>NW_026991709.1:44017900-54017900 GCF_029215605.1 Mirounga angustirostris | reverse complement strand
GAATTGTAGTTCCTCTGCTATTCCTGAATAAACTCAATTTCCAGTAATTTGAGTTTGCCTCAATTTACCTCTTTATTTAGGTTGACAAATGCTAAAACTACTAGGTGAGAATTTAATGAAAATCTGAATATTTACGTAGTCTCAAACTAGGTAAAATATTCCATGAAGAGTAAAGATGGTAACTTTACAGAAGAAAAACCTGGCAGACACCACTTTAAGTGATCAAGAGTTAACCCCACTAGTAGTGGGACAAGTCAGTATCATGTGTCTCCTGAGAAGGGCAAACATTGATGGGGTTCCTTCTGAAAATGCATAGCTTGAATCCAGTCATGAGGAAACATCAGGTGAATCCAGTGGAGGGACATTGTACAAAATGACCTATATTCTTCAAAAATGATAAGGTCATGAAAAACAAGAAATATTGAGGAACTGCTCCAAATTAGAGACTAAAGAGACATAATTAAAATGCAACAAGTGATTCCAGTTTGGATCCTGGACCAGGAAAGACATTTTGTTGTTGTTGTTGTTAGAAAAGGACATTATTGAGATAGGTAAATTTTGAATAAACTCTGTAAATTGCATAATAGTATTATTGTTAATTTTGGGAGCACCTATGTGGTTCAGTCGGTTAAGCATCTGCCTTCAGCTCAGGTCATGATCCCAGGGTCCTGGAATCAAGTCCCACTTCAGGCTCCCTGCTCAGCGGGGAGCCTGCTTCTCCCTCTCCGGCCCCCACCCCATATTTGTGCATGCTCTCTCTCTCTCTCAAATAAATAAAATCTTTAAAAAAATAAAAGAAAATGTTAATTTTTTTATATTTATACTATGGTTATGTAAGGGAATATCCTTGTTTTTGCTAAAACACACAAATATTTGGAGGTAAAGGAATATCATGTCAGCACCTTGCTCTCAAATGATTCTCAAAAAAAAAAAAATGCGGGTGTGTGTGTTTGTGTATTCACGTATATATAAAGAGAAGGAGGATGATGAAAAATGGTGAATTGTTAACATTTTGGAAATCTTGTATTTTTTAAGGAGGTGCAGCTTTTTTTATTGCAGTATAGTTAACATACAGTGTTATATTAGTTGCAGGTGTACAACATAATGATTCAACAATTCTATACATTACTTAGTGCTTATCAAGATAAGTGCTCTTAAACCCATTTATGTATTTCACCCATTCCTTCTCCCCACCTCCCCGCTGGCAACCACCAGTTTGTTCTCTGTATTTGAGAGTATGTTTTTTAGTCTGTCCCTCCTTTTCTTTCTTTTTTCGTTTGTTGTTGTTTCTTAAATTCCACATATGAGTGAAATCCTAGGTATTTGTCTTTCTCTGACTTATTTCATTTCGCATGATACCCTCTAGGTCCATCCATGTTGTGGCACATGGCAAGATCTCATTCATTTGTATGGCTGAGTGATATTCCATTGCATATATATATATGTATATATATACATACACACACACACACACACACACACCATATCTTTTTTATCCACTCATTGATCTATGGATACTTGGATTGTTTCCATATCTTGCCTATTGTAAATACTGCTGCAATAAACGTAAGCGTGCATATATCTTTTCAAATTAGTGATTTCATATTCTTTGGGTAAATATCCAGTAGTGGAATTACTGGGATCATATGGTAATTTTATTTTTGACTTTTTGAGGAACCTCTGTACTGTTTTCCACAGTGGCTGTACCAATTTGCATTCCCACCAACAGTGCACATGGGTTCCTTTTTATCCATTTCCTCACTAACACTTGTTATTCCATATGTTTTTGATTTTAGGCATTCTGACAGGTGGTGGTATCTCATGTTAATTTTTTTGGTGATTAGTGATGTTAAGCATCTTTTCATATGTCTGTTGGCTATCTGTATGTCTTCTTTGGAAAAATGTCTATTCAGGTCCTCCGCCCATTTTTAATCAGATTACTTGTGGGTTTTTTTGGTGTTGAGTTGTTTAAGTTCTTTATAGATTTTGGATATTAACCCCTTTCCATTGTATTTTTTATTAATTTTTCTATAACCCTGAAATTATTTCAAAATATAAAGCTTAAGAAATGATGGTTCTTGGAAATTATATGCTCTATATAGAAGCTAGCCTCCCTCTGAATCAAATAGAAAATCAACTTGTTAAAATAATATGACCTCCCCAATAAAATTATATGGCCCACTGAACACATCTTATATTTTTATAATCGTTCATTCATTGATCAAATAGGAACAAGTTTTTGACACTTCTAAGGGAGTTTTTTTTTTTTTTCCTACTGCCCTCTAGCTTAGCTAGGTCAGCATTTCCCATGAGTTTTACCCCAAAACAAACTTCTGTAACCAGTACATTTGAAAATGTTAAGCTTCATTTTCTTTAGGACTTCTCATCTGCATTGTGATTCTGCAAATAGTGAATACAGTTCCTTTTTTTTTTTTTTACAAATATGTAATCACAGATCCTTTTCATCCAAGAACACACTTTGAGAATGCAGATTTAGGTAAATGAGCATGTGAAAATCAGTGTACAAATTTGAGATTATTTTCAACCTTTTATTAGAACCAGGGATCTGCCAGGGATCTGGGTAGGAAGATGAGACACATGTCACTCTGGTTCATAACTCTCCTGCATGGATGATTAACATGCATGCAATGTTCTTTGAATGTCAGTAGACTTTGAGGATTTGGGAGACTTTGTGGAGAACCTAGGATGACATGGCCAAATGCTTTTCTTCTTAAAACTCTTCTATGCCTGCCAAAAAGGCTTTTTGTTTTTCCTTTAAAGCAGTCTTTAATAATAACGTAATTACAGTCGTTAGAATGTACTGTCCTATTTTGTGATCAAATAGCAACCATTGTCATAGCTTTACCTTTTTCAAAACTTAATGTGCCTAACAACCAAGTCATAAATCCTAAAACTTTATATTTTAAAAGCAGAAATGACATTTTAAAGAGTAAGAACAAGTTTGGATTCACTAGTCTATTTGTTTGGGTTTTTTGACAAGCCATTTTTAAAATACAAGAGAGGAGGACAAGAACCATGCTCATCTAAATGTGTCCTAAATAACATGTCTCAAGTGTTAGACTTATGTAATTGTGTGCATTTGATATAGACATGCAAAGTTCAAACTTAGGATTTGCTGATTCACCATCAACGCCTTATATCAGGACTGTGTCAGACCCCTTCCACACTTTGTCCTCGTGCTGCCAAGTACTACAAGGACACTTTCCAGCTGACCATCAGACAGTAGTCTGGAACCTATCACCTGCTCCTTCCCATCCCCCACTTGAAATGCTATCGCATAGGCTTAAAGCCCCTGTGCATAGCCCCTTCTCTGTGGGTCAGCAGTTAGCAACGAGTTACCACTTTCTTACCCTGCAAGACATTCTCTAGGCTAGCAACGTCTGACACTCCTAACTCTGCTTGGACATCAAAGTCGAATAGGCAACTTCAACGACAACAACAAAACAACAATTTCCTAGCCCTCTAACCCTTCAATTCTTACTTGATAGTTCTTGGGTGGGACTGAGAGGCTAGAAATATAAAAAAGCTGTTCAGATGACTGATACAGCTAATTGAAGAACTACTTCGGGGAGTTACCACTCTAGAAACTGTCCTTGCTTGCCAGTAAACAGATAAAGCACCTTGGATCTGAAGAGCTCTTTTTTTTTTTTTTAAAGATTTTATTTATTTATTTGAGAGAGAATGAGAGAGAGCACATGAGAGGGGGGAGGGTCAGAGGGAGAAGCAGACTCCCTGCCGACCAGGGAGCCCGATGTGGGACTCGATCCAGGGACTCGATCCAGGGACTCGATCCAGGGACTCGATCCAGGGACTCCAGGATCATGACCTGAGCCGAAGGCAGTCGCTTAACCAACTGAGCCACCCAGGCGCCCCCTGAAGAGCTCTTTAAAAAGGATCTAAACTAGTTTTCTTAAAGTTTGGCCTGTGGACTATCTTAACATTAGCCCCATCTGGGGTGATTTTTACTAAGTATCCTAAATTATTTAATACACACTAGGGTTTGAGACATACTAATATTAAAAATTGTCACTTAAAAAAAATCATAAAGCCAATGTCCAAAAAGGTCAAGCGGCCTGCCCATTTTCAAACCAGGATTACAAACTTCAGTTTTGTACTGAGAACCTAAATGGTTCTCAACACAGCTTGGAGCAGCTCTATGGGACTTCAGGTTCACAGCTCCTGTCACTCATCCTTCCCATCCGAATCCCAAAGCAACATTATACAGTCACGTTTCCATTCATGCCCAATGACTATTTTTCTCTACTCCCTACATAAAGGCTTTTGCATAGATTACTGAATGGAAAATCCAGACACCATGATTCCAACCACAAGCCTGCTAGTAAGTTTTTGCATAACTTTTAGGACATCACTTATCCTCAGTGTCAATATTTTTTTTTTCTGGAAAGTTAGAAGTAGGACTAGAATATACTGAATGCTTCTCATTCTAAAATCGCATGATTTTAAATCTTTAGCAGGCTCTCCTACGCTATTTAAATAATTTGCAACGGTGTACCAGTTCCTAAGAGCTGATTGTCAGGTATTTAGAAACTTTGAGAGCAGTTGTTAAACTGTTGGTAGGTTAAAGCCAGTGCATAATGGGAGTATTTACACCATGGAAATAGGAAAACATTAAAAATTAGGGCTTTAAGAAAACAAAAACAAAACAAAAAGCCGGTTTACCAACACACCACTGATAAGAAGTATTATAATGTTCCGTAGACCAGAACCAAATGCAGTAAATATATCAGAAGAATGTTCCACCATATTTTAAGGTAGATTATTATAGTACTAATTGAATTAGATCAGATTTGCAAATGGTTCTAAAAAATCATTAAGTCTCCATAAAGCCAAATGTGCATCCCCTGTACCATTTTATTGTGTACCATTTATTGTGTGTCAAATGTGCATCCCCTGTACCATTTTATTGATGTAACTTTACTGCCTTTCTAACTAAACCCAGTTCCTTTTACTGCCTCTCAAATCAATAGGCTAAAGCAGCCCAAGTATCTTCCCTCATGATAGATTCAAAGATCATGCTTGTACAACTGAAAAATGTAGAATGCACAACTAGTCCAATTACTTGCTATAAAAAAACAACTAATTCAGTTCACTGCATCATTGATCCATTTAATTGTATAGCCGCTTCCTACTGATAACAGGAAATGTCCCTGCCTCAACCATGCTGAAACTGAAACTGGCCATTTTCCACAACCATAAATTTCAATAATGATTCTACATAATACACAGGGACTAAAAATCGTAGCCAGAGTTTATTATGTTTTTCTTAGTTTTACTGACATATTTCCCTGGCATCTGACCTGATTTCTCTTATGTTCCGGGGCCTCGTTAGTTATGAAATGTTAGCCTAGACTAATGTTCATGACTAGATATTGTATTTCAGATAGAGATTGTGACAGATTTTAAACTCCCTATTCATTTGATTCTTGGAAACCATTCAGCAATCCGCGAGCTTTACAGAAGGCTCTGCTGATCTAGAAGTGCTACCTTCATTCGTATTTCTGACCTCTTGCTTTAGGCAGATATTGTGTAGTACACTTACGTAGTACAAATACAGCAAAAATGTGATGGATAACTACTATATTTTGAGCACAGTAGTAGATAATAGAGGAAACAAATAATCAGACATAATCTCTCCCTTCAAGAGCTCAGAATCTAATGGGGAAGATATGTGCATTAATTAAAACATTTTAATGGTAACTTTCAAAATAAAGAAATAAACCAATTGGTATTGAGTTGGGTGAAGGAGCAATTCTAACTTGGAGGAAATAGAGAAGAATTCCTAGAGTCGGTCCTTGACAGATGAGTAAGATTCCGAAAGCAAAGAAAAACAGGAATGGCCGTTTCAGGCAGAGGGAAAGACATAAAGTCATGGGAATACAGAAGGGCATTAAGGGATCAGATGTGGAGAGGAAGGATTCAAGGTACACTGGGAGGAAAAAAAGAAAGATGAAAAGGAAGATTTTGAATGCCAAGATAAGGAGTCAAGCAGGAGAAGTGGTGAATCAAATAGACATAATACGATAAATAAAATATAATAACAGACCTGGATACAGTAGAACACAGCTGAGGAGACATGAATCCACTGGGAGGAAAGAATCCAGGTCTTTCAGAATTTTGCAAAATGGAAGAGGAGAAGCAGCATTCCAGAAAGAGGGACTAATGTGAGCAAAGGCACAAAGACCGTGATAATGATCATTATTATCACTGTGTATGCCAAGCACTGTGCTAAGCATTTTACCTATAATATCACATTTTATTTTGCACCTCAGTAAGGGAGGTTATTATTTCCAGTTTACGGATATGAAACTGAGATCCAGAGAAGCAAAGTAACAGGCCCAAAGCCATATAATAGTGGACTCAGGATTTGAACCCATTATACCATAAACCTTCAATGTGAGAAATATAAAGATAGATGATATGACACTGAAGGGCAAAAGTAAATCAAGTTGGTTATAGTGTACTAATTTTTTAAATCATAAATACCATTTATTGGGCTGCTACTATGTTGTAAGAAATTTAATATACCTATTACATCACCACAACACCTTGAAGAGAAAATTGACCCATATCACCCAGTTAGTGGCAAACTTAGAAATTCTTGCCACACAAAAAGTGCAGAGGGAGCTGAGGAGAGGAGGGAGAGAGGGTGCCAGCCATGACTTTCCAGAGAGGTATCAGTGGAGAAAAGCAAGGAAGTTTGGCAGCAATGGTTGACAACTACACTATTCTATGCCTGTCCCCTTTGGCCCTTCTTACATAATACACATGAGGAAGGAACCTGATTCAGGGTCAGGAGAGAGACCTTACATAGTTGATCTGAACATTGTTGTATTTGAAGCATGTTTAAACCATCATGTGTATACACTCAAATAGCTGCAAATACTGTCAGTTAAGAGTCAGTATGGGACATCTTGTAATGGGAGATGGTGGAGGAGTCTGCCTAGAGACTAATATGGAATATGAGAAAAGGACCAAGCTTTCATTTCCTTGGAGGAGGCCGGGATGGCAAAGACCAAGTCTGCCTGAGGATGTCAAGTTTTAGTCCAGTTTGGAATCAGTAAGTGGGAGTTTGGGAGTTTCGATCCAGGGGCAGCAGGCCAGGGATCAGAGAGTTGGCATGATACCAAATGCTAACAACCTAGGTAATGGCAGGTCATGGAGAGTGAGAGTCAGATCTGGTCATCCCCAGGCCTGGGGCTGGTGGAGAAACGAAGTAGGTAGGGATATTGCGTGGAATCCCTCCTGCAGTGACCACACCTTGGAGGGGAATCCCTAAAGTCCAGGACACTGGAAAACTGCATGGCCCTCCCGAAACCATTCGGCAGCCTCCAAGCGTTACTTCCAGAAGGTGCTGCTGATCCAAAACTGCTCCCTTCAGTCAGATTTCTGACCTCTTGGTTTGGGGAGATGCTATTTAGTCCTAGTCTCACTGAGATTCTGGACAAGGCTGGAATGACTCCAGCCCAGTACACACCAGTTGGCCATGAGCAGGTCAACCCCAACACATTTATGTGTACAAGTGGCTAGCTGGGAGCGGGCAAGACTGGCATGGCTTTGGAATGTAGGACAGAATCAGGGACAGAGATGGGATTCCCCTCTCAGGAGGCTGTACCTCAAGCCTGAAATGGGTAAGCACTTGCAGAAACAGACTGGGGAAAGGACCAAGAATTGGAAATGCTCACCCATAAGGACTGGCCAGAGGAAGGCAACTAAGAAGGATTAATCAGATAAAGGCAAGTGAGGAGAATGTAGCTTCTAATGTTTGCCTTTTTCTCTTCTTCCTTCATTTCCTGTGTATGACTTTTATTTTACACACTTATTTGTAATTGGAACAAACCTTCAAAAAGAAAACTCGCTTCACTGTAAAATGATGGTAACGAGGCCTCCCTCTGGGGAGGTTGCAAGTATTAAATAGGATAATGTATGTGATTGTACCTATTAGGTGCTCAATGTGTGCTCATACCCACCACCTCTGGCCTGCCTCCTTCCTTCCCTGGGCTTATATTCCTTAGCTTATAAATCCTTTGATCTTATCATCAAAATAGAAGCAGGTGTGATTAAATTAGATGTGGTTGATTTCTACATACAGGCTTAACAGTGAGAGAAAAGAAAAGAATTAAGCCTTTGTCTTCCAAATTGGCTTTTGCAGAGTATTGAAAAAGTGTTTTTTGGCCATATCCTTTTATGGTGAGAAAATTGAAATAATCAGCTGAACAGAAGTCCTCTCTCCAAATCCATAGTTGTAGCCTGTGCCCTGGCAGACGCTTTCTCGCCCGTTGCTTAGCCATTTGGGAAAGTCCAGGGAGTCTAAAGGAGCAAGACAACGAGTCATTTGGTGTTATTTATCCCTATCCTTCCAATTCTGGAGCAAACCACTTCCTCAGAATCATCTTATAGGAAGCCTATTGTTGCGCTGCCGTTTTACACGAAGATGTAATCACCAGCCTGTGACCTTTTCCCCTAATTAGAAGTGGCCAGCTTTATGTAGTTTTACATACTTAGTTTTACATAGTTTCACCTTGACTTCCACTTCATGGACCTCCCTTTCCTGTAATATGGCTCCTGTCGTTGCTTTTAGAAACTCACATGGCTTTCAGAGCATAGTTCCATGATCTGCATGTTAACTCCCTTCTGGCCAGGGGGACCCATGAACTTTGACCAAACAAATGGGGAATCCAAAACAGTGCTAAAGGTGCCTTCCTTCACTGCCAGTCCCCAGGGAGGTGATAGATGTTTACACTGTGGCCCAGACACCTCTCGATCCCCACCTTGGTGGTCAGGCTGAGCGCGGGAAGGAGAGAACTCGACAATGTTGCCACAGGGCTAGTTTCTAACCATGTCCACTCCTCTGGGCTGACACCGCCCTCTGCTCTCCGACCCCGAAGGTCCAAGGACCCCCCGGGAGCCCATGCCAGTTTCTCTCACATAATGACCTGTGGATGTACATCTGAGTACGTCCGTCCACACACACCAACGTTCAAAAATGAGAATTTTGCATAAGGATCCCAACTGCAGAGCTTAACCAAAGATGAGAAAATGCCCCAACCTAAAGCCTGCATCGGTACCTATGACAGTCACATCGAGCGGAGTGATGCTCTCCTTAGGACCTCAGGCCTCACCAGTCCCGACTGTGGGACACAGTCTGAAATGAGGCAGTTCTGAATGTGAAATACAATGCTGCTGGGTTATCAGAATTCTTGCCTTGCCTGCCCCCCTCATCTGCATTGCCCCCTTCGCCCAGAAGTGGGAGCAATACGTTTTTGCTGCCTCTAGACTCCAACCACCACCACATCCACCAGCATCACCAGCCCCAGTTAGCCATCCACTTTCAGGAAAGAAAAACAAAAAACATCAACAGATACTTTTCTTCTCACTGAGCCCTTAGAGCTCTTGGAACAGAACCTGTACCAGGCGCATAAGGCCATCCCAAGGCCACGGGACTGTTGCCAGGGCTGGAAAGCATGCTGACAGGGCTCTGAGTTTGGCAATGGGCCCCTCCAACATTTCCTGGTTCTTTCAGGAGACAGAAAACCAACTCCCCTTATAGGCCAGTTCAATGTGTACTAACTAAAAGAAAGATTCTGGGGGTGCCTGGGTGGCTCAGTCGTTCAGCGTCTGCCTTCGGCTCAGGTCATGATCCCAGGGTCCTGGGATCGAGCCCCGCATCGGGCTCCCTGTTCAGTGGGAAGCCTGCTTCTCCCTCTCCCACTCCCCCTGCTTGTGTTCCCTCTCAAGCTGTCTCTCTCTCTCTGTCAAATAAATAAATTAAAAAAAAAAAATCTTAAAAAAAAAAAGATTCTGTTTGTTATTATTGAAGAATTGATATCTCTCTATTTTATAATCTGTATATGCCTGTTTTATAGATCTCCTATATACATATTTTACACATATGTAGACCTATATGATTTTGCTATATCACAGTAGAAAATGTAGATATGTTCTTGGTTTATAGTTCGGCTGCGGATGGGAAGCCTTGGCTTAGAGTAGGCAGTCTTTGTTCCCTGACATCTCAGTTTTCTTTCCAACTTGAGAAGTACCCCGTCTAAACGTTCATATTCATTTTTAAAGGGCCATATTCTACTGAACAAGCTTGTACTTCTACTCTCACTGAATGTCCCCATTCATGTACAGAGATGCACAGGGCAGAGCTCATCTCTCTGTTCTAATGAACAGGCAACAGGGGCTCAGGGGAGGTGGGCTGCGCCTCGCGCTCACATGGGTGCGGCGGAGTCTGCGCGAAGCAGCCCTCCCAGCCCACAGCCCGGGGTTCTTCCCGAGACTGACGCCTCCATCGGAACCCAGTGAACATTCGAAACACATCTGCTGATTGAATAAACTACCCACAGTCCCTGGCAGAAAGGACATAAGACGATAAGGCAAAATATTAAAAATATGAATGCACTCTCCCGCCAGGTCCTAGGTATTGTTAGAGGCACAGAGCAGTTGTCAAGATACTCTCTAATGAAAAATGGTCATGGTTGGACTGTGCTCTTTTATCTCCCTGATTCTAGTACCCAATTTTTATCAAGGACCTCAGGCCTGAAGAGCTCAAACTGCATTTTGAAATTTATTTCATTAATATTCACCACCACATCCTCAAAGGGTGTGGGCATGTATCATTATCTTCACGTCTCAGATGGAAACATGGCAGTGAAAAGAAGCACAGGGTTAAGGATTCAGAGACTGTCTTCTTACAGCACCCTCAACCATGTCCCATGGCCCTGTAAGAAGCAACGCTGAGATAAAGCGAGTGGGAGGCTGTCATTTCAGCCCCATGTCCCCAGTGTCACAGTCTGACCAAAATAATCAAATCAAAGCCCCAAGGCTAGAGGAAAACGAAAGGCGATGATGAAGCAAGATTGGCAAGGAAGCCATTATGTATTGGCCTGGATTCTCAAACGTCCCTAGAAAAACACTGAAAGCACAGATGTGGATTATCAGACAATAGCAATTAAAGCCTATACCTCACAGCGAAGACAGCCAGCTTAGAGACCCAAGCAGTGGCCACACAAGATTTGTGGGGATTTCTGGGATTTTAGATTTGAGCCCCCTCTGATCTTTCAGCACGATCTTGAGCATCCATGTGTCAATTTCACCGCTTCCAACACTGCTCACTGTTTCTCTTTCTGCAAATCTCTGTGCTTTTTAAAAAAGCGGGCTAAAGACACCTGGCATTAGCAACCCCAAGGACACTGAACAGAACACAAGAAATGTCATGCCAGGTAGATCAGTGTTCTATTTGATTAAGAATTTTGTCACCAATATTTGGGGGAGGACATGACTTTTTTTTTTTTTTTAAGATTTTATTTATTTGAGAGGAACAGAGCGAGTGAGAGAGAGTACAAGCGGGGGGGGAGGGGCAGAGGAAGAGGAAGAAGCAGGTTCCCCACTGAGCAGGGAGCCCCACATGGTGTTCAACCCCAGGACCCTGGGATCATGACCTGAGCTGAAGGCAGACGCTTAACAGACTGAGCCATCCAGGTGCCCCGAGGACATGACTTCTTAAAAACTGGTGTTACACCTAGAAATGTACATATTATATTAACAAACATTTCTGAAATTTCCTTCACTTCACCAATATTTGCTATTTATACTGTTATTGAAAAATAAACACTGTGATTAAAAAAAAAAACAAGAAACAAAACAAAACAAAAAACTGGTGTTGCACTTCTGGGGAACTTATCCTACAAATGCAAAAAATCACACAAGATTATTCATTGCTATGATGTTTGTAATAACAAAAACTTGGGAACGAATTATGTGGCCATTAATAAGAGACTGGTCAAATAAATTATGGTATATCCATACAATGGAACATAACTTGGGTCTAAAAAACAGGATGAAAGAGGTCCTTGTGTACCAATAAGGAGAAATCTTGAGGACATAGCATCAAATAAATAAAGCAAGATGCATACAAGTGAGTGAGTATAGGATGCAACTATTTGTTTAGAAATTGTGAAGGTGAATATATTTGATTATTTAATATATATTTCTTGAACACCTTCAATATCCCAGGAACTTTTCTAGGCATGGAGTATATATATTCACTGAACAAAACAGACTAAACTCCCTACCTTCAAAGAACTTATTCTTGTTTGCTTTTATATGCACTTTACAAAATTTTTTATATTTATTTTTTATTTTTTATTAACATTTTATTAACATATAATGTATTATTTGTTTCAGGGGTACAGGTCTGTGATTCACCAGTCTTACACAATTCACAGTGCTCACTGTAGTACATACCCTCCCCAATGTCCATCACCCAGCCACCCCATCCCTCCCACCACCCTCCATTTTTTTTAAAGACATAGAAGAAACCCATAATAGAGATTAAATGTTGGGAGAGGTAGGGGTTGGGCAGACGTGGGACAGGTGCAAGAGAGGAAATCTTCACTGTATGGTCTTTTACATTTTCTAAATATTTAAATTAAATAAAAATGAAAAAACAAACAGGAAAATCTTCAACGCCTTTCCCTATTAATCAAAGATGGATTTGCACTCACTAAACTACCTAAACCTGTCTCGAACCTCTTTACCAATTTAGGCTAAGTATTACACGTTCTTGGAAGCTTCTTCCATATATTTACTTGTGGAATTTAAATATCATTTCCTTTGTTTATCCTATAGGCATTTCTTTCTTGGTTTCAAAACATCCCTTTTATCTATGATATTCTGAGATGAAATGAACATATTTATGTTCATTGTCCTCAAAACATTCATTCATCTATAAGCCTTAATGAAGTTTCCCCCATTATCTTTGCCTTCTCTCATTGAAGACTTCTCATTCTTGCTAATAAATTCTTTATTTCGACTCTGTTAATTACATACACCAGCTTATCTGCTTGTAACTGAGGTGACTGGGACTCCACTTCTTCCCCCACTAGAGCCCCCAGCCTCACCATTCACACAACTACCCTTCACCTTTATTTTTATCCATAAACTCCTTTGAGCAGAAAACATCCAGAAATGATCATTTTGGACCAAAAGTCTTTTTTAAAAAAATCCTGACTAACCATAAATTCATCTCTGCCTGTCCCCACCCTTCCTCTAACTCCCGGTTTTCAGCCTGTCTCTCATCCCCTTTAGATCTGGAGATGATGCTGTGCCGTGTGCTCTGTGCCGAGTTTCACATTCCAGCCCAGCTCCTGGTCATACCAATGCACTTTCTGCCCCTCTTGTCTCACACATGCCTCTAACTGCCAAACTAGAAGATGTTTCCCCACTCCGATCATCCTCAGCCCCACCACAGTGTCTGAAATACTTTGAAACCATTTATACCTGTTATAGGTCACAGGCTCTTATCATTAAAAGAATCCTCAGCAGCTAGTTGATCTCCAGCATCCCTGGCCTCTTATAAAGAGGCTTCTGGAGGGCCCTGCAGGCCCCACTTACCCCAGCTTGGGGATATTCATGCATCTACTAGAGCAGAAGCATCAGGCTCTGCCCATGCATCCTATAATCCCTTTCGAGAACGACCAACTGTTTGGTTTGCCAACAAAGGATTGAGGGGGTTCTAAGATAGGGGACTTTTGGAGGAGTAGGAGACCTAAATTTCATCTGGTCCCAGGAATTCAGCTAGATAGGGATCAAACCATTCTGAACACCTACAAACTCAACAGGAGATCGAAGAAAAGAATAGCAGCAACTCTTTGAACAGAAAAGCGACCACTTTCTGGAAGGTAGGACGTAGAGAGAAGTGAATCTGAAGCGATATTTGGGAAGATAGACCTGGGGGGGAGGGAGCCTCCATCAGCCACTACCCGCAAGTGCTAGAACAGCGGAGCACAAAATGGGAACTTTTAGAAGTTGGCTCCGCTGAGGGACGTCACTCCAGTAGCTAAGTAGGGGGTGGAACGCTTGCTGGGACAGTATGGTCTCAGGACCCTCAGGGTCACAGAAAGACCGGGGGTGCCTGAGTGCGGCAGAGGTCCCAGATATCTGAGTGTGGAAGTGGCTGCAGAGACGGAGCTGAGGAGTGGGCTCTCAGCTTGGGGTTGCCATAAACTGTGACCTACGGCACAGTTGGGCCACTGCTCCTCCAGCAGGGACCCAACAAGCGGCAGATCTGGGGAGACTCCCCTTCTTCCCCTGGGAGGAACAGCGCGGGAGTGCACCACAGGGATCTGCTAGGTTTGGAGACTCCACACAGGGTCGGGTGCCAGAGATGGAAACACTCAGTCACAGGCCAGGTGAGCACGGAGTGCGGCCGGAGACGGGGAGATGGGAGTGATTGACTGCTTTTCTCTGGGGGCTCACTGAGGAGTGGGGCCCTGAGTTCTCGGCTCCTCCGGGGTGGAGATTGGGAGGCCGCCATTTTCACTCTCATCCTCCGAAGCTGTACAGAAAGCTTGCAGGGAACAAAAGCTACCAGAGCAAACCCGAGCAGATTACTTAGCCCAACCCGGCAAGGGCAGGGCAATTCCGCCTCTGGCAAAAACATCTGAAAACCACACAACAGGCCCCTGCCCCAGAAGATCAGCAAGAACAGCCAGCCAAGACCAAGTTTACTGATCAATGAGAACGGCAGAACTCCTGCGGTAGGGGAGTACAGCACAGATAATTCATAGATATTTTCCCCATGATTCTTTAGTCTTTCAAAGTTAATTTTTAAAATTGTCTCTATTTTTTTTTCGAATTTTTCTTTTTCCCTTTTTTAACCAACATCTTATCAATTTCTTTTTTTAAAATCTTTTTTAATGTCATTTTTAGAGTCATATTTGATCTCTTCATTGTAGTTAACCTTATTTTTTGTATATATATATAAGTTTTTCTCTCTTTAAAATTTTGGGATACAGTTTCTTCTAACAGACCAAAATATACCCTAAATCTCTAGTGTATGGCTTTGTTCTAGTCTCCTGCCTGATCACATTCTCTCCCTTTTGTTTTGTTTTGTTTTGTTTTAATTTTTCTTCTTTCTTTTTTCAACCAACTTCTTATCAATTTCTTTTATAAAAATCTTTTATAAGTTTCATCTTTACAGTCATATTCCACCCCTTCATTGTATTTACCCTTATTTTTGTACATATATAAGTTTTTCTTTCTTTAAAATTTAGGGAGGCAGTTTCTCCTAACAGACCAAAATACGCCCAAAATCTAGTGTGTGGCTCTGATCTATTCACCAGCTTGATCATATTCCTTTTTTTTTTCTTTCCCTTTCTTTCCACCCAGTTTTGGGTCCCTTTTGATTTGTTTAGTGTATATTTTTCTGGGGTTGTTGTTACCCTTTTACCATTTTGTTCTCTCAGTCATCTATTCTCCTCTGGACAAAATGACAAAGACAGAAAAACTCACCTCGGGCGCCTGGGTGGCTCAGTTGGTTAAGCGACTGCCTTCGGCTCAGGTCATGATCCCAGGGTCCTGGGATCGAGTCCCGCATCGGGCTCCCTGCTCTGCGGGGAGCCTGCTTCTCCCTCTCCCACTCCCCCTGCTTGTGTTCCCTCTCTCGCTGTGTCTCTCTCTGTCAAATAAATAAATAAAATCTTTAAAAAAAAAAAAAAAAAAAGAAAAAAAAGAAAAACTCACCTCAAAAAAAAGAACAAGAGGCAGTACCGACTGCCAGGGACCTAATCAATATGGACATTAGTAAGATATCGGAACTAGAGTTCAGAATGATGATTATAAAGATCCTAGCTGGGATTGAAAAGAGCATGGAAGATACTAGAGAATCCCTTTCTGGAGAAATAAAACAACTAAAATCTAACCAAGTCAAAATCAAAAAAGCTATTAATGAGGTGCAATAAAAAATGGAGTCTCTAACTGCTAGGATAAATGAGGCAGAAGAGAGAATTGGTGATATAGAAGACCAAATGATGGAGAATAAAGAAGCTGAGAGAGAGAGAGAGAGAGAGATAAACAACTACTGGATCACAAGCAGAATTCGAGAGATAAGTGATAGCCAAAGATGAAACAATATTATAATAATTGGGATCCCAGAAGAAGAAGGAGAGAGAAGGGCAGAAGGTATATTGGAGCAAATTATAGCAGAGAGCTTCCCTAATTTGGGGAAGGAAACAGGCATCAAACTCCATGAGGCACAGAGAACCCCACTCAAAATCAATAAAAATAGATCAACACCCCAACATCTAATAGCAAAACTTACAAGTCTCAGAGACAAAGAGAAAATCCTGAAAGCAGTTCGGGACAAGAGGTTTGTAACCTACAGTGGTAGAAACATTAGATAGGCAGTAGACCTATCCACAGAGACCTGGCAGGCCAGAAAGGACTGGCAGGATATATTCAGAGCACTAAATGAGAAAAATATGCAGCCAAGAATACTATTTCCAGCTAGGCTATCATTGAAAATAGAAGGAGAGATAAAAAGCTTCCAGGACAAACAAAAACTAAAAGAATTTGCAAACACCAAACCAGCCCTACAAGAAATATTGAAAGGGGTCCTCTAAACAAAGAGAGAGCCTAAAAGTAACATAGACCAGAAAGGAATAGAGACATTATACGGTAACAGTCACCTGACAGGCAATACAATGGCACTAAATTCATATCTTTCAATAGTTACCCTGAATGTAAATGGGCTAAATGCCCCAAGCAAAAGACACAGGCTATCAGATTGGATAAAAAAACAAGACCCATCGATATGCTGCCTGCAAGAGACTCATTTTAGACCCAAAGACACCTCCAGATTGAAAGTGAGGGGGTTAAAAACCATTTACCATGCTAGTGGACATCAAAAGAAAGCTGGGGTGGCAATCCTTATATCAGACAAATTAGATTTTAAACCAAAGACTATAATAAGAGATGAGGAAGGACACTATCCTACTTAAAGTGTCTATCCAACAAGAAGATCTAACAATTGTAAATATCTATGCCCCTAACATGGGAGCAGCCAACTATATAAGGCAATTAATAACAAAATAAAAGAAACACATCAACAACAATATAATAATAGTAGGGGACTTTAACACTCCCCTCACTGAAATGGACAGATCATCTAAGCAAAAGATCAACAAGGAAATAAAGGCTTTAAATGACACACTGGACCAAATGGACTACACAGATATATTCAGAACATTCCATCCCAAAGCAACAGAATACACATTCTTCTCTAGTGCCCATGGAACATTCTCCAGAATAGATCACATCCTAGATCACAAATCAGGTCTCAACCGGTACCAAAAGATTGGGATCATTCCCTGCATATTTTCAGACCACAATGCTTTGAAACTAGAACTCAATCACAAGAAGAAAGTTGGTAAGAACTCAAATACATGGAGGCTAAAGAACATCCTACTAAAGAATGAATAGGTCAACCAGGAAATTAAAGAAGAATTTAAAAAATTCATGGAAACAAATGAAAATGAAAACACAACTCTTCAAAATCTTTGGGATGCAGCAAAGGTGGTCCTAAGAGGAAAGTATAAAGCAATACAAGCCTTTCTCAAGAAACAAGAAAGGTCTCAAATACACAACCTAACCCTACACCTAAAGGAGCTGGAGAAAGAACAGCAAATAAAGCCTAAACCCAGCAGGAGAAGAGAAATAATAAAGATCAGAGCAGAAATCAATGAAATAGAAACCAAAAGAACAGTAGAACAGATCAACAAAACTAGGAACTGGTTCTTTGAAAGAATTAATAAGATTGCTATACCCCTGGCCAGACTTATCAGAAAGAAAAGAGAAATGATCCAAATACATAAAATCATGAATGAAAGAGGAGAGATCACAACCAACACCAAAGAAATACACACAATTATAAGAACATATTATGAGCAACTATATGCTAGCAAATTAGACAATCTGGAAGAAATGGATGCATTCCTAGAGAAGTATAAACTACCAAAACTGAACCAGGAAGAAGTAGAAAACCTGAACAGACCTATAACCAATAAGGAAATTGAAGCAGTAATCAAGAATCTCCCAACAAACAAGAGCTCAGGGCCAGATGGTTCCCCAGGGGAATTCTACCAAACATTTAAAGAAGAATTAATACCTATTCTTCTGAAACTGTTCCAAAAAATAGAAATGGAAGGAAAACTTCCAAACTCATTTTATGAGGCTAGCATTACCTTGATCCCAAAAGCAGACAAACATCCCATCAAAAAGGAGAATTACAAATCAATATCCTTGATGAACATGGATGCAAAAATTCTCACCAAAATACTAGCCAATAGGATCCAACAGTACATTAAAAGGATTATCCACCACGGCCAAGCGGGATTTATTCCTGGGCTGCAAGTTTGGTTCAACATTCACAAATCAATGTGATACAATACATTAATAAAAGAAAGAATAAGAACCATATGATCCTCTCGATAGATGCAGAAAAAGCATTTGACAAAGTACAGCATCCTTTCTTGATTAAAACTCTTCAGGGTGTAGGGATAGAGGGTACATACCTCAATATCATAAAAGCCATCTATGAAAAACCCACAGCGAATATCATTCCCAATGGGGAAAAACTGAGAGCTTTTCCCCTAAGGTCAGGAACAGGGCAGGGATGTCCACTATCACCACTGCTATTCAACCTAGTACTAGAAGTCCTAGCCACAGCAATCAGACAACAAAAAGAAATAAAAGGCATCCGAATTGGCAAAGAAGTCAAACTCTCACTCTTCGCAGGTGATATGATACTTTATGTGGAAAACCCAAAAGACTCCACCCCAAAACTGCTAAAACTCATAGAGGAATTCAGTAAAGTGGCAGGATATAAAATCAAAGCACAGAAATCATTTGCATTTATATACACCAACAACAAGGCAGAAGAAGAGAAATTAAGGAGTCGATCCCATTTACAACTGCACCCAAAACCATAAGATACCTAGGAATAAATCTAACTAGAGAGACAAAGAATCTGTACTCAGAAAACTATAAAATACTCATGAAAGAAATTGAGGAAGACACAAAGAAATGGAAAAACATTCCATGCTCATAGATTGGAAGAATATTGTGAAAATGTCTATGTTACCTAGAGCAATCTACACATTTAAAGCAATCCCTACCAAAATACCATCAACTTTTTTCAAAGAAATGGAACAAATAATCCTAAAATTTGTATGGAACCAGAAAAGACCCCCAATAGCCAGAGGAATGTTGAGAAAGAAAAGCAAAGCTGGTGGCATCACAATTCCGGACTTCAAGCTCTATTACAAAGCTGTCATCATCAAGAGAGCATGGTACTGACACAAAAACAGATATATAGATCAATAGAACAGAATAGATAGCCCAGAAATGGACCCTCAACTCTATGGTCAACTAATCTTCGACAAAGCAGGAAAGAATGTCCAGTGGAAAAATGACAGTCTCTTCAACAAATGGTGTTGGGAAAATTGGATAGCCACATACAGGAGAATGAAACTGGACCATTTCTTTACACCACACACTCAAAAATAGACTCAAAATGGATGAAAGACCTAAATGTGAGACATGAAGCCATCAAAATTCTAAAGGAGAACACAGGCTGCAACCTCTTCAACCTCAGCCACAGCAACTTCTTCCTACAAACATCACCAAAGGCAAGGGAAGCAAGAGCAAAAATGAACTACTGGAAGTTCATCAAGATAAAAACTTTTGCACAGCAAAGGAAAGAGTCAACAAAACCAAAAGACAACCGACAGAATGGGAGAAGATATTTGCAAATGACGTATCAGATAAAGGGCTAGTATCCAAAATCTATAAAGAACTTATCAAACTCAACACCCAAAGGATAAATCGTCCAATCAAGAAATGGGCAGAAGACATGAACAGACATTTCTGCAAAGACATACAAATGGCCAACAGACACATGAAAAAGTATCCAACATCACTTGGCATCAGGGAAATACAAATCAAAACCTCAATGAGATATTACCTTACACCAGTCAGAATGGCTAAAATTAACGTCAGGAAACGACAGATGTTGGCAAGGATGGGGAGAAAGGGGAACCCTCCTACACTGTTGGTGGGAATGCAAGCTGGTGCAGCCACTCTGGAAAACAGTATGGAGGTTCCTCAAAAAGTTGAAAATAGAGCTACCCTACGACCCAGCAATTGCACTACTGGGTATTTACCCCAAAGATACAAATGTAGTGATCCAAAGGGGTACGTGCAGCCATCAAAAAAAACCCCAAATCTTGCCATTTGCAATGACATGGATGGAACTAGAGGGTATTATGCTAAGCAAAATAAATCAATCAGAGAAAGACATGTATCATATGATCTCACTGATATGAGGAATTCTTAATCTCAGGAAACAAACTGAGGGTTGCTGGAGTGGTGGGGGGTAGGAGGGATGGGGGGCTGGGTGATAGACATTGGGGAGGGTATGTGCTATGGTGAGTTCTGCGAATTTTGTAAGACTGTTGAATCACAGACCTGTACGTCTGAAACAAATAATACATTATATGTTAAAAAAAAGAAGAAGAAGATAGTACGAAGGGAAAAATGAAGGGGGGGGAGTCAGAGGGGGAGACAAACCATGAGAGACTATGGACTCTGAGAAACAGACTGAGGGTTCTAGAGGGGAAGGGGGTGGGGGGATGGGTTAGCCCAGTAAGGGAGGGCATGTACTGCATGGAGCACTGGGTGTTATACACAAACAATGAGTCATGGAACACTACATCAAAAACTAATGATGTAATGTATGGTGACTAACATAACATAATAAAATAAAATTTAAAAAAAAGATGTAGGACTTTCCATTTTAAATACAGACAGTCCCTGGCAAACTGGGATGAACTGGTCACCCTACTTTTACCATTCCACACACACTGCTTCTGTGTGCACCTTCACTCCCCAAGGCCAGCACCAGTGTATCCTTGTTGGAGAGGTGCCCTCAGGCTGTTGACATCCTCTAACCTGCTTCCTCCACCCCCCAGAGCCAGAAGTGACTGAGTTTACATATCCCTGGGGGAGCTCTTAACCAGTGACTGAGGGTAAGGGAGTTTTGGTGCTCCAGTATCTGTGACCCTGATGGGGACAATACTGAGTTATGAATAACACTGTCTCCAGAGCTCCTTGCAGGATTGGGTCATACTTATCCTCCATGGGCCTTTGCTTGGTATCGCATCCTTGCTTGGTTGTCTTCCCTTTACTGCCCCACTTGCCCATGACACTGCCATCAACTTCCTGGAAACTCATCCTAATAAATCCTAGGGATTTCTAGGGAACCCACATATTTGGCTATCTATTGCTGTATATAGTAAACCACCCCGAAAATGTTATGGTTAAAACCACCATTGTGTTATCTCACAGTTTGGTGGGTTGACTGGGCTCAGCTGGGTGGTTCTTCAATTCCTTGTGACAGCAGCCGGGGCTGCAGTTATGTGGGTGCTCTAATGGGCTGGAATGTCCAAGATGCCCCATGCCATTGACATGCCCATGTCTGAGGCCCCTTGACAGAACTACTCATCTCACTTGGGGTCTCTCATGTGGTTGTGGTCAGATGGCAGCTGGGGCTAGAGTCCTTGGAAGGATCACCTGGAATGCTGGATAGTGAGATTTATTCCCTCTGAGTGTAGTTTCAAGGCCTCCCCCCTTGTATGAGTGTCCGAAGGCTGCCATGGCAAAGTACCACCAGCTGGTGGCTGACAATAGCATGTATTTATTTTCTTACAGTTCTGGAGGCTAGAAGCTCAAAATCAAGGTTTTGGTGGGGCCATGGTCCTACTGGAGGCTCTAGGGAAGAATCCTTCCTCACCTCTTTCTGGCTTCTGGCAGTTGCTGTCAGCCCCTGGCATTCCTTGGATTGTAGCCGCATCACCACAGTCCCTGCCTCTGTCACCACACTGCCTTCTTCCTGTGTGTGTCTGTGTTTCCCCCCGGCCCTCATATGAGGATTCCAGCCATTGGATTTATGTTCCATCTGGTCCAGTATTACCTCATTTTAATGTGATGACATCTGCAAAGAAGTCTCTTTCATAGGTTCCATATGATCTCTCCATATGGGCTCTCCATCAGAGTAGCTGAATTTCTTAGAGGCACCTCAGGTTTCCCAGAAACACAAAAGTAGAAGCTACAGGGCCTTACCAAGTACTCATAAAGTATCTTTCACAGCTTTAAATGCTGAGGTTACAGTGGAGAAAAAGATAGGCAGAGTCCAGAGTGGTAGAGGGAATATTATTGGTTATTTCCCTTGTCTAGAACTCTAAGCTAACATGTTGCTGTGGTGTGGGAAGAATAGTGAACCACATCTGACACCTGGACTCTAGCTGTGCTTTGGATTCCAGACAGATAAAAGATAATATAGTCTATCACCTGGCTTAACCACATAATCTCCCTGGGCCTCCATTTCCTCATCTACATAATGGGGGGTGTTAACCAGACCATCTGAGGGCCTCCCAACTGAGGTCTCCCACCATTTACACAACTGCTTTCTTTTGTTCAAACAACTTGCTAATTTTCATTTCCTTCATAAAGTCTTAAAATTAGCCAATGCTTTGGGGGATGAGTAAGGAAGGGATGAGGGCAAGAAAATGAGGTTCCTGGGCAGTTGAAAATTGCCTCTCCCATTCCCCAAGGTATTCCATATTCTTATACTCTTTAAAATTATGACATTCCCTAAGTTATTAATACACAGATGCTCAGATTGTGGTTTCCATCTCAACTGACCCATTTGGCAGGACTGACAGGCTGCAAATTGTGATCTGGGCCAATATCATGATTTTTTATCATTGCTATCTTGAGCATACACCTGTTACAGGGACCGCCAGGTGTTAGGTAACAGATGTTCCTTGAATTCACAAAGAAAAACAGGTAACTGTCCCTCTATGCTTCTCAGAATAAAACACGATGATATCCATTAACACACTTTAATGGAAGGGAACAGAGGGTCAGCCTACATGATGGCATGTGTGTATTTTGTTCTAAGCAAGTCAGTACAGCTGAGATATATATGGGTTTTTTAAAAAAAATTAAGTGTTAATATTGCTCTAAGTAAATTATGTCTCTATGCCAGTGCTTTTTTCAAAGTGCTGCATAGGGACCACCTGCATCAAAATTATT
Organism: Mirounga angustirostris; assembly: GCF_029215605.1. Lineage (NCBI taxonomy): Eukaryota > Metazoa > Chordata > Mammalia > Carnivora > Phocidae > Mirounga > Mirounga angustirostris. The sequence goes on along the minus strand of NW_026991709.1, from coordinate 53,994,923 downwards.
TGGGTTGCATATTAAAATGCAGATTTCTGGGCCAGTTTCAGAGCTTTAGAGTAAGTAGGCCTGGCATTTAATCACTTCCCCAAAACACACTGACAATAATACTAGCACCTCATCCTTCCACATAGCTTCACCACTCCCTGTTCTTTCTTCCAAGCAGTTTGGATTCCAGATCAGAACTACATAAATTCCCCTCTTGTCAGGAATTAGCCCAGCCATCAGCATTACCACCCTACTCTCCCTGCTCCAGTCCTGTTGAAGCTGTAGGTATACAAAATCCAAGGGTGAAGCAAAAAAAAAAAAAAAGCATCTGAAGCAAGGGCCAGTGGAAGGCTCTGACTTGAAGGCAAGGTAGCTGGGAGACCAGAAGGTCACAGATGCAGGAAAGTATGGTGAGTGTGGTGGGAAGGGGGAAGGGGGGAGACCCAGGGATCGGTTTCAAGACCAGATCATACTCTTTTGTTATATGCTACTGAGAAAATTAAAAGGATCATACATTGAGATAGATATTCAGAGTGTGTTAAGAAGCTTAAAATAAAAGAGGGAAGTTTTGAGTCAAAAAATTTTACCTTAAAATTTAATATATGACCTATCACTCAACAAAGATTTAGCTCTTACTGTTTAAATCTGTTACATTTAACACTAATTCCTTTGTGTTTTCAGAATCATCCATCTTATTCGTTCAATGAATATTTATCAATGCCTGCAGGGGATACGATGTTCAGCAAAAACTGACTTGGTCCCTACCTTTATGGAGTTTATATTCCACTATAGAAGAGAGTCATTGAGCAAATAATTACATAAACAGAAGCATAATTACAAACTGAGTTAAGTGTTATGACAGTGAGGCTCATGGTGTTACAAGGATATATTACAGGAGAACCTGACCTAGTCTGGGAAGGAGGGCCAGGAAGGTGTCCTGAAGAATTGACATGTGACCTGAGAACTGAAGAATGCATAAAAGTTAACCAGACTTGGGGGGAGACGGGATGGATGGAAAACGTTTTAGACAGAGGGAATAGCATTTACAAAGGCCCTGAATTGGAGTGAAAATACCCAAATGAAAGAAGGCAAGAGTGCCTGATACAAAAAGTAAAGAAAAGGGGATCTCTATGAGGCTGGACTTTCAGACAGAGACCAGACTTTGAAGCACTTTGCTGGTCTTGCTAAGTAGATAGTTCTTCAGCTATGAACAATGAAATCCATGAAAGAGTTTAAGCAAGTGATGATATTGTCAATTTGCATTTTGAAAAGATCACTTAGACTGCAATGTCAAGAGCAGATGAAGAGGGCCAAAGGTGGATGTGAGGCCGGTTGGGGATCTAGAGCACTAGATTAGATAAGAGATAACCATGGCTTGGACAAAGGTGGTGACTGTGGAGACTGAAAGAAGAGGACAGCTTTGAAACACATTTCAGAGCATTAGTTAAGGACTTAATAATGGATGGGACACAACTGAAGGAAAGGAAGGGATGAGTCAAAGATGATGCTCAGGTTCCCAGCTTATACCACCAAATGGGGGATTGTGTCCTGCACTGAACTCCACAGGTCCACTTATATATGGATTTTTTTGAAAACTATGGTGCTGTAAACGTTTTCTCTTTCTTAGGATTTTCTTTTTTTTTTTTTTTTTTTTTTTTAAGATTTTATTTATTTATTCATGAGAGACAGAGAGAGAGGCAGAGGGAGAAGCAGGCTCCCAAGGAGCAAGGAGCCCGATGCGGGACTCGATCCCAGGACCCTGGGATCATGACCTGAGCCGAAGGCAGACGCTTAACCATCTGAGCCACCCAGGCGCCCTCTTAGGATTTTCTTAACAACATTTTCTTTTCTTTAGCTTTCTTTATTAAAAGAATACAGTTCATAATACATGGAACATGCAAAATATATGTTAATTAACTGTTTATTTATTTATTTATTACCAGTGAGGCTTCTGGTCAACAGTAGGCTATTAATAGTTAAATTTAGGGGGAGTTAAAAGTTATAGGCAGATTTTCAACTGCACAGGGGGTTTGCACCCTTAACTCATGTCATTAGAGGGTCAACTATAATTGAGTTAACTTTAGGATGCATTTAATTTGAAGTGTTTTTGAGACATCCAAATGGAGACTTTGAGTAGGCAACTGAAGTTTGGCAGTCCATCCGTGGTTTAGTGGCAACTGAATTTATAAATGTGGATGAGATCATTTAGTGCTTCCATATAAACCATTGGCAATATAGAGTAGTGGTTGAGAGCAGGAGTCCTGGAGTAAAACTGTCTTGATTTGCAGCCCAGCTTTGTCACTTTCTAGATGTGCAACCATGAAGAAATTACTCAAATACTCTACACCAAATTTTCCTATCTATAAAACAGAGACAACAATATTCCCTACCTTATAACACTGTTGGGAGTATTAAATGGCATGATGCATTTAAAACTCTTAATATAGTTCTCAGAATCTAGTAATTATTCTACTAACCAGTCATTATATGTGGACTTTAATTCTTCCAGAGAGCACACAGAGTTAGTAAGTAGGACCCAGAACTAAGCCTTGATGAAATCCAATGCTTAATGGCTGGAAGAAGAAGGGTGAAGAACAACCAAGTCATAGTCTGAAACTGTGCTGTCCAAATCTACCCACCAGATAAACTAGGTCAGCAGCCCCAGGTGGAAGCTGCTAGGATGGGTTAACCTTTTCAAAGCAACTAGAAAGGGAGCCAAGAGTCCTTGAAAGGAATCCAAAGTCAAAGGCCTAAATAGATCTAGAGAACAAAGGGAGATAGTAATGCAGAGTCAGGAACAAGCTGGAAATAGGCTAGGAGCAGGTTAGAAACCAGGGAGTCAGGTGCTGGGAAATGGCTGCTAACCATGGGCTGCCCAGAGTATCCTAATAAAGGTAGATGGACAGGATGGGAGAAGCCACAGTATTTTATAACATCCTTAAGCGGATAGCTTCTGCTGCTCAGAATCACCTACCATAGAAATATTTTTAATTGTCTTAAATATAAACAACAAAATAACAGAATTTTGTAGCCCTTCTTGTTCAAGTGTTTAAGAGTATCCTATCTTATATGAGCCATGACACAGTACGAAACTTTGATGCTTACACATTATGTTACCACATTACTTTTTTTTTTTTAAAGATTTTATTTATTTGACAGAGAGAGATACAGCAAGAGAGGGAACACAAGCAGGGGGAGTGGGAGAGGGAGAAGCAGGCTTCCCGCGGAGCGGGGAGCCCGATGCGGAGCTCGATCCCAGGATCCTGGGACCATGACCTGAGCTGAAGGCAGACGTTTAATGACTGAGCCACCCAGGTGCCCCTATGTTACCACATTACTCTTAAAAATATATATTCTTTGGTATTTTCAATTAGTGTTACTGTTTGGGAATATAATATATCAGATAGGAGTATTTACTTTATCTAAAACCCCCTTGCAGCCACATTCAAAATGTTCTAAAAATGGATGTCCTCCAATATGATGACAATGATGATGGTAGAAGTCATGTCATCAGTGTCATTAACAATGTTGTCCAGTGACAAGAGGATCAGGTCAAATGTGATGCCGGCGCTATGAGAAAAGCTATATATGTATATTGGGGGGGCAGTGAGGGGTGTGGTGAGAGACAGAGTAAGAGAGAGAGGAGCATACAATGGCAAGAAAACTTAATTAAAAGCAAATTTGGATTGAGACCAAATATATAGCAAAATAATTTGCATTATTAAATAAGGTATTGATATTGGCTCATGCTCCTAGAAGTCTATTCTCATTATTATGATAGCTTTTATTTCTCCCATTAGATTGATGAATTACTGAAGGAAGCAAAAAGTGAATTTGTTTCAGTAAGTGAAAATCATTCGATTGAGTATAAATTTCTTTTGGTCCAGCCCTAATACTAAAATAGTCACAGGTTGAATATCAAATGGTGTCTAGCTCAGACTATTCTCAAAGACAAGCAAGCAAGCTTATTCAAAGGGAGAGACATTATTACCTAAAATTTAACAAATATCTTGGGAAATATTACCTTAATATTTTTTTTCCCGAGTAGGAATGTTGTTCTGAAAGGTCTTCAGGCTGACACTGTTTACTTATTGATTGCATGTTTCCCACTGTGTCTTCAGCATTATAGTCCTGGGGATCACTTTTAAATGCAGCTTTTTAATTTTTTTAATGAGGGCATTATAATGTATTAAAGGCAGGCAGAAAGTGAAAACTAGCTCTCTCCACACACATCCCTAGGCATGCATACATCTCAACAATAATCTCTCTTCCCCACCCTCACCCCCCTCTCATCTCCCTCTTGCTGTTCTGTCTTTGGAAATCTTTGGTTTCTTTTTTGTTTCTTTGTTTAAATTCAATTAATTAACATATAGTGTATTATTAGTTTTAGAGGTAGAGTTTAGTGATTTATCAGTCGTATATAACACCCAGTGCTCATTACATCACATGCCCTCCTTAATGACCATCACCCTGTTACCCCATCCCCCCACCCCCCTCCTCTCCAGCAACCCTCAGTTTGTTTCCTATGGTTAAGAGTTATTATGGTCTGTCTCCCTCTCTGATTTCATCCTGTTTTATTTTTCCCTCCCTTCCTCTATGCTCTTCTGCTTTGTTTCTTAAATTCCACATATGAATGAGATCATATGATAATTGTCTTTCTCTGATTGACTTATTTCACTTAGCATAATACCCTCTAGTTCCTTCAGGAATCTTCGGTGTCTATTGATGTTTGGGGGCAGGGTAAGAATCACTCATCCAATCCTCACCTTCTATTTCCACTCAGTTGAAGACTTGGCAAAAGGAGCAAGCGGAGGATCATAACACAGTTATCAGCTTTACCAGCAGTAAAGCCAAATTGAATAACATCGCACAATCCAAGTGTGGTATCAGCTTTATGTTATGGGCCAAAAATCACAGGGCACTGTGTTAAACTGTGCAGAAAGTGCAGCCCCAACCTACTAGTTCTCTGCTCCACATCTATACCTGGACACCCACTGGACCATAACTTCTTACCCAGCCACAAGTGGAGAAACAAGCACAAGAGACTTAGCTGGACCCGCCAGTGATAAGCTAACCATGTGGAGACTTGAGACAGGCAAACACAGCTCCTCCTAGGAGCACTTGAGTCAGAGAGGCAAAGAGAAAAAGAACAATGACCTTCAACACTTAACTTTGCCCGGTAAAAAAATGTGGCCAAGAAGATGGTGTGCTCCTGTCCCTAGACTCACCAATCAGGGAAACCATCTTCTTCTCAAGAGAAGAACTAAGTAAGCAGGAAAGGGTGGGCTATAGCACCTTTCCCAAGAGGTCATTGACCATTCTAGATGCATGTGGAGAAACTAGTATATTTCATTACTTCTCCAATGGAAATAATACACATGTTTCCCCCTTGCCTATCAAGTGCCGGTTATAGATGACCCAGAAATCCAAGGATGCAAAGGACCTTATTGAGGTAGAGTTTAATTATTCATGATCACCATTTTGGTGATTATTAACCCTCTTTTTCAACTGGCAGTGGAGAATTTCTGGAGATCAGCTAATTCAGTCACTCTGAAGAAGCTGATATAGTTTGTTGTAAATGTGTTTTGCTTCACAGACAATAGTGCTGTGATGGAATGGTTAGTCCATGAATCTGTGAATAAATGAATAAATCACACACCTGTTAAATTGTGTGCTGCACATAATGAAGGGGTTGTGATGTGTTGTTGTTTTTTTTTTAAGCAAAATGTCACTTCTTTCCGTTTGCTGCTCCTAAACAATTTCTAAATGTAATGTCTTGTATACCTCCCCTTTTAGTGAAGCTCAAAGCACTTCATGGAATATGAATTCTAACTCTATTTATTCTCTCCATTAATTCTCAGAGTTGCAAATACAAACACTGTGATTGGCATATGATTAAATTAAAAGATATCAACATTCTGATCCTGTATCAAGTCATATTGTAAGTGAAGTATGGAGAAGTAGGAGCAATAGAGTCTGGCTGGTGTCATCAGCATGCTGTTCACCTGGGCAGGTACCCTGTGGAAGACTGTAAGGTGTGCAGCATCCTGGAGAAACCCACCTAAGCCCTGGAACCTCAGGCACCAATTCAGGAATACCCACCATGGATGGGATCTTCATGCCAGGAATGTGATCATTGTATCCACTGGCCCAGCCAAAGGAAGAAGAAAACCATAAAGCAACTGGGTTTTCAGATTTGGTCATGGATAACTTCTGAGTCCTTACTGGTATCTTGTAGCGTTAAAACAATCTCCTCTTCTAGAGTAGGGATGGGTATTCCATTATGAATGAGGACATTACAGCTTTATCTAAGCTAAACAATGATTACAACATTGATTTTTTCCTATGTTGTACCTATTATGTCCCAAGACATGGAGGGAACAGACTATAGGCTTTGGAGACAGATAATTCACCTGACTGCCTGTGGACCTCATATTGTTGTGGAGCCCCCAGACATACATAATTAAATCTGATTTTCTCTTGTTAATCTGTCTCATATCAATTTAATTTTTAGACCAGCCAAAAGAATCTTGACGGGTACAGGAAAATTTTTCCTCCCCAAGAGCTGGTGTAGCCAGCAGGATAAACTTTAACTGGCTGAATGCTGGCCACCCCAGGACTGCTGCAGCTGACGGATCCTGGGACTTCTAACAAAAAGCTGGCAGAAGGTAAGAATTCTTACCATACCAGTCTCTGGATCTCTGCCTGCAGGGTCTAATGGAAGCAACAGTAGTGAGAGTCCTTTTCTTTATCTAAATTTAGATTAGCAGGAGAAAATATTTATGGAACTATTTCCTTGGGTAAAGCGACTTTGGTAAAAACTTATTATGAGTATTATTGTTTCCTATTGATCCTTTTTCTCCCAGAGATGGTCATTGGTTTTTTTTTCCTCTGTCTTTTGTGTCATTTGTCGTAAGAAAAGGTGAACCATAGTTCTGATTAAGTTTTCCTCTCATCTTGTTCTATGTCTTGAGAGCTTAGCTTTATGATTAGTGAGAATATTTTCTTTGGTCTCTACCAACTGGAGGATGCTTATACTGGCATGCATCTGGCAGGCAGCCCAATAGGTTGTGGATCTAATAGTCAGCATTCTCCTTGTCCAACTGTGCCAGCTCTCAGGAGAATATGTCATAAGGGGTTCCAGTTCATAAAGGTCCTTTATCATCTCAACCTTCATTGTCACTAATTTGGCCAGACAGAAATGTGGGTTGCACTTTATTTGCAGCTAGATATGGCTGGACAGAAATATGGGTGTCACCCCACTTGTGGCTAGATCTTTCTTAGGCTAAATTTGTGAGTAAAGTTTCTGGATCTTGTGAGGACTGCTTTTTTTTTTCTCTCTCTCTCCTTTAAGGACATCTCTTGAATCTATGGTTAAGCCATGAAAAGGCTTATTGGTTTAAGTCACTATTGAGTTTAATATGAGATTCTACTCATCAGTGGCCAGACAATGGATGCCTCAAATTGGCTATATTTGAAAGAAAAGAAATTTTGGAGAGCTCTCATCTTAAACAATTGTCCTATTGGTATAATGGCTAGCCTTAGGGACCCCCTTAATAAGATGAAAGAACAGAAATTAGATATAGTGGGGTACCAGGGTGACTCAGTTGGTTAAGCATCCAACTCTTGGTTTTGGCTTGAGTCATGGGTCATGGGACCAAGCCCTGCGTTGGTTCCATGCTCAGCAGGGAATCTGCTTGAGATTCTCTCCCTCTGCCCCTTCTCCCACTCAGACACACTCTCTCTAAAATAAATAAACAAATCTTTAAAAGAAAAAATAAATTAGACATGGTACAAAAAAATCAAAGTCCACTCAGACTCCTTCCTATTTGCCTTCAGACATTTGCAGGTACTATAAAAAAAATCAAGATGTTAGAAGGATAATTGTCCTGCACTTAAGAAGAAAAGAAAAAAAAAAAATGAGTGCAACTGTCCTTATCTTACAAATCTTTGCAAAACTAAGAAAAAAAAATGCAACTCTACAGGAAATCCAAAATCCATTCTTTTCCATCAATTCTAAAACCTCATCTCAAAAATCTTGTCAATTATTGGCCTTAGGAAACCAAAGTCCTTCTTGGAAGAACTTATATTCTTTTTCAGTCTCTTGAAAAAAATAAATCTTACCATGACTTTGAAATGTAACACCCCAGGAGGTATCTAAAACAATGTCCACACTCACCTAAGACTAAAGGAAAAGAAAAGAAAAGAAAAAGAGAAACTTAAAATACAACTATGGGGGGCATCTGGTGGCCCATTTGGTTAAGCAGGTGACTCTTGATTTTGGCTCAGGTCATGATCTCAGGGTCCTAGGATCAAGCCCCACAGCAGGCTCCGCACTCAGCGGGGATTCTGCTTCAGAATTCTCTCTCTCCCTCTGCCCCTACCTTCGCCTGTTCTCTCTCTCTCTCTCTCTAAAATAAGTAAATGAATCTTAAAAAAAAAATACAAAGTACGGAAAGGGCTCTCTTGCCCAAACTCTAGACGATAGCCTCCTTAAGATTACTTCCAGGGAGGGGCGCCTGGGTGGCTCAGTCGTTAGGCGCCTGCCTTCGGCTGGGGTCATGATCCCGGTGTTCTGGGATCGAGCCCCGCATTGGGCTCCCCACTCGGCGGGAAGCCTGCCTCTCCCCCCTCCACTCCCCCTGCCTGTGCTCCTCTCTCACTGTGTCTCTCTCTGTCAAATAAATAAATAAAATCTTTAAAAAAAAAAAAAAAGATTACTTCCAGGGACAAATACAAATCTTAAAAGTCTTCTCCACAAATAGTAAAAACTTTTAACCATTCTAGTGAGTAAACTAAAATTTTTCCAACTGTGATTTATAAACTAGTGATTTTATATTGTTTTAAAATAGAAGCTATAAAATCTCTGTGCTTGTATGTCTGCCTATGTCTGTCTGTTAGAAGTATGATATTTTTCTACCTCTGGATGGTATAACCAAAATTAATTTGCAAAAGAGTTCTATTTAATTGGCTTAAAGAAAATTAAGCATTCACTGGCACCTGAGCCGGTTAAGCATCCGCCTTCTGTTCAGGTCATGATCCTGGAGTCCTGGGATCCAGCCCCACATTAGGGTCCCTGCTCAGCGGGGAGTCTGCTTCTTCCTCTCCTTCTGCCCCTCCCCCCCACTCCTGCGTGTGCTCTTTCTCTCTCTCTCTCAAATAAATAAAATCTTAAAAAGAAAAGAAAATTAAGCACTCATAAATTTAGCATCCATAAACATTCTCACAAATAAAATAGAAACTTAATCCAAATGAATTTCAGGTTTATATGGTCTGGGAAAATATTCAGTATGAAAGCTAATGTAAGGATGCTTGTTTGATTAAAATAGGCACATCTTAGAGTTATCAACATTGACTATAATGCAGACATACAACTTTTTATTCTACTTGGGTTTATTAATCAAGTTTGTTACCTCTGTTGCAAAATTTGTCAGCAAATATAACAGAATAATGGCTGACTTTGTCTAATTAGTCTCATGAAGTTTTCATGGGTAATCTAAACATATGGTTGGGGGCAAATTATTTAGAGAGATGTAAGTGAGATAAGAGTTTTTAGGTAAACTTCTTAGCAAAAATTATGTTTTATGATATGTGTACTTAAAAATAATTTCCAAAATCTTTTTGGCAACCTGAACCTTAAGAGTTTTGCTTGGTTATGTTAAATGATGGATACTCATTGAATACCTAGATCACCTCCAAATAAGATAAAATAATGCAACATTAACTACTGAAAATAGGTTTGTCTACTTCCTTATTACAGAGAAACTAAAGATAAATTTGAATCTGTTAGTAAAACATGGTTTGTGCTTTATTAAAAGATTGTACTTTGAAGATGCATGTTTCTAGAAATTATGAAATGTATTCATAAATTTGCCAATCTAAAGAATGCTGATATAACAGACAGTTCACAATTGATTACTACTTAGTTTTCATTAGAAATAAAAGTTTCTAAGAATTATGAATTCTAATTAACATATGTAGTTAAAGTCATTAGAGATAATAAGGGAAGTAGAATGTATATACAAGGAAAGAAGAAGATAAGAAAAGGTATGAGGTATGAAGATGTTTTTGTTAAAGGAAATAAAAGTAAATTTGTCCTAAAATAAAACTGGTTATGGAAAAGAGGAAAGGACAAAATTTAAATGTAAAAAAGAAAGTCATACAAGGTTTGTGGAAATGGAATCTTTGAAAAGGAATTTTAATGGGTAGTCAAGCAGCTAAGATTAAAATAAACTTATTTAAGGATGAGTTTTAATATCAGAAGTACACTAGTACACAATTAGAATTTGGTTTTCCTGTCTGTTAAAAGGACAAAGTTTTCTTGGACTATTGATCTGTTCACTATAATAACAGATTATAAAGGGTTTCTCTTTTCTCTTAAAGTAACCTGCCTAGAAAACAAAACTTCTGTGCTTTATCAAAATAATGTCCTGTGCTTCATGTTGTCTTAATCAGGTCCTTGATTACTTAAGAAAATGAATTTTCTCAATATTAAAAGAGCTAAGTTTTTCCTTTTTACGGCCATTTAACTTTCTGTATTTGCCTGCAACGTCTTTAATTGTCATCATGGTTAAGTGGATAATTAAGTATTGTTTCACAGAGACCTATGGCCCTATTTGACAAAGTGTTTTATAACCTTTTTGATATTTTTGACAAACTTCCCAAAAATCAAATTCTAAATAAGTTCTTTTTGAACTCAAAATAACTTTGGGATTTTTCAGATGGTTCCTGAGAAATCACAGATTTGTTCTTTCTCCTTATAAAAGAGGGATATTAAATTAATTGGGCTTATTTGATATGTTAAATTACATGGGAAGCAGTGTCAAGCGGTTGTATTGTAATAGGTAAATATTATTAATATAAACTGTGTTCTAGAAATTGTATAAAATTCTTAAAATTCTGATATATCCTGGTACAATGTTATCAGTCATAATTCTAGTTATTATCTTAAAATGTTGTATGTTACAGAAATAACCGAATTTCCTTGTCAGACGCATTGTAATGAACTCTAATCAGACCCTTAGCCATGCTATTTTTAAGCCTTTTCAATTTAGTTATTCATTTCCTCAGATGCTTTTACAAAAAGAATTCCTGCAAAAATGCTCATCTTAAAGGAGATTTATGGAAAAACCATAAAACTAAAGTGGATAAGAATTTCCACAACTAGTGGAAAAACTGGATTCAAGCAGAACAAAAATTAATAATGTGGGGCAACTGATGAAAATTATTATAATTTTTGTGATGTTTATTGCTGATTTTTAAAATATTTTGCTTTCTAGATTTAAGCACACTTTTTCTCTTGAGCTAATATGACTTACAGCAATTTGATAAAGTATATCTTTGTGAACAAATTGACACATTTATCTTTTTCTCCTTACCTGATCCCTCCAGAATTCAGAAACTCATAGTGAGTGTTCTTATTTTTATGGCAATATATTTGTTTGTATAAGTTCAATAAGAATCTGTTCTCCTTGTTTTTTTTTTTTAAGATTTTATTTATTTATTTGAGAGAGAAAGAATGTGAGAGAGCACATGAGTGAGGTTAGGGTCAGAGGGAGAAGCAGACCCCCTGCTGAGCAGGGAGCCCGATGTGGGACTCGATCCAGGGACTCCAGGATCATGACCTAAGCCAAAGGCAGTCGCTTAACCAACTGAGCCACCCAGGCGCCCCAGAATCTGTTCTCCTTGTAAGAGGACACAATTGAAAACATTGTGACTGGAATGTCATAGTTGAGAGAGATGGGCATAGATTCAGATATGACCAGACAACTTTAATGAACTAAGTTTGACTTTATGGACCCAGTAGAGGCCCTTGGAAATATGAGCCTGATACCTTGCTTATGGAGTTTCCAGCAGCATTCCCAGGTGAGTAAAAAAGATTACTTCCGGGGCGCCTGGGTGGCTCAGTTGGTTAAGCATCTGACTTCGGCTGGGGTCATGATCCCAGGGTCCTGGGATTGAGTCCCGCATCAGACTCCCTGCTCAGCGGGGAACATGGTTCTCCCTCTCCCTCTGCTGCTCCCCCTGCTTGTGTCAAATAAATAAATAAAATCTTCAAAAAAAAAAAAAGATTACCTCCTGGCAAGCCACGAGCCTCAGGATATTTGGGAGCCTCAAGAAGAGAGTAATTAACCCAAATCTATAGGTATTGCAAGCAAAGTCTAACGGTAAGTATTTCGCTTGGCTTCTTAGACTAGAGAGGCTGTTAAAAGTTCAGTGTCAAGATTCTTTATGAAAAGTTCCAGCAAAGCAGACTTACATGAAAAAAAAAAAAGAATAAATATAAAAACCTGTATGATCAATCCCTATTCTTGCTGAACTTATGTAGATAATCAGGCCAGGTTTAATAAAACTAGACTTATTTTGCAAACAGATTAGTCTAACTTTAGCTACCTTTGGTTGAAATGAGACTGAGGAGAAAATGAAGAGAAAATGAGGAGAAAAGGATGTATCAGTAGCACACCTTTGTGGATATTAAATTCTAATACTGTTCATTTTAAACTGGACTGATGATAAATTCTTCTAGTTTCCTCTAATGCCTGGCTACCACTCTCCAAATTAACATTTCCCATTTTTCTCCCACCCTTCTGACTTGGAATCACTGAGAACTAAAACTGCCTTTTCCTGAAGGCCTACAGGCTGAATATGAATGACTTGATATAAACTTCAGCGAAATTACCATAATAGCTCATGTACTTACCATGTTCATAGAAGTTGTTGTGTGGCTACTCAGAAAGATCAGCAGAGACATTCAAACTACAAACCAGGAAAATCTGTAAGATTACCACTGTCTGCTCTCATGCCATCTAAAAATCTCCTTGACTGGCTGTCTTCAGAACTCAGAAACTGGGTGTATAATTTGCTCCAATCATTAACCATTGTTTTCTTTCTTTTAAAAAAATTTCCATAGAAATACCTCTTGTTTAATACCTGATTACTTGAACCATAGGCCTAACTTTGGGTGCACACCTCCATCCCTGTCTCCTGAGATGAATTTCACTGAATTGACCTACTATCAGGACTAAGAGACTGGTTCAGTGAGAGGAAACAATCTACCAACTCAACTTCTGGACTTTGAAACTTCCCGTTTTTAAAGACAGGACTGTGCGGGGGGCGGTGGGGCGGTAAAATTTGCCACCACCGAAATGTGTCTCTTTGGCATGTGGATTATTTTAGGCTAATTATTTTTAAGAAACAGGCTCAAGAAGTTTTTCTTTTTTGCCACTCCCCTAACTGCCTAAAAGAATATTGATATCGACCTGTTCCAGAAAGGGAGATATCACCATTATGATATGAACTAGGCTGTGGTAGACAGGGAGGAACTTAGCAAAGTCTGTTATAATTCCTCTTTGTGTCCCATTGTTTCTGTATGGCCCAGCAAACATTTGTTTAACACATATTTACTCTTCTCCATTTTCCTGTGAATTGTCTTTCTTCCCTTTGAAGTCCCAGACTCTTACCCCCTCCTTCTTAGCTTTGAATGGCATATAAACCTCAACTGCTAAACTGTGGTGGGCCTCGTATTCTTTTAGAGCCCCTGTACCTATGTAATTAAATTTGATATTTCTCCTGTTAATGTGTCTCATGCCACTTAAATTCTTAGATCCGCCAAAATAACTTTGAAGTTTCTCCCCAACAGTTACACTTCCGCCTCACTAAGAACTGAAGACTCTCACAGGATTTACAGAGTAGTCTCTGGTCTGGAATAAATTTTCCTTTCCTCCTTGTGTTAATTCAGCTGAGCCTCCCCACATGCTCTGAGAGGTTGCATTCTTCTAGCTGCCCCCTATTCTCAGTGTTTTCTCATTTACTTGTTCCAAGTTCACTTTACTTGGAGAAGAGCTCTCATCACTGTGTTGCTAAGGAAGGTCTTCGTACCCTCTAGTAACTGAGTCAAAATGCTAGCCACTATTTACATACTTAGAATGTCACTGAAATAATTCTTTTTATTTGTGTTTCCCTGAAGAATTCTTTCTTTTTTTATGTGACTATTTTATGTCACACTGTGGAGATGGGGAGATTTTATTTTTGTTTTCTTCTCATTCTCTGTTTTTGTTGGTGGAAGGAGTAATTTCTATATAGGTTTCAACTCGATGGATTCCCTCATTGAGTAAAACAAGGATGCCATGACACTTTCTGTATGATTTCTGTATACTAAAGGTATCTGTGGCTCTAGAAGATCAAGGCCTTATATTCAATGCTGAGTGGGTTTCTAAAAGCACTTAAATGATATTGAAATCTGTATCTGTTATCTTCAGGTGGCATTTTCAGAGGTCTGTCAGCAGGGCCGTCTAGCCTTATAAAATCACTAAGGAGGAGGCATTAATGAAAGCCACCTGACCTCCAAAATATTGCATTCCTCTTCCCTCACCCTATCGCTTTTCTAGAGCTTCTGAAATTCTTAGCATTGTTCATTCATTCTTCAATCCACAAGTATTTACTGAGGTCCTTCAAGTATTTTTTGAAAAGTTTATTTACTTATTTAAGTAATCTCTATACCTAGTATGGGGCTTGAACTCATGACCCCAAGATCAAGAGTTGTATGCCCTTCCAACTAAGCCAACCAGGCACCCTGAGGTCCTCCAAGTATCTGATCACAGAGCCAGGTGGTGGAAATTCATATAATGGTATACATATACCATATACATATATGAATATACATATATCAGGCTGTACATTCACAGAGCTCACCGTTGAACTGGAAGAGGGACAATTAAACAAGTTATCATAAAAATGGGTACTAAGTGCCATGACAGGAAAAATACACTTTGGTTAGGAGTCTTTTTTTTTAAACTATTTTTTTTTTATTTTATTTATTTGACAGACAGAGAGAGACACAATGAGAGAGCACAAGCAGGGGGAGTAGGAGAGGGAGAAGCAGGCTTCCTGCTGAGCGGGGAGCCCAATGTGGGGCTCGATCCCAGGGTCCGATCGCAGGACCCTGGGATCATGACCTGAGCCAAAGGCAGAAGCTTAATGACTGAGCCACCCAGGCACCCCTTTGGTTAGGAGTCTTACTGGGACCATCTAGCCTGTGGGGATGGAGGGAGCCTGGAGATACTTCCTGGAGGAAGTGGTATTTTAAAAGTCCTATGGAGCCATTCCTTTGAACTAAGGCATTTATTTACCCTTGTTAAAATGCAAACTACTTACTCAGAAGAAAAACACTTTCAGATTAAAAAACAAAACCCAAAACTGTGGGTATTAGCAGAGATTAATGTCTACAAACTGAAGCCCTGGGCTTAATTTTCCTTTTGGGGCCATCTAAAATTTAGCAATTTTAATATTTATTTCCTCAGGGCGCTGCTTCTGTGAGGAATTTTGCGTCTGTAGAGAGTTGGGTGCCTGAGGGTGAGGCTAGGGCTTAGACTCAAGACACTGAAACAAGATTCAGGCGAAAGCAATAATTTCCCCTGCATTAAAGTTTTGCTAAAAGCCTACTCCACTTTTGAGCTAGTCCTTACAAGTCCCACTCATCAAGGAAAATGCCTCAACTTGGCTTCTAGATAGTGAAAGTGAAGTGTGAGAGGAAAAATATCTTCATAAAATCTGACAATATGTCTAAGGTAGTTGTGTGCCAAGACAAGTTTGGCTGGGAAAATCCATCTTGTTTTCCCAAAAGGCTATCTCTATGACCCCTCCTTGTATGCGAATTGTTTATGACTGTGTGATTCTAAAACTCAACATAAAAACTGGCCGTTCATTATTTGATTACATGAACATGTGCTGGCATCTACATTTTCTCATTCCTATAGCATTTTAGAAGTGCCAGTAAATGAGTCTCCTATTTATTATCTAGAAAAGCTTTCAGTTAAACATCACTGCAACATAATTTATACAGACACTCTGGGATATAATAAAATCTCTAACCCTAATCTCAAACTGTGTCTTTTTTTTAATCTAATTCAAAACATCTTTCAAATGATTTGTTTCCTTTTATTAAGCAAACAACAGGAAGTTTTGTCTTGTGAAAATGAAGGGAGGTGATCAGCAACTAAGAATTTTGACTCTATTCCTTTTCCTGCTGGGAGAGATGTGAGCTCTATGAGCCAAGATCCCTATCTCTCCTCCTGATTGTGTGTATGTGTGTGTGTGTGCTTGTGCGCGCACGCACGCGTGTGCATGTGTGTAGGCAGGTGCATGCATGCATACATGCTTGTATGTTTGGAATGAAGAGAGATTAAGCTTAGAGTTCCCACTTTTGCTGTGGGACAAAGATTTGTCCCTGGTGTTCCAACATGGAAGTATGGAAATGAGGAAAGCTTCATGGAAATGATAAGCAAGATCTGAATAACATTTTACACTTTCATTTAGTTTATCCCAACAACAAACCTGTGAGGAAAGTAGGTTAGTTACAGATGCTTTTCTGCTTACAGACTTTCACCCTATGGATGGTCACAGATAAAAACAAAGCTCTCCTGTGAGAACACACTACATGGTACCAGCAGATCATGTTGGAATGTGTACTGCTGCCTTTTGGATTATAAAACTGCACTTTTTGCCATCCATGCATTTTGCTGTGTTTGTGTTTATTTTGAGGCATTTTCCCAAACGTCATTAACCACATCAGGTCTAATAAGTCCAAGATCAGTGTTAGTGTTAAAAGTCCTTGTCAAGATATACAATTACCATGGAAACAGAAGAGAAAATTTTAAAAAATTAAAAGTGGTCAGAAAAGGAAGAATGTTTCATGTGAATATAGACTGAATTATTCAAGAGTAGAAATGATTCTGAAGGACAAAGAACAGATCGCGCAATGTACAAAAGTGCTGTCCCTGTGTCAATGGACAATACCAACAAGAGAATGAAAGAGGGACACTGTTGGAGTCTCATGTGAATTCCAGAAAGGGCTAAGCATCGGAGAAGTTTGAGGATTGGGAGATGGGGGGCCCTGCTGCTAAAACTCTTGTCTCTAGCCTCTTCCAATGTGCTTTCCACCCAGATGAGGGGTGAGGTGGTGGGAACAAAAACCGTGGCTGCTACAGGACAGCCCAGGACACTAGGAGATCCCCAAGGAGGGCAGTTATCTTCCTCCACAGACTTCCAGGAGATACAAACAAGGATGATTTGGGGAAAAGATATCATTCATTCACTCAATGCCTTCTGTGTATCAAGCGTTATTCTCTTAGCTAGGCCCACGTGGCATAGATGTCTGAACAAGAACACTAGCCTTAATTAAAAGCTTTGAGAAACTGATTCATGCTCCTATTCTTGGAAATGCATTTGGGACCACAAGCTTAGTCACTTTGGACTTTTCAACAAATAGACTCACTTACAACTTGATTGTAAGTAGAGGAGTTTCTATATTAGTATTTCTAGTCTACTGATAAGGAAAGTGAGTTTTGGAGAGGTTAACAGACTTGCCCTATGCAGTCAGAGGTAGAATGAAAATTCAAATTCAGCTATTGACTTCAAATCAGAGCTCTCTTCTACTCCATCATGATTTTCTAAAATATGGTTGAACATTCTATCCTATAGATGGACCAAAAACTGATCCTCCAAGTTTCCCTCCTTTAGTTCTTTGAAGCAAATGGCATGTAATGCCCTAGATTGTCCTTTTTACATATGATGAGACAAACTTTCTAGTAACCCACAAAGTCTGTTACTAAGGATTACTAAAATATAGTATCATGATCTAAAATTAACACATTATTAGAGTTTACCAAGGACTTAATTCTATATTCTACTAAAAAGCTTGAATAGCACCGAAAGATTGTCAACTTTGGCATGTGACCCTACTTAAAGATGTAGAGATAGTTTGCAATTTCTGGCATGTTTAGTAAATATGCTGTACATTTTGAGTGTTGTTTTCATGAGTAGCCTGGAGATTTCAACTTCTGACATTCTCACCTTTAAGTA
Organism: Mirounga angustirostris; assembly: GCF_029215605.1. Classification (NCBI taxonomy): domain Eukaryota; kingdom Metazoa; phylum Chordata; class Mammalia; order Carnivora; family Phocidae; genus Mirounga; species Mirounga angustirostris. The sequence goes on along the minus strand of NW_026991709.1, from coordinate 53,977,085 downwards.
TAATTCATTGTTCATTTATTTTTAGAATCCTCATTTTAGTTTGCAGTGAGTTGTTGGGTTAATCCTATTGTGGATAGTAATGTATTAACAGTATCTTGGTTCAAAATTATCCAATGACTAGATTTTAAGACATAGGTCCACTGAAGCTCAAAATAATAATTTATTTTGCTAAAGCTCATATATGTAGAACCCACCCTCACCCAACAAAAGTACTTGTAAAGAGACACTTTATTCCTTTTATCAAGTTATTTTTTATTGGAAAGTAAGAATAAGTAGAAGAATGAACACAGAGTATTTTCCATCTTTGCTCAAAAACATCTGAGAGTTGCTTCACCCTCTAAAATATGATTACCATTGACTACTGTTTACCTATTCAAGAACTGCTCCCAATCCTTTTTCTCTTGCTGCCTCCCACCATAGAGACTGGAAAATGATGTATGTACTTGATCTTCATTTTTCTTAAAACCAGAGATAGTCACATGAGCCTGTCTGCCCATGAGATGTAAATGGAAGTCTTCTGGGGGAGGTTACTTAGACAGCTTTTCTTTCCTGATGAATGGGCGTACCTCACCTCCACATTCTCCTGCTACTGATGACAGTGCTTATAATAACAAGAGCCATTCTGCAACCATGAGGAAAATAGCAACAGGATTATGGGGATGCATTGTTAAAACCCTGAACCTATGCAGCCAGTTGTCTACCTACAAATTTCTTATTATGGGAGAAAAAAATAACTGCTATTTATTAAGGTCAGTGGGTGTTGTTTTGTGTTAGGATCCAAAAGAATCTTCACTAATGCTTATGTACAAGTAAGTAGGAATTTAGGCACTGACTTTTGTGTATAATTCTTATTTATAGAATTGCTTTTGGGTGAGGGGAGTGTTCTGAGTTGAAACAGACTTATAAATAAAAAATTTGAAACCTAACTCCCTAATGGATAAACAAGTCCAAGTGTTCATTATGTCTCCTTTAACTCTATGCCCTCGCTAGCACTCACACACACGTTTGTGCACACACACCTGCTCAAAGACCTATATTTGCCCCTATTACCCAGTGCTGGGATGATAAATTGGTTTCATCTCAGGTGCCAGCATTGATAGATTGGTAGTGGCTGTCTGAATCACTATGCTGAGAATAATTTTGAGGCAGACAACACAACTCATGAGGAAGAGTGTTGTGATCAATTGGCCAAGTCTGCCATGAATGTGAAAAATGGACAGGCAGCACCTATATTTTCTAATAGTTGACCTGATCCAGTGTATCAAATTTTAATTGCTCAACCTACTATAATCCTCTGTCTTCTCTTAATCCTGTAGGTAGGAATTTAGTATTTCAAACTGGCATGTTTAGTCCTTAGGTGGGCTCTCATTTACTAACTAGAGAGTGAGGGTATCCTAAAGAAAACAATATCCAGCTAGGGTACTTACATTGGAACTGTAAAGAAATTCCAACTTAAGAAAACTTTAATATATGCTGTGCTGGCCACGGGGGTGTGCCATTTGCTTCTCTCTTCCAAAAAGAGCCTGTCATTCAGCTCCAAGAAGTGCAGTTAGCTGACAACATCCAGCTACAATTCCTGCAAAACTCACCTCAACTTTCAAGCCAAGGCCACGTGCTTCCTAGGCAGACCCAGACATGGAGCATGGTGGAGATAGGGAGGTCACAGCCTGGCCATTTGTACCCAATACTGGCAATCTTTGCCCTGGAACTCTTGTTGTACTGGCTAAGTCTTCATAAGATTTGCACCATAGTCTGAGACACTCCCACCTTTATTCTGCTTCCTTCTGCCTCTCCTTTCACAAGTGCCATTCCAGCATCCCTGCCTTTCTCTGCTCCCTCCCCCTTTATCTTTCACAAGTGGTACTCCCTCCTCCTCACACACTCCCAATTCCATCAGTGTCTGTTTCCTGAAGGACCCAACTTAATACACATACCTACTACGGATACGGCTACTTACATTTATTAGGCATCTACATTAAATATACAACATTCCAGAAGAGGCAATGTGCTCTATTGGCTTTGACCTTAGAGAGCATGGATTAAAATCCCAGATACTTATCACTGAGTGGCATTAAGTTAGTGTCCTCATCAGGGTGCCTGGGTGGCTCAGTTGGTTGAGCGCTGAACTCTTGGTTTTGGCTCAGGTCATGCTCTCAGGGTGTGAGATAGAGCCCTGCCTTGGGATCCACGCTGAGCGCAGAGTCTGCTTTAGATTCTCTCTCTCCCTCTCCCTCTGCCCCTCCCCCTGCTGGCGCGCTCTCTCTCTCTAAAATAAACAAAATCTTTATTAATTAATTAATTAGTATCCTCATCTTTAAAATAAGGATGCTAATGGTGATACTTGATGGGACTGGATGAGGACTAAGTGAGATGATGGCCATGAAACTGGTTTCTAAACCATTAAGCAGTGCATACATTTTAGTTATCACTATTATTATTCCAAGTAATCTTAACTATCAGTTACCAGCCGATCACTTACCATTTCTTCACAAATCTGTATTGTGCTCTTACCACGACACTAGTGCTGACCTAGGAAGCAAGCTGGGCAAAGTCCCTGCTCCAGCGAAGCTCACATTTTCTAAATGAACCAAGTACATACAAGTTTCATTTTACAAGCATTAATAAGTGAGCAACAGTTCACTAACAGCGGAGGCCCTATCTCTGTGTCTGCTCAAGTCTAATTGCAGTTTGGTCTTGTCCCGGGATTTGTCTCTGTTGATGTTTCCTGCTGAACTGCCTTTCTTTCTTTTAGTTTCACCATCCTCGATTCTGTAAATCCTGCAGGAAGCTAACAGGCCAGCAATAGCTTCTTACCACACCCACGGCTCAGCTGGCCCAGCTACTTGCCTTACACACTTGCGATTTTTCTCTTTGCCTTTCTCTTTTTTATGGCCCTCACCCCCTTTGCCTGACTATTTGCTACATCTCACCTCTCTGCTTCTGTTTCTCTTTCCTTCACTTGCGCATTTCCCCTTTGCTGTCGCCCTCAGTGGGAGAGGCTCTCTCTGTCTCTTCTGATGGCCTTGTCCTTTGCTTAGAGAGCAAACCTCCTGGCAGAAAAACAGGAAGATACACCTCTCCAGAAATAAGACCTCTGCTTCTAACATTTCCTGGAGCCTTGTAGCCACAGGAATCAACATGTCTCTGAAAGGTCTGTTCACTTCAAATTAACTCAGGGCTCAATGAGGCAGAGAGGGATGTGGCCATCCAGTACAGACTGTGGTCAGAGCCAGCTGGTCACCATCCACGGAGAGGCTGGCTGGAATGTAGCTGAGCTGAGTGTACAACGTCAAGTGTCTGCATAAACGCAGAACCCTCTGGTCCAAAATACCAATATGTCACCACATTCTACACCCATAATTTTTAAAATGGATTTTTTAGTTTTTACCTTAGTGTCTGGAAGCTTACAGATCAGTGGCTGTCAAATTTTTTGACCATGCAGTACTGTTGGAAATAAACATAGATATGTATAAACACACACACATACACACACACATATATTTGTACACACACGTATTTAAATATCTGCGACAAAATTTTCACAAAGCAATATTTATTTTTATTACATATGGAGCTCAGATCGTTCTGTTTCTCTTTAGTCTATCACAATAGCTTTTTTAAAATGCTGGTCTTAACCCTGGGATTTTTTATTTTTGGTGCCAGTTTTACTTAGTGTGGTACAGGATACCTTCTTAGACTAATGTTTTTAAATGCATAAAACAAAACCCATAGGATTAGAAAGGAAATCGGTTATTTTGAAATACAGTCCCATCCTTGAGCCTTCGGGGGAGGGGGCGAGCTATGTCCATGCACCCCAGGTTAAGAAACCCTGCATGACTAAACTGATTTCACAACCAACCGCTAAGCCACGATCTGCAATTTGGAAAATGTAGCTGTAGACAAAGGCTCAGAACACTTTATGGCAATTAAATATTCCAGATGTTTATTATCCTGTCACAACTCCCAACGTTCTCTTTTCCCTCCATTTCCCAATGCCTCCCCTTCCAATCACACCCCCGACCCCTACTCTACACACATGCAGATCTTCAGGTCCCGTATCTGGAATGAGACAAGGCACTAGACCAGTGTGTCTAGCCCCTTCCATCACCCCAATCCCACTCTCTGACTGCCCCCTCTGTCCCTGCCCCTCTGGCTCCCGTCTCAGAACTATTTCAATGGCTCATTATCTCTGGGGGCCAGTGTTCACAACTGTGGCTTTCGTGGTTTCCTTCACGGCATTGTGGTCCCACAGGTGTATTCTGCCCTAGCACAGTCATGGAGACTGTGAGAGCACGTCACCTTTATTTTCTCCGGCGAGTCTGGGTGTCACTCCCAGCCTGCAGCTGCAGCTCACGGTGGCCTGCAGAACACACTATACCCTAACCCAGAGCAGCTCAAGTGACGGGGCACTGGGAGGAAACAGAGCTACTGCCATAATGCATGATGCCAGTGCTTTCTCAAACGGTTTACTACTATGGTTTCCCACAAACATTTGTACACTCCCGTGAAGAAAGAAGGAAAAAGAGGAGGAAGAAGAGTCTGCATCCGCCTCCTTTTTTGGCATGAGAACAACTCTAGAATCATTCAGTCAATAGAACTTCCTGGAATATGAACATTTCACTATACCCAATACTCATAATTTTAAAAATAGATTTTCTGGGTTTTATCCTAATGTCTAGTAGCCCATAGACCAGTGACTATAAAATGTTGGGTTGTTTGTTTTTTTTGTGTTTTGTTTTGTTTTGACCATGCTTTACAGTAAGAAATGCAAACATATAGAATAGGGCCTCGGAGGCATTCAAGCCTGTCTTCATGCAAATAGGAGGACAGTGAGGCCCAGAGAGGGGATAGGACTTGCCCATGGTCACACAGCAGGAACGAGGGGACTGGGGCCTCCAATCCTGCCTGGGGCCTCCAATCCTGCCTTCTTCTCCAGAGGTTTCTCTCCCTTACTACCTGTAAGGGGGTTTCTACTATAAAAGCCATACCACAGAAATTAATTTTTTTAAACCTGAAATTAATATAACACGGGAGGTTAACTATCCTGGAATTAAAATTAAATTAAATTAAATTAAAAGAAATAAATTAATTTTTAAAATTCATGCCTTACCACCTTTCCCTCAACCCTGCTTTTAGAAGTTGAAAGGTCACAAGGGCCTCATAAAATTACCCAGAAGAACTGAAAAGGCAATTGATGACAGACGTCCTTATTTCAAAACTTGTTTTTCATGAAGACGACTTTTTTCCTCTCAGATGAAATTATAATTTTCTTTTTTGTTCCTGGTTTTCTTCTAATTGTGCCTAGGTCTTCCTCCTTAAAATAGTTTGAAATAATTATTTCTTCCTGTGTATTAAATCACTTTACAATGTTCCCGTTTTTAGCAATAAAGTTCCAAACCTTTTTTTTAATCATTTTTTAACCCTTAGTCCTTCCCCCATCTCTTAAATCACTTTTCCCATCCTATTCAGTGAATTATACAATTATTTTTTCAGCTTTCAAATGGTTTGCTGTTGTATGTGTCATAGTTTTCTTCTGAATGAGAAAACTCTTACTTCACACAATAGTGCCATTGCTTTTATTCCTATCACTGAGGGGGAAAAGATCAAGAACCAAACAATAAGACTTTTATTTACAGCCTCTGCAGGGCTGTCTTGAAGGTCACAGTGAGCCTCTGCCATTGTGTGCTTCACCTTGGGCGAGCCATCTGAGAGGCACAGAATGGCAGTGATCCTCGGGACCATGGAGCCTAATCCCTTCACTTCACGGAAGAAGAAACCATAGGCACTCAGGTCATCCCAGGACCGTACAGCTAGCTAGTGGCCTAGCAGCAGATCCAGAACTAAACCTCGGGCCTCCCTCCCGACATGCTGTCTTTGCCACTGCCCAGTGAAGTCCCAGTAATTCCTGCTGAGCTCCCCAGGTTCATCCTAAAGTAGTATTGCAATCCCTCTGTGTTTATCTCAGCAGTATGGAGAAAAGAGAATGTCACGGCTCCTGGCTCAGCAACATGAATTTACATGAGAATTTGCATAGTCTGCTTGACTAGTTTCAAGTTGCTCCAACTCCAACCTTCAATCTGTCTGGTTAAAAAAATTGAGACCCAAAGAGATGAGCCTGCTTCTTGTTGGCCACAGAGCTTATTAGTGGCAGAGCTGGGTCTGGGGCTCTGATTTCCCAGTTCCTTGACCGGCATGATTTCTACTGCATCACACTGCAACTGTTGCAGTTGTACTCATTCCTCTTTTTACATTTTCTGGTAAATTTTTATTAAAACACTATCAAGTAGTGTTTCCTTACTGGCAACTAGGATAATAATCATCAGTATTTATTGAGTTGTTAGAACTATCAGAAATTCTTTCATGTATCAGAATCCAGAAGCCGTGGGGCACCTGGGTGGCTCAGTTGGTTAAGCAACTGCCTTTGGCTCAGGTCATGATCCTGGAGTCCCTGGATCGAGTCCCGCATCGGGCTCCCTGCTCGGCGGGGGGTCTGCTTCTCCCTTTGACCCTCCCCCCTCTCATGTGCTCTCTCTCTCAAATAAAATCTAAAAAAAAAAAAGAATCCAGAAGCCGTCAGCAGGATCATGCATGTGACCTCGTGGTCGCCAGTGGATGGGCTCTGGCATCAAACCTGGGCAAGTTCGTCACCTCCCCCTGCCTCAGTTTCCTCATATGTAAAACAAGGATACTGATAACACCCGCTCATGCTGCCGTTCTTGAGGCTTAAAGGAGAGAATGCATGGATAGCACTGGATAGTTCTAACAACTCAATAAATACTGATGATTATTATCCTAGTTGCCAGTAAGGAAACACTACTTGATAGTGTTTTAATAAAAATTTACCAGAAAATGTAAAAAGAGGAATGAGTGCAACTGCAACAGTTGCAGTGTGATGCAGTAGAAATCATGCCGGTCAAGGAACTGGGAAATCAGAGTCCCAGACCCAGCTCTGCCACTAATAAGCTCTGTGGCCAACAAGAAGCAGGCTCATCTCTTTGGGTCTCAATTTTTTTAACCAGCAAATCTAATTCTAACCTCTAAATGGGAGAGAGCGCCTTCCTGAGAAGTCCAACTTCACGGACTCCAAACCAATCAAAGCAACCCCATCTCAAGACAGAAGAAGGTAAACCTATGCCGAGAAAGCTAGTTCCTTGGTCCACCTTCATGGGAAAAGCAGCTGCCGGGGACAGCACTGTCCCCAAAGCAACCCAGGAATAATTCCGTCCTTACCTTCATACGAGCCACCTGCCTGAGCCCAAGCCAGAGAAGACAGCAGATGAACAATGAATGTCACAGCAATTAGTTTTGGCAATTAGGCAGGCAATTTGTTCTGCAGCATGCAGAATGGGAGGAGAAAGTAAATCAGCTGAGAGGTGACAGGGAAATAGGATTAGGACATCAGGTTTCAGTGACACCCAGGTGGAAAGGTGTGCAGCAGAGTCCCAGCCTCCCCTTCCCCACTTCTTCTCTGACAAAGGAGGATGTTCTTCAGAGGCCTTGGGAAACAGCTGCTTTCACGGAAGGGGCCTGCAGCCCACTGTTCTCGTCTCTTTCTCAGGGTCACCTCACACTTCAGTGTTCACTCTCGGCTCAAGTTCTTGCTAGTTTCTCACCAGGGATTCTGCTTACAATGTCAAATAAATGGACGAGTAGTAGTAGTTCCTGAGGACTCCCTCTCTTAGCTGGGAGTACATTTGGTTTTTTGTTTGTTTTCATTCTTTGTTAGAGAAGCCTTGGGAGTTGTTCTCTAGGGACGAATTAATTCCACATTTTGCTTGGGTCAGAAGGAGACATTATATAATTGTATCATACAGTGAAGGGAGAAACTGAGCTTTAAAGTCAAACACCGGGGCTTGGATGCCGGTGCTGCTCCTTGCCAGGCTCTGAACTTTGGTTTCCTTAGCTCCAAAATGGGCCTAATAATGGGGTTGTCATGTAAGATGTGTGACACTTGGGTAGCTCTTCTCTAAACACAAATTAATTTCAAATTTTGGCCCAGATGCCTTGAAGAGGAGAACCAAGTGTCCGAGGAATGGCTGGACATGAGCATCAGGTAAGTCCCTTCCTACCCTGCAATTCTGAACTGGTATTTCAAGCTGCTTTTCTCATGATTAAGAACGGAGACGAGCTCAGAAGGAGCCAGAAGTGAAAGCAGGAGTGTGCTGATATACGAAGCCCTGAGCATACCAGCAGTTTGTCTAACACATGCACAGTGGTTCTTAGGAAAAGTCGCGGGTGGGACCCTGGGGTAGATTTCATACTTCCCAGTATTCATTTGGGGTTCTGATGACCCCCCTAATCAAAGGCACCTTCAGATTTTGTGAGGCATGAATCTTAGACAATTATGGGAGCCCTCCTTTTTAAAAAGAATGCAGGTATACAAATTCAAAATTAGGCATGAAAGTGAACATTTACTTAGAATGAGAAAATAGATCATGACAGATTACAGGAGTGCTGGAGAATTAGGTCCCTTTCTTCTGAGATCTCTTCAAGCAATTTACCAGAAATGCTGACATGGAAATGTTTCTGATTGTAACACAATCCTCTCTCCCCACCTGGAACCCTCCATAAACTCAACAATTCAGGCATTCAAGGGGCCCCCACAAGTGAGGGGACTTGCAACTTACAATTTATTGGTTTCATGGTATATCTTCCCCTGCTCCTAACTAAATGCTTTTACAACGATGCTTCTTACACAAGTGATACTGTCATAGTGTTAATGGAAAACTAAAAAAAGGGGACAGCTCCCATAATCCCACCACCTTACCCAACCATCTGTTTCCTTTTTCCATATTTCTTTTTCAGCCTGTGCTCATCTACACCTAATTTATGTACGTGAAATCATGGTACAGACACAACTTCACATTCTTTTTCACCATTTCTCTGTGATGCTCCATTGTCTTAATCAATGTGATATTTCAAGGCTGCATAATAATCCACTATCCTACCGTTGTTAGAAATTTGTATTATGTAAATCACAATTATGAAGATAGGAACAGAATTTTAGCTTGACTATGGACAATTCTTACCACCAACTAAAAAAAAAAAATTTTTAAAGAAAGAAACAGAGATTCTAGACACATTGTAATTCGCAGAAGTGTAAATAATCTGTCAATCTAAAGAAAAAAATACCAGTCAAACCAATTATTAGGTGAGGGCAGATAAAGAAACTATCAGCGGGTTGGATTTCCACTTTTCAACTAATTTCTTCAGTTAAGCAATTGAAAATCCAGTGCGAATGACCCTTCTCATGGAGTTACTGAATAGAATAAATAAGAGATTGCCGTGTGACTGGGTACTACAGTGGACATTTTTTTTTCCTAAGGAGTATTTCCTAAAGGAAAGTATTCCTACTAGAGTCACACCATGCCAATTCTATGGCAATAATTTAATTATGCCAATTAGAATGCAAATTGTTCCACAAAACACTATGAGGACCCTCACTCTGAGAAACTTCTGAACAAAACATTTCAATAGTGCTCAGTAGTTTTGCACGCCTGGGTGGAAATCAGGAGTCAAGTACAGTATGATTCATAACTTCAGGGAACGGCTGCTGTGGGTGGATTTGTATCACCCACGTTCCCCTTTACACCCAGGCTACACCTCCTTACCTTTCACTTTCTCGGCTTCTCAGTGGGATGCAGCAAACAAACCAGCCTGTGAGGGACTGACTTTGTAAACCCCCGTATGAAACACTTGGGTGGTAAAGGCGTGGCAAAAGAATCAAAAGTTCCTGTTCTAAATTCTTTGCGTGTCATATCAGGTGGCAAGATTGGGGTTTGAAATGCCTTTTCTGTGGCTTGGAACTGTCTCCACAACCCATTTAATTCATAAGGAAAGCTGATTACAGCTCATCACAACTCATTTACAGCTTCATACCTAGATGGGTATGAGCTACCAAAAGGATGGCTAAGTCATTTTTAGAATGAACGTTCACATTAAAGCGGCATGACTCACCTTATTGTGAGGTTCCCAATATATCAAAGATTGTTGCAAAGGTCCCCTCTCAGATTTTAAAGCTGCATCTCTCATGTTTTCATATTAAGAGCAGGATGGAGGACCTGACAGCATCTGACTGGAGACCCGGTCTCCATTGCAGCTGAAAGTGTCTTAGATCCTATGTTGTTACAATATTGAGGCTTAGACTCTCCCCAAGCCTCCATCTGTAACACCCCCTCAGACTTCATGGCTTTGGTGCCTTGTATTGAGAGGTAAGATTTGGGGGGTAACTACAAAGACCTGATTTCACAGGGTCTCCTAAGGTATTAATCTTCGCTCTGCATCAGTGACTCACCTAATGTCACAAGGATAGTGATGATCAAAGGCTTTCTGCCTGGCAAAGACAAAAATGTATACATTTTTTTTTAATTTTATAAAAGCCAACATCTATGTGAACCAAAAACAGGGAATGACACTCTGACCAGCCAATTTTCTCACTGAAGCTTTTGTAAAATGAAATTTTCTTTGCTTCCTATTTTTATGCTATCTTATAGTGTTGCTGGCATGGGTAACAATCACACTTGGCACTTCTGTCGTGCTTTTCATCCAAAGATTTCAAAGTGCTCCACAACAGGATTTCATCCTCACTGCGGGCCAGGGAGGAAGGTCAGCGCGCTATCATGCCTCGTGAGGAGATGGGATGCCAAGAGGTGACGTGAGTTATTCGTGCGCCCTGCAAAGCTGCAGGGGCAGAACCAGGTTAGAGCCCAAGCTTCCTAATTCCTAACTCAGTCTACTATTCACCTGTCCTAGCTGATGTGGCCTCTTCTTCGAAGGGCTGAACATTCGGCCCAGCACGACACATTATGAACAACTTGTTAAGTGTTTTACTGGAAAGCTACCAAGCCAAGGTGACGGACCTCAAGGAAAAACCAGAAGCCCAAATAAAAAGATTTGACTTGTTTTTGAGCACTACTTTTCAGTCTTTAAGATCTTGGCCAAATAAACCTAAAGAGTTAGTGCAAATCTCCCAAGTGAAAAATGGCTACCAGATTTCAAAACCTGAAAATATCAAAGTACTGGCAAGGAAGTCAAGCAACAGGAGTCTTATGCTCTGCAACTGGGGATGTAATTAGTACAACCACTCAGGAAAACAATTTAGCAATAGCTTGTACATTTGAATGGGCACATACACTTCAACCTAGCAAATTTCATTCCCATGTATATATGTGTATATATGTACATATGTATACATAAAATATATACATGTATATGTATATATATTCATGAAAGGAATTATTATCCGGGGTGGCAATGAATGAATTACATCTTCACATAAAATATGGATAAATCTTATATATAGTACTTAATTAAAAAAAGTAAGATTGAGAAGATGAGATAAAAGATTAATCTATTTTTATAAAGCTCAAAAATATGAAAACCAAACATATGCTCAGAGGTACAAACATATACAGGATAAAAATGGTTTTTAAGAAACAAGGGAATGGGGCGCCTAGGTGGCTCAGTTGGTTAAGCGACTGACTGCCTTCGGCTCAGGTCATGATCCTGGAGTCCCTGGATTGAGTCCCTGGATCGAGTCCCTGGATCGAGTCCCTGGATCGAGTCCCGCATCGGGCTCCCTGCTCGGCAGGGAGTCTGCTTCTCCCTCTGACCCTCCCCCCTCTCATGTGCTCTCTCTTTCTCTCTCAAATAAATAAATAAAATCTTAAAAAAAAAAAAAAAAGAAACAAGGGAATGATAAAGGCAAAAGCAGGAGGGTAGCTACATCTTGGGAAAGGCAGAGATGTGAAATTGTGGAGTATTATTAGTCAGGATTCTGCAGAGAAACAGAACCAGTAACATATGTATGGGGAGAAATTGATTATAAGGAATTAGCTCATGTGATCAGGGAGGCTGGGAAGTCCCATGATCTGCCATCTGCATGCTGGGGACCCAGAAAGCCAACAATGTAATTCCATTCCAAAGGTCTGAGAACCAGAGGACCCGATGGTGCAAATCCCAGCCAACGGCAGGAGACCAATGTGCCAGCTCAGTAGGCAGGCGGGAAGCAAAATGGGCCAATTTTTCCTTTCTCCTCCCTTTTGTTCTATTCGGGCCCTCAACAGAGTGGATGATGTCCACCCACATTGAGGAGGGCAAACTACCTTACTGAGTTCACCAATTCAAATGCTAATCTCACCCAGAAACACCTTCACAGACCCACTCAGGAATAATGTTTAATCTGGGGCACCCCATAGTACAATCAAGTTGACATAAAATTAGCCATTACAGGGAGGAACATAAAGTAGTTGGTATGTTTTAGTTCTTAGGTTGGGTGGTGGATTCATAGGATTTTTTTCTTTACTATTTTTCATCAAAATTACATACATGTAACACATATTCTTTTCAAATATTACAAAATAATGTTAAGTCTGATGAGCTAAGAGTGAAAAGAAAAAAGACTTTTAAAGGAAAGCATAGGCCTCCCCACAGGGTTGTGTGTGCATGTATGTATGCGCACGTATGTGTGCAGTTTAATATGCTGCTTAAAGATCAGAAACATCCAAAACTTTTAAGGGTCCCTATTTGAAAAACATCTATCCAACAATAAACCAGAAGTATTTGAAACAAGCATGACATTAAAAAGAGTCATTCCAGTTAGTCTGTAAAGAATTTCTGTAAATTGGGGCTCCTGGGTGGCTCAGTCGTTAAGCGTCTGAGGTCTTCGGCTCAGGTCATGATCCCAGGGTCCTGGGATCGAGCCCTGCATCAGGCTCCCTGCTCTGCGGGAAGCCTGCTTCTCCCTCTCCCACTCCCCCTGCTTGTGTTCCCTCTCTGGCTGTCTTTCTCTCTGTCAAATAAATAAAAATCTTTAAAAAAAAGGATTTGTGTAAATTGAGAAGCAAGACATTGAAACAATATAAAATCTGGGGAACTATATGAACAAACAATTTATAAGATAGCTCAAAAGAGAAAGGCATAAAAGAAGTTTGAACTTCATCATAAACAAAGAAATACAGATTATTTAGGGTAACTATTTTTTAAACCTATAACAAAGATGAAGATTTAAAAAAGTACTTAGTGCTGACAGTTCAGTGGAACCAGCATGAACAATGCTGACATACAACATTTTCCAGAAGCATTTTGGAGATAGGATTTAGTTGCTCTAACAAAGCCCATAACTTTTTACCCAATAAGGTCCTGTAAACTTTTCCAAAAGAAATAATTAGAAGCCTAAAGACGTTCACAACATTATCTTAACAGCAAACATTAGCCTAAATGCTGAACAACAGGAGAATGGTTAAATAAAGTATAGTGCATCCTCAATAGAAATTAGGCAACCACTAGCAATGTTTTCAAAAAGTATTTATTGATATGAGAGAATGCTCACACTAAATGAAAATCAGGATACAGAATTGTTTATATGGCACAGTTTTAGATTTGTAAAATATATGTGTACACACATGCAAAAATCAAGAAAAACTCATGAAAGATATCGAAAGGTTGAAACAGTGATCTGTGCAATATAAGCTCACATGTGGCTTTCGTTTCTCCTTTATTTTCTTCCAAAATTTCTAAATTTTCTAATTTAATAATAAAATATAAGTATTTTTAGATAATAAAAAGCATCTGCAATAGAGGGGCAGACATTTCCTGTAACCCAGTGGTGCTGGGTCACAAAGGGTGCACTGCGGGTTGCCCACCTCACCCAGCTTGCACGGGACTCTCCTGGTTTCAGCAATGAAAAGGGTCACATCCTGGGAACCCTCTCAGCCACAGGGAAAGCGGGGACAGTGGGTCATTCTACCACTGGGCCTAAAAGAACCATCGAAGTAGAAAGATTTCCCAGCTGTAACTTGCAACAGTGTTCTCGACAATTCCTTCAGTCTCCCTACAGAACTGGCTATTTGACCTTGCAGATTTTAAGCTTTTTAAATAAGTCACATCTTAAAGAGCTTGTTGAAAGCAAAGCAGATTGCATAAATGCTAAATAGGCTGGTTAGACGACATTATACGAGCTCTGAATGTGTACTCAAATAGGTCAGGAAACACGAACTACCTCTTGTCTTAGGGAAGAGAAGCCTATTTATCTCTCATTTCGTTTTCTGTGCTGTACATATTCTTTCCCTTCGCAAGAGTGGGAGTGGCAGGTGTATCGTGTCACCAGCAGAAAAGTGAGCTCTGGTGAATCAGCTTAGAGGGTGAAGCGAACTCCCTGGTTAGGGCTAAAGCTCTGTGGAAGAACAAAGAATCAGGTTGGAACTGCCTTTTTTACCTGCCTTTCTTAACACAATCAGGACAAATCCTCTCACATGCTAAATCTACAGGAAGTTCTTCTGTATCTTTGCTTAGGAAAATATCTTGAAAATATAATAGAACTACAATACTGAGTGTGCTAACAGCAATCTCTGTGTCACAGAGGAGAGCTGTGGGGGCTAGTCAGGGAGTGGCAGGGATGTCACAGGCCTGTGTCAAGCCTTGCCACTGTGAGTATCATTGGCCAGTCACATAGCTACTTGCTGTGCCTCAGTTTCCTCACATATAAAATGGAGATGCCAGTAGCGCCCACCTCATAGCATTGTGAGGATTACATATGTTTATGGATAATAAGAGCTTGGAGCAGTGCTGGGAGATAGGCACATAGGTGGTTTACTAGGGAGCACTCCTAAAATCAGCACCAAGTGTAGCAGAAGGAAGGAAGCAGCACTGAGCAGAGGAAGAGGATGAGCTCTGACAAAGTCTTGACAGAGCCTCAGTGGGGACGGCCCCAGATCTGCCCTGGGCTGGGGAGGGAGGGCGCTTGGCCTTGATACCCTACAATCAATCAGATGATGACCCTTGGAGAAGGGGTCATGGGGTCATAACAGTGGTGTGACAACTGTGAGTCTCCTCTCAGGTATCCTCCCACAGACCCAGGTGCTGGGATCTGAAATCCAGCACTGTGTTTATGTCTCCAGGGATACTGTGTCCCTTCCTCAGAGGTTAGGGACTTATCTGATAGCTGATCTTATCTGCAGAAATCCACCCAGCCTTGCTGAACCTTCCTTAGATTTTTATAGCCATCTAGGATGCTTCCACCCAGCCTTCTATTTCTGTCACTTTTACTTAGGATCCGATTCCTTAACACTTGTGGTGAACACTGTGATGCACTCTAACCTCCCTTTAGGAACAAATTTTAAAGTTTGCTTTTCTAATCCTCTTTATTTTATTTTTTGAATATGTAAAACTTTATGTGATTCAGAAGCCAGAACTCAAAATAGTAAACAAACACACGGAAACAATAAATACAGTCAGAGAATTCAGATGCCCACCTTGAAAGGCAGAAACAGAGTAGAGGAATTGTTCTAGGCTAAGAGACTGAAGAAACATGGTGACCAGCTGGCTCAGGGGAAAAAAAATCTATCTAGCTATAGCTTGTTACAAAAAACCAATATGGCAGAATGCTAACAATTGTTGATCTAGGTAAAGAACACTATTATCCTTCGAGTCTTTCTGTGGATTTTGAAAGTTTTCAAAAATATAAATTCAGGGGAAAGGAAGAAATCTCTCCTTGTTGAAATGTCTATTGCTTGGGTGCTTATTTATTTGCAAACATGTTAAAACAGAAAAGACAATCTACATGGCCTGAAGGGGAGCAAATAAGTCAGATACTAAAACTATGCCCTAATTTCTTATAAGTCAAGCAGGAGTTAGTAGAGGGAGATCTCTGGGTTTTAATATAAAACACTCTTTAATTCTCAATGAAATTCTGGAGAGGAACCCATAATCTGTGAGCACTCAGAAAGGAAAGCAATGATCACTAGGAGACAACATATGTTCATGAAGAATAGGTCATGCATAATACACCTTTCCCAGTGGGGAACATCAAAAGATAAAATTACAACAAAGTATTTGAAAAAGCCCATCAGATTGGCTGTGTGATTAAAATGGAGAAATATAAGCTGGGTTGTGAGCTGAGCTTTCCTTCCCATCTATCATTCCTTCACCCCTTCACTCATTCAGTATCAATCGTGCATCCAGCACTGTGCTAGACAACCACCCTATTAGAATGAACGAACAGATTACTGTCAACTTAGACTCAAAGGACATTTCTAAAAATGCTTCTAAAGTTGGCCTGGGACCAAAATATATCAGGATCATGTGGGGTGTTTGTTAGAAATGCACATTCCTGGAGTCCCATCCCACACTTATTGAATCAAAATTTCTGGAAATGAGATGTGGGAATCTGCAGGTTTAACAAATGTCCCAGATAATTCTTTTGTACACTAAAGTTTGAGAACCACACTAAAGTTCTCTACCCTCTATTCTGAAAGCTGAAACATATTAATCAGTGAATTAGGTGAACTCCAATATAAATTTTGCCTATCAAATTTGTAGATGACAGATAGTTGGAGGAAAAGCTGATAAAATGTATTAAAGAATCAAACTTGAAAAAGACCTTGACAAAGGAGAGGGATGGAATGAAATTAACAATATACAACTTAATAGGGTTAAATGTTAAGTTCTGCATCTAAGTTCAAAGAATCAACTACTTAAATACAAGGTAGGAAAGCTCTGGACTGACAGCAGTTCACTTGAAAAAGATTTAAAGTTCAATGAGAGTCAAAAATGTGATATTATTTAAAAAAAACTTATACAAATTTTAGGTTGCATTAATAGAAACTGAAATTAAGGAATGGAGAGGCAAGGTTGCACCGATCAGATTTTGCATTGGCAGAGCACATCTATTTTAAAATATTTGAATTTTTAAAAAGACATTGTCAAACTACAGTGTGTCCAAGGGAAGGTGACTAGGTAGAAAAGTGTCTTTGACCCACATCCTATGAAGAATTAAGGAACAGAATATGTTTCACATAGTAAAATGAACGATCACATGTCATGAGAGCTGAATTTATGAGACTGGAAAGCTATTGAGTTGTTGAGGAAGGAACTGATTATTCTGTGTGGTTCCCCAGAACAGACTTGAGAACATTGGGGCAAAGAAATAGGAAAGTTCTTTTTAGTTTAATGTAAGAAAAAATTAATCTTTTAAGTTTAATGTAAGAAAAAAAAATCAGAGGACTCTAAATCTCTAAATATGGTATGGGCTGTCCCCTTTAGAGATGGATTCCAGCAGGAGGTTAAAACAGAGGATTCCAATTAATAAATCAATCAAGGAAGGTCTAGCATGGACCAGTGGTGGTGGCCTAGGAAGTAAGGAGTATGTTTAACTCAACCCTCTGTAATTGAAATACAAAAAAAAAAAAAAAAAAAATTTTAAGTTAAAGGAAAGTAAATAAGATAGGATACTTGCATTACACAGGTGGTCCCTTCAAAGATTCCATTCTTTAAATTTCTATATAAGTTTACCGAGGGGCTCCTGGGTGGCTCAGTCATTAGATGTCTGCCTTCGGCTCAGGTCCTGGGATCGAGCCCCGCATCGGGCTCCCTGCTCAGCGGGAAGCCCGCTTCTCCCTCTCCCACTCCCCCTGCTTGTGTTCCCTCTCTCACTGTGTGTCTCTCTCTCTGTCAAATAAATGAATAAAATCTTAAAAAAAAAATAAGTTTACTGAGAATTTTGGTTGCCATGAAAAGCCTTCAGACTCTTATCTGGTTATATCAGTTGCTCATCCTTCCAAAGGAATCTGTTTCTGACATCTTTTAGAGGGACTGTTTTGGAAAAGGCAAGAGTCAGAATGCCCATGACATACTTCCACAGTCCCTCAGAGAAAACCCAACCACAGTGAATCCTTAAACTGACATAATTTTAATCCTTATACTGCGTCACTCCACCGACACAACAGCAGCCAACCTCACCAGAAGGAGGAACTGTACTCCAGGGAAAACAACATGGAGGTTGGCTAGTGTTCTAGGAGGTAGGTTGTCACAAAATCTATGTCAAAATAGGGACCATGGTGATTAATTGAAGGGATTATATTCCCTCTTCGGAGAGTTTTATATTTAATACACAAACTGGTCTGGGCATTTGGAAGATGGAGCAGAGGCAAGAGAATCACAGAAAGTAAGATGTATAGGCTATGAAAGACCACCGGATATACTTATATTAGTAGTAGGCAAAAGCCATAAGAAAGTAGAAACCAAAAGATGTGGCAAGGAACAAGGAGCATGGTTGGCTGGTGGGAGTAGGGACTGCCGAAGCAGATATATTGACCCTTTGCCAGAGTGAACATAAGAGCAGAGGTGGAAACATTCAACTGCTGAGGTGATATCAAGAGAATTCATTTGCCAGAGCTGTCTGGGATGCTTTTAGCGAACTCTGTTCTTTGAACAACATTCCAATCTCTAATGATAACCATTATGCAGCTCTTACCATTGTCCTTATTTCTATGTAAATCCTATACAATACTTCTCTGACTTTTCCATTTAAACAAATAAACAGAAAAGAATGTGTACTACTAAGCAGTCTGGGACCCAGCCCAAGCAGTTTATCACCAGTTCAATATTTCTTTGCCATCCCATGGTATTTTTATCTTTAAAATTTCATGAGAAATTTGCATTCTCCTCTTTAAGAGATCTGTACTAGTTTCTATATCAAAATAATGTTTAACCCATTGATTTAAATTAACAATTAGGGAGATATACCACTTCTTATTTTTTCAGTTCCTTCCCGTAACTCCCAGCCAATAACTCATGTCATCCTGTGAGGTATGGCTACCTCAGTTTGAAAAACATGGTCTTACAACACAATTAACTTACATTAGTTGAGTTTACCTGAATGCTCTCTGAAGATTCTAATGCAGCAGTTTCAGGGAGATGTAACTGTGTGTGTGTGCGTGTGTGTCCCATTCCAGAACCTCTTCTTTTTTTCTTTTTTTTAAATTTTATATTTTTTATTAAGCAACGAACTATAGAAATGATCCCTGAAAGTATAGTGTCAATTAGACAACATATAATCATCATTAGTTTTTTGATGTAATGCATATACATCATGTGATGCATATAATACCCAGTGCTCATCACATCACGTGCCCTCCTTAATGCCCATCACCCAGTTACTCCATCCCCCCACCGACCTCCCCTCCAGCAACCCTCAGTTTGTTTCCCAGAGTCAAAAGTGTCTCATGGTTTGTCTCCCTCTCTGATTTCTTCCCATTCAGTTTTCCCTCCCTTCCCCTAAGATCCTCTGCGCTATTCCTTATATTCCACATATGAGTGAAACCATATGATAATTGTCTTTCTCTGATTGACTTATTTCATTTAGCATAATACCCTCTAGAACCTCTTCTTAATCACAAAAGCCAGAACAGATAGCATTCTAGATGTTTTAAATACTTGTTAATTTATAATAAACACATGCTCCAGAAAAATGGAATTTAATGTTCAAACCCAAATATCTTTATTTATAGATATTTTTATATCTTCCTGTATATTAAAATAACTATATACTTTTAATGATTTATTCATTTATTTTATTTGACAGAGTGATAGAGAGAGAGAGCACAAGTAGGCAGAGAGGCAGGCAAAGGGAGGGGGGAAAGCAGACTCCCCGCTGAGCAGGGAGCCTGACGTGGGGCTCAATCCCAGGACCCTGGGATCATGACCTGAGGTGAAGGCAGATGCTTAACCAACTGAGCCACCCAGGTGCCCCTAAAATAACTACATTTTGCCTATTTTTCTGAAGTCAGTGATGATTTCCCCTACTTCGCTGTAGGCCTGAACAAAGATACTTTCTTTCATAGAAACCTCACTGAAGAAATAATAGGAAGAAAAAGAAGAAATTCTGAGGATATGAGCGGTACAAAGAAAATCAAGGATAAGGATTAGATCTAAAATATGATCAAGGTGTAGAGTTGTAGGTAATTTTTCCACTACAGTTTTATTTAAAAATTAATTATGTTAAAAAAATGCTTTTATATGA
This sequence comes from Mirounga angustirostris, assembly GCF_029215605.1. Lineage (NCBI taxonomy): Eukaryota > Metazoa > Chordata > Mammalia > Carnivora > Phocidae > Mirounga > Mirounga angustirostris. Next base: position 53,957,287 of record NW_026991709.1, on the reverse strand, counting down.
AGTGTCATTTGTAGCTACTAAATGCTATTATTTATTAAAACTCTAATAAAAATTAAATTTTAAATTAAATATTGGCTCCAAATAAACTAAGCTTAAATTAAGCCTAATATTTTTGAAGTTTATTTATTTATTTTTATAGTAATCTCTATACCCAACGTGGGGCTCAAACTCATGACCCCCAGATCAAGAGTTGCACACTCTTCCAACTAAGCCAGCCAGGTGCCCCTAAATAATTAAGGCTAATATTAATGGTGGGAGATTACAGGAGAGGAAGCCCACTTTTTATAAAAACTTTTATACATAAATAATCTGTTAAGAGATTGTAATTTTCCAAGTCCCCTTTTTGCCCATTGCTCGTGTCTACTTTCTTAAGGAACTGGTTTGTACTTCCCAAGGACTATAAACATCCCATTAAATTTCCTGAGAACCCACTAATAACTGTACACACCACTTCAGTTCAAAAGCCCTTACTGGACAGCAGTGGACACCACACACAGAGGGAAGAGCACTAAGATATGGTCCTGTCCTTCAGGAGCCCACAGCCTGCAGAGAGGGAGGGACGTATGAACACATAATTGCAGTGCAGCATGACACACGCAAGAGGGGAAATGTATACAGGGCACCCAGTCAGGAGGCTCAGAAGAGTCTTCACAGATACAGTGGTCTGTGATGGGTAGGATTTTGACAGGATACCAGGTCAGGCTTTGACAGCTGAAGATCCGAAAGGAAGGTTCCAAGCAGAAGTACTCAGTATGTGCAGAGGTGTGATGCAACATGCGTGTTAGAAGGACAGCTATTACTTCAGTGGGACTGGGAGAGGTTAAAGGAAATGAACTGTAGCATGAATGAGAAAAGAAATGGGGGAGTCAAGGCTAGATTTTCATTTCTTCTCTCTGTGTGACCTTGGGCAAATTACCGGACCTCTATACACTTCAGTTTCCTCATTTGTAAAATTTCTTCTTAGGATTATTGTGAAAACAGAGGACGGGCACCCAGCACTCAATGAAGACTAGCTGCTCATGGTGTTTATGGAGTTTGACACAATTAAATACAAGAATGGGGATGCCAGGCCCATGACCTCTCAGGACCACCTCAAACTCACTGCCATGCCAGTATCTATGAACTGTGTGGGGGGTGGGGAGGAGAGAGAGGGGGAGTGGGAGGAGGGAGGGAGATGGTGGGAGAGGGAGGGAGGGCGAGGGAGAGAGATTAATCTGGAGCAGGAAATTCATTCCACCTGTGTCTACTACTCTTTGACACCCAGATGATTATAATATTTAAGCCACTTTCCATAATAAAATAAATATGTTCAACCTGCCCCCTTTCTTCTCATCCGAACACCTGGCTTGGACAACCATGGAGCTTAGAGAGATTGCCCATGTTTCTTGTCTACCCCGCTTGGAAATCCACTGGAATATGGCAAATGAGCATACATGTCGAACCGATGTCTGTTAGGATGAAATATGATTCACTGTTTTCTAAACCACTTTATTGTGGTGTGACTGACACACAAAGAGGTGTCCATAATTAATGTATACCTCATGATGACTTTGGAGATAGGTATATATCCAGGAAACCATCTATGCCATAAATATATCCATTACCTCCAAAAGTTTCCTCCTGCCCTCTTATTATTATATTTCTTTGTGATAAGAACAGTTAATAGCTACCCTCTTAGCAAATTTTTAAATGTACAATATGGTATCATTAACTATAAGCACTTGGCTGTACAGTAGATCTCTAGGACTTATTCATCTTGCATAACCAAAACTTTATGCCCTTTAACTAACAGCTCTCTGTTTCAGCCTCCCCCCAGCCCTGGCAACTACCATTCGACTCTCTGTTTTATGAATTTGACTATTTTAGATTCCTCATATAAATGGTATCATGTATTATTTGTCTTCTGTATCTGGCTTACTTGGCTTAGCATAATGCCCTCCAGGTTCATCCATTTTGTCACAATGGAAGCATTCCTTCTTTTTTAAGGCTGAAAAAGATCCCATTGTCTGTTTATACCACATTTTTTACAATCTGGTTGTCCATCAATGGACATTTAGTTTGTATCATGCCTTGACTATTGTGAATAATGCTGCAATGAGCATGATGGTGCTGACATCTCTCTGAACTCCTTATCTTAATTTCTTTGAGAATATACCCCAAAGTGGGATGCTGGATCATGTGATAGTTCTATTTTTAATTTTTTGAGGAAACTCTGAACTGTTTTCCATAGTGGCTGCACAAATTTACATTCCCACCAACAGTGTATAAGGGTTCTCTTTTATCCACAACAAAATACACTCTTAAAAAAAAAGTCCTCACATCAAAGTCCAGTTGGACGTCTTTCTGTTTTTCGATAGGATAGGCACCTTCATTTCATTTATCTGAAAGCCAATTTCCCTGAACCTTGGCCCTAAACTTGCACCTCCTCCTTTGCTCCCCGTGCTGGTCAAGGGCATCAATTTACATACAGCACTCATGCCAGGAACTTGCAAGTCTTCCTTGATCCCCCTGCTCCTTCACTACCCACACTCAATCAGTTACTTAGTCCCAGTAGACCTAACTCCAAAAAGCAAGCCTGTCTTCCTCCTTCCACTTCTCCTGTGGCTTCTTCAGGTCCTCATTAGTTCCATGTTCAGGCAACGTAATTGTAAAAGCCTCCTCACTGGACTCCCTGCATCCAGCAGAGCCATCCCTCATGGTGGCAGAGAGATCTAATACTACGTACCTCTACTTAAAATCCTTTGGAGGTGCTCTTTTACCTACAAAATGAAGTATAAACAGTCTGGATAAGGTCTTGATTGCTCTGACTGCCTTCCTCTCTAACCTCATCTCCCACCACATAACACGTCACATTCTGTGCTCTGATTATATCAAGTTACTGATTGTTTCCCAGAAGAGCTCTTCCAAGGCTCCATACTTTGATACCTACAAATCCCTTTGTCTATAACTTTGCTACTCAAAGTGTGGTCCATGGACCAACAACATCAGCATCACCTGGGAGCTTGTTAGAAATGCAGGTTCTCAGGCTTCATCCAGATCTACTGACGCAGAATCCGCATTTTAACAAGATACCAGGTGATTCTTGTACACATTAAAGTTTTAGAGTACTGCACAGAATGCTCTTTCTACCTACTTTGTTCATCTCATTGGTTCTCAGGCCTAGAGACCCAGTGCCCCCTTTTTATATATTGAAAAAAGTAATCTGCCCTTTATAAATGTTGTGATAATGTATCTATGCTCATAATTTTAAAAATCCAATATAATACTCTAACAATAATGTGAAAAAAGGCAAGTAATATGGAATAAAACATGTATTTCTGTATGTTAATGGTGGGGTACAATTATACTCAAAGACATAACAAAGTAATGAAATGTTTGTCTAGAATCACTGGGGATTGACAGATACAAATGAAGACCAATTCAGGTGTATTGTATTGGTGACACAAATACCATGAGGAATGAGACAGTCAGTGATGTGACTTCTCAGGATGGCAAACAACTCTTGGCAAAGTTCCAAAGAGCACAATCTTCTTTTGATGCACAAGGGAGTCGTATTCTTGGAAAATTCAGTTTTTGTTAAAACCATGCAAAACATACTTTGCGTTTATACATGACAAGAGTTAGGTTTTAGGCTCAGATAATTATAACCAGATTTTCACCTACATGAATGTCTGGTGGGACATTCAAATGTCATGTTGGATGCAGGGCAATTCTGTTATACAGGACTAACCCACGCACAGCAGGACATCTAGCATCTCTGGTCTCCATCCACTAAATGTTAGAGCCATCCTCCCATCAGTGACCATCAGTAATGGCCCCTGAATATCTCTCCTGCTGAGAACTGCGGTCTGCCAGATCCACTCTAAGACTTCCTTCAAAACTCAGTTTACCCAGTCTTTCTCTGCATCACTGGTGTTACCCTGGCTCTATCCTTCAATGGTACTCTCTCAGCTCCCCTGAACATAGTTCTGGTCCAACCCTTTGAAGTGCAGGAGGGCAGGTGTGTAGGGCAGAAACATCTCTTAATCACCCTTATGCCCTCCAGGGAATCACACAATCTGAAACTGAGTAAATGCTCAGCAAAAGTTGTTAAATAAATAACTTAAAAAACAAAATAAAAAAACAACTCTGAGAGCATGTAGATTCGAGACACTCCCATCCATAACAACTGAATGTTTTCTAGTATACCTATTTTACCCTGAAGATAATAGGATAAAAATGGACATTTGGTAATCTTTCTTTTTTCTTCTTTATAACTGCAAGTATTTCTGTAGTCTTTATTCTTTCATTCGATGTATTCAGTACCAATTGTATGTCAGGCACTGAGCTGCACGTTCCTTTGAGGAATCTACAATACATCATGAGAAAGAGCTAAGTATACAACTTGGTATATTTAAATGCGACGTTATGCCTCCCTGTGGCACCAAGGGAAGGAGTGATTAATTCTGACCAGGTGATCTGGGATCCACATCTTCTATATATCATAGTACAATGGTTCACGTTTTGGGACTCACATATAAAGGCAATATGAAGAAATATGTGATTTATTCACTGATGACGCTTCTCAAAATCTCTCAAAAAAAAAAAAAAAAAAACCCAAAAGCCAAAAACTGAAGACAGGCATTTCCTCAAAGGTTCATTGTTAAGGGTATGCCTATCTGCCCCATTGGGTGACTTGGGGCCCTTCTACAGTCTACCTGACATCCACCATTAAAATTGGCCTCTCCAAATGGGATGGCTTCATCATGGTACTCTGCTCAAACAGGCGATTGGAATTAATATTACTTTTTCCCCCCACTGATATGTTGAATTTGGTACTTATGCCCTGAGGAAATTTACCATTAAAAATATACTTCTCGGGGCACCTGGGTGGCTCAGTCGTTAAGCGTCTGCCTTCAGCTCAGGTCATGATCTCAGGGTCTTGGGATCGAGCCCCGCATTGGGCTCCCTGCTCTGCGGGAGGCCTGCTTCTCCCTCTCCCTCTGCCCCTGCTTGTGTTCCCTCTCTCGCTGTGTCTCTCTCTGTCAAATAAATAAATAAAATCTTTAAAAAAAATAAAAATATACTTCTCCAGTTCAAATAGTTAATAGAACAGGTCTTGAATATAGTTGTATCTTTAAGCGTTGGTTGTGGGAATGGTGGTAAAAAATTAAAACTAAAATACTTTTGACAGTTCTAATAGTTAAGAATTACAACATATACATCTTCCTGGTTCTTCTCTGTCCCGGAATATTCCACGGCTCCTGGCATGTCTGAGGCATGTAACAAATGTCTCTTAAATGAATTAATCCATGCATACATAAATGATCTATATTTCCATTTATTCTGAGCTTCAGAATTTTTTATTAAAATTACTCAGCTTTAGGAAAGTAACAAATGTTAGGGGAAGCAACTGCAAAGGGTTCTCCTTCCTATCCCAGACTGAATGCAGTCTTTGAGGCCCTGGAGACTCCTTGTCAGGGAATGCTGTAACCTCTCAGACCTAGCACAAAGGTGGCCTTCTTTTGTTTTCCTCCTTCTCTTCACTGGTTTCACAAGCTGGTGCCAGCTGAGTCTAGATGGCACGCACTTTACACTTGAATGACACACTCCCTGCCCTCAGTTCTGGGAGCTCCACTCTGCTGCCTCCATCTGCTGCCTCTGATAAATGCTCATATTCTAAATATACTACTATCAGCTCACTCCCAAAGTGGTTTGCCGCTCTCCACGCAGCAAACAACCCCACTGGCACGGAGCCACTTTTTGGGCAGAAAGAAGACATATCTCCCAGTGAGGAAAGATGAGAGAGAAGAGGGAGGAAATGGCCTGGAGAAGCCAATAACAAAGACCTTGTCTGTGTCCTGCAGGTCTCCAGGGGGTCACCAGAATCAGCCTGCACAGCCGGCCAGGGCTATCTATGCAGGGGGTGAGCAGGTCTGAAGTGTAATCATTCTGAGAGAGCAGCGGAGGTGAAGTTGAAGACGATGTTTTGCTTTTTTTTTTTCTGAAAATGAGTTGAACATTCTTCGCCTGGTTGGCTGACAACCCTCCATTATGAATAACCTCCAGGAAACTAAGATTCACAGGAATTTGCCTCCAGCCCTTTAAAGCCTCCTCAGGCACATACACCATTTAAGCTGCTGGTCCAAGTCCCCCTGCTAGTTTCAGCTGCCAGTTGCCTCCTTTTCAGGGTTTCTTCCTTCCAGCAGCTGATCTCTAGGCAGCATAATCACCAATTGCATTTGGGAAGGATGGAGTAATGCAGCGTGGAAGGTCTCCCTAAAGAACATGTTCACAGCAGACACCACTAGGGTAGATGTTTATTCTCTCTCAGTTGTGGAATCATAGAACATTAGAGCTAGAAGAAGCGTTAGGGAACATCTAGTCCAATTCCTTTATCCTAAAGGCATCTTCAATTTTCATGTTCCAAGGACTCCTGATACCCCTCCCCCACTTCCCCCTTCTCCCCACCAAACCTCCCTGTCAATTTGTCCACTTCAGTAGTGGCATCTTCATTTCTCTAGTTGCTCAGACCCAAAACCCTGGAGTCATCTGGCCACACCCAACATCTGGCCCCATGGCAAATCCCGTGGGCTCTACCTTCCAAAGAGAGCTGCTATCTTCCTTGCCACCTCCATTGCTACAACCCTGGTCTGAGCCACCTTCATCTCTCCAATGGACTCTTGCAATAGCCCAAGGATCGGCTTGTGCCAAATCTGGCCTGCCATCTGCTTTTGTAAAGAAGGTTTTTACAAGGACACAGCCGTATTCGTTGTTGTACCTTGTGCACCAACAGTAGTATCAGGGAGTTGCAACAGAGATCACGTGGCCTGCTAAAGACATTTACAGTCTCTGGCCAACCCCTGAAATAGCCTCTTAGATTGAAAGTTGGCTAATACCACTGCCCTGCTCGAAACCCTCTCACTCAGACTCCAAGTCTTATAGAGCCCCGTGTGAACTGCCCCTGCCATGATCTTCTGACCTCAGCCCCTACTGCTCTGCCCTGTGCTCACTCCCACCTGACCACACCGTCTGCTCCCCTCCCCCTACACCTCTCTTCCTCCAATAAGCCAGGCGGGCTCCCACTGCAGGACCTCAAATGCGCTGTCCCCTCTGCCAGGAATGAAATCCATGTTGACATTTGCCTGGCTTGCTCACTCTTTACTCACTCTTTATTCAAATGTCACCTTCTAGTGCGCCTTCTCTGACCACCCTCTTTAAAATGGCACTTCCTCCCCACCCCTCTTCATCGCTTTATTTTTCTCCACAGCTTCTACCACCATGTAACGTACCACATGCCCCTTATTTATTTTGCACGTTGTCTCTCCCCACCTTCCCACTAAGATACAAGCTCTGTGAGGGCAGGGTTTTGTCTGGTTTGTTTTCCTGATACACCCGCAGTGCCTAGGCATGTATTAGGTGTTCAAAAGCTGTTTTTGAATAAATAAATAAATCCTTAGAAGGAGTGATGCTATAGCAAATGTGAAACGTATTGGTGTCTCAACCAGGGTTTCTACAAACACTCCTGCTTAGGAAAGACTCATTAGGGAGGTCAGGCAGAAATGACCTCTGCACTTGTGGGGGCACTTTATTTCCCACTTGCCCACTTTCCTTTTTCCATCTTATTTCTTACCATGTAACTACTGGTTCCGCTATTCCTTGAGTCTCTGGCTATAGTTTTTGTAGTATTTCAGCTCTCACTCTTTTCTTTTCTGCCTATCATCATTAAAACATATCTCTCTGGCTTCTATTACCAAAAGACTCTGGTCTGTTCTCTTCTAAGCTTATAAACTCATTAAAGCCCAAATATTAATGAATAATAATGTCTCTACCTCCCAGAAAATAATTTGCATTTAAACAACTTTCAGTGCCTCAATCCAAAGAGGCCAGTGATGATATGGGAATTCCCAGCAGGCAAAAGGCCTGGGCCAGCTGGGGTAGTCATGGAAAGGTCCCTCCAGCAAAATCAAATCACAGCCCATCGGCAGCTGTCCACTTTGGCTCTATAGGATGAATCCAGCCATGTATATCCCCTTCAGACCATGTGTACACACAGATACACAGGGTGTCAATTAGAGGCAGTGAGAACATCTTAACTTGCATGGAAATGAACCTGTCACTAGTGATATATGTATACACTTACATATATTACTATCGATTCCTTCCCTAGTGCTTTGATAGCTTTTCATCTAGCTTGCAGTTCCACTGGCACAAAGCCACAGCTTGGGGAGGAAAAGGAAACTGGATAGGTATAGTACTCAGCCCCCAAAGAAGCAAGACAGGGAAAGGAGATGACTACTGGAGCACAAATTACAAGCATGCTCCACTGGTCTTCTGGGGCCATATTTACAATGCTCCAAAACACAGTGAAGGTTCAGAGAGAAGGAAAAGGTTGAGAAGTGCAAACTTTACATCAAAAAACAATACCAACAACAACAAATTTCTGGTTCATAAGAATCTGTGCTATGCAAGGGAAGCAGTAGACTTTCTTAGGCCATCCAGTACTGACAGAGACAATTAAGAGAATCTTCTAAACAACTGAAGAGGAGGAATATATCCATTAGCAAATCTGACTGATTTATCCATCAGGAGCCCTTCTTCCATCTCCAGAGGAAGGAGCATTCATGCATATCCCATGGGCAAGAATGCTGCTTACTTAACCTTTCTAGGATACAGCAGATTAAGATGATCCCTTTACCCTAGTTTACCAGAACCAGCTCCAGGTGGTCTAGCCCATATGGCTGTCGAAAATGAACAAATAATTTTCTTTTGAATGATGATAGAGTATGACTCGTTTCTCCCCCACTCCACATACTGCTACGTAGGTGTCTCTGAATTTGTCATCTGGTGAAATGGGTATTGATCTGTCATTCCTCCAGGGAATCCCCGGTTTCATTTACTTCCTTCTCTAGACAAAGAGACACATTTATGTGACCACATGGAAGATTTCTACGTTTTATCAAAATGGCATCTTTTAAGTGGAAACTCACAAGAGCTTAGCCCAGATGTCAGATACTAAGTACCCTGATGGACACACAAAAAGGCAGTTTGTAACCTACGGTGAAACCAGTTTCTTAAACTACTTGTAAACCCACTAACTATAGAACTAAGGTGATCCACAAGCCACGGTGAAGTACACGTTGCTTTTGATCAGAACGGAGGTAGGATACATCTTTCACTCTGAGATGTTAAAGAAACCCTGCTTCCACGTGAGACGCTTCTCTTGCAACTGCTGGGTTGTCTTCTGGGCATGGCCACGGCCAGACCAGCGTGAGTGACCTGCAGCTAATACAAAATGCCTCGTGGGCCAGGAGACGACCAGGGTTCCCAGGGATTCTCCACTGTACTATAGGTGAGTCTTTCCCACCAAATCCAAGGAAACAGAGGAGCTGATAGTAATGTTACCAAGATGGCTTACCTCCTAGGAGGACCACCTGACTTCCAAGGTCAGGCCCCATGGCCAGTGGCTCTCATTCTTTAGTATAAACCAGAATGTCCTGGAAGACCCCCTGAAATGATGATTGCTAGGTCCCACTCCAGAGTGTCTGGTTTAGTAGGTTTGAGATAGAGCCCAAGAACTTGCATTTCTAACAAGTTCCCAGTGGCTGCAACTGCTGCTGATCCAAATGCCACACTTTGAGAACTACCTCTATAGGCATAGTTTGTCTATACCTCTCTCCCTTCCTCCTCCCGTTGTGGTTCATGGGGCCTGTGGTTGGGGAAGAGAGGGTAGAAGTTGCAGCTGCAGCAGCAGTACTTGGCACATGGGAGTCTTCAAGCCCAGGCTGCCATTTAAGACTGACAAATACGTGAGGTTACAGGCACATGGAATCAGGCAACCTTTCTCAGGATTCCAAATATGTACATCTGTCTTGTCTGGCAGTTTGATCCTAGTTTATCCACTCCACTTTTAAAGCCCATCTGATGATAGTTTGAGTCCACTGGCCCACACCCATAGCAATTAGACCAGTATTAGAGAAGAGCAGATTGGCAGATGTACCCAGAGAACTCATGCAGCATCAATAAGCAAACTTCATGAGGCACGGTGTCTTGAGTGATATCGCACAAGTGGCCATGGAGAGCAAGGGAGGGTACACATAGAGAGCCCTGGTTTAGGCAGAGAACAAAGCTTTCTCAGCAGACATTCCTGGCTGCTGCAGGTGGGGAACTCTTCTGAAACTGGAGATGAGACTATCAGCCTGAAATGCAGACAGCAACTCCGCTTCTAATTTCAAAGGACATTCATATGCCCTAGCCTTCACTCTTTTTTTTTTTTTTTTCCCCTAGAAAACTTGCCCCTCTAAGGATACAAAAGGCAGTCTTTGAAATCCATTTCTTTCTACACCTTGCCCATAGAGGAACAACAGTGCAGTAAAATGTTGCCAGTGGAGTTGGACTAAGAGGAACAGTGAGGCTGCAGAGTGGTTTTGGTTAATGCCAGTATTCAACGGTGTTTTTGTATGTAAAAAAGGAAGTGGGGAGCTGCCTTAGCTGCTCGAAATATTTCTGAAGGGCTAGACTGTGTCATTAAATACTGTAGATGGTATCTGTCAGGAGAGATGACACATTTGTTTCCATTCGTGTTGTGTATTCTTTGTAGGTCAGCTAGGGCTCTGCTTTGCCTCATCCTTCCTCTAGGACCCAGGCTGAGGGAGCAGGCACTGTCTGGAGCATTGCCGATTGCCATAGCGGAGGGAAAGAAAGAATGGCAAAATTACATGCTAGGTTTTATGCTTTTGTCTACAGTGGGTTGAACAGTATTGGCTACAGTGGGTTGAACAGTATCCCCCCAAAATTCACATCCACTCCTGGATCCTCAGACCGTGTGACTTTATCTTAAAAGAGGATCTTTGCAGGCGTATTTAGTTAAATATTTGGAAATGATATCACACTGGATTTAGGGAGGGCCCTGAATCAAATGAAGGAGAGGGCCACAGAGACAAAGAAGGCCACAGGAAGACGGAGGCAGAGATTAGAATGGTGCAGGTCAATCCGAGGAACTCCAAGGATTACCAGTGATGAGGGAGCAGAAGGGAAGCTGAGGGCAAAGCACAAGCTGACACCCCACAAATCCCCTGCCCTCCAGGTGGGATCAGTGTGACATTCCTCAGGCACTCCTGGCTGCCCTAAAACTAATAAGGGAAGGGAAAGAAGAAACCAAATGGTTAACTGATGGAGATCACAGTCCTGCAGGACATTAGTCTCCATCAGTTTACAAATGTCTTAGTGATTTACAAGGAATAAGCATTTTTATCAATAGCTTAACTTTCAGAAACCCATAGACTCAGTTTCCTGGGGCCCTAACATCACCCTCCCCTCCATAGTGATGTGGGAAACAAAGGCAGAAAGGAAGGAAAATAAAATTAAATTTCTTTATAACCTGCAGCCCATTGACAAATAGCTGAAATAGGCAGAGAGTAACATTCCTCCAGGAAACTTCCAACTATCTTAATGTTAATGCCTTACTTGTGGGAGGTGGGGGATAGGGTAGGGAACACTTTTGCTTGACAATAGCCATGCCTCCAGTATCCCAAGAGTCTTCTTTAGCATATGAAAGTCCTTTTAGACACCTCCCTTTGTCCTTACCTCCCCCGACTCCCAGATATGTAATCAGCCACTCCTCACAACCCTGGTGCTGCAGCTCTTTCTGCCCAAGGAGCCTGTCCCCACGCTTTAATAAAACCACTCTTTTCCGCACCAAAGATGTCTCAAGAATTCTTTCTTGGACGTAGGCTCTGGACCCCAACAACACTCCATAACCACATCACTAGGATCCACCAAAATCTAGGAGGAGACAAGGAAGGATTCTTATCTAGGCCTTCAGAGGAAGCATGGCTCTGCGGACACCTTATTTTCAAACTTCTAGCCTCCAGAACTATGAGAGAATAAATTTCTCCCATTTCAAGTCCCCTCGTTTGTGGTTGTTAGGGTAGCCCTAGGATACTAATACACTGGGCAAAGTAACTCACATCATCATACCCAATTGCAAGGGGATGGGGAGGGACAGTGCAGCTGTGCTGGGTACTCCCCCTCAGATCAGTTATTCTTCTTCTTTTTTTTTTTTTTAAGATTTTACTTATTTATTTGTCAGAGACACAGCGAGAGCAGGAACACAAGCAGGGGGAGTGGGAGAAGGAGAAGCAGGCTTCCCGCCGAGCAGGGAGCCCGATGCGGGGCTCTATCCCAGGACCCTGGGATCATGACCTGAGCCAAAGGGCAGATGCTTAATGACTGAGCCACACAAGTGCCCCTCCATCAGAACAGTTCTGCTCTACTCTGCACCTGGAAAGCTAAGCTTTGAGAACTGTACAAACAGCCTCCTTTCCTTCTGGTTTCTGGTTGAGATTGACCCACAGCAGGAGTTCAGAGGGTGGGAGGAGAGTGAAGTTGGAGCACTTACCTTGCCCCCCTCCCCTTCCTCTCCACAAGGCTGGCTGTAGCTGTGTTCTCCACCAAAGCTGTCCTGCCAGGCAGCCCTCCTTCAGGTTCTCCTTCCTCTCAGGGTTCTGGTAACCACGTCTTTCCCCCTTGCACCTCCAGACCAGGCACCTAGGGGCAGACAGCTGTTGTTAGATAACAGCATTTGGCCATTCCTTGTTGGTTTCCTTTTCACCCTGCCCACACCCTCGTATATTAATCTCCTCTAAATCACTCTATTTGAGCATGCCATCGGTTTTATCGGGGATCCAGTGGCTACATCGTCTCCCGTACCTGGGAGGAGAGCTGGAAATCTGGGGGACACCTTGGTGACATCCTCACTAAGTTGAGAAGCAGCAATAGTGGGAAGTGCAGGGACAGCAACAGATCACATACCTGCTTTGCTCCCTATACTCCTCTGCAGAGGAAAGAGCATGAGCTCTGAAGCAAGATTCAAACCTCAGTCCACCATTTTTGCCTGTGGTATCAACCTCTCCCAACCTCAGTTTCTTCACTTACACAGTGGGTATGAACAATGCTTCTCTTACTGGGCTGTTACGAAGATTAAGGGAATAAATAGGAAAAAGAACCTAACTTCAGTACAGAGTAATGCCTCCCAAAGATTGCCAAGCCCTAATTCCTGCGAATCTGTGAATATATGTTGCTTTACGTGGCAAAAGAGAGTTTGTGGATGTGATTAAGGTTACTGGCCTTAAAATAGGAAGATTATCCTGGATTGCCGGAGGGGCCCAATCTAATCACTTGAGCACTTAAAAGTAGAAGAGAAAGGCAGAAGAGTCAGTCATAGAAATGTGGCAGAAGAAGGGGAGGCAGAAGAGACATGCCAACATAAGAAGGATTTAATGTACCACTGCTAGCTCTGACATATTCAGAGACCACATGCAACTACACATAATGGCCCAAAAGAGGCCTCTAGATGCTAAGCACACCCCCCAGCCCCCAGACAGCAGCCGGCAAGAAAATGGGGACCTCAGACACTGAATTCTGCCAACCACCTGAATAAACCTGGAAATGGATTCTCCCCTAGAGCCTCCAGAAGGGAAAGCAGCCCAGGCAACACCTTGATTTTAGCCTGGTGGGGCCAGAAACAAAGAAACCAGCTGAGTCCAGTGGACTTCCGACCTACAGCACTGTAAGATAATAAATGGGTGTTGTTTTAAGCCCCTAAATTTGTTCTGGCAGCAATAGAAAATAAATACACTAGTACAGTGAGGTCTTGGTGCATCGTATGCACCCACTGCATGTATGTTATCTGCCCTCAAAGAGGAGAGTTAGGCAAGATATGGAGGGGCCTTCCCAGGACCCTAAACATTATGTGCTGTCAAAGAAATAAGCGGGCTGTGATTTTACAACCTAACCTAGAAGCTGGCTTTCTCTAGTGCTTTCCAGGTGTCATGAGTGTGGGCCCCCTACATGAGTAGCCTCCAGCAGCAGCAGGAGGGGGAGCAGGAAATGCTGTGTTTCTCCTGATTTAGGCAAAACAAGCCTGTGCACATCTGACATCCAGAAGGAAATTCACACTAGAGCCGACTGTCATCTCTCTGGTAGGATATTTCTTACCTGGAACCCTCAGTCCTGCCATCCTCCTACCTGGAGGCAGTTTCTGTTTCTAATATTTGCTTCTAACTGAAGCATGGACTAGGAGGATCATTTCCCACTGCTAAATCCTTCCTTCTGTTTCCCTAAGCCAAATCCATCTCTCCAACCACATGTCAGTATCTTCCAGCTGCCTAACCACCAAACCTAGTCCTTAATCAGAGAGCACAGACCCTCCTTGCTATACTACTTTATTTGATGACTGGAGCTCCTATACTTTAATATCTAGGTCAAGTTGAAATAACACTCTAGGACATTGAGCCCTGAGCCAGGTGTCAGAGATGTGGGCCACTCAGCATTCAGTCACTAACCAAGTGTGCAGAAAAGCAAGAGGATTAAGGGCTACCCACTGGGCACAGACATGTGCCTCTAGCTTGAATCAAACTGTAGACATTTTGCCAAGTCCCAGTACTTCTTTAAGGTTCCAGACCAGCAACTGGTGATCCTTTTGACAATAATTTTCACTACCCTTCCAGGAGAACCACCTCACTATAAGGAGATTGGAAATAGTAAGAGCTAAATACTGCGTGCTTACTGTACAGCAGGCACTGCTCCATGTAACTGTAAAAGTGTTAACTTACGTTACTCTCAAGGCAATCGAAGAGTTAATTTCTACTATTTTTATCATCTAGCTTTATAAAGGAGGAAACTAGGGCTCAGAAAGGTTAAGTGACTTGTCCGAGGTCACCTGGTAGTACATGGCTAGAGCTGAGACTCAAACCTAGGCTAAAATTTTTTTGTATACTACATACCACACTGATTTCTCTTGATTGAGTCAACATAGACAGAGCCTTTAGGTCTCGACTGGGCACTGTGGCAGACCCTGGAGATGCAAATATACCCAGGAAAAAATTCATTTTCTCAGAGCTGACATGATAGAAGAGGAGACCGTTTTGTAGAAAGAAATATGTATTGACACATTTTATTAGCGGCATGAACAAAGTGTAATGGAAGAAGTAATCGGACCCTCTAAGTGGTGGAGAATTATAGGAAAGAGGAAAAGTAGGATTGAGAAAGTCTTCTTGGAGGAGGTCAAAAAGAGGACAAGGGAGACAGACATAAATGAAAGTCAGAGAAATATCACATATAAGTGTGGGCAAAAAGCTCATTATCCCTCTTTCCCTTTGTTTCCTCATTGCTAAAATGGAGATCATAATACCCATTCTAAGGCTGTTACGAAGATTCATTTAGGTGATAAATTGAATGTGTATTACCTCTGTTCAAAACATTCTAATATATATTACTCCTTTGCCTTCCACCCTCCCCCACTCCACCAAAAAATAAAAAACAAAAAACCCTTATGTAAAGACCAGATGAACTCAAAATCCAAATTAAAAGCCTTGGGAGCATTAAAAGGGAAACATAAATATAAGGTGGTTAGATACTGGAGAAAGGAGCTCAAGGTTGTCTAAGAGAGATTTGGATTCTCTCTCCTGGAATAGGCCTCCTTTTGCTCCACCATCAAAACACATTCCCAAGAGTAGAGATATTCACCAGGGTGGCCTCTCATTCACCTGACTTAAGCCTACTGCATTTTCTGCACAGAGCTACATTAAGCACACAGCCTCAGCGGCTCCCAGTATGAAATAGAGCATCCCTCAATCTCTACCTCTGAAGATTGGGGACAGTCCTTCCCAGTCACTCTTCAGCTTTAGGGGGGGTCGGTTGGTCTCAGGGACAGCTGACAGCCTTATTTAGGCAACCAGCTGCTCTGTGATACACAATGTCCTGAATGCTCAAAGTCTGGTGGATGATTCTTTTGTATCCATATAAGCAGCAGTTGGAGGAGAATCCATCAGTCCCTTTGGTAGCCTCAGGGTGTCAAGGCTGCCATTCAAATCATTACCACCATAATTATTAACCATTGTTTTAGTGAGATATCTGCTAGGCGATTATTTTTCTTTCTTTTTCTAATCGTTAAAAAACAATCGAATTTCACTGGAACAACGCTTGCCTCAAGTCACATCAATACATTTATTAAACCCCTTCTGTTTTCACAGTTCAACAGGAAGTCTTAGAGGAGGGAATATTTAAAGTATTCTCTGATTTGAAAGAATTGATAATGCTGTGAGGAAGAGGTTAGACAACAAAATAACTATAGGAAAAAGTCACACAAGTATACAATATACTGCTACAGTGTCAGAGAGGGGCAATTTTATTTCCTAGATTTTATTACTACGGGGATGGGGTGCACTGGAGGAGTCGCTACGGGTAAAGGATTTGGAGAAGTGGGATATTGTGGTGGGAAACTGCTTTCTTTGCCATCAGGTAAGAAAAAACCAAGGGAGCAGACAGATATGCACTCCGTTAGAGTAGCCACCAGAGTCTGACTTTTTAACAATAGAGTTCATCATTTAGGGTAAGTGTTAAAGGTAGAGCTTTTGCTTCAGGATGATGATGTGTCCTGTGTGATTCAGTGAGGTCGTCAAAGTCCCTGTCCACATTTTGAACCCATTTTTCAAGCACGCTAACCCCAAACTGTAGAGGGCTGCGCGAGTTGCTGTCACTCACCAGGCTCAATGAGGGTCCTGGACGGGATGTCTTGAGTGTGTCGTGTGTCGGCGAACGTGTACAACCACGCCTGATTGCCCCTGGGGGCTCGAGGGCTCGGGGGCTCGGGGCTCGGCGTTAACCACACCTAAAAATGTTTACCTCCACGACCGACCTGTTTGCGGAACCCTGTTCAAAGGAGGAAAATACTAACGAACAAGGCGAGAAAGCGCGCCGGGAGCTCACAACCGCAGCAGAAACAATAGCCCGTGGGGCGGCGGGAGCTCGCTGAACTGCGGACCGCTCTGGAGCCCCCGAGGCCGAGCGGGAGCTCGCTGCCGACAGGCCCGGTCGCCGCCCCGCCCTCAGCGAAGCGCCTCGGGCTCCCCGAACGCGGGGAAGCGCCGCGACGCCCCCACCCGACGCGCGCGCTTGCGGGGGGGTGGTGTTTAGGGGGCGCCGCCAGAGGCAGGGGTTAGGGCGCGGCAGGGTCGACGCGCGAGCAGACGTCGGACCGAGAGGGGAGAGATATCAGGGGCTCGTGCGAGCCGGGGAGCCCAGGTCGGAGGGTGGCGCTCCTGAAGCGTGAGGGTGGGAGTGAAAGCGAGAGAGGACCGGCGCAGGGAGGACACCGGGCCCAGGACGGCGTGAGAGGCGGGAGAGAACCGCTAAGAAGGCGGGTACAAGGAGGTCCCTGGTGAGCGTAGGAATACACGCTCAGCCCTCAGCCGCCTGTGGCGGGCTGGCAAACAGACCGCGGGGGTGGGGAGTGGGGGATGACGGGACGTGACCGGAAAGTCCGGCGCGTGCCACTGCCTGGGAGCGGGATCCAGGCCTCGTCGGAGCGGACTGGAGTGGGGACTCAAGCCCGCAAGGCAGGAGGCCGTCGCGTCAACAGTCCCGGCGGCGGGGCGGGGGCGAGTGCGCGTGCGCGGTTCGCGCGGCGGGAGAGGGGGGGGAGCGGGCGTGGGGTGGCAGGAGCGCGCGTGCGCGCGGCCAGGCAGCCTGGGCGGCGGGTCTTGCTTGTGACGGACCGCGGCGTCCGGTCCTGCCCGTGACGGCGGTGGCGGCCAATACTGCCTGTAACAGCTGCGGCGGCTGCTCCAGACACCTGCGGCGGCGCCGGCGGCGACCGCCCGGCGGCCGCGGAGATGTTGCCCCTGGTGGTGCTGCTGCTGGGCTCAGCGTGCTGCGGTGAGTGGCCCCTCTCTCCTGGCTCGCAGACTCGTGTTTCGCCGCCCCCGAGGCGCCCCCGCGGGCGTGTGGGCTGCGTCCCGGCTGGCCCGGCGGCGCTTTGGAGAGGGTGGTCAGAGCGCGGGACACGCGGGCCTTGCTCGCCCCGGGTGCGGACGTAGGAGGGCCCGAGGGTGATCCTGCGCCCCCTTCCTTCCTTTCCTTCCTCTTCCTCTTCCCCCAGGGTGAGAGCGGGGTTTCTCTCCTTCCCCCGTACTCCACCTCCAGATGCACACCGAGGAAGATTCTGAGCCGTGCATCTCACGCAAAAATTAACTGTAGAGAGAAAGGGCGCGATCAGAGGCGAGGGGTGGCAACTGTTAGGGCCCCCCCTCTTTTGCACCCCTCTTCCTCCTCGGTGCTCAAACGCATTTGGGGCTGAAGAGGGAGAGTGGGAGGGCCCGGGCCTCTTGGAATAGAAGTGCGCATTTTGGAGAAGTGTGCTAGACGGAATTTCTCCTGTTTGCCCTCCCACAAGAACATAGAGTTAAAGAAACATAAAGGAACAATTAAGTTGCATTTCCAACCCAGCATTTAATCAGAAGAATCTTCTGGCCGCCTTTTTTTTTTTTTTTTAAACCCTAGAAATAAGCTACCTGGAAACTCTCCTACCCCCACGCCCTATCAACCACTTTAATATAGTCCAAATTGTACGTTCAAGTTTTTCCACTTTATTTGGGCGAACAGTTTTAATAGTAATCCAGATTTCGCTTGAAATATGAAGACTATAACCTCCAGTCAAAACGTATTTGCTGCAGAGTGGGATTTGGTGTCTTTCAACGCCAAAGGCGGTTGGCCCCCCTAGGCTTTTGGAATCCATTATGCTTTTTTTTTTTTTTTTTTTTTTTTTTTTGCGTGTGCTTCGTCTGTAAAAAGTGAGGAATGGGAATTTTCGTGGTTCTACAGTGCCTGTCACACTTTACATCTGTACAGTCTTCTGTTAACTTTTTGTAAGATTCAGTGTTGAGTTTGAGTAGCGCAATTGTTACATTTAATTCTAGAATGCTAAATTAGATTTTAAACTGATTATTAGCCTAAGCGTGCCATTTATAAACGCATGTGATTTCAAGCCATTTCCATTATGCCTTTAAATCCTTGCTTACCACTTTCTCCAATCGAAACATCCTGGGTTGTTGGAGTTGTTGATGGTATCTTTATTATCTAAAGAATTGATAATTAGATAAGGTAGTATTTCTTGTCGTCATCGTTAATGGCTTATTACCATTACTATTACTATAGCAAAAATAATACTGCTTTCAAAAACCTGTTGTGTGATCAGAAGAAAGCCTTCATATTGAACCAAATTACAAATTGGTAATAAAATATCACTAATTCAGACTGTTGGCATCAAAGCTAGTCTGAAGAATAAAAAAATGTAAATCATATACTATATTAAAAACAGTGGTCCTGTTTCCAAGCAGATGGGAAAGAACTGTATAATGGTATTTTGGGGATAAGATTTCTGCTAGGCCTTATTTAATAATAGTTAAATCACATATAATTAGCAATCATTTACATGCTATATTAATGTGCTCAATTCCCTACAGATTCACAGAATTCACAATTTATAGTATTTTATTGTACTTAATAATAACCTGAAAAAAAGCAAAATAGAGGCATTATACATTTGAGTTCGGCAAGTGTTGACTATAAAACAGAAAGTGATAGTGTTTGTCATAAGATATAATGGATTTTGTGTGTGTTTAATATGTAGTTTTAAAAAAGACAGGTACGAAGATATGATAACAGAACACAAGTCATTATCAACCAGGGTATTTAAGAGACTGAATTTAGAATTCAGAATGAGTAAAACAGTCGCAGGTGTGTACGTTTATTTGTACTGAAGTTTCATTTTGCTTTCAGTTTCATTTATAGATGACTGGTAATCAGAGGCATTTTTGGGAAGCCACTTAGTTTCAGTTGACCTTTGTTGTAAAAGAAGTTACCTGAAATGCTCCTTCCGTCTACTTACAGGCAAACTGCAACCCCCCTATTGGTTTATAAGACGCAGAATGAATTACTACACTCCTTTCCTCCCCCACCCCCTATAAGTCCAATTATACTTTGTTTAAAAGCACATCAGTAGTTTCAGTATTTTTTAGTAACTGGCAAATAAAACTTGACCTAGGTAATGACAGTGACATGGACTGGCTTTTCAGTGGTTGAATAATTTTTCTTTGTTTGAAGTGAGTTTTTAAAATCAAGGGTGCACATGATTAGAAAACAGTTTTATTGTCTAAGCCTGGTGGTAATTTGTCTTGCTTAAATGAAAACGTTTTCTCTTAAAGAATATATTACTTTTAAACACAAGTTGTTATTTTAAGGAAGTAAACGCCTATTTAAAAGTATTTATTTATGGGGCCACCCCAGCAGTCTAGAGGCAGTGTGTTAAAGCATTACACTAAATGCCTACTGTTAGGACACTTGCTCATGCTGTCATCTGTATTTTGGCAGATGTTTTATCTTTGCCACTGAATTGTTAATGGAGATTTGAAAGGCCAGGTTCTAAAGAAGAAAAGTAGGTGTTTTTCCTAAGTTTGATAAATATTCTAAGTCCACACTAATCACTCATTATTAAAACCAAGTTTG
This sequence comes from Mirounga angustirostris, assembly GCF_029215605.1. Classification (NCBI taxonomy): domain Eukaryota; kingdom Metazoa; phylum Chordata; class Mammalia; order Carnivora; family Phocidae; genus Mirounga; species Mirounga angustirostris. The sequence goes on along the minus strand of NW_026991709.1, from coordinate 53,936,962 downwards.
CATTTCTTAATGTTCATTCACCTAAAGCCAAATAAGCAGTTTTTAATACTTTAATGTTCTTTTTGTGGTACAGTTTTCATATAAGCATTTTAGCCATCTTTTAGGTTTTTGCTGTTAGCTTTTTATACAAGATAAAAATCTCTATATTTTGATGTCTTGTATCTCAGCCTAATACAATGCACTCTTGGGTTGTCATGAAGCAAATTTTACGTTGTGTCTTAGTGCAGATAGTTCTTCCATGATAAAAGAACAAGAATAATAGTGTAGGGTTGATTTTGTTAAACTCATTGTAGTACTAAAGTAAAAAATAGAGAGCACCCAAGAAATTTGATCCTGATATACCTAGACTGAGGCAATAGAACCTGGATTTTTCTCCTTCGTAGTTACATAGAGTTGAAACAGAAATTACAGTTCTACCCTCCTCTGAATATTGCATTCCTTATCTATGGGACAGTTAGATAAGACTCAGAATCTGATCAACCCCAGGGTTTGAGATTCAAATTAAGAGAATAAATGTGCATATTTGAATACGTGTCACACTTAAGGATTAAAGGCAAAGCAAGGCATTTGGCAAGTGCAGGGTCTGTCAAAACTGCTTTTTCTGTTGCAAGCAAGTATGAGCCCATGCTTGCTATGTTCTAAGCACTTTGCAAGGCCCTCTTGGTTATAACATAAATTTCAGATTGTATGCCTCTCAGTAACTTAAAATGTAGTTTATAAAGAGTAGGGATTTTTGTTTGTTTTTATCTCTTGGTGACATCTAATATATTTTAAATGCTAGATAAGCCCATAATTCTGGATGTTACTGACTTGAAACTGCTCTCTCTCCTGTAATTCTAGGTTTATCACTTCTGTTCTTACAAGGCCACTTTAAATCTAATAGGGAATTACTTTGAGTCAGAACTAAACACTCTGTGGACATGCCTACTTTACCCTAGACTTTATTTGGTCTCTGTTGAGGAGAGATCTGTCTGAATCCCCCTTTTTGACCCTAATTCTAACCCGATTCAGTTTGAGACCTTCGTTCTTCATAACAGGGTCTTGATCTGATGGCAAAAACTGGTAGGATTCATTTTCAGCAGGTATCTTTGTTCATGAGCTTTGCTTCTTTTACCTTAGTGACTGTTGGGCTTCTTCCCCATTCCTTGAACATCCATTTCAAGCAGATAATTAACTTCCTACTCTATTGCAAAAAATAGTGATGTGTGGTGTGGACTCTCCAAGCTTCCCTCCTACCATTACTAAACTTATCTACAATATCTTAAGCAACCATCTCATTCTCTTCCCTCCCCCAGTTTCAGAAGTGTACCTATTCACCTTTCCAAGGAAGGGTTCACCTTTCTACAGCTCTTTCACTTTCACCATTTTGGAGACCTGCTCAACTCAGCTTAATTCTTCAGTCTTTCATCTTAGATCTTTCCCTCTCCATTGGCTCCTTCACTTTAGCTTGCACACATGCTCAAGTTTTACCCCATATTACAAACAAACAAGAAGAACCAAAAAACCTTGCCCTGGCCCCTGTCTTTACACTTTTCCTGTTGCCTTCTCTCTCTGCTTTCTTACACTGCAAAATTTATTGAAAGAGAATGCCTCTTCATTCTTCCCTCCCATTCCCTTCCCAAATGCAATCTAACTTTTGATCCCACTAGTCTGTTGACATTGCTGTAGATAAAAAAGCTAATGATGTAGTTTTCAATCTAGAGGCTGATTTTACTCATACTATTTAACATCAATTTTGTCCACACGAAGACCCTTTTTTGATGTCCTCAGTGGTATTTTTTGCTGCTCTCACTTCTTTTTCTCACTTCATTAGTTTATTCCTCTTTAATGATTTTTCCGTAAATATTGGCATTCCCCAACATTTTATTCTCTGGTTCCTGCTCTGTTTGCTTTGCAGGGACTTTCTGGGCAATCTTGTTTATGCTCACAGTTTCATTTACCAGCTGTGATCTTAGTGATTCCCAAGTCTTCATTGCTCTGACCTTTCTTCTTAAATCCAGATCCATATGTCCTGGGGTCTCCTGGACATCCTCGTTTCATTGTACCACAGGTACTTTAATACTCAGTCTATTAAATATTGAAAGAAGATTTCCCTGTAAATCTCCAAAATCTCTTTTCTCTATAAAATCCACAATATAGCTTGAAACGGGGAAGGGGGTGTTGTTTAAAGTATATTAGGCAGTTACGCATGCTTTTAGTAAACAATTTTAATTCTTTCCTCTTCTTCTCCCTTATTTCCCACATCCAACTTATGTTGATATTCTTTGTTTTTTACTGTAATGTTTTGGCCTTCTCTCCAGGTGTCAATTACCTGGACTATTGCAGTGATCTCTTGAGGTCTCTCTTTCCCATCTCCCTTCCTACCCTCAGTTCACCCTTCATGCTGCTGTATTATTTTTTTAAATGCAAGTAAATCTGCATATTTTGCTGTTGCTTATATTATCAAGTCCCAGTTCCTCAGAATGACATTCGAAAGCCTTTACACTATTTCTTAACCATCCCTTTTTCCTAGAGTTCACTTGAAGAATCTTCTGCCTCCAATTATTCATTTTTCCTCATTCCTCTGCACATGTTATGTGCTCTGCCTAGAAAGCCTTTTCTTTTCTATATAATTCCTACTCATCCTTCAAGACCTAGTTTAAACATCATCCTTTAGGAAGATCATTCTTAAACACATTCATGTAATTTTTAAGAAACTCTTCCTTGCAATCTGCAACTGACTTGATCGAGATTTTCCATTAAAATATGTAGCTTCTCGATTCTATAATCAGGTCTATTAACGTGAAAAGCAGTGGAAGATTCTCTTGACAAATGGAAGAAGAGTGAATCCTCTCTGATACAGTTTTCCTTTCCTGGGATTCATACTTTAAATGCTTTACATTTATGAGGAATGTATTGGTTTGTACTTGCTGGACCCTGGATCCAAAGGATACCAAATGAAGACATTGTCCTTCTTTCTCTACCTTTTGAGCCTAATGGAGAGATGAGTTAGGTAAAACAGTAATTTCAAGATTCAGTAGTAAGTGCAGTGACAACACTTGAACAGGGGGCAATGGGAGCAATAAGGAGGGAATGGACACGATTGAGCAGTGGTAGGGAAGAGGAATAGGATTGAACATGTCCATGTGTTCTAGCAGGAAGAGCTAAAGTTAGCAAACTATAACTGCCATTTATTGAACATTTCCTATGTATGCGAAAGCACTGCAATGAGAACTTAATATTTATTTTCTCATTAAGTCTTAACAAAATCTCTATGAGATATACACTTCCTTAATTCATATTTTGTAGATGAGGAAACTGAGCTACAGAGGTTAAATAACTTGCCAAAGGTTATACAACTAGAAAGTGCCAAGTCTTGAGCCAAGGTCTGACTCCACAGTGTGTGCTCTTACCTGGACACCAGATGAAGAAGTGTTTGCCAGCATGTCCAAAGGCATGGATGGGGATGAGAGGGCATTTGCATATTCATGGAATTGCAGGGGGTCATTATGATTAGAGCTTAGTTTGGAAATTGAGGGAGTACAGGAGGTGGGGCTGGACAGGATGAAGGACTAGTTTGTATTCCATGCTAATGCACTTAGAGTTTAGCTTGAAACAGGGCGGGGGGTGTTGTTAAAGTATATTAGGCAGAAGAGTGCACATTTGCATTTAGAACAGTTATTTTGAGAACTGTGGAAAATACATTGGGGCCGAGATGGGAAAACGTTGAGGCTGGAGGTAGGGAGCTAGTTAAAAGGTATGACAATATCTCAAAAGAGAGATTCATACAACAGACATTGGATTGAGGAACCATTAAAAAGGTTGAGCCTACTAAGAATTCTTCATAGCTAAGGAGAGGGAGGAATCTAGCATGATTTTTATTAAGTCCAGGTCTGGTTGACTGATTGATAACAGAAAATACTTTGGATGGTGAGGATTTGGGAGGAGGCTAGGAGAGGGTAAATAGGTTTTTGGACAGGTTGACTTTGAATTAACTGTAGTACATTCAAATGGAAGTACAGCAGACAGTTGACTTTCCAGGTCTGCAGTTAAGGAGAAAGTGGGGCCTGGCTAAACAGAAAGTGTGTAGGTAGTTATAACTGTGGAGTAAGAGAGAATGGTGGACCTCAGGGGGTTGGGAGGAGGGCAGTGCTGGATATGAAGTTTTGAGGAACACTAATATTTATTGTGAGTCAAGGAATAGATTTCAAGAAAGAAAGAAAGCTCTGATGGGGTGGACAAAGCAATAAGAGGAAATTCAAAATCAAGAGCTATCACAGAGGCCAAGAGATAAGAGCAAAAAAGGAGCTGCCTACTGGCTCAGGAACTGTATAGAGTAGTCAAGATAGAGAGTAAAAAACGCGCACATTCCATTTTTCATAAGGGATTGTTGGGGGCTTTGGCACAAACTGTTGTAGTGAAGAAGAGGTAGAGGCCAGGTGGCAGAGATTTAAGAAGTGAATAGGAGGTAAAGAAATGCATTTAGACTATTATTTTAGGATGCTAGGGAAGAGAGAGACAAGTATGAGTGATTTTTAAAAAGTTGGTTAATATTTAAGCATTTCTTTTATGTTAAAAAACACCTATAATGGCATGGCGGGTGTAGGAAGCTGATAATCAACTAGGGAAAGTCCTTGGGGTGACTAGTGGGTGTGGAGGCAGAAATGAAAACTAATGGGTGAAGGGATACAATTGTGAAGAGGAGGAAGGTGAGGGGGGTGTGGACAGTTGGGGTTGCAGGTAACTTTGTAGGTGGGAAGTATTGGAAGCTTCTGGCTTCTCATCTAAAGGACTCAAATACAGCTTCTTTGGAGAGTATAGGATAAGCTTTTGCAAAAGGGGAGTGATAAAAGGGTTACAAAGGAGAGAGAGAGGTTTTTCATGGAACGTATAAAAAGATAAATGATTAAAGGCCCAGATGGGCGGGAGCTGTGACAATCTTCTGTTGTTCCCCTAGTAGCAATGCAAATTTTCTTAGAAATCTGTAAGACTGATTACTCTCCTGCCCATCTATAGCACTTTGTTCGTACCAAAGGATAGCACTTATGACCTCCTGTTATAAAAAGTATGTATCATTGTTCCAAGTGAGAATTGGAAGCTTCCAAAAGATAATTTCCAGTTTTTTTCCTTCATTGTATCCCCTCATCCTATCACAATGTTTCAGATCAGGTAATTCTCAGTAAGTGTTTGTTGCATTTGTACATTTCAGAGCTAGACTTGTGTGCTGTGACTACCATGTATTGAGCCTTCTCTGCAACATGTAATAGCTGTTTTCAGGACTGTGGTCTGAGATGGTTTCAGTTGGTGGTCTGTATTTACAGAGGTTGGGAAGTCCAGTATTTTTGGCATTTTATATAAAATAATTTCTCCATTTTATTTGTTAATTTATCTGTAGCTCTTGCATCACTGATGGTTAGTTATATTTACTTATTCCTATCTGATTTAGACTGCTATAGGCATTTCTTGATTAATCAGTTTCCTTATGTTAATTATCTGTGTACTTTTATTTGCTCTCTATATTTTAAATCTTGCTTTTTCACTTTGATGTTTCATCAGAAAGCAGTAGGAAAAAGAAAGAAAACCCAAATCAGATAATTTTACTACTTAATAGTTTTGTTTTTTTAATAAATGTTTATAGAGGGTGAAGCTGTAGTTAACAGCTGGTGGAGTGACATTTTTGGACTACCCTTATTTATTAATTAACACAAGGGTTATTCAAGTTATGGCTTATCTAGGTCAATTTTACTTTGAATTTTATTGATAGCATTTATTCTACTTAAACTGCTTCAGCTATAAGATTGTTTTATTGCAACAAAAAATGCAGTACAGTTAGTGCTTTCTGTATTCTTTAGAAAATTCATTCTCTGAACATAAGATAGAAATTGTGGAGTTTTACCAACCACTTCTTACTTAGAGCCTTCTAAAAAAGTTTGCTAGGATAACTGAGCTCTTTACTTATATCTGTTTATTAAAGGGTAATTTTTAGAAATAATTTTTTAAATCTTGACTCAAACAAATACAAAATGACCACATATCAAAGATTTTATTTCACATGTTAATTAGCAAGTAAACCAGCAAGATGATAAAAACGTCTCAGTTTTAAAAGAAAATTTAGAGAACAGACACATTTATAGGCAATCAGGAATGGTGAAATGAATTTTCAAATAGATGCAATATTATCCTCAAGGCAATAAAACCTGTTTTTTTGAAATCTTCTCTTCTTCCACCAGGGAGAAGTGAATTGCAGAACAAAGTTTATTTGTATCTCTATGGACACAAATCATTTGCATTGCCATCAGTTTTACCAAATTGTAAAGTAGCTCAGACAGATAAACACAGTGAAAGGCATAGGCCCCTACAGAATGAAATATTCCCAAGGAATTTGTCACACAATTCCCAGCACTCCATTGAAAGGACACTCAGTAATCTTTGTGTCCATTTCAAAACCTTTCACTATATTTTCTGACACTTTCCTTTCTTTCTGATTCCAGCGTCATACTTTTTTCTCTCCTTTTTTTAAGAAAGATTTATTCATGGGGCGCTTGGATGACTCAGTCGGTTAAGCGTCTGCTTTTGGCTCAGGTCATGATACCAGGATCCTGGGATGGAGCCCCGCATTGGGCTCCCCGCTCAGCACGGACTCTGCTTCTCCCTCTCCCTCTTCCTCTGCTACTGCTCATGTGCTCTCTCTCTCTCTCTTTCACTCACTTTCTCAAATAAAATCTTAAAAAAATCTATATATTCATTTATTTAAGAGAGAAATGGGGGGGGGGCAGGCAGAGGGAGAGAGAAAATCTCAGACTCCCTGCTCAGTGCAGAGCCCGCTGTGGGGCTCAGTCCCACAACCCTGAGATCATGACCTGAGCCGAAACCAAGAGTCTGACACAACCAATTGAGCCACCCAGGCACCCCTACTTCTCTCCTTTTTGTACACTATAGTTCCTCCCCTCCCTACCCCCAGTTTTTCTTTCTCAGGGAAGACAGTTCCTAAGCCCAAGGCTTCGAAGAATGCAGCTGGAAGTCCAGGTTTTGCCTGAGGCTTCCTAATATTTGGATGGCAAGAAATGTAGAGAAGTGGGAAGAGGTGAGCTATGGATATCCCCAAGGCTAGTTCAAACTGCAAATTCCCAGAAATAAAACAGTTTAGACCTGCCAGTCAGAGAAGGTCCAGATCATTACAGTAAAATGCCATATCCCCTAACTTTTATAGTATTACCCCTCATGTTTATAGCACGGTATTGTTAGCACTTGCCCAGGTATTTTCTCCTTTGATGCTCACCACAATTCTGTGAAGTAGCCCTGTGTTCGTTTTTGATCCTCTTATTCACAGAGAGTAAGCCAAGGCATAGAAAAGTTAAATGAACTGCTTAATTTGTACTCAGGCTTTCTGAACATTGTCCACTTCATATTCCACTATGCATCCTAGCATTCAACTCTGGGCAGTTACTGAATAATAATTATGTTCCTAGGATAATAACATCCGATGCTCCTGATTTTTATTCCCATTTTATAAATGTAGAGAGAAGAAATCTTAAGGATGAACTATTGAAGTTGATGTTTTATTTGTATTTGTTAGTGCTTTGTTTTTTGAGGGAGGAGCCCGCTAACTACTTAGGTAAAAGAATTGATAAATGGCTGAACAGTATGGAAGACAGCTATAATTTCTCCATATTCTCATACATATTAGATGAAAGGTAAGTGAATTTCCTTTTCCAGCCCCTCTTTTGTAAGGCAGTGATAGTTTATTCTCTGGAAAAGAATTGATAGAATACAGTAGTCCACCTTACCTGTAGGGGATACGTTCCAAGACTGCCAGTGGATGCCCGAAGCCACAGATAGTACCAATCCTACATATACTATTTTTTTCTGTATGTATCTATGATTAAATTTAATTTATAAATTAGGCACAGTAAGAGATTAATAACAATAATTAATAATAAAATAGAACATTATAACAATGTGCTGTAATAAAGTTTATGTGAATGTGGTCTCTCTCAAATATCTTATTGTACTATACTTACCCTTCTTCTTATGATGACGTGAGATGATAAAATGCCTACATGGTGAGATGAAGGATGTAGGCAATGTGATGTGACCTAGAGTTAGGTTACTTATAGATTGTCTGATCATGTGTCAGAAGGAAGACAGTCTGCTTCCAGACTGTGGTTGACCACAGGTAACGGAAACCAAAGAAAGCATAGCCATGGATAAGAGAGGACTAGTATATATCCTATTTATTAGCAGTACCTGCTCTTGGTATTAACTTGTTTCTTAGCTTTTTTTTGAGCGGTTTATGGTTTCTAGGAGGAAGAATACCTGTAATACATATTTGGAAATTGTTCCATAGTTTCAGTGAAATATCGGGGTGGGAAAATGCCTTTCTATTGTATATAATCCTTTCTAATACTTACATACAAAATGACTGTTGCTGGCTGTATTTTGCAATGGGAAAATAGCCATAGAGAATGTTTTTTCTCCTTAGCATTCTAAGACTTTCCATCCTCGTGGAGCGATGTGATGTGATTCATCTGGTTTACTTTTTTGTATTAAAGTAGACCCCGTCATCTTTTTTGGAAATGCAACATAAGGATAAACTTCCTATCAGTTTAGCAAGTTCTATTTAGAGGAAGTATATACTGAATATAATATTTGCTTTGATTTTCTGTTCAAAATTTTTCCATGGTTAGGTCACTATTTTTCTACATCAGTCAGTAGGCAGTAATGATTACTTCAAAGCTCCAAAGCCAGATACTACACCTTCATGTTCCAACGGGGTTGCTGAATTTATTCCCAAGATGTATGGTAATGTACACTTTGTATTACTGAGATTGAGTAAGTAAAAGTTACAATGTTGTCTACCAGCTGTGCACATTAATATTAAAATAATTTGGATTTTTTTCACCTTGCCTGTCTTCTCTGTAGTTGCACTATTTGCTTAAATGAACAAGTGAAACATTGCTCTTTATCTTAAGGATTTGTAACAACTTGAAGTATAGCATTCTATAATGACATGAAACAATTTTCTTTTTCTTTTTCAGGTTCAGCTCAGCTAATATTTAACATAACCAAATCTGTAGAATACACTGCTTGCAATGAAAGTGTTACCATCCCATGCTTTGTTAATAATGTGGAGGCAACAAACATTAATGAAATGTATGTAAAGTGGAAATTAAAAGGAAAAGACATTTTCACCTTTAATGGAGCTCTGCAAAAGGCCACTCATGACGATAAGTTTAAGAGTACAAAAATCATACCACAAAAATTACTAACTGGCATTGCCTCTTTGGAGATGGATAAGGAAGAAGCTGTTGTAGGAAACTACACTTGTGAAGTAACTGAATTAAGCAGAGAAGGCGAAACCGTCATAGAACTAAAATACCGAATTGGTAAGATTTCTATAAAAGCTTCCCATTTATTTGTCGTGTAGCATCCTGATCCTGTTAGAAATGGGGCAGAATGGGCCTAGGTACTCTTTGAATCAAAAGCAGGCTATTAATAATAAATGTTGATGTAATGTTAACAGCTTTAAGGTCATGAGTTTTATATTATTTGCTCTTCTACTTTTCAGAGTAAAACCCCTTTGTTGTTGGCTAATTTGTATATTGTGTGGTTCTCAAACTTTTGGTCCAAGGACTGTTCTGTTTGGGTGAGCAGTCCTGAGGTCATCTACTCTGTATTTCTGTTTGCTGCCATCAAAAGTACTTTCTTTCATGTAATTAATTTTCCAATCTCTTTCCAATTATTTGGCCTTTTTTTTTTTTTTTTTTAACCTTACACTTTGATCAAGGGTTGACAAGTCCTGGCCATGTCCCCTTTGCAGAGAATAGATTAGAAGGAGAATCAGGAGATTAAAAAATCAGGTTATCATGGATGTGTCCTTGAGGTTTCCTGTGCTTAGCTTTGCTTTGGTATTTTTTTCACTGGCCAAGATTTAGAAGAACTAGAGATCCAATTCAGTGTATCTGAATTCAGCCTTGATTATAGCACCATGATTCTGCTTTTTCTTCACAAACTTGGCTTGGTGAGTTGTATAAAGCAGTAGTTAGCTGAAGTAAACAGCCTGCTTTCTTTTCTATTCTTTCTCAGCCAGCTGATTTCTTCAACTACATGCATGTGCATTATGACTCTCTGTTTTGAAATATGTTTACAATCACTAGACATATTACTGATTTTAGGATTAGACCATACTTTGAGAACCTCTGCTTTAGATGGGACTAGAACAATTCAATTGTATCAGCTCTTTACCTTCTATTCTTCTAGTGTTCGTGGTTATAAAATGTCTGTTACCAGATTGAGAGTGGGCTGTTTAGTTTGATGGAATATTTTGACATGGTTTAGGATTAGGAATCAGGAGATTTGAATTCTATCCCCTATTCTGCTACTTAATTATTTGCCTATATGATCTTAAGAAGTTTCTTCTCTTGAGTCCAAGTAACCTTATCTCTGGGATGGGGGTGAGAATAGATGCCTGCTTTTGTGTGTCCTACAGTATAATGAGCATCAACTGAGATCTCTTGTGTGTAAGTTCTGTGTCAACCAGAGTGCTTTGCAAATGGTTGTGTTCCTGGGATGTTTATTTATGAAGTAAGATAAGTTGTTGAAGCTGGCCTGGGGTATTGTGAGAGGGATTTCTGTATAGTGAGGAATGGGCAGGAGGTAGCTTAGAGCAGGTTGGCAGAATTTGGAAGGTGTTTCTGCTAGAAAATCTCTTAACATTGTAACTTTTATAAATTGATATTTATTTGGACTAAGGAGCTTTTTAAAAAAAATGTATGCCTTTCAGCAGGGTCTAATCATTCAAACACAGCAACTGGAATTAGGTAATCTACTACCTAGCTGAAATTTTTCTGAAGGAATGTATACTTTTGTGGGAATGGAAAAATAAGACGGGGAAGCAGTAATTTTGGAGTGTAGTGTCAGTCACTGAGAGGCAAACTGTTAAACTCTAGATATGAAATTTGAAAGGCTTGGCAGTGGAATGAAGATGGATGGGGAAGAAATACCAATATCTGAGATGAAGACAAAGTTTATAATTATATAAAAGTGTGATTATTTTATCTTTGTTTTCAAAGTACCCTGTTAAAAAATGAGTTGTACTTACCTTTCGGGCCATTAAAATGAGAAGGTATTGTTTTGTTGCAGAGAATGTAGAAAACTCTACCAGAGGTCTCAGACATTTGACTTTGCACCCAGTTTTATTTTTTGAAATAATTAAAGGTTCATAGGAAATTGCAAAGATAGAACAGAAAGGTGCTCTCTACTCTTTGCCCAGTTTCCCCCAGTGATTACTTCTTATGTCACTGTAGTAAAATATCAAAACCAGCAGGTTCACAATGGTACAATGTGTGTGTATTTCTTTGTCATTTTATCACATGTATATATTTAAATAACCACCACCACAATCAAGATACAGAACTACTACTCCATGGACACAAAGATCTCCCTCATGCAGCCCTTTATAGTCACCTCCCCCCCACCAACTACCCCCAGCCTGGCAAACATTAATGTGGTCTCTGTGGCTGTGATTTTGTTATTTCAACAATGTATTATAGGTGGAATCATACAGTATTTTGAGATTGGCTTTTTTCAGTCAGCACAGTGCCCTTGAGAACTATACAAGTTGTTGCTTGTATCAGTGGTTCATTCTCTCTCTCCGTGTCTCTGTCTGTCTGTCTCTCTCTCTTGGCTAAGTAGTAGTATTCCATGGTATGGGTATATCACAGCTTGTTTAACCATTCACCTATTGTAGGACATTTTGGTTATTTCCAGCTTTTGGCTTTTACAAATGAAGCTGCTATGAACAGTTGTGTACAGGTTTCTCTGTGGACATAATCTTCTTCATTTCTCTGGATAAATGGCCAGAAGTATGATTACTGGGTCATACGTAAGTGTACACTTAGTTTTTAAAGAAACTGCCAAACTGTTTTCCAGAGTGATTTTTTCATTTTACATTCTTAACAGCAGCATATGAGCGATCTAGTTTCCCCACATCCTTGCCAGCATCTGGTGTTGTCTCTGTTTTATACCCATTTTTGATTGGAGAAAGAAAGAAACCTCCTCTGCTCAAAAATGTTAATTTGGGGCAGGACTCTTACTGTGGAATATAAAGTTACTGTAGTAGAGATATGTACCCATCATGTGGACTTTGGGGATTTAGGCGGTAGAAACCATTTTTACTATGTTGTGCTTTTTTGCAAATGTAGGCATAAGGGAGGAATAGAAATTACTTAATAGAGTATTCTACTTAGTGGAATGTGGAGTAATGGTGACCATTTGTGTTCTTTTTTTGAGCACTAAGACAGAATATGTGCAAGCACTATATATGAATTAGAGTTTTATATGCCTCTGGTGTCTGTGTATAGTATTGTACCATGCAAGGAGCACAAGACTTGAATTTAGAAAGCTTTTTCTATACTTTACCATTTTCTAGTTTAAGAAGACTTGTTTCAGAAACTCAGCCTATGTGGTCCTCAGTTTTGTCTGTAAAATGGGGATACCATCTCCATGACAGAATTGTTTGAGATGTATGTAAGTTAATATCTCTCTTTCTTAAAAGGATTTATTGAGTCCCTGCCATGTGCCAGGCACTGTGCTAGACACTATGGATTCAGCGATGACTAAGACATGATCCCTACTTTGAAGGAAATGATAGCAGTATAAATAAGAACAGTAAAATAATCTAACATTTATTTGAGCACATACAATATACTTCATGTATGTTGTATCCTGTGATCTTCTCAAGAACTCTAGAAGATAGACATGGGTCTTATCATTTAACAGATGAGGAAACAGGTTAGATTTAAACTACTTGTTCAAGATTTGAGTCACAGCCAGGATTTTAACCTAGATCTGTCTGTCTTCAAAACCCAAGATGTTTACCACCATGCTATATGGTTTCTTTGAGAACACCTTGTAAATAACTAAATCCTAAATGTAAATAATAGTTATAAAATTTGTCATTACTATCTGTATTGATATCATTAATAATACAAAAACGTGGAGGCTTAACATTCTGCATTTCTCCAAGTAAGTTATTAAGGTTTTGTTTTAAAAAATAAGTTCAAATTCAGTAGAGTTGCCATTTCCATCATTGTCACCATGATATACATTATGCTCATGATGTTGGCGTGAGGGCATTGCAAGATCCTTGCAATAGTTCTCTAGTGCTGTGTAACAACAAATGTATTGGCTTAAAAACAGTACCCATTTATTAGCTCACAGTTCTGTAGGCCACAGTTCTGGTCGTGGTGTAACTAGGTTCTCCCCAAGAAGTCTTATGAGGCTAAAATCAAGGTGTCGGCCAGGCTGTGTTCTCATATGGAGTTCAGGGTCCTGTTCCAAGCTTACATGATTGTGGTAGAATTCAGTTCCTTGTGGTTATGGGATGGAGGTCCCCGTTTCTTTGCTGGATGTCCACTAGGGGCTTCTCTCAGCTCCTGGAGTTTGCCTCATTCCTTGCCACATGGCCTCTTCCATATGTAAACTCAGCCAAGAAGATCCTTCCTCTTGTAGAATCCCTCTCACATATTGAATTCTTTTCCAGGAAGACCACAGACCCTTATTTTAAGGGCTCATTTGATTAGACCAGACCCCTCTCTCCCATAGGCAATTGCTCTTTTGTGAAGCCAACAGGTTGGGCACCTTAATCACATCATCAAAATCCCTTTTGACATATGACACAACATAATCATGGGAATGAAATCCATCATATTCACTCTCCCATCCCTTCTTCAAGGGGGAGGGAATTACAAAAGGCTGATTGCAGGGAGCAGGGATTTGGGGAGCCACCTTAGATTTCTGGATGATATAAGTAATCAGGGACTGTAGCCTCGCCAAGTCGACACCTCAAAAAAGTCATCACAATCCTGAAACATCAAGTAAAAATTTGGCTTGAATTTTAGTGTTGGGAATTTTATTGTGATCTTCTTTTGTGGAAACTGGTGTTTGTGAAGGTTTACCATGTATATATTTGAAGGAAAGGCACACTTACACTGATTAAAGTGATATTTTCACTTTTTCCAGTTATCCCATTTTGTACACAGTGATAAAGGAAAGAAGTACTGGGTTTTTATAACACTTAGGCTGGGAAGAAGAATTTAAACACTCATTCGTAGACCATACCTCTTAATATCGTTTCTTTGCTTTTCCACTAATAGTTCATCTTCCTGAGAGCCACACTACCTGAACAGGAATTGGGGAAGAGTAATGGGCAGAGTTGTCAGCCATAGCTTGAATGGAATAGCATTGCCTTTGGATTGTCTTTCTTATTCCTAAAGTGGAATAATATCTGATATTGTTCTTAGTCTATTTTAAGCTTATTTTCTTAGTGCCATAGACATTCAAAATTTGAGAAGGACCTTAGAGAAGTATCTTGTCTCTTTTCTCCCATTGAGGAACAAAAGTTAAAGTCATCTGAAATAGTACCAAAACAAATCAATAGCTTAATGGACATATAAGTAGTTTTATATAAAACATGGGCTTTTTTCCCCCCAGCATCTCATTTGGTTCTTGAATGTCCAATTTGGTGATCCTCAGACTCACCATCTTAACAAATTAGAGAGACGTAACACATTCATGTCAGTGAGAAGAGATAAATTATGGCCCAGGTGCGCAGCAGTGATTTTGAACTGAGAGAATGACAGAACACCCCCTCCATACATGTGTGCGTGCTCACACACACACACATTTACTATGGAGAAAATACTAAAATCTTGGGGTGAGGCTGAGAGGGGAGTGTATGTGAAATTTGAATAAACCTGATAAGTTTCAATTAAGAATCACTTAGACAATGGTATTTTTTGTTTTACAGTCCCACCTTCTGTATGTCACTGAAATGTCCCTTACACTTCTTTTTTCCACAGAGAGTCTTGGAATCCTCCAGTAATCATTTAGTCTCTCACCGTCTAATTCATTAATTACTTCTATTACACCCCAGGAAGTTATCATTCAGCCTTCTTACCTGAACACTTGACATGAGGAAACTCTCTTACTTCCCAAAGGATCTTGGTCTATTAGTAGGCAGTTCTAACTTAAGTCAGGCTAGAATTTGCAGTTCTGTAATTTCTCACAAGGAGAGCTATGGTGTTTCCCTCCCAAGCTTATTCTTCTCTAAGATTGAAATCCCCAGTTCTTCCAGCCATTGCTAATAGTTTCAGGATCCCCCTTTTAGTCACCTTCCTTTGGAACAATTCCCTGTTAGGTCTTTAAATGTGATGAGTGGAAATGTACTCAAGACTGTGTTTGTGGGTCACACCTTGTCTTCCTGCCATTACCCAATTGCTGCAGCAACTTTCTGATCGATCCTGCTTCTGTAATCCATTCTCCGCATGGCTGGCAAAGATTTTAAATGAATCATGGTCATTTTTCTCCCTTGTTTGAAGCTTTCCAATCACTTAGCATTGCTCTTACAATAAAATCCAAACTCTCATAACAAGCTATTAAGACCCGACATGATCTTTCTCCAGCAAGACTTCCCATCTCCTCTTGTATCACTAAATTCTAGCCACCATTTAGTTGCTTGAACTTGCTGTTCCTTTGGTGTCTCTTCTTCCCTGTCTTCATGTGGCTCAGATCCAGTTCCTCACCCCAGAGACTTCTCCTTACTCCCCACAAAAGTCTGATCTTCAATTTCTCCCCCTCCTCGAGCTCATGGCCCCACCTGCCACGTTCACTATTGGACGTTAAGTGTCTAGAATACCCTATCCATGGTGTGATTTCAATAAATATTGTGGTCAGACATACCTTGTATTAATAGGTTTCTATCAGTATATCCTGAGATTGTTTTGTTGCATAGGGAGGGAGGTCAGTGAAAGAACATTTCATTGTCAGCTCATCTTAAACACATACTGATTATGTTGATCTGATACTGGCTGTATTTTGAATGTAGAGCCCATGAGATTTGCTGTGGAACTGGGTGTGGAGTGTGAGAGAAACCAGGAGTCAAGGATGACTCTAAGGTTTTTGGTCTGAGTAATTGGAGAAGTCAGCACTACCAAAATGGGGAAACCTGAGAGGGGAGATTTGGTGAAGTAGGCGGAGGGGTATCAGAAGTCCATTTGGGACATGAAAACTTCAGATATTTAAGATCCTTGGTTCATTATATATCTTGGATACCAGCCCTTTATCCCTAGGGAAGGGGGTAGAGGAATGGGGTAACCGGGTGATGGGTATTAAGGAGGGCACATGTGGTGATGAGCACTGGGTGTTACATGCAATTAATGAATCGTTGAACACTACATCAGAAACTAATGATGTACTATATGCTGGCTAATTGAACATAATAAAAGAAATAAAAATGAAAAAAGATCCTTGCACTGTGCCTCAGTTTCCTCAGTATTAAGGAGGGGTTGATAATTCCTCATATAATAATTGTGAGGGTTTGAGGAGTTAATATAGACAACTCAAAACAAAATAATAGAGAAAATAGATAGGGAAAATAAATTGATTAGGAATAGTCATTAGGTCATAGAGCTTTTATCAAATCCTTTGGGCATTAGATGTGAAAATCTAAGCATAATTTACAGAATTTTTTCCTGGTAGGATTTTAGGCCAAATTAAAATAGGTTTTCTTTGGTGTAAGAAGATACTCAGTAATACAGTTGGAAATTAAGGTACTGATTCAGAGTATCTGAAAAATCTGTCTCTTGGTAGAGATCTGCAAAAAATGAAACACAGTCTTCCATTCACTCACCGAGCTATTTCATGACTATTAGAACCTTCAACAGCAAACCTATGGAGTCTCTACTATGTATAGGGTGAAATGCTAGATTCTGTAAAGGTAATATTTCTAAGAATTTATAATGTTGTTATATTCTGTATATTGCGAACATTTACCAGGCTTTAACATAAGGTTAATACAAGAAATGTATCATTATGGTATGAAAGCCCACAAGGTTCTTCACATGCCAATACGGAATGGCAGAGCCTGGGAGAATTTCAATGAGTAGGGTTGATTTCAGAGGAACCACCAGTGCTTGCTTTGGGCAGTGTTTAGGAATGTTCTTCAAACAGCAAATCCCCCATGTACAGGCAAACTTTGAAATGTCTTTGGTGCTTTTATTTGGCTTTATTGTTAAAGAAGAAATTTCATAGATAAAATCAGTGTCTTAAGTGTTAAGATGAAATGAAACAATGTTCTAAAAGTTTTCAAATTATTTGAAGTCTTAACGTCACAGTTTCCTTCATGTAGATTGTGTGGCTCTGTTTTCACTGTCTAGGTAACATGTGACCCACTTAACAGAAACGTCCTTAATACCTAACGTTATAATCATTGTAGTGAAGGTTGACTATTTGGTACATAGCCAAGCTTTGTTTTAAGCCGTTTTCTTTTTTCTTTCTTTTTTTTTTTTTTAAGATTTTATTTATTTATTTGAGAGAGAGAGGAGGGGGAAAGCACAAATGGCGGGGGGGGGGGGGAGAGGGAGAAGCAGACTCCCCGCTGAGCAGGGAGGCTGATGCGGAACTCGATCCCAGGACCCTGAGATCACAACCTGAGCAGAAGGCAGACGCTTAACCGACTGAGCCACCCAGGCGCCCCCATTTTAAGCCCTTTTCAAGTAGTAGCTTTGTTAATAGTCGCAATAGTCCTTCGAGGCATAGGTACTATGTTGCACTGGTTTGACAATTGAGATCACTAAAGAACAGAGAGGTGTTAAGACTTTGTCCAAACTCACAAAGCTTATAACGTAGAGTTAGGTTTCAAGCCAGGCTTCGTGGCTGCAGAGCCCTGTTCTCAGCTCCTGTGCCATATTGTCTCCTTCCATAAATCATGGGTTAGGGAAAATGTGGAAAAAAACACTTAAACTAGCTTCTTGTTTCATAAAATTTGCTGTATAAGTAAACTGTTTGTGTAATTTGTAATTATTTTAAGGCCACAGTTTTAATAAGTTATTTTTATTTTCCATCTTCACAATAAAAATATATTGTTGACTATTCATACCAGGACTTAACATGATTATAGTAAATATTAATTGTGATTTTTGTTTTTTCCCAGTTTCATGGTTTTCTCCAAATGAAAATATCCTCATTGTTATTTTCCCAATTTTGGCTGTACTTCTGTCTTGGGGACAGTTTGGTATTGTGAGTAAGTATTTATTTCTATTTTTCATTTATGTTTTAATGATGAAAACGTTATTTCTGGGAGGTAATATTAGTGAAATATTTTGTCTGAGTTGTATTAAGAAGTGTGATAATGTGATAAATAATAATGTACAGTCTCAATATTCTTGAAGTGTATATTTTCCCCCACAGTTTGCTGCAGTTCACTTCTAATTCCTAAGGTTTTTTTAAAACTTCTTAAGAATGAATAGTGGGAATCCTAATAATAACAATACCTTAAACTCATATAGAGTATAGTGTTTTCAGAGCCTTTACACACATTATTTTGGCAAAGAGATAGTCACAGCCCTACATTAGTGTTAGGGTAGGATATTGTACTTTTGAGCATTAAGACTGCCCTGTCTTTATTTTCCTAGTTTGTACTTGTCTGTGTACATGTGTTCATCCTAGGAAAAGCCACATTTGAACCGTGTTTTGTCATCCTTACTATGATTCTACAGCCTCTAAGGAAGTAGCCACGGGTGAATTGTGGGTTTTGATCATGTTTTGCTGTAATAGTCATGTGACCAAACTTCTCAGGGTAAATCTTGATGCTATTTCAGATTTAGCATCAACAATGTGGAATTGTCACTGCTAGGTAAAAAGGTAATATGTATTCTGGTTGATACTTAACACTCAACCATGTTTCCCTACCAGTTTGGTAAAAGAAATTTACTAAATTGGTGAGGTTCTGAGGTGACAGTCTAAAACATTTAAACTTCTGACGTGTAAGATTTATTCCTCATCTCCCTATCATGCAATGAAATGGTCAGTCATTGAAGGCCAGTTAGCATTTATACAAGGCAAAGTGTGAATAATGCTGATCTCATTTATTTCATTCTGCAACCTTTAAAAAAGTGAAAGCTAGTAAAATGTAGTGGGTTGGCCTATTGTATATTTCATGAATTTTACTTTTACCCAGAAATATGAAGTGATGAAAATGGAAGAGAGATGACTGATTATATATTCTGTGGGCTCTTCTAAATGTACAGCACTCTGGAAAGTGCTTTGTGATTTCAAAGCTGTTCTCAACTTTTGTCTAAAAGCAAAGGGAAGAAAGGGCTAACAGTGACAACTGTCAAGATATTTCACAACTTTTATTTTCAAAAAAGTGTCTAGACTTCTTGTGGAAATTTTCTTAGAATTTTGGTAAGCCTTTTATTCTTGAATTTTTCTATCACGAAAAAGACTGATAGAGCATCAAGACCTATTCAGTCTATCCTGATGTTAGGGAAAGCCTTTATCTTTATTGGCAGACCCAGGCCTTAAGCCCATGTCATATGATTGAGGTAGAGAATAGCCTTTTTTTTAAGATAATGAAATTATTTCACAGTAGTGTGATTTGTTGCCTTTGGATTGGTTGAAGTTTGTTGATCGTGGCATTATCGTTAGTGACATTATTTTTATTGACTGAACGAGGAGTCAGTCTGTTCTTTATCAGCCATATTTTCACAAAATAAGCTTTACAAGCTTTCTGACTTAAAAAATAGTAAATTATAGAGCAAAAACCAATCTGAAGCCCCCCAACAGAAATAAATTGTTGGTGTATTCTAGTGAGTTTCCTCCTTCCCTTTCAGTTTTTTTCTATGCATTTTTGTTACGTTTCTTAAAAAAAGAAAACCATAAATGGACTCATGTAACTTACATACTTATATCCTGATTTCCCCCTTTGTTTTCGATATCTTTTTATAGCTGTCTGTGCTCTACTTTTATGGATGTACTCTAATTTACTTAACTCTCATCTTGATGGATATTAAGGATGTTTCCAATTTTTTTTGATACTATGGAAATAATTGTGCTAAAGATACGTAAGACTGGAAATGGCAGAGCTATTTTAAGGCTCTTGATACATACTGCCAAAGTGTTTTCTTGAAACTTTGTATCAGTTACTGCAGATGAGAATATCTGTTTTTTTACCTCATAATCCTGACATAATTCTAAAATCTTTGCTAATAATTTGATGGGTGAAAAAAAATCTTGTTTTAATTTTCAGTTTGTGTTAGGTTGAATGCTCTTTTTTATATTTATTCCACTGATCATATTTTAAAGAACATGCTTATGAAACTAAAAAAATATTTTGGTGGCAGTTTTTTTATTTAGGCTCTCCTTAGAACAAGTAAATTGTTGGGGGGAATGTGGAGGAGGGCCTCTATGCTTGATTCACTCAGTCTGGACTGCAATTGAAAGGTGTTTATGATAAGAGTACCTACATATTTGTGGAACCCTTGCTCTGTATGATAGATGCTGGAAAGCACTGACCTGTGCAGTCACATTTCCAGCCCACAGGAACTCAGTGGGGGTAGGTGTCATCGTTCTCATTCCTATTTTGTAGATAAAAAGGTGAGGCTCAGGTGGGTTAGGCAGTTTGCTCACAGTCCCCCAGTTCTTCTCTGGCGGTACTGGGATTTGAACTCAACAGTGCTATTTACCACTACAGTGTACTACCTCCCTCTCCTGAACTTACTTTGAGAACTTTTTATTTCAGGGAGAGTTAACCTGTATCTGGGTACACATACTCAGTAGATGAAACTTACTGGCAGAGCAGACTGTAGACCTACTTTAATTTATTCATCAAGTATGTATTGACAGGGTGCCTACTGATTGTTAGGCATGGGCGTAGAGGCCTGAGATGTGGAAATGAAATGCATATTGCTCCTGGCTTTGTAGCATGCACATTTCAGTTGAGGAAGCATGTAAGTATGCATGTTCTGTGCCTTCTGTCCCATTTTTGGGCTAGTCATGGATCTGAGTCTACCTTTTTGGGGGTACCCTTTCTAAGAGGCCTCCTGTTTATGGCCTGGGGAGTCGACCAAACAGGAGAGCCCCTCTGTTTTCCACTTGCCATTCAGCTATGTGTTTTTTAGAGTGTGGTTTCATATAGTCCCTGAGTTATTAATAGTAACTCAGACCCATGACTTTCACTTTCTGGATTTCTAGTTGTCCTTAACTGTTTCAGGTTACCGTTTATGGTCTGTATTTGATCACAGGAGGTTTTCCGCAGTGGCTTTTCTAGTTCTGTATGTCAGTCTTTTGGTGGTCCAAGATTCAACTTGGACTTTCCATAGGCTAAACATGTAGTAAAGAACAGGTTGTGCCTTCATTTTTAGGGGAAAGAGTTACTTTCTACCAGAAATGTATCTTGAACTGTATCTCAGGATGTCACTGATCCTACTGAGGAAGAAGCCTGAGAAGACTTTTAAACTCCTGAAGCCAAGCCAGGACTTGGTGAGCCCTAGACCATGTTTTGAAGACAAAGGTTTCTTACAGGGAAATGTTCCTAAACATCTTTGCCTTTATCTTTAACTTACAAACTTTTAAGCAGAATCTTAATGCTTAGCAAACAGCTCAGAGATAACTAGAATCAAACACTGAGTCTTAACCAAAGTCACAAATCTCTAGTAGTAGTACGTTTCGGGCACTTTCTTTTTGTTCTGAAAACTATACCAACTCACAGTTTCCCATGCCAATGACGCTTAAGTTACTGGCTGATTTTCAGGGTTCTTCCTTAGTCTTTGGTAGTATACCAGGTAATGTCTGTCATTAAGATGTTTGATAAATGATTTCAAGTGTTGCCCACCAAGATCTCTAGTTCCTATAGGGTTAAGGTTCAGTTGCATACCAACATTCTGAAATTCTTTGAGTCAGGCATATCTATTTTACTTTTTATTTTACTTTTCCTTCCTTTGAACTTGTCTTTACACAAAACTGTGAGATCATAAACATGACCAAGTAAGCTGAAACTCTGCAAAGCAATCTAAAATAAATGCAAAAAAATTACTGTTGCTCCATGACCTTTAAAATTTTTGTCAGAACATTAAAAACCCTCTTACTGTCAGTAATAACACTGTTAGGAAATGGGAAAAAAAAGTAAAACTATTTAGTACATGGTAAATTGAAACTTTAGAAACAGTGAGAATTAAAGTGTTCCATCAAGAGTAGTTTGAATGGTGCTTGCCTTCTTGTTACGTAACTTTGAATACAGAACAAGCATCTTTTTTTATGCCTCAGTGAATTGTCATATTCCTTTTAAGGTTTGGATCAGCTTCCAACATTTTATCCTTTGCATTTGTAGTGTTATACAATATCTCCAAGAATTTCTTTTATGTGAAGTTTTTTGCCAGAGTCACCACTTCTGGGACATCTGCATTCCTTTTGTCACAACCTACTCACTGTTCTGATTTATGCCAATAAGTTCACTTTTACTGAGTTTCTCTGACTTATGTATCTAGAGCCTCTTGAATGGCAGTAGTGTTGACATTCCCACAGTTATTTTGTGATGTCATTTACATTTTATTTGATATCACTTCCAACATTATTACTTTATATTTCTTTATTCTTTCATTTTTGCTGCCCTGTTTCCTCCTTTGATAATCCATCGTAAAATATCACATTGATTTATTACTGGGAGACAAGGAAGTTCTGCTGTCTGTGCATGAACTGAGTAACAGATGTTCAGTGAGTAGTCACCAACGGTCTTTGAAAGAAGTGACATGATTGGTCACTGATCATGATACATGCCTGGATGTTAACAGGGTGATTTGTGGACTGAAGAGATAGCAGTGAAGTTTGCACTTCATGCAAGTACTTAGTTAATATATTGTGGTATTGTGGTAGCTGAAATTTGTACTGCAATTTGGGGGCATTTGTGTTATTTAACTAAACCATGGTAACTGAAATTCATGAATATTGGAAGTGGACCAAGCAAGGACTGCTGTCATTTATTTCAAATTCATGCATTCTAGGCATCCTTCATGTCCTTTTCTAACTTTTCTAATCCTTGTTCAAGGTTATTCCACAAAGATTTTGGTTATTGCTCAGAGGCATTTGGTTTTATGTTCATGTGGAAATCATTGTTAGGAAATTCAAGGAAAAAAGTCCTCACAACAGCTTTGAAATCCTACTAAGTCCTTGAATCCAATTTTTAGGACTAGCTTATAAATACTGAAAGTAATTAGACCATGAACACACATAAAAAGAAAGAATATAATGGGACAGGGAATTTCTTTGTAGATTAGAAAAATCATTCTGAAGAAGTGAGGACATATACTAACTTGCACTAGGAAAGTTCTACCCAGGAAGGTAAAATACCATCACAATAAATAATATTACAAAGAATCATTCTGTGACCTGGTTGGTGGATTCTATTAATAGGACTTTGTTATTAAGTTTACTCTGAATTCTGTTCAGTAATCTTGAACTTCCAGTGCTTTCCCTTGGTCCTTGCCGCATAATTATCACAGTTCTGTTATTAAATGTTTTTATGCCCTGGTGTTACTGTAGGAGGAACTGAACAAAACTAGAGCTCGGCGGTGTACTCTTGTAGAAATGCAGTTGTTATTCCTTCGACCCTTTCCAAATGCAAACGTCCCAACTTCCTGCATACATTCTGAAGTTACAGCACCATCCACAAGACCAGGGAACATTTGGAACCAAGAAAAGGAAGTTAGCATGTTGGACATCATCATCTTTAATCTTCTGCATTCAAAGTACTTACTGCACAGTGTCTGGGCTTTTTTATTTCTGGGTCCTATAGACCAGGCATGTGTCAGTATTCATGTTTACAAAATTGTTTCATCAAAGCCAGTTGGATAGTGTATGGAGTTTATTATAAGATTCTTTTACTTGCCTCTTGGCAAGTAATCAGTTTATGATTGGCATTAATGTTCCTTTTTCTCCAGCACCAGATTTGCAAAGCCTTCAGTGTTTTTTTTTTTTAGTGAGTATGTTAAATATTCGTAAAATAGTAATTTAAATTTAATTTAAAATTTAATTTAAATTAAAAATTTTTGAAATTGTAATTTCACTTTAAAAGTGATCAGATGTGCTTTATCCTGATTCAAAGACACTATTGATTTGCAACTCAACAGATACCAAAGAGATCCTACAATTACTCTCCTACAGTTGTCAGAAAATCGCACTATAATAATGAAATCAAACACATTTCCCTTTATGATTTATTCTTAATCTAGTATGCATTACCCTTCACTGGTTAGCCTTCTTATCTGACCACCAACTCACTAATCAGTCAGTCAGGGACCATCTAAATGTCATGTCTTTAAGCAGATATTGAATTATAGATTTTTGGGTTTTGTTGGTTGGATAGACCGAGGTCTGTGGACCTATATGGGCATATTGAATCCCATCTTTGGAGTATCATGAAAACTAAGGTGGTAGATTTTTTTTTTTTTTTTAAGATTTTATTTATTTATTAGAGAGAGAGAATGAGAGAGAGAGTGAGCATGAGAGGGGAGGGTCAGAGGGAGAAGCAGACTCCCCACCGAGCAGGGAGCCCGATGCGGGACTCGATCCAGGGACTCCAGGATCACGACCTGAGCCGAAGGCAGACGCTTAACGACTGAGCCACCCAGGTGCCCTAAGGTGGTAGATTTTATTTGATCTCCAGGTTGATCTGGTAATTTCACTAGAAATTTATCAGCTACAACCTGCATTTTGTCTTGTATGTCCTTTATATCAGTTACAAGGAGACAAGAAAACTTAAATGGAGTATCTGTTTATAACATTAGCTGTTTCTTCAGGTGGCTAGAGGGACATGTCATGTTTTATTCACATGAATTTGAAGATTAAATACATGAAGGGGCTCTTTTAGGCTAAATTAGACTCATACCTTTTATTTATTGAATTGGGAAAGAAGGTCAGGGAGTAACATTCCATCCTCACTCCTGCTCCTTCCCAACACACACACACACACACACACACACACACACACACATATGAATATAAGGGCCTTGAGGCAGGAGTATTTGGATTTGGCTATTTTGTTCAATGCCAGCATTTAGAGTAGTGATTATCACATAGTAGGTGCATAATCAATTATTGTTGCATAAACTTCTACCTGTACCTTGATTTGTATGATTTGGGCTAATAAAAGGGCCTGCTACATTGTAGGTACATAGTGAACATTTCTAAAATAAATGAATTAATCAACCTAGCTCATTTCTGAGAAGTAACTTGCTATATTTAATTATTTTATAGAAGGTGTAAAAGGGGAAAATTTTAGAATTCCTAATTTATTGTCAAAAATGTGATAGTTTCCCCATATATATGGTATTCCTTTGTGGCAGCATTAGGGTTATAGGTTTGTGTTAAAAATATGCCCACTGACAACAACAAATGCTGATGAGGTGGTAGAGCCGCAGGAACTCTCATTCACTGCTGGTGGGAATGCAAATGGTACAGCCACTTCGGAAGACAGTTTGGCAGTTTCTTACAAAACTAAATATATTCTTTCCATATGCCCTGGCATTGTGCTCCTTGGTATTTATCCAAATGGAGTTGAAAACTTATGTCCATACAGAAACCTGCACACAGGTATTTATAGCAGCTTTACTGTTCTACAGTAGGTGAATGGATAAATTGTCGTACATCCATGCAATGGACAATTATTCAGCAATTAAAAGAAATGAACTGTCAAGCCATGAAAAGGCATGGAGGAGACTTAAATACATATTAAACAAAGTCAATCTGAGAAGGCTACATACTGTATGATTCCAACTCTGTGACATTCTGGAAAAGGCAAACCTGTGGGGACAATAAAAATATCAGTGATTGGGCGCCTGGGTGGCTCAGTTGGTTAAGCGACTGCCTTCAGCTCAGGTCATGATCCTGGAGTCCCAGGATCGAGTCCCGCATCGGGCTCCCTGCTCGGCAGGGAGTCTGCTTCTCCCTCTGACCCTCCCCCCTCTCATGCTCTCTCTCTCTCAAATAAATAAATAAAATCTTAAAAAAAAAAAAAAATATCAGTGATTGTCAGGGGTAGGCGTGGAGGAGAGATGAACAGGCAGAGCACAGAGGATTTTTAGGGCAATGAAAATACTCCGTATGGTATCATAATGATGGATGGGCGTCATACATTTATCCAAACCCAAGAGCATACAACACGAAGGGTGAGCCCTAAGGTAAACTAGGGATTTTGGATGATTATGATGTGTCAGTGTAGGCTCATCCTTGGTAGAAAATGTACTGTTCTGGTGAGTGATGGTAATAATGGGGAAAGTTATGTATGTGTGAGGATAGGGGATATAACGGAATTCTCTGTACCTCTCTCTCAGTTTTGTCATAAAACTAAAACTACACTAAAAAAATAAAGTCTTAAAAAAGTATAAATAGTGTTATTGCTCATATTTTATTTGTGTATTGATTTCAGTACTTTTGGCTGAGGATTTTTTTTTTAATTGCTGAGGAGAATCCTTTAAAGCATGCTGATTTTTATTTATTTATTTTTATTATTTATTTATTTAAAAATTATTTTTAGAGTGAGTGCGCACAAGCAGGGAGTGGGGCCAGAAGGAGAGGGAGAGAATCTTAAGCAGACTTCACACTGAGCATGGAGCCCAATGCAAGGCTTGATCTCACGCCGCTGAGATCATGACCTGAGCCGAAATCAAGAGTTGATGCTTAACCAACTGAGGCATCCAGGCACCCCAAAGCATACTGATTTTTAAAATTACATAGATTGTCTTGCCAAACAGCAAGGGAGTTTGATAAGAGCCTGCAGTTAAGGTGTTATATTATCTTTATCTTAATGCTAAGTGTTTAGGAAATCACTTGAATTTATTTTCTGTTACATTTAAAGTTTTGATAGGTTTGATAAATAAGGGTAAGTCTACTTAATAAAGGACTAGAAAAAAATCACCAATAACAGATCCTTGAGATTATTGAGTTATCTGGCATCTGTATCAGATTCCTGACCCTTTAGCTATACTGAAAAAATTGGCAGCTGAGTTAGCAACAAGATATTTTCTCCACACTTAGTGTGGGACCTACATCATAAGCAAGAAAATGAGTCAGAAGAAACTCTTTTTAAAGGTTCACTAAAGAAAACGTGGAGATACTCTTTCGTTGCCTATGGTTGCATAAGTTAGACCCCACTAATATATTTGGTAGAAATGGCTGCTTAATTTAAGGAAGAGGAAGGTAGCCCTGAGAAGAAGTAGTAGTTGAACCAATTAACAGGAACAACAGTTACCTCCAACATCCTTACATGCCAAGGTTTGAAAAGGCCATTCTGTGGTAAAACACTCTCAATAGTAGCATTTGCTGATGGTTTATTTTTGTGACTGTTGTTGGCATTATTTTTCTCCTAGAGCTCTTCTAAGTCTGAAAAGGTGGAATTTTGTATGAAGTTCACACTCTGATTTTTTGTTAAGAATGATATGTCTGCCTTTTTGCATGAACTTCTACTGTACTTTAAGGTGAATTCTTGCCGCTTGATCTTAGTAGCTCTTCTGTGTGTTGAATTAAACCTGGAAGAGTCTCATAAATGTTTGACTGATTGTGAAGTACACTTGAAACACAGTTTCTATTTCATAACCCCTTTGCAGAACTTTCAAATTCTATTCAGATAACAGGTATGCATAGGTCTAAATGGAAAACCTGACGTATGTCTAGACAAAGTTTTTTTGTTTTTTTTTTAACCGTATTTGTGCCCTTTGTGACTTATACTTGGAATTTCATCCTAGACAGTGTTTGAGCTTAGAGAATAGGAAAGATGTGAAAATCTGTGCCTTATAATAAGTCAGGAACATGACTGAGTCATAGTCATATAAGTTTCAAGGCTGGATGGATCAAATGAAAGCTTGGGGAACTTGCCAGATTGATTCTCACTCTTTTCTGATGAATGTGGATTCGGTTATTCAGCTTCAGGACGGATTATTGCTTAGCCCTCCGTCTCCCCCTAAAGAGATAAAGTTGAGGTTACAATCTAAAGGATGATAGCAACCTAAAATAGGTAGAGTTGTAAAAAAATCTTCAGGTGCCTGCATCGTACCTTAAGATCTTAACTAAGGTTATAATGGGACCCTAGGTTTTAATACCTTATATGTAGATTTTGTTATGGTCATTTAGGGGTTTATTTATTCTTTTTAGTATATTTGACCTGTTTGTCATTTTAATGGAAGCAAGTTAAATGCTAAATACGTTTAAAAATCTTCCCCTCAGGACACTCATTGATTAATGGTGTGGAAAATATCATGATATGAAACAGCAGAATTTCAGTCAGTATCAGTCTGCTTTTAGGTTACTTTTATCAACTTTCTTGGTGAAAAATTAATTTTAATATTAACCAAAACAAAACCCAAAAGGTGAATATATAGGAAAAGAAATACAGTTAACCCTTGAACAATATGGGTTTGAACTCTGTGGGTCTGCTTATATGTGAATTTTTTTATGGTTCAATACTATAAATGTATTTTCCCTTCTTTATGAGTTTCTTAATAACATTTTCCTCTCTCTAGCTTATTTTATTATAAGAATACAGTATATAGTACATAAAACATACAAAATATGTGTTACTTGACTATGTTATTGGTAAGGCTTATGGTCAGTAGTGGCTATTAATAGTGAAGTTTTGGGGGAGTGAAGTTACACTCAGATTTTTGGCTGAACAGGGTGGGGGAGGTCAGTGCTTCTAACCCCTGTGTTGTTTAAGGGGCAACTATAATATTTTTAAGTTTATCTATTATATTCTTTCAGGGAAGGTGTCAGATACTTGACAGTAGAGCTAGCATCAAAAATAACAACATGTATGATGAGTGCTACTGAGTATTTATGGTTTATTTTCAAGAAGTTATTTTAATTGAACAATTTAAGCATTTTTTACCCTCAGGATATCAAGAGGGTGTGATTTGTCCAGTGTTTATTCTGCTTTTTCAAAACAAAATTATCTCGAATTTCATATGCTTTACTAATTTTTTATAAGATGGAATAAAGTTCTCTTTTTCTCAATATTACTGTAATAGCCAGTTATTTCTCATCAGTGTTATGTATATCAGTTGTAAACCTCAGGCGGTTTTCCTCCTCAGGGAACATTTAACAGTGTCTGGAGACATTTTTGGGTGGCACCACTGGGGGGCTGTTAACAGCACATAGTGAGCAGAAGCCAGGGATACTACTAAACATCGTATAGTGCACGGAACAGCCCCCCGCCCCCCGCGCCCAAGGAGTTATCTGGTCCAAAATGTTAATAATGCCTTAATTGAGAAAGCCTGATATATATAACTTCATTCCTTAAAGGGACTTCATTCCTTAAAGGAGAATAAAGTGTCACCTTCAAATTAAGTATCCATATGTATACTACCATGACAATATTTAGACATTGACTTAATATGAAAAAGATCTGAGGTGGCTTGACATGATATGAAGGAGTTGTTCCAAGATGATTTGATTATAGTAAGTTATCAGTTTGTCCTTGCACTTTATAAGTTACAGAAGTGGCTTTACTTTTTGTGATTGGGTTCATGTAATTCTTTGTTTTCTTTTTAAGCAATTAAATATAAAGCCAGTCTTGTGAAGGAGAAAACCATTTTATTTGTTGGTGGACTAGTGCTCACTATAGTTGTCATTGTTGGAGCCATTCTTTTTGTCCCAGGTAAGAAACACTGTTATATGAGGGAGAGAGGATTGATGGAGATGAGGGGCTGGTGAGGTGGGGAGGGAGGTGTTAGTTTCCTAGGGCTGCTGTAACACATAACCGCAAAGTGCGTGTCCTAAAACAGTAGAAATTTTCTCACAGTTCTGGAGTACATAAATCTGAGATAAAGATGTCATCAGGGCCGTAATCCCTCCTGAGGTTCTAGGGGAGAATCCATTCTTTGTCTCTTCTAGCTTCTGGTGTTTGCTGGCAGTCTGCAACTCCTTGGCTTGTGGCACCATAATTCCAGTTTCTGCCTCCATGGTGTCTTTTGAATCTCCCTCTGCCTCTGTCTTACAGAGACACTTGTCATTGCATTTAGGGCCCACCTGGATAATCCGGGATAAACTCCTCCTTTCAGGATCCTTAACTTAATCATCATTTGCTATATAACAATACTCTTGCCACAGAAGTTAATATTCACGGATTCCAAGGATTTGGAGGTGGGCATATCTTTAGGGCCATCATTCAACCCACTGTAGAGGCAAACTTCATTTGCCAAGACATGGAAGTGGGAATGAATGTGGGAAGTCTGTCTGAAACCTCTTGTGTTCGGAGGATGGGAATGGGGGTGGAAAGAAAGGGTATATGGCCCATGGAAAGACAGCAAAGGTAGCCTGGGACCCACAGTGTGGACTGGAGAGAGCCATTGTTGTTTTTGAGCTGAATACAGTATAGATATAATGTTTAGGAACATATATATGGCAGCTCTGTTTGCCTCTGGAGTTAGAACACGGGGTGGAAGGAGATGAATTCAGAAGATTACTTGCGAGAACAACTGTTTTAACTTTGGGACGGATTGAACATAGCCAGTGAAGGGAATGGCAAGAGGTGACTCGAGAGTTTCTCCCTGGAATTCTGTAAGGTAGTTGAAGAGGCAAAGCCAGTTTAAGGTTTTGACATGTTGAGACTTAGGTGGTGGCGTTTACATGTCATAAGTTTGGTCTTAATCTGAAAATAGTCATTTTGTGTGAAGTTTTGGGAGAAATATATTTTTAAGCCTTTTTAAGTTTGTAAGAGGAGTATTGAGACTGATACATTTAGTAAGTTCAAGTACTTTAACTTCCTATAGAGTAGGAAGTATGTAGGATAATATTTTAAATATTATTTTTATTAACAGGTGAATATTCAACAAAGAATTCTTGTGGACTTGGTTTAATTGTAATTCCTACAGTGATATTAATATTACTTCAGTACTGTGTGCTTATAATAGGTGAGTATTTGTTATAACATGATTTTGTCTGCCTTTTTCATTTTAAAAACAACATCTTTGGTTAAAATATTTCTTGTATTTTTTTTTTACAACTCAGTAAAAGTTGGCTTATTAAAAGATTTTCGAAGCTATTTGTGACATTTTCCCTGTATGGATTAAATTTAAGGTTAGCTTAGGTTTTCAAGGCATTCTGTTATTTTGTAAAAAGTAATTTTCATATATCTTTGATGCTAGGCAGTGGGTTTTTCAAATTATGTTATATAATTTCTTAATGATTATCTTCACGTTTTTATTACAGTTTTTTCAAGTTATAAGTAGATATTAAACATATTTTTTCTTTTTTGCTAAGCCTCTTAAAAAAACAGGTTCTACAAAATAGGGATATCAATTAAAAATAGTGGAAATATATATCTTTTTTAGTTATTGGCAAATCTTAACATTGTAGTTTTAAAAGATGATACAGATATCCAACCTATAGTTGATATAATCTTCACTGCTTTTTTGGAGTCAGTCACTAACATATTTTTGTCATTATTATCATTATTATAGTCTGTTTTTTTTCTATTTGTACATTTAACTTTTGGTCTTAGAGCTTATCCCTGGCTTGGTTAAAAGTTATTAATTTGTTATAAAATCACAGATCTAGACACACAAGACAGAGGTTGTGATGTTTACAAGGGCGTGTTTGCATAATGGTTCTCTCCACCAGAGCAATTTTATGTGCATGTGGCAAAGTCATGCATAATAGCCATTCATACTGTAAAATGCGCAAGTGTGGTAAAAGCAGCACTGTTCTAAGATTTTGGGTAAAAAGCACCAGTCCAGCTGAGCTCACTGTGAAGAAAAAAAAAAAAAGACTGCTGAATGTATGAATCTGGAACTAACTACTGTGTGACAAAGCGAGGTTAAGGTCATTGGGGAAGAAGCTACCATCTGACAAGGAAATCCGGAGTCAGTCTTTGGTCACTGGATGTTATTTTTGGTTGCACGGATTACAAGGAGGTGTGATTGCTTCTTAAGTGCTCTCAACCCAGTCTTTCTTCCTCTAGGTGTTCGGATTTCTCCCTTCACCATTGCCATATTAATCCTTCAGGTACTGGGCTATGTGCTTTCTGTGGTTGGACTAAGCCTTTGTGTCTCAGGTAAGGGCCATGTTCTTCTCTAGTCCCAGTTTGTCTTACTAGGAATTTCTCGTGGACAGAGCTCTTCTTCCTCCTCTTTATCCATTCACCTACTGAAGGACATCCTGGCCACTTTCAGTTTTTGATGAATAAGAATAAAGCTACTATAAACATCATGTGCATGTTTTTGTGTGGACCTAAGTTTTCAGCTTCATTTTAGTAAATACCAAGGAGTGTGATTGCTATGGATTGTTAAGAATATATTTAGTTTTGTAACAAATTGCCAAACCGTCTTCCAAAGTGACTGTGCCATTTTGCATTCCCACCATCAGTGAATGAGAGTTCCTGTTGCTCCACATCTTTGCCAGCATTTGGTGTTGTGAGCTTTGTGAGCTTTTCTTTTTTTAACTCTCATTTTTTTTCCCCACTGAGAATAGTGTTTCCGTATTACCATGAGAATATTGGCTGTATATGGCCTGTGGGCTGATTATCCTAGCAGCCAAACTGCTACGCCTACATTTACAGGAGCATTTTTTTAAATAACCAGGCTCCAGTTGGTTGGAACTTTAGGCTTTATGCACTGTTTTACATTAATCTTGATGCGATAGGTACATGTTATGCAAACATTTTCTTTTAATAATTTGGAGTCCTTTCACTGGCTAAGTGAATAATGTTGAATATATATAAAGATAATTTTTGTTTCTTAGTAATTAGAAAAAGAATTATTCTCCTTAAAACTTGGTATATTACTGTTATTGTTGGGTCTTTTAAAAAGTTCACTTATTTCATGTAGATTTCTAACATAAAATTTCACTTGTTTTTACAGAGTGCACCCCAGTGCATGGCCCTCTTCTGATTTCAGGTTTGGGTATTATAGCTCTAGCAGAATTACTTGGATTAGTTTATATGAAACTTGTTGGTAAGTCAGTCTTATTTTTGTTAGCCTATGCCAAGAACTTCAAATATATAATTTGGAAAATTCTTTTGCTTGGCTCTTACAATTTATGACTAAAGAAATTTATCAGTGTTTCCAAAAATGAGAAAATACCGTGAATGCAGCTATATTTTTTAAATAATAAAATACTAAAATTGGAATGATTTGGGGGTGATGAAAGAGGGTAGAAGTAATATGAATTTATGAAAAGTTTAGATTATAGACTAGCTTAAAAGAAAATGGCTTTGTTTTAAAATGTATAGACTTTTTTATACCACCTAAAAGGAGAGAATGTTGAGGATTCATTTTAATAGGAAGGGATTTTTAATTGGCCCATTGGTTCGATGAGAGCTCTTTCACAGAGACCCTATTTGTTACTTGCTGTTCTTGCAGACTGTTTGCAGACCTTGACACCCCGAAGTAGACATGTTGAAATTCAAAATCTGTCACTTTTGTTAAAGAACAGTGTCCTCTGACTTTACTTGACTTTAAAATATTTTTAGTTAAAACTAATATAAAAACATGGAGTTTTAAAATTTAAGGCCTTACTACCTTTTTAAAAATTTGTTTTTAAAATCCAGTATAATTAACATACAGTGTTATGTTAGTTTCAGGTGTACAATACAGTGATTCAGCAGTTCTATACATTACTCAGTGCTCATCAAGATGAGTGTACTCTTTAACTTTCATCCCCATCACCTGTTTTACACATTCCCCCCCCACCTCCCCTCTGGCAACCACCAGTTTGTTCTCTATATTTAAGAATCTTATTTTTTGTTTGTCTCTTTTTTCCTTTGTTTGTTTCTTAAATTCTGCATATGAGTAAAATCATATGGTATTTGTCTTTCTCAGACTGACTTCACTTAGCATTATACCCCCTAGATCCATCCATGTTGTTTTTACTACCTTTAAAATCAATTGTTAGTAAGTGGGGAGTTGGCTAATTATTTCTGAACTTCATATTTAATCTGCCAATTTTCAAATAACAGATTTCTATATAAATTCTTATTTTTTATATATAGAGGCAGGTGCTTTTAGCTAGTATATTGTCTTATTTAAGCTAAAAATGTTCCCTGTAACTGGTTTACATTAGTATCCCTTTAAAAAAATTTGTTTTTTATTTAAGAAGTAAAGCAAAGCAAACTCTTAAGCATTTGTCAAAATAGTCAAAAGTTGCCAAATAATGGAGTAAAAAAATCAGTGTTTCTGCTTTAGGTGAACTTTACTGTGTTTACAAAAATTAATATAAACCTTGAATTGTTATAGTCAAATAATTTTCCATATGACTTACATAATACTCTCAAAGAAATTTTACCTTTGTTTCTGAACTTCAGTTTTTGCTGACTGATGAATGAGTTCGATTTTGTTATATATTCTTTGTCCCTATTTGGTTAATGCTTATTAGATAAACAATTAAAATACTTAACTAAAATCTCCCTATCTTTGGTTCATGTGTTCTTAAGTCAGAGTCGTTTCCTCAATGAAATTTTCTTAGTTTGTGACTCATAAGTCCATAAAACACAATGAAGATTTCTCAGCAGAATGGTGTTCATTTAGTAGCTGTCAGAAGCATCACATTATGAATGTTGATACATATTCTATTTTTGTTGAGTATTCTAATCACCATTTGTGTGGTTCTTGAATAAGACACTGCTGGTTATGTTGCTTCTTATGAATGCTTGAGAACAGTATGTGACCTGCAACATGATGTAGTATTATGTGTCTTTGACTGATAGTCAGCTCTCTGTTCTTTTTATTCCTCATTATCTAGATTGTACTCCCTTTTATTCCCATGCTCCCCCAAGCCTTCCATGTCTAAAGGATCATGCTCAGTAGAGTTGCCAACAGGTCTGGAATGCTGACTCAGGTGGAAATAGGCATCAGCTAACTGCCACCTCCTGGGCCCTGCTCTCTCCCTTCTCCATCGTTTACATCCAAAGAAGCTTGTGAAACCACTGTAATTACACACATACTGTTTTCACCTTAAAAATCAAACTGAAAGTGAAATCTTGAAAAGGTCCCCAAATTATTTTTTCTTTATCATAGTTTAGCATATATAAATACATCACATGTAAGTTAAGAATTTAGTCCAATTTTATTGACATTTTGAGAATATTCTAAATTAACTTTCCAAATCAACTTGTCTGATGCCAGAATTCAGAGGCACGCCTTCGGTCAGTTGAAG
The DNA here is from genome assembly GCF_029215605.1 of Mirounga angustirostris. NCBI lineage: Eukaryota > Metazoa > Chordata > Mammalia > Carnivora > Phocidae > Mirounga > Mirounga angustirostris. The sequence goes on along the minus strand of NW_026991709.1, from coordinate 53,902,006 downwards.
GGCAAGAAGAGAAAAGGTACAGGAAAGTTGCTCTTTAGATAATGTGGTAAAATAGGAAAATTGATGTGTTTTTCTTAAAATAATCTGAATGTGTAAGTGTGAGTATACGTAACATTAAGGTTGCAAATTTTAACATTTTTATCAGGAGGTAAAAATTGTAAATGTTTCCAAAATAAATTTTACTCATTGCTGATGCTCTGTTTTGGAAAAGCTTAATGAATGTGTCTTGACTTCAAGGCAATAAAATCCTCAGTTTGTTGTTGTTTTTGTCGTTAAAATCCAAGCTGACTCTTTAAGAGTAAGTTGATGGCCCTATGAGAATTTTAAATTTTGTTGTTTTTATTATTTCCAAGCTTAAATTTGTAGCCTTAATTGTTACTCTAGAAGTAAGATTTTTAAATTTCATTTCCTATGGTCTTTTTAAACCGTGTTGGATTTCATTTTTTTACTGGAAGCATTTAAGTTTTGCAAAATGAAATTGGGGCTAGAAATAATAACAGTGTGAGATCATACAGAAAATTAAATAGAACTAACTAAACTCACTAGAGTTAGGCTTGTTGTTTGTATGCATCATTAATATCCATTATTTATAAGAGTCGGTACTTGTTCATTTTTTGTTAAAGTCATTACCACTTAGTTCAGTATAAGTGCATATAAACGTGTTTTGTTACAAATCAACCTACTAGTACATAAAAACCATATTTATCACAACATCCTAGTTGTTTTAGAATGACATGGAATATATATATATAATTCAGTGATATTTTATAGCCCATTGTTAAGGAGAGGTGAGTCTGATATCAGTAGGAAAATTATTCCTGAAAATTTAAAACCTAGAAATACATTTATACTGTGTGGTCAGATGTTTCAGGGAGAGAAGAATAAATCAAGAAGAAACCTTGCAAGGGAGCTTATATGGAATCCTTAAGGCTTGTGGTTTAAAAAATAAATAAAACAAATATATTTTATGTATAATAGTTTTGTATATAAGTATGTTTGTATTTAATAATATATTAATATATATTATATAAAGTGTGTTATATATTTATAAATATATATAAACTATATAGTTAACATATATATTTGTGTATATGTATGTTTAACTACATACATATGTGTAGCTGTCAGTGCCTTAGGTCCATTATAGTAGCAGATAAACCATAGTAATTTTGTCACGATAATCATATGCCTATGGAAGAAGGTTGGCTCAAGTGAAATTAACTTCTGCACTTTTGGGTTTTATACTGGTAGTGGGAGCACAGCTGACTTTTATCCCTCTGAATCATTGTTCTTTATAGAGCTCTTTTTCAGAATGGTCTAGCCAAAATGTGATGTTCCTTGGACCTGAGAATTGGAACTCAGAAACTATTCTTTATACATTATTCAAACAGAAAAGGAGTTACTTGGAAGTTCTTAATAATAATCCTAATAAATAAATTTATGATCTCAAAAATGTAGGTCTAAAATCTTAACCTCTGACCCTTCACACCACCAGTCAGAAATTTTCACAGCTGTTTTCTTTTCCTTGATAGAACATAGAGGGCATGGTTTAGTTGAAGTAAGTTGTATATACATGTAACTACCATGATGATCCCTAATGAAGTTCTGTAATTCTGCTTGGCTTCTTTGGGAGGCTGCTAAGTGTGACTCACCCATATTCCCAACCCATTTCACTCCATACTACTATTTCTTTTTTTAAGATTTTATTTATTTTTTAAGTAATCTCTACACCCATCATGGGGCTCGAACTCACAACACTGAGATCAAGAGTCACACTCTCTGCTGACTGAGCCAGCAAGGCATCCCACTCCATACTACTTTAAAAAGTGGTTTCCTTCTTTGGCTGCCAGGACCATATCACTCCCCAAGTTCCTCTAGCAAGGGAGTTTTACTTTAAAGCCACACATGATACTAACAGAGAAGGGAATCTCCTGAGAGCTGGGACACAACCAGGCCTCATAGGGACTGGAACAGTAAGCAGTTTAGGAATTGGAAGTATCCGATGCATTTCTAAGAACTGAGCCACCATGTTGCCCTCTAAGTAATAGGAGTTTGTCAATGCCCATCTGCCAGTTATACTATTGAGTTCTTCTCTGGTTCTTTCCCTACAAGCTTATCCTCCTCTTTATGGCCTTATCTTGTATTTTATTTTTGTCTTCTCACTGATAGTTTCTCTTACCTTTGTCTTTAAGCCTTGAGCTTCTCTCCTGGCTTGCTGTCTCTATGTCACCTTCCTTTCCATCACCAACTTTCTGGTCTTCTTTCTGTTTCTCCTCTTCATGCTCCAGTGGGAGAGAGAAACTTTTCAGGCTAGTCAGTCGCTGTGGTCTCTGTTTGAGAGAGCCTGTCAGCTTCTGGCTAGTATGTACATTGGCTGCCCTTGGGTAGCGTCTCACTCCCATTGCCCATCGGCTTCGGAAGCTTTGTAGGGGTGGGCATGGAGGAGGAGTGGCAGGAAGTAGAGCGCACAGAACCCTAGCGCAATCCCTGGGGCTTGCCTGAGTCTGCTCACAGTCAAATCCAGGCTTCCATCCAACCCCCGGGACAGTGTAATTGACTGTCCTGTAACATCACTCTCCTACCAACTGGCTCACAGGATGTTGCTGGTTGATGCTTTTATATATGTAGGACTCATTCTGTATTTAGGACTGGCTTGAGCTGCTCTGGGACCTTCTCACTTGGCTTTGTAAGGAAGTTCTCTATTTTTCCCTGTGCAGCTAGAGTAATATTTTTTCCCTTTGTTACTTTCTTCATGCCCTGTATTCCTTCATCTCCATTAACCAGTCTGTTCAGAAGCAGTGGCAAGAGTGACTTGGAAAGCTGAGAAGGAATACATAGAGAAGAAGTTGATTGTGGCTAAAACTAGCTGCTTAGAATAATTCATTGAACTCAGAAGGATCTGAATATTTTCTTTAGTTTGTTAGCTGTTCGGAGCTTTGAAAACGGGAAAGATGGAAGCAGAAGAAAAGACTGGGCCACAAGGATCAAGAACAGTGAGCTAAGGACAGGCAATGGAGTAGGGCATGGAGATTGGTCATTGCTACATTCTGTCCACTTTCTGGCTGGGCTGAGTAGGGGAGGGGTATAGAGTTCACAGTGGGGGTGAACAGATGATAGCATCTTTCAACAAGAAGTGTAACAAATGACTGATTTGGGGGAAATAATAGCATGTACAAATGAGAGAATGTAGATGTTTTATTTGATGTAGATGGATCATTTGATCATTTTATTCTATCAATGTATATAATCATTTGCAATTAATCATTATATAGTCATTGAAATGAAACATTATATTGCCTTTATTTGTTTCACTTATTCAGTTCATTTTCTCAATTTTTAATTATATCAGCTTCCAGTCAGAAGACTATACAACCTCCTAGGGTAAGTTAAACTTTCTTAAATGAATTGGAAATGACCACTTGATGGTTTTGACTGAGGAATGGTAATTGAGATACTGAGCCTTTTGCTCTCTGTTTAGTGGTATGACATCAGATTAAGAGAATATGGAAGTCATTTCATGACTTTGCATGAATAGATCCAACTTTCTTTTAAAACCTGTTTGGTCATTTTAGTTGCAATAGAATAAAATCAGTGATTCATTAAGATTGTGCTGACTTCTCAAGTGACTTCTCACTTTCTCAGAACTGGAAAGGTCATGTGTAAGAATAATGGTTATTATCTCTGCTGAAGGAAGCTGCCTCACCTGTTGGCTCCATTTGATGTGCACATACAAAGTGATATTTCAGAAGGCTTTAAAATGAGGGAGAGGGATTCATGTGAAATTGATTTCATTAAAAATCTATAAAATAAATGTAGATATTGCTGGAACATATTTGTTCTGAATTAGAATCTATTTCCCTTCTTCCCCCATTTTATAAGTATTTTTCTTCCTCCATACTGTACTGTAGTTTTCACTGTGTCTTGGATACCTTAATAAGCTATCTAAGAAAATTCCGAGAAAAGGAGCAAATTTAAGAGATAAACTGAAACGGATAAATGAGCACGTGAAAAAAAAAAAAACCCATGTAGTGATTGGTCATGGGACAGGCCCAAGAACTATTTTGTTGAAAGAAGGTCTGGAGAGGTCACCTTCCTAGAAAGGAATAATGGTAGCTCTATCTGGAAGGCCAAAATCGAGACTCCTGTCTGTGGCAGGAAGTGGGAGGTTACATATATTCCTTAGGCCTGAAGAGCCTCAGAAGACATGCCTGAGAGGCAAGAGGGCCTAGGGGTGAATCTTACCACAAGTGTTTATGCTAAAAAGATGGGTGCTGTAGTCATTGGTCACCAACAGCCAGCAGTGTTTAAAGTGCCTCTGTTGGAGATAATCCAACCATTGGACCCTTACATCTTAACACATTTTCTTTCCTTGTTACTGAATTCAGTTTGCATGATTTGAAATGATTCTGCTTTGGTCTCATCTCTTGTTTAACTCTTTTATTTATTACTGTATTACTATTTATGTTTGCATTTTTTGAGAAGTTAGAATTTCTTGAACTAAAAGAGGCAGAGTGGGTGGGAAATTCTGCATAGAAAAAATATTAAGATTAATACAGTTATTATTAAACTGTTAGGTAAGCTTGGCAAGCTTTGTTTTTCCTTATTGCCTTATTTTGTTTTTAGACTTTAAGATTCACTCTTAACTATATAGTTTAAATATTAGCGTATATAAATTTTAGTATAAAAGGACATGAAATAAATTCCATTTTTACGTAAATATATTTTAAATATTTTCCAGAAAGCTGTAGAGGAGCCCCTTAATGGTATGTGGTTATTACCAACTTGTATATTCTTCTTGATCCATTACCTGATCATAATTTGAATAGCCTCCCAAAGCAGTTAGAATGCTCTTTTTGCCTTGGGAAAAATCTAGTTTGTTGTTTGTTTTTTGTTTTTTGTTTTTCCTTGACCCCTCTTTTCTTGATTATTCAGAGTATTGCTATTGTAATGTTCTTACCTCTGAGAAAAATGCCCTGTTCAGTATCTCTCCAGTAGTTGCTTGCTCTGGCCCAACGATATTTGGGTGAGGGGACCTTTGCCTTATATTAGGCAAGATGAAGTGTAACACCCCCAATAGAGAAGAATCTCAATTAATTTCAGTTTCTGATTTATAAATTTCAGATTCAGGCTGTCACCATGGAGTGAGACCCAAGCATCTCACTTTCTTTCTCCCTAAGTCTAGATCTGTGTTCTCAACTGACCTTGTTTCCTTTGTGGGGTCTGTGGGTATGATCCACAGAAAGGCTTTTGTAATAAAGGAATAGAGTTAAAACTAATTTGACTTTATAGCTGTGGAATAGTTAGCATGATATTACTGGGTATTTATTTATTTAGAAATGATTTCTAATTGTGGAATCTTACTAACTGCCTGCTTGGCTTGTTACTAATTCTTAGCATTTAAAGAATCAAAAGGAATGATGAATGATGGTAAGTATAAAGTGCACCTACAATTATAGTTGGTTAAAATATGAACAATGAAAAGAAGTAAAATGGCTTCTTGAAAGTGTGCTCTTTTTTTTTATGTAAAAGGGACACTGTCAAATCATAAAGGCCTGCATTTCTTGATTTATAAAACTTAAATCTCCTTAAAGTTACAAAACAAGTGCTAGAAAAGCTGTAGGGTGTCACTAATCAGACCCTCCGATCATATTGCTCATAGCAAAGAGAAATTACTGCTTTTTGAAAAACATTTTTCAGCTGCAGTATCTGGTGACTAACTTTTAAATGCTTTTTATAAGACACATAGATAATCTGGCACAAATCTTTATCATCTTGACAGAGTTTCTTTTGTGCTTATGTTGGCGATTTGTTGCATTTAATTCATGGGGACTTAATATCTCTGCTTTTCTAAGCAGGACTCAGTTCTGTCCTTTCGGGAGAGGATTTAAGAGAGAAATGTTTAGTCAGTCGAGCTTTTGCTTCTTGTTTTGGAACTCTGGGCTAATAACTTCTAATTTTTATTGAATATTTCAAGGACATACTTGTTTTTAAAAATAAGTCGGAGATACTGAGTACTATAAGTATTCATTTTGATTTTACCTTAAGATGCTTTGATACTTCAGTTCTGTTAACGTGTGATAACTTTGTTTTTATCTTATCAAAAATTTCTTCATACCTTTGATATTTGCAGTCATTCCTTGATCATGTAAATAGTTTGCTATTTTAATGCTTTAACATTCGTGACCTACCTCCTCACCTCTGTGGCAAAGTGCAGCCTTTAACACAAGAGGCTGTGTTCCCCCGAGTGCAATTAGTTTTTGCATGAGATTAAAAACACGCTGATAATGTGTTGGTGGACAGAGTTTAACACAAGGCTTAGGCCATGTTTGACAAGGAATCACAGAGCAATTCCACTTTTGTAAGTTTGTGTCACAGCTACAGCCTTTATTACAAAGACATGTGTTTTGTTTGCCAACCACCACCCTCCTAAAAAATAAAAAATTTTAAAAAAGAACCAGTCCCTGGAATTGTGGCATGGTTTGTCCATGTTTACATTCTTGTGGTTTATTTTTTAATTTCTTTGCTTTTTTCCTGCTGTGGTGTCAGTCTTCTGAAGCTGTATGAGGAAATGAAGCTCCTTTTGTTTTCAGAAAACTAGTACAAGAGCCTCGAGTGCCTCTTCCTTTTTTTAGAACCACTGTATCAGTAGATAGAGTAGTTTTTGTGTGTTCATAGTACACAAAATCTATGATGACCTTTGAAACTCCCTTAATTTTGCTAATATTTATCTGTTTAGAATTTGTTGGCTTTTAAAATAAAAAACAAAAACAAAAACCCTGTGTTTCTGGTGGGCTTGATGCTCACAGTGTGTCTGCCTGGTCAGTAAGTGAGTTTCAGACTAACCTTCTAGTGACCACAGTACCATTTTCTCTTCCTCTTGCTCCAAATCAACATTTTATTTCACTTACATCAAGTGAATGGTAGAGGTCTGAAATGAATGGGGTATAATATTATTCTGTGATCAATATCTTCTGCTTCGAAAAATCAACATCTCTTGGCTTAAGAGCTAACCTAGCAAACTGAGATTACCAGACTTTGCTGATTTTTATTTTCATTTGGCATTGGCCTTTTACTTACTACAACTAAAAAGGCTGGTGATTTGCCGGGTTTGTGACCTTTGCAAATCTAAGATTAAATACTTTTTCTTTATTTTTAGATATCGTATATATGACAATTCCAGTTTTTTAAAATACATCAACTTGTTAGTGCATAGAAAATAGACATGAATAGTGATTATATGTTCATTTTTCAATTTTCCAGAGTAACTGAAGTGAAGTGACGGACTCTGATTTGGAAAGTAGTAAGACGTGAAAGGAGTACAATTGTGTTTGAGCACCATGGCCTTGGTTCACTGTTCAGGAGAAGAGAACAAGAAAGATAACTGGTTCTCATCTGTGGAAAAAAGTAAATCATTGACCCTTAAATGATTATTGTTACAGTTTTTATTCAAAGCATTTGTAATGTAGTTAATAAAAGAATTGTCATCTGTGTTGTGTGCCCAATTGAGATCCAGTTTTTTGTTGTTATTTTTACTCAATTAGGGGCAAGAGTAGAGTGGCCAACTTCCAAGAATGATGCCTTTCAGATCCCAGGGTCTCTTGACTTTAGGTCACCAGTTTAAATTGGTTCAAGGTGAGAATTACCTGGCACTACCCTCGTGGTTTCCCACAGAGCTCTATGAAGAACAGTGGCTTCTGTAGAACCTTAGCAAACTTGGGTTCACGGCCACGTTGGCAGTTATGGCTGGTGTTAGCCGAATACGGTCTGTACCACTTCTGGGTCAAGGGAATAGCAAATTTAAGAACAGACAGGAGTTTGCTTGGGAATATCTTGAATGCTGCCTGCGTGTGATGTGATCCGGCAGGAGATTGTGGTCTTCATTCTTGGGGGTTGCCATTCACACATTTCTTCCTTCGACATACAGTGTAATGAATCCTTTCCAGATTTAGAGTAATTTTATTGATGGATGTGTTTTTCTTTTATTCACACAACCCTTTAAATCCTGTCTTGTCCACCTGTTATTTGCTTCTGCTGTACAAGATGTAGCACCTTTTCTCCTCTTTGAACATGGTCCAGTGACACGGTAGCATCATTGTAGAAAGGAGCCAGACTTATTCTCAGAGAACTATGTTCACACTTCTCAGCAAAAATAGCGATGGTTGTAACATATGTATTTCCTTCCTCGGATTTGAAGGCACAACCTACAGTGTCTCTTCACTTTTCTGATCTGGGGCATGAAAAACCAAGATTGAGATTTGAACTATGAGTCTCCTGCATGGCAACATAATGTGTGTCACCGTCAGGCCGACAGGCCCCCCCACGACAGGGTGGTTTTGTTACCATTGTATCTGTGTTGCATGATAAGCACTCATCTTCCTTGTGTAGTCCTGCCTCTGTAAGCCCCTCACTCTAAGATCGGAAAGTAAAACAAAACCCCCCACATCTCCTACCCCCGTTAGAAGAAAATTAACGTTTCTGACAGTCGTGATCGCCTGGAGTACTTTTAGATTCTTAGCACTCGTTTTCTTCCTTCGCGGGTGTGTGTGTGTGTGTGCGGGCGCGCGCACAGTGTAAGATAGGCACGTGCATCTTCTGTACGGACAACAGCAGGATACCTACAGGAGAGCAGATGTTAATTTCATGCTTTTAGTAACAACATTAAAAAAGATCTTTATTGGGTGGAATTATATTTGATGCGAATATTTGATCACTTAAAACTTCAAAAACTTCTAGGTAATTTGCCAAGCTTTTTGACTGCTCACAATACCCTCTAAAAATACTAGTAATTCTTCCTGTCTGTGTAATAGTAAGACATTCATATCTGTAGTTACATTACTAATAGTTATTTCTTAGTCCACTGAATGTTCCCATGTGCCTCTTTTATGCCAAATTAATTGTCATATTTCATGTTGGGACCAAGTGGTTTGCCTCTGGCAAACCTTATGACCTGCTGATGCTTCTCAGAAAACTGAGCAGACTACGAAGACAGCTCTTGGAAAAAAAAAAAAAAAATTTTCTTCCTAATTGTGTTGCTGTCCAAAATATTATCATATGTAGAGGGAGCTGTATTCCTTTATATAAATCTGATGGCTCTTGCTGTTTTTTCCTCTGAAAATATATTTTACTAATATTGTTTGTTACTTTGGAAATCAATTTTGATGAAAGGAGGAGAAAAACAGATGAAAAAGATCCAGATACCTATTCTCTATTAAGAAAAAGTAAGGCATGAAAATCTTTATAGCAAACTTTTTTATAAACTCAAGTTGTACCTTTTAATATGCAATAAGCTCTCATTTATTTGGGGTTCAGTCTTGGGACCTATCCGTCACCCTTTGTGTTCTCTTTAACACTGTCTTCTGAGGCACTCACTGCCCTAGACAACACACAGAGGAAGCAGGAGAGATGCCAGGTGACATCAACTCTTGTTCTTACTAGCTGTCAGCTTCTCTGGAAAAGGGACCACATCAGCAGGAGCCCTCTTGCTTGGGCCTCATTGGGCCAGTTCATTCACTTTAAATCAGACTTGCAGTGGCTCGCAATTTTTGTCACACCAAATTAGAATTGTTAACAACGTTTTGACCATCCTGTATCTGTCCCCAACCCCCCTGACAACCTGCTTTTTACTCAATGATCCCAATTTTTGCCATTGACTAACACTCGATTTTATTTAGTGCACATCCTCTAGTACCACTTGTCATTTTTGCAACAAGTTCTCCAGTGTTTTTGGCCAAATCCAGTTTTCCGTCTCCTTCAAAACATTGTCTTCCAGCCCTCCCTCCCCTCCTGGCTCTCATCTGAAGCTCACCCCCATCTCTGTCGCTGCCTCTTTCATCTCTTCTATACCTTTCTTAGTACTTTATGTGTGTCTGCTGAGTTCTGTCAGGTTTTTTGTCTTGCTTCTCTCAATTTTGAAATTCTGTTATGGCAAGAGCTTTTTTATTTGCCCCTTTCTCTTCCTGCAGTGTTTTGCATTCATTAGGTGTTCAGTGCGTAAGTTGGATGATTGAAAGTTGGCTGTATGCAGATTCCCCACTATTTTCAGTAGGGTGATTTAGATCGTTTCCTTTTTTTGACAAATTTCACATGCCCTGAAAACCTTAAAAGGTGATGACTTTTCACCTGGAAACTCCAGGTCCGTTTTGTTTAAATTTCTGAGAATGTCAAAATGAAAAAATGGGGCTATCCCAAAATTTGAGAGTATTGCTCATGCCAGGATGCTATCTATAGTCAGTTTAGTAAATGACCAACCAAATTGTGATTTGAGTTAATAAAGCTCAAAAAGTGATACGTTTACTCCTCCATCTCATTAAGAATCAAGCCCAGTATCACCTAGATATTTTTTGTCCTAAAAGGGGTATTCAAAAACAGATCTGTGGGATGTGTATGAAAATACATACTCCAATGGCATTTACATGCCATTGGAAACCGGAGAAAGGATTGTTGGGCAACACTTTCTCTTTTTATTATGTTTTATTTAATGGAGAGTTTGTTTAGAAACCTTAGTTTCACATGTGTCCTATTTTCAAAATCACTAACTGCCATCACCCACTGGGGTCCTTTTTTAAGTCATTTTCTGTGGATAATAGGGATAATCCAGGTAACTTTTAAGAGCTAAGCAGTGAACAGAAAGTTTTCCTGCCTTTGGCTTTTGACAGCTCTTACTTATCATTTAAGACCAGCTTTCCCATAAATTTAGCCTTTTGAAAAAAAGAGCATTTGTAATAAGTTTCTCTGTAAGGCGACATCAGTGGAATCTTAAAAGTGTTGTTATCAGGGTTGGTGAGAGAAGGAAACATTTCTGTTTTTATTAAATGGAGCATTATTTACAAAAAGCCATTGTTGAGATTTAGATCCTACATCATATAAATATCCATTAACCATTCTAAATAAAGAAAACTCCAGTGTTGCTATGTGCGAGATCCTCTCTTGGGGCTTTTTTCCATAGCAATTAAAGGTGTGCTATTTGTCAGTAGCCATTTTTTGCAGTGATTTAAAGACCAAAGTTGTTTTACAGCTGTGTTACCGTTAAAGGTTTTTTTTATATGTATTAAATCAATTTATCACTGTTTGAAGCTTTGAATATCTGCAATCTTTGCCAAGATACTTTTTTTATTTAAAAACATAACTTTGTAAATATTACCCTGTAATATTATATATACTTAATAAAACATTTTAAGCTATTTTGTTGGGCTATTTCTGTTGCTGTTAAAGCAGACCACAAACACATTTCTAAGAAATTTAGTTCATTGTATCTTCAAGTTGTCCAATGATATTCTAAGTAACAATGCAAAGGATCACTTAAAAAATTAATTTATAAATTCTTTTTTAAGGTATATTAACCAATGAGCAAACTTTTAATTGGAACAAAATTTAACTAAAAGTTTTATTAAACAAGTCTGTCATGTTGAATTTTCCCACGGTCTGGTGTGAACGTCACCTGAGAAAGCAAGAGCCCTGGCTTCTGGTCCTGGCTGTACTGCTGACTAGCAGAGCACCTTGGCAAGCCGCCTCCCCGCATCTCTGTGCCCCTCCTTACCTGTGGAGAGAGTACTCTGCCAAGACTGAGATGCAAATTAAAATAGTTCTTCCTTTTAACTGGTGGTCACTTAGGACTATTTTGATTACCAGTGAAAGAAAACCTGTATCTAAGAAAAATGGGATATATTGGCTGATGTAACTAAAAATTCAGGGGCAAAACTGGATACTGGGCCTCAAAACGGTGTCCTAAGGATCCACTGTCTCCCCAGCTCTCAAGCTAGCTCTTGCCTGCCTTCAGAGGTTGCATGTGATGGCAAAATGTCCAGACAATTGCTGTTCCAGACCCACCTGATGCCAAGGTCAGGGAACATGGGAGGAAAAAAAAGTGCATCTCTCGCTCGGTAGTCCTATCCACCCCATGTTGCACCTCCGTGCTGTGACTGGTCCTGGGCCTCCTGATCTCACTGACTGACGCCAGGCATCTCTGACGTCCCCCCGGGCTGGCCTGACCCTCAGCTAGCCTGGAATGGAGATTGTGAGTGCCATCTGGGGTGGGGGTGGGGATTGAGGGGAAGTAAACTTGAAGCCCAAGTCAGGGGATTGTTACCAGATGATAAGATGTCATTAGACTTCTGAGCACAGCATTCCCAGTCGGCACTGCATGCCTTGCAGGTATGTACTCTATGATTCTGCGTTGTATGTGTGACTGTCGACTGTTTGAATGGAAAATAATACTTGGTAGCAAGGTACCATCTCATTTCTTACCTCATAGGCAATTTAATTTTTTATGCATTTAGGAGGACTTTTTCACTCTCAGCAGGAGTAACTAATGGAGTTCAGAAAGCATTCAAATGGCCTACCTCCTGCACTGCAGCCTGCTCTGTGTAGCACGGAACTGTACTCAACCTGATTAGGACTCCCACGGAGCTGGAGGCTTGCAGATGCAACTGGATTTCACTTCTGTGCGGCGCCTTTCCAGCTCAAGGCTTCAGTTTGACAGCTTTAGAAAATGCCGGATTATGGTAACAGCATCTATGTAGGACATGATATCACCAGTAGCTCAGAGGTTTGAGCACAGTTGACGGTGGTGTGAGCCGCGAGGCTGGACCGGAACTCTATGCCCAGTGTTGATTTTGTGCATACAAGCTTCATGCTCAAGCACCCATCCACCAAAGCTGGGGGTTAGAGGGGGGAATAAAGTATTTAACCCTCAGCTATGGATAATTGGACGTATTATTTGATGTTGAAGACAGCACTACCGACTGCATAGAAGTGGGAGTGGACCTAATCATTAGAACCCCACTCACTGAGCACCCATTCCTATAGTCAGTCATTTGCCTAGAACGTGGCAGCATTTCAGCTCTGATAATAGCCAGTCGTGGAGGACCGAGTAGCTTTTCCCAGCGTGGACGATGAGAAATGCTTGCTGAGGAGTCCAGTTTGGAGAGAAATGATGTAGAAGTCTGAAAACTGCAGTCTGATCCAGTCTTGATGCCAGGGTGCTTGCTAGATTTGCAGATCTTCAAAACGGCTGCTATTCTCTTCCAGATGTTGCAATACACACGGCACTGCGTGAGGCTCTGGGATCCTCCTCCTACCGTAATCTTATTAGATCAAAGACCTGCCTCCCAGAAAAGACAACTATTGTTTTACTTCCTGATTTTCTTTGAATTGCCTGCAAAATTCCTCAAGATTAGACCGACAATATACATAAGCTGCTCGACATCCTAAACAAATGAATTGTTGGCAAAATTTAAGTGTAATTTGCTTAAAATACGGAGTATGTCTTCCATGGAAGCTCTCTACTTATTTACTTTTTAAATGTATAGTAATTTAGCAATTTCAGCCTATGTACCAGATTGTGTGGGGAGGTATCTCTCATGCTGAGGACAACTGGAAAGTACTAGAATCTTTGCCCTTCCACTGCTACGCCTCATTCCCTACTGGTTGTAGGACGAGTTTCACCACCGCCTTGGGTGAGAGTCCTGTGGTGGCAGGTCTACTACTCCACCCCCCCCCCCCAGGAATGCTTCTCACTCTCCAGGGAATTTCCACCCCCAGTTCAACCAGACATTTTAGAATGTAATGTTCTTAAGCCCCATTTTCGCAAGCCAGAGGATGCATATATTTGGTTACCTGAGAAAACCTTTTTTAACTACAATGTTATCGAGTGTTTAATTCTTGCGGTTGAATTGGTATGTATCTTGATTTTTAAGAATTTGGTTATCCTGGATTCAATAGAGCCCACTTCTCCTCATATCTTTAGCTGTATGCCTGGCTTTCAATAGGGATTATTTTGGTAACGACTGTTACTAAATGGAATAGAAAATGCCACTCTTCATCCTCTGCTGGGAAATATATGAAAGCATCAACATGTATCAATTGTTCTCACTTTCACTCAGAGAAAGTTGTCAGAAAAATCATGGAATTTTTCGTTACGCTTTAAGCTGATTGTGGGACATTTATTAATTGCCTAAAAGAATTGTGAATGAGATTACCAAAAAAATTTATTTTTTCAAAAGCATCACACTTAGTAAAATTAAATGCTCTTGTATTACTTTTATGTTTCCGGCAAAGTACTAAATACAGTCTCCTGGAAGACATTTGGCTGAAAGGTTTGACTGGAAGAATTACCAAACCTCATCCTTGGGCCTTTTGGTGAGAGTCATTTTTCCTTGCTGAATGAACGGACTAGACTTAGGAAAGAGACCCAACAAGTTCCTCCTCAAAAGTAACTGGGAGCCTCCAAAGGAGCCATAAAGTAGTGATAGGAAGGTCTCAGAACAGATTTTTCCTGAGTGACCGGATCCCCCGGGAGGCTACTCAGTTGCTTTAATGCATGTTAATGAGGCTGGCGATCCCCACCTGAACCAGTTCCTTCTTTATATGACTCTGTCCTGTTCCTCGAAGGACTCCCAAGTGCCCGTTTGGGTCAGGTACCCCTGTACAGAGAAAAGCTGCGTTCGTGATCACAAGCACTTCGGTGCTGACACAAATTGCCGTGGGTGTCAGGTGGGGGGTAAACGGCTCTAAGGAAAACCATGCCTCTAAATGCCTTGCTCAGAGCAACTGGCACAGAGGCTGAGAGATTCACTCGTTCATATAAAGCACAATGCTTTAGTTTTCCCCTGAGAAGCAAAGCCACCACGATAATTTGTACAATACGTAGAAAACGAGTTTATAAACACACACACACACACACACACACACACACCAGAAAAAAACCCAAATTCCCGAGTCAATGGATCCCAAGGGCCTGGATGCCGTCCAGATGAGCCTAGCAGTGACACAGGTATGGATGAAAGCTGCATTTTAGGAGCCAGCCCTCTCTGGTCCTCCCGGGTATTTTTATTCTTCAAATTGGAGATAAAAATAAGGGTTGACATCTCAAGTTTAGGAGAGAGAGAGCAGCATGTGTTCTTCAAAAGACCCAACAAGATAATAGATTTAAAAGAAAAAAAAAAAAAAGCTGTTTGCTGAGTGTAACTTACCGTTTCAAAGGGTTTTTTTAAAAATGAAATCTTGGGCGCCTGGGTGGCTCAGTTGGTTAAGCGACCGCCTTCGGCTCAGGTCATGATCCTGGAGTCCAGGGATCGAGTCCCGCATCGGGCTCCCTGCTCGGCAGGGAGTCTGCTTCTCCCTCTGACCCTCCTCCCTCTCATGCTCTCTGTCTCTCATTCTCTCTGTCTCAAATAAATAAATAAAATCTTTAAAAAAATAAAAAAATAAAAAATAAATAAAAATAAAAATGAAATCTTCACAAGCAATAGTAAAGAAATCTAGAACCCCCCAGGGTGATTAGAGTTAGAGTCCTGTCAGGGATTTAAATCTAATTGTTAGCCTGAGAGTAAAGAGAGAGAGCCTGCCAGATGTCAGCCTGGAAAACAGTACTAGCCATGGTATCGTTCAGGAGCCCAGTCATAGTGCCTTAAAGTGCAGTTCACATTTATTCTGACTCTGGAAAGAAGGCCACAGAGGTTTCAGTTTTCCTGATTCTTTTTCTCTGGAGGAGGGATGCTCCCTCTGCTTCTATATACCATCTTGTCGGAGGCCCCCGGTAGAACCTGGAGCGGCTCTCGGGGTGGATACTTAGAGGAGAGGCAACAATGCAGAGTCAGAGCCCCCCCACGCCCTGCACACCCCCAGCTGTGTGACCCTGGACTAATGAACTGACTTCTCTGTGCCTCTGTGTCTTCATTCTTCAATGTAAAGACTGAAAGGGATCAGGCACATGAAGTGCTCAGCACCGTGCCTGACCCAACGTAAGCACTCAGGAACTGTAAGCTATTTCTCTTTTTCCTCTTCTTATTAAACATGGGCAAAGGAGGGGGAGAAATCTGGCATGACAATCTAGAGATGAGCATAACATAGAGTGGAACATGTATTTTCCTGCGCAGGGTTATTGCCAAAGAAGTAAATAGAACATGACTGGGAGTCTAAAATGATATGACAAGTGCAGCTGAACTGCAGACATGTGCACTCCAAGCAAAATTTGTCAGGACACCCTCTGGTTCCAAGGTTCTCGAAAGCAGAGTACAGGAGGGGACGTTCGAGAAAGGCAGCTGGTAATCCTATTTACCCTCTCCTAGAATGCAAAGAAGATGGAAGAGAAGGGGCTTGTCCTTGCCGCACAAGGAGGGTCGTTGGAGCCCCACTTCTGCCAGTTTTCTTCGGCTCATCCATTTATGCATTCCTGTCAGTGGCTGATTCTCAAGACTTCCCAAAATGTGTTAAGAGCAGGCCCTCCAATCACGCTAGATAGACTACTCAGATGAATTTAGAGCTGCCTTCAGGCTAATAACCAGTAGAAACTACATCCAAGTATATAGGAGTGAAGATGGATGTTGAAAATATTGAGCCCTGGTAAATGATATTTCACAAATGGAATAGTATTTCACAAGACTTCACCATTTGCATTCGGGGATTTTGATAAGGCTTAGGTTCTACTGTAAGCAGCCCATTCTCTAAAATGATTAGGGTCGGCTCCATCCTGGGTGGTTGTAGAAAACAAAAAAGGCAGCTGGAGACACGCCGTGAATTGGAAGTAGCTTCTATTTCCTCCTTCTGCGCCTACTCATATGGCCACAGACGATGCCCAGTTCGGGCGCACGGTGCGGGGGGGTGGGGGGGGTGGGCTGGTCATCAAACGCCAAGTGAGGCCTGTCCTGTGCGCAGAGTGCAGAAACCTGCTTTCAAGAGCGCTTGATTGAAGGCCCCCAACACATTGGAAGGCCTGGTTTTCTATTAAGCCTTTAATGCTTACAATATTATACACTCTCCACAGAGAGGGAATCTGAGCTGTCCTATGTCGATGTTTTAGCTCCTGACTCCTAACTTGGCAAGAGATGTGTGGCGAATCAATATGTCACAGTCTATTAAAAGATGCTTCGCTGTTTATGTTTGTTGGGTGTTTAGAAACGCAATAACTATACTGGAGTCTTTTCTTAGTCTGTCATCTGTTTCTGAGGGAACAGAAAGTGATGCAGAGAGCCAATCACAGCACCATACTCGTACCCAAGAGTGGGTGCCGGTGCCCTCCGTTAGGGACAGCACCATTCCATGCTACCAGATGAAGAGCATTTTGTAGACACCTCCCCCCATTTCTTCCTCCAAACCAATCCCTCCCTTCCTTCCATCCCAAATAAAAGTACAACGTGGATCATGGCACGGACAATGAATTTTCAGTGGGAAGGATGTTCTGAGCAGTGAAAAATATAAATAAATTGGTTCTACGCTGAAATTAACTGTGGAACCAAGAAGATAAACACAGCACAACTAATTGCATCCAAGCAAGATTAACAAGAATGCTGTTCTATGGAAAGAAAAAAAAAAAATCCACAGCATTAACAGAAATTAAGCAATATCTCAGTGAAACTAGTGAATAAGTATATATTGGTATGTTTAATTAAAAGCAAGACTCTCTTATGTCTTGTTTCTTACTGAGCTGCTTAAATTAAGAAAGTGTAATGTTAAATGAGAAAAATCAACTCAAGACACCTTGTCACCTGCATTTAATCAAGACTTCTATGTCTCACCCAAACTCGTAAGACAGGTCGTGGCAAGGGTAAATGTAGGAATCTCGTGCGAACTTCCCACAGCTTGCCCTTTACAGGTCTCTAGGTCTCCATCTCGGAGATAGAAATCTCCTGGGAGTCTTGTGACTGGAAAGTCACTTCCCCCATTTTCACCCTGTGATTTTGATGAAAAGATACCATATCGGGCTAATATAAGCAAAGCTTCTATCTATAGCGACAGCTAAAATTATTCGTTTGTTGTTTTTCTGATAATAAAATTTTACAGAAATGTTGAGCAAAGCATTTACTTGAGGTTTTGCTTCTTTTCAGCTCAATTTCCTGCAATGTTCTAGGAATCCCAGTACCCATTAAAGGTCAGATTTCAAGTAGAAGACAGATCTGGGGATGTGTTCCCTCGTGCTTTGTCTAAATACCTTACCACGGTCAATTCTAAGTTGTTTTCTCTCCACCTACTAAGCGCCCAAGGTGACATTTGAGTTCACCCTCTTTGCCGAGTTCAGTCATGGCCGCTCCTAGGGGGCGGGGATGGGGAAGGGGGGGCCCTCTCCCTCAAGGCACCTGAAGACTCAGGGGGGCACAGAAGCAAAAGGGGGGCAGGAGACCACTGCGTCTGGTCCTTGAATTGTGCATTGGGCTTGTGTATCCCCACTTGCCAGGAATGTTGCCAGGATCGGTGGACGGATAAACCAGGTAACTGTCAGATACCTCAAAGTCTTTGGAAAAAAAGAAGCTGTGACATATAAATCAAAGTCCTTTCTGATTTCATGATTAATTATGCAAACCCCTTTCTTTCCTTCTTTGTCCCGTGAGGTCTGTGTTCATCTTTCATAAAGGTCTCGTTACCCACTCGCTCTGCCACCCTGGGGAATAACATATTAGCAACTATTTATTGAGCACCTGCTTATGAGCACCATGCGAGGACCCGAGGATGCAGCCAGAATCAGACAGACAGACCCTCTGAGCTGGGGTGGATAATTTAGTAAGTTTCTGACAGTTTCCAAGCCTTGATTCTCCCAATGGTTACATAGGAAAAGAATAAAAACAAAAAATAAGAATCCCTCCTTCCAGACTCCATGAAATAAGGTATACAAAGGTGTTTAGTGGAATATAACTAGGGTTTAATTAATGTTACTCAGTCATAAGCAGTGAAAGAAAAAAATCTAAATCCATACAACTCCCCATTTCTTAAATACTTAAAAATACTTTAAAAAAAATATTGTTGGATAGAGTTGAAGCTCTTGAGTTCCCCCCCTTTTTATTTTTTTTTATTTTTTTAATTTTTTTTAAAAATTTTATTTATTTATTTGAGAGAGAGAGAATGAGAGACAGAGAGCACGAGAGGGAAGAGGGCAGAGGGAGAAGCAGACCCCCTGCCAAGCAGGAAGCCCGATGCGGGACTCGATCCCGGGACTCCAGGATCATGACCTGAGCCGAAGGCAGTCGCTTAACCAACTGAGCCACCCAGGCGCCCCGGGTTCCCCCCCCTTTTAAAGATTTATTTATTTATTTGAGGGGGGTGAGGAGGGGAAGAGGGGGAGAGCCCCTGACCTGGGACTCAATCTCATGACCCGGAGATCAGGACTTGAGCCGAAACCAAGAGTCAGACCCTTAACCGACTATGCCACCCAGGCGCCCCTATGCTCTTGATTCTTAAAAGTGAGTGATTTAGGGAACGCCTCGGTGGTCAGTCAGTTAGGTGTCTGCCTTCGGGTCAGATCATGATCCCAGGGTCCTGGGATCAAGTCCCTCATCAGGCTCCCTGCTCAGCGGGGAACCTGCTTCTCCCTCTTCCTGCAGTTCCTCCTGCTTGTGCTCTCTCTCTCTCTCTGACAAATAAAATGTTTTAAAAAAATAAAAAATAAATAAAAGTGAGTGATTTAGGGTCAAATAGCAGATCACAGGTTAGGAGTCCCAGGATGAGCCGTTCTTTAGGCCATGCACCCCCTCCAGGAAACCTTCCATCGGAGGAAGCAAACCCTCGGCCAGAGGGAGAAGTGTGCAGGCTTGAAGCCCTCTGAGGGAGGCTGGAGGGAGAGCCGAAGACTCTTCGGAGCCTGAGCTTGCCTCTCCACCCCACCTGCAGGAACGGCTCTGTTCAAACCTGTGCTGACCCGGGAAATGCTTTGGCCAGGCCAGTCCTCAGGCCAGATTTGCTTGGCACGGTCATAGGCTCTGGGGGCATGGGTGACTCCAGACCCTGGTGACAAAATAAGCAACATACCTTTTTTCTGGATGGATCTTGCGCGAATTCTGCTCACATGCAGAGAGCAACAAGAGAATGTTCCCAAAGCCCCTACCTGTTTTCCTTCTGGCCGTCCCCAGTTTTCCCAGGCTCAGCTCTGAGGTTTGGGCATGTAGTCTGTTCCAAGGCCCACTTGGCCTCTAGAGAAGGCCTGGAGGGGCTAAGTGTGCCCGGTGGGGGCAGAGGTGGCAGGCTTGAGGAGACAGAGTTGGACGGTGAGGCAGGAAGCCTAGGATCTCGCCCCTTAGCTGTCACGGAGGAGCTGGGGGCTCCAGCAAGGTGGCTGGGCTTTCTGCATCTCAGCTTCTACATGTGTAAGATGAGGGGCCTGGCCTGGAGGCCGCGAGGGCTCACCCTAGCACTGCTGGCCTGTCATCTCTGCCATGAGGCTGGTCAGGACAACAGGAAAGTATCTCTTCTTTAATCTCCACCCAAGGAAAGGTCAGGAGATGGCTTACAGAAGGAGCCGGTGCCCCAGCGACTACCTCAGGGCGACATAAAGACCCCAGGAAAGAAATGTTGCTGACGCAAGGAGATCCCTCCTCTGTCCGGCCTACACTAGCCCCCTGGAATCCCCTGAGGACACAAGGCCCAGTCAAGGTCAAAGACATGGCCCTCCCAGTTACTGAGATTCCCAAGGCTCCCAGCTGCATTAGGAGGGCTACCTGGAATAATTTGTCAAGAACTCTTCAACATTCAGGATACTCTGTGGAAGGTGGGATGCCAATGGACCACGGGCAGATGGGTTTTATTTGGTGTAGACAGAGTTTTAAACAACATTTGCACCATTCAAAGAAGGAAAAAAAAAATAAAAAACAGGAGGTTCTACATTTTAAAAAATCTGGATTTCCAGCTGCTGTTAAAGGGGAAGCTGTGGCCACGCTGAGTGCACATGTTCATGCCCCACAGATCCGCCGGGGTTGCCCAGCTTCTGCCCCTCTGGGTGGGGTGCGCACTCCCCAAGTCTCCGCAGTTCCTTCCACAGCTGCTACTGTATTTTAGTATTTTACTTGTACTAGGGAAATAATTTCTCTGTGCTTATGAATCCACGAGAAGTGAGAAAATAAAACGTACCCAGAGTACCATGTGCTTTATCAGCAAGTAGAGAACGCGTCTCTGTCGAAGGACAGGGTGCAGCCAGTGTTTCCCACGCAAATCCCCAGCACGCTCCACTCACTGGCATTACCGGGCCTGGCTCTTAAAAGTATTTTCTTCTCATCCTCTGCCTGGAAAACCGGGAGGATGGAAATCTGCAGACAGCCTGCAACTTCTCTCCAGCCCTCCCCCTTCCAGAGTTATCCAAGGGCAGGGTAGGATTGCCTTGGCACCTAATCTTGACAGGAGTTCCGTTGTCCTTAGCCCTTGCTTGCTTCACCACCTGCAGCCAACTTCAGTCTCATCAAGCAGTCTTAAGCAGGTGGGAATTTGGTAAACGAATTGAGAGTGTTTGCTGGAAGTACTGACAACGTGAATTTCTATTTTGATCTTCTCTTTCATACAGATGAGGAGACTCAGGCTCAGACAGGTAGTGAGCTTGCTGACAGGGTGGAAGGCTAGCACCTGCTGGGCTAGAGGGGGTGTTGAGAAGGGCACGTTTCCTTGCTCCTTTCCCCAGGGAGAACAAGGTGCCTTTCCCCTGGCAAGGAGGCGCAAGGCCACAAGTCCCCCCGTTTTCTTTGCAGGGCTGCCCAGTGCTACCTGGTTCCCAGCAGAGAGAGCCTGAGGAAAGGGGAAAATACTCATCCGCATGGGCATTGATGGGGCAAACATCCTGCCCTGGATGTGGGTTCTGGGGGCCCATTCTCCAGTTACACTCAAGCTCCATCACTATTTGATAAGCACCAACTACATGCTAGGTACCTAGACAGGCACACAGTCTCCCCAACATCCCTGGCCGAGGCCACACGATCCACAGAGGAGCAGATCTGCTGAGCGTGAGTCAGACGTGCAGAAAATCCTGAGAAAGTTCTGAGGCTTCTGTGTCTGAAGTTCCAAGTCAGTGTGGAAGCAGCCAATTCAGCTGCTGCAGACAGACTGTGAACCCGCTCTGATGGGATCTGGCGGCAGGGCCTTTGGGAGGTGACTGGGGTTCGATTAGGTAACGAGGGTGGGGCCCTCATGATGGACATAATGCCCTTATAAAAAGAGAAGAGCAAATTCACAAAGAGGGCCTTCACCAGATACCTAGTCTGCCGGAACGTTGATCTAGGACTTCCCAGCTTCCAGAAGTGTGAGATATCAGTGTTTGTTGTGTAAGCCATCCAGTCTGTGGTATTTTGTTAGAGCGGGCTGAGCTGAGTTATCACCCAAACTCAGTTCTTTGGCAACAGATCCACCAGATGATAGCTTTGCAGAATGACCAGTTAACTTCAGGTACCCGTCAAAAGATGGTAAAAACTTTCACCTGTCGTGTGTGCCAAGGGAGCCTGAACTGGTTTCTAGAAAAATGATAAAAACTTAAGTTTCTACTGTGTCCTAACACTGCATTTGGTGCTTTTATATATGTTGTTCTTTCACTTAAATCTTGAAACCCCCCAACAGTGGGTTTCTCCTGCTTATTTTATTCATGAGGAGCATGAGGCTCAGAGAGGGTAAGAAACACATCCAAGGTCACCCAGTTGGTAACTGATAGAGCCAGGTTTCAACCCAGTTCTTCCTGGCTCCAAGCCCACGCTCTGTTCTCCACAGCTGTGCCTGGGAAGGTCGTGCTTTTTTTGGTCTCAGACTGTTGAATTCACCTTGAATCACTGGGAGCTTTTTAAACCAGCTGCATAGTTTCTAAAAAGTGTAACCATAGTTTACTTCTTCCGTCAGTATCTCCTTCCAGATGACTGAGACACGCTTGCTGGTAATAAGACCAGATTAACCTATTTTCAACTTGATGGCTGGATTCTGACACACTTAAAAAAAAAGAAAAAAAGATCCATCAAAGACAAAAACCACAGTTACACGGAACACAATAATATCCTCTCTTAGGAAAGCTTCAGGTTTTACAACCAAATATTTACTCTAGATCCGAAAGAAAATAAGAATCACCATTCTTCCTTTATTCTAAAATACAGAGTTTGGGTACTCTGAAATCACTTGATCTTAGCCAAAAGGCCGAGAAGCGATGGATACTCTGAAATCAAGGTGTGTCTTAAAATCGATGTAAGATTTTAACATGGCAATCTTTTCTCTTCTTCTCCCACACCCCACGTGAGCTCAGGAGAATTCAAAAGCTGCAATTCAAACAACTGTGTGTCTTAAAATCAACGGCATCTTGGAAAAGAGGAAATATGAAGTAATGATAAGAAGTCTGGCCAGACGAGCACTAATTTGTTCTTACATCCCCAATATTCTGCGTGTGCAACATGATTTCAATACATGTTGTTAGAAGAACAAATACCTCAATAAAAGAGGCACTGAATTTTTGTCATAGGGAAAATTTCAAACATATACCAAAGCATAGCGTATTATAATGAACTTCCATCACCCAGCTGCAGTATTTTCAACTTCTGGTCTATCTTGTTTTCTGTTCTACTTCCTCCCTGCCCCAGATCATTTTGAAGCAAATCTCAAATGCCAGGGCATTTCATCGCTAAATGTTCCCACATATGCCTATAAAAGACAAAGACCACGCTTCCTAAAAACAGTGAAGACAGCATTATCACACCTCTCTAAAAATCATCAGACCCCCTTAAAATCAATACTAATATGTCTCTAATATGATCAAATATCCATTGAGTATTTACATATCCCTGATTATCCTATAAGTAGGCTCTTTTGTACTCACTCTCCCTCTCTCTTTTTTATTTCTTCCTATTTCCTTTGCTGAGGATCCAAATCAAGTGCATACTCTTCCCTATTTGCCGTGGTCCTGTTGTTGAAGGGACCAGGTCTCTTTGTCTGGGTGTTTCCCACGGTTTGGATTCTGCTGATGACACCCTCGTGACATTGCTTAATTTGTTTCTTTTATATTTCTTTTATATTTCCTGTAAAGAAGTACAAAGAGCTGGAAGTTTGTGCAAACTTAGTTTGGGGCTTTTTTTTTTTTTTTTGTACTTGCATTAGGAGGTACATAATGCCTGGTTGTCTCCATCTTTGGATATTATTAACTATTGATGATTGCTTAGGTCAAAACCAGCACTTCTGAAATGACTGCCCCATTTACTGAAACTACCTCAAAAATATTACATAACAAATAATGAATCTGAGATGTTGGATATGCTGCTGTTTAGTTTTAGATCCTTCTGATGACATGGAAGAACAGTTCCCTTGGGTTGGCCCAAATAACAGCAGCAGAGTCGTCTGGGGTCATGTGAGAGTCGTGTGCCCAGGCAAATTTCCCTTAATAAAATAGCATTATGGAAACTTATGTTTCAGTTTAAAAAAAAAAAAAAGGAAGGGGGAATGGGGCTCCAAGAATCACTGTAACAAAAATCATTATTTACATTGTTAAGTGTAGAGCTGGAATCCTTAAATGGATACATACAAATGCAGCATGGGATTCCATCGAGCTCTTGGTCGACAATCATGCCATAAGCCATCACCAGTGTGGCGCTTGCACATCTCCATCGCCTGAGACCAACAGGTCCTTCCCTGTGCCCACACGATCTACTTCTGTATTGGTCATGAGAGTCTGTACATGTCCCCTAGTTAATCAAATCATGCTATGTTCCATATATTGTAGGAAACTCATCTGTGCACACACATAGCAATAAGAAATATAGGGATATTCCCGCATTTAGGGAAAGAGCCAAATGTATGAGCAGACCTCCCAGGGGCATCACCTGGGTTTGAGGCAGCTGCCGGGACCAGAGTGGCCCCTCTTAGTGCACCTCTGTGTGTTCAGTTCTTTGTGGCTCTGGGCGCTTCTCTTCCCAGTATAGACTAGCTTCGTTATGCTTTTTCTGCATATCTCTGTGGGCGAGACTGGCATCAGAATGGCCAATACATACAGCAGACACTTTCAAACTTTTTTGATCCACCGTTTAATAACTTTTCATCATAACCAGTACACACACACACGCAGTTTGTGTAGGTGAGTGTGTATGTTGTGAATATACAGGGATGCACGCATGTCCACACACGTATCATCATTCAGACTCAAGTTTCACACACTATCACCCTTGCTTTGTGTGAGATATTCCAGTTTTTAAAATTCTATCCTTTTGTTTAAAAACTGTTGAGTGTGGCCCACTAATTTCAAAACCCACTGATGGGTTATAACTTTCATCTTGAAAAGCTATACCTTACAGTGAGGGTAGAAATCAAAGGGCGTCACGAATAAAGTTCTTGGGAACTAGGCTGATTCCAAATGTAAGAATTAAGACTCTTAGGGGACTGGCGTATCATTACACTGTGAATTCAATCAGAAGCCAGAGCATATTTATGTCTGTCACGTAACAGGATGCTACTATTTCAAGCTGAGGTGATCAGACAGCTCTTTTGTTGTCATTTGTGATCAGGTTGATCCAGGGAGTGAGTCTATCAAGGACAGCAACCCACCACCCCTGCAAGCATCTGGAGCTCAGCCTCTCCTATCGCTTCTGTGACAGATCTGCACTTCTCAACAATAACCATCCATCACATGACCCCAATTCTACTGTTCTAGCTCGACAGGGCACACTGTGCCCTCTGAAGCCACAAACAGGAGAAAATATTCCCTCCAATATTCCTGCATAATAAATTCTTCCACCTCTACATAAAACCCTGCTTATAGAGCTTGTCTTTTTAGCTTTTTTAATGTCCCAACGATGATAGGAGAATTGACTCAAAGAGCAATAACACTGCTGTGTGGCCAACTCACATTGCCTTACATTTTTGACCTCTTTTCTCATAAAGAACTCCCAGCCAGGGGTGGGGGGGGAGGATAAGAGGAAAGGAAAACCTCCATGGTATCAATACGTTTACCCTTGAGACTTAGTCACTTTCTTAGATGGTGTTTTCACAACATAATTTTTTTAGGCATTCTGCTTAGATTTTAAGATGTTTGGGCAAAAATCAAACTTCCCTCTGGCTTTTATTCAGCACCACCTTCCAACACACACATACACACAAATGCAGGAAGTGATTTCTATGATGGGGTTAATTTCCCATTTACTAGGAGCAGGGAGCTCTTTCTCCAGACTATGATCAACTTAGAGGTGTTAGTGTATGAGTTTAATAATATTTTTGGTAACTAGAAAGGAGGAAATAACCCATGAGTCATGAAAAACCTGAAAAGATTATTCTGGTGTTTGTTTATCTTGAACTAAATTTGCAGGGAAATAAAATCACTCTGGCAGCTAAAACTGCAAACTCACATTCTTTTATATGAATTAATTATACTTAACTGCTCTGTAATCTCCTGATTAATTATTTCCTGTTCCAGTCAGTTGATTGTGCATTTTTGATACAAAACCTGCATCATGATGAGAATCTTGGACCTATTTCTCATGTTGCTTGAGGCCCCCCGTAGAGCTGATTTGAAAAAGGAGCTGCAAAGGAAGCCAATGTCCTCATCGGCACCCGAGGAGGGCTTAGTCGGCACAGGCAGGGACAGCACAGCTGTATTTTGGGCCCAGGGTACAGGACCCCCACTTACACACAGGCAGCAAGGAGATGGAGGATTTAATGTTGCACTATTTGTGAGAAGCATAACTGTCACCCAGCACAAACACTGGGTACCTACTTGTTTGTGTTCATTCTCTGATGTGTCCGGAGTGATGAAGACATAGGGAAAGAAAACTTTTCCCTTCTTCCCTTCTAGGTTCTTTGGCTGGTCTAATAATTAAATTGACAAATTAACAGGAGAAAAAAAAAGTTAATTTCATATGTATGGGAACCCCAAAGATATGAGGCTCTCAGACAGTCAGGCAATTGAGGCTCATAGGCAATCTGAGCTAAGGAGAAGGGGTTAAGGTTTTGGGACTTCGAAGGGGAGAAAGACAATTCACAGAAAGCCGGGAAGAGCAAATGCTTGGTACACACATGTTTGCATGCCATGCAGGTGAGTCTTTCTGATATAAAAAGTTATCTCTGGGAATCGGGAATAGCTCTCTTCCTGGTACAGGCCCTCTATCTAAATTATTTTAAGCAGTCAAGGGACAGGGAAAGGAAGGAAGGAAGGAAGGAAGGAAGGAAGGAAGGAAGGAAGGAAGGAAGGAAGGAAAGAAGGAAGGAAGAGGAGGGAGGGAAGGAGAAAGAGAGAAAAAAAACAACTCTTTCCGAGTCTATTAGGACTTGATTGCCTTCAGCTCAAAATCGTCTACGTGCCAAAATGGTGTATTTTGGCGTCCCATATTCTGCTCCATCTCAGAACTCTAGAAAGCAGGGTGGATTGCCAGGTAGGTCCCGGAGACAGAAAAAGCGGACTATATCAGTTTCTTACTGCTGCTTCGACAAATGACCCCAACCTTAGTGGTGTCACACAACACAAGTGGATTATCTTATAGTTCTGTGCGTCAGAAATCCTACTATCAAGATGTCAGCAGGGCTGTGTTTCTTTTAAAGGCCCCCCAGGGCCGTCTGTTTCCTTGCCTTTTCCAGCCTCTAGAAGCTGCCACCCACCTTGGCTGGCGTCTCCTCCCTCCATCTTCAAAGGCAGCAAAGCACCATCTTCCACCTCTCTTTCTGACTTCTTGCTTCTGTCCATGCATCTCTCTCTCACCTCCCTGGCCTCCCATCTTCCCCCATAAGGACCCTTGTGATTACACTGGGTTCCGACAACCCACAGCAACCCCACCCCACCCCCTGTCCCGAAATCATCAGTCAGGTCAGTCCCTTGGCTGTGTAAGGTACATGGCCGCATAGACATCGTTGGGGGGGCTATTATTCTGCCTTCCGCACTGAATATCTAGACTCGGAAGGAGCCCGGGTAGGTCAGAACCGAGCTTGTCGTGGCAGATAACACAGGCACCAACCAGCAAAAGGGTGGAGCAGAAGTCAGCAGGTATGAGTTCTTATCTTGGAGGCGTGACTTAGACTATACGCCCAAGGCACCCTGCTTTTTACTTGATAAAAGGTTGCTTTGCATTCAGCTTGCCCTAAAACCATCCAACTGTTACTACAACAATCCAAGATACTAAATTAGCTTGTAAATGTGAACGAGGTCAGCAGAAAGGTGACACCAAGAACCCAAACAATGGGACCGCCATAGAGGTACTTTACTGAAATCAGCCAAAAAGGTTGATTTTTTTTGAAGCTATGCAGTAAATGGGTTAACCCCAAGCTACAGTTAGCATTCACACATTTGAAGGAAGAGTATGAGGGTCAGGAAGGTTAATAAGCTTTGGAGTCGAAAGACACAGAGAGGTCAGGGTAGGCTGAGCCCCCACCTTGACCCTCTACCCTGACAAACCCACTGAGCCTGTCCCCAACAAGAGATGGCCACTTCAGACACAGGGCCCAAGGCCCCTTAAGTCCTCAAGTTGTGTAACTCACTGTTCTTTCCTCTGATCCCAAGTTCTCCATGAAATCCTGGGATAATTGGGCTTCCCAGGGAGCCCCCCACGCAGGGAGAGGATGAGCTGTCAATCTCTGGTCTGCTTGCCAAATCAACTCTGTTTCTCATGGAAAATTAACAAACTGGCATGGGAGTTTTAATGCCTTGGGAGTTTTGCTAGCATGAATCAGCACCTCAAAGCTGTCAATCTCCAGTCTGCGTGACAGATAGACACTCTAATTTCTCATGGAAATGAGCAAACAGCTCTGCCGGTTTATATTTATTAATGCCTTGTGAATTTAGTTAGCATGAGTTAGTATCTAAACTCTGATCAGCTCAGGGGTCCCTGCAAGAGTTAAGCTGCAGTAAATTCCCCAAGATTTTCCTCTAACCTAAAAAGTTCCACCCTACCACCTGCTCCCCACCCTCATCCCACTTCCCACCCCTCATCCTGGGCCATTTCCTTACCCAACTCCAAGGGGTCCACTTACACAGAGGACGATGTGAAAGGCGGCCCCTGGAGTTGTGCAGCCCTGCGCTGAATAATTCCCAAGGACCTTTTGAGGTTTCGCTTCAATGCTGCTCCATTCAAGCCTCTCAGAACCCCTCAGCGCTCTCCAGGCCTTCCTGGTTTACTTCAGAGAATCCTACAGTTCCCTTCTTGTACTCGTCATGCACATTTACCATCTGTCTTCCCCACCAGGAAGGGCACCGGGTTCCCTTTCCTCCCCTAGACGCCCAGGGCCCAGCACAGCGCCTGGCACAGAGGAGGGGCTCAATAAGTAACTGTGGGCCAAATAAATAGATGCTGCCCCGACCTCCCTTCTTCTGCCTCCTTTCTGCCACCGCAGAGTGGAAAATGGATGCTCGCACACCAGAAGATTCAGGAAGAGATACTATAAATTAAGGGAAAGGTCACTTTCAAGATAAGACAGAGAATGCCTTTGTGGAGTTAACAGGAGGCTGTCTTCCCGGGAGCCATGGAGAGACAGCCGCTGAGGACAGACTGTGACAGGACAAGGCCGCCACGGTGACAGGGCCGCAATGAGGCTTCGCTAACAAACAGCCGGACATTTCTAGTTGAATGTCCTGACATTACCACAACTCAGCATGTCCCAAAGCAAGCTCCGAGTCTTTCCAATCTGGACTCCCCAGTGTTCCTGTTTCTGGGTGTTTCCCAGGATCATCACTATGGAATTGTTTAAGATTCCTGTCTCTTTAAAGTTCGTACCAGTTACTAAACCCAAAACTCATTTGGGTTTCTAATAGTACTGCGGCCTTAATTCCGAATCCACTGTGTCGCATACCTGGGCAACTGCAACAGTGTCTTGAGTTGGCTTCCGGTGTCTGGTCTCTCACCATTTTCTCCCACTGTCCTGTGTCTTGAATTCATAAAAGGAAAAAAAAAAAAAAAAAAACCAAAACACTTTTCTAACCTAACTCCTCTCTTTTCTGAAGCCCCCAGTGGCTCTCGGACTCCACACTGGGAGCAGACTGGCCTCAGAGACTCTGTCCGGGTGCCCCGTCCTCCCATCCTCGTGGCCCTGCCGTCTCACATCCGAAGCCCCCTTCTGTCATTCTCAGGCCACATCTGCTCCTCCTCTAGGGCAGGCACAGCCCACCCCTCTCCCTGTAGATGTCCATGCTTGTCCTGCCCCCACGCTTCCCTTCAGCCTGGGCTGTCCTCCCTTCGCTGCCCCCTGCTCTAAACCCCACCTATCGCTGACAGCCCAGCTGAAGTCCCAAGGCCCTTATGGAAGTCTCCTCGATTATTTCAACCCACACGCAGAGACTCACAGAGCCGAAGTGCGTGTCGAGAGGACTTAGACCTCAGCTCGGGAAGTTGAGGCTGGCGGAGCCCAACCTCGCTCCCTCTCTGAAGCCGCCGCTTCTCTTTTCCACTCCTCATGGCACCTACTCATCAGCTGCCTGTGTTCTTACTGCTTCCCGTCTCCCTTACGGGGAGGTTGGCTTCAGGAGGGCAAAGGAATCTATTAGGCTTTTTCTGTAGCAACCTCAGCATCTCATTCTGTGGTGGGTTTAGAAGGCACTCAACAAATACTTGCATGGGAAGAAATTCAGAGAAAGTGGGTTGTGGTGGGTACGAGTGCAGCAGTCCCTGGTATCTGCTGGCGACATGTTCCAAGATCCGCAGTAGAAGCCTGAAACCACAGGTAGTGCAAATCCCATGTACACTGTTTTCTCTTGTACATACCACCTATGATCTTATAGATTAGTCACAGCAAGAGATTAACAGCAATAACTAATAAAATAGAACAGTTAAAACAATAAAGTGTAATCAAAGTTATGTGAACATGTGGCCTCTCTCTCTCAAAATACCTTATTGTATTATACTCATCGTTCTCAAGATGACGTGAGATGACAAGGTACCTACGTGATGAGATGAAGTAAGGTGAATGACACAGGCATTGTGATGTGATGTTAGGCTATTAGTGACCTCCTGATGATACGTCAGAAGGAGATCATCTGTCTCGGGACCATGGTACCAGGGTAACTGAAACCAAAAAGAGTGAAACTGTGGGAGGGTGGGGTGTGGGGGGACTACTCTATAAGGAAATTAAAGAAGAAAGAATACCATCATGGGTATTTCCAATCAGTGCCAGGTGACAAGGTGGCCTAATTCTCAGTGACCCAGCCCACTTTTGAATGATTAGGTAGCCTGGTCTGACATACCTCTCCTATGGAGCTGATCCCTCAGTCCCTGAAAAAGCTGACAACTGGAGGCTATTTGCTGAACAGACTTCTCACAAGCTGGACAGTGTAGTAGGTTAAATAAGGGCTCCCCCAAAAGGTATGTCCACCTCCTAAATCCCATGATCTGTGGTTATGGCCTTTAGAAAAAGAATCTTTGCATATGAAATTAAGTTAAAGACCTTGAGATGAGATCATCCTGGATTACCCAGGTAGGCCCTACATCCAATGACAAGTGTCCACTTAAGGGACAAAAGAGCAGAAGAGACAGAGAAGAGAAGGCCATGTGAAGACAGAAGCAGAGACTGGAGTGATGCAGTCACTGCTTCCAAAGCTGGAAGAGGCAAGGAAGGATTTTTCCCTAGAGCCTTTAGAAGGAGTCTGGCCCTGCTGCCATCTTGATTTCTGACTTCTGTCTTCCAGTAGCCTGAGAGAATCAATAAATGTCTCTTGCTTTAAGCTAACTGGTCCTTGGGAATTTGTTTCAGCGGCCTTAGGACACAAATATAAGGGAACCTGGAAAATGCATCCATCTTTCCACTCTGTCCACAAAAACATTAGTGGAGCAGTCAAGCATAAAAAGGTCATTGTAACTTGAAATGATGAGTGTTGGGATAGTTTTCCCAGAGTGTGCAGTGCACTCAAAGGAGAAGGACTTATCCAATCAGTACTGGAATAGGGGTGGGGCAAAAGGAAGGGGCAAAGGGAGACAAGGCAAAGGAAGATGTTCACAGAAGGCTTCTGGAAGGAGGAGACCATTAACCGAGCCTTGACGAATGCAGAGTTAGCTGGGTGAGGAAGCTGGAGGAGATGTCCCCCGGGTGATACAGTACAGCAATCACTGTCAGAGATCACTGTCAGATCACTGTACAGTAGAAGTGCAGAGGCCAGACATCTAGATCTTTGAGGGGTCAGGTCTCCAAGGGCTTTCTAGACCACATGAAGAAGGACAGACTTTTCTCTTACAGGTGATTGTGAACTGGGGCAGTACTAGGGCTTGTCTGAGTAGGCGTGTACATTTCTTTGTTGTCACAATGACTAGGGGGCTTCTCCTGGCACTTAGTAGCCTGCATCCAGGGACATTTAACATCCTACAGTGTCAGTGGACTATCCAGCACTATGAAGAATTTCTTGTCCCTCCCAAACTTTCAAAAGAGTCACATCATCTTGAGAAAAACTGCTGGTAATAATACAAAACCAATGAAAGGGTTTGAACAGGGAAGTGACCTGACAGGGAAATGCAGACAGATGGTGTGGTGCAATGGGAGGGTCAGATTCAGAAAGATGGGAGTGATGGCCTGAGAAAAATTAAGAGGCCACAATCCGAGGACAGTGAAGGCATGATGAAGAGATGAAGACCTAAGCCAGCAGCAGCAGGAGGGATGGCAGGAGGGGAAGGAAGGAGGGCACTGGGAGGCAAATTCAAGAGACATTTAGGTAAAAAATGCAGAATTTGTATTTGAATATGAGACTGAATCTCAGATTTCTAGTTCAGAGGTGTCATTAACAGATATTCAGAATAAAAAGAGAGTTACTGGATCACCATTCAATTTGGGACTCCTTGATATTGAGTTGCCTATGAGATAGTGAAGCAGAAATGCCCATTAGGCAATTGAAACTTAACATTCAAAGGATGGTGTGAGCGTTGTAATCTCTAAGTAGAGTATTTTCAAACAGACTAACAGAAGGTGGTTTTCAGAAGTGGACAATTTGAAGCCTGGAAAATTACTAGTCTAACCCTAAATGGATTGGGTGCTTACAATTCCGTGCCATTTTGCAAGAATTTGATTCCCTTTTTATTTAAAGACAAAAGAAACTTTTGACCTTCGAATGCAGGGCTTTGTTTGGGCTCAGATGGTTTACAAAGGAAGATAACTGCTCAGGTGCTCAGGGTTCATGCCTCATGTGTAACAAGGAACTAGGTTGGTTTTATGAAAAAAACAGTTGGAGGAAACAAAGCATTAGAGTGGTTTAGACAACTAAGACTGGAGTAAATGTTGACTCGTGGCCTTTGAAAGAGGATTCTAGACTAAAGAAGGTGGTATTTCATTTTCAAAACATTGTTCTTTGTTGTGCTACTTGGAGCACTTGAGATATTTCTATTAGCTTATGTTTGATTGTAAAAATAATTTCACTATTTTGCTTCAGTTAGTGGGGGTAAAATTTCCAGTACTGTTCATTTTCTTTAGCTACTTGTAGTCTATGAAAGCAATCCAAAGTTCTAGGAGCTCCTTTCGCCTCTCAGTCTGGTAGCTTTATATAAAATCCATGAAGGCAGGGACCAAATCTGTCTGGTTGACCATTGAATCTCCAACAGCCAGCATACTACCATGCACATAGTAGGCACCCAGCAAATACCTGATTAAACAAACAAACACAAAAGCTTTCATTCCAGGGAGTGAGGGAGATGGGCCTTAAACCACTAACTACTGCAGTAATTCCTGAATTGTTTGTTTTTTGTTTTTGTTTTGTTTTGTTTTGTTTTAGGATTTTACATATTTATTTATTTGAGAGAGAGCCGGGAAGGAGCAGAGGGAGAGGGACAAGCAGACTCCTCACTGAGCTCAGAGTCCTATGCAGGGCTTGATCTCATGACCTTGAGATCATGACCGAGCTGAAATCCAGAGTCCGATGCTTAACCAACTGAGCCACCCAGGTGCCCCCTGAATTGCTTTCTGATGAAGACCTCCAAGGGAAAAAACAGGCAGCTCTGCAAAAGGACAATCAGTGGGATTGATCTTTTCTGAGGAGAAGAAGGTTGAAGAAGAGTCATTCGAACTGTACTCTAAAGGCTAAGCCAGGAAGCCAGAGGAGCAGAGGAAGTGGACTTTGAAGTCCTATGACTATGGATGACAGAGCTGAGTGATGTCAATAGGAAATTAGGAAAGAGAGAGGTTGGGCCCTGCCAGCCTCAATTTCCTGAGCTATAATGAAAGGCTGCACTCTGAGGTCTAAGTCCTTTCAACACTCAGTTCTGCTATGTGAGTCTCCGTATGTGAGTTGAAATAATCAAGAAAAGCTGCATAAAGGCCTTGGGACTTCAGTTGGTCTGTGAAGATAGATCTCTTGGTAGAAATACTCTAAGCAAAATTACTGAATCAGAAAAGAGCATGGGCCTTCTAGACAGAGAACGATATGATTTGCATGCCTAAGAAGGAGAGGAGAAACTTAAAAGAAGAGAAAGATTTATGGTAGAAAATATTAGGCCAAATTATTTACCAGGAGTAGATGACCTCATATAACCTCACAGAACTCTCTGAGATTGGGACTGTACTCTTATTGTCCTAATTTTTCCATTGAGAACACTGAGGCACAGAGAAGCAGAAGAACATGCCCAAAGACACATGACAATCAAGTGGTGGGGCCAGGAATGTGATATGGGCAATCTGACTCCCCACCAGGAGGGCAGGGGCATAGCGTCACAAGTAACCAATGAGGTGCATTTCTTATCACAGTTCTGTAAGGTGCCTCACAGCATGATCTAGGTATTTTGTTTTTTTAAGTTTCATTTATTTATTTGAGAGAGAGAGAGAGAGAGAACGTGAATGGGGGAGGGGCGGAGGGAGAGGGAGAGAATCCGAAGCAGACTCCCCACTGAGTGTGAAACCTGACGCAGGGCTTGATCCCATGACCTGGAAATCATGACCTGAGCTGAAATCAAGAGTTAGACGCTTAGCCAACTGAGCCACCCAGGTGCCCTGATCTAGGTTTTTACTTTCTTTCCCTCCAATAATTTTATAAGCCCTGTGAGTGCAGGAAGACTCTATCATGGTTCCTATAATTCTTTATAGTTCTAGATCCTGGACAAGGACTAAACCCTACATTTTGATTGGAGAGGAATCTATTATATACTTGTGCCTGCCCTATGCAGGACTCGACTCCCTTCTGTCCATGTGTCACTGCCAGCCTTGACCTGAATCAAGGTCAGCCTATGAGCTTAAGATTAATTAGTGATGGACCTAGATAGTATCTAGTAGATATTCAGAGAAAGTCATCAGTCAATAGCAGGACAGAGGCCAAGTGAAATACTGACATACTGAAAGAACACAGCAAGCAGGAACTATAAAGCAGAAAAAAACAGAGTAAAGTCAATAAAGAGTTAAAGACATTGAAACAGGAAGTAGTTGAATTCCCATCATAGAAAATACTAGGGTAGAGAAGGTGTGACTCCTAGCATGGCCAGTGTCACAGATGTGTGACCTGCACAGTTTCATAGCCCTGGGCTCAGGAAAGCCCCCAACTTGCTATTTTTGTCTTAAAATTCTTAATAACTTTTAAACAAGGGACTCTGAATTCTTATTTTGTACTGGACCATGCAAGTTATGATAAGGAAGGTGATCGCAATGACAACAATACCTACTATTAAGAAAAGGAAAAGTAACAGAGTGGGGGACTTGGGCAGACTTGAGATCTAGAGGTACAAATCTTGTCCCCTCCAGGCATCTCCATCCTCAATTCTCCAGGCCTACCAAGAACGGCCTGTGCAGGATTCTGTCCACTGCCTCCAGGGTAGTCTGCTTAGAACACAAGCCACTTCATTCTATTTAAAACCCTCCAATACTCCCAATGCCCTAAGGACAGTGCCCCATGGGATCATGAACTTGACACTCCAATCCATCTATCCTCATCTCAGACACAAGTGCAGTTCCTTTGGAGCACTCTCTATAAGAGAGAACAAAATATAACCAGGCACCAAATTGTTACCGGAGAAATATCTCCCCTCAGAGATTACTGCATGTGTTTGAAAAGCTTAGGATACTTGGACAGGAGCTGATCAGGGGGATTGTGACCCTCTGGGCTGGTGGGAAGAGGATGAGACCCCTGAGGGGTACACTGGAGGAATAACAGATGATGGCTAGAATGAGATCTGAGGTTGGTTGAGAGGGACAGTATGAAGTAGGAAGAGCCTAGTTACCATAAAACATGTTTAGCTGAGTTGGATGTGATGTTTGGGGTCAGAGCTAAATTGTGACAGGGGAGCAATTGAGCACAGCCTCCTCTTCTGCCCTTTTCCCAGGCAGAGCTCAGCTTCTCATATAAACAAATGTTGAGTAAATATATAAAGAATGAAGTTTTAAAGGGTGCCAAGTATTAGACTGCAGGCCTAGACAACACGTTTCAGTCCAGCCTTGCTCATCTCTTGCTCTTCCTTCTCTGTCTGTCTGCCTGCCTCTCTCTGTCTTTCTCTATTTCCCACCCTTTTCTCAGCTCCTGGAAAATACTATATCAGGGATTTCACAGATTTTCTCTGCCTAAAAAGTGGTTTCCTTCCTTTGCATTTGTGCTCTGAGCAGCCATGGGCACAGTGGCAGGATCAGGTAGACAGAGGCAGTTGTATGGATGACAGGTACAATGCAAAAGAGACTTCTCTCTAACTCCAAAAGGAAGACTATAGGACTACAAAGAAGTATTTAAAAAAAAAAAAAAGATGGAATCTGGGTTTTTGTTATGAGGCATCTTGATGGACTGCAAGCCTCTCAATGATTAAGACTGTGTCTCCTCATAATATCTCTACCCTCTGGAGGGTAGCAAAATTTGCCATCCCAAAATATGTCTCCTTGGCATGCAGATTATTTTTAAGAAACAGAAAGCTCAGGAAGAATCTCTGACATTCCCCCTAACTGCCTAAAAGAATTTAGATAGAAGAGCTGCTCTAGGAAGGGAGCTATTGCCATAGATACTGACATTATGGTATGAGTGGTAGATGGGGAGGAACCTGGCAAGTCCTCTCTGTATTTCACTGGTTCTGAGTGGCCCAGCAAGCATTTGTTTCCTAAACATT
Organism: Mirounga angustirostris; assembly: GCF_029215605.1. NCBI lineage: Eukaryota > Metazoa > Chordata > Mammalia > Carnivora > Phocidae > Mirounga > Mirounga angustirostris. The sequence continues at coordinate 53,865,350 of NW_026991709.1, read as the reverse complement.
TACTCTTTTTCATCTTCTTGTGAATGGTCTTCCTTCTCTTTGAAGTTCTAGACCCCTCCCCCCTTATCCTTAGCTCTGGATGGCATATAAGCCTCAGTTGCCTGACTGCCTGTGGGCTTCATAGTCTTATGGACCCTGCACATATGTGAATAAATTTGATTTTCTCCTGTTAATTTGCCTCATGACAACTTAATTCTTAGACCACTCAAAAGAACCTTGCAGGGTAGAGTGAAATCTTTCCTCCCCAACAGTTCTCATTCACACTCACCCTGCCCCTTCACGTAGTGCTGAGGAACACACACTGAAGAATTAACTGTCCCTGTTGGATTCCTGGCCTCACCAGTGAGTGTTTATGTGTCCCTGGACATGTATATGTATACACACAAACACACACACACATTCATCTGTAAAGTTGGGATAACAGTAGTATAGTACCAACTATAGAGCCAATAGGATTAAATGAGATAATTCATTACCTGACACCATAACTGCATAAAACATTTTAATTATTAGTGCAGTGGCTGACACTTGGTATTATTTTGAACACTCAACCCAATAAGTACTTAATAGATGTTCCCTGCATTGAATCAAATGCTAAATCCCCTGCTAAGCTCTTATCACTGCACCTGTACCTCTCTTTAACATAACTCTTGTTGTCAGAATCCTATCTGAAGTCAAGATAAGAATGAAAGGAATAATCCAAATTTTCCATTCCTACACCCCATAAAATATTTTGAATTGCAAACAGAAACAGAATGTTTTCTGTTGAAATACTCTTATATTTTCTTGAAAGACTCTTTTAAAATATTCATCTACTATACTTAAAAAGAGGTCCAGTTTGCAAAGCAAGTGAAAGATATCATGAAGTTCTCTGCTGAGCAGTAGAGGAGTGTCAGTTCATGGGAATTTATCATGTGCAGTTCATGAGGCCCCAGGGTCATGATGTTGGCATTTAAACATTAGCAAGAATAGCACTGAAAGCAAAGCTGACATATGTAAGAATGAGTGGACCCCAGTGCTGCCTTTTGTTCTCTCAGAAAAATCATAGCATATTAATTGGAGCTACTCCTAATTCTTCCTCAGTGGCTGCCATATCAGTCTGAACACATTCTCCTTTAGTCCTCTAGATGGCTTATTTGATTATAATGGAATGAATTTTAACAGGGCCCTTCCTTCCTTCCTTCCTTCCTTCCTTCCTTCCTTCCTTCCTTCCTTCCTTCCTTCCTACATTCCTTCCTTCCTCCCTTCCCTCCTTCCTTCCTTCCTTCCTTCCTTTTCCCTTTCCTTTATTAATTAACTCAAGAATATTTAAGGCCATCTACCATAGGCCAGGCAATAAATCATACTGATCTGATACTTAGCCTCAGGAATCTGTCTGTCAAACATGGAAAGTAGACATTAAATGTTAGTAAATTAGAAGTTGCCATGAGAGTGAGAAGACACTGAGTCTGGAAGATGAGAGAAAGCCTCCTGAAGAAATAACTTTCCTCTGAGACTGAAAGATGACTAGACCAGCTAGGCGACACTGGCTAGGAAAAGAAAGGTGTGGGAGTCATCAAGGCAGTGGGAGAGGGCTATGGGAGCTCTTCAGAGGTCCCTGTGGCCTATACCCGCAGCTCTTCTAGGGACTCCCTCCGCCCTTCACTTCTACTGCCCCTGTACTAAGGATGACTTTGCTCTCGTGATTTGTGGGCATGTTGTGACCCACTCTGGATTTGATAATGGCCAGAGACCACTCCCAATTTGCACATGCAGTAGTCCAGTCTCCGAGGACCAGAGCAGTCTGCCCCAGACTCAAAGTTCCAAGAGGCACAGCTGGAATTGAAACACAGGGCTTTCTGTCTCTAAACCATGAGCTCATAGCACAATACTAAGGTAATCCCCAGCGGGGCCGTCTTAGGTAAATCTTCCCACCTGAAAATACCATCTTCATACCAATGCCTGAAATTCCTCCACCAGAGGAAAGATAATACCTTAGAACAGAATGTGATTCTTTCCCCATGCTCCTCTTTTAAAAACAAACACTGAGCAAACTTTGGAATATTGAAAATGCCCATGATAAAGAAAAGGGGACCAGAATCTTCTTAAAGTTGTTCTTACTGTTTAAATCATGAATAACTTCCCTATCTTGAGTTCTTCTATACCTTCAACAAATACATCATAAAAAATTAAAATTATTTTAAAGAGCAAATACTCCTTGGGAGGGGTAACCTATTAAGTCAGTAACATTTAAGAGTGTATATGTTAATTGGGAAATTTTCATCATAACAAGAGAAATGAGAGTATACAATTTATGGCTGCCCACCAAAGTTTGAAATGGAGAGGGAGAGAATAAAGTGCTAAATATAAATATCATATTCTTTAGAACTTTACCTTGTACCACCTCTTCTAAGTTATTAGAAAACATTCCGTGTTCCTCAAGCCTAGCTCACATTTCCACCAGATATTCGTTCAAAATGTTCTGTGTGAAGTATCTTCTTAATTCTTATTTCACCTCCTCTAAGAAACGTTTGTAGATCTCCTTTGTCAGAAACAATTTGTGCCCCTCTTTCTGACCATACTGTCTGGGGATCTTTCTATTATTAAGCCCTTATTGCATTAATATCTGTCCTAAAGTTAATTAGGCATTCATCTGTTTCCCCTTTGAAATTGTAAATTCTCAGGAATCCTAGCTCATCAGTTTATGTATCTCCCACAGGGCCCAACTTACTGCTGTGTACATAGTAGGGGCTTAATAAATGTTTAAAGACTTGAAATGAAAATATATTCTTCCTAGCTCAAGTAAATCCTTGGTAGGAATTTCTCCGTAAACAGCCCTGTTGAAGAGTTTTTCAGCTTGAGCCATTTGCAGTATTGCTTTGGCCTTCATGAATTTTCTTTAATAGAAAAAAAAAAAGTAACCCAAATGCTCTTTCCTGTGGTAAGAGTCGTAATTTCAAGAGACAGAGCTGTTCATAGGCAAACATTTTGAATTCTGTACTATGTTCAGAGCCAATTAGAAGCAATTGGATTTATGAATTTTTTATTTTCCTGATTGATTTTCTATTTAGTTTCTCCTGAATAACTACTTAAAAATCCTTCCATAACATTCACCCTTCTCGTTGATTTCTAGCCCTAGAGAACCAACCTTTCAGCAATTATACAAACCCTTTACACAATTTTTTTTTTTTGGCTTCCACTTCTTTTAGTTTATTGAAATCCTCTCCAGATAAAAACCTTGAAATAATTAAGCCGATCACTGTTCTGAACCACGTTAATTCTTCTATTTTTCTCCTTAAAGGAGATGACTAGTGGACAGCTTGGAATAGCAATGAGGTATGGTATTTATAATACCTCTTCCATGATGAATAACTAACTTATCCAAAATCCTATTACTCCAACATTTCAATTATGGTTAGAATAAGGTCTCTGATTTGGATCCTCGTTCATTTAGAAATGGCCTCCTTCCCTGGGGACCTTCAGAGCTTCTGAGGCCAGCTGGTGATGAGGCCTGAATTTGAACACTGCAAAGTTAGGAATGTGAGCAAGAGCTCTTTAAAGCTCTTTCCTGGTTTAAAATGACCTGTGAGGTCTGGGGCTTTGCCCACCTTCATTTTCTCCAGGGATTTCAGCACTTGTCCTAAGTATCTTCCCCCAGCCCTAAACACTGCCACAACTGCCCTGGATGGCTTCAGTATCTACAGAGAATTGGACTTTGTCAACACTTAGAGCCATTCAACTACGAAGGGCTCATACTCTGGGAATCCCTTCTGACCACAGCCTCCCCTGGCCTGGCCTTGGCTCCCAGGAGTCTTCATTGCAGCATCCACTATTACTTTCTCACTCATAGAGGAAGAGCTGTAGGGTCTTTATGCTGGCCGGGCCCTTTGGGAGCATCCTGTTCAGTGATTGAGCTTAGGAACTCTTTTCTCAAATGAAATCATATATGAATGCCCCATAAAAAAGAACAGAGCTGCTCTGACCAAAGCATGCGTATAGACCCCAACCACTCATTATGTCTTAGGTTGTGGTTTTATAGATCACACAGTGGAGGCTTAAACTTGCGGGATTTTAAATAAATTTGGTCAGCGGTCTTGGACTTCTATTCCTATTGGTAAGGCAGAGCCTTGGCCCCCAGCCAAATCCCTGGTCACCAGCATCTCTTCCTAATATTCTTCGGAGGCTTCACAGAGTTTTTTGCTCATATGATCAAGACTGAAATTGTTCATCTCCCCAATGGGTCCATTGTGCTGTCTCCACTTTGTTCCCCTCTCCTCCTGTCCTTGTTGACCACCTGGGCTCCAGGCACTGTGCTCCCAACTCCCACAGGCATTGCTGCTGTCTATGCAGGCACTGCTCAGCTTCGGGGAGTACCGCTGCTGGGGCCGTGGAGATGGGGACACCTTGAGGTTGACTTCCTCCTTTATGCACTCCATTCTGTGAAAAGAGTACCTACGCAAGTTCATCTCTTAGAGAATAATTCATGAAAACAGCTTTTTGTATTTACTCACAGCCCTCTCTGTCCAATGACCTGAATACTGAGTCAGTAGAAGGCTGGAATGAGGACACATCTGTATTACTGAGAACTAAGGCTTTGGTTCTGGGTCTGGCTTATCGACTGGGTTCTGCCCTCTAAGATGAGTTACCGTCTTCAGGCTCTTCAGTTTCTCAGGCAAATCATTTCTCCCAGCAGTTCGCTTGCAGCGGTGGGTAAGGCGTAGACATAGCTGGGCCATCTTTTCTGGCCCCATCTCAGGACTCTTCCCTATTCACTCTTGCCCCTAAAACACACACGAGAAACAAAATTTGTAAGGAACTTAATTTAAATTTGATTGATTTTCACCAAAATGAGAGATCAGGTATTTTGAGAGAAATTTCTAAAAGTGAAAATTTTTCATGGGTATGAATCCATGAGAACTGACCTGAACAATTAATTTTAAAATTTTGATCAAGAAAACCAATCATTGTGCAGGATCTAAAGAGAGCACAAAGATTTACCTAATGACCAGGAAGTATGAGAGCTGAACACACACACACACACACACACACACACACACGTTTCCCTAAACCAGAAAGGAAAAGGAGAGACCTTTTCCATTTCCATTCTCTCCCCATAGGTTGGCTTAAGACTTTGCTCCTTGTGAAATAATAAGAGAGATATATATACACACACATACTGGTCTCTACCCCCAGTTCCTGACAAGGGCTCCTGAAACCTTTATAAATCCCTAAGTAATAAGAGCATGAGGAGCATCTCTTGTTCTAGTGAGGTGACTCTGGGTGGGCTCCTAGATGGGAGTTGGTCACCAGAAAGATCAAGGTGTGATCAGAGGCTTGGAATTTTTAGTCCTATACCCCATTCTTCAGAAGGGGGAGAGGGCTGGAAATGGAGTTAATAACTGATCATGTCTATGTAATGAAGCCTCCATAAAATCCCAATAGTGTGAGGTTCAGAAAGCTTCCAAGTGGGTGAACACATCTATGTACCAGAAGGGTGATACACCCCAACTCCCTAGGGACAGAAGCTCTTGCACTCCAGAAACTCCCAGACCTCACCCTATGTATCTCTTCGTCTGGCTGTTCATCCATATCCTTTAGCATATCATTTAATAAACTGGTATACATAAGTAAGTGTTTCCTTGAGTTCTGTGAGCTGTTCTAGCAAAATGTTGAATCCAAAGGGGAGGAGGTCATGGGAATCTCTAGTTTGTAGCCAAGTTGGACAGAAGCTGTGGCTAACCTAGGAACCCACTACTTGTGATTGGCACATCAAGTGGGGAGAGAGGACAGTCTTGCGGGACTGAGCTCTGAACCTGGGCGATCTGACACTATCTTCAGGTAGACAGTGTCAGAATTGAGTTGAACTGTAGGACACCCAGCTGGGGTCACAGAATCACGGGGGTGGTGTGGGGGAAACCCACACAGCTGGTGTCAGAAGCGTTGTCGGTGTGGAAGTCATGTCAGAGCAAGGAAGAAACACAGGAGGAGGATGAGAGGTTTTTTCCTACACGTTACTCATGGTGTGGTCCACAGACCAGCCACATCGGCATCATCAGGAGCTGGTCAGAATGCAGAATCTCAGAGCCCACTCCCGAACTGCTGAGCCCGAACCCGCACGTTAACGATGAGGGAGATCTGTACACAATTTAAAGTTGTGAAGCACTTCTCTGGACAATATCATCCACTTGCACATATAGAAACTGTGTCTCAGATCCCTTCAGGGTCCACATGTGGAGGAGGTGCAAGAGGAACAAAGTCCTGGGAACTTGGAAAGGAACAGAAGAAAAGGGCAAGAAGAGGGAGGCTGGGAGTGTTTGAGGGAGAAACAAACTTTGTACTTCTCTCTTTTGCCAAAGATTGGCTCTGGGCACCAGCCTTTAGAGTTGCAGCCAAGAAAAACATCATCCAACTACCCAATTTCAAATAGGAACTGCGGGTTTTCTCCAACTCCAGAGTGAGGCTGAGATCAGGGACCCTGGCCCAGCTGACCAGGACTCCAGCTTCCTGATTCCTGGCAGATCACAGCCCCGGAAGTACCGTTAAGAGACCAACAACAGGCTTGTGAAAGAAGAAGACATATTCACTGTTGTTTTCCCTTGAATGGAATCAGTGAATGCTCTGCCTCAAGATTTATTTCCAGCCTGACAACATTCAAGACATGTAGGTGGGGGAAGAAAAGCCTAACTTTAGTAGGTAACGATGACATAGCCCAAGATTTTTTCTGTTTAAACCTCCTTATGCTAAGGCAGTTAGAGATCTGCAGAAGAGAAGCAGGTAAGTACCTGGTTTTGCAAAATAATGCTAGCTCATTTGCAGAAGATGGGTAAAGATCAGTCCTAGAACGTTTGAAAACGAGTCATATCTCTGGGCTCTTCCATTCCTAGGCATGCTGTCCTCATGATGAATTTCTCACTGGGAAAGCATAAGATAATGAATGACATTGCAGGAATGGGAGCGAAGCCTGGACAGGCGTGGCTCTGCTGTGCCTTCTCTGGCTCACACTGTCCGGCAAGGAGACCAGTCAGGGATGAAAGTCCGGCTGCACACACACCCTGCGTTCACACCCTTCTCTGGAGAAATACCACTTCCTTGGTGACCCAGGAAATCCAGAGCTTGCAGACAGATGCTATGCTGCAGACACAGGGCCTCCACTTGGCCAAACAGATGCCCATGACAATACAGAATTAGAAGTGGATTCAGAGCAATGTGTCTCAGTTGTCACTCTCAGAGCTCTGGAGACAGGCTGTTATTAATCACTCCAGCCACATCTATCAGGCGGTTCTCATTTGGCCACGGCTCATAGTCACAGATGCACAGCCAGGGTCTCCTGTTAAATCAAATCCAACAGCTCTATGATAAGGATGACACAGGTGAATGGGGGACAAAAGTGTACAGTCTTAGCCATGTGTTCACACGATTGAAAATGTGGAGAAAGGAAATGTCTGCTGACTACCAACCAGGTGCCAGATTATTCATTTCTCTCTCTCTATATATATATATGCAATATATATATATATATATATATATATGTATCACACAGTAGTAGAGTAGTATAGAAACTCAGGTCTAGGAGAATGGCAGAAATAATCAGAATAGAGAGGAAGATGAATAGTAGGGAACTGAGTCAGAGGTCATAGAGAAGATGAAAAGAGAAAGAAGGAAAAAGAGAGGGAGAAAAAGAATAAGAGGGAAAGGCCAGGAGCAGAAAGCAAACTGCCTTTTCCTAACCAGAGTTCCTAGTCTGGGCTCCCACTTACAGGCCACTTTGTCATTTATAGGTTGGTGAGCTGGTACGAGTCACGTAACCACACTCTCTTAATCTGTAAAGTGAGGGCAGCAATGTCCAGCTAACTGCTTCACTGGCTTGCTGTCAGGATCAAATAAGGATCTCTGTGCAAAGTCCTACAAAATTAGAAGCACTATACGAACGAACAGAAGTTCTTCCAATGGTGTTCAAAGGCTGGATGAGAATCAGAAGACCAGGTCCCCAGTATAAAGTGAAGGACAACGTCTACCAAATGGTGAACAGAGGAAGGAACCCCTGCTTCAGCTTGGGAGCCAACCCGTGAGAACCTGCAAGTCTTGAGTCAGTTGGCTTACCTCTCCCTCTGTGGGGTTGATTGTGGAGGGAGGGAGAGGTAAGCCAACTGACTCCTGTCCTTTGCTCCATCCAGGTGGTGAGAGCAGAGAGCCAAGCTTGCCAGCTGTCTTTCCACTGAGATTTCAAAGAGTGCAGACCTTCCCCCCTCCCAAATCCTGTGTGGGAATTAGGAGGAATCACCTCCTTTCTTCCTGGGCTAGGAGCATATCACCGAGTTGTCTGATGTTTGTGTTTTATGCTTTTATTAATGACAGCCTGGGAAACCAGCACCAAGTGAAAAATGTAGTGAAAGTTGGGGGGCAGGGCAAGGCGTGGAGATCTGGGAGGAAGGAAATAGAAAGTTTGGATGTTAATCCCATGCAAGGGATTTATGTGACACAATTCAGAAATCGAGGCGTACTGAAGAAATTTTTAGTGAAATAAAGTCCAGGAAAAAGAAACCAGAGAGGAATAAATTAGTTGGAAAAGACTCTCTTGTGTTTTTTTGCAGGGCAGAGTACCAGAAAGGGGGAAGCCTAATTTAAGTAGTTTCTTTGAAGTCAGAACCATGGAGGAATTTTTGACAATGAAGTTGATGGGAGTGTTGTTTGGCCTGAACTAGAAATAAGGCCTGACTGAGTCTATTACCTGCCCAACCAAAGAAGAACACAGAGCTGCAATTGCGAATATCCATCTATTTAGTGTGTGCGCCAAGATTTCAGACTTTTTGGTGGTGCGGGCTGAAAGGTACTGGGAAAGATGCTCTGGAATGAAGGACAAAAGCCCAGGTCAAAAGTGTGCTCCTGAGAGGAGGAAGCAGAAAACATCTCTTTGCTTTTCCTTCCTCCCTTGGGAGGTTATAGGGGGCTGAATGGTATCCTCAAACATGTGGTCACATCCCAATTCCTGGAACATGAGCATAGTACCTCATTTGGGGAAAGGGTCTTTGTGGACATGACTAAGTCAAGGATCTTGAGATGAGGAGATCATCATCCTGGATTGTCTGGGGGCGGGGAGGGGGGGTTAAATGCAATCACGAGAGGGAGGCCAAGAGAGATTAAAGAGACATGCAGAAGAGAAGTCGATGAGAAGGTGGTGGTAGAGATTGGAGTCACACAGCTTTCAGCAGAGGGAGGCCTGAAGCTACCAAACCTGGAAGAGGCCAGGAACAATTCTCCCCTAGAGCTTCTGGAGGGAGCTTGACCCTGCCGCCACCTTGACTTCAGACTCCGGGCCTCCAGAACTGTGGGAGAATCCATTTGTATTGTTCTAAGTCACCAAGTTTGTGGTAATCTATGACAGTAGCCATTGGAAACGAGTACAGGCGGAATAGGAAAAAGTTACCCAGCAGCAGAAACAACTTTAAGTCTTTTGACATCCCTCTTTGGTCCAAGACAAGGTCCATTTGCCAGAATCAGGAGGCCGCGGTATCGACCAGCACGCACTCTGTGCAGATCCTGGTGGGGAGTTTCAGCGCCGAGGAGACCACACTGCGCTTGCTCTCCATTGAAGTGCTCGCTGACACAGCACCAATGGAGAGACGTGAAGGCCACATGCCCACGTACAAGGAATGGACACATAAAACAGGAGATGTACATCCAGCATCTCATCAAATCCCCAGCAAGCCTGGGAGATGGAAATGGCAGTTCCAAGAGTTCACCGTGAGAGGAGTCGTTCCCACCTGCGTTTGAGTCCAGCTCCCCCATTCATTGGCTGTGTGATCGGCACTGGCCCCCACCCCCGGCCCCCACTCCAGTTCCTTCACCTGTAGAATGGAAGTGAGGAAAGCTACCTCACAGGCTTGTTGATGAGAGGCTTAAGGCAGTTCACAAAGCCCTTGGCTTCCTGAAGGGGCTTGGCAAAATGGCTGTTGCTATCACCACCCAAGATCTAAGGGCAGTAAGACCGGTCTGTCTGACCTGGGGAGACTTGATCCTTCTGGAGCCTGAGGCTACCTCATCATGCAGGGCTCAGCCTGTTCAAGTGAAGGTGCTCAGTTCACACAGTCCCACATCTGTGCCGGGTCTTGCCTGCTGTGCTCGGCACCTACCTTCCTATGCTCCCCAAACCACAAGCGCTAGAAACCTGCGAACTATTTCTCAGACTTCCCTGTTAGCATGGTTCCAGTTTAGAAGCCACCCGTGGGAGACACGGGCATGAGAGCAGGGGTTCTTTTTTTGGCTCTAGCTTTCGTGGCAGCAGTCTAATAGCAGTAGTAGAGGCGGCCGGGACAGAGGGATCCCGCAGGGGCAGCGGTGGTTGTAGGCAGTAGGGGTGCGAGGCCAGGGGGCCTGGGCGCTGTGGGGCTGGCGGGCTGACTGCAGGGCTGGGCCTCTGGGGAACGGGACTCCTCCCATCCTCACTTTGGCTCCTTCCCTTCCAACAACTTGGCAACTTCACTCCCTGTATGAAATCCCTCTGCTTGAAATACCTACAATGACTTCCATTTCCTTGACCGAATCTGTCACCAGAACATCAGTCCTCTGCAGGGACACAGGTGCCAAAGAATGGAGATGTTAGGGCCCCCAGAAGGCTTTCTCTATGGAAAATACCGCCTAACGTGGTCGTTTAGAGATAAGCCTTAAAATTAAAATATGCCAGCGAAAGCTACCCTTTTGGCTCAAATACGTTCAGGGGATCATTGATTGTATTAGAATCTGTCAGTAGAGAAAGTCTTGTAACTGAGGATGACGGAAAAGAGTGCAAACAGCACAAAGGCAGAGAGAGGAAGCTGGGTGAAAGACAGGGAAAAGAGAGAAAATCCCTCAGAATGAGGATAAAGTACCACTGGGGAAAAGTATATGTTTGCCCAGATAGTCCTGACTACCACTTGGTCTTTTTTTTTCATTTTTTAAATTGTGGTAAAATATACATAACACACAATGTCCCATTTCAGCCATTTTCAAGTGCATACTTCAGTGGCATTAAATACATTCACATGGTTGTGACAAGCTTCACTGCCATCCATCTCCAGAACTTGTACATCTTACCAAACTGAAACTCCATCCTATATCATACAATGACTCTCCATTTCCCCCTTTCCCAGGCCCTGGCTGTCACTATTCTACTTTCTGTCTGTATGAATTTTACTACCCCAGGAACCACATACAAGTTGAATCATAATATTTGCTGTTTTGTGTCTGGCTTTTGTCATTTAACACAGTGTCTTCCTTGTTAAGGCTGAATAATATTCCATTATATGTGTGAACCACATTCTGTTTATCTACACATTTGTCAATGGACACTTGGTTACTTCCATCTTTGGCTATTTCAAATAATGCTGCTGTGAACATTGATGTACAAATGTCTCTTCAATCTGCTTCCAATTCTTTTGGGTAGAAAAATTCTACCTAAAAGTAGACTTGTTGGGTCGCATGGTTATTCTAGACTTAAATTTTTTTTTGAAGAACTGCCACACTGTTTTCCATAGCACCTGCAACATTTTACATTCCCACCAGCAATGCACAAAGTTTCCAACTTCTCTACATCCTTGCTAACATGTTATTTTCTATATTTAAAAAAAAATAATAGCTATCCTATTGGATGTGAAGTGGTATCTCATTGTGCTTTTGATTTGCATTTCCCTAATGATTAGTGATGTTGAACATCTGTTCATGTGCTTATTAGCCATTTGTATATTTTCCTTGAAGAATGTAACTCGGCTTTTTACAGGAATTTTAAAGGAGAATAAAGAGACTTATGTCTGCAGAAAGAAAAGAAAGTGGACCCCTCTCCCCACATGAGCTTCAGAGACTATGAAAAACAATTTTTTAAAGAATGTGTGAGATCACATTCCTTACATATATATATATATACTGAGTGCAAATGAATGCAGATGGGACTTTTCTGACTAGTCAAATAAACTTAATCAGAAAGCAGATTCCAATATAAATTCAAACAAGTTGTGAAACAAAATGCATAAGAGCACGTCAAGTTCTATTGAAGGAAGCATAAAACCCTATAAAAATAAAATTCCCCTTGTCATTCAAATTTCAATTTATATGTGTCTGGTCTTCAGACAATAGGAAGTTGCATTTTAGTCTCATGGACTAGGGAGGAGGGGCAAATATGAAGGGAACAGCAAATCAGTGAAAAGAATAAAAAGAACTGCTTACTGGTCTCTCTCTTTCACATCACACTTGATGCCCACACAAGTGATACTCAGAACTGTGCAGGATAGAATGTACCCTGGGCGCAGTGAGGAGGTGGATCACATGCTCCTGTTTGCTAAGGACATTTGTCTGAATTAGGCGTGTGGGAGAGCGTCTGTCTACAAACCTAGACACAAAAGGGATCTTATTTGCTTTCATAATTCCTTTTCCCCTCCCTCTTCATATTTTTACGCTAAAGCGTGTGCAATGTATTCAAGCATCTGGGTCGTGATTCACCATTACTCTCTAGAGCTTTTGTTAAGCTTTGTGCCATCCACAAAAGAATAGCAATGAAGTTAATTAATGGCCAAATTTATTGGAATCTATATTGATTGCATCAAGGTTTCTATCTCAATGTTTTTGACCAAAAAAAAAAAAAAAAGCACTGATGCTAACAGCTAATGGAGTGGCTGATACTTAGCAGATGTTTGATATGTACAAATGAATGAACACTTGGAAATCTGAGCCCCCATCATTTCTTCCCTGAATTATTATAGTTGCTTTCTAATTGCTCTCCTTGCATACCACCTAGTAGCTGTCCACCAGATCATATAACTGGAAGTCATCTTTACCACTCCTAGCTCAAGCCTCACTAGCCATCCACAGTCAGGGGCTGTTGTATTGCCTTTGAACTAAAAGTACAACATCTCTGTCCTCTCCAAACTCCCTGCCACAGTTGAGCAATTGAGTTCCAGCTCTGATTAACTGTACCTGGATTTTTTAATAGCCCTCTTTCCAACAAACTCTCTTCATTTTAATACATCCACTAACATTCCAACACAGTGATCTTCCTTTGACATCAGGAATAACATTTCTAGAAACATAGGTAATAGCAATTAGAAGTCCATGTAACAGAAACAATAGGCATGAATATATGAAAAATATATGAACAATGATGTTGCATCATAATTTGTAATATTAAGAATTGCAAACAGGGGCGCCCAGGTGGCTCAGTCAGTTGAACACCCGACTCTTGATTTCAGGTCAGGTCATGATCTCAGGGTCGTGAGATTGAGCCCCTCATCAGGCTCTGTGCTGGGTGTGGAGCCTGCTTGGGATTCTCTCTCTCTAGCTCTCTCTCTGCCCCTCTCTCACTCAAGCTCTCTCTCTCCCCCCCTCCAAAAAAAAGAATTGCAAACAAACCAAATATCAACCTATGTAAGAATTAAAGAAATTGTCTCTAAAATGGAATACTATGACAAAAAAGTAGGTAGGCCTACATGAACTAGTATAGGAAGGTGTCCACAACAGTATTATCTTCAAAAGAAAAGCTGCAGATGAAAGACAGTAGAATATAGAGAGATTGAGCATTTTGTACAAAGTGTAAATACAAATTGTGGAGGAAAGAGTTAACAAAACAGGCCTGACTATAATCCTCTGAAAGTTCTGCTTATCAGGTTGGGCCTTGGCTGGCATCTGGAAACTTGGAATTCAGGAGGGTTCCTGCTATTCCCAACTCATAAAAGCAGCTTCCTATGCCTAAACTGCTTATACAACCAACGTGGTTTATACTGAACTCTTGCTTTCCTTCTGGGAGTCAGAAATTGTGTTATGTATCAGTTAGAGGCTACCCGTGTGACCAGGCCCATAAAAACCCCGGACACTGAGTCTCTAAAGAGCTTCCCCCGCAGACAACATTTCACATGTGCCATCATAACTCTTCGCTGGTGGAATTAAGCTTGTCCTATGTGAGCACACTGGGAGAGACCCCGGGAAGCTTGTGCCTGGCTTCTCTCAGAGTTTGCCCTGTGTGCCTTCTCCCTGTGTTGATCTTGCTCTAAATCTTTTCACTGTAAATAAATCTTGTGAATATGATTTTATGCTAAGTCCTGTGAGTCCTCCTGGTAAATCATAGAACTTGGAGGTGCTCTTGGGGACCCCCTTACACAAATACATAGCTTTATTTATATATGTGTAGGAAAAGTCTGGAATCACTGAGGATTCTTTATTTTTAGTAGGAGGTTGAAATTGTCATTTTACCTCTTACTATATATTTAATGTTATGGGAATACAAGTGAGTTTGAATCATGTGTATGTGTGTCTTCAGTGATTGGCCATGTTGTAATGATCGCTTACATGTATGTCCCCACATCATGATGAGTCCTTTTGGGGCTGGGGTCCAGTCTGTGTTTTTGGAACGTCTCCCACGACTAGCAGTGGGCAAACCACACAGTAGGCGACAAAAATGAGATGATGCTAACTACATTTGAAAGAAAAGCAAACAGAAGTACATAGAGATGATTTAGAAATAAACTAAAAGGAGTATTTACATGGAGAATCTCCTTTCAAGTTTCAGATTTTCAGTACCTTTGATTTCCCAGGTTACTTCAAGCCTCCCCAGTTTTTACCCCTATTTGGAAGAGATAAGGAAAATCCAAAAATAAAGGGGAAAAAAGAGATGAGATATCATTAGATGAGAATAGAAAAATAACTACAATTTAAATTTCTTCACTTCAGAGGCAAGCAGCTAGCCCTTTCATTTAGTAGAGTTTATCCAAAAGAGGACAGTATGACTTCTTTCTCAAAGAAATCTCTGTTGGTAGCATGACTCCTATATCAGAGAAGGACATCAGATGTGCAGTAGCTAGGATATGAAACAAATGTGGAAACCTTTTACACTTTCCTCCTCTTGAATGTGCAGTTTTGTAAGAATGATTAAATACCTGAGTGACCGTGGGGTACCAGTGTGTGAGGATAAGCTAACTCAAGTGTTTATTCATTGCCTCGGGCTATCCTAATACACAACTGTTTTGTTTTGTTTTGTTTCACCGGGTACATGAAAGTAAACCATCATAGATTCAAATTCTGGCGCCAATTTCTGAAGACATGTCAGGGTGTAGATGTTGAGGAGATATAAATAATTAAGGAAACATACAGGAATATTCGACTACTGAGTAAAAAGTGGGTTGGGTCCAGGATCCTTTGCTTTGAGTTTTAAACTCTGTCTTTACTTGGAGTCTATAATTCAAGCTGGCGCTAAGTTAGTATTTTCTAAATCTTTTCTTGCTTAATCATAGATATACCATATATTATATAGACAGTCACAAGTTGAGATGGCACAGAAATGTGTACTTTACATGTGTATGAATATTTTATCTCCATGTTACAGCCAACCTGTGAAATTGTCCCACTTGAAAATTGAGTATATTCAAGCAGTCAGGCAGGCTCTGTCCAGGATCTACGAATAATTTGAGGCACCCAAAACCATAATTTAAAAACCATTAAATTGCTCTCTGAGCTATTGCTACCATGGGCTTCCAGCCATAGCCTTGAATAGGTTTTTATCCTGGTGAAATATCAGAGCCTGTTTTACATGCTGAAGCTTTGTAAAAAGGTGAATCCATCTACTCTAGTTACAGAAAGTCAGAGTTCCCTTGACATTTTCATTACTAATAGCCATTTTTCAAACTAAATTCCCACTTCAGTTGATTCTCAGTGGTCATAAATGGTTGTCAGAACTTGCCCAGGGTTCATCTAGATATTCCTTTGAGATATTCTTATTAGCAAGTAGACAGATTTCTTCCATATGCCATAATATATAGCCCACATGTGCTCAGATACAAAAGTGTGTGTGTGTGTGTGTGTGTGAGCACTCATGTCAGATCTCAATGACAGATGGCTTCTTTTTTAAAAAAGTGGGTGAAGGAAAGTTGCCTGTGCAGATTTTGGCCAATTTCCCCCTGTCTTTTATGTATAGGTTTAACTGATTAATGAGAAACAAAGGCTTACATCAAATACCTGGATTTAGAACTTAATGCAATGCAAAGTCATTGAATTAATGATCTGAGTAAAGCTCAACAGGCAGTGAGTAATGCATATATTTTGGGGACTAGCATTCCAGGCAAGGGAAGTAAGAAGTACAAAGACCATGTCACCAGAGTGGAAGAAAATAGCAGACAAATTATACAGAAAGGTCCCAAGGGTCCAGATTTTATAAGACCGTAAAGCCATTGTGAAGACTTAGGCTTTACTCCACATGAGGTGGAAAGCCACTGGAAAGAGCTCCTGGCTTGAGCTGTACCCAGTTGGGGCCCTTTTATCAAAGTGTGACACTGGCCTATGCCTCCTTCTCCCCACCACCTCACAGGGCTACCTGGGGTCCACCAAGAAGAAGAAAAACAAGTGCAGGGCACCCCCTGGGAACTCCCAGAAACCCATGATGGCAACCACACTGGGGCAGGGAGCCTACATTTGGCGCTAGAAATAACACCAGTGAAGCACAGTTGTAAGTCTTCAACTTCATGGTGATTTCTTGGGCTGGGAAAGGCCTGCCTGCCCCCCTCCACTCAGAACCTGGGAGAAGATGGGCAGCCCAGCTCCAGCTGGGAGAGCCCCTGGCATGGCCAAGGTAGCTATCGCCAGAGGCTAAATTTTAGAACTAAAGGGATAGTGGAGATCCACACCCAGCTGGGGAGTCTTCAAAAGAGCAAACACAGACTGGGGTGTTTTTACCTTTTTTGAAAGTGCAACTCTACTATAATTAAATTAATTTTTTTTTTCCTCCTTGAGTAAGGATTAAGTTGCAAAGTGAGAGCAACAATGATGTTGGAATGAGATGAGGAGAATGTGGGCTCAGGGCACACTGAGTCTCTGCTCTGGTCCTAGCAGCCATGCGACACCCAAGCCTTTAGATTCATGACCTCAGTGATATGCATAAATATGGAGTGGGAGAGTTAGTAGACAGGACTCCTGTGTCCCAAAACCTCCAAAATGCTTCCACCTGCTCCCAGGATCATAAAATGCTTCTCGTGGAATATGGTTTTTTCCCTTCTTCAGATAGATAAAGGGAGGTTTAAACTGCTTCTAGAAAACATTCATCTGGAGGTATAAATAACAAATTGCTCCCTACTGGATGTTGGAATGGTCCATGAAAGGAAGAGGTGTAACCCTCGGGAGCAAATTGGGGTCAGCCAGTTCAAGTTCCAATTTCAGTCCCCAACTTCTTTTTTTTTTTTAAGATCTATTTATTTTGGTGAGGGGCAGGGAGGTGCAGAGAGGAGGGGGAGAGAGAGAATCTCAAGCAGACTCCCACTGAGCACAGAGCCCGACACAGGGCTCAGTCTCACGACCCTGAGATCATGACCTGAGTGGAAATCAAGAGTCAGAGGCTTAACCGAATGAGCCACCCAGGAGCCCCTTCAATCCCCAACTTCTGAAGATCTTGGGCAAAATATTCAACACAGCACAGGGGATCTCAGCCTTAACTGTACATTAAATTCACCTGGGGAAACTTTTAAAATCCCAATACCTAGGCATCATGCCAAACCAACCAAATCAGAATCTGTAGAGGTGGGACCAATGATCAGTATGTTTTTAAAGCTCTCCAGGTGATTTCAATGCATAGCCACTGTCAAGAACCATTAGTCCTCAGGCTCCGCCACCAAGGCAACTAAAACAGTCTCCACAGGGCCACATTTTACAAAAACTCCTGAGTGCTTACCATATGCAGTTAGGGCTGATAAACATAGACTCTCATTAGTAATGAGGTTATCATGCTTAACTCATTAGGCTGTTGTCAGGATTATGCAAGATAACATATGTAATCCTCTAAGCGTAGTGCTTGATTCTTAAGCATTTAATAAATGATAGGTATTATTATTTTAATTATCATTATTGTCGCTATTATTATTAGATACCACACAGGGAGAAAAGAATGCACGGGGGGAGACTGGAGGTCATAAATGCAAACTTAGAGACATTCTAGGGTGGCCAAATCTAACTCCATTGACTTTTGTGTTAGGCTGTGCATGGCTGGTAGACCAGAACCATGACGTGGAGGATTGTCTAGAAACATCGCAAAATGGAGAGCCAAGCCCTGATCTTTGACTATAGGCTCCACCCATCCTGCCACCTTGTGTGGCTTGGTTCTAGAAGAAGAGGTCAAGGAAGGGAGCACACTACCTGGGTCTGGTCTGGAACAGGAAAGGAATGTTCGAGAAGCCTAGCCAGACTGGCCACTCTTTGGCTTTGCAAACATACCTCCACACAACCCACTGGGTACAGCCGTGGAATTGAATTTGAGGAGACAGTTGATTGGTAAAAGGCTGAGACACCTGTGACTGAGGGCTCTACCTAGTGCTGTAAGTGATCCCTAAGTGGGATTTGTAAGAGAACAAGAGAGCAGAGGTCACCTGGGAGATGCTGGGTTTACAGGGACCTCCTTCTTCCACTCAGGGATTCCACCCCCTCTCATTTCGACTCCCTGTCCCTCTAACCAGCGTGCACGCTTTCTAAACGTCTCCTTGAAATCAGGCAGAGCAACCACCTACCCACTATTATTTGCCTGGACAACCTCTGAACCCCACATACTTCATCCAAATATTGGGCCAGTAAAACATTCTTTGAAGTCAGCGACATGAAGGACGGACTCCTTGGACAACTGCCTCCAATTCGGTGGAAGGAGGCCACTCAGCAGCCAGACCACCCAAGAAACTCCCAGAGCACCGCCTCCTCTGAGGCTGGACTTTCTTCAACAGACCAGTGTTTCGATGTGGGAAGGGGTCTTCAAATGCCATTGGCTCAGTTGGAAGAAACTTTTTTTTTTTTTTTTAAGATTTTATTTACAAGCAGGGGGAGCAGCAGGAGCAGAGGGAGAAGCAGGCTCCCCGCCGAGCAGAGAGCCCCATGCGGGTTTCCATCCCAGGACCCCGAGATCATGACCTGAGCTGGAGGTAGACGCTTAACCGGCTGAGCCACACAGGCACCTTAGCAGAAATTCTTAAGGAAAGATCGGAATTGTCCTGTGCCAGCCCCCTGTAAATAAAACCTTTCTACAGTGAAAACACCAGCTTGTTCACCGACTCAAATTGTGGTGAGGGGGCAAAAGCTGCTCACGATCTGAAAGGCCCAACGCAGGCCCCAGCCCCAGCCTTGCGCTCGCAGGAGGCGCTCCGTTTAATGACTATTCACTAGGCGATTATTAGGAATTAATTCAGTAGAGAAGATAATCAATAGATGGCCCACTGAGAGAAGTCCATTAAGGTAGAACGGCTCGTCTCTTCAGGTGTGATAAATAGTGCATTTAGAGTATTCAATACCATAATAAAGGTTGTAATTAAATGAGGCCACTTGGCATCTTAATAACTGCATGCTTGCAAAGATTTAAACTTCGGACGGAGGCACACAGTAACATTCATAATCCCTTGAATGGGTTTCCTTTTTAGAGGAGAGAAAATAATGTCTGACTCTTCTCCTGAGAAGCTGACAGGGCAGATCTGTCCCCAGATCTTTACAGAGTTAAAAAGAAGAGGTGACTTTGCGCGCCCGTCACTGCGTCTTTTGTTCTCAGTGTTTCCCCACGAGCTTAATTATTAGCATCATCCTAGTGGGAAGAAGGCAGGCCAGAAGAGGCCTGGGGGACTGCGGCACAGGGACCCGGTGGCCCCAGCAGGATGCAAATCCGCGCATATACAAATGACTTTGCAGAAGTACAGTAAGACTTCCCAGACCAAATCATCTCCATTTCTGTGGCTTATTATTAAAAGAGAAGCCCTTGCCACCGTTTGTCCTTTAGCCCTCCCTCATCCTCTCTAGAGTTTGCGTGCAAGTGTGAATGCGCACGCGCGCATGCATGCACCCACACGTGCATTTAAAATCCATTTTTCTCCTTTCCCTGTAGGTTCTGAATAAAAATTTTTCAATGCAAATTTCAGATACATATTATAATCACAAGTCATCTGTTCGGCAGCTTGCAAAACAGATGCATTTTGTTCATTTCCATCCCATCCAGGAGATGTGTGTCAACTGCTGACCTCATCAGACCTCCCCCAGGGTTGAGGATTATGAGTCTAAGAAGAGATTCAGTAAAAGGAAGAAAGAAAATGCTTTCATGTTCACACTTCTTTGTGTAAGTGCACACTGCCTTTGATCCTAATCTATGGACAGTGTTGATGGATGAGCACATGCTAATCAGTCCCGTCCTGGGAAGCATCTCGGCCTATGGACACACAGTGAACCTGTCAAAAGGCAGCCGAGCCCTGTCTCTGCCATCCGACCCCCACCCAATCCCAGTGTGCCCCCAGACGCTGCTACTCTACATTCTGAGTGTTATATTTAGCAATCTCTAGTAGAGATCACAGATTTTGAGAGTGAAACAAAATGCTGGTGGAGACCATAAGGGAGGCTTTTAAGCTTCAACTGTTATTAAGTTTAACTTGATGTTAGATGAAAATATCTTGCTTTGTGGGCTGGTGAGAGGGACATATATATTCATACTGGCCCAATTCTCCTCTGAGCCTTTGGGCGCAGCGCTGTCGCAAGATACAGAGGGGAAAGGAGCCTTCACAGACCTTCTCTCAGCTTCCCCTCGGCCTGGAAGAAGAGACTTTAACCATGCCAATGGACTGATGACCCAACCACAGAGGTCAACAGAGCAAGTCTTCTGCACTTCACATAAAGATCAAATCCTGCACTTTTATGTAATATATAGTGACCGACCGGTGTCTGCAGGACATTTAGCTCTTAGAGTTAAAAGAAAACAAAAGGATGCTTCTGGTGAGCTGCCTTTGTGCAAAGTATTGAAAATTTACTCCTCTGTGCCTGGCTTGGTCTCACCATACTCCTCAAGGTGGACAAAACCCCATGCCAGGAAGGGCTCACTGGTGGTGTGAGGAACTCGGGCAGGGCTGTGGAGCCCAGGTGTCCCCTGGACTGGGTGCCCTTGTGGGGGCTCTGACTCCCTGAGCTGCACTGGGATGGGACTGAATACACCCAGCGCTGGGAAGAGAAAGGGTGAACCTCGGGAGTCAGGGTTGGTCAGGCAGGCCTGAGCCAGAGTGGAGAAATGAGAGGCAGGCATCTAAATCCTGTGCCCACCCAGAATCTCTGCAGGAAAAGCCCACTCAAGAGCCTAGAGCTGCATGACTGATGTACCCCTTCTGTCCTTCCCAGACTGTGACCTCATGGCAAGGCAGGTTTTAGGGATTGATGACTGCCGATTTTGCAGCCTCAGCCATCAGAAGAGGTCTCATACAGTCGTCTGAAAGCTTCTCCTGCCTTTGAGGTCAGAGCAGCTCAGGAAGCTTGCCCAACCCCACCCTTGTCAGCTGGCCCAGTTCCTCACTGCCATTGTGGAGGACATCAGAATCCAAGTCCCTGGTGCCCTCACTCATTTGTTCAACAAATAATTACTAGGTGCTTAGAATGTACCAGGCCCTGTGTTAGGTGCTGGGGATATAGTGCTATGTAAGAAAGATATTAACTCCTGGACTTTAATGTCTAGCAAGGGAGACCAGACCCTGAATAAATAATTATATAAGTAATAGATCATTTTAAGTGGGTAATTGGATCGAGTACAATGCCATCATCTTCCAAGGGCTCAGCCAGGCACAGGACTGTTGACAAGCTTTCCAAAGGAACTCTGACTTAATTTAGAGAATTTCAAATGTATGTGTAGAGGCAGAAGGACTTGTAAGACCATCTGGTTTCCCTATTCCTAGTGCACAGATGAGTTCATTGGTATATAGAGTCAAGGGGAAACTTGCCCAGGGTCGCATGGCTTATTGAGCCCTCGAATTAGTTTGAGAACCAAACCACATGCGAGAGAATACAAATGTATAGCCTAACATACACTTTATAATTATATTAGTAGATAGCAAGAACCAGAGGGTTGGAAAGTCCTGAGTCACATGCTTATGTTTCTGATTCTGGAGTGCCATTTCTGTGAAACCATAAGAATCTTGAGCTCGGTTGGAGTCCTAGGAATTCCCTTCAAACAAAATCACGAAACTGCTTAGTAATGGCCTGACTCACAGGTTGCTGAGAAGTTGTCTAATGTCTCCACCCAAGTCTTTGTTCCGCTCCACTAAGCCTGCATCTTCCTGGTAAAGTGGATTTCTTGGTGTCAGAGCGATAAAAGAGTTCTTCCTTGCCCCATCTTTTTCTTGGAGAATAACTCACCTTCAGGTGAAGTATACAGGTGTGTTTTATTTCATCAAGCTAGACTTGAACTAATTAGGAAGAAATTCCTAATGTGTATCCAGGTTATCTCCAAAACAAATACCTAGTGTACTTTCTGAGGACTTTGCCCCCGTCCAAGAGGTCTGGTATTACCAGCCTGGCTGGGAAATCCCTCGGGGCTGCTTTGCTGGAGCTGATAGGAAATTTCATAACACTTCCTCCTTTGATGGTTTCCAGAACTTACTAGGGCTGAGTACTTCTGTGAACCCATTATTTTCACAAGATGATTTAAATTGAGCATTGGTAGGACTGTTTGAAGATACTTTTAATGTAGTGGTTAAAATTGGATGATGTTACAATCCCAGTGAAGCTTATACTGGCAGGAGTGATTTAAATGTTTAAAGTATTTAAATTGTTTAGGCTGTAAAAATTGTGCATTGAAATGGTGTGAATCTGGTGGATTTCCCCTTGCAGTCACCCTCTGTTTCGGTCTCATAGATCACCTTGATGTCATAGTCTCACTCCACCAAAAGAGACCCTAACCCTGGGGCTGTTGGAACAAGAGGATCAAAGGGACACATTTCAGATTTCTGTCTCCCATTTCTCTGGAGCCCAGGTGAATGCTCAGGTATTTTGCTGCCACTAAGGGAAATCACCCAAGAAGCCAACCTCTTTTAGTTCCTCTCCCGATCACCCATGGAAGAGTTGATTATCTAAGGGTAATGGCAATAAAATTTTGCATAAGGGCAGCTTCCCCACTGGGCACCAATGTTGCCTAGTAGCACATAGCTAAAGTGAAACAAACCTTGCAGCTAAGGTAGCAGACACAGACTCCAATTAGAAATGTAAAAGATTTTGAAATGGGCAAAATTATTGGGTGTCCTGTCTAGGGGTCATCCCCATCTGTCATTGTCCTTGAGCTATTTCACAGTTTCATAAGTTGTAGAAAACTAATGACAATGCAAGTGATTCTTATCCATAGAAATGCAAACAAATTGTGTCTACTTGAATGCAGTTGATTATTGCCCTGGTGGATACTCACTAGTTTTTCATGTATTTTTTTCAGTATTCCTGATTGCTTATATAATTGTCTGTTCTGGATTTGCCTTTGAAACCAGTTGTAACATCTTTTTGACTTTCTCATGAATTAATGAGTTAAGTGAAATCTGACATGTGTTCGTTCTTTATTTGTATGTGTCATGATTTAAACTATCTAAAAATATTAGCCTTTAAGATAAAGGTAAGCTCAGACTCATGCAGTATAGCTGTGGAAATATTTCTTTTATATGGATTCTGATGATTATAAAGTAAAAAATTATAAGAAGTTCACTTCTACAAACTGCCTAAGACAATAGCAGAAAAAGACATTAAAATGACTGAAATACTAAAAAAGCTCTGTCAGTTTTAGGTTCCAACAGACAAAAAAGGCAAGCTGAAGTGGTGGCCATTTCAGCGGGTCTAGAGGATGGTATCCACACTCTGGCTGGGGCTTCTGGTCATCCTTCCCCATGTCATGACCATACCCTCTGGAGTGTTCGCAAGTCCAAAAAAGGTACTCCAACATGAGGCAACTTTATGGACCACTTCCTATCACAGAATTATGTCCCCATTAAATGTTGCCTGCCCAAGAACTCATAGCTACTGTAGGAGAGCAAAATATGCCACTCCCAAATTTGTCTCCTTGGCATTTGGATTATTTTAGGCTGAATATTTTTAAGAAATAGAAGGCTCAGAAAGAACCTTTGACCTTCCCCTAACTGCCTAAAAGAATTTACATAGAAGACCTGCTACAATATGGGAGCTAACACCATAGATAACTAAAGTACAGTATGAACGAGGGGTAGTAGACAGGGAGGGACCTAGCAAAGTCTGTTTATTAAAATTACTCTCTGTGTCCCATTATTTCTGGATGGCCCAGCAAATATTTTTTTGCCAAACATTTATTCTTTTTCAACTTCTTGTGAATTGTTCTCCTTCCCTTTGAAGTTCCAGGTCCTCTCCTTTTTTTTTTTTTTTAAAGATTTATTTATTTATTTTAGAGAGGGAGAGAAAGCGGGGGAGAGAGAGCACACAAGCAAGCGGGAGGGGAAGGGAGAGGGAGAGAGAATCTCAAGCAGACTCTGTGCTCGGAGCCTGACACAGGGCTCGATCTCACAACCCTGAGATCACGACCTGAGCTGAAACCAGGAGTCAGATGCCTAATCGACTATGCCACCCAGGCATCCCTCTCCCCTCTTTTCTTTAGCTCTGGATAGCATATAAGCCTCAATTGCCTGACTGCCTGTGGGCTTCATGTTCTTATGGAGCTCCCTGCCAGACACACAATTAAATTTGTTTTTCTCTTCTTAATCTACTTTCTGCCATCTTAATTATTCAACCAGTCAAAAGAACTAAGAGGGACAGGGGAAATTTTCCCTTCCCCAACACTGCATAAGACCTGTCATGCTACCCAGAGGAAGCACGTTCTTTGACAAAAATAAATAACCCAAGACCTATGTTAGAGACAACACAATGACCTGATCAGACATAGGTTCCTCTTTTTTCTCTGTCATCTCAGGTTCACCTTTGTTTACCAAAATGAGAAAAATAAGAAAAAGAACAAGTGCAACAAGCACACAACCTAGGCTGTAAGCTATTGCATTTATTCTTGGTTTGTTCTCACCTGACTAGGAAAAATCTATTTACTATGGAGAAAATTTAAGGATTCTCACCTTCAGGTTTGATGTTAAAATCCAAGGAAGACATTATTTATTTCACAAAAGAGAAAAGATTACCAGACAGTAGGATCCTATTTTTATTTAAATATATAAGTATATATTATATATTTATTATATATTTATACAATATATATTTAAATGTCTGCAAGAATATATGAAAAAATCAAATATCTCTGGTGAATTACAGGTAATTTTTATTTATTATTATTAATTTATTATTATTTATTAATTGATTGACTTTTTTGCTAACTCATTTTTTTAAATTTCCTACAATAAACCTGAATTACATTTATAACATGAGAAAAAAAATAAAAATAGATAAACTGAATTTAGTATGCAGGCATTTTGATTAGCAAGAAAGAATATGCAGGTCTTATTTAGCAAGAAAGAGACTTATGTGGGTTACTTTCAGTAATGGATTTTTTTTTTTTCCCAAAAGGAGATCACCCCATCGAGTTGTCTCATCAGCTGGACTCTCATCACTCTGGACCCAGAGTTTTGAAGACCAGGATATAGAGCATATCTCCCTGAGACTTACTTCAGTTAAACAGGAAAATCCTCAGGGAGCTGCAGCCCTTGGAAATGATTGATGTTATGACTCAGAATTTACCATAGATCTATAATTTTTAAACAGTAGGGAAATTCTTTTCAGGTTGTATTCATCCTTAAAAGTTGCTCTTTGCTGACCAATGAAGGAGGAGGTTTTAAAACCTTTCACATACTGCAAAGAGAGTTGAAGCTCAGAGACAGAGAGATTGAGAATTTTTTGCAATTAATATAAAAATTTCTGGGATTAAGGAAATGACCAATTTGCAACAAATTGATATCTGAGTGAAAATACAAGAGGACTGGCAAAAGATAGAAAATCAGCATGGCAATCCCCAAGAAAGGAGAGGGACAGAGATATTTTACTGTTTCTTAGGAAGAAGGGATTGGATTTTAACATCACAATCACACCATATACTTTATGTTGAACATTCCCTAACTGGGTCCCCAGCAAGAGCTTATATTCTAGAAAAGCTGAAACTTTTGGAATGCCTAGTGGACCCATGGGCAAACTTCAAGCTATCATTCATATGGAGGACCAAAGAGCTTCATGGCATGGAAAATTGATTAAACATTCTGAGGAGGACCACTAGACTCTGGATCTAAAAATCCCTAAGCCAGAGGAAAACAAAGGTTACCTCTTAACACCCTTCTCCCATCTGGCCCAGGGTGTACAGGATGGGGCAAAATTCTCTACAAGCGAAACAGAAGAGTTGGGGGCAGAGTTCACTCAGGCATGAAAGTTCAATGGCTGATGCCAGATTGGCTGCCAAGCCAGCCCTGGCTGGACCAGTTCCATAAGGGAGGGAAGGCTGTGAGACAAAGAGCCTTCCTAATAATAGGGAAACACACAAACAAAGAATCTAACAGCCCAAGACAGCACAGTTGTGAAAACTTAAAGAATACTTTGGAGGAGGGATACCTGGCTGGCTCAGTCGGAAAGCATGCGACTCTTGATCTCAGGGTGGTAAGTTTGAGCCCCACGTTGGGTGTAGAGATTACCTAAATAAACAAATAACTTTTTTTTTTAAAGAATACTTGGGAGGGAATATCTTCCCTTTCACTTCAGAAAGAGAAGTTTGCTATGGGAAAGAGAAAAGACAATGATGACACACTGCAGGGCAAGAGAGAATTTGTAACAAAACAGGCAGTAGAGGAAAATGGGGCCCCATGGGCTCTGCAGGGACTTCTGTGGCAGTGAAGCGAGGGACTTTTTCCTCTGGCCTGTAGTATGGTGGGTAGTCACAGGGAACATGTTATGTCTGTCGCTGTCACTTGTGTGGCATGCTATAGGTCTGCCCTGGGATCAAAGAGGCAATTAGCGAGGGGTGAAGACCCTGGAGCTCTATCTGGGGACAAGCCGGGGAGTTACTCTTTTATTTCTTTTAGAAAGACTGAATTGTGGTGTGGTCTGGGCAAACACCTTTTCAGCTAGTGGCTTTGATTACTCTCAAATTATATATTCTGTTGACAATCAGAAATTATATAATAAAATAATTTCTTCATGTAGTATTGGACATCTTAGCTAGATGTATCCAATGGAACATTTCTGTGCACTTTCTAGTGCCACATTCAAATGGGAGTGTCAGGAAGATAAAGTAGAATCACCTTTAGGAAAGCAATTTAATAATAATAGAACTCATGAGTTTTAAAGTATTTTTACTCTTTGCCCAGTAATTCCACTTTTTGAAACATCCTAAAGAAATAATGCTAAGTGCAAAGATAAATGCAC
The DNA here is from genome assembly GCF_029215605.1 of Mirounga angustirostris. Lineage (NCBI taxonomy): Eukaryota > Metazoa > Chordata > Mammalia > Carnivora > Phocidae > Mirounga > Mirounga angustirostris. The sequence continues at coordinate 53,838,248 of NW_026991709.1, read as the reverse complement.
AAAGATGTTTATTATCATGTTACATATAAAAGTCAAAAACTTCTATCAGTCTAAATGCTTAAAAATTGGAGATTGGTGAAGTAAATTATGAAAATCCACATTATGGATGCAACAGAACTATTAAAACGGTGGTGATAAAGAGGTTTTTTTATCATTAGGATATGTCTGTGATATAATTTGAAGAGGAAAAAAGCAAGCTAGTGAGTTTTAACATACAATGTAAATTCTCAGGTATATAAATAATATGCATTATGTATAGGAATAAGAAATAAATGATTAAAAATTATCTCAGTGATAAGATTACGTTTGATTTTTATTACTTTCCCTTTCTTTTTTTATACTTTATTTTTCAAGTTTCTGCATAAGCAAAAAATTTATAATCGTATGTGTATGTGTGCATGTGCAGATATACTCCGATGTACATATGCACACACACATATATTTGGTGCCTTGACGGGAAAGCAGTCCACTCTTGCAAAACGGCTGTCACAAGTTTTCCAGGCTTCACATTCTTATTGCTTTCCCTTTTCTAGCTTGCATAAGAGTTGTAGATCTATTTTTTCTATTCCTTTTAGTCCCCCTCACCATGAAAAACCACACATCCACCACATACACAATGCACACAAACACACTGTTGGAGTGGAAACATTTTTATTGACTCTTCAAGGCTCTGTTGGCTGGTCTAAGAATTAAGTTGGCATGAGACAGATTAACAGGAGAAAACCGAATTTAATTACATATGTACAGGGTCCAAAAAGATATGAGGCCCACAGGCAGTCAGGCAATTGAGACTTATATGCCATCCAGAGCTAAGGAGAAGGGGGCAGGGAGTTAGGACTTCAAAGGGAAGGAATCAGCTCACAGAAAGATGAAAAAGAGTAAATGTTTGGTTAAAAAAGAAGAAGAAGAAGAAGTTTGCTGGGCTGTACAGAATCAATGGGACATGGGGAGGAATTTTAACAGACTTGTAAGGTTCCTCCCTGTCTCCCACTGCCGGTTCGTATTACCCTGGAGTCACCTATGGTGAAAGCTCCCTTCCTGGAATAGATCCTCCATATAAATTCTTTTAGGCATTTAGGGGCGGGTCACGGGGTCTTCCTGAGCCTTCTGTTCCTTAAAAATATTCAGCCTAAAATAATTCACATGTCAAAAAGACACATTTTGGGTGGGACAGTTTTGCTCTCCTACAACACCCACACACATGACCAAAATCTTTGTCGACAGGGACCTGAGATTAAATAGTATCGAGTATATAAAATGCCTTCTCTAAGTGCTTTCTCTCTCTCTCTCTTTCCCTTACTTTCTTCCTTCCTCCCTTTTTTTAAAAAACTTTTCTCCTGAGTATCATTTCTCTACTCAGCAATGCCCAGAGAGACGGAGTAAGACAGGCATGGGGGAAAGGACAGCGAGGCAAGCAGATTTCCTTGGCAAGATTAGAGTGGTTTGCGTCAGCGAGCAATGAGCCAAAAAACTGCTGAGATGGGGTCCAGGGTGTGTTGGAGAAGAGCCTGGGAGGCAGATAGCTTGGATTCGATGAGACAGGCCATTTGGATCTCCAGTAGTTTCCCCAGCAGGGAACACCAACATTCCAGAGAAGACTGACTGTAAGGAAGGCCCAGGGCCAAGGTGCAGGGCCAGACTGGGAGCCTGTCCTCACCTTCAGAGTGCCAGGAAACATGGGATTGGCACAGAGTTCTTTTTCTGTGGGGTCGAATGGGCTATTTTCTCTCCCCTTTCCCAATATACTGGCTTCACATAAAACTGTTCAGATTCAAATGCCTCCTGCTTCAGCCATTATGTAAGTGAGGTAGGCCAAGTGTGATGAAACACAGAGCGATAGGAACTGTGGCCTACCGGGAAATGTTTGCTCCCTGAAGTGGCCTAGCACACTTTCATGCCAGCACTTTTGCTCAGCAGGTATGAGGCTAAGAGTTGCAGGTCTTCTCATTTTTCCAGGGAAGCTGAAATTCCAGAGAAGCTTAGAATTCTCAGTGTGTGTGTGTGTGTGTGTGTGTGTGTGTGTGTGAGAGAGAGAGAGAGAGAGAGAGAGATCTCAATTTTTTTAATGTTGGCTCAATTAAAAAAAAACTAAAACCAAAAACATAACACAGTGTAGACCAAATATAACATGTTTGCTGGCTGGATTTAATCTATGGGCCATTGGTTTGGGAATCTCTGAAATAAAACCATGTAAGTCTGTCTACTTCCTTCCCATATGACTGATAAGAAATATTGTGTCTCTTGTAAAAAGACAAATATTTAGTTCCTATTGTGTGCACTGCATACCATGAGATACCATGAGAAATATTAAGCTGTTCTCTGCTTTCTAGGAGCTTAAAATATTGTTGAGGCAACAAGATATTCACTTAGGAAAGTTGGGTAATAGTGTTATGCAGAGTTATGATATCAAGGCCTATATTGGTAAGGTAAGATATACCAAAGTCACCTGAAAAAGGAAGAATGGCTTTTAGATCTATATCAAAACTTGCCTATAGTAAAACCAGTGATGTGAAGGTATCTAGCGTATTATTCACTTTTATATTCCCAGAACTTGGCACTTAGTAAATGGCGTTCAACAAATATTTCTTGAATAAAAGGATAAAATTAATGAGTCGTAGAAAGGAAAAAATCAGTCTTGTGAGCTAAAAGAAATGGGAGAAAAGGGAAGCTAATATTTTTACCACTGATGACAATATCCAGTGGAAAGACACTGACTTTGGGGACCAGAGCATATGGTCACCAAGGTTCCCATTCCTGTTGGGGAGAAAGGGTGTATAACCAGTCTCACTATAAGCCATGTTAAACAATTCACATGGCTATTTTTCTTCTTTGCTAAAGTGTCTAGTCAACCTCCTAAGGACCAATTAAGCTTCCTTGACATCTCGATGCAGGGAGCAAGAGATCTTGGCTAGAGGATCCACAGGGTCTGCTCTTGTGAATGACTGTGTTTCTCTGTAACAGGCATTGAGTTACAGAGGAATGAAGAGTTTGGTTAGCAGGACTGTCTTTCTGGGCCAGATGCCACTCTGTAGGATCCTGTCTTAGGAACTACAACTGATCTTCCTTGCTGGTGCCTCTAATTCATCATCCCTTTACTCCTAGAACTGGCGTCAAGGAATAAGGGCCTAAATGAGCAAAACAGACAGAACACACAGTTGTAGATCAAAGAAGAGAGCAAGCATTTCGTTTTGAGTCATGAAGGGAAGACTCAGAATGGAAGGGGCTTCAGGAATGGGTGTTAAAAAATGAATCCGTTTTTGGAAAGGTGAAGGGGAATGGGGAAAAGATAACATGGCAGGTGGTGATAAAACCAACATGCTCTATCAGAACGTTTGTTTTGGAGGAGTATGAGAGAGAAAGTTGGTTGGGTCCACCCAAAAGCCAGGCCAAAGGGCTTCAACTTTATCCAACAGATTTATGGGGGAGAGACTAAAGTTCTGAGGAAATGAACAATGGATGAAATTGGTGTTTTGTTTAGATCTTCCCCAACGCTTCCCAAGAATGTGTGCTGATTGCAAATACCTGATGGTTAGTCTCCAGGAGGCAGGTGGACAATTCGAGTACACAATGGTCCTTGGCGTCCTGGAACAAGCTCTGACAAGACAAAGGCAACATGAGGAACACTGCAGTGAACTCAGTCCCCATTGTTATTTTTTTTCTTTTTTTCTTTTTTTTTTTTTAAAGATTTTATTTATTTATTTGAGACAGAGAGAATGAGAGACAGAGAGCATGAGAGGGAGGAGGGTCAGAGGGAGAAGCAGACTCCCTGCCGAGCAGGGAGCCCGATGCGGGACTCGATCCCGGGACTCCAGGATCATGACCTGAGCCGAAGGCAGTCGCTTAACCAACTGAGCCACCCAGGTGCCCTGTTATTTTTTTTTAAGATTTTATTTTTAAGCAATCTCTACACCCAATATGGGGCTCGAACTCACAACCCTGAGATTGAGAGCTGCACACTCCACCGACTGAGCCATCCAGGCACCCCAGGCCCCACTGTTATTCACAGCTCGTCTCTGCTGATCCTGATGGAGCAAAAGCTCAAGGTTCTGTCTTCATCATGAGCAACATTTCCACTACAGCCCCTTGCAAGCCCTTGGAAGCACTCCTAGCATTTGGCCATGCCAGGACATCAAAGTTGCTGCCATATGACTCCTGAAAAAGTAAAAGAAAACTTTAGAGGGCCTCATGACCACAGTTTCATGAAAGACTCTGGGCAAGCAGCAGGGACAAGTGCTCCTGGGGCCCCTGACATTACCTGAGGAACTTATATGGTCACAAGTATCTGGAGCTGCAGTTTTCCATCTGTTTCGAGCCAAGAACCTATTCTTTAATGAAAACTCATCTAGAATTCCAATACATGAGACGATGAAAGTGTCAGGCTCTGGCTAAAGAATATGGGAAATCCTTTCTGACAAGCCTTTGGCCGCTGTGCTTTCCACAACTAACTCAATTCCCCCTCTGGGGAAACTGAGGCACCTCTGCTCAAGTCCAGTGCTCCCTAGAACATGTTGTGAAAAAACTGGGCTAGACCATAGAGCTGCAGAATGGAAACTTGGTGTAGCTGTGGCCCAAGGTAATAATAGCAATTGTAACCATACTTTTAAGTAAGTTTATTTTGGACTTGTTAGGTGTCCAAGATCGTTCTAAGTAGTTTACATATGTTAATTCATTGAATTCCACCCCCCAACAACTCCATGAGGTTAGGAACTATTATTCCCTCCATTTTACAGATGAGGAAATTGATGTCTAAGAAAAGTTAGCATCTTGTTCAAGCTAGTAGGTGATAAACCCAGGCTTTGGTCACAGGAAGTCTGATTTCAGAACCAGCCCTCTGAGTATTTCAGTCTTACTGGTTCTATCTCAATACCTGGGGAAAGTTATTAATCTTGTAGGATTTGTGCACAGGAGTCTAGTTTTAGTTTTCTTTCCCTTCCCTAAGAAGACGGGAATGGGCAGAGGAGCCAGTCAAGCCTCGAGGGGGCCTGGACCAGAGGCCAGCTCTATGCCACCCCTCTTTGCAACACTGAAAAACAAACAACTCCCCTCACAGCATCAGGGAAATATGACATCCCTGCTCCATGTTGTACAGGAGGAGGGACTGAAGCATCAAAGCCATGGCTATAAATATCCACATTAATGAGGGAGGACTCCTGGAGACCTAAATGAATCCATTTTATGGGTTTGTCATACATCAGGTTAATATGATTCTGACAAATAATTATATTCAAAACTGGACAGGGTTGGAGAACGGTGTTGTTGCTTTTGATTGTTACAGCAGAGCCTTCCGGCCAAGGAAAGGCTGATGACGCCAATACTGAAGTGCAGAGCGAAACTGTAAGGATTTGTGGCATTTAGACAAAGGAGCTCACGGCTCTGCACCCACCCTGGCTCAGGCAGCGGGATTATCATTGTCTGATTCCTTAATGAGCAGAGCCGCTCATCGATTACTGTACACTTAGACCGGGTGTGGAGACAGGAGGACGGGGCGTGGGGCAGAATGGAATAGTGATGTGGCTGTTCTTGTTTTTTCACATTGACTAGAAGGCTTCTCATAGGGAAGGACATATACACTGGGTGAGCTCTGAAAACAAGGTTTCAGTTTGCATATGTCAAACCGTGATGGCAGCTTCTTGTTTGACTAGAAGGATGGCTATTCTCCCTTGGGTTAATTACAGTGGCCTCTGAGGGGAAAGGTCTTCTTACCGAAGAAGGGGAAAAAGAGACCCTGGGTGGCTGTGACATTTGTCATCGTCTAGTTGTGAATCCCGGAAGTCCTGGCACTGTGTTCTGGGCTGGAGGCCTGGGCTTCCCAGGAAGTCTGACCCCAAGGGAGACATTCACATTCATGGGCCTTTCTTCAGCCACAGGGAGCTTCTCTCCACCACTACGAGCTGTTCACTGCCTGAGGGCACCATCCCCGGGGTGGGGGGCTGCTGCCGAGAGGCTGACGTGCAGCCCTGGCTCTGTTCAGCCAGCCTGGCCACCTGGAGGAAGGGGGCATTTTCTAATCTGAATAAAGATGTTGTATGGGTTCACAGTGGCCTTTAGCTCACCCAGGATGGTCAGAGACCCACCGCCTAGGCAGTCAGGGCACCTACGGGGACAGCTTTACTTTGCCTTTCTGTTGCTCTAAAGCGACTACCATTTGCCCTCCAGATTCTCATTCCTTGTCACGCTCAGCCTCCTCTCCTGTGGCGTCAAGAAAGAGGAAAACCAGACTCATAGATACGGAGAACACAACGGTGTTTGCCAGAGGTGGGGAGTAGAGAGGTGGGGGAGATGGGTGAATGGTCAAAAGGCACGAACTTGCAATTACAAGATAGACAAGTCCTGGGGATATAATGTACAGCATGGTGACTGTAGTTAACAACACTGTATCGCTTTTTGGCCTTTGGGCTAAGATCAAATGTGTAGTTAACAATACTGTATCATTTATCTATCTATCTATTTATTTTTAAAAAGAGTATTTAAAGAGAAAGAGAGACAGAGTGTGCATGAGTGGGGGGAGGGGCAGAGGAGAGGGAGAGGGAGAGACAGCATTTCAAGCAGACTCCTCACTGAGCACAGAGCCTGACACAGGGCTCAATCCCACGACCCTGAGATCATGACCTGACCCAAAATCAAAAATTGTACGCATAACCGACTGAGCCATCCAGGGACTAACTATTGTATATTTAGAAGTTACTGTAGGAGTAGATCTTAAAAGTTCTCATCACAAAAAAAAAAAGTTAGTGACTGTGTATGGTGATGGCCGTTAACCGAACTTCCTGTGGTGATCATTTTGCAATGTAGACAGACATCAAATAACCACGCCGCACACTTAAAATGAATATCATGTTATATATAAATTATACGTCGATAAAAATTTTACAGATTTTAAAAAGAGATCGAGAAACGAGACATGCAGGCACGACCCTACTAAGAACAGAATTCCATGTGGCCCTGAGCTGATTCTGTTGGTACTGTTTGTTTTCACCAGTAAGGACGTTTCCTCACTACATACACTACTGCATCTCTCTCCTCCCTGATAGCTCGTCAGCCAGGAACCGGCAGTGAGATGTTTCTTCACATGTCCACACCAGAGTCCTCTTCCCACAGCAAGGTCAGCCTGGACTCTGTACAGACTGAACCTTAAAGAAACTGCTTTAGCAAGAAAACAACTCGGAAGCTGTCTCTCACCCATCAATCAAAACTGACAGTGGAGTCTTCAGCGTGGTGTTTTTCTTCATAACATCCTCTGAAGCCGTTCTGGGTTAAATGGTTTCACGGACTTCTCATTAAGATAACTGTGATGACTTCCGCATGAATGCATGCCAGAATATTGTCATGAGGAAAAAGTCTCTGTTTTTGAGGACAGCTGCTCCTTCCTCCCTTCCAAAAATGTTGCCAGTAGCGTGGGATTCTCTCCAGGCCACTGAGCACTGGCCCAGGGACCCTCTGTCAGGTCCCCCAGTCCCCATGTGCTCCATCCTTCCTTCTGCCACCACCCAGCTGAGCAGGAGGCCTTTGGCTTGGGTGGAGCATCCCAGAAAACAGAGAAAGGCCCTCTGAAGGTCAGCCCTCTAACCTGGTATTTGGAGAACATGTCTTCTTCCTTTTTGTCTTTCCCAGGATCAAGAAAGGATAAGGCCATATATTTTTCTGAAGAGCACACAGCGTAAGAGAAAATCATTTTTTTTTTCCAGCTAAGCCTCCCGCTGGGCTCCCCAGCCAACTTTCTGCAGCTCATAAAATAAACACAATTCCCATTTATCCCCCCAGCTCCAAATCCATCATTACTTGGCTCCGGACAAATGGGCAGGTGGTGCCGCACAACAGGAATTGGATGAGCTCTTTTCTCCTTCCTGCACGGAAGAAGGAGGATTAACACAAAATCTTTTCTATTAGTGAGTGGCAGGGCGGATAACTGGGAACGTTCGTGTGAATTTCATCACGGAGAAAACTATGGAGGTGATAATTAGAATAGTCTTGCTGTCTCTGAAAAGGCAAGGCTGCAACCTGCCACGTCGACCATCTCATGCAAGGTCCAGATTGGTTTCATTAGATGGAGATGTGCAGGCATGTGCTGAGAAGGTGGGGGGGTGGGGGGCAGGGAGCAAGGAAGGTAACAATGTGGGGTGTGGAAGGCAGACCTCTCATCAGTGATACAAAGCTCTATTAGAAAGTATTACCGGGAGGGGCGCCTGGGTGGCTCAGTTGGTTAAGCGACTGCCTTCGGCTCAGGTCATGATCCTGGAGTCCCGGGATCGAGTCCCGCATCGGGCTCCCTGCTCAGCAGGGAGCCTACTTCTCCCTCTGACCCTCCCCCCTCTCATGTGCTCTCTCTCTCGTTCTCTCTGTCTCAAAAAAAAAAAAAATCTTTAAAAAAAAAAAAAAAGAAAGTATTACCGGGAGGCCTGGGTGGCTCAGTTGGTTAAGCATCTACCTTCAGCTCAGGTCATGATCCAGGGTCCTGGGATCGAGTCCCTCGTCAGGCTCCTTGTTCCGCGGGGAGCCTGCTTCTCCTTCTGCCTTTGTAGCTCCCCCTGCTTGTGCTGTTGTGTTTTTTCTCTCTCTCTGTCAAATAAAGAAATAAAATCTTAAAAAAAAAAAAAAGTATTACTTTGTTTCTTTTTAAATATTGAAAATTTCGGGGAACTTCGATAAAGGAGCCTCAGGACAGGGAAAACATATAAACAAAAGTACATTTTCTGTAAAGTTAATAGAACTTTAGTGCCCTCACTTGCTCGGGCTTCCGTGAGTGCCAAGAGTTTCTGGGAGTTGTAGAATGTTCTAAGTGAGGAGGTGAAGCCGGGTTATAATTAGAAAGTATTTCTGGATAAGCACATGCCAACTTCAAAGTGGCTGAAGCTGCCAGGCCTTTATGTAGTAGAGAGGTGCCAATTAGGTGGCAGTGCCTGAGGAATGGTCACTTCTTTAACATCTGCTGGCCCCGAGGCATGGCCTGAGGCTGGAAGAGGAACCAGGGGATGCTGAGGGCCGCTTTGCAATCAATGTCAAGTGTGAAGCTTCCTGGGGGAGTGTGAGTGTTGCAGGGTTAGTGTCCATTGGGAAACTGTGTCTCCTCCTCGGCAAGCTTCAGAACTTTCTGTCTGATATTAATGGTTGTTCTGGGGCCTTATCTAGCTGTGCACATGTTGTGTATCTGATCCAGTGTGCCTACTGGATGATCTTAAATACTAAGAAGACAATCCATACCTGTAGGGTCACCACGAATAGCCCTGGACTTGGAGTGCCAAAATCCAACCTGATCTTTCCTAAAGGTCCCTATTCCCACTATTTGCTGGGGGAGGGATGCAATGACCCAGGCCAGGATGATCCTTCTAAATAGGGCTGGATTCCCTTGGAGGAATCTACATATAAAACTGTTAAGTCAGAATTTGTGAAGGGTCTGAAATATTTCTCTTACTTGCAAGCTAACAAGTTAGACTGCCACCGTTTTATTGATATGTCCCACAATATATACTTTTATTTATATATGTATTTATATACACGTATCTACAGAAATATATATAAATTTAACAGACACACACAGAGAGAGGCAATGAGATCTCTGGGTCAAAGACAAAGTCCATTTATTACTCTCAGCAAATGCAGCATGTTGGAAAAATATCCCTGAAGGGCTATGCAGTGAGGGCCAACTGGTGCCCACACCTGCAGTGGGGTGCATTACTGGAGAAGACTCCCGCAATTGGAAAACTATGATCTTGTATAGGACTGCTGGTGACCTGCATATCCTCGCCTCTGGAGAGAGAAAAACCTTAACTATAATCTGGAATTTAAGCTAATCTTCGGGTAGTGAAGGGGAGGTATTAGCTTTCCTACCTCGAAACATCTCCAGGGAGGGAGATGTCGCTAAGCTTTCATATCCTGGAATGTCTCCTAATACAAACATTCTTTTTTTTTTTTTAAAGATTTTATTTATTTATTTGACACAGAGAGAGAGAGAGACAGCTAGAGAGGGAACACAAGCAGAGGGAGTGGGAGAGGGAGAAGCAGGCTCCTGGCCGAGCAGGGAGCCCGAGGCAGGTCTTGATCCCAGGACCCTGGGATCATGACCTGAGCCGAAGGCAGACGCTTAACGACTGAGCCACCCAGGCGCCCCTAATACAAACATTCTTAATTTGGCTGCAAATGTCTTTGCTCAGAGGACCCAGATAGTTCAGAAATATGAGATATTTGTGGAGAATTGTCTCTCAACAAAAACATGTAGGTAAAATAAAACCCCCCTCCCTCAATAAAAATCTCTTTAGGTATACATAGACTTTCAGGAACATTTTATATAATTATACCACCTCATATAGTGGTATTTTAGGGGAATAGAAATAAGGTCAGTAAAGGGCAACCACATGTGGGAAACAACGTTCTATTAAGGGACATTGGAGCCTAGGTGTTCCAGGCTATGAGCATCAGTAACATGAACAGTGGTCAAGGGAATGACAATAAAGACGACATAAAGTGAGTGGGCATCAGCCCAGAGGACAGCTCAATGGAAGATAAGAGAGAAACTCCCTCTTTCTTATAGGACTCTCAAAGAATGGGACTCTTAAAGCATGGGGTTCTTACACTTAGAGTACAAGGGTACACATGTTTTCTGCAAGGTGTCACTGGCTGGCTGAGTTCTCCTTGGCCTACAGAGAGGCTGGCCCATCCCAACCAGAGGAAGCCTAGGCCCTGAAAGTCTTGGCTCTTCACTCCCCTTCTTTGGACCAAAATGCTTTTGACTTATCTGCACATGACTCTTTGGTGGATAATTCTCTCCCTAGGCTTCCCAAAAAGGAAGACAGAGTGTTTGTTTTTCTTGAGGGTGTGTAGGAACTCTGCCTCCAGAAGAAAACCCTCATTGAGAGTGCTGTTGAGCAACTCATCAGCACCCCATGGTCTCACTGTGGGCTGACTCTCTCCTGCCTGACTCTGGCAAGGGCCTCATATTTTCAAGTTGCAGTTTGGCTTTCCAGTTTCCACCCCATGGCACACCCACCTCTTCCTTGCCTCCCTCTACCCAAGCAAAAGATTGTCTAAATCTCTATTGCAGGTCAGGGAGAAAGTCATGTCATGAGTTATGAGGATTAGGCTACTCTTAGTTTGAACCATATGAAATTATTTTCCTGAAGGTCAAAAAACTATTAAAGATTGGCAATGTCAAAAAAAAGATTGGCAATGTCATGATTCACTTAATGGTTCTTCCCTCCTAAGGCAGTGTAGGTACACCTCATATCAATTCCCCAAGTCCACTAGACTCATTTGATGCCCATGATTCCAAACACGGCTCAGACATGGATGACTCTCAAGTGTGCATCTCCAATTCCAGCTCCTCTCCTGGCCCACTGGACATCCCCATTTGGATGTGACAAATGCACCTCCAATCTAACATCTCCAGGGGCGCCTGAGTGGCTCAGTTGGTTAAGCATCTGACTCTTGGTTTCAGCTCAGGTCCTGAGCTCAGGGTCATAAGATGGAGCCCCACGTTGGGCTCCACGCTCAGCAGGGAGTCTGCTTCTCTCCTCTCTCTCTCTCTCTGCCCCTCTCCCCCCCCGCTCACACACGTACTATCTCTCTCTCTCAAAGAAATAAGTATATCTTTTTAAAAAATATCTAACTTGTCCAAAATGAAATCACCTTCCTCTTCTGAGACCTGTTCATTCTATATTCCTTATGGCAAATGGCTCCACTGTCTGCCCAAAGTCACCAAGATCTACCCAGAGTACATGCTTGGCTGCTTTCTCCTTAATCCCTACCTCCAGCCGGTAGACACATACATTACTATCTCCTTGATGGCAGTTAATCAACTTCCCCACTGCCCTCTTCTAAGACTTCAGAATTTCTTACTTGCCCTCTAGCAACAACAATAACCTCTTCATTGTTTTCCCTGCCTCCAATTTTCTCCCAGCTTCAATGTATGGAATCCTTCAATGAGATTTATCCCTTATGGCCCACACCACTTTGTATCTCATGGCTCTCAAAGGAGGATGTGATCTAGCAGTATCGTCCCTTTCCAGTTATTTGGGGTTTCTCACTGACCAGGACATTACTGACACTTAGTGGGCAAGGGCCAGGACTGCTAAATCATCCTGAATGGGAGCAGCAGTTTTACCCAATGAGGTATTGTCCCATCCAGAGACCAACAGTTCTTGAGCTGAAATATGCTGATGGTCTGCTGGCCACTTCCTCAGTCTGATTTCTGCCTACTCAGACTCCTTAACTTTGTGCTGGAACCACCGTGAATGGGGCAGTTCTTGGAGGTACCTATTATCTTATGCCTCTGTCTTTGCCTCCCCACCCCCAGCCCTAGCCCCACTCACCAACTTCTTAATTTGCCAACTCTGTCCTGCCTATTTATCCTTTAAGAACTCCTCTCAGATGTTAGATTCCCTCCCCCCCCTTCCCTCCCCAGCCTGGGCCTGGAGCCTGGCCTCCAAAGCACCTTGCACTTCCCTCTCTGCTAGTGGGTTTCTCCCATTCCACGGTGAGGCCTGACGGGCAAGGCAAGCTCGTTTATTCCGAGCACGGAACTAACAGATAGTAGCTTCTCAAAGAATTTTTAAAACTATAGAATAGCTTCCATTTTTTGTCAAGATCTTCTACATCTGAATATTGATACATCTGATTGGTAAAAATTCAAATAGTACAGGAAAGCGAGACCAGGAGGCATCGTCGGTAAGGTTACCTGAGTTTGAATCCAGGCTTTACTGCTTAACCCGTCAGGAGGCAATAACAGAGCACTACTGCACAGAGATGGATTGTAGGTGCCCTAGAGGCCTAAGTACCAGCTCGGTCCCCTGTTAGCTGTGTGACTTGGGGCCAGTTACTTGACATCTCTCGGCTTCAGTTTCTACAAAGGTAAACTAAAAAAACTGACATCTGCTCTACGTGTTTTTGGCTGATGAAATGAGCTGATACATACCAAACACTTAGAACATTGCCTGGCACAGAGAAAATACTCAATAAATGTTAACAATATTATGAGAAACAATAACAAGAATATTATGAAAGGGTATATATTAAAGATTCCAGCTTCCCTTACCCATGACAATCATTACTCATTTTGTCCTATGGATTATTCCAGAAATGTTACATAGATACCCAATGTTTATGAGTTTTCAAAAACAATAGGAACAAATTAAGCATTTCTGATTTTTCCTCATTTACAAATATGCTAGAGACCTATGCCTAATACCATGTGTAGATCTAACTCATTGTTTTAATGGCTTCATTATATAACAGTTCCATGATTTATTTACCAGTTTCATAATCTTTTGACCAGCTTCCCAAACTGTTGATAATTATTTCCACTTGTTTGCTCTTGCAACAACATCTTGAGTAAGCGCATTTAGCAGAAATACCTGTCTTCCCCTTAATAGAAGGCAGTCTCAACTTACTCTCCCAAACTGCAAGGCTTTTGGTCACCTGGCTTCCTCAGGGTCTCCTACATTGCCTTATGTTGATGGACTAAAAATGCAAATGACCTGGGATTATCTTGTCTCTCCCTTGACTCTCTCAAGCCCCATAGGCTTTATAGTCTTTGGGATCCAACAGCCTGAATTTTCATCAGTAAAACGTCAGGCAACTGATTACCACTGTTCAAAATGATTGAAGACAATTCAAGTGATACAAACAAACTTTGTTTAATACTTCATGAAGTGGACACTGTCCATTTGGAGAACTGCAAGATGGGGTAGAAGGTGGAAGTTTTTTTAGAATCAAGAAAAAGGAACAAGGAAGTAAGTACAGAGCCCAAAGTTGGCTTGGTGTTTGGGGACTGGCTGACTGGATCTCACAAACACATAAAAGTTGCCTACGTTTTGGGTTGCTGATGTGGCACCCCAGGCAGAAGTTGCTTCTTCTTGGGCCAAGACACTTATTTCAATGCTGTTGTTGAAAAACAATGTGGATCCTATAAACTCAGAGATGCTGCAGCTGGGCAGAAGCAGGGGGAATGTGCTCCTTTATCTTTCCAGATGGGGAAAATGATTCACAACTGTCAGAAATCTGATAAAAATTTTGGAAGTACATGCAATCAGTTATATAAATGATAAATCACGGTTCTATTTGCTCTGTGACAACTAAAAAAAATGGCTACGTGTTCATCAATATGGAAAATAAATACGCATGCCTGTAATATCTAAGCCATTGTCCGCACTCACTCCCTCTCCTACAAATATTCTAGTCACCTTGTGCCTGTGGATGGAATTGGAAGGTGGAAGAGGCTGGAGGTAGGAAGGAAAGTCCAGATGGAAGAGGTGGGAAAATCTCAGTGAGAAAATCCCCCCTGTGTCCCAATTTCGCCCGGAGCTGCTTCTGCCTGGAGCTCTACCACAGAAAGTGTTCAGAAAGGAGGTCAAAGAGGAAAAACTCCTTCGTGAAGCTCTTCAGGGGTAGACGTTTCTGAAACGCTGGTTGTGTTTCTTCCCCATCATGCAGGCCCACCATCATCCACTTCCAAGCCACACAAAAACAAAGGCAATAAACCCGCTTCACCAAAGTTTCTGGAATCCAGGCTTCTTTTCAGAGACAAACCGCTTGAAATAATGCAGTTCCCCTCTGAAAGATTTGTTTATCGTGACCCCCCGCTTTACTGTCATTTGGAGAAGCAAAGGCAGGAGTCAAGACCATATTCTTGGCATCTATCTTCTGAAGATACTGTGCCGCGCGAGGGACCGAGGAGAGCGAGACAGACACATCCCGCATGTGCCCCGAAGGAACAGCTCATCATTCTACTGTATTTTGTACAGAATCAGCCATTTTTCAATCAGATTGCTCCTGCTTTCATTTCTGCACCATCAGTCAGGTTGGCTGAACAGAAAGACTAGCGTGTTCACCTGGAAATGCCAGATGTACTTTTTCTTAAATCCTGGAATGCCTGTCACCGAACAAGGCCAAGCTTCCATCTAGAAGGGTCTGCCTGGAGCCTGCGTCAGGTGCTGCACCTGGGCTGCCAGGCCCCACCGCCTCTCCACTCCGCAGCGAGCCAGTGTGGAGCGGTGCGAAGAGCGTGAGCCTTAGAGACCGTTTCTAGCAACTTTCCTTACTAGCTCCTCGACTTCACTTCTCGTCGTCGGCATTCAGTACACGTTAGCTATTATCATTAACATTTCTTAGTGACCAAACGTCACCAGCAGGAAGGCACTATTATCTCCTCACTGCCCCACACTGTGCGTCCACAGATGAGCTTCATCTTCATCACCTGGAAGTTTATTAGAAATGCAGAGTCTCAGGCCTCACCCCCACTCAGGCCCCTGAATCAGATTCTGCACTTCAGCAAGATCCCCAGGACGTTCCCCCACACGGTCAGGCCTTAGAGGCCCTGCAGTCTAGTTAGTCCATGCCTCCTGCCTCCCGGAAAGGGCCAGCCACCCACTCTGCTTTATTCCGAAGAGCAATGTCTCCTAACGTTGTCCTTGTGATGATCATGCTTCCTACAGCCCCAAACTAGACCCGTGGTCACATCAGTATGGATTTTCTTGCTGGGAGCAAGGGGACAGACTCCCTGACATTGAATTTTATCATCATCACATTTCATAACTATTTTGCTTTCTTCTTCCTGAAAAGGGTGGAGCATTATTTTTAAAAAGCCCACCTCTCCAGTCTAGTCATGGGTAAGGCTGCGTGGTGGCTTTTCATGAGCTTTTCCGCCAAAAGGTTTCTTTTAGGGGAAAAAAAAAGATTTCCTACAGCTACCCCAGAGGAACCTGCTCCCTTCCCGCCTTGCTTCTCGGGGTCCTGCACTGCACTGATGGAGCTCGTCCATGTGCCAGCCTGCCCCCGCCCCTTCGGTGACCGTCCCGGGCGCTGCCCATTAAAGGCTTGTTTCTTCCCACTGCTCATGGAGGACACCGGGCCATCTGCAACGGCGGTTTTTGAACACGCCCCGCCACGCATACTTGCCAGAGAGCAGCAACTCTTCACCGGGACCCACTGAATTAGAGGCAGAGCAGCTGCTGCTCCCAAAGCCCGGGGTCCCGGGTCAGGGGCCTCTGGTTACCCCCGTGGCACCACGGGGATCCTGTTTAGAAACGACAGCGCCGCCTGGGTTGTGAGCTACAGCGCTAGATGTTAACGCAAAGAGACCGCACGTTTATGTTGGTAATAATTTTCTATTTTCCAGTTTTCTATCCCCCAAAATGTCCAGCAGGAGCGGTCTTCATCAGCCTTGGCCTCCTTGCCCAAGAGTTGTACAAGTACGTGGGCTGCGTGGGATTGCTCTGAGGCCACTGGAATCAAGGGAGCGGTGGGTTCTGGAGTTAGTGAGCTGCTTAGCTGGATTGGGTCATTTGCAACTAACAGAAACCCAACTCAAACCGGCTCAGGTGAGCTCAGCAACTGCGAAGAGTGCTGGGGCGCTCATAGGTAGAAGGCAGGGTTGCAGATCCAGGGTGTTAGTGACTCTAAGTGACTTCAGTGCTTCCAGAATTTCTTCTTTGTTCCACACGCATGCTGGCTGCAAGTAGCTCATGCCTCATTTTTTTTCTACTATGTCCCCAAGGAGCCAGCCAACTACTAGCCTGTTTTTGTACACCTTCAGCTCCACACATGGCAAGCTAAAAATGGCTTTAAATTTTTTAAAGGGTTGTAAAACAGCAAACAAACAAAGAATGCTATGAGACAGGACCCAATGTGGACTGTGAACCCGAAAATATTTACTAGGCGTCCCTTTACAGAAAAAATTTCCTGACTCCTGACAGGAAAGCGACCTGCTCTCACCCCCTCCACCGATTCTAGCAGAAATGTCCCCAGGAAATGTGCGCATCCTTGAGGCAGGCAAGGTGGCAAGGGACATCGGGGGACTCTAACTGACCAGGCTTGAGTCCTGTGACCCCTGGGTACTTGAAGGCAGGACAGGAGATCCCCCAAGAAAAAGCTGGCTGCAGTTCCCCAAAGAAAAGCAAAAAATTGGCTAAGCAAAACAACAGATACCCCGTAGGAAACAGATGGCACTCTCGAAAGATGGCTATTTCTGAAGGTGGGGACGGTGGTGAGGGATGGAGAAGGCTGGGACTCACAACAGGGGAAACAGAGCCCTGAAGGGCTAGGGAAGGAACCAGCAACTAGATCTACGGGAGTGGCGTCTGTGACATTGGTCACAGGGCTGAGGAAGCAGGGAGAACACAGCAATGGCCCACACTGGAGCCCGACCTGACGTGACAGGGAGGAAGTTCACACTGTCCTGCCCTCCAGGCTGCCGCCCGTGCCTCCCAATGGCCAAACCCAACCAGGACCAGAGGCCATGTCCTAGTTCAGCCTCCCCGGCACAGAGCGTGGTGCAGAAGACTGGGTCGGAAGGAGCAAATGGAGAAAATGCAGACACAAAGTGCACGCAGAGAACAAATTTGTACTCTGATTCCTCTCGGGGCTGGCCTCACGGGCTCACTACCTGTGTGGTCATAGAGGCCTGGGCGTGGAAGGACCCACGCTTGGTCCCATGCTCTGCTGTCGCTGTCTTGAAATTCTTAATAATGTTTGAAGAAAGGACGCGTGGGTGGCTTGGTCGTTAAGTGTCTGCCTTTGGCTCAGGTCATGATCCCAGGGTCCTGGGATCGAGCCCTGTGTTGAGCTCTCTGCTCAGCAGGGAGTCTGCTTCTCCCTCTGCCCCTCCCCCCTACTCATGCTCCCTGTCTCTCTCAAATAAATTCAAAAATCTTTAAAAAAAAAAAAGAAAGAGGGCGCCTGGGTGGCTCAGTCGTTAAGCGTCTGCCTTCAGCTCGGGTCATGATCCCAGGGTCCTGGGATCAAGCCACGCATCGATCCCTGCAGAGCAGGGAGCCTGCTTCTCCCTCTCCCACTCCCCCTGCTTGTGTTCCCTCTCTTGCTGTCTCTCTCTCTGTCAAATAAATAAATAATTAAAAAATATATATAATGTTCAAACAAGGGGCCCTGCACTTTCTTTTTTGCCCTTTGCTCCACCAATCTCATAGCCTTGACTCTATTCTTAGGACTGCGTGATTCAACCAGCCAGTCACTTTATCTCTTCTGACTTTCCAGTTTCCTGATCTATAAAATGATCTTAACAACATTTTCCTCTCAGGGTTGAAGAGCAAATGAGATTTGTATGTAAAGGGCCTGCTTGAGAGAGTGAGCCGTCAACAAAGACAATTTCTTTCCTTCCCCCAAAGTGCTCTTTCTCCCGTTTTCCTCAGGGATGGACTTTGGCAGCTTTAGGCGGGCAAGTGAGGAAAAAGCGTGCTCTAAAATGCAAGAAACAAGTCCGGATAACCCAGCTAGAAAGAGCACCGGCCTTATTTCAGGCCGTAAGCTCATCAGAAGGGAAGGAGTGACAGAGGAAGAGAGGGCTCATTGGTGGTTTTAGCTACTAGTCATTCAGAGATAGTTAGGAAAAAAAAAAACCAACCAAACAAACAAAAAAACCCTTAAAAATCCCCTAGTTCCCTTGCTTGATTTTGAGGAAGCTGAAGGTCATAAATATCAAAAAAACTTGCCCAAGGTCACAGACTTAGTGCATAGCAGAGCTGGACCTCAACACAGGACATCTAGGGCCTGGTTCAGTGAGCTCTAGACTGACTCCTGTTAAATTAATTAAACAAGGACACCATTAGTCTGTGAGGGTCTAATGCCATGGCGGCCTACATAAGCAAACCAAAAATCCAAGCCTGTAAATGCCTCAAGGTTACAAAATCAAAACGCTAAGGACAACCAATCACAAACAGGCAACTAGGCTTTAAGCTACAACCAATCAATAATTTCCTGTTTTTTGCTTCTGGCCACATTTTCTAGATAAGTCTTTCCCCTGGCTCCCGATGGCAGAGAGCTCCTGACCACTTCGGGTTTTGCATTGCCCCATTCAAATAGAGAAATGTTCGAATAAAATCATAAAGCATTTAATATGCCTCGGTTTATTTTTTTTATACAGGTTTTTTTTTTTAAGATTTTTACTTATTTATTGGAGAGAGAGAGAGAGAGGAGGAGAGCGCGTGAGAGACAGACCCACAAGCACGGGGGGGAGGGGTAGAAGGAGAAGCAGACTCCCCGATGAGCAGGAAGCCCTATGTGGGACTCCATCCCAGGACCCTGGGATCATGGTCTGAGGTGAAGGCAGATGCTTAACCGACTGAGCCACGCAGGCGCCCTCAGTTTATCTTTTAACACAACATACACTCGCACCAGACACTGGACATGGTTTGACTTAAATAGAAGGCTTGGGAATTATTACCAAATTTGTTGTGGTCCAAATAGTCCTTTACAATATGCCTTTTCTCCTTCCTCCACCCCTGAAATCTCCTCCCTCTTTCTTCCTCTGCACTTCCAATTTAAAGAAACTCAGGTATTGTGTTTTGTGTTTTTTTTCCCCCCTTAGGGACACATAATAGCATCATGGGTGTCACAGGCCTCCAAGTGAAGGGCCTCAGGACTGAGGAAGCCCACGGCAGGACGCCCTGAACACACCACAGCGCTTAATGGAATCTGGATGAAAATTTCATTTTCTGCACATAATGACTGGGTTTTAAAATATTCAATGTTTTGTGAGTCTCATTAAGGTGAAATAATTCTGTGCTAACTTGAGTCATAGATTTTCTACCTGCTTCTATTTCCTAAAGGCTTTTTACAATTCTCGTCAGAGTATTCTTTTTTTTTTTCTTTTAATACAGAATTGTCTCATATCCCACAGAAAGCTTTAATCTGGTGAGGACAGTCTGTTTCTCCTGGCAACATCAAGGATACTAGATGAACAGGGTCAGCTGGGAAGTTTGAAGAGAAGCCTTGGTAACCTGTTAAACAAAGCTGGGAATTCTCTGAAGAATGTTGAGCAAAGATACTACAGTTTGAAGTGAATAGGAAGGGTTTTGTTCGCAGGCTCTGCCTTGCTGTTGAATTTAAAGAGTGTTCAGGCCCAGAAAAGATCATCAATGTCTTACTTGGAAATTAAACACATACACAAAAGGCTTCTTTACTGCCCATGTTGAGTTTTGCTTAACTGTAGAAAAGTTCATCAAGCCTGAAAATATGTATCTTTGCCTTTGATCCAAAGCAAGTGCAACAGAGGAACAAAGATATACCTTCTGTCTTTGGGAGAATGAATTGTCAAGGATTTTGCTTCAGAAAGATCAACAAAATACCCACATTTTCTGCAGAGTTAGATCTCCCAGTTTGGGCTATCCATTGCAAGTCGGGTCCTGTGTCTCCTTCGCGCTCGCCTTTATCCCTGGTCCATGTTTGTGACCTCAGGCGAGGCACTTAAGCTCTTTGTACCTTTATTCCTCCATTTGAAAATCAGGGATAATACTTGCTGCCTACTTAACCTCAAAGGGATATGCGAGGATTAGCCAGTTAAAGTTTGTCAAATGCTTGGAAATCAATGGAGGGAAAAATCTATATGCGTATAAAGTATTATTATCGTTCCCCTCTGTCTACCTTTTCTCTCTCTCCCTTTTGCTATCCTAGGAGACTTAGTGAGCATTACTTTAGGTCTTATTTTTGGTTGCTATTGTACAAAATAACCATCTCCTATTATTAAATGATTTGCTTGAAATAGGTCCTTTCTAAACCATCGAGGGAAGGTTTCCAAACCAAAGCATCCTAGACTGACTATCAAAAGGTCACACCTGGCAAGGTTTCCTTTGAGTTTATCTTTAGAATCCCATAGAGAGGAAAAATTTTAAGGCAAAATAGTATAATTTGGAAAAATTTGTCAATTAGTGATTCAAAGCTAGTGAAGAATAAAAACAAAGTCAATCTAGAGCCCTTGTTACAATCCTTAAAGAAATTCACCCTTTGACCAAAACAATAACAATACTTTATAGGTCACAAATATTGCCCCTCTGATTCTTACAACCACCTGTAAGATGAGTATAACACAATTTGGTCATACTAGACTCATTTTAGTTTCAAAAAATTGAGATGCAGAGAGCTTAAGTGATTTTTCCCAAAGTAGTTAGCAATGAGTGGCAATGCTAGGACTAGACTCTAAATTTCTGGATCTTTTGGTTCCAAGGGCAGTAGATTGTCCCACTACATCCTTTGATTGTGGCTCAAACGATGTTAAAGTCCAAATATTGTTGCTCTGATATTCCAATATGTGTGGGGTTTTTTTTTCCCACACCGGCTGACAACTCCATTCTGACACCGTCTCCCTGGAGATAGCATCAGATCTCTACAACGTAAGCGTTCAGTCCTACAAGTCTGCCCCTTCACTTCAGATGCCAGGGGCAAGTCCGCTTCTGACAACCTGCTATAGCTCGGAGGTTCCCAAAAACTCCTCCTTTGGTTTGATTAATATACTAGAGCAGCTCACAGAAGTCAGAGAAACACTTTACTGACCACATTGCCAGTTCATAATAAAAGGACATAGTAGCTCAGGAGCTGCCAGGTGGGAGACTTGTATAGGGAAAGGTAGTGGGAAGGGGCAGAGAGCTTCCGTGCCCCTGCCACGCACGCCCCTCTCCCTGCATCTCCCTGTGTTTGCCAACCAGGAAGCTTTCTGATCCTGTCCTTTGGGGGTTTTATGGAGGCTTCAGTACATAGATACGATTGATTAAATCTTTGGCCTTTGGTGATTGAACTCAATCTCAGCCCTTCTCCCCCTCCCTGTAGCTGTAATCACCTCTAATCACCTGGTTGGTTCCCCTGGCAACCAGCCCTCATCCTTTGGTTACTTAGGGCCTTCCTAAAAGTCACCTCATTAACAAAAGACATCTTTACTGATGTCATCACTTAGGAAATTCCAAGGGTTCTAGGAGTGCTGTTCCAGGAACAGTGGACAATAACCAAACATACATTTCCTATTATAAATTACAGTATCACAGGTATCCTTTACTTTCACAGACCATTTGAACTTGTGCAACATATCTAATCTGATGAAGAACCTGCGGACAGGCTGGAAGAGAATGCCCTTTCCCAGACCACTTCCTCTGTGCTGTGGGATCACATGATGCCAAGAGCTCACTCGCTCATTCTACCCATGCTGTTGCTCTGCCATGTCAGGTGTGGAGGAAGCAACCAGCCTATCAGGAATAAGTGGTAGGCCCTAACGCAGAGATGGAAAATAGCTATCGTTGTTAAAAAATAAAATTCAACTAAGTAAATCTTAAAGATCTTATTAGCTTTATTCAACAAGTCATGAGTCAGGCAGCATCCAATATACCAGACAGAAAGGAGCTCCGTGGAGATGTATAAAATGAAAGATTTTTAGAGGCAGAAGGGAGCAAGATCAAAGAAGTTATACTAGGCAAAAAAAAGGATTGGTTATTGTGAAGTTACTTTCTTTAGAAGATGACAGGGGTCTATCAAGCATTTTACTTAACTAGTGCTCATCAGGCAATTGCTGATTGACTGGTTTAAGATTCCATTTTTGGGAGAGCTGAAACTATAATTAAGTCTCAGTTTGGACACATGGAGCTTAGCATAAGCAACTCCATTTTGGGCCTGTTGTTTTGTTTTTAATATCATCTTGTGGGATAACGAATGTTGTCTTATGCTGACCAGATCCCTCTTTCAGAACCAAGGTCATCATTCCCCCAGATTCTGGGGAACTCTTGGCTAAGTTCCTCTCCAATAACTTGCAGCAGTCCAAGAGAATTGCCCCCACCAAGGTCACCCTCTCTTCCTTGTGGCCAGATGTTTAAGTTGGCGGGGTGGTGGTGGGGGGCATCGTTTGTGAAGGTACACTACCCCTGCCTCAGGGCAGGACAACGTCAAAGGACTGTCTGATATTCCAGAACTCCTCTTAAACTTGGTTGGGGCCTTTGTTGTAATTTCATGACAATTCAATTTCTTCCTCGTCCCAGCCCTTTTCCTCTCTCACCTCTTAAAGGTTATTGTTCCTGAGAGCACTCTCTCAATAAACCTCCTGCACACAATTCTAAGAATTTCAGAACCTGTTTCCTAGGGAACCTGACCTGCCACAGATGGTACCAGAAGGGGCTCAAGAAAGCAGATTTCAGCCAGCTGGCAATGATGACTCCCTAACTGGTGGGAGATGAAGCATTAATAGCCCTTATCATGTACTTTTATGATCATTAAAACTTTCATTAAAACTTTCACCAGTGGTGAATTGGGATGGGATACTGATGGAAGCCAATTGTACCAGCAAGTACAATATTTCTGGCATTTGAGAGTTTTGTGGTAAGTAGTAATTATAAGGACTTTGGAACTGGCCCCTATTGCTAGGGACCATCCGTGCATTAGAGGATGTCAATGAAAGGCTGAAGGCAACTAACCACCAATATAAGCAAAGTGTGAACTCTAGAGGGCCTCCTTGGCAACATTTAAAGAGATTCTCATCTTCAGCATGACAGCAGGGCCAAGATTTAAGTATGAGAGTAGTGGAGTTCCATGGAGTTTGAAATTTCACCTTGGCAAGTCTCCTACACTAAGCTCATGGCCCTGTTTGGGAGGGAGGGGTACCCTGAGATTCAGGATTAAGACTCTAAACCCTCAGATTCCACTGGACTATCTGGGCCTAGAAGAAAAGGGGAGGTATTCTTTTATATCAAAGGCTCAGTCTTCCTTCTTAGTTGAAGATGATGCAGAAGACTCTACCTTGCAAGGTAACATGCACCCCTCATAATCTACCCTGTCTCCTCTTATAATCACCAGAAGAATAGTTTAAGGTCAAGTCACAATGTAACCCAAATGGGGAAGTTCTGGGATCACAAATTGAGGAAAGGGATTATATATCTAAGGAGCTGAAGGATCTAGCCAACATTTACTGGCAAGGGACAGCAGAATGAATGGACTGGATTCTTGGGGGAGCTGGATTAAAGGGGATGGAATGTAAAGTTGGATGAAGACAAGTTTATAGATACTGGAGCACTTGCCCTTGATGCAGGATTTAAGATCCTAGTAAGAACCTCTGGAGACATGCCAACACTGCTGTGGCCAATGATGGAGGAAGGGATGGAAAGGCTGAGGGAGAATGGGCATATTGGCATGGCTATATCATGCAATGTCAGAAAACCCATTAGCTTATTGTGTTCTGTGAGAGACTTCAGAGGACCTTCCATTTACCAAAGAAAATGGGATTCTCTGGGGACACCAGCATTGTCATTACCTTTGTGGTGGCTGACCTTTATAGACCAGGACTGATTTTGGAGGAGTCTATTGCAGAACTGGCTCTCAGATAGCAAAATGCTGATAGATTCCTGAAAAAAATAGAGTCCAGTTGGTAACACTTAACTATCAAAAGTAAAGTGAGCTCAATTATTGTAAAGAGTGGCAAGGTTGGGGCAAGGAGGCATGACTCATATAGTGCTATGGAGATTGTTAATGGAATACAGCATTTCCAGGGTCAAGACAGAATGATCAGGCAACAGTTATTTCTCAATCTATACAACAAAAAGAAACAAAGGCTAAGGGCTACTGCCCCAACAAAATGTCAAAATCCCTTCTAAGTTTCTGGATCTGATCTAGTTGTCAACCCAGAGCCCATCAACTGAAAGAAAGGCTGGGTCTCATGAAAATAAAAAGGACCCTGCAAGATCATGGCAAGTACTATTGTAATGATTCTCCCAGTCCTTCTCCAGAGGGATCTGCCATCACCTGCCTGGGAACACTGTACTCGAGGAAGGCGAATGAATACTTAAACATTTCAAGAATTGTGTGTTGACATGGATACCCGGTTCACAGTAGGCCAGCTGAGCATCAGGTCCATAAACTCTTGGTCATTCCTCCAGTCCCTGAATATACAACTGGAATAAGGAGCTGACAGAACATCTATATTAGTCCCTTAGTCTTTGGTATTTACCACACTCTCCCTGTTTAATTCACTAGTCTTGTACCTACAAAAACCTGATTGATCCTGCAGTAGTAAGACAGTGGACCACCACAATCAATCAAGTGGTAGCCCCAATTATAGCTGCTGTACCAAAAGTACATCTTTGCTGGAGCAGATTAGTATGGTTTCTAGTACATGGCATGTAGCCACTGATCCACATATAAGATAAACAATAGTATCTACTTAAGGTCTTACCCCAGGGCTAAATTAGCTCTCTCCCTCTCCCATAATATAGTGACGGGTCTGTTTGGGCATTTCAGAGAACCAGACATATGTCCTTTTTGTTGGTGACATCATGCTAATCAGGTCAAATAAGCATGAAGTGGCAAGTATTTTGGAGGCCTTGGTAAGACACATGAGCTGCAGAAGGTGGGAGATGTATTTAATGAAGATCCAGGGAGCTAGCACATCAATGACATTTTCATTGGTCTAGTGACTTGGGGCATGCCAAGACATCTTCCAGGTAAAGAACAAAACATTGCATATTGGCCTTTCTACTGCTGAGGAGGGAGCACAAAGCCTGGTAGACCTCTTTAGGTTCTGGTTGTAGTGCATGTTTGGTAGTAATGCTCTCACCAAATATTTATTGCTCTGTTCAAAACAGAGTGATAAACAGTAATTATTTTATTCATAGTTTCCATGAGGCAGGAATTGAGGAAGGTCTCAGGTGGGTGGATCTGACTTGGGTCTCCCATGTATTTGTAGTGAACAGTGGTTGGACTTAGAATCGTGGTTCGGGGGTGGCAGAGTGGGGGTAATGGAGGGGATAGTAAGAGGGAAGGGAGGGCTGGAATAGCTGGGACCTAGCAAACCTCTCTCTTTCTCCCTCTCTTCATATAGTCTCAGCATATTTCCAGTCTCTCCATGAAGACTAGGCTGGGCTTCCTCACAGCATAGTGGTTGGTTCCAAAAGCATTCTTCCAAAAGCAGAAGGCCAAGTAGAGGGGCACCCGGGTGGCTCAGCCAGTTAAGCGTCCAACTCTTGATTTCAGCTCAGGTCATGATCTCAGGTTCATGAGATCAAGCCGTGTCAGGCTCTGAGCTCAGTAGGGAGTCTGCTTGAGATTCTCCCTCTGCCCCCTCCCCCTGCTCATGCTCACTCTCTCTCACTCTCAAATAGATAAATAAATACATAAATAAATACATAAAATCTTTTAAAAAAAGAAAAGAAGGCCAAGTAGAAGTTGCATAATCTTTTCTAAGCAAGTCTCAAAAATCATGCATTATTTCTGCTGCTCCCTATTGGTTCGAGCTGTCACAAACTCCCACCAGGATTCAGGGCAGGGGACATAGACACCACCTCTTGATGGGAGGAGTGTCAAAGGATTTGGGGATCATGTTTTTAAGATGCCACACTGTGATAAATTGAAATTAGCATCAATTTTAGAGAAGCCTGGGCATGGGTGTTGGCTGTGCCGCTATCTACATGTGGATTATTTGTAATTGAAGTAGAGCTGACACACAATGTTGCATCTGTTTCAGGCGTAGTGACTCTGGATGTTATGCTATGCTCACCCGGGTGTCAGCACACAGTGCTATTACGGTACTGTTGCTTATATTCCCCATGCCGGATTTTTTTCTTTTTGCTTTAGTTTCTTCAACAGCAACATGGAGGATAGCAATTCTTTTTTAGTCAAATTCCATTGGATGCAAGGAATAGAGACTCACTCGTGTTACCGAGGGTTGCCAGGAAAAACCAAACCAAGGGTAGGAATGGCGGCTGCCCCAGAAATGGAAATGGAGGTCACTGAGTCCCACTCTAGTCCTCTTGTATTTATCTGACTTGGCTACTCTTTTCTTTTCAGTTTTTCCCTCCTCCTCCCTGCTTACCTTCTGCTCTCTCTGTCCTTTCCTTATCACTTCTCACGATTCCTAGTTTTTGCTCTCTTAGAACTTGGGCTAGCATCACACTCTTCTCTCTACATCAAGACATTTCGACATTAGCTCTTGCCACTGTCTTACTCTTTAGGAATTTACCGGTTCAAATTCCTAGGAGTGTGATAATTTTCTGGTCTCAGAGTGGATTATCTGTTTGGGTCACTTTTCTTGTTCTCTTAGCAACCACTCTTGTACAAAGAGACACTCAGCCCTTAACAATTTTACCCTGGAGGACAAGACAGTCAATCGTCAGTCATGGTTACATATTCATCAGCATAGTCCAGTACAGATGTTGACCTCCAAGATTGTGGTGTGGATCAATCAGCATAAGAAAAGTAAAAGAGAGTGTAAAATATACAGTTATTTAAGAAGATGTGATATTATGTTTTATTGTATTCTTTTAAAGATTTTATTTTTTAAGTAATCTCTACACCCAACATGGGGCTCGAACTCAAGGGAGTTGCACGCTCTAGCAACTGAGCCAGCCAGGCGCCCCTATTATGTTTTAGACATACATTCAAATGTATCCCCAGATTCATTAAGAATCAATACATCAAGTTAATATCCTAATTTTCTAGCAGATATATTTACAGATTAATGTTTTGTTTCCATAAATGATGCCTGCAAGTGTGCTTCCCCAACACCAGCTACGTGCTAGCTATGTCAGGATCTCTGAGTTGAAACAGCTTCTTTCAAGTTTCAAGAAGTTAGGTATGCAAATGAATGCCATGCTAATATATAGATTTTAGCATTGTATCTCCTTGGGTTCTCTTTAAAAGGGGGGAAACAGATATTATTCTTCGTTTGGTAATAAAGCATTGAAATGCATCTGTTTCTAACTGCATGTGGTGTCTGCTCAAATCTGTATTGGAAAATTACACTGTAAATGCTTTGTAGGCTTTTTTCCCACTCATTCTCAGTCTCACATAGTCTCTCACTTCTTAATCAATTCCTATTTTCTCAACATAGACTGTATTGCCACCAAGCTATCAAATAATATATATATATATAATATATATATATATTTTAGAACTCAGAATGAAAAGAAAAAACTTAGCCAAACAAACAAGTGTGGAACCTTCTGTACCTGCACCATCACACTAGGCCTGCATCCCTCTGCCAGTGGTGGCTGAAATTCAGATAGGCACCCAATCCGCTGATTGCAATTCTTTAATTCAAGATTTTAAAAAAAATCTAAAATGAATTTCCTTTCCCTTGTCTTCAGGAAAGCCCGCAAATACCAAATCCAATTATGAGAGAGATTTAATTTCCCTTTTGGTATATGACACAGCACAACAATGATCTGTGGATGTTTAAAGAAAGTCATAAAGAAGAATTCTCCTGGTTCACACCAGATAAAGTCCCCATGAAATGATGCCTCGGTTGGCGTCATCTGCTGACATTCATGCATGATTCAGCACCTCTAGACAACAATTTGAGGGAATCTGTTTTTCCAGTACAAGCCAGACTCTGTCTTTTTGCTAGAAACGGAAAGGATCAGAATTCCCAGCTTTTAAGGCTGGCTGCCTCCCGTGACACCCAGCACCCAGAAGCAATCCAGAGACTCTTCTGGGTGTTTCTCTGCGCGCTGCTCCGTAGCATCCCAGCAATGGGGCATCCAGGCGATTGACGGATTTCTCACTTGTCCTCTGGCTGCATCTGCATCTGCTGAGACAGCCTCTGTGTTTATATGCGTGATTAGGCTGAGAATTCTTGGGTCAACCACCCACAGATTGTATCAAAAATGATCAGTCTTACTTGACTGTCTTAACATTTTGGCTATTTTAGTTGTTAAGGCAACCAGATCTGATGAAGTATTCACTCATCAATTTGATGTTCGACAATCATCTGTCATGGTTCTGAAGTTGGAGGGGGAAAAAAGAATAATAAAAATCAACTGTCAAAACAGTTAATCCGAAACAGTCAAATCTGATCATGGTTTTCTTCTTGACACCAGAGAGCATTGCTTCTCCTTTCCTTCCCACCACCCCCCTCACCTCCCCTTCTTCTCCTGAGATCTGTCCCTCCCACAAACAGTTTCTTTCCTCCAGTTATGTTGATGAACAGCAGAGAAGGGAGATATTTTAGGTTCACAAAGGCTTACATTTTCCTAAAAGACTTCTGTTTCCTTTGTTTTGATGTTTGATGATTTTTTTTCTGTTGAATAGTCCTGAAAGGACAGATACATTGAATGTATGGAGAATGTTTATCTTAATGGAAAATTTAAGCAGCAATGTCCTTTGCTTTCCCTTTCAAGATGAATTTTCCTTTTCGGGGAGCACAGCTCCAAAGCCAGGGACAGGCAGCTGGCTTGCACAGTCCCTTCCTGTCCCTGAGCCTGCTCCAACCTTCTTGGAACAGAACAGCTCCAAGTCTGGCCCTGGTGTGGGATGTGGCTGGCTTTCCAAGTTGGGAAATGTGTTAGTAATTACTTTTTACTGCCGTCTTTATTTGAATTTCCAGACTTCTCCCCCCTTCTCTCAGCCTGTTTTTCTCCACCCAGCTTTCCACCTCATTCTGACTGCTAATTTAACCCTGGCTGCCTTCCTCCAGAAACATTTGACCTTGTGCAAGAACTTGGCATGAATTTCTCTCCTCCTACTTCCCCAGAAGGGAAGCGCTGGGCTAGGATAATTAGCATCAGCAGGCAGCTCTGCCCGACCACCAGCCTGTGTCCTCTGGGTTCCACCCCGTTCAACAGTAGCCCCCTTTTTCTGGGCAAAAGGGCAGTGGCCAGTAGTTGCCAGTTGCCAGGAGACCTTGTTTAACATTTTGCCTCAAGATGGTGTTACCAGGGATGTCGACTTAGCCAATTAGCTCCTTTAATGAAGCAACCTGTAGGGGAAAAAAAGCAGAAGCATGGAAACCTCTGTAGGTCACATATCCCTTCTTCAGATTTGAAAGAATTCTACTGGTTTTTCTTATCAAGAAAGGTTATTCTGTTTCAACTGATAATCTAGAAAGGTTTATATGGAAACTAAGATTGTTTAACCTGCTTAACTTTACAATCACTAAAGAAATGCCCAGTTCTTTCTGTTGGTAAGCTGATTACATACACTTTTATCTCCCTATTAATTAAGTCCCTAAGGACAAATACCGGGTATAGTTTCATAACTGAAATACCAGCATATATGTACTTGAAAACAATGCTACTTCGGTCCTTGAAAATGGTCCACAATTCCACATTCACTCATTCAGTCCCACCTTCCCTTATTACACTGAATGAGCAAGGTTTGTGATATATGTTTGTGAATGTATACTATTGGAGTTTATAGAATAGGACTATCTTTGTAAAATGACCCGGCTTATAGGGATTCAGTAGAGAGCTGCAGATCAGTTGGGTGAAGATGGTGGTAGAAATCATAGACAGGGACATTGACAATACTCAAAGTAGCACATTCTATACAACCTGGCCTATGAAGTGCAAGAGACATAGTACAAGATACATATATTTTGTACATATGTACAAAACACATGCAACAAAATTGTGGATACCCATCCTATCCCTCTGTTTACTGGCCAGGGGGAGGTAGCAATTGTATGCATGGGCCCAAGGGGTGAGACCTCTGCGTATTAGGAGATGCACATCCAGACATGGGATTTCTCCCTTTTGTTGCCACCTCTCAGATTAATGAGAACTGGCACTGTTTTCCAACAATGAGATTCTTCTTGCCCCCACTGAAGAGGACTAGTTCCTTAATTAAGCTTGGATTTTCAGTAATGAAGTACACTACATATGGCCAAAAAGAGGATGTGAAAGCAAAAGCATGCGGCTCTGGAGCTGAAGCCCTGGCTTGAGCTGTGGGCCTGCCAAAATATTTTTAATAAGGCAAAATCTTGACTGTTATACAAATATTCAAAGAACACATGGCAAAATTCATTTGCCCTATTAATGAGGGAAGCAGAAGGATTGCAAAACTGGTTCAAGAATTGGAAGGACTAAAACTGTATCTATAGATAGAAAGATAGATTGAAATGATCTTTGGAATTACATTTCATACTGGATATGGAAATCATTTGCACTTTCATGACAAAGATTCAGAAGTTAGGAGGGGCACCTGGCTGGCTCAGTCAATAGAGCATGTGACCCTTGACCTTAGGCTTGTGCGTTCAAGCCCCACATTGGACGTAGAGCTTACTACAAAACAAACAAACAAACAATTCACAAGTTAACCTGTAACTTCACAGAGTCTGGTAGTAATCAATAGCAAATAGCAAGTCAAACAAAGGTACATACTCCTAGAGAACTAATACTTTGTGGGCTCCACTTAGATAAAGCTCCAGTATGATATCAAAGGACACACAGGCATCTGTTTGCCTTATTTGCGGGATTGGGGTAATTCTTCCAAACAGGACTTAAGGTAAATTTTACCTCAGCTCTCTCAACTGCAATGTCTTTATTTAAAAATCAAGAATAAGAACACCTACCTTACAGGATTGCTGCAAGACTTAAATGAAATTATATATCTAAAGCACACCCCACAATACCTCCATAAATGATAATTCCCTTTAATCCATCTATTCTTTTTATTCCAAATTAACTGACATTTTGCCAATCAGATCTCTTTCAATTGGCCCTTCCATATATTATTACCAAAATAATGATAATTGATAGTTATAATGATGACCCTGAAATTCTTTATAGCCTTCTGTGTCATTACAGTTAAAAGTATGTGTTCAGCATAGTATTAAAGCTAAGTGCAATTTATTATGTTCTACTTTTTAAAAAGCTCATTATCCGTGAACCTTGACTCAGTTAAAACAAAATATCCAGTTAACCAAAACCATATTTTCCAGATCATTAAGCATAAAGGAAAATTCTAACTAGTATTTTTACCTGGAACACCAATTTGAATCCAGAAGTGCTTGTCTTAAGTGGTAGATTTGAACAAACGCCCTCTAAATTTTCTTCCAACTCAAAGATTTTATAATAAGTAGAAAAAGATACCTGAGAAAAAATAATATGCACAAGGGAGAAAGCCCATGATTTTAGTTCTCAGAAAAAATACAATTGTATACTAAATATAATAACTGTGGGGATGGTATTTTTATTTCTTTAAAAACATGTCATTAGGGACAATTTCAAATATATAGAAAATAATAAAACAGATACCCACCACCCAGATTTAACACATCTTACTGTTTGTCATGTCTCTTAGAGATTTTTTAAATAAAAAAAAAAAAAGGTAACAACTACATTCCTCTCTTCATCCTCCGATCTCTCCCTTTGCCCACCTCCTACCCCCCCAAAGATAATCCTATCCTGAAGTAGATCTATATCCTTATGGCAACACTGTACACCCATAACAGCATACAGCATTATTTTGTGAGAGTTTAGACTTTACTCAAGTGGTATCATATGTTATATGTCATTTTTCGGTTTCTCTTTTTTTTTTCCACTCAACATTGGGTTTTTAAACTTTATCTGTATAGATACATCGAGATCTACTTTACTTTGTATTCCAAAATGTAATTATCCTACAACTTGTTGAACTATTTCTTTACTGAATTATTATCTCCAATTTTTTGCTGGAATGACTGCAAAATCTATCTTGGTATATACAAAGAGTTTCCTCGATTATAAGGAACGTACACTTTCTACCTTAATAGATATTGCCAAATTGCCCTCCAAAGGGATTCTACTGATTTCTATGTCTACTAGCATGAATATTTTCCTACGATTATGGACATTTGAATTGCCTTTTCAAAGAAGTGACTGGTCATAAGCTGTGCCCATTTTTCTATTGGATTGTTTCTTTTTCATAATTGATTTGTAAGTGTGCGTGTGTGTGTGTGTAAAATCCTTTGATGGTTATATGCATTAAAAATATTTTCTTCTATTATAGGTTTGTATTTTTACTTAGTTTATATGATATATATTCTTTTAACTTGAATGTCGTCAATTTCTCTCTCTTGAGGGGCAGCATAGAGCAGTGCCTCTGGAGCCAGAATGCCCGGGATCACCTCCCACCTGTTCCATGTACTGTGCATTCAGGTTGGGGTAGTTAATAGGATCTCCATGCCTCAGTCTTTTATGAAGATCATAAGAATAACTGCCTCATGGGGTTCTCATGAGGATCACATGAATTAGAATATACAATGGACACAGAATATTGTGTAGGACATCAAATAGCACAACAAATTTTGGCTTATTGTTACTATTTTACTGTGTGGTTTGTGCTTTATGTCTCACTTAAGAAATATTTATATGCCCTGATAAAAAAAATATTAAATTTTCTATTAAAAGTTTTAAAATGTTGCTTCTACATTGATCCATCTGAAATTTATTTTTAGCTGTGTTATGGGTAGGAAGTATAGTTTTTCCTCACATGAATAGTCCTTTTTTTAACAGTTATTTATTGATAGCTCATCTCTACCTCATAATGCTACCTCTGTCATGAACATCTCAAATATAAATGGCCTGACTATGGGTTCTTGATTTGTTCTCATGGTCTGTTTGTCAATACTATGGTGCTTTAATTGCTGTAGTTTTATAGAACACCTGCAGATATGGCAGTATGGGTCTTTCCTCCTTATTCTTTTTCCCAATTGCCTTGACCAATCCTGGCCTTTTCTCTTCCATGTGAATTTTACAATCAGGTTGCCAAGGTCTATGAAAAATCCCACTGCTTCCCTTTGATTTTGAGGAAATTTTAATTACAAAGCTGGAGTTCATCCTAAGAAAGTTCATTTGTATGATAAGTATGTTAAGAAGAATGAGCTCTGGACTAAAATTTGAAGATTTGGGTTAGAATACTTAACTATATAAGATTCTTTGGGTAAGTTCATTTATAACTCAGGGCTTCAGTTTCCACACCTGTAGAAGAGGTTGGCCCATGATCATACAATAGCATACCTAGAACAATACCACTCAGAAAGTAATTCCTAGAACAGTTGCCTCAGCATCCCCTGGGAGCTTTATTAAAATTGCAATTAGAATCAGAATCTCTGAGGATGGAGCCCAGGAGTCTATGTTTAACAAGTGTCCCAGGTGATTTTTACATATTGTGTGATGGTTAATTTTGTGTCTCAACTTGGCTAGGCCATTGTCTCCAGATATTTGGTCAAGCAATATTTTAGATGTTTCTGTACAGGAATTTTGTTTTAAGGAATATTTTAGATGAGATTAACATTTAAATATATAAACTTGGAGTAAAGCAGATGACCCTCCATAATGTGGGTGGGCCTTATCCAATCAGTTGAAGGACTTAATAGAAAAAAAGACTGACTTCCCCAGTTGAAGGACTTAATAGAAAAAAAGACTGACTGAATTATAAAATTCTACCAGCAAACCATCTTTGGACTCAAACTGCAACTCTTCCATGGGTCTCAGATCTGCCAGTACACCCTGCAGATTTTAGACTTGCCAAACCTCCATAATCACGAGTCAATTTCTTAAAACAAATCTCTCTCAGATAGATATAGATATAACTCTCTGTATATTATATGTTATTTATATCTCTTTCTCTTATTGGTTCTGTTTCTCTGGAAAACCCAAAATAATACATGTGGTAAAAAGTCTGAGAAGCTCACCCTCCAAAGCACCTAACATAACTCCATTCTTTTATGTATGATTTGTCCAGATTCACCTGTTTGTGAAGAGCTATGTCTATAATGTAGGTCACAGGACATCCAGTTTGATGTGTTTTCTGCTGTGCTGTGCTTGTTAAGGAAAACACATTGTCAAGAAAATAAACTATTTACGCTGAGTGGGTGAGTTAAGGAGAGCAGAAATTTTATTTTCACTGTGAATTAATTTGAGTTCCATTTAAAAAAGGAGCCCACCTGGTAATTCATTTATAAATTTCTATCTGCCTGACAGAAAAAGCAGCAGCAGGGAACTGAAATATTAGGGTTAAAGACCATTTAAAGCTGAATCATACATGAAAATAAAGTATCTCTGAAATAAAAATCAAAGATAATATAAGCTACTTCTAGCAAAATATTTTATTACCCTATACAATTGAAAACATGCGTGTGTAAAGTGGGGCCGTAGACATAAGTGTGGACAAAAGCTGTGTATGCTCATCACTTGGGCCTGGAAAGCATTCTGTGGGAGAAATTAGCCACCCAGGCCCTGGGGGTGTGAGAGACCCATATCCCAATAAAGGGGGAATGAGTAAACACAGCTCTAGATTTCATCCACTTCCTAGTGACATACCCTGACATTGGGAGAACAACACAAAAGGATCTAGGGTTAGATCATAGGAAAAATTTCCATAGTGTAAGCACTTCGAGATAATGGAATGTACTCTGCATGACCCGA
This sequence comes from Mirounga angustirostris, assembly GCF_029215605.1. Taxonomy (NCBI): domain Eukaryota; kingdom Metazoa; phylum Chordata; class Mammalia; order Carnivora; family Phocidae; genus Mirounga; species Mirounga angustirostris. The sequence goes on along the minus strand of NW_026991709.1, from coordinate 53,803,380 downwards.
ATCTAAATTCCTACCCAACAAGCCGGTGACCTTGGGATCTCTACCGGGTCCAACACTTTATGCTTCTAAATGTAGGAACCCATCGCTCTCAGAGAGATTTTGCTGACTTGCACTCAATAATGGATCAGGCCTTAGCGAGTAATCAGTGGATTTAGAAAAGGGGAAACAAAAAAGAGCATCTTTCCGATCAGCAGATCTGTTTTCTCCCTGTGTGAAGCACAAAATACACAAAACCATGACTACTTCTAACAACAGGGCGAGTTTACAGAAAGTGGAAACTAATCCTCTCATGTGGAATATAAGCTTGGACACACAGACATTTATAACCCTTTATCTCGACTGAGAAGTCTTTGGTGCTTTCAAGTGGCTCTGAGTTGTCTGAGGTTGACCTGGGGGCTCGTTAGAAATTGAGCATCTCCTCCGGCATCACTCTTGCTCGGGTGGGGAGCCTGCATTGAGGCAGTGGGGGAGGCGCCAGGAACGTTACATGAATATTTATAAGACAGAATGTATTAATAGAGCTTAAAGAACCCCTATCCCCAACCTTCCCAGAGACAAAAGAAATGTCCAAGGGAGATAACAGACTAGAATTTTTTAAGCTACTGATATTTTAAAATCTATTATTTTTAAATGGCACCTCTCCTCTCGGCATCTGAACGAGGAATTTCAAATACACACTGCCCATTCCCTGCCTTTATCAGCTGTCCTCTTAGGGACCCTGTTGGGAAACTTTCTTTTGAGTTTATCAGCCCCAATTCTCTAAAGAGAAGCCGGTATGTTTCAGAAATGCATATGCTCTCATTAAAATAGCTGTCCCTTCTCCCAGAGTACCTTCCATAAAAGCAGTTTAATTCTCTACCCAAAATGTAGTTCAGCCTTTATTCTGCAAAGCCAATTTGTTTATGTTTCCAAGTTCAATCACAGTCTATTTGTAAAACCTATTTAGAATCAGAGTCACATAGCCAGAAATGATCATGCTCTAATTTCCTTATTAAAGAGATTCTTGTTGCATCTGGCAGCTTGATTTGACTGCTCCCAGGGTCTGGAGCGACATGTTCTTAACCTCCTTTCCTGACTTTATTCTTCATTCCTTTTGTGCACCCCCCCCCGCCGCCCCCAAAATGCAAATATCAAGCCAGAGAGGAAGAGTTCTTGACACCGTTGCTTAGATGGAGGAAATAAGAGACTGCCACCTTCTTACCTGTCAAGACATGAACAAGATTGAGCTACTCATAATATCTGCAGGAGAGGAAGGAAGGAAATGTCCACAAAACACACCGTGACAAGAAAGAGGCTTTAGGATTCGGGAAAAAGGTTGATTATTTCAAAGGACTTGGAATGGTATTTTCTGGACAATTGAAGCAGAATTAAAGCCAAAAGCCTTTGCAGCATTTGAGAAATCCACTTTTTCTCACAAAATTTTCTTTATAAAATATGTGAATCCATCTTCTTGACATAGCAAGGTACATCTTTTTTGAGGTTATTTAACAGTTCTCTAACAATGCAGTGTCTTGAAGTGTCTCTGTGTCTGTATCAGTCAGTGAAATCTTACTCATCCTTTAAAGTCTGGTTCAAATGTTATTTTGTGAAGCTCTCCCCCATGTCTCACTGTTTTCTTAATGTAACCCAGTCATTTGTTATGTATAGTATTATAGATTTCACTAGTCTAAGCCAAGGATGCTATGGAAACTGCAAAGATGCTCCCATCTTGCTTGTAATGGTGGTTAAAATAATGTCATATCATAAGATGCGCCCTATACTAGATTATCAATTGCTCAGAGACCTTGCCTTCCAAGTCTCTCAAATTAAACTAGACTGAGAAGCAACACGGTCTACTAATAAGTGTCAAATAAATATGTAAAACTCGTCACTCAGCACTAAGCTTACAGAGAATCAAGCAAAATAACATGTTCCAGATCTTTGAATTGGACAATTCGACCCCTCCTTGAGGTCATGTAATAGTTTTTATGAATATCCAATCTCATACAAGCTCTTCACTCATGTTTCCAAATCTCTTTGGGATTCCTCCATCATACACCCACCCTTTGTTTTTCTTTCATCTACTATTGAAATACTACCTCCTCCATAAATTTTCTTAAAACATACTCTGCTCCATCAATAGATGAATGGATAAAGAAGATGTGAGGGGTGTGTGTATGTGTGTGTGTGTGTGTGTAGTTCAGCCAAAAAAAGGATGAGATCTTACCATTTGCAGCAATATGGATGAACCTAGAGGATATCATGTTAAGTGAAATAAGTAAGACAGAGAAAGACAAATACCATATGATTTTACTTATCTGTGGAATATAAAAAACAAAGCAAATGAGCAAATAAACAAAAAAACAGAACATACCTATAAATACAGACAAAATGAGTGGAGAAGAGTGGGAGATACAGGCTTCCAGTTACAAAATGAGTAAGTCATGGAAATAAAGGTGCAGCACAGGGAATATAGTTAATGATATTAGAGTAGTGTTGTGTGGTGGCAGATGGTAGCTATGTACAGAGTTGTTAAATCCTATGTTGTACAGCTGAAACTAATGTAACATTGTGTGTCAACTACATTCAAAAAAAAAAAAAAGATGCACACTTGCTAATTGCCCATCCAATATTCATTCATCTTCCCCTTTTCTCCTTACCAACTAAATCTTGAATTTATTAAAGGTTTATGTGTCCAATTTAAAACAACTTTCCAGACTCCCAGCAATTAGGAATGGCCATATAATCCAGTTTTGGCTAACATGATTAAAGAGAAATTCACTGGGTACAACTCATAGAAACTTTTCAGAGGCCATTTCAGCTGGTGTGCTCTTAGCCACTTTACCTTGGTTTTCTTCTTCTTCTTCTTCTTCTTCTTCTTCTTCTTCTTCTTCTTCTTCTTCTTCTTCTTCTTCTTCTTCTTCTTCTTCAGATTTATTTATTTGAGAGAGAGAGAGAGTGGAGGGAGGGGCAGAGGGAGAGAGAGAATCCTCAAACAGACGCCCGCTCTGAGCATAGAGCCTGATGCAGGACTCAAACTCATGATCCCACATCATGACCTGAGCCAAAACCAAGAGTCTGACTGAGCCACCCGGGTGTCCCTCTTTTCCCCTTCTTCTTGCCTAAGACCTAGACTTAGTGTCTGGAAATATAGCAGCCATGTACAATGTTAAGGTAGATGAAATAGTAAGAATAAAAGAATCTGGACCCTTGATGACATTGCTGGTTCATGCCTATCTTGGACTGCCAATTCTGATCTTCCCTGGCATGAAACCAGTATAATCTTTTCCTGTATAAGCAACCTTTCGTTGGTCTTCATTGCTTGCAGTGGGAAGCAATCCTGACAAATAACATCCTTCTTAGCCAACGGAGAGGCCCAGAGTAAATCTGCCTGAGACTTTACTTGTCCAAACACACAACTCCTACAGCTCATAGATCAGTCACCCCCCACACCCTCCCCTTACAACAATGCTTAATAGGCATTTCAGAAAACCTGGCAACCTATATCAATGAAATTCCCAGAGATTATCGAGCCCTCTTATTTTTAGCCATTTTTTGGATTGCCAAATAAAATATTTTTGCTTGCTAAATCTAGCAACCCTACCATTTTTGGGGGAAAACTATCTAAAATGCTTTACATGCTTTCCAAATATCTTGAACATTTTGTAATTTTAATATTTGCTGCATGTTTCTGTGATTATAACATTCTGCTTTCTATACAATGTTCTTTATTAATGTTTACTCATGTGTTTCCCCTATATTAAATGGTTTCAATCTGCTCAGTTGATGTTTGTATGCACACGCACGCATGCACACACACACACACACACACAAACACACATTTTTCCCTCTTGCCAGTTGGCACTGCTTTAACTCCAGAACGCCTGGCTATGGCGTCTTGACCCTGCCTATGCAATTTACTCTTCCACATCTGCTTTTAATGTGACTATGTTAGGATTTTGTCTAAAATAAAAAATAAATTCTAATTATTTAAAGGACAAATTATCAATAAAAATGACCGACTCCGTGATATTCATTTTGACTACTTGGAGAAATGCTTCTGGCCTCCTGGTTCTTGACTGTGTTTGGTTACAATACCTGTATACCCAAATGATCTCTCGATAAGAGAAGTGTTACTATGTAACATTGTCTCTTCAAATATTTGCCCATTTTCTGTGTGTGTAGATGCATGTACAACCCTGAATGTGCACGCTCACACACGCACACGTGCAAACACATGCACCTTTAGTTGTTGTTTGTTAGCTTTTATGCCCTGGGAGTCTATCCATCTGAACACTGTGCTAGTGTTTAGGTTCCTAGATGACCTAGATGACAGGAAATAATTTTATTGATTTCACTTGACACTCAGCATTACTCATCAGCTGGGCTTAATCAGTGCTCTCTGCTGGTGTTAATTCTCTATATATTCTCGCTCCTCAAGCAAGGAGGGCAGCATAAGCATACCCAGGGAGTTTGGTAGAAATGCCGAATCAAAAACCCCTCCCCAGATCTACCGAATCCAAATCTACATTTTTTTTTTTAAGATTTTATTTATTTTTGACAGAGAGAGAGAGCACAAGCAGGGGGAACAGCAGAGAAAGAGGGAGAAGCAGACTCCCTGCTGAGCAAGGAGCCCGATGCGGGGCTCAATCCCAGGACCCTGAGATCATGACCTGAGCCGAAGGCAGACGCTTAACCGTCTGAGCCACCCAGGGGCCCCCAAATCTACATTTTTAACGAGATCCCCAGATGAGTCCTATGCACATAGAAGTTTGAGAAGCACTGACATAGAGCAGTGGTTCTCAGACTTTTGTGCATCAGAATCCCCTGGAGAGCTCACCGGAATACAGGTGTCTGCGCACTACTTGCAGAAATTCAGATTCAGTAGTCTTGGGTGGAGCCTGAGAATTGGCATTTCTAACCAGACAATGCCAATACTGCTTGCTTTTGGAGACCGAGGCCCAGTCTTTTTGAGAACCACTGCCCTAAAAGACACTGAAGGGCGGAATTGTCAAAAATGCCATGGCTTAATAACCAGAAAGCCTGCATTTTAGCTTTTATTCTTCAAATAACGAGCAGTGTGACCTTGAGAAGGTCTTTTTGCTTCCTCTCGTTTTCTCGTCGGTAAATAAGATGATTTGAGGATCAGCTCAAGCACAGCACTTGTCTCCTTGGCATCTGTTTACATGTCTGGTCTCCCTTCTGCACTGTCAGCTCCTTGAAACCAGGAACCACATTTTAATTATTGTTTTATCCCCAGTGAGACCATAGAAGTCTCTTAGCTGAATGAGAGAATAAACGAGCAAATAAAGAAATGAATCCAAGATATGAGATACAAGTTGTGAAAGCATTTTAAAAATGAAAGGTATTATTATTGTTGTATATGGTGCCTAGTTCTTTAAGATTGTTGATTTAACTACTATAGTTATAAGGACACTAATAATAATAATAATAACAGCAACAACTAACATTCATATGGTGAAAATATTGCACTAGATGCAAAAACTAATGATTGAGGAAGAAGAATATCCAAGATATTGAACCCAGTAGCCATGGCAACCATAAGCTACCAGGAGGCATGATTTGATGTGTCTGGGGAGATGGGGATTGGAGCAATTAAACCAGACTCAAGGACAACCAAAAATGCTAGCAAATTCATAGCCAACATCTACTTCAAGGGCGGTACTACTGCTTGGGTGAGTCAGAGGATTGCTGGGAAAAGGACACTGCAATGTCAAGCTTAGCAATTTAGCTTTCTTTGTGAGGGGATTGTGGGGGTGAGCGGTAATGGGAGTGGCAAGTTGAATTCATGCTTCCCTGCATCCCAGTTCCTTGTATGACCTCAAAACTTCAAGCCAGGCCTACGCCCCAACTCTCATTCCACAAGTCCTGGTAACTGCAAGGGACTCCACCTGGCTTAGAATCCTTCAGCTCCTAGTGGGCCAAGGACATGGGGTGGGATACTAGGAAAGTTTCCAACTTTTTTGTTACCTTAGAAACCGTTAAGGTTTCGCTGTAGGCCACAGCCTTACCATGTCTGATTGCAACAAAAGCAAGCAGCAAACATTTCTGCCCGTGCCAAGAGAATAATGCTCCTAGAAAGAAAGATCAGATCAACAGCTCTATACGTACGAAGAGCAGTTGAATGTGATCAGGGACCAGAATATAATTTTATTAAGAGAGAGTGGATGCCCTTGCTACTTGAAAACTCGAATTTGTTTCCTCAAGAAATTTTCATTTTCCTCTGCTGTGCACATCTGTCACCTACTTTCTTGCATTGATTTTTTTTTTAAAGAAAAAAATACAGCATACAACTGGTCTATGGTGTGGTGGGGTTTAATGAATGTTTGGGAAGTCTTCTGAGTTTCTTTGATGAAAGATGTTGGCTGCTACTTGTGGTCTTACTGCACAATTTTCCTGGTGGTTGTTAAGGTTTTAAAGTGAAATAAAAATTCAACTGGGTCTGAAACACTGCTGATGGGTGAGTTTTTATTCAATAAGTTAAAGAAAATAGCACATTAGAATCACCTAAGCACAAGAGTGTATCTGTAACGTTGCTAAACTATAACCCAATATAGCAGCAGCAGATTTAAAAAAAGATTTTTAAAAAAGGTAACAAAGCCCTGAAAGCGGGTGTTAGCTTTCTACCAAAGGATCATTATAATGGCAGTGTGGGCTCCTGAAAGGTACACCAATAACATCGCCAGGAGTCAGCACCTGGTGTTTTAGGCAATTTCCATGGGAAAGTTGATTATGGCTACTCCTTGAAACTGCGTTTGAGATCAGCAAGGAACAGAATGTTTAAACGGAGCCCAGTGTGGGTATGGCAGACACAAACTTCGAAGTATTTGTGTATGCAAATTAGTTTAAGCATTTGGGAGGCGTCACATTACTGTGAATGGCTCTTCCTTCTCTCTGATGACACAGAAATACCATACCTTCCAAGCCCTCACACTTCCCGGACCACTGCCCAGGCTTCCTGAGAGGATGCTGACTCTTATTCAAAGCACAGTCCTAACGAGCTCGGTTAGATGGTTGTTAAACCCGCAGCATATCACAGGCCAGAAATTAGATAAGGGAGTGTGGTGGCTCCAGAAAGAGCCCTGGTCTCCCCAAGGAGTGACGCAGACATGCTCGCCAGGAATTTCACTCAGCAGTCAAGTCAGTCTCTGTGGTCACCATACATAGTATCTGCCCAGGTTGGTTAGGTGGCTAGGCGAGCCATCTGGCCCACCAGTCAGCGATTCGGGAACTCCTTGTCCTCTGCTCGTGTCCTGTGTGTGGCGCTGTCCTATCATTCCAATGAAATCCCTATCTTTCTGGACTTAGGTCCTGTCAATACACCTGCTGGGCAGGACATAGCCCACCACATTGTAGTGTAGGTGGTGTGTGGTCTGAATGCTCACGAGCCTTGAGAGCAATTGAGGAGCGGCCATCTTTCAAGGATCAACAGAGCCTTGAAACAGGTTTGGTGCTGAGACTCTGGGTATGTAGACTCTGGGTTCAAATCCTCATTTCCTAGCAGACTGCTCATTAAGTAACCCTGACCAGTTACTCATTCTGCCTGAGCCTCAGTTTCCTCATCTATAAAATGTGAATTATAACGGGACCTAATTCAAAGGGTTGTTAAGAAGACAGCATGAGATCACATAGGAAACTCACCACTCAGCACATTTACAAAGATTGACACAGGAGGCACTTAGAGCTAGAAGAGGTCTTGGCAGTCAATTAGTCCTGATACCTCATTTTTAAAACGAGTTCCAGAGAGGTTAAGTGTAACAGCCAAATATTGGCAGAAATATTGGCAGGAAATGTGACAAAAGAAAAGAAAAACAATTGCATAACTGGTCTATGCCAGGAACATGATCTCTATTATTATTTTTGATCCCCAAAAAGTTCTCTGACATGTTGTTATCTCTTTTTTTTTGGAAGAAAAAGCTCAGAGAGTTTCAGTAAGTGGTCAAATGTCACACGGCTGGTGCCTGCTGGACCTGAGAGGCAAAGCTGGGTTTGCCTGACTCCAAAGTCCACGTCCATTCCTCTTGACTGCTCTGTCTCAACATGGAAGGCAGGACTCCTATTTTTAGGTAACCTGGATATAAAGTATTTAAAACTAATCAGAACACTCCTGAGCTATTACTGGGGGAGATTTCGTTGTACCACAGAGGTGCGCAATGGGACAGGCACTTTTTAGCTGAAATCCCAATATTAAAACGTGTCTTCCTAGCAAAGGCAGAGAAATGGGGCTCTTTTCACATCCTGCCTTCATGCTAATAGAGGAGAGGAGCACAGACAGGGCATGGAGGGCATCGTTGGGGCAGACAGCGCCACAGAGACATGTAAACAATCCCAGAGAGAGGCATTTCTTGGCAATTAGAGGCGGGTATATTGCAGGAAGCATCAGAAGAGCCAATCTCAGTAGCAATGAACAGACAAAGGCTGTATTTGAGGGGAAAGCCAAGGAATTACGTGAGCAGAGCTGAAGAAAGCTGCAGGTAGTCACAGGGCCCCAACTAGAGCACAGTCTGCCTGTGGCAAAAATAGCAAGAATCAGCCGAATCTGAGAGCAGAGGAGTCCTGACCCAGTGGAGGAAGCAGCTCGTCCCTTTAGTCCCAGAAGGAACTGGAACTCTGCGCTGGCTCACCATGGCTCTTTTGCAGAGACCGTTGTCCTTTGTCACGTGGATCTCGAGGTCAGACCGCTGGGTTGGAATCCCAGCCTCACCACCTGCCAACTGTATGACCTTGAGCAAGTTACCTAAGCTCTCTGAGTAGCCCAGTTTCCGCATTTCTAACATGGCTTGAAAAACTGTGCCCGCCTCATAGGATTATGGGGAGGGTTAATGAATACATCTGTGCCTGGACGGTGCTTGGAATAACTGCTGGGCCATAGTGAGAGCTCCATAAATCGTAGCCGTTTTTATGACTTCAGGGGTTACTCGGAGGCTAAGATGCGCTAGGATTCATGCTGGCATACAGTAAATACTGGAAAAAGGGAGACTGTTACGCTTGCATGTATTTAACATTCACAGGCTTGATAGACATTAAATGTTGAATTCATAAAATCTTGGATTAACCCATTCAGGACAGTTGTAAGTAGATATCTGGTCCCGGTAGACCCGACCCGACCTATGCCACGAAGATTCTAGCAACAGAGCAGGCAACTGGGAAAGGACCACTTCCCAACCCCCTCCACCCACTGTGGAGAAGGTTGCTCCAGAAAAAGATTTCTGGGCGTTGCCTACGATGTCATCCACTAATATCAGATTCTGGTGCAGTTTCTTTTTTTGAAGACATCGGCAGCAAAAGGACACCAACCACAAAGCAGGATTCAGCATTCTCTTCCGAGAAATCATATGAATTAAAGGTCGGCATCGTATGTATATGGCACCAGACCCTCTCCCGTGAACCTTTTCCAAAATTCTCCCAAAGAGAGTAAGCACTGACGTGCTGCTTTAGTGCAGAAAAGGGGGGTTGGGAGAGGGTACCCTTAATAATGCAAACGGAAGGCACTTTATTTTAAAGGATCATAGGTGAGAAAAGTGAGATTCGTGAGAAGCAGCAGGAAAATATACCGGCCATCTCTGCACCAGTCAATTGAGATTCAGAATGAGGTTCACCCAAAGGCCACCCTCCGCCTGGTGATTTACATGGTACGCGTGAAGTAATAAAGCAGCCATGGGGGAGAACTCGCTAAAAAAACATTGCTTCCTCTGCCGCCTGACTGGCGTGGGGAGAACGACTCGATGCCATCTGCAGAGAAAGCGGGAGAATGGGGGGTGCGTGTGGAGGCGGTCTGGGAGAAGCAGGTTGACACGGCTTCGCCTCTATCCAAGAGGTTTTGAAATTATCCGAAAACAAAAGAAGACCTGGACCCCTGAGGTCCATGATAAATAAAGCAATATGCAACTTGGTGACAAATACAACCCGCCGCCCGAGGAAAGTATGCTGTTTGTGACCAGCACTTCAAACCTCCTGAATCATCTGCCCAAAGGCAAAGCATTTGTGATACTAAATAGCCCAGTCTTAAAATGTCCAGGGTGAAATTTATTTTTTTCTTAAAAGAAGCAACTTTGTATTCTCAGGCTGTGTGTATGTGCCTGTGCCGTCCGGGTCTGCTGGGACCAGATATGACGACATGACTCGTCAATGCCATTGAACCAAATCAAATAAGAAGTCTCCTTGGTGAGATGGCGTGTTGGATTTCAGCTACACTCCCTTCTCAGGACCTTCGCCCGAGTGGAGACAGCGGCGTGGCTGGCCAGCCAGCCAGCCAGTCAGGTGGTCTGCCATTTGGTCAGTCTATCTACGACGCCTTCTAGAAAATTCTGCAGGGTACAGTCTGGAGCCAGTGGAAACCTGATTTAAAGTGGCTACCAGATGACCAGCCTGGAGCCACTCTCTCCCAACACAGAGAACTTGAGGGCTGTGCGTTGTTAGTTTGACACGACCCTCAGCCCCTTTGTTTCCTCTTGGCAGGAAGAGTATAAGTGAAATTTATGCAAATCCCCCTTTTGACATAATGAAGCATTCCATAAACTGAAAATCTTAGGACCCAATTATAAAGGCCAAATTGCTATTTTACTCACTAAGATAAATAGCTATGGTCTCAGCCATTTGCCCTTGGTAATTCTCCTTATCTTGTGGATTCCTCACACTAAGTCCATGAGGATAGTATTTGTTCTGGTCACGGATCTATCTGTTGGTTGCAGGTAACAGAGGCTCAATTCAGCTCAAAAAAAAAAAAAAAACAGGAAGGAAAGAGGGTTGGGGATTACTGTAAGGTTGAGGTACAGTCTCATCAGATCTAGGAAAAACTGAACAAATCAGGCTTTAGGACAGACCAGACAAAATTGAGGTAGTTCTGGCATCTGTCATTCTCTATTTCCATCCCTCCCTTGGGTCAGTGTCCACCCTGGTCTGAACATACTCTATTTGGAGTATGATCAGAGTACAAAAATGACCAATTATCGGGAACTACAGTGAGGGACCTATTGCCAGAGAAAAGGATTTGAGCAAAGCATCACTCCCAAACAATTCTAGTAGAGCATTACTATCTCCATCCAGCCCCTAAGGAAACTGAGGCTCAGGAAAGTTACAAGGGCTTAGTCACACAGCCAGCAGGTGGATCCAGGCTTCTGAGAGCGTGGCTGTTGTCTGCAGGCGGATCTACGTCGCAATCCTATAGCTCACTTGGTTGTGGGATCCTGGGCAGGTTTAATCTCTTTGTGCTTTAATTTCTTCACCATCAAAATGGGCTCACATCAAAGGCTGGTTTTTAGGATTAGATGAGATGAGATCCTCTATTTCAGTCGTCTACTCTCGTGCCTGGAAGACAGCAGCATGCGAAAGACAGGAACTGCCTTCCTGTGGAACCCTGTCCTGGGCTGCGACGCAGTTCACCGCGGACCGTCAGTGGTCTCTTGTTGTCCTTCCTCCAGCCTGTGGAACCCTGTCCTAGGCTGCGACGCAGTTCACCGTGGGCCGTCAGTGGTCTCTTGCTGTCCTTCCTCCAGCCTGTGGAACCCTGTCCTGGGCTGCGATGCAGTTCACCATGGACCGTTAGTGGTCTTTTCCTGTCCTTCCTCCAGCCTTTGGAACCCTGTCCTGGGCTGTGACGCAGTTCACCGTGGACTGTTAGTGGTCTCTTGCTGTCCCTCCTCCAGCCTGTGGGCTGCCACTCCCAAAGACTGCCACCAAGACTGCCAGGTCTTTTGACCAGGTCTCATTTCTCTTGAGTCCCACCATGGGCTGGCTGAGCGCATGGGCCGTCTCTCCAAATTCCTGTGGAATTACACTGGCTAAATCAGTTCACAAGTCACTCTCTTCCTTGCAAATCCATGAAAGACCATGCACCATCTTGGTATTTTATTGTGTCTTTCTCGGGGCTATCTGCTTCTTCAGAGCACCAACCTGGTTTTTTCCTCTTTTCCCTTCTGTCTCTCTTTCATGCAGCTCCACTTGGAAGTCAGTGGCTCGAGTTCGTCATGAAGACAAATTTATCACAGCAGAAAAATGCCCCCCATGCAGAGAGGGCTGTTCAACTTCAGAGGACTCCAGATGAAGGGAAGGAATCGTAAATTCTACTTCTTGGGTGTGTTATCATGGGATTTCTCTCTTCGGGGTGGGAGCGTGGGTGGGGAGGGAGGATGACTCACAGTAGTCATCCTACAAACTTCTCCCACTTACATGCAAAGTCTGGATCTCAACAACGGTGCTCAGAAATCTCCTAAAGGGGAACCCTCCTACACTGTTGGTGGGAATGCAAGCTGGTGCAGCCCCTCTGGAAAACAGTATGGAAGTGCCTTAGAAAGTTGAAAATAGAGCTATGCTACAACTCAGCAATTGTACTACTGGGTATTTACCCCAAAGATACAAATGTAGTGATCCGAAGGGGGCACCTGCACCCCAATGTTTATAGCAGCAATGTCCACCATAGCCAAACTATGGAAGGAGCCTAGATGTCCATCAACAGATGAATGGATAAAGACGATGTGGTATATATATACAATGGAATATTATGCAGCCATCAAAAAAAAAAAAAACCACATGAAATCTTGCCATTTGCAACAATGTGGATAGAACTAGAGGGTATTATGCTAAGCGAAATAAGTCAATTAAAGAAAGACAAGTATCATATGATCTCACTGATATGAGGAATTTGAGAAACAAGACAGAGGATCATAGGGGAAGGGAGGGAAAAATGAAACAAGATGAAACCAGAGAGGGAGACAGACCATAAGAGACTCTTAATCTCAGAAAACAAACTGAGGGTTGCTGGAGTGGAGGGGGGTGGGAGGGATGGCATGGCTGGGTGATGGAGATTGGGGAGGGTATGTGCTATGGTGAGTACTGAGAATTGTGTAAGATTGATGAATCATAGACCTGTACCCCTGAAACAAATAATACATTATATGTTAATAAAAAAATTAAAAAAAAAAAAGAAATCTCCTAGACAAGGTACTAACTTTGAGGAGAGATAACCCGCTCATAAGGATGTAGAAATGATAGAAACAGGAAAGAAAAGGCAACCCACATTTGATAAATACTGTCTTGTGTCTGCACTTTACACACAGTACTTCATTCCCCCAGCAACCCAGCAAGGTGGGGAATCTTATTCCAGTTTTCCAGATAAGGAACACTGAAGTGAAGAACCTTAGGCAATGTGCTTAGTCAGGGAAGTGCTAGAACCCAGCAAGGAGGTGCCTGCAGAGAAGACAGCAGGTCAGTCTTGCTTTCAAAAACTGTTCATTTCCCTTTCTCATGTTTTAGGCAACCTGCTTGACCACCATTAACTGGGAGAGAAGACGGGTTCCTAAGGGAAGTGGCTGAGCAGAGCAGAAAGAAGGAATGGAGTTGTTTGGGAACAAAGCCCTAGTTGACCATCACTGAAAAAGAAAGATTTGCACCACTTAGTGTGGAACCATGGAAAGACCATTCTATTAAGTACAAAATGGTTCGCACACGGGCTTTTGGATCAGACTGAACCCTCACTCTATCTTTATGGAACAACCTTGAGCAGGTTACTTACCCTTGATAAGTCTCAGTTTCCCATTTGTTAAAAAGAACAGTAATAGTAGTACCCACCTCATATAACCACTGTAAAGATTAAATGCAACAGTTTACATAAAGCATTCCTTGTTTAGGAAAATGCCTGGTATATAGGCAAGTACTCAAAAATGTTAGCTATTATCAATAGTGGATAATCTTAAATAAATGGGGATTTCTTTGTCATGGAAATTGCTACAAGGATGATAAATAAGATGTCCCTCCCTAATGAAGAGATGTGATTCATTTACAAATAGGACACATTTGCATGTAGACAATAAAGTGATAATATCATTAAATGCAGTTTGTTCCTCTAAGAAGTTTGAACGTACTACTCCCCATTGACGCTCAACCCCACCCTCTTACTTGTTTACATCATTAAATTGCTTAGCAACCCCACTTCTAGTCTTAACATAGAGATAAAACATTTCGATCAAGGATGGGATGGCAGTGCCTGGCTGGCTCAGTTGGAACAGCATCCAACTTTTGATCTCAGGGTCATGAGTTCAAGCCCCATGTTTGGTGTAGAGATTACTTAAACAAACTTCAAAAAAAAATTTTTAAAAAGGAATAGGATGAAGTGCCACACACCTTAAATATACTACTACCATATTAGAGATTAAACATAAAAATCACATGATTTTGACTTTCTGCAAATTCAGATGATTCTTCCTAGCCCGTATGTGAGGTGAGAGCTGACTGACCACAGTAGCTTGATGTGTTGGTGGAAGGGTGAGGAGCATCTTGGGAAGGGTCGAGTCTCTGAGCTCTTGCTTCCAGAGCCCTATCTCATCATTAATCCAGCACTTTCTCTTCCCTGCCTTTCAGACCTTGCCTAGCTGGACAATGAGAGAGGGAAGAGGTGATAGTGCTAAACTCTGCCTACATAGAAAAAGACAGAAACATTTACATTTTATGTTTTCAAAGGACATGGACACAGTCTTTTTCTCAGTTACTCTGTGGAGCACAGAAATCCTGGGCCTACGACGCACCTACAACACCCTGAAATTCCATCAGTATCCATATCCCCTATTCTCATCTTTTTGATATCAGCCCTTCCTATTTTCCACATTACCATATTATAGGCTCCTCTGTAACCTTTTGTAGAGGGGCCCTTATCACTGGGCACTACATTCTAAATCCTGTTTTCCAACAAGGTAGCAAAAAAAAGAAAGAAGCATGTATTTGATTTTATGATTGACTACTAAGACCTCAGCTAGGTTTTCCAACATGAATTTTTGAGGGCTGATCACTTGGATTGCTACAGCAAAGACTCCAAAATTGTTCTCTTTTTCAAGGAGAGTCCTTTCCATGGTGTATTCTCTTTCTTTCTGTCTCTTTCTCTCCATCTTGTCCTCTTGAATACTGGACTTAGGATTAGAAGACCCAGCTCCAGACTTTGCTCAGATCTAGTTTCTAGCCTCCTTAGTTTTGGGCCCTGAATAAATCACTTTACCATTCTGAGCATCTATTTTTCTATATGTCCAATGAGGTAGCTGTACTAGGTAAATGCCAAAGTCCTTCCCAGCTCCAAAATTTCTAACCCTTCATCCATCTAAGAAGGACTTTCAACTTTGGAAAGAATGTAAAGGTCACAACAGGCTAACAGCCACACTGTAGCAAGAAGGAAGAAAATAGGTACATTGCAAACATCATTCAAGACACTGAAGGGTGATGGATGCAAAGAAATTAGATAAGCTAAAATTCCTAAGTGAGCTTATACTCACTTTCCCAAGGAGCATTTGCCCATTGTGGGTACAGGCTGAAGACTGGATTTGGGCCAAGCAGGACCTTACTGGGGGAAAAGAGAAAACAGTAGAACTTTTGGTGAATGTGTGGGACTGGAGTAATGGATTAGAAAACAGAAAAGTGCCAAATATAAGACTTATTCCCCTTAAGGTCTGGGATGGTGGAGAAGGCTTATGTGGGCTGAACCAGAAAGAGAGAATAAATTTTTTTCTAGTCTGCAGTGCCTAGGAGACAGTCTCACTAGAAATAAGCATTTGCAATGAATGCACAATAGTTCTTTCCTTTAAACCATTTGCCAGATTCTGAAGCTATGTGAAATGGAAGTCTGTAACATAGGCTCAAAACCTCTGAAGAGCAGAACCGTTAAAGCTGAGGAGACAGGGAGCTTCTAAGCTCCCCACTGAAAGCCCAAAGATGCCCTTTGCAAAGAACAGGGACAAACCAGAAGTGAATAGGTTTATTTACTAAAATTTACTAAAAGCGGCAACCCAACCTCACACCCAGCTTACTCCCTATCTGTCTGCCTACCAGAGGAAGAGAGGAGCCCTTGATGGTAGAGAATTTCATCTGAGCATTCTGGCATTTTTTTTGTTTTGTTTTTGGGTTCCCAATTTCTATAGCACAATTCAAAATTACTACATGAGAAGAGAATGGAAGATGTGATTGATAATCAAAAGGAAAAAAATCAAGTAATAGAAGCAGAGCCAGAGATAATTCAAATGCGGTAATTAGCATAAAAGGATTTTAAAATAATTAAGATTATTATATTTAAAAATAGAGGGGAAATGAATGAAAAGATTAAGAATTTCAACAGAGGGGCGCCTGGGTGGCTCAGTTGGTTAAGCGACTGCCTTCGGCTCAGGTCATGATCCTGGAGTCCCTGGATCGAGTCCCGCATCGGGCTCCCTGCTCGGCAGGGAGTCTGCTTCTCCCTCTGACCCTCCCCCCTCTCATGTGCTCTCTCTCTCTCTCTCATTCTCTCTGTCTCAAATAAATAAATAAATAAATAAATCTTTAAAAAAAAAAAAAAAAAAAAAAAAAAGAATTTCAACAGAGAATTGAAATTGCTAAAAAAATTCAAACAGGTATTCTAGAACTGAAAAAATACGATAATATATTACCTAAGCTGAAGAATTAATTAAATAAGTTTAACAGTATGTAGAACACAGAATTTTTAATTCAAAGACCAGATTATTAAAAAAAAAAAAAAAAGCCCAAACTGAAACACAAAAGTAGGGGAAAAGAGTGAAAAGAACAGAATAAAATTTAAGAGACACGTGGTACACAGTAAAAAAAAAAAAAATGCAGTATTATGTATAATTGAAGTCCCAGAAGGAGAGAAGGGGACTAAAAAAAAGCAATTGTTGTAGAGATAACCGAGAACTTTCCAAAACTGACCAAAGATATCCATTCACAAATTCAAGAACAGGGAACACTAAGAATAATAAAAACAATGAAAACCACATTTAGGGACATCATATTCAAAGTGCTGAGAATTAAAGACAAGGAGAAAATCTGAAAAGAATCAAAGAACAAAAAAGAGACACACACCCTTCAAAGTAACAAGAAGACTGATAACTGACTTTTCAGTAGAAACTATGGAAGCCAGAAGATAATGCTTTAACATCATTAGAACTGAAAGGAAACTGCAACACCAAGTAAAATTATATCAAGTGAAAATGTACTTCAACAGTTAGGCCAAAATAAAGATATTGCCCAACAAACAAACATTGACAGAGTTTGTCTCTAAGATTTACTAAAGAAAAACTTTCAGGTGGAAGGAAGATAATCCTAGATGGAAATAATAAACTTTGGAAAGGAATAAGGAGCTCTAAAAAGAATAAATATGTGTATAATTCTTTTTAAATATTGACTTTTTAAAACAAAAATAAGGCAAGATTTGTGAGAACACAATGTAGGAGTCAAATGTTAAATAGTGTCACAAAGAATGGGAGGATCTAAATGACGTTAATCTATTGAATTACTTGTGAAGTGGCAAAAATGTTGACTTACAATATATATTGAGAAGCTAGAAAGGCACAATAACTATCTAGGATAAAAGCTACAAGAAAATCCAGAATGGATAACAAAAAGATACTAAAGGAGAAAAATGGAAAATAAATATTTCAAAAGCACGTAGGAAAGGAGGCATAGAAGAACAAAGAATAAATGGGAAAAATAGAAAAAAAGAGCAAGTAGAATTAAATAAACTATTTCAGTAATTACAGAAATACATGGACTAAGCACTCCAATCAAAAAAGAAAGAATGGATTTTTTTAAACATAAGACTCCATTATAGGCTCTTTACAATAAAGAGATTTTGAAGTTTAATATATTTATCTGGGAGGAGTAAGGCAAGGGCTTTGGAAATGAAGTGCCCCAGGTTTGAGTTCTAGCATCTAGTTATAAACTGAACCTAGGTAAGTTCTCTGAGCCTCCACTCCCTTATCTATAATAAGAGTAACAATACTTACCGGATGGGGGTTTCATGAGAATAAATAAAATCAATGAGAAAAACCAGGACAGCAACTAGAAAACCCTCAATTAGTGATAGGTATTATTGTTCCTCTCATTACCACCACCCACGATCCCAGTCTCTCTTAGAGCCAGCACTGTCAGTCACTAGCCCCATGACCTTGAGTAAGTACTTAAACTCCCTACACCTTGGTTTTCTCACCTATAGAATGGGTACCTCTCAGAACTGTGAGGATAAAATGAGGTCGTCTGTTAAGACACTTAGCATATTGCCTGGAACACGAGTGCTCTCTAGACAGCAGCTCGGGGGACTATTAAAACATGTATCAGATAATGTCAATCACTTGCTCAAAAGCTTCCAGTGTCTTCCCACTGCACATAGAGTAAAAGCCAAAAACTTTACAATCACCTATCATGTCCCTTAAGATCTCTTACCTCCCTGAGCACATCAACGAGCTAACCCCTTGCTTATTCCACTGACTTCAGGCAGACCTATCTCCTCACACTTCCTCAAACTCGTCCGTTATGCTGCTGTCCCGGGGTTATTGTACTGATAGAGTCTTCCTCCTAGGGAGTTCTTCCCTCTGCAATCACCACCCCAGCCCTCAGATCAGCGTGGCTTTGCCCCTTTGCCACTGATGGGTCTTGCTCAAATGCATTCTTCAGTGAAGGCATATAGGGCTATCCTACGTAAGACTGTACCTCCCTCTCTTACCCCACCACACTTCCCTGTCTTACTTCCTTGGTTTACTTTTTCCCTTAGAAGAAATCGCCACTTAATATTCTTTCCCATTAAAATTCTTTATTAGTTTGTTATATGTTTTCTCCCACGCCAATATAAGCCCGTGAAGGCAGGGATTTTTGTCTTTGACCATTACTGTAACCCATAGCACCTAGACAACTATCTGGCACAAAGTAGGCACGTAAGGAAGACTTATTAAGTGAAAGAATTTAAAAATTAGTGACCATTTTTATTATTTACGTGTCTGATCATTTTCTCCTCTTCTTCCTTCTTTAGTAACATCGGTGGTATTGAGCCAGGTCTTCACCAATGACATAGCTCAGCTTAGTCCTCACTTCCTCCAGGCAGTCTCCCTTGAATTTCCCACATCAGTTCCTCCTGTTTTGCCTCTCCCATCGTTGATCTCTGTTGTGTGATTATTTGGTTTAAGTCTATCTTTTCCCCTATCTTTCCTTAAGTCTTTAGATGAACTAAAGACTTCATCGATTATTGCTCACCTCTGTATTCCCAACACTTAGTACAGTGCTTGGCACATACAAAATACTCAACAAATAATGAATAAATAATGGAATGAATGAATGATCAAAATGAGCTCGTGATTTATTTTGCCTGCTGTAAAACCTATTTTGCATATTACTTGATCCCTCTGGCTGTGCTATGTTTAGTGTTTGTTCATGATCAGTAAGCTTTGGCATGTTTAATGTGCCATTCCCTCACTGACACTGAACTGTGTAACTTAAGCTAAGCTGGGCTCTGGTCGGTATTCACAAACATTTCTCATTAGTTTGTATTCAGAGTAAAAGATGAAAGAGCAATAGGTTGCCAGTTAGCAAAAATTCATTTGCTGTTGTGCAGATCTGTGAAAGCATCCAGTTAATATTACACATGAATATTTCACAATAAGAAGGATCCTGGAAATTAGTCTAGTAATAAAAAGAACAAAGTGAAGATAGATGCATTCTTCTTTATTGGGATGGAGAGATTATGGCAACCATAGTGTAGGCTAGAGGGAGGAATGGTCATTTATTGGGAGCCTGTCACATGCCAGATTCCATTCAAGATACTTTGTATTTATGATCCCATTGGGTCCCAACTGTGAGTGTGGTGGAAACGAAAAAATACCAGTGAATATGGACATGTATGTATGTATGTATGTATATACGTATGTGTGCTTTTATGTGTCCATATTTGTGGGTATTGAAATTAACAGGCTCTAGTCTTGCCTCGGCTTCATGTTAGCTGCTCAAGCTGGAGCAGGTCAATTCATGCCCCTGAGCTTCAGTTCCTGCATTTGTAAAGTGCAGATCATAAGGCCTATCTCACAGAGCTAGTATTAAGATCAAATAAAATAATAGGTATGAACATTCTTTGAAATATTGAAAGCAAATGTGTGTGTGCACGTACGTGTGTGTGTGTGTGTGTGTGTGTGTGGTGTTATAAGGATCAAAGCAACAATTTCTCTCTTTGGATATCAAAATATTTTTCCTGGTGAAAGCTACATGTGGGGTGAAGCCATATTGTATCAGCTTATTACCCATTCCCTTATTGCAATTCAATCTAATAAATATATTAAATATTTGCGACATGCCAGACTCCACAAGGCCATGGAGAATAAAATGAACTAAACATGATCCTGCCTCGAGTTCACACTCGAAAGGAGGAAGCATATGGATATAAAAATAACTAGAAGATTCAAGGCAGAATATGCATAATTCTATAGATATTAAGAAATCACACCCAGTAACTGATACAATAAATAGATATTGAATAACAGCTGTGGGCCAGGCACTGTTCTAGAACCCAACAAAAGAGTGGAGAAGAGAAATTTTTTTAAAAGCCTGGTTTCACGGGGCTTCCGTTCTCGTGTGTGAAAAGGGAGAATAAGCTTATAACCCAAAGGATAAACAAACCAATCTCAGGTCACTGCTGTGCTGCAGATAAAATAGGGTAAACTCATAATGAGTTCTGGAAAAGCAGTGGTCAGCTAAGGGTTCTGTTAGCTGAGGCGGAGGCATTTTGAGGAGAGCAGGCGCTGGGACTCCTTGGGCTGGGCGCTCAGAGAAAGAAGGCTCCGCATGAAAGCGTGCTCTGCCCAAACCGAGGGAAGTGAGAGAGTAGAGGAGAGAGGAGCAAGGGTGGATCCCGGCCAGACCAGACTACAGACCAGACGCCCCATTCTGGTCCTGGAACTAGGGCTCTAAGTGAAGCACAATGCGGAGGCAAGGAAACCTTTAGAAAGAGAAGGGATGGGATCTGGTTTACATTTTAAAGAGCAGTCTGGTTGCTCTGGGGAGTCGGGGTGGGGGGAGGGGGAGGGTGGAAAGACCGGATTTTTGCAATCCAGATAGAGGATAAGGAATGGTGACTTGTAACTAAGCTAGAGGCCGGCTAGATATGGGGAAAGAAAGGGACAGATGCGGGATATCTTTTGGTGGTAAACCAACAAGAATTTGAAGGGGAGGAAAAAGGTTGTTTCTAAATGAGGAACACTTTGGTGTCTATCTTTAGTTCAAAATCCTTTTATGTCAAACAATACATTAATTCTATAAATATACCTAATGTACATTTAAGCTACTATTAAAATTCTTTGGCTCTCTAAATATAGTACATGCTTATTAAAGAAATTATAAAAAAGAGAAAAGCAAAAATTCTCGATATAAATACATATATAATATAAAATTCGCTATATATATTTCTAAGACTGGAATGCCTACATTTTTCCCCAGAACTATGATTTGATCTTGTGTTTCTGAGGCGGTTGTGCAATATCAGATTGTGCCTTTTTTTCTGTAGCATCTTTTGAAAACTGAAAACCATTTAACAACTTCAACACAAACACTATGTGTGGACGTTTCTTCATACATGGGAGATGACTTCCACCCACTGGGGCAAATGGGCCCGAGAACGCCCAGTAGTCCTAGCACGGCGGGGGCTGGATGGTGCACACTTCCATCTCACCAAGGCCTTAAATACAACGCGATCAGACAGATTGCTGTAAATCCATCCCCATCCGTGCTCCCTATTTACAGCAACCATTGTCTGAGCTAGGACTGAGTAATGCAGTCCCTCGGGGAAAGTAGGCTGGAAACCGTTGTCAAGGGGCAGTCAAGCCCTGTAAGGCTGTAAGGTGGAAGCGGCCCGCGTGCACCCTGCCTCGACAGGAGAGCCCCCTGGTGATTGTTTGCGTTTGGGGCCCCCTCTGTTTAAACACTAAGGAGTCCATGGAGGTAAGGAATGGGCGGGAGCTGGTCCTTGGGGGGCAGGCCGGGGAAGGAGTCTTGTAGACAGCCGTGGGAGCACCGGGTCAGGAGGTACCCTCCCGCTCCCCACGTCGTGCGGATCGCAGGCCGGGTGACGCCGCGGCCAGCCCGCGGGCCTGAAAGGTGGCAGGCAGCCGCTCGCGGCAGCATCCTCTCCCCTGCGGCGCGCAGTCATGGATCTGTGCGTCCTAAAAGAGGAAGATAATGCCGGGTTTAGCTTATAAATAGCTGGCTGTACGTTCGCCCTGCGAAGCATTGATTGAGAGAGCCGAGCTGACTATTGATCTAATTTTAACTTTTAGCACTCACCCTCTTCGCCTCCCCCACGCTGTTCCGGGCGGTGGAGCTAGGGCCACAACTGTCTCTGTCTCATGCGGCCGCCAGGGGGCGGGCCACTCGCGTCCCCGCCGCCCTGCCCGTCTGGCCTCTGTTTACGCAGACATACAATGCCGGCCTTTATTGGGTCTGAAAAATAGGAGTTTGATTTTCCTGCGCCGGGATGACCTCATCACTCATGAAAGTCAGAGGGAAACGGGGAATTGGATGACAGGCAGTCAGGAAAATAAAGGTTGCATTTCACCCCCTCCCACGTCACCACCTCCACAGAGCACTGGGGCTGTACTTCTGTTTTAACAGCCACTTTGCGGAAGTCGGGAGTGGGGGGGGGAAGGGGGCAGGAGCGGAATGTTAAATTCCTCTGGGTACCCGGGCGCGGGGTGTTCTGCGCCTTCTCTTTACAAGGTTAATACACCTACGCTCTGCCTCCAAGGGCTCTGTACTGAACTGGCACCAAATGCCGGGGCTCCAACACTCTATAGGAAAGAGTGACTTGACTTTCAAATATTATTAGTTATTCCCAGGCGCCTGGGTGGCTCAGTCCTTAAGCGTCTGCCTTCCGCTCGGTCATGATCCCAGGATCGAGCCCCGCATCGGGCTCCCTGCTCAGCAGGAAGCCTGCTTCTCCCTCTCCCACTCCCCCTGCTTGTGTTCCCTCTCTCGCTGTCTCTCTCTCTGTCAAATAAATAAATAAAATCTTAAAAATATATATATTATTAGTTATTCCTAAACATGATTCTTCTTGCCGAGGTGTAAATAATGGTCATCAGCAATTTTATACTGCTAGCTTGGAAATTTCAGACGTGCATATGGCTTCACATGAATAGTGTGGGAAAGTGAAGCTTATCACATTTTTGTTACCACATTTTGGGACCACGAAGTATAGTAGGGTCAAGTATATGTGGAAACAGAAGACCAAGAATGATGCCCCCCACTCCCGCCAAAAAATTCCCCAGACCTAGAACTCAGCATTTCGACTTTCCTTCTGGGATTGAGTGAAACATATTGATAGAAGCTAATGTTTATCAAGCACTTGCTATGTGTCAGGCATCCTACCAGCCATTTTACATGTGTTGCCTCATTAAATCCTTAAGGCAACCTATCAGTCACGTTCACATTCTATAGTTGCCCCATCCTATAATTAAAGAAATTGAGGGGAGGTTACTGGCCCAACGCCAGGTAGCTAGCAAAGGGCAGCCTTGGTAGTGTGACCCCAGAGCCCTTGCTCTTTAGCACCATGCTATATGTTTTGAAGACATGTCTACCATTGGCAAAGTCTTAAACTTTCTGCATCCCTAAGCAGAGAAGGGTGTGTGTGAACACAGGATGGTGACTCGCAAACGAGGCCTGCCTGGGCCAAACCAAAAGGCTCTTCATTGAGGGAGCTCTTGAAAAAGTGAAAAATGAACAAAGACATTCTCATCTGAAGAATAGCTTATAAGCTGGAAATAACGTGGCCAGAAGAAGGAGACTTTCACTAAAGGGTCTTCGCTTGGCCAGTCATTCAACAAAGATTTGCCCCCAGCGACCAGGCCATGATGGTGGGCACCAGGCTCCTAGAGGAAGAAAACAGACATGAATCCCCTCATGGAAACTCATAAAGAAGGAGATTGTAAGTGAACAACAAAACACATAATTATGATATGTAACGATTGTAAAGGGGACATGACTTATTTGGATTTGGGGAGGGAGAGAAAGGCCGGCCTGTCTGAGAAATGATGTTCAAGCAGAGAGCTACATGGTGAGTGGGAATTATCCAGGCAGGGGATGGGAATGAGCACATGACAGACAGGGAAGGTTTTGAGGAGGAAATGTGATGAATGAGAGAGGAGTCTGCAGAGCTCAGAGAGGGTCTCATAAACCCAAGTGAGGATTTCGAGCATCATCTTAAATGCAATGGGAAGACCTCTTGATGAGTTTGAAGCATGAGAGTGAAGTGATTTGATTTATATTTTAGGAAGAATGCTTTGGGATGGGGAGAATAGGTGGGAGATGGGGCAAGGGGACAGGCATAGGGACACCATCAGGAAGTTAGTGGAATAGCTCAGGGGAAAGACGACGGCGGCTTGGACAAGGCTCGGCATACTGAACACGGAGAGAAACGGATGAACTATTTGCAGGCTTGGTGACGGATGGATTCCTCAGGAGAACTGAGGAATAGAGCGAGGGGTCGGGGGCCTCTCTCGGTTTCTGGCTTGAGGCACCAGAGTGCACGAGGCATCCTTTACACAGCCAACAGACACGAGACAAGGAGCCAACTGGGGCAACAACTGGTTTGGGACTTTCTTATTTGAAGAGCAAAGCTGCTGTCCATCCAGACAGCAAGGAGACTTTGAAAGGAAGCTTCGGGTCATTTGTCATTTCCCATGGAAATGACCTTTTTGTTGTTATCTCCACAGTCAAAAAGGTAAGTCTTAATATTGTTGCAAGTAAAATGGAATAAGAAAACAAGGAGGCAGTGATATATGTTTTTCTTTTGTTATAAAACCAGGAGTGTGTGAGCTCCAAAGGAACCTGAAGAACCAACCAGCAACAGCTCTTGGCTGCAATAGGATTTGCAGGGTTACCCAGTAGCCCTACGGTTTCCAGGCCCACATATGAAGAGAATCATGGGGCATCAGAGTTGGAAAGGATCGTACTACACCTGTTAGGAAACCAAAGATCCAGAGAGATGAAGTGACTTGTCCAAAATTACACAGCAAATCTGCAAGTGAACAGGGAAAAAAAATAGATCTTGTGGTTCTTTCCTATGCCACTCTTCCTCTCGAGTGTTAAGGCTTTCTCTTAGACACACAAGCCTTTCATAAGGAGAGATTACTGGACTACTGTTACACTTTCACCCAAATTCCATGAGACGTGCACACCTCTAGAGTCTTCCTACCATTCTGCAATTCTCCAGATCAAGAACCCCAACTTCCCGCCTCATAGTTTGGCATCTGGCCAGGCAGTGCTGTCTGAAATACCAGCTCCTGGCAACAG
Organism: Mirounga angustirostris; assembly: GCF_029215605.1. Taxonomy (NCBI): domain Eukaryota; kingdom Metazoa; phylum Chordata; class Mammalia; order Carnivora; family Phocidae; genus Mirounga; species Mirounga angustirostris. Next base: position 53,778,312 of record NW_026991709.1, on the reverse strand, counting down.
ATCATTCTTTCCTGAGTCAGAAGGGGGGGGATGGATTATTTATTTCCTTTTGGGGCACCGGTAGAATGCACTCTTGCCTTTGTGGGAGGCTCCTAATTATAAAGGAGGAATGTGTCACCTGCTCTGCCCAGACCCTCTACCTACAGAGATCTGCTAAGTTAATGAAGTAAACACTAGCTGCTCCCCTCCTTCCCCATTCTAGTTTCTTGTCTTCTTTCTTTGAAAATTTTAGAATTGGACTGGAGCTGAAAATCATTATGTTATGCTAAAGAAGCACTTCTTCTTTAGAGTCATGGAAGTGTCTGGTGTTTTTCCTAATGTATGTGGAAATGTGAGATGCAGTCAATTGACCAACCACTTTGACTTATCAAGAGTACAAATATGCTTCAAGTTTGCTATTACCAAAGCGAAGCAAGGAAGGTGAAAATGGTTGAAATCCATTTCTCTATCACACCATTTTGAAATCAAGTTTCTCACAGTTATGATTAGTGGGGGTATTGAATAATTATGAATCCTAGGTTCATAATTAGGCATAAACAGTCCTAACTGCTGAGATTCACTAATTGTTTTTATTTTTTTTCTTTACTATATTTTTATTATGGTGAAATTCACATAACATAAAATTAACCATTTTAAAGTATAAGTAAAGTAAAGGCACTGAGTTCAACTACCTCCTCTAGCTATATCCCAAACATTTTCATCACCCCCAAAGAAAACTGTGTTCACTGTACTCTTGAGCGAGCAAAGCAAAGAGCTTTGAAGTCTCATCTGAGGGCTATGATTAAGTCACTCAGATTTGACCCTCGGCAAATCCCCAATCATTTCTGGACCTCAGTTCCATCATTTAGAAAATAGGGAAGTTTGATTAAGATGACCAATTCCTTTTAATATCTTCAAGTGGTAAATATTTATGTGTGTATAAATCTTTTTCCTCCAGTTTTATTGAGATATAATTGATATGCAGCACTGTGTAAGTTTAAGGTGTATAGCATGATGATTTCAAGTGGTAACTATTACTGTTTTTAGGTATACAGTGTTCTTCTGAAATGCTTATTTTATTTATTTATTTATTTATTTATTTATTTATTTATTTATTTATTTTTTAGAGAGGGAGAGAACGGGAGGGGGTTGTTGAGGGGCAGAGGCAGAGGGAGAGAGAGAATCTCAAGCAGGCTCCACGCCTGGAACCCAAAGTGGGGCTCCATCTCATGACATTGAGATCATGACCTGAGCTGAAACCAAGAGTCAGACACTCAACTAACTGAGCCACCCAGAATTTCCAGAATTATCACGGTCTCTTTCTATTACAAGGCCAGTAATATTTAATGTCAGTAATTTTCTAAAGAAGAATACACTCCAAACTATGATTTGCAGAAAAGCATCTGATGGCATTTCTCAGCAGAGATTGACATTTATGCAAGAGAAAACAGCCGTAATGATTTTTCAAATAAACAACTAGGTGAAAACAATGGCATGAGGAGATGGTTATGAATCATTCCTACAACATAGAGTTTAATCAGAGGGCTATCCATAATTTAATCAAATCACTTAAATGCTAAAAGATGCTTTAGTATTCAGTGATATTTCCTTTAAACAGTTCTTCCCACGTTGACTAAAGGAGGTTTAATTTTAAAATTTATACTTTTCTGGATTTTTTATTATTTCTACAGTGCATATATGTGACTTTCATTAAGAGAGAAAAAAAAAAAGGAAAAGCATTAAAGAAAATTCATCCCATATAAAAAAGACTACCTCAAAACCAGAGAATTGTTGCATCATCGGTGGATGCTCCTTTGATATTAATCTCCAACGAAAGTCATTTGGGGCAAGATGCCTGGAAGAACAGGGAGGGTCAGCCATGTAAACAATAGGAAGAGCTTGAGAGTTAGGAATGCTTTAATCAGGCTGTCTTTAAATAGGAAAAACAGTTTTTTTCTTTGAAAAATAACAGTGATTCGGGATTTGTACACTAAGATATACACTGAAATGACACTTCTTTGAGTTATTTCTCCAGTAGACGCTGGGCTTTTGCTGGCTCTGAACATGGGCATTAAACTGAGGGATGTCTATCAGGGAGGAGGCATCCAGTCTGTAACTATGGAATACAATGACTTAACTGTCCTAATTAGATGTATAGTCCATGGCCTTGACCTTGTTAGGAAACAGGAACTCTAACTGCGCACCAGCAAGCAAGAACATTGATAACCCAACTCTGTGAGAGCAGACCTTTCCCAACCAGACATGGGCCAGGGATGGCAGTTTCCTTCTGGAGGTTGTAAGCAAATGAATTATTAAGGTCAACTCTCTCAATAAACAAATAGAAGCTTTTTTTTTTTTTTCTTTTCATGTTGCTTATCTGGCCTTGGCAAGCTGTTCGTTGATGAGAAAACATGTCTTGAACAACAAGGTTTTTGGGAGGTCCCATTCTTTTCACGGCCATCTTGATGGCCTCTGACGCGCTCAAGCATAAACATGGTGCTTTCACCATCTCTGCCCGCTGTGCACACATGTCCTGTCTTTTTTTGGTAAGGAATTGAATTTGGTGTCTTGATACTAATTAAGGAAAGAAGACTGGTACTGAAAATGTTTAAAAACTGTTTTCTATTGTATTCAGACAGAAACACCTTTCGCACTCTTCAGCCATCTGACTTGCCATTCCCTTTTATGCCTTCAGTTTGGAGCTGTGGTTCCCCATGCTTTTCCTGTAGAAACCCGCACAGGCACGGGCCACCCACTCTCCAGATCCAGAGTTAAGACAAGCTGCAGATCGCTTGCCTTCCTCCTCCTCTCCTGCTTCTGTCCCTCTCTGAAAGCACGCTGGAATGGTTGGGACTGAGGGTGACCTTAGGACCAGGATAATCTTAGATCCATTCTGATTTACCTGAGAAGTACCCCATGTGCAAACCATAGAACTTTCTTACTTAAAACAAATTGCCTGTGGCAAACTTCACAACTGACTGGGACAGTGTGTCACAACACTGTGCTTGGGAATTAGAGCTATAATCTATTCCCATTTTCAAGATGAAGTGAGGGTCTACAGGATGTTGCTGCAGAGGGCTCTGAGACCACAGCACAATATCTCACGTTGAGAGTAGAAGTTTCTCCATGAGTCAGTGTTTAATCTGTCGCAGAGAAAATAAACTCTGTAAGATCTCACGCAAATTAACAGAAATACAATGTTCAGAGACACTAGAACAGTCTAGATGATGTTGATGCATATTAATACAGAGAGAATGCATTGATCAAGACACTTACCCTTCTCATGATAGAATTTCCTCTTTTTTAAAATGGAAAGAAGGGGCGCCTGGGTAGCTCAGTAAGTTAAGTGTCGGACTCTTGATTTCAGCTCAGGGTCATGATCTCAGGGTCGTGAGATCGAGCCCCGTGTAGAGCCATGTCAAGGGGCTCTGTGCTCAGCGCAGAGTCTGCTCGGGATCCTCTCTCCCTCTGCCTCTGCCCTTCCCAAAGCTCACGTGCACACTCTCTCTAAAATAAATAAATAAATAAATAAATAATAAAATCTTTAAAAAGTAAAATGGAAAGAATAATAGTACTTATTACCTCATAGGACTGTTAGTACTGGTAAAGTACTGTAAAGGCTGCTTGCCATATAATAATCTCACAGTAAAGGTTAACATCATTGCTATTACTATCATTATGTGGGCATGGCCATTTTTGTGTTAAATTAAGGATAAACTCCCACACTGCTAGAGTTGCTAATTCTACTAGTGCAGAATTCACCCTAACTATGACATAATAATGAAAGGGAAATAGGTTTATGGCCATTTCTTTTCCTTTTCTCTTCTCTTTTTAAGTAGGCTCCACATCCAGTGTGGAGCCCCACACGGGGCCTGAACTCATCACCCTGAGATTAAGACCTGAGCTGAGATCAAGAGTCAGAAGCTTAACTGACTGAGCCACCCAGGCGCCCCTGTGACCTTTTCTTTTAGCCAGTCTGAATCATCACTGAGCCAGAATAGAGGTACAGATAGATAGAAAAATAGCTTTTAAAAATGGTTGATTTCCGGGCACCTGGGTGGCTCAGTTGGTTAAGCGACTGCCTTCGGCTCAGGTCATGATCCTGGTCGGGCTCCCTGCTCGGCAAGGGAGTCTGCTTCTCCCTCTGACCCTCTCATGCTCTATCTCCTTCTCTGTCTCAAATAAATAAATAAAATCTTTTAAAAAAAAAAAAGGTTGATTTCTAATGGAAGTGTAAATTGGTATGAACTTTCTAAAGGGTGTTAAAAGCCTTAAAATGTGAATATCCTATGTCCCAGCAATTCCTTAACTGTGAATTTATCTCGTGGAAATAATTAGAGATGTGTGAAAAGATACATGTGCAAGACTGTTCATCAAATTTATTTATAACACCAAAAAACTGGAAGAGCCTTCATGTCCAACAATAAGCTACTAGTTAGGTAAAATATGTACATTTATATGAAGGAATGCTGCATCGACATTAGAAAGTATGTTGTAGAAAACTATATATTGACAGGGACAAATGTTCTGGACATATAGTCCAGTGAAAATAGCAGATTACAAAACAGTATATTATAAAAATACTATTCGTATATAAATATAACAACTGGACTGAGGTCTACCAATGCAAATATTTTTAAAATATTTGCCATGTTCTCAAAACTTCTTTGAATCTTCCCATCTACCCAGAGCATGCATCTTAATTTTTGCCTATCCTTGTTTAAACCTTATTAGTCTAGTCTGCTGATTTGTTTAATCTAATCTGGTTACTAAAGTCTTAGGCCCTCTTGGTTGACTATTCTGTTAAAATTCAGTTTTATTAGCTGTCACTGTTCATAGTTCCAAGCTTCCTGTCTATGAACACTGTCCATCCTACCATCGCCAACTCAGAGCATAGCAGAGAAGAAAGAGAAATCCTCTTTTTGTGCCTGCCTGAGAGTATCAGTAGTGGGTGGGTGACCTGGTCCTGATCTGATGCTACTTTATTTTTGTCGCATCTGCTGCTCTGTCTCCGTGTAAACTATATGTGTGGTTTCCTGAGGACACATTTTGTTTCCCACTAATCTCCTCATAGAGCCCTCCTTTACCACAGAGGGGCGGCTGTGTGTCCCTTTGGCCCCCACCCAGGAGGCTCTACACCTCCTATCTGCTAATGTGTGCTCCCATCGGGCACTGGGATCTTCCTCTATGCCTTCTGAGAGTTACGGAGAGCTGAGAAAGGGGTGCCCTCTTCCTCCTCTCTCTTCCAGGAACACTACAAAATCTCCTTGAGCCCTACTGGCATAGATTACTCCATAGAGCCTCTGCGTTCCAAAATCACCTGAGGAGGACATATGAAGGAGCTCCCTTGCCCCTCAGTCTCGAAGGAGGACATATGAAGCAGCTCCCTTGCCCCCTGGGGTGGTGGTTTGTGTGGTGGGGATGGGATGGGATGGTGGAAGGGCCATGGAGCAGGACAAGTTGACTTGTCATCCCTAAAGGGCTTCAGAAGACCATCCTCAGAATTCCTGCCAGGACTCCCTCTACTAAAATAAATTATTAAAGTATATGTAAATAAGACAGTCGCTTCATTATAAATAGAGTTTGATGCATCCCCTCATATGATCATCACACCCAAGATACAGAACATTTTCATCTCTCCCAAAAGTCTCCAAGAGCTCCTTCAAAGTGAATTCTTGCTCCCCATTTGGCAACTGTTGACTTGCTTTTTATTCCTTGAGATTTGTTAGAATGTCATATAAGTGGTATAATGCAGCACATCCCTTTTTGTGTCTGGCTAAGCCTAATGTGTCTGAGATGCACCTATGGTGTCTCTGTGGCTTGTTTCTTTTCACGGGTGAATAGTATTCCATTACATGGCTGTATCACAACTTACTCATCCATTTACTTGATAGATATTTGGGTTATTTCCAGTTTTGAGTTATTACAAATAACACTGCTGTAAACATCCATGTACAAGTCTTTATGTGAATCTATATCCTAATTTCTCTTAGGAAAATACCTAGGAGTGAAGTGACTGGATCATATGACAGTGTACATATAATGGTAAACAACTGCCAAACTCTTTTCCAAAGTTGTTATGTAATTTTTCAATCCCACCAGAAGTGCATAAAAATTCCAATTCCGGGCGCCTGGGTGGCTCAGTTGGTTAAGCGACTGCCTTCAGCTCAGGTCATGATCCTGGAGTCCTGGGATTGAGTCCCACATTGGGCTTCCTGCTCAACAGGGAGTCTGCTTCTCCCTCTGACCCTCCCCCCTCTCATGAGCTCTCTGTCTCTCAAATAAATAAATAAAATCTTTAAAAAAAAAATTCCAATTCCTCCATTGTTGCCAACACTTATTTTTGTCAGTCTTTATAATTTTAACCTCTTTAGAGAAAGTACAGTGATTTCCCACTGTGGTTTTAATCGGCATTTGCTGAGAAATAATGATGTTGGGGATCTTTTGTGTGCTTATTAGCCATGTGTATGTCTTCTTTGGCAAAGTATCTGTTCAAATCTATTGCTCATTTTTAAAAAATAAACATTTTATTTTGTAATAGTTTTTTTATTTACAGAAATATTGCAACGATAGTACACAGAATTCCTATATACCACACACCCAGTTTCCTCTACTGTTAACACCTTAGTTAGTATGGTGCATTTGTTACAACCAAAATTGATACGTAATTATTAGCTAAAGTTCACACCGTATCCCGATTTCCTTTCTTTTCACCTAACGTCCTCCCCACCGCACCCCCATCCCCCATCCCCCATCCAGGATACCACATTAAATGTAGTCTTCATGTCTCCTTAGGCTCATCTAGACTGTGTCTGTTTCTCAGACTTTCCTTGCTTTTGATGATCTTGACAGTTTGGTTGGCTATTTTAAGGAATGTCTCTCAATTGGAGTTTGGCATCTTTCACATGGTGAGACCTGAGTTGTGGGGGTTTTTTGGGAAAAGACCACAGAAGTAAAGCGCCATTCTCATCACATCATATCAAGGGCACGTATTATCAACATGACTGATCACTGTTTGTGTTAACCTTGATCACATGCCAAGGTTATGTTTGTCAGGCTCCTCCACTGTACAGTTACTCTTTTTTTTTCTCCTTCCCATAATGTATTCTTCGGGAGGAAGTCACTATGCACAGCTCACACTTAAAAGATGGGGGGAAATACTTACCTCCCTGAGGTAAAACACCTGAATAAATAATTTAGAATACTTCTATATGAGAAATTTGCCTATCTGCTTATTTATTTACTTATTCAATCATTTACTTATACCAATATGGACTCATTAGTATTTATTTGAGAATTTAGATTATAACCTGATACTACATGATACATTTTGGTGCTCAGATTGCTCCAGCTTTGGCCCCTGGGAATTCTTTCAGTTAGCTCCCGTGTCCATCTGACATTTCCCCATCATTGTGTTTTTTCAAGCACTTCCTTTCCAGAGCTATAAGATGCTATCTAGGAGAAAAGATTTGACAAGTTAATCAATTTGTATTTTCTCCTACCCACGTGCTTGCAAGGCCCCAATCCTCCCCCACTCCGCGGCTGCCATGTCCTTCACACATGGCCCTCCCACAGATGCCATCTTTGTTTAGAGGACATAGGGCAGCATATGTGGAGGAATGGTGTGCATAAGGAAAGAAGCTGACCGAAACCGGGAGCCCTGTGATAGCACTCACTGTAAGATTGTTGGTGTTGAGGCACCAATGTGTCCTATAAGAACTATATAAAGTACGTGGTATGCAGAGCACCCTAAAGCGAAGTGTGAGCAGTGGTTTACCAATTGGAGGAATTAACACATGTAAGTCAACCCAAACAAGTGACTGCCCATTCTGTTTTTAAAAACCTCTTGCAATGGAGGGCCTCAGCCAACTCTTCTATTGTTTTGCTAATTTCCATTGTTTCGAGTCTGGTGGCTCTGTATCATTGGCCAGAGGACTATAGCCCACAGGCAGAACCGGCCCACTGATTGTTTTTGCCAGTACAATTTTATTGGACACAGCCACTCATTCATTTGGGCACGATTTATGGCTATTTCATGCTCAAATGGCAGACTTGAGTACATGTAGTTGCAAAGGCTAAAGAAATATTTCTCTGGCTCTTTATAGAGAAAGTTTCCTGACCACTGCTCTATTTCATGACTAGCCGAAATTGTACACAACCACAGAGGGCCATTTTCCTGAGTTATAGCCTCCAGCGAGACAGAGAATCCCCCATCAGAGCCATCTCTACAAGTAAAGTTCATATGAGAAGTCTTAAATACCCACTTGTAAAATTAAATAACCCTGTTTATCTAATCCCTTTGATTTAACCTTCTCTCTCTTAACTGGAACCAAAATTTACAATTCTCATACATGCTTAGTTGCTAAGCAGGCTCACAAGTTAGGAATACATTTGCAAAAGCCTAAAGAGTTAATCAAATATTTTTTTTAGAAATTCAGAAGCAAGACAAACTTTCTCCTTCACCAGATGCCCTCACACATTGAGAGAAGTTAGAATGCACCTAGATGCCTCAGAGGGCTCAGATCATCTCCATTTTTCTGCTCCCCTAAATTCACAACATTGTGTTGATCTGCAGAAATGCTTTGCGTGGTCTATATGGACACTGGGTACAACGAGGGCTTCCAAAATAAAATGTAAATTGGGTTTTAAGGAAGTACAGCTATCACAAAATCATGAAGTGATCAGAGAAATTTTCTGTTGTTTTTGCTTGACCTGGGAGAGTTTTAATTTATTTACTTTATTTTTTGTCTATGTACATATTTCTAAAAAAGAAAAGGAGGGAGGGAGGGAGGGAAGGAGGAAAGAAAGAAAGAGAAAGAAAAAGAAGAAAGAAAGAAAGAAAGAAAGAAGAAAGAAAGAAGAAAGAAAGAAAGAAAGAAAGAAAGAAAGAAAGAAAGAAAGAAAGAAAGAAAGAAAGAAAGAAAGAAAGAAAAAAGAAAAGAGAAAAGAAAGACTACTGAAAATGGCTACGAGCACTTTAAAGAAAGGGCTAAGCCTCCAGGTAGATATCCTAACTTGAGGACAAAGTGATTACCAGAGAATTCTGTTACCAGAAGCTAGCCAAAGGTGTGAAGGTATGCTTGTCTTTGTGGACAGGTGGTGCCTTCTAGTGGAAAGTGAGTCTCGTCTGGCCTTGATTGCTGGTTCAGTCACCCATGGTTCTACGAACAGGAGCAAATTCTGTAGGCTCTCTGAGCCTAACCTATAAAATAGAGGTTGTGTCTGCCTTGCAGAGTTACTGTAAGGATATAAAATGATAGGTGTACAATGTATGGCAATTGATAAATGATGGTTTTCATGACTATTATTCTTTCCAGGACATTGTACAGCTACAGACTTCAAGAGTCAGAGTGTCAGAGAGTGAAGTGAGATGAGACAGACCACAGGCATTCTGGAATAATCACTGTGATCCTCTTCTCCAAGAAACCTTTTAATGTTTATCGCTTGCTTGGACCTGGAGAAGGTTAGAGAGAGCCCTGCCGCCATCCCCGTCCCTCTCCCCTTCCTTTTCTGCCTCTGCACGGAAAGCCAGTGACCTCTGTGACAAATTGCACACATCTCAGAGGAAATGCAGACCTCACTGTAATGAAGGCTCAGACCACAGAGAATTCTCAGGCATGCGACACCCTGGTGGGGCCCTGCTGGAGGCAAAAAGTCCATTTTCTCTAGCTACAAAGAAACAGACAATTTAGGATGAAAGTCAGACCTTCACTTGGTTTCTCTTCTGATTTCCTTCCCAGCTGATGGACCTTTGGTTTAATCCTAAAAGTGCCCAAGGAGGTCCATGTCCTATTCATCTTCCTCTGGAAGGTCAGGAAGGATCCTGAGGTCAGGGATTCTAGGCTGTGCCGAGACCAGTCCAAGGAATGAGGCAGCAAGGAAGATAAACGGCGGGGCTGACTCTCCGGCCAGGCTGGCATCAGGCAGGCGTGGAGGAGGTGATGGGGGAGGGAAGAGTGGGCTTGGGCAGAGTACATTAGTTTCCTGGGGCTGCCGTGACCAAGACCCCTAAACCGGCTGGCTTCAAACAACAGAAATATATTGTCTCACAGTTCGGGAGGCTAGCAGTCTGAAATAAAGTTGTCAGCAGGACCACCCTCCCTCTGAAAACTGTAGAGGAGAATCCTTCCCGAGGCTTCTAGCTTCGGGTGTTTGTGGGCAATCCTTGGCACTCCAGGGCTTGTAGACGCATCACTCTGGTTTCTGCCTCCGCGTCCCAGGGCGCTCTGCTCCAGGGTCTTCGTATCCCTCCTTGCACATCTCTGCATATTTTCTCCTCTTTGTAGAACAACCAGTCATATCAGGCAGGGCTTACCCTATTCCATTATGACCTCCTCTCAACTGGGTTACATCTGCAAAGACACAACTCCCAAACAGTCAGAAGATCTGCAACCCCAGAATCTGCCCCCTTGAGCCAGCCTGAGAGTGGCAGCCTTCAGTAAAAAAAACAAAAACAAAACAATAAGAGCTTTGCTCTTTTACCAGCCACTTTCACTATATGGTGAATAGATTCCAGATTTTTTTTGGAGTTAAGATATGGATAAAGTAAAGGAAAAAGAGAAAGCTTGAGGGACTTGATGTAGGAAGAGAGAAAAGGGGATTAGAAGAGGATGCTGGGACTCTCAGGATGGAAAGCCTTCCCTCTACTCTGTTTGGCCAACAATTGGCCCCGGACACCAAGCCTTTATATGTGGAAGCCAAGAGAAACCTCATTCCACTGTGTAATTTGAAGTCACACTGTAGTGTTGCCTCTATCCCCACACCTGCTGGCAAGTTGGGGAGGTTGGTCCTGCAGGCCAGGCTCGGACCCTCCAGTCCTCCGCGACTCGCAGGGCACAAACAGGTCCCCTGAGTCAGAACACCACCCCCCGAGCTGATCCTGACTGACGCTTGCTCACTGACGTGGAAAGGTGATAGTGACTCCCCATGAGTAAGAGGGCCTGTTCTGCCCTACCGTTTACCAGGCAGGGTCAGCAGTGGAAGCTTGGGGCATCGGACTAGGGATAAGTCTTGTTTATGTACCACTCTGGAGAGGGACTGTTACAGCTCACGTTCCCTGCACACCCGCGGCCCCAGAACTTTTATTGTAAATAACGGTTGGAGGGGGCAGCAGTGGGGGAAAGGGTGGTCAATCCAGCTCAGATACCTCACCTTTGTAATATCTGAAGACGCTCTCTCCCCTGGAACTCAATGAAAACAATCAAAAGGAAAACTAAGGGTTATGGAACCAGACAGTGAAATGAAATTATCCATGCTCCACTAAATGCACAACAAGCTACCAATAACATAGAACTGAATCCTTGGTGTACCTCTGATGCTTCCCAGTAGAAAGGTCCTGGCCTTCCATGTATTTGAAGGAGCCCCTCGGCCCCTCTTCTCCAGCCTCTTGTCAACATTGCTTAAGGATTTAGCTTCCTGGATGGCTACTGGCCCTTTCGTAGAGGAGAAATATATAGGGATCTATTCAAGACATGAGTCATTGGCCTTGTGCAAAGTAGAGACGGGAGGATATCCCAGGAGGAGGTAATGAAAGGACTAACTAGATTTTGCATTCCTAGGAGGAACAGCAACATTAAAGTTTTATGTAAATGGACAAAGGACATGGGACAAGGAAGGAATACCATGACCACCCACAGGAGGGGCTGGGCTGGTGTGTAGATGTCCGTGTCCCTCTGGGAAAGAGACTTCTAGGGAGGAGGGGAAGGAGTGCATAATCAGCCCTGTATTTCTATGTTTTGGGCTTAGGACACTGGGATATGGTTCTGTTTTCCACCGCTGATAAACTGATGTATGGAATATGAGTTGAACTTGAACAAGCAGAATTATAAAACTTCGGATTGGCTTTGCTTGCAAGCTGACGCATGGTGGTGGGATTTCTCCAATGGGAGGTGTGCTATCATACGGCACAGTCCCAACGCAGGACCTCAGACTCCCTGGGTTTGAATGCTCACCCTGCCACTGGCTAGCCACAGAACTGCAGTCAAATTTAAGGATTTCATCTGTTCCTTAGTCACAAAGGATTCCCCTATAAAAAGGGGATAAAAATAATACCTATCTCTAAGTGTTGTCAAATGGAATTAATTAATTAAACAGCATAGTGCCTGGAACTTAGCAAAGACTAAGTAAGTACCACTAATAAGAAAAAAGTAATTAGCAAAAATTGCCTTCAGGGCCTGACTTGATTCTGGCTTTAGTTTGAGGTCTCATCCTACATTTTCTCCTGATCCTTTTCTAAATGCTATACTGGTCCATATTCTCCAATGTTCCATCACAACTCCTGCCGAACGAGTCAGATCTCTATAAAAGAGATGAGTTAAATTTCAGAGAATGTGCCTGCATTTGTTCATAGCTCAGAATTTGCCAGTTTGGTTTGTGTTTTTTCAGCTGTGTTCCCCCGTACCCAGCTATCTCTGTCTCTTTGTTCTACTGCATAGGTTTGGACAAATGTTATGTGTTCAGGAGGGGGGTCTTTTCTCAAGTTCTTCAAGATGTCTGCTTATAGCTTCCTGGATATACCTTTTCCCACTTTCCCTGCTTTGGTGGAATGGGCTTGTGGACTCTCCTAGCTTTTGGTGGGAGAGAAAAACTTCCAGGATGAATTCAACTGAAAAGCCCCCCACTACTTAGACATCACTTCCTCTCTGTGTACTTCTGGTCTTGTACTATCCTTTTGCTCTCTTTTCCCACTCTACCCCTCTGCTCTATCCATCTCTCAGCTCTTTCAATGTAATAAAAATGTCCACAGAGAGCAGTGCCAGAAGTGTTACTGTTTAAAGAGTTGGTGTCCCCTTGTCTGTGCTTTAAATGCAGTGTGATTTGATGGGTGTATGAGGCTATGTCAAACATCACTTCTTTTAGCTTCTCCCAAAGTCTGAATTTCCATGATTAAAACCCTTCTGCTGGTTTAAGGCATCTTCTCCCCAAGATGCCTGTAAAAATGCAAATGCATTCCTGGGAAAGGTAACTCACTGGCAACATCCCCATGGTTTGTCAGATTCCCACTTGATATAGTGTGGCAGCAGGATCCCAAGGGCACCAAGTTAATCTGTGAAGGAAGGAGAGGTATGATGCCATAAGAAGAAAAATCCTTCCGCCTATCTCCATCCAGCCAAGGGAGTGGGCTGCAGAGGGGCTGGCCACAGATAGTCCTACAGGTCTGGGACTGTGGCAGTATTCTGCCATCAGATGGGGAAATGGGGCAGACAACCCCAAAGGGCAAATTGGAAAACACCAAAAATATACTCCATTTTTTTGGCAGAAACCTCCATGAGGTTTAGTTTCCGTTGTAATTTCTAAAAGGCATGCTTTATGTTTTAGGAACTTTCTAATTTTTTTTACAACTTGGAAGAACATGTTTTCGGTAAGTAACACTATGCCAAAGATGACATTATTCAGCTTGTTAAAGTTGATGTGTAGACATTTCCTTAAATTGGATATACTTCATTCCCTTCCTTTACTTGCTTGTACAAGCCCTGAGCTGGGCACAGCTCCGGGACTCCAACGCTTCCTTTCTTGCTGGGGTTTGTAATTTGTTTATTTTTCTGGTTCTTTCCTCTTCATTGATATTCTCGCTGGCCCTTCTGCATAGAGCATGGTTGGTTCTCTGTATCCTTCCTAAGAAAACCATTTAACCCCAAATTGTATTATTGAACATTGTGACTTCTACTTTGATTAGAATGAAGCCGATGACAAAGGAGCAAGTTTATGGGGCTGATGTGAATTTCACCTGGGACACAGAATAATTAAGCAAATATAACACAATCCCTTTTGAAATCCTCTTTAAGATTTTGCAGATCTCTGCTTTTGGGTAATTTGAGAGGTCCTTTCCCTCTTTTTCTTTTCTTTTCTTTTCTTTTCTTTTAAAAAGAAGGCAGAAGGGGCAGAATGGGAAAACCCCACTTTGGACCTGACAGACACAAATTCAAACCAGCTCTGCCTTTTGCTTGGAGTTAGCTGGACAAGTTTTATCAACTCTCTCAGCTGCACCCAGTCAGCATGGGTAGAAATTGCTATGTTTCAGAGTTGTAGGGATTAGAAGTAATTATGAAATTCTAAGGCTGTTTTGAGGAATAAACAAATTAACATATGTCAAATAATTAGCAAAGTACCTAGAAAAAGCAAAAGCTTTATAAATGCCATGTATTCTTACTAGTATTATTAATAAAAATTGTAAGATATAATTTGATGACAAAAAAACTAAGCCAAACAATGGAATATTATTCAGTGCTAAAAAGAAGTAAGTTTGTGGTGAAAAGACGTGAAGAAAGAAACTTGAATGAAAGTCACTAATTGAAAGAAGCCAATAGGGCGCCTGGGTGGCTCAGTTGGTTAAGTGACTGCCTTCAGCTCAGGTCATGATCCCAGGGTCCTGGGATCGAGTCCCGCATTGGGCTCCCTGCTCTGCGGGGAGCCTGCTTCTCCCTCTCCCACTCCCCCTGCTTGTGTTCCCTCTCTCGCTGTGTCTCTCTCTGTCAAAGAAATAAATAAAATCTTTAAAAAAAAAAAAAGAAAGAAGCCAATAGGAAAAGGCTATATTCTGTGTGATGCTAACTCCATGGCATGCTGGGAAAGGCAAAACTGTGGAAGCAGTGAAGAGACTAGGGGTTGCTAGAGGTTGAGGGTGGTGGGGGCAGGGAGTGGCGTGGGCAGAAGGATGAATGGGAAAAGCACAAAGGATTTTTAAGGCAGTGAAAATACTCTGAATGATACTGCAATGACCATGTTTGGAGAGGGAAGATCTTACTCTATCCTTTAAGATTCTTTTAGCTGGCTTAAGAATTAAATTGACATGAGACAGATTAATAGGAGAAAATAAAATTTAATTCCGTACCTACTGGGGCTCCTAAGAGTATTGAGGCCCACAGTTTGTCAGGCAATTGAGGCTTATATGCCATTCAGGGCTAAAGAGAAGGGTGTGGGGTCTGGGACTTCAAGGGAAAGGAAGATAATTCTCAGAAAGATGGAAGAGTAAATGTTTGGTAAACACATGTTGGCTGGGCCAGACAGAGAAGGTGGGACCCAGAGAGGAATTCCACTGCTAGTTACTGTTACACTGTAGGTATCTCTGGCTATAACTCCCTTCCTGAGCAGCTCCTCTGTCTAAGTTCTTTTAGGCAGTTAAGGGAAGGTCAAAGGTTCTTCCTGAGCCTTCTCTTTCTTAAAAATAGCCTAAAATCATCCACATGCCAAAGAGAAATATTTTGGCGTAGCCGATTTTGCTCCTGTTAAAAAACAAAATCCAACTGAGTAAATTTGAAGATCTAATTGGCTTTACTAATTATGAATCAGACAGCATCCCATCTAACAAGTCCAGAAATGCTCCAAAGGGCTATAGAAAAAGAAAAGTTTTTACAGGCAGAACAAGAAAGTCAAAAACAGAAAAAAAAAAAAAAGGATTAATTCAGGGAAGGTCACCTTTCTCTGGGGACAAAAGGATCTTATGAGGTGCATTACCTCATCTTTCTCTGAGGGATTGAGAGGACCCATGTGACCGATGTTGGGGAGGAAGAATTTCCTGTCCCTTCAAGATCCTTTTAATCAGACTAAAGACACAAGATAAATTCACAGGGTAAAATCCAAAATTTAATTTTGTACATTACGAGGAATGCACATAGACATGGAAATTCCAAAGAGTCAGGCTGTTTGGTAAAAACATGTTGGCTGAGCCACTCAGAAACAATGGGACACAGAGGACTTTGATGGAACAGACCATGCCAGGTTCCTCCCCATCTACCACCCCTAGTTCATATCATAATGTCGGTATCTATGGTGATAGCTCTCTTCCTGGAGCAGCTCCTCTATCTAAATTCTTTTACACAGTTGTGAGGGGAGGTAAAGAGCTTTTCCTGAATCTGTTGGGTTTTCATTGTTTTTTACCTCAAAACAAATCTTCACACCAAAGTGGCCCATATTGGAGCAACCTGCCCTTGACCCCTACACAGATTACCTTATTGGTGTTGGCCAGAAAATTCCTCACTGATTAGTTAAGACTACATTTCTGGGAGAGGTTGGAACTGTAATTAGGTTAGATATTAAGCTCTGGTTTGGTCACTTCACCTAAGTGACGCCATCTTGGGGCTGGGCTTTTCTTTTTAACATTTCTCTACAACTGATGCTTCCGAACAAGCTCACAAAATATACAATACCAAGAGTGAACCCTAAGACAAACTATGGACTCTGGGTGATGATGATGTATAGTGTTAATGCATCAGCAGGCTCATTAATTGTAACGAATGTACCTCTCAGATGGGGGGTGTCAATCATGGGGAGGCTGTGCATGTGTGGGAGCAAGAGGAATATCGGAGGTCTCTATACCTCCCTCTCAATCTTGCTGTGAACCTAAAATTGCTCTAAAAAAAATTAGTCTTAAAAAAGAATTAAGTCAGAAAAGAAACAGAAAAACAATTGAGCAGGGAGAAGTCAAGTTGTATCCTTTCCCACTTTGAGTGAAGGTCTTGACCTTCATAACTCTGGACAGTCAGCAGTGGAAGAAAGACAGGGGCTGCCCGAGGCAGGGAAGACACACCTCGGAGGAAAATGACAGGTAGGGAGGAGAAAGCACAGGC
The DNA here is from genome assembly GCF_029215605.1 of Mirounga angustirostris. Taxonomy (NCBI): domain Eukaryota; kingdom Metazoa; phylum Chordata; class Mammalia; order Carnivora; family Phocidae; genus Mirounga; species Mirounga angustirostris. The sequence goes on along the minus strand of NW_026991709.1, from coordinate 53,761,768 downwards.
TTCCAGGCAGCTGCGGTGTAACGGCATTGGGGAATAGCTTGACAGTGGGAGACGCTATTATCATAAAAGCATACAAACAGGAAGTGGTGAAGTATTCATTGTTTTAAAGTCGCTTAGTCAATAACATGTGCCTTCTTGTCTGATTATGAAAGTAATATATGTTCATGTTGAAAAATTAGAACTTAAAGGAAAACACAAAGACTAAAATGAAAATCTGTAACAGAGAGAGGGCCATTCATCATTTAGGGTAAGTCCTTGAATTTTAAGGACATATACATATATATTTTTTTAACTTTTTTTTTCTTCTACAAATTTGGGCTTACTTTACTTTTAAAAGTAGCAAGCCTAACTTTTCACTTAGCTATATAATGTGAACATTGTCCCATGTCATTAAATATTCTTCTAGTGTATCTTTTCTTTAAAGTATTATTAAAAATCTCAAACATAGATAAAAATATACAGAGAGTAGAATAATGAATATCCAGGTACCCATCATCCAGATTCAACACCTAACAACTCATCACCAGTTTTCTCTCATCTACTTCTCCCACCCAACCCTTGGACTCTTCTGAAGCAAATTCCAGATACTTTGGAATTTTATCTATAAGTATTTCTGAATGTATGTATCCCTAGAAGGCATGGGATTTTTTAGAAATATAATTACAATAACATTATCACATCTAAAAAATTAGTAATAATTCCTTAATAATCATCAAATTGCATTCAGTGTTTACTTTTTCCTGATTGTCATATTATATTTTAACTGTTTGAATAAGGTTTGGGGTATGTGAGAGATTAAGCACAAACCCTGAGTTTAATTTGAAGCATTGATGTGAATTCACAATATATTTTTATCTAAAACCATTGAGATATCTAAATTTCTAAAAACTCTGTACACTGAAAAGGCCCAGAAACAATGACTGACCCAGAAGCAAAGAACACTTCTAATGCCAAGATTATAGTCTCTGAATACCACTTTCCACTAAAAGAAACTAGAGTTTCTTGGAGAAATGTCAGATTTCAGGCCCAGGGCAAAAAATAAATAAGATGAGCCTGAAACTTCAAACATGAGCAAGCAAAGAAAGTGTGCAAAAACACTGGGGCCATGCCTGAAGGGCTCCCAGTAACCGGGACAGGCTCCCATCAACAACGTGATCATTTAACAAGGATAACATTCATAAGGATAACTTCACTACATTGAAATGCATCAAATATGTGTAAATCCATGAGTTCAAAGTGATGCCTCTCCAACTGCAGAGTATTCATAGGTTACTTTGAAAGATACTAGGAAACAAGCTTTATTTGGGTAATAAGCAATTTAAAAGAAAGTATCAAGTATTCATCTGGTCTTTCCCTCACAAATTATATCCTAAGATAAATAGTTAATGAGGGGAAAGTTTCTCATAAAGAAGCTCATAAAAGTAGAAAAATGGTAGAATTAGAATAGCACCATTTTGTAGCCCTAATTATTTAATGACTCTAACATCGTCAAAGAACGAAGGAAACCAAACAAAACAAACTATATATAACATTTATTTGTATGTAATTGTTCATTTCTTCTCCAAGCTTGCTGTGATTTCCTGGCATGCCACACTGACTTTGAACTTGGCCATGAGACTGCCTTTGATTAATGGAATGTGAGCAAACCTGACATATACTATCTCCAAACAGAAGCAGACCCATCTGCATGGTTTGGCTCCACCCTTCTCGAGCTTTTGTCCTTAACCATGGAAACAGTGAGCATCAGGTAGCAGCTGCTTCCTCACCCTGGATGCCAGAGTGAGAAGACATGACAGGAAAACCTGGACTCGCCCACAGCCTGGAGGAGAGAAGAGCTGATCTGCAAACCCAGGGAGCAAGAAATAGTATTAATATTAATATTGATAGCATTAGTCATAGTAAGCCACTGAGATTTGGGAAGTTTGCTAGAGAAGTAGTTTTGCCAAAAATATCAAACCTGACTCGGAGCAAGTTTCCATACTCAGCAGTGACAGGAAATACAGGGGACACAGCAACATGTTAAATGACATCATGGGGTTCACTCAACTACGTCCTAACTGTGAGAAACCCTATGTGACGAAAACCCTATGAGATTTTTTTTTTACTAAAAAAAAAAAAAAATTTGCAGAGTAAAAAAAGAGATGGAAGAGGAAATTACAGATAAAAGGGACTTAAAAGACATTCAGCCAATTGCACTGTATATTTTAATTTAATCAACAGCATTTGATGGACACCCCTAGATCCAAGAGTGGCCAAGGGGTGACTACTTGCAGGTGGAGGATGGAGGGTTATGGACAGAATTTGGGAATAGGTTGGGTGTCCACACCCACGCCTCCCCCACCCCTTGTGGTGGCACGGAGTTGAGAGTGTGCAGAGAAGGAGGGTGTACACTTATTTCAGTCCTACCTTGTTGGGGGTTTGCCAGATTGATCTAAAGAGTTTTCAAGATGGTCTTCTACAGGCAGTGGGAATCAGGGGAGAGCTTCTGAGCATGCGCGGGCCATGATGCTATTTAGGAAGATAACTTCCGCAACCCTGAGGAAGATGGATTGATGTGGGTGGGAAGAGAGACAAGCCTCTCAGCTCAGAGGCTTTGCAGTAACGTGAACTGTTATCGGTGATGAGGCCGCTGGGCTGGAGATGGAAACAGAAACACGGGGAAATCTAAACACCATTAAGTTGTACGGTGACAGAATCTTCACTTGCGAAAAAGTGCAGTTACCGCTCCCACATTTCTGGGTCATGAAATGATGATGGCAGCTACAGTTAAGAATCAGCTTAGAAAGGTTGGACTCTGAGAGACAAACTGAGGGTTCTAGAGGGGAGGGGGTTGGGGGGATGGGTTAGCCTGGTGATGGGTATTAAGGAGGGCACGTACTGCATGGAGCACTGGGTGTTATACGCAAACAATGAATCATGGAACACTACATCTAAAACTAATGATGTCATGTTTGGTGATTAACATAACAGTGAAGGAAAATTAAAAAAAAAAAAAGCACACAATGAATTACCATACACTGTTATGTCCTCTATCTAGATAATTAAGGTGAAATTCGTATATTTTCTTAAAATATTTTTTACAAAATTGTTGGAAATTAAGACTTATTTCTCAAAAAAAAGGTTGGATTTCATACCTACATCTGGCTTTACAGGAGGAAAGTCAGCGCAGGAGTGGAAGAGAGGGTGGTGCCCTGACAGAGCGCTTTCAAAGCTGGACGTGCAGCCTGGTGAGGGAAAGCTAACCGTGAAATGACGATGACTGAGAAGAAGAACTTTTCAGCAAAGGAGATGGAGGCAGACGGGGGTGTGGCAAAATTAAGGAAGGAAGCAGGGTAGTTATTCGTAGCTGTTCTTCTGTTATAACTCCAAAATATGTGTGCTTAAAGACTGAATAGAAAGTAATTGATTTGAAATAGAAAAGCATTAAAGCTTGGAAATATGGAAACACGAGAAATGACCCTGAATTAGATGTGTTTAAAATGGTTTTAGGACTTTCTTTGGTCCATATAAGTCACCTTAATGAAACATTTTAATAAAACATTGTGAAAAAAATAACCATTGGACTTTTTGGAAGAAAACAGGACAGACTGTATGACTGAAAATTAGGAAAATTGTTGCAGAACTCCAAAAGACAACTCTTACCTCAGTGTGGGAACTGAATTCTGTCCAACAGAGGGTATTTAGGAGCTCCCTACCTGTCCCAACTCAGCTTTCCTAGATCACCCTGAGGTGATCAAAGGCAATTCTCGCGGGAAGTGGACAGCCAGCAGTGGTCGTCAGCCCACACTGCAGATCCGGGGGACAGATGCGCCAGCCCTGAGGGCAGATCTGAGTTGGGCATTGAAGGATCCTCTGTACCACCTAATCTCCTTCCAGCTAGAGACACAGCACACAACAGCAAATGAGGTGCTTCCAGCAAAACCAAACTGGAAAACAGTGAAGCAGCTAGGACAGAGAAAAGAAGCCCTGGGATGGAGGTAGCATACCTGGACAAAGATTTCTCTCCCACCGAAGCCATGAGATCTGGAGCAAGTGACTCAGCTCCTCCCCCCACTTTTTAAAAGATTTTATTTATTTATTTGACAGAGAGAGAGCACGAGCAAGGGTGGGGCAGGCAAGGGAGAGGGAGAAGCAGGCTCCCCACTGACCAAGGAGCCCGACGCGGGGCTCGATCCCAGGACCCTGGGATCATGACCTGAGCCGAAGGCAGATGCTTAACCGACTGAGCCACCCAGGTGCCCCATGACTCAGCCCCTTTAAGCTTGTTTCTCAACTCATAAGACTGGAAAAATAAAAATGCCTGTTTTGAGTCCCATTAGAAAATAAATATGATATACATAGAAGGTATATTTAAATATGATATACTGGTGAATCATATATTCATTTTTTATATTAATAGAAAGAGGTCTGGGATGCTGTCCACCAAGGTTAACTGTAAGTTATCCACGAGGGAGGGGTATTGTGGTAGTTACAGAGAGGAGTACGCAGCATGGCAAAGAGCAGAGACTTTGGAGCCAGGTCGTTTTTGGACACAGGGAAAGTTGCTTAGTGTCTCTGTGCCTCAGTTTCCTGTAGATTGGGATAAGTAAAAACTGACCTGAGAAGCTTGCTTTGAGCATTAGAAGAGCTAACGCATGAAATCATTTATAACAGTGCCTAGCCCATGGTAAAGACAATGTATTAGATGTTTATATTGTTTTAGCTTGCTTATTCCTGCTTTATAATTTTTCTACAATGATTACATTTTGATTTTACAATGAGAAAAATGTATAAAACCTAAAAAAAAGGTTCTTTGGAACATCGTAACTGTTAATAACTGGCAGGCATTTTAATTGATTTCCATTCTAAGTGGAAATAGAATAATGAAAAGTGTTAAAGCAACACATCAAACAGAGGACGAGAGCCTTAAGCTTCCCACTGCTCCGCTCCCAAAAGGAGGGTCTTAGGCCGGAGGTTTGTGTATTCGCGTGCCTTCCGCGCCACTAGCTTTCTCCAGCCAGCGCGGCGCCGGGCACCCGAGGCCCCGCGTCGGCTTTGTTCACAGCCAACTCGCGGTAGATGCCACGTGAATATTTCAGCCATCAGTGGTGGGGGTAACCTTGCTTTGTTATCCAAGCTGGGCAGGGCTTCTTTATTTATTTATTTTTTTTTTAAGAGTGGGACGAAGTAAGAGCTGCCACCGCATTCACCGTGGACAAATGAATACCAAACCGGTGAATCAGCTGCAGCTCCGGACAGAGGCCGAGCCCCGTGAACAGCGAAGCCCCCCTGAGACCAGACACCTCCGTTCCAGCTTCCGCAGGCATGGCCCCGGGCAAGCTCAGCGCCCTCCGCACATCCTGGGTGGCTCCGGCATCAGGGATGGGCTCAGGATTACCGATGGCTCCTTCAGCGAGAATCTTCGGGGGACTGAAGAAATGTATTATCCGAATTGTTCAGTTCCCCGGGGAGTTTCCTCTTGCTGCTTGGGAAGAATGAGGAAAGGGCAGTGCACCAACATACGCAAACACACGCACACACACGTGTTGTAGGTCAAATTATCATCAAGGAGCCAGTAGGACACCTCTTAAAATGGGCTGCTGCAATCACGCTTTCAATCCAGTCCCTACACTTTGCAGGTAATTGCAAGCCAGGGGCAAGCCACAAATACCATTAAGCACAGGCATTATCGTTCCTGACGCCCACAAGCGCCATTATAATAATGAACTACCAATATACTCAGATTCCTTGATCACACGGACTATACATTTCATAAGAACTTTTAAAGTCCACTAACGGAGGAATTCTCCACACTCTAAGATTTCTTTGGAGACTAGAGGAGTTCAGAGGGATAAAGTTAATTGAGGTAAAACAAAAAATGGTAATGGATTTATTCTAAATTTAGGGAGCAGGAAGGTTTTTCCTTTTCGGTTGGGCTCTTTTCCTCCTTCTTTCTGTTTCTTTGCAGTGAGTCTATTAGCCTGACTCCCTTCGACCTCATTGGCAAATGGAAATAAATAAATTGTAGGCACCCACCCAAGAATTTTGAGGTAATTTATAGCTGGAATGTGTACATATTCATCAAAATGGGTATCCTGCCCTTGTTGATGAGGCCCCTGGCAGATGGACCTTGGAAAACTGAGCAAAAACATACCGTAAACTGTAGAATAACTGAACATTTAAGTACATATCACAAATAAAACAATACAGTTCCTATCAGAGGAGATTATTCCTCATAGAGCCACCAAATTGCTCTAAGGTATTAGTCATGAAAATGTGAGATGATAGGGAACTTGCTCTATTTCCATATTTTAACAAACTTCAACAAGACTTTATTTGAGAGATCATTTAAAACAACATAGCCTGAGTTGGAGTGGGGACCCATTAAGGCGAATGTTTTGCTAAGAAATACAGATTTTGAGACAGAAATCAAGGTATAGGGACAAACGATGCTTCTCTGAGTAAAGCATAAGTGGCAGAGTCTCCAGGAAAAAGTGCTACTCAACATATTTTATAAATGCTCAGGAAGAGGGAGTGCAGAAGAGAGAATTCCTTCAAGGATATAAAGACAAAGGTTTTTAGGTAGTTTAATAGTACACTAAAGCAAACAACTTGCTCTGTAGGGGACATAATGTGACATTTGATCTTCTGGATGGGTAACTCAAGAGGAAAGACATTTAAGAAAAAAAGAGAACAAAAATTACTTAGAAAATTATAGACTCTCACATGATCTGTCCAAATAATATTCAGCATCTTTTATGTGCAGAGTACATGCATGCATGTTCTGGAAAGCGAGGAAGCTGCATTATAAAGTACCCCAAGGACGTGGGTCCATTTTGTTGCTAAAGTCAAAAAGGAAAATAAGCTCTACTTGTCACTAGAATGAGAATTAGAAACAAAATGGAAAATATTCTTCAGCCTTTGCACAAAATCATGTTGTGTACACATCTGACAAACAGCGTCAATTTTGGACTAAGTTCTAATATTTTTGTCTTAATCTGCCTTAATGCTGTAACAAAGTACCAGAGAATGTAGAGAAGCACCTGAGGAGGGAGAATCTAGTGGGAGGAAGAGAGCGTCTTAGGCCGTGTGGATACACTTGCACCTTGAACATTCAGCTTGGAGAGATGGACACTCGTTCAAAGAAATCCCGAGGCATATTAAAGAGTTCCCGTGGACCTAATCTCTAGCCTTCCTTTCTTGTCAAACTTCTTAAATAATGTATATATTTCACATTTCCAATTTTGATTTTTTCCCCCTCTATTTCATTCTTCAATCATTTCATCAAGTATCAGCACTCATTGCTCCAGAGAAATGACTCTTTCAACAGGAATCACCAATTTCCTAATTCCAAATCCAATAGAAAATTTTTTTCTTCTCATTTACTTGATCTTTCCTCCCTTGGCCATTCCCTTCTTGAAATTCTCTCCTCCCACAGCTCCCAGGATGCCCCCCTTCCTGGCTTGCTTTCTTTCTCCCTGATTATTTCTTGTTCCACTAACTCCTCTCCTCTATTTTCCCCTTCAATTAAGTTATCCTTGCCTCCAGGATATCCTCAAGCTGCATGGCTGCCCATGATCTGAACCATGCCAAGACTTCAATGACAACCATCTCTACTCATTTCCAAAATTCTTCGCTCTCCGCATCATCTCTACTCTGAGCTCTAGATCCATATTTTCAGTCCCCACTAAGACATCCCAGTTGTCTGTCCTTTACAAAGAAAGACAACATGCCTAAAGTCAAACTCAAGGTTCTCCCTGCACCCCTAACCTACTCTTCCTCGATCTCTGTCCCAATGAATGGAACCACTACCAGAACACTTATCGGCACACACTGGAACTTGGGTGAATTGCAAAAAGGCACCCTTCCCTAGACTGGTTCAGACCTACACTAGATTGGGCCATGGTACGCAGGGAAGACTTCAACTCTCACTCCCCTTCTGCGGGATGTCTTTGTGGAGTGTGCACACTGCCCCCCAGTATGCAGTCGGTAGTTCCCCCACCTCCTGATCACTCAAAGTTGTAGTCTCAGAGTCATCATCTCTGTAAGTGCTCACGCATTGGAGTTCTGTTCATTTTATATCAGAAATATCTGTACTATATGAAAAAAAAAAGCTTTTGCCTAATAGACCAGTGTCTCCATTCATACAGTATATATTAACAAGGTTTAATTTCTTCCTCCTTTGTTGAAATAAATAAGCATCAGTAGAAGTTCTAATATTTTTGTCTTAATCTGCCTTAATGCTGTAACAAAGTACCAGAGGCTGGATGGCTTAAATAACAAATATTAATTTCTTATAGCTCTGGATCTGAGATCAGGGTATCAGTAGGTTCAGGTTCTTGAGGAGGCCCCTCTTCAAGGTTGCTAACCGCTGATTTCCCATTGTATCCTCACATGGCAGAGCAGAAGGAAGCTCTCTCATTACTCTTATAGAGGCACTAATCCCATTCATGAGGGCTTTACCCTCATGACCTCATCTCATCCTTCTTCCCTCCCAAAGACCCCACCTCCTAATATAATCACACTGTGGGTAGGGTTTCAATATATGGACTTTGGAGGGACACAAACATTCAGTCCACAACATTTTTCTTCCCTTAGTGCAGTAGATCACTCACCAGCGTAGACTTATACCCCTTTGAAGACTACTGATGATCAGGTTCAAACCCTATAGCACAATGTACAAGACCTTTAACAACTCACCATAGAAAGCCTTCCCAGCCCCATGTTCCATTCCTCTATGGTTACTCCACCTGGAGCACAGTACTTGGTGTGTCTTGGGTGGATCCACATGGCTTTCTGCCTCTGTACATTTGTCCCTGCCATGGCTTTATCTGGAATCTCCTTACTTTTCCTTTCCCTAGTTGCACTTTTCCCTGTCTTTCAAGGCTTCACTCAAAGGTTACTTACTTTGTCACATTTCCTTCATCCTTCTTCCACCCTCTCCCACCCCAACCGCCACCCAGGGAAAAGCTACTACTTCCCTCTACTGTGACCCCTAGTTCCTTCTACATGAAATATGTACAAAAAGCCTCTCATGCTAGTTGGTTAGTTGTTTTTTTTTTTTTAAATGACTTTCTCTTCCGCTAAGTTTTACTCTCTCTGAAATAGATGTCTTACTCAGCCTTGTGTTCCAAAGGCTTAGGATTGTTTGACACATTGTAGGTGCTTTGTGAATGTTGAATGAATGAACAAAATGAATGGATATGCTTAATTAAAGTGCTTTTCAAATATACTGGGCTTTCCCAGGAAGCAGAACGTTTTCTGTCCCTGATCCAGGCAGAGGCTGGTAGAAGGAATTCAAACATTGACTAGATGTGTAGTCTAGATATGCTTTAACATACCTGAGCAAAATGTGTGGGCCAACAAGCTGCTTCCAACTTCAAAATATGTCATCCTCCCCCACCCCAGTAGGACACCTTCAGTGTCTGCAGAAAGTATTGAGGTCTTATACATCTGCTGCTTAATTTTGCCAGACACTAAATATGCTAAAAGTACTTCTGTCTCCTAATTCTATTGTTCATTGCAGTGGTTTTCAAATATGTCCACAAATCCTTTGCTGCCCTCCCTCCCTTCAAAGACAGAACCTAATTCTCCTAACTCAGAATATGGGCTGGACTTTCTGACTCACTTCTAAGAAATAAAACCAGGTGTAGAGGGTGGTGTAAGGCTTCAGAATCCAGAATTTTAGATTACAAAAGGTACTGTGGCTTCTTCCTCATTTGCTTGCACTCTCTTGGATTATATGCTATGGGGAAGTTAGCTGCCATGTCAGGACATTCCAGTTCCTTACAGAGATGTGGTGTGAAACTTCAGAATCCTGCCAACAGCCATGTGATGAACCATCTTGGAAGCAGATCCTCTGGCCCTAGTTAAGCCTTCAGATGACTGCAGCCCTAGAACATTTTGACTGAAACTTGATGAGAAACCCTGAACCAAAGCCAGACCCCAGAAATTCTGTGAGGTAATAAATGTTTGTTGCTTTAAGCTGATAAACTTTGGGGGTCATTTTTTACACAGCAAAATATAACAAATACATGCATCGAGATTTTTTGTTTTGAACAACTCCCAGAATATTAGAAATAGGTTCTCCTTCATTCTACAGTCCTCTGGAAAAGAAACCATTAAGGGGGGAAAGAAAAGAATATTTTCCAAGGCAGAAAGTAAATTTATGGAACTCATTAACCCATGAGGTATAATAATGTGAATGTATTCCTACATTCAAGAAGGGCTTAGCTCTATTTATGAATGAAATTCATTTATTCATTCACTCCTGAGTCACTTAAGAGCCCCTATTCTGTGTCAATCACTGTGCCTGATGATGGTAGAATCCTACTTGGTTATTCAGGAAAATGATTTTTGCTCGGAGGAGGCATCTGTAGTCCTCTGAGTTTGATGTAATGGCAGACATCCACACCCTCCTTCAAACCCCACCAGAATGGCCCTCTCGGAGAGGAACTGGGATGTGAAGTAGGGAACTCACAGAGGATTAATTATGCCCCCCTAGTTAAGGTTTTTGAGTTGATCACTCACTGACTTCTAATGATAAACCCATCATTTTTATCTCTGCAGCCTCAAGTGCAGTTCTTTTCATTTTCAGAGACAAAGTGTGCCCTCTCCACAGAGAGCTGCAGACATGAAAAGGAAAGGTGCATATCAAAGAAAATCAGTAGAATTGAAAACCTAGAGTCTCATCATGCTTTTCCCAGCCAGAAATTTTCAGACACTTTAACAGGAAACTTGTGGCACAGATGGAAAATGAATTTCGTCTAAGTTAAGCAAAGTAAACGAGAAAAAAAAAAAAAACCCTCAAAGATCAAAAAGCTGTGTAAGAGATACTCGAAGGACCCTGATTATATAAATGCTTATAAGCTCTGGGTGTTTTCATACAGTGCTATTAAGAAACCTATAATTAAGGTGTTGGAGGTTTTCTTAAACACACACACACACTCACAGAAAAATCAATCCCTTCTTATAAAAAACAGTGGTAGGTGTGTGGAGCAGTTTCTTTGCCCCAGGAAGGAACTGTGCTTCACATGGAAATGCAACCCCCCTCAAATCAAGTCAGTGTAACCTGTGGAAAGATATAATTTGCTGTACCACCGAGAGCTCAAAGGCAGCAACACCTCCCTGGGAGCCCGCCATCTCTCCTACAAACTCCATCCAAAGTTGTATGAGAAACCCTGTCACTGAGCTGAGGAAATGTGTTTTCTTATCCAGAGCCGTGGAGGGCATCTGTGTGATGCTCCTGTCACCATCTAACTGGGTAGGTGTGCAAGCCGCCTTCCTGCAGCTTCTCTGGGGTGAAGCCACTGAGCCTCAGCTGGGCGGGGTTTCACGCAGGGCACAAATGCAACCTTGACGTTTTTTTAGCACAGCCAGGGCCAAATTGCCAGAGCTCTTTTCCCAGGGCTGACTCACAAAGTGTGTGAATAATTTAGACCCGCTGTCATCGGAAAAAGCAGTTCAGACCATGGTAAACGTTAGTAACTCAGATTCAACCAAAAACATGTGATATGGGGAGACCCAGAATTCCATATCATTTCTTTAGGAAATGACTCTCAGAGTGTGGCCCCTGGGCCAGCAGCATCTGGAACTCGATACAAAAGAAAATTCCCAGGCCCCACTCTAGACCTCCGGAAGCAAAACTCTGGGAATGGGCCCAACAGTCTGTGTTTTCACCAGCCTTCCAGGATTCTCGTGTATGTTGAAGTGTGAGAACCACTGCCTTAGAAGTATGAGTCATGATCCCATTCTGCGGCTATTTACAGAATAATACAAATGGTAGAGGAGAACCTACTCGGTGTTTCCTAAGGTTATAAAGGAATTCGATTTTCAGACTTTCAGGTGAGAACTTATGGCTTCTTGTCTTCCCTAACTAGCTTCAGGAGCCATGGTGAAAATCTGAGAGTACCTCTCCTGATTTGTTAGGCTGATAGCTCCTGTGATTTGTGAGGCCTGGGTCGGTTAATCTCGAACCTTCTAAAGAGGCCTTATGAGTCTAGTTGATCACACTTCACATTGGAGTAATGCCCACCTTGAGGTGAGGGACAATCAGGCAGAGCTGCTGGAGTGTTGAGATTGTGTCACTGTGTTTTGACTGTGAAAGTCACGATGGCCCACACACAGGAAAATTCTGTCCAGCAATGAACAGTCACTTCCAGGCATCACAGAAAGGCACTGGTTTCGGGACAGAGACAGGAAAAGAATGGAGATATCACAGCATCATTCCTTCCTGTCAATCAAACGTCACTTAGAAAATGTGGACTTCCTTCAGAATTAAAAAGGAGGAGGACCCACACCTTCCACTTATATAAAAGAGCTTCTCAATTCAAGGCTCTCACAGCTATTAAGCTAATGTTAGTACGTGGCTTCTTGACTTACAACTTCTAAGAGCTAACTAACTGCATGTGTACAATTATTATAAGCAACAGGAAGCAAAAATGCCAGCGCACACAAAAACCACAAATCAAATATGTCATTGTTCTCCTTGATGTGCTTACTCCGTTCCACAGAGGTCATTAGTCTCAGGAAACTGACCTGTAATTTCTTGAATCATAACGATCCAGTGACACAGCTCTGAATGTGAGATTGTTTTTTTCTCCCAATGTTTAGTAAAAGAGATTTTTACAATCACGTTTCTTCTATAATGGTAGTCAGAAATGACTAAAAACGTGGTTCGGAGATCTTTTGAGTTGCCATATAACGTAATACGTAACTATCATTCTGGTTTTTACGGGGCTATTTTTCTAAGAGAAGATTCCAGAATGTCTTGTAGTGGTAATTACTATGAACATATAGGAAGATCTGTTCCTCCCTAAAGGTAAGGAAGTGGTGGAGGACTCCATACCAGAAGAGAAGCTCCCAGGGACACTCTCCAACCCTGGTTCTACAAAAGATTCTCAGCCATATCAAAGAGATCATCATCTCACTATTCCTAGAACAGGCCTGGAAGAAAAAACAGTATTTAAAACTCCTGGCCTGGGGCGCCTGGGTGGCTCAGTTGGTTAAACGACTGCCTTCGGCTCAGGTCATGATCCTGGAGTCCCAGGATCGAGTCCCGCATAGGGCTCCCTGCTTGGCAGGGAGTCTGCTTCTCCCTCTGACCCTCCTCCCTTTCATGCTCCCTGTCTCTCATTCTCTCTCTCTCAAATAAATAAATAAAATCTTTAAAAAAATAAAAAATAAAAAAAAAACAAAACTCCTAGCCTGATTTTCTCAATAACATTACGTTTTCTATAAATGCTATCACCATGATGCCCCAAACTGCAGGCATCTCAGGAAATCCTCTATTTTAGCCCCTATGTCTACAGTGGTAGAAGTCCAGCAGTTTCCAAAAGCATCTCAATTTCTGTCCTGTTCTCATGCAGTGGGTAACATTATTATTTGATTAATGCAACAGTAATTCTCAGCACCCCTCCCAACTTTATCCTCATCTACCTTCCACCATAGGGGCTGAAAAAGTGAAATGATTTGCTTTCCCAGATTCGCTTTCAGCCAGGAGTGAGTAAGCATGTGACCCAGATCCAGCTAATGAGCCCAAAAGAGGCTTTTGGAAAAGCTTGTGGGATAATACAAAAGCCTTTGGTTCCACCCATTCCTTCTTACGTACAATGCTGGTGTTGGAACATTATGCCCCAACTGTGGTGGCAATCATGTGACTTTGAGGATAAAAGCTATTTTGGTGAGAATAGTCAAGGAACAGATGGAAAAGAACCTGAGTCTCTAGAGATGTCACTGAGTCACAGGATTGCCCCTGGAATTACCTACTTTGAACTCACTGAGATGTAAAATAATCAAATGCCCTCACTGATTAAGATATCAAGTGGCTTAGCTATTATTGGCAACCCAAGTCATTGCTATTTCAAAAAATATGCCATGGATCAGAAATTGTGTTTTAATTTGGGGTTTAGAAAATAGCAATATACATGGCTAATCAATAAGTTATATCAAAATTTCATCTGGAAGAACTTCCATATGTGTTCCTTTCTCCCCATTCATGCTGTCACTTTACTTGGTATGGGGATCAAAACTTGTCATTGTTTATGTCCTCCCAACATTTATATGCTGAATCCACAGCCCCAAATATGATAGCATTTGAAGCTGGGGCCTTTGGGAGGGAATCAGAGTTAGAGGAGCTAATGAGGGTGGGGCCTCAGTCCCATGGGATTAGTGCCCCTGTAAGAACAGACACCAGAGAGCTTGCTCTCTCTCTCCCCACCATATGAAGACACAGCAAGAAGGCAGACATCTATAAGCCAGAAAGAGACACTTCATCAGACATCAGCCATGCTGACACCCTGATCTCTGACTTCCAGCTTCCAGAACTGTGAGAAAATAAATGTTTATTCTTCAAGCCACCCCATCCATGAGAGTTTGTATGGCAGCCTGACCAGAATCATACACATGCTTTGGCCTATGAATCTTTTTATAAGTAAGTTTAGTATTAATTTTTCTTTCAGAGACATTACACACAACAAATTAAGAAAAAATAAAACAATATTTTTTATCAGTTTGTATATATCAGGAGGTTTAATTCTTACCTTCCTTATAGATAATAACAATTATTGTTGTTGACACTGTTGTTATAGAGGAGGAAACCAAAATCTGAAAGGTTAAGTAATAAAATGTCCAAGGTCTCTCTGATAAGGGTCAGAGGTAGATCAGTTCTGTGATCTGTCTTATGGCAATGACTCTATTTTTTCCTCCTCGTCTAATCAGGAAAGGATGCTATATTTTGTCAAATGCTTTTTCTGCATTAATTGAGAAGATCATATGGTTCTTGTCTTTTCTTTTATTAATGTGCCCTATCACTTTGATCGATTTGTGATGAATGTTGAACCACCCTTGCCTCCCAGGAATAAATCCCACCTGCTCATGGTGGATAATTCTTTTAACGTACTGTTGGATCCTACTGGCTAAGATCTTGGTCAGTATTTTGGCATCCATGTTCATCAGGGATATTGATCTGTAATTCTCCTTTTTGATGGGGTCTTTGTCTGGTTTTGGGATCAAGGTAATGTTGGCCTCATAAAACGAGTTTGGAAGTTTTCCTTCTATTTCTGTTTTTTGAAACAGCTTCAGTAGAATAGGTATTATTTCTTCTTTAAATGTTTGGTAGCATTCCCCTGGGAAGCCATCTGGTCCTGGACTCTTATTTTTTGGGAGATTTTTGATTACTGCCTCAATTTCTTTGCTGGTTATCGATCTATTCTGATTGTCTATTTCTTCCTGTTTATAAGTTTCCAGGAATGCATCCATTTCTTCCAGATAGCTTAATTTGTTGGCATATAGTTGCTGGTAATAATTTCTAATAATTGTTTCTATTTTCCTCCTCATCTAAACCATCTTTCTCCCACATTCTTAGAGAACTTGGCTTGTTCCATTCGCTTTACATTCCTCCTTCCTTTTCACAATCAGAGCCCTGGATGCCAAGGACTCTGAACCTGAGACGTTAGGTCTGAACACTGAGGAACCAACAGCTGAAGTGCCCGCTGCTTTATGAGGAACTTAGACTCATGTTATGAAAAGTATACGTTCGGAATCATTACTCTCAGTTAGGGTTTTTATAACAAAAACTATATTTAAGTAAAGATTGATGAAGACCTTTAATTAAAATTATAAAGTAACACGTTAGTGGGTGACTAAGGTTAAAAGTTGGGAATGAAATATTTTGCAAAATTGAGTCATTTTCTCACCATTTAAAATGATAGGATATAGAATAATATGTCCTTGAATAAGACTGTGAATAGAAATTTGCCATGTCAGAGATTCTATAAAACTCTTGTTGCACTAAGGACATTTCACAGATATTAATCGTTGTTATTGCTTATAAAAGCACCAGTGATGAGCTCATTAGACATAGTGTCCAATCTAAACCTTAGTAAAAAAAAAAAAAAAAAGATAGCTAATGCAAAAATAAGCTATCAGGAAAGTACCTCAAAATTATTGTCTGCTAAGCTAATCTAGAAGGCTTAATGAGTATTTAAATATATACTTATTTAAGTATATTTATCATATAATAACAATTGGACTTAAAAAAGATAAAACTCAACATATCTTTTGTCTCATTTCTTTACAAACCATTGGTATCATTTTAGGTAGGCGAACCTAAGAAAGGAATTAAAAAAAAAAACAACACCTTCAACTCGAACACTCTGGTACTTTTTAAAAACCACCTCGCCCTTGTTCTGGCTGCCTAAAAATAAAAATGATTTAGAAGCAAGAAGGTTTGAAACAATCTTTAAGTCAAGTAGTATATAAAAGAAATTATAGGGGGTAACATGTTCTATGCTATGTGGGAACAAGTATATAAAAATGTCAAAATAATAGCAATAAAAAGACTATAAACTTCATTCTCATGTCCAGTCAGGAAATGAAAGATCTTTGTACAGCCTGTGCTTTGAAAAAGTTAAAGTGCTGTATGAGTTAAAGACATTGTAGAAGCAGGTCATTACTACTTCTCAGAAAGGATAAGGGGAGAAATACAGACAACATAAAAGTGGTTGTTTTAGAACTTTCTTTCCTTTCCTTTGTACATGGGCTTTCATGGGGAAAATAAAAGGCAGATGGGTTTTGTGTTCATGTGTCTTTGGGTGTGGGCAAGCTAGGACAAAAGGCCAGTGGATTCACACATCCTCCTTCATCATGTTTCTTGTACCTTTCTTTCTCTTTGCTGCTGTGCCCCCTCCCTCTGCATTATTCTGAGGTAGAGGGCCCCTCAGTGTAGACCCCATCTCTACCTGCCCCCCAGGAAGCACCCCTATGTCCTCATCTTCTCTTTCCCTGACCTTCCCTACCAGCATTCACCTGCCCTGAACTCCGTTCTCAAGAGTCTTGCTAGGTAACTTGCCAATTAGATAAACAATACAGCAAAAATGCTTCTCACTGATAAATGCCCGACCTAGAAGACATCTCCTTTTAATGCTTCATGCCATCAGGAAAATGGCATAGACATTTCTGGCAAAGCTGCCAAGAGAAGAAAACTCTGTGGGCCTTTGAAATTTTTCCTGTTAAACATTTTTACCGATATTCCTAAACTCTAATTCAAGCAAGACTACGTCTTCCTAGGCTTAGTCTCACTTCCTAATTCCAACAGGAAAGCCCATAAAACACTAGGTTTTATATTCGGAGATCTCCCTACCTTGAAGATGCCTTCATTTATACTTCATGTATATATACATACCTATACATATATATCTTTTATACATAATTAATAGATATATATTAACTACAAGTTTAATAAATTGAGCCTTTGTGCTTGGTAGGAATTTTATCTATGTGATTCTATTTATTTTCTACTGCAGCACAACCAATTACCACAGAGCGACTTAAAGCAGCAACCACTTACTAGCCCATAGTCCTGTAGGTCAGAAGTCTGGGCAGGCTCAGCTGAGCTCTCTGCTTAGGTTGTCACAGAGCTGAAATCAAGGTGTCAGTCCTGCCTGGCTCTTTATTTGGAGCCTCTGGGGAAGAATTGCTTCCAAACTCATTCAGATAGTTGGCAAAATTCAGTTTCTTCTGGTTATAGGACTGAGGTCTCTATGTCATTGGTGGCTGTCACGTAGGGACACTCTCAATCGCTTAGCGGTCACTCTCAGGTCCTTGTGCTGAGGGTCCCTTCATCTCGACAGCACCTTCACATTCATTCCCTAGCTTCCAAGATCCCTGACTTCTTCTGTCAGCCACCAGAGAAAACTCCCTGTCTTTACAGGGCTCATGTGATTAGGTTGGCTCATTTGGATGACCTCCTTATCTTAAAGATCAACTGATTAGCAACTGTAGTTACATCTTGCCAAGGAAGATAACAGAACAACACGAGTATCATTGGGGGCAAAGTTCATGGGGACCATCTTGGAATTCTGCCAACCACAGTGATCTTCTAGAAATGTGCTTATAATGCTTTAACAGTCATCTTTGTTTTTGCCCTTTTTTATAGGTCATTTATGTACATGTCTTAGCTGTCACCAATGGAAAGATAACTCCTTAAGGCAGAGAAGTTGTTGTTTTTTTTTTTTCCCCTCAATAAATTACATTGGAAGAGAGATAGCTGAAACAAACAAAAAAGTAACCTATAAAGAGGGAGCTGAATTTGTTATGTCTAATCTGACAGCAAAAAGGTAAGTTGCAATTTAGGTAGGGGATTTAGAATTTTGTCCATGGAAATCAAATTAATAAGTTGAAAATGTGGGTGAGGATGGAACTTGAAAGACAAACAAAAGACCACATATGATAGGTTGGGTATGAAACTACATTTTATCCCAGCTGAAAACTTCAAGCTTGAAGTCTGCCAGAGATAAAGCCACTCAAGCCAGATTATAAGAAGGGACTCAGAGGGCATGACCCTGAGGCTCAGGTAGCACCATCCTTGAAGTAATATCTGGTTGCTGATCCCAGGCCATATCTATTACCCTGACCCAGACCAGTAACCTCCTCATGGGCCTAAGTTTTCAATATTCAAGCACAGCAGACTCTCTCTCTCTCTCCCCGACCTTCTTTTTTTCCAGCTTTATTGACTTATAATTGAGAAATAAAACTATATACTTAAAGTATGCCACATGATGATTTGAAATATGTAGGGATGCCTGGGTGGCTCAGCATCTGCCTGGGGTTCAGGTCATGATCTCATGGTCCCGGGATCAAGTCCCACGTCGGGCTCCCTGCTCAGCGGGGAGCCTGCTTCTTCCTCTGCCCCAGCTGCCCCTGCTTGTGCTCACTCGCTCTCTCTCTGACAAATAAATAAATAAAATCTTTAAAAAAAGAAATATGTCTACTTTGAGAAATGATTAGCACAATCAGGTTAATTAACACATCCATCACCTCATATAGTTACTTTTTGTGTATGTGAGAACTCTGAAGATCTATTCTTTCAGTAAATTTTGAGTATGCAATTCAGTACTATTGATCATAGTCAACATGTAGTACATTAATTCCCAGAACTTATTCATCTCATAACTCAAAGCTCTGCCGTTTGACCAACATATCTCCCCATTTCTCCCATCCTCCCAGCCCTTGGCAACCACCATCTACTATCTGTTTCTATGTTTTTATGAGTTTGGCTTCTTTTTTTTTTTTTTTTTTAGATTCCACATAGAATTGAGATCTTATAGTATTTGACTTTCTCTGTCACACACAGCAGGCTCCTGATGATGATCTACTCCCTCTAGCTAGATAACTGTGTATGCGAATCCAGGAGGCATAAATTCAAATGGGTGATCTTTTGGTGTAAGCTGTTTTGTAGTTACTGTGCTGTTTTATATATGCTTTATCTGTCTTAAGCTTTTTGAAATGGATAAGAGAATCTGTTTCATTAAATTAATAAACTAATTTATCAAATTTACAAGAGTTTTATAAAGGTTACAAATATCTTGCATGTTAGGTTTGTAATTTTGTCTTATTAGGTGTTTGAAATAGAGAATCAGTTTATCAAATTGGCAATGATAGTTTGAAATGTCTAAGAAAACCTAGCTAATGAAGTTTCTAAATAGTGCTAATATTTGAGGGATTTAAGGCATCAAATTTATAAGCTAATTTAGCATTCATTAAATAACAAGTAAAGTGTTTAAAAGTGTAACACAGTATTAGATTTGCAAGTATAATAACAAGATTTGTGAGTTACAAGGAAAGGCTTATAGGCCGCCTGGGTGGCTCAGTCGTTAAGCGTCTGCCTTCAGCTCAGGTCATGATCCCAGGGTCCTGGGATCGAGTCCCACATAGGGCTCCTGCTCGGCGGGAAGCCTGCTTCTCCCTCTCCCACTCCCCCTGCTTGTGTTCCTGTCTCGCTATCTCTCTGTCAAATAAATAAATAAAATCTTAAAAAAAGAAAAAGGAAAGGCTTATAAAACTAGGGAAAAAAATTTATACCTTTTATGAACTGAATATTAACACAAACATAAGAAACTATATTTTTGCACAAAGAAACACCTTTTGAGACAAAAACTCAGTTACCATTATTAAACACTGAAGAGCAATAAAACTGTAATGAAGATCAGTCATAGTAGCTACTATTATGCACCAACTGCATGTCAGTTCTGTGATATATGCTGAGTCTGTTCATTTATTTGTTTTTAAAGATGAGAGATAATATAAATAAAGTACCTTGCTCCTTAAGAGTGTGTTGAACTGAGCTGAAAATGTTTTAAATGTAAAAATATTACCTTACATACTAGTTGGAATTCCTTTGATCACAAGTAACAGAAAACTGAAGTCAAAGCATTTTAATAATAATAATAGCAACAAAAAGAAGGAAAAAGGGATTTAGTGGTTCAAGTAATTTAAGGAGTCCAAAGATAGAGGAAGTACACGACTCAGATCTCCCTTCCAAAAAGAAGAAGCTGCCTACATGTGAGGAGTGCAGGTAACTGATAGCCACGGGCATGCGGGGTCCCGCACAGTCTTGAGCTGGGACCATACTCTTTTCGGACAGCCCCAGTAATAAGCACAGCAGGGCAGTCAGGGCCTGGGCATTTCTGCCCAATGTGGGAAGCCTCCCACAAGCAATCTTTATTCCAAAGCTCCGTGTTGTATTGACCAAGACTTTGTAAAATCTGCATCTGGGTGTAGGCTCGCCTGCCCAATCCTGGCCCCCTCACCCCTGCTTTCATAGGCGTCAGACCCATATCAAAGGGCTAAAGGCTTTTACTGCCCAATACAATTCCTCCACCTTTACCTTCACCAGGTATTACCTGGATAAGTCTTGGGCGCTGGTAATCCTCTTGCGTCTACTTACCAGAGGACCTGAATGGTCCAGCAGTTTAATAATACCACAGGGCCCACTTTCTTTGTCTCTCTGCCTTGCCCTTCTCAGTGGCAGATTAGCCCTAAGGCTGCCACTGTTCGTGAGAGGACCGTGGCCACAAGCATCACCTGCCTCTAACTTCTTCTTCATTCATGAACTGTGGAAGAAGGGAGCATCTTTCTTTGTAGCATTCAGGAGAGAGAGAATCATTTTCTTCTCCAGAGGCTACCCATCAAACATCTCCTTTCTGTCCCTTTGAAACCCTTTGAATCGACATCTTATCCCAACCACACGACTAGAGCCCATTCCTAGAGCTGCTACGAGATCAATTCCAACCAATCTGCAAGGCTGGGGAGCTCTGGGTCCCATTGGAAAGGGGACATAGAGAAAAATGCCAGAGAGACAACCATGACATTTTCCTGTGATGCTTATTTTAATGTTGTTTCTCCTAGGAAGAAGAAACAATTCATATTACCCAGACCAGTAAACTTTGGAAATTCACTCTTACTGTAGTCCACTGATTCATGCAGCTGACCTAATATGAGACCACAGTCAAGGCTGGCTGCACAAAATACTTACTTCTCTGAACACCACCTACACAGGATCCTTATTTTACAATTACTAGGGAAACGACCCTTTTGCACCATTAGCAAACTCTATATTTTTTTTCACTGATTTTGAACCCCAGACCATTATTCAGTTTTTCTATTTTCTTCTGGAATAAATAATATGTCCCTATTTACTTTATTCCTCAAAAATACTTTACGTGATGCAGCCATCAAAAGGAATGAGATCTTGCCATTTGCAACGACGTGGATGGAACTGGAGGGTATTATGTTGAGTGAAATAAGTCAAACAGAGAAAGACATGTATCATATGATCTCACTGATATGAGGAATTCTTAATCGCAGGAAACAAACTGAGTGTTGTTGGAGTGGGGGGTGGGGTGGGAGGGATGGGGTGACTGGGTGATAGACATTGGGGAGGGTATGTGCTCTGGTAAGCACTGTGAATTGTGCAAGACTGTTGAATCTCAGATCTGTACCTCTGAAACAAATAATGCAATATATGTTAAGAAAAAAAAAGAAGAAGAAGAAGAAGGTAGCGGGAGGGGAAGAATGAAGGGGGGGAAATCGGAGGGGTAGATGAACCATGAGAGACGATGGACTCTGAAAAACAAACAGGGTTCTAGAGGGGAGGGGGGTGGGAGGATGGGTTAGCCTGGTGGTGGGTATTGAGGAGGGCACGTTCTGCATGGAGCACTGGGTGTTATGCACAAACAATGAATCATGGAACACTTCATCTAAAACTAATGATGTAATGTATGGGGATTAACATAAGAAAAAAATAATAATAAAAAAATACTTTACGTGTTTCAGTTATTTGCAGCTGTTTTATAAAAAACAGTCATGTACCAGTTAGGTTCTTAGTTCCAGATTAAAAGGGTAAGGATCCTTGAATACTACCTAACATTCCACCACAGAACTAGTCACATGAGGACCAACAGTGGGCACAGACACTGGAGCATAAATGACATAGCACCCAGTAATAAAAAATGGCATGGATTCTGTAGGGTTCTCTCTTCTTCACGTCATTGGGTCCCCATTCAAACAGGGGCCAGTGTATCTGATTAGCAGGGCTCTTGCTGCAAGGGAAGTGGTAGGTGGAGATTACCTATCAGCTTCAGCTTATAGAATGGGAAGTAAGCTCTGCCTCACAAGGTAGAAGATTCCAGGTACTGGATTATTCGCATTTGTTTGTGTCTCATGTATGATCCTCAAAAGGATTTTATGAGAGTTTTCCTTAGTATCTACCTTCTACAAGAAAAGAATATACTAGTGTTCAAGTGTCTCAGGCAAGCCAAGTGTCAGGCAGAGCTGTCAACAATCTTACTCAGTCTGGACTTCTTTGGGGAAGCTGGTTGCCATATTAGTGATAACATCTGTATTTCCTTTTTGTTATGTTAGTAAGACAAAAATATATTGCCTTTATTAATGCTGAACCCATAGACTTTCACAGGGTACTCACCACCATTTCTATAAACATTCATCTCAGGAAGATTAAATTCAACTCGGCAAATGTTTATTCAGCTCATAATAAATGGAAGATCTTGTGCTAGGCACTGGGGAAGACAAATTTGTCTTAAATTGTCACTGTGGTGACTACTTAGTTGTTATTTTAATACCATCATCATAGAAGAATTGGGCATTAACTATTCATGATCTACTTTTATATTTCACTGTCAATTTCCCATTATTTCCAATTCTACAGAAGAGCTCCAAAATCTCCACAATACATTTTTAGAGGTTAATCTTCACTACAATTTCTCTCTTGTTCATATTATGAATATTGTCTTGGAATCCAAGCAATACATATGCATTTGAATATAGGATGCAACTGTTAAAGATGTTAATTATTTATATACAAATTTATTACCATTATTATGTTGACAAAAGAACATTAGAAATTCACAAATGTAAGTATGTGTTGTGGGGATATACTGTTCATGCTTGCTTTAGCGCTAATGTGACACTTAGTAGGCATTAACAGCAGAGGATCCTTATGAGAAAACATCGATCAGAGCTCTATTTCAGTGCTGGAGCCTGCTGCCATCCTGTACTATTTGAACTGGAAAAAAGGTAAAGATCATGACTCATCTTTAAATTGAGTTTTGAATTGAGTCTCATTGTCATTTTCATATATTTATCACTTTGTGATTCATTCCAATTTCCCCCAAATCAATTCTAAGAATACTTTTCATGTTATACTCTCTCATCCTTTCATTGTTCCATCTGAAATCTTTGTCACACTTCACCACAGGGGCGATGAGGTCACACTTTATACTTTAATTTCAAGAGTGGTTAGCTGTTAGCTGGACTAAGTTAGTAGTAGCGACAGAAGTAGTAGTTAAGACTTGGGTCTCTGAAATCAAGCCTGGGTTTCTCCCCACTGGCCATATAATTTTAGGCAATGATATAACCTCAGAATCCTTAGCGTTCATGCCTACAGAGGAGCTAACAATAACACTTCCCATGAAGTGGGATGACATGACATACTCTATTTAAGATGCATGTCATACCACCCAGTAATTCCAATCCTAGATATTTACTCAAGAGAAATATGCCACCTCAAAAACCTATACACGAATAGGGTCTTTTAAAGCAGATTTGTTCATGCTTATGATTGCCCAAACTGGAAAGGACCCTAATGTCCATCACCTGCTCAATGGCTAAACAAAATATGGTATATCTCTACTATGGAATACTATTCAGCAATGAAAAGGAATGGACAGCTGAAATGACACGAGTGACTCTTAAAAGTATTATGCTAAGTGAAAGAAGACAAGCTCAAAAGTTACATGCTAATATGACTGCACAAATGTGCCGTTCTGGGAACGGCAAAACTCAGTAGTGGTCACCAGACTCTAGAGGTGGGGATGGGAGTCTGACCACAAAAGGGCATAAGTGAGGTTTTTGGGTTTTTTTGTTTTTGTTGTTGTTGTTTTAAAGGTTTTATTTATTTATTTGACAGAGAGATAGCGAGAGCAGGAACACAAGCAGGGGGAGTGGGAGAGGGAGAAGCAGGCTTCCCGCTGAGCAGGGAGCCTGATGCGGGACTCAGTCCCAGGACCCTGGGATCATGACCTGAGCTGAAGGCAGATGCTTAACGACTGAGCCACCCAGGCGTCCCAATAAGTGAGCTTTTGAAGTGATGAAAATATTCTATATTTTGATTGATTGGGTGGTGGAGGCACAATTGTATCCATTTGTCAGAATTCAAAGAACTGTCTACTTAAAAGGGTGAATTTTACTCTATGTAACTTGTACCTCAATAACCTGATTTTTAGTATCACTAATGAACAATTAAACATTGATTAAAATATTTTTTAAACTTCTTGAACAATGTGCCTGGCACTAAATAAGTCCTTAATGTTAGTTATTGTTGTCATTACTATAATTATTATTACTGTGGTCATTATTAGTGTCTAAGTTGACAATGGTATGAGAAAACTAATATATTAGGGACAGTTTTATTTATTGTAGAACATAGATTAGGATTTGGTGTATTTAAGAGTCCAGAATCTGGGTTGTTTCTATAGTACCAATATTTTATGTCAATAAAGCAGAAGGTCTTAGGTGCAATGTTGCCAAACAACAGTGATCATCACAAATAGTTTTTGTTGATTAGATATGAGCTGGATGCTTAGAATGTTCTGTGTAATGCCAACTCTGAGCGAGACCAAAGAGAAAAGCCTCTGAGGGTTTACCGGGTCCTTTTCCACGGGTCAGATTCACCCATCTAGGACCTCAATTTTTCTCAGTTCACTCAGAGTCGACAAGATGATAGGAGACTGATTTACATTAACTAATCTCATAAGGCATTGATGTATAAAGGCGACATCATTCACCAACAGAATTATTACTGCCCCTTCTCTGGTCATCACAGTTTCTCCTTATAGGGAGATCTAGAGGGAAGCCTGATACAAATCAGCTTCCTATGGGGGCAGGGGCTCCACACAAGGGTGAGCAACTAGTCCTACAGGACATAGAATCCAGGGCATTGTAAAAGCCTCTTCAACCATTTCTGTTGCCATAATTCACCAGAACCAATGTCTTTGTTTATTGAACAGTGTGGGGGAAAAAAAAAAAACAGTAAAATCTTATTGGCAACTCTCTTTTCCACATATTCCATGCTCCCTGCTTTTCACTCTTTCTTCAGCTCTGGTGCATTACCCCCGACAGAAGCAAGCTTTCTTGGTTACCATCACAACCTGTTTCTTCCCCTTGAGATTTTTGCCTTTATTGATTTTGGTGTTCCCAAGTCACCTCTGCCCCACATGGAGCGGTATTATCTAATGTTACTCTTGCAGGTGATCTCATCCTTTCTTGAATTGTTTTGACTAGTTTCACAATCAAAGAATGTTTTGGTTATCTATTGCCCCATAACAAATCACCCCAAAACTTAGTGGTGTAAAATAACAGCATCTTGTTATTAGTTCGCCTGGTTTGGGAGATTGACTAGGCTCAGTCAGGTTGTTTTCACTCAGGGTGTCTCCTGCACTTGTAGTCATACGATAGCGGGTGCTGGAATATTCTGAATGCTCACTCCTCACATGTCAGACTGGGAAAATTCAGACAGCTGGAGTTTGGAAATTTTAGAGGCCCCTAGCATGTTTCTTTCTCTCTCTGTGTCTCTTCACATGGTCTGTCCAGCACAACAGCTTCGGAGAAGCTGGACATTTCACAGGGCAGCTCAGGGCTCTGAGGCTCATGTCATAGGTGAGAGAGAGCCAGGCAGAAGACGGACCGCCATTTACTACCCTGACCCAGAGGTCATACAGGGTCACTTCCACTGCACTCTGTTAGTCAAGACATTCACAAAGACAACACCACTTCCAGGTTCAAGGGGGAGGACATAGACTCCGCCTCTTGGTAAAGATGTGGCAAGGTTCTGGAGATGCTTGTGGGATTTGGAAATAAGATCTCAGAGAGTTTTGGAAGATGCGATCTATCACAAAAAATAACCTTAATTTTTAGCTATCAGGAAGTTGAGGGTATTGTATTATATCAACCAAATGCCTATCTTCAGGAACACTGAATGCCAGACATAGGGCCCCCGTTCTGCAGCTCCCCTCCACAGCCCTGGGAGGTGGGCAATGCAAGGGACAGAGACTGCCTGTGAATAGATGAGGATACCAAGATAGTTTAAAAATGGATAAATTTCTCCCAGAATATAATACGGAAATATTTTGGAATCTTCGACTCTGACCTAAATTGTTGAATGAAATCAGTGATTAAAAGAGAGGAATACACTACAAATATTTCTATTAAACAACCACTTGAATCAGAGGCATGTTTCACATATATGTCAGGAAGGAAATATGCCTGTTTCTGCATCGTTAGGGCCTTCTTTTTTTTTTAAGATTTTATTTATTTATTTGAGAGAGAAAGAATGAGAGAGAGAGAGAGAGAGCACAAGAGGGAGGAGGGTCAGAGGGAAAAACAGACCCCCTGCTGAGCAGGGAGCCCGATATGGGACTCTGATCCTGGGACTCCAGGATTACAACCTGAGCCGAAGGCATTGTTAGGGCCTTCTTAGAAAATGTCACTGGGAACTGGCTAAAGGATAGGACACAGAAATTATATGCTATATGATAACTGGATAGATAGTAAAAGACTTACTTCCCAGGATTATGTGGTTGCACGGGACCCAAAGCCTTGGAGACATTCCAGAGCTTGTAAATTCGGAGATGACTGTCTTCTCTCTCCCCTGTTGACATTTGTTTATATTTCAAAGGGTAGCAATTCAGGATCTTCTCCTCTTCCCAAGGGAACTTTGCTTTCATTAGGGAGATTAAATTTATTTCCCACCCACAGGAGGGAAAATACTATACAAGCTCCCAGATTCATATTTTTTTGGGGGGTGGGAGGTTCCTCACCACAATACAGACCCTCATGTGTGTAGAATGATAGTCTGCTCTCATCACATCACTCCAACCGGAAAAACTGACAGAGGGAAATAGATGAATAAGGAGTAATGATCTATCCCAGCCCAGGAAACTCATGTCCATATGAATATAGAAATTAAAAACCTACCAATGCAAAAACAGTACAAAATAATTAAATATATCTATTCAGGTGTATTATTTTTTAATTCTCTTTATTAATATATTAGTTATATATATTAGTATGTATTTACTGTTGCATTTGTTTTGACCACAGAAAGTGTTAGAATTCACTGGGTTTTGTGTTGTTTTTTTTTTAAGATTTTATTTATTTATTTGTCAGAGAGAGTCGGGGGGAGAGCCGATGTGGGACTCCATCCCAAGACCCTGAGATCATGATCTGAGCCGAAGGCAGACACTTAACCGACTGAGCCACCCAGGTGCCCCGAATTCACTGGGTTTTTTAAGTGATCTGTAGGGGAGGAAAAATTCCCCTCTACCTTCTTTGGGCCTAAAGATTGCATTGATATAAGACAGAGTAGCAGGAGAAGAGCACACAAATATTATTGAATTTTCTCATGTCCATGGTGGCCTTCACAAGAGGATGAAGTTTCAAAGAAGTGACCAGAGCAGGAAGCTGTTAAACCTTTTAGACAAAGAAACAACAAAATGAATGAAAACAAAGAATTGGTGAGACAAAGGGGTTTGGTCCAGAAACAGTAATTGACAAAGAAGTAACTAGGAAGATAAGGATTAGGTTTATTTGTACAGATTACTGGCCCCAAATTCCCTGTCTCTGTTGATAGGAATGTCTTCCTTCTTCCTCATACAGGGAGGGCACCTTTCATATGGGAGGTTTATTTCAGTGTAGCATGTCCTGAACCCCATCATTCTGGAACTCTTAATCCATGGGTCTATGACTAGGGGTCCCAAAGTCTTCTTGACCAGTCGTCCCATGAGGTAGAGAAGCCTTAATTCCCAGAGAAGACAGGTACAAACTCAATAGGGACCATAGGTACCTCTTCTGTGTCAATATAGCATGAGATTAAAAGTTTGATAGAGGCAGAAATTTTGCATTTGTCTCTTCCACAATGGCTTTTTTAAAGATTTTATTTATTTATTTATTTGAGAGAGAGAGAGCACGGTGAGGGGGGCAAAGGGAGAGGGAGAAGGGCTCCCCACTGAGCAGGAGACTGATGTGGGGCTCAACCCCAGGACCCTGGGATCATGACCCCAGCTGAAGGCAGACACCCAACAGACTGAGCCACCCAGGTGCCCCCACAATGTGTTTTTAGTAATATTGGTTGAACTGAATGCCATTAATCCACAAAGACCCAATGTAAAGACAGTGAAACTTTCTGGCCTGTTTAGTTCAGTTGGCATCTTACCATTTATTTGTCCTAGAGACCACAGCTCAGAAATGGAGGATTTTACAGTATTGATGTCAATGGGCAAAAGCCTATCACTTGCTCCCCACTCCCACCCCTCACTTTTTCAGGCCTACCTTTAGAGCATGGCAGAAATCACAAAGATTGAAAATCTTTGCATGCAGCCACTACGTTTTCTCTAATTGTTAAAACTAAGCCACTGAGATTGTGTCAATCTCACTTTTTCCAGGTTTCACGCACGGTGTGGATGGGTGCTGCAGATGTGCGGTGGCCTGAGGCCGGGCTGACCCGGGGTTGCTTCGCGTCTGAGAAAGCTCAGCAGGGCAGCGGGCCCAGCCGCTTCGTAAGTCCTGACACCGGGCCTCCACCTGATAACACACCCGAGGAGAGAGGCGTCTGAGGAAGCGAAACTTGGCTACACTGAGAAGGCCGGTCGTCCGCGGATTCTAAAGCTAACATGCAAACTGCCCTCCAGCAAACGACGGACTTCCGGGCGGGGAAGCCTGATTAAGGAGCAATTCTCAGAACAGCGCTCATTCCTGAATCAGTTACCGCACCTCTCACGTACACCTCTTTTTTTTCCCCTCTTAGCTCAGTTCTCACCTGCCGAGCTCCGGGGACGCTGCTGGGCCGAGCTCGGGTAACGTGGCTGCCGGGCTCGGAGCTGCATGCCCAGGCCACAGCCAAGGGGCAGGTGACACTGGTGAGCTCGCAGAGCAAATGGGAACGGCGCCGTAATTGGTCTCCAGTGTTTACCTTCACAGTTCCCTCTGATTAGGATATGTGCACAGCAAGAAGAGTCTGAAAGTCACCCCACAAAGGAAGATAGATACCATTCACATGTGTCTGAGAAGTTAAATATACTCGCAGAAGTATTTACACCCCCATATTCCAGCCAAGCTAGTTGTTCCCAGGACGGTAATCAGCAGTTACAATATAAAGACGGGAAAGGAAACATCCACATTACAGCTTTATTTCAATGACCTAGGGATTTTCTCAAAGGTAGCATTTATCTGCATTCCCATTTAGCCCTCATTGAAGTCGCTCATTAACAAATACAAGAAGAAAATGAAAAAGGAAGCAACAGAAGCCTTTTTATTTTTTTCAGGGCAGCTGGAGAGACCGTGTCCCCCTTAGGAGCCACACTTAGTGAGGAAACACTCTTAGCTCCTTTTCTCTTTTATTAATGTATTCAAAACATATTTGTTGAACTCCCGTCCACTGCTGCTGGAAATGAAAATTGGTACAACCACTTTGGAAAACTGTTTGATGAGTTCTATGAAAGGTGAAAATATGCAAAACCTATGATGCATCATTTTTTTTCTTATATTAAAAAACGAAATTCAACCAAGTAAATTTGAAGATCTAATTAGCTTTATTAAATAATTCATGAGTGGGGCAGCATCCCATCTCGCAAGTTTTGGGAGCTTTGCTGAGCTGCAGAAAAGGAAGTTTTTGAAGGCAGAGAGGGCCTTAAAAAGGAGGGGGTTGCTAGCAAGGAATGCATTGTTTTTTTTGTTTTTATTTTTTTGGATATATATATATGTATATGTGTATACATATACATATATATATATATATATTTTTTTTTTTTTTACAAAGAATGCATTGTTTTTGGTGAAGTCACCCTCCCTAGGAGGGAAGGCGTGTCTCAGGGATTACCCCAGGAAATTTCAGTTTGGCTGGTTAGAGTGTACATTCCCGAGGAGTTTGAAACTGTCATTAGTTTAGGTACCAAATCTTGGTGACATGGGGCTTTAACATAAATGACTCCATTTGTGGCCTGTGGTTTTCTTTTTAACACTTAGAAATGCAAGTACATTTGCAACAAAACACATGTGTAAGAAAGTTCATACCAGATACATTCATAATAGTCCCAAATTGGAGACGAATATTCCCAACAATGGTGGACTGGACAAATAATGATATATTTACACAATGGAATACTATCAAGCCAGGAGAACAAACCAACTACAGACATACATACAAAAATACTTGAATGAATCTTCCAAAAGTAATGTTTTAGTTAAGAAGCAATGCAAAAGAATACAAACCTCATAATGCCATTTATATAAAGTTTAAAAATAGGCAAAACTAATGTGTGGTGTTAGGAGTTAACAGAGCTGTCAGCTTTGGGGGAAGGGCAACAATGGAGGAGCACACAGGGAGCATGTCTGGGGTCCTAGAAACGTATTATTCTTTGATCTGGGTACTAGTTCCATGGGTGTGTTCACTGTTCGCTATCAGAAAATTAGCTGAGCTGTCGATGTGTGATTCATGTCATTTTCTGTGTGGTGTAATGCTTAATAAGAAAGTTTACATAAAAAAAATTGCGTTGTGTTGTGTGTCAGGTGTTGAGTAGCAGAAAAGAATACTGTCCTAAGACAGTTTTCACCCGCTAGGAGCTCACAAGCTTGAGGGAGGAGACAGACATTCAAGGAGATGATGCTGAATGACAGGTAGCATGGGAATCCCCAGGGCAGGGGTCTTGAAGTGGATAAGAGCAGAGGAGAAGTCAGGAGAGCTTCCGAAGGGAGGCGAAGGTCACCCGGTGCCGCAAGATTACTCAGAACCAGCCCATCATTAAAGAAGGCAAGGTGGCTTCACAGAGGAAAGGGAAGCAGGCACAGGTCCCAGGATCCCAGTGAGAAGCAAGCATACAAAGGATCCTATTTGGTCTGTTAAAAGAGGGGTAAAAAATCTTACAATGTCTCTGACTCATTTCAGCTCATAGAGGAACAAAATCCACCGGTTTCTACCTGAGAAATGAGACCACATACATTAACACAACTTACCAGGAAATTCTTTTGCCCAGGAAGCTAAGACAGTCACTGATCAGAAAATACGGTCTCGAGCACTTGGTTATAGTCAGTCAGTCTGGAAAGGTGCAATGAAGTGAGAGGCACCAACAAGATGTTTGGCTTGCAGTAGCCACAAGAAGAAGGACTGGGGACTTCCTGCTGTCAAAGGTTTAAAGGAGTGTTGATCTCTCAAGGGTTTAGTCAGTTTGAAAGGTTGACACTGTGAGCCTACAGTGGAGGAATAACTATTTTCCTTCTACCCTTCTAGCCTGAAACCCCCTATAATACGAGACAAGTTAACAAGAGAAAAACAAATGTATTAATACGTATACCTCCTGTATACATGGGAGATACCAGGGAAAACAGCAGCTCTCCAAGATGGCCCATGCCACCACCTTGAATACCATCTTTAGCTAAAAGAACAAAAGAAAGATGTTGGGGGAAGGGAAGGCCAGTTATGAGAAGTTACTAGGCAAAACACATAAACAAAGGTGAGATCGTTACGTAGATTTAAGCCTGTGCCTTCTCCACTGGTAAGAGTTTCTGGTGATCTAGGTCATACACTTCTTCCTGGTACAGAGGGAGATGCCCTTACAAAAGGAGGTTTCCTTTATAAGTATAAATTTTCCTACAAAAGGGTGACTTCTACCTTGTTTTCAAAGCTTCTCTGTGTCTATTTCTCAGAATAATCCTTATACCATAGAGGCATATTATGGGGTGGCATATTTTGCTTCCTTTCAAGCCTATAAGGGATATAACACCATATCCAAAAGTTCTTCTCCTTTCCTTACTGTTAAAGTAACCAGTGAGGCTCAAAATGGAGGCACTCACGCTAAGCCCCTTGGGAGCAAACGAAAACTTAACTAAGTTCCTCTGTTAGGCTCTCCCAGAAAAGGAAGGCCTAGGTCAACCAATCAGGACTTGCCTGCTCAGCACAAGTTACCTGACCTAGTTCCAAGATTTCCCTTGGCTCTGCAGAAGAAAAGTAACCTTGCTTTAACCAAACATCAAATGCCCAGTAGAACTTCCTTGTTCCAACTCTCTTTGGTTACAGATGTTTCTTGCCCTTTACAGCTTTGTAGAGCTAGATTGGATGTTGCCCGATTCATGAATCACTGGATAAAAGCCTACTAGATCAGTAAGTTGGCTGTGGGAAATTTTCTTTTAGCATGACTAAGAAATTGCCTTTCTTCTTATCGCTAACTGTTCCCCCATGTTTACACAGAAATAGGCACCTAAGGACTTGAGGTTTGCAGGATTTCTTTAAAATCAACCAGCTTAAGCCTTTCTAAAAAGAAAAGGAATTCTTCATTAGGAACATCTTGGGCACTTGCAGTAAATTGCTTTTGATTTATACTTGAATTAACCAATCTCTTGTATGGGTGACCCTGGCTTATTCTCTAGAGCCACCACTTGCTGATTTGGTTTCAGAAGACTGTTCGATGAGCAGCTTGTTGTGAGAGACCAAGAACCTCCTACCCACTGTGCTTGCTAAGGGACTTTAACTCAAAGCCTAGAAATTGAGGTTTTAACATTCTTAGCTCAAGAAAAAGGAAATATTTAAAAATAATTTAAAATAATGTGCTCTATTAAAGTACTCACATACTAGGCTCTGTACTCCAACATAATAAGATTTCCTTCTTGCAAGCTACAGAGTCATGCCCCTCAACCTCTTCTTTCAGTGATTTAACTCAAGAAACTAGAATATTTGACAAGATCCTTTAATTCTTCTCATATATCTCCTCCCACCATAAGCCTTAAGGCACTGAGGCAAATTAAGTCCCAGGGATCGATCGCCTGGGTATCCCATAGTTCTCCAAATAGTTATGCAATATGTTCCTGGATCAGAGCCATATATTAAAAGGAACAAACTATAACACCAAGAAGGAGACAGGAGTTGCAAAATCCTTTCTCTAGAGGAGAGGTCATAAACTGGAATCCTGGGAAATGGAAGAGGGAGGGGTGAGAGATGCAAAAGGCAAATCTGAGTCAGGCACTAAAATCCAGTCCACTAGTACTTAAGATGGAGCAAGCTCAAAAGAAATCTAGAAGTGAAAAGTTATGGTGCTCAAGAACAAAAGCATATCAGGAGCACAAGCAGGAGAAGCTGAGAGATCTACTGAGCCCAGGAAAATTCATTGGAAATACTCTACCATGGTTGTCTTCCTCCTGGGCCCATGCCTTGACTGGCGCTGAGAGACTTCTCACATTCATCATGACATGGTTGTTAAAGGCAGAAGAGCGTGCAGGGTCTGGTTGGTGTGATTTCCCGCCCGGGGCTTTTCCTGGTCAGTGAGGTCTTTGGTGTCATAGGGTCCCACCAGCCCAACAAATATTTGATTGGAAAAACTGGTTAGATGTTAGTTTCAGCAACATATAGACCGAATAAACTGAAATCCTCCATCTACCAAACACCTTCAAACACTAGATAAACATAAATAAACATCCTTATAATTTTTTTATCTGAGAATACTAAAAGTAAAGGAAATTCCCAGTGGCCAAAAACAAAGAGAAACAACTAGAAACCAGGGTAGTAAGTAAGTACATGAGTTGATGCTGTGGCCACTGTGGAGATGAAATGGCATCTGTTTCTATTACCTAGGGGCTTGGGTACGGAGGGGAGGAAAAGTAATTTTCCCTCTACACTTCTGCGTTCTTAGCTGAGACCCCCATAATAAAAGACAAATTAACAAGAGAAAAAACACACAGAAGTTTATTAACATGTATACCTCATGTACACACAGGAAACACCCAGGGGAAAATGAGCAAGTCAAAGAGGTGGCTTTGATTTCAGGATTAATACTGTCTTGATAGAAAAAAGTGAAGGGGCATAAGTTAAGGGAGAGTAAATGATCTTTAGGAAAGATGGATGAGCCCTTAGAAGAAGAGATGGGAGGTAGGATAGTTTGTGACAAAGTTTGTCTGGGTATGACATCAACCTTTACTCTCCTCTCCTGTGATGAGTCAGTCCTCCCTGGTTGACTGAACTCCTGAGAGTAGATCTGTGGCAACTGAGCTCTTTTTGGAAGATCTGCCTTTAGGCAGATAAGGGGAGTTCAGAGAAACCCTCTCCTTGCATTTAGTATTTTTCAAGAGCCTGCAGGAGAGAGGGAGGGAATGAAGGAGCAAGGGAGGGAGGGAGGGAGGGAGGGAGGAAGGAAGGAAGGAAGGAAGGAAGGAAGGAAGGAAGGAAGGAAGGAAGGAAGGAAGGAAGGAAGGGGATTCTCTTCTGTCCGACTGAGTCACTCATTCCAATGCTATATATCTCCTGTTCAGAACAGAAGATTGTACCAGGTTCTCATATTCACCTAGTGCCTATTTCCCAAATTTGTAGCCACTTAACTAGAAAGTGGTAAGAAGAAGGCCCTGGAATACTGACCTTGTTAACTTAATCTTCACCCTACGGTGATGGCAAACACCCAACTCAGAGCACATGGCATCTAGTAGTAGTATGGATGTTTACACACATTGTAACAGTTAAGCAGAACAATGCCTGTGTTCCTATTGTGATAGTAATCACTCCATGTGAACCTAACATGCGCAAGGCACAATAATAGGTTCAATTTCTCTATAAAAAATTACACATGTAACTGTTTTAGCAATCTCAACACTAACATTTATATATGTGCACTTACAGATGTACCAAAATAGACCATAGTAATGGAATGAAATGCACCTCTTCCTGATAACAGATATAAATCAGTAGAGTTAACTGGTGAAGTGAAATGGTTTGAGAGTCCCAGCAATTACTCTTGCTGGGTGTCAAGGTGGGAATGTTGATTTACGTTAGGAATATGGGAAAAAAGAATAAAATAGTTTCCATAAACATTAATTCTCCTGGGCAAAACTTTATTCTCTGGCAGAAAAAAAAAAATGAGACATAACCCCCACTTATTTCTACTGAAAAAGAGATCAATGCAATGGAACTAAAAACTGGTTCTCAGCCTTGGCTGCAAGTTAAAATCCTCTGGGGAAATTTTTTTTAAATGTCAGGGTCCCCTGCAAATTCATTAAATCAAAATATGTGGGGATAGAACCTGGCATTGAGAGTCGAGAACTACAGGACTTAAGTGAACAGAAAATTTAGAATTACCTAATTTGGTGATTTTCAAAATAATTATTTTTAAATTGTTGGAGACTTCTCTTCAAACCCAATTAAAGCAAACTAATTAAGTACATAAATTTGGGCTGCGCTTGCTTAATCAAGGTTGGAAATGCAGTGTTGGGGTTGAAGAGGGTGTCCCGACTTATGTCTGCTCACACATTCTATCCTTCTTCCTGTCCTCCAAGACCCTTAGGGGTTCTGGCCTCCCTGAAGTTTAAAAAGTTCTCATCTGAAAGATTCAAATGTTTTCACATGAAAAATTAGGAAGATGTTGCTTTTTAGTACCTAGAAATGGATTAATAGTCTTCTTAGATATCTATAAAGAAAAATACCACAATGAGTGCAGGCCTATAAAAGATTATAAAATATCTTATAAAAGACATTGGTTTCAGTACAAAGCCAGTGGGATGGATGAGATGAATTCACATGGTTCTATTTTCACATCCCCATTTCTACCAATCAGCTTGCCTTCTTGCCAACTTTTCCAGTAGAGGAACACTGAGGCTACCGTTGAAAAAGATTTTTTAAAAATATGAATATGGTAGCTTAAGCTGTTAATTACTGTTGCTGTGTAATGATTCATTTATGATAATTAATGTGCTAATTCTTTGTACTTGTGTCCTCAAGCAATTCTGTGAAGGGCGCAATTTTAAAATTCAACAAACAAATAACAGGCAGTAACTGTCCAAGCGGTACCATTTAAGTGTTATTTCGTGAATTATAATATTTCAATTCCATTCACTTAAAAGGATTAGCTTCCAAGGTATGGTTGTATTCTGATCCTATTTCATATTAATTACTCTTGCAATACCAATAACATCCGAGTCTGTACAGCATCTTTCACAGGATCTTTCTTCATAGTGAAAGCAAGAGTGTGAGAAAGAGAGATAGGAAGCACTCTGGTTCTTTGGTTTTGTTTGTTTGTTTGTTTTTAAGAGAGGCAGAGTGGGGGGAGGGGCAAAGGGAGGAGGAGACGGAATCTTAAGCAGACTCCACAACCAGTGTGAGCCCAGCAAGGGGCTTGATCTCACAACCCTGAGATCATGACCTGAGCCAATATCAAGAGTCAATGCTTAACCAACTGAGCTGCCCAGGTGCCCCGGAAGTACTCGAGCTCAATTAAACTCAACAACTATTTATGGAATGCCCATGTGTGCTGGACACTGAAACAGATACAAAGACGTGTCCGGCATGGTCAGTGGTCCAAGGCAAGCTAATGGGCCCTGTGATATAACAGCTCCAATTTATCAAGCACTTACGATGACCAGACTCACGTATCTTTCCCTTAATTTTCTTGATGATGGTGCAGGGTAGGAATTATCATTTCTATTTTACAGATGAGGAAAGATTAAGAACTTACCCGTAGCCACCCCGCTAGTATTTAGCAGAGCTGGAATTTGAACCCAGGGGTGGGTTGCTGGAAAATTCTGCCTTTCCCTAGTAGAATACATAATCAAGAGACTTCAGCAAAATTGCAAAGTAGGCAATGTTTGCCTTTGGTTTCCCTGCCATCCCCATGTTGTATAATCACCTTTCTCCATTGGAGTCTTTCCCCTCCCCTACCTGTTTCCCAGTACTTTCTTCGTTGTTTTCGGGATTCCAAGCACAATATAGAAACAATCCTTTTAGACATGCCCTCTCCACTAAGTCTCTTCTACTCTAGGCCAGAGTAGTCCAATAAAACATTCTATAATAACAGAAATGTTCTATATCTGCACTGTCCAATATGGTAACCACATGCGGCTACTTAGCACTTGAAATGTGGCTGGTGTGACTGGGAAAGTGAATTGTTGATTTTATTTTAATTAATTTAAGTTTGAATTTAAGTTTAAGCAGCCACACACAGCAAGTGTCTCTCACAGCTGACAACACAGCTCCAAAACCTCCTCAGCTCCCTCTGTGTTTAAAACATTCCTTATCTGTGTTTGCCTTTTTTCAGAGGCTGTTCATCTAGGACACTGTGTCACTTACCACATCTAATACATTAATGGTGATTAATTTGTACATGCACTTCCCCAAAAATGGTTGCATTTGAAAAGAGGCCTTCTGGATATGAAAATGAGAATTTTCAGATGCGATGACAAGACACGAAGGATATTTTGGTTTGTTCTGTTTTTTATCAAAAGGACCTTTAAGTTTCATTAATAGCCAGATATTAGGCCTACATATTTCCAGTCACATTCAGCCTTTATGATAATCAAGCAATTTGTATCACATACCCTGTCATGGAACTCAGATGTTTTCAACTGTTTTTCCAAAGTACTTTGATTGATGTACATTTTGTTCTGTTTTCTGCTTCCTTTCCATACTGGAACCCAAAAAGTTAACAGCACCTGGAGTACCCAGTTTTATGAAAAATACTGCTGCCAGGAGCCCAAAGGCAAAAGCCACATCCTGTCCCACTCCTGTAGCAGGTGCCTGGGAGGTGCTCAAAAGGCTACAATAGGCTCTCCACCCCAGTTATTGCATTTTTCCCCAGAGTTACAAAATTGAAGGTTTTCAGAGTAGAAAATTGAGAAGGAGCCAAGCGTGTAGCTGAGACACAAAAGCAGACAATAAGGGCTGACCTTATCTAATCAAGGGACTTTGGGAAAAGAGAAAAATGCATAGTGCTGGGGGAAGGTGGATCACGAATCAGAGCAGAAGCTAAAATCCACCAAATAGGACAACCTCAAATCACACTCCAGGTGGAGGGGACCGGCTCAAAGGGGCTTAGAAAATAATACAAGGTCTGGAAGTTGATTCTGAGGGTCCTTTGCTTTCTGGAAGCTTTTTCCATGTGACACCCACATGGTCACCCAGCCTTACCTAATCTTGGAGCAAAATGACAGGAGGATACTTGAGGATTTGCCTCACCCTAATACACCCCTTCTTTCATGTGTACGAATTTAGTGCCAATTTCTGAATAGGCCATATGTTCTTGGCCTTTAACTTCGGGAAACTGACATGGTAGGTATGGAACAATAAGAAATATATATATATATTGGTCTCTGCCCCTGATTCCTGCTCATCTTTGGTCTTTGACCCCAGTTCCTGACACAGAACTCCTCACTGCCTTGGAATTCTTTTGTTCCAACGAAGTGACTCTTGGTAGGCCCCTGGAGGGGGGTGTTCACCAGAAAGACCAAATCATGGTCGAAGCTTGAAACTTTCAGCCCCACCCCTATTCTCCCGAGAGGGGAGGAAGCTAGAGATTAAGATTGATTATGTCTAGGTGATGAAGCCTCCACAAAAGTCCTGAAAGTATGGAGTTCTGAGAGCTTCTGGGTTGCTGAATATATTCGCGTACTGGGAGGATGGTCCACCCCAACCCCACGGGGACAGAAACTCTTGCACGTGGGATGCTTCCACCCCTCACCTTATGTATCTCTTCATCTGGCTGTTCAACTGTATCCTTTATTATACTCTTTGTAATAAACAGGTAAACGTAAGGAAGTATTTTCCTGAGTTCTCCAAGGAGAAGATTGTGGGAAGCTCTATTTGTGGATTGTAGGACCCTCCTTTTGTAGCCAGTTGGTCAGAAATACAGGTGATAGTCTGGGACTAGCTATTGGTGTCTGGAGCGGGTGCTGTCCTATGAGTCTGAGCTCTTCACCTATGGGGTCCACACTACCTGCAGGTAGATGGTGTCAGAACTGACTTGGATTGTAGGGCACTCAGCTGGTGTCAGAGAATCATTGGTGTGGAGATAAACCCCACATCTGCAGTGTGAGAGGAAAGGAAGGTATAGGAGTATCTGCCAGACAACAAGTCAAGCAAGGCGGGCACCCACAGAAAACAGCTGAGCAGATTCTTAAAACAAATACCTCTGCATTTTCACTGAAAAACAACCTAGGGAAAAACCATGCTTGGAGGTATCATCGGTGTTCATTCTCAGAAATGTTCCGATTCTCTGACTCACGACCCGCACTCCTTCACTCTGGGTTCCTCCCTGAAGAACCCCATGTCTCTCGATTCTTACTGGAAGTAGAGGACTGCCCTCCGAGGAGAGCAGTAGGGTTTGTGTTTCTATCCATCAGAGCCTCTCCCTTCAGGGGCGCAGCATCGCAGCTTTCCGTCCGCAGGTGCGAGGGAGCATGCCTCATTTAGGTAAGTCAAAGAAAATCTCCTTCAGAGGGTTTGCAACCATTCATTTTCTACCTCTGGAAGATGACTGTCATCAGGGTTCCGGTGGGCAGCCCATGCTTTGCCTTCAGGACCAGGGGCGAGAGGACTGGACGTTCCTCGGCTGAGGCTGTTTCTTGCCGCTGGGGGGTGGGGGAAGGGCGTCGGGCAGCCCTCAGGGCCGATGACTCTGTCGCGCCCTTCGGGTTCCTTCCCGCGTACATATGAAAAGGAGCTTATTCTCCCGGACAGGGCCTTTCTGATTTGACAGAAGGGTGTGAGGTATATTCACTCAAGTGAGAAAAAAGGAAATTGAGGTCTGTTTGTATTTCCTTTAGGCCATAAGCTTCCTAAGCGGGGACTGTCATGTTTTTACTCCTTAGTGGACTGTCACCATAGCATAATATTCTGCATCTAACTTGCCCTTCGTTAATTTGATTGGAGCCACGATGGTGACCACTGGCCTATTCGAGGGACTCGCCCTGGGCGTGTAGGCTTAAACATAAGTCTGGAGGGGGCGACGCACTTTCAAAAGACAGGACTGCTCGAGGCTCTGCTCTGTGGTTCCTGCTTTGCATTTCTCATTTCCTCCAGAAGTCAGGCCCGCGGAGGCCCCGCATGGGACCCGTCGGCAAGGCGGGTGCCCCGACCCGGAGGAAGGCAGGGAGGGGGCAAACTTTTCACCATGTTCATTCATTGCTTCAGGATATGGCGGGGGGGACCAGCTTTATCAATGGATCCCTTTTTTAAATTATGAAGTAATTTGCACACACATATGTGAATACATATGCGTATATGTGTGTGTGTGTATTTTTTTTTTTTTTAAAGATTTTATTTATTTATTTGACAGAGAGAGACACAGCGAGAGAGGGAACACAAGCAGGGGGAGTGGGAGAGGGAGAAGCAGGCTTCCCGCGGGGCAGGGAGCCCGATGCGGGTCTGGGATCATGACCCAAGCAGAGGGCAGACGCCCAACGACTGAGCCACCCAGGCGCCCCTGTGTGTGTGTATTTTTACTCAAAAGACATTATTCTCAGAAAGGTCACAAGTGTTTAAGAACCCTCACCAAATTTATAATCTACTTAATGGTGAATCTTCAAACTAACATCCTCCACTTTTAACTAATTTTCCAAGTTCTTTCAAGGGCGCTCATGATAAGCTTCTGTCAACACCCGGGGGAGTACTCCTGCTATCTAGGCCCACCCCAACTACAAGGCCCAAAGCAACAGGAGATGTAATTTTCACACCTCAGAGAGTTTATTTCCTGTTTTCAGAAGCCATCTCCTGCCCCCGGTTTTCTCAGAACAGCTCATTATATAAAAGGGACTTCGGGAACAAATGGTTAAGCAGGAAGATTAGTTGTCCTCATGTTTGCAGGGTGTTATAGGCACCGCTTAATTTTTCTGGTACAAAGTACAACTAACATTTGAGTCTGTCTCACCATGAAGAAATAGAGATTATTGTTATTACTGAAAATAATTCATTGTGGTGTCTTTCCACAGCCTGGTTGCTTAATCCGTCCAAGTTCATCTAAGGATGCCCCCCATGACAACCCCAGCCAACATGGCTTTCTTCCTGCCCTCATGTTTTATTACGTATAAGTGAAGTCTCATTTGCATGATGTTTGGTATATTTTTGCCAAGAGGAGAAAAAAAAAGATAAACATGTTGAG
Organism: Mirounga angustirostris; assembly: GCF_029215605.1. Taxonomy (NCBI): domain Eukaryota; kingdom Metazoa; phylum Chordata; class Mammalia; order Carnivora; family Phocidae; genus Mirounga; species Mirounga angustirostris. The sequence continues at coordinate 53,720,540 of NW_026991709.1, read as the reverse complement.
GACAGAGACTGAATTATATACAGTATTTCTTTAGCCCACTCATCATCTAAAACAACATTAGATATGTGGGGGCCCTCCATAAATATTTGCTAAAAGGAAACTAGAAACAAATGTTAAGTCAAACTCGAACCCATGAATCACTGTGGCTATTGATCATCTTTTACTAAGAATTCAAATACTTTCACAACTAATGCCTTCAATCACTGAGACGCCATTTTTTCTGATTTCTGCACCTGCCATTCACCCACCTATTTCTCAAAGAGGTTTTCCACCAAAAAGTCTGCGCTCAGAAGGAAATCATACAGTGTACTTCCAGATCAGTTTGGCAGTAGATTTTTTCAATAACAATGTCCAAATTTTTCCCATTTGGAAACAATGAGATACTTTTCCAGTTCACAAACCCACTTGTGACCATAAAAAGTAAGAAGAGTGGCTGCTCACTGATCATTTTGGAAGAGACAACTGTCATTTTTCTGTGTTATGTTTTGTGGCAGTTTCCTGGTCAATTCAATAGCCTTCTCCTGGTACCATCTTGTGCCTTCTGCACTGTGACCAAGGGGAAGCACATTCTGAGGTTCACCTCATTGTTAAATCCAAACATACTGAGCCATATGACCTTCCTGAAGGGTGAGGACTAGGTCTCTTTCATCCTGTGTTTGAGGGTTCTATTATTCAACATGCTTTATTTCAGTTCTCACCACAATCTAACAAGTGGTTGTGTTTACATCCCTTTTAGAGATGAGCTATCTTAGGAATGGGTAATTTAGCCTCTTGACTCAAAATTCTAAACATACGTATACATGAAGATGAAAAATTTTCCCTCCCTTTCTCCCTATGTACTTAGTTCCTCTCTCCTAGAGCCCGGGCCACTTGGTGTTGGTTTCTGTGTATCCCTCCAGAGTTCATTCATGCATAAAAAGTGAAGAGTGAATGAAGAGTTTTATCCCCCTTATTTATTAAAAAAAAAAAAGTCGGGGCACCTGGGTGGCTCAGTTGGTTAAGCATCCAGCTCTTGATTTCAGCTCAGGTCATGATCTAAGAGTCATGAGATCAAGCCCTGCATTGAGCTCTGCACTGGGTGTGGAGCTTGCTTAAGATTCTCTCTCCTCTGCCCCTCCCCCCCTCTAAAAAATAAAAACCAAAAAATAAATAAATAAATAAAAATAATGAAGAAAAATGTCATTATGCTACCATGCATTTTGTGTCTTTATAGGAGGACTCTGAATCCAGTTCTATCAGACTTCAAAGCTCAAGATTTCTCCACACTGCAAGACCATTTTCATAAGGAGGGAGAGCCAGAAAAACATCTTGGATTCCTCCACAGCTGGTCTTCCGGTCCCAGCTTTGCTAAGTCTTCAGGCTCTAGGATTGATGGTGAGTGCTGAGAGGGTCCTATGAAATTAGTTAAACTTTTACCTTGTTGGTTTCAAGGTTTACATTAGGTAGAGTAAAGGCAGGAGAAGAAAAAGAAAAGATCCATGATCCAGAATATTTTCTGACCATGAGATCTTCTACAGCTTGCATTCCAGTTCAAAATGTTTCTTTATATGAGGAACTGCATGTTTTACTGGTGGTAGGATGTCTGGGGTGAGTATTACAGACATGGCCCAGGCTGCCCCTGGGAGTTGGGGCTGTGGAATAGGAGAGAAAGGGATTCAATTCTTACCAAGCCCCTAGTAGACAAGGAGCCCAAAGGGGGCCATTTGAAGTGCAAATGGGATCGGATCTCTCTTTTTCTTCCAATCAGGTACTTTTTACCTTTACTTTTACAAGAAAAGTCCAAACTGCTCCTTATGGTAGCACCCAGAGCTCTTGTGAATGCCACCCTTGATTTCTTTCGGGCTTCCTGCCTCGTGGCGACCGCACACACCACAGCCCGGGCATTTTGTTAAAGTTGCCCTCTTGGCTGGCAATGCTCTGCTATTGTCTTTCCCATTTATTCTTCAAGACCCAGATCAGGCCTCAACTTCTCCAGAAAACCTTTTTGGACACCCCTATTCTGGATGTGTCGTCCATCCTGTGTGTGCCCACTGAAACTTTGCTAAGTATTTCAACTGTTTCCCCTACCAGCCTGGGAGACCAGTCCTAGCATTTAGTAGGCGGTTTTGATAAGGCTGTGGAGTGTAATGGTTGTGAGCAAGCATGAGCCTGCAATGAGAGTTCCTGGGGGAGTGTTTCATCTGTCACTCCTAGGTCATGAGAGCTTGGGAAGAGTGACTCACCCCCTCTGTCCTTCATTTTATTCATTTGTAACATTAAATGAATAGAAGCAACCACATGGCTTGTTCTGATAATTAAATGATATGGTACAATTAAGTGCTTAGCACAGCATAGAAAGAAAGTCATTAGCTTGTTCATTTAGTTGTTTACATTTTTTGTCTTCCCCACCCCCCCAACCCCGCTGGCACATAGCTCTGGGAATGCAAGATGTTTGTCTGGCCTGTTCACTGCCGTATCCCCAGCACCTAGAACAATACCTAGGCCCCAGGGCGTCCTTGTAGACTCTTTGTGGAATGGCTGTCTCAGTGAATGACATGGGAGTTGGTCATAACGTGTTCAAGCCACGGCAGGCCAGCCAGTGTCCTACAGGAATGAAAGTACCAACCCTCCTAGCACGGTCTTTAAATATATTAGATACACAACAAATATTGGTGCCTTGTCCTTTCCATTGTCAGCCACAGCCTCTTGCAGGAGAACGAGACCCCTTGGCAATATCCGCTCTGGAGTTGGGTGACAGTGACAAATATGAGTACAAATATCAGCAATGGTGATCTCTCTCTCAGCTGTGCACATAGACGGCCTTGCTGTAAACAATGACAGTCGTAACAACGCGTTCAAAACAACTCACGCCAAGCGACTTCCTAGTTATCACTCTCATCTCTGCAGATATTGGAATCCAAGTCTTTGTAGAGTTTATATCCAACCAGAAATTCGTATTTTGTAGTCCCTGACATCATCATTTAACAAACAGGGACTTGACATTTTCAATATGAGAAATTTATTGTGACTCCTTTTTTCTGTGTAGAAGAAATTTTTAAAACATCTCAAGTAAGGAGAACATTATGTACTAAAAATTGGGGGGATGGGTGGTTTGAGGGTTTTTTTTTCTTTTATATAAATGGAATTTAGGAGACATTGCTAAATTCATCAAGATTTGAATTTGTTTTTGCTCAAGCTAGCTGTCAGTACAGTGTAGAGAGAACAGGGAAACCGGGCGTCATTACTACTCGTTGTGCCCCTATCTGGCTAGGTGACTTTGAACACTCACTCCATTTCTCACCACGCAGGCAGGGGGTGTTGAGCAGGTGATCTCCAAAATCTTCCCAACCCTAGCCTTCTGGGTATTTCCAGCTGATGTTGCCCTAACAAATCTATAAGGGATAAACCAATCAGGGGATGCCTTCCTGATTTGACTCCATGCAAAACACAGCAAAGGTTAATAAGAGGTGGTCTTTGCACTCAAAACTGGAACACATTCCAATTTGATGATATTTAAGAATGATAGGGTTAGATGGGACAGATTTTGAAAGTAAAGCAAGTCCCTGTCCCATTGCTTTGATTTTCTTTTAAATACACAATTTAATTTGCTTTAAAAGATTGTAAAAAAAAATCATGCTAAAGAAGGCTTGAAATTTTTCATGGTTATTAGGGAAGGGGCACAGTAGTGGTGGTGGAAAAAGATGGTGGTCGGATGGGTTGAAAGGATCGATCGGAGACACCTGGGTGGCTCAGTCAGTTAAGCGTCTGCCTTGGGCTAGGTCATGATCCCAGGGTCCTGGGGTGGAGTCAGGCACAAGGCTCCCTGCTTAGTGGGGAGTCTGCTTCTCCTTCTGTCTGCCCTTACCCCTGCTTGTGCTCTCTTCTTGACAAATAAATAAATATTAAAAAAAAAAGAAAGAAAGGACTGATGGTCAGCTCTGTGACACTGAATGCATTCCTTACTCTTGCTCACCCTGTTTCCCAGCATCTTCCTCAGTGATAAGAGCATAATGCCCTTCCTGACACCTCATACATCTTGGAGGAAGATCACATTTTTAATAAGTTCAAAGAAATGCTTTGAAATGGTAAAATCTACAACCATACATTTAATAATTTTAACATCTACACAACAGACTAAGGATGAGTAACAACATGGGTGACATGAACTTTGTTCATAATTCAGATGTACTAAAACATAATTTATTTTCTACCACTAAATTTAATGTCTATTTCAAGCCTAGAAACCTCCTCTCAGTCACTCTTGTGCTTCCTTCCTACAGCAATGAATGTAAATTCTGGGGCTTCGCAGAGAACCAGGGTGTGGTTTTGGTAAGGGTGGATGGCACCTGGTCTCAAGAGTCTCCACATGGATGTCTGCTGGGGCATCCCCTTGTCCTATGTTGTTGACCCACAAAAGTTGCCGGTGATATATCCTTTCCGTCCGACTGGTACCTTTAGACTCCATGAGTCTCCCCACTATCTCTGCACCTATTTGGAGGTGTGGGAATTTTTCTGTGAGACTGCATAAAGACCCTCTTCCTTTCACTGTAGCCCCTCTCTGCAGTCTTCCTGTTCCTGGTCTCAATCCGCTATTCTCATCTGTCACCCAGTTCTAAGATTGTCTCTCAGGATCCTAGTTATTAACAAGAAGGAAACATCTGTCTTCTCCTTTCTGGTCTCTTTCAGGGTTTGGGGAAACCCCTCCCAGTCCCCAGAGAAGACTTCTTCCCTTATCATCATTTATAATATTCTCCTTCCCGAAGATTTTGTGTTTCCTCAAAGTGCGCATCATCCCCCAAGGGCTTAGGTTTAACCTGCTCACCCTCCCTCTCTTGCCCTCCACTGAGTCACATCCTCCTTTGAAATAATGAGCAGAACTGCCTGGGTACCTGAAGGGATGGAGACAGCAGTGCAAAATACTGACAGAGCAGTGGAAATGTCAGTTAATAAGAAATATAAAACTTAAAATATTTTATAAAAGTTAATATCCCACTAGTGCTACCAAAAATAATAATGGATGTGTAAAAATACATCTGGATTAGTTTGAGTTCGAGACAGTTCACAGAAAATGGAAGGAAGGGAGGGAAGGAGGGAGGGAGGGAGGGAGAGAGGAAGATTTCAGATAGTGAGGATAGGAAAAAATAACACATGGTCTGTAGCATGGCTACTTGTGAGCCTTATTAGATTCTCCGGGAGCAGCATCGTTTTGTCACGTGACTTCCCTGCCTCTCTCCCCATAATGAGCCCTACTCTGGGGCTGGTCAGTAGCAGGAAGGAAGGGGCTGCCCTGTGCCCTCCACCCTCCGGTGTCCAGGTCGATGCAGGCCAGTGCCCTGGGCTGATGAGCAAGTGTCCACCTCCTCCACTCCACCCCTGCCTCCCAGGTCCCCTCCAGTCCCACCACTCCTGCTAACCTGCCAGGCTGCATTTTAAATTACCGTCTTTGACAAATGTCCAGGTGGATCTATTGAATCAATGAATGTGATGAGCTGAACACAAGGCAATGGCATTTCGGGGCCTCCCTTGGGATAATTGGTGATACCATGGGGTGTTAGGAATCTCAGCCTGAAAATCATTGCTTTGAAGGGAGGGAGGACAACTGAACCATTTCCTCCATTAAAGTGTATAAAATTTAAATAATGTCCCTTTTTTCCATGCCCATCAACCTTTTTTATGTACTGAAAAGTCTAAATATTTATTAACTTCTATTTACAGAATTCATTATAGCTGCATTCAGCCAGGGCACTCACATATTTTAAAAACATATGGTGCTTTATAAATAGCATCATATAAAAATAATTAGGAAATAATTGTGTTTTCATTTTCAAGAAACAAGGTACTACCAAGCTTAATAAAATAACCAAAAAAGGGGCGCCTGCGTGGCTCAGTCGGTTAAGCATCTGCCTTCGGCTCAGGTCATGATCCCAGGGTCCTGGGATCTTAGGTCAGTGAGGAGCCTGCTTCTCCTTCTCCCTCTGCAGTTTCCCCTGCTTGTGCACTCTCTCGCTCTCTCTCTCTTTCTGTCCAATAAATAAATAAAATCTTAAAAAAAAAATAACCAAAAAAGCTGGTTCTTGCATGAGGGCCCACAATCAACAGGTCTACGTTAGTTAGATCAGCAAGCTACAGCTGACATTATGCCACATGGAAAAACAGGTTGTTCACGTTTGGGGCATCACTAGCTAGACCACCTCAACTGGCCAGTGTTGTTGGAGGGGGCAGAGAAAGGTTCTTCAGAAGTCTGCTTCTAGCCATGTTCCAGCCACTTCTGTGAAGCCAGTCATGGAGATAAGTGAAATCCCCGTCCAGACTCTTGTGACCGGGAGGGTCAGCTTCTAAGGTGTCTCGAGGAGATGTCAGGGATCGGTGGAAGTGGGGGGAGGAGAAACTGACCAGACTTTCTAGAAGTTTCTCTCCCTCATTTTTGCCGTATAGATAGTTGGAAGTGATACTGTCTCTGTCTTATCTAGAGTGCTATGAAACACAGCCTCAGCCTCTTCCTCCCAACAGATTCCTATAGAGATGTTCTAGAACTGCCCCTCTGTGTGTTTATTCATGGCCATTTCCCACAAAAACCTCAAGTGACCGAGAAGATGCTCTATCTCTCCTCATCATCCCCTTCATCATCATGCTTTGTTACTCAGCTAACACAATTTTTGGATATGTCGGAGAAAAAAGCCAACAAAGGACTCTAATTTGAGATTCTACCATGCAGAGAAAACCGTTTTTCCTAGGGAATGTGGGCTTCTACCAATTTATGCAATCATCTAGTTTTCAAAGGTCTTGAGGAAATCACATTTCATATACATTGAAATGCTTCAGATTTGCTTCTACTGCTTTTGTATCAGCACTAACAGTCTTACCAGTCCCTTTTAATATGACTTAAAAAAAAAAAAAAAAGATGAGATCTTTAAAGCTGTTGAACCCCCTGTGACTAGCCACAAACTTTGTACTATGGATGTTGTATTTTCCCTTTTATGCCTTCAGACAGACCCTTAGCCTCTGCCCTATCACCACTTTGCGGCAGCATTTAAAAGGCAGGGAAGGAGGACGACGCCAGCCACGTGGAGCAATGTGGCTGATGCCCCGAGAGCCCCCAGGGCAGCCGAAGGAGCCAGGGTGAACAGGTGGGGAGGCTGCTGTGGGCTCTCACCTGCCCTTCCCCCGCTTACCCTTGTGCCGGCTACTTTGTGTTGCAGACCGGATGTGAAAATGTCCACACCTCTAAAATTAAACTGTAGACTTCATGGGGCAAGTGGCATACCTTTGTGTCCATTCTGCGTCCTAGAACCCGAGAAACATCTGTAATGTTTATAGTTTTTTGTTGTTGTTGTTAAATAAAAATAAATGTATAGTGTATATACCGCGTTGTAACTTGCTTTTTTGGTTGTTGGCAAATGCCTCTTTATGTCCATAAATAAGTACAGACATCATAATGGTTGGTGACTGCAAAATATTTCATTGTATGGATCTGTGACGATGTGCTGAAGCAGTCTCCAGCTGGTGCATACTTGGTGTGGTTGCGCGCTGGGCCATGGGGACGCCTCTCATTCCCAGGCTCCGGTTCCTTGGTCTGCCTCTGGTTTCAGTCACAACCACAACAGAGAGTGTCAGAAGATCTCAGACTCACCTGGCGCTGGTGCCCCGGGGTCAAGTCAGCACAGGAGTTTTTCCAACACTAAAAGAGCCTGAAGTAAAAGAGAGAGAGAGAGAGAGAGTGTGTGTTGTCACCCTGCCCCCAAGCAACGTTCAACCAATGGGAGACAGAACGGATGAATGAATGCTCCAGCCCCCTGCCCTTCTGAGTGTTGCCCCTGAGGGCACAGTAGGGCTGAGTCCCGGTAGCTGGACTCCATCCACAGCATTATATTTGTTTTCCCTTCTTCCCGAACCCTCTCCCTCTGGCTTCTCGGGATTAACTTGGAAATCAACTTCCTGTATCCGGGCAAGTCCCGCTTTCAGACTCCAAACCCAAACAGGGACTGTGATAAACGGCGATGCACAGGATGTCCTTGAATGTACATCTCTGCCATCGATCTAATTATTTCCTTAGGATAAATTCCTAGAACGTACACTGCTGACTCAAAGGGCATAGACTTTCTAAAACAAGCTCAAGCTAGGGCTCTGTTTAACAGAGTTCCTAACTGTAAGGGGATTGATTTTATTTTATTTGCCTGTGCCTGTTCCATCCCAGAGCTATCATGAAGCCAACTCTTCCATCAAGCAGCAAAGCACTGATTCTAACTTCCTATCATCTTTTAAGCCACCCCCTCCAGAGGCTCTGGAAATTCCTGCCTTTTGCTGTCCTAAAGTCATGATGAGTGGAATAACTGGAATGCACACCCACTGTTTTCCTAATAGACACCTCACTTTATTGCTTAGTAGTTATTAGGAATGAGTAGTAATTTTTCTGCTGAAAGACGACGTATGGGGAGAGGAAGAAATAAGAAAAACATTCACTCATCATTTAAGCCACAAGGAAATAAAACCAACCACCAGATAAAATGTCTGTTTCTCAAACAACTCAATCTTGATATCACTAGGGGCAGTGAATCTCTTAATTATAGGTAGCAAAGTCTCTGGATTTTATTTTTCACCCCGCATCGATGGGCAGGTGTGTGTGAGACGCGCTCACAGTCGTACAGAAGGAACACCGTCCGCGGGTACCGTGGTGGGACAGCAGCGTGCTCTCGCTAGCGAGGGGACGGAGGAAAGACCGTCAGCACCAAATCTGGATAAGCCACAGCCTTCCCACGAGGGGGACTGGTGAGCATATGTTTGCATGTATAATTTATATAAACACATATGTGATTATTTTTAAAAATAAGTGAACTATTCATAAATCATTTAAAGAGGCAATGTACCTTTCTGACATCCTTTGGGAAGGCTATTTTACGTATTTTTCCTTTTTCTGAACAGAGGAACGCTTGACTTGACTTTTAAAGGCAAGTAGGACATCACATGGCAGATTCTAACGTCTACTCCGCGCATCCTTTCTTCCCAACTGCATTTCAAAACCCCCCAGTTCTTCAGGAAGTCTATTTTTAAATGGCATATAGAATCTTTCTCTTGGCAAACACTTGCAGGTTCTGCCCTCTTGGGTGGCTTCCCTAAAAAGAAAAAGGGGTGGCAGCGGAACCCTTCCTTGGCTGTGTTTGCCACCAACATCAGTAACCGCAGCAAGGCATCCTGATGGCTATTTATTCTGTCATAATTACTACCACCAAACTTACATGATTACAGCGTTAGTAATTCTGTTGATTATAAATAGCACTAATGCTGTAATCCATCAGCTAAGACTGGCAGCCTTATGGAGACACGGTCCATACACACACGGAGAGTTGTACCTTTGAGGATTATAATTTAAACATTTCCCATTCCCCCATGGCCTCTCTTTCTAATCTGCCTGATAAAGGCTTCGTTGAAACACTATTCCCTTTCTCCCTGCTCAGTGTCTCTGTGGCCTTCGTGAAAGTCCTTCATGCAGTCGAGGCTGTGTTTTGTATTCCAAAGAGAATCCCTTGATAGTATATGGACCTGGTAATGTCCTGGTTTCTTGAATTTGCTAAAAGCAGGGGCACTGGATTGTGAAAGCCCACTAGAGCCAATTCTATTTCTATTTTCACGGTGATCTAGTTTCCTTTTGGCAAAGAGTCCTGTTGAGTGAATTCTCGTAGCGTTGGACCCTTCTCTGTTGTTTTGTTTCATTCTTATTTTTTTAGGGAGGAGGGGAAGGGGTACAATTAGGCCCTTACTCAAGGCACCCACATACCATACAGGCAATTTGCATTTATTGAGCCAGTTTCTGTTTTCAAAATGTATGGCAAGGGGTCACCTGTGTAAAGAGAATTTCCCTGCAAAATAATGTGCCCCTGTCCTTCCCCAGAGCATGCTCCCTCTGACGCTTTCATTTAAAATGGTGTGTATTGAATAACTTTGACACATTTGCTGTTTTCAGCTGTCTGCCTGATTCTTGGGAGCACTTTTTTTAAAAAACATAAACCTTTATCAATTCAGAACTAGCGAAATGTTTAATGTGGTGGTAACATTTAGTAACAAAGGGAAGTGTGTTTTTGGCAATTCTCTGGCTCACGGCATGAATGCGTATGAGTCTGTCTGTATGTATAAAAACTTATTTGATTCATAAGGTGGGTTTAAAAAGACCAAAAGTATATAAATCGGTACCCTGATCATTGAGACTACAGTGTGGTACTTTACGAATCCGTTTTCTGCTCACATTCAGATGTGGTGGCCCCACATCTTGAAGTTTTCAAGGATAATCAAAATTTCAAATATTCCGTTCAGCTGTTAGATCACTTCTTCTGATTTGAGGACACAGAACAGATAGCACCTGAGGTGAGGACTGAAGAGTGGAGACTTGGAAAACATGATAAAAATACACAAAATGTAGGAAAGCCTTATCCCAACCTTCATTTCAAGCTACTTATTTGTTATATCAGGAAGAGTTTTGAAGCAAATAAATCTTCTGATTGGATCCTGAATTTACTGCAAGTTAAATCTGTGTTCTGCTTTATCTTCGAACCACTCTGCCCTCATAGGTAGACACCAAAGGATGCAAATAATGAAACCTGTTGGTAACTAGCCATCTTGCGTATTCCCAACTTAAAAGAGACAAAAAGTGGTGGATAATCGGTATTGTAATTTTATTTTAAAGGATAAAGAAAAGTCAGCACTACGTGGAGCTTATTTGAAGCGTGAATTAATCTTCAAAACAAATAAAATCTTCCTGTTTGTCTTGATCCTGCCCCGAAAAGAATGTGGACCCTCCAAGGTTACTGCACATTTCTGAATAGCAACGGACTTCAGATTCTTGTGCTAATTAATACAAATCTCAAGTAGGAAGGTTCTGATTGCACTCTCTGGTAATTTCTATAACTACGAAAAGACTTTTCCCTAGGCCCAGAAATTTGGGTGAAAAGTAGAACAGATCCAGTGGTTCAAATGGTGGCTTGGTTTTCATGGAGACCAGGTCATGGCAGTAAGTTGGCTTTCATTCCATGTTCATGCCGCTTGAAGATCTCATGACTTGAAAGAGGGATGAAGTCAATGGATTCCAGTATTTCCAGAATGCTTATGTGTCCCTGGAGAGAAGTGGAAGACTATGGTCAAAAAGCCTTTGGTGAGAGTCACGCTTTACTGACTTCTTTTTGTAATTTGAGGTCATGCTCTGTGTAGGGCTTATCTTCAAATCTGAATGACCATGAGGAGACTTTATTATAAATGTAAACACCCCAGAAGGCACAGCTTGCTCAGAAGGCAGGCAGGTCAGGCTGTTTTTCTTCACTGATTTGGTTCAATCCTCTGGTGGCTCAGATATAACTTAAGCGTGATTAAACTTTAGAACAAGCTGCCAGGAGGACTGTGAAATCTTCATCCCTAAAATTAGGAGAGACAACCGCTTAGCTCAGATGGTTTACGCAGGCAAAGGTTTGGGCTGGATTAGTGATTTCTAAATGCTGGTCTCCAGGCCAGACCTTCATGCTAACACCATTCCTCAGCAAAACGAGAAAAATATAAGCGATGTATCATGATTTTCCATAAGTCAGATTTATTCCATTTTAATTATAGATTATATCTCTAATACGATCTCCTTTGCTTTTAGCACCGTATTGTTGCTAGTAGCTGGAAATTAATTTTCTTGTGCCTTAGCTTAGAAAAATAAGAAGTAAGCAACACTCCATCAATCCCAATTTTTTTTTTAAGTTTTAATGGGCCTTGAAATTCAAAATTCTGGGAACCACTGGTCTATATAATTTTCATTCAACAATTGTTCATTTATCTGCCTGTTCTTATGTCATACAAAAAAAATAAAAAACAACTTTGTCCCACAGGAGAATGAAAATAATAAAATCAGGGCGCCTGGGTGGCTCAGTTGGTTGGGCGACTGCCTTCGGCTCAGGTCATGATCCTGGAGTCCTGGGATCGAGTCCCACGTCGGGCTCCCCACTTGGCGGGGAGCCTGCTTCTCCCGCTGACCCTCTCCCCTCCCATGCTGTTTCTCTCTCTCTCTCTCTCTCTCAAATAAATAAACAAATAAATAAACTCTTTAAAAAAAATAAAAAATAAAAAATAAAATCAACTAACATTCATTGCACACAACACCATGCTAAGTGCTTTGCTTTACATACACTCTTTTATTTAATCCTTGCAACACCCCTCAGACAAAGACACGCAACTAAAAGCAGCGGGGGTGGGTTAGCACCAGGCCACGCTTGGCATAGGATTTCATAACTGACCTGCTTTTTCACCCTCCCTAGAAAACAGACTATTAATGGTAGTTCCAGGGAGGTGGCATGATACCATGATACTTTAAGCTTTAAATGTATTGTTTTTTTCATGAAACTGAAGCTTGAGTGGGGGAGTGGATAGGTCATGACAATGAAAACAAACAAAAAATAAGGCTGATGCTAGAAGCACCAGTGGAATTTTTGATGTATAGAACACATCCCATCAGTCCGTTTTCAGGTAATCAGAGACCATTTGTCCAGATGGCCCAATCTTCCTATCCCGCCAATCCAATCACATCCCTCTCTGCCTCATGTGGTATTTGTCTGGGGCTCTGTGATTCGTGAGCACTTCTGCATATGCAGAGGCTCTAACCACGGTGTGAATAGGCATTGGCATCTACTTAATTATAGAATGGAAGAAATAATACTTTGCTTTTGATTGGGCCACTTTAATCTTAATTCTGAATTCAAAATCAAGGGTAGGAACATGGGTCTATGCCAAGGCCACTTGGAACTACAGTCCAATCCTTGAGTCACTGAGTCCTAAACTAGTAACTTAGGTCATCATTTCGATGCGGTTTTCACAGGTAGAGATTTAAGGGATTTGGTTTCTTTCTTCTTCTGCAGAAACGGGAGTGATCAGGAAGTCACTCTGATTCGGGCACAATAGGGGAGTAAATCACCTTTACATTCCCTGACTTAGTTGTCCCCTATGGGAGGGGGTGGGGTTCAAGGTCCCTAGAAGACAATCAGTTAGCTGTTGCCATGTGCTGAATTGTGACCGCCCACCCCCCCAAATTCAATGTTGAAGCCCTAATCCCCAGTGTGAGGATGTTTGAAGATGGAGCCTTTGGGAGGTAATAAGGTTTAAATGAGGTCACGGGGGGCTGCCTCGTGGTGGGATTAGTGCTTTGATAAGAAGAGAAGGAGACCGCAGAACTCTCTCTTCACCATGTGAGGACCCAGCAAGAAGGTGGCTGTCTGCAAGCCAGGAAGAGAGCCTTCACCAGAACCCAGCCATACTGGCTCCTCCATCACAGGCCTCCAGAACAGTGAGGAAATAAATGTCTGTTGTTGAAGCGCCCAGCCTCTGGTATTTTGTTGTGGGAGTGGATCTAAGACCACTGGCCTTAGCACTGTGGGCAGATAACTCAGTTGTGGTGGAAGAGAATTGTAACCAGCACTTTTTTTTGAAGTCTGAAAGAGGAAAAGCAACCTGACCCCAAGATACATGGGTCTTTAGGGAGGCGAAGGGAGAACGGTCTGTGTGCACAGAGGCAGATGCCTGACATGATTCTGACCCGTGCAGAGAGCTGTGACTCCAGCAAGTCAAAAAAAGGAGAGTCATCTCTGGTTATCCCTGGCACTGAGAGTGTCTGGTCCATCTCAGAAAGCAAAGGCCAGGCCAGTGATGGCTCAGCTACTGTGATAGGTCACCTGTGGGACCAGCTCTCATTGGAGCCAATGGGCAGTAGCACAAAGCAATGGCAGTAATGGGGGCAGAGGCCTTCCGGACTGCTCTACAATACGGCGCTGAGTCGTCCTGCGTCCTGTGTAGCTTGCAGCCTGGGACGAGTCAGTGAGGGGAACACTCAAAAGGGAGGGAACAGATTTGCTGACCATCTGGCATAGGGAGTCCTAAGCTGATATGTATTGTTTTAATTAGAGAAACAGAGAAAATATCCACCTCTATTTGTACCATTAGTTGGAGCTCTTAAGATAAAAATAAAGGGAAAAAATGGCTTCTTTTTGTAGGAAAATCATTAACTCTGCACTTTGGAAGGGCTCTGAGAGAGGTGGTATCACGTGGCTCTCAGGAGCACGGGCCTGGTACCTCATCACCTGGGTTGGAGCCCCAACCCACCAATTTACCAGCTGCCTCACTGTAAGCAAATTGCCTTATCTCCATGTGTCTCAGCTGTTAAATGGGTGAAATGATAATGTCTTCCTTCAGGAGTTATGGTGAGTATTAAAGCATAAAATATTTAGAACTGTACCTTGTACAAAATAACTTATTATTATCAGTTCCGAACTTAATATTTTATAGAACAGCTTCCCAAGACTCAGAAGTAAATTCCCCTGAGGTCACAAAGCACATTAGGATCATTAGTATTTAATAGCATATGTTAGGGTGACCAACCAGCCCAGTTTTCCCAAACCTATCCCGATTTTAGCATCGAAAGTCCTGCATTCATGGCAAACTGGGACGATTGGTCACTCTTCAGTGAGAAGGATGAAATCACATGAAGTGGAATCAGCTGAAGGAGGTCATGACCATGGAAGAGATTTTCTTCTGGAAGGAGCAATGTTACTACTGAAGCTGTAACTCCAAATGCCAGTGCCTGGTACAAGACTCTGATAACCGTTAAGAAAGAATCTGTTGAGTTGTATATGACTACATAAGGCAGAGGTTGTCCAGTGATGTGTTAGTTTGGTGGTCAGGAATTTTCCAGACAGGCTTTCTATGCTCTGGGGAAATTCCAGCGGTGCAGATATGGTCTGGTCTCATAAGCTGAAGGTCTGTCCTGATATTTACAGAATGGAGTTCTGAATAATAATCTAAGATTGCACTTGTAGAGCATTTATCTCAAAGGAGTTCAGTGTTCTTGGTAGTCATTATTTAATTAATCCTCAAACTGTCTCTATGCGACACAGAGCAGGCAGGTGTAATTATCTCTGTTTTGCAGATTACATGACTTGGAGTTATGCCTAGTTATAAGGTGCATTGGAAAGAGATGTTCCACTCTGATAATAGATTTGATTTGGTTCTCATTCTTTCCAGTGAGCCTTAGGCCTGATGGGACTCTAGGGAACCATAAATGAACACCATAAACAATGACTGTCCATCTCTCTTTGCATGTTACATGCTGTATTTGGCCAACACATTGAACAGCCAACAGGCAGGAAGCCCTCAGACATGACACAATCAGTAGGCCAAGCCTCCAGAAGTCAGTTAACCCTCCATCCACTCCCAGCATGAAAAATTTTCATGCCATGTCTTTGTGCAAACGGTGAGACCTTCACTGATTGGTTAAATGATGGATTAATAATTGGGAATTGCCGTACAACTCAGTCCACAGCCTCGCCTTGGAGCAGTCAGTCCAAACAGGAAAGAGATAAACGAGGAAAG
Organism: Mirounga angustirostris; assembly: GCF_029215605.1. Taxonomy (NCBI): domain Eukaryota; kingdom Metazoa; phylum Chordata; class Mammalia; order Carnivora; family Phocidae; genus Mirounga; species Mirounga angustirostris. Next base: position 53,705,183 of record NW_026991709.1, on the reverse strand, counting down.
GAATTGATTTCCCCATCGGAAGAGGTGGGCTGACAAACCTGGAGCTACAAATAACGAAAGGCCGAGAGTCCACGTGCCCTGAATTGTTCAGGCACGCCCCGCTGCACTCTGCACAGCAGTGCTCCACTGAGGTTGGTGACCTCCTACATTCACACATTGAAGCCTAACCCCAGTGTGATGGTATCAAGAGGTGGGGCCTTTGGGAGGTGATTGGGATGAGGGCCCATATGAAAAGCCCCAGAGAGCTTTCTTGCCCTTTCTGCCGTGTGAGGTTATAGGAGAAGACAAGTCATCTGTGAACCAGGAAGAGGACTGTCACCAGACACTGAATCGGCCTGCACCTTGATCTTGGCCTTCAGCCTCCAGAGCTGTGAGAGAGAAATGCTTGCTGTTTAAGCCACCCGCAGTCTATGGTATTTCAGTTATAACGGCCCGAACTGACCAAGACGACCAATGCATTTAATCCTCACCAATAAGGCAGGAGTTAATTTTTCAGTTAGGGAAACTGAGGCCAGAGAAGTTAAATGATTTGCTGAAGGTTACAAAACAAGTGTCAGAGCTGGGATTTGAACCCAGGCATGCTGCCTTCTGAGACTTTGGACTTAACCATTCTGCTAGAAGGAAAGCGAAGATCAAACATGAAAAGTAACCTCCTCCTTAGGAAGCAAAACTTGCATCCTGCCTAAATGATAAACCTGTTGGCTGCTCAACCTTTGACCCACCATCACCTCCTCTAATTGGGGGTGTGACGGGCAGGGAGAAAGTCGTGACTATCTAACCTGAGACCAGGAGAAGTGACGATTATGGCCACAGCCACGGATCTGCCAGCAGGAAGGCCTTTCTGGGCTTAACTACTTCCCCAAACACGTCTGTCATTCTGGCTAATCAGAAATCAATATGACTCTTCTCTGCCCAACGCCTCCACATTTATCAGGTTTGCCCACAGGGGTGCAAGCTTATCTCTTATTGAGATCACGGCTGCAGTGCTCTAAGTCTGTCCATCGCGCTCTTCACTGGGAGGAAGAGTGGGGGAAATCCAGAGATGAGGAAAGACTAGAGACACTCAGGTCAGAAGGAGAAAGGCTGTTCCACTTTGGAACATTTTGCATTAGTTCCAAAGGACTAAAGCTGTCACTGTGGGTCCAAGGCACACTCCAGAGTCAAGCGGCCCCTAAAACATTTGTGGCCATGGGTACAGCGCCTCATGAGCACAGAGCATTTGCAGACAATGAAAAGCACATTGACAAAAGCTAGTTTTATGACGATCCTTAATCATTACAGGATGACGTCATCAGCAGGTTCTCAAATCAAGCCCCATAGGCAAGTCCAATCAGTAGTTTCTTTTGTGAAACTTTGGAAGTTGTCATCAATTTCCTGGGGTGAGAACAATTCAGTGCAACTGGTTTCCATGTCTGTTTTACTTTTAGAACACAAGCATGTCACCTGCCAACTCGGACATCACTCTCAGGCAGCCAAAAAAATTTGAGTGTCAGCAACCTTCAATCTTACTTAAGCTGCTTTGTTAAAAAAAACTACTAAGTTTCGGGGCACCTGGGTGGCTCAGGTGGTTAGGCATCCGACTCTTGATTTCAGCTCAGGGCTTGATCTCAGGGTCGTAAGTACAAGCCCTGCGTTGGGCTCCACACTGGGAATGGAGCCTACTTAAAGAAAATAATAATTGTAATAATAAAGATGACCAAGTTTGAAGACCATGAGAACAGAGCATTAAGCCAAGCTCAGGGCCCTGGATATCCGCACATGCTGTTGGCCAACGAAGCTGGCCCCATCGGGGCCCTTTGGAGGGCCTGCCTTGCTTCCCCCCAGGCAGGCTCAGCTCACCCATCAGGATGCCCTTCTGCTTCTACTGCGATCTGAGGCCCTCCCTGTTTGCCTCTATATGGCTGGGGCATACTTAGCCCCTGGAACGCCCACCCAGTGCCCCAACGGCCCTCCCCTACTTCCCCAGCCTCCAAGAACCTCAGCTGGCAGCCAGGCCCACTCCCAGAACTTGCTCTACGGTAGAGGCAGGCCCATTTCAGGTTCTCGGTGTTGTTAGCAGCAACAGGATTAGATCCGTGTTCAAAACTGGCGTCGCCGTTTGGCCTTGCTTTCAGAAGCTGTGGGCGCGTTCCTGTAAGCACCCCTTAAGGAGGAGGCTCCGAGGATTCCCCACAATGGGAACATGACTTCAGGGGAAGAGCCAACGCGCCATTCAAGAAACAACGGCTGCTCCATTATCAAGATGGAGCTGCCACAAAGATGCCGGTACGGGAATACCCAGTGGGCTCTTCAAACCTCATGCGAAGGCATGCCAGCACTCAGGTTCAAATGCCGCATTCATCTGTCTCTGCTCTGTGACTGCATGAAATGAAGGGGCAGGTATAACTGAATATGTGTTTGTTGAATCGGCTTCTGTGAAAAGAGAGAGAACAAATGTGAGTCAGAAAGTGAAAGGAATAGGTCTTGCAAATAGGAAGCAGCATCATGCTTTTTTCAGGGGATGGAACGGGAGCTGAGTCACATGGACAGGATGGAGCTGGGTAAGCTTCTTTCCTGCAGAGGAATGAGGGCGATAAGGACTCACGCCTGGGACTCATTATTGTATGTGTAGGAAGAAGGGAATTGATACCCTTTCTAGTTTGGTAATGACGAGGATTAAGAATGTGCTTTCAGAGCTCTGTGGGCTCTCTCTTATTTTCTATGGCAATAGGAAAGGATATAGATGAACCTGGTTCCATCTTCCTACCACATAAAAACGATGAGAGACAACAAAATTTCTTAATTTTATCAGATGATACGACTTCAGCATATTCAGATAATCTGAGATGGGGTCTATTATTTTGATATGATACATGAAAGCACGTAATCGATTTCTACTAAAAAGAAACTGTTACCTGAGGCATGGTGTTCACTCATCAAATGGAGACAAGAGCCCATGGGAAAGTTTCAGCCTGACGGGGCCACACTGACTCCAGCACACTGAGGAAGATGCTGAGCGGGGTATCAGCAGTGTCCCCCACCACCCTTACCCTGAGCTCTCCTCTAGGTCCTGTTTCATTTTGCTTTGTTTGCGTTCGGGTTTTGGGGGGGGGTTTCTGTGGGCTTTTTTTGTTTTTTGGGTTTTTTTTTTTGTATTTTGACCTACCTCTGGCTACATTGTCCTTGATCTTGAAATTCTCTCAAGTGTCCACTTTCATCCCTCTGACTCTAGACTCCTTTCTGGTGGATGACAGTGTCCTGATTCACCCCAGGTTCTGCACTCACTTGGGCGGGGGCACCTGCAGCCTCCAGGTCCATCAGCTCTGGACTTGAATGTCCTTGGACAGCCTTAAAGATCCCAAGTCTGCCAGATTTAATAATTCTCAACCCTAACCGCACATTAGAGTCCCCAGGGGAGCTTTCAAAACTGTAAGTGCCCAGGCCCTGTCAAAGACTAAATTCCATACCTTTAGATGATAGTTCTCAAAGTGCGGTCCCTGAACCAAGAACTTGAGCATCCCCTGGGCACTTGTTAGGAATGCACATTCTCAGGCGTACCCCAGACCTACTGGGTCAGAACTCTGGGGGTGAGACATCTGTGTTGAACAAGCTCTCCTGGTGACTCCAATACTGACATTCAAGAACCATTGCTGCAGGTACAAACATTCGTCTTTTTCAAAAGCTTCCCGAGATTAAAATATGTAGGCAGGGTGGAGACTCACTGGGATAGTAGTGCTATATGACTTCAGAGGCATAAAAATAAAAAATAAAAAATAAAAAAAAAAGGAAGAAATTGCTTGAACAGAAAAACTCCTAAGACGTCTACGTTTAGGGGAGCTGTCCCCTCCACCCCAAATGCACCTCTGTGGAGAAATCCAGCCGGTGTAGTTTGCTGAGGTCATGCTTAGTGACTGGAGTCGACATGGCCATTTCCCTGGAGGGGACATTACCCTTGGCCTTGGCACACAGCTCCGGTCCTCCTGGTCGGGACGGCGGTGACGGTGATAGGATGACTGAGCAGGGATTCGGGAGCCAACCACCAGCTCAGATAGATTAAAGCCCTTCCTGGAGAGAGAGTGTGAGACCAGATGGTTGAATTTGGGGTTTCAGGTACATGGTATTTTACATGAATTTTACCTAATACATTTCATTGAAATAAATATTTTAAGCAATTGTCTCAAAAGACATTTGACATTATGACAAAGCAATAAATGCTTCCACTTCATCAAGCATTCAGATGGGATACACTACATCATTTTCAATATTCATTTCAAAACTCTCCTCAGCAGTGGCTCTTTAAGAGGCTGATAACAGCATGTGGAAAAATACTGATTTGAGTCCATTTTATAGCTGACGTTGCCTACAATTAATTCTCCCTACTAAATTAAATTCTTGGTCATTAGATGCCTTAAAAAATAAAAGACGTATTTAACTTTCCCTCTGGTTCAGTTAAATATAGATATCCTCAAGGACGTGGATGGTTGAACAGTTAAACCTTTGGCAGGCACGTTAGGGTTAAATAACTTCATTGAAATCACTTCCTTCAGAAAGAAAGGAAGCCTCATACTTGCACCCAGTACAATATATTTTAAGAATTATTTAAAATAGATTTATCTCAGAAGAGAGTAAGAAAAAAAGGTATTAGATTCAGTCAGCTCACTGCGGTAAAAACCTCCTAAATTGAAACCTTCTCATTAGTCTTCAACCAGAAGGCCGCCTCCTGCCTTGTACTCTCCTTGCATGTTGATGAGACTTCATTTAGTGGCATTTTTAATTCTACTTCGTGTCCGGAAAAGATATCCTCTGATACTTGAATCATTTCTGCTATGTCCCTCTCTAAACACCGCCAGGGGCATGAAACCCAGCCCTCCTGACGCCGAGAGTGCTTCCTACTTTTGTTGTGAAGGTGAGAAAGGGTCTTTCTCAGACTGGCCCTCTCTCCACCTCTCTATTCCCCACATCTGTCTTGCTTCTGGCCTGGGTCACGTAGACCATGTCTAATCCCTCCACGAATATACTAATCCTTCACATATTTGAAAATTGCTGCCAAGGTGAAATCCTACTAAGATAAATGAGAAGTTTTCTGCTGGGACCTAAGGAAGGAGCTGCATAAGTACAAGACCAGAACAACAGGAGTCAACAGCCCAGATACTGCAGCTCCAATATACAGAAGAGGAAGTTGAGGCTGAACACCACGAATGAACCCAGAGCTCCCAATGCCAGGCACTGGTGGGACCAAGGCTCGACCCAGATCCTTTTACCCCAAATTCTGCTCCTTTTCCACCTCTCCATGATGCCACCCTCAAGTCGGTTACGATCTTTTGGAACTTCCAGTGTAATGGACAGTTTTGTTGTCTTTGCATATGGTGAACTGTTCACCTGTCTTCCCTTGCCTTTCCTATTAGGACGTGATTTTTTTCTTTAATGACAGAGATCATATCTTTAATTTAGTCTAATATTTCCCATAATATCACACACACTGAGATGCATAAAAACTATTTCTTGATGTGAAATGAAAAGTCAAATATATTTTAACATTTGTCTATAGAAGCAACATTAGAAAAAAGAAGAAATTTTCTCAATGCAGCAATGTAAATCTTTTTTTTAAAAGAAGTGTGGTCTTACATTCCATATAGTTGCTGGTGCCAAGGATATGTCTTAGTTATAAACTTGGATCACTTGTGTTTCTTTTTCCTGAAGAGATGAATGCTTCAAGCACAATACTAACAAATGCCTAAATATTTTGCATTTTCCTACTCCCTTGATGAAACATGCACCTGACCAGTTTCTCTGCTTCGGATTTTTTCCCTCTCTAGATCTGTCTATAAACTCCTTTCATGCTACTCTTTCTACATAATAAAATGACTCTCCTGGCCTCCAGAGTTAATTGCATACTCCTTGGCACAGTTTAGGGAGGCAGGATCCTGCTCATTTATCTCACTCGGCTCCCACACAGGACTTGGCACCTTCTCCAGCCCCTCCAAGCTCTCCGGCCCAGTGCTTGCCACACTCTCCCTCCCAGCCTGCAAAACTATGGAATATTAGCAGTTCCTTATATGACAAGATTTAAAGATAAACCGTGGTTCAACCAGGACTGTGATGACCTGGAAAACACACTTTGTTTTGTTTTGTTTACTTAAGGTTCTACTTATATTTGTTTTTATAATTCCCTCTTTTGAGTAGATTAGCTTTGTTTGTTTATTTTTGGTTCTCTTCTAACTATTAAAATATTTCCAAAGGACAATCTTCAAACAATAGACCAATCTGGTTCTTAATATGACTAGAAACCCTGAAAGGAACACATTTCAATTCCTGGTTATTCCTTACACGGGAGAGTATCGGCAAAGGAACTGTCATGGAGTCGTTTCCGGATGAGCCTGTTGGCTAGGCACGATGCTTAATTCTATGTGCCAAGTTGACAAAGCAAAGGGATGCCCAGATAGCTGGTAAGACATGACTTCTGGGTGTGTCTGTGAGGGTGTCTGTAGGAGAGTTCAGCATTGGAATCAGTAGACTGAGTGAAGAAGAACCTCAACACCAAAACAATGAAGGCTTGAATAAAACTAAAAGGCAGAAGAAGGGCAAGTTTGTTCTCTTTGCTTGAGCTGGCATGTCCATCTTGTCTTGCCCTCAGACATGGGTGCTCCTGGTTCTCAGGCCTTCGGACTCGGGCTGAATTATACCACCAGCTCTTCTGGTTCTCCAGCTTGCAGATGGCAGACTGGGACTTCTCGGCTTCCATAATCATATTTGCCAATTCCTGTAATAAACTTCTCTCTCTCTCCATACATACACATACACATACACATCCTATTGGTTCTGTCTCTCTAGAGAACCCTGAAAAAACACTACGAGAAGTCTACTGACCTGGCTTCTTATGCACATGGTGTTCTTTCCTTAAACCAAATGGTGATGTTAAGGAGAATAATGAGGAAAAGAATGATAGCTATTTTTTTTTTTTAAGATTTATGTATTTATTGAGAGAGAGAGTGTGTAAAAGCAGAAGGGGCAGGGGGAGAGAGAGAATCTCAAGCAGATTCTGTGCTGAGTGGGGAGCCTGACACAGGGCTCAATCTCACGACCCTGTGATCATGACCTGAGCCAAAACCAAGAGTCAGATGCTCAACCAACTGAGCCACCCAGACACCCTGAACAATAGCTAATATTTACTGAGAGCTTACTATATGCCAGGCATCACTCTCAGCTCTTTGCTTGTATCATCTTACCTCCCTCCCTCTACGGTCCTATGACATTGGTGCAATCCGTATCAGAAGACTGAGGCTCAGAGAGGTTAAGTAGCTTATCCAGGGTCACAGAGCTGGGAAATGGTAGAACAGCACTTAGATCCATACAGTCTGGCCTAAAGCCCTGGCTTTTAACCACCGCGAGACATTGCTGCCCCAGCTTCAAGGGTTTGTGAAAACCCCTTTGGATAGATCATCCATGACTTTTCATTCGTATCAATCTGTCATCAGGACCGAAGGCTCTGGGCTGACTCTCCATACTTACGAGCACAGAAGCAAAACCAGATCCTGCCGTGGTTCTCTCCCTGGCTGTATATGGGAAGCATCCCGTGTACTCTGCCAGCCAATTTCTCAAAATAAAAATGGTGGATCCTGGAGATTCTGATTAGGGTGGTCTGTGTTAAAGTGCCAATGTCAGTAGTTTTTAAAAGCTAGGGATTTTAATGAGAACCACTGTGGGTCCAGGAGGCTACCAGTCAGTGCACGGACCAAGACTTTAACTTCATGGAGGAGGATTCCCTAGTTGCACTCTCAGAGAGCAGACTGTACTCCAGAGGCGAGAGAGCCCCAGGACACCCCACCCCACCTCCACTCTCCAGCCTCCATTTCACGACCAGGCGTTAACTCCATTTTAGAGCCTGCATGCTGGCCAGAGGAGCAAAGAGAAGCGTGCAGGAGTAGCAGCAAGCTTTTAGTCAGTGACCACGTCCCGGATGCACCCTAAGCCCTGGCGAAGGCCCGGGGGCAGGTGTAATCAAGGTGTCCCAGGGGATATTCAGAGCAGAGCCCTCAGCAAGCACAGCTTCTAAATTTGTCCTCGAGAATGATTAATCTGTTGAAGCAAATTCCTGGGGCATAATTAAGATGCTCTAATCAAGGAAGGAGATTGCTATGCAGCAACCTCGGGCACTGATTTGGTGGAAGGAACTCCTGACCAGAAGGCCTCAATAACCAAGTGGAAGTAGTGAAGGTGAAGCACTCTTGACATCAGGCTCTTAAAACAGAACCTGCTCAGAGGGCTACATGGTCCGAATAGAAAAGATGGTGAGGAGTTCCTCCTGGCCCCTTCCCTGGGCCCTCTCAGCTTCGGGCCGCCCCTGGCGTGGAGGGTCCCTGTGGGGCAAGCAAGGGGTCAGGGGAGTGAGGCGGGGACGCCCCCGAGGCAGAGGATGGTATCAACACAGGCACCTCGGCCTCCACGGCCACCTGCTCGGTGGCTCAGCTCCCCCTGGTAGAATTCCCTCCCACCCCCCACCCAAGACATTAGGACACAGCTTCCGAATTTAGAGGCCCGGCTAAGCAGAGGGAAGTGCAGTGACGTGTGTGAGGCTAGAGATGAGTTTTCTAGGAATTCAAGGTAGATGCTGGCCCGGAAGGGCACAGGAGAGCTCCACTCCAGGGAGGAGGCACAGGTGGAGGCCGAGGTGGAGGCGGTGGCTGGAGGCTCCGCACAGGACGAAGCGTGCCCTCCCGGGGTGAGATTAGCAGGAGCAAGTATGGCGGCCAGCTCAGTAGATCTCTCAGATCCCCGGCCTCCCCGCCCTCCCCACGGCTGCAGTTCATCTCTCTTCCCCAGTGCAAGAGCCCCTTTGAGTAGCTGACCCGGTCCTGATTCTTATTCAGATGTTTCCTAAGGTTTGTTGACTAATATCAAAGACAGATTCCAACTCCCTAAAGAGTGCAGCTATGGAACAATGTCAACAGCATTAATGCTTGACAAACACAAGATATGTTTAACTCAAATATTTAAATACAAACGCTCTGTTTTGGTACGGAGTACAGATGAAAGTGCTTTTATCTGCCCAGAGCTAGCGAGAGGTTATCCACATTATTAAATAACCACGAACATTTTCCCCTGGAAAAATCCATCGGGTGCCCTGTGCTGACCCCAATTTTTTTCTAAATTAGGTGTGTGTTGACTCTGTATTTTTTCCCTCTCCAGGGGGACAGCTTGCCTCCCGAAGGATGCATCTCCCCAGGACTGACAGGCCCTGGTCACCAGACAGACACGGAGAGGCAGGGCATATGTGTGGCCTGCCCAGCAGGTTCCTGCTCTGCCCTGCCCTTCAGGCTGACAGTCGAGCTCCTCTCAAGGTCAGAGCCCGGTGTACTCAGCTGAGCAAAACATATGGTCCCTCCTCAGGAGCCTTTGATCTTCTGGGCTGGAGCTGACTGAAAAGTACCACGTTACAATACCCTTCCTCTTCAGGCCAGACACACCAAATGGGGAGGCCCAACTGAGACTTTCAGAGGCCTGGAACATGAAAAAAAATGGGGTTTCTCCCCCAGCCTATGTTTCAAAATAATATACTGTGATGTAAAAATACGTCAAGACTCCTTTGATGCCATCGGTGAATCCGTGATATCCCATACCGGGTATCTTTCGTCTGCTGGCCTAGTGCACTCGCCACCTCTGTCCATCCTGCTTTGTGTCCTGGGAGGCGACAGGAACCGACTCGCGCCCCAAGCTTTCTTGCTCTGGGCTCCAGATGGGTTTGGCTCATGGGCAACAGAGCAGGAGACTAGAGGGAGGAAGGAGAGTGAAGTCTTTGCCTCTATACCTGACCGTGTCTCTCTCTCACCTGCCCTCCCCACTTGTCTTCAAGTGCAAGTTATCTTTCCAGGATCTGCACCCCTCAGGCCTGGGGGCGCGGGGAGAGAAGGGTTACAGGGCCCACTGCTACCAGCCCAAGGACGCTTCTTCTATGGTTTCCCTACCCCTTGGTGAAGAGTCTCCTTACTAAACTCAAAGTTGCCCAACTCCACTGTGTCATCTATTTCCTGCTGGGACTTAACGAACAGAATAGCAAGTGTCAAATTAGCATTTTACTAATTTTTTTTTAAATGTTACTTTTGGCACCCCAAATTTGTTGATGCCTTAAGAATAGGCCAGGTTTTTTGTTGTTGTTGTTGTTGTTGTTGTTGTTGTTTTTAAGATTTTATTTATTTGAGAGAGCGAGAGCAAGAGAGCACAAGCAGGGGGAGACGCAGAGAGAGAAGGAGAGAGAAGCAGGCTCCCCGCTGAGCAGGGAGCCTGAGAGATGCCGAGCTTGATCCCAGGATTCTGGGATCAAGACCTGAGCCGAAGGCAGACACTTAATCACTGAGCCACCCAGATGCCTGAGAATAGACAGAACAGGCGGAGAGGTTCAAGTGAGGGCCAGTGTGCAGTGCAAACAGGTCTCGAATCTCGCGGGCAAGAGCGTCTGCCCCTGCATCGTTGCAGCGGGGCAGACGCACTCAAGCCTAGAAAGCCCGGGGCAGCCGGTGTCGAACAGGATGGGGATGTTAAAAGGCAAAAGGGTCCACACTTTTCCTACAAAAATTCAAAAAGTGATTACGATCTCTAATTTAGTATTGCTGAAGATCATAATTTTATTATGAAAACCCAACTAAACAGAAGTAACTGGGACGTTAGCATTGTCTGTTGGACCTTTATAAAGAGCCCAAAATGTAGTAAAGAAGTAGGATTATCAGATTTTGTAACGGTTGTGCTCACTTGGAAATCCATCCATGCCTTCTCTCTCTTCATGTCCCGGTCTTCCTGCTTCCTGCAGAAACAAAACAGAGGCTAGTTGTTCCCCTCTCTGTGGTGAAAGTCAGTTCGGTCTGCACTATGGCTTCTGATTGCACGGATCAGACACAGAGGTCAGATGGCTCGTCCCGTTATAGGCTTCATAAGTCCCCTCCTCTGGGAAGCTTTCCTGACTCCCTCCACGGTGCTCCTCAGGCATTAAAAGGATTATTTTATATTCTAATTCTCCGGTTTCTTGTCTGAGGAACCTCGCAACAGATTGTGATTTTTGTTGAGGCAGACATGAGGCCTTTCCTCCCGTCTCCTACACACAGCTCAAGCCCCCGTTTTCAGGAGGCTTAGTAAATATTTGCTGAGTGTATGGGTAAATAAATTCAGGAGAGAGTAAAGGTCTATCCCCTCTCAAAATAGATTCATGCTTCTCAGATTTTTTTTTTCCAGGCTCTAATAAATGTTGTATTACTTCCAAACCTGATATGAAATGGATGTCACAATTGTGGCCAAGTTTGTGAGTCGTTTCTCCACACCTAAAGGATGAAAGCAGGTTAAATCAAACAGGGCAAGATAACCACCCTCCCTCGGAGAGGCATCAGGACTTTCTGATGAGTATGCTTGTAAAAACGTTCTTTTATATCTGGAACCAAGCTGGGGCACCTGGGTAAAATGGGGTAGCTTATTTCTATTTTCATTTAGATGCAGTATTTTCCAGACTTTTTTGTAGATGGGCCAACTCAGGAAAAGGAAGAGCTTATTAATTATTTATTTTTTCCATCCAAGATAAGGAAAAAAAGAAACCCTCGCTTTATTGAGTCCCAAAGGAAGAAAGTTGTAGGAAAAAAACCTTCTTTTTTTCCCCGTATAGTTTACCTACTTCATTAAACAGAAGAACGTCAATGAAAATTGACGTGGATTTTCAGCCACTAAACTGCTCCTCTTAGGCGATATTTGTGAAGTAGACACATGGAGGAGACTTTCCAGTTTTTTGCTTAATTAATAAACTTTATTGTTTACACGGCTTTAAGTTTTGTAGAAAAACTGAGCGGGGGCGCCTGGGTGGCTCAGGTGGTTAAAGCATCTGCCTTCAGCTCAGGTCATGATCTCTGGGTCCTGGGTTTTGGGTTTTGGGTTCCCTGCTCAGGAGGGAGTCTGCTTCTCCCTCTCCATCTGCCACTCCCTCTGCTTATGCTCTCTCTCTCAAATAAATAAATAAAACATTAAAAAAAGAAAAGAAAAGAAAAACTGAGCGGAAAGCAGAGAACACACACATAACCCGTTGCTCTCTCCGCCCTCCCTGCACAGGGTCCCTCCATCGTTCGCCCTTGGCGGCGGAGTGGTATACCTGATGGAGCGGCGGGCTAGTCCTGACAGCATTATTCACTAAAGTTCATCCTTTGCATAAAAGCTCACTTTTCGTGGTATACATTCGATAGGTTTTAACAAACGTATGATGTGTGATGTCACTTATCACCCATTACAGCGTCATACAGAATGGTTTCACCATCTAAAAATGCCCCGTTTCGTCTAATCACCCCTTCCCCAACCACTCAAACTTCCACTGTCTCCATAGTTTTGCCTTTTCCAGAATGTCATTAGTTGAAATCATACAGTATGTAGCCTCTTCCAATAGACTTCTTTCCCTTAGCAATTAAGCTTCCTCCATGTCTTTTTCAGGCTTGAGAATTCAGGTTTTTTGGTTTTTGTTTGTTTGTTCTTAGCACAGAATAATATATTTCATTGTATGGTTACACCACAGTTTGTTTATCCCTTGGTCTATTGAGGGGCATCTTGGTCGCTTCCAGTTTGAGGCGTTTATTTATATATTTATATATATATATTTATATATATTATATATATATTTATATAAACATTCACATGCAGCTCTTTGTATGGACGTAAGTTGTCCACTCATTTGGGTAAATACCTAGGGGGACAATTGTTGGATTTTATGGTAAGCCTACGTTTAGTTTCGTAAGGAACCGTCAAACCGTTCCAAAGTGGTCGTACCATTTTGTATTCCCGCCAGCAGTGAGTGAGAGTTCCAGTTGCCCCACATCCTTGTCAGCATTTGGGATTGTTGGTATTTGGGATTTGGGCCACTCTAGTAGGAAGATAGTGGTACCTCATGTTAATTTGCAAGTCCCTAATGATGTCGGATGGTAATCATCTTATCATATGCTTATTTGCCATCTGCATATCTTCCTTCGTGAGGTGTCTGTTCAGATCTTTCGCCTTCTTAATTGGGTTATTTTCTTCTTAAATTTTAAGAGTTTTTTGTCTTTTTGTATAGTTTGGATACGCAAACTATATCAGATATGTATTTGCAAATATTTTTTCCCAGTCTATGGCTTGTCTTTTATTCTCTTAAAACATTCTAATTTTTTAACCATTACATTTGTTAATCGCATTTTAAAATTTACACAGTTTGTTCAAATGCAGTATCTCACTGCATCCACAAAATGCCCCCGGGCAGTAGATGTTGTAGTGCCCACATTAGAGATATGGAAATAAAGGGGTGAGGTGGTTTGATTCTGGTCGTACGGGGGCTCAGGGAGGAGTGGGGGAAAAGTTCTGCCCCATCAGTGGGGTTTCCGGGTTGTCTGTTGTGTGGGGGCACTGTGCTCGCTGGGTGTTACAGAGCTGTACAAAATGGCTCCCCCTCCTCTCAACTTGGCTCTGATGGGAATATCTGGTTTTTTGTTTGTGCTGGCCTGAAGATTTATATTAAAGAGGACCTGGTTTTCAGAGGCCCTGCATCTGGCAGTCCTCATCCCACATTCCTCACGTGGGGGATCCTCCTCTACCAGTTCTCAGCTTTCATCTTGGGGCGCCTGTAGTTCAGGTCCCCTTGGGGAGCAGCTACTTTGAGACAAGAGATTCCAAAATGTCCCCCCACGCCGACCCCCAGAGTCCAAGGTGATTGTCCTAGAGACTCCCTCTCCTCTTTTGGCAGACAAGCAAACAGCCACAAACAATACTAGAACACGGAAGCGAAGCCCTCTGTCTTTGGGAACTGCCGGGCTGCATGTTGGCTCAGGGGTGCACACATGCGCTAGGGCTGCTGACCCCCATCTCACTCTACAGTCTAACGTCCTGGGAGGACGGTACCACACCTTGAGACTCAAGGGCACAGCAGGCAGCCGCATAAACCCTCTCAGAGTACTGCTGGTGTCACAAAGGATTAACTGCACTGTGGATCATCCCGAGGATGTCATCCAGTGCAGGGACGACCTGCAAACTTCTACCCACCTGCAGGTCCAGGTCGGATTGGGGCCTCTGAGTGTCTCATCTTTCCTGAGCCTAGAGATTTAAAGTCCCCTTTCTCCCAGTTCTTGCTGAATCGGTTTAAATAGAGACAGCATTAACAATACAAAGAATTTAATGGAGTGGGTAATGGTGTGGGTGATGTCAACAGGAATTTGGCAGTATCTGTGAGGACAATCTGAGAGGAATAATCAGGAGTTGACAACCCTTCTTTCAGAAAGCAAAATTGCCTGGTTCTAGTTATACCAGTTGTTAGTGCCTTCCCTGCCTGCAAAAAAAAAAAAAAAAAAAAGTCACAGTAATTTCAATGGAGTTGTTTACACAAGTGGAAAAATCTGACTCCTTGATAACATGTTTCAGTTGTAAACCCCCTTGATGACACTCAAGGGCCTTCCAGTAAGAGAGAAATTTCCCTGAAACTAAAGAGAAGTTATCTGGAAACAGGTGCCCTTCCTCCATAAGGTTATTTATGTTCATTGGGCTAATGGTTTTTGTCCAGTAATACATTTAAATTGCTTTTCATTTTATAGTCATGCTTCACTATCACATTTCAGAAAGTCACTTCCCTTCCTCTGTGCAGCCAGCAATTTCCTCAAGTAGGCGATGACAGCATTGTCCTTTCGAAGTCATTTGAAATAGACCCGATCTCATCCATCTCAGGAGAATATGCTCTGGCTGATCATCATAGCCAAGTGGAAAATGCAAATGAATGAACTCAGGCCGTCAGGTGGCTCTGTCCTCTCTCGGGTTCCCTGGAGGCCTCCTGGCAGGGCGATGGTGCACCTATTGATCTGGGAAGGAGCCAGACATTCTGTCTCCGACAGTATGTGAGAAGTCGGTCCCCAACTTGGGTTTAGGAAGTGCAGGGAGGTTAGAGGAGATGATTTATAAACTGATGATTTAGACACTGAGTTCCACTTACCTGGTATGGATGTCAAGGAAAAAATGGCCCCAGAGAAAGGAATATAATTAGGTTTATATTGTTGCGTGAAACTGGCAGCTCCTGGGCAATTGGGAAAATTTGTACTTTTAAAACTGGAAAATGTGGATCAGGCTGTGTCATGAATCTGAAGCACATATAATTCTATTTAAACATGTTGGGTATAAGGGCCTCAGAAGTACCATAAAAATACTAGCTTTATTTTTAAACACAGGTAAAGAGGGGAGGAGGAGAAGTCCCTGTTTGTTGCTTTTGTGTCCTGGGGCCACAAGAAGGTCTTGTTTACATGTGTTGGGGGGTGAGGGCAGGCCACCCCAAGTTGGGCCACTGTGGCATGAAGATTATTTTGAGTTAAAAAGCAATCAATAGGGCATCTGGGTGGCTCAGTCGGTTAAGCATCTGACTCTTGATTTCGGCTCAGGTCGTCATCTCAGGGTCATGAGATGGAGCCCCGGGGCGTGGGGCTCTGGGCTCAGCGGGAAGTCTGCTTGAGATTCTCTCCTTTTCCTTCTGCCCTCCCCCCACTTCCACGCACTCATGGGCTTTCTCTCTAAAAAATAAATAAATCTATTTTAAAAAAAGCAATCAAAACCCAGCAGATTTAGGAAAAGTTCCTTACCTCCCCCTCAAATGCCTAAAAAGAATTTAGAGGACCTGCTCCAGGAAGAGAGCTATCACCATAGATAACCTCCGTTATCATATGAACTAGGTGTGGTGCGCGGGGAGGAATCTGACAAGGCCTGCTCCATCCAAGTCCTCCTAGTCCTTTTGTTTCTGAGTGGCCCAGCAAATGTGTTTACCATTTACTCTTTTTCATCTTCCCGTGAGTGGCTCTCCTTTCCTCCAAAGTCCCAAACACCTCCCTGCTTCTCCTTAGTTCAAGATGACATCTCAACTGTGCTTTACCTGTCTTTGGATATTTCTATCTCTGCGTGGAGTCCCCGTATGTACGCTATTAAATTTGATTTACTCCTGTTAATCTGTCTCATGTCTATTTCTCAGTCCAGCCAGAAAGGGGACAGGACATTCTTGCTCCCCAGCACATGAAATGATCAATCTTCTGCCTGATTTTCAAACTGAGAACTATGCACATGCATGGTTAAGTTCTGAAGGTAAATGGCTCAAGCTAATAGGAGGTTAACGTTCACATTCAAAAGTTTTAACCTTAATATAAAATGGATTAGGAAGAACAGGGACTAGGAAGCATGAATCGTGTTGTTAATCTGCAGCAGGTTAGTCTCAGAAACCTCATCTCTGTTTCGAGACTTGGAGGATTGTCCCAGCAGCCAGCACTCCTCAGCAGGGAAAGGAGATCCGCGGGGGGAGAACGGTTCCCTGCTCCAGGACTGGGGAGTCTTCCAGGGTCCCGCCCGCTGTGCCGTCTTGCCACTTGGTTGGCTCTGCCTTGTCTTTGACGGCCAGCAAAAGCCTGCTCTTCCCCAGGAAATAGTATTCATCGGCTAATTTACGACTCCGTTCACTTGCACTACCAATTACTGATGCTGCTCTCTGCAGTAGGCTCAAACGCTGGGACAGATTCTATCTAAAATAGATTTTGGGCTGAGGAGCAGGTGGTGGTGGCGGCAGGCTAGAATGTCACCCAAAGGCAACTCGGAAGAGAAAAGTGCACACCCGGACCAGAAAACCATTTGTTTCTTAAAAGAAGGCATATGGAATATTGGATGTGTGGGTAGGAGTGAAAGAGGAACCCAAAAAAAGTAATTCACATGGGTAAATGTTCATATATAAAAGAAAAGATGTTGGTCTGATTCTAGTTTGAATGGTGTCCTAGGGAGGATGGTGGCATGCTTAACAGTGGACCTTCTGCATCCCCCTTGGAATTTCGGGTGCCCTATCGGGTGGGCTTGTGCGGGTGAAGACAGTCATTGTTCCTGTGGCTTTAGCCAGGTCCTCAGCACAACTAGGTCCTTAAGGAATGTTGCTCCATAGTAACCCACTCATGGAAAGTCAGATCTTTGGGAAGTGGGGAGAGGAAGACCAATGAAGCCCTTTGGCAACACAGATCTCATTGGCAGTCTTCGTTGGGGGGGGGGGGGGACAGACAGATGCCTGATGAACTCCAAATTAAATTCTTGAAATTCTCAAACTTTTCTAAATTCATGCATAAATTACAGTGCAGTTTGTAGCCCTAAGAGAGATCATCTTGCTTTTTAAAGCACATACTTTCCGAGTGGAAAGAATTCCCTTAACTATCAATCCCTAAAAAGGGGACGGGGGTTGATTTGGCCATACTGAGATGAATATTTAGTTTAAAAAGTAGATCCACCGCCTTCAGTGAAGTACTCCCAAAGGGGAGGTAATCCTGCAGTCCCAGATAAGAATAGGTACTTCCTTCTAGTAAAGCCCTTATTTTTTTATTTTAAGGTTTACTTATTTCTTTGAGAGAGACAGAGAGAGAGCATGAGCAGGGGGATGGGGGCGGGGGCGGCAGAGGGAGAGAGAAGCAGACTCCCCACTGAGCAGAGAGCCCGTGCGGGGCTTGATCCCAGGACCCCGGGATGATGACCTGAGTAGAAGGAAGACGCTTAACCAACTGAGCCACCCAGGCGCCCCAGTAAAGTCCTTTTTAATGACTGAGGATTAGCAAATAAAAGTCTCACATGCACACAGACCCCAACTGAAATAGTGGCAACACATCAAAAACTAGAATCTTTCCCAACAGTTCTTTCTTGCTCCAGTCATTCACCTCAGTCATGAAATCCTTACAGATATTCTCAGTGGAGAAGAAAGAAAGGGACACCTAATACAGCTTTTGTGTATGAAGGGTGCGAAAGCACGGAGGTGTGCCCTTGCTGAAGAAAAATGCAACAATTGGAAAAATTTCACCTCAGCAATACGCAAGACCTGAGACTATGATTGAGGAAAGGAGACAGCCAAGGGAGAAGGAAAAGAAAGTCAGAGAATCACACTCTCTGGCTATCAGAATTACCTCTAACTCTTAAGGCCAAATGCTGAAACCGTGCTGCTTGACCTTACCATTTCAAATATTCCTAGGCTGTGCCGAGGCTGAGCCGATGTGCTGTCTAATTGCTCAGGGGTCCCGGAGTCAACACAGCTGGGATGTTGCATGCCCCAGCACACACCTAAAAGAAATACACTGCATCATGGATCTTCCCCAAAGACTGTTATCTCATTCTTGTCATTCTCCGCGATCTGTGGCCTTGTCTTAGCAGCGATTTTTGTGCCAAGATCTCTTCTATGAGAAAGGGCTTTAAAAAAATAAAAATTTTAAAGTAGAACAGTAACACATTCCCATTTTTTGCCCCTTAAAGTCTCCGAAATGCAGATTACCAAGTTTCCCATGAGTTTATATGTAGCTTCTTCCTGACTGCCTTTGATTTTCATGCCCAACCTCATCTGTATTGCATTTCAATTAAAGAATGATGCAGGGGCGCCTGGGTGGCTCAGTCGTTAAGCATCTGCCTTCGGCTCAGGTCATGATACCAGGGTCCTGGGACCGAGCCCCGCATCAGGCTCCTTGCTCTGCGGGAAGCCTGCTTCTCCCTCTCCCACTCCCCCTGCTTGTGTTCCCTCTCTCACTGTGTCTCTGTCAAATAAATAAATAAAATCTTAAAAAAAAAAAAAAAAAAAGAATGTTGCAGATCTCTAACCCCCACTAGGCTATCCACACCCGCGCTAGGATATACACAGCGGAAGATGAGTCTTGTTGGGACTTGGCCCGTATCTAAGAGCAGCCATCCACTGCAGCTCTGCTGAACGATTAGATTGTTATAGGAGCAGGACAGAAACAATTTAATGGACATGAGGTGTGGATAACAAAGAACTCTTCCGGAGTGAAAACAAGTGAGCTGAAATAATTTTCATGGGCTTTGAACAGAGAAGTGGAACAGAGCACTGTTTTTAAGCAATTTTTATTTTAACAAAAGTTTTGATTTTGATGGATACACAGTAAGTTTTAATGCAGGTAAGGCTAGCATCAGTGTGTTAAATACCTCATATTCTATTTACAAAAAGGGTTTAGATTTTCAAGGACTTGTGCAGAATATTGCTTTTATTTCTAATATAGTTATATAAATACCTAAGCTAAGATATAGTATGGGAGAAGTGAAAATTTAAAATTCTAAAACACCATCTGAATTTCTCCAGTATTTATCTCAAGGATTATATATCTTGGAGGAAAAATAATTATCTGTATCAATACTGCTTTCCTACTAAGTGTATTTCAAATACAAGCTTCAAATTAGATGGCAAATTACCTATTTTTACATCTACTGAGTGTATTTCTACTGTTTCTATGTATCTTTTCAATACGTTCCTGCTTGTTTCTGGAAGATATGAATTATAGTATCTATTCAATTTGCCTTTCATAAGCACCACAGATATGATGCCAAATAGTAGAAAAGATCAGGAAAACGTAATCATTATCCTTGAGCGCATTTCTTGGAAATCTTTTCACGCTGGCTTTAAAACCATTTTGACTTTTAGACATCGAACTTGAAAGACCTATTTGTATGAACTTTCCCTGGTCCCCTTTCATCCTCCATCATTCTCAAGAAAGTTTCAATCCTCACATCTTTCTTTTCTGACTCTGCAATATACAACCTTGAGACAAAATGACCTTTTGTAAAATTCCCTGGGGTGAGGGATCTCCAAGTGGGCTGAGCCTTCGAGTAGGAATTATCAATTTACCTCTTCCAGGAGGGGTTTCACTTTACGCTTTAATTTCTGGCCTGTTGATCCAGGATTTCAGATTTTTTTAAATCTTGGGCCACCTGCCTTCCAGAGCTCATCTAAAAATTTACCTCTACTGTTCCCCTACAACCAACATCGCTCTTGGGAGTTTGGGAGAGGAAAACATAAGTGGGAACAGGCTTGGAGGGAAAATTCCTGAAAATTTTACATAAAATTATAAAAGTTTTAGCCCCTGGGCCTTTTTAGACATTGTCTGGAAAAAAAGGGAAAGATCATAGGAAGCAAGACGAAAAATAAAGACATACCAAGAAAAGGGTCTCTCTGATGATCTCTTTAGAAAACTGCGGATCAAGAAAGGTAAATATAGAGATATCCAATGTGAACAGCATAACCTAATTCCAAATAATCTTCACTCCAGCACGACTCTTCTTGTGGCTCACAGATTCCTTTTGCTTTGGGCAGGAAGCAAACGTATTTTTGGAATCGTGAGGGGGCGATACATTAAAAAAAAAGAAAATTTGTGCATATCAAAATATTTGTTTTTAAAGGCTGTATCTGAAGTATTTATACACGAAATCACACTTCTGGGATACGCAGAGCTAGGGTTGGGAGGTGAAATGAAGGAAAACGGGTGAAATACAAATGAAACTGGAACTGAGAAAACGTTGGTATTTGTTGGAGCTGGGCAATGGGCCCAGGGAGTTCAGTATGCTAGTCTCTTACCTCTGCATATATTTGAAAATTTCCATCCTTTCAAAAGGTGAAAAGGTTTCTGAAAAATGACGATTAACAATTTTATGTTTTCAGTATGCACAGAATGGCATCGGTGCTATTAGTTTTAGCTCCCTTATTGGTAACCACTTTACTTTTTCCTTGCAAGAGACTATGTTCTACCCCAAAGGATGGATGTATTGTAGAATCCACGTGGACCCATCAAACCACACATATGTATAACCTGTCATCTTTTGTCCTAGAATTTACATTCCTTGGTATGGAGCTCCCCGTCCCCAGCACAAGACATTTTATTCTCAGTAATTCAAAAAAGCGTGCCGGAGTACTAGAACATGTAATTCACCAAGCAGACTAATTTTATGGACAAATCCTATAGCGCTACATATACAAGTGTGAGTTACCTACGTGAATGTAACGTGTTCTGAGTTTTCTATGCCATGTTATCTCCTGACAGAGCTTACTCCTAATGCATCAGGCCCTTACAAATTTATTTGAAAAAGGGAGCTAGCTATACTTACGGTCTCTTTTGAATATACTTAAATATACCGACCTTCGAGTTGAGTAAAAATGAAATCCACAATTAGCATTTAATGGCCATTCCCCTTACAGGCACTATGCCAACATTTTCCTATGTATTTCCTTTTCATCCTAGCAGAAATGTGAGGAGGCATTATCACCACCATCATTTAGTAAGTGAGGTGGAGTTCAGGGAGGTTGAGAAACCCAATAATAAATGGGTAGAACCAGACTTTGAAGCGAGTCTGTCTGAACGCAAAGCCTGCAATATCATTATACCCTGTATTTATACACCGCACGCCCATGGGCATGTGCTATTCTGAAAGATTAAGAGAACATCCAAGGTTCTAAGGTTCGGGACATTGTATTCAGCAAAACTGAGGTCTGAATTTATACTCTGGGTTATAGTCTTAATGCTATCACTTCAGTTTGATTACAGTTCGGGGGAAGTTGGTATGTTTTGCCAGGAGGCTCTCCTCTTAAGTAGCAGAAGGAAGCCTATCTTCTTTCTTGTCAGGCTGATTTCTACTCCACCCATAAGGGGAAAGCAACTCGGGCGGTTCAAACATGGGGAGTCTCAGGCAAACAGTTTGGGGGAGACCAGCATTTGACATTCGGACATAGCTGAGATATCTTTTGTTAAAGTATTTTCCCTACTGTTTTTCACAGATAGGGTCTCCTGAAGGCACCAACCCTCTGGCTAGGAGTGTGAACGTCAAGAAATATATTTGAATAATCTCTTTAAAATATTTCAAATTTTTATTAAATATTTTTATTCAGTTTTAAGATCACAGTTAAAGTACTTTAGCATGTTATACACATGACTTACATGTGCAATTTTTAGAGATATCAAATTAAGTATAAGATTTTGAAGAAAGAAATTATATAAATGTGTATATTGACTTTTACTACACATACATCTAAGAAAGCAATAATTCTGTTGTACCATTAAGTGGAAATCATTTATTACATGGCATGTTTACACCAACTCTAAAGAGAACCAAGCCAATTTCTGAAAGCAAAAAAATGAGCGATTCAGTCATGCTGAAACTGTCAACAGACTTCAGACCCGGTGGTCAAATGAAGCTACGGTTAATTTATGACATGTAAGTAAGCAATTCAAACCTATGAGAAAAGTTCATAATCTGGTACATGGAATCTCAGGTGGTTTTTATTTTTTTCTTTTGGACAAATTCCTGAGAGCAAGAGACTTGTTTAGTGCGAAGGAAATGAGAAGAACGTTGCTGAGCACGTGCTGAGCTCCAGGTCACAAACCTGCCTCACCCCCAGTTCTGCTGCTCTCACAGCTGAGGCACTAACGTGAGGCGTCAGGGGACACGAGCCAGCCCCTGGGGGCTGCAAAGGGACAGCGGTGTTAGTTTGCAAAACCCACGTGCCTCTGGGATTCAGGTTAGAGCCTGTGAGGTATGATTTGCGGTGTGGGTGGGAGGGTGTGGAGGCATCGAATTAGGTCCTTGTTACTCGCGGTAACTGGTTCTGGCCCAAGGTACTGGGCGATCTTTGGAAGGAGTAGTAATTCTCACGATAACTAGTTCTGCGCACAAAAATCAATTTGAGGGCAGGATCAATTCTGACCACGGACTGCAACAAGGAAACGGTGGCCATAGAACTTAGTACAAGGTTTCCTCCTTTCAATTTATTAGCATAAGTCCTACCACCACAAATAAGATTTGGCCAGGAGAGGACACTCTTTTTTGGGTGTGAGGAAAATGTATACTTCTATTTTTTTAAGGAAAGCATAGCACAAACAGATGGAGGTGTATCAGGGGAGTCAAACAGATTTGTCTTGTTATTCATTATTTTGTCACTTCTTTCATCTGAGATGTAAAGAAAATAGTGTCCCCAGTGAACAGGACAAGGTGTTTTAATATGGAGTATAATAAACTTAGCTATCATTTCCACACTAAAGCAAAGCAGTCCATCAAACCCTGAATACTTCACCAGACATACCTGGTAAGATAAACTGAACAACTGTTTCTTATTATAAGTACGATGTTAGTCAATCTAAATAAGATAATTAAAAAAAAAAAATCCCAAAACTCAAATAAAAACAAAATCCAAATCTAGTTCTTTGGGAATGCTTGTATAAATAAAAACAACAGCTAATTAACAATTAGTACACTCTGTGTAAGGTGCAAAACAAGGTCCTATGTGGGGAAAGCTAAAATTTAATTTCCACCTAGCAGTCACTCTGAATACTTTATAGGTCAGATGTAGTAATGACATTTGCTTCTACTGCCCATTTTCAGCAATACATTGTTCTCTCTGGAGAAGGCGGTCTGGGAAGTCACAACACTGCAGTGGGAAACAGTGGCACTGAAGGGAGGAGCAAGGAAGGACAAAGCTCGCCAACAGGACTTACTGAAAAGAACTTTTGAAGCTGAGGTCGCCCGTTAGGATTGGCCTCACGTGAGGGCCCGAGGGAGCAGTGCAATCAAAGGCGAGTCTCCTCAACAGCATCACGGACACCTCAACTCCCCCTTTACAAAGGGGCAGTTCCAGGCCTTGCTGGACTTCCTTCTCCCCAGCGAGGCGGTGGCGCTTCCCTTCTGCTGTGTGGTCGCCGGCCGCCGGCCTCCAGAACGCTTGGAATTCATACAGTAGTTCAGCAGGCAGCACGGTCCCACTGCTTCACATTAATGCCAAACGCCAAACTTGGAACAGAGTTATTGGGTACCCTCCTTCCCTCCCCCCATCCCCACCCTGAACAAACAAAACATGTCATTCAGTTTCCGGCTTACTCCTGGTTCACTGTATCAATTTATAATTTGCTTGAGATTTTACAGAGGTGCAAACTTTTCCATACGATGAGCCAAAGACTGCAGAGTGCAAACAAAATTTTCTAGGACTTAGGCAGAGTAGCATCTGACTGGATAACAAAGTGACAGGGAATAAACCTGTTGGAATATAAATAACCAGACCAGTTCAGATGCTCCTTTTTGTTCAGAGTGTTCCACCTTTTTTTTTTCCTCCAGCAGTTTTAATGGCAGGAACTAGAATCAGTGATAATGTGGGAATGATTTCAGCATGGCTTTGAGCTGGCATTGGTAGAAAGCTCATCAGACAGAACTCAATGAACACAGTTCTGGTATTTGTGCGGAAAAGACCGTCAGAATCACAACAGTATGACTTATCCTTATAAAAGGGCTTTGACGAATTACGTTTTGATCTAAAATCTGGGAACTAACTTAATTTGGGGATAAGAACCTGTATCATCAATGTGGCTGGGGGACATTTTTCCTTTTTCTAATCTCATTACAGTTATTCAAAGGAATAAAAACTTAAGAAGGATGTCTTACAGTATTTTTCTTCTTTCACTCAGCTTCGTACAGCTGCAGCTTCAGTTACTATAATATACTCTACACACTTCAAAATTACATAGGAAAATACCCAGAATAACTAAATAAATAAAAGGCTAAAGAAACTGGAACAGTACTGCGTCTCCATCTGAGACGAAATCATCCACTTCGGCATCACAGAGAAGGGCTAGGACAATTTTTTTCAAAAGATTTATATACAGGTTTGAATCCAGAAATTAAGGTTAAAAGCATAAATATCGATAATTTCAACTAGATTCAGAATGGTTTTTCAGAAAGATATGATACAACAATTTAGAATAAAACAAAGCAGAAAAGCATCATATTTTGGTTTGCTTGAGATATACATAAGGTGCAACAACTTTTTCTCTTGAGGATGCTTGTGGGACAAATGTTAGTGTCGATGGTGTTTGCTGGCAGATTAAAGTACACACCATAGCAATATGATTTTCCAAAATATAAAAGAATGAGAGAAATGAAATGAAAATGATAGATGGGGGGCACTACAAGTTGGTCTGAAATATTTGTGCTAACAAATGTTGTTACCTGAAAATACCAACACCCCTCTCCAGCGGATTCAGGGCATGAGAAAAGCACTATTATTGAAATCAAGACTTCACTCAGAGAAACAAGGCGAGTGTCTAAAGGACTATAAAGCTTTGCAGGATTTCTGCTACTCTCAGTGCCTAACCGCTTAAAAATTAAGCATTTCTACAAAAAGGTTTTTTTTTTTTTTAAGTATCTGAAAACAGTCATATCCAGTAGATTGCCCTCCCACCCCACCCCTGCCTAAGGGAAAAGCCACTGAGGTTTAGGAAAAGCAGATCAAGTAAGATATTAATCACATAGAAAAAAGTAATCTTTTGTTTTGCTTCTTTTTAAAAAAGGTCCCATGAATATACAGCAATCTCTTAAGGAAATCTAGTGAAATGTAACTGGAGGACTGAAGGAGGGTGCTCTGGCAAAAATAGATCTATTCTAACGTGTTCTATAGAATAACAAGTTAGTACCATTGTCAAGGTGCATGTTCTGCACCAAACAATTTTTGTTGTTGGTTTCTTTTTCTTTTGGATTTTTAGCTAATTATAATTTCTAAATCACTGCTAGCAAGTGGTCCAAAAACTCCAACAGCCACCAACACCGGGACCCAGCAATTTTCAAACATTCACTTTGTGTTTTGAAGTTTAGAAAATCTTAATAAAACAGCATCGTAGTAAAAATCTTACGCTAAAATCTGGGGCTGCTCACCTGATTTATTTCTATGTGAATAGGGTTAAGCTTTAACCTCTGACTAACCTAGCTTACTATTTCCTTCTTCCTCCATGCCCACAATGATTATGCATTTTTGAGGACACCGTTCCAATGCTCTGCTGCCCTCTTTACCTGCTTTGGAAAAAAAAAAACAACAAACAAACCAAATCCCTATATTCTTTTTCAATTCTGTTAGTATGTTGTACATATTTTCCAGCACCGAAACTGAAGTAATATCTACAACTATGGAAAGCTAAACCTAGTCAGTACTAACAGAGTCATTTTTTTTTTTTTTGTATGGCTATTAGGTCAAATTACAATTAGAAAAAAAAAATCATCATTACAATTGAGTCAAGTATAAATAAGAAAGCTAGATAAAACCTTGTAAACTGTTACCATGTAGAGATCTAATTCAAAAGCTTTGAACTCGAACTAACGCTATCAAAATTCTGCCAGTTTGAAAACCAATAAAAATTATTGCTGGAATCCAATAATTAAAATTTGGTAGTTTGTGCTGCGATGCGCGAGTGGGGATACACTCTGTGCTATGGACAAATACCCTGTAAAATCGGTAGCCTCCGGCTAATTCTATCACTCTGCATGTGTTGCTAGGAAACAAGACACTGTGAATGTCAGGTGGTTAAGTCAATATGTCGAACATTCTAATAAGCCCGGTAATCCGCTTGGCACCGGCATGTGTACGGTTGGTTTAATGTCCAAAAGCAACAGAACACAGAAAGGAAACAAACTTGCAGGTGGCTCTAGGACTAAGACTCCCACCCTGGTCAAGCATACCTCCCTCATCATTTATTCCATACCTCCTTCACAACACACAACTCGAAATGGCTCTAGAACCCTGCAGTGGTAATCAGGCTGTGCATAGCGGCTGCTACCCGTCCAGTCTGTTGGGGATGGATGGAAAAGGTCTGTAGCTCAAAGTCCACATGAAGTGAGTGTCTTCAATGTGTTCAGAATAGTGAAGTAATACTAAGGTCACTTCTGAATAATATTTTTCTTTTTTTTTTTTTTTTTTGTTTGTATGAACGATCCGTTGGTCACTTAGACCCCTGTGTAAAAAATAAAAAGAATCCTCAAGGCATGAAAACATCAGTATTCTGTAATCTGCAGGACTCTTCCCCTGTCTGGGAAAATATTTGCCACAATGTGCCCCAAGCAAATTCTTCTTGGTCACTCAAGGCTAAGAAAAAAATTCAGCTTGTAAGAATTCTAATTTTTTCTCTTTCTCTCTCTCTTTTTTTTGCCAGCAAACTACCACTCTGGTGGCAAATATATAAAAGTGCAGAATATATGGACCACGAGGCCGAGCATACACCGCTAACAATGGTACATCTGCCTGCCCGTGCTGCTTGGGAGTCTCTGGAACAGGCTTTTTAATATTATTCTACAATATAAATGTAGGTATAACCTATTATATAAACCATCTTAGAACTTAAATCTCCATGTACAAAAAAGACTAAGAATATCTAATAATAACTAGTGCAGTGCGTCAGTTTTTGTTTTTTTGTTTTGTTTTTGTTTTGAAAGAATAACTAGGTAATATACGAAACTAGTTTCACACTCTCTGGTTGGTAAAAGAGATGCTGGATGAGCTACAGTAAAGGCAGCCTCTTACCAAGTTACCACCTATTACCGTCAAAAGCCTTCAATAGAAAGCAAAGCTCCAGGATCATGCCGTTTCTGCTCATTACCAGACAGATAACATCACCCTCAGAGGCTCTGGGTTCCAAGAGAACACACCGGCCCAGGATGCTAACTTCCGCTTCAAGTGAATCTGGGCCGCGCAGGGCAACGAGCACTTGTTCGCAGTCTGTCTTTCCCACCACACGGACTCGCTAGCATCCCTCGGTAAAGACAAGGCTAGGGTAGTAGGTAAAGCACAATGTTTTACAACTAAAGGGCGCTTCACTGGTCAGCGCAGGAAATAAGTACAGGAGCCTGGGGCATTTCTTTTGGCTGTCCATCGTGCGTGAGCGGAGTTGACCTCTGACCTCTGCAAAACAAGGAGAAGGACAAAGAAGTCACCCACTGAGAATATGTTATCAGGAGGAGGAGAGGATGATGAGTGCCCGGTTAAGAGTTTTCCGGTATCATAATCCCTAAGGCTGACTTGTTACTTAATGCTCTTTCTTATCTCGGTTCCCCTCACATGACTTAAAAACATACTCTGCCCCCAAATAACCACCTCCATTTCGCAGAGGTGGAACCTGAAGTGCCACCAGGTTTGGGGCGACTCCCTGAGAAGCGGGGAACTTTCAGTCAAGGGCTGCGGTTCTAAGACAACATTCTTCCTCTTGATCCACTGATACTAAAATAGGAACCATGCCTTTCCTCGAGCTGCCCAAGGGGAAAACTCTCCTGTACTAACTGATCACCTCCAGGCTCATTTCCTAAGCTATATAATAATCAACCCAATTTAAATGTAAGGCCAATTAAAACAACGGTCCCTGAGACCAGAGGGCCTGTGACTCCAACACAGATGAAGGAAAAGACAAAAGTCTCACAGGCACACGGTGAGCATGTGCTCAGGGAAGGCGGCAAGGAGACACTGGCTTTGGAGTGTGTGTAAATCGGGGCGGCGTGGGCCAAGTCAACACATGCGGGAGAGGGGACTCCAGACATGACCAGCAAGTTCACCGAAATACCCATCATTTGGATTGGAACTACACCAGACTGACCTGATTTCTCATTTGGCTTTTGGTAAGTGAGTAGGAAAAAATTTACTTCACCGTTATAATAAGGAAACCCTTCACACTCTTGGTAATTTCTGTAGAGCTTCTCATTCTAAAAAGACGGGATGGGGCACCTCCCTGACATTTCCCAGCAGGCCTCCCGAAGACCAGATGCCATCCACTCGCGGCTCTGGCCTCCCGTGGTCTGCACAGCAGAAATCGTTGGCTTCTGGTGGCTTGACCTACTCAACACCGTATCTTCGTAGAACAAAAGGAGCTACTTAAAAATTCAAATTGTATCTTTTTCATCGCTACACCCAAGTTTCTTTCTCTTGATACACACACACAAAAATAGTGTTGATAAATTACAACATTTGGGGACTTCAGAATTCAATAATCACTTAGCCTAAGATATTAGGATTTTAGAAAAACAAAACATGTGTTATAATCAAACCTCTGGATTAATCTGTTCATTCATGTGGGGATGCTGTAAGCACCAACTGTTCAACATGTTCAACTCTTTGTTCAAGAAAGATGAAATTCAAAGGCTGTTTTTTTTTTACCTTTAAGATTGAATCTGTAACAATATTACAATAGCTGAAAAGAATTTTAATAAGTAGTGAAAAAGGAAACATTAAGAAGAAAAAAGAAAAGTGAAAGCTGGGAAAGTACAGTATACAGAAAAGAGCAACAGGGACAGAGAGAGATTGGGGTGGAAGCCAGCTGAGTCCAAGGAAAGAGCAAAGAAGGCGGGAGCCTGACGTGGCTCAAGCTGACTGACGGCACAGGCCCCGGTTGGTGGAAGCGGCAGCGAGAGGCGTCATGATGTCCCCGCACATGACAGATGCCTGCTCAAGCAGCAAGCTCGCGGGAGCAAAGGTAAAGACCCCGGAGTTCGAAAATCTTAGTGCAAAGCTGAACTCAGTTTGGCTGTGCATTCTTGGCAAGTTAATCGTCTGCAACATCGTTAAAAAGATATCAAAAAGACACCACCCCCCCCAGCCGGCAGGGCTGATTTTACGACTAAATTTAATGAGCTTTCCCTCATGAAACCCCTAGTAAATAAACAGGCTCTCCACAAAGGTTTATTCCAACTTCGTATTTCCTGCATCTTGCAAAACTGCCTAGGTTGGGTTTCTGAACTTAATGTTAGGATTTCTCATGGCAAGAATGCAGTATATTTCGGGGCGCCTGGGTGGCTCAGTCGTTAAGCATCTGCCTTCAGCTCAGGTCATGATCCCAGGATCCTGGGATCGAGCCCCACATCGGGCACCCTGCTCCGCGGGAGGCCTGCTTCTCCCTCTCCACTCCCTCTGCTTGTGTTCCCTCTCTAGCTGTCTCTCTGTGTCAAATAAATAAATAAAATCTTTTAAAAAAAAAAAAAGAATGCAGTATATTTCTACCCCTAACTCTGTTGATCACCCTCTAAATTATGAACCTGGGTCGTGCCTAAGCAGTCATTAATTGCTGTGCAACCCAGGTAAAATTACATGAGGCCTATAGGTAGAGGGCAGTCTGGTAGCTCTAACAGGTAAGGGCTAAAATTACAACTAAGATTCTTCAGGGGGATCTGCTTTTCTAGAAATTAAGAACACTAACCATCTGTGTAACTGACAGTAAGATTCTAGTATGCAATCCTATTCTTTCTAATGGGAGGTTTTAAAGACAAGAACCTTTGCCCACACCATTTTCTCTGTGCCTGCTGGTGAACTTAGGTGGGCATGCTTCAAGAACACATCATTTACTCATCTACCCATTCATTTGTTCATTCATCCACTGGTGTACCAAGAGCTAGGGAAGCCAGGGACAGGAGGATTAAAACCAGTGCCCTGCTTTCAAAATATACTGGGAAGAGACAGATATATCAATGAATAATTACAACCCAGTGTGGCAGCTGGTCTGGGAGCGTACGCACAGGGACTTCAGGAGGAAGACCGAGACCAGAGACGGAAGGAGGGTCGGCAGTTTGCCCGAGAAGGGGGTGTACAAAGCCAAGAGCCTGGCTTAGCTAGGTGGCATCAGGTGATGCCATGGGATGGCAGGGGAGCGAGGACGGGGTGGTGGAGAGGAGAATGGCAAGCTTTGCTGCTGTCGCAAGCCGGCAGTCCCGGGAGGTTGCTTAGCAGAGCCAGGGTGTGACCACAGTCATGTTCAGAGGGGAATGCCAGCAGCAGCAAGGGGCCTGCGTGATAGACTTTTCTGAGCCCTGAATTATGATCCCCTCTGACTTCTTACATTGCCTCTTATTTCCAATATTTATGGGGCACTTAGGAAGATGCAGGCATACAGTTCTTCTTCTTGCATGCGTAGAAGTCTGTCCTCTGTATTCGACTGTAAAACCCCACGAGTGGACAACTGTGTGTTCTCTCCTTCAGAGACGTGAACAGGTTTTAACAATGTCTGTGAGCATTCACTTGGTATTAGGCACTTGCAGTATACGCAAGAAAAGGAATTTGACTTCTTGGAACTATCTAGAGGCGATTTGTGAGGAAGCTCTAGAACTGTAATATGACAGGTAAAGAGCAAGAAGCAAACAAAGCTTATGTCAGGGCCTCCTAAACATGGATGTGGAAAAGGGGAGTGAAGCCCAACGGGTGGGTATGGAAGTTGTGCTAGATCTAAAATTCCCGTACTGAAGACTGAAAGTCTGGCAAAGTAGCTCATCTGTGTGTAAGCCATCCTGAATAAAAGTATGAAATACCCGAATTTACAAATGGCTTTTCTGCCTTCCCAAAGGGTCCATTAAATAGCAGAATACCCAGTTATACACTTAGAACTTAATATACTTTCTGTGAGGCTTTCCTGAGTTCAAAAGGCCTTCAGATCTATGATCCCATGTGATCGTTACAGCTCTGTGATTCTTTGGGTATATCATTATGCTCACTGGAAGATGAGAAAACCAAGGCCGGGAGAAATGTATGACTTTTTAGCAAACAGACAAAGACAAATCCAGGCCTCCTGCCCTCCAGGACTCAGGTGACAAAAGGCTTCTTCCTGACCACCTTGCAGGAGCATCACCACCACGACCAGTACCATCCTCAAGGGGCGTTTCCTATGTGCCAGTGCTGGGGCATTAGCTCATTCCACGGAACACCTCTATGAAATGAGTGCCACCTACACCCATTTCACAGAAGAAAAACTGAAGGGTAGAGAGGTCAGTGACCCATCTTGCTCAAGAACTTGCAGTTTGCACCTGATGGATGCAGGACTCAAACCGAGGACTGAGGCCTGACCTCGAAGCACACACTTAATGATTAGATAATACTGCTTCTCTGCTCTCCCAGGCTTTTTATGGAAATGAAGTTTAGCCACAGAATAACAGATTCAAAATGAGGTACTTGGCTGAGTCTATTTTCCTATATTAACCCACACTGCTAATTACGACATGACTTGCTCTCGAACCAAGTCTCGTGAACCGCCACTCATCGAGTCAGAAAGTAGGACTCGGCTTCCATGTGGCTCTACCCCTGCTCCACACAACGGGGTTAGGCTGACCGGGAGCCCCGACATCCTGGCGGAGCACACCACTCACCTGTGCACATTTTCCATGGCGGCCACTTCTGCCAGCGCGGCGAGACTGAAGAACGCAGACACGGCTGGCATCTCCGGAGTGCTGCTCCGCGTCTCCGCGGCCTCGGGGTTGTGGCAGCCTTCGTCATGGCAGCCTGTCTCGGTCACTTTTGGGAGACTCCTCTGCAGCTGCTCCTTTGGTTTGTCATCTGTGGCGAAAGGGAAATTCATCACGAGAGGATCACTGTGTTCTCTCCAGAGAAGGGACACCGAGGAAACTCGGCGCCAGACCATGTGAAATGAGCTACTATTCTTTGTTCACTTGTCATCCATCGAATACGAAGGCTTTTACGGATTCTCTTCTCCCATGGTAATAACACTCTTTTATCAAGCTCAATTGCAACTACGGACAGTGTTATGCCCTGAAACTAAGTGGAAGAGAAGCTGTGTTTTATCCAAGGTCAAAGAATAGGTTAGTCTCAGAGTTAAGAGGGAGAAATGGGCTTTGACCAAAATAAAACTGATGGGACTTTTGCGAGGGGGCCTGTGGATGCTCTAAAAGGCCCCTAAAAGCCCAACTGAGCAAACATTTCTGATGAAGCTGTAAGATGCCCTGCTATGGCAACCTGAACATTTGGTTTGCTCTGACACCAACATTTAGGATGGCCTAAACTAATCCCAAAGATATCAGTCAATCCCAGTGAGATCCTAAGTTGTTATTCCTGTTCTGAAGACCTACTGGAAGGAAGACAAAAGGTCCTCTGCTATTTACAAAGAGGTGCTAAAATGCTATGAAAATATTGTGTTGGAAATGAGTATACTTTCCTTATTACGTAGCCATTATAGAGGAGGA
The DNA here is from genome assembly GCF_029215605.1 of Mirounga angustirostris. Lineage (NCBI taxonomy): Eukaryota > Metazoa > Chordata > Mammalia > Carnivora > Phocidae > Mirounga > Mirounga angustirostris. The sequence continues at coordinate 53,672,660 of NW_026991709.1, read as the reverse complement.
GGAATCTTTATCATGGCTTTTAAAACATTTTGAATATAAAAAGCAATTGATAAAGGCTGTAAATGTCATATATTAGAACATGTGCTTTTCTAAATGAAGGTAATATTTCTAAGATCTTTCACTCTTTCTATAAGTGAAAATGAGGCTATAACAATTTATGAAATCAAAATCACAGAACAGAACTCAGAGTGAAAAGGGAAGGAGCAGAGGGGCCTGCTGGACTACATATCAGGAAAACTAGATTCTAGTCCTCATCCTACTTCTACCTAGTAGGTCAATGTATTAAAAATGAAACCCTACCTCTTTGAGCTTTCTCTCTCATATAACAGGGTAAAATGGGGGTATTTAATATGCTTTATTGTTCTAACAATGTACACATGCTACACACAAAATGTGTACAAAATTCACTAATTGTCTTCCTATTCTATCTCAGCAATGAATCTTTATTTGCAATTAAATTAACCTAAATCAGGTATTTATAAATACTACACTCAAAACACACTCATTTAAATATTGTTTTTGTTTTATTAATTTATTTTTTCATTATGATAAGTGTACTCTTTTATACGCATCACCTATGTAACTCGTCCTCCCCCCCCCACCTCCCCTCTGGGAACCATCAGTTCATTCTCTATAGTTAAGATTCTGTTTCTTGTTTTTTTTGTCTTTCACTCTTTTTTTCCCCTTTGCTCTGAACACTTTTTTCTATTTATATAGGTCATTATGGACCTGTGACCTTTTTATGGAAACTGGATTAGGGCAGGGGCAGGGACACTTCAAAGTTGAGGAACTGAGATGCTGGGGGTGCTGGAAGGTAGAAAGGCAACAATAGCTAAAACCACTAATGCTTAGTTGGTGTAGCACCCCAAGATCTGAGGAGGATACTCAGTGGCACTCTCTGACCCCACTCCTTAACTTGGGCCTCTCGGGCAATTCTACTGCTATGAAAGCCACCAGGAACAGCAAACAGACCACAGGCCATGACTGAAAATGGAGAAATTCACTGTAAGTTAAGATTTGGTTAAAGATCAGCTCAGAGGGGCGCCTGGGTGGCTCAGTTGGTTAAGCGACTGTTTTCGGCTCAGGTCATGATCCTGGAGTCCCGGGATCGAGTCCCACATCGGGCTCCCTGCTCAGCGGGGAGTCTGCTTCTCCCTCTGACCCTCCCCCCTCTCCTGCTCTCTGTCTCTCAGTCTCTTTCTCTCAAATAAATAAATAAAATCTTTAAAAAAAAAAAAAAAAAAAATAAAGATCAGCTCAGAGAACTCAAGAAATCCAAAAGCCTTCTCAGGCTCCCTCAGTGGAGAGAATCAACTTATTAGAAAGTGCTGGATGTTTTCTAAGGTTCCTTAATACACTGGTTTTAAATACTTGATAATATGGTTTGTAGTGACTTGAACAGTGAACCATGAAGAAACACTGATTCATCTAGTATTTTTAAAAGTCGAGGATCTCCGGGAATTTACTTAATGAAGACTGCTTTTGTGCATGCTGAGAAAGAGATGGAGAAACACAGAGTCCTAAAAATTACCTTTCCTTTCTAAGAATGCTCTTGGAAAAAGAGCTATGATTTTAACACGTATACATTTGGTACATTTGGGAGCCTGTGGAAAACTAGTTCTCAAGGAGATCCAGAGAAAGAAAATGTTCCTGTGGCCAAACCCACAGAGCAGACCCATTTTTCAATGAGGACCCAAAGCTGGCTTATAGTCATTTGCTGTCCAATGTGGCCATGACAGTCATCACCTTGCTCTGGTTCTCTCATCTAAAGCTTCCTCTTCTTACCCAAAGTACCTCCTGCTGGTGATACCCGGCCATCTGCTGTTCTGACAAGGTGGGTGATCTTGGTTTTTCTTGCTTTTCTCTTTTGGCTGCCCACCAAGGGTTCTTGTGTTGTTGTTGGCTCTGGAGTGTTGGGAATGGATAGGGCATTTTTAACCTTATGAGCAGGCTCTGTGGTGTTCTTGTCTTCTGAAAATATGGCTGAAATAGGACAGATCATATATAGTTACACACAAAAGCATAAGACATCACATTGGTCTTAGAAAGAATTTCTCAATGCCTGACCCATCTGAATGGAGAACGGAGATTTAGAGTTTTCAAAGCACTGATGGGAAAAAGAAATAAAATGCTGCCCATAATTTTAAACAAATACATTTATTTTAATCTCTTTTGATAAATTAGATACAGAGAATTCGGATGCCCTCTCTCTCTTTTAACAGAACACCGAACCAAAAGGCCATCGGAGTAACATTTTCTAAGTGTTTGGATCTTGCAGGTTTGGTGGGGAAGACAGTGTATGCAAATCTGAGTGAATTTTGCTCCAACAGACCATAATTTCTACATGTGGCCAGGGTCCCTATCTGAGATCCTCTTGGCCACCTGTCCTGGGAAGATGATTAAAGAAGTTTCTCTTCTTCTGAGGATACTGAGATTAAATATGTGCTTCTGAATTTATAGTTATCATTGGGACACTTGCTTTCAATCACCAGGTTGGACTGATCAGAAAAGAAATTGTGAGGCCTGACCTTTTACGCATACTGACTGCTCAGCAAAGACCTGGCCCACATTGGGGATGCCTGCACATAAGGAAACACTCTCCCATTCGCGGAATTCTAGGACCAGGTGAATGTGCTTAGTGAGATAATTTAATGAAGTGCCACAGGCCAGCAAGGCTCCCAGAAAGGTATCAGGTACCCTCATTCTAACTGAATACCAGTGAATCATTCAGCAGCACACACTTCTATCTGAGGAGTCACCGTGTCAAGAGTGAGGAGCACGCTTGCCACGCAAGACCTTGCTCCCAGTTCAAACAGGCTGGGGATGCTTGCATCTTTTCTTATACACTCATTTCCTTAGGAGTTCATTCTCCCACCCCCAATTTAAAAGTAAGACAAGTATATGTAGATTTGAGTGCAGTAAACATTTAAGAATATATACATGCAGTCAAGTTTAGTAATTGGGCCTTTTTTTTTTTTTTTTTTTTTAAATTCCAGTGGCCTAAGGGCTTTTAAGCAGGGAAAAGAGGTATCTTTCCATTTTTAAACCATCCAATCTCTTAAGACAGGTACAGAAATAGTTTCTGACAAAGAGGGGAGTGTGGCTCGGGAAATCAAGGTCTGACATGGCTCACTCCCGTGCACAGAGCCGGGAGAAAACTGAAGGTGCTGATCAGAAGGCAAAGCTGAAGGGAGACACTGGAAATACAACAATGCATATCGCACGGGAAGAAAAGAAAGCTAAAATAAGAGGAAGAGAACAGAGCAAGAATAACTCAGGGTGTGAAAAAATGCATATGCTGGTATAAATCTGAGTTTTTAATGAGGTTAGGTACATCCTTGGGAAAGCAGGGCTATGAATTCGTTAAGATCTTTGCCCTCAAGAGACTGATTCCAGGCTTCCCATTCCAAAACAAGCAGGAAATCATTTCAATTACATCAAAAAAAGGATGTAAAGCAGAAATCATACTGTGATTTGTGGCTTGGCCTTACTCAATCTAGCATAATAGAGGGCTGTGTGGGACAGGCTTAAGATAATAGTTATTCAAAAGAAACTACTTGGCAACACTCTCAAGTATCTTTTCAAACAAGTATTAGGAAAAAGGCTCCTTTTAAATTGTAGATCTGTACCCAGGAAACAGTCTTGGTGTATTTATACTTTGATATTTAGCTTAACATAGAGCAGTGCTGGTATGTATTTTAAGATTTTTTTTTTAGTTTAAACTTCAATAAAAGCTGCCAGTAAAATAAAAGATAATTTGGTTAGGAAACACTCCAAAGAAGTTTCATGACTCTGCATTAGCCTTGAAATTCAAAGCCTCCAATAGGTATAAAGAAGCCAGAATATGAGTTTACAATGAGCATAAATAACTTCTATTAGATATTCACAAGCTTCGAAATTTCTAGTTTCTTATCCAGATCCTTCAGTTGTCCCTTCTGATTATAGGCGGTGAATCTTAATCACTTCTCCAGTATGAACACAACATTATAGATGGCTCTTCCAGAAAAAGCACTAACCTATTCCCTCTTCTCCTTCCACTTCCTAGAAAAATCTAGAACTTATGGAAATAAGGGTACGGCAGGGTTCCAAAGACGAAGGGTGAATTCCATCAGAAGAACTGCTTACAGAAAGAACGAACCCAGGAGGTCAAAGAAAAGGCCATGTGGGTTAGGAAAAGATGAACTGATTTCTACACAAAGACCATGGGGTAACAGAAATGACAGTCACAGAGAGACCTGGATTCTGCTCTTGACTTTTTAATTTACTAATGGAAGGACCAAGGGTCTCTAGTTTCTTCATGTAAAGGTGGAGGCTGGACTAGATTGGCTCTAAAGGAGCCATGAGCCCCCACCCCACATAGCCCAAAATCAGGGTCCTAGCCAGCCTCCAGACAGTTCCAGAGTCTCAAGGCGAGGTAAGAGTACTTCCTTGACAAGGACTGTTAGTTCTTTTGCCTTTGGGAAGCCTTTGAATGGTTTCATTTCCTTTCAGTGGTTGCTCTGTTTCCTGTGTGTTCCAGATGAATTAGTAAAAACACAGTGAGAAGCCAAGGGGATGGCTGCAAAAGGGAGGTAGAGTTAAGGCCTAAAAGCAGACTGGGACTAGGGGAAGCTCAGAAACCAGCAGACAAGGAAGGCAGGCTGGCCGACAGACACCAGCAATCAAGTCCCAGAGGCTGGTGTACTGGGGGACAGAAAAGGAACGAATCAGGTTAGAGACCAAGTGGAAGAGGCAAAATGTGAGAATACATCGAAGATTCTCACAAATCACTGAAAAGGAGCTCATGCCACCTCTCTAGATGTCATCTCCTCTAAACTTACTGCCAGATCAAGAAGGAATCATGGGGCCTACAGATTGTCCACATTTCAAAGAGTGATATAATGAGACCTTGCCAGAATTTGGAAGAGAAGGTAAGCGTGAGTCTGCCCCATGCTTTGACCCAGGAGCTATCCCCAGAACATCCTGTGCTGTCTGGAGGCCAAGACCAATGACAGCCTTCAGGGGCAGGACTCAGAGAGAACACTATCCTAAGACAGAAGACCTGGGGAAGGCAGGGAAGGCTAAGGCAAAGAAGTGGCCGTCTGGGACGCAAGAGCACATCTGAGTCCAGCAACGTTAGCAAAGCCAAGGATGGCCTGCTGGTGAGAGACAGGAAATGGAAAATGCTCAGAGAGAAAAAGAGTCTGAAGCTGAGCACCCACACAGCAAGCCAGTTCCTTTTTTTCCCCTCCCTGCCAAACTAATGGAAATGTGAGAAAAGAAAGGCTTTTGTCCTCTAAAAACAAATTAGTCATTTCTCTTTCGGCTTGTAACTGAACACACAAACCTACCCAAGCACTGCGAAACAAGTCCACAGGGTTAGTTTTTATACTCCACGATAATCATAACATACTTGGAGCGTATCATCAGAGAGAGATAATGTGAGCTCACTCCTGGAGCAACGTCAGGAATGTGGTAATAAGAGACTGTCTTGTTTTCCAAACCCTGCTCCCAAAATGTGGGGTGAATTTTTTGAGATAGCAGCACTGTGGTTGTACCAATCCCCAGGAGGCCACTAGAGTGCTCCAGAGTCACGAATTCACATTCTGACTAGGGGAATCAAACCTGCACTGAAATTATTATAGCCAAATCTGGAATTTCACGGCCTTTGGTTGGTCTCTCTTGAGCTGAAAATGCAGTCAGATGCTGAATGGAACACAGGAAATAGAATCAAATGAATGAGCCTTATCTAAGACCCCAGGAGACCCTGTTGAAGTTACATAGCAGCTATTTTGAACTCGAGAAAAGAGATCAAGGTTAGTCTGAGTGTTGTGGATCACGTTAACTATAAACCAGATTTTTCTCCCCCATAATTAGATTTATATACTGCAAAGGAACTCATCTTCTGGAGATTCTCAGTCTCAGGTTTGGGCTGTTTTAGTTTTTTTCTCTTAAGATACCGTTTATAATTGCAACATCTGAGCCAAATAAGGGCTCAGATATGCCTGAAAAATCGAAATTGTTAGCAGCCAACGTGTTTTAGTGGAAAGAGTGCTGGTTTCTTCTCTTCCTACTTATGTTGGCCAGGCTTCACTCCTTATCATGTATTTATTTGGGGGCTAATAAGCCCTCCTGAATTCCCTAGGGCTCCTGCCAAGATTAGTTTTACATAAAATACTGTGAAAACCCTCTGGAAACCATAAAGCAATATTAAGTATGTAATAATAACGATGATGATAATTAAATTAGAAACCTCCAACTTAAGCATGAGCATAGGACACCATAACCCGGTAGAAAGATAAATACAGTGGCAGATACAAGTCATCTTGGTTTATCTGAAAATTTAACCTTTAATTTCAGGCTTATTGATAAGCAATCTTCTTTTATGATCTGCAGAAGTTTCAAGAAATGGTTTAGTGATTTTGAATTTTAAAAGCATGGGGGAAAAGGCTTAAAACAGATTATAAGCTTAGCATTTAAACTGCAGATGTGATTACTAAGCACCTAAAGATTTCTGATATTTTGGGGAAGAAAAAAATGAACTGCAAGCCAATTATACTCAGGATGGTGAAAAAAAAAGCAGAGTGAACTTGAAGTTATCTCCTTTAACCGAAGTCAGGAATAGCAAACTGAGTTGAACACCTCAGTGGAACCAATGTTTCTAGTATAGACCTCAGCTACAAACAAATCCTGTCTAACCTTTGCCCAGGATGGCTAAAACATGTTAACACTATCCTGATTACGGTTTCATCTTCTGTCCTTATGTATGTATACTCTCCAAGGTAAAGTTTAAACAAGCCATAGGTGAGAGAGGATGAAATAAAGCATCTAGATAATTCACAGTCACCACCTGAATGAGGAAATATAGGGGATGGTATAAAAATCAGTAGCCAAAAAGGTCACTTTAAATTACTGGTAATTTCCGATGCGCAAATGGATTCCTTTTTTCCTGGCCACATAAAGTGAATATGCACTCTGTATCAAAAGACATGCAGTTTTCAATGCATATTCTTCAAAGTTTGTAACATATTCATATACATTAATAATAAATATAATTAATATCACCAATAATAACTCTATTCCCACTAAACCCTTGGGACTGCCTAGAAGACTTGAAATTGATTTACTTTTCTGCCCCCTAAAGGGCAGAATTAGGGCTGCAGAGTAAGGTTGCCTCCAGCACCACACCACCCACTCAGCAAATCATAGTAATAACAGCAAGTATGAGAGGGGAAATGACATTTGAGGTTGATATATTACCCCCCCATCACTCACCCCACCCCCAAACACATATCACACACACACTTAGTACACACGTGGAGAGCGAACCTGGAGAGATTAAACACAATTTGTCCCACTGAAAACTGCCCCTTATTGGCAGGTCAGAGCCTGACACCCACGTCTCCTAATTCCAACCTCACTGCACACACTATGATACCATGTTCTACATGACACGGAGTTTCTGTTTAAAAACAAAACATTTAGAACAGTATCATTTTAAGTAAAGAGTAAGATGGTCTTAAGAGCCTCTTTGATTCCTTTGATTGTTCATCACTGCCTTGCATTTATCAAATCTGTGCAGAATATATCTTTAAAATTCACAAGAGCTAATATATTGCATTTTGGATGTTAGCATTTAATGCTGAGAGCAGCAGAGCAATTCATATTTGGCTTTGCCAGCTAAGGGCAGAAACAGTCCTCTGGACAGGTTCTGCATGTGAAGTAACAGGCCAGAAAACAGATACACTGCTGGGATTTTTTGTAAGAGTGCAATGACATAAAAGCAGATATCTGGCTTGTGTGAACTGTGCCTACCGAATAAGAACAATTTCATGTTTGCTATAAACTCTAGTTGGAATATTTTTTGAGAAATATCTTTAACACATGAGGATTTCTGATACATTACTTGGGCCAAATGTGCATTTTACATTTTCTCTCCCTTTCAGGAAAGAAACTAGAGTGTATTTGGGAGTCAAAAGACAAGGTCTGCTTCATGAAGTCCCCCTTTCTGGGTGTAAGTAAATCAAAGGGACTGGACTCAATGATCTAATGAAGGATTATACAAATGTTGAGCGTGGGGCGCCTGGGTGGCTCCGTCGGTTAAGCGTCTGACTCTTGGTTTCGGCTCTGGTCATCATTTCCCAGTTGTGGGATCAAGCCCTGCGTGGGGCTCCAAGCTCAGTGCAAAGTCTGCTTCAGAGTCTCTCTCCCTCTCCCTCTGCCCCTCCCAGCTCACACACGCAGGCACATGCTCTCTCTAAAATAAATACATAAAATCTTAAAAAAAAAAAAAAAGTTGAGCTCCTTAAAAATAGCGACAGTGAAAAAAAGGAACAATGGTAAGAAGAGGACAGCCCCTTCACAGTCACAGAAATGAGCACTCACTGGAGGGTTCAGTATTTAACAGAAATTAGGTAGACATCACAGCTAAAGAGGGCTATGGGAAATTTTGAAGTAAAATCTGCACCTAGGACCTGTAACATTATGCTAGTCAACATGGAACTTTTCCTCGGTTATCCGTAAGCCTCTGGAGTATTCCATCTGAACATATTTAGAGGTACCGGGAGCTGTGCTGGGGCAAAGTTCAGGACAGGAACACTGCTGACATGCCCAAGCCCAGCCAACCAGAAAAGCCCCACGCTGGCTCTACTCTGGCTCCCATAAGCATCTGCCTGCAACATGAATGCAACACTGAATATTTTTAGTTATGGAAAACTTTAATTTCTGGTTAATGTGGTTCAAAGGCTGTAAGTGCCCCTTTGACAAATTAAGCTTGTATGAAACACCGCCTGACCCTCAGCAGGGTCAAAAAATCTGTCAGTTTTGATTTGAAAATTAAAAACAACCAAATTACAAGCCCTCAGGTATAGTGCTCTTGGGTGAGCCTATATAAATTATGCCTTTTTAAACCTTTCCAACACAGACTACCTGAAATGATACAGAGAATACTGTTGCGTTTACCTTCTGTAGGGTGAATGGCATCCAAGAAGAGTTGCTTGTTTGACCATTTATCCCCACTTCCTAAAAACAACGACAGAGAAAGAAAGTGAAACTCTACTCCTAGGACAGACACATAACAGTATAAAAAGAAGATAATACACAAAACAGCTTATATATGAAACTTTATCACACAAATGAAGCAGAGTTTTATTTTAACTATTTAATTCTCAAAACGGCATTTGCCAACTAAAATAATCAGGTGATACAGGAAATGGATTGAAAATAAACAAATCTGCTTTCTGTGAAATACACTGTTGGATAATTTCTATGACTTTCATCAAGACAACTGACCATCAGTTAAAAAGGAATGATAAAAGCTGACATTTTACCTAAAGAGTGAGGTTTCTCTACTGGAAGCAGAGAAAAAAATATTAACATACAAAACAAAACCAAGGGGCTGGAGCGGAGGTGAAAAATAAAACCCAAATGAAGTAAAAAGTCACATACAGGAATGCGTAGGCACATATGTCTACACACGGAAGACAGGTGCATTTAAAGGCTCATTCCAGAAACATGAAAGGCTTCACATCTGGCCATGCAAGTGGGATGCGAATGGGCATCGGATGAGTAGGCTCACAGTGGTCACGACAGGAACATGCAGGGCGATGCTAAAGAAAGCCTAACTTCTGGGACACATGGCTGGACTGAACCAGACAGGGAGATTTATCTTTTATGTGGAATAAGAATAGGAGTCCTGAACTACGAGAAGAAGGAAATCTTCAGATGAGTCCTGAAGAGGTTCAAGGGCTCATCAAAATCATAACAATAAGACAGATGCTCAGAGTGAAGAGATGGTGGAGGGCAATGCACGTCTAGTGCCCTCTGGAAATAAGTTACGTGACTGAAGGGGGTGGGAAGAGCCTGGCAAACAAAGTAACATAGACTGGAAAAAAAGAGACAGGTACGGCTTCGGAGTGGAATCCTCCCAGACAAGAATCCTCAAGGGTCAGAGAAAGCACAGAAATGGGGGCACTTTCATATGAATAGGAAACTCCTGAGGTTTCAGGAGGTAGGAAAACGTGGTCCTGGTTTCTCTCATGCCCCACATGAGAGAAACGAGAATAGTCAAAGGAAATAAGTGGATAAGAGCTCAAGAAGACTAAGTTACAAAATGCACCAAATATGGATGAAAACAGCAATTTTAGGATTCATATGGAACTCTGAAAATAGAGACATTATGGGATTTGAGTAGGAATCCAAGTGAAGGAGATCTCTCTTTGCAATTAGCGGCGGAGTCTAGAGATAATGAATACGCCTGCATTAGGAGCCGATGACACTGAAGCAAGCCGAGGGGAGGAAAAGGCAAAGGCGGTGCACAGAAGCGTTACTCAAAGATGAATTCACAATGGAGGTGGCCAAGAAACCTTGATGGAGGATGGAAGGCACCAATACCTTTTTCCGGAACATTAGGCTTCTCCTTTTTGTGCTTATATTTGCTGACAATTTTGTGGAATAAGTTCTTTTTCTGAGACTGGAAAGGACCTACAGACAATATTAATATAAATATATTTTAAATTGACAATGTTTCATAAAACAATACCGTGTGTTCCTAAACAATTACACCCTCCTCCCCCTTGTGGTACAAGCAAACGGAGTCACAAGAAATGTCATCTTGCATATCTTCACTCCTCTAAATATACTCAGCGCCCTTCCTTAGGCTTACTTAAAACCCACTGAAAAATTTTCCTTAGGAATGTATTGGGCAGGAGCCCCCATTAGGGCTGGGACTCCCTAAGCAGAAACTGCAGATTTAGTGACTAGAGACAGACCACAACCCGTAACTGAAGAGTAGCTGTAGGCTTTAACAAAGAAGTGATTTTACTTTATTTTAGATTCCTCAGTATGGTGAAGGAAAAGATGGCAGGGGCATTTCTTCTAAGAAACTGGTTTTCGTAGTAAGAACAGCACTTTCAGGACAATAATTGGCCTGAGAGCACTGGATAGCTTTCTAGCCTTTTCTGAGGTTATTCTGGGAAGAAAATGTGCTTTAAGAATAGAAAAACATTTGCCCCAAAAAATCGGGGTGGGAGGGGAGAGAAGTCTCAGATTGTATCTTTGGTTCCGCAGATAAAGAAAACAGAACGACGATTTGTCAATCACCTAATCGGAAATGCCGACAGCAGCACTGACCTCCCCAAGCAGGTTTCTTTCTGTATATACTTTGCTGATATATTCCTATGTGAAACGGACTCAAATCACTTTATGTAACTTCTGTTTGCTCATCTGTAAATGGGGATAAAGACAGTGCCTAACTTAGAGCTGACGTGAGGATTTAAAGAGTCAGAGACTCTGCAAGCTGCCCCTGCTCCCACTACCCACCTGCCAGCGTCTGTACCCACATGTACTGCTCCCCCTCCTGCCAAAGGCAAACTATTCCCACTCCTGCCTCCAGCAGAGACTCACTGGCTTTTACGTTCACAGTATCTGCAACTGTCACCAACTTCAGAACATTTCCATCACCTCAAAAGTAAATCCCATACCCTTTAGCTATCACCCTTCCCTATTTCTGCATTCTCTCTATCCCTCAGCCATCACTCATCTCCTTTCTGCCTCTATAGATCTGCCTACTCTGGAAATTTCACACAAATGAATCATGTAATACAGTCTTTTGTATCCGGATTCTCTGACTTGCTATAATGTTTGCAAGGCTCATCCATGTTTAGTATGTATCAGCAGTTCACTCCTTTTTAAAGGCTGAATAGTATTCCACTGCATGGATGTACCACATTGTGTTTATTCACTCATCAGCTGATAGATATCTGGGTTGCTTCCACCTTTGGGCTATTATGAATAATCCTGTTAGAATTACTTATATATTAAGCTTTTTGTGTGGATATGCATGCTCATTTTTTTGGGACATATACCTAGCGGTGCAAGTTGCTAGGTCGTATGGTAACTCTATGTTTATAAACCTTTGGAGGAACTGCCAGATTATTTAACATCCTTGTCAACACTTAACTATTAATCTGTCTTTGAGTATGATCATCATAAGGATGTATTTCTCTCATTGTAGTTTTGATTTGCATTTTCCTGGTGACTAATGATGTCAAGCATCTTTTCATGGGCCCACTGGCCATTTGTATATCTTCTTTAGAGAAAGAGTTCTGATAATTTGTCCATTTTTATTTTTTTATTATTTTTTTTACATGGATGTCTGTAGCAACTTTATCCTTTTTTTTATAATTGTTATGTTAATCACCATATACTACATCATTAGTTTTTGATGTAGTGTTCCACGATTCATTGTTTGCATATAATACCCAGTGCTCCATGCAGTACGTGCCTCTTTACCCATTACCAGGCTAACCCATCCCTCCACCCTCCTCCCCTCTAGAACCCTCAGTTTGTTTCTCAGAGTCCATAATCTCTCATGGTTCGTCTAATTTGTCCATTTTTAAACTGAGTTGTCTTTCTTTTTATTGAGCTGTAAGAGTTCTTTATATATTCTACACAAAAGTCCTTTATCAGATAGGTAGTTTGCAAATATTTTCTCCCATTCTGTGGATTGTCTTTTCACTTTATCAGTGTCCTATGAAGCACAAAAGTTTTAAATTTTTAACAGTCCAATTTATTTACTTTGTATTTTGGTGTCACAAAGGATCCATTGCCAAATCTGAGGTCACTTAGATTTGACCCCTATGTTTTCTTTGGAAAAGTTTTATAGCTTTAGCTTTCACACTGAGGTCTTTGATTCATTTCAAGTTAATTTTTGTATATTGTGTGAGGTAAGTAAGAGTCCAAATTCATTCTTTTGTATGTGGTTATCCGGTTGTCCCAGCACCGTTTTGAAAAGACTAATCTTTTCCCCATTGAATAGTCTTACCTTCTTCATTGAAAAACCACTGGTCAATGATGTATAGGTCTATTTTCTGGGCCTTCAATTCTATTCCATTAACCTATATCACTATGTCAGTACCACGCTGCTTGCCTACCAGTTTTTGTAGCTAGTTTTAAAACTGAAAAAATTATTTTGGCTATTCTGAATCTCTCGCAATTCCACATTAATTTTAGAATCTCTTAGTATCTATAAAAGAAGCTAGAATTCTAATAGCGATTGGGCTGAATCTGTAGATCAATTTGAAGGAGTGTTTCCATCTTAACAATATTAAGTCTTCCAATCCATGAATGTGGGATGTTTTACCATTTATTTTGATTATTTTTCTTTCAACAACACTTTGTAGCTTTCAATGTGTTGCACATCTTTTGTTAAATTTATTCCTATGTACTTTATTCTTTTTGATGTTACTATGAATGGAACTGTTTTCCTAACTTCATTTTCAGATTGTTCATTGAAACTGTACAAAATACAACTGATTTTTTTTTTTTTTTAATTTAAATTCTAGTTAGTCGACATACTGTTCAATATTGGTTTCAGGAGTAGAGTTCAGTGGTTCATTATTTACATATAACCCAGTGTTAATCATAACAAGTGCCCTCCTTAATACCCATCATTCATCTATCTCATCCCCCCATCCCTCCAACTACCCTGTTTGTTCTCTATAGTTAAGAGCCTCTCATGATTTGTTCCCATCTTTTTCCCCCCCAGTCCTGAATGTTCATTCATTTAGTTTCTTAAATTCCACATATGAGTGGAATCATATGGTATTTGTCTTTCTCTGACTGACTTATTTCACATAGCATAATACACTCTAGCTCCACCCACGTCATTGCAAATAGCAAGATTTCATTCTTTCTGATGGTTGAGTAGCATTCCAGTACACACACACACACACACACACACACACACACACACACCCGTATATTCTTTATCCATTCATCAGTTGATGGGCATCTGGGCTCTTTCCATAGTTTGGCTATTGTTGATAATGCTGCTATTAACATTGGGGTGCATGTATTCCTTTGAATGTGCAATTTTTTTTAATCCTTTGGGTAAATAGCTAGTAGTGCAATTGCTGGATCATAGGGTAGTTCTGTTTTTAGCTTTTTGAGGAACCACCATACTGTTCTTCAGAGTGGCTGCACCAGTTTGCGCTGCCACCAACAGTGCAAGAGGGTTCCCCTTTCTCTGCATTACAACTGATTTTTGTATCTTTCAAACCTGTTGAACTCATTAATTTATTAGCTATAGTAGTTTTCTGGGGATACCTTAGGTTTTCTATATAAAATATCACGTCATCTATGAATAGGAATAGTTTTACTTCTTCCTTTTTCTTGCCTAATTGCCCTGGCTAGAACCTCAAGTACAATGCTGAACAGAAGTGCTGAGAGTGGACATCCTTATCTTGTTCCCTACCTTAGGGGGAAACATTGTCACTATTAAATAGGAATGTTGTGGGATTTTTGTAGATGCTCTTTATCAGGTTGAGGAAGTTTCCTTCCACTCTGAGTTTGTTAACTATTCTCATAAAATACGTTGGACTTTGTCAAATGCTTTTTTTCTACATCTATTAAGATGATCACACGGGATTTTTGTTGTTTTATTGATATAGTATACTACATTGATCTTTGGATGTTAAACCAACCTTGCATTCTGGGAATAAAATCCCACTTGGTATATAATTGGTAATGGTATATAATTTTTATTATATGTTGCTGGATTTGGTTTGCTACTATTTTGTTAAGGAATTTTATGTCTCTGTTTGTAAGAGCTATGATCTGTAGTTTTTCTTGTGATATCTTCATCTAGTTTTGACATTCAGGTCATGATTGGCCTCACAGAATGAATTAGGAAATATTCCCTCTTCTTCTAATTTTTGAATGAGTTTGTGAAAAACTGATATTAATTCTTCTTTGAATGTTTGGTAGAATTTAGCAGTGAAGCCTGGGCCTGGGTTTTTTTTTTTTCCCCCTTTGGTACTTTTGTGATTACTAAATTCAATCTCTTTAGTAGTTACTGTTCTATTCAGATTGTCTATTTCTTCTTATTATCAGTTTTGGTAGTTGTGCTTTCGAGGAATTGTCCATTTCACACAGGTTATCTAATTTATTGGTATGTAACTGTTCATAGTATTCCTATCTAATCTGTTCCATTTCTGTAAGGTCAGCAGTAATGTCCCCTATTAGATTTTTTATTATAATAACTTTAGTCTTCTCCTTCTTAATTGATCAGTCTAGCTAAACATTTTTCTAATTTGTTGCTCTTTTCAAAGAACCAGCTTTTGGTTTCATTGACTCTTTAATGATTTTCTATTCTTTATTTAATTTTATTAATTTCCTCTTCAATCTTTATCATTTCCTTTCTTCTACTTCCTTTAAGTTTCATTTGCTTTTTTTCTTACAATGTTTCAAGATAGGTCAGATTATTGATTTGAGATCTTTTTTCTTTCTTGACATAAACATTTATAGCTATAAACTGTGCTCTAAGCACTGTCTTAGTTGTATCCCATAAATTTTGGCATGTTGTATTTTCATTTTTATTCATCTCAAAGTATTTCCTGATTTCCTTATTAATTTCTTCTTTCTTTTTATTTTTTTTCTTTGATTTATTGGTTATTGAGTATATGTGCTGCCAAAGTGACTTACTGGCTATTTAGAGTGTATTGCCTAATCTCCACATATTTGTGAGCTTCCCAAACATTTTCGTGTTGTTGATTTTTAATTTCATTCCACTGTAATCAGACAACATAATTGGAATTACTTCAACCCTTTTAAATGTATTGGTTTGTTTCATGGCCTAGTGTATAGTGCATTCTAGAGACTGTTCCAATGTGCACTTGAGAAGAATTTTTGTCTACTACTGATGGGTAGAGTATTCTATACATAGGCAAAGCTTGGAGATACTGCAGGTTTGGTTCCAGACCATTGCAATAAAGCAAACATTGCAATAAAGTGAATCAAATGAATGTTCTGGTTTCCTAGTGCATATAAAAATTATGGTTACACTATACTATAGTCTATTAACTGTTCAATAGCATTAGGTCTACAAAAAATGAATATACTTTAATGAAAAGAGACTTTATTGCTAAAAAGGCTAACCATGGGACACCTGGGTGGCTCAGTCGGTTAAGCATCCAACTCTTAATTTTGGCTCAGGCCATGATCTCAGGATCGCGCCCTGAATCGGGTTCCACACTCAGCATGGAAATCTGCTTAAGATTCTCGCTCTCCCTCTGCCCCTCCCCTGCTCTCTCTCTCTCTAAATAATAAAAATAAAATCTTTAAAAAATGCTAACCATTAACTGAGTTGTAATCATTGTTCACAGATCACCAAAGTATGACACAGAGACACCAAGTGAGTAAATGTTGGAATGCCGATAGACTTGTTTGACATAGTATTGGCACAGACCTTCAGTGGGTAAAACAACACTGTAACTGTTAAGTGCAATAAAATGAAGTATACATGTATGTCTGTTAGGTCTAGTTAATGCAGAGTGTTCAAGTCTTCTCTTTCCTTGTTGATCTTTTGCCTAGTTGTTCTATCACACCTATTCTTTCTTCCATAGCACTTCTCACCTTCTAACACAATATTATATGCTTTGCTTACTGTTTAGGCTGGTACCCCTGCCATAATGTAACCACCATGGCAGCAGGATTCTTTGTTTTCATTCACAGATATATTCTACATGCTGGAATGGTGTTTAGCAGATGATTGGTTCTGAACAGTATTTGCTGCATGAACAAAGTTCTTAAACCACTGGTTGGCACAAAGTAAGAGCTCAAGAAATGACATCTGTAGCTATTATCACTGATAACAGAAGGTTGTGCCAGTGTTTTTTGATGACTACACCAAGCCATCCTTTTAAATAACCAAAAGCAAATACTTCTGGATTAGCTGGTGGTGGTTTGAAATAGAAATAGAAAATGCCTTGTTGACTTTTTTGGGGGGGGGAGGGCGGGGAAGTGAGCAACAAGGGAAAGAAAATAAATTTAACAAATACAAAAAATATATATTGTGTGTACATACTACATTAATATCACAGGTATTCTCTATCATCCATTTACAATCACTGCCTCCTATGTATTTTAGACAACTGGGGAAACTCAGGGCTGGAGCACCTGAATGAGACACAGGCAGTCATGGAAAAGAGAAGTGGAAGAATGCAGAAAAACAATTCTGAGACCTCTTAGGACCATAAGGATGGATGAGATGGGTTAGGAAAGAAGCAAAGGATACGTATTTTCAGACCCAAACACACTCAGCGAAATCTGAAAAGTACAATTTAAGGACAAAGCTAAAGATAGAGGTTGTCAATTTTAACATGAGAAAAGAACATCCAGAGTGATTTAGTACACAGAGGAGCTTCTGAAAACTTTTATTTTTAAACCTCCTTGCTCCTAGACATCCCCCAAACTATAGCTATAAAACAAAACTTCAGATAAAGAAGAAAGTGACAAACTTAAAGGAGTAATAGACCAGATATAATTGCAGTCACTGAGAAGCAGCAATTTCAGAGTCAAGAAATGAACAATTTGACTTCTGTTCACCACTATGGTACATATGTGTGATATTTTGTCTAAAGGAAAATAAAGTCAAAATTTGTAATAAACAGCACATACAAGGAAATTCGCTACCATTTTTTCCTTAGTTAATTATATTAACTCAGAAACATACATGGAGGGAAAAGAAGGTAGGAAGTGAAAAGCGGAAGAGTTTTAGAAGGAATGGTTCAGAAAGCAAAAAAATGCAATGGAGGGCGCCTGGCGGGCTCAGTCGGTAGAGCTCGCAACTCCTGGTCTTGGGGTCGTGAGTTCCAGTCCCATGTTGCGGGTAGAGATTACCTTAAAAAAAACCTGCAAGTCTTTCACTAAACTACTAGGTCATGTTCTGATCCCATCTCTTTCTTAATCTCCCTACCAAATTTCTTAAAAGAGTGTTTGAGTTAGCTTCTAATTCCTTAAGACAAAAATCACATGTTGCTGGCATGGAAACTAGCTGGCTTTACTTTTGGGGAGGATAGCCTGTATGGTGATGATATCTGTCTCCTTTGCACCTAACTTCACAGCTGAGGAGAAAATGGAAAACCCCAATGTGAGAAGGTAAGAGGGCTACCAGAGAGACATTAACAATAACCTTTCCAAAACATTAATGTTACTCATGGTTTGCTAAAAAATGGACATTTTGGGGGTAAGGGGCTATCGTGATACAGACGCCACTTCAGTATGATCACCTGGGGTGATCATTTCTCAAGATCCGCAGGTAAGATGAATTAAGTGAACCTTGTTCTATAGAACTGCTGCAGGGAATGAAGGTTATGCGTCACGCGAATAGTGGTGGCGTAGGACCAGGTTCTATGGTTTCATGTTTCTAAGCTATAAAAAGAGCAGAAGTTTTATTCTAAAACTAGGCTGTCATTTTTGTAATAGATACATAAATAATAAATAACCAATGAAACAATAAGTTCCTTTGTGATAATTTATAGCAAAGTGCTCCCAGCTGCTGGGCATGTGGATCTGCTGACCTGAAGCCTGAGTAAACCAGCCACAATCAAGTTCGGATTCCCTGAGGGGCAGGAACTACCTCACTGGGCTGTACATGAATGCCTTGTTAAGGGATTCAGTATGACATCAGGTAGTATACCTTTTATATCTGCAAATGTGCTGTCACCATGTTCCTGAAAATATTTGGTGGCGATGAAGATGCTCAAACAGTTAACAGGGCAAAATACAGAGTTCTGCCTAAACTAAACTAAACTAAGCTATAACTCCCTGATATGAAGGGCCAGTCAGGCTGACATTAGCTCTTGGTCCTCTAACACTGAAAGTATCCTCAGTTTGGCTGAATCCCAAACGGGATTCTGTCCTCAGCCTTTAATTTTGTAAACCTGCTTCTTTTATTACCATTGCGATTTTTTAAAATCTCAAATCCTTAATCATTGGGAATTCCAATCTTAAAATATAAGCATGGATTGGAAGAAAAATGAAGACCACCAGCATGTTTGATAACAGGCTAAGGAACAATGTGAGAAGACTGAAGAGATACAGAAGGAGAAGTGAAGTCAAGGGTCAAGCTGGGACATAATTTAAATTGAGTTGAACTCAATTAACTTTTTCTCCATGACCCTACTTTGTCTGAAAATTACTATTCTGTAGAGCACTCTGACTTCTGATACTTTTGTAAAAAGTGCTTCATACATTAACAATATACTTAAAATAATGTGTCAAAACCTATCTTTTAAGTTACAATTAGATTTAGACTTATAATTTAAAGCCTTCATTTGAATATATAAAAGTAACTATGAGAGATAAACCAGAAAACATGCAGGCATGGGCTGCCTCGGCTGAACGGCACCAGAAGTTAGATGGATTACAATTTACTAGGTAGTTTGTTCTTAGAAGCAAAGGAAATTCTTTTCCTAAGTCATCGAGCTCTGCCTCCTATAATGTAGCTTGAGCCCAGTCAGAGGAGGGTGGCATTTAGTTATTTTCATCCATTTTTGTTGTAGAGTTTCTGACAAGACCCATTATACAGACCTGAAGGACAGGGCAGAGATAGTGGAGGGGACACTGGACAAGAGGAAGAGACTCCTTGGAAATAGAGATATAAATAAGGAGGCCACTGGGAAAGCAGAAGTGTAAAGCCCAGCAGATACTATGTTGTTGAGATCTAGAACTATATAAATGCATACAAAACCATTTCCTCTAGAGAGCATTACAGAAAAACTCTATACATTTTATATAACCTGGAGTAGCTAAAAAAAGTCCATAGTATAAGGCAGAGAAAAATATAGTAATTGTTGAATGATAAACACAGCAGCAACTACAGACAAAATACCAAATTGTTGGAGGAGAAATGAGGTTTCCTATGGACACATGCTCTTTTGTTAATAAACTAATGATCTTATACACAGTTTTTGCTTTGAACAATTCATTATGCAAAGGTGTAAAGAGTCTAGAGTCTAAGGAAACAATCTTCTCTATCCTCTGAGGATCAGGCAATTACAACACAGCTGGTATGTTAATTTCATTAATAACTTGTAGGATAATACACTGGTGCTGCTAATGACAAATTACAATTCGTTACAAGTACTATTTCTTTAGTTTGCTAAAAAGAGAATGTATTATTTAGTTTCTGATTTTAACTGCATTTTGCTCCATGAGTCAGAATGCAGTGCAAAATCTAGTCTTGAAAGACTCCTACCTACGTAATTACTGATAGGCTGTAAGGACCCAATGGCTCAGTGGCTTGAGAGGCATAACAGAAGAGTTAAGAGGATACTGTATGAGGTATAATCCAAAACTCCAAAAAGCTATTTCACATCAAAAGAAATACTGTTAATCTCAGCTGGGAGAGGAAAAATATGTAACAGATAACTAAGACCCAAGAGAAGGTCTCATGAAAATAGATCCTAACTCAAGGTTTTATAGCTTTACAAAAATAAATCTATTGTTACATTCTCTGATAGATAATTTGGCCAATTTCAGGGCTCGAAAATGAATGTCTCAAACTACCGGGAGTGGAGGAAGAGAATACATCTTGCACATCAATCAATTAAGTTCCATTTTATTGGCTTGTCAGGTATTTATCAGCAACTTTAAATCCAAGAATTATGGGAGCTCAAGGTAGCTGGGCATCTTTGGGCTCACGGACTACTTTGCGTATTTCTAGATGTCTCCAGGGCACAAAGACTGTCATTTCATTTGGTAATCCATTACAGTGCTCAGCTACCTACCTGTCAGCAAGGCTACTTTATTTCTTTCCTACTTATCTTGGAAGATCTCGATACAACCCTATTTTATTTTCCCAGATGAGCAAACTTGGTGATGCAACATTTCTTTTTTAGTTCTTTATTCACTAGACTTGTTTTTATTGAACACAGAGGAAAACCAAGCTAATTCTGAAATCACTTTTACGTTTCTCTCCGCCTTTAATCAGGAAGGGGGAATTTTCTTCAGCTACACAGATCTATCTTGAGATACAGATCTCAAAGCGACCCTCCCCGGTTGTGTCAACTCCAGTGTGCAAAGGAGGTTTTTGGTCTCGAGGGAGAAAAGTTTAACTTTCTTCAAAGAAACCATAATTTTTCCTAGACCTTATATAGTCCCTCTAAATCCATAAAATTGTGTCTGCTCATTAATATTTATCTCTGATCATTATCTATGAATGCTAGAATTTAGCAAGATTTATGCAAAGATATGTATCATATTATATCTATCCACCTATCCATCTATCTAAAATACACCAAAAAAGGGTCAGTCTTTCAACATCTGTATGGAAAACTAGAGGTACATTTCCCCACCAATCTTGAGACCTAAGTAAAAGCAGAAGACAAGTTCTCCATAAGAGCAGTGCCATCATTTTGGGGAGGACAATCCTTTATTGTGCTTGAATGTCCTGAGCAGGCTCTGATGCTTAGAACCCAAGCCCCCACCCGACAATATAATGGTGGTCTCACACTCTTCAAAACCCCCCTCTGAACTACAGTGTTGCCCTTGATGAATGCTGATACCCACCCAAGTCATGCAGATAATTTTGAAAGCTTCCCTGATACCCACAGGGAAGAATCTGATATTCTTCAAAATGAACATGCTCAAATAATATTTTTCTAAACTTAACAAAACCACTTTCAATGTATTGCTAGAGGATTATTTGCATTTGGCTTTATTTTCATTTGGTTCAGACTGCTGGTAAAGAATGGAGTTCTCTGATTAGGCACATAGAAGGATTTCACAGTCCCAGAGTCGAACCTGTCACAGACACAGTGAACAGAGGAATTAGGCTTGGCCAGCAGTTTCTGCTCATGAAAAGCGCCACATCTCCAAGTCAGAACTCTGGAGAGCAGAAAGTCGAAGACCACGTGTAACACTTAGCTACACCTTTCAGGGCCAATGTGCAGGCTGAGATGGCAGAGAACAGAGGCTGAGGAGGATTAGGAGGGAAAGAAGACAGCGAGAAGTGAGGCAGGAACCATACTAATAATTCTGGAAAGCAAGCTAAAATTCCAACTGGTTACTGCCTCACTGCCTCAGTCTAAATCCAATTATGTATCTAGAGGGAGTTGCAGAAGCACCGAAGAGCAGTGAGATACCGGCCTCTCGGCAGGAGGCACAGCACACATCTAACCTTTGCTGGTTTTAGTCGGTTCTGAGGACATGTTTCCAGTCTTCTTCTTTTTCCTTGGGACAGGTACGCATTTCCGGTCAAATGTAACAGGACTATATTGAGGGAGGCTGTTGAATTTTTTTTCAAATTCTTCATCCAGCTTTGCTGAGCTAATAAGAGAAGGGGGATGGCATCGATCAGCACATGACATAAATATTTAAACAGAAAATGATACAAGATAGATTTTAAGATATTCCACTTGAAAACAGGGTCCCCAAGAATTAGGGCACTGTTCATAAATTCTGTGAAAGGACAAAACATCTGTTCAGAAATGCTTGAGAAGATTTATCAGCACAGCTTTCTCAGTCAATTCCCATGAAAGGTTATCTTATTGCCTTAGAAAAGGAGAAACATTATTTAAAATATAAGAATATTTTTGAAGTTATCTCCATTGGCATGGACATTTTTCATTAAATTCAATACAATGCATATTCCATCCAGACAAGTTTCTCATTCTAAAGATTCGTATATATTATCTATATTGGCAAGCTTATTGGAAATAGGGTATAGATTAGTACTTCTTCTTTTAAGAAAATACTTATTGAGGGGCGCCTGGGTGGCTCAGTCGTTAAGCGTCTGCCTTCGGCTCAGGTCATGATCCTGGGATCGAGCCCCGCAATGGGCTCCCTGCTCTGCAGGAAGCCTGTTTCCCCCTCTCTCACTCCCCCTGCTTGTGTTCCTGCTCTGGCTATCTCTCTGTCAAATAAATAAATAAATAAAATCTTTAAAAAAAAATATTTATTGACTAGTACTTGATTAAAACACATCCAACACACAAAGAAAACACAAACAAAAACTCTGAATATCAGAAAAATTCCGGAGAGTTGACCGGGATGATGATAAAGCACTCAATGACAAGGAAAGCCAGTTTTCAATGAACATGCTGGTGGAGAGACAGATGTGCTTTAACACAAACCACGGATGACTTCAGAAATGGCACCAGCAAAGCTGGGAAATCCTTGGGCTGCTTCTGACTGTCTCTAAGGCCCCCACCCAGCCATGGCAGCATGCCTGCTGGCTCCTTGCTGAGACTTATTAACGAAGATGAAACCCAAACAGATGGGAGAAGCTACAGCAGAATGGCTGTGCGTCCTGGATGCAAAATGGAAGGCATTCTGGGAAGAGAGCAGCCTTGAGTTAACGTACAAGAAGCTAATGGCTCATGTGTTGAGCTGCTACGTAGGGGTTGTACTTGAGGTGTGTCCACCTAAAACTGTTCCGTTTGGAGGAATATATAAGAGTTGGGCAGCAGAGACAAGATAGTCTGAAGACCATCAGAACGGTCAATGGAAAAGGGCCAGTTCTATCAAAGCAGGGAGGATGGTAGCTGCGGGTGACGCTCGGGCATTAACAAAATCCTTTTCCACCCAGTTCAAAGACGTTTATACCAATGGAAAATCAGACAGTAACCAGATACTATCAGAGGGGATCTATAATTTGTGCATTTCTCAGATAATCTGAAAAACCAAAGAGAATTAGGAAAATGTGAGCTAAAACTCGTAAGATCCCTTGGAGTTTTTTTTCCTTTTCTTTTTTCACCTAGAATAATGATCTATGTTTTTCTTGCGGAGGACTGTAAGATTAGAACTGCCAATACTCAGTGAATTTTTCTTGGCTACAAATAGCACATTTTCTGTGATAAAGGGGTTAATATGCTCATTTAGAAATCTCAGAGAAGACTGATAGGAACTGGCATTTCTCACTGCTCATCCACTATGTTGGCGTGTTCTAAACAAAGCAGACCCAGATAGTCTAATTCTGACAGGCCTGTATGAAGGGGCGGGGCGGGGGGGGGGGGGAACAGCAAAGACCAGAGGTTTACTGTTGATTAGAGCCTGCAGAAAAACCACACTCCCAGTTACATACATGTGCCTTCCTTAGAAATTATTGAAACAAAAACAACCCACACACCAATCTCTTTTCAGACACAGATTTTCAAAAGATTGTTTCACTCTTCTTGTTCCCAAAGAAGACTGGAGGAAACACCTCTCTCACAGTGTAAACCCTTTCTAATGGAAGCATCAGAAACCTTTCGGCTGGAGAGTCTTAATGCCTGCTTTATTCCCCCAGGACTTCACAATGTCTGCAGTGAGACCCGCTCCTCTCTGCGACTAGACCCACAGGGCACTGGTAGTTCCAGAAGATATAGAGCATTGGTCCTGAACTCAGTGGTCACATTTTTTTTTAGGAAATCCTGCATTTGAAAATACCATTTGATGATACTGAATATAAGAATTTTTATGTCATTGTTTAAGCATAGTGTAGGCAAAACTAATGTGAACTGCTCTGGACATTTAAAATATTAGAAAGGAAATACATAAAAGTTATAAAAATATCACCTTAAAATAATAAATAATCCTGAGGAATTTCACAATATGAGAAATAACTTCCACTCTCCTACTACTTTGTGATGACCTAGAGCCTTAGAATTAACCAGATTTTAAAGCACTGTAACTTCTGAGGAAAAAAAAAATATTATTCCACTAACAGAAATGCAAATATTTATGAATAAACCAGATACAATACTCCCAATGCATGGAATTTGCATACCTTTAAACACACTCATGAAAAAATATGGAAAATATAAAAATGTACTTATTTCTATTCAATGTATTCTTTTCAAATTGGGCTAATAAGAAATCTTGAAGGATTTTTAAAATAGTACTATTGAATATGCAGAGGCGTCCCTCACCAATATAAAGTACTGAATCTCCTAACAAAATGTTTTATATTAAGATTAGTATTAAGAATCTTTGGAATAACACTAAAAATGAAGTAATCCTTAATGATTTTATCTTGATGTATGTTATTGCTTGATACTGCTTTTCAACATGTAAATAATTACTGAATATTCTCCGTAGCAGAAGAATAGTCAATCTAACATTTTTATCTTACAGCAATAGAACATGGTTTAAACCAAAAAGGTTAGAAGTAGAAACGTAATTTTATTTACCTTACATTTTTTGAGCTGTCGTCTTATTTTGTAAACATATGTACATAACCTTTAGAAATATTAAATAAAATATGTACAGTAAGTAAACAGGCAAAATGTAAACATGTTTATAGAATATCCATTGTAAACCTTAGATGGGAAAATGTGTCCTGGCAATATTAAAGGATTTATAAT
The DNA here is from genome assembly GCF_029215605.1 of Mirounga angustirostris. Lineage (NCBI taxonomy): Eukaryota > Metazoa > Chordata > Mammalia > Carnivora > Phocidae > Mirounga > Mirounga angustirostris. Next base: position 53,647,554 of record NW_026991709.1, on the reverse strand, counting down.
GTCACACCACTAATACATGGTGGGCCTCAATTCACACTCAGGCCTACATCCAAAATCTACATACATTATACTAGACCTAAAATGTGAATGACAGTGTCACTCACACAACCACGTTGCCAGCAGGAACATGTGACACTAAATTTCTATTCTCTTACTGTGCTCACGAAGACTGTAGTAAGTGCTGAACGAATACTTAAGAAGAAGCAGTTAGTGATTTCTGTTTACACTTGGGGTCTATGCAGAGTGCTGATGTGTTCACAGGCACTTACCCAAGGAGAGAATCTTCCTTTGGCTTTGTCTTCTTGAACTTCTTGCTCCCACTGGTCCCACTCTGGTTAAATGTCCAGCTTTCTTCATTCCAACACCCTTCATGGTCAGAGGAGTTTCCTTTTCCTGAGCTTCGTTTCCCTAAGGAAATTTAAGAGAAAGAATGCAGGTGGTACACTGGGATGAGGGTGCCTCGCAAGTGATTTGTTGACCCCCCAGGTATCATTTGCATGATGCTACTTACAACCGTTTCAATTTCAGAGTCCTCTAAGTGGTTCATGATGGACCACCTTCAATAATACAACATGCAAAACAGCGTATAGCCTCTGAGATCAGTTGTCTTGTCATAACGCAACAGGTGGTGTGTGTACTGTGTGACTCCAGAGACAGACTAACTCCTACCAGCTTTTCCATTAGAGAATCAGACTAACGTGTAGAAGCCCTTTGCTGGTGGGCATTATTAATTTTAATTTCCCCAGGACTTTATTGGAATGATATCCCTGGAGAACTATGTACTCTAAAAGATCTTCATTCAGGCCTTATTAGACCCATCAGTCACACATCTCTGAGTTGGAATTAAGCTTGGCAAGAGGTAGTTCCCATAGCCAGATGCTATATTTTAAAACAGATGAATTTATAAAAAACACTCCGTGAAATAAAGGTATACACATGAACTGGTTTAGTGTTTTAAAGAGCCCTTCACTTCAATTATAGTTTTGAGTACCTAATGGAGAGGGCTAGATAAGTTACTTGCTTTTGGAGCCTATAGGTCAACATTCTGCCAAATATATTTGCTTGATTCAGGGAATTCTTTCCATCAGTTTTAAAAACAGACTAAGAGCTCCAACCACACAGTGCTGATCCTTTAAAACAAGAAGCCAGCCCATATCAGTTTAAAAAAAAAAAAAAAAGGTTTGAATTATTTTGAACACATATCCTGAGAACTACCCATACAAAGAATACAAAGTCTCCTCAATGGTGTAGGTAAAATGAGAGATGTATATGATCTGTAAGCCATAAAGAACTGTACAAATGTAAAATACTGTTTTGATACTATACTGTTCTTTATGGTGGTTATTCTCAATGAGTTTAAAGGAGAAGATTGCTAGGTTTCCATAGTGTTTTCATTTTTGCAAAAGTCACTTACCTCTGTCAACATTAGCTCGCAGAGAGGTGAGCATGCCTTCAGACACCAGGGTTTTATAAAGAGCACCTTTGCAAGACCTCTCAGATTTCCGGGAGCCACAAGTCTCTATTTTTCTGTGACAGTCACTTTCCTCAGGCTTGGCCTGTCCCGACAGGCTGGGTGGTAATGCCTCCTCCGTGGGGGTCAACGGTTCTGCTTTTATACCCTCTGGCACCTCACCAGAAATGTTCTTGCTGGCAGAAATACTAATGAAATCTGGAGGTCTTGACTCTTTGGTGGTGTCTGAGGATTTCTCCTTTGACATTTTCTTCTCTCTTGATTTCACTTTTTTCTTTGGTGGCTTGGCATCCAAAATGCTTCCCTTGCCACTTGAGGATGTGCGGACCTTCTTGCGAGGGCTTTCTCCAAGTTTCTCAATGCCCCAGTCTCCCTTTGCAACAGCTTCAATGGTGTAGATGACACTCTCGATGTCTGACTCTGAAGACTGCCTCTTTTTGCAAGTCTTCTTGGGTGTGGATTTATCATTTCCATGTCGATCCGTTTTGCTTTTCTTCTTTTTCTTTTTTAGCTTCTCTGGTTTGTTTAATGCTGTGGGATCTTCAATGATCATAATTCCATGAGGATGGCACATGTGATCCTTTCTACTGGGAACATCGCTTATTATGATTTTGCTACTGGCAGAATAAGAAAAATCAGGGAAGTGACTACATTGTTGATCTTCCTCTAGTTCTTCCTTTTTAATTTCTTTGGGATCTTCCATTTTTATATCCATTATATCATCCATTCGCAGCTCCTCAAAATTTCTTAGCTCCTTAGAATCTCTGACATTTTCCTTAGCTGATTTTTCAAATTCTGCTTCTTTCTGTAGCCTGGTTTCATCTGTTTTCTCCATTTTTATTTCTCTTTGTTCCTTTCCCTTCTCCAATTCTTTAATTCTTCCACCATCTGATTCTTTTGCCTTTATTAGCTTTGAGTCCTCCATTTTAACCCCCTCCGATGCCAGACACATCTAAACGGTTCAAACAAAAATGGGAGAATAGCAAAAAATAGCCTTATTATTCTATACTTGAAATTAGCTTAAACTTTGAAAGTCTATCCCTCTTAAAAAATAATCAAGACAAACTTGACAATGATCAGGCCAAACTAATGTAAATGACTCAAATTAATACAAGGCTTTAGGCATTATGATATATTCATTAAACTCTAGACAAAAATACACTCGAATTCTCATTTTCCAGCTTCATCAGAAACTTTTTCTGTGAAAACACGATTTGGGAGAAGGAAGATGGACTCCAGAGTTGGAAGACTGGAGTTTGAGTCTTAGTTTTGCTACATGCTTACTTTGTGGTCTAGAATGAGACATTTCACCCCTCACCCCTCTTTGTAAACTAAAAAGGATGGTAAGAATAGTTGTCTCAGAGGATTCTGTGAGGTCTAGAGGAGACAATACACTGATGGCAATACTGACCATATGATTCCCAGGCTGTTTAGATGTTTGCCTTTTCTTTTTTCTTGGGGAAATGAGAAAAACAGCAACATTTTTTACTTATCAGTTGAAATTAGAAATGAGAAGATGACTCATTAAGTAACTACAGAAGGTTTTGGTTAATGAAAAAGACGTTACAGGCCTCAGATGCTGACAGATAACCTGAGGATCGCAAAAGTGCTTAAAACTAAGTGGTGGTGGTTGCTTTTTTGTTTTTTTAAAGACTCACTGGATGGCAGACTTGATCTGAACTTACTCGCCTGCAAATTCTGACCAGAACTAATGTGAAATTGCTTAACGTCTTAATTCATCACACATAATGGGACTTTTCATATGCTTTTGCCATCAGAATCTTCATGCATTTGCATTATGCTCTGGGGGAATTAACTGCACAGTGTTAAGATGCATATACTGTATCATTTTCCTAAAATCTGAAAAATTCTGAATACCAAAACACATCTGGCAGCAATTTGGTTATGTTTTTAAACTCCCCAAATTTCACACACAGGACCTTAAAGAAAACTCTTGCCATCTTCCTAATCCAGCTCCTAGGTACCTCAAAACTTCAATCTAAAGCAATTTTCTGAAAGGGGAAATTGCAGCTTAATTTTCAATACCTGGATTTTCATTCATAAACATTCCCTGCAGGGCTCCCAAGTGCCAAGCCCCATGCAGGACCCTAAAGATACAAAGATCACCCTCTGGGGTCAGACTTAGTTTGTGGGGGACATGTTTAAATACACCAAGAAGGTTGGAATGATCAGTAAATATGGGACCTCTTATTGTTGCCTCCCTCAAGAAAATGGTAAAGAAAATTGAAATAAGCCAGCATGCTCAGTACACTTGCTCTTTCTGTGGCAAAATCAAGATGAAAAGATGAGAGGTGGAGATCTGGCACTGTGGTTCTTGCATGAACCTGGTAGTTGATGTGCCTCGACCTATACAACCAACGCCGCCAAAGTAGCATCATCAGCCATCATTAGTCTGAAGGAACTGAAAGACCAGCAGCAGACGCTCCACCATGTGAAACACTGCTAGCCTATAATAAATGGGTTAATTTATGTAACCAAAAAAAAGAATTTACAAAGATCAATAAGTTCCCCTCTCTACCTCTGAGGATTCATCATGAGGCTGACGATGAAGATTATTAGGCCAAGGGCAGCACAGAAGTTCTTAGCCACTGTTCATTTTACCTAATTTGTACTAGCAACTTAGAGGGAAAAGAGTATTGGGTTTTCTGAGCCCCCAAATCAAGCACAAGAGTAGGAAATTGATACTTTTTTAAAAAAAATCACCAGTTTATCAAATGGCAAATTAATCAGAAATGTTAACATCCATATAACTCATTTTTGAAACAGATAAGATGTTCAGTTAAATAGCAGATCCTCTTTTACCTCATTTGTCCCCTTAGTACTTTCAATACATTTCAAATCTTTCTGTGAGAATTATAATTGGTAAGTCTGAGAAGAAAGTGGAGAAGGGGGAAGGGAGGCAGATCACACAAGTTTTTTAAAAAATGAACAATGGCAAGAGCACCCAGGCCTTCAGATCATTCACAGGGAAGTTCTGAAATAGTATGGATTCATGACGGAGCTATCCTTTTTGGGAAATCACGTAAGTTAATTTTCAGACCTCAGCAAATAATTATGAAAACGGAGAACTTCCCTTTAGTAAACCTTACCAGACATAAGATCAAAGCAAAAATGTTACGTTAATTCTGAAGCACTGATACATTTAATCTTCGCTGCATGTTTTATTCTCATCGGAGAAGTTGCTGTTTTTGCATCAAATCTGAAATAATTTTTATTTTCCTTTCTCGACTATCCCAGCCCTTCATGAATAACTATCCCACACGGGGACAGAGACTATGCCAGTTCTGGAAATAAGACCTGAAAGGCATCCTCAAGGTAAATTTTATCAGCCACTATCACTCTGGTGACCTTTAATAAGTCATTCCAGGAGCCGTGTCCCATACGGGCACTGGTTTTTATAGTGGATGCCAACAGTTTGTATTTGCATAGGTTCATCTTAGCAAACCTAATAATACTTTGCAAACTCCATTCTCTGCTTCAATATATTTCAAAATGATTCTCCTCATCACCCCTGACAGGATTCCACAGCTAGGAATGAAATGGAACAAATGCAGACATTCACTCTGGGGACATATTCCAGGAAATAGCATAATATTTCTTGTGGAGGTAATTACACCAGGCACTAGTCATGCTTTACTTCCTTGTTTCGGGCTCTTAAAAGTTTCTTTCCCCCCACAAATAGAGTATGTTAATCCTAAATTATAAGAAAAACAATTATATTGCTGGAAGTAAACCTATAAAAATAAAACAAATAGCTCTGAGTCAAAAACTACGAATCATAAATCTCACGAAGCAAAAACCAAAACAAACACGAATCAGAGTCTCAGAGCCGGGTGTCATTCTAGGTTACCTAATTTAACATCCTTCCCCATGCAGAAATTCATTTTACTACAATATTTCCAAGACTTAATTATACAACTTTTTGCAGTAAGACAGTGACCATATTAGAGGGCAGTTCTCTCTGAAATCTTTAACATTTTAAGGAAAAAACTATCATTCTGTCAGTACTAGCTGTTCTCTGAAGTCCCATCAAGTAATCCGCTCATGTGACAGACTTCCAAATCCTGGAAGACAGAGGTTATGTTCCCGTAAGTCTCTTCTCCTGGTATAATGTCCCCGTTCTCTTAACTGCCCATCACACATAAAGTCCTCCTGACCTTTCAAAAGTTGGAACCCCCCCCTTATCTATATGCAGTACTGGGGCCCTGAAGCGAGAACCGGGCTTTACTGAAATGAGCTGGATTCAGGACCAAGTACCACAGTGCTTGCCCAAGGCCCCACTTTGACTCGAATCCACATGAGCAAACAAAGGCTGAGAAAAAGGGCAACAGTACATGCTGCACTGTGACGCGAAAGTGTAGACACAAAACTTTACATAAAAAGCTTCACAAGGGCTGGGGAACATGGATCTTTCTTAGAGTAAGTTCCTAGTCTTCTGAAAGCCTCTAGATGAGAAGTGACAATCTGCCAGCTTATAGAGACACATTTATCTTCTAATGGGGCCCAAAGATCAATCTCTTCCCTCCCATTTAAAAAAAAATAGGTCAGGGCTCCTGGGTGGCGCAGTAGGTTAGTTAAGTGTTTGACTCTTGGTTTTGGCTCAGGTCGTGAGCTCAGGGCTCTGAGATGGAGCCCTGAGTTGGGCTCCGTGCTCGGCAGGGAGTTTGCTTCTTTCCTTCCCTCTGAATGCACATGCGCGCCCTCTCTGTCTCTCTCACTAAAATAAATAAATCTTGGGACGCCCGGGTGGCTCAGTTGGTTAAGTGGCTGCCTTCAGCTCAGGTCATGATTCCGGGGTCCTGGGATCGAGTCCCGCATCGGGCTCTCTGCTCAGGGGGGAGTCTGCTTCTCCCTCTGCCTGCCGCTCCCCGTCTGTGTGCACGTTCTCACTGACAAATAAGTAAATAAGATCTTTAAAATAAAATAAATCTTAAAAAAAAAAAAAAAAGGTCAGACTTCTGGCTTGTACTGGGGTTGTGGTCAATGAACAGCCTGGATATCTTTACCCACATAATATGCTGGGAAGCTTGGTCTCTCCTCTTCTATATTTTTTGTACATAGATGTGAGATTTTCCATTTTTCCTTATAAAGTTTATCCTTTCGAACTCTCAATTACATTACTTTCCATCTATGTTATGGACACATTTGATAAAGCTGCTTTTATGTCTTCATCCAAATCTCTGGTCATGTTGAATAGGAAATGGCCAAGGACAGAGCCTTCTGGCTGACTTCGAGAGCCCTTTCATCAGGTTTATTTGAACACTAATGAACTTCAGTAATCAAAGAATGTTTTATAATCCAGTCTAAATTACCCCCATTTTGTTCACAAGGACATCATAAGATCATGTGTAAAAAGTCTTGCCGAAATCGATACAGTATGCCAACAGCATGCTCAGCTTATTTTATAACCATACCAAATGGAAAATGAAAATGGCTTGTATACCAGTCAGGGTCTAATTAGGCAAACAGAAACAACTTAAAGCCTATCTAGCAGAGGGACTTTAATGCAGGGAATAGGCTGGTTACACAGGTCACAAAGAACAGGAGGCTGGTGAGGCAATCCAGGGGTTGGCAACAGCAGGAACAAATGGGGGTAGGTCCCCAGGGGAAGAAGGAACCACGGTGGGCCTAACTGGAGGGAGCTGAGCACAAGGAAGAGATGTTACCTTTGCTCTACACCCAGCCCTCCTCACCCCTTCTCTGCACATCCTGGCCTCGCTCTCCCCCGCAGCCCGTATTTTCCCATCAGAGTCTCCCACTGGCTGAACCCAGCTGGAAATCAAGGGGACATGGGCACCCAGGAAAGGCAATCTGCAGCCACCAGGGATATGAACCACTGGAACAGACTCTGGAATAGCACATCTGAAAAGGACCTTTTGGGGGGAGACCTTAACTCCCAGTTTTTATATTCTCCTCTAGGAGTTCAAACACTTTATTATCAGAAATAATTTTCAAAAGTCTCTAGGAATTAAGAGTCTGTATTTCCACATAAAACAACCTGGCAATAGCCATGGATACAGTAACTCTTAGAAGATGCCATCACTCTGAGATATGAGCAAATTCTCTATCTAGAGAAGCTCTTTCAGAAGGCAGGGATTCTGGAGCCAGACTGTCTGGGACTGCAGACTGACTCTGGCCTCGATTTGCTCATTTTCTATAAACCTTTCTGTGCCTTAGTTTCCCTATCTATAAAACATCTTAGGAACACTATGAGGTTCAATGAGCTGCACATGCACAGCACTTGAAATAGTGCCTGGCACAGAGCAAGAAGAAACGTATTCTGACAACCACCCCTCTGCGGCCTTGCAGAACGGGTATTAGCTACTTGCAGCAACAGTACTAGTCCTACGGGTATCATTAGTAGCCGCCATGGCCCTGGTATACTAAGTACCTTGCTCTAATTTTTTTCATTCTAGGGTTGAATGATTCTGTAATTGGGGGGAAAAACATATACAACAAAATCAGATGCGAGATCTTAAATCAGTTATCTTTCACGAAGCTACTCTCATTAAACGTACAGTTAAGCTCGGTTCTACTACTGGGTACAAACATCTACTTTCATTGGCTTTTGAGTGCATTTATCAATTAACCTCAGTGAGACTTATGAAAGTGCATACAAACTACATTCTGTTCACATGTATGGACATGCATACCAATTAGCACACAGCGGACACAGAGGAACATAAACCAGTGTGAACTCAAGTGAATAAAACTGCATTGTGCGAAGCACAGAATTAATGTCTGTTATTAATTAGTCAAGTTGCCCTTAATAGAGGGTTGGTCGTTAATCAAGCCTTGAAACAGAATATGCCTTAGCAAATGACAATTTATTCTATTATTATTTTAAATGGAACAATAACCTTCTTTAAAAGTGAGGATGTAAAACGTCTGCAGGGCACCTTCTGGATGGAATTCCCACGGCTGTATTCAAAAAAGTCAGAATGTTAATGTTTTAAATCAAATGCCTGGCATAAATATTCGATATCTATGGTCTATTCCCTCAGGCACTATATGTATTTTTTGTAACTATAATCAGGGGGCACAAAATTGATCCTGTTCACCTTTGTATTCTCCTCCAAGGATCTCTCCTAGTACCTTTCAAAACTTAGGCATTCCACAGATAACTGTATCGAATTGAATGGTTCATTAGCTTGGAGGTAACTGAGGAATCTAAAATCCATTCTGATTCATACCAAAAAGAGTTACAAGTCTGTAAAAAAAAAAAAAAAAAAAAACAATGCTAATTAGGACCCGCATTCACACTGTCCTTACTTACGCTTCCCAAGAGCAACAGTGAAAAATAATCACCAATATTTTAGTTTTAGTTTGGATAACTGAAACCTTACTGAAGTTTCTCACTGTTCTGTATAGTCAGAATGGCCCAACAGTGATGTGCTGGAAGAAATGGCATCTCATCCCCAAAAGAAAAATGAAAACCAGTATGCTGGAACTGAGATTCTACAGGATGCACATATTGGGCAGATGTATAAAAAATTATCCTTTTCAAAATGATTACAAAGAAAACTTTCAGGAGGAATATCGAAGGGGTGAGATAAAATGTGCAGTGGAGGGTTTATTTTTTATGTGCCTGGGTTCAAGGAGATTGCCATTTTCGGTTCAGGAAAGATCACGACATAGGCTCAGGGTTTGTTATTGGGGACTACAGAGACATAATAAATCTGTGCTGAGCAAGCTTTTATCTCTTTGAATCAAAGACATTCTAAAATGTATTCCTTTCTACAAATGTTAAGGGATCGATTCATTTCTTTAATGTGTTCTGCTATAAAAGACTTAGTGAAATGACCAGTGAAAAAATAATTCATCATGTGTACTAGGTAAGAATAATACTACAGAAGTAGATGCCCTTTAACTGGTACAAAGAAATGGATAAGTTGTTCCCAAAATGTACCGTACTATTTCACTCTTAATTATCTTTTGTCTTTCATTGTCTATTATAAAGGATCCAGCTAGATTAAAAACGAGGCAGTGTAAAAACAGACATACTGACACTCATCAAGAAGTTTCAATTTCAAAATCTCTGCCTTTTAGTACAAAATAAATGTTTTGCAGCCAAGGTATGTTTACAGTCATTTTGTACTGGCTTATCATCTGCCAAAACAGTGTAGACATAACCCTAGGATGGCACTTAGCAGTGCTTTCCAAGATGTGCACTTCGCCCACAATTAAATAAAATCAGAATGTTTTTTTCCATAAACATACACTGGCTGATGGTTGCAGAGAATAAAGAATAGCACTGATGCTAAGAAAATTCAATTTTCTTTATTAGAAAAGATAACTGGTCACAGAACCGTGGTCTAAGCATCTCTCAACACTGAAATCTGAGCATTTTAAGTAGTTTTCTACTTGGTTTACAGAAACATGGCCAGGTGAAAAGGTGGCTTTAATGTGTCTCTTTACTCTTTCTTCAGAAATTTTACCATTTCTGAAGACTCCAGATGGGGTGGGGTGACCTTTGTTCCATAGGCCATTTATTCAAGTCTCCCCTAGACGTGTTAAAGGAAGTCATTAGAAAAAATCCTGTTTTGTGGTTCTTCCAAAAATAAGTTATTGCATTTGGGAATGAGATGAAAAGTTTTAGGACAGAAGTTTCATAAAAATGACTCACAACTCTGCATAAAAAGCTACAGAAAGAAATACACCACTTTCAAAGAAAAGAGCCCCTCAAATATAATGTTAAGGATTTAGGATTCAGTCCTATGACAGTGGTGTAGGAGGGGCCAGGGTGAGAGCTGTCCACTGAGATTCTGGGCTTCGAGGGGTTCCAACAGGATGGAGGGGATACTGCGCATCAATGGTATGTGAGGACACACAGAAAACTGTAAAGAAGTTACCTCAATCAAACACCACCTCTAATTGGTAGTGATGAGGAATGCTAATGTGATTGGAGGGATGGAATTTCCTAATTTTTTCAATGTGGTACATATAATCTCTATAATTCAGCTTTCCTTAAAATTAGCCAACATTTTTCCTAAGATGTAATTTTTACAGACACTAGAATATACTCACCTTTACCTATCTCTTTGGCTTTAATTAGAAGTGGTTTTTGCAAGTTAGAATGTAAGAAAAACTAGGGAGTTGAGGCCTGAAAACGTCATCACCCTCTTTTAGTAAGTAGGGTTCAATACAACTTTTCCAATTCCCTTGGAACCACCAGATCTACAATCTTGATTTTTTATACTTGATGAGTAGATCTGGAGACATCCAGCACCCTTTCCCTCAACTTTACCCTGACACATTACCAGTTTCATAAACTGAGATAGAGCAAAGTAGAACACAGACCACAGACCAAATGCAGCAAGCCTGTGTGACTGTTTTCTACCTTTCTTTCTTCTGTGCTCAGAGAACATGAGCCTCTGCTTTCCAAAGCCGACCATTTACCTTGACAACCGCCCTCTCTTGTTGACTCTTTTGGTAGTGGATTTCCTCAGCTGTCCCTACCCCTCAGCATCTTTCATCTCTTTCCTGCTAGTAGGGCTTTCCTCCTCACTCACAAACATCCAGGCTTCCGGAAGGAGGGCTCCGAGCATTCAGGCTCAGAGCTGGGGTCACCTCCAGCTCCCCTTTCGCCTTGCCTCCCACATCGAATGACCCAGTCATCGAATCCAACGAAATCCCCTGCAGCCTCCCTGCTGTCTGTTTCTACCTCCTGTTCCCACTGCCAGCCGGGCCCTCCCCAACCCTGGCTCTTGTCTTCTCACACACGGGTTTCGCCAGAAGTTTTCCACTCCATTCTACACGGGAGTCTGCTTTCTCACTGCACGCCCCTGCCCTCAATCTTCACTCGCTCGTCACTATCTTCGAGCACAGGTTTCCCTGCTTCACACTAACCAGTCTCCCAATTCCGACCGGTCGCCCCACTCCGCCTTCCCTAAGTCTCCCTCTACTCCTGCCCGTCTGACTGAGTTGTTGGCATCCACCTGCCTCACGTCTGCCTGCCTTTTTACCCCGTAATCCCTCTGCTGTATCTCTCCCATCTCTCCATTTAATTATGCAGCTCCCACTCTGCACTGTGTATGGGCGCTTAGGTACAAGAGGGAGGTGCACAGGGGACGTGGGGGCTGGCAGTGACTGCTGGCCTCAGACTCGGGGCTCAGTAGGGAAAGGAGAGGACAGTGAGGATGCTACTACCAGCCCTGATTGTTCTCATGGAGAAAGGCTGGACCAGTGTCTCCAGGTTCTCTTAACTTTTCATGAGAAGTCAGACAGACATACTTATTTGCACCTCTGTTTTTAAAATATTATGGACTAATTCAAATGTAAAATATAATACAGGTCAACAAACTGTGGGCTGAAAAAAAGGATCTCTGCAAGTTAAATGTGGCCCAAAGGCTGCTAGTTGAATTCAACCCCTGTTCCTCAACAACTCCCTCATCAAGAACCAGCTCCACGCTCTGTCTCTGTGCTGGGTCCTCATAACACTCCTGCTAATATTAATTCCTCCCTTTCTTGGCTTCACACATTCACTTTGTGTATCATTTGTTACTCAAGTAGAGCTTTGTCATTTCATCTGCAATGTGAAACCATTTGCACACTTACTTCTCATCCCTCAACTTTTTATATCTTATCTCTCTGCAACTGGAGAATAAGTTCTTGGAGGACAGGAGTCGTACACCATAATTTCCTCACAGTATCTTCCAAAGTATATTCCCCACTAACAGGCACTTATTTAAGGGTGTAAGATGTATCTTGGCAGTTTCAAAAGTACAGACACTTTTTAAAAAGGAAATATCAGTTCCATTTCTTTGACAGCAGTCTTGAAAAACCTGTCAACTTATTCAGCCATACACATATGTGTAGGAATGAGCTGTCTTCCATAGAGCCTTCTATAAAACGCAAAGTCCTATAACAAGCAACGTGCAGAGTCTTTTACATTCATCTACATCAAGGCTGCAGAATAGCCCAGTGTGGAAGAGCCTGGGCTGTGGAGACAAGACTGCCTGGGTTTCCCACTGAGGCTCTAATTTCCTGTCCACATGACCTTAGGCAAGTCACAAAACCTCTCTGCCCTTTTGTTCCCTAATGTGTCAAAGAGGAACGATCATAGTATCTATCTCAGAGAATGTCTGTGAAAATTCAATGAGTACATATAAAGTACTTAGAAAAGTGCCTATCACATAGCAGATGGTAAAATAAAGTCATCATTATCTTCGGTTAGATAATACAACTGAATTTCTGCTATTAAAATCTATAACCTATTTTAAAGAACACATAAAATTATTTCAGGAAAAGAGAAGTAAAACAAAGAGTGATTACTATTTTTAGGCATGTGTTCCAGTCTCTAGTGGTACTCTGTAACACCAACCCTGCACCTGGAGGTAAAGTGTCCTTAAACCACCGATCTTAAAAGAAGGTTCGCAGCTTATCCCATCGTAATAAACGTTATTTGTACATCTGTATGCAGGTGACGTCAGCAGCCTCACTGTTATTGCCATGGAATAGGTCGTCAATTAATTACTGTTTGGTGGGATAAATGAATCAACTGTGCATCTTATTATACTGGGCAATTTTGATACCAGAGACCTTCAAGAGTAGAATTTTCTTCACTAAAATGCATAGGGTGAAGATGTCCCTGTGTGTCCTCCAACTATACAGCAACTATAATATAGTTCTCCACGGGGATGCTTTGCTATTCTTTATATGACCTGACCTAATTAATTTCAAAATGAAAGGAAACACATTAGAGTACCTGCATCAATTAAGCAACTGATTAACTGAGCAGTATGAATCTCATGGAGGCTCAAATATAAAGGACTGTATTTTCTTCTCAATTCCCTGACCTCAGCAGCACTATGCCAACTCCCTTCCTAGCTGGAGTAGATTCCTGAAAAATACCTGGAACAGATCCCAGAATTTTCAGGTCACTTTCAGCTATTAAAAATCCACCCAGTTGAAAATGCCAATCAAATGCCTGAAAACAGGGCCTTCCCTGGGGCATCTCCTGGCTACAGGGTCTCAGGAAATAGAAGGGGTCCTTACAAGGCCAACTCCGAGAGTGCAGGCCAATTCAAGGCTCTTTGTGTCTGCTGCCAACTTCCTCCAATTTTCTTTTTGCCTGCTCAAGTGGGTGTAGGGCACAGCAGTAACTACATGCCTAAAATGTTTGTTGCTTTTCACCACGAAGACATTTCTTGCAAGCAACAGCCCCTGTAGTTTTGGGAGGTCTCCTTATTCAGCCCTCCTCCCGTGTCAGCCCATAGGAAGGGACGGGGAGTAAGGGGAGAGGGGAGTTCCAGGGCTGGTTGCTGGCCCTTCCCTTCACAAGGCTATTTTTAATAGCTTTTGCTGTAGAGGACAGGAGAAGCAATGGCAGAGGCAAAGCTAACTGCCCACGGTTATGTCTGTCTTCCCGCTAACTCTACATAAGACTGAACGACCTTGTCAGGGCATGCCAAGGGCAGGGATGGTATACAAAGTATTTAAGAGGCAAGGGTGCCAACTGATCAGAAGGGATGTGGTCCAGGGGCTGGAACAGGGTCTTGCAGGCCCCTTGCTGCATCCTCCAGTTGCTGAAAGGATCAGGGGAGCCCGGGGACGCTGGGAAAGTTGCAGCAAGGGTACTCAGGGGGTTTGGGTCACAGTTTTTTTTAACTAACAATGGGAAGTATTTGGTATGTTAGTACCAGGACAGCTGTACTGGTGGAAACTGGCTGGACATCACTCCTGCTCGTGGGCGCTCATCAGCGTCCGAGCAGAGCTGTCTCTGTTGCGTATCTCCTGATGTGAGAGCCTGTCCCAGGCCTGCTCTCTGCCAACGCCTCCCCCCATGACGGTCCCACGGCTTCTTGCCTGATCACACTGAACTGCTCTCTTTGTCCACTTGACCCGTGGAGACTCATGCATCCTACAATGCCAAGAAGGAGAGTACAGCAGCCTCTTCCAAGCCTCTCCCTGCAGCCAACTTCCTCCAGTTCTTTTCTCATTTGGTCAGACAGACGCAGGGCACGGCAATACGTCTCTGTCTAAAACATTTCTTGCTTCTCACCAAAGACTGAGAAGATACCTCTTGCAGACAGCCCCCGCCCCCCCAATCTTTAACAAAGGTTGTCTCAGAGCTGCCTTCACTTTGCTTGACACGGGGCTGGGATGAACTGTGGAAGGCATTTCCTTCCTTTCCTCCTCAGGACAAGGAGAAAAGCCAAAATATTCCGGATGGCTGTGGATAGTCTTTGATAGCCCCCCTCCCACTGATGGCTTGGGGGTTAGGATGGGCATGAAAGGAGAAACCCCTGGAGTGGCACATGGGACAGGAGCTGGATCAGACCATCTCTTCATAAATCCCAAGAGAAGGATCTGGCCCAAACTGAAGGCGGCTTCCTGGTGGATTTCCCTTTGATATGTGTGAATTTAAAGCTGTTCTTTCATATTTCAGACAATAGCACCAATTCTGGGCAACAGGAAAAGATCCTCCTCCATATCCTACTATACTTGTTTCAAGAGGCACCCGAAATAATTAAATATTATATCCAGTTCAAGAAAAATGAATATCAAATACACACGGAATAAAAAAAAAATTGAGGAAGCATATTTCTACTGGTGATTATTTGGAGACGCTGATTAATCCATTGTGCACATATTTATGTTTAATTAGAAACTGGGATGGATTTAGAATGTTATTCTAAAACACAGTCTATTAGCATTATGGCATCATATTCATGTGGTGCAAATAATGTGAGATTTTCTTGGTAAATTATTTTTTAGCGACCCTGTTTTATCAAAAGCATATATTTTTACTCAGATGTTATAAGAAACCAAGTCTGAGTATAAGCTGATTTGCTATAATTGGAATAGGCTTATTGCAGTCATTTTACCCCTTTAAAATTATGATACCAGCATTCAAACATCTGTTAAACCGTAGCATCTGTTTCATATTTGGGATGCATCCCTACAAATTAGAAGAATGTTCTTTTTAATGAGCTCTGATTTAATAGGGAATCCTTTTTTTTTTTAACTGTTATGCCAAAGAAAGAAAATGAGAAGACAAAATCATCTCTCTAGCACCCTCCACAGCAAAGTACCTCAAAGGTCCATACATTTCTAGTATAAAACTGTTCAATAAAGATAAATAATTTGAGAGTTAACTTGTTTTACAATTTAGTGTTGTTATGTATGTATTATGAATATGTATGTAAGCGCACACACACACAAAAACAGGGAAATGCAGAGAGGGCCATACCTTCGTATTATTCAAGAAAAATAGTCACTTCTTCCGAATACGTTGTCTTGACAATCTATAGGGTCTTAAAAATACTAAATTCATGACCTCATAGTCTCTCTGTTCACTAAGATTTGTTTGCTCCAACTCCAAAGGCGCACTTGTTGCCAGATCTTTACCATTTCGGTTCTATCTGAAGTAGTACTTGGCCACTGACTCACTCAGTTCTTATGATTTCCCTGTGGTCTTTGGCAGTTTTCGAGTCATTTGTAGCCCTCTATCTGGGGCTGATTTTGTCTTACAAGAAGCATGTCAGTTTAATGTCAGACAACAAAGGGTTCATTTGTTCCACTGTTTAGATACTCTACTGTTTCAGGCCTTTGTATTCTTCTATTTCTAATGTGGACCTGGCTAGACTCGAAGAGCTTCATTTAAACATATTTAAAACTCCTAGATTTTTATGATATACGCTACCATAAAATTTAGAAAATGATAGGTTGTCCCATTAAATTTAATAAACTACGAAGGCTTTATAAAAAGAACCATATCACTCACAAACAAAACAAAACAACACACCTCAAAAGGAACTCACTGGAAGGAAGCCAGAAAAATGAGAGAAAAGAGTAAGTTTAATATAAGAGATACTTGGTCACCCATGTTGCGCCTCCTAATTTGTCTCGCCAACAGAGAAAACTGCTATTATCTTGTGTCCGAGCGCTACAGACATTTCTCTCACAGAAGGAAGGCAGAGAGGCGGCAGGGAGGCAGAGAAAGCCGCGGTCCCTGCCTACCCCAGCAACAGGTGCGCTGGCGCCTTTCTCGCCAACCCATCCCCACCAAGTGAGGGCTCTCTGCTCCTCTCAGATTCATGAAAAAACATTTCCTCCTGTGCCAAAGGAACAGCAGCGTTTTATGCCCACATCATAGCAAGTGTACAACTGGCAGGTATTACAAAACCAGATTTTAAAACATGTCATTGGAGTTCGTCACAAAAAAACAAAACAAAACAAAACCCAAAAGAAAACACCCCCAAATTAAAACATCAACCACCTGGTTGAGAAGTAGTGTCTTCTAGGAATTTATGGATGTTATAGGAGAATCTGAGGAGAGAAACATGACTCCGGCCATTCTTCTGGGTGAACTTATCTCATCAATGTGGGACAAAAACTGACCTTATTTTACAATACTACCTGTGAAAAAGGATTCTGCAAGTTCCCTGAGCCCCCTTTTCCCATGCTTACTGACTTTTCATAGCAAAACTCCTTCTTTTCCTACATTAAAGGCTAACCCTCTTCATGGTTGAAAATTAGATGCAACACCACACTTTCTGGTCACGGGTGAGATGGCACAGTTTAAAGAACGCTGTGATGATGACCTTTTTTGTGGTTTCCACGTCTGCAGATCTTATCTCTAAATATTGTTAGAAACTTGCCTCTGCCAGTTGAAAGAGTGCCGACTTCCCACAGCGCTTCATGGGCTCGGCACCACCCAACTGCGAAGTGTTCGAAGAAATCTATATTGAAAACAATTCACATAAAGAAGGTTAGTTGTGTTATCAGAATCTTCACTTCCTATTCATACACACCCAGGAACTTTCTTTCGCTTACGAGAACATCATTGTTCCCAAGTACCAAGTAACTTTAAATGTGTTGCACTTGGGATAATTTTTGAAACCAGTTTTCGTCAACAACCTCAAAAATAGTAACAAAAACCAGGTGTGGCTTGGACAGCTGTTTAATGATAAGAGTATTATCTTGGAAACTGCAGGCTTTAAATTTAACTCTACAACCTTAAAACAAGATACGCATTTCCATTTCTATATAAACACCAACTCATCAACTGGCCAAACACAAGGGATTTAGAGTCATTTTGTATGTACCAAAGCAACAAGTTTTGTTTTGGTTTTTTTTAGGAATATATTTGGGATCTCTAAAATATTTGACTTGTCAGTCAACAAATACTTTTTTGAAAATCCAGTATAAATGAACTAGGGCATTATGATGGGAGCTGGGGAAGCTAAGAGTTTCATATAAAGCACCTGGTCCTGGCTTTGAGAGAATGCTCTAAAGCATACACAAAGACTGACAATCAAGACCACATATCTAAGTAAGTTACAGAGTGAAGGCCTCTGTTGAGGCACGTGAACATATACAATATTACACTGCCTGTATGCTCTTCTGCAAATTTGACCAAACAGCAGCTGGGCACTGATAACAATGAACTGCACTGTCCTTTTTCATTTTTATATGAAAACTTCACTTTCAATTTCTAGCCTAACTCCATAAGAAGCTGAGGACACACATTCCTTTTTATTTTTTTTAAGATTTTATTTATTTATCTGACAGAGAGGGACACAGCGAGAGAGGGAACACAAGCAGGAGGAGTGGGAGAGGGAGAAGCAGGCTTCCCGTGGAGCAGGGAGCCTGACGCGGGGCTCGATCCCAGGACCCCGGGATCATGACCTGAGCCGAAGGCAGCCGCCCAACAACTGTGCCACCAGGCGCCCCGAGGACATACATTCTTAGGGATCTTGACAAAGTATTCTTCTCCTGGAGAAGTTCTGTCATCATTAAAGGAGCTAGCTCTGGTGTAAGCTTTTCATATTCTTTGTGATTCTGAATTCTTTCTCAATTTAAGACAGAGGTATCTCTCAGTTTAGTTTAGGAGGCAGTCCTGCCTGGTGTCTATATCCTTATAGGTGACCCCAACTCCCACGGGGAATTCTGTGGAGCTGTCAGCTCTGGGAGAGATTGGGAGCTCGCTGCTAAAGAGAATTTTCCCTTCATAGAGGCAAATAGTTAATAAGCTACCTGGACCATTTAGAAGGGTCTAGTTCATGAAATAAGGACTTTTTCTTCCTAGATGCTGTCATTTTTAACAGTTCTTTGCTATTTAATCCCCACTACTTCTTCCTTAGAAAATTAACTAAATAGTAGGGGCGCCTAAGTGGCTCAGTTGGGTCTAAGCGTCTGACTTTGGCTTAAGTCATGATCCGAGTCCTGGGATCAAACCCCAGGTCAGGCCCCTGCTCAGCAGAGAGTCTCCTTCTCCCTTTCCCTTTGCCCCCCCCCCCCCAACTCCTGCTCTCTCTCTCTCTCTCTCAAGTAAATAAATAAAATCTTAAAAAAAAAAAAAACTATTAGAAAATTAACTAAATGGGGCTCAATCTTTCTGAAGTCTGGAATATTTTCTTCTAGCTAAATTTTCTCTGATATATGCCACTTCTACTTTTTCTAGACAAGCTGAATTACTCACCTTATTACTAAACTAAGAGAACGAACACCACCTCTCAATGACTTGAGGGAATGAAGTACTGAACATAGATGTCAGTGCCTTGAACCAAGGTTGTACAAATGAAAGAACATGACCTCTGGTCAGACAGACACACCTTCATTACTTTTTGCTGTGTTGACTTAAGGAAATAATCAAGACTTTGAGTCTCCTCTACCTCATCTTCGAAACAGAAACAGTAATACCTGCCCCATATTACTGTTGTGAAGATTAGATTTTATGTTAATGAAGAGTCTGGCACAGTGCTGAGCTCGTATTATGCTCTCAATAAATGGCCCAATTATTATTTAATGAGAATTTGTCATTAGTAATATGAATAAACAAACTCTTTTAGTATAGTTCCAAAAATTAGTTACATACTGAAATTGGAATGGAATTAAAAACTGCAATGTTAGAGGATAATTTTGACATCTAATAATCTGTAGAATTTTTATCTGTCACACAGTCACATGATACTCAAGAATCGCTAGAGGACGAGCGTGGCATCGCTGCAGTAAGCCAGGATGGGGTGCGGTTCTAGTTCTTCCCCTGGTGCCCTCTGCTGTTGCCTGTGCTGCTGGAGGTTTATGCTCCTCACTTACTACCACACATCCTGTGCATGGCCCACTGTGGGGCTCAAGGAAGAACTTGGGACTGCATTATCTGCCACCTGAGTTCATGAACAGTTGTCTGAGGTGAGACTTGAGAATGGTTCTTTACCTTTCAAAAGGAACCACCACCCATGTCTCGTAAGGACTGGTTTCCTCATCACTCATGGGAGGACTTTTACCTATGTGTAGGTATAAGGAAGATTTCCAAAGGAGCTTGCGTGGGGTAGAGTCAATGTATTTTGGTAGCCCAACATTTCCTGAATCACCCACCAATACAATTTTCATGGAATGACTGTGGTGAGATATGCTTTCTAGAAGTGTCTTTTGGTTTCCTAATTTTTTTTTTTGGTGTGGGGGGTGCTGGTGAAAAACTGGACATTTGTTAATGCTATGGCTGGCCCTTATCTTTTTTTTTTTAAATTTTATTTATTTATTTGAGTGAGAGAGAATGAGAGATAGCATGAGAGGGAAGAGGGTCAGAGAGAGAAGCAGACTCCCTGCTGAGCAGGGAGCCCGATGTGGGACTCGATCCCAGGACTCCAAGATCATGACCCGAGCTGAAGGCAGTCGCTTAACCAACTGAGCCACCGAGGTGCCCTGGATGGCCCTTATCTTGATTTCTTGGCAACATTCAAGGTGGCTGATCTTTCTTTTGAGAAACTCAACTCTGGGCTTCCATTGCTGGAAGATCCTTGTTTGTCTCCTACCTGCCCCCTTTCCCCCCCACTCCTTGTTGTTCTCCTTTCTCTGGTGATCCCTTAAATGTTTTTCCTCAGGGTTTTGTCTTTTTATTTACACATTTTCTCTCAGTAATCTGATCTATTCTTATGGCTTCATTAGAGCTTGTACAATGCTGATTTGTTATACTACTGCTCGTTCCCACCATTTTTTTTTTTTTTTCTATTCAAGAGACTTATACATCCTTTCAAATAAGAACAATACCGTTAATATGTTTTTCAATGTCTGGTTGGCTGATGGAGGGAAGTGCGTGTTATGTTACACTTCTGGGTAGGGGACACTAGTGGGCCATACTGGATAGTACATTCTTGGCTTTGCTTTTTATTTTCCTCAAATTGGATGGCACTTGCCAATCTCTTAACTCCACCATAGTCTCTCCTTTGGCTAGTATGTACTATTCCGATAAACAAAGTGGATGTAATAGTACGTGAAGTACAGCAAGAGAGCTAAGAAAAATGATCACCCTGGATGTTAAACTGCTAATTTTATAGCTGCCTGAGGTAGGCGAGCCACACCAAGGAAACAGGTAGTAAAGATCAAAAGCAAATTAGGTAATAGTGGAAGTCTTTTGCAATTATGAGGGGTATCATAAAACACTGCAGCCTGGGAGGAAATGACTGATAATTACTGAATGAATAATAATAATAATAAAAGAACAGTATGGGATGATTGGTCTTTCTTACCTTAAAAGAAATATTAATGCTTCTAATAAAACACGTAATTCTTTCACACTGATTAGCTGCAGTGTGAGTATATGGTTTTTGTCGGGTGTAGTATTCTGTAACATATTGAACAGTCCATCATGAAAATGAATGCTTTAAATTTGCACCTATTGCTTATATCCAATTGTGGCAATACCTTAAATTTGGTGAGATTATCGTTGTATTTATACTGGCAAAGTAAATACTTTCTAAGGTAAGTTTTAATGTCCAAACTTACTGGTCTAAATCATCCAGATTAGCTTTCTGCCTTCAAAGAAAATATGTAATATTTCAATGCAAAGATCTATTTTAGGTGTAAGAGTCAACCACACAACAGAAAGAATACGTAAACTGGTCGTGGCTTTTTCAGACTTGTTAATAATAGAAGACAACAGCTGCCTTCTGGCATTACATGTGGTCATTAGTCTTCAGTAAATGAGATCTAAAATGTGATGGATGTGTCACTCCACCTGTAAACAACAGAAGATGCAGATAGGAAACTCATTCTGACCAGTGTAATGGATCAGAGCCTGGAGACAGCAACCGCTCTTCAGATGGGCCAAGTTGCATGTAGATGAATTATGAGTATCAGTAAGGATTGGAGACAGGCTGAAATGGGTGGTGGGGCAGGCTCTGCACTCTATATTTCTTTCTAGATCTTGTAAAGTAGATACATTTTCTCCCTCTAAACATAAACTTTCATGAAGAATATATAAACAAAATGTTCTTTATTCAGTTTCATGGTTCCAAGTTGGTTAACTTCAGTGAGTTTTGAAATTATCAGACTTGGTTAAGAAAGAAAAACATCCTTCTCAACTTGCAGCAGAGACCCAGGGCTCGGTATGAAAGAAAAAAACAACTTAAAAAAATGCCCAGGGCTTACTGTTTCTTAAAAAGGGTGTTTCAAGGACAACTATTTTACACAATAAATGACCCTGTGTCAAGAGAAGATCTAGCTAACCTATTCCTAGAGTTATGAATGTTTGTAAATCAAATAAGCAGGGATGGTCTCTAAGAATTTTGCATGCCTGACCTTAAAATAATATTAAAAAGCTAAACATTTTTAAAGAGTAAATTGTTTCCTAAATCATAGAAACACTCATTTTTCTCTAAGTGTACATAACAGGACTGAAATCCCTCTGAAAAGAGAGGGGGTACAAGTGGGTTACTGAGTAGTGTTCTATTACATGTCCTCCCCTTTCTCACTTCGCCCCTTCCCTATGAGGCCCCATAGATACTAGGAAGTGCCTTCACAAGGACGAGCTAATAACTCACAGTAACAATTATAAACTACAGAGCAGTGGTCTCAAATTGTGGTTTCCTAACAGGAAACTTGTTAGAAATGCAAATTCCGAGGCCCCACGCCAGACTCAATAAATCAGAAACCCTGGGAGTGAGGCCCAGCAATCTGTGTTTGAACAAGCCTTTGAGGGGACTCCGATGCATTTTAAAGTTTGAGAACCTCTGCTGTAGACTAATTAAAACAAGAATTTCAAGAGTCTTTCTGTTTTCTCAAAGCTGATGGGTGTTATATGAAATAATTATAAAAGCTTTAGGGATATGATTATAGGTAGTAATTACAGCCTATTCTATTTCTATTGCAATATATGTGCTCATGGCAGATTTTAGTAGATAATTTTATTAGTTCATCTAGTTAGCTCTTGTTTGGCTTTGAACAAACCAACCCTAAATGAGGCTGACAATGTGGTCAGATCTTAAGATGGCAGAGATTGAAATTTAGGGTTCTCTTGGGCCAGCTGAGACAAGTGACTAGAGAAGTTATATATCCTTAGAGAACCGTGTACTTCTCTTGTATAATCACATGCAACAGTTACAATCAGTAACTGCAGAGGCCACTTTTAGGCAAACAGGCTTGAGCGATGGACTGTAGAAAAGGCCCACAGCGACCACCTGGATGAATACAGACCGGCCCATTGGGGGACCCACCTCAAGATACCCAGAGGCCCTAACTGACCCATGGCTACTTATCCTCACCTTCCCTCTTTAAAAACAGCCCCCACCCCTTGCCTCTGCAGATGGCCTGCCGCTCCCTTCCAGCATGTTCCGTAAACTTCTATCTCCTTTGTTCTGCCTCAGGTGAATTCTTGTCACCAGCTGTGCCACCGGCTTTCACCAGACTGTTGTCCCACATTTGGGGGCCCCTATCACCACGATAACCAAGTATGTAATAATTTAATTGGCTTAGGAATGAAAGGGCTCATATTATCAATCTATGCAAACTTACAACTAGGAGAAACAATATACTGAGTTGACAGGGGGAATTACATTTGATTCTAGGGCAAAACATTTTATTTTGGTTTGCCCACTGCACATGCCTTACTCTGTTATGAGGCCTTGAGACAGCACTAATAATTTTCAGATTAACAGTTTTTTAAAGCTCTCTCAAATCGTATATATGTCTCATGATCAAAACCCAAAAGCCCTCAGAAGACCAGTGCTACTGAGCAGAGGAGCGAAATATCTCCCTGCGTAAGTCTCAAGTGAGAAAAGGTTCTTTTCTTTCCTATAAAAAAAAAAAACCCTTCTCATGCTTTAAGGAGTAAGCATACTGAGCAGCAAGGAAGCATTAATCTGTTTAAGAGAGGCTCAGATCTCATTCTCCAAAATCACAGGATGGCCACTGTTACATCATCAAACTGGTCCCTCAGAGCTGCCCAGGGCTTCAGGAACGCCTCATAAATACGATAACAGTATCACTTAAATAACAATCATGCTCTGAGTGGAGAGAACTGTTGGAAACACCAGCTGCGATATCCCATACTGACATTTTAAATGAAGTTGAATACTCTTGGTAGTTAATGCATATCAGGTGTGTCAAAAATGAGCCATTACCTTTCTAATATTCCTGCTACAGAGTTTAGAATTTAATCAAACAGAACATATGGCAAATACATTCTGTTTTGAGGAAAATATTTCTACACAGTTGCATGGGGCTGGCTCAGGTATTAAGATTAAAACCAAATTTAGTCACCATACCAAAATTCTTTTTCAACTCTTAAAAAAATTACTAGTATCAAATAAATGGATGCCACCAACTGGAGGAAAGCAAGGAAATATTAAAATGATTTCCTCAGGCTGGAAATAACAGTCTGCTTATCGTAATGACAGATTATAATAAATTCTTAATTTATTCAGATTCATCAAGCAAATTGTCTTCATAAATGGTAGTATTATATGGCATTTTTGTTACCAGTTTTCTAGAATAGCTCTCAACAACCGAAGCAAATACTGTGGCAGAGAAGCCTAACAGCTATGCAGGCCAATTGGTGGCATAACATCACAGTGGTTGACCCAAGTGTCCCGAGAAGAAGCAGTATTTCTTTTTTTAATGTAAAAGCTGAAAGTAACTTTTCCTCATTTTCAAAGTAGGATGCTGGGTTTTCTCCTGCCAAAAGGATATCATTTTACATTTCATTTATGCAGCACTTTTTATTCAAATGAATCAAAATGATTCAATACAGCAGTATTAAACAGAACAGTCCTGCTTGTCATTTTCTCTCAACCCTTCAAAAAACTGCTTAGTTTATGATATGTACTTTTGGTTGGAATTACTAGAAAAGGAAAAAGGGGAAAGACCTAGAGCAGACACCATCTGATTTTCATGACCTGTATACACTTTATTATTTGTCTTACAATGCTCATTAGAAACGAGCAGCATAGGGTTGAGGCCAGGGATTTTGTGGCAAAATCAAGCATATCATATGTGCCTCTCCACACCAACTAAGTAAGCACTCTCTAGTGTGTGCTCTCTCTCTGGCTGACAAACCAAAGAAATCTGAGATCCTGCAAGAGCTGACCTGATCTAAGCCTGGGATTAAACACTAATAAAAATGCTGGCTAAAGCTATATCACATTGAAAGCTAAGTACTGATGATTTAACAGGTTGTATTCACCACTGCATCCACCGTGAGTTATTCATAAATCACAGCATCTAATTTCACTATTGGAAACATTTAATAAATTGGAATCCTATGGATGTGGACAGCAGTTTTTTCTAAGCTTTTAAAATAAATTAAAAACAAGGTAAAATGAAACAAATGAATTACTGGAAAGTGTCTATTCTAAATGAACTCCTTAATGAATGCTTATAAATGAATACAAAATATGGAGCTTCTCTGACTATGATTATAGCAAAGGCAGCAAAAAGCATTAAGTATTCCCTTACGTGCATTATGTTCGTAATGGCAAGAGGCATGCCTAAAGTTCACTATTATGTTATTAAAACTCCGTTCTGAGCTCAGTAAGTTTCTCAGCCCAATAAGCATTTAAAAAAAAAAAAAAAGAGTCAATACCTCTGCAAACTGAAACAAGGCTGATGCTTGACACTGTTTTGAAGGAGTATCAGGGTGGGACGAACTTGAAGATATCTGAAAGGAAACAAGTAATTTTTAACGCACAAGGACATTTTCCCATATCAGACTAATAGATTCTGCCATATATTTCCACTGTAGACACTGATAAAGATTAAGACATGAATCATCACCCTTAATGCCTTTTAGAAGAACAATATAAATGATAAAGGAAGACAAAGGCCATGTTTCTAAAAACAGATGATTGGAAGAACAAAGGACCAAGTTTTGCTCATCTGCCATGTCTCTTGTAGGGTATCAGGTATGCTGCAAACAGTCGTTGAGGAGACTTGAGATGAACTGCTTTATTTTAATATATTTTTAAAAATATTATTAAAAGCTGGAAGCTGCAAGAAAAGCCAGTCGCTCTCTCTTCCCTACACCACTCCCCGCAAGCTGTTCTCTGCTTAGAGGCAGCTGGGAAGCAGTGCTGGAGAAGCATATGGATGTATGGCTCAGGGTATCTGGGATTGAATCTTAGCTGACTGCTCACGAGCTACATGACCTTGGGCAGCTCAGCTGATCTTTCTCAGACTTATTTTTCCCAACTATAAATTGATGATAATGATGAAGAGAATAATCCCCATTTTACAGGATTACGATGAAAAGAAAAGCTACAGAATATACTGCTTGGCATAGCACGAGAACTCAATACTCACTGAACAGGAAGAGCATTTCTTTTGTAACACTATGCATGCATACATACACACACTCCCTGTCACTATCACTCTTCAAGCATCTGACTGTGGATAGAGGATTCTGCCTTACCACACCTGGTTCAACTAGGAGGCCTTTCGTTTCCACTTGGTAATTACGGTAGCCTCATTAAAAGTTTGCTCTGATGGCCCCATAGAAGTACTTTCCAAAGATCTTTTGAGAACAAGGTCAGTTATTAATTTTGGTTCCCAAGTGAACAAGACTTCTATACAGCTACAAAATAGGGTGACAGTGAGTCACAAGAGCAAAAACCCTGGGTATTATGAATTCAGCCCATTCCCAGTCCCATAAAAGTATTCGCCTTCAAGTAACTGTGCTCACCAACTCCATCAAAGGGTACTTACTAAGCACAGATGCACCTTAATCATAACTCTTCAAACAGAGAAGTCATTTTTTTCATCTTAATTAAGTTAAGCTGGTTAGAAAAACCATGGAGGCAGCTGTTGATACAGTATCAAAGTAATGTTTAGGGATGAGAAAGAATTAGTAAAGAGACTGATGGAATTACTGACTTTACTCACTGCTGAAGCCATTAAGAAAATTTTAATGCCACTATAATTAGACATATAAGCATCTTTAGAATAAATATCAGTAAAAAGAAAAAAGATCCAGATCCTATTTTACAAAGAGACCATTGTGAATGAATAAAATTTAACCAAGTATTTTAAGGACATTTGAAGGTAAAATTATACTCTTTTTGGTTAAACCATGAAACCTATCATTTCAAATGAGCACCATGTGCAAGTGTGACAGATTGCAAATATGAATCCACGAGGATTTTCCTGAGGTCCTGGGTAGGTCTTACTTCAGACAGCATTTTTCATTCCTATGCACCCTCAATAAAAGTTGAAGAAAATAGCGAGTTTATATAAGGGGAATTAATTGCCTAACCTATATTTCTTTGAGGATTAAGACAATGGATGAAATGAAGAGAACCACTACCATCAACAATCTAGATTTTTGAAAAGCATTTCACAAGCTTCTAAACAAAAGGATTTACTTATAAATTAATACTGGGATAGGGACCTCATCAAGATAAAAAGCTTCTGCACAGCAAAAGAAACAGTCAACAAAACCAAAAGACAACCGACAGAATGGGAGAAGATATTTGCAAATGACATATCAGAACAAGGGCTAGTATGCAAAATCTATAAAGAACTTCTTAAACTCAACACCCATAGAACAAATGATCCAATCAAGAAATGGGCAGAAGACATGAACAGACATTTTTCCAAAGAAGACATCCAAATGGCCAACAGACACATGAAAAAGTGCTCAACATCACTCGGCATCAGGGAAATCCAAATCAAAACCTCAATGAGATACCACCTCACACCAGTCAGAATGGCTAAAATTAATAAGTCAGGAAATGACAGATGTTGGCGGGGATGCGGAGAAAGGGGAACCCTCCTACACTGTTGGTGGGAATGCAAGCTGGTGCAGCCCCTCTGGAAAACAGTATGGAGGTTCCTCAAAAAGTTGAAAATAGAGCTACCCTATGACCCAGCAATTGCATTACTGGGTATTCACCCCAAAGATACAAATGTAGGGATCCGAAGGGGTATGTGCACCCCAATTTTATAGCAGCAATGTCCACAATAGCCAAACTGTAGAAAGAGCCAAAATGTCCATCGACAGATGAATGGATAAAGAAGGTGTGGTGTATATATACACACACACACACACACACACACACACACACACACACAATGGAATATTATGCAGCCATCAAAAGGAATGAAATCTTGCCATTTGCGACAACGTGGATGGAACTGGAGGGTGTTATGCTGAGCGAAATAAGTCAATCAGAGAAAGACATGTATCATATGACCTCACTGATATGAGAAATTCTTAATCTCAGGAAACAAACTGAGGGTTCCTGGAGTGGTGGGGGGTGGGAGGGATGGGGTGGCTAGGTGATAGACACTGGGGAGGGTATGTGCTATGATGAGCGCTGTGAATTGTGCAAGACTGTTGAATCACAGATCTGTACCTCTGAAACAAATAATACATTATATGTTAAAAAAAAGAAGATAGCAGCAGGAGAAGAATGAAGGGGGGGAAATTGGAGGGGGAGATGAACCATGAGAGACAGTGGACTCTGAAAAACAAAAACAAACTGAGGGTTCTAGAGGGGAGGGGGGTGGGAGGATAGGTTAGCCTGGTGATGGGTATTAAAGAGGGCACATTCTGCATGGAGCACTGGGTGTTATAGATAAACAATGAATCATGGAACACTACATCAAAAACTAATGATGTAATATATGGTGATTAACATAATAATAAAAAATAAAAAAAGAAAGAAATGATTAAGTAAAAAAAATAAAATAAAAATAAATTAATACTGGGATAAAGAGATAGTCAATCACACGAATAGGGAGCTCCTGAAGAAATATCAGATTAGGGATAGGGACCCTTTATATAAAAGCAACAGAGTTAGGGATCTCTTTGGAATCTTAGGTGTCCTATAGAACCCACAAAAATACACATATGCCAATACACCCAAAATTTCACATGAAATTTTAGGGTTTTCATTAGATCTTTAGAGGTTCAGGGACCACTGGGTCAAGCATGTCTGCTTTCAAATGGGAACATTATTTCACGTGTCTATAACTATTGTTTAAAAACTGAGTGGAGTGAATCCTCTGTGACATTAAATTCTTAATGAAACAATATACAAAACAATTGTAATTCACAGCATATCTCACATAGTCAGAAAGGAAAGTGACAGATAAGGAATATGTAAGCAAATATGTATTCTAATATTCTGGTGATATCAGCAAGGCATTTATATATAATAAACAATGTCTGAAAAGGAATGGCCTCTGCCTTTGTGAATAGTAGTTTTGCCAATGAAATGTTGAGAACCACCAGGAAAGGGTACTGGAGAGGAAAATAATCTGAAAGTAAAAATATGCTCTTTGTGCAAAATCTAACACAAGGGCAAATGTAAGGAAGGATGACAGTGCGAGAGAAGGTCTAGTAAAAGATAATTCAAGTGATCAAGTAAAGACCACTTGGGTTAAGGTTTAAGAAAATTAATGATGGCTCCATATTGAGTTCTAGGGTAAATGAAGATATCTTGGGAAGCAGTCTTAACCTTATGGACTTCATATTAAGGATAATATGCTTTCCTACATCATCTCTGAAGCAATGTTAGAAACATATTGAGTCAAACAGGTCTGACACAAGACATAAGACTTTGAAAAATGCCAAATGCATGCTAACATTTCAATTAAGAGCAAAGTGTACTTTAAAAAAAAAAAAGGAATGCACAGCCAACAACCATGAGTTGATTCTACCTTCTGATTTAACACTGATAAATTAATAGCTAATAAATGACTAAGTTCTAACAATAATTGTATCCGTAATTTTACTATCCATAAACAAAAATTAGTGGTGCAGTTTAAATGTAGTAATACTTACTATGACTTAGTAACAAGCTTCTACACACATAAAGTTATTCCTTAATTAGGAGACTCTGGAGTTCCAAAATACCTTTTCCAAAATTTAATTCTCTTTTCCCATCTATGTTAAGTGAGCTAAGGAGAGTTCTTCATTGCTTTAACTTACTGCCATCAGTCTAAATTTAAGCTCACATTATACTCTCATTAAGTATGAACTGTAATACATTACCTCAGCAAACTGAAATAATGGGGACTTCTGACGTAATTCAGGGGATTCTGAAACATCCTGCCTACAAGTGCCAGAGGATATCTGAAACAAAGAAAGATGGTATGAGGCATCACAGGGATAGTTTTTGGAAGACAACAGATGACAAATGCCACCTCAAATATTCCTATTTGAGGAGAGATTAGTTTTCATTCCCCCAACTGAGGCAACCTATGACAAAACAGCAGTTATAGTCTGCAAAGCTTTATACAATGTGCCATCCAACAGTTAAATAATGCAATAAAAAGCAGGAGATGGACAAGACAACGCATTTTAGAAAAGTTAATATACAATGAAGAGAAATTTCTACAACAATGCCCATCTGATCTCTTGGCTTTCTGCCACCAATTCCAAAAAATATCTACTTCTTTCGCATTCTGTTTCCCCAATGTTTTATATCACCTAACTACATGAAAACACAAATGGGATTTGATAATATAAACCATTTGGGAAAATAAAACTGAAGTCAAATTCTTGTTTTCTAGGTGTTCATGTGTTTATACACAAACCCTAATCATAGAGAAGTTAGTATTTACCTAAGAATAATTTCTTTTATAATATATATTTTCTTTTGCACTATTCACTACATTGGGTAAACATTTAGTGCTCTATAATCTTCATTTGCGATCTTTATTACTAACAACAGTTATAGAAATGCCACTGGATTTTTAAAAAAATTTTGTTATTACTCAAGTACTCTTGTCAGGACACACACTTCCTTCTTTTACCTCATTGCTGTTTCTGACCTATTTCTGCATTTGGGTGACATAGTCACTTAGGAAGCCAAATGTAATTCAAAAGTCTTGAGAGTCACAGAATGTTGAGAGAACGATATTGTTATTCCTCAGATCTGACCCTTTTTACAGATGAAGGAACTTAGGACCAGAAAAGTAAACAACACCTCCCCTCCCCAACATTCAATAATTCCCTTATTTTTACTTATCACCACAAGACATAAACATTTGTTTATCATCCATCTTCTTCCTGGGTCTCTGTTTAATAAAGAATGCTCAACATTGCCCGCTCACAATGTCAACAAGCATTTTTTAAATAAACTAAAAAAAAGTTTGACAGGTCTTCTAAATCCTAAATCACTGTGTTCTCTCAGCCCCCTTCCTAAATGACAAGGTTTGGAAGTCTTAGGGAAAAAGTTATCTTTTACTATAGAGGAAAAACAAGTTAAAAATTGTTTTAAATAAGCGTGTTTCTGACAGGGACGCCTGGGTGGCTCAGTCGGTTAAGTGTCTGCCTTCGGCTCAAGTCATGATCCCAGGGTCCTGGGGTCGAGCCCCGCATCGGGGTCCTTGCTCAGTGGGGGAGCCTGATTCTCCCTCTGCCTGCTGCTCCCCCCTGCTTGTGCTCTTTGTCAAATAAAGAAACAAAATCTTAAAAAAAATTTTCTGACAATAAAAAAAATCAAAGTTCACTGTTGCATCTGAAAAAAAAAAACCCACCAAAATACAGAAGAAAAATCATCTACAGTGCTATCTGCAAAAGCACCGCTAATACTCATAAATATTCTCCCAGTTGTGTACAATAACTTCATCAAAAATGAGACACTGTAGTAAGTTAAAGAATGCTTTTTTTAAACAATACATAATTTTTCCTGTGTTAGTAAACCTTTTCCAATGTAATTTTAAGAGCTTCATATGATTATGTTAGGTGGTTGAATCCTATAGAAACAGCTTTCACCCAGATTATGTTTCTAAAAATGGAGTTTCTCACTGAACCTCTTCATTAGACACTGAAGATGTGTTTCTCTAACATTGTCATAGGTCATTGGGCAGGAACCAGTGTTTGAAATTTTAATTGTCACCTTTGTATTTGAAAGAGTAATGGCCACCTTCTTCCAGTGATGAACTCCAGAGAAGGTGCAGAAGCTTTCATTCATTTGCCACCTGTGGTATGGCCGCCAAAGACTAGCTCCCTGTCACTTGACTATTTGACAAATTGTATGCCAAATGGCCCAATGGTGTTTTTATTTGCTTCCCAAGAATTTGAAGCCAAGGAGACACAAAATGCCCTAAAAAGAAGGCCAGTGCATTCTGAAATTACTAGCCACAAAGAATTCCTTCATTGAAAGAACTACTTGAACAAAATATAGCTTTGTTTAGGAATGATGAAGAAAAATCAATACTATCTTGGTTTGTAAAGAAATCCTTTATGTGTAGCCCCTACATATCTTGGTAAATAATAAAAATTTTATTTAAAATCAAGCCTAGGATTAAATTAAAATTATGAAGTGTTTTAAAATGTAATAATATAGGTTGCACATGTGACATAATCTACGAAAGATATTTGGAATCAAATATATTTAGGGTAACTACACTGCATAAAGTCTATATAACATGTATTCTTACTTCAGATGGTTATTTCATGATACACGAGAAAGTTACCAGTTATGAGGAAATTAGTTACCCTATGACTTAGAGTTCATATGAACTATAAGAAGAAAAGTCAACTTTCTCTTCAAGTGCTGTTTATAGATTATTTGGCCATAACTACACAAGTCACAAAATTTTAAAGTTAAATGAGACCCTCTGCAAATCATTATAATGGATGGTCATAAATAAAACTTTCTATTTGAATAGATAATTCAAATGTAAGTAATTATCAAGGCAACTGTAATCCTCCACACATTGTATTAATTGGGCTATGAAATCAAAGAAGTCTATATATGCATGTTTGTGCTCACCATGCACCTGATACATAGTAGATGTACAATGAGTATCTGTTGACTGACTTGATTCTGTGTGTGTATGGATACAAAGAATCTCAATGACCTGGCCAGGAATCAGACGACAAAGACTGACCAATGGTTAAAATAGCAGTAACAGAATCACTAAGGCTATGCATCTTACTCTAAGACGTCTGGCAAAATCCAGTTACTCTTTACTCATTAAGTTTAAGGCATTAGTTACTCTTAACTTTAAAGCACTGTGGATTTAGCATATATTTTCAGTGTACTGTAAGGGAAACAGCACAAAATTAGGAGCCAGGAGAACTGGGTTCCTACTAGCTATATGGTTACCTGCCTCTCTGGTCCACAGCAGAATCAGAAGCCGCAAATGAGAAGGGGCCCTGAGCAGGGATAATAGGAAGAGGGCTGCAAAAGAAACAGTAACAGCAGCAAAAGCAGGGAGAACACAGAAAAACTGTAAAGAACAGACACAAATGTTTTATAAAGCACTGCGGTCTATCTAAAAGAAATTAGAGTAAAGAGTCTCAAAGTGTCTCCTGAAGGCTTCAGTTCATTGCAGTAATTAATATTCATAACTATGGTTCTAAGTTGTCAAGATAAGGATAATTATAAAATATAGCCTTTTTAAAAGGCAGAAATGCATGTGATACATGCTAGGCATATTTCCATCAAAAATCTCAAAATGTAAATATGGCTCAATGACATGGAAAATGTATGTATGTAGAAATTCATTTCTGTGTGCTTGACAAATAAGGCATCTGATGCAGAGGTGGACATTTGTGCATGTACTGATAAATATACACATTTGGTAAAGAAATCTGGGATTATATCCACATAAAAGTAAGTATTTTGCACACAAGGCTCCTATTTAAGTATTAGTCAGAGGGTCCCAGACCTTATTACCTTGCTATTTGTATTTAAAGTATTCCAAATTACTTATTACATGGGACATGCTTTTTATGGATAAGTATCAATTCCTCAAATCTCCATTCCTATGCCGGGCCAGCTTACTTTCTAAACAGAATATACAAGAGTCAAAGATACCACTTCATTAATTAAGAGGAAAGAAAATATACCAAATAAGCAGAGGTTAAATAAAGGGAGAAAAACAAAAACCAAAAGCTGTTCCTAAAGTCTCTGAAATAATCCATAAAGCCACTAGGTGTAGCTATCTGCCCAAGAAACAAACAGCTAAAGGGATTTTTAAATGCAAAGTTTTGTTAATGTCCCTTAAATCCAATCTTCCCTTTGATTTAGCTATAATTCTCAATAACCAAGAAAGGAATTATTAGCATAATTAAGAATTACAACAAAGTAGTATCTTTTCCCACAAGCACACCTGACATCGTGCAAACACAAGATAACAGAAACGTGATCCAGCCTCCTGATATAAAACAAGATCACACCAGTTAGATGCACTAGAAGTGCTTTGGAAAGCTAGGTAGCAGCACCAGCCTGTTCCTACCTCACAAGGCGCAAGACTACAGCCCCACACAGCTGGATTCTGATAAACACACGGTCAACAAAAAGGGTAAGTGCACTGGTTTTATCTGAACTACACATTTCTGCCCTTGCTATTTCAAACATTTGTTGATACTCAGCTCCTTCAACAAATATTCAATAAAAACCCACCACGCGCCAGCCACAAACACTGCTCACTGCTTTTAAGAAGCTTACACTCCACTTGTATGCATTATGTGCTGGGGAATAAAATGATAACTAAGGGACGGTGTATGGCCCTCACGTGGCTTGCAATCCGAGTCAGGGGACAGCTACACAGTTAGGATGTAAGTGCACGGTGGCAGAACACAGTGGCAGGGAAAGGCCTCTGAGAACAGAGAGGCAGCCTTCACTCCTTCTGAGATAGGTAGAAGTTGTTAAGACAGTGACATCTGAGATATACCTAGGAGAAGACACCAGAATTGTGGAAATGATGTGGCAGCAGCAGGTGGAAAAGTATGGAAGCAGGTGCCCTGTGTTCTTGAGAAAACAATGACTTTCTCAGCGCGGATGAAGAGTAGAAGCCGGGAAGTGTAGTGGGAGATGAATCGAACTGAGAGAAATTTGAATTCTCTGTTACAAAGTTTGAAAAATCAGGCTGAAGGCAATGGGGAGCCAGCCAAGGTTTTCACTCAGAGGAGTGGCATGATGAGAGATAGGTAGTTTGATAATTCTGTCAGTGGAGTGCAGGATGACCTTGGCTGGGAAATGACTGGAGGCAGGAGATCAATTAGAAGGTTAAAAAAATAAACCAGCTGAGATGTGGGGCCCCAATTAAATCAGAGATGGTATTGACCAGGCCCCAGTAATTGCCTGGAAGGATGTCAGGGCGGGGGAAAGGGTCTGGACAAGGCCAGGGTTTCTAAGGTCCGTTAAAGACTTTCACTGAAAGGGTTTGGGGATTGGGTTGGGGGGGAGCGCAGGACGGTTGTCTTCCATGGGAGGAGTTTGGGAGTAGAGGATTCCGTTTTAGAGTTCAAGTGTAAAGATCCCTCGTGATGCCAAGGGCCAGTGAACTGATTTTCACTCTCGTTCAGCCTGACCCAGTCTTTCCTACAATTGGCGGCTTTTGCCAAGTATTCTTCTATAACAGAGTACCTGAGTGATCACTTAATTTGCATTTAATAGGAGATGTTAAATGAAGCTCTGAAATGGACTTGTGCTTAAACACAGGTGAATTAAATGGAAGCATATTACATCCAAGTTAGTCCTTCAAAATGTTTTTAAGGATTAAAATAAAGCCACCCTTAATTAAACCTAAATTAGGTTAGAGAGAACCTGAGTACGGAAGCACAACACTTGGCTAGCTGACACCAGGACTGAGGCACAGCTGAGAAAGAGTACTGGGCTACGCTGGGGAGCATAACCAAATAATACCGCAGAGAATCGCACGCTCCCCAAAACGAAAGTACACAGCACCTGGCTGAAAGGAGCAGGAAGTCCGGACCCCAGGGCTACCGGGGTTAACTCCTGCTCGCCGTGAGTGAAGTTCTCCTATCATTCTAAGCCATGTGGCAGAGCACTAGTATGGAAGTCCAGAAGGGACTCCAGGCCGCGTCTACAAGTAACTGCCACAGCAGCTGGGACAAAGCACAGCCCCCTTCTGCCTCTGGTTCCTCGTGTGCCACTCTGCCTTCTTCACTGGGCAATATGGAGACAGAACGCAACAGGGTATAAAAGAGGCTCTCAGCAACAGCACGGCAGCAACCAGCACCCTTCTCGTCTATCCTCTCGTTCTCCAGCCTCCTCTTACCCCGGCTCACGTGTGGCCCACCTTCCCCGCCGCCCCTCCCAACTATCTCTGGGAGACTGAGAAGCCCAGGCAAGGCCATCACCATCTGGAGCAGTGTGACCTGGGAACTCAGCAAGGATAGATGCCTGTCAGTCAAGCTCGGTAAAAGGACCGGATTCTCTGAGCCCCATGCTGCTGACACGTGGACGAGGCTGGGCGGGACAACAGTTCCCATGAAAATGGGCAGTCAACAGTGACTTCACCCAGAAAGGAAGAAAGCTCAAAAAGCCCATTTGCTATTTAATGTAAAATGTCAATATAGTATATTTCCTCATGAGATATGTTTAGAAGTTAAAACTGTGAGAAAGGAATGAAAGCTTTGAAGGGATAGGGGTAAGAGTTGGGGGGTGGAATTCAGTGCATTTAAGCACAGTGAAATAGATTAGTAGCCTAAGAAAGGCACATTTCAAACTGGCTCAAATGTACCAACAGGTGAGAAAATAATTTTCCCTAGTTCACTGATGTCAGAAATTATAATAAAGACACGTAAAAACTTTCAATTTTATCAAAATCTGTATGTTTTAAACTTTAAACTCAGTGTTTAAAATATGGACATAATCTTTCATTCATTTAACAAATACACTGGATCCTTGAACAACACAAGGGTTGGGAGAGCCAACGGTAACCAACAATCCATCTGTGACTTTTGACTCCACAAAACCTTAATTACTAATAGCCTACTGTTGCCCGGGAGCCTGACCGATAATGTAAATCCTGGCACTAGGACTTTCTCACACCTTGGAGAGCCTATGTAACCTCTTTAGCCTAGGGAGATTATCCCCCTTTATGAAATGGGGATAATAATAAATAATAATAATAAACCAACCTCAAAGGGCTTGTTGGAGGATGAAATGAGATAATCCATGGAAGTGCTTAGCAGAGTGCCTAGTCCAGAAAGCATTCACGAAAACGGCCCTGTAAAGGTCCAGCACAGGACGCCATGGGAGAGGGGAGAAGTGGCTGGAGTTGCAGTCAGGTGGGGACTGAACCACAAAGGCCCCTTGATACCGCAGGGAGACTGAAGCTAGTTCTCATGGGTTCAAACCCCAGTTCTGCACTTTGAGCTGCACAACTTTGAGCAGGTTATTTAGCCCTTCTCTGCTTCCACTTCCTCACTTAATGGTTTAATATTTACTTCTTTTTTTTTTTTATTTACTTGTGAAGCAAGGACTCACAGGGTTGTTGTGGAGATCAAGAGTTACTCTTAGGTAATGCATTTCAGAACAGTAGGGGGAATGAAGTTCAGTAACTACTCTACAAGTAAGTGAGAAGCCTTGCAGTTTAACTCCTATTTTGTTCCTCATCTCAAGTTGCTTAAGGTCTTCTGGATGAATCAAGACTTGCACATTACATACAATGAGAAAAAAAAATTTTAAAGACTTTTATTACAGAGTTTATAATAAAGAATACAACTAAATATAATCAAGAGCTATAATGCATAATACTGACAGTAAAAGCAATGATCAGAAACAAGAGGAATCAAATTTGGCTCAAGCAATCAGGAAGAGCTCCCTGGAGGAGGTGAGAGACTGAAGTTATAAACATGAAACAAAATATATTTAATATTTTCAAATTTTAATCATATAGAAATTTGGATATATGAACCTTTTAACTTTTGAACAGGCAGATGGTGATCAACAAAATCAATGAAACCTCCTTTGAAGTCAGAAGTATCATGTGAAGAATTTGCTATGTATAAAACCCTACACCTTATTACATCATCAGCTCCACAAGGACCCAGACTTGTGCCTGGGTTTGTTCCCTGACGGGACTGGCATGTAGTAAAGCATTAGATAAATACTTGCCATATGACTGAATGTGTGAAAGATGGCACACAGTTCCTACACTGTTCAGTTCTTACATACGACCTGTCTAGTCCCTTAATAACAGAAGTTACTATCATTTGCTAGCATCTTCTCCACTTTCATGCTAACTCGGCTACTCTGCTGAAGTCCTACTTCCTACACAGTAATTTCCACCAGGTATTAAAAAGTTGTCTCCTTCTTGAGCACCTAGTGAAAGAGAATAAATTACAACTGCAATTTCCTACCAGTTTTCGATGGACAAGGAGCCGCGTGTGTGCGTGTGTGCGTGTGCGTGCACATGCACGTGCTACCAGTAACGCACACGATATCCTGCAGGACTGATGCCTGATAGAACTTAAGCTTTCAAGTTATGTATGAAATGCCTAGAATAGCATGGGGTAATAATACCAGGTACCTGCAAGAATGCTCTTCAGGAGAGTTGAAACTGCCTTACAGGGTTTAATTTATCTTCACAGATGTCCTGGGAGTCAGAGGCAAGTGGGTATTATTGTTCGCTCCATTTTACAGGATGGAAGGCAAGAAAAAAGTGGCTTGACCATGACTTTACTGTTCTATCTGTTGGTTCCAAAAAAAGAACCAGGCATTCTAAAATCACAGACCTAACATCTAATACACTTTCCACACATTTGAAAGTTTGCCTTCCATCACAACTAGATATTGATGCCGTCAAACCTTCTCATCAGCTATGATTACTCTGCCTAACTTATTACATTTTCTATTACTCCCCAAACCACCCCTCCTTCTGTTCTAGTCAGGACTTTCTGGCACTGACTCAGCCCTGATACTGAGTGTGGTCCTTTCCAATACTGACCGAAGCTGCTCTCTATTTATGTGTCGAGTAACAGGTTTCCTTCATAGTCTCTGAAATGCAGCACTCCCTGACTTTATTTCTTAAATTTTATTTAGCTTTGCATTTTTATTAAAGTAACAAATATAATAGGATAGACAATTTTTAGTCCTGGAGATCATTTCTCCAAACTCTAGATCAAATAATAATTATAAACTTTATTCATTGCCTTTTCATCTTTAGATAATAACTCCCTGATATGAAATGTAAGGGCTTACCTCTCTTTATGTAACTGCCTTCTCTTTCGCTCTTCCCACAGTCTGATGAAAATGTCATTGTCATGTAGAACAGATTGCCTCTCACCTCCACTGCAGCCCTCTGCAGGCCTATTTTCAGCTGATCCTTATCCTGTATTTTATTGATTAAACAACTTCCATTTGGCTTCTGATTTAAATATCTTTGCTAATATTTCATATTCACTGGTAACATTCTTTCTGTTTCCCTCACTATTATGGGGTATTTCTTAGTGAGACTTCCATGTTTACATTTCACCAAGTCTCAAGAGAGACCAGCTGAGTGTGGCACGTTGAGTCGGGGGCTGGGGGGGGTGGGGGGGCGGCTCACTCCTTTACGTGTGTCCTGCTAATACATCTATTTTGCTTCCTCATCCATAAATGAATGACAAGCAGTTTAATGCATTTCAATGTACTCTGGATATAAAGGAAATACAGGGCTAACCATTTATGTGAAAAATAAAAGAATCAAACAAACTGTAAATACAAATGTCATCCCCTTTATTCATCAGAGAAAAAGTTAGCACAATTAAAAACTAAGCCTGCCTCCATAACAGTAGCATGTACAAATGTACACTTAATAATGCTGCAAACTTATTATGGCAATATCAGAGTTAATCAGAAGATTCAGGAAAAAGAGAAAACTCAAACATTTTCTTTGTCATTTTCCCACTGATAGCTCAAGAACCTATGATTTCTCTCTAAAGACTCTAAGGGCAAGTCAGGTAGATCCAGGAAATATTACAGGACAAAGAAGGTTTTAATCTGGAATTTTATTACTTTAGATATTACAAGATATTCAGATATATTATTTACTATTCTGAAAATTTATTATTTACAGTAAGCCTCTATGCCTTCTAGAATTATTTTTTAAAAACAACTATTACCTATATTAAAATTTCTACATTTAAAAATATAGACTTTTAAGGATTTTTTCCTATGTAGTTAGGTTTCAGGTTAATGAACAAAGGAAAATCTCCTTCCTTTAAGAATAATATTTCAGAATAAGAATTCTGTCATGGCACTTAAAAAAGCCGTTATGATTAGACTTTCTCTGTGGCAGAATTTTTGTAAAATGTCACTTTATTTGACTGGTCCTACGTAATAGTATAAACAGATATCACAGTAATTGTTCCAAATGTCAGCAGTATGAAATTTCTGTAACTCTCTTTCCTTATCTCATTACCCTGATAATTTTCTTAGGAAAATAGAAGTACATATTTGCTATATTTGTCTTAGGTTCATCATCTGTCTATGTATCTAGGCCCCTAACATTCTACAACCATGTTTACATATTTAGAATGAGACAAGATTTTGCAAAGAAAACAGATGCTAAATGAAGTTTACTGATGATATGTATATGAACTCTCAAAATGAACCATATTTAGACAGGTTAATTTTGTACAACACTCACTGTTTTATTGTTTCAGTATCTCAAGATTAGTTACCTAAATATACGTCTGAGATGAGAAGTAGGAAGTAAGAAGAAAGAGATGTATCCTTAGAAGTGGTTCTTCAAGACCTAATTGCTGGCAACTTCCTCCCTAGCATAGATTCCCTTCTCTAAGTAATTTACCTTTATAAACTTCTTTAGCTTGAGTATTCTCAAAACAGTTCCCCTTCCTCAGAAATAAAAAGTTGACCACTGTTGTGGGCACCTGGGTGGCTCAGATGGTTAAGTGTCTGCCTTCGGCTCAGGTCATGATCCCAGGGTCCTGGGATCGAGTCCCGCATCAGGCTCCCTGCTCCTTGGGAGCCTGCTTCTCCCTCTGTTTCTCTCTCTCTCTCTGTCTATCATGAATAAATAAATAAAATCTTAAAAAAAAAAAAAAAGTTGACCCCTGTTTAAATTACGCAGGTCAAAAACCTGCTGTTCTTAAAAGGGAGAACTTCTCCCTGAAAAGAGCCTGGGAGGCAAACTTTAAGCAAAAAGGGGGGAAAAAGGCAGTCCTTTCTTTGACTATCTGTAAGTTCTACAGATGTTTATTTATTTACATGTGTTCCAAGAAGTTAGAAAGAATGGTAACAGAAGTTGGGAAGAAAACACCATTATAATATAATCTGTTAGAAAAGATGATGTTGACTTTCACAATATAGTACATTCTTGGAAATCGTGAGTCACACTGTTGAAAGGTCAAGTGTGCATTATTATTCCAACATCCACCTTTTGGAACATGCTTGCGATACTCTATACCTAAGTGAGAGTCAGTCTGATTGCTATTAGGTAGCCATGTGTTAGAAAGCGAAATGATTTCCGAGAATTCTATTGTGTTAGGAAAAAATATGCTGAATAATGAGTATACAAAGGTATAAAGTGACATGTTTATTTTTTTCAGCTTAAGATTAGTACAATGTAAATAACTGCCAGTACACCCGTTTACACATTCTTTTGCTACCCTAAACTGAATGGAGTCAAAATAATTATGTTAAATTGAATATATAGTCAACTACTATGGATCCCAAATGTAAACTATATATAATAATGGCCTTTGTGAAGGGGGTCTGGGTGGCTCAGTCCTTAAGCGTCTGCCTTTGGCTCAGGTCATGATCTCAGGGTCCTGGGATCGAGCCCCGCATCGGGCTCCCTGCTCTGTGGGAAGCCTGCTTCTCCCTCTCCCACTCTCCCTGCTTGTGTTCCCTCTCTCGGTGTCTCTCTCTCTGTCAAATAAATAAATAAAATCTTTTAAAAAATAATGGCCTTTGTGATATAAATATCTTACATGGTATCTTCTAAAATCACTATTTGAATAGGAGTCAACTGTACTCTGTAAGGCATACTCATAACTTTAAAACAAGTAAAATATATATATATATCTTCAGTAGAATTGAGCTGACTGCTATTTGACCATAAATAGTGACTCTGGTTGGGACTGAGAAGTCTCCATCTCAGGTACCTGAGTGTGGTAAAATAACATGACCTGCAGGTTAATTTGTCTGGCCTTTGTTAAATGAGACTGGAAAAGAGAGAAATTCCACAAATGCAAACTATGCATGGTTAACTGCTATGACCTGCCCATCAAAACCATACCTAAAATATTTTGTAAAAGCAGCCCAGTAACCACAAGGAAATAAGAGATCATAAAACCAAGGTCATGAGGGCCTGGGTCCTCTTAAATTTTCCATTTTAAAGAATAAAACAATCTTGGAAAGCCACATTTCAAAAACAGCAGTTTGGATTTATTCAGGTACCAGAGAAACTGACAGTTAAACTCTCATCTTTTCACGAGCAAGTCTACAAGAGAACATCACAAAAGCAGGGTATGTTATGAATAGAGGGAATGAATCATAGGACCCACGCTACAGACCCATGACACAATCGTGGCAAATGCTAATTATCTGTACATTCCATTTCTTTCTCTTAGGTTCACAAAGCTCAAAAAATCTGCTCCTAACTTCTTAATTTGCATCCTCTTGGGTTTATTTATACCACTTCTGTTATACTCAAGGCACAATACAAAGCTCATATAGATCTTGACCAAAAAAAAAAAAAAAAAAGATAAAGTTTGCTCATGAGCTATAAACAGTGAAACTACAGAACTAAGAGCATGAAAAGAATACAAATGTCTGTGTTTTCAAGCCCCAGCGTGAGGACCAGCTTACCTCTGGTGTGCCAAGAGCATGTTCTCCAGCTAAAAGCAGCATGCTCAGGCCTCCCATTTGAGTAGGATCTAAAAGTCAAAAACAAATAAATCATCAATTTACAAGCATGAAGTACATATAATCCACACAGAGTCAAAAAGGAAGACTTGTTAACAAAGACTCGAAATCCAACAGAACCATATATAACTTGTTATAGAAAACTTTCAAAACTCTTCATACAGCAATAATCCAGCATATATGTAAGTACTCCTACTTTTGTGAGCCTTTTAAATCCCCCTATTGTCCCACCATTTCAACATAACCCTTTCTTCAATACCACAGTTGTTTATAATATGAATTATCTCCTAATGTGATGTGTCTTGCCTTAATGAATGGCAAGTTTCAATGGATTTGCTTATGCTTGATGTCTAAGAAGTTTGAGATTCTTATTCTCAAATTATTATTTCTACTATGGAAAACTAGGACGGATAAAAAGTACCAGGCTATATGAGAAACGAGAGAACAGAGAGAAATTTATAAATGAGTCTTCCAAAATCTAGAGGGCTTTGTTCAAATAATCTTTCTCGAAAACTTTCACAAATTTAAATTAGACAATGATGTATTTTTGATATTTTAAATCTTAGGGGTATAGTCAGGTGCTTCCTCAAAATACTTTTTGGATTTAAAATGAATCCTTTTTATATTACTAAAGGCCTTTGTTTTCATTCCTTCAATAATCAACAGAAACAAAAAGACAAAATAAAAACAGCAAAGCAGTAGATCTACAACCCAGGGTTATGACTAAACAAGTATTAAAGAAAATAAGAAACCTATATCCCTTAAGGTTGGGGACTCAGTGCTTGTCCTCATGCACACAGGTCCAATATAAATGCATTTTTAATTTTAGGAATCTCTCCTCAATTGAAAGTGAGAATCAGGCATACTGCTGCCTGAAGACATGGAGGGGTTTCCCTCTTTTTTGTTTAAAGATAGGAACTTAAGTATATCTTTGGAAACGATCTGTCTTAACTCATGAAGCCACTCTGATCACATCTTATACACAGTCAAATTGTTTTTAAAAATTGAAAGAAGAATCTGAAGTTATTAAAAAAGAAAGAATGAAGGGGCGCCTGGGTGGCTCAGTTGGTTAAACAACTGCCTTCGGCTCAGGTCATGATCCCAGGGTCCTGGGTTCGAGCCCCGCATCGGGCTCCCTGCTCAGCGGGAAGCCTGCTTCTCCCTCTCCCACTCCCACTCCCCCTGCTTGTGTTCCTTCTCTGGCTCTCTCTCTCTCTCTGTCAATTAAATAAATAAATAAAATCTTAGGAAGGAAGGAAGGAAAGGTTATTAGAGGGGAACACAGGTCACCCAATGATCAGGTGGTCAAGAAACAGCTCCATGTTAGAAAGTAGCCCCACAGGAAGACGCCACATATGGAATACACGGGAACTCTGGTTGTTGTGATGAAACAAGGCTCTTTGTTGTTGTCTTAAAAATTTCGTCTTTAATTAAATGTGAAGTTTAAGAACTACTGTGTTTGGTAAAATAGACATTTTAATCTATTTAAAATTAAAATGAGGGGGAAATGAATTTAGCATAAAGTAAAATTTTAATTTGGTTCTCTGGGTAGCTAAATACTTTTGCAGCTGTCATTCAGAGATCAGGAGGACTGGATGGTTGCCTTCTAAGAGAAATAAAAAATGTGTTAGTTCAAATTTTAAAGTAAAATAGGAACATGCTTACATGACCATCTATTTGTTATATACCAATGTGACTTTGCCAGAAGTTTGCTGTATAGATAGTAAAACATAGACCAAAAGTTACCATCATCCTTTACATTAATTTATATTTATACAATGTTATCTAGAAACATCAAAAATATGCACATAGCATGCTTTGCTTTCTCTTTACCAAGAGGACCTGTACTAAATTCTGCACAGCTTTCTCTTCTTGGAAATCATACATTTAGCTGCTTTGGGATTATTCAAAATAGCAAAATGTCATGTGACCAGGACTACTGGAAAAGCAATAGATTCCATGTTGAGGAAAAGCTTACACTGTCCTCTCAAGGCCCTATGAGGATCCCCTAGATTCAAACAGCTAAGCACCATGTTTTAACTAAAGGCAAATCCATTTGCCTTCATTGAGCTGCAAGAGGCACAACTGGAAATTTTAGAACAATGCTATCCACTATACACTAGCTTAACAAAGACCTGACCGTGGATTACCGACATCTGTCACAGAGCCTCACGTAATGACACAAACTCAAGAAGGTGTTTTCCTTCTTTATTTCACTTTAAAGAACATTGTTTTTGTAAAGCTGACCTGTAAGTATCTTGGCTGATGTCTAGGTCTCATATTTTTGATTTGTAGGTACAAAAGGTAAATTAATAAACTGTCAAATATGGTGCTAAAAACAAACATCTTTCGTAGCTCTCAAAGCTTTCATAGCTTTATCCACAATTATGATTGGTTTGTGAAGAGCTATTGTATGAAAAACACCTACTGATATTTAAAACTGGGAGAAAAAGGCCTGGAAGACAAATGGTAATCAAAGGAATTCAGTTGGCAGCCCATCATCCATATACTCTTTTATGGCCCCGATGATAAAATGTTTTATTATAAAACACTTCAACTGATACAATTTGGGAAGTCCAGAGAGCTCACCAACACTGCTAGC
This sequence comes from Mirounga angustirostris, assembly GCF_029215605.1. Lineage (NCBI taxonomy): Eukaryota > Metazoa > Chordata > Mammalia > Carnivora > Phocidae > Mirounga > Mirounga angustirostris. The sequence goes on along the minus strand of NW_026991709.1, from coordinate 53,602,652 downwards.
AAGCAAGGTGAAACGAAAATTGTACAATGACAGCTAAACAAGGACAGAGCTCTGTTTTGATTCTTCTGGGATATGTAGGAGCATCAAGGGGGGCGGGGCTTTACCTAGAATTCTACCATAGACTCCTACACAGCAATCACCTGAAGACTGTGTTTCCTCAGAATGCTGCCATTATGTTAGACTGCATTTCTTAGCGTTTATATATGACAACACCACATACTTTGTTACGCTATAAACTACACACTGAATTAACTGAGTTCTGTTTTTAACTTTTTGAGGATCCTCCATACTGTGTTCCCTTAGTGGCTATACCAATTTACAAGCAACAGGGCTCCCTTTTCTCCACATCCCCACCACTTGTTATTGCTTGTCTTTCTGATGTTCATTCTAATAGACATGAGGCAGTATATCTCATTGTGGTTTTAATTTGCGTTTTCCTAATGACTAGTAATGTTGGGCATCTTTTCGTGTACCTGGTTGGTCTTTTGTATGTCTTTGGAGAAATGTCTATGCAGCGCCTCTGCCCACTTTTTACTTGGGTGTTTTTTGGTTTTACCATTGAGTGGTAGGAGTTCCTTATAGATTTTGGATATTAACTTCTCAGAAATGTGGTTAGAACTATTTTTTAGCGTTCTGTAGGTTGTCTTTACACTTTGCTGATGCTTGTTTTTGCTATATAGAAGCTTTGTAATGTAGTCTCTAACTTGTTCACTTTTTATTTTGTTGCTTGTGCTTTAGATGTCATATCGAAAAAAAACCATTACCAAGACGTATGCCAAGGAGCTTTACTCCTATGTTTTCTTCTAGGATTTTCATGGTCTCAGGTTTCACATTTAAATCTTTAATCCACTTCATGTTAATTTTTTATGGTTTAAGATATGGGTCCATTTTCATTTTTTTACATGTGAATATCCAATTACTGCAGCACCATTTATTGGAAAGATGATTTTTTTTCCATTTGGTATTCTTGGCTTCCTTATCAAATACTGGTTAACTGTGTATGTTTGGGATTATTTATGGGCTCTCGATTCTGTTCCATTGGGCTGTCTATCTGTTTTTTATGCCAGTACCATATTGTCTTAATGACTATGGCTTTATAGTATAGCTTAAAATCAGAAAGTATGAGGCCACCTGCTTTGTTCTTTCTCAGGATTTCCTTGGCTATTCAGGGTCTTTTGTGGTTCCATATAAATTCAGGAGTGTTTTTTCTGCTTCAGTAAAAAACGCCATTGGAATCTTGATAGGGATGGCATTCAATCTATAGATGGCTTTTGGCAGTATTGTTTTGAACACAGGATACCTTTCCATTTATTTGTGTCTTCTTTAATTTCTTTCATCAGTGTCTTGTAGTTTTCAAAGATAGTTTACCTCCTTAGTTAAATTTATTTCTAAGTATCTTTATTGTTTTGATGCTATTGTAAATGAGATCGATTTAGTTTTTTCAGAAAATCTGTTGTTAGTGTATAGAAATGCTACAGATTTTTCTATGTTAATCTTGTATCCTGCAACTTTACTGAATTCATTGATTAGATCCAATAGTTTTTTGGTTAAGTCTGTAGAATTTTCCAAATATAATGTCATGTCATCTGCACACAGATAATGTTACTTCTTTTTCAGTTCTGATTTTTTTCTTTTATTTCTTTTTCTTGCCTATTGCTCTAGCTAGGACTTACAGTATCATGCCTGAATAAGAGTGGTAAGAGTGGACACCCTTGTCTTATTCCTGATATTAAGAGGAAAGGCTTTCAGCCTTTCACCATTAGGTATGATGTTAGCTGTGGGCTTGTTATATATGGCCTTTATTATGTTGAGGTATGTTTCTTCTGTGCCTAATTTGTTAAGAGTGTTTATCATGAATGGATATTGGATTTTGTCAAATGCTTTTTCTGTATCTATTGAGAGGATCATATGATTCTTTTTATTCAATTAATGTGATGTATCACAGTGATTTATGTTGAATCATCCCTGAATCTCCAGGATAAATCCCATTTGATCATGGTGAATGATCCTTTTAATGTGCTGCTGAATTCAGTCTGCTAGTATTTTATTGAGAATTTTTGAATCTATATTCATCAGGGATATTGGCTTATAGTTTTCTTTTTGGTTTTGATATCAGAATAATGCTGGCCTTGTAAAATGAGTTTGGGAGTGTTCCCTCTTCTCTGATATTTCTGGAAGACGTTGAGAAGAACTAGTGTTAATTCTTCTTTAAATGTTTGGTAAAATTTACCAGTTAAGCCATCTGGTCCTGGGCTTTTCTTCTGATTACTTTCTGATTACTAATTCAATCTCCTTACTCATAATTGGTCTATTAAGATTTTCTATTTCTTACTGATCTGGTGTTGGTAAGTCACATGTTTCTAAGAATTTCTCCTAGGTTGTCCAGTTTGTTCGCATACAGTTGTTCACAGTGTCTTATGATCCTTTGTATTTTTCTGGTATCAGTTGTAATATCTCCTTTTTCATTTATAATTTTGTTGATTTGGGTCCTTCATCTTTTTTCTGCGATTAGTCTGGCTAAAGCTTTGTTGATTTTGTTTATCTTCTCAAAGAACCAACTCTTAGTTTGGTTATAACTTTTTCTCTTGTTTTTCTATTCTCTACTTCATTTATTTCTGATTGAATCTTTATTATTTCCCTTCTGCTAACTGGAGCTCTGTTCTTTTTCTAGTTCCTTAAGGCATGGAGTTAGGTTGTTTCTTTGGGATCTTTCTTGCTTCTAAATGTAGGCATTTGTTGCTATGAACTTCCCTCTTAGAACTGCTTTTGCTGTATCCCACAAATTCTGGTATATTATGTTTCCATTTTCTTTTCTCAAGAAACTTTTTATTTCCCCTTTAATTTCTTTTTGATCCATTGGTTTTTCTATAGAGTGCTGTTTAATTTTTATGTGTTTTTTAATTTTTCAGTTTTCCTCTTGTTTTTAATTTCTAGTTTCATGCCATTGTGGTCACAAGATCATTGGTATGATTTTAGTTTTCTTGCTAAGACTTGTTTTGTGGCCTAAACATATGGTCTGTCCTAGAAAATATTCCATGTGTGCACTGAAACACCTTGTGAACATTGATGGATGAATGGATAAAGACGACGTAATTATATACACACACACACACACACACAGTGAGATATTATTCAGCCATAAGAAATGAAGAAATCCTACCATTTGTGACAAAATGGATGTACCCTGAAGGCATTATGCTAAGTGAAATAAGTCAGAGAAAGACAAATGCTATATGATCTTACTTATATGTGGAATCTTTAAAAGAAAAAAAAGAAAAAAATTAAAAAAAAAAACAGAGAAAGAAATCAGACTTGTGATTATCAGAGGCAGAGAGAGAGCGTGGAGGAAGAACTGGAGGAAAGGTGGTCACAAACTTCTACTTACAGGATAAGTAAGTACCAGGGACGTAATGTACAACGTAATGCCTATACCTGACACTGCTGTATAACAAACAGGAAAGTTGTTAAGAGAGTTAATTCTAAGAATTCTCATCACAAGGAGAAAATTTTTTTCCTTTTTTTCCCTTTCTCTTCTTTTTATTGTATCTATATGAGACAGCTGACCCTGTTGTAATCATTTCACAATAAATATGTGTAAATCAAACCATCAGTCTTTATGTCTTAAACTTACACAACAATGTAGGTCAATTATTTCTCAATAAAACTGCATTTAAAAACAAAAAAAAGTATTATCACAATATTGCTCAACCTCCTTTCCCAGGCTCTCCATACTGCAAATGGTTCAGTGCTCTCATTCTGAAGAAAATTTGTTTATAATAATGAAATAGGAACCATTTAGCTCAACACCAACTTCACAGCTTCCACCCTGCCCAATCTCCCAATTTTATCCTGGAAAATTTCCCTCTTGATTACTGCACTGCAATAGCCAGGAAGACAGAGCCATTTGCAGAATGAATAGAAGTACTTTCTTTCACGGTAATAAATGCTTTAGCATTCCTTACCACCCAGAGAGTATTAAAGGTCCCATAACAAATGGGACCGTCTGGAAGTTTTAATTTGCCTGGCTCATACAGGAATGGGGGTGTGGGGGCAGGATGGGAACTCCTTCTAAGAAACAGCTGTCAGATCCATCTCAGATTTGTGACTGAACTGTTCATATTCTTGCCCTAGATGTTCCAAATCCCTCAGATGATCAACATAATTACGGCTTTTTAAGTACCCACAATAACTAAGATACTTATTGGGACAGCTTAATAATGTGTATGTATGGGTAAGCTACTTTGTTGCATCATAAAATTCCCTGTCTGCCTTTCCATAATGTCAATGTCAGAAATTCACATGTATATACAATGACTCTACTACTTGGTCCACACTGCCTTTAATTATACATACACATTCTATGTATGTCGTGTTCCAAAGCTTTCAGATATGCTATATCTTTGCATTGCTTCACACTGGTTATAAATTTTGCTTCTCTTTCTCTTCTCTCTATGTATATATTACATATATATATATATTTCATTAAAAATACTACCTAAATGTATTGCCTTGTCCTTAAAAAGAATCACTGAAATAATGTCTAAACTCACCAGCCATTCCAAAGTTTAGCTGAGGCATTTCTTCAGTCTTTGCTTTCTTGGGGCTCGGCAAATCTCTTGAAGAGTCAGATGGGAAGGCCCATAGTTTCTTTCGTGGGTTGACAGTGGGTGTTGGGGATTTCACAGGCTTATTTGTGGTAGGACACCATTTGTAGCCAGGATTTGCTTTCATAAATGCATCTTTATACTATAAATAAAGGATAACAGATTTTAATTAATATACAGACTGAAAAAGTTCTAATAGCCTTCATATCTCACCCCCCCCACCATTAATTAATGAATGAAAAAATACTTTCAATAACTTCTGTGGCTTTACTTATAGAAGAATGATAATCTCAGCTCAGGGCTTTAGAGATAGGATGTGGATTTAACTACGAGAAAGTTCATTTGTGGAAGATGGGTCCAGAAGCAACACATTTGTATCTTTTGACCCATATCTTTTTTTAAGTATCCAAAAAGATGTCTTACCATGGTAGAGGGAGTTATTTGTAAGGGAAAGAGCAAGGGCTTTGAAGACAGAAAGAGCAGAAATCAAACCCTAGCACCTCCACTTAGGGCTAGAGTGACCAAAGATAGAGAATATAACCTCTCTGGGCCTCACCCTTAGTTTCCATAAACCAAGAACAATACCACCCATACGTAGGGTTACTGTAAACTGCAGTGCATTATTTGGCACCCAGTTTAAAGTGGGTATCAGGTGCACATTACAAACTGTGAGTCACTACCAGAGCCAGTAACCAGATTCTGCTCACTGCTTAATTTGGTAAGTATGCCAAAAATATAATCTGTGCTTTGATGTACTGGTAAGGCAAATGCAGGCAAACTTAAAGCAACATAACCAGTTTTGGGATAAATAAGCTAAGATCAGAGTGATGAGAAGGGGAACAAGAGTAGAACTCTTCAGCTGAGGATGCTGGACCACGTGGAGGAAAGAGCACACGTGTACCTCAGAGATCCTGTCGGTTCACTTCCAGACCACCGCAATAAAGTGAGTGTCACCATAAAGCCAGTCAGATGGGTTTTTTGGTTTCCCAGTGTATATAAATGTTACGTTTACATTATACTACAGTCTATTAAGTGTGCAATAACACTCTATCTTAAAAAAACAATGAAATATCTTTTTTTTTTTTTAAAGATTTTATTTATTTATTTGCGAGAGAGAATGAGAGACAGAGAGCACGAGAGGGAGGAGAGTCAGAGGGAGAAGCAGACTCCCCGCCGAGTAGGGAGCCTGATGCGGGACTCGATCCTGGGACTCCAGGATCATGACCTGAGCCGAAGGCAGTTGCTTAACCGACTGAGCCACCCAGGCGCCCCAAAACAATGAAATATCTTAATTATAAATTCTTTATTGCTAAACAATGCTAACCATCATTTGAGCTTTCAGCAAGCTGTAATCACTGAACACAGACCACCATAACAAATGTAATAATGAAAAAGTTGGAAATATTGCAAGAATTACCCAAAGGTGACACAGAGATATGAAGTGAGCAAATGCTCTTGGAAAAAAGGTGCCAACAGACTTGCCTGACACAGCCAGCATTGCTGTAAACCCTCAGTTCATAGAAAACTAAGTATCTGGGAAGCACCGACATTCCAGGATTTTATAATGAGCACATGCGACTGCAAACGTGAACACGCTGAGAGCTGTGATGGGTGATGTTGCAATTAATCCATCACAAACTTTATGTCTTTAAATTGGAGGTTTCGACCTACACTGACAAGAGCCTCCTTTTCCCTTTATTTTTGTGACTTTCTCCTATAACTCTTTCTGCCAACTCTGTTGCTTCTTTCCCCTTTTGTGGTAATAAAACCAAATGAAATATATTTATTGTTATGCATTATACATTGCCAAAAGTTATATCATCTAATAAAAATGTATTTTCCATGTATTCAATTATTCCATATTGCTAACTGCTAGAAACTTTATTAAATCAATACAATTGTTTCAATCCCATAAGCTTGCCCTTTAAAATAATGCTCACTCCATGTGTAAACTAATTTAGTATACGCTCCAAAGAGCTTTTTATTTATCCCAACAGGAAAAAAGATTCTTTTATCCTTGGCATAAGAAAGTATATAGAATCCATATAAACTTTTCCCTTCTTTCACTTTAAATCATGTAAATGAAAACTGTACTGTAAGTAATATAATGCAAGTGTTAATAATCAGTGGTTTAGAATTATCCCCAAATTATCTTAACTCAACTTTTCTGAATAAGCTTTTTTTTTTTTTTTAAACCTAAAAGCTGTACCTCTGTATGTTGCTACATGGGTACATGTAGAAGGAAGGTAAGCACAGAATAATGAAAAAATACAGTTCCACTTTTCTTACAAAAATAATTAAAATAAGGACACAAGGCCAGAGCCAAGCTAGAACTTACCATACATAGCAGAATAAATTTGGAGGTAACAAATGTGATATAAGAGACACCCTACTCCAGTGCATTCACCTGCATGGGGGATTTACATATTAAGCTGAAGCAGACAAATAGCCTTGCCTCCCGTCTGAAGGTGGAGAGTGACAAATGGTAGGGTGAGGTGAAAATGGAAGGAGCAGACACATGCATCATTATTGTGTCCCAGGAAAAGGCACCTGGGCTGGTGTGTCAGATGAATAGTCATCTGGACAAAGGTCACCACTCTATAAAATGACAAAAGACTTTCAAACAGATTAATTAATACATTTGTCATGAGAAATAAAACAATTTTTTGGAGTTTTTAAAGAAGCAAGTCCGAGTTGTGAAAGATGCTGGACTAGATGAGAGACACCAGTTAAGAACTTAAATTAAAGTCTCCGCCTTCAAACTTGTTTACAACCCACAATTAGTCCCACAAACATTTTTTTTTTTAAACGCATGGTTCATAAGCCTTCCCCTAATTCAGGCATGAAAAACGGTTTTGCAAGGGATCTGTGAAAGGGGAAAGCTCCTATGGGTTGAAGAACAGAAGGAGAGAGAAAGACCTGGAGGATGTGGGGTTTTATGGAAAATGGTAACTGAGAATTCAGTAGGTCAGTACTCTTTATCTGTATCACAATATTAATCTCGCAGATCCTTAAACTTAATATAAACAAGCAGTAACAAGACAGCATTCATTAGCTCAATCAGAAATATATTGAGCAAAAGCATTAAGAATGTGGGACAGAGAGAAAAGAATAACACACAGCCCTTGTCCTTTAGGAATTTAAAGCTTCCATGGAGACGTCATAAATTCATGTAAAGACACACTTGAACACCAAGCAAAGGTGGAGGCAGAAAGAGCCTTGGGGTATGAGGATGTCTCTCTGTCCTTGGAAGTGGACACCTCATCAATCACTTGCTCTGATTCAACTATAAGAAGCAACAGAAAGGCTTAATCATTTGTTGTGATGAGGTTATTAGGAAAGCGATTACAGAGAAGGCTGAGCAAGGGAGAAATGAAGACAGTATATAGTATGAAGCAAATAACTGAGTGAAACTGTTAGCATTCTGGTCAACTATGTGGACAAAAATCCATCATTACAGGATTTAAAGGGCCAAAGAGATAGGCCCCATCCATCTGGATCTCCAGGGCAGGGCTCTTCATGCAGGGAGTGAGACAGGAGTCTGTTTTCATCCAGGAACATCAATCATGGGCTATTGGTCCAATCTCATAGATAGCTAACCTCTTGCTAAATTACTGATTTTCAAAAATCTCCCATTAAAATTAAAGTTCACCTGATGGTTTCCATTTTTTTTCTTCAAAATTTCCAATTGCTTAGATAACCTAAGCGCATCTACTGTACAGACACACTTTGTTCTTTATACAAGGTGTTCAGCACATGCTGGTCCCTTTTCCCTGATCCCAACCGCCACAACACTTTATTAGCAATAATAGGAAACCACTGTTACTCAGTAATGGTTTAAATACACACCCTCTGTCACGGTATTTTGTCTACTTCATATATGACAATGACATTATTATATACCAAAAAACAAGACTCTGTTTATCTTAATCTTTTAAAAATTGGGTCTCAACATTAAATACCTTTCTGGTATTTAATCATTTATAAGAATGAAAATTTGACCTTAAAAAGTACCTTAATGTTAATGAAAAATACACTAACTGTTCTCCAATTACTTGTTTTTAATGGGGGAGCGGGGCATCTAAAATCCAGTAGTATTTCTAGCTATTATTTCAGTCTAGATTTTCTCAACATAGTGAAAAGAGAATGGCAACCCTGGTGAGGTCCAGGAGTAGGGAACGCTGGAAATGTCTATACAAATAAAGACCGCTGACTCTGGTGCAAATATGCGAAATACCACCATGATTGAAAAACAAACAAACAAACAAACAAACAAAACACAACCTGCCAGGAACCACAGAGGAGAGATTATACAAAAAAGTATCTGATTTTTAAAAAACAGGTAAAACACATTTTTTTATTTTGTAACTCTGCAGGGGTGTAAGTGACCCAGTGTATAATAAATTTTGAGAGAGCTGTACCTCTTCACATGGGCAGAAATCATATTACACAAGGGTGGGAGACGAGAGGGAGATGCTTGACGAGTGTTACTATCTGTCCTTTCTTAGTTCTAGGAGCTTTAACTCTAAAACTGTTCCTTTAGATAATAAAACTCAATTAGCACTACCTGATCTGAATTACTTTTACTATTTTTTTTTTTTTAAGATTTTATTTATTTGCGAGAGAGAGAATGAGAGACAGAGAGTATGAGAGGGAGGAGGGTAAGAGGGAGAAGCAGACTCCCCGCCGAGCAGGGAGCCCGATGTGGGACTCGATCGCGGGACTCCAGGATCATGACCTGAGCCGAAGGCAGTCGCTTAACCGACTGAGCCACCCAGGCGCCTTACTTTTACTATTTTTAATAGGAAGAAAATTAGACTGTGTTATGTGACAGAACATGGAATTCAGCTTACAGTTTTGACAGAACAAAAATATTTTAAGTTATACATGAACCTTCACGCTCTCATGCTAAAGCCACCCCAATAAAAATTATATATTTCAAAAAGTGACTTGAATAAGTGACCAGGAGATTGTTTGGTTCCACTATAGGAACGTTATAAAGGAAAAACTGAATTGGCTGTAGATAAGGTTACTTAAATTGGCTGTAAGGATTATCATGGCAACAATGGTTCATTTTCATATATAAATTTTTTAAAAGGACAATTTTACTCCCTAATTTAGCTAAATCAGGAGAAAAGTCAGTTTTATTAGTTAGCACTAATAAAAAAAAAATCAAAATTTCAGCATTTCTTTTAAAATGTAATTTGTTACCTTGTGAAAAGTAGATAGGGATCTGGGAAAGAAAACATTATTTATATTTCTGAAAATGTATTAATAAATTCATACATTAATTTGATTTGTAAAATGTGTGTTTTCTTTTAAAAAATGTGTTCACTAAGGTTTAGTATTTTCCTTAAATCATACTTTCTCCTTACAAAATAATCTACAGTATGAATTTGTAATTTTTCAGAGCAAAAATTAATTTTTATCTATATCCCTTGCATGATCACCAATTCCAAAGTAATCAAGATTTACTACAGTAACATCTTACAGGATATTGGAGTATTAGGTCCCTCAATCAATCTAAAAATTAATATGTGAAACAAATACCAAAATGAGTTTTAAGAGACTCCGTTTAAATTCTCCATATATCACTCGCTGTGGGATCTATTTTTCATCACTGGCTATGGCTTCCTTATAAAGTCCTTATAACTTTACTTGATTTGAACATTTAAACATTTACTAACTGGACGGGTATTTCTGAAAGCAAGTAGTTAGCTCACTCAACTGAAATCTATCTTGTTAGAGGCTATCAATCACACTGGATAGTACCTGCCAAGTTAAGCAAATGATACAACTAATTTTGTTGGTTCTGGGGTTTCAGTTTTGCATTTTAGTAGCCCTTCATTGTGTTAACAGGTCCTAATAAAAATAGTAAATAATCACTTGGTAGAGAAGTATCAAATACAAACTTCAGTTGCTTATCAGGAAAACGACAAAAACTACCATCAGCAGAGTATTTTAAGCTTTACAGAATGCTTGTATGTACATTGCCTTACTTGCATCTTACTCAACCCTATGAGGGCAGGGCAGGCACCTTTATTGACATTCTACAGAGGTGGGAACTCAGAAAGGCCTCTGAGAAGGGAGAAAGCCAAGTCCGAGAACTCAAGCTCTACTACTACTACTAACTTGCTTCCTTGGATAAGTCACTTTACCATTCTGGGCCTCAGTGTCTTCATCTTTAGCTGCTGAAAACAAAACAAAACAGAACAAAAAACAACAACAACAACAACAACAAAAAACCCTACCTTCTGGGATTATTATAAGGATTAAATGAGTTAAATATTTATAAAAGAACCCTGGGCAGAATAAAGCATTATTTAAAAATTGATTATTATCATCTCAAAAATAAACACTTAAATATTTTTTTTAATGCAGTAAGAAAGGGGCACCTGGGTGGCTCAGTCAGTTAAGCATCTGACTCTTGATTTCGGCCCAGGTCATGATCTCAGGATTGTGAAATTGAGCCCCAGGTCAGGCTCTGAGATCAGCAGGAGTCTGCTTGAGGAGTCTCTCTTACCTTTCTCCCTCTGGCCCTCCCCCTGCTCATGCTCGCTCTCCCTCTCAAATAAATAAAATCTTTAAAACAAAATAAATACAGTAAGAAAGTCCTGATACCTGGAACACAGGAACAGAAAAGGTCTCAAAAACAAGACCTCCCATGAAACATGGAGCCCAAGTCTTTGGTTTTACTGTCCACATTCCTTCAAAGTAGTGGGGCCTCTATTAAATCATACTCAAGAAAATCCCATATAGAATAAGTCATGTCATTAGATGTAGCCAAAAGTGGCTGGCAGAGGACAGCAATGTCAACTAACAGCTGAGGGTGGACCCAAAAGACTGACTCATGGAAAAGCAAAGAAGAAATTCAAAAGAAGAGTTAAGAATCACTTAATATACATAGAAAAATGTGACCATAACTTAACTGTTCACAAAGGTCTTGCCAAATTACAAAATATAAAATAATTACTGTTTGGAAATAATGGTTTGAAATTTCTAAAAGTATTGAAAGGCATTCTGAATGCTTGAAGTAAGGAAGTATATAAACAAAATTTTAAGTAAAGTTTCCGGGATAAATATGTAAAATGAAATGTATAAGCGAACAGCCAAGTTTCATCTACCTGGAAATCACTTACGTGTAACAGCCGTTTCTCAAGGATGCTGGAAAAATGAGGGGCTACTCTAGTTTAGTGGTATGCAAGATGTCACAGCATGCTTGTAAGAACACAGACGCTGTTAAGCATCCTACGTGTGACAGTCAACAAAAATTCCCTACAGTTATAATATATGAGAAGATGACAGTCTGTCTTCTTTGGAGAAGAATCCATTTCTAATAAAGCCAAAGCAAGGGAATAGTTTAGTTTTAACTTTAAGAAATATGAAGGAAGGGGCTCCTGGGTGGCTCAAACGGTTAAGCGTCTGCCTTCGGCTCAGGTCATGATCCCAGGGTCCTCGGATCAAGCCCCATGTCGGGCTCCCTGCTCAGCGGGGAGACTGCTTCTCCCTCTCCCACTCCCCCTGCTTGTGTTCCTGCTCTCACTCTTCCTCTCTCTGTCAAATAAATAAAATCTTTAAAAAACCTAAAATTAAAAAAAAAAAAAGGGACTATGAAGGAAGAATTAATCACTAAAACTCCATGGAGTTTTGTGGTGACGAGAGTCTTTGCTAGGGTACTAATGGCAATAGATAAAAAAGGCTATTGTAGTTTACCTTAAGGTTGCATTTTATTGCATTTAATTCCAGAGTTGTTTTATTGCAATACAACTGAACCTTCGAACTTATCAGCCTGGTCTCATGATTTTTGTCTTTACATCATCATTTCCTACTAGTGTCCTCCACATATCCTAGGCTTGGGGTAAAACAAACTTTCTTGCTCCTGAAATCGTTCTTACTATCCCACATCTGCTCTTATCCCTGCCTTTCTCTCTGAATCCTGTACCAAAGCCCAGGACAGATTCTATCAACTCCATAAAGCCTCTTTTGAAATATCCTCACTGATACCCACCCCAGCACAAGCAGACTCTTCCATTAGACCCCTGACATTTTATTGTTACCATTTCTACCATAATTACTCAAACCTCTTATCTTGCAGGCATCTAAGTCAGCATCACATAGTAAAAGAATGCTAGGGTCAAACAGGCAACAGTATCCCAGCTCTACAATGTGTGCCTGGTCAAGATACACACTCCAAAGAGCCTTATTAGATCTTTCCTCTGAAGAATGGGGACAATCATTACTGACTTTATGTGTTTGTGCTTCTGTAAAACATCAAGCTTGGAATGAACCAATCAATCAATAAATGCATGCATTCTGCCTTATGCCTCTCATCCTACAAAAAAGAAGGTATCATAAAGTCATTCAAAATTGTTTTTGACTTTCCAGATCCTCTCTTCTTCTTGGCACCTACTCTACTCTTCCTGAAGGTCTAGATAAATGATCTTCTAAACTGGCTATAAATTAATTAATTCCGATCATTAGTTTAAATGACAAGTGGAGGGTTCCAGCAATATCCTAGGCAAAAACGCAGATTTGTATTCCTGTATTTTTAAGAGCGCAGACCTACGATGTTAAAGGGAAAAGTAAGGTTGTTCCTGCATCTCCTACCCAGCAGCTCCACAGTCAGAAGTCAGAGCCTGGGAACATTCACAACCCTGCACCATCACACGCATTGCTGAATTTAAGAAAATGACCCACGTTATATCCTTAAGGTGGTATTTTTTGCATTACTTATAACCAGTTATTGCTCTAATGAGATTCATCAGACAGCATGAAACCCTCATTCAACCCTTTCTTTTCAACAATGCAAATGAGTACTGGGCAATAATTCAAGAAACTGAAAACAAATCCCAGAATGGCTGTTTGCTCTCACCAGATGCACTAAAAGATAATCAGGAGCAAGAAAAGCATCAGAGAAAGTTTTAACAGGTTAAAAAAATAAACCCTCCCAAGCTGTATCACACAGTGCTCACTTCTTTTAAAAAATATCTCTTTTTAAGTATCCACATTCACACAAAAACCTTCCTGAAAGAATATGTCTTGTGCCTATAGAGAACACAGTTAAAATCTGGTGTTTGAAATGAAGATGTTACAAAAGGTTTTTGTTTTTTTTTTTGTATATGGCTACCTGGGTGAGAGGACCTTGAGGAGCTGAGACCTTATTCATCATCAGCACCCACCACAGACTTGGTATGCTCAAGTCCCTCAAGTAAGCTTTTTGTTGCTGAAACTGACGTTGCAATGAAGACTGTACTATTAACACAAAAAGCACCAGCACAATGGCCTGCACTTTAATGTAATTTTGAAACCATGCAGTAGATACAACTGAAACAAGTCAGTATCACTTATGACCAGAAACCAATTAGATAATGATTTTCAATGTGGCTGAACCTTCCACACTTGACTAGAAATGAGATAGCATTTCCTAAGAGCAACTGTAAACAAGGCAGGTTGCAAGGTGGAAGATCCGCCTCTGCGTGTAGCAGATTGCGGGAGGCCACCTTAACAGATTTCATTACGGGCACCACAATGGCAAATATTGTGAGCCTAATTAAGTAATTAGTAAGAGATTTCCTGTATGAAAATAATACTTCCTCCTCTTAAAAGTGGCCACCTATTGGGTTTGTAAATTAGCAGTATTTAAGAAAAGGCAAACAATGTACTTGGGACAGGCTGCATGTTATCAAAAAACAGCAATCCAAAATCAAACTCAAGTGTTTAATTGTAGGAAGTTAATGCGGTTCCCTATGAGGTTTCAGATAATTATTTTATCATATAAGTGTAGGACTATAAAAAAAAAAATAAGGCCATTTAATGGGAAAATGCTGTTAATTACTATTATATTAGTTGAAATTTACTGAAACATTTAAAATCATGTATTACTGGAACTGATTTTAAATTTTCCAGATACCCAGGGCACCTGGGTTGTTCAGTCCCCTAAGCGTCTGCCTTCACTCTGGTCGTGATCTTGGGGTCCTGGGATGGAGCCCCAGGTGGGGCTCCCTGCTCAGCGGGGAGCCTCCTTCTCTCTCTCCCTGTTCCCTTCCCCCATGCTCTCTCTGGCTATCTCTCTCTCAAATAAATAAAATCTTTAAAAAAAATAAAAAAATTCCAGATACCCTTACATAGTCAAAATCCTGTCTTTAATAACAGCCAACTCACAAAGTCTTATGTGATCATTAATTACATAACAACTACGCTAACCATATACCCTGGATTCAAATATCCTTTAACACTGCGTAAGAAATTTTTATGTTACATGTTAGCTTGTTAAACAACTCAATAAAACCACAGCAATTAAAAGAATTATTTTTCCACATATTGAGATGTCTAATAAAATGTGTCACTTGAAACTCTATATTTTTGTCCCCTGCTGGTTCCTCTTTTCACAGAACTTAACCATATGTTTGGGTGGAAGGGGTTTTCATGAATCAGGATTGTTTGCAAGTTACGATGCTGAAGGAGTTACGATGCTGAAGGAATAATGTGAGAATTACTCCTTTCAAGTTTAACCACTACGATATTGCTTTGCTTTTCCTTCACTTGCTAAATCCGTTACACAATACATTTTAAAAGCATGTCAGAACTGATCCAAGTGCCCCCCTCTCTGAATAGCCTTCCTCCAGGAAGTGCTTCTGCCTATGTTTACATGCATGCACATATCCTAACACGTCATGTTTCACTGCTATTCATTCCTTCACTAGTTCTGAATATTCATGAGGCACTACCCACACAACAGAAATAAATCAAAGCAAATCTCTTAATAACTATTTATTACAAAATCAAAAAATGTTAGAACGGAAAGGGATATGCTTTTGCCCAATTTCCTCATTCTAATAACATTAAAAAAAAAAGGCTGAAACCCAGTGATTGATTTAGATCCTGTCACAAGGTTATTCAGCATTAGAACTAGATGAAGACTCTTTCCCACCACACAACTAGAGTAACCGAAGATTGTCGTCTTTACCATGGGCATTCTCTAATAGGAGAAGCTCGGTTCCTAGAAAAAATTTTTTTAAAACCCCCATTCATAATAAATAAATTACCCATTTATAAAAATCAACCCCCCACATCAATCTGTGAAGTATACATAATGAAAAAACTTGGCAATTGATTGCTCTTGGCACCTCCACCAGCATTTGGAAGGTGGACTTGAATTCAGGAATAGGAACTGTTTTCGTATAACACTTGATTCAGGATTCACCTTTGTGCTGCTAGACCTTCAGCAGGGACTTCATATATGAAGACCGGGGGCGGGCGGGGGGAGAGGAGGTATGGGATTGATTGCTCACAGCCAACACAAAACCTTGTCATTGTAACCTACCTCCTTGGCCATGTCTGTATATTTCTGCTTTTCCTTTGGATCTAGAACAGCCCACCAATCAGCCAGTATCTTGGTAGCACCTCGGTTATCAAGCCTGGGGTGTTCCTGACGTACAAGGGAGCGATGACGTTTGCAAAATAGGAGAAATGCATTCATTGGTCTCCGGGCTCGCTGTTCTGGTGATTCATCATCAGTCTCACCAACATCTTGCTCTAGGCCATCGGCCCCAAGAAGTTGAACCTATTACCAACCAAAACAAAAGCCAGATCTTTAACACATCCTGGACAATTTTGCTTTAACAGTTAGTTTTGGTTTTCAAATTGTATTTTTTCTTAGCTCCATTGAAATAACTTACAAATTGGAAAAAATTAATCATCAACCACTATTAGTGGTTGGGAACCAACTTACAATGTATTCTGCTTAGTTTCTATAGCAACCTGTGCATGTCTCTATTGCAGCATATATTATTATCGTGTTATGATGGCTTACATTTTTTTCCCTTCACTAAATAGTGAGCTCTTTGAGGAAAAGCTCTTTTACCTTTACTACCACAGCATCTAGCTTAATGTCTAGTATATATACTTAACTAACTGCTCAATAAATAAATAAACCCATTCTGTGATATATGGGTCTCAAGATTAACAACAACATTCACAAAAAATACATGAATATTAGTTGTTTCTCCTCGTTGGAAAGTGCTTTTTTACAGTTAATAATATGAAAATGTTTAACATGAAAGTAGGTAATAAAAATTTAATACAGACTATTCAATGTTTTAGGCACATCACAAGTGGAGCCTCCTACTGTAAAAATCACAAGAGACATTTAACATTACTTGAAGGAGGAACTACGTAGTAAATTTTCAAGCTTGTAAATATCAACCTTTCCTGCTTCGTGAAATGCTGTGATAACAGGAATAAATTCACCCAGGCTTAAACCTTCAAAATCGATTCTGAATCCTCCCTTTTCCAAAGCATTTCATTCAATTCGAGGTCTTCAGGAACTTCTACAAAGCTCTAATCCTGCCCATTCCATCTGTGTAACTGTCATTTCCACTGCCCAGAAGCCTTCTGCTTCTGATCTCTTACATTACTACCTGAACATGGCTGAGGATACCACTGATCACAGAATCTCAGGATGTATTGGAATTGTTAAATATCTTCTAAGGCTCAAATATGATCCTGTGCTATTTCTTGGAAACAGCGCAACCATGAACGGAAGTCCAGAAGGCTTACTAAAACTATCTCTTTAATTTCTTGTTTCATAGTTAAAATCAAGAAGGATGGAGGTAGTTGTCAGTCTGCATTGTATAGCAGAGCCTTAGTTCTTCAACTTGAGTGGGTAGTGGAATCCCTGGAGGTCTTGTTAAAACAGAGACTGTTGGGTCCCATTCCCAGAGTTGCCAATCCCGCAGGTCTGGAGAGGGCCTTGAGAATTAATTTCTGACAAATTTCCAGGTGATGCGGATACTGCTGATCTGAAGATCACACTCTGAGATCCACCACTGTAACGCAACCATGTTCTTTTACACCATGTTGATTGGGCAACGGCTACAGATACTCGAGGACAAATCACTGACTTTATCAAATTCGGTATTTTTAAAGTCTCTTCAGTTTAAATTAAGTATTGCAAATGCATTTAATTAACCATCGATTATCTTCAAACAAAACGGTACAGTGGAACAATCTTAAAGTCATAGCTATCTGATTTGGAAATACATTAGAGATTATTATTGGGAGTGAAGGCTATAGATTTAGCTTCCTCACTCTGTACACAATTATCAACAACGATTTGCATTTTTGGGGAGTATTTATTTAGCATTCTGAATCTAAGAAGCTATAGAAAAACCAAGGCATAAAAAGTATACTATGTAGGTTGAGGAAGTAATTATAGTTTCCCTTCAGAAAAGAATAACTTTTGATTCCGCTACTAAATTATAAAACTCAAGCCAAGAGCTGCAAAAAAAGATAAATAAGAAAAGATCCTGGACCGAGAAGCTTACTGTTTGGAGAGGGAAGAAAGAAAAGCGAATGAATTAAAAAGCAGTATGATGACGATTACAAGGAACCAGTGTGATAACAAAGCACTAGTGGATGGGTGAGAGTACACTGAAGTCTCCCTAGAAAATGTGTTGTCTGAGCTAAATTCTGAAAGATGAATCAGAATGTGTCAGGCAGTCAATGGGAAGATACAGAAAACTAAAAAGGATTAAGGCTCTATGACTACTAATTGATATACAGTTCAGTAGCACTGGTGTATCTAACATGAGAACAGGGACCCAGGACATGAGGTTGTAGAAGTAGGTATGGACATACTTTATGAAGAATGTGCTTTGTCTTATTAAAAAAAAACCCATGCATTTAATGCTATGAGTAGTTGCAGACTGTAAAAAAAAAAAAAAATCTTGAGGGGAACAACATAGGTTATCATATTTTACCAGAGATTATTTATTTTGCCAAATATGGGCATCAAAAAAAAAATGTTTTCGGGGTGCCTGGGAGGCTCAGTCAGTTGAGCGTCCGACTCTTGGTTTTGGCTCAGGTCGTGATCTTAGGGTCATGGGATTGAGCCCCGAGTTAGGCTCCCTGCTCAGTGTGGAGTCTGAGTAAGACTCTCTCTCCCTCTCTCTCTCAGCCCCTTCCCTCTACTCTAAAATAAATAAATAAATCTATAAAAAAAAAAAAAAGTGGCAGGATTCCTTCATACACAACAGTGAATGCTTTTTCTCAAATGAGAGAAATTAGATCAGGTGGAGAGCGGAAAGATTAGTATCGGGTCGGCTAAATTTGAGGTGGTTCTCAGCAGAGACATCTTGGTTGCAATAACGAACTGAGGTATGAATACAAAGGAGGCAAGACTCTAGGAAAGTGGATGGGATCACCAAGTGGGACTGAGAAAGAAGGGAGTCCAATCACCTCGTTCTTGAACTCTGTAACTGTTGACCGGGCCACTGATAGGGACCAGGCACTGTTCTAGGTGGTGCAGGTAGAGCCCTGAGCCTATGCATTCTCTGCCCTCATGAAGCAGGAAAGCGGCACGGCCAGCCTTCCGTTTTGAAAGGATCCTTCTGGCTGCTCTGCTGAGAACAGACTGTGGAAGGGCAAGAGCAGAGCACAGTGATCTGCACCAGAAATGGTGGTGGCCTAGATCAAGGAGCTGGTGGTGACCTTGCTGAGGAGGAGTCAAGCTGAGATCCCATGCAGTAGGCACGGCTGAGAATCTGCTGATGGACAGATATGAGACTTGAGCAAAAGAGAAGAGACCCGACTTCTGGTCTGACCAACCCGAAAACCAGGGGTCCCCACTTCCTGAGGTGAGGAAGACGCAGGACGATGGGCTTCAAAGCTGAGTTCCTCTGTTTAATATAGAAGTTCAAACTGAGTTCTGATCTGAGATCTAAGTGGATATGTAAAGTAAATAGTCCAAATCATGAGTGCAGCGTTTAAGAAAAAGGTCCAGGATGGCAAGAGAAATTAAGAAGCCCAGGGAACACCAATACTTGAGGGCAGAACAATGGAGGGGCATCAACTGAAAGAAGGTAGGATGGTGCGGCTGGGAGAGAAACAGAAATCCTGGGACAGACAGAGGAGTGTGTGCTGCAGGAGGAGTGAAGCAGAGGACCGCCCCAAGGACCACGGGACCGAGCGGCACCACTGTGTCAGAACGATCAAATCTGGATAAACCTGGCAGTTTCCTCAAACAGAATTAATAACACTGTTTCTCTGGAAAGGAAAGGAGGAAGAAAAGACAGGCAAGAAGTGAAGTAAGCGTGCAGGTGAGTAGAGGAAGCTGAAGGAGTCACTTCTGGCGGCCTCTGTTTTCTCTGTAAAAGAGGAGAAAAAGTTCAGTGAGAGAGACTGTAAAGGGTATCCGGGTAAGATGTCTGAGAAACAGGAAAAACAGAAAACATGGTTTCCTGGAAGCTGACCTAAGCCTAGAACAAAAGACTGAATGGATGTCAAAGGCCTGAAGAATACTAAAGACATGTTTATAAAAGTTGCAGTGACACAAAATATGTATTCATTGATTCTTCTAATGACCATAGATCTATTCAAAACCAGGCACCATTCTAGATTCCAACAAGAGGAGGACACGAGGGGCAAGACTTTGCTCTTCCTAAGCTTATATTCTAGTCTGGCAAGACAGACATACACAAGGTAAATGGTAAATGTCAGGAAGGAACTCCCTGGACACAGAATGCGTCGGGTGGGAGGGACACCTGCCATGAGAAGGTCCCATCTCTTGGGGAGGTAGTCCTCAACTTGAGAGCTGAATGGGGAGGAAAGGAGGACCAGCTATGCCAAGACTGAGAGGAACGTGTGACTTTCTAAATAAGAGCTGGCTGCTCAAGCATGAGGCTAGAGAAGGGGACGTGGAGGACTGAATGACAAAGGAGGCTTGGTGGGGGTGAAAACTGCCAGATGCCATGCAGGTGGCAGATACAAGGGCTTGAGCAGCTCTGAGGCTGTCTGCGGAGGCAGGGCTAGACTGAAGTGGAGACAGAAGCCAGAGCTGCAAACGGGGTGGATGCCAGGTGAGCATTAACAAACTTTATGAATACCCCCATCTCCACTGCATTGGAGTATTACCGTTTTACCTGAAAATCATTAGTTAATTGACAGAAAGACTACTGAAGAAGGATCTGATTCTGTCTCAACTACTAGAAGTACAGATACTTCAGGAGTCATCATTATCTGGAATAAAAAGGTAAACTGAATAGTTGAATAGGATTCAAGTTACACAGACTTTTAGAAATGCATCCTTCTCACCATCCATGATCACGGTCATTTCTGGCATGAATACTCAAAACTTCTATATTAAACAGAGGAATTACCTTATCAATATCCTCTTCTTCGTCTTCCTCTTCCTCCTCTTCTGAAAAGTCCAGCAGTTTCTTTGCTAGCAGTGGGTGCCACTGAAGACACTTTCGTTTTGGTCGTTTTCCAGCCCTTTCTCCTTCTGCTGAATGATCCTTATTTCTGTTACTGCCTTTCATTACTGTGACCTGTGGTAAGGAAAAAAAAAGGGAGAGAAACAGAGAGAAATCAAAGTAAATCTGATTAAAATTTGTTTATTTAGCTTCCTTGGCTTTAATTGGATTATAGTTTTAATGACTAAAGTATCTACCAGCTCAGGCATTTACTGGATTCAGTACGAATTCTAAGTACATAATCAAACATTCATTTTACTTGGCTAAATGGAGCTAATAAAATTTGCCTTTTATGAAATCTACTTCCTTCCACTCCATAACTTCAGAACTCAAAACCCAAATAGACCAACAGGAGGATTACAAGTTACAGTCACCTGTTCGCATTTACTCAGGGTAGGGTTTCTTAAAGTGGTGCATCAGAAGAATCTGAAAAGACAGCGCCCAGAGATGAGGTGGTCCCAGAGGTGGCCCTCCATACATTCTCCGATGGCTCCTCTTTTATTAAAACAATTTACGTGACTTTTGCACTCTACGCTATGATAAATCTGAGCTTGGAGCATTATTAAGTAAAATGAATACTTTGTAAGAATCAAATGTTTTAGATTTAAAATAAACCATTTCACAAGATGACACACCACTTTTAAAAACTAGCAGTGTGCAGCCTCCAAGGACCCAGCGCGTGAAGTCACCGTAGGTCACTTAGCGAGATGAGAGCCCTCTGTACCCATCTGTGACATAAGTCACAAATACTTTTGCACCTCTCCATTATGTGGGCACCAAAATCCAGTAACAAAGTTTTTCTCCTGAGGCTTTTTGCTGTTTCTCTTCCCGAAAGGTGGCTGGCTGAAATAGCTTAAGAGGTAGCCAGCCTATGGATGTGATAAAATCTTTCAGAAGCCCATAATTCTAAGTTACTTTTCGGTGACTTAACTTTTTCTCAATGATAAAAACAATACACATTTGTATTTTATAAAGGTGAAAATAGCACAAATTGAGGTTTGTATTCTCCATCACACCAGCCCCACAGTCCAGAGGTAAACTATACATGTCTGTTTCTCATATGCATTCTCCCAGCTTTTTCCTAGTTTAATAGTTCTCATCCATTCATTTTAAGTAACAATATACAAATCATTGTACATACATACTCATGCAAACATTCAAATGATGTTATCGATTTAAATGGCTCACGCTGACAGTTATAAACATAAACACAGTTGCTGAAATCACAGAACAGTAGCCTTTTGGGTCAGTGTATTGCAAAGTGGTATCAATAAATTTGTTATGCCATGCTGCTAAAACTGGGATTTCATAAAGTTTCTAGATGCATCTAGTTCGGAAGCCTTTAAAACAATACGGCACAGGCAAATTTATCCTCTGTCCTTCACAGTTTATGGATTTTGAGTCATGTGTAGGCCTTCTTCATTTCAAAATTTTAAAAAATTACTAACAACTCCTTCTAGAACTTTCATGACTTCACTACAAAAAAGAATTCTAATATTTGATCAACCTGTAATTCAGGAGATAAGGATTCTGATAAAGGAGATATGGGTCTACTTTATCCTTTTTTCCCCAAATAACTAGCCAAATTCTGTCAACACTCTTTATTAAATAATCCAGCTTTCTCCCACTCCTTTGAAATGTCACTTTTATCCTACACTAAATTACTATATGTGTATAAATCTATTTCTGAATTCTCTTCTGTTAATAATCATGCCCCTCTAAACCTGTTTGCCTATCCTTTGACCAATTTAAAAATATCCTTAGGGACTATATCATTCTGTGCCTTTTTTAATATACAAATATACCAGTAAACATAGCCATTTAGAAATTTTAATTTGCATAGATCATGCTCATCTAAGTCAATACACCTTGACTGTTCCCATTTTGTAATAACCATTGAATATTCCAAAATAAAAGTGTACTGCAATATACTCAATCATTTCATTATTGATAAATATTCAGATTATTTGTGCTGCAGTAAAATCTTCATTTTAATAAAAAAAATTTAAATCTTCATTTTGATAAAAATCCTCACCAATTTATTAAATGCTATGACTAGTCAAAGGAAGGAGGGAGAGCAAAGAAAAACATGTTCCCATGGTCTTTTTAGCAAGAAACTTCTGCTGAATATCTGAAATAATTATATGATTCGTGTGGCTGCCTCAAAAGTATAAAAAGTTACTGAAAACTCTATATGGAATTAGTTATCTGGTATGCTCTTAATAAAGGAACAAAGATTTCTTGTGAACTGATAGATCATTTAACAATTCTCATTCTATCTACAAATAAAACTTGGCACAAGCAACCCAATTTCCAAAAATACCAATGCTATACAGAGAAGAGGAAACGGTTATTTTTGTGGCTTATTAATCACTTCAGGATGAGCTGCATGAGTGGCAATTAAACCCATATGGGGGTCCCAATATTTTATGAGATAAAACATTTTTTATAGCCTTTTCTTTTCCACTTAAAAAAAGTCCCTTTGACATTTCTTATTAAGGCTGATTTAGTGCTTATGAACTCCTTTAATTTTTGTCTGGGAAACTTTATCTTTCCTTCAGTTCTTGCCAGGTAGGTTATTCTTGGTTCTAGGTTTTTTCCTTTCAACCTTTGAATCTATCATGCCACTCCCTTTCTGGCCTGCAAACTATTCTGCTAAAAAATCAGCTGATGGTCTTATAGGGGTACCCTCCTATGTAACTAGTTACTTTTCTTTTGCTGCTTTTAAGATACTCTTTATCTTTAATTTTTGACATTTTAATTATGATGTGTGGACCTCTTTGAATGCATCTGGTCTGGGGCTCTCTGTGATTCCTAGACCTAGGTATCTGTTTCCTTTTCCAGGTTGGTGAAGTTTGCAGCTATTATTTCTTCAAATAAGTTTTCTGGCTCTTTCTTTCTCTCTTCTCCTCTGGGACCCCTGTAAGGGGAATGTTAGTATGCCTGATATTGTCCCAAAGGTCCCTTAAACCATCCTTATTTTTTTTAATTCTTTTTTTTTTTTGCTGTTCAGCTGGGGTGACTTCCACTAACTTGTCTTTCAGATCACTGATCCATTCTTCTGCATCATCTAATCTGCTATTGATTCCCTCCAGTGTATTTTTTAATTCAGTTATTGTATTCAGCTCTGATTGGTTCTTTTTTATATTTTCTTTCTCTTTGTTGAAGTTCTCACTGGGCTCACTCACTCTTCTGCCAAGTTTGGTGAACATCTTTATGACTATTACTTTGAACTATTATTTACCAGGCACACTGCTTATCTCTGTTTCATTTAGTTCTTTCTGAGGTTTTGTATTTCATTCGGAGCATATACATTTGCCTGACTTTCTGTGTGTGTTTGTATGTACTGGTAGGTCAGCTAAGTCTCCTGGTCTTAAAGGAGTGGCCGTATATAGAGAGTTTCCTGTGGGGCCCAGAAGCACAATACCCCCTGGTCACCAGGACCAAGTGTTCCAGGGGTGTCCCCTGAGTGGGCTGTGTATACCCTCCTGACTATAGTGGCTAGGCTGTGATAGCTGCTCGTGCACTGGCAGAAGGGGCTGGCCCCCAGCCTGGCTGGCTGCAATGCCCTGCCATGACTACTGCGGTGGCACTAGTGGGTGGGCCTGGACCCCAGTACAGCTGGTGAGAAACCTGGCCACAGCTGTGTCGGTGGGCAGGGCCAGCCCCTCGTGTGGCTGGCTGTGAGGCCTGGCCAAGACTGCTGCAGTCATGCCGGTGGGTGGGACTGCCTGTCTCCTTCATGGGGGGGGGGGGGGGTGATCCATGCCGAGGCTGCACACTGGGCGCAGCAGGGCAGGGGATAGGACACAGTAAGAGGTCTCTGCCAAGGCCTTTTGCTGAGTGCAGTGAGGTAGATCCACTGGAGGGGTGGACGGTGCTAGTCCTGGACAAGGTTTCTTGCTGGGACAGGAGCTGCCTGGGGGTGAGGGGAGAATGGGAGCCACGTTGCAGGGTTGCCAGTCCCAGCCAAGGCTTCTCAGCAGGGCAGGAGCTGCTTTGGAGGGATGCCTGCTGGGGTGAGTCTGCAGAGGAATGCAGGGGGCTAGGGGGTGAATAGTGCAGCAAGGTAAGATGGAGAATATCAGAAATGGCTCCCACAAGCGACAGAGCAGCTAGGTAGAAGGAAAGAAAAATGGCACCCTCCAGTGCTTCCATTCCTGGTGAAATTTCCTATGGATCCCCACCGCTCTGGCACACACCCTAAAAGTAGTCAACAAATATCCTTCAGGGATGGCCCTGGTACTTTCCAAACCGTTGCCTCTCTGCTGGGTCTTGGAGCAAGTGAGTTTGTGCATGAGCTCTTTAACAGGAGAGTCCCAGTTTTCTATAGCCCTCCCCTCACCTATTGTTAAGCCCCACTGACTTTCAAAGCCAGATATTATGAGGGCTTATCTTCCTAGGGCAGGTGCCCAGGGTGGGTGGCTGCCCAGGGTGGGGATGGATCTCCTCGCCCCTCAGGGAGAATCTCTGTGTTGGTGCTATCTCTACTGTGTCCCTGCCCCGCCTCTCCTTCTCAGTTTGGACATTTCCTTTATATCTGTAGTTGTGGAAGAGCTGCTAGTCTTCAGAGAGAGATGTTCCATATACAGTTGTACTTTGGGTGTGTCGTGGGAGGAGGTCAGCTCAGAAGCATCCTACTCCATCCATGTGATCCTATCCTTGTTTAGGTAATGCGTTTTTTAAATAGCAAAAGAAATCAACGGGAAACTATAAGCGGCTATATCAACTGGAGAGGTCAAAGTGATTGCCAGTGCCTGGAGAAAAATATATCTTTTAGTCTCAAGGATTTTGATCATGCTATTTAAGTATGTGTGAATGTGTTTAAGTATATGTGCCTTTGTGCATGTGTTTAAAATTTTAATATTCAAAGAGAAAACAGAATATCAAGAATAAAATTATTGAATGGTATATGTATGTGGCTTTGGGGTTCAGAATAATCACATTCACATGTGATTTCTTTCCAATGTAGCTGACATGCCATTACAGATACTGTATGTCTTTGCTGATAATCCCCAAATTAATCTCTCCTTCCCCAGAAATCCACTAGACTTTGTATTGCTAATGACACCATATTTTCCCTTAAATTACAATTATTTGGGTACATCCTACCTCCCTTACTAAGCCTTTTCTTTATAATCCAAGACTGTTTACCTTTATACGCTCAGAAGCATCCTTGCTCACCAGAAGAACATCAAGATCGGTTAGTTGTGAGGGTTGTTACAAGCAACCATATGAACCAGCCCCCTCGCACTAAATAATGGTGATGTTTTTATACACTCGAATGGCTTCAAAATGAACCCCCATCTCTCTCATTTCCCTGAATTCAGATATTCTTTCCTGAGTGGGAAACAAAGGGGGGGCTGAAAACTATGTGCAACTGTGACACACAGGCCAAGGTGGCATGTGGTGCGTGAGAACCATCGGGCCCCCTGAGCTGTTGAAGAAATAAGACCAACATCCCCAGCACTGTACTTAGAACAAATTAAGAGTGAAAGAAATATTTTTATCATAAATTAAAGATGAAAAAGTGCACAAGTGAATTGGACATAATATATTTTGGACAGGAAAAGTATAACTGATGTATTGACTACGAAAAACCTCAAACTATAAACTGATACTTTAATAATTTATAGTTATCTAATTACTTTTTAATTCCTTACAGGTCAGTTTTCAAACTGTTGAAAGCAAGCAAGAATCAGGGGAAACGATGCTCCTAATTATCACTCAGAAGTAATGAGAAAACCAGAAAGAATGAAAGAAAAGATGAAGAAAAAGACGAAGCAAAGAAGGCAGACTTTTTGAGACTTAAGCCTATGACTCCTCTTATTTCAACAATAAGGAGGAGGGAAGACTGTTAAGTTTTGATAGTCACAGAGGCCTACACTTGTGATTATTTTGCCACTAAAAGCCCCATATATTATGAAGTTTGGCTTCTTGTCCTTGACCAAGAGCAAATTAAGCTAACAATCTATACGAAATAAATGAAACAACTGGCAGACTTTATTCAAAAGGGGTCATCCATTCTGCACTGCAACTCCAGAAAAACTGAAATCAGGTTATTTACCTGTCAGTGGACTCTACTTGAAAGACTCAATATCATCAAATTATGCCGCTGAGATTGTCAAACAATAGAAGCTGAAGGTCCCTATCCAAAATACTGAACATGTATTTATCTTGTAACAACAAACCAATCCATGTGGGCCTTTCCTATGCCAGGATTAGTGACTCTAATTAGATAATCATTGTTCTGAACTAAATACAAGTCAACTTGGTGATAAACTGGAAAAAACTTCATTTAACTGTATTCTTCGAAAGTAAGCCCATTCATGAAGACTTTATTGAGGTCAAACTTCATGAGAAGTTTCAAGAAGAAATATCACAGAAGAAACAGTACAAACCGAACACCACACTTAAAATTATGCAGCCTGGCAGGCCTCATTTAGAATCCCTCGTCCACCGCTAACTACTCCTTGTAAAGTTATTAATCTTGATGATCTTTCCTCCTATGTTAAAACAGTAACAGCTCTACGTTGAGAACACTTTATACATATAATACCCAGCATAGAATCTGGTGCCCAGAAAGTTCTCATTCCGTGTTGGTAAATCCTCCCTTTTCCCATGAGCTTTTTAGAGGGAGTATGGGTTTTAACTGGTAGCATCTGTTGCTTAAACTCAGCCGAAGATGCTGTTCAAAAGAGAACACATGTCTCCCATTTAACCACGGTCCATGTGCTTCCCAGACGATAGAATCCCCAGACTCAGAAACTGAAAGAGAAAGATGGAAAGTTTCCTTTCCTTTGTCTGAGTGATACACAGTAGGAAACAGTTCCTTGGCACCGCCATAAATTTTGTGAATAAGATCCCCTCAGTCTTTCTATCATCTTGTCTTACAACGTTGGCAATCAGTACACTTCAGTCTTTAAAACATTGTGTGAATTTAATGCTGCCACAGGGGTATTTTAAGCTGTTTCCTAAATGTCCAATAAAATCCCATCCAAATCATATTAATGGAACTTCAGACCCAGTGAGACAGGGGAAGGTAATAGAGGCCCATGAAATCTCACCGTTAGACACATTCGAACCACAAGGAAGGCCTCTCCTGGGTCCCACTAAGACTGCAACACTTCACCATTTTCTCAAGTCTACAGAGAAGAGGAAAAACCTCCCAAAGGAACCGTGACAAAGCGGTAGCTCTAGAGTTCCACACAAATTAGACTGACCTGCTTAAAATCTTCCTTCCAGGGAGTCCTGCTGCTTTCAAGACACACCTTGCTTCTACCTTCCCACGGGGGTTCTGCTGACAGAGCGACTGGTAAATACCCCGGCTCTGAAGCCTTGCCACCCTAACATTTTCCCATATTCCGTAGAAGTTCTCATCCTCCAAGGGCCAGGTCACATATGCCTTCCTCTCTAAAGCTTTCTATAGAAACCTTAAATAAAAATTCATCACTTTGTGCTCTTTGACCCTTCTTGATCTTATTAGGTCAAGCACTATCAGTGTTTTACAATAAGTTTTATCTGTGTCAACCCCTCCTCCCCTGAAAACAAACAAACAAAAACAAAAACAAAAAAAACCCCAGGCTGCAAATGTCTAGAGGGAAGATGCCATGGTTTCTTCCTTTTCTGTCCTAGGGGGTAGCCCTGAGCCTTGTACACGGCAGGTCTTGTCACTTCATCACCTAACACTTAACCACATATAACAACTTCCCAGAATGATGTGTTCCTATGGATAATTTTTAAAACAATAGTAATACGGAGCTAATATTCATTAAATAGTATTTGCTATGTCCTTGATATTCATTATCTCATTTGATCCTCATAAGAACCCTCTGAGGCAGGTGCTACTATAAATCCCAGTTGAAGAAGCTGAGGGTTAAGTAACTTGCCTAGGGTCACATAGTGAGCAGCAGAAAAGCTTGCACTAGAACCGGGAGGCCTAACTCAAGAGTCCAAAGGCTTACGGAGGAAAGAGGGATCTAAGGTAAATCCTTTGGGCATGCCCATTAGCTGTTTGTTCTATGCGCCATGGAAATACCAAAAGGGAGCACTGAGGGGCTGGAAAGTGAACACTGTCAGGGTTCACAGCAGAAAAGCAAGTGCATATCGCGGATCCGGGTGACAAATTAGATTAACTCTAAAATTCTTTGAAGATAAAAGCCTTACATGTGCTAATCTTTATTATTTATTGTAATTCTAATGATAATTCTAAACTGTAGACAGATTAAATGAAAAACATCTCACTCAATAAAGTAATACTCTCCATTCTAGAAGCAATTCACTCTATTCATGCAAAGAGTGTCTTTAAATGCACCCTTTATTGAAAAGCAGTAGCTCTTCAGGTTGAAATTTTAACTCTGTCAAGATGTTATCTATATGTTCTTCATGAATACTAATAAGGCAGCCACTATTCAAAGAAGGGCTTAGCTGTACTGGTAGTTCTGGTCCCTGTGCCCTTACCTCATGAAGGAATATGTATTTTAAGATCTCAAATACTTAAGCTCCCTGACATTTAATCTTAGGAGAGCTTAATTTAACATGGTTCTCAAAATGCATGCTGCTCTAGGCTACAGAGAGAGACAATAGCTAT
The DNA here is from genome assembly GCF_029215605.1 of Mirounga angustirostris. Taxonomy (NCBI): domain Eukaryota; kingdom Metazoa; phylum Chordata; class Mammalia; order Carnivora; family Phocidae; genus Mirounga; species Mirounga angustirostris. The sequence continues at coordinate 53,573,205 of NW_026991709.1, read as the reverse complement.
CTCGAGAGAGATAAAGCACCAAGACAAGGGGTGGCGTAGGGAGAAAAAGCTATTTACATACAGAATTCAGTAACAGGCTAGGACATGTTCCCCACCATGTCCCTCAAAAAGCCCACCTCTCTGTTTTCCTATAATTTTATGTTGATGTTTACATTCTTAATCAGAAAGTCACCAAATTCCTATTTTTCAACAGGCCTAGCATAACGAATTTGCCTTCTTTTAGTTTCTAAATTAACAAAGTTTTTTTTTTTTTTTAAATATGTACTTATTACATGGTTAGGGCATAATTATCACACTGACAAAAACCTAAAGCACAAGAGGACAAGCTCATGGGAGTCTCTTCCTCAGTTATTCTCAGTGCAGCTGACCGCATATTTATTGATCCCCTGGTGAGCTATGCATTGTGAGAGTTTCGTGTGCATGCAGCCTTACCTCCCATTCAGCTCACCACCCGCCTCTGCTTCCCGGCCAGCAGGTATCTGTCCTGTCCGCCACAGCTGCCCTGTGCTTGTGCTTCTGCCCTCCCAGGCCTGCACACTGTACCCTACACCCCCACTCTCACTTCTCCACAAGCCTCTCTGAACTCCCATTCCTAAAAAGCTTCCTTTACTTGCTCCAGCTCATATCTCTTTCCTTCCAAAGCACCTTTTTCATCACCCACGTTTAATGGCTGTGCCATATTTTTTGACACTTGACTGTACAACAATTAACATTTTTCTGTACAATGTACACATAATAATTTCATGTGAATTCTTCCCCCAAAGACCCTTGAAGGTAATGAACATGCCAGATGCTTTTTTCTGGATCCGTCAGAGCAAACGTCCCCATGCTAGACAGGGAGTAGATGCTCAGAGAATACGTGAAGAAGCAAAGACAGAAACAATACTTTCATGCTTCCTAATTATCCTTGTCTTTATGCTGTTTTGCTAAAAGGCAGGAGAGATATAAGACGTGAAAAGGAAATAGGCAGAGAAGGAAAAATAAGAACCTAGGAAAGGTTGTTCAGAAGGGAAAGGGAGAGAACAGAAACAGGCAAATTGACAAGGAGATGTAACAGATGTAACGAAATCAAAGTCACCACCAAACAGCCGTCCATACTAGTCCGAACACATGTTCTAATAGCTTTATTTCCATTTCTGGCTAGTTGTCAATGACTCTCATGACTCTCTCAAAACAGCAGGTCCTAGTACCTTCAGTTCACCACTCTCTGCACTAAACCCCAGCTCTGAACTCGTCCAACCATGTTTCTTCTCTAGGTCTGCCCCAGGGTGCTGGCTGCTCCCCGGGTCTGACGCTTCCACACACACTTTCCAATCCCAGATTGATCTTCAGGCTCGTGAGCAATCCTTTCTCACTTGTCTTATCCAGTCTTACCCAACCCACAGTTCCCATTACGAATTCTCAGGTTCTCCTCAACCCCTACTGATGATGAGTGAAGATAAGAGTAATAATGAGATATATATGCATATGTAAAATGCTTCCATAAATACAATGCTTCTGTACATATTGCTTCCTTTGGGCCAGAAACTAAGACCTTCATATTTATTAATTAACTCACAACAAGCCTAAGAGGTAGGTACTATTATTATCTCCTCTTTACAGATGAGAAAACTGAAGCCCATATAACATAGAATTTGCTTCTTTTATTTATTTTTTTTTAAAGATTTTATTTATTTATTTGAGACAGAGAGAATGCGAGACAGAGAACATGAGAGGGAGGAGGGTCAGAGGGAGAAGCAGACCCCCTGCCGAGCAGGGAGCCCGATGCGGGACTCGATCCAGGGACTCGATCCCGGGACTCCAGGATCATGACCTGAGCCGAAGGCAGTCGCTTAACCAACTGAGCCACCCAGGCGCCCGAGTTTGCTTCTTTTAGTTTACAAATTAACAAAGGTTTTTTATTCTACGCATTTGTCATATGGGTAGGACATAGCTATCACACTGGCAAGACACTGAATCACAAGAGGACAAACTCATGGAGTCTCCTCGTTTACTGTTACTGCAGTTGAACATATATTTACTGGTCACCCAATGAGCTAGGCATTGTGTTTGTAAATTATATGATGTGCAAGATCACACTGCTAGCACATAACTGGTACAGCCGGTACCTGAACTCAGGAGGTCTGGCTTCAGAGTCTCGTTCTTGACCACTATACGATACTGCCTTCACTTAGAATAAACAAAGTTCATTGAATGTTTGCTACATGCTAAACACTTCACAGGAATTAACTTCTTTAATCCTTAATACAACTCTTAGAGAAAGGTCCTCTAATGGTCACCTTTTATACATGAAGAAATTAAGAATGACAAAGCTTCAGCCACATGCTTGAGCCACTCTGCCAGTATGTGGAGGAGGAGCCAGGATTCAAACCCGGGACTTCTGCCCCCAGAGCTTTCCATCACTTCTCCATACTGTCCTCTCCACCACAACTCTAGCCATTCTAAGAAAATGACGCTGCCTACTGGTTGACAGGAGGGTCTTCTTCATATGTGTGAATTCTCCCAAAGCTCCACACTTTCCCAATTGCTTACCAATTCCAAAATTTGTTTCTTTCTTCTTCTATCTTCTGTCCAAGGCAGAGGTTCAAGGTCAACTCCTTTCACTCTCATTATGTGCTTTTTCATCTCCTATCCTATTACCCTGGGCCACTAGTGTTTCAGTTTCTTTCTCTGATGAACTACCGATACACTATTCCTTCTAGTTAATACCTTCTCCTTCAGTCTACACACAATTTCAAGGCTAAAGCCCTCTTTGAGTCCCCCTACCCCCTTTAGCTAGTCCTCTTTTTTGTACCAGCTGGCCTCCAGCCACCAAGCCAGCAAGACTGCCTAACCCCAAGCCACGCCACTAGCAGTCAAGAACTGGCCTGCCTGTACTAACATTGTTCATGGGCTCTACTTTGCACTTTGCTTCTGACTGGGTTCCTAATCTTCTTGGTTCCAAACCTCAACTCATTTCAGCTGTGCCACAGGCTCTGGCTTCTCTACCTCACTCTTATTCACACTCACATTTTTGATTTTGAGCCTCTCAGAGAAAATACCTTGTCTGGGCCAGGCCTCTGCCTCCGCCATATACCCGAGAAGTATGCCAGAGCCCGGCACAGAGAACTGGACACTCCTTCCCCTTCACATAAATATCTAGAAAGCGTACACATCTCTCTTTTTCTTTACCATAAGTACAAATCTTTGCAATGGCTTCTTGCCCAGCTATCTAACCTCTCACCAAGTTCTGCCCCTTCTGCCTCGTGTATGTGGTGCACTCCTCTCCATCCCCACCACACTGATTGAGCAGTCTGGCCTTCTTGACCATAGCTATGCTGACTTCAATCATCAACATCACCAATGTCTGCTCTTCCTGTCTTGGTCCCTGCTTGCTTTTATGGCTTGAGTTTCCCTGCTCTGTTATCACTTTAAAAGCTCTGCCCACAGGGAGGCACATGCCATCACCTAGAATTTCCCATGGACTCTCACCTCTTAGCATATGCTCTACTGTCTCCTCACAGCAGGCCTCAATCCTGCTTCAGAACTTAGCTTGGATCTCACCTCAGGCTTCTATTGGCCCTGTCTAGTCTGAGAGGGGTGCTCCCTAGGGGTCCCAACCGCACTCTATATACTCGATAAGCCACAAGGAAGTGGCCTGACTCTAACAGAGAATAAAGGCTGCATAATGCTCATCATGGCATCTCAGGATCTGACACAGAGCCTGGCACGTTGTGAGTGAATACTTGTTCAATGAGCGAGCTCCGGGTCTATTCCCTGCAGCCTATTTCTATCACTCTGTCCCCTTTCCTCACGGCCACGGTTTCTTTTCTACTTCATCCTCACCGTGCCCTATTCTTCGTCCTGTTCTGTGACCCTTCATCCCAGAAATACCCAGCACCCACTCAACTAGCATACGCAAACTGCCAAACCACAACACCTGGCAGTTTTACCTGTTCAGAAATAGTCAAAACGACTCAGTGAATAATTGTGACCTCATGAGAGAAATAATTATCCATTCCCTGTTCTCTTGTATCCATCACCCAACACTGAGTATTTAATCTCCCGTGCACCAGTTTACACACAGCCTTTTAGATTTTAAGAATGACCACATGTATTCTTAAAAAGTAAATGTGGGCTCCTGGGTGGCTCAGTTGGTTAAGCGACTGCCTTCGGCTCAGGTCATGATTCTGGAGTCCCAGGATCGAGTCCCGCATCGGGCTCCCTGCTCGGCAGGGAGTCTGCTTCTCCCTCTGACCCTCCTCCCTCTCATGCTCTCTGTCTCTCATTCTCTCTGTCTCAAATTAAAAAAAAAAAAAAAAAAAAGTAAATGTATTGGGCGCCTGAGTGGCTCAGTTGGTTAAGCGACTGCCTTCAGCTCAGGTCATGATCCCAGGGTCCTGGGATCAAGTCCCACATCGGGCTCCCTGCTCTGCGGGGAGCCTGCTTCTCCCTCTCCCACTCTCCCTGCTTGTGTTCCCTCTCTTGCTGTGTCTCTGTCAAATAAATAAATAAATAAATCTTAAAAAAAAAAAAAGGTAAATGTATCATCGAAAATGATCAAAGTTCAAGAAACCCATTTTTTTGTTTATATGACATAGTTTTTATTTTAAAATAATAAAAGGTCTTGATGTCCTCCCCACCATCCTGATCTCTAATTATAACTTTAAGAAAAAAAAAAGACAAAACCCAGAAACAGTAGTTCAGTTAAAAATTAAAAATATCAACAATCTGTGACATCTCTACTTGAAATCTTTTTCCTAAGCTACTGTCCTTTACTCTAAAAAGATGGTAAATAATTTAAGTTACAGTTAAATTTATTTTAATTAATAAGACAAAACCTGTTTTGATGGTTATTAAAACAAAAATCTTAGTTTTTCCCAAAGCAAAAAAGAACTGATATATCTTATTCTAGTAGTCATAGTATTTACTAAAATAGCTTATCCTAGCTCCTGCAATGCCTACCTGCTTTTACACTTTGACATGCTAGAACTGAGTTAACTCATTATTTACTAGGTTACACATTACAGGAGGTAGGATGTCACTTATCTTTAAATTCCCAAATACTCAGAATAGTGCCTTGAGTATAATATGTCTTTAATAAACATTACTTAAAATGTGTGAATTTAATGATTTTATATCAAACTGCACATTTGCTAAGGAAATTAATTAGAATGCACAGGGAGCTTTGATACATTTATATTTTCTGCTTAGAGTTAAGAAGAAAACCGTCTGTTTCATACTTGCTTCACCACTTGGTGAAATTTCTTCTTAAATATATTCCGATTTTCTGACTTAATATATATATGATACAAAAATTCTTATTTGCTAATTCAAAGTCATAACAGTGCCTTGTTCAGAACATTTACCATTCCCTTTCTATTCCTCTCAGGTGGTATATTCCTTTAAAGTGTTTGGGCTGAATGTGCTCTAACCTCGGTGACAAGTACTGAAAGCTTGTTTTTATTTTAAAAATGTATTAAATTTATAGCATTTGTTTTTAAAAGTTCTCCATATCATAAAATTAACAAACACACAAAAAGTTCCTATTTGTGTATCGTTTGCCTTTTTCCCTTTTCTAAAAACCACCAAAGTAAGAGACATTTTAGTATCCTCCTTCCTTCTGTTTTTCTCTCATTCACAGTGTGAGAATGGGCATTACCCACAAGATACACATTGACTGAGTCATCTTCGAGTATTTTTTTAGTCTAATTTACATAAATCTCCCTCTGCTGGCCAAATTTTTACCTTCTAGCATCCTATTTAAATACAAAGGTAATGCTTTATACTATAAACAAAAGCTTCTCTATAAAGGATTAAGAACTATATGAGCCTGGAAAATTATTTAAAAATCTCTTCTATATCATTAAGCTATGGTGTTAGCTGATTTTAGAGAGAAGTAATCATCCAAGTATTGACTTAAACCCAGGAATTTTTATATTTAGTATCTTTTTTCCCCTAAGCAAGATTCTTAATTCTACTAAGACCATTTCTCATTAATTTAGTTCCTTTCTTTTTATTTTTTAATTTAAATTGGGTTTTTTTTTTTAAGATTTTATTTATTTATTTGAGACACAGAGAGAGAGAGAGAGAGAGAGAGAGAGCCTGAGCAGGGAGAGAGGCAGATGGAGAAGGAAAAGCAGGCTCCCCACTGAGCAGGGAGCCCGATGTGGGGCTTGATCCCAGGACCCTGTACACTTAACCATCTGAGTCACCCGCTCAGCGCCCCTGTATTTGTTTTTTAAAGTAAACTCTACCTCCAACGTAGGGATTGAACTCACCACCCCAAGATCAGTCCATGCTCTACGGACTGAGCAGCCAGGGGCTATCTGTTTTTTGTTTTTGTTTTTTTTTAGAGATGGCAGTGATTTTACTGACACATCTAAGACATTCTGTCTTAGATTTTTATAATAAAGCACTTCCTAACATGGAATTTGAGTACATCTCATTAATAAGTTCTACACATTTTCCAGTAAGAAAAATTGGTAGTTATTAAAACCTCCTGGGCTCCTTTAAATGCTACCTCCGATTATGTATCACTTTATAACTCACAAAGCCTTTACTGCATACATTTATTTAATATTATATAATCCTAAGAAGTGAGTATAATTATGCCCATTTTACAGCTGAGTGAGAGAAGCCTCAGAGGTATTTACATAATCTTCCCAGTGCCAGTAAGGGGTAAACCAAGGACAAGCCAGCAAGGGGTAAACCAAGGACAAGCCTAAAGGCTCTGAACTTTAATCCCAAAATACAACTATTTTTCTTCCCCATCTAACTGTATCACTGATTTTAGATTTTAATCAATACCTTTATATGGAAGGAAAGGTAATTCCATTTACAAGGCTTTTTAGCATTCAACTAGCCTCTCAGTATTTACTTTAGCTCGAGAATTCCCAAATTCCATTCATACTTCAAAACAGTCCTTCATATGGATTTAGCCACACTAAATATATTGTGGGAGGGGGAGAATCAGGGAACAAGAAAGCAAGTGTATCTGTGACTCAGTGTACTCTTCTTCACTTTGCATTTTGCAAATATTGATGTTACGGCTCCTAAAGTACTCTCAGAAGTCTTTATGACTGACAGCGCTTGAGTGCTGTGTCTTTCAAAACAAATATGCTTTATTGATGGAGAGCACATGCATCTCCATCAAAATGTTCTGCAAGACAGGGTGGAACAAACAACATGATTTCTCAACTAACTTCAGCATTCTGAAATGAACACAATAGGCAGGTTATAGTTTTGTGGGTATTATGCCATTTCCAGAAGGAACACATGTAAAGGAAGGGCACTACAAATCTGCCATCTAATCCCAGAGCAGGACACAACTTGCCGTGTTGGTTGTACAGCTTTTTAAGCACAAGCAGGAATTCAGAACATATTAACAACAACAACAAAAAAGTCCTCTGGATTTTTAAAAATATGTAATAATATTGCATTTGAGAATAAAAGTTTGGGCAAGAATTTGAAAAAGAACCAACTGGAATAAGTAAAATACGCTTTAACACTGATTTTAGAAAATAAATAAATAAAACCTGTCATTGTCTGATGCGTATTAAAAATCACAATCTAACAGCAAATGTCAGACACATTATTTATATCCCATTATAGCATTTCTCAAACTGGAAGGTAAGGCTCATTGAGGAGTCAAAAAAATTGTTTGCTGAACTGTCCCAGCTGTCGGGATTTGACGACTACCAAAATCAGTACTGGAAAGGTGGGCAAATTCCTCCTACAGCTCTTATAGAGCTGCTCTAGGGAGACCTACTGATACCAAGTCAACCTTTTAAGGCCTACTAATGGACTAGTATTAAGAGAGAGGACACGGATTATGAAAGATGAGTTGGGCCAATAAAGGACTTATTGGTGAGATAAGATCTATATAATAATGAAACAATTTGGGAACTAGACAGCATGTAATAGAGTGTAACAAATGTGGTCCAAAACATTAGGGAATAGATAGTATATAGTATATAATAATAAGAGAGTCTCAGCACCCAGGATTCTCAGCAATTATAAAAGCCATTGGAGAATTCAGGCAATTCTCTTATTTCATTTTGCTGACCCCAATTTGTCCCACTGTTCACTTTAAACTAACAGCTCGACTTACCCCTATCACCGAGGACACGCCAGGGGTGAACTCCATGTTCTGGGAGCTTCCTGTCCCTGCACTTGGTCAGCTCGGACCTGGCTTCTCTTACTCTGGGCATCAGCAAAAATGGCCCTTTGAAAGCTCCTGAAAAAAACTAGTCAGACCCTTGCTATGTTGTTATTTAAGACTAGGGTAGGGTCTCAACTGTCCACGGGATGAGACAGATGGAAGGAAGTCAGGTGGCACTCTATGAGAAAGTGATGTTATGGGAGAAGAGAACTGGAATTGGCGCTGGTATTGATAAAGAAACTGATCAAGGATGAGCTGAGAAAGGTGAGGTGTAAAATGTTCAAGCTTCTCAGACTGGTTCTTTTTTTTCCCTTGCTTGTAGAGTTTTCACAAAGAGACAGGCAGGGAACTATGAGACCAATAATAATAACAGATTGGTTGTCAGGATGCCCAGCATCTAGTCCTGGTTTTCACCTTGCAAAAAGAGAACCATCTCACACCAGGCCTGTTTAAGGACAAAATTAGCAATTGACGAACTAGAAAAACTGTGGAAGGCCTTTAGCATCAGAAGGTTGGCCTAGATGACCTTGAAGGCCCATTATGCTACCGTCTGCTCTGATTTTACCTTGGTATCTCCAGCTGGGACCAGCCTGTAGCGCAGAGCCCTCCTCCCCCCTCCCCTACATAGGTCTTCACTCCCCCTTCTCACTTCCTACCAGGAGGATAAAGACACAATCAATTAGCTTTCACAGCCCTCACACAGCCTTTACCCTGGTGACAGTTTCTTACCAGTATGGTGGGTTTTTAAAAAGTTTGCAACAGCTGTTTTATATATTGTTCCCATATTGTGTTTCTCACAGTTTATGCTAACTCCCTTCCACCATTCCTTAACACTGGATTCTGTACTTTAGAAACTGGATACAATTTGAATTTTGTATATCTTCACTATGTTCTTTTTAACTACTAATACTTTAAACACTTTCTATGCGCTTTCTTAGAATTCTGTACTAAGAAAAAAATTAACTTTTCTAACATTGCAGTAAGACTCTCCCAACATCTTTTTAGAAAGTGTTTGGGATAGCAATTTTTTTTTCCCCCTTACAAGAAAAAGTCAATTTCTAATAGCTTCAAATCAAGGCCATGAAGGCCTCTGGTCATTTCTCTACTTTATAAATAATTCAGTGTGTTTTTTATTACGGAGGAGTTGAGCTTTCATAGAGTAGGAGATTCAGATCACTAACAGGTTGGTTAGGATCAAACCACCTTAGCCCTACTTTTCCATTTATTAGGAATCACACATGCCACATCTGGAGGAAAACTGCCTATGACACCAAAAAACTTGAGCACTACAATATGCAGCTCAGACAGGTAATAAATGTGGCCGAATCTGGGTCTTTAAATCCTGGCCACTTTACATCAATCCAAACCATTCATGTGCCAAGAGGGGATTGAGCCGGAACACTGAAGAGCTCCTTCATGATGGAAAGATGAATGGGGAATTGCAAGTGAGGACCTGAACAGCAGACAAAGGACTCTGTCCTTGACAAATGAAAGTGCTAAATTATTCACCGAGCCAAGTCCAGGCAACTACTGTCACTGTTCTTTCAACGCCTATCTTCCGGAACAGTTCGAAAAACTTTCGACCTCAAAATTACCACAGGTATATAGTATTAGAAATCATCATCATAATATACTTAGGCTTTACAAAGTCAGCAAGAAGGTTATTTAAAGAAACAATAATAAACACTTCCTTTTCAGAAAACTACTTTCAATTCAGTAAAGTACATTTTTAGTGTAAATAAGGAAAGACATGTAGTTTAAAAATGAAAATAGAATTTTCACGTAGAACAAAGCGCAGAGAATAGTGCTGAGATGTTTTTTATGTTTTGATTTCTGGACCTAAAGCCATCTTCTGACTATAATAATTAATTACTTCCTTTTTAAAAAAGATTTTATTTATTTGAGAGAGTGAGAGAGAGAGAGAGCACAAGCCAGGGGGAGGGGCAGAGGGAGAGGGAGAAGCAGACTCCGCTCCCCCCCAACCCCTCCCCACCGCGCTGAGCAGGGAGCCCGATGCGGGACTCGATCCCAGGACCCTGGGATCATGACCTGAGCCGAAGGCAGACGCTTAACCGACTGAACCACCCAGGCGCGCCTACAATCATTAATTCATTTAATCCTCAAAATGACTCTGTGAAGTAGGAACCATAATTACCCACATTTTATAGGTAAGGGAACTGAGGCTCAGAGGGGAACTTGCCGGCAGTAACACACCTCGGAAACTAGTATGGGGGACACCAGGATTCAAATTCAAGTGGCCCAGCTGCCATACTACCGTGCTGTCCAAGGCTTCCTGTCTACATGTAGGTGGCTCTGGAAGCATGTGGGAAAACAGTAAACTCTGCGACTGCTGCAATACTTTTTAAAAAATGGGATTAAACTAAAAAGGTTCCTGCGAAGTCCTCTGAAGACCAAGGGGCTCAGAGGTAAAATACATGATGATTACCTTTGTCAGCTTAAACCTGTGATTCTCTTTTTCAAGTGTCATGGACCATGAATTGCTAGAGTGACTCAGTAGGGTTTCACTTCTTTTTAATTAGCATTATGAGCCTGAACTACAATTAAATCATTGTGCCGGCAGTGTATAAGGGTCACCATATTATGTACTCTTGAGTTCATTCAATGACCTCTATGGAACAAGTAAATATTAACAAATGGGAATCCAGATACATATTTTGTTGGGTGTTTTTTTCCCCTGCTCTGCGGCTGATTAGTATTTTGCAACTAAGATTTGCTTTATTTAGTATTCCCCAAATAATATCCTGGAGTCCATTATGCCAACTTTCAAAACTTCTGAAATTCATTTAAGAGGTATCACTGCTACCAAACAGCTCCATGGAACCCTAAATCCTAATTTCTCCTCTACTGCTTGCTTCAAATCCTCCGTATGGAGTGGGATATAAAGCAAAGTGTGTTGTGGGTGGGGAGGAATGTGCAACAGCTTTAACTACTTCCTTCATAAACGTAACAGGATCTGAGCCACTATCAGGAGCTAGCTTCTGGAATTCTATAACTATAGTACCTGTTCGGGATGCTCTCTAAACATCCTGTAGTCAGAAACTACCGGCCTAGTACAGATCACCAAAAAGATGATATTCTTCCGAATTCGTTAAAAAAAGGGGGGGGGGAGCATGACCAGTTATTTTTATATTAAAATTGGACTCTACTACTCCTATAACAGAGGGAAGCAAACCAGAGGCTTCTCGTGGTTATTTCTAGATACTGGATTCTATGAGATAGAAATTTGGGCTCACTAATGGAACTACACAATGTTACACTGGAAGGGACCTTAGAAATCAGAGTCCAATCCCATCTAATTTAAAGATCTATAAAATTAAGTCCACAAGAGGCTAAGTTTAAAACTAAATGTTCTTACTCTCTGAGTTGGTATAAAGTTTGGGTACCTTTTGAGCAAATAATTGTTGTTTTGTTACTTGTTTTTTTTTTTTTTGGTACTAAATTACAAACATGAGATTGCTTTGAAGTTGTATTATCAGTAAGACAAATGGATAAACTGCTGTTTTGAAAATTCAAAATTGCCATGTTTATTTACAATAAGATAACAGAATGAACTCTTGGTTTCTTTCTTCTTCTCCACTTTGTCTCTGAAATGAACTGGATTAATATAGGAAAAATTTCTAAAGGGTGATTTTATTCTATTATCCTAATGAGAGAAGTCACTGAAAAATGCAGAAGGCAAGAAATGATCTATTTTGAGGACAATTTACAATTCTCCAGGTTCCCTGCTATTTTAAAGAATAAAGTATCTCAAGGAAAAAAATGTGTACCAATAAGAAGCCTTGTGGCCACAAAATATAGGAGAGCAAAATCCTGCATTGAGAGTTTTAACTGAAAATCAATAAAGATAAAATCAGAAAAGTTGAATGAAGGATTCTGTGGTAACTGGAACTTTTGCCCAAACACAACATTAGTCAGAGTGCTCCAGGACACAGAGAATTTCTGTACCGCATTACTTAGAGCAGATAGTAAGCCATCAGAGAAGTGGAAACCAGGGACCATTACTCATGGCAGGATAACCTGCATTATCCTCTTCAGATGCAGCACGGGTGAGAGTTGATGAAGAAAAATGAAGGCTGAGGAAGAAAGGGAATGGTGTGTCTTTTACATGTAATATTCAGCAAACTCCGGTAAGTTTCAATCCTGGATGAGTTTTTCCCCATTTCCTTTCTTTCTTCAATTTCATTTAGAAAAATCACCTTGCTTATTAGACTGTTCAAGTATGACTTCTGCAACTAGCCGAACATTGCCACAAAGTGCCACCCTCAACATTCCTTACAGCAAGTACCAGATTAAATACCCTCTAGTTACGTAAATCAAGGCAGCTTTATGCTGATTCCAAGAACAAGAACCTGTCAAGCTGACATATCAGTGTCTTTTCTCTATCAGATACTGTCTCCTGTTAGAAGGGTTTCCTATTTCTTAAAACTTGCTCTCCATTCTGGAAGCCTCCTGTCAGTCTATAGAAGGTCCTGGCTCTGAAGGCTTATAAATTCTTATTTTCCATTCCCCAGTTTCTCTATAGATTATACCACTGACCTCCTCTATTTATCTGCCAGGAAGTTATCTGAAAGCCATTGGCAGTGACCCCACCACAAAATCAGAACCGCATTTTCACAAGAGCCAACTTTACTTTTTAAAATAGTTAATTCAGTTGCCTGTGTTTTAAAACAACTCATAAAAAAGGATTGTCATTACTATAGAGCTTTTTTTCCCCCTTTGTCCATAGACAGAAAAAAAGATGAAAGGCAGGAAGTGGCCTAACTATCAACAAGCAGTTCTCCTTTGAAGACAGATAACAAAATTCTGCAGTTAAAAGTATATTTGTAATTACAAAGTTACTCTTCTTGAACAAATTCCAAATACAATATCTGTCTTTGATCCTGATCTTTCTCACTGTTCACAGAAGACACTAATAGTTCAGTTAGGCACCCCACTCCCAACCATGGGAAAAAAAAAAAAGTTCCCTAAAATGTAATTGTGAATTAGTAGCTTTATCTGTCAGCCTAGAAGAAGCTGCTTATGCTCGGCCACTGCTGCTGCCATGAGGATATAAGAACTTTTCATAGTGACAGCGTCATCTGACCACCCGGCAGAACCTCTCAATTCCACTTGTGTGATGGCATGATGGTTCTGAAGAGTCATTCAGCAGCTCCTGTAACAGGAACTATTCCATTCTCTCAGGAAAAATACACTACAAGTGTAACAAAAATTTTTGAGGACCTAAAACCTAAACAGAGTTTAAGTTTCATATTTTAAAATAGTATCTATTCTTGGCCTTTCACATTTTCTATTAGAACAAAAATCTAGGGGCGCCTGGTGGCTCAGCTGTTAAGCAATCTGCCTTCAGCTCAGGTCATGATCCCAGGGTCCTGGGATCGAGCCTAACATCGGGCTCCCTGCTCGGCGGGAAGCCTGCTTCTCCCTCTCCCACTCCCCCTGCTTGTGTTCCCTCTCTTCGCTGTGTCTCTCTCTGTCAAAAAATAAATAAAATCTTGAAAAAATAAAAAAATAATGTAACAAGCCTATTTTAAAACAATAAAAATATCCGTAGTATCTCTCCATGCTCCATTTTAAACAATTATGGAAGATAAACACCACAGCATTGTATCATTTATTGAAAACTATTTTCCTTAACTTCAACAGCTATTGCTTGTGGGTCTTTTAATACAAAAACAAAACAAAAACAACAACAACAACAAAAACCAAGAAGCATGGACACGGTAAAATTATGGGGGGAAGCTATTGTCTTCAATAACTAATAGTCTTAAAGCTCAGTAAGTAAAGAGAAACAGTAGTGTCTGAGCCCTAAGGAAGACTTGTAATCCAAGGTGAAAAGCCCCCTTTACAACCTAGAATTTTTCCAAGCAATAAGGAAAAGAAAACCTTCCATGAAAAAGAGCTATGCTTTTAAAGTTAACACATGTATGTATGTGCACACACTGCACATACACACACTCTCAGCTCAGAGTTGACAGAATGATAGGTATCAGAGAACTGGATCTGTACTTGGACAGTAAAGTATTCCATGCTCTCATAAAAAATAAGGTTTTGTTTGAACATGTCCCCAAAAGCCAAATCTAACTTTTGAGACTCATCCATAAAGCCAACACTTAGTACGTTCTTGACTGAGAGCCTGATAGCTCAGTTTCAAAAAGAACCATTACCCACCCCCTAAACATGTGGACATGCGGGGACTCACAGCATCTGCAGTAAAGTCCTAGGAAGCAAAATGAAAGAATGATAACCAAAAGTGTCACTCCGTCAGCATCAGGCAAATGGTGGCATAAATAAATCCTTGTAAATACTCTGAAGATTTTCCTCTCTAGCAAAATAGCTCTTTTCTTTTCCCTGAAAAAGAAAACTCTGCCTCCCAACCTTATCAAATGGCAGTGATTTTACAGATATATAGGGAACACATAAAGAAGTATATACATTTATAAAATGTACAACTCCACAGGATATCAATCCTTGAATCACACCATCTTTGTGAAATACATCTAAAAAACTAAAATAGAAAGCAAACTCTAACAAGAAAGGACACAGGGAATTAGTAAAATTGAGTGAAAAAGAATTTTCCTCAAATGCCTTTATAGTAACATTTATACCCCATACTACTATTTTTTTTTAAAGATTTTATTTATTCATTTGAGACACAGAGATAGAGAGAGAGAGCATGAGCAGGGAGAGAGGCAGAGGGAGAGGGAGAAGCAGGCTTCCCACGGAGCAGGGAGCCCGATGTGGGGCTCCATCCCAGGACCCTGTGATCATGACCTGAGCCAAAGGCAGACGTTTAACCTACTGAGCCACCCAGGTGCCCTATACCCCATACTTCTAATTTAGAAGAATAACAAACTGTGAAACTGTATCCATGTCTAGAAAAAATACTGTAAGAATAAAGACCAAGATGTTCACAATGGTTATGGAGCTGTATATGCATTGAGGGTTATATCTGTTTTTGCCCTCAAGCTTTTCAGTGTTTTTGATCTGTATAATTTTATAAGCAAAAAAGCCAGTAAGTTATTTTAAAATCAAATATGTTAAGTGTAATTTAATAGAGAACAAAGTGGTAGGCTTCTGAGGCACCCAATCAATATGCTGCAGTGAAAAGTCATTTTCTCTTTCCCATCCTGTCTGTGACCATGTGACATCTTTTCACACTTGCTTAAAATTAACTGCTTCACTACATAATGACTGCGAATGGGCCTTTTTTTGTCTGTAATTCAATTACTGTGGAAGGTTTTTAGATTTGAATATTAAGAAGTGAAGCAAATACTTGACTACATACATTGAAATAAAGCAGACTCTCAACATATCATATCCTAATTAAAAGTGAATTTACAAATTCCATTCTCTGTTTATACCAGTTATCCCAGCTCATTAGCCAATGTTCTGGGATGGTTCTGTCTCATTTCCAGGTAACTTCTGTGATTTTCATATTGTGATCAAAGGCCAAAAGTTGATTTGCTGGAGTGCATTCCATGGGCTCCATGTTATTTTATTCATATAGCTACTATGACATTATCACCTTGGATTGAAATTTTTATGTTTGTAGGTTTGTCTTCCACATTTGATTGAAGGATACTTACTACAAAGAATGCATTCAGTAAGTGACAAATGCATAAAAGACCTGTCCTAGAAAGAACTAAACGTGGAGACAAACATCTGAGAAATTACAGTGAATCCTCTGTAATCTCTAAATAATGCAAAACAGAAACCAGTAAATGTTCCTTCCTTAAGAAAAGCTACTAATGGGGAGCTTGGGTGGCTCAGTCATTAAGTGTCTGCCTTCGGCTCAGGTCATGATCTCAGGGTCCTGGGATTGAGCCCCGCATAGGGCTCCCTGCTCAGCGGGAAGCCTGCTTCTCCCTCTCCCACTCCCCCTGCTTGTGTTCCCTCTCTCACTGTGTCTTTGTCAAATAAATAAATAAGTAAATCTTTAAAAAAAAAAAGAAAAGTTGCTAACGTCGTAAGTCTTCTTTCCTTCTTTCAACCCCACTACTCCACCCCATCCCTGTTCCTAACATCTTCATGAATGTATTCAACATCTGCCTTTAAAAAAAATTAGTTTTATCTGTAGTACATTTATGAAACCTGATTTTTCCTAACTATGAATTATCCTTTGGATTTCATTACACTGCACTGTTAAAAAGAATGCTGAAGGTACGTCATTTTATTTTGTTTTTTGATTACATTATCAGTAGCTGCTGAGAACATGCTTTAGGTGTAGCTACGGTGGAGCCTCTTCTGTGATCTAGACTGGCTTTTATAGCCAGTAGGCATTAGACTCTGGAAATTTATATCTATAGCCCCCCTGCTGCTAGTTTTACTCTGAGACTGGGAAATAAAATTTACCCTCAGTTAGGCAACTGAGTAAAACTACCCACAAGATGATTTGCCTTAATAAAACAGTAAATGTAGAAGTCTCTAGAATTTCTACAGGACTGCAGTACCATCTAACTATTATTCATATGTATGTGGCATGCATCCTCAGGGTCCAAAAAGCAGACAGAAACTTCCCATTACTTATCTGGTTCTCTTTAACTTGCAGGAATATCATATACTCTAAATCAGCATTTCTTAGGACGTTTTTGAGACTCTGGGTGAGACAATTCTTTACTAGGCAAGACTGTTTCACTCACTGCTGAGTCAACATACATCTCAAGTTCCTGCCCTTTCCTGTTGCCCCGACCCCCAATCCCAGGTGGTAGCATCCCCCAATCTGAGATAAATAATGTCTCACAAATTTCCATACACTCCCTGGGGAGGTGGTATGACTCCCTAGCTGAGAACCAGTACTTTGAATAAACCCAATATAAAAAAACTCAACATTTTAAAGATAATTTAAACTCCCTGAAAAACAAGTTTCACAGGGCTTTTCCTCCATGACTACATTAACCAATGCCACCATCACCCCATCACCCCATACCTCCCATTCCCCAGAATATGAAAGGCTTGCCTACATTATATTCTTAAGGTATTTTCAATCAGCTTGAATACTTTCCATGTGCCCTCTGGTCAGTGATAGACCTAATGTCATAAAACTTCTATGTCCATTAATATTTCTATGTCTAGCTGTGTTGATTACCTATGAGCTATCTACATTGGTGTACCTGGTGAAAACAGGTTTCTAAAACATTATTTATTTGCAATACCATCATGCTTCCACTATTCAGTTACTTTAAAAATTACTCCAGTAAGGGAGGAATCACTACAACAAAACACTCATAAAGATGCACACTACAAAACTGAGTTTGAAGTAGTTTTGCAAATTTAGGGCCTTCTGGTCAGCCAAGTAGTGCAGGGCCGACGGGCATTTATAAAACATGACATGCAAATCTAAACCTTCCACAAGAGCAACAAAGAGCTAACCTGTTCAGTTAATGAAAGATTATCTGGAATTGTAAATCTGTACTTTTTAAAAATAGAACGGAGTAACTGCTGAGTGAGAAAGTAGAAACGTTGAGTGTGTACCTTATCTACATGTGTGGCAGGTTTTGTAGGACCCGTCCACACCTGAAGGGGCCTTTAAAAAACTGGAACAGCAAGACCTAGTAATTCAATAGAATCACAAATGTCTCCTATAAATATTACCTAAATCATGGTTTTAGTGGTTTCTTCCTGAAAACCCAGCCTCCTCCTGTCAGGTGCAACACAGCCTAACGTGTGCACCATTTGGCTCTGTCACCAGAGTCAAGCCAATCAGCATTCTCATTTTAACTGGAAATCACTTCACCCTTGCTTTTTGCCGCTCTACTGCCACTCACATTCCCTGTCCTCTTTTTAGAAAGCGATATTCCTTGAGATGGTAAATGAGTCTGTTCAGAGGTAGATCTAGTTAAAACAGGGAAGTTGGAGGTGTTCATTTATGCCACCCTTCAACTCTGCTCTGGGAACAACTTTCCTAGACCTTCCTAACAAACCAAACAGCCCATGTGGCCAGTGGGCAAGGCTTGGCCTCTTCAGCCCTCCATCATCCAAAAACAGGACTTACGTGTCAGTGCCTGTCTTCTGGCCACAGTAATACTTACAGGCTCAGCAGGAAGCATGTGAAATCCTGAATTACGTTCCGGGACACACTTGTTCGTTCCAGCATTCCTTGACCCCTGGGACTCAGGCCTGACTTTCTTACTGGAGGCTTTTCATTGCTACCAGACTTTCTCCTTTAAAATGCCAGTTCCAACTCCTCCCAGGCTGTCACAAACAGGGCTGTTCCCATGAGACAAGGGGGTCAAGTAACATAATAAATTAACACTCATTTTGGGGCACCTGGGTGGCTCAGTCATTAAGCGTCTGCCTTCGGCTCAGGTCATGATCCCAGGGTGCTGGGATCGAGCCCCTGCATCGGGCTGCTGCTCAGCGGGGAGCCTGCTTCTCCCTCTCCCAATAACCCCAGTTGTGTTCCTTCTCTCACTGTGTGTGTCTCTGTCAAATAAATAATTAAATTTTTCTAAAAAAAAAATTAACACTCATTTTTTAAAAAAATGGTTTGTTTTGGGAAAGAGTAATTTTTTTTTAAAGGTGGTTTTTGGTTTTTTTTTTTAAGATTTATTTATTTATTTATTTGACAGAGAGACACAGTGAGAGAGGGAACACAAGCAGGGGGAGTGGGAGAGGGAGAAGCAGGCTTCCCAGGGAACAGGGAGCCGGATGAGGGGCTTGATCCCAGGACCCTGGGATCATTACCTGAGCCAAAGACAGACGCTTAACGACTGAGCCACTCAGGCGCCCCAGGAAAGAGTATTTTTTTTTTTTAAGATTTTATTTATTTATTTGACAGAGAGAGACACAGCAAGAGGGGGAACACAAGCAGGGGGAGTGGGAGAGGGAGAAGCAGGCCTCCCGCTGAGCACTCTGTGGCGCAATGGATAGCGCCCTGGACTTCTAGACAGGAAAGAGTAATTTTTATTGGCCGACTCTTCACGGAGGAATCTTAAGCACACGACATCAAGATGAGAGGGGCTTTTACAGAATCCCCTCAGGACAGGTTCAGAGGAAAGAGAAAGCCTGGACTGTACTAACAGCTCCTCATTTATGTTTGTTCACGTATTAATTTGATTAGTATAGTTTTTCATTTCATACAGACACAATCCAAAAGCAAGTAACCAAGCACGATCAGAGAAGTCTGTTGCTTTGGGATATTGTCAATGCTGCCGACCCTGTACCAGGGGCTTCTTAAAGAGGCTATGTTTTATTTATCTTTGTATGCCTAGTGCCATTATTGTGCCTGGCACATATTAGGTACTTAATAAATGTGCATTAAATATATGCATCTGCAGCTAAGAGCCATGCAGCTTTACTTTCACAGAACCCTGCTCAGAATCAAACCCCAGAAAACTCCTTGAGTCCAAATTTCAAGTAATATTACCATGTTCTGTAAATTCCATACAAATTAAAAAATATGTACCTCTTGTGTCATCCTTACAAAATAAGACATGTGCTGTGTAGCAAAGCAGTAATCTCTATTATAAACTTTAAAACTTGCAGCAGTGCATTCAATAAGAAATTCTGATAACACTGATTTTAAAAGAACCACATAAATCTATAGTCCTTTTTGTTTTTAACCTTAAAAAAAAAAAAATCCAGCTCTGAAAGAAATCCCAGACTATCCTGCTCAACTCTACTTTGTTTATATCTAGTGTTTCATGTGATTTGGTATAAAGGTTAACAGTGTGGGCCCTCTTGTTTTTTCCTAGATTCATAACCTGGATCAACAGATTATTAACTGTGTGCCCTGGGGCAAGTAACTTAGCTTTTCTGGGCCTTGGCATCCTCATCTATTCAAAGGGGAGTAACAACAGTATCTACCACATTGTGAGGATTATATGTATGTAAACTGCTTAGAGTACTGCCTTACATACAGTAAGTGTATATGTACCTTGAGGGTTTGCTATTTTTATCATCACAATAACTAATCACAGAATATAAACATTCAAATAAACTTGAAATAAACTACAATTAACAACTATTAATCATTAACCTCATATAGCCAAAAGTAACTAATTCATCCAACATTATTCAGAACTTATTATAAACAGATGCTGATCTATGCCACTTTAATCCAGTGTTCTCGTTAGTAAATATTATAAGTAAAGGAATATCTCTGTATTTCAAAATTCTATGGGTAGAAAAAATGGGGAAAAGCCTAAATATAAACAGTGGGAAAATGTTTTAAAAAGACACAATTTAGGGGCACCTGGGTGGCTCAGTTGTTAACCGTCTGCCTTCGGCTCAGGTCATGATCCCAGGGTCCTGGAATCGAGTCCCACATCGGGCTCCCTGCTCAGCAGGAAGCCTGCTTCTCCCTCTCCCACTCCCGCTGCTTGTGTTCCCTCTCTCGCTGTCTCTCTCTCTGTCAAATAAATAAATAAAATCTTTAAAAAAAAAAAAAAAAGACACAATTTAGGGCACCTGGGTGGCTCAGTCGGTTAAGTGTCTGACTTTGGCTCAGGTCATGATACCAGAGTCCCAGGATTAAGTCCCGCATCAGGCTCCCTGCTCAGCAGAGAGTCTGTTTCTCCCTCTGACCCTCCGCCGGCTCATGCTCTCTCTCGCTCAAATAAATAAATAAAATCTTAAAAAAAAAAAAAGACAGTTTAGAGTGACTAAGAATTCTGTGTAAATACTTTTACTGGCATGAAAAGATGTCTGAGATAAACTGTTAAGTGAAAAAAAGGGGACAGGTTACATGGGATATAAAATAACTTCTTTTTTATAAAAATACATTGTAAGTATGTTCTAATATATACATGGTCATAAAAAAGAAACCTGGGGGCGCCTGGGTGGCTCAGTTGGTTAAGCGACTGCCTTCGGCTCAGGTCATGATCCTGGAGTCCCGGGATCGAGTTCCGCATCAGGCTCCCTGCTCGGCAGGGAGTCTGCTTCTCCCTCTGACCCTCTCTCCTCTCATGCTCTCTCTCAAATAAATAAAATCTTAAAAAAAAAAAAAAAAAAAAAAAGAAACCTGGAAGAATGAACACTAAATTATTCACAACATTAATTCTATATGACAAGATTATGGGTGGGTTTTTCTTCTTTTTGGTAACTTTATATTGTAACTTGAACTTAAAATACAAATCACTCAAAAACCAAAAAATAAGAAAATATTGGGGTATATTGTAAGCTTTCATAAACAATAAGCTTTCTAAAACAAGCTTGGAAAAACACAGATTAACCAAATCATTCACAAACTTATATGCATTATAAAGAATAAGATTATCAGCATATTAATAATTAACTAATTGGAAAATGAACTCAAATGCTAAAAGTTCCACAGGATCAAGCCAGTAGTTCTTAGAACCTTAACTTTAAAGGAACTTTGGGACCATACCAAATATATGATCTATATCTATATCAATGCCCTACATACCTAGCAGAAAACATGCCTTATTTTCTAATTGATGGCTCCAGAGGACCAGTTTTTTTTTTTCTATACTTGCCATATTAATTTTAAATGGTTATGAAAGCAGGCCTCCCCAAGGTTACTGATCCAGGTTCCCAAGGTCATGTGGTGTTTAGGAACATGTCAGGGATGTTGCGGAAATATTCTTTACAGTGAGATACAACAAAATGACTGATTAAAAACTTTTCACTTGAAGATTTTAAAGTCTATATGAGTCCAGATAGTACCAACAACGAACCTTCAGAGAAAGATACACTTTCTTTCAATTATACTCTATAGTCAAGAATGTTGTAGGGTTGATTCTAAACATAATTAGAAAGTGCCATCTAGTGGATGTTTTTATAATGTTTCTCTGCTTACACTTAATGTTATGACGTAGCTGTTAGAAAAGCTACTCTAGGTGGATAAAAGGCACTAACTTCCAGGTACTGTATACTTGTAAGTCGCTAAAAGAATTGATCTTAAAGGGTTCTCATCAGACACAAAAAAAATTTCTGTGTGGTGATGGATGTTGTAAGTGTGGGGATCATTTCCCAATATTTACAAATAGCAAATCCTGAAACTAATGTCATTAGTCAATCATATATCAATAAAATTAGATTAATGGATAGTTACTCTGTCTGAGGAAATAATTATCTTTTACAGCATTCCCTTACCAATTTCTGATCTGAACTGGTGGGCATCAGACCATTTTTAGAAGATCAGACATGTTCGGTGCTGGGAAAACTAGACAGCTACATGCAAAAGAATGAAACTGGGCCACTTTCTTATACCATCCATGAAAATAAACTCAAAATGGATTAA
This sequence comes from Mirounga angustirostris, assembly GCF_029215605.1. Classification (NCBI taxonomy): domain Eukaryota; kingdom Metazoa; phylum Chordata; class Mammalia; order Carnivora; family Phocidae; genus Mirounga; species Mirounga angustirostris. The sequence continues at coordinate 53,550,838 of NW_026991709.1, read as the reverse complement.
AGACCTAAACCTAAGACCCAAAACCACAAAACTCCGGAAAGAAAATATAGGCAGTAAATTCTTGGACATCAGTCTTAGCAATATTTGGCTGACCCCTCAGGCAAGGAAAACAGAGGCAAAAATGAAGAACTGGGACTACATCAAACTAAAAAATACCTGCAAATAATATATCTGATAAGTGGTGAGTAGCCAAAATATATAAAGAACTCATACAACATAAAAAATAAAATCAATCCAATTTAAAAATGGGCAGAGGACCTGAACAGACATTTCTCCAAAGAAGACGTACAGATGGTCAACAGACACATGAAAAGATGCTTGACATCACTATCATCAGGGAAATGCAAATCAAAATCACAATGAGGTATCACCTCATACCGGTCAGAATGGCTAGTATCAAAAAGACAAGAAATAACAAGTGTTGGCGAGGATGCAGAGAAAAGGGAAGCCTCATGCACTGTTGGTGGGAATGCAAATTGGTGCAGCCACCATGGCAAACACTATGGAGGTTCCTCAAAAAATTAAAAATAGAAATACCATACAATCCAGCAATTCCACTTCTGGATATTTGCTTGAAGAAAACAAAAACACTTATTTGAGAAGATATGCATGTGTACCCCAATGTTTACTGCAGCATCATTTACAATAGCCAAGATATGGAAGCAACCCAAGTGTCCACTGATGACGAATGGATAAAGATGTGTGTGTGTATATATATATATACACACACACAATGGAATATCACTCAGCCACAAAAAGGAAGGAAATCTTGCCATCTGACAACATGGATGGACCTAGAAGGTTTTATGCTAAGTGAAAGACAATACTATAGGACTTCACCTATAATGTGGCATCTAAAAAACAAAATGAACAAACAAACCAAATAGAAACAGATTCATAAATACAGAGAACAAACTGGTGGGTGTCAGGGGGGAGGTGAGCAAAATAGGTGAAGGGGATTAGGAGGTACAGACTTCCAGTTATAAAATAAATAAGTCATGGGAATGAAAAATTACAACACAGGGAATATAGTCAATAATACTGTAATAACTTTGTATAGTGACAGAGGGTAACTATCATGGTGAGCATTTCATACTACATATAAATGCTGAATTACTATGTTGTACAACTGAAACTAATATCTTATGTCAACTATACTTCATTTGAAATTTAAATTTTTTTATTTTTGTTTAAAGATTTTATTTATTTGAGAGAGAAAGAGGGAGGAAGAGCACGAGCAGGGCAGAGGGGTAGAGGGTGACGGAGAGAACAAGCGGGGAGTCTGACACGGGGCTCAAGCCAGGACCCTGAGATCATTCATGACCTGAGCCGAAGTTGGACACTTAACCTACTGAGCCACCCAGGTGCCCCCATCTGAAATTTTCAAAACAAAAACACACCTCTGACTGAGAACACTGATTTTAAATCTCAAGTTGAGCCTCTGCCACCAACACAGAGAATAAGGAAGAGCTCAATTACATCCTAAGTGCTCCAGGACCTACAAGGACAGTCTACACTAGTTAGAAAGAAAATCCAATTTAACAAATGTGTTTTTATCATCCACTTCATCTGATAATGAAAGGTAAGCATCATTATATTAGGACAGTAATTTTTGCTACCACTGCTCTATGCTATATGAAAACAAATTCACTGGCCTAAATACTGATTTACTGGAAATCTGTAGGTTTCCAGTAAAACCTTTAAAGCAGTACCATGTCCCTGCATGGACAAGCTGCAAAGGCCCTCTTTTACCATTAGGGGTGGCAGTAACACAAGTTATGACCAATTAAAATTAAATTAATGAGAAGAATTAATGTGGAATAAATACATAATCAAGGCAAAGTAGAAGGCTGAGTTATCCAATCAGATATTTATAGTTTTAATCTCTGATAATTCAGATAAAAGTGTAAGCCTAGACTTACTCAGATGAAATCTACATCTACCTAAATTTTCCTAGATATAGACCCAATATTTTGCCTTCAGAAGCAGAGTCTGTTAAGTATTTTTAAAAGCTTCTAAGTATCTAGATATTCTCAGATTCCCACATTGTAAAAAGAAATGATCAATTTATTTCTAGAGCACGGTACCCACTGATGAAATAAAAAGTTTTGACTTTGAAGAGAGTTATCTGCAACCCATTATAATTAACTTCCTTAGGAAACTATGCATGTTTTACTGCTGTTCCTGGGTGTCATATTTAATTTATAGGATAATATCTGTTTAAGGAGCTACTCTCCTAAAATGAAATGCTTCATTTTGTAGAATTGATAGGGACTGGAAATCCAGTCTTTGTAGGTCACTGCATCCTCCAATTTATAGATGAGGAAGCCAAGACCCATAGGGATCAAAGGTTAACTCAAGTTCACCAAATGAGTTAGTGGCAGAGTTAAGACCCAGGTTTCTTGACCACAAAATTAGAACCATTTCCACTATATCACACTGCTTTTTTTCTTCTTCTCTAAGCAGAAATGGCACATTTCCGTTAAATTCTTCTTAGATACTACAGTTGCATTTTTAACTTAAAAGATCTATGTGGGTAACTGTTGCCCACATGTGCATGAAAGACAAATAAAGGTGTTAAAATTGTGAGTTTCTTCAGGATCATCAAAGAAAATCTAGTGGAATGGGGGCAAAGCAGCTTCTCTGGAGCACTTTGCATCAGTGATTTTGACAAGGGGACCAAGAGGCCAGGGACCAGACCCAGTAGTTACAAAAGTGGAAACCATTACTGTGTACGGAAAGGGCAGGAGGAGTCATTTCTGCTTCCAACCAATACTGTCCTTAAGCTTGCATTAGCTGAAGAGACACCATTCTCTCAACAGGTGTTCAAAAAGTGACAACAAATAAGCAGAAGCTCACATCGATCTTTAATATTTGAGAGGAAAAGCTCTGATTTCCCTCAAAACTGCTCATCTCACAGAGTATAGACACATTCAGCTCTGAATCAGTTCCAATTTCCAGGGTCTGAAACTTCTATCTGCGCCTTCCGGTCAGATTTGGGACAAGGACACTTCTACTTAAAATTTAAGCTATGGCTAAAAATGTCCTTTTTGTTATTGTTTTGCTATTTATTTCTTCTTACTCATGGGAACGTATACCTGACACGGTAAAAACACTCATAAGAGAAAGTCTGAAAACTTGGATTCAAATAGTGACTCTAAGCAAGAGCATGCCTTGGCTAAATCCCCTAACCTCTGAGTCTCTGGTTCCCTCCATCTGGCCCCGGAGAGGCCCTTCCAGCTCTAAATTATTCTAAAGCTGTATTTCTTGAAACACTCCACAACAGATTTCAACACAGCAAAACTTACCAGGCCTGCTCCTAACACGACTTCTCCAGCAAAGGCTTTACTAGAAGTCTGTGGGGCGGAGTGACAGGACTGAATCTAAAAGGAATTCTTTGTAGGTTATGAGTGAATTGCTTTTGAGTAAGTCTCTGTAGACATCTTACTTTGGCTCCTCCTCTGTACAAACTGCTGTGGGAGCCTAAGAAAAGCAGCTTTCAAACATGCAAGTGTACAGATTTGGTATTGCTGCCACCAGGCTGCAACCGTGGCCAGGGGATGAGAGTGAGTCAAAGCAATTCTACGCATCGCACGCCTCAATGTCTTCCCTTTACTTGGCAGCTATACACTGGGATCAGTCATCCAGCTAAATGTCAAGAGTCCCAAAGTCATTACTGGTGCAAAGGTTTCCAGTTTGAAACTTTCAAAATGATTTAACTTTAAAATTGTTACAAAGGAGATCTTTTCATCTTATTATTATAAGCTTGGAATACTTTGTGAAAAATTAAAAAGGGTAGTGAAATAATGACTTAGGAATTACACAATGTATGTGTTTGAAAGAACATTCAGATACACCTTCTGGGATCAAAGGCATTACTGGCAATTATTAAAAGAATCAAGTAGAATCAACAGGCACAGTTTTTAATACTCTTACACAGTCTGAGAATTTTCAAAGATATTTACATAAGAATGCTTTATTTTCAGGTTCCTCGAACACTCATTTCCAATTTTTAAGGCATTATAGATGATTTACTTGCAGGCTCTTTTCCCTTGAGAAATGTATCATCATGAGTATTATTAATGGTTTTGGTCAAATTACATCATTTAAGTTTGAATGCATTTTTTTCCCCAAAAGAAAGAATGATTAACTTTACATTTTGTGGTCATACCACTCTATAAAAAGCAATTCATTTCTGTCCTCCAACATAAATGAATACTTGAAGACTCACTGAAGACGGCTCCTCTTTTATACAAAATGTTCTAGGAGTCTTTCAGATGAGAAGAAACTACCAATAAAAAAAAAAGGTACATGTTTAGAGGAAATGTATTTCTAACAAATACGTTCCTTGATTTTTAAATCATTCTGCACGAAATATGTTATGCTAATTTCTGAAAGTTTACAGTAGACAAACATTATCTGGGATAAGAGATATTTCTAAGAAAAACAAATGAGTCTTACTAATAATCTATTCTTATCAAGAGCGATCTGCAAAAAGGAAGATGCAAAGGAGACACATTTTAACCTCTATCAGTATTATTTTCATTCTCCAACAGCCTGATAAATTTTTCACTTTTGGCTATACTTTGAATTTTGTGAGGAAACTACGCAACTCAGCTAAAATGAATAATATGATTCCTGTGGTTTGGAGGGGCACAGAGTGAGGGGAGTAAGTGGGTACTGAAGCAAAAATGTTGGGGTTTTAAAAAAATGAAGAATAAAATTTTATTAAAAACAGATTTTAGGGGCACCTGGGTGGCTCAAGCGTCTGACTTCAGCTCAGATCGCGATCTTGGGGTCCTGGGATTGAGCCCCGTGTGGGCCTCCCCACTCAGCGGGGAGTCAGCTTGTTTCTCTCCCCCTCTCCCTGCTCATGCTCTCTCGCTCTCTCCCAAATGAATAAACTCTTTAAAAAACAAAAAACAAAAAACAAAGAAACCCAGATTTTAAATGGCCATTTTATCAGTAATTAAGCTTCTAGACAGAGAATATGAAAACCCACTATCTTATCCCAAGAAAAACTCTTCGCTCTAATTAAACAAATCTCATTGTCATAACGTCCCACACCAGGTTTTCCTACCATGCAATTCTTTGCACCATTTCTACTATATGGAATGTTTTCTCTATCAACTTTTCTCTTTTCTTCCTCATGAAAATTCTGCTAAAAACTTAGTGAATGTGCCTCCTTCTCTCATTAAACTCACCTAACTTGATTTAGGAACACTCGTACTTATTTTGAACTCCCACTTTCTTCTTCATTCAAAATCACAGATTTACTGAGTTAGGACAAACTTTAAAGATTATCCAATTTAACTCTCTCATTGAAAGAAGAGGAAACTTAAGTCCAAATTAGGAAATCTGCTCAAGGTCGCAGAACTTGTTCAAGATAAAAGAGCTGAAACCAGTACAAAGTCATCCCTGTGTCAATTTCTCATTTTCATTCATCACTGAGAAAGTCTAAAAGGTAACATTTCTTAAGGCAACTGAAGTTTATTCATTTAACATTTTTAAAACACAAAGCAAATCACTGACACTCTCCACAAAATATAAAAATTTCATTTCATCAAAATTCACGTCATTAAATTCATTTCATTAAAATGAACAACAGTCATTCAACATCCACAATATACTGAGCACCCACTGCCTTGACAGGGACCTTGAAAAAAAAAAGGCTAAACAATATATGAGAACCAAGAAGGCATACAAATGTACGAGAGAATTGGTCACAAGATTTTAATATTCTCCTGGAAAGGTTTAATTAACTCGCCACACCATATTCCAACAGACTATGGCGCTTAATAAAAAATACCATAGCCTATCTTCCTCCTCTGCTCCAGTTGTCCTTTCTTTTTTTTTTTTTTTAGATTTTTATTTATTTATTTGACAGAGAGAGACACAGCAAGAGGGGGAACACAAGCAGGGGGAGTGGGAGAAGGAGAAGCAGGCTTCCCGCCGATCAGGGAGCCTGATGTGGGGCTCGATCCCAGGACCCTGGGATCATGACCTGAGCCAAAGGCAGACGCTTAACGACTGAGCCACCCAGGCGCCCCCCAGTTGTCCTTTCATGTCGTCCCAACGTCAACCTCCAAATATTATTCTTAGGAGATGAAAGCTTGAGAAATGGGTGACAGCAGAGCACAACACAGATTCTAAACCACTGCAAACTGTCCATGAAGTTTCTACACCTGGACTACAAAACATTTCAACCTAGATTCTTTCAATAAAATGCCACATTCACCTGTGCTTGAAAACTGCAGTCGTATTATCTTAGATCCCCTTTGACTCAAAACAGCACTTTTTATCCTACGTCTATAAAGTAGCTAGTACCTTTCTACCAACAGGTCAAATTTTCCCAGTACTTACTTTTCAAATTCTAACTTCAGAGTAAGAACAATCTCTCTCAAAAAACCTCTAAGAGTTACAGAAGAATATATAAAATATCGGGGAGGGTATGTGCTATGGTGAGCGCTGTGAATTGTGTAAGACTGCTGAATCCCAGACCTGCAGCCCTGAAACAAGTAATACATTATATATTAATTTAAAAAGAATATATAAAATAATTAATATTTTATACTTGAGGAGCTAAGATGAGGAGATCCTTAAGGTCTCACACAAGTGACCCCAAGACATCTCCTCTCATTCTCAATTCAACATACCAGACAAGAGACAAAATTTCATCTGAAAGTCATCAAACAGGAGGTAGCATTTCCAACCCAAGTTTTAATGAGTTTTATCAATGGTCATAATTTGGTGTTTAGGACTTTCCCCAACCATATTAATCTTCTGTACCTATCCAGGATGAATAGTCACAAGTAGAGACTTTGAAGATATATGATTTTTTTAAAGATATTATTTATTTGACAGGGGGAGAGAGAGAGAGCGAGCACACAAGCAGGGGGAGCAGCAGAGGGAGAGGGAGAAGGAGGCTCCCCGCTGAGCATGGACCCGATGTGGGGACTCAATCCCAGGATCCTGGGATCATGACCCGAGCCCAAAGCAGACACTTAACCAACTGAACCACCCAGGTGTTCCTGAAGATACATGATTTTCAAGAAAAGGATCTCAGAAAACAGAACCATAAAGTGAACTTGGATTTGTAAGTGCAATAAGATTTATTCTTTTAATACACTCTTCCATTGTGAATATTTAGTTAATGCCAGAGACTTATCAACACACTTTTTCTCCCTAAATATTTACAGCAATAGTATCTCAATGAGACAATCAGTTTGCAGTCCAATAAGGATCTAAAAAAATGTGTGTATAGTTTTATATCACTGCACTCAATTTTACAGTTCCTAAAAGTCTTTTGGGACATCATTCTCAATATGCTTCTGGCTTTGTCCAATTCATTCTCTGGATTGATTTTCTTTGGGGAACTAAAAGCATTCGTCGCTTTTCGCCAAACACCACACACACATAAAATTACAATTTTTTCATCTTGTGAACAATATTGAGATGTATCCCTTTATCAGGTCAATCTTGCGATGAAGATTCAATGTTTTCTGAGGATCAAAGAAATAATTTAAAAGAAATAGTAGGCATATTATCATTTAAGCTCTCTTATTAGCAGTCTCAGTATTGTGTAGACTCAAATCTCTCCAAATTTCAATGTAAGATTACACTAATTGTAGATTTTAAGACTTCAAGTTACAGACAGAAGTTCTTATTACAGAAGCCAACATCGAATCTGAATGCTTATTTCTATTTCTTTACCCAAATCAAATAACTTTTGTTGGGCAACAGCAGATACTCAGCTGAGTCAATGAACATATTTCAGACAGCTGCTTCTTATTTGTGAACCTAAAACTATTTTTGCTTTAAGAAATACAGGTTATACAAAGAGAAATAAAAATCAGGATCCAAAAAAAAAGTTCCCCCCACAACAAAGGTCCTCACGTAGCACAGTTTGAGGATGAAACAGCTATCTGAAATATATATGTAAATCTCATTCAACCAGAACGCAACTAACAGATACTCCTCAACTAACCACATTTTGGGAGAAACTGTTGTTAGGGTAAAGTGACAAATTATAAAAAGAAGCTAACATCAATTTAAAAAAAACCCTCCAGGGGCGCCTGGGTGGCTCAGTCAGTTAAGTGTCTGCCTTTGGCTCAGGTCATGATCCCGGGGTCGTGGAATTAAGTCCCACATCAGGCTCCCTGCTCAGCGGGAAGCCTGCTTGTCTTCCTCTCCCTCTGCTGCTCCCCTGCTTGTGCTCTCACTCTCTCTGTTACATAAATAAATAAAATCTTTAAAAAAATAAATAAATAAAATAAAAATAAAAAATAAAAACTCTCAGAAAGCCGTAGGCAGAAGGTAGAGAGGTTGTTAGTGAGCAATTCACTGGATGTCAGTACCTACACTTCTTCAGATCTCCAACCTCTTCCACATGGCATATGTATATATTTTTAAACTGTAAAATAGTCATTAATCATTACAGTGATGACACTAAGAACATCCTCTCATTAAAGAACAAACTTCACTCTACTATTAACAAGAAATTCAGTGTACTAACATTTCTGCAATGATCTACAAATATCAAAAAGTTTTGAGCTAACTTTCAATGAACAAAAAAAAAATCAACCAAAATTCTTCTTTTCTGAACATTCCAGTTTATCCTGTTATTTTTATTCTAGGGAAGTGGGACACTGATTTCATTTCTTGTATACTAAAATTACTATTTGGTAGGAAATATAATCTCTTCCTATTTGTTCTTCACTGATATAAAATATATTAATGACCCCAATTTTGTCAACTGACATTTTTCTCTAAATTATCAGAAAAGAGCATTTTCTTTTATGCTGTGATGAAGACATGGTTGTCTAATATATAATAACATCTGTATCAAATTCAAATTTAAGTGTACTGACAGACATACAATTATGTATATAAGAATATGCAAGAATAGAGTTTTATTTTGGATCCATTTAATAATTCCAAATAAAGGATAAAAATCAAATAAGGGATAAAATGTTCATCTGTTTTTCATTTCCATGCTTCATGAGTCAGAGCTAGGAATATAAAGACTTGGACTTTGCAGTCAGATAGGCTTGGCAATGTATTTTTCCACTACTCGCTATCTAATTCAAGGGCCTCTGTTCATTCATCTATAAAAGTAAGCTAATACCTATTTTATAGAAAGGTAAGAAAAGGCACAGATAATATGGAAAACCCCTTCAGAGTGCCTCACATATCCTACAAATATGGTAAATATTTTACACATACTTAGTAAATATTTTATAAAACACATAAATGTATTTTCTCTCTTCTTCAAGCCCTTTGGTACCTCCTTACCAAGAGCTAATTACAGTAGCTTCTAAAATGATAATCTCCATTCCACACTAATCTCTATCAGTAGATTTATTCAGAAGCATGCTTTGAGCGTTTCACTCTCTGAATCCAAACTCTTCAATGGCACTTAACAGTTTACTCTCAGAATGTACTTCTTTGGGTTGGCATTAACCTCCCTGCCTCTTCTCACCCTCTCTCCCCAACACAGACACAGACACACAGACACACAGACACACACACACACACACAATCTGGCTCCAAACTTCTTTGCCTTTCTCTATATCCCAGAAGATGCATTCAAGGCCCAGCTCCCAGCAGTTGGGTACTTCCTTGCCTCTCACTGCTTGCCCAGGGATCCCTTATTTAAAATGCTCCTTCTCTCTTCCTCTCCATGCAGGTCAAATATGATCCTGGGTAGATTATCATCTCTCCCCCAAATTTCTTAATTCCCTACAGGGTGAACCATAAACTTCCTTCTGACCCTCTTCTGCTAGTGTCTCAAATGATTTTATTAAATCCATGCCTCTTGGCCTCTTATTGTTTTAACCTCCACTCCAGGCACTTCCACATCATCATCAATCATTAGTAGCCTGTTAATTATAGACCGTGAGTCTTCAATATAAAGTCTCCTACAGAAAATCACAGATTTAAATCCTATAACTTGTCCACAGTTCATCCTCACCGTAACTATAAAGTCTAACTGGAAAGGCAGGGGTGAGGGAGGGTGGGGATCCCTGTTGGTCTTTAAATGCCCAGAAAAATGTAGAGGAATAAACAGGAGAACACAATCCCATCACGATTTCACCATCCTTACTAAGAATAGAGAGTAAAAGAGCCAGAACCTTTCAATGGAAACAGTCTTTGAGATCATTTTAATGCAAATAACTTCCAGCGATCACCAAAAATCTCTGGCACAGCTTTAAAGTTTGAAGCAAAAAGAAACGTACTCAAATCGATCCTTGAGTAAGCTCCAGTAAGAGCAGAAGAATGGCTGTCTTCATGAGCTTTAATCCCGAGAGAACAGCTGACTGGACGACTCCATTCAGAGAAAATCAGACCCACTCGTCTTTCCCGGCCTTGAGATCTAGCTCTTGGACTCAAGAGCTCCAGAACACCACCTTCCCGAGGTCCAGAGTGGTTCTTAGCAAAGGCAGGTTATTGATTGATGAACACACAATACAGGCAGCCGTTTAAAGGACAGCTTGAGACTCGCAGAACAGTAACACTGCCATCCAACCAGTGTAAGGGTTAAGTAACAGCAAAGAACTATAAATGTGGGTGCCTGGGTGGCTCAGTCTTTAAGTGTCTCCCTTCGGCTCAGGTCATGATCCCACGGTCCTGGGACTGAGCCCTGCATCGGGCTCCCTGCTCAGCGGGAAGCCTGCTTCTCCCTCTCCCACTCCCCCTACTTGTGTTCCCTCTCTCGCTGTGTCTCTCTCTGTCAAATAAATAAAATCTTAAAAAAAAAAAAAACCTATAAATGGATGAAAACAGCAGCCGAGATTCCTCTAAGCTCAAAACAAACCTTCACCTAAGGGCAACGATGCCATCATTCAAAGGAGACACGGTACTTGGCTAACACAGGGGAAAGGAGTGAAGTGTCCACTGGCTAAGCAAAAGAGAAACACACAGATTCTGGGGAAGAGCCGGTGGGAGAAACAGACAGAAGAAAACCATGTCTGTTATCTTTAACGACACTATGTTATTAGGTGAGCTTCCTGGAGGAGTCCTGATTCCACAAGGCACGAAGAAACAAAAAAAAGTGTGGGTGCTCTACTTTCTGCTCCACTGTTTTTATAAAAAAGACTCAGTGATTTATTTTTCAGATTTAATAAAACCTAGTTAGCCCTTTGGAAATGTGGATTTTGCGGCTAAGATAATGAATGGTAATATACTGGGAAATCAACTTCAGGAAAACAGATAATGCTAATCACTACTTTTTCCTTAAAATGATAGACCCATCTGACCATTTCACTGTTTTTGTGAACCAGATATAAATTACCAGACAAAATGAATATTGTCATTCCAGAAACACCTACATTTGAATGAAATTATTCAGAAGTATTTTAAGAAGATGCTTTGCAGTAATATAGATAAATCTAGATTTTGTATAATCACACGATTAATTACATGAAGCCCAACTTTGAATTTACTTTTATATGTATTCCTCACTTTGGTGTATAACAGATATAACACAATAAAAACTAAATATGTAGTTCAAAGTTTATTCTTAATTTAGCATTTATAAATGCCTCTTTCGAGTTAAGTGCATTCAATGTACAATCTGTTATAAATGCATTTCCTAGATTCTGAAAGAAAGTTTTGCATCAAATGTTTATATATACTTATAAACTTTCTACTAAAGGATAATCCAACTTATTAACACAATAGTGTATTTTTAACATCTGCTGCAACTTAGTCATTAGAGAATATACAGTTTTCTTTCAAAAAACTTTAACTAAAACAAGAATAATAAATCAGTACTGTAGGTTTTCTTAAGTACTTTCAAGCCTGTCTAAATTAAAAAAATACTAAGTGAATTAGTACTACAAAGGGACTTTTATAACTGATTAATTTAAAATATTAATGTGAATACTTAACAGGTCAAACCTCTTACATTAATCAAAGACACAATTTAAGACTGGTTTGAGTGAGTATTCTCCTATCAGTAAAGTTTTCATGTCAGGTAATTTCTCCCATTTTCCCCTTATAAGTATAAAAGATACTTCCTTGCATTCCTGAGGAACAAAACATAATCTGTTCCTTAGAGATAGGATGGTATTAACTGCTTCTTTTGAGAATAGAACATGTGGCATAATGTGTTTTTGTAGAGTTTTGTCAAGTAAGCAGTTAGGAGGGGTGAATTATCACAGATAGTCTGGCTTCTTGTTCTTCATGGCTGGACAGTCCAGTAAATCTTGAGTCTTTTATGTGCATGGAGGCTGGAGGTGGGTGGTTAACAACTGGGCTTTCAGTAATAAGTAATTTAACATTTAAAAAAAAATACAAAGATTTTTTTAAATTCCAAATCTTTGATTCAGAATTAAGTTAATGTTATTAAAAATAAATCCTTCTTTAAAGAAGTTTTCCTCCTTTTTCTTTTTTTTTTGGTTACAAAATTCTTAACTTATTCTCTTCTTAACCTAAAATTTGCCAGACTTACACAGGATTTTTCACAAAGCAGATTCATAACATTGTGACAAGATTACACTGTTTGGTGTTCCCGAACAGAAGTCAGAAAGAGCCAACTTAATCTTGGTTCATGGTCAAACACAAGGTCTATGGCCTGAACCCTGAGGAGTGACTGGGCAGTGTTTACAATTTATAGAAAGTTAAGACAGAGTTTGTGCCCCTGCTCCATGGAGTCTGCTCTCTGGTGCCTTTTGCCTTTGATCCACAGAGTTCAGAGGCAGACACAAAATGAAATCTAGGGCACCTGGGTGGCTCACTCAGTTGGGCGTCTGCCTTTGGCTCAGGTCATGATCCCGGGATCCTGGGATAGAGCCCCATGTAAGGCTTCCCTGCTAAGTGGGGAGCCTGCTTCTCCTTTTGCCCCCTCCCCCACTCATGCTAATAAAGAAATAAAATATTTTTTAAAAAATGAAATCTAGACAAGTAACACAGAGTCCCTGCAATAGCTCTGGGAAGACAGAGCGAACGGAGTTGAGAGTCCCTTGCAGAGAAACCACAGGAGAAAGGAAGGGGCAACTTGTTTCTTCTAGCACCAGATGAATACAGATCCACTGACTTCACAGAAAGACCCAACAGTAAAAATCAACACTGACTCAAAGATGGTAACTGGACTGGGAGAAAAGACATGGGGTTAAGTTGTACAGCAAATAACAGAGGAGGACAAAGTGCCCTGGACACAGTTGTGGGGCTGGAGGAGGAAGGGGAGGAGGAACAAGGGGGCAGAACTCAAGGTTTTTACACTGAACAATGCCCAGGCAGCCTGGTGAATGAAATTGGGAAGCCAAAGGTATTCGACACACTTTTACAAAGAACGATAAATGCCTTCTTTCTCTAGAACAAATCAACCCTAAATAACAAAGAGAGGAAGAAGAGAAAGTTCGATGTATGCCCCACCTGCTGTAGTTACGGGAGACAATGACTGACAGGTTGCTGTGACACAGTCATGGGCCTCAAGCCCAGTGAGGTAGATGGATTCGGGCTTTGGCAGTGGTGCCTAGACATCCAGAGAGAAACTAATCTTCATTTCAACTGAAGACAGAATACAAAATGCTGGAGTCAAAAGGAATCTTACAGATCACTGGTCTACTGCTCTCATTTAAAAAAAAAAAAAAAAAAACCAGACTGAAGCTCAAGAAGAAATAACTGCTTGTGGTTTAGAAAGCTACCCACGGGCAGAACTGTTTTCAGTATGTGTGATTTCTGCCCACTGCGTTTGGGGAAATTACTATTGCTGAGCAAGGAAAAGGCATTTCAGTGCTTTTCAGACATTTACATCATTTCTTTCTTCATTCAATAAACATCGAATGAATAGCAAGTACTAGGCACTTGGCTAGATCCTGGTACACTCCTGGAAAGCCTCAGAAAATTAATGTGAGAGACGGTGGCAACAAGTCTGAGGATAGGCAAAATACTGAGGTCAACCAACGAACATTATGGGCCACCAGGCAGAAAGTATCAGGTTGGAAGAACTGTGATATGGAGACCAGAATGGGGTAGAGAAGTATAATCACATACAAAAGAATCACTGGCTGAGAAAAACAGAAGTGGGTGAAGGTAAGAAAACGGGAGAGTGTGGCAAATACAAGCGGAGTCATTTACCCGAGCTTTGGGGACTTTCGCAATGCAAAGCAAAACACAGGTTAAGTCACTGCACCTTGCAAACGGCCCTCTGTGGGTCATTCTTTCTCTCTCTCAACTCGAATTAAAGAAAAAAGAAATCAGTAAAAGACGTGTACATTTCTCTGCCCCAACTGTCTTTGGAAGTCAGGAAGGGCTAACAATTTTCATTTAACATAAGAGAACGTCACATTATTATGATGTAGTTTTCTTGGGAGAAAAAACTTAGCTAGCAAACACACCCAGCTATTTCAGGATGTCTGACTTCAGTGAGTTTGAGAAAAGGTACAAGTGACAATTGGAAAACTGTGACAAAGAAAAGCAGCTGCTGCAAAGGATAAAACTAATTTTAAAAAATAGCTCATCAGGGTTTACTATTAACATGGTGTTATTTGGCAACTTAAAAAATTCTTTCAACAAAAATCAAGGCATTTTAAAGAACCATAGGAAAACACTTAGATCGGGCTAGAGGGAGTATAAAACGTAACAAGTTCTATGGAAATCCATTTGCCACTGTCGTGTGGAGTTCTGAGGCTGGGCATACCTTGTGACCCAGCAGCTATACTCCTGAACGTATATCCTAGAGAAATAATATGTACATCAAGGAGCATGAACAGGGATCTCAAGAATTTTCCCTCTCCGCGTTCTAATAACACAAAATCTGTAAACAATCTGAAATGGCCATCAAAAAAAAGTGTACAAATAAACTGTAGTATTTTCAGACAATGAAATATAACTGTGATCATAAGTGAATAACAAGTATACACTCAAACATGTTGCTGCTAAGCTGCAAAAATAGATGTTGCATAAGAAAATAGTACTTTATTACTTATATAAAATTCAAAAACAAGCAAAAATAATGTAGGGGATACATAAATATGTGAAAAAAAAACTATGAAGAAAAACAAGGAAGCAATAAACTCAACATCTAGGATTGGGCGGGCGGCGGGGCGGGGAATGTTAAAGAGAGGCAAGGGAATGGGGCCGGGGACAGCTCTGTCTCCTAAGTCAGTAGTAGGTACTCAGGTGTTCATGTTAATGTTATTCTTTGTATCTTGTCCCCACGTTATAAATATTCCCTGTATATATAGCATTTTCTGAATACTATGGGGTTGCTTCTACAGTTAAAAAGATCTCAGAAATTACACCGTATTTTACAAACTACTTTAAAGATGCTTTTTAAGTGTCTGCAAGTAACAAGCAGTACCTAGCATGCACTCAAGAATTTAAAAGATTATTTAATTCACGCTAACAATTCTGAGCTCAGTATTTTCACCCTTAGCTTACATCTGAGGAAACTGAGATGCAGTGTTCTGTGGGCGACCCAACGTGACACAGCTAGCTGAGGTTCCCAACTCTGAAAACCACAGTGTGTCCACAGGTAGGACTATCTAAAATATAAGGGCAAAAATAAATTTCTAACACAAAAACAACGAACTTGTTATACTGATTTACTATTTTAATTCATCTTCATGTTTACAATGCACCCCTAGATCATATTCTAATGGCATGTCCTCATTTTATGGCATAGATACCTCTTTTATTATTTCATAGTCACAATTTACCCTTCAACGCTAAAAATTCTAAAACTGGCAACAGATACCACTTATGTTTATGAAAAGTCTCAACTTGGCTGAACTTCCTTTCATAACTTGAATTTCTCTAAGACTGGGAGCTGAAGGAAAGTTCGCTGTTGGTAGGCTGAAACTTCGTGCTCTTATCTTACTACCCTCCCATCAGGGATTCCCTCACAGGCAAGCCAACAGGCTGGCCAAGCCCCACAGAAATAACGCACTTCCACCCTCTCTTTCCTCATCTTTCTTCCAGCCGTATTTCAAAACCTAATTCTACACTCATGCAGGAAACCTGATTAATACCACCTGGTTTTTCTCTACTCCTTTAACTCTGGGCCTCTGCAGCACACACACAACACGACTCATCTATATAATTATTAGTCAGCTTTTTCTTTTGTTGTTGTTTTCATTTGCATGTGTGTCTAGTCTACAAGAACCTCTACTGAGAAGAGGTTACAAATTTCTTTCTTCTGACCTATGCCCTGACTCATTCTTCCTTGCCCAAAGCATCGCCAACTGTGCTCTGTTAACAGAAGTCACTTAGTAAATGCTAATGGACTTACTACAGGAGAACAATGCGCCTCTGGTATTTCTCAATATCCCAGGGAATCCTCCACATCTATAAACATGCTGGAGATGATACCAGGTACCGCTAGAGGCTTGGGGTCTTCCTGAGGGTGCCTGAGACAAGAAAAACACAGAGAGAGACCAAAGACAGTCAGGAGAAACACAGAGAGAGGAAACATGGAAATAAACAGAGTAAAGCGTAAGAGGAGCAAAAGAGGAGTTACAGAGAGATTAAGCAGCCAGAGACACTCAAGAGATAGGGAAGAGGTTGGCAACCTCACTTTGGACTGGAGACTACATTTATTGTGTAATAGGTGCCCTCATGTCACTACATTTATGAGATAATACCCATTTCAAAGTTATTTCTAAGGTTTTTCTAAGCTTATATCACCTACTAAAATTTGTCTTTACAGTCTCATCTTTGGAGATACACACACACAGACACAAACACAATCCTCAAAACAACCTGGTTGTAAATTAAAAAACAAAAACAAAAACAACTTTTTTCCAATTCTCCAATTTGTAAAATGGTTACTTCAGAGGGGTAATGTGACTTGTTCAAGGTTGTAAAGCAAAAACATGATAACTGGGGCCCTGCTTCTTTGGATTCCAAAATCCAGTGCTTTTTCTGACATCTCATGTACTCCATTAGAAATGAATCCTATATAAATCATATAAATCCAAACTACACATTCAAAGTAAAATTTTCTATCTTTCGAGATACTGAACTACTCAGGTTACTCATTAGGAAACTACTTCAGAGCCTCCTTTATTTTAAAGATCAGAAAAAATAAGTCATAATGAAAATATACCAGAATGACAGAAAATTTCAAACAGAAATGAAATTAAGTGAATGTGACTTGACAGAATTTTAACATTTAAAAAAGAAGCTAGAGTTAGTTCATTGCTTTTACAATTTGGTAATTTCAAAGTCTTAATGATTCAACACATTTCAGCTGAAAGATTAAAAAAATGCTCCACATTTCAATGAATTCTTACATTTAAATACTAGTAAGCCTGTCTCAAACTTAATCTGTCATAATGTCTCACCTAAAATGTGTACTGCATGCAATCCAATTTCAGGGTACTATAGTAAGAAATGATTTAATGCCATCAGTCTTTCTAAGCCTTGATGTTTTCTCTTGAGGGATACTTATACTCTTCTAAATAATCATGCCCTTTTGAAAGCAGTGTAACTGCTAGAAAATCTCCTTTGATACAAGGGTAATAATCATGTTATTGGATTTCACAGTAAGACAAGATAATAAGAATATGAAGAAATTTCTATTTAATTGTGCATTGGTATATTTTTCCATGGTCAGCAATTTTTAAACCGGAAATTTTCAAATAAAATCTAAAGTATAGTATTGCTCTGCCCTCTAGTGACTGGCTAGGTTTTGCTAACTACATGCTTTTATTTATTTAAATTGCTTTTTGGGTAACACAGAATTTTTTTTAATACACATAATGGTTGCTTTTTCATCATTTGGATAGTGAACAAAGAGTACTAGTCAACTTTTCAGATACAGCTTGTGATGTGAACACAACACAGGAAAGAGATACGATTTATTTTCATAGGGATGGTACACCTAAGTATTACAAAAATAAAATTAATATAATCTATTCCAGTCCTTATTCATATTTTTATGCAATTTATTTGGAAAGGTCAAAAAATTCCATTCATGTTAAAAACTTCACCAAGTTCATAGCTATAAATCCTAAATTGGCTAATTCCATTATTTTGGGGATTGAGACATCAAGGTGAGTGGTACTATATATACCACACATAGATGAATAATTTTCTACTAATAGAGCAAAAATATGCTTAATACAAAACTATACTGAACATCATTTACCCTTAATTATTCAAGTGGCACTTTAGGATTTTCCTGAACCTCAGTGTTGTCATTAGGAAATTAACTATGACTTTATATATGGAAAAATTAATCAAGGATCTAGGTAAGACTAGAGTTATTATACAGAGATGCACCCTAGTATTTCAATGAAGGGAGTTAGTTTCCCACTTCAACTGCCATAAACTTCATGCAAAGAACTGATGCATTTCTAGAACAGGATTTCTACTCTAATCCCAAACATACTACTTCTGTGTCTACATACCTATGTAAAAAATAAACATTACATCTGTACACATGAAATGTAAAAGGATATGCGAATATGTGAGGCTAATCCGTTGTATGGTGATGTGGTTAGGAGCGCAAACCCTGCAGCCAGACTACGTGAGTTTGAATTCTCGTTCTGCAATTTATTGGCAGTGTCACCTTAGGCAGATCATTAACTTCTCTGTGCTTCAGTTTCCTCACCTATAAAATGTGAATAAAAGAGACACCTACCAATAGTAATGTTTAATATCTTGATAGGTATTTGGGGTTACACAGGTATATGCATTTATCAAAACTCAAAGAATGTACATTTAAGATTTGTGCATTTCACTGAATGTGAATTTCAGATCAAAAAAGTTGTACATGGGGCGCCTGGGTGGCTCAGTCGGTTAAGCATCTGCTTCGGGCTCAGGTCATGATCCCAGGGTCCTGGGCTCTCTGCTCAGCAGGGATTCTGCTTCTCCCTCTGCCCCTCCCTCTTGCTTGTGCTCTCTTTCTCTGGCTCTCTCTCAAATATTTTTTTTTTTTTTTTAAAGTTG
The DNA here is from genome assembly GCF_029215605.1 of Mirounga angustirostris. Classification (NCBI taxonomy): domain Eukaryota; kingdom Metazoa; phylum Chordata; class Mammalia; order Carnivora; family Phocidae; genus Mirounga; species Mirounga angustirostris. The sequence goes on along the minus strand of NW_026991709.1, from coordinate 53,531,938 downwards.
TACCTAAATAGTGAACTACAGTCAGTAATAGGCATCCTGAAGTATTTAAGGGAGGGATAGTAATGTCTTTAATTTACTTGCAAATGAGTCAAAATTAAATTGAATTGATGATGGCTAGGTTACAGATATGTAATAAAATAATGAAAATGTTAACTGTCAAATCTAGGTGGTGAGTATATGAGTGTACAATGATGTTTGAAAGGTTTGTAACAAAGTGTTGAGGGGAAATACATCCACCTCTCATAGAGCTGATGTGAAGATTAATATATATATAACAGTATTAAATTCACAGAAAAGTACCTGACAACCAACAATGGCAAATGGCAACATGTTTAAGCAAATGAAAGTGATCTCTTCTTCCCTAGTTGGAGGAAAAAAGGAAGAAAATAATGAGGTGTTGAGCTCCCAAACCAGAGTGAGTAGTTGCCATCAACAGTGTTAAAGCTTACCTTTCAAATAATTCATAAAACTGCATGGGCCACGTAGAGAACATGGTCTTGAAAGTCAGAAAAAGCTGATTAGAATCCTGGCTCTGTTTTTAATAAGCCAAAAAGCTCAGACAATTTATTTAAATATTCTGAGCCTCAGTTCCTTCACGTATAAAATGGGAATAATGAGACCTACACATTTAAGAGTCACTGTGAAGATTAGAAAAAATACACTCTCTCACACACACATACGTAACAGAGAGAAAAATGCAAATAATGACAACTGCAGTTTTCATCATTATAATCATTACTACTACTTAGGGTGAGTCTTGTATCCCCTTAAAACTATTTTCTGCAGATGGAAACAAAAGTCACCACGTATCAGATTCTACTCTAGAAATTTCATATGCAGGTGGCCCCCTACACCAAAGAGTTTTTGTCAGGATCTTTATTAAACCAGTGAGCCTTAAAGAAAGCATCAGTGTACTTAGTGTAAAAGAAGAGCTGGCAATGACAGGGAATTCATTATTCATCCCTCTGTAATGTCAATTATAATATAAGTTCTATGGGAGAGGCATTTACAAAGTAGTTTGCTAATGATTTTAAAGAAAGTCATTTCAGTGCATTTGAGAAAATGATACTAGCACCTGGATAAGTTATGATTTGAAACAGTCTGAGGTAACATATTTAAATAAAAGAATATTAAAACTGCATTTATAGAAGATGAGCCCTATGCTCCCAGGGTGTGGATTTGTAAGTCATTATAGATTACTCCATGAAAACAGCGGCCCAACATACAGTTTCAGCTAAAAAGAAAATCAAGAACATTGCATTAAAACAGAGAATACTGCAAACACTATACGAAGTGGCTTCTGCCCTGATCACTACAAAAAATGCTTTTTCCAAAGGAGCCCCAAATCACCTAACCCAACACTGTTTGGGGGCATTTAGAGGTCTCTGTATTTTTCAACATTTTTATTGAAAATTCTTTCCCATCTTCTTGGGTACTGTACTCTATTGCATTTCCCCTCACAGATCTGATTGTTTTTCTTTCCTTTAGACTTCTCTCAACAAAGAATCTGTAGGTGTATTCCAAAGTTCTGTCTTAGCCATATTTTCTACTTTCACCAATAGTCAGTTTCAGCTCTACCTTTCTCTCCTAAGCTCTATTTATCTTTAGCCTGAATCTCTCCCAAACCCTTAACAATCTGTAACTACATAATCACGTAGATATCCTCTATGCATTTCAAATCTAGTCCATCCTAAACTCTACCTCCCCCTCCCCAAAATCAGTTTCTACTACTCTCTCTTTCTCTACTTCTGGTAGCAGTACTATCTGAATACCCATGCTTAAATTAAAAACCTATCTTTGACTTCCTTTTCAACACCCCCACTTCTTCCTTCTCTCTTAGGATCAATCCCTATACAGTCCCAGCACAAGGTCAGTCTGTTGCCAAATCCTACAGATTAGTAATTTGGTTCAAGTGACAGGACAGGATGTGTATTCTTTGAGAAACACAGTGAAAGCTAAATTTACCATCACTAAATACAAGCAGACACACATACATAGGCCAAACAGTAGTAGGTATCAAATGTTTGAGAAAATCTTCATCCAAGGAATCCTTAAAACTGAGTATCTATTAATTTTTGCCCTGCAAATTGGAAAAAAGACTTAATTGATTCTGTGAGTTGAATACCTCAATCTAAAATATTTTAAACTACATCCAGACAGGGCATAATCTTCATCGTGTCTCTCACGGTGGTCTCATGGTGGTTCCATCCAGAAGAACAACTTCTTACCTAGGATTTGCTAAAGTCTCTTAAACCAATCTTTCCAATGCCTACCTCCTCTTTTCCCCTCCAATCCATCCTTCTTATATCACCTGTGCAAAATTTTCCATTCGCTCATTTGCCTTTAAGAAGGAAATAAGTAAACTCACCCTGATATTCAAGGCCCTCTTACAACTGGCTTTTCTAGGTTTCCCTTTTACCTTATATACATGCCATCCAACTGGCAAAAGCGGTGTATTCACTTCCTCCAGACTTTTGTATTTTTTCCTCTGGGTAGTCTTCCTTGATATTCCTACCTGGGATTTAAAAACCTTCCTCAATTCTTAATGAAGTTTGTCCCTCTTTCCTGCTTAGAGTTCCCCTTCTATTATCATATTGCAATTCTGACACTGTCTAACATGTTTACTTGCACATAGTAGTTCCAGCAAATATTTATTAAACAAACAGAGGAACAGAAAATACGTTACTTTATCTTTAAACAAAACATTTTTCCAGTAAAATTACTGAATGCAGTTCAGGTTCTAAAAAGAAATAAAAGAGAGCTGAAGAAAGAGTGCAAACACTCTCAAAGGTGGGCCAGAAAGGTTGAGAATTTCAATATAGACTAATAATTTTAAAAGTTTATAAGAAGTCTATATGATCCATGGTTATTATGGTTAGAATGTATACATATTCAACTAGGAAAAGGCAAAATTGCTATAAAAAGACCACAAACACCTAACTAACTGATAGAGCATCTTTTAGAAGGAATCAAGGTATTTTCATAGACGATTATCCTCAAAACAAGTTTAGATATATTAGAGATATTCAAAATTAATAAATATATGTTAATTATAATATATTCAAAATTAATATACCTACTGATATTAGATAAAAGACCAAGTAGTATTAGTTCATGCTCATGTGCATAAAATTACCAGAAAATAAGTACTTTCACAGAGTTAGCATTTTCTACAGTTGTAGAAAAATATTTTCTTCTCTTGGATCAATTAATTGTGAAATGCTAAGCCAGTGACCTAAAAATGAAGGGAAATTTTGCTTTTCTAATGTATGAATAAACTAGCAGTCATGACTGAATTAACTATTCTACTAAAATTTTTAAAAATTTTTATAGCTATCAGGTTAAGATAATCAATTTATGAAAATGGCTGTCATACTTTAAAAGTCATTAAGAATTCATAATACATTTCTCCTTGTTTTGTTAAGATAATTATAGTCTTGGAAGAAAATTATGTAAATTATAAAAATTTACTGTTATCCTTACATAATTTATTTGAGGTAATAATTTTCTTAATACCAAGAGTATAAGGTAATAATAATCCTAAAATAACTATATTTCACTGAATGATAGATGACTTATCTCTTAATATTTTCTTAAGTTGAGCTTTGGGCTTTAATAAAGTTGCAAAATTAATTGGGGGAAATATAAAAATCAAACTATCACATATGATTGGGTAGAAAATATTTTAAAGTATCTAACAATATAAAGAACAAATGTTATTCTTTCCTAATGATTTAAAGCAAGTCCATCCTGTACTCAATAAAGACTTCCAATATAATAAAGATGTGCACGTTGAAGCTGGACATTTCCCTTATTGTGAATGGAGACCAAAAAATGCCCGAAATTCAATTTCAAGAACAGTTAAGAAGCAAAAAAGGCAAATTCCACTTCTGGCTTACTGTCCTTTTTGAGAACAAGCACATTTTCTTCACAGCGCCTGCCAAGTGCTGGATTGGTACTGCATCCTCCAGCACTTTTAATCCTCACTACAACCTTCAACAATCAGTATTCACCCATTTCACAGATGAATCTAGGTAACGTCCCCACATCACAATCACAGTAAAAGCCCAATCAGATTTAGTCCTGAATCCATCTGACTCCACAGCCCATGTTTCTAAGAGCTCAAGCTACGGCTCAAACAAACAAAAGTGACACATTTAAATCTGTCATACATAAGAAAACCTTTTAAGTTTTTGCCTATCCATATTAATCTCCAGTAAGCAACAGTGAGCAGTTATGCAGTTAACAATCTAGAGGCAAGAATAAGAATGTTTATAAGCACTATGAAGTAAAACTTCTAGATTACTTTTTCCCAGGCACATTATAAACTCTAATGTGTGAAATATTTTATTACAATAGAAATAATCCATAAAAATTCTATGACTGTGATGATTAAAACTCATAAAGAGAGACAAAACTGGGACACCTTTCCCATCAACAAGATATATTAGAATAGCCTTATTAGAGAGATTTTTCTTATGTTCCCTAAAAATTGAAACCTCTCAGTGAATAATAAAGAACGGCAAAACCCAGGACTTTAACAGAAACAACAAAACTCGCAAACCTGAAAACTATCATTCCTTTAAGTGTTCACACTACCAAATGAATTGAAAGATGGGCCGTCTGCTTCATCAAACAGGAGGACAAATACCACTACTATAGCAAGAGCTCTGGTATTTCACAAGACCACTGTCTGCAGCTACTGATTTCAAACATATTATAAAGTACCTAATATGAAGACCTGGTAACTCTAACAATGCTGAAAACACAGTAGGTATTCAAAACTATCGGAAGGGCACAGTTCAGAGTTTCATGTATGTGTCTGTCCAGGTGGTGCCGGGATGGATAGCAGACATACACTACTCTGCACATGGACACGCCTCACATTTTGTAGGTCTCAGCGTCTCTAACCTGGCAGTTCTTCTTCATTGGAATTAGTGTGGCAGAACTGAGAGTGTTTAAGACAGTGCTCATCAGAGAAATGGTAGCTTTTTGTAATTTAAGCCTTGTTCAGAAGCCAGGTCCTCCCCATCTGGCTGGCTCTCTCAAGAAATTTGGGTTCTGTAAGAGCCTAATGGTAATGTTCAGTGCCTTAAAACATCACCTGAAGTGGAATACTTCTTCCATGGAGAGACCCTTGGTAATAAATGGTCTTACAGTAAATGTTAAGGAACATTGAAACAGTTCTAGAATTCAACTGCTTTTTAAGAATAGTAATATAACCAAGGCAGAAGCAGAACAATTGCAAACTAAACTAAGCAAGTTGTTAAAGACTAAGTAAAACAAAAACACAATATTCTTATCCATCATCAAATTCAAATACAGAAATGCCCTAAAAATATCACCCCCCCCCACAAGAATAAAACACCTAAACGTGGACTTCAGCCTACCTTTTTGGTATGTATTAACTGAATCCAGACACCGTACAGTATCTCTTTAAGCCCAGCTGAACCAATCTGCCTACCTTAAATCTCAGGACATTGACATGCACTCCACTCATAGGGCCACTAACTGACTGTTAGAGAAGTACTCGGCCAAGGTCTTAATAAACCCTTGCTGACTCAACGCACACTATAAATGAGTCAATAGGCACCCAGAAATTTTTTGCTACTCATTTTAAATTCTTCAGCCCTCTAACACTTACTGATTATAGGACTAACTACCAACTTAAAAGCACAGAGAGACTTTTATTTTTGAAAAATGGCTTCTCTCTCTCAATTTGGACTGGGAAAAATAATTACCCGCAGGTAGACCACGGGATGCTTATTAACGGCAAGTTCAATGGCATACAAGGTCAACGAAACATGAACTCTGGTAATACTAATTTACCAAATGTTTACTAAGCAACTTCCGTGTGCCAGACACTGTTTCTAGGTTTTGGGGATGCAGCCATGAACAAAACAGACTCTCTAGTATAAAATTAAGTCCTTTAGGTTTTTGAAGAAACTACATGCATATATACTCATACATACTTAGTATTTATACTTACACGTGTATGTACAGAATATCCAGTAAATGCAGTATATATTTTACACTAAAATGCACAGAAATTCTGAGAGCTATCTTATGAGAAATTTGGCACCACTAGATCCATTTATTTTCCTGGAGAAATGCACTTCTCTATAATGGAGATCAAAGGAAATACTGTCAGTATAAAAATACTTAATTTATCCCCCCCTTTCAGGGAGTATTAATGCATGGAGTCAAGTCATGCCTGAATTTATTTATACTGTCCTCAACTAGTAAACATCATAATCAGTAGACTGATTCCACTGTTCAGAAGAAATACATTGCTAAAATTTATTATATACAAAGCTTTTGAGTTTGAGTCATTCTTGTAGATAGTTTTACAGTGAAACTGAAATCAAAAGTAGCTAAGAGTTAAAATACCTTTCAACCAATTAAACTAACATCCACAAAATTGGATTGCTTCTAAATAGCTTATCCTTTAGTCTGTAAACACACAAAGTGAGGTGATAAGTTTTGTAAATCAATTTAAAATTATTTTTACATAGAAGTGCTTAAAGTCTCCAAAGTTTCTTTTTTATTGTATTTTCTGTTTTAGATACGCATCAAGTCATCAGAAACTGAAATTATTCAACTGACAAAATAGGTACACTTACACAAAATTTCAAGATAAAGCGAAGAAAGTTAGGTTGAGCCTACGTCAATATCCAACAAGTAAATGCACTATTTACCTGTCACTAATCCCAAACATCCACCAACTGACTTACCTACTAGAAAAGTATGCTACTGTAAAGTAGAAAGAAGTACTATACAGACGGTCAGTGAGCTGTATTTAGACTATTACTTGACAAATCCCAGCAACCATTACCTGAATTACAAGCTGCTATCAGAGGAAAGAAGGGAAAGGAGGAGGAAGGAAAAAAGGGATAAAGATGGGAGTGAGGGAGGCAGGGCAATAAACAGGTACATATAACAGATTTGGGAATCCTTGACTTCTGCTGGAATTATTTCAAATACACAATCTTTTCTTTTGGTTTACCAAAATCTTAAGTACAGCTGGCCTTTGAACAATACGGGTTTGAACTGTGCATGCCCACATCAGATACACAGATTTTTTTTGGACAAACACAGTACAGTACTGTAAATATATTTTCTCTTCCTAATGATTTTAATAACATTTTCCTTTCCCTAGCTTACTTTATTATGTAAATATAATATAGAATACATAGAAAACACAAAATATATGTTAATCGACTTTATGTTATAGGTAAAGCTTCTGGTCAACAGTGGGCTGTCAGTAATCAAGTTTTTGTGGAGTCAAAAGTTACACAGGGGCGCCTAGGTGGCTCAGTCGGTTAAGCGGCTGCCTTCAGCTCGGGTCATGACCCCTGGCATCGAGTCTCACATTGGGCTCCCTGCTCAGTGGAGAGTCTGCTTCTCCCTCTCCCTCTGCCTGCCGCTCTGCCTACTTGTGCTCTCTATCTCTCTGTCAAATAAATAAATAAAATCTTTAAAAAAAAGCTACACAAAGATACTCAACAGTGCAAAAGGGTTGCTCCTAACACTGGCATTTTCAAGGGACAACTCCATATGCCATTTCCCTGTTTGAATTCACAACTGATTCATAAAGCAAAAGAAAATCACCTTAAAAAAATGTGACTTGGCTTGATTATAGTAAACAGAAACAGATATAATCCAAATGAGTAATTGAGTTATTCTTTGACCTAATTTTAAAATAAATTCTACTCCTAGAACCAATGAATACACATGGAAATCAATTTTTCGATGATGTAATTCCTCCATTATATACAAATCACTGATTTTCAGTTCTTAGACTTGATTCTTTCACTTGTAAGAAACTCATTTCTGAGAAACTCATGCACAGTGACTTCAAAGTGGAAGAAACATGAATTCAGTAATTTCAAATGCCTCCCAACTCAAAGATCCAATTATATTTTTAGAATTTTAGACTGTAATAAATGAGGTTTTCTTGTTTATAGATTCATAGAAAGTATTTTTTTTTTTTAACTTTTACTTCACTCTTTGGTACAAAAAAACAACTACTTCTGTTATGAACTGAATTAGTAGCCCTCAAATTCGTATGTTGAAGTCCTGCACGGCAATGTACTTAGGAGACGGGCCCTAAAAGTAGGTAAAGGTTAAGTAAGGTCACAGGGTAGGACTGTTCTCCAGTAGAACTGGTGTCTTTTTAAGAACAGGAGAGACCCCAGAGCTCCCTCTCTCCACATACACACAGAGAAAAGGCCATGTGAGTACACAGCAAGAAGGTGGCTGCCTACAAGCCAGGAAGGGAGATCTCACCAGAAACAGAATTTACCTGCACCCTGATCATGGACTTTAGACCCCAGAACGGTGAGAAAATAAGTCCCTGTTGTTGGAGCCAAACGGTCTGTGGCACTTTGTCACGGCGGCCCAAGCGGACTCTTATACAGTCTCTGAAACTGAAGAGCTTACATTTTTAGGTAGTTTTACGCTACTGATAATCCAGCTGAATGAGTAACTGACAGTAACAAAGAGGATCTGTTTATAAAGAGAAGAATTTGAAACAATTTGAGTAATTTACTCCCCCAAATTATTTTACATGTTTTTCTAAATAAAACAAACGAAACCTGTCATTTTAGAAATAGCACACAGCTTTGAATCTTAAGAGAGATGGACCATGTTGTGCCTGATTCTGAGAGTACGAGGGAACAAAGTCAACAGAGAGAGGCTTGGCGGAGTCTGAATAAGTTAACCCTCATTGGAAAACAGGAACATAAAAATCCTGAGATAGAAATGCTGGTTCTTTTGAAACCATATAGCATTTGCTCTACATGGTAAAGAAAATTTCAGTGGCACAATCCCCACTTCTTGTACCTTGCATCAAGACGTTACCAAATTTGGGGCGCCTGGGTGGCTCAGTCGGTTAAGCGACTGCCTTCGGCTCAGGTCATGATCCTGGAATCCCGGGATCGAGTCCCACATCGGGCTCCCTGCTCGGCAGGGAGTCTGCTTCTCCCTCTGACCCTCCCCCCTCTCATGCTCTCTCTCTCTCAAATAAATAAATAAAATCTTTAAAAAAAAAAAAAAAGACGTTACCAAATTTGGGGCGCCTGGGTGGCTCAGTTGGTTAAGCAACTGCCTTCGGCTCAGGTCATGATCCCGGAGTCCCAGGATCGAGTCCCACATCGGGCTCCCCAGTCAGCGGGGAGTCTGCTTCTCCCTCTGACCCTCTCCCCTCTCATGCTCTCTCTCACTCTCTCTCTAATAAATAAATAAAATCTTTAAAAAAAAAAAAGGCGTTACCAAATTTGATTTCATACTGACCTCATTAATATTCAGAGTGAAGGGAATCTATCTACAATTGGCTCTCACACTGTCCTTAACATTTCTATTTTCAGTGGCAAGAAGTGAAGTATTAGATCATAGGGTGGCTAATATTTCTGCAGGATTCACCCGTTCTCTCGGTATTAAGAATGAAGCCACTCTGTATTTTCCGTAGAACTGTAGAAGAATACATAGATTCTTATGCATTCAGGGCAATATTTTAAAACTCCTGGAGGTGTGTGTCTGTGTTTATATATAAGTACAGAAACACATTTTACACATGCATACACTGTCAGACATCTATGAAAGATATTTTACGGTGTGTTCAAGACTCCTGACCTCTGCCCACAGCTTTCTTTTTTTAGTACCATTTCTCAAGTGCTTCCTATATGCCAGGTGCTGCATGGGGGACTCGACATATTTCATTTAATTCTCAGTCCTATGAGGTAGAGACCATTATCCCGTACTAAGATGAGAAAACAAAGTTTCAGAGAGGTTAAATAATCACCTAAATTCTTTCAATTAAAAAGTGCCAGAAGTAGGATTTATGCCAAAGTTTCTCCGAATCCATAGATTCAGTCCCCCAATCTTAAGGAACTACAAATTATCAAACATAGCATCATTTGCATACTCCTACATTTTTAAATCATCTTAATCCACATAGGTCTGGTAGCAGTATCTTATAATACCCGTGGGATTAACTCAAATCAGTATTGGCTGAGGAGTTCTGTGTGCCTCCTCATTTTCTAGAAGACTACGAAGACAATAATGCACAGCTCCTGTATAATGGTTATGATCTCAGTTGGAGCACCTTAGAAAACTCCTGGAATACAACTGTTACCCTTTCTACAGTGTCTGCCTTCTTTCTCTCTAGGATGGCTCTTTTTTTTCTTAAAGATTTTATTTATTTATTTGACAGGGAGAGACACAGCAAGAAAGGGAACACAAGCAGGGGAAGTGGGAGAGGGAGAAGCAGGCTTCCCGCTGAGCAGGGAGCCCGACGCGGGGCTTGATCCCAGGACCCTGGGATCATGACCTGAGCCGAAGACAGACGTTTAATGACTGAGCCACCCAGGCGCCCCTCTAGTAACTGATCTTAAGTAAAGGCATTTGGCTACTACTGCCTGGTAAAATTATTATATTGCCACTGGAAAGAGCAAAGAACCCATTTTCTCGTCCTTCTCCTACATCAAGTTAGATAATACTTGTCAAAGTTCTGTGATGTATTGCACATAGATAAGAAATTATCCTAAGTGTCATTATTTCCCTTCTCTAACTCTGTATGCAAACTGTAGAGGATCCAGGCTACAGATATTTTCATTCATTTTAAAACTACTTATAACACAACAGGGTGCCTAGGTGGCTCAGTTGGTTAAGTGACCAACTCTTGATTTGGGCCCAGGTCATGATCTCACAGTCATGAGATCAAGCCCAGCACTGCACTGGGTGTGGGAATCTGCTTAAGATTCTCTCTCTCCCTCTGCCCCTTCCCCCCCCTCAAAAAACAACAACAATAAAAAAGTATTTATAACATAATAACATAAGTCTATTATATATACTAGAACCCTTTACTCCATGATGGGAAAAATTTTAACATTCGAAACATCAAGAAACTCTTGAATTGTATGAATCCCTCAGTCCTTAAAACTTGTCACGGATATGGCATCACAGCTCACTGAGTTCTATATAACAAAAATGAAAGGATTCATGGTCAAATAATTTTACATGTTAAAGAGATTCATTGGAAAGAATGAATGGACTTCTTGGAAGTTTAATATACTACATGCACTCTGTCTCTCTAGAAGAGCCATAGATGGGATTCAGGTACTATAGTTAAAATATGCACTGTGCCTCCCAATCAGACTTTCCTTATCCTATCCCCTCTTAAAAGGCCACTCCTACCCTATGACATAGTGGTTGACCATGTGACATGCTTCAGCTAGTGAAAATGAGAGGTAGTGACATGTGCTACTTCTGACCAACAATTTTAAGAGTCACATTTCTACCACCATTCCTTTTCTCCTTCAGCCTTATAAGAGTTATGCATCCCAGAGATGCTTCTTTAGCTTTGGTCGAGGAACAGAGAGGACACTGAGCACAATGGCAGTAGATTTATTAAGATAAACAAGAGTGAGAAATAAATTTTTGCTGCTATAAATCACTAAGATTTGGGGACTCTTTGGATAATGAAACATAACTTTGCCTAAGCTGAATGATACAACCGCATATCCTAGATTTACTGGACCCTGGCATCTTTTTGCCATGTAACATCTTCCAGGATTTGCTTCCTAAATTACTCCTGGTTTCACATGGCATCTTTTCTATTTCTTAGTTAATACTGTATTTATGATGATTGTAAATGTGAGCTGAAGTATATATAGTGTCATCTTAAGCTTCTTAAATGTTATCAGCAATTTGAATTTGTGTCGATTTCTTATAGTCAATAAAAAATATTTTATTGAAATAATCTGATTAACATTCAGAAATCATAGATCAGATGGCTACTTAAGGAAAGACTGCCATACTAATGCTGATTAACAATTCAGTGTTCTGAACAGATAAGATAAAGTGTCCAGCTTTACTTTCTATAGATGTATTCATATTCAGCGAATTTAGAATACTGCCACAAATTTAATTTTCTTTAAACCTCACTACATTCAACTCCCTTTTGGATTAACAATTGAGAACATATTTAAAATTTCAGTATCAATATTCAAATATTCTATAGTCTATTCTGCTGACCCAATAAAACCAAAATCAACTTATGCTAACTGGCACTCTTAAATACAGAATTTGTATTTGAAACTTAATTGTGCCTTAAAGAATAGCATAGAAAGGAGGAAAAATGGTACCTAATCCCAATCTTCTCACTGGCACTAAGATTTTGTTGGTGTTTAAATATCCTAGTAAATACACATTCAAGCTAAACTGTACATATTTTACAATATATGTATAATCTTAGACAATGACATTCAGAAGAATGGCTCAAAGGCCTTATATTTATACTCTCATGATAAAAGCAACGTTCAGTCATATACTTACTAAAACATGAAGGTAGCCACAGATATAGACAGATGTGAAAAGCTAACAAATCAAAATACTTAAAAACAGGAAACATTTAAGATTAACATACAATTACTCAGAGATTAAGTTCATGTCCTGAAAACTGCAACTAAACAATATTCATTTTAATTTACATCAAATTCCTGTCTTTAAATCATCAGTTCGCCACCAAGTGTTCAGACATCAGTAAAGCATCACACATTTTATTCCCAGACTGAGACAACTCTGCATGTAAGTAACCATTATTAAAATTAATCTGAAAACACTATTGCCGTATCTTAAAACCATTAAAAACTTTTCTCCTGAAGAAACAGCTTTGAAAATAACTTACGTACAAGGACAGAGTTATAGTATCTATGAGTTTCAGAGTCTGATATAATTTGACACATACATACTTTACAACCTCAACTTCACTGTGTGGTTTTCAAATTCAAAACAGTTTCATAACACTGCTATACTTGCCTCTATTATTTTTAACAGATTAAACAAACACTCCATAATGCTTTGATACTGGTTCATTTTTTAATCAAAGCTGAAGGCAGTACACAAACAGCAATAGCTTATGGGGAATAGATCGATTTAGTATTTATTTAGGTATGTAACCTCAATTTATTCAAGTCAAACTTTTTACCAACAGCACATCACTGTGAAGAAACAAATCAGAGATTGTGAAATAGTTAATTTTTTTAAATTCATGATTTTAAAGGAAAATTTAACTTACTTGATGATGGAGATTAAAATGTCACTTTAAAAAAAGAATAATTCACAAACCAAACCAAACCAAACCAAAAACGACCACACAAAATTATCACACTTCCCTGATCAATACAGAAGGTGAATGCATCGGATAGGAAAAAAGTTGAGACCCGCTCTGACAGCACATAGTTCTTGACTGCTTCACTGCTTCTAGGTAAGTAAGATGCACCTGCAGTGCTGCTCTTACCCGTCAAGTCAAGACTTTCCATTGTGATTTTAATGGAACATCAGAATTTCCAGCTTCTGTGATGCAGCAGGATTCTGTGAAAGACCCATAGCAAAGTGGTTAAATGGTGAGCCATGAAGGACTTTCAAACAAAGCTGACACTTTGTCCTTTTGCAAAATTATACCCCCCCGCAATGAATAATAGCCAAACAATCAAAATCGGGCAAATTATTAAAAATCCCTACGCTAACACTATTTAGAGAAAGCAGCCTAAAGTGTTTTTTGTCAACTTTAACAAAAAGACAGTCACTAAAGTTATTCAATGGGAATTCTGAGATTAAGTTACAGATACAAAGATTTACAGGCAAGCACTTCTCAGGTTTTTAGCTAAAATCAAGTACAGAATTGCCGGCAAATCCTCTGGAAAAACAGGATGTTAAACTGACATCCTAACTAGATTCAAGCTATTTTAAATGACTGGCCCAACACAACCAGATAAGCTGTGGTTAGGATATTAATATCTTACCATTTATTTTTTAGATGTTTTAAAGATAATGAGTGAAGCAATAGTTTTTTTAAAAAAGGTGAGGAGTAGGGGGAGACATCCACAGAGATAAAATGTTACCAAAAAAAAAAATACTTTCTAGCTGAAAATGATGAAGTAAATATAAGAAAGAGGATCAAATCAGCAAAAGGTTGTCCACAAAAATTAAATGGAATATTTTACATTAATAATACTGCAAATATAGACACATATACCTAAATTGCATCACTTTTAAGAATTAAGTTATTTCAGCTTCTATGTGAAATACAATTGTTTAGTTTCTAGGATGCTTCAATGGTAGTATACTAAATGCACACTCACCCAAGAGAGACAATTTCCTACCCCACTGCAGATTATGATATTTCTTTACAACCAGCAGGCTATAACATACTCTAGAAACTGGGTATCACTTACTGGCTTACAGCTCTATCAATATTATTAGTCATCTTATAGCATAACTGAAGTTTTATCCCTAATCAGCCACTGTGATATGGAAGAACTTACAATAAATATCAAAAATGTGTAATGATTCATCTGAGTAATCCTATATAGACTTAGATGATTCAATTGTCACCCAGTGCTACTGAAGAAAACAATAGCTAGAAACAACGAATAAAATATTAAATGGTCTCATGTGGCTTCATACAAGATACTACTCATTCATCCATATTTTTTAAAACAAGAGCATGGATGAAAAAATAAATCCAGATCTTTGAAGCAAAATATAAAAGACACATATGAATACTTCCAAATTAAATGACTATGTTTTTAACTAAGGAAGCATACAATTCCAAAAACCAAATGGTGGTGTGAAGTCTATTCTTAATTATCACAAAACAGGCAACTAACATTATTAAAAATACTGTTTTAAAAAATACACTACCTCGGGGGGTGGGAGGATGGGTTAGCCTGGTGATGGGTATTAAGGAGGGCACGTACTGCATGGAGCACTGGGTGTTATACGCAAACAATGAATCATGGATCACTACATCAAAAACTAAGGATGTAATGTATGGTGATTAACATAACATAATAAAAAAAAATACACTACCTCATATATTTAATCACATAATTTTCTTCATATAAATCCATAAAAGCCGGTACAGAAAAGAAAAAAAAAACCATAAAATAAACAGTGCAAAGAAAAAAAAGAAACGATGTAAAATAAATGAGTAAAAATCACGAATAAGTAACCATAAAAGACTGTCAGGTAAATAAATTGGTATAAACGAAAAAAAAATTCATATTTGCCAAAATTGGGAAAGGAGGGTCCATCATTAATTGACAGCATCGATTTAATTCTTATTCTGGCTTAAAGATTCGTTTACTTTTTCAAGAGTGAGCACATGTTATCTGAAAAATAAAATATGCTAATATATCCTATACACAGAACTTCTTTCAGGAGCTCAAAAGTAAATTCTCACTAATCTTTGGGTACCCTTCTCGATTAGTTTGTTTCTATAATCAGTATATCATATATATATGTATATATATGTGTGTATATATATAAAATCAGTATATTTATAATCTATCAATCTATCAATCAAAAAATGGACCACAACTATACCTTATTTTGATTACAATTCAGTAATGTATCAACTGTCTTACAACTATCTCTGGATAAGTCAGGAGGGAGAGGAAGAAGGCTGACTATGCTGTGTATGCCATGGCCAAAAGGGGTTTTAAAACTCAGGGTAACAAAGAAAATCTTGCTGGACTTAACTGACGAGGAAAGAGAAGCCAGAGGTCAAATTCAAGGCTGAAGATCCTGCCTGAGACAGACTCCCTTTGAGTTCTCTGAGAGCCAACCTTAGAGACTCCAGATTGTATCTGGCTCTTACAGATGCCCACATGAGTAGCTTCAGAAAAGCAGTTTCAGCATAAGCTGCTCTGCATTACAAATACTTGACAAGGTGTTGCGATTTGCTGGAACTGGGTGGCTGTGTGATGGGTCAGAAGGACGGGGCTTGCTGGGCGAGCAGGGGGAAAGGCCTCAGGCTGGGCCTGTGTTCTCCGAGTCCCACTTTGGCTTCCTCTCAACCCTCATTCTCGTCCTTAGAGCTCCCTGCCTCTTTAAGGATCCTTCTCAAGGCCTGTTTCCCCCCGTTACACTGCCTCCCCCAGAGGACGCATACCTAGCAGGACCGATCAGGCACAGCTCAGGATTCCCCCTGAGAAACTTCATGGCAGGTGGGAGAACTATCTATTAATATCTATTATTTACCTCTTACCACAAATTGGGCATCTGACTTGGCATGTGAAAAACCTATCTTAAAGATCGGGCCTAAGCAACCACTGAAAGATCCCAGAGCAACTGGCTTTCTGGCACAGTTTACACATTGCCCCTTGGGGTGCTATGTTTTGAAAAGCCTATTATACTAAAAAAGGTGAGGTGCCACTTCTTACAACGAGACAGACTCCCAATTATTGTTAATGTACAGTATAACATTCAAAGGCACATCATGGTAAACTCCCCTTTTAGGCCAACAGTGTGTGTTGTGTGTTTTGCACCCTGATGTCATTACTACCCGGTCAGTGCAGAAGGGACTCCAAGGCAACCATGTTGCCCACTTACATGGAGGAATATTTAATCCCCATGAATGACTGCTTTTCTGATGTTTTCATCAATTCTCCGGGTAATAGATTAAGCTTTAACTAACTCATTTTCATACATAACCTTAATTCAATCAAGCTCAATAAAAGTCATTCTGGACTGCAATTATTTGCTAAGGAACAATTACATTCAAATGAAAAAAAAATTGTTAGGCATGATACAATGCATGTACAGATGCCTCTCCATTTATGGCACCAGAAACAACAAAAAAAAATAGCCAAACGGCTAGAAAAGGAAATAGATTTTTCCTCATCCTCCTGAAAAATATAATACTCATGGTTTTACACCTGAACAAAACAAAATGGAGAACCCAAGAAAGCACATTTGAAAATTATTATTTTCAATGTTTGTGTTTTGAAAGAGACTGTATTTCTAATCTAAGAGTCAGCATGACCTCTGAAAGCCAAAACAAGTCCAGGTCACAAATAACAGTCTTAATACCCACTCTTGCGCTAAATCTTTCACTGGTTTCCTCCATTTTCCCAGCGACATGTAGTCCAATCCCCATACTTTACAGTGCAGCTTCTCTTAAAAGATTTTTCCTGTCTTAAAACTACTTTTTTACATGAGTACAATTTTTGTATTTTCCTCAACTCTCTCTTTTATATACTACATGCTACAAATAAAACTTAAATACAAACTCCAAGCTCTTACTTCTGTGGGATATAGCATATGTGTAGTCTAGCCTTCTGTGTCCTGTGTGTGCCTAAGGTCTCCCACCCACCCCACTACACTGTACATCCCTTTAGTCTCCTCAGTAGTGGCATCAGGCACATTATTCAATAGTACAGTACTGAAAAGGCATACCAGCTGTTTTGCAATTTTGGCCAATGAATTCCCCACCTCAGGTCACTGTGGCCCACACCACAGGCCAAGGATGCTTTTCCTAGAAATAATAAGCTGATAGTCTGACTTCCAGTTAAGTCACTTCACGAAATAAAATTTTTTCATATGAACAAAGATAACTGCAGAGAGATATATACTTATAAAGACACACACATACACATAGACGTATACACATACACACACATATAGATGCTTTTTAACAAGTGCTGTCTTTATTCATACATTATATTGCCAACACTTTTGTTAAAACCTTTATACTTGAAGCTTAAACCACAGCTATTTCACAGGCATTCTGGCCAGGCACCAATCTTTAACAGATATTACAAGGGTCAGCTACACTGAAAATGGAAATCTCTTAAAAGAAAATCCAAATCCAAAGTACCTCTTTGTCACCTTCCCACCCCCACCCTTGCATTTCCTCAGGACCCAGAGCCTTTCGGTTAAGACATCTTAAACACAGTAATAAAGGCAAAACAAGAGCTCGCTAGATATCTAACAGTACACCAAAGTAACTTCTAAGTCATTACAGTTGGACTTCCCAGTCAGCTGTTAGAAAACACTAGCAGGCAGAGACCAAAAATTCTAGCAATCATTGTTTAACATGGACCTCTTATAATAGCAAGATGAAAGACTTGGAAATCCTCTCCCTTTCAGCACTCAAAACTGACCAATTATAAAATGATGCTTTAAAAACTACCACCCATCTATATGCCAACAGCACAGAGATGCAAATGACAGAACCTTTATACAGCTTGAGATAATGACCATCATGTATTAACACTGCAAAAGGTAGTATGAGAGTTGCTGTTTTTTAGAAGCTGATGATCTAGTTGGGTGATCACACCCTCTGTCTCACACACACGCATACATACACATTAAATAATAACAGAAATGTATGCTGAAATGGTAAGCCAAGAATTCAAAAAAGTTAGGATGCACATGGGAATCTTTATGCAGAAGATGAATAAAGCTGGAACCTCCAGCACCAGTGGAGAGAGGAGATGGAGGAGAGTGTTATGGGCACATGGGAAGAAGCATGCTAGAAGGGATAGGAAGCAGATCTGGCGGAAGTTCTGGGTTCACATCAGAAAGTGGAACATGAAATGTGGGCAATTTTTTTTCTCCATAGTCTCAGGGAACAGAGTACAGTTGGCGGCGTGGTGTTCTGCAAAGCACAATGACCTCAGGGCCAAACCCTACATCCACCATTTACTCCCTGTAATTGTGGGCCAATTCCTGGGACTCTCGGAGTCTCCATTCCTCACCTACAAAATGGAGATAACAATCCCTCCACCTCTAAATTTAGGTTGCCTTCAACTATTATAAGATATAAATACTAAGGGCTTGACATATAATACGTGCTCAATAAATGTTAGTAATCTCACTAGAGTTAAGACTAAATGATAGAAAGGCATTTTACAGAGTTACATTGTGAAAGCACTGAAATCTGCCTTGAATATTCTCAGCATTTGGATGCTAAGTGAATTGCTAGTTTTTCCAGTGGGGTTTCGCTATAGATTTTGTTTTAATTTAGGTGGTTTTAACATATGTTTAACTCTGATAGTCTGAGAGCAGCCACTTTTTACTCCTACCAATTTTGAGGTACATGAACTGATTTGATAATATGGATATTTTATTATAATGTTCATTTGCCATAAGATTGTTGTTTCAGGGACCATGGTGGAACCATGAATTTCTGCAGTTTCCTTAAGTAGAGGTGGAAAACGAGTAAGAATTAGTCCCGTCAGCTGGCTTGGCAGGGGAGCACTGAATGCCTCTTTTATACTCTTGTGAACTACATAAATGTGCCTTTGACCTTCTCAGGCAGGGGAAATTGCACATTTAAGGCAGAAGGAGTTTCACTTCCAGGAAGAGTATAAAAACATGCTTGCCAGCAGCTACATCAGGAATACCAACAGGGAACCCCCAGGTACTTTGGGAAGATTCATTAGCTCTATCAAGCCACTGAGCACTGAGCTGGAAAATACAAGGTTAGGATAATCTCAGCCCTGTGGGATAACGTGCCTATGCTTTACGTGGGTTAGACCAAATAAAGCCTGGCCTACACACTTTAGGAATTAGTCTGAACCTTCAGGGAGGCGTTCTGTGAATAAAACCCACTAGACAAACCTCAAGACCACCTTGTCCTTTGACGTAAGAAAGGGTTCCTTTCACCTGTTTTCACTTCAGCAGTAATTCACAATATATAGAAAATCACATTTACTTATTTAGTCCAAAGTCATTTGATTAAAAAAAGGAAGTTAGTCATTTGTAATTTACATTAACTTTAAATGGAAAATATCCTGTTCTGAGAGGTAAAGGTCACTGGTCTTTCCCTTTTTTTCTGAATTAATTAATTAATTAAACTGCACAATTTAAAGAAGTATTAAAATATAACAAAATTATGTGATGTTATTAAAATGCACATTTCTGGGATGCCTGGGTGGCTCAGTCAGTTAAGCATCTGCCTTTGGCTCAGGTCATGATCCCAGAGTCCTGGGATCGAGTCCCACACTGGGCTCCTTGCTCAGAGGCAAGCCTGTTTCTCCCTCTGCCTGCCAATCCCCCTGCTTGTGCACTCTCTCTTCTCTCTCCCTCTGACAAATAAATAAATAAAATCTAAAAAAATAAAAAATAAATAAAATGCACATTTCTATTGAAATTTACATTGTTATTTTTTTTTTAAAAACTGTACTATTTAAGAAAGAGTCCCTGTCCCTTTCAAGTGCCTTAATGTCTATCTAGCAAATAGCTTAGTTACAGAAAGACGCTGATCCAGATATGCTAATTGCAAGAATTGCAAGAATATTCCTGATATGAAGACACAAAGAATCTGCCCAAAAGCCACACTAAGTGTCAATACACTCTATTTGAAGTTATTTATTGACAAAGCAGCTGTTCCTGGAACACATAATACTCTACAGTGATTACTTTAAATCAGAGAGATCCAAAACACTTTCCTTAGAGGGAAACTGTGAAGTCGAATTACAACATTTTCATAGCTGAAACCAAGACAAACCCAAAAAGGTTAAGTGACTGGACAAAAGGCATTCAGCTGCTTTGTGTCCAATAAATACCCCAGGTTTTCACAGTGCTTTCCCCATTCCTCCACTCTGCTAACCCTGCAGGATGTGATGTCATTCCCCACTAGAGATTCCAATAAGCCATGGAATCACAGAATGCTGGTGGCATATGAGAACTGCAGTCCACTCCATTCACCCCTTGGACCACAGCAAGCTAGAGTCAGAGCTAGGCCAGAACCCAGGGCTCCGGTTTACCATCAACAGAACAGCATGATGCTGCAGACCAGGTTACATTAGATCTTTATTCTCCCTGTGGCCCTCAGAGTAGCAACGTTTACCTGGAAAAGGATCATAAAATAGGGCCTAACTTTCCACGCTCAAGGTTAGAGGGTCAGAGAATGCTTCCTGGCTCTGGAACACTTTCCCTTCCTAGTCTGAAGGCAGAGAATGACATTTTTTAGTTGTAGAAATCAGCATGCAAAGTATCTCTTTGTGTTTCTAAATATCTTTATAAATACCTTGGAGTAAAAATGTTAAAGTCTGTTGACATGTGTGGAGGAAGGTAGTCTATGGGAACTCTGTACTTCCCACTCAGTCTTGTGGCAAACCTGAAACTGCCCTAAAAAAAGTTTATTAAACTTTAAAAAATGTGAATGTCAATGCAGTTCATTCTAACAATATTAAAATTAAATACTGACTATGGGGCGCCTGGGTGGCTCAGTCAGTTAAGCATCCAACTCTTGATTTTGGCTCAGGTCATGAGCTCAGGGTGCTGAGATTGAGCCCTGCCTTGAGCTCCGTGCTCAGCGGGGAGTCTGCTTCTCTCCTTCTCCCTCCGCCCTTCTCTTCTGGCTCTCTCTTTTTCTCTCTCTCTCTCTCAAATAAATAAAATCTTTAAAAAAACTGAATATTGACTAAAAATGACAAGACAATGACAGTGAAAATATATAAACAGTAATTCTCTTTTAAATATGCTCACTCCCACCAGAAACACCTTGTACCAATTAAAATTATGCCCTCCATTAAAACTAAGCACATTCCCTACAACAACGACCTCTGTACAGCACAATGCTCCACTGGCCACTAAGCGCCAATAAATGCCCCTGCATTAGTTGCTACTACTCCTATGGTAGTCAGTATTTAAAGTAATATAAAATATTTGGTTCAAATTATGCCAATTCAAAAAAAATCAAAGAAAATATTCTCCAGATATTCCCACTGGTAGACACAAAGAAATCCTTTGTCATGAACTCCAGTAGAGCAACCCTTCAGAGCTCAGCGTTCTACAACCCCAAGGGCCACCAATGACATGCAATACAAGGTGAATAGTGAACGGCATATCCTGAAGCAGCCCTAGAGACATCAGTAGTAGCCATGGTTCACAAAACTGCTAGTAAATATTTTGAAATTTTAACTCTTTTATAATTAACAAAATCAGATTTTTCAATTTTTCAAGCTAAAAAGGAAACTCATTGTCAAAGCCTTTTTTTTTTAATTTTTTTATTCTTATGTTAATCCCCTTACATTACAACATTAGTTTTAGATGAAGTGTTCCATGATTCATTGTTTGTGCACAACACCCAGTGCTCCATGCAGAATGTGCCCTCCTAAATACCCACCACCAGGCTAACCCATCCTCCCACCCCCCTCCCCTCTAGAACGCTGTTTGTTTTTCAGTCCATCGTCTCTCATGGTTCGTCTACCCCTCCGATTTCCCCCGCTTCATTCTTCCCCTCCCGCTACCTTCTTCTTCTTCTTCTTCTTCTTCTTCTTCTTCTTCTTCTTTTCTTTTTTTCTTAACATATATTGCATTATTTGTTTCAGAGGTACAGATCTGAGATTCAACAGTCTTGCACAATTCACAGCGCTTACCAGAGCACATACACTCCCCAGTGTCTATCACCCAGTCCCCCCATCCCTCCCACCCCACCCCCCCACTCCAACAACACTCAGTTTGTTTCCTGCGATTAAGAATTCCTCATATCAGTGAGATCATATGATACATGTCTTTCTCTGTTTGACTTATTTCACTCAACATAATACCCTCCAGTTCCATCCACATCGTTGCAAATGGCAAGATCTCATTCCTTTTGATGGCTGCATAATATTCCATTGTATATATATACCACATCTTCTTTATCCATTCATCTGTTGATGGACATCTGGGCTCTTTCCACAGTTTGGCTATTGTGGACATTGCTGCTATAAACATCGGGGTGCACGTACCCCTTCGGATCCCTACTTTTGTATCTTTGGGGTAAATACCCAGTAGTGCAATTGCTGGATCATATGGTAGCTCTATTTTCAACTTTTTGAGGAACCTCCATACAGTTTTCCAGAGTGGCTGCACCAGTTTGCATTCCCACCAACAGTGTAGGAGGGTTCCCCTTTCTCCGCATCCCCGCCAACATCTGTCGTTTCCTGACTTGTTAATTTTAGCCATTCTGACTGGTGTGAGGTGGTGTCAAAGCCTTTTTTAAATGAGAAAATAATCAGCCACAAAAGCACATTTTTCTGTACTGGCTTACGTAGATTATAATAGACATAAATGTATTTGCCCACCCAGTACACATGTATCTCCCATTTTCTGGTAAAAGAAGCACTCTGATTTTTGGGAAAATAGTCCTCTATGCTCACAGACCAAGTACCTTGTGTGGGACTGATCTAATTCTACCCAAGTTTCAGGAATAGAAAGATCACCTAGGCCCACCCATCAGCTTATTCCACTTGGATGCTGTGGTTGGGGGAGAAATGGGTACGAAACCTGAATCGGGACACAATACACAAAATAACATATGTATTACACTCTTACTAGTGCTTGAAGTGAAAGGAGAAAAGAAAGAATGGTTTACATTTTTGTTGCAATAGAGAAAAAGAACATAAAACTACTGGACCACCTATCTCCTGAAAAGAAATGAAAGGGAGCATGGATTTATTTTATGTTATTTCAAATCCTAATTTCAACAAATTAATTCCAATTTTTTGGCACATTATGACACTCAATAGATAGAGATGTTTAAATTTTCAGTCTGTACTCCTGCAACACCAATTTCTCTTTCTATTTAGATTTCCTATAAAGAAAAGATTCAGGTTTTAAAAACACTGAAAAACTGGCTAATGTTAATCTGACATCTAAAATCAATTCTAAAGGCATTTCCAATGTCTTGAAATTTGTTATGTGTGCTTTATACTTAAGTACAGAGTGGCACACAATTCATTTTCCATGCCTGAAGTTATATATTTTCTTAGACTTAGGAGGAGGGGGAAAACATAACATGGAATAGTTGGTAATACAGTGTTTTGCTTTGTGACAGTTACCATGCATAGTTCTGGGAAAAAAAAATTACCAATTCTTAAAGAACTAAAATATGACACCAAAACTATGCTGAATAGAATTTTTTAAAGCGAATCTTCTTGGTAACTTGTTTTATTACTTTTATAGTCATAGTCAAGAAAGAACCAAAGAGCTGGGTATCATATAATATATTGGAAATTATTTTCTTCACAAAATCACTCATATCAGCTTATTTGACCCAGGTCTCTTTCATAAAAGTTGAACATAAATATGTGATGTGTTCACCTATGAACATATACACACAACCAAAAATCTCAACCTAAAGTACCGAGTTCTATGGTTACTCAGATCCCAAAGAGTTTGCTATAATTTAAAAAGCAACAACACAAGTACTTGTTTCCTACTTCAGAAGTAAGATAGATACAAGGAAAGCAGTATCATTTAAATGTAAATTCAGCTATATCAAGAATGCTTTTATATTTTTCAGGAATGTCAAAAACCTGATTCAACAACACAGTTAAAACTCAACTTCAATTTGAATTGAAAAACTCTACTTTGGGGGTGAACAGTAACAGGAAGAATAGTAATACATTGTGGATTCTGATCTGGCATGTAGTTCATAGTCTTCAATGAATCTAGTCAGCATCAAGAGTTTTGTATAATGAAGTTTCAGAAAACTTCAAGATACAGTCTAAGATACAGACTTGAATAGATTTGGAATTTTATAGTTTATAGTAAAACCTGCAACAAAGTTCAACATTGCTAACAACATAATTTTAATTAACTAGTTAGGTCCCTTTTATCCCATACTCCACTCCCATTCCCCTTCCTCCCTCCAAAGCAACCATTTTAATGTGCTTACAGAGTATTTTGAATATGTGCTATTTTTACAGAGAACTGAGAATGGTACATTAGATAAACAGAGGTAGAGGAGAGGACAGACACTATTAAAAGGGAACTCTCCTTTGAAGTTCAAATATGAGAACTCAAATAACACTTCTACTTATATTCTGAGCCATATTTCTTTCTCAGAGCAAAACAGAGTTGAAGATTCAACTCTTTTGCCCATCCCACCTTCACCACCACCCTGATCTGGGGTCACTTAACTCGCCAAAGAGGATGGTGGGAATTAGGGCAAGAAGAGAGATGGAAATGATAAGGTTAAGATAAATATGACAATACCAACATACCATATGACACATATTTCAGGAAGACTACAAGGCAGCTGTAACCATCTAAATTTCATTGTAAGGTTCCAACAAACACCACAGTTTCTGTCCCATAAACATTTAGCTACTTGGCAAAGAGTCTCAACAAACACAAAGAACTGTTTGCTTATGTGTGACATGAATGTTTAAAATTAGAAGAAGAAAAGTACTATAGAATCGATCCTAAGCAAAATTAAAGCTGAGGTCTGGTGTCTTCCAACTTTCTTCACAAATCTCCTTTCCCCCAAAGACTCTTCACCTTACCACAGGGACTGGCGAGTTTCATTCTACCATCTTCCATATCAAAACCTGCTCTTACATGAATGACTGAGAATACTGACAATATTCACTGAGGAGTAAAACTTGCATGCTAAAAGGCATTATTAAGTTTAAGTAAAAATATCTCTATGTGTGGAGTAATGAAAGTAGGTAGGTAACGTGAAAGCATGTCCACAGATTTGTAAGTAGGCCCTGCCATCTTTGTTTGTATCACTGAAAAATAACACCTGTAGTCTAAACTTAGTAGCATCAATTGCAACAAATAAAAGTCTGAAAGTAGAGAATAGGGGATGCCTACCTTAACTGAAAAGCATGTAAAATGACATATTGCAATATAAGTCAGCAGTGTGAAGTACTCAAAAAGAAATTGGACTTAGAAGAACTACACCGTTCAGCAAGAAAGGACAGGAGTCCTCTCTACCCACTGTTGTCTGTTATCAGGTGAGGACAGAAAGAACTCAAAGTGCCTCTGGACCAGATCATTGCCAGATTATGGACAGGGGCTGAGCACCCTGTTGGGGGCAGAATGGCTGAAGGAAATGAAAATGTTACTCTAGAAAGGAAGAAGTGCTGTTTTCATATCCTTTTGGGGTCTCATAAGGAAGAGGCATCAGATATAATTTTATAGGGTGGTTTCAGAGTTTAAAACTGTAATCAATTAACAGAGATGTTTCTAGGAGGCAGTTTGGGGTGTTCAGTATGAGAAAACACTTTCTGTCTCACTGAAGTGAGTTCCTCTTGAATATTTTTCCATCAATGGAGATGCTCAAGCAAAAACTTCAGTAGGAGTTATTGAATGGGGATTCGCACAGGGCACTGAGGCCTGATCTCTATGCCTTAGTCTAAGATCCAAGCATTCCAAGATTCTCTAGGTTTCTAAAATCAAAGCAAATGAGAGCTGGAAGCCATGAGGCTTGAAATCCATTATGCCCAGCAGTCATGGTGCCCAGCAAACAGAGCTCTATCCCCTTGCTCCAACTGCCGAATGTGCTAGTGCAATAATATAACAAAGGAAAGTTTAGTTATTTGCACTGTAAATCACAATGAATGCTAGTAATAGTCAAACTGTTTAAACAACTAAAAATTGATCATATGCTAGTTTCTAACTAAAACACTTTTCATATATTTAATATTAATACAATTCAATTATAACCTGCTAAGTTATATGCTCATATTGTTACAATGAATTAAAACTGATTACTATAAGAAATTCAAAGTAAATGGAATGATTATCTATATTTATAGAACTGTTCTTTGGAACCCAAAACACTTCATGGACATTCAAATCTATAAACAATTATTATAGTAATTAGTAATAACAAGTTTTTTTCCATTTTTATATATTAAGAAGACAGAGCCATACTCATCAACTTCACAAATAAGAAAAAAACATTTCCAGAGTAAAAATTATCAGATGAGTAAATCATTCAACCACAAGGCTTCTCTATGTGCATTTTTTAAATCATGATTTTATTAACATCCCAAAAGACTAGGCTACTAATTTAAGAGAGCAAAGAATTTGTCAGATATTCATGTTTGACAAGGGATCTTATTTTCTAATTTGTATCTTACAGATTTAGGTCCACATTTTTATTTCATTACCTTAGGAAATCTGCTTTTCAGTGTATTTTTAGCTGAACTTGCAGGGTGGAGAAGGCACTCTGGGATTGAAGATCATGAGGTTAATATTTTGGTAGGATTAACAAACCTTATAATTGACTTCCTGAGGGAGTTTGCCAGTGTTCCCTGCCAGAGGACATTCCCTTCCAGTTAAAATTCCACTGTACAGATAACTACTCTGGTACCTGCCCGGTGAGCTCTTTCTGTAACCGAACATTTTTATTGTGTGAACCCTTCTCTGAAGGTTATCCCAAACATCTAACATAAGAGCAAAACACAAACTCCCACAACCCTAACTTTTCAATTTCATTTCTTCAGTAAAAATGAACTTTAAATAAATTATAGGTAGATAGACCTAGGTACTTCCAAAAAGTGAAAAGGACTAATAAACAAGTAAAAACAAGCATTTCTAAGACTTCATGAAAGGTTCCAGCTAGGATCTGTATTAGGGACACGTTAGCCAGCTCTTCACTGCCAGTGCTAATAATGGAAGGCAACTAGATTAAGTAATCTGAATACCACTTTCAAATCAGTTTGGAATTGAGCAAAGGATCTCTTCCCATAAGTGAATTTTTCTTAAAATGACAGGATATATGCAAGCATAACTTGAAAAGTTTTTAAGTACTTAAAATTTTAAATAACTACTATTGATATTTATTATGATTAAAAGTAAATTTTAAAATGTATAGGTACAGATCAGATAGGTAGCAACTGGCGAGGAGGAAAGGGTCTTTGGTAGCTAAGGAAAAATGATCTGGGATTGAAATGTCACCAGGTTGCTATGGATAATGCACAAATATCAAGCAGAAATGCAAACACTCGTAATATTTATATGCAAGAGACCCCTACTTTAAAAATAGCCAGTGTTGGGGCGCCTGGGTGGCTCAGTCGTTAAGCGTCTGCCTTCGGCTCAGGTCACGATCCCAGGGTCCTGGGATCGAGCCCCGCAATGGGCTCCTTGCTCAGCAGGAAGCCTGCTCCTCCCTCACCTACTCCCCCTGCTTGTGTTCCCTCTCTCACTGTCTCTCTCTCTGTCAAATAAATAAAATCTTTAAAAAATAAATAAAATAAATAAAGCCAATGTATTTAAAAACAAAATAGAACCCCCAAATTTGCCTTAAGTTAGCTTTTCCCTTCTATTTTTTTTTTTTAAGCTAATGCTAAGCAAGGAGAAGCGTTTTAGCACAAACATGGGAGAATAAGATTTATACTATCTATCAAACACAATTTATCTTGCTTAAAACCTAGATACCCTAAGCCAGGAGACTTAGAAACTAGTTGTTTCCCCCTAACACTTAACTTTCTCCCACTGCACAGAAATTCTATGGTGACTATCTCATTCTTTCTTTTCATCTAGGTATCTTCACTATTTTCATCCAAGTGGCTTACAATCAGCACTGCCTGCCTGGGGCACTTTGTGAGGTAGAAGTGATTAGGAAACAGTCAGATGCTGCTGAGTGAAATGGGGGATGAGCCCAAAAATGAGCCCAAGGGCTTGGAGGCCCGAGCAGTGACAAGGGGGGAATACCCTACTATCATGGAAAAGCCGAGTGTCCAGGTGGTTATGAGGGAGAAGGTAGTTAAACACTTTGTTCTAGTTGGCAGAGATCCAGTTTGTGCTCTTTTCTTTTACATGGAGTGTTACATGGAATAAACCAGAAAACAGTTGATCAGACAGCAGGATTTGTGAATCACCCAAATATACATAGGTTAAACCTATGGTCTAGATGAGAGAGGTCATCTGAGAATAAGGAGAACAGGGGCTCCAGGACTGAAATCTCAGGACACTCTCACAGCCTGATCTCTCAACAGTTGCTTCAGCTCAGCACTGTAAGAAGAATAAGGAAAGAAGTCTGAGAGATCATTACCCTGACCCATGATTCCACTGTGGAGTATTTTCAGGACTTGGTGTGACCTGTTGTCAGGACCTGCTAATCCTGAAGTTTCCCACTGCCTATGCAGCATGCTACAGCCTGCCTGTAGTGTATTCTGTTCTATGACTTTTCCTTACATTTACAATCCCCCATTATTTCAAAAAGATCTCCAAAAACAAAACAAAACAAAACTGTGTAGCAAAAAAAAAAAAAAAAAAAAAAAAAGATCTCCACACACCGAAGCATATTTCACTCAAGGAATTATGTTCCCTTGGCCAGATCATATCCTTTTATATATATATATATAATCTCTACCCACAACATGGGGCTCTAACTCACAACCCAGAGATCAAGAGTTGCATGCTCTACCGACTGAGCCAGCCAGACGCCCCTCTCCTATTTTCTATTAGAACTGGTTTAAAAGTGAAAGATATGCTGACTGCTTTGGTAGGTGACAGAAATGACAAACTCATCAGGATTGGGCCAACCCTATCTGAAAATCCAACATCACTTTCCTGCCTCCTCAACCCAGAAATGTAAGTGGTTCAGTTCAAAATAATTTAGGCAATGTCAGCAACCAAAATAATACCAGGTTTGCTTGTTTCTTCAAGGCTGGGGTGGTGGGGAGAGAGTACATTCAAATATAAAGTGTAGTTGTATTTACTCTAAGATATTTGTTTAATCAGAACTTGTTAGGGGCCTCAAAAAGTTTCCACAATGTAGCTTCCTTTGAATCAATCACTTTCAACCTAGACAACAAAACACAAATAACATAACTTTTTTAAAATGCAGATGCACAGCCACTTCCGACCCTAAACCAGTTAAGTGAGAATATTCTGTAGTGTTGATGTCAGGCATCCATAATACTGAATGCTTGCCGGGTGATTCCAAGGTGCAGCCAGGTATGAGAACAACTACGGAGATATCTATATATCTCCATATATATATATGGACTGAATAATATGTGTGTGTGTGTATATATACACACACATTTTAAAAAATATTTTAAATTTTTAAGTAATCTCTACACCCATTGTGGGGGTCCAATTCACAACACCCCAAGATCAAGAGTCCCATGCTCTACTGACTCATCTGGCCAGGTACTCCTTTTTTAAAAATGTTTAAAATTTTAATTTTTTTAGGACTGAGTGATATAAATTAAGCATTAAAAACTGATAGCACTTGTGAGCTCAAGTGGTTAAAGCACCAGGCTAAAACGGTCACAGGTAACAATGAATCAGACCAGTTAGACTTACTCTCTTTTATACCAAGACTGCACCTCTACCCTGACAGGCATCTTACCAGTTTATTCCATACATATGAATGGATCTGTGTGAAAAACGCATTGGAAGAAAGTTTCTCACCACAAGCAGTGAGCGCTGTTTTCAAATTCACGAGGCAGCAACGAGGAGATACTGTGGTGTGTGTCAGTCATGGTATATCCCATGTCCTCTCCCATATCTTTCAGCTTAAAACACGTTTTGCAACAAAGCTATTATTAAGGATGCATTCTGTGGCTACAAGAGTACACGGGCAGAATTTCTCTACATGCCCAATAGGGTACAATCAGATATATGCTATGATTACTATCTAAATAGATAGAATATATTAGACACTAAATGGTATGTTTGTAGAAAAAAAAAATGTAGCTCACACCCAAAGTTAATAACATTGGTTATTGTCTTTAACATTCCAATGAGCAGTGTGAATGGGTGGTGGGCAGGACAGGTGGAGGTAGTAGGAGAGGGGTATTACCCTCTGTCAAACTGCCTCATTTGATAGTTTGACAATTTGTCACTTGGCAATTAATAAATTTTGTTTTTTTAAACATCATTCCATAATGATGCTCATTGTCATGTGCATAATTAGTACTAACCTGGGGACTACTACCCTTCACGATTTTTTGTTATCTTTGTCCCTATATTAATAGTTGGTCCTTATATGTAGAAATCAGTAGGGATTTATATATTCGTAGATCCTGGACAGTTTTCAAATGAACAGGTATAAAAGTTGTTTGTTTTTGTTTCATTTTGGTTTTGGTTTGTTTCCGCCTCATTAGCAATTAATTTGTAATACAGCTTCCTTTGTAAAGAGGAGGTGCTAAGGGACAAGACTACTGACTAACTGGGGAATTTAACTACTCAGTTCATCCAAAACACACAGCCTCAGCTCTGCAAGCTCAGTACAAAGAGACCCACATCTTATCAGGGGAAAAAATGCTGAACTATTCTAGAAGTTGCAGGCTTCCCTGAGTGCAGATCAAACATTTAAAAAGTAAACACTTCACAATTATAAAGAAATCAAAACACTTCTTTCAAGTGGGAAAGATCAAGGAAGTAAAATTGCTGTTTTTGAGGAACACAGTGGTTTCCTATCTAGAAGTTTTCTATACAAAAAGATAACTTTCCTCAGGTACTGATACCTGTTATAAGTGTTTCTAATTTCTCAATTTTTTAAGTTTCCATTTTACTTTAATACTGGAAAACAAACCCTGATGCTTAGATTTCAGTGCAAAACAATGTAAATTACACATCTGGACCAAAGGAATACTAAATATTAAGTATAAAAAGAATCAGTGATGACAACTCTTTTATGCCACATCTACTTTTGTTTTGGGCTCAATTTCAAAATGCCTCCTAACGTTCTGTGAATATTATTAATTACGTCATAGCATTCACAGAGATAACTGTAGTTTGTTAACCTAAATGGAATTAACCTCATTGAATCCTAAAAGAAGAAGTTTCCTCATTTAAAATAGTACACGTAGGAAAGAGATTAGAAAAGAAGTATTTAATCTGTCTCAACCTTTTTGTTTACTGAGGGGCTTTCAAATGACTAGTTTTGTTATTTTGACATCACAGTTGTAAGATATTTTATTTATATTTTATTTATGTAAGGTATTTTATTTATTATGTAATATATTTTATTTTCATTCCAATGTAAGAAAAAGAAGGAAGCAACACCAACACCTTATTTGTACATGCACACAATTATTCATAATCAACAACTATTTAACATCTTTGCTAAAAAATATGGAGCCCTTTATATCTTTCTGTACTGTTTAAAATTGTTACAATGAGCACCTACATCTTCAATATAATCTTTCAAAATATGGAGCCCTCCAGTGGTCAGGTATTTATTTATTACCATTTAAAGAACAACATCTTGAGTTCTCTTCATGCTTTCTTTTTCACAACATTCTTGTTACGTGTCATTTTCTAAATAATTTAATAAGGGTCCTCTTCAAAATAAGCCATACTTATATCATTATCAACAGTAAGATACAGTCTACTTGGAAAAGGAAAAAATATCTTGAACCTGCTTAACCTTGGAGAAAGTAGAAGTTAAATGATAATCACACAAAAAAATGCATGTATCAGACTTGAAATACAATAGTCTTCCTCAATGATCATGTGCTAGGTGGTAATTAAATGAGTTCACTGTGGGTCAAAATGGTTGCTTATAGCATTTATCAATATTCTGGCCTCACACAGTAATTGCTACTATCACTTGATACTTAGTGAAAACCAACACAGCTTCGAAACAAGCGAACAATGACAAGAACAACCAAGACGTTCCTTATCAGTGTGCATCTCTTTTCCACAGAGACATGGACACCTTCCTCTGTATTGGGGAAACAACTAGAAACTGATTTCTACTGACCAACAGTGAAAAACACAGTAATCAAACAGGTATTGCATGGAGCGCCTACAGGCGTCCAAAAGCTTCCCTCGAATAATCTCATTTAAATGTTAAAGTATTCTTAGAAGATAAGGTGGTTGCCAGTCTCCACGATGGCCATCTCCTAGTAGCCCCCTGCCACACCAAATAGGGATGACCCGTGTGACCATTAGGATACTGCAAAGTTGAAAGAGAATTCTGAGGCTAGGTCATAAGAGACACTGTCAATACTGCCTTGAGCTCTCTTCGCCAGCTTGCTCTAACGGGATGCCAGCTGCAAGATCATGAGGACCTCAAGGAGTCATACACAAAGGTCTATGTGGCGAGGCACCCCATGAAACACAATCTTGCCAGGCATGTGAGAGAACCACCCTGCCATGATACTTCAGCCCTGGTCAAGGCTTCACATGAATGCAGCCAACATCTTGACTGCAGGCAGAGTCCCACAGCAAAGCCACTTCCAAATTCCTGACCCATGTTTTGATTGTTTTAAATTTCATGACTGTCTGTTAACATTTCAATTAGATAACTAATACAGATTGATTACTACTGTCTCCATTTTACAGAAGAGCCTGGGAGTGTAGAGGACTTTATCAGTAAGAAAAGGTGTATTTTTCTTTTTCTTGAACTATTCTACCTCTCTGTGTTATTTGGCCATTTCCCCAAAATATTTAACCTATAATCGTCCAGATTTTCCAATCACCTATAGAGAACATTTCTTCCGGCTTTGCTTGTTAAATAGGTTAACATCCCTAAACTTAAAAAAAAATTACTTCTTGACAAAAAGTAAAAGTATTATCAATTATATATGTAACCTATTTCTCAGCTTGTATTCCAAATACCTAATATGACTTATACATAAGTGAAAAAAAATCCCCTTAGCTTGTAACCTGTCTTTGTTGCTCAGGAAGGCTGCTAACATAGCAAATAAAGTTTGATTTATCTGGATGCACAGTTGTACATAGTGGATAAAAAGCAGTTACTATATGCCAGGAGCTATTCTAAATGCTTTATGCTTTATGTTAACCATTTAATCCTCATAGCAACCTTATGAAGTAAGTTCTATTATCCCCATTTTATAGACATATAGAAGAAGGTTAAGGCAAGGTAAAGGAACTTTGCTGAGGTCACATATAATCAGGGGCAGAGCCAAAACTTAACCCCAGCAGTCTGGCTTCTGAGCTTATGCTCTTAACCAAGAGCCTATATGGCTCTCCTAATCTCTAATCTATTTATTTCATAAAGTTCTACAGGTAAGAGAAACACCATATGCTCTGGAATTAGAATATCTGAGTTCTAAAGCCCCTTATATCTGCATGATTTAACCTTTTAAATGTTTTTTTTTTTAATCTGTTAGATGGGAACAATAAAGGTTGCATTTTTATTTTTAGGAATATTAAGAGAAAAACTGAATAAAAAACACCCCACAGTCAGGTTTTTATTAACGCCAGTGAAGCTGAAGCCTTAGGGCCCTTCACTTTCACAGCCCCATCCAAAACACTGTGCCTAATTCTGTATTCATAACTTGTACTCCTTTCCTTAAAGAGGCCTTCCAAATTGTATGACCTTCAGAATCCACAAAACCTAGATCTACCTCTTCTCTTCCCATTAATTATTTCAAGCTCAACAGATAAGCCTAATGGATTCCAGTCTGGGTCAGCGGGAGTAAATATACTCCACTGTGCTGGTCTCACTAAATGTAGCTATAAAACTTGGGACAGGATGTATGTTGCAGCTACTTAAGCAGCAAAGAAATAGAGGAAGAACAGTAAACTACAAAGTACCATTTTCTCCATTCTCTCATGTGATGGGCCCCAAGCATTTCTGTGATTGAACAGGGAGGCAGCAAACACAGAAGCCCACAGGAACAAAAACTCTGAGCAAGAGGAACCTTCATTTCTGACTGGAGGAACATTGGTCCCAAGAATGGGACCTGTTGCTTGTGTTCTCACTTTATCCTCCCACCACTTATTCCCAGACATGGGCACAATCATGGGCATTGCACAGGAAAGCTCAGTAACTAAAGCCCCAGCTTCCCAACCAGAGAACCAAAACAAAAGTGGGAGATGGCAGAGAGGAGTTCTTTAAAAGAACTCTTGGTCTCCCCCCAAACTACACATGCATGGATCTGACCCTAAACAGCATACACAAACATTTAGAACTGAACTAACTACTGGATAGAGCACTGCTCATTTCTCAGATTAGCCACCGGGTGGCAAATAAGGACAAATCCAAAGAACACTGAAAAGGCTTTGAAAACTCAACTGACATTCACATAGGGCTAGCTGGAATTTTACTCATGAACTTAACTGAATCAATTGCCTATTAAAACCAAAATAGCAAGGTTTTCCATAGAATTTTTAAAAGATATAGTGTCTCATAATAATCAAAATGTTTATGACAAAATCCAAAATTAATCAGCATATGAACAAACAGGGAAAATCTCAACTGGCATAGTAAAAGACAGCAGACAACAACTCTGGAACGATGCAGATGTTAGAATTACCTGACGAAACTTTTAAAGAAGCTTTATGAAAATGCTCCAACAAGTAAAGGCAAACACTCTTGAAAAGGATGGAAAGACAGGACTTGGAGGAGGGATATAAAATGGTACAGCTGCTCTGGGAAACAGTTTGGACATTTCTTATATAAACATGCACTTATAATATAACCATGCAATCCCACTCCAAGCAAAACTTATACTCACACACAAAGGTCTGTAAATTAATGTTTACAGTGGCTTTATTTGTAACTGCTATAAATTGGGAACAACCCAATGGGCAAATAAACTGTAATACACATATATATATATAATGGGACACCATTCAGCAAAAAAAACAAACAAAACAAAACAAAACAATGGGCTACTGATACGATTTGTATGAATATCAGGAATTATAGGAAGCGAGGAAAGCCAGTCTCAAAAGGTTACACACCGTATGATTCCATTTATACTAAATGTACCCAATGACAAAACTATAGTAAGAATAAAGGAATAGTGGTTGCCAGGGTTTAGGGTTGGGAGGAGGATATGATTCCAAATAAACAGCATAAGGGAATTTTTTGAGGTGATGAAGCTTTCTAAATTTTAACACTGAACTGTATACAAAATCCATTCATGTTTTTAAATTCATGGGACTGTGCAAAAAGTCAATTTTACTTCCAGTTAATCTAAAAAGTAAAAAGAATTTAAAACCCAAAGTTTAAAAAAGAGAAAAATAAATTGTTGGCGTATTTATGATTAAAAGCATTTATAAGAGATGTTTTATCAATTTACTGATTTGAAAGGGCATTTGGCCCACTGCACTAAAGGCGAGTGAAATCACCTAAACCACATCAGAACTGAAAAGGACGTACAAAGGTGTAATCCTACCCAATATGCTTCCTGCTCTACTGCATATACAAAACCAAGACTAAAATAGCACACGGAAAGAAAATCAAAGAACACTGTGTCACTGTCAGTCACCAGGCAGCAACTCAGGTCTTCAAGCTGAACGGTATCTAAATCAGAGATAAGAATCGCTCTCTTTGG
Source organism: Mirounga angustirostris (assembly GCF_029215605.1). Taxonomy (NCBI): domain Eukaryota; kingdom Metazoa; phylum Chordata; class Mammalia; order Carnivora; family Phocidae; genus Mirounga; species Mirounga angustirostris. The sequence goes on along the minus strand of NW_026991709.1, from coordinate 53,496,143 downwards.
AAGACCCAATCCAATGTTAATGATTCTCCTTGAGGGGCGCCTGGGTGGCTCAGTCGATTACGTGTCTGCCTTCAGCTCAAGTCATGATCCCAAGGTCCTGGGATCAAACCCCACATCGGGCTCTCTGCTCAGCGGGGAGCCAGCTTCTCCCTCTCACTCTGCCTGCCGCTCCCCTTGCTTGTGCTCTCTCTCACTGTCAAATAAATAAATAAAATCTTTAATAATAATAATAATAATTCTCCTTGAAATTCTAGGGTATGTTCTCCATAACATCACCTATAACACCATCTATGGAGTGTTTATTTTTATTTTTTGCCACAATGAAAAGCAAGTGAAGGAATTCCACTTCCAGATGGTACATACATACTTGTCCCTAATGCTCTCACTAAGAACAACGAAAAGCACAGGACACTATATATAAAACAATTGTAAAACTCTGAAAAATAGAAAAAAGGCAAACCAGGTAGGGACTTACAACCCAAGGAACAATGCTGTGGTGAACTCCCTGGATTTTCTTTTTGCCCCACATATCCTAGACTTGGAACTAAAGAAGCCAGCAACCTAGAAATGCCAATAGGACACAGACAAAAGTCCCAACAAAAGTCAGCTCTCTCTAGCCAAAGCATCAGGAAACGGGCAGCCTGGGAAGACATAAAATTTTTAGACAATAGCTGCCCTCCACCTGCCAAAAAATGACCCAAGAAACTGGCCTCACACACCAGCAATGCCAGCTAAGGCTGAGTGAAAAACCTAAACTTCCACCCTCACCAGGCTGTAAAGATGAACCACACCCCCCACAATAAAGTGGGATCAGAGAAGGACAAGTAGGGACAGTTAGTAGACACTATGTGCAGACATAGAACTTCCATCCCCCACCTAGCAGTGAAAATGTTTCCCTTCCTCCCCCCACGTGGGTGGTATCAGAGAAGAGCTAGTGGAATATCAGGATTTGACCACTGTAACAACTCCAGCTCTTGGTTATTGGTGGAGGCCACATGTAAAGCAGTAATCAGACACTCCTGTCCCTTCAAGCTGGGGTGGTACTGGCATGGGCCTCTGGTGGGGGAGAGACATGACACAACTCCCATCTCTGCCTGAAATACCAAGGAGCCCCTTCCTCCCTCGGGTGTCAGTGGAGGCCAAGTGGGCAACAACCTAGACTTCTGTTTCCATCTGCCAGCAATAAAATGGTCCCATCCCTTCCCCTGCTACAGCACTGTCAGAGGAAGTCGGCTAAAACAGGTTAATAAGATCCATAGTTTCACAACACAATGCCAAAAATATCCAGGTTTCAATCAAAAGTCACTTGTCATATCAAAACCAGGAATATCTCAACTTGAATGAAGAAAGACAATCAATAGATAGTAAATAAAAGATGAGAGGTTAGAATTATCTGACAAAGATTTTAAAGCACCCTTATAAAAACACTTCAATGAACAGCTGCAAACATGCCTGAAACAAATGAAAACAAAATATCTCAGCAAAGAAATAGAAGATATAAAAGAAAACCAAATGGAAATTTTGGCACTGAAAAACCAAATAACCAAAATTAAAAACTTAATGAATGAGCTCAACAGCAGACAGAGGGGGAAAAGGAAGGAATAAATGAACTAGGAGAGAAAACTGAACAGAAATCATCCAGTCTGAACAAAAGAAATTTTCTGAAAAAATTAAACAGAGCTCAGGGATCTACAGAATAATAACCAAAGATCTAAATATGTCATTGCAATTCAACAAAAAAGGGTAGGGCTGAAAAAGTAGTCAAATAATGGCTAAAAACTTTCCAAATTTGGCAAAAGATATGTACCAAGCAAGACAGGTCATGGTCAAACTTCTGAAAAGCAATTATTTCCTCCTCACCTCCATCCCAAATCCTGAACAGCAAGAGAGAAAAGAGACCTTACCTACATGAGGAAAAGCAACTCAAATCGCAGCAGATTTCTCATCAGAAACCATGAGAGCAGAAGACAGTGGCACATTTCTCAAGTGCTGAAAGGAAAGAACCATCAACCCAGAATCCTATACCCAGTGAAAATCTTTCAGGAAGGAAATGGAAACAGAATACATTATCACATGAAGAAAAACTTGAATTTTCAACAGCTATCTAAAAAAATTAGTAGCTAAAGCAGCTCAATAAACAAAAAGGAAAAAAACAAGAACCTTGGAAAATCAGAAGAAAAAACATGATAAAGATACGGTAAATACAAAAGGCTCTCCTTCATCTCAAGTTTTCTATATTATGTTTGATGGCTGAAACAAATATAACAGTGTCTGATGTTTTTAAATGTATGTAAAGTATTTAAGACAATTGTATTGTAGATGGAGGAAGTAAAAGGACATAAAAGGGAGGTAAATGCACTAAATAAAAGGACAAATTGGCAGTGGATTAAAAAACATGACCTAACTATATGCTGTCAATAAGAAACCCACTTCAAAAATAAGGTAGGTTGAAAGTAAAAAAAAAAAAAAGAAAGAAAGAAAAAAGAAAATGGGGGGCGCCTGGGTGGTTTAGTTGGTTGAGGGTCAGACTCTTGATTTCAGCTCAAGTCATGATCTCAGGATCGTTGAGATCGAGTCCAGAGTCAGGCTCTGCACTCAGTGTGGAGTCTGCTTGTCTCTCTCCCTCTGCTCCGACCCCTGCTCACGCACATTCTCTCTCTCAAATAAATAAATAAGTAAAATCTTTTAAAAAATGAAAATGGTATGTCATATAAACAGTAATCAAAATAAAGCAAGAGTGCTGTATTAATCAGAAAAAGTAGACTTCAGAGCAAAGAAAATTACCAGACACAGAGAGAGACATTACATCATGATAAAGGGGCCATACCACCAAGAAGATACAGAAATCCAAATGTGTATTTACTAATAACATCTGTAAAATATGTAAAGTAAAAACTTACAGATGAAATGAGACATAGATAAACCCACAATGAGAGTGAAAGACATTAACAATCCTCTCAGCAACTGATGGAATGATTAGAGAAAAAAATCAGAAAGGATATACAAGAACTGAACAACATCACCAACAGGATCTAACCAACGTTTACAGAACATGTGATCCAACAACAGAAGAATACATATTCTTTTACAAGAGTTCATGGAATACATACCAAGAAAGCCTATATGCTAGGCTATAAAACAAGTTCACCAACAAATTTTTAAAAATTGAAATCTTAAAGAATATGTTCTCTGATCACAGTGGAGTCAAATTTAAAATCATTAACAGAAAGATAACAGGAAATATCCCTAACACTTAGAAACTAAACAATATATTTATAAATAATCCATGGATCAAAAGTCTCAAGGGAATTTATTTTTTTTACATTGAACTGAGTAAAAATGAAAATACAGCCTATCAGAATTTTTGGGACACAGCAGAAGTAGTACTTAGAGGGGAATCTGTAGCACTAAATCCTTTCTTCTTGAAAAAGGAAATCTCACAAATCAATAATTTAAACTCTCAGCTCGTGAATAGAAAAAAAAGGTCACAATAAACCTATATAAGCAGAAATTAAAGAAATCAATGAAATTTAAAACAAAAAAATGACTTTGGTATTACTCTGACACCAAAACCAGACAAAGATAGTACCAAAATAGAAAGCTATACACCAGTATCTCTCACTAGTACAGGTGCAAGAATTTCTAATAAAATTGGTGAAAGGATTCAGCAATGTAAAGAATTTTACAACATAACCAGGGATTTATTTCAGGAATGCAAGGATGGTTTAATATTCAAAAATCAATGAATGCAATCCACCATATTAACAGGTAACAGAAGAAAAATTATATGATCATATCCACTGATTCAGAAAAAGTAACAAAATTCAACATCTATTCATGATAAAAAGTTTCAGTAAGAGGAAATGAGGGAATTTCTTCACCTTGATAAAGAGCATCTAAAAATAACTTACAGCTTAAATAGTACCAGTAAAGTACTGAATGCCTTTTTCCTAACATCAAGAACAAGGCAGGATGTCCACTCTCATTTACTGTTATTAGTACTGCAATAGTTCTGGACAGGAACTGAACCTCCTAGTTCTGGAAGTTTTATTAACGGCAGTAAGTCAAGGAAGAAAAATAAAAGGCAAATAGATCTGAAAAGAAGAAATAAAACTATTCCTATTTGCAGATGCCATGACTGTCTATGTAGAAAATCCAAAAGAATCCACAAAACAACTTCTAAAATGACTAAGTTTATAAGGTCAAAAGATACAAGTTAAACATGCAAAAACCAATTATATCTTTATATATAAATAACGAACATGTGGACATCAAAACTTGTATACACTAAAAATAAATGTGTAGACACCAAAATTAAGAATACAGTACCATGGGCATGCCTGGGTGGCTCAATCAGTAAGCGTCCGACTTTTGATTTCAGCTCAGGTCATGGTCTCAGGGTTGTGAGATCAAGCCCTACGTTGGTCTCCATGCTGGGTGTGGAGCCTGCTTAAGTTTCTCTCTTTCCCTCTCCCTCTGCCCTTCCCCCCCAAAAGAATACAGTATCACTTACAATGTTTTTTGAATGAAATAATTTGTAAAACTAATAAAACATGTCCAACACATGTATGCTGACTAAATGTAGATGAAAAAATTCAAAGATGTAAATAAATAAGGAAACTTACTGTGTTCAAGAACTGGAATGGAACACTAAACATAATAAAGATGTCAATTCTCCTCAAACTGATGCATAGATATCACACAATTTCTAAAAATACCCAGCAAAATTTTTAAAGAGATATATAAGAGATATATAAACAAGTTTATTCTCAATTTTATATAAAAAGGCAAAGGAACTAGAATAGCTAAAATAATTCTGAAAAAGAATGAAGTATAAGGAATCAATCTACCTGATTTCAAGATTTACTACAGCTACAGCAGTTAATCAAGAATGTAGGATATTGGTGGAGATCAATGAAAGAGAAAGCAAATCCATATATACAGGCCATCTTATTTTGACCAAGACACAAAAGCAACTCACTGAGGGATGGACATCCACAGACAAAGAAAAAGGACTTCAACATAAGACACATCTTACAAAAATTAACTCACAATGAATGATGGACTTAAACGTAAAACACAAAACTATAAAACTTTTAGAAAAAAGATACGAGAAGTTAGAAAAAAGATAAGAGAAAATCTTTAGAATCTAGGGCCAGAAAAGAGTTCATGGCTTGGAGCTGATACCAAAAACACAATCCATACAAGACAAAATTGATAAAATGAACTCTACCAAAATTCAAAACTTTTGCTCTGCCAAAGACCCTATGAAGATAAAAAAAAAACTACAGATTGAGAGAAAATACATGCCAACCACATAACTGACAAAGAACTAGCACCTAGAATATATAAAGAACTCTCAAAACACAACCCTAAAAAAAAAAAAATCTAATCAGAAAATGGGAAAATACATGAAAAGTCATTTTACCAAAGAATATATACATAAATAGCAAGTAAATGCACAAAAAGGTATTCAATATTATTAGTCATCAAAGAAATGCAAATTCAAAGCATGTGAGATTATCACTGTACATCTATTGAAACAGCTTTAAAAAAAAGTGACAACACCAAATGCTGGTGAAGTTACAGAGAAACTAGATCATTCATATGTTGCTGACAGGGATGAAAATAATGACACCCTGGGAAAACATTTGGCTGTTTCTTTTAAAAACTAAAAACACAATGCATCATATAGCCTGGCAATTGCATTCTTGGGCATTTATCCAAGAGAAACAAAAACTTATTCATACAAAAACATATACATGAATGTTCACAGCAGCTTTATTCATAATACCCCCAAACTGGAAACAACCCAGATATCTTTCAACAGGTGAGTGGTCAAATAAACTGTAATAATCTCCACACCACAGAGTATTATTTGGTAATAAAAAAAGAAGTAATGATACAACTTGCATGAATCTCTGGAGAATTTTGTTAAGTGTAAAAAAAAGAATCTCAAAAGACTACATACTAGATGACTTTATTTCTGTCACATTCTTAAAACGACAAAATTAGAGACATGGAAAACAGATTTGTGATTGCAAGGAGTTATAAAGGGGGTAGGACTATAAAAACAGCAACATGAGGGATCCTTGAGGTGAAGAAAATGTTCTGCGTATGGCTGTACCTGTCAACACTCTGTGACATTTACCATAGTTTTCAAGATCACTGCGGGAACACAGAGAAGGGGTATTATTTCTGTTAACTGTATATAAATTCACAATTATCTCAAAATAAAAAGTCTGGCTAACAAATTAAGCAATGCTGATAAAATGGCAACAACAATAACAGCAACAACCAAAAAGCAGGTGCGTAATATGTGCTTCCCCTGCCTGTTCTCACTCCTTAGGTAGATTGTCGCCTCTGCAGGGCCTTGGGTTAGGGTTACCAAGTCAGGTTATATTCTCACTCCGTACGCTGACCTCATTCATTCTGGAGGCTTCAATTACCATATGCCAATGATTGCCAAATTTGCATCTCAAGCCAATTCCTCTCTTCTGAAGTCTAGACACATTTTACAGATAAATGAGTATCTCATCTAGGTATTTTACAGGCACTTCAATTTCAACATGTGTACATTTAAACACATCATCTTTTCCCTACACCCCCAAATCTGCTTCTCTCAGGGTCTTCCCTGTTTTGGGAGTTGTCATTGTATTGTCCAAGGCACCCAGATGCTAACACTGAGTGGTTTCCTCTGTCTCAAGTACACAACCAGCCAATCAAACACACCATTGATTCAGGTTTCTAAATCATGGTCAATCGGTCCAGTTCTTCCCCATCCCACTACCACCACCTGGCTTAAGCTACCACTATAATAGAATGGTTTCTACATCCCCATTTGTGCATTCCTTAAAAGCGTCCCTCCTGAAGCAACCAGACCGATCTTTACAAAATGCAAACACCTTACTCCCTAGCTGAAAATTTTCCAATGTTACCCACTGTGCTTGCCATAATTTCATCAAAGTACACAAAATTCCACATATTCTGATTTCCACCTGCGTAATACCACCCTTTCGCCTCTTTATGAAACTCTAGCCATATTAGATTCTTCTAATTTCTTCTAGGCTTCCTGCTCGTCCTCACTTCAGAGCCTCTTCATTTCCTCCTACCACTCCTAGCCCAATCCACCTAATATCTGCTCATCAGCTCTTATATCACTTTCTCCAAGATGGGTTCTGCTGAGCTCTCAGATGAGGGAAAGTCCTTGTTAAACAATGAAAGGGACACCTACACAACTTCAAATAAATCTCACTGAGAGTCTTAATAAAAATAGTCAAATAATTCTAAGATTCATATGAAGATAATACCTAAAAGTATAAATCAATATATTTCAATACAGAAGTCCTACATATTTGGTTTGGTGATTTAGGTTAATTTGGGCCTACTCAATAAGACACTTGACACTCATTTTCTTTGGAACTTTTTTTTTTCCTTTACAGCTTTTTAAATATGAAGTACAATAATAATTCTCCTAGTAAGAGGCTTTGTCATTCACAAACTAGGACTGTGACCTTGAATTTGCAGCCTCTAGAACTGTGAGAAAAGAATGTTCGCGGCTTATAAGCCATGCAGTCTGTGATTTTTGTCATAGCAGCCTTAACTGACTAAGACAGAAAACTGCTACCAAAAGTGTGGTTCTGCCACAACAAATACCTACAAATGCAAAGTAGCTCTGGAACTGGGTAACGGGCAGAGGCTGGAAGAGTTCTGAAGTGCATGCTAGAGAAAGCCTACTTTACCGGGAACAGACCATTAAAAGCAACTCTGGTGAGGGCTCAGAAGACCAGAAGAGACAGAGAGCGAGCTTCAGATGTCCTAGAGAATACCTAAGTGGTCTTGAACAGAAATGTTTGTGGAAATCGGGACAGTCAAGGCCATTCTGATGAGGTCTTAGACGGAAATCGGGTCCATGTTATTGGAAACTGGAGGAAAGGCCATCCTTGCTATAAATTAGTAAGGGATGCAGCTGAATTATGCTCATGTCCCAGTATTTTATGGAAGACAGAACTGTGAGCAATGAAATTGGACATTTGGCTAAACATTTTCTAAGCAAAGTGTTGAAGGTGCAGCTTGGATTCTCTTGAATGCTTACAGTAAAGTGCAAGTAGAAAGAAATGACTTGACAGAATTTGTAATCAAAAGGGAAGCATAAGTTTAAAATTTGGAAAAGTCTCAGTTTAACCGTATTACAAAAAAATGAACAAGCATATTTTGAAGAGACCATGAAGGCTGTGGCCAAAAGGCCTTCTGATAAGGAGATCAAGATGGGTGTGAACCAAGGATTTTATCAGCCATCCCCGAGAGGGAAAATAGCAATTTGAACTAAAGGAGAAGACATGAATGAATGAAGATTGGTTGTCAGACTTCTTAGAATTTATAGGAGGGGACCTTAGAGCTATACTGCTTCAAATGTGCAACATTTTTCAAGACAAGGAAAGAACTCTAAAGGCAATTCAGAGATTATCAGGGCTTCTTCCTTGGTTTCAAAAGGGGGAGTATATCACCTGGGTTTCAACAAGCCAGAAGACCCCCACCCAAAGCAGGGTAGCTGGACTCACCCCTCACAGAGCCCTGGGGAAGTAGCTAACTCCATTTAGATTTCAAAGGTAGAGCCACCTGGAGCAAGGATGGAAGCAGAGGACATAGTGAGGACAAGTCTTCCACAGAGACCCCTACCAGGGCAAAGCTCAGCAGAGATGTGGGGGGTGGGGCTGCAGGCACCCCACAACAGCACACCAGCAGAGCCCCAGGCATACCACTCCAGCCTGGGAGAGATGCTGTGTAGGCTGTGCCCAGCAAAGTCTCGGGGGCAGGGATACTCTAGTGTGTCTGGAAGGTGGGACCCCTGCCCCAGTGGGCCTGGCGTGCAGAGCATCAAAGTAAAGATTATTCTCGAGTCTTGATTTGATGTTGTTTGTCCTGTTGGGTTTTGACTTGCCTGGGACCTATCACTCCTTTCTTTCCTGTTTCTCTGTGTTGGAATGGGAGTGTTTAACTCTTTCCCTGTACGACCATTACATTCTGGAAGCACATAACCTGTTTGAATTCACATGTTCACAGCTGGAGAGGAATTTGTCTCAGGATGAATCTTTGCTTGAATCTCACCGATATCTGACATAGATGGTATTTAGATGAGACTTTGGGAATTGATGCTAGAACTAATAAGACTTTGGAGGCTACTGGAATGGTGTGAGTACATTTTGCATTTGAGGACATGAATTTTAAGGGGGCCAGGAGCAGAATGCTAAGGTCTGAATGTGTGTGTCCCCTCAAAATTCATGCTGAAATCCTAATGTCCCATGTGATGATATCAGAAGGTGGGACCTTTGGGGGATTGCTTAGGCCACAAAGGTGGAGCCCTCATGATTGTGATTAGTGTTCTTTAGAAGAGAGTTCCCTTGGCCCTGGTCCTGTGAAGAATGCAAGAAGCCTGCAGAGGGCCCTCACCTCGGCATGCTAGCACCCTGATCTGACATCTCCAGCCTCCAGAGCTAAGACAAATACACTGTTATTTATAAGCAAAATCTGATGAGTGCACCCAGTCTTAGTAGTTATAAAAATAATAACAAAGAAAAAAAACACATAGGAAAATGACTGTTGGGATATGTTGCACAAAAAGTAATCTGAGGGGCACCTGGGTGGCTCAGTCAGTTGAGCATCCAACTCTTGGTTTCGGCTCAGGTCAGAGTCTCCATTTCTGTGCTCAGTGCAGTCTGCTTGAGATTCTATCTCTCCCTCTCCCCACTCCCTAAAATAAATGAATAAATAAATAAAATCTTTTTTTAATAAAAAAGGTAATTTTTTTGAGGCAGGGTGCCTGGCTGGCTCAGTCCATAGAGCATGCAACTCTTGATCCCAGGGTCATGAGTTCAAATCCCACAGTGAGTGTAGAGATTACTTAAAGAAAAAAAAAAAAGCTTTTTTTTTAAAGTAATTTGAAGCTTTGGAAGACATGTCTATAAGTACTCTGTGAATAGTAATTTAGAGAGGTTAGGGTTTTACATCTTTACCTTTTAAAATTCTGTAATAAAAAGTAATTGTAGGGGTACCTGCGTGGATCAGTTGGTTAAGCATCTGACTTCAGCTCAGGTCATGATCCCAGGGTCCTGGGACAGAGCCATGCGTGGGGCTCCCCACTCAGCAGGGAGTCTGCTTGTACCTCTGCCTCCTCCTCCCCCTGTCCCCGCTCCTGCTATTTTTCTCTCTCAAATAAATAATCTTTAAAAAAGAAGTAATTGTAATGAATCTGTATTTCCCAATCTCATTTTTTCCTGATATCCCATCTTTGATTTCAAATTAAATATGGATATTTTGTACTGAGTACTACTCAAGAATTAACTGATTACACTAGTAATCATACCTTCATCTATTTGTCATACTAGTTTTCAGCTATATGCTTCTGTATGGCCCATATGTGCGTGGCTCATCTTTCTGTGTACATTTAATCTTCATTTCCTGTTAAAACCATCTGGTTAAAAGCATCATTATGAAGCATAAAAATATTGAAGGTTCCCTAAGAACGGATTGCAGGATATGAGATAAGAAGACAGCCAAGCAAAAGATACAACCACTATTAACTGAAGTAATGTAAAATATGCTTGCAGAACAGAAAACAGACACTTGGGACTGCTGTGGAAAAGAAGCAAGGATGCTCTAAAAGTGCAGCTTCACAGAGTATTAACTGTTCTTATTTTGTTGGCCTCAAGTTATTAATAAAACCACAGGTTTCTAAACTGTGAAGGAGGACATACAATCAAACCTATATTAACCAAAGGGCTGAAGGAGTAGCCTAGTCTGACTGACTAAATTTACTTATAAAGCCTTTTTGTTTCGACTACTGCTATTGAAACCCTTTCTAAAATGTATTAAAGTATACTTTCTTGCTTTAGTAAGTACAGTATAGTAAACGTAATTAAATCACTGGTGACTGCAGGTCTTACCATACACTAGGGTCAGCCTTGTTGTAAGCATCAGTTTTCACTGGACCCTAATGACCATGTGGACATTAGGGCTAAATGTATACAGACTGGCCCTAGGCTATTCATTCTTTGGAAATCCCTCTTTTTTTTTAAACTACATTGTTTAGAATCAATTTTTTAAAGGGGAGGAAAGGAGCTCATTTTCCTGTAAATCAAAGCAGGAAAAATAAACCTGGTTATCTGAGCTATTACTATATCACTAGAGCTTTTCTAAAGTAATAGATATTCTTGAAAAATCTGTTCCATTTCAACGCTTTTAAGGAAATGAGTACCTACGGGCAAAGCTGGGGAAAAAGAAAGGTAAATCCAATTCCTATGTGGAGAAGAAAACAACCCTGAAGAAAGCCGGGCAGTACCCCGATATTTACGAAGTGTGTCTTATGTACTAGGTATGCCTGTGTATCACATACACTGCTAAGCACCACGGCTACAGAAGCCTTTTCGGCCTGTGCCTCAGTTTCCTTATCTGCAAAATTCAAAGACTAGCCATATATCTCTCTCCGTTAATATACAAAAGCTTCCCATGCTGTGATTCAACATGAGCAAAGGGATATTACTCTAGCATCAACTGTGTGTGTGTGTGTGTGTTGGGGGGAGAGGAGGTTAGGAGGAGTAACTTTCCAAGAGGAGGCAGAATGCACAAACTCCTAGGAATACTATTCTCTGCAGTTAATTTAGGAATGCCAGCTAGTCATTTTACTTCTCTTTTTATTGCTTTTGGGCAAAATACTAAATGAGTAACAAATTAGGAGTTGATTGAGTTATATGCTAAGGGGTTAAATATTAAATACCCCAAAAGAGACAGTGAAGCACCCATAGAGGCTTGAATTCCTTTCGGTTTCCTTTCAAGTCTTATCCTAAAGGACAAATGGCATCAGCATTTGTGGTCTGATCCACAGACACTGGATTCGGCACCAGCAGAGCAGAGTTGGATTTGAGTTCTAAAGTCTTAACAGTAGCAAACTGTATGATCTTAGACAAGTCACCTACTCATCTGCAAAATATTTTCTTCTAGTTCTAGTTCTCACTAAACAAGAATGCCATGACAGCTTCAACACATTTCCTCTGAAAATAAAGACATCACACAAATAGTTCAGAAGAGTGCCATGCATATAATATATTTTGATTTTGGAAAGGCATTTGACCAAGTATTGAATGCAAACATTAAAACAGACTGCATATTCAAATCGGTTCTTAACTTTGAACAGCAAGCACTGAGTAATGAATCAGAAGGAATGCTAGAAAGATGGATTGAATTAACAAGATTAAATTTAACTATGGATCCAAATGAATGGTCCAGATCACTCCTGAAAATTGCTGCTATACGCACAGAATAAACTTCTGGCGTTCAGTTTCAATACATCACTCTCCATGTGTGGAACAACTGATACAGTGGGTTTTCCTCTTATGTTTCACAAGTATAAATGCACAAATTCACAAGTATAAACCCTGGCAATACAGTGAAGAAAAAAAAAATACCACCCAACAAGGATGGAGCAAGAGAGGCCTGACTTAAGTTCATGTGAAAAAGAACCGAGAGCTCGAGCTGACTTCAAGCTCAAAAGCTAACGTAACGTTCGCCCACTGATGGCAGAAGGGCAGTGTCCAGCACAAGGGAGTCACAGCCTAGCTTCCCTGCCTTCTCTGCATCCTGTGCTGGGCACCACACGTCAGAGCAATGGGCTCGGGCCCGAGGGCACCCTACTGAAGGGTGAACTTGACAAATGAGAGCAATTCCGTGACAGAAAGTGACCAGAAAGGGAAAGGACGGGGAAAACAAGTCCTGAAGACTGGTGGAATGAGGACTAGATGGTCTGGAAAAGAGAAGTCTTGGGGTAGAGATGGCAGTGCCTGATGAGCTGCTAGTGACAAAGTGCAGACCTAAGAGGACACATACCAAAGTAGATCTGGGGTTGATATGAACGGAACCCAAAACAGATTGGGCTGCCTCAGCACAGGGGACCTTCAGGGAGTGCAACTGTTGTCACCTCTGGCTGTATCTCAGAAACACTTGGGAACGGTTTTAAATCTATCAAAGCCCAGGCCACACCCACAACCAATTAAATTAGCATCTCTGGGGGGAGGGCGGGCAATGGTAGCTATTAAAAGCTCTCCAGGGGTTTCTAACGTGCAGCTACACTTGACAATGACCACGGTAAATACAATCAGGGTGGCCACGTGGGGGGGGGGCGGGCAGGGGGGATTCCTTCTCAGAAGGCTTTTATTTCCCAGATCTTGTCTGTTCTAGAACCTCTTATACTTTTAACTTGTTAACAGTATCCTCTATGATCATGAAGATTAGCGCTCTTGGCAAATATCTGAGAAGAAATCAAGTTTAAATGGCACAGTTTCTTAAAGGGAAGAATTCAGGCTGAGTTGTAATAGCTAGCCTATTCTATTCACGAGTGGGAGCTTTCAACAACTGAAGCACTACTATCTTTGTAGAAAGGACAAGAGTGCTGGCACCTTCATATAAAAATTTAACTCCAAAGTTTTGTAAAATAAATTTAAAGCATGGCAACATGCAAGACTTCTCAAGTTTTTTCCATGATGAAATAATTCTTAAAATCAAGCAGAAACTCCTCTGTAGTTTGAATGGTCTCGGCCACTAGTAGCTTAGCCAATGTATGCGATAAAATGTTTTATTTTCCTACTTTAAATATTTTCCAAAACTTTTTAATAACAGAATAGCCTGGATTTTTCGTAACAAATACATAGTTCTCCCCATTATCTTCAGTGTTGGTTATATTCTTAATCCTATTCTTCTGACCACTGAATAGAAATGTTCATACATACTTTACTAATCTCCTTTGAAAAGATACATCCGTATGTGTTCCAAAACCTTCTGGCCACAATATAGGTCAGACATCCACTGTAGTGGGTGGGGTTATGCTTCTAAATTTTAGTGACCCCTCCACATTTCTCCACTTAAACATAACATACCCTCTAAACTTTAAAACTTTCACTTTAGGTTTCGGTGAATCATCAGCCATTTCCTTTTACTTTTGTTATCTGCCAATGCAAACAGCTCCTAATGAATCTGAAGCTTCTTCTAGGCTACTGGAAGTCTCTCTCGTTAATCTTTGTCATGTGGTTCATAAATAATGAGAGCGGTATTAAAGATCATCATCTTGTTTACAGACAATCACCACCAAAAGAGCCTGGAAGAACGCTGTGGGTTTGACTGGACGTATGCAGCCTGAACGAGCATTTCAGGAGTCCTGATGTGGGGACGGACGAAGCAAATTATTTAACATTTTACCAAAAGCTGCTAACTGTACCGCGTCTCAAGGAACGACTGCCCTTTCCGTATCAAAACACTAGCAAATAACGGCCTTACAGACATCTGAGCAGCTGCTGGGTGGACAGTTTGCACCACGGCCAACAGTCACCTTTCCGTTTTTCAAGCACATACCTCTCACAGAAATGTTTTCAGTGCGGCAGTCTACAGAGCTGGTTCTAACACCGGCACGATGTAACAACAAAATTCATGATGATTTTGCTTTTTCAGTCTGCCCCTTCCTTTTTTATATATAAATATATATTCTTCCCTCCCTCTCCGCCCCCAAAGAAAACCAAACCAACAATACTTCCACAAAACCTGACTCAGAGTTATGAATATAATGCTTTCCGTGAAAGCAGACCAGCTTTATAGGAGAACAGCTTTCATGAGAAGCAGGAAGCTGATCTGAGCAGCAGAGAGAGAGCAGGGATGGGGCGGAGCAGAAAGGAACTGAGCTGGGGGAGAGCGAAGCACAGACAGTCGGGCTGCTTCCAGTTACTTATTGACAGTTTCACCTGAGAGCACAGATTTATGAACAGGGTGAGCATCCGTCCCGCCGGACCTTTTCTTTCTTTTACGAATCTCTGTCAAGCTGGCAAACTATTACACAGGGGAAAGTGAGGCCTTACAGCCTCGCCAGAGCCCAGTTGCAGGGAAATGATGTAAGCTTCCCACCTCCCACCAGCCCCCGCTCTGCCAATCCACCTCTACTCTGACCTGTTAACATCCCCCTCCCTCCCCCAGTGTCACTGCCAGGGGGCCCGCTGGGCCCCAGGCTCGCCTTGCCGTGTCCTACTGTGCAGCGGAAAGTATTTGCCAGAGGATAAGGAGTATTTTTGTTTTCAGAAAAGTCTTCAATGAAAAAGCAAATGCCTCCCTATTTAAAAAATAATGCTGAGTTGACAAAAAGCTAGTCAGTCCCCAGGAGAAATAATATTAAATAGGACTGAGATGAGAAATGCAATTTAGCAAAAGGCACAGAAGGTGTGATGTAGCAAAGGGTATAATAATGGGAGTTAGGAGACAGGTTTCGCTATGCTAATACCACCTCTGTGACCTTGGACAATTGGCTTCATCGCTCTGGTTTCATTTTCTGTAAAAGGAAAGAGTTAATATAAATTATATCTGAGGTCTCTTGTACTGTTGTAATTTTATGAACTGATACCCAAAAGAAATAAGCCAGGAGCAAAAAAGCAATCTAATGTGGACAACTCTTTGTTGTTTACTCAGAATTGCAAGTAATTCCTTCTATGGAGCTATTTAAGATATGCTTTGCCAAAGTACTAGTAAATGTGAACAGGACTAGCAAAAGATTTGTAGGGAAAAAAGTGACAGGCACTTCAAATGTGTGAATCTTGATCTAGAGAATTTATAGAGAATTAGGATTATGTAGATTCATGCTCAGGACAGGACAATTTACAATCCCATGCATGGAAGCAATTAATACCTATGACATGACCCTAAACAGTATAAATGATTTACCTTGATCAGTAGTGTTCTAAGTTTAAAGGATATGCGCGCGCGCACACACAGGAGAAAAAAAATTGTTTTAATTATGAACCCACAATATACTGGTTACTAACGCAAAAGTCTTCAAATTCGGGTGGGCAAACTCCCGGAAGTACATGAAAGTTGCCAAAGGGTACAAAGAGTATCCAGGCACAAAGATGGTAAATCAATTTCCAGATCAACGTTTCTGAGCACGTTTTCCTAGAACTGATGTGCTAAGAATGTCCTAGAGAGTAGGTTCCCCTTTCCCACCTTCCCTTTCTCAATCCCCCTACTCCGGCTCTACAAAATCAAGGCACATAGCTCAACCATCACAAATCTCATGCTGAGGCAGGAAAAACCTCTGGGCAGGACACAAGGGAACAATGAAAAATACTGGTGGAGAAAAAGTATATGGCCCTAGTCACTCCTTTGACAACTCAGGTGGCTTTGCCAATTCTTTGCTTGGAATAAACTTGGAGCAGGACCTAATTTGGTTGTCAGCTGAGAAATCATTAAACATAATTTTAGGGAGCCCGGTGGCTCAGTCGTTAAGCGTCTGCCTTCGGCTCAGGTCAGGATCCCAGGGTCCTGGGATCGAGCCCCGCATCGGGCTCCCTGCTACGCGGGAAGCCTGCTTCTTCCTCTCCCACTCCCCCTGCTTGTGTTCCCTCTCTCGCTGTGTCTCTCTCTGTCAAATAAATAAATAAATAAAATATTAAAAAAAACCCATAATTTTAAATGATAGGTCTGAGATTTTTTTTTTTTTAAGATTTTATTTATTTATTTGAGACAGAGAGAATGAGAGACAGAGAGCATGAGAGGGAGGAGGGTCAGAGGGAGAAGCAGACTCCCTGCCGAGCAGAGAGCCCGATGCGGGACTCGATCCCGGGACTCTAGGATCATGACCTGAGCCGAAGGCAGTCGCTTAACCAACTGAGCCACCCAGGTGCCCAGGTCTGAGATTTTTTAATAAGAACCCATAAGTTCAAAGAATTAAGTGACATGCTACATTCATGCTCTCATCTTCTTCAACTTATTTATGTAAACAAAATTTCACAGTATATACATTAAAAAAGAAATGAAAAACATACTAAACTCTCTCTGCAATGAATAATCTCACCCACTGATACATGAATAGAAAGAAAAGCACTAATAACGCATTTAGAGATAAATTTCAGATAAGACCGTATTTTTCTATTATTATTTATCAAAATTTGTAATTCACACACGTTATTTTGATCAACTGTGTACTAGAAACCACCATAATGATAACTTTAAGAAAAAAAGTCACTTAAGAGGCTTATCATAACAGTAAATTCTGTTACCAGAAGTATGATAAGGTGGTCAAAAATAGATTTTTAAACATAATAATACATAAGGATAAAAATTTAGTGAGGAAAAAAGAATTTAGTGAGGAAAGTGTAGTAACAAAGACCTCAAGGAGAAAAATTAACACTAAAATTTCAGACTGTTAAAGAGTAGTTTGTAAATAGATAGTGGTAGTTTTATATAGCTATGGAGTTTGATACAAAGAAACATGTTTAAGAAGGATAGAACAATTTTATTAAGAAATTTCAATGTTGGGATGCCTGGGTGGCGTAACTGGTTAAGTGTCCCACTCTTGGTTTCGGCTCAGGTCCTGATCTCAGGGTCATAAGATCCAGGCCCACATTGGGCTCGTGCTCAGTGGGGAGTCTACTTAAGACTCTCTCCCTCTCTCACTCCACCCTACACCCCTCGCTCGCTCTCTCTCAAAATAAATATTTTTTTTTTAAGATTTTATTTATTTATTTGACAGAGAGAGACACAGCGAAAGAGGGAACACAAGCAGGGGGAGTGGGAGAGGGAGAAGCAGGCTCCTCGCTGAGCAGAGAGCCCGATGTGGGGCTCGATCCCAGGACCCTGGGATCATGACCTGAGCCGAAGGCAGATGCTTAACGACTGAGCCACCCAGGCGCCCCTAAATAAATAAATCTTAAAAAAAAAAATTTCAATACTTACAATCAACAACTATTTTAGCATTAGCAAATGATTTAAACTTATGACAAAAAAATTTAAATGTCATTGAAGAAATACATGAAGAAATCCAGTTTTCAAAATTCTTACTGGAGCAAAAATGTTTAAAGACCATTACACTGGTCACCCTTCTTTCATTCCAAAGCACCTTTCAAGGGTCACTACAGAGTTAAAGAAGAAGAGGAGGAGAAGGAGGAGGAGGAGGGGAAATCTAGAACCTCAGGAAATGAGGCACTTTGAGCAACTAGGCTTTCCAGTTACCCATGGTTCTTCTTTTAGTACCACAACAGTTTTGTCTCCTAATTTTCTACTATAAATGAAAATCTTCTCAAAATGGGGAACTCATTCTTATCTTCTTTTTTTAAAGATTTTATTTATTTATTTGAGACAGAGGGAATGAGAGACAGAGAGCATGAGAGGGAGGAGGGTCAGAGGGAGAAGCAGACTCCCTGCTGAGCAGGGAGCCCGATGCAGGACTCGATCCTGGGACTCCAGGATCATGACCTGAGCCGAAGGCAGTTGCTTAACCAACTGAGCCACCCAGGCGCCCTAAAAATAAGTTTCTTTTATTTAAAGATTTTATTTATTTGAGAGAGAGAATGAGATAGAGAGAGAGCATGAGAGGGGGGAGGGTCAGAGGGAGAAGCAGACTCCCTGCCGAGCAGGGAGCCCGATGCAGGACTCGATCCTGGGACTCTAGGATCATGACCTGAGCCGAAGGCAGTCGCTTAACCAACTGAGCCACCCAGGCGCCCCTCATTCTTATCTTCTTAGACCACACCAAACTTCCACCTTTTACTATGTTTCTCACACAATTTTCACTAACCCTGCTGAGTGTTCATACAATGCCCGAAACCTATGCGGCTGCTCCCGTGTGGCTCCCTGGATTCCTGCCAGCAAACTGGGGGCTGTGGGTTCAATTCCTGACCCACGGATCACAAACCAGCAGCCTGTAAGCTGAGGTACTGAAACTCCCTGAGCTCCAACTTTCTTCCCTCTAAAAAGAGATTAATCTCATCTTCCTAAACTACCTCACAAAATTGAGACAAGTTCACAAATGTGAACATGCTTTACTTAAAGAAAAGGGATGTTTTTCCCTTTTGGTCAGGCTCCTCCTATCACTTCTCACCACTAAGTGTCTCCGTGAAGCTCTCCTTTCCACCCTAATTGCTAGGAGGTGTGGAAATCAGCAAAAAACTAACTAGATCTGTTTAATTCTGATAAAAACTACTGAAGCCAAGAAGGTATGTCTTTTATAAAATACCTGAAGTTTGTGATTTTATTTTGAGAGGTCAGTTAGATTCTGGATCATTAACATGGCTGGATGTCTGAATAATGTACACAGAGATTTAACTCTGTATATGCTCCAAAACCTCAGTCTGCACTGGTGTAATTTTGGTATCAAACCCATCCCACTCCCAATTACCAACACACAGGTGCATGTTACTTTTACTAATTATCTACTCACTAAATGTTTTTGCTTGTTATGGTACTTGGTAGTCCAAAGCTTCAGTCTCTAAGGTACTACTCCATCTAGTGTCCTAGAACCTCAGGTTCATCTCCAGAAGCACAAAGTAAACTTCCCACTTTCAAAAGCAACCAACAAAATTCAAATAACATCAAAGGGAAGATAAGGTTTCAAAAAGTTAACTGATACTACCTGTTCTATTTAAAAGGTCCGTATGGTAGGCTAGGCACCTTATTCCATGAATTATTATGTGCTGACTATTATTATAGTCTCACTTGACCCTGAATCTGAGCCTCAAAATATTTAAGTGACTTGCTCAAGGTCACAAAAGCAGGCAAGAAAGCCAGAACTAGAACTCAATCCTGTAGATGGATGGTCCAGCAAAGTTCCCTCAGACATGTACATGTCCCACTGAAAAGTGCTGGTATAATCAACAAAAGGTGTAGTGAGAAGCTGTGGCAGGATACCCACCCTATCCTGTGATTCCCACAGGGCGTTTTGGGGGGCGGGGGGGGCGGGCTTTCTGGAATCATGCAGATCTGAGCTTGAATCCAGACCATGTTATTTAACTTTTCTAAGGCTCAATTTCCTCATCTGTAAAAGGTAATAACAGAACCTATAAGGTTGGTGTGGGCATTAAAACAGATAGTGTCCTGGGGTGCCTGGTGCACAGTTGGTTAAGCGGCCAAGAGACTCTTAATTTCAGTTTAGGTCATGATCGCAGGATCCTGGGATCAAGCCCCGTCTTGGGCGCCCCGCTTAGTGGGGAGTCTGCTTCAGGATTCTCTCTCCCTCTGCCCCTCCCCACCCCGTCTCTCTCTCTCTCTCTGAAATAAATCTTTAAAATAAATAAATAAGATAGTGTCCTTAGCACTGTACCAGTTATAACCTTGCATTTACTAAATAATTACTAACATTTTTGAGCTCCTATGGTATGACATGTCTTGATTCATCTAATTCTCTAATAATCTTATGGCATTATAGATACTATGTTTTATCGATGAGGAAAGACTGTCCAAGAGAGCCTAGGGTTCCAGAGCCAAGAAGTCAAAGCACTGGCACTGAGGCTAAGCAGCCTGACTCCAGAGCTCACACTCAGAACTACTGTGCCCTGCCTCTCAGAACGATTATAACGAGGGCATGACGCCTTCATTCTCACCATCACCATCACCATCTTCAACTCCATCAACCTTCTCTGTAGTTAGCCTGGAGGGCCATCCTGGCAAGGAGACAATGAGCTGGGAATTTGACTAAGTGAGACTGACAGGAGTAAGGGCTGCAGGAAAGAAGCCAAAAAGGAAGACAGTCCCTGGAAGAGAATAATGTGCAGAATGGAGAAACTTCATGGACGCCTGAAATTGGGAACATGAAAAACTATGGGCTACTAGACTGGGGCACTTAGCCTAAGAAAAACAAACTTATATTTATAAAATGTTATCAGGTGCCTAAAGGAATACTAAGAAGAAAAATGGCAAAACGTGGCCTGTGATAGAATTTGGGGTCTACTCCCAATCTATTTAATAACTGTTATCTGACCCTGGGGGAAAATGTGATGATTTTAAACAATTGTCATTGATGACCTGATACAGGCACAATGAAAAACATTTACCTCTGAAAGTACCCGAGCCCAGCAAAATGTCCCTTTCAACTACCGAACTGCAACTCTATTCCTTTGGCAAATCTTAAATCATACGCTCATGCAATGTTACTTCTGAGTTCCTTTGGATAACTGTGTTTTGGTCTTTGAATCCACATTATTCTCCTCTATGGCTACTGTCTAAATCCAAAGTCTGTTTTTTGTTTTGTTTTGTTTTTTCACTTAAAAGAACTGGAAAAAAATTAGTCCGTTTCCTCTATGCAGAGTTAGACTGCATCCTATGTGTTCCCAAAAGTTCTGCCCGCATCACTGGTACAGAGTCCTGATGGCTCTCATTTTGAACACAGACCTGGTTTCCCCATTACCTTGTAAGATCCCACAGAAGAGAATCCTTGTTTTTGTTCATCTTTACATCCCCAGCACCTAGTACATTATGTTGTACCCGAAAAATATTAAAAGATTAGTTGAAAGTTTTCCAGCCTGTTTTCCAACTCCTTCAAGGTTTCTTTTGCCACCGAACTTACTCCAGGAACCCATCTGTTTAGAAAGTGATAATCTTACATCACCAAAATGGATTAGGATTTAGTGGATTTGTGATGATTTCTCTGGTAATTGGTAGGGGAAATAAGAAGGGAACACCCTTGCGTTGATGTTTCAGGATCCATTTTGCTGAACCTATGCCCAGCATTCAGTTTTCAGACAAAAGATAGGCCTCAGGGTCATCACTTAAAATTTATTGACCAGCTCAAGGGGCTTTGTTAATCCCATAATATCCAGCACAAGGTCAGTGTCAGATAAACACTTTTATATTGGTTGATTAATTGACTGCTGCTATTAGAACTGCCACAGGCCAAATGCAGACCATCCTTGAAGTACCACTGACCAACAAGTACATTAAAAGATTTAACAAAACACTGGTTAGTCTCTAAGATAGGTAAGTAGCTGTACAGAAATGTAAAATTATAATATAGTCAGACAATTAAAAAAATCCCCCAAATATCATACTTCGACTTTTCTCCATATAAAGGTCTTTGAAAAATGTAAGGTTAAAAGAATACAAAAAAGAAAACAAAACATTCTCCCATTAACTAAATGGTACAATCTAATAGAAACTGTTGGCCCTTAAGGTATGTGATGAGGGAGAGAAATTCAGGATCAATGATCATCCAGTATTCCTGAAATTTGCCAAATCTGATTACTATTTTGACAAATCTAAACATACCTATTTGAAGACGTTACCTGAAGGCTCCCAAAAATTGCAGCACATGCCCCTTTTATTAATAAAACCTGAGCTCATGTGCACTGGTAAACACAGCAAAACAGTAAGGAAATAAACTAAAACTTCAGGTTGTTGCATAGATCTATTTTGAAATGTTTCAAATTTCCCTAAGATTTCCTAGCATTATTAGACACCAAGAGACATTAAGATTGAGCATTCTGTTCAATGCTAAGGCTGCTATTACACTGAAAATCAGTTTAAGATGTTTTTAAAAATCAGCAATCTCATAAAGAACACCTGGTTATCTTAGGATTTTTTTAAACCCAAAACGTCTTGGGGCGCCTGGGTGGCTCAGTCGTTAAGCGCCTGCCTTCGGCTCAGGTCATGATCCCAGGGTCCTGGGATCGAGCCCCGCATCGGGCTCCCCGCTCCGCAGGAGGCCTGCTTCTCCCTCTCCCACTCCCCCTGCTTGTGTTCCCTCTCTCGCTGTGTCTCTCTCTGTCAAATAAATAAATAAAATCTTAAAAAAAAAAAAATAAACCCAAAACATCTTAAGAAAAAAGAATAAGGAATTGTAAATAGATTACATTTTTTTTAAGATTTTATTTATTAAAAATAAACCCAAAACATCTTAAGAAAAAAGAATAAGGAATTGTAAATAGATTACATTTTTTTTAAGATTTTATTTATTAAAAATAAACCCAAAACATCTTAAGAAAAAAGAATAAGGAATTGTAAATAGATTACATTTTTTTTAAGATTTTATTTATTAAAAATAAACCCAAAACATCTTAAGAAAAAAGAATAAGGAATTGTAAATAGATTACATTTTTTTTTTTAAGATTTTATTTATTTATTTGACAGAGAGAGACACAGCGAGAGAGGGAACACAAGCAGGGGGAGTGGGAGAGGGAGAAGCAGGCCTCCTGCGGAGCAGGGAGCCCGATGCGGGGCTCGATCCCAGGACCCTGGGATCATGACCTGAGCCGAAGGCAGGCGCTTAACGACTGAGCCACCCAGGCGCCCCAATAGATTACATTTTGCAAGCTGATAGGCTTACAAATTTTCCCCAAATATCAAAGTCATACTAAACTGGGAGACTATTAACTTATTAATTTCTTGATGGGATTAATCTCTTCAATATAAAGCCACAGTCATAGCTACCTAGGAGTTATACATATAATGCAAAAAAAAAAAAAAAATTGAAGTACCACAATGATTATAAAGGTTAAAACAGCATAAATTATCTAGCAAGTTACAGTTTTTCCTCACCACATACAAATATTTTCCTTTTACTTTTGTGAAAGACATTTCAATTACCTACAGTCAAGTACTCTGTCTCAAGGAAAGATTTCTATTAGTATTAACACCTTTTAAAATAAATGAGTATTATCAAGTATAAAATTTCAGTACTCCTTTTTTAACTGTGTACCATTACTGAGAGTTGTAACATTTGTTAATTTTTATAGTTCCTTACAAATAAATAAATCATATTTGGTAGAAATATATTCTCTCAAATCAGATTACATATCACTTACCCGTGTGTTCCTTTTAATCTGACAACTTTCCCCCTAAGAAAGGTTTATTTCTCCTATACTCTAACACCTCTCTAGCTCTAAGAGGCTTCCTATTTGAAAGTCATCATCTGTCAGTGCTTCAGTAAGTCACTTCTAAGGGGCACAGATGGCTCTATAATACACTAACGATTTTTACTGATGAAAATTTAGCAAACATATTTTACAATATATTTTCACTTCAGAGAAAACTACTGAGATAAATATTATTTCCATTTCATGGAGACAGACCCTAAGATCCAGAGAGGTCAAGCATCTCATCTACTTAATGAACTGAAAAGTCAAGCCTTGAACTAGATTCTCTTATTTGAAATCAGGTTCTTTTAGCATATACTGGAGAGTTTAGAAATATATTTGTTGGGCGCCTGGGTGGCTCAGTTGGTTAAGCAACTGCCTTCGGCTCAGGTCATGATCCCGGAATCCTGGGATCGAGTCCCACATCGGGCTCCCGGCTCAGTGGGGAACCTGCTTCTCCCTCTGACCCTCTCCCCTCTCATGCTGTTTCTCTGTCTCTCTCTCTTTCTCTCAAATAAATAAATAAAATCTTTAAAAAAAAAAAAAAAGAAATATATTTGTTCATCAATACAGTATAAAATTTATGGGAGGGGGCACCTGGGTGGCTCAGGTCATGATCCCGGGGTCCTGGGATCGAGTCCGGAGTCAGGCTCCCTGCTCAGTGGGGAGTCTGCTTTTCCCTCTCCCCCTCTCCATGTTCATGTTCTTTCTCTATCTCAAATAAATAAAATCTTTAAAAAAAATTTTTTTTAATTTAAAATTTATGGGAGAGGAGGAATTCTACATGCTTCTAAAAGGCCTCCTCCCCCTCCTACCCACCTTGAGCACCTGATTGTTTCTGCATCTTAAACCAAATCTTTTTAAGCCTTTTATTGGACTTGCAGAGCTCCCTGAATTCTCTATTGTTTTGATCCCTTTTACTCTTTCATTATTTTTCTAACTTTCTTCACTGTCCTATGAAAAATGAAGAACATCAAGAGGCTCACTGGCAAATTATCTAAGTTCACTTTTTTCTTTAGATGGGTGCTGTAGTTTAAAAAAAAAAAAAGGCTTCTTTTAGAATCTACGAACACCAGAGAAGAAGGAATGTATACCTTAAAAGTTAATGATATGATTCTATCCTTAATCTATAATTCTGTCCTTAAGACTATGGGGAAAAAAAAAAAAAAATCTCTCCAGAAAGGCATTAACCTTTAGGAAATTGGCCAATTCCCAAGAGTGGATAATGCCTGGAAGCTGGAGGCATTATGGGTTGTGTTAAGGAGGCAAGGTCATGAAAGGTCAGGAACGAAGTTTCCGGTAATACTGGGACAGGCAAAGCTGTGACTTCTGTTTCGTACCACACACAAGCTGTGCTGTTACTGAGGAGTGGAAACCCTCATCTCATACTATTTTCCAAATCCAAGTGCTGGTCACAGGCCCAGTGGAGGAGCTTCTGATGATGGAGTAAATAATAAGTAAACAAGGTCTCAGAAGTGAGAGGGAGAAACAAGCAGCCCTATATGAAAGAGAGGGAGTCACCTGTGTAGGCAGGATGGAGCTTACACTTTAAAGTCACTTAAAGAAATAAAAGAGAAACCGGTAAAATAAGAGGGGTGAACATTTAGAAAACCGAAGTAAAACAGATACACATATATAAACATTGTACAAATAATTTTCTGCTTAACCATATTACAAAACATATAACTAATTACTTGATTTATAAATCTTCATGCTTAAATCTGGTACAACACACTGGTCCCACAGAATGGTGACTTATGAAAATATATTCAAGTGTTTACAAAGGTCCACTTCAAGGAAATACTTCGTATTTGAAACTGTAAAACTCTAGATTGTACTCTCTATATCTATAAACTCTATATGATATGTGAAGTCGTGGGAAAATGATGGAAAGCACCAAAACAAAGGCATGAAAGAATGAATCAAAACTCACAGAACGTGATGCAAAATCTCTAGCCAAACTGTGGAAATCATCCTTTTAAAACAAATTTTGTTTTGTAAATACATCCGAGTGCCTTTTCTGTGATTATGAAGGCCAAGACGCTCAAAACGGGCATAGAGAAATACTGAAATATTTCTGTACTTGAGCAATCGTCAGATTCGACTGCCTTCCTAGATATCTTCCCAGAGAAAATGAAGAGCACAATTGCACTTCTGAAACTTTGAATTTTATGTGGCACTGTTCAAAATCCAACTCCACACGGGCTTTCCTACTTCCTCTGGCAGAACTTCCTGAAACATCGCCAAGAATCATTTGATCGCTTAAACCAGTGCTGATGAGTTGGAAGCAGCTGGAGTACATGAATCAGTGGTCATTTCTCGGTTGTATTTTTGTTTTCAGATAAATATCTGGAGAACCAAGTAACTTGATAAAGAAGGCTCTCTGGAAGCAAGGGAAAGGCCACTGAATTAGGAGGCAGAAAACCTGGAGAATTTCAGGTTCTCTTCAGTTCAGTTCTGAATTAGAATTAAACAGGTTCAAATGTTCTCTATTTTCTTCCAGCTAATAGCTTTGTTTTATCGGTTCTTTTTATAAGCTTTTGGAGGGTAAGAAGCCAAGTGCATCTCTTTATCTTCTGAGAGTACAACAAGATAATTTGTCAAATAGTAGATATTCAAAGATATATACTCATCGAGTATAATTAATAAGCTCAAATAAAATGTTTTCCTCACTAAATTTTAAAAATAGGAGAAAGAGGTTAAAATGACGTCTAAAGGTTCTAAGTGGATATGTCAAAAAGGCCAAATGGAAGTTTCATGGGGCAGGGAAAATGGGTGTAACACACTATCACTAACTCAGACAACACAGATGTTCTTTGTAAACATCATTCATTTCTTACCTAATACAGGAGCTTTTAAATTCTCACATTCATGAATGCTCACAAGTAGCCTATATATGTGATTTTTAAATTAAAATAAATATCACCTATAATCACACTACTATAGACATGTTTGACACCCAGTATTTTTTTTTTGTAACCTCAAAGCCTGGCACATAAATAGGTACTCTGCCTTTAGATCATGCTATATGTTCAATTCTTACCCCATTCTTTTTTACTCACATATGTTAGTTCTAGGAAAAATAACTTAAGCATTTCCTCATGTTATTAAAAATACTGATGAACAGGGGCGCCTGGGTGGCTCAGTTGTTAAGCGTCTGCCTTTGGCTCGCGTCATGATCCCAGGGTCCTGGGACTGAGCCCTGCATCAGGCTCCCTGCTCAGCAGGGAGCCTGCCTCTCCCTCTCCCACTACCCCCTGCCTGTGTTCCCTCTCTTGCTGTGTCTTTCTCTGTCAAATAAATAAATAAAATCTTTAAAAATACATATAGATGAACAACAACAACAAAATATTGATGAGCATATTCTTAATGGCTGAATTATTTTTTTTTACTGGAATAGGGAAACTCAGGCACAGAGAAATTAAGCATCTTTAATAAAGTTACCCAGTTTACAGGTGGTAAACTAGGATTTTTAACCTGAAATGTGTGATTCCATGCTAGTAACCAAACTGCTTCTTGAGTGCACACGCCTTCCACCTCTCACTCTACCACATTTGCTCCTGGCTTCTCTCCAACGTGAAACGGCTGCTCAATCCAGGCTGGCTTCCTTACTAATCCTACTCTCTACCCTTCTATCCCCTACCCCCATGGCTCCAAGCCCCTCTTCTTACTTTGTGACCATGTTGTTCACACAGCTCCCTCTGGCTGTCAGTCACTTGCTCCTTTCTGCACCTATTCAAAGTCTGACCATCTTTTAGGATCTGGCTCATATCCCCTCCCCTCCATAGGTCTTATTAAACAATCAAAACATTCATTCTATTTATTCAATAGTTACTTAATACCTACTGTATACCAGGAACTGCTTTGAGCAATGGGATAAAAAGAACAAAATAGATAAGGCTTCTACTCTCCTAAGAAGAAGAGAAGATAAGCAAAAAGATAATAATAATTTGGCAGTGAGATATATTATTAAAACAAGGTATTTTCTGTACTATTTCTGGTTGGCTTTCTGCCAACTTGCTGTAAAACTATGAATTACTAAAGGCAAGGATTCT
Organism: Mirounga angustirostris; assembly: GCF_029215605.1. Classification (NCBI taxonomy): domain Eukaryota; kingdom Metazoa; phylum Chordata; class Mammalia; order Carnivora; family Phocidae; genus Mirounga; species Mirounga angustirostris. Next base: position 53,468,443 of record NW_026991709.1, on the reverse strand, counting down.
GTTTTGTATCTAAAGCCAGGCATATAATAGGTACTTCAGTGATGAGTAAATTAATGTGTATAAATGAAGAGGATAGAAGAATGGATGAAATGATAAATGGACAGAAGGATGAATGAATAGGGTGCCTGGGTGGCTCAGCTGGTTAAGCCTCTGCCTTCGGCTCAGGTCAGGATCCCATGGTCCTGGGATTGAACCCCACATCGGGCTCCCTGCTTGGCGGGGAGACTGCTTCTCCCTCTCCCCCTGCTGCTCCCCCTGCTTGTGTTGTCTCGCTCTCGCTCAAATAAATAAATAAAATTTTTTAAAAAAAAGGATGAATGAATAAATGAATGAACAACTGCCTCAAACGGAGACAAAATCATTTTTTCTCCAAGTTTTGTTTTCCCCAACTAGGTGGTTCTCCCAACTAGTTTGAGGCTCAACAGCCTAGAGCCTGCAAATCTGTGTTGGTGTGGCCTGCCCAGTGAAGATGAAAATGAATCTGAGTGATTTTAGAGCAGGCGTCTGCAGTTAATGCATGATCCCCACTATCTCCTATCCACTTACCCAATGCCCAGTTCCCACAGTCATGCTCTCTGCCTGGCTCAGGCAAGCATCTGCCTCCATATAATTTCTCCTTCAGGACAAGGTCCCAACACTTAATAACTAACAGCAGGCGGCAACCTGAAAAACTTTGTAACATATTCTTTACTACTTCTTTAGGAATTCTGACAATAGCAATTTCTAGTCCAGATTATCTAAAATTACAAGAAGAGCCAAATCATTCCAATTTATGTGACTAAATTTCCAAAGGCTTACCAAAACTAAGTTCACTTATCTGTAAAAAAGGTTAAAATTTTCAAAATATTCAGAGGAAGTGGTGGAATATATTTTTAAATAAAGCAAGATAAAATGGCAAAGCCCTCAACAGTGTGAAATCGCCTGGCTTATATCACTGGACACAATAATCACAAGTCATAATCAAGGACACCGTTTCTCAAACTTACTTAGCCTTGACAACAAAAATAAATCCACAGACAACACTGTGGACTGCAGTCTAAGGAATATGTCTTAATAGCTAAAAAATTCACTTAAGGTGCATATTTAATTGTCAACAGTATCATAAACACAAATGCAAACTTTGGGACAAAAATCCAATAGTAATTTCAGTTATAAGTTAACTAATCAGACCACCTAGAAAATACACTATTTCTTTCACATTTATCATCTAAGTAAAACATTAAAAAAAATTTAATGCTCATTAAGAACTAGCTAACACCTGAGGCTATGTCTACTACTTGGCTCAAGTTTAAGAAACCAGATCTAAAAAAAAATACAATGAAGAGTTATCTCTCAAGAAATGAATTCATGGGGGTGCCTGGGTGGCTCAGTCATTAAATGTCTGCCTTCGGCTCAGGTCATGATTTCAGGGTCCTGGGATGGAGCCCCGCATCGGGCTCCCTGCTTGGCAGGGAAGCCTGCTTCTCCCTCTCCCCCTACTTGTGTTCCCTCTCTCACTGTGTCGCTCTCTGTCAAATAAATAAATAAAATCTTTAAAAAAAAAAAAGAAATGAATTCATGTGTATTTGTGGGCAGATATATATGTACAACAGACTGAATATTTTTAATCAAAGTTCATTCCTGATTAATATTCAAATGCTAATGACTCTTAAAACTTAAAAATTTTATATGTCTCTGCCTGTAACCTAACATTCTCTGATGGACAAATAGTTAATAATATATAAATAAGCTCTTTAAAATAGATTACTGATATTTAAGAGAACCATGTGGATGACTCATCTTGGCCAAATAACTACCCTCTATTTATTTATTATTAACACTTCTGATTCTACATTCTACATTCCTTATAAGGAGAACATTTGTTTAACATTAAAGGTATAAGAAAGAGCATCAGAAAATATCCTGCAACTTGATCTTTTATTGCTCTTTCACAAAAATGTCCAAAAATTATAGTAAAGTGTGAATCTGACCAATAAGAGTAATTATAGACTGAAATCTGAAATTGAATAGATTCAATCTTATAGACTGAATTCTGGAACTTCTTAGTTTAGGGGTTACTGACCTCCTCTTTGCAGTAAATATAGTATAACCAAGTATCTTGTTCTCTTGTATCCTTCTACCGTGTTTTAATAACATAATTAAAATAAATTTACTCTTTAGTTTTCCAGAACTGCTCATATATATATATATATATAGGTTTCTTATTGTGGAAATATTTCCCTTATTATTTCAAGTGGCTCATGCCAATTTAGCATCATTAAAATTTATAAATTTTGATAAAACATTTTCCAATGAAAACAAAGAACCACAGAAAAAGAAACAATCACATTTTTGCAGTCCTGAGTTAACTAAAAGAACCATAATTGGAAAGAAAGCCTTCTTATAAACATCAGAATTATCAAAAATATAATAATTTAAAGACTTTTTAATTATATTTGCTGTCACATATACAGTATGGGCCTTTTGAGAAGCTATTTTTTTCCACTTTGAAATACAGATATTTCCTTTTTATCTTAGCATAATCAGCTCCCAACTCCATCTCCAGGTACTATGACTCTCTTCCTCCTTTCCAAGTGAAACTTTTCGAAAAATTTGCCAACAGCAACTATCACCTTTTTCTCCCTTCTTACTTGCCTGCCCCTAATCCACTGCTGTACGGCAGCTCTCACGCTCTCCATTTTTCAAAAATGACTTCCTGTAAGACCACCAATGACCTACGGACTGCTAAAAGCAGCAGTGGGTTCACATCCATACCTCACTGTTTCCTCCACTTGGGTTACTGACTTGACATTCTCTTGGTTTCCCTCCTGCCTCCTGGCCTGTCCTCACTCAGCTCCTGTAGGAGTTCATGCCACTCCATCTGCCCTCTTCCAGGCCTTGTTCCTATACTCTCTCCTGCATTTTTGTCTCCTAAAAGCCTACTAATTCAGATTTCAATTGAAACATCACTTCCTCAAAGAAGCCTGCCCTGCTCCTAAAGATTTGGTCAGCTCCTCACTTAGAGTAATTCTCTTACTACCCAACCCATTCTTCTGCTTTTAAGCATTTATGAAACTCTGAATTAAAATAATGCATAAGTAATTATTTGACATCAACTGTCTTCAGTAGAATGTAAGGTTAAGGGGCTGTGCTCTAAGGTGTCCACCACATGGGATTCTATACATGAACATCTGAAGGAAGAAATGAAGAAACAGAGAAAGGAAGGCAGGGAGGAAGGGAAAAAATGTGTTTTGATAATTGATTGACAAATTGAGAACTATTAACTTTGATTCTATAAGGTGTGTAAAACTGAAGAAAAAAATAGTAATCACTTCAATAACTTGATTCAGATATTAAAAACAAACCAACTGCAAAATCAGCTGAAGTTCAGAACTAATTATATTTGAGATACTATATGTAAGTTAAAAGTACAATTCATCCCAAAAATTGAAATGACTAGCATGTTTGTAAAAAACAAAAAAGACTTAAAAAAAAAAAAAAAAAGTTCCAGAAATCAAAACTGAAGACTGTTTTGCAGAATCATTAATCTACTCAGGCTCAGCAGAAATCAGGTTATAATGAAGAAAAGCATTAACATATTAGTATTAATATTTTTAAAACATGAATTAACATTTTAAAACTATTCTCAGTGACTCAGTTTGCTCTTAAAAGTAATAAATAAAGCGTTAATTACTCCAAAAATCTAGTATCCTGCACTGTTGGTACAAATCACTCATTTATGCTGTTTCCTTATTCATAAAATAAGCAGTTGAGTTGCTGTTAGGTTATCTGTGAGGTTCATGACTCTCAGAGTTATACAAAGAAACCTAACGGAGTAACTAACATCCAAGTCAATCAGAGACTCTGCTTCTGAGATTAACTATTCAAAATACAAAAGATCATAGGCTTAAGAAAGCAGAGAAAGTCCTCTGAACAACCAAGATTTGTTTTATTAATACCCAACAACTCCCATACTTAAAGGCAGGGCTTTCAACTTCACATGTTGATTTTTATTTTGATCATTGTTGTGATATGGTTCATTATCTTAGTAGAATCCTATAACTGGGCTGCTAACAGCCTTGGGAAGAGTCAAAAAGGAAACAGGGTAAGAATGAGGGAATAGGAAAAAAAAAGATTAAAAGCACAGATCGTTCTCTAAAGAACAGCAACACAGAGCATTTATAGTGTGGTAAAGAGCCCAACATATCTCCGTAACACACACCTACCCCATTCCATTAATCCTAACAGCAGTAACAGTTATTTTGAAATACCAAAGAAAGTAAAATTATGTTTATTAAATTCTGTTTAGCAAGGCAGGGAAATTATCATCCTCAAAAGTTTAACATTCAAACTTAAACTTTCAAAGAGTTAAAAACTATTAAAAACAAAAGATTCTAGCACTTAAACTTGCAATCATTGTACTTGAACTGGCATTTCAGTGCCATGACAAAACATTAGCACGTTACCTTATTATTTACATGCCGATGGCTTTAAAGTAGAAAATACTAGTAAGACGGTAATACTTATAGTAACAATACTAGTAAGACATTAGTAAGTAAAGAACCATTCACTCATGATTAAAAACAAAAAACAGAGAAAGTCCTCTCCTTTGTTGAAATTCATGCCTGGAAGCTGTCCTAAAATTAGTATTAACTGTTTGGCATTTGGGTGGCTGTGGGTTTTTAAAGATGGCTACTTAACTGACAGGCTAAAATAACTTTTCAATCACAAAGACGTAACATCAATTATTTTGTTAAAAAATCAATACTTTAAAAAAAAACCACAAAAACTTAATTTTATAAACACTGTCTGGACACCTGGATGAAACTAAATACAATGTGACTTAGAAACAGAAGAGATGGTAAAGGTGGTCCAAAGACACAAACTTCCCAGGGGACAGAAAAATATTGTTTAAAAAATTCCTAGGAGCACCTGGGTGGCTCAGTCGGTTAAGCGTCTGCCTTCGGCTCAGGTCATGATCCCAGAGTCCTGGGATTGAGCCCCGCAGGGGACTCCCTGCTCAGCAGACAGCCTGCGTCTCCCTCTCCTGCGCCCCCCCCCCCCGGGCTTGTATGCACGCTCGCTTGCTCACTCACTCTCTCTCTCCTCTCTCTGATAAATAAATAAAATCTTAAAAAAAAAAAAAAAAGGTTTCTATATAGGGGCACCTGGGTGGCTCAGTCTGTTAAGCATCTGCCTTTGGCTCAGGTCATGATCCCAGGGTCTTGGGATGGAGCCCCACATCTGGCTCCCTGCGCAGTGGGGAGTCTGCTTCTCCCTCTGCCTCTCTCCCAGCTTGTGTTCTCTCTCTTTCTCTCAAATAAATAATCTTTAAAAAAAAAAAAAAAAAAAGGTTTCTATATATGCCATATGTGTACTGAAAATTCTTTAGGTAAAAATTGCACAAATTTTTGCCAAATGTTTCCAAAAGCATACAACAATTTTGCAAAACACTTGCTACCTATAGAAAGTACTTTTTATTTTTTTTAGATTTTATTTATTTGACAGAACGAGAGAGGGAACACAAGCAGGGGGAGTGGGAGAGGGAGAAGCAGGCTCCCCACCGAGCAGGGAGCCCAATGCGTAACTCGATCCCAGGACCCTGGGATCATGACCCAAGCCAAAGGCAGACGCTTAACGACTGAGCCATCCAGGTGCCCCAGAAAGTACTTTAAAAATACTTTTACCAGGTTAAAATGAATCTTTTATTAAAGAGAAAGTTTGCCAAAATATCTGATGTCCTAACAATCTAAGAAGTGATTGCTTCTTCCTAAATCTTTGAAATAAAGATTTTTTTTTTTTTAAGTTAGAGAGCCTTTTAAAAAAAAAAAGTATTTTGGCTCATATATATACATATCGTCCTAAAATAAACATGTGCCGTTATAGATGTAGTAATACTGTATACAAATTGATATACTCTAAACTCTACTTTAAAATGTGTAATAGTGGTAATAATGATATAGCAGAATTCTTTTTAAAAAAACATCAGACAACTACTCTTAAAGAACATGGTACAGGATTAAGCATTAGATTTAATAAACTCTATAAATTCTGTCATACTGCTGATAAACTGCATTCCTTATGTATAACTCAAGTAAGTTTTATTATCTTAAATTTCTGTTTGCAAACAGCTAACTCAAGGATATGAAGTACCAAGGATGTATGCAATGTTATAAAAACTGAACATCAGCTCATGCCCATAGCAGAGGAGTCCAATTAGCAAACTACTAATTATAATTTGGCATATAATTCCATTCTTAAAGCTACTTTTTAAAAATCTCTGCTTAATTCCACAATTATTATCTGTCTAGTATGTACAAAGCACTGTTAGGCCCTGCAAGACTGAAGAATGAAGAAAATAAGGTCCTTTCACTGCATACTTGCTAGGAGCAAGGCACGAATAAAGGATCACAGAAGGGAAATCCCCAAATTTTGGAATCTTGAATGAGACTGGCCTATATCACCAAAAAAGATTGAGCAGAAATGGAGAAAAGGCTATTCCTTTCCTAGGATGCAGGGGAAGTGTCTCAGATTTCTCTTTTATCCATCCTACATTTCAGAACTTAAGTGTGATTACTCTATAAAAGCTCAGTAAAGTATGATTAAAGATATTTTAAGACAAAACTAGCAGCTTCCATGAAAAATTAAAAGCTTGGTTTAAATTTGCTCCTAGTTAAATATATTCTTTAAGCAAAATTCATTCATGAATTCACTTATGAATAACAATTAAAAAGGTCAGCCTCAGATCAGATATCAGGTAGACTTTAGGTCTTCCGTATTTTAAACATTTATTTGCATAATTACAGAAGACTAAATCATGAAATTTAGTCTTATTAAAAATACTGACCGTTTAATATTTTAAAACCATGGGATATTTTTTCTTGATAGCATACATGTACCACTCATATTTTTGGTAAACACTTAACTATTAGGAATTCAACTAAAGTTTAGTGTAACTGACATCAAAAGATAATGTTCCTTTACTAAAATGAATCCCCTGTGGAAATCTTACTTTTGACTCTTCAGCAAAATAAAACAAATTGTTAATATGTATTAATCACATGAATGTGCTAGTATAAGATAACAATTTTGAACATTCAAAGAAATAGCAAGGATGACAATACTGAAGGACAGTAGTTAGAATAACAATGGGAAAAATTAACAAAAAATCTTTGGATGTGAGACATTTTTTTTTTAAGGTTTTATTTTATCTATTTGTCAGAGAGAGAGCAGAAGCAGGGGGAGCAGCAGAGGGAGAGGGAGAAGCAGACTCCCTGTTGAGCATGGAGCCCGATGTGGAACTCGATCCCAGGACCCTGTGATCATGACCTGAACTGAAGGCAGACGCTTAACTGACTGAGCCACCCAGGCGTCCCAGATGTGAGACATCTTCTGCTAAAATACTAGCACAACAGAAGCAATGTCTCTTAAAATCAGATAAAAAGGCAATATAATCTCCTGGTAAACTAAACTCCTTATTTTTTGATTTTTAATAAAGAATGATGCATCAGTAGTCTATTTTTATTACATTAACCTTTCATAATTTCCTATATCTGAACTTGAACTCTATAAATGATGCCAAGCAGTTAAAATGAACTAGACTCAATTAATTGCCTACATAATGCCATAAGTAACTCAAATTTTACCTAAAAGATTATCGGCTTTTTAAAATCTGCTGCACTGATTGAAAATGACCTTACCAAATATAATGCAGAGTTACATGGGGGGAAATTCACTGCCATAAATATATAATTATATAAGTAATAAAAATACCCTAGAATTTGCCAACTCATGTTCTTAAAACTAGATTTAAAAATTAATTCTAAAGAAAATGATAGTAAAACTTAAAAGATACTCAACTTCTTAAGGTTCCCGCAGGATATGGAGAACTCAAGTACAGAATGAAGACAGGGCTACAAAGAGGATACAGCTCAACATCTGACTGGCTGCAAAACTGGGGAAGAACAAACTATATAAACCGTGAGGACTAAACTCCTTTAACTTCTTCTCTCTGGTCATAAAAGAGGCACCCTCAACATAGGTTAAGTGTCTATGTAGAAAAAAGCATAAAGAAGTCTGTTGAGATGGGAGGGACTGCAGCGCATCCATCAACATTTGTTTGAAAAGACCTGCCAGGCTTTCAGGAGTTACACTTAAATAATGTGACCCTTCCAGACAGGACAATAAGGAGACAGATTAGACCCTTCAAGGGATGATTCATCTTCCGACACATGGCGAGAGGGGGATCCAATATAAAGCTCGGATTCTGCATGTTTGCTTAAGCTTCTGGGCAGCTCTTGGTGTGGCCCTGTAACGAAACCGGTGAGCGGAAGGCACCTACAGTCCCAGGGTGAGTTACTCAGGAAGGCTTCAGACTGAGCCGTAAAACCAACAACTCTTCCAGGCCGACCCTCAAACAAGAACACCTGCCTTCGCCTCTTGTCGGAGCACAGGACAATTCCCAGTGCAAGATGGGCCGGGGTGCTTACTCACCCCTTTACAAGACCTGTCACCTGACCCACATTTTGAAGAAAACTCTTAAACATAAGCAGTAGAATGAAACAATGAGAAGCCGATTTTAAAAGCAAAGTAGCTGACTTCCACAACTCTAGGGGGAACACGATGTGAGAAAGAGAAAAGACACAGGCAACTCTTCACCAGCCTGTGTAATCCTTTCCCGGTTTCTCATTGCTCCATAAACTCGGTGACTCCCCGTGTGCTCGAGGGCTGGAATATAAAATGAGACGGTCCTTCAAGCCCCACAGAGTTACCCTATCAGAAAATCTTTGAGGGACCAATATTTAAACAACTGCCTTTCCTACTACCTCGAAAGTCTCAAGATTAACCCACCTCTGGGGGTGCCTGGGTGGCTCAGTCGGTTAAGCATCTGCCTTTGGCTCAGATCATGATCCCAGAGTCCTGGGATCGGGCCCCACATCGGGCTCCCTGCTCAGTGGGGAGTTGGTTTCTCCCTCTGCCTGCCGCTCCCCCTGCTTGTGCTCGCGCTCTCTCTCTCTGACAAATAAATAACAATCTTTAAAAAAGAAAAAAAAATTAACCCACCCCAATCAGTCAGGTAGCTACCTCCTGCAAATGCCTTCTTCCACTCTTCCCAATGGACCTCCCTCCTGCATTTCAGGGGACAGGGAAAATGTCACCAGTTGGGGACCAGCCCACACTCTCCATGGCCCAGGGAGCAGGAGGGCTTCTTCTCCCATCTGCTCCCCATGAAACTGTGGGGCTGGCCTCACTGGGAGAGGAAGCACCTCCCAGTGAGCTAAGTGTGCTGTGCTTCTCCCTCCTTCCTGCAGATCGAGGCCGGCAGGGAAAGAGTCTGCTCTTAAGGCCAAGAGCCCCTCTGCTCTCTAAGCAGACAGACAGGAAAACGAGGACACGGGAAGCTCCATGCTTCCGGAAAAGGAGAAAGGAGTTAAACACGAAAGTGCTACTGTTTTCAACATATTGTAAAATCCTAACCTGGTCACTAGTACCAGATATTTTTTGTACACAAAACCTGATGAGAAACAGGGTTCCAATAACTTTACCCATTGACAAATGAAGTTTAAACTCCACCCTATCTTCCAGAATCAAGTCTGTGTCCCCACCGGCTAGAAGGCAGTGTGGTAAAATGTCCTCTCCTGAATGAATTTATATTCAAGTTGCTTTCTCGCTGGAGCTCCTCACTGTTGCCTGGAAACAGGAAACCCTTCCCACCTACATGCTTCCTGACTACCCCCTCGTGGACGGTCTCCCTCTTATAGTGTGATGAATGTACCTGGCCACACTTCCACATACTATATGTCTTAAAGAAGAGCTGGTTCTTTTAAACAGAAATTTTGCCATTTGAGTGCTTAGGGAGAACATTCACTAGCCAAACAAATTAGACCCGAACACTTGGATTACTTGGGCAGCAGAACACCACCCCCTTTTGCCCCCATCCCTGCAAAATGTACTTTAATTCAAAGCATTTAAAAATGGTGACTGTTAATCAAAAATTTACTAAAACAAATGTGTCCAATAAAAACAAAAGTTACCCTGAGTTTTTCAAGCTACTGCTTTGCCTCACTGATATTTCCCTGAACACCCGACTTTCTAGGGGTAAGGGAGAACAACACCTCTTTAATAGCCCCCATATTTGAATCACCATAGTCACCCCGGTACCCCCTTACTTCAACACCCCACATCACCAGTTGCTAAGCCCTTACGAGGTCTGGTTATTTACCCTTCACTCACTCGACCTTTCCTGTCCATTCCTGTTGCTACCACTGAATTTTAGGTACCAATTAATTTTCATTTAAGATTATTGCAGCAACAAGAGTTACTGCTGTTATTATCAATTACTTAGAGAATACCATGTGCCAAGAGGCAGAGAAGCCATTTGTATATTTTAGCTCACTATTCCTTTCAATAGTCAATGGGACAGGTACATAAGTTATTATCCTGTTTTAAAGATGAGGAAATGGAGACTTTGGAGTTTAAGTAACTTGCATGGTCATACACTTAAAGGAAGCCTCAAATTCCTCTCCTTGCAAGACAGAAGCGGAATATCTTTATCTTCCAATCCTTCCTTCTATTCCTACTGATTTTTTCTCTTTGCAAATGTTTTGATAAATTTAAAGCCACAAATGTGCATTTACTTCCTTGCTAGGTGAATCACATTCTGCTTCACACTCACCAACATTACCACACACTGGTCCACCCCCTCCCTCTAGAGAGGAACAGGTGTTTCAGGGATCCTTTTTAGTATTTTAATTAATAGGAGGTATGGTAACATTTTATGTGCCTTTTAGAGATGCAGTAAAAAAATAAATTTCTTCTTGTGATTTAATGTTTATAAAGAGCTTTGGGAGAAAAAAAAGTCATAAGAAAAGTTTTGGTCAGTCCCTTGCAGCCAAAGACACAAGACCCTAATACTAAAACAAAATTCACAAGGTAAAAATTAACTAGCCAGAGAGATCAATCCTTCGAATGTTGACTTGTACCTGAAGAATACTGAATGTCAGAAAGTAAATCTGCATCACAAATTTATTCAGCTTATAATTTTGTGCTGTTATATTCTACAGAATGATGAACAAGGTCCTATAGAACTATGAATATTTTCTTGTTCATAGTTCTGTACATCCTCTTAAATTTTGGCCTTCGTATGCATGAAATACATAAGCTTAACTATACCATAGATGAAACAAAAAAAGACCTCTAATGCAAAACTGAAAACTAGAAAACTGACCCAAAGTTAGTGAGTTGGTGAGGTCAAGAAACTGAAGTTATATGTTGTTACTGAGAATTTCCAGATAACGTATTCTCTGGTAGAAAATATAGGTAGGGTTTTGATTCTTAAACATACTGAAAAAATCACTTACATCTGTGCCAACAAAATAGTAAAACAGCCATTTAATTCTATCCAGGGGTAGTGTCGTGATTTACCAGCCACCCCAGGGTAAGCATGCCCTTCATACTGTTTGAGCCCCAGTTTCCCCCCATCTGCAAAGGTAACATTGGCAACCATAACTCTACCAACAGGTTGTTCTGAAAATCAAATAAGAACATGCACCAGAGGGCGCCTGGGTGGTTCAGTTGGTTAAGCGACTGCCTTTGGCTCAGGTCATGATCCTGGAGTCCCGGGATCGAGTCCCGCATCGGACTCCCTGCTTGGCAGGGAGTCTGCTTCTCCCTCTGACCCTCCCCCCTCTCATGTGCTGTCTCTCTCTCATTCTCTCTGTCTCAAATAAATAAATAAAATCTTTAAAAAAAAAAAAAAAAGAACATGCACCAGATATAAAAATATAAAGTTCGTTCTTCCCAGCTGTCTATTCCTTGGTTCTTATCACATTTTAAAGAGTCAAACATAGAAGACAGACTTGCATTTCTGGCATACATGCTTCATTTGTCTACATTTAGAAAACTTATGTTTTCATTTTTATTAGAACTTTAGAGATGTTATGTTACTCAAGGACTACACGCCTATTAAAATTGTTTAAATCAGACATAATCACCCACTAAAATCAGGCCAGTGACCACTACTGTATCAGCAATTATCAAAGATATGATTTTTACTTAGGAAATCTTCAGTGCTGACAATTATATTTATCTTCAAACCAAAAACCTAGAAGAAATGGATGGATGATGTGGCATGTAACAAAACATAATGAACATAATCCTGTACATCACTTCTTTAGACGGTAAATATCCATTCCCATCAGATGGTCAGTGTGAGCAACAGTGGTGGCAATTTTGCCAGACCTGAAATATTTGTGAGCTGAAAGTTTTTGTTTTGGGGTTTTTTCCCCCTAAATGAAAAGCTATGCCATTCACTCTGAAATTTAGACCAAAAACATCTTATTCACCAGAAAAGTGATATTATCAAGCAAATCCTAATCAAACTGTCTGTGAATACTGACAACAGAATGGGAGAATGTCAAATACACCTGAAGTGACATTATTAAACGTGTTATCAATTTAGTATGGCTTATGGGCGCCTGGGTGGCTCAGTCGTTGGGCATCTGCCTTCGGCTCAGGTCATGATCCCGGGGTCCTGGGATCGAGCCCCGCATCGGGCTCCCTGCTCCGCGGGAAGCCTGCTTCTCCCTCTCCCACTCCCCCTGCTGTGTTCCCTCTCTTGCTGTGTCTCTCTCTGTCAAATAAATAAATAAAATCTTTAAAAAAAATAAAAAAATACACCTGAAGTGACATTATTAAATGTGTTCTAAATTTAGTATGGCTTATAATGTGATACACAACTAAATAGTCTATGCCTTCATAAAGTGGTGAGGGAGGGGAGAGGAAAAGGGAAAGACAACTGAGGGTTTTACTATTTTTAATTAAAATTATATGATTAGACAACTAAAGAGGAGAGAAAATTCTTTACAAGAAACTTTGTCATCAAGTTCACTGAGACAAAAATGCTTTGAGGCCTAGATCATCCAGGTAATGGTATTGGTTTTGCCACTAGACTTTAGAAGAGTAGAAACAGTACGTGTTTAATTGCCAGCTTCATTTGCAGGTTTGCGTAACTCTTCGGTTCTATTACACGTTTCCATTTCTCCTTCTCTGTGTTTAAATCTGAGAACAATTCTAACAGTCCGTGGATAGCTAGTGTTAAAACCTAGCTGGACATTTGGGTAACAGCAACTATGATAGCACCTCACTAGCCTAGAAAGTCCACTTGAATTGGCTTACACTGCCCTCTACAGCCTTGAGTCATCCCTCTGAAAAATAAATCTGTATTTTTGTAATGCGGAAGTACAACACCAAAGGGTCAAGAGATCTTCTTCGGCATTTGGCTTTATCTCTGAATCAAATTAATAGTGGTGACTTGAAAGCTGGATTTTTAAATACTGTTATATACCTTTTTACCCATTTTCATTCATTAAACTCCTAATGAGGAATTTCCTTTATTTCATCTCAACAAATAATTATCATACATGACACTGTGCTAGGTGTTAGGAGTACCAAAATATATATGACATGATCCTTTATCCTTCATAATTTCCAAAGAGCAGCCTAAACTTTAATAGATAATAATAAAAAAATACGTACTTGAAACTGCATTTCTTAAATAGCAATCTGAAGCTTCTATATTGCAAAAGAGAGTGACATAACCTACTCCCGTATATAATTTAACACAATGTTATGTTGAAGTAAGAGAATGCTGGATTTGCATCTGTAATTCTCGGTTAGTCGTGTGATCATGGAGTTTACTTTATCTTTCTGGATCTCAGTTTTCTCATTTATAAAATGGGGATGTTTATAATCCTTACCACTACTTTTGGGGAAGAGTAAGTGACAAATCCTTGAAGCCATATTGCCTTATCATAGTGAGAGTTCAATAAAAAATAGTTACGAAATTATTTTTATTGCCCTTGTATACATTCCAAACCAAAAATGGGAGACACATGGTGCGAAAAAACGTTAGTGTACTTAAGAAGACAACGAGAGATTTTTTTAAGATTTAATTTATTTATTTGAAAGACAGAGACTGAGCGAGAGTGAGAGAGAGCATGAGCAGGGGGAGGGGAAGAAGCAGACTCCCCTGCTCAGCAGGGAGCCCGATGCAGGACTCGATCCCAGGACCCTGGGATCATGACCTGAGCTGAAGACACTCGCTTAACCAACTGAGCCACCCACGCACCCCAACAAGAGGATTTTAAATAGAAACTGTCCTGAAAAACCAAAACTGTGTATTTCCTCTAAAATCTATTGAAAATAGTCAACAAAGCTATAACTATGTCTAATCTATAGTTTCATTTTCAAAGCCCACATATTTTCATAAACATTTTATTATTTGTACCTCAGGAAATTTAGAGTTTAGACAAATACACCAGATGATTTTACTCAATCTTAGAGAATACTTTTTATCTCTACTAAACATAACTTACTTGATTCTTTGTGTTGTTATTTAGATTTAATCTGTGTACATATTAAAGGATCATAATTGTAAAACACTGAAAAATGGGGCGCCCGGGTGGCTCAGTAGGTTAAGCATCAGCCTCCCTGCTCAGCGGGGAGCCTGCTTCTCCCTCTCCCCCTTGCTTGTGCCCCGCCCTCAAGTAAATAAATAAATCTTTTTTTTTAAAAAAGGCACAAACTTCCAGTGTAAGATAAATAAGTGATGGGGACATGATATGTGAAACGATGACTATGTTAACCTGCTGTATGGTATATATGAAAGCTGCTAAGAGCATAAATCCTAAAAGTTCTCATCACAAGGAAAAAATGTATGTTTTTGTATCTATATGAGGTGATGGATGGTAACTACACATATTGTGGTAATCATTTCATATTATATGTAAGTCAAGACACTATGCTGTACAACTTACAATGTTGTATGTCAATTATGTCTCAATAAAACCCGAAGAAAGAATCAAAAGAAGTAACCACAAAATAGGAAAGAAATCTTTGCTATTCAAACCAGCAGAGCAAATAAAGCATAAAACAGAGAAAATTGATCATTCCAACAAAAGTCTGAAAAGTAGAAATGAAGAGAGGATAATAAAGAAAAAATCAGAGATATGTTCAGGCTAAATTAAAAACTAAAAAGTAAAATCTAGTTATGTTCATATTCATAAAAGGCACACCTAAAACAAAATGACACACAGAGGTTTTAAAATTCAGGGATGTGAAACTATGCAGCAGGCAAATGGAAAGAAAAAGTACATATAGCAATAGTAACAACAGACAAGAAATCAAGGAGAAAATCATTAAAAGGGATAAAGAAATATTTATTTTGTCCAAAAGACTATTCCAAGAGTGAATAATAGTCACTGATCCTTATACATTTATCAATATAGTTGGGAAATACATAGCAAAAAATAAATTCAGGTAACAGAAAATGAGAAATCACAGTCACATTTGGGAGACTTTAAAATACCTCTCAGAAAATAACAGGTAAATTAAAAGCAAAATAAGAAATGCCATGAAGAATACAAATAACACATTCACATTAACCTAACAGATATAATTTTTTTTTAAGATTTTATTTATTTATTTGACAGAGAGAGAGAGACACAGCGATAGACGGAACACAAGCAGGGGGAGTGGGAGAGGGAGAAGCAGGCTTCCCGCAGAGCAAGGAGCCTGATGCGGGGCTCGATCCCAGGACCCTGGGATCATGACCTGAGCCGGAGGCAGATGCTTAACAACTGAGCCACCCAGGGGCCCCTAACAGATATAATATTAACCTAACAGATATAAATATGTAGCACTCTGGACCCTACTTATGAAGAAATCAATTCTTTTCAAAGACACGTGAAATATTCAGAATAATGATATTAACAAATTCCGAAATATTGCTATCCTGTAGGCCATCCACTAACGAATGAGAATAGGAAACCAGTGAGAAATCAATGATAAAATGACAGCCCCTAAAGTCTTTAACTGGAAATTATAACCCTTTTTGTAAGAGATATAATGGTAAAAGAATAAATCAAAGTGCGATTTTTAAATATTTCAAACTGACAATAACCATGCTATACAAGAAAACCTGTGAAATGTCATCAAAACGGTACTCCTAGGAAACAGTGCAACAAATGGCATTTTAGAGAATAAAAGTTTGAGAACAGATGAATTATTCCAAAAGCACTAGAAAAAAGGACCAAAAAAGACAATTAATTAGGATGAAAAATTAATAAACACATGAGAAAAACTAGAGACAGAGGAAAGATTAAAGCTTTAGAAGACTAAGAACAACTTTATACCACAAACTTTAAAGTCTACATGAAATGGTTTCCTAACATAATATAAATTATCAAAACTTACCAAAGAACAAGCAGAAAACCAAGAATGCAATAACCAAAGTGTAAAAAAAAAAAAATATATATATATATATATAGCAGTTCCCAAAGATCTACATCCTCAAAAATGGACCTAGCCTGGGACAGTTTTATAGGAGTTCTAATAAACATTCAGAATAAATAATTTTCACCTGAAGCCAACTATTTCCTAGCATAGAAAGGTATAAGAAACTATGTAAGCTAAGGCTCTAAGTGAGTCTTATGCTAGAACCAGGTAAAAATAGCAAAGAAAAGGAAAACTGTCTAATCACACTTCAACATGGATGTAGAATTCTTATGTAAAATTTAAAAATATATTAAAACGAAGTATAAAAAGAGTGACATCAAGTAGAGTTTATCTCAGAAATATAAGGATGATCACCATCAGAAAATTTATCATTGCAACTCACTACATTAATAGTGTAAAAGAAGAAAATGACATGATCAGGTCAACAAACTATTTTACCACACATTCAACCTGATAAAGAGGATCTAGGAGAAGCATATAGAAAGCATCATTCATAGTAGTGA
This sequence comes from Mirounga angustirostris, assembly GCF_029215605.1. Classification (NCBI taxonomy): domain Eukaryota; kingdom Metazoa; phylum Chordata; class Mammalia; order Carnivora; family Phocidae; genus Mirounga; species Mirounga angustirostris. The sequence continues at coordinate 53,451,665 of NW_026991709.1, read as the reverse complement.
AATATATACTGGATGCATTAAAATATGTAAAAAAATATACAAAGAAGGGATGTACACTATTACTAGGAGTAATCAACATTATACCAGAAGTACTAGCCAATGCATTAACCAAAAGTAAAACAAAAATAAAGAAAAATAGAAAAAGTAAAAGATTGAACAAGGTGACAAACCATCATTAGTAACCTAGGATTTGATTTTCTGTAAGAGCATCAACTGACAAATTAGTGAAACTAGTAAGAGGGATATTATAAAGCTTTTATAAGTCAATTTACTATTTTCAAAGAAATGTAAAAACACATCAATAGAACACAATATGTAAGTTCAAAAATCAACCCCAGAACATTGGCACATCATAAAAGCTTTTCAAATTACTTAGAGAAAGCACCTGCTACATACAGGGCTGGACTGTATCTGACTGCCCCTTTGTGGAGGGGGTGAAGGATGGGAGGAGTATAAAGATTCACCTCCATCTCACAACATTAACAGTAAATTGTAAACAGATTTTTAAAAAGGTTTAAACATGAGAATCAAAGAGATATATGTATAAGAGAATATACAAAGGAGTACGTGTATCAGTGATACTGGGGGTAGGAGAGGCCTTCTTGAACAAAGTACAGAGGGAAAAGACTGATAAAGTTGGCTATGAAAAAAATGTCAGCATCCCCATGAGAAATGCCACTATAAACAAAGTCAAAAAAATAAACTATGAGAAATATTTGCCATATATATTAATATATTTAGGCAAACAAAAAATATGTATTTATTTGGCTACATATGTAAAGTTCATTCAAAAACAAAGTATATATAAGCTGGTAATTTCAGGGAAAGAAAAAAGGAGTTAATAAATAGATGAAAGTATGTTCAATTTCATGGAAAATTATCATGGAAAATTCAAAGTAAAACAAGGTAACATTTTCACATATCAGACTTGAAAAATTTTAAAGTTTAACAATACCAAGTTTTGTAAAGGTATAGGAAAACAGTGACTATACTTTGCTTTCTTCTTTGAAAATATATACACAGGTGACTGCACTGAAGGGTTCTAAAGAATACACACCTAACTGATCAAATAGCTAGACTGGGGGGCTTGGTGGGGTAAGTGGAAAAACATTAACATTGGGAATAAAAGTCAAAAGGGAGTTCATATCTGTTCTTCATTCAGCATTCATTCACAAACATTTATTGAGCGGTCGATACATGCCAGACCCTATTCTAAGCACTGGATATAGACAGCAAACAAAACGGTCAAAGGCCCTGTTTTCATGAAGCTTCCTTTCTACAGGGAAAGGGAAGACAAACTCTAAACATTAAAAGACTCAGTCAGTTAAGTGTCTGATTTTGGCTCAGCTCATGATCTCAGGGTTGTGAGATTGAGCCCCAGGTCCAGCTCTGTGCTGGAGGTGGAGCTTGGTTAAGATTTTCTCTCCCTCTGCCCCTCCCCCGACAAAACACACACACACACACACACACACACAACAACAACAGATGTTGGTTTGTCTACTTCCTAAATATTTGCAAAATACCATGTAAAAATTTCCCCATATTTTGGAAGGGAAAAAAAAAGCCTCTGACTGCTATAGTCTTGTGGTTCATTTGGTAAAAAAAGATAACCTCAGATACTGGTACTTTTTATGTTATATTTGTTTGATTAAAATTTGAAATATAAAAACACAGATTTACAAGTCTGGTTAAACAAGAAGCAGTTTCCAAAATTTAAAAAGCTCCTTCACTTTCTAATTTATCATTAATAGTTCTTAAAAATACACTCATAAATACATTTTACATATTAACTTGTTAAAAATTCTATTCCATTCAGCTAACCTGCAAGAATAAATGAATTATATACAGTGTGCCATTAAAAAACTACTTTTAATTAATTACTTACATAGGACAACTACCAACATGTTAAAAAAAAAAAAACAGCCCACTAAATAAACTGTATTTGTCTAAAGCAATGACAGACTCTGAAGAACTATTTTTCTTTTAAGACACTCATTGTCTACATCTGCCTACTATAAAACACATGTTCAAGGCATGAATATTTGAGTAAAGCGAAACTTCCCTTAAAACAAGTGTGTTTATTTGAACACACAATTTCAGAACCAAATCAACAAGTGTTTTACGGGTTCACGCTCATAAGGGATCACATGTGTGTTTATTTGAATGTAATCTCACTGAAATAAACACAGCTGCGTTTATTTCAACGTGTGAGAATCCAGATCTACACGTGTTTGTGCAAGAATGAATCACGAAAACATGGCTTAGTGCATGGAAATGTGATGAGGAAAGAGCACACAGCACAATCACTTTCTTCAAACACATTGCTGAAAATTAAATCTATAGCTAAAAGGTATTTCAGGACAAGGAACAATTTAATCTGTCCCACTATGCACCTGAGAATATCAACTTACACCATCAAGTACTAAAGTGTTTCCCTTCGTATTTCATTTGAAAAAAATTTTAAAAATGCAAAGAATGATAAATAACAAATATGCATGAACCTATCACCAAAATTTAACCTTCTACAGTATATACTTGACCTTTTTTTTAAGAAAATAAACAAAACAATGTAAATAAAATTGATATCCTCCATTTTTCTCTCCCTAGTCCCATTCATCTTCATCCCTTCCTCCTCAGAAACGGACACTGTCATGAATTTGAGCTAAACAATGTATAGCATTATTTGGGTGGTTTTTTTAATTTATTTGAGAGAGAGAGTCCAGCAAGGGGAGCAGCAGAGGGAGAGGGAGCCCAATATGGGGCTCGATCCCAGGACCCTGGGATCATGATCTGAGTCCAAGGCAGACGCTTAACTGACTGAGCCACCCAGGTGCCCAGTGGGTGTTTTCTAAAACATATATTGGAGATACAAAGAAAAATTATTCTGCAATTTTCTTTTTTTGTCTGTCAACACTGTTTTTGAGATTGATCCATACAAACTCACTTCATTCATTTTCACTGGTTCACAGTTATCCCATCATGTGAATGCACCATAATGTATGTGTTTCAATGACACTCTTTCCAGTTTTCTGTACTATAAAACAATTCTGCCATGAATGTCCTTAAACATGTGCCTTTGGGCAGATGCTTGAGAGTTTCTCTAAAGTATAAGTAGATGTAAAATTGCTACATTTCTCAACTTTTGCTAGATATTAACAAACTGCTCCTTTAAGGAGTTATGACAAATTGTACTGTGATTTGGAATGGGTTCTACATAACTAGGACAATCTGTCCCAAGCATAGCATTCAAGGAATCCGTTTCTGAAATGGTAAAACTTTATTCTACACCTTGCAACACCTAAGATACAGACCATACAGACTTTCATGTTCTTGTTTGATCTACTTAGGTTAGTTAGCACAGTGGTTCCAACCAGAGGGGATTTCGATTGTCATGACGAGGGGAATGGTACTGGCCAGGGATGTCTCAATTTCCCCAGTATTATCTTTTGAAGAAGAGAATATCCACCTCGTTTGTTCTGGCAAAAATTCACATTCATTCTGTGGCCAAATATAAATTCCAGAAACTTCTGGCCTACAAAATCATTCTCTAAATAATAATAAGCAGTGGCCCCAAGTGGAAGTGTTTTCTGACATCACAAACAGTTGGACTCAGAAAAAGGAGAATGAGCTAACTGCAAAAATGCCATTCCAAGCCCCATTAATCACAGTACTTACAACACCTCTTTCTGAAGTAAATGACTATACATATCTAAACTGAAACAACTGGAAATACAACTAAATCTGAGTCTCATGGCTTATCAGAAAGAAATCTCTCACTTCCTAGTTGACTTTACTTAGTATCTTGGCTGACATTTTTTTTTTTTTAAGATTTTATTTATTTATTTGAGAGAGTGAGAGAGAGAAAGAGCACAAGACGGGGGAGCGGGAGAGGGAGAAGCAGACTCCCCGCCGAGCAGGGAGCCCGATGCGGGACTCGATCCCGGGACTCCAGGATCATGACCTGAGCCGAAGGCAGTCGCTTAACCAACTGAGCCACCCAGGCGCCCTCTTGGCTGACATTTTTGCCTTTTCTTTTATTTACAAATTGAAGCCCATCGCAAGAGCAAGCAAGAAAGATTTTCAAGCCAAACTATTTAATTGCTTCTTCAGGGGAAAAAAAAAGGAGAGATAAAGAGTCAAGATACTCCATAGGAAGAGCTGAAACATGTATGCTTTTGCCTGGAAAGTCTTCTTTTCCCATTTTTTTTCCATTATATTCCCTACCCTGAGTTAGAAAGCAATAGGGGTTTGACTTTCTCTCGATTTAATATGCAAAATGTTAACTTCATTATTCATTTGGAGGCTATGTGAGTCAATGGATGAAAAAACTGAAGAAGAAGTTAAGAGTCCAAGAATTTTAATCCTAAATGACACTGACCCTCTCTTACCATCGCCATCCTTGGCAATTTTATTATCAGACCTTGTGGCTTTCAATAATTGCCATGACAATTAAGTCTTGTAAATCTGCATATCCACCCCAGAGTTTTAGTTCAGCAGTCCAGCTGCTTGCCCGACATCTCCACATGGGCTGCCCCCAACCAAACACTCCTAAGCCTGCGCTCATAAACCTGAACCGTCCACTCTCTGCACCACTCTCAGACACCCTCCACTGCAGAAGCCCCATCCCTGCGTGAAAGGACTAGCCTTCTCTCAGGGAGTTTCTTCAATGGCTTGCTCTGCTTTCTTCCCTCAACTCCTGTTCTGCTTCTTCTATAGTATCCTTTCTGTTTCTCTTCCGGTTTAATTGCCACAACCAAGAGCAGGTCCTAGTTTATCATGGACACTGATTGCTTCCAGACTTGTCTCCCTTCCGCTTATCCCATTTCTCCTGCTAAAATTCATCCTACACATCTGTTGTCATATTAATCTTCCTAAAGGAGAGTTCTGACTACATTGCTTCCCAGATTAAAAATCTTCACTTGCCTGGCATCTAAGGATATCCGCAACCTGGCCTCAAACCAATGTTGAAAGACTTTTCTCTCCCAGAAGTCTTTAATAAGCCAAACTGCAGCCAAACAGAATAACTAGCTTTCTATAACAAACCCACACTCGAATACTACTGTGCCTTTTCTCAGGCTATTCCTTCCACCTAAGAAGCCTCTCACATACATTTTTACATGTCCAGATCTCATCTTACCTCAAGGCAAAATCAAATGGCACTACTTTCGCGAGGGCTTCTGTTTTCCTCAGTCTGAACCAACTGCGTCCTCTAAATCGTCTCTTGAGCATTTATCTTCATGTTGTTATTGGTAGTACTGTTTCAACCACAGGAGACAGTAGAGCTAATGGTTAGGAAGACGGACTTGGAGCCAGACTGCCTGAGTTCAAATCCCATCGCTCGCTGTGGGACTTTGAGCTAGTTACAGAACCCCCCTGTGCCTCAGTGTAGTGGACACTGGGATGCCCCACCCAGATTCACCTTAAGCTGGCATACCCAGGTGCTGGGGGTGTTGGATGCTAATGACTCACAGCTACACAAGGGCTACCTTTTCCAGAGACTCTGGGAGACTATATGTCTCCCTCACTATCTATTCCCCAGAGTAGTCCCCCACAGCCAATGACTGACTGATCAAAATACCAAAATGACTCTCTTCTCAACGGCAACTCTACAGTGCCATTCAGGTTCCAGAACTCCTCAAAGGATCCCACTAAGGCTACATTTTTAGCAAAACATAAACCTTTACCTGGTTTCTTCCTCTACCTGAGGTGGTTCTCAAACTTTAGAATCGGTCGGAATCACCTAGAAGACTAAACCACAGGTTTCTGCCCAACTCCCTTGAGATTCTGACCAGAGGTTCCTGAGTGAGATCTGAGAATATGCATTTCTAACAGGTTTGCTGACATTGCTAGTCCAGGGACCACTGCCCTCATCATCCTGCTTCCCTTTCTTGCTCTGGTTCCTCCTGACGCCTCCCCTCAATAAATCACTTACACAAGACTCTGCTTCTCGGGCTCTGCTTCTAGGAAAACTGTCCTAAGACACACAGCTTCTTAATGTATAAAATGGGTATATTATGACTAATCAAATGATTGTGGAGATAACATCAGATAATACATGCAACAGGCTTAGGATAGTACGTAGCCTATAAAAAGCTCTCGATAAATACTAGTCACCATCACCACCTACCCTAGTATTACTAAACATTCCTTGAGCATTGGATCTATCCCTATGTATTGCTATTACATAAGAGCAATACTTACAATTGAAATCAATCTGGTGGGTTTGATGTATTTTGCATTGCACTAGATATAATAACTAAAATTTGGTCTCTACTGAAAGGGAGCTTTAACATCTCCTCTCTGAAAGGCACTGAGTAAAAACAGAGGTAAAAGCATTGTTATAGTTGCAGGCAAGGTTCAAGAAAGAATTCAAAAATGGGAATAAAACGCAGGGAGTAGGTCATCAGTCGAATTCCCGAAGGGTGACTACTGCAAAGGAAAGTGTCAGCTGTTATCCTAAAAGGATGTTAAAGAAACAAAATGGGAGATCACATAATGTGAATAAGTCTTACTATACAACAGAGTACCAGCAAAACAATGCATGTGAAGGAATCTTTGATTTCCTGACCATAGATCTATTGCTTGACTTAATAAACTGTTCACAATTAGAGCAGTAGGAATTTTTGGTGTTTAGGTGAACAACAGGCATTAATCAACTTCTCTAGCTAATGGTAGACTTTAGCTAAAAAAAGTCCACTAAAATGTATAGCCATTTTGCACAGCTGTCTTGATGAAGCCCACACTTCTTAAAATGAAATAACCATGCCATGTCCACTGCCACCATTGCTGGGGGACTATAGAGAGTGGTGTAATAAGTAGAAGCCGCAAAATAAAAAGGTAAATATTCTTAGGGCATTGATTTTCTTGATGGAAAATAATTTCAAGCAGTACTTCTATGTTAAAACATGTGGGTATATTCTTTTTTTTTTTTTAAGATTTTCTTTATTTATTTGAGAGAGAGAATGAGAGAGAGAGAGAGAGAGCACAAGACGGGGGAGCGGGAGAGGGAGAAGCAGACTCCCTGCTGAGCAGGGAGCCCGATGCGGGACTTGATCCCGGGACTCCAGGATCATGACCTGAGCCGAAGGCAGTCGCCCAACCAACTGAGCCACCCAGGCGCCCCATGTGGGTATATTCTTAATAGGTATGTGGATGATATCAGTGTATGCTTTTGTCAATATTTATCAAACTCTATACTTAAGATCCTTGCATTTTACCATGTCAACTTTTCCTCAAAAAAGGTATATATTTTAGAATACAACGTAACATTCAAGCTGGATTTTTAGAATAAAGCCTTCTAGAAACTTCAAATTCTGAGCTTCTGGCAGAACAATCTGGCCTATCACCCTGACCTTCATATGAACATAAGTTTATTTTCTTCTGCTATTTAGTACATTAGTAGCAAACTTAGAGAAACAGAATATTAAGAAAACCAAAGATCCCTCTGATTCTGGCTTCTAGATTTATTTAAGAAAGAGCTCCAGAATCTAGCCAAAGATGCTTGCTTGGTTCCTTAAAGTTTTCCAACATCTTCACTTGTTGCTTTACACAAATTGAACCTTTTCTGGAAATTTAAATGGGTGATATAGTGGGATTACCATTAAGACTTACTTGTCTGTGCCTGAAAACATATTTCCTGAAGCAGTCTCTTCAAAAGAAATACCAGAAAATCACCACAATCACAGTAGCTCCAGTGGGACAGGCCCACTGGTTTTGTTCATTAAAGTTATAACTGCAGAAAGTTACCAGATACCTGTAAAGCTGTTTAACACCCAGCATTTACAGGTAATACTTTCTGACAGAGAGAAGGGCTCTGAAAGTTTGCTCAGCAGAATGGTCTGGCTCAAGGCCCAAATCTAAAACAACATCTAATCCAAAAAAGTAAAATATATACACACACCTCAAACCTTTCAATCTAACATAAGCCATTTTATATATACTAAGAAGCATATAAACCTGTTCAGTAAACATCTATTGAGTCAAAGTTTAAATGGCAGTAGGTTCTATTAGCCCATAATTTTTTAAACTGGCAAGCAAAATCCCAGGCTCTCGAAGGAACTTGGCAGGATAGCAATCAAGAGTGATAGAACATCAGAGCATGTGAACAGCAGAGCCCCGCAGGCCCCGAGCCACCCAGGCCAGTACTCAGACTGAGAGGAGAGACAAGGGCTTGTTGTGGCAGGACATGGCTTTCTCCCCTGACATCAACCCCACAAGATTATGGATGAACTCCAAAACCTCCTACTTGCTATAATGCCCCATTATTTTTCTATCATAAACGTATTTAAATTATAGTTTGTATTTTCTATTTTTATCTTCTCTGGGACAACAGTGTTAAACCGTTTCTGTGCTAATGTTTATGACAGTCATGCATGTGGGGGTTGGTTATTTGTCCAGAAATTTTGGTGGACTATAAGAAATTACTACTCATTCAAATTCACGAGAATTTGGGAGAACAATTCTTTGTTGGCTTTCTCCATGATTTCACAGGCTTCAAACAGGGATGTTTTCAGCATCTGAAAAGAGAGCCTCCTTCAACAACAGCTCTCTATCCCAGCAGTGTCTCAGATGTCCTTCCTTGGGGCTTCTTTAACTCACATCTTTCTAACCTAGAGATGCATATTATTTCCAGAAGATGAGGATCGTATTCGTAAATGTGAGCGGGACAGTATTTTTGGTTCAGTTTCTGCTTTTTTTTTTTTTTTTTTTAAGATTTTATTTATTTGAGAGAGAGAGAATGAGAGAGCACATGAGAGGGAGGAGGGCCAGAGGGAGAAGCAGACTCCCTGCCGAGCAGGGAGCCCGATGCGGGACTCGATCTCAGGACTCCAGGATCATGACCTGAGCGAAGGCAGTCGCTTTACCAACTGAGCCACCCAGGCGCCCCTCAGTTTCTGCTTTTTGAGGAATATTTTTGTGCTGAACTTTTATGATCACAGCAATCAATGTCTTCTTGAAAAAGTTAAGCATTCTCCAAGCATTTTCCAGGGTCCATGTGGATTATTTTGACCTTTGTACACAGCCTTTTCTTTGCTAAAGTGCCCTTGGCAATCTACAAATTCCTTTGTGAACGGGACACATCTAAAACCTTAAAAGAAATATTCCAACTGTACTATACTGTTTGGCCAAATCACCCTGTTTTCAACTCCTCCTACTCAAAACCTTTAGTCTATATGCAACTAGAAAGAGTAGGACAGGGGATGGGAAATTGAGCAACCAAACCTCAAACAGGCTTTGGTCTAGCATTTAAATAAGAACTCTGAAAAGAAAGTAGAAACAAAGGTATTTTTTAAAAGAATGGATTTCCATGTTAAGATAAAGCCATTCTCAGTCATTTGTGTGGATTTCTTGCTAAAAATATTCTTTATGTGGTAGAGAGCCTTACACAATATGGAAAAGGCAAAAAATGATGTTATAATCATTGCTGTGGATAAAAAGGCCTCAAGATAGTCCCATCAGTAGACTTAATATTACTTCTGGATTTCCTTCCCATCGATTCACCTCCATTCCATCTTTTTTTATGACTCAAGATTTTAGAGAGAAAAAGATTGCTGTTATCAAGTTTAAGGTATTTACAAACCATAAGATATAACCACACATCTACAGTCCCTTGAGTAACTGCTTGTCTGGAGCATGGGGGAAAAAAAAATCACAATCAAATCTAAAATACTACCATTTTCCTGAAATAACAGTCTACCATTGTTAGAAATCTAGAAAATAAGTGTTCCAGAATTAAAGATATAATAAAAATAGACAGAATAATTAGGAAAATTAAGTAACAAAAATGTATATATTGAGAAAGTAACCATGTCTTTTGCTTAAAAATAACACTGTGCCAAAAAAGAGAAATGATACCAGTCTATCTGCAACAAAATCTCTTTGGGTACCAGGTCAGTTAAGATAGACCCACTTTAGGGCGCCTGGGTGGCTCAGTTGGTTAAGCGACTGCCTTCGGCTCAGGTCATGATCCTGGAGTCCCTGGATCGAGTCCCGCATCGGGCTCCCTGCTCGGCAGGGAGTCTGCTTCTCCCTCTGGCCCTTCCCCCTCTCATGTGCTCTCTCTCATTCTCTCGCTCTCAAATAAATAAATAAAATCTTTAAAAAAAAAAAAATAGACCCACTTTAAACACAGAAAATGTGAGAGAAAAAGATCAATTTATTTTCCACAAATAACAGCCACAAAAGGGTTTAAAAATTAAGAATGAATAATATTTCAAATCTGTCATCAGTAGTCCCTCACTGCTGTCTGTTTTGTTCCTTGATCTTCAGCTTCTTTCCTTCAGAAAAGCAACAGCCCTGTGCATAGCCAGCCCTCCTGGGTCTGGATCCCACAGCCCCAAATTTCATCCACTTTACTCCCAAGTGTGCCTCTCTGGTACCCCACTAGCATCTGCCCAGATCAGAGTCATCTGCAGCACTTGTGAACAATGCAGATTCTTAGATCCTACTCGGGAGACTCCGACTGTTCAGAAGTCGACCAGGGAGGCATTAGTTGGGGCAGTAATGAAGCATCCTCTGAAGGCCTCATTTATTTACCTCTTCACTTACCCTTTCACTTTAGTGTATGAGGAGTATCTTTCAATGGCTGTCTTGGGTTCTCCTGCCGGCAACTGTTTTCTGATCTCCATCTCAGCCTATAAAAGGCACCTCTCCTGTTGAAGCCCCAAGTCTCTCCTTCCTCAGGCTGCCCTCACAGGCAAAAAGCTCATCCACCCAATCTGTCCTTTAGCACATGCATTTAAAAAGCACAGGCCTAGGGGCGCCTGGGTGGCTCAGTCGGTTGAGCATAAACTCTGGTTGCGGCTGGGGTCATGATCTCAGGACCTTGGGATGGAGCCCCCTCCACCTCCAGGGTCAGGCTCTGTGTTCAGAGGGAGTCTGCTGGAGACTCTCTCTTTCCCTCTGCCCCTCCCCAGCCTCCCACCACTCTCTTTCCCTCTCTCTAAATAAGTAAGTAAATAAAATCTTAAAAAAAAAAAAAAAAAGCACAGACCTAGATATTAATTGTAAATACTTGGGGCAGATTGGACTTAGACTCTAGAGTCCAAATGACTAGAATTCACATCCTAGCATAGAAACAGTTAGCTGAGTGGATAAGATATTTAACTACCTGGAGTCTTAGGTTCTTCACAGGTAGTCTTACAGTATTCCCATAAATATTAAATGAAATGATTTAAAATAACTATCACAGGGCGCCTGGGTGGCTCAGTTGGTTAAGTGACTGCCTTCAGCTCAGGTCATGATCCTGGAGTCCCGGGATCGAGTCCCACATCGGGCTCGCTGCTTGGCAGTGGGTCTGCTTCTCCCTCTGACCCTCCTCCCTCTCCCTCTCATGCTCTCTCTCATTCTCTCTCTCACAAATAAATAAAATCTTAAAAAAATAGAATCAAATAAATAAAAGAAAATAACTATCACATTGTCTAGTATATACTGCTCAATAAAACAGTAGCAATTATTATTATAAATACAGAAGAACTTATAAAAATGGTTATTCTATCGGTATAATACAGTGAGAATTTTCATCATTCATTTTAATAGGATGTCTAAATACCAATTAAGTCAAACTTTTCACTACTGAGTAGTTCTTTCAAACTCAGCAAATTTAGCAGATCCTTACCAATCTGAGGTTACTCTGCCACTCAAAATAAAATTTTTAAGTTTTTTTACTTATGAAGTCAAATAAAATACAGGGAATTTAAAGGGTAAGTAAATTGAAATCTTTGCCACCTCAGCAAAAATGACTAAAAATGGCTTTGATCTATAAATCCCTAAATAATTTGACCTGCAACGTCGAGATTGCACATCTCCCTGCCTTTAGTCATAGTTATTCAGACTAGCTGAAATGTCCCTGTTCTTCAGACCTGAACAAGAGAAACATGAAGAAACTCAGATGAGAATTCATCATCTTACTGCAAGATAAAGAACCTTTCATTGGGGGAGGGGAAGCTGGAGACAGTCCTATTATCTTTTAATTTTTTCAAGCACTTTTACTGATTTGACATTCTTTTAAAACACGATCTTAGTTTTAACAATGATTTAGAGGATGATCACTCAGTTTCATACTTTTCCATCTGTAATATTGGAGTAATACCTACTTGTACTAAGTCCTTACTGCCTATTTTCTCTATTACTAGAAAAGCTGGCCCTGCAGGTACCTATTTTTCTTTACTTTATATTCCTGGAGCTTAATACCATGCCAGCCAGGCAAAAGGCAGGACCTCAATAAATGTCTGTCAAATGAATGTAAAGGTTTCCATTTAAGAGTTTACTTCTGAATGTAGCAAGAGTTGTTTTAACTCCCTTCTCTAACATTAGCAGAGGACCAGACCAAGTCCAAGAGTAATCCCTTAACACACTAATATCTCTCACAGCTGAAAGAAACACAGCAATTATTTATTGGGGGCATCTTCCCATGCCTTACACTCTACTCAGAAAAGGGCAATGTTTGGGCGCCTGGGTGGCTCAGGTTGGTTAAGCGACTGCCTTCGGCTCAGGTCATGATCCTGGAGTCCCGGGATGGAGTCCCGCATCGGGCTCCCTGCTCGGCAGGGAGTCTGCTTCTCCCTTTGACCCTCCCTACTCTCATGTGCTCTCTCTCATTCTCTCTCTCTCAAATAAATAAATAAAATCTTTAAAAAAAAAAAAAGAAAAGGGCAATGTTCTCCAACAAAGGTAACCATGGGCCTTTCAGCCTCCTATGTGAAAAAAGATACAAGTCAAGAAAACTTATGAAGAATACTAAATAATCTGAACTACAATTTGTCAATGTTTGTGGGAAGAGTCTTCCCCTGTGGCTCTCAGAGGTCAGAGTCACAAGCAGTTACCCTGGGAAGGACCTCCCTAATCATTCCAGGCCAGTCCCTACTTTATAGATGGGAAAACTGAGGCCTGTTGAAATAAAATGTCTGGCAGAGGTTACATATTTCGGTGGTGCAAAAGCCAGGGCTGGAATCAGGTCTATCAATTTTCAGGACTTACACCCTAACATACAGGTATATTAATAAGGTCTGTGATCCTAAAAGGAAAGAAATCATACATATTACATTTTTATATTGTCTCTTTTCAGTCTTCTACATTTGTGCTAGATGGGAAGGCAAAGGCTGATACGACTTTCCTGAAGAATGCTTTCCTAAATGTATTATACTAAGTAAAACTTAAACACCATTATTATTCTAAATGTTTCTTTAAATGAAAAAGAAGAAAGAAAGAAAAAGAAACCTCCCCAAAATGCTTTCCTGGAACCTACTTTATAAAACTGATGATCATAAAGAATTTTCACATAAAAATCAACAGTGTTATCACTGGGCTACGTTACTGACTCAAGATGCATCACCAAATAAGTAACTGATACGTGGTTATTTCTGTATTTCCTCTCTCCTTTCCTGATGTGTGTGTGTATTTATAACACAAAATATACAAAGGGCCCCAAAGAACTATAAAATATATTTAAAACTGAACTCTGCTATAAATTACCTAAGCGTTGACATAATTACTTAACATTTCTTTGCTTTCACTGTGTTTAGAAGGGCTCTTGCAACCACGACTTAGACAGTGCTAAACCCTTAGAAAAGTGGTTCCAGTTAATCTGATTTGATGCTTTCATTTTCTCAAAAGGACTTCCTACAGCAAAAGGAGGCATTCACAGTCATTCTACTGAGCTACAGCTCAAGTACCAATGTGCTGTCAATTCAGCCTGTAAAATACCACTTGGCTCCATTTGTGCCTCTTAAACCCCTGTGGTCACTCTAGATGAGCTCCTAATTACTCCAGCCTCTGATGCTCCTACCACCCATCCAACCCCGGCTCCAATGTTATCTATGCAAGCCAAGTAGCCTGCTTCGATGGTCCTGCACTACCTGGCCTGGCAACTGTGAGCCCTTAGGATCTCACTTGTTATACTTTTTCTTTTCTTAAGTAGGTTCCACACCCAGCACGAAGCCCAACGCAGGGCTTGAACTCACGACCCTGAGATCAAGACCTGAGCTGAGATCAAGAGTCAGATGCTTAATGACTGAACCACCCAGGTGCTCCTGACTCATTATACTTTGAAGCAATATTTCCTTTCCTAAAGGCCCCTGGGCTTCCCAGTTCCTGGCATGCCCTTATTCTTGGTGTTCCCCTCACCAGGATTGTCCTGACAAATATCTGACAGCCTATTCTGTACCACCTACTATAAATACAAAACCAAGTAAGGTCATCTCCCCATGCTCAGGGGGCATGCCCACGTCTCATCCAATTTTCAAAGCCCATTTCAAGTCTCCATGAAGACTTCCCTAATAATGGAGTCAGATGTCACCACTCTCTCATCTGACCTCCTTTTAGCATACTGTCTCTACCTCTCCTGAGTGACTGATCAGTTGATCCAGGAGTCAATACACAGGTGTTGAGCATCCACTATATCCAGGCATGTGCTAGCTTCTTCTCCTTGTGTTATCTCATTAATGTCTCCTAAGGAGGTTATTTCTCTACTTCTTCTCCCTTCTAATTGTATATATTCCTTGTGAGTGGGGATATCACCTTATATACCCTTATCCTCTTGGTAACATCCATAATGCTTAGAACATAGTAGATGCTCAATAAATATATGTTGAAAGAATAGATCTATAAAAGAATGTGGGGTGAGGGAGAAGGGATTATTTATTCTCATAAGAGTTTTTTTCAGTATTTTATTTATTTATTTGATAGAGAGAGACACAGCGAGAGAGGGAACACAAGCAGGGGGAGTGGGAGAGGGAGAAGCAGGTTTCCCGTGGAGCAGAGAGCCTGTTACGGGGCTCGATCCCAGGACCTCGGGATCCTAGCCTGAGCTGAAGGCAGACGCCCAACGACTGAGCCACCCAGGTGCCCCTCATAAGAGTTTTTGAAATGCAAGTATTGGGGCGCCTGGGTGGCTCAGTCGTTGGGCGTCTGCCTTCAGCTCAGGCTAGGATCCCGAGGTCCTGGGATCGAGCCCCGTAACAGGCTCTCTGCTCCACGGGAAACCTGCTTCTCCCTCTCCCACTCCCCCTGCTTGTGTTCCCTCTCTCGCTGTGTCTCTCTCTATCAAATAAATAAATAAAATCTTAGGGGCGCCTGGGTGGCTCGGTTGGTTGAGCGATTGCCTTCAGCTCAGGTCATGATCCTAGAGTCCTGGGATCAAGTCCCACATCGGGCTCCCTGCTCAGTGGGGAGTCTACTTCTCCCTCTGACCCTCCCCCTCTCGTGTGCTCTCTCTCTGTCTCAAATAAATAAATAAAATCTTTAAAAATAAATAAATAAAATAAAATAAAATCTTAAAAAAAGAAAGAAATGAAAGTATTAGTTCATATTAGCTCAACACTACTCCTCCCTGTTTTGACTCTCCCTAGATTAGTTTAAAATTTAAATGTACCCCTCCATTAAGTATATATATTTTTTTAAATAAGGCAATTAAGTATGGCACACTTGCTTAAGACACTCATCTTCTCAGTCCGGAAGACTACTATCAGGGAATTTCAAAGAAAAATCTTAAAAGAAGTATGAGTGAGTACTTGAGCTGCAAGGCGTGCACACAGTTTGCCCCTAATCCTGCCAACTATAGAGAAAGCCATCCAGAGTACCAGGCATCCTCTTCCAAGCCTAACAGCAGATTCCTCAAAAGCCTGCCACCAGGTACAAACTTCTGTACCACCTTTCATGCTGAAAAGGCACGTCTCCAAGAGTGTCAGAGGCCCTCTAAAACTGGTGAAGACGACCCCCAGATGTTGGAAGAGAACAGGGCATTCCTCAGGTCAGCACCACACTCTCCATGTCTGTATCAGCTCCTCCAGGACTAGTACAATTCCTGATAGGGCATGACCCCTCCCTCATCACAAACCACCCTGCTTAAAACTACAACACCCACTCTGTCTCCCCTTCCTCTGCCTTATTTTTCCTGCTACCTATTACCACCGAATATACAGCTTATTTATTTTACTTACTGTCTTTTTCCCCCACTAGAAGGTACCCTCCCATCCAGGCAGCGTCTTTTAAGCATCTTACTATTAGTAGTATAGTCCCAGAGACTAGAACAGAGCTTAGCCCGTAGAAGGAGCTCAATAAATATTTCTTAAAAAAATGCTACAATTCTTTTATTATCTTTAAATGTATACTACTGCTTATTATCAGGATTTCCCTGAGAAAACCACTTGTTTTCTGAACCTGTTTTTTTTTTATATATATAAATGAGCATAAATATAACATTATATGTTAGGCTTACAGATAGAGAAATGAGGGGCGCCTGGGTGGCTCAGTTGGTTAAGAGTCTGCCTTCGGCTCAGGTGGGATCGAGCCCCGCATCGGGCTCCCTGCTCAGCAGAGAGCCTGCTTCTCCCTCTCCCTCTGCCTGCAGCTCCCCCTGCTTGGGCGCTTGTGCGCGCACTCCCTCTCTCTCTCTCAAATGAATAAATAAATAAATCTTTAAAAAAAATTCTACAAATAGAAAAATGAACACAGACATAAACACAGATACACTGAATACAACCAACAGAAGCAGAAGTGTCGGAGTATAAATTTATAGCTGCTAAGTCTACATGCAAAGCACCTGATTGCTTTACACAGGCTGTATCTTTTGATTTTCAAAATCAAAATGGTTACTTTAAAAGTAACCATTATTTTTCTTGTTTATAGATGAGGAAACCAGAGTTCCAAGAAGTTAACAGCCGGGCCCAAAGTCACATAGCTAAGACCTGGCACAGATGACATTCAAATGGGGCTTGTCTGACACAGTAATACTTTTACACCAGGCTGCCTCTCAGGTAGATATTAAAAGCCCAACTTAAGGGGCGCCTGGGTGGCTCAGTCATTAAGCATCTGCCTTCGGCTCGGGTCATGGTCCCAGGGGATCCTGGGCTCCCTCCCCCACACCCCCTGCTTGTGTTCCCTCTCTCGCTGTGTCTCTGTCAAAAAAAAAAAAAAGACCAACTTAATTAGGTTTCTAAGAGTGTGGCTAGGCCTAGAACTCAGCTTTAAATCACAAAAAAGAGAGCCCAGCAAATGAAAAAAAAAACTGTTTCAGAAATCAGAAATTAAGAGTCTGGGTGTAAGATTCCCTGCATCAGTGAGGACATTCGAAAGAAAACAGGCTTTGGGCTTAGGTGCTGGTGCCTTGTGTATGTTCCTAGCTAAGTTACTCATTCTCTTAGAGCCTCAGTTCCAAAATCTGTGAGAGAAAAGAAAGGAAAAAAAGAAGCAGGGGGAGGTTGGATGAATTATTATCTACCAACAAGATTTGTTGTCATCTTTAACTAAAGTGAGATATTTGAAAGTGCGCAGAAGAGTACCTGACATACAATAAGTAGTAAATACACGTTATATTTAATGTCATAGTTTACTCATTCCTTGAACGGTAGGACAAATATAAAACAAACAAAAAAAACAACTGGGAGAGGTTTCATGAGAACCTAGGAAAAATCTGATGAGATCTTAAAATTCTATGTCAGAAGAGCCCACGAAACACTAAATTCTGTCTTATATTTCATTCATCCATTGAGTAACTCCCGAATACCTCTTTACCTGATAGGTACTGAAGTAGGTACTATCAGCGTATGTAAGGCACAATCAGAACCATACGAATTTAAGACAAAATTCAATCATTTCATTCACTGAGCAGGTATCTAGTGAATGATTCCCAATACCATTAATTTACTAAAGATGTTTTAGAACCATCGGTAAATTCTTTCAAACTTTTCTTAAAGTTCTGCAAGAAAACTATAATTTATGCCATCATCCAAACTATAGCTAAGATTTAAAGGTATAAATCTTAACAAAAAATCTGAGAGAGGGTGCCTGGGTGGCTCAGTTGGTTAAGCAACTGCCTTCAGCTCAGGTCATGATCCCAGGGTCCTGGGATCGAGTCCCACATCGGGCTCCCGGCTCAGCGGGGAGCCTGCTTCTCCCTCTGACCCTCTCCCCTCTCATGCTGTTTCTCTCTCTCTCTCAAATAAATAAATAAATAAAATCTTTAAAAAAAAAAATTTCAGAGAATGTTTGAGTTTTACTTCATTTTGTCAGAACAAATACTTTTCAGATACCATTTCATAATATAAAACAGTTTGTTTAGATAATTGTTACTTAAGTAGCATTTATACATTTTTAAGGCAAGGAAAGAAGTATTGATTAATCTCTCAAACTATCTTGAACATTATGAAGTTTACTAAAATACTCATTACCCACAAGTCGCAATAAATGAACCAGTAGAGCAGTTACATTAACAGACCAACACAGAAACTGGTTGGGTAAGACGTTACTCAGCAAATCAATATCATTACTTTTCCTTCTGAAAATATAGCAGGAGTTGGAGGGATATAAAGGAATCATACATTACTTTCAGTTTCTATAACTGTACCACATTTGTAATGAAATATAGTTTTGCATGTATCCTGAATGAAAGGCCAAGGAGGACAACCAATCTGCAAATATCGTGATAAAATCTAATTTATACCTTTTATTTTATTTTATTTATTTGACAGAGAGAGCGCACAAACAGGCAGAGCGACAGGCAGAGGGAGAGAGAGAAGCAGACTCCCTGCTGAGCAGGACCCTGGGATCTGAGTGAAAGGCAGATGCTTTAACTGGCTGAGCCACCCAGGCGCCCCTAACTTATACATTTGAAATTAATAAGGCATATAGGCGCCTGGGTGGCTCAGTTGGTTAAGCGACTGCCTTCGGCTCAGGTCATGATCCTGGAGTCCCAGGATCGAGTCCCACATCAGGCTCTCCGCTCAGTGGGGGGTCTGCTTCTCCCTCTGACCCTCTCCCCTCTCATGCTCTCTCTCACTCTCTCTCAAATAAATAAATAAAATCTTTAAAAATAAATAAATTAATTAATTAATAAGGCATATTTAACAAAAAAACATTCCTTGCATTAACATTATGATTACTATGGATTTTTATGAAGGTAAAATATGGTTTCCTGTTACTTAATTCCAAAAGTTCCAATCCTTTCATAACCTAAAAAGGTTAAAAAAAAAAATCCAAGAGAGGATGTGAGTTTCTTGCAAAAGTTATCAGTCTCATGTGGGATAAAATGATTTGTCACTAAAGCTACTTGGTAATGCTGTATTTAATGTGGCCCATATCATGAAATCTAAGAAATCTGGGTTTTATTTAGTTAATAAAGTAAGCAAATAACCAATGTTCTGATGAAGAGCTTTAAAAGTCATTAAATTATTCACACTAACATTCCCTAAAATATTGACAACAGTATAATTAAAATTTAAAAACTGTTAATTTATGGGCAGGAATGACTAGAGAAAAAGTGTCATCTCAGCAAAGTCTAAAGAATTGAAGAATCAAAATATGGACGGTCAGTGGCTCCCAGGTCTTAAATAGAACTAATTTTCAGAGGCCACAGAAAAGGGTGCCGATTCAAACAAACTTATTACTGAATCAATCTGCCAGGAATCCGGCAGGAAAGCTCTGGACAGGTGAGGTACTACAGTGTGGGAAACCTGGTCACTGCCCAGCAGGACCCAAATAAAAGTAAAAGGTTAAGGATTACCTTGAGGTTTCAAATGAAATATTCCTACTAGAAATAATTAACACCTTTAAGCCACTGTAAATAAGCACTCTCCTTCTTACAAACCAGCGACACTTTACTGCATTTTCTCCCAAACTGTGAGGATTGGTAAGACAGCACCATTTCAAAATCTTTGTTTGGTCTCCAGTATTTTACAGTCTTGTCACTGAGCTGAATGAAAGGCCCAGCACAACCATGGTTTTAACTACTTAATGCATCATCACTACCTACTGGGCAAGACTCAAACTCAACCAGGGAAGCACACGACTACAAGTAGGGTAATGGATTTCCTGCTGAATATCTCTTACCAACTGCCACTCCTTAAATAAGAATGAGAAAGGTAATTATTGCTCCTGTTAAGACAATTCCACGGACCAGCACAAAGATAGTGAATGCATTATTATCTTTCCAAATGTGTAAGAGACTAAACCTCCACAATCCCTAGTCACCCAAACCACCACCCTTAAGTCAGACAAGCTGCATTCTGAAACCTTCTTCCAACTAAACATAAGGTACTAATCTGCTATCACCATTCTCAAAAAAAAAAAAAAAAAAAATTAAAAGCTTTCATTTCCATTTAGCTGCCACTTAAGATTTATAAAAGGTTCATTTTTCCTTTCGTTATCAACTCAAGTCCTCACAGAGCATACTTTCTTCATCACAGGTTGCCAATTTTTGGTACGTTAAAAATCCCATCAAGTTGCACTTCCATGATGTGACAATTAACTTTTAAAAATGACGGATAAAAGAGGTGGATGCATAAAGTCATTCTGCATTCTATTACTGCACCTATCTAATAAAGGAAAGCTCCTTTATAAAGGTCAGAGAATTTTCTTCTCTTTAATCAGAACTCTAAAAGACGAACTTTGAAAATACATTAAATTGGATGGGCCAAGGAATGTGTAATACAGAGCCTTCTGTCAGTGCATCGCGGAAGTAAAGAAATGTCTCCATTATCTAGTCTTTTAATTTCATTTCCATTATGTTTATGATTTTTAAATCATGGTTTCATAAATAACTAGCATTTTATACTCAAGAACTGTATTTCTAGATTTCTAGATTTGATGTGACGTCTTAACATCTGATGTCTGAAGACATAATCTCCTCGGATATAACTGCCTGCCGGGTCTCCGTGTACAGCTAGGCAGGTTGTGCTCTACACAACCCTAGGGGGCGCCACTTACATCGGAGAGCACAGATCTATGTATTTATTAGGACAATTCCCTGCCAGAAGGCAGTAAAGTGTCTTGTCCTAAGAAAATCAATGTATTGTGACAATTTTCCAACATTGGGAACTAGAGTATCTCAAGAAAAGGGTGTCTTTTTTTTAACTTTTTAACACAAAGAAGCAAAAGAGGCTAGCAGCTTCTGGGACTACCTGACTCTTAGTCTCTGGAAGGTCAGGGTGAGAGGATGACCACTCCCCAAGGTGAACTCCCAGAAGCAGAGCTCTGATAAGGTCCACCAGGCCTCCCCCCCTTAACTGCAGCGCAAAGGCTCATTTCTCCCAAACGAAACGTAAAAATACCAACCTTGAAAAGATCATCTAGGGTCCTAACTCACTAACGTTTGGTCCACATACGTTTGAGTGAATTCAGTCAGTTATAGGGTATGTGACCACTATGTTTCACTATAGCAGTTTCTTAACAAGGCCACCATGAGGCGTCCCAGGACACAAATCTGCTCAATCACTCACAACTAAATCTGTTAGGGTTTTACAAACTTCTTTCTCCTAATCAACATCTATAAGCAGTTTATACTCTCGTGGATAGAACAAAATCGAACAGCCCTAGAATAACTTTAAAGTTCCTTTTGCTTAAGACGAGGATGAGCTGTGATTCAGGCTGGGATGCTTCTTCCTCAGACCACACTGTAATAAACTTATGGCATTTGATAAACTCGCATGCCATTTAACAATGTGTTATTGTTTTGCAAATTCTTCCTCTGTTTTCAGGACACAGGGAGCTACGCCACAGCCATGCTGCAGTTTACTATCTGTTGGCTAACAAAATTATGTTATACTACTAAATAAATTAGAAGTCAACTAGCAAGATAATAAAATTATTTCAAAGTTAATGTGTACAATGCATTGCATATAGCTTTATGCTAACCATAAATAACATTTTAGTTCTTTGATCTTTTTTACCAGGTATAAACAACAACAAAGAAAAGCCAGATATTCCTGCCATGAAAGTGGTGCCATCAATTGATTAAACATATTTTCCACCTCATTTTTGTGCTAAACAGATTTCTACATAGCAAAACACCAAACCAGAGGTCTTACGTTTTGGTTCCAGCTCTGCCACTCAGATGACCTGGGTCCTAGTCTTTTATCTGCACTTTGTTTCCTTTGAATTTAAAATGATGGATCAGGCTAGTCTAAGATCATTTTACCATATCCCTTTTGGAGCTAAAATTCTATTATTCCCTTTGGATGTAAGTTACCTGAATTCCAAAACTATTTTCTCTTCTAAGTGGTGGCACAAGGTTTATTTAAAAAAAAAAAAAAATTACAGGTATTTCATCTTTTAGAATACGATTTAATACTACTAACTTCTTAAGCTGTAGATATTTACCACTGCTTAGAATGACTCAAGAAACAGTTTTAACAAGCAACTCTCTTTATGGCAATCTGTGTGACAGTGTAGGAACACAAATAGAGAAAAGGTACTTTTATTCTGAGCCAGAACCTCAGCACTACAATTCCACAGGAGTCAGGACAGCTACAGGGCGCTAGCCAGTGGCGCAGACGTCCTGCGCTCAGCGCAAGAGGCAGTGGGGCAGTGGACGGGAGTGAACAGGAGCGTGGCCTCCTTAGAAGCAGCTGGAATGGAATGTCAGCTCCACCACGTACCGGAAGAATGACCTTGGGCACGCTGCCTTGCCTCTCGGACTCAATTCCCTCATCTAAAATGGAGATGATAATTCTTTCCTCATAGGCTATTTCGAGGTAGAGAAGGACCACTACGTTCAGCGGCTTAACAACGGAGGGTGGGGAGGAATTCCACCTAATTATCCTCATGACTTTTATTTTCATACTCCATTTTAAACGAAAAGCCAAACTAAAGAGAAGAAAGTTCACAGCTTCCAACCCCTTCCCCTTTTTATATGCCTTCAATAAACACACGCTCTAGCTTTTCTTCAAAATGCAATTTTTTTTTTTTTAAGATTTTATTTATTTATTTGACAGAGAGAGAGAGACACAGCGAGAGAGGGAACACAAGCAGGGGGAGTGGGAGAGGGAGAAGCAGGCTTCCTGCAGAGCAGTGAGCCTGATGCGGGGCTCGATCCCAGGACCCTGGGATCGT
The DNA here is from genome assembly GCF_029215605.1 of Mirounga angustirostris. Taxonomy (NCBI): domain Eukaryota; kingdom Metazoa; phylum Chordata; class Mammalia; order Carnivora; family Phocidae; genus Mirounga; species Mirounga angustirostris. Next base: position 53,428,841 of record NW_026991709.1, on the reverse strand, counting down.
GACCTGAGCGAAAGGCAGACGACTGAGCCACCCAGGTGCCCCAAAATGCAATTCTTTAACAAACTTCTTCTTTAGCCATTAATACTACACCGAGTGCCAAAGTTAGTATAAATATTCAAATGCAAATTATAAAAATTAAATGGAAGTCAAGGGAACCTATAGAAATAAATATTCTAAATAAACTGCTTTTGTGTCAGACTTTAAATCTTTTATTTTTTTAATTTATTTTTTTATTTTTATTTATTTATATTTTTAGACCTTAAATATTTTAAATAAAAATGTTCTGGAACTCCAAGGCAATCATCTTTTATCATTCTCCCATAGTAAAATAATTAGTAGGCCTCTTTACTCTTGGGGAACTTTGAGATAAGACCTAACAAATAAAACTTTCCTACTATGTAAAATACTAATTGAATAATTGATCCTGTAGTAATTTTTGAATAGAAAGGTCTCTTTTATAGTTGGCAGCGGTGCTATATTGAATTCTCTAACTGGCCTGTGAAACATTCCTTTTCTAGAGTGCCAAATTGAAATGCCTTTTAAAGTTTTCAAGAAAAAACCCTCAGCACTTACCTTAACTTCTTTGAAAACACCAGTTGATAATCAAATCAGAATACGAATGTGTTCCAGAAATGGGTGTAGCTCAGATATCTAGACATCAATTCATATTTTCCAATTAATTTTCATTATCATTTCAGAAATATGTCTCGCAGGAAAAAAAAAATGGCCCCGATACATAATCCAAATCTCACTTAAGAATCCTAATATACACTTCAAAGCAAATTCTTTGTCAGTGTGTGGTCCCTATGCATTTAATTTTCCATCGTAAGCTGTTAAAAAAGTTATGTCAAATGGACAGTCATTCTACGTGAACTGAGAACATTTGTTTAAATACACAGACTTAAGTACACCAGAAATTTAAGGCCCATTTCACTAATTAAACAACCATATTGCCTATACCACTGCTGTTCCATTTATTTACAGTAATTTATCAGGTTGAAAATATATAAAAGAAAAAAAAACAAATCTTAGTTCAAAGAAAACAAATTCCGCTCTGCACACTGGGCAGGTCTCTGGAGCGGTCAGAATACTGGGTTCTGTTCTCAGGGGAGCCACTGCAAACTGAGTGTCCTGGGTCAAGCCACTTGACCCAGGCTGTTTCCTCATCTGCAAAATGGGAGTAAGGATACCCTCCTACCCACCTCACAGCATAGTTATAAAGATCAAGTAAGATGTCAGTGAAATCATAGTGTAAACTCTAGACTGCAATAACAAATGCAAGACGTATTTCACGGTTACTGTGTCTTTAAGGGTAACAGCCTTGCAATAAAGAAAGATGTGATGACTTAATGAGGAAAAGGATGAGAGCAAAATATTTTTAACTCTTGAAGCCTTTATTTGGAGACCCAGCTACAAATGCAGGAGAGCTGTTTTGTTTTGTTTTGTTTTGTTTTAAAGATTTTATTTATCTATTTGACAGAGAGAGAGAGAGAGAGAGAGAGAGAGACAGCACGAGAGGGAACACAAGCAGGGGGAGTAGGAGAGGGAGAAGCAGGCCTCCCGCGGAGCAGGGAGCAGGATGCGGGGCTCGATCCCAGGACCCTGGGATCCTGACCTGAGCCGAAGGCAGACGCTTAACGACTGAGCCACCCAGGTGCCCCCAGGAGAGCTGCTTGAAGAAACTTTTATTCAGATCTAGGAAGCTGGGGCAACTAAACCGTTTTTGTAAGGGCAAAGGGGAACTTCCGATGTTTACTGTAAGACATCAGAAATGGAAATTAGAGCATAGTAATTTATTCATTGTGCATATGTAAAACTGCTTTAAGTAAACATGTCCCAAAGGAGATTAATCTCTAGAAGGACCAGGGGTACCTGTCTTGACCGGTGTGCAGAGCCAAAGCCAAAGAAGGATGCCTTCACCCGGGCAGCTTCTAAAGGAAAGAGTTAATGCCACAGCTTCTTCTCAAGGAGGAAATGTTTGCTCTCCCCCCTCAGACAATGCTAAATGAAATGCATGACAGGTTTATGAACACAAAACTGGAATTCTACCACCTTTTAAAGAGAAAGTCTAAATAATAAAATTCCAAAAAGAAGAGAGAAAACGCGGGGCGCCTGGGTGACTCAAGTCGGTTAAGCATCAGCCTTCGGCCCAGGTCATGAACCCAGGGTCCTGGGATTGAGCCCCGAATCGGGCTCCTTGCTCAGCGGGGAGCCTGCATCTCCCTCTGCCTACCACTCCCCCTGCTTGTGCTATCTCTCTTGCTCTCTCTCTCTCTCAAATGAATAAATAAAATCTTAAAAAAAAAGGAGAGAGAAAACACAAACTACCTTGTTTTATTTATTTGTACATGAATTCAGTACTAATTAGAATAGTGTATACTGGGGTGATCCATGACCTATCCCAGCTTCAGCGATGGGGGAAGAAGGAATACGATGATAGCATATGAGAAATAATTCGATCATAAACTCCATTTTCTTCATTGGTAATATGTCAATAACATGTTAAAAATGCCCTTTAACTAAACAACTAAATGTGATTTGGCAGTTGTGTTCAGTAGAGCACACCTCTGTGAAGCAACACTGCCAAGGCTTAAAACCATATCTGTGTATGAGGTAATCCCACAATCGCTGGCTTTGCTACAATCAGGACAGGACTCATTTACAGGCCTCTGATCTCGATGCTGACCCATTCCTGTCTGCGCGGAGCCTTCCATACCCAACACATAGATGGTATAAAACAGAGCAATTCAATAAAGATTCATCACTTAACCATACTGTGACCTAGGTGTCATGGGTACAAATATGAGTAAAATCCAGATTTTAATGCTAATGAAGGTCACAGTTTTTGCTTTAAGATCTGAGATCACCATAGCCATTTCTCAGAGTTGTTCTTATTAACACTGCGACCCCCTCATGGGCTGCATCGTTCTGCCCACCTATAGCTTAGTCCATCTCCATGCTCGGTTGTGCTTTAAGGGACTCCTCCTGGTTAACCTTTTCATGCCAATGGATCTAGAGCCTTTGACAGCTTCCTCATGCTGAGCCACACACTGTCCACACCCGTACTCAGTCAACTAATATTTATTTAGTCCCTACCATGTGGCAAGCACTTTTAAAGGCACAGGAGATACAACAATGAAGAGAAATTGTCTCTATTTTTACCAGATCCCTCATGCTGAGCTAGACTGTCCTCATCCCTACCAACCAGCCTAATTCTGCCTACTCATTCAACAGTATTTATTGAGCTCTACCACGGCCTAGGATCTGAGGATACAGAAGTGAGCAAAATCAAGAAGACCTTGATCTCACAGAACATAACCTAAATTTGGAGTGACACTGCCCCATTTTAACCCAGAGTCTCCAAAGTGGGGTTCTTGAACTCCAAAAGATGAGCAAGACAAAGTCCACTGGAGTAAGAAAATATTAGAATTTTTCTTTATGTTCAGTTTGTCTTGTTTTTTTTATTTCTAAACTATATTTTTTAAATATGTAATATATGAATAGCCCAGTAGATATATAATTTATAGATAAATGTACACAGATCAAGAATACATGCTAAAATTCTTTTACTGAGGGGAATAACATTTTAAAGGTTCACAGGCCACTGGCTTGCCTGACGACACATTTGGAGTGAGCTGTTTGGCCCAGGTGGGATTTGCCTGGGCTGTCCATTAGGTTCATTTTCTCTCTGGTAGATTCAAATAAGAATTTTGCAAGGATGTCTAAATGTTAAGCTAAACAACCAAAGTTCGGGTCCTTCCCAATTTCCCCTCCCCGATCATCTCCTACTGCCCTATCCTCCCTCATGCCTGTGCGCCATGCACAGTGTAACAGCCTTACCTGCCATTCCACAGTCGGCATGCGTTGCCATTACAAGACTGGAAACAACCCGAGGCCAGAGCCCTTATCTTTTTATTCTGCAAACCCCAGAATTCCTACATATTATGGGTACTCAATACATGTTGCATAAAGTAATGGCAATTCAATATATGGAACCCAGAACTGCCAAACAGATAAGGTAGAGAACGATTATTTGCTTTACTGAAGACTGCTTTTCTTCATAAAATGATCATTACTGTACTCCTTTAAGCACCCCCATGTGTATTTCACAATCATTGATTACTTAACAGAGGGACCGGGGAATAGTAGAACTTGTTCAATCCGTAAAATCAACAGCCACTGCTAATTGAAGATCAATTAGAAATACACACGATGCATTCTGAGATTACAATTTATCAATTAAAAAAATTTTGAAAAACTGATTAAGTCAAAACTTTTCAAGGAAAACATCTTTAACAAAGTTCCAGTTATCCAAATTCTTAAGACCTATATATTAGACTTTAAGGCCATCTGGTTGTATTTGAAATAGATGTCAGGAATGACATTTACGGTCACATTTTAAAAACTTAAATAAAAGGAAATTCGCTTCCTAACAACTGATTCATGATCACAATTTCTAATGCAGTAAACTCATCACCGTATGTGAGATCAAGTCCTCGCACATGCCACTCTGTCCCCACCTGTGATCCCATTCCTTAAGACATTTCAAGCTATAAGAAATTTCTATATGGATTTGCAAGATTCATGCAGAGACTATATGTGAAAAATTATTAAAATAAAACAAAACCCTGGGCTGACAATGCACCTGAACATGTTCTCCGGGACTACAGCTGACCCCCGAACACAGGTTTGACCTGCACAGGTCCACTTATATACGGATTTTTTACAGTATAGGACTGTAAATATATTTTCTCTTCCAAATGATTTTCTTAGTTTTTCTTTTCTCTAGTTTACTTTAATATAAGAATACGGTATATAATACATATAACAAAACCTATTAATTGACTGTTTATGTTATCTGGTCAACAGTAAGCTATTAGTAGGTTAAGTCTCAGGGGAGTAAAAAGTTATACTTGGATTTTCGTCTGCACCGGCATCAGTGCCACTAATGCCCATGTGGTTCAAGTGTCAACTATGTATGGCACCAAATGAGATGAGAACGCAAATCCATATAACAAAACTTACAAAGAAGTTCATTATTACCATGAGGACTGGTAAATAATGAGATCCAAATAGTTGGACTTCCGTGATGCCAAACAGCCCAAAGATAGATAGAAAGACCCACAAGTTACTATTCTGTGTGTCTGTGTTCCTCTTTGCTGCTTTAATGTAAACATTAGGGCTATTACCAATGTTGTGAGTCTATGAAGAAATATTTTCCCAGATCAGCTCCTTCTTATGTTTAGGCTTATGAATGCATTCTGTTTGTTATTAAAGCAGCCAGGTGTGGTATCTGGAACACTGTGCAGAATATTTCAGAAACAAAGTTTTAATCTAAACTGGGCTGATACCCTGATACGACCAGTCAAAAGAGAGCACAAATAAAAATGGATGAAAATCCATACAATTCTGGGTGTAATAAACACAAAAGTCATGATTAAGAAGTGATACTGAAGGTTTGATCAAGTCAAAGGGGACTCCAAAGACCAGACCCAGATCACTAAACATAAAAGGGGAACCCAAAAAAGCCAAACTAAGGGTACCCTCCAAGCCATGGCTTACTAAACCATGAGAGAAATTGCAGTTGTAAACACAGGTTGAAAACACACTGGAAAACCAGACAACTGCTTGACAGAAAAACTGGGCATCATTTTTATAATCTGTAATCTCTCATGGATAGAAAAGCACATTTTTATCTCTTTAGAGTCTCATTTTGTGTTTAATGCCTGGGCTAGAGATCTTATTAATATACTCCTAGACTAGTATGTTACTAGCATAAACTATAGCAGTTTACAGTATTTTTATTGCCATGTGTTTGGACTCCTAGTTTGGATGTCTAGTTCAAACCTACTCCATTTAAGGTGCTTTTAACATGATTTGGTATATGTGGAATCCTCAACCACTTCCTTTTACTTCAAAAGTGTTGTCATCATAGCCTGTGACATTAATAGCAATAAATAAAAAAGGAAAAATAAAAGTCCAAAACACTCGACTGAAACTTAACTTTCTAATATAAATTGAAAGCTTTAACAAAAAAAAAAGTCTTGGCCCTTTAAAAACAGACCAAAAGACAAAATCATGCACTAATATTTAAATAAAAGCCAAATAAAGCCTAGAAGCCTGATTTTTAAAATCCACTCTAGTGCTTGGACCAAATTAGTTTCACAAGCTCAAAGACAATTAGGACAAACACTGTAACAGCAAGAAACTACCCCTGTATTTCAACGTCCAGCTCCTATGTTGGAATTTGCCAGTTTTTCAGGGTATTTACTCCAGTACTACTGTATGCTATGGTGTTAGAACGATTAGCACAGAATAACTTACATGATATTTACATCTACTGAACTTTTCCAGCCAAGAGGCCACATCTGCTTTAAGGACCAGGGCTATTACACATTCATCTTTATATTCTCAAAGTTTAAGTCAGCATCAACACACCATGGGCACTGGATCCATGAACACTGAATTAAACTGATACTCGGTTTGGCTACCTGAATCTCACCAACACTTAACGAAATTATTTAATATGTAAAATGTTCTTTGAACATGACCTAAGAAAGCAAGTAGAAAGAAAGGTGTCAAATGCCATAAAACCAACCTACTTGAATGAAAACAGTATAGAAGTAGCTGATGGGAGAAGGGGGGGGTGAAAAACAAGAAATGGAAGCCAACACCTGATAAAGTATCATTCCGCCTAAACAATTCAAGAGCACGTTCTCTTTTTTTTTTTTAATTTTATTTATTTATTTGCGAGAGAGAATGAGATAGAGAGAACATGAGAGGGGGGGAGGGTCAGAGGGAGAAGCAGACTCCCTGCTGAGCAGGGAGCCCGATGTGGGACTCGATCCCAGGACTCCAGGATCATGACCTGAGCCGAAGGCAGTCACTTAACCAACTGAGCCACCCAGGCGCCCCAAGAATACGTTCTTAATAAAATTATCATACACAAAAATTACCTTGACAAAATAAATAACCATCCCCTTCACATGTTTCGTGGATCAGGGAAAAAGAAAAGCCATTAAAAAACAACAAAGAATGACAAACTTTGTATCTTCTATAGGTGAATTAGGCTCTGATTTTGCTGAATTTGCAAAGATAAAAATTTAATTTCAGATAAATAGGGCTCTTAGTACAAAAAAAGTAACAAGTTAACTTTGTATTTCCTAAATGATTTGCTACTTGTATACAAATGTGTAATTTATAAAATCTCTTCTTAATCACAGTAGAAATAAGTTTCTTAGGTAAAAATAAATCAAAACTACCCATAAGCCACTTCAAAAAATGATAACTTTTGACTAATCCTATATCTAATTCATGTTTGATCATCAGATACTCTGAAATGAAGTCCATGAATCTGCTTAATTTTTCTACTCATATTAAACTTATTTTCAATGCAATTGTCAGAAAACTATTTTATAACACTATCCATGTTATATTGGTAAATTCCTTTAGTAAAATATATTCACCAATTAAGTATTAAAAAGTACTGGAGTGTCACACCAGTAAGGATGGCTATTATCCAAAAGACATGAAATAACAAGTATTGGTGAGGATGCGGAGAAAAAGGAACCCTCATACGCTGTTGGTGGGAATGTAAATTGGTGCAGCCACTGTGGAGAACAGTATGAAGGTTCCTAAAAAAAATTAAAAATAGAAGTACCATATGACCCAGTAATTCCACTATTGGGTATTTACCTAAAGAAAATGAAAACAGTAATTCAAGAAGATATACGCACCCCTAAGTTTATTGCAGCATTATTTACAATAGCCAAGATATGGAAGCAACCCAAGTGTCCACTGTCAGATGAAGGGATAAAGAAGATGTCACACACACCCCCACCCCCACTGCTGCCACCGCCACTGAATATTGGCCATGAAAAAGAATTTGCAACAACATGGCTGGACCTAGAAGGTATTATGCTAAGTGAAATAAGTCAGATAGAGAAAGAGAAATACCATATGATTTTACTTACATGTGGAATTTAAAAAACAAAACAAACAAACAAATGAAAAACCAGACTCTTAAATACAGAGAACCTGGCGGGTGCCAGATGAGAGGGGAATGGGAAAATGGGCTAAAAAGGTAAAGGAGATTAACAGGTAAAAACTTCCAGTTATAAGTAAGTCACCAAGATGAAAAGTACAGCATAGGAAATATAGTCAATAATACTGTAATAACATTGTACAGTGACATATGGTGACTACACTTATTGTGATGAGCCCTGAGTAATGCACAGAATTGTCAAATCACTATGTTGTACATCTGAAACTAATACAACATCATATGTCAACTATACTTCAAAAACAAAAAAAAGTATGTAAGGTATCTATAGATATATACTGTCCATAAATTTGCTTAAAAAAAAAAAGTACCAGAGTAAAAACATCATAGAATATTCAGCCTGAAAAACTCAACTCCTGGGGGTGCCTGGGTGAAAGGTCGGTTAAGTGTCTGCCTTCCGCTCAGGTCAGGATTCCGAGGTCCTGGGATGAAGCCCCACTGGGCTCCCTGCTCAGCAGGGAGTCTGCTTCTACCTCTGCCCCTCCACCTGCTCTTGCTCTCTCTCTCACACTCTCTCTCTCTCAATAAAATCTTTAAAAAAAAAAAAAAAAGAAAGAAAAACTCAACAAATGATTTCTACTGATGTACCAGAGCAATTAGTAAACAGTAAAAACAATAACTGTTGTTATTAGACTTTTTTATAGCAGATACACCACCTAGAAAGAAAGTTCACTAAATGTCAATTTATAAACTAAGTTTGGGGCTGGTTTAGTCTTTGACTGCAAACTCGCTGATGAGAATCGACAACAGGGCCCAGTTCAGAGACTTTCTCGTCTACCTCCCTTAAGATGAGAGAGAGTAGGGTTCCAACCCTATCACTTCAAAATGAAGATTTCTCTTTTGGTAGAAAGAAAAATTGGGAGGAATTCTTGGCTGAAAGCTGCCCCACACTTCTCAGTTCTAACCTCTTGGAATGTGACCCTAAAGGCTGGTAAATACAGAAAAAGCCCAGGAGACTGGGGCACTGCAGACAGGCCTCCTGAGCCTGGCACAGTCTCTTGCTACTTGTGTGACCTCAGACAAGTTACTTAACTTGACACTTAGTTTCTTCGTCACTAAAATAGAGTTACCTCTCATCAGAAAATTGTTGTGAAAAAGAAAGTAGTAAAAATCAAACTTATGCTTCCTAAGGATGCCCTCAGTCCAAATTATCTTTTCCCCTTCCTCCCAAAGTAAAATAGTATGTGGGAAACTCTTCTAAAATCTGCTTTCAACTTTCCCTTAAATATAAATGAACCTGTGTAGTCATCCTGTCACCCTAAAACACAAAACTGACTGGAGAAGTTTACTTTGCCTCACATAGCCTTGTTAAAGGCTCCTCATAATCCCTCCCTAACTGACACTTACATGTAGGGAACTGTGTAAGTCTCAAACTTGTATATTAACAACTTTATTATATGGCTAGTGATAATTACTAAAATAACTCAAAACTATAAAAGAAATCTTTAAAATCAAATAATGGTAAAAAAGAAAATCCAATGGTAAAAAAAAAGACAATACAATAAAAGGCTGAGATAAAAAAAAAAAAAATAGACAAATAGACCTCAGGGAGGACAGAAAAAAGGGAAGGAGAGTCCACTATCTTGAAAGCTAAGCAGGGTTGGGCCCGGTTAGTACTTGGATGGGAGAAAGGAAGAGAAGGAAGGGGAGAGAAGAAAGAAAGAGTAGGAAAGAGAAGAAGGGAGAGGGGACCAGAAAGAAAAAAATATGTAACTTCAGTAACTCAAAAGATAATCAGAATTTGACAGCTGGATGTAGAGAATTAGTTTCTCATTTTGTTCCATGCTCTCCCACGTTCCCTTTGCAGTCAATGAGAACTCCTCACTTGGCTGAGTTTTCAGAGGTGCACCAAAAGCTGAAAAAACTCAGCATATTTTTAAGATTAAAAGAATCAGCATTGTTATTAAGACTCCCTCTGAATTACTCAATCTGTGGCCTTCCTACACCAAAGGATATAGTTGTATCAGTAAGTAATTAAAGAAGAAAAACTTTCTTTAGCCATTAACCATTTCAGTCTATATCAAATGAAGACTGATTTAAGTCTTACCATAACAATAGATCAGATACAGCTATTAAGTTTATTCCTAGTGTGTCATATGTACTCTTCCTCACATCACACTTTATGTTTTTCTATAGTGGTTTTATAGGAAATTAAATGTATGGCTCCTGGCTGGCTCAGTTTGTAGAGCATGTGACTCTTGATCTTGGGGTTGTGAGTTCGAACCCCATGTTGGGCATAAAGATTACTTTAAAAAAAAAATCATTTCATTATCATTGAAAATAAAGGTATCGGGCGCCTGGGTGGCTCAGTTGGTTAAGCGACTGCCTTCGGGCTCAGGTCATGATCCTGGAGTCCGGGATCGAGTCCCGCATCGGGCTCCCTGCTCAGCAGGGAGTCTGCTTCTCCCTCTGACCCTCCCCCCTCTCATGCTCTCTCTATCTCATTCTCTCTCTCAAATAAATAAATAAAATCTTTAAAAAAAAAAAGAAAAGAAAGGTATCTAGAACCTCTATGAAACAGTACAACCCAAAAACATTCTCACCTTAGAGTAAACTAAATTTGCAGAAAACACTTTCTATTTTTACTTTTCTGATAGAAAGAAATGTGCAAGTGGCAATAAAGGAAATGTAACCCCTTCACGAAACTCTCCTAACAGTAAACCATAATGAAAGTAGCTGAAATTTTGTTCACCATTATATGAGAAACATCCAACCTGGTAGAAGTTTCAAGTACAGATTTCAATGTGTGTGTTTGTTTAATAAACTAACCACAGGGGTGCCTGGGTGGCTCAGTCAGTTAAGCATCTGCTTTTGGCTCAGGTCATGACCTCAGGGTCCTGGGAAGGCTTCCTGCTCAGTGGGGAGTCTGCTCCTCCCTCTCCCTCTGCCCCTCACCCCACTCGTGCTCTCTCTCTCTCACTCCCTCTCTCAAATAAATAAATAAAATCTTTAAAAAAAACAAAACAAAACAACTGCAGCAAAAACAAAAAAGGATCCCAATGTCAAAATGGTATAGGAGGTTCAAGTAACGGGGATGGGGTGGGCTGTGTTGTGTGTGTGTTTAATCCTTCCTTATCTAGGAGCCTTTCACTGCCCGACTCAGGAGGTACAAATGTTAGCTACCATTTTGCTTACCTGACTTTATTAATCTCTGATGCCTTCCACCTTCATAACTGAAGCCACGGGGTTTCAAAAGACAGTCTGACTGAGTTAATATGTAACATTAAGATATCTTGTTAGGATATCTTATGTGATTCACCAGCTTGCAATGAACTCAACATATTCAGATGATCAGTGATCAAAATCAGCAAAAGGATACTCACTGAGTTAAATGGGTAGGAATACCAGACAATTTCGCTGTGTGGACTAAGAAAGTTAATACAACAGGATCACAGTCCCTTATCTGAAATGCTTAGGTCCAGGTATGCTTCAGATTTTTGTGAGTCTTAAAGGTCAGAAGGAGCATACAGCATATATTACGTAACATTCCTAACTAGATCTAGGATAGTACCTCATAGCCAAATATATTACTATCTCTACAGCAAAATATGTGAATATTCTTTCTAAGTGGGTTTTAAAACTACTTTAAACAAGCCCATGACAGTCAGGTTCTGCCACCAAATGAGCTTTGATGTCAGACTTTTGGAGGAAAAAAAAAAAAAACTTAGTTTTTCAGAGATTTTTTAGATAAAGGGTTGGGAATGTATATCCAATACCATTATACATCAAAGTATAAAGACATTTTCAAAATATATAGAGCTTATTAATTTACTGGAGATGAAAAAGTAAGGTAAATTAAAATTTAGCAAAGTAATAAAAAGATCTGTTCCTGGCAGATAGAACCTTAAAAATTAGGAAACACGGGGCGCCTGAGTGGCTAAGTCTGTTAAGCGTCTGCCTTCGGCTCAGGTCATGATATCAAGGTACTGGGAGAGCCCCACATTCAGTCCCAGGTCTGGCTCCCTGCTCAGCAGGAAGTCTGCTTCTTCCTCTCCCTCTGTCCCTCCCAACACCCACTCCCAGCTCCTACACACTTGATTGCATGTGCACGGGCTCTCTCTCTCTCTCTAATAAATAAATAAAATCTTTTAAAAAAGAAAAAAAATTAGGAAACCCAAGTTACCTAATTTTAATTTATTCAAATAAATTAATGTTGCGACTACTTAAAAATAAATGTCTGTTAGAGGCAATGAGTATTTGAGTAAGACAGGAGTGTCTGAGAACACTGATACTTATAGTCTTTTGTACTTCCTTTGCATTTGACCACGTGTTGCATTTTCCCTAGCTTTTGGTTTTCACATTGTTTGAGATTTCAGGGATTTGCTGTATTTCCCATTCATCTTCTCCTTAGTTTGCCCCTCTTTTTTATTTAAGTGGCTATTCTGTGCAACGTAATTTGTTACGCACTCTGGATGTAACGCTTCTCAATCTCCATGCCTTGACACAATAATAAGTTTTAACTGGTTGTGAGGAATGCCCAAGTAATTAGTTATGAACAAAATACCACAGTTTATAAAGAATTTTACATGTTTGTATATGGATGTATTCAAAATTTTCATAACAACAGCATCACTCTCACTTATATTCTGATTTATTTTCTTGATAGGGAAAGTGGCTTTATCACACTGTGAACTACCTATAAACCCACCACATAATTTATCTATGTCTATAAACAGGGAAATTATAATGCCCTGTGTGTAAACATCAGTTGCATGTGTCTTAGCAGAAGAAAGTTTGAGAACGGATGCTCTAAGACATTCCAAGATGGACCAAAGTCACCGAAAAGAACGCCCAGTGCCAACAACTAATCACTTTGAAATATGACAAGAGCTATTCTCCTGTCCCGTGCTCTCTTTTTAGAGAAGTACGGAAATCATTCCCCAAATCTGAAGGGACACCATACTTAACTATGACATGCCTCAGTTATTTGTCACTTTTATCCTTTTATCTCTTACCCTGGTTATTCTTACTATTTCCTTTGTCAGTAATAAAGTGCTTACCTAACATCTCACACCCCGGTAAAAATGCACCAGTGTTTCATGATAACAGCGTTGAGAATTCTAGTTGGCACCAGAACAACATGGAACTGTGCAAGTCTCCTTACACATGGATATTTACAGTACTCTACTGAAATGTATTTTCTCTGCCTTATGATTTTCCCAATAACATTTTCTTTTCTCTAGCTTACTTTATTGTAATATAGTTTATAATACATTTAACACACAAAATATGTGACTGTTGACGTTATCAGTAAGGCTTCCAGTCTAAAGTAGATTATTAGTAGTTAAGTTCTTGGGGAGTCAGAAGTTGTATGCAGATTTTTGCCTGCATGGGGCGGGGAGGAGTTGGCACCCCAACCCTTGTGTTGTTCAAGCGTCAAATGCACTTTAGAGGCAACAAAAATTAAAGGGCACAGGGTGGCAGAGCATGCAACTCTTGATCTTGGGATCATGAGTGCAAACCCCACCATGGGGGCAGAGTTTCCTAAAAAAAAAAAAAAAAGTTTAAAAAAAATTAAAGCTTTGAAAAACTTCCAATTTAGTGGGACTTGGGATGAGGTGAGACAGAACTAGAAGAACATATATATGGAGTACTGACTGTGGATAAGGGTCATTAGACATCGCTGTCTTGTGTAATTCTCATTCTGAAATATGAATATATGAATTCATATGAATTCATAAATATGAATACGCCTTTCTGCACATAATGAAGGAAGTTTATTTTGAAGTGACATGCTTCAAGTCCCTCAGTCAGTAAGCAAGAGGGGCAACGGTAGCGAAGTCTAGCGATCTCTGACTTCCAAGCCTCTGTTCCTCGTACTACATCTGCTACTCTCAACAGAGGGTGACAAGGGCTCTTGTCATACTGAGGTACTGCCAACATGCTGACGGAAATACAGCCACTGAATGTTGAAGCTGGAAGAGACCCTGGCTAAGAACTTGAATCCCACATTCAGTGCAGGACTTCTATTCACTCTTTAGCCATCCGTCCCATACACCAGAGTTTCTCAAAGTGTGTCAGAGTACCTTGCACCTGCTTCAGAACCACTGAAGCACTACTTAAATCACAGATTCCCAGGCCCCACCTCAGTCACACTGAATCAGCTTATCTGGATATGGGACCTGGGGACCTCCACTTTTTTTTTTTAAGATTTTATTTTTAAGTAATCTCTACGCCCAACGTGGGGCTCAAACCTACAACCCTGAGATCAAGAGTCGCATGCTTCACAGACTGCCCCAGCCAGGCGCCCCTGGGAGCCTCCATTTCTAACAAGTCCTCCAGGTTGGTGTTTTTCAAACTGTTAAGTCCTAAGACCAATTTAACGAATAACACTGTGTTTTTTTAATAAAATAGTTTGGAACACATTAGATTTATAAAGATCAGATACGAATAGAAATAGCAGAGGGTACTACTCTTAGTACCGTTTCAGCAAAACTTTTGTTTCAGTTTTTATATATGGATCGGGATATAAAAGGCATTTCTTACCATACATCTTAGTCAAAAACATTTAATACAGCTGCTTTAAACAATTTTTGTCCTCATTCTTATTTCTCCTTTGAAGTAAGTTATCGATATTTTATGTAATTATTCCCTTTACAAAAAACCCAACATTCAATGTCCATTTTCAGATCTCAGTTATTCTATCCCAGGAACTTCCGTTTTATCCCATGATCTCTTCACCTGAGCGCCATGTTTAACTATTGGTTTAATTACCCAATCAATATTTTACAGTATTTATTTTCCTAAGATTTCAGAAAATCCAACTCATTCTTATTTTTCACTTTGTACTTTATACAACCGCCTCATGAGCTATAATTATTTCACTATCTAGATCCTTGAGTTGACTCACATATCTTAACTTATTAAGTTTATATTTTGGTAGGTGTGTCAGTGCTTCATGGTCTATATTCAATACTTTAAGTCTTTCATTCCCGGGGCACCTGGGTGGCTCAGTCGTTAAGCGTCTGCCTTCAGCTCAGGTCATGATCCCAGGGTCCTGGGTTGGAGCCCCACAAGGGCTCCCTGCTCAGCAGGAAGCCTGCTTCTCCCTCTCCCACTCCCCCTGCTTGTGTTCCCTCTCTCGCTGTGTCTCTCTCTGTCAAATAAATAAATAAAATCTTTAAAAAAAAAAAAAGTCTTCCATTCCCTCAGTCTTTCATCTCCTCTGTATTTATATATACTTTTAGATGGAATTCACTACTGGCTTGCCTGCTTTTGCATTTCCATTGTGTAACTGGTACTTATTCCAGTTCTCATCTTTTTCTTTGAAAGAAAAAAAAATGAAAACAATCCCCATTAATACATGGGGATTATCTGCATGTATCTTTACAGTTTTAAAGTGATGTCTTGGCATTTCAAGAAACTGTAATTGCCTTCTAAGGGATAATATGAACATATATGAATGTTGAGAGAAGATATACTCAAAAAGTGCTTTCCTCAGGTATAACTTATATAGAAATCTCTATAATTCAACACAGTCTGTGATGACTCCCCTTGAGGTAGTACAAACCCACTGACTGAATTAGTCACAGAATCTTCTAGCTGGAAGACCCTCATTCAATCTTTAGCCTTAGTCCTTACTACCTTCAGAGCAGTGTTTCTCAAAGTATAGCCTGAGGACCACCTGTATCCAATTTACCTAGGGCATGTAATAAAAACCAAGCAGTGAAATTACAATATTTTTATAATTCGGGTATGTTTTCATTTCATAGTGAGAGGAAGGAAGTTGACTAAAAATATAAAGAAGATATCACTCAGACCTATTTTAAAAGGTGCCCTTGGTGAAATGCTAAAAAAAATGAGGTGGACTTCAAACTACAAGTTCAAGAAAAGTATCTCTTTCTTAAGTTAAGCACTGCTTAAGATTAAGTCTTAAAATCCAGGTATCCCACACTGGTGGTGATGCAGTATGCCATAATTAATTGCCTAAATTTAGTAAACTTAGAACCTTTAAATATCACAATTTTAAACATTTCTGTACTTTTATAAGACACTAATAATTTCAAGGATTTCCTTTAATACAGCATAAACAGCCAGGCCATTTTCAAAAAGTTTTTTTTAGTAGGGTTAATCTGTGAAGTCTTTATTACTTCTATTAAAGATTTCTAATGTAAAAGTAGTTGATATTCCTGGTTAAGATACAGGTAAAATGTGGCCCTTCTCCCTGCTCAGCGGGAAGCCTGCTTCTCCCTCTCCCACTCCCCCTGCTTATGTTCCTTCTTTCGCTGTGTCTCTCTTTGTCAAATAAATAAATACAACCTTTAAAAAAAAAAAAAAAATGTGGCCCTTGCTTTATCCATGCCCTATGAAATGTAGGAAAACATAAACTTTTAATATTTTGGCTGATGATGATTAATTAGAAATTATGTTTGTCATTTTACTGAGAAATATAACATTATACTTTAGTTGCTGAGTCAGATTTTCATGAATTGTGCCACATTATGAGACTGTTCCTTCTTTTTAACTACATACAAAAAGCCTTATCAACTACATAGTCACTTACAGCATAAGCAAACCATAATTACGTGTTCACCCTAGCTTCCACCCAAAGCTGTGTTCTTAATTCAATGTCTAAACAAATCTCCTCTGTTTCAATGGATTAAGTATAAAGATCAGATCTATAAGGTAAGAGGTGGCATACACTTTTGAAGTTGTAGAGCAGAGCTATATGCATGTTTAAGGCAGAGCTATCTCACAAACTCCTAAACCCAGAACTTTTTTTTTTAGATACAAAGATCAAGATGAATTAAAAAAAAAAAAAAGGAAGGTGTCAAAATTGCAAATTTTTGTAAATATCGAAGTCTCTAGCGGAAGATTTTTTCTAAACCGGCCACAGTAGCTCCACAAGTTGTAGCACTAAGTAAGAAAGAACATATATTAACCTCCTCTTTTCAACAGCTAGCATTAAATGTGAAATGCAAATTAAGACTTCAGTTTCAGAACTTAATAGAGATATGCAGAATAATAAAATGGGAAGTTTGGAAACTCTTGGCAATATAGAAGCAAAACCTCTATCTAAATTCTTATTTTGATAATTAAGCTTCAAATCAAATAAATACGTTTTAGATGCAAATAACTGGCAATTCATTGTCAGGGTGACTTCTTTTAGATCACTACTACAAGTTTTACACTACAAAAACTACTCTGACTTCAAAGACCAAGACTGTTCTTGAAAATATTGTTTTAATGAACCAGTTGTTTGATATCTCAAAGAAATGCAAGAGCTCATCAGATCGCTTTTATTCTGGAAATTACTGATTCCCATTTTAAATTGTGAATTGGTCAAATATATTTCCATGGGGAAAGAACTAACATTAAAAGTTTGCTCTAGTGAACAAAATAATGTGCCTCACATGCATAAATGTGGTGTTCTTTAGTAAATCAGGAATGCATTTTGAATACTCTTGCCATATGTTCAAAAATGAAAAACTTCTCTTGCAAACAACCTTAAAAAAAAATCAAAAACACTGAAATCCACATATTTTGGTGTGCACTAAATTCATCTTACAGAACCATCTCATTCTGACCGTTCCAATCAGACTGTTATGTCTGTGACATATTAAGAGGTTCTCTTAACTATCTAAAATAATGTGATATTTACTTTCCATTAAAAGATGTTGGACACAGAACTTATAATCACCTAAGGTTCTCGGCAATGTCAAAGTATGTTTTGCTACTATATGGAAACTACCAGAAAGACCTGGTCCTCAATTCCTCTCAATACTAAGACAACCTTTTAGTAACATAACATCCCAGCAAGTCAGGCAACAGACCAGGTAAGATTTCTTTCCTTTTTGTTTTATGGAAAACTGAGTTCAAGTCTATTTCCCCTTTTTTTTTTTTTTTTTTTTTTAAGATTTCACCTATTTATTTGACAGAGAGAGAGAAAGCAGGAACACAAGCAGCGGGAATGGGAGAGGGAGAAGCAGGCTTCCTGCAGAGCAAGGAGCCCGACACGGGGCTCGATCCCAGGACCCTCAGATTATGACCTGAGCTGAAGGCAGACACTTAACTACTGAGCCACCCAGGCACCCCTCAAGTCTATTTTCATTCACAAAATACAAACTCCATCTTCACTATGGTAATATTCTCGAGTACCACAACTGATATACACATTTAGTACAAGTAGTTTTCTTAACTTATCAACAACTTGGAATATCTGAGGTGTTCTTTACAATGGAAGGGGGCAAACTGCAAGCTGGTTTTCTGCAATTGGGGCTCACTCTGCTACTTTCAAAAGTTCTATCAATTCTCACCTAGACCGTTACTTCTCAAGAACTAACTATTCAGGCACTTGCTGTCCCACACCTTATTTCACCAATTTTCCCATTTGGGAGCATACATGTGAAAAAGGCACTTAAGGGATTTGAGAGTCGCTGTTTATTGCATATACTGGCTGTTAAAATATACCCAATTTCTCCAAATATGTAAATTTTGAAGGAAATTATGATTAACTTGGAAATAGTTATTTGCCTTTTATATCAAGCTGGTCCACTAAATACTAGATTTACAACACTGTCCATTCCACCCTTCCCCACCAGAAAAATAACTGTCACAAACAGCCCAAGTTACCCAAGACAGAGCACCTAGGAAAGAGTAAGCAAATGCCAGTCACAATTATTAGAGAGGCATTCTGCACAATGCTTCCTTGGGTTTTTAGTAATTCTCTCTACTTGCAGGCTACAATCTTTCTACAATATTATCTAGTATTAAATTTCCTAGGCCTTCAACTCTGTAAAATTTC
The DNA here is from genome assembly GCF_029215605.1 of Mirounga angustirostris. Taxonomy (NCBI): domain Eukaryota; kingdom Metazoa; phylum Chordata; class Mammalia; order Carnivora; family Phocidae; genus Mirounga; species Mirounga angustirostris. The sequence continues at coordinate 53,410,035 of NW_026991709.1, read as the reverse complement.
ACTATCAATTAAAATGACTACTTGAAAGTAAGTTTTCAAATGACACTTGGCAGATAAATGTGAAATAAACATTTAAACTACCTTAAAATAATAATAAGAGCAATTGAATTCTAAATACTAAGAATCATAAATTGACTTCTACTGTGGGAAACTCAGTAAGACAAGATTTCTGGGGTGTTGTAACCCCAAAAGACATCTTCTTCTGTGAACAGTTACCAACCCTTAGGCCATTACTAATAGCCATCCAGCTTCCCTGTAGGAAGAGTTTGCATACTTACCCAGGAAGGCAAATGGAAAGTACACAGGGAGGAAGATGGAACTGCGGCAAAGCCTTTGTCATATGATAGTGACCTATAAAGTATCAAATAAACGTACATCATCAGTATGGTAGAGCTTTACAATAGAGCCCCAACTCCTGCAACACCTGAAGGAAGGTCCCCAAAACCCAAGAGTCCGGTTCCCCACCAACCCTCCCCTCTCACTACTTCCCACCCCCACGCGCAAACTGTGAAGCAATAAAAGCAAAGAAGCTCCCTGTATTCAGAGAGCAGAGGCTGAGGGTAGCCCAGCTGGCATTCCAGGGTGTCTTCAGCACCCTCACTCCCTACTCCCCGTATGTATAAAGCTGAAAGTTGATCCTTTTCTGCAAACCCCAACCCCACACCGCGATCATACATCAACTTGCACCAAGTGATCGCCGCCCCCAGGACAAATATACCAGTAACCAAATCATAGCAATCGATAGGCAGCCTGAGCCTCCACGGTGCCCAGGAGCCGGCCGGAGGTAGCACGGCGACGGCAGCGGGTCCAGGTAGCGCAGCCCTCAGCCCTGCAGACCTGGAGCGGCCACAGCCGTCGCCCAAACGCCCGGCCCCAGTCACAATCCCCAGATTGGAGATCGGAACCTAGCCGGGAAACACATTCGCCAGAGCCCCCGGCGGCAAGTGCAGGGCCACCAGGTCTCCGAGGTCGGGTGGGGGGAGCTAGGAAACCGAGAGGGAGGAAGGGAGCGAGGGATCCCACCCCGCCTTTGTTGCTGGTCACCATCAAGTTTGCATCTTAGTACAAAATGTCGATCTTAAAGGCTGACAAGACAGAGGCAGAGGCACAGGGAGAAAGAGAAAGGGAATAGAGTCCATCTTGCTTTGGAGAAGAGGGGGGAGAGAAAAATGAAGTACAAATCCCACACTCCGGGCGTAAAAGTCTGCTAAACACCTTTCCATAACGGAGGAGCAACGAGTGGGGTGTCCCCGTCCCCGTGCCCGCTCGAACTGGCGGCGGTCTGGGCAGAAAACGCCTCCCTCTCCTCCTCTTCCTCCTCCTTCCCCTCTTCCTCCTCCCTCTCCTCCTCCTCCCGCGGGCCCCGGCGAAGATCCCGCCGCCACCGCCGCTGCCTCCGCTGCCCCCCGGGGAGGCACCGCCGCCCGGCCGGGCGCTGCCATTCCGAGCCTGGACCGCGCGGCGCGGCGCGCGTGGGGCCCGGCGCGGGGTGGCCGCGCGGGGACGTCCGCGCTGGGGACCCCTGCGCCCCCTCGCCGCGGGCTGGCTACAAAAGTCGCGCGAGCAGAGGTGGCGGCGGCGCGCAGGAGAGGGGGCGCGCGTGGAGCCCCCACGCCGCGAGTGGGCAACCCCAGGGGATGGCGAAGAAAGCCCCTCCCCGCGTGGGTAAAGTACCCCAGTCTCCGGCAGCCCGGCGTCGGCGGCCTGGAGACCAGAACTGGACGTGTCATTAGCAGGACAGGCAATGGTTTCAAAGCCCCAGGCCAATGACCATTAGCAGTGGCAGAGCTCGCTCCGTCCCCATCCCCCACAACCTCCACCCACCTTCCCCTTCGTACCGCCCCCACCTCCACCCCACCTCGCGAAAACTTTTCAACAAGATCCACCTGGACTAATTTGTCCTCAGACAGTTAAAATATTGACTAGACCCTACACGCCGGGAGGGAAGGGGAATGCACGCTTTATTTTCCTTTCTACAGAAAGGAAAGCAAAAAATAGCTTCTCTCTCCGTCTCTCCCTCTCCCCCCCGCCTCTGTCGTACATGTTGTGTCTTAGCTTTTTGCATCGTTTCGTTTTACCTTCCTCATTTAGCAGAAATGATCGCGGATATTTCACACATAAACGTGTTCCAGATTCTTGGATTTAGGGTCCTTGTGAATTACAGGACTCGGGTTTGGTCTCAGTTACGTTAAGTTTCATACAATACCAAGAAATTTAAAAAATAATAAAAAATTTGAGGGTGAGCGAGCGAGACGAGGTGGAGGAGGAAAAGAAACCTCGAGTCTGATTTCTGTAATTTACTAGCGACCCGGATCGCAGCAAATAACAGTGTAACACGAGTGTGGCTTAAGAGGGCTGGGGAGCTCTTTCTAGAGCCATCGACCCCATCCCCGGATAAAGGATCTGCAAGTTTTCTGTCATCGCGACCATGCAATGCCATAACTTACCTTCAGAAATAAGACTTTAAACAGCCAAGGCCTTCCTCCTCCCCTCCACCACCACCCCCAGCCTCGCTCTCTCCACCTTAAACTTATTGACACAACATAATCCCACATTCAAGCAAAATCCTGACACAGCCTCCCTCCTCCTCTTCCCCCTCCTCTCTTCCCTCCCGTTCTCCCGTTCTCTCCTCTCTCCCTCTCCCCCCCCCCCACCGCTTTCCCTCCCTCTTCTCTCTCCCCTTCTCCCTCGCCCTCTTCCCCCTCTCCCCCTATTCTTCCTCCCGGCTACTCTGGCACTAAAACAGCACTTTCTCTACTCGCCGCGCATTTGGTTAGGGGTGGGGGGTGAGAGGGCACCGATCTGCGGGGCCGGAACACCCAAATCCCAACTCTCCAGATGAACGAGCAACTGGGCTGCTGTTCCCGGTCACCGACGCACACGAAACGTTCAATAAATCCACCGAGGGCTGGCTCCTCGTACCTTCCTCCCCTGCCCCAGCTCCCCAGGCCCCACCTCCCCGGCAGCCGAGACCAGGCTGGGCTCCACGTACTTTCGCCGAGATGAAGTTTGGGGCTCCCCGGGCGGCCACGAGCCGCCCGCCGGCGTTGAGGGCTGGCTCTGTTGTTGTTTTCCTCGGGCTGCTCCTGCCCGCGCCCCGGCTCCCGTTGCCCCTCTCGGGCGGCGCTGCCTGTGTGCCGAGAGGTGCTGGTTGCAAACGCAGCCTGGCACCGGCTGGCCTACTACTCCCCAGCCCGGCCCCCAGCCTCCCGCCCGCAGGGCACTGCCTCCGCGCCCCCCGCCCCCCGCCGGCACGGCCGCCGCGACCCTCGCCCCCGACCTCTCGCGACCCAAAGTTTTGGCGGAGGGGGAAAGTGCCCGGGGAGCGGAGCGGCCAGCGGCGGCTCCGGACGCGCGGGGTTCCCTCCGGCTTCCTCAAGTCCACCCAACCGGCTGCCGCCGCCGCCGCCGCTGCTCCTGCCGCGGAGTCCTTGGGGCTGCAGCCCGGCGGCTCGCAAGTGAGTAGGAAAACAGAAAGTGCGGGGAGAGCGCCCGGGAAGGGCTGGGGATGGGGGGCGCTTACCTCGCGGGCTCGCCGGGCGTGAGGGTGTGTGTGTGGCTCACCCTCAGCGGCCAGTCAGGGTTCCTCTATGGGAAAGTGGAGAGGAGCTCGCGGAGCCGCTCTGCCTCCGCTTCACTGTACACTGCTCCACATACAGTACATGCAACCCGGAGAGACTGAAAACACTCATTTTATATAAGGCAGCCTGCCATTGGCCCGCGGCCTGACGGACAGGCCGCGCGGCCAAACAGAAGGCCCGTTACACCCAAACACACGCACACATACACACATTTTACAGAGACACACAAAGATCATCACATTTTCTATTTTCTAATGTTCGGGACCTGTAGACAGTAGGAGAGGACAGGTAGAGAGGCCCAGCAGAGTGGGGTAAGGGGGAAAAACCCTGTCTGCACCAAGTTGCCAGGCTTGAAACTGGTGTCCTTTTGACTTGGGAGGGTTATAGTAATAAACTACAACTCCACTGGATATGGAAGTGAGGGTTGTTTTTTTTTTTTTTAATCGCTGCCGTGTGGTGCCCCATGGAAGAGGCGTGCATTGTGTTATGATTTTACAGCCTGACCTGGCAAACAAGTGACCAAGAAAGGCTTTTACCAGCTTGGATTTCTTCTGTCAATGGGTTAGCTATCACATAGGCCAAAATAGTGCAAGATAAGTTTATTAGGGCTATAATGCATTGAGGTTGTTAACGCCTCGTTCGGAGGTAAATTCAGGAAAATCAATACAACAATACACAGAAAGATAAACATTTTGCTGAAATAACCTGTCTACTTTTAGCTGGTCAGAGGACCACAAATCATCTGCGTGGGCATGCAAACGATGCTGTAAGGTAGAATAAGTCGTGGAAGATTGGCTATTGACACTTTCCCTTAAAAATAGACCTTTTGAGTCAATACATATAAGATTTATATTTTGCATATTATGTACGGTATTTACATATTTCACAACATATGTGAACATCACATGTTGGGTGACTTTTGGAGATGGTGAGCGCGAAGGCTGTTCTTTCCGATTTTTTTTTTTCTATGATGCATCTTTGGCAGATCATATTTGGCAGTCCTATATAAACAAGTCAACAGACTGCTGGGGGAAAAAACCAAAGCTAGAAGTTAAGAGGAATAAATTCTAGACCCCATGCTTAAACTAGCTGGACAATCTTGAGCAACTAACTTATCCTCTTTAATGCTCAGAGTTGGTTTGGGTTTATTTTTTCTCTTTTTTTTTAGATTAAAATAAGAAACTTCCCCCAGTTTTCCTTCATTAAATGTTTATTCAGCATCTACTATGTGCCAGACATTATCATAGACCCTAGATGTTTTCTTAAGGTTCCATCTGAATTTAAGAGTCTGTGAATTATTCTTAAACACAAACATTTTGAAGATTAAATAAACACTATGATTTTTATGGCCTAGATGCAACTTAGAGGAAAACTGAAGAGAATTTATTTCAAATCCCTTTTTATTTCCTTGATGCCATCTTAAGGTTTTTCTCTCACATCCATAAAGTTATCGAGTGTGTGTATATGTGTGTGTGTAACATTGGCAAAGAAAAACAGATACAGAGAAAACCTAAGCTTATGAAGTTTAGAAAACAAATAGTGGTATTTAGAAATGTGATATTTCATTTATTTTTTAAAGGAAAATAACTTTTAAAAAAGAAAAAGTATATAGAATCACAGCATTTTAAACTGACAGTATTAAAAGTTATATTAATGACACTCTGCATTTATTTGAAAGATGGAACAAAGTGTTCTTTATCCGCATTACATTGCAATGAGGTAGGTGCTAAGTATTATTATCTCTATTTTACCCATCAGAGAAATGAGACAGGGACAAATTATATAACCACCTTGATATTACATAGAATAGCAGTGAAGAAGGAACCTAAACCTAGGACTCTTAATACCCAACATGGGTTTTGAGTAACTTGACAGTACTTCCTTCCAAATGACAAACTTCAGGAATAAGAGGCAAATGGAGGAAAGATCAGAAAAACTTTCTCAGGATTTCATTGTGCTCTTTTCTGAAGAGGAAAAAAAAAAATCAACACAAGTTGCTATACTTAATTGCTGATTTAAGTGTTGTGATTATTTGCTGGTATATTTATGTTATGAAAAATGTGAAAGACCAGCCTACCCCTCACCCCCAACCCCAGCCATAGGAGAACATCCTTTATTTCTTTATGGTCACAAAGTTTTTTTTGTTTGTTTGTTTTTGTTTTTTGCTGAATTATGCTTAGCTTAACAGAATTATTTAGAGATACACTTTTCAAACTTTTAGATCACACATTGCTATCAGTAAAATGTTCAAGCATATACACTCTATATATGTATGTATGTATGTATATACATATATATGTATATTTATGTTTGTGGGATTTTAAAAATTATTTATTTTAGAGAGAGTGTGTGCGCAGGATGCAGGGGAGAAGGGGGATAGGGAGAGAGAATCTTAAGCAGACTCCCTGCCGGGCACAGAGCCCAACATGGGGCTCAATCCCAGGACCCTGAGATCATGACCTGAGCCAAAACCAAGAGCTTGAGGCTTAACAGACTGCACCACCCAGGCACCCCTATGTATGTGTTTTTAAAGTGCACCACTATGCGGATATAATATTTATTATTACAAAGTATATCCTCACAAGAACAAAATGAAAAAGCATTAAGTAAAAATAAAATTAAGTCAGAGTTTTAATATTTTCTTCCCACAGTCCTGTGATACAGTCTTAGCACATGCCCCAAGGGTTTGCATTCAAGTTTGGAGACCTCTGATAGGGCAAGGTGCTGACCAGGACTGATGCAAGAGAGCATAAAGAAGTGCACAGAAATGTCTCACTGCAACACATTACCGTTACTGGAAAACTGGTAAGTCCACAGAGCCTTTATATTGGGAGAATGACGTATTTTTTTTTAAATGCATTTTATATATTGGTGATGTATTAGGCATCATGTGGTAGTAAAAGCCATCATTCAATATTCTTTTGCAGATCCTTTATTGAGAGGGACCTATGTGCTAGACCCTTGTGCAAGCCAGATTCTGGAAAAGGAAAATTGCCTGCTCCTAGGAGAAGTGATAGAATGGAATGCCAGTCTCCTGTATGATAGATAAGGCCTCACCACTAAGGAAAAGAGGCTTAGAACTAAATGTAATGTAGTATTTTACATTTAGGAAATACTTTTTAGATTTTTATCATCTCATTTTAGAATAAATATCAAGAAATTTTAAATGGCAGTGATGCTCAAAAATTAAAAATGTGATTAAAAAATCATAGCTTTCATAGAGTTTATTTAACTTCCATAATATAGGGTTATGAAAAAAAAACTGTTTGCTGTCTGGGTAAAATGGCAATTTAAAGGGTCTACAAAAAAAATTAAAAAAATAAAGGGTCTGCGTTTTTCCTTTCGTGTTTTCACAATTGATGATCAAAGTTCACAAGCTTAGCACATTCTTCCTTCTCATGGCCTTAACTTGTCCACTTTCTTAATTTTATTTTATATGAGTCCTTTATTACAAAATAATTTTGGGACAGTAAATTTAAATATGTGTGTAAACATAGGTATAAGTTTCTATTTTATTTAAATGTCTATAAATAACATTTATTTTCTTATCTGTATACTTTTTTTTATACAATTCTAATTCAAATCCTGATTTCACCACTTCCTAGCTGTGTAACCTTGGAAAAATTCCTTAATCACTCTAAGACTCAGTTTTCTTTTTTGTAAAATAGGGATAATATGACTAACCATAAATGAAATAATCTATATAGAATACTGAAGCCTGGAACCTACTGAACATTCAATAAATATTAATTTTACTTATCTTTCACACATACAAGCCAATGACAGCTGCTTGCAGAAAGTTTTCTAAAACTTAACCAGCATATCAGATGGAGTTCATGGAACTTGTTGCAACTCACTCACCGAGGGTCTGTGATTTCCCTTTAGCCTATATTCTACCAACTCCAGCATCTCTGCACATAAAAGGGATGTCAGACAGATCCCAGGTTAAAGCAAACATCCCGTTGAGTGGCCATTATTAAGCACCTAAAAAGGCAAACTTGTAATAAATCCTTCTTTGAAACAAGCCTTGTTTTGCCCATGGAAACTCTAGATAATTACAGTGATGAGGGTCGGCCTTACATAACAATTTTTGCCTTGTATTATGACCTTGCTGAGCTTCCCTTTTTTTCCTCTATAAGAAAAAAAAAAAAAAAAAATAGAGCAAATCATACCTCTCTCCTCAAGGCCAAATCCAAGGGACTAAAAATTGGAACTTGGACAGTCAAACCACTTTTTAGCACCAATGCAAACATTCGTAATTCTGAAGATAACCAGGTTCTGCTAGATCCTAGCAGAGTTGGAAATAAGAAAGAAAGATTAGGGGTGCCTGGGTGGCTTGTTGGTTGGGCCTCTGACTCTTGGTTTCGGCCCAGGTCATGATCTCCAGGGTGGTGGGATCGAGCCCCATGAACCCCACATTGGGCTCCAAGCTCCACCTGGAGTCTGCTTGAGATTCTTTCCCCCCGCTTCTCCCTGCCCCTCTGCTCCTCTCCACTACCCCCCAACCCCGTGCTCTGTCTCTCTCTCTCTCTCTCTCTCCAAAGCAAATAAGTAAAATCTTAAAGAAAAAAAGAAAGAAAGAAAAATTACCCAGCTTTCCTAGAGTGATTTTTGGCAAAGCATCTTGGAATTCCCCGCTCTTGTGATCTTCTATAGCATTTTATCTATATTACTCTTCAGGCATTCAAATCCCTTGCCTTGTATTACATTATTTGTGTGTAGAGAAAAGAAACATCTAAAGAAATAATATCTCCTTCATTTTATTTTCCAACAGTGGCTAACATAAGAACTTGTACATTGCCTAACATGTAACAGTAGCTCAAGGAGGATTTGCAAAACAGAAGAACAAAAGAAAGGAAAAACAAACTAAAAGTCTATAAATTCTAAGAAGGATCAGAGAGAATATAGAAATGAGAGAGGTGCCAGGAAATGTTGGGTATCTCAGGTATATGGTGAACAGAACTTACATTATAGTCATCATAGGTTATACCTGCATGTTATTTTAATTTTCTAAAGCACATCTGAGATAGCCTAGCATACCCATAGTATCCACATGAGCTAGGTGAAACAAAGAAAGGGACCCTCTTTTTAAAGATGAAAAAAATTGAAGCGGGAAAGGCTAAATGATTCCGTCAGAGTTATACAACTAATAGCAGAGCTGGACTTAGCTGTACTAAGGTCCTAGACAGCTAGTTCTGCAAGCTTTCTGCCTTGGGAGAGAGAAGGAGGGGGAGTCACCAAGGAGTCACTTAAGGATCACACCATAAAAATAGGTCTCTAAGTGGACGATGATTTTACACTAATGGATTTGACAGTAAAATCAGTGAGCACTAACGTTAGCATTAGACGGTCTTTCTGGCCACCATCTCAGTAGAAGCTTCGACAACCTCCCCAACAAGGATTGTCTACTATGCTACATCCAGCTCCTGGGAACACCTTTCTTCCCCAGACAATCTATTTCATCTTGTAACAGTTTTGACCACTACACAGTTCTTCCCGACAGTCAACATAATTTCTCTCCTCTTAAGTATTACCCATTGTTCTTTTTCTTACTCCCTTGTTACCACACAAAACAATCTAATCCCTCTTCCATGTAACACTTGAAATATGTGAAGAAAGCTCTCAAGATGGCCTTCTGCCTTGAGTTGTGCCTTTTTCAGACAAATGGTCTTAGTTCCTTAAAACATTTTTCCTAGGTCACTATTTCCAATTCATGGTCTCCTCTCAAACCCTGCCTATTGTCTTTGTTGGTGTGTTCCTTCAAGTGGGATATCTAGAGCCGGTGGGGGCTGAGGCAGTGTGCAGTACAGCATGACCAAGGCTCCCTTATCCTTGATACAAAATTTCTATTACTGCAGCCTAAGATGGAACATCATTCTGCTGACTGATATTGTGCTTATTCGCCAAAAAAAAGCTTTTTTGAAATGTGGGCTGTTAAGCCATGTCTCCTCCAGTCTGTATTATATAATTTATTTTGGGGAAACTGAGGCATAAGCCTTTATAACCCTGGTATTATGTAGTGGTTAAGAGCTGAGGTTCTAGAGTTATAACACCATGGGTTAATAGCTTGGCTCCAGCACTTACTTTGTGAATTTGAACAAATTGCATAATCCCTTTATGCTACAGTTCCTCATGTATAAAGGGGACTGTAATATGTACCTCATGAAGTTATTGTAGGGATTAATTAAAATAATATATGTAACATACTTAAAATGGCCCTCGTCATATGATAAGCACTCAATAAATGGTAGAATAATTTTTCTTTAGCTGATGAGATTCAGCCCAGAATTACATTTTGCTAACTCTTTTTTGTATGCTGATTATTTCATTCAACATGCTTGCTATTGATCTCACCATCTTTGATTCATTCACAAATGTGATGCCTTCTTTACATTTTTCCAAGTCATTTTTAAAAGCATCGTTTAAGGCAGAACCCAGAGCACATACCTCCCAGGAGGTTAACATGGATCATTTGTCAGCACTCCCGTGGCCACAGTTGTTGAAGTCACCTAATTTCACCTAAATTAAAAATTTTAAACCCAAGGAAAGATATATAAAGAATAATATGGTGACCATGTAGACACTTTCTTACTTAACATATTATTAATTTCCTCAGATTTCTTTATAGGAAATAAAACATTTTATATACAATTAAAGCCCCTTTCCCTGGTCCAGTTCCTCTCCGATTCTCCCCAGAGGTGACCATTATTTTGTAATTTTAATCTCATCCTACCCATATGTTTTGCAGCCCACTCATGAAAATACCTGATATGACTTTAAGCACAGAAAAAGCTTTATGAAATTTTCATTCACTAATGTTATCAGAGAAGAACTCTTTGGTGAGTAGAGTATACTAACCAGTTAATTACAATGAAAACAGGAAATTTGGGAAGGATATGGGATGGCTCTTAGAAATTAAAAAAAAAAAAAGCTAGGGAACTAGATCTCAGAAAGCTCAGGACACTCCCAATTCTAGGAGATCAGTTTCAGGGAGACTATCTTTGTTCTCATTATAATGAATTTGCTCAACCTCTATCCTTTCTTTATGCCACTGAGGAGACTAGAATGGAAGAGTCCAATCGCCTTTACCCAAGTTTTAGGTTTACCCTTTGGCCAGTTACAAGAGGCCACTTTGCTTGACACTCCCAACAAGACTGCAGGCTTACCTGGGGTGGGGAGCTCGGGCCAGTGGTGGAGGCTTCAGGGAGGTGAGTTAGGACACAAATATTTAGGCGGAGGCAATGTATTGGTAACATTCTTGTTCTTGGTATAGTCACAGGTGTTGGTTTTATAACTTACATAGATGTTACATTATTTTTTTGCATGTAGCAAATATATTTTGAAAATAAAAGTAAACTTTAAGAAAACAGTAGAAAAAAAAAGTTGCATACAAAGAAGGTTTTTAGTTTCGCAAAGTAAAATTGTGGTACTACTCAGAGAAGGCAAATAGATACTGGGCTGAAAGAAAACAGACTGTAACATCTCCAACAGCCGCAGTGCAACTGAGCTATCAGTTTATTAACCCTGTTACAAAAGAAAACTAGATTTAGGCTAGTCTCAGTGACCCTATGCTGGCTGTCCTTTTTCTAAGCACGAACAGATTCTTCCTTCACTTGCCTATCTCGGTCAGATTTCATTTCATTTCAAGAATCATAAAGCCACTGAGATAAGCTTAAGGAAAAAGGGAAATTAATTGTGCAAGTATTGGGGTCTCTCGCAGAACTCAAGGAGAGTAAGAATAACGGAAGGCACGGAAACAAAAGCATATTGCCTTCATTACTATCACTCATCAGGTGAGCGGCAAGGATTCACCTATTTGGAGGGCTGCTCTTTTGGTGCTTGTGGACAGAAACAGTTTTCTCAAGTAAACACTGGAATGGGAGGATAAAAGAGGTATTCGACTCCATAGCACCTTCTAGAATCTTATGTAGGCTTGGTGTCTCATTTACTACCTATATTTTGCAGAATCCACCTTTCCCTCCCAATCCTAAGAAATTTAACAGCAATTATTCAGAATGTTTATGGCCTGGCTTTTATACCCACATATGTTCAGAAGTAAATTATTTCTTAATATATTTATTTGTTATATTCCTTGATTCATTCCAGAAAGAATTTCCATTGGTCTTCAACAGTCCAAATTTAACTGCCTGTTTTCCCCAGACTCTCTGGTATTATTCAAATAGATCTTGGATATCTCAACTCATCTAGAGTGCCTATGTGGTCTCTTAAATTTTTTTAACTTATTTTTTGCTTTCTATTACATTCTACAGCAATCTACTCAAACTAGCTGAAGAAAAGGAGGATTTATTAGAATCCCTACACAGGTAAGGTTACAGCAAGGAACGACCACAGAAAGGGATAATTTAAGCCCCTGGTGAAGTGGAGTTTTCAGGGCTTGGAGGTAGGCGTTAGGCCAGGGAAATTGTCTGGAGGTACAGTTGCCAAGCGGGAACTGCGGGCAGAGAGGTTGCTTTTTCCTGAAGTGCTGTGGGACAGACAGGAGAGGCATACAATTGAGAAGTTAACTAAAACAATGATGTTTTGTGATAAAGGAGATAAAAATGAAGGGAAGGGGGAGGGTTGTGTCAAATGATGGTTTTTGTATGAATTCACCTCTAGGCTCACCTTCACCATCTGTGGGCTACTGAAAAAAAAAAAAACCAAATAGATTGAGGTTGGCCTCCCAGAAAGGACAGCTTTAAAAAGAACAAGAGGAGGCATTAAATACATTGCCTGAAATTAGGCTGAAGTCTCTTTACCATAGAAGAATTGAGTCCAGGTCTTAGGAGTACTTACCTATTTGGAAAGGGGTGGTTTCCTTTTCTGTCATTTGACACTTTCTCTTATAGAACCAAATTCTTCCTTGTTTAAAAACAAACTTTCTAATCCGTTGAATTGCTGAAGCTCTCTTTCCAAATTCCAAATGGGCTGTTATAAGTTTGTTAAAGTACTGACCTTTGGGCACCTGGGTGGCTCATTCGGTTAAGCCCAACTGCCTTGGGCTCGGGTCATGATCCCGGGGGCCTGGGCTCTGGGATCAAGCCTCTCATATCGGGATCCCTGCTCAGTGGGGAGCCTGCTTCTCCCTCTCCCTCTACTCCTCTCTGCCCTGCTCGTGCTCTCTCTCTCTCAAATAAATAAATGTAATCTTAAAAAAATAATAATAAATAAAGTACTGACCTTTGGCCAGTGCCATTCAAGAGGAGAAAAACTAAAGTGAGTAACTTTGCTTGTCACCATAAAGAAGGAGGGAGGGAGGGAAGAAAGGAAAAAGGAAAGAAATGGGAAGGGAAGGGAAAGAAGAAAGACTAAATTCTAAGAGAAGTTATGCTGGGATGACTTCAGATTTCACCAACCCTTGGGTCTGACTTTACATTCAGATGTGACCTGAGTAGGGGTTGGAGAAGGGGAGGAAATAAATACTGAGAAAACCTTTCCCTAAGGAGATAATTCTGGATTAGAGGAATAAAGCCACTTTAGCAACACTTGGGTCCCTAGCATCAGTCAGAGCGGTAAGGGTCTCTCTGCCCTCTAAGTGCCCAACCACTGTAGACATCACCAAGGCCGTGGCTGCAGCAAGAACAAGGCCTCCTTCGGTTGTCCTGACTTAGACAATGTGTGTCCTTCCTATCAAACCTTAATTGCTGAGCAGACTACCAGAGTTCATTCTCTCCAGAGTTCAGAGGAGAAAACCAGGCAGAGAAGAGTCCTCACTTTTTCATCCTCCACCACTCCATCAAGGCTTCCCTTCCTAAGTTGGGGCCTGTATCTGCTCTCCCAGCCTTCACAAACTGGAGTGGTCTCTAGTGCTCCCCAAGAAGGAGAGCTACCATTTGGAAAGCTATCTCAAAGTGATGAATGGAGAAGAGTTGGTCCAAGGTCTTGGTGGTCATCTGAGAAATCATGGCTATTCAATCCTGAGTGAAGTAAAGAAGAAAGAGGCATTCAGTCAAGCTCAACTATTATCCTGGTGAGGTTGGAAAAAAGATCGAAGCTCTAGGAGCCACTGGTTTCATGGAGCCATTCATTCATTCATTCATTCATTCGTTCAAGAACATTTATGAAGTGACTTCTCTGTGCCACTGTGGTTATTGCAAGAAACACCAAACAGATGTGGTTCCTGTGCTAATGGAACTTATGGTCTAGCATTGGAGACAGATGTGATATACAACGTAATACAAAAATGTTCCTTGGATTCAGGAATAGAGGCAGAACAAGCTAGCTTGCAATGCTGGAAGAATCTAAACGTGCAGGAGCAATTGCAGGACCTGAGGCTGCCCAAGGTTTAGCTGTTTTAAAGAGTAAAGAGGTTTTCTTTAGTCAGGTAAGGAAAAAGCCTGGCTTATGAGATCTTTAAAATTCTTAAATTGGCTTTATATTCTAAGTAAAATGCCAGATTTGGGACATGTCCTTTTTATGATCTTTGTAGTCAGTATTATTCTTTTTAAACTCTAGGGTTTATGTGTAGTAGTGAGTGGTTGGGAGAGGTTATTGTGTTTGCTTCAGAAATTTCAGTAAAAGGCTAAAGGTATTAGGAATACTCGGGAAAAAAAGTTTAGTATTAGTAATTATAAGAAGATATGTCAGGAAATACTACACACAGGAGATTTCAGGTGGCAGCTACACTGAACAAAAAGAAAGTTTATGTGCTGGCAACAAGAACGACTATTTCCATAGTTAAATCATGTTCAGTAAGAATGACAAACACTGGATATTGATGTAGATTTTAGTTTTTATTTATATTTTAGAGAGGCATAATTACATTTTGATTTTATGTCATTTCTTATGGAATAGACCTGTTACTCTACTGGGATTGTGTATCCTCAGTAAGCTTTGCAATTTGTATTGATATTTGCTTTATCTGTGCATGTTCATAGGGTGTGTGTGAACTAAGGCTCCCAGTGGAGGCAGAATTGCTCAGAGCTTAAGAGCTGGTGCTTCTGGAGTCAGAAAGATCTGAATTCAAACACTAGCTCTATTTACTAGTTGCATGACCTTGGACAAACTTCTTAAACCTGCCAAGCCTGAAGCCTCAGTTTCCTAAACTGTAAGGTTCCTACCTCTAAGGCTTGTTGTGGGAATTAAACAAGATGCTATGTGTAAAAATGGTCCCGGACAATAAATAGTAGCTCTTATTTTAAGTAAGGCTTGTTAGATAATGTTTTGTGCCCAGTGATATGGAACCCTGGAAAATAAATGGAAATTTTATTTTCCAGGGATGATACTTGAAATCCTTGAGAAATTTGGGTGGGCTATTCTTTGAATATTGCTAAAATTTAATATGGTGGCACAATAATTGCAATAGATGGAAAGAACTGAATATTTCCTTCTTTCTTTTTTTTTTTTTACAAAAGGTAGTGGTGTTCATAATTATGTAGGTAACACGGGAGAATTTCAGAGTATTTATGCACTCCTGACTTGAATTGTTGAGGTTTCTTAATATGTGTCAGTAGAGAACAAGAGCTCATTTTTAGCTCTAAGTTACCACTGCACCCTTAGCACTCGGCAGTCTGATGATAGCCTTTTTCAAAATGTGGTTCATCAGAATCACTCACGTGACTTGTTTAAAATTCAGATTCCTGGTCCTGACCTGTGAAGAAGTCTCTAAATTTGAAATAAATATACCAACCCAGGTGTTGTATCAACACCTAAGCTTAAGAAGGACTAGACAACACACATATGAGCTATACCCTGATGCTCCTTCTGTCAGGTTGTGCTTATTATTTAAATGGTTACTTGGGTGAGACATTTATGGGACACACCCTAACATCCTCACAGGACATAAAACTTTTTGTTCTCTATGTCTTAACAACCATTCCAAATCACTTGATTAATAATGATTTACTTTCTCTCGTGCTCACAGAAATAATTTTCTTTCCCTGCTTGTGGTGGTAACAGCTAAACCGTTACCTTATCCTTGTTACTGTGGTAGGGCCGGGGGTGGGGCAAATGTGAATAGATGTATGACTGGGGTCCACAGAGAACCCCTGGTTTACACAAACTTCTCCAAGGTTGAACTTGCTAAATCTGGCCTTTCTTTTCCCAGTCCTTAAAGTCTCATATATTCCTTATATTCTCATGATATCCCCAACCTACCTATCCCTGAGCCTTCTGTCCTGATCACTACTCCAGATCCATTTTGATTACATCAGGCCAGATACCTGTAATTGCTATCTCACTCTGCTTCTAGAAGAAATTTGTTAGCCGCAAAGGCGGTAAAAATTATATTTTCATGTTCCAGTTTGTAAATAGAAAAAGAAATACTGTGTGCATGTAAAAGTGTCAAAGTGAGTTACAGGCCAGGGAAAAGAAGGAAAAGATACCTATGAAGCCAGGGGAGAAATCCCCACCTTTATATTGCCTGACCTACACAGTTACAAAGAGACGCATGAGCCATGGAGGCAAATCTGATGCCTGCTGTCCCCAGTATGCTGAATCTGGGAGTACTGAGCTTGCTGCGCCATTTTCTGCTGCCCAGACAACATGACAAATTTTGATATTGAAGTTCTGTGGTTTCAGTGATTGGTTGGTGAAGCAATGGTAATTTACTTTTGATTGGAAATATTTTTAGGCAGTCCTCTTAGCTTTATTGCAAATAGACATTCTTTTTTTTAAGATTTTATTTTTAAGTAATGTCTACATAGACCCAGTCTATGTAGTCCTCTTAGCTTTATTGCAAATAGACATTCTTTTTTTTAAGATTTTATTTTTAAGTAATGTCTACATATGACATTACAACCCTGAGATCAAGATTCCCAAGCTCTACCGAATGACCCAGGCAGGTGCCCCTGAAGTAGACATTCTTTATGTGGTATATTTGGAGATTGCAACTCAGAAAAGCAAAATCTCTTCTACTTGAATCAGTATGAGACCTGTCCATTTAGCCACTTTAATAAAATCAGGGCCATGTGCTGAGATGGTCCCACCCACACTCCAGTTCACGCGAATGGAATTACACAATCTGTACAAAGCAGTGGTTACACATATGGGCTTTGGAGTCAGATGTGGGTTTTTGAGCCCTGCCCCCCCTCACCAGATGTGTGAACCCAGACAAGTTCTCTAGCTTCAGTCTCATCAACTGGAAGGTAGGATGATGGATAGAAAGCTCTCTGTGTTATGCCAGGCATTCAGTAGTTCTCACTCAGTGTTCTTTCCTCTTCTTATGATTCTGTTGTCCCCATCTTTGCTTTGCATCTTGTCCAAGCCTTTTTTACACGTAACCATGTGTTATGTCAAGATGTGCCTAACTCCCTATTCTTCATTTTCTCAATTTCATTTATTCAACAAATATTTTCTGAGTGTGCACTATGTGCAAGGTGTTATTCTAGGTGCTATTTAAATCAGAACAAAACAGATAAAAATCCTTGCCATCGTGGAGCTTACATTCTAATCGAGGGGAGCAATACAGTAGACATTAAGCAAAGTAAGGCAACAGGATATGTGTTATGGGAAAAGAGAGAATGGGAATGGAGACTGCGTGTGGAGGTAGGGGTGTTCCAATTTGAAATGAGATGATCAGGCCTCACTCTATTGTTTTAACACAGAGGGAGTGGGAAATGCCTGTTTTCAAAGTCTTTTCCAAAGACTACAGGTCGTACAGAGCTCACTATCCTTGGGTAGCTTTAGGCAAAAGTGGGAGGCTGGAATGCCTAAAGGAAGTGGAGCCTCATTCTTTAATTTTTCAAATGCAGCAGGAAAGCAGCAGAAGGAACTCAGTGATGCTTGCCCATTAGGTGGCAAGAGCTGTTTTTATGTGTTTTCTTTTTGACTTGACTCACATGTTGTGTCTAAGATCATAGAATCTTCATCCCTTGCTCCCTTTAGTTTCATGTCTCACGACCTTGGGGATGGGAAATAATATCCATAAAAGATGAGAAATTAGAGCTTCTTGTGCTATATCTTTGTGTTTTATATAACAGAAATCCTTTGCAACTCAGGGAAACGTGACTTAATTATAAACCCATGATTGGATTTAACTTTAGACAATTTCTATGAAAACAAAGCAGATAATTTTTTCTGAAGCCTGATAAAGTAGGAGGAGCCCTGCAGTGGGATTCGGAATCCAGGGTCTGCCCCAGCCCTGCCACTAATCATCATTCCACAGTTCTATGTCCAAGACTTTCTCACGTGTGAATTGCGGGTGAGAGGAAGAGGTATCCCTTCTACCTCTCTAACTCCGTGAGTCTTTGAAAAGCTCCAAGAAAATTTCTCTCCTAGAGACTAAAGCAAGTATAATGTGTGGGCCTCTAATCTCTTGATATCTGCTTTATTGAAAACTGCAATTGAAGTGATTTGTCCATTTTTGGATGGGAAGAAAAATGGAGTAGTAATCTTCCTCATATTATTTGTGCCTCTTTACCTTTCATGGTATAAATGAAGGGGAGAATGCTCTCTTACTACATAGTGCTCATCAGCATTTTTTTTTTAAGAGATCCTACATTTATTTGATTGATTGATTTTTTTAAGTAACCTCTACCCGCTGTGTGGGGCTTGGACTCACGACACAGAGACCAAGAGTTGCATGCTCTACCGACTGAGCCAGCCAGGCTCCCCAGCTCATCAGCATTTTGCCATATACACAGAATTTCAAGGCCTTACCATCAGATGTTATGTAACAAACACTTAAAATATTTCAGTATTTATAAACCTAAAGAGACCTACAAATGACAAAGGCCTGTCCTCAAGGTCTTCAAGCCTTTATTTTTACTTTACTATTATTATTTTTATATCAGAGTTAATTATATTAGTAATATATTATAGCCTCCTTTTCACATGGAAAGAAATTGAAATCCCCACAAAAGTCTACTAAAAATAATCAAAGTCACTCCACCCTGTAAACCCAGACCTTTCCTTAATCTTCTAAACTAGGGATTGGCAAACCACTGCCTACAGGCCAAATCTGCTTTCCCTTCCCCTCTTTCCCCCACAACCTGTTTTTATATGGTTTTTACATTTTTAATGGTTGAGAAAAATCAAAAGAGTAATATTTTGTGACCTGTGAAAATTATATAAAATTCCCAGCTCATTGTTCGTAGATAAAGGTTGAGAGGAACACAACCACTCCCATTATTTATATATTATCTGCTTGTATATATGCCCACTTTCTCTCAAGAATAGCTGAGTTGAGTAATTGTGACAGAAATCATATGGCCCATAAAGCCTAAAATATTTACTGTCTGTCCCTTTGCAGAAAAAGTTGCCCATGCCTGGTCCAGACCATATGGGTGTCTTTGTTAGGGGTCTAAGGAAAACATATGTAGACTCATGGCATTTCAGTTCTGCCTTATTTTACATATACTTGCACATGGTACCAAGAAAACTACACATGTCTTCTCTCATCGCTGCATTTCCTCCGTTATGGGTTGGTTACTTGTTGTTGCTTGTTATTCATGGTATCCCTATCTGTTCATTCATTCACTCCACAAGTCCTTATGGTGCACCTGCCTGGGAACCAGAGACTAACAAAAAGTAGCTTGATAGTTAACTTTTAGAGACAAGTAGTAGGCAAATATAACCATTATTATACAATAGTGAGAAATGCCACCCTAAGGTTATGCCTGGGGCAAAAAGCAAAAGTGTTTGACTCAACTGAGGGGGCTGGTGAAGGCTTCCTAGGAAGACGCTTGAACTGAGGACTAGAAGAGGACAAGGTTTGGGGGGGGACATACATTTCACCTTAGACAGAGCAATACAGTAGTCCCCCCCTTATCTGCAGCTTTGCTTTCTGTGGTTTCAGTTACCCTTGGTCAACCGTGGTCCAGATGTTTCATCAGAAGGTCAGTAGTAGGCTAACGCTACGTCATGATGCCTGTATCAGTCACCTCACTTCATCTCATCACGTAGGAATTTCATCATCCCATGTCATCAAAAGAAAAAGCGTGAGTATAGTATAATAAGATATTTTGAGAGAAATAGACCACATTCATATAACTTTTACTACAGTATATTGTTATAATTGTTCTATTTTATTATTGTTGTTGATCTCTTACTGTGCCTAATCTCCACATTAACTTTATCATAGGTGTGTATGTGTAGGAACTGGGTCAATTGGTACTATCCACTGGGGGTCTTGGAACATATGCCCCGTGGATAAGTGGGGCGACTACTGTATTTTCCAAGGCCTGTATTAGTCTGGGTTCAGAGCAGGAAAGAGAAAGCAAGGTAGTCATGTTAAGAAGGAGAGGACTTAGGATCCCTGGATAATTAGGACAAACTCATGGAAGGGCCAGAAAAATGGGCTGGAGGCTGGACCCCCAGGAATGGTTCCGAAAAGACTTCAGTACCATCCCACTGAGGCCAGGACTGGAAGTATTCAGTACAAGAGCACATTGCCATCCGCTGATGGGGAGCAGGAAGGCAGACTGATGCCGCTGCCGCTGGAACCCTGCTAGAGAAAAGAATCTACAAAATTGCTAGCCCATCGTAACACAGTCAGGAAAGCAGGAACATGGCCTCAGCTCTGTTTTAAATTTCTAAATCTCACAGGAGTACATGGATTTTGTGCATTTAGAAGCCTCGCCACAGGGGCACCTGGGTGTCTCAGTGGGTTAAGCGGCTGACTCTTCATTTCAGCTCAGGTCATGATCTCAGGCTCCTGAGATCAAGCCCCCTTCGGGCTCTGTGCTGAGTGGGGAGCCTGCTTGAGATTCTCTCACTCTCTCTCTCTCTCTCTCCCTTTGCCCCTCCCCTGCTCATTCTCTCTCAATAAATAAATAAATAAATACTTTTTAACAAGAATTCTTGCTGCAAGCAAAGTCAAGGGACACAAGGGACACTTGGCTCAGTCTGTAGAGCATGTGACTCTTGATCTTGGGGTCATGAGTTTGAGCCCCATGTTGGGTGTAGAGACTACTTAAAAATAAATGAATAAAAATATTTTATTTTTTTTAAAGATTTTATTTATTCATTTGAGACAGAGAGATACAGAGAGAGTATGAGCAGAGGGAGAGGCAGAAACAGGCTCCCTGCTGAGCCAGGAACCCAATGCGGGGCTCGATTCCAGGACCCTGGGATCATGACCTGAGCCGAAGGCAAACGTTTAACCATCTGAGCAACCCAGGCACCCCAATAAAAATGTTTTTAAAAAAGAAGTCGAGAAAAGTAGCCTCAGCTTTCTAGTCCTGCAGCACAGGAAGGCACCCTAGAAGTAAGGTGGAATAGAGGGTAAGCAAGCCAAGCCCCACAATCCACCACATTTATAGAATCAATGTCACTGTCCACTCAAGGAATGGCAAATAGCAATCATCAACTGTGGATCCCTATTTAACTTCAAAATCTTGAGCCCTTGATGCACATGACAATTGTTATAATTTAACATCCTGTGATTGAGAAATATCTTACAAATAGTTACATTTAAATAAAATTTTATTAATCGCAATAGCAAATACATTTGGAAGATGATGGTGATAACAATAGCTGACCTGTATTGTGCTCATTTTGTATATTGACTCATTTCATTGTAATGCATACGTATTCAAGCTATATCATTTGTTCAGTCAACAGATAATGTCCTGGACCACTTGTGTGTTCCAGAACTCTTCCATAATGTCTGCAAACCTAAGTATTTTAGACTCACACTTGGGAACCATTGAGCTGTGATATTTAGGGTGTGTGATGAGGGAGAAGCAAGCAAAAAGGCTCTAAAAGAAGGCTCATTTCTTTAGATATTAATCAGGAGGCTATGGGGACTTACTGAATTTTTAGCAGAGGAATGACAGTCAGATTTTCATGTCAGACCACTCTGGCAAGGACTAGAAGATGAGTTGAAGGAATGGGAGACTCGGGGCAAGTAGGAAATATAGGGGGCTATTTTAGTGATCCAGCTGGGAAAATCAGGGGTCTGATAAACAGGGCATAGGTAGTGGGGAGAAAAAGAAATGGTTATTTAGGGGGAAAATTGATTACTTATTGATTAATTTGGTGTGATATGGGTTATTAGGAGGACAGAAGAAAAAGGCCATGCTTGAGTAACCATGTAAATATGCAATACAAGACAAAAAAGAACCATCCCAAGTTCTCAAGATGTATCTCTATATATATATATTTTTTTAAGATTTTATTTATTTATTTGACAGAGAGAGACACAGCGAGAGAGGGAACACAAGCAGGGAGAGTAGGAGAGGGAGAAGCAGGCTTCCCGCAGAGCAGGAAGCCCGATGCAGGGCTCGATCCTAGGACCCTGGGATCATGACCTGAGCCAAAGGCAGACGCTTAACGACTGAGCCACCCAGGCGCCTCATGATGTATCTATATTTAAAATAAAATCAGGGATGCCTGGGTGGCTCAGTCGTTACGCATCTGCCTTCGGCTCAGGTCATGATCCCAGGATCCTGGGATCGAGCCCTGCATCGGGCTCCCTGCTCGGTGAGGAGTCTGCTTCTCCCTTTCCCTCTCCCTCTGCTTGTGTGCTCTCTCTCTCCTTCTCTGTCAAATAAATAAATAAAATAAAATACAATCAGTGGAGTGATATGAATACAGCTCTAAATTACTCAGGGTAGACTAACTGCCGTAAAAAAATAACCCCCAAATCTCAGTGACTTAAGTGTGTAAAAATATATTTCTTATTCCCATCACAGTCCAACGAGGGTAGATAGATGTGCATGTGATGGTGAGGAGGAAGAAGGTCTCTGCTCTGTGTGATTTTTTCCGGGACCCAGTCAATTTTTTCATTGACTCCACCGTCTTCTAGGCCCACTGGATTCCCTACATTCATCTGGACAAAGGAAGATAGAGAGCTGAATTGCAAATAGGAACCTGTAAGAGCCAGGCTTGGAAGAAATGGAAATCACGTGTGCACACATTCCATTGGTTAGAACTCAGTAATGTAGCCACACCTAGCTGAGCTGTTCGTGAGAAACACAAACTAGCTGTGTGCCAGAACAAAGAAAACGTGAGTTTCGGGAGCATCTCGCCAGTCTTTATCGTATGCATATGTTAGGTTTTAAGGCAGAACTTGCAGAATTTGGAAATATGATTGCAGTGAATGACAAAGCGATTTGAGTTTAATTAGACAATGTCTAAACGTGATTGATGTAACAGAGAAATCTGTGAATCATTTGATTCTATTGCTGAAGAAATTCTGTGTTCATATAGTTTGTGGGATTGGAGAGAAATGGAAGTGAACTCTATTGAGTTCAGAAAGAGGTGACCCAAAGATAAAGGAACTATCACTATCTATTGCACTGTGGGGTGGGGGAACTCTAGTTATTCATTAACTATTTATTAACTGCCTTTTGCCAAGCACTGTTCTAGGCACTGGAATAGAAACAACTTAACCTTTCTGCCAGATGGGTAAATCCCTACAGAGTGGAGATGAATCTACCAGATCCTCATGGCTTGAAGGTTCAGGCTTTTATAATATTCCATTGAATTCGCTTTGCTCTGATTCTCTTCTAAACAAGTGCTTTCTAATTCTCTCTTGACTGTCTTTGAACTCAAGAAGAAAAGATGCTGATCAGCCAACAGTCTTCTAATCCCTGTGATGCCTGCAGCCTCCTGTTCCTCCTTTCCCTCCTCCTCCGCCACCTCCTCGAATTACCGTCATTACCATCGTCATGCTCATCATAAGAACCACCATGCACTGGGCACTGGGCATTGTGCTAGGTACTTTATGTGTTGCTTTTAATCCTCATGATGTTGCATTTTATGGGTACAGATACTGAGTCTCAGAGAAATTCAGCAGCTTGCCCTCACACTTAGTAGTGGTGAGCCTAGATCAGAACCCAGTTCTGCTGACTTCATAACATAAGTTCTTCCTACCGTCATAAAGGAGTAAGTCTGGGATTGTAGGTCGGTTTTATTTTTATTACATTTTTTATATTTCTTAAATATGAATTACTTATTTGAATTGATCAAATCTGAGTATGTTGACAGAATCAGTTTCTGGTCTCAGAATACTCAGGACCCAATACTGATCTGGGAAAACTTCTCAAATGTTGTTGACCCCGTAAGTTCTTGCCAGAGCTGTCAGGTTGCCCACATGACATCCCTGTTTCTTTTCCTTTTTAAGATTTTATTTATTTTTTTGACAGAGAGAGACACAGCGAGAGAGGGAATACAAGCAGGGGGAGCGGGAGAGGGAGAAGCAGGCCCCGCCGCAGAGCAGGGAGCCCGATGTGGGGCTCGATCCCAGGACCCTGGGATCATGACCTGAGCCAAAGGCAGCTGCTTAACGACTGAGCCACCCAGGCGCCCCAACATCCCTGTTTCTGAACTTGAACTTCAACATTGGTGACCTGGTAATATGACAAAGTAATCTGTTTACCAGAGAGAACTGTTAACATATTTATATAATGCGAAAAACCACTCTCATAAATAAAGCCCGACCTAAGGTACAAAATTTAGTTAGGTTACCAGATAAAAATGATCTGTCGATTCCTTCAATAAAAACCATACTGTGTAGTTGCAGTTACTGCACAAAGGTGGAAGCAGAAAAATATATTTTTGAATTAAAATGTATTGACGGGAATAAATCAAAGTAAATGTGTTTTCTTCTAATGGCAGTTTTATTTTCTCAGAGTGGGAATTTAAAATTGCTTAAATTGCTTCTAAGTTAGTGAGTAGGAAAAGTGCTGGGATGGTGATAAGATGTGTAACACATGTTCAGCCAGCATGCCGAGGATGATAAAGAAGGGAAGAAGCGTTCGCATGTGTCACAGTAGACCGTGCACATGCATGCCACTCCACACTGATGTGTCTAGCTCGTGCACAGCAAGTGAAAGCATCTACTGCATTGTCCTCTTTCATGCTCTTTGCATACCTTTAGGTACGACTACCCTTTGCTCAGTGTGCCATTTCTTTTGCTTCACGGTATTTCTGACCTTTCACGTCTGATGCTGTCCCCTCTGCTGGTTCTTTACTTCTGAATGACTTCATTGTCATGTTGTAGAAGTAATAAAAATGTAGGTCAAAGTGTGTCTTTCGGAAATCACTGTAGGAACCCTCAGAGACAAATGAGGGAATAATGTGCTTTTCTTAGACAACATATAATAATGATGACAGTCACTTGCCACTCTTCCTAGGAGAAGAGTCGTGGCAAATGTGTGACTTAGGTGGCCGTGGCATTCTTCTGGTGAGCTATGCAGACTTGAAAGCCCACCATTCTCAAGTGAGTCACACAAAAGCCGAGCCTTGTAAGTAAACGTATGATGATTATCCAACTTAACTTCTCTATCCATAGAGTAAATAATGACAAGGCTGCCTGCCAGGACTTGGTAACCCATCAATCTACAAGTGCCGTCACATGGAGACTGCAAGTCTTATTCTGAGAAAGTGGAGAATTTGTGCCCAGGAGTGAGGATACGTGATTCTCATTCAGGTTCACCTGATGCTGTGATTCTGGGGAATTCATCTAACCTGCAGGTTCAGGTTTTTAATCTGTAAAATGACAGGAATGAACTAGATCTACAAGATCCCTTTCAGGTTTAAAACAGAGAAGTACTACTCCATTGTGGGAGAAATAAAGCCTTCCTTTAAAAAACTGATTAGTAACATCATACATGAAGTATTAGTTACAAAATAATTGCAGTCTATACAATTGCCATACTGGTGTAGTGATTATGAATGTTCTTAGTAAAAATGATTGCATTTCTTTTTATCCCGTAGATCAGTTTAAAACTGAGCCTACATCATTGGCCTCTAGGCTGGTGAAAGATTCAGTCTGTGATTGTGGGAACTCCCTATCCCTGAAAGGTTTTGTACAAAATTGCCAGATTCTCTTGAATTTTCTCACAAAGCTTCTGGGAAATGGTTCTGATTACCCTAGGGTCAACCCTAGTTTCCACTGGAATCTGTGCCAATCCATGAGAACCTTTTGCCTCAGGAATTCTGATGTTTCGCTGACACTGCTAGGAGTAAGGCACATTCCAGTGAGCCCGGTTATGTAGGTGCCTGGGACCTGGTCCTGTCAGGTATCCCAATCCAGGGCCACCTACTCCAGAATTCTGTTCCCTGTCTACCCTTGACATCTCCAAGGGTGGGGAACAGCCCTCCTTTTTCCCTCTTGCCACTTTCAAATGGTCTTTCCTTCCTCCTTTTCCTCTCTTAGAAACCTTGCAGAAACTCTTCCCTGAATTTGGATTTTTATCCAAGTTGGAAAGAGAATTTGCTTCACGTAGCTTCTACCTGTGAAGAAAAGACATATGAAATCCTAGGCTAACCTCTGGGATTGAGGGCTGAAGAAAATGCACAGGCCAAAACACAAATTAATATTTCAGTAAATCATCCTGCTATACTATCAAGTAATTAAAAATGTAATCACATATAGGAAGAGAT
Source organism: Mirounga angustirostris (assembly GCF_029215605.1). Lineage (NCBI taxonomy): Eukaryota > Metazoa > Chordata > Mammalia > Carnivora > Phocidae > Mirounga > Mirounga angustirostris. Next base: position 53,384,182 of record NW_026991709.1, on the reverse strand, counting down.
GGATTCATGTTTATTTTTTATTGTAATGTTTTTGAAATAACAGCTTTATTGAGATGTAATTTATATACCATACAATTAACCTATTTAATGTGCATGTATTTATTTTTAATAGTGAGTTTGAGTAAAGGCAAGTTTAATTAGAGAGGATAGCTGGAAAAATTTATGGATCTTTTAAAGGGAACTTCTGAATACCTTCAAAGGTTTAAGAGGTTAATGGTGCTGGCATTTTTGTGTGTAAAATTTCAATAAAAGATTTCATTTTATAGGATGTTATGGGATATATAATAACATTAAAAGTTTTTCTACTATAGTGTTAATGGACAAGGCCAGGCTCCAAAATTGTAAATATAATATGACCACACCTGTGAGGAAATAGGCATAGACAAAAAGAAAGGAAAAATGGCAAATTTTGGATGTTCAGGCTTAGGGTACATATTTATTTTCCATTTTTATAGAATATTGCATACTTCAATTAGTATGTATACTTCTGGAATGAGAAAGAAACAGGGGCTTTGGTGTATGGAGTTTTTATACATATTTCTATGTGTTTCTATAGTATCATCAACTTAGATCAGATTAGCGATTGTCTGTGGAGAGTGTTCACAGGAGGAGAAAGACAAGTGACTAAGTGTGAGAAAAGGAAGAAGGCAGACAACCAATCATCCTTATGCCAGGGCCATTTGTAAATCAGTCACTTGTAAGTCTGAAAACACTCGGCTTTGAAATAATTGAGGCGTATGCAAGACAGGTTGAAGTAAAGTCTATACCATACAAATTATTTTTTAATTAAAGATTTCATTTATTTATTTGAGAAAGAGGGAGGGAGAGAGAGAGAAAGAGTATGAGTGGGGGAAGGGCAGAGGGACAAACAGACTCCCTGTTGAGCGGGGAGTACAGTGAGGGGCTCGATCCCAGGACCATGAGATGATGACCTGAGCCAAAGTCAGATGCTTAACCAATTGAGCCACCCAGGCACCCCTATACCATAAAAATTGTAAGAGAAATGAAGTTTTATGTCTTCCAATATAATGAGTAGATCATATTGACACTAATAAGATGAGGTGAACGATGAAAAAAATGTAACTCTTGATAGACCCACATTTTACATTTAGATTACAAATGCTTTTTTAAATATATATGCTTTGATATAATTGCTGGCTCCTAAATATAACAAAAGTTCTTTATTTTATTTTTATTTTTTATTTTACAGATGCCTTATAAGCAAGGTTACGAAAACTCTAAGGGACAAAATATGTTACCTATTTTACTCAGTAGTAATAGCTTATTTTATCAGAACCATCACTAAGTTAAGTTATCATAGCCTGGATTTTCTGTACATAAAGACTCTTAAAATAACCCCTATTAACTTTATCAGAATTTCTAGTAATGTAAAATTACTTGAAATGGAGGGAATATGTTTTGGTGTCAAAGCCCGGACAAGCATTTGAAAGATGCCTGAACGCTAGAACCCCAGCATCATGTTATTGCAAATTCTATATTGCAAATAGAATATAGACCAGATCGTGGAGGCGTGGTGCCCTAGAATATATAACTGCTGCCTTCAGCACAACCAGACTTTGGAAAACTCTAGATCCTGATGTGCTGCGAAATTTCTGGCATGAGTAATTCTGTCAGTTCTTTCCAGGCTCATTTGGAGTGCAGCCTCCCTAAGGAGGCCTCCCCAAATACTGCAGCCTACAGTGACCTTGCCCTCATTTGAATGCATCACGCCTATTAAGTGTTTCTGTATGTTGACAGCTGTAACAGTCATCCCTGGGACCCTGGTCACGTCCCTTTGACCCACCTCTGATTTCAGCTGCCGCTCTGGTGGAAGAGTGAGTGTAAGCTCAGTCTCCCCTCACTCAGTGGGCATTCTACCTCTTACACCTCAGGCACTTGCTCACAGGGGACTTTCTCCAACACAAGGGAATGGGTGCTGTGGACAAGCCCACTCTGGAAGTGGGGGTAGTTATTGTTCCTGGGGAAAACCCTCCATCTGTGGGGTGTGGGAACCAGTGCATAAATACTTTCACCTGCTGTTCTTAGGAGGCCATTTCTAATCTATATGTTTCTTAGAGATCCAGGAAGAACTGAGCCCCCATTGTCTACAACAATGACCTTTAAATGGCGCTATTATATTGGCTTTTCCTATTCTTCTCATGCACTTCCCATACTTTCTTACTCCTGCTTCCTGGGACCAAGTCCAAAATAGACTGCCTGACCCAAGTTCTTGCCTCTGGTTCTGCTTTTGAGAAGCCCAAAGTAAGGCCACAGTCATGCACTACTTCCACGCCCTTGTTTTAATTAAATGAACCTTTTAAAATCTTACTGATATAAGTCTTGCTTCCACAACTAGATTATAGTCTTCTGAGGATAGCAAGGATTTTTATGTATTATTTCATGTCCTGCATATGGTAGGTTTCTATTAGTAAATATTTGTTAAATAACAAGATCAAGACAGTGTATGGAGATGCTATCAGTACCTTTGAGAACTTCTAGTCAGGCAGTGTCCAGATTCTTGTAAAAAACACTGGGTGTTAATGGACATTTGACATTCTTGATATCTACCTAGCATCTGAACCCCTTTCTCATAAAATGGACAGTCCTCACATTAGGCACTGGAAATACCAGCAACTCACTTTCCAAGCCTGCGTTGCAGCTCTGTCATTAAGTCCACTGATCAGATTCATCCTCGCTGGTGTCTGAGTCAAAGTCAGGACATGAAGAAGCAGGACCTATTCAGAATCCTCCTGGGTGGGCAGTGGCAATGACAGTCACATCGGGATGCTGGTTCTGCCGCGTGTTGTGGGGCACTGTGCCTGGCAGGATAGCCTCTAGTTCTGGTTCCCCAGGCCTTTTGGAGATTCCACGAGCTATTACATATTTTTTAAGTTAAGGTCTTTTTTTTTTTCTGGATAAATTAGCCAGAATAGCAGTTTGTTGTTTTCAGCAAGACTTTGATTGATCCATTCTGTATTTCCAAGGAGACTTGAGGATAATTGTTTTTGGTTGCTGGTGGGAAATGTATGGCAAACACCAATGGTTGGGTTGGGCAACCCAAAATTTCCTGGGGAATTCTAATACATTCCATGAAACTCTGTGTCATACCTAAATAGAACACCCTAGAAACTTCCTTTGTTCTTATACAACTTAACCTGAGGGCTCGGGATGTCTGAGGTGCTGGTTGAGAGGGAAAAAATGCAAGAAGGTCATCAGTTGTGGCAAACAAGCAAAGTAGAATGTATTGGAAGCCAGAAGAATGGGGTAGGGAGAAGCACTTCGTAAAGCTAGCATTTATTTTCTTCAGCTCTGCTGTAATTGCTGTCAGATATTTCACAAACATAAGATGTGTGTGTGTGTGTGTGCGCACACGCACACACATGCGCACACACACACACTTCCTCAGTAAAGACAGTATTTCGAATTCTAAAGACAATTGACTATTAACATACCTACCACCTAGGGGCGCCTGGGTGGCTCAGTCAGTTGGGCGGCTGCCATCAGCTCAGGTCATGATCCCAGGGTCCTGGGATCGAGTCCCACATCGGGCTCCCTGCTCGGCTGGGGGCCTGCTTCTCCCTCTCCCACTCCCTCTGCTTGTGTTCCCTCTCTCCCGTCTCTCTCTCTGTCAAATAAATAAATAAAATCTTTAAAAAAAACAAAACAAAAAAAACCATACCTACCACCTATAAGCTAGGAAAATTCACTTTAGCAAACAGGACTCACTCACATATGGAGAAGAATGATCTCTTTAATGAAAATCATAAATAAGGGGCGCCTGGGTGGCTCAGTCGGTTAAGCGTCTGCCTTCAGCTCCGGTCATGATCCCAGAGTCCTGGGATCGAGCCCCGCATCAGGTTCCCTGCTTGGCGGGAAGCCTGCTTCTCCCTCTCCCACTCCCCCTGCTTGTGTTCCCTCTCTCGCTGTGTCTCTCTCTGTCAAATAAATAAATAAAATCTTAAAAAATAAATAAATAAATAAAAATAAATAAATAAATAAAAAGAAAATCATAAATAATAAAAGACCTGTAAAGCCTAGGCCATTATGGACACTATATACTTTATTAGACAATCATAAAACAAATAAAGCAAAACCATATTTATTACTGTCTTAGTTTCTTTTAAAGCACATAGCTCAGTTCTTCCAAATCTCTATCCCTGCAAAATGCCTGGAATTGTCTATAGATTTTGTAAATATATTAAGGTTAACTTTCAGATTATCAAATAATGAGTATGTTATTATACTTTTAGGAAAAAAATCATGTTCTGCTTCAAATGATACACTAAAACTGACACTCTCATATCAGGATGGGGAAGAATCCTCTCAACATAAAATCAATGCAAGAAACACTAGGAGAAGGATTGATTACATATTCAATACATAATCCAGATACTGGACTATAAAAATTAAAATATCACAAAACTATCATAACTAAAATTAAAAAATGCCTTCAAAATATATAAAAAACTGATTAATAGCTATAAAGAACTTTTAAAAACTAAAAGTAAAAAAATGTTGACTTCAATTTAAAAAAAAAAAAACAAGGTACAGAGCACCTGGCTGGCTCAGTCAGTGGAGCATGGGACTCTCGATCTCAGGGTCCTGGGTTTAAGCCCCACATTGGGCATAGAGCTTACTTAAAACAAACCAACCAACCAACCAAGGTGTATATAGATAGTTAACATCAAAAGGAATGAATATGAAAAAATGTACAACCATATTAAAAATAAAAGAAATACAAATGTAAGTAAGTAGTATTTTCAACAACTAAATTGGCATTTTTTTTTCCAGACTATTTTGTTGCTGAGTATGCGTGGAAATGTTATTCTCATATGTTGGAGTGCAAATTAGTACATAATTTTTGAAAGGAAATTTGGCAATAGTTTTAAAAAAATCATGAAAATATATGTATGCTTTGATCCAGTATATCCTCTCACTAGTTTATTTTAAGGAAACAATGAGAGATGTGCATAAACATTTGTATACTTAATTCAAATTTAGTACTATTTTAATTGCAAAACATTAAAATAGTTAAATGTCCAAATAACTTGATAAATTATTGATGGTTTATTCATATGATATATTACTGAGCCAATAAATACATGTTTTTAAAAGATTAATGACCTAGGAGACTGCTCACAATGTTACGTTGAATGGAAAAAACAATAAAAAACTATACATGTAGTATCTTCTCAATTTTAGTTTTTAAAATGTTCATAGAAAAAGTACTAGAGATAACTACGTGAAAATATTAACAGTTTTATCTCTGATTAGTAGGAAAATTTTAAAGTAATTCTTCAATTATTTTTCCCACGTAAAATAACACAGTTAATAGCATGATCTACCTTCAATTGTACTAAGGAGGTAGGAACAAATATTCATTGGGTCCATTTTAAGAACTTCTGAATTCAATAGAGTAAGTGTTAATGATTCCAGTTAGAAGAAGGAGAAATTGAAGATTAGAGACATTAAATGATTTCCCAGTATTCAGTTAGTTCCACAAGCCCCCCCCCCTCTTTTTTTGAGCATATAAGTAATTACTGTGAGTTGGATTAAGCATTTAGGCATTAGGAATGAAAGACTAAAAACTATTCCCAAGAGTATGTATTCTTATAGTAGGTGACATTACATAAAAAAGTTGATATTTTCACTTAAAAGATAAGTGCTGACAGAGGTATGCAGTGGGAACTACAGAGAAAATACTAGTTTGAATCACTTGGAATGGCCAATACTGTTTTTGATCTACAAAAATGGCATTTTCATATGATTCATTCTAATACAACAGAACGAGAATGGTGATGGTAGCTGAGCTGAATCTTGATGAGGAGGGAAATTAAAAAACACACACATATAAAGGTGTGTTTATCCGTTAAGGTTGAATCAGGGGACCAAAACCATACAGTGAATTGAACAAGGAAAATTTAATATAAAGAAACTGGGTATCTGATTAAGGAGGAACTAACTAGTAAGAAGTAAGGAGAACTCTAAAGAATATAGAAAGAAATAGCAAATGTAATGGGGCACCTGGGTGGCCCAGTGGGTTAAGCGTCTGACTCTTGATTTCGGCTTAGGTCATGATCTCAGGGTCGTGGGATTGAGCCCCATTTCATGCTCTGCAGTCAGCAGGGAGTCTGTTTCTCCCTCTTCCTCTGCTCCTCCTCCTCCTCCTCCTGTCTCTCTCCCTCGCTCTCAAATAAATAAATAAAAATCTTAAAAAAAAAAAAAAAAAGAAATAGCAAATGTAAGGATCAATCACTACCCAACACTGGCACTGAGATGGAATACCCAAGGAAGAATTCCTTCCCTCCACCCCGGGTCTGAGATCCAGAAAAGGTTACTCCCATGGCTTGCTGAATGGCAGAGAAGTTGCTGTGGTGGAAGTTCTAGAAATACACCCTTGGGGTGCCAGGAGAAAGCTGATCACAATGAGGTATCTCCCTGAAGGCTCTCTGCTAGGAAGCAGCCCAAAGGGGTGCAGGGGAAGGTCACCGGCTGCTTCTTGCTGCTGACTGCCCTGCACCGGAGAAGCTGCCTGAGCTTCAGGAGCCTCCTGTTGGCAAACCTGCACATGCTGTGGGAAGTGGGAAACCATGTGCATGACAGGAGCCAGGCACTGGAGAAGTTGTGAGTGCTGTAGGAGCCAGGTGCTGGGGAAGCCGCCCATGATGCAGAAGGCTCCGGAAGAAGCATACCAGGAACAGGAAGAAAATCCCTTTATCCTGCAATGTCTCTCCATCTCCATCTATTGATGAAGTTTAGCATGATGTCAGCTGGCAAATATAAACTATTTAAAAGGCCCACCTGCATTTTTTTTTAAAGATTTATTTATTTGAGAGAGACAGTGAGTGGGAGGAAGGGCAGAGAGAGAGAGGGAGAAAGTATCCTCAAGCAGACTCCCTGCTGAGCACAGAGGCTGACACGGGGCTCAGTCTCACCACCTTGAGATCATGACCTGAGCTGAAAGCAAGAGTCAGAGGCTTAACCAACTGAGCCACGCAGGCGCCCCAAGGCCCACCTGCATTTTTGCATAGCAGGCAATGAAGAATGAATTTGGAACTGAGGTGATAAGTTGGTAACTGGCACAGTGTAGAAAGGAAGTCCTCTACCTAACAGAACAGCATGAGAGAAGACACATAACGAGGACTTAGATATCCTGCAGTACAGTGGACTAGATACCCAGACTGACACTCCCACTATAAAACAAACAAATTAAAACCTGTAAATATGCTAGATTCAAAAATAAGAAACTTGTGTTTAAATACAACAGTGAGATGGCAAGTAATGGAATATATAGATACCAAAATGAAGTGAAAATATGAACACTGAAAATGTCTTTTACTTTGGTGGTAATTGCTGAATCTTTTGAACTTGAACTTCACTCTTTGGGTGTTGAGTACAAGGGATAAAAGGTTATTCCAAAGTCCTCTCAAAATGGGGGAATCTAATTTTGACATTTACATTTCACTAGGATGCAGAATACTCAATGTAAAATTAAACTAGACACTGGTGGTGAATCTGTACACTTATTCAATGTGACAGTGAAATAAACCCATCCTAGTCCCCATTTCCTAAGGGGACTGCAAGGAAAATTGCAGTGTTCAAACTTTGGCACAGGTTAAAGGACAAAAATTGTCTCCTCAGAATTCATAACCACAACCCAACAACCCCAAGGGATTACAGCCTGAGTTCATACCACCCACATGATCTGAAAAAATTCAAGGTGAATGTTAAGGGTAAAGTGATGCCCAGTTAGTGTTACTAGTATTCCTCTAGGGTTTGGAAAAACTAAACACAAATCCTCACAGAAGGAAGTTACTTTCAATCCAGGCTTCAAAGACGTTCTACAGATAAATCTCAAGAATTCCTAGGTCACCATCAAAAATCACAAAATACACCAGGAAACATGGCCACAATAAGCAAGAACCAGCAGAATCAATAAATCCACAAAAACTTTTACTATTTGAATTAGCAACACAACTGGTATGTTTATATTTAAAGAAATAAAAGACTAAAGAATGACCAACATAATTTGAAAATGAACAACATAGAAAGTCTAGAAATGAAAAGTGTAATACTTGGAAAAAATGCAATAGGTTGTTTTAAAGGCAGATTAGATACTGCTGAAGTCAGAATTAGTGAACTGGAAGATAGTACTGAAAATTATGCAGAATATAGTACGGAGATCTAAAGAGGCAGAAACTATGAAGAGACATTGAGGCATAAATGATAGAGTGTCAAGATTTCACATACATCAAATTGGAATTCCAGAAAGAGATGAGAGGTAGAGTGGGGCAGGGACAGTATTAAAAGAGTTAATGGTAGAGAACTTTCCAAAACTAATGGAAATTGTGTATTCAAATATTCAAAATGCACATCAATTGCCAAATAGGAAAGCTTTTAAAATAACAGCAACAGAACACCTAGCCACCTTGTAGATAAATGTAGACCACCAGTAGCAAGGAAGCTCTTAAAAGAAAAAACAGATTACCAAGAAAAGATCGTTAAACTGAGAACAACCATGGAAAGCAAAAGAATAATTTTAATGTGATAAAATAACTCTCACCCTGAAATTGCATGCCTATCAAAAATATATTTCAGGGGTGCCTTGCTGGCTCAGTTGGTAGACCATGTGACTCTTGATCTCTGGATTGTAAATTTGAGCCCTGCTTTGGATGTAGAGATTACTTAAAAATAAAATTAAAAATGAATAAGTAGATAAATAAATGTTTAAAAATATATTTCAAAACAAGGGCAAAATGAAGACATTTCAGACAAACACACACACACACACACACACACACACACAAAACCCTGAGTTTGCAATCACCAATCCCTAACCTACAGAAATTCTAAAACATGTGCTTTAGATGGTAGAAAGTGATTCTAAATTGATGGTCTGTGAGTCAAGAGATGATAAAGCAAAATGTAAAAATATGGGTAAATCTAAGCAAACTGTCAAAAAATAATTTTGAGGGGCTAGAAAAAGACATGTTTAACATACACAACTAGGAATTGTAAGAGATTGGGGCGCCTGGGTGGCTCAGTTGTTAAGTGTCTGCCTTTGGCTCGGGTCGTGGTCCTGGGGTCCTGGGATCGAGCCCCACATTGAGCTCCAGGCTCTGCGGGGAGCCTGCTTCTCCCTCTCCCTCTGCCCCTGCTTATGTCCCTTCGCTCGTGTCTCTCTCTCTCTGTCAGATAAATAAATAAAATCTTAAAAAAAAAATAAAAGCATTAAAAAAAAAAAGAAATTGTAAGGGATTGTCTGAGTTAAAGTATTCTAGAGACCTTGTATTGTTCGGGAAGATGATACAAATACAGCTTAATTTTAGATTTTGTAAGTTAAATATTGTGGTCAAATTTCCTATGGTAAATGCAAAAGTAATGGAAATAGAGTGGGCTCATCTGTATTCAGATTTTTCTTCTACAGTTACTTATTACTTTAGTTAATAAAATATAATCCAACCAACTATGATTGGGATTAATTGACTTCTATAAATAATTTCAGATGTATAAAGGGCTTTGTGAATGGTTTGATCTGGGCTTCATCTCTATATTTTCTTTTTATGTTTCTCTCACTGGCCTTCTTCAACAAAATGGCTGCAGCAGTTCTAGAGAATAACAGGTATGACTCCGATTCCAGAAGGAGAGAAGACTTCTCTTTGCTCAGCTAACACACGGAAGTTAGCTTTATACATCTGACCTATTTATAGAAGTCAGTTAATCCCAATCATAATTTGTTGGATTATATTTTATTAACTAAAGTAATAAATAACTATAGAAGAAAAATCTGAAAATAGAGATGAGCCACTCTATTAGACTTCACTCCGATTGGACCCATATATAAACCAAACACGTGGCCAGTGTGGTGTTACGCATAGACTTAGCCCCCTCTGTGCATCTGACTGCATCCAAGTGCATTAAACCAAAACAAAATAAGACCTCAATTTTGAGGATTCATATCCCTTTATCAGTCATTTACCCTATGCATGCTTATTGAAGCTTTATGTTCATTTGAAATCTCAGCTTTTAAACTTTTAAAATAATTTGAATATTAAACCAGACTCACATTTCTGGGATAAATCACACTTTGCCATAATATAATATTGTGTTATATATGTGGGTGCATTCAACTTCCTAATATATTTTTTTAAATTTTTATTTTTTTTTAAGATTTATTTATTTGAGAGAGCATGGAGGTGGGGGTGCAGCAGGAAAGGGAACCTGACATGGGGCTTGATCCCAGGACCTTGAGATCATGACCTGAGCTGGAGGCAGACACTTAACCAACTGAGCCACCCAGGCGCCCCAGAGAGAGAGAATCTTAAGCAGACTCCAAGCTGAGTGTGGAGCCCAACGTGGGGCTCAATCTCAGGATCCTGAGATCAATCTGAGCCGAAATTAAGAGTCGGATGCTTAACTGTCTGAACCAACCAGGCGCCCCTGCAGGGCTTTTTATACCATGATCCCATCTTATTTATCCAGTCTTATTTATTGCCTCTTTCCCCAGTATATGACAGCCATCCTAGACACAGTCGTTTTACTAATTTTACCTTATCTCACCATACTTTGTCATGTTGTGCCTGAATTTTTCTTTTTTCCTTTAAGGCCAAACTCAAAGTTCATGTCACGTGAATTTTTTCCTTATCTCACTCCCAGATTCACAGAGACTTTTTCTTTTTCCCGGAGGCATTTATTCCTTTCCCTAGCCTATTACAGCATGTGCTACCGTTAGTCAGCACATGGATGATTTAGTGGCTGCTAACAAATGGAAGCTCTTTGAGGGCAGTGACTATCTTATTCCTTTTTGTACCTCAAACTTCCAGCACAATGCTTTGACTATTATAGACATCCAGTAAATGTTAGGTGAGGCAAAGACACATGATAATTCATAGTCCAAAATCAGTTTCACGCATATAATAAACTAGAATTTTATAGAGGAGGACACTGTAATTTGGTCTGTGAATACACCACCAATCTGGATCAACTAATTTACAAATGGGAATCTTCTTTTCACAAGGGGGAGCAATCCCAAATCTAAGTTCAGTTGGGAAAGGATTATCATTTTCACGAACAAAAGAGACTATACTCATCAAAACAATTATAAAATATTTGGAGGTTATACTTAGCTGCTGGATGAACGTACTATACTGTTAATTTTGTAGGTCAACATTATGACCTCAGATCTGAGTTTGCAAATGGATTAATACTGTATTATAAATGTAATCTTAAGAATGGGTTGGGAAAATGCTACAAGGTGTACTGGGACAGAGACATGGTAATAGCATTGAGGTCTACCAATAGACTAGACATTCTGCTGTTTAATAGTCCTATAAAACTGTGGTACTTACCGGAATTCCTATTTTCTAAGTATAAATATTATAAGAAATACACAGAAGGCAAGCAAATATGTAGGTCAGATTAAGAAGCAAAAAAAAAGTGACATTTACAAGCATATCAAAGTAATGCAAATCATCATCTCAGTGACTTCATTTAATTATATAAGTTGTTTAAGAACATATACCAGGTTCAATATTTTAAGGAACGACATTTATCATCTGTTTCCATTAGTTCTAAATATAATTTTTCTGCAAATAACAAAGCTTTTTCTCTTTAACATAGTACATTATTTTTTAAGATTTATTTATTTATTTGAGAGAGAGAGAGAGTGGGGGCGGGGGAGCCGAGGAGAGGGAGACAGCGAATCTCAAGAAGACTCCCCACTGAGAACAGAGCCCAATGCAGGGCTCAATTTCATGACCCTGACATCATGACCTGAGCCAAAATCAAGAGTTGGATTCTTAACGAACTGAGCCACCCAGGCCCCCTCTTTAACGTAGTACATTATTATAAATCACACTACAGCATGGTTTTCAACCTTTTATCCAGACAAGCAAAACTAAAGTACCTGATAAACTCCAATGAGTAATAGTGGTTCATTACAGTGTTATAGTGCAATCTGAAGGATAGCCATCTACCCCTATCACATTGTGAATCATTTTAACAGGGCATGTTAGTGATGACAATCATTTATTCTCTTCCATACAGTCTTCTTGGAGAATTTGACCCTCAATAACATGGGAAGAACCAGATCTTTATATCACATATTCCTCCAGCAATAGTGTGTTAGATGCTTAAACAAGGAATATGACACAGAGACTGTGTTAATGGCCACAAAAGCTGGGGTGCCTGGGTGGCTCAGTCGTTAAGCGTCTGCCTTCGGCTCAGGTCATGATCTCAGGGTCCTGGGATCAAGCCCCGCATCGGGCTCCCTGCTCCGCAGGAAGCCTGCTTCTCCCTCTCCCACTCCCCCTGCTTGTGTTCCCTCTCTCGCTGTGTCTCTCTCTGTCAAATAAATAAAATCTTTAAAAAAAAAAAAAAGGCCACAAAAGCTAAATGTATAAGGTCATATAGCATCTGAGGCCACCACTTAGGGACACTCATTGTGGGCCATGTATGTTGGATAAACAGGCAAGGAGCATTGAATGAGAGATCATGTGGTTTTGGAAAGATGGAGAGTTGGAGAAGTAAGTGGCCATGGGCTCTGATAGGGTTCTAGTTCTTAGTGCATTCTAGCTGTGAGATTCTGTGATCCTTCCTGTCCTTGATTTCTTTTTTTTTTTTTTAAGATTTGTTTTAACTTATTTATTTGACAGAGAGAGAGAGCACAAGTAGGCACAGAGGCAGGCAGAGGGAGAGGGAGAAGCAGGCTCTCTACTGAGCAGGGAGCCCGACGTGGGGCTCGATCCCAGGACTCTGGGATCATGACCTGAGCCGAAGGCAGCCGCTTAACCGACTGAGCCACCCAGGTGCCCCCGTCCTTGGTTTCTATAATTTCCTTGGATTCAGTCTTTTGTTTAAAGATTTTGTTTATTTATCTGAGAGAGAGAGAGAGCACGAGAGGGAAGATCAGAGGGAGAAGGAGACACCCGCTGAGCAGGGAGCCCAACATGGAGTTCGATCCCCAGACTCTGGGATATGACCCTAGCCAAAGGCAGACACTTAACCGACTGAGCCATCCAGGCACCCCAGCATGTATATTCTTTTTTGAGGTTTAGGAAATGAGGAGTTGGAGTTCATAGTATTCCTTATTTCAGATCACCTTTCAGAAATGAGTGAGCTGTGTTCCAATAAAACAGGCAGTGGGCCTGATTTGGCCTTTGGTCATAATTTGCTGACCCCTGGACTAAACAATTATAAAACCCTGGACCTAACCACCTTCAAGTTTGGGTGTTAGTTTTTCCAGTGATTCCCTGAAATCTTAGAAATTCATTCAGTGCTTTTCAGACTCATGTTTTTTAGTTTATAAAATGAGGTTGTGATAATAATTCTAATTGGCCTCATAGAATTTAATGAGGAATACTTAATTAATGAGATTAAATGAGATTAACTACAGTCAAGTAGTAAATACAGTGCCTGGCTCAATTTATTTGACAAATATTGTCTGTGTCATACTTTGTTATAAGCACTGGAGAGATACCAGGGGGGAAAAACACAAAAGTAGTAATAAGTGCTATTGTTATTTACAGGAGGTGAATGGAACACTGGAGAGAAGTCCATAAACTCTATATACATTTCACTGACCAATCTATTAAATAGGAAGCTTTTAAAAATTTAAAACACTGATAAATTAACTGCCAGGAGCCATAAATAGCCCTATAACAAGAAGGGGAGAATAAATCACACTGTAATTGCTAAATGTAATTTAGCATCATGTTATATTTAAAAGATGTGTTCAATATGTTAGGAAAATATGCTATTTTGCTTCTTTATTAACAACAACAAAAAACTACTACTCCAACCTGTCAGTTTGGGTTCACTCAGTCCTAAATGAAAACTCTTACCACCTGTTTGCTATAAAGAGTCTAGGTGGCTTTAGTTAAGTTTCTAAGAAGTCTTGACTGGTGAGACTAAAGATATAAAAGGATCTGGAAGCCACAGGCCTCCCTCCTGTGTTTCTTCCAGAAAAAGGTCAAAGGTCAAATGACAGAGAGAGGCTTATATCATTGTTCTCTAAACCCAGTCTGAAGCTGTCTTTCCAGATTGCAGAGAAAATTATTGCAGATAAGATAAAGGCTTTATCCCATATGCTGTGGAACAGCAAGCCTCCTGAGTCCAAAAAATCCTTACCCGTGTTCCAGAGTTAATGGGGTTCTTGAAACATTAGTGTGTTTCTTTGGCACCTTTGTAAGAGTTCAAGCCTCTCTGTGAATCACGGTGTTCCTTTAGTCTTTGCAGCATCCCCGGGGGAGAAAACGGGAGGTGGGGAAGAAAGAGAGGACAAATATTTCCCTTTCTCAAAAGAGGAAAATTCAGTCACAGGATGTTCTTTCTGATGGGAACCATAAACTGCTCAGTCCTGGTGGTGAATCTTTAGTTAGGCTGTGGGCTGCCCTAAACCAGCCACCTGAGCCGCTTGCTTGGCAGCTGTTGGGAAATGCTCTGCAAGGCTTCACTGCTTGCTTCTTTCTCTTCCATTTGGAAACACAAGTTGCTCTCACAAGAGGTGTCTGGTAAGCTAGACTCTAGGCTAATGTACCTAATCAGAAGCAGCTTATCTACCTGGCAGGATCATTTAAAATGCAGATTCCTGGGCCTCCCCCAAACCCACTGAATTAGAAGCTGGCGGGGGGGGGGGGTAATGCGGGGGGAGAGAAGGGTTTAGAAAGGGGGATGTGGAAGTGTCCAAGAATCTGTATTTTTTTCTAGATCCCCCAGTTGATTGTTAAGCAAAGGTTAAGGCTGCTTTCCAGAGACAGGTTTCTAACGAATCCTTCCCCACAGCACTGCTCAATTCTTGTCGTGTCTAAAGCTGCTGCTGTGTCCTGAACTTCTGGAGAAACTTTCATGGGGGACGCCTGGGTGGCTCAGTCTTTAGGCGTCTGCCTTTGGCTCAGGTCATGATCCCGGGGTCCTGGGATCGAGCCCCGCATCGGGCTCCCTGCTCAGCGGGAAGCCTGCTTTTCTCTCTCCGGCTCCTCCTGCTTGTGTTCCCTCTCTCACAGTGTCTTTCTCTGTCAAATAAATAAAATCTTAAAAATAAATAAATAAATAAATAAATAAAAGAAACTTTCATAGGCCAAAATCTTTTGATAGTGATGGATCTGGTCTATGGCTTGTCCTTAAATTTAGACAGGTCAGGTTGGACAGGATTAAGCAGATAAGACTAGGCTACTGGAGTTCTATAGCAGGGATCTTAAAATGGGATCCACAGGTCCCCCCACCAAGGGAAAACATTTGCATATTTATTTTCACCGAAAGTTAGCATGTCTTTCTACTATGAATTTAGCAACAAAGTGCATTAGAGTTAGCAGTACCTGTGACTCTTTGTCACCAGTAGAAATCAACTAGTCCTGTATCACATTTTAGTTGTTATGGATATCTTGAAATATTATTTACACTCCTCATGACTTCAAATTACCGTTGTTTTTAGACTCGTCATTAGATCTTTTTTTTTTTTAAGGTTTTATTTAGTTATTTGAGAGAGAGAGCACAGGAGCGGGGGTGGGGGTAGGGGGGCAGGGGGGAGAGGGGCAGAGGGAAAGAGAGAAGCAGACTGCCCGCTGAGCAGGAAGCCTGACATGGGACTCCATCCCAGGACCCCGAAATCATGACCTAAGCAGAAGGCAGATGCTTAACTGACTGAGCAACCCAGGCACCCCACTAGATCTTTTTTTTTAATGTTAATAAGGAAACACAGATATTACCCTATCACACATTTTTAAAAAATATTTTTATAAATGTAATTCAATATAGTTGGTTGCCTTTGTAATCTCATAACTTTATTTCACACATTAGAAATGGTATTCTGAGAAGTGGTCTATAGGCCTTTCTCAGAATAATTTTCTAAACATATGTGATTTCACATATGATTGCCAAAGGAGTCCATGAAACTTACAAAAAGTTAAGAACCCTTGATCTAAAGGACTCTGAAACCATCAAGGGGCTTTGAAACAATGAGCAATGAACATTTTGAGATTTGCTTTGGTTTAAATCTGTTAATCATCCTTGGAGATTTCCCAAGTAAGATTTTCCAATTCCCATAATATACTAGAGATTTCCCTTAGCCTCTCAGGCTAAGGACAAAGCCTTCTTCATCCGTTAGCATGTAACCAGTGTCACGGTAACTAACCCGGTCAGCCAATGGAATCTAATCCCTTGTGGTCCTGACTGATGCTCTTGACCTAGGTGCCATGTAACCCAGCTGTGGTCTGGTTGGCATTCTTTGGTTCAACAAGTGCTCTTTGGCCTCTTCTATGTATGCAGCACTCTGTTCCTTGTGGACGGAAATAGAGAACTAGGAAGGCATGTTTCCTACCCTCTAGCATAGTGATTCTCAAACTCTGGGATCTGAGGCCATATGATTAGGGGTTAAGTACATGAGCATGAATGCCTGGGTTCAGCTCTTTTCTCTGTCACTTATTAGCTGAGTGACTTTGGATAAATTGCTCTCTGTGCCTCTATTTCTTCATCTGTAAAGTGAAATGATGCATGGGTGCCCTCAGGAGAGAACTTGGTATATGGTAAGCACATAATGAATGTTACTTGTTATTCAATATATAGAATTCTGGGCCACAGCCCAAACTCCTGAATTAGAATCTCTGGGGGCTTGGCCACATGCAGTTGATCAAGGTCCACGGGTGATTTTAATATACTTTAGAGCAGTGTTTCCAATAGTTTTCATTATTGCTCCTCTAAGAAGCCATTTTAGGCATTTTCCCCTAATTAGCCCCTCCTTATGAAATTTTAGTACCATAGGTATATATACTATATATCTGTTTATATACTTTGGCTCTTTGAAAGATGACAAACTATTGTTATACCTAAGATTTTGGTACTGCCACTCCACAAACCAATTTTAGCCCTCCCTATTGAGAGCACATGCTTTAAAACAGTGGGTTCTCAGTCTTGGCTACACATTAGAATGAAATAAGGAAGCATTTAAAAAAATACCCATGCCAGGGGCACACCCCCAGACTAGTTAAATTAGAACCTCTGGGAGTGGGTCACAAATAAGACTATCTTTTTAAAGATCCCGAGATGATTCCAGTATGCAGTCAAAGCCAAAACCCACTGCTTTAGAGTTTGAGATCCTCTTATAGGAGATTAAACTCTGGTTGGCAAACAGGACTATAAGCATGAACATAAACAATGAAGAAATGAAGGGAAGAGTGATTGCCATAAAAGTTCAGAAAAAGGAGACACCAATCAGGTTTTCTGATTAGGAGAAGCTTTGTGAGCTAGATTCTCTCTGAGCAGATCTGGAATAGAGAATAGAAGAGAAATTTCAAATGTGGAAGTAACGTGGCCAAAGGTATAAAAAGGGCATAAGATGTAGTGGATTGAATGGTGGCACCCCAAATATATGTCCACTCAGAACCTGTGAATGTGACCTTATTTGAATAAAGGGTCCTTGCAGGCATAATTGAACTGAGGGTCTCGAGATGAGACCATCCTGGATTAGGGTGGGCCTAATGACAAGTGGCCTTAGAAGGAAAGAGAATGAAAGAACACATGGAGAAGTCCATTTAAAGGCAGAGGCAGAGATTGGACTGATGTGTATACAATCCAAGGAATACCAAGGATTGCCAGCAATACCAGAAGCTGGATGAAGCAATGAAGGATTCTCTGTTGGACTCTTAGGAAGGAACATGGCCCTGCTGATAATTCAATTTCAGACTTCTGGACTCCAGAACTATAGAACACATTTCTGTTATTGTAAACCACTTAGTTTGTAGCAATTCGTTATGGCAGCCCTAGGAAACTAATACAGGGGACAATGAGGAAACCAATCTGATAGAGGAAAGGGATTGTAATAAGACTGAAAAATAAAATTGGAAATATAGGGTGGGTCAAAACAGGAAAGCCATCATTTGCACAGTGTACTGCCTGTGATGAAAACAATTAGAGGTCTGGGGATTGAAAGTGCAACCTGATAAAACCGATGTTACTGGAGAGCTAATCTAGCAATTAATGCTACTTAACCTACAGGGAGTAAATAGAGTTAGGGAAACCACCTACAATTATAACAAAATTAAGTAAGAAAGTAAGGGAAATCTGGATTAGTAGGATGGCTTCAGAAAGAAAAATAAGGGGCATCTCAGTGGCTCAGTCAGTTGAGCATCCGACTCTTGATTCCAGCTCAGGTCATAGTCTTAGGGTCAAGGGATGGAGCCCCGAGTTGGGATCTATGCTGGTTGGGAGTATGCTTGAGGATTCTCTCCATCTGCTCCTCCCCTACTCATTTTCTCTCTCTGAAATAAATAAATAAATCTTAAAAAAAAGAAAGAAAGAAAAATAAAGGAATGGGTTCATGCTATAAAAATCATAAAAACAAGGAAGGCCTTGACACCTGATCTTTATGACCTTGAAAAAGAGGAATGTTGCCATAATGACTTTAAGATTTGAGCTTAAGTAAATGACGTGTATTCCATCTAGAATCAAATGATACATTGGCTTTAACTAATTTATTTTTAAATTTAGTGTTTTTTTTTTAATTTAACAACTTTTTTGAGGTACATTTTGCATACAAAATTCACCTATTTGAAGTATACAGCTCAGTGCTTTTTAGTAACTATGAAGTGGTGCAACCATCAATATAACTCAGTTTTAGAATATTTTCATCCCCCTAATAAAATCCCTCATGCCCATTTACAGTTAACCCCAGCTCAGATGCCCAGCTCCAGGCAACCACTGGCCTACTTTTTTTTTTCTATAAATTTGCCCTTTTTTGGAAATGTTATATAGATGGAATCATACAATATGTGGTCTCTTGTATCTGGCTTGTCTTCAAATGTTTTTGAAGTTCATCCATCACATAGTTCCTTTGTATTGAATAGTATTTCATTATATAGATAGATCACATTTTATGTATCTGTTCACCAGGTGATGGACATTGGGGTTGTTTCCAGTATTTCTTGGTATGAATATTCTAGTTCAAGTCTTTCTGTGTACTTGCTTTCATTTCTCTTGAGTAGAAGTAGATATCGAGTAGAATTGTTGGGTTGTATGGGAATTTTATGTTCAACTCCTTAAGAAACTGCCAAAGTGTTTTCCGACTGACCCACCCAGGTGCCCCTCTTTTGTAAAATTTATTCCCAAGTATTCCTAAATATTCCTAAGTATTTTTCCTTATGGGATGCTATTTTGGATAGAATTATATTCTCAGTTTTATTACTGAGTTGTTAATTTCCTGTGTATTCTAAATTGTCACACTTGTTGCTTAATACCTTTTAAATTACTGAATTGACATGTGAAGGGAAGAGGAAAATTTTTAGCCAAAGGAGAGAGAAGGAGGTAAATTTAAAGATAGATTTATACATGTGTGCCTGGGTGGCGCAGTTGATTGGGCTTCGGGTTCTTGGTTCCAGCTCAGGTCCTGATCTCAGGGTTGTAAGATTGAGCCACACATCAGGCTCCATGCTCAGTGCAGAGTCTGCTTGGGATTCTCTCTCCCTCTCCTTCTGCCTGTTCCTGCCCACACTCTCTCTATATAATAAATAATAAATCTTTTTTTAAAAAGATAGATTTAGGGGCACCTGGGTGACTCAGTCAGTTAAGCATCTGCCTTCAGCTCAGGTCATGATCTCAGGGTCCTGGGATCTAGCCCACATCGAGTTCCCTGCTCAGTCGGGAGTCTGCTTCTCCCTCTCCCTCTCCCCCTCACCACCCCCCCCCCGCCCCCGCCGCTCATGTGCTTTCTCTCTCAAATAAATAAATAAAATCTTTTTTTTTAAAAAAAAGGTAGATTTATATAGCATAAGCTTGGTATTTCAGTTTAACATTTGTGAGGGTCCATGACATGTGTAGTTTGTGACAGAGTTTGTAATGTCTACCTCATGGAGTGTTTGTAAGGTTGAAATAGAATAACATATGTAAAGTTCCTGGCACAAATATAAACTTCAAATGCTCTAGGGCTGGTATTTGGAAGGAAAGCATTTGCTCAGGAGTAATTTGGTTTAGTGCTTACTGTTTTCTTGTCAATCTTGGGAATCATGGGGTTGTCAGGACTGTCCCTCATACATATTGAGGCTCTCCTGACTACTTTTTCCTAGTTGGATCTTTCTCCTGCTGTTACTCTGTTTTCTTTTCCATTTTCTCCACTTAAGTCAATATGAATGATGATTATTAGTATTTGAGTTCATTTCAGACAAAAACTTCTAGAAAGTAAATTGGTGCACTTCTCTCTTGAGTTTTTTATTGCCTGTGGAACACCATTGATATTTTTCATCTTATACTCCTTTTGAAGGAGAGGGAAACTTTATTCATTCACTTGTTCATTTATTCATTCATTGATCATTTCCAATTTATTGAGTGCCTACTATCTGCTAGGCTCTGTGCCAGTTAGGAGGTGATCCCACAGAAACAAATGGACGGAATAAGTCTTTTGCCATTTTCTAGGTAGAAAAGAAGGAACACAGCTAGTAGCCTCAGAAAATATTGCTCAGATCAGGATAAATAAGGGCCATGCAAACGTCTGCTTCATTAGGTTTCCTCTCTGGCTTAGGGATTCTTTGAAAAAGTTATCACCATTTGGCTTATGTATCTACTCAAAGGCACCTTTGAGTGGTACACAAAGTTATAAAATCAACTAACATTGTTTTTTTCCAGCTCTCTTCTTTAAACTTAAGGATGCTAGCCTAAAATCTCCCCCTAAGTGTGTGACCTTGGGCAAATAATTTCATCTCCCTGCACTGACACATCAGGTGAAGTGATTTTTGAGGATGTTTCTAACTCTAGATTCTATTTTCCGACTCTGCCTGAATTTTTGGACTACGAGTCTGTGGGTGGTAGAGAAGTAAGGGATGTGACGAAGAAGAGAGGAATCTCTTTCAGGTGGCTTCATGTTTTCAGGATATGGGATATCCAAGTACATAAGTGAAGAGTAAATGACTTTAACTTGTTGGTGAGTATGGGACAAAGAATGGAGCATGCATAGCTCTCTAACCCTTTCATTCTCTTTTACTTTTGAGAATAAATTGCTGGGAGCATCAATTCTGGTTGGCTTTTCCATGCCTTAGGTTTGTTCCACAAGGTAGGTTCCCACCTGGGGAGGCCTTTGGTTGTCCACTTTTAGATATGACTTGATGAATAAATCTGTCTAATTCAGGGGTTCAGTCTTAGGATGCCCATCTAAGCTACATCTTCTAACTTGACCTGTATCAATGATGATGGTTATGATGCTGGTGATGATGATCATGATCATGATAATAATAAAGGTAATATGTTGTTCTCCATTGGCCTGATATCTTTTGATTCAAAACTTGAGTGAAGAAGACAGTAGTGTTATTTATTGGATCTCCACAAACTTTTACACATGTCTTCATCACTAAGTGTCTACTGGGCTTTAGTAAGGAAAACAGCAGAAAGACGGCCTAAAGTTGCTCTAGAAATATTCTGCGGAGTCTTTGGAGGTGCAGATCACCAGTTACACAGCCTTTGGAATAGGAAGTCAAGTGGCCAATTTAGAATATTTGAAGAGGTTGGCAAATATGAACTGGGTGACTGCTTTATTTTTTACTTTAAAATTAGTGGCTCCTTGGGATGCCTGGGTGGCTCAGTTGATTAAGTGTCTACCTTCCACTCAGGTCATGATCCCAGGGTCCTGGGATGAGTCCTTCAATGGACTCCTTGCTCAGCAGGGAGCCTGCTTCTCCCCCTGCCTGCTGCTCCCCCCTGTTTGTGTTCTCACTCTCTCTGACAAATAAATAAATAAAATCTTAAAAAATAATAAAATAAAATTAGTAGCTCCCTTTCTGGAACACAATTAGAATATTTCTAGAATCAGTCACTGCTGTCAGGATGTGGTGGTTCAAGTACTTTCAGCCATTACCCAAAGATCTGAACAATGCATTCATAGTTTATCCTCAATTTACACTTGTAAATCCTATATTCTGATTCATAGAAAAAAAATAGATCTGGTAAGAGAAGGAAATTTTTATATTTAATGGCTCCATAACTTTTTACTTTCATATTTAAAACAAAAATTGGAAAGGGAAATTTTGTATCCTAATTAGTGAGTATCCTGAAATGATTGTTCCAGATAATCTTTACAAAGCATCACTAATTCTGAGTCTGTGGGAGCTGTCAACTTGGAGTTGTCTTACTTTATCCTCTTCACTGGTAAGTTCTTTTGGATGAATCCAAAATATGTATCTCTGGCTCTAGCTCTTTCTTGAGACTCTGGATGCATCTTTCTAACTGTCTGCTAGACCTCTCCAGATTAACAGCCTACTGTGAATTCAACAGATCCAAATTCCAACCACAGAGCCTCCTCATCCTGCTATAATGTATTACCTCGCTTAAAGACATCAATCCCATGAGTCACCAGGCTTCATTTGTGAGATACTCCTTGGCTCCTCCATCTTCCTCTCTGGGACCCAGCCCTGGGAGCTTTTCTCAGAGTGCCTTCTGCCTATTCTCCTTCTCTGTTCTTGCTGTCAGTCTCCTTGTGTCGTCAATGATTATGTCTCACCCTCGCCATAACAGTAGCCTCCTGTCCACCTCCTCCATGCTGTTCTGAACATTATGACCAAGTTTCTGGAGCAATCTTGCAAAAATAAGAATTTAATCATGTCTCTCCAGAAATCAAACATTCAGTCTCCTGGAGACATGCAGAAGAGAGTTGAAACTTGCTAGACAAGACATTTAAAGAGGCCTTCTTATTTTGATTATTGTTTGTCTTTTTTAGCTACATTTCCCTTTATCTCTCCTTCCTTGTGAATGCTAAACTCAGTTTACCCGGAGCTGTGTATCTTTAGTGGCTGTTACACGCCCCTTTCAATCTCCGTGCCTTTAGTCTCATAGTCTGCCTTTAGACCACTGGTGTTGCCATTCCTCCGTCACCACCCTCCTGTTGTGTGGCCTTACTAAAACACCCCTTCTCTCATAATCATACCTAGAGTCATATTGTCCCCTTGGAGAGCAGCTACTATTAGTACCCTGGCCTTTAACCCTGGGAACATCATTTCCATACGTACCAAGCAAGTGGGCTTCCAGCTGTGAGCCGCTGCCTGAGGACCTCCCTCTTGTTCCTAGAACCAGGGCAGGCCATGAGAGCTGGTATGTTTTATTCCCTAAGAGTAGCTCTCAACCAGTGAATGAAACAAGTTGGAGGTTAAAAACCCAGATGTCCTTGCCCGTCACTTAGGATAACTGAGGCATCTTCCGTACTGTGTCCAGAATTCCCCAGCTGGACTGAGCCCAGTTGATCACAGCAGGAATCTGCTGAGTAATCACCTTTTATTATTGCTACCTTTCTTCCTTGCCTAACTTCCCTGCTCCCCTGCTGGTGCTTTCTGTCACCTCCCAAATAGACCATTTGCACACACAGTCTTGTCTCAGGGTCTGCTTTTGGTGGGACCCAGCAGTAACACACTGTGTTTATGCTCTCATGGGAGGCTTCTTGGGGTATTTACCTTGGGCAATATTCATTTGGAAACCCTCAAAATGAGGAACAGCATCTTCCTTGTATGTTCCTTTCAACATCTAGTATCACCTCTTGCTTGAAGTAGGTGCTCAACAATGAAAGGTTGAGGGGAAGTATTTCAATAAAGAGGAAAATATCCATTACAGAGCTAAAGTTAAAATTTCCAAGTACTTAAGAGTAACTCCGTAACAGAGCAATGACCACACATGCCTTAGGAGCTTTGCTCTAGCAAACAAACAAATTATCTGTCACCTTTATTCCATACTTTTCAAGTTACCTGGCATTGAGAATCGTTATTCCTTGTGCCTATCCTGTTTCATCCTCTGGCCTCTAAGCTCGCTGAAGACAGGCCTTTGATTTATGTTTCTTTATAGTACTGGCCCTACCTAGTCTGATGTCTTACACACAGTATGTACTGAGCTCCAAAAAAATTTTTTTAAGTTGTTTTTTTTTTTTTTTCCTAGTAATCTCTATACCCAGTGTGGAGCTCGAATTCAGGGCCCTGAGATCAAGAGTCACGTGCTCTCCTTGACTGAGCCAGCCAGATGCTCCCTCCAAAAATATTTTTCAATAAAGCTATGTGTTATAAAGCACCTAAGAGTGTTTTAAAATGGTTTATTTTTAATAGAATTTATTTTTCAATAATACTAGTCATTTTTATGCCCACTATAGAAAAGTAAACCAGCAGAGTTCTATCACATCGCTTAAACAAATCTTTAAGTCGAAAGCCTCCAAATTAATGGGGTTTAACTGTACTTACGAAATTACGTGAACAATTATTGAAATAAGAGTCTTGTAGAAAGAGTGTGTGATACAAATGAACGGTCTCTGAAGATCCTAATTTCGTAGGCTTCATCCTTCAGCTTCTTTTTTAGCTATAAGCTCTCATGCAGCATTTGTTCACATTTAGCCCTCTCTCCACTCCAAAGAGGCAGCCTACAGATCTTGTAACTTTTTCTGCAGCCAGAAAATCTAATTCACCATAACAGACACAGCTGTGTGTGTTCCCTAGGCTGCTGTAGACATATCCCTTTAAAAGTTAGCTTAGTTAAAAGAAATAAAAGAACACAAAACAATAGCGGGGGAAAATCCGTGTTGTATGGCCCGGACCCAGTCATGTCTTTCTTATAAAGCCGCTCTTTCTGTGTTTGATATCTCAGCTTTCTTTAATCGTAGGCAAGTCCTGAGAGGTCATAATTTCACTCGGGCCTCGTCCCTTAGGAAAGAGTGTTAGAGGTTCCTCTGCCAGTGGCATTTGTAGCCAAGAAGGGACAAATTAGGGGTCAGTCAGTACTCACTTCACGTCCCTGGATGATCCACAAATCTGCATGATTTTACAGAAAGAGATAAAAATCAGACACTTGTGAATATACTGTGCATGTGGGTATGTGCAGAAGGTTTGTGGATATAGTGGTAGTTCAGAAGCAGTTACTCTGTGAGAAGGAATGCAGAGAGGATGCAGATGTATATAAAGAAAAGAACATTCTGCATGAAACTATACGCACAGGATTACCCTTCCGGCGTTCTTTTTTAATGGAAAATAAATTTTGGATTAAATAAATTTGAACTCCGAAAGAGTTAGAAATTATTGTTGTAAAGAACAATAGAACACGTAGTTCGTCAGGGAGTTACAGTTGCTTTGAATGACCATCTCTTTTGAAAAACGAGTGGGGCACCAGGTGGAAGAGATTTGCCAACAGGAAGGGATCTGCCATCCAGGTATATTACATTGTTACACTTAGGACGGGCTACATCATCTGATTCCTGATGCGAAATGGAAATGCAGAGCTCTTTGTTGAAAACTTATTAAGAATTTCCAGACAGTGGCAGCAGATCTTTAAGCCAAGTTGTGGGAGAAGAACCCATGTATCTGCACAGGTCCCATGCCCATGAGGCTGGTCCTGTTTACTCTCCGTTTATTGAGATTCTTCTCCACAGCCCTTTATTCACAGTGGTTCTTGACCAAATAAAGTGTTCCTGGACACACATTTGAAATCTGAAGTACACCTGAACCTAGACTAGAGCTGTGTAAGCATGATTCTGTCATTTCTACCTCTCCATACCATAGTGAGAACCATCAGAGATTTGTTGGGTAGGACTGGTTCTTACTAGAACCTCAATAATTAATCCTCGAAGGATAGTCTCTCCTTTCTTCCCACCTAATCATCATCTGTTAAAGCCAAGGCCCTAGTCTTGGCATCCTCAGGTTTTAGGCAGTCATCTGCTCCCACAGTGCTTGGAAATGAGGGGAAAACGGCAAAGGCACCCATGTTGTTATTTCGCTCTGGCCTTTTCCACAAATCCCTCCCTGATCTCCCTTGCTGGAACTGAATCCTTGCACCTCTTTCTTTTTTTTTAGGGCCACCCACCAGGCAGGTCTGAGCAGTCTCTTTTAGACCTTCCCCTCCTCCCCACTTCACTCCCTGAAGTGGGGTAGAGGGATGAGAATAGCTTCATGAGTTAGAGAACTTGGTCTTCTTTACTCCTCCTGCCCCAAACTCCACTCCTCTCCTTATCTTGGAGGCCCAGTTGTATCCTTGAGTTTATCCTTGACTTGTGTTACTTTACTTTCCCTGGGAATAGAGTGAGGGAATTGAACAATTTATGTTTTCTCTTGAAAGTAGAATAAAGATGTAGTGGGTACATGATCTACCTCTGCTGTACATTCAGTTTTGTGTTCCTGAGCCAAGTGGGTTTCATGTATCTACTAAGCCACAGATAATTTGAGAACAGCATGTATTAGTAATCCTGAAAAATTCCAAGAATAGTTCTATAGGAGTGTCTCCAAATTTGATTAGAAATCTTTGCTCACTGTCATCATATTTCTTTTTTTTTTTAAAGATTTTTTTTATTTATTTGACAGAGAGAGACACAGCAAGAGCAGGAACACAAGCAGGGGGAGTGGAAGAGGGAGAAGCAGGCTTCCCGCGGAGCGGGGAGCACAATGCGGGGCTCGATCCCAGGACCCTGAGATCATGACCCGAGCCAAAGGCAGATGCTTAACTGACTGAGCCACCCCGGCGCCCCTGTCATCATATTTCTTCCAAGTCTTAAAAACACATGTGCTGTGTGAATTAATTTTATTATAATTTCCCTAATTAGTGTCTTTAAAAAGCATGGGCTGTTATGCTTATTGGTGAGCACCTCTGACAAACAAGGACATTCAAGTGAATTTTAAACAAGTTATGATACTGAGCAAAGCAAGCTTCCAAACACACTGTGATTCTTGTTATCAAGAGTGGTTAAGAGGGGCGCCTGGCTGGCTCAGTTGGTAGAGCATGCAGCTCTTCATCTCTTGATCATGACTTTGAGCCCCACATTGGGCAGAGAGATTACTTTAAAAAAATTTTAAAGATAAAATAAGTTCTAAAAAAGTGGTTAAGAAAAAAGTTATGGAAAGGCATTTTGTGGGCAACTTAAGTAGTAACATCTATTAAATGGGAATAATCCTATCTATCCTTTTATTTATTTTAGAAGGAAAATGCCATTTTTTTAAATGGGAAATTTAATAAGAAGGCATTACTTCTACTATTGTAATTATATTTAAGTATTTAATTTTAGTTTTTAGAATCCATGACCTCTTAAGGCCCAATTGTTTGTTTGTTTGTTTGTTTTTTAAGATTTTATTTATTTATTTGAGAGAGAGAGAATGAGAGACAGAGAGCATGAGAGAGAGGAAGATCAGAGGGAGAAGCAGACTCCCTGCCGAGCAGGGAGCCCGATGCGGGACTTGATCCCGGGACTCCAGGATCATGACCCGAGCCGAAGGCAGTCGCTCAACCAACTGAGCCACCCAGGCGCCCCGAATTGTTTTTTAATGAACTAGAATTTAGTAATAGATCTTTCCATTGAGTCAGATTTTCATAGAACCTAAATTATTGTTTAATTGATATTTCTACTTAGATACTGGTAAGACATATTGAGTATACATTAGAAATGCTGAAGGGATCAGTTTATCCAAATTACCTGTTTTATAGGTATGAATCTATACCAAACACAGTTTTCCATCAGTTATTAGAAGAATAATACTGGTCTACTTCCAAATCCAAATGCTGGATTTGTGGATTTTACTTAATCCTTTTTTTTTTTTTAAGATTTTATTTATTTATTTGAAAGAGAGAGAGGGCGAGAGAGCATAAGCATGGGGGAGCAGCAGAGGGAGAGGAAGAAGCAGACTCCCCCCTGAGCAGGGAGTCAGATGTGGGGCTCCATCCTAGGACCCTGGGATCCTGACCTGAGCTGAAGGCAAATGCTTAACCGACTGAGCCACCCAGGTGCCTCTACTTAGTACATTTAAACCTGGATGTGTTTTTTATAGCTTTATTGCACTATAATCAACATATAAGAAACTGTGCCTATTTAAAGTGTACAGTTTGATACATTTTAACATAGGCAACCTTGAAAAGCATCACCACTATCAAGATAGTGAACATAACACCCCCAAAAGTTTCCTTGTGCCCATTTGTAATCCTTCCCTCCCACATCTTCTCAAGGTCCTCTTCCAGCCATCTCTAGGCAACCACTAATAGGCTGTCACTATAGATTAGTCAGCATTTTCTCATTTTTTTTTTTTTGATCAGTCTTCTTTGACTCACCATAATTATCCTGAGATTCCTTGTGCTGCATGTGGTTTTCAATTTTTTTCATTGCTGAGTAGTATTCTGTGCGGATACACCATATTCTGTTTATTCATTCACCACCAAATGTTTTTTCTCTTCTTCTTCTCTTCTTTAGGCTAAAGTCAGCCTTTCTTCAGTCATGCCTCCAGGAAGGCCACATGGTATCACAGGTGTTTTGTTGTCAGCACATCTAGATACAACTCTCAGCCATGTTTCTTGTGAACTATTTCCACACCTGAAAATTGAGTCTAGTAATACATACCTCACAGGACTGTTGCAAGGGTTAAATATCTAAGACACACAGAACAAAACTGGACACATAGTAAGTGCTATTTGTGTGTGGGTTATTATAAGGATTCCTATTGTTATTATTATTATTATGAATTCTATATGGCGTGTTTGGTAGAACTTCCAGCCTACAAGAAACCCTCAATAAATTTAACTACTACTACTGATTTTACTAATACGATGACAGCACCTAACAACTGTTCATCCTCTTTCTTTTCTTGCCCTTTTTAACATTTTCAATTTTTTCACTCTCCTTGTTCCTGGCGTTGTCAGGATTACCTGACCAAGGCAGAACAGAGGAAGGCAGTTAGTTGTTCCTTAAGTGGAGTACCAGGACCTGCAGCAGGAGTAGCAATCCCAAAACTTGTCAGACGTGCAGATTCTCCAGCCTCACCCTAGACCAACTGAATCAGAAACTCCGGGGGATGGGGCCACAATCTGTGTTTTAATGAGCCTGCCCCGAGATTCCGCTGATGCTAAAGAACTCCAGCAGTAGGGAAATCACCAGGCTTGGGCAGGAGTTAATGCAAGCTCAGTTCACATCAACTTCGCTGTTAGCAAAAGCACACTGTTGACTAATTGAGCTTAATATCAACTAAAACCCCTAAATCTTTTTCACACATGTTGCTACTAATCCCCATATTCCCTATCTAGTACTTGTACAGGATTCTTTTTGGACTGAAGTATAAATCTTTACATTTATCCCTATTAAACTTAATCTTGTTAGATTCGGCCCGTCGCTCCAGTCATGTTTGGGGAAATCTTAGTTCAGCTGGAATGAGCCATGACAAAAAAGGAAGGCCTAGAGACGGAGGAGGGATGCTGAAAGGACAGCGTCCTTTTATAGATGGGCCGAGTCCTGGCGGTCTATGGCGAGCATCTAATTACACAGTTAAGACCCGTGGGGGTGGGGGGGTGTGCTGGTAATTTGATTTCAGTTAAATTCAACTAACATTTACTGGGCATCTACCAAGTTCATGGCTGTGAACAAGTACAGGAGAGGTCCTAAATAGTCCCCTCTTTAGTGGCAGATATAAGTAGAGATGAAGGGGTTTTTGTTTCTTTTTTCAGGTTTGTTTCTTTGTTTTGTTTTTAGACTTGTGAAGCCCAATATACCAATACTTGCAAGTCTCTCAAGAGAAATATTTTTCAAGTGCCAGGTCCTTTGCTATATTGTTTATTTACACTTTCAAGTTTAATTTTCAAGCAAATTCAATGATATAGGAGTGATTACCCATTTAGAGTTGAGGAAACTGAGAATCAGAGGTTAATGCATTTCCTCAGGGTCACACAGGTAGTTAGCAGTAGAACTAGAGGAAATTCTAGACCTGCGTTGGTTTAAAGAATGTGCCGCATACAGGCTTTCTCCCTGAGATCAAGGAAATTAAGCTCTTTAAATATTGTAACTACCAGCGGCTTAACCATAAACTATTGATAGCTTGGGCTAATTTATGCGTGAGTTTACATTCCGAAAAACATTCAAATATCAATAGATGGCCCAATCCTAGGTACACAAAGAAGTGCATCAAACTGTGCTCACAGACCTAAGTTTAAAAATAATCTTTCATTTAGGGGACCCCTGGCTGGCTCAGTCAGTAGAGCATGTGACTCTTGATCTTGGTGTCATGAGTTCAAGCCCTACGTTGGGTGAAGTACTTACTTAATAGAATAAATAAATAAAAATAAAAGTAATTACGTTTGGGGTTTTTATTTGGCGATTTTTAAATCTTTTTAAAAGATTTTATTTATTTATTTGTCAGAGAGAGATCGAGCAGGCAGAGGGAGAAGCAGGCTCCCTGCTGAGCAAGGAGCCCGATATACCGGACTTGATCCCAGGATCCCAGGATCACGACCCGACCCGAAGGCAGACGCTTAACCGACTGAGCCACCCAGGCATCCCTATTTGCCTTTTAAATTGCTAGCCACATATTTTAATCAATATCTATCACAGTATTAATATTGTAAATGCAAGTTGTTACCTCCAGCAACCAAATCTTTGGAAAGGATATAATTACCTCCTCTAGAGGGCAAAACTAGCCAATTCTACTCTTTAGCAGGTAATATCTACTATATTTTACTATGAGATAAATTGTTCATTGGAGGGGCTCCTGGGTGGCTCAGACGGTTAAGTGACTCTTGATTTCAGCTCAGGTCATGATCTCAGGGTTGTGAGATCAAGCCCCGCATCAGGATCCGTACTGGGCTTGGAGCCTGTTCAAGATTCTCTCTCCCTCTCCCTCTGGCCCCCTCCCCTGCTCTAAAAAAAATGTTCATTTTAATAGATTGTACTGAAATGGAAAGTGTACCAGGCTTGAAGTCCTAAGATTAAAATTTGGTTCCACTTGCTAGTTACATCACCCTGGCCAAACAGTTTAACTCATATAAACCTCAGTTTTGAGATCTCTAAAATGGAGGTGATAAATGTTCATGGTGTGAGACTCACCAGAGATAATAGCTGTGAAAGAAGGTCTGTAGTCTGGTAAATGTTTTACAAATATAAGATGTTATCATTGTTAGTTTTGATACCTATTTTACAAGTTTACAAGTCAAGAAGAGAACATGTGAAGTATTTCTGCCACCTACACATCTAGCTAATTGATAGAACAGCATTCAGAGTTGTTGAGTTTCTCTGAAAATGCTTTCATTCTTTAATAGTTTCTCCTTAACAGTTGAGCTTCCAGTAGAATTATATAACAATGGTGGGGTAGAACTGATAATAAAATACTAGATTTGGTTTGTTAACTTGCATTTCAAAGACAAATTCTCTTTAACCAGGGAGAACATTGTCAGTACTCCTAGCATCTTCATTATAAAAGGACACTCACTAGGTGCCTGTCTGCCTGAAGGCAGGAGCTCTGGTTATACAAAGTGAGTTAAGCCGATAACAATTCTAGTTCTTTAGGGCTTTATAATGTAATATGGACAGATTTTGTATGAATAGGGGAAAATAAAGACATGCACTTAAATGACTACATTTGAATCCCTCTTCTGTCCCTCAGAGTGGAGCAACTCTAGGCAATCTCTTAAGCTTTAATTTCCTCAACTTTATTTTTTATTTATTTATTTTTTTTAGTGATAACAATTTCCCTACCTGATAGAGATTTGGGAATAAAATGCTACTTTATGGGTGAAGTCCTGAATACAGTATCAGTACTTCATGCATAGCTTATATTAGCTGTGTTAAGATACCCTGAGGCATATTTTAAGCTTATCTGAGCAAAAATCTATTCAAGTCTGGCAGAGGCAAACCGGAAGTGATTAGGAGAGCTCTGTAGACAGATACTCAGGGAGAGACCTTTAGAGGGAAAAGATGAGCAAAGTAAGGAAATTATTGATTGGCTATAGTTTAAAGGCTACTTGGCTGTAACTGGTTGTCCTTAGGTTTCAATTTTGTAACCTTGAGGCATTTCTGGGTTTAGATTTTGGTTCTCTTATGTAGGTTGCCTAGGCATTACAGGCAGTCTGATGTCTCGCTTTCTTAGTTAATTTAACCGGTATTTTTTGAGTTAAATACTGTATACTCCAATATCAAACTCTATGACCTTTCACCTCTCCCTTTTGGTTTCCATATCTTGCAAATAATGAGCTTTCTCTGGACATGATGAGTAATATGTGTAACCTGGAAATCATTGTCAGTCACCCACACTGCTTCATTAACTCCATGTAATCACAACCTTAGAGTAGGAACCCGGACTCTGGAAGTCATTTAAACCAGTGACCTTATTTTGCAAATGATGGAATTGAAGCCCCCAAAGGTTAAGTATCCAACACAAGCTATAGGGCCAGTTAGTGACAAAAATGAACTAAAATCTGGACGCCCCACTCAAAGTATGTCACTCTCCCTCCTCCACACTGTCCCTCCAGACCCCCTGGTCACCTTAATCCCCTCTCACACTTGCCCTGCCATATAGGACCATGTTGAGCAGGCCTGCTTAGCTAAGTCTTCATGGTTAATCTTGTTACTCATTTCCTCTTTCTTTCTTAGTTAGCACGTAAATTTCTCAATTTATTTAATAGGGAAAAAGGAAAAAAAAAAAAACCCAACTCTCTTTATTTTTCCACATAAAGCCTTTGTTGTGCTAATGAATGAGACCAATGAAAGCTTCCCTGGTTGGAGTAGAGGTGGGATTGTGAGCCGATAGGCCTATAGGCTCAGTTCTGACCCTTCTCTCCCATCCCTTCTAAAGTGGCTCCTGAGGGAGTTCCACTTGAACTCTTAGGGCATCTCTTAGCAACATAATTTAAAAGTGACTACCTAGCACAAGCACTTAACACTGGTTATTCCCGAGGACTCTCAAATGTCAGGAGACACTTAACAGGCCACTTCCATATAAAAAAATACAGAAATACCAAACAGGGTTGTGCAAATTATGATATATTTTAAAGGTTTATACTTAACAGTTTAACACTTTAAACTTGGATATGGAATTGAAGACAGTGTGTGTGACCTCATTTTGACATAATATCAGAAGTTTAACTATGAGACACTTCACTCCCACCCCCAAATTTCTCTTGCTCCTGACTTTTTTTTTTTTTTCAAGTAATTGCCATGCCCAACGTGGGACTCAAACTCATGACCCGAAGATCAAGAGCCACATGCTCTACCAACTGAGCCAGCTAGGCACCCTGTCCCCCGACTTTTCTTGACCTGGTGTGGTCCTCAGTCCCCTATTTCCACCTCTACTCTCCCACTCAACCATCATTTAATGAATGCCCACTATGTGTTAAGTCCCATGCTAGGTACTGAGGCCACAAAGATGAAAATGACTTAATCTTTGCCCTTCAGGCAAATGGCAGACTAATAAGGGAAATAGCCCCAAAGGTGGCTCCCATGGAACTGTGCCTTCTGGTATTCACACCTTTGAGTAGCTCTTGGCCCGTGACTTGTGTTAATAATAGCAGTAGAAGTGACACAGTATGGGATTAGCACTTAAGAGGACCTGTAGCTCCTGATTCCTTCCTTTGGAATGCTCTTCTTTGGGAGTCATGAACTGGTGTGTAAGAAGTTGGGTTGCCTTGGTGAAGAGACCACGTGGAAAGACCACTTGGAGAGAACTCATAGAAATAAAGAAGCCTAGTTTTCTCAGTATCCCAGCTTGAGCCTAATCTTCCAGCCATGTCAGCCAGTTCATCAGACATATGGGTGAACGGTCTTGGAACTTCAGCTTAGTTGAGCCCTGCAGGTGACTGTAACCCCAGCTGACGTCATATGGAACAGGAGAACTGTACAGCTGATCCTAGTCAACCTACAGAATTTATAGAGATAACAAATTAGCTATTGTTTAAACTATTATGTTTGAGAGTGGATGTTTGCATAGCAATAGAAAACTGAAACAGATGGGTAAAAAAACATGATGCATCTTCTAAGTACTATCAATAATCTATCTACAAACTGAAGTGATAGCATTGAGGAAGCACTGATTGACTATACAGTATTTGCCTACAAACTAGGGTCTACAAGGATTCACAGAGAAAATGGCAGTATGAGCTGGATCTTGAGCGATGAGTAGAGTTTTGTCAGAGAAAGTAGCTTGTATAAATATTGAAGCCTAAAAGAGCATATTTCATGGAGAATAGTCTATAGTTCAGTGTGGGTTGAGAGATGAGGCACCACAAAGGTATATTAGAGCCAATGTATAAAGGCCTTTTATGTCAGGCTAATATTTATTGTGTAGGTGATGGAGAGTCAATAATGGCTCTTAGGCACTGCCATGAAATAGGCAATTATCATATCTGTTATCTCTGGCCTGCCCTCCTTGGCCATCTAACACCAGTGATCACTTCCTTCTTCCCCTTTCTCTTCCTCTTGGGTGGCCCTACCCAGATTCTCCTCCTGCATCTCTAATAGACACTTTCTTTTTGGCTTCATTATGTCCACAATGGTATTCCCCAAGTTTCTGTCCTTAGTTCTCATCTCATCCTTCCCAATATTCTCTTTTGGCTGCAACTGAGATTTCTTGGCAGAAGATTTCAGATCTCTGTCTCTAGACTGGCCTTTCTTTCTAAATGTCACGTTATCTCAGATGAGTCTAAGAACCCAATGTAATCCTCTTCCTTTCTCCAATTTCTCCCCAAGACATCTCAATGCCTTCTCTTCATTTCCCCATTTCTGTCATTTTTTTTTTCTATTACCCAGGCTTACAACCTCAGAATTACATCTTCGGTTCCCAGCTTTCTTACATACTTAATCTATCAGTCAAGTTCAAATTTTCCTCCTTTATACTGTCTTTCATATTTTTCTGTCCCATTGTTCTCTTCTTTATAATTTTCTTGAAATCTGGTGTTAATCTTATTAATCTCCTGTTGAATTATTTTTTTCAAGACCATTGGCCTTGTAGCTGAAAGACTAGTCCTTCCACAGTCTGGTCCATATCTATCTTATTTGTCTTTTTCTTCTTTTCTTTTCTTTTCTTTCTTTCTTTCTTTCTTTCTTCTTTCCTTCCTTTCTTTCTTTTTCTTTCCTTCCTCCCCTCCTCCTTTCTTTCTTTCTTTTTCTTTTTTCTTTCTTCTTTCTTTTTCTTTCTTTCTTTTCTTTCCTCCCTCCCCCTTTTTTCTTTTTCTTTCTTTCTTTCTTTCTTTCTTTCTTTCTTTCTTTCTTTCTTTCTTTCTTTCTTTCTTTTTCTTTCTTTCTTTCTTTTTTTCTTTCTTTCTTTCTTTCTTTCTTTCTTTCTTTCTTTCTTTCTTTCTTTCTTTCTTTCTTTCTTTCTTTCTTTCTTTCTTTCAAGTAAGCTCTACACCCAACATGGGCCTCAAAATCATGACTCTGAGATCAAGTCACATGAGCCACTGAGCCAGCCACATGCTTCTGTCTTATTTTTCAAGACTCTATCTTCTAAACTCATTGCTTCATAATATAGTTACTAAACAGTCTTGATGTCAAGTTGAATGTGGAACCCCATCCCTGTGTTGTATGTTCTATGTATAATACCCCCTTTTAATCTTACCAAATTGGGAATTAAGTTTAGCAAATGAGATTATTGGTAGGAAAGAGAAGAGGAAAAAAAGGTGACATTTTTGTTTTCCTTAGAGGATTAGAGGAAGCTAACTGAGGAAAAGAAGATAGATGTTTCAACTCTGAGAATCAAATGTTTCCCATAGGTTGGCTAGAAAGAGTCACTTGGGAAGCCTACTAAAATCACAAATATCCAGGCTCTAATGCCTAAGGCAGTGAGTCTCCAACTTGGGTACATGTTGGAATCACCTGGGAGTGTAAGAAACATACTAATGCCTGTCTTCTACCACCAATGTCTGACATCATTGGTCTTGACTATAGCCTGGGCATCAGAATTTTCTCAAAGCTCTCCAGGTGATTATATTATGCAACCAAGGTTGAGAACACTGCCCTAGGGCTTCTCTTTGACTATATCTAAGATGGGGACACTGAATAAAGCCCCCCTCATGTGATTCTGGGAGCCACTGCCATAAATTGAAGCATCTGTTTCTCTGAATATTTCTGGAAAAGGATTCAATACGTGCATAAGGCAGCCACACGATGGAACGTTAGGTCACCAGCAGGTTGTTCTTGTACATAGGGTAGTTGACTGACTTCTGAATTGAGGCTAGTGGATATGCCCAGTTCATCCTCACACCCTCCCCTCACCAAATTATCCCTCACTCTTTGTCAGTTCTCTTCCCAGAAACCAAACTGACGTAGTTTTCTTACCTCTTCTGCCCTAGCCAAACTGACCTGTTTGATTGTCTCTATGATTTTTCACTTTCATACCCTTTTCCTTATCCTGTTCCTTACCTACTTACATCCATTAAAAGACAGTTATGTTACTAACCTGTACAAGCAACAAAGTTTTAGCTATTGTATTAGTTTGCTAGGGCCATAACAAAGTACCATGGACTGGTGGCGAAAAAACAGGAATTTATTTTCTCACAGTTCTAGAGCCTAGAAGTCTGGGATCAGGGTGTCCATAGGGTTGCTTTCTTCTGAGGCCTCTCTTCTTGGCTTGTAGATGGCTGTCTTCTTCCTGTGTCTTCACAGGGTCTTCCCCCCTGTGTGTGTCAGCCTCCAAATTTCCTCTTATGAGGACACCAGTCTGATTGGATTAGAGACTGCCTAATGATGACCTCATGTTAACTTAATTACCTCTTTAAAGACCCCATGTCCAAATAGAGTTGCATTTTGAGGTACTTGGGGGTTAGGACTTCAACATATGAATTTTGGGGTGATAGAATTCATTCTACAACAACTATCTTGCTACATCATTGACATGCCTTATATGTCAGGACTGTATGTAAATTTTAGGACACTGAAAAGAAATAAGAACAGAGATGGGACGCCTGAGTGGCTCAGTCGGTAAGTGGCTGCCTTGGCTCAGGTCATGATCCCAGCATCCTGGGATCGAGTCCCGCATCAGGCTCCTTGCTACACGGGGAGCCTGCTTTCTCCCTCTGCCTGCCGCTCCCCCTGCTTGCACTTGCTCTCTGTCTCTCCCTCTCTCTCTGACAAATAAATAAATAAAATCTTAAAAAAAAAAAAAAGAAAGAAAGAAGAACAGAGATACCTAATTAGGGCTACACATGTGTTTTATGGTCATGCTCATAATTTTGCTTTGAAGGACAATTCTATGATTAAGGCTGTAGGTGAGAGAGGATAAGCAATTATGAACTTCCTAATTTTAATTAATTTTACTGATAGCACTTCTAAAGTTTTTGACTCATAGTTGCCCACATCAGAGTTTACTTTTCAAGCAATAGAAATACCTGAAGTTAAAATGACAGAGCCTAAAAAGCTTTAAGATATAGTTGAAAGGGGCTAGGATTTGGAGGATGACTTTAGGTAAATCACTACTTTTCAGAGCCTTTGTCTCATCATCTGTGAAAAGGGATGTCAACTGCTTCGTCACTGAAGGTGGGATGAGAAAATGAATGTTAAAATCCTTTGCAAATTGTAAAGCACCATTCAAATATTATTCATTATTATTGTGACAAGCCAGGGAGAAATTTAGAGAGAAACCTCTAGAACTGTATCGTCCCCCCCCAAATAAGCAGTTAATAGAGGTTCAGAGAAACTGAGAGTAAAATGCTCCAGATCAAATCTAGCTGTCTTCTGTTGCTTTACTAAAATCTTCCCATCACATGGGTATATGTTTATTCTGAATGAGTTACATAGAAGAATCTTTATTACTAACAATTCCTGCAATTACTAGAAATTAACTCAATGTTGAGGAAGTGCTTCGTTGCATATGCTT
Organism: Mirounga angustirostris; assembly: GCF_029215605.1. Lineage (NCBI taxonomy): Eukaryota > Metazoa > Chordata > Mammalia > Carnivora > Phocidae > Mirounga > Mirounga angustirostris. The sequence goes on along the minus strand of NW_026991709.1, from coordinate 53,346,650 downwards.
ACAAGATGCATAGCATTTAGGGGCCGTCTTCAAAGCATTCAAGGTAAAAAGTCAGAATCTACCTACTATGTGTGACAACACATATGAAACTAGACATTGTGCTGAGTGAGATAAGCCAGTCCCAGGTCAAATACTTTGTGATTCCACTTGTAGGAGATTATCTTAAATAGTCAAACTCATAGACACAGAGAGTAGAATGGTGGTTGCCAGCCGCTGGGGGAGGGGAAATGGGGAGTTGCTGTTCAGTGAGTATAAAGTTTCAGTCATACAAGATGAATACATTCTAGAGATTTGCGATTATAGTCAACAATACTTTATTGTACACTTAAAAAGGTGTTGAGCGGGTAGATATCACGCTATCTGCTTTTAGCACACACATACACACATTTCAGAACCCAAAGCTGAAGTGTGAAAACCAGGCCTTTTCCCAAGGCACTGATATTGAAAGGGTCCCTCTATATTTAAATAATACTTTTAAAAGATATGCAGATTTTTAAACCACACCTACTTGGCCTCTCCTGAATCTTTAATCAAGGTAGCAAATTAGTCATGGGCCCTGGACCAACACCCTTGGCAGCAAGTTGAGATGATGGAGCAGGAGACCAAAGATCAAGATTGGGAATCCTATTAGTGCCTTCAAGATGCCTTACCTCTGCCCCCCTTTCTCTTTTCTTCCCCACACTACTGATTTGAGGATACTATTGTACTCCTTGTACTTGGGTCAAATTTGCTACTTAGGGCTGTGAAAGACAAATAAAAGGGTCAATAGCTATGAAACCAACAGCTGCCTGATCATAACTCCTCAATTGTTCAATGTGTATCCAAATTACTGTTAAAGGCAATCAATGTAGTAAGAATTTTTAGTACCCAGTGGGTCTGTAACATAGTAAATAAACACCTTATATATTTTCAGTCCTTTCTTCTGTCTTATTTACCAGTTACCAACAACTCACTATCTTCTTCACCTTTGTCTCTTGTTCTTAACTGTATTTTGGGTACCAACCGTAACACCTGCCACTTGGTAACTATCTCAATGGAAAGGATAATAAGTAGGGTTGGTAAGGTCCATGTGGCTCAAGTGAATCATGTTAAAACAAAGCAGGACCCACTGGAAATTATCTCTAAGTTTGCTGCTCCACTTCTTACAGTCACCAAACTTGTCAATGGTCCCAGAGCCATAGAGAATGGATGCAGGATCTAAGCAGCACCTGAAAGGTGGGAAAGTAATGTTGTATAGCCCCTTGTGGTCTTGCATGATTCATTCCTTTTTTTTTAAGGGTTGAAAGGCAAATGTAAAGAGCCAGAAATTCAACCCAGGAAACTAGGCCAGACCATAGCTCCTCCATGTTCCAGGCTAGCTAGCTGAGAGGTGAGGCAAAATGACCCAGAGTTTGAGAAAGTGACTTCTTTAACTATTGTCAAGGCTCATTAAGTTGCAGCTAGCTTCGAAAATAGCTGGGATCTTCTTTAGGATTGAGGACCAGTGTTGTGGCCTTGCTTTTCCAAGAGAATATGGAAATGAAGAGCCCTTCTGACAGAGATGAGTTTGTCGCAGTGGTGATGGCAGCCAGAGAAACAATCCTCATGACCTCTGTTGAGCAGAGAAAACAGCTGGACAGCTGATATTTTCATCAGCTATGTCTTTGCCCAGCTGCACAGATGGGCACTTAAATTATATAATAAATCACCAGCATTCCAATGTACCCATCAAACCCATCAGTTATAGTGCTTAAAACGTTTAAAGTTACAAGATCCTTGAGTACTTTAGTCACAATTGGTCCAGTTTGTTTTTAAATACAATATTGTGCCTATTGTAAAGGAAAAGAATCTATTGGACAAGGAGAGATAAAACTTGCATTAAATTCTGTATGATATACCGATTCTTTCTCTTTGCTGAAGATCTTGCTTGGCTTCTTAGGGAACAAGCTTGCTCATCTATGAATGAGCTTTGTTTCTATTTAGCCCCAGTGTCTTATCTAGGGTAAAACCGAAACTGAGCTTTGTGAAATAAAGTAGTAGTATTTTTATTTCTTACAGATTATAAAGAGTTTAACTTTATCAGTATTCAAGTGGTCTTGTATCATTCATGATGACTCAATAGCAACGTGTCTACAAATTAGTCAAGCCCTTCCCATGACTCATGCCATGTATTATGGCAAAGTAAAATTTTCCCTCTCTCCCGAAAAAAAAAAAGGCCTATTTTTCTTATGAAAAAGGTTAGACGTTTGGAAACTTTTAAGAAAAAGATCTTGCTAATAATATAAATGGTTATTAATGTTTTTAAAGTGAATTAAAACCTTGTCACTAAGATACAACTAAGATCCTAGAAACCAAAGCTCTCTATTTGGTGGAACATGAGCACTGATATTATAAGGATTTTACAGGGACTCTTCCAGAAATGCTGGATGCATGTATGTACCCAGGTGCAGAGAGGCTGGTCTGTAGTCTATGCAGGTTTGGAAGCAGTTTTACATGAATATATCTAGAGAGCTTATTGTCACCGAGAGTGACCCTAATGCTTTTGAAGCTTTCTCCACCCACCCTCTCCTCTTCTTTCTTCTGGCCAATTTTCCAAGAATATCAGAGACAAACTTAGTACAGAGGATGGGGTGGTAGGAAGGGCCATTCCTGCTCCTAGTGCTCGGTATAAAGAGATCTGGAATGACTGATTAGCTCAGGATTGCCACTGCGTCGTTGTGAAGACTGTGCCCAAAGTCTAACAGTTGCCTGTCTACGCTGTGTGATGTCCTTGCTGGTCTGGACGCCTGTCAGCCTCACAATGGGGGTCTAAACTTGGGCTTTGAACTTATGGCTCTCTAAGTTGGCACTTAGGTACTCTGCCATTGTTCATCACAACAAAACGTTCTATGTGTCACTATGTCATTATAGCTAGCCTTAGTCACACACTGTGGAGACCACCCCACATATATAGCCTGGGATACCACCCTCGACTTGTCCTTTCCTCAAGGTTATTTCAGGGGCTTCCTTGACAATTTCAGCTCCTGAGCCTTGGGCAGGACCACCCTGTCCACCCTTCCAAGTCTACTTAACCGAATTTCAAGGAGCAGAGTTCAGCAAGTTGGGTCCAGAAGGTCTGGTTTCCTTTTGCAAAAATAATCCATCACCTTCCAAGAACAGGTTCTCTTTATGAAGTAATGAGGCAGATGTCATTAAAACATTTTTTTGAAAGTTATTATTACACCCTCCTTTTAAAACCATAGCTACTTAGTTATTTACATAACTAAGAATTTCCTTTCAAATAAGTCTTCCCTAAACTAGAGGATTTTTGCAGGTAATTTGTAGTCTACACATGTAGACATAAGAGTGAATGATATAATTCTTACATACCTCTTCTTCCCCATCAAGGGGCACCTCATTTATGCTCAGTCCATCATAATAGATATCTTGAACATGCAAATATCATCCCAGTAAATGGCACAATCTTCACCACATTGCTTAAGCTAAAGACACTTGATTTTCTTACTTCAATATCTAATTCCAAACCCTATTGGCCAAATAGGATATACCAGCAAAATATATCTAAATACAGCAGAAAATATCTCATCATAAAAATATACCACTGAGGGGTGCCTGGGTGGCTCAGTTGGTTGAGCAGCTCTCTTAGTTTTGGCTCAGGTCATGATATCAGGGTCCTGGGATCAGGCCTGCATCAGGCTTCACACTCAATGGGGGCATCTGCTTCAGGATTCTCTCTCTCCCTCTGCCCCTGTCCCCACTTGCTCTCTCTCTCTAAAATAAATAAATAAATCTTTTAAAAAATATACATACCACCAAAACATACCTCAAATTTCTTCATCTCAGTAGCTACCCCCTAGTACAAACTATATCCTCTCTCACTTGGACAACATGAATGGCTTCCTTATTGCCCAGCTGCCGCCATTCTTGCCATGCTCTATTGGATTTCCTCACCACAGCAAGACAGAAAGACATACACCTGATCATGTCATTCCCCAAATTAAAATCCAACAAAGGCTTCTCCTAGTTTTTAGTTCTCAAAAACAAAAGCCCTTTCCCAATCCTGGGCCTTTGCACTTGTTCCCTAGTCCTGGCATGCTTCTCTTCAGTTCTTCAAACAAGGGGCTCATTCTCATCCTTTTAACCACAGATCTAATCTTGCTGTCTCCAAGAGGTCTTCCCTGACCTCATGGCTTATGTTGCCACCTGAAGTTACTCTCTGATCATCCTTGTTATTTCCTTCATGGAATTATCATTTTAGTGTGGTTTCGAGAAGAAATAAAGGTAAATGTTGTTCAGGTTGCAATATTTACCTGGCTATTGTGGTCAGACATTTTTTTGGAATGGAAGTTATCACTGTGTTCTGTGTACTTTCAAAACTTTATAATATTAAATCATAAGCGTTTCTTAGATTATTAAATGTTCGTGTAGAATATGGTTTTTAATACTCCATCATATTGTTGTATCATAATTTGGGTAACCAAATTCTATTATTAGAAATTTAGGTTGCTCCTAGTCTTTTACATAAGAGATGGAGAAGATCAAGGTGATTTTTAAAGCTCTCAAAAAAAGAGAGATGGGCTTTTTGGAAATTAAGATTCAAGTATGAAAGCTCTAGGGCATCCTTCCTTGCCTCTTCCTAGCTTCTGGTGGCTTCCAGGAACGCTGGCATTCTGTGTCTTGTCAATATAGCACTCCAGTCTTTACCCTCATCTTCACATGGCCTTCTTTCCTCTGTGTCTGTGTCTCTGTGTGCCTCTGTTTTCTCTTTTTATCAGGACACCTGTCATTGGATTAGGGCACACCCTAATCCAGTATGACCTCATTTAAACTTAACGAATTATATCTGCAAATACCCTATTTTCAATTAAGGTTGCATTCTGAGGTCCAGGTAGACAGGAATGTTTGAGGAACACTATTCAACCAGCACACTATCTAATAAGGTTGGACACTCAGCTAACCTCCAGAGAAAATCTGGTTGTGGAGACAACTAATCATAATATGATAGAGGACACTGACACTGGTGTGTGTGTGTGTGTGTGTGTGTGTTTCCACTGGGTAGCATAAAGGCACTTGGTGCCTACTGAATATGAGAAGTAACCAAGGATTACCATGCAGTAGAAAAGAAAGAGTGACAAGGACATTACTTAACTTTAAAAAATATTGTGAGTACATATTATGGGCCGGGCTTTGGGCGGGGCAGTGGAAGGAGAGGGGTAAGTGGAAGAGGCACTATTCATGTCCTTAGGGAACATACATGGTCTAGTAGGACAAGATGACCAATGAAGACGTATAGAATAAATACATCTGAAATGTATTTTATTTTTTAAATATTTTATTTATTTATTTATTTGAGAGAGAGTGAGCGAGCGAGAGAGAACACAAGCAGGGAGGAGCAGAGGGAGAGGAAGCAGCAGATTCCCTGCTGAGCAGGGAGCTGGACAAGGGACTCCATCCCAGGACTCCAGGATCATGACCTGAGCTGAAGGCAGACACTTAACCAACTGAGCCACCCAGGTGTCCCACATCTGAAATTTAAAAACAGAAAGTGTTATGAGATTTATATAGTGCTTTGTGATAGAGACTGAGAAGGATCTTTTCAGATAGGATGGTCAGGAAGAAACATTTATGCTATAACCGGAAGGTTTAGGGGGACTCGGTAATGGAAAGAGACGATAACAGGTGTTTCACTTCCCTCTGTGGTTTTTCAGGGCGGCCTCTGAGCAATCCAGATGAGAGCCTTCATATCCTCTGCCCTATCTTTTTTTTTTTTTTTTAAGATTTTATTTATTTATTTGAGAGAGAGAGTGAGAGAGAGAAAGAGCACAAGAGTGAGGAGCAGGAGAGGGAGAAGCAGACTCCCTCCTGAGCAGGTAGCCTGATGCGGGACTCGATCCAGGGACTCCAGGATCATGACCTGAGCCGAAGGCAGTCGCTTAACCAACTGAGCCACCCAGGCGCCCCCTCTGCCCTATCTTAATGCTGAACTGTACCTCCAGATACAGGCCTTGATATTTTCTCCTCACATTTGCCCTATACCCCTCCTCATGCTTCCCCTATGCACACGTGCAAATGCACACTCACTTTTTGTCTGAATCATTTGAGAGTTATATATATTTTGACACTTTAGTCTGATACATTTTAGCATGTATCACCTAAGAAAATGACATTTCCCTACGTAACCACAGTATAATTCTTATAATTGGACAATTTAACATTAATACAATACTATTATCTAATATATAGTCTGTAGCCGAAATTCCTCAAATTGTCTCAGTAATGTCCTTTCTATTTTCTTTTTTTCTGATCCAAAATCTGATGAGGAATCATGGATTGTGTTTAACCGACATGTGTTTTTAGTCAGCAACAACATCCACAACAATTCATTAAACTTTTTTGTCTTTCAGGACATTGACTTTTTTTTAAGAAGCCAAGCCATTGCTTTGTAGAATGTCCCATGGAGTCCCAAACATGTACTAGATTTGTAGCATAGTTTTGGTATTTGGTCTAAATGCTTGCTTGGAAATTTACAACTAACTGAAATGGCTGTTGGACTTCCTAGTATTCCAAACTAGTTCTGTGGGTATGAAAGATATATTTTTTAAGATTTTATTTATTTATTTGACACAGAGAGAGAGAGCACAAGCAGGGGGAGCAGCAGAGGGAGAGGGAGACGTAGACTCCCCCTAAGCGGGGAGCCCCATATGGGGCTGGATCTGAGGACCCCGGGATCATGACCTGAGCCGAAGGCAGATGCTTAACCCACTGAGCCACCCAGGCGCCCTGAAGGATACTTTGTTAAAGGGGACTTGGAATTATATCATAAGGAAGTAAAAACATGTTTCTTTGCTGCAGGACTTTTCAAGAACCTTTGTACAATAATAGACGTGGTGAATCTTTAAGAGGGTTTTAGAGGGTTTTCCAAACTTAAGTAATCCTAGAAGACTTTGTTAGAGGTCTGTATTAGTTATTTGTTGCTGAATAACAAATTACCCAAAACACGGACTTGAAACTGCAAGCATTTATTATCTTACACAGTTCTGGAAATCGGGAATCAGGAAGTGGCTTAGCTATGTGGTTCCGGGTCAGAGTCTCTCCTCAGGTTGTAGCGAAGCTGTTGGCTGGGACAGCAGTCATGTGAAGGCTTGAGCAGACCTGAAAGATCTGCTTTCTCGATGGCTTGCTCACATGGCTGTTGGTGGGAGGCCTTAGTTCTCCCTTCTTCCCCCCTTTCGTCCCCCGCCCCCAGACCTTAGTTCTTAACCACCTTTGGCCTCTCCTGGGCGGCTCAAAAGCCCTCAAGACATGGCAGCTGGCTGCCTCCAGAGTGAATGATCTGTGAGAGAGTGCGGAGAAAGGCATAATGTCTTCTATGACCTTGTCTCAGAAATCACACACTGTCACACCTACCAGTGAATTACCAAATTAAGAGTCAGTTGGATTTGGAGTGCCTGGGTGGCTCAGATGGTTAAAGCGTCTGCCTTCGGCTCAGGTCATGATCCCAGGGTGCCGGGATCGAGCCCCACGTCTGGCTCCTGGCTCGGCGGGGAGCCTGCTTCTCCCTCTCCCTCTGCCTATCCCCCTGCTCATGCTTTCTCTTTCTCTGTATCTCTGTGTCTCGAATGAAAAATAAAAAGAGTTAGATGGATTAGGTTCTACTCTTTTTTTTAGGCTCCAATTTTTTAAAAAAATTTAGTTAGTTAGTTAGTTAGTTATTTGAGAGAGTGAGCACAAGTGGAGGGGAGGCCACTCAGGAGCCCCTTACGCTCCAGTTTTGAAGAAAGCAATGCCAAAGAATTTGTGGGCATATTTTCAAATCACTACAAGGACCATATTGGAGGTCTAGAATTCTTCATAACACACTTTAGACATCAGTAATTATAATGTTGAAAGAACTCGGAGTGAGAAATTATAAGAGGTGGGTCTGAGGTCTGCCTCATTTATTGATTGTGCCAACTTGGGCTTATCTCTTAACTTTTTGAGCTTGATTTTTTTACATAAGTAAAATGAAAATGATAATACTGTCTATTTTCACAGTATCTTAGGGTTGTTGTGAAGATAAAATGAACCAATGTACATAAAAATGCTTAAATAATTACAATGTCCTACCACTCAGATGTTCACTGTTACTAAAATCATTGGCCAGCATATGATCTGTCAAATCACGAAACGCTAGCTGTCTGACTTTTCATATTCAAAAAGCTCCTCTTCCTATCTTCCAGGAGAATGTCACATGCATGGATGTGCTTAAAAATGCTTCTGATGAGCCTTATAACTACTGCTGAGAAATTTTAACCTGACATTCACCTTCTTATGCCGTTGCTTCTTTGCTAGACGTACACAGCTTTGTCTATGTGGTCCACTGAGTTACCTGCCACATGAATTGTTGTTGCTTTTAAAGACCTTTCTCCAGTTTCACAATTGCCCTGAACCATGAGGAGGCTCTTTTTTCTCTTATGTATTATAAGCTGCTCCAGAGTGGTTCCTAAAGAGCAGTTCAGAGAATGTTTGAAGCAGTGTCAACTTCATCAAAAGAAGTAGCCTCCCATGGTGACCACATGACAGGACAAAGCAGGTTTGGATGCATGAGTCTTGACGGGATATGCTTGTCCAAGATTAGGCTCCTTACTTTAAAGTCGTATCTCATTACCAAACTAACCAGACTAGACATAAAGAAAATGCTGCTGCCAGCCGACTACAGTTTTCAGATCCAAAGAGCTTAGAATACTTATAGGCATAATCTTGTTAATCTTCATAATACTGTGAGGTAAGTCAAAGTATCATCACTCTTAGAGGAAAGGGTGACCAAACTCGGGTTTATTTTGAGTCTCTGTGTTTTTCTAATACCTTGTTCTGTGCAATTTATTTGAAAATTGAATATAGTTTAGCCCTAGTGCATTAAAAAAAAAAGGAAAGAAGAAAAAGAACATAGTATACTATGGTTGAATTAGGACCAGGGTTCTTAACCTAGAAAGAGCTACGGGTCAATACATTAATTAAGGCATCAGGTTTACACCCCGTTGTCAAGTGTAATTGTTTATTGCCTAACTTAATCCTTCCTAATTTATTATAGTCATTAGTGTCTGCTAGCTAGCAAGGGAGAATGTGCTTGAAGTTTGTAAGGGCGTGTGGCCAACAGTTTTCTGTCTCTGAGCTGGGGCCTGCCTCCTTGATCAGGGCCTGGCCTTACTTAAGAAATGATTTGCCTTTGCTGTAGAATTATAAACATACATAGGCCCTTCTCTTCGGCACCTTGGCTCTCAAAGCTGTAAAATGAGAGGACAGGATTAGATGATCTTGAAATGATCGTGTATATCAAAATTCTCAATTAATGGTTATCTGCTTTGATACAAAGGTGAAGGCAACAATGACAGAAATAAATGCCCCAAATTACAGCATTCAAGACAGTCAGTTACTTGCATATTTTCGTGATTTCCTAAAACTGGTTTGAGAGTCAATAACTTGATCCAGGGAAGGGAGAGCCCTCTGGTCACCTCAGGATTGGCTTCCAGAGAGGGAAAGGGAAGGTGAAGCAGGAGGGAGAGAACTTTTGCTCTATAGTTCAGCAGCACATGTGTGGGGCAGCAGGAAGTAGCCAGGATTCTAGGAGGAAATAGGCTGTTATAGGAGAACTGCTAACCCTGTAGGGCCAGAGCCGGGCTCAGTAGGCCCTGAAGCTTATGCAATCGGAAAGGCACTCTTTAAGAAGAATTCAAAATTAGTTATGAAAATGCAGATTTATTCAGATGTAAATTCATTTGGAAGTGAATATTTATTTTAATGCTCATAGCCTCTGCAACACCATCCAAAACAGGGAAAGTGCCAGGGAGGAAATCTGGACAGAGACTGTGGTCTTAAGGAGTCCCATTTGCAAATCTTACAAAAACCTACAGCCCTGTGAACATGTTGCTAACCCCTGCCCAGGGTCTTGGAGAGAGTCTGTGAAAGTGAACCCAGAAGGCTGAGCCTCATTAGTTTCACATTCCATCAACTATAAACATGAAACAGATCTAGAATATTCCATTAAAAAAGAAAAAAAAAGAAGCCATTAAAAAATGAGATAGATCTATGTAAACAAGGATGAAAATTCCAGAATATATTGTTAAGTGAAAAAATAAGGAATGGGATAATATAGCATGATCCCATTTATGTAAAAAAACCCAAATAGGGGTGCCTGGCTGGTTCAGTTGGTAGCACATGCAACTCTTGATCTTGGGGTTTTGAGTTTGAGCCCCATGTTGGGTGTAGAGATTACTTAAAAATAAAATCTTTAAAAAAAAAAAAACCAACAACAACAAATAAACCAACATTGAAGCAGTGTATATGTTGTATGTATATATGTAAATGTCATTTACATTTGATACATACCAAATTGCTAGCAAGTGGTGACATGTGGAGAATGTGTGGGGTTGTGAGGTATTTGAATTTTGCGTAACAGGTATTCATGTGGTACATACAGTCCTCCTCATTAATAATTGCACATCCCTTCATAATCTCTATTTCGAGCATCCCCTTATCACACCATCATTGGCCACTTTTCCGATTCACTTCCTCTGGAGCTTAACTCTACTTTTGTCTCGCCTGTCCTTGACCAGGAATCAAGACTCCTATGATTCAATGTCCTCAGTCCCTTCTTGTCCCCACTTCTGCCCTTACCCAGCTGAAATTCCATGGTGCATTATTATAATCGCTCTTTTGCATACACTGTAACTGCCCTGCTACCTCTCACGTTGTCGTACTTAACCTGGTAAACTCCATCTCTGCGTGAATCCTACTTTCCTCCTACTCCACCCCTGCACTTGGCTGCTGAATGTGGCTGGAGGAAAACCACATGGACTCATGCTGCCTGGTCTCATTTTCAGTTCCTCAGCTAACCTGAGGGGGCTCTTGGCTCTGCCCTGGAACCCTACCAACGTGTTCCCCAGTCTGGTCTCTCTCCCATACTCCTTGGTGGCTGTTTCATTCTTTTCCCTCTCTCTTCAAACCTCCAGGCCTCCTCCACCATCCTCATCCTTACTCTTAGCTTATGATGATGCTTACTACTTCATTAAGAAAAGGAAACAATCCAGGGGAAAAAACACTAAAATCAAAATACCCACCTTGCACAAAGTCCCAGCACTGTATCTACCTACTCCCCCCAATTCTCTGCTTTCCCTCCTGTTCCTGCAGATGAGCGGCTAGGACTTCCTTCCCAAGCCAGCACTCTAGCATGCACTAACCTTGTCCCCTTCTTACTTACTTTGTTTAGCACCCAGGCCCAGGGATCTGCAGGCACAGGGGGCACCGTGCCTCAGACCCACTTTACTTTTGGCAGCCCATGAAAATGTTAATTCCCTTTAAAGTCAGAAGATAAATAGGAACTGTTAGGTCAAAGAAAGGATTTTAATAGGTAATGTTAATATATTCATTCTTATACACATTCTTGCTCTCTGGGGGTTTTTCTAAGCACACGAATCCCATCACCAGAGCTCTACTCTCAGGACCTAATCACCTCACAGAGGCCCAGCTCCTAATGCCATCCCCTTGGGGATTAGGCTTTAACATTTGAATTTGGGGAGACATGAACATTCAGTCCATAGCATTACCTAAGCCCTGTCTTGACTCACTTTCCCTTCTAATCGCCCCCTCCCCATCAAATTTCTGCTTCTTTTTTAACAGCAAAACTTTTTAGGAGCTTTGTCTCTATTTATTACCTTCAATCGCTCTGCTTCCGCTCTCCTCTGACTTCCAGTTTTCACAGCTGCTACACCACTGGAACTGCTTTCCTGTCATGGCCTCCGTGAGCCTAAGTGCAGAAGCCAGTTCTCTGTCCCCTGATGTCACTTGGTAGCATTGTATTTTATTTTATTTTTAAAGATTTTATTTATTTACCTGATAGAGCACAAGCAGGGGGAGCAGCAGAGGGAGAGGGAGAAGCAGGCTCCCTGCTTAGCAGGGAGCCCCGATGTGGGGGCTCCATCCCAGGACCCCAGGATTATGACCTGAGCTGAAGGCAGATGCTTCACCGACTGAGCCACCCAGGTGCCCCTTGGCAGCATTTTATTTTATTTATTTATTTATTTTTAAAGATTTTATTTATTTGACAGAAAGAGACCCAGTGAGAGAGGGAACACAAGCAGCGGGAGGGGGAGAAGCAGGCTTCCCGCGGAGCAGGGATCCCGATGTGGGACTCCATCCCAGGACCCTGGGATCATGACCTGAGCTGAAGGCAGACGCTTAATGACTGAGCCACCCAGGCGCCCCTTGGCAGCATTTTAAATAGTTGATCATTCCTTCCACTTAAACTGCTTCTTTGTATGGAGACCACATTTTTTTTTTTTTTCAAAATAAAGACATTTTTGAGAGTGAATGATGGGCACTAGTCATTACACCGGCACAGATACCAACATGGGCCGTCTCAGGCCAACTGGACCATGTAGTTCTGTGCTTCCTGGACACCAGACCTTCCTGCGCTTCCTCCACCTCGCTGACCCTTCTTCCTCAGTCCCTTTGCTGTCCTGCCCCTTCTCCTCTGGAGCCGTGGAGATGTCCTGAGGGTTTTCCTAGTCATCCCTTCTTTTTCTTGGGATACTTACACTAATTCTCCCCAGGAAGTGCCCTCATTGGCACAGTGGATCGTGAAACCCCTTCTCTTGTCTCAAAACACTCTTGTGACATGGACCTATCTTTTATTCTGCGCACTTAAGAAGAGTTTAATTTACCAAGTTAATCAGGAAAATACAATAATAAAACTGAAGAGGCAGTAATAATTCTAGTGGGTGTTTTCTAGTGTTTTTGAACATTGGCCTCTGAGGAGTCACTTCACCATGCCCACACATACAGATATTCATATTGTAAACCCCTGGACAACTCTGCAACCCTGGATCTGATCATTACTCACTTCTTGGACTTTCCAGGGAAACGTCCAGAGAACATAACTTCTTATTTGCAAAGAGATGGGAGTTGCCAATCATTGCCCTCCCCACTGCACGGATATCCAGAATCATGTCAAACTTGGTTTCTTTACCTGTTAGACAGGAGCTCCATTCAGTAAGTCAATACTTTAAATCAATAAGATTTAAAGATATAAGGAACTTAATATAACACAATTCTTATGTAATTTATTTAGGACAGCGATGCTCAAATTTTCCCTTTCCTTACACAAGATAAACAACAACAACAAAAATGTTTTGCGTTAAGCTTTTTTTGTATTTTTATTCTGCAGTGATTTTTCCTCCATTTTTTCCCCAGTAGGTAGGATGAAGGGGGGAGGCCTATTACTGCAATTATTATGAAAAGGATATGTATTTTAATCATTAATCACCAGACTTATGGGGGAAGATAGTGGTGAAAAATGAAGCACACATGTCTTATTTAAGAAAACTTAACAATGGATCGTGGATCACCACATCAAAAACTAATGATGTATTGTATGGTGACTAACATAACATAATAAAATTAAAAAAAAGAAAAAAGAAAATTTAACTGAGGGATGCCTGGGTGGTTCAGTAGTTAAGCATCTGCCTTCAGCTCAGGTCATGATCTCAAGGTCCTGGGATCAAGTCCCACATCGGGCTCCCTGCTCAGTGGGAAGCCTGCTTCTCCCTCTCCCGCTCCCTCTGCTTGTGTTCCTGCTCTCACTATCTCTCTGTCAAATAAATAAATAAAATCTTAAAAAAAAAATTTAACTGAAAGAAATGGGTATTGTTTTGAGTTATGATGCCCCATGTTGCTTAATTCTTATACAGCTATTTGTATTAATACATTTTCCTCTCACTTCCAGTTTGAACAGCACTAAGTTAGAACTTATGAATTTGTAGCATTTTTTTTTCTTAGAAAAAAATGGTCTCATAATCAAATGTGAAGATCTTTAATAGAAAAGAATTATTTTTGTCCTTCAATTTACTCTCTGCCTTGCATTTAAACTTAATACATGTTTGAATAAATGGTTACAGATTTGTAAATGTTTTGTTCAAGGCTATTGGCATAGATGCTAATAATGAATGAATCCAGTGAACTCATAGTAGAATAAATTCTATAAAATGACAAGAGAAGTCAATGATACTTTTTGTCAGTGCGTTGATGCTTTCTTCATTGGTTTAGGAGTCAGAGTAGAAATTGTTTGGTAGCTACAGTGGTATCAGAACTCATTTACTGATCAAATGCAGAATGAAACAAAATGGACAAATATTTGAGAAAGTGGTTTCTTGGTGTTTAATTCAGGGAATCCTATTCTGTGAGTGATTCCAAGAATCAATTTGGATATTTTTAAATTTATTTCAAGGAATATTTCCCTTAATTGAAAATGGTATAACCTACATCAGAAACATAGATTTGAACTACTCTGCCCTTCAAAGTGCAGCTTTCACATCCTGTACCTTACTCAGTTCTCATAATACCTCCCTAATGATAGGCAGGGCATTTGAGATAAACTGTTTCACAGAGGAGTTAACCAAGAGGAAAGAAGTTAAAAGCAAGGCCAAGGTCACAGAGCTGATAAATGGGCTAATCAGGATTTGAATCCAAATCATTTGGCTTCAGATATTTCCAATACATGGTGTTGCCTTTCCTACTTGAAGTTAACATGATTGTAATGGTGATAACCACTGAGGTAATTCAAACAAAGATGGTTTATCTGGGACCTAAATTACGCAGATAACGGACTGGAGATTTTTGGTTGCTTTGCAAATTGAGACACGACCTGAGTGTCACTGAGGAAAAAAAAATATTTCTAAAAATGTCCCTGAATCGGGGTGGCAAACTTTGCCCCCACTTCTCAACTCTGTAATCTAAGAAATGTTTTTTGAGCCAAGAGTTCCCCAAATGTTTTTCTGTTAAGGAATATAATCATTCCCAGAAATCTAGACTTCCTTAATTTTTCATATGTTGTTATATTTCATATTATTTTCAGCAGGACTGAAGAGTCTAAAGTCCTTGATTCTTCTCCCTAGTGATGTATTCGGTGTATTTTAATGATGTTAAAAGTATATTCAACTGTACCTACTATATCACAGGCTTTCTTTCTCCTTAGTTATCTGAGGTGAGTATGTGAACATTCCTAATATACCTAAATACATAAACATATAAGACAGTCATGGTATTACTAATTTTTAAAAAACATTTATTTATTTTAGAGGTAGGGAGGGGCAGAAGAAGAGGGAGAGAGAAACTTAAGCAGACTCCACGCTGAGTGCAGAGCCCGACACAGGGCTTGATCTCAGAACACTGAAATCACGACCTGAGTAGAAACCAAGAGTTGGACGCTCAACTGACTGCGCCACCCCAGGGCCCTGTTATCATTAAATTTAAGTGAAACTTCTAGAGGGGTAGATTTCTTATCATATGAGATCAGTTTGTTCATGTGAGACCACTTTTCAGGGATGTGATCTGTGGGTGTATATATATTTGTGCTCCAGAAATGCTATTAAATATCTACCGGTCATTTCTTGAATTTTGCATAAGTATGCACAAAGTGTTTTATTCATTAAAGGGTTAGCCTGACATAGAAAATTTATCCATGCAAAGACCTTCCTTTAAATGGCTGGTTCTGGCATGCCGTCGTGGTCTCAGAAGGTAGAGAAAGTTCTTGTCTACTTGTAAGCTCCTGGCAATAGGAAATCCTGTGCAAATATAAGGGGAGATGTCAAATAGAACATGGCTCTTCCATAGGTCTGGGGGGCCATTGCCTGGCCCAAAGACTGACATATAAAGGGTTCTGGAAAAAAAAAAATTGTTGACTAAATGAATAGTTCTAGTTGATCTGGAGGCCTTATCTGTGCTATTGCTTTATTAATTGTCTCTACCCCTCAATAATTTGTACTATCATCAGTGGGGACAAGTTTGGGGACTCCCTTCCCTAATACATGTCAAAACCATGTAAGTAATTATAATTTAGGCAAAAACATTAATTCAAACTAAAAGAGAGAGCAAATAGAGGAGTGAGATTGACGAAGAGACAGAAGCTGATTGGAGTTCACCAAAGGACAGATAGAGGCTGGAACCATGATGAGCTAGGACTGGAAGTCCCTGGACCCGTTGATATTCTGGACCAGTGGTTGCTCTGTTCAGTTTAGAACAAATCAACAGATACTTACTATGTGTCAGGCACCAGATATATAGTATTAGGTGCTGGGACTACAAGGGGTCTGAAATTGAAGAAACAGGATATACTTACATTTGAACATTATTTTAGTTACATTTTCAGAAAATATGCTCAATATGCAATTCTTCAACTTCCAGAAAACTTTTTAGTTTAAGTACCTCTAAATTTAAAGTAATGGGGCAAATCTGAAAAAAAGCATAATAAATACACTGTTTTCCTCTCTTTCCAGATTTTTTGGACATTCTGTACTCTGTAACAAATGGGCCTATTGCTTTAAACATACTGAGCATATTGGTTCAAAATGTAAATAATATTCCACTTAAAAATATGTTAATCCTGTGTCCCCTAACTTTTCCAGTAATACTAAACAAAATTTACATAGATTCCCAAGGAACTCCAGTCTAACAGAAAAGAAGGACATGGAAAAAAATTATTACACAGATTAAGAACCATAATAGAGGATACATAAGGAACAGAATCGGCCTCCTATATGAGCAAGAGATTATTGCTTTGACGGGGATGTTAACCGAGGATCAGGAAAGAATTCACAGGTGTGTGCTATCCTAGCAGGGTTCGGGGCAATAAATAGGCATTTACCAAGAGGATAAGAGGGGAAGGAATTCCAAGGATAGGTTGGGCATAATGCAAGAACACAAAGGCAGCAGACGGAGTTGTATGTACAGAGGAATATAGCTAGTTTAGTATTGCTCAGAGTTCCAATGAGAGGCGGTGCTTTATGTGACCAGCAGGTGGTTCTTGTAGATAGGGTAGCACACTGACTTCCAGGCATAGTGGATATGCCCAGCTCATCCTCACACCCTCCCCTCACCAGGACATTATCCCTCATTTTTTTTCAGTTCTTTCTTCCCAGAAACCAAATTGACTTAATTTCCTCACTTCTTCTGCCCCAGCCAAACTAGTCAGGGAAAATCATGTAATGTTTTGTTTGCCTTGTTAAGGAGTCAAATTGTATTGCATAGAGTTGATGGGCAATCAGCAAGTGATTTTTTAAAAACATTTTATTTATTTATTTGACAGACAGAGACACAGCGAGAGAGGGAACACAAGCAGGGGGAGTGGGAGAGGGGGAAGCAGGCTTCCCACGGAGTAGGGAGCCCGAAGTGGGGCTTGATCCCAGGACCCTGGGACCATGACCTGAGCCGGAAGGCAGATGCTTAATGACTGAGCCACACAGGCGCCCCCAACAAGTGCTTTTTAAGTAAGGAAATAATTTGGTCACAGTTGTTGTGAAAAAGCAGCAATCCCCACAGTACTTGCACAGCCTCTCAACATCCCTATGATTCAAGAGATTACAAAGAAAATTATTTTTTAAAAAGATTTTATTTATTTTAGAGAGAGAGAGCACGAGCAGGAGGAGGAGGGGGAAAGAATCTCAAGCAGACTCAGCACAGAACGAAGAGCCCAATGTGGGGCTCAATCTCATGACCCTGAGATCATGACCTGAGCTGAAATCAAGAGTCCGATGCTTAACTGACTGAGCCACCCAGGCGCCCCAATAGTTTTTTTTTTTTTAAAGAAGAAGTTGTGGTGTTCTAAGCAAGCTAAAATCTATTTGTTAAATGACAATGTAGGACTATCTATGCTCAGTGCTTGAGGCTGAGGATGGAGGGATAGCAAGCAGCTTAGTTATTCCTTCTTAGCCCTAGAACCCTTCTACTCTCCAAAACAAAGAAATTGCTCATACTTTCTTCATTTACTTCCTTCTTTCTTCTACTTCTCAAATGTCAATAATGGGCTAGATATGGGTGTGCAGGAAAAGTAGAGGAATGGTAGCATGAAGATGGGGGCATCCATTTTGCTTCTTCCCCTCTTTAGGCCTCCATGACAGCAATTGGTAGTATGGAAAACCAAAATCTAGGGATCATCTGCAGGTCTTATTTTAAGAAGCTGTTTTAGCCTTTTCTTTTTTTTTTTTTTTTTTTATAGATTTTATTTATTTATTTGACAGAGAAAGACACAGCGAGAGAGGGAACACAAACGGGGAGTGGGAGAGGGAGAAGCAGACTCCCTGCCAAGCAGGGAGCCCGATGCGGGACTCGATCCAGGGACTCCAGGATCATGACCTGAGCCGAAGGCAGTCGCTTAACCAACTGAGCCACCCAGGCGCCCTAGCCTTTTCTGTCACCAAACTTCTCTGGCCCTTTTTATTTTTAATATTAGAGTTGTCTTACCAGTTAACATAAGCAGAAATGAAATAATTGAGTTTCACCTGGTTTCTGTCTCCCTCTGGGAGAGGAACTACAGCAGTCAAATTTCCAGAAGGCAAGCAATTAGAAGAGGAAGCTAAGGATAATCAAGATTTTACTGTACATTTATTGTAACTGTTAAATTATTTACATTCCTTGACTCCTCCTGGACTGAGCCTTTGTGGTTTGGATGGTAGAAAGGACTCAGGGCAAGGAACCAGGAGGTGGCTCTCTGGATCTCATTCTGCAATTAATTAATTCTGTGTCTTCAGAAAAATCATTTCTTTGGGTCTGTTTTCTGATCAGGAAAACAAGAGAGTGTGATTATTTCAATGCTTCTCAAGTTCTACTTTGCACCAGATTCACTTGAGGTGGTTCAAAAATATACAGATTCTCAGATCTGCCTGGAGGATAGAGTGTTGTGGTTGAGCCTGTGGATTCTGCATCGGACTGGCTGGGTTTAACCTCCTGGGTGACCTTGAGAAAGTTATTTCAATTCTGCAATATCTCATTTTTCTCACTTTTCAGGCAGGAATAACAATAACAGTACCTACTTTATATTGTCCCTGGAAGGGTAAAATGATATAATGCTTTTAAAACAAATACATTACCTGTATCATACTAAGCATTCAACAGACGTTATATATTATCATTTGTATAGCCTGCAGTATGTTTGTATGGTGTGTATGTTGGTGTTGGATAGGTGCTCATAAATATCCATCAAATAAATAACGGAAGTATATCTTAAGTTTGTTTTTTTAAAGTAACTTTTTCTTGTGTTCACAAATCTGAAATTCTTTATTAGCCCATGAATTACTTTCCCAAGGCTAAAGATAGTTTGAGGGAACTGTTTAAGTGTTATGCTCAATCTTTGCCCTATGCTTACTCTTAGACTGAGAGCCTCATGGTAATTAAAAAAATAATTAAATGATAAAAGTCCCACTAGAGGGGGTGAGCTGAGAGAGGTAGGGAATGAGTCTCAAGGACTGCTGGCTGATCCAGCCTTCCACTGTATAATACAATGACTCTCACCTAGGTGTGCATCTCCATTTTATCTCACAAGATGCCGTGAAATTCTCAAAGTCACTGTCATTATTAATGATTTTGAATCACACAAAAAAGCAATATCGCAATTTTCGTGTTGTTGACCAAGCAGAAAACAGGACAATGTAACTTTAAAAAAGCTTGAAAATCAGAGCTATGAAAAGGAGAGAGCTAACTTCTATCCCCCATTAACCCACTGATCAAAACATTACACGCACATTGAACTGTGTTTTTACGGTGATGGTGGTCCCTCGCTAAATATTCAGCTTGTGATTCCCCTGGTGTTTTTAGTGAGAGGAGTTACCAGTTTAGTAACGGCCGGGAGGAAATCGCCTCGGAATCTCTGGAGGTGGCCTCCTAGAAAGATCGCCGGGAGGGGAGGAGCCCTGATTGTCCTAGAAGAAAAGCATGGCCCCATCCGGGAAGTCAAGGCTTGCCGGGAGGCTGGGTTGGCTGCTGTGGGTCCTGGAGGTGGCAGACGTGGGAGCGGCCAACCGCAGAGCTGGGGCCTGCGGGTGGAGGGGCCTCAATGTGTGCGAGTGAAAGGCGCCCCGACAGACGGACACGCGTGGGCTCCGACCTCTTCCCACCACGCGTGGGTTCGGAGCTCAAACTGACCAGGGGCCATCCTGGCCTGGCAGGCGCAGCGGCCGCCTGAGACCTGCTCCAGCAACGCCCGGCGCCGCTGCGAGCCGGGAGCCCTGGGCCTCGCCGGGCGCGGCAGCCCCTCCCCTCCTGAGCCCGCGCTTCCGCCCGAGACCCGGCGGCGGCCGTGACCGTGGCCGAGCCGCGCCTTCCGCCTGCGCCTGCGAGCTGCCGGCGCCCGCCCGCGCCCCTGCGCGCCGCGCCCACAGGCCGCGCCAAGGGGGCAGCTCCTGGGCCCAAGGGCCTCGGCCCCCCGCACCAAAGACCCCCTCGGAGCTGGGCGTTGGGAGGGGTCGGCCAGCTCCGCGTCGCTCCCGCTCGGGATGGGCCACTCGGCACCTGCGGCCGCTCGGGAACGCGGACTTGGCGGGGCCA
Source organism: Mirounga angustirostris (assembly GCF_029215605.1). Classification (NCBI taxonomy): domain Eukaryota; kingdom Metazoa; phylum Chordata; class Mammalia; order Carnivora; family Phocidae; genus Mirounga; species Mirounga angustirostris. The sequence goes on along the minus strand of NW_026991709.1, from coordinate 53,326,322 downwards.
TGGCCGGCGTCTGCCGCCACGGCGAGCTGGGAGGGAGAACCGAGTCAGGGGAGCCTCCTTCCTCTCCCAGACTCGCAGCGACAGTGGAGGGCCCGACCCCCAGCGCCGACGGGCGGGACCCTCGGAGGGGACCAACTCCATCCCAGACCTCCTGCAGCCACCAGCAGGTTGGGGACGCCAGTACTAGCGCTGTGAGCTCGTAGTGGGACTTTACGTTGTCGTCCTAAAGACTCTCCGCGGAAGGTGTCTTCCCGTTTAAACAAAGTCTGGCGTGGAAGAGGATTCTCCTTCTTCCTCTTCCTCCCTTCCCCCACTCACTTTCGTACATCTATTTCTTGCCATCTTCCCAAAAGGGCCAGAGCAAATATGGACATGAGTGAACAAGTTAAGAGCCTGCAAAGAGTGTGAGTGTGAGTGTGTGTGTGTGTGTGTGTGTGTTGGGGGATGGTAGTAGGGTGGGAGAAAATAATGAAAATAAAATCAGAGATATCCGAGTATATAACAATGACACACATGTTCCCAGCCTGCTAGCAGTCTCGGCTATGTCCACGTGAGGACAAATTTTACATACACAGTTCTAGGAGAAAATTTCACGTATACAGGCATCAGTGGCAGTTCGGGGCATCCAGCTTTCTTCTCAGGATTTTACTTTCTTGAAGCATATTCATATTCTCATCAAAGGGACTGGAGGAGTAAGGCGCTGTTGGGAGACCATTCCTGGACACAACTGAAGCGGCTTCCCCGGGGAGAATGGCCTTTGTCACCTATGTATATGTCATTCAACTCTTGCTCAAGGTGTAATACGAGGGGACAGGTGCTTTGGGGCGTGGGGGAACACTACGCTGTGCTCTACTGAATATCCTCATCCCGACTGAGGACGAATGCTTTTCTTATGGATGAGGTGGGTTCCTGAATAGGAAGGTGGAAAACATAAACTGAAGCTTTAGGGTATCCTAGACCCCGCCCCAACTCCCACCCATCCCCAGCCTTCACCAAAGCAGCGTCAGATTCCTCTTCACAATACAACAAACTCTCCTGCAGTTGCGAACCCCTGCATTAAAACGCGGCGGTCAGAGCTGAGTGCGGAAAACAGGCTCTGTGAGAGTCCTTTCGCTACTGCGTAGTCATGGAATATTCTTTTATTCAAGAGGCCTCTTCTAGTTGATTCTACCCGGATTCAGGCTATTGTTCTCCAGGCCACCGATAGGGGGCAGCAGATACCCTGCGAAGCCCCGGCGACGATTTTGCAAGAGCGTCCTGCTGTCCCTGGGAATCCGGTGTAATTGAACGTTTGGGGTCGGAGGCACGACCTACATCCATCGCAGCAGCTCCCCGGGCTCTGGCCCCAGACCCTGGACTCCTCTTGGGGACCTTGGGGCTTCCCTGTGCAAGGAGTGAGCGAAGCTATCTGTGCCGCAAACAGTGCCTTGCAAACTTAGCGTGCAGCATAAATAAATTCTTATGGATGAAAATGCTATGATTAATAGAATATACAGGTATTTCAAAGTGTTACAGAATCTACTGAAGCTTTTGGCCGTTTTTAAAGTTTTCTCAGTCAAGAGAGAATTTAAAAATTACGGCTACCATAATCTCTTTGGGTGGCGGTGGTGGTGGTATCTGTTAAATTGTTTTGAATTTTACAAAGGCGTCTCTGATTGGAAGTTGGGAACTACCGCTGGCCCCACAGAGTCATCAGATCACTGTGATAAAGATTCCGAGGCATCTAAGAAGAGAAGCTAGGAGGTGGCGGCAGTTCGGCCAGGGTGTCGGCCAGGGTGTCCGCGGGCGCGGCCAAACGTCTGCAGCGCAGAGCCAGTCCGAGAGCGCGGGGCTGGGGTGGCTCGGATTGGTCCAGACCCGGGGTGAGTGGGCAGCGGCCGGAAAACCTACCGCACTCGGCAGCCTAGCATTTGAGTTTTCAGAATTGTCAAAGAGGCGTTATAGATCTTATCCAAAAACACGTTTTCTCAGAAATGAACTTTTTTTTTTTTTTTTACTAAATTAAAAATACATTTGTGGAGCATTGATTTTTTTTTTTTTTTTAAGAAAAGGAAAATGCAGTGTAAAAGTTTAGAGGCTATTACAGTTATCTCTAAATATTTTTTTAAGTTTTTTTTTTTATTCATTTGAGACACACAGAGAGAGAGCATGAGCAGGGGGAGAGGCAGAGGGAGAGGGACGAAGCAGGCTCCCCACCGAGCCAGGAGCCGATGTGGGGCTTGATCCCAGGATTCTGGGATCATGACATGAGCCGAAGGCAGACGCCCAACCATCTGAGCCACACAGGCACCCCTCTAAATATTTTTTTAAATGCAGAAGCAAATGTGAAAATTCAGTTATCTGAATGAGAACGCACATGAAACTTAAACACAATTAAAAAACTCTGATTAATCCTTGAACTATTTGCAAAGTAGGGATGAATTAGATTTTAATTATATATCATAACACAACCCTAAGATGTTTTTATTTTATTATTGTTAGGAACAAAACCTATTGATAACTACTTTTAATGTATTTTTTTCCCAACATTATAACACTTTCTAGAAATGCAGTCATAATTACTAAGGAAAGGAAGAATTTCAATAGCAAACTGTCAGAAATTTCATTAACATGGGAAGTCCATATTATGATGTAAGAATATAGAATCTCCCCAAGATAATGATGAATACTAATTAATTAGTATGAAATTGGTAGGAAAATACCAAATTTGTAAATTAAGAAGGCTGAGGAAGACTCAGAAGTGGAGAAGGAAAAGACTGATTTTGGTCGTGCCGGGGGAAAGAAAGTGGGTAAATCCAGGTATGAGATTTCCAAACTGGGTTCAAAATCCTATCCTAAGAGAGACCTGAGGCCCAGCTGCTACTTTGGATAGTCAGTCCTATAGTTGTTGAACCAGAGGATTGGCTCACCATGAGATCTGGAACACAGGTAGTTCTTTGTGCCTGAAGATAAACTTGGACAATTTTAAATTTGCCTAAGACCAATACTATTTACCTTTAAATGTGTGTATTAAGCAATTGCACACCAAAGGTGGAAACAGGTTTTGAAGGTGGCAAAAATTGCACCAATGATCATCCAAGAAGTTTCTTTTTTAAAAAATGCCACAAATTGGCAATGATATGACATTTCGATAATCTCAACTTTTGAAGCAGTATATTGATGTGTAACACAACTTGGCTTATTTGCATAATGATGATGGCTGTCATTTTGTGTGCCCCGAAACAGCTCTATAAGGCAGATACCATTAGCTCCATTTCACATGTAAGAAAACTGAGGTACAAAGAGCTTAAGCTACTTGCCTAAGTTTACACAAGTAGTAACTGGAAAGCCACTTTCTGATTCTAGAACCCAGAGGTTTTATATGCGCTTGCTGCAAACCCTGAGACCACAGTGTATCCCTGTAGGGGACACATCCGGACTCCGGAGTGAGCAAAAATGGACAAACTCATTTCTATCACAATTTGAGTGACTAAAACCTAAATTAATAAAACAAAACAAAAGGAAAAAAAAAAACCTACATGTCACAAAGAATCTCAGTCTGGAGTTTCTCTATCCCATAAGATTTACGGAGGTAGTAACAGGATAGGGAGGAGTCCACAACCTATTTTAAAATTTTAAAAATCTAAACAGCAATTCATAATTACTGCAGATAGATGGACTAAAATTCTGCTGGTTTTGCTTTGCCTGGTATTACATGAATGCAGAGCTCCATGGGCAATGTAAAACAGGAAAATGAATTACCTGTTACTTAATAAATGTAGTTTATTTGCTAGACAATATCTTTACATTATTAGGTCCATGGACGGTTGTAAAAATGATAACAATAAATATTAAAAAGGAGACTTTGAACATGAAAAGGAATCACTAATACGTGGTAAAATCTCATATAATACAGTTAGTTATTCTCTTAGTTATTAGTCCTGCTACTTAATAGTAGGTCTCTGATAAAAAAAGGACTTTTGCTCTGTTGGGGGATTTAATACTGCATTTCCACAAGTACAATATGTTGTTATGTGAAGAACACTAATGTAAATTGGTCATATTTAAATAATCAACACCATTTATTTAGGGCCTCAAAGGATTGTGGGGAAGGAATATGGAGATTACAGGTAGCTGGTTTCACAGCATGGTTTCCCAAGATCCTCCTGATTGCTCCTTTTCCTGTATATTCCAGCCATTCTCAAATATTTTGGTCTCGGGGACCCCCAAAAGCTTTTGTTTATGTGGATTGCATCTATCGATACTCATTGTATTAGGAATTAAAATAGAAGAAATGTTTAAACTATTTATTTGTTACTGACTTATAATAATGATCAGCCCATTACATATTAACACAAATGACATATTTTTAATGAGAAATAATGATGTTTCCCAAAACCAAAAAAAAATGAGAAAAAAGAAAAATGTCTTACATTTTGTAAATGTCTTTAATATCTGCTGGACTTAATATCTAGCTGGCTCTAAGCAGTTGAATTTTCACATTTGCTTCAACATTCCATCTCTTTTGTGATTTGGTGTGTAGTTTGAAGTGTATGAAAAAAATCTGGCCTCAAAGAAATATATAGTAGGAAAAGGGAGGAGTATTTTAGTAGCTTTTTTCAGATTATTGTAGATATTCTTTGATATTACTCCAAAATTCTTCAAGTGGTAATTTTTTTTTTTAAAGATTTTATTTATTTATTTGACAGAGAGAGACACAGTGAGAGAGGGAACACAAGCAGGGGGAGTGGGAGAGGGAGAAGCAGGCTTCCCGCGGAGCAGGGAGCCTGATGCGGGGCTCAATCCCAGGACCCTGGGATCACCACCTGAGCTGAAGGCGGACACTTAATGACTGAGCCACCCAGGCGCCCCTTCAAGTGGTAATTTTTAAAAAGTTAATTGCAATGTAGAGTTTAAATCCATATCAATATACTTTTCATATTCTGTTACCTTAAAACCCATTGGTCGATTGAATGGACCTTTACCCATGCATGATTTGTAACATCATGCACTGGTTCACTGAATTATGCAGATCTTTCAAATGTTGACAGATTTCATCATACAATATCAAAAATATCATATTAATTAATTTCATCACTGATTTTATTAGGAAAAATTTTACATACAAGTTTTCCAAAATTCCAATTTTTTTTGAAGACAGTATTTTTTTTTAAAGATTTTATTTATTTATTTGACAGAGAGAGACACAGTGAGAGAGGGAACACAAGCAGGGGGAGTGGGAGAGGGAGAAGCAGGCTTCCCAGGGAACAGGGAGCCGGATGAGGGGTTTGATCCCAGGACCCTGGGATCATGACCTGAGCCGAAGGCAGACGTTTAATGACTGAGCCACCCAGGTGCCCCCCAAATTCCAATTTTTGCTTGAAACTTTAAATTTTATCATTGGCAAGAAATACTGTCAGTGGTTTTCCTTGAAGTGACAGGCTTGCTTTGTTTATTTCTGAGAAAATATTTGCCAAATACTCAAGTCTGAATAACCATAGTCTGTCAGTTGTTCTTTCAAATAAAAATGCTAATCTAAGAAAAAAGTGGCTAGTTCAACTTGAAACTCAATTGTACCAATGCTTTTCCTCAAGACAACCATTGTACTTCTGTGTGTAGTGGAAACCCTTTATGTATTCCTCCCATTTTGTCTCAGAGAATATTAAGATGACATGGCCTAAAGGGTCAGCATTTAATGCAGTTAATGCAGCATTTAAAGCAGTTTCACTGCTTTATCAATAACATTCTTGGGGCACCTTGGTGGTGAAGAACACTAATGTAAGTTGGTCATATTTAAATAATCAACACCATTTATTTAGGGCCTCAAAGGATTGTGGGGAAGGAATATGGAGATTACAGGTAGCTGGTTTCACAGCATGGTTTCCCAAGATCCTCCTGATTGCTCCTTTTCCTGTATATTCCAGCCATTCTCAAATATTTTGGTCTCGGGGACCCCCAAAAGCTTTTGTTTATGTGGATTGCATCTATCGATACTCATTGTATTAGGAATTAAAATAGAAGAAATGTTTAAACTATTTATTTGTTACTGGCTTATAATAATGATCAGCGCATTACATATTAACACAAATGACACAAATAACACAAATGGGAGTCTGCTTCTCCTCCCTCTGCCGCTCCCCCTGCTTTTACTCTCTCTCTCTGTCAAATGAATAAATAAAGTCTTTAACAAAGAAAAAGACATTCTTAAGTGAAAATGACTCTTTTTCTTGTCCTCCTCCCCCTCCCCTTCTCCTCTCATTCTTCCCCCTCCCCCCTCCTCCTCTCCTCTGTCCCCCTCCTCCCCTTTTCCCTTCCCCTCCCTGCCCTTTTCCTCCTCTTCTTCCTTCTTTTTTGCTGCAAGTGTGTGGTGGTGAAGAATACAGCGACCACTACTATAGTCTGATGCTACTGCCTCGCTTTGTACTGAGGCTACTTTGTTTTACCCACCACCAGTGAAAACATCAACACAATGAAAAAGGCAAATAATATCTTAACATTATCAAGAAAATAGGTTTATCTTTATGGAACTCCTGAAATGGTCCCAGAGACGGACCTCCAGGGGTCTGCAGACCCTACTTTGAGAACCACTGCTCTAGATCAGTTGTGTTTTGGATCACTCACTATTGACTTCATTCTATGCTGCCTTATGTTGTTAGTTGTCTTCTGTCTACAAATCTCATCTCCCTGATTAGGAACTGTATCATTGATGTAGTTGTATTCTGACCACTGTGGAAGTGCCGGGCACTCAGTACAATTAAAGTTTGTTGATGACTGGGGTGCCTGGGGGGCTCAGGGTTAAGCGACTGCCTTCAGCTCAGGTCATGATCCTGGAATCCCATGATCGAGTGGCTCAGGTCATGATCCTGGAATCCCATGATCGAGTCCCGCATTGGCTACCTGCTCAGTGGGAGTCTGCTTCTCCCTCTGACCCTTCCCCATCTTGTGCTCTCTCTCTCAAATAAATAAAATCTTTAAAAACAAAGTTTGTTGATGATTGATTGACACACTGACAATCCACATCCTAGTTGGTTTTGATTTTTACTTATAGTACTAAGTGAGGACGATGGTTTGGGGGGCATACACTTATTCAGAGGAAGGGAAGGAACATTTGTCATGATATGTTATAATTTTTTCAAACAGTCCTTGTCACCGGCAGCCATGTTCATGTGCATGCTCTCTGTTAGCGATTCCACTGCTAGTACTTGGAACACCACTTGACAAAACCAGTGGATAAGAATTCAAGTCCAGTCTGTGATGCATTTAAACTATTGCAATCACTAGCACCACCAGAGGAATAGCTTCTAACAGTAAAGGGCTTGTCCAATTTGTTGGACGAGCTGAAAAGCACAGCTGAGCTTCGGACAGTTCATTAGTTCCACTCCTTTGGGTCATGCGAGACTTTTTAAATATGGGAGGAAGTTCTGTTGCCTGGGCGGTCACAAATCCATCTCCTATAAATAGCACAATGCCTGTATTTTGCACTCTTCACACCCTTACTCTTTACTGTTAGAAATGGTATAGTGGTGGAATCACTCCTAAAGCCAGCAAGGGGAAGTGAAATTGTGCAGGCAATTTATTGCTGGGAGCACTACCTCATTTTCAGTATGGGATACTACTTCTCTTTTTGTAGATATATTTGCTGAGAAAAACTCACCACACGTGTGATGCAGTGGTAATAAAGACAGGCCAAGAAAGTCAGTAAGGATCCACAGTATACATTCTTTAAACATGATTAAGATTTAGATTTCAACTTACTGAGTAGTAGGTGTGTTCAGACTTGTTCCCCATAAAGTAGCCTATCCGATGTGAATATTTCACTAGTAATCCTTTCTTGGAGGGAGATGTCCAATTAAAGGAGCCTCAAGCCACACAGAAAATGTGGCTAGTACCACTGAGAAACTTGATTTTTAATCTTATTTAATTTTAATTTACCTAAATTTAAATTTGAAAATGAGTCTCAATTCAGTTATAGGAAGGTTTAATTCTGTCTGGAAAAACCTGGGTATGTTGACCTACTTTTTCAACAGCAAATTTTATGAAATCTACATACCAATCAGGTATTTCCAACGAAAATTTAATGACTCAATTGAGATGTATTGCAAATGTAAAATTCGTATCAGATTTCAGTGACTTCATGTGATAAAAAAGGTAAAATATCTCAATGAATTTTTATACTGAGTACATGTTGAAATGATAATAAATATATTGGGGTGATTACAATTTATTTTAACCATTTCCTTTATTTATTTATTCATTCATTCATGTATTTATTTATATTAAGTAATCTATATGCCCAGTGTGGATCTTGAACTCATGACCCCGAGATCAAGAGTTTCATGCTCCATTGCCTGAGCTAGCTAGGTGCCCCTATTTTAGACATTTCCTTTTACTGTTTTTATTGTTGTTGCAGCTTGCAAATAATTTAAACTTACATATGTGCCTCTTATGTTTCTACTGGACCGCACTTTCCTAGGTCACTTTTCTTCTACCTATGTGAGTAAGAACGCAGATGAAAAACTATTAGTCTTAATTTCATCCTCATTATATGAGATATAGATTTGCTTAAAGAAATTGATATCCAAAAATTTATTATGCACCTGATCAGAGTACTTCCTCAAAGGCTTCTACACTAAATATCGTTTTAAAATTATGTATTATTCAATGCCAGATCTACTTTGTGTCCAATTTGCATTCTGGGAATTTTTTTTTTTTACTTTATTTTTTAGAGCAGTTTTAGTTTCACAACCAAATTGAGCAGAGAGTTCCCATATACTTCTTGCCCCACACATGCACAGCCTTTCCCACTATTTGCATGAGAGTGGCGCATTTGTTATAAACACTGAACCTACTTTGATACATCTTATTACCAAAGTCCACAGTTTGCATTAGGGTTCATTTTTGGTGTGATATATTCTATAGGAATATACAAGGAATCATTTTTTAAGATATATGTTACATATGATATTTCTGCTTTTCCATTATTATATTGATTTAAAAATGGAATTGAAATAAGGGTTTTCAGTGGTTTAAAAACAACTCTTCCTGATTTTTTTTTTTTTAAGATTTTGTTTATTTATTTAACAGAGAGAGAGACAGCGAGAGCAGGAATACAAGCAGGGGGAGTGGGAGAGGGAGAAGCAGGCTTCCCGCCGAACAGGGAGCCCAATGTGGGACTCAGTCCCAGGACCCTGGGATCATGACCTGAGCCGAAGGCAGACGCTTAACGACTGAGCCACCCAGGCACCCAACAACTCTTCCTGATTAAAACATCATATTATTGAAGAAAATTTGAAAATATAAAAAAGTATTGAAACAAAAAAAGAAGAGAAACAGGGGTGGCTGGATGGCTCAGTCAGATAAGTGTCTGCCTTCGGGTCACGTCATGATCCCAGGGCCCTGGGATTGAGTCCCACATCAGCTCCCTGCTCAGTGGGGAGCCTGCTTCTCCCTCTCCCTCTGCCCCTCCCCCACCCCCCACTTGTACTCTCTCTTGCTATCTCTCTCTCTCAAATAAAAAAAAAAACTTAAAAAAAATTAAGAAAGAAAGAAAAATTAATCATGGTCTTCAAACTTAGAAAAAAAATCAATTCACAATTTATTGTCAGTTTCTTTTCTCTCTCTATATAGGTATACATTATGATTATTCTGTAACATAGTTTAATAACTCTCTTTAATCACTTTATGAATATTTGAACATTTTCTAATGTATTTTTGAAACTGAATAAATAACTGAATATTACCCCATTAAGTATATACCATTATTTATTTTATCAATCCACACTGTGATTATTCTTACATGTAAATTTCTTTTACATTTTTATTATTTGCCTTGGACATATAGGATTTTCTCCTAAGAAATTGCTGGGTCAAAGGGTAAGAGCATTAAAACTTTGGATATGCATTGTCAAATTGTCATCCAAAGAAGTTATATATGAGAGTGCCATTTTTGCAACATCCGTTCCAAAAGTAGTATTATAATTTAAATTATAAGTCTTATAATTTAAAAAATATTTATCAATTTGAGAGGCAAAAACTTGCTGTTTTATTTCTTTTTTATAATTTATTTATTTATTTATTTTAATGTAAGCTCTATGCCCAACATGGGGCTTGAACTCATGACCCCAAGGTCAAAAGTTGCATGCTCTACCAAGGGAGCCAGCCAGGTATCCCCAAAACTTTCTGTTTTAATTTGCATTTTTGATGACTAATGATATTGAACATTAAAAAATATGTCCTAAACAAAAATGTTTCTTTTGAGGGGCACCTGGCTGGTCGCATGCAACTCTTGATCTCCAGGTTGTGAGTTCAAGCCCTACACTGGGTAGTAGAGATTACCTAAAAAATAAATAATAATTAAAATTTAAAAAAAAGAATTTTTTTGGATGGTCTTTTCATGACCTTTGCTTATTTTTTTGCTGTGTAGGTGTTTATCTTTTCTTATTATTTGTTCTTATGTTCTTATGACCAGATATAAAGATATTAAACCATTACCTGCCATTAATGCTGAAAATTATTTTTATTTGTTTACCATTGACTTTTAATTATATTTATAGCAGATGTGCTTTTAATCTTTTGTTGTTGTTCCTTCCTTATCTACATTATAATCTGATAAATATTTACTTGTACTTTTAAATAGATCTTTATTTAAAAAATAGTTCATTCTAGGGCGCCTGGGTGGCTCAGTTGGTTAAGCGACTGCCTTCGGCTCAGGTCATGGTCCCAGGGTCCTGGGATCGAGTCCCACATAGGGCTCCCGGCTCAGCAGGAAGCCTGCTTCTCCCTCTCCCACTCCCCCTGCTTGTGTTCCTGCTCTTGCTGTCTCTGTCTCTGTCAAATAAATAAATAAAATCTTTAAAAAAAAAATAGTTCATTCTATTTTATTTGGGATTGATTTTGGTGTATTTATAAGGTAGAAAATCTAATTTTTTTTCAAATAGTTAACCAGTTGTTCTACGATCATTTATTAAATAAGGAATCTTCCCTACTTTTTAAAAAAGGTAGCTTCCATTTTTAAATGGAAGCCTGGATGGCTCAGTCATTAAGCGTCTGCCTTTGGCTCAGGTCATGATCCCAGGGTCCTGGGATTGAGTCCCGCATCGGACTCCCTGCTTGGCGGGAAGCCTGCTTCTCCCTCTCCCACTCCCCCTGCTTGTGTTCCCTCTCTCGCTGTGTCTCTCTCTGTCAAATAAATAAATAAAATCTTAAAAAAAAAATGGTAGCTTTCACACATGCTAAATTCTTATCTGTATTTTACTATGGTTGTTTCTCTCCCATTCATCTGTTCTTGTTTTCACATTGAGATCTTAATTTATACAATTTGTAAATTCATCTGGGGGAATGACATCTTTGTAACTATCAAATTACTTTAGAGGATAAAAATAAGAGAAGGTTTTATGTATGTGTCCTTTCCAATTGGACTATGTAATTAGTATTTTGTAGAGTATCTGTAACATTTCACAGTAATTGTACTTAAAAAAAATAGCTATGTGTTTGAGAAGTACTTGTTGTCATTGTCTAATATTAGGGAATGGATTTTGAATAAAGAGAAGGCAGAAAGAGGGCACTGTATACATTCCATATAGGACATAAAGGAAATTGACAATTTACAATGGACTTTCTGAATAAAGAAAAACTAATGAAAGAGGGAAGATGGGAAATAAACAAGGGAAAGAATAAGTAAAAGTAAAAGTAAAAAAAAAAGTAGATTAAGAGCAGATTATGAAAAAGAAAGCTGAATCTGTAAAAGAAAAAAAAAGCAGAGGGAGAAAGCAAATGTTTGATATCAGGTGAATTTTATTTATTTATTTATTTATTTATTTATTTATTTATTTATTTAATTTTATTTTATTTTAAGTAGGCCCAATGTGGGGCTTGAACTCATGACCCTGAGATCAAGACCTGAGCTGAGATCAAGAGTCAGTTACTTAACTGACTGAGCCACCCAGGCGCCCCTAAGCTAAAATAATTTAAACACAAGAAAGCTGGCACTGAGCTACTTTTAATTTTTATGTTAACCCATAAATGAAGAAGGAACTAAAATATAAAGGGGAAAAAAAGCTTCTGTTTCAGAAGCTTCAATTTAATACATTTAAAGGAATAGTTTTCTTATAAAATGTATAAAATGTTTTTGGAATTATTTTTTTAAACCACATACCGATATTTCTATATGTATTTCATCATTTGAGCACAGAAAACATTTTGGAGCATGCTCATCATGCTTTATAATTTAATACCTGAAAATCCCTGGTCTTACTGAAGTAGCTTTTATTTGATAATAGTGAATTCTATTCATTATTTCTGGGCAGCTTTTTACTGTAAGATCTAGTCGTTTGCAAAAAATGCTAATATGGTAAAACAAAGGTATACAGAAAGAAATTACTAATGTTTAGATATATAGGAAAAATAACTTAACAGAATACTTCAACCTATGTTTAAAGAAAGGGCAGCGTAAAGCCTGGATTTAGGCGTCCCCACGGAGAATGCAATTGCAGTTTCCCACATTTCTTCCTGAAGGTGGCAGTATTTCAGTGACTAAAACAGTGACAACGAGCTCTCAGATCACTGAAGGTGTCATTTTGTGACACCAAAGTCCCTCCAGCAAGACTTTTCTAATTCTTAGTTTGATTCATATGCCTGTAAGGACACATGCTGCCTGTCGACTGACCAATAGCTCCCTAGGACGAGGGCTCTGGAAAGTAAAGTAGCATTTTAGTTGCTCAGATATTGGGGAAAACAAATGTTGTTGGCTTTGGAGAGAAATAAAGAAATACATTACGAAATTTAGACTATAGTGCAAAGTAGAAAATGTAGAGACAAGAAGCAGAATGATGTGTTCTGTGATTGTCAGGTACCCTCTTTACTGAGTGAGTGGCCGTTTAATCCATCTTGTTATTTTTCTTAAGAGACAAGCAAACATTTCCAAGTGTTTGGTAGATACAGTGACTATATAAACACAACTTTATTTTTGTCAGTAATTAACACATTGCCAAAAAAAGTAAGAACATTAACAAATTTTGGAACAAATATATTAACAATCAAAAGAAAATTAATTTTATGGCCAACAGACACATGAAAAGATGCTCAACATCACTGATCATCAGGGGAATGCAAATCAAAACCACAAGGAGATACCACCTCACACCAATCAGAATGGCTTATACCAAAAGACAAGAAATAACAGGTGGGGGCGCCTGGGTGGCTCAGTCGTTAAGCGTCTGCCTTCAGCTCAGGTCATGATCCTAGGGTCCTGGGATCGAGCCCCACATTGAGCCCCACATCGGGCTCCCTGCTCCGCGGGAGGCCTGCTTCTCCCTCTCCCACTCCCCCTGCTTGTGTTCCCTCTCTCGCTGTGTCTCTGTCAAATAAATAAATAAAATCTTAAAAAAAAAAAAAAAAGAAATAACAGGTGTTGGAGGGGATGTGGAGTAAAGGGAACCCTCATGAACTGTTGGTGGGAATATAAATTGGTGTAGCCACTGTGGAAAACAATATGGAGGTTCCTCAAAAAATTAAAAATAGAATTACTATATGATTCAATAATTCCATTGCTGGCTATTTACCAACCTTCCCCCTAAAAAACCTCCACTAATTTGAAAAAATATGTGTACCCCTGTGTTTATTGCAACATCGTTTACAATAGCCAAGATATGGAAGAAACCCAAGTGTCCTTTGATAGATGAATGGATAAAAAAGAGGCAGTATATATATATACAATGGAATGTTACCCAGCCATAAAAAAGAATGAAATCTTGCCATTTGTGACAACATGGATAGACCTAGAGGGTATTATGCTAAGTGAAATAAGTCAGACCGAGAAAGAGAAATACCATATGATTTCACTTATATGTGGAATCTAAAAAAACAAAACAAACGAGCAAACAAAAAAACTAGAGACTCTTTAAATATAGAGAACAAATTGATGGCTGCCAGAGGGGAAGGTGGGGGGGTGGCGAAATAATAAGGGGGGGTTAAAAGGTACTAACTTGCAGTTATAGAATAAATAAGTCACAGACATGAAAAGTACAGCACAGGTAAGAGTCGATAATACTGTAATAATGTTGTATGGTGACAGATAGTGACTACACTTATCATGGTGAGTACTGAGTAATATATAGAGTTATTGAATCAATATGCTATACACCTGAAACTAATGTAGCATGGTATGTCAATTATACTTCAAAAATAAATTAATTAATTTAAAAAATTGATTTTTACATTTTAAACAGCAAATTCTAAGAGGAGAATGTGTATGTATCTATATGTATATGTATTAATTAACATATGAGGAAGTAAACACACATAAACAACAAAAGTAAATGTAGTAAGCAAAACTGATCTAAAAAGGGAAGTACTATTTAATTTATTATGATATTTTATTTTTTTTATTTTGTTATTTTTTTTTTTTAATGAGAGAGAGAGAGAGCACATGAGAGGGGGGAGGATCAGAGGGAGAAGCAGACCCCCTGCCAAGCAGGGAGCCGGATGCGGGACTCGATCCCGGGACTCCAGGATCATGACCTGAGCCGAAGGCAGTCGCTCAACCGACTGAGCCACCCAGACGCCCCTATTATGATATTTTAAATAACCAATAAACATTAACAGTATTGAGTGATGTTTAGGGGTTAATTCATCATTTATTTTTATTGGTCAAGGCCACATTAAACTGAATGTGGAGTGGCTGATTGATACTTAGAATATCTGAATTAGAGTTCTTACAAAGGAATTTGAAGCTGCAAAGCCACAAGCGATGCTGGGAATCGAGGTCGTCTGAAAGTTGCCATCAAGAATGGAAAGTGACTGGCGCCTGGGTGGCTCAGTCGGTTGAGCGACTGCCTTCGGCTCAGGTCATGATACTGGAGTCCCTGGATCGAGTCCCGCATCGGGCTCCCTGCTCGGCAAGGAGTCTGCTTCTCCCTCTGACCCTCTTCCCTCTCATGCTCTCTATCATTCTCTCTCTCTCTCAATAAATAAAAATCCTTTAAAAAATTAGTAAAAAAAAAAGAATGGAAAGTGATTTCTTGTAGTTGAAGCAGCATGATATTTTATTCAATTTACATATTTAAAAATTCTCTTGAAAATAAAATATTTCTCTTTCCGACTTTTCATCAATTCAGTGTCAAAATATACCTCAGTAGAATTTTAAGTGCTTTTATGTTTAATTAAACCAGTTTTAACTTTCCTCTCCTTTCTGCCTCACTATATAAATTGGGGCAATTTATGTAGACATTCCATTTGTGAATATAGTTTCACAAAGTGAACTTGCTATTTTTTCAAGATCTCAATCTCTGCATTTATAGACACTTTAGCCATATTTTCTCATACATGCAATCTGTGGTGAATTAATACTCTTTTCTTGAATCACAGATATTTACTGGATGCTACCGTTTCTGTTCTATATAATCAATACCTACTAGATTGATGCACACTTTTTTCAGAAGAAACCACCTTATTGGGGTGCCTGGGTGGCTCAGTTGGTTAGGTGTCTGCCTTTGGCTGGGGTCATAATCTCAGGGTCCTGGGATCGAGCCCCAGGTAGGGCTCCCTGGTCAGTGGGAAGCCTGCTTCTCCCTCTTCCCTCTGCAGCTACCCCTTCCTTGTGCTCTCTGTCAAATAAATAAATAAAAATCTTTAAAAAAAGAAACTACTTTATTAAATCATTCATCCCTTTTAAACAGCAGTTTTAAGTTCACAGCAAAATTAGGCAGAAAGTACAGAGTTCCTGTATTAACTCCGCCCCTGGTCATGCCCAGTCTCCGCCACTATTCACATTATGCACCAAAAGGGTACATTTGTTACAATCGATAAAATTATATTAACATAGCATTATCACCTACAGCCTGTTGTTTATATTAGGGTTCACTCTTGATACTGAACATTTTATGGGTTTTGACAAATGTATAACCCTCCCTCCTGTTCCTTGTATCATTGCTGTCATTCATTTCACTTATACATAAGCAGATATATGTCTATACATAAATACATACACATACATAAGTATACAAAATCAAGTACATTGTTGCTACTATTATTTTGAACCAATTGTTATTGGTTAGATGAATTTCAGATAAGGAAAAGAAAAGTTTTTATGTTATCTTCACTTATTCATTCTCTGATATACTTCCTTTCTTTATGTAGATCCCTGTTTCTGACCTGTACCGTTTTCTTTCTTTCAGAAAAACTTCCTTTGGGGCGCCTGAGTGGCTCAGTCGGTTAAGCATCTGCCTTCAGCTCAGGTCATGATCCCAGGGTCCTGGGATCGAGCCCCACATCGGGCTCCTGGCTCAGCGGGGAGCCTGCTTCTCCCTCTCCCTCTGCCTCTCTCCCTGCTCATGCTCTCTCTCTGTATCTGTATCTCTGTGTCTCAAATGAATAAATAAAATCTTTAAAAAAAAAAAAAGAAAAACTTCTTTTAACATTTCTTGCAAGGCAGGTCTACTGGCAACAAATCCCCTTCATTTTTGTTTGTCTGAGAAAGTCTGTATCTCTCTTTCGCTACTGAAGGATAATTTCATAGGGTACAGAGTTTTCTGTTCGTGATTTTTTTCTCTCAACATTTTAAATATTTTGCTCTACTCTGCTCTCCTGCCTGGTTTCTGAGGCAAGTAGGGTATAATTTTTATCTTTGCTTCTCTATAAGTAAGGTGGTTTTTTTCTCCTCTGGCTTCTTCCAAGGTTTTTTCTTTATTTGTGATTTTCTGAAGTTTGGAAATGATATGCCTATAGGTATTTTTTTTTTTTTGCATTTATTGTTCTTGATGTTCTCTAAGCTTCCTGGATTTTTTTTTGTATTTCATATTATGTTCTATTATATATATATTACACATTATATATGTATAAAATATTATATTGTCTGTGTATTTTGTAATATATATGTATATTTCTCACAATGAATTTCAGAATATCAATGGGTTTTCAGCAAGTACCTTACAATTATAAATTGATATAATACTCATAACTACCCATCATTAGATACTATTAAATCCAGGGGTGCCTGGGTGGCTCAGTCATTGGGCATCTGCCTTCGGCTCAGGTCATGATCCCAGGGTTCTGGGATTGAGCCCTGCATCGGGAAGCCTGCTTCTCCCTCTCCCACTCCCCCCTGCTTGTGTTCCCTCTCTTGCTCTCTCTCTGTCAAATAAATAAATAAATAAAAATCTTTTTAAAAAAGATACTATTATATCCATTCTACAGACAATTGTGGTCTGGTCTCAACATTAATTTGAGGGAAATTCTCATTCATTATTGTTTCAGTTTCTTCTTCATCTGATATTTCCATTACATGTATCTTACAACTTTTGTAGTTGTCCCACAGTTCTTGGGTGTTCTGTTCTATTTTTTTCTGTCTTTTTCTCTTTCCTTCTCCCTCTATTATCATATCCTCAGGCTTAGGGGTTCTTTCCTTAACTATTTCTAGTTTACTTAAGAGCCCATCAAAGACCTTTTTTATTTCTGTTATACTGTTTTTGAACTCTAGCATTCGTTTTGATTCTTTCTTAGAATTTCTCTCTCTCTGCTTACATTATACATCTATTCTTGCATGTTGTCTACCTTTTCCATTACAGCCTTAGCATATTAATCATAGTTGTTTTAAATTTCCGGCCTGATAATTCCAACATATCTGCCGTATCTGACTTTGGTTCTGATGCTTGCTCAGTCTCCTCAAACTCTATCATTTGCCTTTTAGTATGCCTTGTAGTTTTTTGTTGAAATCCAGTATGTTTTACTGAGAAAAAGGAAGACAGTAAATAGGACTTCAGTGGTATGGTGGTAAGGTGTGGGGAGAGGGAGGGGAATCCTTCTGTAGTCCTATAATTAGGTCTCAGTCTTTTGATGAGCCTGCATCCCTGGATTGTGACCCTCACCAGTGCATCTCAATTTTTTCCCTTCTTAGCTGGGACAAAATAGCTAAAGGGAGTGGAATTATGTATTTCCCTTCCCTCATGTGGAAGGCTAGATTGGAACTGAAATTCAGTATTTACCTTTGATAAAACCCCAGCAGGTTAGACTCTGGTAATATGGTTTCCCTTGAGAACAGGCCTTGTTAAGAAAAACAGAAATCTCTTGGTCTATTTTTAAATGGTTATTTTCCCCTCCCCCAGCCAAGAGCATGAGGGGATTTTTCTCTGATATTTACTGTGAAGACCTGGTAGATCTCCTGGAGGCAAAACTCATAAAAGTTTGTCACCCCGCTCCCCACCAAGACTGGATCTCTCTGGAATGTTAAACTCTCAGATGTATCCACCCTAAGCCTCCAGCAATCTGTCAATTATAGTTCAGGTTTCCCTACTCTGGCTCTGGTTCCCTTGAGGATTTCTACTCTGGGATTTCTGTTCCTGTAAGTTGTGATTCTCTTTATTGCCTGTCTGTCTCTCGAATTTAGGGGCAGCATTTTGCCCTGTGACCTCATTTCTCTTTTGGATCTAAGAAGGTTTGTTGATTTTTTTTAGTTTGTTCAGCTTTTTACTTTTTGTCAGGATGGAGCAATCCCTTCTAAAGTCCTTTCCTGATGGACTTGGAGTCTCCAGTTCTTTATTTTTTAAATCACAAATATGAGTCCACTATGCAGGGAAATTGAAGCACTATCAATATATTCCCTTAGTTTTTACAGCTAACGTTTTGGAAAACTTCTGGAGAAAAACATTAATGTGGTGTAATCTTTACATTCTCCTGAGATGTAGCAGAGTAAGAACAAAAGAAGTGCAGAGTAATTCTATATTCATGTTGATAGGTAAAACCTGAGGTATGCAATATTCCAATTTTGTGAATCACTCACTATTTAGGTGTGGTTTTGAAGGCATTGTGAGATATTAATGTAGATACCACCTCAAACATAAACAAAATGCACCCTTGTCCCATCTGTACCCTGACTCCTTTCTAGCACCCTCACTGTTAGCAGTGTGGAACCCCAAAGACACAACTTGGTGGTAAAAGGGACATGAAAAGCACATGTTGCCGACATTTCTTTTTTATGTTCCTTCTTTGAAGCGTTGCTCTTACAATACAAAATGCTCCTAATTGCATTGAAGGTAAACACTTTCAGGCCAGCAGTATGTAAAAACAACCTTAATCCTCTTCATGCTTTTTGTCTAGTTATTCCAATTATGAAGTTATTCATCATAAGATCATTTATGGTAGCAAGATAACTAACATTAGGGGAATAGGAACCCCCCATTTTTTTTATCCTTTTGGTGGAAAGCCAAGCAGCCATTGGAATAACCTTGAAAATTTGTCTTCTATGCTGTTAGCTTTGTTATTTCTTCTTTGATCAAGAGTAATTTCACTTACCTGTGAGTTTTTACATCATTTTACATCATTTTTTTTTTAAGATTTTATTTATTTATTAGAGACAGAATGAGAGAGAGCGAGTACATGAGAGGGGGGAGGGTCAGAGGGAGAAGCAGACTCCCCGCAAAGCAGGGAGCCCGATGCGGGACTCGATCCAGGGACTCCAGGATCATGACCTGAGCCGAAAACAGTCGCCCAACCAACTGAGCCACCCAGGTGCCCCATTTTACATCATTTTTAAACATTACATTCATCAGATTACAGAAAAATGTATAATTATCTTATTAGTATCCATTAAATTATGAACTTGTTGAAGTGAGGGACTTTGCCTTTCTCTTACATGTTTTTCTTGAATGTGGTACATAGTACAAGATTCTTCAAGAAAAATGCAGGTTAAAAAACAAACAAACAAACAAACAAACAAAAAATCAAAGTCCCTTGAAGGAATTTCAGTTACCATGATGTAGTTAAATAACACCTGTCCCCACAAAACATGGTTCAAGTTTCATTTAATACGATATGTTAATAGTGACTAACTACATAAGTACAAACTATGCTGCTCGCTCTTTGTCTGTATATCACTCCTAAATAAGAGAGGCACATCGTGATCAGTGACCAGTCACATCACTACCTTCAAAGATAGACTGGTCACTGGATATGTGTTATTCAGTTTATGTATGGACAGCAAAGCCTGTAGTTGTGTTGTCTCCTTGTCTTCCAGTGATAAATCCACGACTTTTTTTTTTTTTTTTTTACAAAAAGAGGGAATTGGCCAAAAAAATGAACATGCAGCAAAACAATGAAAGTGGTAACACTGGACTTGAACTTTGAATCACATCTAGACAGGGGTATGGAAGAAAGAACTGTCCATGGAATGTCGATACTTCTGCTGTTCAAGAGATTGGAGATGTGCAGCCAGAGGAAAATAATGATAATGAACTTGTAGACACGAGTGAGGCTCTTGGCTGCAATGACAAAAAGGGAGCTGTCCCAGAAGAAGTGATGCTGGCAAAAAGCTTCACTAAAGGAGCTTTTGGAAATACTTATGACATTAAAAATGCAGAGGATCAAATGTTGGAAACTGATTCAGACTTAGAAAGGAGTGTCAGCAATGGAAAAAAGACAGTCTCTTCAATAAATGGTGCTGGGAAAATTGGACAGCTATATACAAAAGAATGAAACTCGACCATTCTCTAACACCATACACAGAGATAAACTCAAAATGGATGAAAGACCTCAATGTGAGACAGGAATCCATCCAAATCCTAGAGGAGAACATAGGCAGTAACCTCTTTGACATCGGCCACAGCAAATTCTTTCAAGATACATCTCCAAAAGCTAGTGAAACAAAAGCAAAAATGAGCTTTTGGGACTTCATCAAGATAAAAAGCTTCTGCACAACAAAGGAAGCAGTCAACAAAACAAAGAGGCAACCCACAGAATGGGAGACAATATTTGCAAATGGCACTACAGATAAAGCACTGGTATCCAAGATCTATAAAGAACTTCTCAAACTCAACAGCCAAAAAACAAATAATCAAGTCAAAAAATGGGCAGAAGACGTGAACAGACACTTCTCCAAAGAAGACATACCAATGGCTAACAGACACATGAAAAAATGTTCATCATCTTTAGCCATCAGGGAAATTCAAATCAAAACCACACTGAGATACCACCTTACACCAGTTAGAATGACAAAAATTGACAAGGCAAGAAACAACAAATGTTGGAGAGGTTGTGGAGAAAGGGGAACCCTCATACACTGTTGGTGGGAATGCATTTGGTACAGCCACTTTGGAAAACAGAGTGGAGGTTCCTCAAAAAATTAAAAATAGAGCTCCCCTATGACCCAGCAATTGCACTACTGGGTATTTACCCCAAAGACACAGATGTAGTGAAGAGAAGGGCCACATGCACCCCAATGTTCATAGCAGCAATGTCCGCAATAGCCAAACTGTGGAAAGAGCCGAGATGCCCTTCAACAGATGAACGGATAAAGAAGATGTGGTCCATATATACAATGGAATATCACTCAGCCATCAGAAAGGATGAATATCCAACTTTTACATCAACATGGATGGGACTGGAGGAGATGATGCTAAGTGAAATAAGTCAAGCAGAGAAAGTCAATTATCATATTGTTTCACTTATTTGTGGAACATAAGGAATAGCAGGGAGAACATTAGGAGAAGGAAGGGAAAAATGAAGGGGGTGGAAATCGGAGGGGGAGATGAACCATGAGAGACTATGGACTCTGAGAAACAAACTGAAGGTGTTAGAGGGGAGGGGGGGTGGGGGGATGGGTTAGCCTGGTGATGGGTATTAAGGAGGGCATGTACTGCATGGAACACTGGGTGTTATATGAAAACAATGAAGCGTGGATCACTACATCAAAAACTAATGACTTATGGTGATTAACATAACATAATAAAATAAAATTAAAAAAATTAAAATTAAGTAAAAATTAAAAAGAAAGGATCATCAGGTTCACCAAGGCATAGCAACAATGTTTGCTTCGTACCATACATAAGTCAATGTGATAAGAAGGCAAGCACCATTCAAGCTCATCTTGATAAGCTTTTTTTTGTACAAAGAAATAGAACACTTCATTTTTCAATGTTTCAAATCATCATGTATTAAGTAAATGCTAGATTTACAATTTTTTCAATTTCTTTATATGTTTATAACTGATAGTAAGAGTTTTTAATGTTTTAACAAAAACAGGAAACTTTCTCACTAGGCTTTTAACTTTAAACAGTATTCATGCTAATTTAGATTCTGTCACCAAAATTAAGTTAAATGATTTGCATTATTCTGCATATAATGCTGAGTATAAAGCAAAATATATATTAGCGTGCTTGTTAAGATTACACTACATTTAGGGCACCTGGGTGGCTCAGTTGGTTAAGCGACTGCCTTCGGCTCAGGTCATGATCCTGGAGTCCCGGGATCAAGTCCCGCATCGGGCTCCCTGCTCGGCAGGGAGTCTGCTTCTCCCTCTGACCCTCCCCCCTCTCGTGCTCTCTCTATCTCATTCTCTCTCTCAAATAAATAAATAAATAAATAATCTTAAAAAAAAAAAAAGATTACACTACATTTAAAAACATCACCAACAAAAACATGCTAGTATTCCCATAATAATTTATTTTAAAAATTGCCCATTACTTTGGTTATGAAACTATAATACTTTTATAGCTACAAAATAAATGGATAAAATAGAAAAGACAAGAAGCTAAGATGGAAAACATTCAGAGTGAAAATTATTGCTGCACTTTGGAAAACAGAAAACTTTGTGTGCACAGCATTTGATTTTGTAGTTAGGTGAGAAATCCCCAGGGCTGGTTCTCCTTCGTTCTTGAATCTGCTGTCTTTGTGATCAGTGCTTCTCATTCCTGAACTTCTCAGCCTCTTTCCATCTCTTAGGACTAAACAGAAATTTGATTTCTACTGTGTGGCCCACTCTCTGTTGCTTCTTGATTTTCCTATTCAGTGTGTCCCTTGTGTGGGCATATCATTAAGAAATAGGTCCTATGCCTTCCTTTGACTCCTTTTCCAGTCTGGTTTCTCGTCTACCAATATCAGGATTAGACAATATCTTTTTTTTTTTTTTAAGATTTATTTATTTATTTGAGAGAGAATGAGAGAGAGAGTGAGCATGAGAGGGGAGGGTCAGAGGGAGAAGCAGACTCCCCGCCGAGCAGGGAGCCCGATGCGGGACTCGATCCCAGGACTCCAGGATCATGACCTGAGCCGAAGGCAATCGCTTAACCAACTGAGCCACCCAGGCGCCCAGGATTAGACAATATCTTAACATTGCTGTATCTGGCCGTGTTCATACTTTCTTTTTAAGGCAGCAGATGTGTTTTTTGAAAAAGTTCTTAAATGGAAGAATGTCAGAGTCAGATGAAGAACCAAGTGGAGGAGACTGGACACCCATCTGATGTGGTTTCAGGAGGGACCCCTGGGGCTTCTGCCAGCAAACCCCAGTGCTCAGAGCACAGTTGCAACGTCCCTGGTTCGACTCACTGATTATTCTTTGCCTACATGTGCAGGTTTTCCTACCATTTTAAGATCCCTTTTAAAGGCCCATGTTTTTCCTCCTTTGAACCTTAATAAAGCACATTCAAAAGTAGTTTTTAAGCAGAGGTTTTACCACACGGAGGCAGAAAGTTTAGTGTCTCTAATTTCCACTTGCATGATCTGGCCAATACAGTGGAGATGACATATTTAGTTTGGGTTTCCCCAAGATCAGTGATGAGATATAAGCAATGCCATCGTATTATAAGGCTATTAGGAATCTGGTGTTTCAAACTAGTTGCATGAATGAAATTTAGGCGATGTACTTGGGGATGATCGACAGAGATGTGTATTTTAAATAGCCATATCTGGCTTTACAGGTGTCAGAAGACTTTCAAATACGCACCAACCATAGTTACTTTCCTATGAGATGCACTGTAGATAGGCTGAGTTTTCTTTAATAAGCTGCTATTCTGTTTTCTAAGATTTTTCTATCCATAGCAAAGTCTCCTAACAGAAGAATTCATAATGAAACCCCACTTACATTACAAGGTGATATAAATGTATCTTTTATATCTTTGTCTTTGAGAAAATATATAATACAAGGACAAAGAGGAGAATTCAGTAATAGTTTGTCCCTTGAGTCTACCAGAAGAAGCAGTTTTGGAACTCCAGGATTAGGAAGGATATTTTTTTTAAAATTTTTGCCTATGATTAAAATAACAAAGTGCACTTCGAATGTTATTGATTACATTGAATATTCTCTTAGACTTTTAAATTTGAAATTTTTTGCTGTGGTCTTTGTTGTTGTTTTTATCTTACTAGCAATGCTATTTTAGACTGTTGGCTCTATTGGTACTCCACTCAGATTTTTCTAAAGCACCAGCTTTGAATTTTATTATATAACAAAATAAATAACCCCCTTCTCCTGCTTCTAACACACTTAGAGCCTGAAGCAATATATATCATATTTAACCACATTTTCTGGGAATAAATAGCTCATGTTGTGAAAGTAGTATAATGATTTGGGAATACTAAACTTTTGGGGAGAAGGAAGTATATTGCAGTGCTGTATTCTCTAGCCTTTTTTTTTTTTTGACCGTATACTTCCCAATACCACTGTTTCTAAGTGCCACTGCAATATATATTTATTTATATATTTATTAATTACATAAATAAATTAGTGTATTACATGTTATAAGGAACATTCAAAAATAGACTTAGGAAACACGTTAAATAATATTTAAGTATAATTTGGTTTTATTTTACTTTTGATGGTATATCAGTATGTTAATTAGAGCACTATTATTAAATATACTTTGTTTTGAAAAAAATTAAATGCATTCTTAAATAGCAATTCAAATTCTGGTTCTATCTTTAGTTTTAATATTGTCTTTCCAGAAAAAAAAAATCTCACAAGATATGTAGATTAAAATGAAAGAAATGTATCATTGCCTAAAAAAAAATTAGTTGTGACAATTTTTCAGTACTATCTACCAGTTATGTCATTATGCAACGTTTTAGTTGAAATTTATATAGTAAATTACCATCTTCCTTCATGACAACCGATTCTTTTTACAAATTATTATGAAGGTTTTATATTTTTAATGTTGGGCCCCCAATTCACCCAAACTCTTTTTAAATAGGATAGAAAACTTTGTTTTCAAGGTTTTTTTTGTACAGCTATGATGACTAGCATTTTTTTGAGCAACAAAACAATGGAAAATCTCCAAACACACACCCTCAAATTTCTTTTAAAAAGTAGTGATTATTTCACTTGTTAACAAAATGTTACTTTTTCCTCAAAAGGAAGTAAAGTTCATGCATTTTTTTTAAAGATTTTATTTATTCACTTGACAGAGAGCGCACAAGCAGGGGGAGCAGCAGACAGAGCAAGAGGGAGAAGCAGACTCCCCACTGAGCAGGGAGCCCCACGCAGGGCTCGATCCCAGGACCCTGGGATCATGACCTGAGCAGAAGGCAGACACTTAACTGACTGAGCCACCCAGGTGCCCCAAGTTCATGCATTTCAAAAATTCTGCTAGGTAGAATACTATTCATAGCAATTTTTCATTATGGGAGAGATCAGTAAATTAAGAACACCTGTCACTTGTAAAGGAACAATGTGTAACATGTCCTTAAATTTGAGAACTCTTAAGTGCTTCGTCTTAGGATAACTTTATCTCTGGCAAACCCCTATTTTTGATAGCTCTCCACTGTTGGCTATATATTAGAATCATTTGGAACATTAAAAAGCAAAGAAAAACCAAAACAAACAAAAACCCAGAAACCAGAAAAACTGTTCCTAGGCTTCATCCCTGAGATTCTGATTTAATTGACATGGGGTGGGACTCAGATGGTGGTGTTTCTCAAAAATATCCCAGGTCATTCCCACAGGCAGTCAGGATTGAGAACCACTGGTAGGTGTAGAAGAACGATTTTCTTGGATACTTTCTATATCATTACAAAGTATGATATATATTAGCTAATACAATCCATAAATTCATTTAAATGGGCACAAGTCAATGGCAGGATGTCCCAGTATTCAGGAAAAGAACAACTTTTGTTGCCATGTCAAATCATCTGTTTGGTAAAATCCTCACTCTTTCCTCTATTTTTTAAAATTAAAATTTAATTTAAAATTTAATTGTTTAAATAAAAAAATGTAAACTTAAAAATTTTTAGTTAAAAAACTTTTGACAAATTTAAAAGCATGAAACATGAAACTTACTGTCTTAGTAATGTTTAAGTGCACAGTTCAGTGGTGTTGACTATATTTACATTGTTGTATAACAGATCTCTAGAACTTTTTCAATTTGCAAAACTGAAACTCTATGTCCATGAAACAACTCCCCACTTGCCCCTTCTCTCAGCCCCTGGCAACTACCATTCTACTTTGTATTAACATGATTTTGACTACTTCGGATATCTTGTATAAGAGGAATCATACAGTATTTGTCCTTTTGTGACCTTCTAGTTCGTTACCTTATTATTATCCTCTTGAGCACCTTATTTGTCATGTGGCCACCTCACAGAAGGAGGGATGGGAGAAGAAAGCCATGTTTATATACTAAGTGTAAATATTGGTTGGCGTTAATATTTTTATTCTTTTAAACAAAAATTTATAAGTGAAAGGTCTAAGATTTTCTTTCTCCAGCCCCATGGATGGTCTTGTATGACCCACTGTCAATGCCCTCCACCAGAGACCACTGAGAACATACTTGTAGTTGGACAAGCCAAGTTTATGACTCATTGTAGCAAGGGGGACACATACCTTAGGAACAGAGGTGTATTTCAGGAAGAGGAAGTTAAGAAAGACTTATTACAGGATTTGGGCGATTTTGAAGAGGGCCTAAGGAAGCAGAGAATCCCTCTAGATGGGTCTTGTCAGGAAATGAAGGCAATTCTATCATTGGCGATAGCAATAAATCTTATCTATAGAGAGGGCAGGGGTAAAGCTGTAATTGGTAAAAAAGCAGCAGACATCATATAAGCCAGACATGTTTGGCATTTTGTGAATTTTTCAGGGTGGCCATTTGCTTAGACAAAATTACAAAGTGGCCTTGTTTTGTCTCACTTTACCGTGGGCTCAGAGTGCCCTTGGCTGATGTTGATGCTTTGTGAGCTTGTGTATGTGCGACAGGAGGAATGCATGGTCTAGTTGCTGAGGTCAGTCCAATTTGTGGTGATACTGAGACCGAGCTGTGAGTGTCAGACCAGTTTCTGGACTTCAGGAGTCACTGTTTTCTTCTTCACCACTTTTAGAGATACATAGGTCTGGAATCAGGAACCCCGTGATTGAGCCTCAGGTTCACCACCATCTAGCAGTGTAATCCCAGGACTGACTTACGCTCTGTCGTTTCCATATCCTACCTGGGACCTACAAAGCAACATGGTGAGCATTAAATGAGATAAAGCATCTAGAATGCTGAGCAGATTAATTCTTACAGAGTGGGAACTCACATTAGCAATAAGGTTCTTTTTTAACTTTCTCTCATGGGAAATTCTCTTATTCATCTCAGAAATACTTATTGGGAGACTGCCATGTGCCCGTCATTGTGTTGGGTGAACAAGGCACGGGAAGCCTCTGCCCTCACAGAACCGTAGTCTAATATGGATGTCAGACAAATCAATTAAATAGGCAATTTAAGAGAGGGTGAAACATTCTCTGTGGGGGGGCGGGGGGACTGTGGGAGTCCCTAAAATAGCCTAGCAGGGCCAGGGAGCCATCTGTGGGAGAAAATGATGTTTGAGCTGATATCTAACAGATGGACAAGAGTTATCTGGGGAAGAACGCTACCAGCAGAAGGAGCAGCATAATACTCAGAGTAGTGAGAGAAAACATGGCACAACCTTTTAGTGGAAAACAAACTAAAAAACAGCAAGAACAGAAAGGAAAAAAAAAAAACCCTCTCATTTCTTAAGTGCACACCATATAAAACAATTTCTTTTCAAAACTTGCGTACAATTTTATGTACCACTGCCATAGTAATTATCGCTCATTAATTAATTAATGATGATAGAATGCTTTGAAAATACAAGTGCAGCACATTTGCTAACAAATCGATGATTAGCATGATTACTGCTTCAGTATAGCTTGTTTACTCTCTGCACTTGGACTTCCAACTGTCTGCTTGCCTTCATGTACCAAAGACAGCTGCTTCACAATAGGCTTGGCTTAATGGCTATTTTTGGCTTTTCTTTCCCTGGGTTGTGAATGAACCTAGGGATGACTAATAATGGATAGGAAAAAAAAAAAGTGGTTTGAATGACTTCCAAAGTACCTTCCCAATAAATCATTCTGCTATGTTTATTACTCTCCCAGTGTCTGATACACTAAAATCTGGCTACAAGTATGAGGAATCTGTGCTGTGGGGGCATCTGGTGAAGCAAATGTACCAAGGGCTATTTTTGGTTATTTCAAGATATAAATTTCCTTGTTTGGGGTCCCTTAAAGGAACATGACCTCTCATGGATTTCACTTATTACCTCTACTATTTCACATAGTTTTCAGAGAAATAATGACTAAATGGAATTCTAGCACCTTGTACCCTGTCCCCCTAATTAAAAAAACACTTTATTTTATTTATTTATTTTTTTAAGTAATCTCTACCCCCAATGTGGAACTTAAATTCATGACCCCAAGATCAGGAGTTGAACATTTCCCCGACTGAGGCAGCCAGGTGCCCCATAAAAAAAGACTTTAATGTTATCATTGTCCACCATTACAAAAACAAAACAAAACACCAAAAATTAGTTCTAATGATTTTTGATTGTTGGTGAACATCTGAAAGCATTTAGTTCGTAATTAAACACAAAGTGGGGTTTTTGTTTGTTTCTACAATAAATAACCAGGATGAGCAGATATGGGTGGCAGCATCCTATTGATAAAAATCACATTGGCCAGTAGACATAGTCCCATCAAAATGTTGGCTTTAACCTAGTCTGAAGGAAGTTTCTGGTGAAATGCTCTTCTCCATAGTGTATAGAAAGCTCACCTCAGTTGTCTGGCGTGTCAAGTATGCTTGGTTGGTTGCCTAGATAGGCTGACGGGAATTTGACTTAGGGAGGCTGCACTAACAGACCTTGACGTAGAGATGGCTGAGGACATGTATCTTTTGCATGTGTTGAATACATGTGGTTGTCTTTTGGCCTAAAATATGATCCTTCCCATCAAGAGCTTACTTCTGGTAGGGGAGAAAAGACGCATTCACAGATACATTTATATTTATTGGGTAGGTGGTAGCAAGTGCAGTAGGAAATGGCATTAAAGGAAGCAGAGAAGGGAGAGATTACTCTGACCTGGTAATTTTCATGGCGGAGGTGGTTTTTGAAACAGGCCTTAATCAATAGGAATAGTTTCAAGCAGCAGAGATGGGACAGTGGACTGGAAAAGGGACAGCATACCAGCATCTGGCAATGGCAATCTTAAGAGCACAGAGGGAAGATGGCAATCAATATTCAGTCCTGTCTTCTCTGTCTCAGACCTCTCACGGGGAAGGGTGACTCAGTGTCCCAGTTTTGTTAGAATAGTCCCAATTTATACCTTCTGTCCTCTGGTAACAATGGTGGGCTGAATAATGCCCCCCAAAGATGTCTTTATCCCCAGACCCATGAATTTGTTAGTGTGAAAGCTAAAATGAAATGGAGTCACTTATGTCAAGGGTTTTTAAAATGGAGATGGGGGGCCATTAAGGAAATGGGCCTTATGCATGTCCTCACTGGATAAAACCATGAACTTTGAACTGGGCCTGACTGGAAATATTCCAAGGACTCTGCCTGAACACCTTCAAGTCACTACAGTAAGAGACATTGCTTAGTGATAGCCATAGCAACTAATTATATTCAGCTAAGATTAGTTTTCTGCTGCCAACACCAATCAAAATTCTTTGTAAACAGTGCATACAAGTATTTTCTTTTGCCTTTTGAAACCCTTGACTTTTGTTCCCAGGTGGACACAATTTGGGTTGCTGCCCAAACCTGTGCTCCCCAAGTTACAATTCTGAGACCCCCCAAATAAATGGTTTCATTTTATTTCAGTTTTGCCTCTTTTCTCAGTGAACATTATCTTACATGGGAACAGAGACTTTAAAGATGTGATTATTTTAAGGATCTTCAGATGGGGAGACTAACTTGAATTATCTGGATGAGCCCAATGTAATCACAAGAGTGCTTTTGGAAGGGAAGCAGGAGGATCAGAGCTCGTGGCAGGAGGTGTGATGACGAAGCAGGAGGTTGGACTGATGTGAGAGGGGGCCATGAGCCAAGGGATGGGCAGCTTCTGGAAGCTG
The DNA here is from genome assembly GCF_029215605.1 of Mirounga angustirostris. Lineage (NCBI taxonomy): Eukaryota > Metazoa > Chordata > Mammalia > Carnivora > Phocidae > Mirounga > Mirounga angustirostris. The sequence continues at coordinate 53,296,251 of NW_026991709.1, read as the reverse complement.
AGAAAAGTGAGGGAACAGATTCTGCCCTCAGAGCATCTACAAAAAAGCCAGGCTTGCCAATGCCTTGCATTTAGCCCAGTGAGACCAATTTTGGACTTTTTTGGCCTCTGGAACTATAAAATAAACATTTTTGTTTGTTTGTTTTAAGTCATTAAGTTTGTAGCAATTTACTATAGCAGCAATAGGTAACTATGCTGAACCCCTTTACTCCCTCCCATATAACCTTGTCTGGTGATAAATTATATAATATATATGCATGTATTTACTCTATGTATAGGCAAAAGCAGCTTATGAAACCGTGGTCCTGTCAAAAGTAACTTTAGGAAGTAAAATTTAGGTCCATTGCCTCTGATTATCAGAGATTAGACCTTGAAGATCTGTAAGAGGACCATTGCTTGGGCGGGGGGGGGCATGAAGTAAATTACATGTATACATACATAAGGGGGATTACCAGCTAGCCAGATTAAATGGGGTGAGGACCCAGAGGATGTAAATGGGGAGATGGAGTGGTGCACTGAATCCTTTACTTCAACAACCTTGCATGCTCAGATTTCTCTGGGATCTTAATCAAAGGCTTACTTTGGCTTCAGTCACATTGTATTCTTTTGCTGGACTCTGACATAGACAAGAAATAGAAATTGTGGTGAAAACGCTTTCAGACCATATTTCCAGAAGAGTTGGGAGTATTTATTTGCCTTTTAGATTTGTGTAAACTCTTAAATTCATTTGCCCAGCAGCATCTCAGTTCATTTTCCAGAAATATATGGGAAGGATATTTTCTTCTAAATAAGTACCTCTATTATATCTATAATCTATTTTAAAATAAACACTGTAACTTCTAATACCATGATTTCTTCAATCAATATGTCTCTTGAAATATTTTAGTCAGAAAAAAAAACCTCCTGCAGCCAATTTCTGTAACTTCTATCTTGCTTGAGGGATTAAATCTCTAGTCAATTGTTTTTTATTTATAAAATGTTTTGATTCTTCAAGGATTTCCACAAATTTCTGAGGCATTCTTTGTAGGAGAATTAATTTAAGATGGCAACTCATTCATATATGTACTGTAATGGTGTCTTGGCCCAGTTTATGATATAATAGAGAAATTCACTTCAGCAGTAAAATAATTCTATCTTTGTAACGCTATAAAAGCCATCTATTTCTGTCTCATTATTTCTTGGGAACTAGATTTGTTCAAATGCCTATATAAATGAATGATTAAATTATATACTAATTTTAGTTTGCAGAAAGATATTAAAAGATTTATTTTTACATTTCAACCCCTTATATAAGTCCTAGGAAAATTGTCATTTGAACTTATAAACTATTTTTATCCTTCATGTTGACAGAATATTACTTTATACTATAATTATTCTACTAAAAAGGCTATATGGTTATTTAACTTTCTATAACAGAGTATATATGGTCCTGATCTTGTTTTCATAGTTTTATTCTGTTCTAAATTTGAAAAATTGTTTATTAATTAGAGAAAGTATAGGAAAAAGTCAATAGAAGAATCAAAGACAGCCATATAGAAGCAAAATAAAAATTAGGTTATGAAACAGCAATGACCACAAATTAAAGTAGAATGACAATAATTCATAAGCAAGCTTTTAGATAAAGTAAATAATTAAAAAATTATAATTTAAAAAAGAAAAATGTCAAACACAGATTAGTGTACTATTTTTATTAAAAAGCTTTCCTTATAAATATGCAAATGTTCAGAAATAAAGATATTAGATCTAAGAATCTGTGCAAATAACAGGGCAAAATAATGCTAGGTGATAGTTGAAAAGCAGCAAGTCAAATCTAGGAAAAAGTTGATGATTAAAAATAAATGTATGGGGGTGCCTGGCTGTCTCAGTCGGTGGAGCATTTGACTGTTGATCTTAGGGTTATAAATTCTAGCCCCACATTGGGTGTAGAGATTACTTAAAAGTAAAATCTTAAAAAAAAAACAAAAACAAAAACCCACAAATGTATGTACATGAAGACTACTAAAGCATATGAAAATACAATGACAGAAAATTCAGTTTGAGTAGTACAACCTCACATATCTAGTAATTAGTAGACTGACAGTCAGTTCTACTTCCTGGGTAAACAAGAACTCAGTCCTACATATAGGTAGGACCATCCTCTTACTTGAAACCGTATTAAGTAATTTGTTAAGATGAACAGACTTTCATCAAAAGAAACAAAGAACAACAATTAAATGGAAAACAACCTAGTGTGTCCTAATCCATGTTTTCAGCAATATTCTGAGATCTCTTCCAAGGCTAAGGTTTCACGATTGCCAAATAGGATAGTCCATCACAGAAGAAGAGATCCAGTCAAATGCTTCCCAGTGGACACATGCTTCTTGATGAAGACAAATGGTCTAGTCTGAATATAGAGCTGAATTACTTTAGAATCTTAAATACTTCACATAACTGAGGTCACTTATTAGTCTCCATTTATAGATTTGGTAAAACATCAAGCTGGATCTTTTGGGTAGTAGGCATATTTCTAAAGCTTGTGGGCTGTATTTGTAACATACCAGAGACAAGAATTTAGGACAGTCAGAGCCACTCAATAGCCTAGGCAAAGAAATAAATGGGGATGACTCAAAGGTCACATAGATATTGCACAAAAATCTCTGTGGGTGTATGCGAAAGAAAGCTATAAACTGTAAAGTCATGTGAACCAAGTGTTTTATATTTCAAATATATATATGTAGGTAAAATTGTAATTATGAAGAGTAATTACATTTATGACACAACTGGACTTATGAATGCAAATCTAGGTATACTTTAATAAATTATCTTAAACTCTGTCTCACAGTTTGTATCAGTATTAGTGAGTGATAGATTACTAATAGAGTCATCTAAATTAAATTTCAATTGACTAGTGCTAGAAAATTATCAATTAAGTAAGTACTTCCTTAAATATCCACAAGAAGATTCAAAGGAAGGAAAAAAAAACCATGAATATAAAAAATATAGGCAAGTTTTGAACCATCAAATATCCTTTAATGAACATCATTTGCAACACTTTGGATGTAATCAATATGGAAAATCTTTTGTGTGAACGCAGATAGATACACACACTCCCCTCTAGAGGCTACCAGATGGTGAAGGTTGATTCATCATTTACTGGAGAAGAAACTTGTCAGATTTTATACCTGGAAGGAATCTTTAAAAATATTTATGCTAAACTCTTCATCATACAATTGGAACCTGGGCCTCCAAAGTAACTTGACATGCTTAGATCTAGAAAACTACTAGATGGCAGAAAATGTCATGTCACAGGTAAACAATGCTAATCCCAGAATGTTCTTTTTTTTTTTTAAGATTTTATTTATTTATTTGTCAGAAAGAGAGAGCGCACAAACGGGGGAGCGGCGGCAGAGGGAGAAGCAGGCTCCCCACTGAGCAAAGAGCCCAATGTGAGACTCGATCCCAGGACCATGGGATCATGACCTGAGCCCAAGACAGACGCTTAACTGACTGAGCCACCCAGGCATCCCCCACAATGTTCCTTTAATTAACATTTATTGAGTATTCAGAGGGTATCTGACACTACTATCTACATGTTAAGATTTAGAGAGGTTTTATGGAACTATGTGATGAGAATTACTCTGCGCATCCAGAACCTCAGTTTCTGTCCTGGCTTTAATACCTCCTGGCAAGATGTCTTTTATAATATTACTTACAGCTTCAGTGTTCACATCTGTAAAGTAAATGATACCAGTACAAAAGTGAGATAATGTATGATCAAGTTTTATCAAGTATGAAACACATGTGAGATCTCATCATCATCTTCTGAATCTCTTTGGCCCTATTTAAACTAATATTGATTAGGTTCAATAGAATTTTTGGTTTTATCAGAACTACGGGGGCAGAGGAAATGAACGAGCTCATTTCTCCTTAGGCTGGAGAATAAGCAAGAGAATATACTCTAAACCTTTAGGGAAAAGCCTTCAGGGGTTCCAATATGAGAGAAGATATGCCCCTTGTATTCTGGTGGCCAAGTTAGTTTTCACAGGCAATAAGTGGAATGTGTACATTGTCATTTTCTCTTGTACCTGAAGTATCTTTCTTCCCAGAAGGTTTTCCAGAGTTCTTCTGCACTAGTGATTTTTCTCCCTTCTCTCCAAATAGCCACTTTCCCCTTACTACTTGACAGTTGCTTGACTATCCTAGGTCTTGCCCTTGTTCCATTGCAGTAATCCTTGCTCTCCTCAAGTTTGTTCTCTCAGTAGCTGAGATTCCCTGATCCTCACCTGTAGGTTCAGCCCCACCCAGGGCTCTGAGATTAACAAATCAAGCTGTTTTTAGACAAAAGAACTTGACCAAGGATCTATTCCATCTTGTTATTTGTATTTGTGCCTGAGTTTTGGCAGCTGGGCTCTTCTTTATTGGAGTCCAAGCTGCCAGGCCATTCCCAGGTTCTAGTCTTTGAGAAGTTGGATTTGCAACAATGGAAGCAGGTTTCTTTCCATAAGAATATTCTCCAAAATTATGAAGTGTCAATATATTTTTTAAAGATTTTATTTATTTTAGAGAGAGAGAGAGAGAGACAGAGAGTGAGAGTTGGGGGAAGGGAAGTGGGAGAGAATCTTCAAGCAGACTCCCTGGTGAGCATGGAGACTGACAAGGGGCACGATCCCATGACCCCTGAGATCATGACCTGAGCCGAAATTAAGTGTCAGATGCTTAACCAACTGAGCCACCCAGGCACCCCAAAAATGTCCATATTTTTTAAAGGTATTACTAAGATGAAAATATGTTGAGGGAATGGTGGAAAACCAAAATATTAGGAATGTGGCAGAGAATCAAATGGTGGCTCCTTTTTAGACACTTATTCTTCCACCAAACATGAGCCCTATGCACCATATTGGAACTTTAGTTCTGAATCTCAGTTCCATGACTGTATTACTTCTGGATCTCTTTGATGTCAACTGCTTTCCTACTTTGATCTCTAAGTTGTGGAGGCTTAATGGTTGACAAGTCCTGATTACATCTACATTACAGAAAAATACAGATTACATGCTGTATTTTTCTGTCACCCATTGCTTATCTAAAGTACCACATACTGTATTGGAAAGATACACTGTTTTGTCATCTCTACTGTCCTCACTTACAATGTTATCTGCCTGGGCTTGATTTAAGCCCTTCTAATCTCAAAAGATCACCCAACGCTAACACTGCTGTCTTTGAAAGGTAATAGTGGTAGTAAAGAAGTGGTTGGAAGAGTGCTGGACACAACTGGACTGAAAGTCTTTTTTTTATGATTTAAACAATTGTCTGGAAATCGGCACTGAGATAAAACATGCAAGGTATCAGGCTAGCAAAATAATAAACCACCATCTTAGTTCTTTGCTGATTCTCTATGAAGGGTCTAGCTAAATTCAATAATTCACCCCCCCTCCATCTCTCTCCAACATTTGTAAATCAGTAAACTCACTCTTTGCTAAAATTGATATTAATAATAAATGCTGGATTTTTTAGTTTGGGTTCCCCAGAAAAAAGACACTGAGGTGGAGATTTGTGTTCAGGGAGTTTATTGGGACATGCTCTCCAGAACAACTCCTGTGAAGAAAACAGAGAAGCAGTGTAGGGGCAACAAAGGCTTCAGCTATTATCACAGGAAGCACCAGAGCTGGGGTAGTCCTTTAGAGTTGTTTGGAGCAAAGAGGCAAAGCCTTCAAACACCCACACTGATTAGTCACTGGATGTGGACTGGCCCCCAGGAGGGGACGTAGACTCCACAGGGTCATCTCCCTTTCCCTGAGGGCAATTGCTAGAGAGACCCTAGCTGTGAGCCTTCTGCAATCAATCTCCCTCGAAGCTGACAAAATGTGTGCCTGAGTTGTGAAGGGTGGATCTGGGTGGCTCCCCACAGTGTGTACACACACCCACATGCACAGATTTATACATATTTACACATACACAATACACATATACACACATACACACATACATACGTATACCCTTGCAGCTTATCATAGTACCTTGACTTCACCCAACAACTACCTTGATCTTTATTTAAATACAGAATTCCTCAAGAGAGAAGTTAGTTACATTTCAAAAAGAAGTCCTGGAAGTCCCAAGTTCAAATGGGATTATTTTATACTCAGTATCAAAAAGTCATTTTAGAGTCTTTAAAAATAGCATCCTCCCTACCTCCATATTCTCACCACTAACCCTACAGCCTCACCAGAAAGCTTTTATGATAAATTATTTGAAATGTTTCTAAAGGCCTTTCTTTCACAGAGAGAACAATACCTTCATGTACAAAAATCTATATCTCAGCTAATGGCTAAGGATTACACTGACTAAGGCATAATGAGGTCACCATGTTAGGTTAATATTAAGGATATTTCTCTTTAGCCTTTTGGGCCCAAGTGTCAGAGTGGTTATTCCTCTGTGTTAAAAATCCTATATCTTTTTTCATTTATAATAAAAAATTCCATTAAAATAGCACCCTGACCATAATCTCTAGCCTTGGACTCAATTGTTAAATCCATTTTTACTCCTAGCTGACACTGTCAAAAAACTTAAAAAAAAACACCAAAGATTTTTTATGATACCAAACTAATAGTAATGCCTTTTTTGTTATTGTAATAAATTTTGTTACTGAATTAGTTGGATTGTCTTATTTTAGTATGAATTTACTTATCTTAGTATGAAAAGACATTAACATGATATGTCTTCTATTACAACAAATTACCTTACTGCAGTCACTATGGAATGAATGTTTTTGGGACAAACTATGAAATACAATAATGTGTGAACTGATTACATTGTGAATCAAATCGGTTATTGAGGGCTGGTGTTTTCTTTCTTTTTTTTAAAGATTTATTTATTTGAGAGAGAGAGAGAGGATGTGTGTGCATGTGCGTGCATGCCCATGAGTAGGGGGAGGGGCAGAGGGAGAGGGAGAGAGAATCCCAAGCGGACTCCGCACTGAGTGCAGAGCCAGTTCTGGGGCTTGATCTCATGACCCTGAGATCATGACTTGAGTGGAAACCAGAGTCGGTTGCATAACCAACTAAGCCACCCAGGCACCCCAAGGGCTGGTGTTTTTCTTCACAGATGTTGATATGTATGTATGTATGTATGTAAATATGTAACTTGTCAGGTCAGGGTGAGGATCAGATTCTCCAATATTTTTCCAAGGTGTCCAACCCACTCTGGGCCAAAAACCTTGAGTTCTCCTTTATGACTTCTTGTGACCTCATTCTTAAAATTTACATTATCATCATTATCAAGGACTAATTTTTATATTTGGCATAGTGATGGGCATTAAAGAAAATGACAAGATAAAAAGTTAGCAAGCTGAAAATGGGTTTGTAAATGAAGAGGGTGAACCAACTGTAGCAGATAACAGTTATTGAGGGCTTAATATCTGGCAGGCAGTGTCCCAAGAGTTTTAATATTTTTGTAATAGTAGGAGGCAGGGATTATTTCTAAATGTTTCAGATGAGGAAATCAAGGGCCAAAGAAGATATGCCCAAAGTCACATAGCTAGTGACTTGGTGATTTTAGCCCAGGCAACCTGGCTCCAGAGTAAATATTTTTAGCTATTAAACTACAATTGCTTCTAATTAAGAGACTTATATTAGGAAGATTATATCCCCCTCTCATTTCTGTACTTTTGGATATTTTCACTGTGATATAAATTATTATTTCTGATTTTTTTTCTTGAAATAGAAAGGAGTGCTATGGAAAAAGGAACACTGGCCAAATACCTCTGATTAAAGTAGGAAAGCAAGATTTTAAAGATATGTAGATAGTGATATAGAAGTCGCTGGATCACTCCCCAGTCTCTCATAGGTAGAAGTTTAGCACTTTGGGGCATGAGGTCAGAGCTAGAGACAGTGGTGTTAGGTGTCACTTGCGTTTTTTTTACTTGTGGGCCTGGGGCCTGACTAATGGTTCTACCGGAAACTGAGGTTGGGAAAAATGTACAGTGAACTAACCAATGGCCACATTGTTGGAACTAATGATATGAAACTGGTCAGTACTAACTGATAAAACATTTACATCTATAACCTGACTCTTGACTATCTTACAAATCTCTTGTATTCTAAATGTTATCCTGAAGCTCAGAAAGAGTCAATGTCCAGTCCACAGTAACACATTTGTGCTTTGGGTAGAAGAGGGATTTAGGCCCTGGAAAAGTTGACCTCTGTAACAATATAATACTTACCTTCCATGTCTATTTCTCTCGACTGCTTCTTCAGAAGGAAGAGAAGGTCCTGTTTTAAATTTCTATTGGCCATTAATGCCTTATCTTTTTAGACAATAGTATTCTTAGTACACTATGTCCAAAAGTCATCCTTTTAACACCATCCAGCTTTCTTGGTCTGTTTGGGCCACGATAACAAAATACTGCAGACTGGGTGGCTTATAAATAGCAGAAATGTATTGCTTATAGTTCTGGAGGCTGGAAGTCCAAGATCAGGGTGCCAGCATGGTTGGGTGAGGGCCCTCTTCCCTGTCACAGACTTCTTATTGTATCTTCATGTGATGAGAGGGCTAGGGAGCTCCATGTGATTTATGAGCACTCCATCTGCATGGCCTAAGCACCTTCCAAAGGCCCCACCTTCTTCCAGCATGTGAATTTTGGGGGGAACAAACATTCAGACTCTAGCACTAGGTTTTTTTTTCCCTTGGTGTCAGCCTAGTATTTTGCATAGTAAAATATGTTTTCTCACTGATAGAACATTTTCCTTCTCTTCCTTCTCCTTTGACATCCCCTTCCACTCTCGACTGAAGCAACTTGTCTCTTTGGGCTCATTGCTCCATTAGAAGGATGTGACAAAGTGGGACAGATAAACTCAAGGTGTCTTCCTGACATGGGTCTGAAAACACCATGGAACCCTGAGGACACCTCACAAGTAGAAGCAAGCCTTTCTTCCTATGACTCCCCAACAGTGAGCCATCCCCTAAACCTGTACTGAAGATGGAGAGAGACTGAGGAAATGAACAGAGAGGGTATGGGGATGAGAAGAAGGTAACTGGTCCTGAAGGGGCTAATCCAGCTGGGAATGGGGGCTGTTTCAGAGCAAGACAATGTAAGAGGTATTGTCAGGTGTCCAAGGGCTTTGTGAAAGTGCAGTCTGTCTCCTCATCATCCAGGGACTCTGCTAGTTGCCTTTCCCATTGGATCCTAATGAGAATGTCCTTTGGTGCAGGCCAGGATATTGCCCGGTGACTGTCCAGCAGAAGTGTTATTGCTTATTGTTGTGCAAGCCTTTGTTCAAAGCCAACCTCTGTCCAACTACACAGTGTCAGTAAGTCCCTTGTTCCCCCAGTTTTCAGCATCTATAGAAGAAAAGTGGGTCCTTGAAGACTTAGTTCAGCTTAGGGGAATAAGAAGCCTGGATGGAACTAGCTCAAGGCCCCCAGCATCCCATAAGTGGGAACAATGTAAAACCTATACTCCTATTTGCTTTTTTTAAAAAAATCAAAGTAGATATCTTCTTTGATGATTCCATTTTTTTCCCTTTTTTTTTTCTCTATCCCCTTACTTCTCTGGATGTTTCTTTTCCGTCTTTATTTGCTCCCTTTTCTCTGCACATTGTTTAAATGTTGGTGTTCCTTAGATCTTTTTTTCATTCCTCTTCTCTTCTTCTTTAACACAATTTTTGGGGGGTGAACTCATCCACTCTCATGACATTAGATACCTTTATTATTACAAAGATTGTCAAATCTGTTCCATTAACCTAGACTTCTTTCTAAGCTCCAGATCCACATATCAAGTTGCCCAAGGTAAAAATCTCTTTGAGGTACCACAGATACTTCAAACTCAGAATACCTATGACTGAGCTCATGGTATTTCCCCACTCCATTTTCTCTTCCTGTGTCTCAGAGAAGGTCACCACCATGCTCTTAATTCAAGTTAGAAATTGGGCAGTCATCCTTGTGGCTTCTCCCCCATCTTCAATATCCAGTTGACCTTCTAATTCAGCTCCTTCTGCATTTATAGAATTTTGATCCTCACATTTTCTTGTATGGATCACTGCCGTAAACTTTGTACAGGACTTCTGCCTCCAACCTCCAAAATTCTCAAAAATGTGAATGTGTTTATGCTACTCTCCACATAGCCTTTGGGATAAAATCTGAAATCTTAGCAAGTCCTACAAGGACCACTCTGAAGTCAGAGGTTAGGGTGGTCTTGCTGAGGCCAAAGGTTGATAGACAAGGAGAAGAGATTTGATTAGCACTGAGCTAGCCTAGGAGCTAAGGATTTTGGCCTTTGTTTGGAGCTCAATTTGTTATGTGGTATATGAGAGCAGATTGCTGACTTCCTTCAGGGTAAGTTTGTTTCTGCAGCTTCCTTGGGCACCTTTGGAAGTCTCAGAAACAGCATTACTACAATAATTTTGTGTAAAAGGGACTATTTTCAAAGTATTAATATGCTTTAATCTTTTGCAATTCAGTGTTCTTGGAAATATCCCTTTGCTTCAAGGGATGCTTATTGTGTGGATTACGTGTATTATATCAGAAGTGCAAAGAAAAAGGGTTACTTTCAGCTTCTAAAATTCAAAATAAGACTTTAAGCAAGACAATATATTAGAAGATCAGGTTTTGTAGAAAAGGATTATAAAAATTCCTTCAAAATATAAAAAACTGGGGAGCGGGTGCCTCAGTCCGTTAAGCGTCTGCCTTCAGTTCAGGTCATGATCCCAGGATCCTGGGATGGAGCCTCAGGGGCAGGCTCCCGGCTCAGCGGCTCAGCGAGGAGTTGCTTCTCCCTCTCCCTCAGACTTTCCCCTATCTCCGTCTGCCCCTCCCCCCACTCGTGCTCACACTTGCGCGCACTCTCAAATAAAAAATAAATAAAATCTTAAAAAATAAAGGAATATAAAAAAAACTTAGTCTAGGGAAATCAGAATTTAGTGTTTTTTCCATGGTGTAAAAAAGATTTCCCTTTGCCTATGATCTATACCATAAAGCTTGCTCCCCCAGAGTTTTCTTTTCTTCATAGACACACATCTAGGTTACAGTTCTCAGCCTCCCTGGCATTTCGGAATAACTGTGTTAATGAGTTCTGGCCAATGGACACAAGTGGAAATGATTTGTGTCATTGCCACACCCTTATATGTAGGATCCCTTCAGGGCCAGGAGAAGATCAGAACTACATGATGGCAGAAATTTTTTCTCTGTATGACCACATAGGAAGGCATCTAACCAGGAACACATGCAAAGAACTTCGAGAATATGGGTGAAATACAAACTTTTGATGTGTTAAGCCATAATATTACAAGGTATATATTTTTTATAACAGCTAGTGTTCTCCTAACTACTATGAAGATATTACATGAGCCACACATGTCCCCATTCTGTATTCTAGATATCACTTCAGAGGATGCAAAAAGCCCTTACCAGGTCCAAGAGATTGTGAAAAGGGGAAAGGGAGGGAGGTTGGAGAAGCAGAGTGAGACTGGCAGGCGTGAGTTCCCATCATTCCTCTCCAGGCTTTGGCTTGGACAATAGAGGTGTGCAGTGTGTTAGAGAAATCCAAGAAACATCAACAGCCTAGGGGCTTTTGCTTTTCCTCACCTGGGGAACTCAGGAAGGAGATGCTTCACAGGCAGTCCCACATCAAGCTGGGATTGACGACATCAAAATACACCCCAAAGTTCAGCAAAGTTGAGGGGGGTTGAAGCCGCCAGCATCTAACTCTCCCAAGTCACTCTCAGTTCCCCAGTTGTGGCTGGAATCTAGATATTTTCTCATCCCCTTGAAGGGAAACCCCGAATTCCCTGGGATACTGGCTGGAGAGCTTGCCAGAGTGTAGGAGTGTCGCTATGAGGGAGGGGGTGAAGTGGCTTGAGACAAAGGCTGCAGGGGATGCAGAGCCAGACCTGCGTGTATGTGGGTGAGTGGTCTGTAACACTAGAGTGGGCAGTGCTGGAACTGAGTCAGCCCGGGACCCTTCCCACCATACAGATCGGCCCAGGAGCTCCGTCAGTGTCCCGACATCAGCTTCAGGTGTCAGGAGGGCACGTGCTCAAGTGGTGGATGAAGGATCTTGCTGTGGAGATGGAGACTAAGAATAGAACAAGGGTCAGGACCTTTCTGCCCCTGCTGTCTGGAGATTACACAAGCCACACACCTTCCCATATTCTGTATTCTAGATGTCACTTTAGGGATGAGAAGGGGAAAGGGCAGAAATCTTCAAGACATAACACGAAGTTATCCAAAGGAGATTTTTAAACCAGTTGGAGAGGGAAATGAAATCCTGGTAGATTGGACACTTAAAATATATGGAGATGGTGTAAGCCAGAAAAATCAAAATATTGTAAATGAACAATTTTAAAATGCTGCCACTATTTAGCAATTGGCAATTCAAAAAGAAGACTAAGTACATTTAGAGATTAAAGGAACAATGTATTATTTGCATATCTGAGTATCCCTCAGGTATGATGGTGAGTCATCTGCCTTCTGGTTTTTGTTTTATGCTTTGGGTTTTTGTTTGTTTTTTTTTTAAATAGAGTCATCTCTTCTACCAAAGCAAAGACCTCTTTCTATTTTCTTTTCCTCTTTTTCCATTCTCACTTCTCACCTCAAGTCATCTTTGCTCAGCCTTACCCACACCCTATATCTCCTGATGTGAAGGAAAAGTTTTTATATTGTATGCAAGGGGCCCACACTGGGCTTTGTTCCAGGCTCCAGTTTGCCATATATATATATATATATATTTTTTTTTTTTTCCTTTCCTTTTACCTTTTCTGAAGATAAGAAAACTCTTACTGTCAAAATGTCTTATAAGTTTCTGGGTAGAGGAGAGAGTTGTAGAATTGTGACAGTTGTCATTTCTTGAGCTTGTATGAACTAAGCCATGCATGATGATACCTTTTCATTCTATTGTTTATCCAGTTCAGCTTTTTTTTTTGCATTGATAACAAGCGGTTGAATTTAAACTTAAATTTAGATCCCTCATTCTTTGCTTAGGATGTCTGCAAAAAGAAATCTTTATGATGCAGCACTGAAGTGAAAGTAAATTCTGTATAGAGAAGATTGCCTATCATCCATTAAGTGATGGAATCAGAGTGCCAAACTTGCCAAATCTCTTGCAACAGATCACAGGCTTTGCAAAGCAGGAAGTAGTGTGGTGAATTTGTTTTCACATTTGATTTGGTTATGAAATATTGACCTGTTAAAAGTTTCTGACTGGTGCGCCTGGGTGGCTCAGTCGGTTAAGCAACTGCCTTCCACTCAGGTCATGATCCTGGGGTCCTGGGATCGAGCTCCACATCAGGCTTCTTGCTCAGCAGGGAGCCTGCTTCTCCCTCTCCCTCTACCTGTTACTCCACCTGCTTGTGCTCTCTCTCTGTCAAATAAATAAATAAAAAATCTTTAAAAAAAAATTTCTGACTAACTTCTAAGAGAAGCTATTTGACTTCTAACACTATGAAATTTAATAATAGAAAAAAACAAAACTCTGAGTCTAACCAAATAGGAAATGCAGAGGAGGAACTCTTAATATAATTTGATATGGCTTGAAATTTACTGTCAATCTTAAAAAAAGTCAAGACCACAGGCACCGGTGAAAGGCTAAATATAGCCAACCACCAAATGACAGAAAGTGATTTAGAAGGCTAACTAGACCCTCTAGACTTTAATAGGGAAATATTGTCAAGAAGATTTAGATGCAAATTCTGATTTAGGTATTGAAAAGAGGGAGTTTAGATTGATAAATGAATGATATTTTTAGTTGGTTTTAAAAGAAATGAATACATTTAGTGTAGGGTTTCCATTTTTCCCTTCAAAGCTCTTATAAAGTAGATGGTGTGTCTTAGAATCAGGGGCCTCTTGGGCTTAAAAAAAAAATGTGGAATAATAGTGTTCCCGCTACTTCACGAAATTGTCTCTGCATTCCAGTGGCTCTCTAATCACTCCCCACCTGTCATGGTACATTCCAGCTACCCCAGCCAGTTTCCAGGTCTGTAAATTACAGTGCTTTCTCAATTGTTCACACCTTTTGTGCATTCTCTGTTTGGCTTGCTTTGTCCTTCACCCTGCCCTCAAGTGCAGTTTCCCTCACACACTGTTGCTTCTACTTGAAGACTCAGTTCAGACATCACTGCTCTAGAAAATCTTCCTGACTATGTACCATTTCCATACTGCATCCTGTGCTTATCTCTGGCACTGCATTTATAGTGCAATCTTATATTTTTACTTGTATCAATTCAACAACATACAAACAAAAGCAAACATATTTTTCATGCAGCATGGCCCCTAAATGGAAGCCAAATTCTTCATCTGGTGCTTAACTGAAGAATCTATGATCTGTTTCCATACTGGGGGTGTGTGATCACACTGTGTGTGATAGATTCACTGAGCTATTACAGCTTGTTGTATAGAGTTGCAGGGCTCAGTTTTCAAAAAAAACCCAGAATTCATTCTAGATATTTTAAGCAGGATGAACTATAATTCAAGGAATCAGGCCCATACATATTCATTAGAGTGCTAGAGACTTATGGCTGAATCTTTCAGAAAAAGTTCCAGAATAGTACTGCTACCTGGCCTGCCAGGAATGCTGTTGCCTCTTTCAGAGCAGGGAAGTGGAGTTAGGAGTCCACTACCAACCTTTTGAATTCAAGAACAGACTGGCATAGCTGCCATTTGAGGCCCAGAAACCACACTATCCCCACTGCACCCACCTCTGGACCACTTCCGAGCTTGAGATGGACTCTGGAACGCTGCTGGGGGAAAACCGAGTTTCCAGGACTGTGCCTCTGAACAGTAAGCAGCAGGAAGATGGGCTCTTGTGGATTTGGTATCATGTAAAGGCCTAAATGATTGAGCCACTCTGCAGCTGGAAACCTGACAGCCAGGGATTCTGGGCTCTCCAACTGGTGCAGGTCAGGAGGGCACTCTGCAAAGCGAATTGGATGCAGAATGCTAATTTCCTATATCCACCATAACCATGTGTACTATGCATTTCAAGCAAGGTTGGGACCTTTCTTGGGTAATTTTGTTCATGCACTAAAGCCTACATCTCACATAACTGCAAATACACCCTATATTCTAAACAGCGGCCTCTTTGTCTTTTAGTAGACTTTCAGCTCTTAACAAACTGTGCTCTACTCATTTTTGGAATGCGGTATCTAGTACTTTGTCTTGTCCAATGAAGGCATGAATGAATGTATGAATCAATAAGCCAGTGAATGATGGAAATGTGTCCTTTTGTACTTTTTTTCAATTGAGAGATCCCTTTGATTCAGTGGTTCTCCATCAGGGGCAATCTTGCCTCTCCTGGAGACATTTGGCAATGTCTAGGGAGATTTTTCAAGTGCAACTGTTGGGGGTGGGGAGTACTATTAGCATCCATTGGGTAGACACTAGGGATGCTGCTGAATATCCTACAATGCCCAGGACAGCCCCCTGCAACAAAGAATTATCCAGTGCAAAATGTCAGTAGTGCCAAGGGTGAGAAATCTGCCTCAATTACTTCTTTCCATCTCTTCTGTCTGCCACAGTATTCTTATGTCAACAGATCAGAACCCTTGAGGACTTGGACTTCCTCAGAATCCAAATCCTCAACAGTCTCTTTCTTCTTTGGTAGAGGTTTCCTCCTGTTGTCTCTCATTCCATGTTAATTATTCTATTCCCACACATATTAATCGATGGACCTCAGGGACACAGGCTGGCCATCAAGTCCTTGTATTAGCATGTTGCTAGAGGAAATTTTTGGAGTGTCACTCTTCAGTTTCTTTTCTTACTTAATCTTACAGCTCTAGGTTTGGAATTAAAATTTCATTACACTTAGAAAATGTCTCAAGAAAGTGAGATGCCATGCTAATATATTTTGAAATTTGATGGGCAATATACCAATTTTACTGAATTAGTTGATTTTTTGCTTTTTTAAGACTCTTTTTTAAAAATGCATGACAATTGTCTGAATCCTATCCCTAAAATAAGCTTCCTAGAAAAATCCAGAATTTCTTTTAGTTGGCAGAAATATATCCCTTTTCATAATTACAGACTTCTGGGTGTATAAGTATGTCACAATTAAATAATTATCATTATTAAATAATTGTCATAATTAAAACATAAGTATTTAGTTATAATTAAAATCATTTATATCTGTGAATAGAATAGGAAATCAATATAGGTCTTAAAGCCAGAACTATATAAAACTCAGTTTATGCATCCAACAAATCTTATTGAGCACCCACTATCCCCTCCGCTTGACATTGAGAAAATATCAGTGAACAAATTGTACCCAGTCTCTACCCTCATGGGGCTTACCTTACTTGGTTAGTGTCTCCTGGGTAGCTAACCACACTAGTAGGATTTAATTACAAGTCTTATTTTTTTTTCTTTCATCCAATAGCTTTCTCCGTATCTCTAAAAATGTATGTTTACTGATGTTTTTGATTTACCAAGTTTGATTTGTTAAGATAGAGGAACTCTTGCCTTTTTTAAATTAAGTTTTTAATTTTAATTCCAGTAGAGTTTCCATACAGTGTTATACTAATTTCAGGTGTACAATATAGTGATTCAACAATTCTATACATTACTCAGTGCTCATTAGTAAATGTGCTCTTTATACAAGTCTTACTTTTGAAAATCACAAGTTGGTATGAAGGTAAATAGGGAATCTGACACTATTTCTCAATCAGGAAAGAGTTCCTTTAGAAAATAGTAATTAAGCTCATACCTGAAAGAGTAATAGCTAGCTGTGCCTAGTTTGGAAGAAACAGCATTTCTGGAAGAGGCATATATAATGTTTTGAGGGAAAAGAGAGCTTGTTTGTTCAGAAAATACAAAGAAGGATTTTGGATTTGAGACTCAGTACTGGGATGCCATGAAATGATCTTAGTAGAGGAATGATTTGATCAGAATTACATTTTAAATGATTACTGTCATTGCCATATGAAAATTGAGGTCGGGGCAAGGAAAAATGGGGTAGAAGAAAAGAAGAAACTAGTTAGAGGTTAATTTGAGTAGCCCAGGTGAGAGACGATGGTGACTTAAATTGGAAAACAGATGGATTATGAGGCAGAGTCAACTGGATTTGTGACTGATTTTGGGGGGTGGTAGTGGCGGAGAATCATTGAAGAAGAAGGATGTGTTAAAGATGGCTCATGGGCTCTGGAGCATCTGGGAGGATGTGGGTACCATTCACCATTATAGGGAACGCTAGAGGAGAAACGTTGTTTTGGGCAAGGGGGTTATAGATAATAAGTCTATCTTGGGACATGTTGTATTTGAAATTCTTATAATATGTTCAAGTGTCCTGCATGGAGATCTTCTAAACATTTTACGTATGAGTCTGTAACTCAGAAGAGCAGTCTGGACTGCAGATGTGATTTCGAAACCACTGCTTACAGATGGTGTTTGAAGATAAAGGAGTAGATGAGAGCACATCGGCAGAAAATTGAAGAGGGCCCAAGGCTGAGCCCTGAGGAAGGTCTGCACAAAAACCTCGGGTAGAGGAGGAAAATTCAGCACTGCCACCTGACAATGGTCAGAAGAAAAATGAGCCAAGTGTAGGGACGTGGAAGGATGGAAGGCAAGGAAAGAGTTGCTTGAGGGAGCAGTAGAAACCTGTGCACAAAGGAAGCAGGGGCTTCAAATAGGATCGATGTGAACATTTTCATTGACTTGGCAACAGGCAGGTCAGTGGTGACTTAATGCTAGAATTTAAGTGATAACAACAGAAGGCAGATTGAGAAGCCAATAGGAGGAGGATGTAGAAATTGAAGCTGTAGCTATGTATTTTGTAACTGGGAGAATAGATACAATTTTAGTTGTAAAGTTAGTTTTACAGTAAAATTAGTCTTTGTTTTCTAAGGTAAGAGAGACAATGGAAGGTTTAAATGATTATGGAAGAGGCCCAGTAAAGAAGGCGAGTTTGGAGTTACATAAGAAGCCATGGATATAATCCAGAGGGGGAAGTTCCTGAGAAAGTGGGAGGACATGGGATTCACAGCACAGATCAAGAGATTTTTCTATGATAGAAAAGTCTTTCTATTTAGTAACAGGAGGGGAAAAAGAGATAACGAATGTGAAGTGTAGAATATTTGAATATGAGTTTCTTCTAGAATGAAATATGACTTAAATCCTCTAGAATGACCAATCTTAGGGTTCTGAGGTCATTGGCATATCTACTTCCTGAGCTTGAAATTAGTATCCATGTTGTTGGGAGATAAAGATGTAGGAGGGCATTTGTGGATGCCTTCCTACTAGGGGAGTGTTTCAGAGATAAGGTGCCAAAATCTTGTTTGAAGTGAGATGACATCTCCGTCTTTCCACTGGCATGGAGGTATTGAGTACATACACATACGGCAGGTTGCGCTTCTCACACTCAGTCCCCCAACCCCAGACAAACAACCACAATGAAATTTGATGGGCACCAAACAAGCATGAGAATCCTGATGCGCTGGTAGACTTCATCAGGACTGGGAACACTTGGAGGGCAGTTTTTCACTCCCGTTCTAGACAGCAGAGGAATAGAAAAGGTTGACTAAGCCCCAAAGATGCAGAGGCTTTTTGGCTGGAATCGTGGCAGTGGCGATACATCAGTGAGAATTGCAGCTGCAAGTAACAAAAAAAATGCAACTACAGTGGCTTCAGCAACAAGGGTTTATTGCTCCTGTAATAAGAAGTGGAGAGGTACGGGGCTGGCATCCTCCTGATTGTCTCCGTCCTTCCTCCTGTTCATGTAAGTGCTGGAGTTCCAGTCATTATTTTTGCTTTCAAAGCAGGAAGAAGGAGAAACTTGGATGTGCTTACCAGTTGCACGTGTCTCTTTTTATCGAGGAAGAAAACTTCCCCAGAATCCCCTCCAGCAGATCTCTGCTTTATCTCGGGCCAGGGATAAAAAGAAGCTGAGAAAGTATATATTTGTATATACAAATACAGAAATGTAGTTGGGGGGCATCATGGTAGAAGAAAGTAGGACATGGCTTTGGGTGTCCTAATCAACAGGGCCTGCTGCTTAACAATGGGCAGCCAAGAAGGAGATAGCAATCCTCAAGAAGTGGAGGCACTGAAGTCTGTGGTGGTCACAGTGGCAGGCCAGGGCCAGGGCCAAAGTAGGAGGCAAGAGTCATCACATGGCAATGGCTCCGAAGAGATTGAAAGCAGGCTGGTGTCTGCAAAAGTGAGAAGAATCACCTGGAATATAAAAGCTCTGTGGGCTTTGAAACCATTCCCTGGAAGCCTCAGGATAATATCATATCTGTTTACCTACCAACATATTACCAAGTACTTAGCATGGTACCTGGCATATAGTAGGCTGCCAGTGATTGTTAAATTAATTTATGAATAAACAAATCATTTATAACCATTATGAGATAAACTCAAGATGACAGTAGTAGGAATCTGGCGCTGCCTTGCTCAATTTGGGAGTTACTTGAATGGAGTTGGGACTGATTTGACAGTTAGAAAGGGTGAATTTTCACAGACTGGGAGGAGGACATACCTTCTTAATTTTCTTTTTCCATGTATGTCCTGGAAAGGGGCCTATTTAAAAAAACACACAAAACTGAGGACCTTGGGATGGAGATTTGCTTCAGGGCTTTGTTAAACTGGGATTTTTCCCCACTGTAGAGACTGCAGAACACACCAGGGAGAGGGATGTGGTGGAGCCCAGCCCTATTATGTCCATAAGTGTCTTTTTTGTCCTTAAAGGATATTCTGCACATTCGGTTAACAAGAGACTAGAAGAGTTGGCTGGGGAAATTTCACTCGTGATTAAAAATGCCATTTATCTATGAGCTGAGCTTGTTTCAATAAAGTAAAAGAGAAGTGAATCTGAGAATGTCTAGGTCTTTGGTTCGTTTAGATGGGTCATAGTGAATTGAATCTTTCCAGTTTTTTTCAGTCTTCTTTAAGCCGTTCAGTTATATAGTATTCCCAAAGTTATAAATATATTGGACTATATTTCACAATTGTGAAATTTCAAAATGTATGAATTTTTTAAAAGACAGAGAAAAGGGGGAGCTACATAACCTATCCTGTCTCAGATTCAGTAATTTTTAAAATTTAGAAATTTTTGTATAATTATTTTGTCCATGTCATTCTTGACTTTATTTTTCATTGTTGCAGATGACAGAATTATGATCAGTGTTTCTGCAAAACATGCTTATTCTAAAAACCATTTTCAGTGAACTGGACAAAAAAAAAAAAAAAGCAACCAAAATCCCTTCTGGCCCTCCTTAGAAATTAAAAAAAAATTTTAATTTGTTGGAAGCCATAAAGCGACCAGGCTATTAGAGCAAATAAAGAGAAGAGAATTAGATTAAGGCTCCTTTTCATATATTTTCTCAGGGTGGGGAGTTCTTTTCTCAATTGAGAAAATATAGGGAAATAATAAGTAAAAACAACTCAGTTAATATTATTTTCCTAGCTAAATTATAACTTATTCCACTCACCTGAATCTGAAATTCAGACTAAGAACATCCAATTGTCTTCATTATGCAAAATAAATTCTATAATAAAATTTTATTCTATATTATGATTAGTTCTGTGGGAAAAAAATGAAGGTTGGAGTAAAAAAAGAAAGATACGTGAGGGGAGTAACATAGGGAGATTGACCAAAAATGGAGGAAGTAGTGAGTGTTTGGGAAAGTGTGTTAGGGACCTACCCAAAGGAATTAATCAGAATGGAGAAACGGTCCAGGATCAGATATGTACATTTAAGCAGCCATACAAAGGGGACAATCAGAAGGTGAAGTAAGGTTGCTGGCCTGAGTTCGATACAGAAGTTGGGACCTGGGGAGGGAAGGTTGTGGAATGGACGCAGCAGCAGACAACCAAGAGGGGAAGTTGGAGCAGGAAACCAGGAGTGGTCATTAATTTTATTGTTGGCTTGACTGGGCCACAAGATGCCCCGATGGTTAAATTATTTCTGTGTGTGTCTGTGAGGGTATTTTTGCAAGGGATAAATATTTGAATTGAACTAAGTAAAGCAGATGGCCTTCTCCATGTGGGTGAGCATCATCTAATCTGTTGAGGGCCCAAACTGAACAAAAATGTGGAGGAAGCTTGAACTTACTCTCTTCCTGACTAAGTGAGCTGGGACACCAATCTTCTGCTCTTGGTGTTCCTGGTTCTCAGCCTTCAGAGTTGTACTGTAGTCTATTCCATTCGCTCTCTGGCTCTCTGGCTTTCAAAGTACACCACTGGCTTCTTTGGGCCTCCAGCTTGCAGACAGCAAATTGTGGGATTTCTCAGCTTCTGTTATCATGTGAGCCAATACCTTATAATAAATCTCTTTATATATATTTATATATTTTAAATATTTTATTATATATCATATACTATATACAATTATATATTTACATATAATATGTAATTTATATTTATATGTATTATATTTATGCATTTATGGTATTTGTAATATATGCACGTGATACATACATAACATATGTGATATTTATATATATAACACATGTATTTATATAATATAAATATATAAACATTATTAATTATAATATAATTTATATCATATACTATATATTTATATCATATAAATGTTAACTATTAAAATAAATAAATAAATAAATAAATAAATTTAATTGGCTCTGTTGCTGAAGAACCTAATATGCCAGGGATACCTAAACGTGGAATCAGGGAGAATAAGGAGAGGTCACCGGTTAGGTGCATTGGCTGAAGCCAAGTAGGAGAAGAGGAAAGACAGGTAAGTCCACATGACTTTGGTTGGCAAGTGAATTTATGTGTGACCACACGGGCTGCCACATCATCCTGAGAAAAACTGAGATGGAGGGGAAAAAGAGGGAGAGACATAGAGACAGAAGTAAAAAGGAGGGAGAAACCCACAGGTGGAAAAACTAACACTTTGTCAAAAATACAGAAAGAGAGATAAGGAAAGAGAAGCACTGCTATGTTCTAAAGACAATGGTGAGCAGGAAGACCAGCTAAGAGTGGTTCACTCAGCTTTATGTTAAGTTATTAATACATGTTTCCTGTCAAACTCTAACATATGACAAACTTTAACATATAGACTACTTAAAAATTATTCATACTTCTTCAACTTTTTAAAATACTTTAACGTTTAGGGGTACCATCTGAGGCTTTTCCTAGAAGCGTTTGTGTGTATGTGAGTGTGTGCATGTGCGCATACTTGCTTATTATTGTTATAAATTTTTTTAGCTATAACTGTAGTAACCAGAACAATATCACTGACAGTAGGCAAGGAAATTAATCCAAAGTTTTATCTATACAAATATATTTGATGTAGATATATATGTTGGTATATATATACCCAATATATATGTGTATATATATATTTGAGACTATATATACACATAGTATGTATATATGTATATATACATGCACATATTGCCATATAATATTTGCACTGATCCCTGGTGAAATGTTCAGATAATAGAAGATGAACATGGCTGGGGCGCCTGGGTGGCTCAGTTGGTTAAGCGACTGCCTTCGGCTCAGGTCGTGATCCTGGAGTCCCGGGATCGAGTCCCGCATCGGGCTCCCTGCTCGGCGGGGAGTCTGCTTCTCCCTCTGACCCTCCTCCCTCTCATGCTTTCTGTCTCTCATTCTCTCTCTCTCAAATAAATAAATAAAATCTTAAAAAAAAAAAAAAAAAGAAGATGAACATGGCAAACTCTGGTGTGAGAAGGGTCAGAGTTTCAAAGATAATGGAACATGGACTACATGACCTCGGGAAGGAGACTTTAGTTGGGTAGTAGTAATGGCAAATTTTTTATCTTTGATCAGTGCATTACCCTAGTTTAAGGAACATTACAGACCCCACACAGATGGTGAGAGGCACAGTTAAATGTGTTTTTGACTACTAAGCCAGTGCATTTTCTGCTACATCTTGCTATCCTGTTAGCTATCAGAATGCAGTAATTCAGTTGGCCTAAAGAGTACCAGGCCCAACATTTGGAACTTTGGGATCTGGTCAAGACTGGGTATAAGCTGGGGAACTTTGGGGAAGTCACTTCCACCTCTGGATCTCAGGTTCCCCCTCAATGAGTTGAACTAAATTTCTGGTCCTCGATCTTTTTCTTCCTCAGTTCCTGGCTAGCTGCTTTCTAGCCATTCAGTTGTAATAATAATAGAGTTCTATATTAGTCAGCATTCTGCAGAGAAACAGAACCAACAGGATAGATATGGATATACAGAAAGAGATCTATTATGAGGAATTGGCTCATGCAATTATGGAGGCTGAGGAGTCCCTTGATCTGCCATCTTCAGGGTGGAGGTCCAGGAAAGATGGAGGTGTAGTTCTAGTCCAAACCTAAAGCCCAGAGAACAAAGGGAGCCAATGGTGTAAGACCCAGTCTGAGTCTGAAGGCCCAAGAACAGGGAGGCTGATGGTATAAGTCCTGGTCTAAATCCAAAGGCCCTAAAACTAGGAACGCTAATGTCTAAAGGCAGGACAAGATGGATTCCCTAGCTCAAGCAAAGAGTAAATTCACTCTTCCTCCATCTTTTTGTCCTATTCAGACCCTAACAGATTTGATGATGACCACTGAATTGGGGAGGGTGAGCTTCTTTATTCAAATGCTAATCTATTCTGGAAACATCTTCACAGACACACCCACCAATAATGTTTGACCAACTATCTGGGCATCCCTTAGCCTAATCAAGTTGACATAAAATGAACGATCACAAGTTATATGGAACATTTATTAAGTACTTACTATTTGTCAGATGCTAAGCTAAGTGCTTTTCCTCATTTCATCCTCAGCACATAATTTTGCATTATATTCGATTATTATCCCCAATTTAGAGAAAAGAAATTTGGCTCACAGAATTTAAGAAACTTAGCAAGGTCACACACCTAGTAAGTGACATAGCCCTCATTAATTCAGGGCTATCTAATACCTAGGTGTTTGTTCTTGGTCCCTACATTATGCTGCTCCTTATAGTTATGATTCTCAAATGGAGTAGGGATAAGGTTATGTCCCCCAACCAACAGACATATGATATTGGGGAGGGACTAATTTGCAAAAATCTACCAGGAGATTTTAAAAGGTCTCTTGGAGGTACCCCCACCTGAATATCACTGAACTAGGTAATCTTTAGGCTTCTTTTCACAGCTAACCTTTTTTTGTTGTTGTTTTTTTAAATTCAAGTATAATTAACATACAATGTTGTATTAGTTTCAGTTGTACAATATGATCCAACAATTCTATACATTACTCAGTGCTTTATAGCTAACTTTTAGGACTTTAGGATCCTGCTGCTGAGAAGGAGGGAAACTTTTTTTGTTATTGGCTGCCACGAGACTGAATCTAGTAAATTCCATGGCTCTTTGTTGTCCTCTAATGGCCTACTTGAATCCACCAGTCATGGGCTCTGCTTTGCCTCCTTCAATAACTCACTGTCTTTAGACCAGCCTCTGATCAGAAACTTCATTAAGTCAGCCTTGATTTGTCTTCTGATCATACCTCTTAGATAACATGTTGAAAATGCCAGCAGGGCCACCTAAGGTGCTCCTCTAATTAGACTGCCATAGGCATAATTTTGTTAATATTGCTCTAACAACAAATAGCAATGTCACTGATGGCTATGATCCAATTATAAACCGTACATCAAGCAATTATTATCTTTATAGGTGGCAAATATAAGTTGACTGAGGGTCACTATAACTGAGAGTGGCACCCACATTTTGATTTTCTGATATCCAAAAGGTGTGTGACACCTTCCAGCAGGACATTGTCTCGTGGGAACACCCCTTCTGAAGAGACTGGTGGAAAGAATATAACATCAGGATCAGGCTATTGCCTGGGTGCATTTTCATGCATTTCTTTTCCTATCCTCAGTGGGAGCTGGGGAGAGGGGGAGTGTTTAAACATAGGCGGGACCCTTGACTAAAGAAAAAATTGGAAGAGTCCTGCTGAGAGCTGTTCCTGGAAGCTGTGCAGATTCCTTAAAGCTAAAATGTAACTGAGAGTAGACAAAGGATGACCATCCCATCTGATGAATCAGCCCATGGAGGCGTTGCCTTTCTTGGTATTTTCAGAGCACATGGCCTGGTGCCTTACTTCTGCCTGGTCGGTATTTCCTTACTGTATGAAGGGCTGCAGAAGAAACTCAGCTATTTCTCACTTTGTTGTTGTTGTTGTTGTTGTTTTAAGATTTTATTTATTTATTTGAAAGAGCGTGCAAGCAAGCAGGGGGAGGACAGAGGGAGAGGGGTTCTCAAGCAGACTCCGTGCTTAGTGCGGAGCCCATCGCTGGGTTGGATCTCCCAATCCCGAGAACATGACCTGAGCCGAAATCGTAAATCGGATGCATAACCGCCTGAGCCATCGAACGCCCGTTTCTCACTTCTCCTGGGAGTTTTCATTCTCCTTCTCCCTGTCCTTCCCCCCTCTCCCTGACTCTGCATCTGGCTCGGATGCATCTTCCCACAACCTACACCCTTACACTTCAAGCGTTAGGTGAGAAGATGGGGTGGGAAAGGGGAAAGATGAGGGGATATGCAAACCTACCCTGTCTTTGTCTCAGGAGCCTGCTAGAGCAGCGCTTCTCCCTGCAGGCCCCACCATCCCTTCAACCACTGTCCTGCTCCGCTAACTGTAGCTGCCACTAACTTTCCATAGCTCAGAAAGGCTTCGAGTTCCAGGTTCCTTGCAAATAGTTCTTTCCAAGGAGATTATATTCCAAAAGACAAATGAGGGAGCAAAGCCTACAATTTTTGCCTCTAGCTCAGTGGACCAACATCTCGGTCACCATTTGTTGAACACTACCATGTGCCGGGAATTATGCTAAGTCCTTTGCATGTACAAATTGTCTCCCTTCTAGCTCAGCTTTCAGTCCTTCATCACTGTGAAAGATGACCCTGGTCCCACTTTGGCCCTTATTCCATGGACTAGATTCTGAGGAACCACATGGAACCACCGCCTCCTTCCTCAGCCAAGAACACCCCATCCCAGCTTCTCATCCCTAGAGTTCCTGCCTTGGCTCCCATTTAGATCCTGGCCTTTGTCTCTCTGTTCCCCAAGATATCCTCCTAGTGCCATCAATCTGTGACATTTTCTCTCCTATCAGACAGTAGAGGGAGCATGGACAGTGGGGACCCTGCTCCTGCTTTTGTAGTTATTCTCCTGAATACACTTTGCGTGGCAGTATACAAAGGCTTAGCTCTATGGTGCCATCAATACCAAAACCGCAGGTATATCGTGGTTCAATCGGCTTTTATGGGTTAGCCAAAAAAACTACCCCAACTCTAATACTATTTCTTTCTAATATGCATTCTGAGTTGCAAACAGTGGATTTGCAAATGCAGTTTTGGAGCATAATCCATTGATACATTAGGGACTGTCTACATTTGGGGGGAGTATAAAACAACCCAGAAAAAGTGGCGTTTTTGTGGTTTAAAGGAGTCATCTTAAGACATTACTTTTAGGAATAGCAAAGTCTTTTTCTACATGGGACTTGAGTTGAGTCCCATGAAAAAACTAAATTAAGTTTTAAATGAACTGTAGTTTTCTACTCCACATCTAAGCAACAGGCCATAATAATTGGCAGCTGGAGAGAATACCATTGGAAAGTATGTTCCTTCAGGAAAGGACTGGTGTCTTTTCCATCTCTGTTTCTTTACATCTGGCTCAGCTAGTTCCTGGCATTGAATCCGATTTCAGGAAATGTTGGTGAACGTTGCTTTTGAATGAATAGAATACTCTTAGTGTCTGTCTATGCAAGCAAGTATTCCCAACTGAGCTAAATTATTTATCTTAAACTGAGTCTCTCCCTTTCCCCTCAAATACTTTTCTCTGATGCTTATTTTTATAGTGTGCAATTAAAGGTTGGCGAGCGGCTGTTACAGATGATGGAATATTGGTTGAATGCCCAGACAGGAGGAGAGCTTCACACCCTGTCTTATTCTTATCACATTATCTTTGGAGAAGGGAGTCAAGAGTTGGTTTGGAGCTTTTGTATTTAGCCCATCACTTGGTTCATTATTTGTCTGAAGTCTTTTATGGCTCATAAAAATTTTGAATGTGAGCTCCTCGAGGCAGGGTCCATGGCGCCTTTTAACATCTAGCCTAGAGAAAGAAGGAAATGACTCCCATTTGTTAAGTATCCACTGAGTCAAGCACTGTTCTGGGCGGTTTATACACACATGGTCTCATTTAATCAACACAATATCTTAAGATATAAGTTGTTCTCAGTTTAAAGTTGAGAAAACTGAAGAACAGATGTCTTAAGGAATTTGCCAAAATCACAGTTAATAAAGTTCACCATTGTACACCTGCTCCTAGCACAGTGCCTGATACATAATAAATTTTCAGTGAACAGCTGTTCTAAGATCTGTTATGCTTTGAATGTCCTCGTTGCTTTCACTGTTTAGTGCTACCTTCACATTAAAGGTGTTTAATTTAATAATAACAATAGTTTGAGACATTTTGGTGAATGCACTATGGTTTCATGTTTGACATACATCATTTAATTATATTTATACTCATTTTTTTGGTAGAGCAGAATGATGCGTTCTTCTCTTTCTTCTTCTTCTTCTTGACCTTCCTCTTCTTCTTGATAAACAGTTAAGTTTCGATCTCTATCTATCTCTATCATAAACAACTCAACACTCCTGCACTCTTCCTGGTACACTGCCCTCACCACCTCCTCCTCACCTAAGCTCCTTACTGCAAAGCTCCTCAACCCTCTTTCCTCTCTAATAACAGGAGCACATCTGCTTTTTTCCATCCCCATCTATTGTACATTAGTTGTGCGTGTACCTGTATTATTCGTCCCATTTGATGTTATGTGTCTATAGTACAGGGAATGTCTTCTGCTTTTTCTTTTATCCCCCATGATCCCTTGACATTAGCAAACACTGAAGATTTATTTACTAAGTTAATATGATTTCCTTTTAACTTGTGACAAAACAAAGCTAGCTGAGATGAAATAACAGAGGCTGTAAGTGTAGAATTTGTTCAGAACTAAGGTCTTCCAATACCAGCCCTCTGCTGCTTCCCTAATTCTTTGCCTCTCTAGAGCCATTAAGCAAGTGCTAGGGGGCAGGTAAGGGGAGAATGAGTGAAAGCATGCATTAATACAGAAGCCCAGATGACCCAGGCAAATACCAGCTGAGTCACTTTTTACTTTCCCAGAAGCCAGTTGTTATGTCATTTATCTTTGTCACAGCCTACCTTCCCCTGTTATTCTCTGATGTGAGGGTCACACCCAATGTACTGAACTAGAACTCTGGTGGTTCCTGAGGATATCTCTGATGGCAAAGAAATACATAGAGATCGCTAGTGCCCTTACCAGAATAATACTTTACCTTATTAACACAGTTATCCCATTTAAAACAAACCCTCTTCAGGATGCCTGGGTGGCTCAGGCAGTTAAGCATCTGCCTTCAGCTCAGGTCATGATCCCAGGGTCCTGGGATTGAGTCCCGCATCGGGCTCCTTGCTCAGGGAGGAGCCTGCTTCTCCCTCTGCCTGCCACTTCCTCTGCTTGTACTCTCTCTCTGACAAATAAATAAAATCCTTAAAAAAAAATAAAACAAACCCTCTTTATATACAGCCTTGCTTTGGGTAGGTATAGGACGGCCATCCATGCTGCACCTATGGCACATGGATAGATTTTAAAAGTTATTTTGTGTACACATCTTATCTGTAAATGAGTAAAGAAAGATCAAATGCAATGTATTTGCAAGTGAAAAAAAGTTATATAATTATGATCAGGCTGGCACCAGAAGGTACTCTGTCTTATTGTCGTCCTTCTCCCTTCACTTCGTCTATACACACCTTAGCTTTTTTCTCATTTGAAATTGGATTTTTCTTAGCTACCTCCCAAAACCCTCCTTTCAAGTTATTAACTGAGAATAATTTAAAGTAGTACACTTACCCAAGAATACTTGTAGTGTAACAGCACAGGATTTTCTATTGGTAGTAGATTTCATTTCCTGAGTTAAGTGGTGAGGGAGACATGTTTTTGCAGCTATTCTGCATGATAGTTAGAAAAATTACATCATGATGGCAACAACCCATTATATCCCAAAATGAAGCCCACCCTGGATATGTAGTGTAGGGCTCATGCCGAAAAAGACCTTGTCATATAAGAATTCGTGGTAGCATAGTGTTGAGATGTAACTTGGTTCACACATGCCTTTTTAGATTTTCTCTTTTCCTCTGTATCAAACCGACAAGACATGGTATTTTGTCTCATTTCATGAAAATATAAAAAATATCCAGTAAGATCTGCCTTTATTTTTTTATTAAGTTCAATTAGCCAACATATATAGTAGAGCATTAGTTTTTGATGTAGTGCTCAATGATTCATTAGTTGCATATAACACCCAATGCTCATTACAGTATGTGCCCTCCTTAATACCCATCACCTGGTCACCCCCCTCCCTTTTGCAACCCTCAGTTTGTTTCCCAGAGTTGAAAGTCTCTCATGGTTTGTCTCCCTCTCTAATTTCTTCCCATTCAGTTTTCCCTCCCTTCCCCTGTATCCTCCACACTATTCCTTATATTCCACATATGAGTGAAACTATATGATAATTGTCTTTCTCTGCTTGGCTTATTTCACTGAGCAGAAACATCCCCCTTTAATTGTTCGATGGAGATGAAGCTAAAGTTGAAAGAAAAAAAATCCAATTTTTGCAATGAATATTTTCCTGGCAGTAACTTGTCCTTTCAATGACCTTTATTTTCATAACTCTAACTTTAGTAGCTCTGATAGTGGGTATCTTTTTCACTGTATGTTGTTTAAAATTTTGTTAGTGGAGTCTGTCTCTGGTATCACAGATCTTATATACAAAGGCCACTAAAACAAGAGGACATAGGGGATGCCGGGGGATAGCTCAGGTTGGTTCAGTGTCTGCCTTCCTTTCTGCCTGTTGCTCCCCCTGCTGATGAATAAAAATCTTAAAAAAAAAAAAAAAAAAAGACAAGAGGGCATGGGAAACTGATGTGGGGACTACTAAATGTGTTCTTCATTCCCTTGACCCCTTAATTCCTTCTTTCCAATTATCTATGACATGGGCACTGGGTGAGTCCTCATGAATTGCCTTTAAGAAAACAAGAATACTGACAGAAAATGCATCGCGGTTGTCCAATGGGATAATCTATCTTAACTTACCTGAGACATATAAAAATTTCATAGACAGTAAGCCCACAGCGAGCAAACTACCAAGGACTTCACAACCACCACCAAGATGTGTCAATGCTTGGAACAACCAGTTCACATTTATTTTGTGTCAAAGCAGAAAATAACTCTATAGTCGAGTTACTTCCTCTTTTGAGAAACCAAAAAGACAGTAAATATAGTTGAAAACAGAGAGACAGAATGTGGTCAAACTTGCAATAGACCTAGTGAATGGACAGTATCTCCGGGTTACAAGTTGTGGTTCCTCAGGAGGGGTGGTTGGCCTAGAAAGAAGCCACTGGATGAATTCCTCTAACTCGGTAGCACTGAGGAAAAATCTCCACTTTCTTCCAGGGACAAAAGTTAGCTTGATCCATGTACTAAAGTCTGGGTAAACATAAATATTTGACTTTGCTTTTTTAAAGCTTCTTAATGCATTTTGATGGTTACTTTTTTCCACAGTTTTAATTTTGGGAGAAATTGTTTTGTCCTCAAGATGATCAGAGGCCTCAGGATAACTAGGCACTTTTTCTGGTTCTGCTGAAGAGAGTCCATAGTCTGTAGAAGCCGATGTGTTCTTCAGAGTTTCTGGTTGTAGGAGTTTGTGAAGTTGTTCTATGATCTCTTTATCCCTTTCTCCTTCCAGAACTTCTAAACAATGTATGCTGGAGCAAGAATTCTGGTTTTCCAGTTCTGTCACCTTCTTCTTTAAAGTAGCAATGTCTTCTTTCATAGAGAAGATATCTTTAGTTATTGTGCATCGTTTATCTTCATTAACATTCATTCTGGTTTCCAGTACCTCCATTTGCTTCTGATAAAAATCAATCTTTTCCTGGATTTTGGATACTACACTGACAATATCAGTCATTTGGCTGAGGAGTTCAATTTGGGTGGTTTTAATATCTTGGATCGTTGCTATAAGATTCATTTCTTCATCAATACTGATAACTTCTTTATCACAATCATAGGAAGTCATAGTTGGATGTCTAGTTGAATCTGGGTGCCGGTTCTTACATGTATGGTAAACATTTTTAAGAGATTGTCTGATCCTGGAGAGATTTGAAGTCCACAGCTGCCCAGCAGCAGCTTTTACCCTTTTGGTTTGAAGTTTGTACATCTTTCAAAACAAGAGGTAGGGTGATGGGAAACCTGATCAAAATCAAAGAAAGAAGCAGTATCAGAATGAAATGGTCTTTTTCTTACTATTTGTTGGATGTCTTTCTTGATAACATCATAGAATGCCCTGTGGAGAACATCAAGGGCAAAAGTAGGCACTCTTGGGTGGTTAGCTCCTTATGGGGCGGTCCAACTGGAGAGCTCTGTGAAAAAATGGTCAACTGCATGGAATCCTTTATATGGTAATCATTGACCTGGTGCTGATGTCACAATGGTTGCTGGCTTGAAATACATTTAACCAGGGGTGCCTCAGTGGCTCAGCTGGTTAAGTGTCTGATTCTTTTGTTTTTTTTTTTAAGATTTTATTTATTTATTTGACAGACAGAGAGACATCGAGAGAGGGAACACAAGCAGGGGGAGGGGCAGAGGGAGAAGGAGAAGCAGGCTCCCTGCTGAGCAAGGAGCCTGATGTCGGGCTCAATCCCAGGACCCTGGGATCATGACCTGAGCCAAAGGCAGATGCTTAACAACTGAGCCACCCAGACGCCCCAAGTGTCTGACTCATGATCTCAGCTCAGATCTTGATTTCATGGTTGTGAGTTCAAGCCCTGCATTGGGTTGCACACTGGGCATGGAGCCTACTTAAAAAAAAAAAAAAAAGAGTACATTTAACCATAGGGCAATAACTTTCAAAAGTTTTGCTCACAGGACACTTTTCACTCATAAAAATTGAGGAACACAGACCTTTTTTTTAAATGTAGGTTATGTTAATTGATATTCCATATTAGAAATTAAAACTAAGAAAGTCTTAAGATATCAATTTATTAAAATAAACAAACTTACTACATCTTAAAATAAATGACACCTTTTTATCAAAAATAATTATATTTTCCAAAAGAAAAAAATGTTTACATATTTGCAAATGTTTTAAATACCTGGGTTAATAGAAAATACCTAGAATCTCATATCTGCTCCTGCATTATTTCTGTTGTGATATGTTGTTTTGGTTGAAGGATATGGAGAAAATATGGCCTCATAGAAATATGTAAGTGGAAAGGAGAAAGTATTTTAATAACCTTTTCGAATAATGGAAGATTTTATTCTTTGCTACTCTGCCAAAACTTGACAAATGATAATTGTTTAGAAGTTAGTTGTCATGTGTAATCTTAGACCAGGTCAATACTGTTACATTAAAATTCATTGATCTATCACCCATTTTAAATGCGTAATAACATGCATTGGTCATTTGGAAAATGATTTATGCAGATCTTCCAATAGTAACTGATTTTGTTATATAATATCAAAATATCATATTCATTAATATTACCACCAATCTCACCAGAAAAATCTTTGAGTGTTGGAAAGAGGCCAAGCTCATAGTGGCAGATAAAACTTTCCAAAATTTTAATACTAGCTTGAAAAGCTTGAAATTTATTAAGCTTGTTGATTGTTTTTCATGAAGTCACAAGCTCCCTAAATTTCCTTTTTTTTTTTTTTTGCAAAAATGCCAGATACCCAGATACGAATATTATAGCTTGCTGTCAGTTTTTCTTTCAAGTAAAAATGATGTTCCATGAAAAAAGCAGCTAGTTCAGTTTGTAACTCAAATAAGTACCTTTCTTGGAGACAATTATTATCCTTTGGTAAACAGTAGAAGTGCTTTATGTGTACTTCCCATTACATCACACATAATACTAAAATACTGAAGGGTTGAGATTTAATAAATTTAACATTTTTACTGCTTTATCAAGGCATTCTGGAGGTAAGATGGCTTTTTCTTTTATTCTTTTCTTTGATTGAGTGGAGGTGAAAAATTGAGTCACTATTAACACAATTTAGTACTGCTGCTTTGGTTTGTGTTAAGGTACTGACAGTTTTACACACCATTGCTTTTGCAATGCAATTTGCAAAATGCAAATGTCAACACAGTGAAAAAGGCAAATGGTGCCTTAATATTATTTTTGAAATTTTTTGCTCTCATGGTCCATTGTATGCCATACTTTGAAAACAACTGTCTTAGAATTTTAAAATATTATACATCTCTTATGTTTCTCTTTATAGATTTTTTTAAAGATTTTATTTATTTGAGAGAAAGAGTGCAGAGCTAGAGAGAGAGCACGAGCAGGGGGAGGGGCAGAGGGAGAGGGAGAAGCAGGCTCCCCACTGAGCAGGGAGCCTGCTATGGGGCTTGATCCCAGGACCCTGGGATCATGACCTGAGCCGAGGGCAGACACTTAACTGAGCCACCCAGGTGCCCCTTTATAGATTTTTCTAAATAACAGTACTTGAAATCCAAACTCTTTAAAATAGTAAATATTTTGTCTATTTTATATATTAAGGTAAAAACTTCATTACATTCTTTGGTCACATAGCAATAAATGTTTTGGAATTAAATGACTTGATAATCAGGTCTCCTACAGTACAGCCCCACTCTACTAAAGAAGATATTCCTTCTTGGATCAATGTCAGTTCTAACTCCCTCCTAAATCACTCTTTCTCCTATTTATGCTTAATTGCAAGACCAGCTTTGACCTAGATTTTGGTATAAATCTGAATTTAGGCAAAAGTAATTTAAGAATTTTGGTTCATCAGTGATATCTGGG
Organism: Mirounga angustirostris; assembly: GCF_029215605.1. Taxonomy (NCBI): domain Eukaryota; kingdom Metazoa; phylum Chordata; class Mammalia; order Carnivora; family Phocidae; genus Mirounga; species Mirounga angustirostris. The sequence continues at coordinate 53,262,476 of NW_026991709.1, read as the reverse complement.
ATTTTGCTGTGCTGTCTTATCTTTGAATCCCTGTTTAGTAACCTTACCAAAACTTCTAGAAACCTTTCCAAACTCTTGCTGAGGAAAAATGTTCTACTGGAAACAAACTATCACAGACATGACATTTGGAGCAAGTAAAGGTAGCATTCAAAGCTGTCCTGTTTACCTTGGCCAAGGCCATTCTATCCATAAAGCACTACAGACACAGTGCTTTGTGCCTGTGAAGTTTTCAAAGGCCAATGAAAATATTTGAGGCTGGAAAGGAAAAAAAAAATGGTCTCAGAACACTAAAAGAAAGCTGCAAGATTGAAACAAAGAATGTTTAATTAAAGATCTCCAGAGTATACTGTTATATCATCTTTATTGTTAAATTTAGTATTAAAATTTCATTACAGTTGGAGGAAATTTGTAGATTAGGTATTCTCACTTTACAAGAATTCCCAATTAAATTTAGAAGGATTGCTTGTAGTAAATACTCCCTTTGGGTTAATAACAACTAAGTCTCATTGGGTGCATACCAGACAGTTTTAAATATTAGTTTATTTAACTGAAGTTCAGAGAAATCAAGTAATTTTCCTTTTTGCTAAAAAATGGGCAGTCTAATTTTAAATCCTTACATTCTGGTTCTAAAGTCCAGAACTTCTACTGCCACATAATCATGATAAAAATATGTATTTACCAACTCAGAAAGTGATGGACATTTCCTTTTTGTTTGTTTGTTTGTTTTTGGAAAGGGAGAGAGTGGGGGAGGGGCAAAGGGAGAGGGAGAGAGAGAATCTCAAGCAGGCTCCCTGCCCAGCGTCGAGCCCAATGTGGGGTTCAATCTCACAACCCTGAGATTATGACCTGAGCCAAAATCAAGAGTTGGACACTTAACCGACTGAGCCACCCAGGCGTCCCAGACATTTTCTTTTTTAGAAAAATTACATTATATAGTTACAGAAGACATTTTGATTAAATGTTTATTTGTTTAGCAGTATGAAAACACTAAAGATTTAGTTGGTTATTATTTAGCAAAGCTACTTGAAACAGAAATTTGTAAAGACTTTAGAAATTGAGCTATCTCTAATTCAAATAAGTAAAAATTAACATCTACAGGTTTTTCTTGACCTATTGTAGTAATAGTATACTAACTATAATAAAGAACAATAGAATAAAATTTTCAACTAAAAATATTCATGTGTACTGATTATTTTTATAAAACAAATTAGTAGACTTGACACAAACATAAACCTATTTGGGTTTCTAATTACTTACTTATTATTATTTTTTTAATTTTAGAGACAGAGAGAGTAAGTGTGTGAGTGCAAGCCAGGGAAGGGGCAGAGGGACAGGGAGAGAGAAAATCTCAAGCAGATTCTGCACTGAGCTTGGAGTGAGATGTTGGGCTCAATCCCATGACCCTGAGATGATGACTTGAACAGAAATCAAGAGTAGGCCACTTAACTAAATGAGCCACTGAGGCGCCCCTTTACTTATTAATGTTAATGAAAGGAACCTCAGCCTACGGGAGGCTTGTTAAACAGTAGAAAGCTGTAGTGGGAAGGATATAAGCCTATTGATTTGGGTGAAGTTGTGAGAGTAGTCAAAAAGTGAATGAGAGGGGCACCTGGGTGGCTCAGTCGTTAAGCGTCTGCCTTTGGCTCAGGTCATGATCCCAGGGTCCTGGGATAGAGTCCCACATCTGGCTCCCTGCTCAGCGGGAAGCCTGCTTCTCCCTCTCCCACTCCCCCTGCTTGTGTTCCTGCTCTCGCTATCTCTCTCTCTGTCAAATAAATAAATAAAATCTAAAAAAAAAAAAAAAAGTGAATGAGAAGTGCCTGGTTGGCTCAGTGGGTTGAGCGCCAGACTCTTGGTTTTGGCTTAGGTCATGATCTCATGGGTTGTGGGATTGAGCCCTGCATAGGGCTTCACGCTCAACGGGGCGTCTGCTTGAGGATTCGCTCCCTCATGCTCTCCCTCTCTCCCTCTGGAATAAATAAATCTTTTTTTTTTTTTAAAGATTTTATTTATTTGTTTGACAGAGAGAGACACAGCGAGAGAGGAAACACAAGCAGGGGGAGTGGGAGAGGGAGAAGCAGGCTCCACGCAGAGCAGGGAGCCCGATGCAGGACTCGATCCCAGGACCCCGGGATCATGACCTGAGCCGAAGGCAGACGCCCAACCGACTGAGCCACCCAGGCGCCCTGGAATAAATAAATCTTAAAAAAAAAAGGGGAGGGGGAATGAAAATGGGAGATGAGCTGACTCCCTCTCTTTGGATTCTTGCCAGAGGTCTGGAGACATTTAGGAGTAAAATAACTTGGCAGACTGGAGCCTAATGGTGGATTCATACAGAGAAAAAAATGTCCTCCAGGAGACAGGCTTTTACAGAAATTGTATTTGGGGCCAGAAAAGGCTAGAAGTCAAGGCTGTCCTGTTTGCTAGCCCTGTACTCTCAGTCAAGTTACCAGCATTTTACAAGCATGTAATATGAGATAATAACAGCACCTATTTCTTAGAATGATTTTGAGGATTAAAGTGCTTAATATTTGTAAACCCTTTTCCTCCTCCTTTTGGACCACCTCATTCTCCACTCTTCTTTCAAATGACAGCAAGAAATGGTTAAGAGTTTTAAGCTTTAGCTCTACTCTCTCTCAATCTCTTACTCTACCTTTCATTTACTCATTCAACCAAGAGGCCATTCCACCATCTGTATGACCAAGGCATAAAGCATGTGCAGCTCACCACTCAGTATACCATGCAGTTAAAGCATTTGGATTAGAAGGACACCAGGATGTAGCAAACAAAGCCAGGCAAACCAGCATTCTCTCTCCTAGTATGGGTAGTACAACCAGCTATGGTGTCAGGCAGACTGGCATTGAATAACCATTAGAGAGATGACTTTACTAATAGATAATATTATTAATATTTAAAATGCTGGTGTTTTTAAATAATCCAGTTAAGAAATGGGCAGAAGACATGAATAGACATATTTCCAAAGAAGACTTACAGATGGCTAATAGGCACATGAAAAGATGCTCAACATCACTGATCATCAGGGAAATCCAAATCAAAACCATGATGAGCTACCACCTCACACCTGTCAGAATGGCTAAAATTAACAACACAGGAAACAACAGATGTTGGTGAGGATGCGGAGGAAGGGGAACCCTCTTACACTGTTGGTGGGAATGAAAACTGGTGCAACCACTCTGGAAAACAGTATGGAAGTTATGTTAAATGTTAAAAATAGAACTACCCTACAATCTAGCAATCACACTACTAGGTATTTACCCAAGGGACACAAAAATACAGATTTGAAGGGATACATGCACCGCAATGTTTGTAGCACTAGCAACAATAGCTAAACTATGGAAAGAGCCCAAATGTCCATTGGCTGATGAATGGATAAAGAAAAGGTGCTATATATATACAATGGAATAATACTCAGCCATCAAAAAGAAGGAAATCTTGCCATTTACAATGACATGGATGGAGCTAGAGTGTATTATGCTAAGCAAAGTAAGTCAGTCAGAGAAAGACAAATACCAAAAGATTTCACTCATATGTGGAATTTAAGAAACAAAACAGATGAACATATGGAAAGGAAAAAAAAGAGAGAAAGGGAAGCAAACCATAAGAGAGTCTTAATGATAGAGAACAAACTGAGAGTTGATGGAGGGAGGTGGGTGGGGAATGGGCTAAATGGGTGATGGGTATTAAGGAGGGCACTTGTTATGATGAGCATGGGTGTTATATGTTAAGTGATGAATCACTAAATAAAAATAAAATAAAATATGGTGTTTTTGAGTAAGCAAACTATAAATTAATTATGGTAGAGTCAAGATTATCTGTATAAAATTACTTTAGTTGACATCCTTTTTTTTTTTAAAGATTTTATTTATTTATTTGACAGAGAGAGACACAGTAAGAGAGGGAACACAAGCAGGGGGAGTGGGAGAGGGAGAAGCAGGCTTCCCGCTGAGCAGAGAGCCCGATGTGGGGCTCGATCCCCTGGGATCATGACCTCAGACAAAGGCAGACGCTTAAGCGACTGAGTCACCCAGGCGCCCCTAACTGACATCCTTTTTAATATGCTTTCTTGAGGAAGAGAGAATGGGGTAGAATTCTAGCTATCTTGCTAGCAATCGGACATGATTTATAACCTTTATGTAACACCCATAGTCATGTACCTTTGCTTATGTATTCTTAAGGATTGTGATCATAAAAAAAAAATTATTGAAGGTCTTTTATTTCCCCCACAAAATTTGAGGGCCAGATTTACAAGAATCTGAGCTTTCCCACCTGATAACACCTTTCATGTGCCGAGTGAGATGACAGATTGAGGGAACAGAAACCAGGAAGGTTTTAGTTTTTGTTTTTGTTTTTAAGATTTTATTTATTTATTTGTGTGAGAAAGAGAGAACAAACAAGGGGAGTGGCAGGCAGAGGGAGAAGCAGGCTCCCCACTGAGCAAGGAGCCCCATGCAGGACTCCATCCCAGGACGTGGAATCATGACCTGAGCCAAAGGCAGATGCTTAACCAACTGAACCACCCAGGTGTCTACAGGAAGTCTTTCAAATTTGATCTGGGTGGCTGACCCAAGGGGATAAGAAGGTGTTCATCAGAGAGCTCAAATCTGGTGTTATACAAGTAGTTATGATGGACCCAAAAGTGAAGTCATCTTCTTATTCTACTTTTCTTTCTTTTCTAGACATGAGGACTAGAAGATAATGAAATTGACATTAGAGCTATTGCACTGAAGCAAGGCAGGGATGGAGAGGAAAGCAAAGGTGTAGTGTTTATAAGGCAGGCAGAATCTTGAGGCAGTGATGCCACACTGTCAGCTGAAGGAAGTAATGAAGTCCAGTGACCTCGATATGGCACCCTGCAGTGAGAGGACCACTTCCACTCTGTGGTGTCAGTAAATGTGCATGATGATACTTTAAGCATATGAAAATAGATGCCCAAAAAATAAGATGAATACCTTTGAAAAAATGATGGAATGATAATTTTCTCTTACATAATATTTGGTAGTAATAACTTAATTTTTCACTACAACTAAAATTGTATGGTTTCATTCTACAATGGCCTCCATCTATTTATCACCCAGTCAAACTTCTACTCATCCTTTAGGGGACATCCAGGTAATACTTTCCTTGTCCTGCCTGTTCAGATTCTCCCTCTAGTCTTACCAGTGCCCCCTGTCCACTACCCTCCCTCCCCCGCCCCACCTACATGTTCTGGGTCCCGACCTAGCAGTGATTGACCTATCGTATTGTTAATGTTGGTGTGTGCCTCTCTCTCCTCCTGACTGTGAGCTCCTTGAGAGGAGAGACTTACTTTCCAACTCTGTACCCCCAGTGTCACAAAGCCTAACATACGGTTGGTGCTCAATACATCTTTATTCAGTGAATGAATGGAATGTACTTGTGGGTGATTGTCAAGGTACGTTGGGTCTCTCCTGAGCCTATTTCTATCAAGGGCTGTAGAACACATTGCTCGTCTCATAAAGAGAATCTATGATAACTTTTCTCGGTTCTTGAGGGATCATTTAGCAATTTGGGGATGGGAGTTTAATAATTGCTTCCCCAAAGACCTGAAGCAGTTAAATGGCTGGAGAGGTAAATTGAGATCAGGTAGATGGAGATAATTATGAACCCGGAAACAGCTATGGCACAGAGGAGAGAGAGAGCTCTGTAATGATGGTAAGAGGGCAGTGTTAATGGCACTGATGCTCTAGGTGACTAAGGTACCTGGCATACTCCCCCCCCTCCACCACCCACGCCCCCACTCCATACTACATATTATTTCTTTCAGGCCTCTGGGGAACCTCAGGTAATCAGCGTATTCTCCAAGCCCCTGCGGGATGCCTACAAATGCATTCATTATTGACTTGGGTGCTCAGGCACTTATTTCTATATTCGTGTCATCTTATACTCTGAACTCCAAGTTTACAATGAGCTCTCTCTAGCTTATCTAGACATACCCTTCACCATTTAGTCCCAGAACCCTGGGGGCACATTAGTATCTTAGGTACTATCACTCCTCCCTGTCATCTTCCTCTAGTTCTTTCTGTTATGCTTGGCTTTCCCTGATCTATTATATAAGGTTGCTCGGTTTCTGTAATTCTCAACTTCACCTCTTGGTTTCGCTTCTCCGATATTACCTTTAAACATCTGCCCCCTTTAGCTTATGACTGACTCTCTTTTTACTGTGTTTTGTAAGTCCTGATACGCACAATTGATGTAACCATAAAAATAAATGGCCAGGAAAAGGAAGAGAAAGCAAAAGAGAAGTGTTTTTGCTTAACTATTCACCTCCTTTCTTTAATGGAATTGCTGAATCAATTCAGTGGGTGAGTCTATTTAAACACCTCTGTTTCGTTGAACTTATATCATTTAGCGGATCTTTTTGGAAACCATGAAGTGGTGGGAGCAGCTCAGGATTAACCCGCTGTCTTGTTCCTGAAATGCCCTGTACTTCATTTAGGGAACGCCACAAATTAAAAGATATGGACTACCTAGTGATCACAAAGGAAATGAGGATTTGGAATGTAAACAAAGCCAGAAGTCATAAAGTACAAAAATGGAAGAACGTGAGTTTTTCCATTTCTAATTATGAATGCTGTGTAGTTGGCTGCCTTGTCATATTTGGGCATGTTAATATGTTAGTAGAGCCTTAATTTGAAGAAAAACTGTGTTAGTGCTTGGGTTTTCAACTGTAATGATGTTTTATAGGATTTGGGCTACAAAATCTAAGGAGCTATCTTCTTTCTTAATTTAAAGTTTCCAAGATTGTAATGTGAAAAATTGCACTGGCTTTTCTTAATAGTTGTCACCTTGCAAGACATCTATTATCATGGTATTTTATGTTTCTGAGGGAATTTGCACCAATATCTGTGTGAAGTGAATGTGTATTTACCCCTTGGCTCTACTTTTCCTTCTGTTATGAGTCTGCTCTCTGTCTGTCTGGGGCATATTCCCTTCCATCCTATTTCATCTGTACAAGGAGGATAGTGATAGTCATGTGCTGATATTGAAGGAATGCCACAAGGGTTGACATGGAAATGTTTGTTGCCTCTGAGTTCTTAATTTACGTATACCTCTTAAGAACTGTAAGCTATTATTTATTTATTTATTTGAGAGAGAGCACAAGCGGGGGAGAGAGGCAGAGGGAGAGGGAGAAGCAGACTCCCCACCCAGCAGGGAGCCAGACACGGGGCTCTGCGATCCCAGGACCCTGGGATCATGACCTGAGCTGAAGGCAGATGCTTAACTGACTGAGCCACCCAGGCACCCCTATTGTTATTATTATTACTCATTGTTTCTGTAGAGTTTTTTCTTCAGGAACTTTGATTTTAGAATCATTTCCTCTCTCTCTTTAAAGCTGTATGCATCCTTTCTCCTGGAAGGGTTTGGATTACAAAGATCTTATTCCAAATATATTATTTCTCCCTGCACATTCTGATTACACACAAAATAGAAAATGCCCAAAAGGCAATCATAAAACTGAACGTTTTTTTTCCCTCTTCCTTCTTTACCTAGGTTTTTACAGCTGTGATCAATGACAAGTATTCATTCATTGTTTTAAATATGTATTGAGCCCCCCCCATGTGAATAGCTGCTACAGCTGTTTCTGTTACCCCAAAGCCAACTAGAGGGTAAAATACATTTAGGAATGGTTAGCTGTAAGAGTGAGAATTTGACTTTTTTTGAGTGCCATCTTTTTCTGGAAATTTGAAGTCTTTTCCTAGTAGTCTTCATGTAAGGTTCAGGCTCAAATGACAGAAATGGAGAGTGACGAGGGAGTTCTATTAGACACATATTTCAATAATTTTCAGCTTCATTTTTAAACTAATGGTTATGATTCTCGATGTAGCCTATGAGAATTAATTACCACCATTCTATTAAGTGCACAAGTTTTCTTCTTCACCATTTAGTGTAAAATGATAGCAAGCTGGCTTAAGCCCTTGGGCAATTTACATATTAAAATAGGTAAAAAATCTTTATCAGAACCTCCATTGGACTTTACGTTTAAGTTTTTTAATAGCACTTAAAAAGAAAAAAAACATATTTCTGGAAATGACATTTTTTTGTTATTAGAAATGAGAGCTGAAGTAGAACGGATGCCCAGGCTGATTGCAATGATTGAAAAAGTGACATAATTACTTAAAACCTTGCAAAACAGAGGAGCTTAACTTTTTTGGCTTCAGTATCCCTTTGAGAATTCTATGAAAGCTTTGCATGGTTCTTCCAGAAACAGCACACGCATACAATTTTGCATATAATTTTAGGCAATTCTTAGATCTCTCTCCTCTCTCCCCGCCCCCAAAGGCACTTATGGACACTATAAATGCTATGTTAATTATACCAGGTTAAAATTCCTGACAGTATGAGAAGAAGGATAATTCAGGCTCCAGTATTTGTTTATGGATGTTTTGCTTCTAGGGGGCCTGGGACCTTTAGGTGCTTTGGTTCAAGAACTTAGAATAGGTGGAATGAAGAGAGTAAAGGCAGTTGATTATTTGGGAATCAAAGAAAGGAGAGGTCCGTGGAATGCAGTGGCTTGGGGATGTTTCCAGTGAGGACTTTTAAGAATGAGTGAGGTTTGGACACCTGGGTGGCTCAGTTGGTTAAGGGAGTGACTCTTGATTTTGGCTCAGGTCATGATCTCAGGGTTGTGGGATCCAGCTCTGCCAGACTCCTTGCTCAGTGTGGAGTCTGCTAAGACTCTCTCCCTCTGCCCCTCCCCCCACCCCCACTCACACACATGCTCTTTCGCTCTCTCTCTCCAAAAAAAGAATGAGTGATATCTGGTTGGATGAAAATAAGAAGGATCCTCTAGGCTATACACACCATGACATCAGGGGCCCTACATCTTTTGTTCTTCACTGTTCTTCATTGTTCTCCAACGTATATATACATATACAGTATATATGTATAGTATAGATAGGGTGTATCTATCTATCTATACGCTTTCTATAAATATAAATATATCTATATAGCTACAGTTATAGTGCTTTGTGTCTCATTTCAAGTGAGGAGCTTGAGCCAAGAGCAATGGCATCAACCCAGGGCTGGAGTTCCACCTGTGCCTTTGACGCGAAGTGACCCCAAGGGGAACGTTGTCTGCTGGTCCAGGTATCTCTAGTGATCAGTGAGGAACATGGCAGGTGTTTTATGAGTTATTGGGGGGGCCAAAGCTGCAAGATTAAATACTTAATTTGATTGCTCAGGAACTAAGAAACAACAGAAGTGATCTATCCAGTATTTTCTTATGAAATTCTGATGGACCTTACCACTAGACCTTGGGAGGGGTGATTCCAAAGGGAGAATTGGGCTCTTCCACCCACCTCCCCCCATAATAGAGGAGGAGCCTCCCTGGGCTTCACTGTGCCTCCTCCAGATTGCAATTGTCCCCTGAGCACTGCACCTAACTTCCCACAGTGGAAGGAGAGAAGGAAAGCCTTTGTGGGACAACTGAGTCATTTTATTTTATTTATTTATTATTTATTTATTTATTTATTTATTTATTTATTTATTTATTTATTTAAGGTTTTATTTATTTATTTGACAGAGACACAGCGAGAGAGGGAACACAAGCAGGGGGAGTGGGAGAGGGAGAAGCAGGTTTCCTATGGAGCAGGGAGCCCAATGCAGGGCTTGATCCCAGGACCCCGGGATCATGATCTGAGCCGAAGGCAGACACTTAATAGCTGAGCCACTCAGGTGGCCCCGAGTCATTTTGAACTTGGACTTTTACCCTCTCCTCTTTGAGTCAATTTACAAGTGTCCAACACTGAAGCTGCTTCGTCTCCACCCTGCCTCTTTCCTGGCTTCCTCCCACCTCTTCCTACCTGAATGCGTGGGCTCCCTACCTGCATAGTCATTGCTGCAGTGGAGTGAGTCAGCGGTAGCTTTCCTTTGTTCAGAGATGACATTTAACCAGTAGCTATTATTTAATTAAATCCCGAGTCACTGGTGAGCATTTTGTTTTTTCTGTCTATATCGTTTACATGGCTGTACATATATTTGTCTTTCTTATACATCTAATGCAATTGACAAGTGTTCCCCTCTTAAACTGTGGACTTTACCCACAGCAGGACTCTGTTATTTCACTTTTCATTCCCTACTGATTGTTATGAATAAAATGATCACAGAGTGAAGTACCTGAAACCCAACATGTTCACAATAAAGAGAGTGGACCATATCACAGTCCAGTCACAGAGCATGTGTGTGTGTGTGTGTGTGTGTGTTCTGAGACTACATGCTTCCACCAGGAGGGGCAATAATCAAATAATCAGCATGTTACTCCTGTCCTCCCTCCATCCCCTCAGAGGAGACTTTACTTATCTCCTTCCTCTTTTCCTTTGTCTTTGGGGTTTGCCCACTTGCTGGGAGCTCTTCATTCTGTTCTCTGTGCCATGAGCCCAACAAGGGCTGACTCTCTTCCTCCTTGGCCTCCTCCCCACCCATATCAGGGAGTGGGGTGGGGCTGAAGCGGGGAGAATCAATCTGATTCTGATACTGGGTTTTAAGGAAGACTGTGATCGCCGCACATTTATGCCACATCCATCAAAAGGGTAATATTTTTATCTTTGATTTGCTGTACTCCTCGGCCTATTTCAATTGTGGAAACTGGGAGAGGAAAAACAGCATAATTTATTCACCTTCTCATACACCCAACAAAACAGGCTCATTTTTAGTCATTACAAATTTGGATGACATTACTGAGCTTACTGTTTTGGAGAAGCCCAGGGTAAAGCCTATTTAGAGTGGACTGCATTTGATGAGAAGCCTATGAATTTGAAATTTTGATTTTAGGTGCAGGGTTTGTAATTTAGATATGACTGGACATCTTTTTTGTTTCTTCCTTTTCACTGCAAACATGAGAAAAACCATACTGACTTGATTATTTATTTATTTATTTGAGAGAGAGAGAGAGAGAGTGCACATGAGTGGTGGGAGGGGTAGAGGGAGAGAATGTTCAAGCAGACCCCTGACAGAGCCTGGAGCCTGAGGCTGGGCTCAATCCCACAACCCATGAGATTATGACCTGAGCCTAAACCAAGAGTCTGATGCTCAACCGACTGAGCCACCAAGTGCCCCGATCTGATTTTTTAATAGAGCATTGTGAAGAGTGACCTGAAATTGCCAGGTATAGGTGTGGCGAACAGTTTCTTAAAATTTTCTATGCTCCTGGGCACCTGGGTGGCTCAGTTATTAAGTGTCTGCCTTCAGCTCAGGTCATGATCCTGGGGTCCTGGGATCAAGGCTGAGCAGGGAGCCCGCTTCTCCCTTTCTCACTCCCCCTTATGTTCTCCCTACTTGTGTTCTCTCTCTCTGTCAAATAAATAAATAAAAGCTTTAAAAATTTTTTTCTATGCCCGTTTCCTTTGATATAGGAATCGTAGTACTTCACAGAGTTGTTAAGGGGATGAAATTAAATGAGAAAATTTATATGAGAAGCAATAGAGTACCTGGCCCATCATAAGCATTTGATAAATGTTTAATAATCATCTGTGGTGTACTTAGTGCTGTGTCATAAAAAGCATATTTTTGATGAATCAGTAAACTCAGTAACCCAGCATTTTGCTGTTCGAGATAGAGCAATTTAAAAAGAAGTAAAAAAAAAAAAAAAAAAAGTCAGTCTGTTACTGATGATCTCATCTTTTCCCTTTTTATCTAGTCTCTAAATTTCTCTTTTCATTTTTAATTCAACCTATGCCATTTTGATCCCGTAAGATCTAGTTCTTGATGTTTCTTTGCAATGACATTTCTTTTTAAAATTGTTGATATGGGGGTTCCTGGGTGGCTCAGTCAGTTAAGCATCTGACCCTTGATCTTAGCTCAGGTCTTGATCTCAGGGTCATGAGTTCAATCCCCACATTGAGCTCCATGCTGGGTGTGGAGCCTGCTTAAAAAATTTTTGAAAATAAATAAATAAAATTGTCGATCCCACTTTAAGAAAGAGGGAAAGCCAGAAGTCTGCTGCTAGCTTGTTCTCTTGGTGGTGTCTCTTCCTTCGGCAAAATCAACTGACCCCGGGGCAGAGGGGCGAGGGTGGGCTGGAAGATGGCTCATGCTGCCAGAGAGTCTAAACCGATTTTGAGGAACAAAAGGAGAGAGGGAGAAATGTTTCAAGACAACCTCAAAATTTTCTTTCCTATCTGTCCAGAAGGTGAAACAAACTTCACCAAACTCCTTTTAGTTTCTTTGCTGTTCCTGCGGCATGGCCACATTTCGTCTCTGTCCTAAGTGCTCATGAACCAGAGGTTTGGGGAGTAGAGGGTGGGAGTTGAAGTTTGTCCCCTGACTCTTGTTCTGTCTCCTGCTCTACAATGACCCCATCAACATTGGCTCTTCCTGGGGATATGCTGAGGAAAAGGGAAGGCTGCTGCAGAACGTCAATCCACAGATGCCCCGTCTCAAACAGTCATAACTCATCCCTACTCCCCTCAACTGGTGAGAGCACAAGGGTCTCCTAGTAGGGTCATGATTAAAAAAAAAAAAAAAAAGTAGGAGGAAGGCATTCTTTCTCATGTTTTAAGATCTGGGCCTACTGGATTTGTTTGCTTCTCCATTATTTATGGCAATAAAGAGACAACCTCGTCCTTGTACTGAGGGAGGGAGAGCCTCTCTCTCTGAGTGGCCTAAGAGGGCTTGTCCAATGCAAGTCTGACTGCCTGGAGTCTGCCGGGGTAAGGTGGTGGGGAGCTCATCAGCAGAAGGCTCTACTTCTGTGCCGTCAGTCACTGTTAAACTTATTTCTGTAAGGAAACACACCTCACTTCTTGGACTTCCTGGTGATCTTCAGGAAAATGAAGGGACTAGACTCACTGATATCTTAATTCCACTCCAATTCCAGTATTAGAAAAGGTATACCTTAGGAGTCAGAAGGAGGATTTAATTAACTTTCAGGTTTCTGAATTTTAAAAAAAATGCCCCCTGTTGTATTAAATGTTCGATATTCTATTATATACCACATTCATAATGTAAACCCACTTTTATATGCTTATTAAGCTTGAAGCTTTTAAAGAAATTACTTGATTGTTATCCACTATTTGGTTATTAACCATTTAAATTAAATATTTACTTCTTCGAGAAAGATCATATGTCATATAAAATATTTCAGGAGTTGAAGACCCTTCCTTCAGGTATTAGAAACACAAATAATCTGACACCAGGAATTCCAAGGTCACTGCTTTGGTTGAGTCAAAGATGCGCATTTTTTCACATTTTAATATCATCGAAATTGGAATTTGCCATACAATAGCAGGCATCTTGGCATTGTGTTATAGATTCATTGGTGATGCTTTCCTTTTTTTTAATGATACTCAAAATAATAACATGCTTACAATTAGTGGTATCTTAGATCTATTGAAATACAGCAAATATTAATTCACTATAAATACCTAAATTTAAGACCAACTTTCTAGTCTTACATAAATGTGTCTATCATACATGGTTTTTTAAAAAAGATTTTATTCATTTATTTGAGAGAGAGAGAGAGAGCACATGAGTGGCGGGGAGGGGCAGAGGAAGAGGGAGGCGCAGACTCTCCACGGAGGAGGGGAGCCCGATGCGGGGCTGGATCCCAGGACCCCGGGATCATGACCCAGGCTGAAGGCAGCCGCTAAATGGACTGAGCCACCCATACGCCCCATCTATCATACGTGTTAATCCTTAAACTTAAATGAGCACTTCATGAACCTAATATATCCTAACATAACCATTTTAAGAACACAAGGCTATAGTGAACATTTTTGATTCAGTGGAAGTTCCGACTTGAAGCTAAGCTGGGACTTAATATGTCCAGGCATGTTGTGTGAACGTGGGCATGCATGTGAGATGTTAACATACGTGAGATAATTCATATGGGGTATTCTTTGTTGTGTATTGGTTTGATATGATTTCAAATCTGCTTGTTTATGACTTAAGTGAAGTTCATTTTAAGCTGCTTGTTTATGACAAAGACAAAAGGAAAAAAAAAGTTGTTTTGATACAAGAACGAACTGTATTGTGTGAGGATGCCATCATGGCATCTGTTCTCAGAAGTCAGTAGCTCAGCTGCTGAGGGGCCCTGCTGAGGGCTTATTGATAAAAAACATATGAAGAAATAACTTTGGCAAAGGGGCATTTTGACTGTAAATATTAAGACTTCATGAGGGCTCTCAGGGATTGTTCTGTTGGGGCTAGACATTTTGCTGATCTAAATAGTTCTCCAAAGACATTGGGGTGATTGGCTCCTGCCATGGTAAAGGCACCTCTACCAGCAGCGGTGAAAGTCAAGCAGTGGCCCCCTAGTGGGGGCATCTGCCAGCCTGTCAACCCCAGCGCACGCGTTCCCTAGCAACGAGCTCTAGCAACAAGGGACTTTTACTTTTGCACTGATGCCTGGACGCAGCGCTCAGTTGGCTAAATATTCTTCCCCCCCTTCTCTCTCACCACCTTGTACAAAGGTGCATCTCAACTAAATTTGGGCTTTTTTTCTTTTCATCTTCCCTTGCCTGGAACAATAGAGGGATTAATCTATCACGGATGTGGAGCCTGTTATTTCTGTATTATTTTCTTAAGAGGCATTATCCTAAATGCCATTGGCTTGTGCAATTCCCACAGCAAACCTGTGTTAAATAAATTGTTGGCGAAGACAAACTCAGTCTCAGAGGAAGAAGAATGTTTCGTTTCAGTGTCTGTGACCAGACACAGGCATATCAGTTGGCTTTGCTGGGAAGCCGACACTGAGATGGAGTTGGGAGTACAGTTTCTTGGGGAAACATCTGGGAAAGATCAAAACAAGAGGAATTGCATTGCGCATGGAAAGCCTACTGATCTGACAAAGTCTTGGCCAGCCCAACGGGGAGCTCTGGAGCAAAGATTGTTCCTGAGACTGAGTCCCCTAACTGAGCAGAAACATCCTGGTCCTAGTACCCCCAACTTGACTCTGACTTTTGCCCAGGAAGAGCATGAGGTGAAATCTTGAAAGCTGAGGTCCTCTTGAGCAAGTTACAGCTGGAGAATATCCACGAACTCCACTCCTTGCAGGTGAAATATAGGTTCTTTCTTGACGGGAGATCTGAGAACTGCCCTGGGCAGCAACACTCTCTGTCTTAGATACCAGCTCTTATCCAAGGACTTGTGTCTGAATCCTGGAGTGAGAGGTATGACAACAGCTGTGTCGGGTCTAAGATTTTACTCTGCTCGCATGCTGACAAGTTAGTCTGGCACAATGTCATGGATGCTGACAGAACACGTGAGGCTCCCACGTCAGAGACAAAGGACGTTACTACTCATGACATAGTAGCTAGCGTGTTTGCTTGTTCCCACAGGGTGATGGAAATAGGGCTAGTTGATGTCTGCACACCCAGTGAGGTATGTCACAGGAGAAGAAGCTCAAGCGTGGGGAATCTAAATCTTTTACCAAAAAGTATAATAGGCAGGGAGCCTGCCTGACTTCTGCTCCAGAGGACAGTAAGCAAATCTGCCCCTTGCTCCAGAGGCTGACACTCTGCCAACATCCTTAAAGACAAGGCTTTTGGCTACGTAAATACCCTTAAAGACATGATCCAGAACAAAGGCAGCCAGTATATGTGCTCACAAGACGTGCAGAAATGTTAGAGACCTGTAGAGAATTGTTCCCCAACAAGGTGCTCCAGTCGCTGAAGGGAATATTTTCATAAGTGACTTGGGAAGACGTGGGCACAAAGCAGAGAGACAACTCTGCCTTGGTTCTAAAGTGGTAACTGTTGACAGATAGCAGGGAAGAGGCCATTTTTCCTACTTCTTGCAACACAGAGGGACTTCGGCTGAGAAAGAATTATGGGGAGGTCATGGCATGTAGGCATCTCGAGTGTTTGCGTTTGGGGTAGTGCCGGGAAACAGCGCTATTGACATGAGCATCAGCACTCTCACTGACTTCCCTTGTTAGTGTGGGACTAACAATTTGGGCCACAGCCTGCAGACCACGAGATTGTGAGAACCTTGGAGATATTCTTCCAGGGCCTCTAGAGAGAGTTGGGCAGGGATGCGGGGGCTGACGTGTCATGGGACCGATTTTTGTCTCTTATGCAGGTGAGACTAGAGGCAGAGAAATGTGAGATGTAACCATTATTATCATCCTACTAGTACCCAAATGCTGGGAGGCCTGCCTCAAGAGAGTCGGGTCAGACCAGTGGTGCTTATTCAGTAGTGCTCACGAGTTCTTCGATGTATGAATGGCTATATTTAGTAACTCTTTTCAGCCTAATTATAGTTGGCAGTGTGTCTATTTCCATTTTTGTCCCTTAACCTTCCTTTCTCCAGAATGCTAAAAGGAAAGACTGAGTAAGCAAATAAGTTCATCTAATTTAAAAAAAAAAAGAAAAAGAAAGAAAGTTTTAGGATTAATGAAGAAATTTCTCGGGCATGTTTGAAAGCTCAGTTGAATATTTATCTCCTCCTAGAAGCTGGTTTATCCCAGATTATAGCAATTTCTTCTTCCTTCATCTGCTACCACTAAACCTAGGGATGGCAAAAAATGTTTCACCACATATATTTAATCATTTGGGAGTGACTAGCTGGAGTACTTTGTGGAGAATTTGTGAGACCATGTCCCAGTTCTTGGGAAAGGCAGCCATGAGCAATGTGGTCCATGAAGTTGGTGTTTATATAGAGGTTGCAGCATGCATGTTACATATTTAATAACAACCCACTAGTTCTTTAAGAGGTTTTCCACAGAAGACAGCTTTTTTTTTTTTACGCAGAAGCAATGAAATCTCATGAAATGAGTGTTCCTTTTTCTTTTCTTTTTTTTTTTTAAGATTTTATTTATTTATTTGAGAGAGAGAGAATGAGAGACAGAGAGCATGAGAAGGAGGAGGGTCAGAGGGAGAAGCAGACTCCCCGCTGAGCAGGGAGCCCGATGCGGGACTCGATCCCGGGACTCCAGGATCATGACCTGAGCCGAAGGCAGTCGTTTAACCAACTGAGCCACCCAGGCGCCCCGAGTGTTCCTTTTTCAAACAAGTTGGGAAAACATTGCAAATTATGAAATTCTTGGGAATTCACAATGAACATTACCATAACAAAGGCTATGAGAAATCACATATTACAGAAACTGCTTGAATATATATATAATCTAGAATCTTCAAATTTTTTAAACCACTGAACCTATTTTCTCCATAATATCTGGATAATATCCTAACAAAGTAGTCATCACATAATACCCTGTGGTAAGCTTTGCTTTATTCTTTTGTGTATAATATAACTCTTAAATTATTTACCTTTTTATGTTTTTCGCTGCAGCTGAACTATAAACTTATTGAGAAGAGGAGCTATGCCTTAAACTTCTTGTATGTGTTACAGAATCTAAATCAATACCATGTACATAGTTGGAGTTCAGTATGGCTTTTCTTTGTTTTTGTTTTTGTTTTTGAAGTCTTAAACTGAGTTTACAATAGTTTCCCCTTATCTGTGGTTTTGCTTTCTGCAGTTTCAGTTATGCTCGGTCAACCACAGTCCAGTAGCAAATAATTTTCCTTTTGACATATGGTCAGAAGGTCAATAGTACCCTGTCGTCATGTCACAGTACCTGCGTCATTCACCTCACGTTATCTCATCACGTAGGCACTTTATCATCTCACCCCATCACAAGAAGGGTGGGTGCAGTACAAGAAGACATTTTGAGAGACACAGAGAGAGAGACCACATTCACGTAATTTTTATTACTGTATATTATTATAGTTGTTCCATTTTATTTATTTATTTTTAAGATTTTATTTATTTGGGAGCGAAAGAGTGAAAGAGAGCACGAGAGGGAAGAGGGTCAGAGGAAGCAGACTCCCATTGAGCCGGGAGCCTGACGTGAGGCTCAATCCTGGGACTCCGGGGTCATGACCTAAGCTGAGGGCAGATGTTTCACTGACTGAGCCACCCAGGCATCCCTATAATTGTTCTATTTTGTTATTAGTTATTTTTGTTAATCTCTTACCATGCCTAATTTATAAATTAAACTTTATCATAGGCATGTGTGTACAGGAAAAAACATAGTAGACAGAGGGACCAGTGTTATCTGCAGTTTCAGACATCCACTGGAGGTCTTGGAACATACCCTCTACGGATAAGGGGGGGGGCTGCTGTACTATAGTAATAATGATGACTCTAGATGCTTCAAAGATTCGCTAGTGTATTCCCAGGGCTTAGTGTGTTGTTAGAATTGTATTACAATTTGTTGCATGTTAGAATTATGCATTAAGACAGATGAGGATACTAAGATAAGTGAGTTCTTGAACTAAAGGAGCCTAAGAGGCTTTTTGAGACACTTTTAAAATTTTATTTATTTTATTTTATTTTCACTTTTTCCAGCTGTATTGAAATATGATTGACATATAACATTGCATGAATTTAAGGCATACAAGGTGGTGATTTGATGCACATATATATTGTGAAATGTTAACCACAACAAGGTTAGTTAGGACATTCTTCACCTCACATAGTTACTCTTTGGTTGTTGTTATGGTGAAAACATCAAAGCTCTATCCCAATAGCAACTTTCGAGTATAGGATACAGTAGTGTGAACTATAGTCACCCTCCAGATACCTTAGATCCCTGACACTTATTCATCTTGTAACTGAAAGATTGTACTCCTTGTCCAGCATCTTCTGCCATGGCCCCCACGCCTCTGCCCCTGGCGGTTACAATTTTACTCTCTGTTTCTATGAGGTTGGTGTTTTTAGATCACACATGTAAGTGAGATCATATATTTGTCTTTCCATATCTGACTTCTTCACTTAGCATAATGTTAAGACAACATCTAAATAAAGACAATGGGCTCATGTTGTGGCAGCAGAGACTGAAGTAAGAATACAACAGAGAAGAACGTGCCAGAGAGTGCTGGCTTCCCTGGAATGGGTTATCTGAGATGGAGTCCCTTCTGGACTGCAAGTGCTGTCTGCTTGGATGCTTTTGAGGCAGTATATAGCAAGTGGTGAAGTGATTTTTCTGGGCGAGGCTGCCTACGTTCAAGACTTCGCTCTGCCACTTGCTATCTGTATGACTCGGGTCAATCTCAACTGCTTATCTAGAAAATGGAATAAAAAGGGTGCCTAGCTTGTAGGGCTATTATGGGCATTCAATAAGATATTTAAAGAGTTTGACACAATACCTTTTCCTTGTAGTAGGCAGAAATCGATACCTGTAATCTGTTGTTTTTGCTGGAGTAGATTAGCAAGAATACAGAAGGGTCTTTCCTCTAAACTTTTGAATAACAATGTGGCATGGGTCTTTTCCTTTGATGTTTTCAAATGTCTCTTTTTTCTCCGTTTTTACACACTTTAAATATGCTATGTCTTGCATGGCAGTATGATCAGTCAAATTTGTACAATCAATTAAAATCATATTGTAATGTATGGCTTTACTTGAGGGCAAAAACCACATCCTAGACTTTTGTGTTTCACTTGTCAAGCCAGTATAATACTTCCGAGTAGTCCAGTGCTCAGTAAATGCTTATTAAACATTACTTTAAAAAGTTTTTAAAATAGGGGCGCCTGGGTGGCTCAGTCGTTAAGCATTTGCCTTCGGCTCAGGTCATGATCCTGGGGTCCTGGGATTGAGCCCCGCATTGGGCTCCCTGCTACGCGGGAAGCCTGCTTCTCCCTCTCCCACTCCCCTTGCTTGTGTTCCCTCTCTCGCTGTGTCTCTCTCTGTCAAATAAATAAATAAAATCTTTAAAAAAAAAAAAGCTTTTAAAATATACTAAACATTAAAAACAGATAACTTCCAAATGTGATTATGAATTAAGAAGTAACTGGTTCTAAGCTGGCTAGATATCTGAATTGCTGCTTTGTATATTTTCTTATAATATATGCATACTTAAAGCTTCTGTTATTTTGGACATTAACGATTTTAGTATGAATTTCTTGGAGCGTACTATTAGCGTTGCCTCTGTTTTCCAACTCCTAAGCATTTAATCGCTTTTTAAAATAGCCATTTTTCTCTTTTTTTCTTTTTAAAATTCATTATTTATTTCCTCCAACAGTACCAATAATTCTTTCAAGTTTAACACTGTCAGGTTTAGAATTCTGCATTTTAATTAAAACAATTCCTCCATTGCATTACTAAAAATATCATTGATGACTGTACCAAAGATTCTTAAACATCCCATGTGTTTCTCATTATTTGTGTTGGCTATTTAGGATTTACTCAGTTTAGACTAAGCATGGATTGAAGACCAGCTTATGTTTTTTCATGCTCCCTCGTAAGCCATGAGATCTGTTTTGGAGCTTGGCTGAGTACTGTCCCTCAGAACACTATTATTCTTCCCGGACAAGAAAAACATAGCGAGCAAGAAATAAATAAACCTCCTGAATCTTTGCTATGTTTTAAGAACCTTTGGTTATATCTGAACACCTCATAGCAATCTTATGAAGCCAGTGCTAACATTATTTTACCGAGGGACTAGAAGCCTAGGGAAGTTGAGAAACTCACCCAAAGTGAAATTGCAAGTAGCTGATTGAACTGGGGTTTAAGCCTAAAAGTCAGTCTGATCTGAGTCTACAGTTTTATCACTCCCCTATGCCACATTTTACCCATAGTTTTGGACATAGTAGTACTATTTTTATAGTTAAAATGAGTGACTAGGCAGAAGTAGGCCATTTTGGACTGCTCATACTGCCAGAATATTGGAATACATTTCACTTTTCCTCATGCATACTCCAAATCTCTGTATATATATATGTATATATATATATATACATATATATGTGTAAAAGAAACAAAATATATATATATATTTGTAAAAGAAACAAAAATGGTTCATTGTAACTTTATTTCTTATTTATTTAAATTTTAGTTAGTGAACATACAGTGCAATATTGGTTTCTGGAGTAGAATTCAGTGAGTCATCACATACAACACTCAATGCTCATCACAAGTGTACTATTTAATACCCATCATCCATCTAGCCCATCCCCCACCCACCTCCCTCACTGTAACTTAAAAAAAACCCTGTAATTTGTTCTATAGACTTGAGTCTAGTTCTCCTGCTTTCACATTCACTCAATACCTACTGAAAACTCCCATTCATATTGAGTCAGCTAGTAAGGTGTATAGATAGTTCTAACGCTTATAAATAAGACTACTAAAATTGGGATGACTACCATTGTGTGAATCTTTCTTTTAAAGTCAGAATTTGAGGTTTAAATAAATGACTGTCTTGATTACCTACGGATCCCCCCATGAGACTAAGTTTTTATATAATTGACTCATCTGAGATTTATTAGTCATCCATAAAGCAACTAGAATATAATGAAGAAGACTTAATTATTTTATTTATGTTGTGATTTCAAAAACATGTATTTGTTATTAGCAAAAGTGTGTGTTTTGTTCACTATTAGTTTTTTTTCCTTAAGAGCTCTCAGCCTAAACTTGGCTTCTATCTGATAAGTATTTTGAGAATACTTCCTAAAAAAAGCTCACCAAGTGATAACTTGGAAAAAAAGAAGGCAGAAACTTTTCTTCTGAGCCTTCCACCATGAGAGGATTCTGCATTGATCTTGCATCAGAAACTTTTTCTTACATCACTGAGTTTGCAGGGAGAAAGGAAAATCTCTTGGAGAGCCCCAAACAGACAAACACATGAGGAAGAAAACACAAAAAATTAAGATATAAAACTGGAGCAATGGGTAAGTATTTGTGAAAGAGCAGGGATCCCCTGGTTGTAATGTCAATGCCAGAGCTAAGATAAGGAGACTGAGCTTTAGGTATGCAGTAAGGATGAGTTCCTGGTAATAAGACTCCCAGATTAAGCTGGGGATCTTTGAATGGACTAGAATGTTCTCAAGTCAGGAGCACCAGCTAGGTCTCAGAAGAAACCAATTTAATTCTTTTCTAGATGATAGTATACTCAGTTAAGGCCCCTGTATTTTTCCAAAACATAAGAGAGCAGTGCCTATTAAGAAAGATGAGAAGTGGTAGAATCCTCATGCTTTGAGTTGGGACCTTGTACATTATGTTACTTTTTCTTTCTTACCTTCTTTTCTTCTTTCTTACAGTAAAACAGCTACATTCTAAGACTAGTAGTAAACCAGGAATGAAGCAAACCCTTGCAGAGTCTGAAACCTAGCTTGACATAATCTCAATTTCTAGAATTGCATTAAGATGACCCCAGATTATCAGGGATCTTCACCACTTGCCAAAACCAATATTGAATCTCCCTGGGAGGATAATATAGGCCTAAATTTAATTCTAAAAATTTGTACATACAATATCAGGTACTCAAGTTGATGACTAATAAAAAATTTTCATAAGCATGTAAGATAATACGATCAAAATTTAAGAGAAACAATAGATAAAAGAGTAGGCCCATGGGGGATCCAGAAAATGGAGGTATGCTAACTGTGGTCAAGATAATTTTAATAGAGAACTAAATGGAAACTCTAGAACTAAACAAACAAACAAACAAATAAACAAAAGAACAAAACAAAACTGTGAAATAGAGAATGTAATAGTGTGTATGACTAAATTAAATCAAGCAGAAGGATTAATGAATTAGAATAGTTCAAAGAAGATACTTTCTCAAAGATAGATAATAGATAAAATGGCATGAGAAACTTAGGGAATAGTCTGAGAAATGTCTAACATATGAATAACTAGAATTCCTGGAGTAGAGGGGTGCCTGGATGGCTCCTTCGGTTAAATATCCATCTCTTGGTTTCGGCTCAGGGTTGTGATCTCAGGGTCGTGAGATTGAGCCCTACATTGGGCTCCACACTGAGTGCAGAGTTCTGCTTGAGATTCTTTCTCCCTCTCCCTTTGCCCCTCCCACTTGTGCTCTCTCTCAAAATAAATAAATAAATCTTAAAAAAAAAAAAGAATTCCTGGAGATGAGGAGAAAGAAAGCAGAAGTATATTTGAAGTGATGATGGATTTGTGATTTTCCCAAATGATTAAAGACTTCAAGCCAGAGATTCCAGGTGCTTTAAGAAACCTGAACAGGGTAAATAAAAGCAAAATCACACATAGGAACACCATAGTAAAACTGCTGAAGTACAAAGACAGAAGAAATACTTAAAAGCAGCAAAGGGGCACCTGGCTGGTTCAGTAGGTAGCACATGCAACTCTTTTTTTTTTTTTTTTTTTTTTAAGATTTATTTATTTATTTGACAGAGAGAGACAGCAAGAGAGGGAATACAAGCAGGGGGAGTGGGAGAGGAAGAAGCAGGCTTCCTGCTGAGCAGGGAGCCCGATGCGGGGCTTGATCCCACGACCTTGGGATCATGACCTAAGCTGAAGGCAGACGCTTAACAACAGAGCAACCCAGGTGCCCCCAGAGCATGCAACTCTTGATCTCAGAGTTGTGAGTTCAAGCACCATCTTGGGTGTAAGGATTACTTAAAAATAAAATCTTAAAAAAAAAAAAAAAGCAGCCAGAAAAAAAAATTAACTCCAAAGGAACCAAAATAGGATTAACCATCTAAACTCATGATATGTAGCTTAAAGCCATGTTGGGAGAAAGTTTTAGTTTTAGATAACATATATAGAAAAGGAGAAAGACTAAAGTCAATGAGCTGAATAGAAGCAAGTGAAACTAAAGGACAGTGAAATAAATGCTGAAAGAAAATTAACTGTTAATCTAGGATTCTATTTCCAATGAAAATATTCTTTATGAATGAAAGTGAAATGAAAGTAATTTTTCATACAACAAAAAACTGAGGGAATTCATCATTAGCAAATAAACACTAAAAAAACCCTAAAGTATGTCTTTCAGTAAGAAAGGGAAGGTGTTTCCAGACAGAAGATTGGAAATGCCAAAAAAGAGCACCAAAAAAGGTAAATATGTGGCAAACCTAAAGAAATATTTAGGGTTAATATAATAATAATAATAATAATAATAATAATAATATTATTATTATTATTATTATTATTATACTAATATTATTATCATCTTTGAGATTTAAAATATATAGAGTTAAAACACATGATAACAGAGTCGTATGAATCTGAAGAGTGGTAGACTGAGGTCATGTGTTCTAAGGTCCTTGCATTATCCTGGAAGAAGTAAAAGTGATGAAGGATGGTTGGAAGAAAAGCAAGCAGGGACAACCCTCCCCATCCCCCCACCCTCGCCCTAAGAGGAAACCACCCTTAAAAGGATTTTACACCACCTGGAAGGAGCCCTCCACCCTTTCCCAAGTGATAGGTAGATGACAAAGACTTGATTGGATGACAGGCAGATGGAGGGTTAATCAGGTCAAAATCAGCCCTCCAGCAACAAGGTTATAAAAACCTCTAGATTTAGAAACTCTGGTGGCAACCATCTGTGGTCCCTTCCCTCTTCAGGAGCTTTGTACTATCACTCAGTAAACTTTACTATCACTCAATAAACTTTGCTTTGCTGCCCGCCACTCTTCATCTGGTCTACCTCTTCATTCTTTGAAGTGGCATGACCAAGAACCATGGGCACCAAAGGAAAAGAAATCTTGTAACAAAAGTTCTAAATTTTGTTAGACTTTGATAAATCAAGAATCTATGTTTTAATCTTTCAGGGTAACCCCTCCTCCCTCCAGTAAAAAAAAAAAAAGAACAGAAAAGAGTGTATAAAATACTTAATTATTCAAAAAGGTAAAAAAGAGGGGCACCTGGGTGGCTCAGTCATTGAACATCTGACTTTTGATTTTGGCTTAGGTCATGACCTCAGGGTTATGAGATTGAGCCCTGCATTGGACTCCAAGTTCATCACAGAGTCTGCTTGAGTTTCTCTCCTTCTGCCCTCCCCTTTCTCTCTCTCACTCTCTCAGTCTCTCAAATAAATAATTTTTTTTTAAAAAGGTAAGAAAGAGGGCACCTGGGTGGCTCAGTTGATTAAGCAACTGCCTTCAGCTCAGGTCATGATCCTGGAGTCCCTGGATCGAGTCCTGCATCGGGCTCCCTGCTCGGCAGGGAGTCTGCTTCTCCCTCTGACCCTCCCCCCTCTCATGTGCTCTCTCTCATTCTCTCTCTCTCAAGTAAATAAATAAAATCTTTAAAAAAAGAAAAGGTAAGAAAGAGACAAAGTAACACCAAATGATGATATTTTTAGCTTGATTCTCTCTGATCAGAGAAAATTCACTAAAATTCAATATATGTTAGGCCAGGAAGCATGTCTCCACACATTTAAAGGGATTAAAAGAAAATGGAGTATGTTCATTGACCATAGTGGAATTAAGGTAAAAATCAATAAGTAGAAAATCTCTGAAATGTTTGGAAAACAGACAGTATGCTCCTAAGTAATCTGTGAGTCAAAGAAGAAATTACAATGGAAATTAGAAAACATTGTTTTTAAGGTTGATTGTTGATTGATTTTATTTAAGTAATCTCTACACCAAACTCACAACCCCAAGATCAAGAGTCAGATGCTCTTCCAACTGAGTCAGTCAGGCACCCAGAAATTACAAAACATTTAAAAATGTTAATAAATACATCACCTGTCAAGCTCATGGTATGTAGCCAAAGCTATGCTGAGAGAGAAATTTTTAGTTGTAAATATATATATTAGAAGAGAGGAAAGATTGGGGCACCTGGGTGGCTCAGTTGGTTAAGCGACTGCCTTCGGCTCAGGTCATGATCCTGCAGTCCCAGGATCGAGTCCTGCATTGGGCTCCCTGCTCGGCAGGGAGTCTGCTTCTCCCTCTGACCCTCCTCCCTCTCATGCTCTCTCTCATTCTCTCTCTCTCAAATAAATAAATAAAATCTTAAAAAAAAAAAAAGAAGAGAGGAAAGATTAAAGTCAGAGAAGAAAGATTAAAGTCAGGGAACTAAAGCATCTGTCTTAAGAATTTAGAAAAAAAATAGCAAATGAATCCCAAAGAGAGTAGAAGGATAGAAATCACAAAGAGAAGAAAAGAAATCAATGGTAGATTTTTAAAAAAAATGATATAGAGGAACAAAACCAAAAAGTGATACTTTGGAAAGAATAATAAAATTGAAAAACTTTTTATGAGACTGATCAAGAAAAAAAAAAGAGAGAGAGAGAAAATGCAGAAATACTCAACACTGGGAATGAAAAGTGACATTTCTATGGATCCTTATGTATTCAACCTCATACCAAATAAATTTGAAAATTATAGATGAAATTAGCAAAGTCCTAGAAAAATAGAATGCTAAAACTTATGCAAGAAGGAATAAAAATTTGAATATTCCTGAATAAAGATATTTACCAGTGACTTTTATAAAATGTTTAAGAACAAATGCAAATTTTATCAACTTTTCTGGAGAATAAAATAGGAGGAACCTCTCCCCAGCTCACTGTTTAACTCGATCCTGGGATCGAGCCCCACATCGGGCTCCCTGCTCAGCGGAGAGCCTGCTTCTCCCTCTCCCACTCCCCCTGCTTGTGTTCCCTCTCTCGCTGTCTCTCTCTCTGTCAAATAAATAAAATCTTAAAAAAAAATAAAAATAAAAATAAAAAAAATAAAAAATAAAAAAAGATTTTATTTTTAAGTAATCTCTGCACCCAACGTGGGGCTTGAACTCACAACCCCAAGATCAAGAGTTGCATGCCCCACCAACTGAGCCAGCCAGGTGCCCCACATAATAAAACTTTTAAAAAGATATTTAAAAAATAGAAATTATAGGCTAAACTGACTCATAGTAGTGAGTCCTAAAAGTTCACTTAGGAAACTGAATTAAGCAATATATTAAAAAGTATAAAATATTGACCTCATTCAACTTACTCCACAAGTGCAAAGTAGTTTTATTATTACAAAATAAATCAGTGTAGGGGTGCCTGGGTGGCTTAGTTGGTTAAGCATTCGACTCTTTGATTTTGGCTCAGGTC
Organism: Mirounga angustirostris; assembly: GCF_029215605.1. Lineage (NCBI taxonomy): Eukaryota > Metazoa > Chordata > Mammalia > Carnivora > Phocidae > Mirounga > Mirounga angustirostris. Next base: position 53,235,699 of record NW_026991709.1, on the reverse strand, counting down.
ATGATCGCCGGGTTTTGAGATGGAGCCCCACGTCAGGCTTTGTGCTGAGTGTGGAGCCTGCTTAAGATTCTCTCTCTCCTTCTCTTTCTCCCCCTCCCCCCCTTTTTCTCTCTCTCCCTTTCTCTCTTTAGACCAATTTTTTGATTGATCTAAAAAAAATCAATCAATCAGTGTAGTCCACGTTAATACCATAAATGAGAAAATGTGGTCATCTCAATAGATTCAGAAAAATTATTTGATGAAACTTAATGTCATCTGTGATAAAAACTCTTATTTAAATAAGAAGAGAATGAACCTTCCTTAATTTGATATAGGATATTCTAAAATAAACAAAGCCAACAAAACAAACTATAGCAAATATCATATTCAATGCTAAGATATTAAAAGCTTTTTCTCTGAGATAGGAGCAATATAAGGGTACTAACTATCATCACTTTTAGTCAACATTTTACTCTAGGTCCTACCCAGTGCAAGAAATTAAGGAAAAGAAAGAAAAATATTGTAATTGGAAAAGAAAGAAAACTTGTCATTATTCATACACAATATAATTTTGTGCTTAGACAATCCAAAAAAACACTAATAAATTACTAGAATGAATAAATGATTTTAGCAAGTTTTTCTCACACAAGGCTGATATGAAAACATAACTTGTATGAAAGTTGTGTAAGATCTCTGTTCAAAAAACGAAACAAAATAAAAAGAGAGATTTTTAAAAGGCATGGAAGAATATACCATATTCATGGCTTGAATCAATATTTCAAAGACGTCAGTTCTCCCCAGTATGAGCCACTAGATTCAGTGAAATTCCAATAAAAATCCTGACTGTTTTTTTGTAGAAATGAACAAGTTGATTCTAAAAATTATAGCAATGCAAAGAGCCTAGAGCCAAGAATAATCAACTGTCTTAATGAGGAAGAATGATATGAAAGAATATTGTCTATGTAATATTAAGCTTATTTTTAAGTTACTGGTGCAAGGATGGATAAGTAGGCCAACATAACAGAATAGTGTGTATATGTCTACTTGACTTTTGATAAAGAAGGAACTACAGAACAGTGGGAAAAGGAAGATCTTTTCAATAAACAGTTCTGGGTCAACTAGAAATCCATACCATTAGTATTACCCTACTTGATACCACATGCAAATATCAACTCCAGATAGATATTAGACCTCTTTGAAAAGAATATTGAATATCTTCATGTCTTTGAGAATAGTGACAGATTTTTTAAGTAGCACATACAAAATATTAATCATAAAATAAAAGATTGGTATACTAGAGTACCTTAAAATTAAGAACTTTCATTCATTAAATGAGTGAGAAAGCAGGTGAAAGACTAGGAGAAGATATTCATCACACTTATAATCAACAGAAAGCTTGAATTCAGAAAATAATGAATTCTTAGACATGAATAAGATATAGATAAGAATGAGAGATGTAAAAAACACAGAATTAATCTAGAGAGAAAAAATAGTAAAATTAGAACATAAAATAGGGAGAAAGGATCAAACATGCAATAGAAATGATCACCCATGTTAGTTTCCTTTTTTTTTTTTAAGATTTTATTTATTTATTTGACACAGAGAGAGACAGTGAGAGAGGGAACACAAGCAGGGGGAATAGGAGAGGGAGAGGCAGGCTACCCGCTGAGCAGGGAGCCCAATGCGGGGCTGGATCCCAGGACCCTGGGATCACGACCTGAGCAGATGGCAGACACCTACCCATCTGAGCCACCCAAGCACCCCAACCATGTTAGCTTCTGAACCATTAATTAACCCAACAAATTTTGGCTAGATTAGCAAACAACACATAAATAATATTATTAATAAAATTTAATATAACTATGGATTCTGTAAAGATAAAAAGAATACAATGAACAATTTTTTCCATTATATTGAAAACTTAGACAAAATGAATAATTTATTAGGAAAATGACTTACCAAAACTGACTCAAGAAGAAATAGAAATCCTGAATAGTCTTAGGATCATTATTTTCACAAAAAATAAAACAACATGGATAAATGGTTTTAGAGGAAACTTGAACCAAGCATTTAAGGAGCAGATGATTACAATCTTACTATTTTTTTTTTTCTTGAGAATAGAAAAAGAGGGAATATTCTGAACTCATGTTATTAGACTAGTTTGACCTCGATAACAAAATCACAAACAGGTTTTACGTAGATTAAACATGTATACAAATTCTTTGACACACCTTCCATAGAGAGATGATATCTATATCTCCTCCTCTATGATATTTACTGCTTGTGACTGTTTTTACCAATACAGAATGGTGCTATGACAGTTCCTGAGCTAACTTTTAAGGGAACTGACAGGTACTACCTTGGTCTCTTAGAGCCGTGAGCTGCTGTGTAAGGAGTGTGACTACCCTGTTACATAGGTCATGTGGAGAGGCAATGAGACTTCCTGGAGTAGTCCCACTGAATCTAGCATTCCAGCCTTCCCTACTAAGGCACCAGGCATTTGATCGAATTTGTCTTCAGCTTTAGTTCACTAGCTGAACACCACTGAGTGATCTTAATCAATGCCAGAGAAACTTAAAACTCTCCCAGTGAAGCCCTGTCCAAATTTCTAACCCACAAAATCAGGAGACATATTAAAAGTATTGTTGTCATTTCAAGTCTCTATGTTTGGGAGAACTTTGTTTTGTAGCAATAAATAGCTGGAAAAGATCATATGTGGGAAAAGGATTTGCAGTTCCATATCAGGAAGGAACATAGATACAAAAATCCTAAACAAATTATTTGCAAATGAAATCCAATGCAGTATTAAAAAAAAAAAAAAAAAAAAAGAACACATCATGACAAAATTTGGTTTATTCCAATATATGAGAAAGTTTTATATTAGAAACTTCATTAATGTAATTCACTGTGTTAATAGATTAAAAAGGAAAAACATAATTTTATTTCAATAAAAGCAAATAAAGGATTGACATTAAGTCAATACAAATTCACTATAAAAACTCAGAAAAATAGGAATACAGGGGTACATTTTAATTTTGATAAAAAGTCTCTATCAAAAATGAGCAGCAAACATCATTCTTAATGGTCAAATGTATTAGCATTTCACTTAAAATCAGGAGGTTATCTATCATCAACATAGCCACTTAACTTTGTACTGGAGATTCCTAGCTAACATGGTAATACATGAAATAAAAAGGATTAAAAGTACCATTTATAACAGCAGTAAAGATAGGTACAGAGTAACAAATCTAACAAAAGATAGACAAAACTATATGGAAACAATTTAAAGTTTTATTTAAAGATATTAAAAAATACCTATATACATGAAAATACATTGTATTTCATGGATAAAAGGCTCAATATAATAAAGATTTGTGTTCCTCAAGTTAATTTTCAGAATTAATGAAATTCCAATAAAAATTCCAATAGTTTTATTTAGTGAAACTTGACAAGCTGATTCTAAAATTTGATATGAAAGAGAAAGAAATCCAAGAATAGACAAGGCATTCTTGAAGGAAAAAAAAGAAGAAAATTAAGGTGGGAGGACTACCCTATAAGACATCATGATATGTTATAAAGCCATGATAGTCAAACGTGTTTAATATTTGTGAAAGGATAAGCATACTGATCAATGGAACTGAATAGCAAGCCCCTAAATAATATATACAAATATAATCTTTAATATTATATGTGTATTTATAATAATCAAGGAATACTAAGTTTTATAGAGATATTTCAGTTGCAGTTCTAAACTAATTAAGCCATTTATCAGTTTAAAAAAAATCACTCAGAAGGACTGGTCCCAGGATATCTAATTTTCAAGGTCAGAGAATTCATGGCAATTAGAATTGTTATATGTGCACCTGAGCAGAACACACTACAGTGTCATGGCTCCCATGAATGTTCTGTTCCCTGTATTGCCTGACCTGACTAGTTCCTAATCATTTATAAAAATCTGTTTCAGATATTGTGATGTTCCCTGCTTAATTAAGGTTCTCAGGGCTAGCTTAAAGAACAGTTCATCCATCCCTTTGCTGTACTGTCTTTGTGAGGAATATAAATTACTAATTTATTTTTGGACTTGAATCACGGTAATGCAATTTATTTATATGTTAGCTCTATTAGATTGAGTTTCTTGAAGATAGGCAGCCCTTTTTATAGACAGCAATTTCTGTCCATCTCTGTGCTAGGAACTGAAGATACAGAAATAAATACATATTGAGACTTTGGCTGAGTTCATGAAAAGGATTGAGAGAAAAAGAAAAAGAAAAAAGGAATGGAGAGGTAGTCACATCCTTTGAATTCTCTACGATGCTCTAAGCAGTGTGCTAACGCATTTCCAAGTATGGAGTCCTGGAATTATAGAGGTGGAATGGACTTTGAGGCCATCTATCCAATCTTCTAATCTTACAGAAATAACTAAGCCCCAAAGAGGTTTTGTACTCATCCAAGGTCACCTGGCTCTTTGGTTGTAGAAGGCACTAAATTCCAGACATCCGGACTCCTAGGCTGTTATTTCTCCTATATTGTATTGCTTCTTCTTCTGGTCTTTCTAAAATAAAAGGACAGAATTTAGTGTCTCAAGCTCATGCTTAGTATCTGCCCTGGCAGACCACCAGGATATTCTAAGGCTTCCAAAATAACACTTTTAAGTTTGCTTAATAGGTTGTTTTGTATCATTACCTTCCTTTGAGAAATCAGCTATACATTCCTATGGATTATGTGATTTAATACTAAATTATGTATCGTGGTTTAGTCTCTGTATTATCTGTAAAACCCCCAAATCATAATTTATGTTAGAGAGAAAAATATCTGCATGAACCCTGGGCCAGAGTATCATTATTCTTTTTTTTTTTTTTTTAAGATTTTATTTATTTGAGAGAGAGAGAGAGAGAAAGAGAGAGCAGTAGTGGGGGAGGAGGAGAGGGGGAAGGGAGAGGAAGGAGGGGAAAGAATCTCAAGCAGACTCCCTGATGAGTGTGGAGCACGATGGGGGGAGGGGGGCTCGATCGCACAACCCTGAGATCATGACCTGAACCGAAACCAAGAATCGCATTCTTAATTGACTGAGCCACACAGTTGCTCCAGTAGTGTTATTCTTAAAAAAAAAAAGAAAAAAGAAAAAAATCCCCCAACCCTCCCAAAACCTCAAGTGAATGTAAATTTACAAAATTAAGCATTTTAAAAAGTGACCAGGGAGGGTTTGTGCTATGGTGAGCACTGTGAATTGTGTAAGACTGATGAATCACAGACCTGTACCTCTGAAACAAATAATACATTATATGTTAAAAAAAAGAAGAAGATAGTAGGAAGGGTAAAATGAAGGGGGGGGAAATTGGAGGCAGAGATGAACCATGAGAGATGATGGACTCTGAGAAACAAACTGAGGGTTCTAGAGGGGAGGAGGGTGGAGGGATGGGTTAGCTTGGTGATGGGTATTAAAGAGGGCACGTACTGAATGGAGCACTGGTTGTTACACGCAAACAATGAATCATGGAACACTACATCAAAAACTAATGATGTAATGTATGGTGATTAACATAACATAATAAAAAAAAAGTGACTGTCTATAATTACATCAGGTCAAAACCTCTCCCTAAAATTTGGTTTCATCTTGGGTTATATCTAGTCAATCTGGATTTACTTTTTAATGTTTACTTTTACAGTTTTACATAAAGTTTGATGATCCACTTAATTTGATTTAATTTTCTAAAGCCTGAAGTGTTTTTGAATAAGCTTGGCCTTTAGTTCTTATTAGGATTCTTGCTTTCTCATAAAAAAAAAGTTGGTCTCATTTAGATTGCAAGAACTACACAGAAATGAAATATTTTCCTGGTTTATAATGATGGTTCAGTAGAAATCTGTACTATTAAGCCACCCAGTTAACTAAAAAAAATTCAACTGAGTATCATACCTAATTCTAAAGGTTTAGGTGTTAGACCATTAGACACTTCCAAATAACCACTGGTCGTTTATCAGAGATCTGAACTCCCCAGAATTGTCCCTGTTCTCTGGTGTTAGAAGACAAAAAAAGGAGCAGCAGTGTGTATAGAAACTAAAGATACTGAAAATACCTTCTAACTTCTGTTTTCTGGGTCACATTCTAACATGTCCCCAGACTGCTGAAGAATGTACTGGAAGTTTTCTCCTATCTTTCCTGACCTCTCCAAAAACAGGTATTTGATTAATCAATTTAAAAGTCTGAAATTCTCAGCTTTTCCAAAAACCAAATTTCTGGAAACATAACTCTACCAGTAATCGATTGCTGTGAGAAGTATGTTTATTCCTCAGAAATGAGACTCCATTCCAGTTCTCCTCTGTGTGTGTGTGTGTCTTAATCTCTATTATATTCTGTTTTTTCATTAATAAATGGGGGAAATAACTGTACTATAGCAGATAGCAGAGGGAGATATCGTGAAGGAAGAATGATTGTGGTTTTATTGCTCCTTCCGGGCACCCTGCTCCTTTGAGGGATATATCCTGCAGTTTCCCTGAGGGCGGCCAATCACACAATCACACACCCAGTGCCCTGGCCATAGAGGTAGACCACCAGCCTGACGGAGCCAATGACTGTGGTTGCAGTGAACTGGCCAGGGGGCAGCAAGGGGTCTAGACCAAGGTAGCCGGTGTCCTTTTCTAGAAAGTTCTAAACAGAAGTTGGGAGACAACAGGTATCTTTCCTCTGTGTTCAGGAGCTGTGAAAATGTGACCACGTCCCCTGCCACAGGAAAGAACTTAGAGGGCGGTGCTGTCATGCAGTGTTAAGTACAATAAGGCGAACAAAGGGGGCAAGCAGGGCTGATAACATTTTAGACTGTTCCTCCCCTGTTCCCAGGGAGGGCCTCATTCCTATTGTTCTTTCTTTGATTTTGGGGCATAATCCAGGATCTTCAGGAAATACTCTTCACACAAAAGGATTTGAGTTGTATTTTTCTAATACAATTAGCTATGCTTAAAAAAAAAAAATGACAATTTTTTAAAAAGGTTGCAAAAATAGGCAATTTTTAGAGATAAGTCATGTGTTTCTACCTTACATGGACTGTGGATGAACAGTATCATGCTAGGGAGTTTCATTCTTGCTAGGTTAATTTATGGAGGTGTCAGCAGACTTTCAAATAACAGGAAATATCCGTATATGGCCTCTCCCTGGGGGCCTTCACTTCTTATGAGGGGCTCTTGGAAGTCAACAAGGTCCTAGGGGTCTCGGGAGAGTCTGGTTGAGTTGGCTACTGTCTCTAAGGCAGCAGTACTGCTGGTCTAGACCAGAATCCTGAGGCCACCCAGAAGTGCACTGAAGGGGAGTGACTCACCTACCCCCTTGGCCAATTAGGGTTGTACCAAAACGTGCTTTCACATAAAGTTTTTCAGCACTGATGTTTTTTTTTCCAAAACTTCTATTGTTGCTAACACATTTATAAACAAAATTTTAATCAGAAAAATTTGACAAGATTTCTGAACAGAAATTTATGGCAGTTTCACAATCCTGTTAAGACCTGGAGCTCCACAGTTTTTCAGAGAGGAGGCAGGTAATCTGGGATAAAGAAGGGCGGAGGAAGAGATACTTGCCCCTGGTCATCTGAGTGATGTCAATGTAAGAGCAAGAACAGTATGTTGAGAAATTAGATGGCACTGAGAGGCATAGCTTTGTCTTGAATTCATGTGCAAGCTCTGAAGATTTTCCTCTGATAAAAGTAAAATGCTTTAAGAAATTCTTTTGAAAGCTATTACACCTCTGAAATGTGCCGTAATAGTATCAGCTTCTGGCATTGGAACTGACATATTTCAGCTGAAAGTACACATACACACAGATGTTATTTTAAAAGAAACAATCCAGCAATTACCCATGATGTGATCCAACTTCATGCATCACATTCCTGACTACTGAGTAGCAATACTTGGGAACAAATGTTGCATTTTAACCAATGATATCGTTATGGAGTTTCTTTATACAATAAAAGGGAAGGCAAGGGATAAAGGCAGCTCATCACTGATAACATTCAAAGCAAGGTCTAGATGTAGGTATCTTCCTGCACATTTTAGGTAAAGTTTGTGTGTTGTTTCATATTTATTTATTTATTTATTTATTTATTTAATTTATTTATTTATATTTTTATTTTATTTTTATTTTTTCTTAAAGATTTTATTTATTTGACAGAGACAGAGCGAGAAAGGGAACACCAGCAGGGTGAGTGGGAGAGAGAGAAGCAGGCTTCCCATGGAGCAGGGAGCCCGATGCGGGGCTCTATCCCAGGACCCTGGGATCATGACCTGAGCTGAAGGCAGACACCCAACGACTGAGCCACCCAGGCGCCCCGTGTTGTTTCTTTTTTTTTCTTTTTTTTTTAATTCTTATGTTAATCCCCATACATTACATCATTAGTTCTAGATGAAGTGTTCCATGATTCATTGTTTGTGCATAACACCCAGTGCTCCATGCAGAATGTACCCTCCTCAATACCCACCACCAGGCTAACCCATCCTCCCACCCTCCTCCCCTCTAGAACCCTCAGTTTGTTTTTCAGAGTCCATTGTCTCTCATGGTTCGTCCACCCCTCCGATTTCCCCCGCTTCATTCTTCCCCTCCCGCTACCTTCTTCTTCTTCTTTTTTTTTTCTTAACATATATTGCATTATTTGTTTCAGAGGTACAGATTTGAGATTCAACAGTCTTGCACAATTCACAGCGCTTACCAGAGCACATACCCTCCCCAGTGTCTATCACCCAGTCACTACATCCCTCCCACCCCACCCCCCACTCCCAACGACACTCAGTTTGTCTCCTGACATTAAGAATTCCTCATATCAGTGAGATCATATGATACATGTCTTTCTCTGTTTGACTTATTTCACTCAACATAATACCCTCCAGTTCCATCCACGTCGTTGCAAATGGCAAGATCTCATTCCTTTTGATGGCTTCATAATATTCCATTGTATATATATACCATTTCTTCTTTATCCATTCATCTGTCGATGGACATCTTGGCTCTTTCCACAGTTTGGCTATTGTGGACATTGCTGCTATAAACATCGGGGTGCACGTACCCCTTCGGATCCCTACTTTTGTATCTTTGGGGTAAATACCCAGTAGTGCAATTGCTGGATCATATGGTAGCTCTATTTTCAACTTTTTGAGGAACCTCCATACAGTTTTCCAGAGTGGCTGCACCAGCTTGCATTCCCACCAACAGTGTAGGAGGGTTCCCCTTTCTCCGCATCCCCACCAACATCTGTCGTTTCCTGACTTGTTAATTTTAGCCATTCTGACTGGTGTGAGGTGGTATCTCATTGAGGTTGTGATTTGGATTTCCCTGATGCTGAGCGATATTGAACACTTTTTCATGTGTCTGTTGGCCATTTGGATGTCTTCTTTGGAAAAATGTCTGTTCATGTCTTCTGCCCATTTCTTGATTGGATTCTTTGTTCTTTGGGTGTTGAATTTGATGAGTTCTTTATAGATTTTGGATACTAGCCCTTTATCTGATATGTCATTTGCAAATATCTTCTCCCATTCTGTCGGTTGTCTTTTGGTTTTGTTGACTGTTTCCTTTGCTTTGCAAAAGCTTTTTATCTTGATGAAGTCCCAATAGTTCATTTTTGCCCTTGCTCCCCTTGCCTTTGGCGATGTTTCTAGGAAGAAGTTGCTTCGACTGAGGTCAGAGAGGTTGCTGCCTGTGTTCTCCTTTAGGATTTTGATGGACTCCTGTCTCACATTGAGGTTTTTCAACTACTTTGAGTCTATTTTTGTGTGTGGTGTAAGGAAATGGTCCAGTTTCATTCTTCTGCATGTGGCTATCCAATTTTCCCAACACCATTTGTTGAAGAGACTGTCTTTGTTCCATTGGACATTCTTTCCTGCTTTGTCAAAGATGAGTTGACCATAGAGTTGAGGGTCCATTTCTGGGCTCTCTATTCTGTTCCATTGATCTATGTGTCTGTTTTTGTGCCAGTACCATGCTGTCTTGATGATGACAGCTTTGTAATAGAGCTTGAAGTCCGGAATTGTGATGCCGCTAGCTTTGCTTTTCTTTTTCAACATTCCTCTGGCTATGCGGGGTCTTTTCTGGTTCCATGCAAATTTTAGGATTATTTGTTCCATTTCTTTGAAAAAAGTGGATGGTATTTTGATGGGGATTGCATTGAATGTGTAGATTGCTCTAGGTAGCATTGACATCTTCACAATATTTGTTCTTCCAATCCATGAGCATGGAACGTTTTTCCATTTCTTTGTGTCTTCCTCAATTTCTTTCATGAGTATTTTATAGTTTTCTGAGTATAGATCCTTTGCCTATTTGGTTAGATTTATTCCTAGGTATCTTATGGTTTTGGGTGCAATTGTAAATGGGATCGACTCCTTAATTTCTCTTTCTTCTGTCTTGTTGTTGGTGTATAGGAATGCCACTGACTTCTGTGCATTGATTTTATATCCTGCCACTTGACTGAATTCCTGTATGAGTTCTAGCAGTTTTGGGGTGGAGTCTTTTGGGTTTTCCACATAAAGTATTATATCATCTGCAAAGAGTGAGAGTTTGACTTCTTCTTTGCTGATTTGGATGCCTTTGATTTCTTTTTGTTGTCTGATTGCTGTGGCCAGGACTTCCAATACTATGTTGAATAGCAGTGGTGATAGTGGACATCCCTGCCGCATTCCTGACCTTAGGGGGAAAGCTCTCAGTTTTTCCCCATTGAGAATAATATTTGCTGTAGATTTTTCATAGATGGCTTTTATGATATTGAGGTATGTACCCTCTATCCCTATACCCTGAAGAGTTTTGATCAAGAAAGGATGCTGTACTTTGTCAAAAGCTTTTTCTGCATCTATTGAGAGGATCATATGATTCTTGTTCTTTCTTTTGTTAATGTATTGTATCACATTGATTGATTTGCGGATGTTGAACCAACCTTGCAGCCCAGGGATAAATCCCACTTGGTCGTGGTGAATAATCCTTTTAATGTACTGTTGGATCCTATTGGCTAGTATTTTGGTGAGAATTTTTGCATCCATGTTCATCAGGGATATTGGTCTGTAATTCTCCTTTTTGATGGGGTCTTTGTCTGGTTTGGGGATCAAGGTAATGCTGGCCTCATAAAATGAGTTTGGAAGTTTTCCTTCTGTTTCTATTTTTTGGAACAGTTTCAGAAGAATAGGTATTAATTCTTCTTGAAATGTTTGGTAGAATTTCCCTGGGAAGCCATCTGGCCCTGGGCTTTTGTTTTTTGGGAGATTTTTGATGACTGCTTCAATTTCCTTAGTGGTTATAGGTCTGTTCAAGTTTTCTATTTCATCCTGGTTCAGTTTTGGTAGTTGATACATCTCTAGGAATGCATCCATCTCTTCCAGGTTATCTAATTTGCTGGCATAGAGTTGCTCATAATATGTTCTTATAATTGTTTGTATTTCTTTGGTGTTGGTTGTGATCTCTCCTCTTTCATTCATGATTTTGTTGATTTGGGTCATTTCTCTTCTCTTTTTGATAAGTCTGGCCAGGGGTTTATCAATCTTGTTAACTCTTTCAAAGAACCAGCTCCTAGTTTCGTTGATCTGTTCTACTATTCTTTTAGTTTCTATTTCATTGATTTCTGCTCTGATCTTTATGATTTCTCTTCTCCTGCTGGGTTTAGGCTTTATTTGCTGTTCTTTCTCCAGCTCCTTTAGGTGTAGGGTTAGGTTGTGTACTTGAGACCTTTCTTGTTTCTTGAGAAAGGCTTGTATTGCTATATACTTTCCTCTTAGGACTGCCTTTGCTGCATCCCAAAGATTTTGAACAGTTGTGTTTTCATTTTCATTGGTTTCCATGTATTTTTTTAGTTCTTCTTTAATTTCCTGGTTGACCCATTCATTCTTCAGTAGGATGCTCTTTAGCCTCCATGTATTTCAGTTCTTTCCGACTTTCCTCTTGTGATTGAGTTCTAGTTTCAAAGCATTGTGGTCTGAAAATAGGCAGGGAATGATCCCAATCTTTTGGTACCAGTTGAGACCTGATTTATGACCTAGGATGTGATCTATTCTGGAGAATGTTCCATGGGCACTAGAGAAGACTGTGTATTCTGTTGCTTTGGGGTGGAATGTTCTGAATATGTCTGTGAAGTCCATTTGGTCCAGTGTGTCATTTAAAGTCTTTATTTCCTTGTTGATCTTTTGCTTAGATGATCTGTCCATTTCAGTGAGGGGGATGTTAAAGTCCCCCACTATTATTGTATTGTTGTCGATGTGTTTCTTTGCTTTTGTTATTAATTGCCTTATATAATTGGCTGCTCCCATGTTAGGGGCATAGATATTTACAATTGTTAGATCTTCTTGTTGGATAGATCCTTTAAGTAGGATATAGTGTCCTTCCTCATCTCTTATTACAGTCTTTGGTTTAAAATCTAATTTGTCTGATATAAGGATTGCCACCCCAGCTTTCTTTTGGTGTCCATTAGCATGGTAAATGGTTTTCCACCCCCTCACTTTCAATCTGGGGGTGTCTTTGGTTCTAAAATGAGTCTCTTGCAGACAGCATATCGATGGGTCTTGTTTTTTAATCCAGTCTGTTAGCCTGTGTCTTTTGATTGGGTCATTGAGCCCATTTACATTCAGGGTAACTATTGAAAGATAGGAATTTAGTGCCATTGTATTGCCTATAAGGTGACTGTTACCGTATATTGTCTGTGTTCCTTTCTGGTCTATGTTGCTTTTAGGGTCTCTCTTTGCTTAGAGGACCCCTTTCAAGATTTCCTGTAGGGCTGGTTTTGTGTTTGCAAATTCCTTTAGTTTTTGTTTGTCCTGGAAGCTTTTTATCTCTCCTTCAATTTTCAATGACAGCCTAGCTGGATAGAGTATTCTTGGCTGCATATTTTTCTCATTTAGTGCTCTGAATAAATCCTGCCAGTCCTTTCTGGCCTGCCAGGTCTCTGTGGATAGGTCTGTTGCCAATCTAATGTTTCTACCCTTGTAGGTTACATATCTCTTCTCCCGAGCTGCTTTCAGGATTTTCTCTTTGTCTATGAGACTCGTAAGTTTTACTATTAGATGTCGGGGAGTTGACCTATTTTTATTGATTTTGAGAGGGGTTCTCTGTGCTTCCTGGATTTTCATGCCTGTTTCTTTCCCCAAATTAGGGAAGTTCTCTGCTATAATTTGCTCCATTATACCTTCTGGCCCTCTCTCTCTTTCTTCTTCTTCTGGGATCCCAATTATTCTAATGTTGTTTCGTCTTATGGTATTGCTTATCTCTCGAATTCTGCCCTCGTGATCCAGTAGTTGTTTATCTCTCTTTTTCTCAGCTTCTTTATTTTCCATCATTTCATCTTCTATATTACTCATTCTCTCTTCTGCCTCATTTATTCTAGCACTTAGCGCCCCCATTTTTGATTGCACCTCATTAATAGCCTTTTTGATTTCTACTTGGTTGGATTTTAGCTCTTTTACTTCTCCAGAAAGGGTTTCTCTAATAACTTCCATATTTTTTTCAAGCCCAGCTAGTATCTTTAAAGTGATGATTCTGAACTCTAGATCTGACATCGTACTACTGTCCGTATTGAGTAGGTCCCTGGCAGTCGGTACAACCTCTTGTTCTTTTTGTTGAGGTGATTTTTTCCGTCTTGTCATTTTGTGCAGAGGAGAATAGATTAATGAGAGAACAAAACGCTAGCAGAGTAACCATGTCCCCAGAAAATATACTCTAAACAAATCAGAAAAGACCTGAAGCAGTGGGATAAGAAAGGGAAAGAGAGAAAAAAGAAAAAGAAAAAAAAGAAAAAGAAAAAGATAAAGATAAAAACAAAAACAAACAAAACAAAACAACAACAACAACAAAAAAAACCAGAATGTGATTAAATATGATCTATATGGTATATAGATCAGTGCCACACACTAGATTTGGGGTGTATTTTGGTCTTTTAGAAGAAAGTGCCTCCCAAAATTTTAAAGAAAGAAAAACTTATATATGTACAAAAATAAGGATTGATATGATGAAGGGATGGAATATGACTGTAAAAATGGAAATTATAAAAAATTTTATAAAAGGAATTGATAAGAAGTTGTTTGAAAAAAGAAAGAAGAGGATTTAAAAAAAGAAAAAAGAAAAAGAAAAAAAAGGGAGAGGATGTGATCAGGCAGGGGAATAGAAAACACCATATACTAGAGATTTAGGGTATATTTTAATCTGTTAGAAGAAACTATCTCAAAATTTTAAAGAGAGAACAACTTATATATATAAGCCAAAAATATGGGTAACTACTATGAAGGGATAGAATATGACTCTAAAAATGAAAAATAAAAATGTTTTTTTTTAAAAAAAGGGATTGATAAGATGTTGGTTGAAAAAGGGAAAAAGAAAAATTCAAAAAGAAATAAAAAGACAAAAAGACAGTTAAAAAAAATTAACTTTAAAAGACTAAAGAATCATGGTAAAAAAGCCGTGAATTCTATGTGCAGTAGTCCCCTAGCGCTGGAGTTCTGCCGTTCTCATTGATCGGTAAACTTGGTCTTGGCTGGCTGTTCTCGCTGATCTTCTGGGGAGGGGCCTGTTGCCGTGGTTTCCAAATGTCTCTGCCGGAGGCGGAATTGCCCCGCCCTTGCCCCCTCCCGGCTAAGTAATCTGCTCGGGTTTGCCCTCCGGGGCTTTTGTTCCCTGCGAGCTTTCCGTACAGCTTTGGAGGCGGAGAGTGAAAATGGCGGCCTCCCAATCTCCGCCCCGGAGGAGCCGAGAACTCGGGGCCCCGCTCCTCAGTGAGCCCCCAGAGAAAAGCCGTCAGTCACTCCCGTCTCCCCGGTCTCCGGCTGCACTCCGTGCTCACCCGGCCTGTGACCGCGCATTTCTATCTCTGGCACCCGACCCCATGTGGAGTCTCCAAACCCAGCAGATCCCTGCCGTGCGTGCTGCTCCTCCCGGGGGGAGGAAGGTGAGTCTCCCCGGATCTGCTGCTTGTTGGGTCCCTGCTGGAGGAGCAGTGGCCCGCCTGTGCCACGGATCACGGTTTATGGCAACCCCAAGCTGAGAGCCCGCTCCTTGGCTCTGTCTCTGCAGCCGGCTTCCCTCCTCCCATACCTGGGAGCTCTGCCACACTCAGGCACCCCCGGTCTTTCTGTGACCCCGAGGGTCCTGAGACCACACTGTCCCGGAGGGTTCCACCCCCCGCTTAGCCACCAGAGTGACGTCCCTCAGCGGAGCAGACTTTTAAAAGTTCCGATTTTGTGCTCCGCGGCTCTATCACTTGCCAGAAGCAGCCGACGGAGGCCCCTCCCCCGCCATCTATCCTCCCGAATATCACCTCGGATTCACTTCTCCGCACGTCCTACCTTCCAGAAAGTGGTCGCTTTTCTGTTCAGAGAGTTGTTGCTATTCCTTTCTTCGATCTCCTGTTGGGTTTGTAGGTGTTCAGAATGGTTTGATCCCTATCCAGCTGAATTCCTGAGAGGAGACGAAATCCAGGTCTCCTACTCCTCCGCCATCTTGCTCCGCCCTAAACCCCGTGTTGTTTCTTTAGATTAGAGTTTCACTGAGTATTTGAAGGACTTTGCCTGAGTGTTTTTCTTCTTAATCATCATCAGAATAGGGCAGTGATGAATTAATTTTATATATAGTAGTGTATTTTCTTCTGTGGGCCTCAGATTCATTTTAAAAAGCTGTCTTCCATGTAGCATATGTTTTTACTAATGAACCATAACATATTAATAAAATATTAATACATTGTATTTATTCATATATTTCATTGGAAACAGTGGATAATATTTCTTAAGTATTAGACAAAATGAGTTCCAATTATTGAACTAAAAGATTGAGACAAATTGAAGGAATGAAACAATGATTTTTGATGAAGTGCAGATAGTAATTTCCATGCACATTGGTATAACTGTCATACAAAGTTGTATTTTCATGTCTATGTAATTTTATGATTCACGAGCATGCCCTGGAGGCAACTTCCCTAAGAGAATAGTTGTCTCAGACCATGAATGGTTTATTTTTTTTATTTTTTATTTTTTTAAAGATTTTATTTATTTATTTGACAGAGAGAGACACAGTGAGAGAGGGAACACAAGCAGGGGGCGTGGGAGAGGGAGAAGCAGGCTTCCCGTGGAGCAGGGAGCCCGATGTGGGGCTCGATCCCAGGACCCTGGGATCATGACCTGAGCCGAAGGCAGCTGCTTAACTACTGAGCCACCCAGGTGCCCCATAAATGGTTTATATGTAAGTTTTCCATTATGATATGTAAACAAGTGCTATCCAAAGTGTGGTCTGTACCTGTATTGTCTCCATCACTTGGGAGCTCCTTAGAAATTCAGAATCTCATTGAACCAGAATCTCTCTTTTGGCAAGGAGCTCAGGAATCTATGTTTTAACAAGCTCTCTTGGTGATTCAATGTACACTAAAGTTGGAAGACCACTGATGTGGACATTATAGCATTTTAGTTCCTCAGGTATCAATGTTGATTCAGACTTTGTATTCAAGAGCCATCACAGAATCTAGATTTCCCCCTTTTCCCTCATGAACATTTACCTCAAATAAATAATCAAATTCCTTTAAGGAACAAGTGAGTCAATCACTACCTTAATGTATTCAAAGTATTTCCTTATGGGGACGGCGTCATTCCTTCAGTTGATGGGTTCGAAGTCTAAGAACCGGCTGAATTCTGGCAAGGGTTTTTGACACCCCAGTGGAGCTCTTTGTTGTTTTTTTTTAAATAAATTTATGGAGCTGTGTAACTATGACCATGATCATTTTAGAACATTTTTATCATCCCCTCCCCCAAAATCAATTATTTGAGTCAATCCTTACTCCCATCTCTAGTCCCAGAAACTTCTGGTCTACTTTCTGTCTCTATACATTTGTCTTTTTTGGACATTTTATATAAATGAAATCATACAGTATGTACTCTTTTGCTCCTGTATTTTAATTTGCATCATGTTTTTTTTTTAAATTTGTTTGTATTTGTTACAACCTTTTAAAGCTGAATGTGACTTGAGCACTACATTTCCACTCACAGAACTTGCTGAGTTACTTCTTGAACAGCTTTACAACATGCCTAAATAGGCTTAGAATTTTGCTACTCTAAACAATGCTCTTCTTTGGAAAACAAGCCCTATACATAGTTACTCCCATCCAGTTGGTTCAGTTTAACTACTGATTTCTAGAGGCCTGGTACATGCAGTTGATAACTACAGGGAATAGAAGATTTAAAAAGTAGATCCTAGATGGTGAGAGTCATTTTAACCAACAGTTCTGTTTTAAACATCAAGGTATAGCTCAGAACACTTCAGTGACAAAAAAAAATTTGGCCTTACTAAGGAATCCACTTGGTAGCTAAACACTTTAGAGCACACAGTTCACGTTAGGTTACATACACCTTACAACAAATGTTACCTTGTCCGGTTACAATAAGCCAGCATGGAACTAGGGAAGAAAAACTAGCTGGGCTTTAGTTCCTACACATCACAGTAGCACACTCCGAAAAAGAAAGAAATCTTATCTTCCCCTTAAGTAGTTACTGTCATGCCATACAGTTTCTTAAAATGTTAACAAAAATAAAGAAAACATCCTTGAAAATATATTATCAGAGGGAATGAAGATAAAGTATCGAATACATGTACAAGTAATTCTTGGTGGCACTTAGTCGACTTCCTCCATGCAGGACGTGTCATCGTCACCCTTGAGGGGCAGCATCTCTTCGCTCACGGGACACTGCTATCGTCAGCGGTGGGATCGTCTTTGTCACTACCAAGACCAAGCTTGATCATCCTGTCCATCTGGTTAGCATGTGTCTGGGGATCTTCCAAACTGAAGCCAGAGGGCAGGAGAGCAGTTTCGTAGAGCAGGATGACCAGATCTTTCACAGACTTGTCGTTCTTGTCGGCCTCTGCCTTCTGCTGTATGGTCTCAATGATGGAGTGGTCGGGGTTTATCTCCAGGTGCTTCTTCACGGCCATGTAGCCCATGGTGGAGTTGTCTCTCAAGGCTTAGGGCTTCATGATCCTTTCCATATTTGCTGTCCAGCTGTATGTGTTTGTGACAATGCAGCATGGGGAGGTCACCAATAGGTTTGACACGACCACCTTTTCTATTTTTTTCTCCAAGATGTCCTTCATGATCTTGCACAGGTTTTCAGATTTTGTTTTTTTCTCTTCCTGTTTCTTTTTCTCTTTTTCATCTTCTGGAAGTTCCAAGCCCTCTTTGGTAACAGACACTAATGTCTTCCCCTCAAATTCCTTCAGCTATTGGACACAGTACTCATCGATGGTCTCGATCATATAGATCACTTCCAGGCCATGCTTCCGAAGACGCTCCAGGAAGGCCGAGTTCGCTACCTGATCCTTGGTCTCACCTGTGATGTAATAGATGTGTTTTTGGTTTTCCTTCATTCTGGTGCAATAGTCCTTGAGAGAAATCATCTCATCACCAGAAGCAGACATACAGTATCGTAACAGCTCTGAGAGCTTCTTTCGATTCTGAGAGTCTTCATGTATTCCCAGCTTGATGTTTTTTGAAAACTGCTCATAAAACTTCTTGTAGTTCTCTTTGTCTTCAGCCAGTTTGGTGAAGAGTTCCAAGCACTTTTTGACCAAGTTCTTTCTGATAACTTTTAAAATTTTGCTTTGCTGCAGCATCTCACAGGAAATATTTAGAGGAAGATCCTCAGAGTCTACCACACCTCTAATGAAATTCAGATACTCAGGGATTAGCTCCTCACAGTTATCCATGATGAAAATTCTGTGAACATACAACATAATGTTGTTCTTTTTCCTCCTGTTCTCGAATAGGTCAAAGGGAGCACGTCTTGGCACAAAGAGAAGAGCTCTGAACTCCAACTGTCCTTCCACTGAAAAATGCTTCACTGCCAAGTGATCTTCCCAGTCATTGGTCAAGCTCTTATAAAATTCTCCATATTCTTCATTGGTGATATCGTCAGGGTTTCTGGTCCAAATAAGTTTTGTCTTGTTCAGTTCTTCCTGATCAATGTACTTCTCCTTGATCTTTTTCTTCTTCTTGTCATCATCCTTCTTCTCCTTCTCCTCCTCATCAAAACCAACATCTTCTATTTCCATCAGGCTCCTTCTCTTTCTTTTCTTTTTCCTCCTCTTTCTCTTCCTTTTCTTCAGCCTCATCATCACTGACCTCTTTATCACGTTCCTTCTCCACAAAGAGAGTAATGGGATAGCCAATAAACTGGAAGTGCTTCTTCACAATCTCTTTTATTCTCCTTTCCTCCAAGTACTCCATCTGGTCATCTTTCAGATGCAGGATAACTTTGTTCCCTGATCCATAGGTTCACCTGTATCAGTCCTAACTGTGAACTATCCTCCTGCAGAAGACTCCCAGGCATACTGCTCATCATCGTTATGCCTGGTGATCACCATCACTTTCTCGGCAACCAAGTAGGCAGAATAGAACCCGACACCAAACTGTCCAATCATAGAAATATCTTCACCAGCCTGCAAAGCTTCCATGAATGCTTTGGTCCCAGACTTGGCGATAGTACCAAGGTTATTGATCAAATTGGCCTTGGTCATGCCAATGCCAGTATCCACGATGGTGAGGGTTCGATCTTGCTTGTTCAGAATGAGGTTAATATGCAGCTCTTTCCCAGAGTCTAGCTTACTGGGATCGGTCAAGCCTTCATGTCTGATTTTGTCCAAAGCGTCCGACAAGTTGGAAATCAGCTCTCTGAGAAATATTTCCTTATTCGAGTTGAAGGTATTGATGATCAGGGACATCAACTGGGCGATCTCCGCCTGAAAGGAGAACGTCTCCACCTCATCTTCCTCCATCAGCTGGTCTTGGGTCTGGGTTTCCTCAGGCATCTTGGCTAAAGGACCACAGAGGCTCCGTGATGATGCAGCACCAGGATGCAGAAGCAACTCAATCTGCATCATGTTTTTGAGGTTCATCCATTTTGTAGAATATATAAATATTTTTGTTCCTTTTTATTGTTGAACAGTATTCCATTGTATGGATACCACATTTTGTTTATCCATTCACCAATTTTTGGATATTATGAATAATAGTCCTGAGACTGTTCATATACAAACCTTTGTGTGGACATGTTTTAATTTCTTGTGGGTATCTACCTAGGACTGGAATTGATAGGTCATATGATAAGCTTATATTTGAATTTTTAAAGAAATTACCCAGCTTATTTCCAAAGTGGTTGCACCATTTTATATTCCCACCAGCAGTGTATGAAAGTTACAATGTCTCTACATTCTTTTTTTTTTTTTTAAAGATTTTATTTATTTATTTGAGAGAGAGAGAATGAGAGACAGAGAGCATGAGAAGGAGGAAGGTCAGAGGGAGAAGCAGACTCCCTGCTGAGCAGGGAGCCCGATGCAGGACTCGATCCCGGGACTCCAGGATCATGACCTGAGCCGAAGGCAGTCGCTTAACCAACTGAGCCACCCAGGCGCCCTTGTCTCTACATTCTTGCCTACACTTGGTATAGCCCGTATTTTGTATTGTTGTTATTCTAGTGGGTTAGGATTCCACTAATAACTAATGATCTTGAGCACTTTTTAATGTGGTTATAGCTATTTGTATGTTCTTGTGTGTGTGTGTAAAATGTCTAGTCAAGTATGTTTTTCTGTTTATGTATCTTATTGAATTGTAAGAGTTCTTTATACACTTTTAGTACAATCCTTCATCAGATATATGATTTGGAAATATTTTCTCTTGGTCTGTAGATCATCTCTTCATTTTCTTAATGGTGTATTTGAGCACAAAAGCTTTTGAATTTTAATGAATTACAATTCATCAGGGTTTTTTTGGTTGTTGTTATAACTTGTGATTTTTGTGCCATATCTAAGAACTTTTTGCCTGAACAATGTTGCAGAAATTTTTTTCCTATGTTTTCTTCTAGAAAATTTATAGTTTTAGCCCTTTATGTCTGTGATCCATTTTTGAGTTATTTATGTGTGACCTAGCTAACAGTGTTAGCAAAGGGTTCATATTTGTGTTTAAAGACATTAAATTGTCCCAGTACCATTTGTTGAGAAGAATATGTTTTCCCCATTGAATTGTCTTGGCACTTTTGTCAAACTATTAAATATAAAGGTAAGGACTCTTTCTGGATTCTCAGTTCTGTTCCATTGATCTGTATACCTCTATTTATGCCAATACCACATTATCCTGATTATTGTAACGTTATAGTAAGTTTTGAAATCAGGTAGTGTAAGACTTCCAACTTTGTTCTTCTTTTTCAAAGCTGTTTTGGCTATTCATGTTGTCAGCAGAACTTCAAATCATTGTAGAAGAAATGTTAAATCTGGGATATAGCCAGATTATGACTTGATATGAAATATTTTATAGATTTATTAACTTGAATGGACACATAAGGACTCCTGTTAGCAGGGAATCTAACAAAAGACATAGAACAGTAATTTCAGATTTTTAACTTATGCAATTTTTTTTCACAAAATCTGACAAAAGTTTGAGAACTCAAAGGCTTGCATATGATTGACAGTTCGAATAAATACTTTGTGTATCTCTACTGGCCAGGATTTCTTTGGATACAACTGCAAGTATATATGCAGTAGCATAATTGTATTAACCGTCTTGTTGAACTAATTGTCTTTGACACCTTCTCGGTGTAGCCCAATAGCACTTTTTGTCATTGTTTTTGCTTATTTGGTTTCACCAATAAATTAAAAAAAAAATCACTTCTTCAGTTGTACAATTTGGCTGTGGAGAAGTTTTTATAGACTACTTTTATTCAAGGTTATGTCAGACAAATAGCAAAGATTTTCTGACTATAGAATGTTAGTGGATTCTTCAGTCTGCAGAGAATTGTATTGACTTTGTCATTCTCTGAATAATAATTACTGCTTTACTTTCTGTTCATATCTGTAGTTCTAAAATGAACTCTGTTATTTGGCAGAGGCACTTTATCAATCATTTCACTTACTTTGTCCCCAGTCATTGCTTTTACTTTTTTTTTTTTTTTTTTTTTGCCAATAGGATTCTTCATGTTTCACCAGTTATTTCAAAACACCACAAAGCTTTTGTATTCTTATCCTTATTACACAGCATGTTAGTTTTTGGATGCTTGAATGTCCTTCCATTTTGCTTCAGAAATTTTGACAAGTTTCTCATAGTGTTCTTTGAATGTGTCAAAATGATACCAGTGTTTCTAAAGGCAACACATAATGAAATAGAGTCACTCCCAATTGGCAGTGAAATTCCAAATTTCAAACAATTTTGATGGTATTTGTATAATATCTTGTGCATTTTTTTGTTGTTGTTTTTGAAGCTGGTATTTCTATAACATTAACAGGTGATTCAGTTGTTAATGTGGTTTTATTACTATCAACACCATGCTCATATTTGTTATAAATACCGTCTCCTCTATTATGCCTAAAAATCTTATAAACCTCTTACCCATGATAGTTTCAATTAAAAGAAAGCCAATCCAGGTGCGCCTGGGTGGCTCAGATTGTTAAGCGTCTGCCTTCAGCTCGGGTCATGATCCCAGGGTCCTGGGATCGAGCCCCATATCTGGCTCCTGGCTCAGCGGGGACCCTGCTTCTCCCTCTGCCTCTCCCCCGGCTTGTGCTCTCTCTCTCTCTATCTCTGTTTCTCAGACGAATAAATAAAATCTTTAAAAAACAAAAACAAAAACAACCCAATCCAGATTATAATTCACAATAATATATAATTATATAGTGAGCTATGATTGACTTTCAGAAGTGATGAATTAGTACATTAGTAAGAAATACATGATGATGAACATGGAAATTTAATATATGAGAAGCTATACCAGACATCTGTACATTCATACCATCCTTACATCCAAAGAAGAAATTTTGATTAGTGAAGATTTGACCCATTCATAAATTTGCCTGCGTAACCAGACTCAGTCTGTGCAAAGTGAATTACTATTGCACTACCTTTTTTGGCCTTATTGCAAGTAATAACACTTATAAAAATAAGAGTTTGTTCTGTTAGTTAATTTCTTTCTTGATAGATGTTCAAAATATATAACTATGAAAATGTTAGAAATATGTAACTGGTAAAATGTTCAAATGTTAACAAAATCGCCTTGTGGATGAGTGGTGATATATGTGGCATGCTTTGGAAAACATTGGCTTTTCCTTGAGGCAGGGCCTGAATCATCTAAACAAACTCACTATCTCTAAGTCATCTGATCAACTACACTGTGACAGTCGAAGATAGATATAAACTGTTATGAAGAATATCTGTCAGTATTTTTGATTCCTATTTCTGAATCTAACTTTTTAATGAATAGTTGGGATTATTAATAGATGAAAGAGGTAAAGAAAATTTGGATAATAGAAACCTCCTCCACTCCTAAAAGCAACTAGGGTGATAAAACAAAACAAAATAATATAGCTGAATACATCTGGGTTCCAGTCCAGTTTTTTTAGCTGAAAGCTCTTGGGTAGCATAAACCATTATGCATATGGTAGCCTCCTGTGTATATTAAAATAATTATTTCTCCTCTGTAGGATACTTGTGAGGTTTTAGTGAGATAGCAAATGTAGCATGCCTGGCACAGGGCTTGGTGCATAGTAGATGTTCAAAATATTAAAAATACATTATTTTTTTCCTCTGAGCTAAGAATAACCTCCATACACTTTTTGTGCTATTGTACAAAGTAAACTACATTGTTTGTAAAAATTCTCTAAGCTGCCTCTCTATCAAGAATAAACAAGACTTTCTTTGAAAATTATAAAGGCACCAAGAAATCTAAAAAGACAAATAATGGAAAAATTTAAATATTTCTAAAATATAGTACTTTTGTCACAGAGTCAGCATGGCCTAATGATGTGCTCTAAATGTTAGATGCTTTGAGATCTTCAGATGAAAGACTCTGTTGAAATAAGGTATCATTAGGGCGCCTGGGTGGCTCAGTCATTAAGCGTCTGCCTTCGGCTCAGGTCATGATCCCAGGGTCCTGGGATCGAGCCCTGCATCGGGCTCCCTGCTCCGCAGGAAGCCTGCTTCTCCTTCTCCCACTCCCCCTGCTTGTGTTCCCTCTCTTGCGCGCTCTCTCTCTCTGTCAGATAAATAAATAAAATCTTAAAAAAAAAAAAAGAAATAAGGTATCATTACTGTTAATTTTACTATGCCTAGCCAAATAGAATTTTTAAAATTACAGAATCGAAACACGTACCTCAGCCTTCCTATCACATTGTCCCTTAGAATATGCACAAAATCTCTAAATAGATCAGTAAACCTGAATCATAATATACAAAATTGCGATCTCAATTACAAAAATACAGGATTGTATTCCTTAACTGGTGAACCTAGAATTAAATAATACTTTGCAGAGAAAAGAAGATGAAATTTGTTTAGACAAATTAATATTTAAACAAAAGACTTACCATTGTAGAATACATAAAGTTAATATTCTATCTCATTTTTGATATTGTTGTTATTCTTACTACTTTTCTCTCCAAGAAAAAAGAATCAAAGTTTATTTGTGTTAGGAATTAAGGAATAAATTTCTATAACATGTGATTTAGTTTGGTGATTTTTTTTTTTTTCCTAAGAGAAAGGCTACCTGGAACAATGGGTGATTTTTTTTTTTTTTTTTTTTTTTTTTTTTTAAAGATTTTATTTATTTATTTGAGAGAGAGAGTGAGAGAGAGAGCACAAGAGGGGGGAGCAGGAGAGGGAGAAGCAGACTCCCCGCTGAGCAGGGAGCCCGATGTGGGACTCGATCCCAGGACTCCAGGATCATGACCTGAGCCGAAGGCAGTCGCTTAACCAACTGAGCCACCCAGGCGCCCAATGGGTGATTTTTCTAAATCCATCCCTTTCCCACCCCGGTTTATGTGCTTTTTTTCACTCAACACAGATACTATACTACACAGAGCAAAGGACTGTGACCTTAAAATTTTAGAAATATAAGAAACCAATAAAAAACCTTAATGCCATTCAAAGACCATTGTTTTCTGTAGGCATTGATGATGTGAAGTAACACAAAAGCATGTCTTCTATGTATTTTTGTGGAATAGTGAGTCAGATGAAGTTGTGTTTGATTCAGACCATGAATCTTTTGACTGGGCCGTTCAAAGTTACTGTAAAAACTGAAATGGATTTGGCAGACATGTTTATTGTCTTTTTAGTTTAAGAAATCTTTCTAAATTATTTCAAAATTTTAAAAATGTATATTTCTTAGTATAAAAACAACATGTTTTCATTGTATAAAAACTAGATAAGAGAAAAAATATATTTTGTATTCTATGTTGAACATTATTTTTGTATAAATTTTAATTTGTCTTAAAAAGTCTCATCTTTTCCTCTCTATAAACATTATTTAATTCTTATGAAAAAATACATTATTTTATTTTTTATTGTTGTGATCATCATTTTGCATTATATTTAAGATCTACTGACATAAGAAACAAGAAAAAAATATTAAAAATATACAAATAAACAAAACCCCACTAATAACCTTACCATCCAGGTATAAATAACTGTTAACATGTTAGATATATATTCTTCCAGGGATTTCTCAATTTTTATTTTTATTTAAAAATTTTTTTTAATTTTAATTTTTTATTTGAGACAGAAAGTGCCAGCAGGGGGAGGAGCAAAGGGAGAGAGAGAGAATCTCAAGCAGGCTCCATGCTCAGCACAGAGCCCGATGTAGAAATTGATCTCACGACTGCAAGATTATGACCTGAGCTAGACTGACTCAATAGGATTCTTGCTGAATGCATGCTGGAATGATACAATATTGGGAGTGGGGGATTTCCACTACACTGATCTAGCAGGAATAATTTGCTCAAACTGTATTGTATCAAACAAGGACATAGAAGGCAGTCCAAAGTTGGGCCTGGTTAAGCAGAGAGCTCAGAGGAGACTGATTAAAGTTAGGTTAAACAGAGATTCCTTGTCGAGGGGAAGTAGATGGACTATCTATAAATAAGTAAACATGGATGTCAGCTTATGATACGTTCTATGGTAAAAAGTAAAACAGGATAAAGTAGATAGGGAGTGCCAGTGAGTGGAGGAGTGGATGTGGGTTTCTATTTTATTTAGAGATGTTGGAGGCCTCACCTAAAATGTAATTTGAAGAACACAAAAGAACAAGCCATGCAGTGTTCAAGTAAGAGTGTAGCAGTCAGAAAGAACAGCTATGCAAGGGCCTTGAGGTTGAAGTGCTCTGAGCGCTCTGAGGAGTGGATATATAAAAGGAGAGGGATAAACACTGAGATATAGGACATTCTACTGTTTAGAGATCAGGGATATAAGGAGGAACAAACAAAGAAGAACTAAAGCAGTGAATAAAAAGAGTGATGATCCAGAGGCCAAGTGAAGGAAATGTGTCCAGAAGGAAGGGTTAATAATGTCAAATGACCCAAATAAGTTGAGGACTGAGGATTAACCATTGAATTGAGCTACATGGGAGTTATTGGTGTTCTTGGTGGGAGCCGTTTTGTTTGAGTGGTGGAATTGAAAACTTCTCTAGTGTAGAAACGATTTAGAAAGAAGGAGGAGGAACTGAAGGATAGTAAACACAAACAATTCTTTCAATGAGTATTGAAGAAAGGAGAACTTAGGAATGAAATGAATGGTGACTGGAGGTCAGTTTTTTTTTTTTTTTTTTAACAATAAAAGTATGTTTTTATGTGGAGGGAATTATTCCCTAGAAGAAAATCCTGATGATGGGAGAGCAAGAGGAAACAGTTGCTAATGTGGTGTCTCTGAGTAGATGAGAAGTAGATGTTCCTGAGTAGATGGGGTCTAGGGCGCAAGGGGAGGGGTTTTAGATAGAAGAACTGACAGTTCGTTAACATTAATGGGAGGGAGAGCAGAGATATGAGTCCAGATTCAAGGAGACGGGTTATGTTGGGAGAATATAAAAATTCTATTCTGACTAATTTTTTTTTTGCAACATAGGAAGTCAATTCCTCAGCAGATACTGAGGATAAAGGACATGGTGTTGCAGTTCAATCTAGTTTCAATGGACTAGATTGGACTCTAGTCACAAAAAAACAGACATACCAATCCAAACTGGCTGAATCAGAAGTTTTAAGAGAGGCTGCTATGGACTGAATTGTGTCTTATCTCTATCCCCCCAGTCCTCCCCCAATTCATATGTTGAAACCCTAACACCCAAACAGGATATATTTAGAGAGAGGGTCTTGGAGAAGTAATTAGGTTTAGGTGAGAAAATGAGACTAGAGCCCTCATGATGATATTAGTGCCCTTATAGGAAGAGACACCAGAGAGTTTGCTCTCTATCTCCCTCCATCAAGTGAGGACCCAGGGAGAAGGTAGCCATCTGCAAGCCAGGAAGACAGCTCTCAGCAGAACCCAACATGCTGCCACACTGATCTTGGATTTCCTGGCCTCAAGAACTGTGAGAAACAAGTTTCTGTTGTTCAAGTCACTCAGTCACCCAGGTGAGCTAAGACAGAGCTATGGAACGATTGTCTGGGAGAGGACTACAGGAAAGGGTTGGAGAAATTGGAATTGCTAGTTGGCACGAGGAGCTCACCAGAGATTAGAATTGATACACTTAGAGTGAGACCTATCACCCAGAGAGTGTTTTTCACCAGTTAACTTTTCTTTGTGCAGGTGCAGAGTCACAGAGAGTCATTTTAGTGCTCATGTAGTAAGCGTTGGTAAGAGCAGGAGGGCTAAGCATTTTATGTGTCCAGCCACAGCAGAGAAATCCTAAGTAGGTGGATAAACAAAGAAGCAATGAACCACAGCCCCAAACTCAATAGCAGAGCAGAGTATGTGGTTAAATGAAAACCACAAATAGACTAGATCAGCCAATTTAAGTCAAGGAGTTTCAATGTTGGGATGTCCTGAATCCAGAAAAGCATGGATAATGGACTGCTTGCTCAATTTTCATCTTCTGTTTGGCATACTGTAGATTTAATCACAAATATGTCTAGGATGGAGTTGGCTTCAGGTACTGGTACTCTCTAACCATGAACATTAATCCAAGGGTGAACCTTCACATGTAGTCAGTCCTCATTTTTCACAGATTCTGTATCTGTGAATTCATCTGCTCACTAAAATTTATTTGTAACCTCCCAATTAATACTTGTGTTTTCACAGTCATCTGTGCACATGCACAGTATGGTGAAAAATTTGAGTCCTTGATGTGCACATTCCCAGCTGAGGTCAAAGTGAAACTCTGCCTTCTTGCTTCAGCTCTCATACTATAAACAAGTATGCTTTTCTTTCTTTCTTTTTTTTTTTTTAAGATTTTATTTATTTATATGACAGAGAGAGATAGCGAGAGAGGGAACACAAGCAGGGGGAGTGGGAGAGGGAGAAGCAGGCTTCCTGCGGAGCAGGGAGCCCGATGCGGGGCTCGATCCCAGGACTCTGGGATCACGACCTGAGCTGAAGGCAGACACTTAACGACTGAGCCACCCAGGCGCCCCACAAGTATGCTTTTCTTTTTTTTTTTTTTTAAGATTTTATTTATTTATTTGAGAGAGAGAGAATGAGAGACAGAGAGCATGAGAGGGAGGAGGGTCAGAGGGAGAAGCAGACTCCCCGCCGAGCAGGGAGCCCGATGTGGGACTCGATCCCGGGACTCCAGGATCATGACCTGAGCCGAAGGCAGTCGCTTAACCAACTGAGCCACCCAGGCGCCCCAAGTATGCTTTTCTTACTCTGTTTAATGCCATGTGTTGTGTGTGTGTGTGCGTGCTTTTTGTTGGTGATTTTACTGTTTGATATGGCCCACAAGTATATGTGTTCCTAAACACAAGAAAGCGGGGAGAAAATGGAGATAATGTATGTGTTATATACGCTTTGTTCAGGTCTAAGTTATAGTGTTGTTGGCCATGAGTTCAATGCTAATGACTCAACAATATATGTTAGATAAGGTGTCTTTTAACAGAAACACACATAAAACAAGATTATGCATTGATCAGTTGATGGAAATGTTATAACCAGAGGCTCAGGGAAACTTACTCCTCCATTTCCCTAGGAACAAAGGTCCAGTATTTGCTAATTCAGTGCTCACAGAGACTTTATGGAATGTGTGAGAATCAATTGTATGTAGTAGGTCATTCAATTATTCATGTTAAATTTTTCAGAAACACTGAACTGTTGGCCTGTTCCATTACCCCATGGCACTTACTCCATCACCTTCTCCCTGTCCTTTGGCCTTATGGGCTTCCTATGCGCCCAGTCCTATAGGGTACCTTCCAATCCCAGCAGGTCTCTTCCTCCCTCCACCCCCATAATCATTGAACATTTGCCATTGCCATCTTGTACTGGAGTCCCCATTGGGATTTTATGATTGCATTCTCCCCTCAATTATCTTTTCAAAAGAAGCCATGAGTACTTTGCCTCTTCTATGTTCTTGCCCTTGGGATTGTCTTGGTTGTCCCCCAACCTGATCCCTGCCCTATGCCTTGTAAAATCCCCTGTGTCCCTTCATGGCTTTGGGTTGAAACAATTTGGCTAAGGTGAACAACAGTCTCCAGAATTCCCTTTCTAGTATGCTTCTGGTTAAGATGGAGTATACAAGAGATATTTTCTGAAGCGAGATGATGGGCTGTAGTTTCATAGCTTATACTGTATTCCAGTTATTCATTCAAACACTAATCTGGGATCCACTGTGAAGGGATTGTGCAGTTTAAAGTCCCTAATCAGTTGAATTTAAATTAATCGAAATGAGGATTATTTTAGGTGCCCCTAACTTAATCTGTTGGAAGTCTCTTAAAAGAGAGGCAGAAACAGTATATGGGTCTATAATTATTCTCCCTTCCCCCTGGACTTTCCTCCCTTGCTTCCACTGGATAATAAGCTTCAGACTGTGTCCATAAGCTCTAACCCTGCTTGGGATCTTCTTTTCCTGTCTGCCTGTCCCACTGACTTCAGACTTGCTTAGCCAGCCTCCATGATTGCATAAGGCAATTCCTTGTGAAAAAAAATTCTCTTAATATGCATGTATGTATCTGCTACTGGTTCTGTTCCTCTGGTTGAACCCTGACTGATACACTCCACATGTTGTAGACTGCCTTCCCTCCACCCCACCATCCTCTCTTTCTCTGTAACTATTTCACAGTTTTCATACAGTATAAGATAAATATTCAAGTAATGACTCTTCCACTTTCTAGATATATGAATTTAGGAAAGTTACTTGAACCTTCCGAGTCTCAATTCCTTCATCTATAAAATGAGAATGTTAATGGAATATAACTTATAGAATTGTTGTGAGGATTAAATTAGTCAACATGTGTGAAGCCATCAATAAATACAATTGCTATAATAATTGTGATCTAGAGAATTTTATTTATTCCTTTCACATCTCCAGCACTGTGGAGAACACAAAGGAAGCAGGTGACAGTTCTTTCTCTTTAGGATTTTATAATGTGCTTGGGAAGAGAAGACAAACATATGGAGACTTATTTTCTCAGCCAAAAATAAAACCAAGAGATATAATAGCTGGCATTGTATTTATGCTGACAGTGAGTACAATATGTGAGATGTGTCCTCTTCTAGGAGAGCACAAATACTGAAGCTCTCTGCTCTTCTCTTTCACCTCTCTTTCCTAGTTTCTACCAAATAGAGAAGTTATTAATCTGGATCGTTAGATTCAAGGACTCTGATTGGGTTATGCTTATTAGTAAACTGTGATCAGTGTGCGTTACAAGGTCCCAGCATGTGTCCCATGCATGTGCTTATTCTACCACTGCTTCAGAAGTAGTAAGTGGTTTCTGCTCACACATTGGCCTCAGCTGCTTTTTTCCTTAGGGTGACTCCCACAAGATCAGATCTGTTCACCTGAACTTTCTTTCTTCTTTTGTATATACTTTATAGAGTTCACTTTTTTAGTCTCTGTTCCATGTGGCTTATGAAAAAGGGGTTTTCAAAGTCCATTATTACAAGATTTCAGTTTGGAGGTTCAGGCTACAGGGAGGCAAGCCCAAATATGCAGAGCTTTCTGCATTGGGGTTTTAGGAACAAATTCCGCTAACAAGAAATGGGTGCTTTATTTTGTTTGGCTCTGTCTCCTGGTGTATACATCCCTTAGGGATTCACAGGGAGAAGGGCCTTGACCAAATCTTTCTGCCCTCAAAGACTTGGAAATATATACATAGGACAAAAGCTACTATGTAGTGGGTAATCATTATTTGTAATTTTGGGCCCCTTTGGGAAAAATTCAAGTATGCTGAGCTGTGTAGCTTTTTTGAACAAATTATAGGTCTAAATGTCCTCCTTCCCCATATTCAAACCCAAACCTCTAGATTCATCATGCCAAAGAAATAGAAAGCCACATGTGCCATTTATTCAGAGGAAATAAATCCAGAGAAAGAAAGAGAATGTGTTTGCTTTGAGGCCTACATGTGTGCCCTGCAAGACTTCTTAGGCATGGTAAGGGTCCTGAGCCCATGATGATATAAGCATGTGGACAATGAACTCCAAATTGCTCAACAAATAACACTTCTAGAGGAAATAGCAGAGAAGGGTTTATCCCTTTGGGGTATGGGAATAGAGAAAGTTTTTTGAAGATGAAATTTGAAATGGGTTTTAAAGAATGTGAAGAACTTTGAAGGATGGGGAGAAGAGGGAGAGAATTTTAGGCAAAGTTGATCTGTAGACTCAAAGTCTATTTATCATCTATTGTTGATAGATTCCAGTCTATTGTTTTTCTTAGTTTGTGTATCCCCGAAAACCGAAGCCTGAGGCAACCATTTATTTGGACAGTGATTCCAGAAAGCACAAGTGGGGATGCTGGTGAAAGTGAGACAGGAAAATCAATAAAGAATATGTTAATGAAAACCTATTACCAGTGTAGTCAAATGGAGCTCAGTCTCATTGGGGATTCTCTGAGAAAAAAAAAAAATGTGAAACATGTATTTCACCTGGGACCAGGGAAGCTGAGGCATTTATTCACCAGCTCTCACACTTTCCATTGGTTGAGGGTTGTGTGCCCAGTATTTTAGTTTGTACCTATTTTTTAAAAAGATTATTTATTTATTTATTTGACGGAGAGGGACACAGCGAGAGAAGGAACACAAGCAGGGGGAGTGGGAGAGGGAGAAGCAGGCTTCCCGCGGAGCAGGGAGCCCGATGTGGGGCTCGATCCCAGGACCCTGGGATCATGACCTGAGCTGAAGGCAGACTCTCAACGACTAAGCACCCCTAGTTCGTACCTACTTGTGGCCCAGCCAGCTCTTGAGGTGCCAAAGAAAGTCCTTAGGAGGAGGGCTTCAGTATGCAGAAAACTGTCTTGATTCCTCCTTCACCTCACCAAAGCAGTTTCTCCCACAGTCTTCCCTAGTTCAGTAAATGGCATCCCAATCTATCCAACAGCAAGAGCCAAAACTTAGAGTCATTCATTCAACTATAACATTTATTGAGCACTTATACTCCCCGGTACTGATCCAGGTGGTGGGTGCTGACAAGTCTTACATACTCTACTCCAGAAACATCCCAAACCAGTCCACTTCTTTCCAAATCCATTTCTGTATCTGTAATTTGGAGCATGGTGGCCATTTAAAATTGACAAATTGTTACTCTCAGTTTTAACTAAGACATTCATCTTCTCTTGCCCTTGGACAATGGTATTCTTGGTTCTAGGACTTTTGGACTTGGAACTGTACTTTCACCATCAGCACTCCCCTCTACCCAATTTTCAGGCCTTTGAAATTGGACTGAATTACACCATGGGCTTTTCTAGTTCTCCAGCATGCAAATGGAAGATCATGGGACTTCTTGGCTTCCATAATCATGTGAGCCAATTGCTATAATAAATCTCCTCTTATATATAACCTATTGATTCTTTTTCTCTGAAGAACCCTGTCTAATATAATGGCCAAGTGCACTGTCTGAAGCTAAGCCCGTTGGGAAGATTTCCTCTTGTTTCTCTCTTTCAGGATGCTGTAAGTTGAATTGAATTGTGTCTCCCAAATAATATATTGAAGTCCTAATGCTGGTACCTGTGCATGTGACCTCCTTTAGAAATAGGGTCTTTGCAGATATAATCATTAAGATAAGCTCATACTGGACTAGGATGTGCCCCAATTCCAGTGACAAGTGTTCTTTTGAGAAGAAAGAGATTGGAAACAAACATATAGGGAAGAAGGCCATATGAAAACACAGACAGAGATAGGAATTATGCTGCTACAAGTCACAAAAGCCCCAAGAATTGCCAGCAACCGCCAGAAGCTAGAAAAGGTAAGGAAGATTCTTTTCTAGAGCCTTCAGAGGGAGCATGGCCCTGAAAATACCTTGATTCTGGACTTGTAGCCTCCAGAACTGTGAGAGAATAAATTTCTGTTGTTTTAAGCTATCCAGATTGTGGTACTTTGTTATGGCAGCCCTAGAAAAAAAATTTTTTTTAAAGATTTTATTTATTTATTTATTTATTTGAGAGAGAGAGAATGAGAGACAGAGAGCATGAGAGGGAGGAAGGCCAGAGGGAGAAGCAGACTCCCTGCTGAGCAGGGAGCCTGATGCGGGACTCGATCCCGGGACTCCAGGATCATGACCTGAGCCGAAGGCAGTCGCTTAACCAACTGAGCCACCCAGGCGCCCGAAAAAAATTTTTTTAAATGTTTTTATTTGAGTATAGTCAGCACACAATGTTACATTAGTTTTAGGTGTATAACATAGTGATTCAACAAGTTTATGCATTATGCTATGTTCACCTCAAGTGTAGCTACCATCTGTCACCATAGAACACTGTTACAATATCTTTGACTATATTCCCTATGCTGTAACTTTCATCTCCATGATTTATTCATTCCATAACTGAAAGCCTGTACCTCCCACTCCCCTTCACCCGTTCTGCACCCCCTGGCTCTGCCAGCAACCATCCATTTGTTCTCAGTATTTATGGGTCTGTTTCTGCTTTTTTGTGTTTGTTTATTCATTTGTTTTGTTTTTTAGATTCTACATATAAGTGAAGTCATATAGTATTTGTCTTTCTCTGCCTGGCTTATTTCTCTTAGCATAATACCCTCTAGGTCCATCTATGTTGTTGCCAATGGAAAGATCTTTTTTATTGCTGAGTAATATCCCATTGTATGTATATACCACATCTTCCTTATCCATTTGTCTGTTGATGGACACTTGGGTTGCTTCCTTATCTTGGCTATTGTAAATAATGCTGCCATAAACATTGAGGTGCATATATCTTTTCAAATTAGTGTTGCCAAATTGAGACAAAGCACCAAGTCTTTGTACCCCCTTATTGTGCCACTATCACAGTAAATACCCAGTAGTGAAATTATTGGATCGTATGGTACTTCTTTTTTAATTTTTTGAGGAACATCCACATTGTTTTCCACAGTGGCTGCACCAATTGACATTCCCACCAACAGTGTACAAAGGATCCTTTCTCTCCACATCCTCACTAACACTTGTTATTTCTTGTGTTTTTGATTTTAGGCATTCTGACAGGTGTAAGGTGATATTTCATTGTCATTTTGATTTGCATTTCCCTGATGATTAGGGATGTTTCAAGTGTCTATTGGCCATCTGAATGTCTTCTTTGGAAACATGTCCATTCAAGTCCTCTCTTCGTTTTTAAATTGGATTATTTGTTTTTGGTGTTGAGTTGTATAAGTTCTTTCTCTATTTTGGATATTAACTCCTTATCATATGTCATTTGCAAATATCTTTTCCCATCATTAGGTTGCCTTTCCATTTTGTTAATAGTTTCCTTTTCTGTCCCTCTGCTTAATTGAAAACCTTTTCTCTAGTGTAGTAGAGCTGCCAGGCTTAGAGTTCAACCTTCTCTGAAGTTTCACTATCCTTATAATTATGTTCTTAGACTGACCTTAGCTTTTTCTCACCTTTTAGCAAGTGATCCAGACCAAAGGTTGCACTTAGAGCCTACTTCTTTTTTTTAAAATTTTTTATTGTTATGTTAATCCCCACACATTACATCATTAGTTTTAGATGTAGTGTTCCATGATTCATTGTTTGTGCATAACACCCAGTGCTCCATGCAGAACGTGCCCTCCTCAATACCCACCACCAGGCCAACCCATCCTCCCACCCCCCTACCCCCAAGAACCCTCAGTTTGTTTTTCAGAGTCCATCGTCTCTCATGGTCCATCTACCCCTCTGATTTCCCCCCTTCATTCTTCCCCTCCTACTATCTTCTTCTTTTTTTTTTTTTTCTTAACATATATTTAGAGCCTACTTTTTAAGATTGTTTCTAGTATCTACCATTTTTGGTTGAGTTTCCTGGAAACAGAATGGAGATGAAGATTTGTATGTAGAATGTGTATTGGGAAGTTCCTTTAGGAACAACACCTTTAAGGAAGTACAGGAAGCAGAACTGGATAGAGACAAAAATTCCACTGTCGTGAATTATAGCAAATGTCTCAGATGATCCTTCATGGATCTCTGAAGCTGAGACAGCTCTTCGGAGTTATCCACAAACTGATGCAAGGGGAACAGGTCTTCATCCTTTGCATTAACCAAATATTGGATGTAGGCTGCCCTGAGGCAGTGATTATAACCTTGGACAAGGTGGGTGCCTTTGATAGAAGCAATTCCAGGGGAGGGATGTGGCTATGAGATATCAGCCACTAATACTTCCAGTAGCTCAAAAATGAGTGCCTTGGTCCTGATAAGGGCATCTGAAGAGTGCATTTTAGCAGCCAGTACAATACATAATGCATTTCTTCATTTATCTGTTTATTTTAAGACAATCATTAAAATTTAAACTCCAAGAGAACAGGAACCTTGTTTGTCTCATACATTGCTATATCCCCAGAATTTAGAACAGCCTGGCTTAGTATTTACTCAATAAGTATTTGTTGACTAAATTATTGAACTAAATGAGTAATTAAAGCATATTTATAGGTGCCACATTTTGTAAACTGACAATCACTTGGCACATCATAGGGAATACAAATAAATGAAAATGTAAATATGAAAGCATCACAAAGCACTTCTTTACTCTCACATTTGAGTACAAATCTTTAATGTGACTTTTTTTTTTTTTAACTTTCTGAAATTGAAACCACTTCTAATGCATTAAATGAATTGACAAATGACGTGGGCAATATACTTATTTTTAGCCATGACCATATACTCTGATATGGATTCTTAATGAGCTGTCTTGGCTATAACTGTTGTTAAAGAATATTAAAAGAGAGATTATAATTGGATCAGCTCTTACAGTTGGATTGACTCATGAAGACAAGTTTGGTTTTGCACCTAAATCTCATCAATATTCATTTTTAATTGCCTTCCAACAGATGTCTGCTTTTGATTTAAAACATAGATTTTCAAACATTTTTATGATACTATGAATATATAGAATCTTCTAAAACATTTTTTCTAACTAATATTCTATTAAATATTGGCACTCTCCCATACGGAATGAGAAAAAAAAGTCTGAAATGCCATCTTGTCCACTCTTTAAATATTTCTAATTCAGGGGCGCCTGGGTGGCTCAGTTGGTTAGGCGACTGCTTTCGGCTCAGGTCATGATCCTGGAGTCCCGGGATCGAGTCCCACATCAGGCTCCCTGCTCAGCGGGGAGCCTGCTTCTCCCTCTGACCCTCCCCCCTCTCATGTACTCTCTCTCTCATTCTCGCTCTCTCAAATAAATAAATAAATCTTTAATAAATAAATAAATAAATAAATATTTCTAATTCAAAATGTCACAAAAACTCAACATTAGTAAACATTTGTTTTTCTTCATTTCAATAACTACCATTTGTGAGTTCAGGTTTACAAATGAAAAAAAAATGACTAATTATGAAGAGCAAATATCAGGAATGGCAGCCATGAGGAGTTCAGTGGACCTGCTCCCCCCAAAAATAAGCATAATTGATAATAATTACTTTTTTAAGATTTTATTTATTTATTTGAGAGAGGGAGAGAGAGAGAGCAGGGTGAGAAGCAGAGGGAGAGGGAGAGAGAGAATCTCAAGCAGACTCCATGCTGAGCCATGGAGCCCAACAGAGGGCTCTGTCTCAAGACCCTGAGATTATGACCCTGGGATCATGACCTGAGCTGAAACCAAGAGTCAGATGCTTAACTGAGTGATCCATCCAAGTGCCCCCGGTAAGAATTATTTTTAAAGAAACCAAGTCTCTGGGACTTGTGCCAAGGGCATGCAGCAAATGAAGAAATATTTATTCAAGAAAATCTACTAAAACTTGGTAAGAAGAGGAAGACTCCATGGCACTTGATCCATGGCTCATTCCCTTACTCCCAGCCCCAGCACAGCTTTACTGGAACTGCACTCCACATGAGTATGGCCAAGAAGATGGGACTCCCTCTTTCCTGAACTCTTAGTCAAGGGATACAGTATTTCACGTGGAGACACATATTGCTAGCATTTCTCATACCCTCCCACTCTGAGCTGCAGAGGCTAAATTCCTGGTGAGTGTGACTGAGAGGTCAGGAGTGCCCCTCTTCACCCAGTCTTCATTCCCAGGGTGGGGTACTCTACCCAGGCATGACAGGCTGAGAATCCTGGAGCCCTGATCACTTTCACCCCAGCTCACTATTGGGGTGGAATTTCCATGCTGGGAGAGGCCAACTAAGAAGACCAGAGGCTACTTCTCCTGCCCAGTGCCCAAGGTATTGGCTCAGAGATGTCCCCCCCCAACCTCGGGAGAGAGGCAGTCCATAAGAATAGACATCTACAAAGCTTTCCCCAAAGGAACCGATTTTATTTGAAACAGAGTGTGGGTAATTTTAAGCCCTAGGGTGCTCTCAAAAAACAATGGAGATTTTGGTGGTAAGCAATTAAGAGGAAGTTGGTACATCTATAAAAGCAACAACCTGAGGTAGAGGCCAGCTAGTTTACCAGGGAGAACCAGCAAAACAAACAGTTAAGAAGAGTCCTCCTGGGGCCAGAATAAATCTCAAAAATTGTCCTCCAAAAGTATTCCTGAAAAGGGGCCCAAATTCAATTAGATTAGACTGCAGAACGTCTTATGCCCCCAAGGCATTATCAAAAACAATAGAGCAATCAGTCAGCAATTAATGGAGCCTAAGAGCTTGGTGTGATGCCAAGGGAGGCAGACAGCTTAACAGAGAAAGAGACAGTCAGAGGCTCTGCTGCAACTGCTGCTATCCCGCAGTGACTGTGGGCATGCCCAGAGCTGTTCTCTCTGAGGAGCAAATCTGAGGTTTCACAGTGCAGGGGAAATAGACTTCCCTAACATTGTCTATCCAAATCATTAAACAAATAAACAAGTAAACAATAAAATGACAATAGCAAGCTGCCGAGAGAGAGAGAGAGAGAGAGAGAGAGAGAGAGAGAGGAGGGTAATCAGTGTCCAGTGATTCTATAATATGTCACTTAAAATGTCTAGTTCCAAGAAAGAAATTATGAGGCATGCAAAAAACCAGGGAAGTGTGACCCATACAAGGGAAGAAAGAGCAGGCACCAGAAACTGCTTGTGACCCAAGACAGGAAGCTGAACCCACATGAAAAAACAGGGCACTGGTAAAGGTAATTATATAACTTTAAAAGATAGTATAAAGGCATCTTCTTTTCCTATCATCTCCTAGCTGATTTCAAAGCAATTGTGAAAGAATATGTGTACATAATTGTATTGTTGAAACTATAACACAAAGAAATACAATATATTTGTCAATAATAGCACAAAGGAAGAGGATAGGAGTACAGCTGCACTGAAGTGAAGAAAAGACACCATATGGGAACTAGAATCCACCGGAACAGGTGAAGAGACCCAGGAATGGTAAATAAGAAGGTTAACATAACAAATTCCATAAGTATATATTTGCTTTTCCTTCTCTTCTCAGCTTCTTTAACAGACATACAATTTTAGAAAGTAATAATTGTGACAATGCCTTGTTGGATTCAAAACATGTATATGTAATACAAAAGTGGGAAGAGAGAATAGACCTCTATGAGAATAACATTTCTATGTCATGCTGCAATTCAACACGTATAAATCTGAAGATTATTCTGATAAGTTAAGATGTATATGGTAAGCCCTAGAACAACTAGTAAGAAATAACTTTAAAAAAAAAAGTGAGGGAGATAATGAAAGGCAGCCACATGAGGATGGAGGCAGAGACCGGAGTGATAAAGCTACACTACAAGGAATGCCGGGGTTGCCAACAGCCACAGAAGAGGCATGGAAAAGTTCTTCCCTACAGTCTTTAGAGGGAGCAAGCCCTGCAACTCCTTAATTTTGGACTTTGAGCCTCCCAAACTATAAGAGAAAAACATTTCTGTTGTTTTTAGCCACCCAGTTTGTGGTAATTTGTGATGGCAACCCTTGGAAACTAATAAAGGCATCCAGAACTGTTACTGAATATTTTTGGGAATGGGTGTTGGCATTTAGTTTTTCTGAAAATTGAGGAAGGAAAATCTCAGAAAAATGTACCCATTGTTATGGGTTGAGTTGTGTCTTCCCTCTACTTTGTACGTTTAAATCCTAACCCCTAATACCTCCAAACATGACCTTATTTGGAAATAGGGTTATTGCAGATGCAATTAGTTAAGATGAGGTCATACTGGACTAGGGTGGGCCTGGTCCAATCCCATATGACTGGAATCCTTAAAAAGTAGGGGAGGTTTGGACACAGACCTGGACACAGGGAGAACACTATGTACAGATGGAGTTATGTTGCCACAAGCAAAGCAACTACTAGAAGCCAGGACAGAGATCTGGGACTGATCCTTCCAGGGAACACAACACCTTGAGGACAGACTTTTGCTTCCAGAACTGTAAGACAATACATTTCTATTGTTTAACCTCTTCAGCGTGTGAGTACTCTATTACGGCAGCCCTCACGAACTAATATACTCATAATGCTATTTCTGAGTCCTAATAACTGTTAATTTTCGGTTTATCACCTTCCCGTTTCACACCTATAGATCTATAAATCCAGATTTACTTATACATACATATATTAATGCAACCTCCATCCAAATATTAGAGGCAGGTTCCTATTACCAAAATTATCCAAAACTTGAAATAAGGCAGAAAGATTACTGTGTGACCTTCCAAACCCATATTAGAGCCTATCAAGCCGGTCTGAGTTGTCTGCCACTCTAAGGGAAGGTAATTTTGAGGTACTATTTACTACTGATTAAGGCCCAGATTCTACAAAGATGCGTGTTAACTTGGAGAAGATTAATAAATTGCAAATTACTTTTTTTCTGGTAGAGATTCAAATGATTTTTGTTCTATAGAAAAGATAACCCCCAAAGGTTACAATTTCCTTGCCCTGTATCTAAATTAGCGATCTTATTTCAGCTTGCTTTCTTTTGATAACTCTTTCAATCTCTCAAATTCTCCTTTGAAACAGGTTTACCATCCTGCTGATTCTCATTAATGAGTTCAAAAAATCTTTGACATCTGTACACTTACACTATAAATTAGTATGAGAGTCATGATTTTAATTTTTTAAAAATTATACTTTGACATCTCTCAGATGAGTAGTTCCCAAACTTTCAGAGTTCATGAAGAGGAAAAATTAGTAAAATAAACCGAAGTTGGATGACAGAGCTAGAGTTAACAATTGTCATTTTCCAAGTGTAGCTGAGGCACAGGGGTGCAGAGCACCTGGCTCCGGGTCCCAAACAGACCATGTTTGGCCACTGGCCACTGACAAAATCCAAAGGCAGAGATATGACTGGTGGTGAAACATGAAACGAGTTTATTTTAGTGAGGCCAACACTGGGAAGACAGTGAACTAATGTCTCAAAGACTGTCTCCAAAGTGCTGAAAATACTCACAGGTTTATGAAATGAGAATGTGGGACAAAGTTCCATGGGCATGTGCAGATGGGCAGTAAAGGTCAGGTTGGTCATTGTCTTGGGGTGAGTCA
This sequence comes from Mirounga angustirostris, assembly GCF_029215605.1. NCBI lineage: Eukaryota > Metazoa > Chordata > Mammalia > Carnivora > Phocidae > Mirounga > Mirounga angustirostris. Next base: position 53,195,005 of record NW_026991709.1, on the reverse strand, counting down.
CCCAAGGTCTTGCTGGTGTTATGGCAAGCTTATTGCTTGAGGGGGTAGTTTTTGTTCCCATTATGGGATGCTTTGCCTGCAGGGTACCTGAGTTTAAGAGATGAACCAGAAAGAACTTAATCGATTAGAAAGTTTGAGGTCAAAAAAAAGTTTGAGGTCAAAATGGAGGTAGTAGAAGTCATATTTCACAAGTAATGTCAATTTAAAGATCATACACACAGGAAACTATCATCTCTTCATACCTCTTTCATAAAACCAAAAGAGTGGATGGAATCAAATATAATATAAACCAAAAGAGTGGATGGAATCAAATGTAGTATAAATTATGTAACATTATGAAAAATTTACTCCATTCTGCTTATTTTTTTTCATTATGCAACATATTGGTGAAGACAAGCACAATTTAGGGAGCGTTGCCTACAGATGACTGGTTTCCATCCTGCTTGTGTAGTTTCTTTGATTCATTCATTTAAGGTCTTCCCTGAAGGATTTCTATGTCCTAACACCTATTCTGTGACAAAAGTGTACCAATTATATGCCAAAGTGCCATTTTCTATGTGCAAGTATGGTCCCTGACATTGGAGAGAAGATATTCTAGTGGGGGAGATGCATTGAATGATCTCCTCGTTAAATATCTAATTAAAATTGTGCTAAATATTATGAGGAAAGAGCATAAGTTCATAGTGTACCTTGAGCTGCTTATGCCAATCATTTCTCAGTGAAAACTCCTGCCCTGATAGAAGGGCCTAGCAAATTATTCTCATGGCCACTTCTCCCAACAAAAGAAAGCCACTTTCCTCTCCTTAAGGTTAAATATGTGACTGTGCTTGGAGGTAGCAGCAACCTGGCCTTACCAGGAACCCTCAGAAAGAGCAGAGACCTCTACCTCTCCCTTCTGTCCTTCATCCCTGGAAGAAAGAGGCTGGACACTAAAAGGTCCCTTCTAGATAAAATAAGTAAATTAAAATGAGTTCAGTTCATAGTTAGTCTTTTAAAGAGACACAGAAGTGCTTTGATGTAGGTGATAATCGTGTTATATAGTTAATTGGCCCTAATTAGCTCAGCAGCTCCACAGACTTAGGCTGTAAGGCTGTGAAGCCATCCTACAAGGAGGGGAGAAGGGCATTATCATGTGTAAATATCCCTTATTATAAATTTTCTGAAGATACATTTGACTATTGAGTCAGGGCAATTTGGGCTTTAGGAGAGTTTGTAAATGCAAAAGGAGGAACCACTAGCAGGCCCAACACTTTATGCTGTTACATCCTATGTCATTGAAAGTTGATGGGGAAGACAAGCAACCAAAACTCAGAAAAACTTAGGACAAAGGGACACTAGGTTTAACAAAGATGTGGATGAATCCTAAAAGAGAAATACATCATCAGGTGTTTGGACTGGGGATCTGAGACTATGAGATTTGTTGAGGAACATAGAGTGACTAATTCCCAGAAAGCAAAGCTTGTGGCATATGCAAGCATGAAAGTGATTGGTGGTTTTCTCTTCATTATGTAGGTGGGGAACACCCCTATGTGTTTGCATGTCAAGATAATTCAGCAAAATAGAACTTTGTAGGTTTGGCAGAAGAGTAGGACAATGAATAATCTCATTCTTCTACCATCCCCAAGATTTACCTGGGTTCCACTGTAGTGTTCACAGCTAAGCGATGAGCCAGAAGGGTGAGGATTACTGAAGGTGGGGATGAAAGTCTTCCATAAACTTCTAAGGAAACTTAAGGAATAATTATTCACTTTATAGAAAACCAGTCAGATAAGATACTCCAAGGACAAAAGGCCCATTTTGCAACTCAGGGTAAGAACAAGGGACTTTGATGAAAAGTTTAGTAGTGTCAATGGTCTACTGGGGAGTACCAGAGGAACCCATTGAGCAACCAAAGCTATGTTTATTAGACTTATAGGAATGAGGGAGAACATCAACTTAAAAAATATTGATAGCTTCTCAAAATGAGGAAATTATGGAAGAGGGTTCACAGGGTCTTAGAGCCAATGAGGTTGGGAAATTGCAAGCTGAGTCCTGAAGGGTGGGTAACTTGTTGAGATTGGACAGAGTGTATGATATAATCACTTTGGATTGATGTGCCCAGCAAGATGCAGGTTTTGAAGAGAGGCTTGATTACAAATTGCTAGTTTAATAAGTAAGCTGTTAAGTTGGCTCACAGGCTTATCTTCTTGGGAGCAAGTAATTCCTGGAGCAAGCAGGTAATTATTTTTGTTCTATCCTGGTGTTGTTTAACACAGGGACAGGAAAGCATGCCTGGTTCCAGTATTGTTTAATGTAAGGACTGCAAACTATGTTGCTTTCACTTCTCAGGATTCCAGCCTAAGCCACATGATAGACCATTATTATCTAAGGACATGATCAGTAGAAATCTACGTCACTGTTTGATGTGTTGTGGTCATGTGAAGAGTTTCTGAGAGTAGTCATTACAACCTATATTAGGAACAGATTTTCTTATTCATGTTGTTGGAAGATTATGTTTGGATCATTTGATGGAACAAAACTGCACAGAAGAATTTAAGACTCTGGAGAGTACACATTTGAGAATTGCAACATGGACAATTACTAAGAGAAAGATGATGATACGAGCCTGTAATCACTTCCAAGGCAGGAGCCAAAAGTGAACAAATTAAATCAAGAGAATTGGTACCATTCCTAATATGAAAAGGCCACACAACTAGATATGGGGCTGTGAGCCAAATTATATAATTTTATGATTTTTATGTTTGCTTCCCAGATAATTTTAGTAATAGTAAAGATCCAAGAGAGGTCTATAGTACTACAACTACATTTATTTCCCTAAGTTCTAGGGCAATGCATATGCTACCTTGTAAGGCCTCTATTTTTTACCACCCCTGCGTTCTCTTTACCACTCCCTACTTTTCAAGCCTCCTGTAAAGTGTGAAATGAAGAATGCAGTCTCAAATATTTTTTCAGTGATTATTTTTTAAATGTAAATTGAAGCTCAGAATTTTTTCCCTTTTTGAATTAAATTATCTGAATGTCTATTTTTCTTAGAAGGGAAATTAATGGGTCAAAATGGACCCAGGGTGATATGAAGAGCTATCCTGAAGGCAGGCATCAGTTTACTGATATTATAGATCCCTGTCCAATTTACAGGTTTCAGATTACAGTCAATAGTCTTTTGTGCTTCATATACTCATATGTGGATATCAAATAGAATTGGCCTGGCACCAGGCAATGGAATTGGTGCCAGGCCTATTCTGTTTGACATCCACATATGAGTATTTCCACTGAAAGCAGATTACTGGATGGCTTCTAACAACTAGTATTGTATTGAAGCACAAAAGACTATTGACTGCAATCTGTAGATTGGACAAGGATGAGGGTTTAGCCTAACTAATGCACCTTTCTTGCAAGGTCTGTAAAAGTGAGGCCATCTCTCAGTATACCCTATCTGTTCCCTAGCTTTTTTCTATACTCTATTTCTGTGAAAGCTTGATTGCAAAGGCTAACTCCTCTGCGCATTTTTTTTTTCTACAGCAAAAAGGAAAACCCCTTTCTAGGTTTGACATAGTAGAGACTTTATTTAGGTTTTTGTCTGGTCTATTTTGTTTTTTCCATCTAAATAAGTTACTTGGTGGATGAGACCAATTAACAAGCATTATAGCAAAGAATTTGTTTTGTCTGATTTGTAACAAGGAAATGGTACCAGATGAACCTAGGTAGCACCCAAAGTAAAATGAGTATAAACCCAACAGTCAATTTGATTGTATGCTTTAACCAAATCACAATCAAACTATAGGCAGGTATTGGAATCATGCCAAGAAGTATGTATGTATGTAAAAAAAAGTATGTTAAGTATAGGAACTTTACAGATATCATGGTTAAGAAATAGTGTCTGTTAACAACCAGGAATCTTAAACCAGAAAAGAGGAAAGAAAATATCTAGGGAAATAGAGAACAAAATAATGCAAATTAAGGCATGGAAATCAGTGATTCTGTTTATTTGGATCTAGTTCATAGGTCTTAAATGGAAGCTGTCTGGGGTGCCTGGGTGGTTCAGTTGGTGAAGCATCTGACTCAGGTCATGATCTCAGGATCCTGGGATCGAGTCCCGAGTAGGGCTCCCTGCTCAGCGGGGAGTCTGCTTGTCTCCCTCTCCCTCTCCCCCCCCCCCCATTCGCAGGTGTTCTCTCTCTCTCTCAAATAAATAAATAAATCTTAAAAAAAAAAAAAGGAGGCTGTTTTCCACAGTTGTCCTCTTGTTCTGAAGGTCTTTTTTAGACCTTCTCTATCTCCACCCTCAAAATCATGTACTTCTGGATGATTCCTAAGGATCCTCAGCTTGAAGTCTGGCTGGAATAGTTTCTCAGTGTTTCAGGGATGAATTACATCCCTTTAGTTGAAAGGTGTATATATAAGGTTATATATACACCCTATAGTTTTTCTCTTATATTATTTATTAATATAATAATTTGTAATATTTATTAATATTTTCTCTTGTATTATTCATAAAGCCTCAAGGACAGTTTTTCTTTTCTTTTCTTTTTAAAGATTTTATTTATTTATTTGTCAGAGAGAGAGAGCACAAGCAGGGGGAGGGGCAGAAGGAGAGGGAGAAGCAGGCTCCCTGCTGAGCAAGGAGCCCAACACTGGTCTTGGTCCCAAGACCCCAGGATCGTGACCCAAGACAAAGGCAGACACTTAACCAACTGAGCCACTCAGGCTCCCCAAGGACAGTTTTTCTATGACTTTTCTTCTAAAGGCCAAATCTCCTGGAGAATTAGCAGAATGGAAGAAAGTGAAATTCTCTTTTGAGGTGGAAAACAATAAATTTTAAATTTTACTCTGGGAGTAGGGACATATTATGAACAGTGAGGACACTGATAAACCTCCAGGGACTTTTGATTTGTGCCATAAAGTGTATTATGATTATCCCTGATTAACATAGGTATTAAAATTGAGTAACCTAGAAATCATATATTTTCAGACAATCATACCTGTCTGTGTACATGAACATTAGTATGTTTTCTTTAATATAAAAATGCACTCAGTTATTAAAATATTTTGTTATGTTATACTTAATATAATTAATCTAGTTTCAGGCAATATTTGGAAAATACATAATAATAAGTAAAAATGATTATTAATAACTTATATTTCTCAAAAATAGGAAACTTTTTGTTAAAACAAATGAGAAATATGCCCAAAATTCAGAAACATATCTTAGTGGTAAAAAGGAACCTTTGTTACTGAGCAAAGAATGGCTAAAAAATTCACAAATTTGGTGAGGGAAAATAAATTAACATCCAAGAATCTCAGCAAATTCTAAACAGAATAAACTTAAGAAAAATCTTCGAAACACATTGTAATCAAGCTTCTAAAAATCAAATATTAAAAAAAAAAACTCCTGAAAACAGCCTTTGAAAAGTGCCAACAATTCAAATGACTGAATATTTCTCATCATAAATCAGGAGGTCAGAAGACAGTGTAACATATTTCAGGTGCTCAAAATAAAGAACTATCAACCCAAAGTTCTATAGCCAGTGAAAATATCATTCAGGAATGAAAGCAAATAAAAACATTCTCAAGTGAAGGAAATTGAAGAGAATTTACTGCCTTAAGACCCTACCTTAAAAAAAATGCTCAAATGTTCTTTTTTTTCTTTTCTTTTTTTTAAAGATTTTATTTGTTTATTTGACAGAGAGAGAGAGAACACAAGCAGGGGGAGTGGTAGGCAGAGGGAGAAGCAGGCTCCCCGCTGAGCAAGGAGCCCCATGCGGGACTCGATCCCAGCACCCTGGGATCATGACCTGAGCTGAAAGCAGACGCTTAACTGATTGAGCCACCCAGGCATCCCTCAAAATTTCTTTAGGTAGAAGGGACATAACAACAGACTGAAATTTGGAATTTTTCAAATTAAGGAAAAGAAACTGAAATGATAAATACCTGGGTGTATTAGTTTCCTAGGACTGCCGTAACAAAATTACTACAAACTTGGTGGCTTAAAATAACAGAAATTTATTCCCTCACAGAAGTACAAAGTCAAGGTGTTGACAGGAGTACACACTCTCCAAAGACTCTAGGGGAGAATCCTTCCTTGCCTCTCACAGTTTCTGTTGGCTGTAGGCATTTCTTAGTTTCCTTTACTGCATCACTTCAGCATCTGCCTCCATGGTCACATGACTTTTTCTTCATGTTTGTATCTTCTCTTCTGTATCTTCTATGAACACTTGTCATTGGATTGAGGGTCCACTTGGTTAACCCAGGATGATCTCCTCTTGAGATCCTTAACTTAATTACATCTGCAAGAACTCTTTTTCCAGATAAGGTCACAATGACCTCTTAAGTGCTTGAAAATGTATATGGCTTTTGAAATTAAAAATTACAGTATCATGAGATGGGGTTTTCTATGCATTTCTTTCTTTGTGTTAGATGTAATATATATCACAAATGCAACATGTTAGTGGAAAAAGTGATACATGAGTTGTAATATTTGTTTTTATATTTGTCTGAAGTGGTAAAATATTAACTCTAAGCTTATATTTTAAGTTAATGAATTAAGAAAAGTTAGGCATGTATTTTGTAATCCCTAGAGCAACCACTCAAAATAAATATATGAGGAGGTATAGTTAAAAAGCCAATAATTAAAATGGCTTACTATGAAGTACTCAATTAATACAAAAGAAGAGAAAAAAAGGGGAAAGAGGAACAAAAGCCAAAGTGACTGATGAACAACTAATAAGAATATGGTAGAACTATATCCAAGCATCAATCATTACATTAAATGTTAAAGTTTTTTTTAATTAAAAACAAAAACAGGGATTGTCAGATTGGCTATTAAAAAAAGACCTGACTATATGCTGTCCGCAAAAAAACTACTTGAAATATGATGATATAGATACGTTAAAAGCAAAAGCCATGATGTACCATGTGAATACTAATGAATTAAAAAAAAAAGCTGGAGTGGATATATTAATATCAGACAAAATAGACTTCAGGACATAGAAAATTACCTGGAATAAAGAGGGACTTTACACAATGATAAAAGGCTCAATTTGCCAATGAGACATTGTAATTTTATTTTATTTATTTTTATTTTTTTATTTTTTTAAAGATTTTATTCATTTATTTGAGAGAGAGAATGAGAGAGAGAGAGAGAGAGCACAAGAGGGGAGAGCAGGAGAGGGAGAAGCAGACTCCCCGCTGAGCAGGGAGCCCGATGCAGGACTCGATCCCAGGACTCCAGGATCATGACCTGAGCCGAAGGCAGTCACTCAACCAACTGAGCCACCCAGGAGCCCGACATTGTAATTTTAAATGTGCATGCATTTAACAAGAGAGCTTAAAAAGCTTGGGTTAACATGATGCAAATCCTAATAGAACTGAAAGGAGACATAGACAAATCCACAATTATACTTACAGACACTAACATTCCCTTCTCAGTAATTATGTATAAGGTAGGTAGAAAATCACCAAGGATATAGAAGACTTCAATAATACTTTCAACGAATTTAATATTTTGAAAATATACAATAATAGTTAAAATAATTATTAGTAACTTATGTTTTAATTGTCATTTATAGAATACTCTATTCAACAAAAACAGAATACACATTTTTTCAAGTGCACATGGAACATTCATCAAGATAGACAATGTTCTTTTTTTAAAAAAAGATTTTATTTATTTATTTGAGAGAGAGAGCAAGTGAGAGAGAGAGAGAGAGATTGAGAAAACGAGTAGGGGGAGAGGTAGAGGGAGAAGCAGACTCCCTGTGGAGCAAGGAACCCCATGCGGGGCTCCATCCCAGGACCCTGGGATCATGACCTGAGCCTAAGGCAGACACTTAACCAACTGAGCCACAGGCACCCAAGAGAACTCATGTTCCGAGTCACAAAAAACTTATTAAGTTACGACAAACAAAATAATACAAATTATATTCTCTGACCATAGAAGAAATAAAATAGAAATCAACAACAGAAAGTCACCTAGAAAGTCCCTAAATATTTATAAATTAAATAATATAGTTCTATCAAAAATGTGGATCAAAGGGGAAGTCTCAAGGAAAATAAAAAAAATATTTTGAAGAAAATGAAAATAGAACATATTAAAATTTGTGGGATGCAGTTAAAATAATCCTTAGAGGGAAATTTATAGCACTCAATGCTGATATTGTTCTCAAACCAATAAGGTAAGTTTTCACATTAATAAACTAGAGAATCAGGAGCACCTGGGTGGCTCAGATGGTTAAGCGTTTGCCTTCGGCTCAGGTCTTGATCCCAGGGTCCTGGGATCGAGCCCCGCATCGGGCTCCCTGCTCGGCGGGGGGCCTGCTTCTCCCCCTCCCTCTGCTTCTCCCCCTACTCATGTTCTCTCTCTCTCTCTGTATCTCTGTGTCTGGAATGAATAAAGAAAAAAATCTTTAAAAAAAAACTAGAGAATCAGTGCAAACTACACCTTAAGGAAGCAGAAGGAATGAAATAATAGAGATAGGAACAGAGATCAATGAAATTGAAAACAAACAAAACAATAAAGGAAAACCAATAAATACCAAAGGATATTTCCTTGAAAAGATAAATAAATCAATATATCTTTAGTAAGACTGATGAAGAACAAAAGAGGGAAGGTGCAAAATACCAATATTAGTAATGAGAGAAATCTCTGCAGGCTCACAGACATTAAAAGGATAGAGACTGGGCACCTGGGTGGCTCAGTTAGCTAAGCGACTGCCTTTGGCTCAGGTCATGATCCCGGAGTCCTGGGATCGAGTCCTGCATTGGGCTCCCTGCTCGGCAGAGAGTCTGCTTCTCCCTCTGACCCTACCCCCTCTTGTGCTCTCTTGCTCTCTCAAATAAATAAATAAAATAAAATCTTTAGAAAAAATGATAGAGATTACTATGAATAACTTTATGCACATAAATTTGACAGGTTAGATGAAATGGACTGCTTTCTTGAAAGACACAAACAAGGAGAAATAGAGAGCCTGAAGAGTCCTGTATTTACTGAAGAAATTGAAGTCATTATTGAATAGTACAAAAAAGAAAACTCCAGGCCCAAATCATTGGCAAATTATACCAAACATTTTTGGAAACAATAACACCAATTTTATACGATCTCTTCCACATAAGAGAAGGACCATTTCCCAATTCATTTTATGTAGCCAGCATTACCCTGATACCAAAATCAGACAAAGATGAGAGGAAAACTAGAGATCAATATCTCTCAAAAACGTCCATGTGAAATCCTCAACAAAAAGGAGCAAATTGAATCCAAAATATTATATAAAAAAATACATCATGACCAAATGGAGTTTATTTGGGGAATGCAAGCCTGGTTCACCATTCAAAAATCAATCAGCATAATTCTCTGTATGAACAGACTTAAGAAAAATCACATGATCATATCACTAGATGCAGAGAAGTCATTTAATGAAATTCAGTGTCCACTTCTGATAAAATCTCCTCGCAAACTAGGAGGATAGAACTTTTGAAATACAATAATGGACATTTACAAAAACAAAAACAAAAACAAAAACAAAACAAAACAACTTAGAATTAACATCCTAGCTGTGGTAATGCAAAATGGAACAGCTATTCTGGAAAAGTTTGGCAATTTCTTACAAAGTTAAACATATACTATCACAGCTGGCTCCTAGGTACTTACTCTGGATAAACTACAACTTATGTTCACACAAAAGCCTGGACATGAATGTTTTTAATAGCATTATTCATAATTGCCCAAAGCAAGAAACAAACTAAATGTTCCCCAGTGAATGAATGAACAGATAAACCATGCAATACTTTTCAGCTATAAAAGGAAATAAATTACTGATACACATAAGAGTGTGGTTATATCTCAGATGTTCTATACTAAGCTAAAGAGGTCCATCTTAAAAGATTAAATTTATGTGACATTCTGGAAAAAGCAAAACTATAGGGACAGTGGAACAGCAGTTACCAGGTTTATGTATTAGGGGAGAGTGACTACCTCCTGGGCAGTAAGAGGAAATTTGGGGGAGTTTTGAAATCATGTTTTTGTGGAGCTTACAAGAATCTGTATATGTGTTAAAACTCATAGAACTCTGCTCAGAAAAGTGAATTTTACTCCGTGTAAACTAAAGGCTAGTGAAGTGAACTTGTGGTGATATATATATATATATATATGTGTGTGTGTGTGTGTGTATGATGTATTCACACACACACACACACACACACACACATATATATGAATTGGATTTTATACCAACCTTCAAGGGTTTTTGTTCTAGGCAAAAACATAGTCCTTCAAAATATGTATTTACTAGGAATATTTAAGAATATATTTACTTATATATTTATATATACAATTTATTTATATAGTTACCTAAATAGATAAGTATGTAAATAAACACAATACTTTAAACAAACCATATTTATTGTCTTGTATACATATATGATTTCTCCATAGTGAATTTTATTAATTACCACTTTCAACTAAATTAACCAACTTTTATGTTTTTAGTCATAACAGAAAAGTAGATTAGAAACCAAGATCAGTATAGCTAATTTTTTTGTAAACATATATTTTATTTTACTTAAATACATTTTAAGATAATAAACTAAAATATATTTAATATCATGTATAGATATATGCACATCTCCTTACTCTGTAGTCATTCTCTATCTAAAAGTAAAAAACAAGGGAAATTAAAAACTACATTGAATGACCAAAGTGTTATATTTTTCTTGTTGAAATGACCTGAAGTTACTCAGGTATGCAAAGATTATTTATTAAATAACACAATTTAACAGTAGTCTAAAATTGTAGAGTGACTAATGGTCTAGAAAGAACAATTTAAATCAGAACAATGCTATGATTTGTAGCATTAGAAAGTTCACAAAATTAAACCCTTAAAAAAATCTGTCAATTCAATTTCACTTATCAGAAATATGTTTATACTTTTTTAAATTTTAAACAATTTCTGGAAAAAATTGTATCTTCCAAGACCCACGGAACTAATGGAGAAAATTTTAAAAGTAGAAATCATTACAAATTAAACCCAAATCCTGTACTAATTAAAATATTATGCAAACAAAAATTTTTATATGGTAACAAAACCAGGGAGAAGACATGGAGGTGTTTTTCAGCTAAAATTAAATCACTCTAATTTGTTCAAGGGCTCATCTATTTATCAGGCATATTTTAAGACTCTTGAGTTAATTCCAAAAGCTTTGAGTGTCTAGCTTTTATTCTTATCTGGACTCTAAGATGATTAACCAAATTCACAGTTAAACCTTTTCTTGGAGTTACTATTTTAGCTGGGGAAAACATACAGAAGAAGCACAGCTAACATTTCTGTTTCTTTTTGAAATTCTTGACTATCTGAAATAGATACTTCTAGAATGTATAAATTAGTACAAAACAATTTTTTGTGATCAATTAACCTCCACACTTTCCCAAGAGTAGAGAAAAAGAGAGGGAAAGGAAAGAAGAAGAAGAAGAAAAGAAGTAGCTGGCTTCAGACAAATATAAAATTATCATTGTGAAAGGCTACTTATCTCCCCCTCTGCAAGGAGGGAGTAGGCTTATATTGGGAAAAGCCCATCTTCACATGTGGGCACTTCTGTGCTTGTACACACATGCATGCACTCACATATAGTCAGGCACGGGAGAGAGAGTCAGAGAAAGGTTGAAAGAGAGAGAGACTGAGAGAGACTTAACCAGCGTAAGTGATAACTCAGGCCCTTGACCATTCCATGAAATGTACAATTTAAAATGCTGAAACTTTTTAAACTCTGAAGTACAAAACTAAAAAGGAGGATTTCTCCTTTGTTATCAAAGTGAACTCTCTTTTAGAATGACCAAACAGATCTCATGAAGGTTTCTTTCCTTTTTCTTTGAATGCACCTCTCAAATGAATAATCTTATTCTTGTTGAAATTTCCCCAAAATGGCCACTAAGTATCAGTGATAGCATTATGCCAGTTACAGAGAAATGCACATGAACTAACACTGGAAGCAAGAAGGCATTTGGCTAGGTGGGCAGACAATGGAAAAGATCCTATTAGAATTGCAGTGATTACTAGAAACAGTGCTTGTGCAAATCTCCCATCTCTAGAAACTGACTGAAGATTATTTGTCACCAGCTGGGGTCCAGTGAACCCTCTATCTTGGGGCAGACAAAACCAAATGAAGCCGTTTTCAAAGATACGAAGACAAGACAGGAAGATTCTAACAAGACGTTGAAAAGGTGATGCAGATCAAAGAGTGTCCAAAGAATTTGATCTGGCAAGAACGTCTTAACATTTTAGTCCTTAGAGATGACTTAAGGACATGCTATCAGGCCTATGTCGGTCCTCTTCCTAGAACATTTGTATTACAGACTTAAACAGAAAGTGACAAGACTAGACAGGAAACAAATTCTTACCACCATGGGTAAGAATTTTCAATGGGCAAGAGCCAATCAGTGATTGTATCTGGAGGACTGCTCAAACCTTCTGATAAATGATCAAATGGTATTTTTTTTTTTTCTTAATAGAAGGTAGAATGAATGACAGACTAATGGTTTCACCTGATAAAGACCTATGGAATTCATGGTTCCCAGTTTATCCGGGGCTGGGGTTGCTGAAAATTTCTCATTCATAAACTCACATGAAGATGATAATTTTTACTTATTAGTAAATAAACTTTTTACTTAATTAGTCTACTGAATAATTTGAGGTTTGCTTTCACTGAAAGCAAGTTCTGGGGCATGAGAATACCATTTATGGAATACTTAAAAAGTGGGGATAAACTTGTGGTGATATATATATATATGTGTGTGTGTGTGTGTATAATGTATTCACACACACACACACACACACATATATGAATTGGATTTTATACCAACCTTCAAGGGTTTTTGTTCTAGGCAAAAACATAGTCCTTCAAAATAATAAGAGGGCATCCTTATATTGTTCCTGTCTTTAGGAAATGTGTGTTCCAATGTTTAAAATTATGTTTACAACTAGTTTATGATAAATGTTTTTAAAAAATCCCATTGTGGAAATGGTTTTCAATTCCCATTTTCTATGACTTTTTTTTCAGGAGTATGGTAGAATTTTATCAAGTGTCTCTGTATCTATTGATATAATCATATGATCTTCTGCTTTAATAAATGTCCTTAATATTGAACTGCTCTTCTCTTACTGATACATAACAGACTTGCTTTTATATTTCATTACCTTCTGGAATAATTTTATGTAACACCGTAGGATTTTGGCATCTGTACTTGCAGATGCTATTTCAAGTTTCGCTAGGCTAGTTTAACTACAGCTAGGAATTGGTTATAAAAGCAAATAAGAATTCCCTGGTTCAGAAATGTTTGATGGAGAGGCACCTGGGTGTCTCAGTTGGTTAAGCATCTGACTCTTGGTTTTGGTTTAGGTAATGATCTCAGTGTCGTGGCACCAAGCTCTGTGTTAGGCTCTGTGCTCAGTGTGGAGTCTGCTTGAGATTTTCTCTCTGCCTCTCCCTCTGCCCCTCTCCCTACTCAAGTGCACTCTCTCTCTCTCTAAAAATAAATACATAAACAAAATCTTTTTTAAAAAGAAATGTTTGATGGAAACTTTATCCCAAATCACCTAGTCCTCTTGCTTTATTGGATGAAAATCTTCATTTTTTTCGTACTTGTTTGATTCATTTGACATCTCCACAAAGTATGTACTGAATGTCTCTATCCAGTAACTCAGTGAGGTGCTCTGAGGAGGGGCAATTACTATGGTGAGCAGTACAGCCACAACTCCTACTTTCTGTCTGTGTGGGTCCAAGGATCTGTTCAGATTTCCTACCTCCTCTTGAATCAGTTTGGTAATTTTTGTTTTTCTGTTGTATGATATATTTAATCTGAATTCTCAAATTTATTGTTATATAGAATTTGGCCTCTTAATTTTTTAAATTCTTTATCATTTCTTCTTATATTTCTAACAGTTTATGTTTTTATTTTTTCTCTTTCTTGATCAGGAAGTGGTATATAAAACCAGATCTAAAAAGATGTCTTATTATAATAATCACTAATGCTTACATATTACTTCCAATCTGTTCTGTTTTTCTTATTTTATGTAACCCTCCAAAGCCCTAGGAGCACATCTAAACTGAAAGTGCACGCCCTTATAAAGACCCTATACGTGGGGCACCTGGGTGGCTCAGTTGGTTGGACATCTGCCTTCAGCCCAGGTCATGATCCCGGGGTCCTGGGATCAAGTCCCACATCGGGCTCCCTGCTCAGTGGGGAGCATGTCTTTCCCAACCCTTCCGCCTGCAGCTCCCCATGCTTGTGCTCTCTCTCTCCCTCTCTCTCTGACAAATAAATAAATAAAATCTTTAAAAAAAAATAGACCTTATACCAATTTTCTATAGGTGACATATTGAAATCTGCCTCTCTGTATCTTGATGTTATTTTTTTTCCTGAAGGAATATTTCTATTTCTTCTTTTTAACTTTTTTAGCTTAGGTATTTCACTATCTCTGTAGGAAATAATTACTAGAGAGAAGAAAAGAGGACACAACACAAAAGAAAAGATATATACTTTTAAAAAAGAAATACCTCTTGCTATCTGTTTTTGTTTAGGAGAAAATGTTTATTTGTTAAATGACTAGAGTGAATATTCTAAAATTCTTACAAGAAGAAGGCAGAAAAAGTAGATATACTGGAATTGTAAACATTACAGAATCTGCTTGGGTAGGCATGAATCAGAAAGTAATACATTTAAATATTTCTCCCAGTTAAGAGGTCCTAGAATGTAATTTGTGTAGGTACAAAAGGCAGAACTTAAACTAAGGAAAATTTACCAGGAACCAGATATTAAACAAGTATGAGGAAGAGCTTTCTAGTAATTGTAGCTTCTACCTATGAGTGGGAAGGCCTGCCTCATGGTGTAATGAATTTCCTACTCAGATTGGATGACCATATAACATTTTGAGAGTAAAATAGGGTACTAATAAATTTGGTTGCATAATTCTTGAAATAAGTATTTATTGATTAATAAGTTGGTTTTATTTTATTGGCAAATTTATGTAATAAAACTAATATTAAAATTCTTAATAAATAAACAAGATATGTCTATATATTAAAGCAAATGTCAAAAGATTGCCTACTAAAATTATATAAGCTGCATTTTTTGTCTGATTTGAATACGTTTTTGAACTTATTTTTTGGGTACTTATTTGAATACTTTAATCAGTAACATATAAATTAGGACATCTTTGCCTTTATTTCCCCTGCATATTTCATGTATATTAGCCCTATAATTCCCCTATTACTTGAAGAGTCCACTGAGTGGCAGACTGACAGCTTCAAGTATCCTGTGGGCTGGGGTGAGGACCGTGAGAATTGCCAAATCAGTTGTACCCCACTGTCTGGACTGCCACTAAGCCAGCAGGGCAGCAAGGGACAAAATGGTGTGTGCATTAAAAAAAAAAAAAAAAAAGAAGAAGAAGAAGAAGTTGGTGTGTTGCGTGCATTTCCTTTCTTTCTTTTTTTATTTTTATGGTTTTATTTATTTATTTGACAGAGACAGTGAGAGAGGGAACACAACCAGGGGGAGTGGGAGAGGAAGAAGCAGACTCCTAGCTGAGCAGGGAGCCCAATGTGGGTCTCGATCCCAGGACTCCGAAATCATGACCTGAGCCGAAGGCAGATGCTTAATGACTGAGCCACCCAGGGGCCCCATGCATTTCCTTTCATTACCAAGTGTCCTGCATTTTCTCCTTGTGGGATTACTGTTAGTTGCTGTCCTCCTAGAAAGGTTTGGCATCTATCAGATTTAACCATGAGCTAAAGTGGGAACTCTGTTCACTGCATAAAATCTTCAGCTGAGTAGAAGCTGAAGCTGGAAAAGTGAAAGTTCACCAGACCTGTCCTACCATTTTTAATGCAATTATTACTAATGATACTAGGTTAACCTAGGGCAAATGCTAAACTGAACAGACAAACAATACACCATGATGTATGAGGGGACCATCCTTGTCAAGCCAGCCGTGATGATCTGAGACATGCAAAGTTGTTTTCTCTTTTATTTAGGCCTAAATTCTACACAGGCCAAAGGAATTCAAAATCACAGTTCATGGGGGGGGGGGGTGTTTGAAATAGGTCTAAAATGTGGTGACTCTAGAGTGCTGTTTGTTTGGTGCATTGCTCCTCACAAGTTTCCCTCCAGCCCCGTTGGAGGCTGGGAGATGCTGGAGACTTCCTCCAAGAAAGGAATAGTAGCTGGCTGCTACTAGGGGTGGAGCTGAGTTAACCTGCATTTGAATCAGGGCTCACTACCTGCTGCCCTTGAGCAAGTCCCTGTGTCCCACTCTGGGTCTCATTTTCTCCTCCATAAGTTGGAGATAACAATAGTAACTTTGTCATAAGCTTACCATGAGGATTAAATGACTTAACATTGATAAAATAGTATTTGCTATGGAATTGTTAAATAAAATAAAATGGGCTTCTAGAGCCATGTGGGAGAGAAAAGGAAATGTGTTTTGTTCTACTGTGTTCTGTTCTTCAGACTCACGGTTGAGAGTTTCTCTTCTTCCCTCTCTACAAGGAAAGAATTGCCCTTGGTCCTAAAATAAGAATCCTATTGGATATGATGGCAAAGGCACAATGACATGGTTGCTGCTACTTTCAAAGGGCTCTTAATGCAAGATAGTCTTGCATTAAGAAACTTAATTAAGGGCTTTTAGGTCCTTGCACTCTGGTTAGGAGATATCCTTAAGATTCTGAAATCTGGAGCTATCCAAAATAACTTTCTGCAAAGAACATCAGCAGTAGACAGTAAATAGCAGCTCCAGGGAAGAAAATTAGAATAAGCTGAAAATGTCTTCGGACTCCCATCATAGTTATAGGGGAGAACAAAATGTAAGCGCCATAAACAGGACCATGACTCATCATATGGCCCCTGAAATCATGGTCATGAAAACCAAAATACTGTACATAAGAAATCATACAGCAGCTTTAATATGCTGTAAGATTATATTATTTTTCTGGTTTTAAATTTAACTGCCTGTCATTCCATGTTTATGCTAACCCCATACCACTGTGGGGCATTCAGGGTTTTTTTCTTCATTCTAGAATAAAATGTTCTTCAACTGAAAAACTGTTCAGATGAATCACAGCCTAAGAAGTGCATGTGGGCAGTTTATAATAAAATAAAAGCATTACCTTTGCTAAAGCATCAGAATATTTTTTTAAAGCAGGATGCACTTTGTATTCAACAATAATTACTATGTTTTTTTAAAAAAAAAACAGTGGTTGAAAAAAAGCCGTACTACTTATTACTGACCCGCTGACTCACCTGAATTTTAGTGACTCTCGATGATGCCAGAATGACTTCTTTCAAAAGTAACATCCCAGATTTAGTCACAAATGAGGGTAATCTGGCCACGGCATTCACACTTTCCTGACAACAACCCTGTCTGTTGTCACGTAGTTAGGCGGTGTCAGTTCCAATTATTATTCTTCAGATACTGTGATGAAAGAAGTTTGGGATTATGTATAAACAGGTAGGTCTTGTCACTCTCAAATCAAAGGGTCAAGCTCAAAGCATGAACCCATGGAGCGGACTGGGCTCCATTAAGACTTGCTGGAAAGCTCTCTGCAGGGCTCTGCTACACAAGTGTTAGTTACTAAGGGATGAAGACCTGATCAGCCACACTGGAACAAGGAAGCACTTCCACACCCAGGTCACACACATTTCCATCTGTTCAAATCCTAAGATTCTTCAACACAGAAGTCTGAGAGTAAGGGGATGAACATGATCAATGAAACTCTTCCTCTTTAATTTCAGTGCTTCCTAATATTCATGTAAGTTTAGGGGACAAAGAACAATCTGTTAGGCCAGGAACAAAGTTCTTTGGAGTGGGGGTTTTGTGTATAAGGAGAAGGCTCGGGGAGCCCGGGTGGCTCAGTCGGTCAAGCATCTGCCTTCAGCTCAGGTCCTGATCTCAGGGTCCTGGGATCGAGCCCTGCATCAGGCTCTCTGCTAAGCAGACATGCTTTCCTTCTCCCTCTGCCTGCCTCTCTGCGTGCTTGTGTGTGCACGCTCTCAATCTCTCTCTGTCAAATAAATACAATCTTAAAAAAAAAATGAGAAGGCTCTTGCATTTCAGGTATCCACAACAGAACAATTTGAGTCTTTATAACTTTATTGGTAAGAAGTCAGATTTTTCATAGACATTAATCCTTTGTTTTATCAATGAAGGACCAAGTAATTTATATACATATACATAAAATACATAAAATTGTATTGATTTGATTAATGCAGAAGTTGGCAAATATCGCCTTTACCTATTTTTTTTTTTTAAGATTTTATTTATTTATTTGAGAGAGAGAGAATGAGAGACAGAGAGCATGAGAGGGAGGAGGGTCAGAGGGAGAAGCAGACTCCCTGCCGAGCAGGGAGCCCGATGCGGGACTCGATCCCGGGACTCCAGGATCATGACCTGAGCCGAAGGCAGTCGCTTAACCAACTGAGCCACCCAGGCGCCCGTCTTTACCTATTTTTGTAAATATTTGTTGGAACATAGCTACACTCATTTGTTTACATATTATCTACAGCTGCTTTCACTCAGCGATCATGTGTAGAGTATAAAATAATTGGTATGTAGTCCTTGGGGGGGGGTGGAGTTTGCTGACCTCTGGATTAATACAATATTTTCATAAAACTTTCTTAAAGACCTCATGGGTTTTCTTCATGGTTCGCTTGTGTCCTGGCCCCTAGGGAAGAGAGGAGAGTAATGTAGGTACAGCTGGGTTAAGATCCATTTGGTAGTTTTATGCTCTGTGCTGCCTTCATTTACCCAGCCAAAGTCGCTTCTTACTTCCATTGTGTCTCTCTAAACTCTAGCGATAAGTCTAATTTTGCAGTCATGTGTTTAAATGTTTGTCTTTCTATTTGATATTGATTAACTTGAGAGTAAGGCTCCCACTTGACTTAATTTTTTTATTCTCAAAATCAAAAACAATAGTTGGCGTAATACTAAGAATTTTAAGGAATTAAATTAAGTTGGCAGAATTTTCCAGCATCCCAAAGCAGAAGCATTGTATGATGAATGCAGACAAAAGAAGCTGAGAATGCATTCTCCCTCACAGCAGTTTAAATTATTTTAAAGATAATTTAACATGAACTCTAAACCTAGGGTTATATGGAAGAAGAACAGGAATTGAGAGTTTCTGATGTGTCTTGAGCATAGAGCTGAAAATCAGTAATCAGGAAGTATATTTAACAAAAATGAAGATTTTGTTTTTACTTTGTAGCTTTTAATTTTTCTTTTATGATACATGCTATGAACTCCTGGTCATTGAAATGATTGAGGGAATGGGATTTTATAGTTAACTTAATAATCTGGCTAATTACTATATAGTAATAGGTTTCCAATTTTGGGGGGATGATTAAATAAACAGTCATAAAACCATCTGGACAAATTTTAAACTTGCTTTAATGATTCAGAAGGCGTTTCAGGATCTTGAAGTAACACAGTTATTATAATGAACATAAATAGTAGGTGGTCAAATACTTACTGATTTTCATTCTGCACTTCAAAGAAGGCAGTCTAAGAAATTGGGCTAAAAATATGCTGACCCTGTGGTATATTTTGAAAATTGCTTCAAAAATTCCTGATATCAGCTTGTTTACTTGTCATTTATATTTTTCACATAAAAGTAAATTGCAGGGTGAGGGGATGGGTTAGCCCGGTGATGGGTATTAAGGAGGGCACGTATTGAGTGGAGCACTGGGTGTTATACCCAAACAATGAATCATGGAACACTACATCAAAAACTAATGATGTAATGTATGGTGACTAACATAACATAATAAAATAAAATTTTAAAAAGAGTATACAAAAAAAAAAATGCCATCCTTCCTTGGCATTCTGTACTTAATGTTGAAGATATAACTGTCATTAAAGTAGAATTTAGACTTCCAAAAAATAAAAAGTAAATTGCAGTAAAAAAAAAAAAAAAAACTTCAGTTATTTGAGTTTCTTAGCTTTTTGCATTGTAGATAAAGGAAAGTTTTCGTTTTACAGTTCCTAAGTATCGTAAGAGTTGGTAGGCTTCTAAAATACTTTTCCTTTTAGTTTTGATGCCAGTAATAAATATTAGTTTATACCCATTTTAACCATCAGAAAGAAATATCCTACTATCAGTCTTCTTCCAAAATTGGTTTTCTGTCTCAATGTCCAAAGTGATGATTGTTATGGACCTGGATGGAGAGAGATGAGTTTAAATCCTGACTCAGCCACTTATTTGTGTGATGATGGTCAAGTTATCTCTTTATGTTTCCATGTCCTCATTGGTAGAAAAAGATACTTAAATAACAGGGTTATGTAAAGATTAATAAGTTAATGAATATAAATCCTTTAGCTAGCAAGGTTCTGGCACTTAGAGAGCTGAAAATGGTAACTATTTGTTCTCCTTAGAGTTCAGATTTTTAAAAAGTATTTACTTTTTAATTTTTAAAATTGGCATATAATAAAATTGGCATATGGTTTTGGCATATAGTTCCATGAGCACTAACATGTGTATACATTCACATAACCATTGTCACAATTGGGATGCAGAACAATTCCATCCCCAGCCCAAAAAAATCCCTCATGCTGTCCCTTTGAAGTCACACTCTTTCCCTGTCCCCATAACATAGAACAACCACTGATCTATTTCCCATCACTATAGTTTTCTCTTCCTAGAAAGTCATAAATGGAATCCTACACCATAACCTTTCAAGACTGGCTTCTTCATCAGGAATGATACGTTTGGGATTCATCCAGGTTTTTGTATGTGGCAATAGTTTGTTCCTTTTACTGTCTAAAGTATTCCATCATATGGATGTATCACAGTATGTTTATGCATTCACTCACTGAAAGACATTTCAGTTAGTGCCAGTTTGGACAATTAAAAAAAAATTTTTTTTTTTTAAGATTTTATTTATTTATTTGAGAGAGAGAGAGCACATGTGAGGGGGGAGGGTCAGAGGGAGAAGCAGACTCCCTGCTGAGCAGGGAGCCCGATGCGGGACTCGATGCTGGGACTCCAAGATCATGACCTGAGCTGAAGGCAGTAGCTTAACCAACTGAGCCACCCAGGCGCCCAATTTAAAAAAATTTTTAATTTTTTTTTTTTTTATTTTTAGAGGAGGGGGAGGAGCAGAGAGAGCATCTTAAGTAGGCTCCATACCCAGTGCAGAGCCTTATGCAGGGCTCCATCTGGAAACTCTGAGATCATGACCTGAGTAGAAATCAAGAGTCAGATGCTTGACTGACTGAGCCCCCCAGGAGCCACATTTTTGGGCAATTCTGAAGAGAGCTTCTGGATGAACATATGTTATGTGAACATATGTTTTCATTTCTCTAAGGTAAATGTCTGGAAGTGGGATTTTTAGGTCATACAGAAGGATGTGTTTAACTTTTTTAAAAAATATTTTATTTATTTATTTGACAGACAGAGAGACATCGAGAGAGGGAACACAAGCAGGGGGAGTGGGAGAGGGAGAAGCAGGCTTCCCGCCGAGCAGGGAGCCCAATAGGGGCTTGAGCCCAGGAGAATTGACACTTTTATTATGTTAAATCTTTAATCCACAAACACAATGTATGTCTCCATTTATTTGGGGCTGCATTGACTTCTTTCACTAGTGTTCTGTGATTTTCAGCATCCAAGTCTTGCAAATACTATGTTAGATTTATGCCTAAGCATTTCATTATTTTATTTATTTTTTATTTTTTTAAGATTTTATTTATTTATTTGACAGAGAGAGACACAGCGAGAGAAGGAACACAAGCAGGGGGAGTGGGAGAGGGAGAAGCAGGCTCCCTGCTGAGCAGAGAGCCCGATGTGGGGCTCGATCCCAGGACCCTGGGACCGTGACCTGAGCCGAAGGCAGACGCTTAACGACTGAGCCACCCAGGCGCCCAGCATTTCATTATTTTAGAGCTATTATGTTTTTAAAAATTATTTTCAGTTTTCATTTGATCACTGTTAGCATATAGACATAAGATTTTTGTGATTATAAATCCTGATACCTTCCACAACTCATTTATTTGTTCTTGGGTTTTTTTGTTTTGTTTTACTTTGTTTTACTGTTGTTGTAGATTACTTTGTATTTCCTACATAGACAATTTTGTCTCTTGCAGATAGGGACGATTTTATTTTTCCTTTTCCAATCTTTTTGATGTTGAGTAAGAGTGGTAAAAGTGGCTATTTTTGTTTTGCTCCTCACTTAGGGTGGAAAGCATTCAGCTTTTCATAAAAAAGCATGATGTTAGTGAGAGGTTTTATTTATTTATTTATTTATTTTGGCAGATGCTCTTTAACAAGTTCGAGGAGTTACTTTCTATTCTGAGTTTGCTGAGCTTTTTTTTTTCTTTTAATCATGAAGAAATGTTAAATTTTCTCAAAGTATCTTTTGGTTATCTCTTAATTTCTCTTCTTTAGATGGTTGAGATGGTAGATATATTGATTGGCCATGATGTTCAGCGGTCATTATTCTTTATATATATTCCTGCATACTATTTGCTGATATTTTATAGAGGATTTTTGTGTTCAATGTTCAAGAGTGATACTGGTCTGCAATTTTCTTTTATTTTCTTGTTCTCTTTCTCTGGGTTTTATATCACAGGATTGCTGGCTTCACAAACAGATTTGAGAAGTCTTCCCTGCTCTCCTATTTTTAGGGAGAGACTATAGAACTGATATTATTCTTTAAATATACCAGTAAGCCATTTGAGTCAGTAGATATTTTTGGAAAGTTTTTCAATTAAAAAAATCAATTTCTTTGATAGTTACAATACTACTCAGAATATCTATTTCATTTTGGGTGAGTGTTGGTAGTTTATGGTTTTTGAGGTATTGGTCCATTTCATATAAATTATTGGATTTATGTGCTATTAATTATTCATAGCATTCCCTTATTTTTCTTTTCATATCTGTAGAGTCTATAATGATATCCCCTGTTTCACTTTTGTAGTAATTTGTGTTTTCTCTCTTGTTCTTTTTAAGTTTTGCTAGAGCTTTATCAATTTTATTAATCTTTCTTATGGTTAATAAAAACCAATTTATTCATCTTTATTGTTTTCCTCTTTTTAATTTTTACTCTTAATTTTGTTATTTCCTTCTTATGCTTTTTAAATTTTTTATTGTTTCTAATTTCTTAATGGAAAAGTTTAGATTAGTGATTTGGGACCTTTAAATTTAGCATTAAATGCTAAAAATTTCTCTCAATGGATGGCTTTAGGGTCATCCCCCAATATTTTGGGTCATCCCCCCAAATTTAAATATTTTTAATATTTTGGATTTTAATTTTTTTCAGTACAATATATTTTTTAAGTACCTTGAGATTTCCTTTTTTTTTTTTTACCCGTGGATGATTTATTAGGATGTTGTTTAATTTCCAAGTGTTTGGAAATTTTCTTATTATCTTTTTGTTATGAGTTTCTAGTTCAATTGTAGTATGGAGAACATGTTTTGTATGAATTCAGCTTTTAAAATGTGTTAAGTTTTGTTTTGTAACAAATAGGATCTAGTCTGTGTTATGATTGCTCCATGTGCACTTGAAAAGAATGTGTACCATGCTATTATTTGGTGCTGTATAAATGTGAATTAAATCCACTTAGTTGATGGAGTTGTTCAGTTTTTCTATATCCTTCCTGAGTTTTGTTGGCTTATTTATATATTCTACTGAGAGAATTTGAGGTTGTCCAGTATAATTATGGGTTTATTTCCTTTTCAATTTTGTCAATTTTGCTTTCTATATTTTGAAGCTTTGTTCATTTAGGATTGTTTTGTCTTCTTGGTGGATTGACCCTTTTAATTGTATGTAAAATCCCTGTTTATCACTTTAGTTTTCTTTTGATTAGTATTTGCATGCTATACCTTTTCCCCTCATTTTAACTTACCTGGCTTACCTAGTAGTATTTACCCAAGTCTCTACCATTTCTGTGGCTTTTCCTTCAATCCTAGTATTACAAGTTTTATTTTGATATCATTTCCCTTTGATCTGAAAAATTTCCTTTAACAATTGTTTTATGGTTTCATTTTTTTTAAAGATTTTATTTATTTATTTGAGAGAGAGAATGAGAGAGAGAGCATGAGAGGAGTGAAGGTCAGAGGGAGAAGCAGACTCCCCGCTGAGCAGGGAGCCCGATGCGGGACTCAATCCCGGGACTCCAGGATCATGACCTGAGCCGAAGGCAGTCGCTTAACCAACTGAGCCACCCAGGCACCCAACAATTGTTTTAAAGTAAATTCTCTGACAATAAATTTCCTTCATTTTCATTGAGAAAGCACTTATTTTATCTTTATTCCTGAAGAAGATTTTGCACTTGAAAATATTGAGCCAGTTCCTTTGGTCTCCATGATGTCAGAAAAGAAACAATATTTGAATTATTTTTCCCCTATAGTTAATGCATTGTTCTTTCTTTCTATTTTTAATATATTTTCTTTGTCTTTAATTTTCAGAAGGTTGATTATAATATATCTTGGCATGAGCTTCCTTGTGTTTATCCTGTGTGGGGTTTACTGAACTTTTAAAATCTGTAAATTTCTGATTTTCACCAAAAATTGGACATTTCAGCTACTATTTCTTCAGATTTTTTTCTGCATGACCCTTTTTTCTTTCCTCTGGAACTCCAGTTACACGAATATTAGACCTTTTGGTATTGTCCCACACATCTTTGTTCCTGTCATCTCTATTCTTCTTTTGAGCCAATCCAGGGAGTTTTTATTTAGACATGTAAAGTTCTAAAAACATGCCATTAGAAAAGGTTTATGGAAAATCCCTAGTATCCTGCTGAGTCTTATATTTGTGCCATGTTTTGTTTTTAAGAAAGTATTATTATTAATAGTTGCATTAGTCTAAACCACCAGTCAATTAAATCAATGAGAAATAGGAGACATTTTAAATTGGTTTTATGTGAAGTATGTGTGCACTTGTGGTTTTTAAACATGTCCACAAACTTTTTAACACTCTTTCTATCAAAAGGTTCACTTTAGCTACACTCCCTTGAATAGTGTTCAGTGTTATTTTAGTGAATTGCAGCTAACAGAATGCATTGGAAAGTGAGGGTGTGTCACTATCAAGGTCATGTAGGAAAAGGAATACAGCTTCCACGAGGCTCTCTTTTTTGAAAAACTCACCTTTGTTAGTCTGCCACCATATTGTGAGGTCACATATAGAGAGTATATGTAAGTGTTTTAACTGATATCCACAGCCAAGAGTCCAGGATATGTCTAGCATGTTGATGTCAGATGGCATCTGAATGAGCAAGACTTCAGATTATTCCAGTTCCCAGCCTTCAAGCTGCCCCAGCCAGAGCTGAGTGGAGCATAGATAAATTGTCCTGAGTCCTGCCTGAGTTGTTGATATTTAAGCAAAATATATCTTGTTGTTATTAGCCGACATATTTTGGGTTGTTTATTATCTAGCAATACATAAATGGAATAGATTTTGGTATTTGGTACTTGGAAGTCCTGCTGGGGATGCTGCTATTACAAAAAATAAAAAAAGCCAAAAAACCTAAAACATATAGGAATTGCTTTGGAATCTCAGGTAGAGGGTAATGAAAGCTGAACTCCTTGAAAAGACTTTTAACAGAAAACAGCCTTTCTTTAAGGCTTCTAAGGCAGATAACAAAATCCATCCACCGGTCTTTTAATTACATCTGCCCCCATACCATTCAAGTCCTAGAGATATTTCATTTGCTAACGTTTTGCCTTTTACCTGCACCTCATTGCAACATACCATATATGAGAGCCTTAGTCATTGCGATGCCACAGCACATTAGGAGTTAACCTCCCTCCCACACTTGCCTCATGCAATGGTTGCTATCTGACTCTTGTGTAATTCAGGTTCAAAATCCTATCCTGAGGGGCTGTTTTCTGGAGGCACTTCCCATTCCAACTCTTAAATTGGGTTTTCATGAATTCAGAGC
Source organism: Mirounga angustirostris (assembly GCF_029215605.1). Lineage (NCBI taxonomy): Eukaryota > Metazoa > Chordata > Mammalia > Carnivora > Phocidae > Mirounga > Mirounga angustirostris. Next base: position 53,169,095 of record NW_026991709.1, on the reverse strand, counting down.
CTGAGACAATGACTCAGTGCACCCAGTTTATTTGAAAGATAATTCCAGGAAACAGAGTGAGAGGAGGGGAGAATGAGACAGGAGAGAGAAAAGCCAACAAAGAGCGTATTATTGAGCAGATTGTTGCTGAGAACTGATGGGATTTGATCCTACTTGTGAACTTTGAAGAACCTTGTAGACTATGCCTCAGAAATGTCTTGCTAAAAAGCCAGAGTCCAGTCTGCTTATATAGAAACTCCTGTTCAACATTGTTTGAGGGATGTTCCCATGGTTATTAACATTTCTGCACTTTTGTATCTATTGAGCATCTATGTACATCTACTCAGTGACCTTCCAAGACTTCAGAGAAATTCCTGAAGCAGAAACAAAACAAAACAAAATAAAACAAAACAAACAGATGTCATACTTGAGGAGAGATGCTCACAATATGCATGGAATTGTTTACATCAGCTGCACTGAAATCAGACTAAAAAAAATGAAATCTTGCCATTTGCAATAGTGTGGATGGAACTAGAGGGTATTATGCTAAGTGAAATAAGTCAGAGAAAGACAATTATCATATGATCTCACTGATACGTGGAATTTAAGAAACAAAACAGGATCATAGGGGAAGAGAGGGATAAATAAAAAAAGATGAAATCAGAGAGGGAGACAAACCATAAGAGACTCTTAATCATAGGAAACAAACTAAGGGTTGCTAGAGAGGAGAGGGGTAGAGAGATGGGTAACTGGGATGGACATTAAGGAGGGCCTGTGATGTAATGAGCACAGGTATTTTAATTTAATTTAATTTAATTTAATTTATTTATTTATATGACAGAGAGAGACAGCGAGAGCAGGAACACAAGCAGGGGGAGTTGGAAGAGGGAGAAGCAGGCTTCCCGCAGAGCAGGATGGGGCTCGATCCTAGGACCCTGGGATCATGACCCCTGAGCCAAAGGCAGACATTTAACCAACTGAGCCACCCAGGCACCCTGAGCACGGGTACTTTATATAAGACTGATGAATCACTGAACTTTACCTCTGAAACTAATAATATATTATGTGTTAATTAATTGAATTTAAATTAAAAAAAGAAATTTAAAAAAAAAGAAATCAGATGGACTGAGTGGGATATGCCTTTGAAGACCAGAAGAATCTACTACATCTTCATTTATAATTGAGGGGTATATGCTAAATTTCAAGTAGAGGTTAGGACAGAATTTATTTTGCATCCAAGCTAATAGACCTTTTGAAAGCTCATGAGCTCCATGTTCCAAACTTTTGGTCTAGAATCTCAGTGATTCTATGTCCTCTTTCCAGGCGCACGGGAAGCCTCACCCTCTAGCCTCTCTTGCAATTAGGTTGGTTATGGACTGAGTTCTAGAGAAAGGTTAGGGGACAGAAGTGAAGTATACCACTTCCAGCTCTCTCCCCTAAAATTATTCCACTCTTTGCTTGTTAGTCAAGAGACAGTTCAGTGGGAAGATGATGGAATCACACAATGGGAGGAACCTAAAGTCTTAAGTCATCATTTGGAAGAGAAGAGCCCAGGCTAGTCACCCAACTCCCATCAGACAGTGACTTGAGTGGGAAATAAACTGTGTGTGTGTGTGAATCCAAGGATATTTGGGGTTGTTTGTTTTAGCAGTTGATCTTAATTACTTTGGCTAATACAAAGTGGTATCTTACATAAGGCCAGTAGTTTCATGATTCTCACTACTTATTGGCTATTGAAAGTATTTGTTACCACCTCATTATCTTATATGCAGGCATGCGATGATAATTGACAGAATCATGTTTGTGATTTGCTTTCACCCTTTTTAGGGACTAGGCAGGAGATCAGCTCAAAGCAGTGGTATTAATGTTTTTAGATAAGTTTCCTCCTATGTGCCATTGCTATCTTGCACTTGCTGAACACAACCTGAGAGGGAAATCTTTCCTTCATGATTTCAATATAATAAACATGAGAGGAAGAACCAGCATGAAATAAATACTGTTTTCTCTTCATCATGAGTGGCAAAGAAAATATACTGGATATAATAAATATGAATCAGTGAAAGACAGCGGATAATCACTTGACTTTCAGATGAATAAGGAAGAAGGTTGCGTAGTGTTTAATAATACGTCTTATCATTTTTAGACACCCATAAGGATAATACGCATCTATTTGGTGTCAGATGGACTGTGACAAAGAAGTAAGAATACTCCCTCTTGTGGTTCTTGAGAAAAATAATTCCTGCTATGAGAACATACTGAGAAAACAGAAATTCCAGATTCTAAGATAACTTCAATGAATAGTTAGAACTTATCCTTTGCTCCCTGACCTGGTTCTATGAAGCTGAGTAACCATGTAGGCTGTGTTGATATGCATCTTCTTGAGAGTGTTTGTGACCTTGTATCGCTAACCTCAGGGAGGACTTGAGGATATGATGGAGGGAAGGACTCTTCCACCTAAACTGGAAGAAGGCTGCTTTCCACTTGGAATTGTGTCCCTGGAGGATAAAAGAAATAGTAACTGTCTCTAAATTTCTTCTTTCTTTGGCCTTGTAATTACTCTGGGGGAAGCTTCCATTTAAGAGGAGTGAATTTGGTGTTGGGACAGTCTCTCCTCTAAAACCCATCTCTCATTATTTTATGGGTGGGTGTAAATCTATTCCTCAGGTTCTGCTGGAATTGTTCTGCTTGGAATTTTATTTAGCAGCTTTGCTTTTCTCACGGGATAGTTGGCTGCAAAATGCCAGAAATAGGAAATTTACTCTTTTCTTAAGAAGTAAAATAGGGATAGCATCGCAATTGGAAGACAAAAAATATCCAATGTCAACAGTGGTTTGATGTGAAATTATCATTTGTTTTCTCATAATTGATGCCTCTTGCTTTTTGCTGCTAATGTTTCACCATTAGAAATATGATATACTTCAGTTCTGAGGAGGGTTGACATGTGCATAGGAAATAAATATCTGTTTATCTCTAAATCTCTTTCTCTCTCTGGTTCTCTAGTTTGGTTGTATATATTTTTCTGGTTTGCCCAGAAAAGCCCTGGTTCACATTGCTGTCCCTGTGTCCCATTTGGCTCAGGATTTGTTCCCTTTTCATTTTTTTTTCAATGAAAATTTTAACAAATTTGAATTTTGTCAGTCATAAAATATAACTTTAAGAACATTAGAGGCAGGCACCTGGGTGGCTCAGTTGGTTAAGCGACTGCCTTCGGCTCAGGTTATGATCCTGGAGTCACAGGATCGAGTCCCGCATAGGGCTCTCTGCTCGGCAGGGAGTCTGCTTCTCCCTCTGACCCTCCTCCCTCTCATGCTCTCTGTCTCTCATTCTCTCTCTCTCAAATAAATAAATAAAATCTTTAAAAAAAAAAAAGAACATTAGAGGCAATTTTAAATTTAAAAAAATATTACATTGAAAAAAATGCATTATTTGGAAAAGTACCTGTGATGTGATATTGGAAAGCAAAGAAACTGATTAAAGCACTTGATTTGTGAGGGGAAAAGAAACTGCCTTGGACTGGTTGAGCCATAGTACTTCTCCTATTCCATTGGAGAGAAGGTCACACGAACCACCAGGATGCATGGCTGCTGGGAAATGTAGTTTCACTGTTGGCCCAGAAATAGGAAATGGGTTTGAGAAACATTTAATCTGTGTCTGTCACACTATCTTAGAACGAATGAAGAGAAGACATGTAAGATATATGCAGTACAAAAACAAGAAAGGTGTTATTTACACTTGCAGATAAAGACATGAGGCTCAGAGTAACTAAGAAAATTATTTATGGCTACACAGTCAAAAAGGGGCAGAATTAAGCATTGAATCTGAGTCCATTTGACTTCAAGTTCTGACATGTGGTATTATATCCCAAAGCTTTCTCTGTAGTTCCCAGAAATCACACTTTATAGCACCATTTGTATTTTTATGGTTAACAGAAGTTAGGATTTAAGTGATTTAGGTTATTATTTCTAATTTTACTTGAATTATATTACTTGCATACATTTTTTGGAAGCCATGACTAAATATAAATATCAAAATGATTTAGGGGCACCTGGGTGGCTCAGTCAGTTTCAGCTTGATTGAAACCACCTGGGTGGCTCTGATTTCAGCTCAGGTCATGATCTCTGAGTTGTGAGATTGAGCCCTGCATCAGGCTCCACACTGGGTGTGGAGCCTGCTTAAGAGTCTCTCCCTCTTCCCCCTGCTGTTCCCCCACACCCCCCCAAAAAAACAACAACAAAAAAGATTTATATATTCTTGTCCATCAATAATTTAGATTTGATTTAAACTTTCTTGTGAAAGTCCTTTTAATACCTTAATTATGCACAGACAGAAGATAGCTTTTCCTTTTTTCTATGTATTTATCTATTTTATTTTTTTCTGACTTGAGATCATGAAGTTAGAAACAAAATCTCATAAGAGATTTTATCATTTTTTCTAGGTTGAGCTTAAACACATAACCTAGTTCTTGCTCAGAGCTTTTCATTAGTTTTGGGGGTGAGTATAATATAAACCTGGAAGGTGTCTCTCTTTATATGTATCTTTCTCTCTTACATAAATAGTCTTGAGACTCATAAAAGCAAACTAAGATTCTGCAATTCAATTCCCCATTGCTTTCGTTGGTTCATTTTATCAGCTGTTTGTTGACTGGTTGGTTTACTAGAATAACTCCCTAAAAACATATAACAAGTTGAACAATCCACTTTGCTATTTTTCCACATTTTTTCGGAAGTCAGGACATATAACACTTTTTTTTTTCGTAAACAGATGCTGAACATAATTATGTGAATCTTGGACTTAAAAAAAATACAATAAGGGCGCCTGGGTGGCTCAGTTGTTAAGTGTCTGCCTTCGGCTCAGGTCATGATCCCAGGGTCTTGGGATTGAGCCCCACGTCGGGCTCCCTGCTCTGCGGGAAGCCTGCTTCTCCCTCTCCCACTCCCCCTGCTTGTGTTCCCTCTCTCACTGTCAAATAAATAAATAAAATCTTAAAAAAAAATACCATAAGACACATACTATATAGCGTGAGTTGTAGTGGTCTTTCCTACATTTAGAGTTAGTTTCTGCCAAGGAAGATCTTACCTGACACCAGTTAACAAGCAAAAAACAAAAGAAAACAAAACAAAATTTAAAGATTGTTGGTGACCTTTAACTGCTCCCCTTACATTTCTGTCTGCATCCTTTGCAATTCAGAGTCCACATTTGGGCTGTCTGTGTGTTTAGAGCAAACTGGATGGGAAAAGGCGAAGAGAGAGGACACAACCATTCCGTCCTATAATGCTAACTCTATCTTCCTTTGATTTTGCTATTCTCTACTCTCTACTCAGAAAACAAAGCCTCATTTTTTTTTTTTTTTTTTTTTTTTTGCTTGATTCTGGGCCTGCAGACTTTCTTGCAAAAACAACATTGTTTCTCTACCTATCCTTTGTAGAAATGTGTTTGGCTAATTGTTACTTTGCCCTTACCCTTTCCAAGCACAAAAACCCTGTGGCTTGTCCTTTGAGGAGGCACATGAACTAGGGAAGCATAAATCTCTGTTTATCTCAAACTACAAATCATACATTTAGCCACTCAGCAAGAAACATACCTTCTGTTCCACAGCAGCTCCGTGTGCTGGGTGGTCTGACTCACTGAAAGCTCAGAGATCCCATATCAATAGTGGGTAAATGTAGCAAAAAACAGACTGTAGACTCAACTAGGATTCAGACATGTCTAGACAAGCCTGGTATATTGTAAGGCCATCTCCAAAAGATTTGTTTTTCCCGGTGGGCCAAGATTTCTGAGAAAGTGTTTGTCTTAAGAGAGTATGACCCTGTAACGAAATCTGTTGTCTGGGAAGATGGGAGATTTTGAACACAGTGCCAAATGTTCACTTTCATTTTGACTTATAGCCAAGACCCTACTGGATTCAGGTTTAAATCTTGTGGAGAGCATTAGGTCTGTACTTAAATCCCCAAAGACCCGATTTTCTAAAAACTCTCAACTATAGATGCACAAACAATGCTTTTTTTGGAGCTCTCTAAAGCAGATGCAGAGGTGGGAGCTCTTCCCCACAAGGTAACTGGGGATTCTAAAGATGCTTTCCCTTCACCCTCACTAAGATTTTTATCTCATGGTTACTCATTGAATCAGTAATCCAGGCACATCTTTGAAGAGATTCTGTAGATTGAAGTCCCAAGTTAGATGACCTTAAAGAATGGAGATTATCCTGGTAGGCCTGATCCTATCAGATGAGCCCTTTTAAGGAGGTTTTCTGTAGGTCAGAGCAGAAAAGGAAGTTAGAAATTCAAAGCACAAGGTGGGATTTGAGGTACTGTTGCTGGATTGAATATGAAGGGGGCCTCGTGCCACGGAATACAGGTGGGCTTCCGTAGTTTAAGAGTCGCCCCTTTTTGACAGCTAGCAAAGAAACATGGACCTCATTCCATATTTGGTCAAAAACCTGAATGAGATTCTTTCCTACAGCCTCCAGCTATAAGCCCAGCCCAGAGACACCTTGATTTCAGCCTTGTAAGACCCTAAGCAGAGAACCCACTTAAGCCTTGGTGGACTTCTGACCTAGGGAAGTGTGAGATAATTCCTTTGTGTTAGGTCACTGTGTTTATGGTAATTTGCTAGGCAGCAATAGAAGACCAACGCAGTGACTGAATATCTTGAGACTTTGTATCTTGTGGGACCCAGGCCTCAGCTGGTGGTAGACAGTGGATGCTGGTGGGTAGATGGTGAAGCATGGGGAGAAAAGACTTGGTGAGGGCTTATAAAACCTGCCCTGGGAACTCCTGGAAATTCTCCTGGATGGAAGAAACAACCAGTAAAATTGGAATTGTTACAGTTAATATGAGCCACTAGAAGTACAGGCTGATGAAGTCTGGGAAATTAATTATACACATTTCCATAAAGTCCAGGTTATTTCAACCTCCTAACATGCACTTCATTCAACAAAAGGGACACAGTTTTTGTTGTTGTTGTTTTGGTTTTATTTGTTTGTTTCTGATTTACTTCTCCCCACTCCTAAATTCCCTTGCCTTTTTCTTGGGCCCTGATGTCTTTTGGTAGCTGCCCAGAGACCTGTTTAGCAAGTTTATCGTTGAATAATGAAAACAGATAAATAAATATATATTTTTATATATTATTAAATCTTTGTGACTGAGATAAAATCAAGAGACAGATCATCGTTTTCAGTATACTTAGATGACTTTATCACAAACTTCCTACTAAAAAAAATAGTGAGCAAACATTTTGTATTGGGTTCTTTTAAGTTTTTATTTTAATTCCAGTTAGTTAACATATAGTGTTATATTAGTTTCAAATGTACAATATAATTTAACACTTCCATACATCACCCAGTGTTTATGACAAGTGCCCTCCTTAATCCTCATCACCTATCTCACCCATCCTCTCACCCCCTCCCCTCTGGTAACCATCAGTTTGTTCTCTATAGTTCAGAGTCTGTTTCTTGGTTTGCCTCTCCCTCTCTCTTTTTTCCCCTATGCTCATTTGTTTTGTTTTTTAAATTCCACATATGAATGAAATCATATGGCATTTGTCTTTCTCTGACTTATTTCACTTAGCATAATACACTCCTAGTTCCATCCACATCATTGCAAATGGCAAGATTTCATTCTTTTTGATAACTGAGTAATATTTCATTGTGTGTGTGTGTATATATAGATATATATATGTGTGTATATATATATGCCACATCTCCTTTATCCATTCATCCATTGATGGACACTTGGGTTGTTTCCATAGTTTGGCTATTGTGGACATTGCTGCTATAAACCTCGGGGTGCATGTATCCCTTTGAATTAGTATTTTTGTATTCTTTGGGTAGATAACCTAGTAGTGCAATGCTGAAGTATAGGATAGTTCTATTTTTAACTTTTTTAAGGAACCTTCATACTGTTTTCCAGAGTGGCTGCACCAGTTTGCATTCCTACCAACAGTGTAAGAGGGTTCCCCTTTCTCCACATCCTCACCAGCACTTGTTTCTTGTGTTGTTGATTTTAGCCATTCTGACAGGTGTGAGGTGATACCTCGTTGTAGTTTTGATTTGTATTTCCCCGATGATGAGTGATGTTGAGCATCTTTTCATGTGTCTGTAGGCCATCTGGATGTCTTCTTTGGAAAAATGTCTATTCATGTCTCTTCCCATATTTTAATGGGATTATTTGTTTTTTGTGTGTTGATTTTTATAAGTTCTTTATATATTTTGGATACTAACCCTTTATCAGATAAGTCATTTGCAAATATGTTTTCCCCCTTCTGCAGATTGCCTTTTAGTTTTATTGACAGTTTCCTTCACTGTGCAGAAGCTTTTTATTTTGGTGAAGTCCCAATAGTTTATTTTTGTTTTTGTTTCCCTTGCCTCAGTAGACATATCTAGAAGGAAGTTGCTATGGCCAATGTCAAAGAGGTTCCTGCCTGTGTTCTCCTCTGGGACTTTAATGTCTTCTTGTCTCACATTTAGGTCTTTCATCCATTTTGAATTTATTTTTGTGTATGGTGTAAGAAAGTGGTCCAGTTTCATTCTTCTGCATGTTGCCATCTGATTTTCCCAACACCATTTGTTGGAGAGACTATCTTTTTTCCATTGGATATTCTTTCCTGCTTTGTCAAAGATTAATTGATCAGATAGTTGTAGTTTGTACTGAGTTCTTAAAAAAGGAAATTTGATCAAAGTATGGGAGACTTTTCATTTTCACAGCCAAGATACAGATTAGTACACAGATTATAGTATAACTGTACTGTAATTTTATAAGAATTTTACTGGGAGACAATCCCCCATGGATCTTTTGCATTTCTGTGTGTCTCTTAAGCAGATACATTGACAGTTCTGGTTCTGGAATATCTTTTCAAGTATGTTTGTATGGCAAACAGCTTTGGAAGATAAAGATAGTGTCTCTCTCTGAGGCAAAGGGCAGATTTGTTTGCTGTCCAGGATAATAAAGATAATGTCTTTTTCTAGAGCAAAGGTTGGACAAATTTGTCGGCAGTCTTCTTTAAAAGTGTGGTGTTTCCTAAGCTCAGGGCATCACAGCTGTGATACAAAATCCTATGTGACCAATACAGGTGACCAATTTGTCTTAGTTTGCCTGAGATTTTTCTGATTATTGCAGAGAGTCCTGAATACCAGAAACCCTTCAGTTTTGGGCCCACCAGTGAATTGGTCACTCTTGTGAGCTGTATGCACCTGAGATGCTCCACATCACCCCCATGGGATTTGGGAAACAGGGAACCAGTATAAACTTGAAGTGCTATAAGTAATAAAGTCTTTTGGCTCTGGTCCAGGAGTCTGGTGTCTTGGTCTAGCACCCGAAAAACTGTAGTAGTCTAGCTTATTAGGTAGTAAGTACAGTAAAATATCAGACCCTTAGCAGCTATTTACAAATATAAGTCTGGCAATTGCTGGAACTACAGTTGGAAAAAAAAAGTTTATTTTATATTAGAGGAATGGAATAAACCCATAAGCTTCCTCTAAGGTTTTCAAAAGTTTTTTATGAAATGAGTAATTCAAAAGCAAATCAACCTATGAAAGTGGCTTTGTAAGAACTTATTTCTATTTCCTTTGCAATTTTTTCTCTTCCTCGTAGGTATTTAGAAGTGTATTGTTTAATTTCCAAACATCTAGGAATTTTTCTAGTTACCTTTTTGTAATTATCTATTAGTTTAATTTCACTTTGGTCAGAGAACATACTCTATGATTTCAGTTCTTTGAAATTTGTTAAGATTTGCTTTGGTCTATTTTGGCAAATGTATAAGTGCACTGTAAAAAATTTTGTTTTTTGCATGTATTGGCTGCAGTGTCGTCTGGAGGTCAATTAGGTTAAGGTGGTTTATTGTGTTGTTCAAATCTTCTCTATTCTTACCGATTTTCCTCTGTTTATTCTATCAATTATTGTAACGTTTCTAAGAATGATGGTAGATTTATCTCTTTTGCTTTATACATTAGATGACACAAATTTAGGAATATTTTATTTTCTTATGTAATGGACTATTTTTATCATTTATAAATATCACTCTATTTCCAGTAATACTTGAAGTCTACCTTAGTTGGTATTAATAAAGCTATACTAGCTTTCTTTTGCTTAATTTTTGCATGGTATATATTTTTGCATTCTGTTTTATTTTTAAGTTTTCTGTGTCCCTATATTTCACATACCTTATAAACAGCATTTTCTTTCTTCTTTCTTTCTTTCTTTTTTTTTTTTTTTTTACACTCTGACAGTGTTTGTCTTTTAATTGAAGTCTTTTGCTCCATTCACATCTCATATAACTACTAGTTGGTGCAATGGACTGAATGTTCTGGTAATTAGGATTAGATGAGGTCATAATAGTGGATCCCTCATGAATGGGATTAGTAGTCTAGGAAGGAGAGCTTGCTTCACTCTCTGCCCTCTGACCTATGAGGATACAATCAGAAATCAGCAGTCTGCAACTTGGAAGAGGACTCTCACCAGAGTTCAATTGTGCTGCCACCCTGATCTTGAACTTCCAGCCTCCAGAACTGTAAGAAATAAATTCCTGTTTATAAGCTATCCAGCCTTTGATATTTTGTTGTAGCCCTTCCCCCAAATTGACTAAAACAATTGGGTTTATGTCTACCAACGTATTATTTGTTTTCTATATATCCCATCTGTTCTTTGATCCTTTATTTTTCCCTTCTTGAATTATTTTGGATTAATTGGGTGGTGTTTATTATACCATTTTCCTTCTACAGGATTTTTATACATTTTAAAGATTATTCTTTTGGTGTTTTCCATAGAATTACAATATACACCCATATCTTACGGTGGTCTGCCTTAAATTAGTAGCTTTACTAGTTGCTGACCAATGTAAGAATTCGGCAGTTTAATTTCATTTACCCACCTGCCACCATTTGGGCTAGTGGTGCCATGTACATTAACACCATGAGGCTTTAACATGAGTCGAGGGGAATTGGAAGGCAGATTTTTGGATCCTTCTCTCAATTCCTTTCCTGTCTGGGTTTTTGAAGCTCAATTCCAAGCCGCTTTGGCAGTCCTGAATTCAGACCTCTTTTTCCTCAGTCCAGTAAGACTGTCACTTTCTGTTTGAGCTATATTCCCTGTATCACGATTTGAAAAATGCCCTCATAAAAAAGCCATAGCATGAATGTAGAGCTCAGCATATGTGCTTCCCTTCTCTCAGGGACTGAGGGAGTCCTGCCTGTCCTGGTTTCTTGCCAATGCCTTCAAACAGTTGATTTATGTATGTCATCCAGTTTTTATAGTTGTTTTTGGCAGAAGAGTTAGTTTAATACCAGCTACTTTATCATGCATGGCTGAGACTGGAAATCCCTTAGAACATTTTTTATGAACAGAAATTTCTCCTCATCTAACATTTGGTACACCAGTGGTATAGTTCATGTAAATGCGTGATCATTTTCCTTTTATCCGTTTTCAAAATAATGAGCTAATTCTCTAGTATCTTTTAATGTTGACCAATTATTATTATGTTTAGTATAATTTATGAACTCATGGATTTAAGCATATTTCTTCTTCTTTTTTTTTTTTAAAGATTTTATTTATTTATTTGACAGAGAGAGAGAATGAGCACAAGCAGGGGGAGTGGCAGGCAGAGGCAGAGAGAGAAGCAGGCTCCCCACAGAGAAGGGGGAGCCCGATGTGGGGCTCGATCCCAGGACTCCGGTATCATGACCTGAGCCGAAGGCAGTCGCTTAACCAACTGAGCCACCCAGGCACCCGCATATTTATTATTCTTTAATCTATGGTAGGTATTATTCTTAGTGATGCCCAAATTTCCCCTTCTTTGATCATTGGAAGCCTCTTTAAGTTAGCTCTGAGTCCATTTGACAGGATCCTGGTGGTCGTTGATACATTCCTTGTTATAGGTTTGACAAGATAGTCCAGGATCATCTTGTGTATGCAACCCCCGGGCCTAGAATTACCCATTTATCTAAAGAATCCAAGATAGAGTATGAGAGGAAGATCAAGGGTAAGTTGTGTTCCTAGGGCACTGCCAACTTTCAGTTAAAGCAAGAAGGTAAAGAAACTAACCAGAGGAAAAGCTGAATATATAAGTGATTTTGCTGATGATGTCAGCAAGCCTCTTGCTCAACTATAGACCCCAACAGTTATTTCTTATCACACTTTCTTACGGCATTGATGAAGATGTTTTGCAAAGCCTGGAACATTCCAACCGCCAGACCAGAAAAGCCCTGATAGCAATGGAATGCCTAGAAGACTACACCCTGCACGTCCCATTCCCTGCCCATGATCGGGGCTGAACACATCCCAGCAGCCAGCTATGATAACTGCTTTCTTGCACAGACCTCACCGAATCTCTCCTGTAAAACTCTAGGTGCCCAGCTTGCTGGGGGAGAGGTCAGCGGTTGAGGTTTGAGCCTGCCATTTCCCCTGGATGCTGGCACCCAAAATAAATTTCTCCCTTTTCCAAACCCTCGTCCCTTGAATTACTGGCTTCTCTTGTGATGAGTTTGTTGGGCAACAGTGTTGGCAAACCCAGCCAGGGGCTATGCTCTTGATTTGTCCAGCCCCCTCAGGATTCCCTGGGAGGGAACAGTTGGTGGCAGCACCAGGGCTCACCCCTTCATTTCCTGAGTTAGTGGCTGTGATTGATAGTTTGGTAACAATGACAATTCATGATATCTAGAGGGCAGAGAGAAAGGTTCTTGGAGTTAGAAAAAGGATGAAACATTGGGTCAAACTAATGAGTAGAAGGAGAAAAGGAGGTGGGGAATGAAAGCCTGGTGAATACTAACATATGTTATATGTTAAACCACTTAGTATATGTGTGCTTATTTTTTGCCCTAAAAATTTTCAGATACTAAAAAACACCATCACAATTCTCATGTCACTGATAGTTGCACAGACTCAAGTATTTGTTGGCCCTGCCTTTGTTCTGATCAAAGATTTATCTGGAAAGTATTTCTGTGCCGAGCTCAGAAAATATGAATATTTCCTTCTTTTCAATATGCTAGTAAAGTCAGAGGAATTGCCAGACACTGCAGAGAAATAATTAGTAGAATGGACTGTAATTAATTTGTATATTTTATTTGGTAATAATTCTTCTCCATTCACTATTTTATTACTATTATTATAATTGCAATACATTTAAAGATATTTATTTCATCTACATTTAAGAATTTTTTTTTTTACTTTAGATTTATTTATTTATTTGAGAGAGAGAGCGCAAGCAGGGAGAGGGGCCGAGAGAGGGAGAGAGAATCTGAAGCACAGAGTTGGACGTGGGGCTCGATCCCACAACCACAAGATCCTGACCTGAGCCAAAACTAAGAGCCGGACACTTAACTGACTGAGCCACCCAGGTGCCCCTATTAAAGACTTAATGTGTGACCTGTTTGATATTTTCTGCTGACTTGATGGATTTTAGAGAAATTCCTGGGATGGACAGTATAATTATTTGCAATGTTATCTTCCTGGGAAAGAGTCTCCTAGAATAGTAAAGTTTTGCTAACGAAGACAGTTGAGTAGTAAAATTCTTAATGTTGACGGTGACTGTGTTTGTGCGCACAAGGCACGTGGTTTTGATTCTCACTGTGATGGATGACACAACATCTCTGATTTCAAGAATTTCATTAAGTCTAGTGGTGGAGACAGGTAAATTATAGAAAATGTTGAGGATAAGTAACAGTGTTTTAAGAAAGCATGCCTGGGCAGTAGGGAACACCATCAGCATCACCAAGGAAGTGATCTTTGAGCCTTCTTGTTGGAGTTCATCCACAGTGGAAGGAACCATTCCAAGCAGAGAGAACAGCAGGTGCAAGTGTGCAAAAGGGAGAAGAATAGGAGAAAAGACTATAATATGGCTAAACCTAACGGGTCTTTATGCCACAGTGAGTTTGAGCTTTATCCTGTGCCAGAAGAGGGGAGAAACCACATTGGTTGAAGTAGGGTCATGAGGAACTTAGTAGACTATAATCTGAACATTTTAAATAATTAAGTGTAGGAGATTAGGGGAAAGGACAGGTTAAGTGAACTTCCCAGGTCTCTAATCTTATAACTAGATGAATAGTAGAGCAGAGTAGGGTGAGGAGAGGTGAAAATAAGCAGACACCGAGGGGATGTGAATATGGCGAATTTGATTTTTATATCTCTGTATTCATATGTTTATCTATAGTTATGTGTGAACATATTTCTCACGGCATTTTTTAACCTTGTATATCTCTTCAGATAACCTCTCTACTTTTCCCAGATAACAAAATGTATTCCCATGTTTTTATTAGGAAACATGTATCTTGTCTTGCTGCTCTTTCAGCTGCTTGCTTGTTCTGCAAGCTTTCATGTTTTCTTGAATAATGTTATGTACCCAGTGGATATTTTTATAATGAAAAGTCACACATAGGGCTTTTTCTCATAGAGATAATATGGATATGCCTTGCTGGTTGCAGCCACGAAAGGGGCTCAGTATTGTCAACCGATTTCGACTTTAAGGGAGGAGTTGACTGAACATCTTTGAGGAAGACACAAGTTAAGATGGAGGCAGACAGACGGGGCAATGTCGGAATGAAAAATAATAGGTAGTTTGGGAAGCTGCTGTCTTATATAGTATGGGCTTGCATTAGAGTCTGCCACATTAGCTGAGTTTTCAATCACCTGCTATTTATTTCATGTGTAATTTTAAAATGGAAATGTTTACATCCCTGTAAGTACAAATGTTGAGAGAGACATGGACTTGAGTTTTTTTTGTTTGTTTGTTTTTTAATTTAACCAATTTCCTTGTCTTGGGAGGAGGGAAAATGGAGTTATGAAGAAGCATGAAGCACCATAATGGTGTCTCATTTGTCTCTTTCGGCTAACCTAAACGACTCCGTTTAGGTCCTCATTACTTCATTCCTGACCTACTGAAATTGCCTCCTATCCATTGTGTTCCTATCTCCAGACTTCCTTCCTTCTGATACATTTCAAACACTGCTAGAAAGAACTTTAGACACCGTTCCCATTTCCCCCAATCTTAATATGCATGTTGTTAAATTAATTAAACAAGGAGGTCATTAGCTTGACGTAGCTCTAATGCTGCGGTAGCCCAGTAAGCAAACCAGGATCTAAGCCTGTTAATGCCTCAAGGTTACAAAACCAAAATACTAAAGGGAACCAATCACAAACTGTCAACTAGGCTTTAAGCTACAGCCAATCAATAACTTCCTGTCTTTGCTTCTGCATTCTTTCTGTGTAAGCCTTTCCTCTGGCTCCTGTAGGCAGAGAGCTCCTGACCACTTCCGATTTGGGCCTGCCCGATTCAAATAGATTTTTGCTCACATGAACTCTTACAATTTTTAATATGCCTCAGTTTATCTTTTAGCAATGTTCTCTGAGTCTGTTTGTCCTTTCAGCCAGACTTCTAACTTTTGTTTTTAACTTCAATAGGGGGTTGATGTTTTTGAAATTTCTTTCCAAAAGGCTTGAATAAAGTCCAAATATTTCACCTCAATATTTAATACCTTCCATGATCTGGTTGCAAATTTATTATCGGCCACTCTTCCCTTTGGCCGTCATAAACCACTCCATGTTTCTTGCTCATGTCTCTTCAATTTCTTGTGGCCTTGCTCTTCATCACCAGAGTGTAGGCACCATGAGGCCTGATCTCCAGAGAGTAGAGCCATGGGAAGATTTTGGAATGAATGAATCATTCATGAATCATCCATTCATTTATCTCCTTCCTCCTCAATCTCTGCATATCTAAATTCTGTGCTTACTTTTAGGTGCTGATCAAATACCACCTCTTCCATGATTTTTTCCCAGATTCCTTCATGCAGAAGAACCATGTACTCTGAATGCTCATAGTATTTTGTTTATGCCTCTCTTGTGATGCTTATTTTCTTCCTGAAATTACTCTTTACATATTTGCTTAGAATGGGGTCTGTAGTGTATTTATTTTTGTGTCTACTCTAGATCCTAGACTCCTGGTACTTAGTACATAGTTGGCATTTAGTGTTCCTCGTGTCTATTAATAAATAAAATTGAAAGAGAACTGGGGCATGATTGTCACATAAATGCCTAAATCTTTAGAATAGGTGCTATGTAAACACACTTAAGGATTTCTTTTTTTATACAAACAAAAAACAACAACAACAAAAAACCCCAAACGTGGTGAAAATAAAGTTATAGCCAATTTTGGGATCATCATTCCAATGACTAACAACTTTGATAGTAATCACAGCCATGCTTTATTGAAAACTGACTTTGCCAGGCAATCTGACCCCTTTAAGTATATTATCATAGGTCTTTAAAACTACCTTGTGAAGGGCTGTATCTACTTAAATAATGAGCATAGTGAGGCTGAAGTTGACTCTTCTATTTGCTAAGTATGTGAACTGATATTCAGATATTGATCTAACAGACTCCAAAGCTCTACCCACAAGGCCATACCTTTGTGCTTTTTGGGTTAAGAAATACTTTTGGTTAACTAAGTGAAGTATCTTGTGTGATGTCCACAGTGGAGACACAAACATGACCAAAAAATCTGGGTATCTGCAGTGACAGGCCTTAGTCTCCCTAAGGGGGATCTGATGACTACTAACAAAGGAAAGAAAGTACCCTTAGTAAACTTTTAAGTGAAATCCCAGAATTTAAGTTGAACCTGGTCACCATTTTCTATAATAATTGAATACTACAACCTGGAATCTAGTGGTGAAAAAGAAATTTTGGGCGTATTCCTAACTGTGCTACCTGATTACAGTTTAAAGACCTGTATATTCTGAGGACCAGGAGGTCACTGAATTGCCTTCCTCTATGGTGCCTCATTACCCTAATTTCCCCTGCTTACTCTATCTCCAGTCATCCCTGGGATATGCTAATGGTAATGTCTCTGGAGTCAATGGAAGGTAAAATCACCCAGGTACAAAACAAATTAACTGCAGAATTACCAGGTTTTCTTTCACAGCATTGGCAGACTTTTGTCCTTATGATTGTCTTTTCTTTTTCTTTCTTTCTTTTTTTTTTGAATGTAGTATGACTAAGCCAATGATCTTTTCATTCTTTTAATTGTGTAATGAGTGTTCATTATCTTTTACATGGGAACGAGAGAACATTAGTTCTCTTTTCTTCTATTTGCCTAACTGACAGGTAAGCGAGGGATGTTCTAACTCTTTCTTGATTGTCTTCTTCTTGTTCCTCCACTCTGTCCCTGTCAGTAGGGAGATTTTTCTGCCTGTCCACTTCTTTTAGTACCTCTTAGTATTAATAATTAATGAATGGAAATTATCCATGTTTTTTGTATAGCAACTTATATTTTGCATATTTATTATTTTACCCTAAAAATAACAATCTATGAAAGATCGACTAATAGTATTTTCATCTTCATTTTACAGATAAGGAAACAGGTCATTTTCTTTTTTAAAAAAGAATTTATTTATTTACTTTAGAGAGAGAGCAAGTGAGCAGGGGGTGGGGGGAGGAGCAGAGTGGGAATGAGAATCCCAACATGGGGCTCGATCCCACCACTGCAAGATCATGCAAGTCACTTTCCTTTTGAATGTGAGAAAAATAGCATTTGTAGTCCTACTATCATCAGAACCATCAACTTCAAAACTGTATCCTTGTAGCAAGGGACCAGGAGATATGTAAGCTGAACTAGGGTTCCTATTCCTCATTTTCTCCTGTACTCATCAATAAGTACAGCAGTGAATTAAGACCACGGCCTTTGGACCATGACAGCGATAGTACAAGTCTCAGCTCTGACACAGATTCTGCATGTTATTGGGCAGCTTGACCTATTGAAACTTCAATTTCCTGTTCTAAAAAGATGAGGATTATGATCTTTATACCTACCTCAATGAAATCATGTTAGGAACTATTTAATTTCCAGGTCACCATCATCATGCTTACACTCATTTATTCAAACTAGGTATGTTGTTCCAGTATTCATGCATTTCTTTAACAAATATTTGAATGTCCACTATGTACTAGACATTGTGCAGTAAACCAGACACACACAGCCCTTGCCCTGATTAGAGTGTACATAGCAAAATGTTTGAGTTCATTCAGATATGAGAAAGTACACAGCAGAATATCTAAGAATATTCAGGTGTCCAAAAAGGTCAGGATTTTGATGAGGAGCTAAACAGGAAATGGACAGTGAATTGCAGTAAGGGAAGAGGAAAACCAGGCAAGTGCACTGCTATCCTAGAAACCAAGCCAAGAAAGTGTTCAAGATGGTGGTAGTGATCAGTTGCATTAAATGCCCCTGACAGTCAAAGTAAGCAAGAGCCACAGAATGAAACTTTGATTTTGGTAAGAAGATACCATAGATGTCTTTGATAAAGGCCATTTTAGTAAAAGGTGGGAGAAGAGAAAACAATCATTTGGTACATACAAATTTTCAGGAATGAATTTCTAGCATTCCTAGTCATTCTCATGACTGCTAGAATTCTTCTCTTCTAAAGGAGAATATTCATCTTTTGGTAATGTGGCCAATTTACTTGAATTGAGGATCCGTAATATTGCTATCAGTATTTCTATTCACCTTCAAGTTTTTAATCATTGTATCCAGATACCTAGACATATGTCCTTTGAACTAACCTATTCACTGCTGGCTTTCTTTTATACCTACCATTGTGTAGGATCTAATATCCAGAGACAAACATTCATCATTCGATCTTATTTTCCTAATATATAGCATTTTATAATGCTTGATTAAAAACATAACTTTCATTGTCTAATGAGTTGTTGAATATTTTAAGAATGTCTAGCCATTTTAAGGAACTCATGTGCCACCATTTTTAGACATCTTTTAACACATGATACTTATTTTCTCATGGCACTTGTTTTCCCAGACAAGATACAGACATCTTATCTTCTAACACTGATATAAATTATTTCTCATAAAGTAACAAAGAGACAAGCAAATCTAAGTAAACCTTTCATTGATTTGCACTTTTTGGCTTCAAATATTAAAGTCTAGGGGCACCTGTGTGCCTTGGTCGGTTAAGTGGCTGCCTTCAGCTCAGGTCATGATCCCAGGGTCCTGGGATCAAGCCCCACATTGGACTCCCCGCTCAGCGTCTGCTTCTCTCTCTGGCCCCTTCACCCCTGTTCATGCTCACTCTCACTCTCTCTCTCTCAAATAAATAAATAAAATCTTAAAAAAATGTATTAAAGTACATAATGATTTCTGGCATTTGATTTCTTGTTTGGAGATAATTATTGCAAGATTTGAGAGATGTGTATGGGCCTGCTCTTGAGCTTTCTTGCCAGGGCTAGGGTATCTAATTTGGGAAAGAATCACCCTCATGTTTGATCCAGGACACAGGAACTCTCTTTAGAAGTTATAAATGATATTTCAGCCTGAATTGGATGATCAAATTGTTAAAGCCAAAGAAAATCTATTCAGAGAGATCTTAACGTGTTTTTTAAAAAAAGGTTTAAAATTTTGCTTCCATTAAAAAATTACCATAAAAAGAATATATATTTGTGATTATGACATGTGAAATACCTGACGTTTGACTGTAGTTTTTTTCCTTGTTATGATAAGCACATGACGTAAGAGAAAACTAGTTTCTTAATTTTAGAAAATAAATGTAATAAAGACTTAGAGAACAGGTAGGCTTGTTTTGTTTTAATATAAGTACAAGCATATTAAAAGTGAATGAAACGAGTTTGTTTTTCAGTAAAAGATTTACTTTAAGTCTTCTTTATTAATATATAGTGATGTAGAAATTGGCTTTATTGGTGACAAATAACAGATCCTTTTAACACTTGAAAAGAAAAAATGCTGTTTGCTTAGCATTTTGATTTGTAAAGACAGAATTTTAAAAATGAATCCCTTCCAGATTTTTTACTTATGAGAAAGGTCCTTACATGAGAACAGTTTTCTAAATCTAGTGGCTCTTTCACTCTGCATTCCTAGCCAAGAGTTACAATAACAAGCTTTTCACCCAGGGATGAGTTACCTGACTTAAGTAGATGGACCATGAGCAATTTAGGCCATTGCTTCATTATGTGAGATGGAATATGTTATCACTAGATTCACAGTACCATTTTCATGGAAGCTTTATTTAGAGAATTTCTAAGTGCTTGCCTATCACTGAGTATTTGCCTTGAGTCCATAGGGTCAATGCTATGAAGCTATTTCCTTCAAGTAAAAGCTATTTACCCAATAAAGAAATCATAGCTCTCATGTTTAAAGGTACACGAGTATATAAGAAAGGACTAAGGCCTCTAGTTCACACTGGGACATGCCATTTCTTCATGTGGATTGCCTTGGGGGGTAATATTTTTTAAAATATACGTAGCATCCGTAGAAGATAGGAATAGCAGATCATTTGCTTCTCACTGCTCACATTTGCTAAGACTCTTATGAAGATTTTCCCTGGGCACATGAATCAGTTTAATAATGATTGCTGCCAGTTGGTGGCTAGACATCAGACTGCCAGCCTACTCAACAGAGTTGCCATCTGCTATTTGGATTCACAGTGTGCTGCTATGCACCACCTCATTAAGAACGGGACCCTTGTGAGCCATAGACAGTAGCTTATTCAAGTGAGCTGAAGCAAACCCCTCCCCAGCCACATTTGTAGAGGCTGCATGCATCTCATCTTAGCTGGGAATCGCTCTATGCTGATCATGCAGTCTTATAGTTCACTGTCTCTGATCATTTTTTTTTTAAAACATTTTATTTATTTATTCATGAGAGACAGAGAGAGAGAGAAAGAGAGGCAGAGGGAGAAGCAGGCTCCCAAGGATCAGGGAGCCCGATGCGGGACTCGATCCCAGGACCCTGGGACCATGACCTGAGCCGAAGGCAGACGCTTAACCATCTGAGCCACTCAGGCGCCCTGTCTCTGATCATTTAGGTGTTAGTCTTTCAAGCCAGCTCCTTGTTCCAAAGTAGTGTTAAAATTAAAAAAGTGATTATTTCAGAGATTTGTAAAAAAATATTCATCTTTTTTTTTTTTTTGGTAATACAATCAACATCTTGAAATGATATTACCCAGTGGTTTGCCAAACACAAATATTTTAATAAGTTAAGTGTGTTGTAATTCATTGGACTTTTTGGAATAGACTTTCCAGTTCTGAAGATTCTTCAGGTTTGTGGAAATCCTACTGCCCAGTTTTTATTTCTTGAAAACTGATTTTTCAAAGGCTTTCATTGTACTTTTCCTTTTTTTCTCCCACTAAATATCGGAAGACAGCTGTGATTGCAAAATAGTTGTATATGTCAGATGGAAATGAGTGCATTTTATCCAATACCACCAATCACCTTAGAGATTTAAGCATTTTTGTGGAAAAAAAGAAAATTTATTTGCATATGTCATATAATACTTAGACCTTCTCTATCTACCTCAATAGACAATGGATTCTGTAGCACTTAAAAAATTAGACAGTTATATTTCAAAATTGGGCTGGTTTCAAATAGCAAAGGAATTCATGGGCTGGTGTTCAAGTCTCAGGCACCCCTCCCCCAACCTCCACACAGATACCCAGTTCTCACGCCTGTACTTACAGGCATCCAAAATGTGCTTCTTCAACCCTATGCTTTTTAGGTACTTGGAGAAGAAAGGTTTTAGTGGGCAAATAGAATTGGGAAGTGGGGCATCTCAGACTGGGTTTTCCAGGATTCAGACTCTGAGATGTGTTTTACCTGTAGGAGGTTTATTAAGAAGAGCCAACGGGACTAACACTTGTAGAAAAGAGAAAGAAAGGGAGAAGCTGAGTTGTAATGCAGGTCCAACCACAGCTTTGGCCAGTGCCATGGGGGGAGATCTGAAGTTGGAATGACCTTCAGAGTTGTCTTAAGACGGGCAAGAGAACAGCTTTGTACCCTTGCACTGATAGGTCACTGAATATGGGCAACCCCGTGAAAAGGAGCGACCTTAGGTAAATTGGTTCTCTGCAGCAGGGGCAATTCCTAAGGAGGGCTGTCAGCTGTAGGCTGCCTGCTCACATACTCCCAGCAAATGAGGAACAAGTCCTTCCTTGAAGGGGGATCTGGGCCCATATAGCACAATGCTGCCACATGGGCCAAGTCAAATCATGTCTTTTGGAGAGTTGTACTAAACATTCACATAGGAATGGCTTTGAGAATTTGGCACTGAAGAAACCTTCCCACTTTGTCTCCTAACATCAATTCATATCTTATGGAGCTAGTGTTCCACAGAACATAATTTGGTAAGTGTCTCCCTGATCTTACAGTGCCTTGCAGCTGTGTTGAAAAACCTGAATACAGATGGTTTGCTCCAGGCAATCCTGCCCAGCGGTCCTGCTCAAAAACTTTGGTGTTGATATATTAACTATAGGCTTGCAAGTCACATACTCGGGTGTAAGGGAAAAGTGACTTTATTTTTCCATAACTGAACTTAATTTATTTCTTAATCTCTCATTCTGCCTGATGGCAAACATACACACATTCACCAAATCCTTCACTTTAATAATTTTCCAGGTATATAGACATTATATTTGAAAATAATTTACTACAATGTCTTTTCCTCTTCTACCCAGGACTGCAGCTAAGCTCCAGAGGACTTAGGTCATGTCATGCTTTAGGGGATATATCTGATTCTGGATTGGCATCTGTTCATACTGATATGACCCTCCACGCTGACATCTTTTGAGATGTCTTCATTTCCATCTAAAACCTCTTCAGAGAGTTCATACCATATCCAAGAGGTCCCTTAGGTCTGTCAGTTCTTGGGGTCATTTCTCAAGGGTTTTCAATCACATCAAGAACAACATTGGCTTGATCCTGTGACCCCATAATGTCTGTGAAATAGTTCAGGATCCATCTGCCTAATGGCTCAATGCAGATATTTCTACTCCAGTTTCCAATGCCACAATGTCATAACTATGGAACTTGCTCAAGATAACCAGACAGGAGGTAGAGCACTGATCTCTTCATTCTTAGATCAGGTAAATTTTTTCTGGGGATTCTTTTATGCTCTAGTTTAGAATATTGAAGCTCTCTTCAGAAACCCTCACCAGCTGTTAACTCATTTGCTTTCTCTCCAACTGTGATTTATTTTCTTCTCACTTAGTGCTTTTTTTTTTTTTCCTTCCTTTGAGTGAGTTTGGAGAGGGTAGGGCATGGAAGAGATTAGCTAGACAAATATCCCTCTAACCCTAAATTTTATGACATGATTTTGGTCTTTGGAAACTCAAAAACCAATAACTAACCTTTCTTTTGCATGTTTGTTTTATGGCCTCTCTTCCTCAAGGTGTGAAACTTACTGTCTAGTTTGAGTGGGGAGATGAGCTTGGGTGGGATAGGTGCTGCTGTAGGAACAAAGTGTTTGCTCTAGAGAAAAATACCCATAGTTTTATCCTCTATTCTATTAGTCTATTAGTGTATATTTGTGCAAACACTATCTGTCTTAATTTCTATAGCTGTGTGATGGGTATTGATATCTGGTAGTGTTAAGACTTCCAGCTTGTTCTTTCTTTAATACTATTGGCTGTTCTTGGTCCTTTCTATTTCCATATACATGTCAGTTCATTAATTCTCTCAAAAAAAAAAAAAACCCACTAGGATTTTTATTGGTATTACATTGAAGCTATAGATAAATTTGGAGCAAATTAAAAATATTGATTTTTAAAATACTGAGTCTTCCTTCTATTAGCATTATTTATACTTCAATTTATTTAAATCTTCTTTAATTTCTCTCAGCAATATTTTTTTTAAGTAAGCTGTATGCCCAATGTGGGGCTGGAACTCACGACCCTAAGATCGAGTCACATGCTTAACCGACTGAGCCAGCCAGGTGCCCCTCTCTTGCAATATTTTATAATTTACCCTGCAGAAATCGTAAATATTACAATTTGTTTACTTCTAGGTATTTGATGTCTTCAATACTATTGTAAATTTTGAATATTTTAATTTCTCCAATTGATCCACTACCAGGATGTGTAATGCAGTTTATTTTATAGTGACCCAGTATTATGATATTCTGACCTTGCTAAATTCAGTTATTTGAATAGCTTATTTATAGATGATTTCAGATTTCTACCTACACAATCACATGGTTAACTATTTTATTTATTTTGCAATATATGTTCCTGCTTACTTTCTCTCCCTCTTTCTCCTTCATTGTCCTGGCTAGGACATCAAGTGCAATGTTGAATAGAGGTGATGCAAGTGAACATCCTTGCCTTAATTCCACTATTAAGGGGAAAGATTCCATGTTTTACCATTAAGCTATTATGTTAGCAGTAAGTTTTTAGTAGATATCCTTATCAGGTTAGGAAAATACTCTTCTATTTCTAGTTTGCTGATAATTTATAGTGCTAATGAGTGGTGATTTGTCAATTGCTTATTCTGCATCTATTGAGATTATCATGTTTTTTTTTCTTTTATTCTGTTACATGAATTACATTAATTTTCAAATGTTAAACCAATGTCATGATGTATTAGCCTCTTTACATATTTCAGATTCTGTTTGATAACATTTTATTTAGTATTTTAGCATCTATGTTTGTTAGATTTATTGGCTTTTGAGTAGGAGAGAGTTAAGTAGCTAACCTCCAATTAATTTACCACCTGGAAACATATTGGGGGGTGTTTCCTGGAAAGAAAGAAGGAAGATAACCCAGATAACCCAGGCTAATCTGCTTGTAAACATATTGATAACAGAGTTCATGTAAATAAAGTAGTATTAATTATTAGGAGGTGAGTCCTTATATGAAGTGTTTCAGCAGGAAGCCCTTGATTCAGGATTGAGTATGGTAAACAAAACCAAAATCTACAAATTTATGGGGTGTGACCCCCAGGAAAATGTCATGTAAGTTACATAATTATCTGAGTGTAAAATAGAGAAGTTTCATGACCTCAAATGCTCCATGTTGTGTGAAATGAATTCACTTAGAGAACGTATCTTTCCAGTTTAGCCAAATAGCTCATCCAATGCCAGAAGGAAGGATCTGGAAAACTGTAGACACTGTTTAAGACTTCTTTCTGCTTTCCCTGTCCTCTTGATTGCTTATATTGAGATTATTAGCAAAACTTTTTAATGGATAAAATCTCATTCCTGTGAGCCTTTGAGTCCGATTTGATAATCCTGTCTTTTATGTTGTCTCAATCTATAATATCCCTTTTTTGTAATGTCACGTTTTGGAATCAAAGTTATGCGTGTCTCTCTCATAAAACAAGTTAGGAAGGATTTGTGTTTTCCTATTTAGTAGAAAAATTGCATAAGGTTGGTATTTTTTTCTTCTGAAATATTTGGAAGAATTTACCGATGCAGTCATATGGGCCTGCATAGTACTCTTTGAAGAGCTAGGGGGCGCCTGGGTGGCTCAGTCATTAAGTGTCTGCCTTCAGCTCAGGTCATGATCCTGGGGACCTGGGATCGAGCCACATATCGGCCTCCCTGCTCGACAGGAAGCCTGATTCTCCCTCTCCCACTCCCCGTACTTGTGTTCCTGCTCTCGCTATCTCTCTCTGTCAAATAAATAAATAAAATCTTAAAAAAAAAAAAAAAAAAAAGAGGTATGGACTTCCCCTGTGGTGGAAGAGGGCACAAAAGCCCCTCTTTGACAAGACAATAGGTAGGTGCCCCTTCATGAGCTGCCTCCGTCTTCTTTCCTCTTTGTTAGGCAACTAACTGACTTTCTTGGGAGTTGTGTTGCAGTCTGAGACTCTTACTACTCAACCCTCCTTCCTTCCCCCTTTCCTCTGCCTTCTCTGCCTTCCTTTCTATTTTACGGTCACAGCCATTTCCCCAAATAAATCTCTTGTGAATCTAATCCTGTCTTTGCATGTGCTTCCTAGAGAACCTGAACTAACACATTTGGACTTTGTTTTGGCAGGTAGATACTTATGAATCAGCTCCATACTACTAAGGCTTGTTTATAAGCCATTTTAGGGGGGCAAGTCTAGGGTAGATTTTACTTTCAGGCTAGTTTAGGCCTACTTACATAAGGTATAACCTTCTTGGGATCCTAGTGAATGTCTGGAGTTCCCAGGGAGGACTAGGCTGGATGGAAATTAAATGTTTCCCAATCTCATGCTGGTTTTGGGAATTAAGCTTAGTGTTTATAAATGAACACAAAGGGATCTGTGTGCGGATTTCTGAAGTTTCTTTCTCTGCAAAACTTCCTCCTCGCTGGTACTGTGCCCTGAAAATTCAAGACCTCTCAGTTTCACTCAAGTCCAGTCTTTGCTTCCTTAACTCAGCAAGACTGCAACATGATCCAGAGTGCTGAAACTCAAAAAGCAGGGCAACTGTAGGGTTACCTTACTCCTCCTCTACAGTGATCCGTCCTTTCCTGCCAGTTGTCCAATGTCTGAAAAGCTATTTCACAGTTTTGTTTTGTTTTTTTTCCTGGCTTCTTGAAACACTGACAGCCAATCATTTTGTAAAATTTCTAATACATGTATTTAGAGCTATAAACTTCCTATAAGCATTTGTTTTCACGGCATCCTACAAGTTCTGATATATTGTACTTTCATTATCACTCATTTAAAAATATTTTCTAAATTCCACTGTGATTTATAGTTTGACTTGTGGGTCATGAGGAGTATATTCCTTGAATTATAAGCACTTGGAATTTTTTTATTTTTACATAAGTGATTTCTGGTTTAATTCATACGCTATATGATTTCAACCTTCGGAAATTGGTTGAGATTTGATTTGCAATCCATCATATGGTCAGTTTTGGTGAATGTTCTGGGTAAACCTTAAAAGAATATGTATTCTGAAATTTTTGGATGTAATATTTTATGTCTTATTGATATGTATGGTGCCAATACACAGGAAATAGTAGAAGCTCAACATATATTGAATTGAATAACTCAAAAGTTTTATCCTATTTGTGGCCATTCCAGACCAAATAAGAGAGGATGATAATAATGCCACAAGGCGTAGGCAGAGAGAAAACCATTTCTGGTAAGACAGAGCGTCATAGAGGAACCATAAGTTAAAGCATGAAGTTTCCCCCCCAATTCCAACCAATATTAATGACAACTCTCTATGTGATGGAACTCATCCCAATATTTTTCCTTCCTGTATTTCTACCAATTCTCCTTTAATTGGTTATAAGCTCTGTATCACTGGTGCTATGTGACAGTAGAAAACAATATTTCAGGAAAAGTTAATGATGTTCATTTATAAAGCTCATAGAGACACAATAAATTGTTAATTTTATTTCTCCATTTCCCCCCAAACAATTCATGATTATTTTTGAAATTACATGAGTTTAGACAATGTCTAATATCTCTATCCAATGGTCCAATTTTTCAAGTAGAATCATTTTTGAATCTTCCAAGTTCTAATGTCAATTTCTATTCAACATCACTCCAGGTTAGGACTATTATTAACATACATCTTCTAATACATTTAACCTTCCTAATTTAACCCTTTTGCCAACCTTGTTCTGGACATTGAAACTTTTTTTTTAAAGATTTTATTTATTTGGGAGAGAGAGTGCACGCACACGCGAGCCAGGGGAGGAGAGGGAGAGGGACAAGCAGATTCCATGCTGAGCGCGGAGCTCGATGGGGGGCTTGATCCCAGGACCCTGGGATCATGACCAGAGCTGAAGGCAGATGCTTAACTGACTGAGCCACCCAGGTGCTGGACACTGAAATTTGATTATAGAAAGAAGGATGCAGATTTAGGTGAGGCTAAGAGCACCTTCTATAGGCTCATAAGATGCCTCTTGTGCACTCCCCCACATTTCTATAACCTCCAGTTCCAGCCACAGCTCTGGTGAACAGCTGGAGCAGGTTTCGCCCTGTTCTGTACTGCCAGTGTCTCACTTCAGGTATGCACCAAGAACCCAGCTTCCTGTCCCCAGACTTCTCTGGTGCGGCAACTGTGTGATGCTCTAGTACCCGGAAGGCTCTTCGGTCTTTGCAACTGATAGCGATGGAAAAGTTAACACCCATGGGAGCAGCCCTCAGCAAGGAGGAGATGGCTGCTGAGAGATAAATTCTTCTCCCTTTCATCCCCCAGGGGTGGTGGGCGGTTCTGAACCAAAGTTGAATAAGAATCCCAAGAAGGATCTGCCTGCACTAAGTTCCCATTAACAGTGGTGGACTACCGCATAACACTACGTGTTTTGCTTGGATTTTCTTTCCATTTTACCCCTGTTCACCCCTCTCTCTTTCATTCCTGTTCCCTGGGATCACATTCCCAAATAGAATGTGTGTACCTTTGTCTCAGGCTCGGAGACAAAGAATCAAGAATCACCTGGATTAAGACAATAGGTTAGCAGGCTGTTGGGGGATTGTATAATGCAGGAATAAAATTGTCCTTTACTCTGCATATGCTACAAGAAACACGCATTCAGTTGGCAGCACAGTTTATAGTAATTTTGATGATTTTACATCTCTTTCCTATTTGAAATTTCATCATCCATCCTGAAGCCTGAATGCGTAAAGAAAAAAAGTTGGGTTCAAATCAGCTTATAATTGAATAGGCAATTTTTTTTTTTTTTTTTTGTGACGATAGCTCTAAGCAGTTTTTCTTTGTGAGGGGGCCCTCAGCAATTTGGTTGGATACTTCAATCTAGTAAGGAGGAATCCTCAGTCTACTTAATCAGGTAAAGCTTTTTGTTGCTTTGGAAACAGTCATATCATATTTCTTATTTCTTACTCTCCTTAGTTAAAAAGCTGGAGCTTTGACTGCTGTAATTCTTTTTGCTAAGAAACTCAAACATACCTTAAAAATGTAAATTACTGGAGTACTACCAGGCCTACTTATTCATGAAAACTGAAGGAATTGACCCTGAAAGATATAGGGAGTTATTAGGAATAAGTTAAGGTTGCCTACATGTCAGCCCTGAGAAAAATGTTAACAATGATAATGTTAGAGAGAGAACAAGCAAGGGGAACAGCAGGGAGAGGGAGAAGCAGGCTCTCTGCTGAGCAAGGAGCCCGATGCGGGACTCTGATCCCAGTGAGATCATGACCTGAGCCAAAGGCAGACGCTTGACCAAATGAGCCACCCAGGCGCCCTGACAATAAGCAGATTAAATAATTGAAATACACAGCATTTCAAATAAAGGCTATAGAGAAAAATAAACTAGGAAGGAAAGAATGTGGAAGGTTTTTGTTTCGTCTTGTTCAATCTACAGGTCTTGTTGAGGAAATACGAGGAGAAAAGAATCAGTCATATGGATATCTGGGGGAGGAGCATTTGGGGAAAGCTGTGAGATGGAAAGGGGCCAGTGTGGTTAGACGGATGTGAGCATTAGAAGATAAGGTTCAAAAGGGTGTGGACAAAGGAGACAGTGGAAGGTCACCTGAGACAGGGGTCCTCACTGTATGTAGGCTATGTTATGCACCAAAGGATGTTTTGAAAAACTGAGGACATTTTGATGTTACTATGATTGGGGTGGTGCTACTGGCCTTTAGTAAGTAGGCAACATTTATAGAAGTACAGTAATGCTCAGGAAAGTTCCAATCAGTAAGGTATTTTTCCATGTTTTGTGTGACTTTAAAATGTCCTGCTTATTCATGTAGATTTATGTTAACTTCTAAATTCCATTCATAGCAAGCTAGGATATTGGGATTAACGCTCCACTGAAAACAAGTAAACATCCTAGGATAAATAGGTTTGAATAAATTCAGAAATCTTTTGCTAATATTTTTTCAAATATTCTTCTGCCCCATACTCTCTTTCCTTGCTTTTAGGAGTTCAATTTCATGTATGTTAGATCACTTGCTACTATTCCATCAGTCACTGATGCTTGTTTATTTTAAAACTTTTTTTTTCTCAGTATGTTTAAATTTGGATGATTTCTAGTGACCTGTTTCCAGCTGAATGATCCTTTCATTGTTGTGTCCAATGCACTGATAAACCTATCAAATAACTTCAGATATTGTATTTTTTAGTTCTAGGATTTCCATTTTTTTAAAAAAATATTATCTGTATCTCTCTTGAAATTTCCTATCTCTTCATCTATTTTATCTTCTCTTTAATAAGATTCTTTGATGCATTTGTCATGGTTATTTTAAAGTCCTTGCCTACTAATTCCAACATCTTCACTGATTTGTCTTTCTACTGATTTATGACAAGGACAGTGCTGCAGAGCAGTGGGAAAAGGAAGGTCCTTTGGACCTTGGTCAGTAGTGTAACTATATTAAAAAATTGAAAAAATAAATAAATAAAATTAACCCTTACTTCATACCATACTTCGAAATCAATTCTACATGGTTAGATCTAACTGTTCAATGAAAAACCAGTATGTTTTTAGATGTAACTTGTAACACAGATGTAAATTCCTATATGTAACATAGGAGTTTTCAGATGTCCTTGTAGGCAATGATTTCTTAAGCAGGATAGCAAAGACATGAACCATAAAGGAAGACTGATAAATTAGACTTATATAAAAATAAAAAATTTACATTTATTAACATTTAACAATGAGATAATTAAAATGCAAGCCACAGATTAGGGAAAGGTGTTTTTGGGCAGCATTGATAAATGAAAATGGACTCACATTAGAATAAACAAGTCAAATAGAAAAAGACAAAAACCCAATAGAAAAGAAGACTCGTAAGGTGCTTTACTAAAAGAGGATATTCAAATGACTAATAATCACATGGAAAGATGTTCTTTTTCATTAGTCATCAGAGAAGTATAAGCTGAAACCACACAACCACCAAATGTTGGCGAGGTGTGGAGCCATGAAAACTCATTAAACACTGCCGGTTGGAGTGTAAACTTAAAAAAGAGTTTGGCACTATCAACTATAACTAACCATAAGCATAAACCTATGTCTGAGCTATTCCACTCTTAGGTATATATCCCAACAGAAATATGTATCTGTGTGATAACAAATCTATCTATAGATACGTATAACATACAGATATGTATAAAAATGTTCCCAGTAGTATTATTTGTAATAGCCCCAAACCTGGAAATAACATGAAAATCCAGGACCAGTCACAAAAGACTCCACAGTATACAATCCCATTTTCATGAAATGTCCACAATAGGCAAACCTATAAAGACAGAAAGTAGATTCGTGGTTACTTCGGGCTGGAGAGGATGGTGGGGCATGGCTACAAGGTGATAGCTGAAGAGTACGAAATTGTTTTGAGGTGATGAAAATGTTCTAAAATTGTGATGATGATCAATCTGTGATTGTACTAAAAAAACTATTTAATTGCATACTTTAAATAGATGAATTTTTTAAGAATTATATCTCAATAAATCTGTTACTTAAAAAATAATAGTATAAACAATAAAATGTATTATATTCATATAATGGAAGGCCAAACCGCATAAAATAAAGTAAGAAAAAAAAGAGACCTGTTAAAAGCAATAATGACATGGATGAATCTCAATTATAATATAAAGGGAAAGAACCAAATATTATAGAAAACTTAATGGATAATTCATTTCACTGAAATTCAAGAACTTACAAAACTAATCTGTGTATTTGAGGATAAGGCAGTGATTTTATTTGGGGGAGAAGTTGCCCCTGACAGGGCAGGGGGATGAAGGGGCCTAGGAATGGTCTAGTTCTTGATTTGGATGGTGGTTGCAAGGGCATATCTGCTTTAGTCTTCGAAAGTTTACTGAATTGTATATTTAGAGTTTGCACACTTTTCTGTATTTTGGACTTTAACAAAAGTTTCCTAAGAAATATTTTTAAAAATCCAGTTGTTCAGTAATTCGTCCTATGGATACGTATTGGAAAAAGGGCCTAAAGAATACATAAACATTTAGTATTTGTTTTTTCTCCTTTTTTTGTCGGTTGGGATGTGGAGGATTTTTATTTTCTTCTATATATTTTTTTCAGTATTTTCCCAATTACCATAGTGGACATATATTACATTTGTCACCAGAAAAAATGCTATAAAAACACAATTGCCTGACATACTCCTGTATTACCTTTATTCTAATTTATTCACGATGTAGGAACTTTGGCTTTTGCTCCTAGAGAGGAATCAATTGACATTTTAGAGTAGAGAAAGGCTTGGCTCCTGGTCTGGGGTTTTCTTAGTAGTCTTGCTGACTGCCAGGAACTCACCAGAGGCCATCTGGCAGGGAGGAGGAGCAGATGCAGGTGGAGGCACCCAAAGGATGGAGAACAAAGGATGGCAGGTGAAGTCAAGTAAACTCGGTGGGTTACAGCCCTTGTGGAACCTAAGTCCTTACTGCAAAACTGGTGGGATCTGGGACAGGGTGCAGGCCAGAAAGAAGCTCTAGCCTCGTGCTGGGTAAAGTGAGTGATCAATCTAATCATTATAATGTGCATGTTTTTGTCAAGCCAGCAGCTAGGTTTTTGGTTTGTTTTTTGTTTTTACATTTTTAAGAGGTTGTTGAAACAGAGACAAACACTAGACAGAGACCGTTCCTGGTCTGCAAATCCTAAAATATCCTAAAATATCTGCTCTCTGGCTCTTCACAGGAAAAGTGTGCCAACTCCTTGATTAAAGAATTTTAAGGTATTTTAAACGTCACCTAGATTAGCGCTTGCTGGTGAGGCGCTGGGTGTGGAATGCGCCTGCCCGGGGCACTTTCAGTCAGTGCTGTCACGAGATGTAGTACTGCCCAGGCTCGTCAGATACGGGAAGGGGAATGCACTAAAGAGAGTATAAAAAACTCACCTCTGCAGATCCAGCCTGGAAGGGGATGGCCAGGCAGCGCGGGCCCAAACACAAGTGGCTCTTCCTAGCAGGGGGCTTCAAAAGAATGAGTCGTGCTCATTGCAGCCCTTATCCGATTGCAAAGCAGGAGGCTTCCGGGCTTCTAGTGGGAAAGCATCTTTGTCACTCCCAGAGAAGCCAACGGAGCCCCCGGGGAGTTTTCTTTTCCCTTCTCTGCTGCGTGCAGCTGCGCTGGACGGTGGTCCACCCGAGGGACTGTAACTTTTGGAGAAACACAGCGGGAGTCCGGCGAGCTGCCCGGCGCCTGCGCAGTGGCCGCGGGCAGGCTCCTCTCACCGCGCAGGCTCCGCCAGTCAGCTCCACGCTAGCAGTGGGGGGCGACCCTCCCGGGTCCCCGAGGGAGACAGGAAGTCGGGGCGGAAGGACACGTACCGTGGTTTCTGCTGAACAGAAATTTGAGCGTTAGCTATAGACATCATAACCCGTCACCCTTAGATGTTACCAGTGTTTTCACCTGCTCAAAGGACAATTTCATGTATTTTAGCCTAGTATCTAGCCATCCCCTAAGAATAAGGGATTCTCCCGCACCAAGGTTTCTCAACCTCAGCGCTATTGACATTTTAGGCAAGATGATTTTTGTGTGTGTTGGGGTTGGGGGGAGGAGCAGTCTTGCTCTTCGTACAGTGTTCAGTGGCATCCTTGGCCTCTGCACGCTAGATGCCCGCAGCAGCCCTCCCTTCCCCCAGCTATGACAACCAGAAATGTTTCTAAACCCTGCCAAATGAGTGTAGGGGAGAGAGCAGCAAAATCACTCCCACTGAGGACTACTGTCCTATGAGATTACAATACAGTGTCTCCAGACAATGTATCATGAACTCTTAAGGCATAGAGTCCAAATCGCTAAACGTTATTACATTATTGTAATTGACTATGTAGTTCATATTCTTATTTCCTCGATTGTCCCCCCGCTAAAACCTTGCTTACTCTATTGTTGTTTGTAAAACATAAATCCAGGATTTAACAAGGATCACAGATCGCAATTAGTTACCAAGTCTCTTGAGAGCCCTTAAATTGAGAACACGACCCCAGCCTTTTTTGTTTACTTATTTATTTTTTTTTAGCATTGACATTTTTGAAAAGTTCAGGCCAGTGGTTTACCAGAATCTCCTTCAATTTGGATATGCAGATTGGTTCTTCATTGTACGATCCGAGTTGAAACAATTTTTTTTTTTAATTTTTTGCTGGAATTCCACCTAGGTGATATTATATCCAATTTTATTTATTTTCAAAGTAGCATTTAGCTTTTTAAACAAGATTTAATTTTAGAAAGTACACTTTCCTCCCAGTGATTTGAGGTACCACACACATAAATTTCCACATTGTACTTGAGTCTGTATCTATATTTTCTATTTTTTCCATTGATCTGATTGTCTACTCCTGTGCTAATATACTGTTTTAATTGCAGAAACTGTATAATATATTCCAATATCTGGTAGGGCCAGGCCTGTTTTTTTTCCCCCTCTTTTTTGGATATTCTCATTTATTTATTTTTCCATATTAAATATAGAATCTACATCCATGAAAGTACTTTTAAAAATTGGTATTAGTTTATGATTTTGCATGATTCTATTGAAGAGTGCGGTTCTACTTTTTCTTTTATTCACATCCCAGCTTTGTGTGTTTTAGGAAGGCTCTAAGTTTTCCTCATAGAGGGTTTGCCCATTTCTTGTTAAATTTATTCCTATAGTATTTTTCTTTTTTTTGATGTTGCTAATGTATATGGGGTCAGCTCTTCTATTTTTCCCTATAACTGCTTATTGCTGAAGTATATGAGGATATTGATTTTTATGTATCATTTTACATCTTGCTACCATTTTGAAAGTTCTGTTGCTTCTAGGAGTTTTCCATTGATTCTACTGGAAACTCTATTTTCATTTTTATGTAATTGCTGTGATTATTCATTTTAAAGCTCAAATTGCCCATCTTTGGCTCCTATGTTCATTTGACAACCACAAATGTCTTTTTTTTTTTTTTAAGATTTTATTTATGTATATATTTGAGAGAGAGAGAGCACAAGCAGAGGGAGAGGGAAAAGCAGGCTCCTTGCTGAGCAGGAAGCCCGATGTGGGGCTTGATCCCAGGACCCTGGGATCATGACCTGAGCCGAAGGCAGATGCTTAACCGACTGAGCCACCCAGGCGTCCTGACAACCACAAATGTCTTGATAGCTTCCTTGCATTCTGATTCTGTAAGAGTCCCAATGTCATATTGGAACATTTACTGCTCTAGACCAAAATCAGCCGTTTCTCAAAGGCGTCCTCACTGCTTTCAGTGCAAAATGTATTTGGTGACCACAATCCATGCACTTAAGGATGTTCATGGCTAAACAGCTTGCTGTTACTTTTCACACTTTACAATGCAAGATCTAGAAAATATAAGGTTTTTCTTTTTTTTTTTTTTAAAGATTTTATTTATTTATTTGACAGAGAGAGACACAGCGAAGAGAGGTAACACAAGCAGGGGGAGTGGGAGAGGGAGAAGCAGGCTTCCTGCGGAGCAGGGAGCCCAATGTGGGGCTCGATTCCAGGACCCTGGGATCATGACCTGAGCCAAAGGCAGATGCTTAACAACTGAGCCACCCACGCGCCCCAAATTTAAGGTTTTTCAAAGAAAGATAAAAATAAATCATAAATTTGTGCCGATATTCCAGTTCTAATGAAACATTATAGAATTTTTTACTTAACGTATTTGATTTTATATTGCATCACTTTTCTGCTGAAACACATGGTACCTAATAATATTAACAAAATTACTTACTTTTTCTTATAATATATAGTTTCAAAATAACAGTATCAGTATTATAGCTAATTAAAAGTGCTACATGTAGTTTAATGCAATTAGGTTTAGTTTTTTCAGGTTGTTTTCTAATCTAATCTAGGTTGTTTAATTAAAAAGAAAATTAAATCTAAATTGGAAAAAAAAACCAAAGACAAAAACAAGACTTAAATATTTCTAACTTTTCGAGTGTGGTGTCTCACTCATTTATTTGTCTCATTTTTATTGATATAAATATTTAGATCTATGAATTTTATTATAAACAGCATTATCTTGTAGACTCTGATGCTATGTTTTCACTATTTTTTAAAAAGATTTTATTTATTTATTTGAGAGAGAGATAAAAAGAGGAGAGAGAGCACAAGCAGGTGGAGGGGCAGAAGGAGAGGGAGAAGCAGACTCCCTGCTGAGCAGGGAGCAGGACTTGGGGCTCGATCCCAGGACCCTGAGATCACGACCTGAGCCAAAGGTAGACGTCCAACCGGCTGAGCCACCCAGGCGCCCCTTCATAATTTTTTTTCTAGAAATTCTCAGTATCAGTTGGTATTTCCCTTTGAGCCAGGCTAAGTTTAATAGAAAAATTTAAAATTTCAAGGTGGGAAGTCTTTCTTAATGTTTTGATAGTGATGGATTTTTTTTTTTATTTAAATTTTAGTTAGTGAACATACAGTGCAATTGGTTTCTGGAGTAGGATTCAGTGATTCATCACTTACATACAACACCCAGTGCTCATCACAAGTGCCCTCTTTAATACCCATTACCCATCTAGCCCAACCCCCACCCACCTCCCTCCATCAACTCTCAGTTTGTTCTCTATTGTTATGGTATCTTTTTTTTTCTTTTTACCCTTCCCATATGTTCATCTGCTTTCTTAAATTCCACATATGAGTGAGGTCATATGGTGTTTGTCTTTTTCTTACTGACTTATTTCACTTTAGCACAATACACTTTAGCTCTTGGGGTGCCTGAGTGGCTCAGTGGGTTGGATGTCTGCCTTCGGCTCAGGTCATGATCCCAGGATCCTGGGACTGAGCCCCTCATCCAGCTCCCTGCTCAACAAGGGAGTCTGCTTCTCGCTCTCCCTCTGCTGCTCCCCCTGCTTGTGCTCTCTCACTCTCTTTGTCAAATAAATAAAAAAAGATGTTAAACTTTTTTTGATGGCTGAGTAATATTTCACTATATATATACATACACATGCCACATCTTCTTCATCTATTCATCAGTCAATGGATGTCTGGGTTTTCTCCACAGTTTGGCTATTGTTGATAATGCTGCTATAAACACTGGGGGGCATGTACCCCTTTGAATCGTATTTTTGTATCCTTTGGGTAAATTGAATTTTTACTTATATTGTTGATGCAGAATATTATTTGTATTTTTCTTTATGTAATTATTTTAGGTATACATGTGTCTATATGTAAAGAGTCAATTATTGTAAATGATTTTTTCTTGTCTTGGACTAAGAGAAGTATACTAAAGTTTGCAATTATTTATATATTTCTATTCTCTTTGAATCTCTTGTAGTTTCTACTATATGAAAGAAGCTACTGTATTATTTGCTGCCTATATTTCAAAAATATTTTATTTTGACTGTGAATTGTAGCCTTTAGCATTATCAGGTGCTCTTTGTTTCAGTCATGGTTTTTGGACTGAACTCTAGTTATTTGGATTTCAAAATTGCAATTCTTTCTTTTATTTGCATTTTCTTGGTATACCTTTGCCCGTCCTTTCTTCATTAGCATTTCTTGAATTATTTTGTTTTAGGCATGTCTTTGTCTTTTACGTGAAGTGTAGAGTTGGGTTTTGCTTTGGAATCAACCAACTTTCTTTGTCCTTGTGATAGCAGGGGCAAGCCCTCTACTGGTTGATGTGTTTGGTCTCAGATATCTCATCTCATATTCTATTTATATATGTGATATATAGCATATTTGATGATGCTAAGTGCTCTTGAGGAAAATAAAGGAGGAGGGGTGAGGGCAATATTCCATTTTAAATAGGTGTTCAGGGAAGGCCTCACTGAGAAGGTGACTTTCGCACAAACTCTTGAGTCGGTGAAGGAATGAGTCACTTGGATAAGGGAGGTAAGATTTATCCTGATGAGAGAGAACAGGTGGAGCAAAGACTCCCAGGCACAGGACTACCTGGTATGTTTTCGAAGAACAGCAAAGAGGCTGGTGAGGCTAGAGTGGGGTATGCAGGAGGACAGTAGGAGATAGGCCAGAGGGGACAAATCAAAGAGGATCAGATAGGGCCCTGTCAGTCAGGGAGGTAACAAGACAACCCCTTCAAGAGGAATTTTGGTGCTAGATGTTAAAACAATATTACTGCTGCCACTCCACAGTTAGAACTCAATACCTCTATAGGAATACATTAATAACTCTGGGTATTCCAGCCTAGGTAGAAGAGGAAGCCAGGCTTGTGGGAATTATATTTTGGGGTACAACTCAATTTATGCATGAAAATAGTTTCATCCCTGCTGACTTTGAGGACTGGATTACTAAACACCTGCCCAGTGCAATGGGAATGATCCTTGAATATAATTTTAATATCTCTAATATTTTATGGGGTGCCCAGGTGGCTCAGTTGGATAAATGTCTGCCTTTGGCTTAGGTCATGATCCTGGGTTCCTGGGATCAAGCCCCACGTAGGGCTCTTTTCTTCAGTGGGGAGTCTGCTTCTCCCTCTGCCTCTCCTTCTCCCCCTCCCCCTGCTCCTGCGCTCTCTCTTTCAAATAAATAAATAAAATCTTAAAAAAGTCTCTAATATTTTAGTTTCCGTTTTTCATTCCACCCCAAAACACATCAGATATCGCTTCACAACTATAGCTTTTTACTATTTATCTGAAGGTGTGAGTTTACAGGGGAAGAATTTTTATCAAAACGTATCAATGAAGTGTATCTTGACTAAAAATGTTCAGAAAGCATAAAAACATTAAAATTCTATACTGGGAAGCTTGACTAAAGGCCAGAACATGACATAGGAGTTTTTTGAATTCTTTTCAAAAGTCAAGTATTTGGCTTAAAACAGTTTTTTTTTTTTTTTTTCTTTTTATAAAGACCTCTGTTGTTTTAACAGAAAATTGTATGGCAGAGGTGGTAGAACGAAACTGGGTGTGTGGTATGGAGTGAGGGAAGTGGGGAATTAGAGTGGTCTGCAATCCAGAAAAACAGTGTTCAGGCTTTAAGTGGATGGGAACGGAGAAGGGACAAACTTGAAGTATAGGCAAGATCACTTCTTCCTTGTCTATGTGTTTCAGTTGGCCGCATTTTAATTTTCTCCTTCCTCTTTCCTTTTTTTCTTTCTCTTTCACCTTTCTTTCTTTTAAGTTAAACTGTCACAATGAAATGCTGTCTGAATAAGTCACAACTCATATAGAAGACTGAACAGTGCATTGTAAAGACACAAAACAAAAGACTTCATCTGAGAGCTGAGATCATCGTGGGGTTGTACACAGACCCAGGGCAGCAATTCAGCAGTGTTTCCGAGAGCCTGGGGCCGGTTCCACAATTCTTGGTATGCTACTGACCCCTGCTGTTCATGTGGGGGCACTGACTTACAGAAATGAGTTTCCGTAACTTTCTATGTTTTGTGCAATGTTAGCGTGCCATCGGAAAAAGTTAAGACACATAGTTCAAAGATTTAAAACAATAATTTAAGCAATAGCTTTCTGAAAAGCTGAGTATCAAAGACATCACAAAGCAGCTTCTTTTTCCCTGCTCCCTGATTTGTTGAAAATAAATTTTGACTAAGTTCTTTTTTTTTATATTATGTTAGTCACCACACAGTACATCATTAGTTTTTGATGCAGTGTTCCATGATTCATTGTTTGCGTATAACACCCAGTGCTCCATGCAATAGGTGCCGTCCTTAATACCCATCACCGGCCTAACCCATCCCCCCGCTCCCCTCCCCTCTGAAACCCTCAGATTGTTTCCCGGGAGTCCATAGTCTCTCATGGTCCGTCTTGACTCAGTTTTTTAGCTAATAAATCTGGTATCCTATTTAAGTTTCTGAGGGGAGCAGAGCCCAAGGCAATTGAGGTAGCTTAGATAAGAACTGGAAAAATGAAAGCAGGGCGATCACAGAGAAAATGGAGGACAAAATGTGCAAAAGGAGGGAGTAATGAATAATTTACGTACAAGGAAGATAAAGCAGTTCAATCCTGAACGTACCGTTTGCATTCCTCAGAGCCGCGTAAGAACCGGCCTGTGTCCACAGAGTAGCCAGCATGGGTCACTTGTGTGCCTTCAGGTCTCTGCCTCTTGTTCTTAGGTTTGGTCATGGAAACTTCTCAGAACCATTGGGATGTAAACTGGGGCCCCTGAAGCAAAGCAGAGCACATAATCCTTGGAGTTGATTTCTTGGCTTACTCTACAATTTCTAAAGAGATCAGGGCTATCTCCTGGGTGGAAGTCAGATGTGCATGTTTGAGCATGGGGCTTTATGTAACAGGTTCCAGGTTTCAGACTTCTGGCGCCCTGTTCCAGGTTTCAAACCTGTTCCAGGTTTCAGACCTGTTCCAGGTTTCAGATCTGTAGCTCCCACGGGCTGCTAATTCCTGCAGGCCAGAGTTTCCAGCAGGATTGGGTAATAAGGTGTCAGGGTCTCCTCTCACTCAGTAAAAACAGTTTAGAAGCTTGGGGCCGTGCTTCAGCGTTTGGTTTTTGTTCAGACAATTTCTCCATGAGGAATATGATTAAAAAGAATATTTTAATATTTAGAAAACTACATGCATACTTACATACAAAATTACATCCTGTTAGGATAAACTGAGAAATCCAGCCTGAACTACTCTTGAAAGATTTAGTTTTTACTGTAAAGATCAATAAGAATGTCACTTCTAAAACTTCAGTCCCCACTTCAAAGGCATAAATGATGGATTTCAAAAAATAAGAATCTGAGAAAACATTTACATGATTTATTTCAGTAACAATTAATAAGGTGATTCTTTAGTGCTTGAGGTAGTTATATTCACAGTGTTGGTTTTAGTGCTCATAGCATTTTCTGTTTCTCTTGTGTAACATCTTACTATTTATTTATTTACTCACTTAAATTTATATTCTCCACTATGGCAGGTGTTAAAGATACTGCAAAAAATAGGATAGATTATGTCCTTAAGCTTTTTATAGTAATATAGGTATGATAATTATGTAAGGAGGAGCTAAGAAAAGAAAAATAATTTTCCTATTCCTTTTCATTTTAGCATTTTATTCCATTCCATTCTATTCCTTCTCTTTATTGTTCAATTTTATTTGTTTTTGTATTCATTTTATTTGTTTAAATTACAAATCAGGAATGCTGGCTATTTTTTATGTATTTTTGTACTCCCTTGTACTCCAGCACTTAATACAATGTTGACATATATTTACAATAAATATCTGTTGAATGAAAGTGAGTACTTACTTACTAGTTGCCTAGCACTATGCTGCGTCTTCGTAAACCAGATGTACATTTGATTTCAGTAGAGGAGAAGAGTGAAGTTGGGGGAAATTTATATAGGCCTGGAAGGAAGTATTAGGAATATTTATTTGTATCCAAACTTGTAAGGGTAATGGGAAACTTTTTTAATGAAAAAAGCTAGAAGAGCACAAAAATTCGACCCTGTAAGTACCTGAGGAAACCTCTCTTTTAGTGATTTTTAAAAAAAATTTTTATGGTGCTTTTTTCTTTTTTAAAAAATTTATTTATTTATTTTAGATAGAGAGAGACTGCAAGCCAGAGCACAGTGGGAGGGGCAGAGGGAGAGGGAGAGAGAAACTTCAGCGGACTCCATGCTGAACGCCGAGCCCTGTATGGGGCTGTATCCCACCACCCAGAGATCATGACCTGCGCCGAAACCAAGAGACGAAGGCTTAATCGACTGGGCCATCTAGGTGCCCTAAAATGTGCTTTTATTACAGCCGGGGAGAGGACCCAGGGGCAGAAAGATCTGCACCTCTTTTTATGATTTTCTTATGTTGCTAATATATACGGATTTTTAACATTTTTGCCTGTGCAGTACCTTATCAAATCTGCATACACACACCTACTAAAGATAGGCTAGAAACCTGTATTTATTCATCAGTCCCAGAGAGCAAACATAATGTCTATTTTTCAAAAAGAAATCAAAACTTACTTATTTCTCTTTTTGAATCAAGAACTAACTTATCAGTCTTTCAGTATACAAAATTTATAGTATTTTGGAATCTGCTTTTTGGCACCTTAATTGTGCAATTCAAATTGTCTGCTCCTATTTAATTGTTCTCCATAAACTGTATTGAATACCAATATAAAACAAAACTGTAGGCATAAATGGTTCCAAAATTTCATTGAGTTACTAAGAAATGGATTTTCTTTGCAAGTGTGCTATGGGGTAGTTACATATATTTCCCAATCGTAATACAGTATTTTATTTATTCTGTCTGTTAATGACTAATATTTGAGAACGTTTATAATATGAATGGGACTTAATCTAAGAGAAGTTATATACATACACACGCACACATTTCAATACCGGGCATTAAGGGACATGGTCAAAATAATTAGTTAAAATTATTATGTCAAAAACTTACAATACATGCTTGGTGTTAGGCTATGTACTATTCATTTTGGTGCATAATTTTTCCACTACACAAATGACTAATAGGACTGTCTCTTGATGCTGGGGTGGCCTCTCTCTGGTATCTCTTTATTTATTTATTTATTTTTAAAGATTTTATTTATTTATTTGAGAGAGAGCACATGAGAGGGGGGAGGGCCAGAGGGAGAAGCAGACTCCCCGCCGAGCAGGGAGCCCGATGCGGGACTCGATCCCGGGACTCCAGGATCATGACCTGAGCCGAAGGCAGTCGCTTAACCGACTGAGCCACCCAGGCGCCCTGGTATCTCTTTAATTGTTGATTTTTAGCATAGTTATCTGTGATTGTATGAACGGAACTGAGTGAATTAGTACTCATGTTTATTCTAATTAAAAGTACATAACCGATTACTATAGCTACAAGGAGGTAGACAGGCAATGGAACTGCCCAATATTTTTGAGGCCAGTAGGTTAAGCCTGAGGAGTTGGGCCAAAATTCAGGAATAAAAGTCCACACGGGCTTTATGAAGCCTACTTGGGAGCTTAAGAAAAGATCAAAGCCCAAACACAAACGGCTCTTTCCAGCAACGGCGACGGTGAAGTGTCCATTATTTTCCCGGGGCCTTAGACAACTGGGGTCCTGCAGGTGTCCACTCAGGCCCCTGGGCCGGGTCCTCTGCGCAAGCGCCGACCAGGGTGCCGCGGGGGCGGGCGAGAGAGGACCGGAAGCGGCGAAGGCCAGGGGCGCAGGCGCGCCGCGACCGTGTGGGCGGCGCGTGAGTCTGAGCCCTGGTTACAGCCTCCTTTCTTCCTCTTCTAAAGTTCCATAGATTCCTTGTAGAAACTTTGGAACTGTTTTCCGGTAAGTGGTGGTGGGAATTAGGGAGGAAGAAGCTCACAGACTTAAAAAGAAATTGTTGACAATAACCGTATTTTAAACAGTGTAAAGGCCTCTTTGAATTCTAGAGTTTTGAGATTCTTCTCATCAGACATCGCCTACGAGTATGTTTAAAAACGTGCCAACTTCTGAGCTTCCTGTGTGAGATGGCTCACTGTCTAGTGCAGTCACCACAGGGCATTTTGGAATTGCTTGATGGCGTAAGGTGCCGGGCAGGCGCTCACGAGACGGACCGGCACCGACCGCCTTCGATCCGCGGGTCCTGTGTAGTAGAACGTGAGATGAAGTTAAAAAAAAAAAAAGTTTAAAGCACAGAATTAGAGGAAAAAGTGAGTACCGTACGTAGCGTTTTGTTTCTCTCTCGGGAAAATCTCTCTGGAGAGGCTTGGTTAGTAAACGGTGGTTGAAATTGTCGAAGCTACAAACCTTGATCTCACATTATCCGCCTCAAGTTGGAATTCGTGAAAATAGATTCCCTCTGGACGCCGAGAGAGCCTCTGCCTCTCTTTCGCATTTAAACCCAGATACTTTCTGGATGCCTGAAAACAGTGGAAATTATTAGAGCTCCTCATAATTGATTACTCTTGCCAAAGCCAGATTGATAGATCTGGTTGGGATTTAGGGGAAAAAAAAAGCCCACATGACTTTGCAAATAAAAATAAATGTGCTACTGAGGTGCTGAAAATAATAATTTAAATAGCCCTAAGAGACATCACAAATAATTTATGTATGTTTTAAGCTGGTCAGTATGAGGTTTGTATTTAAATGGCCTCTCTTCTCAATTCAAGTTGCCTTAGGCTTCTGGCTATTTAAAAATATTTTGTGTTCATGAACACGTCTTTTATAATTGATGTGGATGTTTGCTTATTGCCTACTCTAATTTGTAAGCTGGAAAGTCCATTTATTTATGCATTCCACATCTATTACATATTTACTGTTTGCCAGGTATGATGGTAGTGATTAGTGTTTTTAAGTGAATGTTAACGCTTACTTATATTTTTGTAAGCTTTATTTACCTATATTCTAAGAAATCATGTATGGAGAACAGAACAAGTGGGCCTAT
This sequence comes from Mirounga angustirostris, assembly GCF_029215605.1. Classification (NCBI taxonomy): domain Eukaryota; kingdom Metazoa; phylum Chordata; class Mammalia; order Carnivora; family Phocidae; genus Mirounga; species Mirounga angustirostris. The sequence continues at coordinate 53,125,253 of NW_026991709.1, read as the reverse complement.
CACAGTTTTTCTAGATTTCTATGGTAGCACATATCACACTCCTTTTTTTACATTAATTTTGTCTGCTGGACTGAGGGCAGAACATGGTCTGAATTTGATCATCACTGTGTTCTCAGTATGTAGCACAAAACCTAATAGAGACCCAAAAAGGGTGGTTTGGATAAATAAAACACCACATAAACACACACTGCTTTTTCTGAGGAATTTTTATTTTCATTGGGTGTTCAGGCCATTTCACACTGTGAGATATCTTCCCCTAGGAAAAGACAAAATCTTTTCATAAGAACTTTTGTTATCGAAATATCTTCATTCCAGAACTTGCCTGAATATTGGTCTGAGGCACTTTGACATCTTAGTGAAATCTGATTCAAGTTGTTTTTGTAATAATTAAGACCTGCAGGTTTGGACTGAGTGTGTGTTGACGTGAGAGCAGTTATTTTATACTAATTTTTTAAAATAAATATTTTTAGAAGGTTTTATTTATTTGTCAGAGAGAGAGAGAGTGAGTGAGCACAAGCAGGGGGAGCAGCAGGCCGAGGGAGAAGCAGGCTCCCTACTGAGCAAGGAGCCCAATGCCGGACTCATCCCAGGACCCTGGGATCATGACCTGAGCCGAAAGCAGACGCTTAACTGACTGAACCCAGGCATCTCTATTTTATACTGATCTCAATAATATTTTCCAGTTTGCCTTTTAGGTAAAAACAGGCTTTGGAGAAGCAGTTCATATCTGGAAGATGCTGATGGTGGGCTCTCTGAGAAATTCTTCTTATCCATTCAGCATTAGTTGCTTTCTATGTATTCAAGTGGGTTTACATCCACATAAATATATCTTATGAGTGCTTTGAGTATGAAGCAATGCTGAAAGGAGACAGTAGTCCTATGCAGCTAGAGGGTCATTTAATTCATGTCAGTTCTTGATCATTTTCATTTAGGTTGAGAGTTAATGGGAGTACTTTGGAGTAATATTCCTGGTGCTTCATTATCGGAGCTCATACAGAATTGTCATTTACTATTGAGTAGATTGTGCACTGCACAAAGAAACCTATCTAAAGTGTGTACTATTTATATAATAGATATTATCAATTTGAATATTGTGGCAGTTTTATGGCAGGGGACAGTAAAGTTTCTTGCTCTAGTAAAATTCATATGTTATGACACAGTTTCTAACAAATGGAAGTAAAATGTCTTGAGAAAGAGGTACCTTGTTTTTTAAAAAATTTGCTCAAATGCTCTATATGGGCTAGCAGCAGCCTGAACTTGGACAACTTACATAACTCCCTTGGCCTTCAAGTGAAGATATTAATACTTACCTCGCTAAATTGTTTGGAAGTACTAGACATGCCCGGCACACAATTAATATTCAATAAATGTTTTTGAATACCTTTGAAAGCACTGATGGTAATGTCTGTGCTAATGATTTGATAAATTGCAGTGCACTTTTGTTTTGAATAAGAGGGTAAGTGTATATGTAAATAATTGTATTTGAATCTTTGAATTTGTTAAGTGTTTCACATTTTATGCTTAATTGCTGCATGATACTACCTAAAATGTTCCTAACAGGTGTTTGGGATCCTTCTTTACTTTCCTGAGGGATTCATATCCCACATAAGGAAATTTATGATTATGTGACCCACTAGTCACTGACTCATGGTTGAGCTTCTTTAGAATCCTAAAATATTGGAATCCTAGGTTTAGATGGGACCATTTAAATTTCTCTTCATTTATCAAATGTGTGTTAGTCACTTAATACATGGGAGTAATTGTGGTATGCTCTAGGGCTGTGAAGATAAGTAAGATACTGTTGTGGAGAAGTTACATATCTTTGCACGAACATTTCCAGGGACTATTCACAATTACTAAATTGATTTTTAGGAATTGGTCTTTTGACAATTCAAAATTTGTCCTCTTAATAACTTTCATTTATTGACATTAGCTTTACACTTCGGGGCACAAAAATTAAATTTGATTTTTACTACACACACACACACACACACACACTCTCTCTCTCTCTCTCTTCAAGCTAGGCCTCACTGTATTCTGCTGCTTTTCCTCAAGCCTTTTTTCTATCTTGCTCACTCACCTGAATACCTTCCAGGTTGTCTACTTCCCTCAAAGGTGTGGTACCCACCAGGGGTATTCAGGGCTCCAGGTGTAACTGACTAACCAGGATACAGCAGGGCGATCACTTTCTCCATTCCAGGTACTGTCCCTCCAATCTCTGGCATGATTTATATTCGTAACTGAGCAATCAGTGTGTGCCATAAGATGTCCTGTCCCTACCGTATTAAAAAGAATTGTATTTATTTTACTTGTATTATCATATAAGATCATTTTTGAAAAAGGATAAATGACCTCCCTATTCCTTGAGGAGCTTTTAATACACTGTTTCCAACAATTGAAATGGGAACAATAATGAGGGCAACCTTGCTTAAGTTCCAGATTATTGAATTACCACTTGTAAGTCATTTTTGGTCCAGGTGTTTAAAATCACTGTAATTCATGCGTTTTCTGACAGCTAAGAGGTAAGTAGCCAAGGAAGGACTTCTATAGCTTTGCATGATCTCTTTTATAAATTAGTCTCTCACTTAAACATGTTTTTTTCTTTTTGATGAACAGAAAACATGACAGGGATGGAATTGTTTTACTTCTAACTTTAAGCATTTATGAAAAAAAATTAATATCCTCTCAACATTTTTTTTAAGTTAACCCATGTGTGCAACTGTCTTTATACCAGGTGTGCTCTGACTCAGGATTTGGGACCAGTAGCCCTGCCTGGCAGAGTACCAGAAGATGCCAATTCTACAATTTATATACAATTTATAGGTGTGTGCACTGCTTTGCTTTGTCCTTTTAATCGAGGTTAAGGACAAAGACATAGGCAATTAATTGGTAGATAGGGACAGGGAATAGACCTCTGCCTAAATAAAGGGGGCACGTTAGGAAGCACTGGGGGTAGAATTGAATGGGTTGTATGTTAATTTCCTAGGGCTACCATAACAAGTTAACACAAACTTTGTAGCTTAAAACAGCAGAAATTTTTTGTGTCATAGTCAAGGGACCAGAAGTCTGAAATCAAGTTTTGGCAGGGCCATGTTCTCTCTGAAGGCTCCAGGGAAGAATCCTTCCTGGCTTCCTAGCTTTGGTGGCTCATGGCAGTCTTTGGCATTCTTTGGCTTGTAGATGCATCACTCAGTCTCTTTCTGTATCTTCATATGGCCTTCTTTCTTGTGTCTCCTCTGTGTCTCTTTGTCCAGATCTCTCTTCCCTTTTTCGTATAAAGACAGCAGTCATTGGATTAAAGTAACCTAATCCAGACCTCATCTTAACTTTACTACATCTGTAATGGCCCTACTTCCAAATAAGGTCACATTTACAGGTATGAGGGGTAGGATTTGAACGTGTCTTTTTGGGGGATACAATTCAACCAACAGCAAGTGAGATGGCACCAAATCATGAAACACTTTAATGATAGGTAGAAGAGTATGGGTTTTATTTATAAGCCAGTGGGACCATTGGAAACTTTAAGCAAGAGTACTAATAAAATAGTTATTGCAGGGAGGTCTGCTAGCGAGCGATATGCTTCAGTATACTGAACTGAAGATGGAGTTTAGAAGCTGTGATATTAATTAGAAGATGTTTTGGTGTTCCAGGAATAATGTGAAGAAAAGTTTATAAAGTTTGCACTTTGGGAGCTTTCCTTTTAGGGAGGTATTCACTCCTGGTGTTGAACAAGTACAGAGGCTGCACTTGGGAATGAGTGCCTCTTTAAATGCTGTGGCCAAGGAACCTTTTCTTGCCTTACCCTAGCTGTCACCCTTCCTGGAGGATGATACACCATATGGTGAGAGAGAGCTAGAGAGAGAGAGAGCGAGACAGCACTCAGGTGCATGCACTTGGGCACACTAGTGAGCATGAAGAACCACAGCTTTACAAGGCATTTAAGTGAGAAAACCATCTTGAATATTGATCCTCTGGCCTCAGCTAAGCTGGCACCAGCTGGGTGACATGAACCACCAAGCTGAGCCCTCCTAAATTTCTGATCTACAGAATCGTGAGTGAAACAAAATGGTTGTTTTAAGCCACAAAGTATCGTTCTGCAGCAGTATATTACTCCAACTACCCCCAGGGCTTGCCAGTATTAACGTGGTGTTAATAGTTGAGTGAGAAATATCAGATAGCTCTATATTTACTCAGTTCTGATAGAGTAGAATATGTTTGATTGCTACTCAGGGAGAAGGGATGAAGAAAGTGAGGAGAGATTATAGTCACTGGCAGCCTAGGAAATAGAATTTAATGCCTCGCTTCTTCAGTTCACTGCTTATGCTACCTGGTCATACAACTTTTAACGTGTGAGGTTGGCCAGAACAAAAAGATATATACACTCACAGTTTGAGTCGTTATAGAAACAAAATCCCTGTCTGTTAGATCTATGTCATGCAGAGGGATGTGAAATTCCCATTTTAAAGCAGATGGTCTGATTTCTGAAGCTAAGTGAATAAAATTGTCCTTGGATCTCATTAGCCCTCATGTGGGAAGGAGGGGAGTCCATATAGCTATTTCTTCTTGGCTTTGAACAAATCAAGCTTTGAATAAAAGGTTTATTTTTATGAAGCCTGATTTTACTAATTTTTCATTGAGTACCACTGTTTCACGGTAATTTACACATTCTTTCAAATGGCGGTTGGCACATTTATTTTCCTTTGAGGCATTTTCTAATTACTTGTAAACAGCCTGAAAAAAAAAAGCAAATTTGGAAAAAAAATTAAGAAAAGGACTGTTTGGTAGAAGAGGTATATTACATATAAAATTAAAATATAATAGAAATTTTAAAAGCCTTCATTCCATTTTATAGGTTTCTCTGCTTGCTTCTACAAGTGGGCAGTGAGTAAAGATTTCTTGACCCATTATTCATTTCTACAGGGTGTTAGACATTTTTATGACCTCCTCGAGTACTTATAATCTGTACTACACAATTTAGCACCTAATTACATTCTGTTTCATAATGTTCATTATTATATCACTGTATGATTCTTGTCCCTTCAAGTAGGTTATATGATCTTAAAAGGCAAGGACCGTATCTTATACTTTTTCTGTATTTGCATTCCATCTGGCATAGTGCTAAAAACAGTATCCATGTGGGAAATTTTATTATTATTATTATTTTTAATTTGATTATTTTTTAAATTTAAATTCTGTTAATTAACATATAATGTATTATTGGTTTTAGAGGTACAGGTCTGTGATTCATCAGTCTTACATAATATCCAGTGCTCATTACATCACATGCCCTCCTTAATGTCCCATCACCCAGTTACCCCATCCCTCTACCCCTGTCCCCTCAGCAACCCTCAGTTTGTTTCCTATGATTAAGAGTCTCTTATGGTTTGTCTCCCTCTCTGGTTTTGTCTTGTTTCATTTTTTCCTCTCTTCCCCTATAATCCTCTGCCTTGTTTCTTAAATTCCTCATATCAGTGAGGTCATATGATACTTGTCTTTCTCTGATTGACTTATTTCACTTAGCATAATGCCCTCTAGTTCCATCCACGTCATTGCAAATAGCAAGATTTCATTTTTTTGATGACTGCATAATATTCCATTGTATATATATGCCCCATCTTCTTTATCCATGCATCTGTCGATGGACATCTGGGCTCTTTCCATAGTTTGGCTATTGTGGATGTTGCTGCTATACACATTGGGGTTCAGGTGCCCCTTCAGATCACTACATTTGTATCACTTGGGAAATTTTAATGTAGAAGTATACTAAGTAATTCTAGTCCCTCAAAGCTCAGTGAATTTGTCTGTAGAGCATTTGTCATGGCTGTGGCATTAAGGGCACAGAGACATCTCAGCAAGTTACTCTTCCTTCTTCAAGCTTCCATTCTTTTTTTTTCTTTTTATTATTTTTAAAGATTTTGTTTATTTATTTGACAGAGAGAGACGCAGTGAGAGCAGGAACACAAGCAGGGAGAGTGGGAGAGGGAGAAGCAGGCTTCCCGCCTGAGCAGGGAGCCCGATGTGGGGCTCGATCCCAGGACCCTGGGACCATGACCTGAGCCGAAGGCAGACGCTTAACGACTGAGCCACCCAGGTTCTCCGCTTCCTTTCTTTTAAAGGAACCAAGATGAGGGGTTGCTTTGATAGGTAAAATGACTTCCCCCTTTTTTTTTCCCTTTAGGGTCAGACCAGGGCAGGTGAAAAGCAGAGAGGCATGCACCATTGGGCTACCATTATCATTCTGATGGAGGTGATGGTTGGCATATTTCCTTTTTATTTTTCCAGTTGGACAACCTAGCTAATGGTGTCTGACCTGGGGAGAGGGGTGATTTCTTTTGGTTGGGCAGCTAGGCTAAAGGCCTTAGCAGGCCTTACCTTCATCTTGTTTTGAGTGAAAATGCTGCTTCTCAGGGCATCAGATTCCCACTATTATGTTTTCTTATTTTGGTAAAACACATCAAACCTAAAACTAACCATTTTGACCATTTTAAGTGTACACTTAGGTGGCATTGAGTACATTCACATTGTTGTACATTCATCACCACTGTCTATCTCTAGAACTTTTTTTTTCATTATCCCAAACTGAAACTCTGTACCCATGAAGCAATAACTCCCCATTCTCCTTTCCCCCAGCCCCTGGTGACCACCATTCTACTTTCTGTCTCTGTGAGTTTGACTACTTGTGGTATGTCATATAAGTGAAATCAGAGTGTATTTGTCCTTTTGTCTCTGGCTTATTTCACTTAGTTTAATGTCTTCAAGGTTCATCCATATTGTAGCATGTGTCAGAATTTCAGTCATTTTTAAGGCTGAATAATAATCCATTGTATGTGGATATCACATTTTATTTACCCAGTCATTGGTGGACATTTGGGTTGTGTCCACCTTTTGGCTGTTGTGAATAGTGCTGCTCGCAGCATGGGTGTGACAAATACAGATCCCGTTACTATGAGCACCCACACTAATTTAATGCTTATAGTGAGCAAGGTACCCTTCTCAGTCATTAAAATACCTGGAAGAATCAATATGTCTCTGGAATTTCACAACTTAAGTTTAGAGACTTAACTACTTCTTAGGAAAATGTGACCTGACAACCTTTTTTAGAGCAGGACCGTGACGAATACACGGCATTCAGTAAATGTCTTTTTTTTTTTTTTTTTTTTTACTCCTTCAAAATGCTTCCAGTCTCCAGCTTTCTCCACTGACACCGCTGCAAGATATGTCCTTATTGCCAAGCAACAGGACTAGCACAGTCCATTCTAAGGGGTTTGTCTACCCGCCCCCCACCCCGCCCACGCCTTTTCACTTTTTCTTAGAAAGCACTGCTTTGGTCATTTTACTTTACTTGACAGAACCTTTTAGTCGCCATCATGTACCGGACAAAACTCAAACTTGTTTGTCCGGCAGTGAAGGCCTATTGTCATCTGGCACTCGCTTGCCTTTCAGGTCCCCCCTTCTTTCACTTCCTTACACAAGCTGTGCTCAAATTGTTTTCTCATTACCTGCTGGAGAAATTGTCATCATCTTGAGTTTCCCTACTATGGTTTGTTCCATCGTGGATCATCTTTTTTTGTGCTCCCTTTAAGTTGGAGCTCAAATCTCAGTGTTTCTGCTAAATCTTTTTTAAACAACCGCATTTGAAAACGACTGTTTGTTCTTTTGAATATTTGAGCACTCACTGTAAGATTAATCATGTTAATGATGTTTTTGTAATAGCTAATGGTTTCTGAGTTCTGAGGCTTAGACTAAGTGCTTTGGTTGCACTATTTCATTGCACCTTTATTGCAATCATATGAAGTATATACTGTTATCCATTATACGTATGATAAACTTGAGGCTTTGAGATGCTACCCAACTTGTCCCAAATCACGTAATTAGTAAGTGGCAAGTCTAGGGCTTGATCCCAAGTTTTCTGTTGCTGAAGCATCATTTTAAATGTGTATTTATTGCCTTAATTAGATTATAGGTCGTTGGGTGAAGAGGGTATATACTGTTCATGGTATCTCCCATAGGAACTGTCCATGGGGTCAAAGTCAGAAAAAGATTGCTCATTGACTGGAGCATCCCACTGAGCTAATTTTTCCTTTTAGCTCAGTATGGATGAGCTTAGCATGATTTTTCAACTGGTTACCTTATACTGGTGACCAGGAAAACCTGATTAGGTGCACTTCTTCTATCATAACACATGCCATACTGATCTGATTGTGTTTATCTGTTACCTGCTTGTCTCCACAACAACATCTTTGCTTGAATTCCTAGCACCTAGGACAATATCCTGCACATATGCTCAGTAACTGCTTATTAAATGAATTAACTGCATCTGTGGCCATTGTAGGAGTTGGTTTCTAACTGTGTTGCTGTTACAGAGTTGAGCAATGCCTAAGTCCAATGGAGTTGAAGAGGGTATATCCTTAAGGAGGCACAGTGGGAATGTAAATGGAAACTCTAATGTATTTCATTGTACTGCAACTTCCATTACATGGTATAAATGGTATTTGTGTCACTTTTCATGAAGGGTGTTTGAGTGTAAGCAGTTGACATCTTTATTCAAAGAAGAGATCCTGTGACTTGAAGGCATGAGCGTATTTGGTCTGAGGATAGCTTGGGAGCAGGTATGGTTCAAACTTTCATACGATACCCTTTAAAATTAACCAGTTCTCTTTTATTTCTCGATATGTGCTCTCCTCCAAACAAACTTCTTATCAATAATTGAATTTCTTAAATACCTTGATACTTAAAAGACAGTGCCGTAGAAAGCAGATACTAATATTTTGGTCACTGGAAAAAATAGCAGAAGATTCTTTCTATTTAAGTATTTATGAGTATGCTGTGTCTTAAAAAAACTGAAGCAGAAAAGCTTAAGAGTATTAAACAATGGTGATGATCCCCCCAAAATTTCCCTAGAGATTTTGCCTGAGAAGTCAACAAAACCCTTTGGTTCTCTATATAGAGAGATGCAGGAGCATCTGGCACAATGCTTTGCACACAGTAGGCATGCAATAAATACTTTTAATCTTGTCAATACAGTAGAATATAGTAGTCTAAAGCAACAGTTGCCAATCATTTTCCCTTCAGGACAGGCATGATAGATACTGTTTCAACTTTTAGATACATTTTTACATGCCTCCTCAAGGTTGTTTCATGGTATACCAGCTGTAGTTGTGCCTTCTCTCTTCCATTCTGGGATGTGCATGAGAACACATTATTATAGAGGTAATAATGCTAACGATAATAGTAATGATAATGATAATAACAATAATGATACAGTTAGAAGATTTCAAAAATCAGTCTGATCACTGTTTTGTTTTTAACCTTGCAGTAGCTTGTTGTTGCCCAATGTCAGGTCCTAAAATTTATTTGGAACCACAGGTCTCGGTATGGTGGTAGGGCCAGCAGCGCTGGGGGATTTATGCCCCTGCAGGATGGAGATTCACTCTGGCAAAGGCCTTCAGGCCTCCCCACATTCCATGTCACAAAACTATCTGAAAAAACTCAAGAGAAGCAGGAACAAGCAACTTGGTATTAAAGGGGAGCTCAGCTTGTTTCCTAGTCAGCCAGGGGTGTTGGGGTATATATAGATTCCTGGGTGCTCAGGATTATGGACTACTCTAGGGAAATCTCAGAGGCAATTTGATATGAGCCAGCCTCCACCTTGGACCTTCCTGAGGGTTTGTTAAAAATGGAATGACAGAAATACTTTTGGCCTGCTATGAGGCCAGAGGGACTTAACAAGGATACATTTATTTGACTTTGATGGTTTTATTTTTGAGTACCACACCACTGCTTCCTAGTCCTTTGGCAATTTAATTCTGAGAAAACCCCAGCTTTTTATATGACAGAATTTTAATTTTCTTTGAATTTAAGACATTTTAGAACATTTTCTTTGGTCCCTTAAAAGCCAGTTTATGGTACTTCCTGAAGGACTTCCAAGGCAATTTGGAGCAATTGAGTCACTGGTAGATATTCTAAAGAGCAACTAGTAAATAATTAATTGATTTTTTTTTTTTTTTTTTGGTACTCACGTGACGGTATATTGGAAAGAGAGACGAGGTTCAAATCCTGGTTCTACCACTTACATGTTAGACATTGGGAATGCAGTTTGTTTATTCATTCATTTAATAGATTACAGAGTTCTTACTTTGTGCTAGACGTAGTAGTAAAGCTTTGAGGAGAGAAGTCAAATTGAAGTGATCTCGGAACTTTCAGAGATTTTAATCTACAAGGGGAGATTGGCAACTAAATCAGCAATTTCAGTAGTGTACATGGGACTATGTGCAGTGATGATGCCCCATGGAAGTAATACCACGGCGAGGGAGAATCATGAATGGGGGAGGGCATTAGGGAAGGCCTCTCAGGGAAAGTCATGGTTAAGATGAGTCTCAAAGCCAAGTACAATTTAGTTGAATATAGATATGGAAAGAACATTCTAGCAGCATGAACAAAAGCTAATGTAAAAGTAATATATTTACAGATCAGTATTTGCTCTTCAGTATTACTGATATGAAAACTTTATCTTGAGGAGACAGGGGAGATAAATCTAGACAAATGGTTCCATTTCCTTTTCTTAAGATGAAGAGAATTATATCTATCTCATGGATTTGTTGTAAGCATTTCTTAGAACGGTGTATGTAGAGTACCTAGCACATAGATGCTTAAAAGTATTAGCTCCTTTTTCTCCCCACCATCTATCCTTCTCTGCCCTTTCTCAGTTCAGATTTTCTGAAGTAGAAAACACCCTATCCATGGTTAAGGTAACAGTTTGTAAATTATGGCTGTGTTTAGCAAAGTGCAGGAAGAATCAAAAGGTTTAAAACTTTGTTCTTTTTCTGACCTGGATTGTGGCACGTAGAATTGAATGGGGGCAGTAGTCGACAACAGCATTACTTTATTTTGACAATACACAGTTTCCTGTGTCATCACAATTGGTATGTGAGGAGGGCACTGTTTCTCAGAGGGCACTGCATTCTTGGTCTGCTTGTTTGATTTGCTGAGTGAAGCTCTGACCACAGATCATGTGCACTGGAGTGCTTGGAAAAAATCTTGGAATGATGCTGTTGTGTATGTTTTCTTTTCTTTCACCATGTCAAAGTCTCTGAATTTGGAACTGTTTCAGAAAGCACAGTGTTAATGCAGTTTTTCCCCTGGGTAATAGGTTTGTAACTTATGATCCAGTAAATATTAAGGATCACTACTTCTTGGGGATTTTTGGTCTACATTTTGATATTTCTTTCAGGAGCTTTGCCTTACATTGGGTTCTAATAAGAATTACCTAGTCTGGAGAGATTTTCTTCATTCCACTGTTTATTGTTATTTATACTCAAATGCTATTTGTCATTTGCAGATATCTTTCATGATTTCTTTTTTTTTTTTTCATGATTTTTGTCATACCCAGGTATCTTCTGTTCTATTATTTATTTAATATTTTTCTTTAAATCTCCAGTCTTTTAAAAACTTACATAAAGTTAGCCTCATCTTAAGTTATAATACTTAAGAATGCATGGGCTTCATGGGCTCATTATATTTTTCTAATACATATTCAGGCACATGTTAAAATTAAAAAAATATCTATTCTCCCACCTAATACAGAGATCATTATAATCTGTTCTTTTCATCTGTTCATTTATGAATTGTCTGTGGCTGCTTTTGACATACAAAGTGGTTGAAAGAGAGACAGAATGGCACACAGAGACTAATGTATTTATTATTTGGCTCTTTAAGAAAAAGTTTACCAACCTCTGACCTAAAATTATCTCCATACTGTCAGTAGAACACATAGCCCACTCTGTAAAATGTCACTGTAGTGCACTTGTCAAGAGATAGTGTGTATTTAATCACATTTTCCAGAATCAGTAAATACTTTACTTTTTTATTCTGGAATTGAAATATTTAATTATAAATACTTATTTTATGGGGCACCTGGGTGGCTCAATAGGTTAAGCATCTGCCTTTGGCTCACGTCATGATTTCCAGGGTCCTGGGATTGAGTCCCCATCGGGCACTTCTTCCTCTCCCCTTGCGCCTCCCACATGCTTGTGCTCTCTCTCTCCTAAATAAATAAATGAAATCTTAAAAAAAAAAAATACTTATATTCTGAGAACCTTGATAACAAGCTTTTTTGAGAGCAAAAGAAAAATGTAGACATTGAAGATAATTTATATATTTTTAAATAAAGGGAATATTTGCCTATAAAAATATTTAATGGTGCAAAAATGCATGAAGTAAGAAGTAAAAAATTCCCTGCAAGGAAACTCCAGTCTCACCTTCTAAAAACAACATTCCTTGTATTTCCTTCTAGTTATTTTCTGTGCATACTCAAGATTAAATACATTTTTTGATTCTTTAAATTATAGCTTTTTTAAATGAAAAAAAGAGATCAGTATATGCAATTTGCTTTTTATAACTTAGATATATTTCTGTTGTATAGACATCTAAATAATATGGCTAAAATTATAAATTGTTTAATATTACTTCAAAGTGTTTATTAAGAGCTTTATTGAAATATAATTTACACATCCAGAAATTTACCCATTTTGACTATACCAGTGATTTTTAGTAAATTTAGGGCATTGTACATTGAAATCTACACATGTGCCACCACTTGTGAGTTGTTGCACATTCAATCCAATTTAAGAACATTTTCATCATTCCCGAAAGATTCCTCATGCCCATTTGCAGTCAGTCTGTTCCTATCCCCCAGCCCCAGGCAACCACCAGTCTACTTTCTGTTTCTATAGATATGTTCTGGACATTTCACATAAATGGAATCATGTATTATATGATCTTTTGTGTCTGGCTTCTTTAATTTAGCATTTCAAAGACTTTCAGGTAGAAGATGAGGGAAGGCTTCAGATAACCCTAGTTACCTTCATTCTTTTGCACAGGATGCTCTAGTTACAGTCAGTATTTTGTTCTCTTTCCTTTAGAAAAAATGAGCCTTTGACAACAAACAGTGACACAGGATCCTGGTTACTTCTGCAGTTCCTGAAATTCACAACTTCTCAAACCTGTTCCCCTCAGCACACAAGGAACTACAGATATTGGTGCGACAGTCAGAGTGAATGAAGAGGCTGCTTACTGCTGGAGGCAACCGGTCTGCGCAGCTCTGTGCCTTGCTGGGCCACTTTGCGGGGGGAGGTCAAGGGGGTCCTGGCACAGTTATAGCAAATGTACATCATCCCAGTGTGCTTATGCCATGCAGGCCAGGAAATTCTCCCACAAGTCTTGTGGCTTTGATGTGACAGGACCTTTTCAGTGTTCTTGTGAATGTGCTGCAGAGGCTGAGCCCGCAAACCCCTTTTCTCAGTGCTGCTCCTATGTAATAATGATGGCTAAAAGCCTGTTCAGAGACAGTCAAAATCTTTGAAAAACTGAGTTATTTTTCTCATGTAAATGAATATAGATTTACTTCTTCCTTTTTAATGCTGAGTAGAAGAATTCCAATGCGTTGATACCACAATTTATTTAATTAGTTCATTATTTAGTTTTTCTTATTATTTTCTACAAGCTGGTAAATTTCGTATTTCTGTTTGCCCATTTTTGCCTTCTTGTGCAGGTGTCAGTAGGGTAAATTCCTACAAGGGGACTTGCTGGATCACAGGCTGTGTACATGTCAGATGTTGCTATCTGTTATTGGAGTGGTAGGTTAGAGGCCTCCTGATGACAGCTGATTGTGGGATCCATGGTAGGTAGGCTGTGGCTACAACAGCAATGGTTTTTAATGGGCGTGCGAGTGGGTGAAGAGGAGTACCTTTCGGAGTGTCTTGGAGGTGGGAGTGAGCTTGAGTAATTTGGCCAGCCTCTCCAAGTGATTCTAATATGCGCGCCACTGGATTAGAGTTTGTTTCTGTGTTTTCTACCCAAAAGTATGAATGCTGCTGTGAGAATTATATTTGGTATTGAGCTCATCAAGGCTGTCATAAAAAGCATCATGGTTTGAGAGTTTGCTCTGCTCAGTAACTCAAAAAAAAATGTAGCCAATAGAGCAGAAGAAAGTGACCCTATAAACTGATGCGAAAAGTATCTCCCATCTGTTGAGAAAATCCTTTATAGTCTTTCCTCAAGAAAGAGTTAGCCTTTCTCCCTATCAAATGTTCAGTCCAGACTGCCCTTTGGTGATGGGTGTTCTTCTCTCCCAGTATACACGCACTGCTCATTTTAACCTATGGAAATGAGAGCGGGTTGGGAGTGGGAAATCTACACATGTGCCACCACTTGTGAGTTGTTGCACACGTTAAAGAACAACCAGCAGCCTACTGATCCCTGGAAATCTACTTTTGCACCCATAATAAAGTAATCCCAGGGTACGGTTTCAAGTTATAGGACAGTGATACTCGGTAAGTTTTAAGGAGGAAAAAAAATGAAAGAGGATGTTTCTAAGTGGGTGTAGAACACTTGCAAAGTTAAATATTAATGAATTAAACTCTTTGAATTACTGTGTGCTGTGGAATAAAGAAGCAGTGTGGGTCAACTTCAAAATTCTGGTATTTTCATCTCTGTTGGAATTTTTTGGCAGTGAGTCCCCCTTAAAGGTTTATAGTGAATGTAATATACCATTCTACTGATCAAAGAAACTTACTTGGTGTTAGAAAGCCACTTGGGAGCCAGAGTGTTTACTGGGTAATTTCTTAATGAGTTCTGGCACATGGTTCTCATCTTTTTAAGAGTGAGGAATGTAACTCGGAATGCACAAAGTCAAACCATAAGCATTTTGGCAGATGTGGAGATGCAGAACAGCTGGAGAAAAACTCCCTTCTTTGAAATCTCATATCTCAAACGCTACATCAATTTTTAAGCATGTTCTACTGCCAGTTCAGATTTTAATATGAACAGGAATAGGGAATGTTTATTGATATAGTAAGAAAACAGATCAGAATCTATTCACTGGTTGCCCTTTTTGTCTCCACAAATAATCTTTGAGGACAACAGGTGAGGCACAATAAGAGAGGATAAGAAGGTTCTCTGTTGTTGCTCTCTTGGCAAGAAACCTGGCAAGCAGGACATCTGAGGTAGTAATTTATCCTATGATATTTATCCTTCGCCTGCTGGATCAGTGGTACTCTGGTTCATTGGGGAATACGAAGCACTGATAAGTATACTTTTAAAAATGCTTGTTTTTCATTAAAAGTAATACATGTTTATTATATAATATATAGGACATAAAGGAAAAGTTCTTGAAGCTGTTGCTTTGTGCAGCTCCCAGCTTTTTATCTGTAATGTTTTATTGTCTTTCTGGTCCAATAAAACTTGAATAAAGATCTCAGTTCCCCCAGACCACACAGTTTCATTCTTCACTAGCAGCCAGCAAGCATATATCAAGTTGCACACACTGAGTCAGGAATTGGACCACTGCTGAAAATACAAAGGGAACAGAGATTTGGTTCTACACAGATCCTAATGGGTAGTGTACATGATAAATGATTAAACCAGTGATTAAATTGGAGAAATCACAGTATGTCCGGAGGTTGAATGAATCCATATAAATAAGAGAAAAAGTCATGGGTCACTAACTGCTTGATCTGATTTGTGCTCTGGGCCTTGGTTTCTTTGCCTGCGAAATGGGGGGTTGGGTGAGATGACATGCAGAGTAACCAACTTGTTCCGTCTGCCTGGGACTTTCCCAGGAACCCCTTACTCCCAACTTTAAAACTGAAAGTCCCTTGTCCTAGGAAACCTCAAAGTGCTGGGCAGACTGAGAGTTGGTCAGCCTATTTGTAGGGTTCCTTCTAATCTTCATCTCCTATGATGTGTTAAAAAACAAAATTCAACTGACTACATTTTGAAGATCTTATTGGCTTTATTCAGCAATTTATGAATTAGGTAGCATCCAGTCTAGTAAATAGAAAGGAGCTCTGAGGAGCTGTACAGAGTGAAAGACTTTTATAGGCAGAAAGGGTGGGAACAAGAAAGTTTTATGACGCAAAAGGCAGGTTGGTTATTGTAATATTACTTTCCTTTAGGAGAATGCAGGGGCATATCAGACAGATTCCTTAAGTAGTGCTGATCAGGCAATTTATGATTGTCTGACTTAAGATTCCATTTCTGGGAGCTGAAATTAATTAAGTCTCCGTTTGGTGATGTGGGGCTTACCATAAACGACTCCATTTTGGACCTGTTGTCACGTTTTTATCAGATTGTATATTGAGAAGCAGTATTTCACGAGGTTTATATGACCACATGATAAGACACTTAGATTGAAATAGTTATGTACATTAGCAATACTATTGTTTTCTTCTTTAAAAAAAAAATCCTAGGGGCGCCTGGCTGGCACAGTCGGTTAAGCGTCTGACTCTTGGTTTCGGCTTAGGTTGCAGTCTCAGGGTTGTGAGATTGAGCCCCATGTCTGGCTCGGTACTCAGAGTCTGTTTGAGACTCTCTTCCCCTCTCTTTTTGCCCCTCCCCACTGCGCTTTCTCTCTCTATCTCTCTCTCAAATAAATAAATCTTAAACAAACCAAAAAAAAATCCTAAAGGGTAAGTTATTTAAACACATTTTATGTAAAACAGGCTCTGTAAACTAGCTGGTGACAGAAACATTAATATTATATTTATGGGAAAGATGAGTTTTATTCTAAGAAACTATCTCACAAATAAATATCTGCAAACACTCTGTAGAGTCAGAGAGTTTTGTACAAACAGCTGCCTTGGGTGTGATTCTCAGTTGGGTCCTCTAGGAATCTGGTGTAGTGCAAAGAGCACTGGCTTAGCAATCAGGCCGTTTTTGCTCTTTTGTTTGCTAGCCATAAGAGCTAGAGAAAATAACAGTATCTTCATTTATAAAATATGAATAATAGCTATCTGGCATGGTTGTTAGGAGAGAATCACAGAGGATATTGGTATGTAGTAAGTGATCAACAGATGTTTTTTGTTTCCCTAAGCAATTTGCTTTCCATTGTTTTTATGTTTTGTTTTTTTAAAGTAGGCCCCATGCCCAACATGGGGCTTGAACTCAAAACCCTGAGACCAAGAGTCACACACTCCACTGAATAAGCCAGCCAGGCGCTCCTATATTGTTTTTAAATTAAAAGGAATTGGATCTGATTGGGACACAAGCAAGAAAGACACTCTTTATACGAGCTTATCTAAAAAATATTGAACATAAATATTGATGTGTGTATACATATAAAAGTATACATATTTATATATGAATATATATTTACAGTTAATGTTGCCCAAGAGAGCCAAAGCATGTCCTAAATGTTACTCTTCAAAATTAGGATCCAACCTAAGTCATAGAGTCTTCCAAACCCCTTTTAACTGTTGAAAGTAACTATTATAATTTGGTAAAAACTGATCTAACTTGTTTAATATCCACTAAGGCTAATGATTTATTTGTATTTTATTTTTTTAAAGATTTTATTTATTTATTTGACAGAGCGAGAGAGCACGAGCAGGGGAAACAGCAGACGGAGAGGGAGAAGCAGGCTCCCTGCTGAGCAGGGAGCCCGATGCAGAGCTTGATCCCAGGACCCTGGGATCATGACCTGAGCTGAAAGCAGACACTTAACCATCCGAGCCACCCAGGTGCCCGATTCATTTGTATTTTAATGGCAATAAAAAAGAAGCTACAGTTTTGCAGGCAAAACTATATTCAATGCTGATGCATGGGTTGCTCTAACAAGGATAAAATTATATGAAATAAATACTGAAACTAAAAAAGTTTAAATGTACACCAAAAATGATAGCTAATAAGCGATAACAGCTTTTAACTTATTCTAGCGTGCATATATTACAAACACTACTGTGGGAAGTAATGGCCTAAAGTAAAAATAAGATACACCTAAAGAAACATCTGATGCCATAATGCATCTGAAAAAAAAAATGAAAACGCAAGGTTTTTTGGTACACATTCACTGGTGATTTCAAGGGCAAGAATACCGAGCTCCTTGAGATGTATAACTATTCACTGACAAGCCAGAGATACTAGCCTGTGTTCTAGATAGCAAATGATATAATTCCTTCCCCAGCTCTACATTTTTACATTTCTTAGCTAGGAGACAAGTGTCAGTTTGTATTGCAAAGCTCAAGCTATTTTAACATCTCCATATTCATTTGTCTGTAGAGACAGAAATGTTGGCCCCTGAAAACAGCATTAAATATTGAATTACCTAATTCAGCACTCATTACCACAATGCCATTGTACCCCCACTGTGTGCATGGGAGTTGTGGTAGGCACTGGGAGGAGTGATTATAAAGATAAACTGAACAAACAAATGGCAGGCATATTTCTTGCCTTCTAAGAGTTTATAGTTTTGCGGGGGAGGTACAATTTCACAAAATAAAATAAGCAATTTAGTTAGGATTATTTAAATAATGAGTTTTTGAAACAGTTTCCCCCAGAATGAAAAAAATGGGATCAGTGCCAAAGTGACCAGTTCCAAAGTGATGCTCTAAAACTTTAGAAGTTTCCTTGGAGTAGCAAAAACTTTCCAGGAAGTGAAGCAGTTTATAAATAGTTTCAGATCTTTGTGGAAATATGCTGAAGCTGGCAGAAAATGAATCCATGGAGCATTTGACAATACCCACCTAATCAAGATCTTAAAAAAAAAAAAAAATCAAGGGGAGTTGTCCATGGATTATATATCTATTACCAGAGACCTTCAGGCAAAAGTACAGATTAGGTGGTTGGTGATGGGATTGCAACCACAGAAAAGTGAGATATAGGTAGTGAAATTCTGAAGTGATCTGTTAGGCTAATCAGCCGTAAGACAGAACACCCCTGTTTTTGATAACAGATGAAGAAAGGCTATGGAAGAGACAGATTCTGGTAAGGCAGAGTGTTTCATAACAAACACTAAAGATGACATTTCTAATTAGTGGGCATGGGCTTTATTTTGCAGTGTTAACAACTGTTTTTGAATCAAATGGATTGGTGAGGATCTGTGACATGGTAGGCATCAGTGGAGAAGGTTTTGGGATTTTAGAGAACTGTACCTTTAATATATCTCAACAGCATGGTTTGAAGGGTTTCAGGGAAGGCTTCTTGTCTCCTATTAACTCTTACACTCAGGAATAAAAGTCCTGTTATTGGCAACTTCTGTGCGGTGAACATTATTCTTTCCCTTTGTCTCTTTTTGAAGGTGGAAGAATGGCTGAGAATGACAGCACTGTTTCTCCTTCACACCTTAGATCAATGCTTATTAGATCACTTTCCTGTTTGATGAGAGAGATGGGAAAACTTGAGAACACTAGGGAGTATGGAAGGAGGTGGGGGTGGCAGAAGCTGCAGAGATGGAGTCCATCCTGGAATATGATGGTGCTGGCTTACGAGGTTTTTTTTTATTTGTATACAAGGATATGAGAGTTAAGAAATTTTTATTTTGTGTAGGAAATATCTTATGTCCTAACTCACTGGGGTATTGTTAGGATAGAAGTAATAATGAAATAATAAGCATTATTAAGCATTGATGAAGAATATGATTTTAACATTGTGATACTGATAAGTTATCAATATCAACCACCACATAAATCTAGGTCAAAGAAAATTTAACCGCAGGGGGAAGAAAATAAATCCACGAGACTGCCTTTAGCAAGGTCACAGAGCAAAATAGTTTCCAGCCCTGAGAACTTGTGATTTCCTTCCTGTTTCTTTTCATCTTTATCCATTCTGTATTCCACTGTTTTCTCTCTAATGTTCCTTCCCCTACCCTTGCTTTTCTCAGGAAGCGTATTTTCTATTCGAGACCTGAGGATATTGCCACGGTTTTGGTTATTGCTTTTGCACTTGTGTAGCAGCTTTTAAATTCCCATCTTTTTTAGCAGCTGCAGCCAGACAAACATATGAGTCAGTGGGAGGGGTTTAGAGGAACTGGCTCAGTTCTCCAGGGAGCAGTAACCTTTTGGCAGTCCAACAAACAGAACATTTAAAGTCCAATGACTGCAAAAGCTCTCTTTGTACATGTGATAGCAACTGCAGTTTTCCCAAGGTCTACTAAGAGTTTTTCAGAGGGAATCAGGTTTCTGCCTATAGAGAGACACATTCCTGAAGGCTTAACTCTGACCTCATAGCTGAAGTGGATACAAAATAAAATCTGGAGACAGCTGGGAAGTGATAAGGGGTGGGGGGAGGAAGAAGCTTGGGGATATGAAAGTGATGAAAAGGTCTTATTAAATGTTCTCTCTGGGTCTTGTTGCCTCTGTACCCTACACTCCAAATAGGGAAGCAAAACTAATCTCTCTCACTCTCTCTTTTTTTCCCCCCAGTAGTTCATGGTACCAGGATCTTTCTCTTTATACCAAGACCAACTTGGTGGTCGTTGGGGACCTCCCAGAGGGGTGGGCATTTTCAAATCAACATTTTTCATCTCTTCATTTCCAGTGGCGGCGGCAGTCCACAGGCTGAGGTGTGTCTGTGACTGAAGCTTCCACTTTGGGTGCCTAACTGCTGTTTGCCTTTTAAAAAATATGCCAATTTGATCAACCTAATATTAGGAGGAAAACGAAAATAGGAGTGGGTTGTTGACTCCTACGAGAAACCAATAAATGATTTCTTATTTCTTCATTTGCTTACATTGCTCTTCTGTGTATCTTTTGCTTTCATCTTCATTGCTTATCATAAAATGAAAAGATTAAGAATCTTGTGTGGAGGGATGAGTCATGGAAGAATTTTTTGTGGCAAGTAGGAACAGTTGGTTCTTTTGATAAATGAAAATTCAGACAATACTTTCCTTGATACACGTTTTGCCAAGATAAAGTTCCACGATAATGTCTGTTTAGGCTGCAAAAGGCAACAAAATAATATCTTAGTTAACATAGAAGAAAGTGGTAATTAGCGGCCACTTGGAAAGTCAAAGCCACAGTTCCAATAAGGCTGGAAAGTTTTACTTGATAACCCAAGGTACCAGTTGGGGTTCTTGGTTTCAAGTAACAGAGAACCTCGGTCCAACATAGGCAGAGAAATAATTGTTGAAAGGATATTGGGTTTCTCACAATTGGCCAGAGGTCTGGAGATCTGATTTATGAAGAGACTGGGGACCAAGGGAAGCTAAGCAGCTGAGGACACAGCTGGGATCACTCCACTGGCATAGCCTGCTTAGAATCATTCTTTATTCGTGTTGCCATTAGCATTGATGCCCCTGGTTACTCACCACCACACCACTGGCCACTGCCCTCTGCTGTGGGGACCAGGAATATTTTCTGGCTATTCAACTTGACCCCTCTCTCTCAAGAATCAAAGGGCCAGTCAGGAAAACCTAATTGGCTAAGCTCATGTCATGTGTGTTTGTCCAAGCAGCTAGGGATGGTGCCTGAATTGGGGGGGATGAGGGGTGTGTATGTGTCAGGAGACTGGGAGGTGGGCATTTTCAACTCAATTTTATCTATCTATTCATTGTCCAACAATGGACAAGCAAGAGGCTTCCCACTCCGTGCCGTTTACTTACCCTGTTGGAGGTGAAGACATCCACCCTTCTTGTATCTTTGCAGTACTTAGTATATCGGTCTTACTGCATTCTGTTTGTAAGTGTGTTTTCTCAGGCTGGTCTGTGAACTTACAGAGATGAGGGATTGGGTCGTGTTTTTAGCCTTATCACCTACGGTGTCTAACAGATATTAGGTGCTTAAAATATATTAGGTGAATAAATTATGTTTAGTGATATACAGGAAAGGCTAAAATAATGATAACGTAGAATAATAACAGCAAACAAGTATTGATGGAATCCTTGTTATATACTGGTCATTTTCTCATTTCATCCTCATAACAATCGTATGAAGTAGGTTCTATTCGTTTCTTCATTTTATGCCTGAGAAACTAAGGCTCAGGATAACTAACTTGTCCTAGTTTGTGTAACTGAAACTGACAGAGCAGGGATTTCAGCCCCGGGGATTCTGACTCCAGAGCCTATCATCGGAACTGTACTGCCCCCTGGAGGTAAATAAGAGAAGAGGAAAATGGATCTAAGAGGGGAGGGATCTCTAGCATGCTGTTCTCTATTAGATGTTCACTTAGAGTGGATGGTATTTATTTGATGATAGACAAGCCAAGAAAGAGGTTTTTGTTTATTGATATAAATGAGATCATCTTTGGAATTTGTTATTATCCTAAAGGAACTGGTATTTTATAATAACTTACCTTGCAGCGTTGTCGTGAGGATGAAATATATTGTAGATGAAAGGTCTGTCATAGTGCTGCCTTGTGGTTGCTATTATTAATATTGTTACTGTTATTTTGATTTCTAATCTAATTCACTGGGGCAGATGACATGCATATGATAAACCACAAGCTGGTAGAAAGATTGAGGTTAAATAATCCTTGGCAATCTTATTTGGAAACGCTGGAGCTGGGTTAGAATTTAATAAGCCCTAAGCCAGAAAACTTTGTCACCAAGATGAGATAGGGAGATAGAATACACGGGTCCACGTTAACAACAGGGCAGTATGTGTGGTGGTCCTGGGTGCAGCCTGGACGTAAGGCCCAGCGTCAGTGGTGGGAAAGAATTGCATCAGAACTGAGACAAACCATTTATCTGGGCTTCAGTTTCTTCATGTACTGGAAAAATAGACTTCCTTCTTTTTCTGTTTGGTTGTTGTAAAGATTACATGAGATAATATAAGGACAGTCCTTTAACAAATGTGAAGGATGTGCATATGTTGGGTGTTTATTTATTTATAAATTCAAGTATAATTAACATACATTGTTATATTATTTTCAGGTGTACAATATAATGATTCAACAATTCTATACATTACTTAGTGCTCATCATGGTGAGTGTACTCTTAATCCCCTTCACCTATTTCACCCATCCCCCACCCACCTCCCCTCTGGCAATCACCAGTTCTCTGTATTTAAGAGTCTGTTTTTTGGTTTGTCTCCTTTATTTTGTTTTGTTTCTTAAATTCCACATGAGTGAAATCATGTGGTATTTGTCTTTCTCTGACTTATTTTACTTAGCATTATACCCTTTAGGTCCATCCACGTTGTTGCAAATGGCAAGATTTCATTCTTTTCTATGGCTGAATAATATTGCATTGTAGAATATGTACACCACATTTTCTTTGTCCATTCATCTTTTGATGGACACTTGGACTGCTCCCATAATTTGGCTATTGTAAATAATGCTGTAGTAAACATAGGGGTGCATATATCTTTTCGATTTAGTGTTTTCATATTCTTTGAGTAAATACCCAGTAGTGGAATTACTGAATCATATGGTATTTCTGTTTTTAATTTTATGAGGAACTTCCATACTGTTTTCCATAGTGGCTGCACCAGTTTGCATTCCCACCAACAGTGCACAAGGGTTCTTTTTTCTCCATGTTCTTGCCAACACTTGTTATTTCTTGTGTTTTGATTTTAGCCATTCTGACAGGTATGAAGTGATATCTCATTTTGGTTTTAATTTGCATTTCCTTGATGATTACTGATGTTGATCATCTTTCCATGTGTCTGTTGGCCATATGTATATCTTCTTTGGAAAAATGGCTATTCAGGACCTCTGCCCACTTTTTGATCAGATTATTTGTTTTTTTTGTGTGTGTTGGTTATAATTCTTCATGTATTTTAGATATTAACCCCCTATTGGATATATAATTTACAAATATTTTCTTCCATTGAGTAGGTGGCCTTTTTGTTTTGCTGAATGGTTTCCTTCACTGTGCAAAAGCTTTTTATTCTGGTGTAGTCTCAATAGTTTAATTTTACTTTTGTTTCCCTTGCCTGAGGAGACATAGCTAGAAAAATTTTTCTCTGGCCAGTGTCAAAGAAGTTACTGCCTATGTTTTCTTCTAGGAATTTTATGGTTTCAGGTCTCACATTTAGGTCTTTAATACATCTTGAGTTTATTTCTGTGTATGGTGTGAGAAAGTAGTCCAGTTTCATTCTTTTGCATGTAGTTGTCCAGTTTTCCCGACACCATTTGTTGAAGAGACTGTCTTTTACCCATTGTATATTCTTGCCTCCTCTTTCATAGATTAATTCACCATAAAAGTGTGGATTTATTTCTGGACTCTGTTCTGTTTTTGCCAGTACCATACTGTTTTGATTACTACAACTTTTGTAGTATATATTGAAGTCTGGGATTATGATACCTTCAACTTTATTCTCTTTTTCAGGATTGCTTTGACGATTTGGGGTCTTTGGTGGTATGTAGGGTGTTATGTTCATGAATATTTGTGGGCAGAATTTCCAGTGGCTGCTATTACCATCATGATGACAAGTCATGGAGAAAATATTGTACCACTCTCTATAGGAGATGAAACCCAAGAGAAAAAAAAAAAAAACTCTCCAATATAATTGAAACATTTATGAATCATAAGATTGGTGAAAAGAGAAAAATTTTGTAGCTTTGAGGAAAGAGCTTGCTTGGTAACTTCTACTGTTATCTTGTCAATATTAGAAAATATTTTGCTTAGTAACCAGTACTGTAATATGATGAAATGTGACATTTTTCTAAGCTGTTCTTGGATCCTTAAAAGGAAAAAAAAAACTTCCATTGTTTATTTGGAACAATATCAGAAGATGAAGATTTCTTGCCTGCAAATAGTTCTATTCAGACTTGTATGGTTCTTCTCTCTAACCAATCAACTATCTCTAGCTCGTTTTTTTCCTCCCGCCTGTCTGTTGTCTGGCTAGAATAGGTTCTGTTTGTTGGACTTTGTTGTCTGTTACATTTGGCCTTCAGTGATAGGTTGTATCTAAAATTTTTTGAGATCTAGCCAGTTTAAACTATGGTAATAACATGTAAAAGTAGATAAGTAGAAGGGATTGATTCCCCAGAAAATGCTGCCTATTTAAGAACAAATGAAAGCGATAAATATTCATAATAATATGATTCATAATAATTCATAATAATAATAGTGCATAATAAGTGGTAAATGCATCTGTTTAAAACTCTCACAACAACATGATGAGCTTTTGTTATTACTACCCTATTTTAAAGGTGAGGGGATGTAGGAGATTGATGTAGGAGAAGTAGAATCACCTGCTCAAGGACTCCACTTAGTCCGAGGCAGAGTTGGGACTGGAAACCAGATAGGATAGCTTTAAGCACTAGGATATACCATCTTTTTGGTATTGAAAGACTTAGAGAAGAAATGTTAAAATGGAAAAATAAATTGATCATAGGTTTAGAAAAGGATGATGTTTAGTTATCAAATTTTAGAATGTGAGGAATAAGAGCACTTTTTGATATTTGAAAGAAGTATATTTAGTAAATAATTGGAAATGTGTTTGATAAATTATGCCATTTAGTAACCCAATAAATGATTTCTACTGTAAACCCCCACTCTTTAAAAAACTCCAGTGAAATAGATGTACATTTGAGTATCTTGGCTCTTGGGGCATTCATCTTCAAATTTGCAGGCTTATTTCAAGGCAAATACTTGAATGCTTTGCCTTTTATTCTTGTGATGCTGTTACAGAGCTGTAGTCCTGGGCTGTAGGAAACTTTTTACGTCCCGACTATGAGAATTTAACTTCTTTCAGTGGGTTTGACTTTATTGTCAAGTTTATATCACCAGGGGGACCTTTCTTCCAGTTTTTCAGAATCTCTCCAACATTTGACTAGGTTTTTAAGATAAATTGTCCTGTTTTTGGCTTTAGAGACTAAATTTTGGGTGGCAGCCTTGCAACAGTGAATGAAAGAATGACCTGGGGGGATGAGGGGGCAAGAGACGCAGGTTTCCAGACGTTTGTATAATAACTGAATTTTCATTATGATACCAACAAGATAGAGTTTGGGATCCTTAAATCTGTCTTTGCAAAACTAATCTATTCTAATTTGTTGAAATGTGGCCCTTGGTCTTTCATTCAGAAATGGGAGTAGTGAGGGTGCCTGGGTGGCTCAGTTGGTTAAGCGACTGCCTTCGGCTCAGGTCATGATCCTGGAGTCCCGGGATCGAGTCCCGCATCGGGCTCCCTGCTCAGCAGGGAATCTCCTTCTCCCTCTGACCCTCCTCCCTCTCATGCTCTCTGTCTCTCATTCTCTCTCTTGCAAATAAATAAAATCTTAAAAAAAAAAAGAAATGGGAGTAGTGACTTGGTGTTGTTTGTAGTCATGAATTTTTTGAAGCATTCATTTAATATCAAATGGTTACATGAAACGATGATTACTTCTATTTTTTTACTTTGTTTTTAAAAGTTATTTCAATTTATTTTTTCTAATCAAGTGTTTTAAAAAAGCTTAAATTTAAAAATATATTTGCAAAGCCAGAGCTATGGTGTATTATTATTTTGTAAAATAGTTAAGCAAAAGAAGGGACCAAATAAGGAAAATGATCATTCTGTGACCTTGAAGAGGCATGGGTAATTGTAAACTCTCAATGCAGCTACTCCAGTGGCTTTCCTGCTCTATGTGACAATAACAGGAATCGATTTAAAAAACATTTTTTTAAAGATTTGTTTATTTATTTTAGGGGAGGGGGCAGAGGGAGAGGGAGAGAGAATCTTAAGCAGACTCCGTGCTGAGCGCAGAGCCTGATGGGCTTAATCTCATGACCCTGAGATCACATCCTGAGCCGAAAACCAAAAGTCAGATGCTTAACCGACTGCACCACCCAGGTGCACCCCAGGAATTGATTTTTTTTGATCATTCAGTTTCGAAATAGCAAATTACCCACTCTAAATACTCTTTATTGAGATACACTATATGAGGCAACGGGTGTGGTGGTTTGTTCAGAGACCTGAAAGCCGAGCCGTTTCAGTGACATTTGGGTATTCCGTAGGTCTTGTGGGGAAGTTGGACAGTGTCATGATGAGGTGATGGTCTCTAGCGGCTGCAGGAGTTGCATTGGTGGCCTGGCCTAAGGGAGATATCCTGGCCTCTCGGTGACGGTTCACTCACCCCCTGGGCCCGCATGCTGCATTTTCTCAGGCTTATTTCTTGCTAACACTAGAGGAAAACACCCTTATTGGCACACTAAGGCACTAAGAGGCTTTCACAAATGCCATCTCTGACAGCTTCTGAAGGGGCTTTTCAGCTGTCACCATGACCCCTGCTGGGCTAAACATATGTTTAAAACATGTGGAGGAATGGTCAGGTTTAGAGACTCTGCTGCTACTCAGTATTATTCCTGGCTCTGTTTTCTGCTCTACTTGCCAACATTCTAATTGTGTGGGGCTTGCAGCTGCCACAGTCATACTGGTCTCAATTTGGTGTTTCCGAGCTCCTGAAAATTCCACCACTCCTGCCAGAAGTCCTCCCAGTTGTTACCACCCGGATTGCTTTCAAGTTCAGAGGCAAAACTAGGAGACTGGTTTCTCTGTCTCTCTGTTTCTCTCTCTCTCTCATGCTCAAGCTCATGTTCTCGCTCAGTTTCTTAACTACATACCCTAAGTTCATAGCGGACAGCTCTTTTAGCTTTGCTTGTGTGGTGCTCCCCCATCCCCACCCTGGACTCTGTGCAGAGGAGCTGTTTATGAATGGCTTAAATATTACTCACCGGTGTTTTTCAAGTCCCGTCTGTTGCTTCTTGCTAAAAGGGTGACTGGGTTAACTTAAATGCTGCTGTTGAGCAGGAGGTTTTTCCTCTGTAGCAATGCAGATATAAATTGAGCATGAGTTAATCAGTGGTGATATTTAACTCTGGCAGCTTTTCATAAGGGATGTGCCATGTTTATTCAAATGATCCCTTTAGTTTCCTACTATCTACAGTCCCTAAATGTGGTAGTCCACATTTATCAGGGTAAAGTAATGGATGTGACAAATATTTCAGTTGGTCCGATGAGGTCTTATTAAAGAGTCTGTAATATAGCTGATTCTGTTTTTGAGTAGCAGCACTGAAGGGAAGGGGATAAATAGTGATTGGAAGGCAACTAACATTTATGTGTTCCCTGCAGCCACGTGTGGATCTTTATAAGCATTTTCTCATTTTATCCTGGCAAAAGCCCTATGATCTAGTTATTTTACTTCTATTTTAAAAATAGAGAAACTGAGGTTCAGAGGTTTAAGTATCATATTCTAGGATACATAGATGGTAAGTGGTAGAAAGAGTTTAAAATCCCGGTGGGTCTGTCTCCAAAGTCAGTGTTCTTTCACTTGAAAAGGTTGGTTCACTCTTACTTTGGTAAATGTATAAATGTAAATGTGTTGATTTTGGAAGGCTATTTACCTGTCCTATTATCATCTCCAGGGTTGTTGGCCAAATTATTACCTACTTTATGATATGTAAGTATAAATCAATGAGGCTCATTTAAAAAATACCCTTTTCCTATTTGTACCAAGTAAGAACCATTCCCTAATATCACATACCTCGAGAAACTATGGAATTATACCAAAATCTGTCTTTGTTAATGGCATTTTAGCAATCAGTGTTTGGGAATTGCTTTCAGAGCAGATTTACAAACCACAAAAGGCATGGTATTTGTGGTGCATATTCAAGATGAGGTGGTGTTTTCTCAAAGGATACAAGTAAGAAAAGGCACTCCAGATGAAGACCTGGACGAGCATGTTGGGGGCTTCTAAAAAAGTTATCATGGCCAGAATGGAGAGTACTAGAACAGAGTGGATCTGGAGCAGCGAGGGAGGTAGTATAGCTCTGTATTTAAGAGCATCATCCTGGGAAACAATCAGTAGGGTAACTCTTATCTCTGTCACTTAGTCACTGTGTGACTTCAAGCAATTGATTTCTCTGATTGTTTTAAATTTCATCATCTTTAAAATGAGGATAACAATTGTGTTATGGTTTTCCAGAGATACAGAACCATTAGGATATAAGATAGATAGATAGGTGGATAGACAGATAGATAGATAGATAGATAGATAGATAGATAGATAGATAGATAGATAGATAGATAGATGGATGGATAAATAGACAGAATTATGAGGAATTGACTGACATGATTGTGGAGGCTGAGAAGTCTCATGATCTGCCATTGGCAAGCTGGAGACCCAGGAAAGCTGGGGGTGTAGTTCCAGTCTGAGTCCAAAGGCCTGAGAACCAGGAGTGCTGATGGCGGAAGTCCCAGTCTGACCAGTGTCCCAGCTCAGCAGTCAGGCAGAGAGGGAGAGCTTGCCTTACTCTGTCTTTTTGTTCTATTCAGACCCTTAACAGATTCGATGATGGCCTCCCACATTGGAGAGGGTAATCTGTTTTACTCAGTCTACCAATTTACACGCTCCTCTCTTCCAGAAGCACCCTCACAGACAGACCTAGAAATGATGTTTAGTCAGGTATCTGGGCATCTTGTAGCCCAGTCAAGTTTACACAAAATTAACCATCATGACAGTTCCATCTTCTTCCTAGCAGATTATTGATATTAAGTAATATAATGTGTTTTTAGTGCTTAGCACAATGTCTGTCACATAGTAAGCACTGGTAAGGTGTAGCTGTCACTTCCTAGCACTAGCAATGAAAGGTTTTCTATACCATGCCAAGGGGTTTGAATGTTTTCCTGAGGTCTTAATAAGGAATGTGATCAGCAAGCCATATATTACATTAATGTTTTTGCAAAATAATCCTGTGGAGGATGGATTAGAAGGTTGTAAAATAGAGGTGCAGAGCAAATTTTAGGAACAATGTAGGAAATAACATGATACTGCAGGAGTGATGAAGAAATGACAGGTAACAAATATAAAGGCAATTAAATTGACTGGTTAGCAATTTCTGGGTGTGAGACAGAAGGAACTAGTATAATTATGTTTTTTGCCAGGATGACTGGGTAGTATCAATATACATGAAAAGAAGTCTAAAAGTAAGCAGATTTTAGGACAAAATATTATTTTTGTGATGTTGGATTTGAGTTGCTGTTGAAAGAGCCAGGTGATGACATATGATCTAACCCCAGAACCCAGCAGAAAGCCTATGCATAGAAGGTGTTCAGTAGATTTTTGGTAAGAAAATAAATCTGGGAGCTACATATATGGTAAATGAAGGCATTAACTAATTGTATTATTTAGTAGGATTAGAAGAAAACCAATGATGGACCTTTGCACCTAGGGGCTGAGGAAAATAAAAGCAGCCCAGAGAAGAGATGGAGAAGGAATTGCCAAAGGGGGAGAACTAAGAGAAGGTGGTGTTTGCAAGTTCAAGGAGGAATTGAAAGCAGTCTTCTACAGTGTTAATACTCGTAGAGAGGACAAGTAAGATGTACAATGAAAAGAATTCATGGTGGGGCACCTTGGTGGCCCAGTCAGTTAAACGTCTGCCTTCAGCTCGGGTCATGATCCTGGGGTCCTGAGATAGAGTCCCGCAACGCTCATTGGGCTCGCTGCTCAGCAGGGAGTCTGCTTCTCCCTCTCTCTATGCTCCTCCCACTGCTCATGCTTTCTCTCTCAAATAAATAAAATCATTAAAAAAAAAAAGAATTCATGGTATTTGATGATGGGATTAGTCATTTTCACTCTTGCCAAATACATTCTGTGGAATTAGGGGCTAAAAATGGCTTTAGTGAATTGAAAATAAATAAAATAATTGGAAATGAGGATGCGGTATAGCAAATGGTAAGTGATGTAACTGTTCTTCCAAGAAATACAACTGTCAAGAGAAGGAGGCGATGTATGGTAGGTAGAAGAGGATTGACTCAGGGCCCTTCTACTTGACTATATGGAGGCAGTTAGGAAATGGAGGGAATATACAGGATAGAATAACTGGGGCAGTAGAGAATTCACCAGTTAGGAAGGGGCCAGCTCAAGAGCGGGTGCAGTGCAATTAATCTCGAGCAGTAGAATGGAAAGTTGGGAAGGCCTACTTTACCCCGAGATGGATAGAAAGGAGGTGAGATGGGCAGAAAGCTGAGAGAGTCCCCTGTTCCTTAGCTTCACTGTCCGTGTGCAGTAGCAGACAAGGCTTTCTGTTGAGAGCAGAGTGGGTTATAGTGAGATGGGGTCTCGAAGAGACATTTGTAATAGATGCTGTTGGGAATTAACCGGAGTTGTATAGCAGTAGTGCTTAGGGTCTGCCTTAATTTGGAGACAGTGTTTGATTTATTTTAGGAGTGCTAGAGTTTGGGTGGATAAATGAATAGAGCAAGTAAGGGAAAAGGAGGTGTGGCAGTGAGGATAATTGCAGGAGGTGGGTGTGATGAAGCACTCTGGGTTCTGGTTCTAGTGAAGAAACTGACGCCATAGGAGGGGGTTGCTAAGGGGATGAAATAAATGTCACAAATGATATGTGGTGTGAGTATAATGCAGACAGTTAACAGGCACAAGGCTGGAAGGATGCCTGCCCCTATCCTCTAATCTGCTGCTGTGAATATTTATGGTTGGGATAGGACAGAGATCACTTGACCAAGTTGGGAGACTTCAAAGTCATATTTTTTTTTTAAGAGAGAGAGTGCACACGAGTCGGGGAGGGGCAGAGGGAGAGAGAGAATCTCAAGTGGGCTCCACATCCAGCACAGCCGGGGCTCAGCTTCACGATCCTGAGATCATGACCCGAGCTGAAATTAAGAGTCAGATGCTTAACCAACTGAGCCACCCAGGTGCCCTCAAAATAATATTTTAAAAAATATGTAGTTATTCATTGTTTATAATTTCAGCCTCATGTAGAGGGCCACTTTTACTGTAATAAAAAAAAAATTCAGTTAATTCTAATGCTATCTTTTGGGGGATAAATACAAAATTAATTTGCAGCTAATTATAAAATTTGTATTCATTTCAAAAGTACAGTGGTAGGTTGAAGTTGTTAAAAAACCCATGATCTGAGGCCCTTTCAAATTTTCTTATTCCTTAGGTTCCCTGGCCAGGGCTCCCAGTTTTTATTTTTTTAAAATTGAGAACAGAAGTTGATTTCCATACTCTGGGGCAGAACACGTGAAGGTCTTTAGTTCAAAGAAGTTCAGTTTATAACATGCAGGTTTATGACTATACCTAAACAGTCTTGGTAGGTGAAATGAGCCATATGTTTGTCTTTTAACAAACAATTCATTGAATTTATATTAGAGATCATTTCAGAGCTAAAGTAGCATGATATCTTTATATAAACTGAACCCTACATTCAATAGTGAAATCTTTTACATAAATTTACAACCTGTATATTCTGATGAGTCAAAGATTTTCTAAATGCTACAAAATTGTCATAAGCAATACCATCACTGAAATGGCTTTTAACATAAAGGGGGCTCTCCTGTATTACTTCTATGAATAATTTATATGTTTTGGAAATATTGTGTGTTAATTTTTGTGAAAAGTAATAATGTAATTTATTTGAAAGGTCCATTTTTCTGAGAATAAATCAATGCTTCTTAATCAGCTATCTAATCTGCAAGCATTGTAGGTATAAATCAACTTACAAATTAAGTTAGAAATCTAAGTTAGACACAGATTGATTTTGACAATTGCCTTTAAGTGAAATAGCCTGGACCCAATAAAATTCTCTCCATTGATTTCCAGAAATGGCATTTGGGCTAGCCTCATGGTATTAATGTGGTGGTCATGCCCTGGTATTTGTACTCAGCTATGGTAGTAAAGTAAGTTCAAATTGATGAGATTGGATAAACAGCATTCTTCAGATGTTCTGGATGACAGCATATCTAATGTAATTGCATTTGTCTGCCAGTTTCTGTGTGTTAGAGCACAAAAGATTTTGAACCATGCATAATTTTGATAGAGAAATTCAATTCACTTCCATCTATAATATACTACAAATTATAATTTTTCATTACAACTATTCAATCACTTGAGAAAAGAATGCATTTTAAATCAGGTTTCATGCCAAATATCTCATTTATGGAGCTATGCTGTTTAAAATCGGACAAATCGATTACCTTAGTGAATATTGAAAATATTAGTTGGAAGCATTAAAACCATCTTTATTAGTTCTAGGATCTAGTAATACGTAAACTTGTGTAATAAATATTAAGAGCTACTAATAGACCGGCTTTTAAAGTGAGAGAATTTCCATTTACTTAATTGTGGTGAATTGTTGCGACATGATTATGCCGGCCTGGGTGCTGAAACATGACTAAAACATTCAAGAATCTTATCAGTTCCTGTAGGCAGCTAATAAATATGCCCATTAGACAGTGTGATGAGATATTTTGGGCTTTAAGGCTTGATCATAATGGTGATTTATGCTTCTATAGCTACTTTTATTATAAGATCATGAAAGGCTATGTGGTCATTCACTAATTGATCACGACAATTTCCTTATGAGCTAAGTGGCTCATATTTATTTATTGTTCCTCCAGTATTTGGTTACTTTTCA
The DNA here is from genome assembly GCF_029215605.1 of Mirounga angustirostris. Lineage (NCBI taxonomy): Eukaryota > Metazoa > Chordata > Mammalia > Carnivora > Phocidae > Mirounga > Mirounga angustirostris. Next base: position 53,092,182 of record NW_026991709.1, on the reverse strand, counting down.
AGAGGCTAACATTTTAATCAATCTCTTTTGGTCCCCATAACTACATAACTTGAATATTTGATGCTCAGTTGAACTATAATATTTAGAAACTCATTGATATTTCACTCTAAAAGATGGCTCTTTTCACCAGAAGTTTTATTCCTAACCCCATGCACTCTTCTCTTACTTTTTAATATTAGGTTTAACTGTAGCTTTGCCAAGGTTTTCTGATTTCCATCATGCAGAATCACAGAATTGTGATGGGAAATGACCTTTAAAGTTTTAGGTTCTGACTGCAAACATGAATCCCCTCTTGGCATCTCTGAAAGTTGGGCATTGGGCCAGGATCGTAAATGTGTTCCCTGGAGTTTGCAGCAAGAAAGCCCTGATTTAAGTCCTACCTAATGAATCTGTGTGTTTATTGCAAACATTGTGAGATCAACTTTTCAGTTAAGAGACAACTTGAATGGTTACAGTTTTATTTTTATATCAAAGTAAAACCTCTCTTGCAGTAGCCTTAAAATGCCGTAAGAATTAGTAGAGTATGCAACTTCTATTATTTCGACACTTTTAATGACTGATTTGTTCCCTTTACAGTCAGTCTTCCATAGTCCATGGTAAATATTTGCAGTTTCTTCAGTCCCAAAATATTGACATGATTTCCAGAGGTCTTGTAAAGCACCCTCATTAAGATCTTCTCCTGATATCACAGTTGTTTTAAATTGTTGTTGCCCAAATTGCACATGTTGGTTAAAAACAGTAACAGCTTACATTTTTTTCTAAAGTAGGCACTGTAGTAAGTAGTAAGATCCCACATGCTTTTTACTCATTTTTCCAATAGTAACATCTTGCAAAACTATAGTATATTGCCATAACCAGGATGTTTATATTGATGCTATTTCTTGTTCAGATGTCCCCAGTTTGATTTGTAAACCTTTGCATTTGTGCATCAAGTTCTATGCAATTTTATCATGTGTGTATATCCACTGTCACAGTCAAGATACTGGACATTTCTGTCACCTGAAAGATCTCTCGTTTTGCCCTTATGTAGACACATCCCCTTTCCTCCTGCTACCTTCCCCAACCCCATCCTTAACCTCTGGCAACCACTCATCTGTTCTCCATTTCTATAATTTTTGTCATTTCATAAATTTTATATAAATGGAATCATACAGTATGTAGACTTTTGAGGACTGGCTTTTTTCACTAAGTAAAATTATGTGGATACAATTCCAAATTATTGTGTGTATCAAGAGTTTGTTCTTTTTATTGCTGAGAGTATTATATGGTGTGGTATGCTATATTTAATCTGTTGAAGGATATCTGGGTTATTTTCAGTTTTAGGCTATTATAAACATGAATAATTATGTACAGGTTTTTTGTGGGAACATGGATTTTTCTCTGAGATAAATGACCAAGAATGCAATTGCTGTTGAGTGGTAATTGCATATTTAGTATTTGAAGAAATGATCAAATTGTTTTTCAGAGTTTCATACTAGCAATATATGAGTGATCTAGTTTCTCCACATCCTTGCCAGCATTTGGTGTTGTGAGATATCTATCTATCTATCTATCTATCTATCTATCTATCTATCTATCTATCTATCTATTAATTTTAACCATTCTGATAGGTTTGAACTACATTGCTATAGTTTTAAGTTGCATTTCTTTAATGGTTAAAGATTTGAACATTTTTTATATGTCATTTTCCATCTGTATGTCTTTTTCAGTGAAATGTCTGTGTATTTTGCTTATTTTCTTGGTGGATTGTTTGTTACGGTTTTTGTTTTGAGAATTTATATATATATTTTAGCTATTAGTCCTTTGTTGGTTTGGTAAATTTTCTGTCTATGGCTTGTCTTTTCAAAGTCTTAACAGGGTCTTTGCAGAGCAGAAGTTTTTAATTTTGATGGAGTTCATTTTATCAGTTTTTCCTTTTTTTTTTTTTTTTTTTTTTAGAGAGAGAGAGAATGAGAGACAGAGAGCATGAGAGGGAGGAGGGTCAGAGGGAGAAGCAGACTCCCTGCCGAGCAGGGAGCCCGATGCGGGACTCGATCCTGGGACTCCAGGATTTGACCTGAGCCGAAGGCAGCCGCTTAACCAACTGAGCCACCCAGGCGCCCCTATCAGTTTTTCCTTTTATGAGTTGTGCTTTTGGTGTCCAGTCTAAGAACCCTTTGCCTAGCTCTAGATCCAGATGATTTTCTCCAGTTTTCTTCTAAAAGTTTTTCATTTTAAGTTCATGATACATTTTAGTTAATTTTGGGTAAAGTATGTGACTTAGGTTGAGATTTAGTTATTTTCCCCACCATGGATGTTCTGTTATTCCAGGACCATTTGTTGAAAAGACTTTTCTTCCTCCATTGAGTTGCTTTTGCACCCTAGTCAAAAATAAATGTGTATTTATGTGGGTCTATTTGCGGATTCTCTATTCTGTTCCATTGATCTGTTGTCTGTTGCTTCACTAACCCTGCACTGTCTTGATAATGTAGATATATATAATATTGACAGAGTGACTCTTCCCACTTTATTCTTCTATTCAAAATTGGTTTATTCTAGAATCTGTGTCTTTCCAAAAAAAATTAAAGTAAGCTTGTCTATGTATGTAAAACACCTTAGTGAGATTTTCATAGGAATTGTTTTAAACCTATAAATCAATATAGGGAGAATTGACATTACTATGTTGAATTTTCCAATTCATGAACATGATCTGTCTCTCTGTTTATTTAGATCTTTGATTTCTTTCATCAGCATTTTGTAGTTTTAAGCATACAGATCTTGTACGTGTTTTGGTAAGCTTATTACCTGAGTATTTCAGTTTCTTTGGAGCAATTGTAAAAGGTACCATTTTTAATTTAGTTTCTGCATATTCATTGTTAGTATATAGAAGTGCTGTTGATTTTGGTGTGTTGATCTTGTATATTCCACTTTTGCTGAACTCATTTCTTAGTTCTACAGGTGTTTTTGTAGATTTCTTGGGATTTTCTATACAAAAAATCATGTTATCTGAAAATAAAGTTTATTTTTTTACTTTCCATAATGTATGCCTTCTATTCCTTTTTCTTGCCTTATTGCAGGGTCTAGAACTATGTTGAATAAGAGAAGTGAGAGTGGATATCTTGTTCTTAATTTTAGGAGGAAAGCATTCAGTATTTTACTATTAAGTATGTTGTTAGCTATAGGCTAAGGTACTTCTCCCCATTCCTAACTTGCTTAGAATTTTTTTCTTCTTTAGTTGTTACTGTGGTGGGTTACATCGATTTTCAAATGTTGAAAAGCCTTTTATACCTGAAATAAATTACAGATGGTTGTGGTGTTTAATCCATTTTATACATTGCTCAATTTGATTTGTTAATATTTTTGAGGATTTTTGCTTCTAAATTCATGAGAAATATTGGTCTGCAGTTTTGCTTTTTGTTTTATCCTTGCCTGACTTTGATATTCAGGTAATACTGGCCTTGTAAATTGAGCTTAGAAGTGTTTCCTCTTTTATTTTCTGGAAGAGATTATGCAATTTTTCTTTAAACATTTGGTGGAGTTTAACCAACTGAGCCACCCAAGCGCCCCAACATTTGGTGGAGTTTAAACATTTGGCTTGGAGATTTCTTTTTTGGAAGTTTTAAGTTATGAATTCGTTATATAACTATTCAGATTATTTACTTAATTGAAATTTGGTAGTTTGTGGTGTTCAGTGAATTGGTACATTTCATCTGAATTGTTGAATATATGAACATAAGGTTGTTTATAGCATTCCTTTATTATTTTTAAATGGTTTATCAGGATCTGTTTTGATATCTTTTGTTTTATTCTTTATATTGGATTTGTGTATTTGTGTCTTCTCTCTCTTTTATCTTTGTCAGTCTTGCTAGAGGTTTGCCAATTTTATAAAGTTTTTTTGAACAAGCATCTTTTTGTTTCATTGATCTTTATTGTTTTCTTGTTTCCAATTTCATTATTTCTGCTCTTATCTTTATTATCTCTCTTTTGCTTGAGCTGGGCTTATTTTGATCTTTTTTTTTAGTTTCTTGAAGTAACAACTTTGGTTTTTAATTTGAGACTTTTTCTCTTTTCTTCGGTAAGCATTTAGTGCTATAAAATTTCCTTTCAGGGTTGCCTGGGTAGCACAGTTGGTTAAGTGTCAAACTCTTGGTTTCAACTCAGGTCATTATCTCAGGGTTGTGAGATTGAGCCCCATGTCCAGCTCTATGCTCAGTGCAGAATCTGCGTGAGACTCTCTCTGCCTCTCCAGTTGCCCCTCCCCCTCTCTAAAATAAATACATAAATCTTTAAAAAAATAAAATTTCCTGTCAGCAATATTTAGCTGTATTCTACATATTTTGATACATTGTATCCTCATTTTCATTCAGTTCTTTGTATTTTAAATTTTCTTTGATACTTCCTCTTTGGCCTATGGATTATTGAGATGTGTCATTTAATTTTCATGGACTTAGAGATTTTATGTTGACTTGCTGTTATCAATTTCTGTTTTGATTCCATTGTGGTCAGAGAACATACTCTGTATGATTTCAATTCTTTTATACTTGCTGAGGTTTGTTTTGTGACCTAGGATTGGTTTATCTCAGTGACTGTTCCATGGGCACTTGGAAAAAAAGTGTATTCTATGTTGTTGGATGGAAGGCTCTATATATGTAAATTGGATCCTTTTGAATTACTGTGTTGTTCAGATATTTTATATCATTGCTGATTTTCTATCTAGTAGTTCTTTCAACTGCTGAGTGTGGGATGTTGACATCCCTATCATTTGTCTACTTTTTTTTTTTAATCTCTGTTGGTTTTTGCTTCATGTATTTTGAAACTTGTTTGATACATAAACATTTAGGATTATTATTTCCTCCCAGTAGACTCATCTTTTTATCATGATATATTATCCTTCTTTATCCTTAGTAATTCCTTGTTAATTTTCCTTTTTCTGAAGTATATTTTATTAGATACTGATATAGCCACTTCTGATTTTTAAAAAAAATTAATTTTGCATGCTATATCATTTTCCACCCTTTTATTTTCAACCTACCTATGTTGAATTTGAGGTAAGTTTCTTATAAACAGCATATAGTTGCATCATATTTTTCTATCTATGCCTTTTAATTGATTTTACACTATTTATATTTTAGGTAATTATTAATATTTTAGGACATGTCTGTCATTTCATTGTTTTCTGTTTGTTTCCTTTGTTTCTCATTTTTATGTTTCTTTTTACCTTCCTTTGTGTTACTTGAACATTTCTTAGGATTCTATTTTGATTTATGTTTAGTGTTTTTTAACACATCTCTTTGTATAGATTTCTTAGGGGTTCCTCTGTGTATTACAATGTACATATGTTTATTATCACAGTGATACCAATATTTTATCACTTTAGTTGCAATGTATATCTTACTGCTGTTTAGGTCCCTTTACCTTCCTTTCTTTTAAATGTTATTGTCTTGAGTATCAGATAGTGTTACAATTTTTGTTTCAATAATCAAATATGATTTATAAAATTCACGAAGAGATAGTCTATCGTAGTTCTTATATATTTTTTTAAAGATTTTATTTATTTATTTGACAGAGAGAGAGATAGTGAGAGCAGAAACACAAGCAGGGGTAGTGGGAGAGGGAGAAGCAGGCTTCCCACCTGAGCAGGGAGCCTGATGTGGGGCTCAATCCCAGCACCCAGGGATCATAACCCGAGCCGAAGGCAGATGCTTAACCGACTAAACCACCCAGGTGCCCCTGTAGTTCTTATATTTGTGCTCTTTCTTTTGTTCATTCTTACTTCCCAGTGCTCCAAGATTTTCTTTCATCATTTTATTTCTGTTTGTGGAATTTATTTTAGTCATGTTTTACAGTTCTGTCTGCTATCAACAAATTATTTCAGTTTTCTTTCATCTGAGAATTTCTTTATTTTCTCTCTATTCCTGAAGGGTAGTTTCACTGGTTATAGAATCCATAGTTGACAGTTATTTTCTTTCAGCACTTGGAAAAATTTTGCCACTTTCTTCTGACTTCAGTGATTTTTATATGAGAAATCAGCTATTGTTCAAATTAGTTTTCCCTATACATATGTTATTTCTCTCTGGCTGCTTTTAAGATTTGTTATTTGTCTTTAGTTTTCAGATGTTTAAATATAATGTATCTTAGATTGAATTTCTTTGGATTTATCATATTTGGGTTTGCTCAGCTTCTTGGATCTGTAGGTTTATGCCCTTTGTCAAATTGGAAAGTTTTCAGTCATTATTTCTTCAGGCACCTTTTCAGCCCCATTCTTCCCTATTCGGAGACTCCAATGGCATGAATGTTGGATATTTTGCTATTTGTCCAGGTCCTTGAGGCACTTTTTCTGCTGGGGGGGGGGGGATTTCTATTTTCTCTTTGCTATTCAGATTGTGTAAATTCCACTGTTCACTGAATTTATCCTGTGTTATCTTCATTATACCACTTCGCCCATTCATAACCATTCATCGGGTTTTTACCCCCAGTTATTGCATTTCTCAGTTTTGTTTTATTTGGTTGTTATTATTGTTGGTATTTTACAGATTCTATTTGCTGAGACTTTCCAAATTTTCATTTGTTTTAAGAGAATTTGTGATTGCTTGTTGAAGTATTTTTTGTCACTTGTTTGGGGACATTTTCATGTTCTTTATATTAAGTTTCATGTTACTCCTCTCTCTCTCTCTCTTTTTTTTTTAAATTGTAGTTTGTTGAAGTATTTATTATGATGGCTGCCTTAAAATCATTGTCAGATAATTCCATTATCTAATTTACCTTGTTGTTTGTGTCATTTGATTTTTTTTTTCCACATTCAAGTTATGATTTTCCTGGTTCTTTGTATGAGAAGTGATTTTTTTTTTTTCTCTTTTGCTGTATTCTGTACATTTTGGTTATTATGTTAGGAGACTCTGGGTCCTATTTAAATCTTTATTTTAGTATGCAGTCATCTTGTTAAGGTTTAGTTTTCAGATCCTGACCTGCTTTTTGGGTTGTGATTTTGGTGGATATTTAATTTTCAGAGCTTTTATGGTGCTCTTTTCATTTGTTTAGTGTCTGGTGCTGCCTAGGTTTCCATGGGTTTCTGATAGTGCTGCCTCAAGTGTCAAGGAGCGTCTCCAGTCCAGACTTCTGGTGCCTCTAGCTGGGAGAAGGGAGTACAGTTCATGGGATTGACAACCACTTTCTAGGCCAGGCACTTGTTTTTGCCCCTGTTGGTGCTTCCTGAAGGAGGAGATTCTCTAGCCTCTGGGGACTAAGAGGCTTCCTGAACCGGACCACTGAACATGGTAGGATTACCCTTGCTGGTGTTTGGTGATTCTTGATAGGGAAGGGTAGCCTCAGACTCATCAGAGGAGAGTGCTTTGTCTAGCCTTTTACTGTCAGTGGGTTTTCTGATCAGTCTCCTCTGTCAGTATTGCTGGATTCTTCTGGTATTGTTGTTAGGACTCCTAACAACACCCATATTTGATATGGGTGAAAAATGAATCTGTATGGGTCACCTTCTGTTGATAGGTAGGACATTGGGAAATGCTAGGCCTGGGTTGTTTTCTTCTGTTGATTTGAAGGTCATGAGAAACCATACTGCTATATTTCTCTAGTCCTGGGTTCCATAATCAGTGTACTTCCTCTTTCTATGTTCAGGGTTCTCTCTTGGTTACCTCTTGCATTATTTCCAGGGTTTATATTTGTACTTAATGGGAAGGAGCAAAGAGAAATGAGAATATGGCATCTTGTCTAGTATGCACTATGCATTTTAAATCTAGGAACTGACCTCTGACATAGGAATAATTGCCTTCCTTCTCCTGCCTGCTATGTATGACATTTTTCCTCAACATTTGGTGTTATGGCTGTTAAGATGTTTTGAAAATCCTAAAATGTTTTTATCATGGTATTAATTTATGGTTCGGTAAAAATTAAAGACATATTTTAGAGAAGACTGTATTTCATGTTGTTTCCAGTGATTATTATTACTTTTTTCTTGTTTTCTTCAGTAGTCCAATAAGCCACTTTTGAGGTTTCCTCCAAGTCCAAAGTCAAACCTCATAGTTTCTGGAACTGTTATATTCATTTAAGAAATTTGCTTGTATTTCATCATTTGAGATCTTTAAAAACTATGTGAATTCTGTATCTTATGCATTGTAATATAATATTAATATGGGGACTTGCATCATTTAGATATACTCTTATTTCATGATGTGCATATCCCTCTTGCTTTAACCATTCCAGACTATTCTTTTTGCTAGTGTTCTATAGTATCATTCATTGCATTGATAGTATCATTAAAATAATATTCATTTCAGTGGTGAAAATGGAAGAAAACTAGGAGTTGAATAAGGTCTGTGGTCTTTGTTATTTGTTAACACTGTACCATTTCCCCCCCAAAAAGGACCTATCCATCCTTAGACCTTTATTTTTTCTAAGTATAAGTTTTGTTCTTTTTATATTTTATATCATTAATCTTTGATTTTTATTCCAAAGTTTTTTCTTTCTTGGTCCCACAAGTCTTCCTAGTTCTCTTAAATAGAAGGAATTAGTCATTGTCATTATATAAGAAATAGGATTAATTTTTTCTCCAAATGTCAAAATAATACTGTTGTATATAGACAATATATTATATTATGTGCTAGCCATCATATACAATGATAGAAAGGATTTATTATCCCATGAGAATGGAGTCCCCTTGGATAACATATTTTTTTTCTAGTGTTGAAGGATTAGTTTTTATCCATTTGTATGTTCTGTCCCTTTTTTTTTTTCCTTTGTAATCAGGAACACTTTTTTTTTTTAAAGATTTATTTATTTATTTATTTATTTGAGAGAGAGAGAGAGAGAGAGAGAGAGACCAAGAGAGTGGAAGGGAGGGGCAGAGGGAGAGGGAGAGAGAGTCCTAAGCAGACTCCATGATTAGCATGGAGCCCGACATGGGGCATGATCTCACAACATGACCCTGAGATCATAACCAAAGTTGAAACCAAGAGTTGAATGCACCACCCAGGCACCACCCAGGTGCCCTGACATGTTTTTGATATAACTGTAGCTGTCAGGAATAACAGAATTAGAATAGACCAACTAGTCATATGAGATTTGAAGATGCTATTAGTCTCAAAGCAGAATCTGGATTGAGCTGGCTGGATACTGAATTATAGTATACAGAATTTTTGTCAACTGGGTGGGCTTTGCAATAGGGTCAGGAAGTTCCTTTTTGCCATACATAGATTATTTCAGTTTCTGGGTACTACACTCAATATTTTGTTGTACCTATCCACTCTTAGGAATACATGGTCATGAAGGAAAATTCATTACCTATGAAATTTATTCAGATGAAATGTATTACTTTCTCAAATAAAACTTATTTTGTTGATCACTCTTATTATTATTTTATTCTTAGAGTGTAGTTGACACACGTTACATTAATTTCAGGTGTACAACTGTAGTGACTAAACAACTCTGTAGGTTACATTATACTCACCACAAAGTGTAGCTAACATCTATCACCATGCAACACTATCAGCACCATAGACTATATCTCCTGTGTTGTGTCTTTCATCCCTGTGATTTATTTCAAAAGTAGAAGCCTGTATCTCCCACTCCCTTCACCATTTTTTCCATTCCCCCACTTTTTCCTCTCTGGCAACCATCAGTTTGTTCTCTGTATTTATAGGTCTGATTCTGCTTTTTGTTTGTTTATTCATTTTTTTTAAGATTACACATACAAGTGAAATGATATGGCATTTGTCTTTCCCTGTCTGACTCATTTCATGGAGCATAATCCCCTCTAGGTCCATCCATGTTGTCTCAAATGGCAAGATCTCATCCTTTTTTTTTTTTTTTTTCCATGGCTGGGTAATGATCACTCTTATTTTTAGACAAACCCTATAACCCAAGAGTATTTCTCATCCTTATTTCTACATAAACATATCTCCCCATTTTTGATATTCTTCTCTATTCTGTTCCATTTCTTTGGACAATAACTGTCTTGTCTAATGTGAGGAATTGCTTTACGCTCAGACCAGGAAAGGCAGCAGATACCATAGTTAAGTATGTGACTTTGTAGGGGCACCTGGGTGGCTCAGTTGGTTAAGTATGTGACTTTGTAATCAGAATTCATCCTAACTTCACAACTGGGTAACTTAGTTTTGTGACCTTGGGCAAGTTCATTAAGGTCCTCAAAACCTCAGAACAAATTTAAAAGTTGATGGTTTAATTCTTGGTTACCAGCAGTTAAAACTGATCTATCATAGTTGAGTTCTATCTGGCCTGGGGCCTACTCCATAGGCCTCATCCAGTGGTGCACTTCTCCATTCCTTCCTCCCTTCCTCCTTCTTTATTCTTTTTAAATTGAAACAAGATGAAATCAGAGAGGAAGATAAACCATAAGAAACTCTTAATCTTAGGAAACAAACTGAGGATTGCTGGAGAAGAGGGGAGATGATGGAGGGTATGTGTTGTAATGTGCACTGGGTATTATATAAGACTGATGAATCACAGACCTGTACCCCTGAAACAAGTAATACATTATATGTTAATTAATTGAATTTTAATTAAAAAATAAAAACTGATATATAATTTGCATATCATAAAATCTGCCATTTAAAGTGTACATTTTTTAATTTTTTTAATTTATTTTTTTAAAGATTTTATTTATTTAATTGACAGAGAGAGACAGTGAGAGAGGGAACACAAGCAGGGGGAGTAGGAGAGGGAGAAGCAGGCTTCCCGCGGAGCAGGGAGCCCGATGTGGGGTTCGATCCCAGGACCCTGGGATCATGACCTGAGCTGAAGGCAGTCACTTAACCGACTGAACCACCCAGGTGCCCTAAAGTGTCCATTTTTTTTAAATGGGTTTTGGTATTTTCACAAGGTGGTGCATCCATCACCATTATCTAATTATAGATAATTTTCATCACCCCAGAAAGAAATCCCATACCCATTAGTATTAATTCTCTGTTTCTCCCTCCCTCAAGCCCCTGGCAACCATGAATCTATTTTCTCTCTATGGCTTTGCCTATCTGGATATTTCGTATAATGGAAACATAAAATATATGGTCTTTTGTGTTTGTCTTCTTTCAGTTAGCATAATGTCATGTTACAGACTGTAAAATACTTCATTTCTTCTTGTAGCTTAATAATATTCCATTGTGTGGAATAGATATACCATATTTTATTTATTCATTCATCATTTGATGGATATTTGGGTGGTTTCCAGTTTTTGGCTTTTCAGTGCTGTGAATATTCATGTATAGGTTTTTGGTAAATCTATGTTTTAAGTCTATCATTTATGTACCTAGTGGAATTAATGAGTCATATGGCAACTCTGTTTAAGTTCTTTTATTTTTTTGGTTATGCACTGGCTCTTTTATTTTTATTTTTAATTTTTAGAATTAAAAAAATTACTTCCAGTACAGTTAACAACTAATATAGTTTTATTAGTTTCAGGTGTACAATATAGTGATTCAACAATTCTATACATTTCTCAGTGCTCATCAAGATCAGTGTACTCTCAATCCCCTTCACTTATTTCACCCACCTTACCACCTACCTCCCCTCTGGTAACCACTAGTTTGTTCTCTATAGTTAAGAGTCTGTTTTTTGGTTTGTCTCTTTTTTTCTTTGTTTTGTTTCTTAAATTCCACATACGAGTGAAATTGTATCTCTGGCTGACTTATTTCACTTAGCATTATACTCTCTAGATCCAGCCATGTTGTTGCAGATGGTGAGATTTCATTCTTTTTTATGGCTGAGTAATATTCCATTGTGTGTGTGTATACACACACACACACACACACCCCCCACATCTTTATCTGTTTATCCATTGATGGACACTTGGGGTGCTTCCATTATTTAGCTATTGTAAATAATACTGCAATAAACACAGGGGTGCATATTTTTTGAATTAGTGTTTTTGTATTTGTTGGGTAAATACCCAGTAGTGGAATTACTGGATCATACAGTAATTCTATTTTTTATTTTTTGAGGAACCTCCATATTGTTTTCCACATTGGCTGTACCAGTTTGCATTCTCACTGACAATACATGAGGGTTCCTTTTGCTCCACACTTGTTATTTCTTGTGTTTTTGATTTTAGCCATTCTTTAACCATTTAGATGTGAGATGATATCTCATTTTGGTTTTTATTTGCATTTTCTTGATAATTACTGATACTGAGCATCTTTCCATGTGTCTGTTGGCCATCTGTATGTCTTCTTTGGAGAAATGTCTGTTTATGTCTGCCCATTTTTAACTGGATTATTTGGGGTTTTTTTTAGTGTTGAGTTGTGTAAGTTCTTTAGATATTTTGGATACTAACCCCTAATTGGATATACATTTATGAATATTTTCTATTCAGTAGGTTGCCTTTTTGTTTCTTTAATGATTTCCTTCACTGCACAAAAGCTTTTCATTTTAGTGTAGTCCCAATAGTTTATTTTTGCTTTTGTTTCTCTTGCCTGAGGAGACATATCTAGAAAAATGTTGCTATGGCCAGTGTCAGAGAAATTACTTCCTATGCTTTCTTCTAGGATTTTTATGGTTTCAGGTCTCACACTTAAGTCCTTAATCCACTTTGAGTTTATTTTTGTGTATTGTGTGAGAAAGTGGTCCATTTTCATTCTCCTGTATGTAGCTATCCAGTTTTCCCAACACCATTTGTTGCAGAGACTATCTTTTTGCCATTGCATATTCTTGCCTCCTTTGTGTCATGGAATAATTGACCATATAAGTGTGGGTTTATTTCTGGGCTCTCTATTCTGTTTTGCTGACCTATGTGTCTGTTTTTGTACCAGTATCATACTGTTTTGATTACTATAGCTTTGTAATGTATCTTGAAATCTGGGATTGTGATACCTGTTTTTTTTTTTTTTTTTTCAAGATTGCTTTGGCTATTTGGGATCTTTTGTGATTCCATACAAAATTCAGAATTATTTGTTCTAGTTGTGTGAAAAATGCTATTGGTATTTTGGTAAGGATTGCATTAAATCTGTAGATTGCTTTTGACAATATGAACATTTTAGCAATATCAATTCTTCCAGTCCATAGCATGGAATATCTTTCCATTTGTGTTGTCTTCAATTTCTTTCATCAGTGCTTTATAGGTTTCAGAGTTCAGGTCTTTTACTTCTTCGGTTAAATTTATTCTTAGGTATTTTATTCTTTTTGGTGCAATTGTAAATGGGATTATTTTCTTAATTTCTCTTTCTGCTACTTCATTATTAGTGTATAGAAATGCAACAGATTTCTGTATATTGATTTTGTATTCTGCAACTTTACTGAATTCATTTATCAGTTCTAGTTATTTTTTGGTGGTCTTTTGGGTTTTCTATACATAGCTTCATGTTATCTGCACGTAGTGAAAATTTTACGTCTTCCTTACCAGTTTGGATGCCTTTTATTTCTTTTTCTTGTCTGATTGCTGAGGCTAGGACTTCCAGTACTATGTTGAATAAAAGTGGTGAGAGTGGACATCTTTGTCTTGTTCCTGACATTAGAGGAAAAGCTCTCAGTTTTTCCCATTAAGGATGATGTTGGCTGTGGTCTATGTTTAACTTTTTAAGGAACTAACAAACTGTTTTCCAAAGATGCTTCACTATTTTATAATCCCAGCAGTATATAAAGGTTCTGATTTTTCTCTGCATCCTCACCAACACTTGTAATTTTTTTAATGTAGCAGTTTTTGTGAGTGAAGTGGTATCTCATTGAAGTTTTGATTTGCACTTCTCTAATGAGTTCATTAGAGCTAATCTCCCACCTTTTCCAAATATATTGCACTATTAACTCAGTACAAACTTGTCTACCTTTGCCTTTTTTTTTTTAAAGATTTTATTTATTTATTTATAGAGGGGGATGGGCAGAGGGAGAGGAAGAAGCAGACTCCCGCTGAGCTGGGAGCCCGACTTGGGGCTCAGTCCCAGGACCCTGGGATCATGACCTGAGCCAAAGGCAGAGGCTTAACTGACTGAGCCACCCAGGCACCCCGCCTTTATTTTTTTGACCTATTTTTTCTATACCTGGAATGCCCTATCTATAACTCTTTGCTAACACTTTTCATCCTTGAAGGCTCATGGCTAAATCAATACTTTATCCATGAAATAACTCCTGATACTTCCATAAAAATGTGACCTTGCAACCATTCAAAATTCCATAGCATTTATGCTTTCTTTATTAGAATTATTTTATCACTTATTATAATTTTATAGTGGTCTTATACCTCTGTATAACAGATTTTAATTTATTTAAAATAAAGGGTAGTTTTTGCAATTTTGGTTTTCTCTAAAGCAACAATATATATCTTGTCTGTCATAGATGACCAGATATTAGTGAACTGAACTGATTATCCTGCAACCTTTTCTTTTCCTTTTTTGTTCCACAATAGTTTGGGCTATTGATACTTCCTATTTGTCCTAATTTGATAATATTTTAACCTATTTGCCTGATTCCATCTATTTTTAATCTAATCAATCTACATATTGTGTGGTAATTTTTTTTTTTTAAAGGTTTTATTTATTTGACAGAGAGAAAAACAGCCAGAGAGGGAACACAAGCAGGGGGAGTGGGAGAGGGAGAAGCAGGCTTCCTGCAGAGCAGGGAGCCCAATGTGGGGCTCGATCCCAGGGTCCAATCGCAGGACCCTGGGATCATGACCTGAGCCGAAGGCAGACGCTTAACGACTGAGCCACCCAGGCGCCCCTGTGTGGTAATTTTTTTTTGTGGCTCCAAACATACTGTTTACCTCCTAATTAAGATCCAGCCTACTGAGTAAGGTACCCAAGACCCACCTATCTGCTTACCTTATCTGCTCTATGTGTTCATCTTGATTCCTTGAACAAGCTCTTTGGTGTCATGGTTCACATAGAAAGAACATTAGTAAGTCACACTGGGGTAACTGCACACAATTACTTATGACAACGGTAATTGGCCTGTGGTCTTTGGCTGTTCCAGTCTTCACCCATCTGTCCCAAGAGTTAAGGAAAATTTATTTAATCACAAGCATAACCTATTTATGATACACCTTGGAGGAAGCTTTGTACCATGCTTTTGCTCATGTCCTCTTTCCTGGGAAACTTCATCCTTTACCAGTTCCGTGGGGCCCTTCATCCCCTCCTCCCAACATGGCTTCTGTTGTCAAAATATATACCGGTCTTTCAAGGCCTAACTCTGATGTAGCTCAAAACCTTTTCTGATTTCTTCCTCTAAAATTATTTTATTTTTTCCATGACATTTTATTTTACATTTTCTATAAAACTACAAATAATCTGTCTCATATTAGTTAATTCTTGTTACCTTTCCTTTCTCCCTTCAACCTTACTAGGTTGAAGAGTCTTTGATTTATGCTCCATCTCACATTTTAATATTCCTTAGCAGACAAGGTATAGCCTTTACATATTAGACATGGAATAAACATATTTTTGAGTTGAAGTGTTGGGTATCTCCTAAAAGTAATATGTTATATGTAGAATAATTAGATTGACAGTATTTCTAGCCATTTCTCTTTAAAAAGAAATGAGTCTTGATTTTCTTACATCATTTCTTCCAAAATCATTACATCACTGTTTTTCAAACTTTAGTGTACATAGAATAACCTAGAAGACTTGTCAAAACACAGATTGCTAGGCCCCAATCCCAAAATTTCTGATTTAATAGATGTGGGGTGATACTCAAAAGTAGCATTTCTTTTTCTTTTTTTTTTTTTAAGATTTTTTATTTATTTATTTGACAGAGAGAGAGACAGTAAGAGAGGGAACACAAGCAGGGGGAGTGGGAGAGGGAGGAGCAGGGAGCCCGATGCAGAGCTTAATCCCAGGACTGTGGGATCATGACCTGAGGCAGACGCTTAATGACTGATCCACCCAGGTGCCCCCCAAAGTAGCATTTCTAACAAGTGTGCTTCTTATACTGATGCTGTCAATTAAGGGATTACATTTTGGAATGCTGCATTAGGTTACAGATATACTTATCCTGCTTCAGGGAACCTTGTGAAAATACTTAGAAGGATATTGTTTTGCATATGTGTGACAAGATAGTATTGTTGGGGAATGCATTAAAACCAGAGGTTAGGCTTTCTGGCCTCAACCTTTCTTTGTTAGGGTGATACATAGAAAGTAATGATATTCCTTTGGGATTTACTCTTTTGCAAAAATACTCATACTTTCAATCTACAAATGTATAATACTGTGCTAAAGAAGATTCTCCTTGTGGTCTATGGATCAAGAAACATTCTTAGAGCCCTTGTATGTTTCTTATCATCCACTCAAAGCCAGAGCTCATCAAGTCTACATTATATTTGTGCCCAAGTTCTAGAGGGGAGAGAGAGAGAGGAAAAGGGCCGGGTTCATTGTCAGGCCTCAATGCCACCTTGAAAACTGGTGATTACAGCAAACATGGGCAGAGAGGAGAGTATAGCTATGAGTGAGAGAACATTCATGTTCTGGTGCCACATGGTTTCCCTCTTATGCCCTGTGGAGTGTATTTTCCCTGTGCAGAGCAGTCCAACGGTCCATTATTAAAGGCAGTGTAAAGCTGTGAATTTACTAGGGTTTTGTGGACAACACATGAAGCTGGCCATCATTTATAACACTGCTTTTGGGATAATGCATTCTGAGTTCCAAATAGCCAATTTGCAAATCAGCTCAGGCAACACAGCCTATCTGCAAATTGGGCACTGCTTGTATTGCAGTTTCTAGAGCGTATTTGTTCTACTCATTTCCTAAAATGGTCCATTTGTATACAGCAGGGCAAAATACAAGCAGGTGCTTAGTTTGTATAGAGGAATTGACAATTTCCTACAGCTAGACATTGTTTATTCACATAGTGTGGAGACAATGATAAAAAACCTTCTTGTGGTAGTTGCAGGTTTTTGTTCTGGATCAAGGCAAGGCTAAAGGCTGTGTCTGTGTTGGCCAGCACTGCAGTGTGGCCAGTATTCTAAAGCTACTGTGGAAGTAGTGGCCTCTCTGGTTTGTGTTGGCCGAACTAAGACCCTTAGGAAGGAAGGACCAGGACTAAAGGGTTACCCTGGCTATGACCCGTGGGGGGGGGGGTGTCCAAAAATAGTGACAAAGAGCTCTCATTTTTACCAAATTTTGTGTTACAATGATTGCACAGTGTCAACAATAATAGGTCAGTGAGTGGTTTTGAGCAGGGAATGTGGTAACTTGTCACCAGATGGGGTCCCCAGGAGGCCAACTCTGAGGCAGAGATTACCATGCAGGATGTTTGTGAAGGAGGGCTCTTAGGATTGGTATCTATAAGAAGGTGGGGAAGCAGGACTGAGCTGAGGGAAAAGATGGGCTGTGATACAGTCACCACAAAGCTTCCCTTGGCCAGCCCTGCTCTGATGTTGGAAAGACCTTTCAGAATTTTTTCTGGTGTAGGCCAATAGGATTGGCCTTTATCCCCCTGCACCCACCAGTTTTGGGATACAGGGGCACCCTCCAGAAAAAGGGTGTGACTTTGGCTGAGGAAATTCCCAGAGAGGAACACTACACTGAGCTGTGCAAAGGAGTAATAGCTTTATTTTCTGTAGATCAGATTTTCTTTAAGAACCTCCTTCTGTCTAGTTAGTGAGGAGGTAGAAATAAAACACCTGAATTTAGTCATTCAAATGCAATAATTTATGCAGGCTCTTAGGGTAACTTAGAGTCTTATTAGATGAAGTTCCAGTCCCTCGTGTTTTCTTTCCAGAACAATATTGGGGTGTATGGAGGTGGATGTGATCTGGCCTGCTGGTGCTAGGGAAGGACAGTGGGGGCCCCAGGAGCCATGGGCAGGCCCCAGTACTGCCTCCTCTCCTCTGCCAGCAATTTCTCACCTGCTGCTAAGGTTTGCGCAGGGCAGGTTGAGGTCTGTCTGCTCTGGCTCCATCATGTCTCCAAGGATTTTCCTGAAGACCCAGCTTCCCCTTGCCTTTGATGGCCCTGTGGGCCTCCGAGCAATCTGCTGGCAACTAATTTGATTTTTCAGCTCTGGTCTTCCCTCCTGCTTCCTGTCTCTGGGCCATTTGACCTCTCTTGCCAGCCAGCATTATTAGCTGCCTTCTGGGTCCCTCCACAGTGCATGTGGAGACCTCTACCTACTGTCCCTGTCTCTCAGGAGCTGAGGAGGCTCTCAGACAGTCAGGTGCAGGCCTCTGTGACCACCAACAACACTTCAGCTCTTCCCCTGGAATGGCCATCCCACAAGCTGATCTGAGGATGGCCGATTACATCACCTCCCTATCTCAGAAGTGAGGTCAAAGCATGCTGATTTTTGGCTTGATCCTCAGTCTTTCTTGAAAAAAGGTTTTATTTGCGTATAGCTGACACACAATGTTAAATTAGTTTCAGGGGTACAGCATAGTGACTCAGCAACTCTATATGTGATGCTGTGCTCACAAGTGTAGCCATGGTCTGTCACCAGGCCCACTATCACACTATTATTGACTGGATTCCCTATGCTCTGCCTTTTCTCCCCAGTGACTTATGCACTCCATCACTGGAAGCTGTGTTTCCCACTCGCCTTCACCTGTTTGTGTCCATCCCTCACCACACTCCCCACTGGCAGTCCCCAGTTCTCTGTATTTCTTTTGGACCCTCAGTTTCTCTAACGTGGCTCCTGCCTCGCCTGGAAGAGAGGGCAGGGCGAATGTTTGCTCTGTTTCTTTCTTCCTCTCACAGACTCCCCAGGGCTGCAGGGCCCAGCTCTTAGGTTCCTCCTCCTGGCTCACCGCAGCTTTCTCCTTTCATCTCCTTCTCTTACAGAACAGCAATAGTGCAATTTCATATTGGGAGACAGGGAGAAGGTCGAAAGAGCCTTGCCTTAATACTGCCAGATGTTCTTTCTCTGTCAGCTACGGCACATGCAGTGAATCATTTGCATGGGTCTCTGCTCCCAGGTTTCTCCATGCAGTGCATTCTCACTGATATTTGCCCTGAATTTTTACTGATTTAGGCATCAGAATTAAACATTTTGCCAAAGTGGAGGAAAAGCCTTTCTAAAACTTTGCATATAGTTAAATTGCTAAATTCAATAATTTAAAAGAGTCCCTTGGCTGCTTGATTGTATGGTCAGAGTAATAAAAAAAAAAGCTGTAGTTAAATTTCTCAGAAATTGAAATATTCATACACTAAGCCATTTCTGATACAATTGTAATAGGTACTTTTAAGCCCACAGTATATGATCAGAAGTCTAAGAGGTCAAAAGAGCAATTTTAGATCATTAATATTAATGAGCACTTTAGTCATTCAATTTCCTTTAAAATCTCATCAGTGTGTAGTTTACTTTCATTTCCTACTGATAGCCCATTTCTAACATTTGACAGCTTACCAGTGTTCTTAGCAATCTTGTATTCTGAAGTGCTGTGTGGTTGACAGACTTGTTACTCATAGTGTCATCCATGGACCAGCAGACCTGCCATTGCCTGGAACTTGTTAGAAATGCAGAATCTCAGGCACATCCCAGACCTCCTGAATCTGAATTTGAAATTTAACAAGGTCCCCAGGGATTTCTCTGCACATTAAAGTCTGAGAAGCATTGGTCATCGACATTGGTGAAAACCCTCTAAAGAGACACCATCATTCACTCAGTATGTGTTAATAAACTCTTTATGGCAAATAATAAAAAGGAGTGGAATCAAGCCATCCCTCTGCACTCTGGTTCTTAAAATATTACTTTTCAAATCTGTGCCACTTCCTTCCCCCAGTTAAAATAGGGGCAGCTGTTCCCTTGGTGCACCTGGGTTATGCCTGGTCCGGGTTCAGTTAGGCTTCTGCCTCAGTCAAGCCAGCTGAGAGCAGCTGTGGCCTCGCTTCAAGTGAGCAGTTTCTTCAGGCCACCTGTTACAACAAGCGACCTCAGAACACTCCCAGCAATCTTGTCTCCAATCCTTTCCTCCCCCGGCCCCAGTAACAGCCCATAGTCATTGAAAGCATCATAAATTACTTGTCAAAAGTAAATATCTATGAAGAAATGCAGCTGTGTTGTATGGAAGGGACCTAATTGTACTGACTGGTTCCCTTCCTCCCCAATCAGTTAAAACCACAGGAGAGAGCAGTGGGACGATGGGTTATAAAACTCCCCGCAATCCCACCAGGAGGGGCCTCTACAGCCAAAGCAAAATGAACGTCTAAACAAAGATTCTGCTAATGTAGGCCAAGCCCAGAACTGTCAGGATAATTGAGGATAAGAGTTCCTTTGTTCTCCCTTCCCACTCCCTGCTATTTTCTCCTGTCTCAAACCTCCATTTAGCCTTATCCTCAGCAATTGCCCTACCTTTTTGGCATTCCAAGAATACTTCTCTGCATCTACCTCTTCCTGTGTACACCCACCCCTTCCTGCTCAATAGTCTTTTGTGACTTGGTTAACTCAAGTAGCTGCACTGATTTGGAGTCATGCCTGTAGTGCAGTTTTTTCATGATGGGACCAGAACCAGTAAACGGGCACACTTGTTAGCATGGAGCAGAGGTTTAGGGAGGCAAAAGGGCAGTGAGGGCAAAGAATCCAACGTGCCTGGTGATAAGTGGAAGCTTTTGGCCTTTATTAGAAAGGCCCAGAATGCTTGGGTGGTTCAGTCAGTTGAGCATCTGACTCTTGGTTTCGGCTCAGGTCATGATCTCAGGGTTGTGAGATGCAGCCCTGCCTCAGGCTCCACGCTTGGTGTGGAGCCTGCTTAAGATTCTCTCTCCCTCGCTTCCTCTGCCCCTCTCCCCCTCCCCTCAGAAAAAAAAGAAAGGCCCAGCAATGATAATAAATGAAGATAACAATAGCTGCATTTGAAGACCCATGTCATGCTCAGTTACTTATTACAGAGCTTTGAGGCCCTATCATTATCATCATCACCATCATCAGTGCTTTAGGAAACTAAGGCTCTAAGAGATTAAAAAGAATTCCACAGTTAGTCAACTATGGCATCAGATTCACACCCAGGTTTGACTCCCAAGTCATTGCTCTTGTATAATGGTCTACTTCCCTTGTGGGCATCTTAGCAGATTGGCATAGTGTGAACACAGACATGTCGGCAACAAGATGACGCATGGAAATGCAGCCAGGTAGCCATGTGGTGGGCATTAGGAAAGTCTGGTTGGAAGTGATAGAACATCTGCTATGGGTTTAGGGTTCATGGGCAGGATTTGAACGCTGAAAGTATTGGCAAAAACCAAGTAGGGTCCAGTGTTAGGAGAATGAGGGCTCTTAGCAGTTATAAGTTGCAGGCCCTCTATCCAAGTAGAAGTAATCATCTGGAATAGAACATGGGGACTGAGTCCTAACAGCCAGTTACTAAGAAGAGCTAGGGAAAAGGATAAAGTGGGAACAACAAAGAAATGGGAAAAATGGATTTCATTTTCACTTGAGATATGGACCTGTGAATTGTGGAATTTGCTCTAATGGTTATAGAATTGGCCCCAGACCAGGGTGTAATGGAGTCTGAAGGTGGAGATTCAGACCAAGAGGGAACCTTCTGGGGCTTCCTTCTGTGTTAGTAGAAATTTAAGTGGAAATTACAGAGAGTCAGACTCAATTTAAGTATAAAGAGGATCCTCTAAATCAGGACTCTGTGATGGAATAGAATGTTGCATAAAAGGTGTTATGCTTCCTCTCTCTAGGACTTTTGAAAATGTTTCCTTGCTTACTGGGCATTTAATGACTTCGGTTGCACTTCTTCACTCTTACTGTGACCCCAAAGCCCTTCTGATGTGCCCCCAATCTAACTCCTTGACCTCCCCTTTATCTATTTCACTCACTGTTGTCTGTCAGGGTTGCTCAAAGGAGGTGCTGATATCTTGGGTGGGAAAGTTCTTTCTGGAGCAGGACCACTTTGAATAGTGCTAGAAATTTAGCATCCTTGGCCCCTGTTTATGAACTAGCAGCAAGACCACCAGGCTATCATGTGACAATCAAAAGTGCCCCTCCACCTTTCTGATACTCCAGTGGAGACTCGCTCTGTGGCTTTTGGTATTCCTTCACTTTAACATGCCAAGCTTATTCCCATGTCAGGGCTATCACATTTGCCTTGGATGTTGTTTTATTTTTTATTTTTTATTTAATTTTATGTTAAATTAAATGACATTTGGTAGTACTTCTCATTTTTCAGTCTCCATATCACTTTCTCCAAGAGCATGTCCCAGCCCCCATTCTGAGCATTTATCATGATCTGGAATTACTTTCCTTTTTTTGCTTCTTTCTCTTTCTCTTTTTGTCTCCTATCACTAGAATGATATCTTTATGAGAAGAGGAACTTGTTCTTCACATTCATCCCTATATGTTGGCACTTTGAGTACCTGTAGATAGTAGGTCCTCGAGTATTTTTTGAGTTTTATGAATTAAAAAATTGAATTTTGAGTATTATGAAGGGACAGATGATCACTTTCTGAGATCCTATATAAGAGATTTCTTTTTTTAAAGTTTATTTATTTATTTTTAAGTAATTCTACACCCAACGTGGGGCCGAATCACAACCTCAAGATCAAGAATTGCATGCTCTTCCAACTGAGCCAGCCAGGCATCTCCTATATAAAACATTTCTGCATAGTATAGAAAATTGGGTTCCCTATCAACTGTAAGATCCTGCTGCATTCTTTTCTATAGCTTCTGGAGTGTTTGAAGAAGAAATTCTCCTTGGCTAGCCTCTAATGTCCCATTTACATTTATTTACCTGGAGATAAATGTGACTATATAATTAACAGCATAATTAAGTCCCTCTTTTAATGATAAAAGAGATCTTTACCTCATCAAGACAAAACTGCAGGACATGGATTCATAAATATGACATCCAAAGATTGAACATACCCCAGTCCTTCCAGAATGGTTGGGAAGATAATGGAATCACTGGAGAGTCCCGAGCAAGCATCTTGACATAAAATTAAATTAAAAATAAAAAATAAAACCCGCAAGAAATCATTCATCCCATTTTCGTTGTATATCCCCTGTATTCCTGGCATTCTGATGGCCCTGGGGGAATGGCAATTTTGGGGGATCATTTCACCCAGTTGCCAGTGAAATCAAGGATGGCCCCACAGGAGGCTTATTTGGTTCAAAAGCATGTCTGTCCTCCTACAACTTAGGCTTAGAGTGAACTGGAGTCTGGTTGGCCCATGAATACCATTGTTTGCAGGTACCAAAAGCCTTTTTGTAACCCAGGCCCCAGGAGTTTTTTGAGGGTCAGTAGTTCCAGTGTTCTGAACAGAGCATGGCTGAGGTTGCTTTATGTTTAGTCTGAATGTTTTCAATTCATGTACACATCTCCTTCCTGGGTCAAATGGCACCTGGTTTCAGAAATCAAACACTTCACAGACCTCAAACTCCTATTCCTACCCTGCTAGTCTTTCCTGATACTTTTAGTCCCACTCCCACCCTTCCCTCCTTTGCTGTGTTCCAAGGGTGTTGACCCTTGCAAATGACATTTCCCAGATCTCTTGCCAACTAGTTTCAGTTGGGTTACGCCAGTGTGAGGCACTGGAGTAGACTGGAGAGCAGAAGGAGGGAGCCCCTGCAGGTTTTCCCTTCTCCCTGCATCAGTGTCCAGCGCTGGCTATGTCTCCTCTCTAAACAGCTCTTGCTAGGTGACCTCTACCCTGAGCTCCTGTAACACCATTTGTGAGGGTAAACCTAACATGTCGGCTTGGCTAGGCTGTGGTGCCCAGTTGTTAGGTCACACACTAGATGTGGCTGTGAAGGTAGTTGTGGATGTAATTAACATGTACCATCAATTGACTTGAAGTAAAGCAGATTGCCCTTCATAATGTGAGTGGGCAAAGACTGAGATTTCTCTAAGAAGAAGCAATTCTCCCTCAAGGCTGTAACATCAAATCGTACCTGAATTTACAGGCTGCCAGCCAGCACTAAAATTTCCAACTTGCCAACCCTAACAGTCACGTGAGCTAGTTCCTTACAATCTCTCTCTCTTTTCTTTTTCCTTCTCTCCCTCCTAGGTTCTGTTTCTCTGTAGAACCCTGGCTAATACACTACTTCTTCCCATTATCTTCCCTTCCTTATGGGTCTTAGTGGCTTTCTAGAACTGGTATTTCTAGAAGTGCCTCACTCTCCACTGAAAGCTCTTTAGTGCTTCCAGCTCCTTTGTGAACCAGTTCCCCGCATTCAGTTTTCTCTTTTGAAGTACAGTGTGGGTTTTCCTAACTGAATTCAACTTTATTCTAAGGAAGCTTCTCAAGTCATTCAGAACTTAAAGTACCCTTCTCTTAGGACAGGTAGCCCTGTTCCTTTAGCACCTAAATAAAAAGGGATACCACTGAAAACCTTAGAAAAAAGAGGAGACCATATTACTATGCCATTCTCTGCTATTGCTTAGTGAAAAAATAACACTTTGGGAAGAAAAAATATTATTGAGTGTGGCAGCCCTTTGGTTGACCAGGTCACTGAAGGAGTGAGTGACTTTGGGTATGGGTGTCCGTGAGGGTGGGGAGAGGGAAGGTAGGTGGGTGAAGCTGTGACTGAGTGTGAGAGAGGGAGGGTGGAATGGGGTAGGTGGGATTCAGTGTGAGGGAGTGGCACTGGGTGTTTGTGTATGAGTCAGTAGGACTCAGCATGGGAACTTGTGTGTAGTGGGACTTGGTAGTATGTGTACGTGTGTATTGTGTGTATGTGTGACTTGATATGTATGCCCACATGCATGGGACTCCAAGTGAGTGTGGGTGAGTGCATGTGTGAATGGGGCTGGGAATTTCTGTACCTGAGTGCAGGGACTAGGTGTGAGTGTATGAGTAAACTTGTGTTATGGACTGAATGTTTGTGTCCCCACCCCTGCCCCCAGAAATTCATATGTTGAAACTTAACCCTTGATGTGATGGTGGGTTCTTTAGGAGATGCTTCATCTCTCATGAATGGATTAGTGTTCCTGTAAAAGAGACTCCAGAGAGCTCCCTCACCTTTCTACCATGTGAGGATACAGCAAAAGACATCTTTTATGAATCAGGAAGAGGACTCTTACCGGACACCCAATCTGCTGGCATCTTGATTTTGGACTTCCAGCTTCCAGAACTGTGAGAAGTAAATGTTTATTGTTATTAATTCACTGAGTTTATGGTATATTGTTGTGGAGCCTGGACAGACAAAGAAAGCTTGCATATGATGGGGAAAGTCTGCATGAGTGCTGCAGGTGAGCAAGTGTGAGTGCATGCAGAGGAGAGAGGCTCTGTTAATGAGGTTGGGTGACTGTGACAGCAAATGACAGAGTGAGTAGGATAGAGTGGGACCAGGTGTGAGTAGGACTGTGTTAGACTAGGTATGAGTGTGACTGCATGGGACTAGGTGTGAGTGTGACTTTGTGGGACTACGTGTGAGTGGAACTGCATGTGACTAGGTGTGAGTGGGACTAGGTGTCACTAGGTGTGAACTGGAACATTTTGTGACAGGGTATAGCTTGGGGTATGAATATGAAGAGTATCAATGGCCCTGAGTATGAATGTGGCTCCATCCTGAGTGTGCAGGATGGTGAGTTTATGAGGGAGAGGGACCAGTGACTGTGTGACTGAGTGAGCTGACTAGCCTGAGTGTGAGTGTGGGGGGCTGAGTGGGACTGAGCAAGACTGAATGGAAGTCAGTGGGCTGACTAGTTGTACGTGTGAAGGAGTACGAGTAGGATGCTATGGCAGTGAGCAGGAATGTGAATGAATGGGACTGCTGTAGATGATTATATGAGTAAGCATGAGCGGGGCTGAGTGATTGTAAATGGCAGGACTGGATGTGAGTGAGTGAGTGTATAAAACCAAGGGCCTGGGGGTGGCTGCTTATGAGGGTGAGTGAGCATGTGCCCCTGCATGTGTTGAATGGGACTGAGTGTGTCGGTCCACATACTGGTACTGCTGGGAGTCAGACAAGGGAGTGGACTGAAATCAAGTAGGCATTTGAGGATTAGGGGACACAGTGAAGTTAGAATCCAATGCAAGGAAGTCACTAACTTGGCAGGAGCAAAGAGAGCATAATTATTGTAGACTAAGTCAAGGAAAGGAATAATAAAAAAAAAAAATCATGAGAACAGTAGGGCTGGGTGAGAGAATAAGGTCATCCTCTACCCAGCAGCATCAGCACTTGCACCCCATCAGGATAGAAACCAAGCAAACACCTGGGTAGTAGACATGACCTGCCAGCTATAGGGAGAAACCCACTTAGATGCTTCTTGATAGAGCACAGACGAATTCCAGGCTGTGGATCATTTCAGTGCTCATTGATGAGACCAGGAAGATGGTTGCAGCCCAGTGAGGAGGGAGATGAAGTCCTGACAAAAGAAGTAAATTGTTTAGTTAATCGAGCTTTTTATTTTCTCCCTTCTCACTTCCAGCATCCATACAGACTTCAAAAGTTTCATTCAACACAGGAATCTCAACACACACATCAAAGAGGTTTGATGAGGCAGGCTGGTCTTGTCAGCATTGCCTTTATCCCATCTCTGGGCAGCGTGAATCCCGTTATGTTCTGTGCCTCTCCTGCCCTGCTCTCTTTCTTTCAGGTTCATTTCTGTTACAGAGCTAATTTCCTACAGTTAAAAGTGCTTCTTGGTTTCAGTTAAGCAAACAAATAAATTAAATTGAAAGTCTGGGTCATAGCCACATGTCAGGTTTGTTTGCAATTAAGTTATATAATAAATTATTTAGAGGGAAGGTGTGTCTTTCATATATAAATAACCAAATATTGATATGGCCACTAGATAACATTTCTGTTGAAACCAAGGAATATAATATACGATAATTTCTAGATGATAAATCAAGGGTTTGTTACCTAAGTTCTAAGGACATATGAACTAAGGTCCAAGAACTCCCTGAAATTATATGCATCAATATGAATATGCATTTTTCTGGATGAAACATCCATAACGTGCATTAAAGTCTCAGAGGGAGGCTTTTGACCCCCAAGGTTATGAACTACTGTTTTAGAGATTACCACCATAAAGACATTGAGTTTCATTGTGGGAATTCTGTCTTTGTGATTTCACTAAAGCTGTTCCTGCTGCTTTGACTAGTGCTTGTTCTGTCTGAGCCTTAACCTTCAGTGGGTTGCTATTATTAGAAATATTTGCAATCCTTAAAGTCAACATTAAAGGTAGACAAAAGAGGGAATTTGCCATCTATTTACACTAACAGCAATATAAATAAATTCAGCTTGTGTAATTATTATATATACAATTGTATATATACATATATATATAGTTGTACCAGTTTCCATGGCAACTACTTCTTTAAAATATTCTACTCTTATAATACTTAGGTTTATTAATTTGATTACCTTATTCTCAGGTATTGGCATACCCATAATTTTGTTCGTTTTATATAATATTCTTTCAAAAATGAGAAAAAACTCTTTCTTTGACTATTTCTTTTTATCTGTCTTATGATGACCAAGAAGGAGTTGCATCTAATTTTAATAGGACATATAGGGTAGATCCAGATTTTGTGGGAGCTGAAGCTTATAACAGCTTTAGGCCCCTCTTTAAGGAAAATAGTAAGTATTATGAATACAGCAATGCTAGGGATTTTCTCTGGGCCTTGGGCAAATGAGAGGTCCTGAAGTTTAGGCTTAATTAGCATCGCTGCATGTGAATACATGCACAGGGGGAACAGATCTATTTAACTTTTTAATGTTGGGGTCAGGGATTAACTTTGGCTATTTTACTTCAATTTGAAAATAAGTCTACCCTTAAGAAGAGAGCTACCTGGTCAAATCATTTGTTCAATGTTAGCTTGAGGGATTTATACAAATTTAGGCTATGCCTGAATCCACACGAATTCAAGTACCACAAACATCTAATACCAAATGGGCAGCTAAGAGGAGAACTGATTCAGTTTACAAGTTCAAAAAAAAAGGGAAAACTGACTCTAGAAACTTGTTCTTTGAAGATGCTCAGAGAAGTGTCCTGGTTTAGAAAGAAAAAAAACACAAAAAAGAAGCTTTGTTCTAAAAGGCAGGTTTTTGGTTTAGGAAGAGGGTTGCTTCATAGTCATTGGCTCTGAATAAATTAGTAAGGAGAAACCAGTGTTATCATAGAGCTATCAGTGGGACTTAGTTGTTGCAAAAATCATGGTGAATGGGATGATAGAACAAGAGAGATTGGAAGGAATTACATGGAAAAAAATGTTTTATACAAACAGCATTGGTATGAGCATACAAACACAATTTCCAAATGTGCTCTTAATAGTTTCATTTGATAATTAATTTGTAGGCTGCTAACAATTCTGAATTTATTGAAGAAATAATCTCATTGCAGCAAAATAAAGCTTGTCTGGCTTTGGGGAGCAACAGGCTTAGGAGAAAAACTTGTAAAGAAATTCTTACTATAAGGTCAAGGTCAAAACATTGCATTTCTTCTGCTTCACTGCATAATGTAAAGATGTCTGGAAAGGAGCCAATCAATTAAAAATATAGCTAGAGGGAATTGTTCAGGGAGAAGGCTTGTGGCAGTAGCAGCCCATGAAAACATTCCCTTCTCTTTCTGTCTTCCCAAGTGAAGAATAAATCCTGATTAGCCCTTTATTAAAGAAGGGTACTCATTTGCCAGTGAAATGTAGAACTTGCATCTCCCTAACAACATGGTATCCAATTATCCTTATAGAAAATAATTTTATTTTTCTGTTAACGCTTTAAAAACATGATGTTTCCTTGCGTGTGATTATTCTTTTAGTGTGTACAAATAACCCCATTTAGAGTAATATTTAAACTCTGCTTTGGATTTCTTGAGAGTTTCTGGTTTGATTAGGACATGTGAGTCGATAAAGTAAGATGTTAGTATGGTGACATAGAAAGAATACACGAAGGGTGGTCCCCACCCAGGACTTATAAAACTTGAAAATATATCATACATAATTGTGAGTCTAATCAGTATAATATATGTGGTAGTCATTAACAAAATTCTCCCAGTGTGTCTGTCTCTTCACCTTTTGGGTACATGGTACGATTGAATTCCCTAATTCTGCGGTCCTTTTATGTTTAGGTTTGGGCCACGTGAGTAGTTCTAGCTAAATATTTATGAGCAAAGATGACATTTGTTATTCTGGCTGATTGCAAGGCATTTTGCTCTGTGATGTTTGAAATGGTGGCAGTTCTGTGAGTCTGTGTTTCTGAATGGCTAAGAAGAGCAGAACGCCTGGTTAAGCTGTTTCGGATATGTAACATAAGAAATAAATCTTTTCTCTTTAAATCATTAAAAATTTGGGGTTGTTTGTTATCACAGCATACCTGAGCCTCCTCAGACTTCTGTAATTATCATAAGGGCAGATTTGGGGACAATTTACCGAAAGTATAATTCTGGTGACTTAGGTTGGAGAAAAATCCCATTTGATACTTGGAGCTGCTATCTCTAGAAATAAAGGTCAGTTGTTTCCATTTTTACAGATTGTACTTTGTTTTTTGACTAGGACTCCACAGAGTTTATTGTACTGTGAAAATTTTAGACCTTAAGCTGCATAAATCACTTGGAAAATTCATTTTTGCCTCTAGAGTTGTTCATGGACTGTTTTCAGTAGTAGAAACCAGTTCCCACTGCCTAGGATACCCCATTAAGCAATGCTACTTTTTTTTCTTAGCAAAGTTGAAGCTTCAACTAAACATAACCTTGATTTATCATATATATTAATTTGATGCAAAAATTGATAGGTTTATTTTGGGGGTTCTGTCATTAAACACATTTTATTGATGTAGAATTTTACAGCCACAGATATGATCAAGGGTTGGGGAATGCCTAAAAATGCTGACTTTGTTGGCAGAGTCTAGATGACTCTTAATTTCCAAAAGAATGTCACTTTTTTGAAGCAGGAGCCAAATGTTGTATTGTTTTAGCCAAGCTTCTTGAAAGATTAGCCTATAATTTCCTTCCCTGCTTTCTGGCATTTTTACTCACTGTTGTAAAGTTTTAGTCACCATCTCTTCGCTCAACCTGCTCTGGAAAAGGTCTCTAATTTGCTCCAAATCACCAAGATCTTTTAACACATTTCAGACTCATTATTTTGATTTCTTTGCAAGCTTTTGATACTGACCCATCGTTTCCTTCTTAAAACTCTTTGCTCCCTTATTCCTTGATACCACTCTAGCTTGGAGTTTCTATTTGTCTCTGTATTAAAGCTCAGTCATGGGCACAAGAACTATACTGAAAATATTCTCCTGCTGCTGCTTTGATTAGGACCCTCTATGGGACTCCATTCAGCAAATGAAGCAGAATTCATGATCTTCCCCTCCCCAAGTGTCTCCACCTTAAAGTCTGTTCTTTCTTTTTTATTGCCATTCTTGATGAATGAAACTTCCATCTGTTGAGCTATTAAACCAGAATCATGGGAGTCATTATTGATGCTTCATATATGTGCTAAATCCTATTGTTTCAATTGCCTAAATATCTCTGGAATTTATCTCTATGTTTTTGGTAAAGTTACCATATTTCTGTCTTTTTTTTTTTTTTCATGAATTGATACAGCAGCTTCCTAACCAGTTCAATTCCCCCTTGTCTTAGTTTTCTGATTTATCTTCCACAGGGCATTCATAATGATCCTTCCAAAGACAAATCAGAACATTTCACTCCTTTCAGCAAAACCCATCAGTGGTTCTCCTTTGATTTAGAATTACACTCCAAATTGTTTATGTGGCACATGTGCCCCTTAGAAATATTAGCTCCCTCCGTTTTTGTTTTCTGCTTGTCTCCTTTATGTACACTCTGGAATTCTGGAATTCTTTAGGTCTCCAAATATCTATATTTTCTTTTACCTTTCAATGAGGTTGTTCCATCTGCTTATAATAGGATAGTCAACTGTTCCAGTGTGTCCAGAATTTACCTAGGTTTAGCCCTGAAGTCTCCTCTTTGCCAGGTAGCCCCTCAGCCTCAGGCAAATAAGGATGGTTTATCACTGTAGCTCAGAATACTACTTTCCCTTCAGTTTTCCTGATTTGTTCTTCAAGAGTGCTTATATTGACTTCTTCTAAAATCCTGTTTCAACTCCATTTTTCCTGTGGGCTGAAATTTATCTGTAGGGATTACCATAGTCTACTTTAATGTGGTCCTGCTACATTTTGTGCTCTTTGAAGAGAGACAACTTTGTTTTGTTCATCTCTGCATCTTTATCTCAGACATGTCTAACACAGTGTTTAGCACATGGTAGGCCACTGATAAAGATTCCTTGTACTGTATTAGAAAAAACTCATGGCATCTATCTTAATGCTCTAGTGACTATCGTAAATACTTTGCCAATTATATTAGTCAAATGTTTCTGTTGTTTTCACTTTGAAATAAAATGTGTTAATTTTCCACATCTAATTAACTGCCATTATTTAACTCAAAAGTAGTGATGATTTTTCTTATTCTTTTAGTAGATCCACCATCATATATTTAACACTCATTAGAACATCTCTCCCCTGTTTCTTTTGTCCCCAAAGATTTGGAGATGTTTGGAATACTTCAGTGTATTTTCAAAAAAGGATTTCTTAGAGCACCTAATTATGGCCAAAAATGTACTAGGTACTGTGAAATACTAGGTATAAACCAAGGAAATTTGACTTCTATTTTCCAGAAATTTACAGTCCAGCTGGGAGGTAAGTGTGTAGAATTAACCACAGAATATTTTCTTAAGAATTTCATTTGGCACATGAATCTGAGAACTAAAGATCGAAATTATGGATATACAATCTGCTGTCCTGAGGATCTCTTCCTATAACATATAAAATGTGCAGCTGATAGAGATGGATAGAGTGGGGTATTAGGAAAAACCCCTACCTTACCTCCTATGTTTCTCCTTCACTCTTACACAACTACCACACTGACCACACTTCTGGTCCTAAAATATGTGGAGTTTTCCCCCACCAGGCAATTTTCTACAACACCATCAGGGCACCCTGCAACTTAATTCTGACACTATCTACCCAGGGATGGCATCATATCCCACAGGTTAAGGGCTCAGTCCCACAAGACTGTTTCCATCCTGCTTCAGATGCCAAGTACAAGTTCAAGTTGTCACCTGTGCTTTCTGACTCATAGGCTAGAAACCAGAGGTTTCCATTACCTCCTTCCCAGGTTTGATTAATTTGCTAGACTAGGTCTGGGAGGGTCCCAAGCACAGGAGCTTCTGTCCTTGTGGAATTGGGGTGTACCTTCCTGGTACATCGACATGTTCACCAACTGGAAAACACTCTGAACCCCCATACTATTGGAATTTTTTTAAAAAAGTCTTTATTTATTTTAGAGAGTGAGAGAGTGTGCACGCATGCACACACACACACATACACATATGTGCATGCAAGCAGCGGGAGGAGGAGACGAGGAGGGAGAGGGATAAGCAGATTTCTCGCTAAGCGCAGACCCCAGTGCAGGGCTCAGGGCTCTATCTCATGACCCTGAGATATGACTTGTGCCAAAACCAACAGTCAGATGCTTAACCGACTGAGCCACCCAGGCACCTTACTATTGGGATTTTTATGGAGGCTTCATTATGTAGGCTCATCAGTTATTAACTCCATTACCAGCTCTTTCCCCTCCTAGAGAATGAGGGGTTGGGGGTGAAAATTCTAAGCTTCTAGTCATGGTGTGGTTTTTCCAGTGACGGGTTCCCATCTGGGAGCCATCCAGAATCTGATCAGAACCAAAGACATTTGCATCACCCAGGAAACTAAAGGCTTTTATGAACCCCGAATCAGGAACTGGGATCAAAGACCAAATATTAGGAAAAAAGGATGCTCTTGGTACTTCTGTCACAAGAAATTACTAGGGTTTTAGGAGCTCTGCGGCAGGAGGGAGAGGCAGAGACCATTGTATGCATTTTTTATTGTCTTGTAGGTATTTAACTTCTTAGTTATCAAACACAACCCAAAAAGGCATACTATCTGAAATACACAACAGAATCTTTCTCTTTTCCTTTCATTGATTTGTTTTAAATTTTAACTATCCTATTTTTAATTTAATTTTTTTTTTTTTAGATTTTATTTATTTATTGGACAGAGAGAGACAAAGCGAGAGAAGGAACACAAGCAGGGGGAGAGGGAGAGGGAGAATCAGGCTTCCCGCAGAGCAGGGAGCCCGATGCGGGGCTTGATCCCAGGACTCTGGGATCATGACCTGAGCCAAAGGTAGACGCTTAATGACTGAGCCACCCAGGTGCCCCTACTATTTTTAATTTTAAAGAACTTCTTGTCTCCCATTGTTCCTTTTCAATGGCACTCTTTGTTATTAATATAAACTCATTTCTCAGAAAATGTTAATGATAGGTTTTTAAAAACACTTTATTCTATCCTGCACTGTCTTTGTTGTCTCTGTAGTCATACTTTGCTCTGTTTATTTTTCCTGTTAGAGGATTCTCTCAAGGCTGGTGTTACTTGGCTGTTTAATATTAAGAGTGAGGCAATAGAAAGCTGATTGAAAGCCTTGGGTTGGAGTGGCTTATCTGCTGATGGCTTATTCTGAGAGGACTCAGCCTTTTCATTAGGAGCCTTCCAATTTGTGGTGTCTTCTCTTTGGGACTATTGGATTTTTTGGGAGGGGCATGGAGGAATCCTCTAATATATTGCCCTGGGTGAGGAGTTAAGCCCAGCCTGTGGCATTCTAGAAGAAGGGGGCTGGGGATTACTATTCACTGTGAAATTTCACTTCTACCTGTTGTCTGTTCCATGTTCCCCACCTCCTACACCTTAGTTATGTCTGAAGCATTCAGGGTTGATTTCTCCAGATAATAAGCCTCTCATCTTTTAGGGAGGGTGGTAGGAGGGATGGTGGTGGTGCAGATAACCACCAGGTTGGGAGGGGTGGCTGGGAAAGGCCTGTGGATCTAACCTCTTTGTATATAAACTTTCTTTGAATTTGTCCTTTCTGGTCACTATAAATGCAATAGAATGTGTTGTTGGCATTGCCACCTCTGCAGAACACAGCCTGTGGATGAACTGGAAACGAGCCTTCTTTAGGAATTCTGGAAAAAATCACATAGCCAAACTACCCAATCACTACAAAAAATTCTGTGCAGGAATCTCTTTTTACTAGTTTTCAGCAGCTTAGTTTCATGTAAAATAAAGACACAACAATACATGCCTTAACATTTTTCAAAGACCAAATTTCCACTTGATATTTTTGTCTTGTTTATTTGCTATCAGATGTGACTAAGGCTTAAGGTTTTTCTTTTTTTTAAAGATTTTATTTATTTATTTGACAGAGAGAGACACAGCGAGAGAGGGGACACAAGCAGGGGGAGTGGGAGAGGGAGAAGCAGGCTTCCCGCTGAGCAGGGAGCCCGATGTGGGGCTCAATCCCAGGACCCCGGGACCATGACCTGAGCCAAAGGCAGACGCTTAACGACTGAGCCACCCAGGCGCCCCAAGGATTAAGGTTTAAATTTTTTTTTTTTCCATTTAGATATAAAAAAAGAAAACCCTTTCAGTCTTCATGTTTTGTTGATTCTATTTCCTAGTTTTCTTACTTCCAATTGCCTGTACCCTGGTCAAACCACCCTCATTGCTCACTGTTCTGATGCAAATGGCAAATACCTTTCACACCTGCACTGCAGCCTTTCTTGGCTTATTCCAACCCGTTCCCCACACTGCTGCCATAGTGATGGCTTCAAATCAGGCGTAGGTATAACCCTAGAACAGAGATTCTTAACCTGAAATCATCCATGATTGGTGAAATTAAAAGTCTGTGAGCCCTTTGAATTATAGACAAAAAACTGTGTTTGTGGTCATTTCAGGGAAAAAGTGTCGGATTTTATCATATCTTTGATAGAGGCTAGGATACTCCCAAGTAGATTTAAGATGATGAATAATGAGGAGAACAGCTGATGATCTCAACACACACACACACACACACACACACACAAAGTCTCCATTATTTATCTGCAGACATGGTTGCTAGAAATCCACACAGCATCTGTGATTGATTGCTCTTCTTTTCTCCCCATATAATGCTGGTGAAAGAATGACTGGTAGTGAAGTGTCTGTCAGAGTGAACCACAAATATGTTCATTAGAAAACAGGCTGTTAAAGTAGATCGAGTATAAATATATTTTGCACATCACAGAAGACACCTAAATTAAGGAAAGCTGTGGAGGAGCAGATAGCTACTTTTCAATTATATATGACCAATGTGGTATTTTTTGATATCTTACTCAGTAATTGAAAGGTCTGGAAATGCCATACCTGCCTACGTCATTGGGGTCACTGCTTTTAATAGAGGCAGTGAGTCTAGAAATCCTACCCACCTCAGAACAATCATGCTTTGACTTTTTCCTATTTGTGCAATTACCAAGATTGCACCTCATTGAACACTTTTATGTTTATGCACATAAATATTTACTGGGAAATAGACCTGGGCATTAAAGAAAAAAAGTCATCCAGCTTCCTTGACTTCATCAGGTTGTTTGTGGAGATGCTGTTTCACAAACACACAAGCTACAAATCAAAGGGATGTGACACCTTTTTATATTATCAGGCAACATGGTGAAGAAGAAAATGAAATGGAGTTTGTGAACTTTATTACTCAGGGTGACAAGTTAATATGTGGGTGATGGTGTGCTGTTCCTAAATGAGATTTGTTGCATCCTCGGAACTGTGTAAAATGTCTCAAGAGAGGAAGTTTCCATGCCATAGACAGTAGCATTGACTCTCCTGAGGAAGTTAGATTGGAAACTTACACGTTTGCAATCGTTCACAGGCGATCAAGTGTGTGAAGTGGAGAGCAGGAAGAGACTGTGCTTGCATGAAGAATTTTAATGACTGAAGGTTTCTTTTCTTATTAATTTCAGCATAGAAAGGGCAGTGAGATAAGGACATCTTCAGTCTTGCAGACATCTTCTTCCCCTACAAAAGGTGATGGTTGATTTGGTACAAACATCATAGAGCAGGAAGCCAGAAAATAGAATCAAATCAAACATGATTTTATAGTTGTTATCATTCCTAAGAATATCTGTGCTCCCATAGGCAATATGTCTTAGATAGGAGAATAGTATTGGAATTCTTGGTCTGGGCACTGAGGGGCTGTTGGTCATCTGGAACGGATTTGCCCATTGGATATGACAGGGCTGCTCTAAGAGGCCTCACCGTGTCTGCTCTTGGACCTACTCGTGATTCAAGGCTGTGTGTCCTCTTTGCACGTAAGACAGGTGAGTTATGTTACTTGCTGGGTAGAAAGGATGGCAGGAGATGAGTTACCTGAAACTATCTGACTCATTATTATCCCCTTCAGTATTGACATAATGTTGGAAGAGGATCACTGAATCAGATAGAACTAAAGCATTCTTTTCAACCTGCCTGTTGGGGTCTTGTCTGTCCTGCCATACTAGACTGTGTAGGTGGAAAACAGACAAACTCAAATAATTGATTAAATGAGCCAACTCTTTCTTTTCTTTTTTTTTTTAAGATTTTATTTATTAGAGAGAGATAGCACATGAATAAGCAGGGGGAGTGGGAGCGGGAGAAACAGGCTCCCCACTGAGCCAGGGAGCCTGATATGGGGCTCAATCCCAGGACCCTGGATCATGACCTGGGCCGAAGGTAGATGCTTAACTGAGACACCCAGGCACCCCCCCCCCCAACTGTTTCAATTGTGACACAAATAAAGGGTGTTTGTTGATTTCTATATGTATACTTTGGAAGAAATTGTTACTGCATATTCACTTATATTTTCCAGAGAAGACATGGAAGTATTAGAGAACTCTTTTGAAATCCTTGTTAAAACCTAAGATTGAGGATTATAATATTTTTCCTTTTTTATGGGTATTCACAGTTTAAATAGCTTTATATTTTTACTTTTTCATTTGACAAATGTAAAATAATAAATTTTGTTCCCCATTGTGGGTGCTAGAATAGGATCATTGACAGGACACTTGGAGCTGTCCACCTGGCCCAGGATTCCTACCTTTTTTTCTGAGATGGCACTAAAATATTTGACCTAAAATAACACAGTATTTCCCAGATCAGACCCTCCTTTATTAAATTAAAAACAACACCCAGCTATGAAAGAGTAGAATGTGTATTTGCAGTGTACTATTCCTTATTAAATCAGTGAGCAAAATGACCGTAAAGGGACATTCAGTTGAATCCAAGAAAACATTATTTGAAGACCTATTATATGTTGAACTCTGTGAAGGGCATTGGGGAGAAAAAGGTAAACATTATACCATCTACAAATTAAATGAAGATATTAAGCAACTCTAACACAATGTGATAAGTGCTATGATAGGGAATTTGGTTGTGTGACTTCAGTGTCAATGGATTTCTGATTCAGTTAATCTCATCTGCCCAAGAAAATATTTTTGTAGTGAGTAGTTCACCACTGGGAACTACTATTTATTAAGTTGTCATTTCCTTGGATAATTTTACCAGGTACTGCTTTAAAGATGATATTGAGGGAAAATAAAACTATTCTTAGTAGAACCATCTTCGGCTTTTTAACTGTGATACTCATAATGTTTAGTGAGTACATGGTGCATATGTAGCCTCCTGCCCATCTGGTCTTTTGTTTTCTGTAGGATCTAGTATAGTACTAAAGCCAAGTCCTCACTGGATTAATTTTATCACTCTTTCTTGGGCCATTTTTTTTTTTTTTTCCCCAAATGAGAATGTTTACTGAGTATAAACTTAATTGCATCATAGGTTTCAGAAAAAGTACTGTGGCTGTGCCCATGGTTTGCTCCTTATCCTAATACTAAAATTTAATTGATCTTTTTTTCCTCAGAGACTTTTTCAGTTTTATTTTTTACCACTTAGAAGAAAGAAACAGTTGCATGTTCCAATCCAGGAAGTCCCTGAATTTCAGAACTCTGAATAAAGGGCAAGA
Source organism: Mirounga angustirostris (assembly GCF_029215605.1). NCBI lineage: Eukaryota > Metazoa > Chordata > Mammalia > Carnivora > Phocidae > Mirounga > Mirounga angustirostris. The sequence continues at coordinate 53,054,510 of NW_026991709.1, read as the reverse complement.
AAAGAAGAATTAGAAAATGGGTTTAGTGGGAACATACCTTAACATAATAAAGGCCATGTATGAAAAGCTTACAGCTAACATCATACTTAATGCTAAAAAACTGAGCTTTTCCTCCAAGATTAGGAATTAGGAATAAGACAAAGATGTTGACTTTTTTTTTAAGATTTTATTTATTTATTTATTTATTTATTTATTTATTTATTTATTTATTTATTTATTTATATCTATTTGAGAAAGAGAGAGAGAGAACATGAGCAGGGAGAGGGACAGAGAGAGGGGGAAAGATGGAGAATTTAAAGCAGACTCCATGCTGAGTGTGGAGCCCAAGGTGGGGCTCCATCTCACAACCCTGAGATCATGACCTGAGCCAAAACCAAGAGTTGGATGCTCAACCAATGGAGCCATCCAGGCACCCCAGGGATGTCCACTCTCATCACTTTTATTCAACATAGTACTAGAGTTCCTTGTCACAGCAATCAGATAGGAAAAAGAAATAAAAGGCACCCAGATTGGTAAGGAAGAAGTTAAACTGTCAGTCTTTGCAGATGACATATAGAGAAAACTTTAAAGATTCCACCAAAAAAACTATTGGAAGTAATAAATGAAATCAGGAAAGTTGCAGGACATAAAATTAATACATAGAAGTCAGTTGTGTTTCTGTGCACTAGTAATGAAGTAGCAGAAGTAGAAATTAAGAAAACAGTTTCACTTACAGTTGCACTAAAAAGAATACCTAGGAGTTAACTAAAGAGGTGAAAGACCTGTACTCTGAAAACTATACAATATTTATGAAAGAAATTGAAGATGACACAAACAAATGGGTAGATATTCCCTGCTCATGGATTGGAAGAATTAATATTGTTAACATGTCCACACTACCCAAAGCAATCTATAGATTCAATGCAATCCCAATCAAAATACCAACAGCATTTTTCACATAACTGGAACAAATAATACTAAAATTTGTATAGAACCACAAAAGACCCCAATAGCCAAAGTAATCTTGAGAAAGAACAATGCTCAAGGTATTACAATCCTAGATTTCAAGATATACTACAAAGCTGTAGTAGTCAAAACAGTGTGATATTGGCACAAAATAGACACATAGATCAATGGAACAGAATAGAAAGCCCAGAAATAAATTGATGCTTACATGGTCAATTAATTCATGACAAAGGAGGCAAGCATATATAGTGGGGAAAAGACAGTCTTCCCAAAAAATGGTGCTGGGAAAACTGGCAGCTATATGTAAAAGAAAGAAACTAGACCACTTTCTTACACCACACACAAAAATAAACTCAAAATGGTTTAAAGACCTGAGTATGAGACTTGAAACCACAAAATTCCTAGAAAAAAACATAGGCAATAATTTCTTTTTCTTTTTTTAAAGTAGGCTCCACACCCAGCATGGAGCCCAATGCGGGGCTTGAACTCACAACCCTGAAATCAAGACCTGAGCTGAAATTAAGAGTCAGACACTTAACTGACCAAGCCACCCAGAGACCTCTTAGACAGTAATTTCTTTGACATCAGCTTTAGCAACATTTTTCTATATGTCTCAGTCAAGGGAAACAAAAGCAAAAGCCAACAATTGGGACTACACCAAAATAAAAAGCTTTTGCACAGCAAAGGAAACTATTAAGAAAATGAAAAGGCAACCTACTGAATGGGAGAAGATACCCACAAATGATGTATCTGATAAGGGGCTAATATCTAAAACATACAGAACTTATACAACTCAACACCAAAAAAGCAAATAATCTGAATAATGACAAAGGACCTGAATTGACGTTTTTCCAGGGAGATATATAGATGGCCAACAGACACATGGAAAAATGTTCAACATAACTAATCATCAAGGAAATGTGAATCAAAACCACGAGATATCACCTTATACCTATCAAGAATGGCTAGAATAAAAGAGACAATTTAAGTGTTGGTGAGGATGTGGAGACAAAGGAGTCCTCATGCACTGTTGGTAGGAATGTAAATTGATACAGCCACTGTGGAAAACAGTATGGAGGTTCCTCAAAAAATTAAAAATAGAAATACCGTATGATTCAGTAATTCCACTACTATTTACAGAAACTCTAATTTGAAAAAAATATATGCACCCCTATGTTTATTCCAGCATTATTCACAACAGTCAGGACATGGAAGCAACCCAAGTGTTTATCAATAGATGGATTGATAAAAACGATGTGATAAATAAACACAATGGAATATTACTCAGTCATAAAAAAAGAATGAGATCTTGCTATTTGTGGCAACATGGGCAGACCTAGAGGGCATTATGCTAAGTGAAGTAAGTCAGACAGGGACAAACACCATTTGATTTCACTTACATGTGGAATCTGAGAAAAATGAATAAGTAAACAAAAAGCAGAAAAAGATCCATAAATACAGAGAACAAACTGATGGTTGCCAGAGGAAGGGGGTGAGGGGATGGGCAAAATGGGTGAAGGGAAGTGGGAGGTACCGGCCTCCAGTAATGGAATGAAAAAGTCAAGGGAATGAAAGGGATAGCACAGGGAATAGAGTCACTGGTCATGCAATGGTGTTGTACGTGACAGATGGGAGCTACATTTATGGTGGGCATAGCATCACATATGCTGAATCACTGTGGTGTTCACCTGAAACTCATGTAACTTTGTGTGTCAGCTATTCTTCAATTAAAAAGTAAATAAATAAATAAAAAGGAGAGAAGAATTAGGGCTTCCTGGGAATCTTCTGTTTGTGTCTTAGGTCTATCTTCTTCATGCCTGCTACGTCAGGGACTGCCGCTAACACCTAAAACCAACCATGTACCTAGCCTTCTTCCATGATAACCTTCTTGTCACCCACAAGGAGCCTCCTTGGCTCCTTTATAGCTTTACTTCCCCTTGTCATCCTGTCTGTCAGGATCTGACACTCTTAGCACTGTTCTGGAAACCCCATGGGGCATGATCTCTTCCCCTTATCTCCAGCCCGTGCACTGGCTCAGCTCTAACTATGAGCATGAATGGCCCTGTCCCCTTGCCCAGCTCCTCAGTGGCATAAACTGGAAACCAATGTGTGTGCTGTCCCCAAAAGAAGTCAGACCACGTTAACCTAGCAGAAGGAGCGTGGTCTTCCCACGAGTGGCCATAGCAAAGGAGTCCTTGGATACAGAGAAGAGACTCACTAGAAGCTTTCTGTGACTAGACACAACTCGTGTCTCTTTAGTTAAGAACCCCAGAGGACTTGGGGGAAGACTAATGAATAGCTTGAAATGATGGGAATTATATTGTATAAGTATTAATTAATAATATTATTTAACCTGATATTTGATACAGGTTTCTACTGCCCAGTGGTTTTTTTTTTTTTTTTTTTAACTGCCCAGTGTTCTAAGGCTGTCTGTTTTACAGAATGGTTTCTCCTAAGTAAATTGTCTTACTCTTCTGAAGGGAGCCTAGGTAGCCTAATCTTAACTGTGAGGAACTGATAGAGTTCTCTAGCTCCTTGAGGGATGTTTAAAAATACATAAAGCAAAATTATATCACCTTAAGTACATTGTGAATTTAAAAGCACACAGTTAGCCCTGACAGATTTTCCTTTGCCTTGGAGAATGGGAATAATTATATTGTAAGTGCAGACAAAATGAGGTTTCTCTCACAGGCAGATTTTTGTGATTCCACTCTGGACTTTTGTTTAGAAATTTTGTTCAGTTTCTTAGAGGAGCTAAATAAAATTGCTGCAGAGAGGCCAGAGGGGGGCACCAAATAATCATGATTGATAGAGTGGTTTGTCTGAGCAGTTGTGGGAGGCTCAGGCATCAGGCTCCTGAAACCTCTGTGTCTGTTTTGACCATTTTGGGCAGAAAGCATATTGAAGTTTTTCTGTTCACTGAATTATTGTCAAACCAGGAGCTAACATCCCCGCTTTAGAAGCTTGCAAAAGTACTCAACTAATGGGGTAGCAGCAGTTGGCAGGATCTGTGATTGCAAACATTTTAGAAAGCCTCTGCGCTCTTAAACTCTTATTTCACTAATCAGAGCTGAACCGTAGGAAGAATTGAGAAATTGCACCATGTCCTTGGGAGGTACTGGGTTGGGTCTTTCTTGATCTTTCTCTCTGAGGCAGAGAAATTATTGACAGTGTTCTAGCTTTAATTGTTCTTGGTAAGTTGCCGAAGTGCCTCTTTGGTCCTCAGGATGGGGGATAAATTTATCATATTTAAAAATTCATTTTTATCTTGGGCTATTTGAAAAAAGTCTGCATCCTTTGCCTTAGGCAGGATTTCTAAGTTGCAGATAACTTTCAAAAGTGTTCCACCACAATTGTTGCAATTTCTCTTGTGTGGAAAGTTGTGTTTTGTGTAGTTGGTACTTACTACCCCTGTGGTCTTAGTTTGCTTATATGTCCTTATTTGTGGTGGACCAATTTGAGGTAGGGTGGGGGTGCTGGGATGAGGGCAAAGAGATTGGAATAATCCTCTGTTCAATTGAGGAGGATATAGGTATGCTTACTGTGTTCTTCACCAACACTCAGAGGGTTCTAAGTCTTCTTGCAAAATATATGTGAATACCAAAAGTGATTAGTTATGATCCTGTGAAATTTAAGACTCATTTAACTTCAGACTCCCATTTATCCCCAGTTCTCCGTTTTGACTTTCTGTATGTTCAAGGGGTATTTTTTTTTTTTAAAGATTTTATTTTATTTATTTGATACGGAGCAAGAGAGAGAGCACAAGCAGGAGGGAGGGGCAGAGGGAGAGCGAGAAGCAGGCTCCCTGGGGAGCAGGGAGCCCAATGCTGGACTCGATTCTGGGACTCCAGGACCATGACCTGAGCTGAAGGCAGATGCTTAATGACTGAGCCACCCAGGCACCCCTCAAGGGGTATTTCAAAATCTTTTCCATCTTGTAGGGTAGCATCTGTGCTTACTGTTTTTTCCATTATGGTAGTGCATGACAAGTGAGCCAGTGCACACAGAACAGTTCTGACTCAGGGAGACAGAGCCTGTGAGGATCCCAATAAATGCCAGCCCCTTCATATGTCACATTTTGTTATTTATTTTTTTTTAAAAGATTTCATTTATTCATTTGAGAGAGAGAGAGAGAGACAGAAAAAGCATGAGCGGAGGAGGAGGGAAGGGCAGAGGGAATGGGAGGAGCAGGTTCTCCACTGAGCAGGGACCTGGGCACGGGGCTCGATCCCAGGACCCAGGGATCATGACCTCGGCTGAAGGCAGACACTTAACCAACTGAGCCACCCAGGTGCCCATATATGTCACATTTTAACTTGAGGTTTAAGAACCTGGTCTCTGGAGCCAGACTACCTGTGTATGAGTCTAGGCTCTGCCTCTTATTAGCTGTATGACTTTGGCAAGGTGCTCAGCCTCTTTGTGCCTCAGTTTCCACATCTGTAAAGTGGAGTAATATCATAGGGTTACTGTGAGAATTAAATGAATTATTATATGTAAAGCAGTTAGACAGGACTCTTGGTATGTAGTGTTTCAGAAGTACATGCTAAATAAATGTTTATAGGCAATGTAAAATCTGTTATTCCAGTCCCATAAAATATTTATTTCTCCACAGAAATTCGCCATCAGGTGAGTTTTTTATGGGCACATACTGACTTAGGTGTTTCCTGCACTCAGCTCCATGGCTGGTATTTTAGGCCCCTACCACTAACTCTTATGCCAAAATCTTGTACAAAGATCCTATTACAACTGACTCCTCAACATAATTTATTTAACAAACATTGATATAGCACTTTCTGTGTGCTCCACACTGTTTTAAACACTATACAAATATTAACTCATTTAATCCTCATTATAACATGAGAATACTTGTTGAATTTCAGTTAAGTGATGTGAGAGAATCCTTTATCCTAGTGTCTGACATGATGATCCTTCAATAAATATTTGTTGAAGGAATGAATACCTGTGAGTGACTCAATCAATCAGTCTATCTTGTTTGCTATCAAAAAGCAAACAATACACCAGAATGTTATATTAAGTGGCCTGGAAACTGGAAACATTTGAGACACTTTTTGCACAGCTGTATTCAGTTTGTCCTGAGGGGCTCAAGCAGCCTAACCGTTCCTGTCCCTTTCTCAGTATTAAATCACTTCCTACTTTAATATTAAGTTTAGATGTTTAGATATAGGTAAAATCTTTGGTGATTTGTAGACTTTTATACTCACCTAGATTGATAGTTGAATACTCCATTCTAAATTTCTGTTTTTATCATAATTTTAGATTTTGAGCAGAAAATATTAGGATTCTGTTTAAAACATTAAGATATGCCAATTTCCTCTCACTCTTTGAATTGCATCCTTTATTTTTGTTCTAATTTGGGAAGACATATTTGCATCATATTTCATTTGTCACTGTCCCGAAAAGATTAGCCAACAAGCACTTAATATTTTGTAATGCTTTATCATAATTGAAAACATCTACATATTAAGCCTGAGGAGTAAATTACCTTAAAAATATGTCAGATCTATTCAGCATCCATTTGGGAACACTTGAGTGGTAAATGCCAGTTTTTATGAAACGACAATAAATGTTTTTATTCAACATGCTATTGCCCCAATCAATTGTAGACTCTTTTTATAGTCACCAAATTAGTTGCATTTAACTTTAAATTGTATTTGTTGAAGCACTGTTAACGTGATAGAAAAGAATCAGTGTAATAACAACCTAAGACTTCAGTAGTCTCTGTGTCTGCTCTTTCTCTCTCTTCTCTCTCTGTCTCTAGCTACCAATCAAAATATTTGTCTTTTCCTAACTATGACAAGTATCTGGTAAAGTGGGATTTACATTTTTTTTTAAAGATTTTATTTATTTATTTGACAGAGACAGAGATAGCGAGAGCAGGAACACAAGCAGCGGGAGTGGGAGAGGGAGAGCAGGCTTCCCGCCAAGGAGGGAACCCAATGTGGGACTCGATCCCAGGACCCTGGGATCATGACCTGAGCCGAAGGCAGACGCTTAACGACTGAGCCACCCAGGCGCCCGGGATTTACATTTTTTTAATGGAGCTATTGAAATGTGGCAACTGAAGGGCATTTGGAAAAATGCGGGCAAATTTGCATGAGTTCAGGTCCCTTTGGTTGTTCTGAAGAGGTAGAGTTGAGAGATCAAACTCTGCAACCTCTTATCTCTGAGATGAAATATTACTGATGCTGTTGGAATAGACAAGGGTGATTGTGAACAAGTCCTGGGTTCAAGGAAGTCAACAAGTCTTTTAATAGAAGTCACAAGATTGGTACAGATAACAGTTGGGGAGGGGACTGCCCCGTGCCTCATCCAGAGTTCCGAGGCAGAAGGTGAGTTGGAGTTTATGAATTGACAGTCCATAAAATCTGTCCCAATCCCACCATGTAGCTGTCAGGCTTGTTCCTGTGACCCTAAAAACTCTAGTCCAGTTTGGACACCCTTTTCTGTGTGCAGCCCTGGGTGGGGAGGGCCAGTCTTCTCCCTGCATCAGTTTTATTCATGCAGTTAAGGCCAGAGTCATGAAATGGGGATATCACAGGAAAGTCTAGATTTCAGCTGTGTGCTGAAGCCTGACATTTTGACAATATGGACAGTGTGCAGGCCCTGAGACAGGAGCAACAGGTTTCCCCTAGGGGTCGGGACGTCGGCCAGCTTCAAGGGAAACATCTGAACTCTGTCCACTGAGATAAGAGGTACAAACTGTTGGTCTTAAATCCCTGTAAATGTTTTAGAGGATTCCTGGACATTTCAGGATGATGGTGTGGGGCTAGCCGCCAGAAGAAAAATATTGGACTTGTTTATTTGGTTATAAACCCTATCCTATAAGTATTTGCAGTGTTGTGATTTATAAGGAAAACGTGTATGTGACCATCCAGATGACCAAAACATATTTCTCCTATATATTTGGTCTTCATCCACAGTTCCTGACTCACAGGTCCCCAAACCCTTGGCATTTCCTCAGTGTTGAGAGTGACAGAGGTGTTTCTTTAATATTAATGAGGTGACTTTTGGATCCCAGGACAATGAATAATGTGATTAGAGGATTGGAACTTTTGGTTCTAGCCCCAGACCTCTGGGAAAGGGAGAGGGCCTGGAAGTTGAGCCAATTGCCAGTGGCCAGTGATGTAATCACTGTAATGAAGCATCCACGAAAATCCAAAAGGATAGGGTTTGGAGAGCTTCCAGGTTGGTGAACATGTGGAGATTCAGGGAGAGTGGCATGTCTGGAGAAGGCTTTGCAGCTCCATGCCTTTTTCTCATATCTCCCTATATGCATATCTGATACCTGGCTAGTTCTTGAGTTACATCCTTTTATAATAAACCAGTGATCTACTAAGTAAAATGTTTTTTTTGAGTTCTATGAGCCATTCTAGCAAATTAGTTGAACCCAGGGAGGGGTTGTGGGAACTTCTGATTTATAGTAATAAGCTTGGCTTGTGTTTGCCATCTGAAGGAGGGTCGTGGGGGCCAGTCTCGTAGGACTGAGCCCTTCACCCATGAAATCTGATGCTATTTCCAGGTGACTAGCATCAGAACCGGGTTAAGTTATGGATACCTTGCTGGTATCTGAGACTGTTTGTGGGTGTGGGGAAAGCTCCCCCTGACATGTTGGAATTGGGGCCAGGAACCCCAAAGAATATTTAATAAAAAATTAGGTGGCTCAACAAATATTTGTGGAAAAACTATTAAATAGAAGTAGAAGCTTGAGTATTGTGCCTCAAAACACCACTGTGGGTCTCATTCACATGCTGATATGTGAGGGTGGGCCCTCAAGTCCCAGTTTACACATATATCCACCCTGCAACATTCTGTAAGCCCTCTACTGCTCTTTCTGCCTCCTCTCTTGATGATGTCTGCCTTTTTTTTTTTTTTTTTTTTATGTCCGCCTTTCTAATTGTGGGATTTAGCATGCTGGCCTCAGCCCCTCACACCTCCATCATATCAGATTGCCCCCCTTACCTCCCTGCACTTGCCTTGTTCATCGTCACCTTGAAGTATCTCTCATGCCTCACCTATTCTTTTTCATCTCTTCACCTTTAAAGTTGAATGAACCTTTTTTGGCTACTTTTCCTCAACTTTTCCCCTTTTTCTAAACTTCTGAAACTTCTGTGTCTTGATAGATTGAAAGCTTTTTTAAGAGTAAGGACCACATCTTTTTTTATCTTCTGTTTACTGCACTGTGCTCGGATGATGTACTACCACAAACCAGGTTCAGCAGTCCTCATTTGCTTAAGCTGCTTTGTATTCCCCAAACAAACTCAACCTCAGACCTTCCAAATTACAGATGACTTCAGATTTTTTTTTTTTAAATGGAACAAAGAATGCCTTTTTTTTGTGTGCTTTTTGTTTTATATTTGTCTTTTTCAAACTCTTCTTGACTCTAATCGTGGCAAAAACCTTGAAATAGTTGGAAGTTTTCTCTCTGGTGCTCTGCAATTAGATCTTCCAAACATAACCAGTCAAAACCCATTATCCGAATAGGTTTTCTTAGTAAATTATTGGAGAATGTTTATTTAAAGTCTTCTGAAAAACTTTAAAATTGGTCTGATGAGACAGATGTATCTTACCAGGCTACAATGCTCGAGTTTATGATTATCATACTGGTGAAATAATTTACTTTCACAATATATATTAAGCTCCCTGGGGCCTTAATGTCAGGCATATTGTTAGGCACACATAGTAGGTTCTTAATAAATATTAAATGGAAAATTAATATATTCTAATACATAATTTTTTGAGTGTGCTATTCCATTTTGGCAATTGCCAAATGTAATTCACTAGAAAATTCTGTAAAGTGCTCATTTATGACCAAATTTAAAACCTCTTTGAGGTTACTAGAGGTGCCTTTGTCTTCACACAGCTAGGAAGAAAATAAGCTGTTTTATATAGAGATTATATTTAGTTGTTTTCTTAGATTCACAATAGTCCATTATTATAATTGTATTTTAGCACAGACTAATAAAAAGACATCAGCATTATTATCTTTTCTCTTCCCATTTTCAATTTTTCCTTCTTCTTAACAGAATTCTTTCACAAAACTATTCATAAGCATTTAAATTAAATTAGTATTCTTTAGGTTACATGTAATATAAATTAATATTCTCTCTGGAAAAGTGGTTGATGATTATTTTCATAGTTGTGTTATGGACTTTGGTATTAGTATTATTCAAGAATACATAATTTAAATTCTGACAAGATTTTAAAACATTTTCTTCTAAGTAATGCCTACCAATTAGTCCTTTCCTTTTCTTGTTAGTCTAGGGCTGTGACTGAATACCAGATAGGAAGAGGATCATAAATTTCTGTTATATCTAGATCTAGATCAACAGGAGGACCTCTGGGTAAGTAGAAGCATGGTTATGGATGGATTCTGGAGCCTGCTTGCTAACGTAGGCTTGTGGCTGTGGACTTTATGGGGTTAGCTTTTAATCTGCTGTCAACTAGCATGATATCACAAATGCCATAAGAAAATAAACACACAGTCTTATGCAGATGACTACATTGACCTCACCCTTTCTCTGAATGACTTGACAGAAGATCTGATTTTCTATGATGCAAGAGAAAAATAGCAGTTGCAGTGTTTTGCTGCATAAAGTATGTTCTGGTTTAAATTAGTGGCATATAAAGTTATTATCTTGTTTGAACAAAAATCTTATTAAATTGAGCATATTTTTACTCCACAAAATGAAATTAAATTTTTAGATTGTTGTTTTTCTTTTCAGTTGGAAATTTATCGAGTGAATAGAAAACAAGTCATACAACTTTCCAAAGAATATATTACATCTTTTTGCATTTTGGTTTTCTTTGGCTTTGTGTGGTTTTTAGAAAATCTTGTAAGTCGATTGTATTAAAGTAGAAATTGAAAGAAATAACCAGACATATAGCAATAAATTTGCAGATAAAGACTTCTTTAAATGAATGTTCACTGCAGTATTACTTATATAAAAAATTGGGAACTACCAAAGTCTCCAACAATAAGTATATTGTTAGAAAAACTGTGACCCTTTCCATTGACGGACTATTAGGTAGAATTTAAAAATATTTTTGAAGAAGTTTTAAAAGCACAGGACATTTTTTCTAATGTAAGAGAAAACACATAACAGTTGGGGCGCCTGGGTGGCTCAGTCGGTTAAGCGTCTGCCTTTGGCTCAGGTCATGATCCCAGGGTCCTGGGATCGAGCCCCGCGTCGGGCTCCCTGCTCGGCGGGAAGCCTGCTTCTCCCTCTCCCACTCCCCCTGCTTGTGTTCCCTCTCTCGCTGTGTCTCTCTCTGTCAAATAAATAAATAAAATCTTAAAAAAAAAAAAAAAGAAAACACATAACAGCAACAACAATAACAACAAACCCAGAAAACCAGCTGCATATACAATAGAATTTTAGTTTGTATAGACAAACAAATGAATGGGATAAGGCAAAGCACTGAGCACTTTGAGGGTCTTATATTTAATCTTCACAGGAGCCCAGTGAGATTATTTGGGGAAACTTAGAAAATTCCACAGTCAAGGACTGATTCCCTGGATGACTAGTTTCAGGAGATCATTTTAGAAGTTGTAAGTCATAGGTCAGCAATTTGGAGACATGTAAATTGTGTACTGGAAGAAATTAAGTATGTACATGTAGTGAATGTAACTGATTTTAAGAATTTTTTTTTTCGGAGGAGATGCGATAACTGCTGTTGTTGGGCCTGGTTCTTAAAGTATAAACTGGCCAAGTATGTGTGGACGTCAAAATCCCTACCAGTGATTGGTCCCCTCTGTAGCTTTTAGGTTGTCTGTTCCTTAACACCTTCAGGCTCCCATAAGAAAAAACATTTTTGCCTCAGTAATATGGAGTAGTCTTTTTGTTCGAGCTTGAGTTCCAGTCACGGTGATTTTTCCCTGAGGAACTGGAGAGGAGCCATTTTCCCCAATGCAGAACTAAAAGACTCAGCATGATTGGAGCCCACAGTTTCTAGAATTTGCCTTTGCCATTCTTCTGCTTTTGTTGCTCTTCTCCAGTCAGCTACCCTGACATTTCAAGGGTTAAAGATTGTATCACTTGTTGAGCTAACAGCCTTCACTTATGATTTCAGGGATTGGGTAAATGGCAGCAATAAAATGTTTGTGCTAGGATATCCATTTTCTCCTAAGACTCATTATATTATGTTATGGTGCCAGTGCATGCATATGCAGGCCAACTGGTTTTAACACAGAGGAGAATCAGGCTTTGATTCTTCACTTGAGAATTATACCTAAACATTGGTTAGTAACTTCATTTTGCATATGAGTAAAATTAAGACAGAAAAGTCCGCAGTTTGCCTAAAGTCACACATCGACTCATGACAGTCAGGATTTCAACCCAGCTCTGTCTAGCTTCAGAGATCTTGGTTATTTTAGTACCAGGATCATAGATAGTTTTCTTTTTTAAAAAATATTTTCTCTATTTTCTAAATCTTATATGATGGTACTGCTTCCATAAATAAGTAATAAATGTTTTTTTATTTTTTTTATAAGTAATAAATGCTATGAAAGTAGAGATAAAACATTTTTATGTAGTCTGAAGAAGGGAGAAAGAAGATATTTTTCCTATTAATGAGAAACACGTCCCTGTTTCTCTTTTCCATCCGGGACTGTTTACTGTGATTGCACCTGCCATATTGTGCTGAAATGACCTGAAGACAGATGGAAACAATGTGCTCTACAAGGCTGATAATATCTGCCTTGACTTACAGTTTCATTAAAGCTTGTGTGATCAGACTGTGCAAAAATTAGCGTATATTATTAACTAAACTCATCAAATGCTAATGACTTATAAAACATAGAACAATAAAAACAAAGCAGAAGCGGGGCACCTGGGTGGCTCAGTCATTAAGCGTCTGCCTTCGGCTCAGGTCATGATCCTGGGGTCCTGGGATCGAGCCCCGCATTGGGCTCCCTGCTCAGTGGGAAGCCTGCTTCTCCCTCTCCCACTCCCCCTGCTTGTGTTCCCTCTCTCGCTGTGTCTCTGTCAAATAAATAAATAAAATCTTTAAAAAAAAAAAACAAAGCAGAAGATATTCTTTAATATTCACTACTTGATTTCTTCAGGTTCCAACAGGATTCCATTTAGCTGTAGAAACTTGAATACAAATCTGCAGGTATATATTCCTTTGTCCTCTTTGGGCTAGGTGTGCTTGCCCCTTGGGAAAGAAACAAAAGTTTCAGAATACATTTTTATTCATGAAAGTGCTCTCTTTAGATTTCTGAAGAGAAGAACTTCTGGGCGGATGAGTAAAATATGTTACTTCTGTTCTGAGACGTCTGCCATCAAGACTAGTAGCCGCCATGCACTTTAATGACCCTTCCACGGTCACAGCTGACACTGACACTGACAAAAAGGATTTGGGACAAAGAGCTGTGTTCACCTGTACATAATTTTCCAGCTTTACCACCAGCTCTGCATTGTATGCTCCTGTATTTGGCTTAAGCAGATATTTGTAGCTATGAAAATAGAATGCTCCTTTGCTACTTAAGGATTCTATCCTGGGCAGGGGAGGGGAGAACCAGGATCGAACTGTTTTGGCAGGCAAGCTCTTTGATGAGGAAAACTATGTGGCCCAAGAGCTTAAAGTCACCAAAGCAGGAACAACTGAGATTCTGTATCTATTGAAACATCTTCAATTGAGCCATGTTTGTAGATGAAATAGTTTAAGGGCATTTACGAAGCATGTTCTTTAAAAAAAATTCATTTGCTTCTGACAGTTATGTAAAACTTCAAGTACTTTGTAAAAGCCCTCAATGTTGAATGATTGAAGGTTGTTAATGGAAAACTAGGCAGTGAAAAACAGCTGGGAGTTGGAGAAATGGAATGGTATTCAGAAACACAACTAATTGAGGCTGACTCTGGGGCAGGGCTTAAAGCACTGAAAATTTGAATGAACTTCTTAAGAGTAGCCTGTTTTTGTTTGGTTCCTGCAGTATAGGATGGTCAGTTTTAAAGAGTGTCTAAGATCGTGGTTCCAAGAAGCTCAGGGGTACACCGCTGCTGGGAATCCTGGCATAAATGTCAGTAACAAACTTCCAAAGTGATAAGAAGTCTTCTGAAACTGTTAGTTTTTAGTGAAACACTCAGCTTGGAGGATCTTTCGCCCACGCCCATTAGTTTTAGAGCAATAATTAGAAGGTAATTAGCCTAGTAGCTCTCTCTGATTTTATATTAGGAGTGATAAATATCAGTATTTATCTCCATGGTTTCAGTTCTTCTGTGTGTATTTGCTTTGTACCAAATTGAGGCAACTTGGGCTATTTGGGATGACTGATGTGGACCGCTAGGGGGAGGCACCCCCCCACCCTGACTCGGCCCAAGAATATTGGTGACTCTGGCCTCAGCATCCCACAAGTGGGATGAAATAGCAAAAGAGAAATCCTCTAGTGATTCTTTCAGGGATTAGTTCATGCGGACAAATAGAATATTTCACAGAGATCTTAACCGATCAAGGAGAGGAACTTCTTTCTGTGTGAATGCAACCTGAAAATTCTACTATAGCAAGAGTGTGATAAAAATCCTTCCACTGATACGGCTTACAGTGGATAAGGGATGTAATACAGCAAAAAAGGAAAAAAACAAAACAAAACAAAACAGAGGCTCACAGAGGAGATTATGCAGAGCTGAGAGAAATTTTCTCAGGTAATAAACACTTGCAGTCAGGATTTTGCAGTGTTTGGGAAGAAAGCGAAGTCACAGAGATGCAGTCGGAGGAGACCATGTTGAAATGATGAATTTTGCCATCTGTAATAAAGAGACTAAAAATTTCTTTTGAATTGTATTGGCATTGATAGAAAAAAGGGACCATTCCACTAGATATTTGTGGTGGAAGGTATCATCAGTATTAAATGCAGACAGGGTCTGCAGATAAAGAGAATTTGATGACTACCAGGGACCAGAAGCCAAAGCAGAGTAGTGTTGTGTCATTTCCTCTGGCTTCCCGGATTCCCCAGGAGGAACAGCTGGATGCTCAACCCAGGACCTGGCTGCTTGTTCTATAGCTGAGGGAGTGCAAAGTTGAGTGTGCTTGAGGAAGAGAGAATCTTAAGCTTTAGTATCAGTCACAAAGCATTTGTTATTCAAAAGCTCCTGTGAAATTAATTTAACAAAGAGCCCATTGGACTGATTTGGCTCTAATGCCTACTGGCCTAGGTCAGCAAGCCAAAATCTAAATCTGCAAATGACTCAAAGTTACAAAAAATGCTAAGGAGAACCAATCACAAACTGCTAACTAGGCTTTAAGCTACAGCCAATCAAAGGATTTCCTTTCTTTGCTTCTGCACTTTCTCTGTCTCTGTATAATTCTGTCCCTGAACCACTTCCCGTTTGGCACTGCCCTGTTGGAAGTGATAAATGCTCAAATTCACTCTTAAAATTTCTGGTATGTCTTTATTTTTTAATACCTCTCTCGAGTTCTAATGAGCGTACACCCTTTAGGAGGACCTTTATTTTGTTGAGGTGGATGATGGGTAAGGATACAAACTGGGGAAGTTAAGGAGGAACCAAAATGTCCAGTTTAAAGAAAGCAGATTGATATCTTGGGGGAGAGAGTTCTGTGAGCTGAGAGGGGTTCGCAGATGCAGAGAAGAGTTCCAGGCACTTTGATAGGAGAGGAAGCTGAGAGTGATATAAAAGCAGGTTAAAGAAGAGCATTTCTTATGTTTTACAGGGCAGAACACTTTCTTTCATTTCCACATGGACACTTCAGTAAAAATGACATTATTTATATATGGAGTTACGTTTGTGTGTGGAGATGGGACGTATCAAGCCTGACCCCAGGGCACATTTGAGAGGAGAGAAAGGAAGGCCGGTCTCATGTGGATTACAAGTGAATAAATTGAATTTTAAGCTGTATACAATTATTCTTCTATAATTTATAGTGTATGTTTAGTCATTCTCCATTTTTGTTTATCTTTATGAAATACTTATTTAATCTCCCCCAAATGTTATTGGGCATAATTAACTGAATTGAGGAAATTTCTGCTGACAGTTGCAGTCAGGGAGTCTGTGTCTAGAGGGTAGAGTGGGTGAATAGACATTTTTATAGAATGGTTCCAAAGAAAGTTTCATTTCTATTGGTGTTTGCTGAACATAATAGCCTACAAGTTATCATTATTTGCAGATTGATAAGATAGTTTATAAGCTTCTTATCAATTTTGTCAATATGTAATTATTTTTCCAACTAATGAGGGATTGTTAGCACATAAATAACATACCAAGAGTGTGTCTTGTCCACTTTAGTAAGTCAAATACTTACTGAATTGGTGATAAAAGCAAGATCTAAATTTAAGAACACTTTATGTCCTTCCTGAGTTGAAGGTATAACGCAAAGTTTAAAATTAGGGTTCTGTGTAATTTATTGGATTTTTAAAAGCTTTGTGCACTTTTCCTAGAAATGCCTTGAGGCATTAACAATAAAATTAATTTAAGCGTCTGCATCTACTTACAGCAATAATGATATATTCAAATGGAAGTTAGGAGCATGCAAATCAAGCAAGATGCCCAGTTAACCCTTGGAATATCGAAGGGTGCCTTGCAAATACGTAGTTATTTTTATAAGGAAGGGGGGAAACCTTTCTTGTGTCCTCTTTTTTACATTCTTCGCACTTCTCTTGATAAAGCAGCCAAAACAACAAACTAATGTCTGTCAGTGGTGGTCTAGAAGCTAAGGTTCAGGGGCTCCTCTTGGGATGTGGATGCCCAGGTCTTTCCTTTTCTTTCGTTCCCTGCCAGAATCCCTCCACCCTCAGCCTGTGCAGGGGGATGACTCTGTGGGCCTGCAGCTCACACACGCATCGTAACCCTTGGCCACGTGCCTGCTGCCAGGGTGCTGCACGCATCCACCATTTTATAAAGTGGTCTCTTCAGTCGGCTGCCAGGGGGTCCTTCACATTTATGCTTTATTTATTAAAAATTGTCTAAAACGTGAGAAGGGAAAGTAGAAACATGCAGCTCAACTCACGAGGGGAATAAGAGAAGCTTTGAGATTTTTCTCTAACTGATTTTATCAGGCACCATGACCCCCTTTTGCTAGTGAGGTGAAAACTTAAACTTGATCATTAGCGATAATTAAGTCTCTTCTGGCTATAACAGCCTTTTTTAGATAAATATTCCATCTGTTCAAAGCTCAACCTCACTGTCAGGGCTGTTTCTTTCCTTTCAGGTGGTACCACGTCCATCTCTTCCTTCCCAGGAAGGCAGGTCGGTGCAGGAGGAGACTAAGTCCTACTTGCTGCGATGGGTGGGAAGTAGTGGACTGGGGGCGGGAGGAAGCTCTGGTCCAGCCAGGCCTCTGGGGGAAGGTGTCTCGTTCTGCTTGTGTGTGGGCAGAGACGTCTTCCTCGCTGCCTCTGTCATTAACTTGTCTGCTACTGTTTTCTCAGCATAGTAGTGCAGTGGGCTCTAAATGGTTAGGCTGTTCCTAGCATTTCTCCCCTCCCCACCTGCACATTTCCTTTTTTTTTTTTTTTTTTAAGATTTTATTTATTCATTTGAGACAAGAGAGATACAGAAAGAGAGCATGAGCAGGGGGAGAGGCAGAGGGAGAGGGAGAAGCAGACTCCCCGCTGAGCTGGGAGCCCGACATGGGGCTCGATCCCAGGACCCAGAGATCATGACCTGAACTGGAGGTAGACACTTAACCATCTGAGCTACCCAGGTGCCCCCCACCTGTACATTTCTGATGCTCTGGTGATGACTCCCTTGGTGATGACTCCCACTTACCCCCAGCTTGATAGTTGGCCCTTTGGCTCCCTTCCTCAGTATCACTTTTCTCTCTGTGCTACCCCAGCAGGTGAGCTCTCTAGGCAGCAGCATCAGCTGTTCCCTCTGGGACAAAGGAAGCTTCTGGATTACTTACATGTCACACCGAGGCTACAGAGGACGTGAGGTACCATGTCAGGCCCTCCCTCTGTCAAAGCCTGCCATTTTATTCCTCCATAGTCACCCCTCATTGGCAAGGCTGGTTGGAGGGGTGGCCTTCCAGGGTTCCACGTGGCACCTGGCTTCCCTTTTAACTAACCTAGAGTATATTTCTTGCCCTTCGATCTGATGCCAGAATCAGATCTGTAGGTCTGTAACCTCTGATTTCCACTGCTCTTTTCCTCTTATTTATTCTGTGAGGAAGGAGCCGTTCATATATGGGAAATATAAAGGGGAGAAAAGCAGTGATCAGTTCCCTGTCATCTTGACTCAAATTCATGTCTGATCTCAGTTCTCCCGTTTTTACCGTATGCTGTGGCATCAGACTGTGTGACGTCTGTGAGCGCAGATGTACAGCCTGGGGTGTGTATGCTAGCGGGTGATTGGTAGGGAGAGGAGAAGGAACACAGGGAATGGAAGGAGGGTCTGTCACAGAGATCTTTGACAATAACTTCGTAGTGGCAGCGATCAGGAATGCAGCCCTGTTGCCATCTAGAGGTATGGATTTGCTTTCACTTGCTGTAGTCATCTCAGTTGAGAAATGAAACCAGCTCAGTAACTTGTGTTTGCTTGTTGCCTTTCGCTTTCTTAGTGAGAATGGGAGAGGAACCAGCAGATACTTTTATTCTTGCTGTGTTCTTATACAGCAACAGCATTAGTCTGCTAGGGCCACCAAACAGAATACCACAGACCGGAGTGGCTTCAACAGCAGAAATCGATTTCCTCACCGTTCCGGAGGCTAGAAAGTGCGAGATCCACGTATCCACAGGTTTGGTTTCTTCTCAGGCCTCTCTCCTGGGCTTGCAGATGGCCGCCTTCTCTCTCTGTCTTCGCGGACTTTTCCTCTGGGTGCAGTATCTCTGGTGTTTCCTTCTCTGCTTACAAGGACACCAGCCATGTGGGATGAGGGTACTGCCTTAATGGTCTCATTTTAAATTCACTGCCTCTTTGAAGACCTGTTCTGAGGGAACCGGGGTTGGGACCTCGGTTGAATTTGGGGCTGAATATAATTCAGCCGGTAGGAGCAGCTGTATTCTAGGGAATTCAAAGTACTTTTAAATCATAACCATTACTGAAACAAATGTTAACACCATCACCACTTTTCAGACTATAAAACACAAGAATAGGGAATGGTTTGTTAGAGATTCCAAAGCTCGGGAGAGAAAGTGAGAACTTTATTCAATGCTCTTAGAATGAGTGGGATATTGCTCCTGTATTTTTAATTTTATTCTTTTAATTACATGGATAATACCTTAAAATGTACTTGGTGAGAAAATTTCAAACTATACAGAAAAACATAAAGCATTGTTGCCTCCTTTATTTTATATTTAGTTTCCTCCCTGACCAGAAGTTAAACACTGTTGTTTTAATATCTACTCTTCCCGATAAATAATATTTATACACAAATATGTGTAGAGTTCTAAATTTATATATATATATATATTTTTAAGATTTTATTTATTTATTTGACAGACAGAGACACAGCGAGAGAGGGAACACAAGCAGGGGGAGCAGGAGAGGGAGAAGCAGGCTTCCTGCCAAGCAGGGAGCCCGATGCGGGACTCGATCCCAGGACCCTGGGATCATGACCTGAGCCGAAGGCAGAGGCTTAACGACTGAGCCACCCAGGTGCCCCTATATTTTGTATTTTCAGAGTGGCATAATACTATATGTATTGTTGTTTGGCTTGTTTTTTTCACTTAACATGGTGACTTGGAGTTCTCTCTACCTAAGCAAGGTTTCTTAACCTTGGCACAGTAGGTATTTGGGACTGTATGATGATTCTTTGGAGGCAAGGTGTCCTATATATTGTAGAATGTTTAGCAGCATCTGTGACTCTCCTCACTAGATGCCAGTAACTGTCACCACCCTCTGCCAGTGGTGACAACCAAAAATGTCCCCAGATGTTCATTGCCAAATGTCCCCTGGTGGGCAAAATTGCTCTCAGTTGAAAACCATGGGTATAAAAAGATATCCTTAATTTTTAAAAAACTGCTGTATGGTATCCAGAGTATGGGTTCCATCATAGTTTATGTATCTATGTTCCTATTGATGGACATTTAGGATATTTCCATTTTATTACCATTAGGAGCAAAACTGCATCTTTACATGTGACTCCTAATACGCCCATCTTTACATGTGACTCTTTCCTCCTTGTACTAACATCACTTTAGATTAAAAAAAAAAAAAACCTGGAAATTTAATTGCTGGGTAAAGGAAGGGGCATATTTTATATTTTGATAGATGCTATCAAATTATCCTTCAAAAGCTTTGTCCATTTCTCCACAGCCTTGCCACAACTGAATAGTATGAAACCTTCTAAATTTTGCTAGTTAATAGAACTAAAAATTTGTATCTTGTTATATTTCCCTAATTACTAGAAGTTGAGCATCTCTTTATTTCCATTTCCATGATCTATTCATATTTCTTTCCCCTTACCATTTTTATGAGTGATCTGATTTGTAGGAGTTCTTCATATGTATTCTGATTCCTAATCCTTCTACTGCTACATACATTGCAAATATTTTCTCCTAATCTGTTATTTGTTTTCTAACTTTGTTAACAGAGCCTTTTATGATTACAAATTTAAATATTTTAATTTTAAAATGCTTAAAATTTTTAATTTTAAAATACTTAACCATTTTAAGCACTTGAATCTTATTTAAGGAAGCCCTCCTAACCTCTATTATGTAATACTTTTTATTTTATTCCTCTTTATATATATTTTATTATGCTTCACTTATTATCTTTTAGGTCTTTAGTCATCTGTAATCCATTTTTTGTAAATGTTTTCCTACAGTAGTATTTTCTCTATTATTGACCCAAGCATTTGTATAAACAAATTTGAAGCTATATGACCAATCTGTGTATGGGTCATCTAATATAAACCTGATAATAGAACACAAATAAAATTTGCATTTCTTTTTCTTTTTTTTAAAGATTTTATTTTTTTATTAGAGAGAGAGCAGAAGCAGAGGGAGCGGCAGGTAGAGGGAGAAGCAGCCTCCCTGCTGAGCAAGGAGCCCGGATGCAGTCTCCATCCCAGGACCCTGGGATCATGACTGACCTGAGCCAAAGGCACATGCTTAACCGCTTAACCGACTGAGCCACCCAGGTGCCCCCAAATTTGCATTTCTATCCACGTTAAAATTTATTTAAAAATCTCCTGTCTCTCTTTTACATAGAAATTCGTGGCATTTGGGCAGGTGGATTTCTGACTGTTTTCCCTGTTGCCTTCACCATTCCTGCTCACTGTCCAGTGCAGGTAATGGAATAGAGCTCTCCCTTGACAGGGAGCAGAAAGAGCAGGATTCTGATGATTTGTAGCTAGTGGCTCCTTTTCAGAGAGCAGAGTCACCATCCTAATGAGGCCTCTGAATTCCTCCTCCATTTTGCTCTGGGCCAGCCCGTCTTTGAAGTATATACCATGCAAGACAGGTCTTTTTTTCATTTCTGGGTTAGTTAGTCTGGCTGGTTTCCAAAGATGCAGGGCCATGATGTATTGGAGAACATATTCTTCTTGGATTGCAAAACCTGAATGACTAGCTGAGGGTCTGGGAGGGCCTAGGAGGCAGGGATTTGAAAGGGGCTCCTGAAAAGGGAGCAGCCCATTGCCCAAAGCTTAAGCAGAGATGGAATAAATGAGTGGTTTCCTTCCATCTCATTACCAATTCTGCCCTCACACTGGATGAGTTCAGACCTTTTCATATTCACTGCAGATTAATTAAACTTTGTACTCAGGAAGGAGAACAACGAAAGAAGTAAAGAGAGTCTGGAAGAATGTAACACTAGTGAGACTGTACATGAAAAAGAACAAAATACAAATATGAGTGGGTGGTGACATCTGTTTCTTCCTTTCTGACCCCATCTCTTACCTCCCCCACCCAGCCTTCTCACTTGGCCTGGCCCCCCGGCTGTCCTGCTTTTCTGCCTACATCGTAAAGTGTGCCACTCTGACCGGAGTGCTCTTCCCCAGGGTTCCAGGCCCACTCTCTCACTTTCTGCAGTGTGGGGACACAGGGAGCCCGTTACTGAGAGCCCTGTGCCCTGTCTAGGCCATAACACACCTGCCTGCCTACCTGGCTTAGGTTGCTTTTTCTGCAGCTCATCGTACCTTCCGCTGTGCTGTGTGTGTACCCATTGTGCACCCTCACCTAGGCACGTAGATTGCTGTCAGCTCCCCCCACTGGAGTGTAAATGGGAAGAGGGGGTTTTCGGCTTCTTTGGTTCATGCTGCATTTTCAGGTCTTGGCTCTGAGCAGGCACTCAGAACATTTTTGTGCTGAATAAATGTCCCCACTGAGCTTTCTCTGAGATTACTCAGCTAAGATGTGGGGGAAGATAAGGCGTGATACATCCTCTGATTCCTGATTGTCTTCTTAGGAACCCTGAGGTATCATATTTAAAATGGATATGACATTCTGGGATGAGGTAAATACACGTCTAGTGTATATTTTGTTTGTATCGTGTACTGTACATCCGACTTGTGGGAGTTTAAAGGGCATAATAAATTTGCTGCAGTAAATGCTATTGTCAGTAACTTTGGAGTTTTGTGAGATTGGAAAGCAGAAACTAGGGGAAGCAGCATTATTGTGATAGAGTTCCCCTGGCCTGTGGCTAGTGTGCAGGTCTCGATGAGGCCATTCATGCAAATCTTTCTATTTCAGGCTCATTTCAGTAAGGTGCACTTTTAGTCAGAGATTTCTTTTTTTGGGGATAATGGAATCAATAAAAGATTAGCAGGATGTTCTTTGAAAACTAACAAGTCAGCCAACGGAGCGCATATTTAGGTAAAGGTAATACTTGTTCGTTTGTAGTACCTGTTTCCCAATAATTATGAACATGATCTCTTCATCTTGTGATACTGCTATGTGAAAAATAGAATCAACTGTATACAATTTTAATGAATGCTGTATATCCACAGAGGGCCAGATAAAACCTGTGAATCCTGCTTTCTTGTTTTGTATCTTTTGATAGGATGTTTGAATCTTTTTATCATACAAAATAAGAAAAATGAAATACATAGAGAGTATTGCATTGAAATCGAATCCGTTTCCAAATCCTGTCTCAAATTCGATGTTCTTAGTGAGCTATCTTGAGCTCCTCAACCAGTTTGAAGCTTTCCTACCTTAGAACAAGGAAGGACTTTGGATTTTCCTAAAAACGCCTGCTGACTTTGTATTCTAATAAACTATATACATGTCCTATTTGCTCCATGGGATTGTGATTTTAAAATTTATAGTTGATACAAAATAAATGTTGAAAATGTCAGCTTCATAATAAGATGAAATGGGATTTTTAAATTATATTTAGGACACAACAAATGTTTATTTAGAACAGGAAGATGATTTAACATTTATCAAACTGTGTGACTAAATGCTGGGAAATGGGAGCCTGCCTTTTGCTCTCAAAAGGCTCTGGTAAAAAAAAGCATTACAGTGAATATCTGGAATACAGGGGGAAAATAACAAAATGAGAAATAGTGAGCAGAATTAAATTCTTAATTCCAGTATTTAGGCATTGCACTGTTTCGAAGATTTCTCACTGCAAAACCATGGCACAAAAGGAAGGCAAACATACATGGAAAGACAAATTAATGGAAATTTTCCTTTGAGTGAACAATGCAATTACTGTAATTACCAAGCTGAATATTTAAGCTTTATGAAAAATCTAGTGTTTACAGCTTATATATGCACTGGCAAGATGACTGCTAGGACTATTCCATCCTATAATACCTAGTCTTACTCAATGATATTAAGAGTAAAATAAGAATTCACTTGGATTAGCTAACAAATAGTCTTGTCTCTAATATTGAGTTGTTTGCTTTTTTTCTCTTGAAATCTTTTGCCTGTTTTTGAACATTTCAGGGTTGGTCTAAGAATTCTAAGGTGGATAGTAACCTAGAGACTCCACAGGCCCACTCAGTTACACAGCCCTGAGGGCCTAGTCTCCTGTCAGGGGCTGGAGGTAATCCACCACAGAATCATCAGCTGTGAGCTTTCTTCTGCAAGGATGATACTCAGGAATGGGTTAACTAATGCTTTCTTGGAAACTTTAATCCAAGTGGGATTTGTAATGCTCTGGCTCTTTGGTTCAGTCTAAATGTCATCTATTTAATAGCTTCACTGACCTAATGAGATACTACTAGAGACTCATTTAGAACTTATCAGTTCACTGGGAACCCTTAGTGAATCCAAAAGACACTTTGTATTTTTTGATGATTGTGAAATGAAGTGGGAATTGTTTCTAGTGAATGTAAAATGAAAGCCAGGGCTATAGATGATATTTGCAGAAAACAGTGTCCATAAAACCATCAGAAAAATAAACTTTCCTTTGGTTAAAAACAGAAAAACTAAAAAAAAAAAAAAAAAAAAAGTTTCTAGCCAAGCCTAACTTATATGACTTTACCTGATGGCCATTTTCAAGGCAGTGTTTCCTCCCTCCTCCCCCATAGACAGCAACTAGGTATTTGGACAGGCAGTAGAGCTCTAGTATTTATTTCTGAAAAGAAATTCAGGAAAAAATGTCTTAGAAATGGAATGATTTCCTCTCTTTCCTATCTAAATATTCATATACTTGCTCTTCCCTCTGCCAGGCACACAGTATTGGATACCAGCCTTTTACCAAGGATAATGTCAGGATTGCACACTTCTTTCTGCATGTCATGCTTTTATAGGGCATTGACTCTAGAAATAATCACTGACAATTACTACTGTTAGTTACATAGTATGACAGAGACCCTTAGACTATTATCCTTCCATGGCATTTTCATTACAAATCCCATTAAAATGTGATTTACTGTCTCAAGTACTTCATACATTATCCAGAATCGCTGTTCAAGGCTCTATACCTCTGTACCTTTCTTTTTTGATATATCAAACAAAACTAAGGCTCTATTGTCCCGAATCTGTTATATGTCATAGTAAAAGAATGCCTATTGTGTCTTTAAAAGAAACTAAACTTTTATGTGAGACTGCCTTCAATGGGGACTCATGCTGTTCATTTATTGTATTATTGTTTACATTAACCAGCACAGTCATGTTCTCTCAGGGCTCCCATCCAACCCCCAAGCCCAGGGCCTAAGCGCATCTGTAAAATGTTAGTTGTCTCAGGACAGGAGCTACATCTTTTGAAGCTGTTGTTTGAGTTTTTAGTATTTAATATCCATGGATACAAAGTACTAAGTGATAATGATTATAATGAAGATGACTCTAGGTTTTAATTCTAATTTATTGTGAGAATCATAACAATACCAGTGCTTTTAATCTCAAAGATCTCACTGCCTTTTAGATAATTTCACAAACCATCCCAGAATTTCCCCCTTTCCCCTAGATTAGTTCCTGCATATGTATGCAGTGGGCTACAAGGCTCAGTTTCTTTAGATAGGACAGAATGCCACAGGGACTTACTTAGAAAAGAACCTTTCTTTCTTTCTTTCTTTCTTTCTTTCTTTCTTTCTTTCTTTCTTTCTTTCTTTCTTTCTTCCTTCCTTCCTTCCTTCCTTCCTTCCTTCCTTCCTTCCTTCCTTCCTTCCTTCCTTCCTTTCCTCCCTCCCTCCCTCCCTCCCTCCCTTCTTTCTTTCTTTCTTTCTTTTTCTTTCTTTCTTCTTTTCTTTCTTTCAGATTTACTTATTTCAGAAAGAGAGAGAGAGAGCTAGGGGAGGGGCAGATGGAGAAGGAGACAAGCAGACTCTCCGCTGAGCAGGGAGACCGACATGGGGCTTGGCCCCAGGACTCTGAGATCATGACCTGAACTGAAATCAAGAGTTGGACACTTAACTGACTGAGGTATCCAGGTACCCCAGAAAAGAACTTTTCTAAGTGCTGAATTACCTCCAGCCCCTGACAGGAGACCAGGCCCTCAGGGCTGTGTAACTGAGTGGGCCTGTGGAGTCTCTAGGTTACTATCCACTTTAATTCCTCCTTATTACTGGTAGATGATGAGAGTGGAGCTCCCAGGCAAAAACCTGTGGTGTGATTTTTTTTTTTAGACTTGACCACAGGAAATAACAGAGACTCAAAGGGAAAGCTGCCCTCCCCACACCAGGCTTGGTGCCCAGCCAATACATTGTAGTCTCTGAAGGGAGTTCCAGTCAAAGACTCCAGCGCCTGGTTAGCTGCCATGCTCTCATGCATTTCTGGGTTCCTAGCCCAGGTGCCTCCATTCAGGGGCCTCTTTACTGGGGTATGTTGGCAGAACTGTTCTCTTAGTACCTCTGCTAAGACCTCTTTATCCAGTGGAGGGAGGAAAGCCGTGCAGACAGTATTCTCCATTCTGACCCAGTTCTTGGTACTTTTCCATTTCTAACCCTTCCCACTGCTCCTCCTTCTGGCCTCTAGGTTCTTAAAATTTCAGGAGCTTTTTATTTGGGACCATTTTGGCAGGGAGATGATTCCCCATATCTGGGCTGATCCACCTGACCGTGACTCAGTGGTGATCCATGGAGAAAAATGGAATAGTGAGGGAGCTGGCACTTACTCTGATTTGACTTCTTGCTTATACTATCACAGTAAATGATTAAAGGCTTGACCGTTTTCGTTTTTGGCTTGTCATCTTAATTGACAGTACCATTTAATCCAACACCTGGCAGCTCAGCTATTAGATTTTGTCTCTGTACTTGATAGTTGACATTACTTCTGCATAGACTCATCTCACCTCACCCAGTTTCACATCTGAATTCTAAACATTAGAATTCAAACCAGAAACCTAACCATTGAACCATACCTTGGAGTAGTATACAGAGAAAGGGAATCTACTTTTGACTATTACTGGGATAACTGATTTTATAGTGAAGCCAATCCTAATTATGGTGGTAAGACTCATCCCTGAACTGTGTTCCTTCATCTGTCTGCCATGCCCACCTTACCTTTGATATAGATACAAATTTTAGCCAAAAATATCTCTAATTAAATAATAATGATGTTTATTGAATGAGTGCTTGGTGCCACACACTACGCTGGGAAGATAGTAATAAGAAAATCTCACAAGTTCTGTATAAAATATTGGAGGAAAATATGGGTGGGTAATGCTTAATTAGGTGAGCACAGTATTATGTTTTCAGGAGATCCATTCTTTACAATAGCAGGGTGCTGGTTTGTGGTTGGTATATATGGAGATGATAGGTGTAAGACTCTGGGTGGCTGGCAAAGTTTAGGTAACATCATTATACTGGCGATGTAGGTTGGAGCCCAGGGTGTGGTACTAATTTCATCGAAATGTCAGATGGAAAACAAATAAAATGAGTCCTATAAATAGAAGCAATACAGTAGGTATCAGGAAAGGTTTTTGTGATGTGGAGAACTATTGGTAAATTAATGTATGGTCACCCAGGCTAATCCCATAAACAGACTCTAACCCTATACCTTCCACCTTCATCCCTGTACATATAACTAGAGGCTGGTAGGCAAGGCAGTAAGGTTGCTGATCTACTGCCCCGGTGAGGATTGGTTTATGAACTGGACCAGAAGGAGGGCATTAGTCACTCTAGTTGTATAGCTAGTAAGCAGGAAAGAAGTTGGAGTAGGTACTGAGAGCTCATTTATGATTGCTAATCTGTTGAGCAAAAAGGTATGGATCTTAATATATTTAAGTACAAGGACTTCTGCTTCCTATTTTGAGGTAAAAAGTTGCAAAAGACTGTTTCCACTGTGAGAACAACCCTACAAATTCTAATAGCAAAGAGCTAATTAATCATAAGTGAATTAAATTCTAGAAAGGGATCAGTCCTTCCTAGCTGAGTAAGACTCATGGCTGCTGTTGTCCCTTGGGGAATGGCAAAGGAGGCATCTACCCACCTTAAACTGGGTAGAATGAAACCAGGTGAACTTTTAATAAACATTTAACAAAGCATTCTGGTTCGTTGGTTGGATTAAACCCTAAGAAGCCCTAGTCAGAGAGCAAAGCTATACCTGCCTTCCAATTTTGGCCTATTGAGAGTACAGAGACAACATGCTGAAGGGTGGGGGCATCACAGGGGAGCTAAGAAAATTACCTTGAGGCACACAATATCTTCTTAGGGTTAAGGGCAAATCAAAATGTATGTCACCTGTAGTGCCCTGAAGGCTGGAGGCAGAGCAGGAGAGCTGAGAGAAATCTTTCTGGTACACCAGGAATTTACTAATTTCGAGGCAGTGGCCCACTGAAAGCTAGGGGCAGGACGGTAAGCTGGAGAAAGATGTTCAGAGCTTGGGACAGAGCAAAGGGACTCCAGAGAGGTCTTAAAAGCTGATGGGTAGATTATAAAGCATAGAGAGACCTTTGAAGCATTACTGGTGTTCAAATCACAATTCTGATTCTGCCATTAAAATATTGGAAGCCACTGATTACTAGAATTTAGGTAAAGCTTAAACAAATCCAAACAGCTCAAACAAAACAAATCAGCTCAATTACAAATTAGGGTGACTCAACATGGAACTAGCACAGCGTAACTTCTGCTGCATTCTGTTGGTCAAAACCAGTCAACAAGGCCAGTGTGGATTCAGAGGTAAGATAAACAATCGCCATCTCTTGATGTGAGCAGTAGCATGCATGTATGGAGAGGAGAAGAATTGTTGGGTCCATATCTGTAGAGTAATTATGATATTAAGCAGTGCATTTGTAAATAATCCATGGTTTTAAGAATCAGCTATAGTTTTAAGAATAAGCCAGAAGAAATTAGAAAATATTTCTAACTTAATGAAAATGCAATCTATCAAAATTTGTGGAATACAGCTAACACTGTACTTAGAGGAAAATTTGTAATGTTAAGTGCTTATATAGTTAAAGACCTAAATGTGAGACCTGAAACCATAAAAATCCTAGAAGAGAACATAGGCAGTCATTTCTCTGACATTGACCATAGCAACTTTTTTCTAAATATGTCTCCTAAGGCAAGGGAAACAAAAGTAGAAATAAACTATTAGGACCACATCAAAATAAAAAGCTTATGCACAGCAAAGGAAACAACCAACAAAACAAAAAGACAGCCTACTGAATGGGAGAAGATATTTGCAAATGACATACCTAATAAGGGGTTAGGATCCAAAATATATAAAGAACTTACACAACTCAACATGCACACACACAAAATAACAATAATCCATTTAAAAATGTACAGAAGGCATGAACAGACATTTCCAAAGAAGACATGCAGATGGCCAACAGACACGTGAGAAAGTGTTCAACACTAATCATCAGGGCAATGCAAATCAAAACAATGAGATACCACCTCACACCTGTCAGAATGGCTAAAATCAAAAACACAAGAAACAAATGTTGGTGAGGATGTGGAGAAATAGGAACCCTTGTGCACTGCTGGTGGGAATGCAGACTGGTTTGGGGTTTCCTCAAAAAATTAAAAATTGAATTACCATACAATCCAGTAATTCCACTACTGGATATTTACCCAAAGAATACAAAAACACTAATCCAAAAAGATATATGCACCCCTATGTTTATTGCAGCAGTATTTACAATAGGCAACATATGGAAGCAGCCCAAGAGTCAGTAGATGAATGGATAAAGAAGAAGTGGTTTATATAGACAATGGAATATTACCCAGCCATAAAAAACACAATCTTGACATTTGCGACAAAATGGATGGATCTAGAAAGTATAATGCTAAGTGAAATAAGTCAGAGAAAGACAAATACCATATAGTTTCAATCATATGTGGAATTTAAGAAACAAAACAAATGAACAAAGAAAAAGACAAAAAAAAAGACTCTTAAATATAAAGAACAAACTGGTGGTTACCAGAGGGGAGGTGGATGGGGGAATAGGTGCAATAGGTGAAAGGTATTAAGAGCACCCTTACTGTGATGATCACTGAGTAATGAAGGTATAGTAGGTTGAATCACTATATTGTACACTTGAAACTAATATAACACTGTATGTTAACTATACTGGAATTTAAAAAAAGTATTATGAAGAGATACAGCAAATGATAAAGTAAATGGAATAAAATATTAACAGTATGTGCATTGGATATTCATGTGTTTTGATACTATTCTTAGTTGTGCAAGTTTTCTGTAAACTTGAAATTATTTCCAAATAAAATGGAGTATTACTCAGCCATCAGAAAGGATGAATACCCAGCATTTGCATCAACATGAATGGAACTGGAGGAGATTATGCTAAGTGAAATAAGTTAAGCAGAGAAAGTCAATTATCATATGGTTTCACTTACTTGTGGAACATAAGGAAAGCTTGGAGGACGTTAGGAGAAGGGAGGGAAAAATGAAGGGGGGATATTAGAGGGGGAGATGAACCATGAAGCACTATGGACTCCGGGAAACAAACTGAAGGTTTTAGAGGGGAGGGGGGTGGAGGGATGGGGTAGCCCAGTGATGGGTATTAAGGAGGGCACGTATTGCATGGAGTGCTGGGTGTTATACACAACAATGAATCATGGAACACTACATCAAAAACTAATGATGTACTATGCGGTGACTAACATAACATAAAAAAAAAAGTTAAATTAAGACAAACAGGGCCACCCGGCGTGCACCGCTCTTATAAAGAGCCACGGGCGCAGGCGGGTCGGAAGCCACGCTCCCGATGCCCCACTCTGTTCTGCTTACTAGGCCTGCCGGCCCACGCCCACCATTGGCCACCGTTCAGCAGCTGGTAGGAAGATTGGCGCTTAGTGGAAAACAAAGGCTTTGATGAATACATGAAGGAAGTAGGAGTGGGAATGGCTCTGCGAAAAGTGGGTGCAATGGCCAAACCAGATTATATCATCTCTTCTGATGGCAAAAACCTCACCATAAAAACTGAGAGCACTTTGAAAACAACAGTTTTCATGTAACCTGGGAGAGAAGTTTGAAGAAACTACAGCTGATGGCAGAAAAACTCAGACTGTCTGCAACTTCACAGACGGCGCGTTGGTTCAACATCAGGAATGGGATGGGAAGGAAAGCACAATCACAAGAAATTGGAAAATGGGAAATTAGTGGTGGAATGAGTCATGAATAATGTCACCTGTACTTGGGTCTATGAAAAAGTAGAGTAAAAATTCCACCATCATTGTGGACAGGAATTAGCTGTGAGGATGAACAAGCTCAGTTCAATGAGCAAATCTCCATACTGCTTTTTTTTTTTTTCATTACTGTGTTCAATTATCTTTATCACAAACATTTTACAGGCATCTATTTCAAAGTGTTGATTTAATTAGGATCATCCCTTTGGTTAGTAAATAAATTTGTGCTAAAAAAAAAAGACAGACAAAAATTTGTGGAATGCAGCTAACATGGTATTTAGAGGAAAATTTGTAATGTTAAGTGCTTATACAGTTGACCCTTGAACAATGTGGAGATTAGGGGTGCCAACCCCATGCACAGTTGAAAAACCTTGTATAACTTTTGACTCCCCAAAAGATAACTTAATAGCCTACTGTTGACTGGAAGCTTTACTGATAAACAGTCCATTAACACCTATTTCATACATGTATTATATACTGTGCTCTTACAGTAAAGTAAGCTAGGGAAAACAAAATGTTTTTAAGAGTATCATAAGGAAAAGAAAATATATTTACAGTATTTACTGAAAAAAATCCATGTATAAGTGGATCCATGCAGTTCAAACCCATGTCTTTCAAGGGTCAACTGTATTAGAAAATACAAAAAAGGTTTAAAAATTAATGACTTAGTTTCCAGCTTAAGAAAGTAGAAAAACAAGAGCAAGTTAAATCCAAAGTAAGAAGAAAGCAATTAACAAAGATGAAAGCAAAAATTAATGAATTTTAAAGTGGACAAACTATAATAGAGAAAATCAACAAAGAAACAGAAGCTAGTTCTTTGAACAGATTAAGAAAATCAATAAAACTATAACAAGGCAGCACAAAAGAAAAAGAGAAAAACCCCTAGTAATTATGAATACCAGGAATGAAAATGGGACATCACCACAAGGATAATATGGGAATGTTATAAACAATTTTATGCTAGTAAATTTGACTATTTAGATAAAATGAATTAATTTATTGATAGACCTACATTACCAAAGCAGACTCAAGAATAAACAGAATATCTGAATAGCTCTATATCAATGAAATTGATATTTGTAATCAGCCACAAGAAAACTCCAGGAGCATATGTTTTTATGAATTCTATTAAACATCTAAGGAAGAGAATGTCTACTAATCTCACACAAACTTTTCTAAAATATAGAGGAAGAGAACACTCTTCCTGATGTGCATTTTGGTCATATCCCTGATACCAAAACCTAAAAAGGATATTACAAGATAAGAAAAACACAGATTAATATCCCTCATGAACATAGGCACAGAAATCTTTAGTAAAATATTAACAAATAAAATCTAAAAATATATTAAAATTAGAATATATTCTATGTAAACATTCTATGGCCATCCATTGAACCAAGGTGAACATTGTTATTGTAAACCAGTTTCAAATGATTACAATGACAAAAAAATAATCATGATGATAGAAATGCCTTTCAGTTATCAGAATCACAAAATCAGTTGCTGGGTAAGACTTTATTTTTAATTAACTGTATTAATTTTTCTTTTTGAGAGAGAGCACTCGAGAGTTTCCCTCTCCCCTCCCCTCCCCTTCTTCCCTTTTCTTCCTCCCTCCCTCCCCCTTTCTTTTCTTTTCTTTTCTTTCTTTCTTTCTTTCTTTCTTTCTTTCTTTCTTTCTTTCTTTCTTTCTTTCTTTCTTTCTTTCTTTTTCTTTCTTTCTCGTTCTTTCTTTCTTTCTCGTTCTTTCTTTCTCGTTCTTTCTTTCCTTTTCTTTCTTTCTTTCTTTTCTTTCTTTCTTTCTTTCTTTTCTTTCTTTCTTTCTTTCTTTTCTTTCTTTCTTTCTTTCTTTCTTTCTTTCTTTCTTTCTTTCTTTCTTTCTTTCTTTCTTTCTTTTCTTTTTTCTTTTCTTTTCCTCTCTCTCTTCCTCCCTCCCTCCCTCTCTCTCTTTCTTTCATCTCTTATCTATATCAGGTTAGAATTATTCCACTTTCTTTAATCATGTCCTTGTTATTTATTGACAAGTCTTAGTAGACTTTCTCTGTCTATATTAGTGCTTCCTAGAATGTGTTAATTCTATGGGCTGTTAATAGTTTAAGTGAAACCAAATGGGCTTCTTTACAGCCAGGCTTTGCAGAGCCTCATTGGTCCTGATGCGTGTAATATTAGTAGAGGTGAACTACTTTGCAGTCTGTTGGTGTAGTCCCCACACTCACCACTTGACTCCAAATGCCTTAAAGAATAATGTGGATCGTAACCATTGGTATTCTTGAAGAGATAAACAAAGTTTGTAAAGTGTATTACAAGGCAAAGCATCCATCATTAAAGCAGCTGCTCAAAGAATATTTCCTCTGTGCCTCTTTCTCCTTTTTTCTGCCTCCACCATTTGTCTTTCTCTCTGTCATTTGGTCTGTCTCTCTACTCATTCATTAATCCAATTTATTCCATTCTCTTCCAATAATCCATGTTTCTTCACTATATAGATTCTGTTCCCAAATGAAAATGTTTTTGTTTTTTTGTAGCAACCTTGGAAGTTTAACATAGTCTATGCTGTATTTCTTTTTCTTTTCCTTGCCACCCCCCCTCCTTTCTTTCTGTGGGGATAAACACCCTGGATTTATGGTAAGCACAATTTCCCATCTGATTACATTTCAGTTCCCTGAGAGAGGTATATATAATAGAGTGTGTGCTGTTTCTTAAACTTATTTAACCACAGAATATATTTTTTTTCCTGAGAGGACATTTTGTGGAATTAATTTTATATGGAAAAAGTGGGATACTCTGCTCTATTTTATTAAATGCCATTTTCTTTTTTGCTTTTCAAGATATTTTTCAATCATAAAGGGAAAATAAATGCCCATTGTAAATGAAAAATTTACAGAAATGTGTAAGGTAAAAAAGCAACAATTCTCTACATTTCAACACAGATGTGCTCCAGGAGGGGAGGGGCTGTCTCTGTTTCACAATTCTATCTTCCGTGTCTAGCACAGTGCTGGATATGAGCAGGCCTTAAAAAAAATACGTGCTGTATTTTCTAAACTGGTACAAAATAGAAGGTGTATTGATTATTTATCAGGAGCTGAAATATAACTATTCTGCATTTATATGCCATCTAGTTCTTATTGAGTGATGCATGATGAACTCATAGTTAATCTATGTAATGTGAAAGTCCCTGTCCAAAAGAGCTGGTGTGACCCAAAGTTTGAGATTGAATTATTGCAGAAATTTAGGAATATGTTCTTAGAAACGGTGGGCTACTTGGAATCCCCTTATGCAAGCTTTATTTGGGGACCCAGAATTCTATTTTATGCAACAGTCTCAAGTTCGCCTGCCCTTTCTTTGCATTATTCATACTACAGGCAGTGGTAGCTGTACTGTCATTCTGGAAAAATGTTAGAGACTTTCAAATCACAGACCCAGGTAATTGCCACGCTGTCTGTAAGGGGAATCAGTGTTGGCAGCTGTCTTCTAATTTAAAACCACATTACCCAGTGTACAGTTTGTGGCAGATCATGATTTAAATGTATTTTGATAATTAGTTCTTTAAATGTGGAAACAAATTTATGCAATTATTAACTGTTCAAGCAGCACGGAACAGAATACAATAAAAAATATCTAGTGACCCCCACCCACCCAACTCACCCTTTGCAGAGACAAATGTTGTTTCCTCTGTTTCCTTTCAGAGTTATTTTGATGACAAATTTTAGCTTCCAAGATTGTTTTTTTAGGAGAAAGTTAGAGACTAGAGAGAGAGCACATAAGAGAAAACCGGAAATCGAAGGGGGAGACGAACCATGAGAGACTATGGACTCTGAGAAACAAACTGAGGGTTCTAGAAGGGAGGGGGGTGGGGGGATGGGTTAGCCTGGTGATGGGTATTAAAGAGGGCAAATACTGAATGGAGCACTGGGTGTTATACTCAAACAAGGAATCATGGAACACTGAATCAAAAACTAATGATGTAATGTATGGTGATTAACATAACATAATAAAATTAAAAAACAAAAAAAAAAAAAAAAGAAAAAAGAGTCCTCCAGATTCCATATCTCAGAATGGGAATAAACACACAGACACACACACATTTGTATCCCAAGCCTCCTGCTTTCCTTAGCCTCTGTGGGGTGCTGAGAATCTGAACCAATCTTTGGTGCCTGAGCACGTGTAGAATGGTGGTTTCTTAGCTGTTGCCCTGGTGGTCAGTCATTTGATCGGCCCTCCTTAGAAGGAGTCATGTTAAAGAGGTAGGGAATGCCCTACCTTGCTGATCATTATTTTGTTTCCTATTACAATGGATAAAGGATGATAATGACAGTTGGGGTGATACAGATTTGGAACTGTGCAAGTATGTCTGGGCTTTCTTTAAGTCAGTGGTTTGCAAATAGGAACAATTTTGTCTCCCCAAGGGACATATGACAGTGTGTCTGGAAACACTGATTGCCATGACCTGGGATGGGTGAGTATTCTGCGCGTAGCGGCAGAAGCCAGGGATGCTGCTAGACATCCTGCAAGGCACAGGGCAGCCCCTTGCAACAAAGAATTATCTGGTCCAAAATGTATAGTGCCAGGGTTGAGGAACTCTGCTTTACTCTGTTTTGCCATTGGTTCTTTTGGGAACGGTGATTTTCATTCAGAGAAACAACTCAAAATAGGCAACAATGTCAACAGCGATAAAATCCTATGCAGTTTTCCACTGTGTTTACAGTTCAGGCTCTTGAACCTCAGAACATAATGGGAGGATGTGGTGTCCTACTATTTCATCCAGAAAAATAATTTTCTCATAGCATTGTCAACGCTTAGCCTTTTCCTCTTTTAACCTTCTGATTATATTGCTTATGGTAAAACCCAATATATTGCAGGGAGATGAAACTTGAATAGCAGGGAATAATAGCGAATAACTATTTTAGATTTGTGTAGAAAATACCAAAAGATAGTAAGTCATTTGCTGAGTTTTATTACCAGCTCCTTTTTCTCTGGTGCTGAGCAGAATCTGCACAGCTGCCATCTTTCAGTCAAAAGGTGATACATAAATCCCTTTCAGGGTGAAGCCTGATAACTGTATTCTGGTGGGCTAATTGTATTTAATCTGCTCATTTCTGAATGTCATCACAGATTAAAGCATGTGAAAAATTAAATAATGTGAGATTGCACTGACTCTGGGGTTAGAAAAATTCTTGACCCATAGTAAATCCTGTCTTTGCTTCATTTCAGTGCAGTTTTGTTGGCCTAGAGGAAAATGTGGACTATTGAACACTTAAAGTTGTCTTAATGAAAGGAATCAGGTTGTTGGATCTGTAATAAGATGGTTTAGAGGGTATGGAATACATCCCCTTAAGTTGTTGATGAGAAAGTGGGGACTTTAAGCAGGTAAGTGGCAGGCCCTGGATCACAGGTCAGTGGTGATCCCAGGGCTGGAGTCCAGTTTCCCTTATCTGAGCCCACTGCTTTTTTGGCACTGTTTATGTGCTGCAGGTCGTAATTATTTCCATGTGGCCAGAGATGCTCAATTATAAAATGTGCCAAGGTCAGACCATAATATCTTATATGTGTCATCATTTTCGACTGTTAAAGCCACTTTCACATGTATTATCTCATATCAAAAACAACCCCATTATATAAATAGAGCAAGAATTTTGTCTCAAATGATCACAAGAAAGGTAGAGATATTAAGTATCTTAGATGAAGTTAAATAACTAATAAGAAATAGCCCAGATGTTCCAGTCCAGGGACTCTGCTCTCCAGTTCTCTGAAGGTTTGTTGCAGAGGCAAACAATTCCATGCTGGTGTAAGACTAGCTGCTCTGCGCTCCAGTTCTCTGAAGGTTTGTTGTGTAAGACTAGCTGCTCTTTATCAGTTGCTTACTGTGTGTCTGGTGCTGAGCAGAGTATACTTTAGCCCATCTATTCCTCATCATAACTTTAAGAGATTGGCATGATTTTTAATCTCATTTGAGTAATAAATAAAGTGATGTTTGGTGAGGTTCTATAACCTGCTTACGTTTACACCACTATTAAGTTCAAACTAAGACCTGTTTCATTCCAAAATCCTTATCTTAACAATTTTACTCTACTACCAGCATTGTTCAATATGGTTTTTCTAAGGCTATTTTGGTAACCAATACGGCTTCCTGATTGGAATAGCCATTGTGCATCCAATTTTATGCATTGATGTTTTAATTTTTAAAAAAATCTTTTTATTTTCTCACCTTTATTTTTAGCTGATGCTGAGAATGGAAACAACAGATTAAGATAATTTTCTCTCTTCCTCCTCCATGTTTATCTAATAGTTCCTATCTGGTTTTTCTTCTTCAGCATACTTGGATTTACACAGTCCATCTAACCTACCCAATGCAGAAAAAGTAGGCTTTCTAGGAAAGAAATCTTAAAAATTTTTTTTTTTTAATTTTTAAAAGATTTTATGTATTTATTTGACAGAGAGAGACACAGCGAGAGAGGGAACACAAGCAGGGGGAGTGGGAGAGGGAGAAGCAGGCTTCCCGTGGAGCGGGGAGCCAGATGTGGGGCTCGATCGCAGGACCCTGAGATCCTAACCTGAGCCGAAGGCAGATGCTTAACGACTGAGCCACCCAGGCATCCTTCTAGGAAAGAAATCTGATTGTGTCACTATTTAGAAGCCTTTAATGGATCACCATCTTAAAACACAAGATATTCTAAAATCTATTTCCTGCTTTATTATGCAGTTTTATCTGCTGCCAGTCTACCACAGACTCTGCTCAACTCTTCTTGAAATTTGATAGTTTCCCAATGACATCATGCAGTTTCATGTGTGTGCATTTTCATATTCTTCAAATTACATCTCTACACTGCCACCTGCTTTCATCCCCTGGCCCAACCTGGCCCTTATTTAATTCTTTTACTCTTTTTTGTTAAATCGATGTTTATAGTTTTCAGAGTACAGGTCTTTCACCTCCTTGGTTAAGTTTATTCTATGTATTTTATTCTTTTTTGGTGCAATTGTAAATGGGATTGTTTCCTTAATTTCTCTTTCTGCTACTTCATTATTAGTGTATAGAACTGCAACGTGTTTCTGTGTATTAATTTTGTATCCTGTGACTTTACTGAATTCATTTATTCTGGTAGTTTTTTTGGTGGAATCTTTAGGGTTTTCTATATATAGAAATATAGTATCATGTCATCTACAGATAGTGAAAGCTGTACTTCTTCCTTACCAACTTGGATGCCTTTTATTTCTTTTTCTTATCTGATTGCTGTGGCTAGGACTTCCAATACTATGTTGAATAAAAGTGGTGAGAGTGGACATCCTTGTCTTCTCCTGGATCTTAGAGGAAAAGCTCTTAGTCTTTCATCATTGAGTATGATGGTAGCTGGGGGTTTTTCATATATGGTCTTTGTTATGTTGAGGTATGTTCTCTCTAAACCTATCTTGTTGAGAGTTTTTATCACGAATAGATGTTGTACTCTCACAAATGCACTTTCTGCATCTATTGAAATCACATTGATTGATTTGTGAATATTGAACTACCTTACATCCCAGGAATAAATTCCACTTGATCGTGGTAAATGATTTTTTAAATGTATTGTTTGATTCAGTTTGCTGATATTTTGTTGAGGAATTTTGCATCTATGTTCATCAGAGATATTGGCCTATAGTTTTCTTTTTTTCCCCTGTAGTGTCTTTATCTGCTTTTAGTGTCAAGGTAATGCTGCCTCATAGAAAGAATTTGGAAGCTTTCCTTCCTCTTCTATTTTTTGGAATAGTTTGAGAAGAATAGGCATTAACTCTTCTTTAAGTGTTTGGTAGAATTAACTTGTGAAGCCATCTGGACTTGGATTTCGTTCTAATCTTTATTATTTTCTTCCTTCTACTGACTTTGGGCCTTATTTGTTCTTTTTATTCTAGCTCCTTTAGGTGTAAGGTTAGGTTGTTTATTTTAATTCTTTTGTTCTTTAAAACTCCATTCAAGAATATTGCTTCTGAGACTCCCCAAACACCCAGAATGTAGTTCTGTCATGGCCCTATCACTGTAGTTCATAATTGACTTTACTTCCCAACTATGTTATGAGCTGTTTGATAGAAGGCACCATTTCATGTCTTTATTTCCCCAATGCTTGGCTCAATTCCTGGCATATGATAGAAGCCAATAAAGTTGAATGAGTGTGGTAGTATCAAAAGAATTTGGGGACTAAGTAGATACAGAAGGTAAAAGAGAAAGGAGTGAAAGATAGTTCCAAGATATCTCCTTTGGGTAACTGTGAAGATCATTATGCTATTAACTGAAACAGGAGATTCTGGAGAATGGTATGAATCTGGTGGTGAAAAGGAGAGTTGGTAAATTTGGGTTTCCTCCTGTGGCATATTGAATATGATAAGATGACCATAATATAGTAATCTCCAATGTGCTAAAAATATTATGTGTCTAATAAATTTTTTAGAAATTTAGGTTTCATGATCAAAAAAAGATTTAAGAAGGCTCTGTTATCCTTTGCAGTTGTAAAGTAAATAGATCTTGAGTTCCTTAAAATAAAACAAAAGAGTAGGCTAACTTCATTGGTCAGACTCCAGGTTTTCCTCCATTACCTTTTTGACATTTCTCATGCAGAAGCAGAAATTGACCTTAAGCTTTATGAGCAACTGATCTGCATCAAGCAATCAAACTTCATGAGTTTGGCTGAAATGGAATGCTATGTATGAATGGAATGGTTTTTTTTTTTTTTTTTGGTAGCCAAGTGTTTCTTAATAACATTGTGTAAATATTAGCAGACAAGGAGTAGTTTGCTTTAAGATGCTTAGGCCTTTGGTTTCTAAGCCTTATTATTTAAGCAGAAAATTGTTTATGCATGTGGACTCTCTTTTCTCAAAGACTGGCTGTGGGGATTTCACCACAATTCCATTTTTAAAAGCTTACTGATCAACCAGTAGTTGCTATGGCTTTAGATTTTAGGTCTTGTAGTGGGTCCTTTGTGTCGGTTATGCTCAGAAGAATGGGTATCAGTCCTGGCCTCAAAGAGCTCATTGCCTGGATTTGTCCTTCCTAGGAGAGCAAAATCTTAGTGCAAGTTTTCATGGTAGCCCTATCTGCACAGGCGGTCCTCCCTCTTTACTTCTAGTCTCATCTTTTCTCTAGACTGAAAACAAAGAACAGGGAACAGAGTTCTGAGAATTATATGGATAAAATGGAAGTGTAGATAGTATACAGCTAGCCATTTTGCTCTTTCTGGAATGGACCCATCCAGTTACTGTGTTACCATTTTAACTTGTACACCCATGCATATTTTTTGGCAAATGTCACAGGGATTTGTAGTTTCACAAGGATTTTGAAAATACAGAATGCCTTTCTAATTCTCTGGCAGAGTGGCTTGTTAGCAGAGCTTAGGAATCTCTTAACAGAGAACTTACTGCAAATGCAGTTTAAATATAAAAAAAGGTGAGCTTACTGCTGGGAAGTAGGATTCTGTCAGGCAAGTGCTAGATAGCAACACAATTTTTGCCTTCCCAGGCATTCCTGTGGGCATCTCAGTGAACAATCACATATGAGTATTCTGAAATAGGGAATGTGTCCATTATGGGCTGAATTGTCTCCCTACCAAAGTTTAACTGTTGAGGTCCTAACCTTTAAAATGTCACCCTATTTGGATAGAGTGTCTTTATGGAGAGAATTGAGTTAAACTAAGGCCATTAGGTGGACCCTAAGCTGATAGAAGGGGAAATTTGGATACATATACACATAAAGGGAAGATCGTGTGAAGATACAGGGAGGAGTCAAGGAGAGAGCCTGAAACAGATTCTTCTCTCTTGGCCCTCAGAAGAAACCAACCTGAAGAAACCTTGATCTTGGATTTCTAGCTCTCAGAACTATGAGAAAATAAGTTTCTGTTGTTTAAATCGCCTAGTTTGTGGTACTTCATTGTGGCAGCCCTATCAAAAGGAGTCTTAACTTTGTATCCTCAGGCCTTAGCATGTGGCCTGGGATATAGAATGTTCTCAGTAAGTGTGTTTGAACCAAAGATGTAGAAAGAGGCCCTGTTGGTCTTTGTAAAAGGGTTACATAACTTGGAGGAATATGCACAACCCACAATTCCATTTTTAAAAGCTTACCGATCAACCAGTAGTTGCTATGGCTTTAGATTCTAGGTCTTGTAGTGGGTCCTTTGTGTCAGTTATACTCAGAAGAATGGGTATCAGTCCTGGCCTCAAAGAGCTCATTGCCTGGATTTGTCCTTCCTAGGAGAGCAAAATCTTAGTGAAAGGTTTCATGGTAGCCCTCTCTGTCCAGGCGGCCCTCCCTCTTTACTTCTAGTCTCATCTGTATCAGTAATGGCACTTTTTTTTTTGGTTGTGAGGGTGGGGGGTCATCAGTCATTTAAAGAGCTTCCTAAACATGTATGCTTGAATTTTCCTGCCAGTAGGTAGTGAAATAGGCTGACATAATCAGGGATTGGTTTTTGGTCTGGGCTCCATGCTAATGATCAGATGACCATTAGGGTCCCCTGGGATGGAGGTATCCCTGTACATTTGTCAGTATCATTTTAGTCTTCTTTAGTTAAACTTGCAGCGGAAGAGACTATTTACTCTGTGGATGAATTTTTTAACTGAATTTACTATGGAGTTGAATGAAGCATAAAATATACAAGGTTGTATTTAAGTTAGACCAATAATCTTTTCTCATACTGAGAGCTGGTAAATATTCTTCAACCATCCAGGGAGACTTCAGCGTTTCAGTCTTACCCTCTAGATATGAGAATTAGTCTTCAGTGCAACATTCTCTGTGTAGAACATATTTTGTTGATCCGTTTAGCCACTGTTTCACTGAATTCTTACTACAGCCCTAGGCACGGAATATAATTGTCATAGCCATTTTACAGATGAGGGGATTGAGGAACACAGAAGTTGAGATCATCTGATTAGTCAGGGACAAAGCCAAGACTCAGGGGAAGACACAGCCTGTGTCCCTTTGTTGTGTTGTATTGCCTTCCTGTCTATCAGTATTCCTCTTTCGACCCACTATTTCCTTCTCTTCTTGTGAATGTGTTGTATGTAGTGAGTAGAAGTTGGGAGGGCTTGCAACTTCTCAGTGGCTTTACGATTTCCCAACTTTTCCACTTTTTTACTCTGTTTCTCTTTGTGACTCTGTGATTCCTCTCTTAAGCATTTTCACTGAGAGATGTTCTCAGCTCTATGCCCGGCTGCCAGGAATCCAGAATCTGCTGCTTTTTCCCACTCCTCCCTATTCTAGCCCTTCATTTGGGGAGTTTGTCCTTGTCTGCTCTCCCATCTTTCAGTTTATTTTTGTATCATCTGCATTTCCTTCCTTTGTGTTGCATGATACTACACTCTGTTTACATTCTCTGGACTTGCCTGCCTTCTAGTAGATGATTTAGCTCACCCTAG
Organism: Mirounga angustirostris; assembly: GCF_029215605.1. Classification (NCBI taxonomy): domain Eukaryota; kingdom Metazoa; phylum Chordata; class Mammalia; order Carnivora; family Phocidae; genus Mirounga; species Mirounga angustirostris. The sequence continues at coordinate 53,012,300 of NW_026991709.1, read as the reverse complement.
AGGCCTAAGCATTGGATAATTGGTTTCATGTACTCTGCTGGTCCCACTTATTTCACTTCTTATATTTATAAGTAAAACTGAAGTTTGTCTTTTGCTTAGGAAACTTTACTCTTGATATGGAAAAAACCTACCTTTATTAGCACTTGTCAGGAAAATTATCTTCTCAACCATGAGACAAACCTTTTATGGTTTTCTGATGTTTTCTCCTTTTCAGGAATTCCTATGGTTGATAGATATCAAATCACAGAATTTTAATCCAGCATACCTCTAGACCTGCATTTTCCTGTCTATGTAGCAAGGAACATTAGTCCTATGAGTTTCCTGAAAAATTAAAACCACAGTAACATCTCCCTTTTTCCAGTGGCAGGTTATTGGGAATTGTGGGAGCCAGTCATGGAGCTCTGTTTGCTCCTTGTGGGATCACCACTGCCCCTCACTCTTGACCACCTGCCCCGTTTTTCTACTATGGAGTACCTGAATGGCCAGCCCATTGAGGGAGACTACAGTTACACCTAATAATCTCCCTTTTCCAAAGATGTCATCAAGCCCTGCATCCTTGTTTTTCTCAGTTACTGCAAGAAGCCTCAGCCTCCCAGCCCATCCTCCATCCCCACGACCCTTATATGGCTGTGCACATTCTCCAGTAAGTCTCAGTCTTCCTCCTTCCACAGCTCCTCCACTGTACGTTTTGGGACTCACGATGTGTGTATAGATGAGGAGAGGCTAATTTTTACTGTGGTAATGAATCAGCCTCACACACATGCACACACACCCCAAAAAACACCACCAGCACTTAAAAAAGCAAAGGCTTATTTGTCACTTATACTTTATGTTCGACTTTGGTTGGCAGGGAGTCTGTTCTACACAGTCACCTAGAAAAGAAGCTGACAAAGGCTCTATAATATTCTATCAGAAGTATCTGGAAATGAAGCCTCGTTGGTGGCCTCAGGAGAGGAAGAGTGAAATGGGAGGATTGCGCAGGGGCTTTTCACTGCCTCAGCCCAGGAGTAACATGTACCATTTCTCACATTTCTTTACCAGAAATATTCAGATGATCCTGCCTAGGTATAGGGAGTTGAGAAGACCGGCCTTCCATGTTACTGAAAAAGGAGTGAAATGATATTGGTGATATCACCACCAGTGAAGTCAGTTTCGATCTGTCATTTAAAAAAATGACGTATTTTCAATCTCTTCTCATAAATTTCCTTTCAACTTCTTGTTCTAAAAAAATGGCTTTTCCTAAGGACACTGCTTCCCTGGCAGCCCTCACATAATGGCTCTTTTTCTCCTACCCACCGTCTACTCCTGGACTTGTAGGTAAGATTGTGTATCCTTTGCTCACTGTTCTACCAGAATATGGTTCTCCCTTGCTTTCCTCACTTCCCTATACAGATGCCCTCAGTTCCTTTAAAGCACAAGCCATCTGACTGGACCATCTGGTACCCTTCCTGGTTGCAGCCATCTGTCATCCCCTGGTCACTTCCTACCTGCTCTTCTTCCTCTACATGAATGAAAGATTGTTTTAGCACTTTACACTACTTTGGTTTACTGTATTTTTCTGCTCTGTGACTTTTGTCATGAATCTTAGTGACATCAATATCCACAAGGATAATTGTCCCATACCTTGTTTGTGACCTCTTCATCCCTAAGTATTTATCTTTTCCTTACCTCTGATATCTTTTCTCTTGATCATATTCCAGACCTCTGCCTCTCAAATCTCAATTTCTAGCATCTCACTTGCTGGCCATTACTTTCTATTTTTCCATTTCAGCCCTTTCATTTTGGGCTGAATTGTGTTCTCCCAAAATTCTTTTTTTTTTTTTTTTTAATTTTTTTATTCTTATGTTAATCCCCTTACATTACAACATTAGTTTTAGATGAAGTGTTCCATGATTCATTGTTTGTGCACAACACCCAGTGCTCCATGCAGAATGTGCCCTCCTAAATACCCACCACCAGGCTAACCCATCCTCCCACCCCCCTCCCCTCTAGAACCCTGTTTGTTTTTCAGAGTCCATCGTCTCTCATGGTTCGTCTACCCCTCCGATTTCCCCCGCTTCATTCTTCCCCTCCCGCTACCTTCTTCTTCTTCTTCTTCTTTTTTTTTTTTCTTAACATATATTGCATTATTTGTTTCAGAGGTACAGATCTGAGATTCAACAGTCTTGCACAATTCACAGCGCTTACCAGAGCACATACACTCCCCAGTGTCTATCACCCAGTCCCCCCATCCCTCCCACCCCACCCCCCACTCCAACAACACTCAGTTTGTTTCCTGCGATTAAGAATTCCTCATATCAGTGAGATCATATGATACATGTCTTTCTCTGTTTGACTTATTTCACTCAACAAAATACCCTCCAGTTCCATCCACGTCGTTGCAAATGGCAAGATCTCATTCCTTTTGATGGCTGCATAATATTCCATTGTATATATATACCACATCTTCTTTATCCATTCATCTGTCGATGGACATCTTGGCTCTTTCCACAGTTTGGCTATTGTGGACATTGCTGCTATAACCATCGGGGTGCACGTACCCCTTCGGATCCCTACTTTTGTATCTTTGGGGTAAATACCCAGTAGTGCAATTGCTGGATCATATGGTAGCTCTATTTTCAACTTTTTGAGGAACCTCCATACAGTTTTCCAGAGTGGCTGCACCAGTTTGCATTCCCACCAACAGTGTAGGAGGGTTCCCCTTTCTCCGCATCCCCGCCAACATCTGTCGTTTCCTGACTTGTTCATTTTAGCCATTCTGACTGGTGTGAGGTGATATCTCATTGAGGTTTTGATTTGGATTTCCCTGATGCCGAGCGATATTGAGCACTTTTTCATGTGTCTGTTGGCCATTTGGATGTCTTCTTTGGAAAAATGTCTGTTCATGTCTTCTGCCCATTTCTTAATTGGATTCTTTGTTCTTTGGGTGTTGAGTTTGATGAGTTCTTTATAGATTTTGGATACTAGCCCTTTATCTGATATGTCATTTGCAAATATCTTCTCCCATTCTGTCGGTTGTCTTTTGGTTTTCTTAACTGTTTCCTTTGCTTTGCAAAAGCTTTTTATCTTGATGAAGTCCCAATAGTTCATTTTTGCCCTTGCTTCCCTTGCCTTTGGCGATGTTTCTAGGAAGAAGTTGCTCCGGCTGAGGTCAAAGAGGTTGTTGCCTGTGTTCTCCTTTAGGATTTTGATGGACTCCTGTCTCACATTGAGGTCTTTCAGCCATTTGGAGTCTATTTTTGTGTGTGGTGTAAGGAAGTGGTCCAGTTTCATTCTTCTGCATGTGTCTATCCAATTTTCCCAACACCATTTGTTGAAGAGACTGTCTTTGTTCCATTGGACATTCTTTCCTGCTTTGTCGAAGATTAGTTGACCATAGAGTTGAGGGTCCATTTCTGGGCTCTCTATTCTGTTCCATTGATCTATGTGTCTGTTTTTGTGCCAGTACCATGCTGTCTTGATGATGACAGCTTTGTAATAGAGCTTGAAGTCCGGAATTGTGATGCCACCGGCTTTGCTTTTCTTTTTCAATATTCCTCTGGCTATGCGGGGTCTTTTCTGGTTCCATACAAATTTTAGGATTATTTGTTCCATTTCTTTGAAAAAAGTGGATGGTATTTTGATGGGGATTGCATTGAATGTGTAGATTGCTCTAGGTAGCATTGACATCTTCACAATATTTGTTCTTCCAATCCATGAGCATGGAACGTTTTTCCATTTCTTTGTGTCTTCCTCAATTTCTTTCATGAGTATTTTATAGTTTTCTGAGTACAGATCCTTTGTCTCTTTGGTTAGATTTATTCCTAGGTATCTTATGGTTTTGGGTGCAATTGTAAATGGGATCGACTCCTTAATTTCTCTTTCTTCTGTCTTGTTGTTGGTGTATAGGAATGCCACTGACTTCTGTGCATTGATTTTATATCCTGCCACTTTACTGAATTCCTGTATGAGTTCTAGCAGTTTTGGGGTGGAGTCTTTTGGGTTTTCCACATAAAGTATCATATCATCTGCAAAGAGTGAGAGTTTCACTTCTTCTTTGCCAATTTGGATGCCTTTGATTTCTTTTTGTTGTCTGATTGCTGTGGCTAGGACTTCCAATACTATGTTGAATAGCAGTGGTGATAGTGGACATCCCTGCCGTGTTCCTGACCTTAGGGGGAAAGCTCTCAGTTTTTCCCCATTGAGAATAATATTTGCTGTAGGTTTTTCATAGATGGCTTTTATGACATTGAGGTATGTACCCTCTATCCCTATACTCTGAAGAGTTTTGATCAAGAAAGGATGCTGTACTTTGTCAAAAGCTTTTTCTGCATCTATTGAGAGGATCATATGATTCTTGTTCTTTCCTTTGTTAATGTACTGTATCACATTGATTGATTTGCGGATGTTGAACCAACCTTGCAGCCCAGGGATAAATCCCACTTGGTCATGGTGAATAATCCTTTTAATGTACTGTTGGATCCTATTGGCTAGTATTTTGGTGAGAATTTTTGCATCCATGTTCATCAGGGATATTGGTCTGTAATTCTCCTTTTTGATGGGGTCTTTGTCTGGTTTGGGGATCAAGGTAATGCTGGCCTCATAAAATGAGTTTGGAAGTTTTCCTTCCGTTTCGATTTTTTGGAACAGTTTCAGAAGAATAGGTATTAATTCTTCTTGAAATGTTTGGTAGAATTCCCCTGGGAAGCCATCTGGCCCTGGGCTTTTGTTTTTTGGGAGATTTTTGATGACTGCTTCAATTTCCTTAGTGGTTATAGGTCTGTTCAAGTTTTCTATTTCATCCTGGTTCGTTTTGGTAGTTGATACATCTCTAGGAATGCATCCATCTCTTCCAGGTTATCTAATTTGCTGGCATAGAGTTGCTCATAATATGTTCTTATAATTGTTTGTATTTCTTTGGTGTTGGTTGTGATCTCTCCTCTTTCATTCATGATTTTGTTGATTTGGGTCATTTCTCTTCTCTTTTTGATAAGTCTGGCCAGGGGTTTATCAATCTTGTTAATTCTTTCAAAGAACCAGCTCCTAGTTTCGTTGATCTGTTCTACTGTTCTTTTAGTTTCTATTTCATTGATTTCTGCTCTGATCTTTATGATTTCTCTTCTCCTGCTGGGTTTAGGCTTTATTTGCTGTTCTTTCTCCAGCTCCTTTGGGTGTAGGGTTAGGTTGTGTACTTGAGACCTTTCTTGTTTCTTGAGAAAGGCTTGTATTGCTATATACTTTCCTCTTAGGACTGCCTTTGCTGCATCCCAAAGATTTTGAACAGTTGTGTTTTCATTTTCATTGGTTTCCATGTATTTTTTTAATTCTTCTTTAATTTCCTGGTTGACCCATTCATTCTTCAGTAGGATGCTCTTTAGCCTCCATGTATTTGAGTTCTTTCCGACTTTCCTCTTGGGATTGAGTTCTAGTTTCAAAGCATTGTGGTCTGAAAATAGGCAGGGAATGATCCCAATCTTTTGGTACCGGTTGAGACCTGATTTATGACCTAGGATGTGATCGATTCTGGAGAATGTTCCATGGGCACTAGAGAAGAATGTGTATTCCGTTGCTTTGGGGTGGAATGTTCTGAATATGTCTGTGAAGTCCATTTGGTCCAGTGTGTCATTTAAAGTCTTTATTTCCTTGTTGATCTTTTGCTTAGATGATCTGTCCATTTCAGTGAGGGGGATGTTAAAGTCCCCCACTATTATTGTATTGTTGTTGATGTGTTTCTTTGCTTTTGTTATTAATTGCCTTATATAATTGGCTGCTCCCATGTTAGGGGCATAGATATTTACAATTGTTAGATCTTCTTGTTGGATAGATCCTTTAAGTATGATATAGTGTCCTTCCTCATCTCTTATTACAGTCTTTGGTTTAAAATCTAATTTGTCTGATATAAGGATTGCCACCCCAGCTTTCTTTTGGTGTCCATTAGCATGGTAAATGGTTTTCCACCCCCTCACTTTCAATCTGGGGGTGTCTTTGGGTCTAAAATGAGTCTCTTGCAGACAGCATATCGATGGATCTTGTTTTTTAATCCAGTCTGTTAGCCTGTGTCTTTTGATTGGGGCATTTAGCCCATTTACATTCAAGGTAACTATTGAAAGATAGGAATTTAGTGCCATTGTATTGTCTGTAAGGTGACTGTTACCGTATATTGTCTGTGTTCCTTTCTGGTCTATGTTGCTTTTAGGGTCTCTCTTTGCTTAGAGGACCCCTTTCAAGATTTCCTGTAGGGCTGGTTTTGTGTTTGCAAATTCCTTTAGTTTTTGTTTGTCCTGGAAGCTTTTTATCTCTCCTTCAATTTTCAATGACAGCCTAGCTGGATAGAGTATTCTTGGCTGCATATTTTTCTCATTTAGTGCTCTGAATATATCCTGCCAGTCCTTTCTGGCCTGCCAGGTCTCTGTGGATAGGTCTGTTGCCAATCTAATGTTTCTACCATTGTAGGTTACATATCTCTTCTCCCGAGCTGCTTTTAGGATTTTCTCTTTGTCTATGAGACTCGTAAGTTTTACTATTAGATGTCGGGGAGTTGACCTATTTTTATTGATTTTGAGAGGGGTTCTCTGTGCTTCCTGGATTTTCATGCCTGTTTCTTTCCCCAAATTAGGGAAGTTCTCTGCTATAATTTGCTCCATTATACCTTCTGCCCCTCTCTCTCTTTCTTCTTCTTCTGGGATCCCAATTATTCTAATGTTGTTTCGTCTTATGGTATCGCTTATCTCTCGAATTCTGCCCTCATGATCCAGTAGTTGTTTATCTCTCTTTTTCTCAGCTTCTTTATTTTCCAGCATTTCATCTTCTATATTACTGATTCTCTCTTCTGCCTCATTTATTCTAGCAGTTAGCGCCCCCATTTTTGATTGCACCTCATTAATAGCCCTTTTGATTTCTACTTGGTTGGATTTTAGCTCTTTTACTTCTCCAGAAAGAGTTTCTCTAATAACTTCCATATTTTTTTCAAGCCCAGCTAGTATCTTTAAAGTGATGATTCTGAACTCTAGATCTGACATCGTACTAATGTCCGTATTGAGTAGGTCCCTGGCAGTCGGTACTGCCTCTTGTTCTTTTTGTTGAGGTGATTTTTTCCGTCTCGTCATTTTGTGCAGAGGAGAATAGATTAATGAGAGAACACAATGCTAGCAGAGTAACCACGTCCCCAGAAAATATACTCTAAACAAATCAGAAAAGACCTGAAGCAGTGGGATAAGAAGGGGAAAGAGAGAAAAAAGAAAAAGAAAAAAAAAGAAAAAGATAAAGATAAAAACAAAAACAAACAAAACAAAACAACAACAACAAAAGAAAAACCAGAATGTGATCAAATATGATCTATATGGTATATAGATCAGTGCCACACACTAGATTTGGGGTGTGTTTTGGTCTTTTAGAAGAAAGTGTCTCCCAAAATTTTAAAGAAAGAAAAACATATATGTACAAAAATAAGGGTTGATATGATGAAGGGATGGAAAATGACTGTAAAAATGGAAATTATAAAAAATTTTATAAAAGGAATTGATAAGAAGTTGTTTGAAAAAAGAAAGAGGATTTAAAAAAAGAAAAAAGAAAAAGAAAAAAAAAGGGAGAGGATGTGATCAGGCAGGGGAATAGAAAACACCATATACTAGAGATTTAGGGTATATTTTAATCTGTTAGAAGAAACTATCTCAAAATTTTAAAGAGAGAACAACTTATATATATAAGCGAAAAATATGGGTAACTACTATGAAGGGATAGAATATGACTCTAAAAATGAAAAATAAAAATGTTTTTTTTTAAAAAAAGGGATTGATAAGATGTTGTTTGAAAAAGGGAAAAAGAAAAATTCAAAAAGAAATAAAAAGACAAAAAGACAGTTAAAAAAAAATTAACTTTAAAAGACTAAGGAATCATGGTAAAAAAGCCGTGAATTCTATGTGCAGTAGTCCCTTAGCGCTGGAGTTCTGCCGTTCTCATTGATCGGTAAACTTGGTCTTGGCTGGCTGTTCTCGCTGATCTTCTGGGAAGGGGCCTGTTGCCGTGGTTTCCAAATGTCTCTGCCGGAGGCGGAATTGCCCCGCCCTTGCCCCCTCCCGGCTAAGTAATCTGCTCGGGTTTGCTCTCCGGGGCTTTTGTTCCCTGCGAGCTTTCCGTACAGCTTTGGAGGCGGAGAGTGAAAATGGCGGCCTCCCAATCTCTGCCCCGGAGGAGCCGAGAGCTCGGGCCCGCTCCTCAGTGAGCCCCCAGAGAAAAGCCGTCAGTCACTCCCGTCTCCCCGGTCTCCGGCTGCACCCCGTGCTCGCCCGGCCTGTGACCGCGCGTTTCTATCTCTGGCACCCGACCCGGTCTGGAGTCTCCAAACCCAGCAGATCCCTGCGGTGCGCTCCCGCGCGGCTCCTCCCGGGGGAGGAAGGTGAGTCTCCCCGGATCTGCCGCTTGTTGGGTCCCGGCCGGAGGAGCAGGGGCCCGACTGTGCCGCGGATCATGGTCAATGGCAACCCCGAGCTGAGAGCCCGCGCCTGGGCTCCGCCTCTGCAGCTGGCTTCCCCGCTCCGATACCTGGGAGCTCTGCCGCCCTCGGGCACCCCCGGTCTTTCTGTGACCCCGAGGGTCCTGAGACCACACTGTCCCGGAGGGTCCCACCCCCCGCTTAGCCACCAGAGTGACGTCCCTCAGCGGGGCAGACTTTTAAAAGTTCCGATTTTGTGCTCCGCGGTTCTATCACTTGCCAGAAGCGGCCGACGGAGGCCCCTCCCCCGCCGTCTATCCTCCCGAATATCGCCTCGGATTCACTTCTCCGCACATCCTACCTTCCAGAAAGTGGTCGCTTTTCTGTTCAGAAAGTTGTTGCTCTTCTTTTCTTTGATCTCCTGTTGGGTTTGTAGGTGTTCAGAATGGTTTGATCCCTATCCAGCTGAATTCCTGAGAGGAGATGAAATCCAGGTCTCCTACTCCTCCGCCATCTTGCTCCGCCCCCCCTGTCGTGTTCTCCCAAAATTCTTATGTTGAAGTTCTAATCCTTAGTACTTCAGAATGTGACTATATTTGGAGATAGGGTCTTTACAGAGGCGATTGAGTTAAAATGAGTCCTAAAATGGGACCTAACCCAAAATGACTGGTGCCCATCTAGGAGGCAACTAGGACACAGACTTTCATAGAAGGGAGACCAGCTGAAGACCCAAGGAGAAGATGGCCATCTACAAATTGAGGAGAGGGAAACTAACCCTGCCAGCAACTTAATCTTGGACTTCTAGTCTCCAGAACTGTGAGAAAATAAACTTCTGTTGTTTTAACCACTCAGTCTGTGGTATTTTGTTTTTGCATCCTGAGATGACCAATACAGCCGTCTAATATGTGTGTGTTCTCACATCTTTCCTCAGATAGGATTTCATGGTCCAGCACCTTAATCATGCCCTTCTATACACCTTTGTTTTTCTGGCCCCTCATCAATCTTTTACATGTTGTATGTTATAAATTCTGCCTGGAAAAACTTCCGCTCTGGTTGGATCCAACTCCTTACTTGGATGAAGCCTGTGGCCAAGCAACTGAGCATGGCTAAAGGACACTCAACACCCATCAGTACACGTGGAAGCATTGCAATCCCAACATTCCTCTAGTCACTCACTCTCCACTTCTCCGAGAAGACCATTTGACAGCATCTTCTTGGTCCTCAGACTTTCATTCTCCTTTACATTCTCAGTGATCTGCCTCTTGTTTCAGGGCCCACAGTGAAGCAACCAAAAAAGTACTCTTTGATATTCCTTCACCAAATCTCAACTGCCTTGCTTCTGTGCCCACAGACTTTGTTGTCTGATCTGTGAAAAAGGTTGAGTTACTCCTCTGTCTAGCATGGCAACTCCTTTACTGGCGTTCTGGATCGCCTACTCAAGGAGACTGCTCCTGCAGTTGCCCCCTCCCTCTCCTGAGTAAGTGCCCTTCCCAGCTTTCTGTAGGCTCCTACGTGTCAGGCTCCCACATCTGCCAATGCTTCACTGCAGTAGGCTTTGCTGGGCTGAGTTTACAAACCCTGAAATCTTCATGTATGCAACAGTGATTTATCTCTTGCTTATACAACATCCAGTGGGTGCTGAGGGGGTTTTCAAGGACAATTTTCCCCCATGAGACTGACACAGGGATCCTGGTTCCTCTAGCCTATGAGGTTATAACCTCAACAAATGGCTTCCAGTGTTCCTATGGCCAGGAGTAAAAAGAGGGGAAATGGCATACACATAATTGGGAAAACAACATTTATTATTTTTTTCTAGGAAATGTTGCTATAGAGATAAAACTTTTAAATTCCAAGATATTTAAAAAAAACTCTTTACTATCCATTGTGTGGGATTTCACTGATAAGTAAAATAATGTGCTGTGGACATATCAATGGAATTTTCTCTTTCATTCTGTGTTTGTGTGTTTTCTGTAGAATTCACAACCATACACTTATTTTGGGAGAGCAAGGGTGGTTTCATTTAATAAATATCCGATTGGGAGAGAGGGATTATTCATTAAGTTTTCTCTTTATAACTCTATAGCATCTGGGATGAAAATCAGCTGAATTCACATACGAAAGGAAACTGTTTGCTGTCTATTTTGTCAGAGTGAGGGCAATGAATTTGTTTATGCTTGTGCATCCCTGCTTGGGGTTTTCAGTAGGCATTCATGGTGCTCCTACCTAATCTTGGGTTTTGGTTTTAGGAGTCCAGCTGCATATTCACAAATAGGTCCTTTGAAACTAACAGATATAATAAAGAAGAATATGGAATATAGTTTCTGTTTATGTAGTTCATGATTCTGTGGATCAGTGGTTCTTCTGGTCTCATTGAGCTTAGTCACGCGTCCTCAGCTTCCTGTCAGCTAGTCAGCTCTGCTTCTGAGGGTTCTGGCTACAGGCTGGGTGGCAATGGAGATGACTTAGGCAAGTGTCTCTCATCTTCCTGCAGGATTGCCCAGGCTTGTTCACATGGAAGTTGGGCAGGATCCCAAGAAAGAGAGAGGGAGGCTGTAAGGTCCTGGATCCCAAGGCTTGAACTGGTGAGCTCTCAGTTCTGCCACATTCTATTGGCCTGACTAGGCACAATGTCAGCCCATATTTGATGAGTGAGGAAGTAGATTCTGACTCTTCATGGCAAGAATTGTAAAGTCAAGTACAAACAGATACAGAAAAAGGAAGAAATATGATTTATGGCCACTTAGTAACCTACTACATAGGACAGACACTGGAGAAGTGCAGCCTGAGGTATCAGAATTGTTTCCTCACCTAATACTAGCCAGTGGAGAAAGCGAAGTCAGAAGTATGTCTTTGAAACAAGACCTTTCTAAATATTTCTCCTTTGCTTGCCCATCCCTATCACTATTAAATACAGATCTTTCAGAAAATAGTCATTCTTTTAAAACTAAAAGCTCCAATTTTTAAGCTCATTTATTTTCCAGTGGAAATAGTTTTCTGAAAGAGGAAGTGTGTTGATTGCATCGAGAAGGACCAGCATCTTGTCCCCATGGTAACAGCATCTTGAATTCTCTCAAGTGTTCACCACCTGGTGTTTTGAGGCCCTATAGTCATATAGTACCATGTTACAGGATGTGAGAGAAAGAATCCACATGCACCACACATAACAAGGACAGTGGCCCCCCAGGTGCTATTTGGCATCAGATCATTCTGCGCAGAATGATCTGATGCCAAATAGCACCAATACCAGATACTCCTCCTCACAACATAGGAACAGATTATGTTGTAATGCTTTCAAGTATGTCTTAGACATCAGGTTTACTGCGCATTTGCAAATACACAGAAACACACACAATTAATTCTTGAGTTCTGAATGGAAACAAAACTCGCAGCCCTAACAGTCCTATTATTAGTTACTGGAATATTTGAAATTATTACACTTTTGCTGTAGCCTTTTAAAGAAGATGTTGAGAAACACGATGTCTAAGTCATAAGATACTTGTGTGGGTGGTTGCCTTTCCATGAAAATGGTCCTCCTTCCCAAAACTCTTGTCTTCCTAGGTGTCACTAGGGCTTTTGAAAATTGGAATTTAGAATCAAACCAAGCTCCATCTCCATGCGGTAGTTTGGGGGCTGTAAATGACAGATCTACTATCTGTCTGCAGCTGTGACTTCCGTTAAGCTGCTCAGGAACCACGAGAGAACGCTCTTTGTTCACTGTGGTAGCTGAACGGCTGCTGCTGCTGCTGCAACTGTAAAGCAGTTTTCTGTTGTAAAACCTGTAGTAATGGAATTCGGGAAAGGTGGATCCCTCGGGGGACTGAAGAGGGCATGTGTGTGGGATGTGTTTGAATGGGTCACTGGGTAGGAGTGGGGGCATTCTTCAGATTAGAAGCAGGAAACCAGTGGACTGCTGGGAAAAGTGGACACGAACTTTGACCTAGGAAGAGACAGGTCTTCCTGGATCCCGGGAGATGTCTGCCACGAGGCAGAGAAGTTCCCGAGATGATGTCGTCCACCTGAAGGGGACACAGAATGTGAGGAACCTAAATTCTGATACCACAAACAGTAAGGTAAGACTTGCCACTCACTGGTTGGTGTGATGATGAAAGAACTCTGTGCACTCAACATGCTTTAAAATGGTAAAGCAATGTCCAAAGCTCTTTCCTCTCCTTTGGGGACCCACAGGGCAAGGAGTGAGGTAAAAGAGGGCAGATGCAGTGTTAAGAAAAGGAAAATGCTATTGATGTGCACCTCTCTTTCCCACGCTGCAGAAAAGCTGGCTCCTATGGGCTTAGGAGATCTTGGGTCTGAGGAAAGGAATATTGAGTGGAAGAAAGAAACGGGGGATCTAGGCACCTTTACAATTCTGCTTCTCGGGTAACTTGGCATCTGGATGTCAGTTATCTGAGGAGAGGGAGTTTATCTCAGCAAAGATTTGTTTTTGCTTGTACGTGGGTGCCCTGGAATTCCTTGCATTCTCATTTATAATCCATCCTACATAGTCTTGTATGAATTTCTGTCCTCCATGTGTCATTTATTCCTTGCTGTCACTCTAGGATGAATATATTTATGGAACTCCCATCCTGTATCCATAATTCTAAAACCCAGAAAGCTCTAAATTAGAATGTTATTTTTTAAATTTTGGTGACAACACCTGACTCGAATTGTCATTTGATAAATTTATATTGTCTTTTTCTGTTGATTATTGATACATTTTTGTGAAGGAATATCAGTGTGTTTGCTTAACTAAGTGCTGGCCCAGACATGATGGGTGTTATATAAAATTTAGTATGTGTACTATATTACTTTATGTAATTAAAATCTAGCCCCAAGGATTTCATGTAAGAGACAGTGGATGTGTATTATTTCCACATTAAAAGTTGAAACGGAGGCTTCGTGAGGTTAAGTGCCTGACTTAAGGTCACATAACCAGGAAATGGTGGATTTCAACTCAGGTACATTAGATTGTGGTGTCTTTTTCTACTGAGTTGCAACTGGTTTTAGTGAATACTTTGTTTTGGGGGCAGGGAATTCTTTTGATGCACCACTTTTAAAAGAATAATGAAAGATGCTTTTGAGAGCTGTAGCCATAGGCAAACATTCACCATCGATCCATCACAACTCTGTAGAAGATGGAGAAACCTTCTATTGTTCTTTTAGCTTGCAGCAGACTGTTCATTCTGTCCACCTTTCTCTTTAGGATTAGTCCCTGGATGATACTGGCTTCCAGTCATCTTAAACTGAGTATCTTTGTAGCAACACAAATAAAATATGGTGAGAGCAAAGCAAGTTCCAGGCACAGTCTCTGGGCCGTCAACATGTGATATCTGAATCTTGTAATCATCGCCACTCTTTACAGACTTCGGTTCTTCATCTCAGTCTGTTTCTGTGTTCTTTTGTTTTTCCTTTTACACAGTCTGGGGAAAGAACGTTATCACTTTTAATTTAATTTAATTTATTTATTTTATTTAAATTAAAGTAATTAACATATAGTGTATTATTAGTTTCAAGGTAGAGTTTAGTGATTCATCAGTTGCATATAACACCCAGTGCTTAGTATATCATGTGCCCTCCTTAATGCCCATCACCAGGTTACCCCCCTCCCTCGACCTCACCCCCACTCCAGCAACCTTCAGTTTGTTTCCTATGATTAAGAATCTCTTATGGTTTGTCTCCTTCTCTGATTTCATCTAATTTTATTTTTCCCTCCCTTCCCCTGTGTTCATCTGTTTTTCTTAAATTCCACTATGAGTGAAATCATGATATTTGTCTTTCTCTAACTGACTTATTTTGCTTAGCATAGTACCCTCTAGTTCTGTCCACGTCGTTGCAAATGGCAAGATTCTTTTTTTTTTTTTTTAAGATTTTATTTATTTATTCATGAGAGACAGAGAGAGAGAGAGAGGCAGAGGGAGAAGCAGGCTCCCAAGGAGCAGGAAGCCCGATGCGGGACTCGATCCCAGGACCCTGAGATCATGACCTGAGCCGAAGGCAGACGCTTAACCATCTGAGCCACCCAGGCGCCCCAAGATTTCATTCTTTTTGATGGCTGAGTAGTATTCCGTCATATACACAGAGAAAGAGAGAGAGAAAGAGAAAATGAGAGAGCAAGAGAGTAAGAGCTCTGGTTTCTCTCTTCCTCTTCTTTTTTTTTTTTTTTTGGTCTTTTTTCAAGTTTTTATTTAAATTCCAGTTAGTTAACATACAATGTAATATTAGTTTTAGGTGTAGATTTCAGTGATTCAACATTTACATACAATACCCAGTGCTCATCACAAGTGCCCTCCTGAATCCCCATTAGCCCATCCCCTACCCACTTCCCCTCCAGCAGCCCTCAGTTTGTTCACTGTAGTTAAGTCTGTTTCTCTTCCTTTTCTTTTTTTTTTTTTAAAGATTTTATTTATTTATTTATTTGAGAGAGAGAGAGAGAGAAACAGCATGAAAGGGGATAGGGTCAGAGGGAGAAGCAGGCTCTCCGCCGAGCCAGGAGCCCGATGTGGGACTCGATCCCAAGACTCCGGGATCATGACCTGAGCCGAAGGCAGTTGCTTAACCAACTGAGCCACCCAGGCGCCCCTCTCTTCCTTTTCTTATAAAGACACTAAATCTATCATGGATGTCGCACCCTCATGACCTCATCTAAACCTAATTATCCCCAAAGGCCCCATCTCCAAATATTATTACACCGGGACTTAGGGCTTCAACATATGAATTTTGGGGGACAGAATTCAGCCCCTAACGTAATCTGTTTCACAACCACATCTTTTTTAAAGGTAGTATTTAAAAATGCTACATATAACACTGGATTGGGAATCAAAAAGTTAGGTTCTGTTTCCTGCTTTAGTGTTAGGAAAAAACAGTCCAAATCTTCAGACTTCTGTTTCAGCATACATTATAAAAATGGAGTGGAACTAAATGATCCCCATATAATACCCTAGTTTAGGTAATTTTGTCAAGGGTCCTAATATTATGTTACATGTGTAACAGCCACACAGAAGTAATAATATCTCTAAAGTACACACACTTCAAAACTTTTTTGTAACTTCACTTTTTCTTAGTAGTTTGTAATCTATCCATCTTCTCTGAGTTACTACTAATAAACATTTTCCTTGTTTCACAGATTTTGGAGTAATTTTTTCAGCTTCTGTTTGATGCATATTTGTATCATAATAATTACCTTTTCTCTTTTTTAGTTTTTTTTTTCCTATTGCTTGTTTCTTTTTGTTCCTTTTTTGGGGGGTGGGTAGCTTGGATTTTGCTGTTTGGGGAGAGAATTGATAGAGATAGCATAGTGGTTACATGATGTTAAAAAGATGTGAGATAAAAATCCTATTTTTTAAGAATATGATTTATATACAATTTGTAATTTCAAAATTAAACATTGGCATGGTCTCCTTTTTAAAACTAAGAAAGGTATAAGATCCCTAGTATGTGTGTTCTAAAGCATTCTTTCAGAGTAGGCAAAAATCTTGCAAGATATTTAAAAGATTTTTTTTTCCCTAAAAGACTCTTCTAAAGTAGCCCTGAATATGTCATTTCAAAATGTATAAAGAAATAAACCTGTCACCCATTCAGGTTGGGTGTGACCTTGTCCTTTGTCTTTTCTGTCACACTAGCCTGCAGTCGTTTGCTTAACACGGCCCACTTTTCAAAGATACGATTGTGTGGGTTTCAGGGGGCTGTCAGCTCTCCTTTCCCCAGATGGTCTGGGCCTGCTCTAGGCCTCTAGACACCTCTGGATGGAGGCAAGGTCCAGAGTCGCTCACTCTGAAGAGGCTGCCGATCCCCAGACGGATGACAAGATGCGCTGAGCCTTTGGAATAGACATGCAGGATGTTACTAATAAAAGACAGCCCTGCTGCCGAGGAAGGGGAAGGAAGCAGATGTGAGGGCAAGATTCAGGTGACAACCTGGGCATTATAGAGATGCAGGATTTTGTGGAGGAGGGAGAAAAGTAAGTTGGCATTTGGCAGTATGTGCGGAGGCGAGACCTGAGTGTGGGCAGTTTTCAAAGATTTCTGACCTTCTGCCTGCCAGCTTGGAATTAGATTTCTTGATGGAGGGGGAGGAGGAGGGAGGGGTGTAAAAGGCAGATGCCAAGAGAGATTATTGACCTGGCAACCCCACAAAAGGATGCTGGGGCTGGCACCTGAGGCAAAGAGGGGCAGAGCAGTATAGCTCTAGGTCTGATTCGCAGGGCTGAGTGCCAGAGTTTCAGCTGCCAGAGGGTGGCCTAAGATGGCCTCTTCTGTGGACAGCAGTCTGGAGAGAAATTAAAAAAAAAAAAAAAAGAAAAGTGAAATTTAATATCTTTGGATAGGTTTTTAGGGTTGGCATTCAGAAGTGTGTTCAGCTGCCTTTCTCCCGTCAGGGAAGCATAACCTCTTGTAGCCATTTGATAATGCTTTTTTTTTTTTTTTTTTTTTAATCCCAGCAATATTGCCACATTTCCAATTCCAAGACTGAGGTGGTGTGATGTGAAAACAGGCCTCCCCATTGTCCAGCAGTGAATACTAAGTGACTTTTCCAAATGTTGACCCAGAACACTATCATTTTCTGGGAGACAGGACTCACTGATTCCATTAGAATACAATTTTGTTGCCACATAAATCAGGAAACTTTAAATGTAGCAGCTTCGTTCCAGGGCTTTGCTTTCAGCTCTCAGGGAGCATTTGTTTCACCGTCCTAGATTACTTTAAACACTAGATGTCGCTGTTACTCGGTCCTTTGTGTGACAGAAATCAGGAGCAGGGGGAAGAATCTTCAGGAGGGGAGGATAAGCTTGTCTTCTGCAGATTTCAATTTAAGACCTCTTTACCTGGCATTTTCATCCCAAAACAGACACTCCGTATGTTGTGTTATTTGTTGCTATTTCCCCTTTTTGTTTTTGAAAGGAAGAGACTGAATTAAATTTCTTTCTGCTTTCCTTCCCACCAATGCACCTTCCCCTCCAGCCTTACTAATTCTTAATTCTCCCTTAAGATGTGGTTTTCAGCTCTAAAATATGAGGACTGTTGGCAAATTTGGAAAATCACCGTGCTGCGGATATTCAGAATCTATATATGGACTCCAAATGTTTCTCTTCTAATCTCTTCAGAACCTTAGAGAACTTCAAAATGCGGTTTCTAGTTTCCTTAGGAAAAAATGATGTAAAATTAACCCCAACTAGGAAGAGAATTCTGTGAGAGCATGGCGAGTCGGGGTTAAGAACTAAGTCTTCATGCTTACTCTCATGCCCTTGAGCCCAAGGGACAGAAGTTTCGATGAGTTTCAGTTTGTTTGAGTGGTGGTTTTAGACACACAAATCATTTGTTTTCCTGCTAAACGTCCTTCTGTTTTATTAAAAATTGGATACAGGTATATGTTTTAAGATGTGATCATTGGGGTGCCTACATGGCTCAGTCAGTTGAGTGTCCGACTCTTGGTTTCTGCTGGGGTCATGATCTCTGTCCTGGGATTGAGCCCCTGCATTGGGCTTTGTGCTCATCAAGGGATCTGCTTGTCCCTCTCCCTTGGTTCCTCTCTCTCAAATAAATAAATAAAATCTTGCTGATGCCAAAATGAACAAGTTGGTTTTTTTGAACTTCATCTCGCAGCATTTATTTTATTTTATTTTTTACAGGTCTTGAACTCACAACCCTTAGATCAAGACCTGAACTGAGATCAAGAATCAGACACTTAACTGACTGAGCCACCCAGGTGCCCCAACCTCATAGCATTTAATACTGCATCTTTAATGGTTGGCTGTCCCCAACAATTGCTAAGCCAGTCCATGTCTAAACTAGGACTACACCAGTCTGTTTTCTCTTTAGTTGTGATGCCACAGGATTTATAGATTACTCTGTGTTGTGATTTTATGCCCTAGAGCTAACTCTTGACTGTGGGCCAACTGCCAACTCACTCTAACTCAGGTTGGGACAGTTGTGTCTGAGGTGAAGTTGCCGTGGGCAGTTCTGATGTCACTTCAAGAATATGTGGGGTCTTATTCTCTCCTATCCTCTTCTCTCCTCTCCTCAACTTGCCTCATTTTTCCCTTCCTTTCCCCTCCTCTCTACTTTCTTCACTTCTTTTTTCTTTCTTCCTCTTCTTCCTTCTCCTTGTTGTCCATATATATGATCTTTTAATTTATTGTGGAATTGTATTAGAGGAAGAATCACGACCACATCTGTATTAGTTTCCTAGGGCTTCCATAACAAATTACCACAGACCTGGTGGATTCAAACAACAGGAATTTATTCTGACAGTTCTGGAGATCAGAAGTCTGAAATCAGTTTCCTGGGCTGAAATTAAGGGCTGCTAGGAAAATCTGTTTCCTTGCCTTTTCCTGGTTTTAGAGCTACAGTGTGTGTATTCTTTGGCCTGAGGGCTTCTTCCTTCAAGCCAGCAGTAAAGCATCTTTAGATCTCTCTGCTGAGATTATGACATTGTCTTCTCTCTTCTGTGTCAGATTTCCCTCTGTCTCTCTCTTGGGACAACTCTGATCACACTTAGGGCCCATCGGGATAACTCAGGCTGATAATCCCCATCTCAAGATCCTTACATCTGCAAAGTCCCTTTTGTCATATAAGGTAACATTATAGTTTCCAGAGATTAGGACCTGGATACCTTTAGGGGCCATTATTCAGTCAACCACAGCTTCCTAGCTATGTCTTTGGTCAATTTATTTAGTCCCTCTGGATTCAGTGACTTTTGCCTAATAGTGTTAGGTTTCATGAAAAAAAAAATGCTTGTAAAGTGCTCAGCACAGTACCTGGCAAAGAGTCCACTTTAAATTAAAATAATTAAGTGCTAATAAATACTGTTCTTACTATTAAGTATAATTATCTTAAAGATCATCTGGTTCTTTATCTCCCATTCACCTTTATGGTACTTCAATCTGGCTTCTGTCCTCACTACTCCACTAAAACATTTATTTCAAGGTCACTGGTCTCCTCCAGCTGGTCAAATTTGAAGACCAGTGCTTCATTTTAGCAGCATTTGGTATAGTAGACCACTTACTTCACATAGAAACACTTCCTTACTTCACTTCTGCCATATCACATTTTCTGGTTTTCTTCCTTCCTCGCTGGATATCTCTCATGTTTCCTTTGCCATCTTTTCCTTCTTTAAACCCACCATAAAATATTAGTGTTCCTCAGAACTCTGTCTGGAGTGCTCTTCATCTGTCTTTACACTGAGGTGAGGAGTAGCATGGCATGTTTGATGATCATAAAGAAGATAGTGAAAGAAGCACCTGGGTGGCTCAGTCGGTTAAATGTCTGCCTTCGGCTCTGGTCATGATTCCAGAGTCCTGGAATCGAGCCCAGGTCAGGCTCCCTGCTCAGCGGAGAGTCTCCTTGTCCCTCTTCCTCTGCCTCCTGCCCCGCCCCCCACTTGTGTGCTCTCTTTCTCTCTCTCTCAAATAAAAAATAAATAAAATCTTTTAAAAAAATAAAGAAGATAGTGAGGCAGGGATACAGATAGCAAGGGGTGGGAGTGGCATGGGATATGGCTGGAGTGGTGGTGTAGGTGAGAGTTTGCAGTGATTGGAAGACCCTTGTGATAAGGATTTTGACCTTAATCTTAAGTGTGATGGGCGTCATGGGAGGCCTTGGTGTTGGCATGTTGGGTGGGTATTGGTAGTGAATACCCGAGTACTTCCCTTTCTACGAGGTTTACAACTGACGACCTTCTCCTTCCTGGATGCTGCTGAACCACTGAGCTAGCATACCACCTGATGATTCTGGGCTTGGATGAAAGGGCAGGAAGGAGAGAGATGACAGAGTTGTGAGTAGAGTGACAGGCTCAACTCTATTCCCCATGTTTAGTAAGGGTATGTGATTTTCCTGTTTGTAGGGAAAACACCGCTAATTGTGGCTGGCATTGAGGCAGGAAGGAATAGACTTAGCTTCAGCCTGATCTCCCAGCCAAGAGATTATGCAGGGAGAGGCAAAGTACCCTCCTAAGAACCTACAAAGAGTCCACACTTGGATATTTCTTTCAAAGGTGGAATTGACAAGTGATCAGTATTTAAAAGAGTCTCAACAATTAAAGAGAATGGTGGATTTTTCACCAGGTATTGTGGTCACTCAAGTGATCAGATGTCTCCCCACCTCCTCTCACTGCCACTGAAGCTTAGGCAGAGGGTGCTGTTTCTGGAGTCCACACTCCGTCCTCCCCACCCCAAACACTTTCAGTTAATAGTGTGCCCTGCTTTTGTAGAAGAGGGAGAAATATAAAGATATGAGATAATCTTAACCTAAACTGAAGAAATGGTATAAGCATGGGCTGAGAGATCTTTAAGGACCTTGTACCTAGGTTGAACAGAGGTTGAAAAGGGATATATGAATAGGCATTCCTTTGGAAAATGGTAAAACAGTTTCATATTTATAGTTCAGTAAGTTGAGACTTTTTAATCAAACCAAGTAAACATATATTATTTAATTTTATTATTATTTTGATAACTAAAAAAAACTTTGAGTTCAGTGTTTCTTCTCACACTGCAGATGGGTAATATGGGGTTTTATGAAGTCAGGTGACTTACCCAACGGTACACAATTAGTGAGATACTGATCAAGGATTGGAACCCTCATCTCCTGGACTTTGAAGCCTGCATCCTTTCTTTTTTATTATTATTAATATTTTAAAATTTTAATTCTAATGTATTTAACATACAGTGTTATATTAGATTCAGATGTACAATATAGTGATTCAACAATGCTATACATTACTCAGTGCTTGTCATCATAAGTGTACTCTTTAATCCGTTCACCTATTTTTTTAAATTTAATTTTATTTTATTATGTTATGTTAGTCACCATACAATACATCATTAGTTTTTGATGTAGTGATCCGTGATTCATTATTTTCGTATAATACCCAGTGCTCCATGCACTACGTGCCTTCCTTAATGCCCATCACCGATCTAACCCATTTCCCCACACCCCTCCCCTCTAAAACCCTGTTTATTTCTCGGAGTCCATAGTCTCTCATGGTTCATCACCCCCTCCGATTTCCCCCCCTAAATTTTTCCCTTCCTTCTCCTAATGTCCTCCATGCAATTCCTTATGTTCCACAAATAAGTGAAACCATATGATAATTGACTTTCTCCGCTTGACTTAATTCACTTAGTATAATCTCCTTCAGTCCTATCCATGTTGATGTAAAAGTTGGGTATTCATCCTTTCTGATGCCTGAGTGATATTCCATTGTGTATATGGACCACATCTTCTTTATCCGTTCATCTGTTGAAGGGCATCTCGGCTCTTTCCACAGTTTGGCTATTGTGGATATTGCTGCTATGAACATTGGGGTGCATATGGCCCTTCTTTTCACTACATCTGTGTCTTTGGGGTAAATACCCAGTAGTGCAATTGCTGGGTCATAGGGGAGCTCTATTTTTAATTTTTTGAGGCACTTCTACACTGTTTTCCAAAGTGGCTATACCATCTTGCATTTCCACCAACAGTGTAAGAGGGTTCCCCTTTCTCCACAACCTCTCCAACATTTGTTGTTTCTAGCCTTGTCAGTTTTTGCCATTCTAACTGGTGGAAGGTGGTATCTCAATGTGGTTTTGATTTGAATTTCCCTGATGGCTAATGATGATGAACACTTTTTCATGTGTCTGTTAGCCATTTGTATGTCTTCTTTGGAGAAGTGTCTGTTCATGACTTCTGCCCATTTTTTGACTTGATTATTTGTTTTTTGGCTGTTGAGTTTGAGAAGTTCTTTATGATCTTGGAAATCAGCGCTTTGTCTGTAGTGTCATTTGCAAATATCTTCTCCCCTTCTGTGGGTTGCCTCTTTGTTTTGCTGACTGTTTCCTTTGCTGTGCAGAGCTTTTTATCTTGATGAAGTCCCAAAAGCTCATTTTTGCTTTTATTTCACTAACCTTTGGAGATGTATCTTGAAAGAAGTTGCTGTGGCTGATGTCATAGCGTTTACTGCCTATGTTCTCCTCTAGGATTTTGATGGATTCCTCTCTCACATTGAGGTCTTTCATCCATTTTGAGTTTATCTTTGTGTATGGTGTTAGAGAATGGTTGAGTTTCATTCTTCTGTATATAGCTGTCCCAATTTTCCCAGCACCATTTATTGAAGAGACTTTCTTTTCTCCATTGCATATTTTTTCCTGCTTTGTTGAAGATTATTTGACCATAGAGTTGAGGGTCCATATCTGGGCTCTCTATTCTGTTCCATTGGTCTGTATGTCTGTTTTTGTGCCAGTACCATGCTGCTTGGTGATCACTGCTTTGTAATATAACTTGAAATTGGGCAACGTGATGCCCCCAGCTTTGTTTTTCTTTTTCAACATTTCCTTGGCAATTCGGAGTCTTTATGATTCCATACAAATTTTAAGATTGTTTGTTCCAGCACTTTGAAAAATGTCATTGGAATTTTGATCAGGATGGCACTGAAGGTATAGATTGCTCTGGGTAGCATAGACATATTAATGTTTATTCTTCTGATCCATGAGCATGGAATGTTTTTCCATCTTTTTGTGTCTTCTTCAATTTCTTTCATGAGTGTTCTGTAGTTCCTAGAGTATAGATCCTTTACCTCTTTGGTTAGGTTTATTCCAAGGTGTCTTATGGTTTTTGGTGCTACTGTAAATGGAATTGTTTCTCTAATTTCTCTTTCTACAGTTGCGTTGTTAGTGTATAAGAAAGCAACTGATTTCTGTGCATTGATTTTGTATCCTGCCACATTACTGAATTGCTGTATGAGTTCCAGTAATTTGGGGGTGGAGTCTTTTGGATTTTCCACATAAAGTATCATGTCATCTGCGAAGAGAGAGAGTTTGACTTCTTTGCCAATTTGAATACGTTTTATTTCTTTTTGTTCCAATTTTAGTATATGTGCTGCCGAAGCGAGCACTATTTCTTTTTGTTGTCTGATTGCTGTTGCTAGGACTTCTAGTACTATGTTGAGCAATAGTGGTGAGAGTGGGCATCCTTGACGTGTTCCTGATCTTAAGGGAAGGGCTCTCCTCTTTTCCCCATTGAGGATGATATTTGCTGTGGGTTTTTTATAGATGGATTTTATGAACTTGAGGAATGTTCCCTTTGTCCCTATACTCTGAAAAGTTTTAATCAGGAAAGAATGCTGTATTTTGTCAAATGCTTTTTGTGCATCAATTGAGAGGACCATATAGTTCTTTCCTCTCCTCTTATTAATGTGTTCTATCACATTGATTGATTTGTGAATGTTGAGCCACCTTGCATCCTGGGGATAAATCCCACTTGGTCATGGTGGATGATCCTTTTAATGTACTGTTGGATCCTATTAGCTAGGATTTTGTTGAGCATTTTGGAATCCATATTCATCAGGGATATTGGTCTGAGATTCTCCTTTTTGATGGGGTCTTTCCCTGGTTTGGGGATTAAGGTAACGCTGGCTTCATAGAATGAGTTTGGAAGTTTTCCTTCTGTTTCTATTTTTTGAAACAGCTTTAGGAGAATAGGTATTATTTCTTCTCTGCGGGGTTTGGTAGAATTCCCCAGGTAATCCATCAGGGCCTGGACTGTTGTTTTTGGTAGGTTTTTGATCACTGCTTCAATTTCATTACTGGTTAGTGGACTATTCAGGTTGTCAATTTCTTCCTGTTTCAGTCTTGGCAGCTTATAGGTTCCCAGTAAGGCATCCATTTCTTCCAGGTTGCTTAATTTATTGGCATATAGTTGTTGATAATAATTTCTAATTGTTTCTATTTCCTTGATGTTAGTCGTGATCTCTCCCCTTTCAGTCATAATTTTATTAATTTGGGTCCTGTCTCTTTTCTTTTGCATAAGTCTGGCCAGTGGTTTATCAATCTTATTAATTCTTTCAAAGAACCAGCTTCTAGTTTCGTTGATCTGATCTACTGTTTCTGGTTTCTAATTCATTGATCTCTGCTCTAACCTTAATTATTTCTCTTCTAATGTGTGGCTTAGGCATCATTCGTTGCTTTTTCTCTAGTTCTTTAAGGTGTAGAGTTAGTTGGTGAATTCGGGATTTTTCTATTTTTTGAGTGAGGCTTGGATGGCTATGTATTTCCCCCTTAGGACCACCTCTGCAGTATCCCATAGGTTTTGGACTGATGTGTTTTCATTCTTATTGGTTTCCATGAATTGTTTAAGTTCTTATTTGATTTCCTGCTTGACCCAAACATTCTTGAGCAGAGTGGTCTTTAGCTTCCAAGTGTTTGAATTTCTTCCAAATTTTTTCTTGTGATTGAGTTCCAGTTTTAAAGCATTATGGTCTGAGAATATGCAGGGAATAATCTCAATCTTTTGTTATCGGTTGGGACCTGATTTGTGACCCAGTATGTGGTCTATTCCGGAGAAATTTTCATGTGTGCTTGAGAAGAAGGAGTATTCTATTGTTTTAGGGTGGAATGTTCTGTATATATCTATGAGGTCCATCTGGTCCAGTGTGTCATTCAAAGCTCTTGTTTCTTTGTTGATTTTCTGCTTAGATGATCTGTCTATTGCTGAGAGTGGAGTATTGAGGTCTCCTACAATTAAGGTATTGTTATCAATATGACTATTTTGGTTAACAGTTGGCTTATGTAGATGGCTACTCCTATGTTGGGGGTGTGGATGTTTACAATTGTTAGATCTTCTTGTTGGATAGACCCTTTAAGAATGATATAGTGTCCTTCTGTCTCCAACTACAGTCTTTAGCTTAAAATCTAACTTGTCTAATATAAGAATTGCTACCCCAGCTTTCTTTTGAGGTGTATTGGCAAGGAAAATGGATCTCCATCCCTTCGCTTTCAGTCTGGATGTATCTTTAGGTTCAAAGTGAGTCTCTTGTAGACAGCATATGGATGGGTCCTGTCTTTTTATCCAATATGCAACCCTGTGCCATTTCATGGGAGCATTTAGGCCGTTCACATTGAGAGTTATTATTGAAAGATAGGAATTTATTGTCATGTTGCCTGTGAAGTCCTTGTTTCTATGGATTGTCCCTGTAAATTTCTGTTGTATATCACTCTTGGGGTCTTTCTCCTTTTATAGAACCCCCTTAATATTTCTTGCAGGGCTGGCTTAGTGGTCACATATTCTTTCAGTTTCTGCCTGTCTTGGAAGCTCTGCATCTCTCCATCCATTCTAAATGACAGCCTTGCTGGATAAAGTATTCTTGGCTGCATGTTCTTCTCATTTAGTACCCTGAATATGTCTTGTCAGCCCTTTCTGGCTTGCCAGGTCTCTGTGGATAGGTCTGACATTATTCTGATGTTCCTTTCTCTGTACGTAAGGAATCTCTTCCCCCTACCTGCACTTAAGGTGGTTTCCTTGGTTCTAAGATTTGTGAGTTTTACTATTACATGCCGGGGTGTTGGCCTGTTTTCCTTGATCTTGGGATATGTCCTCTCTGCCTCTAGGACATGAATGTTTGTTTCAGTCCCTAGATTAAGGAGGTTCTTGGCTATGATTTGCTCAAATATATCTTCTAGTCCTCTCTCTCTCTCCAGCCCCTCAGGGATCCCAATAATTCTGACCCTGGAATGTTTCATGGTGTCACTTATTTCTCTGATTCTATTTTCATGGATTTTGAGTTGTTTTTCCCTGGCCTCCTATTTTTCCTTCTTTTCTATCAATTGGCCTTCCAGATCACTAATTCGTTCTTCTGCCTTGCTTACCCTAGCTGTTAGATTATCTAGATTAGACTGGATCTCACTGATAGCATTTTTAAGTTCTGCCAGTTCAGCTTTCATTTCTGCCCTTAGAGACTCTATGTTGCCATTAATTGACTTCTCCATTCTAGCTATTGTCTTCACAACTGCTACCCTGAATTCCCTCTCCAACTTCTTGGTTATATCTGTATCCATTTGTAAATCTCTGGCATAAGTCACAGTCCCTGAGTCTTTCCTATTTTGGGGGTTCCTCCTCCTAGTCATTCTGTTGAGGGGTGGTTGAGGGAATGTACAGAGTCCAAATTATTGACCACAACCCAGGCAAGATGCACCTGTTTTATAGGGACCTTAGGATTGTCAGACTCTTGTTCTCCCAGCCTGTCTTCTGGGGCTGGGACTGCCAGGCTGTTACTCAGGCAACCCTGTTTGGGCAGAGTTGCTCTGCCTCCTGTGGGGGGGATGGGCTCAGTGAAAACCGTTTTTTTTGGGTTTTGTTCTCTGGCGGCTTTCCCTGTCGGCTTTTCATGTCTCTTCCGAGAGAGCAGAAGAGACCGTTTCCAACCCTCTGCCTCAGAGCAGAGAGATCGCAGTCTGTTCTTCAGTGAGCTCTCCAGCCCACACTATCTCTGTTTCTGTCTGTGCTGCTATAAACTGCAGCGTCCTGGGTTGTGTGCCCCTCAGCAGGGCTCCCAGTCCTTGCCTCTAGGTGTGGGCACAGGGGGCATGTCTCTGCCCCTTGTGCTTTCTAAAACCATCAGCCACCCCTAGTTTGCACGTGTGGCCCCACCACTCCAGGTTTCAGTGTGGGGGGGCTGCTCTAAAGTCCTTTCCCCACTGATACCGGTCTGTGAATCTGTGCCCTGTCCCCAGTGTGGGAGGCTATCGCTCACCGGTTGTGTAGGATCCTCACGGCTCCCTCCCCCTTCTGTGTGTCTTCGGATATGTGCCTGCAGAATCACGGCTCCCCACTTTATACCTTCAAACCAGTTGCCTGCGATATTCTGTTTGTAGAGATCCAGATATATCTTCTTACATCTCAGGCTGATTTTGTGGGTGTTCAGAGTGGTCTGGTGGATATCCAGCTCAATTCAGGGGACTGGTTGGAATAGGGTCCCCTACTCCTCCTCCATCTTTTTTCCTAAAATCCCCCCTTCACCTACTTTACCCTCCACCTACCTCCCTTTTGGTAACCATCAATTTGTTCTCTATAGTTAGAAGTCTGTTTCTTGGTTTCTCTCTCTTTTTTTCTTTCCTCATTTGTTTTTTAAATTGCACATATGAATGAAATCATCGGATATTTGTATTTCTCTAACTTGTTTCACTTAGCATTATATTATCTAGCCCCATCCATGTTGTTGCAAATATCAAGATTTCATTCTTTTTTATGATGGAATAATATTCCTCTGTGTGTGTGTGTGTGTGTGTGTGTGTGTAAACCACATCTTCTTTATCAGTTCATCTATTGATGGATACTTGGGTTGCTTCCATTATTTGGCTATTGTAAATAATGCTGCAGTAAACATTGGGGTGTATGTATCCCTTTGAATTAGTGTTTTTGTATTATTTGGATAAATACCCAGTAGTGTGATCATTGGATCATAGGTTAGTTCTACTTTTAATTTTTTGAGGAACCTTCATTCTGTTTTCCATAATAGCTGCACTAGTTTGCATTCTGCCAGCAGTGCATGAGGGTTCCTATTTCTCCACATCCTTGCCAACATTTGTTGTTTCTTCTGTTTTTGCTTTTAGCCATTCTGACAGACGTGAAAGTATATCATATTGTAGTTTTTTTTTAAAGATTTTATTTATTTATTAGAGAGAGAGAGAGAGAGATTGCAAGCAGGGTGGAAGGGGAGAGGGAGAAGCAGACTCCCCACTGAGCAGGGAGTCCGATCCAGGACTTGATCCCAGGAACCTGGGATCATGACCTGACACAACAGCAGACGCTGAACCAACTGAGCCTCCCAGGCACCCTCTCATTGTAGTTTTGATTCGCATTTCCCTGATGATTAATTATGTTAAGCATCTTTTCATGTGTCTGTTGGCCATCTGTATGTCTTCTTGGAGAAATGTCTGTTCATGTCTTCTGCCCATTTTTAACTGGATTATGTACTTTTTCGGTGTTGAGTTGTATAAGTTCTTTATAAATTTTAGATATTGATCCTTTATTGGATATGTCACTTGCAAATTCCTCTCCCATTCAGTAGGTTGCTTTTTAGTTTTGTTGATTGTTTTCTTTGCTGTGAAGAAGCTTTTAATTTTGATGTAGTTCCAATAGTTTATTTTTATTTTTGTTTGCCTTGCCTTGGGAGCTGTGTCTAGAAAAAAGTTGCTATGGCCAATGTCTGAGAAATTACTGCCTGTTTTTCTCTTGTAGGATTTTTATGGTTTCAGGTCTCACATTTAGGCCTTTAATCCATATTGAGTTTATTTTTTTATATGGTGAAAGAAAGTGGTCTTTCATTCTTTTGCATGTAGCTGTTCAGTTTTCCCAACATCATTTGTTGAAGCGACTGTCTTTTTCCCATTGCATATTCTTTTCTTTTTGTTTAAGATTAATTGACCATGAAATCGTGGGGTTATTTCTGGGCTTTCTATTCTGTTTCATTAGTCTATGTCAGCTTTTATGCCAGTACCATACTGTTTTGATTACTACAGCTTTGTAGTATATCTTGAAATCTAGGATTGTGATGCCTCCAGTTTTTTCTTCTTTTTCAAGATTGCTTTGGCTGTTCGGGGTCTTTTGTGGTTCCATACAGATTTTAGGATTCTTTGTTCTAGTTCTGTGAAAAATGCTATTGGTATTTTGATAAGGATTACACTAAATGTGTTGATTGCTTTGCATAGTATAGACATTTTAACAGTATTCTTCCAGTCCATGAGTATGGAATGTCTTTCCATTTCTTTGTGTTTTGAATTTTTTTCATCACTTTTAGTTGTTTTAAAGTACACATCTTTCACCTCCTTGGTTGAGTTTATTCCTAGATATTTTATTGTTTTCAATTGTAAATGGGATTGTGTTGTTAATTTCACTTTCTCCTTCTTCATTATTAGTGTATAGGAATGCAGTAGATTTCTGTACATTGAAGCCTGTACCTTTTCTAACCCATTATACTGCTCCATATATGACACTGTTAACTTTGTTTTATGGCAGTGGCAAGTTTACATAGAGATACAATTAAATTACTGTTAATGATAATATAACCTCATGGGAATCAAACTACCTAAGGTTGCAAAGAGTGGAATGATGTAAATAATGAGGTCTGGTGTAATGGCAATTCCAATTTTGAAGTTAGTTTCTGTTAAGACTACAGAAAGAACTATGGTACTTCCCCATTTATTCTCTATCAGATAACCTGTATTATTCTAACCATAGGACATGATTATTTACTTTTGTATCATCTATTCCACACACATCCCCGCCACCCCTCCCCACCTTTAGCATGACAGCTCATTGATCTTATTTGTCTTCTTTTCTGATGTTTTACCAGCAACTTAGAACCAACTCTTGGCAAATAATAGGCCTTCCATAAATATTTTTTTGGATAAATGAACAAATGAGGAACTAATATTTAAGTTACTACTTAAATTCTACCTAAAAGAGTTAGAGGTAAAAAAGGAGAAAAAGGAGGATGTTATGGATTGAATGTTTGTACCTCCATGTGAAGCACCTCACAGAATCTCCCAGAAGATTGTGAGGGGAACTGGAGGATAAATGCCAATGAGTCATTACTGTTGTAGTTGGTGGAAATTTCCAAGTAAGTTTACTTAGGTGTTTGAAGAAGTAGAACTACTTTTCAAAACTTATCAATCCACATTCTGCTTAAAGGTAAAACATAATTGTAATAGTTTCAGGTAAACTCAATTACCTTTATGCATTGTCTTATTGTTTTTATTGTAAACTGAGTTAACTCAGAATTTTCCTCCTCCCCTGCCTTTCCCTCAAAGTGGTATAAGTGTTCTGGCATCAGAGAGAGGCATGTGGTCCAAGCTGTCCTTGCTCCCATATAGACATCCACAGAATGGGATGTCACTCATCCTGTCTGGTTGTTGGCCTTTGGCTGTTGCTCTGTGTTCCCATCATTGGAGATATCTGTGTTATCATCTGGAGGCTGGCTGTAAGCTATCCATAGTGGTGGAGTGTGGGGGAGAGGGCTTGTCATGACTGTAAGATACTTCAGGACTCCCTGTTCAGCTGTTCTGCACCATTCTAGGGGCCAGGGACATTGGGCTGCTGTCCCATGCCATTCCTGGCTGGGTAAAAGATGTCATGGTTTGGCTGCCTCAGGCTCTGTGCTACAGAAACAAGCTTTGTTCTATTACAGTTTTACCAGGGGCACTGCACAGTGCTGGGAATTCTAGAACTGATTCCCTCTTTAGAGCCCCTGCCTCAGAAGAGAATGTTTCCTTTTCTCCCAAATTCTTAAATATCTCTCTTATTGTCTTCCCCTTTGGAGCTAATCAAGTCATATTTTGATTAAACACTAAGGTGGAGGCTTAAGACCAAGTATATATAACACATTAAAAAACTGAACTCTTGTTTCAGCTTTCCCATTCTTCCAATCTTTTCCATTTCAAAAAATGACACACTGTCCACCATGGGAGTCTTCCTAAAGTCCTGCCT
Source organism: Mirounga angustirostris (assembly GCF_029215605.1). Classification (NCBI taxonomy): domain Eukaryota; kingdom Metazoa; phylum Chordata; class Mammalia; order Carnivora; family Phocidae; genus Mirounga; species Mirounga angustirostris. Next base: position 52,981,667 of record NW_026991709.1, on the reverse strand, counting down.
TTTGTTCATTCCCTGCATTCATGTCAATACCATGTCTTGTCACTCCAGCTTCTAAAATATACCCTGAAGGTGACCATTGCTTATCCTTTCTGGCACGACCATGTAACCACCACCCCTTCTGGATGGTTCTATTATGACAGCCTATTTCTTTGTCTCTCTGTATTTACTCTTGTTCCTCCAATCCATTTTCCACAAAACAGAGTTTTTTAAAAATATAAATCTGATCATGTCACTCTGCAGCTTAAAACCCTGTTAAAAGCTTTCTGTTGCACTCTGCACAAAATGAAAACTCCCTACATAGACTATAATCTTTTGCACTTCTGTAAAGTGAGGGTCATAATAGTGCCAACCGCATAGGGTGGTTTTGAGGATGACATACTTTTAATGCATTAATATATGCCAACATGCCTGGCATATAGCAAGCACTATGTGTTAGCTGTTAGTAGAGGAGAGGAGATGGAGCCAGACCATTGTTGATGTGGGTCTATGGAAGGAGAGTTGTGATGCTGACAAGCCTGGAGAGGGGACAGGGGACAGTGCTAAATCAGAGACAGCCTGGAGAAGGGGGCTGTCTGCATTCTACCTGAAAGGCAGGCTCCAGGAATGCTGCTATCAGATGGAGGCACCATCAAAAACATCACATCCTTTGCCTAATTTTGCCTGCAGCTTGCAGGGGGACTGTCTGTCATTGACAGGGACTAAACTGCTCCAGATTTGGTGGGGGTTCATGAAATTTGTTTTTCTCCTTGAAAAAAAAAAACTTGATTAACAATCACAAGAGAGGAGAAATGTGCATGCTTGTGGACTTGTGGTTTGCAAATTGCTTATAATTCTCATATTACTGTCTGCCACCAAAATACCTCAGCCTGATGAGATCAGAGCTACTGTCATCCTTTTACATTTAATTTTAATTTACACGAAATAATGTTCTTCCTGCTCCATTTCTCCCAATTCTTTTCTTCTCCTCCCCTGTTCATTTTTCCTTATCACTTCAAAGTTCCTCCTTTCAGCAGTGTCATCTTCTTTTGCTGTAATGTGCTTCACCTTTATCCATCTAATAAACGCATTATTTTCATTTCAAGTTTATGTCCTCTGTGGTCACACTTCTTAGCTGTAAAATTAAACTTAGAAAAAAATCACAAGCTGACTATCTAATAGAGGCTATTTCACATTTGTTAACAAGCATTTGGGTTGACATTTCTTTATTTTGTAAACTTTTATTTTGAATTTAACTTAGAAATTCAGGGAGCACTAAAGAACTCATGAATGACTCATTTTCCCTCCTCCTTTTTGACTTTCTTTCTTCTTTTCCATGCCTTTACGATTCACTTCTAACATGAACATTTTTTAAAAAATTGAGGGTCTACTGGTTTGTATATCTTCTCTACCTTGGATGTACTACTAACAGATTTGCAAGCAGTGTTCTTTATAAAAATGTTTGCTGTGATGTGAAACCTTGCCTTGGGAGGTAATTTTGCCATAAGATCATTTCCCCTACTTGGGATAAATATACAGTGTGCAACCTTAGGGATAGGCATTTACTTTTTTCTTCAGCTCAACAAGTATGCATTTCCTAGCTACCACTTTCAGAGACTGAATACTATCCAGGGTGAATCATAAACTTGCTCTCATTTGGTAATTCTTCATGCTTTTATGTGCTTGCACAGAGCTACACATTTTATCGTAATTTATTGCCTTCATAATTGTTCTGCTTTGGAATATGGAAATACTCAGTGCTCTCATTTCTTCTTTCTGGCAAATTCAGGTAAGCTTGCCTCCCATTTCAACTCTAACCTCTTACCAAAGGCCACCACATTCCTAATAGCACATGTTGAAAGTTCTGCCCGAGAGACCTTACTTTTGCTAATTCATTTTTTCCCTAAGAGATGATGGCTACTATTCTTTTGAATTATTGCATCCATTTTAGAAAAGGAACTAATTATTCTTTATTTAACAAGGAATATCCTGTGACTGATATAGTTGGATTCATGTAAAAGTGTGTAAGTGGTTAGTGAGGAGATCATTTTCTCCAAGAAAAAGTAATTTCAAAAGTGATTTAAATGGAGCATAAAGAAGTACTCATGAATATGGTTGCTCTTATAGCTAATACAGATATCTTACTTCTACCACTGATATTCCTGAGTGCCTTATACTTAGCAGCTTCTCAGAAAACATTTCTTGATATTAAGAGTTTTCCAATCCTGACTTTTTGTGTTGGCTCTTGAAAGATTTACACTGGGTTTAGAACTGTATATATGGATCTAATATTTTCTAAGGTGATATGATAGCTGGTGACTTGGATAATTGTATGTTGATGTGGCCCCAAAAGACCATAGTGCCATCAACATTCCTCTCCCTACTGCCTAAAGATCCCTTTATGTGCCCTGGCTTGCAACCCTTCCTTCAATTACAGATAAAGCTCTGCTGTTTCTTTTAAGGCACATGCTTTGCTTCACTGTAGGATGTTTTGTGACAATTATAAATTTACTTTTGAATTTTCTGCTTTACGGATTCCACTTCAGTGCATTACAACTGCCTGAAATTAAAAAAATATGTATCATGTATTCCGTGTGTGGTACCCATTCCAGCATGAATGCTTGGAGGTTAACAGTTTTTTCATGCTACTGACTTTGGTGAACCTCATCACTGCTGTAAAAGGAAGTCACAACAAAGCAAAAATACCCCTTAACATTTGAGCCCCAAAGAGGACTCTAGATAGAAATCTGGCATGGGAGTAGCAATGATCAATGATGTCACTGATATATTGATTCTTTCCTTCAAAATCTTTAAATAAGTGTTTATTAACTGTCTATTGTCAGGGCTTCTTCTGGGGACTTTGTTTTCCTTTCATATCTGCTTTTAAAAAAGACCTTTTATTTTACATTTAAAGTGGGATTTTGTTTCATTTGGGCCATGTTGTTTACATGATGAACAGTTACAGTTAGAATGGGTTTCAGTGATTGCCACGAAGATGTGCTAATCTGCCAGGTAGGGTATCAGTAGGGGTCTAGCTGTCACATGGAGAGTTAACTACAACACCCTTCCTTTTGGACCTTCTAGTTGGTCACTGTTCAGCTGGCTCTTGACACAGATTTTATTAGTTCCTAAAGGCATACCACACCTGGACTTGGTGCCCTCCCTGGTCGTTTGCAGATTTCTTGCAATGTGGGATGTCTACTTCACTCCCAGCCACAGTCCTATTATTCTGAGAACAAATCTCCAGAATTACTTTTGAAACCTGATGCAGACTGCTGACTCCCTTGTTTTTCCTTAGGCAGATTACCATTTCAGAATAATATGTATCATCTAAAAAGTATATCATAGGAGTGCCTGGGTGGCTCAGTTGGTTAAGCGACTGCCTTCGGCTCAGGTCATGATCCTGGAGTCCCAGGATCGAGTCCCGCATCGGGCTCCCTGCTCGGCGGGGAGTCTGCTTCTCCCTCTCATGCTCTCTGTCTCTCATTCTCTCTCTCTCAAATAAATAAATAAAATCTTTAAAAAAAAAAAGTATATCATAGTTAGATGTAAAGAATCTTTAAATAAGTTCCAGTAGCGGATTATTAGCATATATTGAAGCTTCCAGATGACTCCTGTAGTGTGTTTTGTTGGTGCTTAGAGATTAGCTCATGCTAATTTTCAGGACTATGTAAGACTGGGACTAACATATAGTATTTTGTACTCCTTTGATAATAAAGGAATTAATAAAAAAATCATTGTTTCTGAACAAAGGTACTTTTTAAAGAGATTTATTTATTTATTTGAGGGGAGAGGGGCAAAGGAGAGGGAGAGGGTGTCTTAAGCAGACTCCGAGCTGAGCAGGCGGGGCTCCATTTCATTGACCCTGAGCCAAAACCAAGAGTTGGTCACTTAACCTACTGCACTACCCAGGTGCCAGACTCTGCTAATTCTCTAATGCTCTCTTCTCAATATTCTATTGTGGAAAGTGTCAAGTGACCTAGCTTCAGCTCTGCTTCTGTCTTTTTTTTTTTCTTTTCTCTGTTTGTCTTTTAATTGCTCTGCCCAACCACTGTGTTTTCCTCATTCCTTCAAGAGGGGAAACATGCTGGCATAGATGTTAGCATAATGTGAGAAGCTGAGTCTAGAGATACATCTAATGACAATAGTATTAATAGGAGATATTTGGCTCACAGTCCCACACTTCCATAATGGCAGGACCCTGCATCTACTAGAATATAAATTCCAGTGAGATTTAGTCCAGAGCTATGCTTCTCAAACTTTAAGTGCATATGGATCATCTGGGGACCTTGTGAAAATGCAGATTCTAGTTTAACAGGCTTGGGATGGAGCCTACGATTCTGCATTGCTAAAAATTCAGCACTCAAACCAGGCCTAGAGGAGCAGAACACTTTGGATTTTAAATACAGACCCTAAGTATGATGGATTCTAGATAAAATTTATATTCTTAGATTTCCATGAAGAGTAATTGAACCCAAAGCAAAAGCCACTGACATTCTCATGCTGGGTGGGCCCACTCAAAATTTTCAACCCAGAATTCTAAGAGTACTAAACTCTTCATTCTAAAGGGTACCACACTCCTACTGGGCCTGAAATCATTTTCCTGGAAACATTTTCTCAAGTCTCGCGTCATCGTCAGAGATAGCTTGGATGGATGGGGAAAGCAGAGTATATGGAGTCAGAAGTTCTGAGTTTGAGCCCAGCTTTGCCTCTGCTGGGCTCCATAAGCTTAGGTAAGTCATATATGCTCATTCAGTTTCTATTTCCTTCTGCATGAATTGCCAATAGTAAAATACAACTTTATAGGTTTGCTTTGATATCAAATATGAGAATATATATAAAAGTGTTTTGTAAATGTCAGGTGCTATGCACATATTAGTTGAGTTTGTAATCTAGCAGTGATGATTTACACTCACATCAGAACATTTATGTTGTCTAAGATCCTTTCATTGTTTGTTTATTAGCAGTGAACATTCTGACCAAGAACACGGGTATTTTACTGTTTCCCCTAGGTATCATTTGTATGCAGTCATTGGTTATAATTCTATAATAAAAAAACCATTATTTTCTCCCCCTTAAAACACCAGTATTGTTGTTACCACCCTGGTTGTTTTGGGGAAAGGGAAGTGATGGGTAGCAAGTAGGAAAGTTGGCCTAAGACTCTGCTCAGAAGAACTAATTAGCGTTCCATGACAGTGGTGGATAGTATCCTGACTTACACACAACTGATGAGAATTGCTTAATCAGCACAGAGGCACACTTGGTCTGAGGAGAACATGCCATTTTCATCACCTAGGGAGGAAGTTGGCCTGCAGGCAGCTTGCATTTTAATTGATTTTATGATGAGCATTGACTTTATTAAATTTTAGACAGAATGCCCTATGGCATCTGTCAGTGGTAAGTGACAGGAAAGACATTAAAATTTTAGTGAACACTTAGGAATTCTTTATCAGGCATTTATTGAATGCCCCCTGGATGAGAATAATAATGCTTGCATTTATAACTTGCAAGTCATTTCCACAAATTTTATTTATGACACAAAATTTTCATTGAGTCTGTTTCCTTCTCTGATGTAAAAACCAACTTTTGTGGGGCTTTCATTCATCATTATGTTACAGACTCAGCACAATTTCCATTTTGGGGAGAGATAATTTATCTTTGAAGGAGAAAGTCAAGAAGGAGGGAGGACCAAAAAGCTCAAGAGCCACTTTGGCATGTGTTTCGTTAGATTTAGTACCACTTTCTGCTTTTCTTTCTAGATCCTCTCTGATTTGTTTTCAGCCTTAACCATGTCTTTCCATGCTTGTCATTCTCTTTTGTAATTAGAATACTCTGAGGATTTGCATGAAAGTTTAACCTACACTGAGCATCCTAAGTCTTTTTTATTAAGACAGTGTTTTGAACAAGGTAGATGACACTTTCCATGGATATCTTATTTAGAAGGTCTTCCCATGGCTGAGGTGGCCCCACCTTGGATCATAATCTCATCATCTTGCTGCACAGATTTGTTGGTTGACCAGGTGGTGCCCAAGTGAGGCACCATTTGCCGCAGTGCCTGCTTTGGCTCAGACCTCTGTGGTGGTCCAAGTCATGGAAGACTAGATCGGAGTAAGTAGAGAAAGGCAGCAAGAATTTCTCAAAGTTCTGAATTAAGGAGTGTTTGGAGAAAACGCAACTTTTATTTTTTGGAAATATATGAGACATATTGTATCTGATTTGACTACTAAATAAGCATCTACATACGAGGAATTTAGAAAGAATGAAATGAAACAATCTTCTATTAACTGGTTAATAAAAAGAACTTTTTTGAATGTTTGATGCTTGTATTCAACTGTTATATATAATATAATTTATGTTTAATAACACCAAAGCCTTCCAAGTAGTAGTCCTACAGGAATTACTCTAATGAATACATAAGCACCTCTTATATTGAGCATATTAATTGCTTATATGCAAATGATTTTAAGTACTTGAACAGTTTGACTTAAGAAGCATAAACATTATCTCTGTAATCTTGTATATGATATTCGTTTGCTTAGCAAGCCTTTTTTTCCTAATGGATTGCATAAAAGCAAACTTTATAATAAACTGAATATAAATTATCCTTAGTTTGGAAAAACAAATTAATGAGGTGTTATGATCTTAATTTCTAGACTTCTTTATCACCTAACTCAATATTGTGGGACAGTAATATACCATAAGTTGGTGTAAGTGACTCATAGTTTTACATTGACTTTTTTTTTTTAAGATTTTTTTTAATTTTATTATTTATTTGAGAGAGAGAATGAGAGACAGCACAAGAGGGAAGAGGGTCAGAGGGAGAAGCAGACCCCCCGCTGAGCAGGGAGCCCGATGCGGGACTCGATCCCGGGACTCCAGGATCATGACCTGAGCCGAAGGCAGTCGCCCAACCAACTGAGCCACCCAGGCGCCCCATAGTTTTACATTGACTTTTAGTCTTTATTTTTTTCTGCTACCTTTTAAGTGAACTAGGTAATTTTGAAAAATATTTGCATTAGTATTCTGGAATTAGACATCAGGCAACACAGCTTACCTATATGAGTGGGAGCACCATAGTTTTCTTGTCATTTATATAATGGACCTTCTAATACTTTTGTTGTCCAAAGACATCCTTTTTTTTTGGTAAAAGATTTATTTATTTATTTTAGAGAAAGAGAGAGAGCATGAGAAAGCTGGGGGAGGGGCCGAGAGAAAGAATCCTGAAGCAGATTCCCCGCTGAGCACAGAGTCGGAGGGGCTGATCCCAGGACTCTGAGATCATGACCTGAGCTGAAATTGAGAGATGGCTGCCCAACCAACTGAACCACCCAGGGCCCCCCAAAGACATCCTTGATGATATTTCTCTAGGTTCTCAAGATATCACCCATCTTTTTGGTATGTTAATTCTTAAGTATGAAAAAGTAGAATTATAATATCTCAGAGTTGGCAGGACCTTTAAGATTAGCTTGTAAAAACCACTAGTTGATGCACAAATCATAATTTCCAGAAAATACTTTATTTGTAAAGTTCCCCTAGGGCAATGAAAGGAATTTTCTATATGCGGAGCCAGACACATGCATCTTAATTCATCATAACCACACACATACACACTCATAGCAATCAGCTGATAAAATAATCTATTGCTAGAGCCAAGTAAACATGTCATAATTAATTTGAATCACACACATTTGGGCCACTATACCTGAGGAACAGGATTTTAATTCTGATCACAGGGTCACCAGTTGAATGAAAAGGAAGAGGGAAAGAGGTCTGTCCTTTCAGAATTCACCTGAAAATTTTCAAGAATATGTCTACAACTCTTCTAAACAGAATTCTGCTATTTTTTCATATCCACAGATATGTGATCTTCTGGATTTTAGATTTGAGTGAAATTTCCTATGGATTTATTTGCCAGTATATATCTTTATCTCAGGGAAGTTTAGATTATTGGCATGTTTCCTAAAGTGTGTTTTGAATAATAATGGTTAAACAAAATATTTGTAAGTAGGCCTTGCAATCTTTTTATCAAGTAAATTAGGGGACTTCTGGGTACATTTATTCATTCACTAAACAAATGTTTGTTACCTATGGTGTGGTGAACACAATGCAAGATGCTGTGCATATAATGATGGGCAAAATGGACATGATCACTGCCTCATATTGCTTATGGTCTAGTAAGGAAAACAGACATTAAGTGCTATGGTCTAAATATTTGTGCCCACGTTCCAGATTACATGTGGAAATCCTGGTGCCAAAAGTGATAGTATTAGAAGTGGGCCCTTAAGAGAGGATTAGGTCATGAGAGTAGAGCCCTTATGAATGGGATTAGTGTTCTTATAAATGAGGCTTCACAGAGGTCCCTAGGCCCTTGCACCATGTGAGGATGCAGCAAGAAGGCTGTGGCTGTGAACTAGGAGAAGGATCCTCACCCAAGCTGGTGCTTGATCTTGGACTTCCAGTCTCCAGAACTGTGAGAAATAAATTTTTGTTGTTTATAAGCCCCCCAGTCTATTTGGTTATAGCAGCCCAAATGGACTAAGACATTAATCAACTAATTACAGAAATCTATAGTATCTAACTGAAATAATTGCAATGAACATGAAATATAGGACACATATGGTAGATTGTTCTAGGAGGTCTTATATAATTTTGGAGTATTTAGGGGCTAGAGAAGCTTTTCCAGGAGAAGAGGGAAATTAACAATGCAGGAATGGAGCAGCATGTACAGAGGACTTGACATAAACAGAAACATGATATTTGAGAAATTTAAAGGTCATTGTAGTGGAAGGGAGGTTGGAAGGGAGGTTGGTGAGGTAAGCAGATGCCAGAATGAAGAAAGCACCTATGATATTTTTAAAGACCATTTTTTTTTTAAGATTTTATTTATTTATTTGACAGAGAGAGACACAGCGAGAGAGGGAACACAAGCAGGGGGAGTGGGAGAGGGAGAAACAGGCTCCCCGCAGAGCAGGGAGCCCGACGCGGGACTCAATCCCAGGACCCTGGGATCATGACCTTTCAGGCCACATCTGGATCCTGTATTCAGGGAGAGTTAATGAACAACAGCCCTGTCCTGAAATCCTTGCCTTCTGCAAAAGTTGTTGACTCTCTCTCAAGGGTTATACCACTCCTGAGGTTGAATCCTACCCTGAAAATTTAGAATATGTCTCCCTTGGGTTTGTCTATCCCAAATTTTCAAAGTTATTGCCTAGAGGCTCAAGTCAGTTGAGTATTAGGGGCTTAAGATTTAGTTATATGGAATTACATAAGTTATGATGAGTTTTCCTTAGTTCTTTTGACACGTATAATATCATACTGTATGCAACATTTTACAACTGGCTTTTCCATTCAGCGTATATTTTGGAAGTTTATTCATCTAACCACTGGTAAATTTATCTTTTTTAAAAACTTAATATTCTACAGTATGAATATATCAAAATATATTTAGCCATTCTATTATATTCAGCTAGATTAAACAAAACAAAAAGAAACAAAACACTATGTACTGGGTAGTATTAGTAGGAAGTATAGGAACAGGAAGACTAAATACAAGAATTGAATGATTCTGCCTGTTTTTTGCCCAAAAGATTATATGGACTGTAAGAACTTTAATTTATTCATTTTAATTACCTTTTCTTCATATTTATTTTGAGAAATAAATGATCAGCTAAACAGATCTCTAGAAAAACTCTTTATGTCAAATTTTATTCCTAATGCAAAATCCTCCATGATGCTTTTCTGGTTGTTCCAAAAAATATGATTTCTCATTTTGTAAATGTTTCCTCTCTACTCTAATTAAATCATTTGGAACCCTGTGTTCTAGTTATTTGCAATACCTCATTAAGGTACACGGCCTCCTTTTTGTCCCCCAGAGTGCCTTACTCAGAGGGGATCTACAGATATTTTTTGGTTTGATTTTTGAATTAAACTAGATTATTTATTCAATTCTGGTTGTTAGATGACCGACATTTTTTTTTTAAGATTTTATTTATTTATTTAATTGACAGAGAGAGAGACAGTGAGAGAGGGAACACAAGCAGGCGGAGGGTCAGAGGGAGAAGCAGGCTTCCCACCGAGCAGGGAGCCTGATGCGGGGCTCGGTCCCAGGACCCTGAGATCATGACCTGAGCTGAAGGCAGATGCTTAACCAACTGAGCCACCCAGGCGCCCCGATGACCGACATGTTCTTGAGACTCATGTGTACCATTATACTTTTGAGGGACAGTTTGTTATAAAATACTGAATTGGGAGGTTAATAATGATTTATACACCTCCAAAAGTAGATCTGTTTGTTATCCATGCTTCCTAATGCCCCTTTCCACCTTATTCTGCCAGTGTCTATATGAAGCACAGCAGCAGAATGATTGCTAAGTAGTTAAAACACTTGAACTCAATCTATCAATTGCCACAAAGTAGAAAAGAGAAGCCATAAACCATAATTTCCATTATGAAATATTCATAGAAATGAGATTAAATCTGTGTTACAATAAAATGTTAATAAGACCTTAAGAAAACAATTAAACATGTTTACTATTAGAATAACTGAACTCAAATCTAGATTATTCCTCAACGTGGCAAAAAAGGGTATTTTGGGGTAATTTATGTGTAACATTTTCAGGTAGGTACTTGCTTTCTCCAGGAAAATTTTCCATTGCTATGATGTTTCCATGTGGATAATTATAATTTGCAAGGATTCCCTGTGGCAAAAATAAAACAATTGGAAGTATATTTAGATATGTGTTCATACCTAATAGCAATGTGTTTAATAGCAACTTAAATCAGCATCATTTTGGGGAGCTCAAATTTGCTATCCACTATCTAAGATTCTTTGCTGTCCAAGTGAAGATCATAGTTAAGGAATAATAACATTGCTCAGAGTTTAGGAATCCTGAGGCAGAGACAGAAGTAGGAAGCCGAAGTATCTGCCAAGAATTAATAAGCTATAATAGGATGAGGAGTCTCTCCCATTTTTTCATACTCCTTAATTGACTAACTCTAAGCAGCTGTAGAAAATACCAATCTCCTCTTACTTCAGATGGCAATTCTAGCATCAGCTGAGCAGATTGGCTTATGAACTCTGCCTTCATCAATTTCACTGTTGGCATCATGGAACTGACCATCCTGGATAAGAATGCTACTCAGTTGCTTTTCTGAAATGTCAAAAAATATCATTGATTGCAACTCTTGCATTTTATGACAATAGTAAGTTTTTTGAAGGACATCTAGCTTGGCTGTTTACACTACAGGGTGAGGGGTGTGTGTGTGTGTGTGTGTGTGTGTGTATTTTGGACAGAATTCTGGAGTCAGCAGTTATTTTGTTGGAATTACTAATGTGATAGCCTCAAATTTTACAATATGCCCTGATAATGCAGTGTTCACCATGACTTGAGGTATAAATCATCTTTAGGAAGCAACATTAGTATTATGTTGAAGCCAGAGGAAAGAGAAGGACAGAGTAGGCTTGAGGTTCTAAGAACCCAGATTCTTCTGAGTTTTAATTTAATATGCCTTGGGTTTCTTCATTTCAGTCTCCTTTTGTTAACACATTCTTTTATAAATTACAGGCAAATGGACCACAGGCAGTGTCTTCTCACTCTTTTACATAAAACTACTGGTACTGAATTTTGGGTGTTTTGGTCACACTGTGTGTATTCATGGCTATTGCTTTTGCTGGTGATTACAACAACAGTTCAGATAATTGCAGTTATTGTCTCTACATGACTCCTTCTATGATTAAAAAAATTAATATGTGAATGTAATTCTGGAGAGCACTGTTCTTAGATTTTATTATCAATTTTCAACAGAGAGGCAAATCTAGGACCTCATAAATATCACTTATTACTAATGATTTGCAACTTGGTGAGGAGTTTCAGCTTTTCAGAGGGATTAAAAGAATAGAGAGAATTTTACATTTGTGGGGAATACAGTGTCAGTGAAGTACCTAATTGGGAGGCTATTCTTTCTTGAGAGAAAAGAACAGTTAACTTTTTGTTTCTCTTTGCTTGAGAAGGATGCTAATTCCCTCCTCAAGCCTTTCTCAAGATGGAGACGCCATCTCTGTCATCTGCCTTGGGGTGAGAAAGCAGCGTAGAAGAGTTGCAGCTTTTTGTTATCCTAGCAATATGAAACGCTAATTTTCTGGGATAAACCATGAGTTCAAAAAAAATAGAATTTCCTAGCATGTCAATTTTGGGCATTCTGTGAGTGTCCAGCAAAGAAGGCTGTGAATTGCTTCTGTCAGTATGGCTGGGACAAGTCCTTAAATCTGTTGACAGCTTGCAAATCTTTTTGCTGACTTTCAAACAGATTATTGACACTATTATGAACTAGCTTTCATGATAATGCAATAACAAAATAAATGATTGAATATCAGTTTTCAAATAAAATCTCATACTTAAAAATTAGACCTCGGATCTACATTTATTATCGCTCAACAGCCACTTGATTGTATCAGGATGTTGCACTTGAATTCAGTTTTAAGCAAGTTTTAAAATGTGAGAAGACTTCCTGGGATGTCTGCATACTTGAACGGGATTGGACTAATATTGTATTATTAATTCATCCATCCAGATAAATTGCATCTTATGCTTTTACTCTGTGGTCAGTATATTTTGAATTATGTTGTAATCTGTGCCTTACCAGATTGTTACTATGCCTTAACTAGTTGTATTCCTGTATACTTCAAAATTGTTTGTATTCTAATAAAGTTAACCTGATTTATCATACTTTTACAAGCCCGGATCTCAGATGGTAACACTTATTTATTTTAGTATTTAATGCTGAATTTCACCTTTTGATTAAAAGCTTATTTAGTCTACTAAAATGGGGTTTGGTTTAAATGCCAATTAACCTTTTGTTTCATCTATGCTATTTAAATGCATAGTATTATTGCACCTTGATAATAGAGTATAATTTTATCCTTTAATTCTTCATTGAAGCCAACTATATTTATTAAGCTAGTTGGAATTTCCTGACTCCAGCTATACTGCTGAGATGACTCAACTAATCATTGTTAAATAAAATAAATTGTTCCCTTTACAAAATTCATAAATCCTATTTCCTTAAATATTTTTGGAAATGTGAATAAGCTATTTTTAAAATATGAATCACATTTTTGCAGTTGGTTGAGCTTAATATGAATCTAGCTTTGGTCAACACTGCCTATTTTGAAATATTTAGTAGAACTTTATATTCACTTTAATTCAACAAGGCACTTGAGGTCCTTGTAATATAGTATAATTTTCCAATATAATTTCCTGACTTTGGAGAACTCACTATCTAGCAAGAAAGACAAGCACATGAATAGGTAGCATATTCTGCTACATGTTCTGATAGAGTGGTGTATATGCAGTACAGCACAAGAATGAGAATGGAGCACCTGATGTGGGACCACAAGGGAAGGCTTCCCAGGAGAGGTGGGACATTTGAACAAGGTCTAAGTAAGAGTGTATCAGGCAGATGAGAGGACAGCAGGTGAGATCCCTGGCTGAGAGGGTAACATAAGCAAACGCACAGACCTATGGAAGTGTATTAAGGATTTGAAAAGTTTGAGCAGTCATGAGTAAGTGGTTCATGGTATGTATGTATGGGGCAGAGGAGATAGGTAGAAAGGTGGGAATAAGAGGGGTAGGAGATTAAGATGTAAAAGGTTAGATAACCACATGATATTTTGATGCAGCCTAAAATGCTAAAATGTTTTACTTTAAATTATTTTAGAAGTGTCAAATAATGTGCACAAAGACACTCTTACTTCATCTCTAACATTTGCACCATGAGTCATTCCCTAAACTACTTAGGGATAGGATGAAGGTCAGGGTTGTAAGGTGCTGTGAGAAATGGGATGGAAGTGCAGATTGGGTACACGTTAGGGTGATTATTTTCATATTAACTGGTTTCCCTATGAAAGCTACAAAACTAGTCAAAGATGAGTCAACACAATTGTCATAAGTTCACCCCTTTTCTGATATGGTTTAAAAGTGAATCCACGTGCTGTATCATTGCTAAACTCATTTACTAGATTTGGTATCTTGTTTTGCAGATATCACTGGATTTTTTTCAAGAAGATGATCAGGTCATTGGTGAGTAATTATAGTTTTATTTATTTATTCATTTTTAGTATGGATGCATTTTATTTTCTCAGCGTACTGCACTGGAGAACCTCTAGTATAATGTTGAATAGAAGAGATGAGAACAGACATCCTTGTCTCATTACTGATCTTAGGAAAAAAGCAAGCTATTTCTCATCTTGTAATATATTGTTAGCTGTAGATGTTTCATAGATGCCTTTTATGAAGTTGAGAAATTTCCTTTCTGTTCCTAGTTTGGAGTCTTTCTATTAAGGGTGGATGTTATATTTTGTCAAATGCTTTTTCTGTGTATATTGAGGTGATCATATGGTTTTTCTATCTTAGTTTGTTGCTGTGATTAATTACATTGATGACTTTTGAATTACTAAATCAGTCTTGCATCCCTGTGATAAAACTCACTTGGTTAGACTATTACTCTTTTTATATATTGTTGGATTTAATTGGCTAAAATTGTGGTAAGACTTATAGCTATTTTTGTGAGGAACATTGGCTTGTCATTTTCTTTTCTGGTATTGTCTTTCTCTGTGTTGGTATCAGTGTAATAATGGCCTTGTAGAATGAGTTGGGAAGTATTGCCTGTCCTTCAATTTTATGGGCTGTTTATATAAAAGTGGTATTATTTCTTAAATATTCGGTAGAATTCACCAGTGAAGTCATTCAGTCTAGTATTATTCTTTGTGGGAAGGTTTTCAAAAGCAAATTCTGTAATAGATATAGGGCTATTCACAGTACTGATTCTTCTTGACTGAGATTTGGTAGTTTTTCTTCCAAGTGACTTTCATTTAATCTAAGTAGTTGAGTTTATTGCCATAATAATTCCCATATTATGCTCTTAATAACAGTAAAATTTGTAGTTTGTCACTTTGCTCATTCCAGATAATGGTAACCTGTATCTTCTATTTTCCTGGTCAGTATGACTAGAGGTCTATTAATTTTATTAATCTCAAAGAATCAATATCAGTTTTTATTTCATTGATATTCTCCATTGCTTTTCTGTTTACTACTTTATTGATTTAAGTTCTGATATTTTTATTTCCTTTCTTTTGTTTATTTTAGGTTTATTTTGGTCCTCATTTTCTAGATTCTTAGGTGAAAGCTAAGGTCACTGACTTAAGATCTTCTTTTTTGGGCGCCTGGGTGGCTCAGTTGGTTAAGCGACTGCCTTCGACTCAGGTCATGATCCTGGAGTCCCGGGATCAAGTCCCGCATCGGGCTCCCTGCTCGGCGGGGAGTCTGCTTCGTCCTCTGACCCTATCCCCTCTCATGTGTTCTCTCTCTCTCATTCTCTCTCTCTCAAGTAAATAAATAAAATCTTTAAAAAAAAAAAGATCTTCTTTTTTTCCTAATTTGGGCTTTTAAGGCTATAACTTTCCCTCTAAGTACTACTTTAGTGGCATCCCACAAACTTCGATATATAGTTGTGCTTTCATTCATTCCAGAATACTTTCTAATTTCACTTTTGATTTCTTCTTTTACCCTTGGGTTCTTTAGAACTGTGTTATTCAAGTTTCCAAGTATTTAGGAAATTTCCAAATATGTTTGTGTTATTTATTTCTAATTTAATTCCATTGTGATTAGAGAACATAATATGTATAAATGTAATTCTGTTAAGTTTATTGATACTTGATCTATGGCTCAGGATATGGCTTACCATGGTAAGTAGACCATATACACTTGAGAAGGATATGTATTCTGCTGTTTCACGTAGAATGTTCTCTAAATGTAAATTAGGCCTAATTGACTGATAGTGTTATTCAAATCTATTATTTCTTTACTGAACTTGAATCTCCTTGTTCTATCAGTTATGAGAGGGATATTGAATTCTCTGACTATAATTGTGGATTTATCTATTTTTTTTTTCTCACAGTTCTATCAGTATTTCCTTTATGCATCTTGAGACTTTATTATTAGGACACAAAAATTTATGATTTTTAGGCCCTATTGAAGTATTCACCTATTTATCATTGTGAAATGACCTTGTTTATCTCCAGTAATATTCTGAGATTTGAAATCTAGTTTGTCTGATATAAATATAGCTGCCTCTGTTTTCTTTTGATTAGTGTTTGCATGGAAACTCTTTTTCTATTCATTTACTTTAAAGTTATTTGTTTCTTTATATTTAAAGTAGGTTTCTTGTAATCACCATGTAGTTGGGTCTTGCTTTCTTAACTAATATACAAAAATCTTTTTTTTCATTAGGGTGTTTAGATCACTTACATTTAGTGTGAATCAGCACCCAGAGTTTGCTACACCTGTAGTCTTCCCTTACTTTTGATGACAACTCCATTTTTTTTTTTCTAGGCCCAAACAAACAAAAAAGAATTATACTTGATTATTTTCTTTCTTTCATAATCTCCCTCCAATCTGTTAAGACATTCTATTAGTTCTACCTTAAAACTTATTCAGAATCTGACCACTTTTCATCATTTTAACTCATCAAAAGTGATGCCATCCTGTTCTGAGCCACCATCATCTTTCACTTTGCTCATCTTTCACTTAATTAGCCAGTAGCTACTTAACTTTTCTCCCTGCTTCTTTCCTTTTCTCTTTCTTAAGGCAGTAGCTAGAGTGTTACCTTGAAAATGTAGGTGTAAATCAGAACATATCATTTTGCCTAAAATCCTGCAATAGTTTCCTGTTTCATTCAGAATAAAGCTGTCATCCTTCTAATATTAACCAGGATTCCAAATAATCGGTCCCCTCATCTTATACTCTGTCCTGACATTACACTACTCTTCCTTTCACTTCCTCTATTCCAGCCATACAGGTCTTCTTGCTGTTCCTTAAAGATGCCCTATCCTTTCTCCCCTTAAAGAATTTGGACTGGTAGTTCCTTTTGTCAGGAACACACCTCCTCTGATATCTCCTTGGTTAACTCCCTCAGTTCCTTTAAGTTTTTGCTCATATGTTACTTTCTCAATGAATTCCATACTCCTAATCATGTTAAAAATGTCAGACTGCCCACTTCCCAAACGCATCATATTTGGTTCTCTTACCTCTTCAGCTCCTTCATTGTGCTAATCATGTTAAAACTTATCAATTTCCTTTCTTATTAGTATATTTTTATTGTCTTTTTCATTTCACTAGGTTTTAAACTCCCCAAGGTGTGGATCTTTGTTTCATTCATTGACATATTCTAAGCATCTGTAAGTGCTTGGTTCATAACAAGCACCTGAGAATGATTAGTTGAAGTAACAAAAGTATTTTGATATTTTGATGGGACCATTTTGCCATGGGAATGTTAGAATAATTGTGTCTAAAAAACAAACAAAACAAAAGCATGTTCATACGTGGAACAGATTGGTGGTTGCCAGAGGCTGGGGGTGGGGGTGGGGTGAGAGAAATGGATGAAGAGGTTCAAAAGGTAAAACAAAACAGAACAAGACAAAAATGCCAGGGATAGTTTGCCTGAGTTACCGTTGTATTGTGAGAACTAAACTGTGCTTTTCATAGAAGATGAGCAAACAATATTTGTTGAATGAATGAACTATGAATGAACTAGTCAACCCTTGGTTTAAAACAACAAAAATAAACCCCCTCTATTATATACTTATAGTAAACACGGGGAGTGGGAATTGAATGTTACAAAAATAACCTATAAAACCTATTTGTTTCACGGTGCCTGTGTGGCTCAGTTGTTGGGTGTCTGCCTTGGGCTCAGGTCATGATCCCTGGGTTCCTGGGATCGAGCCCCACATCGGGCTCCCTGATCCACGGGAGGCCTGCTTCTCCCTCTCCCACTCCCCCTGCTGTGTTTCCTCTCTCGCTCTCTGTCAAATAAATAAATAAAATCTTTAAAAAACAAAAAACCTATTTGTTTCAATAATAAAATTAATAATAGTGTGTGAATATGATATGTTTCTGTCAATCTAAAGCATCTGAAAAAAACTACTATTATACAAAGCAGGTAGTCCAGAAAAAAGTTATGTCAAAAGAGCAATTAAAATTATGTCAAAAATTATGTCATAATTATAAAATTATGTCAAAATCCACCTACTGCCACCACTGTCAATAGGTTAAGTCCATTGTCCTATTTCAAGCATGGGCTATGAATGCTTGGGGGCAGAGTTTATGTCTTATGCTATGGGAAATTGGGCTGTATACATTTTTTTAGGAGTTACACTATAGGCCCAGATATATATATTTTTTTAAATGATTCTTTTTTTTTTTTTTTAAGATTTTATTTATTTATTTGACAGAGACAGAGACAGCGAGAGCAGGAACACAAGCAGGGGGAGTGGGAGAGGGAGAAGCAGGCCTCCCGCCGAGCAGGAAGCCCGATGTGGGACTTGATCCCAGGACCCTGGGATCATGACCTGAGCCAAAGGCAGTCGCTTAACCAACTGAGCCACCCAGGCGCCCCCAGATATATGTTTTAGAAAAGTAAATGGTGGCCATGTAAAGAAGGGTGTAGATGGGAAAACATTTCTGGCAGAAAGCCACTTAAGGGAGACTACTGTGTACCTCTATTCCACAGATATTTGACTGAATATCAGTGTGCCTTGATCTTTAGCATCTCACTGCCTTGCACATGCTGTTTTTTCTCCTTCAAAACCATATATCTGCATCAAACTCTCTCAAGGAAAATCAGGCTTTTTTTCTTCTTTCTAGAATATTTAACATGATGTATTTAGTTGTTTGATTATGCATCTGTTTTTGCATCTGTACTTTGATATCTGCTGTTTCCATTTCGTTTTTTATAAACCCAGTAACAAGCATGTTACTCGGCACAATAAAGTGAAGTAATCAATAAATTATTTGGGGATGGTTGAGCAAGATGATGAGAAAGTGAGTTGCAGTGGTAATGAGGATGGAGGAGTGTGTGTGTGTGAGCATGTGTATAGTAGAGAGGGAATTAATCAGTTGGATGTTAGTCATGAAGGAGATAGAGGAGTCAGGGGTGTCATTTAGGTTTTAGTTTTGTCCTTTGGATAAATATTCCATTCGCCAGAAACATTAAGTGCTATGGTAGACACAAAAATAACTGTCTCCTGTTATTCTTTTGGAAACATTGGGAAAATATCCCTGAAATGTTTTATGTGCTCTCTAACTTATAAAGGAAAATAAGATGCTTTCTCAGACTTGGAACATGGGTCCAAGTCTGATTCAACTAAGTGTTGGGGGAAAAAAAAGCTTTTTCCAGTATTGGGTTATTTTAATTGAGCACAATATTGTATCTCTGTTTGCAGTGTGGCCACATTTACAGTCATTAATATCTTTTAAAAAATGTATGGCTACAGCATTGGAGAGCTGTTGTAGAAAAAGCAGCAATATAATAGCTTGGGTGATAGCATCTCTTTGAATGAGTCACATGTGGCTCTAAAGATGCTCACTGAGAATTGATCTGGAGGAGATCTAAAAGTCAGTTCAATTCGATGGATTCTAGTCTGGGACATAGAAGGTGCAATTCAGAGTAAGAATGTAAAGTTAAATGAGTGGGCATTCTCCTCAATGGTAATCTGGTTTACTGAAGGATGGAAAAAAGGTAGCTTCCAATCACAAATAAAATTTCTGACTCAAATTGAGTTAGTCAGCCTCCCAATCTGGAAGAACATCCTTAAACATGAAATAAGGGGCAAACATATTCAGATTTATCTATTTTATTTGCTGGCATTAGCTGTCTTGAATGTATCAATGACAGAAATATTTGAATTGAAACAGGTTCTCATAAATATCTCTTGATTTAAATACAGACCATGTATGAGTTAATATCAGACCAGTCTCAGGAATTATGGGTAGAGTGTGTGCTTATTGATGCAATAAAACATATATATCTTGAACTAAAGTATTTGGAGATATTTCCCACAATTGTGCTATATGGATTCAGAGATAACTAACTTCTTATACTATTGTTATAAGAATAAAAGAAAATATATAAAGGAAATCTGTTTGAAAAAGAAAGAAAACTATCTCCATATATGTTGGGATAGGAACACTTCAATTTTCTGTGTGCCAGTAAGCTTTCATTTCTGCTATCCACCCCCATGAGAGAGTCATATTTTACAAAATGATAGATCAGTGTATTAAAACTCAGTTATGTTCTGTTTTCTTCTATACAGCTGGGCAGAATGGTAGATTCAGTCCAGTTCTTGCTGTTTTTTGTCTTTTACTCTATTTTATTTTCACTACCTCTGTTAATATGGGGGAGGGGGTAATTGAGCCAGGGCATATTCGAGAAACCCAATGGACTCTTTTGCTTCCATTTCCCATGTAGCATATTGATTCCTGTAGATTCCAGTTAGTTGAATTAAGAACTGTCTAGTTATTGGAAGGGTAGTCAGAGACATTTATTTTTCCTCATATGAGTATGACTTTTCACAGAGAATACAAACTCACAAAGATGCACAAAACACAGGTAGCCTTAAAGATAGTGGTATTTGCTTGGGGGTAGGAAGATCAGTTTCATAAGTGTTACCTTCTACGTACACACAAGGTTTAGTTTCATAGGGTGAACATCAAGGGGTAAACTGTTTGCTGTACGTTAGCTCTTATGATGAAATTCTGGTTGAATTATTGGGTCCTTATCTTGTTATAGGAGGCAATATAGAGGAATGTTAAGAACACAGGCTGTGTATTCAAATCCTGAGTTGAAATCTGAGGTTTGCCACTTACTATTTGACTCAGCTTCTTTTTGACTCCCTTGGACTCATTTTTTTCTTATGAAAAATGAAGATAAAAATGAAACTTTTTTTTATAGGTTTGCTTTGAGGATCAAATAAGCTAATGCATAAAAATGCTTAGAATGAGTTCTGTTACATAGTAGGTGATTAAAAATTTTAGTTGTTATTATCATTACTGACTTAATTTATTTTTTAAAGATTTATTGATTTATTTGAGAAAGAGAGAGAGAGAGTGTGGGGAGGGGCAAAGGGAGTGGGAGAGAGAGAATCTCAAGCAGACTCTGGCTGAGCACAGAGCCTGACCTAGGGTTCGAACCCATGACCCTGAGATCATGACCTGAGCCGAAATCAAGAGTCAGACTCTTTTTTTTTTTTTTTAAGATTTATTTATTTATTATTTGACACAGAGAGACACAGCGAGAGAGGGAACACAAGCAGGGGGAGTGGGAGAGGGAGAAGCAGGCTTCCCGCTGAGCAGGGAGCCCAATGCGGGGCTCAATCCCAGGACCCTGGGATCATGACCTGAGTCAAAGGCAGACACTTAACGATTGAGCCACCCAGGCACCCCAAGAGTCAGACTCTTGACTGACTGAACCACCCAGACACCCCTATCATTGCTGATTTATTAACAAAACTATACTTTCGTTCTTATTTGTTACTCCTGGTATGTATAATGCCCTTGGGAATGGCTTGAAAAGAATGGGTGGGTGATTGACAGGATAGGATTTAGGAATTTCTGGGTCTCTGGAAGTAATATTTATCTCATCTGAATAACTTCTAACTGCATTTCTGAGAGCACAGGTTATTTCTATTAGTTAGCAAACTGAAGGCTACTTGTATCATCTATGTAGTTTAACATAATGTTTTGCATATGGTCAGTATTGGGTAAATACCTGGAATGAATGAACCCTCTTTATTTGTGGGGAAGCAAACTGTGACATAGAAAGGAGAGATGAGCTGAAGACCTCACAGCTGGGTACCAAAAGGCCAAGATTAGAAGTTACCTATTCTAATGAATCCCGGGCCATTACTTTAAAAATATATTCCACTGCTTCTTGGATTATTTTGTATTACCTTAAAACTACAACTCTTCTCAAGAGCGCAGAAAAAAGATCAACCATCTACCTGCAAAGCCACTGGAACTCAGAAATCAAACACAGCTTTAAGACATTGAGTATTGTGTGTAATCAAATTCTACAAGAGGTGGCTCTTCCGAATAGTTTCCATTTAAATAATAGTGCTGGTTCCTGGCATATTGTAGTTGTATGTATGTGTGCCAGTTCTTCCTGATTTAATCTTGATTTCTGAGGTGTTTGAGGGGTTTTAAGAAATCATGGGAAAGTCTGGCCAAAGCACAGAAGGAGTTCATTCTGATTACAGCACTCATTGCCTGAATCCTGTTCAGCAGGATTTTCATAGAAAGGTATCATTGAAAATCAACCTGATTTTTAAGAGAAAAAATTTTAAAAATCATTAGAAAAATGCAGTAGGCTTTCTTATAATCAAATATGTATTGGTTATGAAAATATATTTGTACATTCAAATAACCCTTAGCAATGTAACTTAATTCTTAATTTATATACATATAAAATATATAAATAGGTCTAAATAAATATATAAAAATATAAAAATGTATATTTTGCAGGCTCAAAAAAAACCCCTTATATATTTTCCAAATTCATAGGATTCAAACTACCAATAGAAATACTTTGCCCTTCTCTTATGAAATGTCACTGTAAAACCAATTGAATGAAAAATCTGGAACGTGAATTGTATTTGCCATGAAAAAATGGGAATTGCAGCAAGGCTTCAGAAACCTATTAGTAATAACCCTTGAAACATCAGCATGTTAAATTACATTTAATAGGATTTTTTCAGTATTACTGATATACGATTGACATACAACACTGTATAAGTTTAAGGTGTACAGCATAATGGGTTGCTAACTAATAGAAATAACCTGCTGGTGGCAGAGTGCAGGTTAAAGGCTTGGCATTTGGAGCCAGATTCCTTGGGATTAAGTTTCACTCTGACTTTGTACGCATAGAGAAATTAATCAGTGCAGTTCTGCTTCCTTTTCTTCATTTGAACAAATGTGGATTTTGACCTAATATTCTTCATAGGTATTTTATATTAAAAAAGCAATAAACGAAACAATTAAGTGCCATAAAATGTGCCTACGTGTTTGCACCTTCCAGACCAATCATGAAGGTCTGGTTAGAATAAATTGGGTCCCTTGAAGGGGTGGGGCTCATTGGAATGCCTCTTATGTGGAAGAAGATTGGATCGCAACATTATGTTTTCATGACAATAAACCATTGGATACACATTGGATACAGTTTCCAGAGAAACCAGGCGAATGTCCATTGAGCTTAAATACACAGGTCATTGGACATATTTCAGAGACCCTCTGGATTGGAATGATTTATGAAAGATTGCAATTCAGGCCTTTGGGAACAAACTCAGTCTGTTCCCAACCTTGAAGTGAATTGGACTGGGACTTTAATAAAAAATCCAACTCATATGGGTAGACTTTTTATGACCTGGATGAAGAGAAGGGAGTAAGAGAATTATAAACTGGATTTTTGCATCTGGATTTTTGCAGATATCAGTAATCTATGTGTAGTGAGTTTCATCTGGTTAGAAGTCTGTGTGAAAAAAGTAAGGGTGGAGGTGGTGGTGCTAAGATTGGAGAGACTCACATGAGGTGGCTCATTACAAGGAAAGTATTGTATGCTTTAGTGTTCTGTAGAGATGCAATCAGTGACTAGCAACATATTTTACCTAATTTTCCTGATAGTTTCCCCATCTGTAAAATGGTTTCCTACTTCCAGAATTGTTATGAGGAATAAATGTACCAAAGTATGCAATATAGGACATGATTAGTTCCTAAGTATCAGATCTTTTCCTCATCTGGGAATTTTGGATAACTAGCTACTGCCTTCTGGGAGGAAAGCTGGTCTAGGAGAGTATGAATGGATTACTATGGAAAGGTGCTCCCTCCTTCTACCCTTCCACAGGGCTTTCTGTAGTTCTGTAATCTGGTAGATGAGTCTTCTCTCTACGTCTACTGAATAGATAAAAAAATTCTCATTTTCTTGCCTAATGCTTTATTCTAGAAAATATTAGGGGAAAGAGTGTGTGTGCAGTCCCAGCATTGCCTTCTTTCCTAGTAAATCTCCCAATGCAGTTTAATGTACCTCTTTTATATGTAGTTTTAAAAAATGTAAATATTAAATCACTGACTTTGATTTTCAGTGGGGAGGAGGATAAAACTGGGAAAAAAAAAACTAGATGCACACAGGGAAGGGGAGAAGAATTGATCATCTTGGAATTGCAGCTTCTGCTTATGCAGACAAATGGTGGTGGCTAATATGCTGTGTGTTTTGCAGAGCCCTGGCATGCCGCCAGCCATGATCCACCTTAATATTTAATAGGCATTTGTACAGAAACACTGCATAAGTATGAGAAATGTTAATTGCTCATAACATTTTTTTTTAAAGATTTTATTTATTTTTTAGAGAGCGAGCGAGAGAGAAACAGCATGAGAGGGGAGAGGGTCAGAGGGAGAAGCAGGCTCCCCGCTGAGCCGGGAGCCCGATGTGGGACTGGATCCCAGGACCCTGGGATCATGACCCAAGCCGAAGGCAGACGCTTAACCATCTGAGCCACCCAGGCGCCCTTGCTCATAACATTTTGTTTTACTTTATTTAGCAGGCTGTTAGACATAAAATAAAGAATGTTGTTTGGCTAGGTTGAAATTTTACTGTTCATCTCTTAAATTTTTCTGAGATAGTTTTTCTGTGAAAAGTTAGTAATAAATACTTTGTATTTGCATCATGCCTCATTCTGAAGAGATCAAAGTCCTGAACACAAACTCACTGAGACCTGGGAAGGATTCTAGGCTCTTCTGTACTCTGCTCAGCTCTCCTGAAAATGCCATTCCTAGCAGTGGGGCTGAGCTGTGGGGAAACAGTCTTTTATATACAATCAGCTTCTTGAAGTTCTGCTCAGTTATTTAACCCTTGTAGAAAACATCTCAAATTCTGAAGGTTCACTGCCTGTCTGGTTTTAGCTTCATTACTGAATGATTTTTTTCATGTTTTTATTAAAATTTCACTTAAAAATCAGTTTTAGTTTGGAGAGAATTATGTAAAATATTTGTACAAAAGCACTAAATAAAACAATTTCTAGTAACTTCTTAGGATTCCAGCAGAAGGAAATGTGATACCTGATTGCAAATGTAGAGAGAATAGATGTGTTTTAATAGAGAATTCTTACATAATGTGAAACTTTCTGACCATCATAGTATAGTCCAAGTTCTATAATTCTGTGTTCTTTTAATGCAACATGCTATTCTTTATGCTTTTAATGTGCTTCTTCTTTTTACTTCTGTGAAGGCTTATTCTTTGTTTGTTCAAAAGTTCCTTTTGCTGAGAAGTTTTTCTATACCTAACCATACACTCAATTTGTCATTATTTACTCCAGCCTGAATGTTTCCTCAAGTCTAGTAGCACTTACCCATGGCACTGTAATTATTTGTATACATGTTTACTTTTCTCACTATGCTCTGAACCCTTTGAAGAGAGATCATTTGTCTTATTGTTTTCTGAATCTTTATTGTCTAACACAGTGCCAGATACTTATAAAATGCTCAGAGCATTTTTAGAATGAATTGTTCCTATACATTTTCAAAAGATTCTACAAAATTTAAAACTTCAATAGATTTTCATTTCAAATAGGCTCCTACCAAATCGGCATCAGCTCAAGAGAATTTTTCTTGGTGTTTTAAAAGCAATTAAACTGTCCCCTTTATTAATTTTAAATGAGCATTTCAGAAAAAAATAGGAGAAAATAAATAACTTGAAATCTTAAATAAGAATTGGATAAGAGATAATTATGGATCAGTGTGAACTTTATAAAGTGAATTTGCTTTGCTAAGTGAAAAATTGTAGGTGTTTGTAAACAGAAAGGTAAATGCCTGTTTCAGGCAACAAGGTATTTCAATCTGTGGAAACTTCTACAGATATGTTAAATGTAATTCTTTACAATTTCACCCCTAAAGCAATGTAGTCACTTGTTTGGTCTTGTGTGTTAAGTTCAACTCTTTATTTTTATCTCATTTTGTCTGCTTGAATTTTATAGCATACAGTACAATCTTCAAGAGAATGTGAATGTTACTCTCTTGTTCATCCTTACTTTGTGGAACCTTGAGGCAGCTTTTCAACAAAATAGTACAGTGAATTGCTATAGGCCACAGAGCAAGTAAGCTGTAAGGAAGAGAAAAAAGTTCAAGTCTCTTATTTCCCTGAGACCCCATTCTCCGCTATGATGAGTAAAATGTTCTATCCCTAGACTACATATTTCACAATGATCTATAAAAGTTTAGAGTTTCTACAATAGTGTGAACCTCCATAAGAAATACAGATGCATATCAATAATAGAACCTTAGTACAACATGTCTGGAATGCAGAGCTTTAAAATGTTCACCCCCACTAATTTACATTCTTGAGAATCTCTCTTAAAGATATAATTGAAGTGCAAAGATTTATGTTAAAGAACTTCACATCATTATTTATCTTATAAAATAATTGAAAATGATTAAATGTTCAACAATGTAGAATTGGTAGATAAATTATAGTATGTCTATATGAGGAAATATAAAACAAAAATTCAAGTGTTGGGAGATTTTTGCAAAGACTTTGGTAAATGGCCACAATATAATGTTACATGAAGAAAGACAAAAATAAACTGGTATATAAAAAAAAGCATGATTTAACTTTTAGCAAAAAGTATACACACACACATATATACACATTAGAATAAGAAAAAGAAAAAATAAAAAGGAATTAAGAACAACTGTATTCATTTTTTTCAATATCTTATAAGAGCATATATTGCTGCAAAATTTTAAAAAATTGAATGGTACCACATTGTACCTCTATTAAAATTTTACTGTAGGAAGTTACTTTTCAGGGTAGATTCAGCACATGGTAGAGCATTGATATAAATGATATTTTGCTGCCTGATGTCCTGGAAAATGCAGATAGATTTCATTTGAAGATCATGAGCTGTGCATCAGAGTGACTTGAGTAGAGAGAAGTTTTCCTGCCTGGGATTCATCTAAGTCCTACTGCATAAGTACATCTGGGAATGTAGATGTAGAATACAGTATATATATTTTTGCAGTGCTAATTCCAGGTAATTCAGATACGCATCACTGATTATACTGCTGCTTTGTTTAGAAATAAAGAGACCAAATCTTGATTCAAACTTAGGAAGAATTGTCAGGTAAGGATGGATGAGCAGGAAACATTTAACTTCTAGTAAAAAGGATCAGTGAGATGCTCATAGGTCTCTGAAGAGGGACGTAATCATTGAAGCATATTTACTGGTAGTAAATCTGCCTGTTATAATAGTTATAGAATAGTAGTTGGATACTTATTGCTTTCTTAAACTCTTGAATTGAGGGTAGACTAAAGGGAAGTGAATAGATATTCTTTTTTATTGGAATTATGACCTGAGAAGGATATTTGAATCGTCACAAGGATATGCAGGCCTAAATTGGCAGTTTAATTTAATTAATATTTCTATCCTTTATCAGTATAATACACATAACTCAGGAAGTTTTAATTCCTTTTACCCTCTCCCATTTTATGTAATAAAACTATTTCCACTATTTAGTTTTATCTAGTTTGTTTATCACATTTTTTGGTTTGTTTTTTAGAGTCAGTGTTTGTTCAAACTGGCCCTGAAATTTGGCGATTTATTTGCTCACCTTGGTTTTTTTTCAAACCATTCCTTCTTTATCTAAATTGTATTTTATGAAAATTTAGTGGTTCACTGTGAGAATCTGAGTGGTAAATTTTCTCAGGCTTTGAATGTTTGAAAATGTCTGAATCTTACCCACACTCTTAAATATGCAAAACAAAATATGAGCAGATGTTAGCAAGATGGCAGAACAGGAGGTCTGTGCTCTCTTTCCCCCATTAGAAACACTGATTTAGCAATAATATACAAACCAAAATACATTCATGAGATTTTCAGAATTCAGTTAAGAAGTTACAGTATCCCAGGTGAGTGAAAAGCAGAGAACAGTTGCAGTGAAACAGATAAGAGCAATTTCATTTTACCCATGTCAACCCCTCCTCCAAGGCAGCACAGCTCAATGCCAGGAGAGAATGTTCTGGCTCACCACTTCTACCTTGGGGGAAAAGAGAAGAGTGGAGCATGTGTACCAATGTTCTAGCTCTTCAGACCGCTGCCCAAGGGACTGATATCTGTCTTTCTGACTCATGGTACTGATAGGAAGCCAACATACTTTGGATGCCTAGTGCCTGCAACTTGCTGCTGAAGATCCAGAGAACTTGCAATGCCATAGACAGATACTAGAGGAAGGAAGAAATTATGAGCTCCTGAAAAAGAAATCATTAAGTTTCTCGAATTAAGAAATTTCATGTACAGACCCAGGGAAATTGCTTCCCAAAATGGTTTCAGAGGTCCCCAGAATCTGTAGTTGGACAGATTGGTGAGGGTCTCTGTCTGCACAAAGCCAGTTTAGAAAGACAGAAAGAGGGCTGTTTTTTCAAATATTTGGATATTACCGTAAAGCTATGAGACACATGAGAGGGAAACATGGCCCAATCAAAGGAACTCTCTCTCTCTCTCTCTCCATATATTATTTATTTATTTATTTATTAACATAATGTATTATTATTTATTAACATAATGTATTATCTGTTTCAGGGGTACAGTTCTGTGATTAGTTATTTATTAACATAATGTATTATTTGTTTCAGGGCTACAGGTCTGTGATTCATTAGTCTTACACAATTCACAGTGCTCACCATAGCACATACCCTCCCCAATGTCCATCACCCAGCCATCCCATCCGTCCCACCCCCCTCTACTCCAGCAACCCACAGTTTGTATCCTGAGGTTAAGAGTCTCTTATGGTTTGTCTCCCCCTCTGGTTTCATCTTGTTTCATTTTTTCTCTCCCTTCCCCTTTGATCCTCTGTCTTATTTCTCAAATTCCTCATATCAGTGAGATCATATGATAATTGTCTTTCTCTGATTGACTTATTTCGCTTAGCGTAATACCCTCTTTGATCCATGTCATTGGAAATGGCAAGATTTCATTTTTTGGTGGCTGCATAATATTCCATTGTGTATATATACCACATCTTTATCCATTCATCTGTTGATGAACATCTAGGCTCTTTCCATAGTTTGGCTGTTGTGGACATTGCTGCTATGAACATTGGGGTACATGTGCCCCTTTGGATCACTACATTTGTATCTTTGGGGTAAATACCCAGTAGTGCAATTGCTGGGTTGTAGAGTAGCTCTGTTTTCAACTTTTTGAGGAACCTCCATACTGTTTTCCAGAGGGGCTGCACCAGCTTGCATTCCCACCAACAGTGTAGGAGAGTTCTCCTTTGTCCGTATCCTCGCCAACATCTGTTGTTTCCTGACTTGTTAATTTTAGCCATTCTGACTGGTGTGAGGTGGTATCTCATTGAGGTTTTGATCTGGATTTCCCTGATGCTGAGTGATGTAGAGCACTTTTTCATGTGTCTGTTGGCCATTTGGATGTCTTCTTTGCAGAAATGTCCGTTCATGTCTTCTGCCCATTTCTTGATTGGATTATTTTTTCTTTGGGTGTTGAGTTTGATAAGTTCTTTACAGATTTTGGATACTAGCCCTTTATCTGATGTGTCATTTGCAAATATCTTCTCCCATTCTGTCGGTTGTCTTTTGGTTTTGTGGACTGTTTCCTTTGCTGTGCAAAGCTTTTTATCTTGATGAAGTCCCAATAGTTCATTTTTGCCCTTCCTTCCCTTGCCTTTGGCAATGTTTCTAGGAAGAAGTTGCTGCGGCTGAGTTCGAAGAGGTTGCTGCCTGTGTTCTCCTTTAGGATTTTGATGGACTCCTGTGTCACATTGAGGTCTTTCAACCATTTTGAGTCTATTTTTGTGTGTGGTGTAAGGAAATGGTCCAGTTTCATTCTTCTGCATGTGGCTGTCCAATTTTCCCAACACCATTTGTTGAAGAGACTGTCTTTTTTCCACTGGACCTTCTTTCCTGCTTTGTCAAAGATTAGTTGACCATGGAGTTGAGGGTCCATTTCTGGGCTCTCTATTCTGTTCCATTGATCTATGTGTCTGTTTTTGTGCCAGTACCATACTGTCTTGATGATGACAGCTGTGTAATAGAGCTTGAAGTCCGGAATTGTGATGCCACCAGCTTTGATTTTCTTTTTCAATATTCCTTTGGCTATTCAGGGTCTTTTCTGGTTCCATACAAATTTTAGGATTATTTGTTCCATTTCTTTGAAAAAAGTGGATGGTATTTTGATAAGGATTGCATTAAATGTATAGATTGCTCTAGGTATCATAGACATCTTCACAATATATGTTCTTCCAATCCATGAGCATGGAACATTTTTCCATTTCTTTGTGTCTTCCTCAGTTTCTTTCATGAGTATTCTATAGTTTTCTGGGTATAGATTCTTTGCCTCTTTGGTTAGATTTATTCCTAGGTATCTTATGGTTTTGGGTGCAACTGTAAATTGGGATCGACTCCTTAATTTCTCTTTCTTCTGTCTTGTTGTTGGTGTATAGAAATGCCACTGATTTCTGTGCATTGATTTTATATCCTGTCACTTTAGTGAATTCTTGTATGAGTTCTAGCAGTTTTGGGGTGGAATCTTTGGGTTTTCCACATAGAGTATCATTTCATCTGTGAAGAGTGAGAGTTTAACTTCTTCTTTGCCAATTTGGATGCCTTTTATTTCTTTTTGTTGTCTGATGGCTGAGGCTAGGACTTCTAGTACTATGTTGAAGAGCTGTTGTGATAGTGGACATCTCTGCCGTGTTCCTGACCTTAGGGGGAAAGCTCTCCATTTTCCCCCACTGAGAATGATATTTGCTGTGGGTTTTTCATAGATGGCTTTTATGATATTGAGGTATGTAACCCTATCCCTACACTGTGAAGAGTTTTAATCAAGAAAGGATGCTGTACTTTGTCGAATGCTTTTTCTGCACCTATTGAGAGGATCATATGGTTCTTGTTCTTTCTTTGATTAATGTATTGTATCACATTGATTAAATTGTGGATGTTGAACCAACCTTGCAGCCCAGGAATAAATCCCACTTGGTCGTGGTGAATAATCCTTTTAATGTACTGTTGGATCCTATTGATTAGTATTTTGGTGAGAATTTTTGCATCCATATTCATTAGGGATATTGGTCTGTAATTCTCCTTTTTGATGGGGTCTTTGTCTGGTTTTGGGATCAAGGTAATGGTGGCCTCATAAAACGAGTTGGGAAGTTTTCCTTCCATTTCTATTTTTTTGGAATAGTTTCAGAAGAATAGGTATTAATTCTTCTTTAAATGTTTGGTAGAATTCCCCTGGGAAGCCATATGGCCCTGGGCTTTTATTTGTTGGGAGATTTTTGATGACTGCTTCAATTTCCTTGCTGGTTATGGGTCTGTTCAGGTTTTCTATTTCTTCCTTGTTCAGTTTTGGTAGTTTATACATCTCTAGGAATGCATCCATTTCTTCCAGATTATCTCATCTGCTGGCATAAATTTGCTCATAATATGTTCTTATAATTGTTTGTATTTCTTTGGTGTTGGTTGTGATTTCTCCTCTTTCATTCATGACTTTTATTTATTTGGGTCCTTTCTCTTTTCTTTTTGATAAATCTGGCCAGGGGTTTATCAATCTTATTAATTCTTTCAAAGAACCAGCTCCTAGTTTCATTGATCTGTTCTACTGTTCTTTTGGTTTCTATTTCATTGATTTCTGCTCTGATCTTCATTATTTCTCTTCTCCTGCTGGGTTTAGGCTTCATTTGCTGTTCTTTCTCTAGCTCCTTTAGGTGTAGGATCAGGTTGTGTGTTTGAGACTTTTCTTGTTTTTTGAGAAAGGCTTGTATTGCTATATACTTTCTTCTTAGGACTGCCTTTGCTGCATCCCAAAGATTTTGAACAGTTGTGTTTTCATTTTCATTTGTTTCCATGAATTTTTTTAGTTCTTCTTTAATTTCCTGGTTGACCCATTCTTTCTTTAGTAGGATGCTCTTTAGCCTCCATGTATTGGAGTTCTTTTCAAAGGAAGAAAATATATCTCCAGAAACCAATCCTAATGGAATAGAGGTAAATTAATTACCTGACAAAGAACTCAAAATAATTTTTGTAAAGATGCTCTATGAACTCAAGATAACAATGTATGCACAAAATGAGAATATCAACATACATAGAAATTATAAAAAAAAGAACTAACAAATTTTGGAGTGAAGAATACCACAACAGATGAGATAGTCACAGAGGCTTTCACAGCAAACTTATCAAGCAGAAGAAACAATCAGCAAACTTGAACATAGGTCATTTGAAATTATCCAGTCAGAGGAACAGAGAGAAAAAAGTGAAGATGAGTGAAGACAGCCCAAGGAACATACGGTACCCCATTTACATTATCATTATGAGATACCCAGAAAGAGAAGAGAGAGTAAGTGTCAGAAAGCTAATTAAAAAAAATAATGGTCAAACATTTCTCAAATCTGGTGGGGTGGTGAAATGGACATACAGATTTAAGTAGCCCAACAGAGCCCTGCTAGGATGAACTCATAGAAATCCATGGTGAGATACTTGATAATCAAAAAATCAAAGACAGAGAGAATTTTGTAAACAGGAAGAGAAAAGCTACTCATCACATACAAGGGAACTCCTATAAGACTATGACTGGATTTCTCAGCAAAACCTTGCAGACTGAAAGGGAGGGGGGTGATATAGTCCATTAATGGATTTCTCAGTAGAAACCTTACAGGCCAGAAGACAGTGGGATGACATATTCAAAAATTTGAAAAAAAAAAAAAAAGAATATTCTTTACATCACCATTAAGTCAGCCTCCTCATTGCTCTCATAAAGCATGTTGATGTCTGCATGGTAACTTTCCTGGATAGACTTGTGTGTGTTCTTTGGCCTGTAGAATTTGTTGATTCTGATCTTGATGTCTGTCTCATCAGGCCTGCCATTGCTCATCTTGATACAGAAGATTTCTTTGGCCAATTGGGTATGGCTCAGGGTCATCCACGTTGCTGCTTTTGATATAATTGGAATATTTCCAGTAGTGTGCTGGATATAGATCTTCATTCACAGGCTCCTTCTGTGGGTGTTTCATGGGACTGGACAGCTTGATCTTGAATGTGAAGGCCTCGGGGTGGAGGTACATGCCATTACCCACTTGATACTGGATGCTGTTTTTAGTGGCTGAGCTATAGAGAACCTGGCTGTCCAGATCCTCAAGTTGTTCTATGATCCTGGGAATTTCTTTTTGTCTCATTTCAGCCAGACAGCCACAGCTTACACAGAACTTATATTTGTTGTTCTCCATTGGCTGGGTTTTAGGAGGGGACTCAAATCTTGCTTAGTCTTGGTCATACAATAGCTGGTAGAAGTAGATCCTATAGTTCTCTACCATCAGAGCCTCAGGCTCCGTGCCTCCCTCCAAGGCCCAGTTTTCTGATGCAGCTTTATAGATGATCCTCACATGTACACACAATGGAGTATTACTCTGCCATAAAAAAGAATAAAATCTTGCCATTTGCAATAACATGGATGGACCTAGAGGGTGTAATGCTAAGTGAAATAAGCCAGTCAGAGAAATACAAGTACCATATGATTTCACTCATATGTGGAATTTAAGAAACAAAACAAAGAAATAAAGAGACAAAACCCCCCCAGACTCTTAAATATAGAGAACAAATGGTGTTTACCAGAGGGGAGCTAGGTGGAGGGGATGGGTGAAATAGGTAAAGGGGATTAAGATACATCTATTATGATGAGCATTGAGTTATGTATAGAATTGTTGAATCATTATATTGTACACCTGAAAGCAAATCACTATATTGTACACTTGAAACCAATATAACACTGTATGTTAATTATACTGGAATAAAAAAAGTTAAAAATAGAACTGTCATATGATTTAGCAATTTTACTCTTGGGTATTCATCCAAAGAAAACAAAAACACTAATTTGAAAAGATATATGCACCCTTATGTTCAGTGCATTATTTACAATAGACAAGTTATGGAAACAACCCTAATGTCCATCAGTGGATGAATGGATAAAGAAAATGTGGTATATATATACACAATGAGATACTATTCAGTCATAAAAAAGAATTGGATCATGCCATTTACAATAACATGGATGGATCTTAAGGGCATTATGCTAAGTGAAATCAGAGAAAGACAAATGCCATATGATCTTGGTTATATATGGAATCTAAAAAGCAAAACAAAACAGAACAAAAAACCTCAAAGATACAGTGAACAGATTGGTGGTTGCCAGAGGGGATGGGGATGGGGGTGGGTGAAATGGCAAAGGGGGTCAACAGTTACAAACTTCTAGTTATAAAATAAGTAAGTCATGGAGATAAAGAAAACAAACTGAGGGTTGTTTGTTTTTTTTTTTAAAGATTTTATTTATTTATTTGACAGAGAGATAGAGAGCACAAGTAGGCAGAGAGCCAGGCAGAGGGAGAGGGAGAAGCAGGCTCTCCGCAGAGCAGGGAGCCCAATGCGGGCCTCGATCCCAAGACTCTGAGATCATGACCTGAGCTGAAGACAGACGCTTAACCGACTAAGCCACCCAGGTGCTCCGTAAGGGTTGGTAAGACACCCAAAAATGGATAAATATTTAGCTAGATTAAGAAGAAAAAGGAGAATACTCAAATGAATAAAATCAGAAATGAAAGAGGAGATAGTACAATTGATACTTAAGAAATACAAAAGATCATAAGAGACTACTAGGAACAATGATT
Source organism: Mirounga angustirostris (assembly GCF_029215605.1). Lineage (NCBI taxonomy): Eukaryota > Metazoa > Chordata > Mammalia > Carnivora > Phocidae > Mirounga > Mirounga angustirostris. The sequence goes on along the minus strand of NW_026991709.1, from coordinate 52,947,147 downwards.
AGCCAGTAAATTGGATAATCTAGAAGAAATGCTTAAATTATGAGAAACATACAGCCTACCATGACCAAAAATGAAGAAATAGAAAATCTGAACAAAACTGTAAGATTGGTAAACAAAAACTTCCTAACAAAGAAAAGCCTGGGACCAGATGCTTCACAGGTGAATCCTATCAAAGATGTAAAAAAGAATTAAGGCCAGTGCTTCTCAAACTGTTCCAAAAAATTGAAGAGGAGGAAAAATTCTCAAACTTACTCTACAAGACCAGCTTCATCCTGATATCAAGGCCAGATAATGACACTACAAGTTATGAAGGCTACAGGCAAATATTCTTGGAGAATATAGATGAAAATTCCTCAACAAAATATTAGTAAATAGAATTCAACAGTACATTAAAAGGATCATATGCAGAAAAAGCATTTGACAAAATACAGGATCCTTTCTTGATAAAAACCCTCAACAAAGTAGGGATAGATGGAACATATATCAACATCATAAAGGCCATAGATGAAAGACCCACAGCTAATATTATCCTCAATGGGGAAAAACTGAGAGCCTTTCCCCTACAGTGAGGAACAAGACAAGGATGTCCACTCTCATCATAACTATTTAACATAGTACTGGAAGTCTATGCCTCAGCAATCAGACAACAAAAAGAAATAAGAGGCATCTAATTGGCAAGGAAGAAGTCGAACTTTCACTATTCGCAGATGACATGATACTCTATGTAGAGAACCCAAAAGACTCCACCAGAAAATTACTAGAACTAATACATGAATTCAGCAAAGTTGCAGGATATAAAATAAATGTGCAGAAATCAGTGGCATTTCTATACACGAACAATGAAGAAGCACAAAAAGAAATCAAGGAATCCATCCCATTTACAGTTGCACCAAAAACAATAAGGTATGAAGGAATAAAGCTAACTAAAGAATTAGCTTTAAAAGATCTGTACTCAGAAAACTATAAACACTTATGAAAGAAATTGAAGAGGACACAAAGAAATGGAAAGACATTCCATGCTCATGGATTGGAAGAACAAGCATTGTTAAAATGTCTATACTACTCAAAGCAGTGTACACATTTAATGCAATCCCTATCAAAATAACACCAGCATTTTTCACAGAGCCAGAACAAACAATCCTAAAATTTGTATGGAACCACAAAAGATCCTAGTAGCCAAAGCAATTCTGAAAAAGAAAAACAAAACTGGAGGCAAAACAATTCCAGATTTCAAGCTATATTACAAAGCTGTAGTTATTAAGATAGTATGGTACTGGGATGCCTGGGTTGCTCAGTCCATTAAGCATCTGCCTTTGGCTAGGGTTATGATCCCAGGGTCCTGGGATCGAGTCCTGTGTCAGGCTCCTTGCTCAGCGGGGAGCCTGCTTCTCCCTCTGCCTGTCACTCCCCCTGCTTGTGCTCTCTCTCTCTCTCTGACAAATAAATAAATAAAATCTTCAAAAAAAAAAAAAAAGACAGTATGGTACTGGCACAAAAACAGACACATAGATCAATGCAACAGAATAGAAAACCCAGAAATGGACCCACAATTATATTGCCAACTAATCTTCAACAAAGCAGGAAAGAATATGCAGTGGGAAAAAGATAGTCTCTACAACAATTAGTGTTGGGAAAACTGGACAGTGACATGCAGAAGAATGAAACTGAACCACTTTCTTACATTTCTACAGACAAAAATAAATTCAAAATGGATGAAAGACCTAAGTGTGAGACAGGAAACCATCAAAATCCTGGAGGAGAACACAGGCAGCAACCTCTTTAACATTAGCCGTGGCAACTTCTTACTAGATATGTCTCCAGAGGCAAGGGAAACAAAAGCAAAAGTAAACTACTGGGACTTCATCAAGATAAAAAGCTTCTGCACAGCAAAGGAAACAATCAAGAAACCTAAAAGGCAACCTATGGAGTGGGAAAATATATTTGCAAATGACATATCTGATAAAGGGTTAGTATTCAATATCTATAAAGAACTTACCAAACTCAACACCCCAGAAACAAATAATCCAGTTAAAAAATAGGCAGAAGACCTGAATAGACATTTTTCCAAAGAAGACATCCAGATGGTCAACAGACACATGAGAAGATGCTCAATATCACTCATCATGAGAGAAATCCAAATCAAAACCATGATGAGATACCACCTCACACCTGTCAGAATGACTAAAATTAACAACAGAGGAAACAACAGATATTGGTGAGGATGTGGAGAAACAGGAACCCTTTTACACTGTTGGTGGGAATGCAAACTGGTGCAGCGACTCTGGAGAACAGTATAGAGGTTCCTCAAAAAACTAAAAATAAAACTACTGTATGATCCAGCAATTGCACTACGAGGAATTTACCCAAAGGATAAAAAAATAGAGATTGGAAAGGGTGCATGCACCCCGATGTTTATATCAACATTTTCAACAATAGCTAAACTATGGAGAGAGCCCAAATGTCCATCAACTGACGAGTGGATAAAGAAGATATGGGGTGTATATATTTATATACAGACACCCCATGGAATATTGCAATGATGTGGATGGAACTAGATTGTATTATCCTAAGGAAAATATGTCAGTCAGAAAAAGACATATGCCATATGATCTCACTCATATGTGGAATTTAAGAAAGAAAACAGATGACATATGGGGAGGGAGAAAAGAAAAAGAGGAGAGAGAGAAATAAAGTGTAAGAGACTCTTAATGATAGAGAACAAACTGAGGGTTGATGAAGGGATGTGAGTGGGGGATGGGCTAGATGGGTGATGGATATTAGAGAGAGCATTTGTTGTGATGAACACTGGGTGTTGTATATAAGTGATGAATCATTAAATTCTACTCTAGAAACCAATATTGCACTGTATGTTCACTAACTAAAATAAAAAAAAAATATGCATTAAAAAAAGAAAAAAAGATTCATACACTGTGACCAAGTGAGATTACACTGGGATACAAGGATAGTTCAATGTAAGAAAATCAATGTACTACATCACATTAACTGAGGACTAGAAATCAAATGATCTTCTCAATAGGTGCAGAAAAAGCATTTGGCAAAATTCAACACCCTTTCAAAATAAAAACACTCAACACAGTAGGAATAGAAGAAAATTATCTCATCATAATTAAGGCCATATATGAAAAGCCCACAGCTAATATCATATTCAATGATGAGAAACTGAAAGCTTTCCTCTAAGATCAAGAAAAGACAAGGATGCTCACTCTTTTTTTAAAAATTAAATTATTTAAAATTATTTAAAATTTAAATTATTTATTTAAACTACTTAAAATCAATTATAGTATATTATTAGTTTCAGAGGTAGAGTTTAGTGATTCATCAGTTGCATATAACACCTGGTGCTCATTACATCACATGCTTTCCTTAATGTCCATCACCCAGTTACCCCATCCCTTCACACCCCTCCCTTCTAGCAACGCTCAGTTTGTTTCCTATAGTTAAGAGTCTCTTATGGTTTGTCTCTCTCTGATTTCATCTTATTTTATTTTTCCCTCCCTTCCTCTGTGTTCATCTTTTCTGTTTCTTCAATTCCACATATGAGTAAAATCATGTAATTGTCTTTCTCTGATTGACTTGTTTCGCTTAGCATAATACCCTCTAGTTCCATCCATGTCATTGCAAATGGTAAGATTTCATTTTTTTGATGGCTGAGTAATATTCCATTGTATATATACCACATCTTCTTTCATTCATTCATCTGTTGATGGACATCTGGGCTCTTTTCATATTTTGGTTATTGTGGACATTGCTGCTATAAACATTGGAGTTTAGGTGCCCCTATGAACCACTATGTTTGTATCCTTTGGATAAATACCTAATAGTGCAATTGCTGGGTCATAAGGTAGCTCTATTTTTAACTTTTTGAGGAACCTCCATACTGTTTCCCAGAGTGGCTGTACCAGTTTGCATTCCTACCAACAGTGTAAGATGGTTCACCTTTCTTACAAGGATGCTCACTCTTGCCACTTCTACTCAATGTAGTTCTGGAAGTACTAGCCAGAGCAATTAGGCAAGACAGAGAAACAAAAGTCACCCAGATGGAAAGGAAGATGTAAATTACAGATGACATGAAATTATATGTAGAAAACAGAAAAGATTGCACAAAAAATTAACTGTTAAATCTGGCAAAGTACAGGATACAAAATCAACATACAAGAATCAGTTGCAATTTTATACACTAATAATGAACAATCCAAAAAGGAAATAAGAAAGTCCTATTTATAATATTATCAACTATTATAATAGTTATTATGTTGTTATTATATTTGTTATATTATGTTTATGCTATTTTATTTATAGTATATAAATGTATATAAATATATTTATAAATAAATATAAATATAATATATGTACAATATATTTATAATATTATCAACTATAATAGTATCAAAAAAATAAAATACCTAGAAATAAACTTATTCATGCTGGCAAAAGATTTGTGCACTGAAAACTAAAACAAAATAGTGATGAGAGAAATTAAAGAAGATACAAATAAATGGAAAGATTTTTATTTTGTCATGGATTGGAGGACCTGATATTGTTAAAATGTCCATGCTACCCAGAGCGAGCTACAATTTCAGTGAATCCCTATGAAAATCCCAATGGCATTCTTTAAAGAAATAGAAAAAAAAGTTCCAAAATTTATATGAAACAACAAAGGACCCTATATAACCAAAATATGTTTATAAAAAAGAACAAAGCTGGAGGTCTCTTATTTTCTGACTTCAAAACATATTATAAGCCTACTGTAACCAAAACAGTATGATATTAGGTAAGTACATTTGTATAGACCAATGGGACAGAATAACGAATTCAGGAATAAACCTCTGCATATAAGGCCAAATGCACAAAGGTACCAAGATCACACAGTGGGGAAAGTATAGTGTCTTCAACAAATGGTGTTGGAAAAACTGGATATTGACATACAAGAATTAGACCTTTTTATTTTTTACACTGTATACAAAAATTAACTCAAAATGGATTGAAAAGGACTTAAGTGTAAGACCTGAAACCATAAAACTTGTAGAAGAAAATATAGGGAAAAATCTTCATAACATTGGTTTTGTAATAATTTCTTGGATATGACACCCCCAAAAGCAAAGGCAACAAAAGCGAAAATAAACAAGTAAAGCTAAATCAAACCAAAAACCTTCTGCACGCAAAGGAAACAATCAAGAGAGGAAAAAGGCAGCCTATGGAATTGGAGAACGTATTTGTAAACTATATATCTGATAAGGGATTAATATCCAAAATATATAAAGTACTCCTACAATTCAATAGCAAAAAAGCAAAAACAAAACAAAACCCCAAAATGAAAACCTGATTAAAAAGTGTGCAAAGGACTTGAATAGACAATTCTCCAAAGAAAACATACAAATGGACAAGTACATGAAAAGGCACTCAACATAGCTAATCATCAATAAAATGTTTATCAAAACCACAATGAAATATTGCCTCACATCTATTAGAATGGCTAGTATCAAAAAGACAAGAGATAACAAGTATTGATGAGGATGTGTGGAAAAGGGAACCCTTGTACATTGTTGGTGGGAATGCGGATTGGTATAGCCATTATGGAAAACAATATAGAGCTCCCTAAGAAAACTAAAAATAGAACTACCATATTATCCAGCTATCCCACTTCTGAGTATTTATCCAAAATAATTGAAATCAGCATTTAAAAAAAAATTATTTATTTATTTATTTGACAGAGAGATAGCAAGAGCAGGAACACAAGCAGGGGGAGTGGGAGAGGGAGAAGCAGGCTTCCCACAGAGCAGGGAGCCCGATGTGGGGCTCGATCCCACATGACCTGAGCCGAAGGCAGACGCTTAACGACTGACCCACCCAGGCACCCTGAAATCAGGATTTTGAAGAGATATTTGCACTCCTGTGTTCACTGCAGCATGATATACAGTAGTCAAAAGGTGGAAATGATCTAAATGTTCATTAATGAATGAGTAAAGAAAATGTGGCATATACATACAATGGAATATTTTTTTTAGTCATAAAAAGAAAGAAATCCTGTCATATGCTACAATATTGATGAGTCTTGAGGATATTGTGCTAAGTGAAATAAGCCAGTAACACAAGGACAAATACTGTATGATTTCCCTTATTTGATGTATCTAAAGGAGTCAAGTCATAGAAACAGACAATAGAATGGTGTTTTCCAGGGACACAGGGGAGGAGGAAATGGACAGTCGCTGTTCAGTGGTCATTAAGTTCCAGTCATGCAAGATGAAAAAGTTCTAGCAATCTGCTGTACATTGTGCTTATAGTTAACAACACTGCACTGTATGGTTAGAAATTTAAGAGAGTAGTTATTTTTGGGCGCCTGGGTGGCTCAGTTGGTTAAGCGACTGCCTTCGGCTCAGGTCATGATCCTGGAGTCCCGTGATCGAGTCCTGCATCGGGCTCCCTGCTCAGCGGGGGGTCTGCTTCTCCCTCTGACCCTCTTCCCTCTGGTGCTATCTCTCATTCTCTCTCTCAAATAAATAAATAAAATCTTTAAAAAAAAAAGAGAGAGTATTTTTTTTACCACAATTTAAAAAAAAGAGCAAATTGAACTTAGTAATACATATGGTAATCATAAATGTGATTTATTTTAAGGAAGCATTGTTGGTTTAACATTTGAAAACCTCAGTCACTGCATTGATCAAATTAACCAAATCAAGGTAAAAAGCCTTGATTATCTCATTAGAAAACCAAAAAGATTTGATAAAATTAAACATACATTTATGAAAGTTTCAATAAGCTATAAATAGAACTTTCTCAATCTGAAAAGAACATCTGCAAAACATTTACATAAAATACTTAATAGATTTATAGAATACTTAGTAAAATGTTGAATAGTTTGTTTCTTAAAATCTGAAATGAGACAAAGATAGCTATTATCACTACTCTTCAAATTATACTGATAATCGTTATAATAGTGCAAAATGAAGAAATTAATATTCATATAATATTCATATTTAGTGAATATTGAAAATATGGATTAGAACAGCAGTTATTTGACATGGCTCATGTATATAGAAAATTCCAAAAGAATTCACTAAGAACATATTAGAATTAATAAGTGAGTTTGGCAGTTTTCCTGAATAAAAAGTAAATCTAAAATCATTTGCATTTCTGTAAACTAGAAGAGATATTTAAAATAATATAAAATATCAAATCCCTAAAAATAAATACAATAAAAGATGTGCTAGACTTTTCCTCTGAACATAGAAAACATTTTAAGAAAAGATTTTAAAAGACCACAGTAGAGTGATATACTGTGTTCAGACATCAGAAAACTCTATATCGTTAAATGTCAATTTCCCCTAAATTGATTTGTAAGTTCAAGACAATATGGATCGAAATCCCAGCAGGGTTTTTTTTTTTTTTGTCAAGTTTGCATGCTGATACAAAGAATGTAAAACAGCCAACAGACAAGATGATCTGGAAGAAGAAAATAGTTGAAGGACATATTGCCACACAGTAGTGTTCAACACAAAGCTTATCAAATTATCAAGGTAGTGTGATTTTGGTGTAAGGACAGAAAATAATTTGAACATTTCTGATTAATGTCTACATTGATGTAATTTAGACTCTGATCTCCTGATCAAAATATAAACTATTTTAATTTTCCCAGAAAGTTTTGCTTTCTTACTTTCCCATCACTTCCCATCCCTTCCCCAGAGACAACCATTGCTATAATCTCTATGACCATAGATTATTATTTTTTGTAATCTTGAACATCATATAAATGGAATGAAGCAGTGAGTACTCTTTTGTGTCTCACTTCTTTTACTCCAAATAATATTCATGCTGTTGAGTGTCTCAGTTTTTTTGTTTTGTTTTATTTTTTAAGTAAACTCTACCCCCAACATGGGGCTTGAACTCACATGGCCCTGAGATTAAGAGTCCCATGCTCCACCAGCTGAGCCAGCAAGGCGCCCCTCAGTTATTATTATAATTATAAATAATATTATAAATTATTATAATTTTTTTAATTGCTGAGGACTAAGAATATAACATTTTGTTTTTTCAAGGGTGCCTGGGTGGCTCAGTCATTAAGCATCTGCCTTTCATTATCATTTAGTTAGGTATTTGGGTTTTTTCCAGTTGGGGCCAATATGAATAAAGCTGCTATGTAAACTTATGTACAAGTCATTTCATGGGCATCTGTTTTTATTCTTCTCGGACAAATGCCTTGGAATTGTTAGGGCAGGGGTAGGTAGGGTGTATGTTTTATAAAAAAACGGCCAAATAGTTTTCCAAAGTGGTTGTACCATTTTGCACTCCATCCACAAATTCTGAGAGTTTTATTTATCTTACATTCTTGCCAATGTTTCGTTTTGTCAATCTTTTTAATAACTTTTGAATATGTAATTCCTTATCTGATGACTAATGATGCTTAGTACCTTTTAATGTACCTGTTGGCCTGGATATTGGCCTCGAAATGACTTTGCTGAGAAGTCTTTTCAAGTTGATTGCCTTTTACTTTCCATTTGGGTGGTGTTTTTCTTATTGATTTTTAGGAGTGCTTTATATATATTGTTAGCTATATTACAAATATTTTCTTCTAATCTTTGGATTGCCTATATATTTAAAAGTGTATTTTTAAATACATATTTGTTAAGGATTTTATTTAACATATTAATAAAATAATAATAATAAATAATGATAAAAATAAACTGGTAAGAATTTTAACTGGTTCATGTGAGAATTTGAGTTGTAAAGATTTACATTCTCTACTGAAAAAAATTGATTTGCCCTGTTAGGAACAGGGATCATTTTATTGCTAGGAATCCTTTGCATGCCTATCAGTTTTCTACAGTTTAATCACTATGACTATAAAGTTATAAAATTGCCCAGTCAATAGAAAGTTAATGAAAGGTGCGTGCCTCTATAGAACCAGATAATTAGAAAGTGCACAAAACAATGCCTGGCACTCTACTGAAAGGGTGCCTAGGACACTCTTTTGTCTATTTTCCAAGACATGGGACTTCTTTTTTTCTGAGGTATTCCTCCCTCTACTCTAATCCCCTGTGACTATAAATAATCTCTAAAGTTTATTCTTTTTTTAAAGATTTTATTTATTCATTTGAGAGAGAGAGAGCCAGAGCCAGAGAAAGCACAAGCAGGGGGAGAGGCAGAGGGAGAGGGAGAAGCAGACTCCCCGCTGAGCTGGGGCTCAATCCTAGGATCTGGAGATCATGACCTGGGCCAAAGGCAGATGCTGAACCATCTGAGCCACTCAGGCACCTCTTTAAAGCTTATTCTTGATCACGCATACGTGCGCGTGCACACACACACACGTTTGGTCTCATTAGATTTGGTTTGATTTCTTACTTAGATGCTCCAATAGTATTAATTAATTATATATGGCTCATTCAATTTTCTTTGCAAATCTACAGCCATACAGTATAGAGCAGCTACTAGATTTAAAGAATTTTCTTCTGCCTTATTGTTTTTATTTTTTAAGTAGGCTCTGCATCTAACGTGGGGCTTGAACTCATGATCTTGGGGTCAGGAGTTGGCATGTTCTTCTGACTGAGCCAACCAGGCACCCCTTGCCCGAGATATTTATAAAGATTCTTGGATTGGAATTTTTAAATCCTTTATGATTTGCTTGTCCATCTTGAGGTTAGAAAGTCAAATCCAAGAAACTCCTTCCATCAGATTTTACCTGCAGTATTTCTAGATTAGATAAATTACTTCTGCTAGAAATTTTCAAATTTTGCTGTTTCCTGGTCTGTTAGGAAGTGACCTTCTTACCACCTTGTGATCCAGGTACAAGCCAATTTTCTTGGAAGGGCTTTGTAGGTACTTACTACACATCAAGTCAATACTTCCACCTTAACGTTGGGCTTGTCATTCCTAACTAAAAGAAAACATTGCTAATATGACCTTGGTTGCACAATTGATTTGTCTAATTATTTAATGGTGAAATGACTTATTCTTATTGAACTTTTACAAATAATATTTCTGTGAAGTGTAAGAAAAGTCAGTAAAAGTGTCTGCATTCTTGGGGGGTCAGTGAAAATCAAAGGCCATTTAACTATGTTTATTTTAGTTTATAAAAAAATATTAAATTGGGAGTTAGATATATCTTAAGAAGAAAGAGAATACTTTTCTCATATGTTCATAGAAATAAGACATTAAAAATTGTACCAAAATATTCAAATAATCACATTTAAATTCCCCTATTCAATTTATTCATCTCTATAAAATTAATTCTTGTTCCTTCCAATCTCGAGTCAATAATGTGCCCCTTGACAGGGAAAGAGTTCTTGAGATCTGACTCAGTCCACTGTTATTATCCAAACATAGTGTTAGTGGTGTTAGCTTTACAAGTCTGAATTCAGAGTCTATATTTTGAAGTACTGTAATGTATATACATATGAACATAATAGCATATGTATTACATATTACATAATTATTATGCAAGTTATAAATTATATACAATTATATATACTTTATATATATAAATTGTATATAAGTACTTTATGTGTGTATATATGTGTGTGTATATGTTTGTGTGTGTATATATATATGTATATGTAATGATATTTTGACATCTTTTTTTTTTTAAAGATTTTATTTATTTATATGCCAGAGAGAGAGAGCACACAAGCAGGGGGAGCGGCAGACAGAGGGGGAAGCAGGCTCCCTGCTGAGCAAGGAGCCTGACACAGGACTCGATCCCAGGACTCTGGGATCATGACCTGAGCCGAAGGCAGACGCTTAACCAACTGAGCCACCCAGGCGTCCCAAAATGATATTTTGACATCTTAAAAAAAAAAGCTTTCTGGCTGGGAGAGACTGCTCCTCCCTGGGCTAGCCAGTTCTTAGAGACAGCACAGGGCTCAACGGGGATCGTGCTTTTGATATGCAAACTGACCAATCCACACTCATACCTCCTCTATCTAGCACATATGCCCCAGGAGGCAATATTACTCTGCTTTAATCATCCCAGGGCCTGGTACCAGGCACCTAGAGACCACCCTATAGACCAAGACCCACCAAAATTACTCAAACCGCCCAATCCTTAACTGTTCACTATGCACATTGCCTTACCTTTCCCATGGAAACCCCAATAACCCTGGATGATATGGTAACTCCCCTTCTTGCCTGCTGGTCCCTGGACACAGGGGATGCAAAGTGTGAAGCAGCAGCTGTAACTTCTGGTTCAATGGAACCCTTGCTCTGTCCACCAGCAGGAGTATGTCCTTATACTATCAATTGATGCTTCATATGTTTAGAAGGTGTGTTACCAGGTACCTACATTTTTAGGACTTAATTTTTCTTGATAAATGGACCTTTATTATTACAAGATGACCCACTTTTTTCTGGTAATACTTCTTGTACTGACATCCATTTAGTATATTATTATGGCTACTTCAGTTTTCCTTTTATTATTGTTTGCTTTAGTATGTTTTCCCTTCTTTTTAATCTGTTTGTATCTATAAATTTAAAGCATGTCCTTGTAAGCAGCATTCAGTTTGTTCTTGACATTTTAATCCAGTTTGACAATGTCTCACTATTAATTGGAATGTTTTGTCCATTTAAATATTACATCAATATGATTTTGTTATAAGTCTACCATTATACTATTTATGTTCTATCTGTATCATCAGTTCTTTGTTACCTCTACTTGAATTTCCTGCCTTTTATTTTAAAATAATTTTATTTCAGATATTGTGTGTAAAACAGTACACATCGAAGTATCAGATTGTTCGTTATGTCATCCAGAGAGCAGAATCCCTTTTTTCTGTATGCTATTAGGATGAGGGCCTAGCCATTCAGAGTCCTTTGCATATTGTGTTGAGTTGAGGGTCGGCCACAGCTTGAGTTGGCTTGAGTTCATTCCCCTTAAATCTCATAAATGTTTGAGCTGGGAGTGAGTTGAATGCAACTTCCACTATGTAGGTCAGTCTTTGGATTTTACACTTATAGGACCCAGCAATCCAGTCATCATAAGGATGTACAGGATTAGATTTCCAGTCCCTCCTCTACTGAAGCCTCTGCAAAATTTTGGGGGTAGAGTTAGTGGAGAGAATTGTCAGGCTCAGCAACTTGTTCATGTGCTTGGGACTTTTCTATACTCCAGTTCAGTCTATTCTATCATTCAGAGCTTTTTTGACTTCTCTCATTTCCATGCAATCTTTCCATCTTTAGCATCTCTTTCCTTAGTCAGCCATACCTAGACCAGAGAGCCGATTCCAGATGTTGGGGATGCCAGTTCATCGGGTCTTCTTTGCAGCATTCATTCTTCTTTGTCACATGGAAAATTATGACTTTTCTTTTGTCTGGGTTTTTCTGTTGTTATCAGTAGGACCAAGGTCTTTTTCATCCTGTACTTTTAGAAGCAAAAGTCTCGCTCCCTTTCTTGAAAGGTAAGCTATGCATTATATTGTATCCAGCATTTCTTGTTGTTTGAGCCTGAGAATTTTTAGGTTGATTTAGTTCTTTATCTTGCTGAAATAGGAATGGAGACCATAGATTTATGTTTACATTATGACTATTAGAGGGATGACATATTAGTGATTTAAACCATTGATATGCATTCGAATTATCTTTGGAGTCTATAAAAATATAGATAGCTTGATCTTATAATAAGTGATTCAAGTTCACTCAGTTTTCGGTAAACCCAAGAAAATGTGTATTTTCCAAAGGCTCCTCAAGATGATTTGATGCAAATCAGAGGTTTATGAGAATGGTAAACTAGATGAATTGTGCCCTGAAAATCCATGATATTTATCTACTTTTTATCCCCAGTGGCCAGCACAGTGCTTGTAAGTGCTCAGTTTGTATTTGGTGAATGTATGAATGCATTATGGTGACTTAGTTTTCCATGTAAACTAGATGTGAGATAATTTAGACATTTTAGACCTTATTTCAGTGAATGAAATTATAGCCATATTAGAAGACTGCATCAATGTACTGCTTTTGAGAAGTTTACCAGTGTTCCCTTTGTTGCTTAACTTATTGGACACTTTTTGTTATATATCTCCTTTGACCTCACTGTAGAATTTGACACTATTCTTTTCCTAAAATAAAAAATAAATACATTTGTTTTTGTTGACATTGTAATTTTCTGGTTTCTCCATAACTATTGACCTCTTAATTAGAATTTATAATTCTTCTGGTTTCCTCTTTCAAAATCTGGAACTCCTAATCTTCTTTTGAAACTCACCATAGTTGCTTCAGTTATCTCAAGATGGGCACAACAAAATTCTTATAGAGAAGGAATTCATTATCAATTTGTGTTTGTATATACATGTATTCTCTATCAAGAGTAAACATTTACTAAGTTTTCTATACTGTGCTAGATGCTGGGAACACAAAGAACCATCAGATACCAGCTCTGCGCTTAAGGAGCTTATAAATCAAATAAGTATGATATTATTGTAATTATGAAAGAATTCTTTTTATTTTAAAGATTTTATTTTATCTGAGAGAGAGAAGGAGAGAGCACAAGCAGGGGGAGCAGCAGAGGAGGAGGGAGAAGCAGACTCCCGACTGAGCAGGGAGCTGATGCAGGGCTCAACCCCAGGACCCTGGGATCATGACCTGAGCTGAAGGCAGACGCTTAACTGACTGAGCCACCCAGGCATCCCATTTCTGAAAGAATTCTGAGAGTACTGCCCTAAGATATAAAATACAGGTTCGTTTCTCCCTGAAGTAAACTTTCAACTCTTCCCCTTTTATTTTTATTTACTTGGAAATTTGTTTTAGGGACTTCACTCTCTTCAAGTTTATATGTACATGAGAATATGTAATAGAAGGATAGGGCAAGTCAGGGAAAAGGGTAAGGGGGAAGGAAGGAGGGTTTCTAGGCATGTGACTCTTTGCTTCTTTACTTCTTTGCTATAAATAAAGATAAATGGAACCAAAATACATTATAGTGTTTAAACTTTCTAAAATGTTCTTAGAACTTCATCCGATTTTATTTTCATAACATTCCATTTTGCTGATCAAGAACTTGAGTCATATGCCTGCTAGACACCTCCGTCCTTTAGCTTTCAAAGCACATTTCATCTACATTATTACCTTGATCCCAGCAACAGTCCTTTGAGTCTGTTGCTCATAAAACATGGAGGAGCAGTAGAAGGAACTGTGTTTGAAAGGAAAAAAAAAAGAAAAACAACTAGTTGAGTTTGAATCTCTGCTCATCCACTTGCTGGCTGCGTGACTTCCACTTAACCTCCATGAGCCTATGTATCTGTTAAATATGGACAATAATTCCTACTGTTAGAGTTTGTGCCTGACCTCTTTCTAAATTGGTTCATTTTTTCCTTTCTCTGGATTTATTTTTGTCCCTAGAGATCAGTTCTTCCAAATACAGTTTGTTTGTTTGTTTTTTCCTTCTTCATGGCAAAGACAGTATTTTTAGGTCTCTAATTTATCTGCAGATTGGCTTGGCCCTGCACCTGGCAAGGTAAACATGAACTGCATCTGGCTGAGTACTAGCCTGCTAGAACTATATCCCTTTCTCTCACACAAAACAAAGACCCAGGGAACATCTCATTCTGTAAAAACTTTATTTTTTAATAGCACATCAAAACATCCTAGATAGAATAATCTCTGGAAGATAGAAAAAAAAAAAAAAAAAGGAACCTGAAAGATATTATGTGGCATATGTGTAGCTGCACAAATTCTAATCTGGTGAGAGTTCAAATGTAACAATTGATGTCACACCTCACTTCATTCAGATTACTCTAAAGCTTATCTGCCTCAGGCAATAATAATTGGGACTCAGTAAAAGATGTTGGAGCAGATGGAGGTACTACAGTTTCCAATTAAACTCTTCTTTGTTAAACTTTGTATTCTTTCATGATTTATTGAACTGACTTCAGCTCTCCATTACCTATACAACAGCTGTTTGTGTTTAACACAACCCTGTAACTTTGGTTACTTTTTAGGGTAGGGAAAGGCTTCGTTTAAACAGGGAATCTCATTTTTCCTTAATGAGATAGTTGTAGATGGCATTTCCTTTTGTAGCTGGAACAAAAAGAGAAGGAGAAGAAAGGCATCTGATGTTTATTGACCATTAGGAATGCCTGGTAGGCATTTTGAATAAATCTGCTCTGGGGCAGCACTTTGTATGTATTGGTGTGTTTAATGCTCATAACCATACTACAAGGAAGAGGTTGTTTCTTATTTTCTCACCATTTTGTTGATGAGAAAACTGAAACTGATGGGGGGAGCTTGAATGAGTGAGCAGATATGAAAAACAGAAAGACCTTCTTTGCTGCTCATAAAATCATAGTGCCACAGGAAAGGTTGGAGAAATTTTTAAAATGAGAATGTTGAGCATGAAATGACTAAAAACTTCTTGTTTTATTAAAAGAAACCTAGCACATATATATGTATACATGAATCCAGAGAGTTAATCTTTAAAAAATTCTAGGTGCTTCTTTTGCATGTGAATAGCATCACTGTGTGAAGCATGTAACAAACATGCATGTAGATATCACAAGGCCAGACCCTGTGCCTAAATGTTAGTAGTTTAGTGGTGGAAAGAAAAACAGGCTCTATTTCTGCTTTCATAGAAAAAATGAATGCAGATATTCATATAATTTCAGTAAATCTTGACTCATTGTTCACTAAGAAAATGGGAGTTTTGTCTGTTTGGCTACTCTGAGATAACAAGGCAGAAAGGATGCATTATTATGTGAAGTGCAAAAGAACTCTAAGAAGAAAATGGGAAAAAGGCAGGTCCTATCTCACCTAATAAGTTTTACTCCTTGAAAAGAAATACGGAATGGAGTAAGGTTCAGATCACGGTTTTCAGAGTCTCATTAAGAAGAACAGGGTCTAGGGATGCCTGGTGGCTCAGTCAGTTAAGCGTCTGACTTGATTTCAGCTCAGGTCATGATCTCAGGGTTGAGATTGAGCGCGGCGTTGGGTTCCATGCTGGGCATGGAACCTGCTTAAGATTCTCTCTCTGCACCCCTCCTTCTCTCTCTCCCTCTCAAAACAGAAAAAAAGAAAAGAAAGAAAAGAAAAAGAAAAGAGCAGTGTCTAAAAGTGGTTAGACTTCCCCAAAAAGTGGAATTTCTTTCTATATAACTCTGTTCACTCCCAAGAAATTGATGTTCTTCTTGGACTTTTTAATGAGCAGTCTAACTACCCAATAAATAACACTTGCTAACAATATGTCTCTGTTTACCTCATGACTAGGAGACACTTAATGGTCTTAAAAACAGTATATTTGATATGTCACTCTACAAACAAAGATTTAGTTGTATGTTTCAACATGAATTCTCTACATACCATAATTGAATTAAGCCAGAAACAACTTTATCGTTGGTAGCTTAAATGTAATGCTGATATCTTGCCTTCTGTTTCCAAAATTTAAAAACAGTTGGTTATATATTCAAGATATGGTGCAGATGTAAACTCAAAAGTAAACATGAGGGGGGGGGAGCAAGATGGCGGAGGAGTAGGAGACCTAAATTTCATTTGGTCCCAGGAATTCAGCTAGTCCAAACCATTCTGAACACCTACGAACTCAACAGGAGATCGAAGAAAAGAATAGCAACAACTCTCTCATCAGAAAAGCGACCACTTTCTGGAAGGTAGGACGTGCGGAGAAGTGAATCCGAGGCGATATTCAGGAGGATAGACGGCGGGGGAGGGGCCTCCATCAGCCACTTCTGGCAAGTGATAGAGCCGCGGAGCACAAAATCGGAACTTCTAGAAGTCAGCTCCGCTGAGGGACATCGCTCCAGTGGCTAAGTGGGGGGTGGAACCCTCGTGGGACAGTGGGGTCTCAGGACCCTCGGGGTCACAGAAAGACCGGGGGTGCCTGAGTGCGGCAGAGCTCCCAGGTATCGGAGCGGGGAAGCCGGCTGCAGAGGCAGAGCCCAGGCGCGGGCTCTCAGCTCGGGGTTGCCCTAAACCGTGATCCGCGGCACAGTCTGGCCACTGCTCCTCCAGCAGGGACCCAACAAGCAGCAGATCCAGGGAGACTCCCCTTCCTCCCCTGGGAGGAGCGGCACGGGAGTGCACTGCAGGGATCTGCTGGGTTTGGAGACTCCACACGGGGTCAGGTGCCAGAGATAGAAATGCTCGGTCACAGGCCGGGTGAGCACAGAATGCGGCTGGAGACCGGGGAGATGGGAGTGATTGACTGCTTTTCTCTGGGGGCGCACTGAGGAGTGGGGCCCCGAGTTCTCGGCTCCTCTGGGGCGGAGATTGGGAAGTTGCCATTTTCACTCTCGTCCTCCACAGCTGTACGGAAAGCTTGCAGGGAACAAAAGCTATAAGAGCAAACCCGAGCCGATTACTTAGCCCGGCCCCCTGCAAGGGCAGGGCAATTCGCCTCCAGCAAAGACATTTGGGAGCCATGGCAATGGGCCCCTCCCCCAGAAGACCAGCAAGAACAGCCAGCCAAGACCAAGTTTACTGATCAATGAGAATGGCAGAATTCCAGCACTAGTGGAATACAGCACATAGAATTCATGGCTTTTTCCCCCTTGATTCTTTAGTCTTTCAAAGTTAATTTTTTTAATTTTCTTTTTTTTTTGAATTTTTCTATTTCCCTTTTTTAAAGAACATCTTATCAATCCCCTTTTTAAAAATCTTTTTTATTTTTCATTTTTAGAGTCATATTCTATCCCTTCAGAGTAGTTAACCTTATTTTTGGTATATATATATAAGTTCTCTCTAAAATTTTGGGATACAGTTTCTTCTTCTTTTTTTTTTTTTTAAGATTTTATTTATTTATTCATGAGAGACAGAGAGAGAGAGAGAGAGAGGCAGAGGGAGAAGCAGGCTCCCAAGGAGCAGGGAACCCGATGTGGGACTCGATCCCAGGACCCTGGGATCATGACCTGAGCCGAAGGCAGACGCTTAACCATCTGAGCCACCCAGGCGCCCAGGATACAGTTTCTTCTAACAGACCAAAATATACCCTAAATCTCTAGTGTATGGCTTTGTTCTAGTCTCCTACCTGATCACATTCTCTCCTTTTTTTTTTTTTTTTAAATTTCTCTTCTTTCTTTTTTCAACCAACTTCTTATCAATTCCTTTTATAAATTCTCTTATAAGAAACAAGAAAGGTCTCAAATACACAACCTAGTCCTACACCTAAAGGAGCAGGAGAAAGAACAGCAAATAAAGCCTAAACCCAGCAGAAGAGAAATAATAAAGATCAGAGCAGAAATCAATGAAATAGAAACCAAAAGAACAGTAGAACAGATCAATGAAACTAGGAGCTGGTTCTTTGAAAGAATTAATAAGACTGATAAACCCCTGGTCAGACTTATCAAAAAGAAAAGAGAAAGGACCCAAATAAATAAAAGTCATGAATGAAAGAGGAGAGATCACAACCAACACCAAAGAAATACAAACAATTATAAGAACATATTAAGAACAACTATCTGCCAGCAAATTAGATAATCTGGAAGAAATGGGTGCATTCCTAGAGATGTATAACTACCAAAACTGAACCAGGAAGAAATAGAAAACCTGAACAGACCTATAACCACTAAGGAAATTGAAGCAGTCATCAAAAATCTCCCAACAAACAAGAGCCCAGGGCCAGATGGCTTCCCAGGGGAATTCTACCAAACATTTCAAGAAGAATTAATACCTATTCTTCTGAAACTGTTCCAAAAAATAGAAATGGAAGGAAAACTTCCCAATTCGTTTTATGAGGCCACCAGACAAAGACCCCATCAAAAAGGAGAATTACAGACCAATATCCTTGATGAACATGGATGCAAAAATCCTCACCAAAATACTAGCCAATAGGATCCAACAGTACATTTTCACCACGACCAAGTGGGATTTATTCCTGGGCTGCAAGGTTGGTTCAACATCTGCAAATCAATCAATGTGATACAATACATTAATAAAAGAAAGAACAAGAACCATATGATCCTCTCAATAGATGCAGAAAAAGCATTTGACAAAGTACAGCATCCTTTCTTGATCAAAACTCTTCAGAGTATAGGCATAGAGGGTCCATACCTCAATATCATAAAAGCCATCTATGAAAAACCCACAGCGAATATCATTCTCAATGGGGAAAAACGGAGAGCTTTCCCCCTAAGGTCAGGAACATGGCAGGGTTGTCCACTATCACCACTGCTATTCAACATAGTACTAGACGTCCTAGCCACAGCCATCAGACAACAAAAAGAAATAAAAGGCATCCAAATCAGCAAAGAAGTCAAACTCTCACTCTTTGCAGATGATATGATACTTCATGTGGAAAACCCAAAGGACTACACCCCAAAACTGCTAGAACTCATACAGGAATTCAGTAAAGTGGCAGGATATAAAATCAATGCACAGAAGTCAGTGGCATTTCTATACACCAACAACAAGACAGAAGAAAGAGAAATTAAGGAGTTGATCCCATATACAACCAAGGAATAAATCTAACCAAAGAGGCAAAGAATCTGTACTCAGAAAACTATAAAATACTCAAGAATGAAGTTGAGGAAGACACAAAGAAATGGAAAAATGTTTCATGCTCATGGATTGGAAGAACAAATATTGTGAGGATGTCAATGCTACCTAGAGCAATCTACACATTCAATGCAACCCCTATCAAAATACCATCCACTTTTTTCAAAGAAATGGAACAGGTAATCCTAAAATTTGTATGGAACCAGAAAAGACCCTGAATAGCCAGAGGAATGTTGAAAAAGAAAATCAAAGCTGGCAACATCACAATTCCCGACTTCAAGCTCTATTACAAAGCTGTCATCATCAAGACAGTATGGTACTGGCACAAAAACAGACACATCAATCAGTTGAACAGAATAGGGAGCCCAGAAATGGCCCCTCAACTCTATGGTCAACTAATCTTCGACAAAGCAGGAAAGAATGTCCAATGGAAAAAAAGACAGTCTCTTCAACAAATGGTTTTGGGAAAATTGGACAGCCACATGCAGAAGAATGAAACTGGACCATTTCCTTACACCACACACAAAAATAGACTCAAAATGGTTGAAAGACCTCAATGTGACACAGGAGTCCATCAAAATCCTAAAGGAGAACACAGGCAGCAACCTCTTCTACCTCAGCCACAGCAGCTTCTTCCTAGAAACATTGCCAAAGGCAAGGGAAGCAAGGGCAAAAATGAACTATTGGGATTTCATCAAGATAGTAAGCTTTTGCACAGCAAAGGAAACAGTCCACAAAACCAAAAGACAACCGACAGAATGGGAGAAGATATTTGTAAGTGACATATCAGATAAAGGGATAGTATCCAAAATCTATAAAGAACTTATCAAACTCAACACCCAAAGAACAAAGAATCCAATCAAGAAATGGGCAGAAGACAGGAACAGACATTTTTCCAAAGAAGACATCCAAATGGCCAACAGACACATGAAAAAATGCTCAACATCACTTGCCATCAGAGAAATCCAAATCAAAACCTCAATGAGATGCCACCTCACACCAGTCAGAATGGCTAAAATTAAGTCAGGAGACGACAGATGTTGGCGGGGATGTGGAGAAAGGGGAAGCCTCCTACACTGTTGGTGGGAATGCAAGCTGGTGCAGCCATTCTGGAAAACAGTGTGGAGGTTCTTCAAAAAATTGAAAATAGAGCTACCCTACAACCCAGCAATTGCACTACTGGGTATTTACCCCAAAGATACAAATGTAGTGATCCGAGTGGGTACATGCACCCCGATGTTTATTCCAGCAATATCCACAATAGCCAAACTATGGAAAGAGCCAAGAAGTCCATCAACAGATGAATTGATAAAGATGTGGTATATATATACAATGGAATATTATGCAGCCATCAGAAGGAATGAAATCTTGCCATTTGCAATGACGTGGATGGAACTAGAGGGTATTATGCTGAGCGAAATAAGTCAATCAGAGAAAGACATGTATCATATGATCTCACTGATATGAGGAATTCTTAATCTCAGGAAACAAACTGAGGGTTGCTGGAGTGGTGGTGGGTGGGAGGGATGGGGTGGCTGGGTGATGGACATCGGGGAGGGTATGTGCTCTGGTGAGCGCTGTGAATTGTGTAAGACTGTTGAATCACAGACCTGTACCTCTGAAACAAATAATACATTATATGTGAAAAAAGGAGAAGATAGTAGGAAGGGAAGAATGAAGGGGGGGAAATTGGAGGGGGAGATGAACCATGAGAGACTATGGACTCTGAGAAACAAACTGAAGGTTCTAGAGGGGAGGGGGGTGAGGGGATGGGTTAGCCTGGTGATGGGTATTAACGAAGGCATGTACTGAATGGAGCACTGGGTGTTATACGCAAACAAGGAATCATGGAACACTACATCAAAAACTAATGATGTAATATATGGTGATTAACATAACATTATAAAAAATGCAAAAAACAAAACAAAACAAAAAACAACAACAAAAAAAGTAAACATGATATGAGAGTTTATAATTAGTATAGAAATTAATGGACGACCTAACAAAAGTATATCAAAAGCAAGAAGGGAAGAGTAATAAAGGAAAAATAAAATTGGATTAGATGGCATATTGGGGCAAAATATGAAGCAATATTTAGAACATTATGAGACTGCTGAGTTCATCTAATGAATAGGAATGTTGGAAAGACTCAAATTTCACAAAATTGATCACAAAGTCAGAAAAATGAGCTATAAAGAAAACTTTAATTAGAAATATAACTAGGCCTAACCCCTCATTACCACATGACTCATAACACAGATTTGAATATAGCACAGTCACATGACTCCCCCCAAAAAACTTCACAATAAAGTTATCAAATGCTTATCCTGTAATGTAGCAGTTCTGTCTCCTATATTAGCATTTGAAATTGGACTTGAAAAGAGAGGGATGAGAACAGACTAAATAGCTTTTGGTAATAATTCTTTATGTGGTAAACCAAAAACTTTTGGAAGAAACGTAAGAAGATGAGTGATTTTGAGATGATGTCAGTGAGCTAGTCCAAAACTTAGGAAACTGGCTTCTAATTCCAGTTCTTCATAACATGCTGGATATATCGTAAAACATATGTGTGATTGTTCATTTATATGTGGAGATTACATTTGATTTATTCATTTAAACTGGTAAGAGGATAAACTAACATGCTTTCAGAAAAAGACTTTAAAAATTAAAATTACAAAATAAACTTTTTGCATATTGAAATCAAATGATAGAATGGATCAAAGTAGATGGTTGTTATGATGCAGGAAGAAATTATTTTGATCTTGACTCTAGAAAGTTAAGGAGACAGGATGACCTGTTGTCACTTAGAGATCTGAAATTTTGATTTTTTAAGGTTTTCATGAAGTGTCATGTGTTAATTCAGTGGCCTGAATTCTAATCTAGGGTATGGGAATGGAAACATTCCAGAGGTACTTCTTAATATGCTACCTTGCCTATCTTTTTTTTTTTTAAGATTTTATTTATTTATTTGAGACAGAGAGAATGAGAGACAGAGAGCATGAGAGGGAGGAGGGTCAGAGGGAGAAGCAGACTCCCTGCCGAGCAGGGAGCCCGATGCGGGACTCGATCCAGGGACTCCAGGATCATGACCTGAGCCGAAGGCAGTCGCTTAACCAACTGAGTCACCCAGGCGCCCTGCTACCTTGCCTATCTTATATGATAATAGCTTCTAGACCTGCTACCCCATCCCCCAATCTATTTGCAGAAGTCTATGGAGTAAAGGCTAGAATCCAAACAAAATTTTGTTGAAGAGGTGAAAATGTGAAGTGTTCTATTAGTGCTGTTGAAAGAATTCATGAATTAGGAAAAGATTTATCTTTCTGCACTGCAACTCTCCTTTTGGAGATGACTTACAGATTTATTTTGGGGGGGTCATCAGGAAGCAAACAACATATGAACAATAAATGTTTTAGGCATATGAGAATTTAATATGATAAAAATATGTGAGTCTAGTGGGAGATACTGTAATGGTGAGTGTGTGATAGAATTTATATTCTTAAAATGTGTGTATGTGCATGTACAGTGTATCCACATTTAATTTCCTATTCAGTTTTAAGAATATATCTACTATGGGGAGGGATTAAGAATGCTAGAAAGGGAAATCAAAGAGAAAGTGAGTTAATATTCAGTGTCTGATATTATAAATAGAAATTTACAGAAGGCAATAATCTTGAAATCCAGGCTTTGTTAAACAAGAGGATTTTCTAGGTTTTTTTTTTTTTTTTTCTTTTCATCTCCTCAAGAGGTGAGTGAGGCTTACAAACTTGATCATAGATTTCCACTTTCAGGGAGTCCTTGTCAAGCAGGGACAGAGGTGGGGGTAAATGGCTGCTTTTAAGTCTTGGTAGTTGGTGGGGAGAGGACAGCCGGAGAAAGGGCAGAGAGGAGGTTGAATGGATCAGCAATAAGGGCTGTTATGATCTGCCTACATTTGAAAAAAGGAAGTTGACGTTGGGTATATTCACTGGGTGTGAGGGGCCTGAGATCATCCAGGATGGTCATGCTTCCCTGGGTATACAGGATGGAAGTCTTCAAGCCTCAGTGGGGAGTCTAGTGCTCAGCATACTTCCAATGCAGCATGCGGTGGTTATGCATGTCCTCGTCATAAGGCAGCTAGATAGATGGTTTGCAGGGCATTCTGGGATCCCAGTGAAGTGATGAAAAAATGTTGAAATGGCAGTGGTGTGAGGACAAGACAAAGTGGCCGCCATAGGTGAGGACCTTGTAAATGGATGAAAATGGTGTTATAGGTTCTAGTAGAGGTGCCAGCATATTACCCTAAAAGCCTGGTGCAGCCAGCTGCACTTCAGCAGTCACCAACCTGTGGAGCAGACTGGTCCACATATTCTGCTCAAGAGACTGTAGAGATTCAGGGGTACCTCATGGATCTGAGGAACAGTCCATCTCCTCAGTGTTCTCTCACGTGTCCTCACCCATGTCTTTGAGGACAAGGTCAACTTTCCTTACACTTCCTTATAAACTTGAAAAGAGTAAGGGGTGAAATCTAAAAGACTAAGCATTTACCTAAAAAGACTGAAATACGTGAAAGAAAAGCCCCAATAGGGAGTTTACCTTTGAAAAGCCTGAATAAGGATTGTTGAAACCAGAAGAGGTAGAAATATTTTAACTGTCTAGTTGAAAAAAATGTATTTCTACCCAGTATAGTTAGATGTTGTAAAAAAGATAAATGCAGTTTTAGAGAATTAAGAACCTATTTCATTTGTGTAGCTGTATCATATTGTAAGTAAAGGATGCATCTCTGCTGTTAGCATGAACTCATAGGGTTTGGAAAAATAATAGTTGGAGAATTAAAATGTTGGCATTTCTCTTCCACTCTTAGGGGAAAATGATAATAATCTCAACTGGCACAACCTGGAGATTAGGAAAAAATTTAGAATTAAGAAAAATTAATAAGACTTTACTATTGCTTCAGTGAACTAGCCCTCAGTCTTCCCGACTTTGATGTGATATTATCAGACTCGAAACAGGAAGTCCTGTTTTGATGAATTCATTATTTACGTGGGTCACCTCCAGTAAGTCAGTTCATTTCTCTGAACCTCAGTTTCTTAACCCATAAAATGGGTAGCACCTCAGGGAGTCCAATGACTCTCATAGATGAGCGTACACATGAGTTGTGTAGAAGTGCCCCATCTAGCCTGCTGCCTGTGTTGTGCATAAAGTGTTGCTGGGAAATGGCCTTGTGCATTTGCTTACTTGCTTCTCCATGCTGCCTTGTGCTGCAAAGGCAGAGTTAAATAGTTGTGGCAGAGTCTGTGGCCCACGTTGCTGGAAATATTTACCTCATGGACTTTTACAGGGAAAAACTTGCCAACCCTGGTGTAGAGTGTCATAAGCAGTACAATGAGCAGGTGCTATTGTTTATCTTACACTAACCCCAGTTGATGAATTCCTGCTCAGATAGCTGCCTTTTGGTAAGCAATTATTTTTTTGAAAACTGCCTACATTCTGGAGAAGACTATTCTTAAGTCCAAAAGCATGTTTCTCATTGTAAATTAACCAGTTGGCCTCAGGTTGATAAAGCAACCTATTCAGAATTTGGTTACGTTTTCTTCCTTTGCCAAGGCCTGATCTCCCTGACTGAGTTGATACAATTACACTTCTGAATCTACAATCTAAGGACCACCTGTTACTCTGAAGCCATAGCGAGCCATTCCCCACCCACCAGTGTCATTGGGATCAAGGAGCCTGCTACTTCACTCAGCTTTACACTTCCCACAAAATTGTCAGCCACACTCTTTAGCTCCTTATGTGAACATGAAATCAAAAGATAAACCACTTTCAAGAAAGACATAGCATATCTATTTTGATATTTTCCCTTTGTCTTTTCTTCAGTGTCTGTCCTCACCTGCTGCAGTGTGAAATCTAGTGAGAACAACAGACGGCTCTTCTGTGAAAGGGAACCTTGGGCAGATTTGGCAAGAGGCTAGGATTATGAATAAATAATCATTTAAAATGTTAGTTTATTATTAAATGAAGCCTTATTAAAAAAATCAGTAACAGGACATCCAGCCATGGGAATGTAATATACTTGGACTAATTATGTCACTCCTTAGGTAAGAAGTTAGTTGTTAACAGCTAACCACCTGCCATGTGTTAAAAAATAAGAGGCTTTAGGTTCTTTTCTGGAAATAGAACAGTTTTGAAATAGAGATGCTGTAATTTTGCCAAGTGCTGATGAAACCCCAAAAGGTAATTATGTCAGCTTGAGAAGACTATGATAGTGATAATAAGATTAAAAAAAAAAAAAGAGTTGTGGGTTTTCAGCCATAATCAGCAGACAATTTTAATTTTGGAAGTGAATGCCATTGTGCTTGGGCATAGTTTAAATTTTTTCCTCCCTACCAACTGTTCCTCTCATCTGCCTGAAAAACTTCCAGGTCTTTCTCTCCCTCTTTTCTCTATTTTCTTTCTTTCTTTCTTTTTTTTTTTTTAAACTCCTCTCTGGACTCTCTTGTGCTTTTCACCCCACCCACAGTCACAAATACTTTTAACACAGAATTGTATAGAAATCTGTGATCTTTCAACAGTGAGGGGAAAGCAAAGTATCTTTTTAGTGTATCACTATTGCTTCTTCTTTACTCACAGAAAAAGTGTTTAACATCCTGCTCAAGTTCAGTGCAAAGAATTTGTCCCACAGATACATACTCCCACCAGTGTGCAGAGCTGTTATAAAAACATGCATTGCAGCCTGAGCACAGAAAGAGAGCTGAAACAGTAGGAGCAATGGGGACAGGAGAGACCAGGAGTGGGGAAGGGAACAGACAGGGCAAGCTTGAGGAACATAGTAGGAGAGAAGAACCAGCATCGAGGGCTCCCCTCCTTCTTGGTCCCCAGAGGGTTTTGTGCCAGGTGGGCCCCACGACAGCTTGTTCAGCAGCACGGGATTCTAAAAATCTTCCACATCGAAGATTAGCCTGTGCTCTAATTTAAATGATTAAATTCGTGATGGGAACCTTTGGCATAGTAAGATGGCCTCGCAAGTAGGGAGAAAAATCAGTCCATAAAAAACAGAATAAAGGGCGCCTGGGTGGCTCAGTTGGTTAAGCGACTGCCTTCGGCTCAGGTCATGATCCTGGAGTCCCTGGATCGAGTCCCGCATCGGGCTCCCTGCTCGGCAGGGAGTCTGCTTCTCCCTCTCCCACTCCCCCTGCTTGTGTTCCCTCTCTCACTGTGTCTTTCTCTGTCAAATAAGTAAATAAAATCTTAAAAAAAAAAAAAAACACAGAATAAAAATGAGTCTTTTCACAGAATTCATTTTTTAAAAAAGATTTTATTTATATGAGAGAGGGGGTGGGGGCACAGCACAGTTCATTTTTGAACACTATTTCCTGATATTTTTATCAGTGAAAAATGAATCATGGTTCCTCAGATCTTGGCAAATTTTACACCAGTTAATTGTTAGTGAACACACTTATTTCTCAGAGCCATCTTGTGTTTGTCCATATTCTAGGCCCGCAAAACATAAAACATCTGGCAATTTGAAATGTTTATTAAAACAAAGGAATATAATTTTTTGTAGTATAACAAAACATGCCAGTGCATAGAGAGATCAAGATATTCCTTTCGGAAGCATCATTAAAGATAATTTAGAAACTAGGCTTATCAAGGTACAGTAACTGTTTTCCCTATTGCCCAGCCCATTTCAGGAAGTCAGATTTGATGTGATGTAAAATTTTACTCATTTCAGCTGTCAGTATTATCTCACAGATTCCCAGTGAGGTCAGGATTAAAAGTATGTAATAGTTTCTCAGCCACCTCATAAACTCTATCAGAAGTCTACTGTGGGTGACTTAATCTTCTAGGTGCAGTATACTGAGGACACCTTGTGAAGAAGGTATTAGTCCATGCGTGTCATGGGCTGAATTGTCCCTCCTTCCCCCAAAATCCATATTTGGAAGGCCCAAACCCCAGAACCTCAGGATGAGACTGTATTTGGAGATAGGGCTTTAATGAGGCAATTAATTTGAAATGAGGCCATTAGAGTGGGCCCAAATTCAGTCTGACTGGTATCCTTCTGAGAGCCAATTTGGACGCATAGAGAGGTGTCAGGGATGTGCACAGAGCAAAGGCCATATGAGGACACAGCAAGAAGGCAGCCATGTGCAAGCCAAGGAGAGGGCCCCAGGATAAACCAAACCTGTCAACGCCTTGATCTTAGACTTCTAGCCTCCAGAACTGTGAGAAAATACATTCTGTTGCTTAAGCCACTTGGTCTGTGGTATTTTTTTATGAAAGCCCCGAAAAACTCATGCAATGTGTCACAAACAGACTTTACAGGATAACCTATTCAAATATTATTGTTTAACTCAGTATCATAATTATAGATAATCTCATATTGTATTGCAGATGAGGCATTAGAAAGAAGCCCAAAGTATCCTAGACTAATACTGGGTACATCTGAAGGTGCTTTTCACTGACATTGTATCAATGAAAGATGCCAGATAGAAAGAAAACATTAGGCTGGCGAAGGTATTTATTGTAATAAACTTAGTAGGGCAGATCATGTGACATGATTAGCCTTCAGTTTTTGGCCTGCAGCAGGAGAAAAATATGGTAGGAACAGGCAGTGCCAGGATTAGGGAAACCTCTTCAGCTGCAGGATTTGCCTACAAGGATGGTGGCAGGAATCTGACTCTGGATCCAAGTGGATGGAGCAAATTTGTTCTCCATCTGGGCTTGAATTGCTATCCTGAGATTCAGATCAGGTGGTAGGGACCTGTGGCCTGAGTTTCCCCACAGAAGTGCTACCCTGAGACATGTGGATGGGAATTGTGTGGCTTCTGGAGTGTAGGAGTCCATCTGGGTTAAAGCAGGATTCTAGCTGGCTGTTGGCAGAAGGGACAGAGGATCCAACTCCTAGCGGGAAACGGGCTTGTTTTAAAATGATGTTGTGATTGTTCAGGCTGAGGAACCAGATCCAGTTCTAATCAGAAAAACTGGGGTGTAAGTCAGGGCTTGAGACAGTTTCCCCATTCCCATGGAAGGCACTTAGAAGGTTGGGGTGGAGAAAGAAATAAGCTCAGTAGGCAAAAAAGCATTTTGGAACTCACACCTGTTACAGGGCTGAGAGTTATTCTAGGCCCTAATTCAAAATTATACAGTCGAGTTTGTTTATTTGGTTCAGGCATGGAGAGGGCAGTGTGAGAAGCAATAGAGATGATAAGAAATGACATCCATGGTGAAATCATAAGAAATGTTTTGAATGGTGCTGACAATTCAAAAGATCCTGGAAGCACAAGCAAAGGAGGTAATTTTCTGGAGGGCAAGTAAAACAGTTCAGGGCTAATTACTTCAGTCTTTAATTTATTAATTTATTCTTCAAAAAGTTAGCGGTGTTCTACTGCCCTGAAGGATAGATGGCTCAACATTACTCGCTTCAATTTCATAAGAAAAATGCAAACGAGCAAAAAGCAAGCTAATCATTTCCTTTATATAGAAAGCAAGTATCTGAATATGTGTCTGGATCCATACTACTTACTCTCTGTATCCCATACCAGGAGCAGCTATGGCATGTAGAATTGATGGATGTTATAATGATAATTGTAAGTAATTAATAAAATGTGAAAATTGGCTATATTGTACTTAAGAAGGCAAAGAAAAACATATGCCATTGGATGTGTTGCTTTAAGAGGCTATATTAACATTGTAAATATTTTCGAAAATTTAGTCTATACAAATTTTAATCTTTAAGTCTATATTATATAGTATCTGCTCTCATTCATGTTTTGCAACTGTGAAATTCTATGTGGTAACTCAATTACAGCAACATTTCCAAAGAGGTACAAAAATAAATTATTTAACAGCTGTAACATGTTTTCATTCGTAATATATATGTGGATATGAATATTTATACCCAGATATATGCATTGTATGATTATACTGAGTGGAATGGATTTTGTGCACATCATGATAATTATCGTTAGTGGGTGCTTACTAGTTGTCAGGCACTGTACTAAATGATTATTCAGAAAAATTCTAGGGAGCAAATACTCTTGTTTGAGTTTCATAGGGGAGGAAACTGAGGGTGAGGGCTCTAAAGCTAACAAGGGGTGAAACTGCCTTGTGCCCTGGAGCGCAAAGTGGTGAAACTGGAATTCAGAACAAAGCCTCTCTGTGCTGATACTCTTGACCTCTATGCTGCATTGCTCACACACATTCATTTACTTGAGTGTTCATGAGCGAAGCCACAGTTGTAGTCAATTGACAGGCAAACCAGGTGGCTTTGCATAGATGAAGGGACGCTGCTTTATTGTCACCATTGTTGACAGTGCTTGGAACATCTGTGCCTCTAATTTCAGTGCAGTTGGGCAAGACTGAGGAGTTATTTTAACATAAAACTTGCAGATGAAGAACTCTTTAAATTCCACATTTTGATGCTATGGTTTGTAACACAAAGGACAGTAATTTATTAAATTTTTAAACACTTTTTAATTTTATCTAATTCAACAGCACATGGCATGATGGAAAGAAGAGCATATCATTATAGACAATGCCACTTACTTCTCTCTACCTCACTTTGCCCATCTGTAAAATAAGGGTCTGGATTAGGTGTTTTTTCAGGTCTCTTTTATTTTTGCAACTATTATTCTAAGCATGTAATCCATTTCTGGTCAAATTATATTTATTAGAAGTATTAAGCTAGAAATACAAGTTCACTGAGCTGTTTTATTTACCTGGATGAGTGTAAAGGTGTGGGCGCGGGCACACGCTTGCACACACACATACACACACACATGCACTCATTTAGGTACGTAAGATAATTTGTGTAGTAATCCAGCATAGCTTGTGATAATGCTATACATTTTATAGAAAAAAGCATACTGAGACTCAAAATCATGTAACTTTCCAAAGATCTCAATCACAAGATATGAACTTGGTATTTAAAACCAGGTTTATTAAACTCCAAAGCCAATGCCCTTCTAATGACTCATTTGCAGTTTATCTGGAAAAGTAACTTGTTTTAGAACACACTGTGTATTAGTTAGGTCAGGTGAGTATATTCTGTGTAACAAATTGGGACATGAGGTAACAGTGACTTAATATCGCAGCAGGTCTTAAATGATTTCAGAAGAGAGTCAGCAGGGGACATATACCCACTCTCCTTCAGACTGCAGTTTACATTGATCAATTCTGTTCACATTCCCACGAGAGAGATTAATCACATGGCCCTGATCTAATGGCAAGGGCCATTTGGAAATGTGGTCTTCTTGTATTTTCAGAAGGAGAAAAATGAAATGGAATTTCATGAACCCATAACATGCGTTCTGCCTACACTGTTCCACCACTGATCATGGTGCCGATAACCTGCTATGTTGTCTTTTATTATTATGCTCGTAGACAAAAAGAGGATAACACAGAGCTTTGTTACATCTTCTGGAGAGTGGTATTCTTTATTTGGAAATTTCCAGAGAACTGGAGAATAGTGGGACAGCAGAGCCTTCCTCTTGATACGGGAGTTCCACACTGTAGTATGTTCCTGTGTTCACCATTTCACCTCCAGTATCTCTTGTGTCTCTCGCAGAGTACGGGCTTCTGTATTTGTTGCATGGGTATTGGAATGTGGCTGTAGTGACAGTGGGTGACTAGGGGGTGAAGTTGCTAATATTTTGCACTTACTTGAAGAGCCTCTATTAATGGAAGTAAATATTTAGAAAGACACTACGGAAATTTTGAAACATTTTAAAAGTAAAAGTTTTATGGTAAACTACCTTCTCTCAATCTTAATTTATCTATATTAAAAAAGAAAGGCAGACTTCTTCCCTAATGATTTAATCTACTTCTGACCAAAGGCCTGACCTTTTTGCTGAAACAGAATTCACAAATGTAGACAAACTCAGGCAATGATGCCCAGAGCCCTTTAGAAGAGAAAGCTGTAGAAGGAGCACTTCTAGTCTTTGTATATCCTTGACTCAAGTGCCCTTTGCTGCTTGCCCAGGAGCTTGGAGAGGCCAAGTTGGCATTTTAGTGATGCAGCATGACCTAGACCTCTGATTCTCAACCTTTCCAAGTATAAGATTCCCTTTTAAATGTCAAACTTTACAGAATCCCCAAAGACACTAGTTGTTTTTTTTTTTTTTTGAATCAGTTGCTAAGGAACTACAAAACAAGGAAAGAACTACAAAACAATGAACTGCAAAATAATGAGGAAATAACAGAACAATGATAACTTCAATGAACTCAACAGTAATTTTAAATGCATTTGTGTTTCATTAATTACAACTACATATATCTAAAAAAATAGTCAAATAAATGCAAGCAGAATTTAGTCAGCTATACTCGGTGCACGATGGACTTGAAGATGCTTTGCAGTAACTGAGGACCACAGGTTGAATTTAGTTGAAGCATGGGTCCCCATGTTGCCAAATGCAGTGCTGGGCTTCATGATAGCACTTCCTCTTGCATGTATATGTTTGACATATACAGGTACTTTGAATAGTTTTAATTATTTAAAAGGGAACACCTAATTATGAATATTTCACATTTCAGTAGCAAGTAGGATGTGTAGAGTATATATATATATACTTGTGTGTTTGAATATTTTCCATTCATTTGCTGTTCTCAGCATTAGAAAATGGTGACAGTTAATAAAAATTAACATTAATATGATGGTTAGTATCTATTAGATGTATTTTGTTATTGTGTATATTTACTTATTTATTTTTCTTAAGGTAGGTTAATTTTTTTATTTTTATTTTTTTATTAACATATAATGTATTATTTGTTTCAGAGGTACAGGTCTGTGATTCATCAGTCTTACACAATTCACAGCGCTCACCATAGCACATACCCTCCCCAGTGTCCATCACCCAGTCATCCCATCCCTCCCACCCCCCACCACTCCAGGAACCCTCAGTTTGTTTCCTGAGGTTAAGAGTCTCTTATGGTTTGTCTCCCTCTCTGGTTTCATCTTGTTTCATTTCTCCCCCTCCCTTCCCCTATGATCCTCTGTCTTGTTTCTCAAATTCCTCATATCAGTGAGATCATATGATACTTGTCTTTCTCTGATTGACTTATTTTGCTTAGCATAATACCCTCTAGTTCCATCCATGTCGTTGCAAATGGTAAGACTTCATTTTTTGATGGCTGCGTAATATTCCACTGTGTGTGTGTGTGTGTGTGTGTGTGTGTGTGTGTGTGTGTGTGTGTGTGACATCTTCTTTATCCGTTCATCTGTTGATGGACATCTTGGCTCTTTCCATAGATTGACTATTGTGGACATTGCTGCTGTAAACATCGGGGTGCATGTGCCCCTTTGGATCACTACATTTGTATCTTTGGGGTAAATACCCACTAGTGCAATTGCTGGGTCATAGGGTAGCTCTATTTTCAACTTTTTGAGGAACCTCCATACTGTTTTCCAGAGTGGCTGCACCAGCTTGCATTCCCACCAACAGTGTAGGAGGGTTCCCCTTTCTCCGCATCCCCACCAACATCTGTCGTTTCCTGACTTGTTAATTTTAGCCATTCTGACTGGTGTGAGGTGGTATCTCATTGAGGTTTTTTTTTTTTTTAAGATTTTATTTATTTATTTGACAGAGAGAGAGATAGTGAGAACAGGAACACAAGCATGGGGGGTGGGAGAGGGAGAAGCAGGCTTCCCGCTGAGCAGGGAGCCCGATGTGGGACGTGATCCCAGGACCCTGGACTCATGATCTGAGCTGAAGCCAGGCGCTTAACGACTGAGCCACCCAGGCGCCCCTCATTGAGGTTTTGATTCATATTTCCTTGATGCCAAGTGATGTTAAGCACTTTTTCATGTGTCTGTTGGCCATTTGGATGTCTTCTTTGCAGAAATGTCTGTTCCTGTCTTCTGACCATTCCTTGATTGGATTATTTATTCTCTGGGTGTTGAGTTTGATAAGTTCTGTATAGATTTTGGATACTATCCCTTTATCTGATATGTCATTTACAAATATCTTCTCCCATTCTGTTGGCTGTCTTTTGGTTTTGTGGATTGTTTCCTTTGCCTTGCAAAAGCTTTTTATCTTGATGAAGTCCCAATAGTTCATTTTTGCCCTTGCTTCCCTTGCCTTTGGCAATGTTTCTAGGAAGAAGTTGTTGCGGCTGAGGTCAAAGAGATGGTTGTCTGTGTTCTCCTCAAGGATTTTGATGGATTCCTGTCTCACATTTAGGTCTTTCATCCATTTCGAGTCTATTTTTATGTGTGGTATAAGGAAATGGTCCAGTTTCATTCTTCTGCATGTGGCTGTCCAATTTTCCCCAACACCATTTGTTGAAGAGACTTTTTTCCATTGGACATTCTTTCCTGCTTTGTTGAAGATTAGTTGACCATAGAGTTGAGGGTCCATTTCTGGGCTCTCTATTCTGTTCCATTGATCTATGTGTCTGTTTTTGTGCCAGTACCATACTGTCTTGATGATGACAGCTTTGTAATAGAGTTTTAAGTCTGGAATTGTGATGCCACCATGTTATTGTGTATTTTTAAATATATTAATCTGATTATTAACTCTAATACATCGAGGATTTAAGCAATGTGCCCAAGGCTATAATTCTAGTAGTTAGCCTTTGATTCTATGCTCTTAATCATTATGCTGCATTACTTCTCAAAATAGTTATTTTCTTTTGTCTCATGACTTTACATCCATTAGGTGAAAAAGAAAATAAATGTGTAAAAAATAAATGAACTCTATAAATTAATGCATAGCCAAGTTGTGTGAGTGAGTGCTGGGCACCTAAATTCTACAGGACCATTTGGGAAAGCCTCATAGAAGAAATGACATTGCAGTATTTAAATAAGGATATGTTCAACTTCTCCCTTCTCAGCCAGTATCACCACCAAAGCCTCTCTAGGGGGTACCAGCT
Source organism: Mirounga angustirostris (assembly GCF_029215605.1). Lineage (NCBI taxonomy): Eukaryota > Metazoa > Chordata > Mammalia > Carnivora > Phocidae > Mirounga > Mirounga angustirostris. Next base: position 52,912,869 of record NW_026991709.1, on the reverse strand, counting down.
GCAAACACAGTGCTCATGAAGTCATAATTTATAGCATCTATAGAATGATTAAGATTGCTAGCCCAGATATATCTTTCCAACATAATTTCATTACATTCTGTCACTTTGTATACATAGGTAATCTCTGGGTTGATCAACACTGCCAGAGAGGTCCTATATTAAAAATTCTAGGGAATTATTTTTAGTTTGTGATTTTATTGCAAAGTTAGGTTATACTGGATCATTTGTCATCCTTTTGTTTTCATGCACCACATCTTGCAAGAACTCTGAGCATAAGTTATGCCAAGAAATTGAATTGAAAGAAAATAATATTTACCAAATTTAAGTCAGCAGCATATCAAGGTGACTCACCGTCTCAGCCATGCTACCAAACTCCTTCTATTTTGAATTGCTTTCACTTTGTTCCAGCAATTGGAGGTTTGACAGTAAGGTCATGAGTATAAGAGCATTTCAGGGGCGGGTCCATCTCATCTGCACTATTGCTTTTGATTCTCATATCCTTGTTATTTTGACCCAAGATGTCTGCTTTCCACATTTGTTTGACCTGTTCGTAGATTGTTAATCTAGATGCACTCATAGCTTTATGCTGTTTGCTCACATTTGTTCTGAAATACATAGGTTGTACACACATACCCTTCTAACCTTTGTGGAGAGGGTGAAACCTCTCTTCTCTTCTCTAAGTAACTGTCCCCGTTATTCATCTCCTCACATACAAAGCTCTGTATTTCTGCTTTCATATATGTATTTTAAAAGACTCAAGACTCTTTTCTCTTTAATGAATCCTCTTTCCAGTTTATCTCTTCAGCTTTCCTGATTCCTCTTAAATTTCCTGTGTGATTCAATATCTGTTTGGGGAGACCTAGCATGATTAAGCTGTCAGATTGCTCAGGTTCTTAATTTCAGGAATTTTTCATATATTTCCTTGGAACATTTTGTGGGTATTGGTTCAATGCATTTCTCTAAGTTCTGAAATAGAGTTCAGAGAGAATTGGTGCAATCTCATTACCCTCATAAATTTTTCTCCTAATAGCTTAACAATCAATATTCAATATTAGCCTATTTCTCCCTTTCTATATTGATTTTTCCCCTCAGGAAGTATTTGTTGCTTACCTGTTCTATAGCTAGCACTTTGCTAACTGCTGTGAATATAGTTTTGAAAAATTCACAACCCTTTGTCCTCAAGATAATTTTTACAAAATGAGAGAATTAATGTAAAAAATTGTGTGTGTGAATATGCAACATGTACATGTAATAAATAATAATAAAAATAATAATAGTGATTTTTACTGAATGTTTATAATGTGCCAGATCCACTCCAAGTTTTTTTCTTCCACTTCTAATATGAATTTAAGTTTCCTCCATGTCTTTTTATGGCTTCATATTTAATTTTTTTTAGCAACGAATAATACTTTATTGTCCAGTTGTGTCACCTTTTATTTATTCACTTTATCTAGTGAAGAACATTTTGGCTGCTTCTAAGTTTTGGCATTTATAAATAAAGGTACTAGACACATCTGGGTGCAACTTTTCGTATGGATATAGTTTTCAACAACTTCAGGTATATGTCAAGGAGTGTGGTTGCTGGATCTGAAGAGAGAAGGATATTTCCTTTTCTAAGAAACTGTCAAGCTGTCTTCCAAAGTGGCAATACCATTTTGCACTCCCATCAAAAATGAATGAGAGCTCCTGTTGCTCCATACCCTTACCGGTATTCAGTATTGAAAGTCTTCCATTATTATGGCCATTCTAATATGTGTGTAGTGTTGTCATTTTTTTGATTTTCACTTCCTTGATGATATATGGGGTATATGTGGAGTATCATTTCATCTGGGTTTTTTTTTTTTTTTTTTTTTGCCATTTTTATATTTTCTGTATATACTACCTCCTTTGGTAAGGTATCTGTTAAGGTCTTTGGCCCATTTTTATTGGGTTGTTTGTTTTCTTATTGTTGCATTTTAAGCATTCCCTATATATTTTAGATGGCAATCTTTTATCAGATGTCTTTTTTAAAGATTTTATTTATTTATTTGATAAAGAGAGAGAGAGAATGAGTGTGTGTGAGTGGGGGGGGAGGGGCAGAGGGAGAGGGAGTGGGATAAGCAGACTCCCTGATGAGCAGGGAGCCTGAGATCAGGGTCCTAGGACACTGAGATCATGACCTGATCTTAACCAACTGAGCCACCCAGGTGCCCCATCAGATGTCTTTTGCAAATATTTTCTTCCAGTCTGTGGCTTGTCTTCTCATTCTCTTACATTGTCTATTTAGAGCAAATATATATATATATATATATATATATATATATATATATATATATACACACATATATATAGTTTTAATAAAATCTAACTTATCAATTATTTCTTACATGAACTGTGCCTTTGGTGTTCCACCTAAAATGTCAACACCACATCCTTGGTCATTTAGATTTTTTCCTGTGTTCTGTTATAGGAGTTTTATAACTTTGCATTTTGCAGTTGGGTCTATGATGTATTTTGAGCTAGTCTTTGTGAAGACTGTAGGGTCTGGTGTCTAGATTCAATTTTTTGTATGTGGATATCTAGTTGTTCCAGCAGCATTTGCTGGAAAAAAACTATCTTTGCTGCATTTCCTTGTCTATGCTCCTTTGTCAAAAATTAGTTGACTATATTTATGTGAGTCTATTTTTAATTCCAAACTCTTAACCTGTATTAATCTGTTTAATTTTCATAATAACCCAATAAGCTAGGTACTTTATTATGCCAACATTTTATTTTTTTTTTAAGATTTTATTTATTTATTTGACAGAGAGAGGGAATATAAGCAGGCAGAGCGGCAGGCAGAGGGAGAGGGAGAAGGAGGCTCCCCTGGAGCAGGGAGTCCGATGTGGAGCTTGATCCCAGGACCCTGGGATCATAACCTGAGCCAAAGGCAGACTCTTAACCGACTGAGCCACCCAGGCACCCCATATTATGCCAACATTTTAGATGAGAAAACTGTAGCACAGGAACTTCAGAAATTTCTCCCAGGTAAATAGTATTGCTGGGAGTCCAACCCAGACACACTCACTCTTGAGCTTGCACTCTTCCAGTATGTTATATACACTTAAAGTGCCCAGTGAAATCTTTAGTTTCTTAGTGCTCTACTTTACCCCTGCTTTCAGATTAAGCTTCTAAGACAAAACCTACAGTTTGTCATTTTCCTACTTCAGTCCTTTTGGTGGTTTGTTTGTCCCTACAGATTCTCATGCAACATTTGACACTCCTCATTAACTAGACACTATCGTAAACATCTTACTGATGAAGCTGCTCCAGTTATATTGGTTACCCTCTATCTCCCACATGCTTGTCCCCATTTTGTACCATTTTCCAGTCTCCCTTCCACATGAAATATCTTCTTGCTTCTCCACCAGTCAATCCAACACCTGTTCTTCCTTCAATGGTAGTTGGAGACCAGACTCTTCCATTCCTTGCTAAATTCCCATAGTGAGTATAGTTAGAAAATATTCCAGTGTGTCCTAAAACACGCTAGACTGTAATTATTTTTTACTTACTTCTAGTTGTCTTTTAAAAACCAACCAGATATGGTTCTTCAGTGTTGGTGATAACATATTTTGATCTTTTTTTTAAACCTCCACAGTGACTAGAATATATTTGATGATGACTAACTCTTTCTTGATTGACATCTTTTGGGAGAGTAAGAAATGATAATTTGATTTCAAGTACTTCTATACAGAAGGGATGTTTCCAGAGAAGAGTTAAAGATACAGGTTAATGCTGTCTCTTCATGCACATGATAGTTTGTAGAATATGTGATACTATATGATATAACCTCAGAATTTTAAAATTCTATGCATTTGATCACAACATAGTATAAATGAAAGAGCTCCTCCGACTTACTGGTATTTCTAGGATGCTTTCTAAATACATATCTGGTTTAATCTTGTCACTCTTGGAGCAGACAGAATACGGATAGCAGAAGAGGTAAGCTTATGTTGTATAGGACATTGTTCCTCAATAATCTTCCTATTTCTTTTGCCATTGACTCCATGGAAAGGCTTGCTGAGGCAGGCAGTAACACATGCTTTTATCACTGTTCAGAATATAAAGTGGATGAGTAGGCTTCTGATAATGTGCTCTTGACATTCCTGCTTTTTTTCACTGGATGAAATTATCTCTGGTTCAAATTCTACTTCCTTTATAAATTATAGTTTAAAATGTCTGTCAAGAATCACAGAGTAAGTAAGTGTATACAAGTCCCTACTAAATAATTATAGTGACTGGTATGCGACTAAGTTAGGGAAGGCTGTCTTACTTTGTGATGTAACTCACAATGAACTAGTCACCGAATGCAACAATATAATAGAAGATTAGATTATAAGGAATTCAACAATAGTTTTAGTTATAGTCCCTGAGCATTCATACCAATTCTTGTTGCTCATATATTTTTTGAAAATATATTGGCAAATAGCAACCACTGTATCTCATAGGAGAAGTTGCACATCAGCTGCATACTTTAATTTGCAATATTTCATTCATGCGGACTACAGAGAAGTTGGCATTTCCATTATAGACAGTGTTTTAGAGCATTAACAGAACCATAATAATTGGCCACCAGACAAAATCTGCAATGCCAGGCCTAACCTTGGGGCAGTTTTTAAGCAATTACTGCTATGAAGTCAAACCACTTTGGAGTATTTATTTTACAAAGTACTGTATACTGAAATAGACCAGGGAAATACGACTTCATTTTCAATATGTTTAAAAAGATTTCTAGCTTTCGGGCTTGAAAATACATTTCCTCTTAAATGTAGAGGACTCATAACTCACCATTAAGATAAAGGCAATCAGAACCTACCAGCTTTAATACAAAAATACCCCATACATATTTTAAGCATATACACTTAAGGATAATTACCCTATTTGAATACAACTTTAGTGAATTCATGTGAAAGATTTGAGATTTATGTTGTTCTGTAGAAGATTAGAAAGTGTTTTTGTGAAAGCTCTGATAAATGGCTTGTTAGGCAATATGAATATTCAAAATTGTGCCAAATACGCAACAAAATTTATCTTGGATATCCTATTACGTGTACAATAGGGACTTGTTATTCGGCGAAAAAGGCGACAAATGTCATTTAGTATTTTAGAGCAATATATATTTTTGCAGATTATTTTGTAATCATTGCATTAGTTTTTCTTGAAGCACCCTGGCTGGAAACGGTGCTATTTGTTTTAAATTGGAAGGCTGGGGAGTAGACAGGTGTGTACACAGGTGGAATCACAACCTCTCAGGTAAAGAGAGTGCCACACTACCAAGCCTTCTCCCCTTTCCCCCTGACTGTCATTTCACTTAGGGGAGCTCAAGCTTGCGTTTTCTCAGAACCCCCATCTTCTTTGCGAGCATGTAATCTCCCGGGACCTCCATGGACCTGAAACTGTAGGACTGGTTACCACCAGAGAGCTGCATGGATCCCGGGGAGGAGAGAGAGCTGGGGGACATCGTGGAGTTGTTGCTCTCCAAACCATAGCTGAGTCTGAGCTGAACTGAATATTAAGCATGGCGAGAGTGAGGTTGTCAGACTAACCTCAGGGCTCTTTGAGTACGTGGGTCTCCTACTTAGCACTGCCACTTGCTTGGCTAACTTAGAACACAGACCCATTTCCTCAGAATGGTGCATGTGAGTGCTTGACTGGAAATAGTGCTTATTGCCCCTGCAGAAGGGATCATTACCTGTGTCTGGGAATATTTAGGTAGTCAGGTTGCAGTGGTGTGTGCATGATCCTTGAGCAATACTAGACAGACATAGATCCAGGGTTTTATTAGCAGTACCATTTGTCACAGTTAAGCTTACCAGTTCAAGGGCATTTATTGTTATGTCTTCTTGATTACAAAGGTTTTAGATAATGTAACATTTAAAGGTCTAAAAATAAGGAATGTCTAAATTTAATGTGAAACTTAACATTAAATTTGAATTCTGTGTTTGAAAGTCCAAACAAAGGAATTTCTAAAAGCAATGCAAAGGATCCATACCTGGGTTTCAAAATTAAAATGCTTCTTCTGGCAGCAGGCACCTCCTCCCCCACACATGCCAGCTAGTGCCACATCCTCTGCAGGTGGGGGTTACTGGCCTCCCTTCGCCACACACCCTCCCTGTTGGCACTGCCCAGGCCAGAGGGCAGAGCACAGAGGTTTTCCTCACCCTCTACTTCCCCTCCCAGGATACTCCCAGGTTTGGGGTTTTTCTATAGGTTTGGAGAGGGAAGGCCATTGGGAGGGTACCTTGACAATAAAGAGATTGGGACACCTCCCCCCAAATAAATAAATAACATTAAAATGCTTCTTATAGGGGCACCGGGGTGGCTCGATCAGTTAAGCATCCAACTCTTGATTTTGGCTCAGGTCATGATCTCAGGGTGGTGAGATTGAGCCCCACCCTGGGCTCCACGCTCAGCAAGGAGTCTGCTTGAGATTCTCTCTCTCCCTCTGCCTCTCCCCACCTCTCTCTCTTTCCAAAATAAATAAATAAATCTTTAAAAAATGCTTCTTAAAGACAGAAATCACTGATATCTGCTTTCTATTTCAATTAGCCATTATAAGTCATTATGAAAAATACTAACACTAATTCATAGATTCCTATTCCAAACATGTGCTGCTTGCTAATGGTTACAGAGACCCTGACTTTTGTGAATCATTCCTACAGTAATGTACTAGATAGTACTTAAAGAACACGGAGTTTGGAGACATGTCGCCTAGGTTAAATTTCAAGCTGTGACACTTACAAGCTAGGTGACCGTGGGCAATTTACTTAGTTTTCTGTGCTAGTTTCCTCATCTGTAAAATGGAAATAATAATAAGATAATAATAGTACCTATTTCATAGTGCCGTTGGGAGATTACATTGTATGCATTTCTTAGAGCAGTAAAACAGTGCCTGGTACAAAGTAAGTCCTATACAGCATTAGCCATTATGACTGCAGGCCTTCAGATAGCTAATGAGACATTTCTCTCTGAGCTTCCATGTGCTCAGATTTTGATAACGGTAGAAATTCTGCTCAACAACGAACATTTGTTTTCTACTGGGTTTCATGACTGCTACATAGTCCTCCTGAAGGAGTGCATAGGTGGAGGCGACAGCTATTTCACAGATTTATTTTTTTTTTAAATTCAAGAATATTGCCTTTATGTAAAAAGCAAAAACAAACAAACAAACTATATATAAGGTCCTTAACTTCTGTAGGGAGGAGGCATGGTCTGATAGTGAAATAGAGAAAGTAATCATTTTTGAATGTTTTTAAAAAGAGTAAATTAAATAAAGTAAGAAGATGTATCTGTTATTGGATGGTTTAAACATGCTAAGAATGTTGTCAGGGTTGGGAGGAAGATAGAAATGTAGAATTTATTGGAAAAACTTGAGTATATGGCTTATAAATTTATAACACTTCACACACATACAGGAATATAATATAGAACTCCCATATCAGTTACAGGAAAGGAGTGGAAGAAAGGAAAGAGCAAGAAAACTTGGTCAGTCCAACAGAAAGCAGGAAAAATAGAAAAGAAAGAGCAAAGAAGAGAAAACCCAGAACACTCAGAAAAATATGGTAGAAATAAAATCAGTTATATTCCAACCAAGCAATCCAATGAGAAAATTGTTTAACGTGTTGGATTAATAATATGTGGATGTTAAATAATATTCCTATACAACAGAGCTTCCCAACATGAATCAGTTTCTGATGCCCCCAGCCAAAAAGTGAAGGTGACCAAAATTCTCATCAGACAAACGTATCAACAAAATGTAATATGTACCATAAAATGAAGCAATATGTAGTAACAGAAAAGAAAGTATGGATACATGATATAATATGAATTATCATCAAAAATATTTTGCCAGGTGAAAGAAGCCAGTCACAAAAAAACCACATATTGCTTGATTCCATTTATGTGAAATTTCCAGAGTAGGAAACTATAGAGACAGAAAGTAGATTAGTGGTTGTCCAGGGCGAGACAGGTAAGAAGGGTAGGGAGTGAATGCGATAGGTATGAGATTTCTTTCTGGGGTGATAAAAATATTTAAAATTATATTATGTCATTGGGAGCGCAGTGGTAGCACAATTCCATGATGGTGCTAAAGACCGTTGAACTCTACACTTTTAATGAATGAATTTTATGGTACGCACATTATATCCAATAAAGCTGTTAAAAATACATTAGTGAAAAAGCAACCGATATGATTTACTATACTAAAAAAATAGTAAATGATTTAATAATCATCTCAATAGATTCTAAGAAAAACCACTTGATTAAAGTACATTCATTTATAAGATATATTTTAAAAATCCTAAGGTTATCATAAACTTAATGGTAAAATTTTGAAAAATTGTTCCATCAGAACAATAAGAGCACAAAGATGTCTGTTATACTGAAGGTATGAAATCAAGCAAAAAATATAAAAATAGGTAAAATATATAGGAAAACAAAAAATAAAACTTTCATTATTTCCAAATATGATTATTTATATAGAAAATCCATAAGATAAATAACTAGAATATATTAATACATATAGTAAAGTTGCCAGATATAAGTTTAAGAGAAAAACACCAGGGTATTAATATACAAGTAACATACGTATAGAAAACAAGACAATAAAATAGTTACCACTTACATTAGCATCTAAAAAATATCAAATACACAGGAATAATTTTTAAAATGGACAAGGTCATTACATAGTGAACTACAGAGCTCTGCAATAAAAAGTATTGCAAGAAATTAAAGAAACAGGTAAGCAGAGGAAAAGACCATGTCCATATATCTTTAGTCTCAATTTTTTAAAGTTGCTTATTTTGCACCAATGGCTTGTAGATCTAGTTCAGTGCGAGTGGAAACTCAGCAGATTTCTTTAGAAATGACAAACTGATCATACACATACATGGGAATACAAAGTGCTAGTATAAGCCCAGCACTCTTGATGAAAGCAAGTGGCAAGACTTGCTCTACCAGATGTTAAGATGTATTATAAACTATACTAATAAGAAAGTGTGGCATTGGCACAAGGATAGGCAAATGGACATGTAGAAGAAAATTGAGAGCCCAGAATTGGAATTATGTTTGGAAGGACACTTAATTTAAGAGAAAGGGGCACTGTACAATGCAATGAAGAAAGAACCATCTTTTCAATAGGTGGTGCTGGTTCAAATGAATTCTATTTGTCAAAAAAAAAAAAAAAAAAAAAAGAAGGAAAGGAGGAAAGAAAGAAAAGAGAAAAAAAGAGAGAAAGAAAGAGAAGAGAAAAAGAAATAACCCACCTCACATGATATATAAATTGAGAGGCAAATCAGTAAAGTTTCTAGAAATTAATATAGGAGAATAATTCATGACCCTGGGTAGGGAAAGATATCTTTAGAAGAAGACACCCACACCACTAACCATTAAGGGAAGAGGAATAAACTGGATCATATTAACATTAAGAACATGTTAGTCAAAAGACACCATTAAGAAAGTGAAAAGGTAAGCCACAGAGTGAAATATACCTTAAATATATATAGCCAACAAAAAAGGCTAACAAGTTTTTAAAAAAATATCCAAATCAATAAGAAAAAGATAATCCAATATACACTAGGCAAAAGATTTGAATGGGAAGGTCACACACACACAAAATCCCAAATGACTAAATGAACATATAAACAGGAACTCAGCCTCATTGGTGATGAGGGAAAAGCAAGTTACATAGCACTACACACTCATCAGAATGACTGAAATTTAAAAAGACAACCTTACCAAGGTTTGCTGAGAGTATGGAGAAATAGGAATCCTTCTACCTTCTGCCAGGGCTATAAATTGGTGTGACCACTTTGGAAAAATACTTAGCATTATCTCTTAAAGCTGATCTTTTGCATATCTTATCATCAGGCAGTTTCACTCCTAGGTATATCCAGCAGAAAAATGTGTGCGTGTGCACCAACAGAAATGTAAACAAATATTCATAGCATCATTATTCATTATAGTCCTAAACTGGAAAAAAACATAAATGTCCACCAAGCAGTATTGTACATAAATAAATGTGTTATAAATATAATGAAATATTCCATAGGAATGGAAACGAAAGAACGGCCATCACACCCAACAACATGGATGAATTTCATAATTAAAAGAATGGGGATAGGGAAGTCAGATACAAAAATGTATGTACTGTGTAACTTAATTGATATAAAATTTTACAAAATAGTTAAAACTAAACTGCAGTGTTAGAAGGCAGGAGAATGGTTTCCTTTGAGGAAATGGGCAAAGACAGTGTTTGGGAGTGGACAGGATGGGGGCTTCTGCAGGGTTTGTGAGACTCTTTGTTGACCTAGTGACAGTTACATAGCAGTCGGCTTTGTGATAATTGGTTGAGCTGTACATTTATATTTTTGCACTATTCGTTATGTGTATGATATGTCTTATTACAAAACAGTTTTTAAAAAACAAGCTATACTGACACAATCATGGATCTTTCGGTGTGTGGATGGTGAGTTTACATATCTAACTGGATAAAAGATCTCCAACTCAAATATAGACCTAAACTCCAGTCACCAGAATCACACAATGAAATGTCATGTGGGCATACCGTGAATCTTTTAAATTTTAATGTTGCCTTCCATTCTGCACGTTTTAATAGCAAATCAGGCTACTTTCCTCTTTTCATCAGTCGAAGATTTAAACAGGCATTCTTAGAATGGATGGTTCACGCCAAGCCGTTGAAGAGGCTGCTATTGAGAATGGAGCTGAATACCACTGCCTGGGCTTTTTAGCAGACAAGAACACAATCAAGGCAGTTTTTCCTCCTGTGCCAGCAAGATTGGCACTGTGTTATTGGCTCTAGCCCTCTAAATAGGGCCTTGAGAACAAATGCAGTCGAGGTCGTTTGTCACTGGCCTATCTGGAAGCTGTTGAACCTTAAAAATGTTCCACATATTCATTAGTGATCGCTGCTTCAGACAGGACTTTAAAACAATCACGTAGATGAATGAGTACCTTCCACTGACGTTTTTTGGCACAGTTCGCAGTCCATAAAATTACAAATAAAAACATCCTGGAAACAGCTGCATGATTTTTCTAGACCTTCCTGGCCATTCTGTTTTCTTAAAGGTCTGAACATGGTACATTCATGCTAATCATTTGTCACTTGGAAATCATACCCTTCCTGCCCCCACACATGTATTACTGATAGCACATCCCGCAGAGATGTTTAGGTGGATGCAGGTTACAGGTTTTTTTCTTTTCTTTTCTTTTCTTTGAACGTTTTGGCTCCTCTTAGCAAGAAGTGGGCTTCTGGATGGTGAAGAGTTTATAATTTTGAGGACATTATGTGAATTTAGTTAAGATTCAATGAATCATGGAACATTACATCAAAAACTAATGATGTAATGTATGGTGATTAACATAACATAATAAAAAAAAGATTGAATATACAACTCATTGCATTCTGGTGGTAATGCTAATCTATTAACAGTGAAGTTATATGCATTAAGTATTTAAGCAGATGTGTAAAAGAACTTTTGGGCATTTAAAAAAAACATTAGACTAGATCATCATAAAGGAGGAAATGTTTCTTATTTGGAAGTCTCAGGAAGTAGAATTTAGTTTCATCTGTGTGGGATGCTGTAAGTGGAACACAGGCTAGAAGACCTGAAAATGGTTCCTTCTAAGCACTTTAACTTATCTTTCATTGGGATGAGAGCATACAAGTGACTTTAGACAAATGGTTGGCAGTTTATTATTGGATTTTAAATTTTTACCTTTTGTAGGATTTGTGATTCTTGCTGGAAAACCATTACAGCTCATCACTCTAAGTCAGTGTTTTCCAAATATTCCCGATGAAAGATTTTACTTTGGGTGTTTTTTGAAAACATCTTAATCTGGACCCCTCCTGAATCTGAATCTCCAGATGACATTCTAGAAATTGTTATTCACATAACAAGCAATCCAAGAGATTTTTAGGTTTAAGCATGATGGGGACACATGATTTATAACTGAATGTTCAGATTCGGATATTAAGGACATCAAGGGAATATTATTTAACTATCGCTATATGAAATAAGGATGGGATAAAAAGATATGACTGTACAAAGGCAAAAACCAATTTCAAAATTTCATTTTATAAATTATAAATTAATGTAATAAGAATAAATAACATTCATAATCTGTTACATAGTGAGGGCCTGAATATGTGGCAGATTACTTTTTAGAAGATTTTAGAGTTTATAAAAAATAAAATCAAATATATTTACCCACTTATTCCCCACAAAACCCTGTGTTGTGTATGCTGCTATGATCAATCTCTGTTCCTAAATAAGTCACTGAGAGTTCACAGAGGTTAAGTCGCTTGATCTAGTGTTTCTTGCAAGGTTAAATTTCATCTGATTTTGGAATAATTTACATTGAAATTGATTTTCTACTCATGACTCTGCTAGGAGCTGAGATTCTGAATGCCATGGGCTATGTCTTTTCTACCAAACCCCTTCCATGGACTGGCTTAAAGAAAACAACCTCTTGAAATAAAACTTATCATTCTGAAGCAAAACATCCCCGCCATGATTTTTCTTTTTATAGAAGGATTATTTTTGAGCTGTTATTTTTGTACTAGAATCTAGTGGTGGTAATATTCTACCCAAAGTTCTCTAAGAAATTATTTGTTTCTGTGTTCCAGGCAAAGTAAATATTCTACCTGATTATTTCATTTAAAGGCTAAAAGTGCACCCCAATTCTCCAGAAGGCTAAAGGTGCCAGAATACAGTATATCTTTCTATTAGCTCTTCTGTCAATTATAATTAAATTCATTGCTAAGCAAAAGCAAGATTGCAATATAGCAAAGAAAAACAACGAAATGAATGCTACAGAAGACATCCTAATGGAGAATCTCCCCTTTAAAAAGGAACACAAAATAAAAATTCAAGTATCCAGGGAAATTCATCACCATGAAAGAGAGACAACAAAGGAGATAAACAGAAGAACTTAAGCCCCAAAAACAGTTGTTAGGACAAACAGAAAAGGATTTCATTTTAGAGTATATTTTAGCAGAAAGAGTTGCAAGAGGATATTGCTACGTAAACATTTATTAATTACATCACATGGTTAATAAAAATTGGTCAATCACTTAATAGCAAAATAGAGGAGCTAAGTAGAGCAGAATGGTCCCTGAAGTTGAAGATTAAATTTATGCACTAAAAAAAGTCACCTGAGGAATTCCTGCAGAATTCAGATCAAAAGAAAGAGATGAAAAGTAAGAAAGGTAAGGTAATCTCATGTCTCAACAGACTTCAAATAATAGAAGATTCAGAAGAAGAGTAAAAGAGAGGTAATAGGTAATATTAAATGAAAGAATTATAAAAAAAAAATCTTAGAATTGGAAAAAGTTGCCTCTTCAGAGTAAAAGAGTAAAGTTAGCAAATTCAGAGTAAAAGCACATACCCCCTCTAAACACTTAGCAGAATTTAAAGGAACCTATCCTAATGAAATTTAGAACACCAAGGACAAAGACAAAACCCTAAAAGCGTCCAGAGAAGGAGACTAGGAGAGATTGTTTACCAGGAAATAATGGTCAAATTGAAATTAGATTCAGTTCAAAATTCACTAGATTAACTATGTGCAAGAAGATAATGAAAAAACACATTTTATGGCAAATAACTTTGAATTTATAATTCTATATCCAAGTGTTCAGTTGTCTGAGAGAGCAAGGGTTGGTTTGGTCATAGAATGACTCAAAAATAAATCACTTACAGATAGAGGTTGAATTACTGTTGGATGTTCTCTAGCAAGAAGACAAATATGAATCCAAGAAGAAGAGTAAGGATTCTGAGAGCACTGATAAGAAACTAAATTATTCAAAATTATTGTCAATTCTAAGTAAGTGTTGACTGTAATTATTTTTTCTAAAATTAGCTGTTTGTAATTAAAAATTTCCAGGTGGTATCAAGATGGCAAATGGGATGATGAATAAAAGGATAAGCATGCTACAAATTTGGACTTTTAGAGAAGCTATAATATATACACAGTTTAATGCCAGCCATTGTTAGAAACAATATAATTAAAATTAATTATAAAGTAGTTTAAAAATTAAAGTTACTACCAGAAGAGAAATAGATGTATAACTTTTAACCATTAATAAAAAGAAACAAAGTTGATTGATTCAACAAAAGGCAAGAATGGGGGAATACAAATATTTAAAAATTTGATAAAGAGAAAATCATATGTAGATTCACAGAGGAAAAAAAACTTGTAAACACAAATGCAAAATTCTTAAATAAAACATTTATAAAAAATATCAAGGAATGCATTGAAATTAAGATATGTCATGAACAGTGTTCATCCCAGAAATGTAACAGTAGCTCAACAACACAAAAATTTGTCAGTGCAATACACAATAGTGACATGGCAAAGGTACAAAAACCTTTTAAATAAAACTTAAGTGTCATTCCTTAGCAAACAGGGAAGGAATTATAAAGGTGGTTACCATTATCTTGATGAAGGTTCTCTCTAAAAATCTACAAAAAAAAAAAAAAGAACTTCTCAAACTCAACACCCAAAAAACAAATAATCCAGTCAATAAATGGGCAGAAGACATGAACAGACACTTCTCCAAAGAAGACATACAAATGGCTTACAGACACATGAAAAAATGTTCAACATCACTAGCCATCAGGAAAATACAGATCAAAACCACAATGAGATACCACCTCACACCAGTCAGAATGGCAAAAATTAACAAGACAGGAAACAACAATTGTTGGTGAGGATGTGGAGAAAGGGGAACCCTCTTACACTGTTGGTGGGAATGCAAGTTGGTACAGCCACTCTGGAAAACAGTATGGAGGTTCCTCAGAAAGCTGAAAATAGAGCTCCCTTATGACCCAGCAATTGTACTACTAGGTATTTACCGCAAAGATACAGACGTAGTGAAAAGAAGGGGCACATGCACCCCAATGTTCATAGCAGCAATGTCCACAATAGCCAAACTGTGGAAGGAGCTAAGATGCCCTTCAACAGATGAATGGATAAAGAAGATATGGTTCATATATACAATGGAATATTACTAAGCCATCAGGAAGGATGAATACCCACCATTTGCATCGACATGGATGGAACTGGAGGGGATTATGCTAAGTGAAATAAGTCAAGCAGGGAAAGACAATTATCATATGGTTTCACTCATATGTGGAACATGAGGAAGAGCATGGAGGACCACAGGGGAAGGGAGGGAAAACTGAATGGGAAGAAATCAGAGAGGGAGACGAATCATGAGAGACTCTGGACTCTGGGCACCAAACTGAGGGTTGCAGAAGGGACGGGGTGGGAGGCTGGAGTGACCAGGTGATGGGTGTTAGGGACAGCACGTGTGGTGATGAACACTGGGTGTTATACACAACTAATTAATCATTGAACACTACATCAAAAACTAATGATGTACTCTATGCTGGCTAATTGAACATAATTAAAAAAAATGATACTTGTAGTTTTCCCATTGAAAAGAGGGACACAAAGGAGGACCATTATTGCCATTACTATTTACCAGCACACCAGAGGCTAGGTCAGTGAAACAAGGGCAACAGTAGCAATAACCATGTAATTGGACAACCTGCAGGAGGTGACTGTCACATACACGTTCCAGAGGCCCATCTGACAAGCTGTCAGAATGCATAAGCCTATTCAACAAGGTGGCTAGATAAAATATCAATATACAAAAGTAATCACTTTCCTGTATGTAAACTTAATAAACCAGGGAATTCAATATTAATATTAAAGGGATTCATGTAAAAGTAAATTATAAAGCTATTAGAAGACAATATAATGAATGTATATTTGATTTTTAGGTTGGGGAAACCCTTCTAAAATAAGTCACGTAGACAAGACTTATGAAGGAAAAATTGAAAAAATTGACATTATGATTAAAATTTAAGTACAGCAAGAGACACCTTACAATATGAAATCAGAATAGAATATTTGCAGCATAGATAATAGGAAAATATTAATTTTCAGAATCTACCAAAGCTCTACAAATAATAAGGAAAAAATAACCTTATGGGAAAAAAATGGAAGAAATAATTTGTGTAAGTAATTCATGGAAGACAAAAGAAAAATAGCCAAAAAAAAAAAAAAAGAAAGCTCATTCCCAGTGGTAATAGGTATATTCTTATGTTGCTATTATAATGTTTATGGATTTGTGCTTATATATATGTATATATAAAATATATATAAACACTATATACTTTTACATACATATGAAAGTATGTATATTTTACATATATACATATATGAAATAAATAGTATTTTACATGCGTTTTATATATGGTAGTTATAAATATGTATACACACATACACACACACACATCTATAAAAAAGAGAAGAAAGGATACAAACTCAGCGATAATGGGTACCTCTGGAGAGGAGCCTGGAACTTAAGTTGGTTATCCACATTTTCCTTAATCTTAGAATTTCTTAATTTTACACAAGGAGAATATATATTATATGTATTTGAAATTATTTACATTAACTTATATATAAAGTATTAAAAAGGCATAAGGAATATTAATCAATCATTATTTTTTACTGAATTCCAAGCCTTAGATATTAGTAACCTAAGCCCCTTCATATAACAGAGGAATCCGACCAATGTTCATTTTGGAAAAACAGTTACAAATATTTAACTAAATGATCGTTTAATAAAGCACCAAAATTTTTATGCTATATCTAGATGGCATCTAGAAAGCACTCTAACCTTCCACCCACAAGCTAACCAACCCTAATTTGTTGCACAAAACTGATGTTAATCTTGCAGGCCCCATTGACTTTTTCCAGAATTTGCATTTCAATTAAAGCATATTCATAGGGATAAATCTATAACTTCCTGAAATATTATCATCATCTATTGAGAGCAATATAAACAAATGCTTAATTCCACTTTGGGAGGATTTTTTAAAGCAAAAAATTTAGGAAATTTATGGATTTACTTTTAAAGACAAGGAAATGATGTTACAATGTTTGTACCACAGAGATGCAAGAATATTCAGTGGTACTGTCATTCAGAAGTGACCAAGTCATGTTAGAAAAAGGCCAGCATACATAACATTAAAAAAAAAAAAGTGCTTTTCTGCATCTCCCCTCTCCCTCAAAAAAGGCCAGCATATTTTGGTAACAGACAATGATGATACCATAGTCTGAAGAAAATTTCTTAGAGTCATTTCCTAAAGAGAGTTGTTGGAAACAAAGCCTTGATATCCATAAGTCATCAACTTATACAGAAAACATCATACCCACAGCATGACCCGGGAAGGTGGTGAAATAGAGCCATCGTGATCTGTACTTCAGTGGCTCACTTATTTACTTGCCAGAAAGTTTTTACCCTAGAGAAGGATTAGTACAAAAGAATAGAATTTCTTTACTCACAAGAGAGAGCTGTCACAGAGGAATACTATGCATAGACAAATGATTTAATCAGAAACTCTTCAACTGATAGTGCTATTGACAAGCCCTCTATACACACAATTAACTCAATTTTTCTTGCAGAGAAAAGGGTTTCCCTGGCCTCCCTTTGTAGTCACCCTTATAAACTTTATGCTTAAAAAGCCCAGGATTTATTTAGAGTCCAAAATTTAAGATAAAAAACATTGATTACATTTAGTTTTACTTTCAAACCTTCAGTAACTTGATAACTGTTGTCGGGGATTAATTATTCAACTTTTCTCATCATCATGCCAACTCTTTTAAATTGTTTTCACATAGTCTACATTATACACATTTTTTAAAAAAGGCTGGCACCATCTGCTATAACAATTCTATCATAAAACATGTTTAAAAAGATGAAAATATAAGTGAAAACAGCAATAGGCAAGGCAGGAAGATAACTGTGTTAAGAAAATAGAATTATGTGATTATTTTTCTCAGAATGACACTTGGCCCTGCATTTCCTGGTAGGCAAGGATGAAAGGGAAATAAGTAGGTATATAATTATCATAATGTCTTAAAAAGAATGACTCAGATTTTCAGAATTAAAAAAATCCTTGTTGAGAATTTTAAGAGAAAACCAGTTATTGAATTTTTACATGAAAAATAATGAGAATTTTCCAACCAAACTCTAGAATTACTTTTACCTATTATTTTACTGTTCCTTGCCAAATGCTGATGTTTCTTTTTTATTTTTCCTTTCTAAATGTTTCAAATATTTTCTCTCCTCGTTCTTTTTTTCTGGTAGTAAGTGATATAGATTTATTTTGAAAACATAGAAAGCAAAAACAAATTAAATCTCTCATACTACTTACATAAAGCCAGAATTGCTCTTAACTTTTTGGAATATAGTGTTTCAGTTTTCTGTGATGAGTATTTTATGTAGTTGAGAATATAATGAATATTTGTGTATTCTTTATTATTATTTCATATACAGTTGTTCAAAATATTTAAAGATTTTTTTTTTTTTATTTGAGACAGAGAGAACGAGAGAGAGAGAGAGAGCACATGAGAGGGGGGAGGGTCAGAGGCAGAAGCAGGCTCCCTGCCGAGCAGGGAGCCCGATGCGGGACTTGATCCAGACACTCCAGGATCATGACCTGAGCCGAAGGCAGTCGCTTAACCAACTGAGCCACCCAGGCGCCCCTGTTCAAAATATTTAAAAAGTCTTTGTTTATTAATTATATAAGTGTATCAGGATTGCATTTGATCATTCCCTAAAGATGAATATTTATATTGTGTCTGTGTTTTATTGGTAGTAAACAGTGCAATAATCAATGGCACTGGATACACTTTTATCGTTTTTAAAATTTAAATTTCGTAAAACAGACATTCAAAAGAAGAATTACTTGGTCAAAAGTTTTGGATGCTTTTCAAGCAGCTGGATTGTTTTACATAAAAATTACAATTTAGACTATTAACAGTTGTGGTTGGGAGTGCCTTACTTCAATGCACCATTTCCAAAACTGGATAATCTCATTATTTTTTGTCATTGCTAATTTTATGAGTTAAATTGGATTAGATTGACTTAATTTGCAAAGAAGTGTTTATTCATTTATTGAACATTTGCTCAAATATTTATTATGCCTTTATATTTGCTATTTTTTCAACAACAGTAGTCCGCCTCTTATCCACAGGGGATATTCTAAAACCCTCAGCGCGTGCCTGAAACGATGGATAGTAACAAGCCCTAAATATATACTGTGGTTTCTCCTCTACATACTATGATAAACTTTAGTTTACAAAGTAGGCACAGTAAGAGATTAACAACAATAACTAATAATAAGGTAGAACAATTATAACAATATACTGTTATAAAAGTTAAGTGAATGTGGTCTCTCTCTCAAAATACCTTACTGTATTGTACTCACCCTTCTTAAGTTGATGTCAGATGATATTGCCAACGTGTTGAGGTGAAGTGTGGTGAATGACAAAGGCAGTGTGACATAGTGTTAGGCTGCTACCGACCTGATGACATGTAAGAAGGAGGATCATTGTCATCTGGACTGCGGTTGGCTGGGGGTAACTGAAACTATAGAAAATGAAACCATGGGGGGGCACCTGGGTGGCTCAGATGGTTAAGCGTCTGCCTTCAGCTCAGGTCATGATCCCAGGGTCCTGGGATCGAGTCCCACATCAGGCTCCCTGATCCTTGGGAGCCTGCTTCTCCCTCTGCCTCTCTCTCTTTCTCTGTCTCTCATGAATAAATAAATCTTAAAAAAAAAAAAAAGAAAATGAAACCATGGGTAAAGAGGGACTGCTGTACTTCTTCAACTGTGTTATTTTTCCATAACAGATAGAAGGGTCTTTCAGTTTTATTTATTAATTTACATAGTCCTTTACATAAGAATAATAATGCTTTGTCATACTAAATTTTTTATGTTGTGATTTTAATTCCATATTGTTGTAGATATATTGTTTAAACTTCTGTAAATTGCCTTTCCTTTCTTTCAGAGTAATCAACCCACTTACTGTATGATTTCTTCACTTTTAAATATCTTAAGCCTTTCTTTTTGGCTTGCATCAATTTTTGTTCATAGATACAGGTAAGGCAGTTCTCTCTCCGTGAAATAAATGACTCATTAATTTGGTTTAGGTCCAAAAAATCACTCTGCTGTGCATACTGACTGGATAAGTACATTGATGACTAATATTTGCTTACAATAATTGTGTTATGTAATGGCATAGACTGATTTATTTTGCATCGTTTTATTTTTTTAAGTAAGTAATATAAAATATTTTATAATGCTTTCTAAAAATAGGTTAGTAGTCTAATATTTGTGGGTAAACAGGAATATATATTCAGTTATTCCAGTCAGCTACTTGATTTTTATTATTTTTATCAGTTTTTAAATAAAAAATATTAATTTGTGGATCATAGTATGACCTCAGGCCCATCAAACACACAGTTCTGAGTGAGAAGTAACATGTTGTTTTCTAAAGACTGAAGGCAGTATTACATGTTAATAGGTTTTATCTTCATTCAATATTCATATATCACTATTTTTAGAAATTAGACCTTTAAAAATATTCTGTTCACAAATGAACACCTTTAAAATTAGACTTCAACACTTCTCTCCAAAGTGTAGGAAACATTCCAGAAGAAAGTGCCTTAAATATAATTATTCAACCTTTGACAGCAACTGAGTTGAAATTTGTCAGCATTCAAGTTATGAAGTGTCAGTGATTAGCACTGGATGAGAGGAACATTATAGACTCTGAACTCTTAAGGTCAATAAATGTCTAAAAACAAATTTGGAATAATTATGTTTTTGCCGTGCATTCCCCTGTAAATCTAAGTGGAGATGTCAGCTTCACATCTGAAGATCTTGCTTGAGCTGCATGCTTATTGTAATATTTAAAGTTTCCTGAAACTTTTGTATGTAGCTGTATGAAATTAGTTTATTAAAAAAAGAAGTCATAATCCTTATTTCTAAAGCTTCTTAGAAAGAGTGGAAATGCTGTTGATGACTTGGGCATTATTACAAATACCGTGATAGATGAGAGATGGTAGCTTTTTAAGCATTTTAATGAGAAGAGAACTCTATTGGAAGTTAAAGGACTTTGAATTGGAACTTAGACAAATTATTGAAATTATCTCTGCCCTACTATATTTGTTTATTAACTAGGGGTGTTTGGTAGAGGAGCCCTAAATCTTTTTAGCATTAAAATCAGACAAAAATGTTTGTATATCAAATACAGACTCTTAAGGCACAAGACGAGGTATTATTACACCTTGAATTTTAGGGGTATATCAGTATGGACATTTCAGTTTTCTTTTACTAATATGTGTAGCAAATTGTATTTTCCCCAAATGGTTGCAGCAAGTTCTCCCATTCCCCCTACACTTCTTATGATATGTTATAGGCATTTACTCCATTGGAAATTTGGGGCAAGTGTTACCTTTCCTTGAGTTTGGGCATGACTGTGATTGAGGCAGAAGTCACCCTATGTGACTTTGAAAGCTAAGCCCTAAAAGACAATGCAACTTATTCTTTGAACATGGTCACCATGCTGTGAGAAGATGAAGAGACCATTTGGAGAGGATATATGTAGGGGTTCTCACTGGTAATCCCAGTCAGGGTCCCAGCTGATAGCCACCATCAACCTTCAAGTCACCTCCAACCTTTGAGTCTTCCCACTGAGACTCAACATTGAGAGGCAGAGGCAAGTCATCTCCTCTGTGCCTTGTCCGAATTTCTGGTGTACAGAAACTGTGAGACATAATAAAATAATTGTTAGGTGTTGGAGTGATTTGTTGCCCAGCAACAGAAAATCAGAATAGATTTGAGTGCTGGGAATGGGGAGCCAAACAATTAAAACACATGGTTTTGGCTTTGGATGGCATGTGGAAGCTGGAAGACTGTTGAGAAGACTGTTAGTGAACGCCTAAAAGGTCTTAAGGAAAAGTTAGGGAAAGCTTAATGGATCTTAAAGAATGAGTTCAGTGGACACCTACATGACTACAAGAAAGCTCTTGGTGAAGGCTTAAAGGAAGTAAGAAAAGTGTTATTGGAAAGTAGAGGTAGAGGAACAATGATTATGTAGTGATGAAAAATTTAGTGACACTTTCATCTGCAATATATAGGAAACAGTATTTGTACCTAATGAATTCAATGACTGAGTTAAAGACCTTTCCAGGAAGAATATTAAAAGTGCCACTGAACTTTTTGGCACCTGGGATAAAATGTGAAAGAAGAGGAAGATGCTGAAGAACAGACTGGTAAGTATAAAAGGGCCAGGATTTATGCATAAAAATAAAACTTTTTTTATTCCCACTTCTACAAATGGAAAATGATTCTAAGATTAAGGTAAGTCTTCCTAGTAGAGGTCAGATCCAGTTCATTGTTAGGAAAACATGGTCAGAAGAAAGAGCCAAGAATATGACTATATAACATTTTTTAAAGACTTCAGCAAGATTGAAGGTGATGCCTCACAGACTCTTTTAGATTGACTAAAGTCCGTCTAAGGAACTTACAGATGTATCTCATAGATCTCTGTTAACTAGTAAGACTCCTAAAATTCTTACATGTGTTGAACCACAACAACCTTTTAAGGAAGCCAAGATAGAGAAGAGCTCATCTAGAAGAGATTTGTGCTTTTGGTTTTTGCCTGATGAAGTGAACACCAAAAAGCTTTTGGTCCCCCGGCCCCCCCGGCCCCCCCCAGCTCCCCCCCCCCAGCTTCTCCTAACAAAACACATCTTGAGAAAACTATTCAGCTGCAAATGTTAGCTGACTTATACATAAAAGGAAAGGTAATTCAGAGGGCAGAACCAAGAGTTGTGGAGGATCATTCCTGGGGAGCAATACTGTGTTTTAATCAAGGAACTGGCAATCTGTATTGGGATGGGTTTCAAAATTGCTTTTAAATGGTGACTGTGGTGTGCTGCCTATTTTCTCCCTTTTTGAATGGGAGTTCGTGTTTGTCCTGTGCCTGTTCCACTATTGCTGCCTAAGTCATTTATAGGAAAGATACTGCGTAACTGTAATCTATTATTGCCTAACTTGTCTTCTTAGATCATAGGTCTCAGGCTTAAAAGGAAGGGTATTTAAGGAATTATGCTGGAGAAATTTCAAGAAGGAACCTCATCCACTTGATTTACATCATTCTTAAGGACTTTGGCTATAGCTGTAATGGGATGAGACTTGGTAGTCTTGGAGGGGAATGGAAGTGTTTTGTATCTTTGAGCAATTATGAATTTTTATGGCCATTGGGTGAACTGTAGCACATTGTATTTTCCATGTTGACCACAGCAATAAGATCTCCTATCCTTTATGCTTTCCATATAATGTAAAGTTGACACTCTTCAGAGAGTCTGAATGGACCTGTGTCTATGATGGAAATGAAGCCATGTAACTCCTGGACCAAGTTCACAAATAGTGATAGAGCTTCTGCCAGTTCTTCTTGGGAAGCATATTCTTAGAACCCACTCATTCTGTTCTAAAGAGACAGAGAAACCACAAGAGTTTATTAGTAAGAATTTTGTCAGAAAGCCCCAAATAAACCCATAGCTGAGGCCCCAGTCAGTGGCAACAACCTCCAAACCTGTGAATGAATGGGCATTTTGATGGATTTTGGCCTCCAGCTATCCAGCCACTTCCAGTTCTCAAATCTTCTCAGCTGAGACCTCAAACATCATAAAGAAGATACAAGCTGTTCCCACACTGTGCCCTGGTTAAATACCTGACCCACAGAAACCATGAGAGGTAATTGAATGATTGTTGTGTTTTAAGCCACAAAATTTTGAGGAATTTGTTATGGAATGGTAGATAACCGGAAGGGCATCTTTTATATAAATGATTTAGGAAACAAATATTTCCTTTGTGTTCATACTCCATATCTGCATGAGTTACAGTCATGATCCAGTACGTTTAAAGATAACAATTACACAATCAAAATATATCTTCTGATTAAATTTCAGTAATTATTTGTCCATGTATTCTGAACAGTGGTCATATAACATTGAAATAGAGTTTAGTAAGTTTTTTTCTTGGACAGTGTCCTTCATCAAACTCTTTTTGAGTACCTACTGTATTCCAGATACTGCATTAAGTTCTGGGGATTTAGTGATCAGGACTCCAGTCTTGTTCTTAGAGAACTCATAAAGCTTTTTTAGACTGGGAAATTTCTATCTAGTTATCAGAATACTGTGCCTTCTTGATCCAGAGTGTATTTCTCTGATGAATCAAATTTATATTTTCCTACTAGTTATAACCAGCTATATCCATGTTTTGAGGAGAGCTTTCCTCAACTTGCCCAGCATATCAAGATTTGGAAATGTTGGTTCTCCATTTTCTGTTATATCCCAGTTAGGATAGCTCAATTTGTTTTCTTTTTCTTTTTTTTTTTTTGCTTGTTTGTTTGTTTTTTGTTTTAGTCATTCAAAATATGTTAATTGAATAACTTTATACATTATACTGGATTCCTGGGGATGAAGTAGTGAAATAGACTAATAATTTCTCCCTCATAGAACTCAGCCAAGTGGGGGGGGGGTTGCAGACAAGTAAGTAATTCCAGTATACTGCCATAATAGGACAAGATATGATGAGACCATTGATGGGGGCACTTGACTCATTTGGGGGGTCAGGGAGTTTCCTTGGAGGATCTACACCTACAATGTTGAGGCATTTTATGATCTCCATGTTTTAGAGAATTCCCTCCCTTTATCCTTTCTTAACTATCCTATGTTCCCAGGGTTTTAAACAGTTGGAATACACAATTGGAATTCCATATTCTGGCACTCCCTTTGGAACAAGATCCCCTGATTCATAATTATCAAATAATTATAGACATACTCTAATGGCACACAGATTTAGCTTATTAGGCTTTAACTCTCATTTTTACAAGACCCCAAGAATATATATGCAAATATTGGCCCATTTGCCATATGTCTAGATATTTAAAAGTTATAAATCAAGCCAACAAATTACTAAAAAGTGTGTATTCTATACTTCTTCTCTGATAAATACAGTTTTATGATTACCTAGAAGACCAATTTCAAAGTTCAATTATTGGACTCTTCCACATCTTCTGCAAAATGTCATCCTTGACCATACCTCAGGCCAAGGATTGCTCATACCAGTTTATATGCTCTTAGGAGTACAGACCCTGGGAAGTGACTTGTTCAGGCCCTGAATGAAGTTTAGGCTATTTGGGGGAATATCTAGTAGAGTTCTAGGTACACAGAGAATGGCCTAACAGTGGGGGCATAGATCTGGTTGGACCTAGCCCCATGGCTTCAGAGACTCCTCACCTTGTTGTGGAGTGAGTGGGGGAGAGCAAGAGCAATGTCCTCTTTCCCTGGTACAAATTTGCTACCTATTACCTAAAAAAAAAAAAAAAAAAAAAAAAAAAAATCTAGTTACAGTCTATTGGTGATGAGATTTGGGCTCTATCTTCATCAACTTTTGAAATTATAGCTAATTGAATCTTAAGTAAATCTGGGAGGCAAGTGAGTGACCAGGGAAAGAAGTGTCGATGGAATCATGTCTTCAGCAATTAGTTCTGAATGATAGTTGAGGATAGTCTCATAATGTCTTTATCTTTCCTGGCACTCCTTATCCATTGAAGAGTGAGGAGACTTCTTGAGATATGTTGATTTTCCTTGCTTATCTACCAGATTTTTAGGGTCTTTAAAAGGTAAGAACTTAGCAATAAGAGGGTGCCAGCTCCTTACCAGTTCTCACAGTTGTTCAGGGAACAAAGGGTTCAGGCAGTCATCTTAGGAAAGGAGCAAAGACAGAGTAGATACTCTTTCCAGATATGAAAGATAGTTCTAGATGTTTGCATCTAAATGGCATAAAATTAAATCCTCAGGCATAGAGTGTACCAGTAATAAATTGTCTTGACAAGCAGTTGTTTATTATAAATTTTACAACTTTTTATTCAGATGCCTTCAGTTTCATTAAATTAAACATTGAGATAGGAATCCACAGCTGAAGATGAATATTCCAGTATAAGTCTTATGGATGTAAAATAAATTTAGTGTTTTTACATTCCTATTAGCATATTTTAAGACCTGCCTCAGGAAAGTGAGCTG
This sequence comes from Mirounga angustirostris, assembly GCF_029215605.1. Lineage (NCBI taxonomy): Eukaryota > Metazoa > Chordata > Mammalia > Carnivora > Phocidae > Mirounga > Mirounga angustirostris. Next base: position 52,886,873 of record NW_026991709.1, on the reverse strand, counting down.
AGCGTACTGTAACCTTCAATTTTCAGGTCATTTTAGGGGCCATGTCAGAATCAAGCATGGAACTGTTCAAAAGATCATGGGTACAGGGAGAGATTTCTTCCTTGGACTTTAAAGGCTTTCTCGTGGCTCAGGATTTTCTAATGTGACCTTCATGGATGCTCTGAATATAGGAAACTGTCAGTGTTAGTAGAGACCAGGTGGAGAGGGGTAACAATAACAATAACAACAGTAACAAAAACAATAACAACATCTCTTCCAGCTAGGGAGTTATCAGTGTTGTCCTATTGTGCCAGTGGAGCTCCAATCCTTGTTCAGCAGGAACAAGTAACCCCCACTTTGGGTATAAGTAAAAGCTGAGTGGAGCACCTGGATATCTACCTCCGCCTGACAATAACAAGTCAGTGCCTCTCTTTCCCCTGCTTGATTTGTTTCAGAGAAAGCCAGTTAAAGCAGAAGACTTGAGTAAGATAAAGCATCTTATAATATCCACAATGTCTAGGTTTCAACAACAAAAAAATCACTCATTATACCGGCAAAAAGGAAGATCTCAGAGTGAATGAAAGAAGTCAATCAATAGATGCCAAATTCCAAGCAGACAGAGATGTTCTAATTATCTGAAAAAAAAAAAAAAAAAAAAAAAGTTTAAAGTAGCCATCATGAAAATGCTTCAAAAAAGTTACCAATGCTCCAAAAAAAAAAAAAAAAAAAGTCTCAGAAAAGAAATAGAAGACATAAAGAAGAAGCAAGTGGAAATTTTAGAACTTAAAAATACAGTAACCAAAACAAAACAACAACAACCCAAACAAAAACAAACTTAATAGACTGGTTCAACAGCAGAATGGTGGGAAATGACAAAGTCAGTGAACTTCAAGGTAGAGCAATAGAAATTACCCAATCTGAAAAAAATGAAAAAAATAGGCTGAAAAAAAATTTAGCAGAGCTGCAGGGATCTGTGGAACTATAACCAAAAAAATCCAATATTTGTGCTATCCAAGTCCTGACTAGGATATTGGTGGAGAGATAGACATATGGCTTGATGGAACAGAATAGATAATCCCGAAATAGGTCCACAAATGTACATCCAATTAATTTTTGACAAAAGTGCAAAAGAAATTTAATGGGAGAAAATCAACATATCTCAAGAAGTCTCCAAGTTATACTGGAGCAACTAGATATCCATAAATAAATTTTTAAAAAAGAACCTTGATCTCATACCTTGACATCTTATTCAAAAAGTAATTCAAAATGGATCATAGACTTAAGTTGAAAATGTAAGACTAACACTCTTACAAAAAACATAAGAGAAAAATTTTGATATCTAAGGCTAGGCAAAGAGTTCTTAAAATTGACATCTTATTCAAAAAGTAATTCAAAATGGATCATAGACTTAAGTTGAAAATGTAAGACTAACACTCTTACAAAAAACATAAGAGAAAAATTTTGATATCTAAGGCTAGGCAAAGAGTTCTTAAAATTGACATTAAAAGAATAATCCATAAAAGGAAAAAAATTAATAAAACTGAACTTCATTAAAATTAAAAGCCTTTACTCTGCAGAAAATCCTGTTAATAGGATGAAAAAATAAGCTACAGACTGGGAGAAAACATTTATAAACCATATATCCATCAAAGGATTAGTATATAGAATATATAAAGCACTCTCAACTCAGTTGTAAAACAAACATTCCATTAGATAATGGGCAAAAGACATGAACAAACATTTCTCTGAAGAGGATATACAAAATGGCAAATAATCACATGAAAAGATGTTCATCATCATTTGCTATCAGGGAAATACTAATTAAAATCACAAGATATCACTACATACTGATCAGAATGTCTAAAGATGGGTAAAATAAAAGCAGTGACAACACAAAAGGCAGGCATGAATGTGCAGAAATGACACTACTCATGCATTGCTGGTGGAGATGTAAAATGGTAGAGCCACTCTAGAGAACAGTTTGGCAGATTCTTAAATAACTAAACATGCCACTACTGTACAGCTCAGCAATTGTGCCCTTTGGCATTTGTCCTGAAGAAATGAAAATTTATGTTCACACAAAAACCTGCATATGAATTTCATAGCAGTTTTATTCTTAGTAGCCAAACCCAAATATCCTTCAAGAGGTAAATGGTTAAACTCAAGTGCCATGGAATACTACTCAGCAATTAAAAGAAACAAACTATTAATAAACTCAACAGGTATGAATTTCCAGATAATTATACTGAGTGAAAAAAAAAGCCAGTTTCAAAATGTTACATACTATATGATTTTATTTCTGTAACATTCTTGAAATGACAAAATTATAAAAATGGAGACCAGATAAATGGTTGCTGGGTTATAAGAAGAGAGTGTGTGTGGCTCTAAAAAGGCAACATGAAGGATCGTTGTGGTGATGGAAATTTTCTGTAGCTTGACTGCATCAATGTCCACATCCTGGTTGTGATATTTTACTATGGTTTTGCCAGATGTTGCCATTGGGGGAAGTTGGATAAATGGTACATGGGATCTCCCTGTATTATTTTTCTTTTCTTTTCTTTTCTTTTCTTTTCTTTTCTTTTCTTTTCTTTTTTAAAAGATTTTTATTTATTTATTTGACAGAGAGAGAGAGACAGCGAGAGAGGGAACACAAGCAGGGGGAGTGGGGGAAGGAGAAGCAGACTCCCTGCTGAGCAGGGAGCCCGATGCAGGACTCGATCCCAGGACTCTGGGATCATGACCTGAACCAAAGGCAGACGCTTAACTGGCTGAGCCACCCAGGCGCCCCTCCCTGTATTATTTCTTACAACAGCATGTGAGTCCACAATTATTTCAAAATAAAAAGTTTATGTAAAAGTGTCCTGCCTACCCCGCCCCATTCAGAATCCTCCAATTATTTCCTATGACTCTATGACTCTAAAATTCATACTCCTCTCCATGGCTGAAAGTCCCAGAATAATGTAGCTCCTGCTTACCTCTACAGTCTCATTCCTTTGCTCTTCCTCTGACATACTGAGCTGGCCTCAGGGCCATTGTGTTTTGTCATTCCTTCTGCCTAACACACATTTCTCCCTGTTTTTTGTTTTTTGTTTTTGTTTTTTTTCATGGCCAACTTCCTCACTGAATTCAGGTTTCTGCTCAAATGTCAACTCTTCAATGATGTTTTATCTCTCAGCCTATTTTTTTTTTTTAAGATTTTATTTATTTATTTGAGACAGAGAGAATGAGAGAGACAGAGAGCACATGAGACGGAGGAGGGTCAGAGGGAGAAGCAGGCTCCCTGCAGAGCAGGGAGCCCGATGCGGGACTCAATCCCAGGACTCCAGGATCATGACCCGAGCCGAAGGCGGTCGCTTAACCAACTGAGCCACCCAGGCGCCCCTCTCTCAGCCTATTTGAAGAAGAACCCTAGAACCCTCCCCACTCCTCACCAGGTCTCCCTTTCTGTCTGTCTCTGTCTCTCTCTTCTGGTCTTTTCTACATACTATATATAATTGCTCAAAGTTCAGTAAATTATAAAATAATTGATATTCTGTTTCAAACTAAGTGATACATGAACACGTTTTCCTTATACAAACAAAATACAGAAAATGCTGAGGTCCTCTTTGACCAGGAATCTAAATCTGTGTTTTTTCCTTATTCCTTTGTTAAAGTGTGTTTATTTTCAGATTTTTTTTGTGGATTTGTGTGTGTGTTTGTGTGTGTGTGTGTGTGTGTGAGCTGTCCATATAGATGGTATAGTGTATATAGTGTTTCTTTTCCTTTTTGTAGGTGGATGATATCATATGCTACACATTGTTTTATAGCCTGTTTTTTTCATTGATATGTGTTGGAAATCTCTTCATGGTAGTGTCTACATATATAACTAGTATTGCATGGTATAAATGTCCTACGTTTTATTCAGCAATTTTATTTATCCGATTGAAGAACAGACTTTTCCCTAAAATTTTATTTGTTGTTTAAAATAATGATTAATTAACATCTTTGTACATGTCTCCTTGGGCATATCTGTGATAACTAGCTTGTAATTTGCATTTAATTTCCCAGTAGTGCAATGACTGGGAATGTGGGTTTTAATTTTAAGATGGTGAATTTTTCTTTCTACTTTTTTTTTTTTCTAATATAGCCCGGGAATAAGCCTTGTAAGGTGCCAAGTTTTGGAAACTTGTTGATATTTTCTTTATAACTTGATACAAAATTACTTTTTTGTGTGTAAATGTGCTAAAAAAGAACATGTTATCTTTTACCCAATGGGTGTGTGTTACAGATCAAACTTAAATGTTGCATTAAAATCTTCTATACTAATATTCTTTTCTATTTTATCTGTTGATTTCTAACTGAGATGTGTTATGTTCTCCTACTGTGAGCTATGGGTTTATCCATTTCTCCTTGGGAATATCACTTCTTCTTTTATAAGTTTTGAACTTATGTTGTTAGATGTTGAAAATTTATGGTTTTGGATTATTGATTTATCAGTATGTTGTCAACCTGCTTGAAAGCTGTCTCTTTTAAAGCTTTTGCTTTGAATTCTCTTTTGTGTGCTATTGCCAACTCAGCTTTATTTTGCTAGCATTTGCCTTTACTTTCAACTTTCTTGTGTCCTTTTTATAAAATCTGTGTCATTTTAAAATAGGATATGTTTAGAAGATTAGTTTGTTTTAACAAATTTGAAATTGTCTTCTAAAAGATGAACACGTTTATATTTACTGTGTTGATGGAAATCCTGCCATCTTGCTTTGTATTTTCTATTCACCATGTTATCTCTTTGTTTCTATTGCCTTCATTCCTGGATTTTGTTAGAGGCATTATGTTTGCTTTTTTTCTATCGATTTTTGTTTGTGTGTTTTCTAAATTGAAATGATACTTCTATTTTTATTCTTCTAATGTATCCTTCCTCATTTCAGGAGAAATAAAACTTATAATTAAATAACTTATACTAAAAAAAAATAAAGTTATTAAGCATCTGTATACCCTAAAAGACAGTAACTGAGATGGGTTTGCATCCTTTAATTTCCACTCTGTGCCCCAGTCCCAGCCCAGGCACTTCTCCCCTCCCCCCACATACACATGTATGTTGACTGTTTTAATAATCATTAATTGTTTAAACTTTATAATAACGTTGAGTAACTGACCATCACTTCCTGAATTCTAATAATTCTTCCTGGTTTCATTTTTCTACTTGCTGTGGTAACTTCCCCAATAATTCTTTTATAAAATATCTCTCAGGGATAGACATTGCTATTCTGAGGCACTATAGTTCTAAAATGTCCTTACGTTAGTCTCACTTTTGAATGAAAGTTTGTCCTTTTATGAATTACAGTGTATGAAGTGACTTGGAAACTGGTCTCTTGATATAGTTGATAATACAGAGATTGCCAGCCAGGCCAGCGTCTCTCCTGACCTCTCAAACATACACCCTCACACAGCCTATAGCCACCCAAAGCAGATGCTTACAATGCCTTGTTTTTTCTCTCTGTAAGTGTGTGTGTGTGTGTGTGTGTGTGTGTGTGTGAAGGGGACCTCATTCTCTGAGGTCCTACTTAGTCAAATCTATTAAAAGCTCTCATAATATCTTGTTACGCTTAACAAAGCTTATCACTTTTGAAATGAATAATTGGTTGTTTATTGTTTGTTTCTACAGATAGACTGTAAATTCTGTGAAGGCAGGACTATCCCTGTCTGGATCATTGTTTTAGTCTCAGAATTTAGCAGAAGTCATAATACATTATAGATGCTTAGAAAATATTTTTTGACTAATTAAAATTTTCAGCAGATTTGCTGTATGGGAAGTACTCATCTGTATATGAAAGTAGTATATTAAGGCTTCTATAGACCAGGGTGGACTCAGTAATATCTTCTCCTAGATGGGAAAAATAAGAGAAGTCTTAACTTCGGAAAAATGATGAAATGCACATGAGGGCCTGCTCTTGGATAAGAGATGAAATGAGTTTTGAGGAGGAAAAAAATCTTTAGTATTTCTTGAGTTTTCTGATATTGACTTGCCTAAATTGAATTTACAGTATAAACCAAGGGTTCCCTGATGAAATGATCACTCAGCTTTTGTTTCTTTCATTTGGTTTTACTTTCAAAAAGCCCTCTGGACATCTATCAAAACTACAAAGTAGAAATTGGTTAGCTTCATTTAACACCATATCCTGCTGCAAAGGCCTGACATCAAGGCACTTGCCATTTTACATTCTTCTTATTTTAATAGTTTTCCCAACTTCAAAAAACTTACGAGTTGTAGATAGCTAAAGGCTCCCATTGTAAATCCCTTAAGATCCAGTTCTATGAAGATGTTAAAACCCCAGTGTTCTAGCAGCCATAGGAGTATAAACTTGGTCTGATCCTTCATCCCAAGTCCAATGAAACGACACTGATGGAATCAGGAAGGCCTTGGCGGCATGCACCGTCTCTCTGGTGCTTTGGCCAGGGTAGAATGCCTTTGCCTTGGCTGATGGTGTCTCTAATCTCTAGTTGTAATTTTACATTTCAAAGGCAATAACAGTTTTATTATTTTCACTCAAATTTCACAAGAATAAGACAGGAAACCATAAAGTAATTTTCTCATAGGAAATAATATTAATAAAAGACAAATTATGTTGCTTTGTTATATTTTGTTCATAAGTATAAAGGCCTGTAGATGGAATTTGCAGTTTACATAACTAGTTGATGAAAGTATAAACTTTACAAATGGGACTTTTTATAGATTTTGGATCAAAATATACACATTGATATATATGCCACAGGTATTACAGCAAGAAGATATTCCAGTTGTTTTATTGATGAAATCAAGCCCTGCCTTCCTTGATGTTTGACAGATTTTCTAGGAGAAAAAAGCTTGTTTTATTAAATTGTCAGTCCATAAATATAGCATTAGATATTTTGACAACCAAAATAAGAGTATTTCCTATAAATGTCACAATTTTTCTTTTAATTTATAGAATAATATATACATTTTTATAGTTAGATTTGTTTTAGATTTATATAGGGAGTGTATTATCTGCTCAATATTTAGCATCCAATTTTAAAAAATGCTCTGTATATCCTAGCTTAATTGAGGTTTGAAGAAATCTGCATATGATCAGCTAGGTTAGAAACCTTTTCATTTTGAATGCTGACTTGGGGAGGTGGTGTCAGGAACTATTTAATGACCTAAAGGAACTAGAAAGAGAGGTTAGTAATTATATTTACATTGTAAGGTCTACATAGCTCTTTATTTATTAAACTGACCTCTAACTCAAGTCAGAAAATTATTTAAGTCCTCTGTGATAGCTTGCAGACGGTAAATCTTCCTGTTGGTGTTCCTTTAGCTGAATTAGCATTCCAGTGTTGTCTATTTTTAGTTTTGTGATTAAGGCATTTGGAGCTTTATGTAATTTAATTGCCAAAACATGACAATTTCTTTAATTTGTTATTGGGCAGTTCATCAGGCAATTTTATAAAGTATTATAATGAAAGGAGTTATAGCTCTGTAGGAACTCTCCTGAAGCCAGATTCCACGTAGGAATATAAATGTACATTTTAACCGTACAATGGGAAAACACTCGCACAGGAGTTCCTTGTATAATAACAAAGTTAAAACAGGTGAAAACAGAGTAGTTTACTATTTACCTAGCAACTCCTGTGGACAGAGCCCTGTGATAGGTACTTTAGGGGCATGGTCTTTCATTTTTATAACAATCCCCTAAAACATAGCTGTGATATTGCAACAGTCTCCATTTTACATGTGAGAAACTGAGGCACAGATTTCACAGGTAACTTACCTGCCATCATCCAGCTAGTAGCTAGAAGAGCCTCAAATTCAAGCTGGTGGGTCATTCTTTGGTAAAATAGACACCCTCCCCCTGCTCATAGCTTTTGGCTTTAAGTTTTATGATATTTATTTTTACTGTGGAGGAGATTGCTTCTCTCCTCATCAAAGATGCTTTGGTTGATTGTATCCTGTAACTCAGATGTGAACCAGTTCTTGGATGATAAGTCAGTTTTGCTTCTTGGAATCATACTAAGAATTTTGTTATGTAATATTCAAAAGTGTCTTTACCATCATTTTTTTATACAAAAGAGGTAGCCGTTGCATCTTTTTTATTATAAACTTTTTTAAGTCTTTGTTTCCAGATCAGTGAATATAAATTCCAGACAAATATGCTGTGGCAGGCATAATAATGGCCCTCCAAAGATGTCCACATCCTAGTCCCTGGTATCTGTGAATATGTTAGGTTACGTGGGAAAAGGGACTTTGCCAATGTTATTAAATTAAGGACTTTCAGATGGAGAGATCATTCATGAATTATCTGAGTGGGTCCAGTGTAGCCACAAAGATCCTTAATCGTGGAAAAGGCAGGTAGAAGTGGTTGTCAGAGTCAGAGGGAGAGATTGGACACTGCTCCTGCATTGCTGGCTCTGAGACAGAAGAAGGGGCCATGAGCTAAGGTCTGAAGGTGACTTTTTTTTTTGTCATTGACTTCATTTCTTTTTTTTTAATTTAATTTTATTATGTTATGTTAATCACCATACATTACATCATTAGTTTTTGATGTAGTGTTCCATGATTCATTGTTTGCGTATAACACCCAGCGCTCCATTCAATATATGCCCTCCTCAATACCCATCACCAGGCTAACCCATCCCCCCCACCCCCCTCCCCTCTAGAACCCTCAGTTTGTTTTTCAGAGTCCATCGTCTCTCATGGTTCGTCTCCCCCTCCGATTTCCCCTTCATTCTTCCCCTCCTGCTACCTTCTTCTTTTTTTTAACATATAATGTATTATTTGTTTCAGAGGTACAGGTCTGTGATTCATCAGTCTTACACAATTCACAGCACTCACCATAGCACATACCCTCCCCAATGTCGATCACCCAGCCACCCCATCCCTCCCACCCCCACCACTCCAGCAACCCTCAGTTTGTTTCCTGAGATTAAGAATTCCTCATATCAGTGAGATCATGTGATATATGTTTCTCTGATTGACTTATTTCGCTTAGCATATGACTTTTATAGGATGGAAAAGGCAAGGAAATTGATTTTTCTCAAGGGCCTGCAAAGGAAATGCAGCCCTGCCAACACCTTGATTTTTATACCCAGTAAGGTCTGCTTTGGATCTCTGCCTTTCAGAATTGTAAGATAATAAATCTGTGTTGCTTTAAGTAATTTGTTATAGCAGTAATAGGAAACTAACACAGATGCTATTGATTAACTTTAATTTTAGGTGTGAAGTAAGATCTAGATTGCCTTTTCTCCTCAGTGGGAGCCCAGAAATTCTATGTGGAAGGTGCTTAAGGTCAGCAGTGTGACTGAAATGGGGAGCTGGCAGACTTGTATTGACTTGTACTGTACCACCTTCCCAGAGCAAATCATTTTTATTTTTTAAAAAATAAAGCCCTGTATCTTCTTTCTCAGTTATTCATTCATTTATTTATGCCTTGATTTTACTTTACTAGCTTTTTGGCTTGGGGGAAAGTTAAATCACACTTGAATTTCCTCTTGTCTAGAGGGTGTTCTGAGGATATTTGGCAATGTATGATCCCCTAATAGAGTCATTAGTACATGATAGGCTCTCAGTAATTGATAGGGATTCGGAAGTATGCCATGTTTCCAACCTGACTCCAGGACTGCTGTGAGTGTATAGAGAGGCAGTCAGTGATAAAACAGTGTGATCTCTGAAGTACTACCCAAGGGTTAGCAATAAATTGGATCAATAAATTGGATGCAAAATGTTGAAATGCGCCTGCATGGAGAAAATGATGTGTATTTTAGTGATCAAAAGGTTACTTTTAGTTATTCCCTTCCTGCTCAGCAATCTTGGCACTCAGTAGCTAGGCCCTGGAAGGGGTTTCTTTGACCTTCTTGCTAATCTCACTGTGACCTTTTTGCAGGAGTCCCAGATACTGCTTCTCTGTGTGTGATCTGGGAAGGCAGATGAGAGGCCTCTTTTCAGTTGTAGCCTTCCCTCGAGATTCCAAATTCCCTGTAGTTAAAAAAAAAAGCAACCCCTCACTGAATATCAGTGGTGACTCATTTTTATGCAGAGCAGTAGAAAGAACAGAGCTGTGGAGTCTGATACACTGAAGTTTGCATCTGAGTTTTCTCACTAATTAGTTGAATAGCCTTGGGTAAATTGTCTTAACCTTTCTGAAACTTAGTATTGTAACCCATAAAAAGCGAGTAATAATGCCTACCTTGCAGTGTCTCAGATATTTATTTATTTATTTATTTATTTTTAGATTTTATTTATTTATTTGAGAGAGAGAATGAGATAGAGAGCATGAGAGGGGGGAGGGTCAGAGAGAGAGGCAGACTCCCCGCTGAGCAGGGAGCCCGACGTGGGACTCGATCCCGGGACTCCAGGATCATGACCTGAGCCGAAGGCAGTCGCTTAACCAACTGAGCCACCCAGGCGCCCGCAGTGTCTCAGATATTTAATTGAGATAATATATGTAATGGGTTTAGGACAGGGCCTTGAATTTAGTAGGGATCCAAAAATGGTCAATAATTTGCAGAAGTGTTGGGGGAATTTGCAACACTAAACTGGTGATTCAGTTTTCAACATTTAAATATACTTCTCCAGATCCTCAGTTTTACTGGTTCCATGCAAATCTGAAGGGTGAAAGTGAGAAACTAGAAATAATCTAGAATTAACAATGTAGTCTTTCAATCTTGATACACACTTTCTTTTTCTTTTTTTTTTAAGGCCTGATGGAGATACAGAGGCAAGAGCTTAAGGACTGGTCTGCATTGCCTGAAAGGCTAAGACTTGCTTGTCAAGCACATCTGCATTGTTAATGACTGTTTCAATTTGCCTTGTTCACTTAATGGGTTTCTCTAATGTGAGATTAACTTCAATAAAGCCTTTTGTGTCTATGTTCATTCTTAGATTTTCCCTCTAATTCGTCTCTATGCATTTCTTTTGCATTAGCACCAATTTACTTGTGCCTGTGATTGCAGTTAGAGCTAAGCTAAACTTTTGAATTTTAGCTAGGAATCTTTTCCTGGATAGTTTAGAAATGTAATCTATTATTAAGCTAGTGAAAGTGAAACCCTGTAAAAATTCATATTATAGTTATAATTGACATGGTTCCTTTCCCAGAGCTGAAAGGATTAGAGAAAGTCAACATCTGAGGTATTGATTGTATACAATTCTTCATTCTCTCTCTTTCCTAGGAAATGAAAATTTCCCGGGCAAGAGCAAATACACTGCAGTGTTGCACAAGCCTCTGATATTGATTGTTGTTAGGGTTGTAAAGTATTGACTATATCTACTTAAAGTCTTATGGACAAAGAATACTTAAAATTCTGTGTCTGAATGAGAGAGGGAGAAAAAGAAAGTGGGTCATTGAAATTGCTGAAACTGCCCATTAGTGATGCCAGTTATTACTTCCTGTAAGGAAAGGCAGGTAAGGGGGCGCCTGGGTAGCTCAGTTGTTAAGCATCTGCCTTGGGCTCCAGTTGTGGTCCCAGGGTCCTGGGATCGAGCCCCACATTGGGCTCCTTGCTGAGCGGGAAGCCTGCTTCTCCCTCTCCCTCTGCCCCTCTCCTTGCTTGTGTCCCCTCTCTCGTTGTGTCTCTGTCAAATAAATAAATAAAATCTTAAAAAAAAAAAAAGGCAGGTGAGACCTGTGGGGCCCTGATGATGGAATTCATAAGGCCTTAGGGCAGCTCCAAACAAAGTGATTACTTATGTGTGTAACTGCTGCTTTATTCCAGAAAGACAGTAGGTGCTCAGGGACCAGGAGAAGGGGAAACTAAAATACACAACCATATTACATAGAAGGTAAGGAGAACAGAATGCTCTCAAGTATGGAGGAAGAAAAGGTGGTGTCTTTATGAAGAGATGGACCTGCCAAAGCTTGCAGGTCTGTCTCTAGCTTCTGAAATTTGGAATAGACCCTCCAAGTGTGCAGTCAATTACAGTAATACGTGGTCCTGTGTGTATAACATTGGAATGAGGAAGGGTAACATGGGAGAAGGCATTCTTAATTTGTTGGCATAATAAGTCCCTACAAAACATGTCTGTTTTAACTTATTTATGTTTCTTCAGTTACGGGGTAATTCCCTATGCTTTGTAATAGTTATGTACTTACACATTATAATAATGTAATTATAATACATATAGTACATATAATGTATTTATAGCTAGGAAATGTATAATGTAAAAAAGTTGGGAAAACTTGTTGACTTATAATATTTCTTGAGGTCCTATTTAGATAAAATAAGATGGAGGAAAGGAACAAGGTGAGATTTTTTAAGTGGAAGGAACTTCATTCAAGTTTCCTTGTTCTGCTGTTGGGGTAGTCTGTATCCTGGAGTAGTGAAGTGATTTCCTGTAGAGGACGAAAGGTGAATGGCACAGTCACCTTTAGACTCAGTGGCTCAGTCATTGGGCGTCTGCCTTCGGCTCAGGTCATGATCCCAGGGTCCTGGGATGGAGCCCCGCATTGGGCTCCCTGCTCCGCGGGAAGCCTGCTTCTCCCTCTCCTACTCCCCCTGCTTGTGTTCCGTCTCTAGCTGTGACTCTCTCTGTCAAATAAATAAATAAAACCTTTAAAAAAAAAAAAGACTCAGGTTTATAAATCTACGTTCCAATGCCCTTTCACTGCACTCATGGGAAATCCTTTAGTGCAATCATATAGAACTCTCTAAGAAATGCTTAAAAACCTAAATTAATTTAAAAGATGGTTGTTGAATAGTTACTATGTTTTAGACACTGTTCTCAGTGAATATTACAAAGATGTCTGCCTTCCTGGAGCTTCCATCCTGGTGGGAGGAGCTACACCATAAACAAAGAAGCACAGAGGTACATTGTATGTTGGATTGTGATGACACAGTACTATGGAGGATAATAAAGCAGAAAAGAGATGAAGGTAGTGACATTTGAGCAAAATCTAAGCAAAGCGAAGAGGAGTCTTTCAGACTTTTAGGAAAGAATATTTCAGAAAGAACAACAAATGTTCCTAAAGAAAGAATTGTATTTGATGAGTTTTTTTAAAATTTAAGGAAGAGAGGGATGTTGCCCACAGGGAAAGGGGAGAGTTGTGCCTGAGGAAACGAGATGAGAAGGGAGCTAGTGCACCAGTGGAAGGTCGGGTTCATAAAGGAGCTAACACTCATCCACAGCAATGGGAGAGGAGGCAGTGGATGTGCAAGGGCTCAGATGCAGGCAGGTTGGTAGATATGGAAATGGGAGCATGTGGAATACCTCCCCTGATGGCCTTGCTCTTCTAAATGATGGGAAATAAGGCCATCAGCTGAGAGAAAGCACACTTGAGGAGATGTTAAGATTGAAGGAAAGAAGACTAATGTGGTCCTCTAGGGATAGTGAGTAAAAGGGTTAGGAAAATGTGGGCAGTAGAGGGTTCTTTCCAGGGGCACATGGAGCTCTGGGCTTCTGTCTTTACTATTGAAGATAAAAGTGGGGAAGTGTTATCAGATTTTCCCTTAAATTGACATTTTTTTTTCCATGCTGATTAGTAAAGAAGTAGAAATCGAAGCCAGAAAAAGAATGAATTCTGGTAAATGAGTTTAAAGGTAAATTCTTCTGAGATTTGTTATGTCATAGTCCTCCCTTATCAACTGTGGTTTTGCTTTCTGGGGTTTGAGTTACCCGCACAGTCAGCCACAGTCCAGAAGCACATGATCTTTTCTCTGCTTTATTATCAGAAAGTCAGTAGTAGCCTAACGCCGTATCACGCTGCCTACATCACTCACCTCACTTCAATTTACTGAGTAGGCATTTTATCAACTCACATCATCACAAGAAGGATGAGTACAGTATAATAAGATATTTTGAGAGAGAGAGAGGCCACATTCAAATAACTTACAACAGTATGTTGTTATAATTATTGTAATTGTTAATCTCTTACTGTGCTTATTTTATAAATTAAACTTTATCTTAGGTACTGTAGGTATAGGAAAAAAAAGTGTATATAGGGTTCTGTACTACCCATGATTTCAGGCATCCACTGGGGGTCTTGGAACATATCCCCTGCAGATAAGGTAGAACTATTGTACCTCCAGAAATTCTATTAATTATCTAATGTGTTGCAACTAAACCTCAATATGGCAATTAAGATATGTTCCAATTCCCAGGCCAGATGTTGGGTGGGGAGATGTTGGTGGCAGAGAACCAGTATTACCAAAGGTATCAGAAGACAGTAGGTCTCATCCAGGCTATGGTTGTGACAGTGCCATTTGATATAATTAAGCCTAAAACTGTATTTCTGAAGACAGTTTGTATTGGGAATTTTTATACTCATATATATAAGAATGTAGAAGGTTTGGGGGAAATATGTATCCTTAATTATCATATTATCACTGATATGATGTTGATATTCTCAAATATGAGACTCATCAAAGAACATGATTTGGGGGCGCCTGGGTGGCTCAGTCGTTAAGCGTCTGCCTTCGGCTCCGGTCATGATCCCAGGGTTCTGGGATCGAGCCTCACATCGGGCTCCCTGCTCGGCAGGAAGCCTGCTTCTCCCACTGCCACTCCCCCTGCTTGTGTTCCCTCTCTCTCTCTGTCTCTCTCTCTCTGTCAAATAAATAAATAAAATCTTAAAAAAAAAAAAACATGATTTGGCAGCTGCTTTTGAAGATGACTCTTCCTTTAGTGTGTTGCCAAACTTCCTTTCCTCTAAAACACTCAAGACTCTTAAAAAAAAAAACAAAACTTCTGATTCTTTTTGATACTTGTGAATGATAACGGAAGCTTTGAAAAGTTTTGCTTAGAATTCACACCTATTTAATTCCAGAGTTGTTGAAACAACTAAGAAAGATGACCTTAAAACAAAGGTATATAAATTCAGACAGAGCAATCAAAGAAAATAGTTTTCTCTTTAAAATTGCATTTTAATAATGCTAAGATAACCAAGCTCCTTTAAAAATTATCATGAGCGTTTATTAAAATGAATTTTTCTCTGAACTGGACATACACCCTTGAGGTGAAAATATTTTTTCTAGGCTAAAAACTTGAGGACGTTTTAACTTAATTTAAGCATAATTGTCTAGTAATTTTACTGCTTTGATAAAAAACACAACCATCCATACATATTAGGAGCAAATATAATCATTATAACTTTTGTTGTAAAATGTTAGGTTGACACTTAACTAAATTTTAGAGGCATGGATGTGATCATTTTGGAGTCCTTTCTTTAGCGCACTGCTCTCTGGTAGACAGACAACCTTATAGTTCTACTCTGATGAGTAGAGCTTATGTAATGTTTTAATTAAGAGACAGTGATTTTTTTTTTAAAGATTTTATTTATTTATTTGACAGAGAGAAAGTACAAGCAGGCAGAGCGTCAGGCAGAGGGAGAGGGAGAAGCAGGCTCCCCACCAAGCAGGGAGTCCAAAGTGGGGCTCAGTCCCAGGACCCTGGGATCATGACCTGAGCCTAAGGCATATGTTTAACCGATTGAGCCACCCAGGCGCCCTAGACAGTGATCTTTCATACAGTGCAGTAGCTGTGAAGGTGCACTATTTAGATCTTCTTCATGGAAAAATGTTCCTCTTCACCTGTAAGAAGTACAGTTTGCTGACAACTTCTAGTTTGGGCACCTTCGGTATCCATCTCAGCTTTCAAGCCAAGGCAATCCACTTCCTAGGCAGTCCCTGATCCATAACTGAGCAAGGTGGAGGTACTGGGCCTGGTCATTTCTGCCCAACATATGACTCAACTTTGAAGGTACTGTGTACTGAAGCTCCACTCATTGCTCTGGGTTGGCCATGACTTTTTCAGGTCTGCAATGATGTCTGAAATGTTTCTGTATTCATCTTCTTCTGTCTCTTAGCTTTCACAATTGTTAATCCCACCTCCATAAACCCCTTGCCCTCCTAACTCCATCTCAGTGTTTGCTTCTTGTAGGATTCAGCTGGCATAGTAACATCCCCCTGAGATGTTCAATTTATACTTTGTTGTGCATTTCTCCTCCCTTCTTGTGTCAAGTACTATGTTAGATGCTGGGAATACAGACATCACTTAAACATGATTTCTATCCTAAGCAGCTCACAAACTAATTGAGGAGAGAGCACCATAAACATGAAATGCAAGGGAGCAGACATAAGGAGCTATGGAATTTTATTAGTTTTTAATTGCCATGTAACAAATCACCACAAACTTATCAAACTTAAAACAGCACTCATTTATTATCTTAGAGTTCTGTAAGTTAGATATCTGAGCAGGCTCAATTGGATTCTCTGCTAAGGGTCTCACAAGGCCAAAATTGATGATATCAGCCAGTCTGGGCTCTTATATGGAGGGTCTAGGGGATAATCTACTTCCAAGCTTATTCATGGTTCTGGTAGAATCTAGTTCCTGTTTCTTTGTTGGCTGTCATTTGGGGCCTTTCTCATATCCTAGAGATCTCTCATTATGCACCGTCCCTGCCCCCTTCTATCTTCAAGTGTTTTGAATCCTTCTCAGGCTTTGAATCTTTCTGACTTCCTCTTCTGAAGCCAGCCCAGGACAACTGTGCCTTTAAAGGGCTCATGTGATTAGATTAGGCCCCACCTGGAGAGATTCCCCTTTGATTAACTCATAGTCAACTAATTAGTAACCTTAATTACATCTGCAGAATCCCTTATATTAATTAACATAATCAGGGCTTGAATGAATTCTCATCACATTCTTGGTCCTGGGAATTAGGCAGAAAATCTTGGGGGACTATTTTAGGATTCTGCCTACCACAGGAACATAGAGGAAGGGTACAGGATGATGAAGTTGAGGAAGCAAAAATTTCCAGGGGGAGATTATAGTTGAGCTGAATTTTTGAAGAAGAATTAACAGTAGGGTCAAATGGGGGCAGTATTAGCCAAGAGTTGAAGATCTGAAGTTTTATAGTATGTGCCAGGGTATATGTATAAGTAGGACTATTGTGTAGAACACTAATGTGATATGCCAAGAAACTAAGCTTAGGAATTAAGCTTGGTTGTTAGGAAACCATCAGAGGTTTTTAAGCAGGTGATTGGCATGTGTGTTAGAGAGCGATTTGACAGAAATATAGATGGTAGTTATTATAGAGTGACACTAGACTGATCAAATAGAAGCTGTGAAAATTATCTGAGAGTGACTGAATCAGGACCTTTAGTAGGATGGGGAAAAGGGGGACTTTTATAATTTAGGAGGTAAATTTTGTATCACTTAGTGATGGACAGCATATGGAAAATGCCAGAAGAGAATTAGTCTAGGATGACTTTTGGTTTAGGTAACAGTAGGTGGAGCTTCTCTAAATTGATTAAAGGATGAGGGCAGGACAGGCAGATTGGAGGGAGGAGACAGAATTCAGTATTGGGGATGTTGAATCTGAAATAATTGTGGAACATCCACATCATCAAATTTTCTCTTACTGCATCAGTACAAAAACATACTCTTCTAATTTCTATTAAAAATAAAACAAGAAAACATTCCTCAAAACTTCAGAGCCCTCTTGCTACCAGCTTGTATTTTCTCCTGCATCTTTGTAGCTAAACTTCTACATATCATTTCCTTGCACTCACTTTCCTTTTACTTTGTAATGCGTCTCCAATTTAGCTTCCTAACCCACCAACCAGTCCATCAAAACTGCTTTGTCAAGATCAGAGGTGGCTTTAATGTTGCCAAGCCAAAAGGACATTTTTCTGTCCTCAATTTATTCAGTGGCCCAGCAGTATTTGATGTAGTTGAATTTTATCAATGTAATATAAAAATCATCATTTATTATTCTTGCCAAAACAGTATTTTCAGAGATGTGAAGTTATATCTAAAGTTGGTTTTCATTTTTACTTCCTTCTTTTCTACTAGGTTCTGAAGTTGAGTATCTATTCGTACTTCATATTTACTAGTTGATTTTCCTTTTCTATCAACTGTCTATTCATATCTTTTCACTTTTTACATTGCATTTATAGTCTTTTTATTTTTTAAATTGAGATATAAAATTGACATTCAACATTATATTAATTTAAGATGTACAATATAATGATTCAACATTTGTATATATTGCAAAATGATCACTGCAATAAGTCTAGGTAATATTGTCACCATACATAGTTAAAATTTTTTTCTTCTGATGAAAACTTAAAAGATTCTTTTAGCAACTTTCAGATATACAATGTAGTGTTATTAACTGTAGTTGTCATGCTGTACATTACATCCCCATGAGTTTTTTATTTTATAACTGGAAGTTTATATCTTTGACTCCCTTCACCCATTTCATGCTTCCCTCTTTTCCTGCCTCTGGCAACTGCCAATCTGTTGTCTGTATCTATGAGCTGTTTTTTGTTTTGTTTTGTTTTGGTTTTGTTTTTGAAGATTCTATATATAAGTGAGATCATACAGTATTTGTCTTTCTCTGTCTGCCTTAGGATAATTCAGATAATACCCTCAAGGTCCATCCATGTTGCTGCAAATGGCAAGATTTCATTTTTTGAGACTGAATAATATATATTTTCTTTATCCATTCATCCATCAATGCGCACTTAGGTTGTTTCCATATCTTAGCTATTGCAAATAATGCTGCAATGAAGGGGGGGAGGTGTGTGTATCTTTTTGACTTAGTGTTTTAGTTTTCCTTAGATAAATACCTAGAAGTGGAATTGCTAGAGTTTTCTTTTTAATTTTTTGAAAAACCTCCATACTGTTTTCCATAGTGGCTGCACCAATTTAAGGTGCATAAGGGTTCCCTTTACTCTACATCCCTGTCAACACTTGTTATTTCTTGTCTTTTTGGCATTCTAACAGGTGTGAAGTGATATCTCAAAGTGGTTTTGATTTGCATTTCCCTGATTATTAGTGATGTTGAGCATCTATTCTTGTGTCTGTTGGCCATCTGTATTTCTTGTTTGGAAAAATGTCTATTCAGATTTCAGATCCTTTGCCCATATTTAAATTGGGTTTTTTTTGGTTTTTGGTTTTTTGGGTTTGTTTGTGGGTTTGTTTTTTTTTTTTGGTTGTTTTGTTTGTTGGTTTGCTGTTGAGTTGTATGAGCTCTTTATATATTTTGGATATTAGCCTATAATCAGATTTGTGATTTGCAAATATTTTGCAGCTTTTTAGTTTGGTGAAGTCCCATTCATTTGTTTTTGCATTTGTTGCCTTTGCTTTTGGTGCCAAATCCAAAAGCTCATTGCAAGACCAATGTCAAGGAATTTACTGCCTATGTTTTCTTCTAGGAGTTCTATGGTTTCAGGTCTTACCTTCAAGTATTTAATCCATTTTGGGTTAATGTTTATGTGTGGTGTAAGATTGTGGTCCAGTTCTATTTTTTTTTTCTTTTTGCATATTGCTGTCCAATTTTCCCAACACATTTATTTATTTATTTTTTAAGACTTCATTTATTTATTTGTCAGAGAGAGCACAAGCAGGGGAGTGGCAGGCAGAGGGAGAAGCAGGCTCCCTGATGAGCAAGGAGCCCAACACGGGACTTGATCCCAGGGCCCTGGGATCATGACCTTAGCTGAAGGAGATACCTAACCAACTGAGCCACCCAGGCATCCCCCAACACATTTATTGAAGAGATTCTCATTTCCACATTGCAAATTCTTGCTTTTTATCATAATTAATTGACCATATACTTGTGGATTTATTTTGGAGCTTTCTATTCCGTTCCATTGATCTGTATGTCTGTTTTGATGCCAATACCATACTGTTTTGGTTAGCTTTGTAATATAGTTTGAACTCAGGGAGAGTATTACCTCCAGCTTTGTTCTACTTTCTCAAGATTGCTTTGGCTATTTTGGGTCTTTTGTAGTTCCATACAAACTTTAGAAGTGTTTGTTCTATTTCTGTTAAACAAACAGAATTGTGATAAGGATTGCATTTAATCTGTAGATTGGTTTGAGAAATAAGGACATTTTAACAATGTTCATTTTTCTAGATCATGAGCATGGAATATCTTTCCATTAATTTTTCAGTTTCTTTCATCAATATCTTATAGTTTTCAGTGTACGGTCTTTCACCTCCTTGGTTAAATTTATGTCTAAGTATTGTATTCTTTTTGATGCAAATGTCAGTGAGATGGTTTCATACTTTTTACTTACTGATTTGTATGAATCTTTTATATATTCTGGCAAATAAATGTGGTAGGTATTATTATACACTTACTCAATATCCACACACACACTCTTCTTTGTTCCTAAGAAATCTGATATTGTCTGTGGCAGCAATGAGCCTGGCTGAAAATACTTTCTCAAAGACCTTTGTAGTGACAGGTAGCCAGTTGATACAATTCTCATAAATGAGATGTCAGTGGAAATCCAAGAGAAGGGCATCCTATTCCAAAGAAAGAAAAAAAAAAAAAAGCAGAGCATCTGAAGTTGAAAGCAGTCAGCTCTCTGCATTTTTCCTATCTTTTCCTTCCAAACTGATATGAGGACTATGAGCTGCATTGAAGCCATGAGGCAGCAGTGTGAGGATATATTTACTAATAATAGTGAGAAAAAAGATAGAAACTGGAGCCTAGATCCCTGATGGTAGCTTGGGGTCCATTGCAATCCCTCCTACCTTCGAACTTCTCATTGCATGAGACTAATGTGTTTAAACAACTGTGTAGTGTTGCATTTTGGCTTTGTTTTCTGTTTTAATTTACCATAATGTTTTGCAAGTATTTTCTCTCTTTTTGTGAATTATCTTTTGACACTTTGTGTTTCTTAAAAAAATGTTTTAAACTTTAGCATTGTAGGATTTTTGGGATTCTTTTTTTTTTTTTTAAAGATTTTATTTATTTATTGGAGAGCGAGCGAGAGAGAAACAGCATGAGAGAGGAGAGGGTCAGAGGGAGAAGCAGGCTCCCCGCAGAGCAGGGAGCCCGATGCGGAACTCGATCCCAGGACCTTGGGATCATGACCTGAGCTGAAGGCAGTCGCTTAACCAACTGAGCCACCCAGGCGCCCGATTTTTGGGATTCTTTATCACACTGAAAAAGTTTCCTCTATTCCTTTTTTACTGAGAGTTTTTATCATGAATGGGTGTTAAATTTTGTCAAATGTCTTTTCTGCATCTATTGATATGACTGCAGGATTTCTTTTTTAGTATGTTGATGTGATAGACTATAATAATTGCTTTTTTAATGTTGAGCCAACCTTGCATACGTGAGATAAATCCCACTTGGTCATGGTATATAATTCTTTTTATACTTTTTGGATTCAGTTTGCTAATATTTCGTTGAGGATTTTTGCATCTGTGTTCCTGAGGGATATTGGTATGTAGTTTTTGTATAATGTCTTTGTTTTTGTTATGAGGGTACTGCTGGCCTCATAAAATGAGTTAGGAAGTATTGCTCCTATTTCCTAAAATGCACTACAGAGAATTGTATTTTTTTTTTTAATGTTTAGTATTATTCACCAATGACCTCATCTAGGTCTGGTGCTTTCTATTTTAGGGAGTTATTAATTATTGACTTGATTTCTTTAATAGATTTCCTAGACTCATTAATTATAAATGAGTGATGGATTTTTGCCAAAGTTATCTGCATTTATGGAGATACATTATTCCTTTTATCTATTATTTTAATTACATTCCTATATCTTCTAATTTAAACATCCTGCCTTTCTGGGCTTAATGGATTGGCTTAATAATGTTTTATTTAGAATATCTATATCTATCTTCAGGAAAAATATTGGACTAAAATTTAACCTTGTGTTGGTGTCTAATTTTTAAAAATTTTCTCACCACATAAAATATGTTGTAGAGCAGTCAGTCCATCTATTTCTCTTCCATGGATAAGTTCACTTTGGTAGATTGAACCAGTTGGTCCTTTGTATAAGATTATTGATTACATCCTTGTTTGTTATCATTTGATTTGCACTCTCTTGTCATAGGAGTATTCCTTTTGTATTCATGGGTGATTGGACATAAAAGATTTATATGAGAAATAAACCAATCTTTGTTGTTGCAGGCCACTGAGATGTTTGGGATTGTTTGCAACTATACCATCGGCTAGTTAATTGAAACATCATCTAAAATTACAGTTTTATATATATATATATATGTATATATTTTAAGTTTTAATTTTAATTCCAGTTAGTTAACATACAGTGTTATATTAGTTTCAGGTGTATGATATAGTAATTTAACACTTACACATTTCTTACATGTCTGATAGAAATCAATAATAAAATTATTTTGATCTTTTTAAAATGAGATTTTTAGACGTGGGTTTTAAAATTTTATTTATGAACCACCTTTTGTAAATTAAATAAATTATAATTGTCTTGCAAATTCTCCATTTTGTTTAAATTCTTTTGCCAAAGGTTCATAGAATATTCTACTTATTTTTAAATCTCTGCTGTCTCTTTACATATATTTCCCCCTTTAAAATGTCATGGTATTTCTGCCTTTTTTTCCTTCTTGATTAGTGTTGTCACTGCTTTGTCTGTTTTATTATTCTTTTCAAAGAACAGACTCAGTTTGTTGAACATCTCTGAATCTTTACTGTATATTATTTCTTTCATTTCATTAATTCTACTCTTTATTGCTTTCTTCTGACTTTCTTTGTGCTTCTTTTTTTTTTAACTTTCTGAATTTAATATTTAGAAATTAAGGCTATAAATTTCTCTGTAAGTGTAGTTTAGCTGCATCCCATTTTTGTATCATTTTCACTGTAATTCATTTCTTTGTATTTTTTATTTTTAAAATAATTTCTTCTGAGTTTATTTTTACAATTTACATTTCCACATGTATTAGTGGGTATTTGTAGTTATTTTTTGGTAATTGATTTTTATCTTTTTTTAAAAAATACCTGAGAGAGAGAGAGATCATGTGTGCACATGCTCATGGGGGGAGGGGCAGAGGGCAAGGGAAAGAGAATCCCAAGCAGACTCCCTGCTGAGATCGGAGCTTGGTGTGGGGCTTGATCTCAGGACCTGAGATCATGACCTGAGCTGAAATCAAGATTCCGATACTTACCACCTGAGCCACCCAGGCGCCCCTAATTTTTGTCTTTACTGTACTATATAATTATCGATTCATTGTTAATGTGTGCTTCATATATCCTTTCTTACCCTTTTACTCTCAACCTCAGTGAATTCTCATGTTTTAGCAGTGTCTCTTGTAACATTTCTAAAATTCAACATGAAAATCTCCATTTTTTAAAAGGAAAATATATTTGCATATACTTCTAATAGCTCATATTTGTAATTTTTCTATCATCTTTTAGTGCTTTCTAAGCAAATGCATTTGTTTTGCTTCTACTTTTTACCCTTTCCACTAGATTTTCAAATGTTCTGTATCCCTTTTATTCTTTATCCTCTATTTTTAGATCTGTATATTAAAGTTTACTCTTAAAATTATAATATACATATACAACTTCGATAGCATCCAAGGATTTAAGAGGACTTTAGTCTCAGTCATCATGTTCTCATTTTCCACATCATGGTTATCCAGTGTTTCTATTTTATCCTTTTTAACTCTCAAATTAGATATTACTATTCTTTAAATAGTCACTTTATATTTACATTTACCCATATTTCTGCTCTATCTTTGTGACTTTCCTTTTGATTTCATTTTCCTTCCACCTAAGGTACATTTTTAGAAGTTCCTAAGTGATATTTGTTGGTGGCAATGCTCTAACTTGTTTGTCTAAAATGGCTTGATTTTTCCCTTTGTCTTGATTATATTTATATTGTCAATAATATAGAAAATATATAATAATCTGATTACTTTCTGGTGTTATTTCTCCATGCTTTAAAAATATCAGCCCACTGTCTTCTGGCTTTTTTTTTTTTTTTTTTTTTTATGACGTTGAACATTTTGTGGTTGTGCTAATTGCTCTTTGAAGTATTTCATCTTTTTTCTCTAAGTGCTTTTAAGATTTTTTCTTAGTATAGATTGTAGTTTCAACTAAAAGTTGAATTGCTTTTATTCAGTTCATTTTGGACAAATTGTGCTTTAATTTGATAATCTAGGTGTCCATGTAAAACTCTTAGCTTGAAGTACATTTCATGTACTCTTCCTTCTTCTAATGCTGTAATTTGGTGCTTTTTTGACTTGATCATTCAGTTCTTTTGAACTATCTCTAATATTTTCCATAATTTCATCTTTCTGTACCATATTTTAGGAAATTTCATTGGATACTTCTTTAGTTCAGTTAACTAATTCTTTTTCTGTATCTAATCTGCTTTTTATCCCATACTTTGTGTTTTAATGGCAATGAAATACATTATATTTAATTTCTATTTCCAAATATGACTCTTCTTTTTTATAATATATTATTATAATTCATGTTTTCAGTGACCTTTATTTCTATTATCATTTTAAGTTTTTTTTTCTGATAATTTAAATATTTGAAGTCCTTGATTCTTAAAGCTATTGTTTTTGCTTACTTGTGGTGGTTAATTTCTTCCTGTATTTTGAGATTGTGGATTGTGAGTAAATATTTGAAGTGCTTGCCATTATCTATAATAATCCTATGCCACTTAAATTCTTTAGACGTGAATTGCATTTTTTTTTTCCTATGCACTCTTGAGGTGCTAAGAACTAGGGCCATTTGAGTTGAATTTCTCAGCTTGGTTTTCCTGGATCTTATGGGGAGTATAAATTCAAACCCAAACTCACATAAAATAGGGCACTTGGTTATAATTCAAGGAAATAATTTTTTTTCAGTCCACATTTAGAGTAAAGACTAACCCAAATATATTTCCTTGTTATCATTCTTTTTTTAGATAAGTCAACTTATCTACTGAGAATATAGCTCTTTGTATTTTATGCTACAGTCTAAATTAGGAATATTCACTTTGTGGGTTCAAGACACAATGTCTTGTCCTCTGAGTGGCTATAAGAATGAAGGACAGGACACAGAATGAGAAATGACCCATGGTTAGCTGCAGGTTAAGTACCCACTTCTAACACTAGGTTTTAACATATTTTTCTTTTTTGGCTTTTGGAATTTCTATTATTTTCTAGCAGGGTCAAGTAGGCATTGAAAAGGATTGTTAAAATTTATTCATTATATTTCCTTTTTTATGGGGAAGATTTTTGAGGTTGTTTAATATAAACTACCCTGGAAATGAGAGTCTCTTTTCATTCTAAACTCTGCATTCGGAATTCTTGCCCTCACATCAGTTCTTGTAAATATTCTTGATAATCTCATAAATACCAAATTTAATGGCCTCTTCTTAGTGCTCACCTGCTTATCGTTTCCCCCTAACTTCTATTTTCCATTTCTGACCTCTTTTTTTATGTTCTCTTGGTAACAGTACTACCATTTTCTAAGTTTGCCTGAGATCCCAACTTCAAAATTATATAATGCATTTCTCCTCTCTATCTATATCCACTCAGGGAATTCTGTAGATTTTGGCTGTGTGTTATGTTTTTGTCTGTCTCTCCTTTGTACCATTCTTAGTCCAGTGATGACTCAGATCCTACAGTGTTTCTTGTTGGTCTTTCCATTCCTCACTTCTATGTCTAGTCATGGCCTTCCTCTCTAAAAATATATAATGTTACATATATAAGATATATATTCCTTAAATTAACTTCCAAATCTTTCAGTGACTTGACAGAAGCTTATTTTCAACTATATATCCTACAAAACAATTTTGAAGAACCTCAAAATCATTCCATACAAAACTGTTTACTGTTCTGTAAACATGAAATCTTTTTTTCAATTTCTTTGGGCTTATGATTTATTTCACCTAGATCATATTTTATAATATACATGCATCCCCACAAGTTCAAAGTGGTTTTTACCATGATATAGTCTAAATGCAACATTTTGCAAGGACTCTGTCAAGATTTTCCAACTTGGAAATCATCTAGAGAGATGATTCTTTTCTTCCATCACTCTTTGTACCTCTTCTATTATGTTTATCAGATGCCACCTGGTTAGATAGACATCTATGTATATCTTTTTCCATATTAAAGTAAAAAGTCCACTTTTATAGAGTAAGACTTCAACTTATTAAGTTACATAAAAAACTTGGATCTGGTAAAAATGAGATTCTTTCAACGTCTTTATATCACCATTGTTTCTTTTCACAATGTTTAAAATATAGAAGATGTTCAACAAATGTTTATTAAGTTGATGTCTGGAGGTAGATAAATATTATGAATGCAAACTAATCTTTCTTTTCATAAGGGCTATTATTCTATATGATAAGGAATCAGATAGAAATCAGAAAAGGTAGGTAAGTAGAAATCAGAAAAGGTAGGTATCTTGTGTCCAGAGAATGATGGAATAATGTCTTTACTGAAAAACACCTATTCTAGTTTCCTAAACTGAAAACTTATGAATAATATTGTGATATCACCATTTTTATCTCATGAGAGCAATATTCAAAATTAAGTTTTCCAACCAAATATAAAAAGGATGCCTCATATTATGTATTACTTTACATACTTAATTCTTATTACCTTCTGTGTTGGATTGCATAGTAAGTGAGTGCTCGGAACAGAATATAGAAATAAATAACTTTTCTAAAATCCAAGTCCTCTACTTTATACATGTTTATTCCCCTGTATTATACTTATATTAGTTTCAGAGTTTTCTCTCTGAGACTGTCTCCTAACCAAAAGTTGAAGATAGTGTTCAGCTCCTTTCCCAGGTATATTTAAAATATGGCTACACTAAACTCCATCATGTTCACTTTGCATATGTGGGAAAGTTCTTTCCAGATTTAGATGGAGTTATGGAGTTAGAACGAGAACTCTAAATTATACTCAACATTCAATTGGAGCTGATACACTGTGTTAAATACAGAACATAAATTGTATGTTTTTATACTACATAAAATTATCTATCAGTATTAGAGAAACTCTGGTCTTTCTCATTTCTAAAGATAATATCATAAGTACCAAGAGTTATATCCATATTGATGTTTAAAGTTGCTATTATTGGATGATTTTAATTAATTTTACAGAATTTGCTTATCAGTGAATTGCTGTTTATCTCTGTTTTAATACAATTGGAAATAAATTGATGAAAAAGTAAGTCAGGAAAAGTGAGAGCCTCACATCTGTGGAGGCATTTTTTCTAACTGTTGCTTCATGTCTCCAAGTAATACACTGACTTCAGACTTTAAGACTTTTCCCCCCCCACAATTGGCTCCTAAAATTTGCTTTATTTAATCTAGTGTTTCTCAAACCACATTGCATATGTTTTGGCAGGAAATGTTAGATGATCCACAAACCCTATAAATTTGTCTTTTTATTTTAATGTTATTTTTTAAGTCAATTTAAGAATATTCTGGATTACCCAATAATCAAATTAAAGCCAGGTATTTCCAAATGAATTTAGATGTTAATTTAGTATTAGTTTTGTGATTCTATTCAAAATAAGTGATTATCACAATTGATAGCATTTAGCATTTAATGTATTAGGCATATCTGCAACCATCTTAGCATTTCCTAATGTTAAAATGATTACTACCTGCCACTATATTCATGATTGAATTTATGTTTTACATGTATCTACCATTGGAGTCTAATATCAAAATAATAAAATCATTCCTTATGTAACACTATTTTCATGTTTGAATTTTTATCTCTTAACAGATAAATTTATACTGGTAAATTACTATTAAAACACTTTTATAGATTAAAACTTCAACTTATTAAGCTACATAAAAAACTTGGATCTGGTATTATGAAAGAACATTGAGGTGGAGTCATGTGCCTCTTGCGGTTGACTGAGAAGGGGAAGATAGAGGCAGACTTAAAATGTAAATGTAATGTTTGTACAGAATGAAGATCAAATGATACCACAAAGAAACAGAGGCAACATGGTAGTTTAGAGAAAAGTGACAAGGGGATTGTGCCATGAGAGCACCACTTGATTGCTGAAACTGAACTAACTTACACTACAGCAGTCAGGATCATATTTATATTGTGTTTTAATTTAGTTTTAGCAAATATCATCCATCACATTAATTTAATGTGTTACTGAATGCTGTTACTCTGAATTTTTGTTTTCTTAAATTTTTTAGTATTTGCTATAAATGCTTGGTTTTATGGTTGGGAGAGAATTAGGCACATGAAAGATTTATACTGTTATATATTTGTATGTACTTAAGCAAGTTAAAAATAATTTAAATCGGGCACCTGGGTGGCTCAGTTGGTTAAGCGACTGCCTTTGGCTCAGGTCATGATCCCGGAGTCCTGGGATCGAGTCCCACATCGGGCTCCTTGCTTGGCGGGGAGCCTGCTTCTCCCTCTGACCCTATCCCCTCTCATGCTGTTTCTCTCTCTCTCTCTCTCAAATAAATAAATAAATAAAATCTTAAAAAAAAATAATTTAAATCAACACTGCTAGTCCATGATACATCTCTGTGTGCGTCTCTCTTGTTCTCTAGCTGGAAATCATTGGTTTTAACTATAATCATTCATACAGCAGTTTTAAACAAAAACAAACACATTCCTTCTTCTTAAGATTTATTTATTCACTTTAGAGAGAGAAAGAGAGGGGAGGAGAGGCAGTGGGGGAGGGTGAGAATCCCGAGCAGACTCCCTGCTGAGTGTGGAGTCCCATTAGGGACTCGGTCTCACGACCCTGAGAACATAATCTGAGCTGAAATCAAGAGTCAGACGCTCAACTGACTGAGCCACCCAAGCTCCCCAAAACAAATACATTCTAAAAACTTACTATGGCCTATTTTTGAAATGCTATAATGGGTTTCCTAGTTTTAGAATTTAGAGCAATTCATTATAAAAAAATAGTTGACAAAAGCTTGGAGTAATTATCGTTGAAACAATATTATGAAAAATACAATGGAAAAAAAGATGGTGGAGGAGTAGGGGACCCTATTCCAACTGGTCCTATGAATTGAACTGGATATATACCAGACCCCTCTGAACACTCACGAAATCAGCCTGAGATGTAAGAAGATATATCTGGATCTCTACAAACAGAATATCGAAGACGGTCGGTTTCGAGGCATGAAGCAGGGAGCCGTGATTCTGTGGGCACATATCAGAAGATAAATGGAAGGGTAAGGAGCCATGGGGGATCCTCCACTGCCAGTTCCAGTTCCTGAAAGCCTCCCGTGCTGGGGACAGGGCACAGACTCGCAGACTGGTAGCCATGGGGAAAGGACTTCAAGGCAGCCCCCTGGAGTGAAACGTGGAGTGGTGGGGCCACGGGTGCAAACTGGGGATGGCTGGGAGTTTTAGAAGCACAAAGGGCAGAGACCTGGAGGCGAGGACTGGGAGTCCTGCTGAGGGACGCACAACTCAGGATGCTGCAGTTTATAGCAGCACAGACAGAAACGGAGATAGTGTGGCCTGGAGAGCTCACTGAAGAACAGACTGCGATCTCTCTGCTCTGAGGCAGAGGGTTGGAAATGATCTCTTCTGCTCTGACTCTGGGAAGAGACTCGGAAGGCCACCAGGGGAAGCTGCCAGAGAACAAAAGCCCCCCAAAATCAGTTTTTGCTGAGCCCATCCACCCCCCCGCATAGGGGGCAGGGCAACTCCGCCCTAACAGGGTTGTCTGAGTAACAGCATGGCAGGCCCCTCCCCCAGAAGACAGGCTGGGAGAATAAGAGGCTGACAATCCTAAAGTCCCTATAAAACAGGTGCATCTTGTCTGGGTTGTGGTCAATAATTTGGACTCTGTACATTCCCTCAACCACCCCTCAATAGAATGACTAGGAGGAGGAACCCCCCAAAATAGGAAAGACTCAGACACTGTGACTTATGCCAGAGATTTACAAATGGATACAGATATAACCAAGATGTCAGAGAGGGAATTCAGGGTAGCAGTTGTGAAGACAATAGCTAGAATGGAGAAGTCAATTAATGGCAACATAGAGTCTCTAAGGGCAGAAATGAAAGCTGAACTGGCAGAATTTAAAAATGCTATCAATGAGATCCAATCTAATCTAGATAATCTAACAGCTAGGGTAAGCAAGGCAGAAGAATGAATTAGTGATCTAGAAGACCAATTATAGACAAGAAGGAAAAAGAGGAGGCCCCGGAGAAACAACTCAAAATCCATGAAAACAGAATCAGAGAAATTAGTGATGCCATGAAACATTCCAATTTCAGAATTATTGGGATCCCTGAGGGGGTGGAGAGAGATTACTAGAAGATATATTTGAGCAAATCGTAGCTGAGAACTTCCCTAATCTGGGGGATGAAACAAACATTCATGTCTTAGAGACAGAGAGAACCCCTCCCAAGATCAAGGAAAACAGGCCAGTGCCCCAGCATGTAATAGCAAAACTCGCAAATCTTAGAACCAAGGAAACCATCTAAAGGGCAGCTAGGGGGAAGAGATTCCTTATGTACAGAGGGAGGAACATCAGAATAACATCAGACCCATCCACAGAGACCTGCCAAGCCAGAAACGCCCGGCAAGATGTATTCAGGATACTAAATGAGAAGAACATGCAGCCAAGAATACTTTATCCAGCAAGGCTGTCATTTAGAATGGATGGAGAGATGCAGAGCTTCCAAGACAGGCAGAAACTGAAAGAATATGTGACCACTAAGCCGGCCCTGCAAGAAATATTAAGGGGGTTCTATAAAAGGAGAAAGACCCCAAGAGTGATATACAACAGAAATTTACAGGGAAAATCCATAGAAACAAGGACTTCACAGGCAACATGACAATAAATTCCTATCTTTCAATAATAACTCTCAATGTGAATGGCTTAAATGCTCCCATGAAATGGCACAGGGTTGCAGATTAGATAAAAAGACAGGACCTATCCATATGTTGTCTACAAGAGACTCACTTTGAGCCTAAAGACACATCCAGACTGAAAGTGAAAGGATGGAGATCTATCTTCCATGCCAACACACCTCAAAAGAAAGCTGGGGTAGCAATTCTTATATCAGACAAATTAGATTTTAAGCTAAAGACTGTAGTTAGAGACACAGAAGGACACTATATCATTCTTAAAGGGTCTATCCAATAAGAAGATCTAACAATTGTAAATATCTACACCCCCAACATGGGAGCAGCCATCTACATAAGCCAACTGTTAACCAAAATAAAGAGTCATATTGATAACAATACCTTAATTGTAGGAGACCTCAATACTCCACTCTCAGCAATAGACAGATCATCTAAGCAGAAAATCAACAAAGAAACAAGAGCTTTGAATGACACACTGGACCAGATGGACCTCATAGATATATACAGAACATTCCACCCTAAAACAATAGAATACTCATTCTTCTCAAGCACACATGGAACTTTCTCCAGAATAGACCACATACTAGGTCACAAATCAGGTCCCAACCAGTACCAAAAGATTGAGATTATTCCCTGCATATTCTCAGACCATAATGCTTTAAAACTGGAACTCAATCACAATAAAAAATTTGGGAGAAATTCAAACACTTGGAAGCTAAAGACCACTCTGCTCAAGAATGTTTGGATCAACCAGGAAATCAAAGAAGATCTTAAACAATTCATGGAAACCAATAAGAATCAAAACATGTTGGTCCAAAACCTATGGGATACTGCAAAGGCAGTCCTAAGGGGGAAATACATAGCCATCCAAGCCTCACTCAAAAAAATAGAAAAATCCCGAATTCACCAACTAACTTTACACCTTAAAGAACTAGAGAAAGAGCAGCAAATGATGCCTTAGCCATGCATTAGAAGAGAAATAATTAAGATTAGAGCAGAGATCAATGAATTAGAAACCAGAAACACAGTAGATCAGATCAACAAAACTGGAAGCTGGTCTTTGAAAGAATTAATAAGATTGATAAACCACTGGCCAGACTTATCCAAAAGAAAAGAGAAAGGACCCAAATTAATAAAATTATGAATGAAAGGGGAGAGATCACAACTAACACCAAGGAAAAAGAAACAGAAATTATTATCAACAACTATATGTCAATAAATTAAGGAACCTGGAAGAAATGGTTGCCTTACCGGGAACCTGTAAGCTGCCAAGACTGAAACAGGAAGAAACTAACAACCTGAATAGACCAATAACCAGTAATGAGATTGAAGCAGTGATAAAAAACCTACCAAAAAAACAAGAGTCCACGGCCTAATGGATTGCCTGGGGAATTCTACCAAACATTCAAAGAAGAAATAATACCTATTCTCCTGAAGCTGTTTCAAAAAATAGAAACAGAAGGAAAGCCTCCAGACTTTCCAGTATTACCTTAATCCCCAAACCAGGCAAAGACCCCATCAAAAAGGATAATTTCAGACCAATATCCCCAATGAATATGGATTCCAAAATGCTCAACAAAATCCTAGCTAAGAGGATCCAACAATACATTAAAAGGATCATCCACCATGACCAAGTGGGATTTATCCCCAGGATACAAGGGTGGGTGGTTCAACATTTGCAAATCAATCAGTTAGATAGAACACATTAATAAGAGGAGAGAGAAGAAACATATGGTTCTCTCAATTGAAGCAGAAAAAACATTTGACAAAATACAGTATCCTTTCCTGATTAAAACTCTTCAGAGTATAGGAATAGAGGGAACAGTCCTCAAGTTCATAAAATCCATCTATGAAAAACCCACAGCGAATATCATCCTCAATGGGGAAAAGAGGAGAGCCTTTCCCTTAAGATCAGGAACATGTCAAGGATGCCCACTCTCGCCACTATCGTTCAACATAGTACTAGAAGTCCTAGCAACAGCAATCAGACAACAAAAAGAAATAAAAGGTATTCAAATTGGCAAAGAAGAAGTCAAACTCTCTCTCTTTGCAGATGACATGATACTTTATGCAGAAAATCCAAAAGACTCCATCCCCAAATTACTGGAACTCATATAGCAATTCAGTAATGTGGCAGGATACAAAATCAATGCACAGAAATCAGTTGCTTTCTTACACACTAACAATGCAACTGTAGAAAGAGAAATTAGAGAAACAATTCCATTTACAGTAGCACCAAAAACCATAAGACACCTTGGAATAAACCTAACCAAAGAGGTAAAGGATCTATACTCTAGAAACTACAGAACACTCATGAAAGAAATTGAAGAAGACACAAAAAGATGGAAAAACATTCTATGCTCATGGATTGGAAGAATAAACATTGCTAAAATGTCTATGCTACCCAGAGCAATATATACCTTCAATGCCATCCCAATCAAAATTCCAATGACATTTTTCAAAGTGCTGGAACAAACAATCCTAAAATTTGTATGGAATCAGAAAAGACCCTGAATTGCCAAGGAAATGTTGAAAAAGAAAAACAAAGCTGGGGGCATCACGTTGCCTGATTTCAAGCTATATTACAAAGCAGTGATCACCAAGACAACATGGTACTGTCACAAAAACAGACATATAGACCAATGGATCAGAATAGAGAGCCCATATATGGATCCTCAACTCTATGGTCAAATAATCTTCGACAAAGCAGGAAAAAATATGCAATGGAGAAAAGACAGTCTCTTCAATAAATGGTGCTGGGAAAATTGGACAGCTATATACAGAAGAACGAAACTCGACCATTCTCTAACACCATACACAAAGATAAACTCAAAATGGATGAAAGATCTCAATGTGAGATAAATCCTAGAGGAGAACATAGGCAGTAACCTCTTTGACATCGGCCACCACAACTTATTTCAAGATACGTCTCCAAAGGCTAGTGAAACAAAAGCAAAAATGAACTTTTGGGACTTCATCAAGATAAAAAGCTTCTGCACAGCAAAAGAAATAGTCAACAAAACAAAGAGGCAACCCACAGAATGGGAGAAGATATTTGCAAATGACACTACATACCAAGCGCTGATTTCCAAGATCTATAAAGAACTTCTCAAACTCAACAGCCAAAAAACAAATAATCAAGTCAAAAAATGGGCAGAAGACATGAACATACACTTCAAAAGAAGACACTTCAAAAGAAGATATACAAATGCTAATAGACACATGATAAAATGTTCATCATCATTAGCCATCAGGGAAATTCGAATCAAAACCACATTGAGATACCACCTTCCACCAGTTAGAATGGCAAAAACTGACAAGGCTAGAAACAACAAATGTTGGAGAGGTTGTGGAGAAAGGGGGACCCTCTTACACTGTTGGTGGGAATGCAAGTTGGTATATCCACTTTGGAAAACAGTGTGGA
This sequence comes from Mirounga angustirostris, assembly GCF_029215605.1. Classification (NCBI taxonomy): domain Eukaryota; kingdom Metazoa; phylum Chordata; class Mammalia; order Carnivora; family Phocidae; genus Mirounga; species Mirounga angustirostris. The sequence goes on along the minus strand of NW_026991709.1, from coordinate 52,852,928 downwards.
GGTGCCTCAAAAAATAAAAAATAGAGCTCCCTTATGACCCAGCAATTGCACTACTGGGTATTTACCCCAAAGACACAGATGTAGTGAAAAGAAGGGCCATATGAACCCCAATGTTCATAGCAGCAATGTCTGTAATAGCCAAACTGTGCAAAGAGCCGAGATGCCCTTCAACAGATGAATGGATAAAGAAGATATGGTCCATATATACAATGGAATATTACTCAGGCATTAGAAAGGATGAATACCCAACTTTTGCATCAACATGGATGGGACTGGAGGAGATTATGCTAAGTGAAATAAGTCAAGCAGGAACGTCAATTATCATATGGTTTCCCTTATTTGTGGAACATAAGGAATAGCATGGAGGACATTAGGAGAAGGAAGGGAAAAGTGAAGAGGGGGAAATCGGAGGGGGAGATGAACCATGAGAGTCTCTGGACTCCAAGAAATAAACAGGGTTTTATAGGGGAGGGGGTGTGGGGGGATGGGTTAGCCTGGTGATGGGCATTAAGGAGGGCACATACTGCATGGAGCACTGGATGTTATACAAAAACAATGAATCATGGAACTCTACATCAAAGTATGGTGACTAGCATAACATAAGAAAATAAAATTAAATTTAAAAAAAAAGAAAAACATGAACAGTTAGGCTTCGAGCTCTAAACCTTTTATTTCATTATGAGTTAGTTACCAAAAGTTGGTTCTTTTATTGATTCTGTGTTTCTTGGAGTTCATGCAATATACTACTGATGTTTAGGCTAGTTGTCCACTTTTTGCTATGAGATAGCAGGAGGCGATAGTGAGTAGATGGCCCCACACGTAGGCAGTTTTTTCTCTTAGTAATTATGGGAAGCTTTAGTTTCTTCTCATGATTTTTTAATTATACATTCACAGCTGCTGACATTTTTATACTGGACATAGAAGTGAGTAAAGTGGCCCTCCAGTGAGGCTATTCATTTGATGACAATTTTTCACTAAAGACAACACAGTGACTATTGGCAGAAGTTTCAGAGTAGTCCTAAGATACTTTATTTTAGACACAAATCCATATAATTGGATTTTATAGCATTAGTGTCAGTGTCACCTGCTCTTCAACAACACTTCCTTTTTCTTCCTGAGTGGCCCCCTCTCTTTCCCATTTCCCCCAACCACTGCTATGACTCTATCCTCTAACTATAGGTTCTAAAGCAGGTACCAGATATTTAGTTTAAATGGTAAAATAAAGTTTTCATTATCTCTCTTTTTCCTATAGCTCACTGATGAGGATTATTGAAGCTTGGGAGGTGGGTACTTGTGGGAGACTTGGAAAGTGTTTGTGAACTTAGAAATGTACCCATGGAATTCACTGACAGCAGCTGAAAAAAAAAATAGAAAGGTTCCCATCAGAACAATTATTATTTTTTTTTAAAGATTTTATTTATTTATTTGACAGAGACAGAGATAGCAAGAGCAGGAACACAAGCAGGGGGAGTGGGAGAGGGAGAAGCAGGCTTCCCGTGGAACAGGGAGCCTGATGCGGGGCTCGATCCCAGGACCCTGGGATCATGACCTTAGCCGAAGGCAGACGCTTAACGACAAAGCCACCCAGGCGCCCCCCCATCAGAACAATTATTAAGCAGAACAAATCTATTCAAGTGTCTTGAGTATTCAGAGGAATTTCCTAATTATTTGATTATGCTATCCTTCTGTGAATAACTTACATGCTCTGGCTGAATATGTAAACTAGCCACTATTTAATACTTAAGGGTTGGATATCCAGATATATTCCTTTTTTTTTTTTTTTTTTTCATTTAACTGGAAATATTCACTCAGTGTTATCTCGCTTTGGAAGAAAGCTGACTCCTCACTCTTCAGACACAAAACATTTTATGAGAGTTTTGCAGTGTTTCAAAATGTTTAAAAAATTCTCTAGTTGCAATATCCCCAATGGCCGTAAATTGACAGTATTAGTCCATGAAGGTCAGTTTCTGTCACCCCAATGTCCTTTTTATGATTTTCTTTTTATCAGTCCAAATTTCTTTTTCCATCTCTATTCTTTCATCTGTAATATGGAACTATATTTTACTATAAATATATGTGCTTATACTTATTTATTTAACATATGCACATAGAAGTTTGAACTAGCATTGAATGACATGTAAAAAAGTCATTGTTATCTTTTTTTTAATTGAGACGATCTTGTGACTACATATTATGTTCACATTTTCTTTTGAATGAAGAATTAACTCATGTCTACCAACATTTAGCTCTCTGCGTCCTGAGTTTTGCTACTTATATTGTTTTTAATTCTGTCTGCTAAATCAAAAGAGATCACTATGAAGTAGGATAAAATCAGACTTCCCTTACCGCAGTCCATCTACTCCTCATAACCCCCAATATTCATTCTGTATACCATATCATTCTTTATAAATTGTTCAGTTTGTAAGATTTACATTCTATCAAGTAATTAATAGAATTCAACTATAAACAAATTTAACATGCTTTCCTTGTGGGCTGGATTTTAAAAATGGCAAGTGAATAAAGGGTTGCTATAATTTTATGATTATATACATACAGTCTACTACAGGACTAAATATGGTGAATATATCCTCAGAGAAAGCATATAATCTTATGTCATTTTAAAAAGAATGGGAATGTTGCATGAGACAGGCCAAGTGGATTCATATTCTTACATTCTAATGTGTGTTTAAAATCAAGCAATAATGAAAGACAAGCTCTAAACTGAGAGAATATACTTGCACATCACATATCTGACAAAGGACTTAAATCTGGAATATATAAAGATCACTCAAAACTCAAAATGACACAGCTGTTTGGAAAATAGTTTACAGTTTCCTATAAGTTACATATACACTTATTATATGACCCAGCAATTACCCTCTTTGGTATTTACCCTAGAGGAATGAAAACAAACTTTTGCACAGAAACCTGTCTACAAATACTTATAGCAGCTCTTTTCATAATTGCCAAAACCTAGAAATAACTCAAAGTCCTTCAGTGGGTGAATAGACAGAACAAGTTTTGGTGCATCCATACAGTGGAATAGTCCACAGCAATGGAAAGAAATTAAATATTAATTTTCATGTCAACACGGATAAATCTTGAAGGCATTATGCTATGTTAAAGAAGCATGTTTGAAAAAGTTATACACCCTGTGATCACATTTATATATATTTATATATTTTTCCATCCTGGAAAAGACAAAACTATAGCGATGATATAAAGAATAGTGGTTGCCAGAGGTCAGGGGTAGGGGAATAGTGCCACTACAGAGAGGCAACATGATGGAGATTTGTGAGTTGAAGAATCTGTTTTGTGTCCTGATTGTGGTGGTATTAACATGTGTTAATACTGATAGAACTAGACATGGGAAAAAGCCAATTTTACCATCCAGAATTTCTTTACCTACACAATCCTGAGTTAGTTCTATTGTTTGCTGGATTCAAGTCTTCTTCCCAGAATCTTTTTTCAGATTCCTACATCCACTTTTAATTTTTTTCCAGAAAATGTGTATCAAATTATGTATCTTTACATGTCTGAAAATATATTTTGCTTTCATGCTTGATAATAATTGAGCTGGGTATAGAAATCTAGGTTTCAGGTTTCTTATATATACTGATGTTGATAATAAGTTTGTTATCAGTCTGACTGTCTTAATTCAAGTTCCTCATGAAAGCAGAACCTAAGACAGAGACCTGGGTAGAGGTAATTTATCTTAGTAAATCCAAAGAATCAGAAGTGAGAAAATGGAAAGAGCGAGATTGGTAAAGAATAAAATTCAGTGTAAGGGTACTTTCTCAAAGTAGCTGCTGTGGGCATCAGGGCTCAATTACTCTAGTATCTTCTGAAAAGTGTCCATAATACTGCCTAGATTTTTCCACCTGAAGGACAGAAGGCTGGAGCACTAATATGCAGGCTACCACTTGTCATTGGTTGTTGGTTTCTCTCTAAGTGCGTTAAATCTCCCCTTACCACTGCTATTTGTTGTGTCAGCACTTCCGCGTTCTTACAATGTTGGAGAAGGTTCTGAGGCGAAATACAAAAGTATGCACACCAAATGTGGGAAGCTGTCAGCATTAGATAAACTTAAGCCCACATGGAATGGTCTACTGCACCTGGGAGTGAAATCACATGTGGATTGATGGGCTGTGACTCAGTGCACCATAGGTGTCTTGTCTATTCCTTACACTACGTAGATCTCCTTATGTCCCACATTTAAGTCTGCTCTGTTTCTGATACTTCAAGGTGATGCCTAGCTAGAATTCTTGTAAGATTTAGTACAGGAGTCTTAGTGAAACAAACAAATGAACAAACCACAGCTCTTCCAAGACCACGATGTATATTTATTATCTCTCTCCTCTAGCACTTATTCTAGATTTTTCTCATCTTTGGCCAGCACTGCAGCTGGTCTAAGTTGTTTGCCTAGTGATATAGCCAAAAACTTAATCTCTGAAAAATCAGTGGGATTACCCAGAAGTTCCTCCCAGATTACAGATTATCTACTGCTGGATAAGAAGCCACTGCAAAATTTAGTGGTTTAAAATAACAGTGTGTTAGTATCTCTTGTGGCTTATGTGTTGACCGAGCTCAACTGCATGTTTCTTGCTTGGAATTTCTCCTATGGTTTCAGTCAAATAGAGGCTGTGTCTGGAGTTATCAGAAGGCTCAAATGATCTGAATGTCCAAGATGGTCCACACATATGGCTAACAGTTGCTGACCGTTGTCTTAAGTGTTTAGCTGAGGCTTTAGACTGGAGCACCTACATATTGCCTTTCCAAATATCTTAGGCATCTCATATGTGGCAACTGAGTTCCAAAAATAAGTATTCCAAGAGATGGGAGGTTGAAGCTGCCAGTTCTTAAGGCTATGACCTGGAACCTGGCATAGTATAACTTGCACTACCTTTTATTAGCCAAAGCAAGCACAGAGCCTGCCTAGATTTAAGGTGGGGGGTGAGGATAGACCCCACTCGTGATAGGAAGATTGTCCTTTTTATAGAAATAACCTATGGTTGCAACTAAGTAGCTTTCTTAGGCTGCTTCCTGTTTAGATGTCCAAAGACAGATTTTCATTTTATTTTGTCCTATTTCTCTCTCTTTCAGTCCAATCTGATATCATCTTTAAAAATCTTTGTGGACTTCCTGAGTATCAAATTATAATCTATTAGTTTAGACCAGTGGTTCTGAAATATAGATGATCCCCTCCCCCCTGGTCACATTTGGAAGGTCTGGAAACTATTTTGATTGTCAGGAATGCAAGGGGAGACACTATTTGTATCTAATGGGTAAAGTCCAAGGATGCTGCTGAACATCCTACAGTGCACAGGACAACACAACAACCTTCCCACGTCCACCCCACAACGAAGAATTATTTGGCCCCAGATATCAATAGTGCCAACGTTGAGAAACCTTCTTTTAGACAATAACCACACCCATAAATCTTTTAGGGGCAGGTCTTTCTCTACCTCTGGTCCCCTGTGGGGTGAAGTTCTTGAAATTATTAGAAGACTTTATGTCTAACATAGAAGCCTGTATGTCTACAAGGCTTTTTGTCTACCTGAAATTGTCTTTGAGTTACTGCCTTAGTTGTCTCTGAGATTTTTTAAGGAGCTTAACATCCCATATGATTTGATCTTTGTTTTGAAGAAATTCATACTCTAAGAATCTTTCTCTGGTCTGAAGATGAAAAAACAGTCTTTCTTTTTTTATCCCAGAAGGCTTGACCCTTTATGTTTTGTTTAAATTCTGCTAAAACAAAACAAAACAAAACAAAACAAAACAAAAAAAACTAAAGAGTTTCATCTTTATTTTATTTCTTTTTTCTTCTGTTTTATTTTAGGCAGCTAAAAGAAGTCAGTAGAGGCTTGAAATTTTACCTTCACATATCTCCAGGCATCCACAATTCTACTAGGTACTCTTTCTAGTTTCCTCATTACCATAGGTGACAGTATTGCCAAGTTTTCTGCCACTATGTAACAAATGCCTCTTTTCTTTGGCTTCCAATAACATTTTCTTCACTGTCTTCAAACCCTCATCAATAGCCTGCTTGAAGTCCTTTCAGGATATGCTAACAGTCTCCTGCAGACCCCCCTATCTTCAGCCTATTGCCTACTCCCAAAACCAATGCCATAAGTGTTTAGATTTTAGTTCTCGGCAGTAAAGGTCACCTTGCTCTTGTTGGGCTGTGGTTGCTGCAACTGTTTGTTCATCATTGCCACCAGGCATATGGGCTCCAAAATTTTAGTTTGTGTTTCCCCAAACTAAAGTCTGAGCAAAGGAGACAGATACAAAACAGGGTTGAGAGAGGAGAGTAGTGAGCTTAGGAAGGATGAAAAGATCACATAAATGTTTATTAATGAGGTCACTGATGTGGTTTAGAGGAGTTTGAGTCCGCTGGGACCTTTTGAGAAGCACATATAATGCCACCCAGAATTTATCCACTGAATAGACAGGGATCTGGATCATTTATGTACCAGCCCCTCTGCTGGTAAGTTTCTCTTGGGTGGGTTAACTACCTTGCACTCTGGAATATGCTTGTGCATGAGCAAAATGAGGTCTTGTAGGGTTGGAGAAAGCTTGGAGACAGAAAGAGAAAAGGTACACAGTGTGAGCATGAGGTGGGATGGTGTCTCTCTGAGGTGAGTCCCTGTTCACATGGAATACCTTCTGCAGATGCAGCTGAAACCAGGCCAAGGGGTGGGGATGGTTTCTGGTGGGACACCAGAAACATCTGCTATGCTAAAACTCATTATTTGGTAGGATATCTTATTTTTCTTTCTGGAACCTTTTAGGATTTTATCTTCATCTCAGGTGTTTTAGAATTTCATTATTATGTATCTAGGTACAGGTTTCATAAAATTTATCCTGCTTGGCACTTGGTGACCCCTTTAAATAGGAAGTCTCTTATCTCTTTTTAACTCTGGGAATTTTGAATTCTTACATAATTTAATTTCCTCCATTTTCTCTATTTTTTCTGAAACTTCTGTTTGTTGGGAATTGGATCTCTTATATTTTCCATATCTTTGTCTTTTTGCTATATATTCTAGGATATTTCTTTAACTTTGTCAGCCAGCCTTTCTACTGAACTTTCAAGTTCATTAATATTTTTAATTTCTAAGAACTCATTCATAGATATTCTCTATTTCTTATCCATGGCATTCTGTTCTTGTTACACAGATGTGTTATCATATCAATAAAGGAAATCTGTGTAGTGCAAGGAGTGGAGCAGACACCTATGGTGCACTGAGTCACATCCCATTCGTCCACATGTGATTTCACTCTTGGGTGCAGTAGACAGTTCCATGTGGGCTCAAACTTATCTAATACTGACAGACTCCCACATTCGGTGTGCATCCTTTTATATTTTGTCTCAGAACCTCTTCCAACATCTTTTTTTATTATCTGTGTTTTCTCCAGGATTAGTTATTTGACTTGTTCTTTTTGATATTTTTCTTTGTATTGACTATTTTTTCCCTAATTGCCTCATAATAATTGGTTTTACATTCATCTTTATGAATAAAACACAATGTTGATTGACCTGAGTTGCTGGAATAATTTTTTTCTGCCACTGTATAGAGTTGTTTCTTCATCAAACCATTAAATATTTTCCTATCTAGGAGGGCACTGTGTGTGTGTGTGTGTGTGGTATTGGCAATGAGCAGGTTTTATTTTAAGATATATAGATGGCAGGATCCCTAAGAGAAGGACAACTTCAATCTGGACACAAAATTCCACACATGCAACATTTGCTGTTCCCAAGTTATTGATTTAATTTCTTTAGAAAACAATTCTCTGGTTTATGCTTACTGAACATTCAAGACCTGTCATTCACTATTCACATAGGAATGGGGCCTCTTTGGAGGAGCCAAGTTGCAGTGAAGGGGACAGTTTTTTAAATTATTTTCTTTTGATTTCTTCTCTATAATACTTTCTTACTCCCTAGGCCTGCTACTTCTTAGCTGCAGGCCTTTCGGTTTCTCTAGAAAGAACAGTTCCTACAATTGCTAACACCTGTTCCTCTTCACTTTCTAATGTATGGCTTCATCTGTCTTGCATAGTTTATCTGCCTTTGTAATCTTCTGCTTTTTATTGTGCAAAAACCCATCAAAATATTTGGCCTGTGGATAGCCTCTCCACTCCAAATCTTATAGCGGTTTTGGATTCATCCTCTATTATATGTCTTTATCATCAGTTAAGTGAAATTTTGAGAATGTACTTTCCCGTACATGTTTTCAATCTGTCATTTTAACTGGGCACTTAGAAATTGTTCTTTTTTTTTATTTAATAAAGGTTTATTGTTTCTAGTAACAATTTAAAAGTCAATCTAGGAAGTATTTTATATTTTGGGATTTTTTTTTCTTTCTAAACACTAAAAGGTTTTCTTTTATGAAGAAGTTGATTTTTTCCCTTTATTGATCACTAGAAGAGGGCAGCCAACCTAATAGCTGTACATTGCAGATGGGAAACATTTTCCCCAGTGGTTATGAGCTCTTTTTTAATTTTATTTATTTATTTATTTATTTATTTATTTATTTATTTATTTATTTTTAAAGATTTTATTCATTTATCTGACAGAGAGAGACACAGTGAGAGAGGGAACACAAGCAGGGGGAGTGGGAAAGGGAGAAGCAGGCTTCCCACTGAGCAGGGAGCCCGATGCGGGGCTCGATCCCAGGACCCCAGGATCATGACCCGAGCCGAAGGCAGACGCTCAACGACTGAGCCACCCAGGCGCCCCGAGCTCTTTTTTTAAAAAGATTTATTTATTTGAGAGAGAGAGCGAGCTCATGGGGAGGAGGGGCAGAGGGAGAGAGAGAGAGAGAATCCCAAACAGACTCTCCACTGAGTCAGGAGCCTGACTGGGGGCTCAATCTGAGATAATGACTTGAGCCAAAATGGAGAGGTGGACGCTTAAATGACTGAGCCACCCAGGCACCCTGGTTATTAGCTCTTCTAAAGAAAGTAGTGTGGGCTTCCTGTTGGTTGCCTTTCAGCTACTCTTTCCTGAGTTCTGCCCCTTTCACTGCTGTCCTATTCACTTAGCTAAAGGGGTTGCCCTAAGTGGCAATGCTTAGACTACATAAACCTCCTATTTAGGAGCTCTTTTCTCTTTGACACAAGCTGGGGGATAGAGTTATGAGTGACCCTTTTTCTGGGTATTTAGTATTGGTGGCTACATTTTCCAGTTTCTCTGAAAGTGACAAACTAGTTGGGAAGGTGGGGTAGCTGGGAAAATGAGTTAGTAAGTGTGAGAAAGAGAATAAAATAAACTGTCAGAAAGGAGATGTTAAAGGAATCCTGTTCATTCCAAAGGCCAGCCAGGTTCTCTGCCCTTGTATATAACATCTTCATAGCCTGGCTTTCTCATATTGGCTGGAGTAGGGTCCTCTAACTTGAGGCAATCAATCAATCAATCAGTAAAAATCTGAACTAATATACCACCCTTCCAGTGAACTATAAAGAATATTGAGTGATCAGTTGTTTTTAATTAATGCTATTCCAGATTTCTTTCAGTGAGATTTGGTACTTCCAGTCCTGAAGCCAAATGGTAAAAGGGTTCCACAATCTTAACCCAATTTTAAACTCTCCACATAGTTTAAAAACCATTACTCTAAGATAATCTTCTATGATGCCTTTTATCCTTTAAGAGAAACACCTCAATGCCTGGGGCTGCCTTTGACAGGTTTTTGGGAATGAACTTTGAGCACAGCTTGACAAAAAGTCTTATTGTTTTGACTGGGAAAGTTAGGGGACAGTGGAGTCAGAAGAAACCAGTCAAGAGTGCCATGAACTGAAGGTGAATTGGAGACAGTTCTAACTCTGAAAATAAATGGAATATTGGAAGGAACTGGTAGTGGGAGAATCCATGGAGATGGAGTCCATAAAGTTTGTATTATATTGTTACTCATTTGGGATCAAACTCTGCCTTCTGGTCCCTGAAGTAGGAGAAACTGCTAAAAGTGTCATTGTGGCTAACCATTTTCTGAAGGCTGAACAAGATTTAGGGCTTATTATGAATTTAAGAAACAACATGAACATGTAGTTTGAACATCCCAAAGCAACATGATGAAAGTTCTACTGAAGGTTTTGAAGACTCTAAAATATTTCAAGAGAGATCACATTTGGTTACTGAGAATATAGACATGCAAAATTTCAATTCCTGAAGGAATTGCCATGTGTTTGAGTTCTCACTTGAAATGCATGCTCCCTTGCATATTGTTTAAATGTACATATAAATATTAGGAAACAACCTAAAAGGCTCCTCTTTTTGTCTGAATGCTTTAAAACTACACTTAAAATAAAGGCAAACAACGAGGGCCAAGGCCCCATCTAAGCTTTCTCTTCTCCAAGCTCTCCCTTTTCCATTTCCTAGGCCATATTTCAGACCACTATACTTTTTCTTTTAGGTTATTTATAGTAAAAATGACAGGAAAGACCTATTTTATGCCAGTTGTTCTCTCAACAACGTTGTCATGTAATTGACTATTATCCCCATTTTATAGTTGAAGAAACAGGCCAGAGAAGTCACCCAACTGGTGAGTTGTAGAAACCTTTGGCTTCTGAGTCTGTTCTTAATCATCCCATGACACATTGTGCAATACAAAATCTCCAAGTGGTATTTGAGGCAACCACCTGTCCTCAGCTGTCCTTGTAGGTAAATTCTTCCAACCCACAGGCTGGGCTGAAGGAGTGTGTATCAGGTTTGTCTCAGGTATCCTCCCTCTGCACACAAGGGGTTCAACCCAGGAATGTGTATCTCCCAAATAATGCTGATCAACTCCTATCCCGAAAATCTGGAATTCAAACAATAGAAGGTGGACCAGTTAGCCAAAGGGAGCTGTAGTGAAAGATCTTAGGAAGTTGAGGTAGGTTTGCTGCATTGCTGTGCCTAAACTATGTGCAAAATGCATATGGAAGGGCAGAAATGGAGAATAAACAGAGGAATCCACTCTGCAAATAATCTCTTGGCTTAAATATTTTTGTTCATCTTTCATAAAGATTATAGCAATTTACACTTTTTGTAACTGTCTGAGAAAGCCTATTGACCTTCCCTTCATAAGTTCCAGGTTGTCCATCTTTTTTGTTGTTGTTTACACTAACTGTGTCATCTAAAATGGTATTGTTTTTGGTATTAATCAAATGGTATTGATTAATGATGAGTTGAATATCTTTTTTTTATATTTTTATATTTTCTCAAATACTTGCTTTCTTATTTTGTGAATTTTCTGTTGACATCTTTTGCCAAAATTTCTATTGGTTTGTTCTTTTTTCTCCCAGTTGTATTGAGATGTAATTAACATATAACATTGTATTAGCTTAAGGTGTACAGCATGGTGATTCAATATATAACATATTGTGAAATGTCTGCCACAATAAGTTTAGTTAACATCTATCACCTCCCATAGTTAGGATTTCTTTTTCTTATAATGAGAACTTTTAAGGTCCGTTCTCTTAGCAGTTTTCAAATATACAATATGGTATTGTTAACCATAGTCACCATGCTGTACATTACATCCCAAGAACTTATTTATCTGATCACAGAAAATTTGTACTTTTATACCTTTCTCCACATCCTTGCCAAAGTCTGTTGTTTCCTGACATGTTCTTAATATTTGAATATTCATCATAAGTTCATCCACAAACACTTTGTTAGAAATCTCGTCTCTCGATGGACTCTGAAAAACAAACTGAGGGTTCTAGAGGGGAGGGGGATGGGAGGATGGGTTAGCCTGGTGGTGGGTATTGAGGAGGGCACATTCTGCATGGAGCACTGGGTGTTATGCACAATGAATCATGGAACACTTCATCTAAAACTAATGATGTAATGTATGGGGATTAACATAAGAATAAAAAAAATACTCAAAAAAAAAAAAAGAAATCTCGTCTCTTCAGTATGTTCAACCATCTCAATATGTCTCCTAATCTCATTTCTTTTTCCTAAGAAACATCACCTTTGGAACTTTCTGGACTCCCTCTTCCAACATGTACTGATTATTCTCCAGGCCTACCGTGCATCTACATCTCCCTGCTGTATACCTTTATCATCATCATTGGGATTCCCTCTCTTCTCTGTTGAATCCCCCTGCTTCCTGATCTTACACCTTCATCTCTCTTGGCTTATTTTTCTTTAGTCAGTGAAGTGGTTTTGCAATTGTTTTCCAAGAAATGGTGCAAGATGGCTAATCTTTTTCACATCTAATATATCTGAAATAACTTAATTCTTTCATCGTATTTGATTGCTATTGTGGCTAGGTATAGAATACCAAGTTGTAAATCATTTTCCCTCAAACAGTGTTCTAGATTCTTAAAACATTTTTAAAAGTTGGATGTCATTTTTATTTCTATTCCTTTGTATGTGACCTATTTCTTTCTCTCTTGATATATGAATGTCTTCTCATTGTTGCTGATTTCCTGAGACACTGTGATGATCTGTCTTGATGTGAACTCTTCATCTATGGTGTGGGAGTTCTAAGTGGGTGCATTTAACCCAGACTTTCATATTCTTCAATTTGGAGAATTGGTTGGAAGCATGATAGACATTTTCTTGAAATTCTTTTCTTGACACAGAGAATCCCTATTTGCATTTCAAATTGAAGTTTAAAAATTACTTTCATTGATATTTCTGACTACCCTACCTATGTCAAAGCAAAACAAAACAAAACAGTGGCAACAACAATGCAGGGCTATTATTCTACTTTGTGCACATCTCTATCATTCCATTTTATTGTAATGATTTTTATTATTTATTTTTCTGCTTAGACACTGAGCAGTTTGAAGATACTGTATTTTAAAAAGTAATTTTTTTTAAGAAAATGTATTCCTCACACTTTTATATATTTGCCTTATTGAAAGACAGTTAATATTTTTGAGAAAAGGAAATGTCCGTTGTAAAATAAGTAAGTACCACAAAAAAGAAAACATGGGGTGTTCTATTTCTTAGTGGAATAGGTAAGTAAAACTTTTGCTCTGGACAGCTACAGAGTGTGTTTGTGAACTGCTGGGGGCCTCCTGCTGGGTTTAGAAGGGCACAGGTTTACTGGCTCCCATTCACATTAACCTGAGTGCACCAGAGATGGAAATCTGATTTCCTAAGGAGATCTTTCTGGTGAAATCTTTCTGTCTTTCTGGTGACAGTAGCAGGAAGCCAGCCCTTTGCATCCAAATGGCTAGGTTCCTGAAGGACATAAATAGCTCCTTCCACTGTGAGTGAAAGAAAAGCACAGTGAAATTGAGAGACTGAAGACAGGTCATCTGGAAGAATCAGCAGAAAACTCCTGAGGTGCTAATGCCCTGTGTGAGGAGGAATTCGTTGTTTCAGTAAAGACAGCGTATTAATAGTGTTGGAGCTCTGCTGTGTATGTTTCAAGGACATACATAACAATGGCCACAAACAAATATCTTTAGAATATCAGAGTCTACAGAGCCTTTCATACACATTGGCTTATTCAACTTTCATTGGTTAAATAGCATCTCAGTGACATAGATTGTATTATTATTCCCTTTTTACCGATTATACCCTAAGACTCAGGTTAAGTATTTTTCCATGTTCACATAACCAGCAAGTGGTAAAGTTGAATCCAATTTTATTTATATTTTCCAAGTCTTTTGTACTAAATCATTGTCAAGGTATAATTTGAGGTGTTTAATTTTTAATATGCTTGCTCTGATTGAATAGCAAAGATAGTTCATATGGTTAAGAGAATTGCAACACACATAGTTACCCTCCCCAAACTCTTCCTCCTCCCCTTCCTCTTCTTTAAAATTTTTTAGCTTTCCTTTTGTGAAATACACATACTCTGAGCAAACCTGACATTGGACCTTCTTATTGCAGTTCCTTCCTCACAAAGATGTTGCTTGCTAAGGAGCTTGGGGTGTGAGGAGTGCATTATAGGAACTAGAGACATAGATTGTACATTGAAGTCACTGGCAAAGTATTTCTGGGCCATATGTTTGTGCGTCAATGTGTAGGTTAATTACTATTATAGATTAGGAGAAAGAAATAAGATTGCTAAACCAGCAATGGGAAAAAAAAGAGATAAAGGAGGAGGAAGTAAAAATATAGGATTGTATGTATTAGGAAGTTGGATTCATTCAAATGTTTGAACACTTAGGAGCTTATATAAATCAGCCTTTTTTCTTTTCCTTCTTTTTTTCTTTCTTTCTTTTGCAATAAAGAGCATATTCCACCTTTAATCTGAAAATTTTTATATTTAACAAATTAAAAAAAATAAGGATAATGATTAACCTATAATGGGAAATAGATCTAAAGCAGAGAGAAACCTTCTTTGACTTTCTTTTCTGTTTCGTGGTCTCCACTGATTTTTCTTGATTGGTTTGTTTTCCTAGTCATAAGTGAGTTGTTTCTTGTAAACTTAAATTGATATTCTCATTTCTGGAGAGGGCTACAAGTGACTAGAAGATGTTTTTAAAATCAAAAGCAAACTGCTAATTTAAAAAGAGAGAGAGAATCTCCCTCACAAGGTTGTTTTGGGGAGAGGGTGTGAAGGTGGGTGGGCACAGCATTCCTAGTCTGAAACCTGTAGTCACTTGCACAGTTGAGAAGAGATCACATGCTGAACTTTTTTTTTTGGTTCCAATGTCAGCATTAAATAACATAAATATTTTAATTTGGGCTTTCACATAAATACCCCCATGTAACACAAATTAAATAATTCACTTAATTTTCTTCAAATGTAATAGAATATGGCACATTAATGTATTTCAGATGACTTGCAGTGTTACAGTGTATGGTGTGTGTATAGGCATGTGTTTCTACACATTTCAGCAGCCTGCCTCCTTATTTCTTTACACACATTGCAGTTGGTTTGTTGTTCTTCCCTGCAGGGAATAATGAGTGAGCATTACAGATAAGACGTTAAACAGCTGTTCGGGTTAAACTTCCTTAGCCTAACTGGCAGAATATGACTAGTCTCACAACATGCAGAAGATGAGATGTTAGTGGGCAAAGAAATGTCTGGAGGAATGTGTGAATATTTTGCATTTCTGTTTTGTAAATTCGATGGATCACATATCACAATTGATGGCCACTGCTGTGTTCTGCAAACAGCAGCTTCCAGGTGTGACTGTAGAAGAGTGTGCTTATCAGAGGCCACTTACAGCAGAGAGAAGGTATTAACCCTTCTTGCTATTGCTCCCAGGTTCCTCGGTTGAGGTTCTGATAAACTAATGGACAAACTTAAGATTCCTAGAGGCAAAACCCACAGAATATTCAGACTTCAAGGCTCTCCTACTGTGACTGGCATTGCTCTAGCTTTGCTTCTCTTTTCACAAATGAAAGACAAAGGTGCCAAAAAAAAAAAAGGAAGGGAAGGAGGGAGGGAGGGAGGAAGGAAGGAAGGAAGGAAGGGAGGGAGGGAGGGAGGGAGGGAGGAAAGGGAGGGAGGGAGGGAAGGAGGAAGGAAAGAAAGAAATACTTGCCTAAGGTCCAAATGTAACATCTTATAACACTGAGCATCAAAGTTTTCTCATTGAACCATCTGAAAACTGAAAAATGCAAGACTGTGTGTACTCTTTTATAGAAGGGTAAGATTTCTATTGGGATGTTTTAATACTCACCGTAAGTGCGAAAAAGAATCGTCTGCTGATGTCTGTGTGTGCAACCTCCTGAAAATTCCAGTCTTCTCTTGGATATATAAGTTTCAGAATGTTTCAGGAAGATGTATAGAATGGAGGTTAGGAATACAGATTTCAAATCCAGACTGCCTGAGTTTATGACCTTAGAAAAGCTATTGGAATTTCTCTTTCTTTCAGAATTCTCATTTGTAAAATGGGGAAAATAATATGTTTCTCCTGGTTGAAAGGTATTGTTTTGTACACATCTCATAGTTGAAGGGTGAGTAGTTTGACTTGTGTGGAGAAATCTGGGCTTTGGAGCCAAACTACTGGGATTAAATCCAGGCTCCTCCTTTTGTTAGGTCTATGGCCGTGGGCAAGCCACTCCACCTCAGTGCCTGTTTTGTCGTGTGTGAAATGAGAATAATAGTAGTCCCAATTTCATGAATTGTGGCATATAAAAAGTGAGGACTGAGTCAAAACTCTTTTTCTCCCCAGATTAATTGATACATAATTCGTATAAGTTTAAGGTGTACAACATAATGATTTGGTTTATGTATATATTGCAAATGATTACCTCAAGGTTAGTTAACATTTATTACCTTACCTAGTTATAATTTTCTTCTTGTCATGAGAATTTATAAGATCTAGTCTCTTGGCAACTTTCAAATATACAATACATTATTGTTAACTGTGGTCATCATATTGTATATTACATCCCCTGAACTTACTCACCTTATAACTGGAAATTTGTAACTTTTGACCATCTTCACCTAATTCCCCCACCTCCTAGCCCCTGCCTCTGGCAACCTGGCAGCCATCCATCCAATCTCTGTTTCTATGAGTTTGAGCTTTTTAGAATCCACATATAAGTGAGACACACAGGACTTGTCTTTTTCTGGGTGTTGGGACACCTTTGGGAATTGAAAGGGAACACTGTGAATAATGCACGAACAGTAGAAATGAACATGGACCTTCTAAGGGCAAACAGAATTTAAGGCTACCATTTTTACTCAGGCTGAAATAAGGAGCCCTAGTTTGCATTGCCTTGGTATTCTTAGACTATTTCTAAGTACCAGCTGTATCCTGTTTGCCTTTCTCCAGGTCTTTGACTTACTAAGAAGGAAGTGGCCATCTGAGATGGCTTTAGGATTCTTTCAATTTTCTCACTTTCCAACAGCTTGCTGTCTATTGCTGCCTGTGGCCTAGTCCTCTATGTGGGCTTCAATAACTAACCATGTGTTTCACATTCTCGTTATAAGAAACCAAACCTTAACTACAGAGAACAAACTGATGATTACTAGAGGGGAGGTGGTTTGGCGATGGGTGAAATAGGTGATGGGGATTAAAGAGTACACTTATTATGATGAAAAAAAAAGAAAAAATAATAATGAACTTCGAACAAAAACTCACAGCCAAATTCTAAATCAGTTTATCCTTGCATATTCTTTTTCCGTCAAAAATAACTTTCAAGGAAAAAGGAAGAAAGGGCAAAATAATACAGTTTGCATGTGTGGTGTTCCCCAACATCTGCCATGCCCAAGAAAGTGTGTCCATAGCTTCCTCAAATGGGTCACCAGTGGAGGATTAGGAGACATAAGGAGGGGACAGCATGTGGGCATTGGCTCTGTGGAGAGCTTTCTCGGAGCCCTGTTAGACTATTTCACCACTTTAAGGATATAAGAATCATTGGGGGATATTGTTGTTATACATTAGGAAAAAAATGGCAGAATTAACTTGATAGTGCATCTGGAGATGCATTTTATCCTTACCTGGATTTTGGCAGTATCAAAAATTATATTAAATTCACTTAGAGGTAATAAGGTAAGAATGTTCCCCAAAACCACTTAAAAATACTCATGTATTTAATTTCAGAAGAGAGAAAAACAAGTTAGCACAAATAACAAACTCTTTTGTGGGCTCAAAACAGAAATTAGTTTTGATTTATTTTGTACATATTTTGAGTAAATTAGAAAAATATTTTCAATCCTGCTAAGTACTAGGGGAGTGCCACCTGTCCAGAGGCATTCCCGAATTTCACCCTAACAGGGTGATGACCTTAGATTCAGGGCTTAGTTCAGCAATGAGGTTTCCTTCTTTCTTTCTTTTTTTAATTTTTATTTTTAATGAAGAATAGTTGACATACAGGGTATATTAATTTCAGGTGTACAGCATAGTGATTCAACTATTAGATACATTACAAAAAGATCACCACAGTAAGTACAGTTCCCATCTGTCTCCATACGAAGTTATTCTGATATTATTGACTATATTCTCTATGCTGTATTTTTTATCCTTGTGACTCCTTTACTTTATAAGTGAAAGTTTGTATCTCTTCAAGCTCTTCACCTATCTTCCACACCCTTCCCCTCTGGCAGCCACCAGTTTATTCTTTGTATTTATGAGTCTCTATTTTGTTGTTTTGTTTTTTAGACTCCACATACAAGTGAAATCATATGGTATTTGTCCTTGTCTGACTTATTTCACTTAGCATAGTATTCTCTAAGTCCATCCATGTTGTTGCAAATGTCAAGATTGCACTTTTTTATGAATGAATAATATTCCATTATACACACATATCCACATCTTCTTTATTTGTTCATCTGCTGATGGACACTTAGGTTTCCTTTCTGTTGCCAGGCTATTATAAATAATACTGCTATAAACACAACGGTGCTTTTTTTCAAATTAGTGTTTTTGTTTTCTTTGTGTAAATACCCGTAATGAGATTACTGAATCTTCTGGTATTTCTATTTTTAATCTTTTTGAGGACTCTACATACTGTTTGTCACAGTGGCTGTACCAATTTACATCCCTACCAATGGTGCATGAAGGTTCCTTTTTCTCTACATCCTTGCTAACACTTGTAATTTCTTGTCTTTTTGATGATAGCTATTCTGACTAGTGTCAGGGGATATCTGATTATGGTTTTGATTCACATTTCCTTGATGATTACTGATGTTGAGCACTTTTTAATGTGTCTGTTGACCATATGTATGCCTTGTTTGGAAAAATGTCTATTCAGGTCTTCCACCCATTTTTAAGTTGGATTATTTGTTTTTTTTTTTGGTGTTGAGTTGTGTAAGTTCTTTATATATTTTGGGTATTAACCCTTTATCAAATGTATTCTTTGCAAATATCTTCTCCCATTCAGTAGGTTGCCTTTTTGTTTTGTAGATAGTTAGCATTGAGGTTTCTAAAGTGGGCCCAGCACCCAGTATCTTACTTTTGGGTCTTTGTTACACAGAGGTCTTGCATTGGGTGTCCTATATCTCATATGATCTGATTTTGCTTTTCTTTTTCTTCTACTTTAGGAGATTAAAGTTCCCATTTACCTTATGTGCCTTGTTCAAGATTTACCACCTCTGTGAAATCTTCTTTACTCTCAAAAGATAGAATTAGAGGTGTTGCAATTGATCTTTGACTTTACCTCTATGATAACATCTTTTATGATTGATGACCATTGCTGGCTTATATGTTTATCTTCTGTATTAGTCTTTGAAATTTTTGGAAAAGTGTCTGAGTCATTACTGTCCAGTGAATTACTTAGTATAGATCCCTCAGAACTTTCTTCAACTGAACAGAACTTCCTTCTGAGATTCAGGATTAACTTTCGTAATTTGGAGCTAAGGATTGCTGAATTCATCCATATTTTCTTAGAGCAGCCCAGATCATAATGTAATGGGTTAAAGATGCCTAGGGCCTGGCTTGCATGAGTTAGATTAGTAAGTATATCAGGTTACATAGAATTTCTTGGTACCAGGTTAGCATATTCTGGGGTCTTCCTAAATGTTTTTCAACGTATTGATGGAAGATCATCTGTATGAGAATTGTCTGTGTAGGTTTTTACAGTTGCAGATTTCTCTACCTTGTCAGAACAGAGGAATCCCAATAACCACAGATGAATCCTGTAATTCTGCATTTTACTAAGACCCTCAGGAAATTCTTATGCTGAATAATATTTAACCAATGCATTATAGATAGTAACTTTCTCATACTTAAATACACCAAAAGACATCAGTATTAATGATAATAATAACAATGACTGAGCTTTATTGAGTACTTATTAGGTACTTAGTAATAGTGGTAAGATCTACTAAAATACTGTAATTTCACAGTTATATTATGAAGAGTATGAATTAATATACATTCCTGAAAGACATGCACAGCTGTGAAATACAATTATCTTTTTATTTCCATGATCACAGAATGATTTGGTAGCAGAATTAGAAATTGATTCCAGGAAACCAATTTTTCTTTTCCAGCGGTGCGTACTAGAATGACTTGCAAGAATAAAAAGAAAATGTAATATTTAATACTCGGCTCCAACATTGTCTCATTTTTGACGGCTTTTTCTCTTATTCTGTGGGTCCTTCCTCACAGAAATGACCAACTACTCATGGCTTCTCCTCCTTCTACATTTCCAATAAAGAAATATAGTTTCATGGCTTCAGGAAATCATAATTCTTGGTCATTGACATATTCTCATCATTGGCACTTGCATAAACCCAGTTGATTTATTCATTCAGACAGATGAATCTACCAAACAACTGAAATGACAATAGCTTTCATTTACTTATGTGTTCCTCCTTTCATTGTGTTTCCTTATCTTAATTTTGTCTTTCTCTTAATTTTTTTCCAATAGATTTATCCTAAGTGTATTTACCCTATGTAAGAAATTACTTAATTTTAATTGCTTTAAAATTCAATGAAATGATAATAGGGTCACAGTATTTCTTATTCACTTAATATTAATGCACTGAACTTTATCCCTTTTATTGTGGGTGGCCATAGTTCATTTGTTTTCATTGCAATATTACATTGCATTATTTGAATATATCAATATTTTAATTCTATTCTTCATTCAGTAGACATTTTTAATGTTTATAGTTCTGTTCTATTACATACACTATTTCCATGAATATAGGTGTTATGTATCTCCTGGAGCTTATGGAGCAAGTGGAGCAAGAGCTTCTCATACATACTTAGGGATAACACTGTTGGGTCATAGGGTAGTAGATCTTCAAACTTACTAAAGAGTACCACACCACTTTCTGCCAGCAACACATAAGAGACCTGGTTTGTTTTCCCTATTTATCTTAGTATAGTCTAACTTTAATCAGAGTCTCTAATCTCTCCCAAAGTGATAGAAGAAAATTGAATAATTTCAACACCAATCACTCTTCTCCAAGTTACATATTATTATTGTCTACATTTTTTTTTTTTTTGTAATTTTCTCACTAATTCATGGTGACCGTACCAGATGCTGATGAAAAGTATAGACTCCCTAGATTGAAATCCTGGGTTTACTATTTGTCAGCTGTGATTCTTAAACAAGTTGCTTAGTCTGTTTTGGCATGGTATCTCCATCTGTAAGTGAGGATATTATTAGTAGCTGTCCCATAGATTTGTTATGAGAATTAAACTAGTTAACAAATATAAAGTACTTTAAAGAATTTCTAGCACATGGAAGTACATTAGCTATCACTTTTTCATATTTTATTTCTCCTAATTCCTTATCCCTACATTAGTAATGATTGTTAGTTTTTTTGAACAATTAATGCTTGATTATATTTATTCATGCTTGCTAATTTCTTTGCTTACCATTGCTTCTTGCATCCTACTCCTTCCTTTATTACCATAAATTTCTAACCTTCCTGAATTATGTCTTGCAATCATTTCTTAAATAAGTATGTGTGACTGGTAATTTTTGTAAACCTAAAAATCTTTTTCTTGTGCTTTACTTCTGATTGTGGTTTAGCCAGGCATAGAATTTCAGTTTGCATATTTTCACTTAGCTGCGGGAAGACTCATTGTCTTCTTCCTCTATTCCTGCGAATGAGCAGTGTACTAACAGTGCTTTTGTTTGCTTGAAGATGACTTTTTTTCTTTGGGTACTTTTAAGAAGATTTCTTTGTTTTAGTATCTGGTTATGTCAAAATATTATGCTTTATATATATTCTTATATATAAGACACACATTAATTGTGGATGATGGTCAGCCATTATGTTTTTTCTCCTACTTTATCATGTATTTTCTGTAACATAGTAAAATATATAGTTCCATGGTCTTAGCAGCTAAGGAAACTGAAACACAGAGGTTAAATGCTTTTTCTAACAACGAAATTAATTTTTAAAAAGTTGTGTCTACAGCAAACCAATAGATGAATATCTAAGTAATAATGATAATTATCACAGAAGTGAACTCCTTTTTTTGAGCCAAAAAGGCCCATGACTCATCTTTATGTTATAAAGTGCCAAGCCAGACAAAAAAGGTATTTGAAAAATGAAATTATCCAGTAAAAAATAGGTCTGCTGAATGTTGTAAGATATTTTACTGCTTCTAACACCTGTATGCTGGAGTTACCATTGGGCAGGTGTTGGTTTAAGTGGCAGACTGTATAGCT
This sequence comes from Mirounga angustirostris, assembly GCF_029215605.1. Classification (NCBI taxonomy): domain Eukaryota; kingdom Metazoa; phylum Chordata; class Mammalia; order Carnivora; family Phocidae; genus Mirounga; species Mirounga angustirostris. Next base: position 52,830,949 of record NW_026991709.1, on the reverse strand, counting down.
TTTGGGAGTCCAGGAGGCTGGTCCTGCAGCTCTCTTTAGGTTTTTTATCTTGAGATTCTGCCTAGAGCTTTGTTGATGTTCATTGATGATTCTGCTTTGGGCATTCAAATGATCCTTCTCGACAGTAGAATTCTCTGAGTGATGGTTCCCAAAAAGTTAAGTTCACATTCTAAACCCCAGAAATTGTTAAGATTACTTTATATGACAAAAGATGTGATTAAGTTAAAGATCTTGAGAGGAGGAGTTTATCATGGATGATCTGAGTGGGCCCAAAATGCAATCACCTGTATTCTTATAACTGAGAGGCAGAGGGAGTCTTGAGACAGAAGATGAGCAGTGTGATACACTGATGTGGCCATAAGCCAAGAGGGACCAAAAGCTAAAAGAAGAAAGGAATGGATTCTCCCATGGAGCCTTCAAAGGGAGAATGGCCCTGCAAACACCTTAATTTCAGACTTCTGGACTTTGAAACTGTGAGAGAATTCATTTCTGCTGTTTAAAGCCACCAAGTAGGAGGTAATTTGTTATGGCAGCCATAGGAAACTAATGCATCCCCCATCAGAGATGTTCTCTGTTAAACACTTTGGCGCTGGGGTTTTGTGATAGACTGAATGTTTCTGTACCCCCTCCCTCAATTCATATGTTAAAATCTTAACCTCCACTGTGATGGGGATTTGAGGAGGTGATTAAGTCATAGGAGCAGACTCCTCGTGAATGAGATTAATGCCCCTATAGAAGAGACACCATAAAAATTCCTTGTCCCTTCTTCTGTGTGAAATTACAGAGAGGAGACAGGTGGCTATGAACCTGGAAGCAGGCCCTCATCAGACAGCAGATCTGCTGGAGCCTTCATCTTAGACTTGCCAGCCTCCAGAACCATGCAAAAGAAATGTTGTTGGAAAGCCACTCAGTCTATGGTATTTTTTGTTATAGCAATCAGAAAGGACGAAGATAGGTTTCTATTTTCCTAGAATTTTCCAATTTTCACCATTACTCCTGGTGTCACTGCTGCAGCATGGCACTGCTGAACTTAGAGAATAGGAGAGAATATGTGATGGGGAGAATTTACATCCAGGGAGTCTGACAGTCGGTGTGCGATGAAGAGGCTGGATTGATGTGGATGAAGGCATCTCTAACCCACATACACACAAGGATGAAGAGGGCTATTCCACTGAGTAGCTACAAGGTTTGTGTTTAAAATATGAGCTGTTTTTTGGGGCACCTGGGTGGCTTAGTTGGTTAAGCTCAGCAGGGAGCCTGATTCTCCCTCTCCCTCTGTGTGCCGTTTTCCCCTGGTTGTGCTCTCTCCCTGTGTCAAATAAATAAATAAAATCTTTAGAAAAAAAATAAAATATGAGCTGATTTTGGAACTAGAGAGTGTCAGTGTCATAGATAAGAAAAAGGGGGCACAGAGCAGCACATATTTTGTTCTGTAGGTTTACACAAAGTCTTAGCCACTTTAAATTGACTCTGTTTTGGGGTGCCTGGGTGTCTCATTCAGTTAAGCATTTGCTTTTGGCTCGGGTCATGATCCTGGGGCCTTAGGATCAAGCCCCTGCATTGGGCTCCCTGCTCAATAGGGAGTCTGCTTCTCCCTCTCTCTCTGTCCCTCCCCCTCCCCCACTTGTTCTCTCTCTGTCATGCACCCTCTCAAATAAATAAATAATTAATTAAAAATAAATAAATCTACTCCATTTTGTATGTGAACTCTTTTCTCTCCACAATCTACCACATCCAAATAATATGCAGTGCCTTCAAAATGGTACCATGTCCAAATGGAGTTAAGTCATCCTTAACTCTTTCCTTTCAATAAACTACCACCTCCAAATGGTCCTAATCTACTACATCCAAATGGTACCAAGTACCAAATGGTATTTGGCTTTACTTGTTAAGTGTCTCTAAAATCACTTCTATCTTCTTTTCTGCTGCCAAACACCCTTACTTTACCCAGGCTATTATCAACACATCATAGTCCTTTGCCTCCAAACTCTCTTTTATTTAATCCTCAAAATTTTGTACATTGTTATATAAGCTGTATTTTGTACTATCCTTCTCTCTTCTCAACCTTTCCTGGATCCCTATCTGTAAAGGATAAAAGACAGGCTCTTCAGCCTAGCTTAAAAGGCCATTCATAATATGGCCCCATACCTCTTCCCAATTTGTTTTCTCAGCACTTCCCTATTAACAATGACCTCATACCATAAGTATTCACTGTTCTCTACATCTGTCATGCTTTCGAACATGACTTTGCCTTTACACTTGCTACCTCTTTGATGGAGATAGTTACTTTTCTTTTCTACTTGGTAAAGTTCTGTTTATTTTTTAAGATCCAGCTCAAAAAATATTGTCTCATGGAGGTTTCCCTGACTCCTCTTCCATTCTGTACCCCCATAACACAATATAAAGGACATTTTTACACATTATTTCATTTGTCTGTTTCTTTTACTAAACCGTGAACACCACCACACTAATACCACCATGTCTTATTTGCCTTATTTTTTTGTATATCTACTTTTGTATATCTACTTTTCTCATTCAGTACCTAGTACATAGTATGTACTCCATGAATATTTGTGTTAGATGAAAAAATGATAAATTTATTTAAATTTGCCTATACTCCTAAGTGGAAGAGTACAATTAAATAGTTAATTGTATTCTGCACTCTGATGTATTTCACAATATAAAATAAATCTTTGGAGGAAAAAGTGTAAATGAAGTTGAAAACTGAACTATAACTCCATGTTTTCCAAGTTGCTAGATCTCTACTTTTGATAAATTGTCAGTTATTCTTATCAGATTTTTATCTGATCTGTGACAAAATAGAAAATAATCTTTAAGCAGATACATAATACACTGTGGGGTTTGCTATATTTAAAATAATCCTGCCATGAATCTTTTTATGAACTTAAAAAAACTCTTGTAATATAAATAATTATCCTAAATTGTACTTCAGAACTTCTTAGATGATGGAATATTTTATAATAGCAAAATGGACTGCATGTATTCTTTTCTTGTAAAAACTAACTTGAAACATTTTCTTGCAATGATTGATGTATTGAGGACACCAAAACTCTAGTCAGTAGTGTAGAAATTTCTAACTTTATATCATAGAATTTTCACTTACTGTAAAATAAGTGAAATAGTTTTTTGTTGTTCACTGTTTTCTTCTTGAGGGCAACTTACATCAAATTGGATGACTCAAAGTTCAGGTTGAGATTTTTTGTACTTATGATCAAAATATCTTCTCTTGTGTTTCTAACTCTTGTTTTCTTTTTTTCTCTTTTAAATTATCTTCCAGATTTAATACTAAATATGATTTCATTAAAGGGAAATTTTCTAAACAATTCTTAGAAAATTGAAACAGGCAGTTCTGCTGAAATAGTAGCTTCTAGTAAAACTTAAAATGGGAAATGTTTGTATTTCTTACATCATCATTTGAATAAAAGCAATATTTGAATATCTATAAGGGATGATTTAGTGAATTTTGCATCAATACCATAAATGTGAATTAACAGACAATGCTTTAAATGACTTCAACATCTGAACACTATCATTAGCTCTTAGAAGCAATGGTAGAGGATTAATAAAAATTAATCCTCAGGGTAGCTGTTTTTGTATAAGCTGTCCCTCCACATGTATGAAAAATAGGAAACATTTCTTCTTAGCTAACATTTAATAAAATGGTCACAGAAATGTCTTTCAATGAAAGGGTAAGCTCTCAGGCTGTTTGGGTAAAAAAAAAATTCAAAGAAATGAACTCATTGCTGCTTCTGCTTCTTGTCAAAATTTCATTGAAATGAATATGGGTCTCTTATCAAAATGAACATGAGATGAATTGCAGAGTTCACTGTTCCTTTCTTTGCTGTTGGAGGTGCTGTTGGTTTTTCTTGCAGCTATAAATGATGCTGAAAGGATGCAGACCAGAATCTAATGAATTTTATGCCAAACAATCACAGAAGCAACATACTTTCCACTGTCATCCTATTTATGGAGGTTTTTTGTGTGTGTGTGTGTGTTTTTTTTTTTTAGCTATTGATACAGAAAGGTCTATAGAATTCACAATGTTTGATTAAGACTGGCAGGCAAAGTCTATTTTTTTGAGCACCACTGGCTCTAGTTTCTGTATCTGTGTTTCTTTTGAAGATGTTAGAAATTATAAAGAAGGACTATCTTTAAGGCAGGCTAATACTAATGCGAGATTATATTTAGAGGTGTTTGCTTAAGCACAAAATCAACTGGTGAAAACCAAAGTGACTTGTCACTTAGTAAAAAGATGCTCTAACAGTTTTTACTCTGGAAAGCACTGCTGTAAGATATGAAACAAAACTTATTTTTTTTGGGGGGGGGAGGGTGTTCATAGAACCACAAAGAACAGAACCTAAAACTAAGCAACTTGATTCAAAAAGTACTCAAAGCCCTAAAAGCCTTAGTCAAAAGTGCTTGTTCAATGTGAAACCAGGCCTCTGTGACTGCTTTGTAAAGGGCCAATAAATCAGATGATTTGATCAAAATGTTTTTGTGCACTTATCTTAGGAACAGAAACTAAAAATTGTTTCCAGTATATTATTTTGGGATGTTTTAAACAAAGCCTTAGAAATATATTTTATTTAATGGCCATATGGAACCTGAAAGAATAGCTATTTGCATTGAAGGGGCTTCTTTAAATGCATGAACTCAAATAGCATATTTGCATATAGAGTAATTGAAGAGGGGTGGGAGTAAAGAGTTCCACACAAATGTCAATTTGATCTACTAAGTCACAGTATAACCTTAATTTCAATTTTAGTTTTCTTGCCCCAATTAATAACACAGAGCCAATTAGGCATAAAGCACTGTAAGGGAAGCAGAATAAGAAGAAAATAGTTCTGCCTTTGAGGAGTTGGCAGTCTACCTGAGAAGAGGAGTCATGCAGAATTGACTTTTATGTTTGGTGTATAAAACACCACAGACCCGAGCAAATGGTTTATAGGAACGCTGAAAGGTATTGTAAGGACCACCAATTCACCAACTTCATTTGGTTTTCAGGTTGGAAAATCATTGGGCAAATTTCACATGAGATTTACATTATAATCAGTATTTTGAAATATTAGTTTTATGATTCTTAATCTGCTCTTCATTACTTTTAAAGTATTTGTCAACACTGCTGGAAAAAAGATCAATGCTGTTTCTCTCCTTCTGTCTTTTTTAGATTGATTTTAGGATAATAAGATGGCAAAATTTCAAAGAAACATAAATGGGGTATGTTACCAAAAGGCATTGGAATTGAAAGTATTATTTGTAAAAACTAGTTTTGAACTAAGTACATTTGTTGGTATGTGTTCCTTTTTTTTTTTTTTTTTGAATTAGTAGGTTGAGGGGTGCCTGGGTGGCTCAGATGGCTAAGTGTCTGCCTTCGGCTCAGGTCATGATCCCAGGGGCCTGGGATCAAGCCCTACATCAGGCTCCTGGCTCAGCCGGCAGTCTGCTTCTCCCTCTCCCTCTGCCTCTTCCCCTGCTCATGGTCTCTCTCTCTCTCTGTATCTCTGTGTCTCAAATGAATAAATAAAATCTTTAAAAAAAATAAAATTAATAGGTTGAAAACTAATATCCGTAAAGTCATTTAAGCATTTATATGACCATCCACTGCTACTGTCATACTCTTAAAAAAGCAGAACAAGTAAGATAGAATATAATTACTTATGTATATATTTTACAAATGACTCTGCTTTCAAAACTGATTAGATAGGTAATGTTAATGACTCATGAGTTTTCAATGAGATAATCTGTTTCCAACATATTCTGTCTGGTTACTTGTAGGAATAGTCAGTGTAGCACTGAGGACAACAACAGCTTATATATACAGATACTATCTAGGTTGATTTCTAAGGACTTAGATGTCAAGTTCTCCAGCATTAGTGACTGTGGTCAGGGAGATTTGAACAACCCAGGAAAGTTTTAATAAACTAAAGGAATTCAGTTGCTTTTCACCAATGTGATGGCTAAAGGCAAAATTTCCAGGACTTGTATAAAAGAAGATCCAAACCCTGTAACAAGAATATTTGGTAATGTAGAAGAATGCTTTGAATACAATAAAAGAAGGAGGAGGTCATCATATTCTCCTGTAATATCTTTGCTTAAATTGTTTAGAAGAGTGATTTGGGGGTTGAAGTGTATTTCATTTAGAATTGGAATTTTTTAGGATGAAAAAATTGGTCTGGAAAGAAAATACATATTTGATGCTAGGACACAAAAGAAAAATATCAGTTCTAGTTCATGTTAGTCCTTTTTCTGTAATTATGATGCACGTCATTCAAGTTAATTTCTTTTTTCTCTAGAGAGTAATTATTGAATATTCATAGATTAACTTTATTAGTTGGGTTTATTTACTCTGCAAGATTATTTATTATTGAAAATGTTTTGAAATCAGCTCATTCTGGTCTATGAACCATCTGCTTGTAATGTAAAAAGCAACCATATTGGTTAAATAAAGTTTTAGTGTATATACATTTGAATGACTCATTAGGAAGTGATGTGGAATTTAAATTTTTTTATAGTTAACATCATAATGTCTTAAAAATCATCTTTGAATTATAAGATATAAAAATATTCCCTTATATCTTCTTACAAAAACCCTGAAGTTTTGCTTTTCATATTTGAGGAATGAGTTCATGTGCATTGATTTGTGTATCATTACCATAAATTGTATATCATCGCTGTAGATTAAAGAGAACCTCCTTTTCCCAGTGATTTGAAATCCCACCTCTGTCGTTTGTTTTTTCCATTTATATATGGACCTGTTTCTAGGCTCCCTAGTCCATTCCATTGAGCAGTTTGGATTTCTCTTAACTTAAATCACATCGTCTTAATTCATCTAGTATTATAATATGTGCTGTTTTCATTGAGGGTAAGTTTGCCTTCATTATTCTTTTTCTTTATGAGTACTTTGGATATACTTGGCTCTTTGCTCTTCTATAAACATTTTAGAATCAGCTTATCAAATTTTACAACAAATCCTATGGTAATTTTGATTTGGATTGCATTGAATCTTTTGATCAATTGGAAGAGAATTGACATTTTTAAAAAATGCCTCTTGGTTCATAGATATGGCATATGTTTCCATTAGTTTATCATCTGGAGTGTCTTTTAATGCTTATACAATTTTCTCTATATGGCTCTTGAAACAATGTTTGATAGATATGTTCTTAAGAACTTTACAATATGTGTTGCTAATGTAAATTTTATTTTTACAAGGCTTTTCCCCTAATTGTTTATTAATGGGATATAAAGACAGAAATGTTTTTTGTATATTAATCTTTTACCTACCACCTGGCTGTATTCTCATCAATTCTGATAAATTTAAAGTTGATTATTTTGAATTTTCTCAATTATATCATCTGTGAATAATGAATTTTGTCTCTTCCTATCAATTCCCTAGTCTCTCATTTTTTTTCTAGTCTGATGCCGCTGGTTAGACATCTCAACTAAATGTTGCATTTTTTTTTTTAGATTTTTTTTTTTATTTATTTATTTGAGAGAGAGAATGAGAGACAGCACAAGAGGGAAGAGGGTCAGAGGGAGAAGCAGACCCCCCGCTGAGCAGGGAGCCCGATGCGGGACTCGATCCCGGGACTCCAGGATCACAACCTGAGCCGAAGGCAGTCGCTTAACCAACTGAGCCACCCAGGCGCCCTAAATGTTGAATTTTTAATTAATTGAATCTTTGTCAAATTTATGACTTCAAAAGAGGTGTTTCTTATATTTCACCAGGCTTTTATCAGGCTTATCAGGTTAATTTAGTTAATTTCTCTTATTACCTTGCTAAAAGTTTTTATCCTGAATGATTAGCTATTTTTCTCAAATTTTTTTTCTTCATTGATTGAAATGATCATATGCTTTTCCTTACCTTTTTAGTAATTTTATTGATAATGTTAAATCATTCTTGGATTTTTGGGATAATTCTAATTTATTCTTAGTATATTACATATTTTATTCATTGTTTGATTTGGATTGGTATTTTGTTCAGAATTCTTGTCTCTGTGTTTATGAATGAGATTGACCTGTTATTTTTCTTTTTTTGAACTGTCTTTATCAAAGATCTATATCAAGGTTTGAGACCAGTATACTGTTTTACGAATGATTTGGGCAATATGCTCCCCTCCTTTTTTTCCCCCATTATCTGGAAGGCTTTATATAAAATTGGAAAGATTTTATCACCTAAAGTATATTAGACCTTCCCTGGTAAATCACTCTGGCCTGGGATTTTTCTCTTTTTTGGTATTGATCAACTTTTATTCTAATTTTAGAACTGTCCAGTCTTTCTACTTCTTCTTGATTAAGAGTATATATTCTATTTTTTTTGTGAATTTGTTGATTATATGTTCTATTTTTTTTGTGAATTTGTTGATTTAGCTAAGTTTATAAATTGATTGACAAGCCTCTCTTCTCTTCTCTTCTCTTCTCTTCCCTTTTCTTCTCTTCTCTTCTCTTCTCTTCTCTTCTCTTCTCTTCTCTTCTCTCCTTTTTGTAGGAACTCCAGTTGAATATATAGAATCTTTTAATCCTATCTGCAATGTATATATTTCCATTTCATAGTTTTTATCCCCGTGGCTCTCTGCTCCTTGTTGTGGATAATTTTTCAGATATACCATTACTAATATTTCTTTGGCTATTCTTATTTTGCTATTTAATCTGTTTAATCAGGTTTTACTTTTTATTTCTGCAATTACTTTTTTCATATGTGGATTTTCCATTTGTTTGCTTTTCTAGAATTGCCTGATGATTTCTGAAAATCTCTTGTGGCTTATTCTTCCTATCTATGAGTTCATCTTTTATTTCTTTATACATTTTATATTCTACATTTTGTACCTGGCAATTCCACTGTCTTAAGAGTTTGGTGAGTTAAATTTTTTTTCTTCCTTGTTTCTGCTGCCTGATTCATGATGCCTTCCCTCCTTGTTTGCTTGATGGTATTTAGAAACTTAACTTGATTTACCTTAATCTGGAAATACTGTGGGCTTAACTTGGGAATGCTTTTCTTCAGTTTTTGTTTCTGTTGAGAGTCCAGGGGTACCATAGATCTAGGACTCTATTAGACTTTTAGGATGTCCTAGCTTAAATTAGATGTCTCATCTTCAGTTTCTTTACTTTGTTGCTGGCCCAAAGATTAAGGTATAATTCAGGAGTATTAAGGGATGTGCCCTTGGAGCAATAACATTTTTCCCACTTGCTTACCTCTAACTTCTTGCACTTTCAACTCATAGCTTGTTCCCTCTGAGTGAGGAATAACAGATTTCTCCCACATCCTGGAAACAATGAATGCTTTGAGAACTATGTTATCCATTATGTAGTTGATTTTTTGTAGGAACATCTCTCAGAGAATTCAGTCTACCACACTGCCAGGTGTAGAATGTGAATGTTGAACTAGTATAGAATTCTGTGGCTCTTTGAAGATGCTATGTCAATATTGTCTAGCATTTATTTTTTGCTGATGAGAATTCTGCTAATGCAATTATTATTGTTTGGTAAGTGATTATCTATTTCTGGTAACATTTTATTTTATTATGCCATTTCTAATGTAAACTTTAAAAATTCCAGCTTGGTAATTGGATGTCCTTTTGCTTGAACTCTCTTCTCTAATTCCCTCCTTCCTTCTCTCCCTCCCTCCCTTCCTTCTTTCTCTCCTTCCTTCCTAATCTTTAACCCCCGCCCATGTTCATAGTGAATATTCTATTACTCTCTTCAAATTTAATAACTCATTAACTCAAGAATATTATATCTGACTTATTAATTTTAGAAGTGTCTGCATTCTTAATTTCAAAAATGTTGATTTGTTTATTTTCATTTTTATCTGCTCTGTTTCATAATATATATATTTTTTGCTTTGGTTTCTTTGTCTATTTGTAGCATTATTTATCTTCATATACTTTATTTTATTTTTTTTTAAGATTTTATTTATTTATTTGACAGAGAGAGAGAGATAGTGAGAGCAGGAACACAAGCAGGGGTAGTGGGAGAGGCTGCCGAGCAGGGAGTCTGACACAGGGCTCGATCCCAGGCCCTGGGATCATGACATGAGCTGAAGGCAGATGCCCAATGACTGAACCACCCAGGCGCCCCATCTTCATATACTTTAGACCTTTACTTTGCACCCTGTCTTCAATGAGATCTTGTGTTTCTATCCATTTGTTCTTTTCTTTATTGATTAGTAGTATTGTGGCTGCCACTATATGGCTCCTGGGTCCTCTTCCAGATAGGGGTATTAGATTAGTAATTTAGAGTTTTTTGCTCTAAGGGCTTTTGGAGAGTTTCACAGATCATGTTGGCTGTCCAATGAGTTGCCTGGCTTAGGCTGAGCTTTTGAAGCTGTAACCTGCCTTCTCGAGTTGGTAGCTTTATGGAAGCTACACCTGCATTCAGTTGTCTATAGCAGTTTTCAGCCACCTTTCAAGCACCAAGAAGGCCAGTCCTGGCTCATTTCTAAGCAATAAATGTAATTCAGGTTTCCCCTCTTAGTTGGTCACTTTCATTCCCTGGCCACTTCTGTCTGCTTCTGGACTCAGAGCAAGAGGGCCTGCAGCTTTTGGACTTCTGTCCCTTTGATGTTTCTCTTCCATTTTCTGTTCACGGAAATATCTTCTTAACTTCTATGAAAGCACTTGGATTCACTTTAAAATATATATATATATATATATATATTCTGGGCCATATATAAATTACATTTTATAACAATGTACATCATTTGAAAATGATGAGAATCAATTGACTGTACTTGCTATGTTCAGTAATAAGTTTAAATTGCATATTACTTTTTTTTAACTTGCATATGTTTAACTTTTCAATGTAATTACCCCTAGAGTTATCTTGTTGTACATATTTGGATAACTTTCTTTCATGAGCTCTTTAAATGTTGCAATGTGCTATAGTGAAAACAGCATAGATTTTATTGTCAGGCCAAAGGAAGTTCCCATCACAGCTCCAATAGCCAAGGGATTGAGAAAATTTCTAAACTGTACTTTCCTTCTAAAATCAAAACTTTACTTCAAATATGAAGTATGAATTAGATCAATGTACTATCTAATTCTTATTCAACCTTACTCCATAAAAAGACACAAAGACCTTGACGGGCAGATCTTTGTTTATTCACTTGTGATCTGTGGCAGTTATCACCAGTTACACTTTGGAGTTTCCATCTGAGCTGAGATCCAGCTGCAGAATTCTCAACAAAGCGCTCCTATCAATTGATAAAAGATGTCTGCAGAAATCAATATGTGATTTTAGCTCTCCCTTTCACCTTTTTCTAATATGCTGCTTTTATTTATTGCTGATATGCATCTAGCAAATTAATGTATCCATAGGTCCAGGGAAGTGTTAATATCTCATCTGATTTAATTTTAGATGTGTCACTTTTCTTAAACACACTAGGATATAGAACCAGTCATTTTACAGAATAAATTCTATTTGAGTGGCAATAACTATCAACTGGTAGGAAAGGATATTGGTAAGAAATGGCTTGACAGAATAATAGTTTAGCATAAAAACACTTGCGAGAGCATTTGCAAAATGTATTCTACAGGCTGTGAATGTATGTTGCCAGAAAAGAAAAAAAAAAAAAGCTTTCATAAGAAAATAATTTCATGGTGAAATAAAAGTTTAGATTTAGTGAAGTTAAGGATTTCTTTTTCTGATAAGAATTCCCAAGAGGAGGAAATAGTAAGTATTCTTTCCCAAAGGTAGTTGTCCATGGAACACTTTTGCAGGGTTTTTATCGGCTTCCTGATAGAGCTAAGGCTGATATGCCCTGCTATGTTATACCAGCCTGCTTCCTTTCTGACTGCTGGGCAGTCACTATGAAGAGTTTCTGCCCATTCCACACCAGTTGTTAAGTATTTTGAAAATCATTTTGTATAGAATACATTTTAGAAAATGTCATTGAAAGGTTGTGTCATTGGTAAGGCAAATATTATATGAGATTGGGGACATTTATTATATTTGTCTATTTTTGTTTCAGATTATTTTATGCAAAATAAATTTTACTTAGTATGTTGATTGCTATGTGACACGTAAAGTGCCAGCCTAAGCCTTATATTTATAAAAACACACTCAATTGAAACACAACTAATTCATGGCCAATGCAGAAATTTGGGAAAACAGATATACAAGAAAGGAAAAAATATAAATATAAAAAAAAATCAATCTGGGATATTTCCCCCATTCCTTCTGTTAAGTACAATTAAAAATCCTGGATATTATGTATAAAACAAACATAGGGAGACTCAAAGGTGGAAAGAGGAAGGCAGACCAGATAGGAATCTTGAGCCACAAGAAACAACACAGTGGTGACTTCCTTTTATTTTCATATATCCCAGACTGGGACCTGATGAAGCTAACAACCTAAAACACCGAGGGCAGAAACATAATGAAAGAAGATCCAAAAAAGCCATTTCCTCTTTTTAATCACTCAAAACACTTCACTCTCACAACTTTTTCTCTAAAGAATACTCCTCTTTTTAAAATTCATCAGTAATTTCTATATTGCTAAATCAACTCTTACATGGTTCATTTATTATTTTCCCTTTGCTGCTGTAAATGCAGCAAATTACCACAAAATTAGTGGCTTAAAACAACATAAACTTATTATGCTACAGTCCTTGAGGTTAGAGTCTGAATTGGATTGGTGGGGCTACATTCTTTTCTCTAGAAGAGAATCCATCTCCTGGTTCATCTCTTTCTATAACCTCTGTGCCATCCTTACATCTTCTCTGACTCTGACATTTCTGCCTCCCCCTCTTGTAAGGACACATGCAATCGTCTTGATTTTACCCAGATAACAATAAAGGAAAATCCTCCCGTCTCAAGATCCTTAATCACACTTGCAAATTCCCTTGGCCATGTAAAACATCTTCATTGTTTCTGAGGATTCATACCTGAACATTTCCCAGGACCATTATTTTGCCTAGCAAATATGACATCAACTTTCCTTGGATTCCATGATACTATACCACTCTGTTTTATATTTCTTAAATAGCTGGCCATTTCTTCTCAATTTTATTTTCAGATTTTTATTGCCTACTCATCCCTTAATTATTTGAGCTTCTCAGGTTCTTTTCTCATCCCTTTTCTCCTCCTGGGCAACTGAGCTCATTCTCTATGTGAATCCTAAAGAGCTCAATCATACTTCTGACTCTGATATTGAATTTTCACACAAATGACCCAAAGACATCTCAAATACACCATATCCCAAACTGAAATCATTTTTGCGCCATCAAGGGTGCACCATTTTGTACCATTCAGTTAATGCGGCCTCCATGCACCCTTTGCCTAAGTCAAGAGGAGTTATTCTTGATTCTTCTGTCCTTCCTCACTTCCCCAAATCATTGAATCCACAAATCACATTAAAGCTCTAAAAACGTCTCCCCATATGGGCAGCCACTCCCCAGTCTAGGTCACTTTGTCTTTTTCTTAGATTTTGGCAACAGACTCCAAAATGGTCTTATCTCCAGGCTTGTTTCCTTTTAATTCATTCTCTACATTGCAACCAGACTAAGAGTCGCCCAAGCAGCTGTAGTCCTCATTTGTAAACCACAAATCTAATCCTGTCACATTCCTATTTAAAATCCTCCAATGACTTTATTGGTGTTAGAATAAAGATGAAACCACTGGCTCTACTTTGTGTGAAATCTCCTGTATATTGAGGCCGCTGGCTTCCCCTCTAGTCTCATCTCTCATTTTATGTTTTCACATCCTGAGATGCTCTCTCTCTCTCTCTCTCTCTCTCTCTATCTATCTTCATCTCTATCATCTATCTCTCCTCCTGACCCTCATATATGCTGTTTATGCTATTTCTTCTATCTAGAAGATTTTTGTTTCACTTGTCACCTGGCTAACTGCTATTTGTTTTTCAGATTTACAACTCCTCCAGGAAGCCTTTTCTGGCCAGGAGTTCAGGTTAAATATATAAATGTATCTTTTTAAAGACTCCTGTACCACTCTATGCACTTTGTTTCAAATTACCCTCATGCCGTTTCGTAATTGCCCACCAGCCCTAGACTGAAACCTTGTGAGGATAGGCATAGAGTTCATATAATAGGGATTCATTAATTATCTGGTGAAAGGAGAAATAAGAAATTGTAGTATTTTATGAATACCAACTGAGTGTGAAGGATTGTCAGTTTTATTTTATTTGAAAAATAGAAACGTCCTACAGGTGGAAGATCTCATGTTTTCTTAACCAGAGAGGGGGAGAGAAAAAGAATCAAGATAATCTTTAATATCCATCAATGATAGGTTTGAATTAATATGTTATTGAAGAGATACCTAAGAGGTAAAGTGTTAATTCAAGCATATCACTAATGGATATTTTTTTTTTTAAAGATTTTATTTATTTACTTGACTGAGAGAGAGAGATAGCGAGAGCAGGAACACAAGCAGAGGGAATGGGAGAGGGAGAAGCAGGCTTCCTGCCGAGCAGGGAACCCGATGCCGGGCTTGATCCCAGGACCCTGAGATCATGACCTGAGCAGAAGGCAGACGCTTAATGAATTAGCCAGCCAGGTGCCCCCACTGATAGATATTTTTGATATTTTTCAATATTAATAGTTTTAAATGCTTATTGCCTTTATCAAGAATCTTTACTATAATAAAAGTGGTTAAGTAAACAGAATCCACATTGTTTTCAGAATTGACAAACATTTTGAATTGCTGACTCTGTCATTGTGACCACCTGTAAACTGGGAATGAAACACTTGCAGAACTTAATTTTGATCAAGTACCATAAAATTAGGGCTATTAAAACAAAATGCCATAGATTTTTTTAATGACAATAATTACGAAAGGTTTAGGTTCAAATTTTGATTCTTCACTTCAATAGTATCCTTTTTCTGTAAGTCTTAAACACATCTTAAATTGGACTTTTTTTTCTGAACTAAATACAAGAGTTTTAAATTGTCTGAAAATTGTATGTTAAAACTGCTAAGCTCTGAACATCTGTGTTTTTTGGTGCCCCATTTTCTTTGATTTGGAGTTTTTGATATGGATGAGAAGATATTAAATTCTTCTAACTCAAAACAAGAAACTACAAGAAATATGCTCCAATATAAAAACTGTTCAAAAACAGTAATCATTCCTAAAACTCTGTAACTATTTTGGAGACGATTTATTCACTTGGCTTTCTCTAATCACGGATTTTTTTTTTCTACTTTGTCACTGAGTAAGATTGTTTCCTTGAGGCAAGAAAGAAAAGGTCCTGACAAACAAGAGGTAGCCTTAGGGAAAAGGAGCTACAGTAAACACTTAGAACTTCTTCCCTCAACAAGACAACCTTTGAAAGTAAACACAAAGAAGGCAAAAAAATGGTGTGAATTACTGGCTTTTTATCAGATAATATAACATTAGATCTTTTATTATATGGTCATTTAAAAAAATACTTCATATATGTTAAGTGTTCTTAGTAATACTACGTCCTTCATGGTAGATGAAAATTACTCAGTTTTCAAATTTGATTTTAAATACTCAAGCCAGAGTTCAGATTGGAGAAAGTCAAGGATAACACAAAGTAAAACAAGAAGGAGCTATCGAAAGAAATCCAGTATACCAAGGGTCTTTAAAAGAAAAGAAATAATAAAGGCCAACTTAGTGGTATAGGGAAAATACATTTTTTTTTTTAAAGATTTTATTTATTTATTTGACAGAGAGAGAGATAGCGAGAGCAGGAACACAAGCAGGGGGAGTGGGAGAGGGAGAAGCAGGCTTCCCACTGAGCAGGGAGCCCGATGTGGGACTCGATCCCAGGACCCTGGGATCATGACCTGAGCCGAAGGCAGCCGCTTAACGACTGAGCCACCCAGGCACCCTAGGGAAAATACATTTTAGTTTTAATCAAAATTTGTATTACCAATCTTGGGCAAGTCATTTACATTTCTAAAAATCAGTTTACTCATCTGCAAAAGAGGTTTCTGCGTAGGGAATCAGTGAAGATGACAAATGCCTATTTCAGTGGGTATTGCATTTTTCTGACATTTTCTGAGTCAGAATATCAAGAGGAGAAGAAATAGGGGTGGGGTTTCTCTGTGAGAGGCAGTAAACATTTGCTGGATTCCAGTGATGATAATCCCTGGGTATTAGTTCTCACATGTTTGTATTTAACAGCTGTGAGAAAACAATGAAATTAGTGTTAGCGCATATTAGCAAATGCGTATAACCCCGAATCTACCTACAGCTCAACTTCAAAATCTGGAATACCTGGGTCTGTGATTATGGTACATGTAAACAGGTGTTGGAAGGGGGAATAAAAAGAACTACTTATCTGGAGGAATAGTAAATAGAAAATAAATGCTTAGAGATGCCTTAGATGTTAAAAAATGATAAAAACATGAAAGCAGGCCCCATTTGATGATATTTTAGTTAAATATCAAAGTTTTTTTGTAGATTGAAATGCTCAGGACAAATCTCTTTAAAATGTCATAGGATGACAGCTTTGTAAAACTGTGTGAACCCATCATCCTCACGAAATGTTAAACATTGATAGTTCTAAAGAAAGTAAATGCAATTCTTTTGAATTTAATAGGAAATTGTGGTGGTTTTTTAACTGAATGCATCACCACATTGAGGTCAAAAATTCTTTTTTTTTTTTAAGATTTTATTTATTTGACAGAGAGAGACACAGCGAGAGAGGGAACACAAGCAGGGGAGGGGGAGAGGGAGAAGCAGGCTTCCCGCTGAGCAGGGAGCCTGATGTGGGACTCGATTCCAGGACCCTGAGATCATGACCTGAGCCGAAGGCAGCCACTTAACGACTGAGCCACCCAGGCGCCCCATGAGGTAAAAAATTCTTAAAGTGAAAGGAAATAAAGAGTTACGCCTCTTTATCTCTTAAAAGAGAATGAACTGGTAAATTAAGAAAGGTGTAAAAGATGGATGAATGAAGTGTTAGATACTTAATTGTGATCAGAAATATTGAGAAGGATTGAGGATTCAATCAAGAGGTGTGGATACTGAGTTTCTCAGACTCTCTATTGCTGTTGTCAAACATGAGTGATTATGTGATCACATATTTGGCATCTATGAAACACATTCCTTAACTTAAGATCTTAGAAAAAGAACAAGAAAATGTTTTCAGATTTTTATCATTTCAGGTTTGCCCCCTTTTCCAATTGTGTTGGATACCTTTGATTTTGCTCTGTGAAATTTTAACATCTTTTTTCTCTTGTCCTTCTCTTCAAGAATGGTCTTAGCGATGTTTTCTAACCACATGAATCGAAGGCCTTGAATAAAATCTATCTTATAACTTCTCTGATCCTGTTTCCTATGTCCTTGAACGCTTCCGCCCATTTCAGAAAGTAAATGGAGTTTCATCTTTTCACTGCTGCTTTTCCAGTATGACTTTCAAAGACATTAAGATAATCCTTTCTATTTTTACTAAAAGTGATCTTGCCCTTTCTTTCCCTTTCTCAGTTATTCAACAAACTCCTCTGAACCATTACGTTTTGTTGTGTGTTGATCTTAACTTGGGATATAGCCTTACTTTTGAAAATGGTGAAAATCCTAACCCTTTAAGAGAATAAGGAATAAAGCTTCCAGGCTTGAAGGGCACTGAGGTATTCAGCATCATAACAATTTCTAACTTCTTAATATACTGCAGTTAATTAAATCATCAACTAGACATATCCTGTTTATTGCTCTTTTGGATTAAAATAAATTAAAGCAGAAAGGAAACAGAACTTAATTGGCCTTAGAAAAGTTGTTATACTGTTACTACAACAGTTTTCTTGGAATTTAGTAATCATAATTATTCAAATCTTAATTAGGTAATTATTGTTGTGCAGTTTTTCTTGACTTAAGGGGGGGGAAATTCATTGGTACAATCAGCTGTATCATGCCATGTCAGAAACTTCAAATCAGAAAATTTTTTAGAGTACTTTATTATTTACTGGGGTATAATTTCCTAAGCAACAAACAGAGGAAAAGCCTGAAAGTACTCCTTGCTTCAGTATTTGTTCTCCTTTGTAGTTGCCAAAGTGTTGCTCTAATTTGTCAGAATAAGACTGATGGAGGAAAGACAAGTCATCAGGCATGGGTGATTTTTCATCAAAGTAGACACCAGATAAAAGAGACTCATGGATTCTTGGTTCTTTCAAGAGTAACTTTTGAATAAAATTTGAATAAATTTTTGTTTTAGCCCGTCAGAGGTTCGGTTCAGCCATTTTGCTTTAAATTGTTTCTGCCATAGCACATTATATGCATTCCTGGAAATTTACATATTCTGCAAAATAGAAGAATGTGCATTTTGAGAAAAGTAGAGTTGATTAAAATAAAAATTTGTAACCAAAATACTGACAAAAACAGTGATAGGCATTTCAGGAGATACTTGAGTAAGCCAGAAAGGCAGCTCAGCTTGGACAGAGGCTACCTCAGGAGACAGAATAGAATGGCCTGTGGCATCTAGATAGTAGAATGCAGTCAATCTCTGAGCCAGTACAGCGTTTTTTTGTTTTTTTTTTAAGATTTATTTATTTATTTATTTGACAGAGAGAGATAGTGAAAGAGGGAACACAAGCAGGGGGAGTGGGAGAGGGAGAAGCAGGCTTCCCTCCCAGCAAGGAGCCTGATGCGGGGCTCGATCCCAGGACTCTGGGATCATGACCTGAGCTGAAGACAGATGCTTAACAACTGAGCCATCCAGGCGCCCAAGTACAGCTTTTGCTGAGATGGCCACAGAGGAAGAACATCCTGCCCGGAGGTTGAACCTTGCAAAGCCAGAATGCTCCCTCTTGGGAGGATATATGGGCTTAGGCCTCCTTTAAAATATCTTACAAATAACATTACAGGCATACCTTGTTTAACGTGCTTTATTGTACTTCGAAGATGCTGTATTTTTACAAATTGAAGGTTTATGTCAACCATAAGTCTATCTGCACAGTTTTTTCTTTTTTCTTTTTTTATGATTTTATTTATTTGATAGAGTAAGAGAGAGAGAGAGGAGAGCACAGAGGGAGAGGGAGAAGCAGCCTCCCTGCTGGGCAGAGAGATCGATGTGGAGCTCAGTCCAAGGACTCTGAGATCATGATCTGAGCAGAAGGCAGACGCTTAACTGATGAGCCACCCAGGTGCCCCTGCACTATTTTTTTCTAACAGCATTTACTCGTTTCGTGTCTCTGTGTCATATTTTGGTAATTCTCATAATATTGCAAACTTTTTTCTTATTATGATGTTTGATTTGATTATCTGTGAACAGTGATTATGATTCACTGAAAGCTCAGATGATAACTAACAATATTTAGCAATAAAATGTTTTTTAATTAAGGTATACACATTGGGTTTTTTAAATTAAAAAAAAAATTAAAGATATATTTATTTAGAGAGAGAGCATGTGAGTGGGAGGAGGGACAGGAAGAGAGGGAGAAGAGAGTGAGAATCTCACTCAGACTCACCGAGTGTAGAACCTGAGGTGAGGCTTAATCCCATGACCATGAAATTATGACCTAAACTGAAATCAAGAGTCTGATGCTAAACCGACTGAGCCACCCTCATGCCCTGATACTAATTTTTTGGTTTTTTTTTAAGACATAATGCTATGGCACACTTAATAGACCACAGTATAGTGTAAACATAACTTTTATATAACTGGGAAACCTAAAAATTGATTTGACCCACTTTATTATGATATTTGCTTTATTATGGTGGTCAGGAACTGAATCTATAATACATCAGAGTATGCCTATCATGAATCAACTTTACAGTCCTCTGGGTTCCTTCATCAATGAGTTAAACAGATCTTTTCACAAGTTCTTTCTAAATCAGTTTTTTAAATTTTGAAAATTGTATTTTGACTGCTTTGGAGATTTCACCAAGATGTTCAAGTAAATGCACTTTTCAGAGCCAAACTGTGTAACCTGGAAATAAACATCTCTTCTTCGCTCCTGAATCAAATGCCAAGTGGCAATAGAACTTTACCTTCGCTTACTCTGTATTTCTCTTTCCCTCCTGATTCTGTGCTTTTGTTTTTTTCGTCTGGTTCTGGTTCTCATATGACTCAGAAGTTATTCTTATTTTTCTAGTGATATTTGTGAATTGGGTGTTGTGGCCTATTTGATGAGATTTTTCAGGTAGAGACCTATTCTGTTGGGTGAGAGATGACAGAAAATTCTGTTTGTTGGCTTGCTTGTTTATTCAAGAATACATCAACTTTCCACTGCAAAGATTAAGACTTCTTTTTGAGATTTAGATTTGTGAGTTTTTGTTCTGTGTTTTAGTCCATGATTAAAGCTACAAGCTGTGTGTCTATTTGTTCGTAATTGCAGAAACCTATTACCCTCATTTTGTGTTTGAAATATTTCTTACCTCTGGAGAAATAAATAAATTAGGTACAAAATCTCTTAAAATAAGCTGTGTTTTATTTGGGTTTTGGAAACTAATAAGGTTTGCATAAGTCTAACATAAGGGAATGTAAAAATCCCTAGAAAATAAAGACACTAAATAATACTAACTAATACTTTAGATATGGCACCCTAAAACAAAAACCCAAAAAACAACAACCCACTTTTCACAGAAAATGCCAGCTTAAATGCACTTAAAAAAAAAAAAACAACAAAGATAAGAATACCAGTTTCCATAATTAAAGAGAATTCTTGGACAATTCAGACAGTGTGACAATTTTTTTTAAAGATTTTATTTATTTATTTGAGAGACAGTGAGAGAGAGAGAGAGAGCATGAGCTGTGGGGAGGGGCAGAGAAAGAGGGAGAAGCAGACTCCCCACTGAGCAGGGAACCCTATGTAGGCTTGATGCCAGGACTCTGAAATCATGACCTAAACTGAAGGCAGACACAACTGACCAAACCACCCAGGCACCCCCTTTAAATTTAGGTTTAAAAACAGCTATGTGTTTTCTCTGATTTTATCTGTGTGAATTTTTTAAAAAGTCCTAAGTGTGAATATACTTCTTTTATGCTTCCTAAACTTCTGATATACTAAGCAGATAAATAACATCATTCCCAGAAAATTTAAGGATTTAAAAAAAAATGTGTTCGATTAAATTAAATAATAATTTTGATAATTTTTATGTCGATAATAATTATCTGCATGAGACAGCTGAAATAGAATTTTTAGGATATTTAGTTAAATTTATTTATTTTAATTGATGAATAATTGACATACAATATTATATTAGTTTCAGGTGTACCACATAGTGATTCAAGATTCATACACATTGTGAAATGGTCACCATAATAAAGTCTGGTTACCATCTGTCACCATACAAAGTTAATACAATATTGACTGTATTCCCAATGCTATACATTACATTCCCATGAATTATTGATTTTATTACTGGCAGTTTTACATGTTCCACTTTTTTCATCCTTTTTGCCATCTCTCCCCCAATTCCCATCCCTCTGGCAACTGCTGATCTGTTCTCTGCATCTGAGTCTAGGTTCCATTTTGTGTTGTTTTGTTTTTTTAGATTCCACATGTAAGTGAGATCATGTAGTATTTGTCTTTCTCTGACTTATTTCACATAGCAAATATCTTCAAAGTCCATCCATGTTGTCACAACGGCAAGATTTCAATCTTTTTTATGGCTCAGTCGTCTTCCATTACATATACATATACACCACATCTTCGTTATCCATTCATCTATTGATGGACACTTAAGTTGCTTCCATATCTTGACTATTGTACATAATGCTGCAATGAACATAGGGGTGCATATTTCTTTTCAAATTAATGTTTTCATTTTCTTCAGATAGATACTCTGAGTGTAATTGCTGGGTCATGAGACAGTTATATTTTAAAATTTTGGGGGGTGCCTGGGTGGCTCAGTCGTTAAGTGTCTGCCTCCGGCTCGGGTCATGATCCCGGGGTCCTGGGATCGAGCCCCGCATTGGGCTCCCTGCTCGGCCAGGGGCCTGCTTCTCCCTCTCCCACTCCCCCTGCTTGTGTTCCTTCTCTAGCTGTCTCTCTCTCTCTCAAATAAATAAAATAAAATCTTTAAAAAAAAAAATTTTTTTTTGAAGAACTTCTATACTGTTTTCCATAGTGGCTACACCAATTTACATTCCCACCAACAGTGGTGGGAGCACTGACAGTGCTTGAGGGTTCCTTTTTCTTCATATCCTTGCCAACACTTTTTATTTCTCGCTTTTTTGTTTTGTTGATGGTTTTCTTTGCTGTACAGAAGCTTTTTAGTTTGATGTAGTACTATTTTTTTTTTTTGCTTTTGTTTCCCTTGCCTTTGGAGTCAGATTTAAAAAAAAAAAATCGCCAAGACTGATGTCAAGAAGCTTACCACTTGGCATTTTCTTCTAGGAGTTTATGGATTCAGGTCTTTCATGTCTTCAATCCATTTTGAGATAATTTTTGTATATGGTGTAAAACAGTGGTCCAGTTCCATTCTTTTGCATATAGCTGTCCAGTTTTCCCAACACTATTAAAGAGACTGCCCTTTTGGGACACCTGGGTGGCTCAGTTGGTTAAGCGACTGCCTTCGGCTCAGGTCATGATCCTGGAGTCCCTGGATCGAGTCCCGCATTGGGCTCCCTGCTCGGCAGGGAGTCTGCTTCTCCCTCTGACCCTCTCCCCTCTCATGTACTCTCTCTCTCTCATTCTCTCTCTCTCAAATAAATAAATAAAATCTTTAAAAAAAAACAAAAAAAGAGACTGCCCTTTCCCCATTGTATATTCTTTTATTTTTTTAAAGATTTTATTTATTTATTTGACAGAGAGAGAGAGTGAGAGCAGGAACACAAGCAGGGGGAGTGGGAGAGCGAGAAGCAGGCCTCCCGCCGAGCAGAGAGCCCGATGCGGGACTCTATCCCAGGACCCCGGGATCATGACCTGAGCCCAAGGCAGACGCTTAACCCAGGAACCCCTCCCCCTTTTATATTCTTGCCTCCCTTTTTGTAACTTCACTGACCATATATGTGTGGGTTTATTTCTGGGCTCTTTATTCTGTTCCATTGATCTATGTGTGTGTGTTTATGCTGCTATCATACTGTTTAGATTATTACAGCTTTATAGTATAGTTTGAAATCAGGGAGTGTGATACCTCTGACTTTGCTCTTCTTTCTCAAGATTGTTTTGGGTATTTGAGGTATTTTGTGATTCCCCATAACTTTTAGAATTATTTGTTCTAGTTCTATGAAAAATACCATTGGAATATTGATAGGGATTGTACTTGAATCTGTAGATTGCTTTGGATACTGTGGACACTTCAGCAATATTAATTCCTCCATCCCATGAGCACAGAATATCTTTCCATTTATTTGTCTTCTTCAGTTTATTTCATCCATCAGTGTCTTACAGTTTTTAGTGTACAGGTATTTCACCTCTTTGGTTAAATTTATTTCTAGGTATTTTGTTCATTTTGATGCAGTTGTAAATAGGATTGTTTTGTTCATTTCTTTTCTAAGGGTTCATTGTTAGTATATGATTTGATTATTAGTTCTAACAGGTTTTTTTTGGTGGCATCTGTAGGGTTTTCTGTATATAAAATCATGCAAATAGTGACAGTTTTACTTCTTCTTTTTTTAATTTGGATGCCTTCCTTTTTTTTTTTTTTTTTCCTTTCTTGCCTAATTGCTCTGACTAGGACTTTCCAGAATGTTGACTCATCCTTGCATCCCTGGAATAAATCCCAGTCGATCATGGTATATAATTTCTTTATTGTTGAATGTGGTGTGCTAATATTTTGTTGAAGATTTTTGCACCTGGTCCATTAAGAATATTGGCCCATATTTGTGTGTGTGTGTGTGTGTTTGTGGTGTCCTTCTCTGGTTTTGATACCAGGGTATTTTTGGAGTTTGGAAGCATGCCTTCCTCTTCAGTATTTTGGGAGAGTTTGAGAAGGATAGGTATTAAATCTTTGAAAGTTTGGTAGAACTCACCAGTGAGGATATGGTCCTGAACTTTTGTTATTGGGAGGTTTTTGATCACTGATTAAATCTCTTTACTAGTAATTGGTCTATTCAGATTTTCTATTTCTTCATAATTTAGTCTTGGAAGATTGTATGTTTCTAGGAATTATCCATTTTTTCTAGGTTTTTGGCATATAATTGTTCATAGTTATGTCTTATGATTCTTTGCATTTCTGTGATATCAGTTAACTTTTCCTTCATTTTTCATTTTATTTACTTAAGCCTTCACTCTTTTGTTGTTGTTGTAGTGTCTAGCTAAAGATTTGTCAGTTTTGTTTATCTTTCCAAAGAACCATCTCTTAGTTTCATTTATCTTCTCTATTGTCTTTTTAGTCTCTATTTCATTTATTTCTACTCTGGCCTTTATTCTTTTCTTCCTTCTAATAACTTTGGGCTTTGTTTGTTTTTCTTTTCTAGTTCTGTTAGGTATAAAGTTAGACTTTTTTTAACTGCTCCAGTCAATTAAAGTGAAATTTTATTGAGACCTCAGGACTGTAGTGCTCAGGCAGTATGTTTTTCAGTTCAGCTATTGTATTCTTCAGCTCTGTGACTTCTGTTTGGTATTTTTTTATACTTTCTGTCTCTTTGTTGAAGTTCTCACTGTGTTCATCCATTCTTTTCTCAAGTTCAGTGGGCATCTTTCTGACCATTACTTTGAGTTCTTTTTCAGGTATCTCCATATCATTAAGGTCTTTTTCTGAGGTTTTGTCTTTATTCTTTCATTTGGAACATGTTTCTCTGTTTCCTCATTTTGCTTAACAGTCTGTTTGTGTCTATGCATTAGTGAAACAGTCACTTCTCTGAGTCTTAAAGGAATGGCTTTGTGTAGGTGATGAACTTACAACCTTGTCTTAGCTCCTTGTTGTCTCTTGAACCTTCATGATTGTCTAAATAGTCTTATTTATTCTTGATATGTCCCTGTTGTTGAGGGTGTGCTAAGAGCTGTCAGTGTTCCAAGGGCAGAAATTTCATTTAGTACCTAGTTACAGCTTAAGGCAGTAGCTCTTAAAGTATTTAAATATATACATCTGTAGTCATAATCCTCACTGGCCTCCAGATCAACAGTTTTGGAGGTGTCCCCTGGATGATAGTTGCAAAAAAATAAGGGCTCCAGCTAAGTGTATAAACTCCTTTCTGGGAAGTCTTGTTGAGCTATAGTGAGGCCAAGGTGGTACAAAAGAATGATGTCTCCCTGCTTACATTCCTTACCTGCTAGATGTGTGGGAAATCTGAAGACTGACCGTCAGGCTGATGCTCCAGGCATCACTCCAGGCTAAGTGAATACACCTTTTTCACAGGAAGACAAAGGTTGTGTTTCAGTCTACCCTCTGTGCAGTGCCTTGGTGGGCTGGCCTGCCAGGAACTGTCTTACTGGTTGTTACATTCCCATGGAGATCAGGAACACCAGGCTCCTTGGCATCTGTTGTCAGATGATCAAAGGGCACACACCCTGTGTGGATTGCACACACCCATTGGCTTTAGTTAGGCAACTGGGGAGTGTAGGGGGTGGGTCACATTCACCAGATTCAGAAAGGAAGGGGAAAGTATCTTGATTGTGCATACTGGTGGGCTTCAGGAACTCAGTGAGAGAGTGCCTTGTCTGTGAGGTGCACTGGCTTTAATCTGGGAGAGGGAGAATGAGAATGCTGTGACCCCTCATACTTGCCAGCCCCATCCAGGAAGTAGGGTAGTGCTGCAGGCATCCACGCTCTCTGGCTTCAGCAAGCAGCATGACAGTGTTATGACTGCTCACCCCTACTGGTCTTAGCAAGGTAGTTAGGGTAGGTGGAGAGTGCAAAAGTGGCATCCACCTGAACCTCCATCTTTAGGGAGAGTTTCACCTGTCTCTTGTCCCTCCAGAAGATGCTTTTAGATTATCAAATGAATCTCCTTCCTCTAGGCACTTTTCTTTTCTTTTTTAAAGATTTTATTTATTTATTTGACAGAGAGAGACACAGCGAGAGAGGAAACACAAGCAGAGGGAGTGGGATAGAGAGAAGCAGGCTTCCTGCAGAGCAGGGAGCCCAATGCGGGGCTCGATCTCAGGACCCTGGGGTCATGACCTCAGCCAAAGTCAGACACTTAATGACTGAGCCACCCCGGCACCCCTCTAGGCACATTTCAAACTGCTATTTTTTCACTGGGTCTTGGGAAAATGAGACCACACATGAGCCCTTTAAAAAGGGAATCTCTGTTTCCTATAGCACTTTGGGTCCCTTGGTTGTCAGCATCATTGGTTTTGTAAGCCAGATGTTTTGAGGGCTTGTCTCTGGCCAGATCTCAAGGGTTGGGGTGCCTGGTACAAAGCACCAGCCCTCCTGTGAGAGAAGTGTCAGACTGGTGAGATCCCTCCCTATTGTGGCTCACAGCACTAAGGGTGGGATTTATGGTGAGACTGTGTGTCTGCCTCTCCCACCTGGCTTGATGTGGTCTTTTTTATCCTTTGTTGTAGAGAGCAGTTCATCTAGTTCCCAAATCTTTTTCAGAGAGAGATGATCCATTTGTAGCTGTGGATGTGGTGTGTCTGTGGGAGAAGATGAGCTCAAGAGCGTCCTATGCTACCATCTTGCAGCAGTCTGATTTTTGGTTAATTTTAAAATGTTGAATTTATATTAAATTGATAACCTTTGGATTTGGGATAATTTCTTTTTTTTTTTTTAAAGATTTATTTATTTATTTTAGAGGGAGAGAGAGAGATCACAAGAGGAAGGAGCAGAGTGAGAGGGAGAGAGAATCTAAAGCAGATTCTGCACTGAGTGCAGAGCCCGACACGGGGCTTGATCCCACAACCCTGAGATCACAACTCGAGCCACCAAAACCAAGAGTTGGAAGCTCAGCGACTATGCCATCTAGGTGCCCTGGGTTTTGGATTATTCCTAACAAGATAAAATATTGAAACATTTGTCACCATACATGGTTTTAGTATACACATACCTATATTTAATATATATGTGTACACATTTAATACATGTACAAATTTAATATATGTTATATATACCTGTGTTTCTTATTTTTATATGTTATAGAATTGCTATACCTTTGTGTGGTGAATACTATGATATGCCACACAGATGTCCCTTTAGGATAAAATATTTATTTATTTATCTAGGAGCTGAGAGTGCCACTAAACGAAGGTCCTTAGGCCATTTGTAGGAGTGCCTCAGTTTTAGAAATCTGACTTGCTCATGGTCCCACCTCCTTCCAGAGTATATATCCAGTGACTAATCAAACGTGGGTCTATGAAAGTTTCTTGGGTCAGCTTGGGATAACCTTCAATAGTCACCCCAGTCCTGGGATGTATGGCCACCTGGGGCTTTTAATGGATCTGCATCCCACGTCTTCTCCACCAGCTCGATACTGCTTCCTTCCCTTCCTTTCCCCAGGTCTTGATCCAGATGTACTCCCTAATAATTATCCTTCATGCTTATATCCATATCAGGATCTTCATCCTGGGGAATCCAAGCTAGGGCACTTTGGGTTATCATCTACCTACCCACCTATCATCATCATCATCATCATCCGCCTATCCACTGTAAGAAAGAGTGTGCATCATGTGCATTTATAAAATTTTTGGAATACCAAATGCTTTTATATTACAGCTCTCAATTGCCTACTCTCTGAGATAGAAATTACTTTGTTAAGTTATAATATGCATGCATGGCTTTACTGTAAGCAGTAGTGCCCAAGAAATATGACTGTATAAGGTTATAAGATGTGTTTTGTTTATCAAGGGAAAATATGATCTTATTAGTCATATACAAACAGGTTGAGACAGAACAGTCTGTATCCTGATAGGTCTTGTGAATGTAATAGAGAATTTTACTGAGAAAACTGCTAGCAGTAATGTCAGGATACTTGGCCAAAACTTCTGAAAACAAAGTATAGAAACTGGTACCAAAAGATTGGGATCATTCCCTGCATATTTTCAGACCACAGTGCTTTCAAACTAGAACTCAATCACAAGAGGAAAGTCAGAAAGAACTCAAATACATGGAGGCTAAAGAGCATCCTACTAAAGAATGAATGGGTCAACCAGGAAATTAAAGAAGAATTAAAAAAATCATGGAAACAAATGAAATGAAAACACAACTGTTCAAAATCTTTGGGATGCAGCAAAGGCAGTCCTAAGAGGAAAGTATATAGCAATACAAGCCTTTCTCAAGAAACAAGAAAGGTCTCAAATACACAACCTAACCCTACACCTAAAGCAGCTGAAGAAAAAACAGCAAATAAAGCCTAAACCCAGCAGGAGAAGAGAAATAATAAAGATCAGAGCAGAAATCAATGAAATAAAACCCAAAAGAAGAGTAGAACAGATCAACGAAACTAGGAGCTGGTACTTTGAAAGAATTAATAAGATTGATAAACCCCTGGCCAGACTGATCAAAAAGAAAAGAGAAATGACCCAAATAAATAAAATCATGAATGAAAGAGGAGAGATCACAACCAACACCAAAGAAATACAAACAATTATAAGAACATATTATGAGCAACTATATGCCAGCAAATTAGATAATCTGGAAGAAATGGATGTATTCCTAGAGATGTATCAACTACCAACACGGAACCAGGAAGAAATAGAAAACCTGAACAGACCTTAACCCCTAAGGAAATTGAAGCAGTAATCAAAAATCTCCCAACAAACAAAAGCCCAGGGCAAGATGGCTTCCCAGGGGAATTCTACCAAACATTCAGAGAAGAATTAATACCTATTCTTCTGAAACTATTCCAAAAAATATAAATGGAAGGAAAACTTCCAAACTCGTTTTACCATTACCTTGATCCCCAAACCAGACAAAGACCCCATCAAAAAGGAGAATTACAGACCAATATCATTGATGAACATGGATGCCAAAATTCTCACCAAAATACTAGCCAATAGGATCCAACAGTACATTAAAAGGATTATTCACCACGACCAAGTGGGATTTATCCCTGGGCTGTAAGGTTGGTTCAACATCCACAAATCAATCAATGTGATACAATACATTAATCAAAGAAAGAACAAAAACCATATGATCCTCTCAATAGATGCAGAAAAAGCATTTGACAAAGTACAGCATCCTTTCTTGATCAAAACTCTTCAGAGTATAGGCATAGGGGGTCCATACCTCAATATCATAAAAGCCATCTATGAAAAACCCACAGTGAAAATCATTCTGAATGGGGAGAAACTGAGAGCTTTCCCCCTAAGGTCAGGAACACGGCAGAGATGTCCACTATCACCACTGCTATTCAACATAGTACTAGAAGTCCTAGCCACAGCAATCAGGCAACAAAAAGAAATCAAAGGCATCCGAATTGGCAAAGAAGAAGTCAAACTCTCACTCTTTGCAGATGATATGATACTTTATGTGGAAAACCCAAAAGACTCCACCCCAAAACTGCTAGAACTCATACAGGAATTCAGTGAAGTGGCAGGATATAAAATCAATGCACAGAAATCAGTGGCATTCCTATACACCAACAACAAGACAGAAGAAAGAGAAATTAAGGAGTCAATCCCATTTACAATTGCACCCAAAACCATGAGACACCTAGGAATAAATCTAACCAAAGAGGCAAAGGATCTGTACTCAGAAAACTATAAAATACTCATGAAAGAAATTGAGGAAGACACAAAGAAATGGAAAAACGTTCCATGCTCATGGATTGGAAGAACATATACTGTGAAGATGTCAATGCTACCTAGAGTAATCTACACATTTAATACAAACCCTATCAAAATACCATCCACTTTTTCCAAAGAAATGGAACAAATAATCCTAAAATTTGTATGGAACCAGAAAAGACCCCGCATAGCCAGAGGAATGTTGAAAAAGAAAAGCAAAGCTGGTGGCATCACAATTCCGGACTTCAAGCTCTATTACACAGATGTCATCATCAAGACAGTGTGGTACTGGCACAAAAACAGACATATAGATCAATGGAACAGAATAGAGAGCCCAGAAATGGACCCTCAACTCTATGGTCAACTCATCTTCGACAAAGCAGGAAAGAATATCCAATGGAAAAAAGGCAGTCTCTTCAACAAATGGTGTTGGGAAAATTGGACAGCCACATGCAGAAGAATGAAACTGGACCATTTCCTTACACCACACACAAAAATAGACTCAAAATGGTTGAAAGACCTCAATGTGACACAGGAGTCCATCAACATCCTAAAGGAGAACACAGACAGCAACCTCTTCGACCTCAGCCGCAGCAACTTCTCCCTAGAAACATCGCCAAAGGCAAGGGAAGCAAGGGCAAAAATGAACTATTGGGACTTCATCAAGATAAAAAGTTTCTGCACAGCAAAAGAAACAGTCCACAAAACCAAAAGACAACCGACAGAATGGGAGAAGATATTTGCAAATGACATATCAGATAAAGGGCTAGTATCCAAAATCTATAAAGAACTTCTTAAACTCAACACCCAAAGAACAAATGATCCAATCAAGAAATGGGCAGAAGACATGAACAGACATTTTTCCAAAGATATCCAAATGGCCAACAGACACATGAAAAAGTGCCCAACATCACTCAGCATCAGGGAAATCCAAATCAAAACCTCAATGAGATACCACCTCACACCAGTCAGAATGGCTAAAATTAACAATTCAGGAAACGACAGATGTTGGCGAGGATGTGGAGAAAGGACAACCTTCCTACACTGTTGGTGGGAATGCAAGCTGGTGCAGCCACTCTGGAGAACAGTATGGAGGTTCCTCAAAAAGTTGAAAATAGAGCTACTCTACAACCCAGCAATTGCACTACTGGGTATTTACCCCAAAGATACAAATGTAGTGATCCGAATGGGTATGTGCACCCCGATGTTTATAGCAGCAATGTCCACAATAGCCAAACTGTGGAAAGAGCCAAGATGTCCATCGACAGATGAATGGATAAAGAAGAAGTGGTATATATATACAATGGAATATTATGCAGCCATCAAAAGGAATGAAATCTTGCCATTTGCAATGACATGGATGGAACTGGAGGGTATTATGCTGAGCAAAGTAAGTCAATCAGAGAAAGACATGTATCATATGACCTCACTGATATGAGGAATTCTTAATGTCAGGAGACAAACTGAGGGTTGCTGGAGTGGTGGGGGGTGGGAGGGATGGGGTGGCTGGGTGATAGACACTGGGGAGGGTATGTGCTCTGGTGAGCGCTATGAATTGTGTAAGACTGTTGAATCACAGACCTGTACCTCTGAAACAAATAATACATTATATGTTAAAAAAAAAAAGAAGAAGCAGAAGATAGTAGGAAGGGAAAAATGAAGGGGGGGAATTGGAGGGGGAGATGAACCATGAGAGACTATGGACTCTGAGAAACAAACTGAGGGTTCTAGAGGGGAGGGGGTGGGGGATGGGTTAGCCTGGTGATGGGTATTAAAGAGGGCACGTACTGAATGGAGCACTAGGTGTTATATGCAAACAATGAATTATGGAACACTACATTAAAAACTAATGATGTATGGTGATTAACATAACATAATAAAATAAAAGAAAAAGAAAAAAAAAGAATTCTTTGGGACTTAAGCAACAATTCAGGAAGGATGACCAAGGTTAATTACAACTAAACAAATCTTTCTTATTTCCCAGTATCTGTCAAAGGAGGGCTATTGAGTAGAACTTGTTTTTCAAAGGACAGAAAATTGATGCATTTGGCTGAGGCCCTAACTGTGATTTATCTATTACTTTTTTGATGTATTATACATAGCCAGAGCCTGATGACTATCACCATCTTTACTGGAATCATTAGCAATAGTTTTGTAATTTCTGTTAACTCACATTTCTTCATGGCCTGACCTCTGCTTATCACTTCTGCTTCATCTCCTGTGCTCTTTTTCTTTCTTTCTTTTTTTTTTTTTAAGATTTTATTTATTTATTTGACAGAGAGAGAGAGAGTCCAAGCAGGGGGAGTGGGAGAGGGAGAAGCAGGCTCCCTGCTGAACAGGGGGCCCGATACGGGGCTCGATCCCAGGACCCTGGGATCATGACCTGAGCTGAAGGCAGACGCTTAACTGACTGAGCCACCCTGGTGCCCCATCTTGTGCTCTTTTTCCTACCCACACCCTGCCACCCACCCCAAAAATCACACATGTGGCTTCTGATGGTGGAATACTCTTTGTGCTCTTGCTCCAAGACACATCAAGTCTAGCACTACAATTACTCTGCCACTTCCAAACTGTGTGACTACAATAAATTACTCTATCATCCCATGCCTCAGTTTCCTCATTTGTAAACTTAGAATAGTATTAGTACCTTATTTGGTTGAGAAAGAAGTAAGTGGCGAATGCTTGGTTCATGATAGCTCAAATATTCTTTGGTGCTCTGTCATTTGGTAGCAATGACATATTCCTACTCAGGGACTCTTCTGCTCCGTTTTGCACTCCAAATCTGTTACTATGCTTGGGACTTAATGTGGGTGCTTAAACATTTCAAATTCTGCTTTATGAATATGTATGATAAAAGGAATTCGTTTTGATAGACTACTTGTACATGTAGATTGTTGCATAGCTGTTGAAAAATTAATAACAATTTTATTAAAAATGTTCCTATTGCCTACAGACAACACAGATGCCTTAAAGTATCTCTACAAATTTTATACTGAACAACTGAGAGATATATGTGGATTTGTTTCTTCCTGTAAAAATAATAAATAAATAAATAAATAAGTAAATAAATAAATAAATAAATAATAAATATGTAAAAGGCCCAAAGGAGTCTATTTCATTTTACTTTGATTGTTTTCACTACAAGGAGTACATTCTAGAATTCTCTGGAAGTTCATCCCAGATGTGACTCAAGAGGCGGGCTGACCTGGGTGAGGAGATGGAAATGCATTCCTTCACATTCAGTTCCTTGCTCTGGCGGTTATCACCTCTAACAGGATCTCTGTGCACTCAGCCCTCAGCCCATGTCTCTCACAAACTGCAGAAGGCTGCAGGAAGGCTTTAAAAGGTACGTATTTGTTTTTCCAGGGATTAATGACACCCTTCTTTGTCTAAGTAATGAATTTTACATTGCGTATTTTAAACCTGAGCATTAGTTAATTGCTATAATGCATCTAACAATGTGATTAAAGCTCATTTCCATTAGATCAATTGTCTGATTAATTGGTTACCAGTTAGCCTCTCCAGGTATAGTTTTTCTCTTGTAAGCACTAAAAACAACATCTTTCCAGGAGCCTCCAAAATGCATACTGTAAGCCAGTTGCCACAGCCAAAATGGAATTATTTATTCACGCATTTTATTGGCATCAATGTTTGACAGTTGTGGCAAATAGCAGCATAACAAATACAGAGAAGTGTTTTGAATGTAAGTTTTCCTCTTGTGACACTTAATTTTGCTGTCACACATTCACTTCAAAACCCTCACTGCGTTCTACAGAATCCCAAAACATTCCCTTCATCTGTTTGTTTTCCTTATTTCTCCATTAGATTTCCCTTGACTTCCCACAGACACTGTACTCTGTTCAGTTTTCTTCACATCTAAATCTTTTTTTTCTAATCTCTGTGGATAAAAATGAATAAACCAACAAAACATGCATCAGTTAACTAAAAGACCACTGAAATTTAAATATATATGCTCATATAAATATATAAAACCCAAGACTGTCACTTAGTTCTTTTCTGCTCACTCAGCAAATCAGTCAACATATCCTTATATTTCTCATTTTCTTGTCATTCTTTTTCTGCTATTTCACCCTGGGCTTCATCATTCTCTGCCCATATGACTGCAGTAGCTTCTTACCAGGTCTCCCAGGCTCTAATTTAACCACATTGCTAGTTTCTTCTATTCAATATGGCTGGTGTAACTCCCCATTTGCATCTTGGTCATTTCTTTGCTTAAAAACTAGTAGTGCCTATTATTTATTTATCAAAGTGAAACTTTTTAGCTCTTCAAACATAAAGTCAAGTACTGAGTTCGGGCCAGTGGAATGTGAGCCAAGGTGATGTGCCCATCTGCATGCCTAGACCACAAAACCTGCCACACCCCTGGTCATATGCTTCCTCTCTTCCATCATCTGTTGGCTGAATGTAGGGAATTCAGTGCACAACTCTGAGGTGATGGGGGGTGCTGGAACAAATAGATTAAAAAGATTAGTGTCCTTGAATAACTTCATGGTGCAGGGCTCTTTGCCCCCAAATCCCACTCCTGCCATTGGCTTCTTACATAAGCAAGAAAGAAAATTTTATTTT
The DNA here is from genome assembly GCF_029215605.1 of Mirounga angustirostris. Taxonomy (NCBI): domain Eukaryota; kingdom Metazoa; phylum Chordata; class Mammalia; order Carnivora; family Phocidae; genus Mirounga; species Mirounga angustirostris. Next base: position 52,796,867 of record NW_026991709.1, on the reverse strand, counting down.
GTGATGACAGGGCGTATTTGTTGAAGCAGTTAGTCAGTTAGCCTAATATGTATCAGTTATGTGATACCAGTGTTGTCAGTGCAAATCAAGATTAACAAACTTGTTGGGAGATTAATATGTGAGTTTGGGACTTTTTGTTTAGTATTTTTATTAGTTCCTTGTGTGTGGCTTTTGAACATAACAGTCTTTTATTTTTATAATTCTTTAAGCAAATGATATTTAATCTTGATTTGGAGCATTTGAAAATGTTTATTCATTTTTTTTATTCATTCATGCATGCAACAAACATTTATTTAGCATCTATTTTGTCCCAGGTATTACATTCATACAAACAGGAAAGGAAAAAAACAGGTTATATTTTCAATTAAAAAAAAACTTAATGGATTATATTACAGTCTTACCTTGAGCCCATTTACTACTTAATTGTCATGCTCACTATAAAACCTCAACAATGTTATCACTCCTCTCAGAATCCCAAGTGATTAGAGTCTCATTTTCAGGCCTTATCTGAGACACCAGAATTGTTCTGCTGCCTGATTCTTCCTAGGGTTTGATGCTAATGGAAGAGATTTTTTTTTTTTTTAATTTTGATTCTGAAGGAAGAATTCTCTTTTACAGAATTCTTACCCATGTACAAAATCAACATAGATTTTCTTTTGCAAGCACCCATTACTTTAGGCATTTTCATGACTTGAGTGTTCTGATGGCAACGCCATGATAAAGAAAGCACTTCCTATCACTTCTGGAAGTTGAATTTTTGAAGTTAGGCAAGCAGGACTAGGGACAGGGAAAGGAAATCTAATCTGACATGGTCCAGCACTGAAGGAGTTGTCATTCTTGGCCATTTCTGCTTTCAACCATCCTTCTCTCTGTCATCTGATTAAAGTCTCTCTCTCTTACCTGAGGGTTTAAAACTGACATTTACTAGCTCACCACTTTGAATTCCACACTTTGGATAAGGTGGAGGGTCTTCACATGATTTCAGAATCCTATTTTGTTTCTTGATAGCACCAGTGGTTCATTCTTCACTTTTCCTGCTATTAGAAAGTATATATGCCAAGAGCTTTAGGTTTGACTCCTAGGTTCCTTAAAATAAAATGCTGACTCATCATTTACTAGGTCAGTCTTGTCAATGCCATTCTTGGGTGTGTGTGAGATTGTTAGGCAATTCCTCATAATATCTTTCACAGTCTTTCTGAATGTCTAGGAGTGGAAGTATGTCAAGAAAGTTCAAAAGAGGGGGGAGGGATATAAAAAGAAGCCTGAAGTTTGGTTTCCGAGCCTGGCTCTGGAATCACACCTGAAAGCTGTAGGGACCAGCCACTATAGACTACATTGGTAACCCTCTTAGTTTTTCCCATACTTTAATGGGCTCAATAAAATGATGACACTCATCCCATTGCTTTTTCATTAGTTGTTTGTTTCCCATGCTTGAACAAAAGGATCACATGCTAACTTTGAATCAAATATATTCGAAACAAATATATCCAGTGAAGTTTTGGTGACTAAGGAAGTGAATAAGTGGAGTGTCCTTTACATTTGATCATCATCTAGTCTAACAGGATGAAATAATTGAGCTAAAGACTTAGTCACTCTATGAGCACTGATTTCCCATCTAGGCTTTTTATAAAATAAGAGTAGGAAAGGAAAAAAAAATAGTAGCAAGAAAAAGGAGTTAAGGATAGAACAGTATAGATGGGGAGGGATAGGTGAAGGCTTATTCATTAAACTAAAGAGAACAGAAGAGATCAAAAAGCGGGAAGAGATAGGATTTATAGATGCAGATAGAGAAGAGCCATGAAAGAGATTAAAATGTTGGTGGAATCAGCCAGTAAACATTATAGGCAAGTAGTTCTCTGACCTACCTAATAGGATGTTGTGAAGATGTAGTAGGGTAAACCACAGAGTTTCTCAGAGGGAGGCTGCACTGTAGATAAGGAAGTCCCATTATTCCATATTATTATTTTCCTTTCATGTTGGGCGGATGTACCAGTCACGGTTGGAGTTTCCTTTCAGCCAAATAGCTCCCATATGCTACATAATGCTGCTGCTGATTAAAATCCTATGGAAGATTCAGGCTGTATCTGGAACAATAGCAGTCTGAATTCGATTTATCGGTCTTCTGGGGAAGCAAAGATAATCAAATTTCCCCCTTCAGCAACTTTGGGGCCAAGCCATTTGCCGAGATGACAATGGATGTGAGTCGAACACTTTCAGTTTGTACACCTGCTGCCTGTTAATCACAAGTTTCTGACATTTTGTGAGGGCTTTTTCCCCCAATTCACATCTTATTGGCTTTATCATTTAAAGGCAAGGGCACTTCTGTAAACTAGTTATAGAGACATGCATGAAAAATGAGGGAGATCACTAGGGAGACAAAGTTATGGGTGATGTGAGGAAAAACACAATCTTTAGTCAGAGAAATCTAGGTTCCAATATGCTTTTTAATTTATTAGTATGTGACCTGAACAAGTGATTTAAGCCCTCTGAGCTTTGGTTCCCTTACCTGTAAGATGGGGATAATGATATGTATATCAGAGGATTGCCTTGTGCATTAAATTACATACGTTGTTTTGCTGTGCATTCTGGAAAAATCTAGATAGTGAGAACTGAAAAAAACTCTTGTCATGAATACTCCATTGAAACTCCTGCACCAAGAGACTTGGCCAAACTTTAACATGGCTTCTCCAAGCCTAAGGCCTCGTGTTCCTGGGACAACCCTGCCCTCTTAGGAGTTTCTGCCTGGAAAAACTCAGGGCTTAGAATATATTGTTTGTTCTAGGCAACACCTGATCTTGCTTCCTTACAGCATTTACTAAAAAAAGCCTTATAATTGTAAATCTTTTCTCTGACCCTTTGAGATGTATATATATCTCCTACAACTCAGGAGTATCTATCTCAAGGTCTTGCAAGCCATTTCTTTGAAATGTAATCATCAGGAAGAAGAGGGCCTATTTCCCCTAGTCTCTATGGAAGACTGGATTTCTCCTACTTCAATAATTGTCAGGTAGCAGAGACAGCTGTCTGGCCTAATCACATTTATAATGGCCAGTCCTTTGTAATTTTGAGTCCCTACTTTGATTTCTTCCCTACACCCTCATTCTCTCTTTAAAACACCCAGGCTGGGCGCCTGGGTGGCTCAGTTGGTTAAGTGACTGCCTTCGGCTCAGGTCATGATCCTGGAGTCCCTGGATCGAGTCCTGCATCGGGCTCCCTGCTCGGCAGGGAGTCTGCTTCTCCCTCTGACCCTCCCCCCTCTCGTGTGCTCTCTCTCAAATAAATAAATAAAATCTTTAAAAATAAATAAATAAATAAATAAAACGCCCAGGCTGTTAAGCATCCAACTCTTGATTTCGGCTCAGGTCGCGATCTCGGGGTCATGAGATTGAGCCCCAGGTCAGGCTCTGCACTGAGCGTGGAGTCTGCTTGAGATGATTTCTCCCTCTCCCTTTGCCCCCTCCCCCTGTGCAAGCTCTCTCTTTCTCTCTAAATAAATACATAAAATCTTAAAAAAAAAGTTTTTTTCTTAATATGCCCGGTCCTACTGAATGGGAGAAGCTATTTGCAAATGATGTATCCAATAAAATGTTAATATCCAAAACTCACACATCTCAACATCAAAAATACAAATGTCCAGTTAAAAAGTGGGCAGAGGAATTGACACATGAAAAGATGATCAGCATCACTATTTATCAGGGAAACGTAAATCAAAGCCACAGTGAGATATTGGCTCACATTAGTCAGAATGGCTAGTAACCAAAAGACAAGAAATAACAAGTATTAGTGAGGATGTATAGAAAAGGGAACCCCCATGCACTGTTGGTGGGAAGGTACATTGGTGCAGTCAATATAGAAAAAATTATGGAGGTTCCACAAAAAAATAAAAATGGAAATACCATACAATCTAGAGAGTATTATGCTAAGTAAAATAAGTCAGGCAGAAAAAGACACATACCATATAATTTCACTTATATGTGGAATCTAAAAAAATAAAATGAACACACACACACACACACACACCAGAAACAAACTCATAAACACAGAGAACAAACTGGTTGTGTCAGAGAGGGGTGGGTGGGAGGATGAGCAAAATATATGGAGGGGATTAAGAGGTACAAACTTCAAGTTATAAAATAAGTAAGTCACAAGGATGAAAAGTACAGCATAGGGAATACAGTCAATAATAATATAATAACTTTGTACGGTGACTACATTTATTGCGGTGAGCATTCTATAATGTATAGAATTGTCAAATCATTCTTGTACACAAGAAACTAATACATCATATGTCAACTCTACTTCAATTAAGAAAAATGCCCAATCACCTCTGCAAATCAGACTGGAGCTCAGCTCTTTCCCCTACTGTCAATATTTACTGAATAAAATCTGTTTTCACTGCTTTAACTAATGTCTGGCTTTGTTTATCTTTGATAGTTGAGGCTGGCTTTGTGGTGACATCTACCAAGCCTCTGCCCTCTGATCTCTTTTCATGATGTGTGTGTGTGTGTTCTCAAGGAGAGGGTGAGATTGAATCTTGTCAGGAAAGGTCATGGGAAGAAATTGGGAAAATGTGAGAAGGTTGTCTGTTTCCTGATCTGATTCTGGCAATAGGCCTGAGGTCATGGGAAGAAATTGGGAAAATGTGAGAAGGTTGTCTGTTTCCTGATCTGATTCTGGCAATAGCCCTGAGGGCTAGTTTCTGCATATAAATTTTTCAAAGGTCAAAAATATAACTTAAACAAGCTTTCATTATTTTAGCTTAAACCAAAATGGAATTTCAGGTGGATCCAGCTTTAGGAAAGGCTAGATGCAGAGATTTAAAGGATGAAATTAGGGTTCTATTTCTCTCTGTAGATCACGCTGTCCAATAAAATGCTTTATCCAGTACAATAGTCTATGTGACTATTAGCACTTGAAGTGTGGCTAATGGCAACTAAGGAAATGAATGTTTTAATTTAATTTAAATGAATTCAAGTATAAAAAGCCACATGTAGCCAGTGGCTAATTAGATGGCACAACTCTAAATCATGCTGTGCTTCCCTCTCGTTGGCTTTATTCTCAGACTGTCTTCATATGGTGTCAAGATGGTTCCTGGAAGCTCCACACTTACTGGTTACTAAAGATGATGATGTCACAGAAAGATAGAAACCATCTTGTCTTCAACAGCCTCCTCAACTCCTGAGAAGGAGGTTGCTCAGGTAAGTCATAATGTGCAAGAGGATGGACACTTTCATGGTCCCCCCTGAGTCACAACCTGCTGTGGGTCATTACATTCACTGCCCTTCCAGAATTGCTTTGAGTTTGGGGGGGCAGTTATCAAATGGTGGTTAAAACACTTTGTGAGACAGGGCAAAAGTAGTAATACCCTGTGGTCTTGGTGACAAAGTGCCGCACAGAATGAAGGTCTAGAACATGACCATAGAGAGGAGTTGGCACCTAAAGTCCTGGTCAAGCAGCAGTAGAATCTATACTTTATAAAACAGTGTCCTCAAAATAATAGCAGTAGCAGCATCCAAGACACATTCAAGAAACCTCATGTGTAGAGAGCAATAAAGAGGGTAGGAGAGTGAAGGACAATAAAAACATGGTGGATGCCATATGGCTTCTCTAACTGGTATTCTGCTTCACAAGCACATGATAAACACTGCAAGAACTTTCAGAGTACTGGGGAGATTTTGGTAGGAAGCTGGAATATCTGTGAGTAAAGGTGGGAGATAATACAGGAAATAAAACTTTACTATTAATATGACAATAGCTGTGTTCAAGGGCTGGTAAAGCTGTGACATTTGGATTCTATGTTAAAACACTTGGAAGTATTAGGTGTTTGAATTTTAAGACCTGCCATTACCAGTGTGTATGCACATACACACATACACCCACATTCATTCCTTGAGTGTTCTGTGCTTTATTGATATTGGAGGAATAAAAAGACATTTTAGAGTTAACTTCCAACTTAACATATCCTTTATAACTATGAGGGCTCATTTTCTGAAACCCTAAGTGTTAGAAAACTTCATGTTGGAAGCAAATTCATAAACAAGGACTAACGTTCAGCCATTCTACAACAGTATAGCCATCCTAGTGCTAAAATATAAAAATGCTTTTGGATGGGTTTTATATAGCAACTTTCTTGAGTCCCTCAAGTTTTCTTCTGCTCCTTATTGCTTCAGCACTCCTGCCTCTTGCCACAATCCAGCAATTGAAGGGTTAACTTTCAGCATGGCCAGGGCCTCCAGCATCAAGATACTATTCTAAACCAGCTGAAGTTCAGATTAGTCAGCGCTCTTGCCATTCATTTTCTCTAAAATCTGAATTGCTAAGCACCTTTCCAAGGAAATCCAAGATGATCAGTTCATGCTCTACCAGCATTGTATTTTGCCTGTTGCTACTCATCCACCTAAACTGTTACCAATTTGCTGATAACATAACTTTTATATCCTCTTGTGATCACAAAGATAATAATGGAATATTTAAGACATATTTCCTTATTTAGAGAAACCACAAAGTGCTTTATAACCAATGAATATAGTAAAATGGAGTTAAAATTTGATTTTGTAGTGATGCAGCCCACAGTGAAAATTTGAGAAAATGGTGCAAGTCTGACAGAAGACCATCTTGTCTAAAGAAAGCTGCCATTGGTAGCTGTAAGTTAGATAGTCATGATTAAAACTTTATGGATAGATAGGAGATACAATCAGCTGTGACAAAAACTATGATCAATAAGCTTTATCATTTCCAATCTCATAGCCTGAAGTCTTTACCTTACAGTTAAACATGTGGGTCATGGGTAGAGAAATTCATGATGTGATTGGCTGAGGATGCTCATATTCTCTGTGAAGAACTCCTATGTCCATGGTTTTGGCCTTCCTTCTGGAAGTGATACCTGCTTTATATTTATATATAATTTATATCCATGTTGTTATCTTGATGGTATATAGCAGTGTCTTGTCAAATACACATACACACACATACACATGTGCGCATATGCACACACAATTTTAGTTATTGAGGTACATAGTTTGTTTAGTTAGATCATGGTTAAACTGTTTTTGGAGATTTTTGTGGTGGCCAAGTGATTAAAAGGTTTGGAAAAAGCTGTGGCCTTAATTCAAGACAGATTGGATCAATAATTCTGAAGACAAAACTGTGGCTGTCAATAAGTCTAAAACCTTGAGAGGACCAGAGAATGTTTCAGCGTTAGGACACTGGTTATAAGAATACATTGTTTTGCAGTGTTTTGATGGTTTAGATTTTTGACAGCTACTGTAGTATAAGTCTCAACTCTGTTGCCAGCTGATAGACACATCATGCTGGAGATAAATCAGTGGATTCAAATAGGTTCTTCACTTCTTTTCTTTAGACCATCTTTTCTCTTTCTTCAGATGTATATCAAAACCTAGAGCGGTGACTCTTGTCTCTCTACCTCATTACCCTAAAACTGTAAAAAAAGTTTTAAGTTTGTGAATTCCAAATGTGAACATTTCAGAGGTCAGACTTCTCTAACTCACAATCATATCACAGGACAGTAACACAGGAGCTAGCAATTTAAATCTATACTGCTTAAATTTGTTTATGAAGGAAAATTATGGCAACTGCTGTGATTGCTGAAAATCCAACCTCAGCATTTGAGAGCAAACTCATTTTGAGTAAGATATTTAAAGAAGAAAGAAGTGCCATATGTCATCAGCTGGCATAATTTAACTTGCAAATCACATGTTGGCAAGAGGTAGCTGGCAGCAGATGGCTGAACTCTACTGTGTTTCAGACCCCAGACCTATCCTTTCCCATTTTGTGTTGGAAATCTAATTAAATGCCTTTTTATCACCATCAGATTAATTATAAACAAGTCTTTTTATCTGGTTGGAAACTGACCTTTGTTTAACAAGCTTTACCCCTAGTGCTCTATTTTTTCAAGATACTGAAGAAGAATTTTTTTTTCAAGCTGAAATATGCAAACTACATACAACTAATCTTCATATCTTAAATCCCATGAGCTACTACTTAGGCCAAATATGAGGCATTTATTTTCTATTTAGAATATAAACTGCTATTAACTTAAGAGTACCTACTAATTTAATTTCAATACTTTTTAGTTAATTCAATGGAAATTATTGAAAGACAACTTTCTTTCAAATAATCCCCCACTTTTTAAAAATTTGCGTTATGCCAGTTTGCTTTTACAAAAGACCTACATTTGTACCTGTTCTTAACTAATTGAAAGAAATCTCAAAATGATTTTTACTAAAAAAAAAAAAAAAAAGGCAAAAAGTGAAAATAGCATTCGGCATTTGTTTTGCAATGAGCCAAACCATTATAGGGGCATCACACACCCCAAGCAGTGACAGTGGCACCACCAAGCTTCTTCCCCAGGAACTGTACTCAACATCTCAGCATCAACCCACCGTATCTTTGAACTGTGGCTGTAAGCATTTGTGCTTTATTTATTTTGTGCATCCATTAGCAAGATGTGCCCTAAGGTATCAGAAAAGCCTAAGAGAGGTTATTTTTGGGGTCTGAGAATGCTAAAAAACTTTTCCATATAAATTAATGGTTATTGCTTCTTCGCTTTATACCATTTTGACTCATGAAAGGTTTCAGAAACACTCTACTTTTGGATAATGGGGAAAACCTATATTATGTTTGTAGGTGTGTTTGGGAAGTATTTACTGCTTGGTGTTCTCTGGGCTTAGATCTGTGGTTTTTTTGTAATGTATTGATTTTGAAAAATTCTTGGTCATTACGTAATTAAGTATTTTTTCCTTCTCTCTTCTCTTTATGATTCCAGTTGCATTCATCTTAGACCATTCAATATTGTCCGTCATCTCTTGGATGAGCTGTTATTTTGTTTGTTTCATGCTTATCGGTTGGAAGATTTTTCTTGATCTATCTCCAAGTTTACTGTTTCTTTTCTTTAGCATGTTGATTATACTAATGAGTTCACAAAGTGATTCTTCTCTTCTGTAATCATGCTCTCCATTTCTTTCATTTCTATGTGGTTATTTCTCATAGTTTACATCTCACTTGAAATTCCATATCTATTCATGCACATTGTCTATCTTTTCCTTCAGAATCTGTGTCATGTTATCCAAAGTTATTTTAAATTGTCTGACAGTTCCAACATGTGGATCATATTTGAATCTGGTTCTGTTTATTGTTTTGTCTCTTGACAGTGTATCATTACTTGCACGTGTGTGTGTGTGTGTGCGTGTGTGTTGTAATTGCTTATTTGTGTATGCTGCATTTTGATTGAAAGCTGGATATCTTGTATAGAACAGTAGAGACAAATGTAAATAGTATTTATGCCTGGGAATAGGCATGCCTTTTCCTATTTTAAGAGTTTGTGTCAGTATAGCTGAGAATTGAGCTGAGTTTATTTTTTGTTATTTTAGTTTCTATGGTTACTCTCAGGGCACCACAACCTTCAAATTTCTCTTGTCTTAACTTGAACTTAAAGTGAGGAATACTTTTCAGAGGATTTTTCTCAATATCTGCTTACCATTCAGTTTTAGGTCTTTCCTTTGTGCCTGAGAAGACTAGCTAGTCTGATAGAGAAAGGTGGAAGAGGGCAAAAGGGAGTCATTCTCTGTTATTCTGGTTCAGTCTCCATCTGAGGCAGGCACTATACTTATGATCTTGGGAATGGAGGTTTTTTGTTTTTGTGTTTGTTTTTAATGGTCATACTCCTCCTGCAAAGGTAGGAGATCTCTAAGTGATCTGGGCTTGGGGTATTTTCCTGTCCCTCCCCGAGGCCAGAGGGTGTTTTCTTGTTTCCTTCATTTACTTGCAATGAACATTTACCTCTGGCTTGATTGAGAGTGACAGTGTTTGTTGCTCTTTCCACAGCAGCTAAACTTTTGCTCCATAGAGAAGATAGGGGAGAAGGTTCTATGTGAAGCTTTATCTTTTCCACAACAGCTATTGTTCCCCTTTCCCATACCTATACCAAGATAGAAGCTTTCTCCCATGCTCCTAATCTCTCTTATAAGTATACAGTGAAGTCTGTGGAGATGATATACATAGGTGCAATTTTTCCTTGTGACTACAGCTCCCAGGGATTCTGTATACTCATGTTAGTTCAAAGTAGGCCTTCAACAATTTGTTAGAAATTGTAGTTGAATTCTTTCAACTTTCAACAGCTTATACAGGGTCCAACATTTACCCCAAGAAAACAAATGTTCATATCCTGTTTCTCCTTTCAGGAGAATGTCTTCTATTAGATTTTGTGTTACTTGACTGCCCTACTACCTCAGCTCTCTGATAAATCCAAGGGCAACTATAAATTTGGAGATTTCTCTCTCTTTTATTGTAAAGGTAGGAATGATGTTCTTTCCAGCTTTCTACATTCTAAGTAGAAATCAGATCACTCTCTCTTGTTTTATTTATTTATTTTTAATTTTTAGAAAAGATTTTTATTTATTTATTTGACAGAGAGAGGGAGAGAGAGAGAGAGCACAGGCAGGGGCAATGGCAGAGGGAGAGGGAGAAGCAGACTCTGCTGAACAGGGAGCCTGACACAGGGCCCAATCCCAGGACCCTGGGATCATGACCTAAGCCGAAGGCAGACACTTAACTGACTGAGCCACCCCCCAGGTGCCCTCTCTCTTGTTTTAGTCACTAGTTTTTGTATATTACAGTTCATTTGTATATTGGAGAAAGAAACAATCATTCATTCCTAATCCCCTTTTATACCATTAGCTTAAAATTTATACATTAATAGAAGAAATAATCTAATAATGACAAAATTATTTCTGGGAAATAACCTAATACTTCTTGGAATGTTGAGCACATACCTGTGGATTTATTCTGTCAAAATACTTTGGTCCATTGGCATATAGGGCTTCTATTATGTCATCTACAACCAGATGGCATGGAAGTACCAGTTCTGTCATCATAAACTCATGGAGTAACAAGCAAGTTAATTAAACACATGTCCTTTTTTCCTGACATTAATTGCACCACCATATGATAAAAGATGTTAAAATTAAACTTTATAAGATTCTATTTTCCCTGGCAATAACAGGTTTCCCTGCTTTCTAAAAGTAGAGCATTCCTATGAAATCTTTTGTAAGCTGAAATGGTGTAAAAGGAAGAAGCAATTGTTATTAATTTATATGGAAAAAATGTTTAGCATTCCCAGAACCCAGAAATAACCTCTCAGCCTTTTCTGATACTTTAGGACACATCTTGCTAACGGATGCACAAAATAGAGATAAAGCACAGATGCTTACAGACACAATTCAAAGCTATGGCAGCCTAATGCTGAGATGCCGAGTGTATTTAATTGTTTATAATTAATGTTTATAATTAACCTAACACTGGGAAGCAGCTTGGTGGTGCCAGCTCTCCCTGCTCAGGGTACATTTTGCTTCTATAAGGGCTTTGCTGAAAAACAAAGATTGATTGCTATTTTAGCTTTTTTTTTTTTTTAAATAAAAGCAAAAACCCTCTTGGGATTTCTCCTCATTAACAATAACAGGTACAAATGTAGGTCTTTTGTAGTAACAAAGTGGTGTAACACAAACTTTTGGAAAGGAGGGGATACCTGTTTTCAAACCACTATAATCCAAAGACAAGGAGAAAATCTTGAAGGCTGCCAGATAAAAAGCCACATTACATACAAAGAAACAAAAATAAGGATTGGAACAGACTTATCACTATGAACTGTGAAATTTAGAGACAAGGGAGTAACATTTTAAAGTTATATAAGAAAAAAACCCATACTCAAAGAAAATATTTTACAAAATTAAAGGAGAAAAAAAGATTTTTGCAAAATACAAGAACAAAGAGAATTCATTATAAGCTGACCTATTAAAGGTATTAAAGGGAGTTCTCCAGAAATAAGGACTAAGATATCAGACAATAAGTAGGATCTATAAAAATAAAGAAAAAGAATGCCAGAAATGGCATTCATGAAGGAAAATATAAAATTTATTTTTCTTATTTTTAATTTATCCCCAAAGCAAACATTGTATCAAAGTAGTGCATGTTTATGATATATGTAAAATGTATGGTAACAATAGAACAAAGGATAAGGAAGGGATTGGAATTACACTAATGTAAGTTCCATATAGTCCATGATTAAAGGAATATATTGTAAATTCTAGGGCAATCATTAGGACATTTAAAACCTATATAAAAAATAACCCCAAATTTGAGATAAGAGAGATTTTAAGCCAACCAATTAAATAATGACATTAAATTTGAACTGTGAAAAAACATACAAAATAAGATTTTCAGATTAGATAAAAACAAAATGTTACACCCAACTATATTCTGTCAATAAGACCCACTTTACATATAAAGAAATAGGTTAAAGCAAAAATACAAAAAAAGATACAATGTGAAAACACTAATCAAAAGAAAGCTAGAGTGGCTATATTAATATCAGACAAACTAGACTTCAGAACAAGGGGCATTACCAGGATAATGATAATGATAAAGGGTACAAGTCAACAAATAAACAATAATATTAAATATGTATGAACCTAACAACATAATTTAAAATATATGAAATAAAACTGAATAGAATGGATAGGAGAAATACATTCACAATTACAGTTAGAGATTTCAACTTTCAGCAATAGATTAAGCAAACAGAAAGAAAGAATTAAGGAAGCAGAAGCTCTTAACAGTACTATCAACCAAATGGATCTAGATACATATAAAACTCTACTCATTGCAGTAATAGAGTACATTTTCCTCAAGTGTGTATGGGACGTTCACCAATACAGATCTTATTGTAGACAGATCCGTATAAAGAAATAGAAATTATTTAAGGTATGCTCTCAGATCAAATGGGATTTAAACTAGAAACCAATAACAATAGGATAATTAGAAAATCTCTAAATATGAACACTTGTATTAGTGTTGAACTAAGAAATGAACACTTTAAATAGCCCATGTTTCAAAGAGAATGTCACAAAGGGAATCCAAACATATTTTGAATTGAGTGAAAATTAAAATTGAACATAGAAAAATTTGTGGAGAACAGCTAAAACACTGTTTAGAGGTAAATTTATAGCTTTTAGTGCTTTTATTTGAACAAAAGCAATTTTTTAAAATTAATGATTTAAGATCATACCTTAGGAGACTAGAAATAAAAAGAGAAAATTAAACCCAAAGCAAGTATAATGGAGGAAATAATAGCAGTTAGAGCAGATATCAATGCAATTAAAACAGAAACATATAAGAAAATCAACATAAGCAAAAGCTGGTTCTTTGAAAATGTCAATAAGTTGTTGAACCTTTAGTCAGTTGAATCACATAAAAAGAGAGAAGATGCAAATTGTAAATATTGGAATGAAATAGTGGGGACCTGGGCTTGCCTTGTCCCTGCAACATAGCTAGATTAACATCAAATCATTTTGAACACCTAGGAAATTGATCTGAAGATTAAGAGAACAATCTGCAGAATTAGAGGGAAAGAACATAGCAGGTCTGGGGTGCAGAGACATGAATTGGTGGAGAGAAAAGCCATGGTGCTATGGAAAGGAGGGAGCCCTTTCCGCAGAGAAGAGAAAGAGAAAGAGAGAGGGGGAGAGAGAGAAGCAGGTTGGGTTTGCACAAGAAAAACACTTCCCTAAAACCATTACTGGGGAGTCAAGAGGAACTGACTATGGTAAGATTTTGCAAGCTGTGGAGCTCAGATTCTGAGGTTTTGGAAGTCTGCACCATTCTCTGGAGTCAATCCAGGCAGGTGTGGCAGCCCTCCTGGGGAGGAGGGTGGACAGTGTGGTGTAGAGATCCCCTGGGTCACACTGGGAGAGAACGCTCCCCTTCCTGGAGTGAATTTGGAAGGGGGTATATTGCCTCTTCAGGACAAACGATCCATTGGGCACCATTGAGTGGTCATTCATCAGCAGGACACAGAAGCATTCACAGAGGGCAGATAACCTAGTTGCTGCTTTTTGCTGTGCTTCATCATAAATTCCAGGGCTGTGGACTGCTTTTCTGGGACGAAACAGCACCAGACACAGTGCAGAGAGGCTCTCCTCCAGAGGAGGGCAGTGGGTCTGTGCCTTGCTGGGTCCTTTAAGATTTGGAGTTTTGAATCCCAGCTACTCACCAAAGATAGAACTGTGGTGACAGTTAACATAATGTATTATTGGTTTCAGAGGTACAGGTCTGTGATTCATCAGTCTTAAATAATATCCAGTGCTCATTACTACACATACCCTCCTTAATGTCCATCACCCAATTACCCCATCCCTCCACCACCCTCCCCTCCAGTAACCCTCAGTGGGTTTCCTGTGATTAATAGTCTCTTATCGTTTGTCTTCCTCTCTGGCTTCATCTTGGTTTTTTTTTTTCTCTCTTCACCTATGATCCTCTGTTTTGTTTCTTAAATTACACATATCAGTGAGATCATATGATATATGTCTTTCTCTGATTGACTTATTTCACTTAGAATAATACCCTCTAGTTCCAACCATGTCTTTGCAAATGGCAAGATTTCATTCTTTTTGATGGCTGAGTAATATTCCATTGTATAAATATATACCACATCTTCTTTATCCATTCATCTCTCGATGGACATCTGGGTTCTTTCCATAGTTTGGCTATTGTGGACGTTACTGCTATAAACATTGGGGTGCAGGTGCCCCTTTGGATCACTACATTTCTATCTTTGGGGTAAATACCCAGTAGTGCAATTTCTGGGTCATAGGGTAGCTCTATTTTCAACTTTTTGAGGAACCTCTATACCGTCTTCCAGAGTGGCTGCACCAGCTTGCATTCCTACCAACAGTGTAAGAGGGTTTCCCTTTGTCCCCACATCCTCGCCAACATCTGTCATTTCCTGACTTGTTAGTTTTAGCCATTCTGACTGGTGTGAGGTGATATCTCATTGTGGTTTTGATTTGTATTTCCCTGATGCCAAGTGATGTTGAGCATTTTTCATGAATACAGCATCCTTTCTTGATAAAAATTTTCAAGAAAGTAGGGATAGAATACCTCAAAATCATAAAGGCCGTATATGAAAGACCCACAGCTAATATCATCCTCAGTGGGGAAAAACAGAGCTTTTCCCCTAAGATCAGGAACAAGAGAGAGATGTCTACTTTCACCACTGTTGTTCAACATAGTACTAGGAAGTCCTAGCATCAGCAATCAGACAACAAAATGAAATAAAAGGCATCCAAATCAGCAAAGAAGTCAGACTTTCACTGTTTGCAGATGACATGATACTTTATGTAGAAAACCTGAAAGACTCCACCAAAAAATTGTTAGAATTGATATATGAATTCAGCACAGTTGCAGGATGTAAAATCAACGTACAGAAATCTGTTGCATTTCTATACAC
This sequence comes from Mirounga angustirostris, assembly GCF_029215605.1. Lineage (NCBI taxonomy): Eukaryota > Metazoa > Chordata > Mammalia > Carnivora > Phocidae > Mirounga > Mirounga angustirostris. The sequence goes on along the minus strand of NW_026991709.1, from coordinate 52,781,566 downwards.
AAATAAGGAAGAAGCAGAAAGAGAAATCAAGGAATTGATCCCATTTACAATTGCACCAAAAACTATAACATACCTAGGAGTAAACCTAACCAAAGAGGTAAAAGGTCTGTACTCTAAAAATTATAGAACACTTATGAAAGAAATTGGAGAAGACACAAAGAAATGGAAAAATATCCCATGCTCATGGATTGGAAGAACCAACATTGTTAAAATGTCTATACTACCCAAAGAAATCTATCCATTTAATGCAATCCCTATTAAAATAACGCCAGCATTTTTCACAGAGCTAGAAGAAACAATCCTAAAATTTGTATGGAACCAGAAAAGACTCCAAATAGCCAAAGTAATATTGAAAAAGAAAAAGGAAAACTGGTGGCATCACAATCCGGACTTCAAGCTGTATTACAAAGCTGTAATCATCAAGACAGTATAGGCACAAAAACAGACAAATAAACCAGTGGAACAGAATAGAGAACCCAGAAATGGACCCACAAATATATGGTCAACTAATCTTTGACAAAGCAGAAAGAATATCCAATGGAAAAAAGTCTCTTCAACAAATGGTGTTGGGAAAACTGGACAACAACACACAGAAGAATGAAACTGGACCACTTTCTTACACCATACATAAAGAGAAATTCAAAATGGATGAAACATCTAAATGTGAGACAGGAAACCATCAAAATCCTAGAGGAGAACACAGGCAGTAACCTCTTTGACCTTGGCTATAGCAACTTCTTATTAGACACATCTCTGGAGGCAAGGGAAACAAAAGTAAAAATGAACTTGAGACTTCAGCAAGATAAAAAGCTTCTGCACAGCAAGGGAAACAATCAACAAAACTAAAAGGCAGCCTACAGAATGGGAGAAGATATTTGCAAATGGCATATCAAATAAAGGGCTAGTATCAAAAATCTATAAAGAACTTATTAAACTCAAGACTCAAAAAATAAATAATCCTGCAAAAAAAATAACAATCCAGTTAAGAAATGGGCAGAAGACATGAACAGACATTTCTCTGAAGAAGACATACAAATAGCTAACAGACACATGGAAAGATGTTCAACATCACTCGGCATCAGGGAAATACTAATCAAAACCACAATGAGATACCACCTCACACCTGTCAAAATGGCTATAATTAACAACTCAGGAAACAACAGATGTCCATGAGGATGAGGAGAAAGGGGAACGCTCTTACACTGTTGGTGGGAATGCAAACTTCCCAGGCACTCTGGAAAACAGTTGGAGGTTCCTCAAAAAGTTAAAAATAGAACTACCCTACAACCCAGCAATTGCACTACTAGATATTTATCCAAAAAATACAAAAATAGTGATTTGAAGGGGCACATGCAATCCCCCACCCCCAATGTTTATAGCAACATTATCAACAATAGCCATACTATGGAGAGAGACCAAATGTCCATTGAATAATGAATCGACGAAAGAAGATGTATGTGTGTGTATATATGTATATACATATATATATGTATATGTATGTGTGTATATATGTATATACATATATATGAATATATGTATGTGTGTGTATATATGTATATACATATACATATATATGCATATGTATATACATATATATATGAATATTACTCAGCCATCAGAAGGAATGAAATCTTATTTGCAATGATTGGTTGGAGCTAGAGTGTATTATGCTAAGTGAAATAAGTCAGTCAGAGAAAGGCAAATACTATATGATCTCATTCATATGTGGAATTTAAGAAAGAAAACAGATGAATATATGGGAAGGGGGAAAAGAAAAAGAGGAGAGAGGGAAACAAACCATAAGAGACTCTTAACTATAGAGAAAAAAAAAGTGCGGGTTGCTAGAGGGGAGGTGGGTGGAGGATGGGCTAAATGTGCAGGGTACAAGGGGCCCATGGAGAATTTTCTCCTAATAGGATGGAGATGATCCAAAGATGGTTGAAGTTTTTTAGACTCTGGTTCTCCTTATGTCTTTGGTGTAGTTCTCCAGAAGTTCCAAATGAGAAACTGAGGGCCTGGGAATTTTCTAAGTCCCCTCTTTGTTGGATGGTCTTGAACAACAGTTTCTGTAGTTTCTGTCTCTTCAGCAGTGGAGACTGCAGAGAAAAATGCATTCTACCTTTCAGTTGTTTTCTATTTATCTTTTAATTCCTTTCCTTATGTATCTTAATGAAATACATCAAAGTGAAAACCTGAAGCATCTGGCAGAATTTTCTGGGCCTCCTTCTCTTAAGTTCTTAAGTCCTAGATACCTTAGCAGCTCCAATTATTTTTGTGTGTCTTCTGTCCTATGAGATTTTCCAAAGCTCTATTGGCTTTTCTTTCTTTCTTTTTTTTAATAAAGATTTTATTTATTTATTTGAGAGAGAATGAGGTAGAGAGAGAGAGAGCATGAGAGGGGGGAGGGTCAGAGGGAGAAGCAGACTCCCTGCTGAGCAGGGTGCCCGATGCGGGACTCGATCCCGGGACTCCAAGATCATGACCTGAGCCGAAGGCAGTCGCTTAACCAACTGAGCCACCCAGGTGCCCCACTATTGGCTTTTCTGTCTATTAACAGAAGTCATGAGACTCCTGGATCAGAGACAAAGAATAGTCTCTTATAACAATATCAGTAGGCAGTGTATCATAGCATATTTTTCTAGTTTCAGTTCTTCAGACCCTGTCACCCAGAGGTCAACACAAAGGGGGCCAGTTGCCACCTGCACATGCAGCAATATGTGTAATTCCCTGGCTTAATTCTTAGCATTTAGCCTCACTCCAAAAACTGCCCTGAGAGAAAAAAAGGGGCAGATTGTCTGCTCACTTCTCTATGGTTCCAGTGTCTCTGTGATCTTAACTCCTCAAGTTCTGGTAGCTTCAGCCAGTCTCTAATGCCTTAAATCAGAAGGTTTTTTCTTTTCTTTCTTTCTTTCTCCTCCTTCTGCTCCTTCTTCTTCTTCTCCTTCTCCTTTTTCTTCTTCTTCATCTGGCTCTTCTACTTTTTTTGAGAGGAGTATTGGTTTCTGAAAGTAATTCCACCTTAGCTGCTTGTAAGATTCTTTAATTTAGTCACACTTCGAATTATATCACATAGTAATTTCTTGTTTATTTTCCATCTGATTTAGGAATATAAGCACTATAAAATCAGGTTACTTTGGCTTATTCACCAGTGAATCCCCAATGCCTTGAAAAGCACATAACAACTTAGGCATTTAATAATATTGAATAAATAGGCAGCTGGATTCATTTAGATGAAAAATAATAAAGCCACATTAAAAAATTTACATCTAAATGCTTACTGACCTATATCTAGTAGTTTCTACTACTTATATCTCCATATTTTCTCAGTAAAAATAGTTCATATTTCCATAATAGTTCATGGCTTTAGCACATGGATTTATTAGTACACAGATATGTCTTTAGTTCTAATTAGGAGGAGATGCATAAGTGTTCTGTGAGTTTGAAAATAGTTATTTTTTCTCTATGACCTAAAAGAAGGTGTAAATGAATAGAGATTATTTTATGCACACGTCCTGTTTCTTCCTGTCCTTGTAGAATACTTTCAACTCTCTTACAGCTTCATGCTTGCTGCCTTCTTCCTTTGATCAAAAGCTGCATTCATTTTGCATCCTGTTAAAAAGTTACCTTTTATAAAGGTCTAAGACATTTTTCTGGTGATTCAATTACTCTCATCTCTATCTCCCACAGCTCTGTGTGTATTCTTCTGCTATAGTCCCTATTATAATCTATTTTATTTTATTTTTTAAAAGATTTTATTTATTTATTTGACAGAGAAAGATAGCGAGAGAGGGAACACAAGCAGAGGCAGTGGGAGAGGGAGAAGCAGGCTTCCCGCCGAGCAGGGAGCCCGATGCGGGGCTCGATCCCAGGACCCTGGGACCATGACCTGAGCCGAAGGTAGATGCTTAATGACTGAGCCACCCAGGCACCCCTACATTCTCTTTAGTTAATTGCTTACATGTTTGGTTTCTACCTGATTACTGAGTTTTGTGGGGTTTTTTGTTTGTTTGTTTTTGTTTTTAATAAATATCTTTGGGTCCTTAGTACCTAGCACATGGTCAGGCACATCAAAGTATCTTAGAAAATGTTGGTTGGATGCTTTAGTAAGCTTAGAATGTTATCAATCTTAGGAGTATGTACATTTTTAAAAGACAATAACAAAATGAAACTAATTTTGGAATTTTGATGAGCAATCAGTTGTGTATAGAAGCTATGGGAGAAGAGGAGGCTTTCTGAGAATCAGTGGACTCCAATATTCTGTTTATTCCTGAACTTGCATACTTTAAATCTTTTTTCATAACGAATATCCTTGGAATCAGCCTTGACTTTTAGGGAGGGGGGTATGGGCTGTCATCTAGCTGGTGTGATTTTAACAGAACCAGCAAGATTCTCCCCTAACTCTCCTCTATTTGTGTTCAAAATTCTACATATAGTGATCTCTTGCCTTGTTTTAGGTTTGGAATCATGCTGTAGACCAATCTTAAACAAAAATGTTTATACGTAGGGATATATATCAGTTTACTAACCCAGATAATATCTCTTCATGATAAAAGAAGTCTGGTCAGGTAAAATGGTACATGCCTGGAGAGAGGTATGAGCAGCAGAAAAGGCAGAAGAGATATAGCAAGGATAACAAAAGGGGAAACCAAAGACCAACGGTGAGTTATTGACTCCTTTGTCAAAGTTTAATCTTCTCTTGAGATTCTTTTTTTATATTGTATTTTCTTAATCTGCCAAAATAAAAGAAAATAAATGAAAAGCTAATGCAAATAGTGCTCTAAACATCTCAAGTGTTTATTTAGTGGAATATTATGTTATGGTTCACATGTTGAAAAAGTTAGGGTTTTGAAAAGCATGTGAAGGCCATTTAGTATGCAAATAAATTTACAGAGAGATGAAATATTTTCTGTTCTAACTCCTCAAATCACATATAAATATAGGTATTTTATCTTACTTTGCTCTTATTACTGCCAAATTGAATTATAATAGTTTAATGTAAATAAATTAACTATCTATACATTTTGGTTTGCTTTTCCATAGGTTAATAGCAGTTTCAGTATCTTGGGCCATGAGTACTGTCATTTGGCAATGATATTGCTCTGTACTTGAAAAAGAATATGCTTTTGTAAACTAGCTGCTTTGTCTATCACAGGCAATATTTAGAGGCTATAGATACATGTAAATGATGATGATGCTAGGGTTATTTAAGTTGGCTACAACCATTAATATCTACAAACCTTTCTCTACACGTGCCTACAATATAGAACCATGTGTTCCATATACGTGACATAATTAAATAATCATTAGTTTCTGTGAGAAAAAAAATCTATATTTTTGCACTGGAGTTTATTTACATAATGAAAGGTCACCTCACACCTGTTAGGATGGCTTTTTTTTTTTTTTTTTAAGATAGCAAGTGTTAGTGAGGTTGTAAAGAAATTGGAACCCTTATGCTCTGTTGGTAGGAATGTAAAATGATGCAGCCACTATGAAAAATAGCATGGAGGGTCTTCAAAAAATTAAAACTGGAACTACAATATGATCCAGCAGTCCCTTTTCTGGGTATTTATCCAAAAGAATTGAAATTGGGCTCTAGAAGGGATAGCTGTGCTCCCATGTTCATTGCATTATTCACCATAGCCAAGTTATGGAAACAAACCAAATGTCCACAGGTTAAAGAAAATGTGGTAAGTGCACTTAAATTTTTTTTAAGAGGGTAAATCTCATAGTAAGTGTTCTTAACACACACACACACACACACACACACAGAGGGACACAAGGAAGCTTTTCTACACAGTTGTCGTGAGGGTTAAATTAGATAATGTACACAAAGTGCAATGCTGGCAGACAACAAACATTTAATAAATAATAGTTAACCTTAGTATTATGGTTAAGCAATATTCTCCCCCTCCTCATATTTCCATAAAGAAGAGAAAATTAACACTTTACTTCTGGAGGAAGGCTTATGATAGGTTAGGGGAGAGCCTCTATCTCTGTTTGCTCCTACCCACAGATGAAAGAGTGGCAAATTTTGTATTAGAAACATTCAATTCCTTATGTGTCCTGCCTACCTCCATCTTACTTTTCAGAGCCAGTTTGCCCACAGGGCATCAAATTGTGGATTCTCTCCATCACGCCTGCCTCTTGCTTGTTCTTGTCCAGCCATGCCGGTATCTAATTTAGAATGAAGTCTAGACGAGCTCATTTAACTGCAGGTCTTGAACCACAGTTCTGCAATCCGCTTTATCAGGAGTAAGTGTGATAATGTTATCGCCATCTGTCTAACTTTGCTCTCTCCATTTGCTTTGAAGTTGAACGTGAAAAATGATAGGGTGATTTATTTGCCCTCTAACTACCCCCCCATGTTTTTGTTTTCCAAACCATTTTGCTGTGTCCTTCGGTGCTGTTAACTGCAGTTATCACTGTGGAATTTCTTTACATTTAGTCTCAGGCATTGCTTCTCCAGTTGCTAGCTGCTGCCTTGCCAGGCAATAGTCGTGGCCCCCGTTGGACTGCTTCCAAGAAGGCCTTGGCCCTGGTCCCATCACAGCTGCAGGCTGATGTGGGAGATGGTGCTGCCCTAGACACTTTGTTAGTGTTTGTTCTGCCCCGTGCCCTGTTGCCGTCATAGAGATCTAGGCGCCTGCTGTGACCAGCATCAGAAGGCACAGGCCGTGCTGCTTAAGAAGCAGTATCCTGTAGTCCCAGGCACCATACATAGGTCCCAGAGCCCTCTTCTGCAAAAGAAGTAAGACACTTCTCCAGATATTCAGGATATATGCTGAGTCTAATCTACCTACACTGCAAGAATGATTACTTTTCCATTCCCATATATTTCCCCCTGGTCGAATGTACAGATTTCCTCCTTTGAAGTGCTTCCATTACCGAGTATGAACACTTAATCCCTCCCTTTTAGGAATCTTCTTCTCTATAGTGAGAAAAACCCTCCTCTCAAGGTTTAGCTGACAGCTGTCGAAATGAATACCCCGGTCAGAGATTGTGCAGCCAGAAGCAAAAGTATATTGTCAGTCATGCAGGAATTTCTTGGCCCGTGTTTTGTGCAAACAGCTGCTCCATTTTCAGTTTTGAACTTGGCAGACCTCATTTTAAATACGCATTGCCAAAAATTATGGTTCATTTACTTATTTTCCCTTCTCCCAATTGGAAAACGAGAAGGGGTCAAATAGAGAGCTAAAATGGGGTCAATATGGAGTTGAACTTCTAGCAAATGACACTGTTTACTTACCAGCATCAGATGTTTCTGGAGTACTCATGTGGCCAGTTCTATTTATGTTCGTATATATATATTATGTATGTACATATGCATTTATGTAGCAAATCAGCCATAGGTTTTAACAGAGAGGACAAGCATGAAATTAATGGTTTGTGTTGGTTTACTAATTTCTGGGGAGATTTCTGGTCTAGTAAAATGTACAATCCCTTCCCACTTTGCAATGGTATTTACTTCCTTTCCTAAAATGACTCATATTAGGTATCCTTACAATTAATCCCACCAGTTGATTTATATGTGTTAGCCAAAAAAAAGAAAAAGTAGAGCATTTATGATGTATGGGACTCAAAAATGCCCATTCTCTTTCACTGCCATTCAGTTTTTGTTAACTGTAATTGCTGTGGACACAGTTCTGGTGGTCTGTGGTACCGAACCTCCTTTCCTTGCAACAGTCTCTCCCTTCCAGTGCACTTTCCATATTACCACTGGTGATCGAGATAAAAATGTAAATCTGCCATGTCACACTCACCTGTGTTCAAACTTGCCGGTTCCTGATTTCCTACATAATAAATCTACTCTTTATCCTAGCACAAAAGGAAGGCCCTTCAATATCTAAGGTAAAACTTTCTAGCCTGCTACCCTGGAGCTCCTCTTTCTTGCCTCCTCCCTAATTCTTCCTCATCCATTCCTCCCCTGGTGCCCAGAATTCTAATTAAACGCTCTTTTTGGAACAAAGCTTGCATTTCCATGCCTCTGAGAATTTCCTCATGATATTTGCATCGGATATTACCTCTGGGTTCCTTTCTCTCCCTTGTCTGCTTGGAGAATTCTACTCATCCTTCAGGACCCAGCACAGTTGATATCTCATTATGAAGCCCTCAAGTTAATTGTACAATGATTCTCAGTTTTCATGTTTGTCTAACTAACTAGTTGTGAGCTCTTCAAGGGGGAGATAGTAATTTATTTATCAGCTTCGCTCCTAAGACTTATGCCCTTGAATTGGAGTGGGAGGAGGGAGAAGAAAACAGAGGTCTAGCTTCTGACACAAAGGCCTGCAAAGGCAGTGCTCCCTTTTTTCCTTTGTTATCACAAGAGGTCTAAATTGTTGCCTAAAAGCCCAGTGTGGGTGAGTGGTGGCCTCCATGGTCCCCACTGCTGAGGCATTCAGACCTAAGCAGCTCCCTCAGGTATGCTGGCTCCTGAGAGATTCTGCCTCATCTACTGGTGATGTCATGCTCAGGCTCCTTTCCTCTGGGGCTAAGCTCTGGTCTGCATGACGTGGTCCCTGACCAGCCTGGAAGTCCTAGAGTTCTCTTCCCTCAATGGCTTAGTTGTATGGACTGAAGGCACTGTCTGCTTTACTCTGAAGAGCTGGGATTCCACGTAGCTTCCTGGCCTTGCTTCTCCTGGGCTGATCTCCCAGGCCCTTTCTCCTCAGTACTAATAAATTAATTCTGTTTACTATCAGAACAATCCTATGCAGTATATACTGTTACTATCCTAATTTTATAGAAGAGGAAACTGGCACAGAGAAAAGTCAAAGAGCCACGATTCAAACCCAAGCCATCTGGCACCCGAGTCCACGCTCCTAACCAGTATACTTTGGAGTCTTTTACATTAAACTTCATGCTCAAATCAGGAGATCATTTGTTTGCCTACAACAGGACAGTTTATATATACAGAGAGAGAGATGTATATATATGTATGTATATATATGTATATATATATAATAATCTATATGAAATATATATATTTGTTGAATTGTTGAATCCTCCCACAACATGTGAAAAATGGTTAGAATGGTGATTCGAATCCTGGTTTTATTATTCTAAAATAAATGATCTTTTCACTTAATACACTAACTGCTTTTGTAGTTTGGATGTCAAAAATAGTTTTTGAAGATTTATTTTGAAAGGAATGGTAACTCTTCCCCATTTTTACAAAAGTATCCATAACAAGGGGGAATATAATAAGGATGAATAATTTTAGGCCTTGAAAGGATTTCTTGTGCACTGGCATTTTGTCTTTTTTTCAGCTCATAGTACTAAATGGGCTGACTTAAAAAAAAAAAAAAAAAAGACAGACTGAAAGCATCGGATTTTTTATTCCAGTGACTCAATCCCCATTGTATGAAGTAGAGCAAAATGAATAAGTAGAACTTTGTACATTCAGCACCTCAATTATTAAATGTATCCATAGAAGCCTGCTCTGTCAAATTTGCTATGGAGGTATGAACATTTATCTGTTTGTGCTCTGTCGTCATAACTGGTTTTTGCTTTTTAAACAGATCATCAAATTAGCACATTAAAGTGACATCCCTGTTTCTCATAGAACATTTGAATTATGTACTATAGTATATGCTTTCATCATTTATTTTAATCATGTTTTTCACTCAGTAGGTTAAAATGAAAGTTATTGAAATCAGAAAGTATAGTATCAAATCACTGTAATTGTTTCAGATAGATTACAGTTGTTAGCACCTAGAGAGCTGTCTTCATATATTTTTGTTCTTCTGTTTGTTTTGTGAGGCCCCCTTTAATTTTTTTTTCTATTAAAAATGTGTTAGATTACAACATCAGTTGGTGCTAGAATATTTTTTCTTTATTTTGTCTGGATACCATTTTCCCAGATTAACTGGCTTTCCTGGAAACTTTGAGTCTGGCCACAACATGAAGAATGACAACTTCCCTTTCTCCATTTCCAGAGGAGATTGTAGTGCGCTCATGGAGAGAGGAGGAAAGGACCTGACTTTCAGCGTAACTGGCTTTGTCCCTGTGAATGAATGTTTCCCTAGCATTGGAAAGGTGGTGGCAAGACACCAGAACCACACATCCCTGAAAAGACCTAACACATGAAAGATAATCTTAGTTTCTGCTGTGATTTATAAGCCCAGATAAAACACTTCTTTGAGTTCTCTGGCACATTTGCAACCGATGGCTTTCCTTGAATGAATACAGTGGCAGTGGATTCATTGGCCAGGTTCATTGCTTATCTCTATAGCAGAAAGTTATCTAGGTTGTGTATCACCTATGACCTCAGGGATGTCAGCCAGTTATCCTGTGGTCCATTCAGCCTGGTCATTGTCCCTTGTCAGTGAGGCAGTCATAGAGTTCCATCTGGACAAATATAGAAGTTATTTTCACCTTGACTTCTGTATTTTTTAAAAAACTTTCAAGGATAAAGAGAAGTTGTATTGGCTTTGAAGAGACATATCTGGTGTTTGGATGGAGGCCAGATACTTCTTCTCTTGAGTTTTTAGATCACTGTACAAGTTTCAGTGTTTTATAATTAGTATGCATTTGATAAAAGTGACTTATGTAAAGTTTTGGGGAGAATCTTTTGTTTAGGTACAGCAGAGTAGTTTCAGCTCAATACTACAGATGATATATTGAATATAAGGGAAGTTAAGTTTTTGATTCAAGGTTGCTAGTAATTCTTGGTAGATTTGGAGTAGAACTAACATCCTTTGGCCTTTTGATAGGTACTCTTTCCTTTATATCACACTTTTTTAGGATGTTTAATGCATCTCAAAATTAAACTATTATTTGAATCTGCCTAAACTAAAGACAACTACTTGTTCTCTAATATCCATTATCCCCATATCTAATATTAGAACCCCTAATTTTAACTTGGCACATGGCCACTTGGAATAAAGACTACCTGTCCCAGCCTCCCTTTCATTATAGGTAGTTCTGTGACTAAATATTCTCCAATGGGGAAGAAATGATGTGTACAGCTGCTTGGTCACCCCTTATAGGAAAAGCCTTAACCTTACATTTCCCTTTTCCCTTTCCCACTCATAAGAGTAATGATGTGGATGCTATTGATAAGGGTAAAATCCTAAAGATAGAGAAGTTAGTAGGAACTTGGGTCCCTGATACTATGGAACCATCCTGCCAACCTATTTGCTTAGGACTAGACTTTTATGCAAGAGAGATAAACATTCACCTTGTTTTAATCACTGATAATTTAGAACTCAGTTACAGCAACTTAACATAGCGTACAATTTAATGATTTGCAAATTTAATGCCGCAAATTAATATTTTATAACCACCAAATTTAAACACAATATATTGGACATTAATACTTATGTAAATATCTGGGAATCTTGGAATTAAACTGCTGTTATCAGTTCTTCTGTTTCTAGAGTCCTTACAAGAGTATGTACAGTGTGGACTCTGATGTCTCTTTAGTATTTCCTACTGCTCTCCTCTCAGTCAGCCCAACCATAACTTTTTGCTCTTCCTAACATTCCAGACACGCTATGTCTTCCTTCCTTGGGGTATATGTTGTTTTGTTGTTGTTGTTAGTTTTTGGGTTTTATCCCTCTTCTGCAAATCTCTTTGCCTAGCCATCTAACATATCTCTGTTTCTACAGTCTTAGAATTTTGCTCAGTTTTTACCTTTCCATTAAATCCTTCCTTGACCACTTCAATAAATTTTATTCTCCATTGCCTTGGTACTCACATCCCCTTTGTACACTTAATTTTTCTCCCTATAATTTATTTCGTTTTTTTCCCCTCCTCACTGAAATACTAGCTCTATAAGAGCAGAGACTTTCCCTGTTCAACCCATTGCTGTGTTCCCAGCACACTGTCTGGCACCCAGAAATCACTGGATGAATACCTAATAAATAGAGGCATGAGTCAACCTTAAGTGTTTGGGTGGATATAAATGATGTTATGATCTCTTTAAGGTAATAATATTCTGATAACTCATGTTGTTTTCTGAAATATCTATAAAAGGAATATGTTGGCTCTTCTAGAGGTAAAATCTCTTTCAGTGAAGCTGTGACTGATGAAAATTTCATAGACTGATAGGAAAGCTCATTCATTCACATGCAATATTGAATTTCCTTAACAGATTACTAATGTCTGATCTTGAAATTATTAGAAAAAAATCCTAAAATTGTGAGGTCTTTAGGAAATAGTTCGTCACATGCACTCTGCAATAAAATTACATTTTAGTATTATACTTCCTATCTTCATTTTCCCAAAGTAAGAAATCTATGCTAAATTGGCTGTAAAAATAAAAGCAAATGCAGAACAAATAATCCTTTCTTGTAATGCACCAACCAACAGCTTAACACTATAGTGAGAATACTCTATTTCAGTTCCAGAACTGTCACATTAGTCTATTTTTATAAGTCAAGTTAAATCTAGCCTGAGGTTATACTAGAAATTCAGTATCAGGTATCTTTTTTTTTTTTTTAGAGGGGTGGGTAGGGTCAGAAGGACAGAGAATCTTAATTAGGCTCCATGCCCAGCGCGAGCTGGACACGGGGCTCAATCTCACAACCCTGAGATCATGACCTGAGCTGAAATCAAGAGTCTCACCCTTAACCGACTGAGCCACCCAGGTGCCCCATCCACTATCAAGAATTTTTAAGATCCCTCCCTCCATTCAAGAACTTTGGGCTTATGTAGATCTGGAAAACTAGAAACAAGGCTCATTCCTCGCCTGCAGGCATTGCAATCCATACCACCACCATCATCAGATACAGTGTTCAGTTCCATTGCTGGTTTTCTGCTCCATCATGGGCTCTGCTGCTCTGCATGAGTTGGTGCTATTCCTCACAGCCATGCTCTCTGCTGACAAGGACCCAGTGTAGTTCTCTGGTCTCTATTGTCAAATGGTAGTGTTAAGTTTCCTTACACCATCAGCACCCATCACCTTTCCCCCTAAGACCATTTGTTTTTATCCATAATAAGGACTTTCAAAATCTTGTCCTCTTTCTTATCTACAGGAGCGACTTCTTTTTTCCAGTATCCTCTATAATCTCTATGTGAGCTGTGAAGTGCCATGTTATCACTACCTAAAGTCTTAAAAACTAAAGCCATTAATTTCAGCTCTAATTAGGATACAAGTGTAAGGAATTTAAGACTTTTAAGGAGATATTTTAGTGTCAGGAAAAATTGTGAAAGATTTTGAAATGGGCAAACAAGATTACGAATTGCTCTATCTAGGGCACCCTTTCCAGCTATCTCTGTCTTTTGTTTTCTCTGAACTATGTTACAAAGCTATTTTCAGAAAACTAGTAAGAATGCAAGTAATTTCTGTCCATGTAAATTCAAATGAAAATGTGTCAGGTTGAATGTAATTGATTATTGCCGTATAGATACAGACTAGTTTTACATCTGTTTGTAAATTCATTTCAGATTTCTGATTGCCTATATATGGGAGTGCTTTAAATTCCTTTTTGAGAGAATTGTAATATTTTACTGGTTTTCTAATTTACTGATGACTTAAATATAGTATTTGACATGCATTAGTTTTGTTTGCAAACCATGATTTTATCTTTTAAAAATTATCCTTTTACATTAAAGGCATAATGGTGACCTCTTCTTATGAAGGGACTATATAAAGGAAATGCATATATATTCTTTCTTAGTGCATCCAATGTAGCCTAAAACAAAACAGAACAAAACATTAACAACAGGGATACCTGGGTGGCTCAGTCAGTTAAACGTCTGCCTTTGGCTCAGGTCATGATCCCAGGACCCTGGGATCCAGTCCCATGATGGTCTCTTTGCTCGGTGCGGAGTCTGCTTCTCCCTCTGCCTGCCACTCCGCCTGCTTGTGCTCTCTCACTCTCTCTCTCTGACAAATAAAATCTTAAAAAAATAAATAAATAAACATTAACAACAAAGAAGAACATTAATCAGATTTTCCAGCTCCTCATTATCTAGTCTTTTTATGTCAGAATTCTGAGCTTTTGTAATGCTCACAAAAACAGTTGAAGTGTGCTATAGATATATATGATATTCATAAAGAAAGAACATCTTTGTCTTACTGACCCTTTGCCACATACGAAGAAAAGTTTTAAATTGATATATATGGAGAAAAAAATAGCAATGTTCAATAAAACTTTAAAAAACTACAATTAATTTGAATTATATTAAAAGAGAATGTGTGGGATTTCATTCTAGGTCTGAGCTAAATTAGACTTTTGTATACAAAAATTAACATATTCAACATATCTTTTTTTTAAAGAAAAAAATTTAAGTATATTAATGTAAAAATGATTTCAGAACCTATATCCACACCATTAGGAATAGGATGGTGATTGCTGTCCTCAGAAATCTCAGTTTATTATGTTTGTATGTAAAAACCCTGTTAATTGTATCCTATATCATCCTTATCTGTGGGTGAAATGTTTCCAAAGCCAAGACAGGTAATTGGTTTAACTTTAAGGAAAGTTAGTATTGAGAAATTATATGTAGCTCTCGGCAGATGTATCCAAAATTTCTTTATTTTCCACCTACCTTCCTCAAATTATTCTATGATAGAGAATATTTAAGATAGTTTTCATTTTTTCCATTGTTATTTAAAAGGCCTCTGGGTAAGCAGTAAAAGCTATAACTGATTTTTAATACTTCATTTCCATTTGATTTTTCCCTGACCATCATCCTGGAAAGATTCTGTTGATTATTAAAATAGATCAGTATTGAAGATGTTTCAAAAAAAAAAAGACCAAAAATACTAAAAAATGAAAATACTAGTAATCTAGAGCCTACAAATTTATTTTATAAATGATCAAAAGTTGACCAAAGAGGGGCGCCTGGGTGGCTCAGTCGGTTAAGCAACTGCCTTCGGCTCAGGTCATGATCCCAGGGTCCTGGGATCGAGTCCCACATCGGGCTCCTGCTCCGCGGGAAGCCTGTTTCTCCCTCTCCCACTCCCCCTGCTTGTGTTCCCTCTCTCGCTGTGTCTCTCGTTGTCAAATAAATAAAATCTTAAAAAAAAAAAAAAAAGTTGACCAAAGATGCAATAGAGAACCATGTTTAATCATTTGGTTGAGAGGGAAATAAAAGGAATTAAGTTGAAATCACACACTCAGGGGAGTCTGGGTGGCTCAGTCAATTAAGTGGCTGCCTTTGGCCCAGGCCATGATCTCAGGGTCCTGGGATCAAGCCCCGCTTGATCCCTCTCCCTCTGCCTGCCACTCCCCCTGCTTGTACTCTCTCTTTATGTGTGTCAAATAAATAAATCTTAAAAAAAAAAAAAAAGAAATCACACACTCAAAGTAACTCTTATGATAAGCAGCATGATTAAGAGAATTTCTGAATGGATAGAAATATAATTATATTAAGACCTGCAGTAACTATTCAGGATAACTTTGACAAAGTTTTCAGTGGCTTAAAAATTCAAAAGCTAATTAAAATTAGCTGAAATAGGAACAGTGTCACGTACATTTAGAACTAGATGAACAAAGGATAATAGATTGGAAGAGCAATAGGGATGATTAAAATGCTTTGATTTGGGGGGAAATTAAAATATAATAACTATAACTGCTAAAGAAAAACATATTTCATTCAGATATATGGATTTATAGGATGAGGTAACATTTTTAAGGTCACCATATAAGATTTAATAATCTCCAAATACATCTTGTGAAAATATGAATACCAGCTAATTGGAATAAACTATTAGGGAATGGTTTATGTGGTGTATTTTTTGAATAAAAGTTTTTTTTTTTTAAAGCTCTTTTATGTTTATTGGTATTTGTGTTTTAGAAAAAGCTGGGTGTGGGGGCACCTGGGTGATGCAGTTGGTTGAGCATCCAACTCTTGGTTTCCGCTCAGGTCATGATCTCAGGGTCTTGAGATGGAGCCCGGTATTGGGCTCCCCGCTCAGCCTGGAGTCTGCTTGAGACTCTCTCTCCTTCTCCCTCTGCCTCTCCTGGTCATGTTCATGCCCTCTCTCTTTCTCTGTCTCAAATAAATAAATCTCAAAAAAAAAAAAAAAAGAAAAAGTTGGATGTGAATACAAATAAATTCATTTTGACCACTTATTGAGGGTTTACTCAATTCCAGACACCAGACAATTAAGTTTTCATGTTATACCTTATTTAATCCACACAGTATCTCTATGAAATGGCACTGAGTTCCTCAGTCTCCTTCAGGTATGCTCATGTCAGCATTAGGTCCTAACTGTAGCAGTGTATCTGCTGTTATTCTTTTTTTTTTTTTTTTAAGATTTTATTTATTTATTTTAGAGAGAGAGAGAGAGAGAGAGAGAGAAAGCACAAATGGGGGGAGGGGCAGAAGGAGAGGGAGAGAAAATCCCAAGCAGACTCTGTGCTAAGCATGGAGCCCAACACGGGGCTCGATCCCAGGACCCTGATCATGACCTGAGCTGAAATCAAGAGTCAGTCTCTTAACCGACTGAGCCATCTCTGGCTCCATCTTGATCTTATCCTTCATCCATCTCTGTCCTTGCATGTGGTTATCATGCATTGTAAGGTACCTCAGAGAAGACAATTCAGTCTAAATATGAAACCACTACTTTAGTTTTAAAAAAAAAATCTGTTGTACCTTAATCAGGGCAATTTTTACTACTTTTCAACACATTCTATATGCTAGTCACTGCCTAAACCTTTTCCATACATTGTATTATATAAGCTTCCTGATAATTATGTGTGATGGATATTATGATCACCCCTAGTTTTCTCACTGGAGAACACAGTACGACTTCAAAGCTTGTTCTCTGATTTTTTATAGTATATCACCTCCTTGGAAATTGTATGTTACTCCAGTTTTATATACACAAACACACACACCCATTTGAAGTAAAATTTATATATAGTGAATACAGAGATCTTAAGTGTACAATTCAATGAGCTTTAGTAAATGTGTGTGATCTGTGTAATCACCACACAGTCAAAATATAGAACATACAAATCACTTCAGAAAACTCCCTCACCCTCCTTCAAGGCAATACACAACCAAATAGGTAAAATTGTTCTGATTTGTATTACCATGGTGTAGTTTTTCCTCCCCTTGAACTTCATATAAATAGAATAGTATAGTATATACTTTTTTATGTCTGGCTTCTTTCACTCACCATAATGAGTTTAAGATTCATCCATGTTGTGATGCTCACTTCGGCACATTCATCCATGGTGTGTCTATGAGTAGTTCATTATTTTTCAGTATCATATTGCATATCTTTGTTAATTTTTATATAAGGATATTTTGGTTATAACGCTATTATAAATGAACTTTTTTGTTCTCTAAATTTCCTTTTCCTTTTTCTTTTTGCTGCTACTATATTGAAATACCATTGAATTTTGTATATTGATCATGCATCCTTCAAAATTGATAAATTTACTTATTTGCTGTTGTTATGGGCTGAATTATGGTTTCTCAAAATTCATATGTTGAAGCATAACCCTCAGTACCTCAGAATGGTACTATATTTGGAGGTAGAACCTTTCAAGGGGTAATTAAGTTAAATGTGGTGAGTTGGGTGGCCTAATCCAATCTGACTGGTATCCTTGTAAGAAAGGGAAATTTGGACACACAAAGAGACACCAGGGGTGCACACACAGAGAAAGGACCATGTGAAGACACAAGGAGAAGACAGCCATCTGAAAGCCAAGGAGATAGGCCTCAGGAGAAACCAGACTGGCCCACACCTTGATCTTGGACTTCTAGCCTCTAGAATTGTGAGAAAATAAATTTCTGTTGTGTGAGCTACTCAGTCTGTAATATTTTGTTAGGGCAGCCCTAAAAATCTAATACAGTTCTTGTTTTGTTTTTTTGTTTGTTTTGGTTTGGTTTGGTTTTAGTAGATTTCTTAGGACTTTGCATGTAAACACTTAGCAAGCATAGAAACTTTTATTTTTTCATTTATAATCTTCATGTCTTCTTTTTCTTGCATTTGTATTAACTACATATATCATAATCATAGTCAAAATAAATAGAAAATAACCGTATATTCCTTGTTCTCAATCTTAGGATGAAAGTGTTCAATATTTCACATTAAAATCATACTAGGTGTAGGATTTTCATGGATGCCATTTATTAATAATGATCCTCCCTTCTATTCCTAGATTTCTGAGTTTTTGTTTTGGTTTTTAAAATCAAAATTTGGTGTTGAATTTTTTCAAGTGCTTCACTTGAAATTAGAATGATTATGTGATTTTCTTCTCTATATTTTGTTAATTTGGTGAATTACACTAATTTTAAAATATTTAACCAATCTTGTATTCCTGGGATAAAACTTGATGTATTACTTTTTATGTATTGCTAAACTTCATTTGTTAATATTTTGTTAAAGATTTTTGTTTTCATATTCACGAGGGATTTTGGTCTGTGATTTTCCTTTGTGGCAATATTTTCTCCAAGTTTTGGCATCTGTGTTATGCTGGTTTCAGAAAATAAGTTGGGAAGTGTACTTTCTGTTGTCTGAAAGATTTTCTGTAAGATTGTCGTAATTTATTCTTGAAATATTTTTCCACTTAATTCATGACATTGAATTTGTCATACAATTGTTCAATGTATTTCTATATTATAATTTTAATGTCTTTAGTATCTGCTGTGTCATTTCCTTTTAATTCTTTCCTTGTAAATTTGTGTTTTCTCTTAATTTTTGCACTGGTCTAGCTATTTTTGCTTTCTATTTCTTTAATTTCTGTTCTTATTTTTATTATTTCCTTTTGCCTACTTGCTTTATGTATAGCTTACTCTTTTTCTAATTTCCTAAAGTAATAATTTAAGTCACTGATTTTGACCTTTTTCTTTTCTAGTGTAAGTTTTTAAAGCTATGAATTTCCTTCTAAGTATTTTATTTTAGTAATTTTGATATACTATAATTTTTATTATATCATTAAATAAAAAATATGTATTTTCTTGTGTTTTCTTCTTGGATCTGTGTAATTTTGAATGCAGTGTAGATTGTTTAATTTACTTATATTTGCAGCTTTAGATATCTCAGTTATCATTTTTAAAATTAACTTTGTTTTTAATTTCTACTGATTGAAATTTTTTAAAGATTGATTTATTTATTTTAGAGAGAGAGCAAGTGAGAGAGAACAAGTGGGGAAAGGGGTAGAGGAGGAGGGGGAGGGAAAGAGACTCTCAAGTAGACTCCAGGCTGAGCGTGGCGCCTGATCCACGGGCTGGATCCCAGGACCCTGAGATCAAGACCTGAGCTGAAATCAAGAGTCGGATGCTTAACCAAATGAGCCACCCAGGCGCCCCTCGTGTGCATTTTTAAAGATGATTCTCTGCCTTTGTTGGTTGAAGTGTTCTATGAATGTCAATTAGGACAAGCTGTTTGATATTATTGTTGAAATTTATAAATTTTCTAGTTTTTTGTCTTGCTTTTCTATCAATTATTGAAAGAGAAGTGTTAAAACTTCCAGCTATGACTGTGGATATATCTATTTGTCCTTTAATTTGTTATTTTTTTTGCTTCTTGCATTTTGAAGTTTTGCTATTATGTATATACACATTTAGGAATGTTATATCTTACTGATGAATTTACTCTTTTATTAATATAAAGTATTTCCCTTAATTTTTGGCAATATTTCTTGTTTTGAACTCACCATTTGTCTAAATAGAGCTACTTCAATTTTCTTATGATTAATATTTGAATGGTATATATTTTTCTTTCAACATATGTCTTCATATTTAAAATGCCTTTCTTATGGCAGCATACAGTTGGGTTTTTGCTTTCCCTTTCAAATCTAAGAATCTCTCTCTTTTTTTGGAAGTGTGTACCTCTTAATACTTTTCACCTATTTTTCCCATCCCCCCACCCACCTCCCATCTGGCAAATACCAGTTTGTTCTCTATGATTTAAGAGTCTGTTTGATTTCTGTTTGTTCATTTGGTTTTTTTTGTTTCTTTTTAGACTCCATATATACGTGAAGTCACGTGGTGTTTATCTTTCTCTGATTTATTTCACTTAGCATACCTTTTAGGTTTATCCACAGCAAATGGCAGGATATCATTTTTTTGATGGCTTAGTAATATTCCATTGTATATGTACACTACATCTTCTTTATCCATTCATCTATCAGTGAACTTAGATTGCTCCCATATATTGGCTATTGTAAATAATGCTGCAATAAACATAGGGGTGCACATATGTTTTTGAATTAGTGTTTTTACTTTCTTTGGGTAAATATCCTAAAGTAGAATTACTGGATCATATGGTTATTTTTTGGTAGTTCTTTGTGTTTTTGTTTTTGTTTTTAGGAAACTCCGTACTGTTTTCCACAATAGTTGCACCAATTTATGAGGGTTCCTTTTTCTCAACTTCGTCGCCAACATTTGTTATTTCTTACCTTTTGGATACTAACCATTCTGAGTGGTATGAGTTAATATTTCATTGTGGTTTTGATTTGCATTTCCCTGATAAATAGTGATGTTGAGCATCTTTTCATGTGTCTGTTGGCCGTCTGTATGTCTTCTTCAGAAAAATATCTATTCAGGTCTTCTGCTCATTTTTTAATTGGATGTTTTTAGGTGTTCAATTATGTTAGTTATTTGTAAATTTTGGATATTAGTCCCCTATTAGATATATCATTTGCAAATATTTTCTGCTATTCAGTAGGTTGGCTCTTTGTTTTGTTGTTGATTTCCTTTGCCATGCAAAAGCTTTTTATTTTCATGTAGTCATAATAGTTTCTTTTTGCTTTTGTTTCCTTTGCATGAAAAGACATCCATAAATATGTTGCTGAGGCTGATGTCCAGGAGATTACTGCCTATGTTTTCTTTAAGGAGCTTTATGGTTTCAGGTCTCATATTAGGTTTTTAATCCATTTTGAGTTTATTTTTGTGTATGGTGTAAAACAGTGGTCCAGTTTCATTCTTTTGCATATAGCTGTCTGGGTTTCCCAACACCATTTATTGAAAAGACTATCTTTTCCCTATTGTGTATATTCTTGCTTCATTTGTCATAGACAATTTGTTTCTTTTAATTGGAGTGTTTAGTAGTTTACTTTTAGTCTAATTATTGATTCAGTTTGAATTAAGCCTATCATTATGCCATTTGTTTTCTATTTGTCCGATCCCTTGTGTTTGTTTTTTCTCTGCTCCTTCTTTCCTTCCCCTTTAAAAAATGAGTTTAATATTTCCTGTTTAATATTCTAGTGCAATTCCTCCATTGACTTTTTAATTATATATATATATCTTTGTATTGTTTTTACTGGTTGCTCTAGGGATTATGTATGTGTCCTTAACTTATCAGAGTGTACTTGAAGTTAATATTGTGCCACTTTATCCTCCTGTCTTTTGTGCTCTTGTTTTAATATATTTTATATTTATATACATCAAATTTCCAACAATATAATGTTATAGTGTTTTTTTTTTTGCTTTAAACAAGCATAGGCTTTTAAAGAAATGAAGAGAGACTTTTGTTTTTATATTTACTCACATATTTATAATTTCCAGTTTTGATTCTTTTTGTAGATTTATATTTCATCTTATACATTTACCTTTAGCCTATATACTCCCTTTTGCATTTTTAATACTTATCTAATGTTCGATGGTGATATATTCTCTGAACTTTTATTTATCTGAAAATGACTTTATTACTCCTTAATTTTTGAAGCATATTTTATATGGAAAAAGAATTTTGAGTTGACATATTTATAGGACTTCAAAGATATTTTTCCTTGTCTTCTGGCCTTCATTATTTCTGGTGAAAGGCAGTTCTCATTCGCATATTTATTTCCCCTTGTGTAATTTGACTTTTTATATCTGGCTGCTTTCAAGGTTTTGTCTTTATGTTTGATTTTTAGTATTGTTACAATACTATACCTCAGTGTGGTTTTCTTTGTATTACTCTGGTTTGGCATTAACTTAGGTATGAACTTTCAAGTTGATATTTTCACAAAACTTGGGAAACTTTTTTGGTTATTTCTTCGAATAAATTTTTTTACCCCCTTTTTTCTCTCTTTCCTTCTCATGTGTTAGACTGCTGCATATTGCCCCACAGTCCCTGAGAACCTGATTTTTATTATTTAATTTTTTATTTCTTAGTTCTTCAGATTAAGTAATTTCTATTAATCTCTGTAATTTTATTTTATTTTATTTTATTTTTTTAAAGATTTTATTTATTTATTTGAGAGAGAGAGAGAGTGAGAGACAGAGGGCATGAGAGGGGGGAGGGTCAGAGGGAGAAGCAGACTCCCTGCCGAGCAGGGAGCCGGATGCGGGACTCGATCCCGGGACTCCAGGATCATGACCTGAGCCGAAGGCAGTCGCTTAACCAACTGAGCCACCCAGGTGCCCGTCTCTGTAATTTTATTGATTAGGCCTCCTTCCTCTCCAACTTGATTTTATGCCCATTAAGGAAAATTTTCATATCATATAATTTTCCATGCTAGAATTTCCATTCAGTTCTTTTTTAATAGTTTCCATTTCAATGCTAAGATTTACTATTTTTTATTCATTATAAATATATTTTTAGTTTACTACATTAAACATAGTTGTAATAGCTACTTTAAATTCCTTGCCTACTAATTCCAATATTTTAGTCATATCATGTCTGTTTCTACTGACTGTTGTGGGGGGGTGGGTGGAAATGGATGTGGGTATGAGAGAGAGAAAGAGAGAGACAGAGAGGGGGAAGGAGAGAAAGAGAGATAACTGGTCATATTTTTCTGTTTAATTAATTATCTGCTATTTTTTTTCCTGGAAATGCTGACTATAGAGATTTTTGATTCTGTGATCTTCTGAAGAGTATTACTTTTTTTTTATATCAGACAGTTAAATTATTTACTGATCACTCTGAACTTGTGGAGGCTTGTTTTTATTTTATTAGAATGAGTCTGTGGCAAATCTGAGGTATTTACCAAACCTCTTTAACATGGAAGGATTCACATTCCAAACTCTCATGCAGTGGAAATCCTTGAAATTTCTGCTTAATTCTTCCAGCCTAACAGCTGTTCTTTTCGTATAGGGTTCTTCAAATCTTCCTTATATGTTTGCCACCCAAGGGTCAGCCAAGAATGTAAGGGAAAATTATAGGATAATTTTGGGTCTTCCTCCATTGTGGATCCTTTCTTTATGGGATTTCCCCCTTTGATTTTTGCCTATGTAGGTAGCCCCAGACTATTTCTTTTGACACCTAAAGCAATAAAATAAAACAAAGTACAGTAAAATAAAATGAAATAAAAACTGTAACTTTTTGCTTGAGCTCTGTTTGTCAGCTCTATAAAGACATGGGAATGTTCTCAAGAAAAAAAGCCATGTAAGTAGTTCTACCCCAAACTTTGTGTATTTCCTTTTCTTCAAGGATCCAATCCCTTCTAGTTTTTGCTTCTTTTGGTCATTCTCCAGTGTGTTATATATATATATTTTTAATTTTGTTTAGATATTATTATTGGAGGGCTAATCTGATAACTGCAAGCCACATGAATCCATTTAGACCAAGTAGTTTAAGATTTGTAGCATTTACTGGTCTATGCAAGTATACCATCTCTTTGTGTTTTTGTTGTTTTGTTTCTTATCTTTCTCTTTGGTCCCCTACCCTAAAGCTTAATCCTCAGGCCTACCGTTCTGCTCCAGAAACCTATCATTAAATGGCTGACCATAGGGTAAATGACTTCACTTCTCACAGCATTGCCATACCTCACAGTGTATAAAGGACCAGAGGAAACACTGGCCAACCAGGCATGATTCTGGCCTTGCACAGCTCTCTGAGGTTCTTCTTCCTTTTGTTCTTTCTCAAACCCCCAAGATGAGTGAACTATTTTTCAACCATGATTTTAAGCCCAAGTGCCACAAAGGAGACTCTCCATCTAAAAATAAAAGTCACCTTCCTGTTTCTCTTTTTAAGCATTCTTTGTTTTTCAATTGAACGGTAATGGGCAAAACAGTCATGCATGCTACAGAGAAGTGATGGTTGGCAGCCAAATTATTTCTGTGCCAATAGGAAAAAAAAAGCAAGCCAGACAAAACCTTTCAATATTTCTATTTATTCTTCATTCCTAGTCATTACAGAGAAGTCTGGTTTTAGTTGAAATTGTTTTTAAAACTTATTGAACATGCAGCTGTGTCCTGAGTCCACGATGAAGGCGCACACATGAGTTGTGTCTTTCCACAATGTCAGCTTTATTCAATCATAAAACAAAGTTAAATCACAATTATAAAGCAGGTTCAGGATTCCAAACTCAATGACATTTCACCATGTCATTAAACTTGGCTTCTTACACAGCACACAAAGCAGGACAGAAGACAAACCTCACAATGAATGAGGTAACAAAAGGGGGTAGGAAGTTCATGAGCCGAACGCGAAGTCAGTCTGTAGGCTCACAGTTGAGATAAGGCCTCGGTCTTGTCCCGGTCAGCTCTTGGCACTTACTGCTTATGAAAGCAGTGAAGGATCTCAGTTCTGTTTGGAGATCAACTGGGCAGAGCCTTCAGCAGCAGTTGCCTTTCTTAAGTGATCAGACATAGAGGGGTAGATTTTGCTGCCAAAATCCTTCTCTTTTTAAAGGGATTTAATCGGTTTTGGGTCCCTGCAGACCTTCTCTGGTTCTGCTTGTTATCAGTTCCGGGGAGTCAGCTGATGCTGGTCCCAGCGATATCTCCTAGCTACAGTACCTTAACTGCTTGCGTGGGGCCCCTGCTTGACACTAGAGACTCCATTTTGCTCTCTACAAACTGCCTTTAAAAGCAAAGGATGGAGATGGGGGAACACCTGCCCATATAGGATATTTTCACCCATATCACAGCGAAAAGTGAAAGCTAATTTAAGCATCTAAAAAACTTTCAGGCAGCAAGTTTGACCTTGGTTCTAGGGTAATATTTTCCATACGACAAATCATTCTATCTATCCACTATGGAATATTACCAGGGGAAAAAAATTAAACAAAGAGATACGAGGTAGACTTTGAGAAAATTTTAAATAAAATATTAATACAATATGGAAACTATTATTATGAGTAATTATGAAACAACAGTGACATATTAAATTTAAAAATACCTAAAACAAATACAATTCATTTTTAGATAGATTTATTTTTAGTATTACCTAAATTATACTGCATTTTAGTTCTTCACAGAACAGAATTTTTTTTTTAGCTTTTAAAAATATTTTTATTTATTTATTTATTTATTTATTTATTTATTTATTTATTTTTATGTTAGTCACCATACAGTACATCATTAGTTTTTGATGTAGTGTTCCATGATTCATTGTTTGCATATAACACCCAGTGCTCCATGCAATACGTGCCCTCCTTAATACCCATCACCAGGCTAACCCATCCCCCCACCCCCCCAAAACCCTGTTTGTTTCTCAGACTCCCTAGTTTCTCATGGTTCGTCTCTCCCTCCGATTTCCCCCCTTCATTTTTCCCTTCCTTCTCCTAATGTCCTCCATGCTATTCCTTATGTTCCACAAATAAGGGAAACCATATGATAATTGACTTTCCTGCTTGACTTATTTCACTTAGCATAATCTCCTCCAGTCCCATCCATGTTGATGCAAAAGTTGGGTATTCATACTTTCTGATGGCTGAGTACTATTCCATTGTATATATGGACCACATCTTCTTTACCCATTCATCTGTTGAAGGGCATCTCGGCTCTTTGCACAGTTTGGCTATTGCAGACATTGCTGCTATGAACATTGGGTGCATATGGCCCTTCTTTTCACTACATCTGTATCTTTGGTGTAAATACCCAGTAGTGTAATTGCTGAGTCATAGGGTAGCTCTGTTTTTAATTTTTTGAGACACCTCCACTCTGTTTTCCAAAGTGGCTGTACCAACTTGCATTCTCCCCAACAGTGTAAGAGCGTTCCCCTTTCTCCACAACCTCTCCAACATTTGTTGTTTCTTGCCTTGTCAATTATTGCCATTCTAACTGGTGTAAGGTGGTATCTCAATGTGGTTTTGATTTGAATTTTCCTGATGGCTAATGATGATGAACATTTTTTCATGTGTCTGTTAGCCATTTGTATGTCTTCTTCAGAGAGGTGTCTGTTCATGTCTTCTGCCCATTTTTTGACTTGATCATTTGTTTTTTTGGTGTTGAGTTTGAGAAGTTCTTTATAGATCTTGGATACCAGAAGCTTTTTATCTTGATGAAGTCCCAAAAGTTCATTTTTCTTTTGTTTCCCTTGCCTTTGGAGATGTGTCTTGAAAGAAGTTGCTGTGACCAATGTCAAAGAGGTTACTGCCTATGTTCTCCTCTAGGATTTTGATGGATTCCTGTCTCACACTGAGGTCTTTCATCCACTTAGAGTTTATCTTTGTGTATGATGTAAGAGAATGGTCAAGTTTCATTCTTCTGTATATAGCTGTTCATAGGACAGAATTTTTATCTGTGTAAAAGTGACATATATATTACAAAAATCAATCATAAAATATACAAAAGAAGAAAAAGGTCTATTTGGCTACCCTCATATAACTTTGATGAGATTGACTTGTTATAATTCTATTGAATTATTTGTTATATTTTCATTAATTTTTTTCCTTATTTATATGCACATTTCTAAAGATTTGAAATGAGTTAACATTACTGCCGTGTATTTTTTAATGTAATATTCCCAAACATTTTCTCTAGTTGCTCCACTTTTTTTAGTGAAGCCATCATTTTAACAGCTTCACTAAAGGTGTGCTTACTACAGTTGACTAGTTTTATTAAACATGAAAATATTTTCCAAATTTTTACTATTATATATCATAACCTGTATATAACCGTGGAGTTCATTTTTCTTGTCTTTCAAATGGAATGACACCATCAAATCAATATGTTGCCACCTGAAAATAATATAACACCATATGTCAATTATACTCTATTAATTTTTAAAAAAGGAGGGAATATTACTTATCTCATAGATTGTGGTAAAGAACAAATGAAATATTCTACATTAAATATTTAGCATACTCCCTGAAACATCTTTGACTGAAAGAAATTGTTAGTTCCTCTTTTGAATTCTTATACCACAGATGAGTACATGCATATGGTAGAGAAAATGAGAAAGCAGCTAATGGTGGATATTTGTAGCATGTGAAGCAAGTTGTGCACTAAGGAAGAACTTGGTGTTCCAATAGATTGTGAGTATTAAATTGTGAGAACATAAGAAGCCTTTATTTTTGGTATCAGATATTTGCTAATATATGAGTTTTGGGAAGATAATTTATTTTCTTTATGCCTTATCTTCCCATATCTACAAGCAGTATTTTTTTCTGTTACAATCTAACATGTTGGACTTGGGGTTGAGTGTCTGCTCCTAGACGAAATGTCCATGTTTTTAAAACTCAAATTGTAATTTAAGTAAATGTCTAAGTTGACAAGCATCCACTTCACAGGAGATTTCAGAAACAAAGTAACATATTGAAGAGCTCTGGATCAGGAATCAGGAGTCCAGCATTTAGGTCTAATGCTGTCACTAACATGCTCAGAGATTAAGGCTAGTTACTTGGGCTCATTTTCCTCATTTATAACATAAGATGTGGGGTAGTTAATTTTATGTGTCAAAATGACAGGCCACAGGGTGCTCTGATTAAGCATATTTCTGGGTGTGTCTGTGAGGGCCTTTGCAACTGATATTAGTATTTGAATGGTGGAGTCAGAAAGTAGATTGCCCTCCCCAGTGTGGGTGGGTATCATCCAGTCCACCGAGGGCCCAAAGAGAACACAAGTTAGAGGAAGGAGGAGTTCACTCCTTTTGCCTTGCCTCTGTTGATCTGGACCATCTCAATCTTCTACCCTCATTCGGACTGGGATTTTTACCATGGGCTGTGCTGATTCTCAGGGTTTTGGGTTCTGATTGAAGGACATCAGCTTTCCTGGGTCCTGGTGTGCAAATGGTAGGCAGACTGTAACACTACTCAGCCTCCGTAATCATGTGAGCCAGTTCGTCATAATAAATTTCTATTATGAAAGACTGGTTCTGTTTCTCTGGATAACTCTTAATAATACAAGCTGTATTTTATTATTTTAACTTTGAGATTCCATGACAAGTGGTATATACAGGAAATAAACATTTTAAACACTTTATTTTAATTTATCATGGAACTGAGCAAATATCAACATTTTTAAAATTAAATACTGTGGGGAATATCTAATGGCTACAACATTTTTGACACAGAAAGACTAATAAATTAAAATTTAAAAATTTAATTTTTGTTTTTCAAAATGAATGAGATGGAAAATGAGATTTCATTGTATCTCCTGGTGAGCTAGATCCATGTCTCCATGCTGTTGTAGTTCTATGGCCTCCACAGAACATACTTTTATTTTGGCATTTCTTTCTTTCTTTTTTTTTTTTTTGATTTTATTTACTTATTTACTTAGAGAGAGAGAGAACATGTGAGTGTGAGTGGAGGAGGGGCAGAGGAAGAGGAAGAGAGAGAATCTCAAGCAGACTCCATGCTGATCAAGGAGCTCTAGCTGGGGCTTAATCCCACAATGCCAAGATCATTACCTGAGCTGAAATCAAGAGTTGGATGCTCAACCGACTGAGCCACCCACGTGCTCCTATTTTGGCATTTAAAAAATAAAACTTTTCTTGAGTCTAATATCCATTTGAAAACTAAGAATTTTGACACACCAGGCATCATCATTTAGATTCATCTCAGTGGGCTTACTTCTAACCAAATAATTCTATAAGGGCTAAAAAATTATAGTTTTTGCCAGATTAATTAACAATCATATGTATATATTTAATAATTTTTAAATATATATTTAAATTATTTATTGCTAAATCAGTATAACAATGAGTCTGAATCTGACTTTTCTGGGAAAATTTACAATTACAACCCTGGAAACCAAATTTTAATACTCTCAGCATCAAAGCGGGAATAAGGGTGCCTCCATTATAGGGAACTAAAGTACATTTCACTGAAACATCTTCTAACACTAACTCAAGAATTAAAAGCTGGGCAAGATCAAGCCAAACTCACTTAGCTGAGAAGGCCTCCAGAAATAGGTGCACTTTCTTTCTTCATAGCTACATGAGTGGAAAACTAAATGTACTGTATTCTTCAGCAAATGTCTGTGCTCCATAAAGGGAAAGCCATAGAAGTTGAAAACCCAATTGCTAAAGTCTAGAGATATAAGTAAAGATTGGGAAGTCAGTTTTGTTAAAGTGTGTGGTGGGAAAGAACAAGCAAATAAGAATGTAAGAAATATCTTGCTATGCTGTACTGTATTCTGTGAATTCTTTAAGAAATGGAAGTTGACATAGTCCATTACTTAGAAATAAAACACATTTTTAGATCAAACAGCCATTTTTCACAAGATCACAAAAGCTCAGCCAGCAAGAAAGCCAAATAGGAATGGAACAAATGGGCTTACTCAGATCATTTTAGGCTGATTAGTCATTCATATCATTTTCAGTTTATAGACTAGTTAGTGGGTAGAGATTGGACTACATCATGAAACCTTAATAATATGTACTTGGATCAGTGAAAGAAATGATGCAAGCAGGAAAAGCATGTGCATCAATTCCATTTCCCTGGTCCACATCATAAAGTTAAAATAGAATGTGAAGAGTGTCATGGTGGCTGTACCTAGTTAGAAAATGCTTATAGCCAACTTGGTAGCTGATGCTTCTTAAAATGTTAAACATACATTATGGCAATACCATTTAAGTGTGTATCAGTCTGATAAAATCATATTCTGAATACTCTAAGTCAAAATGCAAATCCACCATATTTTTACATTTATCACATAAGAATTTTTGCTCTTGTTTTCATATACACAGTTGTTTTTCCATTAATTGTAGAAAATAATCTTTACCACATTTCTGAGAAATAGATGTAGCAAATAAAAATTTAAAAAAACCTCAAGAGAATAAGAAAATTGTTCTAGCTATTATTTTTGCTAGAAAAGGTATGTCCTCTAAGAATGATCAGGTATATTGAAAGTAAGAGTGTCACATTCTAGTTGTGTACTTATTATTGGGAGTGTGTCTCATCACTGCACTATCCCCCATGTAAGTTACTGTAACTTTAATAGTTCAAGTGAGGTATCTCGCTGCTGAGTGATTCAAGGCTTTTGCAAACAGCTGTGGACAAATGGCCTTCACTCCACGTCTGTTGGATAGGTGCCTGAGAATGGGTGATGCACAGGTCTCACCTCAAAGGTGACCCATAGTGGTAGACATTGGCTCAGTTTCCACATGGACCCCGGCCCTGGTGATGAATTCACCTTGACTCTGCATCTCTTTTTATAGTCCTTCCAGCTATCTGTAGTGGCTCATTCTTCTATATTTTCTTCCCAACTCCCAGCCCTGGTGATCTTCACTCATTCTCCAGCAATAATCAGAGCCCGTGGACTATCTCTGGAGAATTCAGTCTCTGGTTATTCTTGAGGGGTGAGGGAGAGGCTTATTGAGTGTGATGAATTGTGCCAAGCCGACATTTTCTAGACTTTTGCGGATAAAAACCTCATTTTGAAGACCAAAGTAATTTCAAGAAACTGCAACATAAAAGTAGTCATACTGCTGGTATGCACTGGCTTCGAAGAATCAGTATCTGCTTTTCTAGTAGCTGTACTTTATTAGATAGAGCATCATCTGCATACGCTGGGAAAATACTTGTTGCAATAAGAAAGGCGGCCCAACATTCATGCAAACTGTGGAACTGTTCTGCCTGGTTTCAAATATGGGTATGGCTCTGCCACTTTATTAGTTGTGTGACCTCTGACAAGCTATCCAAGATTTTTAGGCCTTAGTTTCCTTATCTGCAAAACTGACATAATAATAGCACCTATCCTGTCAGGCTGCTGCTGTAAGCATTAAGTGAATGAGTACATGTAAAATGTTTAGAACAGAGTAAGTACTTAATGAATGCTAGATGTTATTACTAAATGTGAGGTGTATTGTTGATTGAGCCTCCAAGGCTTGTTTATAGCACAGCCTTCTAAGTTAACCAAGGACAACTGTTTTGAGATTCTGTTAAATAGCATAAATGATTTAATAACACATGTCCTCCATCTCTACTGAGATATGTTTGGTCTTGTGAGTTTAAAGTGGGAGAATTAATAAATCGGCCCTTGTCAATATTAAGAGACAGAGTATTTTAAACTCAGCTGATTAGGAGGCAAGATATTATTTAGAAGATCATGAAAGATGAACATTAACCTGTGGGTCTACATGTAGGAAATCCCCACTGTCCCTAGCCAGGTTTAATCATGTCTCCCTGGGCTCCACTTCTAACCATTAACAAGTTACCCCCTTGTCTCTCCTGATGCCGACAGGCAATTTTAGTGATAAATAAAGTTGAAGACTTTCAAAGTAAAGTTTGAATTACTTTGCATATATTGACACACATAAACAAAAAACATTTGGCAAGTTAGGGTTTGTCAGTATAAAAGACATTTAATAAATTTATCACCACCTAGTTGTTCCAGAAGCAAACACTGATGTTCATGTGATTAAACACTCAAAGAGTGAATTAATGAATTTCTAAACAACTTACTATGGCTTCCTGCTACCTTTGCAGATCTTACACCCACTTATGTTGAAATCTCTTTCTTTCATTTAATTTCTCCCACCTCTCCTAAATTTTGGGGACCAAAACAAATAAACAAATAGTTAAAGACATATGTAAAAAGGAATCTCTCACTCTTCTAAATGCAAATATACATGGAAAAGAAGAAAAAATGTTTTGATGGTGGCATATTTTTTATGACCTACCTGATGCCTAATACATAATAATAAACCACTTTCATGAATTAGAGACCGAGAAAAAGGTTGCCTCTACTTTATAGAGCACTATATACTTCAGAGTACTCAATAGAAAGGATGGATAAGAACATTCTGGAATAAGAGTTACAGGGAGAGAGCAGTAGTATAGCACAGATTTCTTAACTGATTGAATTTGAGAATATTCCTCTGTATTAGCTGCTAGTAAGTGAATAAATGTTACCTACTATAAATAGAGATTATCAGAAAAGGCTAAGTTATCAAAACGGGCCAGTTTAGTCTGTTCAGGGAGACCAGACGTCAGGACGTCAGACCATCAGACCGTCATTGAAGTAGTGATAACCTCAGGCAATGTTAAATGTTTGTTTAGCCAGAAAGTTCCCTTGGGGGCTTACCCTCTGTTGTTTGTCCCTCCTAGATTTGAAAACTGTGAGGTCCAACAGTAGCTTATTATCTCCTAATTACAGGAAGAAGAAACGTAGGCCTGAGCAGACAATTTGGGGGTTTCAAAGACCTACCAGTACAGTGTACAGAGAAGAGGTCCCCCCTGAACTGATGGTGTGGGTACGTAGGAGGCCAGGACAAGCACCAAGCAAATAGATACCTCCCTGGCTCGGGATGTGTTTACACGCCAGCAGTTTGGAGGCTTTTCATTCCTAAAGCCATGATAAGGGAGGAAAAATTATTTTCCTACTGTCTAAGTTCTCCAGCAAGGTGCCTATAAATTAGACTGATACAAGACAGATTAATAAGCTGAAGTTTATTAGCATGTGCACTGTGCTTACACATGGGAGTATCCAAAGGGGTGGTTAGAACTTGTGCTTATGTAACATTTTAGCAGAGGAACAATACATTTTTAGAGCAGTAACGAGGCAAACAAAAAAGGGCTTTGAGTTTCTAGGGGCAAGCAATTGTATATATGGGGAAACTAATGAAAGATAAGAGCTAGTTAGTAAAGTTTGTTACATAGATTCAACTACGGGCTAGTGGTTGAAAAGTTGACTCCGACTGTTAACTTTTGGCCTTCTGGGTAGAGAGGAGTGAGGGGACACCTTTGTAAATTTGTGTCCTGCTTTTCGGTAGATGGAGGGCAGAGAGCTTTTCTCATATCTATTTCTTCTCAGTTGCCTTCAGCTTAAAATAATTTTTATGCCAAAGTGCCAAAGTGCCAAAGTGACGTATTTTGGAGTGGCATAATCTGCTCCCTGACACAGTTCAGTTCTCATACCCATTACAACTGAAAAACCCCAAACTGCTTAGAATAAAACTTGAGCTGGCAGAGATCACAAACTACCCAAAATCAAATGGCTACTAAAAAATTTTGGAGAACATTAGCTATTTTCCTGAGTCCAGAAGAGAAAAGCTAGACAGTGATCAATAACATAATATTTTAATTTAGTAAGAAAGGTTTTACTTACTTACTTACTTATTTATTTATTTTTAAGATTTTATTTATTTGTCAGAGAGAGTGAGAGAGAGAAAAAAAGAGAGTGCAAGCAGGGGGCGTGGCAGGCAGAGAGAGAAGCAGATTCCTCACTGAGCAAGGAGCCTGATACAGGACTCGATCCCAGGATCCTGGGATCATGACCTGAGCTGAAGGCAGACGCTTAACCATCTGAGCCACCCAGGCATCCCAGTAAGAGGTTTGAAATTCCTGTGTATCTTGTTACATTTCTCTAAGTCCTCCCTTCTTTCCTTAGTTTATACAAGGCTTAGAATGGTAAAAAATTATTTTGATAATATTTTTGAAATGTGTACACAAGAATAAAACATTTTCAGTTTTTTTCATGTAGCCTTCCATGTCCAAATGGAGATGTCTTTTTTGCCTGTATATTAATTAAAAGGCACTACTCTTTACCTGGTAGCAACTAACACAGATTCATTCAAACTCCCCTCACCTGAGTGACTTGCTATATTAATGATATTGATGGCAGTGTTTTAACATTTTGTTTTAAAATTGTGCCTGAAATCATGACACTGTCAACCACCACCATCATCACAATTAACAACAAACATGTACTAAACATCTACTATTTACCAGATACTATGCTACCATTTTATAAATCCTGCCTTCTTTTCTGACTGTTTAATATGAGATAGGAACTGCTCTAGGCACCAGGAAAATAGCAGGGAACAAAAGAGACAAAATCTGCCCTAATGCAGCTTATATTTTAGGGATGAAAAACCAGAGCTTAGACAGATTTGAGTAAATTTCTCAAGGTCACAACAAGTAATAATGGCCTATCAGTAAACTGGGATTTCAAGCCAAGTCTGGGATTGCATAGACAATTAAGTAATCTATCCACATTAAACAAGTAATCTATTTTTATGAACCCAAAATGTTTTCTCCTAAAATATTCCTAAATATTGTATATTATAATACAGTAATTTGCTTGCTGTTCTGAGTCATTTATCCATAGGGCTGTTTCTATCCCATCACAAGGACTTGCTATTCTAATTCTTATCCAGATATGAGGAAATCTTACTTTGGTTTTTATCTATTTTCTCCACAACACTCCAGCAGTATTTTTTAAAAAAGATTTTACTTATTTATTTGAGAAAGAGAGAGAGAGAGCACAAGCGGGTGAAGGGCAGAGGGAGAAGCAGACTCCCCACTGAGCAGGGAGCCTGATGTGGGACTCCATCCCGAGACTCTGGGATCATGACCCGAGCCAGAAGTCAGATGCTTAACTGACTGAGCCACCCAGGTTCCCCACACTCCATCAGTATTGACTATAATTTGCCAAAAGCAAAAATAACTAAGTAAATAACTTAAGTTTAAACAATATGAGCTTTTCTCCTCAAAATGGACCTTGTTAAAACAGTTATACTATACATTTAAGTAAAAAATAACTCTTCAGTAGCATCTCAATCAAATATCTTAACCTCCTTCAACATGGTCTTGCACAGCTGGGCCAGCATCCAGCCTCTAGGATGGAGAACTGAGGCCAGTGCTTGCGTGTGAGATGATGTAGAATCTATAAACCCTGACTCTTGAGGCACCAGTTTCTTCTTGTGAGCTCTGTTGTGGTTTTGTTGTTGTTTTGTTTGTTTCTCATGTGGAGATGGGGAAGATGTTGAGAAAAGAAAGACTGACACTCAAGATGGCCCACCGACTGTGTTATAAAATGCTTCCTTTTACATTCTTGTCAATGCCTGTCAATGAAAGACCATCAGGAACACATGTATAGTTGAACAAAGTTGGGCTTATTGACTTGTTGCAGTAGGGGAGAACGTGTACCATGGGGATGCATGGAGTATCTCAGTAAGAGCGTTTTAGAGAGGACTCCCTGTAGAATTTTGGCTTCTATTAGGTGCTTTGGGGAAAGATTCAAGTAAGTAGGGCTTTGATGTGGATTGGATGCCATTAGAAAGCAGTGGTAACTCTATGTTTGTTTCTTAACAATTCTTATCTAGAAAACAAAGGGAATGCAGTAAGGCTAATGTTATGTTTAGCAAATAAGCAGCATTCACTCATATTAGCCAGGATTGGCAGATGTTTGGTCATTTTTATGGTTGGAAATGTGCGTGATATTGTTTATGATCAGACATGATTATTCAGTGGCCTTGTTTTGTCTGTATTAATGGCTGATACAGAGTGGCCTTATCTCATATTGATGTTCTGTGAAACTCTTTATGTTCAACAAGAGAACAACATGATCTAGCCATGAGTGCTAGTCCAACTCTTGGTGACAGCAAAGCCCAGCTAACACTGCTGTGCCAAGACCTGGCTACCTTCTCTTTTACACTATTAATAATAGCCTTCAGGAAATATGGACATTCCAAGATTAGTTGTTGCCATTAAAATATTGGTTGGTTTCATACTTGAGCACAGGAGGTTTTGGGAAGTTAAGATTTCATGAACTAGGATTGCAGAGGAACAAAAAATTTCTTTCTCAGATACGACTTTCTATTTATTAGGAAGGAACAGAGTGCTCACATATAAAGGGTAAGCAATCTTAAGCAACGTAGAGCTGCATAGATCTGTGTGTGTCTTTTAAATGTTTAAAGTAAAGGAGTTCAGAACAAATCTCTCCAAAATATACCACTTTAGCATGAAGGTTATTTTGAACTAAAGCAATCAAAACCCAGCAGATTCAGGAAAAGCTCCTTACCTCCCCATCAAATGCCTAAATTTACATTGAAAAGAAGGGCCTATACCAGGAAGAGAGCTATTACCAGAGATTGATTTTTATTTGTGTAACAGGTCAAACTTTATTTTTGTTCCTCTCACCTTCCTATGAATGGCTTTCTTCTCTTTTGTATCCCCAAATCTATGCCCCTTTCCTTAGCTCAGGATGTTATATAAGCCTCAATTGCCTGTCTGTGGGCCTCATATTCTTATGGCATTCCCATATGTCTGTAATTAAATTTTATTATTTCCTGTTAATATGTCTCCTGTCTAATTTTACACCAGCCAAAAGAAGCTTGAAGGGTAAAGAAAAACTTTTCCTCCCCACAAAAGCAAACATTGATTACCACTGCAGTAAGGTGAAAATAATTACAATTATACGGAGGAAGTTTGATGTAAGATAAGTTAGGATATAAGCTGTGAAAAAGAAATAGTGCATTGGAACACAAGAGATCTGGATTCTAGACTTTACCATTAAAACACTGTATGACCATGGGCAAGTTGTGTCATGTCTTTTCTTCATATATACATTTTTCTTTTCAACAAAAAGCTTGGCATGCTGCAGTAGTTTTAAAATTTTCTTTCAGCCTTACCATTCTTTATTTGAACAAAATTTTCCAAAGTGTCCCAATAGACAAAACAAGAGGAACTTACATGAAAATCTGATTGTAGTGGTTGAAGAGGGGGTAAGGCTGGGGTGTTAGTGCTTTGAGTAACGTTCACATGACTTGCTGCTTATGTCCTAGGCAATTGTCAAACAGAATATATGAAGTCAAATAGTGGCAAATGTGAAGTTAAGTAATTTCTCTCAGGTTTCCCATATTTCAAGTATTCTATGAATTCATGATTCTCTTCAGAAATGGAGTATGGTATAGACTTTGAGTGTAGTGATTTGAAGGTGGTCAATTGTGTGTTATGATTTATATATATCAAATAGCCAATAATCTGATAATGTCAAGATTATAGCAATAGCAATAAATAACTACTACAGTTGATTTCTCTGTTTTAAGAACATAAAGCAGAAAATGGGTTCTATTTCTAAAATCTTATGAGAAGAGTTGGAGTTAGACAGTATTTGATCCAAATTACATTAGGTTTTTTTTTTTTAAATTATTTTATGAAATCAGGTCGTGTTTCTGTGACTGTTGGTTTTCTCCTAGCCTCATGGCATTTGATGAGCACATGAATATAGCCCCTACAATATGGCATGTACTTTCATTATAGTTTTTAAACCATTTATCTTTGAATAATTTTAGACTTATAGAAGAGTTGCAAAGATAGTATACAGAATTTCTGTATATCCTTTATAGTTCCCTTTCTTCCATAATGTTAACATCCTACATAAACATGGTAAAATGACCAAAACTAGGAAATTAACACTGGCACAGTACTAACTACTGATCTACAGACTTTACGTGGCTTTCACTATTTACCCACTAATGTCCCTATTTTGTTGCAGGGTCTAATCTAGGATTCAACATTGCATTTAGTTGTCATGTCTCTTTAGACTCCTCTGAGGTGTGACAGTTCCTTTGTTCTTGCCTTTCATTAAACTGATATTTTTAAGAGTATTGGTCAGTATTTTATAGAATGTCCTGTGATTTGGATTTGTCTGATGTTTTCTTGTAGCTAGACTGAAGTCATGGATTTTTAGTAAGAATACCACTTCTCAGTATATTGTATCAGGGATACATTGGATAAGATATGTCTTATTACTGGTGATGTTTTTCTTGATCACTTGGTTAAATGTTGTTTGCCAATTTTATTTATCACTCTTTTTGGACAGTTCTGGTTTTGGGCAAATGCATGGAGTTACGTTTCTACCACCACAATAATGTACAAAATTGTTCCATTGCTCCAACATTTTTCTCATGCTTTTCCTTTGACCCCACCCCTCTTCCCATCTCTAATCTCTGGCAACCACAAACTCATTTTCCATCCTTATAGTCTTGCCTTTTTCAGAATGTCATATAAAGAGAATTATACAATATATGGCCTTTTATGTCTTGACTTATTTCATTTAACAAATGATTTTTAGATCCATCCCTGCTATTGTATGAGTTAGTTCTTTTTTCTTTTTTTTATTGCTCAGTAGTATTCTATTTTATGGATATATGATAGTATTTTTTTTAATACATTAGATATTTGTCTTATGAACACAAGTGGCTGAAATGGAAGTGAAAACGAATGATTTTTATTCATTGTCTTATACATATCTTTCTTCACGACTGTTATTGGTTGGCATTTAAAATAATGTAATTTTTTTTCTTGGAATAACTATCAATTGAGGACAATCTGAACCTAATTCTTTGGAGCATTAAAATATTCCACATGAATTATCAGGTAGCATCTTTGATTTTCTTATGAAAAGGAGGGTGCTCAATAATGTCTGTTAATAATTATAATATGCCAGCCAAAACTCTTAACTAAATGTATACTAATACATCCTGCCATTGCCCAGGAAAGGGAGATGGGCATCCATCTCAGTTTACTACCTATAGACATCTAGGAGTTGTTTAATTTATCAGATCTTACAATTCCTCAATATTCAGCCTCAACACAGTAACTTTTTTCCTATTGAAAAAGTCAAAGAAAATTACCCACATATATGGCCAGAAAAAGCAGCAGAGTTGTATATATCTTATAACAAGACAGAGTTTAGGAAAAAAAAACAATGTTAAAATAAAATGGTCATCTAAGCATAGAGTGAAATTGGAGAAAGCTTATATTTTGTAAGTATTTTTCCTAAAAAGTCTTAGCAACAGTTCTGTTTGTTGTTGTTATTGTTAACACTACTACTGATAATGTTAAGGGTCTGTCAGCAATTTCTTATGAAGTATGGGTTGTGGAGTGTCTTATCAATAACCCCTGTATTAGTGTTCTAAGATAATATGCAATAACTTGATAGATGAGGGACCATTACAGTCTATCACTGCAGTGATCCATACATTGAAGACTCCCTAAGTACATGTTGACACAATATTGCAGCAGTGATCCATGAATTAAATATGCTTTGGATCCGAGTCATTACAAGTTTAATGGAAGAAATGCACCAATTCTACTGAAAAATGCCAGTTTTGACTCTGTGATCAATTCTTCCGTAAACACATTTCTAATGTCTCTCAGTAATGAATATTTTTCCTGGGAACCATCCCCGCTTAATGTGTTGTGACTTCGTCAACATTCAGAGTGCCATTTTATATTGACTGTATTTGAAACTCCTTGAGTGTCACAGAAGAGATCTATGGAATAATTGCACAATAGTATCCACACAAATGTATCTTTTGTGAATAATGGAAAGCACTATTTTACCCTTTTTAAGGACTAGGCATAATATCTACTCAATAGACTTAAAGTGAAAGAAAATTAAAATTTTATTTGGGTCATTATTCAGTCTATCCTTCATTATAAAGTGTTCATGGAGTTTTTGTCATGGCATAGTGAGCAAAAGATATGTGACAATGTTCCCTGGTACTTAGCATTTATTCCTTTTATCCCATCATTCTTCTTTTATGTATATTAAATCTTTCATGGTACATATTATGCAAGATAATAATAATCATTCCTCAAATATTTATAATAGCCTTACCAACATCCTTTACTCTGGTGAACACATACTGGGCCTATGCAGGATGCTAATTATGGAGACAAAAAAAACTGAAGAAAAGGAAAAAGAATGAAGGGTGAAGAAGGTTTGCAGGCATAGACTCCAAAAGAATTGGGTCAGATATTCATCCGAGATGGGAGGTGAATTGAAGAGAGTAGGCACAAGAACAGAAGCCAGTGAGAAGGAATTGAGACAAGATAAAAATATTCTCAGTGGCTTCACTCTAATCAATAAACCAAGGATTGTGTTATTTTGCTCTTAGGGGTGTGTAGGAGCAGGGGCCTGAAGAAAATGAAACAGAAGGAATCAACTTCTCATTGTGAGGAGCTTCCTGGTCTTTTCCCACCAGGACATCTGTTCTCCAGTCCTTTCCTGGGAGGCAACTGGCACGCAGTCCTGTCTTCTCTGCTCTTCTCTTAGGCTGCGCCTTTCCAATCCTCTGGTTCTCGAAAACAAAACAAAACAAAACAAAAACCAAAAGCTTTCTGCTGCTTTGAATTTAATGTCTACCTTTTAAACTAATTCTCATTCTATTTCTGTTCTCTTTTGTTACTTTTCTGACCTTGTCATTGCTTTTCCTCTTTTTTCCTACCCTTCCATTGAATTTTCTTCTCTTCACTTTGTCAGAATCATAATATCCAGAACCTAAAGCAGGAAGGTGAGTGTTTCTCATTTCTGTAAGTGTTCAGGTGGAGGATGTGCCAGGAATCTGGCTGTACCTCTCTCAATCTACAGATGACAAGGATGATTCTACTATTACAGAATGGGGCCGGTCTGTGTTGCCTCCCTCACTGCTAAGTAGTGTAAGAGGGAACCAGATGTGGGATGTGCATGTGTTGGCATGGGACATGAAGCAGATGTGGAGAGTGAAGGAATTCGTACTGGTGGGACCATGGGCCCAGAGATTGGCACACTGTTGTCAGCAAGTGTGGTACACTTCCACAAAGAAGGCTGAGAGACGAGGAAGCTGAAGCCGGGAACAAGGAAGAAAGAGCAGAGTGGCAGGACTAGTAAGAAGAGGTGAAATAAATGCATAAGAAATTGAATCACTGAAAAAAAGCATCTCTTAACAGCTCACTATTCTACAGGGATTGTGCAATGTGCTTTCACATACATTATCTCATTCATTTCTTAAAACAAGCCCATAAAGTATATGCTGAGTGTCTTGGGTGTGCAATTGTCAATTTAGGTAGCTTTAGCAACAAAGCTCTAAAACTCAGTGGCCACCTGAGACTAAATGTGAACCGTGATGCTTGAGGATGGTCTCATGAAGTCTCAGCAGTGGCAGGAGGAGAGGAAGAGGCGAAAGAACAGGACAGATACACAGACAGGTAGGGTAGTGCCACATGAGTAAAATTACTGCACTATCATTAAAATAAATGCTTTAAATATATTATAATGTACCTTTATTTTTTTAAAGATTTTATTTACTTATTTGACAGAGAGAGACACAGTGAAAGAGGGAACACAAGCAGGGGTAGCGGGAGAGGGAGAAGCAGGCTTCCCGCGGAGCAGGGAGCCCGATGCGGGGCTCGATCCCAGGAGCTTAACGACTTACGCCACCCAGGCGCACCTATAATATACCTTTAAAAGACCAAGCTGGGGTGCCTGGTTGGCTCAGTTGGTAGAGCATGTGACTCCTGATCTTGGGGTCATGAGTTTGAGCCCCACATTTGGTGTACAGTTTAATTTAAAAATAAAACAGATTTTATTAAATAAATTAAATTAAATTAAAATAAAAAAAGACCAAGCTACCTCCTTCTATTGATCTAAATATATAGTGAAACTATATAGTTTTGTCTACTTATAGACTGGCTACTAACCAAGATGGCCTAACATTCTCCTTAGATTGACTAAACTTTAGACAGATTTCTTCTCAACTGTAGGCTCCTGACTTCCCTTTTCCTACAGCATTTGCTTTATAAAACTTGTAAGTATAAATTATTTCTCTGTTCCTTTGAGATATAAATCTCCTCCCAATCTCTTACCGGTTTTACAACCCGGGAATGTCTCTCTCAAGGACCTGGGAGCCATCTCTTTGAAATGTCATCACTAGGAAAGGGAGCAGCCATACCTCCCAGTCTCTGTGGGAGGAGCCTAACTTCAGTAACTGCCAATTAGCAAACACAGAGGGTCTAATCATATTGACCAGCCTCCCTCCTAACATTCTCAAGGAGCTCATTCCTGCACTTAAAAACCTTCCTGCCTTTTGTTTTAGAGAAATTGAGTTCAGTCTCTTTCCCTTTTTGCAGTAGGCCTGGCCTCTATTGCAAATAGACTTGATTAAGTCTTCCTTACCGTTTAACTCCATCAGCTGCATTTTTTCTGTGACATTACTAACCCTGGGTGATAGCCCATTTGTAAGAGTACGTACACAGTATTCTTCATCTATCAAAACATAAACTTGAATAAAATCAATGGCCCTAGATCTGTAATAATTCGGGTATAATCCTCTCTAGAGATAAAGGATGGTTCAGGTGATCTCTGAGATCCACAAATCTTTTGACCTTTGAAATTTAACCACAGATGTGGTAAAAAGGAAGTGTTCATCCACTGGGCAAAGAGGCATTATTTTACATAGCTGTAATATATATATTTAGGAAAACATGTGATCAAGGAAAACACCATTAGGTGAAATTTAATACTACACACACACACATACCCACACACACTCCTTGATTTTTTCTTTCCTAAGGGGATTTTATGTAAGTTATAGGAACGTTGTACAATAGGCAAATACAAATTAAGAAAGAAATTGGGAATGAAAGAAAAATAAGAATAAGAAAATACTATGAAGCTGGTGGTCTATGGAAACCGTGCCATAAAGCCTACAACATTACTAAAAGGGCATCCCAATTTGGCCTTGAGTTTTCAAGTAACTAACTCAAAAGGGAAAAAACGATCAGTTACAAGATCCCCAGTATTTTGAAAAAAGAAAAGCAAACAAATAAGACAATTTGATTTGAAGAAACACAAGATATTTAAATCTGGAAGAAATTTTAACATGTTTACACACACACATGCACGTATGCCCACACAATGAATAATATTTGTAGACAGGTAAATCTCATATTTATTAACTGAACCCTGGACTAAATGCAGAAATCTATTTTGTAAGATTATTTTTTTATGTTTCTTATACAAAGTAGATTAAAAAATACAAAGTTTCAGTCCTGTAAAAGTGATCATATAAGGCACAAGATATTTAGCACTTGGTTTTCTGACAGTCTTGTCCAATCTGTAATTTAGTCCACCTAGAAAAATAAATGAAATACAAATTCTTAAAAATATGAGTTTACATAAGTCAAAGTTTTCATATCAGTTGGGCTGTAAAGGGAGTAAGATTATATTCTTGAGCAAATTTCTGTGACTGCAGAAAATTATGTACTGGTCAAGATTAAGAGAACACACTTAACATACTTACTTAACTGTGTCTTTAGTTTTATTCCATTATTGCATTTCTTAAAGTTTGGGCTCTCCATGGTTGTTTCTGTTGGCTATCACAGTGATTCGTTTTTTTGTGTGGTTTGTAACTTTTCCTATGATTATAGGTTTAACATGCACTCTTACATCATGGTCCAACCTGCTCTGGGTTGTAGGGACATTCCTATGGAGTTTTGTTTTCCCCTGCTGGGAAAAATGCATGTTACCAAATTTTTTTTTTAAGATTTTATTTATTTGACAGAGAGAGAGAGAGTGGGAACACAAGCAGGAGGAGTGGGAAAGGGAGAAGCAGGCTCTCCGTGGAGCAGGGAGCCCAATGCGGGGCTCGATCCCAAGACCCTGGGACCATGACCTGAGCCGAAGGCAAACACTTAACGAATGAGCCACCCAGGAGCCCCGCATGTTACCAATTTTATATTATGGGTTCTCCATCTGAGTAGTATAATTTCAGATCCAAAATCAATAGATGGTGTGGGGTTTGGAGCTTGACTTCTTATACAAAATTATTCCTTCAGATCATGGCTCCTGCTGAACAGCTTAGCTTCTTTGCCATTTTCTATAGCCAATGAGTGGTGACGCTTCATTCCTATTTCTTAGATGGTCAGCACACTGTAGTTCCTGGGTTTATGCAGAGAACTTACCTTCAACACTGCACTGCGTACAGGTCTGAGATTCCAATCCACTGGCTTAGTAAAGGCATTAACATCCAGTCCTACAAGGGTGTCTCAGCTTCAAAAACCCCATGTTCTTTTCAGCATCAGTTCCATTTATTTCTGTAACTTTGACTTATCTCTTTGTTTCTCACTTATGGAAAATTTCCTTTCTTTTATATGGTTATACTTTACAGAGCATTGTCATTTGCTTGCTGGAGTTGGCTGGGGTGGAGGTGAAGTGAGGTGTGGAGTGGACTGTATGCTAAAACTGAATCCACTATTTTGATGGAAAACCCATTTAACTTATCTGAGACTCCATTTCCTCATCATATCTGTATTGAAAGGATTTGTTTTTCGATAATTCAAAGAGATAATACATGCAAAGCTTTTAGCACAGTCCCTGATACATGGACAGTACCCAGTAAGTATTAGCTAGTGTTATCACTAGCTCACCTACATTTAAAAT
This sequence comes from Mirounga angustirostris, assembly GCF_029215605.1. NCBI lineage: Eukaryota > Metazoa > Chordata > Mammalia > Carnivora > Phocidae > Mirounga > Mirounga angustirostris. The sequence goes on along the minus strand of NW_026991709.1, from coordinate 52,737,628 downwards.
TTTATAGGGGCACGTGGGTGGCTCAGCGGGTTAAGCATCCAATTTTTGGTTTCTGCTCAGGTCATGATCTCAGGGTGGTGGGATCCAGTCCTGCGTAGGGCTCCGTACTCAGCATGGAGTCTGCTTCAGATTCTCCCTCTCCCTTTCCCTCTGCCTTTCTGCTCATGCACGCATTTTCTCGCTCTCAAATAAGTAAATAAAATCTTAAGATTTTACCTATAAATAAAATGTATTAATATAGGTATATTATATGTACTTTAAAAAATAAGTATATTATATGTACTTTTACACTAACATTATTATAATACCAATATATTATTAATAGCATAATTAATAAAATAAGTATGTAAATATGAAGTAAGCACAAATATATATTTAAACTATTGGGACTTACTATGTGCTAGGAACTATTTGAAGCACTCATAAATATTAACACACACATTCCTTACAACAACCTATTATCGCTATTTTACAGGTGAGGAAACTGAGGCACAGTGACCCTAAGTAAATTACCCAAAGTCCCACAGCTAGTCAATGGAGAAGCTGTATTTCAACCTATGTGATCTGATTTCAAAGTCAGTTCTACCCCATGTTATGCTGCTTTTTTAACATCTTATCTTTACTACTTTTTATCCATGATATTAAGAACCTTCTCCAACAATGTTTTTACAGTAAGCAATGTTTTCAGATAGAGATTAGATATCAGAGTCTATTGAAGCAATTCTTTGTAAAAATCAAAACCATGTAACAGAATGCAGAAGAGAGCATGTGATGTGCTTCTCTGTTGTAGCTATTCACGCAGCCAGATAAAGCTGAAACAAGATCAATGTGCTAAGAGTGGGATTCTTAAAAAAAAATGCAGGTTTAAACAGACACTTCACAAAGGGCGATATACAAAATCACATGGAAAAGTGTAGAATACCAATGGTCACCGTGCCAGTTAACAATTTATTGCCACTCAGCTCCAAATTCCCTCTTCAATATATGCTCTATGAAAATAAAAGGGTTCCTTTAAGCACTTCTCCTTAAAGTGAGCACAATGTTAAACTTTCTCAATAGAGGGCACTGGAGGAGCATCGCAGGAAGGAAGGGCTGGCCTGTAGTTTGCTGGTGCTGCAAGGTAGGTGGGTTGGGTGGTGTGGCTGGAAGGACATCCAGGGTACCTCTGCTCCAGCCACAGTCCCAGAGCTCCGCATCCAAAGAGAACTTGCAGTTTGGTCAGGAGACTCCCCACAGCCCTCAGCAGGGAAAGCAGTACCCCCCAAACCTCCTGCTGATCTAAGCATTCTGATTCCCACTGCAGACACCAGTGTGGCCCCCTGAGACCTAGAGGATCCCGCCCTGCTGCTGCTCTCTCTGCAGGCCCAACAGGTGTGGGCCTGGAGGATTGCCCCCCCATCGGCCTGCCCCTGTACTAGAAGCTGATTGCCTGCTCCCCACCTGCACTCCGGCACTCTGCTCTGTGCTGGCCAATTTTGCAGACCAGTTTGAACCTGGACACACCAGGGAAATTTTTGCTATCTGATGGGCTAAGCTCTACTTTCTCCAACGAGGTATGAACCTCAGCCTTGAGGAGGGAGTTTCATTCTGAGTTTGTCCTTCCTTGGATACCCTTTCTCATTCCTGGGTACCACCCAGCATTTTCATATCTGTTATCATTATTCTTGTATCATAGACTGAGAGTTCTTTATATTGAACTTTGGTTGTTTAACCCACCACGTGTTTTCTATTTTCTGTTGCGACCTACACTAGTACAGTCATTAGTGCAAATTAAAGCCACAAAGAGATACAATTATATGTACACTTGAATGGCTAAAATTAAAAAAAAAAAAAACTATGGATAATACCAAATATTGGTAAAGATGTAGAGCACCTGGAATTCTCATTCACTGTTGGGGGAATATAAAATATTACTAGCACTTTGGAAAAAAAAACCTCAAAGATTCTTATAAAACTAACACACACCTATTCTAGGATTCATCAGTTCTACTCCAAGAGAAATCAAAACATATACCCACAGAAAACCTTGTGTAGGAATGTTCTGAGAAACGGTACTGATAATAGGCCAATGCTGAAAACAAAGCCCATCAATAGGCACATGGGTACAGACTATGGTATAGTCATATGATGGAGTACTGCTTAGTGATAAAAGAACAGAAAACACTGCTTTTGTGCAACATTGATGAATCTCAAAAATATACTGAGTGAAAGAAGCCTTAAACAGAATTTTCATATTATATGATTCCATCTTTATGAGATTCTAGATCAAGTAAACTAATGTTTGGCGGGGGGAAAAAACAGTGGTTGTCTCTGAGAGGAGTAGAAATTAATTGGGAAGGGGCTTGCAGGAGTGTTCTGGAGTGATGGTAATATTCTACCTCTTGATATTCTGTATCCAAGTACTAAGAGTGAATCTTTAAAAAAATGGGAGTTTAGGTTATATAGATTATGCATTTGCCAAAACTTATGAATGGTACTGTTAAGATTTGTGCATTTCATAGCAGTAAATTTAACCTAAAAATGTTTAAAGAAACAATAATATATATGCTGCAGTGCTTAGATGAGAACTATAATGATGCTTGCAACTTATTTTGAAATGCATTCAAAATACAGGTGGATTTATGGATGCATAGAGGGATGGATAGATGAATAGATACATGATAAAGCAAATACGGAGAAGTGTTAATTGTGGAATTTTTAATAGAGTAGGTGTGATACAGATGTTCACTTTAAAACTTTTTTTTCAATTTTACTGTGTTTTAAAAAATTTTTATAAGAAATAATTGGAAAAAAAACTGGAGGTGATCAAAACCATCTTAGATTTTTGTCTCTTAAAACTATTCAAATCATTCCCTGGCTTGCTATGATATCAAAGTGCCAGTTTTGTGTGAGGCTTGAGAGCTGAGGGTATATTTTGAGCCCATGCAGCTTCACACATAATATAGGTATTTTTCCAGTGCTAAGACTGTGGAAAACTGACTGACTTAAATTTACTGTTACAGTACCTCTCCTTTCTTAAAATTTATCATGGTCTGTGTGATGGCCTAGAGTGTCTTTGTTTTATGTGATGAAGGCATGTGTGCTTTTATGAAGGCATATATTTGTATTCTGTGATCACTAAAGACTTAGCCCGACTTTAAACCATACCACCAAGAACTAATATATAAATGGTTTTTATCTGTTGGCTATTCATTTCATACATGTACATCTTGATTAAGTTGTAAATTCCCCAATGTAGAATCTATCTACTGTTTATTTTGCATCTCTACCCAGAGAATGCTGTACAGTGCTGTAGACACAGGGGATATTTAAATGATGATGGTGTCAATTATTTAGATGTTTAAAATCTTTTTGAAATATCCAGGTTAGGCCAGCACTCTTACCAAATAATATTCAGTTCACTCAGAGTCAGTAGTACAGCTAAGATTATGTAGTTTACTCACATACACAATCTGAATTTTTAAAATCTGTATTATAGAAAGTTCCGAATAGCTTTAATATTAGGCACTGATTTTATTTTTATACAGGAGGAAAAGAACCAGTAGCTACTTAAGTCCGCTTTGGATATATGTTCCCCCTATGCCCCCAACACATCTACCATGGGATGCCAATGAAGGACAACAACCCCCAGGGAAACAAATGTCTTAAATACAGTAAGCCATGGTCAACTGGTGATCAGTTAACAGATCCTAAGTCATCATAGGGGAAAGAAAAATACATGTGGACTCATAACCCCAAAGCAATGGTATTCCCTTAAACATAGGTTTATCTTTCAAATTGCCAGGGGAAAGCTTAAAATAAACACGAAAATATGAGGCACTATTATATGTAAGTATGACAGTTTTGAATCAACCTTCCAGGTAAATAAAAGGAAGTTACTTTACCAGTAGGGAGAGACAAAAAATTAGAGGTCATACATTTCTCTGAACATCAATAGGCCATGGATTTATCAGCTCAATTCTAACTCAAAGACCCTAAAACATGCCTAAAGTACATATCAGAAAAATACCAGGGTGCTCACTGAGAGTCATCATGTGATTATTGCAAGCAAGGAGAATCCAGAAGGGTGAGGTTAGCTATCTGCAAGAAGGCTTCCCAGAAGCAGTCAGTTCTGTACTGAGATTTGCAAACATCACCACTGGGATTCAGGAGGCTGGGTATTAGGCACCAGGAAACAACCAATGGAGAAGGCAATCACTGAAAATCCTATGATGTGTGACGTGTGAAGAGAATGTGCTGAAATAACATAGATATACGAAATCTAGAGAGTGGTGGTAGAGGCTGCTAGGGGGAATAAAAACTTGTCAATATTTATTATTTTCTCAAATATATTATCTAAAAGAGATCAGCAGCCCAGTTTCAAGAAACTCAAAGAGACCCATTCATTTTTAATTTCACTTGGATGAAATAAAATATTAAGGCCATTAGCGTCTTTTGCTGTCATGACATATTGACCAGAAAACACTATAATTACTAATTTGTTTTTTTTTACATTTTTTATTATGTTTTATCACCATACATTACATCATTAGTTTTTGATGTAGTGTTCCATGATTCCTTGTTTGCGTATAACACCCAGTGCTCCATGCAGAACGTGCCCTCTTTAATACCCATCACCAGGCTAACCCATCCTCCCACCCCCCTCCCCTCTAGAACCCTCAGTTTGTTTTTCAGAGTCCATCATCTCTCATGGTTCATTTCCTGCTCCCATTTCCCCCCCTTCATTCTTCTCCTCCTGCTATCTTCTTCTTCTTTTATTATTATTTTTTTTAACATGTAATGTATTATTTGCTTCAGAGGTACAGATCTATGATTCAACAGTCTTGCACACTTCATGGTGCTCACCATAGCACATACCCTCCCCAATGTCTATCACCCAGCCACCCCATCCTTCCCAACCCCCACCACTCCAGCAACCCTCAGTTTGTCTCCTGACATTAAGAATTCCTCATATCAGTGAGGTCATATGATACATGTCTTTCTCTGATTGACTTATTTCGCTCAGCATAATACCCTCCAGTTCCATCCACGTCGTTGCAAATGGCAAGATTTCATTCTTTTTGATGGCTGCATAATATTCCATTGTATATATATACCACATCTTCTTTATCCATTCATCTGTCGATGGACATCTTGGCTCTTTCCACAGTTTGGCTATTGTGGACATTGCTGCTATAAACATTGGGGTGCACATACCCATTCGGATCCCTACATTTGTATCTTTGGGGTAAATACCCAGTAGTGCAATTGCTGGATCATATGGTAGCTCTATTTTCAACTTTTTGAGGAACCTCCATACTGTTTTCCAGAGTGCCTGCACCAGCTTGCATTCTCACCAACAGTGTAGGAAGGTTGTCCTTTCTCCACATCCTCGCCAACATCTGTTGTTTCCTGACTTGTTAATTTTAGCCATTCTGACTGGTGTGAGGTGATATCTCACTGAGGTTTTGATTTGGATTTCCCTGATGCCAAGCGATGTTAAGCACTTTTTCATGTGTCTGTTGGCCGTTTGGATGTCTTCTTTGGAAAAATGTCTGTTCATGTCTTCTGCCCATTTCTTGATTGGATCATTTGTTCTTTGGGTGTTGAGTTTAAGAAGTTCTTTATAGATTTTGGATACTATCCCTTTATCTGATATGTCATTTGCAAATATCTTCTCCCATTCTGTCGGTTGTCTTTTGGTTTTGTGGACTGTTTCTTTTGCTCTGCAAAAGCTTTTTATCTTGATGAGGTCCCAATAGTTCATTTTTGCCCTTGCTTCCCTCGCCAGAGGCATCTAGGAAGAAGTTGCTGCAGCTGAGGTCAAAGAGGTTGCTGCCTGTGTTCTCCTTTAGGATGTTGATGGACTCCTGTCTCACACTGAGGTCTTTCAACCATTTTGAGTCTATTTTTGTGTGTGGTGTAAGGAAATGGTCTAGTTTCTTTTTTTTTTTTTTAAGGTTTTATTTATTTGACAGAGAGAGACACAGCGAGAGCAAGAACACAAGCAGGGGGGTGGGAGAAGGAGAAGCAGGCTTCCCGCCAAGCAGGAAGCCCGATGTGGGGCTTGATCCCAGGACCCCGGGATCATGACCTGAGCCGAAGGCAGATGCTTAACGACTGAGCCACCCTGGTGCCCCTGGAAATGGTCTAGTTTCATTCTTCTGCATGTGGCTGTCCAATTTTCCCAACACCATTTGTTGAAGAGACTTTTTTCCATTGGACATTCTTTCCTGCTTTGTTGAAGATTAGTTGACCATAGAGTTGAGGGTCCATTTCTGGGCTCTCTATTCTGTTCCATTGATCTATGTGTCTGTTTTTGTGCCAGTACCACACTATCTTGATGATGACAGCCTTGTAATAGAGCTTGAAGTCCGGAATTGTGATGCTGCCAGCTTTGCTTTTCTTTTTCAACATTCCTCTGGCTATTTGAGGTCTTTTCTGGTTCCATACAAATTTTAGGATTATTTGTTCCATTTCTTTGAAAAAAGTGGATGGTATTTTGATAGGGATTGCATTGAATGTGTAGATTGCTCTAGGTAGCATTGACATCTTCACAATATTTGTTCTTCCAATCCATGAGCATGGAATGTTTTTCCAATTCTTTGTGTCTTCCTCAATCTCTTTCATGAGTATTTTATAGTTTTCTGAGTACAGATCCTTTGCCTCTTTGGTTAGATTTATTCCTAGGTATCTTATGGTTTTGGGTGCAATTGTAAATGGGATCGAATCCTTAATTTCTCTTTCTTCTGTCTTGTTGTTGGTGTATAGGAATGCCACTGATTTCTGTGCATTGATTTTATATCCTGCCACTTTACTGAATTCCTGTTTGGGTCTGGCAGTTTTGGGGTGGAGTCTTTTGGGTTTTCCACATAAAGTATCATATCATCTACAAACAGTGAGAGTTTGACTTCTTCTTTGCCAATTTGAATGCCTTTTATTTCTTTTTGTTGTCTGATTGCTGTGCCTAGGACTTCTAGTACTATGTTGAATAGCAGTGGTGATAGTGGACATCCCTGATGTGTTCCTGACCTTAGAGGGAAAGCTCTCCATTTTTCCCCATTGAGAATGATATTTGCTGTGGGTTTTTCATAGATGGCTTTTATGATATTGAGGTATGGACCCTCTATGCCTATACTCTGAAGAGTTTTGATCAAGAAAGGATGCTGTACTCTGTCAAATGCTTTTTCTGCATCTATTGAGAGGATCATATGGTTCTTGTTCTTTCTTTGATTAATGTATTGTATCACATTGATTGATTTGTGGATGTTGAATCAACCTTACAGCCCAGGGATAAATCCCCCTTGGTCGTGGTGAATAATCCTTTTAATGTACTGTTGGATCCTATTGGCTAGTATTTTGGTGAGAATTTTGGCATCCATGTTCATCAAGGATATTGGTCTGTAATTCTCCTTTTTGATGGGGTCTTTCTCTGGTTTGGGGATCAAGGTAATGGTAAAACAAGTTTGGAAGTTTTCCTTCCATTTCTATTTTTTGGAACAGTTTCAGAAGAATAGGTATTATTTCTTCTTTAAATGTTTGGTAGAATTCCCCTGGGAAGACATCTGGCCCTGGGCTTTTGTTTGTTGGGAGATTTTTGATTACTGCTTCAATTTCCTTCGTTGTTAAGGTCTTTCAGGTTTTCTATTTCTTCCTGGTTCAGTGTTGGTAGTTGATACATCTCTAGGAATGCATCCATTTCTTCCAGATTATCTAATTTGCTGGCATACTAATTTGATTTTTTAGGTACCATGATACCGAGAAGAAAACCTTGGTAGGAATTATGGACATTCCAGTCCGCTTACAAGGTTTGCCTTTAGTTTCAAATTACTTAAATTTCTAGTCCCAAACAGTCTAAGTTTGTACATTACATGTCTATAATATGAAATTTAGATAACTTCTGGACCAAAAGATATTAAATTTTTAGACTTTGTAGAGTATTGTAACTGAGTTGTAGGTAACATTTACACAATTGTTTTGTGTTTATTTATGAGCTTCCCTTACACATCAGTAACACAAGTACCTGTTAGGTTTTATTTAATCATATTTATAGCAATTCCAAATCATCCCTCAAAGCACATATCTTCACCTAAAACCTTTTATGAGTGTGTAGGTGTACATACCAATATAGACCAATATAATTTTTAATTGCCTTTCAAGTGAATATATCCTTATCAATTATGTCAAATAATTTTCACCATTGTATAACCCTGTAGTAAAATTTTTGCCATGATAACCATAATTTTTAATTAAAAATACCTATCAGCAGAGAGAGCATGATGGGGTATTCTTCCCCCAAAGCCTTCCCTAAAGGTAGTTTAGGGTATTAGTTTTCTTTTTTTGTAATTTTCAGTACTCTTATGTGGCAATGAGAAGAATATGATATTTATTATATATTAATGATTATGCATCTCATTATTTTCTTTTACATATCAATCACAACTAGGAGCCAGAGTTAAGTAGATTTTTATTTTTAGGCTCTGTCCAGATCTATGGCTTGTCTGCTAGCTAAAAGGCAGTAATGAAGGCTATTTAGCCCACATTGCTTTAGGAAACAGGTTCAGCACTCCATAAATCCTGTATCTTACCTTATTTACACCATTCACACATGCAACCTTTATTCTGTTCATCTATGTGGAGTCTAATTTAATTTACTGAAGAGTGTGCATTACTCACTCAACCTTAATGTGGACTTGATTCAACTATAACTATTGTAAGCTAATTGTGTTGTGTTGGATCTGAAGGTGATAATGATGTGCAGTGACAGGTTTAACAAATTTTTGATTACCACATTCAATTACTTTTGGTGCATCCCACTTATCAGTGAGCCAAACAATTCATTTAAGGTTTTGACAAAGAATATGAGATGAGATGATTCATTAGGGAGACTCCCAGGACAGGTCTTGCACTCTAGATGTTATTAAAGAAATCCCTCTGTTACTTTACAGGTTGATTTTAGAATCTAGCTGTGTTGTAGAAAATGTAGTGCTTATTTGCAACATGTTCCTATCTGGAAACAGATTATCCAGCATGTTGAGATTTGCATTAATGTGCATATCAGCAGATCAATATTTGTGGCTTATGAATTCATAAATAAAATGAAGTTGTTTTCAAAGATCAGTGATAGTGAGTTATATGTTATTTACTTTATAACTGATTTATTTCTAAGTCTGCATTTGTCAATGCTATTCTATAAAATAAAAAGAAGTTTAAAAATAAAGTGAAAATCACCTATTTCAATTATATTTCTGTAACTCTTTGTAAATGAGGTTAACCAACACTTAGAAAATTTCACCCTTTGAACCAACAGAAAACAAAGGAATATTTAGTAAAATATCATTTAAGTCCCTAGAGACAGACAAGTTCTCTTATCCCTATAAATCTAAAGGTTGATGAGAATCTCTAAGAAGATTGTTACGGTAGAAAAACAAAAACAAAAACAAAAACAAAAACAAAAGCAGTGGATTGTGACATTTCTTTGAAGCAAACTGCCGTATGTATCAAATAGAGATTCATTCCCACTATGACACAAGATATAAATATGTTTGCAGTGCTTATTGTCTTCTCTAATCTTCCTTATCAAGAGGGAGGTATTTGGGTAATATTGACATTCATTGTTATGGTAATTTTGAGTTTTATATTATTGAAGAATCAGATGTGGTTTTGAAGGGACCACCTCTCAGGTTTTGTGTGGGACAGCTGGTTTGTTTTTGCATGATAATGATAAAAACTGATGCACCAGAGGTTGAGAAGTCTCACTGAATACATATGTGCTAACAGGTGAATCCCACATTAGCCTGGGTAAAATGATTTGTAAATTTCTATGAAGTGTCAGTATATCCTGGTGGTAGAAGAAACTGACATTATAATTAGTGATATGATATTTCTTTCATAATTAGTAATGCATATTCTACTAGATTGCATTCTGGTTTGTTCTAAGGCTGTCCTCCTTCAAAGGTCTGCCCACACACTAGTCCAGACATTGAAACTGTTCATTTACAAGACTGAGGTATTTATGTTCTTTCTAGGAGAAGTATGATTTAAAGCTAATGTTCTACTCCACAGATTTGTAATTTAACCTTGAAATTTAAGATCTAATTTGGATCCAGACTTTTGGGATCATCTTTTATAGTGGATGCTGTTGTGACTTCTCCCATTCCCTCATCCCAGTACACTCACCTCTAGCTGCTGCACCTACTGACTTTTAATAGCTCACATGTTCTCCCCTTTGACTAATACGGGGGGACACAGATGGCCCCTGTGCTTCAAAGTGAGCTCAACTCTGGTGTGATTCATGTTCTATAACTCCCCATGGGACCAGGCTGAAACTTGTTTCCAGGACAGACTGCATCTATGCTTAGTTTTCTTCCCCTGCCCTATTGGGCTTGCCTTCCTCTCCTTCTCTCAAGAGCACATCTCCAGTAAATCACTTGCACAAGGATCCCCATTTATATTGTGCTTCTAGAGAACCCAACCTTGGGACATTTCACGTTAGATACACAGTTTAAGGGTTAGTCATTCAGATGGACTTCATGATGATCCATAAATAATGGTGATTTATGTATCTGACAATAGTAAGAGTAGTTTAGACATCATCATCCATAGTTTTCTGGAAACCCAGATTTTAAGAATGCTATTAAAATCTTTCCTTGATTAAGCATTAAAATATGTCCAAAATGTTATATGTATCTTACATTTAAAATGGTGACTTAAGGAACTCTCATATAGTAAGCCATCTTTTGACCAATGGAGGCTGCAGACAATAGTGAAAAAAGTAATAATAACAGACTAGATGCCTTTAAATTTAGTTCTTATCCTGTGAACTTTAGACTAGACCTACAGTTTCTATGGTTTATATAACTCACCAGAAGAAGTGACACTGATAATAAATAGCTAAAATTCACTTAGGATATACTATGTATTGGCCATTATTTATTCACTCATTTGATTATTTTGATGCCCCTTTGGACATAATTATCTTCATCATAGATACAGAGACAGGCTCAGAGTCTTTAAATACTCTTCTTGTATCACAAATCTTTTTATGTGTAAAGTATGAATTCAAGCCTAGACTTACTGGATTCCTTAGCCCAGGAATTCCCTGCTGTAACACCTTACCCTCTCTGTATGTCTTTGGTGTCCTGAGAAGGCAATTAACCTAGTGGAGGTGTTGTAATAGGTATTGGTTGGACAGCAGGACAGAGAGGAGCAATAATTGGCTTGCTTTCATGATTCTTTATTTTTCACCCTATCTTTGGCTTCTCTGCTGAAAGAACTGTTTTTCACTTGAGCTGAGTAATGTTTGCAAAGTTTTCATTAGTAATTTTAGCTGTTTTTTCTGGCTCTTGTAATAAATCACCACAAAGTCAGTGCTTAAAACAACACAGATTTACTATCTGACAGTTTTGTAGGTTGGAAGTCCCAGACAAGTCTAATTGGGCTGAAGTCAAGTTAGAAGGGCTGAGTTTTCCTGTGGAGGTTCTAGAAGAAAATCTGTTTTCTTGCCTTTTCCAGCTTCTATAAGCCACACACATTCTTTGGCTGGTGGTTCCCTTCAAAGCCAACAATGTCACATCCCTCTGACTCTTTTCTTCATCACATCTCTTTCTCTGACCACAGCAAAAGATTCCTGTTTTCAAGGACTCATGTGATTAGATTGATAACCACCCAGATAATATAGAATAACCTCCCCATCCAAAGGTCCTTAACCTTAATTGAATCTCTAAAGTCCCATTTGCTATGTAAGGTAATACAGTCACAGGTTCCAGGGATCAGGGTATAGATATCTTTGGGAGGAGGGCAGTATTCTACACAGCAATAGACATGCACTAATAATTTTCATTGGTATATTATTTTGAAAAAATAATAAAGGATCTTTTTTCTTATCTATTTTTTTTCTAGTGTTTTCTATTCTACTCCCACCTCTCTCTGACAGATATTGGGAACAGGAATTAAGACTGTCCCAAGCCTGTTTACAATGGCAACCAACAGAATGTTCTCTTGTCTTTCCCAGGACAAAGTTCCTTAAGGAAGCAAAGCCCAAGGGAAGAACCAGTGAAACAATGTGTGATTAGCTTATTTGATTCAGTAGTATTGACCATGACTAAATCAATGGCAGAAACTGTAAGTACATTCACTATCTGGAATCTCACAGGTATATAAGCTTAATTGAACTGTTTTATACTTAAATCATGTTTGGGTCTCATGGATATATGATCTCATTCTTTAGCTTCTGCACAAAACCTGTGAAGACTTCAAATTTTTCCTCCAAGGTGAGCCTGGTTTAGGGTTAATTTGTTTGCATGAGATTTTCCATCATTATGAATCATTGCCATGAGGTGAAGACCCTGTTACCAAGTTCACTGGGAGAAGTGTATATGAAGTTCACTGTTACTGAGACTTGAGTATGAGTTCTTCTTGGTCAGATTTCACTTCATTTTGTAGAAGCAAAAATGTAAACTATTTAGCAGCTCTACTGTCTCATTGTTTGCTCTGTTTTTCTACAAGAACTTTTTGATTTGAATATAGCTCCCTAAATTACTTACCTTAACTCATTTAACTCCAATAATTTGGTTCTTTTCCTCATCCAGCTTAATAGATTCTCTCCCAATTAATTCTGCCATTTACCACGCCCCCCATAAGAGTTTCTGAAATATTATTTTTCTCTTGGCCTAAATTCTTTTTTTGGTGTGAATTGCAATACACATATAGGGATTCCATTGTTAAATGATTTTGATAATATTTGTAAAGATTAGATTTTCTCAAAACATTACTATAGTTTGTTCCCCAACTATGCTTTAATCTAGACATAACTTAGTGATTATTTTATTTACTAATTTACCTAATTTTGGTTAAGGTAATCCTGTTAATAGTGTCAAGGTCTTTTCTTTCAAAATCAAAACTATCCATGATAAGGGTGCCTGGGTGGCTCAGTCAGTTAAGTGTCTACCTTCAGCTCAGGTCATGATCTCAGGGTCCTGGGGTCAAGCCCCGCATTGGGCTCCATGCTCAGAGGAGAATCTGCTTCCTTCTCTCTCTCTGCCCCTCCACCCACTTGTGCTCTTTCTCTCTCTCTCAAATAAATAAGTAAAATCTTAAAAAAAAAAAAACCAAAACTATCCATTTTCAAACTGTTTTTTTTCATTTTTTTCCCTTTGGTTTTGCAAATAGTGTTATTTATTTATTATATTTTTTGCACAGCAGTTTGTGTGTGTGTGTGTGTGTGTGTATGATATAATATTATTTTGTAGGCAGTAATTTCCTTAGGCAATGTAGGGGTGTTAATTATCATCTAGGAGTTTAAATAATCATTATTTTCTTAATTTTTTCCTAACTCCTCAGTTGCAGTTTTCTGTGATGCTTCTTAGTGTCTTTAACTCATTATTATATCAGAAGCATTGCTTCTAAGCCTATATTGGAGTATTTTATAATTTTGTGGTTGTTTTCTTTGCATTGCTACTGGTTTTTTTTATCTTAATGTAAATGTCTGGAAAAGTCATCTTGGACAAATCACTGAGATGGTGTGCAGAATTCTTAAAAAATTCAAATATTGTTTTCTCAAATGTATACATGTAAATGGTATTCACAATGGAGGGCTTTGAAAAATTAAGGTACATCTGAACCATATGCTGAGACTCATTTTGTTTATTTATTTTTTAAAGATTTTATTTATTTATTTGATAGAGAGACAGCGAAAGAGGGAACACAAGCGGGGCGGAATGGGAGAGGGAGAAGCAGGCTTCCTGCTGAGCAGGGAGCCTGATCCCAGGACCCTGAGATCATGACCCCAGCCGTAGGCAGTCGCTTAACCAACTGAGCCACCCAGGCGCCCTGGCTCAGACTCATTTTAAATGAGAGACATTTACCGTAACAATAGCAACAACAACAAGATAACTGTGGTAGGCAGAGTTCTAAGATTGGTTTCACATTTGTACCTCCTGCTAGGAATTACCCTCCCTTGAATGCAGGTGAAAACTGTAAATATAATGGGATTTCACTCCTGTGATTAAGTTACTGTACCTGACAAAGGGGAAAGTATTTAGCAGGGGTAATTAAGGTCCTAATTGGCTGGCTTTAAGTTAATCAAAAGGAGATTATCACGGAGGGCCTGACATAATGAGCTGAGCTCTTTTTAAAACGATTTAGCAGTTGAGATGGGAGAAGTCAGGGAGAGAGAAGCAAGGTGCACTCCTGTTGGCTTTGAAGAAACAAACCACAAGGTCATGGAAGGGTCATGTGGCAGGGAATGGGAGCAGCTCTAATTGCTGAGGGCCTCAGTCTCCCAACAGTAAGAAAATGAATTCTGCCAACAACAGGTAAACTTGGAAGAAGATCCTGAGCCCCCGACTGCAGGCCCAGCTAATACCCTCACTTCCTCTGGGGAGACTCTGAGCAGAGGACCCAGCTCCCCTGTGTCCAAACTACTGACACACGGAACCTGTGAGATAACAAATTGGTGCTGTTTTAAGCCACTAAGTTTGTGGTGATTTATTATACAGCAATAAAAAACTAATACAACAGCTAACGTTTATTTAGCTCTTTTTTTTTTTTTTAAAGATTTTATTTATTTGACAGAGAGATACACAGTGAGAGAAGGATCACAAGCAGGGCGAGTGGGAGAGGGAGAAGCAGGCTCTCCTCTGAGCAGGGAGCCTGATGCAGGGCTCGATCCCAGGACCCTGGGATCATGACCTGAGCCGAAGGCAGACGCTTAACGACTGAGCCACCCAGGTGCCCCTATTTAGCTCTTTTTATGTGCCTTGCTCTGTGCAATAGATATTACATACATGATTTTACTTCATACTCACAATAGCTCTATGAAGCAGGACCTTTTTTTTTTTTTTTTAATTTTACAGATGAGAAAATTAAGCCTTAGGGAATTCAAAACACTTGGGTGCAGGTCACAGAGCTGGTTGATGAAGGAATTGGGATTTTAACTTGAGCTCTAAAATCACTTCACTACATTATATTCTTTAATGCGAAACATTCCACAAAATAATGCATGTCAGTTTTGTTCTGATGACCACCTGTTCAAATGCTGTCCTTATCTCATGCATATCAAATAAGTGACAAATACTAAAGAATAAACAGCCTTTGGTGAAATATATTTTTTTGATTGATTTCATAAAAAGGCCTTTATATGAGTACTTAACCAATTTTAGAAGAAAGTCTTCGGAAAATAAATCTTACTTAAAAAGTTATTTTTACCTAGAAGAAGAGCAATCTGTCTCCATCTATCAGGTAGTAATGAGAATTTTTAATTAACATCAATCCTGATTAGTCATAATGAATTAGGCTCTTTGTCTTTTTTCCATAGTTGTGATTCTTCTGGTACAGGAGTCATTCAATTATGTGTTACATGTATGATCAGTTACAAAAGGCAGCAGTATAATTTTATTACTGTGTTTCAAATTTTACTTTGCAACATATTTCAGTGTTAAGATATAAGTTTATTTCCTTTAAATATGGGGAAAGTAATGATGCATAATTTTTTTCATATTAAAAACAAAGGACACAAGGTTTAATAAGGCTTGGGATTTTATTTTTTTTTATTTTTTAAGATTTTATTTATTTATTTAACAGAGAGAGACACAGCGAGAGAGGGAACACACGCAGGGGGAGTGGGAGAGGGAAAAGCAGGCTTCCTGCTAAGCAGGAAGCCTGATGTGGGGCTGGATCCCAGGACTCTTCCCAGGACCCTGGGATCATGACCTGAGCTGAAGGCAGACGGATAAGGACTGAGCCATCCAGGTGCCCCAAGGCTTGGGGATTTTAATAGCTAGTATCCATCATAATATGTATTGAACACAATAGTAAAAATATTAAAGGTACTAATTGTTACTACAAATTGTGGGGGGAGGGTTGTAGTGAAGGACAGAATTATTCTGACTAGAATATGGAATAGAATTTTGAAAATTCAATCGATAGTTTGGCAGATCTATATGGTAGCTGTGGCCATCATTTAAAACATGATTTTCCATTCATTTTTTAAGGTTTCATGTATGTATTGAGATAGCCACTATTTTGTTTGCTTTTTGGTCAATATGATCTCCCCTCCCCATTGTGAGCACCAAAAACTAAATGGTGTAGATACAACTTTATTCTTTTTGATGGAATGGAAGTGGGTATGCATTACCTAAGTAACTGGCACTAAACTGGAAATAATTATTAGCTGCCATCACATAAGGGAGGAGGAGAACAAGTAGACATCATGCCCTTCCAACCCTATCCTAGAAGTAGTATGCCCTGGGTAGGGTTGAGCCAGCTAATTTATCAATGTGAACAGAAGTTAGAAATTGCACTATATCTCACCTTGGTTTGAAGAGAAAACTTTATTCTCTCATCATATCTAGAAAACTCTTTTGAGTTCAGAACTCCTGGAGCAGCGGGAAGTTCCAGACCTGCAGAGCAGACATAGGGTAAAAACAAAGGGTAATTTGTTGACCTGGCAGCATTGGTACATTATTCTTCCCAGTGTGACCGTGACATTTTTCGCACACTTGCGATCCTTTCACATTTTCATCAGTTCGGCATCACTGGTGATGTATCCCCCCAAACCAACCCATGCCTTTTTTTCTTTTACTGCAGAAGTGTACCTGAAATTATTTTTCTCTAAGAATTTTAAATTGTGCTCTTTTCTCTGGCATTTATTTGGTATTTTTAAGGTTAACCAATCATGTTTGACACATAAATGAAAACAGAACAGTCTTCGTCTTGAGCTAGCAGTGTTACAGATCATAGACTTTGCCCAGGAGAAACCAGGTTCTTTATTTGCAACTAAAATGATTTTTATTGGAATCATTTGCTCTGTTTCCATTACTTGACATATGTATCTAACAACAACAACAAAAAAACCCCAACAAACTTATTGTTTGGGCATCACAGCATTACTAAAGAGAAAACAATCTTAAATACTGTGTCTTTTGCTCTAATTTAATAGAGATGACTTAGAAATAAAATCAGGGAGAAGAAGGGGAGAATACCTTTGTGGATTTCACATCCTTTTACTAATAAACTATTGATTCTTCTATTAACACAGAAGATAAGAAAATATCAGAGCTATTGTAGAAATTTGAACATCAGGAAAAAAACAGACCACATACTTAAAAACAAGACTTGCAACACAGTATAAAGCTTGAATCACCAACTTGTTATCTTTGATAAGTGATTCAGTGTAATAATCATTTGGCATTTAGAAATTCAGTTCTTTTACTTATTTAATTTTTTATTGTTTTTCTTTCATTTTTTTATTATGTTCAATTAGCCAACATATAGTACATCATTAGTTTTTGGTGTAGTGTTCAGTGATTCATTAGTTGCATATAACACCCAGTGCTCATCACCACACATGCCCTCCTTGATACCCATCACCCGGTTACCCCATCCAACCCCCTCTGTAACCCTTAGTTTGGTTCCCAGAGTCTAGAGTCTCTCATGGTTTGTCTCCCTCTCTGATTTCTTCCCATTCAGTTTTCCCTCCCTTCCCTGTAGTCTTCCGCAATATTCTTTATGTTCCACATATGAGTGAAACTATACGATAATTGTCTTTCTCTGCTTGACTTATGAAATTCAGTTCTTTTAAATAAAACTAAGATCTGTTGAACAAATGCTTTGTACTTTGTGCACTAGGTGATTGCGGTTCAACTGGGCAAAATAAGTTCTGTATGACACACATATTTAAAATTTTCGGAATAATTTTGGAAGTACTCATAGGAAACCCAAGAGAAAATTTCATTTAAGTAATAGTTTCTAACAAGTGAGACAATCCTATAAGCCCGTGAGATACCCCTGTGCCCAGCACAATGACCCACACAGCATTCAGGACATACTTGTTCAGCTGAAATGGGGCTTAAAGAGCAGGCATCCTTTTTTTTTTTCTCAGTCCTTATAACCCTAGTACCTAGTATGACAACTGAGACATTCATTAATAATAAACACTGACTGGGGGCCCCTGGGTGGCTCAATTGGTTAAGCGTCTGCCTTCAGCTCAGGTCATGATCTCAGGGTCCCGGGATCCAGCCCCACATAGGGCTCCTTGCTCAGTGGGGAGTCTGCTTCTCCCTCTGCCCCCCTCCCCACTCCTGTACTTGCTCTCTCTAGCTCTTTCCAAATAAATAAAAGATCTTTAAACATTTTAAAAAATAATAAATGCTGACTGAATATTTGTTTTCAAATAAATAAATTTGGCTTTGTCTCCTGAATTCCGTTTTAATTTCGAGCACACGTGTTATTTTTCAGCCTTATTTTGAGTCTTCCTAATATTACAAGGTATGTTTAAAAAAATGTCCAGGTGGCAAGAATTAGAAAACATGTGTTAATCTTAGAAGGAGACTGCTAATGAACACAATGTATGCACCCATAAATCAGTGCTCTATAGAAGTGTTGCCTGAGTACATCTGTGCTGGAATCACTTGGCACCGTTGGCCCACTCTGGGGCCATCAGAATATCTGGGGGAGGGCTCCAGAACCAATGGTCTTTTAAGACCACCGGGTAAAATTTGTTTGTGCTAAGGCCTTGCGACTCAGGGTGTGGTTTGCAGATAAGCAGCATCTGCAACACCTGGGAGCTTGTTGCAAGCTACAAGTCTCAGGCCCTAGCCCAGAATGGTGGCATCAGAATCTGAATTTTAACAGTCCGCAGGGGATCTGCATGCATTTGAGAGATTTGGGACTCACTGGGTTGAAGTTTCAGAACTACCACTACTATCTTAAATTATAAATGGAGTCTCATGCTTAAGGGTCCATTCTTCTGTTTCTACTATGAGGACACACTCCCACTCCATCTCCTGCTGTCGCTACGGGGCAGAAGATCACCTATTTTTCAACCCTGCTCCCATGAGCATATGAGATTATGATGTAACTGCCTTTTGCACTAGACGGTGGGTTTCAAGGTGGCAACAGCTATATCTCGTTTCATCTTTCAGCTCCAATATCGAATACTTTCACAAAGTGCTTAATTGAATTAATTGAATAGATTAATTGAATTAATTGATTTCATTAATTGAATTAATATTGAATAGCTAAATAGAAACTACTGTCAGATTGGGGGAGGCACACATTTCAAAAAAGAGAAGTAAGACTAGTTTTATTAAGTTAATGACTGCAATTCTGACTTTCACCTTGTTCCCTGTTGATGCATGTATGGGCTGTAATGGGAAAGTAACAACTACTTTTGCGAACACTGTGATAAAATGGTCTCCCATATCACTAACCATCAGGTTTCCCCGGGCTCAGACATCACAGATTAGCTCCCATTGACTTCCAACCCTCCTCAGAGCTAACTTAGTTACATTTAGCCATTCTTGTTTTCCTGGGCCTCTCAATTCACCATCCCCAACCCCTCATTTCAGGAGCCATAATTCTCATATCCTGGTACCCATGAATATGTGGGAGGAAGAGCCCAGAGTGGTAAGTGGCTCCAGGCTGGGAGAAGCAGGGGGTCAACAAAGCTTCGTTGCTTGGAGGCCTTTTCTCATTTTCAGCCTTAAGGCTGAAACTGTACCAGAAATCTGAGCTTTGGATAACTGGCTTCATGTATATTATTTTGCGACTGTATCAATCTTTCTTTTTTTTTTTTTTTTAAAGATTTTATTTATTTATTTGAGACAGAGAGAATGAGATACAGAGAGCATGAGAGGGAGGAGGGTCAGAGGGAGAAGCACACTCCCTGCCGAGCAGGGAGCCCGATGCGGGACTCGATCCCGGGACTCCAGGATCATGACCTGAGCCGAAGGCAGTTGCTTAACCAACTGAGCCACCCAGGCGCCCCTGTATCAATCTTTCTGATGTTCTTGTTTATATCGTCTAACACGTATTATCAGCCCAGATAAACTATGTCTTTCTAAAAATCAAATATAGTCAGTTCTCATTATTCACAGTGGTTATGTCCTATAAAGCCCTGACTTTATTCCCCAACGCAGTATTGGGGTGCTGCACAGTTGCTCTAGGGGAAGTGCAGGATTAAGTTTCTGGGAACATTGGTTGATAAACATGTGAACAAATCAGTATGTAACTTCGTTGTATGTGTTTTTCTGTTTAAAGACACCTAATTCAATATATACTGTCAATTCATTAAGATGGACTTCAAAACCAATAGCACTATAAGTCATGCCTGAATGAAGCTTGTCCAACACAGGTACTTTTTCCTTAAAGCACACCACAGCCTTCTTGCACATAAGAACCCGAGAAAGCACTTCGGCAGTATGCTTGGGGGCCATTAGAAAGAGCAAAATCACCAGTAAAAAGCACAAAATGTGAAAAACATGAACACTAAATAGGCCTCCAAAAGGATAGTTGATTACAGTATGAGACCTGAGATACCAAGGCAGAAGTGCCTTCGGCTGCGAACAAATGTGTACGTCAGGTGGCTCAAACTTGACACTCCTTTCCGTATGTCTGGGAATGAGTACAAAAGTGGTGTGTTGATTTTGGGGTTACAAATACATTTAAGCGAGTGGGTCAACTAAAAAATCCAGAATTTGCAAATAATGTGGATCAACTGTACTATGTTTTGGATGTTTACAGACTTTCCTTAGTCTTTAATACGACCTTTGCACAGAGATACATATTGAATTAATGAAGTGAGTCTATCTTTTTCATGGATAGAAAGGTCTTCCAAAAAAGCCTGTGAGTGATAAATCAGGATTAGGTGATGCATGTTTCAATATATAAATATAAAGTATTATGTAAAAAACACCCACACAAAAATATTAGGCCATGTTCCAAGTAAATATAACTAAAATTTGTTGGACCCTAAATTTGTGCTAGGCGTTCTGCGGAAAACTTCCCATATACATTCTCCCCTTACGGAGGCTCACAGTGGTGAAGTCATATATTCAAGTTCACACCTCTAATAAGTGTCAGTTATTTTCTTGGCCAGAATAAATTAAATTGTATTGCTCCTTCATTGAAAATAACAGCTGGAATTATTCACTATGATACTAGCATATATTATGTGATGATGAGATTGCTGATTAAATATATACATATATATACATACGAGAGTGAGTGAGAGTTCTGTTTCGTTTACAAAGTGATGGTATTCAATCACTGGTTTCTATATGTTTCATCATATTTTCATAAACTGTAGAATCCGTATCTGTTCTATATTTTTCTGAAATATAAGTTGTTAATATATGCCTATATTTCTCTATATGCACAAATTCTAAATTTAATAACATTTGCGTGTTTTTCTAGCACATAAAGCATAAAATACTTTTTGTGTCTTTGAACAGTTGCTTGATGTGAAAGAGAGCAATGAGGTTTATAATTGTAATCATTGTCTCTTCCCTCTAATTGTACTTTCACAAATTAGCCTCCAGACCAGATCTCATTGTTGAAAGATACTCCACCGCTTCATCTTTCCTACTTCTCCTCCCCTTCTTCCCTGTACTTCCCTATTCCTGTCCTCCATCTCTCCCTAGACGCACACACACACACACACACATACATATTTGGGTTTGACTTTTCAACTGGGGGCCTTTGAGTCAGGAATCCTATTGCCAGCAGATTGCTGAGATACTCTCTTCCTCTTATCTCAGCCCCTTATGACCGTTTGTCTGCCTCACTGAGCTATAATAAAATATGGAAGGGTTCAGCCTTATTGGCACCCTTGGTTCTGATGAAGCTCAAGATTGGAACTCCATAAATTTTCAGGTCAGGATAAACACATGGAGTAGCTGAACAGAGAATAAGATTAGGAATTGATTGGAAAATCAGTAATTTGTCTTATTTCCATGCTATATGTGGAGTCCTCTTACTTCTATGCCCATAAAGTCTTTTTTTTTTAAAGATTTTATTTATTTATTTGAGAGAGAGAGAGTGAAAGAGAGCATGAGAGGGGAGATGGTCCGAGGGAGAAGCAGACTCCCCACCGAGCGGGGAGCCCGATGTGGGACTCGATCCTGGGACTCCAGGATCACGACCTAAGCTGAAGGCAGTCGCTTAACCAACTGAGCCACACAGGCACCCTATGCCCATAAAGTCTTAATGTTCTCTGGCATCTGCCAACATGTTTTACCACATCATGCTAATTCATCTTGCTATAAGAGTTATAAAATGCAGGAAGCTTAAATAAGTCTGGGAAGTGCTATTCATCACTTTTTTATGAAATAGAATATATTTGCTTTGTTTACAGTATTGGCTTCATGCATATCAAATCTTTGTGAAATATTATTGCATGAAAAGAGTATCATGTGTGTTTCTTGCATGGTACTAAATTTATCCTTCGGAAACAAAGACAAATGAAACAACAATAGTCTCTAATCTCAACTTGCTAAACAATCTCTGTCATCACCCTCGCGTTTTTGTGAGTTAAAAAGTAATGATTTTGATCCTAATTATTTATACTGTGAGTTCCAGTATTGCACATAGAATCCATATCCTACCAATTTTCAAAAAGTTCCATTTTATTAATCAGCACAGCAAGTGGGTATCACTATAACTGTAAGTGATACATTTGTTGACTACACCAATTGGTGAAAACCTGGCCCATCCCACTGTAGGGGCAGTGGTCCAGGCATGAACTCTGGGCCCAGCAGCCTGAGTTCAAATCCTGCCCATCTCCTAATTAATGAGTAAGGCCAAAGTACAATGGACACTGATAATCAAAGAGAAAGCTATAAAGAGGTGTAAGATCTAACTCTTGCCCTCATAAAGCTTTCGGGCAAGACCTTTGATCAATAGATATTGAGAATGTGAAAGTGTAAACTTTTCCACTCTTCTCAGAGTATTACTTATGCAAGTTGGAATGGACTGTGCAATAGGATATAAAATCTCTTTTTTAAAATTGAAGAGAACCACTTAATTCGCTAAGCATTTAGAAGTACTAGATGCAGTTGAGCATTTGTGATTATTGCAAAGTGAAGCAAGCACCTTAGAATGGGAGCAGAGGAAAAATACTCAGGAAAAAATGAAGATGCCAAAATGTAACTAAGCACAATTTCTTTGGCCTCAAATATCAATAGAACCAGAAAGCATACACTTGTAAAGGTGGAAGGCACTTTAGAGTCATCAAAGTCAACTTCTTTATTTTGTAAAGTTGAAGTCTTAGGAGGCTATGTTGTACATTGGGTACTCAGTATATGTCATTTGAATGAAAGAATGAAGCCTAGAAAGTTGAGTATCTTGTCTAATGTTCACAAATCCAAAATCAACCTTGGCATACTAACTCCCTATCCAGTACCTCGTCTAAGTTGCTTCTTAGGAATGTGAAAAATGCCAGAGGGACTGTTTCAGATAGAGATCAAGGTAATGACTAAAATTTATGATAACCAAATTAGGATTTTAAGTCACTGAGTTAATTTTGAGGGATATTAAGAACTTATCTTTGTGGTTTTGAAATTTTCCCATTTGTTTTATTCTCTGTTTTCCCCTCCTGCATTCCTCTGGGTAAGCTTTTTGTGAAACCTATCAGGATGTTATTCTAGTATAAAGTAACAGAAATGTTCAGTATGGAGAAGTGTGTTCTGGTTCATCCATGTGATAAGCCTGAAGAGCCCAGGATCTAAGAGGTTATACTTTATGAGAGCACCAAAAAGGACATCAATCACACTGTCCTCAAAGATTTAGAAATAGGTAAAAGGGGCCACTCTATTTGACAGAAGATTACAAGGATTAGAAATGAAAGGCTGAGGCCTCATGAGCTCCTGTCCATTGTGTAATGAAGATGATCAGCTTTCTGGCTTGCTAAATAAAATGGTATTCGTAATAGAATCAAAAACTTTCCTGAAGGTCAGACATGCTTTACTTATTGCTTCCTCCTTGTCTATAAGCCAGAACATTCTGTCATTGTTGTAATACAAGCCAACAAGAGCCAAATAAATCTTTTGATTCTTTTTGGCTCACTCTGCCATTAAACACAAGCCATTGTAAAGTCATGAAAATTACCTGAGAAGGATGTAGAGAAATTGGTTGGTTCAGAAAAGACCCACCACAGTGATTAAAGGGATGAAGAATACGACCTGTCTGAAAGCTAAAGAAGCTAGTGCTATTTAGTTGAAAAAAAGAGGAGGCTGAATGGAAACTTAATAACTATCTTCAAATTTCAAGAGGATTATTACTTCTGTTTTATCTATCTTCACAGATTTCAAACTACCAAGAAATTATTCTGAAAATTTCCTGTAACCAGCACATTTGATTCATTTTATATTAATTATTATAATGTTTTCTCATTAAAAAATTTGAACTTGGATTTGGCATTCTTCCATTTGAAAGAATAAATCGTAAGAAGAGATAATCAAATGAGGAGTATTAGTCTGTTCTGCTGCTTCATACATCTGAGGAATAGTTTTTTTTCTTGATGTAAACAAGTTGTGACAACTTCTTGCCATTTATCAACCTCAAAAACCAATGGGTTAAATTCTTCTGTTACTTGGCTCCAGCTATGCTGTGTTATTATTGCCACGCCTTAATAATAATGACAAAAAGGAGGAAATGAACATGTTTGAATTAAATTGCATTCCTGTCACTTTATAAAGTGAAATAACAAAACTTGGAATCATTACCTTGTGTATTTCTGGATAAAGATTAATTTATAAGGTCTCAGAGTTGTTTCAAATCCATCAGTAAGCATTTACTAAGTGTCAAATACTGTTTAGTACTAGGTATATGGGAGAGAGAGAGAGAAGGCCTTAGAGCTCAAGATGTTTTAATCTGGGGCACCTGGGTGGCTCAGTCGGTTAAGCGTCTGCCTTTGGCTCAGGTCATGATCCCAGGGTCCTGAGATCGAGCCCCGCATCGGGCTCCCTGTTCAGTGGGAAGCCTGCTTCTCCCTCTCCCACTCCCCCTGCTTGTTTCCCTCTCTCTGTCAAATAAATAAATAAAAATCTTTAAAAAAAAAAGGTGTTTTAATCTGGTGATAAAGATAACTTAATGAAGTAAAGTCTGGTGAGCAGTACCCAATCACATACATGTTCAGTGCCTTGAGGGAAGCACAAATCCTGGGTGAGCCAGAACACACAGAGCTAGGAGTCTAAATAGCACTCATTGGCTGCTAACTCTAGTGTCCCACATTCACACAGCTCAGTCCCTTTTAGTGCCCCCTACACCAAGTATATTTCCACCAGGCTATTATTTCTCTTTTTGTTAATTTTGTTTGTTCTTTACACCTGAGTTTGTCCATACTCATATTTTCTTCACAATATTTTGCTTGTCAAAGCCTCAGTCCTCTGCTTCTATGATATTTGCATTCTTTTTTTTAAAGATTTTTTTGTTCATTTGACAGAGAGAGAGCGCACAATCAGGGGGAGTGACAGAGAGAGAGGGAGAAGCAAGTTCCCCACTAAGCAAGGAGCCCAATGCAGGGCTCGATCCCAGGACCCCAGGATCATGACCTGAGCTGAAGGCAGACACTTAACCAACTGAGCCACCCACATGCCCCGATATTTGCATTCTTAAATGTCCTGCTTCTGTGAGCCACTTTCTTCTATTTCTTAATTCAAATTCCAGAGAAGGAACTTGTGATTATCCTGCTTATTTGCACACCAGATCATGTCACAGGTCACAACAACCCCTGGGTCAGGAGCCACGGTGCATCACACTCATACTCTTTCCCCTGGGCTCTCATTACAACAGGAGCTGGGATCTTGGCAGTTTCCTTTGGGTGAGATAAGCACATAGCTGCTTTCATAATTTGCATTTAAATTTTGAAGAAAACATGAAATTTGGAAAGTTGAAAAAAAAAAAGACCAAGTTTGAAGGAATGTCTGGAGACGAGAAAGATATGCAGATAAACACAATGATTATGGGGCTCAGAGAGAAGACCTGCTTACCTGGGGAGAAAGCAGGCTCAGGAATAATGTAAATAAATATTTCTGGTTAGGTAGTGTGAGGACTGGACGTAGAAGCTCTCTAAAGCAGGATGAGACTTTAGACTGATTGTTCTTGAGTCCAAAATTTTAACAAACAATAAAGGAATATAGTTGTTCCATCTGCCAATGAAATAACTGAATAGGAGTTCTAAAATCAATAAAGGCACCTCCCCCTCTTATTTTTTGTTACAATTCATTTTGATCAGCAAGAGACTCTTTTAGAGGGAAACTTGGGAATGGTTCATTGCAGGAACAGATTGTATTCCTTTTGCTTAGAGAACTATGTAACACTCAAGGAGCCAGAAGGTGGTAAGTTGGCAAGTGGAGAAAGTACCACTTGAAGTGTAGACAAAGGAAGTTTGCATTTCAGCCTGCTCTTAATGCTAACCTAAACACTAACCCTAATCCTAATCCTAACCCTATGAGAAATCATCTTTGAAATGGCCCTTTATCCTGGAGAGCATGAATAGTTAAACTATTCTAAGTCTTTAAAGAGACTATGCTATGTAGAATTAAATTAAAATTATACACACACACACGCATGTTGTGGCTGTCTTGTACTTTTTTCCATTGACATAGGTAAGAAACTATATAATTTTTTACCCTCCATTTAGAAAGACATGTGTCACTGATGATTATTTTATTACATGCTGACCCTGGTTTCATAATTTAGTCTATGTCCACATTAAAGTACAAAAGAACAGAGTGACAATGTAATCAAGAACATTAAATACAAAATTGCTGGTTCTTCTAATTATAGAAGGGTTCCAGTTTGCCTATTCCTGGACAGTTGATTTGTATCCATCAACAAATCAATTCACAGTATTGAAAACCTGCTTCCAGCACTATGCCATTTATCAAACGATCCATGAAAGCATAAGATATTCCTGCTGCCCACAATAAGCTCCTAATTTATTTGAAGACACAGAACTCATACACATAAAACAATTCATGAGTGAGACATATTCATGTATCATATGGAGGCAGGCCCTGTTTTCATTGTGTTTGCAGAGATCTAATTTTAAAATATATTAGTACAGGGTAAATTCTCAACTGGGAATGTGCTATGTTCTGACACTATTATCTTTGTCTTTTGGGGCATATTTGACTTATGTACTAAAGAATATTCATTTAAAATTTTGTTAAATTCAAATTTACCTAATGTATATTATCTATTATGTGCAATGCATTCTTTTTATATATTATCTTGTTTAATCTGCAGAGAATTTCAGCCCAGTACATCTTCCTTATTTTCAGATAAGAAATGGCTCAGAGAAATTAAGTTTTGTGGCCAAAGTTACATACTTATTAAGTGTTGGTGCTGAGATTTGAAAATTGATTTTTCTCTTTCCAACTTTAGTTATCTTTTTATTTTCTATCCCATAGCCTTCATACAATGGTTGTGTGGGTAAGGGACTGAGAATTGATTATACCTCTTTACTAGGCATTGCCAATGCCCAAAAGGCAAAACAGAGAGAGGTGGATACTACTTGCCCAGATATAACAACTTCTATTGTCTAGAGGATTAGGGTTGAGGACTGTTACGTTAAAGATGCTAATTGAAGGATACAGTATACAAAAAGGGAAAGGTTGGAAAAAGTATGGCCAAAGTGGACTAGCATCACTAGGAAAACTTCATGGGGAATTTGACTAAGTTCTTAAAAGTTTAATAATAACCACATGAATAAGTATCTTCATTTTACTTCTTTCTCTTTCTTTCTTTCTTTCTTTCTTTCTTTCTTTCTTTCTTTCTTTCTTTCTTTCTTTCTTTCTTCCTCTCTCTTTTCTTCCTTTTTTTTCTTCCTATTTGCTGCACAGCTGCTGTGGATAATACAGTTGGTGGTGAGGTTTTCTACTGTAAATCACTTTCATATATAGTATCTCGTGTTATTCTCAGAAGACTCTTTTGGGTTAGGCATAGCAGGTGTTACCACCTCTGTCTGATAAGGAATTCTGTAAACTTTTTCTGGTTCTTTCCTTACAAGCTGATACAGGACCCCAACACCATACAAGTCCCATCAAGAATTGCTGGAGTGCTGGGAGTGGGGCTTGGTGGTGATCTTGTATGTGTTCACGGACTAGTCTGCAGCTAGGTCATTTTCTAGGCTCTAGTAGGGTTTCTTCTGGGGGGTGCTTCATCTGTTACGTCAGATTCACTGGGTGCTACCACCAGGAATGTCATTGCTGCCACTTTCACTGGTCTCACTGCTGGTGTGCTGGTGTGCTCAGGGAGCCAGAGCTGGACAGAGCTCTCTGGAACAGTTGGGAGTCTGCTTTTTCTCCTTCTGTGTATTATGCTTTTATTTATTTATTTATTTTTTCAAAGATTTTATTTATTTATTTGAGACAAAGAGAATGAGAGAGAGAGCACATGAGAGGGTGGAGGGTCAGAGGGAGAAGCAGGCTCCCCGCCGAGCAGGGAGCCCGATGCGGGACTCGATCCAGGGACTCCAGGATCATGACCTGAGCCGAAGGCAGTCGCTCAACCAACTGAGCCACCCAGGCGCCCCTGTGTATTATGCTTTTAAAGATTCCAAATGTCCCACAGTTTTTTAGGAGTCAGTTTTTAGTCACAACCCATTTTCAAGATTCTAGATATGAGCTCACAGGGAGCTCAGGCAAGAGCAAACATTAGCATTTAGTCTCACCAGCTTGACTCTGACCATTTCAAACTTCTGCTAAGAGTTTCTGTTTTCCCTAGTGATGGTTTCATAGTCCCTTTTGCCAACAGACTCCTGAGAGGCCTGGAACTTCTTCAGCAGGCCAGATGTGCCTTGCTTTTTTCTTAGGCCTAATGGTGTAGGTCAAGGTGGAACCTAGAATAAGAGGCAGGTCCAGAACTAAACTTCCTAGTTATAGAACTAAAAATCTTTATTTTTAAAAAATCAATAAATTTTATAATGAAAAAAATTATAATTTGTATATTAAAGTTAATACATTTTAATTAATTCATTCCAGGGTATGATAGAGAGTTGTGAACAGTGGGATGTCAGATGGGAACAATTTAGACAAATGCAGAGAGATGTACATGAGTTTATTTTGTAATGGGAAAGGCAAGAGTTCCTACATGCCTTAAGAGGCTGCTGCTGGTTAAGTAAAAAAATGTGTCGACCTTTGAGTGCTAGATAAGAAAATTTCCAAATTTTCTTTCAATCTCCTTTTAGTATTCTACTAAACTATTTTCATGCCATGGCTTATTTGTAGCCTCCTATAACACACAGCTTATAGTTTCCTCTTATTTCCCATAATTTTAATCACTTCATAGTTATAAATATGAATAGAATTTCTATATAAAATAAAATGTTTTAGTAAGATGAAATCCATTGATTACTACTTCTTATAGAATATACCTTATATATTTATATTACAGAATATTCTTTAGAGTGTAGGGAAGACACACCTTAAATTCAGTGTTTATAATAAAAAAATTGGATTTCTCATATCCATATCTTTGAGCAACCATCCGCTGTACTAGGAGCTTCAATATTGGCTTTTTCTGCAAAGAAAAAAGTCACATCAAGAAAATATTTTAGAGCTACTTTCAGATCCAAATTCAAAATCTTGGCTTAGATTCAGGACTTCATTAGAATTGCTACAGAAGATGTGATGAAAACAAAAGAGTGTCTCAATTCCTTCTGCAGAGACAGGTCTGTAGAATTTAGAATAACACCCCAGAGAAGCATTAAGCAACAAGTCATGATTTCTTACTTTCCTGTCTCATTTGAGAATGTGGTTTTCCTTTCATGAGAGGGGGTACAAATGAGGCCATTAGTTTCGGTTTCACTCTTTTTATTATTGTGCCAAGCTCAGGTCTCAAGTTTTCAGTTGTTTCTCCACCTGCGTGGAGTGAAAGTGTGCCCTTTAAAAGTAAGATTAGTATTGAGAATTGACCTATTAAGGTCTCACAGTTTATTAACAGATAGCATTGGAAATTGATAGATTTCCAAGTTAACCTATGAACTACAAATCAAGTTCTATTACCATCCCCTCCTATCACATCAGTGGTGAGGAATTTCCACACCAAATGCAGAGCAAGAAGCAATAGTGAATTTGCCTTTCCCTTCATTGGGTTAACTACACTCTGCAGAGCTCTCTTAAAACATTTATTTTTCTAGGTATGAGTTGCATGTTTCTTAGATAATCTAAAACATATTATTTATTTGAATACTCAGTAGCATTGATTTTTAAAATATCAGTAGAATGAGCTATAATATTACTTTAAGAACAAGACGGAAAATAGTAGTGGCTAATGATTACTTTCTTCTTTTCCAACAGTTTCATGAGTCCAGCAATTTCTGTTGTAATCAAAGATGTTTTTATAATAAAATAAAGGGTTATTTTTCTGTGATTTGAGGGTTAGGAATGAGGATCATCTTCAAAATAACAGCTTCCCACTCATCAGTGAGAACTTCTGGAATTCTCTTCTTCTAGAGGTCCATTGTGTGTGTGTGCAGGGGGGAGGGGGGTTGTTAAGGAAGGAATGCTGCAAAAGTGGAGACAACAGCATCATTCTCTCAAAGAAGTGAGAGGGTGTGATCTCTAGGATTCTTTGATATCCTTTTTTTTTTTTTTTTAGACTTTATTTTTTAAGAGCAGTTTTTGGTTCAAAGCAAGATTGAGGGTACAGAGATTTCTCATATATCCCCTGCCCTCACACATGCATCGCCTGCCCCATTATCAACATCCTTCACCAGAAGGATACATTTATTATAACTGATGAGCCTACACTGACACATTATAATCACCCAAAGTCCACAGTTTACATCCCATTCATTCTTGGCATTGTACATTCCATGGGTTTGGACTAATGTATAACAAGATGTATCCATTATTATGGTATCATACAGAGTATTTTTATTGCCCTAACAGTACTCTGTACTCTGCTGATTTATCCCTCACCACCACCCCCAACTGCTGGAAATCACTGGTATTGTTACTGTCTCTACATAGTTTTGGCTTTTCCAGCATGTCATATATTTGGAATCATACAGTATGTTCCCTTTTTGGATTGGCTTGTTTCAGTTAGCAATATGAATTGAAGGTTCCTCTATGTCTTTCCATGACCTGATAACTCATTTTTTTAAGTGCTGAATAATATTTTATGTTATGGATGTACCACAGTTATTTATCCATTCACCTGCTGAAGGACATCTTGGTTGCTTACAAGTTTTTTCAGTTATGAATACAGCTGCTATAAATAGCTGTGTGTAGGTTCTTGTAAGTTTTGTTGTAAGTTTTCAGCTTTGGGGGGAAAATACCAAGGAGTGATTGATAAATGATATGGTAAAAGTATGTTTAGTTTTGTAAGATATCACCAAGCTCTTGTCCAAAGTGGCTGTACCATTTTGCATTCCCGCTAGCAATGTATGAGAGTTCCTGTTGCTCCACATCCTCATCAGCATTTGGTGTTGTCAGTGTTCCAGATTTGGGCTATTTTAATAGATGTGTAGTGGTATCCTGTTGTCTTGATTGGCATTTCCCTGATGGAATATAAATGATGTAGAATGATGTAGAATATCTTTTCATATGCTTATTTGCCATCTGTATATCTTCTTTAGTAAGGTGTCTGTTAAGGTCTTTGGCCACTTTTAAATTGGGTTCTTTGTTTTCTTATTGTTAGGGTTTTAAGAATTCTTTACATATTTTGGAAAATAATCCTTTATCAAATGTGTTTTTTTGCAAATATTTTCTCCCAGTCTGTGTCTTACCTTTTAATTCTCTTGGCATTCTCTTTTACAGAGCAGAAATTTTTAATTTTAATGAAGCCCAGCTTATCAATTATTTATTTCACAGATCATACCTATGGTGCTGCTTCCAAAAGGGCACTGGCATATCCGGGGTCATCTGCATTTTCTTCTATGTTATCTCCTAGGAATTTTATAATTTTGTGTTTTACATTTAAATTTGTGATCAATTTTGAATTAATTTTTTTGTGAAAGGTGTGAGGTTTCTGTATAGATTCTTTTTTTTTTTTTTTTTGCATGTGGATATTTCAGCACCATTTGTTGCTCCATTGTATTGCCTTTGCTCCTTTGTCAAAGATCAGTTGACTATACTTGTGTGGGTCTATTTCTGTGCCCTTTTTTTTTCCCCCATTAATCTATTTGTCTATTCTTTTACCAAGAGCATACTGTCTTGATTAATATAGCTTGATAATAAGACTTGAAGTCAAAGTCAGTCCTCCAACTTTGTTGTTCTCCTTCAATATTGTATTACCCATTCTAGGTCTTTGGCTCTCCATATAAACTTTAGAATCAGTTTGTCAGTATTCATTAAAAAAAAAAACAAAAAACCTTGCTGGGATTTTGTTTGGGATTGTATTAAATCTATAGATCTACTTGTGAAGAACTGACATCTTGACAATATTGAGTGTTCCTGTCCATGAACATTTCTCTTCATTTATTTAGTTCTTCTTTGATTTCATTCATGAGAGTTTTATCATTTTATTCATAGAGATTTTGCTTATATTTTGTTAGATTTATACCTGAAAATTTAATTTTAGGTATGTGAATACAAATGGTAACGTGTTTTTAATTTCAAATTCCATTTGTTTATTGCTGATATTTGTATATTAACCTTGTATCCTGCAACCTTGCTAGAATTGCTATTATTTATAGCTTTTTGGGGTCAACTTTTAGGATTTTCTTTATAGGTTATTATGTCTCCTGCAAACAAAGACAGTTTTATATCTTCCTTTCAGTCTGTATCCACTTCATTTTATTTTATTGTCTTACTGCATTAGCTTGAACTTCCACTATGAAGATAAAAGAAATGGTGAGGAGGGACAAATTTATCTTGTACCTGAACTTTAATGGTAAAGTTTTAAGTTTCTCATCATTAAGTATGATGCTAGCTTTAGGTGATTTGTAGATAGTCTTCATCAATTTGAGAAAGTTTCCCTCTTTTCCTAGGTCACTGAAAGGGTTTTTTTTTTTTTTTTAAATCATGAATTGGTGTTGGATTTTTTAAATGTTTTTTTATGCATCAATTGATATGATCATATTTTTTTTTTTTTGGCTGTTGAGATGATGGATTACATTAATTAATTTTCACATGTTGAACCAGCCTTGCTTGCCTGGGATAAATCCCACTTGGTCGTGGTGAATATATTTTTTATACTTTTTGGATTTAATTTGCTAATATTTTGTTGAGTATTTTTCTATCTATTTTCATGAGAGATATACTGTTGTCTGGCTTTGGTATTAGTGTAATGCTGGCCATAGAATTGTTAAATTCATATAATGAGTTAGGAAGTATTCCTTCTGCTTCTATCTTCTAGAAGAGAATATAGAAAATTGGTATAACGTCTTCCTTAAATATATGGTGGATTTTACCAGTGAATCCATCTGGGCCTGCTATTTTGGGAGGTTATTAATTATTAATTCAATTTATTTAATAGATATAGCCTATTTTTATTGTCCTAGATATCTTTGTATTATTATGTATCACAGGTTTTATTCTACACTTCATTGTCTAATATTGCATGAGGCACTTTAGTTTCTACATCAAACTGTTAGCTACTTCGGGCAGAGAATGAGGATGCCATTGATACAATGCAGAGAGAGTAAGAACACAAATAACCCCTAAATTACAAGAAGGATAGTGATATCAAAGAACAGAGTTAATATCCTGTACAGAGACATTTAATGGATTAAGTTGAGATAGTAGAATAACAAGAGTCAACCATGGCCAGTGACACCACTAATGTAGACAAATAGGGCTCCTGCACTTGTCCCCATGCTTCCTCACTCTTATTATTCTCTGACCGTGTCCTTTCTCTCAGTGTGAAGATTTTCTTGGTCTAGGGATATGTTTCTCATCAGAACCTATGACCACTTATTCTAGACCATGTTCGTGCAACCCCAGAATTCATCAGCTAACATCCAGTGCCTACATGAACATCTTTGTATCCATCTTCCCAGCTAGAAGAAACATGTGTGTTCCCCCAAGATCCAAGCAGCCCAGGTCCAAAACATGTTAGAGGCAACCTAACCACGTTTGTTCAGGAAAGGAATCAGACTGGAGATGTATATTTGTGTGTGTCTGGAGGTTTTTATTTATTTATTTTTTAAAGATTTTATTTGTTGATTTGACAGAGAGAGACACAGCGAGAGAGGGAACACAAGCAGAGGGAGTGGGAGAGGGATGCGGGGCTCGATCCCAGGACCCTGGGATCATGACCTGAGCCAAAGGCAGACGCTTAATGACTGAGCCACCCAGGTGCCCCTGTCTGGAGGTTTTTAAAGAGTGAAAAGGAAGGAAATCTAATTAGTTCTCTGCTTATGTTTGTAGAGCTTTGACAGTTTAGGCCTGAGTTTGCTCCCATCTGTCAGCAAGTTTACATAGAAAAGATCAATGATGTGTACATGAAAATCTGAAAAGATGAGTTTACAACCTTGGAATCAGGTGGTCCTGTTACAGGAGGATATATGTGGGAGGAAGAAGGAAAGAGGACCATCCCTGCAGATAGAAGCTTTAGTAATGGAGAAATTGGAAGTTAAAAGTGATAGCATGGATGAGAGAGGGTTTCATTTGGAAGGGGGATGTTGGAACATGCTTATGGACAGAGAAAAATTAGCTAGTGGAAAAGGAGAGAAAAATTGCTTTATTATATACTAACATTAATAAAACATATCTTTGGGGCAGCTGGGTGGCTCAGTTGGTTAAGCATCTGCCTTTGGCTCAGATCATAATCCTGGAATCCCAGGATCCAGCCCTGCATCAGGCTCCCCACTCAGTGGGGAGTCTGCTTCTCCCTCTGATCCTTCCCCCTCTTACTCTCTCTCTCTCAAATAAATAAAATCTTAAAAAAATAAAATAAAGCCTATCCTTCAAGTTTATTGGACAGTAAATTTCCTTTTTATGTTGAAAACATTTTATATTTACATTTTTTTGTTAGTGTATATAGTTTTACTATATTACTATACATATATATATATATATAATTTACTTACTTCTTAAGTGTGGAACTGGTAACACTAATTCACCTAGCTTTGGTGACTCAGGATAGTTAGTAGGCAGGATGGTTGCTATAATGTCTCTTAGAGGCATCTATAGATTTACAGATTGCTATGGATTGAATTGTATGCCCCTAAAATTAATATATGGAAGCATTAACCTCCAATGTGATGATATTTGGAAATG
The DNA here is from genome assembly GCF_029215605.1 of Mirounga angustirostris. Classification (NCBI taxonomy): domain Eukaryota; kingdom Metazoa; phylum Chordata; class Mammalia; order Carnivora; family Phocidae; genus Mirounga; species Mirounga angustirostris. Next base: position 52,702,697 of record NW_026991709.1, on the reverse strand, counting down.
AGGCCTTTGGATTGAAGTCATGAGAGTGAGTTCTTCATGATGAGATTAGTACCCTTATAAGAAGAGACAACAGAGACACCAGCTTGCACTCTCTTTCTCTCTCTCTCTTTCTCTGCCATGTGAAGATGCAGTGGGGAGGTGCTGTCTATAAGACAGAAGAGAGTTCTCACCAGAAACCAGTCATGCTGGCATCCTGATTTCATATTTCCAGCCTCCAAAACTGAGAAAATAAATGTCTGTTGTTCAAGCCACCCAGTCCATGGTATTTTGTTATGGCAGCCTGAGCTGACTAAGACTTGGATACAGACTTAATGTTGATGATGTGAGGCATAGAGGTAGGGTCTGTCCCTGCACCTTGTTTTTGTTGTTGTTGTTGTTGGGTTTTTTTTGAAAAAGCCTTAGAAATCACCTTTTTTTTTTTTTCTTGGACTCTTAAAGGAAGTATATACAACCACATGTAGTATATACAATACACAATAACATAGCTGCCTTTCTGTACAATTAGAGACCCTATGAATATAGAATTTTTCTTCCCGGTTCCCAGAAAACCAATTTATTTGGTATTGTCATGATTGTTCTCCAACTTGACACCATTCAGAGCTCTGACTCTGATTTATGAATCAGTCACTCAAAAGACCACAAACCTGTATATTCACCTGACTACATTTACTGACCTTGCCTGCATAGTTGAGGGTGGGTAAGAAAGTATCCCTCACTATTTCAAGAACATATACATGTACAACTTGGAAGTAGCTTATTGTAAATCCTACACATTGGTCTCAGTCAAAATAGATGTTGACCATTCATCAGATGTAATATTAGATCCATTGCTTTATCGCCTGTTTGAGCAGAACCCCAATCACAAACATTAAAAAAAGTGTCTTTTGTGGGGGCTATAAGATTAAAATCTACGACAAGTGGCTAAATAACAAATCAATCTAGAAGAACATTTATTATAATGACTTGTATCTTGTTCCATATATTGAGTCAATGATACCATATTAAGGAGAGAAAAAAATGGTTTAAAAATAGTTCCCAGCCTAGATTTCCATTTTTCAGAGATTTTTTAGAATGGGCCACGTATTCTAGAAGGGAATGGGAGAAGAGAGGAAATGCTGTGATGTGAGTGGTGTTTTTGATGCTCCATTCCTCTGGGGAAGCTGAACTGTGAGGGACAGCCTTCTATGGGGCAGGGAGCATATTAACTGGGAAGGATCCTGCTAACTGGCTAGTCCTAGTTCCTCTCTAAGAAAAGAGTTGTTCTCATGCAGAGCTATGTCCAGTCTTTGTTTGCATCATACTATGGATGAATTTTTCAAAATATAGTTGTGTGATGACTCCAGTCAGGACAAATAGTGTAGACCCATTTTTCCCTGTTCCTTCTTCTAAAGTGCAAGAGATTACCAAAGGATAATTCTAAAAGATACTAAGAAACTGAGCTGGTTTGAGACCCCAAGGCCAGAGGAGTGACACAGCAGCAGAGCATCTTGCATCCTCCCCATCCAACAGAGGAAGCCTACTCAGGCCTGATATTTCTAGGCCCCTCTCCCCAATATAGCAAGTGAAGGCAGTCTGGGTAAGCTTATTTGTCCCCAGATCCAAGGGGAGTTCCTCTAATGATACCAAGGAAGCCCAATGGCACCAGCAAGGAGAATCAACAAGGACTGCTGCCTTGTTGATTTTCCCTGCTGGCAGGGAGACATTTTCCTTCCCTGCCAGACCCTAGACTTATCTTTCCCACCAAAAAATACTGAAGCTGGTGGGCAGAACCAGCAAGAGAGACCCAGCTATAGCAAATGGTTTGATCTGGAATGCCTCTTTCTTCCCATGGGATGGTACTTTCCTGACCCAGAGACATCATGGAGGGTGGATGGAAATGGTTTGATCTGGAATGCCTCTTTCTTCCCATGGGATGGTACTTTCTTTCCTGACCCAGAGACATCATGGAAGGTGGATGGAACCAGAAAAAGAGATTCAATCACAGCAAGCATGGTATGAGATGCACCTTTGTCTTCACAGGCCAAGATGTTAGAGCAGTCAGGCACAGGTAGGGGGATCCCCCAGATGCCTCTCTCACAGAGAGGCACTCAAAAGCCCTCAGATACCACCAGCAAGGACTGGTGTGAGGCCCAGCAAAACCAAGTAAAAAGAACAAACCAAAATAATCCACAAAAGTCCTGAAAATTAAACTGCCATTAGAGCCACAGTCTATAAAATTAAGCGAAGACACACAACTAAACAGGGTGACTACTTGCTAAAATAAAAGATTTAAATAAGATGCCTTTTCCTGAATGATAGACAAATGACCTAGATACAACAAAAACTTACTCATACCAAGAACCAAGAAAATCACAACTGGTGGAATGAGGAAAGAGAATCAGTTGTGGCCAACATCAAGATGAACGAGATGTTGGCATTATCTGACAAGAATTGTAAAGTAACATTATAAAAATGCTTCAACAAGCAATTACAAATTATCTTGAAACAAAAAAATAGAAAATATTATCAAAGAAATACAAATTATAAAAAAGACTCCAATGAAACCTATACAAAAATATAGTATGAGAAATTGAAAACTCACCAAATAGGTTTAATAGTAGACTAGATAACAGGGGGTGCATTAGTGAATTTGAAGACAGAATAATAGAACTAATCAAATCTAAACAGAAAGAAAATAGACTGGCAAAAATGAACAGAGGCAGGGTCCTATGGCATAACAGCAAATGATCCAACATTCATATGTAATGATTCTAGAAGGAAAGGAGAACAAATGGAGCTAGAAGAGTTTTTGAAGATATAATAGCTAAAACTCTTCAAACTTGGTAAAAGATCTAAACCTATAGATATAAGAAGTTGAGAGAACCCCAAATAGGTAGACCCAAGGAAATATGTGCCAAGAAATATCATAATTAAATTTTAAAAACTAAGATAAATTAAAAAACCTTAAAAGGAAGCAGGGAGAAAAGACACGATCCCTATAGGCAATTAAATGAAAGGGCAGCAGATCTCTCACCTGAAACCATGTACACCAGAACATATTTTTTCAGTGCTAAAAGGAAAGAACTGTCAAACACAAGTTTTGTATCTGTCAGATCTGTACTTTATGAATAAAAGAGAAATAAAAACATTTTAGATAAAAGAAAACTAAAAGTATGTCACTAGAAGATCTTCCCTTAAAGACTGGCTAAAGGAAGTTATTTTTAAAAAGGAAATGATAAGAAGGAAGAACCTTAGAGCATCAAGATGGAAGAAGGAACAATGGAAAGTTCAGAAATACAAGCACACGCATAAGACTATATTTTTCATCCTGGGTTTTATACATTATTTCCTCAGGATCTTGGACTAGGGAAAGTGTTCTTAGACATTCCATAAAAGCACAGTCCATTAAAGGAAAATCTAATAAGTTGAAGCTCGTCAAAATTAAAAACTGCTCTGGAAAGCATGAGGGAAGTTTCAAAATGATAGAAAATATTAGCAAACCATATATCTGATGAAAGACTAGTGTCTTACTATATAAAGAAATCTCATATTCATCATAGAAAGGATAAATAAACTAATTAGAAAATGGACAAGAGATATGAACAGATATCACACTGAAACAAATACACAGATGGCGACTAATCACATGAAGAAACGTTTGACACCATCAGCCATTAGGGAAACGCAAATCACAAAGTGGTATCACTACATACCAATCAGAATGGCTAAAATGAAATAATACTTACCCCAAATGCTAGTGAGGATATGGAGAAATTGGGTCACTCATATTGTTGGTAGGAATGTGAAATGGTATATCCACTCTGGAAAAGAGTTTGACAGTTTTTTAAAAACTAAACATGCAACAACCACATGACTTAGCATTTTCATTCCTGAAAATTCCTGAAAATTCCTCCACATAAATTAATATTTATGTTTACATAAAACTCTGTACATAATTGTTCATAACAGCTTTATTAATAGTAACCCAAACCTAGAAACAGCCCAGATGTCCTTCAATGGGTGAATAGTCAAACTGTGGTATACCAGTGAGCAATTAAAAGGAGCAAACTATTGATATATACATGCAACAAATTGAATGATTCTCCAGGGAATTATGCTGAGTGAAAAATAAAACCAATCCCAAAGTTACATGTTGTAATTCCATTTATAGATGTGTTTGAAATGACAAAGTTTTAAAAACAGAGGATAGTTAGTGAATGTCAGGGATTGGAGATGGGGGTGGCAGGAAGGATATGGGTGTGGTTATAAAATGCCAACTCAAGGAATTAATTCTCTCTGTGGCGGGGGTACTCTTCAGTATCTTACCTCTGATGATAGCTACATGAACCTACACCGATGATAAAATTGTACAGAACTTAATACATACACACCACAGATGCGTACGAGTTCACTCGGGGAAATCTGAGTGAGATTGGTGTATTGTATCAATGTCAACATCCTGATTGTGATATTACACTAAGGTTTTTCAGAATACTACCATATGAGGAAAGTGAGTAAACATACATAGGAACACTCTATATTACTTCTTAAAACTGCGTGTGAATCTGTAATTAATGAATAAGTATGTCAATTAAAAAATAATTCAGAAGCAATAAATCTTTTTCCTCAGGACAGGGCCTAAAATTCTCCAGCAGTAGAAGTATTTCCTTTTCCTTGACCTGTAGCTACTAATATGATCATAGTATTCCACTACATGCATAAGAAAAAGAAACTATAAAAAAAAACCCAATTTCTCCACCCAGCTATTTTGTGGCTTTTTGTAAACCACAGGTAAATTCTTAACATTTTTGAAATGTTACATCAATGAAATTTTCAAACAATTTAAAGTGCTTATTTACAGTACTTTCTCACATTTTAAATTTATACCTATTTTTTAAAAATTCAGCCAATTTGTTAATACCTATCAAGTGAAATTTAGGAAAAGTTGGCAATTGTAAATAATTAATATAACCAACTGACTGACGTTAATATATAGTTTTTTAATGCTGTCTCATTTTAAATTTCCAGAGTTAGTTCTAAAATAATGTGTTCAAATGCTATCAACTGCCTGTGCTGACGAATGTCTTCTTCATTAACACTGGGTTAGAAATAGGGGCATTGCTATCTTGTTATTGTAAACAAGCATTAAAAAGCAGATCACTATACAGTATAACATATTGTCACACTTAAGGTCAGGATTTGAGTCTAAGATCTGCCACTTACTAGCTGTTCTACATTTTGCCAAGGTACTTCAGTTTTCCTCGTGGATGAAAAAGGAGAAATAACTAGAACATCCTCGAAAAGTTTTCTGCTTAACACAGTACCTGGCATGTAGAAATTTCTCCATGTATTTTAGCTATCATTATAGCTCCGGGGGCACCAATTTAGAGTTCTATTTAACTTTTAGTCTGCAAAAATTTTTGAATTTCTGCTTATTCAGTATTCTGGTCTCAGACAATGTTTGTAAACTAATACTATTGTAAAGCATGACTATTCTTCTGTACTCAACCTTTTCAAGTAATGAAGACATACTCACTTTAGCTTTTAACAGTCAGAATTTCAAATGTTCTGCCTTTTGTTTTTTCTAAGTGTAGTTTGAAATCCATATTGTATAGGATCTTTAGGATTCACCTAACCCTTTGATATTACAATAGGAACACTGTGTTTTATTTATGGCTAAGTCAGATTTTCTTACATAGTTTTACATAAAGTAAATATTCTTGTCTCTCAGATTGTTGAACTACTCTGGCTAGCATGCTTTTAGCAAGGTATCTGATTGCTACATAATTAGGAGGTATTTTTCTGCTATTGAAAAATTCTTCCCCCAGCCCCTCCCATAAAAGAACATTTTTATGTGTGTGTTTATTTCTGGATTCAGAGCCCTTTTAGAAGAGAGTGAAGGCTGATTTTAGATAAACAAGATTTTAATATTATTCAACTAAATGAAATATTTGTAATTCATTTCCTTTTTAACACGTAATTTCTTTATAGTAATTAAATATATATCCTTCCAAGTTGAACAATTTGTTATGAACCTGCCCATGGTTACCATCAGAAATACAAAATAATATTTCTAAATTATTTTGATCTACATCATTATTGATGGTGGTTTTAAGAAAACGTGTCACTACCTAACCGAGAAACCCACTTTCAATAATGACAGTGATTTAGTGAGTATATAACAAAACATTTTAAAATAATTTTACTTTTGTTCTTCACACACAAATGCTTGCAGAAGCAATTTACATGAAATACCATATGAAATATTATTTATATATTTATATAATTGTACATTTTTATGTATTTACAGTATATATGTATAGTTATACATATATATTATATATATGGCTTAATATATACTGTTTTTCTAGAGTTAATGAACATAATTGATTTCTTGCACAAAATGTTTAAGTAACTCCCTTAAACGCACACATCTAGAAAGTGTTAGAGTTAGGATGAAAAGTGAGGGCTCCTATTAGCTCTACTATTATTTTTAATATACTGTGCTATTCATCAGAACTTTTCTTAACACTATTTCAAAAGTAAACTGACTCAAATTGTTTCAGTTATCTCAGTTTCCAAATCAGTGCCCGAGTTTAAAATTTTCATATTTGTCCACATAAAAGAGTCACAGTTACTTTTGTTTTGACACTAATAATTTTTTGGTGGAAATTTTTATGGAAGGCATATTCACATATGATAATTTTTTTCTTTTGCACATCTATAAAAGAAGGAAGGAACGTAGGTTGTAGACCATTTATATTTACTTTCTCCCTTTCCATGAACATTACTTGTAGACTTCTGCAGAACACAGACTAGGTTTTTGAGCCTCGCACACTAGGCAGTAAAAATCCTGAATGTGTGCCCATTTTAAATTGAAGGAGGGCTGGCTGGATTCTGCCTTTGTTTCTATGCTACTCCTTTCTTACTCACAAATACATTGGATAACTATAAGGCTGGTCTGATCCAATGGTGCTCTTGGATATCACTGCATGCCCTCCTTTTAGATGAACATTTGGCAGAGGATTTGAGTGCAGAATCTGGTATCTTGGCAGCGTGTACTCATGGCTTGAATTAAAAAGAAAAAAAAAGTTTTTTGAGCTTACTACAAATTTTATCTTTCTATCATCTAATTCCATGAGCCCTAGTCACCTGTTTTGTTTTGTTTTTTAAACCTGAAGCAGCTCATATATTGCTACATTTAAGTTTACTGGTCAGCATAATTAATATTTCATTCTTAATGAGCAAATTGAATTTAAAAGGTCAATAACATGAGAAATCTTAAATAACTGCTTTTTGTTGTTCTATGGCATATATTGTATTTTTGCAAGTCAGCTATTGGTTAGAGATTTTTTTCCCCCTTGGATTTGTTAACTTTCTTTTTATATCACAAGTCTTCTGTGTTTTAGGATATGTGTCATAAATTATATTAGCCATTCTCCACTTTGCTGAGTTTAACTTTGTTCTGTGGGTACTTAGTCTTTTAAATGTTCCAGAAAATCATCATCCTTCATTTTAACTTGTTGGAGGTGAAATCCATTTACTGAATGAAAAGTCATTCTCAAATCACAATGATTTTCTTTGTTTTGCTCTGCTTGTCCGATTTTGTTACAATAGACAGTAGAAAGAAGTTAGAATTTCCTGGAAGCCAAATAATAATATTAAGGAGAAATGCCAATAAGAAAAATAATTTGAAATTTAATAATTTTCCATCAAGATATAAAAGTTAAAGGACAAGGAAGAGGATTGTTTTGGTCATGCTCAGAATCTCTCATTACCCAAGTCTTGTTTGGTGGACAAAATGTAAATTTGCAAATTAGTATGAAAACAGATTCCTTTACCTGGTATTTGTTTTCCTATTTAAAAAGATAGTGTTCCCTTTATCATCTCAGAAAGTATTAGAAACTCAAAGGAAAAGATTTCAAAGAAATTATGCTAAAATATCTTCGATATTCTGCATGGCAGTGTTGTCAACAAAGGTCAAACATCATCAAGTCAAATTATATGTAAACAAATATACTTTTAAAGCGTTTATTTTATTTCCATGTACAAACATAAGTGTTCTTAGCCTATAAACTCTGTTTATGTGCATTATAGAAAATGACAGCATCCCTCTCTGCTTATTCAATGTCTGATCTGCAGGTTCAGCTACTAACAAACATCATTTAGCATTAGACTGACTCAAACTAAGTTATACTGAGAATAATTTAATATGAAGGGTATTACAAGTTCAGTGAAGAATAAGTTGTATTAGTAAAGAAATACTATAAAATAATGAATTATTATGAACATAATATATCACTTTGAAATATTTTATTAAATTTGTTCATTTTCATAAAGAAAATTACAGGATAAATATAATAAATAATGTTTCAATCACCTCTGTAACAACATGAGAATAATTAAAAAAAGAGATATTGTGAAGTTTTAGATTTACTTCACTGAAAAGCCATTTATTTAGCTATATCACACCTGGATGTTTAGCTAGGACAAGTTTGCCCATAGTTTAAACCACATAGCCTCTTTTTCATGTAGAAAATTATATTTATATAGCTAATCCAGATTTCCCTTGATTTAGCAATTTGGGGTCTTGATTGATTTTTATATTTTATATCACTGAAATGGTACTTTCACATAATCCACTTAGCTCCTGGGATCCTTCAAGTACTTTCAGTTCCCTGAATGTTCCATGCTTTCTGTTCCTTTCTGTGGGGATTTGTATTGTCTGCTCTCTCCAGCTTGACTCTTCTACCCCAACCCTTTTCTGAGGTTGTTTCAAAGTAGTCATAGCATAGCTTTCTCATCTCTGTTAAAGTCCACAGACCACACTGTAATGCCTTATTGTTGTCTGTTTTACCTATAGGCTGAGCTATATACACTACACCCATGTAATAAGAGCTGGCACTTAGTAACTCCATAAGTATTTGTAGAATGGATGAGAGTTAAAAATAAGCACTTCATAATGTTGCTGAACTTCATCTTTTCACAAAGCCTACTGAAATATTTCAACCCTCTAAACACATATGAAGATAATAAAAGGAAGTGGGACGCCTGGGTGGCTCAGGCAGTTAAGCATCTGCCTTCGGCTCAGGTCATGATCCCGGGGTCCTGGAATAGAGCCCCGCATCAGGCTCCCTGCTCACTGGGGAGTTTACTTCTCCCTCTGCCTCTCCCCCTGCTCATGCTCTCTCTGTTTCTCTCAAATAAATAAATAAAAATCTTTATTTAAAAAAAGAATAAAAGAAAGTAACAATCACTGATACCATGCTGCTAGGGGCTAGGCAGGAAGTCGGGTGCTTTGCATACCATATCAGAGAGAAAAAGCATCAATAATTCTAGACCCCTCCTTTGATAAGTGAATAGATTAATGGGTAATAATCTCAGTGTAGATATTAATCTTATTTGCTTCCCTAACCGTATTTTTATATGCTAATCCCTAAAAACCACACTCAAACCTGTAAAGCTGAAGGCAAAAAAAAAAAAAAAATCATGATGTGAAAAACATACAAATAAAACATTCTTTGGATAATCTATATGTGTTAAAAACTATTTCTGTGGTAATATATGAAAGTATGTCCTCATGCATGATAAATTATGAATGTAATAGGTAATACATATATTTGTGATGGATAAAGTCCTAAAATGTGGTCCCCAATGAATGTAGAGGAGAGTCAGAGCAGTCTGGAGAATAATGGCTTTTTTGGCCCCACTCACATAGTCTCTGTACAAGAGAACCAATGTTGTCTGTGCATTTTATATTTCTGCTAATACATATTATATTTCTGCTATTTTTGTTTTTATATAGTTATGTGATTAACCAGCCTCTCCACACTTCCTATCCTTTGTCAGATTTTAAATTCTTAGAGAAAGGCATATCATATTTTTTCTCTTCTGTCAATTTCAATAATTTTTGTCTGTATGCAGAAATGAAGCTGCTGACCCACAATCAGCAGTTATAATTGGCTTTTCTATTCCGAGTGATGGATTTTTATTCATCCAGTTACACAGTCTCAGCTGTTTTGATCAGTAGCGCATTAACACATACAAACATACACAGTGGCTTTCCAGGTAGGTTATGAGGCCCTAGAACAAAGCAATATGTGTAACTCTATAAAGGTTATAATCTGGTTGGAGCTTAGTTAGCAGAACTCACTAACCAGGGAAACTAACTCAATAACTCATACCATGGTCATAGCTATCCCTCAAGAAAAACTGATGAATTGCTTACTGATTCCTGTATGTTTATGCTAACGTTTAACATTACAGATAGTATAGGACAATCTGTAGAGTTCTGTTGTGGCATTAAGACGTATTTAGAATCATACAATTAATAAGAAATGGAAGAAAAACATTCTCATTTTACTTTGGTCTTACTTAAAGGAAAAATAACCTCCATGTTGGTCCATATATATGTTTTTTCCCCTCAAACTTTATTATGTCTCAGCGAAAGAGCAATTACAACAGCATATTAGCCTTATCAAAGCTTAAGATACAGTCTTAGCATTTAGCATATATCCTATTCAACTCATGCACAGATATCCTTTGAAAGAAGTGAAAGAAGTACAGAGAAACCCAAGTCTTTATAAAAGGTCTCTGCAGTAGAGAAGCACAACTGCTAACCTCCAATAGGTTCTTTTTTTAAAATTTAAATTCAATTAGCCACATCATTAGTTTCAGAAGTAGTGTTCAATAATTTATCAGTTGCATATAACACCTAGTGCTCATCACATCATGCGCCCTCCAATAGGTTCTTTAAATGTAATTCTTTAGATTCCCATGCAGGGCATAAGTGTATGGAAGTCTGAATGATGATTGCAGCTCATGCATCCTAGTGCTTTCAGACTGATGGCAGGCTTTTGCCGCACCCCCCCCCGGAAATATGTTAGGCAGCAGTTGATGAAAAATGGAAAAACAGGGGGATGTACGTATAAATGTACTATTTATAACAAATATCACACATGGTTTCCAAATGGATTTTTCATAGAGCATGAAATTATGTGAAAACTGCTTCCAAATTGTTTGAAATTATTATTTGAGCTCAGATGCCAACTCAATAAATTATGCTCTGAAAAAAATAATTATTTGTATCTTAATTCCTTCCTTTTTTGGAACTGATAATTGTGATTCAGGATTTCAACAAACGGGGCTTACTTTAGATGAAAATAGTCTGTACATTGTAAACTATTAAAGAAATCTATAAAAAAAATACCAAACTTTTATAATAATTCTCCTTTTAACGTAGTTACTTGTGGAAAAGGCTCAAATCCCTGTATCTGTCAGTTTCCAAGTTCTTTTGCAATTAATCCCAATGAAAATGGTTGTCATTAATAAGAACAAGAAGCAAATGAAAATATCTGTAGTTATGTTGTTTATGAAATATGGTCATTTATTGACTTGAGACTCCTCTCCTTAGAACTGAAAGCAAGCTAGAGACAGCAGGCTTCTCAAGCAGTGAAAAACGTTAATCCTAATAATAGCATTATGAATACTTTCTCATGAGAAAGAGTTGGTAAATTATATTAGTGAATAAAAACATTTTTTTATTTTTTTCCCCAGTAAGGTTGGTGGGAAGTTGTTTACCATCACATTATCTGTTCTTCTAATTGTGTGTGTGTGTGTGTGTGTATGTGTGTAGTGGAATTGGGGGAGAGAGAGGCTATTAGGGTCTTCAAACTCTGCTGGTAAGTGCCTGCCATTGGTTTCTCTATTGGAAGGTAAAGTAGGCAGGTCAAAAGTAGAGAGGCTGTTAGCAGCAAATCACAAATTTGGCCTTTTCAATTTAAAATTGAGGTTACTTAGTAAAGGAAGTTTGTATGCCTATTCAAAGATAATGTGTATCCAGCCGGAAGATTACTCTGGTAGGGTTGTGGATTTTTCAGTTTTGTTTTTAAATTTAATATTCAAAATAACATTTAAACCAATATCACAAATGGGGCATACAATATATATTTACCAGAGATTTCTAGGTATATTACCTTACTATTTTATGGATGAATGGTAGTTTATAGGTTTCAGAATATGTTAAAGTCATTTAGAAAATGTTTTCATTTTCTTTTCCTTAGAGTTAATATCTCTTCTGCATGCTATTTACCTTGTGTTAGCCTCTTCCTAAACTTCATTCCAATTTATAGCTTATCCTTATGCATATTCTTGCTCAAGCACTTTACCTAATGAATATTCCAGAAGGAAAGTAATATAAGCATCTTAAACAAATCTCTGTATAGAATAGGTGGGGAGGAGAAATGGGCCAATGAAGGGAGTCTGTTAGGGGATGGATTACTTGCATTTAAATGTCTTCTTTTTATCTGTGTAGCACTTATAGTATTATCTTTCAGTGTAATTATTTTTACTTAGGAATTCATGATTTTTGTTTTCCAAATGGCATTAAATTTTAAGCACCACTGCATAACATTTTTGTCTTTGGTTAGCATTTCAAGAAGGCTGAGAAAGCGTTATTTGTGCTTGCCCATCTCTAACTCACTGAGTTAAGAACTGCACCATCAGAAAAAAAAAAAAAGCTAAAATGTTAAATAATCTTCCTCTCTCCATTTTTTCAGAGACCCAAGGCTTGAGGCATTCTAAACAATACAAATATCACCTACTACCCAGTCTCAGGGCCCATCTCCTCCTGCTCGCAGGGATTGGGCTCAATAACCTGCATACTACATAATGTCCAGTCCCCTGAGATAGCTGCTCACAGGATCCCTTCCTGAGTCTCTACAATAGATGATGAAAACTCTGATGAGTGGTGCAGGAAATGGGGAGCTGGGAAAATGGCCAGGATTCTTCTGACACTGCTTTCACTCTGATTTCATAATTTTCTCAAGTTAATAAGAGAACAGAGCTACCATTTGGAGTTGGAATTAAGGAAATGAAGTGAGCTCCCTGGTAAACTTCCCTCTGCCCCCAGGTGGATTTGAATGGGTCTCAAATATAGAGTTTGACTGGTTTCATAATGCTGATCAAACAAAGTTTTAATTTTGTTTGATAAATGAAAGCTCTATCACGAGCCAGTACAGATGTAGGAATTGAAATTGACTCTGCTTGAATAAATGATTTTTAAAAAATGTTCTGAGTTTATCTAGGATTCTCTGGGGACCTTATTTTAGTCTTTGGTTGGCAGTAAGATCAGCTTAACTGATGCACTTAGCTTTACTTTTCTCTTTAATATATTTCCTATAAAAAGTATTTTTCAGGTGAATTGATTGCTTTATAATGCCCTTATTAGCAGGTCACCTTACAAAACATTACATTTGCCTTATAAATGCCACTTCTTATATGTCCCTTTGTAGACATTAATAATTCTCCTGACTTATCATCAGATTGACATGAATTTGAATTATTTTCCCGGTACAGATCTTCCTTGACTTATAATGGGGTTACATCTTGATAAACCCATCTTACGTTGAAAAGATCATAAGTCAAAAATGCACTCGATGCACCTAACTTACTGAATATCATAGCTTAGCCTAGCCTACCTTAAATGTGCTCAGAACACCTACATTAGCCTACAGTTGGCCAAAGATCTAACACAAAGCCTATTTCATAAAAAAAAAAAAAATGTCGGATATCCCATGTTATTTACTGAACACTGTACTGAAAGTGAAAAACTGAATGGTTGTATGGTACAGAATGGTTGTAAATGTATTGGTTGTTTACCCTCATGATTGCGTGGCTGAGTGGGAACTGTGGCTGCTGCCACGGCCCAGCGTCACCAGAGAGGACTGGAATATCGCTGGCCTGAGAAAGAACAAAATTAAAAATTAAAAATACCGTTCCTACTAAATGCATATTGCTTTCACACATTCGTAAAGTTGAAAAACTGTTAAGATGAACCATCGTATGTCAGGAACCATCTGCCATGGGAATTGATTGTGCTGATCCATCCACACAATTTTGACAGTATATGATGCATCCACACATTTTCCAGAATGGAATGATCTACACAGTGTGATTTTTAAAGATATCCTACAAGCCTAATGCCGCACATAATCTTCCCCAACCTGGTGCTAGCAATTCCACCAACATACATTCTTTTGGTTTTTTGGTGTCATCCAAATTTAAAATCCCTGTTTAAAATAAGGTTACCTCTGTAATATTGTCTGCCAACTGCACTTCAATAAAAGAATAAAATAAGTGAATACATACATACATACATAGAATGTATTTCTGGGAGAAACACCATCTTATTTTTTTTCTTTTTTTTTTTATTCTTATGTTAATCCCCATACATTACATCATTAGTTTTAGAGAGAAACATCATCTTAAACTACCACAAATAATATTTTAAAAGAGATTGTGTGATAATATTATATGGAAAGGTCCTTGTAGTCCCTAAAAGGTAGACCCCAAGAGAGAAGTCAGCTGTTTGTTATGGGAGGAAAGATTGAAGAGAATTAATATAAAACTATCAAAGGCACACACATTGTCTATGTATAATTTTATGTACACTTTTCTCCTGGTCCTCCTGCAATAGAATGAAAGCACCCATTTGGGACATTCTGGGTGAATCAGAATGAGTGGGGTGTGTGTGTGTGTGTGTGTGTGTGTGTGTGTGTGTGTGTGGTGAATTTGTTTCTATATTATGTCCCACCTCTTTCTTGACTCCTGTAACTGCTAATCTGTTTTCTGTAATTTGTCATTTCAAGAATATTATGTAGGTGCAGTATGTACACTTTCATGCAGTATGTACACTTTGGGGGATTGGTTTTTTTCACTCAGCATAATTCTCTAGAGATTCATCTAAATTTTTGTGTGTATCTATAGTTCATTTTTATTGCTTAGTAGTATCCCATGGTAAATGTACCATGGTTTCTTTAACTATTTACCTGTTAAAAGTCATCTGAATTGTTTCCAGTTTTTGGCTAATATGAATAAAACTACTACAAAATTCCTGGAGAGGTTTTTGCATGACATTAAGTCTTCATTTCTCTGAGATATATGACAGAAGGCAGTTACTAGTCATATGATAGTTACATGTGTAGTTTTTAAGAAACTGGGAAGCTGTTTTCGAGAGTGGATTTGCATTCTCACAAGCAATGTATGAGGAATCCAGTTTTTCCACATTTTTGCCAGCATTTAATGTTGCCAAAATATTTTATTTTGGCCATTCTGACAGGTATATACTGATATCTCATTGTGGTTTTAATCACATTTTCCTAATTTCTAAGTCACTTAACATTGCTTCATATGCTTATTTTCCATCTGCATATCATCTTTGGTGAATTTCTTTTTTATTTAGCTCATTTTCTAATTGGAGTGTTTACATTTTTACTTGGTATTTATGTATAATTCCTGTATATTGCTGAATTCTATTTGCTAATATTTTGTTAAGATACTTACATTTATATCCATAAGGGATATTGTTCTCTCATTTTCTTTGATTATATTGCCTTTATCTGCTTTTGGTATGAGGGTAATACCAACTTCATAAAATCAATTGAGAAGTCTTTTTTCTTCTATTTTCTAGAAGCAAAGCTTTTCTAGTCCTCTTGCAGTAGATCAAAACACTCGTGTGAATTTTTGAATGTTCATCTCTGAGTGAGTCAAGGTGTACTGTGTATGTGTATGTGTGTGTGCGTGCGCATAGTGAGCCTATTGCTGAATATGACCTCATACAATAAGCTTCTGATAGCTTCAAGTACTTCTAAAATATCTCTTGAGAATAGGGAAGTTATTGTATGTGAATTCTTACTATATGACTAGAAAGAAAGAAGGGTGGGAAAATTATTATTATTAATTTTTAGTAATAGAGAATTATTCCATAACAAGATAATACAAATATACATAGTTCTTATGATAATCTCCAATTTCTTCCTAGCTAAGAAATTGATGAAAGCCTTTAGACTAATATGGACTTTTCCCTTCCCTGCATTATTCAGATTCTGCTCATACTTTAATGATATCCCATAGTATAGTGTTCCTTCTTGTTTTATTCTGAGATTTCTGTTTGTTTGGATTAGAGTTTTTGTTATTTTTCATGAACCTATTCACATATTCTTAGATAGTTGTTAATATAATTATGTACTAAATCTTTGTATAAGATGCTAAAGATGTTTTGTATTCTTCTAACATGCTCTGAATCAACCTGCCTAGAGTATATCCCACAGAACACTATTCTCATGAAGTATTCTACACCCATCACAAAAAAACAATATTTTAAAAATTGAATACTAAACCTAGCATTGAGCTAGGCATTAGGGATATAAGGTAAAAAGGAGGCATGCTTTTTTTGATAAAATAAAAATTCCTAGGTAATAATTCCTAGGCATTTTTCTGGTGGTAAGACTAAAAGACTTATTTTTATATTTATTTATTTATTTATTTATTTATTTATTTATTTATTTATTTATTTATAGTAATCTCTACACCAGATGTGGGGCTCGAACTCATGACCCTGAGATCAAAAGTCACATGTTCTATCTGATTGAGCCACCAGCATCCCTAAAAGATTTTACATTTTAAACAAATTTTCTTCTCAAATACATATTGGGTCTGGGGAGCATAATGTGAGATTGTGAAGATTAATATTTATAATACATAATTATGATAAAAATGAGAAAAACCATTGAAAGTATATTATTCCCTAGCTTGGTCAATTACCAGGTTGGTCTACCTCAATGGACTTAACAAACAGGAGAAAGAAGGTTAGAGTACTAAAACGGGCTAGCTGGAAGCAAATACTACTTGTATAACTATGGTTACCCATGAGAATTTCCTTTTATATTTATTGTTTGACACAAGATAGGTGACCTTTCAACATTATCTATTAGAGTTGAGGTCAAGGAGATCATTAAATTGATTCTTCAAGAAATTAAGTGAATCTCCAAGCCTAGCAATTCCAAGTAGCTAAATACTGAAGAAGAAGGAAAAAAAGCTCATGAGTGATGAGTAAAACAAAGTTGACTTGGCAGGTTGGTATATGAATTTATTTTAAATGTTTAATTTCCCACAATTCCTTTGAATAAATTTGTAACTTGCTACAAAGAATAACATCTAGGGCCATCTGAGGAGTTATGGAAGGTAGTTTTCTGTTAAGTGACTGGTGATCTGAGATCTAAAGTATGAGGAGGAGTTACCTGAATTAAAGAGTGGTGGTTGGGGTAGGGGGGAAGGCCTGCAAAGCCCTTGAGGGAGATGAAGCAGATGTTTAGGGACCTGAAATAAAACGGTGTGGCTGAAGCATAGCCTGAGGTGAGATCTTGATGTGGGATGAGATTAGAGAAGTGAACAAGAACAAGATGATGCAGCCTTGAAAAGCAAGTTAAAATTTTATTCTAATCATAAGAACAATGGGAAGGCATTTCTAAATTTTGAGGGAGGGTGGTGGTGGTATTTATTCATTGAAAAGATCATTCTAGCAGCAGTACAGATAACTCATCTGGAGGAAGCAAGGTGGCAGGGAGGCCAGTTAAGATGTGAATTGTATTGGTGAGGGTAACATCTTCTGGTGGCTTGTACTTTGGTGATGACAGCTGAAATGGAAAGGAATGGGTAGTTCTTGGAGATGTTGAGTAGTTAAAATTAACAGAATGACTGGTGGTACCATTCATGAAACAGAGACACTGGAAGAGGATCAGCTGTTAATAGAACTGTAATCATAAGTTGAGATTGCTTAGGCAAAGAGCAGAGAGAGAACAGCAAGTATCCCGTGACCAAGTATTAAGAAATTCTAATGTTAGTGTCTAGGCGGCAGAGAATAAGCCTGTGGAAGAGACTCGGAGTACCTGAAGTTGGAAGAGGCAACCTAGGGAATAGAATGTTTCAGAAGCTCAGCGGAGAAGTGTGCTCAACAGTGTGCTGCTGGAAAGCTATTTGATTTCATAATATGAGATCATCTATGACTTTAGCAAGATGTCTTTCACACAGAGAAGAGAACATCTGGACTAGAGTGGAATGAGGAGCGAATATTAAGTGAAGAAACTGAAACTGAAATTTAGAGAACTCCTTTGAGATGTTAAGCACTGAAAAGAAGGCAAAAACTAGGGCAGTATGGGTATAGGATTCAGACTGGCCCTTTATCACAAACCTGTTCCTTGTTATCTGATGGAGTAATTTTGCAAACTATTGAGGTACTCATCTCGTAGATTTTTTTTTTCTTTTGAGTATTACCACTACTTCGATCTAATTTCTAAAGAGGAAAAAATTATCTTCCAAGCTTTCTATGTCAGTCTGGGTACTTGCTGATGAACCCAGTAGTGCATAACTTTAATTAAGTGATTCAATCACAGAGTATGTTAATACCATTTATATAATGTATTTTAATTTAATTCTATGCCATTAACTGGGAAATGTACCAACTTACCAATAACCTATTTGTCCTAGAAAAGGACCAAGATACTGATTGTGTTTACCTATAAAATAATTTGGTTTGTTATGACTCAGGGTCACAGAGTCATCGTGAATCTACATTAGAAAGGTGTTAAATGGTTCTGAAAGAGTCTTTTCTATGTTACTAACCTGAGAGTGAATATTCTTGAATAGAGGTACTTGCATTGTTCTGTGATTTGTGTGTTGCAGTACTATAATAAAACTTTTTTCTTTTTCTTTTATTTTCAGAGAAAGTTAGTACATTTATTTATTTATTTTTAAAGATTTTATTTATTTATTTGACAGAGAGACACACAGCTTGAGAAAGGGAACACAAGCAGGAGGAGTGGGAGAGGGAGAAGCAGGCTTCCCGCGGAGCAGGGAGCCCGATGCGGGGCTCGATCCCAGGACTCTGGGATCATGACCTGAGCTGAAGGCAGATGCTTAACGACTGAGCCACCCAGGTGCCCCGAAAGTTAGTACATTTATATTTCCTCCGATTAAAATATCTTATTTAGGATAAATTAATTAAATAATTCAACCTTAGAGCAAAGGGGGAAATGAAATGTTTTGGCTGGAAATTTATAAGAATTAAAGATAGTGCTTCAGTAATTAATGTATTTTGAAATAAGATCTCAAAGTTCATTACAATTGTTATTTGATTCTTCAGGGATTATGTAAAAAAGCACATACTTGAGAGGGGAGAAAATTTACTTGCTAACTTTGGCTACCATGGAAATTCGCTTAGTGATTTCACATATTTGAAACAGAGATTAGCCTTGTTCTTTGTGAATCCAAATGGTGGATGGATTAAGCTGAAAGTGTTTTTAGAAAATACGAGTTTTCACATATCTATCAAACAATCATTTATTGTGCCCTTGCACAAGGGGTTCATAATCAAGAAAAGAAGTAGTCTTGGGTTTGTCAAAATATGTCATGAGCTGAAGAATAAAGTGGCTATTAAGAAAATGTTTAAATATATGTGTGGCAGGCAGAATTCTAAGATGGCCATAACCATCTCCAGTCATTAATTCCAAGATGGCCTCCTATATGCCAGTATTTAAAGAAACACTAATTTAGGAGCTATTGTGAAGGTATTTCACAGATGCAATTAAGGACCCAAACTGGTTGACTTTAGGAAAGGAAATCTATCTTTGGTGAGCCTGACCTAACAAGGTGAGCTCTTACAAGGGACTGGGCTCCCCCGGGAGGGAGAGATTCAAAACAGTAGGAAGATTTAACACAATTGCTGACATGAAGTTGGAGAGAGCCAAATGGCAAGGAATGCAGGTGGCCTCTAGGAATTAAAAGCAGCCCCTGCTGACCCAGAGCAAGAAAATAGGGTGCTCAGTCCTCCAACTGCAAGGAATTGAATTCTACCCCTGAGAAGAATAAACTTGGAAGCAGATTCCCCATCCCCACCCCCCCAGAGCCTCCAAATGAGGATTCATACTGGCTGATACCATGATTTCAATCTTGTAATTCCTTGAGCTCAGAACCCAGTTCTGTCAGGCCAGATTTCTGACTTGCAGAACTGTAGAGTGTGGATATGAAGAAAAGGGACCCTCATGCACCATTGGTGGGAATGTAAATTGGTGTAGGAACTATGAAGAGTATGGAGGTTCCTCAAAAAATTTAAAAAAATAGAATTACCATGTGAGCTAGCAGTCCCACTTCTGGGTATAAATCCAAAGGAAATGAAATCACTGTCCCAAAGAGATATTTGCACTCCAAAGTTCATTGCAGCATTATTTATAATAACTAAGACATAGAAACCCAAGTATCCATCAACAGATTAATGGATAAGGAAAATGTGGTACACACACACATACACACAATAGAATGTTATTCAGCTTTAAAAAAAGACAGAAATCCAGGGCGCCTGGGTGGCTCAGTCAGTTGAGTGGCTGCCTTCGGCTCAGGTCATGATCCTAGGGTCCTGGGATCGAGCCCCATGTTGGGCTCTGTGCTCAGCAGAGAGCCTGCTTCTCCCTCTCCCTCTGCCTGCCTGTCTGCCTACGTGTGATCTCTCTCTCTCTCTCTAATAAATAAATAAAATCTTTAAAAAAATAATTAAAAAAAATAAAATAAAAAAAGACAAATCCTGCAACTTGCAACAACATGGGTGAAACTTGAGATCATTCTGCTAAGTGAAGAAAGTCAGACAGAGAAAGATAAATACTTTATGATCTCATTTATATGTGGAATCTGAAAACACCAAATTTGAAGAAAAGAGAGTAGATTGGTAGTTGCCAGAGGCAGGGACTAGAATTTAGAATGGAAGTCAAAGCTGTAATCTAATCACATATGGATTCTTAAATTTTTCCTGTATCAAACAGAGAGACTACTGACTCTTGGGAAACAGATTCTGTGTTTAGTTCACTTTAACCTACATTGATATTGTATCTACAGTGTGTCTGGGTATCCTATTGGCAATCTAAAACATATGGGGGCACTTGGGTGGCTCAGTCGGTTAAGCATCTGACTCAATTTTGGGTCAGGTCATGATCTTGAGGTTGTGAGATCGAGCCCTGTGTTGGGCTCTACACTGGTCATAGAGCCTGCTTAAGGTTCTTTCTCCCTCTCCCTCTGCCCCTCCCCACCCTGCTCTCTCACCCTCTCTAAAAATTAAATAAATAAATAAATAAATAAAGCACATGGCGAGAGCCACCATTAAAATTGGATTTTATCAGTGTAATGCTTTGGACTTTATCAATGTAAAAACAAAATAATCAATAGCCATATGTATAGTTTTCTGCATATAATATTTGAGCCAGATAACTCTAGAGAAATTGGAGAAATGTGTCATAACCTCTTTTTGCTGAGATTTCTCAAATTATCAGGATGGCAACGTCCCTAGAAGTTTGAAGATAAAATAATTTGAAGGAGTGTCATATTATACATCTACAGAATTTCCATGTGACTAATTAATTCAAATTCTGAAGTTAGAAAGACATATCTTTGATTCTTGGGTCTGTCATATTGTAGCTGCAGGATCTTGCATTTCTCTTTGGTAAAATAGGAATAGTAAGGCATTTCGCAAAAGGCGTTCTGAGTGCAATAAATTAAAAACTTTTTTGAAAATTACTTAGCAAAATGCTAGGCCCAGGAGACTTTCAGTCAATATTAGTTTTACTTCTTTCTTCAATATTCAAAGAAAAACTGAAAGCATGAATTGGAATTTCCAGATCCAATGTTCTTCCTTACAATTTCACACAGCAACAGCTGATACAGACACAATTTTATTTTCAATCACAGCCACTAGCTTCCCATACGTGTGGGGAATTCCCTTGCTATTTGGAATGTTGCATAGACCTTTGCCATTTTACAAATCACTTCAGTTCACCTGGAGGAAAAAATTACTTTAAATAAAAAATTGCATCTCCAGGGACTAGAAGACCAGACTAATTCTCTACATGATGCAGGGAGAAATCATGAGAGCTCACTACATTCCAGGAAAGCAATGAATATATTCTTTTGTTTTATTCTGTTTTTAAGAACAGAGTGAGTCTTGCTGTTCAAGAAATCCTTTCAAATTTTTAAAATATCTTTCTGTATTATTATGTAGGTTTTTCAGTAGTAAATATCCTTCTTTCTCCTTTTTTCCCCCTTTCGTTTCTCCATGCATCGTAGAGGATGAGCTATAAAGTTAAGCAGGCCTGACTGAAATCCTGTCTGTCAATTGCTGTCTTACCTTGGGAAAGTTACCTCACCTCTCTGAGACTCCGTTTCTTTATATGTAAATTGAAAATAATACTTTATAGCACAGTTGTAAGGATTAAATGAGGTAAAATATGAACTTTTTTGCAGTATCTGGCATCAATAAAATGTTCAATAAATATTGGTGACAATTCATAGCTGCTATTATCAGGTAGGGGAAACACATGTAGTAATACCTATGGAAGTTCACACAGAACTGAGCTCCCTGCAGTTCTTTAAAGAGTTGTGCTGATGGAACTGTGAGAATCTCAAGGTTCAAATCTAGTCAGAGTCCCACTGCAGGACTCTAAACAGGGGTATTTGGACCTAAAGTAAAAAAAACAGAGACACGAGGATATAGACATGGGAAAATACTAGTCAAGATAGTTTAAAAGAAAAGGATGATCTTCAGTGGAAGAAAATGGATTTGTTTCATATATTCAGAAAAATGTGTTATTCTAAGGAGACTAGAAGTAGTCAAGTAGTGGTTTCTTCTCCAAAACACTCACAGATACTCATAATCACACTGTCCAATTTATCACACTGCCAGCCATCCTCAGGAAGGTGATAGGCCTGAAGGATATTCAGTGTCTGCTCCTTACTCTTTCCACCCAAAAATCCAAAAGAAAAGGCAAAATAAAAAAATTACATAAAATTCTTAGTCAAAAATTTAAGATAACTTTTAGAAAAGTTACCTCTCTGAGCATCAGTTCCTTCACTGTCTTGACGGATCACTGTGAGAAGCAAAGGGTGAAAGGCCCCTTACCACTGATTCTTCTCTACACGCAATGGACACATTTACCCAGTTGCTACAGATATTTATAAATTGGCTTTTGCCTTATTGTAGGCTTTCTTTCCATCCTTCTATTAACCCTTTCTCAGTATCTACCTTTATATCTGCTCTTTCTTGACACTGTGCTTTAACTTCCCTGTCTTTTGCTGTACCCTTGTCTCCTTCAATAGCAGACATCACATACTCCACTGCTAGGCTCAGACCCTGTGCACTCCCTTAAGAGACTGTGATGTAATGTATGGTGATTAACATAACATAATAAAAAAAAAAAGAGAGAGAGAGACTGTGTTCAGAGGTCGACCTTCGGCTCCATGCACAAGTTCACTCTGCTGGCTCCAGCTTTGGGACAGTATCCACACTGAAGAGCTATTTGAGCTGAATATATGCCTGAAATAACACTACACTCTTTTTAATCAGCTGGCCAGAAGGTTTATCTCTCTTGCTTGTCACAGTGGGAATCATTCTGGCCTTAGGACTCTGAGCTCCACAGGGCCCAGCACTGGGAATATATTTCTCATGGAACTCAAATCCTGACCTTAGGACATATGCACAAAGGCACAGGTGGGAGTGGAGGGAGCAGCTTCCAGGTGGATCACCAGTTCTTGAGTAGTAGCTCACATACTAGAAATGGTACAGGCCATCCTGATGACAGAATGCCTGGGTCACACTGACACTGTCTGTGTCAAACTGCCCATGGCTCTTGAATTCAACAGCATCGGGGAGGAAAGTAACAGAGGATGCTCAGCTCAGTAAGAGTTTCCCTGCCAAAAGTACACTAAAGTTTCCATTATAAATGAAGGAGAGTTTAAAGATAGAGTTAAGGAAGACAATTCTGGATGCCGAAAAGGCACTCCTTCCTTTCAGGCTTGGATTGGGCCTCCTCATCAGACAAGTAGAATCTCACATCTTCATAAAAGTCCCAGGATCCTCTGGAATTGAATCATGTCCCAGTTAACCATTAACTTGTGAGATACTGATCAAATAACATCACTCTTGACTTTCAGTTTGCCATTTTGTAAAATGAAGTGTTCTCTTTCAACCTAAAAGTATGTGATGATACTCAGCCTTAAAATATAAGTAAGAACTAAATTATTCTTATCTTTCAAGTTTTCAAGTTGAAATATATGGATTTATTCAGCAGAGTGAATTGATCTGCTGAAGAGAACTGGGCATCTCTGACTTGGGATGCTCAGCAAAAGTATTATATGGATCAGCGACTGCCAAACTTTTCCGATTTGATATACTAAGTCATGAAGCACATTCCCATTAGTAACAGTGGCTCACCATAGTATTGACCACATAGGGGTTAGAAGGTAAGGTATCCAATGGAGAGAGGGATATGTGTGGGTTGAGCATTCCTTGGGTAATTCTATTCTGTCCTTTTCACGCCATGTTGAGAATCACTATTATAAATAGAATTTGCCTACTGAAACTTACAGGCTTGGAAAAGTGTCAAAGGAAAGAACTTCCAAGTGATCAGAACAGACCCTGACTAACAGAATCGAAGATAAATCTACTTCAGAGTGCAGGCTGAGTGTGTATTTATTTAAAGTCAGTAGATATCTTCTGGCACAGCAGAAGACTAAGATAATAATAATTAACCAAAGAAAGGAGAATGTAGATGAGAAAGACTTCGATTTTTAAATTTTGTTAGCTTTTTAAATTAATTACAAAGTTAATAATACTTAATTTAACAAATCCAATCATATAAGAGTGTGTTAAAAAAAAACGTAGTAGGCTCCCCTTATACTCCTCTTTGATCTACCTCACTGAAGGAAATACGGTGTGGGATGTAGATATCTACATCATTCTCTATGTTTGTACAAATACACAGGGTTGGTTTTGACAAAAATAGGACAATATATGAATATATTTATTTCAACTTGTTTTTGTGATTAAAAATATCATGGCTTTGATGGCTTCACAAATTCTACCAAATATTTAAAGAAGAGTTAATACATATTCTACTCAATCTATTCCAAAAAATAGAAGAAAAAGGAAAACTTCCAAATTCATTCTATGAGACCAGCAGTACCAAAACCAGATAAAGACACCACACACAAAAAAAGAGAACTATAGGCCAAAATCACTGATGAACATAGATGCAAAAATACTAGCAAACCGAATCTAATAGTACATTAAAGAAACCATTCACCATGATCAAGTGGGATTTATTTCCAGGATGGAAGGATGGTTCAATATTCACAGATCAATCAATGTGATACATCATATCAGTAATAGAAAGGATCATTTCAATGGACACAGAAAAAGCATTTACAAAGTATAACATTCATTCATGATAAAAACCCTCGACAAAGTAGGTTTAAAGGGAACACACCTCAATACAATAAAGGCCATATATGAAAAATTCACAGCTAATGTCATCCTAAAGGGAGAAAAATGGAGACTTTCTCTCTAAGGTCAGGAACAAGACAGGATGTCCACTTTCACCACTTTTATTCAATATAGTAGTGGAAATCCTAGCCACAGCAATCAGACAACAAAAGCAAATAAAGAGCATTCAAATTAGTAAGGAAGAGATGAAACTTTGACTTTTTGAAATGGTATTATCTATAGAAAACCTAAAAAAATCTACCAAAAACCTGCTAGTACTGATAAAAGAATTCAGTAAATTCACAGGATACAAAATCAAAGTGCAGAAATATGTTACATTTTTATACATTCATAATGAAGCAGTGGAAAGAGAAATTAAAAAAAAAAGTCCCATTTACAATTGCACCAAAAATAATAATATATCTAGAGATAAACCTAACTAAAGTAGTGAAAGACATGTACTCTGAAAACTATAAAACACTGATGAAAGAAACTGAAGGTGACACAAAGAAATCCCATGCTCATGGATTGAAAGAACAAATATTGTGAAAATGTCTATACTACCCAAAGCAATCTACACATTTAACGCAATCCCTATTAAAATACTAACAGCATTTTTCACAGAGCTAAAACAAACAATCCTAAAAATTGTGTGGAACCACAAGAGACCCCAAATAGCCAAAGCAACCTTGAAAAAGAAGCAAAGCTGGAGGCATCACAATTCTGGACTTCAAGTTTTATTACAAAGCTGTAGTCATCAAGAGAGTATGGTACTGGCACAAGAATAGACACATAAATCAATAAAATGGAATAGAAAACCCAGAAATAAACCCACAGTTACATGGTCAATTAATTTTAAGCAAAGCAGGAGAGAATATCCAATGGGAAAAAGACAGTTTCTTCAGCAAATGGTGCTGGGAAAACTGGTCAGCTACATGCAAAAGAATGAAATTGGACCACTTTCTTATACCATACACAAAAATAATCTCAAAAAGGATTAAAGATCTAATGTAAGACCCTGAAACCATAAAAATCCTAGAAGGGAGCATAGGCAGTAATGTCTCTGACATTGGCCTTAGCAACTTTTTTCTAGATATGTCCCCCTGAGGCAAGGGAAACAAAAGCAAAAATAAACTATCTGGACTACATCAAAATAAAAAGCTTCTGCACAGCAAAGGGAACAATCAACAAAACTAAAAGGCAGCCTACAGAATGGGGAGAAGATATTTGCAAATGACATATCGGATAAAGGTTAGTATTTAAAATATATGAAGAACTTATAAAACTCAACACCCCCAAACCAAAAATAATCCAATTAAAAATAGTCAGAAGACATGAACAGACATTTCTTCAAAGAAGACATCCAGATGGCCAACAAGTACATGAAAAACACTCAACATCACTCAGTATCAGAGAAATGCTCATCAAAACTACAATGAGATATTACTTCACACCTGTCACAATGGCTAAAATCAGAAGCACAAGAAACAACAGGTGTTGGCAAAGACTGGAAAACAAGGTACCCTCATGCAGTGTTGGTGAATGCAAACTGGTGAAGCCACTCTGTAAAATAGTATGGAGGTTCCTCAAAAAGTTAAAAATATACCTACCCTATGATCTAGTAATCACAATACTGGGTATTTACCCAAAATAATTAAAAAGCACTAATTCAAAAGGATACATGCACCCCTGTGTTTATAGCAACATTATTTATAATAGTCAAATTATGGAAGCAACCCAAGTGTCCATCAATAGATGAATGGATAAAGATGTGTGTGTGTGTGTGTATGCGATGGAATATTATTCAGCCATAAAAAGAATGAAATTTTGCCGTTTGCAATGGCATGGCTTGAGCTAGAGAATATAATGCTGAGTGAAATAGAGAAAGACAAATACCATATGATTTCACTCATGTGTGGAATTTAAGAAACAAAACAAAGGAGCAAAGGGGGGAAAAAGAGAGAGACAAATCAAAAACAGACTCTTAATTATAGAGAACAAACTGATGCTTACCAGAGGGGAAGTGGGTGTGGGATGGGTGAAATAGGTGATGGGATTAAAGAGGCACTGTGATAAGCACCGGTGATGTACGGAAGTGCTGAATCACTATATTGTACACCTGAAACTAATATAACACTGTACGTTAACTATGCTGGAATTAAAATAAAAATTTTTTAAAAATGTTTAAAAATAGCATGGCTTTCTTTTCACAATAATATATAGTTACATAGAGATTGAGATAGAGATGGAGCTAGAGATAGCGAGGTAGAGAGAGATGAGAAAAACAGAGATAGATTATGGAACACATTATTTGGTAAACCATTCCCTACTTATTAATATTCAGGCTTTTCCAGCTTTTTTTGACATAAAAAAATCACTTAAAGGAATATCCTTTTACATGTCCTGTGTCCTTAAATGTTTTCTTTTTTTTCTCTTTATAAGTTAGAGTCCCAAAAATGGTATATCTGAGTTAGAGGGCATGATAGTTTAAATTTTAACTTAAATCGTGCCAGAATTCTTTCCAAAAAAGCTGACCTGCATTCTCACTGGTGGTGCATGAGAGGAACCATTTCACCTCCCAGCAATGGATGTAATGATTTTTCTAGTTTTTGCTTACTGTAAAAGCGAAAATGGCAGCAGCATTGTTCCTGACTTGTGGTCTTTAGTCATTTGCAATTAACTTCTTCTAAACTACCTGTTTGTGCCCATTCTCACAAGTAGCTTATTCTGTCCATTTTAATTTGTGAGAAACTTTTATATATTGACCATATTTCTCATCTGTCCAAATTATTTATAAATATTTGAGAACTGAATTTTTTAAACTTTAAATAATAAAGCTTTTCATATGTCTACTTATAATTCATAGTCCTGGTATTTTTCCTTAGTTAAATTATATTGAAAATCATCTTCATATGCAGTGAGCATTCACATAAGTTTGACCATTCACAATCTCAGCATCTGTAAATATGAGGACCCTGTTATCCATTATGTGCTTATACAAGTTTATAACAGAAGTTTGAACAAAAATTTGTTTTTTTTTTTTCTTCTTTTTTTTTAGGGGTGGGGGTGCAGAGGGAGAAAGGGAATTTTAAGCAGACTCCATGCCCAGCACAGAGCCTGACATGACACAGGGCTCGGTCTCACAACCCTAAGAGCATGACCTGAACCAAAATTAAGACTGGGCCACTTAACCAACTGAGCCACCCCCTGATGTTTCTCTTTTTAACATCACATGTAACGTATTGAAAATAGTTTCGAAGCACTAACATTATATCCAAGATAAAAATTAGTGAATGATTCATTCTCAGGTAGTTTATGTACCATGACTATTTAATCAGAAGTATATTCAATCAAGGGTACTTTCCTTTCCATTTCCAATATCATTTTATTTTAATGCTCTATTTTAAGTCAAGTTTCATCCCTCCCTAATCCCATTCTTCCTTTCTTCCATCCTTCCTTCCCTCACTTTCTTCCTTCCTTCTTTTGACAGTGTTATTCTATTTAGATAGGCTAGTCAAATTTCAGTTTTTTTCTTTCCTTCATTTTTTCTGTCTTTAATTTTATAAATCACATAATAAACATCCTTTGAAAAGTAAGAGGTGCTAAGAATATGTATTTTTCTATCCTCATAGAAAAAAAGGATATTGAAAAGATGGATAAGTGACAAAGACTATAAGATCTCTTGAACACATTTGAAACACATAGATCAACTTGATGAAACTTCATTTCATTGTTTTCAAAATGCACAAGTTGAAGTAGGAGGTATTATTTCAGAAAAAAGAAATAAGATTAATGAGAGCAACAGTAATGATGAATTACATGTGCCTGTGGTAAAGTCTGTTTGCAAAGAAGTCTAGATCATATCGATCTAATGAAGAAACATTTAAAAAGAATTCAAGGACCTGCTTTAAAAACATGAATTTTTCAAAATTTTATTCCACTAAATTTATTTTATTTTAGATTCTCATTATTTTTAACTTACCAGAGGTTAAATTATGAAATATTGGATACTCTTTATCTTGACACATTTTGATGACCTTGATAGAGGAATGATATTTATTATTATATTATTCAAAAAAGGAGAGATTTTTCACAGAGAGACTTCCATCAGATTCTTAGGTATTTATCATTATGGCAGAATGGCCCTAAAGATGTCATTATCATAGAACAAGACAATTAATGTGGTAGACAAAAAGAAATAGAATGATACCTCAATTAAAGTCAGAGAATGAATCCAGAAAACGGTGATCCCCTATACTATTGGCTGTCACAGCAAAGACAACAAAACAATCAAATGACATCTATAGTGAGAAGGTAAATGGGGTAACTCTGCATTGTCACATTTGCCACCCGACATTTTTTTTAAAGATTTTATTTATTCATTTGACAGAGAGAGAGACAGCGAGAGAGGGAACACAAGCAGGGGGAGCCGGAGACAGAAAAGCAGGCTTCCCACAGAGCAGGGAGCCCGATGCGGGGCTCGATCCCAGGACCCTGGGATCATGACCTGAGCCGAAGGCAGCCTCTTAACCCACTGAGCCATCCAGATGCCCCTACCACCCGACATATTTAAAAGAATTTAGTATCACTTGTAAAATCTTGCAGACATTTAGACAAGGGTTGTGATCCTCTATTAACTGTAATGATGCTTATCATTATTGTTGACATCGATTGAGCATTTACTGTGTGTGTAGCATATGATGAAAATATTAGACTTTCAAACCTTTTTTCATACCAAGGCCACTGAACAGAATTCTGACCCCATTCATTTTATAGGGAGGAGGGGACTAGCAGAATTGACCAATTTCCATACTCTAACACTGCCTCAGACTCACAGAAGGATGGCATGTACACCTTTGGGCTGGTGTAGTGACCAAATGCTGTCATCTTTGATTAATTTTGCTCCAGAAACTTGTGATGACTGGTACTTTGCAGAAGTAATGGGTTTTTTCGCATTTTAGTAAAGATAAGAGTGATTCTCAGTGGTCTTCCTTAATGCCACCAATGTTGTATAACTTGGGCATCATGAAATAGAAAATGAAAAAGAAAAGCATAGAGGAGAAGGATAAGGAATTTGAATTTTCTTGAAATTGCACCTGCTGTTCCACTTAGTATCAGCACAAGTGTGTCCCAAGAAGTGGATACAAAAAAAAAAAAAAGAAGAAGAAGAAGTGGATACAGGTAAGTCTGAAATATTCAATCCCGGCTGGTAAAACCCATTAAAAGATTGAGACAGTAGTTTCAAGGATTGACCAATGATAAAGAGCTAACTACATTGTTAGGGATAGCAAGCAAGGTGATGCCTTTCTTGAAAACCTGGAAAAAAATTGAAAAATTAATTGAAAATCATAGAGATATTTACTAATGAGCAGTTAAAGGATTCTACTGTACCTATAACACCATAGATATAGATAGATATCTATATATATCCATATATAGCTGTATCTATTTATTTATATATTTATCCCATCTCTTCCGTGCATCCTGTCTACTTATATCTATAGATAGATCTATGCATCCCATACATCCTATATGTGTCTCCCTCTCCTTTACTGTCTCCCTTTCCTTCTGTCTCATCTCTCTCTCTTTCATCTCTCTCATCTATCTACCTATCTCTCTCTATCATCTCTCTCTCTCTCTCTTTCTGGAGAGAGAATGTATGGGTAATTTAAAACCCATGCTCCCTTCCAACCTGGCCCTATATAGAAAGTGACAACATTGTATATTTCTTAAATTTAGCCTCATTCAGTATCTTTCTATGGCTGATAAGTTGCAACTTTTGAATACCATGAAGACAGATGACAGAGCTCTATCATGCTATTTTGGAAAGAATATAACCTAAGAGGCAATGTCATAGACATAGAATTATTATACTGTTCTGTGCAAGTGATGAGTCTCCTTCTGTAATTCTAACATGTATTTGGATTTATCACAGCTCAAGGGCCCATTTTTAGACTTGAAGCTGGTTCTTTCTTTTCCATTCCATATTGACTTTTATCTTAGCTTGAAGGAGAATTATAGTTTCAATGAAATATTATTACTTTCACAGTTGTAACTTACATAAATAACACCTATAACCCCCTATGCAAAATCTTTCCCATATTTGGACAAGCTTAATGGCAATAGTTATTTAGCTATAGCTAAGCCTAATTTTCTATATATGGAAATATTGACTACATGAAGTGATATTATGCAAAAATCACTACAGAGTTGAAAAGAAAACTTTTTTTTTACTTTTTAATTTGAAATACTTTTAGCTTACAGAAAGGTTTCAAATATGGTACGGAGAGTCACTGTATACTTTAATTCAGCTTTCCCTAATGCTAACATCTTATATGACCATAGTATAATGATCAAAATCAGGAAATTAACATTGTTGCTATTAACTACATACAGACCTTATTCAAATTTCACAAATTTTTCATTAATATCTTTTTTCCTGGTCCATTATCCCATCCAGGATTCCACATTTTATTCACTTCTGTCTCCTTCATCTCCTCCAATGTGACAGTTCCTCAGTGTTTCCTGTCTTTCATGATGTTGACACTTTTGAAGAGTACTAGCCAGTTATTTATTTATTTTTGATTTGGGTTTGTTTGTTTTTCATGATTAGATTGAGGTCATGTATGTTGGCAAAAATATCAGAGAAATTATGAGCCCTTCTCAGTGCATCTTTTTTATTTTATTTTATTTTATTTATTTTATTTTATTTTATTTTATTATGTTACGTTAATCACCATACATTACATCATTAGGTTTTTTTTTTTAATTTTTTTATTCTTATGTTAATCCCCTTACATTACAACATTAGTTTTAGATGAAGTGTTCCATGATTCATTGTTTGTGCACAACACCCAGTGCTCCATGCAGAATGTGCCCTCCTCAATACCCACCACCAGGCTAACCCATCCTCCCACCCCCCTCCCCTCTACAACCCTCAGTTTGTTTTTCAGAGTCCATCGTCTCTCATGGTTCGTCTACCCCTCCGATTTATCCCGCTTCATTCTTCCCCTCCCGCTATCTTCTTCTTCTTCTTCTTCTTTTTTTTTTTTTCACATCATTAGTTTTTGATGTAGTGCATCTTATTAGGAGGTACATGATGCTGATGTCTTATTACTGGTGGTGTTCACCTTTGTCACTTGGTTAAGGTCATTTCTACCACATGACCCCACTGTAAAGTTACATTGGATATTATAATTATGTTATAAATGATATCATTACTAGTTTTTGTTGTTGTTGTTGTTGTTGTTGTTCAAATAGTTCCAGCTCTGGCAATTAAGAGTTTCTTTCAACATACCCCATCTTTTATCTTTTTCAGCACTCCCTTATTTTCTGGCACCATGAGATATTCCAAGCTTCTCAAATTTTTTTGACCTAGTCCTGGAATTACTCCAAGGAGCACTGGTTTCCCTTATTGGAGGGTGGGCATTAGAAACCATCATCTCAGCACTAGGAGCACTCCCAACTACAGAGGTTTCCTAGTGGATGCTCCCCACAGAAAGTTAGTAAAAATATGTATATGTACTCACCCATGTGTACATGCCCATCAACATTTAATACTCTACCTAAGCATCTATGTATCTATCTATCTATCCTGAGTTAACACTCCTACCTCATATCCCAGTCTTTCAAGACTTCCCCTCTTCTTTGTTTATATCATGTTTCTTTACCAGTGAGATACCTGGGTCTCATTATCTACAATATATTGGCTTATTTGTCCGGTCCTACTATACACAAAGCATTTTCATAACTGATAACCCATACCCTGGTGAGGAAAAAAATTGAATAACTAGTTTACAGTACTGAAATACAGGTTTTTTTTTTTCTTTTGTCTTACAATATAGAGTTAAAACACTGTTTTTCCAAGTTTTTTAGGTTAATTAATTTCTTCCCAACTCTCTTTGCTGGGGTTATGTGTGGTGGATGACCTAAAATTAAGGCCCAATATTTTGTGCTGCTTTGACATCTGGTAAAATTGGAAGACTCGAATAGCCTAACTGTAAGTGCCCCTTCTCACTCTGTTCTTGCCAATTAGGTGCCCTAGCCAGACAACCTCCTTATCAAAGGAGCAGGGGCAGTCCCTGCTTTTTCCGTGAGGAGTCCGTTTCAGT
Source organism: Mirounga angustirostris (assembly GCF_029215605.1). Lineage (NCBI taxonomy): Eukaryota > Metazoa > Chordata > Mammalia > Carnivora > Phocidae > Mirounga > Mirounga angustirostris. The sequence goes on along the minus strand of NW_026991709.1, from coordinate 52,669,472 downwards.
GGCTCACTAGGCCACAGAATTACTCCAAAAAGCCAATCACATCTTCCTGTGGGGACCAGGGGGCTGTATATGGATTGGTTAGGTGACTTCATGGCACAATGGTAGCGCATCTGACTCCAGTTTTATTTTTCCTAATTTTTATGGTATTGGGTTGTTTTAAAAGTTTCCTGTTTTAGTAACATCCAGATATTTTAGCACATTTTTATGCTTGTTTGTTTGGTATTGGGGAAAGGGCTGGTGAGTCCTCTTTTTCTCAGCGGGTCCTACTTTTCCCTTTTTACATGTTTTCCCTTCACTACCCAATGGCTTAAGGGTGCATTTGTCTCCCTTTTTGTCTTTCTGTTTCTCCCCTAGAAGCTATACTTTTCAAAGATACCCCTTATTTAAATCATGCAGATGTTGTGATCCCTTCCCTTTAGTTCATGCTCTTAAATATCAGAAGGTTTTTCAGTATTTTCAGACTTACTGCAGGCTAGTCTTTCATACAATAATTTTAGGTCAACATTAGTTCCCTTCTCTCATTTCCTTTTTCTGTCTTCCTTGCAGTTTTTCATGGTTTGCCTTTGCTCACCAAAAAGCCTAGAAACAGAGCAAGGGTGGGGTCAGAAGTGTGAAAGTCCATACACTAGGATTTGGTGAACTTTTTTCTCTTTTTATTCACAGTTATTTTTTAAATTTTGGTATTCTCTGATGGGATAATTTTTGTGTAGTTTTATTTTTCTCTTGTATATTTTTTTTGTATTATTGTTGGGAGACAGAAAGTTGCCTTCAGTCTTCAATAATGTTTTATATTGTTTCTAGAGTTATATTACTCTCTGTAATTAATGTTTCCTGTGCCAACAATTTAATTTTCTCATCTCTGTCTCATATCTGGGTGGGGGAGAATTCCTGCTGGTAAAGATTTTACAGTGAGGTTGATTCAGAAACTGCCCAGTGTAGATATGCCTAAGGAAAAAAACAGTGATGTCCTGGACAGTTAATCTAAGCAGTCCTCTCTGCAAAACTTAAATATTAATCCTGCCTGACACCATTTGGAGAAGAGAAAAAGGCTAAGCAAGTGCTGACTAAAAAGAATGTCTTCTTACACGTCCACTACTTCTACTTGTGTGCTTCCTAATATTCTGTTTCACTGAAGCACGTGGAAATGAATATTAGAAATAAGGGTCCAGGGGCACCTGGGTGGCTCAGATGGTTAATTGTCTGCCTTTGGCTCAGGTCATGATCCTGGGGTCCTGGGATCGAGCCCCATATCAGGCTCCTGGCTCAGCAGGGAGCCTGCTTCTCCCTCTCCCTCTGCCTCTCCCCCTGCTCATGCTCTCTCTTTCTCTGTATATCTGTGCCTCAAATGAATAAATAAAATCTTTAAAAAAAAAAAAAGAAAGAAAGAAGGGTCCATGACAGTCACTGACATGACTTGTTAACCCACGTGAGCTTGCCATAGAATTGTTTCAGGGCAGAAATTGTTCATTTCCTGAAATCAGGGAGTCTGGTGATTATGACAGATTTCCCATTTTTAGATCTATTCAGCTTGTAGTAGTGATAGTGAATAGCTGTATTTCCTTAGATTCAGGTTTGTCAGTAAAAGGAGCTGATAAGGGCTCACTTCTCTTTGACCTTTTGCTGTGGAAGGCTGCTCTTACTTCAGCTTGTGGTGCAGTAAATATATATATATATATATATATATATCAGTTAACAAGGATGCATATTTAAAATGTAAATTTCAGCCTTAACCCATCAACCTCAGTGGAAATATAATTCAGCTTGAATTAATTCCCTCCTGAAAATGATTTAAAAAATGATTTATGTGCTTCACACGTTTATACATCTGACTTAATGTGAAGTACAGAACAATTTGCAGATGTACAAAATGAAACATAGAAAGCCTAAAATGCTGTTAACAATCTGGTTGAAAAGGAGCAGAAATGGGAGAGATTTATCAAAACTGAAAATTGATGCAAGAAGTCAAGGATCAAGAACCCTCCAAATTATGTTATGTTACTAGCTTCTGCTCACAAGTAGCTAATGAAAAAGGTGGGAAGCTTCCCCAGTGGGAAGATTAGAAACATTTGGGTATAGCATTAGGTGACTAACAAAAACTGGTAGCGTTACTGCACATCTTGATTATTTGATCAAAATTATGTCTAATTTCTAGATTCCAACTAAATTAATAACATATTTAGAGAAATATTTCTGTAGGATTTTAGGTAATACAATTGTTCCTAGGTATTATATTTCAAGAAACTGCAGTGAAACTAAAAACCAGTTTAATCAAAGACTCACTAGCCAGCCATTCATCACTAGACTGTGTGAAAAAGCAAAAGAAAGAGATTTTCTTATCTGGTTCAAAGAGAAGTTCACAGTTTAAGCACAAGGAGCAATTAGAATCTATGACTGACAGCCCAGGGCATCCAAATGACCAATGTACCTGTAACTTGATTCTTTGAAGCTCATAAAAGTGACATAACAAAAACCTGTCATCTCAAGAATATTTTATGAGTTAGTTGGATTCTGGAGGAATTGTAGGAAGTTATAGTGTAGCCTCAGGAAATGTCTTTTCTGTGCTCACACTAAGCTTTGGAGGCCAGGTTGACATTACTGAGATGAGATAACACTGAAATGGACAGTTTATATACACCCTTCAAGAAAAGTCCAGTAACATGAAAATTCTCAGTTAATAGGGAAGCATCATTCTGAATTTTGCTTTTCCAGTTTCTCTCGGTATTTTAACAAATTTTTTTGGATGTGTTTTGTTTTCTTTTTTCCTGACACCATTTCATTTCAAGGTAAGATGCTAGCTACTTATTTGTAGAGGGAATTGCATTTTATTTCTTACCAGATGAACTGATGGGAAAACAGATGACTAAAGAGAGCACTTTTCTTTGCAAGCTTGCTTAGGAAGAATTACATATTCCACCTCTCTCTTGGCTTCCCCGTTACCCTCCTTCTGTTTTAAGTATATTCTTATGAAAAGAGAACTTGATTTCATTATTTTCATATTCTATATATTTCAGCTATAATCTCCTTTAGTTTACCTTTGACTGCTCTGTTTCTAACTCAGTGCTTAGAATATAGGAGACAATAAGTATATATTGCATTCATGAATTTCTGAGAATTACATTCTTTCTTTGGCAGACTATTACAAAAAATACAATTTTTAGTATAAAAAAATGTAACACATTTTTTGAACTCCTAGAAACAGAGAGTAGAAAAATAGTTGCCATGGGCTGGGAGTGGAGAAAATAGGGAGAGCTTGGTACAAAGTACAAACTTTCAGCTATAAGATGAATAAGGTCTGATGATCTGATATGGTGACAGAAGTGAATAGCACTGTACTGTATCATTGAAATTTGCTAAGAGAGTATAATTTAAATGTTCTCACTCCAAAACAAAGGTGAATATGTTAGGTGATGGATGTGTTAATTAACTCAATGTGGGGGGAATTCTACAATGTATATGTATATCAGATCATCATGTTGTACACTTTAAACATCTTACAATTTTATTTGTTAGTGATACTTCAGTAAAGCTGGAAAAAATTTTCAAATGTGACATGTTTTTAATTAAAATTATAATATTATGTTTTCTTTTTAATACAGTATTCTGTTGAATATATTTACTTATACCTCATTCTCATTAAGACAGTTTAAAAATAAGGCAAGATATTATTTTAGTGAAAAATAATAAATAGAGCCTGCTACTCTAATGCATTAGTAGCTGCTGAAAATCAGATTGAGAAAAAAACAAAATAAGATTAAAGAAAACAAATCAAAATATTTAATAAATGTGTTGAGAATGATATCAGCAAGATTTATTAATCTCTAACTGCTGAATAATTTGCATAAACTCAATATTTGTTCTAAATATAAGAAATGTAGTTTTCAGTATACAAGCCTTGTACATATTTTGATAAATTTAATGCTAAGTATTTCACTTTTTTTTATAGTATTATGAATGTTTAACTCAATTTCCAATTGTTCGTTGCTCTATTGAAGAAATATATATTTTTAAAAGCATTGAGTTGTATGACCTTCCTAAGCTCATATATTAATACTATGAGCTTTTTATAAATTTCTTATGATTTTTCACATATACAATCATGTCATGTGACTAAATGCAATTTTTTTTTCCTTTTCAATTAATTTGGCTCTTATTCTTCAACATTGCAGTACAATGTTGAACATTTATCTTGCCTTGTTCTTGATTTTAGGGTGCCCATTGGGTTAAATAGTGTCCCTCTAAAATTCATATCTATCTGAGACCTCAGATTATAACTTTTTTTTGGAAGAGAGGTATTTGCATATATAATGAAGTCAGGATTGAAATGAGATATACCAGATTAAGATGGGCCTTAAATCCAATGATAGTGTCCTTATAGGAAACGGAAAAAGATTCACAGAGACACACACAAGGGAGCAGACATATGACGATGGAGGCAGAGACTGGAGTTAAGCTGTTATGACCCAAAGAATGTCCAGAGATAGGAGAAGCTGAAAGAGGCAAGAAAGGTTTCTGCCTAGAACCTTCAGAGGGAGCATGACCTTGTCCACATATTGATTAGAGGCTTCTGACTTCCAGAACTATGAGAAAATACATCTCTGTTGTTTTAAGCCACCAAGTTTATAGAAATATATTACAGCAGCCGTGGGAAGCTGGAAGGTGGAACCATTTTGTCTTTTATCATTAAGTATGATGTATGGTATTGATTTTTCATAAATGTATGGCCTGGGTTTTAAAAGGCAATATGCCAGGGAAAAGGCAAAAAGTGCTGGGTCCAGAGATAATCCACAGAAAGTTTCTCTCAGTTGAGTTAGCTAGGACAAGAACACTACTTGCAGAAAGCTAATGGCAATATTTTCCAATCTTGGTCTCAGTTCCAGAAGAACAGAAAGATTTTTATTTAAAGTTTTATTTATTTATTTTAGAGAGAGAGAGCAACCATGAGTGTGGAGAGAAGCAGATGGAGAGGGAGAGAGAGAATCTCAAGCAGACTCCCACTGGAGCACAGAACCTGATGCGGGGCTCAATCCCATGACCCAGAGATCATGAGCTGAGCCAAAACCAAGAGTCAGATGCTCAACTGACTGAGCCACCCAGGTGCCCCAATAGAAAGAATTTTTAAAAGCATATGTCTCCTCTAATACAAAACAGCCAAAATAATCTTGAAAAGAACACAGTTGGAGGACTCATATTCTTGATTGCAAGATTTACTACAAAGCTTTAGTAATCAAGACAGGGTGGTACTGGCCCAAGGACTGACATATAGAGCTAGCGATTAGAATTGAGAGTCCAAGAGTTGGAAGATGGGGGTGGAGTGGGAGGACCTAGGTTCACCTTGTCCCATGAATACAACTAGATAACTATCATATCATCCTAAATACCCCAGAAATTGACCTGAAGATTGGCAGAACAAGCTCCACAACTAAAGGTAGAGAAGAGGCCACACCAAAGAAGGTAGAAAGGGAAGGGACATGGTTTGGGAGAGAGAAGGAGGTGAGGAGGGAGCCACGGCCATGGCAAAGGGGAAGAGATAGAATAACAACAGGGAAGCAGATGGGGAAAATGAATCCCCATAGCAATTGGCTTAGAACCTGAGAGGGGCTGAATTTTGTGACTTCTGGCAACCAGTGAAGCCTGGAGTTTTAAAGGTCATTTAGCTTGTCTGGGATAGAGATGGGAGAGCACTGTGCTCTTGAAGAGAAGGCAGGGAGACAATCCATTGACATATAGTGTGGAAACCAATCTGAAGAGTGCCTGGGGCACATAGTAGGGACGTTATTTGCTCATCTTGGAGTGCATCCCGGAGAGATAGCATACAAGGAGAGACCCATCCAGGAACAAAGGAACTGGCTGGCAACATTTCCCTCTCCTGCCCCTCAGCATAAACATAGAGCTACCTGTAGGAACCAGAACAGTGCCAACACTGGCTGCCTAACTTGCTTATGGCAAGCCCTGCCCCCTGCACTCTGGTAGAACTACCCTTCACAGTCTTGCTTGCCTCAGTCCCTGCATGGCAGACCCCCACCCCCAGAAGAGAGGCCCAAATACCTGATCACACCATTTGTCTTGACTCAGGAGTTTTGCAAAGCCTCAGTTCTGGCAGAGGTGTCAGGTCTCATTTTACAAGTAGACCAGAGCACATCCAGTTAAAACACACCATATTCAGGCCAGGGACCAAACACTGCCCAAACAGACAAAGAGAGCCTCAGCAAATGACTGGAATTAAGGATGAAATGGCCAGGACCAAACAGCAAAGCATAGTCAGCACACATTGGAGACACTCCCAGAAGCACCAGGCCCAGGGGAACAAGAGACATGACACAGCAGGGCACTACAGGACCTTTTCTTCATAAGGCCATTACCCTCAAGAACTGGAGACATAGCTGACTTTCCCAACAAAGAAATATCACAGAAATGTAGACAAAATGAGAAGACAGAGAAATTTATCCTCAGTGAGAGAACAGGACAAGGCCATGGCCAGAGATCTAAGGGAAACAGATATAAGTAACATGCCTAATGGAGTATTTAAAGCAATTATCATAAGCATACTCACTGGACTAGGAAAAAAAATGAAAGACATGAGTGAGACCCTAAACATAGAGATAAGGAATAGCATACTAGAGATAAAAGACTCAATAAATAAAATGAGAAACACACTTGATGGAATGATCAGCAAACTTGAAGAAAAATGAATTAATGACCCAGAAGACAGAGTAATGGAAAGTCATCAAGCTGAACAAAAGAGAAAAGAATTATGCAAAATGAGAATAGATTTAGGAAACTCAGTGACTCCATCAAACATAATAACATTCCTATTATAGGAGTCCCAGAAGAAGAGAGAGAAAAGGGGGCAGAAAATTTATTTGAAGAAATAATAATTGAAAACTTTCCAAAACTGGGGAATGAATCAGATATCCAGGAGACACACAGAACCCCCAACAAAATCAACAAAAGCAAATCCAAGACATAAAAATTTTTTTTTAAAGCATTAAGACAAAAGAAAACAGTAACATATAAGGGAAACTCCATAAAGCTAGCAGGGGATTTTTCATTTCAGACTGAAAGACACCTGCAGATTGAAAGTGAGGAGATGGAGAAACATCTGTCATGCAAATGGATATCAAAAGAAAGCCAGAGTAGCAATACTTATGTTGGACAAAATAGACTTTGAAACAAATACTGTAACAAGAGACAAAGAAGGACGCTATATAATAATAAAAGGGACAGTCCAACAAGAAGACATAACAATTGTAAATATTTATGCACCCAATATAGGATCACCCAAATACATAAAACAGTTAATAACAAACATAAAGGAATGAATTAATAATAATACAATAAGAGTAGGAACTTTAACCCCTGTCTTACATCAATGGATGGATCATCTAAACAAAAAATCACCAAGGAAACATTGGCTTTGAATGACACACTGGAACAGATGGATTTAACAGATATATTCAGAACATTTAATCTTAAAACAGCAGAATACACATTCTTTCCAAGTGCACACAGAACGTTCTCTAGAATAGATTACAATTTAGGCCACAAACCAAGCCTCAACAAATTCAAGAATATCAAAGTCAGACGATGCATCTTTTCTGACCACAACACTATGAAACTAAAAGTCAAACACAAGAAAAAAATCTGGAAAGACTACAAATATATGGAGGTTAAATAAGATGCTTTTAAACAATGAATGGGTAAACCAGGAAATAAAGGAAAAAAAAAAAAGGTACATAGAAACAAATTAAATGAAAACACAATGATCCAAAACCTTTGGGGTACAACAAAAGCTGTTCTAAGAAGGAAGTTTGTAACAATACAGGCCTACCTTAGGAAGCAAGAACAATCTCAAATAAACAACCTAATATTTCACCTATAGGAGCTAGAAAAAGAACAACAAACAAAACCTAAAACCAGCAGAAGGAAAGAAATAAAGATTAGAGCAGATATAAATGTTATAGAAACTAAAAAAAAAAAACAAAAAAACCCCACAATGGGACAGATCAATGAAACCAGGAGCTGGTTCTTTGAAAATATCAATATAATTGATAGGATTCTAGCCAGACTTACCAAGAAAGAGAAAGGACTCAAATAAATAAAGACACAAATGAGAGAGGAGAAATAACCACCACCACAGAAAATATAATTATAAGAGAATATTATGAAAAACTATATGCCAACCTACCAAAAAATGGATGAATTCCTAGAAACATAAGCTACCAAAATTGAAACAGGAAGAAATAGAAACAGGAAGAAATAGAAAATTTGAAAAGACCTATAACCAGCAAAGACATTGAATTAGTAATAAAAAAACTCCCAATGAACAAAAATCTGGGACCAGATGGCTTCACAGGCAAATTGTAACAAACATTTAAAGTAGAGTTAATACCTATCCTTCTCAAGCTATTCCAAAAAATAGAAAAAGAAGGAGAACTTCCAAATTCATTCTATGAGTCCAGCAGTACCCTGATACCAAAACCAGATAAAGACACCACACAAAAAAGAGAACTACAGGCCAATATCTCTGATGAACATAGATGCAAAAACCCTCAGCAAAAGACTGGCAAACCAAATCCAACAATATGTTGAAAAGATCATTCACCATGATCAAGTGGGGTGTGAGCATTGTTCAATATTTGCAAATCAATCAATGTGATACATCAAATCAGAAAGAGAAAGTATAAGAACTATATAGTCATTTCAGTAGATGCAGAAAAAGCATGTGACAAAGTACAACATCCATTCATGATAAAAACCCTCAACAAAGTATGTTTAGAGGGAACATACCTCAACATTGTAAAGGCCATATACGAAAACCGAAAGCTAATACCATCCTAAAGGGCAAAAAACTGAGAGCCTGTCCTCTAAGGTCAGGAACAAGACAAGGATGTTCACTCTCACCACTTTTATTCAACACAGTACTGGAAGTCCTAGCCACAGCAATCAGACAAGAAAAACAAAGAGCATCCAAATTAGTAAGGAAGAAATGAAACTTTCACTCTTTGACATGATACTATCTATAGAAAACCTGAAAGAATCTACCAGATAACTGCTAGAACTGATAAATGAATTCAGTAAATTTGCAGGATACAAAATCAATGTCTAGAAATCTGTTGCATTTCTATACATTAATAATGAAGAAGCAGAAAGAGAAATTAAAAAAAAAAAGCAGTCCCATTTACAATTGCACCAAAAATAATAAGATATGTGAGAATAAACCTAACCAAAGTAGTGAAAGACATGTACTCTGAAAACTATAAAACACTGATAAAAGAAATTGAAGATGACACAAATAAATCCCATGCTCATGCATTGGAAGAACAAATATTGTAAAGAGGTCTATATTACCCAAATCAATCTACACATTTAATACAATCCTTATGAAAATACCAACAACATTTTTCACAGAACTAAAAAAAAGCAACCCTAAAATTTGTTGGAACCTCAAAAAAACCCAAATAGTCAAAGCAATTTTGAAAAAGCAAAGCAAAGCTGGAGGTTTCACAATTCCAGACTTCCAAGTTATATTACAAAGCTGTAGTAATTAAAACAGTATGGTACTGGCACAAGAATAGACACTTAAATCAATAAAATGGAATAGAAAATCCAGAAATAAACCCACAATTATATGATCAGTTAATCTTCAACAAAGCAGGGAATATCCAATGGGAAAAAGACAGTCTCTTCAATAAATGGTGTTGAGAAAACTGGTCAGCTACATGCAAAAGAATGAACTGGGCCACTTTCTTACACCATACACAAAAATAAACTCAAAATGTATTAATGACCTAAATGTGAAACCCTGAAACCATAAAAATCCTAAAAGAGAGCATAGGCAGTAATGTGTCTGACATTGGCCTTAACAACTTTTTTCTAGATATGTCCCCTGAGGCAAGGGAAACAAAAGCAAAAATAAACTATCTGGACTACATCAAAATAAAAAGTTGCAGAGCAAAGGGAACAATCAACAAAATAAAAGGCAGCCTACAGAATGGGAGAAGATATTTGCAAATGACATACTGGATAAAAGGTTAGTAAAATATATAAAGAACTTATAAAACTCAACACCCAAAACCCAAAAATAATCCAATTAAAATTAGTCAGAAGACGTGAAAAACATTTCTCCAAAGAAGACATCCAGATGGCAAACAGGTACATTAAAAAATGCTCAACATCACTCATTATCAGGGAAATGCAAATCAAAACTACAATGAGATATCACTTCACACCTGTCAGAATGGGTAACATAAGCAATATAAGAAACAACAGGTGTTGGTGAGGGTGTGAAGAAAAAGGAGCCCACGTGCACTGTTGGTGGGAAAAACTGGTGCAGCCACTGTGGAAAACACATGGCGGTTCCTCAAAAAGTTAAAAATAGAACTACCCTACAAGGCAGCAATCACACTACTGGGTATTTACCCAAAGAATACAAAAACACTAATTCAAAGGGATATATGCACCCCTATGTTTATAGCAGCATATAAATTTGCCAAATTATAGAAGCAACCTAAGTGTTCATTGAGTGGTGAATGGATAAAGAAGATGCAGTGGAGATATATATATATTTTCTTGCCATTTGCAGGAACATGGTGGGGTGAAACAAGTTAATCAGAGAAAGACAAATACCATATGATTTCACTCATGGAATTTAAGAAACAAATCAAAAGAATAAAGGATTTGAAAAAAGGAGAGAGACAAATCAAGAAACAGACTCTTAATTATATAGAACAAACTGATGGTTACCAGAGGGGAGGTGGATGGAAGGATGGGTTAAATAGGTGATGGGGATTAAGGAGTGTACTTGTCATGATGAGCACTGGGTGATGTATGAAATTGTTGAATCACTATATTGTACACCTGAAACTAATAAAACACGTTGTTAAAAAAAAATTGAGAGTCCAGAAAGAAATTCATACATTTATTTTTCGGTTATTTTTAACAAGGGTGCTAAAATAATTTAATGGGCAGTGAGTAGTCTTTTCAACAAATGGTGCTGTAACAAGCGGATGGCCACATGCCAAACATTGAATTTGGATGTGTCCTTATACCATGTATAAAAATTAACTCAAAATGGATCAAAGATCTACATGTAAAAGTTAGAACTATAAAATTATTAGAAGGAAATACAGACGAAAACCCACATGGCCTTGGATTAGGCAACAGTTTTGTTTGTTTGTTTGTTTGTTTGTTTGTTTTTAAGATATAAGACCAAAAGTTCAAGCAATAAAGGAAAATACAGACAAATGTGACTTTATCAAAATTAAGTGTGTCAAAGGACACTTTGGAAGTGATAAGATGCTGAATGGGAGAAAGTATTTGCTGATAAAGCTCCAATATCCAAGATATATAAAGAACTCTTACAACTCAACAATTAAATGACAGATAACTCAACTAAAAAATGTGCAAAGGATTTGAATAGACATTTCTCCAAAGAAAATATACGAATGACCAACAAGCACATGAAAACATCTTAGTATCATTACTAACCAGGAAAAGATCAACCCAAATCACAATGAGATACCACTTTATTCCCACTCGGATGGCTACTAAGAAAAAAACAAAACAGAAAATAACAAATGTTAGAGATAATGTAGAGAAATTTTATCTCTCATCATTGCAGGGAGGAATGTAAAATGGTGTAGCCATTCTGGAAAATGGTTTGGCAGTTTCTCAAAAAGCTGAATGTAAAATTACCATATGGCCTGGAAATTCTACTCCTAGTTGAATACCCAAGAGAATTGAAAACATGTCTACAAAAACTTGCACATGTATTTTTATAAGAACATTTTTCATAATACCCCAAAAGTGGAAATAACCCAAAGGTTCTTCAGCTGATGAATGGATAAGTAATATGTGGTATATCTACACAACTGAATATTATTCAGTATTAAAAGGAATGAAGTGCTGTAATATGCTAAAACAGATGAACCTTGAAGACAGTATGCTAAAGTAAAGAAGCCAGACACAAAAGGCCACATATTATATAATTCCATTTATATGAAATATCCAGAATAGGCAAATCAATTGAGACTGAAAGTTGATTAGTGGTTGCAGGGGATGAAGGGAGGGGGGAATTGAGACTAACTGCTAATATGGACACTGTTTCTTTTCGGAGTGATGGAAATGGTCCAAAAATAGATAATGAAGATGAGTGCACAACATAATGAATATACTAAATATCACTAAAATATTTTTAAAAAATACATGTCTTCTTTGGGAATTCCTAGTAGTAAAATTTAATTCAGATATCTTGGGTCAGAATTTATCCTACCTGTATTCCACCCCAAAAAAGGATAAAATTTGAATTTATTTATTTTTAAAGATTTTATTTATTTATTTGACAGAGCGAGCGAGCTAGTGCACAGGCAGGGGAAGCAGCAGAAGGAGAGGGTGAGGGAGAAGCAGGCTCCCCACTGAGCAAGTCCAAAGTGGGTCTTGAGCTCAGGATTCTGGGACCATGATCTGAGCTGAAAGCAGACGCTTAACTGACTGTTCCACCCAGGCGCCCCTAAAATTTGAATTTAAATAATAGGGTAGCTTTTATTGGATTTACTCTTGGATAGATGAAAATTACAAATTTTGTATATTAATTGTGGCAAGAAAAATCAAAATCATAGAGCTGCAAATGGCATAAAAGTCATAAAACTATCTCTGCTCATCGATGATGTCATCATTTTATACCTAAATAATCCTTAGGAATTTATAGAAAGCCCTACTAGAATTAATAAGTGAATAAAGCAAAGTAACAGAATGCAGGACAATGTAAACGTAAATAGTATTCCAATTATTCTGGAAGCAAACATTTGGAAAATGAAATTATATATTCCATTTGTGATAGCCTCCAAAGACATAAAATTTTTAGGAAAATAAATTTAACAAGCAATTTGCAGGATCATCACACCAGAGTAATGAAGTCCTGGTGGTATCCTGGAGCCCACTCTCCCAACCTCTTATTCAGTCACATCACACTGGTAACTAGAGATGAGTCATGCTAGGAGTATTTATACCATAGAAATCAGCAAATGCTACATGTGAAAGCTATGTATTCTAAAAGCTGATTATTAAATATTTATCAGCACACTACTGAGAATACTTAAATGAAGAGATATGCAGTGTTCATGGGTTAGAAGAGTCAATATTATTAATATGTTAATCAACTAATTGATTCATAGATTTAATACCCACCCATGTCAAAATTAAAGCAGGCTTTTTTTTTTTTTTTGGCATAAAATGACAAAGTTGTTTTGTTTTAAAAAACATAGGAAGTACAAAGAACTAAACTAGCCATAACAGAATTACAAAAGAAGAATAAAAGTGAAAGATTTCTAAGGGTACAAAATGCACTATTTTTTTAATGATAAATTGGCCTTAATAAAAATAAAAAATACTCTGCTTTTCAGAAGACAATGTTAAGGAAATGAAAAAACATGCCACCATTGGGTGAAAATGTGTACTATATATATCTAAAAGCAAAGTAATATCAGAACATATAAAGAACACCAGTAATACAATGATGAAAAGACATATAATGCATTTAAAATAAGCAAATGATTTCAACAGGCACTTTATCAAAATAAGATAAAAAACAATGGCAATATGCACAAGATAAGTTAATGTTCTTAGATATCAAAGAACCATAAATTAAAATCACAATGAAATACAATATTAAATTACTAGAATGGCTAGAGTAAAAAGTACTGACAATATTAAGTGTTATGAGATGGTGGAACTACTGAACTTATGGGAATATAAAATAGTACAAATACTTGGCAAATAATTAGGCAGTTTCTCACATAGCTAAATATGTACCTTACCTCTGACCCCATAATTCCACCCCAGGTATTTATCAAGTAGAAGTACTAATGTATCCAGGAAAATATGTCTCATGACATAGTAAAACAGAGGTGAATGTGACACCAGAAAGTTGGAAAAAATATCTAAAGATGAAAATAACACAGAAAGGCAAAAAGAAAAAATGAAATGTATGAAAGTGAGATGAAGAAAGGAAAAGATGAGAAGATCCAACAGAGATTGAATGAGAGAAGAGCCATCTCAGAAAAAATAATGGCTGAGGATAGTGCAAAACTGGTGAAAAACACCAATAATCAGATTCAAGATATTGTGTCCCATGGAGAAAAAAATGAAGGGAAGACCATCACCAGACAATGTGGTGAAAGGCAGATGACCAAAAACAAAGCTAAGATTTAGAAGTGATCAGAGGAAATTGAGTTTGATAGTCACTTAACTTTTTAATATTAATAATAGCAGCAAAAATGAAAAATAATACCATTAAAGGGCTGAAAGAAGAGATGATATATATATTTTTAAGATTTTATTTATTTGAGAGAGAAAGTGAGCTAGAGAGAGAGAGCACACAAGCAGGGGCAGAAGGAGAGGGAGAAGCAGACTCTCCACGCAGTAGAGAGCCTGACGTGGGGCTCGATCCCAGGCCCCTGAGATCATGATCCAAGCTGAAGGCAGATGCCCAGCTGACTGTGCCACCCAGGTGCCCTAAGAGGATATATTATTTTTATAACATTTTTAGACAAAATTAGTGTTTACCACCAAAAAAACCTTCACTAGAGACATTTCTAAAGGAGGTACTTTAGGAAAAAGATCTCAGAAGGAAAGCGTAAGATTGAAAAATGAATAATAATGAACAAATATCACCATATTTATTTGGTTAAATCTTAACAAACAATAACGATACAAAAAATAATGTATAATTGTGGGGCAAAAAAATATTTGACCAAAATGACATAAATTGAGAGGAATTAAATGAAGTTAAAATATTCTCAGAGGTTTGTTTTATTCAGGAAGAATGTAAAGATAGTAATTTACTTTAGATTTTGTTAAATGTATACCAGAATAACCACTAAAAAGGTATTGATAGACTAAATGATACTAAATGCACTAAAGGAAAATTTATAATTTCCAAATCAGTGATGGAAGAATGGACAACATTTGCAAAATTGACCATGACCTAAGCTTTGATCTTTTCAACCATAAGAAAAGATTTGATATTTTAAATACTATATACTCATAGAAAACAGCTAAATCCTAAAATGCCCATATCAGGACACAGTCTGCATCCAAATATAGCAGCAGGAAGGAAAACAGAGAGGAAATATTAGTGAAATAAAACAGTAGTATCCAAGAGTAAAACAGGGGGTTGAATGGGGTTCCTCTGGACGGAAAGCCGAGGCAGGGACACAATAACCCAAGAAAGTGCTGAGGCCAATCCTGCCAACCTTAGCTTTCCGACCGCATGGCCAGCACGGCTCATTTCTTCCTTGTAGCTGAGCTGGTGCGAAACAGAACCCACAGAGTGGGTAACGGAAGGAAAGGTGATTATGAGAGACAATGCACAGAACCAGGGTTGAACTTGAGACAATTGCACCATCTCTGCAAACCTGAAATAAAGGAGTGCTAGATGTTAGCTGGGACTGTGCCTTTTCATTTGCCTAGAAAAACAAACTGCTCACAAGACCTTGCACCAGCTCCAGCTTCGGCATCGTGCATCGCCCATCTTTAACCAGGCTTTCAGGGAGGTGCTTTCAGCCGTTACTAACTGCTTGCAATATTTATAGCTTTACAGTGGTGGTTTATGATGTATATGCTCCCACAGGCCTTGGGGAGTAGCATGGCTTATAAATTTATTGAATTTCAAAACAGATTTATATATTTCCTTTTGGCTGTGCTTTACTGGGCACTTACTCCTCAATCGACACATAGAAGATGGTGCCCTGTCTGGAGGGTAACTTACCAATCACTTGGCACTAACGAGGGAAGTGAGAAACAGCAAAGCATTTCAAGCTGAATGGAAATTCATCTTCGGATAAGTACTTTTTTTTTTTTTTTTTTTTTTTACCACTGAGGAGAGGAATGCTGAATGCTTGCTTATGAATACAGTGTGCTTGTAAATGAGACACTTGCTTAACACCGCCTTGTAAACAGAGATGGTGACTCACAACACAGAGCACAGAGGGAGAGGAAGAGGGAGAAGCAGAGTCTCGGCTGAGCAGAGAGCCCGATGTGGGTCTCGATCCCAGGGCCCTGGGATCATGACCTGAGTGGAAGGCAGACGCTTAACTGACTGAGCTACCCAGGCGCCCCCAAAAATCTCTCTTACACACATGTTTATATATGTGTGTGTGTATTCATAATGTTCAATACATATTCATATATATTCATTTATATATATGCTTTTCAAAGTAACAATGAATAAAACCATCTTTGTTATTTTGGTTAATGAAAGCCCTCCTCATACTTGATGTTTCTCTTCTTATAATAGAAGTATTTCTATATCACTTGCATTTTAAAAGCTTATACTTTCTTCTACAACTTGGATAATTGGAACATGAAATGGATTTTTTTTTTTTTTTTTGCTTGGGTCTTTTTCTTAGGCATTTGGTTATTATTTCCTTCTAAGAAAAAATGTTCGAGAGGTTAGAAAATAATTACATATATTTGGTCTGAGCTCTTTGAAACCGTATCTGACAAAGGCTCTTCTCCACTCACAGATACAGACTGAATTCACTGGAATGATAACAGCATAGCTAAAGGGTTTGCAACTCAATTACCCATCAGGTAGGAGTCTCAGCGACACTGGGTTTTACATTTTTTTCTGGTTTCTTTCTCACATCTTCCTTCTGAGAGAGCCAGCATCAATAATTTTAGTGGTTTTAAATTTAAACAAAAAGATTTTTTTAAATGAATGAGTCAAGTCTTATATGAAGCTCAATTCTATCTTTGGAGCAAAGACTGTTATAACTCATTCATTTCTGGGCAGTGGTGACATATATTTTCTAAATGTATGAAAGAAAGATAGAAATCATAGTTGAAGGGAAGATTTTCTATGGATTTAGAGTTTTAGGCATACAATTTTTTTTCTTTTGTCCTATGAAAGTGCTGCAAGACCGTGTCTGTTTGAGTTACTTTATAGTCATAGAGCAATAGTTTACTCTGAAAAGCTACCAGCTGTTTATTAATTAGTATATGTATTATTTCTTTCTGGTGGTCACCTGAGATAGATGTGATATTTAAATGCCTTTAAGTTTATATGTGCATCTCTGGGCTTGGGGCTCTGATAGACCTTAGCATTCTTTTGTAATTAACTGAATAGATTTCTTTTGTTATGTGACTCTGACTGCCATGAGATCTGCATTCTACAACTCAGAGACAAAGGGAAAGAGCACATCTCTGCCATCCACCCTGTCTTGGCAGCTCCTCAATTGATGTCTGGGACACATCTGATAATTGTCATCCAGCATAATACTGTATTAATTTTTTTTTAAAGATTTTATTTATTTATTTGAGAGACAGAGAATGAGAGAGAGCACGTGAGAGGGGAGAGGGTCAGAGGGAGAAGCAGACTCCCTGCAGAGCAGGGAGCCCGATGCAGGACTCGATCCAGGGACTCCAGGATCATGACCTGAGCCGAAGGCAGTTGCTTAACCAACTGAGTCACCCAGGAGCCCTGTATTAATTTTTTAATTTATGTTTTGCAGGAATTTTTTTCTAGCTTTATTGAGATATAATTGACATTGCCCTTTGCTTTATTGCATTTTGAAGATATGCATTTTTTACAAATTGAAGGTTTGTGATAACCCTGTGTTGAGCAAGTCTATCGGTGCATTTTTTCCAATAGCATTTGCTCGGTGCATGTCTGGGTCACATTTTGGTAATGTTCATAATTTTCAAGCTTTTTCATTATTCTGATATTTGTTATGATGACTGTGATCTGTGATTTGATATTACTGTTGTAATTGTTTTAAGGGGCCATGGACTGTGCCCATGTAAGATGGCAAAGTTCATCGATAAATGTTGTGTGTGTTCTGACTATTCCCCTGCCTCTCTCCTCAGGCCTCCCTGTCCCCTGAAACACAACAATATCGAAATTAAGCCAATTAATAACCCTATGATGGCCTCGAAGTGTTCAAGTGAAAGAGTCACACATCTCTCCCTTTAAATCAAAATCTAGAAATAATTAAGCTGAATGAAGAAGGTATGTTGAAAGACAACATAGGCTGAAAGCTAGGCCTCTGCACCAAACAGCCTAATAGTGAGTGCAGAAAAGTGTCTGAAGGAAATATAAGGTGCTAGTTCAGAGAGCACGCTAGTGATGAGAAAGCCAAACAGCCTTATTGCTGATATGGAGAAACTTTTATTGGTCTGAATAGAAGATCAGACCAGCCACAGCTTTCCCTTAAGCCAAAACCTTAATCCAGAGCAGGGCCCTAACTCTCTTCAATTCTAGGAGGCCTGAGAGAGGTGGGGAAGCTGCAAAAGAAAGGTACAAAGCTAGCTGAGGTTGGTTCATGAAGTTTAAGGAAAGAAACCGTCTCTATAACATAAAAGTGCCAGGTGAAGCAGCAGGTACTAATTGATGTAGAATTTGCCACAAATTATCCAGAAGATAATTAATAAAGGTGGCTACCCTCAATGGAGATGAAATGGTCTTCTATTAGAAGAAGATGCCATGTAGGACTTTTATAGCTAGAGAGGAGAAGTCAGTGCCTGGCTTCAAAGTTTCAAAGGACAGGCTGACTCTTTTGTTAGGGGCTAATTCAGCTGCCTTAAGTTGAAGCCAGTGCTCATTTACTATTCTGAAAAGAAACAGCCCTTAAGAATTCTGCTAAATCTACTCTGCCTGTGCTCTAGAAATGGAACAACAAAGCCTGGATGAGAGCAGATCTGTTTAAAATATGGTTTACTGAATACTTTCAGCCCACTGTTGAGACCTACTGCTCAGAAAAAAAAAAAAAAAAGATTATTTTCAAAATATTAGTGCTCATTGTTAATGCACCTGGTCATGCAAGAGCTCTGATGGAGATGTACAATGAGATGAATGTTGCTTTTATGCCCGCTAACACAACTTCCATCCAGCAGCCCATGGAGCAAGCCCCGGCAAAATGGCCCCTAACTATCTTAATCAGCGTCTCATCCATTTGGCTCTTCGTGCTGTGGATTAGAGAGTGCTGTCACAGCCTTGGCAAATGGGCTCTTCTTACTTCTTTCCTGATTTCTTTGCAGGGCCTTAGTTCGATGTGGAAATCATCATTAGGCTACTCATGTTTAGTGAACTTTAGTGTTTACCTCTGTCTCCTACACTATGTGGCCATCGAAATTGTAGCTCAAAGTCTCCAAGGGTCAATAGAAATTTTCTTGTTGAAAACTCTTTTCATGGATCATTTATCTACTAGTATCCCTGTTTCACATACTTCTCGCTCTCTGCAGATTCCTTCCTTTTGTGACAAGTTCGCCAACATATTTTTCAATCCAGCATCTTAGGATTTTAGTTAGGGGAGTCTTTCAGAATTCCTAGACATCCTCCACCCCTGCTGGAAATGGAATCTGGGCTCCTTTGATGCTTCTGTTCCTGAGGGGTGATTATTTTGTACAAAACTCTATCTTAGGACATTTCAGTAAAGTGGTAAATAATTGGTTTCCCCAGTTAGAACACCTAAATTTTAATCATGGCTTCACAAGTTCCTGGCTCTTGAACTTGCTGAATTATTTTCTCTCTAAGCCTCAGCCCTCATTTGTAAAGTGGAGATAATAACACTACCTTCCTCATAGGATAATTGTATAAGACTAGATAAGTGTAATGGGGAATGTGAGTGCAAAAGAAACACAGTTAAAGGGTACTGTGTTTTATTTTTCACATGGCGGCACCATCATCTTTCCCTCCAGAAACTAGTAACAGACAGGCTTCCTAAAGTTCTGGGGGGGCTAGGGGAAGGCTTATTTTGCTGCTTCATTCACCATATACTGGTAATGGCCCTACCTTTACCTAAAAAGATACAGAAGTAAAACCAAACCAAACCAACAGCTAATATTTACTATTAGTCGTATGTCAAAATTCTAAATACTTAACATTAAGTACTATTAAGTTCTTACAACAATCCTCAAATGAGGATCTTTTCCCCATTACACAGATGAGGAAACTGAGACTCAGGCAGATGAAGTAACTTGTCCAAAGTCACATAGTTAGACATGAACAGAGACAATTTGACTTTTGATCCTGTACTCATAATTAACATGCTGTTACCACAGTGCTTAGGTATGAAGTCAAGGACCACACAAAGAATTTGTGTGAATTTTCAAATTTAAATGTTCCTACTCCCTGATATTTCTCCCTCTGCCACCAATATTGTGGTTGGCAGAATCCTACTGGTATTTCACATTCCTCATGAAATGTCCTTGTCTCTCTGAAGTCTTTCCCAAAGACTAGCAGAGGAAAATATTCCCTGTTCTCTGCTCTCAGAGCACTGCACACAAGCTTATAAAAGTACACATGATAGTGTTTAGTTATTTCTCCCCTGCCCTCTATCCTGTGGCTTTTTTGCATGCAGGAAATGTTATGTGATTTCCCCAACACTCCTTTATGATCATCATCATTGTTATGACTGTTGTTATTATTATTGTTAACACTTTCATCTTCAGATGAACACAATATCTGGCATCATGGAAGGGCTTGATATTTCTTTTTAAAATGGACAGTCTGTTCTGAAATTATTTTTCATACAATTAATACTTTATTGAAAATCTGAGAACTTCTGATTTAGTCTAGTTTTTCATGACTGGTTGTGGATTTTGAAATGTTATTTGCTTCTGGGTCCACCTGGTTCTGCTGCCTATTGGCAGCCTTTCAAGGTGCAGGAACCATGCCTTGTCTATTTGTGTTACACCGGTCCCCAGATCATCATAGGTTCTTAATAAATCTTCTTTCTAATCAGCTTTGGAAAATGGAGCTTCATGCTTTACTGCAGTCAGTTATGTAGATGGTTGTCACCAGGGCCTTCTCTTTAGCTACAACCACCTTCCCAGAATTGCTTTTCTTTCCTCAGCCCCATTTACGAGGCTGTAGCCCTGCAGAACCATATGTTGCAGCCAAATTGTGCTTTCGCCTAGTAGCAGGATATCATTTTTTAAAAACATCATATTATTTACTGGTCCCTTGGTTATACAGGAAAACAAGGCATCTCACAAATGCTAGCAATTGTAGCTCCAGTAGCTAAAGATTTACTACAGGCAAGCATACGTTTACAAGCTGGTTTTCAGATCTCATCTCTTAACTTCCTGGTGGTAACAGAAGTATATCCGGGCCTAAAACTTGTGCATGCTCCAGAGCTGGACATGCATTTGTGTGTTTCTGTGTGTGTGCTCGTGTGTGTGTTGATCTGAATGAGTACATAACCTAAGAGAATGATGCTTTTAAATTTAGTTATGTTTTTAATATTGTTACTGGCATTATATGTCTGTGATCATTTTCCTCCTGGCAAACGTAGCTTTCATTACAAACCCAGTCATGCAATTTGCATGCTTTGGAGATAAGGCTAAGGCTCTGTCAGAGCACTTAACCACAGGTGTAAAAATGTTGTGATTAAAAAGAGACTGCACATTTAAGTAGGAGTAATTAGAAGTGAATTCTTAATTGCAAAGTTACACAAGCATTTATGCTTTGCTTTGCATTCCTAAACCTTTGAAAGGTGCTATATAAATGCAAATTGCTTGTCACATCATTCATGCCATGTATTCATGACATTGAAAATGTGCATTTATACTGAACTAAGCTCAATAACAAAATACTAAATATAAAGTATCTATTAAATAGAGCTACATGTCCATCAGCCAAGAAAAGTGCATTTCTGTGTTTTCCTTTTTAACATGTACTTGTGCTGATGAGATGCAAGTTCTGTCTTTACATCTGATTAAGAGACTGAAGTATAAAAATAAAACTCTTCAGATTGATTAAACTACAAAACTGTAAACAGTTTTAAAAAATATTATTATTGTAGCTGAACAGCATTTAAAGGAGACAATTTCTGAATGTGAACCCACATGCTGGTTGTAGTACATTCGTTGCCTGTTGGGTAATTTAAAGACCTTCTCTCAAGACTCATAGAGATTGTAATTTATGAGTTATCAGAATGTTCTGTTGCTATAAATATTTCAGTTTTTGTTTTGACCTCTTGATATAATAATCTTCACGTTGGAAGTTTGGGTGTGGATTACGAAATGTAACTTTTATGAATACCAAGGTTTAAACCAGTTGGGAGAGCAGTGAGACTCTAATCTTCACAATAGGATGCCAGAAATGGTAATCTTCACAAATGGTAAACATCCTGTCCCCCTAAACCTCCATGTTTCATGTACGTGTCAACAAGAATAAATTATTTTGGGGCAGTGCTTTTCAGTCATTGATGTCATTATGTCATTTGGGGATCTTCTTAAAATGTAGATTCTGATTCAGTAGATTTGAAGTGGGGTGTGAGATTTTGCATTTCTAACCATTTTTTTTTTTTTTTTGAGATGCTGATGCTATTGGTCTATAGAACACACTTGGAATAGTGAGATTTTAGGGAAGGGGTCTACAAACATTCTTTGTAAAGAACCAGATAGTAAATAGTTTAGGCTTTGCAGACCATAGGGTCTCTGTCACAACTAATCAACTCTGCTATTGAAGCACAAAAATAGTCATAGTTAATACACAAACAGATAAGCATGGCTGTCTTCCAGTAAGCTTCATTTGCAAAAACAAGAGGTAAGATGATTTAGCTCCTGGGTTGTAGTTTGCCCATGTGTGTTTTAGGGAACTGTGAATGTTCTCCTAAGCAATTCATCTGTATTCTAAACTTGAACCTCTTCTGAATTAACACAACAGAGTCTAAATTCTTGAATGGTCTTAATGACAATCAGGCTCTGGCAGTTCCAAATATAAACTTATACAGGCCCCATTTACATTGATCTGCCTTCCATTTTCTTCCCCTCTTTGTATCTTCATCTTCTTTTCTCATTCTCCATGTTAAGGAGCCCCAAGGCAACATAAATATCAGATGATATTTAATATGCTCATAGAATCTTTAAGAGACTTTTCATAGAGCAGAGATGTATAGTAATATAGTCCCTTTATTCATTGGATTATCTGTCCCTTGTTTGTTTTTCCACCTGGAACAATCCAAATTCTCAAGTAAAGCCATACAATTAATTGCCCAGGGAATGTTGGATACCAAAGTTGAAATGTCCAATTTGATTATCCACATCCAATCCTTTTCTGTATCTCAAGATTAGAGGTCACCTCTGGGCAGACCTTTTTTTCTTTCCAAATATCTAGCCTCCCTCACTTCTTCCAAAGGCTTTGTCATTGGACAACTCCAGAGTTGACATTTTATTAAATTGATCAGGTAAACTGGTTTACATTCTCTAAGACTGAACAGCTTCAGTAACAATGTCTAAAGTGCCCTTTATTTATACTTTTCAGGGGAAATAAGTTAAGGATTGTGTCAAATTGTGTTTGGAATATCTAACATTGTTCACTCTTAGGACTGTTAATATTACAGTATGATACTAGACCATTCATATGGCATTTTCATTAACTAAACTACTGAAATAGTCAAGAATTTTGAAAAAAATTATATATAATTACTCTTTAAATACAAGATACAACATTTAAAGTCTTAGTAGTAATAGTGGATTAGAACAAGGTTAGATAAACTATAGCCTGAGGTCTAAATACTGCTCACCTTCAATTTATGTATTGTGTATGGCCAGCAAAACTAAAAACTAAGACTATATTTGCTTTCTCTCTTGTTTCAAGTTTTTATTTAAATTCTAGTTAGTTAACATATAGTGTAATACTGGTTTCAGAGTAGAATTTAGTGCTTCATTGCTTACATATAGTACCCAGTGCTCATCATAAGCGCCCTCCTTAATACCCATCATCCATTTAGCTTATCCCCCACTCACCTCCCTGTCAGCAACCCTCAGTTTGTTCTCTATAGTTAAGAGTCTCTTATGGTTTGCCTACCTCTCTTCCCCTATGTTCATCTGTTTTGTCTCTTAAATTCCATGTATGAGTGAAATCATATGGTATTTGTTGTTCTCTGGCTGACTTATTTTGCTTAGCATAATACACTCTAGTTCCATCCATGCTGTTGTAAATGGCAAGATTCCATTCTTTTTGATGGCTGAGTAATATTCCACTATATAAGGAATATACATATATATACAAATATATACACACAGCACTTCTTCTTTATCCATTCATCGGTCGATAGATACTTGGGCTCTTTCCATAATTTGGCTGTTATAGATAATGCTGCTATAAATATCGGGGTGTGTTTGTCCTTTCGAATCAGTATTTTTGTATTCTTTGGGTAAAGAAGTAGTGCACTTGCTTGGTTGTAGGGTAGTTCTATTTTTAACTTTTGGAGCACCTCCAGTACTGTTTTCCAGAGTGGCTGCACCAGCTTGTATTCTTACCGACAGTGTAAGAGGGTTCCCCTTTCTCTGCATCCTCACCAATATCTGTCATTTCCCGTGTTGTTAATTTTAGCCACTCTGACAGGTGTGAGGTGATATCTCATTGTAGTTTTGATTTGTATTTCCCTGATGATGAGTGATATTAACATCTTCTCATGTGTCTGTTAGCATCGGTCTGTCTTCTTTGGAAAAATGTCTGTTCATGTCTTCTGCCCATTTCTTAACTGTATTTTTTGGTTTTTGGGTGTTGCATTTGATAAGTTGTTTATATATTTTGGATACTAACCCTTTATCAGGTATGTCATTAATAAATACCTTTTCCCATTCCAAAGGTTGCCTTTTAGTTTTGTTGATTGTTTCCTTTACTGTGCAGAAGTTTTTTATCTTGGGGAAGTCACAATAGTTTATTTTTGCTTTTGTTTCCCTTGCCTCCAGTGACATGTCTGGTAAGAAGTTGCTATGGCCAATCTCAAAGAGGTTGCTGCCTGTGTTCTCTTCCAGGATTTTGATGGCATCCTGTCTCACATTAGGTCTTTCATCCATTTTGAATTTATTTTTGTGTCTGGTGTAAGAAAGTGGTCCAGGTTCATTCGTCTGCATGTTGCTGTCCAGTTTTCTTAATACCACTTGTTGAAGAGACTATCTTTTTCCCATTGGATATTCTTTCCTGCTCTGTCAAAGCTTAGTTGTGGGTCCTTTTCTGGGTTTTCTCTTCTGTTCCACTGATCTATGTGATCGGACAAAGACCCCACTTAAGCTGGCACAGCTCAGCACAGTTCTTTTTTTTTCACTTTTTAAATGTTTAGAAAGAAAATCAAAAGATGAGTAATATTTTATGATACATGAAAATCATATGAAATTCAAACATCAGTTTACATAAACTAACTTTTATGAGAACATAGCCACACCTATTCATTTGTGGATTATCTGTATTATCTAAAGCTACTTTTGCCCTACAGTGGAGAATTGATTGCAACAGACTATGTGGCTCTTGAAGCCTAAAATAGTTACTATCGGGCGCCTGGGTGGCTCAGTTGGTTAAGCGACTGCCTTCGGCTCAGGTCATGATCCTGGAGTCCCGGGATCGAGTCCCACATCGGGCTCCTTGCACAGCGAGGAGTCTGCTTCTCCCTCTGACCCTCTCCCCCTCATGCTCTCTCTCTCTCAAATAAATAAATAAAATAAAATAAAATAAAAAATAAAAAAAATAGTTACTATCTGTCCATTTATAGAAAACCATTTGGCAACTTCTAGGTTAGATTAGGACATAAAATATCCTATGACTTACACCTATGTACTTCACTGAAACTTGATGACTCCTAACATCAATTAATTAAAATAAAGCAGCTCAGAAGGTAGAGCACAATGGAGGTGGTATCTGGAAGAACAGAATGAAGACTTTGGTTAAAATATCTGGATCTTGTCTAGCTCACAATGTAACAGTTTTATAAGAATTAACACTTAACACATGCTCACTGTTTTGCCAGGCAGTATGCTAAGAACATGAGGGCCTTATGGTTTCTATCACAACTAGTCAACTGAAATTATTTCACAACCCTCAATTACCATTTGAAATAGGCACTATTGTTATCCTCATTTCCTGTATAAGGAATTGAGACTTAGATTCTTAGTGTCACTGAACAAGCAAATGGCAAACTCAAGATCTGAACAGAGACAATTTGATTCTTGGGTTCAATATTTTAACTTTATAATAGACTTCATCAACATTTTGCAAAGATAGTCCAATTTTCTTATACAAGTATCGATCATTCAGTCATATATATATGGGGAACTATCCATTTGTTCATGATCTCATGATCTTCTGGCCTGAATGCTGTCTTGGTCAATTTAAGATGAAATGGAACTCCTGTAGATCATTATTAATGTCACTGAGGTGTATATGTCTTTTGAAATTGATTCTCACTTTTCCCTCAGTGTTTGAGTGACTGTGAAATAAAATGAAAGGAGACAGGTTGAAGTTCAATCCAGGTAAAATGGAAGCTTTGGGGGGAACTGAAGAGTATTTTTGCTACACTGAATTAAAGTCTTAACAGAGCAGAAGTGATTCAAGATGGTGCCTCAAGAAAGAGAAATTTTGCATTATTTTTGTGTAACATGCAAGTTATGACCTTTTCTTTACCTGGTAACCTCATTATAATTCATTCTTAAAGGCTGATAACCTTTACTTAAATACATTTTTTTTATGTTTATGCCATGTTTATGCATATATGCACACATAAAACCAGGTGAGCAGGGGCCATAGTCAGGGCTTTCATTACTGAAATTAGATGCATCGCCAAATATTCAGCTAGCACAGAGAACAATAGGTCATGTGCATAAAGCAAGTAGTGATATCAAGGCATGGATCATCAAATACATCTGGAGCAATCTATTTTAGACTGGGTTATTTATTTACTGTTGACTTATTTTACTTTGCTGGTAGGCTTTCTTAGGGCTTAGAGAGAGTAAATTCTGTTGGTGGTAGATGCGGTCTTTTGCAATTCCACCGTTGTAATTAAAATCTACAGGCATACCTTGTTTTACTGTGCTTCATTCATTGTGCTTTGCAGATAATACATTTTGTACAAATTGAAGGTTTGTGGCAACCCTGTGTTGAGCGAGTCTGTACTCTTTGTCCAATAGCATTTGCTCACTTCGTGTCTCTGTGTCATCTTTTGGTAATTCTTGCAGTATTTCAAACTTTTTCGTTATTATTATTTTTGGGTTTTTTTTAAAGATTTTATTTATTTTTTGACAGAGAGAGACACAGCAAGAGAGGGAACACAAGCAGGGGGAGTGGGAGAGGGAGAAGCAGGCTTCCCGCGGAGCAGGGAGCCCGATGCGGGGCTCGATCCCAGGACCCTGGGATCATGACCTGAGCCGAAGGCAGACACTTAACGACTGAGCCACCCAGGCGCCCCTATTATTATATTTGTTAATGTGACCTGTGGTTCGTGATTTCAACTCACTGAAAGCTTAGATGACGGCTAGCATTTTTTAGCAATGAAGTATTTTTTAATTAAGGTATCTGCATTTTTTTTAAGAAATAGTGCTATTGCACACTTAATAAGCTACAGTGTAGTATAAACCTAAACATAACTTTTATTTGCACTGGGAAACCAAAAAATTCATTTGACTCTCTTGATTGTGATCTTTGCTTGACCATGGTGGTCTGGAACCAAAACGACAACATATCTGAGGTATGCCTGTATTGAGATAGATGTGAGGTTAGTGGTAGATTAAAAAGGTCCTTTTGTTGAGGAAATAAAAAGGTGGGTGTTCTGAATTCTGTGTGTCTTTTCCCCCTTATTGCATCATTGACATCCACTGCTGACCTTCAGGCACGTCTGTTCATAAAGGCCTTTGCCCAAACGACTTGAGTAGGTAATTGGACAGTCAGTTGGAAGCTTTATTTTGACAGTGGGCTAATAGGTTAATTCTGTATTCAGAAATGCATCCCATGGTGTAGACAAGGGTTATTTTACTTTATTTATTATTATATTTTTTAAATAATGAGTTGTCAAGCCAATTCCCATTTCCTAGGCATGCATTTGCTTTCTTCTGATGGCAAGCACTTTTGGTAAACAGATCATGTTATTTCACTGTATTTGCTTCTTCATCCACAGCAGAAATCTTGTTTCTCTTCTAAAGAAAAACTTAAATGTGATATTTATAATTCACATGAAGGCTGTGGGAGCTAGCATAAAATGCTTCTGATTCTATTCAGATGATAAAAAAAGTAATGAAAGTTTAGTAGAGCTTGCTTATTACTGTTAGCCTCAAGTGCAGCATCATTTAAATTCGAACAGCACTGCCCTCTGCTATGAAAAACTGTCCGAAGGGCAAAGAATTGTCTCCAGGGCTATTCACTGATGTACATTAAACCTTGGTGGAGAACAGATTTCTACTGACAGTATGAAAGGGAAAACCAGAGTGTTTTGTGGAAAACTACGTATTTTAATAAATAACTTCCAAATGATTTCATTAGATAATTGAAGCTTTTCAAATACGAATTTACAGAGAATTAGGACAGAAAGATGAATAGTGACATTAGTAATGCCTCACCATGCAAACAGTCTTGGCTGCCACTCTAAAAGTGAACATATAATTATTAAATCCTCATCGTCTTATTTTATTATTTTATTAGGGGTCATGGTCTATTAAGCTTCCTATATCCTGACGAAAATGTGAATTTGTACTTAGCAGGACTGTGAATAATACAAATCTAATACTGGATTTCATTTCACCAACCAAAGAAAGACAGCAAACACACACATCAAACTACCCTAAGGGCAAAAAATCCACAAACAAAACCAAACAACCAAAGATATAAAGAAAGCAGAAAACCTTGGAGGGGGAGAAATCAACTAATCTCTCTACTTTTGTATTTCATAAATACCGATGAATATTTGTATAAAATTATATCTGACTTCTTTGGCAAAAAGCATTTGCCCATTTCTTAGAGCATGCTAGGAAGTAGCTTTGGAAGTATAGATGGAATGGTAAAAACAACAACAACAAAAAAAACCCTTTCTATTAATTTTTCCTCCTTTTTAAAAGTATTAAAGTGACTTTTTTTTTAAAGTGACATTTTTTAAAAGATTTTATTTATTTATTTGAGAGAGAGTGTGTGAACATGAGCAGGGGGAGAGGCTGTGGGAGAGGGAGAATTAGACTCTCTGCTGAGTAGGTAGCCCAATGGATGGGGGCTGGATCCCAGGACCCTGAGATCATGACCTGAGGCGAAGGCAAATGTTTAACCAACTGTGCTACCCAGGCACCCCTCCTTGGTTTTTCTAGTTGGATCATCAAGTCTCTCTCTCTCTCTCTCTGTCTCTCTCTCTCCTCTCTCTGTTTCACTCTCTCTCTTCATTCCTTGAAGAACTAGCCTATCCCTACACAATCATACCATCTTCTCCGTCAGTTAGCTCAGGAATAAAGCGCATTGGAGCCCAGTAGGCATCTTGGAAAAGCTCAGTTACCTTTTCCACCCGACAAAGCGGGTCTTCCATTTTGAAATACAGTGCACTGCAAATAACTGAGGGAAAAAATGACAGGTAAAAATGAGGTAACCAATACAAGCACAGGGTTTTGATCCACTCACAAAATCTGGCTTTGGGTCTGTTGAAAGCTTTCCATTTTTAAGGTAGTTTTCATATGGAACAATACCTAGAAATAGGATTAGTCACTTTGGTTTAATAATTTCTTCTCATAATCCTTAAAAGCAGATTTGACATTTATCTTCTCTAAACCACATCATTACCTCAGCATCAGCAAATTCCTTCCTTCCTCCTTCCCTTCCTTCCTTTCTTATTAGTTTCTGCAGTCTCTCCCCCTCCCTCCTTCTCTCTCCCTCTCTGTTCCAAATTAAACTTCTCCTGAACAACAGCAGCAATACAAATAGCCATAAAGCTGTACATTTGGAGACTACAAAGAGGGAAAGTATGGAAGGGTTTGAGAAATCAAATTTACGTACTTATCACTTTTATTATCTTCACAAATAGATTTATTTTGTGAGTTCATGTTACTAAAGGATAGAGAAAAACAATTACATTGAATGGCTAAGTGTTTTATACTGAGCTTCAGTTTTAATTTTCATTTTTTGATGAAGTTTTAGTACCCCATTTAATCTATAACAACTATGTTATGTTACTATCATTAACACTAGTGGAAAAATTAAAATAATTTTACTTTAATTAATATTAATTCATTGACCAGAGGAAGTTAATCATCATGGTTTTTAGGACTGAAATATTTAGACCACTGCCTTTGGACAGTGTCACTAGCACCATTTATATGAGACAACTAAGCACCAGGTGGGAAAGGAAAAAAAATTGTTCAATCTCTAATCCAAGTTCCTTCATGATACATGAATCACCCTAAACTATTATTCAAATTTATCATTCAATCTCTGCTTGGCCAATTGTAGTGGTAAGAAAATTATCCCATTTTTAATAATTTAATTAGAAATGTCTTCTTTATATTGACCTGAAATTAACTTGTTTCCTATTCCTGGTGATGTCAAATTTAGATGATGGCCATATCTGATGGACTATTTTTTCAAGGTGGTCAGGAGCAGACTTTTCATGGGGAAGATTTTCTGATACATTTCAATGTTTCTTAGAGTCATATACATATGTATCACAAGTAATATTTGTTAGAAGTACTTAAATGAAGACATCGTTCCCTGTCCTATCACCAAGATTTGGATACTTACTGCTGCCAATGACTTCCACTTCGTTTCAAGTAAAAACAGTTGAGAAAGAAGCTCTATCAAGTATTTGCTCTACTTATATTCCTTTGCTTTTTAAATTGTCCATTAGACTATGAGCTTTTGCTGGCAGAGCTCCTGTTGATCCTGCTCAGAGATATATCTCTAGAACTGCACTGTCCAATATGGTAACCACTAGCCACATGTAGCTAAGTAAAATTATATTTAAATAAAATAATATAAAAATTCAGTTTCTTAGTTACACTGATCACACACCAACTCCTCACTAGCCACATGTGGTTAGTGACTACCATAATGGATAGTGAAGATTTAGAACTGTTTCATCATTGCAGAAAGTTCTACCAAACAGCATTGATTTAGACTCTAGCACTGGTCCTAGAAAGAAGAAATAAATATTAACTGAATTAATTTATTCATCAATCTTTAGGAAGCAGAAATCCCTTTTATTTTGTCCTCATGATGGGGAGATGTTTTTTGGATGCCAATATAGGAATGTGTGGAAGAAGGCTTAATGCAATTGCTATCCCCTATAATCTACTTTGTAGACCAGAGAGGCAGCCAAGAATTACCATATTCTAAGAAAGAAATTTCATGAGTCCTTGTGAATATTGATAGGCGGTCATGAAATGGTGATAGGAGTGGGGATCTGTCTTAGTCTTTCTAGGCTGCCATAACAAAATGCCACAGACTGGGTGGTTGTTAAGCAAGATAAATTCATTTCTCACAGTTCTGGAGGCTGCAAGTCCAGTATCAGGGTGTCAGCATAGTCAAGTGAGGGTCCTCTTCTGGGTAGCAGATTTCTCACTGTATCTTCACATGACAGAAGGGACTAGGGAGGTCGGTCAGGCTTCTTTTATAAGGGCACTAATCCCATTCATAAGTGCTCCACCCTCCTGACCTAATCACATTACAATGACCCTACCACCTAATGCTGTCACCTCAGGGGTTATGTGTCAACATATGAATTTTGGGGAGATACAAACATTCAGACTATAGCAGGACCTTTTACAAATCATACTTTTGACTGAAGTGTTTTGAGAGCACTAAAAGAACCTGAAGTTGCAATTGCCTCATGACAACTTTGGCTAACTAAATGAGATTGAGGGAACAGCTTTGGATCAAATATGTGAGTTTAAGATCACAGCAAAGGGACTATTTAAAAATAATTGTTAAAGAAAGATGTTTTTTATTAAATATTTTTTTCTTTAGCTTCCTCTCATTCTAGAATTTTTCCATTAAATTCTCAAAAGCTAGATCCAATTTAAGGCCTGTCACTCCATTTTTGGTTCACACTGCTTTCTTTAGATACAATACCACTCTGTAACATTCAATATTATGAACCGGCCACAAACCCAGAAAGAGTAGAATTTATTATTTTTTTCTCATTGATGAAATCCAGCCAAGCATTAATATCTGCTCACTGTATAAAACTGCTTCATTTTGGGGTATAATATTAAAACAAGGAGATGAGATTCTTTCAACATGGTGCTTGTAGTTTCAACTGAAGTGAAGAGAATATCTTGTTAAGCCACAGATTAGGGAGAACCATAATTAAAGCATGACAATTTGAAGGGAAAAATTCATTAATCTTTCTCCAGTGTTCTTTTATCTAAGGAATTCTCTAATCAAGCAGAAATGTTAAATAAGAGAAAATTAATAGAATGGGAGCTCTGAAGTCATTTAGTCAAAGTTCCTCATTGGATAGAAAAGGATATGGAACCACCAGAGATCTTCCTGAGTCTCAGCAGCAAAAGTCCAGAATCCTTGACACTTATATGGATACTAGAGAAAAAGACTTTTGAAATGCATTTTGTATCAACAAATATTTATTCAGAATTTATAAATGTCAAGCTATTGAGGGGTTTTATTCAAAGATGAGACAGACATAGTTTCAAAGAACACATAAGTTAAGATCATTGTGTTGAATTTTCCTGTCTCAGAGACATGCTCTTTAGCATCTACTCTTATCAAAGATAATAGAATTGTATATGATTTAAGCATGTCTACTTCATCCTGTTTAATTGACATTTTATAAAGTCACAGTCATCAGACTTCAACAATAAAACACAGGATTAATCTAGTAATTCCTCTAAACACTTAGCAAAAATATGCCCTGGCAGAATTATATTCATTATGTTTCACTGGTGAAAGATTGGCCAACTAGAGAAGTTATTGACTTTTTACTCTGCAGCTCTGAAACACAAAATGGCTATTTAGAGACTAATTTTGGTTGGAGAATGTGAAGATCCTGTCATTCATTCGTTCTTTCATTCAACAAATATTAATTCAATGCCTAGTATTTAGACACTGAACTAGATGCTTGGGATTCAACAGTGAACATAACAAACATTCATGCTCTCCAGGATCTAACACTTCAGCAGAATGAGTCATAAAATTTTAAAAATATATTACATATAGGTTTTCTAGTGTGTTAGAAGATGATGATTGGCAAAGTATATAAGTGGAACAAGAGGAGGAATATCAAGAATGGTGGGTCAGTGGGGGATCGTATTTAAATAGGTCAGAGTTGGCCTTATTAATGTCTTCTAACAAATGCTTGAAGAAGAAATTAATTATGTTGAAATTTTGAAGGAGGTTCTAGACAGAAGAAACAATAAGTAGTAGCCCTAATGTAGGAGGGTACCCAGTTTGTTTGAAGAGTAGCCAAGAGTCCAAAGGCACTGGCATAGAGTGAGTGAGAGGAAAAGCAAGAGAGCTGAGGTCAGGGAGATTGCAGATTCCAGATCACACAAGATCACTGTGAGGACTTTGATCTTCTTCAGAGTGAAGTGGAGCCATCTCAGGACTTGAAGCAGAGAAGTATCATGGTCATGATTCACATTTTCACAAAATTATGTATATCTGACCATCCAAAATAAATCTTATGTAAATGACATTTTAAAATAGGTATGGAGGGCGCCTGGGTGGCTCAGTCATTAAGCATCTGCCTTCGGCTCAAGTCATGATCCCAGGGTCCTGGGATCGAGCCTTGCATCGGGCTACCTGCTCAGCGGGAAGCCTGCTTCTCCCTTCCCCACTCCCCCTGCTTGTGTTCCCTCTCTCGCTGTGTTTCTCTCTGTCAAATAAATAAATAGTCTTTAAAAATAAATAAATAAAAAATAAATAAATAAAATAGGTATGGAAAAGAGTTGGAACTTGCATTCAAATTAAAGTTATATTGCTCATTCAATAATAAATATCAAACACACTCTATATGCCTTAGTAGGAACTTCAGGGCAGAAAAATTTTATGCCAGATTTAATGCTTTTTCAAGCATTTACTTCAAGTTTAGATATTCATACTTCTTATTAGATAATAATTTTGTGAAGCTATTCAATAAGTATGTCTCTAAAGAAGATAGGTGAAATATGACAAAAATCAGTTAATGCCATCAATGAGCCCATTGTTATTTTTTTCCAGTAAGAGCCTGCTTTAGATGAAACTAGCAAGAATTTACTGTGAGCAGATTTTTAATGCTACCTATATGTCTACTCCAAAAGAAAAATAATTAGGTGGAAGAATGCATTTAGAAAACATAGGTAAGGACTACACTAATTTTTTTATTAAAGGATGTATCAATCTACACATATTGGGGGAAAATTATTCAGACAAAACCAAACCATCACCCACAGAGCAATCTGACAAAATGAGTCTATCTGAGACATCTGCAGATTGTTTTCATCTTGAATTTTCTGTCAAGCCAATCTAGGATAACTGGCTATCATTAGCATGACCACATAATTCAGGAAAAGGAGGAAGAAAGATTCTGCAAAGAAAATACATATAATACTAACACATCCTTACTAAAAAGATTTTATTCCTTAAATGTATTGTGTTTTTACAACACTGTTTGATCTGATTTCACTTCCTTCACTTTGTTTTTAAAACACCTTTTCATTTCTTTTTATTTTTACTGTTGCTACACAGTAGGGCAACTTATTGAAAAGGACTAGTTGTAATTAGTTGCCTCCAGAACTCTGGCTTACAGACACTGCCTGCATTTAAATTCTGGATCATCCGTGGGCTAGTTTGGGGATATTGGGGACATTTTTGAACCTTTCTTAGCCTATCTTCTCCCTTGTAAAAAGGGATTATTATAACATCAGTCTTTAAGCATATTTAAGATGAGACAATCTGTGTTGATCACCTAGCACAATGCTTATTCCACAATAAGTGCTGAGTAGATTTTAAGTATTTTTATGATCATCCATTTAACAATTCACATTACTTCACATACCTAGATTAATTTTTATAAAGCATTACCACCTCAGATGAAAGGTTTTCAAGAATTTCTCCCTTTCTCTAGGATAGAATGATTTTTCCTTAGAATTGTATTATAAGTCCCTGTGGACTGGCTTGTTCCTATGGTCTAGAATGACCTAGACTCCAAAAATTTTTCAATGAATGTATCCTATAGACTTTCTTAAAATCTGTCTTGGCAAGATGGATATGTACCCTCTTCTTAAACCAGTCCCCTACAATGTGCCTTTCCCACCTCACTTTCTGTACTCACACAATTATACTCACACCTAAACTGGAGTTTTCTTTTTCCTCTGCAAGTCTGAATCTCATTTATCTTCAAGGGACAGTTCTAGATAAATTTCTTTTATGAAGTAATGACTACCCTTCTTCCTTAAAAATCTACAGTACTTTATTGCCTTTCTGTTCATTTGTCATGCATCATATGTTGTTGCTATTTGACTTTTTTGTTGTTGATCATTAACCCCCAGAGAGTTTGGAAGCTCCTAGAAATGCAGGACCATATTTCTCCATGTAAACTATAGAACTTGGCACAATATGAGCCACGACTTAAACCCAAATTTTGATCAATGTATTATTCTTAATACAATGATCTACATAGTGTGTACATTAAATTTAATCTTGAAGTGATGAGTGAATTCTTCTGAAAGCAGTGCAGATATATGTCATAATAAAAAGCAAGGACACTAAATCATTCAGGCATTGATGATGGAAGTCCTGGAAAAGATGTTTTATTAAAGAGATGGTAATCTTTTTTTATGAATAATGTTTTAGGTATTATTGCTATAGCTTTATTTGGCACCAGGAGGATACTAAGGAGGATCTAAGCTGATTGTGATCTCTAGGATACAGTCATTAAGTTAGAAGTTTGCTGAATGTGTGTGTATGTGAGAGAGAGACAAAGAGAGAAAGAAAGAGAGAAACAGAGTGCTCTAAACATTTCTTCCTCCATTACATGCCTGTGTAATGAAGACATATAAAACAATATACACTGAATTTAAAACTTGATTAATGGAAGGGCATTTTGAAATGAAACTCACATTCTCAAAAAGGGTCAATAAGAAACTCTCAAGGAATATATTTTAAAATACATATTTTAAGGATAAAATGTTGAAAAAATACAGAAGATTATGTATTATATATATTTTCCATTTTCAGAAGAGTTGAACACACTTGCATTTCCTGCATTTGCCTAAGGCCCAAAGTTTCCCAATTTTGGATGTTTCCCCATTTATCAAATTGCTTACTGGAAATTGGAGATCTAATAATCTTCTGACACCTTGTATATAAAAACTGGTTGACCCTGGTTATAAAAACGGGGACTACTACACAGTGACCAGCCTAGTACTGTTTACTCTTGATGTTAAATTCCTCTAATTGAAAAGACTGTGTTTATGAAATAAAGTGTACTTTGTTATAATGGAATACAATCTAAAGTTGTAAAGTGGGCTTAATTAGTGTGAATGCTTCTTTCTAGTTGACTCACATTATAATTACTCGGTGTAATAGAAAAAATGCTGGTTTCAGAAAACCTGTTTTTGTCTCACCTTTAGCTCTAACTAGCAGCTTAACTTTGGAAAGTCAGTTGTGAGGAATGATGTTCCTTCATCTATATGAAAAGACTTATTTTTAATTTTTCTATCTAAATAGAAAAATAATTATAGTGAGGATAAATTTTCAAACATCTATGTCTTCCTCCCTTCCAGTAAAAGAACAAAGGAAAAAAAATACAATATGTCATTGGACATAGAGCAACAAAAATGGTTAGGAATTAGGAGGTATATACCACTTTGTTCCATAGTTATTTAACATTTTCAGGGAATTGTATGATGTTAATGGCTTTAAACATGAAATCATCCAAATGTTTGGCTAATTGCGTATGTCTGCATTGATGATATATGTTATCCTCTGGCTTTAAATAATTTTCGTTGCTTTTATGATGCTGCAAATTGAAGAAATAACCACATCTGTTATTAATGTTTTCCTAATACGCATATATTGGAGATATTCCAGGTTTGGTTCCAGACTACCAAAATAAAGCAAATATTGCAATAAGGCAAGTCAAATGAATTTTTTGGTTTCCCAGTGCATATAAACATTATTTTTACACTTTACCATAGTCTGTTAAGTGTGCAATAGCATTGAATCTAAAACAATGTACATAATATAAAAATATTGCTAAAAAATGCTAACCGTCATCTGAGCTTTCAGTGACTCATAATCACTGATCACAGATCACCATAAAAATATAATAATAATGCAAAAGTTTAAAATATTGTGAGAATTACCAAAATGCTACACAGAGACATGAACTGAGCAAATGCTGTTGGAAAAATGGTGCAGATAGATTTGCTTAATGCAGTGTTGCCACAAACCTTCAAAAAATGGAGTATCTGCAAAGTGCAAGGAAGTGCCGTAAAATCAGGTATGCCTGTAATTTATTAACTTACTATGACTCCAGTTATATATTTTCATTTTAAATCTTAAACACTAGTGATTGCTATTGTTCTTGGGTTATGCTTTTCAAAATTCAATTCTTATGTTGGCCATCAACTATTTTTCCCAAAGCATTTGCTCTGTTTAAGTTTAGTTTTTGTTTTTACAAATAATCATTTATTTTGTTGTCATTGTTGATTAATTCTAAACTCTTAAAATGGATTATATCTGGACAATATTGAAATATATTACATTTAGCTGATATAATTTAATATTAGCTAATTTAATTTAAATTAAAAATACATACTTAGAAATTTTCCTACAAATTTATCTTATTTCCTAATAATTTATCTTACAGATGCATTCACAGAGACATGTAATAATATAAATATTTATAATTATATAAGTTTTATGTTTATTACATATGATCATTATATTATGTATGTCATAATATAACATGTAATAATTATATATAAACCTATCCATAAATATCTAAATATGAGAATATATGTGAAAGTATTGGCCAAAAATTCATAATGAATTTCTCCATTTTAATCAGACTATCCAAATGACCTTTGAGGATAGGAATTTGGCTGCTTCAACTCAGGAATGGAGTAGCTTTTAATCTTTCTCCTATATTCTCCTGTATTATTTAAATTTCTCCTATATTATTGTCCTATATCATTACTGCTATTTTATTTAAATATTTTATTATGAGAACAAATTATTTTTATAATTAAACAACATTAACATCACTGAATGAACACTTTTCCCTTTTTTTCTAAGGGTAAGAGAATTCTAATAGATATGAAATAAAAAATCCTTTCCTTGTGAAATAAAAAGGCAAGAATTAGACTTCAGGATTTTTATCATTGTAAGAAGAAAAGGCGAATACTTTAAGATTGTGAATTCGTTGTATTCACCATTCAGGGAAAAGAATATGGTTGGCACTTTTTGACATTTTCATAAGAGGACTGTAAAACTATGCAATTTTGTAAATTTAGAATGACATTTGAAAGCATATCCTTCTGTGTAATTGTGTGGTTTTGTTGTCCTACTGTCAGTTTCGATTGACACTTAATAATTAGGTGTGGGGATATAAAGGATGGCGGGTTTTTTAAAAGTAGCTTGGCACAAGTGGAAATTTTCAAATCTCCTCTCAGAATGCCTGACTAGAACATCAAGGTCACAAACTACCTTTTTCCACTTTCTCTGGGTGAAAGAAGAGGTCTCTATGTTACAAAGGCAACTTATTAAAAAGTAAGAACACCAAATCTCTTTGAATATAAATTAAAGGGCAGTCTGACTAAAACATTGATCTGCTCTCCTAATACTTAGTATGTAGAAGCAAAATTTCTCCATTTTAATCAGACTATCCATATGAACCTATTCCACTTTCATAAATACCTTAATAATGCTGAATAATGTCAAACAGTGTCCATATTATACAGAAAGATGGCATTTCTATTACTTTATCAATCAAAAAAGAAAGAAATCAGAGTACAACCTCTAATGTGAGTGCAGGAAGTAACCAATTTCTTTAAGACTTATGCTTAAGCACATTAAGTTAATGATCCCTAAAATTCTGGAACATAAGCCAAAATATATTTTATATGTTTTTGGACAGATCTGTGATGTGATTGTGTGGAGAATTCTAATGGATTCCACCTTTTTTTTTTTCTGTCTAAAGAAAAATAATATTTTTTACCATTTGAAATGCTGGCAAAAAATTATGGGGGGAGGAACCATCTCTAAAAATTTTCCTATCTAATTATTTTAAGATCCTTGTTAACTTAATTTTTCTTTGGCAAAAGAAATTCCACAAAACCATCTTTTCGTACATTCTCAATACTTTGCCGTTTTTGTTGGTATTCAAAAGCCACAGGAAACACTTTCATTATAATGTTTGTGCTGTTGTGACAACCCCATATTTATACATTTCAAGTTTTCTGGTTTCTCACTTTCCTTTCTTTATCACTGCCTTAGGAAGAGATGGCTATATATTACTATTTTCATCTGTTCTTGATACCTTCCCCAATGTTTTCTAACATTCTGTCTAAATAATCAGTAGGAAAATAATTTTTAGAAATTACTTAAGTGTTTAAAAATCAAATATGTGTAGTAGCATTTTGAAACCTTTTATTTCTAACATGTAAAACTGATTGTGGTGGTTTTTTTCTGTTATGGTCAAATCGGACCATAAACATATGTTTTTGCTAATCATTATTTATTTGGAAATTGAAAAAGATAAATTGTATTTCATATGAGATACACTGAATTCATATTTCACATGAGAAAGCTAAGGTTGGACGAATCAGGGGAAAAGAGAGAAAAATGAATTAATACGTGTCTTTTGTTGGGTACTTGTTGGAAACTCAGAATGGTATCTGAAGGTAGAAATGACATGAAATTCAATTAAGTGCTGTAAAAAAGTGATGTTAGTTTTCAAAATTTTTATTTTCTTGCATGCCTTATGTTAAAATTATATTGAGCTTTTTCCTTCCGTCATATTCCAGATTTGAAAGTTAGATTAATATGCATTAATTTGAGCTTTAATCGAAAAATCACTTTAAGATGTTGTATGTTAGAAAACATTTTACCTTTTTTCCAGAAAAGGTTTACTTCTGTAGTGAACCAGAATAATAGAATAATGACATAAAGAAGGGTGCAGAAGATAGAAGGCTTACCCGTTTGTTGAGATGCTTGGATTCTGATGCAACATGATTTCAAGCATGTCTGTCTCCATATCTGTGCCTTTATTTACTCACCTGTAAAAGCAGTGGCTAAATTGGATGATTGTCGAGGCCCCTTCCAACCCTAAGACATTATATCTCTACAATGCCATGTCTCTTTGGGAGTCAGTATGATTAGTATATTCTCATGTAGGTCTTATATAGATAGTAAAGTTTAATATCTCTGGGTTGATCACTGATATTTATAATGATAAGTGGGAGTCTCATTCATTCATCAGCTATTTACTGAGTACCAATTCAGGTCTAGTCTCTGAGCCATGGGGAGCTGTTGAATGGAAGCATGTGTGTTCATCTAATGATCTTATCATCCCACAAATAGTGTGAAGGATAACACTTCATATGCCATTTGAAGTCAGAAAGATATATGGTAATAAATCAAATATAGTAATTTTGAATTAACATGGACTATTAAATTATATTCTGTTCATATACTACTTTGTAGCTTACAAAAACACTTTTACATATTAAAAATTTCCATTTTCACAATAACCCTTGAGGAAGTCATAATGCACACACAACACACACACACACCCATGTGCACATATAAGAAACTGACGTACAGAGCATGCCCTAACCATCATATAATTAGAAGACACCCTAACTATGTGCCTTAGACCACATAAAGGCAGTAGAACTAGAACTTGGACCCAGGTCTTCTTTCCAAGTAATACTTTAGTTGCTTCTCATGAAAATTAAGAAAGAGAAAATATCTCTAGTTTTGGTTTCTTTGGCTCTCCCATGGAATTTTTTTAAGAATTGCGAGTATTTGCTTTAAAAAATGTTTAATTTGTGCTATACAGTTTGGTGATACATTATTCTAAATGAATGAAAATAACACATGCATCTATCCTTTATTGATATACTTAGTGTTTTAAGTATGGCTAGTGTTTGGTATGCACTAGAATACTGGAAAATATGATGCTAATTAAATTAACTTCTATGGAGAGACGCTGAACTTCTTTTCAATTCACTAGTGTCCTTTTGTGGTATGCTGTACTGAGTGCGAGGAGGTGTAGTAGACATGGTGACCCCTCCTTAGGAATACAGGTCTTTCCCCCAGCTGCTAGAAGAGATGTAAGCTAAAAGTCCTCAGTTATTAGTTCTATTCCAACTGCCCCAGC
The DNA here is from genome assembly GCF_029215605.1 of Mirounga angustirostris. Classification (NCBI taxonomy): domain Eukaryota; kingdom Metazoa; phylum Chordata; class Mammalia; order Carnivora; family Phocidae; genus Mirounga; species Mirounga angustirostris. Next base: position 52,628,403 of record NW_026991709.1, on the reverse strand, counting down.
TAAAAGAATCACCTCACCCAATATCACCTCCCCTTCCCTGGGGAGCCTGTACCCGCATCTCAACACGGAGATGTCAAGTTCTGGCTCTTTTGTTGCAACTTATGACTCCAAACAGTAGCAGAGCTTCAGAACTCCCTGTGAGACCAGCTGAGATCTTTTTTTGAGACAGCATCACAGTCCAAGCTGTCCTTCTATTCAATCCTGTATCCTTACTCTTCCACATGCATTAATTTAAGAGCACGCCCCAGTAAACTTCCTGCTTGTAGGTCTTTGTATAGAATCTGTTTCAGGGATAACTATCTACTCAGGAAAGGGGAATACCCAGCCATTTGGATTATTGCTCACAGGGTCTATGGTAACATTGATACCAAAGCACTTTCATTATCAAATTCTCCCCCCCACACACATTAGAATGGAGTGATATGGAAGCAAAGTAATTAATGGAGTCTTTGGTGCAGGTCTGACTCACATTGTGTTCACTTGTCCATGGAAGTACCTGATTGCCATTTTCCCAGTCCCTGAATATATAATTGAAAGGGATATTTTTGGCAGTGGGCACAATGTCCATATTGGTTTCTTGGCCTGCAGGGTAAGAGGTCTTATAGTGGGGAAGGGAAAATGGTAGTCTCTGAAATTGTCTCCTCCTCCCAGACAAAATGCTAAATGAAATTCACCTTTGCAACCTGAGGGGAATGGCAGACATTGGTGCAAAGTTAAACACCAAAAGGAGCAAAGGTAATAGCCCCATCTCAGTTCCATTTAATTCACCCCCCTAGCCCCTAGGAAAGCCAGCTAGATCCTGAAGTATAGCATAGACTATCACAAATGCAACCAAAGAATAGGCTCAGTTGCAGGTGTTGTGTCAGATGTGGTACCATTGCTAAAATAGGTTTACTTGGCTCAGGGACATGATATGTGGCTATTGGTCTGGCAAATGCAGTTTTTTTTTTTTTTCATTCCTCTCAAAAAAAGATTATCAGAGACAGTTTGTTTCCTTTGAACTGACAAGAATATATATTAATGTCCTACCCAAGAGCTATGGTAAAGTCCTCACCCTCTGTTATAATAAAGTCTGAAGAGAACTGAATCATCTGGGCATCATAAAAACATTTCACTAGTACCTTATGTTGGTGATATCATGCTAATCAGATTGGAAAAGCAAGAGTAACAAGTATGTTAGATGTGTTTCTATTCCAGAGAATGAGAAGGTCCAGGGTTTTGTCATATCAATATTTAGGGGTTCAGTGGTCAGGGACATGTAAGTATATAGAAAGTAAATGATAAATTATTGCCTCTTATATTTCTCCCCAAGAAGAAGAAAACACAACAGTTGATAGGCCTCTTCGGGTTCTAGAAGCAGCATATTCCACACATGGAAGAACTGTTCTCCCCAAATAAAGTATGATGTGAAAAGCTACTAGCTTTTTTTTTTTTTTAAGATTTTATTGATTTATTTGAGAGATAGAGCGACAAAGATAGCAAGAGAGAGCATGAGTGGGGAGGAGAGGTAGAAGCAGGCTGCTGGCTGAGCAGGGAGCCTGATGCAGGGCTCTATCTCAGGACTCTGGGGTCATGACCTGAGCTGAAGGCAGACACTTAACCAACTGAGCCCACAGGCACCCTGAAAAGCTGCTAGCCTTGTGTGGGTATCAGAAAGGAGTCAGTTTAATCTGTAGGACAAACAACTTTGCTTCTCGGCCTTACACTACATTTGGAGTTGTCTGTAGTAGAAAAAAAAAATTCAGATGGGAAAAAAAAAAAAAAAATGTCAGGTGGAGTATTTGGTAAGTCCCAGTAAGAGAAATACAATACAGTTTATTCTGGAGCAAGACTTTGCAGAGAATTATATGCCTTTTGGAAAATATTTCCTTTTTTAAATCACTGAACCCTGGTAGAGATAGAATGCCTCACAATGCAGTCATCAAATGACCATGTGGTCAGAGCTTCCCTCATGAGTAGATCTATGATTAGGATGAATAGGTCCATCAGGAATTCATTATAATATGGAAGTAGTATATCTGAGATCTGGTATAAACAATGCCCAAAGACACAAGTTAAGCTTTTATCTTAAGCAGATGTCTGAGACCTCTGACTCTACTACCACTATACCTTTTACTACACCATCACCACTACCCACCCCACCCCCACCATGTCATTCACTTTTGCAGCAGAACTTCTCACTCTGCTTACATGTATGGATTCATGGGGATTTGAAACAGGAGAAAAGCAGAGCTTGGTTCATAAATATGTTGGCTTAATGTGTTGGTTGAGCAAAACACTGACCATAGCTATGCTACAATCCCTCTCAGAGTACTGGGGGACGTGAGAGGCTTCAAAGAGACAGTTGTGAGGGAAAAACATCCTGATTAGCAAATTGCAGTTGGTATACCTGTACATTCACTTTATGAGGAAAGAGTAATGGCCCCAAATTAGAATATATAGAGATTCCTGAGCACTAGTGAATGGCTGGACTAGATGGGCAGGGGCCTGGAAGGAGAAAGAATGGAAGAAGAGGACAAGGAGTTCTAGGGCAAAGGCTCATAGATGAACCTAGGGGAGTGGGCACAGAATGTGAAAGTTTTTCTTTGCACCAGACAACACCCATCATGAAAGAGGGACTAAACAGCCAAGTAGACAAAATGACTTAGCTAATTGATATCAGCCAGCCTCTGTCATTGGTCACTCTAGTGCTTACACAATGGATGCATGGATGTGGTAGCCATGATGGCAGGGATGAAAGCTATGCCTGGACCTAAGAGCATGGGCTCATACCCATCAAGTCTGATCTTGCTACTGCCACTACTGAACCTTCCACCTGTCAGCAATGGAGACAAACAATGAGTCCTTAAATAGCACCATCCCTCAAGAAAATGAGGACACTTGGTAGCACAGTAACTATACGGGACCCCTTTTACTCTACAATGGCAGTGACTTATTTTAGCAAGAATAGGAATATTTTCTGAGGATGAGTTCATCTTTCCTGACTGTAAGATGTCATATGGCACCACTATCCAAGGGCTTACAGAATGATCCATTAGATCAGGTTCTTCTTCTTCTTTTTTTTTTTTTTTTTCTTTTTTAGAAAGAAGCATCCCAACGTTTATTGGAATCCAGAATTTGTTCTTTTTCTTTTTCTTTCTTTTTTTAATTAACATATAATGTATTATTTGTTTCAGGGCTACAGGTCTGAGATTCATCAGTCTTACACAACTCCCAGAACCAGATCAGGTTCTTAATATCACGTCAGATTGAGACACCCATTTTATAGCAAAAGAGATATGGGAGCAGACACATTCCCATGAGATCTGCTGCCCCTGTTACACAGTATACCACCCAGAAGCTGTCAGCCTGATAGAGCAAAGAAAAAGGACTTGTGAAGACAAACTGAGGCCAGCTTGAAGAGGATTCCTTGAAGGATGGGGCACCATCCTCCAAGATGCAGTGTACAGATGAGATCAAGAATTGACAAAGCTTTTCTGGAAAGAGACATATAATAAATATTTTGAGTTTTGCAGGCCATGTGTTATCTCTTGCAACTACTCAACTCTACCACTCCATTGTGAAAGTAGCCTTAAATACTATGTCAATGAGTGGGTGTGGCTGAGTTCCAATAAAATTTTATTTACATAAATAAGCAACAGGATGGATTTGACCCAAGGGCTATAGTTTGCCAACCTCTACACGGAATCAGTAGCCTTTATATGGTGTTCTGTCTTTAATAGCGTATATGAGTTCAAAAATCAAGGGATGGAAGGAAGGGAGGCCCAATTTACTGTCACTCCTGGTCATCACCTTGGGAATTTATGTTTTCTGTCTGCACAACTCTGTGCTTTACAAATTTAAAAGTCCTAATACCCAAAGAGGGAGTACTTTTATGAGGGGACACACAAAGAGTCCTATTGCATATAAGCTATCACCTCCAGTGTTATGTGGGCTCCCGAAGGACAAGTACACAGGAAGAGGAATCAGCATACTGACAATGAACTGACTCAGATAATCAGGAAGAGATAAGTTTGCTGTTAACTCAGAACAAGGAAGTCTGTTTGGCACCCAGGTGATCTACCTGCATACATCTTGGTTTCCCCTACCTTATTTTAACAGTAAATGGACAAGTTCAATAGTCACCGTCAGGGAAGCGCCTGGTGCCCACAGATCCAAGACCAGAAGAGGTGCTAGCTGAAGATGAGGTGAATCTAGAGTAGATGATAGAGGAGGAAGATGGTAAGCATTAATTAGCCCAAAGATCAGTTGTAGTACCATGGGCTTAATCATGCCACCAACCTTTTTCTTATGTCTGACCCGATAAAAGAGACCCATCATAACCACAAATCTAGCTGTTCCCAGTCAAAATATTTATGAAGGAGTAAATCTGACCAGTATGAGAGATATACTATAGTGGATGCTGTTCCATGAGGCCTGAATCTTCCTCTGGAAATGAGTTATTTATTCATATAGCTTTTGGGAGTACTACCAGCTAACATACCTCAGCTTTTGGTCCTTTCTGTAAATTGCTTTGGGTTGCCAACCCCAAAATCACATCCCCTTCTAATGTGCAACTTGCATTCAATAATTGTTCAAGGTTTAGCTCCCTCATCACAATGCAAAACAACTTCTGAAAGGCCCCTTGGTGAAATCATATGCAGCCCAATATTCTTCCTTATCCAGTACTGCTTCTTACCCTTCCTTTCCCCAAGGCTGATCCCAAGAGCTCTCCCTAATAAATTTCCTGCCTAATAATCTCCAATATCAAAATGTTATTTACAGGGAATCCCACCTGCAGCAGGGAGATATACATGCCTACCAATCCCCCCAAATAATTTGATTCAAATCTGACAAAGAAATGACAAGAGTTCCATCCTGACTGCCAGGGGCCTCCTCTCTTGAATCTGCTGGTCTCCTTTTAATGTAGTGCTCCCTGGTGGACTACCAATTAACAGTGCTGCACCTGGGAGTGCTAGGGATGATTTAATGAGCCCCAGCTTTGCTCATATGTGGAACTGTCAAAATGAAGAGCCCTTCTGGAGGCTGGCTTGCTTGATTACAGCTCCATTTATGTTCCTGGATAAACTGATTGCATCAAGGCTTAAAAGTACTTCCACATCAGGAAACTGGATAAGGGATAAATAGGATCTCTCCATACTGCTTTTTTTACAACAGTGTGTCAATCTATAATTACCTCAAAATAAAGCATTTAATTAAAAAAAAAGTTCCCTTAAAATAGGATTGCCAGCCCTCTTCCCCATCCTCCAACAGAATAATGTACTTCTTTTCCTGGGAAGTGTTCTTCTGTGTTCAGTAGCTATCCATCCATGTTTCATCATGACTAGATTCAGACCAGAGATTTTGGGGCCTTTTCCATGGCTTTGATTGTCTTTCAGTTTTCCCTTGAGGAGAGTCAGGGGCCTCCTCTGCAAGAGATTTAACTGTAGATAAATCAATTGCTTTCCAGTCATGCTCCTAGAGCCTCCATATATATCCATAAGATATTGGAGGATATTATGCAATTAACTGAGAAGTTCTGAAGGAGCTCATATTCACTCATTTTTAATATTTGCTCATATGGATCAATTTATATGAATGAGACCAATTTTTTGATGGGGTCTTTGGTTTGGGGATCAAGGTGATGCTGGCCTCATAAAATGAGTCTGCAAGTTTTCCTTCCATTTCTATTTTTTGGAATAGTTTCAGAAGAATAGGTATTAATTCTTCTTTAAATGTTTGGTGGAATTCTCCTGGGAAGCCATCTGGCCCTGGGCTCTTGTTTGTTGGCAGATTTTTGATTATTGCTTCAATTTCCTTAGTGGTTATAGGTCTGTTCAGGTTTCCTTTCTTCTTGGTTCAGTTTTGGTAGATTATAAGTCTCTAGGAATGCATCCATTTCTTTCAGATTGTCTAATTTGCTGGCATATAGTTGCTAATAATATGTTCTTAAAATTGTTTGTATTTCTTTGGTGTTGGTTGTGATCTCTCTTCAATCATTTATGATTTTATTTATTTGGGTCCTTTCTCTTTTCTTTTTGATAAGTCTGGCCAGGGGTTTATCAATCTTATTAATTCTTTCAAAGAACCAGCTCCTAGTTTCATTGATCTGTTCTACTGTTCTTTGGTTTATATTTCATTGATTTCTGCTCTGATCTTTATTATTTCTCTTCTCCTGCTGGGTTTAGGCTTTATTCGCTGTTCTTTCTCCAGCTCCTTTAAGTGTAGGGTTAAGTTGTGTATTTGAGACCTTTCTTGTTTCTTGAGAAAGGCTGTATTGCTATATACTTTCCTCTTAGGACTGCCTTTGCTACATCCCGAAAGATTTTGAACAGTTGTGTTTTCATTTTCATTTGTTTCCATGAATTTTTTTAATTCTTCTTTAATTTCCTGGTTGACCCATTCATACTTTAGTAGGATGCTCTTTAGCCTCCATGTATTTGAGTTCTTTCCAACTTTCCTCTTGTGACTGAGTTCTAGTTTCAAAGCATTTTGGTCCAAAAATATGCAGGGAATGATCCCAATCTTTTGGTACTGGTTGAGACCTGATTTGTGACCTAAGATGTGATCTATTCTGGAGAATGTTCCATGGGCACTAGAGAAGAATGTGTATTCTGTTGTTTTGGGATGGAATGTTCTGAATATATCTGTGAAGTTCATCTGGTCCAGTGTGTCACTTAAAGCCTTTATTTCCTTGTTGATCTTTTGCTTAGATGATCTGTCCATTTCAGTGAGGGAGGTGTTAAAGTCCCCTCCTATTATTGTATTAATGTCGATGTGTTTCTTTGATTTTGTTATTAATTGGTTTATATAATTGGCTACTCCTATGTTAGGGGCATAGATATTTAAAATTGTTAGATCTTCTTGTTGGATAGACCCTTTAAGTATGATATATTGTCCTTCCTCATCTCTTATTATAGTCTTTGGTTGAAAATCTAATTTGTCAGATATAAGGATTGCCACCCCAGCTTTCTTTTGGTGTCCATTAGCATGGAAAATGGTTTTCCACCCCCTCACTTTAAATCTGGAGGTGTCTTTGGGTCTGAGTGAGTGAATGAGACCTACTTTGAAAATATGCTGCTTTTGAGGGCTGTGCCAAAGGTATTCTATAGGAGTCTTAGACTGACTCTCTTGAGGCTGTGTTTTAGAAAATGGAAAAGGATAATACTAAATGAAACAGAAAATGGAAGAAAAACAATCTTTTGAATAATATACTCACCATCTAATAAATTAGGCTGCAAAATACAAAGTAGTAAACAATCCTTATAGGCGCACATCAGGTTAGACACCCAATTCTTAAAGTGATTCCTGGCAGGAAAAGTGGGGTCCACAGTGTAACTCCTTGCTGATGTACAGCATTGTAGGTCCCTGAGTGCATGGAGGGCTTTGAAACAGACAGTAGCATTGCCTACAGCTTCAGAAGAGCATTTCCTTTGAAGAACTGCAGTTTGCCCCAAGGTATTTAACACCCCTTTCAAGCTCAATACCGGAGGTTTATTGTTTGCATTTAAAATCTCGTTTAAACCACTGGAGCTATGGTTGCTAGGAAACCGGTATTATTTGGAAGCTGCTTTACCTTCTCCCTTGCAGTCACACCCTTAATTAGGAAGAGCTATCAGATTGCAGTTTTAAGTCACATATTTCCCACTTTGAAAGGTCATTGAGACTAAAGACCACTCTTGCAGCATTTTCCACTTCTCTGTATTACATTTGTGTAGTACGTTCCTTTGTGGTCTTGATGAAATTGTCTTCATTAAAGAGACTTCCTCCTCTGCCATCGCACTTAGCATTTCCTAAATCCTCCCAAAGTAGTTTTCCATTGTGAACAAAGCAGTTCCCCCTCTTCCCCTGAACATCCCCATCCCACTCAGGGGAAATTGTCCATTTATGAGAACGACTAAAAGGTTAACATTTACTTTAGCACTTTGCATACCAGAGACCTTTAAATGAGAGCTAATGAGTTAAATAAATCACAGTGGTATCCTTTTTGCTGCTCTTTTCACATTGACAAAATTTTGAGTCCACTGGACACATATTTCCAGTCTGAGGGCTTAGGACAGTTTTTTTGTTGCCTTTTCTTCTTTTTAACCTCGCCTCTAAAATAATGTTATTTTCTCAAGTTGTTGGGCTGTGACGCTACCAATTTCCTGAAATGGTGGGAACATGATCTTCCAATTCAATATTCTTAAAAGGTTGGGCAGAGCTTAATAGCCTGAGAAAATAATATCAGCAAATTACGCATGCTGTCATCTATACCAGTCCCGCAGATTGCAGAATCTCAGATTAGCATTTACCCGAGGCATAGAAGAAAGAGATTATAGAGATATTTAATGTATTTCACATCTCATTATTAACTTGCTGAATTTTCAATGAAAGATATGTGGAATGTGTTCCAAGACCTCACCTGTACATGGTATGTGATGAGAACGCTGGGCAGTTTGCTAGTGTTTTAGCGGATCAGAGAATAGTTTTATCCAACAAGTATTTGTTGGCACCTAACAGGAGCTTTGCTAGTGGATAAGGGTAAAATGAAAAAGCAATTATTCTCCCTTGGTAAAAGGAACTCTTTCTCCCGTTAAAGGGAATAAAATAAAATAAAATAAAAGACACTTATACAAGAAGCATATGAAAACCTAGGAATATATTTATTGAGGGCAAGGACTAATTATTTGCACCCCAACCTAAATAGGAGGCTGTGCAAATATCTTGCTTATTCTGGACTGCCGTATATTGTATAATCACAACCTAATATAATTATTTGGGCATGTAAAAAACTGAAAACTATCTTAACAAGCATTTATCTCCCTCAAATATTCACGTTAAGAGCTTATATGACTCTTCCTATGAAATCAACATCACTCAAAATACCTTTGAACACTTTTTTGTAAATTGCCTTCAAAGTCTGTCACGCACTTTTTGAATATCCTTTATCATGGCATATTTGCTGACTTTGAAGTTGGATTTGGGTGTTGGGAACCATTAAATGCCATTTAAAGACAAGTCTGGTGTACATATGGGTGATCCTTCAGTATGGTTTCATTATAAAATTAATATGTGACTCTAAAGTAATGATACTAAAGGTTTTCTATGTCCTAAAAAACAATCCCTCCAACAAAAAAAGACTAATAAAAATATTTTGCCAATTGACAACATGGTTTAAATAAGTACATGTCCTCTAAGAAATCAGCATTTTTATGCATGTATCAACTGTGCTTTTGATGACCAACTATATTTCATCTCCTTATAGACTCACTAATTTAAAAATGGTAGTATTTTGGGTGCCTGGGTGGCTCAGTTGGTTAAGTGACTGCCTTCGGCTCAGGTCATGATCCTGGAGTCCCGGGATCGAGTCCCGCATCGGGCTCCCTGCTCAGTGGGGAGTCTGCTTCTCCCTCTGACCCTCCCCCTTGTCATGCTCTCTCTATCTCATTCTCTCTCTCAAGTAAATAAATAAAATCTTTTAAAAAAAATGGTAGTATTTTTCACTTTGTTCTGGCTATTAGGAAGCTCACAGTCAAACTAATGACTCGTGTTTAAAGATATTAAATATGCATTTTGGGGTAACATTTGCCCCAATCTTATCTTCCATTTTCTTTATTTTTCCCCTTTGTTAATTCTTGTTATCTGTTTCTATGGTAGTAAGTATGATATGTAAGTTTCAGAAATTATTTCAAATCTCTGAAAAAAAGTTGAGTATAAGTATCTATAGTCTTCCTCACTTCAATGATTATTCTTTTTTTAAAAGATTTTATTTATTTATTTGACAGAGAGAGACACAGTGAGAGAGGGAATACAAGCAGGGGGAGTGGGAGAGGGAGAAGCAGGCTTTCCACTGAGCAGGGAGCCTGACTCAGGGCTCGATCCCAGGACCCTGGGATCATGACCTGAGCTGAAGGCAGACACTTAACGACTGAGCCACCCAGGCGTCCCTCAATGCTTATTCTTTAGAGCTACATTTCATAATCATTTATAGATAGTTATACATGTTTATTTTAAGCAAATAATGTAGGAAAGTGAGCATAATTAGAGAATGTACAGGGAAAGATCAGTGGAAAGGTAAAAGAGGTTATGCATTCCATCAAGTCTACCTTAATAGTAAATGACTAATGCCTTTGGGTTTTATAACAAATTTGCTAAAAATATAGCATAATATTAAATAATGACAACATATTGGTTTGCTAAATTCTAGAGATTAATAGTGAACAAGCTACATATATTTCCTAATTTCCAGAACATGAGTGTGTCTTGCAAGTCATATGTGCTATTTCATATACTTCATGAGTTAGATGTGATTTAAAAGATCTTTTTTCAAAATAAGAAAAAAATTTATATATACACACATGCATACATTTTTTTGTTTGTTTTTGTTTTTCTTTTTAGAGAGGAAAAGAGAAAGAGGAGAAGGGTGGAGCAGAGGGAGAGAATCTTTTTATTTTTTTTTTAAAGATTTTATTTATTTATTTGATGGAGAGAGAATGAGAGAGAGAGCACATGAGAGGGGGAAGGGTCAGAGGGAGAAGCAGGCTCCCCACCTAGCAGGGAGCCCGATGCGGGACTCGATCCCGGGACTCCAGGATCATGACCTCAGCTGAAGGCAGTCGCTTAACCAACGGAGCTACCCAGGCGCCCCAGAGGGAGAGAATCTTAAGCAGGCTCCATGTCCAGCGCAGAGCCCGATGTGGAGCCTGATGTGGGGCTCCACCTCACAACCCTGAGATCATGACCTGAGCTGAAATCAAGAGTCAAATGCTTAACAGAGCCACTCAGACACCCCTGCATACACATTTAATCAAGAGTGCAAACCATCAACCGATTTGGCAAAAGAAATGGGGCTTAGTCTCCTTGAACTTCTATGAATTATTGGAGTTTACACCTAAATTAGTGAAGTGCCTTGTTGTCTGTGGAAATATATGATGATAGTAAAGTATTTGCAGATGTCTTCGAGATTCAGAAAATAAGTTGCTTTGAGATTTAGAAAATAGCTCCAAATTCAAACCAATATTTAAGATCCATCTCCATCCCACTTACAAAGATAATGTTAGATGTCGGTGGCATTAAACATTTGAATCCTCACAACATGTTAAGTTTGCGCAAAACATCTTCGTCAATTGACACAGCTACCCTAGGATCTTGGGCATTAAAGCTCATTACACATGATGGCATGAAGATAAATTCTCCTTTACTTTCTCTATTCCCTATGGTGGTTAAGAGCATGGACCTTGGAGTCAGATAGATCTGAGTTCATTATTTAACAAGTTATATAATTTCTTTGTTCAATTTCTTTACCATAAGACAGAGTACAATAAAATACTCATGAAGTATATGAAATAGCACATATGACATAGATTGTTTTGAAAATTATACATATGTAAATTTCTTATCTCACTAAGTTATTAATAAATATTAACTAATAGCAATAGTAGTTTTAGTAGTAGTAGTAATAAAACTAGTAGTGATTATAATAATTATTCAAGAAACAATTGAGGATCACATATTACATATTAAAATACAAATATTAAACAATATTTCTTATATGCAAATGCTATTAATCTTGTGGTTCTATAAAACATATTTAATAGTTCGCCTTATAGGTTAAGAGTGTGAGGCACATGTGTACAGGGAAATGAAATGGAAAGAGAGCAGAAATAAGGTTTTAGTACTTTTGATGATGTTAACTCCATTCCACTTCCGAGCTAGTAAAAATTGCTCAAGATCACCCCAAACATCTCCTCCTGACAATATCTCCATATCTCTTCCCTGATCTCCTTCCTAGCTAAGATAAGTTTGGGTATGGAAAAAGGGGTTTGGGGAAAACAGAAGTGGGTAGTGTGGAAGTGGAAAGCTCATCTATACAGCTTTTACACCTCTTTCTGGGCAAATAGGAAGAGTAAACAAACCTGCCTGTCCTTCCATTTAATCTGGCTCATGTGGCCAATTTCTGCTAAGGGCTGTTAGCAGAAGTGGTCTGGGTCACTTGCAGGCCATGGCATTGAATTGCCAGGGTGAGACCTCTAACACTTTCTTCCTTGTTTTGTGATCAAGGAGGCTAAGTATTCCAGATGGTGCAGCTGTAGGATGGTTGACACCCTTACTTCAAGTAGACTTGTTATTTTAGAGATTTTCCTGTGAAGAAGAAATTAGCCTTTGTTCTGTTAAGCCATAACACCTAGCATATCCTGATTAAATATAGGTGGGTAGAAATTATTTCAATTTTCTCTCTCTCTTTCTCTTATTATTATTCTTAGTGTTTCCTGTGGGGAGAAAAAAAGGAAGTTTAAAGAAAATATCTAATTGTTATAAAAGGAGCTCAGTTTTCTACTTTACAAAGATAAAGGGAGATAATCAGGAAAAAATAAACTTTATGACAACATAGGCTGGTTTACCTTATGTTCTTCTCCCTCCGTGTAAATTATGGTTCTCCATAAGGCGTACTTTTATATTAGTAAATATAGGCCTACAGTCTTTTATCTGCTATAAACAATCCAGAGTTCTATTAGAAAATGTCCTTTTGATATGGGTTTTTTTCAACCAGCAGGAGAAATCCTGAAGAACTTAATAAAATAAGGAGGTCTCCCGCATGCTACAAAGTGGGAAGTAGGCAAGTAAAAGAAGAGGAGGATAGGGTTACAGCCCTTCCCCAAGTTTGAAAGGAGAGGTGACCTGGCTCATAGTTCAAAAATCTTTTGTGTGCTGTACAACCTTTCTGTTCAAGCTTCTTGTCTCTTTTTGTTCTGTACCTAGGAAGTCTGAAAAGATTAAATCCCTAAGGAAATCTGAAAAAAAATCCACTGTAGTGTATTTAGAAAAACCCTAGCCTATCCAAAGCCTACTTCGTGATAAAAATTTGTGAAATTATTGGAAATTTGAAAAGAACAGGATAAGGAGAAGAATTTAGGAGACAGGAAACCCAGAATCAGTGATATGTGACCAGCACGTGACATTGCATTTGGACCATTTCACCAGAATGGCAGTTTGGTCAGTATGCATAGATTCAACCAATGTCAAGCAAACATTTTTTTTTTTTTTCCCATGAGCTACCACTTTACTGCAACTAGAATAAGGCAAGAAACTGGGCCCTTAACCCACTGATTCAGCAAAAAAGTAAGCAGGATGTGCATAATTCTCAAGAGTTACATACTGGAGATTTACATTCATGTTATATCTTTAGGAAGAGTGTGGACATTTTTTTTTTAAATGTGGGCTAATCTGAAAAACTTCCACCACACGACTTTATGTGTATAGACCAATCCAATGAAGAATATGTCCTCTGGACTGATGCCTAAAGGCCTAGGAACTCACAATAGTCTTGGACACAAGCCCCAACCTTCTTAAACTTCCCAGACCCTTCCATGACTCTGGACCCCCTGACAATATCTGCATTCTATTTCATTTCTGGATCATATCAGGGAGAGGGGTCATCTCATAGAAAAAAAAAAAAAATCAGTTAAACCCTTCTATCTCTAAATGTGGCAGAGAATCCTGCCTAATTGGCAAAATGTGGTAAAAGACAGGTATGCATGACAAAGAGCTCTTTGCAGGAATAAGGTAACAGATCTCTGTGTGTGTGTGTCTGTGTGCATGTGTGCACGTGTGTATGCTCTGTAATCCTGAGTTGTGATTTATCGGAGATTGTTCATGTTCCTAAGAACAAAGTGCAGGAATGAAGAATGCCTAAATTAAGATATACAAAACCAGAACACAATGAAAATAATTACCTTTAATGATGGAAAAAATGTTTAATGTCCATATCATTTTTCACACAGCTGGGGCAATTGGTATTCTGAGGGGGAAAATGCTGAAGGTATAGATATGCAAGGGAACAAATAAAATCGTACTGGTGTGGCACGGGGATGGGGTGCAGAGGTAGGAATCATCAGGATTGTTGCTATTTACTCTGACCATCCTTCATATTATCTCCATGTATTGCTTTCAGAAGTTCTTTGTCCCTTCTTTTGCTACAGCGAGTTCAGAAAGACCTAGACAGGAAAAAGCCTTGGAGATTCTTAAGAGAGAAGCTTTCACAAAAGTGGCCTTTGGGGTTGAACCCAGTAATCCTGCCACACATTACATCTTTCTGTCAAGAATACCTTTCCTTTATTCACGGGATTGTGGAGTAAGCTTGGCTGGCAATCTGGGGCAGATGTGAGCAGATTCTAAGGGAGGACAGTGGCTCATCCTCCATTATTCCTATTTGTATGAGGAGAGAAATGTTTAAGAGTCACTTTTTCTTTACCCCCTTCCCTCACCCGTGAAAAAACTTTGATAATGTGGAACCCTGCCCGATTCTTCTAGCGCTGTGGCTGTCCTTACTTTCCCAACCCCATTTTTTTCCAGCCCCTGTTAATATACCCTTTTTTAAAATCAAGGCTTCCTGATCTTACAGGAAACTTCTATGTAATTCTTAGTATGGGATGGTGGCAGCTTGCTCTCACTACTTGTTGGGATAACTTGCCACCATCTTCCCAATCTTAGTGCCAGGAGTCATAGATGGGAAGCAAATCCCCTCACCATTTCATGAGGTATCTTGACACATCTGTTTTAAACTGTAGGTTGGACTCAACTTAATGGTTACTGGAGCCTAGAGTCCTAGTGCCTAGTAAAGTGAATTGACTTAAGTCTAGAGACTCCAGTTGCTCTTTATTTCTTCTGATCAAGCCAGCTGACCTCAACCCAGGCTATAGATACTTCCCAGTGCTTGATTTTCTCCCAAAATGGCCATATATTGGGAGAATGGGTAAAATAAAGGAGATTAATAGCACACTTATTTTGATGAGCACTAAGAAATGTGTAGAACTGTTGAATAATTATAGTGTACACTTGAAACTAAGGTGTTTGTTAATTATACTTCCATAATTTTAAAAAATGGCCACAGACCTGATAGGCAGCAAGTTAGACAATAAAAGTGTTTTAGCAGTGTCAAATCTTACCACAATCCTTAAAAGTTCTTGTGTGTCTACTTTTCTTTTTCTTTCTTTTTTTTTTAATCCTAGAGTGTTACCGCTAGTTTCTTATCTACAAAATAATCTCAGAACACTTATTACATGCTAAAAACATATATATGAAATAAATTATTGATGAATTTCAAGTTGGTGCTCCTGTGTTCCTAGTAAATAATGGGTATCTGTGGACCATAGTTTAGGGGTGCAGCTCAAGGTTGAGGAACAGACATACAAAAACTCAATCCATGATCTTGCCATTAGGACTACAAGATCCCAGCTAACAAGATAGTATCTTGACAAAAAACTTCTACTTTTTGCTGGTACTGCTGTCAAATGCACCTGAAGTATTCTCATCCCTGAGATCCTATGAGATTCCATCAACAAAACCTCCTAAGGTTCCCAAACCCTAGTTTGAGTAAAACCCCTGCCATGAAGTCATATGTTCACAGAAACTGGTATAATCACAGGAGGTCAAAGTGTTCCATTTCGCAGCTGAATTCCAAAATGAGCTGGATAATTTTATGACCAGCAATAAAACGAGTAGTTATGAGAGCTAAAATAAAAAAGCTAATCAGATCTCATGTTTCAGGACATAAACTTGTCACCATGAACATTAACAAAATTTTTCCCCCCTTAAGTGGCAACGCAATATGTTATAGAGGATTTTCACTTTTTAGGCATCTATGCCATATGTTTGCTCCTGGGAAAATTCAATTCAGCATGCATTTATTAGGTACCTACTATGAACAAAGCACCATCCTAGGCAAGATTTCCATAGGTTGCAAAATTGCAAAATAGAATTAGGCATAATCTAGTTGCAGAGGGAGATGTGTGCAACCAGAACCTACTTTGGCAACTCCAGGGCATCAAGAGCCATAGGATTCCCAGGAGTTCATGTTGCAAAAGTCACCTAGTATTCTTGGGGCAACTGTAAAGGGGATATTATGACCAGGAGTTAGTTCTTTTCAAACATTAAAATCCTTACCCAAGTCTGAGATGAAGGGTGTCTGCCCAACCCTAGAAAGGGTTCCCTGTGACAACTCTCAGTGTCAGGGACTATCTAAGGGACAAGATTGGAGAGTGGAAGAATGTTAGAAAAAAACAAATTTGCTTTAGCCTGGTATGATTTTCTTATCTAAGGAGTTTTATATTTAAAAAAAATCTCTCTTCAGAAGATTTTTAATATCCAGAATTTCTTAAAGGCAAGTCTATCTCTTTGAAAGCTCTGTCATATTTGGAAGAGAGTTTTCTTTCTCCTATGGCAGAAAGGGCCATTATTCTAAATGGGAGTCTATCCACAATGCTGGAGAGTGGAAAGGAAAAGTGATGCCAGGAAGCTTAGGGCACTAGGCAGGAGAGGAGAAATAAAGCATATGCAAGGTCAAAATCTAGATGCTAACGGGAACCCTGCTAGTGAGGAATCCCATTGCAAATGTCTGGTATCTACTTACCTCTGCTACTTGCAGGAAGACAGGAAATTGTGGGAAATTCTATTTTCAAAGTGGCAGTAAAGCAGTTAACAGGGAAGAAGTTTTCTAGACTTGAATGGGAAGTAGGAATTCTAAATGGCTGGGGCAGGGCCTTTCACAAGGCTAGAATAGCCTAAGCTTCAGGTATAAACAAAGAACTATCATATGAAACAGAATAAAATAGGCACAGTATGATCAAGAGGCAAAGAATGGGCAGTGGAATTTCAGAAAAGTAAGCAACTAATTATGAATGAAGGGGCTACGGAAAGCATGTAGAAAAGATGATATTTTAATAGATGTTTAAAAATAAGTAGGGTTTCAAGTGATGGAAGAGGCATTATGGTGTGAGGCATTCCAGTATAAGGAGATAGTGCAAACAACAAAAGAAAATAGATTAACTCTTCCTATTTTTCAGCAAAGGACTAATACTACGGTGAAATTGTACTATCGTACTCTTTGTTGGAGAAGATGAGACTGGAAACTTAATCTCAGGTGTGTAATTTCTTCAGGAGATAACAGGGAATCTATAAACAGAGGATGCCCATGGGCTGGAGTATTGTTAAGGACATAAATCTGTAAGCCAGCATTGTGAAGGTTGACCCTGAACATCAAGAGACAAGAAACAGATTATTCCTCTTGTCTGGGAAATTATTCCCTCTTTCTTTGCTTAATTAGAGAAGGGGCTTACCACTAGGTTCTGGTTTAGACATTCACTTATTCCAGGAAAGCCTTCATGACCTTCAAGTCTGGATTACGATTAAACTGTAAATGTTGATTTATTTGTCAGTATCTGCCTCAACCTATTAACTCCATTGCAACAGATACCTTGTCTACCTTATTCTTCATTTACCATTTTCTTTCTTGTGCCTGGCCCCTCGTAGATACTTAATTCACATTTATTGGATAAGTAAATGAAAAAAAAATGTGTGACTATGAATAAATCAGTTGGAAGACAAGGGCATCAAAATAGTGACAGTAGGAATGAAAATCATGGGAAACATATGGAAAATATAATCCAAACAATTGGAGACATGTGAGATGTGAAAAGGGAACTATGGATTGAAAGTGTCTCCAGTATACAGCCCGGGTGTCTGGTAGGAGGGTGATGCTGTCCTACAATGATGCAGTCAGAGTTCTAGTTCCTTTCTCATAGAATCTCTTCCTTGTAGAGAACTTTCACTTGAGGTGTTTGGAGATCTCTTATTAACTTTAGAAATGTGTTCAAGGTTGATTCCTGGGATGGGAAGATGTAAGATCTTGGTGCCAACTAAATAGGGTCTGATACTCCTCTTGGGAGTAATTCCTTATCATGCCATGATTCTGATGGAAAGAGAAGCCAGAAGTTGGGATATTTAGTTGGTGCTTTAGGCATCTGCCACCCAAAAAAATTATCACTGTAACCTTTCTCCATATTCAAACAATATATCTGAGAAAGTTGAAAATTTTTATTGGATAACTTCCTAGAATAAAATGGTTCAAGCCTATGAAAGTCTGTAACGTTGGCACTGTAGTGAGAGAATAATCCACAGAGATTCTCATTGTATAACACACAAGAGTGGCTATGTTGTACCCAGTTCCATGGAGTTAGATAGGGTGCCTAGGCTGGAAGTGAAATCTTCCATATAAAGGTAACTGTTTTGAAGCAGGTGATTTAAATGTATTATTATATAATGTAATATGTTTCAATACATATATTGTAATCAAAATTCATTGTTTTAAGAAAGAAGAAAAATAAAATTCAAAGTCTTCTTTGAAAAAGAAAGTTAATTTTCATTGAAAAAACATATGCTTAATTTGGTAGCCAAATATCAGAATGAAAAACACAAAATTCTCAAAGCTGTGATTCAAAACCTGAAATAATTAAATTCTTAATTTAGAATGGAATTATTATAACTGGTCATATTTTTCTGCACATTAATCTAAAAGAATTTTGTATTTGGATTATTTAGCCATTGAATATGCACCTGCTTCTCAGATTGGCAAGGCAACAATTTACTGTGAAGAATCAGTTGTTTTGAATGGCTAATTGGTTACAGGTGCAATGAATTAGCCATCTGCCTTAGAGACTGACTCAACTAAGGGAAGGAAAATCCTTTTCTGTCACTTTGGGAGCATATCAGAGAACTGTGATTCTAACTTGGAATTTGTGGATCCTATGTGGGATAAGGTGAGTGGGAGGAAAAGAAAGCAAGTTTAGTGGTTAAGCAGAAGAATATTATAGAGTCATATGTGAGACTAGTTTGTTAACTTTTTAATCAGTAATCAAATTCTCTTTTGAAATAAACCTCCAATCATCTCAAAATATAAAATACTTGAAACATATCCAGAAGAGAGAATGGTAACCCCATAGGTAGATTTACACCAGTGCATTTGATGTGATTATGGCTTTGGTTTTTATTTTCTAGCTGTTCTCCCTTGGTTCAAATCTAACTTTTGAAATATTCTGAAAGTTTATGATATTAATCTATTGGTGTGTTGCAATACTTAAAATCTCTTACTTAATTAGGTGACTTTCTGATTGCTCAGCTAAGGTGAGATGTACCATTTCTAAATGGGCAACAAAAACCACAAAAGATAGTCACAATCTTCTGACTCCAAGAAGACAAAATGTAGCTCTTGAGAACTAGAAAATGGCATCTGCACTGGGCAACTAGATGGGAAATACTATTAGGTAATTTGGTCTGACTGTACCTCTTTGCCTTCAGGAAGATACTTTATTTTTCTTCCCCATACCTAACTGAAATCATATTTTATATGTTGTTTAGTTTACTATGTCTAACTTTTAATAACCTTAAATAATTAAGAGTTTCATTTGCCTTAACATGTTTCCTTAATTAGCTGTTCAAGATTCAGAGAGTCCTGTAGTCTGTTCCATTTAGGGATTTTTCTTTTTTTCTTTTTTTTTTTAATTCTTTTTTTTTATTATGTTATGTTAATCACCATACATTACATCATTAGTTTTTGATGTAGTGTTCCATGATTCATTGTTTGCATACAACACCCAGTGCTCCATGCACAACGTGCCCTCTTTAATACCCATCACCAGGCTAACCCATCCTCCCACCCCCCTCCCCTCTAGAACCCTCAGTTTGTTTCTCAGAGTCCATAGTCTCTCATGGTTCATCTCCCCCTCCAATTCCCCCCCTTCATTTTTCCCTTCCTACTATCTCCTTCTTTTTTTTTTTTTAAACATATAATGTATTATTTGTTTCAGAGGTACAGGTTTGTGATTCAACAGTCTTACATGATTTTTCTAAAAGGCCCTCTTTTGCCCACCCACATTTATCTTGGGGAATTGATAAAATGGAAATTAGCTTTTCCTCATAAGATAATGTGGAACCTTTCTGGGTGCATGCACCCAGAAACACAACTTCCCTTCCAGTTGATCTTGTAATATCGCCTAATGTTTGATTGACTTGGTTAAACAAATTAATAGTTTTGCCATCTTTAATTATTTGCAGCAAAACACAATTATTTGTGCTTATGTGTTTGCCCTTATAAAGCAATATGACCTTTTGCCATCACTGAGAAGAGCAATCAAAGTAGCCAAGCAGGAAGGACTCTACTACATCATTTTAGGTATTCAGAATATGTGAGAATGAATGGGAATTTTAGACATGAATTATTGTGTTCCTAAAGTGTCTCATTTCTTTTATAAAATATTTCATAATAAAAACTGAATACTTGGGGAGAACATTATTTTCAAGATTCCAGTTAAGGATTAGGATTAGGTTGTTTTAAAAAATATTTCCCATCAAATAAGTTGGAAGTTGAGTAAATGAGGTACAATATTATTCCAGTTTTCTTTACCTTGTCAAAATGTCATAAAATGAGAATTTTTTCAATAGAATGCATACAAATGCTCATGTTGATTTTCTCTGCTAACAAGGTGATATACCTTGTGATCTATCTCCACTCTCTTCCCTTCCTTCATTCCTTTTTAGGGCTGTCCCTCTCCTTTGTAAATAGGTGCCAAGGAAAATCCTTGTGTCACTGAAGATATGTTTACAGAGGTTACTAATGATTAGAATTGAGAATTACATATCTTATCTAAAATACCTGTGCAATCATCAGAGCTGGAGTTCACTTTAGAAATCCTCTTCCAAACTACTAATTGTTCAAACATTTTATAGCCACAGGACTCTTTCAAATGCAAATGTAAGATGCAGTAGAAAAATGCAGTACTCTTCCAGTTGATGCAAGGATGAAGTGGTCAGCTCCATTTTTTGTTACTTTCTTTGTTGTGTCTGCAATCCTTAATGTGAGTAAGAGTCCTTTTTGAACCATGTTTTTTTTTTCTTTTTTTTCCTGCCAGGAAACTAAGGCATAGAGAAATCATATGGCTTATCTAATGGCAACGAGTTAAGAAAACCAGAAGGAAAAGTAAGTTCTCTTGAATTCTAATCTAGTTTTTCTTTACTGTTAAAATATGAATTTTAATATTTGAATTATCCGTATAGTTTCTTTTTATTGGTTAAAATGCCCTGGATCACTTATGCCTTCATTTGACTTAACCCATGTATATGAAGATACTATGCCAACCCTTTCGTAGACCCCCTTTCTCTGAGCTCATGATAACCTTAAATCCCGGTACCTAGGACTTTCAATCTCTTAGACAGTTGATTATGCCAAATGCTTAGCACGGGGCCAATAGATGGCTCTGGGCTATTGATGATTTCATTAAGTCTTCCCCAATCTATTTATTTACACAATTTCAATTGGAAAAAATGCACTGAAATGAAACATCTCATTTCCAGTACTGGCCTGAAGTGAAAAGAGACAATGATACATACCCCCAATTTAGACTAGATGAAACTAGCTACATTTCAAATAGAGAATTCACATTGTGAGTTTGAAACCAAGTTAACCTGAAAGGAGACATTTTCTCCCTGTATATCTGTGCACAGCTTCAATTGATGGCACTATGAACTGTGTATCTGAACCAAAGGACCAAATTTTTCTAAAGAAACATTAAAACTGGCAAATTAACTCAAAGATGGCCTTAGAGTTTCCTCCTCTGTTGTCCTGTAGTGGTGGTCTGTGTGGCATTCCCTGGTGGCAAACATATGAAAAATTGTTTTATTGAATTATCTTGATTGCCATATTGATCATTTTTTTGTGCTTTTGTTCTTAAGCACAGTAGGAAAAAAAGCAGTTAAGCAAGCTTTCAATTTGACCAAAATGAAAAAGAAAGAAAGAAAAAAAAAAAAGATTTTAGGATAGAGAAGCAACCGGTTCCAGTTAAAAATCAGTTAAGGAAATTTTTCAATATGGAAAGATAGCTTTTGTTTTGTAATGAGGATTTTGCCAATAAAGTCTAATTAAACCTTTTTTTTTTTTAAAGGTAAGTTTAGTGTATATTGCTAACTTTTGTAGAACACATAAGAATATATATATTCCTATTAGTTTGTTTTTACATAAAGAAAGGCTGGGCATTTATAACAGAAACTAATAAAAGAGGTTACCTACAGGGTATATAGTTCCTTATATACAGAAACTTTTATATTTGCAGATAGATTTCCAAAACTAAGATTACTGCTCCAAGGAAGATGAAAATTTTTTAAAAGATTCTAGTACACCCTATGTTCATTTGTCTTGTTTCTTAAATTCCACGTATGAGTGAAATCATATGGTATTTGTCTTTGACTGACTTATTTTGCTTAGCATAATACTCCAGCTCCATCCACATAGTTGCAAATGGCAAGATTTAAACAAAACAAGACAAAACAAAATCAAGAAACTCTTAACTATAGAGAACAAACTGATGGTTACCAGAGAGGAGGTGGGTGGGGGGATCAGTTAAATAGGTGGATTAAGGAGTGTGCTTATGTATTGAGCACAGGGTGTTGCATGGAAGTGATGAATCACTAAATTCTACATCTGAAACTAATATTATACTGTATGTTAATTAACTGGAATTTAAATAAAAACTTGGAGGGGGGTGCCTGGGTGGCTCAGTCATTAAGCATCTGCCTTCGGCTCAGGTCATGATCCCATCGAGCCCCGCATTGGGCTCCCTGCTCAGTGGAGAGTCTGCTTCTCCCTCTCCCACCCACCCTGCTTGTGTCTCCTCTCTTGCTGTCTCTCTCTCTCTCTCTGTGTCAAATAAATAAATGAAATCTTAAAAAAAAACTTGGAGGAAAAAAATAAGTAAAATTAAAATTTCAGGTATATTGCTAGTTTACTTAACCTGAAAGTTTGTAGCAATTCACATTTCTCCCAAAAATATATGATTACCCATTTATCTGTATCATTTCCAGCATTGGGTGTGATTGTTTTTGTTTTTGTTAGTCTGATCCCTCTTTTTTAAAACTAATTTTTTGGTGACTGCATTATTTATTTATTATATAAATATTTCCTGTGTACTAGGCATTAAGGATATGGTGGCAGGCAAGATAGAAATAATGTCAGCCTTCCTAGAGTCCAGTAGGCCAGGAGTTAGTTTGTTATTAATTAACAAATTTATTTGTTGTCACAAAGGTTGTCTGAAGAAAAATACATGGTGATAGGAATATTGTTTGCTAAGGTTTTCCAGAGGATATAACAACTAAGCCTAAACCCAATGGATGAGTAGGAAGCAGCCAGGTGAAGGAGAAAGCAGATGGGAAGACCCTTCCAAGCAGAGGAGGTAAATCAAGTGCAAGGTCCCAGAACTAGAGAACCTGAGTTCTCTAGAGTAAAGGAGAGCCCTGTAGTGTATAACAGTTGACCTCTTAAACCAAGTTAAGGAGCAATGAGCAATAACAATAAGAAAATACCGGAAAGATATATGCAGGACAGTGACAATACAAGATTTGTATTTTAGAAGAATTGGTTTGAACTGTGCAAAAGTGATTGGCTAAGAGTGGATGCAAGAGAAGCAATTCAAGTTAGGGATGCGAGACACGCCCCCCCCCCCCCCCCCCCCCCCGCATAAGGTAGTAAGAGAGGTGACAGAAAGAAGGAACTGGAGTTGGTAAAGTGGATAAGGGCTTTATATTTAATTGGATGAGCCAAGTGAAGTAGAGAGGAGGGATTAAAAGATATTTCCCAGATTTCCCATATCAACAATTCAGTGAATGGTTGTTCTGTTAACTAAAAAAGAATGTTCTCTAGCTCATAACCAGGAGCCAAGTTTCTAGGCAGGAATGGGTTTAATTTCAAATATGTTGAGTTTGAGTGCCTGCCAAATGCCCTAGTAGAGCTGTTGAATTGACATCTGGGTAGATGTGTCTGGAATTTATGGATATGACTTGGAGATAAAAGTTTTCCTTCGATGATGATAAATTCCCAAAGTGGGTCAAATGGCCTTCAACACTCTTATGGTTCTCAGCATTCATTACTATAATTAAAAAAAAAATTCTCATTTACATTCCCACTAGTAATCTATGACTATCCCATTTTATCTCAGAATTACTATCATTGAATAATGCCATTAATATAGTTTATCTCTGAATAGGTTACTGAACACAAATTTGTTTTAATTTTCACCTCTTCTGTTTGTTTGGTAAACAAGGTACAAGGTATGTTTAACTAATTTTATTTCCTTTTGGGTGAATTGACTATTCCTGTCTTTTGTCTAGACACCACTTGTGCTCTCACCTATGCATTTGAGCTCATTCATTAACTAATCTCTTGTTGTGTACTCATCATCATGTATTACACAGTTACATAACGGTTTGAGACTCAGAGTAAAAATGTATGAGATACATTCTCTGCCTTCTGATCCGGAGAAACAAGAACTCTAAGATTAAAATAATATGTGCTTAGTGCCATGAAGGAGATGTGTCCAAGTGTTATCTTGAGGGACAACTGACCCACCCTGGGCAGGGAATGGGACAGAGAAGGAAGCAACATCTGAGCTGAAAATCAGTGGTAACTAAGCCAGGAAAGAGTGCATTATGGGGAATGTTGGGGGTGTGTTGAGAGTGGAGCGGGTCAGGTAGAGGTAGTATGCTATAAAATGGCAGAGAATGTGTAGAGAACATTGCTCATGTACAAAAATTATTTCAGTATAAGTATGGCATTGAGTGAAAGCAGAGAAAGGCAAAAATAATACTAGAAAGATAAGCAGAGTTCAGATTACAAGGTTAGATGTGTTGTAAATCTGTATTTCCTCAATATTTTATTTGATATACCCATCTCAGAAACTATTCTATCATATACAGAAACCACACTTAATGCCCCATGATCCAAATGAGTAATGGAATCATAGAATGGGATTTGGTACAAGGTATTACATTTTCTGCTCATTTTGACCCATGTGAATGGAGACATCAATGAAATAAGGATTTTGTTGTTCATGTAGAGATACAAACAACAAAAAAATTGAAGCTGGATTATATTCTATTCCATTTATATCCTGAACTTTCTTCTTTCAAGTCTCAAGGCCATCCCCCCTAGTATAAGTGTTCAGTGAGTTTTGAATGTTTAAAGGTTAACTGCATACAAAGTTTATAGTCTTACAGATTTCCATGGGTTAATATAAATAGGAAAATATGGGTTAATTTTACAGAATGTTAAAGACTCTATTCATGCAATCAGAATTTATAAAAATGAAAAATACGGAATTTGAAATAAACAGCAAGTAACTGATCGTTTCTGAATCTGATATTTTCAGATATTCCTTCATCTTCTTTTGGGAAGTAATAACCACACAAATTTTAGGGTGCAATTATCCACCAGTTTGTTTGTAGGATGCCACATAGGCTGCTGGTGAATGAAAAAACAAAAACCAAAAAACCCAAACCAAAAAAAAAAAACAAAAACCCTCAAACGCTGCATCCTCGCCCACACAGAAGGATTAGTTGTTATTTCTTATTTAGTACATTTGCTTAGATTATGCTTAATTTTGTTCAGAATCTTCAATAATAGCAAAGTCATCAATTTTAACATAAATACATAGTTTATAAAGCTAAAGAGAGCAACCAAATAGCTAACATTTTAACAGAAAACTGTGTTTTAGGATCTTTGATGGCGTTGTATTGTCTTAAATTTGTAACATAAAGCCAGGTACTCTAAACAGAAAAGTATATATCTACATACTGCAAGTCATATTTTTTTTTTGTGGGAATATGTTTAGTAACATTTGCTTAGTTTGTCATCTCTGTCATCATATGTATTCAAATAGAAATGAATTTGCCATCAAATTCTGATTATTTTTTTTGTCATGCCATCTTCATATATGGTCTCTTTAAAATCTTTGCAGAAGCTAATTTTTACTTCAGCCACCTTGACTGGTGGATATCCCATCTAATCCCATCCAAACTCTTAGTTTGAAGCATATAAATGAAAAAGAATTACTTTTACTGTAAAAATAGAGTCTAAAAACTTACAAAATGTAATTACCTAAACAAAACAAGGTAGCCTAAATAAATAAATATCCAGAAATACTGTGAACACCATTTATACTTATGCCTAAATGTAACCCGTGCTACCATGTTAGATATGGAAAGACAGGAGTTTGAAGCCTCAGTGGCATATACTAATAAATGCTGCAATGTTATGCTTACAGGTGAGTTGTAACCTTAGGTTATTTTAAATCTACTATAACCATTCCAGTTTAATGAATCAATAGAACTCTCACTAGAATTGATGAATTGGTAAATACTAGTATTGATGAATATTAGAATTCAATTCATGAATGTGTTTTCTAAGTGCCCTTGAAAAGTATTGAGTTCCTTCTATGTGTTAAGTACTCTTCTAGGTGCTGAAGATACAGAGGCAAACAGGATTGACAAAAACCTTGCCATCAGGGAGATGTATTTTATTAAGAGAATAGGACCATAAGCAAATAAAGGAAAGAATAAATAAATAAGCTTATTTCAAACTGGGATAAGCCCCTTTTAGTAAATAAAGTACTGTAATGAGATAGAAAGAATTTTATACAGAATGACTTTCATAAGAAGTTAACATTTACAATGAGTCTTGACGATAAGCAAAAGCCAACAATGCCTATTATAAAGCACAGTGGAAAGGTCAAGTAGATGAATGAATGTATGAGTATGGTGTTGAGGGGAACAAAACAGAGATATAAATTTTAGAGTCAGAGTATATAGTGCTATATAAATCCATGGAAATACAGTTATTCAGGAAGAAAATAGACAAGAGAACAGGGTTCAAAACCAATGCCTGCACACTACAATATTTTGTGTAAGGGTATTTTATGCAATAAAAAGCCAAAGAGTCAGAAAGAAAAGTTAGGAGGTTATAAAGTCTCAAAGCCTAAAGAGGAAGAAATTCATCAACTGTTGCCTGTGACAGAAATTCGAATGAGAATAGATATGTTTCCATTGGATTGGACAAGAAGGAAGTATTTAGTAATCATTAAGGTAATTTCAGTGAAGGAGGAAAAAAGCCATATCAGAGTAGTTTGAGGAGTAAATGGTAGAGATAGATAGATTTACTACTTAGTGTATAGAAAATATTTTTTTTAAAAAAAGGGCTTTGATACAAAAATAAACATGTTGGAATGATAGCTGGAGGATATATGTTTAAGAAAAAGTACACTGATGATGCGGAAGAGAGAGGGGATGTAGTCCTAAGCAAATGAGAAGCTATAGGATCGTGTGTCCAAGTGGAGAAGTTAGTATTATATAGGACCAGGGAAACTCTGAATTAAAATATATGGGAAAAAGCATATGTATACAGAAAAATATTTGTATATTTGGTGGTGGAAAAATGAAGTAGTATTTCTCTAATTGCTTTTCTTCAATGAATAAAAATTAAGATCCTAGGCTGAAAAAGAAAAAAAATGGAGATTTGATATAAATTGTTATATTTTTAAAATTTTTTTAAAGATTGTATTTATTTATTTATTTGAGAGAGAGAGAGAGCACAAGCAGGGGGGGAGTGGTGGAGGCAGAGGGAGAAGCAGGCTCCCTACTGAGCAGGGAGCCCGATATGGGGCTTGTTTCTAGGACCCCAGGATCATGACCTGAGCCAAAGGCAGATGCTTAATCAACTGAGCCACACAGGTCCCCCTAAACTGTTATCTTGGGGGGGGGAACAAATTTACTGATGAAATATAGAATAATGGCTATGTAGCGGTAAGTGCCCCCTTGAAATCTGGGCTCAAGAATTTAAAGTGAGTCCAAGCAGTAAGGTTCTGTTTTCTTCATCTGTATTCATGTGTTGGGGTCCAGACTTATTAAACTTTGGGTTTAACTTGAGTTGTACTCTTTGGGTATAATCAAAGGAGATAGAAGAAACTGGAGGATGTGTGTGTGTGTGTGCATGTGTGTGTGTGTGTGTGTGAGAGAGAGAGCAAGAGAGAGAGAGGTAAATCTAAAAGTATGATTATCATGATGGATCACTGAACTGTACGAGTAAGAAGTGAGGGCACTGAAGGGGCAAGAAAGCAGAAACAGTTGGGCCAGTAGTTTGCAGATATTGACAAAATTGAAGTTGGATGACAAGTAGTAAGGACCTGGAAATATAGATGGTAGTACTTAGAGACTGGAAGTCAGAATGAAATAACAAAGAAAATTTAGTTAATTAATTACTTGAACAGTGGTGACCATCTAAACCCCCAGCCCAAAGATGAACATATAAGAAAATAAAAAAATATGTAATCCTGGATACATTTAAATACTATCTCCATCAAGAAGCTAACAGATCAAGAAACACATATCCTAAATAAACAAACCTGGTAGGTTTACAAATTAAATTTTTATCACTCTGTGATGATAAAGTAAATCATTCTGAAACATGATTTTATAGATTATCCTATGGCACAACTATCAAGTGACAAATGAAAAATATGTTTATTTTCTCTAAATTCATAAGGATACTTTTTTCCTTAAACACTGAAAACTTTTTTCATAACTTAGAAAACATGTCATGACTCCTTAGACATGAATGCACGTCTTCTTTTTGTTCCAGAGGTATACTTGTTTTTATAGATAACTCAACCAATCCATTTTTTAAAATATAAAAATACTAAAAATATTGGTTTTACTTGTACAAGGAAACACCTGAAATAAGTGAGTATTTTCACCCACTGTCTCTGAGATTTCTGGTTAACTGGCACTCCTTTGCTATGCTGTTGTGAGTTTAGTGAATTCAGTCTGCATTTGTGACTACAGGAGAGCCTACATAAGATATGCCTAAAAACTGAGACTAAATTTTTGATTACATTTTTACTATCTGGCACACTTTTTATAAGGAAGTAATAACAATTGCCTAACTAAAAGGAGATCCACATGCTAAAATTTATTTCCTTGTACCAATTACAGAAGAAGTAGAAGAAGGTAGAGCTTTCAAATTTCAAGTGATACAGAAATATTCTAATGTAAGACAAGAAATATCAACCATGATAGGATTTTGATTATTAACCACTATGGCAAACATGGTTTTATTCTTTATTACCTTGTAAGACATATTTATATATGTGTATATGTACACATATATAAGATTGTATATGGGTGGTATGGAGGAAGTTGGGGGTGCAGATGAGTGTTCTTATAACCTCTTTGATTAATATCTGTGTGGCTTCCCTTCTCCAGGATTATTTGAGTATGACCGCTATCAGTGTTATGCTTAAAACTGAGATTTCTCCAGGAAGAAGCTAGGAAACTTAGGACTCTGGTTTCAGTTAGAGATAGGATTTATCCTGGAGAGTACTACTGAAGCAGAAGGAGAAAATTTTGTTGAACATGTTTACAAGATAGTGATTATAAAAATGGATTTTGGTTTCAACTTTTCTTCCTTTCTAGTATTAGCATTTAAAACTATAATTTTCCATCTCTGTACTGCTTTAATTACATCCTACATATTTAATGTTTTCTATTTTAATCTTATTTTATTCTAAAATTCTTTCCAGTTTATCTTGGGATTTCTTCTTTAACCTATGGTTATTCAGAATTATGTTGTTAATTTCTAAATATTTGGAGCTTTTCCAGATAACTTATGGTTATTGACTTCAGATTGAATTTCCTTACCATCACATAACATGCTCTAGAAAGCTTATTCTTTTGAACTGTATTAGGAAGTATAGTTTAGCATATGGTCTACCTTGATAAATGTTTCATCTACACATGAAAAGAATATATATTCCACAGATGTTGGGTGTAATATTCTCTAAGTGTCAACTAGACTAATATAGTTGATGATATTATTTAAATCTTCTGTATTTTTACTGATATTTTTGAACAGTAATTTTATCAGTTAATAAGAAACAGTGTTAAAATAAAATCTCAAATTAGATTGTAGATGTGTTTATTTCTCCCTTTAGTTCTACCAGATTTTTGTATAGGTATTTCAAAGCTCTTTGATTAGGTGCAAATCAATTTCAGATTATTATATCATCATGATGGGATTGACGCTTTTATTCTTATAAAGTGCCCCTCTTTATTTCTAGTAATATTCCTTAAAATAAATAAAATAGGTGTTTAGTCATAGGTGAAATCTGTAGCAGCTTGCTTTCATTTGTTGGTCTATTTTGATTTACTTATTTTTCTCTTGACTCTGGGTCACATTTTCCTATTTCCTAGTATGTTTAGTAATATTTAATCACATATTGGGCATTGTGGATAATATGTTGTAGACTGTAAGTTCTATTATCTTCCTTTGAAGAGCGTTGATTTTACTCTAGCAGACAATTAAATTAAAAGTAGATCATTCTGCACATATGAAAGATTGGTTTTATATGAGTAAAGATTAGTTTCATATGGATGGTTTCATATAGAAAGATGGCTTGTTTTGATTTTGCTGTTAGTCTTAAGGATATTCTTCATCCTGGGCTGATAACTTTTCCCTTAAGGCTTAACTGTCCTGAAGCTTTAATGGAATGCCCCAACTGCTTATGAAGCTCTTCTAACATAACAAGATTAAAACTTTAAACTCTGTCTCCTTTGCTGTGCATATCAGCTAAAATAGCTGCTAAATTTTTTCAGCTTTACAAATGTTCCCTGTTGCTGGGCCCTTGGGATCTATCCTATGCCTGTACAATTTAAAGGTTAAGTGAACATTTAAAATTTCAGGAATTTCCCCTCTGAGCCTACCTCATTTCTGGCACTTTTCCCTTCAATTTCCAACTGTACCAGCAGTCCTAAAGACTATCCTCTGTGATTTCAAACCAGTAAGACTTTGGCTCTGTGTTTGAGTTCAGACCGCCCCAGCCACACAATAGGGAAATGCCCCAGCAGGGAAGAACATGTAAACATAGATCTTCATTCTATGTAATTCTCTTCTTTCTAGATTGTATGGCTTCCACTTTGAGCTTGCCTTTGGGCATTTCCTAGTGCCTTCAATAGTTGGTGTTTTTCAAATGTTTGGTTCAGGGCTTATAGTTGTTCTTAGTGGGAGGATTAGTCTGATACAAACTACTTCTCCATTATTGGAGCCAAACCTAGTATCAAAATGGACTTTGGAATAGCACAGACTGGTTGATTTACTTTCATTGACTACATGTTTACTTACTACGCAATGTGCTAGCAAATGTTCCAGGTATTGGAAAGGATGAATATGACCAAGCCCTAGTTTTAGTCTAGCAGGAAGGATAGACTCCCTCAAATGTCTGTGATAGCGCATGAGAAGTGCTCAGAGAGAAATAGTTCCAAGTGCTCTGCTATCACAATTCAGGGAGCAAGGAATTCTACCTGGTCAAGTTTTCCCAGAGGAAATAATGGTTGGATTGGATCTTGAACAATGCATCAGAGGCTTACCATATCAAGAATGGTCTGAAAGTTATGAGGAAAGAAATTTTAGACAAAGCTAACACACAAACCAAAGAAGTACAAAACTAGATGGTTTATTTTGAAAAAGGCAGATGAATATGAGTAGTAAGTTTAGTTGGAAAGGTGTGATGAGGCCAGTTTGTGAATAATGTGTAATAGTAATAACAATTAAAAACTACTACTACTAACTGAGAATTGATTATGCAAGTATTTAGGATAAGCAGTTAGCATGTTTTCTCGATTGATTATAACTACAACCCTCTGCAGTAGGTACTATTAGGATCCCCCATGTTTCAGATGAAGATATTGAGGTTTAGAGAAATCGAATAATTTGCACAAGGCTACTCAGTTGGTAAGTGCAGAGTTGTGACTCCAACTCACTGTGTTTGATTTCATACACAACACACTTACCTACTCCTCTAAAGAGTTTCAAAGTGATCTCATAAGTAAATAGGAAAACCTGAATGATTTAAAAGAAGTCAGTGTCATTATTAGATCTGTATTTTAGAAAATTTAGCTTTATGGAAATATGGGAAATTACAGAGAAAGGAGATTAAAAGATCAGTTATAACAACATGGATGGACTCAGAAGGTATTATGCTAAGTGAAATAAGTCAGACAGAGAAAGACAAATATCATATGATTTCTCTTATCTGTGGAATTTAAAAAACAAAGCAAATGAATAAACAAACAAAAGCAGAAACAGACCCGTAAATACAAAGAACAAACTGATGGTTGCTGGAGGGGATGGGTGAAATGGGTGAAGGGGTGTGGGAGATAACAGGCTTCCAGTTATGGAATGAGTAAGTCATGGGGATGAAAGGTGCAGCCTAGGGACTAGAGTCAACAGTACCGCAATAGCATTGCATGGTGACAGATGGCAGCTGCACTTGGAGTGAGCATAACATAGGTGTAGAGTTGTTGAATCACTGTGTTGTACACATGAAACTAATGGAACATAATGTGCCAACTATACTCAAATTAAAAAAAAAAAGTTGCTAAATTCTACATGTAACACTTTGTAAAGGCATTCAAGTTACCCAACACTTCACTACTATTTCATGAGTTCAAACTTTTTATGGGTTTATCATTTATAAAGATACAAAGGAGTCAAGAAGGTGGCAGATTAGGCCAGACAATTCATATGTTCTTAAATTTAACAGCATTGCACAGTAATTTAGAGTCTTATAAGTCTGATTGCCATTATCCTTCCCTCTCTTCCCCATACCATTTTGTAAAACACTACCTATTATATAATAGGTAACATTCTGATTAACCTCAGTGATCAATGATAATTTCTGCATTCTTAGCCAGTTTCAGATTAGAGTTTGGTCTGATAACTGCTTCCTCCATCATCTTTAGTGATCATACATAAAGGATAGAATTAGAGGCAGGTTAAATGCCAGTCACCGCCAATGAAGGGGTTTGGTGTAAAGACTTCATGATTCTATTTTTAGACATAGATTCCCAGTCTTTTGCACAGTAGGAATGGAATTCAAAAAGCCAAATAAAACATTTCAAAAATAATGTTTTAAGTCATAAACCTAGTTTGAGTCTATTTATAAGATCTATTGTGTCCCTACTTCAGTTCAAATACCTGTAAAATGCATGTGGCATTTTATGTTTTGGGCATTACTTCATTGAGTAAGTTCCATCTTTGAATTCTTTTTAGAAATTTTTCTGAGTAACTGGTGTTTGCACTTTACACTTCTTGAAAAATGAGGTATTCCACATATCATAAAATGAATAAAATAACTGAGATTAAGAACAGACTACCTAGGTTTGAATTTTTGATTCATCATGTCTCAGTTGTATGATTTTGCACTAATTTTTCTTAACCTGTCTTCTTCAGTTTATTTGTCAAAATGTCAGAGATAATGAGTGCTATCTTACAAGGTCCTTGTAAGGACTGAATGAGATAATAAATGCAAAGAACTTCAAACACTGTAAATATCCTAATATTACCATTACAAATGTTGGGAATTTTCTCTGAAATTTACTTAGAGATCCTGATTTTATTATAAATCTATTCATAATTATCTTGCATTTTCACTGACCTTGTTGAAAGTTTCTGGTTTCAGATCCATGAGATCCTATAATTATGTCATAAGATTTATTATGTTTGTCTGAAATTTACTTTTTTCAACAGGAGAGTCATTTATGAAACTTCTACTAATTTGAAATAACCAATTTGAATAGAGAGAGGTCATTTTAGACCCATCTTTGAAATAAACTGGGGCAGATAGCTCAGGTAATTGTTTTTTTCTGTCTTAAAAGGAAATGCTAACCTGCCTGTATTCATTCCCTAGAGCTGTTATGACATATAACCGCAAACTCAGTGGCTTACAGCAACAGAAACTTATTTTCTCACAGTTTAGGAGCCCAGAAGCCTGAAATCAAGACATCACCAGGTTTGGTTTCTTCTGGAGGCTCTGAGAATCTATTCCATGTCTTTCTCCTTGCTGCTGGCAAAGGCTAACAATCCTCAGAATTCCTTGGCTTACAGATCCTCACTGTACTACTTGTTTCCACCTTCATGTCATCTTCTTTCTGTAACCTATCTTCTTCTTTCTTTAATAAGGATGCCGGTCAGATAGGGCTGACTGTAAATCTAGGATGATCTCATTTCAAGATGTTTAACTTAATTACATCTGCAAAGACACTATTTCCAAAAAAAGTCATATTCATAGGTACCAGGGTTAGGGCTTGACATATCTCTTTGGGGACTGCTATTCAAACCACTACACTGCCAAATGCTAGATTGGAGAAATTGTTATAAAAATATTATTAATCCAATGGCAGCATAATAATTGACTAGGCACTAAAGAAAAATACATGAAGTAAATATAAATTATTGTCACCAATTACAATTGAGTTGTAGAGAAAATAAACTTTATATATGAAATGATTTTTTATTCAGTACAGCATTTAATGTAACCCTAAATTATCTAGACTGGAAATTATACAATAAGATAGATAATGTTTTCCACTCAGGAGTCAAAATAGAAACAAACAGAATTTAGAAATAACATTTATTTCAACCTAATTCTTGATCTTGTCATGGGAGCCTGTATAAGAGAACAATTCTCTATATTATATACTGAATTTTGGATTCTCTTACGTCAGTTCGGACACTGGCTTAATAAAGAGAATGTGGACTTTCCAGTTCAGCAAATTGGATTTTAATATCATCATCACTATTAAGTTATGTGATCCCAGGAAAATAAATTAACCCATTTCTGTCCCAGCTTCCTCATCTGTAAAAAGAATGCGGTAATGCCAACTACCAGGTTATTTTAACTTGCTGTTAGAATAAAGTTGAGAAACTATATAAATGGGGCTTGATACAGGAGTTTTCAGTAATGTGAAGTTCTCTTTCCTGTACTTGGCTTTTTAAGCTGTGTGCAATCTGATCAGGAACAGCAACAACAACAACAAAAACAGAACAAAACAAAACAAAATGACTAATGAAAAGCAAAAGGCATTTTTTTATTGATATTTTTCACCTTATCTCTCCCCATGCAACTTGAAATAGTTTATGGATGGCTTCTCATTAATCTTACCAATATCTTTGATAGATAAGGAATATAGCAAAACTCTCTGTCTCTCTCTCTGTTTATCTCTCTCTTTCTCTCACACACACACACACACAAGTATTTAATTTTTCACAAGTTTAGTCATACCACAGATCCAATCACATGCTAGCTAATTATGGTGATCTCTCTTATTGTAAAAAGAGAAGTCTAATCCAGATACTGTGCTTAAGACAATTGACTCCTACTGAAATTTGTTGTATTTTCTATTTTAAAATGGGAAACTGAGTCATGATCAGAGTAATCATATTGGGACTATCTTGAGGCCTTGCAACAACTTTTTTTGCCAAGTTGGTAGAAAGATTTATGTACGTTCTTTTTCAATCCAGGCTGCTGGTGCTTATGACAGTTTAAGTTCCCAGAAATGTGTGGAGACTGGCTAGCTGTCAGGAAGACATAAAAGGAGGCTTTTGTGTTGACAATTCACAGAAACTCAGATGCAACTTAATCTTTCAGGTGCAAAGACTTGATCTTGTTGGTGATCCAGAAATCAGACTCAGGAATCATTACTCATATTTGGTTTTTTTTGTTTGTTTGTTTGTTTTATTATGTTAGTCACCATACATCATTAGTTTTTGATGTAGTGATCCACGATTCATTGTATTCGTATAACACCCAGTGCTCCATTCAGTATGTGCCCTCTTTAATACCCGTCATTGGGCTAACCCATCCTCCTACCCCCCTCCCCTCTAAAACCCTCAGTTTGTTTCTCAGAGTCCATAGTCTCTCATGGTTCGTCTCTCCCTCTGATTTCCCCCCTTAATTTTTCCCTTCCTTCTCCTGATATACTCTATGCTATTCCTTATGTTCCATAAATAAGTGAAACCATATGATAATTGACTTTCTCTGCTTGACTTATTTCACTTGGCATAATCTCCTTCAGTCCCATCCATGTTCATGTAAAAGTTGGGTATTCATCCTTTCTAATGGCTGAGTAATATTCCATTGTATATATGGACCACATCTTCTTTATCCATTCATCTGTTGAAGGGCATCTCAGCTCTTTCCACAGTTTGGCTATTGCAGACATTGCTGCTATGAACATTGGGTGCATATGGCCCTTCTTTTCACTACATCTGTGTCTTTGGGGTAAATACCCAGTAGTGCAATTGCTGGGTCATAAGGGAGCTCTATTTTTAATTTTTTGAGGCACTCCACACTGTTTTCCAAAGTGGCTGTACCAACTTGCATTCCCACCAACAGTGTAAGAGTGTTCCCCTTTCTCCACAACCTCTCCAACATTTGTTGTTTCTTGCCTTGTCAGTTTTTGCCATTCTAACTGGTGGAAGGTGGTATCTCAATGTTTCGATTTGAGTTTTCCTGATGGCTAATGATGATGAATATTTTTTCATGTGTCTGTTAACCATTTGTAAGTCTTCTTTGGAGAAGTGTCTGTTCATGACTTCTGCCCATTTTTTGACTTGATTATTTGTTTTTGCGTGTTGAGTTTGAGAAGTTCTTTATGATCTTGGAAATCAGTGCTTTGTCTGTAGTGTCATTTGCAAGTATCTTCTCCCCTTCTGTGGGTTGCCTCTATTGGCCTATTCAGGTTGTCAATTTCTTCCTGTTTCGGTCTTGGGAGTTTATAGGTTTCCAGGAAGGCATCCATTTCTTCCAGGTTGCTCAATTTATTGGCATATAGTTGTTGATAATAATTTCTAATAATTGTTTCTATTTCCTTTGTGTTAGTCGTGATCTCTCCCCTTTCATTTGTAATTTTATTAATTTGGGTCCTTTCTCTTATCTTTTGGATAAGTCTGGCCAGTGGTCTATCGATCTTACTAATTTTTTCAAAGAACCAGCTTCTAGTTTTGTTGATCTGATCTACTGTGTTTCTGGTTTCTAATTCATTGATCTCTGCTCTAATCTTAATTATTTCTCTTCTAATGTGTGGCGTAGGCATCGTTTGTTGCTTTTTCTGTAGTTCTTTAAGGTGTAAAGTTAGTTGGTGAATTCAGGATTTTTCTGGTTTTTTTTCAGTGAGGCTTGGATGGCTATGTATTCCCCCCTTAGGACACCTTTGCAGTATCCCATAGGTTTTGAACCAATGTGTTTTCATTTTCATTGGTTTCCATGAATTGTTTAAGTTCTTTGATTTCCTGGTTGACCCAAACATTCTTGAGCAGAGTGGTATTTAGCTTCCAAATGTTTGAATTTCTTCCAATTTTTTTCTTGTGATTGAGTTCCAGTTTTAAAGCATAATGGTCTGAGAATATGCAGGGAATAATCTCAATCTTTTGGTATGGGTTGTGAACTGATTTGTGACCTAGTATGTGGTCTATTCTGGAGAAAGTTCCATGCGCACTCAAGAAGAATGAGTATTCTGTTGTTTTAGGGCAGAATGTTCTGTATATATCTATGAGGTCCATCTGGTCCAGTGTGTCATTCAAAGCTCTTGTTTCTTTGTTGATTTTCTGCTTAGATGATCTGTCTATTGTTGAGAGTGGAGTATTGAGGTCTCCTACAATTAAAGTATTGTTATCAATATGACTCTTTATTTTGGTTAACAGTTGGCTTATGTAGATGGCTGCTCCCATGTTGGGGACATAGATATTTACAATTATTAGATCTTCTTGTTGGATAGACCCTTTAAGAATGATATAGTGTCCTTCTGTGTCTCTAACTACAGTCTTTAGCTTAAAATCTAATTTGTCTGATATAAGAATTGCTACCCCAGCTTTCTTTTGAGGTTTGTTGGCATGGAAGATGGATCTCCATCCCTTCACTTTCAGTCTGGATGTATCTTTAGGTTCAAAATGAGTCTCTTGTAGACAGCATATGGATGGGTCCTGTCTTTTTATCCAATCTGCAGCCCTGTGCCATTTTATGGGAGCATTTAGGCTGTTCACATTGAGAGTGATTATTGAAAGATATGAATTTATTGTCATCATGTTGCCTGTGACATCCTTGTTTCTATAGATTGTCTCTATAAATTTCTGTTCGATATCACTCCTGGGGTCTTTCTCCTTTTATAGAACCCCCTCTTAATATTTCTTGTAGGGCCAGCTTAGTGGTCACATATTCTTTCAGTTTCTGCCTGTCTTGGAAGCTCTGCATCTCTCTATCCATTCTCAATGACAGCCTTGCCAGATAAAGTATTCTTGGCTGCATGTTCTTCTCATTTAGTACCCTGAATATGTCTTGCCATCCCTTTCTGGCTTGCCAGGTCTTTGTGGGTAGGTCTGACGTTATTCTGATGTTCCTCCCTCTATATGTAAGGAATCTCCTCCCCCTAACTGCCCTTAAGATGATTTCCTTGGTTCTAAGATTTGCAAGTTTTACTATTACATGCCGGGGCATTGACCTGTTTTCCTTGATCTTCAGAGGGGTCCTTCTGCCTCTAGGACACGAATGTTTTTTTCAGTCCCCAGATTAAGGAGGTTCTCAGCTATGATTTGCTCAAATATATCTTCTAGTTCTCTCTCTCTCTCTCCACCCCCTCAGGGATCCCGATAATTCTGACATTGGAACGTTTCATGGTGTCACTTATTTCTCTGATTCTATTTTCATGGATTTTGAGTTGTTTCTCCCTGGCCTCCTTTTTTTCCTTCTTGTCTATAATTGGTCTTCTAGATCACTAATTCATTCTTCTGCCTCGCTTACCCTAGCTGTTAGATTATCTAGATTAGATTTGATCTCATTCATAGCATTTTTAAGTTCTGCCAATTCAGCTTTCATTTCTGCCCTTAGAGACTCTATGTTGCCATTACTCAATTTCTCCATTCCAGCTATTGTCTTCACAGCTGCTACCCTGAATTCCATCTCCAACATCCTGGATATATCTGTATCCATTTGTAAATCTCTGGCAGAAGTCATAGTCTCTGAGTCTTTCCTATTTTGGGGGTTCCTCCTCCTAGTCATTCTGTTGAAGGGTGGTTGAGGGAATGTACAGAGTCCAAATTATTGCCCACAACCCAAGCAAGATGCACCTGTTTTATAGGGACCTTAGGGTTGTTGGCCTCTTGTTTTCCCGGCCTGTCTTCTGGGGGAGGGGCCTGCCGCACTGTTACTCAGGCAACCCTGTTTGGGCAGTGTTGCCCTGCCCCTGGTGGTGTAGGATGGGTTCAGTGAAAACCGGTTTTTGGGGGGCTTTTGTTCTCTGGTGGCTTTCCCTGGTGGCTTTCTGCATCTCTTCCAAGAGTCAGAGCAGAAGAGATCTTTTCCAACCCTCTGCCTCAGAGCAGAGATCGCAGTCTGTTCTTCAGTGAGCTCTCCAGGCCACACTATCTCCATTTCTGTCTGTGCTGCTATAAACTGCAGTGTCCTGGGTTGTGCGCCCCTCAGCAGTGTTCCCAGTCCTCACCTCGAAGTTGGGCACAGGGCTATGTCTCTGCCCTTTGTGCTTCTAAAATCGTCAGCCACCCCCAGTTCACACCCTCAGCCCCGGCGCTCCAGGTTTCTGTCTGGGGATGTCCTAAAGTCCTTTCCCCGCCACTACAGGTCTGCATATCTGTGCCCCGTCCCCAGCACAGGACGCTATCACTCATTGGTGCTGTAGGATTGCCACGGCTCCCTCCCCCTTCAGTTTATCTTTGGATATGTGCCCGCAGAATCATGGCTCCCTGCTTCTATCTCAAAACCAAATGCCTGCGATAGTCTGTTTGTAGAGATCCAGATCCATCTTCTTACATCTAAGGCTGATTTCATGGGTGTTCAGAGTGGTCTGGTAGATATCCAGCTCAATTCCAAGGACTGGTTGGAATAGGGTCCCCTACTTCTCTGCCATCTTTTCCAGGTTCCCAAGGAATCATGACTGATATTTGTTAAGAGAGACTAAGGTACATAAACAAAAAACCCTAATTTTTTTAGTAAATGGGCCATATTGCTTTTGATGAGAATTATGGCAATATTTATTAAGAAACTTAACCATGTTGAAATACATTTATTTATAGATCTGTATAGTAAGGAAACCAGAGATCCACACTTACATATAATCATGTTAATTTATAATTGTGTGTTTAATTAGGAGTATTCAGGTTTCTCAAAAATTTTTATAACAGAAAAACATTAAAACTGCTAAATGTTCAAACAAGAATAGAGGAGTGCTTTTCACAGTGTGAGCCCTAATCCACAGTGGGTCATAGAAAAAGCTTACTGGGTCGCAAAGAATATATTTTTGCAAATTATCCCAATCTATTAAGGAGAGAATTGAGGCACAGAAAGACTAAATAAAGTGCCTGTAATGCCACATACTTAGCTAGGGAAAGCTGAGCTTTCTAACTCAAAAATCTCATGCTCTTATTGGATGCTTCCAGAAGCTGCTATGTTATTGGTCTACTTATGTAACATGGGTCTTATGGAAGGGAATGAGGGACCTTCAGACTATCAGGATTTAGAGGAGCTACGGGGAGTTAGCTGTCATGGGACTGAATGAGCAGAGTTGCCATCATTCTTATTCTTAATATTTCTTAAGAGATTTATTTTTTCTTTGGATTATCATGGCCATACTAATTTCAGGCACACCTGGGCTGCCTAGCTTGAATTTCCAGGTATTGGCCTTCAGAAACTGATACATTTTTAAAACATAACCCAAGCCTTTCAACCCCTGGGAAGCTGGGACATAAGAGTTATGCATACTTTATTAATAGTCCTACAATTGTCCTAAATTTTAAAAAAAATTCTAATAAAATATTTTAAGCATGTAACAAAGTGTGCAGGTAATATAAAAATTTTTCATGGACCCACAACCAAGATTTTCCCTTCTTTCTTTCCTTCCTTCCTTCCTTTCTTCTTTCCTTCCTTCATATTTGCTCCAACCATTATCTCAGAAGAGTTATAATTCATATGAAAACCTATATTGAGGGTTAAGTTTTGATTTCAATACAAAGAAATCTTGTCTTCAGTGTTCTTCTAATCAGTACGTGTATGTGTGTGAATGTGGGTGGGTGTTTACA
Organism: Mirounga angustirostris; assembly: GCF_029215605.1. Lineage (NCBI taxonomy): Eukaryota > Metazoa > Chordata > Mammalia > Carnivora > Phocidae > Mirounga > Mirounga angustirostris. The sequence continues at coordinate 52,587,872 of NW_026991709.1, read as the reverse complement.
TATGCTTGATTTAGAAATGTATTCCTTTAGGGCTAAGCTTCACCTTTCAAAGGTATTTTTTTTCTCATATACATATAAATATATATTTTTTGCTAATGAGTGGGTATGTATGAAAGACACCTAAATTGCCCATATCCTCCTCATATAATCAGAATCTTAATGGAACAATAGAAATGTTACAGTTGCTTCCAAAGTTTGAAAGAATGAGAGGAGGAAAATACTTCATTAGGATAAAATTATAGATTTTTTTTCCAATTAAACTTATATAGGTAAGAAATATTCATTCCCCAAATCTGATAACTTTGTGAGTTTTAGCATCTTTTAGCTCAATGGATTTGCTGATTATCTTACTATAAGAAGTATAGCATTTTTAATATATTCTAGGTACCATATGATATAGCAATAAATAAGAAACATGTCTCCTATTATGAAACTTGTATTAACAAGAGCATTAAGGCCTAATATAGTATATCCCAACATATTGTTTTGTTTTGTTTTATGTTTTTTTGTTGAAAACAGATTGTATCAATTCTGCAGTTAATTGCTATGCCAAATTACAGGTTTGGGGAAGGATGAGGCCATTTTAGGTAGAATGGTTAGGAAGGCCTCCTTGAAGAGGTGACATTTAAGCAGAAATTTTAGTTATTTGAAGGAAAAAGCCATGGTAGATCTGGGAATGGATATTCCAGAAGGAAAGTTCTAGAATATCTGGTGTAAAGGCCTAAGCTGCCTTTGTTTAGGACAGGCCAAAATAAGATCAAACAGCAGGGAGAAGCCAGAGCACACAGGGCCTTACAGACAGTTTATAAGTGAGGAGTTTGGATTTTATTCTGAGTGTGGTCAAAATCAGTGGGTTATTTTAAGCATGGAAATCACATATCTGACTTACATTTTAAAGAGGTCTTTCTATGTGTTACAAATAAGATAGACAAAAGGAGACTATAGGCCAGTATAGTTGTTCAGACAACTATATAGTTTAATTTGGAGAGAACAGTGGAGATGGTACGAAGTGGTTGGACTTTGGATGTGTTATTAAGATAGACTTATTGAGGACTTGCTCTGATTAAAAAAACATTTCTGGTAAGTGGTGAAAGGGTAGACTATGATGTGAGGAAAACCGTATACCTTTCTCATTGACAAAAATAAATGTCAAATGAATGAAAGAGATGTTTAAGAAACATCTATAAACATATCAGAAGAAAAATGTAGAAACATGTGATTAAGACAAAAGGTCAGAATCCAAGAAGAATCCAAAAAGGCAAAAGAAAGTATTTGAGATTATATAAAATAAAACAAAAGAAAATATTCTGAATTTCTAAAGATTACTTATAAGTCAATTAAAAGCACAATAAAAGAGGGGACAAAACATAGAAACAAGAATTTCAGAGGAGAAACAAATGTAGTTGATGAAAACAATTCACAGCTTCATCTCCAATCAATGAAACAGAAATTCAAATGAAGATTTGTAAGTCATTATGTTAATAGATGTTTGAAAGATGGCTAATACCAGGTGTTAGTGAGAACGTAGCCAAAGAAATGCTTTCATACCTTGTGGATGTTCATAAATTGTGGCTGAGAGTATAAATTAGCACACTCTTATTGGAAAGCAACTTGGGCAATGCCAATCAAACTGCTATTTCCTTTGATTCCTAGATATCTGCCATAGGTGTGCAGAAGCATGTACAAGGATATTCATTTCAGCATCATAATAGCAGTGAAAAACTGGAAGTCTGAACATCCATCAGAAGAGACAATTAACTGAACTATGGCACATGCTACCTAAAGCTATGTGGGAATCAGATATGTCTGCATGCCCCTAAAAAGATCCCCAAACCATTGTCAGGAAAAAAAAAAAAAAACCCAAACCCCAAATAAAACAAGTTGTAAAACAATTCATGAAGCCTGGTCCTGTTTAGGTAAACACAAAACAAAACACACACACACACACACACACAGAAACAGAAACCAAAAAACCCCACACAAATTATGTGTATATGTATTTGATAGTAATATATTTTATAATTGTGTTTATGTGAATGCACAAAAGTCTACACATATGTACATAAAATTGTTAACTCTGATTACTTCTAGGAAAGGAAATGGATTTGGAGTAAGAGCGAAAAAGTAATTTTAGTTTTCGCTCTCTATAGTTTGTAATGTTATAAATTTTCTTTGAGAATTTACTCATGTATTCCTTATCTAATTAAAATTAAATTTTTATGTATACTGATTAGTCCATTTGGCAAGTCATATAAACTCATCAATCTGACTTGAATTATTCCCAGAATGAGACTATCTCTTTTTAAGTCTACATGGTTTCTATTCATCAACCAAATGTGCATCCCCCAACTTATTTGGCCTTCAGCCCTGCCAGGCAATAGTCATCCAATTATTTCTCCAGTCCTTTCAGGAACAATCTAAAACCTTCCACCCTTTCCCCAGCCCCCAAATTCTCCACCTTTCTCTTCACCATCCACAGATGGCCTCTGGTTTTAATACTAAAAAAGAGACTAGTAAGCAGAAATGTCTCACTTTCCTACTTCTCTGCTATAAACTTTTTATTTTTAATTCCTCTTTTATTCGTATTTTTAATTCTCTACTACCAACTGTATTACTGCCATCTTTTCAGATATTCTACCTAGGTTATGGCAAATTGTGCCATGTACTCCCTGGGGAGGAGGGGCAGGAATTCCATGTTGAAGTCCCAATCCCAACTACCTCAGTACATGACCTTATTTGGAGATAGGTCTTTAAAAAGATAATTCAGGTAAAATGAGGTCGTATTCCACTATGACTGGTATCCTTCCAAGAAAAGAAACAGGATACAGACATGCACTGAGGGAAAATTATGTGAAGACAGAGAAGACTGACTTCTACAAGCCAAGGAGAGGGGCCTCAGAAGAAACCAGCCCTGCTGACACCTTGATTTCAGACTTGCAGCCTCAAGAATTGTGTGTTTATTGTGTGAGCTGCACAGTCTGTGCTGTTTGTTACGGCAGCACTAGCAGACTGATACACGCTCACACTGGCAGACTTTCTTCTCCTCTGAACAAATCCCCACACTAGTGCTCCAGATCCCATCTGTTCCTTCCTCCAGGTTTCATCTTTCTCTTTTGTGTTTTCTGATTTACATTTTCTATTGATTTTCCCCCTTCTAATTATACATATGTTGGTGTATATGTACATACACACGCTCAGGTTATACATAGCCTCATGGTCCTGCCATCTGAGAGAAAATGAAACAACCGCTACCACAACAAAACATATTTGGCTGCACATTTCCCTCTATTGTATTGGGTTTGAGACTTCAATCAACTTACAGAAATAGTAGCTTGCACTTTTTCTATTTACTTTTTAATATTCCATTTGATTTTCAACCTAACTCAGTCTGGATTATGCTTTCGCCACTATAGCTCTGCCATTGCCCCTTCCAAGATGACCAGCTGTCCATTCTACCAATGAGGAAAGGGAGACTTCGAAAAGTTGTCTGACTTGCCCAGGGTCACACAGCTAGAAATAACCATGCTAGGGTTTGAACCTAGTCTAACTCCAAAGCTTTTAAAAACATCATTTAAACATCATTTTAATGCATGATGAAGCTCATGCTTTGAGGAAGCTTCAGCTTAAAGCCACTTGCAGGAAGCAAGAGTAGGCATCGTGATAGAGACATGGGATTAATGCAGGGCTGAGAGGCAGGAGACAACTCAACACCTGGCCTGTCTCCATTGTGAGTATGTGGGAAGTCCTGATTGTGTGAGTGCAGGGGGCATTTGATGCCATCCGTGGAATGTCCAGTTTGTCTCCCTTGCCACCCACATTAGCCTTGAAAAAGGAATGCAAGGGTATTGGAATATACAAACAGAAAAGATTTAGAAATGAGGAATATTTTATCCAAAGAAAAATATGCCTGGACTTCAAGGTCATGAAGAATTATTATAAAAAGAATAGTCTTTTACAAGGCTTTTATGAAGATGGTCATGTCGTCTCAAATTAAATAAGAGAGAGGATGCTGAAAATATATTATGAAAAACTATAAACGTCATATAAAGCAGGACCTGATTTTAATAATAATGTTTATCGAGTTCCTATGATACCTCAGGTGCTAGTCTAGCACATTACCTGTGTCATGTTGTTAAACTCTCAGGACAAACCTGTGAAGTAGACAGTGTGACTGGGTGATTTTTATCTGTATGTTTTGTAGTTATCAAGTTCCCACAAATAGTATACTAATAAATCATTTTAACCCAAAGTGAATAAAGGGACAACATGAGAGTACATCAAAAAGTCATAATAAATCTTAAAATCAGCCTAGCATACCCCTCTGACCCTGAAACACTTTCAAGACAAGGATATTTCACTTAGCAAAAACAGAAGCAATGAAAAAATATGCACATGGGATGTCAGATCTTCCGTTGTGCATTCAAAGGGAGTATACTTTTATGAGAAATTCAAAGTGAGAAAGCTTATCAAATCATAGTAAAAATTGGTCTAGATTCCACATATCAGATGTCATGATATAATATATTTTACTTGTTTTGAGACTTAGAGGAAAAATGGCTTTATTAACCTTTTTGTTTGTCTCTAATTAGAGCTATTAACTCACTAGTACATGGGTAGCAGGGAGTTGGCAAGGAGTTAGAATAATCATGCCAGAGTATTATCTGTATGTGTTACCTACAAAAGGTAAGAAGATAAGCACTTGAACTAAAACACTAACATTTTGAAGTCCTCTATAAATAACAGACAATTTGGCTTATTTGGGGAACAACACAGGGAATTGTATCTTAGGTCACTAACAGGAAAATTGGGTCTCACCAATTTGTAGCTTGCTGTAGCACTGACCAAGTGATTATATTAGGGTGCAGAAGTAGATGTAATTTAACAGAGTTCTGATGGGACTTTTGCAGTCTATCATAGAAAAAGTTAATAAGCAAAAGGCTAGACTTCAGTCTAAGTGTGAACCTAGCTAAGACTGATTATAGCCAAAAATAACATAGGATAGGAGTAAATTGTAGAAGTCCTCATGGAGAGGTGACAAATGGAGTCCTTCAGGACTGATTGCCAGGCCCATTACTTTTTAACACTCTGGATAAGTTATGGTGTCTGAATGAGTTGGTAACCTTAAGGATCCAATTTTATTTTCTGGAGAAGTTATTGAATAGAACACTTCAGTTGCTTCGAAAATTTTTTTAAAGCTATGACTATTTAGACTAATTTTATGAACTCTCACATTTCTTAGGCTTGGTTGAGAGAGAGAATGTCAAGTTCCTACCTAGAAAATGTATACCTCGGGGCGCCTGGGTGGCTCAGTTGGTTAAGCGACTGCCTTCGGCTCAGGTCATGATCCTGGAGTCCCTGGATCGAGTCCCGCACTGGGCTCCCTGCTCGGCAGGGAGTCTGCTTCTCCCTCTGGCCCTCCCCCATCTCATGTGCTCTCTCTCATTCTCTCTCTCTCAAATAAATAAATAAAATCTTTAAAAAAAAAAAAAAAAAGAAAATGTATACCTCTTCATCACTGTTGTGGATTATGTTTGAATTTCTAATTGTTAGAAATATTGTTTAATATTTGTCAAGTATTTTCTATGTATAGGAACTACCCTGTATTTTAGTAATAAATAGATGAAAATGCTTTCATTCTCCTCAAGCGTGGGAGGCAGTTGAATGCTGGAAAAATGATGATAAATTTTGGTAAGGATGCATAGGCCGGGGTTTATGAGAGTACAGAAGAGGGGACCCTACCTCGTCTAAAGTTCAGGGCAGTCTTCCTCCTAGAAGGAATGTCAACCTACTCTTGACAGTGAAAGTGGACCTAATCTTATAAATGAAAGTAATTAGACAAAAGGATTAGTGAAGATGCAGAGGAGAGCCCTTTATGTAAAGGCACAGAGGTCTGAGGGGGAATGTGGGTCACTCAGAGGACAGCCAAGTATGTAATCTAGAGTTTCAGGTATAGATTGTTAAATGGCTCTAATTGTTCCCCTTTCTGGACCCATGACATTAACAGTATAACATTTTAGCCCTCCCCATAGAGAAACTGAGTCTCTTGACTCATCCCTTGAATCAGGAGTGGCTTTGTGACTTACTTTGGCCAATAGAATGCAACAGAAGAAAGGTACCAGTGCTGAGCACAGACTCAAGAGGTCTTGCCACTTCTCCTCACCCTCCTGGAAGCTTGTCCAAGCCACTGTGTGAACAGGCATGAGTTGAGCTGCTAGAGGGTTAGAGACTATGTAAGGCAAAGTCAACCATTCTGGCCAAAGCCATCCTAAAACAACCTGTTGCAAGCCAACTTGGCAGCTCATACAGATGCACGAGTGAACCCAGCAGAGACCAGTAGAACCGCCCAGCTAAACCCAGCCCAAGTCACCAAACTGAGCAATAGAGAGGATAGAAATACAGCAAAAGCAAATTCATACAGTAAAAAAAAAAAAAAAAAAAAAAGAGGCTGAATAGAAGAGGAGGACAAGATTGTGCTATGTTTTTTGGACTCTCTACTGAAGGCGATAAGAACTAATAATTCCCCAAAGATCAGGCTTTAATAATTTTTTCCTATATTGATATTTTTGGAGAACTCTAAAGGTATCCTGCAAGGACATCTTTAATCACTTATTTATGGGTGCTTAGAAGGAATAACCATATTTAAGTTATGCCTGATGGTTGAACCAAATAGCTTTATAGAAATCTAATTCCCAAGTTGGGTTCAACTGTGGCAGAAACATTTAAACCTATCCAATGTAAAAGCACTCGGGAAAGTGTATTCTGGGGAAAGCAAGATAGCCCATTTGAAATGGTATCCTGAAGTCTCTCATGATTTATGGATGGTATTGCTGCCCAAAATTCTTTCCCCTACCCTATTTTTGCCAACACATCTTTATCCTGCTTCTTCATCCTGTTCGGCATGTTCCTAGTAATCTTATATTTAATCTGAAAATTGTAAGTTGTCCTAGCAAAGCTAACTGTTACATGCTGATGGATGATGATATGTGTCCTTTAAAGTGTGTGCTGCAGCCACTTTTGTTTGAAGCGTGTGACAGAGTCACCAACAAGCCATGGGTATACAAGGTTGAACAAGGAACCCCTGATTTACAAAGCAAATATTATTCCAGGCTAACACATGCCTGTGGAAATGCTCTTTTGCTAAGTCAAAACTAGAATGATTGAACATAACATTGTTTGAAGGTAGAATCAAGAAGAGGCTTGGGGAAGAAGAAAAACGCTACTTCTCCTCTCTTTTTTCCCCCACAAATAGGGAGGATCACAAGATGTTTGTCATATTTCCCCATGGATTAGTTCTGTGTTTGAGAGGTGCTTGTGTGTCCTAGTACCTATGTATGTATATTTAAAGATACTGTTACACTACATGTACCTGCAATAGTCATCTATCTTGATCAGTGGTTATGGTTATCACCAGGTATTCACTAACCATCTATCCTCTGCCCAACATGATACTGATTTTGAGATAGTCATAAGAAAGATAAGGTGGAGCCCCTGACTTCAAGATGCACATACACTGGAGATGCAAGACTAACTTACCTGGAGAAAATCAGACAACCCATTTATTTTTTTTAAACGATTTATTTATTTATTAAATTTTATTTTATTTTATTTTATTATGTTAGTTACCATACATTACATCATTAGTTTTTGATGTAGTGTTCCATGATTCATTGTTAGCATATAACACCCAGTGCTCCATGCAATACGTGCCCTCTTTCATACCCGTCACCAGGCTAGCCCATCCCGCATCCCCTCCCCTCTGAAACCTTCAGTTTGTTTCCTGCAGTCCATAGTCTCTCATGGTTCGTCTCCGCCTCTGATTCCCCTCCCCTTCATTTTTCCCACCCATTTCTAATGCTCCATTTGAGCACAGCATTATCTAGTGTGCACATTTTGGAATTTTCAAAAACTTATTTCAATTAACTGGTCATATTTCATACGCGATCTATCATATCTGGTGTAATTCTTACATGGCAGTAATATTATTGTTGAGAAATTATTCCCTTTCAAGGAACTATATATATATATATTTAATTTTTATTTATTTATTTATTTTTTGCAAAGGGAGTAGAAGGCAGGAAATCATTAGAAACATGTTCACTCGGCAACCTTATTTCACGTCTAGATTCTGAATCCCACTGTTCCTTCCCCCCTCTGATCAAGAACTGTGACGAAGGTCATCAATGGAAAAGTTAATTGGGTTCCCTTGATCTCTTACAGATGCCTTCTCTCCTCAGGATTCCTCAGGTTCCTGTCTAGAGCTACTTAAGGGCAGCAAGTCTTCTTCAGACATTTCCTTCCTCAGGGGAGATAATTCGTATGTGACTTAAAGGTGGTATTTACACATCAGGGAGCAGTGAGCAAAATTAGAAAGCAGGTACAGTTTGTCTTAGTCTTCCTCCCCTCCCCTTTCTGAAGGCTCATCCCTGCACGGGGGTTCCCCAGCATGTGTTCCAACCATCTTCTCTCAGTGAGAGCTTGTCACCCACAAGGAGCTGTCCGGATCTGCCTGCCAGGGAAGAGTTCTTGACATTTCCTTCCCCCCTCCTCACAGTCCAAACTTATCTAACCTTCGGTCCATTTGCTTTGGGTCTGTTTTCTATTAGAGAGTGATAATTCGGCTTGTAGCAGTATGTTTTAATGAGAACTCTTCACTCTTTACCCACCCACCATATAACACATTACATTTTAATAGGGGCCTTAGGGTACAGTGATTTAACCTAAGAGAACAATTTCAACCATGATATGTGGTAATTTGGAACCTTGAAGATGTCATCAAATACTTTCAGAGCCTTCTTTTTGTTACAGTGAAAATGTATTCTTTCCTTTCTCGGAGTTGTTGAGAGTCGAGTACATTTGATAAATGCTGGAATCCCAGCTAATTGCTTCACCTCCTTTTTATTTCTTGGCCAAAGCCAGCAGCAAAATTTTGAACATATCATCTTTTAAACTTTTATCCGTAAAGCAAAAAAACAAAAAACAAAAAACAAAAAAACCTTACCACATTGCATTTTAAAATGTATACTTTTGTGCTTTAAAAACATGAGGGTGTGTGAGTGTGGACAATTTGTTTCTGTGTGTGCATGTGTTTGTGTGTGGAGGGGTTGTGTTTAATAGGGGCTTGTATTAGCTTTCTATCATTGCATAACAACTGTATTATGCACTTTGTAGCTGAAAACAGCACCTGGTGATTATCTCACATTTCTATATGTCACAAGTCCAGGCATGGCTCAGCTGAAATCAGGTTCTCTGCTTAGGGTCCTGTCAAGCTAATATAGAGTGTTGGCCATGGCTGGGTTTTTATCTTAGGGTCAGGGACCTCTTCTAAGGCCATTCAGATTGTTAACGGAATTCAGTTCCTTTTGATTATAGGTCCCTGTTTTTTTGCGGGCTATTGACCAGGACTACTCTCAGTTCTTAGAATTTACCTGGACATTCCCTTCCCCATGGTTTTCTCTACAGCATTGCCATTTGCTCCTTCAAGGCCAGCAGGAGAATGTCTCTGTTGCTTTGAATCTCTTTGACTTCTTTCTCTTATTTGTAAACCCTCTTTTAAAAGGGCTTGTCTGATTAGGTCAGGCCCACCCACACTCAGGAGGAGGGGATTATACAGGATGCACATACCAGTGGTGAAAATTTTGGAGAATTTCTTAGAATTCTTCTTACCACAGAGCTTTTCTTGCTTTTCTTCTAAATATTCATTGAGAGAGTAAAAATATGGAAGGGGCAATAAATGAATAAATGAATAGCTGTAATAAGAAAGCAGAGACTTCCCCTGAGGCTGAAACCATAGATCCAAATATATGTAACAGCCTACCTTTCTCTGGAGACGGTACTCTCCAATAGAACTTTCTGCAACAATGCAAATGTTCTGTATCCTCTCTGTCCAATACAGTAATGGTGAGGTGCCTATGGCTGTTGAGAATTTGAAATGTGGCTAATAAATACTGGATTTTAACTTTTATTTATTTTTAAACAATTTAAATTTACATTTAAATTGCCAGATGCCTCAAGCGGGTACCATGATGCCCAGTACCACTTGAGAGCAATATATGTAACTCCCAGTCCGTCTTCACTGTCCTGAGCTGCAGGATCATCTCCCACATGCTGAAATACTCTGTCTGGTGTTTATATTCTACCTGTATTTTCCACCTGTGCTTGGGATTTCAGTTTAAATTCCTCTTCCTATCTTTATATCTATAGTTTACATCTGCTTCTGGCTTCCTGCCAAACTGGCAGTTTTAGATATTGAGTCATTTCCTATATAAATTCGTAATTGTAAGAAGTTCTAACATCATGTAGTTTAATCAAAGTAGAAATCCCTCCTCTACCTTTGTCACACACATGCCCCCCAAATAGTGATTGTCACCTTTATTGAGCATTTATTCTCTATGAAAGGCACTAAGCTAACTGCCTCATGCATGGTCTCACTCAATCTCGACAAAGACCCCATGTGGTGCTACTATGATTCCCATTTTACAGATGAGGAAACCTATTCTTGGAGAAGTTAAGTAATTTCGTGAAGTCTCATAATTATTTAGTGCTGGAACAGAAATCAAGCTCAAGTTCCTTGTCCACAATTACGCTTGATTTTAACCTGTAAACTATATTACTAACAACTGCTCTTGCTAAGTGTAATTAAGCCTGTTTCTACTATTATTAGTGACAGTGAGCCCATAACCTTGAGAGACAATGCATTCTATTTCCTGGCAGCTTTTAGAGAGCTTTGATTCTTCTGTGGTCTTTCAGTGGTTTCCATTGCAACAAATGGCTAAGCCTTCCACGTCTCTGGGTCTCTGGGTTTTCTCTCTTTCTCTCTCAGGTTTTAAGTGTGGCTCCACAAACTCTGAGCTCTGAACATATTCCATGAGTCCTCGTAAATTCTCTGCTCATAGCAAAGACATGCGTCTGTGCCATGTTTGGAGCTAAACTAGGAGAATAAGATCAATCCTGCCATCGGAGCGGTGAGAACCATGTAGGTTTATATAGAAAAACATAAAGATTATATGTTAAAAAAAAAAGAAGAAGATAGCAGGAAGGGAAAAATGAAGGGGGGGAAATCGGTGAGGGAGACGAACCATGAGAGACTATGGACTCTGAGAAACAAACAGAGGGTTCTGGAGGGGAGGGGGTGGGGGATGGGTTAGCCTGGTGATGGGTATTAAAGAGGGCACGTACTGCACGGAGCACTGGGTGTTATATGCAAACAATGAATCATGGATCACTACATCAAAAACTAATGATGTAATGTATGGTGATTAACATAACATAATAAAATTTAAAAAAAGAAAAACATAAAGAAAACGTGGTCTGTGATAGAGAGGCAAGAATGAGATTCTAATATAATGCAACAGATATCATTCCTGCTGTGGAGGGTTTAATTATGCAAACTTCCAGGTCTGGTGCAAAATGAAAATATGTTTTTTAAAAAAGCAAGGATAAATCGCTAGAAATGGTATTAAAATGTAAAAACTTTTTCTTTTCTCTTGCAGTTTCTCTCTTGATGTGTCAGTGTTTTATTTGCTATTTAATGGTCGGAGTTAAGAACAGTATTTTTAATTTTAGCATAACTTTTACTGTTTATATTGTGTAATGCTAGTCTTAAATGCAATAAGTAAGAGCATTTAACTCATCTCTAGAGCCACCAAAGTCACGCAACTTGTATTTAGTAGCTCAAATGTGCACATGGCATTTTGTTTTTACGAGAACAATGGCAACGCTGCCCAAATCTAACTCAACTGTTTGTATTTTACTTCTTGATAGGCACTCTCTCTACCAACACATTCTACCTTCAGCTTGCTGAGTAAGGAAGGACTAAACGGAAAAGGATCTGTGGGTTGCCCTATTTTTTCTTTTCCTTCTCTGTCATCATTTTCTGTATAGTGATTGCTTAATAGAAATAACATGAGTAAGAAAGGATATAATAGGATTCCTTGATTGTGTTCTTGGAATGTCATCACTGTGGTCAGTGATTGAATTGCTTATTCTGCACCTCGTTCTGAACAGCTACATGGGTCTGTCTCTCTCTCTCCCTTCCTGTCAGCATATTGAGGAGGAATATATATAAATATATCCCTCCCAAGTAAAGATTTATTTTCTACAGGAAGGACATTTTTTAGTAATCTATTTAGAACTCTACTCGCAAAACCTAAAACCATTTTATTTCCTATGGACCTTTTCTCGATTTCTCTTCTAAAAAAATAATCTCTAAATATCAAAAAAGCTTTGTAACTTATATCTATGCCTTTGACTAAAGACTTCCTAGCCGACACTGGCACATACATCTTTTAATTCTTTATTTTCACTCTCACAATTTGTTTTAACATGAATGAGGAAATTTTTAATTTTTGTTTGTATTAATATCAGAAAATACCATCTTGGAACTTTTCTTTCTTCAGCTACAAATTTGTGAAATAAATTCACTCACTCAGCCATTTATGGGGTACCTTTCATGTGACATACTCTGTGCTAAGCATCTAAATTATTTCTAATCCTTGGTGTAATCTTATCAAATGTATATAATATTTAGAATTGGTCTAGGTGCCAACGGCTGATTGGGGCACAGGAAAGTACATAAAATTCAAAATGATTCATATATCCATAAATGTAGTCATAAAATCAGAATTGAGTGGATTGCAGATCTTTTCATTAAACAAAATAAAAAAATAATCAATACTAGTGATAAGATTCTTAGATTATAGGGGATTTATTATCATCCCCTTAAATGAAGGCCCTGAAAGGAAGAGACAATATCCAATGTTGTTGTTTTTTTCCTAGCTCCAACTGCTAATGTTGTTTCTGGCATATAGCTGAAGTTCAAAATATGTTTGGAGATTATATTTAGGAAATTTAATGAGAACAAAATAAATTGCTATGGAGTTTTTCTGTGTTCAAAAATGTATTTTATTTATTTTTTATTTTTTAGATTTATTTATTTGACAGAGAGAGACACAGCGAGAGAGGGAACACAAGCAGGGGGAGTGGGAGACGGAGAAGCAGGCTTCCTGCGGAGCAGGGAGCCCGATGCGGGGCTCGATCCCAGGACCCTGGGATCATGACCTGAGCCGAAGGCAGACGCTTAACAACTGAGCCACCCAGGCGCCCCCAAAAATATATTTAGCTTTTCTCGCCAAAGGAACATACAATTGTACTATTTGAACAATCAAGCTTCAGTGTGAATACTTTAAAAATTTATCAACTTGTCTCCTTTGCAGAAAAAGAGGCAAAAGTCCTAGAAATAATGTAGGCATAGTTGTAGTACCAAAGACTTCTTTATGTTCATCAAGTTATTTCATTCTGTTCTTTATCTTCACACCATAACAGTCTTGATGGAAACTGAAGTATTGCAACAAGAACAATTGTATAATTAGGAGACAATCATTTACTCTGGCAACATCTTGGAAGTATGAGTTTTAAAGAACAATTAAAATTTCTATGTGTTTGATTGGAATGTGTTTATCCTGATTAGCGATTTACAAACATTTCTATCAACCTTCTCTAAGAAAGTCTCAGAACATTTTAGCTTCCATATGGGCCTTTAGGTGATATGTATTTTTGATTCTAAAATAGTCAAAGGCTTACAATGAACTTAATAACTCATTCCATTTATTTCCTCCCTGGCAAGAGAATTGCTTTAAATAAAGAATTCAATCTATCTATAGTTCTACAGAGAAATGTGAAGAGTCAAAATAATCAAATTAGAAGATCCAAGTTTGAAAAGTGACATAAATGGAATGATCCTCACTCGCCAAACTTGAGAAGTTTTCAAATCATGTCATTAATATAGAGGAAACAGACCTATATTTGCTTTTTGGGAAGATAAACGCAGAGGTACTGTCTGCCATTCAGAACATCTTCATCGCGGGACAGTTGGATAATGAGATTCTGCACAAAAGAGATAGATTCTTTTAGGGGGAAGTCATGATGTAAAATGGTTCTTAATGAGACATATAACAGAAGTTGAAATTTAATACTCGTGGATTGCAGTAGTGAGAATATTTACAGACTAGATTTCTCTAGTTGATAATTTTTATGGAAACTATCTTAATTGTAGTACTCATAATGCTATTTTATAATTTTACTGGGACCCATCACTTGCAAAGTGCTTTTAAAACTTACAAAAAGTCCTGTATGGTAAGTCATTTCTCCATTTTAGACATTAAGAATTAGAGGTTAAGGACATTGCTTAAAATCTTACAAAACTTTTACAAAGATAAGAGAAAACATGCCCATTTTCTTAGTTTCTTATTTTTATTTCCTGAGCCTTAAACCCAGAACTTCAATGATCGCATTCCAGTGTGTTTTACTCTAGAGGAAACTAGTTAACTCCTCCCCCAATCTCTCTTCATTAGGAATTTACAAATCCCTTCCAATGAATGCAGAGACTAAATGCCATATTTAGAGATCTTGAATCCAAGGATTTATCTCAACAAACATGAGCCTAGGTTGAAAATAAAAAAGTAGGGGTTTGTTTAAAAGTAATGCCTTTCATAAGTACGCTTTTAAGGGTTGTAATTAATGTAAGATTGGTGTTGAAAGAAATTTCCCTTCTTTTAGCTATTTCCATGATAATACATCTGGTAATAATGTATTTGATTTTTTGTACATATGCATTTATGACTATTTATATTGTCTAAATTTATGAATGAAAATTTGAGTTAGATTGTTCTCATGCTCAAATGCCTGTTAACCAAATCACACATACTCTATTTTATGCTACCTCCCACTGCTTATTAAGAAATAACTTTTAAAATGCTTCTTCCTAATATTGTTCTAAAAAAAATCAGGGTTGCTAGATTTAACAAAAATATAGGGTACCAAGTGACATTTGAATTTCAGATAGATGATGAGTAATTTTTTTATATCACTATGTCCCTAACATTGCATGGGACGTAATTATCCTAAAATAATTATTCATTGTTCATCTGAAATTCAAATTTAACTGGGCTTCCTGTATTATATCTGGCAACTCTAAATAGAACCAATGGGAAATCAAAATAGTTTTGTCATTGGTTCCATGTGTGATAGCAACAGCCAGAAGTTTAGGGCCGAGTCACGGAGACAGGAATAAATTTTTCCTGAATCTGATTCAAATTACCTTAATGAGTGAGGGATTATTTTTTTCCCACATAGCTGAATGTCAGAAGAAGAAGAAAGGAGCCCCAGGTGCACTATGATCAACAATTCAGTCATGTCCGCAAGGACCTGATTCACAGATTCCTTCCATGTCTCTGCTAGGCAGCCCTCAGGCCTCCCTTCCTGTGTACAAGTTGATATGGCAGTTTTTGGATCACATCAGGAGATGGCAATGTCCAGAGGCAAAAAATAAGCTATTTATTTCTGTGTTGTTTTCTTAGGAGCAAGCCTTTCCCAGAAGCCCTGTGAAGGCCTGGCCTCAAGACCACATGCTTCCCTTTCCTGCAAACTAGTCATCTACAGGCATCATGAAATCATGAGTTTTAATCTAGTCCTGATACACCTGCAAAGGCAGGCGAGAGGTCAATTTCCCATGAGGCACCTGGAGGAAAAGGAGACCTGCACAAATTAGGCTCTATGAGAGAGGAAGACGATGGTAAAAAAAAAAAAAAAAAAATAGACAGCCACTATGTTCTGTTAGTTCTAGTATGCTAGATTCATACAATCTCATTGGTATAGGGGAACCTGCAGAGTTCCTACAAAATTAAATTTGCTAACACATAGAATGGCCAGCCTTATAGGGAAACTTTAGATGTTTCCAATTGCATGGGAGTATCTCCCATTCTGAAGAGGGAGGGAGCTATACTAGATTGCTGAGCTCATCACTGAACAATGATTGTACAGAAAGGAGATGGTTTAGTGAAGGAGGAAGAAGGAGACCGAAACTTTCCTCCCATTAAAAGTCTTAAGGGCATTTTCATGTTCCTCTAGAGTGGAGTTGACCTTATTGTTTCAGATCTTATTTCAAAGATACCCACACAGAGCTACCGTGAGCTCAATTGATCTCAATGGCAGCATGAAAACGAGTCACTTCTAGTGAGATTTTAGTTGGTATTTGCTGAGAATCTGTTTTGAGATTAAAAAAATAACCAAAGACAAACACATCATCTTCTTCTCCTCCCCCACTGCTCCTCCTCCTCCTCCTAATTATTATTATATCATTAACAGTTACCTTGAATCATAAATAAGACTATAAATTGAAACTTGAGAGTGTAGATTGGGAAAATTATGTTCTTATACAGTGGAAATTCCTAATTTAGTTGGGCTGAGTGAATAATTCTTGGGATTTGGAATAAGCAAAGTAACTATAATTAGTTTGACATATGAATGAACCGTTGTGTTTTTCTTTATGGCTTTAGCTTAATATCGAAATTCGTTATTACAGGTATGCAGGACTCCCAGACAAGTGTACTCTGTACAAAACACAGACTGCCTTTGTGACCTACTGCTGCAAAAGCAAGTAAGAGGCAGTTAAAAGCACAGAATACAGAAGGCAAATAGACACACCCTTGCGAACTCTAGCTACCTTCCTGCTGCAAATGAACCCATTCATAAGCAATGAGAGCAAGATTTCTGGTTCTGATCCCTCACAATAAATTCCTACAGTGACTACTCTAGAGGTGGAGGTGAGATTGAGATGCTGTCTGGGAACCGTCAGGAAGCAAGTGGCCTCAATTAATAGAAAATAAATAAGGGCTGCAACCTTGGGAAATGTATCAGGTTACTGAGTGATAGGAAGGTAATGATGACATGTATCAAGAGTATCACATTACAGAAGAGCTTTAGAAATGAGCAAAACTCTCAGGCTCCATCCTACACTATCCAAAAAGTCATAGATTAATACATATATTCTAGTGAGCTCAGGCAAAAAAAATAATAATAATGAACAACCACCATGGCTTAATGGTGATGTTCCAGAACACTCTTCAGGTCTCTTTTTTCTCTGAGTCTATTTTTAGTAACAATTTTTAACTTAAATGTTTTAAAAATAGTTTTTCCTTCTAGTATGGACTAAATATCAGGAATGCCTGTCAGTTATATTTCTTGGTACCATTTAATAGATTAATTTGACTTTTACTGAGTTCTGGTAGTATTCTAGACACCAGGGACACAAAGACCAAAAAGATGAAAGTAGAGACATGGAAATGTGGATTGACATTACCATGGTTCTTCTGGAAGAATGACTGTTACCTTCAGGGAGGCTACGTCCTTGTAAA
This sequence comes from Mirounga angustirostris, assembly GCF_029215605.1. Lineage (NCBI taxonomy): Eukaryota > Metazoa > Chordata > Mammalia > Carnivora > Phocidae > Mirounga > Mirounga angustirostris. The sequence goes on along the minus strand of NW_026991709.1, from coordinate 52,570,683 downwards.
CATAAAATTATTGTATATGAAAAATCACAGTAATGAAAACATAAGTTCTTATAATAAAAACACAAATAGAGAAAAGCAGCACAGTGTTGCTAACCATAACATGGACTGGACAGTACGTGGGACTTTCTGGGAAGCCTTTATCAGGGATGTAGAATTTGAGATGGAAGGATGAGGGGAGGATAACAGGGAGAAAATGTGACAAGAAGCATGAGGGTGTGGAATAAAATATGCTGGTCTGCAAATAATCCGATATGACTGCAATATAAAATGTGGGTTGTTGGACAAAGTTTAAAGGGCTTGTACAACCCAGCTGAAGGACAATGAGATTATAGACTAAATCAACAAGGAAATGGAGAGTAGAAACCGAAATGAGTTGTCAGTGAACTGGTCTTGGTCACCAAATAAATATAAATGATGAGGAAAATGTAGTCATTAGGGTTGTTTACCAAATGTTTCCCATTTTCCTTCTCAACACTGTTAGTGTTGTATTTCTCATTCCCCCAGAAGTGGGGTGTGGCACTGGGACTTGCTTTGGCCACTGCATGTGAGCAGAAGTGCTGTATGCTGCTTCTAGGTGGATGCTCGTTAAACAATTTGACATGCTGTCTTCCCTTGGCTGTGGTAATCATGGAAATGTGTGTTGAGATAGATCCCTGTTAGTTCAGCTCTTCCAACAACTGTGATGAGCAGAAACCCCTGCCAACTCATGTTGAACATGTGTGAGCAAGAAATAAACTTTTGGTGGTGAAGCCACTGAGATTTGGTAACTGTTGTTTGTTACTGGCACAATCTACTCTGACCAGAAAACATACTCTCCAACATTCCAGGGAACACTATTAATTTACCAGCACCTGTCTGACCTGAGCAAACACAGAAATTCACTATTTAGACCCGATTGCATGCCTAGATTTGGATTTTGAACAAGTTCTACACATCAAGCCTTGTGGTTTAGCTGATTATTGGGGTCACGGTGAGATGACCTTGGTAGGAGATCAAGACCCCTTTGTGTGCAATTTTAAAATAGAATATAGCAGTGACAGCCGCTGACCAGAGGCCCTTTGAAGAACAAGGTAGTCATCAGTATGCCAGCCAGACCTTTAAGGGCATCAGGATTCACATCTTAAAATCACATGCCTAGGAGTCTTCAATATTGGACAAAGGAGATAGGTAACCCTTTCCAGGAGAGGGCAGAAAAGTGCTCATGCTGATTGGAAAATGATAGTCATTGAGGTATGTGCATTCAGCACAGAGTTGCATCTGTAGAATTAAATTATCTTTTGTGTCTGCAGTGTAGGAGGCAATGCACTTACAGAAAGCTCTGGAAGAGTGTGTTGCTGTGGTTACTCCTGTTCATACATAAGTTGTCTCTTACTCAGCTTGTTCCCTTCTTGTCTGGAGCTTTGTGGGCCTGGCTGAGTCTGTGGGAGCAGAACATGCTTCCGGGGCTGTGGATTATAGCTTGGCCTTTTCAGAGGACCAGAACCCGCTCTGAACTCCAGGAAACCCACATCAGCCCCACAAACTTCTGCCGGGCAGCTGCTGGCCACATGCACCATGGTGAATTTTTGTCCTTTGTTATTGTTATTAGTATACTTAGTCTTCCTTGTTTGGTTGCAGTTACACCTCCCCTATTTTAGAATATTATTGCTTGATCTTTGTCCTTTTATGAATTTGGAAAGAACAACAGAAATCAAGGGGAGAGGAAAGACATAGTTTAATTACTGTTTGAATTCACGGGATCCACGTATAGAGTTGTCAGATCATCTGAAACAGTATTTTTCGGAAGTATAATTTCAAAAACTTACCTGACGATGTTCCATGTAAGAAATAAGTTTTATTATATCACCTATACAAATACAAACATATACTTATAACAAAAATGTCAGTTTGATTAAGCAATTGTTATCCTTATTGTATGTTATACACTCCAATGTCAAACACATACGTACGCATATACACAGTCATGGGGATCCTGTCTGGTTGGTTGCACTTTTTCGAGGGGAAGAGGAGAAACAGCTACGACCTACCTACTCAGCATTGACTAAATTATATTAATCTGCTTAGCACTGCTGAAGTCCTAGAGCTACATGCTTACTTCTCCTTCTGACATCATCTTGTAGAGAATACTAGCAACTCTTGTCATTTGACTATCTTAGGACAGGGAAACTCTAGCAAGGTGACAGTTTTATTGTTGCTGCTGTGTAGTTGTTGCTGGTACCATCTTTTTTTTTTTAATTTTATTTATTTATTTGACAGAGAGACACAGAGAGAGAGGGAACACAAGCAGGGGGAGTGGGAGAGGGAGAAGCAGGCTCCCCACTGAACAGGGAGCCCGATGCGGGGCTCGATCTCAGGACCCTGGGATCATGACCTGAGCTGAAGGCAGACACTTAACGACTGAGCCACCCAGGCGCCCCCGTTGGTACCATCTTTAGTAAAAAAAAAAAAAAAATTGGTAAATTGGTACCACAAGAAGAGGCAGTGCTACATCGTGGACTTGGAATGTTTCAAAGAAGTCCCAGAGCTGTGGGAATTGTCCAGAAATTCCATGATATCCACATGCTCTATTTCCCTCTTACATCCCGGAAAGCTTTATAGCCTAAGCTTTGTATCCAAAGAACTATTTTTCAAACTGTGAGTCAAGAAACAATAATGAGACATAACAAATTATTTAATGGCTCCTGATCTAAATTTTTTCCAGTAACTATAGAAGAATAAACTAGAATGCATTGCACATCATCAGGTAATTATTATATAATAAAACCCTTGTTTAATGATATATGTATGTATATACGTGTGTGTGTGTATAGATATGTAAAGTGTGTTCTTATTACTATTCTTACTATTCTTACTATTGTGGTAAAAGTAGTTTAAAAAATCAGAGTTCAAAAAAATGGATGAACCATGAGAGACTATGGACTCGGAGAAACAAACTGAGGGTTCTAGAGGGGAGGGGGTGTGGGGATGGGTTAGCATGGTATTAGGCACATATTGAATGGAATTCTGGGTGTTATATGCCTACAATGAATCATGGAACACTACATCAAAAACTAGTGATGTAATGTCTGGTGATTAACATAACATAATAAAATAAAATTTAAAAAAATCTAAAAAAAATCATTTACATTTTATTTATTTATTTGAGAGAGAAAGTGAGCAAGAGAGAGACAGCACAAGCAGGGGCAGAGGGAGAAGCAGACTCCCCACTGAGCAAGGAGCCCGATGCAGGACCCAATCCCCGGACCCTGGGATCATGACCTGAGCCGAAGGCAGACACTTAACTGACTGAGCCACTCAGGTGCCCCAAAATAATTTACATTTTAACAGTGATTTTTATATGCCAGACTTTATTCTAAATGACTATATGTTAACTCATTCAATCCTCATTCCTGGTCTTATAACTTTCCCCACTTGACAAACTGAAGCACAAGGAGGTTGAGTGATTTGCCTGACTTTATAGAACAGTTGAAACCTCAGCAGTTTTGCTCCATATCTTAGTCAGCTTGGACTACCAGAACAAATTACCATAGATTGCAGGGTTTAAAAAACAAATGTTTATTTCTCACCATTCTGGAGGCTGGGGGGCCTGAGACCAGGGTGGCAGCATAGTTGAATTCTTGATGAAACGTCCTGTTTCTGGTTTACAGAGGTCATCTTGCTGTGTCCTCACACAGCAGGAAAAGAGCTAGCTGCTCTTGGGCCTCTTCTTATAAGGGCATGAATCCCATTTACAGAGGCTCCATCCTCATGACCTAATGACCTTCCAAGGCTCCACCTCCAAATCCCATCACACTGAGATTCTTTTTTTTTTTTAAAGATTTTATTTATTTATTTGACAGAGAGAAATAGCGAGAGCAGGAACACAAGCAGGGGGAGTGGGAGAGGGAGAAGCAGGCTCCCCGCGGAGCAGGGAGCCCGATGTGGGACTCGATCCCAGGACCCTGGGATCATGACCTGAGCCGAAAGCAGACGCTTAACGACTGAGCCACCCAGGTGCCCGGGATTAAGTTTTTGACATGTGAAGTTGGAGGGGACAAAAACATCGGTCCATTACACCAGGCCCCTGTCATAACCTGTAAGCTACATGTACTGTCCGCTGAGGAAATTGAAAACATTGTTCTGGGTGACCATTGGCGCAGGTCAGGAAGGAACATTTCTGTGGAAAAAATGAACGTAGTGAATGAATCATATGGACAAAGACAGGTTATTCCAGGTACAGGTAAACATGTATGGAGAAAGAGGTGATGGAAAGAAAAACTAGTAGGGAGGAATTCAGTGCAGATGGAAAGATTTACGGTTAAAAAAAAAAAAAAAGGAAAGAAAGGAATGGGGATTGCTTGCTTAATTTAGCTGTTAGGAAAGGTCAGCCCATTCCAGACAATCATGTCGAATGTCGAATACTCCAGAATCTCCAAACCACCTTTGCATATGATCATTCTTGCTTCTATCTGACTTGGAATTTAGATCCTGGAATTTAAACTTCCCTTTTTCCCTCTGAGATACTTTCATATACATTTCAGGTTGGGGAATATTTCCAGAAAGTCAGTTTAATATCCCCTTCATCCTTTATCTATCCCATTTAAAACCACCTCTCTGTGAGCCACATATTTGCTAACTATTTGGCCCCTCTCTGGCCAAACTAAACAAATTTCAGCGTTTTCATATGAGTTTATGAGTCATCGTCCTCCTGACATTTAGTCATTCTTATTGCTGTCCGTGGTCCACTACACCCTGATCTCCGCACGGTGGTCCAGGTGGGGGTCAGCCTCACACACTCAGGCTCAGAGCTGGGGGGGGACTGGGAGGGGTGGGTGTGGGAGACAGACTTAGCTGCTTGGGAGGGAGGAGGGCCACTGCAGGCTCCCACTCTTCAGGGATCTCTGGAAGATGTATCACCTTTAAAGAGATTCCACCCTTTAGCCACCTCTCTTGGGACCAAGAATTACCAGCTTCCATAATCAGAGTGATTTCAAACAGATGGTTTTTGCCTGTGGGATCTCTTGAAAATGTCTTATTTACTTGCCCTCCAGGCCAAGAAGGATAACTCCTCATTTCTTCTGTAGGTTTTTAGAGATTGAATTAATTATCCTATTAGTAAAAGCAGGTCACATTCACATTTACTTAGAAACAAATTTAAACTATACACACACATACACAAATACACACACACTAAATTCCAGACATTAAATAGTGGCTCTATATCAATTTATTGGTATTGCCCTTTCTTAAATATAGAAAAACCCTGCTGAAATTGTTTCTTCTTAAAAAAAAAAAAATGAGTTCTATTCTTAGTCCCTTCAAGAATGACATAATTACATTTCATTGTACTTTTAGAGATAACTATGAAATAAATATCGCCTGACCTGAAAAATGCAGCATTTCTGTTTCCAGAGCATTTATGGGAAAAGCTGAAACTCTTCGGTTACCAGATATAATGGAAACAAACCACATTTCTCCCTCACAAAAAAGACTTGCAGCTGTTAGCAAAACCACTGCCGCCGAGACTGTGGCTTCCCGGGTGTTGCGCATTCTGAACACTAGAGGGCACTGGTGATTTACCCAACTCTTCTGGCTTCATGGGTTTTTTAAAAATTCCGTGTGTTGCCAGCAACTTTTCAACTTTCAATGGGCAGGAATGGAGTGGAAAATAACTGCTCAAAAGTCTGTGTTTTGAGAAAGAGAGAGGTTAAAAATATTCTCCTCAGAAGCTAGAAGGAGAGAGAGGACTAGTGGCTAATCTCGGTCCCATGCCGGTTCAGAGTCCTCGTGCAGAGGTCGGCCCGGGCTCAAACTTCCTCACTTGGTACAGCGAGCGCCAGAAACCAAGTTTGTAAAGCAGGAGACGGCTGCTTCCAGTCCTATGCTGGAACACACCGTTTTCCTTTTGACTCTTACTGTTGCTGTTACGTGATGAAACAGGTCTGTCACTCTGTGTGTAACTATGTCAGAAAGACATCCTGGGCCACAAGCACTGATTAATGGAATATGTTCATTTGGACATAATGAGGCGAGACAAAAAGGATTAAAATAAAACAAGGGCAGTGAGAGTATAGGACACCTTCACAGATGGAGTTGAAAATACAACAGCAGAAACCCTAGTTATCTGTGTGATCCCTGCTCCCGATGCTTGGAGGAACAGGGGAAAAATAAACACCAGAGCAAAAACAACTGGAAAAAAACGTAAAGAGATACCAGTATTTGACGTGAGGCCTCGAAGGAAAGAAAGCTACCAATTAAAAGCAGCGGCAGTGAATTCAATTAGGTGTGACCAGGATAATCAAAGCAACAACAAGCAGGGGCCACTGTGTCATCTGCTTGGTCCATAATTATTTTTTCATCATAGATTTTTAAAAATTCATCTTATCTTTCCCTGAAGCTTAGAGAGAATCTGGGGAGGGAAGCCGATTTTCCTTTCAGATTCTCCTCTTGCCCAAATATGTCAGTTCTGACCAGAGGCGTGGAGAGAAGAGTGAGGGTGAAGGCACTGCGTGATCTCAACTCAACATGCTTTGGGAAGAGTAGCCCAATAGCTGCCAGGGTCAGTCGTTGGCGTTTCATAAACCATCAGTTAAGGGACTTTTGTTGTTAATATTCTACATTCCTTTGTTTCTTTGTCCTTTGGAAGCCCATTTCAGTCCATTGTCTCTGCTGTTCCCTCTGCCTAAGAGATGTTCAACCTGACCACAGTCCCTCTCTGGCACATTCTTAGGTAGAGGACATGTACTCCACCTACAACCTATGGCTGAGATATGACTTCTTCAGAGTTTTCTCTGAACCCCCTTTATTGGAGAAGCCTACTAGCTTCCTCTCATCAGTTGTCCATCACCTTTTTTTCCCCCATGATCACTACTCACATTGGTAGCCACATGTTCATTGTCTTATCTTCCCTAGGGTTGTCTCTAAGCACCCCAACCGATGGATCTGCACAATCCCAGCACTCGCCACTGTATATGTCTAGTTTATAGTAGCTACTAAAGAAATACATGTTCAATGAAGGAGATATGACTTTGGGCATCTAATAAAATGATTTTAGTGTTTCTCAGGAAAAGTTTAATTCCTTTGACTCCCTGTTTCTATCACTACCTATTATCTTCCCCAATGCTATTGTCTTTCTGGCTTTAATGAAATCATATTTAATATTTCTCAGTGCTTATTAAGTGTCATTGTGACAAATGCTATAGCTATAATTTCACATAACCTCCCAATAATCTCTTGAGATAGGCCCATGTTTTTCCCCATTTTAGAGTTGAAGGATCCAGATGATTAAGTAACCTGCCCAAGATCAAGGACTAACATGGAATACTGAAGCCCCTGATTATATTAATGGGACCTCCAAAAGTGTATTTAAGTTTTGATGAAAAGAATGTTTTTTAAAAATTAAAAAAAAAGAATAATTTTTTAAAAATGGAATCTTTTTCGTCTATAGCAAAGATGGACTAACTAAACTCCATAGTGTTTGTATTCAGCCCTGGGTCATCCTTAAGATCTTGGACTCTGGTATTTCTACCACATGGGAATGACAGTTTCTAGCAGGCTACATCTGAGGATGATTCTATACTCATCAATCTCTTCTTCAGGCTACAAAAAGTCTTGATTTTTCACCTTTGCAGATGGTTGAATCCATGTCATTGGATTTTGGTTAATGGAATGTGGGTTAAGGCAATGCTGCTTTCAGGATCAGTCTCTAAAATCCCTCTATTTTGTTATCTATTCCTGTATCAACATTACTCCAAAACTTAGTAGTTTTAAAAAGAACATATATCATCTCACATTCTTTGTGGGTAAGGATCTGGAAGTAGCTTAGCTGGGTGGTGCTTGCTCAAGGCTTCTCATGAAGTCACAATCAAGATGTCAGCAGAACTGTAGTTGTCTGAAGGTTTGACTTTTTGTGTATATGACTCCATAAATACGTAATCAGGACCAGCATTCACAATTATACAATTATATTGGTTGTGCAAAATACTGATATTTTCATTTTTGTTGGTAAATAACCATTGCTCAAGCCCTCCAAATGTCCCTGCTCCCACTGGCCCCTCTCTGAGGTAATCTAGGGAGATACCTTTGGTGAGCTATTCTGGTACCCTCCAGCCAATGAGCTAGGCAAAGACCCCACAATGACTCCTGTGAGATGGCAGAATCACCAGAAGTAGCCCTCTGTCTAGAGCAGCCTCCACCTTTGTCAGGGGAAATTGGCAAATGTTCAATGCCATTTGACCCCCTGAGATTGGTCTTCCCACCACAGGTAGATATTTCCCAGAAATGTCCTCACACAGTCTCTTGTTGCATCCTCCAAAATATTGCCTACCATTGGTTAAACACTTTTAATCTCACTTCTTCATACAACCACCGGCATTTTAATCAATTTCTGTTGCAAAGAAGACATTTAAAAAAACACAAAACAGGGGCACCTGGGTGGCTCAGTCGTTAAGTGCCTGCCTTCGGCTCAGGTCATGATCCCAGGGTCCTGGGTTCGAGCCCCGCATCGGGCTCCCTGCTGGGCGGGGAGCCTGCTTCTCCCTCTCCCACTCCCCCTGCTTGCGTTCCCTCTCTCGCTGTGTCTCTCTCTGTCAAATAAATAAAATCTTTAAAAAAAAAAAAAAAAACACACACAAAACATGACTTCCTGCCTTACCAATTTGTACAGTCTAGGTGAAATAAACCTATTATTAACTTTTATTTTTCAGATTGATTTGGATTACTTTATAGTAATTTAATCTTTGTTGTGTACAAGAATTTTTAGCCTATGACACAGAATTCATGCAAATTGATATTTAATAGTTTTAAATGTATAAGGCCCACTCTGCCATCATATCACACTCCTCTTCCTCATTCATTCATTCCCATCGTCAACAAAGATTCAGTTTATACTTAGCTCTGGTAAGTGCCATGAATGATAAAGTATATCAGCCGTACATTATGCTTTTCAGGTCAAGTTCTTTGCCCATCATTCCCAAGATCACTCACATGGATTACTAGGTGCTCTGAGACTTAGAGAACCCATACAGCCCCAAACATACTTTTGCAAAGGACCTCAGCTCTGCTGAAAATATGTTTCTCTTTCTTGCATCTATAGCCATTGCCTTAACCCCTTCAACTTTCCTATTTATGAGGAACTGAGTAACAGAAGTTTTACAAATTACACTTTTATGTACAGCTTTGTTTTTTTATTTTGTCTGTCTTCATACTTTCTCCAACAAAAAAATACGTCTCTGTTGAAAATGTTCATTAATTGAACAAATTATTTGTTTATTATGAGGTACTAGACATTGCAACTTATTGGTATGTGATAAGCACCATTATTACTACTAATTGTAAGGTACAACGGAACCTCAACCAAGAGGATAGCTCATCATTTTTAAAGCACATAAAACATTTCCAATAAGTATATTACTAAGGCTTAAAGTGAAAGAAGCTATAATTTATGGAGGCACAGTTAGCCCTAAGCAAGGTTTTAAAGGAGACATAGCTTCTTTTTTCAACCAGGCAATACTAATTTTGAAAAAGAGATAAAGATGTGAAAGGAGAAAGAAAGAGAACAAGAGCAAGTACACACTGTATTTTAATATCAGGCAAAGCAGACTTAAGAATAGGAACTTACTGGGGATAAAAATAGATATTACATACTTATAAAGTGGTCAGCTTATCTAGACGACAAAGCAAACCTAAATGAGTATGCACTTACTATCAGAGCTTCTCAATACATTAAGCAAAATATGTCTACTATAAAATCCTAAAATATTTTTAAATTAACATGATACTAAACAATGTATGAGTCAACAAAGCAATCACAATGGAAATTTTAAAATATTTTAAATTGAATGAAAATTAAAACATTTAAAAATTTGTAAGATACATTTAAAGTAGTATAGTGTTAAGTCCTAATGTTAGAAAAGGAGGTGTCAACTCAATGATCTGTCTTCCACCTTGTAAAATCAGAAAAGAAGAGCAAATTAAACACCGAGGAAGCAGAGGAAAAGAAATAATAGAGATAAGAGCAGAAATCAATAAAGTAGAAATAAAAAAAATAGGAAAAAATCAATAAACTAAAACCTGGTTGTTTGGACAGATCAATAACCAGCAAGATCAGAAATAAAAAGAGAACAAAAAGTTACTAATATCAATAATGAAAAAAGAGTACATAACAATAAATTCTACAGCTATTAAGATAATAATAAAGTATTCTGAACCAATTTATGACAAAAAAATTCACTAACTTAGAAAAACTGGGATAAATCTTTAAATGACAAAAATTACCAAAGTACACCTGGTACTTTGGTAAGCTTTGGTAAAGCTATAGCTGTTAAAGATATTGAGTTTGTAGTTAAAAGCCTTGTCCCTTCCCCCACTCCCACACACATATGCCCAGGTAGCTTCAGCAATGGGTACTATGAAACATTTAAAGAATAAATTATACCAATTCTATACAAACTCTCCCAGAAAACTGAAGAGGAGAAAATGCCCACTTACTCATTTTATGAGTTCAGCATTAACCTAACACCAAAATCAGAGGGAGACATTGGAAGAAAAGAAAACTTCACACCAATACCTTTCATTAATATTGATGTAACAATCATTAATGAAATATCAGCAAATCAAATCCAGCAATCTATAAAAAAGATAACAAATCACAACCAAGTGAAATTCATCCCAGGAATGCAAGGCTGGGTCAACGTTCAAAATCAATCAGAGGAGTTTATATTAACAGAACAAATAAATAGAGGTCAAAAAAGCTTTAAAAAGAATTCTACATCCATTCCTGATAAAGAGTCCCAGAAAACTAAGAATGGAATGAAATTTCCTTCCTGTGATAAAGGCCAATCTACGGCTGACGTCATTCTTAATCATGAGGGACTGAGTTCCCATCCCTCCAAGAATTGGAACAAGAAAATGATGTATGTCCTCTTTTACCATCACTCTTTAAAAAATTAAAATTAAAAATAAGTATATATATATTTGAAAGAAAAAGCTGGCTTTATTTGCAGAGGATCTGATTGTCAAACAGCTACTCTAGTAAATGAGTATTAAAGGTGGTGAGATACAAAGTAAATATGCAAAAGCCAATTTTATATATATGTACTGGCAATAAACAATTAGAAAAGAAATTTTAAGATACCATTCTAGTATCCTTAATAAACATGAAGTCCTTGGCAATCAAGGTCACAAAATAGGTACAGGACTAAAAACTACAAAATATTGCTGATAGAAATTGTGGAAGAGTTAAAGAAATAGTTTTATTATATGATATTTATTATTATTATGGGTTGAAAGACTCTGTATTGCTAAGATGGCAACTTTTTCCCAAATTGATCTGTGGTTTTAACACTATCCAAATCAAATTCTCAGCAGTGTGTGAGTGTGTGTGTGTGTGTGCATGTTGTAGAAATGGAAAAGCTGAGTCTAAAATTTATATGGAATTGCAAAGACCTTAAAATAGCCCAAATAATGCAAAGTAAAACAAAGTTGGCATGCTCACACTACCTGATTATACGACTTAAAGCAAAGTGATAGTAATCAAGAAAGTGTGCTAATGGCGTGAGGAGATACAGATCATTCTAACAGAATAGAAAGTCAATAAATAGACCACACATAGGCAGTCAATTGATGTCTTACAACAATATCAGGATAATTAAATAGAGATAGAGACCCTTTTAAAAATGGTGTGGGACTTCCACATGCAAACAAAAGTCAAACCAAACTGTAGAACTTCTACACAACAATATGAATATAAAAAGGCCTCTTGCTACGTGAAAGAAGCCCTAAACAAAGAGGGTATACACTGCATGATTCCATTTATACAGCAATCCAGAAAAGGCAAAATGGAAATCAGACCAAAGCTTTCTACGAACTAAGACTGAGGGCAGAGGATTTACTACAAAGAGGCATAAGGTATTTTTTAGATATATATCTAAAAAATATATCTTGCTTTATACCTTTATATCTTGCTCCAACTAGATAAATACAAAAACAAAAAACCAAAAATTCAATCTTTAGTTATAGCTTGTCTCATTAGCAATGTCTTGGCAATGAAGGAGATCCCGAGATACACTGTGCCATTTTGAACCGAGTCCAGTCCTTACAATATTCATCTACTTTACTCCTATCTGGACCATCACTCTAGAACAATGATTTCTATCAACAGTTATGAGATAGGCCCCAAATCATTAGTTCCTTTTTTTTTTTTTTTGACAAATCTTGAGTTCTTATCATGTGCCGGGTACTTTTTAAATACTTTAGGTAACAGTGATCAAAACAGAAAGATACGACATCCCCCCCTGGAGCCCATTTTCTATTGTGAAAAGATAAACAGTATAAACAAGACAAATACTATGCACAATTCATTGGATGGAAGTAAGTAGTAGGGGTAAAATGAAGCAAGAAAAGAGGGAGAGAGCGTATGGGGTGTTGCATTTTTCCCTAGGGTGTTCGTGAAGGCTCCAACTGAGAAGGTGACATTTCGGTCAAAGACCCCAATGAACACACAAGGACTTGATTATTTAAGTACCTGAAAGAAGAGCATCCCAGGCAGGGAGAGTGCAAAACCTCTTAGGAAGAAGAGACTTGGGGTGTTAGAGGAAAAGGGTAGGATAGTTTAACTGGAGCCAGTAGTATCCTTGGTCAGAGTCCTAACCGACAACCAGAGCTGATACAGTCTCACAAGCTGTTAGGAGGCTTTGACTTTTGCTCTGAACACCTGGGAAGCCCTTGGAGATTTTTGAACAAAGGAGTGTCATGATCTGACTTCCATTTTGAAGGGACGGCTCTGCTGTTCTGTTGACAATCTACTGGAAGGGGTGCAAGGGCAAAAGTAGGGAGAATGATTAGGAGGCCATTGTAGTAACCTTGGATAAGAATGATGATGTCTTGGACAAAAGTAGTAGCACTGAATGGGGTTAGATTCAGGATATATTCTGATGGTACAGATGACAGGATTTACAATCAAACGTAGGATGCAAAAGAGAATGGGATCTGAAAAAGGAATGAAAACAATTGCAGCATTTTGGACCTGAGCAACTGGGGGACCAGAGAAGATCAGAAGCCCAGTTTTAGACATGTTAAGTTTGAGATAGCTATTAGACATCAGGTAGGGATAGTGGTTAGGCAGTTGGATATTTAAATCTACAGTTCAAGGGAGAGGTCTGGGCTGGATTGAAATTTGAGAGTCGTTGGCATGTAGACAGTATTTAAAGCCATGGGACTACATGAGAATGAAAGAAGCACGAGGGATGCAGTGTGGACAGATAAGAAAAGCTGCCCAAGGACGGTGTCCTGAGACACACCAATAGTAAGAGACAAGGGGAGATGAGAAAAATCCACAGAGAAAGCAGACAGAGAGACAAAGGAAAACGAGGGAGAATGTGGTGTCTTGGTAAAAGAACTCAAGTTTGCAAAGTCTACAGTATTATAAATGAAAATGGATCTGAAGCTATTCCTACAGTAATGTCACTCCTGTTATTTACATCCTAGTAAGCTTTTGCTTTGGAATAGGAACTTCAGCTAGCAGGCCAGAAATTGTACAGAAGCAGCCTGTCTTGTCCACACCACTGTCTAGACCAGGCGATCATTCCTGGTAAATGGTTAATTAGTGTGACCATTAAAACAAAACAAAAGAAACAAGCAACCAAGCTACAATGTCAGTTTCTGTTTACTTTTCCCCTTAGTTCACACTATATTCTAGTCCTTTTCATTTTCTTTCTTGATTTTTAAATTCTTTTTTTTTTTTATTATGTTCAGCTAGCCACTGTATAGTACATCGTTAGTTTCTGATGTAGTGTTCAATGATTCATTAGTTGCGTATAACACCCAGTGCTCATCACAACGCTTTGGGGAGTATATCAAAATCTGGATACGTCCATGCAATAAATCACATTAATGAACAATCTGTTCCCTGTGCTGAATTAGGAAAAACACTGAGAATCTCAAGTAAAAATTATTGGAGGTAACTCACTGTTCACTTCTATTTTAGTTTTTTGTATAATTTCTCATAACTTCTCAACATGTGTTCTTAGAATACTTCTTAGTGTAGCAGTAATATCAGTAATAAGCTCTGTGCTGTATTAGGTTTTTCAAACAGCAAAGAGCAAAAGGTCTGTAGGTTAAAGTTTATGGCTCTGTAACAAAAACTCTGGCTACGTGCGTTTCATAGCAAGTGCTTCTCTATGGTGACTGGCTCATTACGAAAGCCAGTCAATCCACACATTAATCTACAACTGATCAGTAACTGGTGATACGCAATTTTGGCAGCATCGTTTGACTTGTTGCTATAAAACCACAGGAGCCAAAGGAACTTATTTCTCTCAATTACATTTTAGCTTCGCTATTGTGCATTTTTTTTTCATGATATATTACTGAACTTGTTACTGACTATAATGAGTGGATGCTAATTAGGAGAAACACCAAGTGAAGCAGCAGTAATCCTTGAAGGGGAAAAAAAAGATGTTGCCCTAGAGCACTGTTGCTTTAGTATGTGCAGGCAGGATGAGGGCTGGTGCTTGCCTGACTCACATTCCCGCATGACCAACACAGCACCATCTTTGGTTTGGTTTCTAGCTGCATTAAAAAACATGTTTAGCCTATTATCATGCTTCTTTGCTCCCCAATCTAAAGCTTAACCAAAGCAGACCATTTGCATTTTAGTACACACTTCTTTCAGAAACACACATGTAAGTTGTTTTTTTTTCTTAAGATTATGTATTTATTTATTTGAGAGAGAGAGAGAGAGAACACGAGCGGGGTGAGAGGCAGAGAGAGAAGCAGACTCCTGGCTGAGCAGGGAGCCCAGTGCGGGGCAGTGACGTCTGACGTGACAGGCATTTACGGCAGACTTGATCATCCAGGTCTGACCTCACAGGTGCAGAGAGTTTGAAAACTTCAGTGGGACCTAAGGGCCCATGTAGCACACAGAAATACTATGACCTGATTAATTAGGGCTAGAACCCAACTGTGCAGGTTATCGATTTTATTTTGTTTTTGTTTTGTTTCAGTGCATTTGAGGACAATGGGTTTCATAGGTATCAGTGTTATTGCAGACTTCGGGTTCAAAGGTCTAGGATAATATGGAGCTAACAATATGATTTCCAGGGACAGGAGGCTCTAAGACCTTCATCTTCTGCCATATTTGTCGAAACAAAAAGTTGTGATGATTCTTGCAAAGCAGTTAATAATCTGCAGGTGCGGCTGAAGAATGCGGTCATATGGAGTTTGTCATTCCTAAATCACTTTTGATGATGTGTTGGCCTTCCCGTCCAGAAGTCTTGCCAGAGTAGTAGAAGGAATCTGTACATGCTAAGTATGCCTCTCAGAGGTCTAATCTCAAATAGAAAAACTGAGATTGATCTCTTGTGATCCTGGGACCATGACCTGAGCCGAAGGCAGACGCTTAACCATCTGAGCCACCCAGGCACCCCTCTTGTGATCCTGTTTTATTCCACTGGCGATGACAAATGAGTTCAGACAATAAACTATTAATTCATTCGAACAAACAGTGAATACTTTTCTCGCACATATATTCTCTGTCAATCACTCTGCTGGGTAGTAGGGGGAGAAAAAAAACTCATGATGGTGATTTGGTGGTAAGGCCTTGGATAGGGGTTTCCTCGGGCAATGTGGGAAGAGAAGAGAGGCATCTGAAGAGAATTGGCCCCTTAGGAGTACAGGGCAGCAAGATGAACTTTGTGCCGTGGACTTCTTTGGCAATCTGGTGAATTGACAAATCTGTGGGCCCCTTCATAGGAGAATATATTTAGATTTATATAATAAAATGTATGGGAATTTGAGGGAATCAAGAATAATAAAACACAGTTGTCAAAATATTTTTAAAAACACATTGTGCTGCTTCAGTAAAGCATGAAATAACAAGGTCTAGCAACAGACATAACAACTACTATAATTTTGAAGTGGTAATGTGCATAAATAATATTTTGAGATATATGCCACAACTGTAATATGATCTAAAACCATCTGTGATTTCTTTGGTGGGAAAGTTACAGGTACCGCTGATGCGACAGTTGTTGCCAACATTCGTAATTGAAGGAATGCTAAATTTCAATTAGATTTTGATGAAAATAGAGAAGTAACTTTTTGGTCATCCAAGTTCATGAACTTCCTGAGTTCTCCCTATCCAGTGATGCCTTGGAGGCCCATGGGTCCCATGCTAAGAGCCCTGCACCGAAGTTTGCTGCTAGCGCAGTTTAGGCAGTAAAAGGAGAAAAGGCATGCTAAGCAGAGGCCTCAGATCTCTATAGAGCGACTCATGATTCCGAGGACCTGGTACTCCCATTCTCTTTATATTTGGTGGTCTTGTTTCCTTGCACGTACAGGTTTGCTTTGTAAGACTGGGAGAAATAATCCCCGTGAGCTACTTTATGTGTTATCAGAACTGATAAAAATATCTTTATTTTAAACATTCCTTGTTCTTCTTATTGAAATTTTGCCTGTAGCAATCCTGAGGGTTAAGAATTCTTATCAGATGAACCAGGACAGATTTTATGCACCGTCCTCTGTGATGATTAATTTCATCTTTCGTTATCTACTTCTGTATTTTTGAATTTCTCTGTTGCTTTTCTTTTAAAAAAAATTACTGAAGTAATCCGTGGTTGTTTAAAGAACATTACTTATACATAATATGAAAAATGAAGTGTAGTATAAAATCAATTATACTACCCAAACAAAAATTCTTCACTATGCTCCCACTCCATCGAAGAGCTAATATTCATTAGCCATTTTTGTGTATGTTCTTTCAGAATAGAGATATAATGTTTTGTGTAGAATATATAATCATAAGATATATTAATATATATACACATACACACACACACACTCACACACATATATATAGCTTGACAATCTAATGTGTGAACTGCATTGTTCATTCATTGCATCCTAAATTGGATGTGTCTTGACATTTGCTTTATTTGTTTTTTATTTTTCAGAGTAAAACACTCTGAAATTTTTGGCATACGTGAACATTTTCATCAAGACAAACCTGGGCCTTAGGCAAGGAAAAGGACTTTCAAGCATTATGTGGATATAGGTATGTGGCATTCAGTGGAGGGAAGGGGTGATAAAATAGTTTGGAAGACAAATGGTTAAATTTCAGGAAGATAAAATTAAGGCTAAGGCGGGGAGGAGTTCAGTCACTGCCCTGAAATTTTGCACAGCAAACATCAGAGGAGAAAGAATAGGTTGTCAGTGGCTAGACAGGTCCGGTTTTTATGCCTCATTAGCCATAGTATTTTATTGTCTGGGTATCTCCCTGATTTCCTTTCTTTTTTTTCTTTTTTCTTTTCTTTCTTTTCTTCCCTCTCTCCATCCTTCCTTCCCTCTTCCTTCTTTCTTTCTTACATGTTGTAGTTGCTCTGCACCAGTGGAAAAGTAGCTAGAAAACAAACACACACACACACTCACCCTTCCTCTACTTAAATTTACTGATACCGCTCTTACCAACATCCTTCAGTGAGCTGTGAAGGTTAGTGAACAGCTCTGACTAATTCATTATGGTCCAACTTTTATTTCTTTATTAAGTTTATTATTACTATTATTATCATTATTATTATTTTTCAGTAGTGTCTACTCCCAATGTGGGGCTTGAACTTACAACCCCGAGATCATGAGTCGCATGCTCTACTGACTGAGACAGCCAGGTTCCTCTCTACTTTTATTTCAAGTGAAGCTAAAAAGGTTATCTTAGGAGGCAAGAAAGGATATTTTCAAGAATAGGTAGATGACCATGGTAAGGTAAAAAGGAGTGTGAGAAATGTTTAAGGAATAATATTATGCTCCCATGCTTTTGGAATTTGAACCACAAATCACTTAGTAGGTGGCACTTAATCCGAGTGATCATCAGGGGTGTTGAAAACATTTCTCTCAGTCAAAAAGCCACCAACACAGTGTTTTTGCAGATCCCATTGACAGCTTCTAGGCTTGGCAGTCACAGGAAACTTACTGGTTTTTCTTATCACTAAGTGATTACAACATACATTCTTGGGAAGGTAGAGAATGACCTTCTATTGTGTGTAAATACAGTCGTCTGTTGTGACTTTTTTTAACGTATTGTTGCACTGATTTGGATTTGCCCCCAAATTACTTGTATTGAGAAAAAGCTACATTTTGATTTAACCAGTTATCTACTTAGTCTAATACACAAGTGCATGCCAGAGAAAAGAGAATAAACTTTATTTTTTTTAATTTTAATTTTTTTTTAGATTTTGTATTTATTTATTTGAGAGAGAGAGAGAGATCACAAGCAAGGGGTGGGGGGCAGAGGGAGAAGCAGACTCCCCGCTGAGCAGGGAGCCCAATTCAGGACTCGATCCCAGGACCCTGAGATCATGACCTGAGCTGAAGGCAGACGCTTAACAACTGAGCCACCCAGGTGCCCCAAAACGATGGGTGACTTAGCTAGGAACCAGATCTTTTAAGTTTACCTCTGAGCACTGTGAATGATTTCTTCAAAATGCCCTTACTTTTGGATTAGTAGTATCAGCTAAAAACAAAAATGATCTTTATTAATTTTTTTTTAAAGATTTTATTTATTTATTTGTGAGAGAGAGAATGAGAGAGAGCACATGAGAGGGGGAAGGGTCGGGAGGGTCAGAGGGAGAAGCAGACTCCCTGCTGAGCAGGGAGCCCGATGTGGGACTCGATCCAGGGACCCCAGGATCATGACCTGAGCCGAAGGCAGTCGCTTAACTGACTGAGCCACTCAGGCGCCCTAAAAACAAAAATGATCTTAATAAATATGAAAAATGTTTGTAAGTTGGAGATTCTGTGTTATTTGCATTTTATGACCAGAAAGCAGCGATGCTTGATACTGTCTGAGATATGCTATCTTGTGATCAGTAGTTGAATAAGGTAGAAACGGAACAGTATCGTCCAGGCTATGGTACTGTGCCATCTTGCTATCTCATCTCCCTGCACCCTTCCTGCTCTCCCCCTCTAAAGACCAAGGTAAACACAGCCAGGGGAACAAAGAAATGCATTAACAACGACTAGAAATAGAATAAAGTAAAATAAAAATAATGGAATGTAGACTCCAGCACCAGGCTAGCCTCTTTTATTGCTGTATGACCTTAGGCAATTTATATCATCTCCCTTAACCGTACCATCCTCATTTGTAAAATGGAGATACTAAGCAATTCTGTTCAGATTATTTATGAGATTGTTGTGAGACTCCAACAGTGGGATATTTTAAGGGCTCAATAAACTAGAAATCACTAAATAAATATTGGTTTAAAATGGTTTCATGAATTACATTTGTTCCGTTGTGAAGAGATTTTTAAAAACGAGTAAATATTATCAATGATGCCAGATTCCTGTTGCGTATGAGAACATAGTGGGAATGTTTGAGAAAGTCTTTCAGAAAGAGGTTGCATTCATTCTAAATTCCTAAGTTACTCGTGAGGAACGATTCCTATGTAAGAAGAACTCAAATAAAACTTGGTGTCTATAAAAATGAAGCATGCTAGAAAACCCTATATTTATCTTGTTATGGAATTTGAAGTAAAAAAAAAAAAAAAAACCTCCTAAACTCAGGCATGGTTTGAATTATACAGGCTGAATATTAAAATTTAGTTTCTAGGATGCCTGGGTGTCAGGTTAAGATCTCAGGGTGGTGAGATTGAGCCCCGCGTGGGGCCCTGCGCTGAGCATTCAGTCTGCTTAGACTCTCTTTCCTTCTGCTCACCCCCGCACCCCCTGCTCTCTCTCTTTAAAATAAATAAATCTTTAAAAAAAATAAGAAAATAAAATTTAGTTTCTAGTCCTTTAAAAATTTGTCTATAAATTTTTTTGCATAAAATGCTTTTGAAGTATTGACAATTAAATTTATCAAAAATCCAAGAATGTGGGATGGAAGGACAATGGAGCAGAAACATTGAAGATATTCCTGAATGTGAGACACATGTTAAAATGATGGCAAGAGAATTCAAGCTTGGAAGGAAAAAAAAAAAAAAAAATGAAAGTAATGACAGCCCCAAGCACTACTAATACTAGCTCTTAGTTTCTGCCAAGCACTGGGTGCTTGACACATATTAATGTATGTTTTCCTCTCACACCTACAAGGTAGATGATGGGGATGATGATGATGATGATTATCCCCCTATAATGGATGAAGAAACTGAGACATTAAGAGGTTAAGTAAGTTGGTGTCACACAGGTAGAAAACGGTAGAGCGGCATTCAAACTCAGGCAGCTTGCCTCCAAGCCCATTTGGCATGCTGCCCTTGAGAAAAAGAAAGACATTTGTACCCATTTACACCTCAGCACTAGATTTTGACAATCTACTTGAATCCTTTTCAGCTTGACAGGCAATAAATGTTACTTTATTGTTGCATTTATTCATATTTCCCTTATTACCAAGGATTCTTAATACTTTTTGTATATTCATTATCCTTTAAATTTTATCCTTTGTGGCAGCCTAATCACATTTCTACATGTTTTTATACTGAGGCATTTATCTATTCCTTTTTTGGATTTAGAGCTTTGTCTAATGGAGAAACAGTAATCTTTTTCCATATATATATTGCAAGTTTTCCTCACATTTTGCCTATCTCCATTTTATGATATTTTCTCTATAGAAAAATTTTTTTAAATATTTTATTTATTTGAGAGAGAGGGAGAAAAAAAAAGAGAGAGAGGGAGAGAGAGCACAGAGGGAGAGGGAGAAGCAGACTCCCTACTGAGCAGGGAGCCCGATGCGGGGCTCAATCCCAGGAGCCTGAGATCATGACCTGAGCTGAAAGCAGCCGCTTAACGAACTGAGACACCCAGGCGCCCCTCTACAGAAAAGTTTTAAGTTTGTATGTATTTGTATCCATTCTTTATGGTTTGTGGCTTTCATGTCCTGCTTAGAATGACTTTCCCCATCCCAACAATGTATCACTGCATCACTTACAACACTTTATGTTACTTTTATGACTTTATTTTGTAATTATTTACATGTCTGGTGCACTTGGAAATTTTGCTAGTCTAAAGAAAGAAGAAAAGATCATTTCCTATAAATATCTTCCCATACAACCAGTCCTTGACCCAACACCATTTACTAAATAATCCATCTTCCCTACCATCAATTTCAAATGCTGGCTTTTATCATAGACTACAATCTCACATATATTTAGGTATTTTTGTCTAGATTCACCATAATTTCCAATGATCTATCAATTCTTTTGCCAGAACTAAATTGTTTTAAACACTTCAATTGAGTAATGGTAAATACATCCTGTTTCCTCCTCGTGTGTCTCTCTCGCCACTTCTTATAAGGACACTGGTCATTGGGATTATGGCCCGTCCTAATCCAGAATGAACTCATTTTAATTTAATCATCTCTGCAATGATCATGATTCTACATAAGGTCTCATTCTGAGATACTGGGAGTTAGGACATCAACATATCTTTTGGGGGGAGCACAATACAACTCATAACACATGTTATGTGTGCTAATTTTTTGGTCTACTATCATATATATAATGACAAATAATGAGGTTATCCAGGTTCTACTTTTAAATTCCTAACAAAACATACTGACATATTACGACACAAATGTAATTATTTAGCAGTCTTTACGATGTAAAGTAGTACGTTCTTCCTATTACCATTTTTTTTTCTATTCCGCTACCGAGGAAAGAGTATTTCTTCCTTTTTCTATTTATTATATTTGTATGAATTAGGATTGAGTTTGGTTGCCAGTGGGAGATCTGACTGCAGTGATATCAACATAAAAGGCTATATTTTCCTCACATTATGAGAAATCCTGGGGTAGGCAATTAATAGTATTGGTTCAGCATCTCAAGTGTAGAGTGGCAGGGGTTAAGATTTGGGGGGGCCTTTGAATCAGCATCTTAAAATATATACTGCACATCCATAATTTTATTCCAGGCAAGATGAAGGAGCCAGGCATGGGGGAAAAAGGCAGCTGAGCATGCCCCTCTTTTAAAGCATGCTTTCCTCCAGCCTCAGCAATAATTTCTGTAGCAGCCCATTGGCCAGAATGATGACATCTGGCCACCACTTTCTGCAGGGTAAGTTGATAAATAAAGGAGTTTTGTATACACTGCCAACCTCAACAGAATTAAGATTCTGTTCCTAAGGAAGACTGGAAAAAGATATATTGGTAAGCCACTAGCTGCCCTGGTCCTCACTCCCTCCACAAAATTGTTACTGGAGCATGGGAGGATGGGAGAAGGCACTTGTCTCTTTCCTTCCCCCAATTTAACCCATCAGACACAGAAACGTACAACCACTCACTTAATCCCAGTAGCGGATTATGTGATAGTTTGAGGACCAGACTCGTCTAATTAGGTCAGGTCTATTTTCCTAAATATAAATTAAATATGTGACGAGAAGGCGCTAAAACAAGACCTTGAATGATAGCATATGCAAATGATTCTCAAACACTCATCCACTCTCTGGTCTTAGGTTGGGCAACATTTTTATAGTCCGTGGAAAAATAAGAATAATAAGAGTAATCTGGTGAGTTTTTCATTGGGTTAAATTGGCTCAATTTAAAGAGGTGTCCATTCTGAAATTGTCCTTGCCCTTTTATGTTTATGTTTAAATGTTCTTTCTTATATAAAACATTGGTGATAATAAATGACAACTTTTTGGTTTTGCTCTGTGTTAATGTTCTTAACCTGGGGGGAAAAAAAGTTCTATGTTTGATCTCTTTTTTATTTTTTATTTTCTGCTTCATGGAATCCAGAAATCTGAGAACCATCGGCAATTACTCACCTGTGTATATATTTGGTACATATTTTGTATAAATGTCTGTATTTATATTTTCATATTTATGTTACCCTCTGTCTTTAGACAAAAAAAGATTAAATGCATAACGTTGGCTTTCTTGCATTTCATCTTTGTCTTGCATCAGCTTTGATACCTTCTAAAGAGTATGAGGTTTAGGAAATGATGATATAGTGAAGATGGCAATACACGGAGCGGACTGGTTCTGCTGGACACAGACTAAGGACTTTATGCATATTACATTTCTCCCTTATTGCCCCTCATGGTGTGCATACAAGTTTTATTGTCCCACAGATAAGATATCTGATACTCATAGAGCTTAAT
This sequence comes from Mirounga angustirostris, assembly GCF_029215605.1. Lineage (NCBI taxonomy): Eukaryota > Metazoa > Chordata > Mammalia > Carnivora > Phocidae > Mirounga > Mirounga angustirostris. The sequence goes on along the minus strand of NW_026991709.1, from coordinate 52,547,625 downwards.
TGACTTGCCAAGGTTTCCTAGGGGGTAAAAGGAAAGTCAGGATTCAAATTAAGTTCTGTCTCCTTCAACAGAACCCAGCTTTGTATCTATTAAGAGAAAACATGTTACTCCTTTAACACCTAGGGGTGAAGTTATGCCTTTATTCAATATAACCTTGATTTTGTTACTCCAGCAAAACTAGTCCCGTGCCTAGTATGAGAATATTTTCCTCTTCAGGGGTACTCTTTAGAGTCCAATCTATTTCACATATTTTTTTTTTTCTAAATTGCTTGTTCATGAAGACTACAATGAATATATTACTAAAATTTAATGTTGAGTTGTGGTTACCTCTTCTTAAGGAAAATATAAATATATTCACTTCATTGACATTTTTAGGACCTGAAGAGACATTTAGATTCTTCAATGTTCAAACAGTCCAAATAACTGAGAGAATACAGATGTCTGATAAGAAAAGGACCAAATTCTGGGTTCACTTTGAGAAGAGCAGCACAGAGGACTGAAAATTTGGGCAGCGAGAGGCTTCAAGACCCACCCAAAGAAGGAAGTTGCTTCTAGCCTAAGCAGATTATTAAAATGGAACATACGACTATTTTTTCCCAGATTCTCAGATTTTCAAGAGAAACTTAAAGTGTTAAATTTCATCTGCAAGATACCTGTTCTTAAAAGGCCATCAAATAGCTGAAATTTAATATTTGTTTGTTTTTGTTTTGAGAGAGAGAGAGCAACTGTGAGAGAGGGGAGGGGCAGAGGGAGAGAGAGAGAGTGCACCTCAAGCAGGCTCTGTGCTGAGCTTAGAGCCCAACAAGGGGGCTTGATCTCACGACCCTGAGATCATGACCTGAGCCAAAATCAAGGGTGGGACGCTTAACCCACTGAGCCACCCAGGCACCCTTGAAATTTAAAATACCTGAAGGGTCACCACCGGGTAGAACAAACACAAGCCTTGGGGGAAAATCGCTCCATCAACTAGTTCTATTAAATCTCTACTCATTTCAGACAAAAACTGTAAAGGATACAAACTTTCTTTTTTTTTCTTTAATAAAAAGTTATGTGAAAATCAGTGTATCCATGATAAACATGGAGTGGCTTGAAAAAGAGAAAGACAGAATCAGTTCGCTGTGTTCAGTGTTTCCTCTAATAAATTCTTCATGACTCTCCTTTTAATGATGGTTAGCCTGAAACCGACCCTGAAACAGGATCTGCCTACCGCAGATGTGTTTGCTAGAAATCCCAGAGGCCTCAGAGGAGGCTGTGCTTGGTGGGGAAGGCAGGAAACATCTGTGAGACAGGAGAACTGTGGAGCTGCGGTCAGGTGGCCCTGCCAACTTTCCCTGTTGTCTCATTTACCTCAGTCTGAGGAAGATTCTTCAACACAAACCACAGCAAAGTGGTGGAATAGAAGGGTGCCTCCCCTCCCTGGCCTGTAGCCAGCCCTAACAGCTCGGCCATGTTTATAGTGAGCCTCCACCCAATATTCCCTCTCCAGTGTAATTAGCTAGCATACATGATAAGCATTTTGCTACCAATCTCTAAATCCCTTTGGAAATAGGATCCGTGTCACCTTAGTATTCTCCACATGGAGATTTTTCTGGTTGTATTTCAGAAGATGGGATGTTGCATGAAGTGAAAAATTTGATTTCCCTGGTATCTTAGCCCCCTAGTTCTGGATAATTTTTTCCCTTTATTGGCTACCTACTCTTAGAGTGCCAGTATTCCCATATGTTTTCCCCTCCCTCCCTCCCCTCCCCCAAAAAGGTGTCCCTGGTGAAAGACCTGATAAACTCACGTACACTCGGGAATAAAGTACTATTCTCTTGAACAAATGTTCCTCTGGCTCTCTCATGAGATTTTGCCTCTTAGCTAGTTCAAGAAAACAAAACCAAAACAGGAAACTTTGATCTGTAGCTTTTAGGTATTCATGCATACATGGAAAGTATAATTGGTAGATTTGTTTGTGCAACACCAGTCAGGTAAATAATGCAAGTTCAACCTACCCATTACTAGAATATAAATATTCCCAATCTGAGAAAGCTTTGGGTGCCTTGGGTTATAGGACATGTTTATCTACCTTTGCACCAAACACCTTATTCCGTTTCACTTGTTTGCTCCTCAGTACCGCTCCCTCAGTCCCTCCGTCCATCCTTCCTTCTTCCTTTCCTTTCTTCCTTCCTTCATTCCTCTCGCACTTCTTGAGCATTTGCAATGTTCTAACCACTGCTCTGATGCTGAGAGTATAGATATGAAGAAGGTGCAGGTCCTGCCCTTCAGCAGCTGCCAGCCTAGAGGAGGATGCAGAGAAGTAAGCAAATAAAGGAAACTAGTAAGAAGAGGATTGCGATAGAAATATGAAGAGAAAAACTCCACGGAGAAGGTGGATAGCTGTGTTGGGGAGATGTAGCAATAGTCTACAAAGAAGGTACCATTAGGTGAAGCTCTTGAAGGATGACTAGAAATTGCTATTTAGAAAGTAGGAGAATAGCATTTCACATAAGAGGGGAAGTGTGTATAGAGGAATATCTTCATCTATTGAAGCTATCTTCAATAACAAAGGTAATGTCAGGGGAAAGCATGCGACCTAAATTTGGCATTGGCATTGGAAAATTTAAGTTGGATCATGTACTTAACCTTGTCAGCAATAACCATGGCATCCCCTCTAGTGCGACAATTGTAAATAACCCATTTTCTGAACCTTTCTCTCCTGGGATAGATGGAATGGTCTCCTGGTTTTCTGCCCATGTCACTGGTTGGTCTTCCCTGGTCATCTGTTGGACTTCTAGATATTGGAGCGCCCAAGGCTCAATCCTTTGACCCTACTCCCCTGCCACTTTCTGTTCTCGATTACAAAAGGTTCCTTTGTAAAGTTTGCAAGAGATCCCACACGAGTGTCAAACTTCTGAGTTTCAGTTCCCAACCTTTCTCTTATTAGCTGCATGAGCTTTCTCCTGTTCCCTTGCCTGTAAGATAAAGAGAGGAATAGGACCTACTCAGAGGGTTTTTGGAGTCTTAAATAATTGAAGATATGTGTGCAGAAAAGAGTCAACAGAGCAGGTCTGACTGCCGATCTTTAGAAAGGCCTACTGACAAGGCTGGCCCTGAGCTGGCATCTAAGAACTTGGCTTTGGGGAGGGTTCCTACCCACCTAAGATAAGAGTGGCTCCCTGTACCTAAGCTGTTTATGAAGCATATGCTTTATGCTGAAGACCTGCTTTCCTTCTGGGAATCTGGAATTTTGGTACATACCAGGCAGTGGCTGCCTATGTGATTAGCCCTTGGTAAAAACCCTGAGCACTGAGTCTCTCATAACCTTCCCTGGTTGGCAATATTTCACATGTGTAACCACAGCTCTTGGCTGAGAAATGAAGCAGGTGCTGTGTGACTCCACCTGGATGAGGGCTCTACGAGCTTTCCCTCGGATTTCACCCCCTGTGCCTTTTCCCTTTGCTGATTTTGCTTTCTAGCCTTTGGATGTAATAAATCATAGCTGTGATTATGACCCTGCTGAGTCCTCCTCCTGAATCACTGAACCTTCCCAACACAGCACGTAAAAAGCATTTAGGGGAGTTTTAGGCATGTAGTAAACATATAATAAACACTAGCGATTTTTATTATACACTCTCTTTCCCAAGGTGAGCCCCACCTCGCTTTAAGTATCACCTCGATGATTATCAAATATCCATCAGCAGGTTAACCCCTTTCCTAGCTCAGGATTCCTGGATCAAATTGCCGGTGTAGCATCTCCACTGGGGTTCCTGGACATTTCAGACTGGGCATGCGCAAAAGAGACTCTGGGTTTCTGTTCCTCTTTCCGAAGACAGTTAAAATCACCACCATTCACCCCATTTCGTAGAGTCTTCAGTGTTTCCCCCTTTTCCTCATTCACCCTCCACATCTTGTTTGATTTCCTTCCAAAAATATATCTCAGGCTTTAAACACTGTTTCTCAGATCAGGGCTTTCTCTTCCTGATGTGTGGTGGGAGCACCTAGCATCCTGCCTGCCTCGGTTCTTACCCTGCGCTCAAGCCTCCGCAGCGCAGCCAGTGCTGTCTCTTTAAATCAGAAGCAGAAGCAGAGCGGAGCAGATCTCTCCACCACTGCAAACCCTTCCATGTCTTTCCACGTTAACTAGGATATGATTCAAACTTCATGCCACGACCTGGAGGAGTCTGCACCATCTGGCGCCTGTTCTCCGTGCGGTGCTTCTCTTGGCTCGCCGAGACCTCGCGTCTCTCCCTCCAGCCGGCCAAGCTGGCTTCACCGAGCGTCTCTGCATGGGGAGCTCTCTGTCTGGAGCACGTTGCTCCAGATTTCGTCTTGGTTGCCCCCTCTCATGAGTCAGATCCCTTTCAAACCACCCTATTTCAAGCGACCACCCCTCACTCACTTTCTAGCTAGTGACTGTTTTAATCAACAAACGCTATCATATTTTTGCTTTATTTACTTTTGATTTTATAAAAATGGCTGTCAAAGTCATGAAAATCAGTCTCCCACCCACCTTCTCTGTCCTCATCTTATTCCTCAGAAGCAAACATCTGGAATAGTTTCTGCTTTTCTTTCTTTTCATACTTAGCCCTTTAACTCTGAACAAAAAATATTTATTTATCAACTCTAGTCATACCTGTTTATTTTCCGCTTTGAAAGATGAGGCTTTAGTTACTTGTATCACTCTTCACTTTCCCTTATCACCTAACTCACAGAGTTGATCACTGTATTATCGTTTACTTCTTCCACTGTTCGCATTTAAACTTTGAATAATACACAAAATTTTCAATGCTTTCTCCCATTGACCTCAGACAATGTCTCTCGAGTCCCCACCATGAAAAAGGAGGATATTTCTATCCCTACCCCTTCTCTCCACAGCTATGACCACCTCCCAAGTTCTGCTATCTGAACACTTTTCAGGTTACCAGGATTTATAACATTAGTATTCTATTCTGAAGCCCTATTTCATTTTTTCTATGTTGACATATTTGTGTTTTAAAAACCAGGTATGGTGGAATAAAAAGAAATTGAGATTCTTCTTTTCTTTTCCCCTCTTCCCAAGATATGCTTTCAAAATGTATTTGGTTACTAATTGAGACTAAAATGACAGTGACTGATTAAATCTATTATAAACACGAGGAACAAAGATGTATTGGCTGAATTTCAGGCTCAAATCATATGTTAGGTTTCCAGTCACATATCTAAAGTTCCTGTAATCAGACTGTTTTAAAGTTAAGACTTTTTTTTAACTTGAAAGTTTGTACAGTGCATATATTTTCTATTACCTACTATGTCCAGCAGGACTTATGGCAGAACCATATAATCAAAAGTATTTCTTCAATAAAATGTATGAATAATCACACTAAGTGGTATAAGCAAAGACTATCATTAGTTTCACATTTGTTCTGTCTAGAATTTCTTACCTAGCAAGTATACACCCAACTTACCTTTTTTTTTTTTCCTTCAGTTTTCAGAATATTTTGGTTGTTGAAAATGTAGATACAGGATTATGGAACAATAGACATGACAGTGTATCCATTTGTAAAAGTAACCTGCATTCAGTTTGACTTCTACTTGCCTTTACTCTTACATATTTTTGCACTTTGCACTTTCACGTAAAACCATCGTAAGCCCATTAGTTTTGTAAGATCAAGTTACTCACATGATGAGTAATACTGTTATGTCCAATGTTTTGTAATTGCTTGAATTTATTTATATTATGATAATATAACTATAATAGGTTAAACTGTGGGTCATTAGCCTCATGAGTTGATCAAAAGCTAGTAAATTTCTTTAGGTTGAAATGTAGAGACATTAAGTTTACCTGCATTTTCACAGTAAATTTTTCCAGCTGAATTTGGATTGGGAAATGGGAAAACTTTGAAATCATATAAAGGCCATCCCTTCTTATATTTCTGGAACAATGTAGGCAACATACTTTATGGTTAAGCACTTAGGCTCTAGAGTAAGAGATTATTTATTTAATCTCATTTCTACTTCTTGGATAGACTTTGGGAAAAGTACTCAAATTCTTTAAGACTCAATTCTCTTACATGGAAAAAAAGTTGTGATATTAATTTTACCTTATGGGTTGCTATAAGGTAAAAATTGAGACAAGGTTTACAAAGTATTTAGCATAGTCTCTAGAAGGAGTTACATTTTATTATTACTGTTAAGACCAGAATATCCTTTTAGGCTTATTTGATCTATGTGTCTCCGGGAAAAAGCCAGCCAACAGCATAGATATTTATGATGCCACCTGGGTATTTATGTATAGACTTGCCCGCATTTGTTCCAAAATATTGAGGTATTTTGGTTTCCAAATATCTCTTAGCCAACCAAATCAGAATGTAGGTTCTAATGAGAATAAATATAATTGTGAGGGAGCATCTGAATTCTAACAGATAAATGATGGAAGTGTACAATACATATAGCAGCTAGCTTTTGCTGCATAACAAATCAGCCCCAAACTTAATGATTTAAAAGAAAAGCTAGTCACTTATCTCATATTCTGCGCACCAGCAGTTTGAGCTAGGCTCAGCCTCATGGTTCTTCTGGTCTTGCTGGGCTCACTCCTGTCACTGCAGTTAGCTATAGACTGCTGGTCTCTGATGGCTTCAGCTGAGACAGTTCATCTTTATTCTAGTTTGTCTTCCATTGCTCAAGCAGGCAAGCCTGGGCTTGTTGAAATGGCAGTTGAGAATGAAAAAAAATGTGTCATGAGGCTTTGGCTCAGAACGGGCCTACTGACATGCTACTGTCCAAAGCAAATCAAAGTTCCAAACCAGACTCGAGAGCAGAGAGATAAACTCTACCTGTTAATGGGACATCTGCAAAGTTGCACTGCAGAGGATATGGATACAGGGACAGGGAAGCTTTGAGACCATTCTTATAATCAATATACCAGAATGGATATATATATAATTTTTTTAAAATCGCTAAACCTTGAATTTTAACATCAGGAAAATAAAAATTATTCATGTGGAACAATAAGAAAACTCACTGGCCTTGATGGTAAGAAAAATAATGACTTGGTATTTGGAAAATATGAGAATAAAAATCTTGAATAAAAGAAGAATTAGAAGGGCGCCTGAGTGGCTCAGATGGTTAAGCGTCTGCCTTCGGCTCAGGTCATGATCCCAGGGTCCCGGGATCGAGTTCCACATCGGGCTCCCTGCTCCTTGGGAGCCTGCTTCTCCCTCTGCCTCTCTCTCTCTCTCTCTCTGTCTCTCATGAATAAATAAATAAAATCTTAAAAAAAAAAAAAAGAAGAATTAGAAATTAAAAATGGCTACATCTAATCTATACTTCCCCAATGTCTTATTGAGAAGGAAGATTGAGCAAAGTCAATGATTCCTCTAACCTGACTCAGCAGAAATGCAGTCCTCTACATACGTATGGGTAAAATTTACAAACAAAGAAAATCTCTTCCCAATTTAGTAGAATATAGAAAACCCAAATATTTTTAGAAACATGATTCCTGTAAAGCTTACACTTTTCCTCCCATCCAAGTACTAACCAGGCCCGACCCTGCTTAGCTTCCGAGATCAGACGAGATCGGGCGCGTTCAGGGTGGTATGGCCGTAGACAAGCTTACACGTTTCCTAATTAGACAACTGCATCATAGCAAAGATATGAGAGGTTAACTAATATTCATTTTACATCATGATAAGTGCTTTTAAATTAAAACATTTTAATATTTTATTTGGAATTGGAAAATTTCTAAATGACAGCACAGCAAACGTAGTGATCGCCTGAGAGTGAAATTAAAATTTAGCAGAAGTATCCTTGTTTATTGTTGATTTAGCTGTATCTCTGAGCCTAGTTTCCCTGTAAATAGCTTATTTTTGATAACAGACATGTTGGCATTTCCTAAATGAACAAGAAACTCTGCCTCCAATAGGAGATTAATGCTTCTTAGAGATTCATAGGGGTAGATTCATTGGAGAAGGGGGGTTTGCAAAGCTATTGAATACATTCCAGGTATATTTTCTGGTGTATATAAATCAAATCTAATGCTGAAAATTGAATAATGCTCACAACTCTAGACTCGATATGTATATTTAAGACAGTGCAAAGTTCCAGAGAATCCTTACACACTGGTTGCATTTCCTATTCTAACAGTTTCTGTCTTAGTTTTAGTAATAAAGAGGGTTTGCTGTTTTAACCTTTCATGAACAAACTCCAGAAAAAAATACATAAAGGAAGTGTTAGATTTGCATCTCCTTCTGCTAGGCGCTTGCTGCTCACAGTCCTTCCTGGTGACCCTTTATGCTAGGCTAACTCTTCTCAACTACACCCAGTTTAGTTTTTTCAGAGAGGGAGGGAGAGAGAGAGATAGAAAGAAAGAAAAAGAGAGAAAGAGATTTATTATAAGGAATTGGCTCGTTCAATTATGGAGGTGACTAGCAAGTCCATAATCCACAGTAACAATGTCCCAGTTTCAATCTGAAAGCTAAGAAGCTGCTAATCTCTGTTAGCAGGCCTTCAGGCAGAGAATTCTCTCTTAGTTGGGGGATGGCCACCATTTTGTTTTATTCAGGCCTTCAGCTGATAGGATGGGGCCCACACGTGTTAGGGAGTGTTAGGGAGGGCAGATTGCTTTACTCAGTCTATCGATTTATATGTACATCTCATCCAAAATCACCCTTACAGAAACACCAAGAATCACGTTTGATCAAATATCTGGGCAACCTACGGCCCAGTCAAGCTGACACATAACATTAACCATCACAGAGCCCTTTCATTTAGGGACTTTCTTTCTGCTTTCTAATATTTCAAACAGCTAATGTGACTGGTGAAATCAAATAGACAAGACCACTGTGTTTGCTGGAACTGTTTCCATTATGGTGATGTGCATTTTAGCAGATGTCTCCTGAAGTCAGAAACCTTATATTCCTTACCTACCCCAAAGGAGTAATTAAACTGTAGACAAGACAGGGGAGAGACCCTTGACATCAACAGTCAGGTGGACAGCACGGTAGTAAGTCTCAGTGTTCAAGCTATAGGGAGAAATCTGGGTTTAGCGGTGTGCCTCTCCTCTTCTTTTGCATGTCTTCTGTGAAGGTTTTATGTAAAACAAAACCTCAGCATAGTCGTTTATATTCTGTGCTTTAAGAAACCAAATGTTTCCATTAAATGCTTTTTCTATACATTGCACATGATAAGACTATGCCATGTGATTAACAGTTCTTTTGGGAGCACTAAAGGAGGCAGTGTGATTTAAAGGCTAAGGGTCAATGCACTGGAATTAGAATCTCTGGCTCTGCCCTCAGTAGTCGTGTGAATGTAGGAAAGTTTAACACATCTGTGCCTCTGTTTCTTTGTGAGGAGAGTAAAGCTGTGTGACTTCAGGCTTACAATTAAACTCTTTGAGTTTCAGTTTCACCAAGAAAATGAATAACAATAACAATAATAATAAAACTACGGGGCACCTGGGTGGCTCAGTCAGTTAAGCGTCTGCCTTCAGCTCAGGTCATGATCTCAGGGTCCAGGGATTGAGCCCCGCATCGGGCTCCCTGCCCAGCGGGGAGCCTGCTTCTCCCTCTCTCTCTCTGCCTTCCCCCCTGCTCGTGCTCTCTCTCTTTCTCTCAAATAAATAAAATCTTCGAAAAAATAATAAAACTACTACCTAAGTTAGTTCTGAAGATTAAATGTAATCATATATGTGTATATATAAAGTCTTAGAATAGTGTATTATAGGCTACTATGGCCACTAATTGTTACTGATTGTGATTATAATTATGATTAAAACCAATGACTTCCAATACTGTCAACACCTACGTATTTAAAGGTCTTCTTAGAACTACTCAAGGGTCCTTTCAAACTGTGGCATGTCCTTTATAATTCATGCTTCTAATACTCTAAAATATTCTAACATCTCATCGCTATAATAAGTCACTGTTTTTGGTGGGAGCATGTCACAGCTTTCATTAATATTGGTCTAAAAAATGAGATCTCTTACAAACTTACAAATGATATTTTTGAAATGTTGTAAATGTTGTAAGCACAGAAAGCTTAATTCTTCAGATTTCTTATACAACCTACTGCCCCCTGGGCAATACTCTATTGCACTTGGCCCATACTAGGCAGTTTGCCTGGAACATTCTTCATCTTCTCGCCTGCCCTGTCACCACCTGGTTTCACCTAGCTCCTACTTACTCTCAGATCTCAGCTTGCTATTACCTCCCTGTGACACCTCCCCTAACACTTCTCTTAACTCTTTGGGGCAAGTGTTCAGTCCTTAAACTCCCAGAGAACTTGGCACTTTCGTTTTACTAACAGTTACATGCTGCACTGTAATTACTATTTTCCTTTTCTGTCTTCCTCTCTAGAATGTAAGCTCATGAAGATAGAAACGCTGACTGTAATGTTAATTGCCCCATCGCCGATACTGAGCTCCTGGAATGTAAAAGATACTCAAACACATCATTAAAAGTATGGGAAGATGAGCCATAATTGTGAAGAAAAAAAATGTTTGTGAAGTAATACTCTAGGAGATCATAAGACAACTATACCTTCAGGGGATAAACATTAAAAAGAAATAACATGCATTAATTTAACAATCAAAATGAAGAGAATTTATATTTTATCATTTGTTACAAGAATTCCACATGTTGAGACAGTCTCTAAATAGCTCACAATTTCATGGTCATCCATTTACCTTGCCACAAATATAGTGGCTTGTTTTGACTTCCAGGTGTGTTTTTGTATAATACACAATTCTTTTCAGTCTGAAATTTTATGAGACTGGCTGAGGGACTGACTATACACTCGGGGTGCACAATTGGGGCAGAATACACACACACACACACGATATACATACACACACACATGCACATGTACCATTGTTCAGCAGGAGAAGCAGCCACAAAAAGGCAGCTTCCAGAACCAGGAGGAGGCCCCTTTGTCCTGCAACGTCCCTCCATTACTCTCTGTGAACAAAACTGAACATGCTCCCTGTAAGGAGAGATGCTCAGTGGGGCAGGTGCTGGGAGTGTCTCTGGAGCAGAGAGGCAATGAACCGAGAACTGGCCGGGTCTACCCCTGCAGTTACTCAGTTTCCATGTGCACTCTCCCATGCACACTCGAACTCCTGTAAAGTGTGAAAACTTATATCAGCTTCAAGTATTCTATAGCATGTTATCCAAATTGTTCCCACATTGAATCTAGAGTTTAAACCTCTGATTTGAAATCGCCCTACCACTATTTGTTCATTAGTTAGGCTATGCTAACATATCCATCTAGGGCCAATTAGGAGATAGACAGAAACCACATTGTAATTTGACAAGGGAAGGTTTAATATAACAATTATTTAACTATAATAGGGGAATCACATTAAAGATGTAAAGAGAACTCTAAAGCATGCTCTAGAGCTGGATGAGATTACATAAGGAAGGACGATTTAGAAGGGTCTCCTCCCAACAGCTGGGGTTCAGACCTCATTGGAAAAGCCGTGGTTATAATTTACTGATGGCAGGCAAGTGTGCTGGGTTGCCCAGACCACAGCTGGTGTAAAGTGGCCAGGAAAGCAGGCAACTGCTCTCTAGGTGCAGGTGGGCAGATGCTGGTAGGCAGGAACGGAACGGGGTGGGGAAGGAGTCAGCTGTTTGAAGCCCAATTGCTGGCAATGGTATGTGTCTGGCGTGCAATGTGGTGCTGTTGGAGGGCTGCAGAAGCTAATTCTTCCAGCACAGGTGAACCGAAGCTGATGGGCAGAGGGCTCAGAGGGAGACAGAGATTGCGGCTGCAGGCTGCGAGACTGTCACTGGCAATCGTCACTGGGCCCCAATCTGGGCCGCAGGGTGGCTGAGGGACTGACTATACACTCGGGGTGCACAATTGGGGCAGAATACACACACACACACACACACACGATATACATACACACACACATGCACATGTACCATTGTTCAGCAGGAGCAAGCAGCCACAAAAAGGCAGCTTCCAGAACCAGGAGGAGGCCCCTTTGTCCTGCAACGTCCCTCCATTACTCTCTGTGAACAAAACTGAACATGCTCCCTGTAAAGGAGAGATGCTCAGTGGGGCAGGTGCTAGGGAGTGTCTCTGGAGCAGAGAGGCAATGAACCGAGAACTGGCCGGGTCTACCCCTGCAGTTACTCAGTTTCCATGTGCACTCTCCCATGCACACTCGAACTCCTGTAAAACAGTGAGCCAATGGGAAATGATACAACCAGACCCTACTGCAATAAGAAATAAATCCCACTCTTTCAGTGGTTTGTCAAAAATAAGATTTATGTCTTTAAGCAGAAAGGAGTCTCTACAGCACGGCTCTCCTTCAAGATGTGCGTCAGGGGCTCAGGCTGCTTTCTCCTAGAACTCCAGGACCTATGTGTTTGTTATTCCTAACTGTGGAGAAACAAAGTAAGAGGTGGGGGGAGAAACAGTCATTCTTTTTTTTTTTTTTTAATTAATTAATTATTTTTAATATAGTGTACCATGATTCATTGTTTGCATATAACACCCAGTGTTCCATTCAGTACGTACCCTCTTTAATACCCATCACCAGGCTAACCCATCCCCCACCCCCCTTCCCTCTAGATCCCTGTTTGTTTCTCAGAGTCCGTAGTCTCTCATGGTTTGTCTCCCCCTCCGATGTGCTCACCGTAGTACATACCCTCCCCAATGTCTATGGAGAAACAGTCATTCTCAATTGCCTCAGTGGAAATGACACATCGCCACATCCCTTCTTGTGATGTTCCATTGCAAGAACTTATCCCGTGAGCACACTGAGAAGCTTTGGGGCATGGAAAATGTAAGGACCATGTAGATATTTGGTGAATACCAATGGTCTCCATCACAATTTATCAAATATAGAAACATAATCATTTCTTTTTTTTTTTTTAACATATAATGTATTATTTGTTTCAGAGGTACAGGTCTGTGATTCAACAGTCTTACACAATTCACAGTACTCACCATAGCACATACCCTCCCCAGTGTCTATCACCCAGCCACCCCATCCCTCCCAACCCCCACCACTCCAGGAACCCTCAGTTTGTTTCCTGAGATTAAGAACTCCTCATATCAGTGAGGTCATATCTGATGCTCCATAAGGCACAATAAATTGATCCAGGAAAGTGAGGACTGAAAGCCATAAGTCCATAAGCGTAAGGGTATGTATAGTTCTGGTGTTTTCCCAACATGCAAACTTTGTCATTTAGCACAAGGCAACAGTGTTTTTTTCTGAATTCTGCTTGGAGGTTTTTCATTCCCCTGAGCTGTTATTTATTGCAAACCATTTCTCAGGGGTGTGTCATTACGTGGAGGCTGAGTCGTTTGTCTCCAAGAAAAGAGGAACAGGATTAGGCCTTTTCTGCTTAAATAAGATGACAACAGGAAATGATTTGTGTAACTTGCAAAAATTTAAAAAGAATGAATTTTAAATCAGCAGTATTTTCATGTAATGCACATTTCAAACCTCTCTAATAAAGCCATTTGCCAACAGAGAGAGCTGCTACTAAGGACCAAATTAAAACAAAATATAGAAAAATGCTTATCTTTTTCTGTGTTCGCTGTATAATTATCCCCAGAGAGAGCCTCACCACTGACTTTTGCCCCACAGATGCACCAATTCACACTTTACAAACAGAAGGCTGAGATAGTTCAATGGACTTCTGCTCAGTGGAAGAAACACATAGACCCATGTTTTAACATGTCTATGGTACCTAATTACAGTGGGAGAGCATCTGCAGATATTTACCTAAAAAGTGTGAAAGTCAACAAAATAAATATATCTAGAAAAATAACTAAGAATATATGCACCAAATGGCAATACTGCTCATAGGGCTGGTAAAATTATGAGTGATTTCTTCTCCTTCTTGCTTGCAATTTTCTGTGTTTTCAAAATGCTGTACTTGTTTGTACTTTTTGCATTTTACAATAACAAGTTATTGCTTTATAGCTAGAAAAAGATGATAAAAGCTTATGTTGGTATGTGTGACACATGTGGATGGCTCAGTTGGTTAAGCATCCGCCTTCGGCTCAGGTCATGATCCCAGGGTCCTGGGATCGAGCCCTGCATTTGGCTTTCTGCTCCCAGCAGGGAGTCTGCTTCTCTCTCTCCTTCTGCCCTCCCCACCACTCATTCTCTCTCTCAAGTAAAGAAATAAAATCTTTAAAAAATATTATTACATTTTCAAATAGTTTGTCTCATTGAACAGAATGTTAATCACTTTTGTATATGGAGATTGTCATGTAATGCTGAATTCTCTTATTATTTTCAATATTTATCTTTAAATTCTATTAGATTCTCCTTGTATGCAGGCATATATTTGAAGTATAATGGAAATTTGGTTTCCTTCCTTCCAGTCTTTATGTCTCTTATCTCTTCTTGCCACACTGTGTTTGTTAGCCCTTCAAGTGAAACATAGAAGTGTACTGATTGTTTCTCTGGTCGTTTATTTTCATGGGAATGCTTTTATAGTTTGATCAGTATACAAATTTTGTGGGGTCTTGGTCTATATTCTTTATCAGGTTAAACACTTTGCCTTCTATCCTTACTTTGCTAGGAATTTTGAGCATAAGCAAGTGTTGCATTTTATCTGATTCTTTCTCTGCATTTTTAATACATTAACATGATTTTTCCTATTTTAATCTAGGCAACCTTGGGATGAAACTTGATTTGGCTGTGTTATGTTCTTTTTGAAATATATGGCTGGATATGGCCTACCAATTATTTATGACATTCATTTCTTTGTGAAATTGGCCTAAAATCATCCAATCTCACATTATTGTATCTAGTTTTGGTGTAAAGGTTATACCGACATAAAAGAATTTTGTATCTTACTCTCAGCTGCATCTAAGGTATTTACTCTTTCAGAGTTTGGTAAGCTCATTTATAGAATGATCTGGAAATACAGTTTATTGTAGGTATATTCTTGACTACTAGTTTATATTTATAACAGCTATTGCTTAATCAGGAAAACAGCAGATTAGGGCCTGGAAGTCAGATCCAACTGCTGCTCATTTTTGTAAGTAAAGTTTATTGGGTAAAGCCATATTTACGTATGTATGTATTCATGTAGTCAAGTATTTATTTATGTATTTATATATTTACTTATTTTACATATTGTCCATAGTGGCTTGCACACTACAATGGGGAAGTTGAGTAACTAGGAAAGAAACTGTATGGCCTGCAAGGCTAAAATATTTATTGTCTAGCCCTTTATAGGAAAAGTTTTCTAGTCTTTGACTTAATCAATTCTTGAATGATTTTCAAAATTATTTTATTCTGTAAAATTGTCCAATTGATCGGAATTTTAAATTCAGTAGCATAATGTTCATATTATTTTTATATTATTTATAGTGAATCCCTTATATCATCTCAAGTATTTCATATGATATTTTTGCATATTCTTTTACCCATGAATTGCTTAGAATTTGAAGCTTTGGGAGTATCTAAAACCTGGCAAGAGTACAAATTTCTTCCCATAAAAGATCAGTTATTTTGATATTTTCTGTCACTATGATCACAGCTAAGTGGTATAGTTTAAAAAAGGGTATATGGACAGACCGGGACTTGAATTTCTAATAAGCCATTTAATTTGCAGCGTGACCCTAAACACATTAATTTAACACTCCTGAACCTTAGATTTCTTCTCTGTCTTATAAGAATTACAACAGTTAGCCACTGGGACTATTTTAACTATCCCATGGAGTGTCTTACCTCTGACTTGGCTCAGGAGAAATATGAAACTGATTCATTAAGTACAAAAGTAAGAGTCTTCCCCTTCCTTGCTTTCCACCATCCTCTAAAAGTCTGGAAACCAATCCTCCATGGAAGGTAGGTAAGCTAGATGTGAAAGTTTTACCTAATCTATTCATATTGTGTGAGTTCCTCACATTCCTTTGAGACCTAGGTGTTTGAAATCTAAAAGGCAAGAGTAATCCTTTGTTATTTGTTTCCGTGACCTCACATGTCATGCTTTCCTTTCCCTAAGTAGGGAACATCAAATGACTAACTGACTCAATGAGAAAGTGGCCAGAAGGCAGAAAGAACTACTGAGAACAGAAATCTCATCAACTAATATTTCAAAAGCATCCTACCTCGTGAGGATTACAGGAGGCAGAGGATGTAAAATGTTTGGCCGAGTGCTTACCACATAGCAAGTCTCATTGTAATGTCAATTTCCTACTTTAAAAAATGATGTTTTGCAGAGTCTGTTCTAGTATCAAACCTTTTGACTACATCCTGTCTAATGTCTTTGACCGCATACTTTACATCTCCACTAAGGATCTGCTTATTGTTCCCTGCCTAAGCCACATGATTTTTAACTCAATTCCATTTGCCAGCTCATCCTCAATTGTCAAGTCAAAGAAGACAAATAAATGCATTTATGCATGAGCAGGATGTGGTGAGGATAATATGGGCACTAATTATTCTTACTAGATTAGGTGGAAGATGGTTCCGAATTTATTGTCTGTGATCATCCTGATCAGTGAGACCACAATTATTTGGGAAGTTCATTCAGTGTGGGAAACTTGATTCCAGAAAATAATGGACTGTGTAGATAACAAATTTAGAATTAGAGATATGAAAATTAATTAAAATTTGATAATTTTACAATTATCAAAAATAAATAAACCAATAAGATTTTTGGCTTCCCACGGGGTGTGCATTTATCAGCATGGAGAAATATATACTGTGGAAGTGGTAAAAATTCTGAAAGAATCATTGAAAATGATAATTATAGTCTTTAACATTTGTAAAATATAATTTCTTAGAGGAGGGAAGGTTATTTTGATTCTCAGTGTCTTTTATTTATTTTTATTATTTATTTATTTATTTATTTATTTATTTATTTATTTATTTAATTTTTGATTCTCAGTGTCTTGGTTTGCTGGTTACCTCTAACAAAACAGAAGGGAAGGTTATGTACTTTTACTGAACATCTGTAGAATGGGATAAGAGTGTCAATCTCTTCATAGGTTTGCTCTGAGACTTAAGTGACATGATCCATTAAAGAACTTGGGCATAGCAGTTGGCAAATTTATTTGAGGAGTTCTGACCATCTATCTTTAAAGTGCTTATTGACACGGTTCTGTTTACGTCTATCGACTTGCTGTTCGTTTTCTGTCTGTCCCATCTGCTGTTTGTCCCATTATTCTCTTTTTCTGCTTTTTTTCAGGTTAATTTAGTATTTTTTATAATTTCATTTTTCTGCTTCATAGGCTCATAGCTATAACTTTCTGTTTCACTATTTTAGTGGTTGCTTTAGGGTGTATGGTCTATATCACTAGTTTATCAGTCTGCTTCCAGGGGTATCTTACCACTTCACATCTGGACTAAGAACCATCCAACGGTCCCCTCTTAGACTTTGTTCTGTTGCTGTCATCTCTTTCGCTCTTGCATATATGATCAATGCTACAATACATTGTATTTTTGTTTTTCACAATCAGCTATCTTTTAAAGTGGTTTAAATAAAAAGGAAAAATTCTTCCTATTTGCTCATTTAAGTATCCCCAGTACTCTTGATTCCCTTATGTGGATGCAGGTTTTCATCTATTATTTTCCCGCGGCCTAAGGGACTTCCTTTAACACTTCTTGTTCTGTTCCTCTGCGTGTGATGAATACTCAATATTTTTTTTACGTGTGAGAATGACTTTAGTTCTTCTTTAATTTGGAAAAATACTTTTACTCAATGTAGAATTCTAGCTTGACAGGTTTTGCTTTCCATGCCTTAAAAATGTTCTGCTGTCTTCTTGTTTATTTTGTTTCTGATGAGAAATGAACAGTTATCCTTATGTTTTTTTCCTCTATATATAATGTTTCTTTTTCTTCTAAGTGCTTTTAAGATTTTTCTATGATTTTCCTAAGATTTTTCTATGATTTGTTTTGAGAAATTGATTATGACGTGCCTTGGTGTAATTTTCTTGACGTTTAACTTTTACTTGGAGTTTATTGAGCTTCTTGGATCTGTGAACTGGCAGTTTTCTTCAAATTTGGAAAATTTTCCTCACACACAGGCACTGAACAGACCTCTGCTGAACACTCGGGCTGTGGGACCGTCTACATGTCTCTGGAGTTCTCTGTGTAGTTCTTCCCTTTTCATGTCTTTGTCAGGTGAACTCAGGCCCCCTCGGTCACCCGAGACTTTCAGCTCTGACTCCTCAGCTCATGCCAAATGCTGGGCTCTGCCTTAGTTTCCTTCCCGGTGCTGCATCCTGGAAACTCTCTAAATGCAGTAAGGTGGGGCAGTGGTTGTTGCTCATCTCTGAGAGATCACTGTCCCACATTGCCTGATGGTCTATATCTTGAGAACCATTGTTTCATAAATATTATATGTGTCTTTTTGTTTCAGGTGGAGGGGTTACTCGATCTTGGCCAAAGTAGAAATTCTCATGTGGAATTTCTGATTTTTTTTTAGAATGTATTTATTTATTTGAGAGGGAGAGAGAGTGAGTGAGCAAGAGAGAGAGAGTACAAGCCAGGGAAAGAGGCAGAGGGAGAAGCAGACTCCTTGCTGAGCAGGAAGCCTGATGCGAGGCTAGATCCCAGGACTCTGGGATCATGACCTGAGCTGAAGGCAGATGCTTAACTGACTGAGTCACCCAGGTGCCCAAATTTGTGATTTTTTAATAGCAATATTTCAGAGTGAAATTCAATTGTATCTATTTTCATTATTTTTACAATTTGCAGCATCAATTTTTTTTTCATTCTCACTGAAATGAGATGATTTTATTCTGAAATATGTGAGAGAACAATCACTTCTCTATAGGTATCTGGAGAAATGCTATCTATCTATCTATCTATCTATCTATCATCTATCTATCTATCTATCTATCAATTATCTATCATCCATCATAGTACAAGTTACAGCTAACTTCAGCACAAGGCTGTATGTAAAGAAACACTGGTCATCAACAGTTAAACATTAAATACTGGAGCAACTTTATTAATTAATGTTAAAGGAATGACAAGAAAAAATTAAAAATAACACTTAAAGGGGCGCTTGGGTGGCTCAGATGGTTAAGCATCTGCCTTCAGGTCAGGGCATGATCTCAGGGTTCTGGGATCTAGCCCCATATCAGGCTCCTGGCTCAGCAAGGAATCTGCTTTTCCCTCTCCCTCTGCCTCTCTCCCCTGCTCATATTCACTCTCTCTCTCTCTCTCTGTCACATGAATAAAAAAAAAAAATTAAAAAAAATAAAAATAAAAATAACACTTAAAATATTTGTAGAGTCTATAAACATGACCTCATTCTCTTATATTGCATGTTAGTTAAAATAATAAAATTTGTATATAGGGCTTTCTTGTTTTTGTAAAAATGAACAGTGTAATCCAATGTAAAGAATGTCATAATCAGATATGTCATCTGGGCTCCTCTTTTAGTTTATTAAAACAATATTGATGTTACACTGTTTTAGTATTGTTTTTAATGCACAGAGGCATAAATAAAGAAGACTGGTATAAATTGATGTTGCAGGAATAGATGTAACTACTACTTATTGCCTGGTCATATTTCAGTGAGGAAAACAGGTGTTAATTTGCATTTGAGGAATACAGTCACCATTGACAATGTTCAGTCTCTGCAGGATCTGGACACCAACTAAATAAAAAGGTGCCATCTTGTGACTAGGGAGGGCCCTCTGGGTGGGGAGAGATGTTAGTGAGCAGGAAGCTTTGTGCATGCCCAATCACAGCTTATGCAAGTATACCAAGAGTAACAAAAATTATGGTGCTGAAATGGTCTTTGTAATAGATTTTACTGAGTACATAGTTCTTAATTTATAAATGGGCTAAACACACACACACACAAACACACAAGTTAACTCCTAATGAGTCATTTTTCAGATTAGAAAACAATTTTTATTAAACAATTATTTTAAATAATAATTTCTTCATTATTGACCTCAGAAAGCTAATTAAATGAATATATACATGTAAGTACATGTCGTCATCATTGTTAATGTCATTTATATGGTAAAATGAACTTCAATAAAAAAAGGATACTCTGATTTTATCCTCCATAAGGCTATTAGAGTATTAAGGACCCTTGCAGTTCTTGGGTTAGAAGGAGCATTCCATGAGAGGCCATTTTGGGGGAATTACTCACTCATTAAGTGGCTGCATATTCTAAAGAGACCTGTATTTGCATAAGATAAAATGCCCTTACTCGTTACCTACTCTCAAAAATTTCCAAATTGAATGATAAAACAACAGAAGTCAAAATTCCAGGCAAGAAGCATTCCCATACTCTTGTATCCTCTATTTTGTTAAGTGGGGTTTGCTTATAAATTGTTTTAATCTGAAAAGATGGATTGGAAAAAGATACTTCATTGACCCATGAGAAATTAGGGGGATTGTTATTTTTATTATTATTAACACTGGCTTATAAATTCACGTGTGGATAGCTCAATATTTTGTTCTTTTTTCAAAAGGATTAATTATTTCGAATAGCTAATAAAACCTAATATTTGTTACATTTGTTACAGTTCAAGTCAGTTTCACATACAGTGTCTCATTTGATCTTCAAAGCCCAATGGCTGAGAAATGGAAAAGTTGATTATCAAATGTGTTCTATTACTCACAAACAGCACAAATATATCCACTGGAAATTCACTTAGCTACTAAGTGTTCAAAGTATCCGCTATATTAAATTGTAGCAATCCTAGTTTATTTTGTCACAGGTGCTGGACTACTTAATATATTAAAACACACCGAGCCTTAAAGACCTATCTAACTCTTTAGAGTTTGTACAATATATTATTGTCTGTGGTTTATTTATTCTGCCATATTTATTTAACAAAATGCATAGCAGTGAACCCTTTGAAGATCTCCTTTGAAATGTGAGTTTCACAAGTCCCAGGTATAAAATAAGATTATGGATTATGATGGCAATAATAGCTTCTGTCTCTGCCTCTCTCCCTTCGTAACTGAAAACTTGCACTTTCAAAGGATTTTCAGAATTGGTTTACCATTCTCCTTTTTAAATACATTTTTTGACATAATATTTTTTAGAACTCATTTTGCATTGCATTTGCTCCATTCTTTTCTTTTTTACCCTTTTCCCTTTATGCTTGCATTTAATTTCAGTGGATATTATTTATCACCATTTCAGTACTCTTCAAAAAGGATTCTTCACTTAGACGCCTTTTTCTGTCTATGGCAAAAAAAAAAAAAAAAAAAAAAAAAAGTAAACCTGAGCTCATGTCCTGACCTAACCACTGAAAAATCACTCTGGAATTAAGGCCATAGTTCTGGTTCTTTAATTGGATGTCCTGTGTGTGTGTGTGTGTGTGTGTGTATTCTGAATAAATAGAATCAGTCTGCTGAGAGACAAGCTTAAAGATACTAAATTCAAGCCTTCTAACTGATGGACAAGCTAAAGAGAAATGCCATGGTGTGTAAACCCCTCTCTTTTGTATAAAAAGTCATCTGGCCAGGCAAGCCTCTTAGGCTAAAGTGTAATTAAAGTCAATGGAGGGAAAAAGCATAGCATTTTTAAAAATGTAACTTAAAACATGGCAGTGGGGGACCATTTGACTATTTGTACTTCTGAGGATGAAGCAAAATGGTTGGGAGATTGTGCAGTTTCCACAGGCAAGCAGGAGATAAACCTGCCCACCCCTAGCTAAATTCTACCCCCATCTGCCAAAGCAAGGCTTGGTAATTGCTCCACTGAGAACAGAGCAGGATTGAATCGGCTTGAGATGTGTTTTATTGTGATTTGCATTTTTCTGCATAGTAATTCATAGGCTTTAATAAAACATTGATTTACATGCTGTTACAAAGTACATCATCTTTCAGGCTTTAAATTAAACATTTCAGCAGTGTGTGTGTGTGTGTGTGTGTGTGTGTGTGTGTTTGGTGGGGATGGGGGTGGGGTATAGATTAGCTTGATTCTCTGCCCTAGGGGAAATGCCTTTTCTCCCCCATCTGGCCTCTTTAAATGCAAAGCCTTAGTTGAGCACTTTTTTTTGTGAGTAGTTTGTCACTCTCTAATTTCTGTTAAATTTCATAAGACCTGACACATTTGCATTTACAGGGCTGTTAGATAATGTTTAGCACTTTTCATCTTCAAAGTGCTTTATAAATATTAACTAATCAAAGCTGCCAACATACCCCTGGGGCAAGGAAGTATTGGATTGTTGTTGTTTTTATCTTACTTGGTTTACCTTATGGGAAGTTTGTGACATTGGTGAATGTTAATATGTAGATATATATATTTTTTTACCCAGTGTTAGGTAGCTTTTTCCCTACTAATAGTAAAGAATTACACCGTTTCTGGAATCTGAACATGGAGGCTTGTGATTCATGACTTACCATGTGTAGCTGTGAATAGTGATTTGAATTTCTGCACCTGTGTATTGTTTTCCTCCTTAGATTGTAAACTTCATTGCAATAAGCATTGTTTGTACTTACATTTTTTACACAGTAGCCACCCTGGTACTGTTTTCATTTATTCATTCATGCCTTCCAAAAGTATTTACTGAGTGCCCACTGTCTTCCAGGCATTGTATTAAGCACTGGGAGCATAAAGTTAATGAACTAAATTCTGCTCTCTGGGAGGAATCTGCCAGGGTTGAAGGAGGGAATGGAGGGCACACTCAGAAGAGTTTGAGAACATTTGATGCACCAGCTATTGATTAAATATGGACAGGCTTAAGAGAACAAGCCAGCATTTGTGAAGACCAGGGAGTTGCAGTGGTGGGAAGATCCGACCTGCTCCTAGGACTAGAGGGATAAGAGCTGAAGCCATGAAAAAGGATCCATCCAACCAGAGATGTAATGTTAGAGAATGCAACAATGCCCAGGCCTGGGGACAGGTAAGGAGGGAGTGGGGGAAAGAAGTCTGCCAAGTTTCCATCTCCCTGCTGTCCCGGGTGTCCTGTCCAGGGGGATGTCTGGTGAATGAGAATAGGACTCAAGAGGTAAAGGAGTCTGGAAAGCGTGGTTCATGGAAATTGCAGCGCACATTGCAGGGCATAGAAGGGATGGAAGTTATGCAGAGGCTGACAGACAATACCGAGCACAAGTATCTTACAAGATAAAGATTGAGCTGGGCAAATGTACATATGTATGGAAATTAACATATGTGTATGCGGGGCGGGGGAAGCACAGATACATTTCTCTGTGTGAACTTCAGAGGTGAGGAGCGTTATTCTGCCTGTAGGCATTGGGAAGGCATGAAAGAGAATGTGAGCTTTTATCTGAGCCTTGATGGCTGATATTTGGATTGAATTAGTTGGACTATGAGGTCTCAGCATTATTTTGCTGATTTGAAGAGGTACAAAGGAACGAACAGCTGCCTTTTACTCTGGTATTTTACTCTGTGGAATTAGGTTCCATTTGACTAATCTTTCAGATATTGAACATCATTAAAGATTGACAATGTCTCAGATAGCTTCTATTCTGACCACTTATGAAGCTGATTAAAAAAAAAATCACTAACAGTCAATTAAAATTACTCTCTTGGAATGTCCTTTTTTTAACCATTTAATTTTTTTTCTGAAATATTCTAGTGTAACTTGGAGGAAATTCAACTAGCATGGCAGTGAACATGCTGTTACTGCCTCCCAGGAGCGTCTTCTAAGATCTGCCATCTACACTTCGTGCACGGTAGTTCACTGTCATTGCTTTCAATTAAAACCCCCAATGAATAGATACAAGATGGCTAATTTTATTTAAATAGAAATTTCTCTCAAAAGCATTAATTTCTTCTGTTTCTCAATCATACAACCCTTGGACATCCATCTTGATCTTCATTATTATCACAAACCTCTCTTTTTTCCTCAAAGTAATTTGGCAACTTAAATTTTTTTATTTTTCTTCAAAAGGAGAAATAAGAAAGAAATCCATTTCTCAGATTTCTCCCTTATTATTATCCCTGAAGTCATGTTTGTAGTATATCAAGATGATGGATTCTTCCTAGGGAGTGTGTTATGGCAGATAACTACAAAGTGAAGCAAATTCTGGCAGATCTAGGTTCCAAGTACTCCCTCTGCTGTGTATAAGAATTTGCCTCATCAGTTATCCAAATGTGTTTCTGAGGCTTTTACTTCCTACTGGAACTTGGTTTTCTGTTGGGTAGCAAGAACATCTTTACCCAATAGCGATTAAGATTTGAAAGACTGACCTTAATACACAGTCTTTTCCGTCAGTTCTGGTGATGTTCTTTTCAGGATTTCATGGAGCAAAGTCTATGTGGCATTTCCTGTGCAAGACATGAAAGCAAAAACCAAAACAAGTGGAGATGTAGTTCTAGAAATTATCTTGCAACACGTCTAGACCTGAACACTGCCAGGTGTCACTGGGAGTATTACTGGAAGCAATCATATCTACAGGGTTTGTGTGAAGGTATATTTGAAGGTCTATTTCGAACGACTCAGACGCCTGTTCTACTTTAGGGCTCGGCAGCTGCTTCTAACCATTTCATGCTTGGGATTGTTAAATGCCGGGATGTGCTTCCCAGTCAAAGAAGTGAAATTATTAGTCTCATCAGATTGCATAGTCCTAAACTTTGAAAAATGCAAATATTAACAGCCTAATACAGAATGAACTATCTCATCTCTGCTGGATGGCAGATCATGGAATCTGTGACAAACTTAAAGATCCATTATGAAAAATATTGTTGTAAGGAAATGACACAAGCTAGGGAGTAATATACGAACATAGTTACCACTCATGACTATATAGATTGGGTACTGTAGGAGAAATAAGCATCTTTCCCACACTCTTGAACCCTCTCCTCAAATGTAAGCATTATTCTCATTTTCTTTCATAACTTTTATGAAAAAAATATGCATATGCCTCCTTTTTTTTTTTTTTTTAGCAAAAGGTGTTTTATTAAATTTACATTGATTTTTATTGGGCTCTTCCCCCTTAATTTTTTTTTAAAGATTTTATTTATTTATTTGACAGAGAGAGACACAGCGAGAGAGGGAACACAAGCAGGGGGAGTGGGAGAGGGAGAAGCAGGCTTCCCTCAGAGCAGGGATCCCGATGCGGGGCTCGATCCCAGGACCCTGGGATCATGACCTGAGCCAAAGGCAGACGCTTAACGACTGAGCCACCCAGGCGCCCCTCTTCCCCCTTAATTATTTATCTTGGAAATACACCAGTGTATGTATATATCGTAATTCATTTAATCATTCTTCAAATAACAGACATTTCCTTTTATTCTCAAAGTCATTGTTAATAAAACAATGTTAGAGCAAATATATTTGTGTGTATGTACACGTATATATTTATGTGTATGTATACATATATATGTGTGCATATGCAATGTGTGTAGATACATATATACATATGTATATGTATACACACATACATATTTAAGTAAACTTTTAAAAGTATATACATGTAAAGTAAATCATTAAAGTAAAAATCCACAGGACGCCTGAGTGGCTCCGTCTGTTAAGCCACCAGCTCTTGATTTTGGCTCAGGTTGTGATCTCTGGGTCCTGAGATCAAGCCCCACATTGGGCTCTGCCTCTCTCCCTCTCTCTCCCTCTCCTTTTGCCCCTACACTTGCTCTCTCTCCCTCTCAAATAAATAAATAAATCCTTAAAAAATAAAAAAAAATAAATAAATGAAATGAAAATCCTGAGTCAATGACAAGTCAATGTCATTACTTACATTACTTACAAAATGTCCATTTTACATTTTGATGGCTATTGTTAAATTGTCCTGCAAAAAATATGATTTATACTACTACAGACAGTGCATACAGATACATATTTCCTTCAAAATCTTATCAAACTTTTAAATTGCCAATTAAGCAAGTGAAAATTGTACCTTGCATTTATTTTGATTTATATTAGCTGGCATTTAGTGAATTAATCTCATTCACTCATAAGGAAATATGAATGATGTGCCTTATTGTATGTCTCCCATAACCATAATATTTATCTCCCACATTTTAAATTCTGATTTGATATTAGATAAACTTCACATGAGGAAAAAAAATACTCCCTGGATGCTTTTGGAAATTACAACAAAAAAGAATTTACTTTTCTAGGCCATTTTAGTGGAATTGTGTGCAGCTGTGTGAAACACAGACTAATGTAGAATTGAGTTCAGATCCCACTTACTAGCCATGTGACCTTAGGCAAGTCACTGAATTTTCCATATCTGTAAATGAGGTGAGAATGAACTTAGCTTAGGAGTCACAAATGAAACGATGAGTAGGAAGAGTGCTCTTCATAAATGTTTTTTGTTATTATAAAGAAATCAACTATTACGTGGGAACTTAGACCTTTAGAAAAAAATGCAGTTGGCGAGATGGGGTCTCTACCCGTCTCTACCCCTAGGTGGTGGTGTAGGAGCAGCTCTTGACTGGGGAATCTCAAGGGGTACCCAGTCTGATGCAGCTGGTTAGGTGCACGGCTAGATCTTTCCTTTCTTTCAGGATTCTGCATACAAAAAGCTACTTGTCTGAAACACTGAAGGGTTAAGACAGCCCTCTAGGCTGAAAAATGGTACAATCCACATGCAAAGGGAGTGATAATTCATTTTGTAAAATGCCCTATCCCTTTTCAGGTTTTCCGTTTTAGAAAAAGATCTTTCTACTCATGGGGAAAAGTGAACAGTTCTCCAGTCACATAATTAATTCTACATATACCCAATCAAACGTGTCTTCCCTAAATCTGACACTTAGTTACATTTATCCTAACTCTTACTCCTTGTTCCTTAGTCTTTTCTTTAATATATTAAAATCAAAAAGCAAAGGTTGAAAGAATGCTTATTGATTGGAGTTTTCTGAATATTATTATTACTCTTTAATTTGGGGAATCTAGACAGCTACTAGAGTCTTCTATTGTCAATTATTACTCAGCTATTTGTTGGTTAGTTTTGTCCTGAGTTAAGCTGCTGAAGGAACATCTAGCCCTGATGCATTTAACCTCGGATAATAAAGTTAGCTTCAAACCTTATAACCTCAGCTGAAGTGATTGCATTTCTGCAGTTACATTAGGCTCTCCTGAAACAGGTTAACTGAACTGCTGTGTACTGTTTTGTCCAGATTTCTCCCCTTATATGAATCTACTTGTGTCACCTCTGTAGCCCATTGCTCCAAAAGAAAACTACCTGCCTCTGGAAAAATCCTAAACAAGGCTTAGTAATTAAATCGAATGGAGAGACAGATTCATCTCAGCATTGGTTTGAGGGACAGAGTGTCATCCTGTGGTTAGAAAATTTCTAAGCTAATTACTGAATTGTGTTTTCTGTTTGGGAGGTCCATTGTTAGGTAGAGACAAAGGTCCCTAAGAAATCTTTCTTTTCTTCATTTCATGGAGGGTCATGAATTGGAGGGGACTGAGCACTATAATTGTAAGAAAAGCTTTGTATTTAGAGGCTCAAAATCTAGGCTTGTCTTTTTTGTGTGGGTGATAGGTGTTTGCTTTTATGCTATTATCTGATCAGTTCTAAGAAGTGAATATATATGTGTGTGTGTGTCTGTGTGTGCATAAAACTGGTTATTATATATAATTTATTATTATATAATGTATTATTTATGATAAATACAATTTATTCCATATATTTAGTTTATTTATATATAATTGTATATAATTTATTATTTATAATTACATACAATTTTAAAATTATATAGTTTATATCATTTTAAGCAGCTATACCCAGAGTTTGTCTTAAACAGTGGTTTAAAATAGTATTTTAAAAAGTATTTGGGGAGGGCGCCTGGGTGGCTCAGTTGGTTAAGCAACTGCCTTCGGCTCAGGTCATGATCCTGGGGTCCTGGGATGGAGTCCCGCATCGGGCTCCCTGCTCAGCGGGGAGTCTGCTTCTCCCTCTGACCCTCTTCCCTCTCATGCTTTCTCTCATTCTCTCTCTCAAATAAATAAATAAAATCTTTTAAAAAAAAAGTATTTGGGGATAGGATAAAGTTCTTAGGCATGGTTTGTAGAAGGCAAACTTTTTAAAAAACCTGGTCCACAAACTGAACAGGATTTTGTAGATAAGAGCAATAAAGGTGAGGGTAAAGGAGGGTGAACAGAACTGCAGGAAGCTAAGGCCTAGGGAAGAAGGTGGGTCATCAGAAATCCCCACTCGATGAAAGTTAGCCACCGTTTTACGATTGTAAAGGGCTTCATGATTTTGTTATTTCTATCACCAAATGGTAGAGCTAATTGAAATTTAGAAGTTCAGAGACAGAGGTCATTTTGAATTGGAGTAGACTGAAAAGATTTTGTGGAGAAATTTGAGTTTAAATGTATGGGGGGAATTTCGGGGGGATTTGACCAGTTAGAAAGGCAAGTTAAACTAATCACAGAAGCTAGAAACCACAAAATTGGTGGAAGAGATGGCAGGACAGGAGCACTGGGATGTGTACTTGAAGTGATATGTTCAAGTGTGACTGTGGGGCGGTGGTTTCCTGGTCGAAGTAGTTTGGCCTTGATCCTACCAGCTGTATGAGTGTCCACGACTTGTTAGCAGGGCTTGAAGTGATCAAAGGCAGGCTTATAGTCTTAATGTCGTAGTACTTCATAGACTAAACAAGATTTGTTCATAGCTTTTTTCAAATAATCTGAAGCTTGTGACTTCTAAAGAATAGATATATTTCACAGTAATAATCCAAATGGAGTTTTTTGAATGGGAGTTCAAGTCTGCTTCTTTTAATTTCCTCAATTATTGTAGACTAATAAGCCAAGGCCTGAGTATTTTGATGCTGAAGGAAAATGTGGGGAAGGTGAGGGATTTCCAAATCAGTTTGTCCACATTTCAGCATTTAAAGGGTTAGGCAGAAAGTGCCTGTGTGCGGCTATTCAGTACCATTGAGAATTTATGTGTCTTTGCAACTGCATTCAACACTATCACCAAGAGCAAAGTGTTTGATATTTCATCCCTGCACACAATTTTATCAATTTCCAGTACAAACTTACTTCCCTGGTTTTAAATTAGTCCCTGTATGAATGAGTCACAAACTACGTAGTCATTTCGGCAACCTATTGTCATCTGTAGTCTTAGTCTTAGAAAGTAACTATCTGCCACATGAACTCACATAGACTTATCTTTGCTATTCAACAAGTAGGTACATTAATTTTAAAAGGAAGAGCATAGCCTGTGTGAGGTTAGAAGCTGTAATGGGGTCAGTGAATATGATTTAAGTATTGGATCTTTGGTGTTGATGATGGAAATTTTTTATTTATTTATTTGAGAGAGAGAGAGAGAGAGAGCACTCGGGGAGGGTTGAGAGAGAAACTCAAGCAGACTCCACGCTGAGCACCAGAGCCCAACACAGGGGCTCGATCTCACCCTGAGATCAGGACCTGACCTGAAACAGAGTCAGACACTTAACCAACTGTGCCACCTAGGATCCCCTGATGTTGGAAACTGTCTTTGGGGAAGGACAGTCAAGGAGGGAAGTGGAATCCAGAGGCAGTTCGGAAATTCTTGGAGGAAAGGGTTTCCCTGAAGAAGACGTGACTTTTTAAAAATTCAGGTTTTTTTTCTTGAAGATTCTTCAGTTACTACTGGTTTTTCTGATGTCTTTAATAAGAAATGTTATCCAGGAACGTTTCACTTAGCTTTCTAGACACAGAGCTGGGTTCTCTCACCTTGAAGATGATATAATCTTGTTGGGGACTCTCACACTTTGTAATTAATTGGTCAATTAATTGGTTATTATGCTGTTTCCACTAGTACTCTGGGAGACCCTGGGAGAGGGGGCAGATCTGTGTCCTATCAAACTGTTGTAACTCTATACCTAACAGAGTGAGGGGCATACAGTAAATACTCAATAAATATCAATTAAATGAATGAATGAATCAATCAATTAATCGATTCATGATGAAATGTTGAATACTTCTCATTTGCAAGGTATCATATCAACTGATGAAAATATATATAATTATTTTTGATATTTGCCTACAAGGCACCTGAACTTCAGTTTGGTAGCTAAAACTTTGATACACAAGTAATTAGTCATGTTTCATAGTTTATACTCTCTGCCTCTTTTCTCCCATTATTACCTATTTTAATCTTTATCTGCCTTCATCTCTGTGTCTTCTAAGGACACTAGATGACCTCTTATTTGTCAAATGCAGTGTTTTAAATTTTCTTAATCTTCTTAACCTCTGTGTAGCACTAAGCACTAGAGAATCCAATCTTCCTTTCTCTTCTCTTTCCCTTTTTGGTCCCAAGACACTGCACTGGATGCTAATGTCTCCCTCCTTCCACCACTGTGCTGGTCAGGCAGCCTCCATCATTAGCATTGTTCAGTATTCCTACCCCGCACTTTATGTGCTCCCTCTTCTCTTCTTTTTCTATACTGTTTATCCTTTACCATATTTTCTACGCTAATATCTCTATTCCTGTTAACGTGTATCTGTAAAATCTGTCACTGAGGATATGCACTTGACTACCACATCATCCCCTCAAATTCAATGTTGTTAAGACTAAAAATCATGTTTCCCTTTAGCCCTGTTCCCTTTGAATTTTCCTTTACTGTCACTGTGCCAGCAGTCTCCTTGTCATCTAACCTTGAAAGTTGGTATGCATCATTTTCTTCTATTCCTTACTTTTTCTCTTCAACTTTTCCTTTTTTTTTTTTTTTAAGATTTTACTTATTTATTTGACAGAGCAAGAGAGAGAGAGCACAAGCAGGGAGAGCAGCAGAGGGAGAGGGAGAAGCAGGCTTCCCGCTGACAGGGAGCCTGATGCGGGACTCGATCCCAGGACCCTGAGATCATGACCCGAGCCCGAGGCAGACGCTTAACCGACTTAGCCACCCAGGTGCCCCTCAACTTTTCCTTTTATGACAAAGACATGTAGATTCCTTTTTATTTCCACAATAACTACCAAGGCACTGGTGTTCCTGCATCCTGGTCTTGCCTTCTTGAGTTCATGTTCTATGCTGTGTTGAATTGAACCTTATAAACTGTGCCTACTACACTATCCTCAGAATCTTTCCATGGTGTTTATTGCTTGTAGTCTGGCTGGCTTAGCCTGGAATTCAAAGCCCTATACAATAGACTGACAGAACTCTCCAGCTATCTTACGCCCTCACAAGCCCAGTGATTTATTGACAATACAACATACCTGATTTGGTGCATTCACATACACTGTTCCTTTTTCCAGATTATCGAGTTGAAACGGTACTTATCTGAACTCTATCCTCATATCAGAGTCCAGTGAAAGTCTAAGGGTCTCCTTAAAGCTTCCTGCATAGTAATGTTTTCCAAAGGGCTGGAGATATAATTTTAGGTGGTGCATAGAAAAACATTAAAAGAACATGAATTATTTAGTTTAATAAGTTATTCCCTTTCCTACTTCCTCCCACTTTTTCTGATTTTATCAAGCAGAAGACCTCAATTTGGTTCTAACTTTTTTTTTATTTAAAGCTTTTATTTATTTGACAGAGATAGACACAGTGAGAGAGGGAACACAAGCAGGGGGAGTGGGAGAGGGAGAAGCGGGCTTCCCGCTGAGCAGGGAACCCGATGCGGGGCTCGATCCCAGGACCCTGGGACCATGACCTGAGCCGAAGGCAGACGCTTAACGACTGAGCCACCCAGGCGCCCCCAGAGCCTGTGTTCTTAACCACAATGCTACTCTGCATCAAGAGAAACACATTGATTTTGATTTGATAATAACAAGTAAGGTCTTTTGTGCTAACCGTCATTCATCTGTCCCTTTCCCTCAGAGGAAAGAATTTTACACTGACATGAAGTCCAACTCTGTGGAAACCTATGAGTAATTGTATTTAGAACTGATTTCCATCGCAACAGACAATTTGAGAAGATTTTCCTTCCAGTGGTTTAGTTCTTAAAACTCAGGAAGCAGTCAACTCCAGGTTCAATAACAAAGAGGAAAATGCCAGTCCTTGCATGAATAACTTTCAGAGTTTGTCCATTAGAAAGTCCAGGAGCATGATGACCAAGCACAATTTGCATCTGCTTCCTCAGCAGACTGCCATGTAGATAAACAGCCCTCGGCAGTTCAAGTGAAATATTTAGTAACTAAACAGGGAGTAGTATGAAAGCAAATTATATACACTGGAGAAATACGTCACAGAAAATGTTGTGGTTGGGATTGATATCAGAATGTATTACCCTTACATTTGCCTTTTCAATTCTCTAAAAAACTGAAGGAGCACTTTGCCAAGGAACTATAACATCTAATTTTATAATTGCTGCAAATCATAATTTGACTTAAGGATTTTATAATAACTGGATATATTTCCAGCCTCTATATATTTGAGATATGGATCTCATATACAACTAAGAAATATTTAAGATAGAAATTTGCTCATAAGCACTACGTATTTATTTTTAAAACGTGCTTTCTATAACCAAAGTTGCTATATATTTCTTTCATAAGCCTTGTTATCTACTAATTATTGATCTAACACAGAGATGGGCAAACAATGGTCTACAGGTCAAATCTTGCTCTTGGCCTCCTTTTATGCGGCTCACAGGTCAGAATGATTTGCACAGTCTGGGGGGTTATAACAAGGAAAGGAAAGAAAAGAATATGTGACAGTGTATGTAGCCTGCAAAGCCTAAAACATCTCTAGGTCTTTCATAGAAAAGTTTACCAACCTCCGATCTACTTCTAAATTCTATATTTCCAGTTTTTATTTTGCTATGACACCATTTTATTTTTCCTAAATATCTCTAATTAAATTCTGGTATTTGGTAGTACTTTATCTTTCACTTTATAATATGTGATTCTGGTGTTGTAATATAAGGTCAACCAGTTAAATGCATTATTTTGCTTAAACTAGTGTTTGTCTCGCTGGAGACCCGCACTTTAGGAAATGCGCCTGAGGAACCACCTCCAAGGACTATTTGCACCAGAATACCAAACCTGAGCCTGATACTGTCTCAAGTGAGATTTGAGGAAGGGGTGGGGGATGGTCATGGGGTGGATTAGTGTATTTTGCTGAAAGGAGGGATATAAGTCATTGAAGAACAGACTGTGAGATCTAGATGGCCTGACTCTGAACCATGCCTCCTGGTATTTACACATTTGTATAGTTCCCTTCCGTATTGAATTTGAGTTTGCCCTTGGTGACTAACAGACTGCAGCACAAGTGACACCACATTACTTGCAAGCTAAGTCATAGCAAGTCTTGTAGCTTTGCCTTGTGCTCTTGGGATGCTTGCTCTTAGACTACTTCCTCTTGGAATGCAGAAACCACTTGGTAAGCCACATGGAAAAGACCTGTGTAGGCATTCAACCCAAGCTGAGCTCCTAAACAACAACCAGTGTCAATTACCAGCCATTTGAGTGCACCATCTTGGATGTCTAGTCTGGTTAGATCTTCAGATGATTCCACAACCAGCTGCCCTTTGTCTGCCATCACTTGAAAAGATCCTAAGCAACAACCACCCGGCAGAGTTTCTACCACCATGAGAGATAATAATACATTGTTTCAAACTATTGAGTTTGGAGTGGTTTCTTATGCAGCAATAGGTAATTGGATCAACATATTTCTGTCATTCTCTGAGTACTTCCTTATTTACAGGCTTATCTTGTACTTTCCTGTGGCAGCCCTATAATCAACCATTTATCCAGGAAACTCTAGTTTCTATTAGTAGAGAATGTTATTCAGAAACTAAGATATAGGTGTTAGATGATCTTATTTTATAATAGGTCCCTACTTTGAGATCTTCTCAGGGGTCAGTACTAAACTATACAATATAGGCTCTTTCTTTTCCTTTCTCTTTCTCTCTCTTTCTCTCTTTCTTTCTTTCATTCTCTTTCCCTCCCTCTTTCAATCCATCTCTTCCTCCCTTCCTTCATTCCATCCTTTTATTCCATGAATTCACACTGAAAAACTTCAATTCTAAGCCAACCACATAGAGATTGCTGTAGCCATTCCCTTTATCATATTTGTAACTCTCTTCTCTAACAATATATTTATTTACTCGATCAGTCTCCCGTACTTCATATTAATTTCATATCTCCTTCAGCATAAATGCCCTTCTCACCCTGGAGTTTTAATTCCCTCCCCAGCAAAGACACTGGTGATATACCCATCTACTATAGGAGCTCCCACCTTTATGGCCTATCTAATGACTTTTGGATAGAATAGCTTTTTTGACTCTCAGATTTTAATAGATACATGTTCTCTGCATGGAGGAAAAAAATCTATCTTGTAATCTGCTCTATAGTTTACTGATATTATTATACTATTTTAAAAACTTAAAACTAATGAAAACAAGATATACATTCAGCAGGCTGGATGCCCAAAAGTGATGCAAACTCTTCAAAGCCAGCTAGCTTCATAATTTTTTAAAAAACAGATACTAGTATTACTGAAGAAGTAATTATTTGTAAGAGCTAATTAGACTGCAAGAAGTGAAGAATGTTTGCTGTAATATTTAGGGTACCCTCCCCAAAATGCATAATTAACGATTTAGTAGAAAAATGAAAAAAATTTTCATTTATGGAAAAATGAAAAATTTTGATAATAATGATATGTGGTGAATCCAAAAGATAAACAAGAGGAGAGAAAGGGAATAAAAAGTATGATTGGTCAAACAGAAAATAAATGTTATATTTAGATAATGGATTGACAGATGGCCAATTTTGGGAAAGTGTAAATTATATGCAGTATATGCACATACAAATAGATAACTGCAATAAAAGTGAATTTTCTATAAAAATTAAAATTTTCAATGAGAAATGAGCTCACACAATTATGAAGAAAATATAAATGAATGGATATTTACATAAAAACAGAGAAAACTTTTCTAAATTTTAAGATTACTGCCAGAATCTTTAATGAGAATGTGTTAGAATTGACTATGTGTTTAAAACATCTTTACGCCAAATTAAAATATATAAACAAACAAACATATAACAGGCAAATAAACAAATAGAAAAATGTTGCAATGTATACAAGATATATTTTTTTCTTAATACACAGAATGTTCTTAAACAACAGTAACACACACACACACACACACATACTAGCACTCTAACAGAAAAATGGGAAAGGACATAAACAGGCAATTCAAATGAATAACATAACACATATATAAAATATGTTACCTCAAAAGAAATCAAAGAAATACTTATTTAAAACTCACCTAAAATTTATTATATTAGAAAATATTAATGAAATAATATGTGGGAGAATAGCTCTTTTCATATACAACTGTCACATTGTAGTTTTCTATAACTCTAGAGGGCATAATGGAACCAAAAGCTTTAATGCATTTCTTTATACTTCAAAATTCCATTTCTAGGAATGTTCCCTCCATGGTAAGTAACTCAATAAGTGCAAAAAATATAAGTACAGCATGTAACAACATGACTGACAATTTTGTATGATACTTAAAATTTTTTTTCTTACTTTTATTTTACCTTATCCAAATGTAGGTCCTTCAAGAACATGGGAAAAGAAATCTTTGTACATATGATTTTTTTTATTATGTTCAGTTAGCCACTGTATAGTACATCATTAGTTTTTGATGTAGTGTTCAATGATTCATTAGTTGCAGGGTGATGGGTATTAAGGAGGGCATGTGTTGTGATGAGCACTGGGTGTTATGTACATATAATTTTGAAATGAAAATTTCTTAGGACCAACAAATCTTCTCAGATAATTTTTCCTCATTTTTTAAAGATTTTAGTTATTTATTTGACAGGGAGAGACACAGCAGGAGAGGGAACAGAAGCAGGGGGAGTGGGAGAGGGAGAAGCAGGCTTTCCGCTGAGCAGGGAGCCCCATGCAGGGCTCCATCCCAGGACCCTGGGATCATGACCTGAACCTGAGCTGAAGGCAGACGAAGGACTGAGCCACCCAGGCATCCCAATTTTTCCCCATTTTTATGTACACCTCTAGCCTTCTACATTCTCAGATGTACTTATCAATATACATCTATAGGTATGTGAATGCAGGAGTGTAGAAAGCCCCTGATATAATTTCAAGTATATAAGCTTCATTAAACTGTATTGATTCTTTATGGAGTTGTTGTTCCTTTCATTCTGAATGTCTGAGATTGATTTCAAGCAATTGCAGCAACAAATCAAGTGTCCTTCCTTGGGAAGAGATGGATGTCTTGCCTCCTGTCAATCTCAGGCTAAGTGCCATTACCATTTTGTTCTCTGGCGTTTTGGTTGGTTGTTTGTTTTAGACATTTTATCTATCTTACAGTTCTGGCATCCTGAGTAAATTCTAGAATAAATTTAATAGTTAAGATGGACTCTGAATTTGGGGATACCAGTTTCTTCACAATCGGTAGGCTGCATGCATAATTGTAGGGACCATCATTTATCAAACTCCTTTCAGGCAGTCTGCTCTGGCGTTGCTTGTGATAGGACTTTGGACAAGTCACCTGAACATTCTCCTTGACCGTCACTGTCTTATTGCAGGCTGCTGAATTTTATTGCAGTAGACGGCTTTTGTAAATAGCCTCTTTTAATTCAAAATCAGCGCAGTTGTTAACACAGACTTCGGAGCAGATAGACCTTTATTGATATCCAAATTTCATTATTTAGTGGCCGTATAACCTTGAGAAAGTTATTTAACTTTAATCACTTCCTCTCTAAAGTGAGGATAAGAGACTTATAGACGAATTGGACTAAGAATGCATGTGAAATATGCAGCCCAGTGCCTGAATGGAATGCTTAGTTCTCCTCTTTTGTCTTCCAGCACCTGCGTTAGTTTTCTATAGTGAAGAAATGTCCCACATTGTGATTCTTCGAACACCGCCCACCACAGAAGCTCGTCACCAGTTTCTCTCGTCTCGCTTGCACCTATGCAGAGGCTTGTGTGCCAGATGTTGCTAATCACATCCCTGAAGCTGGAGGCTTATAGAATAAAGGCCTATGTCAAATTTATTTGACAAGATTATGGTGAAGATGGAAGCTACACTTAATTTTCAGTGGTGATTAAGGAAGCTCTACTGTGATTCTTGGCAGTGTTCCTGAATGTTTTATCTCCAAGAATTTTTTGATCCTTCTATATTTTATTTTTAGCAAGTAACCTCTTTCCCACTTAAATTAGAGAGTTCTCTTCTACTGCTTACAACTAAGAACTTTCACTGATGCGCTAGCGTATAACGCTGGTCTTCAAATGGTGGTGGTGGTGGTAGTTAATAATAATTGTAATAGAAAATGGTATATTAAACTATGAATGACTAAATGTTGGTAATACTGAAGCTGGAAGGTGAGTATATAGGTTTATGACACCACTTTCTTTTCTTTTACGTATGTTTGAAATTGTGAGAAATAAAAAACACTTACAAAAATATATGCATGACACACGCATGTGGTGACATATGGAAATCATTTGATGCTTAACAGATGCTTTACAGCTTATTTTTGAAACCAAGTGAACGATATCTGCAAGAACTGACAATTTTCAAACACGAGGCTTTATTCAGCTTAGTTTTTTGTTTAAGATTGTGAGTTATCTAACTTGCCTCACCTATAGGTTGTAATCAAAGACGATGTGAGGGGATGATGGGAGACCTACATTTTTCACCCTATCTTAATATGTTAACCAGCAATAAATTTGGTGTTTCAAATTTTGATCATGCAATTTCTCCAAAGAATCATATTTTACAGGGGTGCCTGGGTGGCTAGTGGGTTAAGCGCCTGACTCTTGATTCTGGCTCAGGTCATGATCTCAGGGTTGTGAGATAAGCCCCAAGTCAGACTCCACACTAGGCATGGAGCCTGCTTAAGATTCTCTCTCTCCCTCTTTCTCTCCCTCTCTAAAAAAATAAAAATAAAAAAAAATTAAAAAAAATCATGTTTTACATTAAAATGCATGGTGAAACAGGGTGCCAAGTAAACAAATTATAAATAACTTTAAAAATTGGGTTAGGAATAGATATTGCCAATAAAATTATGTTTTTGTCAAACGATCTGCTTTGAAGTAATATTATGGCAATCAAAGTCTTTGACGTTTTAAAGGTTGAATTTAATTATTGTAAAAATATTGAAATAACCAAAGCAGTATGGCGTGGTAATTGATTTAGACATATGCACACATCTGGATGTATTATTAATGCAAATAAGAGGTTTTCATCAAATAACTAAAATGCATAAAAAGAAAAAATAATGGAGACATTTCAAGGTAAAATTTGTCTATTTAATCACGAAGTGGAAGAGAATAAATCTAAACCATAATAATAACTGAATAGAAGAACAATTTTGCACTGAATTTCAAAATATTATTATCATATTTCATAAGTATATTGTTTTAGAACAAGACTCCCTAAGCTATTTGTAGATAGGAGTCTGTTCAGAAGCTGAGGCCCAACATCATTGCTTAGTTAATAAATGGAAATCATTTGTGTGGGAGTTACTCTAACACCCTAATATTGACAACAGATTCAACTAAATCCGTATAAATCTATAAATTCATTAAGAATTTAATGAATCTACATTTATAAATTATATGTCATTCATTTTAATAAATCTACAAATTCATTAAGAATCGGTAAAATCACAAAAAGTTCTTTAACTTTATGATTATGAGCTTCAGTCTTTATATACATTCCCATTTGTAAAGCTGTGTTATTTGGTATAATAACCTCCAGAACCTTTAATATATATGAATCAAGAATATCTTCATTTAGGATTTTTTACTTTAAATATCCACACTAGTTTTGCATCCTGAATGCAACTCAAATCCCTCCTCTTATTTATAGTTAATGTTCTAGTATAGGTCCTTGTCATCTTTTGTCTAAATTAACCCAAATGCCATGGAACCCATTTCCTAATTATTACCTGTCCATTTTCAATTCCTCCTCAGGTACCATAGTTCATTGATTCTAATCACTCAACTTTTCTTATTTTAACTTGTTTGCAATCAGAATGCTTCTTCCAATCACTGCCGGCCAGGTGGCAGTCATGATGAGGTTATTAGCATCATCTTTGCCCAAATCTCAAGTGCCTCAGTATCATAACTTGCATAGATGTCAGTGACTTAGAAAAAATAATAACCCGGGGTGCCTGGGTGGCTCAGTCAGTTAAGTGGCTGCCTTCGACTCAGGTCATGATCCCAGGGTCCTGGGATCGAGCCACGCATCGGGCTCCCTGCTCGGCGGGAGGCCTGCTTCTCCCTCTCCCTCTGCCTGCCGCTCTGTCTACTTGTGCTCTCTCTTTATCTCTCTGTCAAATAAATAAATAAAATCTTAAAAAAAAGAAAAAATGATAACCCAAGAACAATGGTAGAACAACATTCCTAAAGAGAAGGTGGAAAAGTAGTCTAGCTTTACATGACTGCACATCTAGCTTTTGAGCACTAATGGCTTTGAGCTTTTATCAGTTCTTTAAGAAATGTATTACCAACATTCTTGAGGGCATGGACAAAGATTTAGTATGTAAAATCATAGATATTGACCATTCCAAGTTGAGAAATGACTCAATTTTGGATACTTCATATGAAGAAGTTTTGAAAATACCTTAACCATTTTATTTTCATTAAGTCCTTTTTAATGTATGTAGAAAAATGATAACTGATAGAAATCAATGTTTAATTAATTCTAAAAGTAGTTTTTTCAACAAATGTAAAAGAATAATTTTAAGTGATCAAGAAGCATTGCTTTATAATTTAAATTAGCAGTAT
Organism: Mirounga angustirostris; assembly: GCF_029215605.1. Classification (NCBI taxonomy): domain Eukaryota; kingdom Metazoa; phylum Chordata; class Mammalia; order Carnivora; family Phocidae; genus Mirounga; species Mirounga angustirostris. The sequence continues at coordinate 52,508,128 of NW_026991709.1, read as the reverse complement.
TTCTTTTTTCTTTTAGTGCACCTTAAAGCCTTTGGCATTTTGATTCAGTAATTACCTCATGTCACCTTTCTAATTGGCTTACCTCCAATTAAAAAAAAAAGCCATCAACATCTCCCTGTCTCCATTAGCATGATGGGGACTGCTTTAGGTTGTGTGACCTAGAGGCAGAGACCAAAATACAATCATTGCGCAAGTGGTTTGCTGATGGCAATGCTTTTAGGTGAAGCCTTTGATTGGGAAACAGAATGGACAAGGTATAACTGTGTGCTCAGCTGAAGTCTACATAAAGTCTAGGTAAAAATGTATGTTCAGGTGACAGTATGGGAACTTGTGATGGTTCTGTACCATATCAGTAGTTAGGTTGAAATTACATTTCCTAGAATCCCCTTCCCTCTATGGTTTTGGCTTTAAGATTGGCCACAAGAGAAATATGCATGGAATTTGCAAGAATTTTCAGAAGTGAAACAACAATGCTTCTACTCTGGGGGTTAGTGAAGGGCACCAGGTGCTGTTGCAGATTGCTCCCATGGTTGCCGATCTGCTGGCTCTCGTGCTTGACCAGAGACAGCAGCTGGGTCCAGAGCCATTCCAGCTCCCATTTGGTCTCCTTCAGTTTCTCTGAGTCCTGGAGCAGATGAAGGTGCAGCTCCATGATGTAGGTCTCCAGCTTCATTTACAGATCAGCTATATCATTGAGGTTGGAGGCAGTGGGAGACAGAGAAGGCTTTCCATTTGTGCTCATTGGTTCTAGTCTGCCTTCATGAGTTTTAGTGTGTTCTTATTCTGTCCCACTTTAAGTCTACCTTTTCTTTCTGTCCATCTGCCGACTTTTGGTAACTTCGGATTTACCATCAGATGCAGTGGTAACAGTTTTCCATAGACTTTTTCACCCATTACTCATAATTGTATAAGTCTAATGTGTACATAAAACCACTTATTCAGCATCACTTATAATGATCAGTCCTCTGACCAAACCCTGAATACTTCAGTCCACTAGATCACCACAGAACTGTCCCTACAAGACAAGGAGGCCAGGCTTTCTTTTCTACTCCATAGCAGCCATTGGTGATGGGTCACCCTCTAGGAGGAAAGTGTAACCTCCCAAGCATCTGTGGGCAGAATGACTCTTGTAAACCAGGGGCAGTGTTCCTGAGAAGGATGCAACAATGAGTTGTTGGTGGCCAACGCTAACAATAGCTGGAGAACAAGTATGCCGTCTGTCCAAGCGTCTACCTTGTAGCTTCTACTACAAGGTCCTACAATTTGCCTCTATCAATTTGTAACCTCATTTTCTGATACTTCACTTGGGACCCAACTTTGACCACAGTCCTTTGTCTATTTTCTTAACAACCATTCTTTTTTATGCCTCAGACCTGGACAGATTTTCTTCTTCTTTTTTTTTTTTTTAAAGATTTTATTTATTTATTTGACAGAGAGAGACATAGTGCGAGCAGGAACACAAGCAGGGGGAGTAGGAGAGGGAGAAGTAGGCTTCCCGCTGAGCAGGGAACCCGATGCAGGGCTCGATCCCAGGACCCTGGGATCATGACCTGAGCCAAAGGCAGACGCTTAATGACCGAGCCACCCAGGCGCCCAGATTTTCTTCTTTTACTGCCTGCGAAACTGCTATCAACCTATTAGATTATTCTCTAATGTGCTTTCCTTTCAGCTATCACAATCCTCTGTACATGCCTTTATTATAGTAGTTTTATTTGTATTACTGCTACATCTCAGATTTTTAGGTTTGGTGTTTGGTAACTCCAGATTTGCTATTATTCAAAGTAGTCGGGATTATCTCTGAAAGGTTAAATTGTCTTGCACCTTGGGTAATTAAAGTTAGAATGCTAGCAGTACTGCATTTTGAAATCTTAGTATTTGTAACGTATGTGTACACTAAGAGGATTCTAATTCAGCTTTGCTTGAGTTATCATATTCTTATAGGGAAAGTTAAGGCCAATGGAAATTAGGGACATGTGGCCTAGAGTTCTTGTAGGTTTCTTTTTTGTTTTATTTTTCTGTTTGTTTTTTTTTAATCACTCCTCTAAATGAACATCTTAACAAAAAAAAATCCCTTGAATGTATGTATGCTCATGAAAGAATGCATGTGGGGTCTGTTCTATGTTTTACATTTTTCTGACAAGCAGTTCTTGTTTCAGTATTTCACTACTATTTTCACATAATGTATCATTAAAAGCAACTGAAAGAAAGATAAGTAGAAGAAAAGGTAGAAACATATTTTAAGACCCAAATTCTTCTGATAATTATGGAGTTTGCAAATTTCTAGAAATTATTACAAGGATCTTAAGACCAAACTGTAATCACAGGTACTACAACTTACAGAATCGGATTTTGGAACTGGATTCTAACTCACCAGTTGACATAGAGATGATCAGGGCACGGAAGGTCTACATAATTCAAACGGAACAGTGGCTAATGAACAAACAGATTGAAGCACACATGCTGTAGCACCTAAAGATTTTTGTTCCCAGGGGATACATTTGGGAGAAAAAAAAAACCAATGAGAGATATGAACAAGGAAATAACTGAAAAAAATGACCCAAGAGGGGAAAAGGTCAGAAAGGTAGACATAACAGGCTGAAGGTTAAAAAATTCGAATTTTAAAGTGTTCTCATTTAATATAAACAATGCGTATTTTTCAAGCCATTAAGGCTAGCTGTTGTAGCAAAAACCCTGGAATTATCAGTGCTTAACACAAGAAAATTTTATTTCTTGCTCTCCTCGCAGGCTAATCAGGTGTTTGGCAGATGGGCTTCCCTGTAGTTGAGGAATCATGGTTCCTTACACTGTGTTGTCACCACTTTTTATTGCTTCCTCCGAGTCCTGCACAGGGTCCTCCCTCTTTGTTCGGCCTGTCAGGAGGGCATGAAGTAAAGAGAATCTGCATGACATTTGTTACTTTCCTGATTTCTTCCCAGAAGCGTCACTTGACCCCAACCGAGCCGAAACTGGGGACTAGGGAACGCAGTCTTCCCATGTGTGCAATAAAGAGAAACTTGATTGCCGTGGCGTGTCTCTGGTTTCTACTAGGGTTGTATTTTTGAGCTGAGTTGGGGTTCTCTAGGTTAGATTGGCCTGAATTTAGATCCTGACTCCTGTTTATCAGCTCTGAACCTTAGAACAAGTTGACTTTCCTTCAATGCCTCCGCTTCTTTATCAGTAAACCAGGGGAAAATAATAGTATCCACCCCATAAGGTTGTAACAAAAGTTAAATGAATTAAAGTATTAAAGTATTTATCTCAAAACCCTGGCACATTAGTTTTAATTAGTGTTTTTACCATTTATACTTATAATGTGCTAAAGAGAAACTAAAAGTAACAGTTTCCAATTGGCATCACTTATAAGCATTTCATGCAAATACTATTGAAACTTCTATGTTCCCCCAAGAATACTTTTGGGAAAATAAAATTCCACTAGACACCAGGGTGGGGGAGGGGCAGCTTATAGATCCAGCTTAACTCTCACGTGTGAGTGAGAATGAGAAAACAAAATCAAGGAAGATAATTAAAATAGGAACTAATTTGGCTCTGTTCCCTTTATCACCTTCTTCTACCCTGAGAGCCTTCTGGATATTCATGAAGTCATTGTGTATAAGTGTTTCTCTAGATCATATTGGTTGGACTCAGCATTATAAGTCAAAATGGAAAAGGAGGGAGAGGATACAGCAACACAAAAGGAAAATTGTCAAAATTAGTCAAGGCTATAAATGAGACATCTGCAATTGATTACAAGTACTCCAGAGACAAAGGTAAAATGGAAACATACATTTATGACCACAGTAGATAAATGGGAATTTGAATGGGAAAAAATATGCATTTGGTATATCTGAGTATTCTTCTCAATTGGCCTAATCCCTCTCTTTTTGAATCTTTTAATTTTCATATTTTGGACCTATACTACATTTGGACCTATACTCCAATTAGACTGCTGGGCCACCATAAATAAAAGTCACACTTGTTTAGTTTCATTCCTTCAGGCATAGTTTCCTCTACCAGATTATTGCTATCTACCTCCAGGTCTAACACCACTTGCTAGAATCTTACTAATCCATAGTAACTCTGATAAGGTAGCTGCTGTCACAAAGAAAGCCCAAAATGTATCATAGTTCAAGCACAAATTGCTTGCTTGCTTATATAAGAGTATTCAGTAAGCAAGCTGCTGGCTAGGTTGGGTTCTTTCACACAGTCATTTAAGAGATTGGAGGCTCCTCCACGGATGGCTTCCAAGTCACGCTGAGGGCAATCTTCATTCCAATTAAGCAGAAGAGGAAAGAACATTAAGGAATCAATGTTCTAATAGGCAAGGTGAGGAAATGATATTGATGCTGTTCCCATTCAGTTAGCTAGAACTAAGTCATATAACCAAATTGTAAGGGAGGCTGGAATTGTAGTCCAGATGCGTGCCCAGAAAGACGAGAACATTGGCTTAGGTAAGCAGCGAACATTCTCTGGTACACCTATATTCTTAGTCCATCTCAGAGGACACCTTTTTTACAAAGCCTTTCCTGATTCTCCTCAGTTCTACTGAATTTCCTTAAGCAGACCTGTTAAGTCACATACCTTATTTGACTTGAAAAAGTCAGGCTTCTGACTGTTTTGTACTGGGTTCGTGTTTCCCATTAGAATGGATGTGAGCTCTTCTGAGGGCAAAAACTGAGTGGTATTCATCTTTGTGTCTCCTCTAATAATTAGTGCAGAGTCTTATGCACTGTAGAGACACAGTATTTTAATTTGATTTTTCTTTGGTTTAGTGGAAAGAAAGAAATTCTCAAAGAATTAAGCTCATTAAAATCACAACTGGCAGTTTTATGTAGTTATTTATTTAGGATATTATTTTAAAGCTTAGCATATACTCTTAATAAAGTCAGACTCTAGAAAATGCATTCCAGGCATGAACAAGTGGATGGCATATGTGTCACAGATGGAAAAGAACAAAAGATGCCACTTACACTTCCAACAGTCTGAAAATAATATAATGAAGCCTCTTATAAATGGCTGTGCTTCTCTCTTATAATGAGGATAAAACAATTCACAAGAACAAAAGCACAGCTTTAGAACGAGTTGTAACTGTAATAGAACTACTTAGTAAGGAAGGCAATCATTATTGAGAGATGAAGGAACCAAATTTAAACAGTAGGACGATAGCCCATGATTGTTTTCACATTTTTACTTGAGGAAGGTAGATGGGTTATAGAACGCATCTTGATTCTGTTGAGTATTTAAAGTAAAACTGTGGGAATACAATTTTAAAAGTTTCTTTAAAAAATGTGAATGCCAGTATTGACCACAGCTGCAGGCTAATTAAGGAATCTCTTAATAATGATAAGAAAGCTGGCTCATTTCCAATTCAGATTGCTTATCACCAAGAAGACAACATAACTGATGGCCACACAATATTAAGATATATATCAAAGCCTGGTGAGGGAAACTTGATATCTACAGTAAAATTGTCAGTCCATGGGAAAATACAGTCATATCGGATTCATTTTCAGTTTTTTCTTTTGTAAAAGGATGTGTGTAATGAATGATAATTTGATGGTGTACTACAAATGAAAGGTTTGTTCAATGACATTGTACCTCTGTTTAGAAATTAAAAGGCACATACCCAGAGCATTGGTCATGCTGATCTCATGTTTAAATCTTAAAATGTGGATGTAATACAGAAGCATAAGATGAAATTTATACTGTTAAAGTACTGTGTTTTATTTTAAATCCAATCATTGTATTGGGGAAGTTACTGGATTCATTTGCTGCACTAGAATTCAGTTGTATTTATAGCACTCAAAATAAGTACACTTTTGAAAGTTTCATGTTATAGCATTTGGCTGTAATAAAATTTGTTATTCTATTTTAAGAATAGAACAGAATTTAAATTTTAAGAATAGAATACTTGCATATATTGTCAAGCATATTATTACCTAGATTTGGATAAATTGTAGATCAGAATATGTCCCTGAAATGTTAAGAACCTTACCCACTAATTCAGCTGGCTTATAAATGGTTTAGCTGGGTCTCACAAAAGTAGCATTATAAATGTTCTGTCTTATTTGGTGTGAATACAAGATCTAAAGACTGTTTGGCAATAGAGGTCAGTATCATTATTTCTGTCAATAAAGTATTTTATTATTTCTGATAATAATTGAGATACTTGGGCAGACTCACTCTCCACCGAGAAAATATGTATTTTACTTGCCAAGAGAATACTAAATTTGTAAATGATTTTAAGATTTCACTTAATTAACTAATATTTTAGAGATTAACTGAGGTGTTTTTCTTTCTTCTTCTTCTTCTTCTTCTTCTTCTTCTTCTTCTTCTTCTTCTTCTTCTTCTTCTTCTTCTTTTTTTTTCCTTACAGAGACTAAAATAGTCTCATGGTCCTGAGGCCATTTTCCCAGTCAATCAGTGGCATTCATTACTTCTTGGAAGAGTTGACACAGACTAAAACAAAGAAGTCAATTGAATTTCTGAAAATATTTTTTTTTAAAGATTTTATTTATTTGACAGAGAGAGACAGCAAGAGCAGGAACACAAGCTGGGGGAGTGGGAGAGGGAGAAGCAGGCTTCCCGCCGAGCAGGGAGCCCGATGTGGGACTCGATCCCGGGACCCCGGGATCATGACCTGAGCCGAAGGCAGACGCTTAACGACTGAGCCACCCAGCCACCCACCATTTAAGCATGAGCTGACTTGGGATAGTTTAGAGTCTCCATTGCAAATATTAGAATTTTTATAGACAAAGGGATTTGGGGCTTCATAATGTTAAAAGACTAACGATCTCAGAATAGAAAGATTACACTTAAATTACATCAGAAATAAAATGTGTGAATTATATAAGAACTCATTTTCCTGCTACAGTAAATGGAGAAAACAGTAGAACCTAGCAGATGGAGAAAGAGATCTGGTTAGAGTTTTACATGTTTCTTTGGTCCCATAGAAAGGACCTAACACCTTCTATAGGGCAGATTGCAAAAGGTGGTTGTGAGAATACATTTAGTGGGGTCTGATAAAGAAGGGACTTGCATCCCCTTTCCCAGCAGAGTATTATAGAGAGATCAGACTCTCATAGAGTGGTTATTCTAACAATGGAAGGGGTAGAACTAAAAGGATCGGGCCTAGGGTCAGATTTGGAGGACCTTCGCATCTCGTCGTAATCTGGAGTTTCTGTGGAAATTCCCTAAGTCCAGTTATAGTGTATGGTATTGCCTGAAAACAAGTGAGTGGAACCAAAGATATGTGGATGTACAATGAAGCATAGATATGGATACCAGAGGTCATGGCAGGATCATGGACATTAAGTAAAGGCCAGCATGCAATGATGGGGACCGAGCAGAATGAGTTACTATGGTAAAGGCTCATGCAGATGGAAAACAGTGGTAGAAAAGAATTTTGCCATTATGCCAGGTCAATACATAAGCTACCCTAACCCCCACTCATCAAACCGGCATCACTCTAATGAAGAGGAAAAAAAAAAAAAAGAGAGAGAGAGTAGACTATATAGGAAGATCCACAATTGATTGAATAGTTACATAAGTGTCTAACCAAAAAACTGAACTTACTACTTAAAAAATTAAGACAATATTAAATTTGAGACATTGAGGAAAAAAGAATTTAATTCAGTTATATAAGGTTCAGTTGAGTTCAGGCATATAAAGTCACTGAAGAATAGCCTATTACATGGCTAAAATCTTATGCCTGCTATCTATCTATTATTAATTTAAAACTGAGAATTTTAATGTATTTAACTATATTTACCTAACAAAATGAAGCACCAAATTAAAACTTTAACAAAGGTCATATTTTAATCAAAGTACTAGCTATAACCTTTTGAAGATCAAATTCCAGCTGACTAAGAGTTAAAGAAGGAACAGGTGAAGGCATAATTGGGAAAAACACACTTATCTACATGGAACTTATTTTTGGAAGTTTTCTTATTTTGGAAAATATTCTCTAAGATACAGTGCATTTTGAAATCCCCCATTGCAAAACCCTATTCAGTAAAAAGTGCTTCTGATCTGCTCAGTAGGTAAGAAAACAACCTTATATGTGTCTTATGATGGGTGAATTAGGCCCTAATTAACCTATAAAATATCCCTTGTACTTATTCAGGTTTGCCCTGGATTATTAAATATATTCCCTCAATATCTTTGATTTGCTTCTGTATAAATAATAAGATAGATATAAATCACCCTTTAAAGATGTTGTAAGAAATATCTAATAAGCAATAAAATTAAAATATGTCTAGTACTTTAATTGGAAAACAATCTAATCTGTTTTCTATAATTAATTTTAGGGACAAATAATACTAAGGCATTTGTAATAAGTAACTAGATATAAAATAGTTAATTTTTATTGATCAGAGTTGGAAACTAGTGAGGAACAGTTGAAAAATTCCTGGGTTATGGTACTAGGTTACTGGCTCACTTTGGGCACACCACTTATTTGGGCCTTTCTTTATAAAATGAGAGTTTAGACCATATTACTAGAGCTTCTTTTTGTTTTTTTGTCACGTAGATCCTTTTATGTTCTAAAAGGGATAATGCCTAAGCTGAATCTTTGAATGATGAATTTGGAAAAGCAACAAGGGTTTTGGAGAAGGGCATGAAATTGAAAAGAAAAAACCAACATGGCAGATGCAAAGATGTAGAAAGAGAGTTCATGGATTATAGTAGGTACTGTAAGCAGTTCCATATACCTAGGATATTATGTGATTAGGTTGGAAAGGAAGAAGAGCCATATTATACAGGCTTGTGCGTGGCATTCTGAACGGAAACTGAGGTTTAGATGTCAAGACAATTGAGTTTTATACCAACCTGCACTTAAAAAGTATTGTACCATATGATTTCACTCATACATGGAGTTTAAGAAACAAAACAGATGAACGTAGGGGAAGGGAAGAAAAAATAACATAAGATAAAAACAGAGAGGGAGGTAAACCATAAGAGACTCTTAACTGTAGGAAACAAACTGAGGGTTGCTGGAGGGGAGGTGGGTAGGAGGGATGGGGTAATTGGGTGATGGGCATTAAGGAGGGCTCTTGAAGTAATGAGCACTGGGTGTTGTATGCAACTGATGAATCACTGGATTCTCTCCCTGAAACTCATAATACACTGTGTTAACTAAATTAAATTTAAATAAAAAATAAAAAAGGCAGAATCATTCTGGAGATGGGCAAGCAAATTAAGTCCCAGTGTGAATATATGAAAAGAAGGAGATTCAGAGTTCATAAGTTTTATAGTTTCTTCATCACCTTAGATGTCTTCCATTCATATTTTTTCTCTATATTTTTTGTGATTATACAATCTTATCAAAAATATTTGCTCTCATGCTATTTATCTATACATTTGAAAGTTATTTTCTTGTTGATTAGAAATATAGATAAAACATTTTATAAAAGGAAAGATATAAAGAAGTAAATGCTATTTCAGAAATATCTTTAAATTGTATTTAAATAAAGTAACAAGGGCGCCTGGGTGGCTCAGTCGGTTAAGCGACTGCCTTCGGCTCAGGTCATGATCCTGGAGTCCCGGGATCGAGTCCCACATCGGGCTCCCTGCTCGGCAGGGAGTCTGCTTCTCCCTCTGACCCTCCCCCCTCTCATGTGCTCTCTCTCTCAAATAAATAAATAAAATCTTTAAAAAATAATAATAAATAAAGTAACAAAAGACCTCTTTGTTTTCACTAAATAATACAATTAACAGTGAAATACTTTTCAATAATTTTGAAATTTTTGGTTAAACATTTTTCCATCAGTAATATGTTCCTTTAACTTAAAGGGACACATTACGTACATTTTTAATAGATTCCTACCAGTAACCATTTGCTATTGTAAAGGTCAAATACTTTAAAAACCTCATCTTTTTGTAAAGGAAAAAATGAACTCCTCTCTAAACTTGACAATTCTTCTAAGGTCTTTGTTATGTGTTAGTTTACGAAGATTTATGTACTACAAAATATTTTCATGATCACACTTGATAACATTATAGCTTTATAACAATTTTACTACTTAAAGATCTTGTTTTTATAAAATTAACCACATAAATGTCATTCCCATGCTTGCCACGGTATGATGCATATATCACTTGTGAGAAATAAAATAAGCCAAGGGATGACTGCCAAGTGTATATAAGAATGAATTTAAAATTGCATATCTTTCTTTTTTTCTTTTATTTATTTATTTTTAAAGATTTTATTTATTTATTTGACAGAGAGAGAGAGAGAGATCACAAGTAGGCTGACAGGCAGGCAGAAGGAGAGGGAGAAGCAAGCTCTCTGCTGAGCACGGAGCCCAATGCGGGGATCATGACCTGAGCTGAAGGTAGAAGCCCAATTGACTGAGCTACCCAGGTGCCCCTGCATTTATTTTTTTTTAAATAAAAGAGTAGGTAGAAACAGAAGTTCTGCTGTTTTCCTCCTATATCCCAATGCACACTACCTTAGAGCTCATTTCTTTATCTAATTAATTTAGAAAAAAAATAACCTACAGGAACGTGTTTTTAACTGTTAATCACATTAGTGTTATAAGTTCCCTAATTATTAAATGATTCATAATTTAACACTAAGAGCATAATGTTTGAAAAGATTAAGTTCTAAATTTCCTTTGGACAATTATGAAGATTCTTTTCTGCAAAACATATTTTGAAGTTTTATGTGTGAGGTTATAGTTAAATTAGCCTAAGTTGCTTAGAGGATGTTTTGGGAGAGTAAAAGAAACAGGAAAGGCCGCCTATAGAGCGCAATACTCAGAAGTTTTTGCATGGAGATTTTGGCATTAATGTTTTTACAAAGAAAAGGCACACACTGTAGTCATTATTGATTTGTCTGTTGGGGAAGGGAGGGTAGGGTTGAGAATGAGCAGGGACTTGAGAGAACTCAGGGGTCTGAACAGATCTGATTAAGAAGCACAATTAAAGAATCCGTCAGGGAAATAAATTTGTGCAGATGGCTCTGAAAAGAAAATGATTGTCTTTGCTGTCATGGGTCATAAATTCACTCTTTTTCTCACAAAAGAGATAATTGATGCTTCAAACATTATGGACTAAAAGTACAGTAATGAATCCACAGTTAGTATTGGGATAATATTGTCTTTTCTTAAATGTTATTGGGAGCATTCCTTCATAGAATGGCTTTGAGGACATAGAGAAAATCCATCCCAATGATAAAAGAGATTTTCAAGAGAAGGATCCTGGGGCAATTGCTTCCCTCTTATGAATTGATCTATTTTCCGCCTTCACGCAATGTTTAGTTTCATTGAACCTCGTAGTAGTTCAGAAAATGACAGGGATAGGATTAGAAAACGATATGCTTTACTTATTTTTCTAATAAGAAAAAGGGAAGAAGGCAGGAGAAGAGGAACTAGAATAGGACCTAAGTATGAGGGTGATGTTGTGATTTCAATTTCTAGCCCTTCTTAATGCATTTCTCCTCAAAGGTCATTATTGCCTTCCTCACACTCTCTTTTACTCTCTTCCATCTTTCTTTCCTTGCTCACTGAGACACATTTTTCTTCTCTTTTTGAAGTAAAACCCTTATCCTTTTACTTTCAAGGGGAATTTCATAGTTGATTTTTTTTGTTATTATTTTTATTTGAGATTGAGCACTACCATCTCCCTGAGGTTCAGTTTTTCTTTTTTCTGTAAAATGAGTTAATAATTCATCCTTTTTACTATATAAACTTGAGAGAGAGAACTAGATAGTTTTTCTCTTTCTTCTTGCGGTAGGCCTCATGATACACATAGTAGCAGTTCAAGAAATATTGTGTTTTTCTGAGTAACAGACTGACAGCTGTTCCCTCGAGTGATCATTATTTCTTGAGCTAGTATATGTGAAATAACTCTATCAAATAAGGCAACATATAAATATATTTTTATAAATTCAGTCACAAAGGCACTTTGCACTTAACACTATTCCTGTGTTATATAAATCACATCAAAATACAACAAAGACAAAACTGTAGAATAATCATTGGAGCAGGAATGGCTCTTAATACAAACCAGGCACTGTGCCTATTCTATATTTTAACTCTTCACTCCTTTACCACAACACTGTCACCTATTTTGCCCACATTGGACAATGGAACTTTAATTCCTATTATCAGATATGTACGGCCCTTTCAGAATGACTATATACAACATATATAATATCAAGACAGTTTTAGTTATTTTTTAAGGCAGGATTTAGTGAAGTTGGCAAAGATTTTGTTGATAGTGACGTCTAAATCTACACTTGTAAGAAAGATTATAATCAGCTCACTGTGGAGATACAAAAACTGTTTCCCCAGATATTTTCCATCAAGGAGCTGGTGGTAACTCTTGGTGTATCTAAGGGCTTTAGCCCAGTATAGATTCAGTTCTGTATGTTTTATATTGTTCTTGTCACATGCTGAGATATTTGCTGTTTGATTCTGGATTTTATTTATTTATTTATTTATTTATTTATTTATTTATTTATTTATTATTATTATTTTAGTTTTCTGATTAATCTGGGGAGTTACCATGATAATTTTTCATTCTGACCTGAATTTGTAAACCCAGTGTTTCTTGTGAAATGGGAGAAGGAATAGCAAAGGAATCATTCAAGCCTTTTTGTCAGTAAGACTCTCTTCTTTTGGATCCTAAACTCAAAATGTCTTCCTCATAGAATAGAGACATTGATGACATAACACAGTCTGTGCTGTACCATTAAAGGGCAACCATCTTCAAGTCTTTGGGAACAGATAATTAGTGGAATCATGCTATTATGATTGCTGAAGACCAGTTCTTGATGGCTGCCAAATCTGTGTGATCCTATGTCCTGTGACTAAATTATTCTCAAATAGCTCTTTCTAGAAATATCTTTTTCTCTTCTCTACATTTTCTACCACATTTATATACTTGCCACTATTTTCCTTCTAGTCTTGCCCCAAATGCTCGCTCAGATTGTTATTCGAGTTTACACACTTTTGGCAATATTAATTTATCACTTAATTATATTTTGTACTGTAACCTTTGGTTTCTGATATCCTAGAATATATACTCAAGCTGTTTCATAAATAGAATTCTTGCCTAAAATCTGCTAGGTATCAAAGCTCCAAGAAAAGAGGTCACTTAGAAAATGGTTGGCCATGTGTTTCTTTGCATCTCTGGCAAAATAAGTTCTCCTTGAAATATTATTATGAATAAGTCATCATCTAGGCTACAGGCCAGCTATGATTTTCCATTCTCTGGAATGCTTTAGCGTAATGTCATGCAAGCCCGGCACATAGGAGTTAGGGCTTTCAGGGGCCATGCCCCAAATATCTTTCAGCACTACACATTTCCACTTTGTTTTATGTCAAACTGGCATCCTGCCCAAGGAAAGCAAAGACCTCATGGTTCAAGGGAGCAGACCTGACCTAGAATACGCAATATTTGACAATGTCTTTGCTGAGACAGTAACGTGAGCTCAAAATATGCTTTCGACATTGAGTATGTCACAATATCTCCTCTTTTTCTTTGCATCTATAATATCTACCAGATATAGGAATGACAGTGATAAATGACAATGAAAAAAGAATGACTAAGCAATTGAGTGTATTAAACGTTCATCTCCCAGAGCCCCTAAACTAATTATTTAGTTCCCAGGTCATTCATGTTAGGTTGACTCTCCCTCACAGTATATTTTCATCATCTAGATATATTACTTCTTATTTGTCAAAATCAGTATAAGAAATAGTAGTAGTAATTCCCAAGAATAATACACTCATTTTTTTTCTTAAAGAGAAAGGAATCGCACCTATCCTCCCAAACTAAGACTGCATGTCATTTGCTCATCAGTATATCTACCCAACCATCCATTCATTCATTTGTTCATTCACCCACTTATTTGCCAGAAAGTTTTTTTTAATTAACATATAATGTATTATTTGTTTCAGGGGTACAGGCCTGTGATTCATCAGTCTTACACAATTCACGGCGCTCACCATAGCACATACCCTCCCCAGTGTCCATCACAGAGCCACCTCATCCCTCCCACCCCCCTCCACTCAGCAGCCCTCAGTTTGTTTCCTGAGATTAAGAATCTCTTATGGTTTGTCTCCCTCTTTGGTTTTTAATACCAAATTAATTTCCAAGCACTCTGCTGGGTATCAGGGATATGGAGGCAAAAAAACCAGAGGCCTTTTCAGAGGCAGGAATCATAATCCTGTGGTTTAATCAGATAAAAAAAATCAAACAATTACAGTAGGCAGGCCTATGATGGGATTTTGCCCAAGACTGTTTCCATACAACATAAGAGCACCTGACTGAATTAAGAAAATCAGGGAGAGTTTTCCTGAGGAAGTAACACTTGAATTAAATTTTGAAGGATAAAATGAATACTCCAAATGGATAAAGGGAATTAACAGTACCCCTATGCATAATGCAACATTCTACAAGCATGAAGTGAACATGACATATTCTGGGGCTATATGTGAATAGTGAGGTGGTGGTGGATGGTATGTAGGCTGCAGAAGCCAACACTTGTATGACATTTTAAGAAACTTCTTTTTGATTCTAAGGCAGAGTTTATCCACTGAAGTATTTTAAACAGTAGAATCATGATCAGTCTTATGGCTCTAGTAAATTTTGATATGGGGAATTGACTGGAAGAGTTGAGACAATAAGCAAGGAAATAAGTCAGGAGGACTTTGCACTGAAGACTTCTTTACCTAATTACATCTTCTTCAAAATGATCTATTTACTGTCTGCTAATCTTAAATGGTCTTATCTTTCAGCAATCTGAGATATTTTAGAGGAAATTTGATTAAAATATTTACTAAAAATAATCTGTAGACAGCACTATGAGGAACTAGAGACATAAGAGATAAACATGGGCTCTTTTCTCCTCTCAAGAAGCTTCCTAAGTCAGAAATATTCAAGACCCAGATATCTTTAATACACACAGGATGGAGGAAGAATGTTCATGAGAGTGACTGAAAAGAGAGAGAGATAATATCTATCTGAGACAGTAGGGGCTTGTGAGAGACTTCAAAAGGAAAATTATCAGAAGAAAATGAATAGAATTTCAATCAGTGATACTGAGAGAGAGGAGAATAAATTTCTAAGAAAGTGATATTATGCAGATCTCCCAGCATGTATCATGTAACATTTTTTCCTTGTTTAGGGAACAGAGAGAATTAATGGATTGTGACCACATTCTTAGGAGTTTAATCAAGGTGTCTGTGTCCTTCCATATGTTATTTGAATATTGTAAAGTGACTAAATGAACGAAATATGGTAAGCCCCTGCTCTAGTTCATTCAAACAAACACTTATTTTGCTCCTTCTACGTCCCAGGTACTGTTCAAGGTCCTAGAAATATAACAGTGAAAAAGACAAGCAAAAGGCATGTCCTGAACATCTTATATTCTATCTGGTGAAGGCATAAAATAAACACAAAAACATTTAAATAGATTAGGTTATTTCTGGAAGTGTTAATTTCTATAAAGGAAAAGTAATGAGATAGAGAGACTCAAGTGGGTGGGGTTAGGTAGACCATTCAAATAGGTGATCATGAAAGATTTCTGAATAATTTAATTTCTTTCTTTCCTTTTTTTTAACCTTTTCTCCATCACTTTTTGTTCATATTTTTGCATGTTCACCATGTAGATCAAGATATGGACCATGTCCAGCACCTCAGAATTTTCCCTTTGGCTTCTTCCCTAGCAATATCTGGTCATTGAACTGCATGTTGAGCAGTTTACATTTGAAAAAAGACCTGAGTAATGAAAAGAGATCAACCCTGTGAAAATCTGCAAGTAGAATATTCTAGGCAAAGGCAACAGCAGGACTTTAAGGCAAGAAAAAGCTTGTTTGTTTAAGACACAAAATTAATGTCAAAGCAGTTAGAACATAGTGAAACAAGAAAAATGGTAGAAGATTATGTGAGAGTTATGCAGCAGGCAGATCATATAAGGCTTTGTTATTTAC
This sequence comes from Mirounga angustirostris, assembly GCF_029215605.1. Taxonomy (NCBI): domain Eukaryota; kingdom Metazoa; phylum Chordata; class Mammalia; order Carnivora; family Phocidae; genus Mirounga; species Mirounga angustirostris. Next base: position 52,492,190 of record NW_026991709.1, on the reverse strand, counting down.
ACTAAAGAATCTGAATTTTTCGGCTTTCAATGTGGAATCTGTTGAAGGGATACAAATAGTGTGAGATACTGTTGATTTTTGTAAATGCTCATTCCAAAAAAAAAAAAGTTTACCCAGAGGATATATGGAGATTGAACTATGGCAGTAGATGTGGAAGCAGAGAGCCCAATAAAGAGATTATACTCAAGAAAATAGATGATGGAGAGTTGAATTATGGTAGTATCAGTGGAAGAACTTATAGTGTTTGCTAGATTCAATCAAAATAAGGTAGTGGGACAGACAGATTAACTAGATGTGGCATATTCACAACAGAAAGAAATTGAGGATGATTCATAACCTAACAGCTGAGTGACTAATGGAAACATTCATGATGATGGAGAATACTTGCGGAAGAATAATTTTGGCAAGAACCAGAGATATATGTAAAGACATGATTCTAGTTTGGTCAGTTACGTTTGGGATTTTCTTTTTTACATGATCAATGAGCAAGATATATAAATTTGGGGTTCAAGGGAAAATTTTGGATAGATTTGGACTAGATTTCGGAATTCTACTTTAAATATTTCAAGCCATGAGATAGAACAAAATTACCCAAAGAGAGAATACAGATAGAGAAACAAAGAGAATTGAAATCCAAACCCTGAGGCATGGTATCAGAGAAATACAAACTAGTAAGGGAGTCTCAGAAGGAGTAGACAGAGTGATAAGAGGAAAATGAGACATATTAAAAGCCATGTGGAACAATCTCTTTCAGACTCAATATCACAGAGACTTTGGTAAGACAAGAGGTTAAGAATTGGCCACAGGATTTGGCATGAGGAACACCTTTGGGGGTTCAAAGAGTTTCTATTTCTTGTTAGTTCAAAATTCCTTTATTGATTTAGTCATTGTGTAGAAAGAGCTTACACATAATTGATGGGCTTCTTTTTAAGGGAATATTTATAAACTCAAGGCTCTTCTGGTGCTTGAACCATACTGAGTATCAGCAAAGCCACATCCTCACCCAGAAAAATAGACAAACAGAAAAGATAATGCTAAGGTGACCCTCAGGGAATAGTACATACCTGCTTTCAGCTTTTCAGCATCTCAAAAAGCCCATTACCATCAGTCCACCAGTACTTCTGATTTAATACCTTTTATGGTTCTGAATTTGGGCAGAGAAGCATAATCACAAATCCATTTTCTTATAGCAGGTCACCCCTTACTGTATCATAGCTGACTACTATTATCTTTATACCAAAGAGAAACAGGATCTACCTCTCCTTTTCCCCAAATGTGGTTAAGATATAGTTATATAGTTCAACAAAGTTTTATTATTATTATTAAGACTTCATATTTTTAGGGCAGTTTCAGGTTTACAGCAAAATTTAGAGGAAGGTAAAGAGATTTTCCATATGTCTTCTGCCCCCACATCAACATAACCTCTACCTAATCAACAAATTGTAATAAAAATGGTGATATAACACAAGAGATAAAAATAAACACAGGGACAAAATGTATGCACAGAATACCTTCTTATCAAAAGATATCTGCCAGAACAACACACACACACACACACACACACACACACACACACACTTTTTATCTTTTCCCTAAAACAGAAGAGCAGCTCCCCTACAAAGTAAATGAATTCTCTCTCACTTGGGATATAAAAAAATTTGTGTGAAGGAATATCTATTTCTGGCATAGTGACTAGGAAATATGGACCAATGACAAATAGAAAAACTAATCAAAATATGTTTTAAAAATCTACTTGAAGGCATCAGGAAGCTAACAAGGCACTGAAAAATTATGAATCTAAGATATTGAAGAAAAAAAAATAGAAAGAGGAACCTAGTATTTGGAAAATGTTAAATGCAAGTGAGAAGTTAAGAAGCTGAGCAGAACTTTTTGATAATTCCATGGGGCTAGAAGTGACAGACCTGAAGTCCAGAAGCTGCCAAGTAAGCAATGCCTATACTCTAAGAGTAAGGGTGTATACTAGAAATGATCTGGCTCTCCAACCTCTCCAGGGCAATGAAGTCCAACTTCAAAAAATCTTGCTGCTTATAATCAGATTAAGCTCATGGAAGGTTATTAGTTTTAGACATCTATCCCTTTGGAGGAAAAGAAGACATGATATTGTCTTAATTATATACAACTTATATTATTAACCCTAAAATAATCAGCCACATGGGGAAAAAGAAAATGTTTTTTTTTTTTTTAAAAAGAAAATATGGGGGTGCCTGGCTGGCTCAGTCAGTAGAGCATGTGACTCTTGATCTCAGGATTATGAGTTCAAGCTCCCCATTGGGCAGAGAGATTACTTAAAAAAAAAAAAAAAAGAAGAAGAAGAAAATATAGATATTAGAGCCAGACACACAAAGGACTCAGGTAATGGAGTTATATGATGACTTTAAAATAATATCTTGAATAAGTTAAAGATCATGGAGTTACACAATGACTTTAATATAAGTATTCTGAATATTTTCAAAGAAACAGATATAATTGAGAGCTTCTGAAAATAAATAGTATTTAAGAAAATGGAAATTTAGTCAATGAAAACACAGTAACCAAAATTAAGAATGCAAACGGTAGGCTTCACAATGGATTACAAATACCTGAAGATATCATTAATAGGTTGGAAGATAAGTCAGAACACTATATTGAGAAAGAAGAACAGTGAATAAAAATGATGGAAAAAGCACAAAGAAAACATGATAAGTCTAGGGATGCAGTGCGATCTACCATATATGTAAATGGAGTCTCAGAAAGAGAAACAATATGTGGAAAGAAATGGCTGCAATTTTCTAAATCCTTAGAGGGTTATGAGAACAATAATTCAAGAATAACTATGAACCTCAAGTAAGATAAATACAGAGAAAATTGCTACCTGACGCATTTTACCTTTTCCTATAAGAATAGCAAAAGGTAAACATCTTAAAAGCAGACAGAGAACAGGAAACAAAAAAGGTCTAAGACAGAAGAGAATTGTATTAGTTATCTATAGGTGCATAACAAGTCACCCCAAACTTAGTAGTTTAAAACAACATACATTTATTAACGCATAGATTCTGCGGTTCAGCAATCTAGAAGCAGCATAGCCGGCTGGTTCTGGTTGAAGATTTCTCAAGAGATTGCCTTCAAGCTGCCTACTGAAGTGCAAATGGTCTCCAGGCTCAACAGGGGTGGAGAGGTAAAGGTGGGGATCTATTTCTGAGCTCACTGAGGGGACTATTGGCAGGCCTCAGAATATCTTCCAAGCTTCCTCACATGGTTCGTTTCAGGTCTCATTTCATTGCCATATGGAGAACTTCATTGGCAACCTGAGTGGCATCATGACATAAGAGTTGGCCTTTCTTTATCCAAGGCAGCCTCACAACATGGTAGCTGGTTTCCTCTCAGAGAGAGAGAGAGAATAAATGAGAGTGGGAGAACACACCAACATGGAAGCCATAGTCTTTTTATAACTGAATGTCCAAAGTGGCACCCATCACTTCTACTGTAATTTAGTTGCTAGAATCAAGTCACTAGGTTTGCTTTGTGCTTTCTTGATAGAGCATTATCCAAATGTCACATGGAATTACTATTGCTATTTAACAAATTATTCCTAACTTTGTATTTTAAAATAACCATTTTATCTGATTCATTTTTGGATCAGGAAATAGAGATGAGCTCAGGTGGGGGCTACATCTCAGCTGGGTTGTTTGGGGCCGGAGCATCTACTTCTAAGATAGGTTCTTCATTCACACCATTGGTACTTAAGTGCTTCTTGGCCTCTCCACATAATGTGCTATCCTGTAGGGCCTTTCCTTATCTGGTGGTTTCAGATAATCACATTTCTTACATGGTGTCTGGCATCCAAGACACAGGAAAAAGAAGCTGCTTAACCAGCCAGAGGCTCCACCCAGGACCAGGGCAACATCACTTCCACTGTATTTGTATGCCATGGTAGTTACAGTCAGCTCAGTCAACTCTGGGGAGGCGGGGGGAGAAATAAATGTCACTTCTTGAATAGGAATTAGAAAGGTCATGTTTCAGGAGTAGCTTGTGGTTTTGGAGATAATATTTTTGCCATCTTTGTGACAACGCAGTCTTCCAGTCAGCTCTCTGACCACAACAACACACATCCCATCTACATGCAAAATACACTTTACTTGTTCCTGCAAATTTTATCCCATTATGGCACAGAGGTCGAATTGTACTGGATTCAATCCTTGTTTAGAGGCCATTCCTTAAATTGAGAATCTTTGATGTCTGAAGTTAGTTATAGCTCTTTTATATATCTTCAACATTCAGATTGAAAAGTGATGAGTTCCTTCTTTACTTCATCTCTCTATAGCCATATTTCATTATACACAACTAAAAGAAACCAGTTGGCACTTCCAAAATTCTCCCTTAACTCCTGCTAAACCCAGATTCTCCAGTTCATAGACACATTTTTACTTTATATTCCATTATTTATTGATGTGTAAAAAGTTACCTCAAAACTTAACATTGTGAGATACAATGAAACAAAACTTATTTTCTCACATAGTTTCTGAGGATCAGGAATCTGGAAGTGCCTTCCATGTATGGTTCTAGCTCAGGGTTTTTCATGCGGCTACACTCAAGATGTCAGCAGAGGCTGCAGCTGTGTGAAGGCATGTCCGGACCTGAGAGATCATCACTCCAGATGGCTCACTCCAACAGCTATTGGCAGAATGGCTCCATTCAGCACTGGCTGCTGCTGAAGATGTCAGTATACAGGACAGCCTGGGAGTCCTTCTACCATCACAGCTATCTTCCTCCTGAGTAAGTGATCCAAAAGAGAGAGCAAGAGAGAAGCCACAGTTCTTTTTATGACCCAATCTCTGAAGTCATTTTATTTCATTAGAAGCAAGTCACTAAGTTTAGCCCACACTCAAAAATTAAGCTCCATTTCTTAAAGGGGAGGGTTATCCAAGAATCTGTGGACATATTCTAAAACTACTACATCTACATTATCTCTGTCAATAATTTTGCTGAATTTTCCACCACTATGCAACACAATTTATCTGTTCTCCAGTCTCCAATGACACTTTTCTCATTATCCTTCCACTGCCACACACTGTCTACTTGAAGTCCTTCACACTGCCACCCAATATTTGGTTTCGAATACAAACGCACACGTTTTGCTTTTCTGTTTTAACAAAAACCTACTTTCAGTACCAAATTTTGGTTTTGGTATATTTTCTGGAGTAACAAACCATTTCAAGCTATTATTGGATTAAAACAGCAACCATTTGCATTATGTGAACATGCTGTGGCTCAGATATTTTGTCAGGGCATAGAGGGAAGGCTCTTAGCTTACCTGGAGCATCTGGTATGACAGGAGATGACTGGTAAGGCTTGATTGGGGCCATATGTCTTGGGCCATAGTTTTGGATGTGAGCTGGGTTTTTCAGTTCTCTTCCATGGGGTCTACTGAATTTAGAAACAGAAGATAGGTTCTTTTCCCATGTCTGGTGCCTGGGTTAGAATGGCTAGAATAACTAGGTCTGGTCAGGCATCTCTTTTTCTCTCTCTAAGTGACCTCTCTGCAAAGCTTGGGAGTCTCAGAGTGGCTAGAATTCTTTCATGGCACTGACCTCCTGAAGGAACATCTTAAAAAACTCAGGTATAAGTTGCAAAGCTTGGTATGACCTAATCTCAAAAGTCACTCAGCATCACGTCCTCTGTATTCTCTTAATCATACAGGGCCAACCCTGAATCACTATGGAAGGGGACCACACAAAGGTACAAAGACCAAGAGTCTTGATTCATTTGGGAACCATATTTGGAAACTGGCTACCACAGTCCTCTACTAGTTATATATGTGCTCACTTCTAGAATACACTTTTTATTCTTTACCCAAAGTACATTTCCTGAAACACAATTTTTATCTGCATCAGTGGGGTAAATAAAGTTTATTGCAATGGTTTGCAGATGTAACTAAATTGGAATGGGTTTCATAAGCCATAATGATACCAAATAAAATAGATAACATTATCTTCATTTCCCCAAACCAATAAGTTTGTGTGTGTGTGTGTTTTTTTTTTTTTTAAGCACCAAAGGAGCAATTTTATGGGCATTGTTTATTCATTTAAGAATTTTATATACAGCTTCTTCTACATTCTTCTGTGGTTCCAGAGTTTATGCATTTATTCCTTAAGAATTGGTATCATTTTTAATTCTACAATTTCCTTCAATCATAAAAATGTAGGGGAAAGCATTACACTGAGTACAGAGTCAATATGTTTGTTGGTGTTACTATTTGTATAGAAAATTATGTATTAACATGCATGCATTTCAATAAGCATGTGCTAAATACCTATTTCATGCTGGGCTCTGCATGATATTTTTATGAAAGTGTACGTCCTTAAAACAGCTGCCTAACCCACTCTTCTGCCCTCCCCACCATCTTGCTTCCTGGCTGCATGGCTTTGAGTACCACTCTGGCTAATTGAAGTTTCAAGAGCACTGATAGTCATTTAAATATAGTAATTTTATATCTAGCAATTTTCTCTGAACTGTCCCTGAGACAGGTATAAGATTTCTAAATTTTTATGACAGTAGAATAGAATACATTCTAATTTCCTTCAAAATAAGAACAGCAGTATAAAAGGATAATTCACAATGTGCAATCTTTAATAAATCTTTCTTCTTCCCTCCTTTTCCTTCTTCCCTTGCTCCTTTCCCTCCTTTTCTCCTTTTTTCTATCAAGAAATATAGAAAAATAATGTGGGCTTGCCACAAATGTTCCTTCTATGTGAAGTTTTGTCTAGTCTACCAGAGAACCACTCAATGAGGTTTCCTCTGGCCCTCATTTCTGAAGTGGTATCTTTCCTTAATGCCAATCACATTACTTTCTTTGTTTCTTTCACCACAGTCCCCACAATCGATAAAACTATTTATTTGTTTGTTTATTTCCTTTTCCCTCTTGAAATATAGGATCAAGGACAATGGACACATTGTGGGTCTAGTTTACCACTAGACCTAGTGCCTGGGCTAAAATTAGCAATAAATAAAGATCTGTTGCATAATTAGTAAAATAAATTATTCCATGTGGCACCACAGAGGCTAAGCAATACAGTGTTCATTTTGGGGCATTGTGGATACCTTCCCAAGACATGCTTTCCTTTCTCTTGGCAACTACCCCTAATTTCATAAAAGTTTCCATACTTCCTCTGCACAATCCAAATGTTTTAGGGGAAACTAACTCTACTCTTAACTCAGAAATGTGGCAGATGAACCAGGACAAAGGAATTCAATGGGTGACATTTCCTAGGTTGCAATGAGAGAATAGTTTTGATCCAGTCTACCAGACTTCCAATGGTCAGTTCTTAGACCTTTGCTTCGCCACTCAGTAACAGCTGACACATTCTGTGGTAGACACTACTAGGCATCACCTAGAAGTCTATACAGAAGTAAGGATTTATTATCCCAGCTTCTAGGATGCTGACTATCATCCCCTTCAGAGATTATCTCAGCTGAAGAGAGTCACCTGGCCTAAGATCATGCCTACTTCCTGGAGTGGCCCACATTTAGTGACAGAGAGATGTGTGAATATAAATGTTTGATCCTCTTTGCTTAAATTGCCAACAGCTCTGAGGGTCCTCCCATCCTCAGTACTCTGCTAAGGGTCAGCAAAAGCCTCCATAGACTGCATTGCAATTTGGCTTATTCCTCTGTCAAACCTGTTTTCTTTTTCACCCAACAGGTGTTGGTCCCAAGCATACCCCTTAATAGACATTTTTCACACTAATTTCTAACTGATAGACCAAAATATGTCACCTAGAAGACAGCCTAGTGAAACAGAAATTCACCTTTCTCCCCTCTGCCCCAAACAGAATGTGTATTTTTACTTTTTTAGAAATTTATTAATCTTGCCTTAGGGTCACAACTTCAGAGCTCTAGTAGAGTTGCAGTTTTGAACCACTGTTGACTTTCAGGGGTAGTTATTATGAGCAAACTAAGCAAGTAAGTGTGTTTTTACTCAATATTGGGGGTAAAAAATACATGAAGATAATTGATTTTATATTTTACCCACACTTAAAATATACAAAAGATTTATCATTCCTTAACATATTTTGCAGAAAACAAACCCACGGATCTCAAAGAGAATAACTTAAACTGGAACCAACATTATACTCCAACATTAGTTTGTAATGTTAGAAGTTTCCAATCAGCTTATAAGCATTGTCCGGGAAGCCTCCTGACATTCAAAAGCTCTCTTATTGCCTTATAACTTGAATCTCTAAAAATTCATTCTAGAATTCCTGAATATTACATTTTGAATCAATATTTGTTTCATTGTTATGATCCTTGATAAAAAAGTGAAGTGTGGAGAGAGAAAAGACAGTGTGTATTTGTCAGGTTGTATACCTTAAAAGCCAGCAAAAATGTAACACATTTTGTTAATCATCCATTGATTGGTCCAATTAGTATTGGTTTGAGTTGGACAAGATTTCATAATTGAGGGATTTATTTTTAATGAAATAAATTGCAGACTTTGCATTTCTAAACAAGGAAGCATGGTTTAAGAAAATATTGGCGTGTGTGCCAGGAGACCAGATTTCAAGCTCTGTTACTTTCTAGCAGCATGAACTTACTAAATTACTTACCCTCTCTCGGACTCATTATGTTCATCTGATATTATGGAACAAATATAATTCTGCTTTTGGTTATATACCCAGAAATGGGATTGCTAGATCAAATGGTAGTTCTTTTTTTTAATTTTTGAGGAGCTGCCTTACTGTTTTCCATAGCAGCCACACCATTTTATATTCCTCCCAATAGTGGACAAGTTTCATACTTCTCCACAACCTCACGAACACTTATCCTTTTTTTTTTTTTTTTTATGTGAGGACATATCTCATTGTAGTTTTGATTTGTATTTTTCTGATAATTAGTGATGTTGAATACCTTTTTATATATCTGTTGGCCATCTGTATGTCTTCTTTGGAGAACTGTCTACTCAAGTTTTTGCCCATTTTTAAATCATTTTTTTGTTGTTGTTGTTCTTTTGCTATTAATTTGTAAGACTTCCTTATGTATTTTGGAAGTTAACTTCTTAATAAATATATGTTTGCAAATATTTACCCCCATCTGATAAGTTGCATTTGCAACAACAATAGATGGACCTGAAAGATGTTATGCTAAGTGAAATAAAATAGCCAAAGAAGGACAAATGCTGTTATGATTCCACTTACATGAATTATCTAAACTAGTCAAACTTATAGAAGCAGAAAATAGATTAGTGGCTGCCAGAAACTAAAGGAGGGGAATGGGGAGATGTTGTTCAATGAGTATAAAGTTATAGTTATGTAAGATGAATGTGTTCTAGAGATCTGTTGTACAATATAGTGCCTATAGGTATCAATGGCATTTGCACTTAAAAAAATTGTTAAGAGGGTAAGTTTTATGTTAGATGTTTTTATCACAGACACACAAAAAGCAAAGAGACTCTGGAAGTGATGGATATATTTATTGTGGTGATAGTATTATGCGTGTATGCAAATGGCTAACAGGCATATGAAAAAGCCCTACCATCATTAATCGCCTAATCACCAGCGAAATGCAAACTCACCAAAATGTATACATTAAATATGTGCAGTTTTTAATATATCAATTATACTGTAATAAATATAGTACATATATAAATATATTGCAATAATGTATATTGCAATATTACCAAAAATATGATAATACCTGTGAAAGTACTTTGAAAACTGAGACAAATTTTACACATTTAAGAAATCACCATTATTATTAACATTATAATAAAATATATATGTTAGTTGGGGCAGTAGTTTACAAGCAACAAAATATGATTAGGATACCTTTAGGCATAAAAATAAATTATTGGAAGGATATTGAATACATCATAGAAGAAATGGGAGGTCTTAAGAATTGAGGTCTGGAATTGTGGGAGTTTAAGAAGTAGGAAAACCAGTCAGGGCCACATTCCAAAAATAGTCTGGTGAACATACTATCCTTGGCACCGCCAACATACTTATTTCACCTGTGTGAGTAACTCACTACTGCTATTGCACACCACCCCTGCCATGGTCAATGTTATAGGAAATGAATTCCAAACTTCATCTTTAGATGACTAATTCAAGTTTCAAAATATCTGGCTATCTGAACTTTTGTCATAGGTCTGCATCCCCACCCTGCTGGGATCAGAAAAGGGTCTCTTAGCCCAAATCTGGTTTTGCAACAGAAATCAGAGTCCATCAAGATTTCCTACATAGGAATGAGCTACATCAATAGTATTTTCTCAATAAGGCTTGGATAAAGGGCCATCCATGGACAAGGGAAACTCCCCATCAAGTTTTCGATAGCCATCACTTGACATTAATTACCCCTATAGAAGAAGAACCTTGGCTAACAAATAGTGATAAGAACTCCACTGTAGCTGTAAGTCTATATCTGTAATAATTGCTTTCACAAGAATGAAAGCCAAATAACAAAGTTGGCAAGGATAAGGTAAAAATTACAAAAGGAAAGAAAAATGCCTTTATAATTATATAGAGTGTTGAATTACTAGTGAGCAGGAAGAAAAATGCACAGTTCTAGTCAGACAATGGTAATTATTTCAAAGGCACATTATATGGGTAATTTGTGAAAATGAGCTAAATCACTTATTAATTACATATATTCAATGGGCTAATTTCCCAATTTTCAGAAGAAAGTATACATTTGTTCTTTATGAAACTCTGAAAATTATTTATAGTCTTTAGTAATAACTTGAAAATGAATCTTACTTTCATAGTGTCTTGTTCTTGCTGATCTATTTGAAGATGTCATTCAAATTTTCAACTTTGTTGACTTATATGTCCATTGGAATTTTTCTTATGCCATGAATAGAAGAAAATTAAAATAATATTTCAGTTGTACAAGATGATGAAAATTATCTTTGGAAGGTATTATCAGAATATGACTCTATATATATAAATTCATTTCTATACTTAATGACAACTTTCTAAGTCACAGAATTATCTCTCACTGAACAAAGAATTCTAGTTTACTGTATAGACAGATTGAAGGCAGTGTGTTGAGAAGAAGTATTAGATTACAGACTATGCTGAGGGAAAAGAGAGACACAGATTATTTTGTGCTTTCTTTTAAGAAAGCTCAGTCCAAATTTATGAAGTTTATCTTCGGCCTAACATCTCTATGTCAATTCACCATGAAGAAGCAGATGAAATGTTAGGAATATTCTGCTGGATTTTTTATTTGTGATGAGAACTTGGTATCATATAGACCAAAGGCTTAATCCCACTGTACCTCCCTTTACAGAGATTCCATAAATTTAGAAAGTATAGAACTGCCCTAGAGTTAGTTGACAGATCTCTGAGTGTGACTCCCTGAGAAGCAAAGGTGACTGATCCTTTCCCTGGTTTGTAGCAGCTGAAATTGGGTACCCTACCATGTCCCCTCAGCATTCCCTGGACTCCAATTACAGAGTCAGTGGAAAGTGGAAAGTTCCCATTACACCTACTGCTTTCCCCTTGAGCACTTGTGACTCTGTGTCTGAGTGATTAATCTGACCCCCAGAGTAGAGAAGGACAAAAGTTCTGGGGAGTAATGACCCAGAAGCAACTCTCACCCAGTGAGGGTTCGTCATCTGTGGACAAAACACCCAGCTCTGGGCCTTTTGGGTCCTGGAATTCTGAGGTATGCTCAACATGAAAGTCAGTGAGACTCAGATCAGTTGCTCATAGTGGTATTATGAGCACCAACACACATTTTCTGCCCCTCCTGCCTCCCTGCCCTGACTTACTTTCCTACTCTCTCATTGTACTTTCTGGGATCACCTCCCTTATGATACCCAGATTCTTTCCTCATGGTCTGTTCTTTTTTTTTTTTTCTGCCTAATATAAATGTCCACTTAATTTTGGTTTTTAAAAAGCCAACTGTGTCACTCTTCTGGAGACCTACATTTGAGCAAGGAGGAATGAGTCTCTCCTCATTGCATTTGTGAGGAGCTAAAACTCTTGGATTGTTACTGTGTTCTCACTACAGAGGCTGTCGTCTGCTCTGGAAACTTCTTCTTTCTTTTAATTTATGTCTGCCATGATTTGAGGCCCTTTCTCACAGCATATGCACAAAGGAATACATGAATGAAACCCATTTGTTAAGCTACAAGAAGGAATGGATTCATTGATCTCAATTGTTTCTGATGGATTGCAATACTTGCTTCCTGCTAATCATACTTTTCTTTGATGTTTTCTTCATGACTATTTAAAATAAGTACCTGTGTAAATGGGACTTAAAATATTGAAATTCCATGGTCCATAAAGCCCATTATCTCTTGCCCTTATTTTCCCTCATCTTAGTCCACCCCAATACTCCAGCTTCCATGAAAGCAGGGACTTTGTTTTGTTTACCACTCTATCACTAACACAACAATGACACCAAAAAGTACTTGACAATAGTAAATGCTTCATAAATGTCTGCCAATGAATCAGTTGAATCAATTCAACGTGGTAGCCTTACAGATTTGGATAAATTGATTAACCTCTCTGTGCCTCAGTCTTCTCATATGTAAAATGGAGATGATAAAAGTCCTTCCCTTAAATAATTATTTTGAGCTTTGAATGAGATTTTATATGTAATATATTAAGTGTAGTACCTGACACATAATAAACACTCAAAAAGCATAGCTTTTATTATTATTGTTACTGTTATTATTTATTTAATATGTATTTATTGAGTGATGACTATATGACAGACATTGTTAGGTGTTGGGATTACAGCAGGGAAACATGCAAGGCTGCTATGCTCCTGAGATTGTAGTATAACAAGTGTGATATATGATAAGTGGATAATACCTATATAAATATTTTAGCATAAGGAAATTAGATTTTTTTCCTATGGATCAAGAAGAACTACATTAATTATGAATCAGGGAATGGCATCTTTTAAAAGCACATTTTCATTGCATCATCAACAATATAAGAATAGATTAATTGGGGGAAAATATTAAAGACAGAATGATTAAGAAACTACCACAATATCTCAAGAAAAAGATAATAACATTAGTAAAATGAATGCATCTGAGACACTTTTCTGGATGAGAGAAGATAGAGCTGGGTGAATGGTCACTCAATAACTGGCAGGCAAGCACAAGACGAACAAGTAGAGAGAGAGATTTAAGATAACCGTGTGTTCCCTAAGAGCTATTGGAGAAAAACATTACAAAAAAACTGAGAACAAGAAGGAGTTGGGGAAGGTGAAATGGTTCTTGAAGCTTTGCAGAAAGTGGTAAGAGCAGATGTGTGCCTTTATCTGGAGTGGTGAGTTGAGAAAATAGACAAGTTGGAGGTTTGGGTGAGAGGACTCATCATCAGGACTCATGATGTAGCTAGGAAGAGGGTGATTGCTCACAGGAGAAGAGAAAGAAAAGATCAGGAACATTTTCTGAGTATTTTCAAAAAAAAAAATGATGTGTCTCCTTATTTCAAGGCTGTTTCCTGCCATTACTTTTGTTTTCAGAGTGACTTAACCTTTCTACCCAGAATGCTTCTCTCCAGCTCCCAACAGGGGGAGCCAAGAATCTTAGTGTCTCTGTTTGGTTACACTATGGTCACCTGACCCTGGGTAAGATATTCATAATTCCACGAAATCAAATAGTGCTTTCCAACCTTTCTGTTTTCTTTTTAATCTCTAAAAGATAAAGATTATTTCCTTTAACATAAACATAATACCATAATCACACTTTAAAATAACTCTTTAATGTCATTAAATATGTAGCCTATTCAAACTTTTTTTTTCTTTTGTGACTCATCCCTTCCTTATTTTGGCAATATATCAGCCCTGAATTTTTATTGTTTCCAGACTTGGTTTTCTTTCCCCTGCCAAAGTTAAAAGACAAATAAAAATTTGGGTTTTCATAAAGGTTCTCCCACTCCTTCGGGGATTTAAACAAAATTCCACAAACTAAAATCATCTGAAACAACTAGTTTCTATGATCCTGAAATGTAAACATGTCAGCAAAATCAAATATTGCTTATATATATATATGTAGCTCAAACATATTGAGACCTAAAATAAACGCTGGAGTGTGCCTGCTTTCTAAGGGAAGAAAGGGCACTGCAAGTTCATAACTAAACGAAAGACTTCAATAATTTAAATATATTTCCCAGGAGTCAGAGGGCTGAAAAGGTTTCTACACAAGACTTGTGCAAGCCTCTAGATTATGAAAATTAAGTATTTTAGAAGTAGAAATACTTGTTCTTCCACCAAGATAAAACATCTTACGAAAAATATTTTGTGGCAGTTGCTCTGTTAGGACTTTACGTATGTGAAATAATCCTCACAATAATTGTATAAAGTAGTATCACCAAGGATATCTGGGACCCTCTGGGCTCCTCCACTGTCCCACAGTGCAGATTTGTAAAGCAAGTTTATTGAATGTGCCCAAGATTACTAACTCATAAGTAGATTGACTACCAGGCTGGTTAGATTTTAAAACACGTGGTCTTTCCATGACTATAACATGCTGTCTCTTCTGGGCTTAGTCAAGATGAGTTATCACCTGCCAAAAGATGAGAAAAGCCAAATTTGAGACATACCTCTGTAAACGTGATGCCAAGCTGTCCCCTACAGAGATCTGCACTCCAATAGTAACTGAAGTGAAACATGTCATCTTAGAGCAGCTGCGCCATTGCTAAAATTTGGTCATAGCTAACTTTCTCATGCAAATACACATAATTATATTTTCCCTTTAAGTTGATGCCTTGTCTTAATTAGAGTTCAGCCAGAAAAACAGGGCCACTAAAAGAATCATGTGAATCAAGGATTTATGATTTAATTACAATTAATTATATTATGTAGACCTTACACTCATATGTGACAACCCAGGAAAGTACAGGTCTAAAATGAGGAGGGAGAAGCACCAATCATTCCATCAGACACACAAGTACAGGTACCCAATCAGAACTTGTAGGATGAGGGACGCCTGGGTGGCTCAGTCGGTTCAGCATCTGCCTTCGGCTTGGGTCACCATCCCAGAGTCTTGGGATGGTGCCCAGCATCAGGTTCCGTGCTCAGCAGGGAGCCTGCTTCTCCCTCAGCCTGCCGCTCCTCCTGCTTGTGTGCTCTCTCTCTGACAAATAAAATCTTAAAAAAATAAATAAATAAATGAAAGAAGAACTTTCAGGATAAGGTTGCTAGATTTCACAACTTAAAGCACAGAACATACAGTTACATTTGAATTTCAGGTAAACAACACATAATTTTTAGTACAACTATGTTCCATGCGATAGATGAGATAGACTTTTTCCATTGTTTACTTAAAGATAAATTTAACTGGGTGTCCCGTATTTTAACCGGCAGCAGTATAGCGGGAACATCTGAGAAGCCAAATTTGTTTGTGTCTGAAGGGGAAGTTTGTGGTGTGTCTATGGAAAGAGCTGCCAGTTCTGTGGCTACACAACTAAGTGTCTGGCAGTGGACCTGGGCTACTTTTGGTCAACAGGGTCAAGAAGAGGAGCTGGATATGGAGCAAGGGAGAGCAAGGATATCTGGGACCCTCTGGGCTCCTCCATGACAGACTGACATGATGTCTACCCATAAACTCCTCTGGAGAACGAAGACTTCTGCTTCACAGCTGCCTCCTGAATTGCACAGGGACGTCTTGGCCACACAGGGCAGGAAGTGCTTGGAGAGGCAGTTTCTAGTCTTATTCAAATTGCCATAACTCAATATAGCATGTCTATTCTTTTTACCCAAAATACGCAAACACACACTCTCTCTCTGAGTTAAAATGTTTCAAAAAATGTATGAATTTTAAATATATAGTTATATGAGTTTTGACAAACTTACATACACCTATTTAAGCACTGCCAAGTCAAGATACAGAATGCTTCCAACACCCTAGAGAGTCCTCTCATGCCCCTTTCCAGTCAATTCTTTCTCTCCCATAGGTAAACACTATTGATGTTTTTCATGATGTATGAGTTTTGGCACTTTACAAAGTTCTCTATAAATGGAACCATACAGTATTTTTCTTTTGCATCTGGTTTCTCTCACACGATATAATGTGCTCATCAATATTTCTGCATGTACCTGTTGTTTATTCATTTTTCATTACTGGATGGTATTGCATTGTATGAGTGTATCTACATTTACAATTAAAACTAATTTATTGAAAAGGTAACTTATCCTGATGCTTCAATAAAAAAAAAAAAAACAAAAAAACCAGCACTATTGTCATATGCTAAAAGACAAAGATGTAAAAAGAACACAATAGAAAATGTAATTTAATACTAGTAAGGCATATTTACTGGTCAAATACTCTGAAACTTCTCTCATTTCCTAATGTTAATTAGATGGTATCACATACATACAGGCATAGACCAAAGATCTTTCTTTTAAGTGATCAAAAGTATGGATGGATAAAAGAAAAAGAAAATAATTTGTTTTGATGCCCTGACCTCAAACAGTCTAAAATCATCTGGCTCACGATCAGTGGTAACTGCCATCACCTCAACTCCCCACACACATTCTGAGAAATGTTACACTGGAACATGATGTAGGAATCTTTGGAAACAAGGGAACTGGGGTACTGTGGGGTTCCCTGTGGTCCATACTCCAAACACACCCTAGAAATCAAGTCTACCCAATACTGAGCTTGCAGTGAAGCTAGAAAACCTTTGAGAATAACACTCTTGGTGAGAAGCCAGAACCAATTCCATGAGCTGGAAACTCTAGACTTGGACATGTCTTTGGAATGGTTAATATATGTTAGGGTAGCAGCAATTTTCATCAAAGAGCACTTTGTTACTGGATGTTTAAGGTTAGTTGAGTATAACACCCAGTGCTCATCACAACATGTGCCCTCCTTAATACCCATCACCCGTTTATCCCATCCCCCAACTCCTCCCCTTCTGTATCAGTTTTTATTCACATCTATTTGTAGAATTTACCTATGTTTTCTAACTTTTATACAATATCATGGGTCATTTTATAATTAAAATAATAAAAGTTCAAAAATACAACTTTAAACATTTCACAAGACTGATACATTGAAAAGCACTTCTTAAAAGGTATTACTAAATAGTGAAGCACAAGAATGGTACCCTTGATGCTTTCTTTTCTGATTCCATGTTGAAAAAGAAAAGTGAGAACTGGGGCACCTGGGTGGCTCAGTAGTTAAGCGTCTGCCTTTGGCTCAGGTCAGGATCCCAGGGTCCTGGGATCAAGCCTCGTATCGGGCTCTCTGATCGGCAGGAAGCCTGCTTTTCCCTCTCCGTGTCCCCCTGCTTGTGTTCCCTCTCTCACTGTCTCTCTCTGTCAAATAAATAAATAAAATCTTTAAAAAAAAGAAAAACAGAAAAGTGAGAACTAACGACAAATTCACAGGCTATATCATATTCCATTTGTGCTAACATCGGAGTAATATTTTCAGGGGCACCTGGGTGGCTCGGTCGTTAAGTGTCTGCCTTTGGCTCAGGTCATGATCCCAGAGTCCTGGGATCAAGCCCTGCATCGGGCTCCCTGCTTCCCTGGGATCGAGCCCCGCATTGGGCTCCCTGCTCTGGGGGAAGCCTGCTTCTCTTTCTCCCACTCCCCCCGCTTGTGTTCCTGCTTTCGCTAATTCTCTCTCTGTGTCAAATAAATAAATAAAATCTTTTAAAAAAAAGAGTAATATTTTCAAAGATAGGAAAACATAAAGCATATTGTAAAAAAATCTATAAAAGCCCCCAGCAGCACACCGCCTGGCCCTTAGTAGGTAGTCAATAAGCATTAGTGTCTTTTCATCTATACATATCTCAGGATTAGGAAGTCTTGTACAGCCTACAAAATGGAATTGATAACTATCACTGATCAAACAGTTCTTATTTTTAAAAAATGTTTAAGACTGATACAGAATATACTGGAAATTTTTGAAGTTTAACCTAGATTAGATCTATAATAATGAATGGAATGAGAAAATAAGAGTTTCGTTTTAAAATAAACAGTTGTGTTGTTGTGAATGAAAGCTGAGCTTACCTTGTAGGTTCTCCAGAGGAATCATTTTATTCAAGCCATGTGTACCCAAAGGAAGTTTTTCAACCATATTTTGCTATTTGGCAATGAAAAGTGTGTTCTGATTCTGAATCTTTGTTTATAAAGCCAGCATATTTTGACTTGCAGATAGCAGTGCCTACTACATATTTGCAGGATAAATGGAAGGAAAATTAGGCAACATGGAGGGCTCTCCTCACATGAAGATAGAATCACAAGAAGAGAAATTTGTGTTGGAAAATCTTCCTCAATATATTATAGGAAAGAAGTACATAATGCTTTGACTCATAATGCTTTGAAGAATCCTTTCTTACTATGTAAAACCAGCTCTCAGCAAAACCGTGTTGTCAATGGGTTACTTTCCCTTGCTTTAAGTGACCTGTCCCCTCCCTCTTGGGCTCCATGTCCTTGCCGGTCCCATTCTAACCTCAATCCTGTGGTCTGGTCAGTGTAATCTAAACAGTGGGTGATGTGGACCAACCTGTCTGCCAGACAAGCCCCTCTCCCTTAGGCTTCCTTTCTCCTTAGTCCCTATCCCCAGAGCCAAGCAAAGAGTCTGGTGTATATACCAGTCTTTGCTATACTAAACTGAACTGCTATGTCTCCCAAAATCATTTGCATTTTATTAGAGGACTTAAAAGTTTCGAAATAATGGATCACCAATGTAAAAATTCAATGTTTAGGAGAGAGATTTCTGATACCTTAAAATTCTTGCCATGGAGTCTCACTGCCTCTGCTTATGGATGTCATCAACTTATTATTTCTCTTTTAACTTTAAGCCCCATTGTACTTTTGAAACCATTTGTACCAATCAATGTATACAACCTGGTTCTGCCAGTCTGTACTCATGGTCTTCATGATATCACAGTCTGGCAGTGTTCAAATGGTTCTGGAGGCAGGGATAAGTACATGTTCGAAAGCATTTCCCCTGGGGAAATCCAGCATGCTAGACAGTGGAGAAATGTAGGTAGACTCAGCAGGATGTATGCACTTTGGGGTAAATAAATCTTGATAAATTGGCCTTAATCTGAAGTCTTCTTTCTCAAAGTTTGAAGAAAATTTATAAGATTTCTCTTAAATAAATGAATGATTGGTGGATAGTGAATAAATAGCAATTTTGGATTACCTTTAAAGATTCATAACATTATCAATTCAATATCTTACCACATATTCAAAATCTGTCAAATATTTGCATTTTTACCCATGTGAATTTTAAAAACTGGTTTGTTTATATTTTATATCAGACCTTTTATCTGTCTCTTTAACTGATGTTTGTTCAAACCAGATGGTCTTGGAAATGCCTAGTTAACTATGGTGCATTACTATCACTCAGTTGCCAGTGGCTAAATAAATAAATAAAATAGCAATGCAAACTGGCTTAAGCAGAAAGAGAGTATATGGTTTCATGTAACTGAAAATGTCTGGAGTAGCTCAGGCCCAAGTGATCTAGAAACTCAAATGATGTCATCCAGGATACTTTGTTTTTGTTTTGTTTCTTTGGGTTTGTTTTTCTCCATCCTGTGTTTGCTTCATGCTCAGAAAACTTCTCTCCTTGTGGTTAAAAATCCGGCCTTGAATTTTCTCAGGTTCAAGATCAGTGAAAAATACGTTCTTTTCTTATAGCCCCTATAATTTCCTCTGCCAGAACTAACCTGAGTCTTTGGCCCATTCCTGAAACAATCACTCTACCTCTACCCAGGCGGGTAGATTAGGAAGGATGGAGGATGGGGGAGAGGGAGAGAGAGAGAGAGAGAGAGAGAGAGATTGGTTTCCCTTGAAGGCTGGGACTATCTCTAATCCACCATTTTTTTTCCAGTTTATTCCAAGAGTTTGGTACATGCTAGGCCCATAGTACATGTTCAATACATATAAATTGAATTGATGTGAAATTAGTATCTGGTTCAGTTCCCACATTATTAATGTTTATCTTTATTATTTTGTTGGATTATTTTAATCCTGCTGAGACAATGTGAAATGTCCTTCAACTTTCACTTATGTAGCTTTACTCAACCTCTTTTCTTTGCATGTTACTCTATCTTTCTGTCACAGCTGCTTCTTTTTATAGATCCCTGCTTCTTTTCTAGAGTGGCTACATATTTTAGTATCATATGGAATATCATAAAAAGTTTTCTACTTTGTTGTCTCATGAGAACAAATAGTTGGGGAGTGGGGGAGCAAGAGAAGCATGTATTGAGGGTTTATGATGGCTCTTCACACTCCATGTAGGTTAGCACCTTCAATCCCAAGAGCAAAGGCATAAAGTAGAACAATTATTGCCCTCATTTTATAGATGAGAAAACTGAGGCATAGAATAGTAAGCCATTTGCCAAAATTTTCAATGTTAGGAGTAGATGAGCTATTCCAGGAAATAATTCATATCAGTAAGTTGCTTATTTTTTTTGGTCTGTTTTGGAGATCCCGTCTTTTATGGTGCAATTTTCCTTTAGAATTCCCATTTTGTTCACTGGTGGTGTTTTGAATATTGATTTTTCCTGTAATAATGGGAAATATATTCAAACCTGTGTTTGCAAAGCAGAATTGGGGATGAGTATTTGAGTACTGGTTAAAAACCTTATCTCAGACAACCTGAGAACAGGTTAGTGTTGAATTTTTATATTTCACATCTACTTCATCTAGCAAGCCACATGCTCTTAGTGGGATTTTTTTCTTTATTCTACTAGGTAGTCCGACATGCTGTATAGGGGATTATGTAAAAAACTACAATCACTGCCATTTAGCAGTAAGTGGTTGTGCAGTTTTCTGTTGGAATAGACCCTGGCTCTCTGAGCAAGAGGCCATGTACTGGTGAGAAGCATCTTATGTTTTCTCATGTTCTTTCACCTGAAGGATCTCATTATGTTTCATGGAGCAATATACAGAAGGAAAACCACTTCCCACCCTTCATCTAGTTCCTCCTAGCTTATATTTAGTAGAAATTCTTCTCATATACCAGTAATATATTACATGATAGTCTTAATATTTAGGTCTTGTGAATTTACATCTTTTTTCTGGATCTCACAGATAATTTCATGGAAGTTTATAAGGCCATTAACCAGAAACCATTTGAAACCAGACAGTTCATTCATTAGGTTCATTGATTTTTCTAATTTAACTATCAGAGAGTAATCTTCTATATTTCCATTACTACAGGCTATTGGTAGGAGAGAGAAAACTCATTTTTCTCCCGTGATCTGTAACATTATTATTTCACAAACAACTAACAACATGAAAATAAAATAAATAGGAAGAGAAGGAACATTTAAAAAAAATAGAAACATCTAAGTACAAGTTATGTTGTTTTCATTTAAAATCAATCAGTGCCACTCAATGCTTAATTTAAATTCAACATTCTTTCTACTTTAAAGTAAATATTTATTTAATGATTTACTTTGCTTCCAAAAATTGGAAACTCATGAACTGAGCAAACATAGGTACTGAATGAAAGACAGTTGTAGTGTTCTGGAAATCTGAACTCAGAGCACTAGGGACAGAAGTCATAATACTATGTTCCACCGTATATGCTTTTCTTTCAAATAAATCACTTGCTTTTGTTAAGCGTCAATTTTCTTTCCTTTAAAATGAGAATAATAAAATCTATCTTATGAATAAGATCTATAGGATTATAGATAAGAGAATATAGATATAGATAAGATGTGAGTATTGATGAATGATATTTAAAGAAATGCTTTGAAGTAACTAGTGCTACAGAAATGTAGGAATTATCCTTAGTAATTGTGAAAATACTTCGTTGTTGCAAACTATTTTATGATATTGTTTGGAGATAGCTCTGATCTTCAATCATTAAGAAGTTTTCTAAAAGAAAATGTCACCACTAGGTTTAAGGATGTCACTTCCCTCATCTTATTTTTGGAACTTTCACATGCAGATTAAAAATAGAAATAGTTCAGATTATGTCACTTTGCATCTTTTTCCATTCGTATAAAGTCAGGATCTAAACTTGTCATTTTTGTTTTCTGATAAGAAAAGCCTACTTTCACCACCAAATTACAAACTAACTTGAGCAGTTTCATCTCTTTTCAATCAAAGACAAATCTGCATGGTAACATTTTGTTCACTGTTTCTCTGCTATATAATAGCTTCTCTTTAAAAATGATGTTTTTAAAAAGGATTTTAACATATTTCAATATAACCTAACACTCCATTACAACAAATCTGAGATTTAAAATACCTTCTGGAGAACCGTCGACATTTAACTCTCTCATCTCCCTCTAAAAAGAGTTAGTATTTGTAAAGCACTTAGAACGCAGAAGTGGCACCCACTAAGTGCTCAAAGTCAGCTGCTGACATTAATGAGAGGGAAGAAAGGATAAATGAAGACTAAATGAGTAAGGCCTTCACTCTAATTTGGCTGAGCAGGCCTCATTTAATGCCATAAACAATCCAAAAGATGACAAAGAAGAAAAGACAAAATAGAGGGAATCTACTAGGTAAGCAGAAAAATAATTTTAGAGGAGTAGGTTAAATTAATAGTAGTTATATAATGCTACATGACACAAGGCGCTAAAAATTGTACCATAAATTGTGGGGGCAAGAGATGTCAACTCAGCACCCACAGAGGACAGTATCATTACCCCATTGAGAAGCAGAAATGGTACGTAATGACTTCTCTAACTAGGGATAAAATAGGAAAGTCCAGGTCAACTCCCATTCCAGTACCTTTCCTGAGATTGTCAAACTCAACTGCACAATAACACCTGCTAAATTTAAGAGTTGTTGACAACTTCTGGGGCACCTGGGTGGCTCAGTCAGTTAAGTGTCCAACTCTTGATCTTAATGTATCTCAATGTTGTGAGTTCAAGCCCTGTGCTGGGCTCCACAGTGGGTGTGGAGCCTACTTAAAAAAAAAAAAAAGAAAAGAAAAGAAAAGAAAAAAAGAAAAAGAGCTGTTGACTGTTTCCTTGGGAGTAAAGCTGCAATCAGCATGATATGTAAAATTCATTGATAACTGGATCTTTGTGTGCCACTTACCAGACAAAGTGCTTGTTATTTTAAACACAAGCAAAGACAAGCAGAATCTCAGACCCTTCGCAATGTGGTAAAAATCATGTTTTTTTGAGTGTCCACTTTAATAAGAAATTCTTATTGTTTGGGTATAAAGAATTTTATTTTAGTCTAGTATCATCCTAGACACCTAAAAAATGTATATGCACACAATGCATAGCATCAAGGATTGGAACTCCTAAAATAAATCTGAAGGATTGATTTATGATAAAAATCTTCTGCAACTTACTGAGAAAATATTCTCCCAGGACACAGAAGATACTTCAGCTGACAAAATTTAGGCTTTTGAATTTTCATGATCTCCTGACATTACATACAAAAAAACCTTTAAACACATTAGTGGATTTAAATTTAATAGTTTTAAGTCACTGTGTCACGAGCAGATAATTCTGGATTTTTATCACAGGAAAGACTATCATAATCATATGGTGGTAATAAATTTATCTACATTTGGCAAGGTGCTCATCATTGATAGGGAAGAATTTATGAATTAAGTATATTAAGTAAAAGCTATAAAGACTATTATCCATTCATTTATCTTTTTTTTATTTTCCAAGTAATATCCTTGAATCATTTTAGATAAGCAGAAAATATATTTAGACTTTCTTGGTTGAGCTCACAGTCCACTGAATTATGTACTTATACTTTTTCTTAACTTTTAGTAAGACCAAGAGTTAAAAGATGGGCATGTTTTCATCTTCTGAAAAATACCTGTCGAAGTTCCCTTAGTATATAATTTTAAGAAAATGCATTTATTCTGTAGAACTTGGCATTTCTTTTTACTTTATAGTGAGAAACATAGAAACCACCACAGTTCCATTTCTGCTTTGATTCTTACCATGTTCAACACAAAATCGAGTGTTCAAATATAGTAATCATTGTGGGCAAGTTTCTGGAAGAATTATCTCCCTTTCTGTCTTCCTCCTACATTTAATTTTACAAGCATAATGACCTCTGTGCCATGATATTTAATAAGGGTTTGTTTTAAAAACAATAGAAAGAGAAATGATAATTATGTGATGTGATAGAGGCGTTGGCTGGCGTTACGGTGGTAATCATACTGCCATCTATAAATGTATCAAATCAGCACATTGTGTACCTTAAACTTATATAATGTTGTATGTTTATTATATCTCAATAGAAAAATTAAAAAAACAACAGAATTGTAAGTCATTCAAAATCATTTGTGTAATAGGCATGGTGAAAATTAAAAATAAACAAATAAATAAATAGCAATGCAAACTATACCACTATATTACAGCATACAAAATGAATTAAAGAGGTATGTAAGACTGAAACCATAAAATTCCTAGAAAAAAACATAGGCAATAAGCTCCTTGACATCAATCTTGGCGATAAGGTTTTGGATTTGACACCAAAAACGAAGGCAACAAAAGCAAAAATAAGCAGGTAGAGCTCTATCAAATTAAAAAGCTTCTTCACAGCAAAGAAAACCATCAACAAAATGAAAAAGCAACATTCTGAATGGAAGAAAATATTTGCAAGTGATATATCTGTTAAGGGGTTAATACCAAAAATATAAAAAACTCAAACAACTCAATAACAAAAAACAAATAATCTGATTTAAAAAATGGGCAGAGGATCTGAATAGTCATTTTCCTGAAGAAGATATACAGATGGCCAATGAAAAGGTACTTAACATCACCAATCATCAGGGAAATGCAAATCAAAACCACAATGAGGGGCGCCTGGGTGGCTCAGTCCTTAAGCGTCTGCCTTCGGCTCAAGTCCTGATTACAGGGTCCTGGGATCAAGCCCCGCATTGGGCTCCCTGCTCCGCGCGGAGCCTGCTTCTCCCTCTCCCACTCCCCCTGCTTGTGTTCCCTCTCTCGCTGTGTCTCTCTCTGTCAAATAAATTAAAAAAAAAAAAAAAACCACAATGAGATATTACCTCACACCTTTTAGAATGGTTATTATAAAAAGGACAAGAAATAATAAGTTTTGGCGAGAATATGGAGAAGAAGTCTTATGCACTGTTGGTGGGAATGTAAATTGGTGTAGTCACTGTGGAGAACAGTATAGAGGTTTCTCAAAAAATTAAAACAAAAACTATCATATGATTCAATAATTCCAGTTTTGGGCATTTATACAAAGAAAATGAAAACACTACTTTGAAAAATTATCTACAGTCCCATTTTATTGCAGCATTATTTATAATAGCTGAGACCTAAAAACACTTAGGTATCCATTGATGGATGAATGCATGAAGAAAATCTGATTATATGTGTATATATAAATAAATACATTTTATATATCTATAAATTCATATTTATGTATCTAGATATAGAATATATATGAAGTATAACATATATAATGGAGTATTATTCAGCTATAAAAAAGAATGAAATCTTGTCATTTGCAACAGCATGGATAGACCTCAAGGGTATTATGCTGAATGAAGTAAATCAGACAGAAAAAGATAAATACCGTAAAATCTCACTTATATGTGGAATCTAAAAACAGAACACACCAAAAACAAAATACCTCTGAACTTTTGGTACAGAGAACAGTTTGGTGATTGCCAGAGGCAGGGGGTGGGCAAAATGGGTGAAGGTGGTCAAAAGGTGCACACTTCTAGTTATAAAATAAATAAGTGCTAGGGATGTAATGTGCAGCATAGTGACTATAATGAATAATACTGTATTGCATATTTGAAAGTTGCTTAGATTTTAGATCTTAAAGTTCTCATCACAAGAAAAAAGTTGTGATTATATGTAGTAGTGAATGTTAACTAGACCTCGTGGTGATCATTTTGCAGTATACACAATTATTGAAACATGTTGTATACCTGAAACTAATATAATGTTAAATGTCAATCATATTTCAAAAAAATGAGAAAATAAATCTAATTCTAATACCACAGGTTACGAATACCAAGAAAACAAAGAATATACATGATCTGTGGTAAATAGGATTAGGAAAATTAAATAAGTTGCTGAACAAGGGATATCTGGAGATTGAATGCAAATACAAGTGAACTAATATGACATGACTTTTCTGAAATAGTAGTAATTACCATGAAAATGTATAAAATGGTTGTAATGAGATGATCAGTTTTTAATTTCTCCAAATACATTTTTGTAGATTTTCAACATTTCCCAAATGATTTTCTCTCTCTAGATCTACACCCAATTGTTGTCATGAAGAAGAACAAAGCTGTAAAACCAGTTCTTTGCCCCAAAGATGCTTCTTAGTAAAATGAAAGTGCAAACTTGTTACTAAATGGATACATCAGTATAGTGTGTCTTATGATGGTCTATATTATCACAGCTTTAAGATCAATACTAATTTAAAGCATCTAAAAAAATACTGTTGCTGCTTTTCAAAGAACCAAATAATAGCTATAGCCAACTTTTGTGACTTTAAGAATACATTCTAATATACCTTCACACTTTATAGATAAAGTCACATTGTGTTCAACCTCAAAATAATAAATCACATCAAAATATGAATATCATTTACTCCTTTCAAATGAAAAGATGTGATTTATAATGTCATGTTTTGAATGTATGAGCAGGATACCTAAATCAATCATCTAAATAAGCTATATTATTTAAGAGTTTTTGGAAGGCAAACAATCTGAAAATATTTTGCTATTTTGGATTTCCTATACAATGAAAACTTTGTACAGTATCTCATCCACCAATACAGTCATATTATGGTATAGGAGACAGGATTTTTATGTTGAGTACTCGATATTTGGAGGTGTATCCCTCTTAATACTTCTCATTTCACTAACATACTAAAGACTTCAAAAAAGAAAAAGAAAATAGAAGACTCATGAATTTAAGAATAAATCATATTAACCATTGCAGTTCTTTATAAGGTTCCCAGTTTTTCATATACTAGGTCGGTTAGATTGGGAAAGAGCAAACCATGGCTTGTGAGCCAAATCTGATCCATCACCTGTTTTTGCAAATAAACTTTTATTGGAATGTAGATGTGCCCATTTGGTGAACTTAATCATCTCTGGCTGCTTTTTCAGGACTATGGCATAGTTGAGTAGTTCTTAGCAAAAAATTAACAGTATTGATGCAGTATTGTTTTATATCCCACTTTCCAGATAAGCAACTCGAAGCAGCATTAGTTCAACCAATTTGATTAAGAATACATAGTGGAGAAGACATTGGTAACCAGTAATCAAATTCCACAGGCTTTTATGAACCATTAGGATCAGGCTAAATAGAGCTATATATGAAATGTTCAGGTGTGAGGACTCTATTTCTTCCTGGTGAAATGTGGTTGGAGGAGAATGGAGAGCATCCTATTACTGCCTCATCTGTGAGATTCAGTAGTGCAGGGACTAGACAAGTAATAGTGTTGTCTGACTGAAAGGCTGACTGATAAAGCAATATGTTCCATCCTTGCAGTAGTAATAAAACTCCTGAAATGGTCCGTAAAGCTCAGTAGCCAAGGGGGAAAAAGCAGCTGAGCCACATGGAGATGCAGCAGACACCCAAGAGAGGAGCTAAATAAATCAGAAATGGATGCTTGGTGCTGAGAAACTTACATTGACAGAAGTTTTCTAAGCAGAAATTTGCCAACAAATTTCACAAATATTTCAAGTAAAAGTGCATATCTTAATATACTCAACACTAAATAATAAGCAGGAGACAGTACAGAATTCCTTACTGTTTTCTTTATGATTGCCAGGGCATGCTCTCATTTCTTATATGAAATGAAGTTTGTTTATTTGTTTGTTTGTTTTCATTGTATTGGGAATTCTGGGGGAAGCAGGGATAATAGAGGAGAAGGAGAAGCTATGCCCAGACTGCAGAAACCCCCTGAAAATTCCCCCAGTCATAGACAAAGCTGAAGAGACATCCACAACTTACCTCCTAAGTGGACTCAAACAATGAATCTCACACAGTGTAGTTAATTCCTTTGAGAAATAACAGTTCATTAAAATCTAGGTTTTGTTTACATGGAATTATGTCTGATGAAAAGAACTAAGCAATTTTTTAATAACAAAAACAAAACTCAAGGCACTTCAAATGTCCACTGACTAAAAATTAAAAAAAAAAAATGATAGTTGTACGATGGACTAGTATTCAGCAGTAAAAATATAGTTTACTCTACCAACTAAATGAATGTCACAAGTTATACTAAGTAAAGTATATGGAAAAATGAGTGCATTATTTCATTTATAAAAAAGTTAATAAACACATAAAATAAAATACTATGTTATTTAGGAATACAGACATACATGATAAAACTATAAAAAAAGTAACGGGCTACCTCTGGATAGGGAATGAAGGAGTTGCTATTTGGGAGGGTCACGTGTGTCTTTCAAAAGCAGTGATGATTAGTTTCTATTGGGAAAAAATGTACCCACATTCATTTTTTAAATATTATATATACCTTACATGTAAGTCATATTTGGTGTAGAATCAACATGTGTTAAGTATAAGATAGTGTCCTCTCAACAGAGTTGATTCGTAGATTTGTCTCCATAACAAAGTATAATTTTCTTTGGTTCACACTGTTTTCATATAAAATGGTATCATTGACTTTCTTATGGGAGTGACAATGGAATGAGGACTTCATCCATTTTGACAAATGACCTATAAAATCAATTGTTGGATTCTCAGCATCACTAGTCACTAGGGAGATGCAAATTGAAGCCATAAGATATCACCACATGCTTATGAGAATGGCCATCATCAAAAAGACAAGATATAACAAATGTTGATGTGAATATGGAAAAAAAGGAATCCTTGTGCACTGTTGATTGGAATGTAAATTGGTGCAGTCAGTATAGAAAACACTATTGAGGATCCTCAAAAAAATCAAAAACAGAACTACTATATGAGCCAGGAA
The DNA here is from genome assembly GCF_029215605.1 of Mirounga angustirostris. NCBI lineage: Eukaryota > Metazoa > Chordata > Mammalia > Carnivora > Phocidae > Mirounga > Mirounga angustirostris. The sequence continues at coordinate 52,463,330 of NW_026991709.1, read as the reverse complement.
TTCCACTTTTGGGGATATATTCAAGGGATATATTCAAAAACACTAACTTGAAAAGATCTCTGCATCCCCATCTTCATAGCTGCAACATTTATAATAGCCAACACATGGAAACAACCTAAGTGTTCATTAATGGATGAACGGGATAAAGAAGTTGTGGCATATTGGAATATTATTCAGCCATTTAAAAAAATGCAAGAAAGTCTTACCATTTGCAATGACATGGATGGACCTTGAAGGCATTGTGCTAAGTGAAGTAAGTCAGACAAAGAAAGGCAAATACAATATATTTTTACTTCTATGTAGAATCTAAAAACAAAACCAAAAACAAACTTATAGAAAAAGAGATCAGACTTGTGTTTACCAGAGGGAGAGTGTAGGGGTGGGGGAAATCGGAGAAAGGTGTCAAAAGGTACAAACTTCTGGGTAAAAATAAATAAGTGCTAGGGATGTAATGTACATCATGATGACTATAGCTAACCCTGCTCTATGATATACTGGAAAGTTGTTTAAGAATGTAAAACTGAATAGCTCTCCTCACAAGGAGACCTTTTTTTTTCCTTTTTTTACCTTCTTTTCTTTGTATTGTATCTATATGAGAAGATGGATGTTCCTCTAAACTGCTAAGAACATTGGAAGTTGTTTCAATTTTTGTATCTCCATTACAGATTCCCCCTTTTTTTCCTGTATGTCTTTTTTGGACCTTACTGTTCCCCTTTCCAAAGCATAAAGGAAAGTTCGCATACATATACTCTCGCACTCACATATATAAAGATACTGTGCAAAAGTCGTGGCCTACTCAGACTGGAACACAGGTCTTGTCAGGCATTGTGAGTTGAACCAGACTACTTAACAAAATGATAAAAAAGCATCCTTAGCTGCAATGCAATTTCTGTGGAATTCGTGATTGCTCTCTGGAATAGTCCGGTGTTTTGAGAGCAGAAATCTCTCCAAAAAGATAAACTCAGTTGGGACAGGCTGTGGACCAGAACTTTGGGGCCAAGATTCTGAGACCCCTGAGCATTCTATACTACCTCAAAACTCTTTCCAACTTTGATTTTGAAATCAGAAGGTGGAGGAAAAAAAAAAAGGTACTTTGGAGGGCAGAAGGGTAGTTTATGATGTTTCCCTTTTGATGGATTACCTGCTCTCTGGTACACCAGCTGAGAGAGACTGCAAGGTTACAGGGAACATAAACTGAAGGAGAGCACTGGCATTTCCTGAATTTTACACAGGTCTCGCAGCTTTGATACATGACTGCCCTGCACAAAGCCATCAATTCTCTGTGCGGCACCATGCCGAGTGGAATATGCAATTTGTATGATTATAGTTATCATTATTACATCAAGCTGAACAACATTTTCAGCTCTGTGAAGTAGAAGGAGGAGAGGTATCAGAGGGGCTGGGATTCAGGCTGCCAAAGGAATGGAAAGGGGAGAGGAGAGAGTTTGGGGAATTTCTTTTAATCCCTTTGCTGCTGGTTTCCAATTCTTGACAATGGAGTGCATACCTGGGTTGTATTCTGATGGATTCAGTGACAAGTTGGCCAAGGAATTTGCATTTTATAAGCGCCTCCAGGTGATGCTTAGGAAAAATGTTAATGGTGCAAGTATGGACACATTATAGTTGGCTTTCTTATGTGATTCAGTCCTCTGAAAATATCTCTTTATTCTGAGAAGCCTGGTACATATTGGTTAAACCTTTGGATTCTATGAGATGGAGATTGGATATAAGCTCTTTGAGTAACAGGACTTTGTTTGGTCTCCTTGTCCCTAGAAGACTGCTTAACATGAAGCAGGCATCAATCAATAAATACAGATTTAGTATGTGAGGGTATTAAATCTATGTGCACTCGGAGTCAATGTTCTCACTAAACTTTAGGTGTTCTTGGACAATAGTTTCTCATGTGGCATCTCTTTGGGGAGTTGGAGGTACACCATATTCCTGTAATGTCATGATAAAGTGCATAAAGGAAGCTCAAGCTTACCTTTCTCATTCATTTGTTTAATGGTTTTAGATGGTATACCTTCCCTAAATTTTTGAATTTTAAGCATATCAAACAGAACCGTGCTCTGTGCATTTCTGGGTTTTCCTATTCTCTAGGAGGAGTGAATATTAGTAAGATGGAGATTACAATTAAATTTTGGAAAATAAAGTCTCCAAATTGATAAAAGTCAAAGCACATTCCAAGTTTTCAAATTTTAAACTTGGAACCGATTCAGTTAGAGCACACTATCCCTAGTATGGGAATAGTCTTTCCTAAGCTATTTCCATGACATGTCAGCATGGCATGACTTTTTTTGTTGTTTTCCCCAGTAACATTTTAGGAAGTCCTCCATAGGGAGTATTGTCATTAGGGAATTATAGACATATACATATATTGTGGAATGTCATCAACAAGAAAAAAATCATGTTGCTTAAAAACATCTATTGTAAAATTATTTGAAAATTTAAATGAAACAAATGTCTGAAAGCATTATAACATTATGTACCTTGACAATACATAATTTGAACGTACTCTGATGGATAAATGGGGATTAATTCATTTTAAAGTTTTAATTTTCTTACTTAGGTAGATGAATTCAAAGGTTAAAATTCAACTAGAGTATGACATTTTGGAAATGGTATCTATATATACTATGAGCTTAAAGGAACATCCAAACGATCATGACACAGTCAATTACATAAAAATTGAAAGTTGTGACCACAGTGCCAGAAATGACATGATGTAAATTTCATTTTATTATATATATATAAAATACATCAAATTGTAATTGATTCATAGATAACAATACTTTGAACAAAGGGTGTAGGGCCTTGAGCTTCCTACAAAAGGGACATTTTAATTGGTTCTAAAATAGATGTATTTGGGAGGGTAAATACTATTTTGCCCCACTTATAACTGAATTTGAATGAAATGCTAGAGAAGTTCACAGACATTTTTGTTAGATTTGTTTTTGCTTCTTGATGTTCTGTTGATTGTTTTCTTAAAGTTTACTTTCTAGAAAACTGCTAAAACTGGTAATGGGTCTACTATAAGGAGATTTCAGTCTCCTCCCAGTCAAGACAATCTGAAATGCGTATTCTTCTTTGTGAATGATCAAGCTAACGTGCTAAACAGAATTGGTGATTCTGTGAGGATGTTTTGCTCAGTTTGTTTCTTAAGAAAAATTGAAATTATTTCATCATGGAATAAAAATATTAATTTAAATTGTTTTCCAAGAAATGAAAATAGCTTCTTCTTATATAGTTTGTAATAGTGATTGTCTCTCTATGGGTAAAATTATAGCTACTTTTGTTTTCCTTCTTTTGCATTCTTACATACATGTGCACATACATATCTCTCTGTAGTGAATATATACTTCCCTTTTAAAAATAAGTGACTTTAAAAAAACAAATAAACAAGAAATAATCTCATTATGCAGAATTAAAGGATAACATGGCTTTCATTAAAACAGTATTCTAAATGGATGTTGTGAATATTCTTTATAACTTTTACTGAAATTAAAATTCATTCATTTATGTAAGAAATAGCTATTTAGTTCCTACCAAGTGCTAGGCACTGGTCTAGGTGCTGGGATATAGCAATGAATAAAAAGAAGTTCCCCATATCATGGAGCTTGTATTCTAACTGGGGCAATAGATGAAAAATTATGTAATATGTCCAGTGATGACAAATAATGTGGAAAGAAAACAAATAAGAAAACATAGTGAGGGGATAGGGCATGATGAAAAGGTGCTATTTGTATAGCGAGGCAGTGGGTAACAAGGTATCTGAATAGATAAGGGGACATGTTAGTAGAAATCTGATTGATGTGGGTGAGCCAAGCCAATAGGTGAAGGATATGCAAGTGCAGGGGCACAGAGTAGAAGCATGCTTGGCATTTGCAGCATCGAGGAAGCCAGAGTGGATGGGGTGGATTTTGAGAAGGGAAATAGGGTAGACTATAAAGTCAAGCAGGGTAGCAGGAAGGTCAGATTCCATGGAGCTTTGAGGGTCATAATGTTCTGAGATGAAAAGTTATTGGAGGCTTTGAGCAGAGAGGATGCTCTGTTTCATAATGAGCCGGAGCACTTGACTACCATGTGGACAGGAGATGGTAGCCGGCAAGAAGTAAAAGCCAACAAGCCAGGATGGAGCCAGTGAATACTTCGGGTAATGAAGGATGACTCTCACTCTCTGGGTTTCCAGCTGAGTAGTTCTTGGGTATGTACAAGGCCTCAGACCTTCTGAAAGGTTTGTGTCTCATGAGATTTCTTCTGTGACATAAAAGAAAATTTCATTTGGTTACTACCGGAAGCAACAATGAACAAAGCTACCAGCCATGGCTTGAAATTATTTCCAACTTATTGCTTATGATGAAAAACAGCATTAAAAATTGGACAAATATGAATCTTTCAATTTTATTTCCGTAATTTAGTATATAATTCAGCCCTGTTGAAAAGATGTTTAGAGAGTTAGATTATTAGCATTTAAATGATTTACATTAAAGTCTATTATACCTATTTAGGTCTAAGATTTAATTTTATTTGTATGATGTGGGAACAGAGAGTACGAAGGGTCTTAGATGATGAATTTGGAATTGTTGAATCTTTTCTCTGCAGGAGGTAGTGTTTCCTGCATGTAAGGGTCAAGTGTGTCCTGCAAACTAATGCAGAAAAGAGCACTTAACCTCCGAGAAAATTTATATCTAATTTTGAATCGCTCATGGCAGCATTAAAAAGGAGAAATGAAAACACAGTGGAAGAGGGGAGATTAGATAGCAGAGTGGATTGTTTACTTGCCTTTGCCTCCTGGATTTTCATTCTTTTCTTTTATCTCTGCAGCCTGAGGATTTATTGGCACCCATTTCATTTGTCTTTCTCCAGATTTAAAATTGAGGTGATGAGATGGGATATTACCTGCGTGCTTCACAACATCCACGAGTGACATATGATAGTTGCCCGGGAAACTAGAGATGAAACTCCACAGGCCTTTGAGGTGCTTTACATTTGAGGATAAAGTTCAGCTGAAGTTTAAACAGCATCCTGACAGTGAGCATTGACCGCTCATGTTATCTGTTGGAATATTAGAGCTAAGGATGACAGAAAACCCCCAACTCAAAGTGGCTAAACCAACAAAGAAATTTATTATCTAATAGAACTGAAAGTCTATAGGTAGAAGGCTCCAAGTGTGTTATAATGAAAAGTTCAATTTAATCAAGGATCCAGGTCCTTTTCTTCTTTCTCCTCTGCTGTTCTCAGCTACCTCCTAAGTCCTTGTGGTTTTGGGATGGCTGCTAATGATAACTTGAGCAATATTAATTCTTATTTATGCTGGCAGGAGAGGAAAGGGGAGATTTCTCCCTTAAACCTAGAAAATAGTCCTTTTTTTCAATGTGATTGAGAAAAATGAATTCACATGTCCATCTCTAGATTAGGGAGAAGCATTTTCTAACTGCCTTCAAAAATAAAAATCTCCCCTTGAGGGCTAGATATATTGTGACTCTCTGGACTAAAAGGGCTTTTATTAAGAAGAAAAAAAGAGGGAATGTGTGCTAGGTGTCAGCCATATCATACAATGGAGAGGCAATGGTTAACAAGAGACTTTATACTGAAAAAAATCTTCAAGTTCAAGTTCCAGGTTCCATTATTCTATCACTTGTCTTCAACACAGTGGACATATATTTCCATCATTAAGGAACAAAATAGAAGAGAAAGGGAAGAAGTTTTGGTAAGTCCAACTTTTCTTCTTTCTAATATTTTGAAGCATTCCATTAAAGAGCTTAGAAATAGTAATTTTAAAACAAAACATAAGTGTAGTGATATGTATCCAAGAGTTAAGATCAATGAATACTTATAATGTTATGATTACAATCAGTTGCTCATATTTTTCTGATCCTGAATTCCTTATTTAAGAGACGGATAATAATTTATTTCAACATCTATATTAACTATACCTAGAATAAGTCTTAGTTATCAATTAAATAGCTCTTTTGAGACTCTTCCCTTTCCTTCTGGGATCATAAAAATTCTTTTTTTTTTTTAAAGATTTTATTTATTTATTTGAGAGAGAGAATGAGATAGAGAGAGAGAGCATGAGAGGGGGGAGGGTCAGAGGGAGAAGCAGACTCCCTGCCGAGCAAGGAGCCCGATGTGGGACTTGATCCCGGGACTCCAGGGTCATGACCTGAGCCGAAGGCAGTCGCTTAACCAACTGAGCCATCCAGGCACCCCAAAAAATTCTTGTTAAAAATAATTTCAGCAGAGAAAAAAAAACAAATTTAGCAGCAGATACATGATAAATTCTTGCTTTCTTTGCAAGCTATTTATGAAGAATATATTAATTTCTACTGCTGTACAATACATTATGATAAACTTAGTGGCTTAAAACAATGCAAATTTATTATCTTACAGTTTCTGTAGGTCAGAAGTCTGAGCATGGTATAGATGGGTTCTATGCTCAGGATTTTACAGGGTTGCAATCAAGGCTACAACCAAGTATCAACCACACTGTCGCTCCCATCTGAGGCTCAGTGTTCTCTTCCAAACTCATTAAGGTTGTTGGGAGAATCAGTTCCTTTTAGTCATAGGTTTGTCCCCATTTTCTTACTAATTGTTGACCAAGGAACACTCTTGGCTTCTGGAGGCCACCTACAGTTGCTTACTAGTGTTTGCTTTTTTCCAGGCCAGAAGGAGCATGTCTCTCTGACTTTGAATCTCTGACTTCCTATATCTCTGACCACTATACTCAGATCTAAGGGCACAAAAGATTAGGTCAGGTCCAACCGATATTTCTGTCCCTTAACATCAATTCACTGGGGATTATAATTTGATGGGCAAAATCCCTTCATAAGAGCACCTAGAATTGAATATGTGCAAGAAAGTGTGGGGACACTAAGGAGCTTCCAATGCAGGAAGGCTGAGCTGACAATGCAGACATTTCATCTCAACGCAGAAGATCGAAATATTGTTGGCTCAGCTGTCGAGTAGTTAAAGCTAAATATCTCAAAAAGTACCCCCTCCTTTCTGTCTATCTGAACACAAATCACTTTATTTTCTCCCTGACAAAAAAAAGTTACAAAGAATTACCTCCATAGGCTGGAAGAGTAGGATGAGAAAGCAGAGGAAGATAATGAAAAAAATAATAGAATATCTGGGGAAAATGAGGAAGAATGCAATTGAGGAGATACGAGAAGAAATGAAAACAAACAAGCAAGCAAGCAAGCTTGGTGTCAGGGTCTATGGGTTTGAGATAAAGTGAGAAGAGAAAGCATTACAGGAAAAAGAAAGGATGGAAAAAGCCAGGTATGGACAGCAGCTTTGAAAGTAACAATAATGATGGCATTTGTGGCCATAGATTGGCTTTGAACAAAGCACTCTGCTTCTTTTTCGTAAATAATTTCCTGTGGTGAAGAAAGGCTGATGGCAGCACATATTTGGGTATATATCTTGATCTTGTTGACAGTGTTTCTCAGCACTCACTTTGTTATGGTCTGGCTGCTTCTTCGAGGAGCCAGGCAGAGCAGATAATATTACACTTAATAAAAACATACGAAGGTCAAAAACATAGCTACAAACAAAAGAAATTAAAAATAGCCCAAGGTAGTCTATAGCCTCCTTGCAACAAACCATTCGGACAAGAAATCGAGAATGTATATAGCTCAGTGTGGTTTTTATTCTCCTTTTTCTTTTTTTAATATACTAACAAAGATGAATATAATTTAAAACAACTTCATAAATCCATTTGCCCCAGAGCACCAGTGGATAAAGAAAGATTGCATCTTGGTACCAAGTGGTTCTTAGTTACTAAATCAGAAATGATCAAATAAAGTTAATGACAGGGCTTGGCTAAGCTGAGACTTTCAGTAGAGAGAGTGTGTGTGTGTGTGTGTGTGTGCAAAATCAAGTGCAGATGTATTCCAAATAGCTGTCCTTCAAGCAAGCCATATGCATTTCTTTTAAAATAAATTATGAACGACCGCAGAAGTATTTCCTTTAAAAAATAAGGAACATGGAATATCACAAATAAAGAAGACTTCATTTTGGCTTCTGATTTTTTGATGTTCCTGAGCCTTTAGGTTCTTAGATCTATAAAAGAAGGGTGTAGGTATTGATTGAACATTCCTCTGACACCATCTGTTAGTAGCAAACAAGATAAGCACATATGTTGGCTGTTCTTAATGTCCTTTATAAAGATTCACTTTTCTCTTTGAAGAGACACTGTTGACCATGAGGTTATGCTTTTGACTCATTTTCATTTTCCTGTGGGAATTTGTGAGGATGCTACAAAGAAAGGAGAGGAATTGAGAAGAAACATCTCTCTCTCTCTCTCTCCCCTCTCTCTCTCATTCTCTCTCTGTGCCAAGAAGCTCTAGGGCACAGCAGAGGGGTGATTCGGAATCCAACATTCTAGCAAATCTGATGCCCATTCTAATTAGATTACTACTTGTTTGAACTTTTGTAAGACATCTCCTGTAAGAATGAAGAGTTTTTCTGAGAATAGAGGCAGAGATTTGCAAGAGTGTTGATAATGGCTGCCAAAGCCAGCCACAGTGCCAAGATTATTAGTATAAAATAAAAAACATAATTTATGCTAATATTTAATTAATTAATTAGTTAATTAATTAAGTTGCCTACACTGACCTCCTCAGGTATGTGCACCTACTTTCCCCCTGGCTTCTAGATCTGACTCTGTGCATATGACTTACCATTAACAGATTATCAGGCATCATTTCTCTCACTAGGTCCTCAAATTTAAAAAAAATGCCTATGCTCCATTCCCCATGTCTTTCAGGTTACTAAGCTACCAGAAAGCAGCGACACTTCCAGGATAGGTATGGCTTTTCAAAATACAGTTTAGGAAAGCCCCAGTTTCTGAAGTAGGTAGTGATGATTTTCATCACAGGGCACTCACTCAGTACTCCTATGATTCTTTGGTTCAGGAAAATATGCTGTATCATTTCAAGTTATAGCTGCAAAATACTAAAAGCGATCTTGTGAAGCTGATGTGCTTCTTCTATTGCTTGATCTTTATTTTGGTTGGATCTCAACTCTAATGAAGATTGACATGGATAAATCTGGTCTGAAAAGGTTACAGTTGGGGTGCCTACGTGGTGCAGTCAGTTAAGCGTCAGACTCTTAGTTTGTGCTCAGGTCCTAATCTCAGGGTCCTGATCTCAGGGTCCTGATCTTGTGGGTTATGAGATCGAGCCCCACATCAGACTCCATGATCAACTCAGAGTCCACTTGAGATTCTCTCTCCCTCTCCCTCTGCCCTCCCACTTGTGTTCTCTCTCTCAAATAAATAAATAAATCTTTAAAAAAAAAGGTTACATTTATACCAAAGTCTATATAAATATTTTCATCTTACTATGTCTCTGCCACACTGCTGTTACTGAGTTTTCCTGGGAGGATATACCAGGAGGGCCAAGATCAATGTACTAATTGATTAACATTTATAGATTTAATTTTATATATATATATATATATATATATAGCTTTTGAGGAAAATAAAGTGATTTGATGTATAATAGTATTCACTAATGCATAAGTAGGATAAAAATTTAAAAAAATGTAAGAAGGATAAAAATTAGCTATTTCAAAATTGTTAAAAAATCAGAATTTCACTTCAGAATAATTACTTTAAATATAAAATAATAGTAATGCCAATATTATGCAACTTTATTCAGAAATTTGTGAGTGTGAATTACTTGATCATGTTTCTAGTGAAAGTTCTTATGAGTGACATTTGTGTTTGTTCTGTATCTTCCTGTGACAAGCCATGCTGCTAAGTCCATATTAATGGGTTAAATTGACTTTTTTTCATTACATCTGGAATGCAAGAGCAAATGAGGAATTCTTTAATTAATCGGATTATTTTATTCAAGTGCTTCCAGGATGATTATTATGATACTTAAGTAATCAGACTCAATCTAAATAAATTAATTCAATAAAATATTAGCCTAATTTGTGCTTTAATGGAATCATTTCATTAATACTGTCAGGAGTGAGTAGAAAAGTTTCCAGACATCTTAAAGAACACCAGCAGGGGAAATGTGATCAATAGATTATGGCTGACAGTGGAATTCGCCAAGTTAAGAAAACTATATTACTGGCATGGTAGAAAGGGGGAATGATATTACTCCCTAATTTATTGAGAAATTAAAGGCTCCCTACATGCAAATACTCATCTTCCATCTTTTTTTCATTTCTAAAATCATTCCTAGCTTCTCCTTCTCTTTTGCATTTTACTGTCTCTGAGAAAGAAATCTTTTTTAACCAAGGCTAGTCCTTATGCTTAATGCTCCAATTCCACTCATTCTTCTGTCTTCTCTAGGGCTTTGATTTATCAAATATGTCCTTTACAATTCTCTATCGACAGATCGATCGATCGATTTCTGGAGGAAGAAGAAATATCATATGCATCAGTTTTTTTTTTTTTTCTATCTTCAGTTGATGGGGGTATGAAGAACCCAAGATTTTTTTTTCAAACCGTTAAGAAGGTAAGTTAATTCATGTACAAGTGATTTAGACCTAGGCATTAAGCGTCTATAGCTGCTAACATTATAGGAAGAAAGATGACTAGGCTTTCATTGCCCCATGAAAGGACATACAACTACAAAGTAATATTGTCAAAACATAATGAAAATGAAAGAAGAACTTGATCTTGAGGAAAATTTTAGTTCAAAATGCTACTTTAATGGAAATATACGAGGACTGCTGAACATGTGAAGTGACACTACAGGGCTCCAGTCAGCACCGAGGTTCCTTTCCCAACCTTTAAATTGCAAGCGAGTAAAACAAAATCGAGGGGGAACCTTACAGATTAAAAAAAATTAAACGATGTATCAGCCAACTGCAATTTGTAGCCCTTAGTTCCATATTCTTGTTTAAACAAGTGCTAAGAAAAATTACATATAGGGGACAATTGGAAATTTGAACAGTAAGTAAATATTCAGGGATGTTAAGGAGCTAAAGTAAACATTTTAAATGATAACTGGCATTGAAGTTATGTTTTCATTTCTTTTTTTTTTTTTTTTTTAAAGATTTTACTTATTTATTTGACAGAGACACAGTGAGGAGGGAACACAAGCAGGGGGAGTGGGAGAGGGAGAAGCAGGCTTCCCGCGGAGCAGGGAGCCCGATGCGGGGCTCGATCCCAGGACCCCGGGATCATGACCTGAGCCGAAGGCAGATGCCTAACGACTGAGCCACCCAGGCGCCCCTGTTTTCATTTCTTTAAAGAGACACTGTTTAGAGATACATACCAATGAATGTATAGGTGATGGACTCTGGTTACCTGGGAAGTTTTGTGCTATTCTATTTTCCATGTTTGAATGCCCCTTGATAAACTGTGCAATTAATATAGAATTAAAAGAAAGACAGTGGCTCAGTGGATAAACCACAAAGACTGACTGCCCTTTTAGCTGACTCAGTATTTGATCCGCAAATTGTCCTGAATCAGTTTAGTACCACATCAGTACTGCAGTGATGAGGCCTCAGGGTTTAATCATAAGCACCAAATCATAAGTGCCTGATTGATCAGACATAATATAATATTATTAAGTGAAAATGGGGGTTAGAACAGCCAAGAGATCTAGGATACACCTGTTTTTGTTTTGTCTGTACGTCTTATTCCTACATAGAGTAGTAAAATTACTGTCAGAAAGTTGTTTTTTGTTTTGTTTTGTTTTTATCCACTGCACCATACTGTCTCTCATTTGCTGCAGGAGACATATTTAAGAGAGAGTTGGATTTGCCAAAGATGGAGTTCAGTTTTCCAAATGCCTGGGGAAAAAACAAAAGGCAGAGGAAGTTTTCTGTGACCCTTTTCTTTAGTGTGTTCTTTCAACACAAATCATCTCTTTCACTCATGGACAAACAGAAATAGAGTTTATTCAGCCAGTCAAAAAGTAAATAAAAATTGAAAAATGTTTAATAAGCACAGAGTCAAAATAAAGATGATTTTATGCAATAGTCTTACCCAGATTTATCTATGCCCACATTTACCATATTGACAAGCCTGCTAAGCAGAGCCAAGTACCTCTAAGAACAGCCCAAGCAGCCCATTCCTCTAATTAGGCCCGTATTATACTGAGCTATTTTGCTGTTTGTCTCTTGTTTTTCAGACTTGAGGGAGAACATTTTTGTTATGATATCTTCATGTGTTTGGATGCACAGTGCATAGCTTGCTTATCATTGCATCTCTGCATTAGCACAATTTTCTAACATATAAGTACTTAATAAATATTTGTTGAATCAATGAATAGATAAATAAATTCATGTGGATTTTACTGTATATTACATTCATTATTTTAAATGAACATCTTTCTGAGGGGTTTGGGATTGTAAATAGTGAACCATTAAATGCAATAGGTTGTTTCATTGCTTTTATATTAATGACCACTAACTTCAATGTCAAGGGGTGCATTTGCTGATTATATCTCCACACTCTGAGGCTGTAGCTTGAAAGGAACATATAGCATCGCATAGCATCAAGTAAAGAGTCTGCATTTAAATCCCAGTTTAAGATAATCTTTACCACACTGACCATTAGCTCTTCCCCAAAGGTGACAGCTTTCTTTGTCTCCCATGTCTTTGCCCATGCTATTCCTTCTGCCCTGAATGCTCTTTTCTCCTTGTTTGTTTGTTTGGCAAGCCCTTACTTTCCTTGAAGACTTAGCTCGGACCATGCCTTTTCCAAGAAGCCTTCTCTAAGCATCCCTGGCCTGGATGAGATGATGCCTCTTCTCTATACTAAGAGACACTCCAGGGGGGCCACTATAAAGCTTATAATGCTGCAAAATAATTGTCTATTTCTTTGTCTTTCCCTAAGCCCTTGTTGCTACTCCTACCCCATCTCATTCCCCACACACACAGTCAATAATAAAATATCTAAGAGTAGGAACTATGCCTACATTCTTGATCTCCTCGGTGCCTAGAATAATGGCTGGTACACAGCCAATGCTCAATAAATCTTCACAGTTGTTGACGAGGCTTAAAATTAAATAATTGTATAAAGTTGTCATGAAACTTTCATTTCCTATTTCTCTGTCATGAGATAAAACAAACATACACTTCAAAATGATATGACTCCCACTGGTAATGAAAGGAGAGTCACCTTCACGACCAGTTTGACATCACAATTACCTGGTATGATTTAGGGAGCATCAAAAGGACCCAGCCTCCCTACTTGGAAATAACACTGTGGCTGTGACACAATGCCTGAAATAACCATAATTATTCACTACTGGGGTTCAGGTAATAAAGGCTGCCACCACAGTAAAAAGTTAACTTACAGAGGAAAACTGTTTGATAGTTTGCCTGGAAGCATGGCATTTAAGTAATGAACATAGGTCAGAGAGGTTTGAGAGAGGAACTGAATTCAAAATACATAGAGAATGGTTTTTCATTAACCCAAGTGTATCATGAGGACACAACTCTAATAAGAAGTTCCTAGAATGGGGAAAGTACTGAAAATAAACTCACCAGTCTCCCCTACTATCAGTTCTGAATAGAACCTACTTGACAATGCTACTGACTAGAGATGCACCATAGATCACTATAGAATTTCCCGAAATTTAGTTACTCACACTTCGCTTTCCTCATTTTACCATATCTGAGTATCATCTGTACTATTGTTTAATATTTATATTTCAATTAATTCACTTAAAATTATATGCCTATCATACTGTCAGTCTCAAAATCATATCTGTGAAATCATGGGCTAAATGTGCTACTTGTCTCTAATACACATTCAGATAATAACATAACCACTGAAATAATTGAATTCATCTGGGCATCTTAAGTTGGGAACACTTAGATTGATCAGAGTTCAATTAGACTGATCAGGGTTTAATTACTTAATCTAAAATTAACTTGCAATATCTCTAGACAATTTATTTAAACTATCTTGCCTTCAATTTATTTATCAGTAAACAGGGTCAATAATAGTGCCTGTGTTTTAGAGTTCTGAGGATTAAGTACAAAGATGTCTATAAAGAATTTAGCATGTGTATCTTAAAAATACAGCAGATGCTCAGTAAAGGTTAATATTTATAGTTTAATTATCGATAATGGTGTCTCCAATATTACACAGCCTTATTTTCCAAGAATTCCAAATACATTACTTTCATTGGTATTGCCTGATGTATACTTGAAACCTTGAAGCAGTAAATAATATTATCTCTTATTTTATTAAGTCACAGAAATGAGCTAACCTAGGATTACCAATATCACATGACTAGAATGCTTCTCCGTTAGGTTATTTGTGTGATTTATGTTGATTTGAATCATTATATACAGAAAAAATTAAGGAATTTTTAATTAGAAAGGGGTTAAATAAACTATCCAAAGTAATAGAATAAATCATTAGAAAGATTAACATTTAGAAAAATTATAAAGTTAAACAAAACCTGATTTTCATTAGAAGCTACTGAACAGGTAGATACATAAAAAGACACATATGCATTTATACATATAAATATGGGATTTGAAAGAGAAAGAGGTGGGAAGAAAGAGAAGGAGAATTCTCTTTCTATGTAGGGTCCTATGTAGGGTGCTAACAGTTTAGTCAAGCAATATGGACAACCCTTTTTTTTACACCAAGGTGCAGAATAAATTCAAGGAATCTTGAGTGGGGGAGGGAAATGAGCCAATATACTCGAGCAATTGAAAAAAAGTTGATTTTCTAAACTTTAATAATCAGTTTTGGTATTTGTATGAATTTGTGTCTGATATCATCACTATTACAAAAAAAAAATCAACAGCATGATCTCAAGTTAAAGTAGGACAAATGGGAACTACTATTATAAAGCATAAAACCCTCTTAAATCATATCTTAATAATATCAGTGCCCCCAAATTTAAAATTTCCATGGTTTGTTGAGTCTGGCCTGTGGAGTCCAATCTCAACAAGTGACATCTGAACATCTGTGGTCCTGTCGCTCACACAACTTCATTTCTTATTTTGGTTTTGCAGCATGTGGTTCTTGCCTCTTTCCACCTCTGTATCAAATGGCTCGCCTGCCATTTTAACTGTTTATCTCTCACAGTGCTTTTGTCACTCAGTAGATACTATTAAAGATGAGGATGATGGTTTTCAAACATCTCTCTGTAGAACATAACATATATTGGCTATTTGGATAAATGTGAAAGCTATTTTTTTTTAATGTCCTTTTTGAGTTTCTCTTAAGGTGAAAAGGAAAATTGAGTTCAACCATTCTCCATATTCAACTCTTGTTCTTTCTCATCCTTCCATGCTGCCTATAATAACTTTTCCTGTTTTGTCTTGGGTTTTTCTCTTGTTCTTTTTGCCTCACCTAGTACTTTTCCGGATGTCTTGTGTTTGCATGTTTTCTAAACTGAATACTTCACTATCGCAGAAAGTAAATCCTTTTCAAATGGCCAGGGTTTTGCAAGGAGTTGTTTTCTTTTAAATAATTTTCCCATGTAAACATCATGATATTTGTGGGAAAATTTTTTTTGTTATTTTTTTTATTCTTATGTTAATCCCCATACATTACATCATTAGTTTTAGATGAAGTGTTCCATGATTCATTGTTTGTGCATTAACACCCAGTGCTCCATGCAGAATGTGCCCTCCTCAATACCCACCACCAGGCTAACCCATGCTCCCACCCCCCTCCCCTCTAGAACCCTGTTTGTTTTTCAGAGTCCATCGTCTCTCATGGTTCGTCTACCCCTCCGATTTCCTGTGGGAAAATTTTAATATAGGAAACTGGGTGGAACAAGTCTATTGAAAAAGAACTAAAAAACATTAGGTTTCTTCAGTATAGAACATAGAGATTAAACAATGACCTGTATTCATTCGATAAGTATTGACTGAGTGCCTTTTATATTCCTGATCCTGGACAGGGTTTTCATATTTATCAGTGAACAAAAGAAAAACCATCCCTGCTCTCGTGGAGTTTGCATTCAAGCATTAGTGAAAAAAAAATGGTGCTATTTCTGAT
This sequence comes from Mirounga angustirostris, assembly GCF_029215605.1. Lineage (NCBI taxonomy): Eukaryota > Metazoa > Chordata > Mammalia > Carnivora > Phocidae > Mirounga > Mirounga angustirostris. Next base: position 52,447,378 of record NW_026991709.1, on the reverse strand, counting down.
CACAGTCAGATGTAAAGGCTTGAAGGGTATATAACTGGGGACAGAGGTACTTGAGGAAAAAAGAATACAATATTTGAAATGCAAAGTTGGATATATAAATCAACATTTATTCTGAACGAGGAAAAATTCAAAAAAATCAAAAAATGTAAAGCTGATACATACCACAAGCATTATAAAGTTCATGAAAATAACATAATACTTTTATTAAAAAAAACTGCCTGACACACCTCCATAAATACTTTATTTCCTAAAACTTTGGCTGTACACTTCTTATAGCATCTTCATACATTAATGATTTTATATCATTTTCTTTAAAGAGTATAGAAAAATCTTGGGCTTTTTTCTAGAACAATTGAAATAAACTTGTTTTAAATATTGTTAGAAATTTTCTTCAGTTTCACAACTCACTGAGAAATGTAATGCTACAGTACAATTTATTATAAAAGGGTGAAGAACACATGATTCTTTGCACACAGACATACTCTGTGGTACACCTACAGGTTTGTGCCCTAAAAATTCAGGGATTCTGATCATTTCTGTTTCATGCAAATGGAAAAAGAAACATGCTAATTATTGTGTATTTATAGTACTAGATACTGTATTATTGCGTATATGCCCAATAATAAAAAAGAGAACTTTTTCATTGAGTAAATATCAAGGAGAACCGAATCTTGTAGTTAAATGTTTACACATCTGATGATTGGAGGAAGTTTCCACAGACAGTATTCTCAACCTGCTTCCCCTCCATCACCCACATATTTGCAGTGCTGGGTACTGTAGGACTCCTTCATCTCCCAACATGGCTCCTAACCGTGCACATTCTATGAACACATATGCTTTGGCATCATGAGAGGCTAGTGGAAACTTAACTCTTCATGGAAGGAGATGTGAACTACATAGCTATGTCTCATTAAGCCCAAACTAAATGTATCTTCAATGCAATTTCCACTGAGCTGGATTTCCCTTTAGGTGCTCAAAGGAAAGTCCAAGTGGAAAGAGGCAGTTTTCTTATGCAATTGTTAAAATCTTACTTTGAAAATTTTACTAAAACATATGAGCATTGCTAGAGCTCCTCCTAGAGCCTTGGAAGAAGTTTGAGCAAGTAAGAGGCTCTGGGGTTTCAGCTACTTGACATTTACTGTAATCTGTGTCTGTGGTCACAAATGAGTTGAACAAAGCTGTTTTATTTCTCTAGAGCTGATATTTCCAGAGATATAGCATTAATCTTATCGACTCAAGGTAAACTCAGTTATATCAGGTTTAACACTTAGTATCATTGGGGCAATTATTCAGTTAACTTAGCGTTTTCCAACTAGGTCAAGCTCTCCAGAAGTGATTATATATTACTCTGGCATTAGGGGAATGAGGATCCAGAATTACCCTCTGTTCACATTCGCTTCTACTGAGGATAAGATCCCACTTGGTTCTCATTGTCATTCATTTGCACCCATTGTTGCATGGTGTCCAAGTTTGCACTTATATCCACTATTTGAATCTACACTGAACTTGGTGGCTCACTTTCAGCCATTTGCAAGGTTCTCTCAAATGTTATAGAAATAATTCAGGTGTTTCCCTTCACCACAGTGGGGTGGTGCTGCTAATAACATGCAGCCTGTAAACCCACCCACCATTCCATCTCTCAGGACTTGCAGTTCTACTACTTTATCACCTCCATGGAATAGGAATATATCTAAGAAGCTTGTGGTCTTTCTGGTCTTTGCTCTGAGGTGTTTTCCATGCTCTCAGATTCCCCTTAACCAATCAAAGTTTTTAATACCTTTGCTTCTCTGGGTCTTGGCTTGGAATTGGGGCATTGGGTCCTCATCTCAGCTTAGTTTTGCTATTCAGATCAACCTTCTTTCATAAAGAAGTCCTCCTTCTTTCCTCCTTCTATGACATATCTAAGTCTCAGGAAGCATCCCATATTTTTTTGACTTCTCTAATAGTCAAGATTTAAGAAATTGAAAATCAACTTAAAATGAAGGATCTACTTTTATAATTGAAACTCCTGCTTTTAAGACATATTTCTCTGCCATTAATTTAAATATCTGTGGGGCAATTTGATGGATTTTTTCTTCCTGGGCATTTACTACTTTTCCTATTAGGCAATGGATACCACTGGAGCAATTAGTGGGGTGTCTTGGGACCATAAGACAGTGTGTCAATAAAAACATATCTATTTAACATTTCTAAGTCTTATCCTGCTGTGACTAAAAGTGATGAAAATGAGCAATGTTACCAAGTGATAATACATTGAATATTGTACAAGAAGATATCTCTACAATATTGTAACAAGGGAAAACCACTGAGATACATTTAAAATGCATAAGATGAAATACTACCTCAACTATATAACATTGGAAAGTCTTGTCTTTATCAAATTTAAATAGCTTTGTTCTGATTATGAAATCACTTCATATTTATTTTTTAAATATCATATAATACATTATAAAATTACTCATAATCCCATTACCCAATAATGCTAGTATTTCATGCTCTTATTCAAAACTTGAAGAATTCATTATTCTAAAAACTAGTATAGGCAGAAAATGAAAATAAATTTAAAAGATCTTACCACAATTTACAGGTGAAAATAATGGATCTGTAAATGGAAAATGGAATATATTTCACCATAAGTAATAACTGCCATGACTTCCTCTTACACATTCTTTCAGTTTCTATTGACAATGTAAGTCTGGGCTGACCCATGGTCAGCGTAAAATGGTTAATCAACAAATCTCTGAGGAAATCGGTGAATGAGATTATGTGAAGGCATCAGAGAGATGAATTGTTCACAGAAAGGGGGCATTCATTTTATAACTTGAGCTGGAAGTTACCCCAAACTCTACAATAGTCTATATAACTCTTCTACTATCTCAGGCAAAGATAAAATGAAGAGACAAAATATGGGTGCAGTGCAATGAGACAAGAAAGAAAAAATCCTGGGAAATCTGGCAGCCATTTTGGGCACATTGGAAAATACATTTTGGAGGACAAACATTTTCACATTTCAGCGTTACACAAATCTCTAGAGAAGTAGAAAATTAGGAAAGGCAGTAAATTGAGCCTTAGCAAAACTAAAAGTCTGACTTTTGAAGAGTTGCAAAAAGCTATCTTGAAAAACAATCTCTCTCACACATTCACATAAAAGCCCAGAATCTCAAATGTGCCTGTTCTAAAATAGTCTGGAATGACATGTGGAATAACAAACCAAGTCTTGCTAGGATGATGGTGAGAAGGTCTCAGCCCCACAGGACAGCAGTAATCCTTTTAGTTTCAACCAGTTTTGAGTGTTAACAGTTGCTTATGTAAAATTAAAATTGGTATCATGCACTATGAAACATTTATAGACACACAATGTGCAATGTAATTATACGATAAATGCATAATGTAGAAAGTAAACCTGAGAGAAAGTCAGGCATGGGAGAGTAGGTATGACCTGAAGATTTTGTGGTAAATATCTTGAAGTGAGTGTTATTTGAGCAGGACCTGAAAGTTGGACAGAACTGATAACTCAAAAAGCTTCAGTGGACTTTCAAAACAGAAACAACAAAAATTAAATGAGCATATCATGCTGTGAAACAAGAAAGACATGATGACAGGTAGTGGGAAAGAAAAGAGGTAGGTAAGAGGAGCCAAGTAATTTTTGCACAGGAAAAAAGTAGTATTAGTATTGCATTTAATAGGTCAGGATTTTACTCTGAGACCTAATTCTAATTCTCTGGTTGATTTTTGTTCAATTTCTTTTCTGCATCTCATTTTCTTTCTCTGTAAAATGATGTTAAACATGGCCATTCTAGTTTTAAAATATGATGTAAATGATAATAAGAACTAAAATATATAAGCACTTACTGTGTGAGCAGAGCCATGCTTTCAAGTATCCATTTCATACTTGCAATTTTATGAGATAGATTGTGCTATTATTTCCATTTTAGAGCTGGCAAAATTGACTACTGAAAAAATTAGTCAAGCTTATTTTGCAGCTAGTTGACTAGGCAAAAGATGAAAGGAGAAAACTTTAAGAACAATGAATCTAGCTACAGTGTATAGGAAACAATATATAGTGTTAGAAATTCTGTAGGGAAGAAATCAGCTAAGAGCATATTTTAGAAATCAACATATGGGGCGCCTGGGTGGCTCAGTTGGTTAAGCGACTGCCTTCGGCTCAGGTCATGATCTTGGAGTCCCGGGATCGAGTCCCATATCGGGCTCCTTGCTTAGCAGGGGGTCTGCTTCTCCCTCTGATCCTCCCTCCTCTCATGTGCTCTCTCTCTCTCATTCTCTCTCTCAAATAAATAAATAAAATCTTTAAAAAAAAGAAAAAAAAAGAAATCAACATATGGAGTGATGAAAGTGTAGACTTAAAGGTGGTGGTGGGAACACAGAAGAAAGAATTAGCCTAAGAGACGTTTCAATGAGTCTTACTGAAAATGGTTATGGATATAAAAATGAAGACTGACAGAATGCAACTTTGAAGTCAGATGTGCCTGAATTTTACAGCCAACTCTAACACTTTCTATCTGGGTCCTGGGCATGTGCTTAACTTCCCTGAACCTTAGTTGCCTTACTTGTAAACTAAGAGTCAGAATACTTACCATGTCTGGTTACTTGAAGGATGAAATTAAGATACCATTCAAGGAGCCGATGCTGTTCTTGGAATTTCTTAATCACTACCTATTACCATCATGCTCATGGCAGGTTTGGCATTTTCACCACAGTATATTATAAGCTGAGATATTAATGATACCGTTTATTGTGTATAATACTAACAATAAGTATTTATTGAACATCCATTATGAGCAGTCCACTGTTAGTTATGGGAAAATACAAAGAAATGTGTGACACCCACAGTTAACATCATATTCAGGTAAGATCAGGAACAAGACATGGATGCTCACTCTTGCCACTTTTATACAGTATAGTATTGGAAGTCCTAACCACAGCAATTAGGCAAGAAAAAGAAATAAAGGCACCCAAGGGGCCCCTGGGTGGCTCAGTCGTTAAGTGTCTGCTTTCAGCTCAGGTCATGATCCCAGGGTCCTGGGATCAAACCCCACATTGGGCTCTCTACTTGGCAGGAAGCCTGCTTCTCCCTCTCCCACTCCCCCTACTTGTGTTCCCACTCTCTCTCTCTCTCTCTCTCTGTCAAATAAATAAATAAATAATCTTAAAAAAAAAAAGGCATCTGAATTGGAAAGGAAAAAGTAAAACTGTCACTCTTCGCAGGTAACATGGTACTACATATAGAAAACCCTAAAGATTTCACCAAAAAACTACTAGAACTAATACATGAATTCAGTAAAGTTGCAGGATACTAAATTAACATACCAAAATCAATTGTGTTTCTATACCCCAAAACAAGGTATAAGAAAGAGAATTAAGAAAACAATCCCATTTATAGTGCCTCAAAAAGAATAAAGTAGCTAGGAATAAATTTAACCAAGGAAATGAAAGACACACACTCTGAAAACTGTAAGACATGGATGAGCAAAGTCAAAGATGGCACAAATAAATGATAAGACATTCCATACTTATAATTTGGAAGAATTAATATTGCTAAAACGTCCATACTACCCAAAGCAGTGCAATCCCCATCAAAACACCAATGGCATTTTTCACAGAACTAGAGCAAAGAATCCTAAAATTTGTGTGAAACCATAAAAGACCCTGAAGAGCCAAAGCTATCTTGAGAAAGAAGAACAAAGCTTGTACTAGTATGCTCCCTGATTTCAAACTATACTCCAAAGTTGTAGTAATCAAGAGTATGGTACTGACACAAAAAACAGTACACAGATTGGGGCACCAGGGGGCCCAGCTGATTAAGCATCTGACTCTTGGTTTCGGCTCAGGTCATGATTTCAGGGTCCTGAGATCAAGCACCATGTCAGGCTCTACGCTCAGCACAGAGTCTGCTTTTTCCCTCTCCTCTGCTCCTCTCTCTCTCTCTCTCTCATAGATAAATTAAAAATTAAAAAAAAAAACAACCAAAAAACAAAACAAAACAACCCAGATACAGATCAATAGAATAGAGAGCCCAGAGATAAACCCATGCTTATATGGTCAGTTAATCTATGACAAAGGAGACAAAAATATGCAACAGGAAAAAAACAGTCTGTTCAATAAATGGTGTTGGGAAAATGGGATAGCTACATGAAAAAAAATGAACCCAGACCATTTTCTTACACCACACACAAAAATAAATCAAAATGGATTAAAAACTTGAGTGTTAAGACCTGAAACCATAAAACTCCTAAACTCCTGTAAGAAAACTTAGGCAGTAAGCTCTTTGACATCAATCTTAGCAATATTTTTTTGGACCAGTCTCCTCAGTTAAGGGTGATAAAAGTTAAATAAACAAATGAGACTGCATCAAACTAAAAAGCTTTTTCACAATGAAAGAAACTATCAACAAAATGAAAAGGCAACCTACCGAATGGAAGAAGATATTTGCAAATCATACATCCAGTAAGGGTTGATATCCAAATATACAAAGAACTTATACAATATAAAAAACCCAATTAAAAAATGTGCAGAGGATCTGAATAAACATTTTTCCAATGAAGATTTACAGATGGCCAACAGACATGGAAAGATGCTCAACATCACTAATGATCAGGGAAATGCAAATCAAAACTACAATGAGATATCACCTCACACGTGTCAGATTGGCTATTATCAAAAAGATAAAAATAATAAGTATGTTGACAAGAATGTAGAGAAAAGGGAACACTTGCACATTGTTGGTAGGAATGTAAATTGGTGCAGCCACTATGGAAAACAGTATGGAGTTTCCTCAAAAAATTGAAAGTAGAACTACCAAATGATCCAACAATCCACTTCTAGGTATTTATACAAAGAAAACAAAAGCACAAATTTGAAGAGCTATATGAACCCTTATGTTCAATGCAGCATTATTTATAATAGCCAAGATATGTAAGCAACCTAAGTGTCCATAGATAGATGAGTGGATAAAGATGTGGTATATATACACACAGTGGAATATTAGCCATAAAAAAGAATGAAATCTCACCATTTACAATAAAGTGGATGGACCTATAGGGTATTATGATAAGTGAAATAATACAGAGAAAGACAAATACTATATAATTTCACTTATATGTGGCATCTAAAAAACAAACAAACAAACAAAACAAAACAGAAAGAGACTCATAGATACAGGAAACAAACTGTTGCTTACCAAAGTGGGAAGGGATTTTGAGGGGGCAAAATACGTGAAGAGGATTAAGAGGCATAAACATCCAGTTATAAAGTAAATAAGTCATGGGAATGTAATATACAGCATAGAGAATGTAGTCAATCATATAGTAATAACTTCGTGATAGATGGTAACTAGGCTTATCATGGGAATCATTTCATAATGCATAAAAATATGGAATAACTATGATATACATCTAAAGCTAATAGGATACTGTATGTCAATTATACTTAAAATGAAAGAAAAACACTGCTTTTTAACAGTATCAATTATTGGAAAGGATATAGAACAACTGGTACACACATTGCAGGTGGAAATGTAAAATGTTTTAACCACTTAGGAAAACATAAAATTAAATTTAACATAAAGTTAAATATAAAAAACCGAATAATTGCATTCTTAACCATTTAACTGAGAGAAAAGAAAGCATAAAGACTTGTAGATGAATGTTCATACCAAATTTATTCATAATAACTAAATTTGAAATAATCCAAACGTTCATTGATGGGTGGATAGGTAAATTGTGGTATGTACATTCATACAATGAAGTATTACTCAGAAATAAAAAGGGACAAACCACTCAAATGTGCAACAGCATGGTTAAATTTCAAAAACATTATGATAAATGAAAGAAGCCATACACAAACAAGTTCCAATTGTATGATTCTATTTATATAAAATTTCAGAAAGGGCAAAATTAATCTGTAATGACAAAAAGCAAATCAGTGATTGCTTGGGGCCAGGGTTGGACATTGGGAAGTAGATGATGGAAATATTTATGTCTTAATTATACTAGTGGTTACATGATTGTATATATTTGTCAAAACTCATTTAACTGTATACTTAAGTTGGGTGCATTTTATTATATGTAAATTATGCCTCAATAAAGTTGATTTATTAAAAAATAAAAAAGCATATGATGTTGTCCCCTTCTATTAAGTTTACAATCCACCAGGAAAAATAAGAGAAGTACATAAATACAAAGCAAAAGTTCAAACCAGCATATGATAAACTCAATAAGAGAAGTACAAAGTATGGAGGGAATTGAAAAATGAAAAAGCTAATTTCTGGCTGTGGGATGAGGAACATAAAAACCTTGATCTGGCTCTTGGAAATGAGTAGAATTTTAACATACAAAGTTGGGATCGTACCAGGCATTGGGACAAGATTGAACAAAGACACATTAGTAGGTCAATGACAAGAATATTCTGGTAAAGGTGGTGAGTGTGTATTGAGGAGATAACAGAAGAAAAGTTATATATAGTTTGCAGATGGTTTTGAGTGACAAGTCAGCAATGAATTTTATCCTTCAAAAGCAGGGAGGGTGAACATTTTTTTAAACAGAATAACATAATGGAATTGAAGATGTAAGATTATCAGAGTAAAAAAAAAATTGAAACTGTAGTAGTGGAACAGGGCAATACAATAACTGGTGAAGTCAAGATTAAAAAAAAATAACATTTTTGTGGGGGTGCCTGGGTGGCTCAGTTGGTTAAGTGTCTGACTCTTGATTTTGACTCAGGTCATGATCTCAGAGTTGTCTGATTGAGCCCAGCATCAGGCTTTGTGCTGGGCATGGAGCCTGCTTGAGATTCTCTCTCCCTCTGCTCCTCTCCCCTCCCCTCCCCCCATGATCTCTCTCTCTCAAAACACAAACAAACAAAAAACAAAACATTTTTTTACCCATATGTTTTCAAATAAAAATCCTTTTTGGGGGGGAAAATTCACCCCTCATACTGTATTTCCTCTAAGGATTGATCTATTTTCTCCTTTATGACCAATTATTTCTAAGGGTAGGCCCAGAGACCCAGAGATATACCTAATATAAAAATTCCAGTGAAGAGTTGAGAGGACTCCAAAGAAAACCAGAAGTCAGGTGAAATAAGTACATTTTAATTTCTGAGAATAGCATTTTGTTAACTTAGTTTTCTTTTCTTTTTTCTTGTTTCTTTTCTTTCTTTCTTCTTTCTTTCTTTCTTTCTTTCTTTCTTTCTTTCTTTCTTTCTTTCTTTCTTTCTTTCTTTCTTTCTTTTCTTTCTCTTTCTTTCTTTTTCTTTCTTTCTTCTTTCTTTCTTCTTTCTTTCTTTCTTTCTTTCTTTCTTTCTTTCTTTCTTTCTTTCTTTCTTTCTCTTTCTTTCTTTCTTTCTTTCTTTCTTTCTTTCTTTCTTTCTTTCTTTCTTTCTTTCTTTCTTTCTTTCTTTCTTTTTTGGAGCTCTTAGGCCAGGGATGTCCTCTATTGTTCTAAAAACATGTTATTCTAATGAGAAGAGACAAAGAAGGAAGGTCAAAGCATTATAGCATAGTTGTTCCTTCTTAGAAATCCCGGGTTCAAGTCCCATCTTGCATTAATTTTATAATACTGGGCAAGCTGCATGATTCTCTGTACCTCAACATTATCACCTAGAAAATGGGAATAATAAAACTTCATAGGGATATTGTGAAGATTAAATGATAGCAGGCACTGAATAAACTAGATGGATATCTACCACATAGTAAATATTACATGATATTTAGCCTCTATCGTCTCTAGTATCAATTATTTTTAGGTAGAATCTATTGTAATAATTTAAGCATACGTCAATGAAAATTCAGATGAGAATATTTAGCAGAACTGAAAAAGTTAAGAAACAAAAAAGAATATTTTGATAAATAAAAAAGGATGGGTTTAACAAGGAAATATGGAACAAATGAAAAAGAATACTAGTCCTTGAGCTCATAGAACTGAGAAAACTGTGGGCTGGTCAAAATCTATCAGTATTAAAATCAGCTAAAATGAAAACTTATGCTTGGGATAAGCATTTGGAACTTGAGCCACAGATAGGGAGACATCACCAAAAAAGTTACTGTGGGATGCAGCATAGCCAGTTTGCTATGGATAATGAAATAGAAATAACTTATGAGGTGGAAGAAAGCCTTGAATAACACCCAAATGTAAAGAATATATTAAGAAAAAAACAGAAAAGATGAGACCAGAAGATTAAGTGGAAAACAAAAATATGCTATTTCAAAAGCCCAGGTAGAAAAGTAAAATCTCCATGGTGATTTACATTGACTTAGTATTCAATGCTTCAAGTTCAGGGAGAGGAAATGAGGGGGGAAAATAACTGAGATTGGAAATTGCAAGGCTAATAATGTTCCTTAAATACAAAATATCATTAGAGTCATGAAGCATGGAGTCAGATATGGAGGACTATGTGGCCAATGGATAACAATAAATAGAGGTCCAGTCATCTTCACAAAAGTGAAATAGGCAGAATCTGGATGTAATGGTAGTGTTTAAAAGTTTTCTTGTGGACCATTCTGGAAAAAATAAATAAAACAAAAACCTAGGACAGATCTTACTTGACGCTGGATATCATGAATCTGTAGCGGGCAAGACGGTCATGATTTTCTGTTTTGCGGCTCTGGCCAATAAAAGAGAAAGTAGACCAAGAGGTAACCCAAGGTTCAGAATAGGTGCCTTCTAAGTTCAAAACAGTGGGACAGTCTTAGGGAATTGTGAATACGGTATGGCAACAGCTGATCACAAGGGCAAGTTAGCATGCAAATAACACCTAGAACTGGTCTTACTTCTTTAAAAACAGAACCAAGTAAGCTCTTGATTGCATACATTATAGTGGTGGAGGCCTAATGTTTAATAAGCATCTTGATTGTTTCTTAAAGTTGGCTTTAAGCCTGAAAAGAATATGCATTTGGAGTCTAAGGGAGAACCAATAACAGAAGAACAATAGCAATTAAAACCAGGGTTAGCCCTCTGCTAACCCTCTTAGCTGTCTCAGTCTGACAGTCAGAATTTGGTGAGGTAGCTCCTCTTTCTGCTCCACCCTCCTGGCAAAGCAGCCATCTGGCCAGTTGCACCTGGTTTCCAACAGCCCTACTACTCCCAAGGGCCCTATGTTGGTTTAAATTAAGTGGGAGCTAATGGGACTTGAATTACATGTGGAATGGGATGGAAATGTGTGAAAAGGAGGGCTAAGCAAAGCCAATTAGCTAACCTGGAATGGGTAAACTAAACTGAGTAATTGGAAAGAATGGCAGAACAAGGTTAAACAAAATAGCAACCAAGATGATGAATGTACTTTGAAAAAAAGAAACAGACAAGTTCATGGTCTGGGGGGAAGAAAACAAAACTCCATCTGCCTATTCAAGTGGCTCCAGCTTCTCATTCATATTAAAGATAATTCTGAACTATGCTCTAGCAGCATTGCTGAAACAAATTGCTTCAGGGAACAGGCTTCCTCTCCTAACCTCTGCCTGTGACTTGTGGCATATAATGAGCCCTGTGCTGCTGTCAGAAGAGCAGAATCTGTGCCTAGAAGAAATTAACTTGAAAGAAGGGGAAACCCTCCAAAATAGCATATCTATGTAGGGAAGAACCTACATAACCTACATAAACAACGAGGATGTTTTAAAGTAAAGATTGCTGAGATGGTCTAGATGTGAATTTTTCTTTATTTTATACATCATTTTGGATTTTCTCAATCTCCTAGCATTATTTACTGTTCTAGCCATACTTACTCCCCCACCCCCAATTTGCACAAGTTCATGCTAGCAAAATATGTTATCACAGGACTAAAATTTCTTTGGTTTTCTATACTGAAATACTGAGGATTGTATGACATGGTTGTACAATATACATGATAGATACATTATTATGATAGTTTGTGAGATTTCCCAACCTTATACTAGCTCCTGCTGTGAAATAATTAGCCTGAGATGCCCAGAATATTAAGACAAAAACCTTTGGAATCACTTGCCCCAGAAGTTAATAAATAAACAAGTAGTATATTGAAATTTTCTGCATGTGTGCTCATATATCCATATTCAATCATCTAACCCATTGCAGATTTTTCCCCAGGATTAACAAGTCACCAAAAAATACCTACATGTCTTAAATTTAGATTATTTTTGTTATTAGCATGTCTCTGAGCTAAAAGTTTCAGGAAAAAATGGGAAATAACTCTTTTCTATGACCACAAAGTTATATAACACATCTGCACGTGCCCCTATATTTACTGAGTTTTACTTCTTCATGCAAGGGCAGAAAGAGAATGAATAGATTCTTTTAGCAGAGCTCAGTTGTGACAAAATACAGACATTTTCCATATTTTTCCATTTCCACATGTTTATAACTCATGTAAACATTTGGGCACTTATCAGAAACATTTTGGTACAAGGGAAAAGTTTTAGAGTTTGAGAAGGACAAGTTTCAGTGGATGTATGTGTGTGTGGATGTGTGTGTAATGCTGGATACTGTAGATAGTGCCTTATGAAGTTGGTGATTTATGTCAATTTTTACATTCTATTTCTGTACTTCTAGTCTTCAACTCTAAAGATTTTTTTCAGACATCATGGCAATATATGATAAAACTCAGGGAGATTAACAAAAACACACATGGTAGTTTTCTTGGGGATAATTTGAAATATAAACGTTTTGTTCTGTTTTTGTTTGTTTTTTCTGTCCTTTATATGAACTCCTGAGAAACATTTAATCTATCAGGAAGAAAAAGAGAACAATTAGGAAAACCACTATAATAAAGATAAACAACTTCTTTTGACTTTAGGAATCTTCTACCTAGAAATTATCCTCCCTTTATTTTATCCAGACTATCTCTCCCTCTCTCTGTCTCTCTCTCTTTCACACAAACACACACACACACACACACACAATTTCTATACTGACATTACTTTTCCTCTTTCAAATTGGCCTAATGTGTTTCTTTTATCAATGGCTTATAAAAAGAAGGCTTTGATTTAGAAATGATCACAGTCACTTAAGGAAAAAATCATTTATTCATTGTAAATTTCTCAAAATAATTTTACTCTATCTGAGATGCTCTGCAGAAGTCAGTAAGATGAGACTAGCTGGGCTTAATGCCAAGAGAAAGCAGTCATAAGACAAGCCCAGAGGAGGTGCCAAGTCTTCTACACTATCAGAAAAAAAGTGAAGAGAGAAGCTCAAATGACAACACAAACACTGAATTCTAATTTCACACTTTTTTTCAAGATTCAAAGATTTCATTTTCTTTAAGGAAAATTTAGAGTAACCTGCATAATAAAATACTTGTTTAGAAGTCAAGAGATTTAAATTCAGTACTGAATGGACTTAATGTAGATTTGTAGATTAATTAGGATACTTAAAACCATATGAATTTTTTTTGTAAATTCATGCTTATTTTCTACAACTTACCTCTTATCTGTAGATTTGAAATTCTCTCACTCTCTTTAGCTATTACGAGATGAATTCCATGATGTTAATGAAAGAATTTATAGAAGTGAATTTCATAAAGGGATGTCATGATTATAATCATCTTCATATTTTAAAAACTCCTTTAGATGTAAATAGGGCCTCAAAATAGAAACAAAATGGAACTTCAAAATGGAGACAAAGCCTTAGTTGATTTTCAAATGAATCAGGGAATTGTTTTAGAGAGATAGCTGCGTATCTGTCAGCAGATCATGTTACTCCAAGCATGGGATTGACTTGAAGTTAGTGCACTGAATTTAAAAATTCAGTAGTGCCAATTCTTTCCTGTGAGGAAGGAGGACGAGGTGGATGAAAAGGGTCATATCAAAATACATAAATTGTATATAATAGAGTATACTAAGATAAATTTAATAGTTGCATGGGAAACTTTATGGCATCCATGTCTCTTGATAATTGTACATCTCTTTTCATTTTCCAAGCAAATAGAGACTTTACAAACATCTCTTCTTCTATCATTGCAAAAATAATAATAATGATGATGATGTTGATACCATGAAGAGAATAAAGCCACCCGCAGACATAGATGGAGCACAGAGGTTAACAGAGAGAGCTGTGATATCATGGAACCAAGGCTAGTATTTTGCAAAGCATATCAGAAGGTAACAAAAGCTATGGCTTGAGAAACTGTGGTCATATAAAAAGCTTAATAACAAGGGTCTAGAGGTATAAGAAGCTGACATCCCGATATAAATGATATAGAACAAGGCAATGTTCTGACAAGAACTATTCTATTATGTACACTGACTAAGGGTTGTTGCCAGTTGTTTATAACAGAAGAACACAAGACTGAAATCCAAATCCTCTCTACAAACTCTTCACTCATTCTATATAAGCATTTCTTAATCGCCCTCAACAAAATTTTGTCATCTCTACAGGTCATAACTTAAAGACCTCTCCTTTTTGTTACCAAACACACACCCAATCTAGTACAACGAATGTTAATTATTACAGTCAAGGTTTTAGTTTCCAGTGTAGGAAAAACCAAGTAAAGAGTACTCCTTTAAAATTGTCTTTCAAAGCTTATATTCATTAGATATGAGGCATTACAGAATAACCAGAAGACTTTTAAACTAAAGACACAAAATATCCCAGGCAAGATTATGATAATGGAGGCTATTCTAGAAGCCAGTGCTGTCAGTTCCCACCTTTGGCATATCTGGCAACCACAAAGAGGTTGTCAAATCCAGAGGTACCATTTTTTCACCCCAATTTGCCATTAGGCAATTCTTAGTAATTCCCTCTAACCGTTTCTCTGATGCCACAGGATGAAAAGTATGAATACCAATAAAAGGTAATACCATCAACTCATATTGCTTCGAACCACTGGGGACAATTTCTTCATTAAATCCCAATCCACCTTTTGGACTAGTTCTTTTTCATAACCAATAAACTGATAAATGAAGCCTCACATTGTTTAGAAAACTATGCCTGTCATTGAGCCTACATTTGTCAGACCATCCATCCAGAGAGTCCCATTAATCAGGCGTTGTCAGGTTGCATTACTCAGCCTCATTAATGCCCCCTCACAGGCTGCAGCACTACATCCCGCAGCCCGCAGTTCCCAGATAGACTGTTCCCCCCTGCACAGACTCCTAAGGGGCCCTTGAGAAATGCTTTATTGAGGGCTCTGGTGAAGGAAACAGCACCTTAATGAAAGACATGCGCCAGAGCGTAATTAACTACTACCTCAGCCCATTGCTGTTGCCTTCAGTAATTTCATCCATTTGTCACCTAGGAGGATGACGACTAGCCTTTTTCACCTGAAAATGCAGGTGATAGGAGAAAGGATTCAAACAAAATTAGAGCTGTTTTACTGAAAATGTTTTCTCTCTCGGCCTAACCAGGACCACCCAATCTTCATCTCTCAGTTGGTGTAGATAGATTAAGGAAAACAGCCTCAGGAGAACAGAAAATAGAACAAAGGCCAGAGATTGTCAAGAAAACCATTTAGCACAAGAGGTAAATGTTTATTTGAATTGTGACAAATGTTGTTAGTAGAAGATCAAGATGTGCTAGATTTAAGCTCTTTGTCATTGCGAATACTCTAAACACAGAGCTTGAGTGGAGGATCACTTAAGTCAAGACAATGCATCCTGGAATTAAAGGTGACAGGAATGAAAAGCAGAGATTGATGACAAGTGTACTCTTTTAGAAAGCTCTCTCCTATTCTGATTTTCCTAATGTCAGCTTCTTTGAAAGAATTAAAATAAATGAAAAGATTACTTATTTACACTTGCTTTAAAATGTGCGCGCGCGCGCACACACACACACACACACACACACACACACTCCCCATTCAGCATTATTCCAGAATTATATGCAGCTGCTGCTCTAGTCTAATTGCCTTTACAGAGCAACAAAAGAACTAAATGACTTTTACTTAAGCTGCAAATCAGATTCCCCTCAGCTACGGTGGCATCTGTGGGCGTAGGGCTCCCTTTAGAATGACAGTGTCCAATTACTAACGAACATTGCAGTTATCCCTAAGGAAAACAGAATTCAGAGGATCTGTGATAGCACATGGCCAAATAATCTGACGGTTTGGTTACCTTTTGACATTGCAATGTTTATTTAGTGCTAATAGGAGAATATATTCCTGCCCAGATGGAATTTACAATTTAAAAGGGCAGGTTTAAAACACCAAGTGCTACGTTTGGAAAAAAAAAAAAAGCAAACAGTGTATCGAGTCAAGGTCTCTAAACAAATCTATAATTATCTGGAAAGCCCTGTTGTCAAGCTTTTCTTTTTTATTTATGGGAGAATATTACTTTCTATCCCCATTTTCAAGATCTCATTTTTTCTTACCCCTGAAAACACATTCCACTGAACATTTATGCTTGGCTACTAGCCCTTATTCAAAATTCCAAAATCCAAGAACTTCAAAATCTTATAATTTATTTTAATGTATTTGGTGGTAAACTCTGACCTACTTTGAATTTATTTAGCAATGAAACTTCACCTGAACTTATATTAAGCTATTCATATTCTTTATTTATCCACTTAGTGTGAATATTTATAACACTCCATTCCAGTGGGATGATATGTAATATATAGAACATGCCCAGCATTACCTTTGTCAAATTGGAAAAGTGTTAAATTCTGAAATATTTGCCTCCAAGGAATTCAGTTAAGTGATTGTGAAACTGTATTCTATTCTCATTCTACCACCTTATCCTGATTTTTTTAATAATAATACTGTTTAGATTGGAAGTTTGAGATAGAAATTTATTTATTTATTTATTCATTATTTTGACTGTAAGAATGACAGATCACTTCTGCCTTTTCTATTCTTTCCAGATCTAGCCCCTGCCTAAAGAAACATCAAACTAGCCCTTAAAATTATTATATGAAGGAGATCTCTAAAAAGTTAGTTGTAAAAATTCTAAAAGAAGTAGGTTACAGTAAGTTTAATTTTGTTTAAAATATACTTATTCATAGACATTTCTATAAAAATATTTTATATTGAGTGATTTGACTCACATCATAATGTTAATAGGAAAATATAACACTTGAATTGTCATTAAAATAACAAGTGGTGAATCACATTATGTTTATATCTACTCCATATGTGCCAAAAGTTTCTATCAGCATTGGACAGATAGGGAGTAGCTTGGAAGATATGCTATTTACTTTATAATAAGAGAAAGAACTCATTGAGGGCAAATAACAATTAAGAAAGTTCAACTTTTTGACACTTCTAAAATTATAAGGAATATAATCTTATATTAAAGTTTCCATTATGTTTTACCAGGAATATTGAATCATAGATTCCTGGAGTGGGTAGAGCCTCTTAAGATCCACTTTCTTTTTTTTTTTTTTTTAAAGATTTTATTTATTTATTTGAGAGAGAGAATGAGAGAGAGCACACGAGAGGGGGGAGGGTCAGAGGGAGAAGCAGACTCCCTGCCAAGCAGGGAGCCCGATGCGGGACTCGATTCAGGGACCCCAGGATCATGACCTGAGCCGAAGGCAGTCGCTTAACCAACTGAGCCACCCAGGCACCCTAAGATCCACTTTCTGTGACAAGCATCATCTGGACAATATCCTGGCAAGTGATCACCCAATGTTTCTGATATGGACTGAATTGTGTCCCCCCTCAAATTCACATGTTGAAATCCTAACCCCAGTACCTCACAATGTGACTAGATTTGAAGATAGGTTCTTTAAAGAGGTAATTAAATTAAAATGAGGTCCTAAGGGTGGGTCTTAAGTCATTATGACTGGGGTCCTTATAAAAGAGGAAATTTGAACACAGACATGTACAGAGGGAAGACCACATGGAGACACAGGGAAAAGACTGTAATCTACAAGCCAAGGAAAAAGGCCTCAAAAGAATCCAACCCTACTGACACCTTGATCTCAGACTTCTAGCCTCTAAAATTGTGAGAAAATAAAATTCTGTTGTCTAAGTGACACAGTCTGTGGTACTTTGTTATGGCAGCACTAGCAAACTAAAACAGTCTCTGCACATTTCTTCTGAAATAGGTAGCATTAAAATACATGTGCATACACACACACGCGCGTGCGCATGCACACACACACACACACACAGTTTTTGACCAGATCAGTTTTATTAAGGAAATTTTCATTTAGCTAATGTTTTTTTAATACATCGTGTATGCCAGGAGTTACAAAGGTGAATGACACATGGATCCTGCTATTGAAATGGCCGTAAGTTTGGGGTTCACAGGAGGAGGGTGGAAATCAGAGACAAACATATAAACAGATAGGTCCATATAATGTTGTAATTGGGGTATATTCAAAGCTCTGTAGGAACAGAGGTACAAAGACAATTGCTCCAATTGATTATTGTGAGGAAAAATTATTTTGAAAAAGATATTTGAGCTTAGTCTTGAAGGATGAAGATGAGTTCTGTAAGCAAATAACGAAAGACAGTCTAGGCAGAGTAAACCTAGTCATAACACATGGTCTGTTCAGGGAACAAGAAGTAAAGTAGTTTACAAAGAGACACTGTAGATATAATCAATGAAACCAGAGTAGGAGGGGTCTTGAATGATGTGCTCAAAAAGTTCATGACTGAATTTTCCTTAAACATTCATTCAGGAGTTCTGATATGGAAATATGGGGATTGAGTCAATGCTAAAAGACCCCTCTTCTATAGTCCCCAATTCCAGGTACAAACCCACATCAATATAACTTAAATTATTAAAATATTTCCAAGCTCAAAAGATTGATGAAATATCCAGGTGCCAGAAACTACAAAATAACTGATAGCCTGAGTTGATTCTATGGTAATCTGTGAGGATATTGAATTGTGTGATGATTATAGGGCTTTAATACTTAAAGAGCAATAGGAAATGTGGTATCCTGAGTTCCTGCATAGAGCCAAGAGCTGCCTGTTTCATAAAAATAGGGTTAGTCACATTTCATCCACCAGATTAAGAAACTGCATATAAACATGCTTCCTCCCAGAGGCCAACGGGAGAAATAGTCACAGACCAGAAATTCAAGCCCAAGCCTGGTCCATTCATAAGCAGGTGAAGTTCACATTATACTGTCCATGGTTATTGAATGCCAATCTAAAAAACCAGTATGAATACTGGTCCAAACCACTTACACTGGGTTTTGTTTTGTTTTGTTTTTTTCAGTTAACATGTAAAGGGTTACCACAAACTTAGTGGCTTAAAACAATACCCATTTATTAACTCTACAGGTCAAAAGGTAGATCCACCTGGCTCTCTGCTTAGGGTCTTTGAAAGGCAGAAATCAAGGTGTTAGCTGGGCTGGGCTGTTATCTGGAGGCTCTGGGGAAGAATCTGCTTTAAGGCCATTCAAGTTGTTAGCAGAATTGACTTCCTTGTAGCTGTAGGGTTGAATTACTTCTTCCTTTTCTAACTTTAATTACTGAAAAATTCCTTTGAAAAATTCCTTTTGCCAATGTGTCAGTGAGTATTCAACCACAGAAACAGAAGAGGAGATGTATACTAAAGGATTTATCACAAGGAGTTGGCTTATGTGAGTATGTGTGTGGATTGGCTAGGAAAGGCCAACATTTGCAGGGCGGTCAGTAAGGGTAGGCTGGATCTGTAACCCACAGGCAGAATTTCTTCTTTTGAGAAGTCTCAGTTCTGTTCCTAAGGCATTGCAACTAGTTACACCAAGCCTACTCAGATTATCTAGGATAATCTCCCTTAAAGTCAGCTAGCTAGGGACTCTAATCACATCTATAAGTACCTTTAGGGTAACTCCTAGAATATCATTTGATTAAATAACTGGGGCCTACAGCCTAGCCAAATTGGCATATAAAATTGACCATCATAGCCATGTAATATAACATAATGATAGGGTCACATCAGGAGACAAAGGTCATGAGGGTCATCTAGAATTCTCCCTACCACACCATTAAAACTCCTGGAGCCATAAAAAAACCCAAACTACTCAATAGAGACCTTCCATGAAGTCAGAGCACTTCAGATTTCTCAGAATACAAAGATTCCTACTAAAAATGAATTCACAGTAAAAAATTACATAATAGATGAAGAAATTATCCACCAAGGGAGAGTTGGCAGGTACAGCAAAAAGAGGAACTGACACCAAGAAATGGAAATAGTATAATATTGTATTATGAAATATGGAAAGAAAAATACGAATACACAACTGGTAAATGATTAATAGGAAATCTCCCCACCACCACCCCGAAAAAGAATAGAAACTACAATGAAAATACAAAACTGTACAAAAAAAGAGTAGGCAAATGTAAGATAGGAACAAATTCAACATTAAGAAATGAAATATATAGCCTCTGAAGTTATAAGCAATAACAAAGTAAATACATACATTTTATAGAATGCTAAATGATAGGCTCAAATGAGAAAATAAACCAGGAAAAGGTGAACTTGAAAAAATTTTATAAAATGTAGATCAGAGGGTGCCTGGGTGGCTCAGTTGGTTAAGCATCTGCCTTCAGCTCAGGTCATGATCTCAGGGTCCTGGGATCAATCCCACATTAGGCTCTCTGCTCAGCGGGGAGTCTGCTTCTCCCTCTCCCTCTTCCTCTATGCTCTCTCTCTCAAATAAATAAATAAAATCTTTTAAAAAAAATGTAGCTCAGAGAGATACAATTATAAGTGACATAAAAAGAAGTTTTGAGTTATAAAGGTCAGACTTAGTATGTCTAACATGTCTAATACAATTCCATGATAGAGAGCAAAAGTGAAGGGAATATTGAACACTATGAAGGCTCAGACTTTCTTGAATTTAAGAAATATAAAACATCAGTGTCATAGAAATCTTAAAAATAACTCAGGAACAATGATAAGATGCCTACAAAAATAATAAGGTTAAAATCAAAAATGTTTCCAGAGAATGATGAAATAATATCTTGTGTTGGATAAAAGTCAATTTAGAACTCCACTCATTGTATGGACTAAAGAGAGAGGTTGATTGATACTCTCAGTCAAAGACTGACAGTTTACTACTTTCAAAATGTACTTTACTAACAAGGAAACTGACAACCAAAACACAAAGTGTCTGTGAGGAACAATGAGCCAAGAAATCGATGAAGATGTTTGTAAATTTAAATAATCATTGACTAGTACAACTATTACTACTACTACTACTATAACTATTACTACTAGCCAATTGGGAAGAGGCAATGATTAATAACAAGCTAAAAGTAAATTACTGAAAATAAATAATAGGGAACATGGGAACATAAAATACGACACAGCATTTCAAAATAATTTTATCAACAAGGATTCATCTTATAATTTTAATGAAAAAATGTTGAAGTGTTGTGAAGTAACATTAATTGAAGAAAGCTAGATGCAGAAGAATATGTGTAGTATTACACCATGTATTTTATTTAAAAAATACACAACACTATACAAAGTATGGCTTTGGGTATATACATACATGATACAATATTTTTTTAAAGATGGATGGAAAGATACACACCAATTTCAGGGAATTGCATTTGTTTGGGAAAGGTGGGAAGGAAAGAAAAACAGGGAGAGGTGCAAAGGAGTCTTCAGTTTTATCACTAGTATTTTATTCCTTAAAAAGTAAAAATTCCTAAAGCAAATATGGCAAAATATTAATACTTTTTAAATGTGATTCTCTGTTATATTACACTGTATGATATCTTGTGCATTTGGAAGATTTATTTCTTAAAAAGAGAGAAAAATATATTGAATATCAATAAATAAGATGAATTGGAAGAGCTCTGTAAAGTAAAATCAGAAAACTGTTAAAATTCTATTGCAGTAATCCATGCAAGAAATGACCAATGACAGTGTCTCCAAAAAGGGAAAACAAATGAGATCTTTCAAACGTAAAATCAATATGACTTGGTGATTAATTTTGTATGAGTGGCAAAAGAGAACATCAAATCAAGAATGACTCTGAGTTTGGGGCGCCTGGGTGGCTCAGTCGTTGGGCGTCTGCCTTCGGCTCGGGTCATGATCTCAGGGTCCTGGGATTGAGCCCCACATCGGGCTCCCTGCTCCGCGGGAAGCCTGCTTCTCCCTCTCCCACTCCCCCTGCTTGTGTTCCCTCTCTTGCTGTGTCTCTCTCTGTCAAATAAATAAATAAAATCTTTAAAAAAAAATAACTCTGAGTTTGTTGTCTTGGGAAATTAAATAGAAGTTGGTGTTTCCCATTTACTAGGAGACAGAAAGTTGCAAGGTCTTGATAGAGTTGTCCAAAGGATTTCTAGAAATACAAAACTGGATTAGACACAGTTTGAAGTCAGATGAATGGATGAATGGATGAATGGGCAGATGGATAGATGGATGGATAAATCCCTCTCTATCTACTTGTCCATTCTTCCCTTATTCCTTTGAAGCCTACTTTCTTTACTTTCTAATGACCCAAACTGTCCATCCTATTACCCTCTAAATCATATTTTCTTTTTTATATACTTTAAATTATTTAAGTTTTATTTTTCTTTTCAATTTAATTTTTCTGCTTCTACAATCTGTTTGCATTTTTCTTGAAGCTTTTAAGAGTTAAAGTAGGAGCTATGAAAGGAGCTATAGGTGATTATAAAGAACATAAACACAGATTGTATAATATAATCATGAAAGAAACCTCATAACCACAAATAACTAAATATTTCACAATTTGATTCAATCAAGTTTCCTTAAAGCTAGAATTTCAACTTGAAGTTATTATTTTCCCTTTCTACTATCTTTAATTATAGAAAACTTCCACCAGCTTATAATTTAGAGAAATTTGCCCTAACAAGGAAAGTTTATTTACCATATGGTTATTCTACAGATTATAGTTTGTCAATAAGAATTGATATAAACATTTAGAGAGTAGAGTCCTTGGAAATAGTTGATGTTGAAATTCATTACAAACATTTGAAATGCTCACATTCCCTAAAGTTGTAGGGATCTTGACAAATCAAACTCTATTTTCCTCTGCATGTAATTTTATTAATTTCCCTCCTCTCTTTAGAATGACATTTCCCATATCTTTGCCTATTTGACATCTTTGGATCATTCAAATCCTTGTGAGTACCTAAGCTCATCTGTGATGCCTTTCCCAAATTTCCAGGCAGAATTCTAGCAAAGTCTCCCACAATGCTGAATAGTGAACAGCAAATACCCACACACTTTTAGAAGTAAACCTGGTATTTGTCATCATTGACTGTCTCTATTAGTTCTTTGAGTAGAAATTGGGGTAATGAAATTCTTCTATAGGAATGGTGAGATTCTGGGGCAGCTGGGTGGCTCAGACAGTTAAGCATCTGCCTTCGGCTCAGGTCATGGTCCCAGGGTCCTGGGATTGAGCCCCACATTGTGGTCCTGGCTCAGCGGGGAGCCTGCTCCTCCCTCTCCCTCTGCCTCTCCCCCTGCTCGTGCTCTCTCTCTCTCTATCTCTGTGTCTCAAATGAATAAATAAAATCTTAAAAAAAAAAAAAGGAATGGTGAGGTTCTTAAAAGATGCTGATGACCCAACAATGAAACTTCAAAAGTAACTAGAAATATAATTAAGACATTTATTTTATGTTAATACAATCTTTTTATAAGTAAAGGAAAAAGTCAAGAGAATCAAATATATTTTTTCTGATAGGGATTGCTGAAGGGACTGTAAGAGAGAAAGGAAGAAGATATTCATTTTACTGAGAATCTTAGACAAAGTTGCTAACTATAAACCCGAGCATTGTTTCTCAATGTAATCTTTCATTCATTCAACACATTGATGGAACACTTGTTTTAAGTTAGAACCTATGCCAGACCAAATAGTTTGATGGCAGAAAACTCAGACTTGCAATATTGCAATAGTTGGTGGAATATATTGCGTGAACTCATCTTCTCTGTTCCCTCAAATGTTTTTCCAGTATCTTGCAGGATTATAATCAAGGCACTATAAAAGAGAAATGTAGTCCTCCCTGCTTTCCTTTGGGATGGTATAAGCTTCATATGCTGATTATGACAGCCACTCCAATTTTTAATTACATTTGTGAAAAGTAATCTCACTTTTCTCCATTGAATATTTTAATATTATTAGAAATTCCTTACCATTAGCTAGCCTGAAGCAAATGTCCCAGGTACAACTTAGCTAGCAGTCCCCCATGTCCCCTATCCCAGGGGTATAGAGACCATGGCTGTTTCAGTCCACATTCCATTGACTTCCAAAGTGTGTCTCAATAGTGGCTCTGCATCAGCCTCTTTTGCTCCTCTTCTTTGGGCTACTAGGGAGTGTCAGGGCGAAGGATGGAGAAAGGCAGTGGAAACCTTGAGCATTTTAGTCAAAGGCAGCTTTAAGGGTTTAGGCCTTGTCTGCTTCCAACTTTACCCTCCCAGTCTCACTAAATTACCAGCACCATTGTACCCCACCATCAGATCTCAAATAGATTTCTCTTTTACATAATTGTCTAAATATGCTGGGTTTGCCTTGGAATATTAATCACAATTTATAACTGAGTATTTCTGTGGCTCTTTGATCAATGCTTTTCTTTTCATAAGCTGTAAGCTCCATGAGTCCAGGAAGTATGTCTATTTGATCGATCACCACTGTATCACTAGAGCTCTTCAAATAGCTGCAAGAAAATATGCTCTCATTTAGGATTTGCTGAATAAACTCGGATGACTGAATTATCACAGACTATTAATTATTTTGAAAATTAACAAAGAGGCAACATCACATTTATTTTTCAGTCTCTTACTGTCTCTATCCAAGTATGTTACATAAAATAGGCACTCAATATATTCAAAATTGAAACAAAGGAGGAATAGCCATGATTGTTACCTGCTTGAGAATGTTTTCAGGGTCTCCTCTATGTGACAGAGTCACGGTCACCAGCAGCTCTGGGATCTCATGTTTTATAGCTAATGGTTTAAGGGAAAGGGAAAGTTTTTCCTATAGTATCCATAGAAAGTACCAGATAAAGACTAACTTGTACCACTTATGTCATAGGACTTTTTATGAGCCAATTTCTGTGGTCAGGAGGAGGAAATATTGTGATTGGTGGTTAAATGTACACCCAATAGTAAATGGCAAAACAATATGATTGGCAGAACAATTTCATGTGACTCCCAAGGAAAAAGAGTTGCTGTTACCCAAAGTAAATGGAAAGAGATGCCTAACATCTACCACAGACACCACGATCACAACCATCATCATCATCATCATCAACAACCAATATTTACTTCAGTGTGTATGGATATACAGTGAAAAGAGAAGTGAGGAGTGTGGTAGAGAGGAGGTGGAATAGGTCAATTAATAATTTATCATCTGAAAGGCCATACTTTTTTAGTAAATGAATTAATGTTCTTAATTTACAAGGGAGAAATTCTTTAAGCAAAATCAGGTTCACACTTAATGTATAAAGAAAAGACAGAAAACAACTGCTGTGCGGGCCTGAGGTTGAGAATCTTCTATTATCAGTGGTGATCTATTCTGCTTTGGTTTCAAAAAGTCATTTCACTTTGAAGTCTCAAGAAATAGTGAGTTTCCCTAAAAACATTTCCCTTAAATAAAATGATTGTGGATTTTTTGGAAGGCACTTAAATAAAAAGTAGTGGTTTTTTTTTTCTTTGCTAAATGGAATCATTACATTATGAATGATAATGAATCTAGGTTTAAAGTGATTCTTTTTGGTAGGACTACCCAGGGAATCAGATAAAATAAAAACTGAAAGGTTAGTGTTCTGCAAAATCTAAATGGAAGACCAAGTATTGAAGTTTGGAATTATGTTTGAAATGATTTTTGAATGGATTCAATATTTGCTTAATTGAGGCTCTCTCTCAGTGAACATGAAGCTCCTCATCTTTTCCCTATTTGCTTCCCCTCTGCTTTTAAAGACAATTTAGTTTTCTTTAATCCTCAAAAATCAAGATTTGCTAATCCTTCCAACTACCATTCCATTCCCCAATGCATATGAATGCTTTTGCTGAAAAGTGAAATGCACTCTGGTCTCTGTTTTAATGCATTCAACTTCCTTCTCAAATCCTTGGGGTTTTATTGTTGTTATTTTGCTTTCGTATTTTTTTCATCTAACAGATCCATAGCTCACTTGAATGGCTGTTATATCTTTCTACCTTTTCAATGATTCGTTTTGAACTGCTACACTTATATTTTTCTTCAAGTTACCCATAACTAGTCACTCTGGACGTTACATTATGCAATTATGCCCCAGTTTCCAAAGGGGGGATACATCCCCAGGTGACCAGAATTTATTCTTCTTCTTTTCTTCTGATAATTGAGAACCTCCTTCCAAGAAAATTCAGTGTCCAGTCTCCTTACTTTCATTTCCTTTCAGATTCTACCTGACATCATATTCACATCTAATTACTTCTAGTTCAATGTTTGCATTTCTACACACCAATTCTTCACTTTCCCCAGAATTAACACCGTTCAAAGGATATCATCATGTGGTTGTTGTAGGGTCAAATTCTGAAGTAAAATGAAATGTGTAGAAAAAAGTTTTTGCTATTTCTCTCGGCTTTCTCAAGCAAAGAGCTGTAGAGTGAATTTTGGACCACAGCCCCAGTTATTCTATTTAACTATTAATTAGCTGTGTGATGTGCCACATGTTCTCTGTCTCTCTCTTTTTCATTATAAAATGAGGGTGGTAGGTAACTCAAGTAATCTATAAGTTCTCTTTAAGTCCTGAAAGTCAGGGTACTTAGGGCAATTGACACTGTCATAACAAATCCCCCCCCCCCCCATTTTAATAGCTTAACAAAACAAAAGTTTATTTCTTGCTCACATTACAGCTCAGTGCAAATCAGGTAGCTAGACCTAGTCCAAGCAATAACTCAGGGATCCAGGACCCAGGACCTTCTACATCATGTCTTTGCCATCCTCTAGGTTCACCTCAGAGGTCTCTGATGTGTTTTTCACATTCAGTCAGCCAATGAGCAAAGAGATTGTGGGGAGTCTTATGGGATATTTTACAGGCAGATCCCCAAACAGCATACTTTAATTAGCCCACATTCTACATTCCAATGGCCAGAACTCAGTTTTATGGTCTTAAACTTATTTTTGGAGGGAGAGAGGTAAGAGAAGTAATCTTTCTGTATGTCCAAGAAGGAGGAACAAGCATGGTGAGCTTTTAGCCCATCTCTGCCACAGACTATTAATTTCCTTCTACATCTCTATCACCCAATTTTCCATTCTTTCTGTCTCTGTTTGTTATTTTCTTTCCTGCTCCTCATCATTCCACCCCACCCCCCACTGGATCCTCATCATTTCCCCTGGCTAATTTTCTTTTTCACTTAACACCCTGACCCTGGACTCTGGCATCATTGCCAAGGTTTGTAAGAAACCTCATTTTGTCCCTTTTTTCCTTAGAAAAACCTTCAAATCAGTGTGTCAGATGATAGTTTTACCATTTGCCAGTGAATTGCATGACTCCTCTGACCCTCAGTTTCTTCATCTATAACAGGTTTACCTGAGAAAAACTATGTAAATTGTCAGAGATGTAGTAGGTGTTCAAAATATTTTTACTTATTTATTTTTGTTGTTTTCATTGTCCCTGAATATTAGAAAAATTATCCCAACCATTAAACCTCTGCCTGCTCTATTATCTCTGTAAGAAAAATATAGCTATTATCTTAAATTCCAAAGCCTATCCTACGCAAAAATCAATTTCCTCTCTCTTTCTGACTTTTCATTAAATAAAAGCCTTCCTACTATGTGGTCTTTACATCTGCAATAATCTACCTTCTCTATTCAGCTAACTGTTTTCAAAAACATTTTAATATGAACTTTCTAGACCTATCCAGGGTTGTTTTTCTAATTTATTAGTGAAGTTAGTTAACATTCTTTCTGACCAAATGTTTAATATTTCACAGCTCATTACCATCCCTACCACTCAGTGAGAGGAGATTTTCTGAATGGCTTAGACTAAACCATTATTTGAATAACAGCAACCATTGGCTAAAGTGAAATTTGAACAGATGAAAATATCCAGGCATAACCATTAAGCATTGTAAAAAGCACCTAAGAGTGAGCCATTGCAAGCTCAAATTTCCAAAAAGATAATTATATCTAAAAGTCAGGACTTTCTATATTGAACTGTATGAGATTGGACAAATAATCTCTCTGTGTTCAGTTTCCTCAACTATCAAATATTCAGGTTATTTCTGGGTTTATTAATCACCAAAAATTGATGCTTTATGTTATTTGTGAGATGTTCCTCATAGTTTATAAATCTCTCTCCAATTAGGACAATGTATTTTTTTCTTCCTACAAATCATGTATATGCCTGTAGTAGGTTGAATAATGTCCTCCCAAAACTCCAAAACTTATGTCCACCCAGAATCTCAGAATGTGACCTTATTTGGTAGTAAGGGCTTTGCAGATGTAATAAATTAAGATAAGGTCATGCTGAATCAGAGAGGGCCTTAAATCCTATAAATGATGTCCTTATAAGAGCAGAGGACACAGATATGCACAGAGAAGAAAGCCATGTGAAGACATATGCAGAGATTGAGTGATGCAGCTATAAGCCCAGAAACTTCCAGAATTGTTGGGAGTTACCGGAAGCTAAGAAGGAGCAGGAAAAGATTTTTCTCTGGAAACTTCAGGGGGAGAATGGCTCTGCTGACACCTTGATTTCAGACATCTAGCTTCCAAAATGGAGAGATTTAGTTTCTGTTGTATGAAGCTACCAATTTTAGTTTGGCAGTCCTGGAAAAATAATACAACCCCCTTCAACCACTTTAAACTGTTATAATTACTCATTTAACTTGTTTGTCTTTACCATAACAGTAAGTTCTCCAAGTGATGCCTTTTTTAGTACCATGTACCCTGTATAACTCATAATCTGGTCCATTAATAGTTATTGAAATGAGTGAATGAATAAATGAATAACTCAATTCATACTATCCTGGTACCATTATGTTCTGGATAATTAAAGCTTCCTAATAAAATAAGAAAAAGCCTATTACTATCCCCAACCAACACTTCACAAGTTTCATCTTTAGGAGTCATTTTCCAAAGTCTTATTCATGTGTTAAGACAAGAATGAGAGCTTTTCTGAGCATCACATATTCTTGAATATGGATGCTTGCATTGCTCTTTTGATGTCTCCTTCTCCTGCTATGTCTTCACTGGGGCTGAATGCATAGGAGAGGCATCTGAAAAGGCACCTTGGAAATGAGATTTTATGAACAACATGGACAATGGCAGTAAGGAGCATCCCATGCTCACATTGGTTCTGTACATGACAGCTCAGTGCAAATCAGGCAGCTCTCCTGGGTGGACCCAGTCCAAGCAATAACTCAGGGATCCATTGGTTCTGCTTTATGTCTGATGACAAAGCTTATCCAATCACAATGTTTGTTGCATCCAATGCAAATTTTCGCATATCCCTAAAGAGGAAACTACCCAAGATGAAGGTTCTGTAACTGTATCATTGCTATGGCAGTTATGGAAAACATTCTGAAATAAATTCTGGATACTATACTGTATGAGACTGGGGAAAGAGTGATATCCATCTTATTTCCAACAACCCTGTGGTTCCACTGATAAGGATCAAAGTGCTTTGTGGGTTGGGATTTCAGTCGGTTTTGTTCACTACTGTATCCCCAGAACCTGGAAGAGTGCATGGAACATTTTATATAACCAACAGATATTTTGAACGAAATTTCCCTTCCTTTAATCCACCTTGCTGCTGATAGCTCAGTGACCAGATGTAGCTGCTTTATGTGCATTCTATTATATAACTAGAGTCAGAATTTGCAAAATTTGTAAAAGCCACACCAGAGAGTTATATTGCCAGAGAAGAGGTTTATCATACTACATACGTCATCCTCCACCAAATTTGGCAATTAACACTTCAGATAGAGGCTTCCTTTTCTTATTATTCTAGTGTTTACCTGATCACTACCCCTTCATGCTCAGAGTATGGCCTAGAACAGATTTGGCCATAGCATCATTTTTCAAGTATAGCTGATTCAGGGACTATGGTCAACTGTTAAAAGTACCATAATTACAAGAGCTAATTAGGTATAGTAAGTACAATTTTAAGAAGCTGCACATATTCAAGTATTATTGTAAAGAAAGAAAAAGAAAGGCATAAAATAGCTTAAATGTAATCTCGAGCTCTCCTTTCTCCTTTTCTTTCTCTCTGTTGCTTTTAGAAATATTATCTATGACCCACAAATTTCAAGATTTAGTGCAAAACTATTTCCTGAGCACTCCATAAAATAAAGTGCTTCTTTCCTCAAGTGAAGATGGAGAGGTAAATACAAATAGCTGGAAGGGTTAACACTTGTGATTTAGTTTCCAATCCAAGGCCAAATGTTGACTTCAGCTCTTTTCCTGTTTGGTCTTCATTTATCTCTATTGGGGCTGAGATACAAAGAGGAGCTCCCACTGCCACCCTATATGTCAGAATAACTACACATCTAGACTCGGGAAAGGAAACCCTGGTTGGGAATTCTTCCAGATCTGGGGAGCTGGTTGAGCTTGCTTAAGAAAAAAGCAGAGGAGCAGGAAAATTCTAAGCCAAGAGTAGTCAGTAGGCTCAAAAAACCCACTCATCTGTTAGGCTTAAGTCAGGGAACTGCAATCCCAACACAGGCGCTAAACTGAAAGGCTCTGAACTCCACCCTCTCAGTCCTACCCACGCCTGCCACTTGCTTGTTATGTGAGTTTGAACAAGTTTCATAAAGTCTGTGTGTTTCAAATTCCTCATGTAGAAGATGGAGAAAAGAGTTGTACTTCCCTCATAAGATTGTTGAAAAAAGTAAATGTGTGAGTATACAAGTGTCTGTCCTGTGCCTGATAGTAAACACTAATTAAGTGGTAGCTCTCATTGCAGAGATGGGTGTATTAGGTGATCTTAGTCTGAACCATTAAGCATTCATAATATATAAATAAATAACTCCCCTTTTCTGAATCTGCATTCACTAAGCCACCTTATGATAACTTGATTTTCCTAGAGCATATGGCATCCGGAGAAGTAGAAAATGTTTTAGTTGGCCATAAACATCCATTCCTCTTGAGAGTTTTTATTTCTCTCTTAAAAAATATGTACCAGGCACTTACCTAATTTTATGTATTAATAAAATCCTACAAATTAACCTCCTTTTTAATGGATTAGAAAATTGAGGATAACATGGGTAATATAATTTGCTCAAGGTCATTTAACTGTAAGTGGTAGAGACTGTTCAAACCCATAATTCTTTTTTTCCCCCTCACACCAGGTGGCCCTTCCTAAGCTGCAGCTAAGGGAAGTCTTCAGTGGTGGTAACCCAGTGGGGGAACTTCTCTTTTACCATCAGTTGGGATGCAAATCTAGTTGAGGGTGAGAATTTAGGTGAATTAATCCCTTGTATTTTGGTTAGGATAAAGACTCCTCAGCAAAAATGGATCTAGGTTGCATCTTCCTTGAGGAGTGGGAAATTAATTCATATAGAAATATTCACTTTGAGTCGTCCCTACAAGATGACTTCCTCTGTGTTTTGTTTTGCTTGTTTTTCCTATAGTGGCTCACAAACTTCAATCTGCATCAGTCACCTGGAGGGTTTTGGCAAAACACTCATCGTCGGGTCCATCCTTAAAGGTCCCAGTTCAGGAAACCTAATGTTTCTAACAGATCTCTGGTGATGATGGTGTTGCTGGTGCTGGCACCACACTTTAATAACACTGGAGTCCGTGCTCTTCATTTGGTCATGGGCAAACTTTGTAAAGCCTAGCTGATCTGATATTAATCTTTAACTAAAATCCCTTTTACTCTTTGTTAAGTACTTCAGGTTTTATTCATTAACCAAAAAGCCCTGGTACAAAACAAATAGACCTTGAGCTACCCAAGGCAGAATTAATGTTATCTGTGTAGCAGCTCACCAGTCTCAGGGGGTAAACACATCTGACATTTATGTCCTTTTGGTGTTTCAGATTATGTGATTATTAATTCAGTGAATATGTAAATGTTTTTCCTTTTATTATCTTTAAGAGGACATTTTATATAAGATGCCATATTACTATAGCAAGTCTGATCAATTTTAAAGAATTCAGGACAGAAACTTCATATAGGGATTGTTGGGTTTTATTTATTTGTTTTAGTATATAATGGAGTTCACTTTAAGGGCTTGCTGAATTGCAAATTCTGAGGAGAGTAGTAAGGGCAGGGAAAACATTCACAGAAAAGAGATTTTGGATTTAAATGGTTGGAGATACTGTAAAACACTTAGCAAACTTTCCTTAATATGTCACTATTCTTGTAGTACTTTACTTACATGCAGACTTTAGTGATTACCATATTGTACTTTACGACGTCATGCCTCCCCACAGGCAACCATAAAATATTACTAGGAAATGTTGAGTGGAAGAAAAAAAGGCAGTTCATATAATTAATAAGAATAATAATGAGAGCAGCAACCATGTACATGCTTACCATAGGCCAGGCACCTGTTCAATGTACTTCATAAGCAGTATCCCATTTAATCTTCACACAATTCCTATAAAGCAGTTTCTCAACATCAAAACTATTGATATTTCAGGCTGGATAGTTCTTTGTTGTGAGGACTGTCTTATGTATTGTATGAGGTTTTGCAGGATCCCTGGCCTCTACCCACTAAATGCCAGTAGCATCCCCCCAGTTACAACAACCAAAATTGGCTCCAGTCAAGAACCACTGATATGAAGTATATAGTATTATAATCTCTATTTCATAGATGTGGGGTTGGAAATTTAATTTCTCCATTTTTTCATAGCTTATTAGCATCAGGACAGGGATTCAAGTCCAGATACTCATATTTGTCCCTTCTGGATTAGTTGATGAGCACTGGGAGCCACAAACTTTTATAGCCCAGTAAAGGACAAAGCATCTGTGATTAATTCCTCAAAAATCCACCTTCTCTAGGAGAGCTTTTCCATATTTAGGCTTTAAATTATACAGTCTATGTTTTATCTCAGTTTTTATTAGACAAATCATAAGTCTTTGAGTGCAAACCAGCATTCATTCCATTGTTCTGGAAGTAGATGTCTTTGGCTTGTGACTCAAAATAGCTACTAGCACAAAGCAGAGCTCTAACTGGCATGGCTCTATGGGTCCCCAATCTCTGGTCACCAACTGGTTGGGGTGGGATTTATGTTTACACATGCATTTGCTTTTTTGTATATTTCCTTAGTTAGATCTTAGAATATTGTTCATAGCCTTCTCCCTTTCCCCCTTATTATAAGAAAGTCCAATTCTGTGTTTTCTTAAATGATTTGTCAAATAATATCTGCATAAATGTCAATTGAAATTAAGATATATTGTATTTTAGATCAAGCACATGTGGATAGAAAGATAGATACATAGACAGATAGACAGACAGGCAGACTGATAGACGTCCGCTGGTAAAGCATGGGATCTACTTCACTGCTAAGAGTCAGTCAGAAACTCATGATCTGGTCCTGAATGAAAAGAACTGGTGATTTTTTTTTTAAATTTTATTATGTTATGTTAATCACCATACATTACATCATTAGTATTTGATGTAGTGTTCAATGATTCATTGTTTGCTTATAACACCCAGTGTTCCATTCAGTACATACCCTCTTTAATACCCATCACCAAGCTAACCCATTCCCCCACCCCACTTCCCTCTAGAACCCTCAGTTTGTTTCTCAGACCATAGTCTCTCATGATTCATCTCCCCCTCTGATATCCCCCCCTTCATTTTTCCCTTCCTACTATCTTTTTTTTTTTTTTAACGTATAATGTATTATTTGTTTCAGAGATACAGGTCTGTGATTCAGCAGTCCTACACAATTCACAGTGCTCACCATAGCACATACCCTCCCCAATGTCTATCACCAGCCACCCCATCCCTTTCACCCTCCACAACTCCAGCAAACCTCAGTTTGTTTCCTGAGATTAAGAATTTCTTGTATCAGTGAGATCATATGATATGTCTCTTCAACAAATGGTGTTGGGAAAATTGGACAGCCACATGCAAAAGATTTCTCTTTTGACTTATTTCGCTCAGCATAATACCTTTCAATTCCATCCCCATCGTTGCAAATGGTAAGATTTCATTCCTTTTGATGGCTGCATAATATTCCATTGTGTATATATACCACATCTTCTTTATCCATTCATCTGTCAATGGACCTCTTGGCTCTTTCCATAGTTTGACTATTGTGGATATTGCTGCTATAAACATTGGGGTGCACATACCCCTTCAGATCACTACATTTGTATCTTTGGGGAAAATACCCAGTAGTGCAATTGCTGGATTGTAGGGTAGCTCTATTTTCAACTTTTTGAGGAAACTCCATACTGTTTTCCAGAGTGGCTGCATCAGCTTTCCCACCAACAGTGTAGAGGGGTTCCCCTTTCTCTACATCCCCGCCAAGATCTGTCATTTCTTGACTTGTTAATTTTAGCCATTCTAACTGGTGTGAGGTGGTATCTCACTGAGGTTTTGATTTGGATTTCCCTGATGCTGAGCAATGTTGAGCACTTTTTCATGTGTCTGTTGGCCATTTGGATGTCTTCTTTGCAATGTCTGTTCATGTCTTCTGACCATTTCTTGATTGGATCATTTGTTCTTTGGGTGTTGAGTTTGATAAGTTCTTTATAGATTTTGGATACTAGCCCTTTATCTTATATGTCATTTGCAAATATCTCCTCCCATTCTGTCGGTTGTCTTTTGGTTTTGTTGACTGTTTCTTTTGCTGTGCAAAGGCTTTTTATCTTGATGAAGTCCCAATAGTTCATTTTTGCCCTTGCTTCCCTTGCCTTTGGCGATGTTTCTAGGAAGAAGTTGCTGTGGCTGAGGTCAAAGATGTTGCTGCCTGTGTTCTCCTTTAGGATTTTGATGGACTCCTGTCTCACATTGAGGTCTTCCAAATATTTTGAGTCTATTTTTGTGTGTGGTGTAAGGAAATGGTCCAGTTTCATTCTTCTGCATGTGTCTGTCCAATTTTCCCAACACCATTTGTTGAAGAGGCTGTCTTTTTTCCATTGGACATTCTTTCCTGCTTTGTCAAAGATTAGTCGACCATAGAGGTGAGGGTCCATTTCTGGGCTCTCTATTCTGTTCCATTGATCTATGTGTCCGTTTTTGTGCCAGTACCATACTGTCTTGATGATTACAGCTTTGTAATAGAGCTTGAATTCCAGAATTGTGATGCCGCCAGCTTTGCTTTTCTTTTTCAACATTCCTCTGGCTATTCGGGGTCTTTTCTGGTTCCATACAAATTTTAGGATTATTTGTTCCATTTCTTTGAAAAAAGTGGATGGTATTTTGATAGGGATTACATTAAATGTGTAGATTGCTCTAGGTAGCATAGACATTTTAACAATATTTGTTCTTCCAATCCATGAGCATGGAACATTTTTCCATTTCTTTGTGTCTTCCTCAATTTCTTTCACGAGTATTTTATAGTTTTCTGAGTACAGATTCTTTGCCTTTTTGGTTAGATTTATTCCTAGGTATCTTATGATTTTGGGTGCAATTGTAAATGGATCGACTCCTTAATTTCTCTTTCTTCTGTCTTGTTGTTGGTGTATAGGAATGCCACTGACTTCTGTGCATTGATTTTATGTCCTGCCACTTTACTGAATTCCTGTATGAGTTCTAGCAGTTTAGAGGTGGAGTCTTTTGGGTTTTCCACGTAAAGTATCATATCATCTGCAAAGAGTGAGAGTTTGACTTCTTCTTTGCCGATTCAGATGACTTTTATTTCTTTTTGTTGTCTGATTGCTGTGGCTAGGACTTCTAATACTATGTTGAATAGCAGTGGTGATAGTGGACATCCCTGCCATGTTCCTGACCTTAGGGGGAAAGTTCTCAGTTTCTCCCCATTGAGAATGATATTTGCTGTGGGTTTTTCATAGATGGCTTTTATGATATTGAGGTATGGACCCTCTATCCCTATACTATGAAGAGTTTTGATCAAGGAAGGATGCTGTACTTTGTCAAATGCTTTTTCTGCATTTGAGAGGATCTATTGGTTCTATTGAGAGGATCATATGGTTCTTGTTCTTTCTTTTATTAATGTATTATATCACATTGATTGATTTGTGGATGTTGAACCAACCTTGCAGCCCAGGGATAAATCCTACTTGGTCGTGGTGAATAATCCTTTTAATGTACTGTTGGATCCTATTGGCTAGTATTTTGGTGAGAATTTTTGCAACCATGTTCATCAAGGATGTTGGTCTGTAATTCTCCTTTTTGATAGGGTCTTTGTCTGGTTTGGGGATCAAGGTAATGGTGGCCTCATAAAACGAGTTGGGAAGTTTTCCTTCCATTTCTATTTTTTTGGAACAGTTTCAGAAGAATAGGTATTAATTCTTCTTTAAATGTTTGGTGGAATTCCCCTGGGAAGCCATCTGGCCCTGGGCTCTTGTTTGTTGGGAGATTTTTGATGACTGCTTCAATTTCCTTAGTGGTTATAGGTCTGTTCAGGTTTTCTATTTCTTCCTAGTTCAGTTTTGGTAGTTGATACCAAATGGAATGCATTCATTTCTTCCAGATTATCCAATTTGCTGGCATATAGTTGCACATAATATGTTCTTATAATTGTATTTCTTTGGTGTTGGTTGTGATCTCTCCTCTTTCATTCATGATTTTATTTGTTTGGATCATTTCTCTTTTCTGTTTGGTAAGTCTGGCCAGGGGTTTATCAATCTTGTTAATTCTTTCAAAGAATGAGCTCCTAGTTTTGTTGATCTGTTCTGCTGTTCTTTTGGGCTCTATTTCATTGATTTCTGCTCTGATCTTTATTATTTCTCTTCTCCTGCTGGTTTTAGGCTTTATTTGCTGTTCTTTCTCTAGCTCCTTTAGGTGTAGGTGAGGTTCTGTATTTGAGACCTTTCTTGTTTCTTGAGGAAGGCTTGTATTGCTATATACTTTCCTCTCAGGACTGCCTTTGCTACATCCCAAAGATTTTGAACAGTTGTATTTTCATTTTCATTGATTTCCATGAATTTTTTTAATTCATCTTTAATTTCCTGGTTGACCCATTCATTCTTTAGTAGGATGCTTTTTAGCCCCCATGTATTTCTGTTCTTTCCAACTTTCCTCTTGTGATTGAGTTCTAGTTTCAAAGCATTGTGGTCTGAAAATACGCAGGGAATGATCCCAATCTTTTGGTACCGGCTGAGACCTGATTTGTGACCTAGGATGTGATCTATTCTGGAGAATGTTCCATGGGCACTAGAGAAGAATGTGTATTGTGTTGCTTTGGGATGGAATGTTCTGAATATATCTGTGAAGTCCATTTGGTCCAGTGTGTCATTTAAAGCCTTTATTTCTTTGTTGATCTTTTGCTTAGATGATCTGTCCATTTCAGTGAGGGGGGTGTTAAAGTCCCCTCTTATTATTGTATTATTATTAATGTGTTTCTTTGCTTCTGTTATTAATTGGTTCATATAATTGGCTGCTCCCATGTTATGGGCATAGATATTTACAATTGTTAGATCTTCTTGTTGGATAGACCCTTTAAGTAGGATATAGTGTCCTTCCTCATCTCTTATTATAGTCTTCAGTTTAAAATCTAATTTGTCTGATATAAGAATTGCCACCCCAGCTTTCTTTTGGTGTCCATTAGCATGGTAAATGGTTTTCCACTCCCTCACTTTCAATCTGGAGGTGTCTTTGGGTCTAAAATGAGTCTCTTGCAGACAGCATATCGATGGGTCTTGTTTTTTTATCCAATCTGATAGCTTGTGTCTTTTGATTGGGGCATTTAGCCCATTTACATTCAGGGTAACTACTGAAAGATATGAATTTAGTGCCATTGTATTGCCTGTAAGGTGACTGTTACTGTATATTGTCTGTGTTCTTTTCTGGTCTATGTTACTTTTAGGCTCTCTCTTTGCTTAGAGGACTCCTTTCAATATTTCTTCTAGGGCTGATTTCGTGTTTGCAAATTCCTTTGGTTTTTGCTTGTCCTGGAAACTTTTTATCTCTCCTTCTATTTTCAGTGACAGCCTAGCTGAATATAGTATTCTTGGCTGCATATTTTTCTCATTTAGTGCTCTGAATATATCATGCCAGTCCTTTCTGGCCTGCCAGGTCTTTGTAGATAGGTCTTTTGCCAATCAAATGTTTCTACCATTGTAGGTTATAGATCTCTTGTCCCAAGCTGCTTTCAGGATTTTCTCTTTGTCCCTGAGACTCGTAAGTTTTACTATTAGATGTCATGATCTTGACCTATTTTTATTGATTTTGAGGGGGGTTCTCTGTGCCTCCTGGATTTTGATGTCTGTTTCCTTCCCCAAATTAGGGAAGTTCTCTGCTATAATTTGCTCCAATATATCTTCTGCCCTTCTCTTTCTTCTTCTGGGATCCCAATTATTCTAATATTGTTTCATCTTATGTTATCACTTATCTCTCGAATTCTGCCCTCATGATCCAGTAGTTGTTTATCTCTCTTTTTCTCAGCTTCTTTATTTTCCATCATTCGGTCTTCTATATCATTAATTCTCTCTTCTGTCTCATTTATCCTAGCAGTTAGAGCCTCCATTTTTTTATTGCACCTCATTAATAGCCTTTTTGATTTTGACTTGGTTAGATTTTAGTTCTTTTATCTCTCCAGAAAGGGTTTCTCTAATAACTTCCATGCTTTTTTCAAACCCAGTT
Organism: Mirounga angustirostris; assembly: GCF_029215605.1. NCBI lineage: Eukaryota > Metazoa > Chordata > Mammalia > Carnivora > Phocidae > Mirounga > Mirounga angustirostris. The sequence continues at coordinate 52,408,887 of NW_026991709.1, read as the reverse complement.
AGTATCTTTAAAATCATCATTCTGAACTCCAGTCCCGTCATCTTACTAATGTCCATATTGATTAGGTCCCTGGCAGTCGGTACTGCCTCTTGTTCTTTTTTTTGAGGTGATTTTTTCTGTCTTGTCATTTTGTCCAGAGGACAACAGATGAATGAGAGAACAAAATGCTAACAGGGTAACAACAACCTCAGAAAAATATACACTAAACAAATCAGAAGAGACCTGAAACTGGGGGAAAAGAAAGGGAAAGAAAGAAAAAAGAAAAAAAAAGAAAGAAAAAAGAGAAAAAAAAATATGATCAAATATGATCAGGCTGGTGCATAGATCAGTGCCACATGCTAGATTTTGGGCATATTTTGGTCTGTTAGAAGAAAGTGCTTCCCAAAATTTTAAAGAGAGAACAACTTATATGTATAACAAAAAGAAGGTTAACTACTATGAATGATAGAATATGACTCTAAAAATGAAAAATAAAAAAGATTTTTAAAAAAGGGATTGATAAGATGTTGGTTGAAAAAGGGAAAAAGAAAAATCAAAAAAAAAAGAAAAAGAAAATTAAAAAAATTAACTTTGAAAGATTAAAGAATCAGGGGGAAAAAGGTCATGAATTCTATGTGCATTATTCCCCTAGCGCTGGAGGTCTGCCGTTCTCATTAATCGGTAAACTTGGTCTTGGCTGGCTGGCTGTTCTTGCTGATCTTCTGGGGGAGGGGCCTATTCCTGTGGTTCTCAAATGACTTTGCCAGAGGTGGAATTGCCCCGCCCTTACCCGGTTCGGGCTAAGTAATCTGCTCAGGTTTGCTCTCGGGAGCTTTTGTTCCCTGCAAGCTTTCCGTACAGCTTTGGAGGATGAGAGTGAAAATGGCAGCCTCCCAATCTCCGCCCCGGAGGAGCTGAGAACTCGGGGGCCCCACTCCTCAGTGCACCCCCAGAGAAAAGCAGTCAATCACTCCTGTCTCCCCAGTCTCCAGTCGCAATCTGTGCTCACCCGGCCTGTGACTGAGCATTTCTATCTCTGGCACCAGACCCCTTTTGGAGTCTCCAAACCCAGCAGATCCCTGCAGTGCTCCCGTGCCACTTATCCCGGGGGAGGAAGGGGAGTCTCCCCAGATCTGCCACTTGTTGGGTCCCTGCTGGAGGAGCAGTGGCCCAACTGTGCCACGGATCATGTTTTATGGCAACCCTGAGCTGAGAGCTCACTCCTCGGCTCCATCTTTGCAGCCGGCTTCCCTGCTCCAATACCTGGGAGCTCTGCTGCACTCAGGCACCCCCAGTCTTTCTGTGACCTGAGGGTCCTCAGACCACACTGTCCCAGTGAAGGTTCCACCCCCCGCTTAGTCACTGGAGCGACGTCCCTCAGCGGATCAGACTTCTAAAAGTTCTGATTTTGTGCTCCGCTGCTCTATCACTTGCCAGTTGCAGCTGAGGGGGCCCTCCTCCCCTGCCGTCTATCTTCCCAAATATCGCCTTGGATTCACTTCTCCGCATGGCCTACCTTCCAGAAAGTGGTTGCTTTTCTGTTCAGAGAGTTGCTGCAGTTCTTTTCTTTGATCTTTGTTCAGAATGGTTTGATCCCTATCCAGCTGAATTCCTGGGACCCGATGAAATTTAGATCTCCTACTCCTCCGTCATCTTGCTCCTCAAACTGGTGATTATTTGTGCTTCTAAAACTAACAAGGGGGCTTAATTCTATTCCAATCATAATTGGGAATTTTTGAAATTGTAGAAAAATATTACCTTAAAATTTATATGCCAGAATAGATTTTGTAGATCTCATTGTCTCTCTTTCTCTTTTTCTCTCTCACATACAAGAAGAATAGTAAGAGAGAACATAACCACAGAAAGATATATAAAACACAGATATTCAATTATTCTTCTATCATCATGTCATAGATAAATAAATCCATAGAAGGAAAAGGGAATCTAGCAATTGATTGTGGTATATAGTAGAAGATTTTTTATTTGACAAAGATACTATTTCATTCCACAGGAAAAAGATGGATCATTAATAATTAGCCCTGGGACAATTGGCCATCCATTTGCTTCTTATACCACATTTCAGATGGATTGAAGTCTTATTTGTAAAAAGTAAAATAGTAATAGTTTTGCAAAAATCTGGGAGACTACATGTACGATACTTAGCAGCAAGTGTGACCTTAACTAAGACTGAAAACCCAGAAGCTATAAGAGATAAGGCATATAAATTTGTAGCAAAAGATAACAGAATCCAAAATGTGTAATAGGTTTTGAAAAAAATCTGTGCACTGGAGAATACAGAGAGAGAGTTGTTCCTATAATGCACAAAGGACACTGAAAATTTGTCAAGATGAGAATGAAAGCTCAGTAGAAAAAAAAGGATAAAGAATCAATTCACAGAGATCATCATCAAATGGTCAAGTATATGAAAATGGTGCTCAAATTGACTGTTATTCACATGAATGTAAAATAAAGGAACAAAGAGATATCACATTACCCCCATGAGGCTGAAAATAATCTGAAAGGGTGATAATTTGATGTGCAAGTATAAAATCTCAAGTATTAATGACATTTTGGAATGCAATGTCTATTAAAATTAAAAATGCATTTACCCTCTGACACTGAAACCCCTCTGGTTAGTCTAACCATAAAACAAAGCACTAGTAGGAAGGGTATTTATTGCAGTGAGTTCTTAGTAGCCAAACGGCAAATATGAAGCAATGGCTCTTCAATAAGGAAATGACTGAAAATATGTCAAATTCATATCACAGACTATTTTGCAGCCATTAAAAAAGAATAAATTAAAGCTATACCAGAGGACAATTGATTTAGAGCTATTTCTGTGATGTGTTGTTTAGTGAAAAATAGAAAAATACTGAAAAGTGGGTACTGAATCATCTTTTTGAGTAAAATAAACAATGAAACAGTAACTAAAATTCTGCATTAGTATAGGTGTGTGAGTCTGCTTGGGTGTATATGCATATATGCTTGCCTATTATCATGTAAATATGGAAAAAACAAAGGGGAGGGTACATAAAATTTGGTTCAACAAGGTAGGAAGGTGGAAGTGAGGAGGGCTGAGCACTAAAATAAAAGAAAAATTTAAAAATACAATAAAAATGCATGTATGTTTGGTTTCTACTGACCAATTTATATTTTAAATGTGAATTCAAATTAAGGTACATTGAAATTATGTGGGACTACTCTAATTTGAGACTTCATTTTTTTTTCAGACTTTAATCAGAGATTGTTTCTTAAGATTTCAAAAATATATATGTAATATGTATTTCCTATAGAAAACAATTAAAAATTGCAGGTGAGCAAAAACAAAAACAAACAAACAAAAAACACCCTAATCCTTCCAGCTGAGGCTCTGTCAATTGACTATTTTCCCATCCCTTTCCCAGAGTCCCGTTTACTGGCATCTGTCTCCTGTCCACTCTAGTTTAGGCACCACCATGGAGTAACTATGTCCTGCAGTGGCATGCCTTTGGTGACTTACACATCTCTGTCCCCTTGGACAAGGTACGTATCTAGCCTCACAGAGACATTGCTCAGCTCCCAACTAGAACATTTCACAAAAACAGACTCTGATCCTGGGGAATTGCACAAATTCAAAAACCTGGACTTCAACAGCATACCCTCAGCATGTCCTACCAGATCTTGTGACAGATATGACAGCATAAGAAGCATAGATCCTTCCCAAAGAAGCTTAAAAACTCTTGGAGGATGTGTTTCAGCCCTTGATCCTCCAGGACTGCTCAGATTAATTGTAGGTTAGAGGACTAGGGAGAAAGTTTATTCAAAAAAGACCATTAGACCAGGTAGAGGGGAAGACGGAGATCTGAAAGTAGTGTGCAGAGGGTCCAGTGCTTCTGGCTTTTCCCTCATTTCTGGTGCTTGGGCCTATCTCAGTCATGCATGATTCAACAGGAAGGAAGGGCCACGTCTGAGCTTATAAAGTAATAAAAATTGATGTTTCTGTGTAAAAGCCCTTCAGTGATACACAACCAAGCCTTCTGGCTAGACACATCCTTTATCTTTAGGTAATTAAAAGAAAGCTCCCACCTCTAGGAGAAGGCAACACACAGTCTCCAAACAACCAATTCTTGATAGGACATGTTTCTAAAATAAACCACATGTTTAGGTCTTTTTCACAAAGTACTATTTTCCCTACTTCTGGATGGGGTCAGGATGTACTAAACAGAAGTTGGAGTTCCTTCCAGATACCCAGGCCAACTTATAGTTGCTGGAGAAGTATGATGAAGGCTAGGCGTTGGAGACCCAACCGGAAGGGGAAGCCACACCTGAAAAGAAGAGACACCTGATGCCCAACTGACTGGATAAAACTGCTCAAAGACAAGACCATAGGAGCATGTGAGAATTATCAGAAAAACCTGGAGAGCTCTGGGCTTCTTCTGTGGCTCCTAAGTAGCCCTAGTCAGCTATCACCGCCTGTGTCTCTGTCGTAGCTGCTGAGTGGAGGGGATTGCTTCTAAAAGCATGCTTGACTGCTAAAAGTTGTAAGTCAGAAAGATAGAGATAAACCGTTTGTCCTTGGCAGTCACCTGAAACTACCTTTTCTAGTCTTGCTATATCTTCAACTGTCTTACCCAAGTCTGCCCTGTAGAATGGGCCACAAGGTTGCCTCTGGATAATCACTGTGATATTTAGCTTCAAGAATTTTACTATACGGGCACCTGGCTGGTTCAGTTGGAAGAGCATGCAATTCTTGATCTGGAGGTTGTGAGTTCGAGTCTCACGTTAGGTATGGAGATTGCTAAAATAAATAAATAAAACTTAAATAAAAAAGAATTGTTCTCTAAATCAGAGCAGAAAAATAGAGGATAATAAAAATAACGAGCAGAGAAAAAGCTGCAAAAAATCTCAGAATCTTACTATGTTCTTATAGTCATCATCTTTGTTTTGTAGCTCCTGACTTCCTTATATAGAAATAACTGAAAATCCTCCAACTTGGAATCTTCAGTTTTATTTCTGAATCTGAATCACAAACAGACCTCTTTTCATCATCCTAACCCTTATCCTACCCCCACCATTAGGCCAGATGGCTGTGTGCTTCTTTTTCTTCAGAGAGGCCTCTCTTCCTAGCAAGTAGGTTCAAGCCCAATCTCAACAGAACAGAGATAGAAACTATACTTTTCCATCCAGTTTATCCCACCCCATGACTCAAAGTCAGTTTGCTATAAATGAGATATCTGCATATCTATGGATTTCCAGTCAGTATATCGCTTCCCACCACACTTGTAACCAGACCTCTGTGTTTGTGGTTGATAGTAAATATTTCTATTTCAATCATTTAAGGAAGGCTAAGGTGCTATATTGTGTACTTAAGAAAAAGGTGATACACTCTTTATTGTTGTAGAATGTAAAACCTTGAGAGACCAGAATAATGGGTGTGAAATAATTGAGAGCAAGAAACTCATTCATTCATTTATTCATCTTCTCTGAGACTATCAAGTATATAGGATAAAATTAAGGCTTTGGAAGTATTTAAGACTAAGTATTATAGGTAGTGAGAGATAGAAGTCTTCTCCGAGAAGTTGACATGTCAGCAGTAAACCAGGAAACATTTTGTTGCTTAGGTATACCAAATAGTGTTCAACTGAAATGTGGAGGGGTCACAAATGAACTAATTCTAAGGAATCTTGAGAATAACATCTAAGGTTTCTGTTTGAAGTAAGCTCATTACAATTTACCAAAGTGTTCTGCCAAGCCTCTAGCTTTATCCTTATATTCTTACTTACGTACACAGACATAATGATATTTAAGAATTTTTAAACTATTATGTTGACCACATTGGACTTTTCTACAGCCTGCATTTCTATAGCATGATACAATGAGGGCCTTGATCAAATGGGCATATGCTCAATAATAGCCCCCACTTTCAGAATTAAGTTATGCAGTTTCCTTAATTTGGAGATACTTTGATGATACTAGTTTTTATTCTATATAAGAAAGGTGACATACTACATAGTGACAGGGCAGGGAGGTAGAGAACAATTATTTGACCCCAATGGTTTTAACAACATTCAGTTGAGATAGAATGTAATAGGCTAAAGGATTAGCTAAAACCTGTGGTGGTTTAAAACATGTCCCCAAATTTTTGACCCTCTTCCCATTGAGAGATGACTTATGTCCTCTTCCCTTAACTCTGACAGGATATGTCTCTGTTTAGACAAATAGACTATGACAGAATTGATATTATGTGACTTTCATACTAGGTAAGAAAAGGCCATACAACTTCCATCTGGTTTTCTTGAAATACTCCTTGTCAGAAGTCTTGAGCTGCCACGTAAGAAATCCTGCTACCCTGAGTCTACCCTGAGCCTGCCATGCTCTGGAGAAAGGGAATTCAGGCCACATGAAGATGCTATGGGTAGATACATCAGTCATCAGCCTGACAGCTGACATCAACCAGTGTGAAATTGTCTCCAGTGATTCCAGTCCCCACCTGCCAAGTGGAGCCATGGAGTCCTTCCAGCCAAGATCCCAGACCACATAAAATATAGACAAGTCAAATTCCTGACCCACAGATACTGTTAACAAAATAAAATGGCTATTTTGAACCCTTAAGTTGGGGTAGTTTGTTATGCAACAGCTAAAAACAGATTTGGAGAAATCCCTAAGAGCCCTTTCTTTCTAGAAATTTCTTCCAATGATGGCTAGTAAAAATAAAGATTTGGTGGAAACATGACCCTTGGAAAAATGTTTTCAGTATAAGCAGGTACAAGGAATGATTCTTCGGAAGAAAATGAGGTGGAAGCTGGAAATCCATACTTGTTCTCCATTAGCACTATCTACTTCCTTATGCTGCTCCTCACATTACTAACACAGTCTGTTTCTCTGTGTTCTTTCTTTCTTTCTGCCTCTTGTCTGCCTCTCTGCTTGTCACTTTTTCTGTCTTTATTGCTTCCATCTTCCATACGTTTCAGCCACTTTGTGCCTCTAGTCACACCATTGCTGTGTTCCGCTTTACATTTTCATTGTGTTAATATTTCAGTAGAGTCTTTGTTATAAAGCAACTTGAGATAACAAAGATTTTCTCTATCCACTGAAAATCAAAAACAAAGGGAATGCATTTACTTGACAACCTCGAGCTGTTAGCATTACTTCGAAGGCTTCCACCACCACAGATGGGGATAAAGAAGTTTCCTCATGCATCTGTCTGTCTGACTGTGGCGGCCAAACTGAATGAGGCAAAATAAAAATGGGACGGGAGGGGGTAATTTTTGCAACTCAAAAATAACCTTGTAAACAGAAAAGAGTCTGTTTGATGCATTATGGGTAATGCATCATTCAATACCCATAATTTTTTTTTCCCCAAAAACTACCTAAGGGACCTGACCTCCCCAAAGCTGCCAGAAGGGGCAGTATTGCTGCAGCCTCCTTGGAGATCTTGTTGACCTGCCGTTCTCTATGACAGTACACAGTAGACAGGAGAGAAGAAGAGCTGCTTACAAGGTCCATTTTGTTCACCTGTACTTCCCCAGGATCCAACACAGTGCCTGGTATGTACTAGGCATGCAAAACATATTTGTTGAAACAAGAATAAAGGAATGAATAAATATATGGTTCATTCTAGTATACTTATTGTATACTAGCTTCCTAAAGAGGAGCACCTTGGAAGAGCCCTGTGTCCTTTTACTTATCTATGTCTCCTTCCTGTAACTCCACTTTCTTGTTACTGACCCTCTTTTTTCTCTTCCTTCTGACCACTATCCATCTTCTGCTCCAATGGTCCCAACTTCTCATTCTGATGGCTCAGTTTCCTGATTTCAATCCTGCCATCCTGACTTGATATCCTCATAGATCTACTTGTAATGAATTCTTTGTGATGGATGCTTTCCAGTCCTTCCTCTCTTGCTGTCCCACCTCTCAGGTAACCTTCAATCCATGGGACAAAAGAACCCAGGCAGCTATCACTTCATAATGAACTCAGGGCTTAAAAAGATTGTTTCTCTTATGTTTCTTACCTTTCTCAATATGCTGCCTCAAGAAGCTTCCTCCAAAAAGTTATAATTCACTTGACTCTCAGTTACTGACCCTTCATCTAATATTGCAGTTCTTACCCAACCAAAGCTTTGAAATTTCATATTAACTCTCTATGATTCTTATAGTTTTATATTAAGGAAATAATATAAGCCATCCAGGCGCCCCAGTCGTTAAGTGTCTGCCTTCGGCTCAGGTCATGATCCCAGGGTCCTAGGATTGAGCCCCACATCGGGCTCCCCACTCGGCGGGAAGCCTGCTTCTCCCCCTCCCACTCTCCTTGCTTGTGTTCCCTCTCTTGCTATGTCTTTCTCTGTCAAATAAACAAAATCTTAAAAAAAAAAAAAAGGAAATAATTCCTGTTACCTTCCAAACGTGAAAGACCTTGGAAAGCTACCCACGGTGATAATACATAATCTAAAACGTGAGACAGAGAGAGTGCGTTTCACTTTCTGCAATACTTTTTGGATATTTCCCGATAGAAAGGGAAAAAATTAGAATCAAATAAGATTTTTATGAATTAATTGCTTACAAAGGAACACTACATAATTATGTCTGCAATGTTATAGGTTAAGTAGGGCTAAATAAAGCAGATAAATGTGCTGTTTGCACATTTCTGGTGTGAACCTTAGCAAATTTTTCAGTGTTTTGCTGACTCATTGCTAACCTTCCACACGCATGTACACACATACACTGTGCCTCACCCACCCACATGCACACAAATAATCAAGTAAGCAAATCTGGGGAGTAGTAGGTTTAATGAAATCCCAGTTGTTTTTACTTACCTGTACACATTCTGGTTGCATTTATTTGTCTCTACTCTCAGAAACTAAAGTGTCAAAGTAAAACAGATGGGCTTGATTCTTGGAAGGATTTGGTAGGATTCTTATCTATTTTGGCTAATCACAAAGAAAGAGAACCAGACTTTCTGCTGGGTGTTTAGAACATTGCTTCAGGTTCCCATCTTCACAACTGAAAACTGGAATGAGCTTAAAAAACAATACTGATACCCAATTCTACCCTGGCCCAATTAAAACGAAACTTTTGACAGGGGAGGGCAGGGCCATGCAATGAATTTGTCAATACCTCCACGGTGATTCTAATGGGCAGCCAAACTAGGAGGGCACGTACTGCATGGAGCACTGGGCATTATACAAAAACAATGAATCATGGATCACTACATCAAAAATGTATTATATGGTGACTAACATAACATAATAAAATTAAATTTTAAAAAGAGAACTACTGATTCAGAAGATATAGTTGCTCTGCTATTTTCTCCTCTTTACATAGAGAACAGCAGTTCAGATTATTTTTGTATGATCCTGGAAGAATGAAACAAAAGTATGCGAAGCAAGTTATACTTCAGTAGGACCAAGTAAGCGAGGCAAGAGATTTCTATTTCATCACTTGATAAGCTATTGTCAAAATATAAACAGGCTGAGGTTAGAACCCACTTTGAGATCCAAAGAATTTTGAAACAAGCTCCCACAGCTGGAAAATAAACACAGGGTTTCTCCTGGCAGCACACTTTTCCCAAACTCCCAATGACATTCTGCACGTGCTGCTTCCTGAAGATAATGCTGTTTTTATTATTTGCTGTTTAATCTTAATTACTTTTGTTCTTCAGAATTACTCACCATACATTTTGGAATCCAGTGAATACATTAGTGTCTAGAGTATCCACTTCTTCCAACTTGTCCTTCATTAGTACAAAGCTGAGAACCAGCTATAAAACAAATGCTGCTAAATGATTTATTTCTCATCCACCAAAATATACTTGCTTTTGATGAACAGGAGGAAATTATTCAAAGAATTTAATGCAGTCAAGCAGGGGATTCTAAATCTATACATAGAATTTCAAATCCTTGTAAATAGGTCAATGACATCTGCTGAGTACGCAGAGATGCTTAGTACTATAATAGGAACCTAAAGTATATAGTTGAGATTGGACCTGACTTATGCCCTGAGAATTTTATAATCTTTCAAAAGAGACGAGATAGGTTGGCATTCAATGAATATGAATGCATACAAAGAAATATTCTGACAGAAACTGATAAGGAAGGGATTGTGCAGATCAAAGAATGAGCTGTAGTTAATTGAGGGAAATTTCCCTTGAGAAGCTTTCCTGAAATGGGCTCTGAACTTCAATCTAAAGTGAGGGATACAGTTTGGAGGACAGGAATGTTGAGACTATTCCTCGTATATGTGATAAATTAAATGAAAGCTCTAAGAAGTGGATAAAATGGAGTGAAATGGCAGGAAAAAAGAAAGCTCCTAGATGTCTCTAATGGCTGTGAAAAGGGACAGATTACATCTTGCTTGGCAATTTTTCTTTAAAATTAGTAATTTACTGACAGTTCTCTGAATTAAATGCTTTATGTGAACATTGATGGATGGAAAAACATGTTTCTTTGATGATAAAAGTTTTCTCCCATTTTAAAATATGAAATATTCTTATTACACCTCTCTTGTTATAAATATTGTTACTCCTTGTTGGATTATTCTAAAACCGGCTCCCGTGGCAGACATGTTTATTTACCATCACCAAGTATCCATGGGCTTTTCCATATTTTTCAGCCCCTATGATAAATGGGACCATTTGACAGTTCTAGGTAAGTGGACTGTGAGCGGAATCAATGTATGTCAGTTTCCTGCCAACACATGTAACAGTCAGCGTGTTCCCTGAAGTTCTCTCTCCCCCAGCTCATCTCCTGGAAAGTGGATGCCACCAATAGATTCAAGTGGAATGTCTGGGTCACAACTGAGGTAGGAACTGCCTGGAAGTGTCATCACGTAGTAGTAAACTTTATTAGGTTATGCTAACCAAGATTTGGGTTCCTTATCCTGGTATGTCCTAAGCTAATCTCATTAATGTACCCTCCCAGCTTTTTGTAGGAGTAATTTATTTATTTATTTAGTTTTTAGAGGGGATGAATTTCAGGAAAGTGGTGGCAACAGGGGAGGAGGGAATAGAAATATATAATTATAATTGAAGACTCATGTTCCAGCTACAGATCCTTTCTCCTTTGAAATAAGCTTCTGTACACCTTGTCAGGTTAAACTGCCTTTTTTTTTTTTTTTTAATTTTTTAACGCAGCCTAGCTAGAATAAGGCAAAACCTTTCTTTTGGGTTTCTAAAGAAGGTTTTATTCATTCATAATATTGTACTTTGGCAACAGAGTCCACTTATCTCACTTGCACATTATCTGAATTGCTCTCAATTCTCCTATTGATTTGTATTAGTCTTCTAATAAATGAAGACTAAGACCAATGTCCATTTGCTGAAATTCAGCTAAGAATTATCTCTAGCCCGAGAACTCCAATATGTTCGGGGACTTGTTCAACTTGTCCTTACAGTTGTTAAGACATTTGTGAGGAAAATGAGAGTTTCACTAAGAATGAGAGAAGGATGTACTTTCACAGGGGCTAATCAGAGCCTGATGTAATTTAAACAAATCAATTGTTCTTAAGTGAAATCAATTTCGTTAAGCTTCTGCCGTTGTGGTCTTTACCTTGCATGTCCATCTCTGGCCCACATTTGAAAAGTGAAACTGGTGTTGTCATTGTGAGTGATATGGCTCAGCTCCAGGTTCTAAGAGCTTCTGGTTCGGTAGGTAGCAGTCAACAGTCTTCTTTGCATTAATGGCATTTTGTTTTTTTAATTTGGGAGAAAGCAAAGCCATTCTTAACTTTCACCCCATTCTTTCATGATAATAATGGTAGATGCAAAATAGAGTCAGACAAAATTCCACAGTGATGCTCTTATTTTAAAAAAACAAACTTCAAATTTCATTACAAGAGCTTTTGCCCTTTTAAGAAATGCAGCACATTTGGCTATCACTTTCCCATTTTTGTAATATATTAACTTTATCACAAAAATGTTTCAGAAATAAAAATATTATATTTGTATATTTATAATAAGGGACATTGTTTTTAAAGACCATTCCTAATGAGCAACATGTTGATACTTTGTGTGGGCAGAAACATGTATCTGAAAATATTAAGTACAAATCAAACTTTACAAACCAAAGAAAATATACAGGAAAATGGTAAACTATAATCAAAATATTTTCAGTTAAATAGAGGTTTTGATTTTCCCTAAGGTAGCCATATTTATACTTTCCCATGATCTTCAAATACTATTCATGTGCTAAATATATAATGAATTTTATCAATGTATTTTATGGTTTGGCCATACCTGAAGAGTGGTAATATGGGTAAGAGTCTAGGAGAGGATCAGGGTGGGAGACATAACACTGCTAACTGACTAGCAGTCCTCTTTACTTCTCGCATCACTGGAAGAAGTACTGCCTGATCCCCTTGAGGCATCACCTAGCCAATTCTGACTTCTATAGGCATTTAATTTCATAACAAGAAGGAGCAGAGTAGAGAGAGGGGGAAAAAAAAAATCAAAAACAAAGAAAGCCAAGCAATATGATGTCATTTAGCGAAGGGAAGCGTATCCTAATAATGTTTCCCAGCTTCCAGGAGGCTATGGCTAAATTTGGGGACCACCACAATAATCTTGAGTCATCAAGAGTGATTAAGAAATAACACAGAGATATTAATAAAGCATTTCATCATTTAAAAAAAGCACATCCTAAAATTTTAGAATATATAAAAGTGAGTTAAATTTCAATTATGTGTAATATCATTTTATGTGGAATACCCCATTTCCTCTTGATAACAGCACATACTTTTATACTTGGCAACATTAAGGATGACATGATATGGTACTGGGCTAGGTACTATAGGAGAGAGAGGTAATGGAGACACTATTGTGTTCTTAAGTCCTTTTAACAAATTTTCTCTCTGAAGATGCCATGAATCACCTTAGGAGTCTTTGCATTTTCCTAAAATATACCCACCCCCATCTACTTGCTATCTGGCAAGTTAACAGAATGTCCTGATAAGGAAAGGCTACCACTTTCTCCTTCCCTTATCAGTACTTCGGGTTCCTTTTAGTCAATAAGGATAACACCACTGAGTCTTAAAGAGGTGTCAAGTAAGACTTGTCTATCACAGAGGAGACGCAGTACAACATTCTGAGGCAGTCACAAACACAGCTTTGTTCTTTTCTTTTTGGGAAAATGTATCAGGTCTAAGTTTATATCATCATTTCTCCATTGGAAGCTAATGAAATCTGGAATTAGAACATCACCAGAGGAGCATTTTATCAACCAAAAATAGAAATTATTTTAAATCGGCTGCTTCTGGTGTGTTGATAGTCTTGCTGTACCTGAGAGGGTGGAGCACAACGTGAGGATGTTTTTAAAACTTTCTGTAATTTCAGATAGTGCTATGTTCCTGTTGAAGTTCGCCACATGCTGATAGAAAAAAACAATAGATGGAAAGTCAAGAGAAAATGTGAAGCTCTAATTTATTATTTTATCTCAGTAATTCCAGGTGTAGGGCAGACAGACTAATGATTTTCCTCTTTTGAAGGTCAGAGATTTCAAGTCTCTTTCACTTTGTAAATCATGACTGAGACAAGTGCAGAGGCTTGAAGGGGGTATTTCTTTAAAAATCCACTGAGGATTTTTTCATTGCAGAAATGTCTGTTCATGTCTTCTGCCCATTGAAAAAGTGCTCAACATCATTTGGCATCAGGGAAATACAAATCAAAACCACAATGAGATACCACCGCACACCAGTCAGAATGGCCAAAATTAACTAGTCAGGAAATGACAGATATTGGCGAGGATGCGGAGAAAGGGGAACCCTCCAACACTGTTGGTGGGAATGCAAGCTGGTGCAGCCACTCTGGAAAACAGTATGGAGGTTCCTCAAAAAGTTGAAAATAGAGCTACCCTACGACCCAGCAGTTGCACTACTGGGTATTTACCCCAAAGATACAAATGCTGTCTGAAGGGGTATGTGCACCCCGATGTTTATAGCAGCAATGTCCACAATAGCCAAACTATGGAAAGAGCCCAGATGTCCATTGACAGATGAATGGATAAAGAAGATGTGGTATACACACACACACACACACACACACAATGGAATATTATGCAGCCATCAAAAAATGAAATCTTGCCATTTGCAGTGATGTGGATGGAACTAGAGGGTATTATGCTAAGTGAAATAAGTCAATCCGAGAAAGACAATTATCATATGATCTCACTGATATGTGGAATTTGAGAAACAAGGCAGAGGATTACAGGGGAAGAGAGGAAAAAATGAAATGAGCAAAACCAGAAAGGGAGACAAACCATAAGAAACTCTTAATCTCAGGAAACAAACTGAGGGTTGCTGGAGTGGAGGTGGGTGGGAGGGATGGGGTGGCTGGGTGATGGACATTGGGGAGGGTATGTGCTATGGTGAGCACTGTGAATTGTGTAAGACTGATGAATCACAGACCTGTACCCCTGAAACAAATAATACGTTATATGTTAATAATTTTAAAAAAATAAATAAAATTGCACATTAGCACTAAAAAAAAAGAAAGAAAGAAAGAAAAAAATTCACTGAGAAAAATGCTGTGTCAGGTTCCCTTCCTATCACCCAGTTCCCTCAAGTGCTTCTTATATGGCAAGTTTTCTACAGAATTTCATCCCACTGTTCACTTCTGTAGATGCAGACACTTCACGGAAATTTCTGAATGAGAAAGAACATTGCACCACAGAAAGACTGGTTAGCCATAATGGTTAGTCCTTAATTTAATATACCGACACTGTTAAAGCTGAGGTGTCTCCCATTGAGGAGTGACTGCGTTCATTTCAAAATAAATTTTAAAAAGTTGTAGGTGTTCTAGATCACATACAAAAAAAAATCTTCTGATTTTTAGTGAAAGTTCTATGATATTAATACCAAAGCTTGACAAAAAAAGACCAAAAAAAAAAAAAAAAGGAGAGAGAGAGAACAAAATAAGACAACTAAACCCACTTACAAATAAGAAGCAAAAAAATTCCAACTGAAAATCAGCAAACAGAATATAGAAGCAGAGTGAAGAATAATACACTATTGGTCAAGTATATGTGGAGTGGTTCAATATTAAAACCTATTGATTTAATTTAAAATATTAATAGGATAAGGAAAACTGACCCTCTACAGATGATGAAAAGTTATCTGATGAAATATGACATCCATTCTTTATTTAAAATATTGGAAACCTTTCAAATGTGTTCAATAACAAAATGGCATGGATTATACCACTACTACCATTTCACTTTGTTTCCTAATTACTCGTGGATAAAATTAAGCAAAAGGGGAAAAATTTGTGAAAATAGAAAAAAATGGAAGGGATGCCTGTGTGGCTCAGTCCGTGAAATGTCTGCCTTAGGCTCAGGTCATGATCTGGGGGCTCTGGGATCCATCCCTGCCTTGAGCCCGACACCTCCCCCTGCCCCCCCACCCCCCGCCCTCCGTGTGGACTGGACTCCCTGCTCAGTGGGGAGCCTGCTTCTCCCTCTGCCCCTCCCCCTACTTGTGCTCTCTCTCTCTCTCTCACTCACTCGCTCTCAAGTAAATAAATAAAAACTTTAAAAAAAAAAGAAAAAGTGGAGATAAAATTACTTATGATAAAATTATTTATTTTTGATAATGGTTTACTTAGAAAAAAGAATCAACTAATTGTTATTAATGGTAAGAGAATTAAATAAAGTGGCTGGGAAAAAAATTAATGTACACGATCAAATAGTTGTCATAAGTACTAAGACAGCCACTTAAATTATATGTTGAAAGAAAAGATTCATATATAATAACAAAAAAGATAAAACATGAATAAACTTAGGAAGAAATGCATGGGATCTATGAAGACAATATTAAAATACAAGTGAAGGACATGTGCTATTTTAACACATAGAAATTCATACCATGGGTGGCGCCTGGGTGGCTCAGTCGTTAAGCGTCTGCCTTCGGCTCAGGTCATGATCCCAGGGTCCTGGGATCGAGCCCCGCATCCGGCTCCCGGCTCCGCGGGAAGCCTGCTTCTCCCTCTCCCACTCCCCCTGCTTGTGTTCTCTCTCTCGCTGTGTATCTCTCTCTGTCAAATAAATAAACAAAATAAAAAAAAAAAAAAGAAATTCATACCATGTTCTAGGACTGGAAGTTTAAACAGCATTAAAATGTTAATATCTCCTGAGATAATTTATATATGTCAAGCCAGTCTTCTTCCAGTCAAGGCCTTCTATTTTAAAAGACTAGAAGGGGCTACTTCCTCCAATAAAAATGAAAATAAAATGTTTTTTAAGCTATACATACTTTATACTTAATGTAAAAGCAATTATGAAAAAAAGAAAACTAAATCACACTATAAAGCAGTTAGAATTAAAGCAGAGCAGTACTTGGTATGCAAATAAACAGATCAGTGAAATAAAATAGAAAATATGAAAATAGATTCAATATATGTTGTTGGGACCACTAGGTACCAATATAGAAAAAAAAATAAAATAAATTCCAGATACATAAAAAATTTAAACATTCAAAAAATTAAACATAAAAGTAATAGAATAAATATTGGAAGATTTTAGATTAAATAAGGCCTATCTTAGTAAAAAACAAAACCCAGGTAAGACCCCCCTAAGTATGGATTAGCTGATGGACTGAGCCTGTATTACCTGCTGAAGAGGACTCTCCCTGCAGATTTCCACCTCTCACTTTTTGTTGCCTATCATAACGTAGTGTACAAGGACCCAAGTTTAAGACTATACATTCATTTATATCTCAGAAACTGGAAAGACCTTTAGCCAAAAGATAGGCTGTAATAGAGGGGAACAAAGAAGTCTAGTGTGACACTGGCAAACTGATCATATTTCTTGCTGACATATTTCAGAGCAAAGTTTGTATCATACGCTGATTGCAGGTGAATATTGAGTCAGGAGGGAAAAAAAGGTGTATCCTTCTTAGCACTTACCATTCTCTTTCCACTCCTTAATTGCTTGGTCTTCAACATTCCCACTACCCACTCTTAGGAAGAATAGTTGTTTTCCTGAAGGTAAGTCTGGTCTCCAGGCCATGTTGCCAAGCCTGGATGCTATTTACACTGTTCAGGCCTTCCTGGCTACTCAGCTGTTGGAAGAGGGAAGAGTGGCTGAAGAAGGAATGACAAGAATGCCCAGACAATTTCCGCCTGGAACTGCTAATTCCAAGACTTCACTGCAGCCAACAGCCCTGGTACTGATACTTGAGTGTGGACCAACTGTGTTCAGAAAAGCAGAACATGTGCCCAAACCATAAGTGCTTGATGAGAAAGGCAAAACAGTGACTGGTGATTCTTAAATATGCAAATAAATGTAAGTCAAGAGGAAGCATTTTAGAAAACACGAGTCCTAAAGGAGAACACAGGCAGCAACCTCTTCGACCTCAGCCACAGCAACTTCTTCCTAGAAACATCGCCAAAGGCAAGGGAAGCAAGGGCAAAAATGAGCTATTGGGACTTCATCAAGATAAAAGGCTTTTGCACAGCAAAAGAAACAGTCAACAAAACCAAAAGACAACCGACAGAAAGGGTGAAGATATTTGCAAATGACATATCAGATAAAGGGCTACTATCCAAAATCTATAAAGAACATACCAAACTCAACACCCAAAGAACAAATAATCCAATCAAGAAATGGGCAGAAGACATGAACAGACATTTTTCCAAAGAAGATATCCAAATGGCCAACAGACACATGAAAAAGTGCTCAACATCGTTTGGCATCGGGGAAATCCAAATCAAAACCTCAATGAGATATCACCTCACACCAGTCAGAATGGCTAAAATTAACAAGTCAGGAAACGACAGATGTTGGCGGGGATGTGGAGAAAGGAGAACCCTCCTACACTGTTGGTGGGAATGCAAGCTGGTGCAGGCACTCTGGAAAACAGTATGGAGGTTCCTCAAAAAGTTGAAAATAGAGCTATCCTGTGACCCAGCAATTGCACTACTGGGTATTTACCCCAAAGATACAAATGTAGTGATCCAAAGGAGCACCTGCACCCCAATGTTTATAGCAGCAATGTCCACAATAGCCAAACTATGGAAAGAGCCCAGATGTCCATCAACAGAGGAATGGATAAAGAAGATGTGGATGGAATGGATAAAGAAGATATATATATATATATATATATATATATATATATATATATATATATATATATATATATATAATGGAATATTATGCAGCCATCAAAAGGAATGAAATCTTGCCATTTGCAATGACGTGGATGGAACTAGAGGGTATTATGCTGAGCGAAATAAGTCAATCAGAGAAAGACATGTATCATATGATCTCACTGATATGAGGAATTCTTAATCTCAGGAAATAAACTGAAGGTTGCTGGAGTGGTGGGGGGTGGGAGGGATGGGGTGGCTGGGTGATAGACATTGGGGAGGATATGTGCTATGGTGAATGCTGTGAATTGTGTAAAACTGTTGAATCACAGACCTGTACCTCTGAAACAAATAATACATTATATGTTAAAAAAAAAAAAAAGAAGAAGATAGTAGGAAGGGAAAAATGAAGGGGGGAAAATTGGACGGGGAGACAAACCATGAAAGACTATGGACTCTGAGAAACAAACTGAGGGTTCTAGAGGGGAGGGGGGTGGGGGGATGGGTTAGCCTGGTGATGGGTATTAAAGAGGGCATGTATTGAATGGAGCACTGGGTGTTATACGCAATGAATCATGGAACACTACATCAAAAACTAATGATGTCATGTATGGTGATTAACGTAACATAATAAAATTCAAAAATTCAAAAAAGCATTAAAAAAAAGAAAACATGGGTTAAGTCTTGAGCTCTAAAAAGAGAAACAATACAAAGTTTACTATGCTGTTTAGTATTATCACCTAGGAAGAAACTCAGCTCTTTTCCTGATTTACAAACAACAAAGTGAATTCAGAATCAATCTGGTGACAGATATGAAAAGAAGGCGTTATCTCAAAGGAAATGAATGAAAGTACTAACCGCTTTCAGCCAGAAGTAGTATTTATCCTTTCCTGTTTGTCTGACACAAATACTATGGTCACTTTTGGCTACAGCACGACTAACGGGGCTTACTGCTTAAATGGCCTGAGAGTTTTCTCAAAATCAAAACCAGTGTTTCTCTTTTTTTCTACTTTAATACCTGGTACTTAAGTCCTTCTGCTGAGCTTTTACTCCATAGCCATGTTGGAGACACTCTGGACAGGTGGCTGGTTCTTCCAGACCTTTTAAATAGAAGGGCTTGACTGGAGGAAGACTGGCAGAAAAAGCTTTACCACCTTTCATTTTCTGAGTTAGTGCAGATAAGGGAGCTATCAGCTTGGGCACCAGGCTACTGCAGCAGATCTGATTGAAGCCGAGATTACCGTAAATTAAGAATTTGTTATCACTTACAGCAGGCTGTCCTCTTTGCAGGGCTTCTGGGCAAAGTCACAAGCTGATTGAAGGGACTTCTTGTTCCAATAATACTGAATATTTATATTTCTGAGGCTAAAAGGACAACTTAAAGATAAGACATGTGCTGGTCTGCAACTCAGGAGCTTCCCGGATGAAATCTGAAACTGGGCCCTTGCACATGGAGGGCAAGGAGAGACGGAAGAAAGAGGCAGCTTCTCCAGATGGGCAGGTGCTGGGTTTAATAAGCAAGGGGATTTACCTATGAGGCTTGTCTTGAATGTGGAAAAATGAGTAGACCTCTGCACCCACTCGCCAGAAACTTAAAGTTTACATAGAGAGGCCTTACCTCAGTTAAGTCACATTACAGGTCAGATGATCGCAGCCACATATTTCTCTCTCACGGCTGTATCCTTGAAAATGGCTCTGGTGGTCCCATCGGCAGGCAGAACGTAGGTTCATTCCAAAGACATGGAGGCGGGGAGGAGCCTCGGATTGTGGGAGTCCAGCTTATGGGTCAACCTCCGGTCATGTCCTCTCAATGACCTCCTCCAACACTTCCCCCTCGTGAATGGCTCCTAAAATCTTACAGGCAGATCCCTTGAGGAAGACACAGTAAGGAAAGGGTTTCAGGAACACGGGAAGTGACTCCTTTGGCTGCTATCTGGATACAATGGGAGATACCACAGCAACTGTTAACGAGAACACACAGGTAAGTTAATGATTCCTAAAATCAGTAACAAGCCTTTCCACCAAGAGCCCCATGATCGGAACCACTGATTTACATCCCCTCACATGGAGTGTTAACTTGCGTCCTCGTGTGACTTGCTAAAGATGATACATTATCTGACTCATCAGGTAGGAAGGCCCAGCATTCTGTTTGGATAATAGCAAAGGTGTCCCCTTGTGAGGCAGTAATAATGTCCAAGGCCATTCTATTTGGAGGACAGCTTTTCTCATTAGAGACATTTCAGTCTTCAATAAAGAGAATTTTTGCGGGCTATCTTTAACGCTTTGGGGGTGAGTTTAGTAAGGGTTTCTTTGTGTGTTCAAAAGTCCTCTGCCAATGGAAGGGACAAAGACAGTGACCAAATGATCCTGCCAATGGAAAAGAGAATGTGCCCATTTGGCCTTGAGGAGAGAGAGGTTGCCAACTTTTGTTACCATGGGGCACTTCCAGAAGGCAGGGTATGTGGTGATGTTGCTCTTTTTCTCTGCCTCCTTCCTGGTCAGAGAAATGCCATCTCCCCCCATAACCCATAGCCACACTAACCATGCCTGGATGCTTTCCCTGTTTTTTTGCTGGAACTTGGCAGCTATATCAATAAAATCAGTGGGAGCATATTCTCTCACCATGAATATTTCTACTCTGAATTGGTGGGTGGAGTTTTTAATAAGGGAATTTACTTAGAAGGCTTGTCTTGGGCAGCCACAAGATCTCCACACCATGGAGAGTGTTGATAGATCCAGCTACATGCCAAGTAGGCAGAGTAAGGGACCATCAAGAGCAGTTCTGATCCACTCATAGGCTAGCCAATGTCTGACATTGCCCATTTGGGGGGGGTTCTTTTCAGTAGATTAAAGCTTTAACCTATAAAGTATAGATTCTTTTCCCCCTATGGGGACAATCTTTAAATTATTCATAGACATTTCCTCATTAGAGTGAGTGCGTTTCACATTTTTCCTGAGAACAAGTTTTTAAAAGTTTGGGGCTCTTAAGTATTTTTCATTGTCCTTCTTTACCTATCAGAGCCTTTATTATACTTCATTGTAAGGTACATGTTTGATGATTTGTTTTTCCTATTAGACCATAAGCTCCATGAGGGCAGGGACCTTGTTTATCTTCAAAAGGAGTTTATCCTAGTGCCCAGTACAATATTTGGCACTTAATAAGATCTCAGTATTTGTTGCATTGAACTGAATTTCATTAGACAGAATTGAATAAGAGGTCATTCCTTGATGAGAATGAATTCCTTTCTTCTTTTAATGAAGAAAAAAGGCAGAGGCAAGAGCTAATCTCACTACAGACAGGCTTCACCTACCAAAAATCATTAAAAGCTTGACTCACCTTGAACATTATTTAATGATCTATCTATTTTACAGATAAGCTAACAGATTCAGTGATGTGCCCAAAGGCACACAGATAACTAATTGGCAGAACGGGAACAAGGGTCCAGGTCTCCGGACCAGTAGTCAGGCATTTATTTATCTTACCCCAATTCATCTTTCTTTTATTTCAAGATATTGGAAGCGAATAGGGAAGCATTGGCAGCATATGGCCGTGGAGGGAATTCAGCAGCAGGATCTGGCAGGCACACCTACTCTGGTAAACATTGGCTTGTTAGTTACAGACTTTTATGGAGGTCTTATCAACAAATGGCCTCTAAATCGCAGATGTCCTCTACTTGCTGGAACAGTTGGTTATAATGCCTAGACGGAAGGATGCTGTACTCTCCTATCTAGAGAACTGGTGTCTGAAATAATGAGGAAACTTCTAGGGGAAACTCCTTGAAGAATTATGGCATCTCTGACACCTGTTAGGTGGTAGGGTTCTTATTTTCCAACTTTCTTCTCCACCTTTTTGCTTCCTTGTTGTTGTTGACATCCATCTGAGGTCTGCTGATGATCCCATCAACATGGTAAATTTGCTACTTTGAAGTTGGTTGAAATGCATTTGTTAATGCCATGCCCCTTCCGTATAAAGAACAACATTGAGGTCACAAATAAATTGACAGGACAGCTTCTTCAAAGTTTAAATTCCAGCAGGCAAGCGATGTACTATCAACCATGGCAATCTGTCACTACTGAATGTCAGATAAGAGCAATTGAAAAATATTAGCTATGTTTTAATGCACATAAGCACTATAATCTAGTTGATAAAGTTGTTTTCCATAGGGGTAAAGGTAAACGATTCTGAAACTGCTATACTTGTGTACTAGAACTGAACATTTAAGTAAGTGGATGCAGATGATGAGAGCCACATTTATCACCATTGAAGTGGCAGTTAACAGATGGGCAGGGACAGGGGGGTAAAATGATCCATGTGGCAGTGGATTTGAATTGGAAGTATCAGTATGCACTTTTGTTTAGCTTAATACAGATACATGTACTTACATATAGAAATATTTTTAAATATGTGTATATACATGGGATTATATGCACACATATAGCCTCTTGCTCTGTCAGCTGAAAGGGCCTGAAATAAACAACATCCCAGTAGAAACAAGCACACCCAACATCCAGAACTTGACTTCTAATATTATTTTTTCAAAATTAAAAAAAAAAAAACCTGAGAAAACAAAAAACTAGGCTTTTGGGGGAAATGTCTGAAATGTCTGATTTTAGGAGTAGGGGATTAAATATACAAGATAATCCTGAGGCATTTGTAGTCCAAAAAGTAAGAAGGTGCTCAAAAACAAACAATAACAACAACCCATAAACCAATCTACATTGATGAGGATACACAAAAGGGACAAAAGAGGCAACTGGAAGTGTTTACAATGGTCAAAATCAGAACAATTTGAGCCACAAAATTAATAAGTAGTGTTGAATTATAACCCAAAATATAAATAAGTATTCATGATCCATATATATATATATAGTGGAGAAGGGGTGAATTTCTCATTCAGAAGAATTCCAGGTAAGTTATATAGATAATCCACACTAAAGGAGGAAAATCATAACTCTCCACTCCTCAAGTACGGAATGCAGATAGAGAGGCAGTATGGGAAGGGATAAAAATGAGAAACTTTACAGTGGAGAAACCTGACAAATACTACCTAAGCCAGATGATCAAGGTCAGTATCAATGATGACTTCATGTTGATAGTTTGTACCTTTGATGTGATATGATGAAAATGGTACTTTATTTCTGTGACCTTTCTCCCCAAAACCCATAACCCCGGTCTAAACTTGAGAAAAATACCAGACAAATCCCAGCAGGGGAACATTCTGCAAAATATTTGACCAATATTCCCCAAAACTGTAAAGGACATCAAAATCAAGAAAATTAAAAAAACTCTGCAGCCAAGAGAAGCCTAAGGGGACACAGTAATTCAATGTAATGTGATATCCTGGATGGGATCCTGGAAGAGAAAAAAAGATATTAGGTAAAAACTAAGGAAATCTAAATAAAGTATAGACGTTAGTTAATAGTAATGTATTAGTATTGGTTTATTAATTATAATACATGTATTATACTCACATAAGATGTTAACAGTAAGGGAATTGGGTGTGTAATATATCAGGGTATGTAGGGATATTTTGTACTATCTTCTTAGTCACTCTGTAAATCTAAAAGTGTTCTAAAAAATCGTTTTTAAAAAAAGCAAATAGAGTCTTTGTTTACACTTAATGTAAACATGTTTTTGCTAGCAGGTACTCTGTTTCTCAAGACTTCTCATTTCTGCTATTTATTAAGATTTAACCACCATATTATTATTGCCTTTAAGTATCTGAAAGTCTATCACGTGAAAGGGGAAGTAAACATTTTCTGCTTTAGATGGCAGAAAAATGTAAAAATCAACAGCAAGGCAGATACCAGGCCCCTAATATGGAATTTTTTTCCAGTTCCAACAATGGAAAATGCTGATTCATGGAGTAGTAAACTTTCTTTCCATTCAAGCAGAGACTGTCTGATACCGTTAGATTAGAAAACCTCAAGGATTCTTCCAACTCTGTTCTAAATGTCTGAGGACAGTTGCCCAATTCTCTGTGTAGTCAAAGCTTAGACAATTTACCAATGTGAATCTGGACTCACAGCCAAGACTTTAAGACTTTTCTGTCTATTGACCACAATTCTAAGTTTAGCTGATTGCTCAAAACCTACCAGCTGCTCTAGTCATCCAATAAAAGGAAAGTAAATTAGCCTCGTAAGCTATGCCCTTTTTGAGCCATGCCATTTGGTATGTTCCCTCCTTGAAGTCTTGAAGAGTCATATGATCCAACTCAGTACTTTGGCAGTGTTATGATTACCCTATGACACCAATCCTGGTCTTGCAAATCTAAATGCCACAACCCCACAGTTTGGCTCAAACACTCTGTAGTTAGGATTTCGATGATTGCTAGTGAAGTGAGAGACTTTGCAAATGGGAGTGTGGTTAGGTGGGGGGTGGAGGAGGGTGTGGAATGAGAGTTTTGTATTTCAATCTCATTTTGTGAGTCCAGCTCTCGCTTTTAATGATAGGAGCAGGAAAATTCTTTTGAGGACAGGGTAAACCAAGAAAGAAAGGGAATTCCTACATTTGAGACACTTTCCAGAGACAATACTAAAAATCTCTTATTTTTCCCATCCCATCCAAAAAGAAAAAAGAAAAAAAAATCTCTTCTTGATCTAACCAGTGTTTACCAAAAATTTTTAGTTTACAGCATACTTAGAAAATGATTATTTTTTTGTATCCACACTAGAGTAAACAGAGAAGGTGCTGGAAAACAAAAACACCAGCCTGGTTTCTATCTATTGCAACCAACACAAGTGTTGGGAGATCAGTGTCTTAGCCTGTGTGTTGAGAGGATTATTTCTTAAACAAACAACTTAATATAATTTTTATTACACAAGTAACTCATACTAATTACATAAGCTCAATATTATGAAATGGACATTCGCAGATCACACATATTAAATAAAGGAAACTTCTTATGGCTCATCCTCATATAAAATACGGAATCTCTAGAAAAGCACAGAGAAGAAAGTAAAATAAATAGAGTCTAATCCCTATACCTAAGGAATCATATATAACATATTGATCTATATACATGATTATGTTGAGTTTTTTCCATTTGCATATATATATTACTTTACATAATTTAAATCACATCACAGTACATAGTTTTTATAATCTGCAATATTTCCTTAATATTTAATAGTGAGTATTTCCCCAAATCATTAAGTATTCTACAGCATGATTTGCAATGACTCTTGTTATTCCCTCATACGAATAAACTAATTTAATTTAAGCAATCTTCTGTGGTCAAGTATTTAATTGCCCCAATATTTTGCTATTAAAACTTATGCTTCTTTATAAATGTTTATAAGGGGGATATCCCTTATATCATGCATCATGATATCCCTTATATCAGCATATCCCTGATCATGCTCCAAATATTGCTGGGTACATGCACATTTTCAGATATTAGATACTTTGCGAAATCACTTCCTTGGAGGCTGTATCCACCAGGAGCAGGTAAACATCTATCTTCTCATTAACATTCTGCATTACTGTTTTAAATATCATCTATTCATATATTTCTCATCTGGATTTCTCAGGAGAATTTCAGGGTCCCTAAAGTCCTGTTATGTTTGACATTTATGGTGAACTTTCCACTAGAGTTTTAGGGCTAAAACAACTCAGCAGCCTGCTTGGTGCTTGCCCTTCTTTTCAAAGATCCCAGCCCATTGCAGAGACAGATTGCCTTGGGCTACCAGCAGAGTCAAATGCTACAGACAACAGCCTAGGTCTCGATCCTAAAAGGAGCTTTGTGCTTGAAATTTCTCATCTCCAGCCCCTAACTGATGTTCAATTTCATGTTCAATCATGAAGTGGAGCAGAGGTCCTACCAAGTGAATGATAGTCCATTCATTATTAGAGACAAATTCATTGCCCTTTACCACCTGCTGCCATGTTAGATCCTCGCTAAATTAGAACAGTCTCTGGGTGGTCCGTAGCTTCAAATGGGAAGGGGCCATAGTTAAAAATAGAGAAAGGAAGGACTGTTTAGATGCTGAGGAAATAGGTAATCCTTCAAAACAAACCAAAGCAAAACCAAAACCCACTAAGCTAAAACATCTGAAGAATTGTGAGTTTTCTCTACTCCAGGGGCCAGTACTAGGCTAATGTGTAAAACACATGGAAACAATCTTCAGGTCAACAAGAGGATAAACCTTTTTTAATTATTAAAGCTATCTAACAATGAAAAAGGCTGATTCATGAAATAATGTTTTTTTTTTTTTTTCAGAATGCCTAGGCAAACCGATCACCCTCTGTTTAGTCACATTGTACATACTCACATTATTAGAACTAATTATAGAAATGTATAATTGGATTTACATGGTTCCTTCTACGACGAGGCCATGATGATCTCTTTGTTGCTAATATCTGTTAATATTATAGGGAACAGATAATAGGATTTCAAAGTTCTGAGTTGGTCTCTTATCTCCAAAATATTCTTACCCAATTAGAAGCAGATCCCTTTGATTTAAGATTATAATAGCTCTGGATAGTAATGAAGTTTCATTTATAACTCAAAGTGAATGAGTTATGAAATCCTTTCTTGAGGGAGGAGGGTAAAGTGAAATTGGTGCCTTTGGGCAAGAAACACAGGGAAGGATAAAAAAGAAAAAAAAAAGTTGAGTCAGAGAGTGCTAAAGACAAAATCTGCTGACCATAGGCTATTACTCTTGTTTTGTTATTGTTGTTGGCTTTTTTTAAGGGCCCCTTTTGGAAGCAACTGCCTTGCATGATTTAAAGCATTTTTATTGCTAAAAATCCTGCCTCGGAGCAGTGATATTGTGGGGGAAAGTAAGTTTTCTTGCCCTAGAGTCTATATGGTATGAAAGATCATTCATTGACTCCGCCAAACTTTCCTGCTTGTAAAAAGTTCAAATAAAACCATTTTAATAAAATTTAATTTTATTTAATAAAATAGTGGAAGAGGAGGAGGAAGGGATGGAGCACAGGGTGTGGTCAAGATCCAAATGTTCCTGGCATTGGTAGGGTGAGCTTCTTTGAAACCAAGTATTTGGGTTTGCCAGCTGATCTCAATACAGTGGCATCCTCTCTTCACTTGAGACTAAGCCTCATCCAGTCATTCACTTAATAAAGATACAGCAAGTGACTAGTTATGTGCCACACCCTTCAATGGGCTCTGGGGATACAGCAGTGAACCCAGCAGACCAACTTCCGGACTTCGTGAAGCTTATATTACTAGGTTGAGCTCTCCTCTGGTAAGATAGTATTAAACCCCAAATTGAGTATAACTGTAGCAACAAAAGCAGAGGTTTTTGGCTTAATCCCAGAGCAATTCAAATTTAATAAATCTAGTAACATCCTAGGTTTCCCGCATTGCAGGTTATCAGTCCGCTCCAGCTTTATTCCTCAGTTTTGCGATCTGTAAGAGGAAGACACTCCCACTAAGAAGCTCCCCTCCCCTGCAAAAATGGGTTTCCAGCCTGTGAGTGGAAAAACGTGAACCGTCGCTAAATTTAGCCAAAATTAGCATCGTGTAGTCTGAGAGATTTTTCAGCCAAGCAAATTGCATAATCTAAATGCAACCACTTCTTCTCGCACCCTTTTCCTGAGAGCCTTTCCGACATTCACGTTGCCAGTATTTATGCAGCCAACGTTGTTCAGTGCACTTTGCTATAAGAGATTAAGGGTTGGCTACAAATAATTTCCAATGAATAACTCTAATTAGCCGCTAAAATTGGCATATTTCCTGCTATCTGAAATTAGATCACGGAGTTGGGTTGAGATGAAAAAGCCCTATTAAACTCTCTAGACGTCCAATTCCCATTTGCTGAGGGAAATTACTGTTTTGAACTTTATCTGCCACTATCTGAAGAAGTCCGGAGTCAGCGGTAATAAAAAGATATGTGGAGTCTGGACTTTCAGTTTGCTCCTGGGATTTTCCGAAATAGACTCGTGAGAGCAATAGCCCTGGGAGGTATTTCGGTGGATTTGAAAGAATAAAAGGAGGGAACTATTTTTTTAAAAGAGGTTAAAACGCGATACTCTGAAGTTGTCCACATACACGTGACCCTAACAAAGAAATGTAGTTTTCATTTAATGCTGTTAACCAACAGATGCATGGATTTTTCTTGAGCCCAGGATGAATCCTTTCCGGGAGAGGTTTCTCTCAGTGTGCCTCTTTCAGCCAGGCAAATGGTGCACGTGCCGTGGTCCCGTGTTTGGGGAGAGCTGCTTACCCTTCCCCAGCAACCCAAAGCCGGGCGTTTTCAAGGCCGCACGTGTGCCTTGAGTCTTGCATTATTAATAAGCACCTGAGGTGGATGCTCTTGTTGTGGGGTCCTGTCTGCTGTCATCAGCTGCTGTGTGGCTGATCTGCTGATAGTTAACACACCAGATGTCTGGTGCAGCTATGTATACCTCTGGAGCTTCTTTTGGGTACGATTAATCATTCAGCTCTGCTGATTCCAAAGGAACAATCAAGAAGATAAGACAAAGGGGATGGGGCATGGAAAATCAGTGCAAGAGTTTTGAAGGAGAGAATACATTGCGTTGGAATAATAAAGTGACTTCTTTTTAACCGTTAGAATTAATCTGTATTTTACCAAAAGTTAAATATTCCCTTGACAAAGTACTTTCAATAATCCATTAGTAACTTTTCATCCCTTCCTTGGAAAGTGCCTCCTAATAAATCTTTCCAGAAGGAACACAATAACTTCAAAAGGATGCACACCAAGACTGGTATCTGGCCACCGGTGGCTGGCTTTTTAAATCACATAAAGAAGTGGTATGGTTTCTGCAATTAATTTCTTGTGAAATTTTCTTTAAAATATGAAACCTAAAGTATAATAAAAATTTACTTTATAAATAATGGGGTTTTATAGTTATAATTATTTAGCAAGTTATTAGAGTAATGATAACATAATTGACTATTTTTGCTTTCACATTTTTTATGCACACCAGACTTTTTAAAAAGATTAAAGTACTTACTTTTTAAAAAGTAAGTATTTAAACCAGAACAGGACTGTTTTCTGTCTATGTATGGTTTTACTCTAAATACTTTGAATTTTTAAAATATGTATTCATCTGAGGCAGAAAATTGACATATTTTATTCCCATTGCACAGAGGAGAAAATCAAGGTACCGAATTAAGAGAAGGTAATCTTACTTTACAATTTAATAATTCGGACATGTTTGTTCTATTTATTTGCTAAATGAAAATATTAATGAGGAGACTGATTATTTCAAAACTGTCAGCACAGACTATGATGCAGAAGTGAGCATCAAGCCTGTGATATATTCTATATTTTGTTTTGGATTTTGCAAGAGGATTTCATCACTAAAAATAAAAAGTAAAAAAGTAAATAAACTTAAAAATTAAAAAAATACGTATAGCACAGAAAGTGTCTTTTTTTTTTTTTAAGATTTTATTTATTTATTTGCCAGAGAGAGAGAGAGAGAGATCACCAGCAGGGGGACCAGCAGAGGGAGAAGTAGGCTTCCAGATGAGCAGGGAGCCGATGCGGGCCTCATCCCAGGGTCCCGGGATCATGACCTGAGCTGAAGGCACATGCTTAACCCACTGAGCCACCCAGGTGTCCGGCACAGAAAGTTTCAAGTCGAATTTTCTAAGGCTTCCTCATAGATACCTTAAGAGTGTTTAAGGAAAATGAAATACTTTTGAAGACAACCAGGTAGAAGGGTGTAACAGCCCCCTTTTTTTCCAGAAAAACAAAACCACATATAACCACATACACAGACACAGACACACACACATAAATAAATATATAAATATATGTAAATGAAAATATTTCTTTTGAGGAATTGGCTTATGCAGTTGTGAGGATTGGCAAGTCCAATCTGCAGTGCAGACTGGCAGGCTGGAAACTTTCACACAGGAGCTGATGTTCCAGTTTTGAGGAAGAATTTCTTCTTCAGGGAAACTTGTTTTGCTCTTCAGACCTCTCCACGGTTTAGCTGAGTCACACCCACGTTATTGAGAGTGACCTCCTTTACTTAAGGTCAATTGATTGTCGATGTTAGCGACATCTACAAAATACCTTCACAAGGCCACACCTGGGTTAGAATTGGTTGAAGTAACTAGCTGTGCTAGCCCAACCAGATTGCCACAGAAAACTATCCCAGAGGCCAAGAAACTTGCCTCTTCTCAGGGGTCCAGATGGGCCCCGTACTCCCATAGCACACAAACCTACATAGGGAAGGAAATTGCATCGAATTTTAATGACCTCAATGTACGAAGACTTACGAGTAAATCTCTCATTTTAGAAAACCATTCACTATTGTAATGTCACTCCTTTTCACTTAACAAGCACACTACTCACATTTTCATGAGAAAATTTTCTGTGGAAATGAGACAGGGATTATCAGGTTTCTCTGCTGAAGAAAAAAATCTCCCTCAGAAAGGTGAGGGCCATGCCCTCATGCTGTGGCCCAGCTTAATGGAAGAACTGGATTTTCTGGGTTTGTGTCTCAGTTTGGACACTTCCTAAGTGTGTGATCTCAGTATCTTTGTCAGTGAAATGGGGACAGAAGTAATCCCACTGCAGAGCTTGTTGTGTAGAATACGTGTTTCCCAGCAGGATCTATGGAACTGATAATATTATTCCCAGGGGTGTTGGGAATAGCCCTAGAAATCCTTGAATTTGTCATCTGAGTGCCACTGAAATCAGGCCAAGTATTGTAATTTACATTCCTAAGTCAGTACTACTCAAATTTGGATCTGTGGGCTAATGCTGGTCAGAAAATTGTTGGTGACAGATCATGATGAGATAAATACATAAATTGTTACAGAAATACTTTTATTGTGGTAGTATATAATTGGATTGGCAAACAAACAGATTAGTCCTCGCTACACTATATATAATTTGGGAAGAAGTGGTCTTAGAAACTCTTATGTATAGGAATTTGCAACTAGATAAAAATTAAGTACTAATTTCAACAAAATTCAGTGTGTTACCTCCTCTAGAAAAATGGTATTTGTGATGCCTATTACTAGTCTTTGGTGTGTTTCCCCATTGTTTTGTCGTTGTTTGTATATTGACTCCCTAACTGGAGTTTGAATCTTGGGCATGCTGGGCTCCATCTTGTTTGGGCTCCCAAGGCCTAAAACAGTAATTGGCACATATCTCATGCTGATATCTAATGTTTTAGATGAATGAAAGCATAAATAAGTGACAGACGTCAAACTAGTCAAGGATGGAAAATGAAACAAGCTTGTTATTTTCTGTTTTATAATAGGTTGAATGAGAAAAGTATTAGGGATATTAATAGATCTTAATAGATATTGCATACAGATAGATATTAATAGATTATGAAAAAATTTGATTCTTTCAAATGTTATGTATACTACAGTGAGCATACTGCTTTTGAATTTGAATATGTGTTTACGAACAGTTTTAAATGAGCGAACTGTGTTATGGGTGTAACCTTGAGAAAGAGAAGGACAGAACAAGGAGATTTGCTTCAGGCAAACATACCCTTTGCAAACTTAGTGATTGGAAAGGTGCTCTTTGTCTATAAAGTAGTGGCAGTTTCTTCCAGAACACACAAGGAGTCACATTTGTTGACATTCTCATTAAAACTTTAAAATATTATTTATTTATTTATTTGAGAGAGAGAGAGCATGAGAGGGGGGAGGGTCAGAGGGAGAAGCAGACTCCCTGCCGAGCAGGGAGCCCGATGTGGGACTGGATCCCGGGACTCCAGGATCATGACCTGAGCCGAAGGCAGTTGCTTAACCAACTGAGCCACCCAGGCGTCCCTCATTAAAACTTTAGACCAGGAAAACAAACAAAACAAAACAAAACTTTAGAACAGGAAAGTTTATATGAATACCTAATTGTATCAGTACTGTAATTCTGGGGGGTTATTTAGATCCTTTCCCCACAAACTAAAAAGGCAAAGAACACTAGATTAGATCTACATAGGAGACTTTGAGCTGACATCTGTGGCTCAGATAATAATAATGCTTTGTTAGGCTGATGTTCTCTCAAATAAGCATGATGTTTTCTTCTGGCATGGAAGGTGACATCTCTTTTCCTGAAACTTTAAAAAAAAAAAGTCTTTCCATAATTGGCTAGTTACCTAGCCATCACTCATGAGTCCCTGATGCCATTTCACATCAGTTTCATCATGCTGTGCTAACACATCAGATCAGCTCATCATAAAACACAGACCTAGGGCACGCCAAAAAAAGCCAATAATTATTGATCTTTCAGGGTGAGTAACTTGTATTAATCATGGAAAGATCAAAAGAAGTATGTTCAACTAAAACTTATTCTCCAAGAATTCTTTGAGGTTTCTTGAATAGAAAGAATATTATTTCCAGGAGACACAGGAAAACTTAAACCGAAAATGTCCCTATTGGTTAGCTTACTAAAATGACAGTATGCTGTCTATGATTCAGCAACATTTAAGGAACTCATATATATTTATTGGGATCTACTTGTGTGTTCCTCTGTCATGATGTCATGATATGCTAAAGGCCATCAGCTTTGTAGTCTTACAGACCCAGATTTTAATTCCAACTCCACAGTTGTCTAGCTATGTGACCTGGGGTAAGTCATTTATAAGCTCTGAGCCTCTATTCCTTCATCTCAAATAGAAATTATAATACATACCTTGTAGAACTATTGTAACTATTAAATGTCATTTGAATATAAAGTGGCTAGGGGCGCCCGGGTGGCTCAGTCGTTAAGCGCCTGCCTTCGGCTCAGGTCATGATCCCAGGGTCCTGGGATCGAGCCCCGCATCGGGCTCCCAGCTCCGCGGGAAGCCTGCTTCTCCCTCTCCCACTCCCCCTGCTTGTGTTCCCTCTCTCGCTGTGTCTCTCTCTGTCAAATAAATAAAATCTTTAAAAAAAAAAAAAAAAGTGGCTAGCACTGATTCTAGCATATGATAGGTACTAAACAAATGTTGATTCCCTTCTTTGTGCTCCCCTGCTGGGTCCTCGATTGAAGTTACTTCAAGGTGCTTTCAGATTTCCGGCTCTCTTGTCAATTTGTTTGCTATTTAATGATTGAGGTGAAATACACAAGGTAGAATGTATTTTAAATTTGATACAGTCTTTTTCCCCACCTCAAGAGATCTGATTCTTCTTTTGGAAGCTACTGAAACATGATTCTGGCCACTCCTTAAATTTGCAGCTCAAGAGAGATTGCCAGGCCAATATTTCACTTTCTGTTCAGTGCAGGCTGGCTACCCAAATTTAATTTCACTTCAAAATAAGAAACTTTTTGTTTGTTGTACTTTCCAAATACGTTCTTAAGAACAGTAATGTAAAAGTTTGTTCTTTCAGTTTTACTGAATTTCCCTCCACCCACACACAAAAAAGAAAAAGTGAAGTCCACATGAAATCCCATGTCTAATAATGGTTTCTTAGGAAATAGCCTTCTAGGTCCCCCCCCCCCCCCCCCCCCGCCCCACCAAATGTGGTGTCTGGCCTGCTTTTCATCTGTCTTGTTCTTTTATTTCCTAAAGGGCCATGTGCTCATTTGGTCAGTCTCATGTGGGTATAGAGAGTTGAAAAATGTGTCCTAAGTTCATATAGATTATTTTACTTATTATTTCCATTCTAAATGAACAGGAACATTCCAGAATTTCTTTTATGTAAAATAGGAGAAGCTTTTCATAATGGGTAGAACTAGAGTTTTGTTACAAGGTTCAGTCCTTTGTACAAGAAGATTAAATCAGTGATGGGAAGCTCTGAACCATCCCACTTCTTGCTTTGCAAACAACAGGCCTTTTCCTTATAAGCTGGGGGAATACCAAAGACTAATTTGGGGGGATACAGAGTTTTTAACCATGTAAAGCTATCTTTCATATATACACACAGAACACTGGCTCAACTTCTCTGGCGTCATGCTCCAAACAGCTAAGCAAACTTTTCTGAAAATCTTAAAATTGTGTGTTAACAGTTATAATTTAGAGAGTAAGAATTATTCCCTACCAAGCATATTGGATGTAGCTGAATATTCATAGTTAATATTTGTTTAAGAATGTGCCTTTTCACATGATCATGCATACCTCCCAGGAGCTCCTCCCTACAGATATTAAGGAGACAACAAGCAATAGATTATTCTAGAAACCCCATCTGACAGAGAAGTTTAATTTCAAAAATTTATCATGTTATCCTTAAGGATATGCCACTTTCCGGGCTTTTTCATTCAAACATACCTCTCACCTGAGACTTTTTCTCATCCAGTTCCAAAATTCTCAAACAAACAAGCATGTTCCAAAAATAAATGGAATTTACCCTGTGATGGCCTTACAGCTCCTAAATACAGAATGACTTCATTAGTAGAATTCAGACTATAGCATGAGTAATTTGTTTAAAATAAAGGTGGGGGCCTGCTAATCGAGCAGAAGAATCTCTGAAACATGAGCCCTATCTGACAAAATCCTTAGATCACTTTATAAATATCAATAAGAAAGTATGTTCGTGGTGTCACTGTCTCAGGACTACACCCAACATGTGCCACGCCGAGTCATAGGCTATGTATGTGGCAGTGAAAGAGCAGATGAGTAAGCCAAGAGTCCAATGTTCAACTTATGGAGACAGCTATCTTGAAACTTCTAGAAAAGAGGAGATTATTCTGTTTCAAAACTCATGAAAGATTTAGCATCCTATAGTTAAGTAAGACCTATTTTAGAATCTATTTTCTTTAAAAAATTTCTTTGTGACCTAGGGCCAGTCCTGTATCTTTCTTTTAGTCATTGCTAATAGAAATGTTATTTCTAATTTTTTTTTAATTTAAAGTCTCAAAGCTTTCTTTAAACATCTCACATAAGTAATAACACTGCATGGTTATCTCTTATTTTGAAACATACGCAGCCTTTAAAGTTGTAAACCTATAAAGAGATTAAATGGAGAGAAATAGAAGACTTTGATTCTAAGGAGTAAAGCAAGCAACTAATCATCTAATAATTACTGAACATGGTGGACCATTGTACTCTTTTCTTGCCCTAAGGAGTTTATAATCCTTTGGGAAGACATGTCATAAATTAAAACTTAGTAATCTGTAGCAAGGATCAACAATTTTTTTTTCTGTAAAAGCTCAGATAATAAGTATGTGGACTTCACAGGCCTAGAGGAAAAGCCAAAAATATTACATAACCAGTTATGTAAGAAGAGAGAATACTCTTGCCCTGCCCTGCCCTACTGCGTTTGCTTAGGGTGGACCATTCAATGGTGGTAGGCCACTTTTGGGTCAGCTGCAGTCAGCAGGATATATTCTCCAGACCAAGAGAAACCAGCCAGAAGTGGAGGGGCCTATGTGGGCGTATAAGGAAGCTGCTGCCTTAATCAGATTCACCCTCTGCTCCCTTGACATTCAGACCTCCGTCCATTCTTCCTTATTCCCAGAGAGCTCATCCCTCTCAACTAAGACAGATGGCCAGAAGCAAGGTGGTTCAACGAATTGCTGGTTCCCCAGCTGATTTTCTACTACTTGGTAGATTCCATCCCTGGCAGTTGCCAATAGCTGAGGTCCTAAAATGTAGATGGTGACCCTGGACAGCAGTGAGGCCCAGCCAGAGGCTAGTGAGATAAGCATGAGAGCAGAAAGAGAGAGACAGGGGCAAATCTATAGGTAAGTGATCAATAGGTAAGGACCATGTACCAAGGACCCTGTTAGGTCAGGAAAAACTTAACTAAGAAGATGATCACTGAGCCTAGTGCTAAAGGTTATATGGAAATCGAAGGAAGAAAGAGGAGAGAAGAGATCACTGCAGATGGGTGAAGCGAAATTGTAGAAGGATAACTTTTTAAAAGCTCAAATCACGACTCTTATAAAATATAAAATAAAATATAAAACATGTCAAGGATTTTATTTAGCTAATTTTTGTTTTATTCATTATTTAGGAAATCCATAAAATGTTAAAAAAACATTTCAAAAGAGAATCAAAGAATAGGTACCTATATAGACATTAAGGAATGCTGAGGTAGATTAGCTAATGGATACAGAACTGGTGCCTTCAACAAGCTAGAAATCAATTTCATCTCCATCACTCAAAATTTGTTTGCATTTCTATGAACAGGAAACACTTGCATCACCATCATCTCTTTACAAATTATCTCCAGAGTGTTACAAAATAGTCAAAGAAAGTGAAAGGCACATATCCTTATAGAATCAGATAACCCCATGAGGGTCCCTTAGATAATGCTCAATATTCAATTGTAACAGTACCCAGTAGACACTTTTTTTTCATTTCAAATTCTTTTACCTGACAACATGAACAAAACAAAAATGTAGTGTGTTGGTTCAGAGATACTTATCTGAGATGTTCAGTTCATCATTTGAATTTTTCAGAATTGCTATGTATGATACACTATTTTTGCCACATTAAACCTAAAAGTGTTAAAACTGTATTCTAATGTTATAATTTCTAGCCCCTTGGTAGATATGTGAGGAAACTGGAGGAATCCAATATTGATGAAGAACAAGAGGCTTTTCAGTGCTCTTCAAATTACATAATGCACAGAGTAAACCTCCCAATTCTATGCATAAGGACAGTCCTGGTCACTGTTTTAGCCCAAAGAAGTAAGTGCAGAAAGGGAAATAAATAAATAAATAAATAAATAAAGAGAAACAAAATAAAACATAAAAACCCCCAACAACACTGGATAACCAAGAAAATGTCAATTACAAAGCCCAGTAATTTCACTTTGAATAGATAAATAGGATCTAGTATGTAAGAAATTAAGAAAGTCAGAATCTCTTGGCAAATATGAGATCTTCCCTGTGTTAAAATGGACATAAGACTAAAAACAGGAAATACACAAGCAGCATGAGAGCCAAGAAGTAGATACGAAAAAATAGCAATTTGAACTTTAAAAATGTAATGTATTATCTGTAGTGCTATTAGGGCTCTTGAGTAATAAAGTAGCAGGTTGGTAAAATACAGCACAATAAGTGATGCTCATAGCAATGACTTGGCATCATGGATAAAAGCACAAACCATGTTCAGAGCAGTTTCATTAAGAAGACGATTAAATACAGAACATAATTTTTGGAAGACTTCTGCCAAAATTTAGTTGCTATACTTTTAAAATGTGAGTGCTGAGAGGGAATATCAGACTCTTTTGGGGGGCACATGGGGGGAATATCAGACTCTAAAAGACAAAGAGTTGAGATACTTTTTAGAATGGGAGGAAGGCAGATATAGGTAGAGACCGTGATCGTAGGACAGGATGGAATGAGAGTAATCAGTAAAATGCTAGTCAACCAAGGAAACCTTTGCAAGTTGTAAATATTTCCCTAAGATGTAAGATCAACAGGGGGTTCCTACTGTTCAAATGGTTCAGAAAAGTTTCAAGGAGAGAGCTCACTGACCTCATTGCCTAGCTGGTGATATGTCACGTGAGCTAAAAGGAGCAGCTAACATTTATTGTTCACCACATCTAAGTCATTATAGTCAGTGATGCTGTTTATATATATAGATATATAGTTATCTCGTCCAATTCTCAAAATAAGCATATGAGGAATATATTATCTCTATTTGATAGAAAAGGGAAAAGAAGCTGGAGAGGTTAAATTAAGATTATGAAACTACTATGTGGCAAACTACTACGTTCAAAGGCCACTTGGAACCCAGATTGTCTGAGTCTATTACTTGGTCTCTTAAGCATTCTGCTCTTTGTTTAACCCCCCAAATATCTACTTGGGGTACTAGCCCCAAGTATTATCCCCATTTTGTATATAAGGAAACAGAGGCACAAAGCGGTTAACGCAAGCCTATCCTGCTAATGTGTCAGTGAGCGTCCAGTAATTGCTCCTTGCACTGCGACAGGGTGCAGCGTCTATCTTGTGTTTGCTCTGCTCAACCCTCCCCATCAAAGGAGATGCCCCACCCCTCAGCCAAGGGGGCAGCTGTGGACAGCTTATGGCAAACTGGAAAATGCAAATACTGCCTTAAAGACATTCAAATTCAGTTTTTTAAAAAAGAAACAAAAACCCACCATGTGCTGTGTCTTAACAAAGAATTGTCTCCTGGGTTTATTCTGCTCTAGTCTGCCAATTTGTGACCCTGGGAGTGGAGGGTAAAAGGCCAGTTGGGAGAGAATTTAAGAAACAGACAGAAGCTAACTCACAGAGCATAGCTGGGTTGCTCTAATGGCAGGCAATTAGAATAAATATCCACTAATTCCTGTGGCTCTGGTCCCTGGAGCTGTCTTGCATTCTAAAGAACCTTTTGGTTCCAGTCTCCATTAAAAAGGTATGGCCTAGTTGATCAGTTTTATCAGGATTGCATATATATCTGCAGTATATATATATCTGCAATATCTATCTATCTATCTATCTATCTATCTATCTATCTATCTATCTATCTATATCTGCAATATGTATATCTCCCATAATAAATCCTCATTACATGAGGTAGTGTGCAGTCTCATTGCCTGCAACCCAACAAGCCTAACAAATACTATCACACCAGCATTGGCCTTGAATTTTCCACATGTATTTTCCAACTTTCCATTCCAAATTGTGCGTTGGCTACACTGTGCAATGCTCTGGTCATGAATGAAATATGAAAGCTTCTAATGGAGAAGTAAAAATTAAATAAACAAATAAAAACAAATAAATAAAAGCAAAGTAATGGTTGTTCTTTTTATGAACAAATACGAATAAGATATTCTGTATGAAAATAAATTTTAAAGTACCAAATGGATTCAGTTGATTAAACTACTGTTTAATAGAGAGCATCCTAAAAGACCAGTATTTCAGAAAGCTGTATATCTATCTTCTGAACATTAGTAAAGACGATGGTATAAACTAACGATACTGACTTTAAAAGGTAAGAATCGATGGTATGACCCTTTTTAGAGATAGTCTTATGAATAATACATTGCTGTCACTCTAGAGGTAAAGATAGTCACCCTTAGAATCCTAGGACTGATAGTGGGAATAAGGAAGAGGATCATTTACTTATTTTTTTTTAACCTGATCTGATCAGGAAATTAAAAGAACTACAATAATGAATCTGCTTTAAAAAGGATGAGTAACAAGTCTGGAAACCTGGGAAGCCAGAGCAGGCTCTCGGAGGGCCCAACACCAGGGACTAGCTATAGACAAATGCTCTGGGTCTTGGATAAACTATGAGATGGCCCAGAATAGACATGACTCTTGATATACAGTCTTCATCTGCAACTCAACATCCCAGCATTCCCAGGAGATTTCTAGGATCTGTGGTATAATTCTAGGGTGGAGGGATTATGGGGGAAATAGGTCTTCTAAATTTTTCAGATTAATATCTCCAGTTCCCATCTATTCTTTGGTAGAAGTATCTTCTTCTGAGGCTTCTTGTCACTGCCATCACAAGAACTACCAAACTTCTCAAAGACGTTGAGAACAGAGACAGTCCAAATGTCAGTCTTTTTCTAATTCTCTGTAACACTGGAGATGGCTATTGAAGACAGGTTTCACTGTGGGGCTAGATTAGGGCAAAGCAAGTGAAGTGCCTAGCGTACAGAATTTTAGGAAGCACTGCTCCCAGGTTGCCGAAAAAGTATGGTCTGAGAACTTACACAAAACTGCGTGTGAGCTTCTCTTAAATTTTGTGACCAAGATGTTTCACTTTCAAAGAAGATTTCACTCTCAGGTAAGACCTGCTACAAAATTTGTAGGGCCCAGGACAAAATGAAAATGTAGGCACTTGTTTAAAAATTATTAAAAACTCCAAGGCAGTGATAGCAGAACACTGAGCCATGGGTGGCTCACTTTGGAGGTCGTACATGGCTCCCAACCCCTGCAGATGCAGGAACAGCTCTTGAACTAACCTGAGAGTGAGAGCCTCCTGAGACTTTGTGCCCTGAGAGCCTTGCTTGCTTCACGCTAGGTCCAGCCCTGCTCCATAATTTCATTTATTCATGTTGATGGTTAATTTTTTGTGTCAACTTGACTGGGTTAAGGGATGCCTAGGTAGTTGGTAAAAACATTATTTTTGGGCGTGTTTATGACATTGTTCACTCTTTTACTTTATTTTATTTGTATTAACTTTTTATAATGTTTAAAAGTTTTATTGCTGCTGTTTTAAAAAATTGAGTTCATTTTTAAGAGCAGTTTTCCATTTACAGCAAAATTGAGTGGAAAGTACAGAGTTCCCATATACCACTCACCCCATGCATGCCCAGTTTCCTCCACTATCAACATTCCTCACCAGAGTACTCTATTTGTTATAATCAGTAAACCTACACTGACACATCATTATCACCCGAAGTCCATAGTTTACATTAGGGTTCACTCTTAATGTTGTAGATTCTATGAATTTTGACAAATGTATAATGACATGTATCCACCATTATCATATCATAAAGAATAATCCTACTGCCCTAAAAGTCCTCTGTGCTCTGCCAATTCATTCTTTCTTCCCCTCTAAATCCTGACAATCATTAATCCTTTACTGTCTCCATAGTTTGCCTTTTCTAGAATGTCATATGGTTAGAATCATATAGTAGGTTGCCTTTTCAGATTGTCTTCTTTCACTTATAACATGGACTTAAGTTTCTTCCATGTCTTCTATGTTGTGATAGCACATTTCTTTTTAGCAATAAATAATATTCCATTGTCTGGATTTACTATAATTTATCCATTCACCTACTGAAGGATAGTTTGCTTCCAAGTTTCAGCAATTATGAATAAAGCTGCTAGAAATATTTGTGTGCAGGCTTTTGTGTGGACATAGGTTTTCAGCTCATTCGGGTAAATACCAAGGAGGGTAATTGCTGTATTGTATGGTAAGGATTTTATTCAGCTTTGTAAGAAACTGTCAAACTTACAGGGCTTCTGTGCTACTTTGCATTCCCACTAGCAACAAATGAGAGTTTCTGTTGCTCCACAAACTCACCAGCAATTGGTGTTGCCAGTGTTTTGAAACTTGGCCATTCAAATAGAAGTATAGTAGTATCTCATTGTTGTTTTAATTTGCAATTCCCTTATGAGATATGATATTTGGCATCTTTTCCTATGCTTAGTTACCATTCATATCTCTTCTTTGGTGAGGTGTCTGCTCAGATGTTTGCCCATTTTTAAATCAGGTTTTTCATTTTCTTATTGTTGAATCTTAAGAGTTTTGTATATATTTTCAATAACACCCTTATCAGATATGCCTTTTGCAAATGTTTTTTTTTTTTTCCCAGTTTGTGTCTTGTCTTCTCATTCTCTTTTGACAGTTTCTTTTGCAGAGAAATTTTTAATTTTAATGATGTCCAGCTTGCCAATGATTTCTTCCCTGTGTCATGCCTTCAGTGTTGTATGTAAAAAGTCATTGCCATACCAAGGTCATCTAGATTTTTTCCTATGTTATTTTCTGGGAGTTTTATAGTTTTGGTTCAATTTGCTTTTTTAAAAGCTCAACCTGGGTGCTATGGTAAAGAATGGATTTTTTTTTTTAAGATTTTTTATTTATTTATTTGACAGAGAGAGACATAGCGAGAGAGGGAACACAAGCAGGGGGAGTGGGAGAGGGAGAAGCAGGCTTTCCACTGAGCAGAGAGCCTGACGCGTGGCTTGATCCCAGGACCCTGGGATCATGACCTGAGCCGAAGGCAGACGCTTAACGACTGAGCCACCCAGGCGCCCCAAGAATGGATTTTAAAAAAAGCAAAAATGGAAGGAGGGTTACCAGTAAGAGGTTATTGCAGTAATCCGCACTAGGAATAATGATGGTTTCACAAGGAAAGTGAGAATGGAAATGGAGAGAAGTAGATGAACTAGGATCTCAACATGATTTGGAAATAGAATATGGATAGCTTGTAGGAGGCGAGGAGGGAAGTAAAATCCAGAATAACTCCTAGCTATTTCCCTTCTGGTCTTTATGGCAGGTTGCTTCAGGGCAGTGGCAACCCAGCTCCTGGGGTTCTTTGATATGTGTCAGTCACCAGGAACTTCACGGGACTGCCATGGCTGTTGCCTGTGGGAGGGAAGAAAAGCTTAAATAAGAGGACCTAAAAGTGAGCCAATTTATCCAGAAAGCTCCAAAAAATAAATAATTCCATAAGAAAACAATTAATTGTTCCCACTTCACAGATCGTATTTCCAGCACCCAATACAACTCATGAGTCTCAGTGGTAATGAAATGAATTTTATGGTGTTCCCAAGTCCATACATTGCCAAAATGTAAATGTTTATTCATAAAGTATGATAGTTGCACTCTTTTTGGATGTATGGGAACAGATCTATTTTTTCTTGAATACTTTGCTTTGGATTTGTTAAAGTTTTTCCCGGTAGAGTTTTGTGGAATTAGGAGTCTAACTGACTTTATTTTTATTTCAGTGCAAATCAGTATATCCTCACATAGTAGATTATTATAGAAAAACATTTATAAAACTGAATATTACTAATAAGACATTAGGGAAAACTGATATATCTATTAATATTAAAACAAACATTTATGAGTCGTTCTGATTTACCAGTGTGAATTTTCTGATTTTTCTTTTTTTCCCCAGATTTGGTAATTTTTTTGGGGGGGGTGGAGATGGAAAGGGCTTGGTGTAATTTTAGTTAAAGTATGTGTGGTAGATGGAATAATGGTTTTCCAAAGATATTCATGTCCTTATCCCCAGAGCCTGTGAATATGTTACCTTACATGACAGAAGAGACTTTGCAGGTGTGATTAAGTATCTTGAGATGGGAAGATGATACCGGATTATCTGGGTGGACCCAATGTATCACAAGGTCTTTAAAAAAGAGGGAGACAAGAGGGTCAGGGAGGGAAATGATGTGACAGCCAAAGCAGAGTCAGAGAATTAAATATGTTACACTGGTGGCTTTGAGGTTGGAAAAAGGGACTAAGCCAAGCAATACAATTAGCCCCAAGAAGCTGGAATACACAAGGAAACCAATTCTCCCCTAGGGCCTCCAGACAGAATGCAGCCCTATTAATTCCTTGATTTTAGACCAGTAAGACCCATTTTGGACTTTTGACCACAGAACTGTAAGATAGTAAATTTGTGTGGTCTTAAGATACTAAGTTTGTGGTAATTTATTACAACAACAACAAAAAACAAGTACAGTGTATTATTCTGAAAATAAGACTTTTCTTAAGAACTATATGATAAAAGAATAATGCTGTAGATACTTTCATGTGATAGATGGTTCACCAATCCTCTGTTTTTTTAGATCTCTTCCAAAGGAAAGCTACTTCTTGTAATTTTTGCTCTCAAAAACTAATGATGTATTGTATGGTGACTAACATAACATAATAAAATTAAATTAAAAAAAGAAGAAGAAAAAAGAATAACACCTATAATGTTAGTGTTAATTTTCAACTGGGTAGATGATGGTACTACTCAATGAATGGGGAAGATGGGGATAAGTGCTATTGTGGTTTGGTAATTAATTAGCTCCTTTTTGGTTATATTGAATTTGAGATGTATATTAGGTCAAAGCTGGTCCATGAATTATTTGTTGGTCAGTGACAAGGTAAGTACAGAAATTATGAGTAAGAATTTATAAGTATTTATAGCAACTTGAGAGATCTGTGATATCCAAGCATGTGGTGAGTAAACCTGTCACATTTAACTGTGTTTTGACCAGTTTTTCTCCTGTCAAATTCATATGATGAGTTGCATAGGGCATCAGCTACATACTGGTTATGCACTTTAAGAACACATTACAACATGTGATAATTTAATGTGATAATTGTAACCCAGAAATGTGTAAATTTGAAATCCATTTTTTGCCAAAAGAATTTAAATGCTGTTATAACTGCATAGGGTGAATTATTGGAATTGGCTACTGATGAAAGACTGAAGATGAATTTTGAAGATGGAAATTTTCCCATTTCCATCAGCCTACATCTGTGAGACTGGTTTCTCTATTAGATGTTATTGAGGCAAACAAAAGAAACATTTTATGTATATATACATCATTCCCTGAAATAGAATTGTCATCGATCCAACACAGACTAAAGAAGAAGCAAACTTAATCATTATGTTAAATACTTTAAATGTTGATATACTTGTTTATTCAAAGTCTACTAGTATAAAATTGGATATGTGGGATTACTATTTCAATTTTAATTTTTGTTTAGTGATGTTTCCAGAATTTAAAAAATTATTCAAGTGTTGAAGCAACTGTCTATTAATCACCTATATGCACACATAATAAGTCAGAGAAAGAAATACCATGTGATTTCACTCATATGTGGAATTTAAGAAACAAAACAGATGAACATATGGGAAGGGGAAAAAAAGAGAGGGAAACAAACCATGAGAGACTGTTAAAGATAGAGAACAAACTCAGGGTTGATGGAGATGGGGGTGGGGGGATGGGGAGGTGGAGGTGGGGGGGATGGGTAGATGGGTGATGGGTATTAAGGAAGGCATGTATTGTGATGAGCACTGGATGTTGAATGTAAATGATGAATCACTGAATTCTACTCCTGAAACCAATATTGCGCTGTATGTTAACTAAAATTTAAATAAAAATTTGCAAAAAAGAAGAAAAAGAAACAATACATTGACATGATCAAGAATATAAATTGTGTATAAGGTCATAGGACTTAATGAGATCATCTAGAAATAGATGTGGCTTAAGAGGAAAAGGGTATTCATCATAGACCATCAGGCAATCCACAAGTAGAAGTCAAATAGATGGGGTGGAAACTCCAGTAAAGGAGTATAGGAAGAAGT
This sequence comes from Mirounga angustirostris, assembly GCF_029215605.1. NCBI lineage: Eukaryota > Metazoa > Chordata > Mammalia > Carnivora > Phocidae > Mirounga > Mirounga angustirostris. The sequence goes on along the minus strand of NW_026991709.1, from coordinate 52,364,256 downwards.
GATTAGAAGAAAAAGCAGGAATAGGATATCACTGAAACCAAATACTGAAAGATTCTAAAGAAAAGGAATAGATCAACTGTATAACATTTTAAAAAATATTTATTTATTATTTTGAGAAAGAGAAGGGGGAGGGGCAGAGGGAGAGAAAGAATCTCAAGCAGACTCCCCACTGAGCAGGGAGTTTGAGGTGGGGCTTGATCTCCCAACCCTGAGATCATGACTGGAACTGAAGCTGAGAGTCAGATGCTTAACTGACTGAGCCACCCAGGCACCCCTCAAGTCTATAAAATTTGGACATGAGACTGATAAAGACAAAAATGTGACCATTGGATTTGGTAATGTGAAAGTCCTTAGAGATTTTCTCAAATGGTAGAAGTAGAGGATTTAGTGTAGTGAGTTGGGAAGAGATGTAAAGTTAGGAGATGGAATAAGTTTTGCTGTAACAATGTATAGAAAAATGGAATGATAATTGGATGGAGACATGGAGCCAAGGGGTTGTGTGTGTGTGTGTGTGTGTGTGTCTGTGTTTTGATAGAAGATTAACCAGGATATATGCATTCTCATGGGAATAATCCACATAGTGAGAGATAAATTGGTAATAGGAAAAGAGATAGATAGTTCTAGAAGAAGGAAAAAGGGAATGGAGGCTAGCGTACAACAGGTTGTCTTGCCCTTTGATACAAGATGTGATACTATAATCATAGCAAAAAAAAGGAAGGTAGAGAGTATGGAATATGTACTAATAACCAACAATTACAGATAAACATAATAAACAGTGTGACAAGAAATGTATTCAGGTGAAGAAATAAGAAAGCAAAATAGTTCAAGCATTATTACAGATAATTCAACTGGAAACAAAAAGTAAAATGCTTTACATTTCCCTGATAATAAGCAAGATAATATCCTGCTTCTAACACACATTTCCAATACAATATTATCAACAAAAGCATTTGCCATACATAAATTTTTCTGTTTCCGTAGTTAACATATGGAAAAAAGCCAATGTTCAAATAAAAATTGAAGAATAGTTCTATTAATATCATTTTTTACCTGAATCATTGCATTTGAGTGTTTCTGCCACGTCGTATTTCCAAAAAAAACTAACCCCAAATAGAGTCTTTTCATGTCACTACTGTTTATGGTGTAACTGCTCTAATGTTTCCTTTGACTCATTTTCCGCCTCCCCAAATCTCAGATAATGTGCCTCTGCCTCCACCAGTTGCTTCCAGTGAGTTTTCTCCTTCCTGAACACCCATGGGCAGGACACAGTTTCATAAGCCTGTTCCTGACTTTTCTTTCACTAATGAAAAGAGAACACATTAAAAAGAGAGAGAGAAAGAGAGAGAGAATACTTTTTAGAGGTTTTCTTAGCTTTGATGTTTTATTTTGTTTATTTTCCTGCTAGGGAAAAAAAAATGCAAAACATGCAGACAGTAAAAAGGCCTCCTGTGTGACTCTTAACTCTTCTTTTTATTTCTCACCTAGGTCTTATACCAACAGTACATAAGGAACCAGACTGAAATCCTGCCACTCAGAGAAAAAAAATATTTAGATCTTTGGGACATTTCCTTAAAGTGAAGCAAGTCAAAGCAAAGTCCGGGGAGGGAATGGGTGAGTTTTAGGTGCTGCCTGTGAGTCCTGTGGCTGTGGAGCAAAGTGGTGGAGAGGTGGAGAGTGGATACTGAGATGCTGACCGCTCCTCGCTCCTCCTTTCCCTCTTGCTGGGAGACCTCACTGTGGACGTAAGCCAGAATGATAACAAGGCGTAGGATTCCGGTAGGAGAAGTAAACTGCAGCCAGCGGTGGAGGAAGGTGGGAGGAGACCTTACCCAGGGCTTGGGCAGTGCCTACATTAAAGGAATGTCTTTTTTCTTTTTTTTATGTTATGTTAATCATCATTAGTTTTTGATGTAGTGTTCCATGATCCATTATTTGCGTATAACACCCAGTGCTCCATGCAGTACGTGCCCTCTTTAATACCCGTCACCAGGCTAACCCACCCCCTACCTCACTCCCCTCTAGAACCCTCAGTTTGTTTCCCAGAGTCCATAGTCTCTCATGGTTCGTCTTTAGCCAGAAAGCAGTTGCACCATCCTTTAAAGTACATCATATTTGGGATATAAGGAGAGCATAATAAAAATGGTGTATTCTTGAACACTAATTTTTATGATTTCTTCAAAAATAGGTAAATCGATTCTGTTGTTGTTGTTAATATATTTGGATTGAGCACTTTTCAAGTACATTTCTCATATCCCCAAATCACCCCCAGGTTATTAGAAAATACAGGCAAGTAGAGGGACAGTCCCCAAACCAAGTATGTAAAAGCTGATGATATGTCTGTTTCATAGTTGAGGCATTTGGAATGAAATGAAATATACTTTGGTTATATTGTGTAATAAAAGTAGGTATGCAGAGATCTGTCCCCTTCCCCTTTCCGTGTATGGAAACTGTTCTAAAATTTCAATTGTTCTAAAATTCCAAAATGGGAAAATAAATAATTATTTTAATAGTTTTTATTTTACAAAAAGAAATGAAGAAAATGAAGTGATTACATTGGTATATTCCTTTAGCTTAATAATATTTTTTGAAATATGACAGGGTAAGCTCCCTTTCTTGCATTTTTTAAGAATTGTATTAGCTATTTTTGGACTTTTATTCTTCGGTATGAACTGCAACGGAGTTTGTCATATTCCATGAAAAATCTAGTTGTGATATTGCTTGTAAGTATATTGACATTGTAGATTAATTTTGTGAGAATTGCATTTGTCCCTCCTATTGGTCCTTCCATTCACTTGCTCCACTTAAGGTCTTTTTTATGTCTTTTTTTGCACTTTGGTAATTTTCCCCTTTTTGGTAAATGAGTGCTTTGCATTTATATCACTAAAGCAAATATTCAGTTACACCCGGGTATTTGACTAATACAAACTGATGATAGGTATTTAATATATTCTTCAATTGATTCTCATTATATATGTGTATATATATATATATATATATATATATATATATATATATATTTAAGTTTTCCTATAATATATGTATGTTTATTTTTGTGCTAGAATGTCTTTGTTCAGTTGAGTTCTTAGGAATTAAAATTACTTTAAGGATGGAAATATTATTTATCTGAGCTAGTCAATTCCTAGATATTTCAGGTAAACACTTACACGCAAAGGTGGAAGCAATCATACTATATATATTCTTTTGAAAATCATTTGTTTCCCTTGGCAGTACACTATGGGCTTTTTTCATTGTCATTACACATTCTATAACATCATTTGAAAGGTTGCATGATATTCCATTATGAGAACTTTGATACTTGGAACATTTTTGGTCTTTAAATGTCCTGCATTCAAATACAAACGCAGGCATAGCGACATCTTAGATCCTTATCAATACACATCTTATCTGAAATTAAGTTTTCAGATTCTTTCCAATAATTATAGCTGGCTGAGAGTAATTCCTAGGGAATGCTACTTAAGGTAGGTATTTGGACAAAGGCAGGATTTGGGCAGTGGCTACCTTACAGGAATAAAGAGAGCATGGGCAGAGAAGGTGAGGAGAGGGTGCCAAACAACAATAGGATCCACTTCATGATTTCAACAAGGACCCACTTTGGATGGAGAGATCATAGGTAGAGGGTAGAGTGTGGAGCTAACCCAGAAGCTAAGCAACAGAGCTGAATGATGTTTAGGGCAGAGAGAACACGGTCACTTCTGTTTATTTCCTAGGCTTTGTGAAAACTTAGATGCTGTTGAATGTCTAAAGTGTTCTGAAACTCTTCTCTGGTCTCTCAGTTGAACAATACGGGCTGGCATCCAGAGTTAGGCACATTCATCCAACTCACTGCCCTCTTCCTTGCACTCCTGTCTGGGAGGAGGATGTGGAAAGAGTCACAGAAGGCATTGCAAAGGTCATGATTGTTGATTCTTAATGGACTTGGCGCCTGGTGTGATTCAAGTAATAAGGCAAAGAGGAACCAAGAAAATCCCCCAGCTCCTTACCTGTTTTGGTCTGTTTAAACTTACTTCCTATTAATTCTAATACCGATCTTATAAACCAATTAAACCAGACCACTGGATGCACACATCAAAGTGTTCGTCAATTACACTCCCTTCATCTTTTCTGTTCTACCCCATCAACTCTCCCTCTCTCCCTACATCGCCATTAACACCCATGGTTTAGTCATTATTCAAGGCCCAGATTAAGCTCTTGCTTCTTTAGAAAACTTTCCTGACAACATCTACTTAACAAAAGAACTTCCAAGTTCAAATTTCCATTTAACCTACTAACTGTGTGCTGCTGAATAATAATTGTAACAACATGTAGTTGAAGACTAACTTAATCTCTAATGGTTTGTACTACACAATTTGACATTTAATCTGTCACCTAATTATTTTGTAAATTCTTTTGTTGAAAGATACAAAGGAAACAAACTTCTCTTGGGTTTCCACAGGGTCTAGGATGGGTTTATATAAGTTAAACAGTTACAGGTGTTGCTACTCTGTTGGGTGTCCAGGCTGAAATTTCAGATTGTTCATCAATATCTACTTTTTTATTTCCTCTACTTTTTAGGGTCTAGGCATAGAACTACACTCCATTTTTCCTAGCTTCTTGCATTTGGGTGGGGCTCTGTGACTAAGTTTTGGCCATGAAAATGATAAATGCCATTTCCAGATATGGTTCATAAAAATTTGCCATGCACCCCCCACACAATCCCTCATTCCGTCTTCTCTTGTTGTAGCAATCTTGGAGGTCACTTAAAGGTGATGACATCAAGAACTGGATCCCTAAGTCACCACTTAAAGGAGGCCCACCCTGAAATGTCACCCAAGCATCTGCCAACTGAACAACATCTGCATTGGATTTTTTGTGGGTAAGAAACAAACTTATTTTGTTAAGCCCCTGAGAGTTTGGCATTGTTTGATACAGCTGTTTGCATTGGTTTTTTTACTCAGCGATGTGACATAAAAACTATATAAGACTCCACTTGAGCAGCCCCAAGTTTAAGTATATAGTTGGTTTTTTAAAGAAAACATGTATTTTAAAGTTTCATGTTCCCAAATTCTAATTTGCCATTCTTGTAACCTGAGTAATTCTCAAAATTAAAAATGGCATAAATCAATAACCTCTTTATTTTTTTGGCAAAAACTCTGCAACAACTTTGTTTTCTGCATGTCAGTCAGAACTCTATGATACAGGTAGCGATCAAAGCTTATTAAAATTTCTCAGTGGAAATGCTTGCTTTTATTTGGTAAATATGATTCAGTTTTGCCTTACGAAAACCAAGTAGTCTTTCCATTGCTACTAACACATATAACCGTCTATGTGGGCATACCTAGTGTGTTTTGAAAATAAAGTAGATGATACAGCAGAGCACACATCTTAATGATGATTTTCCTATTCTGTTAACTGTCTATTTATATTAAGTGAGAAGCAGAAAATGATTTAACATTTAAATATATTAAGTATTGTTAGAATGAAGCAATGTTCTGAAGTCAAAATTTTTGAGTGTATCTTATGTGCTTTCATCTTTTGAAGGCTTAAAATCCATTTGAAATTGGCTCTTTTATTTCCGTCAGCTTCGTGGTAAAGAGGACAGCGTCCACGAATTAAATTTGTCCTTGACAATTGGTAAGAAAGTGAAACAGGGGTGTTTGAGATGCAGCACATACCTGCTGTAAGCTAGCACACAGCGGTCGTGGGTCTTTCTCCGGGAAAAAAGAGACCAAGATTATGATCATAACCTTGATTTCTCATCACCTGTGGTATTGGTGGCTTATCACCTGTAAGGATACTTATGAGTTTTAGGTAGAAATAATTCTTACATTTATCAAGAATCAGGAAAGCATAGTTTTACTTTCTTCTATCAGAGAAGGCTAACATATTCTTTTTTATGTGATCTTCAAGCATGCAGCGCATTAAGTCTTCGTATCATGATAATATTTCCATTTCACAGGGTTAGCTATAACAGTGTAGTTTAATCATCTGTGAGTTTATCATTTTATTTTGTGTCAATTGTCAGCGACATGAATATAAAGTATCTTTTATAATGATTCTGGTTTTAATGGCTAGGTTTTTTTAAAATTCGTATTTCCTTCCTTGGTTTTTCTACCTGTCCTTTACTAACCTTTATAGTCTCATACCTCATTTTCATGTTTGAATATCCTTCAATGTGTTCTATAAGTTATATAGTTGTAAAACTATTATATATGTATATGTGTGTATGTATACACACACAAATGTTTGTGTGTATAGCACTTTTAATTGCTGTGATTTTAGTTCTCCTATTATCCTTTCATTTCACAAATATTTAATGAGTGTCTTCTATTTGCCTACTAACATGCCTACTAATGCCTATTAATATCCTGTTAATATCAATTATCCAAAGATCAGCAATACTGTCTTGCCCTGATTTCATAGGGCTTACTGTCCAAAAAGGGAGGCAATCATCAAAAAATAATTATGCAAATAAATGTAAATGGGTTATATGATGCTTTAACTGCATCTCAAGAAGCATTTGACTTGATCTAACCAGGGAGATCAGAGAAGAGCTTCCCTGAGGATAAGTATGAGCTAAGATTTTGGAAGAAAGGAGAAAGTATTTCAGAAAGCTGGAGCAGTAAGTGCAAAGGTCCTGTGGTAGTGATAAGGAAAATCTGTGTCCTAAGATGGCTGACTGAGCCAGCGAGAGAGTCCCAGTCCTTGCCCAGGGGCTCTTCTGGGTTCTTCTCCCTGCCCCACCTCGTGCACGTGCCAAAAGTGCCAAGTATACGGAAGTAGAAGTGTATAAATTGCCCCCTTTGTTTGTGCTCGGGGCTCAGACCTTTGGAGACCACTCTCCTCTGAGCCTGCTGGCATTAAATAAACCTCCTATCCTCCAAGATCTCTGAGTGCCACTTGGTTCTTCCATCGGGCGATCCAGTCCAGGTTCCTTAACAGTAGGACCCACAAGGTACACTGGAATTGCTGAAAGAAAGCCACCCTGACTGGAGTATAGAGAACAGAAAAGGAATGTGAGTTGATACTGGAAAGGTCATCTGGGGCCAGACCAGGCAGGAGACTATAGACTGCATTAGGAAACTTAAAAGCAGTAGTAAGCCATCCAACAGTTTTAAGAGAGGAAGTGATATGATCAAGATTTCATTAGAAAGAAAGTATTTCTGAGGAGGCTGAGAGGAGGGAGCAGATACAAAGGCACCATCTCCCCATCCAGATCACTACTCATCTCCTGAAGCAGGCTGTAATCACCTCACAGATACAAATAAAAATCTTTACTTGGCTCTGGCCTCTTGTATCCTCCAGGCATCTCATAAATGAAAACCTAACTGATTATCAGGCCCCCAGCTGGTATCTGAGTAATAGGGAGCCATCTTAAGTCTGTAGGGAGCAGCGCATCCCATGAACTGAACAATGGTGAGTTTCCCCACAAGAGCTATGGATCATTGACTGAAAGGTAATGCTAGGCTGTCCTCATGCTAGGGAGCAGCTGCATTAGCAGGACCTCTTTCCTGAGCTTTCTTTGGATGTTTCAGACTCTGCTGACCCGATGGAAATGAAGTCCATAATTTCAGCTATGGTCATTAACCCCCTGCTTTGTGTTTTTACCAATCATTAATATGTCATTTGTGTTTGACTCTAAAGATAGGCTTTGAGCCCAGGGAGCCAGGACTTCAGTGCAATGGGGACCAAGTATCAAAAGGGGAAAATGGATGACAATTGCAATGACAAAGCTGTCCTGGTCACCTGATAGAAAAGAAAATATAATCTCTTTCTAAACAATACAGATGGCACTAGGATTTGTATTATGGAAAAGTGAGGACATGTGCTGTTTCCTAGGAGGAAGAGTGGTTATGATAGCTGAGAACTGTCACCATATCCTGTAGCTATTGAATACTTTAGGCCAAGGAAGAAAAACATGAAAATGTTTAGGAGATCTCTAGCTTCAGCTCCCACTTGAGTACAAAACATGGATTTAACATGAAATTGTCGACATCAGTTGAATTCGTCAAGCCTTTGTGATCAGGCACTGTATTACTCAGTCTCATTCCTTCCCAAATGATCTTTCTAACCATTTCTCCCTCATTGTTTTCTAGTTATTGTCATCAAATGGCTTAAATCAATGCAAGCTCATAGTCCATGGTTTGCCCAGTCTGTTCACTTTGTGCTCTCCTAAGCTTTCTTCCTATGCCTTTCCATCCTTCCAGCCCCTGGCTAAGTCCACCACCTCCACAGAGACTCCCCTGATGATGGCTGCCCAAAGAGCGTAGCCCCTCCTATGAACTCAGTAACCTGTATTCAGTAGTTGTGTACTCGTTAAAATGCTTTTATTATTATTGAAGTCTTCTATATTATTTGCTAGTAAATCTCAACTCCCCAACTCAATGTAATCTCTTTGAGGTGTTGGACCCCTAGTGGAATCATATATTCACTGTTGTTTAATGAACAAAGTTTAATCTTTCCGGGTCTGAGAGGTATCAAAATAATCTTTTTGCTCTCATTGGTTTCAGGAGTGGGAATTTCATATCAAATATCATAACAGATCTTTGTTAATTTTTACCTTTTTCTTGAGTTGTATACTTGGACACTAAATTTAATTTTCTCAAATTAATGTTGCTTATAGCTTAAATCTGCTGGGCCTGTATTCTGTCATTTGTGTAACTTAAGTATGCTCTTAGTTATATATGTCTTCATGTATTTTTAAAATTTCGTAATGTTTATATCATTTTATTTTAATAATTATATGGGAAGAATGTGGAATTCTTTATTAAATTTATCATTGGTTGATAAATAATCTTGTTAATTAGGCTTTACTGGGTGTAAAGTAATATGACTTAAAAATAATATGGATGTATCATATAGACCATTTAAAATGAATAGTCATTCGTATATATCCATAAAAGGATGAGGAATGAACTAAAAGAATTAAAAAAGAAAAATGTAGCGTGATACCTCAATAGTTATTAATACTAAGAGCTACTTTTATCTTGATTATGTATGTTATTTTTCAAATAACAAAATAAGCTCTACTACCTCAGAGTCTTTCCTATGAGGCATACATTATTATAAATATTATTTAATTTCACTTAAAAAATTAACAATACAACAAATCAAGCATCATTCACTCCTAACTTAGCAAAACAAGTTTTCTTTAGGTATAATGTAAAAATCCAGACCATAATGCTTTTCCTCCACTACAAAAAAAGCTCTTGTGTACACTTTTATATATCAGAAAATACATTTGATGGATGATCAACCTCATTTTTAAAATATATTTATTTTTCTACGATGTGCTAAAAATAGTTTCAAAGCTAAAAAGCATGACAAATTGCATCTATTTCTTATTTGGAAAAAAGCTCTTGCATTATTGCATTTTTACACAATTGTCATCATTCAAAACTACTTTTCTTTCTAGCGAACAACACTTGTCTTTATCTATGTGTCAGCTGCTGGCAGAGCTGACATATTATTTGTCGGCTGATTTCCCATATGCATTACCTTTGTGTACTGTTCCTTCTTTGACTGTTTAATAACCCACTGTATATTTTATTTGTGACCTTACTAAGAGCAGGTCTTTGTTGCATTATTAGGATATAGAAAATTCCACTGAAAATAGTATAAAATAATGCCCTGGAAAACCTATTTTTATCCATGGAATTTAAATCACTTGATATAAATCTTGTTATTCTGAAATACAGATGATGGTAAAATCTGAACTTTATTTTTTGATATTAAAAAGTGTATCAGGGCGCCTGGGTGGCTCAGTTGTTAAGCGTCTGCCTTGGGCTCAGGTCATGATCCCAGGGTCCTGGGATTGAGCCCCGCATCAGGCTCCCTGCTCCGCTGGAAGCCTGCTTCTCCCTCTCCCACTCCCCCTGCTTGTGTTCCCTCTCTCGCTGTCTCTCTCTGTCAAATAAATAAAAAAATCTTAAAAAATAAAATAAAATAAAAAGTGTATCATATACAAAAAAACAGACACCTAAATTAGCATAGTCCAGAGGATATAGATTTAAAAGTAATTTGACTAGTTTTCTGAGAAATGGGGCTAAGGTTGAGGAATAATTATAATTAAAATGGAAGACTCTGCCTCTAAACACACACATTAGATTGTGCCCAGCACCTTCAGATGTGTTACCTTTTGATAATGCACAACAGAGGAAGGAATATCTAGCAGCCTGTTAACTACTCTCTCTGAAAGCTGACATTGGATATAGGAGTGTACTTGGCAGGGGAGCCTTGCTGTTTTTAAAATTAGCAGTCTGTGAAGTGAAAACTGAATTGCATTATGTGATAGTAGACCAGCGTGGCATTCTACCATAATCTCAAACTTCTTTGGGACAAAGTAGTATTTCTTGGCCTTGGTTTGTGTTTCTACAGAATGAAAGATTTCATTTATATTATTCTAAGATCTTCTTAGATCTTAGGCCTTTCCTTTGATTCTATGGTTGACTATATTTAGAGACAGTAATATATACCATCTATGATTACAGATTATCAACCAAAATTTTTTAGTAGTATTGAGCAGATTTCTTGACTTTTATTTGGCATTTTTTGTTGAGGCCTGGGATGTCTGTAGGAAATACAAAGGATCAAGGATATCTCACATGGATGTAAGCTCTCAGGGGCTTTGAGATTAAGCTCTGGGAAATGTACCCAGATAGCAGGCCTCCCTCTTGCTCCTGGAGTAATTGCACCCATCTGGAACTTTGACTCAGGCCTTCTGTTACCCCTTTTGTTCACAAGTGGGAAAGAAAGAGCAGACTAAGCCACATACTTGTGAATCATATCTATTATGTGATAAACTTTTTAAAAAAATGAAAACTATCATCCTTGATATTCTAACATGAAGAGAACTTGACAAAAAATAACTTCAAATCTGTAGGCTTCAGTGTCTTCATGTGTAAAACATTGAATTACACACATTGAAAAAACATACTAAAATCCCCTTCAACTTTAATACTCTCCTTGGCTGGAGCACAGACTCTCCTGTCTTATAAAAATTAATGACCCTTAGACCTGGGTTTCCAGGGGGTATGCATTATACAGAATAGAAGGAGGAACACAGAGTCCAAGGAAGGAGTCAAAGTATGGTGGTTGTTAAGATTACAATAACCACCGTTACATATATTTGTCTGGCATGTCTAAGTTTTAAAGTGTTTACCCATGTCAGATAGCTCACTTGGTCATCCTCTAAACTCTTTAACATAATTACTGAAGTAATACTTTCCCTTTTCTGCAGAATAAGAGAGTGAAATTTAGGAAAGCTATTTACTTAGAAAATAATGGCATGTTAGAATCAATACACTCACTTGATTTCTACAGTGATCCTCACATTTAACATCCATGGACAACATCTGAATAGCATGTCAAGTTTGGAGATTTTTAGTCTCCACCTCTCATTTAATAGGATTATGTGAGGCCCAGTATTCTCTACCTTTACCCAACCTCTCATGTGATTTTGATGCATACTATGTGGGCCTTTCATGTGGGCCAAATACTATTTTCTTTTTCTTCACTCTCAGCCTTAAAAATAGGCTACATTTCATGTGCTGACATTTTATAGATATGTAAGTGCTGCTTCTGAAAGACAGCTTATCAGAGGTATGGTATTACTACCTCTTATTATAATTCTTTTTTAGTTTTTCTGTTATGATACCAAACAAATCATTCTTTACCTGGTTGGTAATCTCATAAAAATATATTACATCTCACTGCATGGCAAAAAAAAAAGAAAGAAAGAAAAGAAAAGAAATCTCAGCTTAGCATTCAAGGCAATTCATCAATGCTTTTTCTGACTCCGTTTCTGTAATAGCTCTCTCAGATATGGTCATGTCTATTTCAGTGCCCCTCCACTCCATGCTAGCGATGGTGTGGTGTCACACTTGCTCATATTGAGATTATGCACAATAGGACTTTTAATACAGAGTTAACCAACTGGATCACAGAGTAAGGTAGACCTCATTGGGTTTTCCAAAACCATTTAAATTCTCTGAACTGAATCAGAAGACAATCTATTTTACCTTCACCGTAAGTCTTGATCTTTTATGAGGAAGGAATTGAGCACTGTTAATAAGCAGATGGTTCTGTTATTCATCAGTATCAAAAGGACTGGTTATAATTCTGAAAAGATTAAAAACCCCAAAGAATAAATTGGCCTTCCTTCTGAGCATATTTTGCCAGGTGGATAATACATTGACCCCCACAAAAATTGAACTCTCCAGGCAGAAGAGGGTAAGTGAAAGACAGAATAACTAAAATTAAAAAAAAAACCCAAACATTAAAAAAAGCATTTGTGCAGAGAATTGTAAGTTATCATACACACATGTATGATATTTCACATTACTAATGTTTGCGTCATTTACACATAAACATTTTAGTACAGGGTTGAGTAAACAAAATAATGCTTACTGAACTTTATTGGAAATTAAATGAATTTTCAAGGATAATTTTAACCATATTTGATATCTAGTGTTTGCATTGTCAGAAATTAACCCAAGCTAAAATATGGAATGCCGCTCTATGCTGAGTCTCACAATTTTACATTCTTCTCCCCCTCAGTTTGTGCTAGTTGTGCTTATTGGAAATCCGAGAAATGGAGTTCTGCCTCCTGAAAAGAATATGCCTTGCATTCACCTCAAAAAAGGTAAAGGAAAGCCAAAACCATTTAAAGGCAACATGTTTCATGGGTTTTCTTTGTAACCCTAAAAGCCTGAGGAAATCAAGACAGGAGAGGAAGAGCAAGACCACACCCCACTGCATGGCAGCTTTCCAGGAAGGTTTTGAGATGCCAGGGGGGCTGTCTTCATTGTGCACCCATGGAGGCTAGAGTCCAGGCCCCAGGATTTTGAAACACCTCAGAGTATCTGTACCCGAAGCATGCAGCAGAAGCAAAGCTCGCAGATATTAAGGGACTAATTACAGGGCTCAGAAGTTCCTCAGAAAAACCAGTGAGAAGAGAAAACTAGAGAAGCTTCCCCAACTGTGCTTTGTGTAAAACCTGGGACCCGAGCCTGAAAGTAGTAGAGATGAGCAGGAAAGCCTAGTCATGATTAAGGTTAAATTTCCCACCAACCCAGCAGGACTGAGTCATGGAATCCATTTAAATTAACTACGCAAACAAAAATGGAGAATGTGTTGTTTCTTGCATCTCAGAGTTCACTGATTAATTAAAATTTACTTGTTTTTCTTATTTTTTTCTTTTTTTTTTAAAGATTTTATTTATTTATTCATGAGAGACAGAGAGAGAGAGAGAGAGGCAGAGGGAGAAGTAGGCTCCCAAGGAGCAGGGAGCCCGATGTGGGACTCGATCCCAGGACCCTGGGATCATGACCTGAGCCGAAGGCAGACGCTTAACCATCTGAGCCACCCAGGTGCCCCCAAATTTACTTGTTTTTCAACACAGTGTTCCTTATGTACTCTCTTTAATTCGTGACCCATTGTAAGTTTATATTACCCCTTCAACTTTAATACTCTCCTTGGCTGGAGCACAGACTCTCCTGTCTTATAAAAATTTATGACCAAGAATAAAAGCAATTTTAGGCTTTTCAATGGTCAAAATCATCAGAGTGGCCACTGTTCAGCTGAAGGATGAACCACTGAATGAATAAGTCATAATCATACTATCTGATCTTTAATGACCGCTGCACATACTCATCCAGTATGAAGTAGAAGGCTTGCAGGTGGATTCATTTTAAAATGAAACAATTTTAATAGTTATTTTATTTATTGTTAGTAGTAGACATTAAAATTGCAGCCATTTGTGCGAACTCCTGAACTTATGGTCTATGCTAAATTCTTAATTTTAGAATTCATAGAATTTAAAGTGGCATTGGACCTTGTATTTTTAACTATTTGTTTACACTCTTCCTATACAGGTATTTCTTTTCTCTGCAACAGGTGTGCTAGTGCCTTAAGAGCATATGTGATATCTTCTACTACTGAATCCTTCACAACACCCCATCCAGTAACATTTATTAAATATTTTATAACAATCTTTGATCTATACTTATGTTTAAAATTAAAACTCCTAAAACTTAATGGAGAGAGATAATTGACATGTCACTTTATCTTCTTGGAAAGGCCATTTCAGCTCAATAGAATGATTTTTTTAAAAGATTTTATTTATTTGAGAGAATGAGAGAGAGAGAGACAGAGAGAACAAGCAGGGGGGAGGGGCAGAAGGAGAGGGAGAAGCAAGCTCCCCACTGGGTATCGAGCTGGTTGCGGGACTCGATCCCAGGACCCCGAGATCATGACCTGAGCTGAAGACATATGTTCAACTGACTGAGCCACCCAGGTGCCCCTCAACAGAATGATTTTTAAAATGAAGATAATGTTAGGGAGAATTTGTTTCTCTGAAATAACTGAAATAAATCAGTTATTTATGCTCCATGTTTCTCAGATATAAGCAATGTTGAAGTTCCAAGCTACTAAATATTTGCGGTATTTGTTCATCAATTTGGTCATTTTCTAAAAAATTACCATCCGCTGAAGAAAAAGTGACTCTCATCTTTAAAAGCTATATTGTGTAAATGTTCTAACAATTACATATTCTCCTTTATTTTCACTATACACTCATCTAAATGTCCATTCTCTTTCTGCCTTTTCTAACTCTCTAGGAACTCTATCTCCCAATGATAACTCATAGAATGAGAAGTATGCCTTCCCATTGTGTTAAGTGGTAAAAAAAAAAAATAGCCTTTGGTGTAGACAGTTAGCTGGATCGTGTGATGTTTTGACTTCCTTGTGAGGCTACACACACTGATACAACTTTCAGTGGTAGCAAGTTTTATTCTGTGTTCCTTTCTTATTACCACTAATGGACATCTTGGATGTTTGACCTGACTTAGATACTTACAGAGAGCACTGAGGGAAAGTTTATTATATGGTGCTACTCTCTTGGCTTTGATGTTCTGTAAACCATGTGTATGATTGCTTTTAGGGGAAAAGTTCAAACTCTCTGCACTTTAGACATAAGTGAATTCTCTCTGAGACTCAGATTTTAGTCCTGAATCATGAAGTGTGTAAGAGGTATAAAGCAACTAAAGATTATTTCTAAATGTTGAAAATGTAGGCCAGGTTTATAATTCATATTTAGCAGTACATTTTGAGAATTGATGCTCTTAGGATTTCAGTGAGAGTGTGTCATCCCTCTACCCTACGGTGTTTGTTTTGTTTTTCTCTCTCTTTGAATCCCTTTCAATACAGGGACAGAAAAGCTTTTATTGGTAATACCGTAAACCCATGATAATGTCATCTATTTAAGTATCTGTTGTCCTCAGATTATGACAAAATTTCTGTTGGGTCACTGAAAGTACAAGTTAACTCTCTTAAAAAGGAATTAGAAGCAATAAGATTGTGTCCTTAATGATGTATTTTTAAGTCAGTAGTTTAGTGAAGAATGCTTTTTTTCTACAGAAACAATGCTGTGTATGGTAGTGAGGTTTTTAACCTAATCTACAAAAGTTAGCTCAATCATGCATAGTATATCAAAAAGAAGCTTATATAACACATTTATCATAATAGATCTTCCTTCTTAGAAATAGTGAAGAAGAGAAATAATACAATATGTACCCTTTTATTGGGTACCAGGCCAACTTTAGGACACATTTTTAAAAGAGGCAAAGATTGATTTTTCTACAACCATCTCTCTCCTGAATGGCAGGTACCTTGTATCCATGTTATACTTCCTATCTTGTACAAGTGGCAAATACTATTAATAAATCCCAGAGCTTTTTCATGATGAATTCATATTTGCCTTCGGAATCCTCAGGATAGTGACCTAAGCTTTGATAATGTATTCATTTGTCAGACTATTAAACTGAATCTCAAAAAGGGATAATATAGCCTAATAGTAATGTTTTTTATTGAAAATACATCATAAGAAGTAAGAAGGTGAGAACCTAGTGACAGATCACTGAAAATCAATGACAAGAATGTATAAACAACTTCAAGTTTATTAACCTTCTGGGGGTGGATCAGTGGTCTCATAATTATATATAAGGGATGACACTATGCAACTTATTAGTTCTTCTCTTTAAGACAAAGCTAAATCCATCAGTAACAACATCACAGTTATTTTTAAATACTAATTAATATGACTAAAAATGTCATGGAACAACAGAATGTTACCAACTAAATAGAAGGACTTTTCTTGCTACAGAGCTTGTAAGATGCCTAGCATGGTGTCCAATACAGAATAGGTGTTCAATATGTTTATTACTTTTTTCACTTGCCTTTCATTCAAATAATCTAATTCAAGTTCACTATGATTTTTTCCTTAAAAGATTGTTTAAGGATATTACATAGGATGTTTCTGTTAATATATAAAACGCATGGCAGAAAAGTAATAGTAAGATATATATATATTTATTAAGTATCCACTTAGAGAGGAGATGGGCTTCCTGTCCATCTGGCATCCAGAGCAACAGCCAAACCAAAACTATTGTTGCTTGAGAGGGTCACAGAGAGTTCAGGTATTCAGAGAGCCAATGTCCAAGCCATATGCGCAGGGTGGGTTATTCTGAGCAAAGCCTTTCATAGAAGATCTTAGTTTATAGCCACTGATAAGAAGGAACTTTAGTTTAAGAGGATTAAGGCTAGAATTATTTGTTCATGATGATTGCCAGGATAGCAAAAACTTTCTCCCAGATCCTGGTAGATGAATCAGGAAACTCAGATCAAAAGAGCTGACTGCCAGGTTAGTGACCTCAAGGAGATGCTATCACAGACTCAATGTTTGCTGGAAAAAAAATAGTTCAAAAGATTGGGAGGAGTCATTTGAAAAGGTAGTTGGTGTTGCACTGGTTACTGATAAGCAACTATTAATACGCGGTTCTATTCTGTGAGTAGTTGCTCATTTCATTATTGTACTGTGATGAGCCCAAGATCTTGTAGGCCATTCCCTGGGGACCCTTTTAGGACCCAGGAAAGAACTCCTAAAATCTGGATCAAGAAAACAAAAGGTTCTGGATACCTATGGGTACCCCAAGAATGGGGGTAGGTGGGATATTTGGGACCCAGGATACCTCTTCTAAGTCCAGAGGTCTCTCCACAAGCGAAGGAGGTCTGTTTCATTCATTTCTTGGTTCATTCATTTTATATATTCTTTCAGGGAACCAACTATGTGCTAGGCACAGCTATGTGCTATAAATGAATAATAAACATGATCTGGTCAACACATTCTTTGCCCTTATGACTACTTACAAAGCAGTGGAATAGACAGACATTAATTAAGTAATCACAAAATACATAATTGCTAACTGTGATAACTGATGTGAAGGGAAAATACAATGAACTCCAGTTTCACCAATGTTCGTATCAAGTTTTCAGATGAAGGAAACATACTCAGGGTACATATTTACTGTGAAACATGAAAGTATAAAATGTTAGAACTGAAGGAGGTCTTGGAGTCCATCTAGGTTTTAAAGTTCATTAAGTCTTGGGCTAAAAAAATAAAATGATTGGCCACGGCTTCATTTTTTTTTTTTAAGATTTTATTTATTTATTTGACAGAGAGAGACACAGTGAGAGAGGGAACACAAGCAGGGGGAGTGGGAGAGGGAGAAGCAGGCTTCCTGCCGAGCAGGGAGCCCGATGCGGGGCTCGATCCCAGGACCCTGGGATCATGACCTGAGCCGAAGGCAGACGCTTAACGACTGAGCCACCCAGGCGCCCAACCACGGCTTCATTTTTAATTTTAGTTGGAACTTTTATTTTCAATGATGGAACAAGTTTGGCAATTATATACAGTGCTCTGAAGCAAATATTCCAAATGTTGGTGATCAGCTTCTACACACTTTTAAAAGCACGTGTCAAAGTATAGAAATAGTTTCTATGCAATATTCAAGTATATGCCTATCAAGAAAATTTTAACTCAGGATTTCTGTAATGTATTAAATATATGAGTTATAACTGAACCAACAGAATTGTATGATTATGTATGATTTCTTTATGTTTATGGAAACATTTGAAAACTGTTAAATTCCACTTACATTGCTCTAATACTGTAAATACACAGTTGTGCTTATTTGAAATGTCCTACTGGAATAACTCCTAAATAGAAATATCTTAGAATAAGTTTGCTCAATTAGGGTGAAAAAAAAAAAGAGAGAGAGAGAGAGAAAGAGATCAAAATATGAGAACATTATGAAAACATGTTTTCATGCTGTTTATAAATGCATCATTAGCGTTAGCATTAAGCTATTGTTAGAAAATATTATTTTCAAATTAAATGAAACCAGTAACTGTGATTAGAAAATTCTTTCGGGGGTTAACTACACTGGAATTAAAAGAAAATAAAACTAGGGGCGCCTGGGTGGCTCAGTAGGTTAAGCGTCCAACTCTTGATTTGATTTCCGCTCAGGTCACAATCTCCATCCATTTCTATCCCTCTCTGCCCAGCTGGTGCCCTTAGCATCATCTCAGCTTTCTTGCCGTCTGGATTCTGATCAGAGTTAACCAATAGAAGGCACTAGTAAGAGACTGGAGAGTTTAAAAAGTGAGAGGTTGAGGAATAGTATTCCCTGATTCCTCGGCCTGGGCTCTGTGGTTCTGGCAGAGGCTACATCTCTTTCACAGGACTCTTCTTGTGATGTTATTCTTCCATAGCTCTGACTCCCACTAGGTCCTGATAATTTCCTTTCCTCCCGTTTCCCCTTCAGGTGGTTATTGTTTTCCTTTGTTTTGTTAGTTCCTGGGTACCTCATATCACTTTCTGATTGCCCCAGTGCTGCCCAACACCTCTGTAAACAATTCTTTCATGAAATTATCTTCTACTGGACCTTCTGTTTCCTGCTGGCATCCTGACTGAAATTACTCTCTAAAGCCCCTGTTGCCATTATCCTCTTTATTGCAGGAAAAGAAATGCCTTATTTTCTAGTAGTTAATATATAGATCAAATACTAAGGAACTGATATAACTTGCCTTTCAAAAATGAAAGAGAAAGATCATCCTTTATATTTTAGTGATAGGAAAACTCTGGTGGAATTTATATGAAAGTGGCTGTGAAAGCTAGCAGGTATCAAAAGGGAAGCATATGAAGGGAGTAAGCTAAAAACAATTGCTTTCTATTCTATGGATCCCCAAAGGATATCATTCATTTTTATTTCAGAGAGGTAACAGATGTTGAAATTTGCCAGCTCTGCAGCCATTCCCACCATTAGATGTCTTATTCATTATTTTATATTTGGGGTCTAACACAGATCTCAGCACATAATTGAACTCTTAAAAGTGTGTATTGTATAAGTGAATGAGAAATGGTGATTAAATCTAAGAAATACTTGCACGTGCATGTTCATAGCAGCATACTTCACAATAGCCGGATGAAAACAGCCCAAATGTCTATTAACAGAAGAATGTGTAAACAAAGTTTGGTAGGAACATACAATGGAATAGTATTCAGCCATAGTAATTAATGAAATATTGACACATGCTACAAAATGGATGGACCTTGAAAACATTATGCAAAGTGGAAGAAGTCAGACACAAAATGTCATTTATTATATGATGCCATTTAGAGGAAATATCTAGAATAAGAAAACCCATAAAAATAAACCACAAATTGGTGGATGCCATGCATTGGGGGAAGGGAGAAATGGGGTAACTGCCTAATGGTAGGGGATTTCCTTTAAGGGTGATGAAAATGTTTTGGAACTATATAACAGTCATGGAACATTGTGAATGTACCAAATGCTACAGCATCTTTCGCTTTAAAGTGGTTAGTTTTATGTTGTGTGAGTTTTATCTCAATTAAGAAAAAAAAAAAAACAGAACCTAAGGAAGACAGAATTCTCTTATGGTAGAATCTGGAACCACTTTCTTCCCGTGGTGGGGAAAAATAGAAAGGAATCCTAGCTCTCTAAGCTTCAATCCTAACTCTCTGAGCGCCCATGGATGCAGAGGTCATACTCCTATGATCATTTAATGCTAACACTGCTGTTATGTGTTTGTCTTCACTTTCATCTTATTTACTAAGGAGTTTTACTTTTGACTTGCACATTCTGAAACACCTCTACTTAAATTTCTTTTCTGATACATCTTGGTTCTAACTATTTGTATTCAATGAATATTCTGGGGAAAAATCAATGTGCTCATTTTTCCCTTTGAATATCCATTGTAATCTAATCCTTCCTGGGTAGTTATTACTGGGTTGCTAAGAGTAAATCCACAACTACTTCTGAGAAATTTATTACGCAAGTTTGCCTGCCAAAGCTAGACCTCTCAACAAAAGAATGCAAATGTGTTTAAAAACAAGCCACATCCTTTAGGTTTCTTATTATTTAAGAATAAGCAAGAATGCTTTGACATTATGAAAAATGAGGTTGAAAACCTTATGGGCATTATCCCCCAGGAGTGTTCTATAATTTGATCCAAACATTAGTAAAAACTTAATGTCTATAATGTCTTTTTTTTTTCCAGAGCTATTTATTCTCTTTGTTAGATTTATTTTTTTAATTAAGACTCATCAGTAAGCATTGTCCTCTTTTTCTCATGTTGGGCACTCAGCTTTCTTAAATTAAAACCATTGTCCTCTTTGGCATAGTCATGCCAAAGTAAGTATAGTTTTGTAAGGATAGTTTATTCAACACCCTTCTTAAGCATCATCTAAGTTCTAGGCACAACCCTTGACATTTTTGGTACCAGAATGAATATCTTGATCTGGCCTTCAGGGAACTGTAGCCTAGTAAAAGAGCCAGACAAGTAAATAAATGTACATTATAAAAGGCTCTATATAGAGGCTTTAATAGAGCAAGGAGAAGGTACAAGAAAAATTCCTAACAATGAAGTGAGCAAAGATGGTGGAGGTGGTTACAAGGTTTATGGATAGATAAGAGAGTGAGTACAAAAGCACTTCAAAAAGGTGATAAGGTTTAACTGAGGCTTGAATTCCAAATGGTTTTCCAGGAAGGTAAGAAGAAGAAAGGCATCCTAAATTTAAGGAACTTCATACATAAAAATGCAGCAAGGCATGACAGAGCATGCCACGTTCCAGGAACTGGATAGAGTTCAGTTAGACTAAAGCATAAAGCGTGTGGAAGAAGGGTAAATAATGAAGCAGGAAAAGTTCATAATGGTTTGCTCTTAGTAGCTTAGATGCCATAACAAAGAGTTTGGGCAATATCATTAGGTAAAGAAAGGCTATCAGAAGATTTTAAACCCAGGAGTAAACAGTTTAGATTGGTATTTTTGAAAAAAAAAAAAAAAATCAGTCTTGCAGAAACGTGAAGAGACGGAGGGAAACAAATAGAGGTCTTTTGACAAACAAGGAGGCTCTTACAGTGGTGTAGGTTGAGTAATGATACAGGCTGGACCTGAGGCACTAGTTGTAGGGACACAGAAGAGAAAACCAAATAATGAATGTAAAGGTAGCAACAGGAATGGTGGCTGAAAAGAGAAATAAGCCCGTAGAAGAAGTCATAGAAATTCCCAAGTTTCTGACTTAGTTAATGTCATCACTATTCTTGAGGTTGCTCAAGATAGTGATTTTACTGGTAAAGCCTATTTGTACCAAAGGCAATGACAAGGTCATTTTTAGAGCTGGAGAGTATAATCCAATGGACTATTTAGAAAGAACAACCTAGTAGGTTATTGGAAATATAGGTCTTTAGTTCAGGAACAGAGTTTGGAGTGTGTTTTGCCCTTCCCCTCTACCTCTGTTCTAAACATGAGTCCATCTGAGTCTGTCAGCTCAGCTGGGGTCTTAGGGATTTAGAGTGTGTCAGCAGGGGCTGGTGCAGCAGAGAAACTCTGACTCTGGAGTATGGAGCTCATGGTTATCAAAGGGATTGTGCCTAGAAATGAACAAATTAAATAAAAATATCAAAATCTAAGCATACAGTCCAACCAAGACATCAATCAAAAGTAATCCAACAGAGATTTTAAATGTAGGTACAAGCACACTGTGCCCAAAGCAACAGGATTCAGAATGGAGACACAAGTTAAAGAGCTTCTCTGAGCCACTGAAGTATTGCCAATAGTTCTTGTTAAACATAGTTAACAAGTGGAAATAGAGACTGAAACAGAATTAGCTCCCAAGGATCTTAAACAGTAGATTTGGGATTTAATGGTATAAACTAGTGTAAAATGAAAGAATAGAGGGAGAAATGTAGTAAGCCAATGACAAAATGCTGAATATGAACACATAAGTGACTGTATTATTTTGGAGTCTCTGAAAAGCAGACACTAATATGGGATTAGACATGCAAGAAATATATTGGGGGAAATGCCTCTGTAGGGTAAATAAAGGTGGGAAGCAAGATTGGGTAGGAACAGTTTCAGACTAGAGGCTAGGCTAATGGGGATTTTCTAAGACAAAGCATACTGCTAGAAGAATGTGTCAAGTTCAGGGAGCATAAAAAGGGTGCAGGGGAGTGAGGGCAGGGTGGAAGGGAATATGCAGAGGGACTCTGTTGGGGCTGTCAGTCAACCATCCACCCCACAGCCCAGAGAGCTGAGCAGTGTGTTTTTTGTGCCTGCAACAATGACAGACCAGGGAATCAAAGATTCTATGAAAGAGTCAGAGGTAAGAGGAAAATCAAGAGAAAGTGATGCACTTGAAAACATGGGGAGAAGAATTTTAAGGAAAAAGATGTAGTCATTTAATCAGAATTTGAAATTCTAAAATGTATTTGTAAGTCTTTTTACCCTTTCACCACATGTTATATCAGCCGTCTTCCTAATCCATAATATAAATTTTTACTTTGGTGGCATAAGATAATTTTAATATAATTTTGTTCTGTTGCCAGCAAAAATCTAACTAGTAAAATTTTTAATATGTTATTCTAAATAGAAATAACACAATTTTCTCTTTCTCTACACCAGATGCCCAAGTCATAGAACACTAGTTTTATAAGGGTTATGTTGCCAAAAAAATTTTTGGAAAGAGCTTTCTCTATCCCTCTCTTTTAAATTCATAACATATTAACATATTAGTATATATGGTAGTCACTGGAGTGTGGCCATTTAGATCTCCTTTCAAGAGAACCTGTGCTAGCAAAGACAATGGACTGGCAGCCTCCAGCTATTGCACCTTCAGATCCATACAGCATTCACATCAAAGTCATACTTTCCCCAGGGCTGTGCCCAGCCAACAGCAGGGCATGGCAAAAATATTAAAGCTGGGCTATTGGGATGCAATGTAAGACTCCTCTGATGGATAATCTTTGCTCCAGGACCTCCCCATTATCTGATCAAGACTTCTCTGAACTGTGTTATAGTCTGAAGCTCTTCCTACCCATCATCCTTCCTCCTCTCTCTTTTTTCATAGGTGACAGGCCATTATTGTTATATGAAGGCTCTTCTCACTTTTATCTTGCTCCCTCCCATTTTAGTCTTTATGGTTTTTGTTTTGTTTTGTTTTGTTTTACTGAAATTATCTCTTTTGTGCATTTAATCCCATCTTGGTGTCTACTTCTCAAAAGCCTCAAACTAATACAGTACATTAATCTTTGAATCTGAGAAGTCTTTACAGTTAAGAAAATCACTCTATTTTTTTTTTAATCAGTGAAATTTAGATTTTCCTGACTACCAAACTCTTTTCTCAAAGAATAACAATTGTCATATCATAGAACTAGTAGAACATGTTAAGTTTATCATTCTAATTTACTTAACTCTCTCTTAGGGTTAATTTTATGGGCCATAATCAACTTTCTTTTCTTGGTTTGCATATTTATCTCCTGATAGAGCTTTTCAGCTATATTATCAAGTCTATACTCCACACCCTGCTATTTGTTGAACTTAGTACTAATAAAATTATTACATAGTTTCTAGGTATCATTAAAAACTCAAATTCAATTTTAACTGATTTTTTGTTGTTGTTGTTTAAGAATACCACACCTTAGTGACATAAAATAGATCATAATTCTGCAGTTCAAGCTTTTAGTTAGTATGTAACTTCTCCCACGTCTCGGGAATTTGCTTCAGATTTTGCTTTAGTCAAATTTAACACCAATCATGTTTTTATACTTAGATACTGTTCTCAAATTATGCACTAAGTTATCATTTATACATATGATGTACTGATCTATCCAGGACCAGAATCCTACTGGGGTTAGCCAAATATTAAATTCTTAAATATATTCTCATATTCTCAAATATATCAGATATTTGTGTATTCAACAGCAAGTCCTTGCTGTATATACTAAACATACCACACAATATTGTTTGGAGAATTTCTATTTATCCTCACAACAATGGAAATAGAAGGTATTTGTAGTGAACACCAAGACAAACCACACAGATCCTCTTGAAGACCAAAGGATCCATTCCTCTAGTTGCTCAAAGTGCAGTGAGCAGACAGCTCCCAGGCAGCAGTCCTCTCAAGTGCCTTGGCTAGTGTCATGGTCAAGGTGATGTCACCTTCCTGGAGCTGTCCACATCCAATGATGGGCTGACACAGAGGCATAAGATCCTGGCTTCTTCATAACAGCCTTGATATTCACAAGTGTTATTTCAGATTTAAAAACCCATGTGGGGTTAACTAAGACCTTCTTTGAAACTGCATACAGCCTAACTTCTCCCTCAATCCAAGCCTGCTGCCTTCCCTTCCCTTCTATAGGTGATGATTCCAAAAGCACGCTTTTTTCCTGCATGCTCATTTTTATCTCAACTCACTTCCAAGGGACCCCTCTCAACTATTACCCCATGACAAGACAGGCAAGAACACAGAGATGATGGTGAGATTTTGGAACCGAATCATCTACCACCCTTCTGGCAATGAGGATCCTATCAATGGTAGTAGGTAGAGCTCAGATAGCCCTTGGCATGGGTAGCCAAGTTAGCAATATGATTATTAAATTTTTTATTAGAGGTACACTGGGATGATAGACCAGTGGACACAAATTCATTGGCTAGTGTGATAGTTCAGGTATTTGAAAATATGAAGAAAATAATAACTCTAAGAGCTGTTGCTAACCTCAGTTAACCTTTGGAAAAGGTAACAAAAGGCTGAGAGTATAAGTGTGAAAGCTGCAATACCTCCTCTGCGGCAGCTAAGGAGACTCTCACTTGCTATAACTGGTAGGGAGAGAAAGCTAGGAGGAGACCAAGAACTTAAACATAAAAATACCAGAACACCAGGGCAAGTCAAAGTTTGACCTAGGCAGTTCTGGTACGATGGTTGCGAAAGATGGGAATTTGACACCTGGGATGGATACATCTGGGTTGGTGCACCTGAAAATCTGGAAACCCTAGATTTCCTCCCAAGATATCAAACATGCCTCCCTCTTAGAATCTGCCTTCAAACCCCTGTCATCTAGGCCAACATAACCTGACTGTGAAGTTATTGGTCTATGTGATGGTTACTTTTATGTGTCAAATTGCTTGGATCACAGGGTCCCAGATATTGGGCTAAACATTATTTCTGGGTATGTCTGCGAAGGTGTTTCTGGGTGAGATTAGCATATAAATCGGTAGAGTGAGTAAAAGCAGATTTCCCTTCCCAGTGTGGGTGGGCATTATCCAATCTGTTGAGGGCCTGAATAGAACAAAAAAAGCAGAGGAAAGGAGAATTGTCTCTCTCTCTTTCTGTCTCTGTCTCTCCCTCTCCTTCCATGCCCCCTGACTGATTGAAGTGTGACATCAGTCTTCTGCCCTCAGACTAGAAATTACACCATCAGTTTCCCTGGTTCTCAGACCTTCTAACTTGGACTGTAACTATACCACCAGCTTTACTAGGTCTCCTGCTTGCAGATGGCAGCTCATGGGATTTTTCAGTCTCCACAAAACAGAGTCAATTCCTTATAATAAATCTCATTTATGGGGCACCTGGGTGGCTCAGTCAGTTAAGCATCTGCCTTCAGCTCAGGTCATAATCTCAGTGTCCTGGGATAGAGCCCCGCATTGGGCTCCCTGCTCGGCCGGGAGTCTGCTTCTTCCTCTCCCTCTCCCCCTCCCACCTTGTGCTCTCTCTGTCTGTCTGTCTCTCAAATAAATAAAATCTTTAAAAAAAATACTATAAATAAATAAGTAAATAAATAAATAAATAAATAAATAAATAAATAAATCTCATTTACATTTATACTTGGTTCTGTTTGTCTGGAGAACCCCAACTAATGCAGTCTGATAAAGGAAGAGAGGAACTATAACACTAAATGAGCTTCAGGAGCTAGCCTACATGTACCAGCAGGAACCAGAAAAGTATGCAAGGCACTGGATTCTGCCCTTGTAGAACTTATGGTCTAAAGAAGGGAGGCAGATATGAGAAAGTAAATATAATTATTAGATAAATGATATAGTAAGTTAGATGGTAACAAGTATTATGGAACAGAAAATGAGCAGGGTAAGTGGATTGAGAATGCAGCAGAAAGAATTACAATTTTAAATAGGGTGGTCAGAAGAAAAAATAGGGTGGTCAGTTTAGGGTCCATTGAGGTTAGATTTAGACTAAAATTCCAAGGAATTGAGGGTTTAATACTATGTGAATATCTGGATCAAGAACACTCTAATCAGGTGGAAAAGACACTGAAAAAGTCCTAAGGTGAAAGAATGCCTGATATGTTAAACAAAAGCAAAGAGGACTGAGAAAGAATGGCCAGTGAGATAGGAAGAGACAGAGAAGATAGTGTTGTGAAGCCAAGAGAAAAAAGCACCTGAAAGAGGTTAGAAATGATCAGCTGTGTCAAATCCCACTGACTGACCATGTGAAATGAAGATCAAGAATCAACCAGCAGATTTAGTGACACTTAAGTTCTTTTTTTTTTAATTTTATTTATTTATTTGACTGCCATGTTGGAAGCTCTGATGCACTGGGTTTTATGTGCAGGACAATACTCCTAATTTAATTGAAAGACATCAACACACACACATGGCTGGATCTCACGACCCTGAGATCACAACCTGAGCTGAAACCAAGAGTCGGATGCTTAACTGACTGTACCACCCAGATGCCCAGGTTGGCTGTTTTTTTTAAGATGAGAGAAACACCAGCCCCCAGTTTCTTACCTCATGGAATAATCTGATGGAGAAGGGAGAAAATTAATGAGTAAGAGAGAAATGGAGAATTGCTGGAGCAATAGTTTTGAGTAAGTGATTGAGAGATTAGACCTAACCCCAAAATAAAGAGATTGGCTTTAGAAAAGAGCATGGAAAATATGGTAGCCAAGTTGAAATAACCTTGTTTATGACAGAATTTTGTAAAAATAGTTGTTTAATAGTAACGATAGGAATTAGAATCACCAAATCCATACCACAAGGTGGTAACTTAATTGTATTTATATTAATTTCTATATAATAAAGTGTGAAATTTACTTCTGAGTTGACCTCATTAAGAAAGCAATGAGGAATTTTTTAAAGAACCATGGTAAGAGAAATTCTTTGCAATGTATGGTATATTCTATAACACTTTTATTCTCGAAATGTCAGGTTCAACTAATTTTCTAGTTTTCTGTGTTTCATGTTATTATTAATCTTACACTTTTAGTACAGTGATAGACATATTTTTCTGAGTCCTTATATGGTCAGAGAAACTTCTCTCTCTGTGCTTATTAATCTTCATTGGATTAATGAATTTTACTTTAAGCACAG
The DNA here is from genome assembly GCF_029215605.1 of Mirounga angustirostris. Classification (NCBI taxonomy): domain Eukaryota; kingdom Metazoa; phylum Chordata; class Mammalia; order Carnivora; family Phocidae; genus Mirounga; species Mirounga angustirostris. Next base: position 52,336,737 of record NW_026991709.1, on the reverse strand, counting down.
GATCTGTAAAAGTGATATTCTAAAAGTTCATTTTTACCCATTTTTCTAGAATCTCTCTTTTCATGCATGGCTGTACTCTTATCTCACTTTCCTCTGCAGTATGTGATCTACCCCCACTGTAGCTAGTTCAATAAAATAATATTAAAGTTAATGTTGGTCTCAGTCCTCATATTGCATGGTCTCAGCCATGCAAGAAATGTAAAAAATTTTACTTTCTTTATTTGCATTAAATCTACTTGAATTCAACTCTAAGCTTTCATTCCATTGAACTAGGAAGAGATTCCAATTTCAGTCCTACAAGGAATCTTTTCCTTCCTAGAGGCTTAAATGATATTCTTTCTCTCCTCCTATCCTACTTCTTCCCCTCAAAAAAACAAAAAACAGCCAGAATTCGGACTCCAATTGTCATCAAGTAATACCGACATTGTTAATGCTCATCGTCCAATTACAGAGGGATTTCTTCCAGTCCAATCTCTCTTTGCACAAGGATCTTTGCTGATGTAAAGTACACCTATACATACCACACAGCAATTTTCCCTGATATCTTGTTATCTCCCTGAGGTGCTGCCACAAAGTACCATCAACAAAAGGTTGAGGAAATCACCTGTTTTCCAGTGTCCAGGAGTCTTCTGTCCTCCAGTGCCCACTTCTCCAGGCCTCCAACTTATTCTTCCTTCTTTCCTCCTCAGACTTTTATTTTACAAAATGTGGCAACAGGCCCATCTTGGTGCTTGTGTAGTTTCTCCTTATGGCCTATATACAAGCCCTGAGTTAAGAAGCAAATGAGGTTCCAGTCAGCTTCTTCAAATGAGATACAGAAGAAAAATATAGACAGAATAACATAAAATTGTATTTCAAAAAGGTATCCTGCCACAAATTATGTTTTTCTCCATGGAAATATTAATTGTTATATTGACTTTAAACTAAAAATAAATTCATTCTCTTTAGACAAAAATATGGACAGTATTGTATTTCCAAACAAACGTTATTGAATTTCCCCTATTCTTAGGATCTTAGCGCACAAGCATTTTTATGCCTGCTTCCTTTCCTGGAAAAGGAGACAACTTATGCTAGAATTTTCCTTTATTCAATCATTTCACTACTTATTTTTAATAGACCCCTACACTCTCCTTAAGATTTTTTCTTAGACATACTTTCCCTAATTTAATAGACTATAGGCACTATTAGTCATTTATTTATATCTATATTTATATCCATATCTACTTTGTCTAATTAAGAAATAGTCTATGCCCATGAACCCACAGATGAAGACTTTAAAGATCTAAACATCCTGCTCAACATGGATCTTCTCATTAATTCAGTAAAACTATTCTTTTAATGCCCTCATCTATGTTGATAATTCTATTGCAAAAGATATTTTTACTGCAAAAAATATAACTTATGTTGAGTCAGTGATTATTATTTGAGCATAGTCTTCCATCCAATAAAAAATTCATGAATTTAACCTCAATCATATCTGTGTAGCAAAAATTTAAATGTATACACATAAAATTGTACTTTTTGCTTCTTATTTTCCTAACTGGTTCTTAACCTCAGTCTGGAAAAGAAATATACTTGACTACATAGATTTGGCTCAATAAAACTATGTTTATGTTCAGAATAATTTAGAGTTTAAGGAATACAAATTTTATTTAAAAAAAGAAATGCAAATAATAAAATATTGAGATTAAATAAACATGAAAATAAGTTACTTTATTACTGGGAAATATTTTGGTCTATGGTAATTAGCCTTATTTACAAATTAAAGTAACCAACAATGTTATACCTAAAAATACAGCATTCTATTTCAGTTACCTCAGCTCAATAGTTTTGAATGTGTGTTATTTAAACAATTTAAGAAACTAAAATACACTTATATTTTCTTTACAACTTAATTCTCATATAATGATCCTTTATAATTAAAAAAATAAATAATCTGATTCTATTATTGATTTTTTACACTGAAACAAATGAACAAATAAAATCATTATTTGAATAATTAGAAAAATATGTGCCTTAAATGTATTTTATTTAAGCATTTTAAATCAAGAAGTTTAAAGATTTTTTTAAGTAAAAGATCCCATGTAGAATATAAACTAAAAGGAAAGAAAAGAAGCATTAAGTTTTTGAGTCATTGTTATTTTTCTAAGTATATTTTTGCAGTATCACTTTTTCTTTTAAGCACGTCTTTACTCTTTTAATGTACTCTTCAGTGTGTAGACAAATGGTGGATCATTCATGTAATATTATCATGCTTTTATATGACTTCTATTATCAAAGATCCATCGTGGCTTTGGAGTTCTAACTGGAATTAAACAAATGCTTATCAAAAGAATGGTGAAAAGCTGATTATTTTAAAGCTGATTTGTTTTAACAAGGAAAAAAACCCTGCATTTCTTAGAAGTCATTGTATTTTATCACATTTGTATACATATACGTTGATGTCTTTCAATTAAATTAGGAGTATTGTCCTGAACGTAAAAACCCAGTGCATCAGAGCTTCCAACATGGCAGTCAGCCATCCCCTCCCTTTATTTTGTCTTGATTTAAGTCACTTTGTATGATATCTGTCTTTCTTCTCCATCCCAGCAATTCCCCCTAGGCAGAGATAAGAAATTATGCTTCTTTATATTTTGCAAGTATCTAGCACAGGACTTTCACCCAGCAGGCCCTCCATAAATATGTATTTAGTGAGGAAGTAAAGTAACCCACAGGGCAGAGTTGACTAAAGCTCAGTTTCTCCAGCTTAGCTGTAGTAGTAGTAGTCCGAGTAGGAATAGTTTTAGCAGCAGTAGCCTATGGAAGGTCTGGGAAGTGGGGCGGGGAGGGAGAGAGTCAGACCTCCCACTTCACCCAGACTTCTATAGGATAAGAATACAGAACACTGGACTTGTAATAAAAGTTTTTGTTTAGGGTGAAGAATATAGATGACAGATCTAGTGAATGTAAGTTATGACTCCATGTACGTATGTGCATGTAAGCCCTTGCAAATTTGAGGGATTCCAAAGTCTACAAAGTCTAGCCTGATGTTTATTATTAATAAGTGATGTTGTGCAGTGAAATAGAAGTCCCCATCTATACACATGCATGGCTTTTGACTAGTTTTGATTGTGCTTGTTTTGGTACATATTATAATAAAGAAGACAGAGGGAGAAAGTGGGAGCATGGTGGGAGAGAGCATGTGTGTATGTAGATAAAGTGATATAAGCAATGGGACAGATTAGAGCAAAGGAAATACTTTCCAAAGCAAGGAAGAAAAAAATCATGGTGGTTTTATAAGTATATAAACATATAGAAGTCAAATCTCATGCAAATATTTTAAAGTATATTGGATTGTTAATCATAGTATGCCAATAAAATATAACACAACAGATGTGCTTCTGGCAGATGTTAAAAAAATCTGTTACTATGTAGAACCACATCCTCCCTAGTTATTGGTTAATTATATCTGTGCCTATTGATGGAAATCACAGACTCCAGCTTCCCCAGAGCTTCAATTATGGAGATTAGTTCAATCCATAGACAAGCTGAGCTCACTGCACGTGTGTGTACCCTCAGCACACACATGGGTATACACATGTTATTTTATAATTTGAGAGTTTTCGTATATGTGTGGAATTACAAATTTATCAAATTTTAGCAAATTATGAAAATATATCATTCCTTCCCATTAATTTTCTTCTATTATTTGCTTTTCTTTTTCTTTATGTCCTTCCAAACATACTTTTATATTATTCTAACTCTGTTATCAAGTTTAGGGAGAAGGATAAGAATGAGGCATAGAGGTCCGAATAACATCACCATTCAGATTTGTAAGTATATCCACCATATTCTAATAATCTCTTTGTACAGAACCATGTGTATTTTTAAAAATCAAAAGAAACTACTGTCTTATCTTGATTCTTCCTTTTTTGATGTGTCAATACATGTACATACACTTTGAAAATTTTCCATATCATTTTATGCTTCAGTTTTACATATTGCCTTTTTTAGGTTGTGAAGTTCAGAATGACATTAGTACATTTTATAACATGGGCGCACAAAATCTCCTTGATCTGGAATTGAAATAAGTTGAGATGGAAATGATGGGACAGGCAGCTATATTTGGGGAATGTGCTTACTGCTTGAAGTGTTTCATAACTATCTCCAGCCTCCATACCAAAGACGATGTCATTTAAGACAGCTTTATGGAAATGCCACTTTCCTCCACAAACTTTTACTATTTCACTTCATGTCATCATATATTCATAACAGACTTGTTATTAAAAATAGTCTGGCTCCATATGAGTACTAATCATGGTTGGAATGTTTTACTAAGTCATTTCTGTTTTAATTCCAAGTTTAGCTGAAGTCTAGTTTTAAACTTAGGATGACAGTATCTCTATCTTCAGTAGAAGGCATGTTTGTCCCCCATAAGAAGTAACTTTTATATTCATCACATTTGGTACCATTAAATTATGCCAAGTCTGTGCATGACTTTGTAGTCTCTCTGTCTAATATATGTATAGATACATGAGAAGGAGCTGGGGAAATATCAGGTTAAAAGTGTTATGCCAGCATATTGATACCCTTTGTGCTGTCCCATAGTCAAACTTTTCAATACAAAGAATACAAAGAATTTCATATATAGATTAAATGTTTGCTGAGATTGGGTAAATGTTTGACTCTTGGTTTAGGCTCAGGTCATGATGCCAGGGTTGTGAGAACAAGCCCCATGTGGGGCTCCACACTCAGGGCAGAGTCTGCTTGAGATTTTTCTCCCTCTCCATCTGTGTCCCTCCCCCCACTCACACATGCTCCCTCGCCCCCCCTAAAATAAATAAATAAGTAAGTAAGTAAATAAATAAATAAATAAATAAAATCTTAATAAAAATAAATGTGTGCTGAAAAGTATTCGAATACTAGAAGATCTCACAGAATATATAAAAATGAGAGACCCTCGGGGCACCTGGGTGGCTCAGTCGTTAAGCGTCTGCCTTCGGCTCAGGTCATGATCCCAGGGTTCTGGGATTGAGTCCCGCATTGGGCTCCCTGCTCCGCAGAAAGCCTGCTTCTCCCTCTACCACTCCCCCTGCTTATGTTCCCTTTCTCGCTGTGTCTCTCTCTGTCAAATAAATGAATAAAATCTTTAAAAAAATAAATAAATAAAAAACACCTGCCCGTGAGGAAAAAAAAAAAAAAAATGAGAGACCCAGGAGATAAATGTGGTCTCAGTGAATTAGAATAACTATTTTAAGTACTGATGACTAAAGAAAATGATCCTAATGGTGGTCAGAGCATATAATATCCAAAGTATTTTGTTTTAAGAGACCTCCAGAAAAGCAGTTATCTAAACATGTTATCATTTTAAACTCCAAAATTCGATTTTTTTGGTCATAGGGCGGTGTTGGACATGAACTCTAATATATAAAACAAATCAAACTGAGAAGACTAGGCCCAGAACCCGTCTTCTCTCACACTTGTTTGCAGATGTTCATTCCAACTGCCCAATGGGCATCTCTGCTAAACCAAAGGATCCTAAAGAACTGCATTAGGGCATTCTTTCCAAACGATCACACCATTATATCTTTGATGGCAAGAGTAATGGTCTAAACCATAACCTACCCTTTATTACACTGCTACAGGTATGATAGCTACACTGAGAGACCTCTTAGAAATGGAACACAAGAAAAAAAGGAAACTTTGACGAATACTCAGAGAGATATGAAGAATTAAAAAAAAAAGTCAAAAACTTGAAAATCTACAGACATCTGCTTAACCTGAGGCTTTGGCTGAAGACTGGAATGTCTAAGGAGTAGCTTGTTATAGATGTTTACTGGGTGAGACACAAATACCACCATTTTCCCTAGGGTCTGTTCTTTTATTTATAAAATCCTCATTAAGTTCTGCATTTTTGTGAGAAAAAAAGGTAAATAACAATTAAAATTTATCAAGCACTTACTCTGTGCCTGAAATTTTACCAAGTGTTTTACTTGACTTATCTAGAGTTTGTAACAGTCTCTGTAGTAAGGGCATTGCTATTGTCTTCTCTTTGGAGAAGATAAAATTGAAGAAAAAATAATAAAGGATTCTATTTAGACTGTCTAAAAATTTTAGACCCATTCTTCATGACTTGGAGATCCAAGACAATTATTTTGTTTCTCATATTTCTTCTATTAAATGCTTTCAACTAATATAGGGATAACTCATCAATTACATTCTCAGAAATGTTAACTCTCATCCTCATATTCAAGAAAGGAAATTTTTTTGTTGTTTGTTTATTTCTGCTTCTCTTGTTCTTCACATCTTAAGAGAAAACTAGACTTAAACATCAATAGATTGATTTTAGGTTTAAATCTGCTACGTACTCTGTGAGTTTGAATTATATTCAGTTAGCAAAATCTCTTATTTTTTCTTTCCAAGTTTTCTTCAAAACCTAGATTAGGGACGCCTGGGTGGCTCAGTCAGTTAAGCGTCTGCCTTCAGCTTAGGTCATGATCCCATTGTCCTGGGATCGAGTCCCACGTCGGCTCCTTGCTCAGCAGGGAGCCTTCTTCTCCCTCTCCCTCTGCCTGCCACTCCCCCTGCTTGTGATCTCTCTCTCTCTGACAAATAAATAAATAAAATCTTTAAAAGAATAAAAAAATTTAAAAAAAACTAGATTAAAGTGCTAACAAAGGATAGCTTAAAAGCTACCTAGATATAAGAACATATTTTAATAGTTTGGTCAAAAGATACAATGTGTTTTGTATTGTTGTACATTTTGAAATAAAATACCTGAGATTCCAATCTCCATTTAGTTACTTACTGGTGGCTACATCATTTAAATTCTTTGAGATTTGTTTTTTTTAAATGTGGGTAATTGATGATAATAGTCCTTAATTTCCTGAACAGATGAGGCTTGGCTTAAAAATGTCTTCAACTAACCTCCAGCATTAAAGTCTATAATTTTATGTCATAGAGTCAATTTTTAAAAATGGACACAAAATAACCCAGTTCTAGTGAAAGACAATCTGACTTTAAAACATGACTCCCACCTCATCCCCTCCCATACTCTCTTGCATTACACCTTTGGTACTTGTAATGATCTGTGACATCAGGAAAAGGGTAAGAAGCTGGGAGTTTAGATTTGAGCTCTTATACTTGTTTAGAATGAAACGTGAAGGCATAACATCCATGAATACAGAGTTCTATATCTGTAACACTTGAATAATAATGCCTTCTCAGGTGATCGTGAAAATGAAGTATGAGGAAAGGTAATTGCAATATAAATGTAAGGTACTATGACCCCACTGGAAATGATAACTTGACCCACCAAGTTATTGAAATTAAGTCAAAATTTGATTTCCACTTTCCCTGGTATGGTTATATTAAAATGCAGATTCTTTCCAATCATCGGCAGCTTGGAGCAAAGGGCTGTTTTGAGCTTAAGTCACTTAGCTTGTAATTGCATAGGCACTGGCTGTGCAATGGCCAGGGAAGACCACAAAAGCCAGAGATATATTATGTTCATATTCCTTTAAAACTGATGAAGTTTAAATGTAAGTGATGGAGAAACTGATTCTGTAAAGCCTTTCTGCTCCTTGTATTGAATAAGGGTCTTAGAAAATCCGATGTATCAATAGATACTCTGCCTTAGGAGGGACTTAGCTATATAAAGTTCTAAAGTGTGATCATCCAATATTTATCAGATGCTCTTTTCCACTATTTACCAATAAAGATCCAGAATAGGCTGGCTCTAAAGAGAAAGTATAATTTTGCTGTAATTACAGTCTTCATTCTTCACTCAATATCTTACAAATAGGTGGTAGAGAAAAGATGACTTCAATGATGAGTACTATATAAAAAAAAAAAGAGGTCATGGAATCTAGATGAAAATAATGCAGGCAAAAAGGAGTAAAGGAGAAAAGGAAAGGAAAAAGCCAAACAAATACCAGAAATCTGTTGTTTGAGAGCAGAGGAAAATGATCAAATGGTTAGTGATGAATTTTTAAAGCATTGTGGAACAGTAACTTCTATAAAGCAAAAATAAAAATACAAGTGGGGAATTATTCAACTTGGGATCATGCTCTCTAACAGAACTTTGGGTACTATGCACTCTAGTTTCTGTAATATTATTAGCCTTAGCCCCATGTAGGCAGAAGTTGCACAAGGGAGGAAAAAAATTAAAATTATCACTGAAATGAAGAAAATATGAAGCAGCACAGAGAGAAAAAACATTGTAGGAATACAAAGGTAATATCAGAAATAGAAGATAAAAATAAGAAGAGATAATATAAAGAATTTAAAAAGGTATAAGGAAAATGAATAAAATGGAGGGCAAGCTAAAAATACTCAATACATGAAAAATTTACATCCCTAAGGAAGTAAACAAAAGTAAGGAGACAGAGAAAAGCAGTAAAGATGTAAATCAAGGAAACTTTCTCAAAATAAAAGAAGACTTAATCAGTGTATAGAAGGGTTGCACTACAGTCCTGAGAAAACTAACCAGAAATATCAACACAAAGACATATCACAGGAAAATTACAATACTCAAAAGACCAGTGAAATATTTTGGCAGCAGCTACTAGACAAAAAAGCAAGTCACATGGGGAAAGAAATAGTCTTGCTTCTGATTTCTCCACAGATCCTTTCAACTTGTAAATGCAGTGGAATAAAACCGATAAAATTTTCAAAGAAAAAAAGGGACCTAAGGATTTTATATTCCACTCATCCATCGTTATGTATACAGGCAGCAGATAAACAGTTTTGAATGTGCTGAGCTCAGAGTATATTTTTCCCGTAAGTCCTCTTCAGTATTCTACCGGAAGACAAACTTCAGCCAACCAAAAAAAAATTGAATAAACTATAATAAAATAACTGGTGCTGAACATTGACTATATTTATCAGGGGACTAAGATTAAAAATAATATAGATATTAAAGTGTTCAACGTATTACACAATAATAAATTCTCTGATGGTGTAACTAACATAACTTGGGAGAATAGCTACGGTGGGGAATGGAGGTAAATTAAATATGCTGATTTTCTTAATTTGAAGATCTGGAGAAGTGATCAAACATATTATTTAGAGGTCAAAATAAATTAATAGAGATTTAAGCATATTTAAGTGTACAAAGGTAAACAAACATTAAGAAAAATAATTCACTAACACCGAATGGTGGGGGAAGGAGTAGAAGAGAAGAGGAAATATGATGATTTTGTTTGCACTCATAAAAAGGAATTAATAGCTAAAGTCTCAAGAAAGAGGAGCTTAAAGGTATTTAAGAAAAAATAACCACTGTAACAAAAAAATGCAAACCTTTTTTAAGATTTTATGTATTTATTTGAGAGAGAGAGCATGGGCGGGGTTAAGGGGCAGAGGGAGAGGGAGAAGCAGACTCCCCGCTGAGCAGGGAGCCACGCGCGGGGCTTAATCCCAGGACCCAGGGATCATGACCTGAGCTGAAGGCAGATGCTTCATCAACTGAGCCGCCCAGGGACCCCACAAATCTTCTTTATTAGAAATGCCCGTAAATGTATTGCCTGGGTGTGCACATGTTCTTAAAAATGCATACATAACAAAAGAAATAGACCACGGAGTAGACGAGTTTTATAGACTTAAAAAGAGAAGACACACACACAAGTAGAATGGAACTAAGATCAAACATATCCACTGTATCAATAATAGTAGATGAGTTAAACTGTTACATTAAAAAATACTTTCATAATAAATAAAATCTTTTAAAAAATACTTTCATATTTGATCTCAAAGCAAAATCCAACTCTTTATACTATATAAGAGGTTACTCCAAATAAACTGAATCATAGTGGCCAAAAATAAAAAGAGTTATAATTTTATCAGACAAAAAAGGAAGCAGAAGTTATGATTTAAATTTCTGACAAGGTTGAGTAAGCCAAAGGCATTAAATAAATTAAATATAAATTTATTTATATTATAAAAATATATTATTTTTAATGCTATATATTTTTATTTTATGATCTTCCTTATTAGGGTGCTATAGTATGCTAAAGTATGCGACTCACAGTAAAGTCATGCACCAAACAATATACAAAATATTCGGTCACACAAGTAAATGATCAAATGCTGAAAATACCAGATGAAGTTTGAATGGAAATATCGAATGTTGATAAGGTACAATCAAAACAACATATTTTTGCATTCCTGGATAAATTAGGAGCTGTTATGTACTGTACTCATCAATAGTTTTTTGGTTGCAAGTAACGGAAATTGTAGTTAAACAGGCTCACAGCAACGTCTGTTAGAAAACACAAGTAACCGTGGCTGGGCTGCCCTGAAACTAAGACAAACCCAGTCCGTGTCAGCGCTGGCTTGGTGGTGTGTCTGTTCGTCCTTTCTCTGCAGGGCAGAGCCTTCCACGAAGTGGGGAGCACCACTGTTGGCCATCTGAAAGACTCAGAATTCCTCTACGAGAAGAGAACTGAATCGCCCTTTTTGATACGCTTTTAAAAACCATAAAAAAGTCCTCAAGAACTGTTTTCAATGGCCCAGGCTCTACCTAGGTGCCCATTTCTGGGCCAGTCTCCGGAGGCCACCTTAGTGCAAGCTGTCCACCTAAAGTAATCACTCTGAACAGAGAAGTGAGGAGTCCTATAGTCAAGACTGGCTGTCCCCATTTGTCCATTTGAGTCTAGCAGTTCAAGTGGAAGGACAACTTCCTAAAGAAGGTAAGCCCTATTCTGGGCAGGCTAAAACAACAGTCTCACTGCAAATCTTTAATCTGCTTCTCTCTGGCAATATTTACTACAGCTCAAGATGGAAATAATTTAAATGTTTAACAAAAAGAAATGCTTAAAAAAATTAGTATATCCATTCAATGTCAGTGACTCAAAAAATGCTTATAGAGAGCTCATCGTAACAGGAAGAAGTGTTAAAAGTGAGTGAAAAAGTTGTCATTATAACTTCTACAATTACTGAATTTGTCATGTAGGAAAAGAAAAGAAAATGCATTAAAAATCAGTGGAATACTTTCTGTGATTTTTTTCTTTTTTCTAAAACTCAGTATTTTCTAAACTAAATATATAATGCTTTTATGACAGAATAAATAATAAGCTTCTTTTATAGAAAAGAATATTTGCCTTTGCCAATTCTTCCTCTCCTCACATATTTGGGAGGGACCTTTTTTTTGGGGGGGGGGCGGTCATAATTAAACCATAGGCAAAAGTTTTTCACAGAGGATTATCTAACTTAAGAGTCATGTTATCACAGCATATAGAAGATATGGAGATTGTGGGGAATCCTCTTTCCCAATTCATATTTCTATGATGAAATCTTTATACAGGATTACAATTATGTATGATGATTATGACTCAATATGACTGCAAACTACTTTGTTGAAGAATCCAAATAAGGTCAGAGGGGTGGGAAAGGGCACAAAAATTCAGAAGGGTGTGAGATGGATGGAGATTCCTTAAGTCCTAAAAAGAAAGGATCCTAGAAAAACTGAATAGCTTCAGTAAGGAGGTAAGAAATAGAAATCGTGATATGTTTGGAAAATGGAGATTTAAGTGCAGTATGAATAGTGTGCAAGTGCCGTGAATTTAAACACTTTTCCTAGCATGAAATCTTGTTAAGTGATTCCCTGCTGTGACTTGTTTCCTTCACCTTTACTGTTGCTTATTTAATGAGATAGTCTTGGAAGAGTGCGTGATACCTTTGCAGAATGAATGGCTAAGTACAGAAGCATCTTGTCTGGGTATTTGGTGTGTTTATTGAAGAATTATTGCTAATTCTTGTAACTTCTTGGCATCTTCGCGTATAAAACTGCAGCTGGAAATTTGCAGCTTACTTCGATATGTTGTCTCCTCCTCCTCTTCCTCCTCCTCTTCCTCCCCTTTCCCCACTCCTCCTTCTTTTTTAACTTTCTGAAGCAGCCTTAGCTTGGCACCAGCCCAAGAGGCAGGGAGGCACACAAGAGTCTCAGCTCTCAGGACAATGGTGACTTGGAAGAAACTCATGAGGTTGCTGGCTTTTTGGGTAATGATGTGAAGCAAGAATTTATTCTAAATTATTCTAGCTAGAATTCCAGCCACATAAGTCAAATTGTTAAGGGGGGAGGTGGGGAACAAGCACTAATAAAGAAGAGAATCCTAGAACAATGTCTGACCCAGAGAGATAGCTTAAAAAGATTCCAGTCATCCTTTTCTGTATTTTTCTCTTAGTGAAATACATAATAATAACATAATAATAAACACAGTATCTATACATATACCCATATATTTGCCCATACATTATCATGCCATACATGTATTTGCATGTATATGCATTTTATGTGTGTATTTATAAAAGTCCTTCATAATGAAAAAAAATGGCTTTCTAAGTACAAGAATATATCATTTTACATGCAAAGAAAAATGGGGATACGTTTTTTTCTTAACCCCAAATACATGGGGAAACACTAACAACATGGAAATAAGCCTTCCCATTCTTAATTCTCTGTGTTTATAGAACAGTAAAAATTAATCTTCTATCAGCTTCTTTGATAAATGTCTCTGGCCCTGTCCAGTAAGCAAGAATCAATACTTGTTTCCAGAGGTATTTATTTAAAGATCTGAGTAAAAGGAATTGAAAAAGGCATAGAAGGCACCTTTTCATCCTCTTCATTCACCCACTGCCCACATCCTCACTGCAAAACTTTGTCTTCATTTTTCTTAAAAAATAACCTGCATATTAACTCTCTTGTGAATTCAAGCTCTTACATTTCCCCTTACTTCATTCCACTAAGATTTATGCAACCACTATACTTAAACTAAATGTTTTACAGGCTTAGAACTATTGATACACTCAATTATAGAATGGAAGAACGTAGAATTCAAAGAGTTATAACTTAGCCTCAAGGTCATCTAAGTTCCTTTTGGTATTTTACTTTGTGGTCCTTGATATTATGCGGGTCACACACACACACACACGTACATATGCCACTTAATTATTTAAAAAAGAAAATACATTTGTTTTGCTTTCACAACAGCCTGACAAAGGAGAAATCACTCTCCTTCTCTGGGATTTCTGCCATTATGAAACACATGAAACTTACAGAAAAGTTTTAAAAATATATCTAGACAGCTGTGGTTCTACTGGTCGAAGTCAAATATTCCGAAGGGCCTTGGTAACTGAATTTTACTCTGAAGGAAATCTTGAGAAGAAAAATGAAATGGTTAGTTTTTTTTTTTTTTTTTAAGAGAGGGTGGGAGAAGGGCCAGAGGGACAGGAGAGAGAGAATTTTAGCAGGCTCCACACCCAGTGCAGAGCCCGATGCAGGGCTCAATCTCCCAACCCTGAGATCATGACTTGAGCCGAAATCAATAGTTGGATGCTTAGCCAACTGAGCCACTAGGCACCCCTATTAGATTTGCTTTTAAAAAATCTGGTCTTCAACTTAAAAGAATTTTGAATTACCACTCTGGTTGGAAAGTGAAAGAGTAAATGCCATTGATGGAGGAGGAGACAAGATGGTCAAGAGGGACATAGAGATGTTTTATCCATCCTTTCTTTCCTTAAGGATTTTTTTTTTCATGAGACACTGGGATTATAGCAATAAACAAAAAATCAAAAATTCAAGCTTACATCCTAGTGAAAAGAGACCAACAGTAAACAAATAAAAAGTATAACCTATGGTATATTAGATAGCAATAAGCTCTGTGAAATAAAATAAAGCAGGACAGTGGTTGGTGCGTAATTTTAAACTGCGTGTCAGGGCCAGCCTCACTGCAACATTGGCGTTTGAATGAAAGCCTGAGGCAATAAAGCATGCGGACATCTGGAGAGCATGCTGGGTGGATGGCCACAGCATTTGCTAACACTGTTGATGAGGGAATCTGTGTGCTAAAGGGCAACAAAGAAGCTAGTGTCCACGGGGCAGGAGGAGAAAGACAAAGAATAGGAGATGAGAACAAACATGAAAAGTGAGGGGGAGGAAGTGAATTGAGATCATAATGGTCTTAATGGAACACTTGTCATTTTTTTGGCTTTTACTCTGAAGGAGAGGGGAAGAAACTGGCATGCTTTGAGCAGGAGTGACATGATCTGGTTTACACTTTAAAATGAGCACTCTTGTTCTGTTATTAAGAATAGACCATAGGTGGCAACAGGAGAATGAGGGAGTCCAGTTCAGAAGCTACTACAATTACCTAGGTAAGGGAAGATTATATTTGGAACCGAGGTGACAACAGTTATGAGATTCTAGGTATATATACGTTTTTTAAGATTTTATTTTAATCACCCAGTGCTAGTCACAAATGCACTTCCTTAATCCCCATCACCTATTTCACCCATCCCCCCACCCACTTCCCCTCTGGTAACTATCAGTTTGTTCTCTATAGGTAAGAGTCTTTTTCTTGGTTTGTCTCTTTTTTCCCTTTGCTTGTTTGTTTAAGTTCCATATATGAGGGCGGCTGGGTGGCTCAGATGGTTAAGCGTCTGCCTTCAGCTCAGGTCATGATCCCAGGGTCCTGGGATTGAGTCCTGCATCAGGCTCCCTGATCCTTGGGAGCCTACTTCTCCCTCTGCTTCTCTCTCTCTCTGTCTCTCATGAATAAATAAATAAAATCTTTAAAAAAAAAAGTTCCATATATGAGTGAAATCATATGGTATTTCTCTTTCTCTAGATGACTTATTTTGCTTAACATTATGCTCTGTCTCCATCCATGTTGTTGCAAATGGCAAGATTTAATTCTTTTTTTATGGCTGAATAATTTTCCACCTTTTCTTTAAAATACCACTTCTTCTTTATCCATTCATAGACACTTGGGCTGCTTCCATATCTTGGCTATTGTAAATAATGCTGCTATAGACACAGGGGTGTATGTATCCCTTTGAATTAGTGTTTTTGTATTCTTTGGGTAAATATCCAAAGTAGTGCCATTGCTGGATTGTAGGATAGTTCTATTTTTAACTTTTTGAGGAGCCTCCATACTATTTTCCACAGTGGCTGCATCAGTTTGCATTCCCACCAACAGTACAAGAAGGTTCATTTTTCTCCACATCCTCGCCAACACCTGTTGTTTCTTGTGTTGTTGATTTTAGCCATTCGGACAGGTGTGAGGTGATATCTCATTGTAGTTTTGATTTGCATTTTCCTAATGGTAAGTGATGATGAGCATCTTTTATGTGTCTGTTGGACATCTGTTTGTCTTTTTTGGAGAAATGTCTGTTTATATCTTCTGCCCATTTTTAATTGGATTGTTAGTTTTTTGGGGTGTTGAGTTATATAAGTTCTTTATTATATAGTTTTAATACCAATCCTTTATCTGTAACGTCATTTGCAAATATCTTCTCCCATTCCAAAGGTTGCCTTTTAGTTTTGTTGATTGTTTCCTTCGCTGTGTAGAAGTTTTTTATTTTGATGTAGTCCCAATGGCTTATTTTTGCTTTTGTTTCCCTTGCCTCAGGGGATCTATCTAGAAAAAAGTTGCTATGGTCAATGTCAGAAACAATATTGCCTGTGCTCTCTTCTAGGATTTTTATGGCTTCAGATCTCATATTTAGGTCTTTAATCCATTTTGAATTTATTTTTGTATATGCTGTAAGAAAGACATCCAGTTTCATTCTTTTGCATGTTGCTATCTAGTTTTTCCAACATCATTTGTTGAACAGCCTTTTTCGCACTGGATGTTCTTTTCTGCTTTGTCAAAGTTTAATTGACCGTATACTTGTGGGTTTATTTCTGGATTTTCCATTCTGTTCTATTGATCTGTGTGTCTGTTTTTGTGCTAGTACATACTGTTTTGATTACAATAGCTTTGCAATATAACTTGAAGTATGGAATTGTGATGCCTCCAGCTTTGCTTTTCTTTTTCAAGGTTGCTTTGGTTACTCTGGGTCTTTGTGGTCCCATACAAATTTTAGGATTGTCTTTTCTAGCACTGTGAAAAATGCTATTGGCATTTAGATGGGGATTGTATTAAATGTGTAGATTGCTTTGGGTAGTATAGACATTTTGACAATATTTGTTCTTCTGATCTGTGAGCATGGAATGTCTTTCCATTTCTTTGTGTCATCTTCAATTTCTTTCATCAGTGTTTTATAGTTTTCAGAATACAGGTCTTTTACTTCTTTGGTCAGGTTTATTCCTAGGTATCTTTTTTTTTTTTTTTTTTGGTGCAATTGTAAATGCGATTGTTTTCTTAATTTCACTTTCTGCTGTTTCATTATTATTGTATAGAAATGCAATAGATTTCTGTATATCTATTTCATATCCTGTGACTTTACTAGATTCGTTTCTCAGTTCTTGCAGTGTTTTGGTGGAGTCTTTCAGGTTCTCTATATAGAGTATCATGTCATCTACAAATAGTGAACAGTTTTATTTCTTCCTTACTGATATAGATGCCTTTTATTTCATTTTGTTGTCTGATTGTTGTGACTAGGACTCCCAGCACTATGCTGAATAAAAGTGGTGAGAATGAACATTCTTATCTTGTTCCTGACCTGAGGGGAAAGACTTTCAGTTTTTCCCCATTTAGGATGATGTTAGCTATGGGTTTTTCATACATGGTCTTTATTATGTTGAGGTATGTTTGACTCTGGATATATTTTGATGATTAGGCAAGTACGATATTTTGACATTTTTTATGTGGAGTGTGAAAGAAAGAGAGAATTCAAATATAGCTCAGGTTTCTTGTTTGATTAACTTAAAAAAATGACTCAAGTTTTTAGTCTATTTATTGGAGAAACAGGGTGCTATTATTGAAACTGAGAAAACTGAAGATAGCAGCATTAGCAGTGAGGTTGGGGAACATCACAAATTTGGTTTTGAATATGTTAAAGCTGAAATGCCAATTGGACAGCAAGTGGAGGCATACAGTTCTGGGGTTCAGATACAAGATCTAAGTTGAACACAAAAATGTTGTTGTTGTGAAGTATAGATGGTATTTAAAGCCAAAGGAATAGGTGTAGATAAAGAAAAGAGGAGGTCAGAGGATTGAGTGCAAGAGCATCCAAGGTTAAGAGGTCAGGGTGATAAAGGATTCAGGGGAGGACACTGAGAAGGAATGACAGGTGGGGGAGAAATAAATCTAGGAGAATGTGGTATCACAGAAGTCCAGAGAGGAAAGTTTCTTGGAGAGTGAGTGAGTGCTCTACCATTTCCAGTGTTGTAGTTAGGTCACATGAGGTAAGAACATAAAACAGACCATGGGATACGGCCACATGGAGATCATCAGTGAGTTTGAGGAGTGCAAGTTAGGTACAGTGATGGAGGCCAGTGCTATTAGATATGTTTAAGAGGAAATGGGGACATTGTACAAAATAACTTTCCTGTACTCTTCAAAAATGGCAAGATCGTGAAAGACTGGGATTAATGTAGATTAAAGGAATACGATAAGTATATGGAAAAGGTAATGCTGGACCAGAATTTTTTATTTTCTTTTGCTATAAAGGGCAATTGGTGAAATTTGAATAAAGATTAGATCATAATAATTTTTCCAATATCATCTTCATGATTTTAATAATTGTACTATGGTATGAAAAGATCTTCTTTTGTAAGAAATACATGTTGATGTATTTATGATTAAAAAGGTATCATGTCAGCAACTTACTCTTAAGTGGTTCAGAGAGAGGGAGAGGAAAGTTAATGTAGTAAAATATTAATATTTGAGGAATATGAGTAACAGGTATGAGACACCATTTGTCTTATTTTTGGAAACTTTTCTGTAGGCCTGCAATTATTTCAAAATAAAAATAAACAGTTAAAATATTAACAAATAAAAGAGATAAAGAGAGAGGAAGAGGAGGAGACAGAGAGAAAACCAGCAGGCAAACATGGTACATCTCTTTTTCATTTTCATAACTTTCTAACAAGACTATTGTCTAATATGTTAAGCATTTTCTTACAGAGTTCTAAAAGAAAGTTGAGAAGAGAACACAGGAGGGAAAATCATCACAGGAAGAAATCAAGGAAATTTCCTAGACCTAATGACATGTATTCTGATTGACAGTACACAATAATTTCCAACACAATGAAAATATTAGGCATATCATTAAAAACTTCAGAGCACTGGTGACAGAAAGAAGATTTAAATAGCTTTTCTAGTGGGGATGAAAGTAGAATTTGTATAAAATTTATGAATGTGAACAAAGTTAGGGTGC
The DNA here is from genome assembly GCF_029215605.1 of Mirounga angustirostris. Classification (NCBI taxonomy): domain Eukaryota; kingdom Metazoa; phylum Chordata; class Mammalia; order Carnivora; family Phocidae; genus Mirounga; species Mirounga angustirostris. The sequence goes on along the minus strand of NW_026991709.1, from coordinate 52,318,656 downwards.
CTGGGTGGCTCACTCTGTTAAGCCTCTGCCTTCGGCTCAGGACATGATCCCAGGTTCCTGGGATTGAGGCCCACATTGGGCTCCCTGCTCAGTGGGGAGCCTGCTTCTCCCTCTCTCTCTGTTGTTCCCCTTGCTTGTGCTTTCTCTCACTCTCTTTCCTGCTCTCTGTCTAATAAATAAATAAAATCTTAAAAAAACAAAAAAGAATCTGAACAAAGTTAACTTTGTAACAGTAATGCTAGAAGCTAGGACACATTACTCTGATTCCTTCAAAATTTTGAGAGAAAATTATTTCAACTTAGAATTCTAATCTCAGATAAATCATCAATTAAGTGTAAAGATAAAATATTTTTTAATATATAAGCTTGTTTTAAAAAGTACTTTCCAGGGGCACCTGGGTGGATCAGTCATTAAGCGTCTGCCTTTGGCTCAGGTCATGATCCCAGGGTCCTGGGATCGAGCCCTGCATCAGGCTCCCTGCTTCGCGGGAAGCCTGCTTCTCCCTCTCCCACTCCCCCCTGCTTGTGTTCCCTCTCTCACTGTGTCTCTTTCTGTCAAATAAATAAATAAAATTTTTTTTAAAAATTAAAAATAGAAAGTACTTTCCTTTTTTTTTTTTTTCAGGAAGTTACTGGAAGATGTGCTATATCAAAACTAAAACAGACAAAAAAAAAAAAAAAGACATCCAATTCAAGAAATGAGGTGAACAGATTCACAGAAGATAGCATCCAACAAAGGTCACACAATCTGAATTGAAACAGGTCAGAGGGATCCTGCAGATGTTTCTTCAAATGGAGAAAATTGATCAAGTACCTAATGTAGGTGCTTATTTTGAGAGAATATTTAATGACTTTGGGCAAGTGTGAGGCTAAGTTAGTGACTATGACATTAAAACCTAAAAAGAAACAACATGACAATTATTAAAAGAAACATAGTATGTTTCATGGCTCAATTAAAAATAGTATTTTATAAATACTAAATACTGACCTAATCCCAAATTATCACACAACTATATTCAAAGGATAGGAATATTAAAGGTGTGTATTTTTGTCACTATGTATGAAATTACAGAAACTTATCATTTCTGCATAATTTACCCAATTTCTCTATAAAACATTACCACAACCCTCATTCATCACACATCACCCACATCTGTGGGTCAGAAATCAGGGCACAAGTGATCTGGGTCCTCTGCATGCTGCATTCTAATCTGGAGACTTGACTGTGGAAGGATCCACATCTAAGCTCCTTCAGATTGTTGCCAGAATTCACTTTCCTACAGTTGCAGAACTCATGGTAGATTGGTTCTTCAAATTTAACAACTTACATAACAGAGAGAGACAGAGGGATTGAGAGAGATTGAGATCGAGAGCTTCTAGTTACATACCTCTAGACCTTCTTTTAAGATTTTCCTGATTAGGTAAGGCCCACACAGGATAAATCTCCCTTTCAAATAACTTAAAGTCAACTGAATAAGGAGCTTAATTACAAAAAAAGAAAAAAATCCCTGCACTTTTGCCATATAATGTAACATAATCACAGGAGTGATATTCTGTAAACTTTACCATATTCAATTAATTAGAAGCAAATTGTACATCCTTTCTAAACACAAACTCAAAAGAAAGGAGGTCACACAAAAATGTGGACAGTAGGAGACAAGAATCATGGATGCCATATTAGAATTTCTCTTTCAGGGCTCCTGAGTGACTCAATCATTAAGCGTCTGCCTTCTGCTCAGGTCATGATCCCAGGGTCCTGGGTTCGAGTCCCACATCAGGGTCTCGGCTCAGCAGGAAGCTTGCTCTCCATCTCCCACTCCCGCTGCTTATGTTCCTGCTCTTGCTAACTCTGTCTCTGTCAAATAAATAAATAAAGTCTTAAAAAAAAAAAATTTCTCTTTCACAGTAGTAATCCCCAAAACTAAAAAATCAGGAAATAGTAATATGTGTGCATGTGTAAGTGTGTTTCAATATGGAGGCAAAATCTAAAGAATCAGCTAAAATATATCAGAGCAGTTGCCACTTTAGAGAAGTACATGGGGCAGGGGTAATTTATTTTTTAATTATCTAGCTCTTTAAACTATGTGCATGCACATGTTATTATATTTTAATTGAATTTTATTTTTATCAAATAATTGTAATATGGCTCTTGTTGTATAGAAGACGCTTAAAACTTTTCTCAAATAATAAAAAGGAATGGAAGCAGAAAATTTGTGCTACAAAGCAATTCCTGAGAAAAGATCTGGGAGTTTTTGTTGACTGTAAACTAAAAATGAGTCAATAATGAGATATTGTTACTATAAAAAAATCAAAAGCAATCTCAGGCTTCCATTCATAGAAATATGATGAATAAACAGGAAAAATAATTGTCCTACATTATGCTGCATCAAAAGTTCGACAGCTAAAGTTGTGTTCACTTCTGGGCTCTTAATTTAATTTCATTTTTCTAGTGTTATAACATCATGGTTTATTTTTATGGTAGAATCAAGATATGGTCTCTATGGAAAACTTTAGAAAATAGAAAAAAAGGAAAAATCTGTAATATCAATACTTGAAAATACATATCATAAACATTTTGGTGCTGATCTTTTTAGCTCTTTTTCTCTGCTTGTATACATATCAAGTACATGTCATACTATGTATGTACTTTGGATACTGCTCTTTAACTTAATAGTATATTGTAGAATACTTCTGTTTTTGGCCAAAATTAAGAAAGAAGGACTAAATATACTTTCATTTCTAAAACATCTAAAATCTGGACAATATACATGAAACAACAGTTTTCATGGTAGTGACATCAGGCAAGAAGGGACAGTGACCCATGAGGGAAAGAAAACAAACAATGCAAGCCTACCTTACTGGCTGGACAAAGTTCAAAGCCACAGGGCATGGAAGAGGAACCAAGGCAGAACCTGGCAGCTATCTGAGTTGTAGTGGTGCTGGGCCCCCAGTACAGCTGGAATTTGCAGGGCAGCCTTCTAGAAAAGAGTTCTAGAAAAAAAGAGAGCTGCATAGAAAGAGAACTCCAGTGATCTTCAGAGGGGCTCCTTCTAGAATATTCAACTGACTACTAATCAGTGCTTGTGTGTAAGAAAGATATTTGAGGTCAGGGAAAGAAAAACTTAACGCCAATAAGTTCTACAAGTTAAATGAAATGGACAAATTCCTTGAAAGACAACAACAATTGAAGCTCATTATATAAGGAATAGATGTCTTAGTAGATAGCTCTTAGATGTGTTAAATTTTTGGTTAAAAACCCTCTAGGCCACATTAAGCTCTAGGCTCAGATGGCTTTGCTCAGATGGCTAACCAAGTACCACATAGTGCCAAGCATTTAATGAAGAAATAATACAAAGTCTACAATAATTCTTCTGTCATGTACACCAAAAAAAAAAAAAAAATCAAAACAAATTAATATATCCCAGCTTATTTTATAAATCAACATTACCTTAATAAGAAATGAAAACCAAAGACAAATATCTCCCATGAACACAGATGCAAAAATACCTTGCAAACTTTTAGTAAATCATGTCCAAAAAATATTAAAAAAGGTAATACATCTTGATCAAAGGAATTAACTCAGGAAAGTGCAGTTTAACATTCAAAGAAAATCAATGTGATTTACCCTACTAACAAATTTTTAAAAAGAAGGAAGAAGAAAACCCATATATTCATTTTAAGAGATTGGGAAAAAAAATCTCTTGACCCTATCCAACATTCATTACTGATAAAAATTCTCAGCAAGCTAGAACTAGGAGGGACTTCCTCAACCTAATAAAATACATATATAAAAAACTGACAGATAATATCATAATTAATGGTGAAAGACTATCTCCTGAAGATCAGGAAAAAGGCAAGAATTTCTGCTTTACCATTTCTACTCAACAGCGTACTAGTGGTTCTAGCAATACAATACGGAAGAGGAAGAAGGAGGAGGAATAAAACCTATCCAGATTGGAAAGGAGGAAGAAAAACTGTTGTTTTCTGACAATATGACTGTCAATATATAAAATCCTATTAATTTACAAGATTTTTTGAAAACCTGCTAGTACTAATAAGTGAGTTCATCTAGATTGTAAAACACAAGATCAATACATTAGAATCAAATTGAAATTTGAAAAAGAAAAATATATGAGACCTCTTAAGACCTTTGTTCATAATTTAGATGATTGAATATTGTTGAAGTCAAATATTCCCAAATTAATAGTCAATGCAATAATGCAATCCTAATCAAAATCCCAACACGCATCATTTTTTTTTTTTTTTTAGAAATCAATGAGCTGATTCTAAAATTTAAATGGAAATTCAAGGGACCTAGAATAGCCAAAGTAACTCTGAAAAAGGACAGGGGCACCTGGGTGGCTCAGTCAGTTAAGCATCTGCCTTCGGCTCAGGTCATAATCCCAGGGTCATGGGATTGAGCCCCGCATTGGGCTCCCTGCTCAGCACGGGGCCTGCTTCTCCCTCTCCCTCTGCTGTTCCCTCTGCTTATGCTCGCTCTCTGTCAAATAAATAAATAAATAATCTTAAAAAAAAAAAAAGAAAAAGAAAAAGAAGGACAAAGTTTGAGGACTTAGAGTATGTCACTTCTCAGCCTCACACAAGTTCAGGGCTGACATTCACACAAATCTGAGAGTGAGTGACTCCTTCAATTTTGTGCCTTAAATTTAAGTACCTTACTTGCTTCACATAGGCATGGCCCTGATTAAGACAGTGTGGTATTGACATCAAGATCAACAAAGAGATAAAGGCAATATAATCATTGATACACAAATATATTAAGAGAACAGAAGACAGAATCCAGAAATAACCCCGCACATATATGGTCAATTGATTTTCAGCAGATGAAAAGTTTATTTTATTTTATTTTATTTTTTTAAAGATTTTATTTATTTATTTAACAGAGAGAGATGGAACACAAGCAGGGGGAGTGGGAGAGGGAAAAGCAGGCTTCCCGCTGAGCAGGGAGCCCGATGCGGGGCTCGATCCCAGGACCCTGGGATCATGACCTGAGCCGAAGGCAGACGCTTAACCATCTGAGCCACTCAGGCGCCCAGATGAAAAGTTTATTAATGTACAATAGTCACTTCTTCAAAGACAAATAAGGACCAATAAGCACATGATAAGATAGTCAACATTATTATCCATCAGGGAAATCAAATCACAATGACATTATTACTTCATGCCCACTAGGATAACTATAATCAAAGAAATAAGTGTTGGTAAAGATACAGACAATTGGAACCCTCATACACTGCTGGTAAAAATGAAACAAATGCAGCCAGTGTGTAAAACAGTTAGGCGGTTCCTCAAAAAATTAAATATAGAAATATTCAGAATTGACAGATCTGTAGAGACAAAAAGTAGACAAAGTATTTGCCTGTCTGGAGGTAAGGGGGTTTTGTGGGAAATCTGGAGTGACTCAAAGGGGTACCTGGTTTTTTAGGGGGGTAATAAAATTGATTGTACCTGTATTAGTTTGCTAGAGCTACTGTAACAAAGTACCACATACTGGGTGGCTTAAACACAAAACATTGTCTCACGGGTCTGGAGGCTAGAAGTCTAAAATCCAGGTGTCAGCAGATTTGATTCCTTCTGTGGGGTCGATCTGTTCTAGGTCCCTGTCCTTGGTTTGTAGATGGCCATGTTCTCCTTTGATCTCTTCACATCACCTTCCCCTTATGCATTTCTCTGTGTTCAAAATTCTCCTTCTTATAAGGACATAAGTCATAAGGATTAGCCACCCCCATTACTTGACTTTAACTTGATTAGCTCTGCAAAAGGCTAATTTCCAAAAAGGTCACATTCTGAGACACTGGGGGTTAGGACTCAAACATATGAATTGTGGGGGGGGAGTGAGGGAGGGGAGCACAATTCAACCCATAATAGTAGTGATGGTTGTATAACATTTAATATTTTAAAAACCTTCAATTTTACACTTTAAATGGGTGAATTGTATGGTATGTGAATTATATCTCAATAAATGTTATAAAAAAGAGAAAAAGAAAAAGAAAAAATATAGAACAAATCTTTAAAAAAAAAAATGGCCAGAGACAACCAATTAAAAAAAAAAAAAAGTCAAGATTTTAACAGATATCTTACCAAAGAAGACCTAATAATTACAGGTAAGCCCATGACATGTTCTCCACGTCATTAATCCTTAGGGGAACTCAAATCAAATTCACTATGTGGCACTGTATGCCAAGTAAAATTGCTAAATTTAAAAACTGACTGTACCAAGTAATAGCAAAGATAAAGAACAACTAGGAATCTTATAGACTGCTTATCAGAGGTCAAAATTTTACAGCAACTTTGGAAAAACGTTTGTCAGTTTCTTATGAAGTGGAACATATAATTCCATTCCTAAATATTAACCAATGTTGTATAATAGAGAATCTGGCTGGCCTTTGCCCCAGGCTTCTGGAAAAGAGCCTCTCAATCCTCAGAATTTAATAGGAGTGTCTGTGATATTCATGATAGGCCTCCAGGACCACATCCTTTGAGATTATGCTAATGAGATGACTCATTCTGGGTCCCTGGATGATTTCTGGATGGAGGTTAATCATGCCAGAAAGATCAACTAAGTGATTAGAATCTTAGAATTTTAGAGCCACATGATATCAGTCCAAACTGGCAACCTCCAGGGAGTGGAGGGAGGCCAAAGATTGAATTCAATCCTGGAGCCAGTGATTGAATCAATCATGCCTAAGTAATGAACCCCCACTAAAAACTCTAGACACTTGAAGCTCCGATGAGTTTTCCAGGTTAGTGAAACACATCAATGTACTGGACTGGTGATGCATCCTGAGGACATGGAAGCTTCACATTTGGGACCCTTCCATACCTGGCCCCGTGTGTCTCTTCTTTTGCCTGGTTTTGACTGTATCCTTTTTCAATAATAACTGTATTATAAGTACAGGAATTTCCCACATTGTGAGTCATTCTAAAGAATTACCATGAGAGGTTAGTAGGAACCCTGAATTTGCAGTCAGTTGGTTAAAAGTGTGGGTGGCCTGGGAACCCTGGGAAACTGTGAAGTTTGATTTGATTCTAGTAGTGTCAAAATAGCATTGTATCCAAGAAAACTGAAAACACATCCATGTAAGACTATATCAATGTTCATAGCAGCTATATATAAAATGGCCCCAAACTGGAAGCAACTCAAATATTAATCGAACAATGAAAACATAAATAGGTAGTGGTATATCTATTCAATGCAATATTACTGATAAACAGAAAGGAATTAATTATTGATATATGAAACAAATGAACAAATCTCAAAGGCATTGTAACAAATAAAATAAGCCAGATGCAAAAGATTAATATTGTATGACTCCATTTGTATGAATTCTACTGACAGAAAGTAGATCATTAGTAGCCAGGAGCTAAGAATAGAGGAAAGGTATTTGTCTATGAAGAGAAGAGGGAACTTTTTGAAGTGATGGAAATATTTTATATCATAATTGTAATGGTAGTTACATGACTTTATACAATATTTTGGTCCCAATGTCACATAGTATGTAGTAATCAACTCTAGTCAAATTGTAGACACGAATCTGTCTCAACCTACAATGGGGCTACATCCTGATAAACCCACTGTTAAGTTGGAAATTTTGTAAGTCGAAATGCATTCAATATACCTAACCTGCTGAACATCATAGCTTTGCCTAGCCCACATTAAACATTCTCAGAACAATTACATTAGCCTACAATTGGGCGAAATTATCTAACACAAAGTCTATTTTATAATAAAGTATTGAATATCTCATGTGATTTACAGAATATTGTAAGTGAAAGTGAAAAACAGAATGGTTGTATGAATGCAGAATTGTTATGTCAGTTGTTTACCCTTGTGATGGCAGGGTTAACTGGGAGTTAACTGCCCAGCATCACCAGACAGCATCATCCCACATATCACTAGCCCAGGAAAAATCAAAATTAAAGATTCAAAGTATGGTTTCTATTGAATGTGTAATCACATTCACACCATTGTAAAATAAAAAAGTGTGAAACGGAGACTGCCTGTATAACTTTAAATGGTAATATTCAACTTGCTTCTTTCTTTGGAGGTTATGTGGATGTGTTCATTGTATGAAAATTAAACTATATTAAACTGTACCCTTATAACTTGTCTAATTTGTCGTATATATATTTTTTACTTCAGTAAAGTATTTTATGTTTTAAAATGTTATTGTTTATAACTCAATAGGGTTTTAAAGTTTTCTTTTTATAGTTCTTATACATTTCTACTTAAGTTTATTTCTAATCATTTATTTTATGTTTTTTGCTGATATTTTAATAGAATGTTCTTTTTTTGAAGATTTATTTGTTTATTTGAGAAGGAGAAAGTGTGAGCAGGGGAAGGGGTAGAAGGAGAGGGAAAGAAACTCAAGCAGACTCCCCGCTGTGCGTGGAGCCTGAAGTGGGGCTCAATCTCAAAACCCTGAGATCATGACCTGAGCCAAAGTCAAGAGTTGGACACTTGACTGACTTGAGCCACCCAGGCGCCTCTAGAATGTTCTTCATTATATTTTTCTAATTTATATTTGGCATTTATGAAAACTCCCAGATTTAAACAAAATAATTTTGTAAACTCTTTTCCTGAATTGTTTATTTCTAATCTTATCTACTAAACTTTTTTTGTGTGTTGCCACATAGGCTATCAAATTAACGGTAAGTAACGATAATTTTGTTGGCTTTTCCCTAATGTTTATGATTCTTACCTTCCTTTTCTTGTCAACTGTTACAATCTCAAAGTTTTAGGAATATGATAAATGATAGTGCTGATTTCATACATTGTACTTATTTGAGTGAGAATTTTTTTCAATATTCAACTCTGAAATATGATGTTGGCTAGTTTAAAATGTATATTTTTCAAGTTAAAGAATGCTCTTTTTTCCCCACTATTTTACTAAGATTATAAAATCAAAAACACATACTGAAATTTTAACCAATGCTTTATGGCATTTATTTTAAAATCTTTTGATTTTCTGCTTTTGGTCAAGTATGTGTTATATTATTTTAATTGATTTCTTAGTTATCTTTCTCTATGTTCCTGAATAAATCCCATTTTCTATTATTCTATCAATATTCTATAAAATTAAATTTGGCAATTTATTGTTTAGTATGTAAGCATCTTTATTTTGTAGACTGCTTTTTTGTGATTTCTTAATCAGGTTCAGGATACAAGATGATTCCTTAGTCATAAAAAGAAGTAAGGCTTATTTATTCTGAGTGTTCTGGTAACATAGACAATATTTAGTCTTTAAGGATTTGAAAGCTTTTCCATGAAAGCTGTGGAACTTAAACTCAATTGATAAAATGAGAGGTTTAGAAATTCTGTTTCTTGGGGAACCAGTTCCATCCTTGCTGATAATAGGAGACCAGAACCCAGTGGATTAAATTAACCAGGTATTCCCCTTCACTGGATAAGTTAAGAGAGGTTGAATGATAGAACTATTAATCTCCTTTTTCATTTATCTCATTCAAAAATATTCCTCATTAACAACTTTACTAGTCATGGGGCTACAAAGAGCCCCTCTTTCTCAGGGCTTCATTCTCCAGGGCCACAGTAGGACCTGGGTCATTTTCACCCCAAGGGTAGTTCACAGACATGGTCCCCAAAGAGAAACCAAAATGCTCAGGGTAGCAAATGTTCTACTAGCAAGGAGGATACAAACCTTGAACCACAGAATTAAGCTGTAGGTCACTGGAGCCAAAGAAAGAACTCATCTGGGGCTAAGGTTGAAGATACACTAGTACAGATGGGAAATGGGAAAAACAGAACAGAGCTTCAACATAGATTCAAAAGAGAAAAAGTAAAATGCAGAGATCAACAAAGTCCCATTCAGATCATATCTTACAAATGTAAAGTGCTTTAAATTGAATTTACTGTACATTTGATTCCTAATAGATCGCATTTTGGCCATTAAGACCTAATACCCATGTAAAATAGTAGTTACACCATTCAAATCCTAAAAAGTATTCAGGAACAGTGATAGCAGACCATAAACACACTGAGAATCTAGAAACTGATAGGACAGGCTTCTTTATTTTCTGTTTGCATTGACAAAAGTTCAGTCAGCATTGTCTTAGATAGAACACTGGGAAGTTCTTTCTTACCCGGTTTCCCTCTCTTCTTCCTTTTCTACCTACTTTGCTTGCAGCTTCCAGGCCTCATCCCATTTCAGCCCCTAATATCCCACACTGTGGAGTCTCCTAAACCTCTTTGCTTGAGCCCTGTGACAATCAGGTCCTCACTCTACTCTAGAAGGGCTCCATTTTTCAGTGTTGAGTGCATATAAAGTAAATCTTTATTTTTCTCTTTTTTTCCTCCAAAATCATGAGTAAAGAGCTGTATTGAAAAACAACAATGAAAAAGCCAGATTTCCCATGTTTTCCCTTGAAACTTTCTTCCTGCCCCCTCCCTAACCTTCCCTTTTCTGTCAGTGAGTGACTCCCAGAATCTCCCCGTTACTCAGACGGGCAAACTGCATTGTCCTCAGCTCCATCTCTCTCTCTCTTTTTTTTTTTTAACTTTATTTTATTATGATAGTCACCATACATTACATCATTAGTTTTTGATGTAGTGTTCCATGATTCATCGTTTGCATATAACACCCAGTGCTCCATGCAATACGTGCCCTCCTTAATACCCATCACCGGGCTAACCCATCCCCCCACCACCCTCTCCTCTAAAACCCTCAGTTTGTTTCTCAGAGTCCATAGTCTCTCATGGTTCATCCTCCCCTCCGATATCCCCCCCTTCATTTTGCCCTTCCTACTATCTTCTTTTTTTTTTTTAACATATAATGTATTATTTGTTTCAGAGGTAGAGGTCTGTGATTCATCAGTCTTACACAATTCACAGCACTCACCATAGCACATACCCTCCCCAATGTCCATCCCTCAGCCACCCCATCCCTCCTACCCCCCCACTACTCCAACAACCCTCAGTTTGTTTCCTGAGATTAAGAGTCTCTTATAGTTTATCTGCCTCTCTGCTTTCATCTTGTTTCATTTTTTCCTCCCTTCCCCTATGATCCTCTGTCTTGTTTCTTAAATTCCTCATATCAGTGAGGTCATATGATAGTTGTCTTTCTTTGATTGACTTCTTTCGCTTAGGATAATACTCTCTAGTTCCATCCACGTCATTGCAAATGGCATAAATCTTTATTTTTCTAAATCTAATTGCCTCTCACGGCATAACTGTGTTATTTTGCAAAAGGAGAATGAGGATGAGGATGGACAAATAGAAAGCCTGCTTCTTCCTGCAACAATTACATTATAATTCCTTGCCCTACTTTAGTTAAACTCTTTGAACTTCCTTTTCTGAAGGCTTGTTGCTTTGAATTCTTTCACACGCAGTGCCTATGAGGCAAATACATTAAATAGAATGACAAAGTCAGATGAAAAGAAAAAGAAGACATCGGTCCTCATATATCTAGGCAGAGCTCACCTTAAAGTTAACTTGTCATCCACAACTTCAATAGGAATGAAAAAAAGACCATCACAATTTTTGCCCATCCTTATGACAGTTGCTAAATAGAAGCCTAAAATGAAAAAGAAGGAATATAAGCCATAGCAGTGACATATTTTTTTGGCTGGGCAAGAAAAAAAATCAGAAACTAAACATTTTGTATATATAAATAGTTTGAGAGTAATACCATATACTACTAAGAAACTCTATTGGGATCATGACTTTGATAGTGGAAGAAACATCAAAACAATTTATTGCTAATAATTTGTCTTTGAATCCCCAGGATTACATGCTTTTTTTTTTTCCCCTTAAAAACAAAGTTTTATTTTTCTTTTAAACTTTGACATGTTAGCTTCTTTTCTTCCTTTCTCTGTTCTTAAAAATAGGATTTTCTTGTTCTTTTAAACTTTGGCACCTTGGCATCCTTTCTGCACCTTAAAATTCTGGAAGCTCTCATTTTCAGTTTTCAGTTTAATTATACATACTTCCCAATCTATCCAGTGCTTATGATCATTGATAAGAAGATAAAAACCACCAAAAAAAAAAAAGTAAAATGTAATATAAAAAAAACTGGCCCAGAAGTTTGATGGCCTTTCACTTTGTAAATTATTTTTCTCTGAGTTCCTCAGGCTTAATACTATGTATTAACATGAAGGTAGAAGAGAATCAAATTCGAGTCCATTTCATGGTTGGACTACAAGTACAATAAAATTTAAGGGTTATTTTTAAAGGTTTTGGTACCAGTCATTTTTGAAAAATATATTTCAGTTTATTTTTCAAACTTAGTTCTAAAAGACAGAGAGAAAAACTCACTCCATCTTCAAAAGTCAAAGAAAGTAGTTTAATAGGCAGAGTACTTGTCATTTGACAAAAAAACCCTTAAATTTCTACCAGAGTCAAGATAGAAAATATCAATTCAGCCTTTTAAAGAAGCAATGACTCAGAAAACCAATCACATCAGGACAGGGCCTGCTGTTTAAACTGGTTAGATTTTACAAGGTGCTATTAGGTATACTTAAAGTTGATTGACCTATAAATCGAAAAAAAATCCTTTTTGGTATCTCAACAAAGGGAGAGATTTCTGTGAGTTCTAGAAGGCTCTCCAGGACAAAGTGAGGAAATTGTACTTCAGTTCTATTTCTTCATCTCCTTTTCTACTCCCAGGTTTAGTTCTTTGCTAAGTCTCCTTTTTCACCTCCGGAAAGATAATTGTATTTATCACCACTAATTCTAGTTTTTAAGAGACTTATAAAGTAATAATAAGCAGTTCTATTTTGCTAAAGAGTATATGAAATGTTTCTTTCACTCAGTTAAATGTTTTCCCTTCTGGAATATATGTGGGAATATAAGACTGAAATCAGGCATTAACTCTGACTGTTTGTAGTATAAATATAGTGAAAATGTATATGTTACCCCAAACAAGGGCTCAAAGCAAAGGGGATTTTACTTAAAGATACAGTATAATGTGCAGGGAGCCGGGGGAGGTCAAAACTCAAACTTTGAAATCAGAAAGGCCTAGATTTAGATTTTCATTCTACTATTAGTAGCTTGTTTCTTCATCTGAGAAATACAGAAAATAATACAAACTATAGGATTGGTGAGAAAAATCGATGAACTAACAAATGTGAAATGCTTAGCAAACTGCTTGGCACATAGGAGTTTCAGTAAATGCTATTATGATCAAAGCAAGCTGTGTGAGACTATCCTTTCTTTCACATGGATGGGGGCAGATGTCGACTGCTGATGTTATCAGGTTCTTTCAAGGCCCATCCCACATTGTTTTCAGCATTGAGCAATCCAAGGCACAAACTCCCTTTTTCACTGGACCTCAGACTTCACCCAGATTCAACCTGCCTTGGGCCCATTCCCCACAAAGATGGCAGGTTAAGCTTCCACCAGCCTCAGGAACCATGCACCAGACTCCAGCTTCTGCTATCCTCAAGCCTTGAACATCTCTCTGGATACCTGCAGCAAAGGCACTTTTCAGCAGTCATATTGGATAACCAGCTTCAGATTTCCATCATGGCAGGTCATCACCCAGAAAAGTTTTTGTCTGATTATGATCTCAGTGCCTGCACAAGCCCTTCCATCACAGTATTCTCACACATGGCTCTTCATGCTTTTCACTCTAGTACTTCCTTCCAAATACTTCCATTGCACGGACTGAAGACACATACATTCTTATTTCCCTTTTCACTACCATTTATAGCTTCCTGAACTCTTTTCCATACTTATTGAAAAATATGAATCTTGGCTCCGGATCTCCTCCATATGGCATCATGAGATGTAAGTGTCAAGAAAAACAAGTAAGCCAGTTTCTAAGGATTGCACCATCCTGAATACTTCCAATTTCCATGTCAATGACCAATTTGCTGAACTCGATTTACTATGTCTTGAGCTCTTTCACTCCATTCAACCTTACCCATGTCTGCACACTAACTGGAATCCAAATTTTCTCATTACCTTTTCCTACCACTCTTTTTATTATACAATGTTGCCTATCTCCAAAAGTATGGTTGATTGATTAAATGAGAGCATGTATGTGAAGCAACTAGTATTGTGTTTGGTATGTTAAACAGCACCTAATAAGAGGCAACCATTTATCCTACAGTCTCAATGTTAATAGGCAAATTTATACAATATTGTTCTTTTTCATTCCACCACACAGCTTTAAAATATATGTTGAAAAATGACACTACTCAGAGTGTCATAAAACATGTAGGAAATTGTAAATTTGCCATTATAGATAGCGCACTATACACAAAGCAAAACAATTGTTAACTATTTACATATATAAAGCATATGTCTATGTTGCTTTTTCTTTGTGAAAGAAGCTTCCTTGTTTTTCAAAATAATCTGGTTATGCAACGGTTTCAAGAGAAACATTTATTATCACCTTCAACAATTAGATGTTTCTAACAAAAGTCATTCATGGAGACTGAGTAAGGTATCTGGATTGAAATTTATATTTGTTTGTAAAGGAAAACTTATTTAGGGATTCCTGGGTGGCTCAGCTGGTTAAGCGTCTGCCTTCGGCTCAGGTCATGATCCTAGGATCCTGGGATCAAGTCCCACATCGGCTCCCTGCTCAGCAGGGAGTCTGTTCCCTCTGCCTGCCACTCTCCTTGCTTGTACTCTCTCTCTCTGACAAATAAATAAATAAAATCTTTAAAAAAACTTATTTATAGCTTTTATTTCTAGAATTGAAGTTAGAAATATCCGTATAGGTCATCTAGAAGAGCTCTGTGCTGCAAAGTAGTGACAAGATGGTCTTTAAAGTTGAAGGTCTGTACCAATAGCAGGAACCCATTTTCCCCAAAAATGTTTCCGTAAAAGACTAGAAAAAAATGCTAGTAGAAAAGAAAATACCTAATTTCTCCTCTCTGATGTAATATAAAGAGCATGAAGATGACTCTTAATATCACCACAGGAGAGTTCCCATCATGTCTCTCATGGGAAGATGAATGTCAGTTCTACTCACCCTTGAATTATATTATTTTTGGCTCCCTTCATTAATCAACACTGAAATACTTATTGATGTGGTATTATAAAAGAAAATGTTTAAACTAGGGAAAGTATTAGCAAAGTGGAAATTCCCAACACATTACAATATGTTTAAATGCCTCACCAAAGACTTACCTGAAGTTTGTGTTATTATGATTTGCTTTTATGTGTTTGTTTTTTCTTCATCCCCTGTGGACCAATTGACATTTTTCAGCCATTGAAAGGCCTTGCTCCTGCTCATGCTTAAAGCATAAGAAGAAAACAAAAAGCATTTCACAACTCTTCTTGCCTTTTCTACCTAACAGAGGTACTTGCTTTTTTCCAGAGAACTGTTTTCCACTTGCTAACTTTTTACCTAAATGACATGCTGTCTTTGACCTCTGTATAGCAAGGTTTAGGTTCAGTAGGATGAAGAACTGAACGCTCGCAATTGACTTCTAAGGACATGAACTCAGGAATACTATTGATGTTAGATATGCCATATTCCCAATTTCTTAATCCTTTGTACAAATTTTTGGCTATCTTCATTGACCTCTAAAACCTGTTCTAATGTTGACCATTCATTATATGTATATTCCAATACATTTGGTTTGTTTTTATGGCTATTGAAATACTGCACATTGACAAATCCAATAAAAGTCAAATATGTGATATTTCTTATCATTTAACGATAGTGAAACAAGTAATGACCACTAAAATTTTAATTATTGTTACAAACAATAAATTATTGTTCTACATTCTACCTAGGCAGGTAACACTTGTCAGAAAATATTAAAGTTTTTATCACAATAAATTCTTAACATTTCATGTATATGAATAGTAATAAAATATTCAGTGGACACACATGCAAGCACAGATCTTGGCTATTTTTTTGGTGTGTGTGTGCTGTTCACATCTTCCTGTAGCACCTAAGAAAGTAAGGTAACCTATCTGAATTTAGTTTCTCATAGGTAATGCATGAAGACAAATTCTGTGTCCATTTCAAAAGGATGAAACAAAGTTTGGGAGAATATATATAAAGGTTTCTCTAATACCTGGAAGTCATTGAGCAAAATTTTCTTAGTTTTCTTCTCCTTTAGCTCAGATTTATTGAAAGAGAACGAGTTGCTCAAACTAAGAATTATATAGCAACTACATAAATACGTAGTGAAAAACAATTAGGTGAAAGATATTCTTTTTTATGGTGTTAGCTACTATTTATTCATCATACCTCTAATATGTATGTCAATCTTTGCACTGACACTCCCACCAGATGGCAATGTTAAGACTTAGGTTGCTATTTGATTAATTATAGATATGCATATATATTGGAGAAATGATTCCTGAACCAACTAAAGTATTTACTAATAATATTTATTTCAATCTCCCCTTTTCTTTGTTGAATTCATACATGTTTATGTCACCTTTTAAATTAAGTTTGGCATTAACTTCAAAGAATGCGATGGTTGTCATAATAAGAAAATCACTTACTATTATTGTTACTGATGTTAGGAAAGCTTCTTTTGAACTAACTCTTAAAAGCATTATGAAGTAATGTAAAATAAGATTTACCTGCTGTCTTCTAATGCTCAATAAAATCAAAACACAGAAGCTAATTAGACATTGTTCATTAAGAATACCTGAAGCAGGGAAAATATGAAAAAAATTCTCTATGAGCCTTGAGGCTTGAATATTATTGGGAAAGTGGAATAAAAGGGGAAAAGAGAATTTCTTATATTACACAAAACAAAAGCTAAGAAAATTTTTTGAAAAGGGAAAGCAAAGAGGGGCGCCTGGGTGGCTCAGTTGTTAAGCGTCTGCCTTCGGCTCAGGTCATGGTCCCAGGGTCCTGGGATCGAGCCCCGCATCGGGCTCCCTGCTCAGCAGAAAGCCTGCTTCTCCTTCTCCCACTCCCCCTGCTTTTGTTCCTGCTCTCACTGTGTCTCTCTCTGTCAAATAAATAAATAAAATCTTTAAAAATAAATAAATAAATAAATAAATAAATAAATAAATAAATAAATAAAAAGGGAAAGCAAAGAGAATTAGATGTTCAAGTCTTTGCACTCTCATGCTGCCCAAAGTCTATTTCTCTGGTCAGAAGAAACATTACCCAAATAAAAATTATGTAGTTTTTGTTTCTTTGTTTGTTGTTTTGAGATTTTTGCTGTTGTTGTTGCTTGTACGTAGTAAACAACTGTTCTCTAGATAGGATTAATATCCTATCTATAGGATAGATATTAATCTATTATATTTATATAATATTTATACCATTCCTTCTCCAAACATGGGTGTGCAGACTGAAGTTGCTGCACAAACTGTTATTAGTGACAAGGTCAGTTAGAAATTTAGAGTAAGGGGCGCCCGGGTGGCTCAGTCGTTAAGCGTCTGCCTTCAGCTCAGGTCATGATCCCAGGGTCCTGGGATCGAGCCCCGCATCGGGCTCCCTGCTCCGCGGGAAGCCTGCTTCTCCCTCTCCCACTCCCCCTGCTTGTGTTCCTTCTCTTGCTGTGTCTCTCTCTGTCAAATAAATAAATAAAATAGTAAAAAAAAAAAAAAAAGAAATTTAGAGTAAGCATCTTGGCAATTTGGCAAGGTAATTTTGTCTATTGAATCTGAGAGTGAAAAAAAATGGGATTTATGTTTTCTTTTTTCTTTTTTCATTTCATTTTTCTAGCAATTCGTTTCTAATGTGTTTTATGAAAATATGACTCCAGAATGATTTGGGAGGTGGGGGTGGTCTTTCCCTACAGGGGATTTATACCTCACATAGGTGTCTTTAAATGCTTCCAGATCTTTCTTCTTTACACAGTTATGACTATGAAGCACATGTTCTTTCTCTTGGATTCCCCAACCGTTCTTTCCACACCAATTCCAATAACATTGGGCAGGAAAGCAGTGAGATTCTATTTTATACTGACATCATACAGCTGACAGTGAGGCTTTATATCAGTCTATGCCTTTTTCATTTCCTAGTCACTGAAAACCAGGCTTCCTTGATCTTAAAAGAAGACTAAAGTCACATTGAATTATAGTGTGATAAATGTGAGATGTAACCATCTAAAAGACTTTATTGAGCCTCTAATCAATATTCTATAATGCTCAGTCTTCAAAAGACTTGAAAACTCTGTGTGGAACAAAGATAAATCAACTGGAAATAATTATTAAACAATATAGTTGCCACAGTTAAATGTTAACTTTTATGCTGCTGATTCTAAGTGGTGTAGGAATTCAGAAAAGGAAATCAGTTTCTTCACCTGAATAATCAGGTAATAACCTCTACTTCACATGAGCATGAATTAATGTATATGACATCCAGTCCAACGGCTAGCACACAGTAGGTTTCTTTACTTTGTTTTTAAAAGGGCACTTTTTGAAAGGATGAATAGAATTCATATAGAAAAGTAAGGAAAATTTTGTGTAAGAGAGTTTGCATTGGTAAAATGCAGAATACTTCATATTGATACTGTGAGAATTCCTGCAGGATAAACAGATAGGAACAAAAACAGCTTTGGAGAGAGTTCCAGAGATAGTATTTTGTTTACTGTGACTGTTTACAGTCTCCACTGCTAAATTCACATCCACCTCTATGATCAGTGCAGGTTTCAATATGCCCCTACCTTTGTAACAAAAGCGTTTAGTTTGTGACATAGACCAGGCAATGGTTCTCATCCTCACTCTCCTTGAATAAGAAAGGGTAATGATGTTTTTTTCAAAAATAAAACTACTGATGTAAGTGATGACACAAGTAACCTAATCACTTATTTCCTTCCAGTTAGTTTAACCAAAGTGGAAACTATGAAATAGGGCACAAATAGCAATCATTATTTCCTGTCTTTCAACCTTCCCCCCGGCCTTCTGCCTGTAAGTCAGCAAAGTTCTAAGGCTTTCTAAACTTTCATCTTTTTCCTTGCTTTGTAACTTGAGCTTGATTGTTCCCTCTCTGCTGTGGGACAAAACCATATTCTGTAATCTTTAAAACAGAAGTTCTAAAGGTTCCATTTTATTTTTAATGATTTGAATAATTAAAAGGTCTAATTTATTTCCATTTCTCCTTCCTTTTCATTTTTCCTCTGGTAGAGAGCTCCTCTTTGTACCTGAGCTTATTTCCCACAGGTCCGTCAGTCAGGTCTTGCTCCATGGAAGAACATTTCCTTTAACAGCTGTCAGGAGTTTCCCCTACAGATAGATGCTTGTAATTGGATCTCTCTACTTTAGCAATAGTGATTCCAAATGACTGCTTCTGGAGGAAGCAAAAATTTCCGGCTCCAAGATGGCATGGTAACAGAGCCCTCCCCTCAACTGCTCTTAAGTGAGGGGACTATATGCTTTGAACTTCCTGACTGATCAGGTATTATGAGAAGGCTTCGGGTGGTAGGCAGTTTCCTTTGTGGGAGAACTGCGCAGTCGCCGCCCCCTATCTGCTGGGCATACATTCTAAGAGCCCCAGGGGATGCCTGAAGCAGCCCATAGCACCGTGTCCTACATATACTGTTTTTTCCTATACATGCGTATCTATGATGAAGCTTAATTTATAAATTAGAAACAGGAAGAGATTGACAACAATAACTACTAATAAAATAGAACAATAATAATAATATAGTATAATAAAAGTTATGTGATGTGGTCTCTCTCTTTCTCAATATATCATATCGTACTCACCCTTGTTTTTGTGATGAAGTGAGCCGATAAAATGCCTACTTGATGGGATGAAGTGAGGCAAATGACACAGGCACTGTGATCTAGCATTAGGTGACAATTGACCTTCAAACCGTATGACCGAAGGAGGATCGTCTGCTTCCAGACTGGGGTTGATTACAGGTAACTGAAACCACAGAAAGCACAACCATGGATAAGGAGGGGACTACTGTAGCTGGTGCTCTTGCTCTGTAGAGATCTGCATGAGCAAAATACTAACTGTGCTTTTCTCTCAGCATGACAATGACTGGGAACTGTCAGTCTTGTGCATCCATTGCTGAATAAATCAATTCATAAAGTTCAAGTCCTAAAGTTTAGCACATGGAACTCAAATACACAAACACATTAAAGCAAAGGCAGTGTGAGGTGGAGAGCAAAGCTCTGGTAGAAATTTGATACCAGCTCTTGTTATCTCCTAAACGACTGCATAGAAAACACTCTTTCCCAAAGAATCTCATTCAAGGCTTGCAAGAAGCCTGCGAAGTTGGAAAAGCAGGTATTGTACTCCATTTTATAGCCGAAGAAACTGAGGCTCTAAGAGGTTGGGTGACTGACTAGTGATGGAGCCAGGACGTGAAGAACATCTGCAAATGTCTATTCTGAGCCTGTTTCCTGGACACCAGGCTACCTCACCACATCAGAACCACAAGAGGAATGAGCAGTGAGAAAACGCGTGACAAAAACAACAATAACAAAGCCACATGTAGTTTTCTTTTTGCATTAAATTTGGTCTCAAACTTCAGATTCCCTTCTCAAATACTTATTCCAAAACCCACCATCTTTTATTGTTTATAACCGTACTGATTTGGTGCTTACAAAACCAGACTCCAAGACAAGGTTTCGTGTGCAAGTGGTTTATTTGAGAGGGAAGTATGGTGAGAGAGGACAGAAGTGAGACAGAGAAGGGAAGAGGGCCAATAAAGAGTACATTCATGAATTGCCATATGAGGATCCCATGGGGGAGCAAAGCAGAATTGTCTCACTAAGGAAAAGGAAGCTGGGTTGTTACACACCAACTCTTGTCTCTCATTGACTGAGGGTTTCTCATTGAAGCCCTGGCATTCCTGGGTCTACTCCACTTTGTATGGACCAAGCAAGCTCAGGGGAAAGAGAAAACCCTCAAATAGAGAGAGACACAGAAAGCCATGGTGGATAGGGAAGCTCCAGAGAGATGAGGGGATATAAGACAGGGTACCAGCAGCATCTACTAAAATGACCTGGAGAAGAGTTGACACTACAGGGTGTTTTGATGACTGTGTACAACACAGACTGAGTCCAACAGTGAGGCAGAGAAGTTGAGCTTTTTCCCTTGCCTACATATCAGTCACTGGAATACACATGTTTATTATGTGTGTGTGTGTGTGTATTTCTGAATATATAAATGTGTGTGTACGTGTCTGCATATGCGTATCACTCCTTCAGTCAGATTTCATCCTACCACATTGTTTCAGTGCAGAACTTCTTCATTTATGGGCCAAAATTTAGTTCATGAGTGGTTAAATTTTATTTTATGATCTAAAACTAAAAAATTCTAAAGAAATATTGATGACCCCAGTAAAAATTGGACAAATTGCATGAACACTTCTCACAAAAAGAAATATAAATGGCTAACACCCATGAAAAAAGATTAACTTCACCAATAATCAAAAACATAAAATTTATCAAAAACTGATACCCTATTGAAATATGGAATGATTAAAAATATATTCTCTAAGCTTTTTTTATGACAGAGAATTTCTTATGTTCTAATGTTGAATTTTTAAACAGGTTCAAAACTGTGGATGAAATGTCATATATGTATATGGGCTTGGAAGTGGTTATACCTGAGAGTACTGTTTTTAATTTTCCTTTCTTCTCTGTTCATTTCCCACATTTCCATATTTCTTACAATGATGGTGTATTATTTTTACACTTAGAAAAAATTAATAAAAATTAATAATACACTATATATCTCAAATTTTCTTGCATCATCTCTAGCCATTTTACTTTACAAGAAATTACAAAACCGTCCTTAAACTTACATATAGTTCTGTCCTGCATCTCCTATTTGAGTAATATCATTTGCACAAGCTCTACTGCTGGGATTTGGCAAATAATTCCATGTTCATTATGTTTGTCCTGCTCCATTCTTATAAATTTAATCTTTATTTTTTTTCCAGGCCAAAAAAAGAAAAAATGTTTTGGCCAGTATTTCTCCTGAAGAAGTTTGTTTTCTTTGTTATTGGACTTTTTCTAAAGCTATTGAGTTGTTTTGCAGATTTGTAATCACAGGTAAATATAGAATTACAAGTATGAGCTCACCAAACCTTTATGAAATAATTGTTTTATTTTTATGTTCATTTGTTTACTTTTTTCCCCTCAATATAAGAATGAACTAACCACAATGTAATCTATTATTATCTTTTCCATAAACCACAAAACATCTTAACTTATTAATTCAATACTTAAATAAAATGGTCAAAAGCAGTGTACTATGCTGTTAAGTGTAATGAACTTGACATTCAGGAACTCGGTTTCCAGTGAAAGCTGCATTAACTCAGATGAATGGGATCAGTAGATATCTAATAGCTTACCTCTTACTGTAATGCTATACAATGCACTCAACACAAGTGTTTTCCTAAGTGCTTCTAACTTCAAGGACATCTAGGAGACAAAGCAGAAGTTTCCATAAATTATGTAGGTCACAAAGCATGGTAGTATCAACTTGTAAAATGTGTAGAACTCATGAAATTCATAAATGCTCCTATGTTAGACAGGCCATGATCATGAGAGCTCACTATACCCTCAGATTCATTTCTGGTAAAAGCAACTGCAGACCATTCTTTTTACACACAGGTCTCCATGTTTTATAGCACTTGACACAATCCCCACGGTCTCAACTAAACGGAGCTGAGACCAGTGTCTGAACGATAGGCGGCCATTTTTAGGTGCTGATGCAAGTCCTCCCAAGGGAATGATTAATTAATCAAAACATTTTTTCTTTTACAATTTTTAAACTAGACACACATGAGCCCAGCTGGAGGCCTATGGAAACCAAAGAAACTGAAAAACACACAAGAAAAAGAGAGTATGCAGAGGCTATGAGGCAGTAAAAGCCATGATCAAACAGAAGCTGCGAGATGCAAGGAACATCCACACCAACAGAAAGAAGCAGAGACAGAGAAAAGCTAAGTGTTCCGAATGGCAGAACTCTGCAGAGGCTGTTGGGCCAATAGAGCTGCTGTCGTGGCCAAAATCAGATCCAGCTTTTCTCTGAGACATGAGGACTTAGATGCTGAGATAAGAAATGTTCCTGAGTAACTGATAAAGCAACCCGTATCCCCACAGGTAACCTGAAAGAGCAGCTGGTCCTTGCAATAAAGGAGTACTTAACTATTCACCATAGAGTTGTAGAACTATTAGAGATGATAAAGGGACAAGACATAAGGCACAGTAGTTTCATCATATGTGTGAGGAAACACACAAATATATCTCATTTTATTTTACTTAACATAAATACATACTTACACTAAAATTCAAGAAAAGTCCATTTAAATACTGACCTTTAAATGTGAAGACTGAATTTATTTATAGACTTGAAGCTGGAAATTTGGAGATTTAAGGGGGTGGATTAAATTCTCTGATTAAATTCTATTTGGACATCAGAACAAACAAGTGTAAAAGAAGATATGCCTCTATTTATAGAACTGCAACTTAAAAATATGAATTATATTCTAAGAGTTTACAAGATCAAATTGTCTGGACTTAGATACAAAGGTCTGTTTCCAAATTTTTGTTTTGTTTTTAATGTATCTTCTTTTTCTCATTATGTAGGTGCCGTTTCTGTGCTACTTTTGGTGTGTGTGATCTGGTTTCTGTAAGCACATCTCTTGAGTTTCATTTCTCTCTATACCTACAGTTCTTTGATCCCCATTACAGCCAAATTGAATTCTAATTATGTATCTCAATCTCTAGTTTAACTTCTTCTTTCTTTTCTTTTTTCTTTTTCTGTATCTATATATCTTAGATGGCTTTTTTTTTTTTTTACAAATAAAACACTAGGAATCAGAGAGAGAGACTAAACAGAATGTTATGTTTTGTTCTTAACTTTGATATCCACATAGCAAAAAGTCATAGTATTGATACTGACTTATATTAAGGGAGAAATTTAGATAAGCTCACTCTCATGTGTGTAGAATGGTGCACATATATAAAGTCAATTTGAGGTCCTAAAGCAAAGACTAATAGAAAAATCTCATATTAACAATGATTGCTTTGCTTTTGAAATATGGTAAGTAGCAAAGAGGAGGTAATGATGGCCTTTTTTAAATTTTAGGAGACATTTAATATTGTAGAAATAATTTTATTTTTTCCCTTTCCTCCTCACAAATGCTATGAAATACAGGATATCACTGGCTTAAAATTAGGAAATGAGTTCTGTGAAGTCACTGAGCAAACCGACGGGATGAGCTAGGAATAAAATCACCTAACGCCTCATATCTCCTTCCTTCCTCTCCTCCTTCCTTCCTTTATGACTACTAATATAATATTCTTCTTAATCTCTAGGAGAACCACTGTTTTTGCTATTAAAAAAAAAGAATCCAGACTGAGAGAAGACAGTAGCTCTTTATTATGATGTAATAAAAAAGCATTTTTCTTTGTGTGACAGGAATTAATTGTTTACAGTGGTAACAAAACTTTGTGTATATGAATTTGGAAAATGTCTTTTGGTTGACCTCTATGAAGTGTTGCTTTTAACTTTGACTCATAATCATACAGGAAGGAACCTGTGATCTAACCCATGTTCTCATACAATCATCTCTCAGAGGTTAATACTAAGAAAAAAAGAAACGAATATTTTTTGAAGTCCTAATACACACCAAATATTTCCTCAAATTATTTCTTATGTAATTATCTCATTCATGCTGTGATAAATGTATTCTTTATCTAATTCTCCTAAAGAACACATTAGAGACTCTGACGTTATGATACGTTAAGTTACTCTCACCAGTCTGTGGGATCTGTATGGCCTCTGTCCATAGGAGTTTCCACTGGAATACAATACCTTCCTACAAAACACAGAACACAGGGTCTATGAATGAATTTTAACTGCTACGTGTTCCAGGCCTACTCTGCCAATGTAGAATCATATAAAGACAATTTAGAACTGAGGCTTCAACAATTGCATTGTTTGGGACACACAAGAGACATGATTTGAAATGTTTTTTATGTTTGTCAAAACCATCTGAATAACATTTAAAAGTCATCTCTAAAAGAAAAGAGAGGTTTTGTTCGTTTGTGGGTTTTTTTGGTAAATTAAAGCAATTTATAAAAACTTTATTCTTTTTTTCCACTTTGACTATAATCTATAAAGTGTTTTAAATCACTGGCTACATATTCTAAACCTATGACCATCTTTGCATGAGATTATTACACTTATGTCAATCCACTTGACATGGCCTCCCTTTCCATTCACTCAAGTCAGAACCCCTGAATTGATAATACTTGTAGCAATTGATAGCAGACATAAGAAAAAATGGATTGGTCATAAATTTTATTTTAAAGTAAGTACTTTTGTTTATGTCCTCAAACCAAAACAAGTCTCACGTGTTTTTACAAGACCTTTGTAGAGTTGAATCGAAGTTTTGCACAATTTTTTTTCCTTCACCATGTTAGTTTGCATAACCCAGCACTATACTTACAAAGATTTATTTTTTATCGTTATGCTTTGTTTGCTTATTATTTTTACATGACTGTTTATAGAACAATGAGGAATAATCAAATCAAAGCCAGAGATGAAGCTTCAGATGCCTTTAATTCTCCTCGTCTTCCCAAATGAAACATGATGTTTTGAGGAAGCAGCCCAGAAATACACAAGTTCTTTTGAGTAGCCAACTTAGAAACTGATCTTAGGACAGACAGAATTTATACAAGAGTGAAGAAAGAAGGGCCTGTATGATCTTAGGAAATGAGATTCTCATTTTCCTGTCTTCTCTAGGCTATTTTTTTCTTTCAGTATCTCTTTGAGATGGACAATCCTTATAATAATTAATCAATATTACCTGAAGTGAGGCATATATACTCATTAAATCTGTCATCTTGAAATGTGTTTAAAATAAACAGTGTAAGATTGTCAAAGGTTGATCCTTTCAACAAGATTCAAATCATAGTTGAGCACCTTCTATGTGCTAAGTACCATCAAAAAGATACTGGGGATACAATGATGTCTTTGTCTGTTTAGGCTGCTATAAGAAAATACCATAGACTGGTTGGCTTATAAGCAACAGAATTTATTTCTTACAGTTCTGGAGGTTGGAAAGTCCACAATTGTGCTGGCAGATTCAGGTCTGGTGAAGGCCCTCTTCCGGGTTGCCGATTGCCAACTTCTTCCTGTACCGTCTCAGTGGAAGGAGTGAGCGAGCTCTCTAGATTTTCTTTCATTAGGGTATGAATTTCATTCCTGAGGGTTCCACCCTCATGTCCTAACCACTTCCCAGAAGTTCCACTTCCTAATACTATCACATTGGGCATTAGGATTTCAACATATAAAATTTGGGGGCACACAAGCTTTCAGACCACCCCAAATGATGAGTAAAAACAGAGAATGTCTTTCTTTCACAGACTTTACAACCTAAAAGGAATGACAAATAATAATACAAATAAATGTGAAAATTCAAATGGAGCAAGTGAAACAAAGTAAGTGTATGTGGTATTATGAATTTCTATTAGAGGGGAATTGGACTTATTTAGGAAGATCAAGGAAGGCTTCTATGAAGAAAATGGTATTACGTTGAAATTGAAGAAGAGTTAAATAGATAAAAAAGATAGATTCTTGCCACATTGAAGGGAAAAAAATATCCCGTGGTGAGAGAGAGTAAAATAAAGAAAAGGTACAGAAATTGGGGTGCCTGGGTGGCTCAGTTGGTTAAGCAACTGCCTTCAGCTCAGGTCATGATCCTGGAGTGCCAGGATCGAGTCCCGCATCAGGCTCCCTGCTCAGTGGGGAGTCTGCTGCTCCCTCTGATCCTCTTCCCTCTCATGCTCTCTGTCTCTCATTCTTTCTCTCTCAAATAAATAAATAAAATCTTAAAAAAAAAAAAAAAAAGAAAAGGTACAGAAAGAAGATTAGCATGCCTGGAGAACAGAACAGAGAAAGAGTGTGGCATGAGGTAAAACTAGAAAAGTAGACAGGGCCATCACCATGCAGGACCTTACAAGCTGTGAGGACAAGTTTTGTCTTTATCCTAAAAGCAGTGGAAAGCTTTGCTTATGTGACATGATTAAATATACTTTTAAAAAAAAAAAAGATCACTTGGTAAAATCTCAAAACTAAATTAAAGAAGATCTAGGGTAGTAAAAGGTATGCTAGGTGAGAAGTGATTGTAATTGAGGAAGGAATTCATTATGGTAGCTTTAACTGTAGGAGGTGATGGTAGAGACGAGACAATATATTAAGAAGGTAATATTTGATATAACATGGTGGTGGTTGGATAAGAAATTTGAGGAAGAGGGGCCTGTTAGGACTGTCAAACTGACTCTTCGTGTCCTGGCTTGTGTAATGGGATGCATGATGAAGCCACTCACTGAAGTGAGAGTCACTAGAAGAGGAACCAGGGCTAAGAGAAGATAAAGTCAGTTTGAGGTGGCTTACAGAGACATTCAAGAGAAGATTTTAATAGGCTTTGGCTTGGTTCACCTGGGTGGTGCAGTTGGTTAAGACAAACCAAGAGTTTCGGCTCAGGTCTTGATCTCAGAGTGGTGAGATCGAGCCCCACGTCAGGCTCCATGCTCACTGTAGAGTCTGCTTGAGATTCTCCTTCTCCTTCTGTCCCTCATGCTGTGCTCTCACTCTCTCACAAATAAATAAATAAATCTTTTTTTCTTTTTTTAAATAGGCCTTAGCTTTATGAATCTGGAGTTTGGAAGAGGAGTCTTTGATAGAAATATAAATGTGTAAGTTATCTGAATAGAGATGTTAAGTCTATAGGTGTGAAAGAAACTACTCAGGGAGTAAAGAGAGAGAAGGGGAGCAAGCATAGTCTTAGAAGGTAAACATACATTCAAACTTAGCAAAGAACCTGAGAGTGAGAACTCGAGCAAGTCACTTTATTCTTTCTCTCCTTTGTAGTTCTATCCTTTTTTGAACTTTATTTCCCTGATTTGAAAATGAGTATCATAGTATCTTCCAAGGGTGGTTGTCAGATTAAATTAACATGTGAATTAGCTTCCACTGTGCCTTGCGAGTAAGTAAATAAAATTGTTAAAGCCTAATAAATAGTAGAAATGTTGATACAGATGATAATGTTTGGTGGTGGTAGTAGTGATTTTATTTCCACTGATCAGATAGTTACCAGTAAAGCAACAAAACTTTGCTTAAAATGTTACTCCTTTGAACTAAAATCTTTCTGAAATCTTTATAGACATTTCATCATTTTTTTTCTTCAACAATGGAAACTGAAAATAATTTAACCTTTCATTGCTAACTCAGGATCATAATTTGAACATCGGTTATTTTTAATGGGCTCTCATATTTTCAAAGGTCATTTAGGAGTATAAACCTTAACATTAATTAGGGCCAAATTCCTACACTGATTGACATGTTGTATCTGCTCATTATAGAGCTCTGCCATGATCGCCCCTAAGATTTTGCTTTTAGTCTGCTTGAAATTAGGTAACTGAGTTCATTAAAATTGTGACTACAATAAATATAGATAAAGTACAACTTAATGGACTCTGAATAAAGGATACAGATTTTTATGACATTCATTGGGATGGATGAGGAATCATAATTGCTTCCTTTCTGATTGCTATCTTTGAAATGGTTGAGATTGCCAGAATGATGTATATGTTGTAGGCTTCTGTATTAATTCATATATATATATATATAGTATTCCCTCTTAACCAAATTCTCTTTACATGGAATTATATAGAGATACATATTTACATATAGTTATATATTTATTTAATTTACCTCTTTAGTTAATTTTTCATATCCTAGGAGAAATTCAGATCAACTAACTGCGTATATTATCTCAGTTACAAAATCAAACGACATGAAACATTTAATAGAGAAATCACAATATGTCCATGCATAACTTTTCTCAATGAAGTAAAATAAAAATACCAGCAGAGATGGAAAATACAGAGTGTGGAGCAGTATCCATTGCAATATTAAAAGCAATTTGCTGATATAATATTGTTTAGATATATTAAGATTATGTGGGGGGAGAGGATGAGTATGTGTGTTCTAAGTGGGCAGAAGGAGAAGCAAAAAAAAAAAAAAAATATATATATATATATATATATATATATATATATATTCAAAATGACAATGGTAGTTACCCCTGGGTGACAGAATTCAGGTACTATATCAATGTACAATATTTTTATATTTATTCAAATTATTTAAGATGGACATTTACTATCTATGTCCTCAGAAAAATTGAATTATTAAGCAAAACAAAATTTTAGAAAATGGAAAATCCTCAAGTCCTTAGTGAGCCAGAGTTGATATTTAGAAATTAATAATAAGATAATGATAATAAAATGCTCATTGTTTCTAGTTTATTAAATAATATCACTCATATTCTACGTATTTATTTTTTATTATAATATTTTTTCAGAGTAAAACATACACAAGATTTTGAATTAGTTTGGGAAAAAAAATGAAAATCAATTTTCCATTGCTTCACTCTCTCGTGGCAAGAGGCAACTACCTTCAACTCTTTTAGTTGTTTCTACTGTTACTTCTAGATCTCTAAATAACATGTTTCTACTCTATTGCTTTATTTACCATATAGACTTCTTCTCAAGATAGATGGGAATTTAATTCACTCAAAGTAACCCATCCCATGTTTTCTCTTTCATTTAGTCAATATAGTTATAATAATAGCTTTATTTCCCTATTTGTTCCTTTTATGAATTTAAGTAATATATTTACATCTTTATTCCTGGTTGTATAAATTTAACTCTTCACATAATTAGATGCAGCAATGAACACTCTTATTACCCTTTCTTCTCTCTTTCTTACATCTATTCTATGTCCTAGTTTCTTACCTTCACAATATCACAGTTGAAAAGATTTAAATACTGTTGCATATCCACATTCATTCTTGTGCTTTGTCTATAGGCTGACTCTTAAAGAAATCGATGAAAAACGTTTACATTTTTAGTATTAGTTACCTTGCTTCATAACAAATAACCACAAATTTATTGGTTTAACGTAATACACACTGTTTTCTCACAGGTTCTGTGCATGAAGAGTCTGGGCACAGATTACCTGGGTTCTTTGCTTCAGAGTCTCTCACGTGGCTGCAATCAAGGCATTCACCAGGGCTGTAGTCTTCTATCAAACCTCAGGTGGAGGAAAATCAGTTTCCAAGCTCACATGGTTGTTGGTAGGATTCAATACCTTGCAGGTTGTAGGATGGATCGTCTCAGTTTCTTGCTACAAATTGGCCAAAGATTGCTTTTAGTTCCTTACCATATGGGTCTCTGTGTAGAGCAGCTCATGTAATAGCAGCTTACTTCATTAAAGCTGAGAAGGGAAAAGAGTCAGTTAGAAAGACAGACACTACAATTTTATGCAATGTGATCATGGAAATGGCATCTCATTACTTTTATCACCTTTTATTAGTTAGAAGCAAGTTACAGTTTTCTCTTCAAGGGGATGGGGCTTACACAACATCATCAGTAGCAGGAACAAGTATAATTGTGAGCAGTCTTTCCACCACAAGCTATATAATCATTGCTCTTTGCAGAGCCACTAATATACTTTTGTTATGTCCCCTTTCTTTTATAATTTTTCCCAAAGTTTCTTATTTTCCCTTTTTTTGTACTATCATTATCATAGACTCATTCTTCTCCCCAAAATTTGATATCCAATCAGATATTATATTGAGTTTTGTTTTCCACAGATCTTCTTCCTGAAGACCGTACCTCCTGCTCCTATTTGGACTAGTTAATCTCTGGGTTTGTTACAACATACTGGGACTTGTGTTCACAGTTTTCCCATGTTAGTTCCATCTTTAATTTTTGTTGCAAGACCTCATCGGTCCGGCTATTTAGTCAGTAAGTATTGGTTGGATGGCTACCATGTGACAGGCATTGTCCTAGGTTCTGGGTACCTAGTGATGGAAAAAAAGTAAAAATCCTGTACTTTTTGTACTTATATTGCAGCAGAGGGTGAAAGAAAATATACAAAGTAAATGAGAAGAGTGTGTAGTTTGATATGAATAGATATTTGAAGGAAAATAACAAAGTAAAAGAAGAAAAGAAGGATAGGAATTGCCTATGAATGGGAAAGTGTTAGAAACGTAGAGAGGGGGCACCTGGGTGGCTCAGATGGTTAAGCATCTGCCTTCAGCTCAGGTCATGATCCCGGGGTCCTGGGATCGAGCCCTGCATCGGGCTCCTGGCTCGGCGGGGGGTCTGCTTCTCCCTCTCCCTCTGCCTCTCCCCTGCTCATGCTCTCTCTCTGTATCTCTGTGTCTCAAATGAATAAATAAAATCTTAAAAAAAAGAAAAGAAACGTAGAGAGTTAAATTTTCAACTGGGTATGTGGGGAAGATCTCATTGAGAAGACAATATTTGAGCGAAGACCTGAACAAGGTAAGGGAATGAGCCATGTGGGTATCTAGCAAAGAGCTTTCTGTGCAAAGTGAATCACGATGCAATACAGAGGGTTCTTTACAAGGAGGCAAAGGTGCTTTATAGCATGTCACACTGCCATCTCATCAAAACTATAGGATAAGGAATTATTGCCTAAAGTGCACAATAAGTGTTTTTGCAGAAAAACTCTGCAGAATAAAGATATTCTATGCTAAAATGGGACTGACCTTAGGTATGACCCAGTCAGATCTTCTCCAAGGGAGTCTGACCATGGCACATACAAAGAAGATCGAGGACAGTAGGAGAGCTAAGAGGGACACAGCAGAGGCCATGAGGCATCAGCACTATTGATAAAGCAGAAGCCACTCAGTAGAGACATGCAAAGTTGAAAAATAAGCAGAACAGAAGGGAAGCAGAGACAGCAGAATTCTGAAAACAGAAAATGCTGAACTCCCAAGTTACTGACGGTAGAGTGTCCAGGGTAGCATGAACAGATGTCCATATCGCCCTGATTTCTAATGGATGTATTTCCTCTATTCCTTGTGGCTTCTCACCATAAAACCCCATTTCCTGATGTAATTGAAGCTATGCCTATGCCTTATAAACTAAAAGAACCACTAACAGCAAAACAATTACTTTTGCTCTTCTTAATTAGCTTGATTTTTAATTTAATTATCAGTTTTTCTTTCATTCAACTTAAAGAAAAAACAAACAGAAGGTAGGTTTGGAATATGCACATTTTCAGCAGCATCTAAAGTCAGCCCATCCCATAACTGTCCACTTGCTTTTTTCATACTGGAGATATCTGAGAGGTGTTTTCCCCTTACCCCACCAAAGGATGTCTAGAGTCCCCATGTCAAAGTGAATTTTAGTGTTTTTCGGACTGATTTCTGAGGTTCTTGTCTACTCCTTTGCCTGTCCTTGTGATGAAGGTTGTAGATGTATGGTCTCTGTATGTTTCTACTAGACTATTAGCAAACATGTTTTTTTACATAATTACTACCTTGAATCTCAATCCATTAGAGCAATTGCGGGAGGTAACTGCACCATCACCTTGGGCGATTGTCAGTTTAACCTTTTTCTGTCTCCATTAGCACCTCGAGGCGTCCTGATGGTGAATTTTCTTCTCTAGGAGACTAATGTATTTATAATATCTTGCAATACAAATTAGACCAGTGAGTGCATGACTGTTGCACTTTAAGTAGTTCGTTATTTAAAGACAGGAGCAATTACCAATAGCTGTCTCAGAAACAATGCTTTACGTTTGTGCATTTAAATTGCTCCCTGTTCCAGTGGGATAAGTAAAGTAAAACATCATTTCTTTTCCTGTTTTCTGTCTGGTAAATTTTTACCTTTCATGTTACAATAGTCGGGGAATGAGTGCTTAATAAAACGTGCACAAGTGTGGTAATTCAGCAGAAGCATGCACATTAGTTACTGGAGTCGACTTTTAGTAGTCCCATTTTTCCTCATGAAAAGAACTGAGTAAAATTATGATAACAGAATGTAACTCATACCACAGTCATTTTGCTAAGCTCAGCCTCTGTAGTGCAAAAAAGTCTGTGGAATTTTTAAAATAATGCTTAAGCAATGCTGTATTTATTTTGGGGGGTATCTCATCCATGGTTTCTTTTTTTAAAATCTGGGTGATTATAAAGCATTTTTGCACTCATAAATTCCTCCATCTGTTAGTATTGTGTTGTGAAACTTTAGATGCTGCTACTTTAGTCTAAAATAGCACAAGGTGGAAAAAAATGCAATGAACTGTTATTGATGATAAAATGACTTTACTAGTTTTTAATCTGACCTTTTGGATTCTCTGGAGCATTGCCTTAAATCAGTATTTCCATATTTGTAGAACTTCAACTGTTTTAGACAACTTCCTTGACATCATATCAACTCACTAGGAGAGCATTACCACTTGATGGGGGAGAAATTCTGTCAGGAGCAAAGCTAAGATCCCAAGGATATAAACCATATTTTCAGGTAAATATATTTGATGAGGATAATAGGCGAAAGAAAGAATGGAAAATAGATCCATCTAAATGAAGCTGAGGGCTTCAGATTGGTAGATTAATACATAAAAATATCTGTGCTAGTTGAATCAATTGATTAGCTGTCCGTGGTAATGCATCAAAAGTTGCGTATTGGCATGAGTCACTTAAGTCTTGCACGATAGTGAAAAACCATGTCACGGACACTTCTCTAACTTCAACAAATCATCGTATAAGCATGAAAGCATGAGGTAATTGGGCAAAAAAAGTTTGCTGCCCCCACACAATTATGTAATCCCAATCATTGGATGACAACTCCGAGCACTGGTCCCATTGAGAGAGGACAGTAGCCTTTTGTTTCTCTAGAAACATATAGTTAATATTGTTAGAATATCCAAGTTCTGCTGACTACTTACACATAGCAGACACTTAATTGTCTGTGAAGTAAAGAAATGTCTGATTCTGTGGGTTCATATGAAGCAATTATTATATTATTACACAGATACCTGCAGAAATTAAGATAGGCATGAAGGCCAAAAACAGAGATGAGGGTTGGGTGTAGGAGAAGCCAGAGAAAGCTTTCCAGAATTTCACCTGATCAGCCTTCCACTTGCTCTAGCCAAGCAATGTTGAGAGAGAAGTCAAATGAAGCATTCTGGGTAGGAGGGGCAATATAAGCAAAAGAACAGAGTAGAAAGTGCTCTAATATTTTAGAATTGCATAGTCTTGTTACTAAGAAGGATGAAAACTTCCTCTCTACAGTACCTCCAACAGTATCTTAAGTACTTCATGTTATTTTCAGGGAATCAGGAAACACAGAGAAAAAAATATATATTTGAAGCTAAAATAAAAATAGTTCTGCCCTTAAAAAGCCTTTGGTATACATCTGTATAGAGATTTATTGTCTGAAAAATGTTTAGTTTTTGGTCACTACCCCATGCTCACCACAACTTTAAATGCATACTTCACATGCTCTTGTGTACCTACATTTGTTGTAACAGAATAAACTTTCTCCTAAAGTTTACCAACCCTTGCTATCACTGCTAGGTATTTAGGACAATTATGTCTTTTTTAGATTTAATGGAGCTCATAAAAAGATCACTCCACCTAAGTGAATTCAACAATTTGCAGAGAAAACATTTGAGTAACTGGGAAAAAATTTAACAGTGCTTGGAAGAGTGTTTAATTGCTTTATTGAAATAAGAGCAACAAAGAAATAATAAGTAATGAGAACTGCTAAATGAATTGAGAGAAGATTGGTAATTAGCAAAGTAAGGATTTTTTTAAGTGCAGAAAATGGCTGGTTGAAAGGAAGAAAACAAAGTCCTATCTTTTATAATGTTGATACTCAAATGTATATAATTCTGATTTTCACCACCATCACAGAACTTCGGGAAATATTAGGAAGTGGTCAGTATTATTCTAAGTTTATGAAGTAACCATTTAGCAACACAAATCATGCAAGGTCAGTCCTAGTTGTGAGATGAAAACGGAAACTGGAATTGCATACTCAAATTTACCCTGGATTTTCTTATATTCACTTTTTTCTTAACCCTCCCCCCATCTTTTAAACCAGCACCCACTGGGGCGCCTGGGTGGCTCAGTAGGTTAAGCGTCTGCTTTCGGCTCAGGTCATGGTCCCGGAGACCTGGGATCGAGCTCCACGTCGGGCTCCTTGTTCAGCAGGGAGCCTGCTTCTCCCTCTCTGTCTGCTCCCCTGCTCCTGCTCTCTCTCTATCTCAAATAAATAAATAAAATCTTTAAAAAAAAAAAAAGCACCCATATAACGAATAAGAAAGGTAGTTTGTTAAGAAAAAGCATGTGAATAATTGTGCTCCCTTCTTCACTAATTGTATTTTTTCCAGTTATATAATTAATATATAACATTGTATTGGCTAAAAATGTACAACATAATGATCTGATATGTGTATATAATGAGAAATGATTACTGCAATAAGTTTAGACAATATTAGCTGACATAGTTCTAATTTTTTGTGTATGATGAGAACTTCTAAGATCTACTCTTACCAAGTTTCAAGTATGCAATACTATAGTTAATTATGCTGTACACTACATCTCCAGAACTTATTTATCTTATAACTATACCTTATAACTTGTACCTTTTGACTATTTACAACCATTTCCCCCATACCCTATCCCCTGCCTCTGCAATCACCAATCTGTTCTCTGTTTCTATGAGTTTATTTGTCTTAGATTCCACACATAGGGACGATCAAGTATTTGCCTTTCTGTGTCTGATTTATTTCACGTAGCATAATGTTCTCAAGGTCCATCCATGTTTTTGCATCTCCTTTATGGCTGAATAACATTACATTGTATGTAAGTACCACATTTTCTTCATCCATTCATCCATCCGTGGACTCATGTTTCCATGTCTTGGAAAATAATGCTGCAATGAACATGGGAGTGCAGATACATATTTGAGAGAGTGATTTTGTTTCTTTCAGGTATATACTCAGAAGTGGAAATGCTGGATCATCTGGTAGTTCTATTTTCAATGTTTTAAGGATCCACCACATACTGTTTTCCACAGCAGCTGCACCAGCTTGCATTCCCACCAACAATGTAAGAGGGTTCCCCTTTCTCTGCATTCTCATCAACATTTGTTGTTTCCTGAGTTGTTAATTTTAGCTATTCTGACTGGTATGAGGTGGTATCTCATTGTGGTTTTGATTTGTATTTCCCTGATGCCAAGTGATGTGGAGCATTTTTTCATGTGTCTGTTGGCCATTTGCATGTCTTTTTGGAGAAATGTCTGTGCATGTCTTCTGCCTTGACTGGATTATTCATTTTTGGGTGTTGAGCTTGATAAGTTCTTTACAGATTTTGGATATAGCCCTTTATCTGATATGTCATTTGCAAATATCTTCTCCCATTCTGTCGGTTGTCTTTTGGTTTTGTCAACTGTTTCCTTTGCTGTGCAAAAGCTTCTTATCTTGTTGAAGTTCCAATACTTCATATTTGCCTTTGTTTCCTTTGCCTTTGGAGACGTGTCTAGCAAGAAGTTGCTATGGCCAAGATCATAGAGGCCACTGCCTGTGTTCCCCTCTAGGATTTTGATGGATTCCTGTCTCACATTTAGGTCTTTTATCCATTTTGAGTTTATCTTTGTGAATGGTGTAAGAAAATGGTCCAGTTTCATTCTTCTGCATGTGTCTGTCCAATTTTCCCAGCACCATTTATTGAAGATACTGTCCCTTTTCCATTGGACATTCTTTCCTGCTTTGTCAAAGATTAGTTGACCATAGAGTCGATAGTCTATTTCTGGGTTCTCTATTCTGTTCCATTGATCTATGTGTCTGTTTTTGTGCCAGTACCATACTGTCTTGATGATGACAGCTTTGTAGTAGAGCTTGAAGACCGGCATTGTGATGCATCAGCTTTGGTTTTCTTTTTCAGCATTATTCTGGATATTCAGGGTCTTTTCTGGTTCCATAAAAATTTTAGGATTATTTGTTCGAGCTCTGTGAAAAATGTTGATGGTATTTTGGTAGGGATTGCATTGAATGTGTGGATTACTCTGGGTAGCATAGACATTTTAACAATATTTATTCTTCCAATCCATGAGTATGGACTGTTTTTCCATTTCTTTGTGTCTTCCTCAATTTCTTTCATAGGTGTTCTATAGTTTTCTGAGGACAGATCCTTTACCTCTTTGGTTAGGTTTATTCCTAGGTATTTTATGGTTTTTGGTGCAATTATAAATGGGATCAATTCCTTAATTTCTCTTTCTTCTGTCTCATTGTTAGTGTATAGAAATGCAACTGATTTCTGTGCATTGATTTTATATCCTGCCATGTTGCTGAATTCCTGTATGAGTTCTAGCAATTTTGGAGTGGAGTCTTTTGGGTTTTCCACATAAAGTATCATGTCATCTGTGAAGAGTGAGAGTTTGACTTCTTCTTTGCCAATTTGAATGCCTTTTATTTCTTTTTGTTGTCTGACTGCGGAGGCTAAGGCTTCTAATACTATGTTGAACAACAGTGGTGAGAGTGGGCATCCCTGTCGTGTTCCTGACCTTAGGGGAAAAGCTCTGTTTTTCCCCATTGAGAATGATATTCACTGTGGGCTTTTCATAGATGGCTTTTATGATATTGACGTAGGGAATCATACTGTCTTAATGAGAATTTAGTTGGAACGAATTTACTTACAATTTTAGCATGGGGAGACACAAAAATTTTCAGTTACTCAGATAAACAAAAAAACAGTAGATGGAAAATAAAGCTAGGAAAGGAGAGTTCAGACAACCAAGAGACTAGAAGCTTTAATATTTGACAAAATTGAGGTGTTTCATGGTTGTCTCTTAAAGACTTGGCCTTCATTCTGTCACAGTTGCTCCTTACCCTTAGCCTTCACATTCCAAAAGTGAAAGTGGTTTTTCATAGGTATTATCTTTGATTCTGCTATATTTTCTATATTACTTAAAAGCACATGTAGGGGCAGGAAAACTCTTATGTTCTGTAACTGAAGATTGCAAATTACAACCAATTACCAAGAAAATGGAAATAACAAATTTTAATTGTATGAGTACAATGAGGGGCTCCGCAGAAAAGAAATGAAAGCCCAAAGAAGCAGTCAGATTCAAGGGCTTTATATCATTTTAACAAAGGAAAATAAATTGTAGCAAAGTGACAGGAGAAAGGAAAACATTTACTCCTCCCCTGTGGCTCCTAGTGGGGAGTAAATTGTGAGGAGGTTAAATATATGTGTGGATAAGAGTTATTCAGTAAAATTTGTTTATGCAGATTCTTCTTGATAACTTCTTCATCTCTGGTGACAAGGGTTGTCCTTTTTCTGGTACAGTTGGTAGTGGGGGGAAGACATCTTACAAGGGGAATTTATGCCCTGATTTTAGGCAGATAGGGAAAGGACAGAGAGCTACTCCTGTGTCTGTTTTTTTCTCAGTGCTGTCAACTTAAAATAATCCTTATGATAAAGTGATATGTTAGGCTGGCATATTTTGATCCCTTTTATACCCAAGCTTCCACATGAAGTTCAAAAATAGTAATATTTTCTTATAAACTACTTTGTCCCCTAATATTAAACTCAGATGACATTCTTTTTCCAGCTTGACTCTGAAACATTCACTTCCAGGAGTTTTATTGTGTTGTTTGGCTTAGAAGTCTTTTATATCCTGGATTGATGGAAGGATTTAGATGTGATAATGAATATATATTCTAAAAATAAGAGCATTATAATAAAAGGCAAGAGTCAGAATTTGTGTGTGACCTAGTGTAATTTAGTACTTGAATTTCCTATATGAAATCATTTATTGGTTCTGCCTCATTGTATGTCCTTTTTGTGTCTTCTTTGATCCCTACTCTTTTTTTCATTTTCTTTTTCTGTTTTGTTTCCCACCCTCCCCCCCGCACCCAGGGTCAATTATTGATCCTCTCTGTAACATTCATTTCCTTTAGTGGACTAACTTTGTTTCACTGCTTTATCCTTCTTCTCTAGGCTGTTTCTGTAGGGCCTGCAAGATGAAAATGGTTGTTAAAGATGAGTGTTTGCAATCAGTGTGGTGATAAGCAACAATAATTTGAATCTCAATTACACAAAATGTTATCCCCTCATAAAAGAATTCAATTTTCTCAATAATAGACCTGTATTATTGGAAGATCATTCCCTTATTATTGTTATGTTTGAATTTTGCCAATAAAATTGTGAAAATTAGTTTCCTCTCTTGTTATAAAATACTTACATAAATCCTTGAATTTATCTTTTGGACTGCAAAGTCTAAAATTTTCATATCTGTTCCTTCATAAAAAAAATTGTCTAAAGGTTGGATTCACTCAATAGATGTCTTCTGTTTGGGCTTTATAATTCAGAATGTTTAAAAACAACAACAACCACAAAAACTTATTAATCTCTTTCTTTCCTGAACTTAAGCAGAAACTATAATTCGGCATGCTTTTTAGCATTAAGATATTTGTGTGCTATACTGCGTGTGTGTGTGTGTGTGTGTGTGTGTCTTTTAAACTGGATCTCAGCTCTTAAACAAATTTCAGGCTTAGAAAAGGCAAGTAATTATTCATAGTCTTATTTACCATGAAGGATAACATTTTGATGTTAATGAAAATGCTGATCAATGAATACTATATAAATAAATGATTATGTGAAATGGAGAATTTGAGTCAACATTAAATCATATGCAAAAATACACATTTAATGATCATGCATACTTTACTTCAAAATGAAAGTTCTCATCTTTAGTTCCCTAGAGACTCAGGAATTCTCAGTGAAATGAGAAGAACTGTAAATGAGAGCTACAGTAAGAAGCTCCTGGTGAGACCCGCCTGATTCTCTTACCTACTCTCTGACCAAGGCAAATTGATCCGTCCTGCTGAGTCTCCTTTCCCACGTGGTTTATAGTGGATGATCTGTAAGGTTTCATCAAGTTCTGATAATCTGCAACTAGTATGGGGAGGTTTCCCACAGCAAGTTGTGTTTCTGGTAACAGATGCTACTATTTAAAGGAATACAAGTCAGATACCCCTTCTGCAAAATACCAGTTTTGCTGACTACTAACTTCTTTTTATGAGCTAGATGTGATGCTCAGTGCTTGCCAGTATTCTCACTTAATCCACAACATGAAGTAGCTACTGTTGCTTTTTTTTAGACGAGGAAACTAGGCTCAAAGGATGTTAAGGTGATTTGCCCATAGTCAGAAAACTTGGGAGTGTCAAAACTGGAATTTAAATACTATTTTATTTCAAAACCTAAATTACTGACAACTAAACTAGATAGTTGCATGCTTTAGTGACCCCCTCCTGAAAATCTTCTCATTTCCTAAATGTGAAGAAATCTCCTTTGAAAGGGAAAGCCCTTCAGTCAGTCCTCCCTAACTCTTTAATACTCAGCTAACCCTTTGACATGAATTAGGAAAGTTAGAAAAGCAGGAGTATCAGAAGGGAAAGGCTGTCCTGACAGAGGAAGATGAACATCCAGCAAAGGTGAACTTGAGTTTGGTTATTATGTTGCCTAAAACAGACCTAACTTCCTGCTTCAGCTGCTATAGCAAAATACCGTAGACCAGGGGACTTAAACAACAAACATTTATTTTTCACACTTTTGGAGGCTGGAAAGTCCAAGATCAAGCTGCTGGCAGATTGGGTGTCTGGTGATGCTCTCAGTTTGCAGATGGGCATCCTCTTATTATGTTCCACACACATTTGGAGAGACACAGAGAGAGAGCTTTCTTGTCTCTTACTCTTTTTTATAACGTCGCTAACCCCATAATGAGGACCCATTAGGACTAATTATCTCCCAAAGGCCCCATCTCCAAATAATATCATTTTGGGGATTCGGGTTTCAACATACAAATTTCAAAGGGACACAAACATTCAATCCAAAGCATTCTGATTTATAACTTTACTGGAACATCTTTACTAAAAGTTCACTTATTCCATGCCCTTTGGAAAGAACATTCTACCTTTAAAGACCAAGAAAGCACAGAGTTGAACTAGAAAATGTGATTTGAAATCCCATCCAAACATGTAGCATACTATGTATCCCCAGGTCCTGTCCTCAGTGAATGTCATGATTACTGCAAAGATTTTTAGTCTTTTTTGGTAAAATCAAAACATCAAGTTTATATATTTGATGAACTCCTACTTTTTAGCTTTCTCCAGAACAAATCAAAGAATATTTATGTGGGTGTGTATATATCTTTGAATTACATACAATTTTTTTTTCCCACTTCATCTATCTCAGTTAACTCATGAAACTGAAATTATTCTCTTTTTAGTTCCCAATGAAATGATACGAACAAGCGTTTTTAGTGTGCATAGGGTGAGGGTAGTAATGGGGGGGAAGGAAGGAGGCCAGATCCAATGTGATGATACTTATAGTAACCAAACAAAATATATTGCAATGAGGGCTCTGTACCAGAAACACATATATGGATTTATTTTTATATAAATGCAGCTTTCAATTTACATGCACTTGGTAAAAAAAAAAAAAAAAAATCAATAAACCATGCAATACCCTCTTCTAAAATGTATTTGTTAGATCATCGTGCAAATCATGAAAACCTTTATTTTTTTTTCTTAGAGCCTTTGGGTTAATGAAATCCAGCCAGTTACAGTGATTTTGCTCTTTTTTTCCTCTCCACTGAGCACAATTTACCTGAGGCCTCATCCGAGGCAGAGTTTGCCAACACAACTGAGCAAGTCTAGTGGAGAGAACTTGAATGTGGTTGGACAATATCCAGCACCAAACTGGAATCTGTGTCAGGCTCTAAAACTGGCCATATTTTCTTCCTCATAACCTTTTCTTTCTTCTTGGAGTCATTGAGTCTTTGCCTCCTTGAGTCCTCATATTGTCAGGATTTCCAGAAAAAAGTGGTTCCTCTGCTTAGGTAACATGCCTGGTGCTAATCCTCAGTCCTTCCTGAATTCAGGGATGTCCTAGGGCAAGACTTTTCACTTGCTTGCCTTCTTCCTCATGTGAAACTTGTGGGTTTTCTAATTCTGTGCCAGTTCAAGAGTAGGCTGATGATCTGTGTGAGATCAATTATCTTTGTGGGAAGGGAGCCCTACAAATGCCAAGTTGTACTAAATAATATCAAGCTGCTAGGTCAAGAGCTAAAGAAAGCAGTCAAACCTGCCTAATGCATTTGTTGCATATTTTCAGAGCTTGAATCAACTCAGAGAAACAGAAGTCAGATGAATTTAATAATAATAATAATAATAAAAATAATAATAATAATAAACTAAGTACTTAACTATATTCAGTGACTATGCTAAAGTGCTTTATACACTTAAACATTACACTAACCTATGAGTACGAGATAGGTATTGCTGTTATCTTCAGTTAACCAGTGAGGTAATTCTCAGGCTTAAGAACATCGATGGATAAATGGTGGCATAAAAAATAGAACCTGAAACTTTCTGGCTCTAGAAAAACTAACTTATTTTTCTTATATTGCTTATAATGTAGTCATTTGACTTCCAATAATAACAGAACTTCCTGCTAAGAGCATTTAGAGGTTCAGAGTGAGCTCTGGAGAATGCCTGCATGGCTCTGCCAGTTGCTAGAGGTGCACTGTTGGGCAAGTTACATTACCTCACCTGTGAAATGGGATCAGTAAGTGCCCTCCCCCCTAGGGCTGCTGTGAGATTATCCATGTGGGGCATGTAAATGAGAGCTCAGTACTTAGTGAACATTCAAGACCTTTTAGGTACTATTATCACTTACTTAATGACAGTATCTTTTCTAAGAATCACATTACTGCTTTCAGCCAGAAGCATGTGTACAAGTAAACACTAATTCACAGGTTTTGTTTGACCTATTGATTCCCACTTACTGATACAATCAAAATAAGACCGTAATAAGGCAGTATACCCTCTTACCCAGATCTGGCTTGCTTGTAAGATCTAAACATCAGCTGCTACTTCTATCCCAAGCCATTTTGAATGAGCTAATAGTTTATTTGTGAGCGTTTTAGGAGAAATTATAAAGTAGAATGAAGTGTTGGCTCCATTATACACATTAATGATTTGGATTCTGCATGGTCAGTGGGTAGGAAAAAACTGGAATTATTTTAAACCATCCTTGTATTGTATAATTGTGTATCTCTTCCTTCTGTATAAGCAGATAACAACTACCAAAACCTCTAATTAACCACAGAATAGACATGAGAAACCATGTATATTCACATTTGTTTCCACATAGTCCATAGAAGCCACAGGCTGTTACATAACCTTGGAGAGAATATTGGAAATGTCCCGGGCTATTGTGTTTAAAGCTAACTCCCCTAAACTCAGACCCCCTGAGGCCACAGGTTCAAATTAACCTTGAGTTCGAATTCCAGCCCTGCCATCTAATTAGAGGGATGACCCTAGATATGTCACTCCAGCTTCTATTTCTTCACTGGAAATGTAGTATATTCCTCATGAATAGTTGTGGCCTTTAAGAGAATCTGTGTAATTAGATAGATTACATATTATGGCATACTGTGTTCTCAATAAGTTTTAACAAATGCAATTTTATGAGTATTCTTACTGCTTCATTCCACCCAGAACGGAATATTACTGTAATTTTAGCCTATCTTTAGATTCTGCATGGTTTTAAAAAGGTTAAAAAGGAAAGTAAACTATGTTCTATGAAAGTTAAACTACTTAAGGAGAGTAAGAAGATCTGCCTTTTATTTGGAAAAATCTTATATTCCCCTAAATTCCAGGTAATAAGAGCCACTTTTTTTGTGCAAGTTTTTTAATGATACAAACTCATCAAACCATCAAGTAAGATTTGCAAAGTGCCTGCACGGGCGTGGCATCATCCTGGGTGCAATAACACAGCAATTAGTGTTGATATAATGTATAAGCAACATTTTTAAAAGTTTTAAATGCGGCTATAAACTAACTAGTCTCAATCTTTGACTCTTTTTACAAGAATAAGGGACTTGAGGTTTAGTTTCAATGGACAGGATTCAAATTACAAGCCAGAAGACAACTGAATGCTTCAGATACCCAAGTCCAAGTCCAGATTTTAGTCCATGGTCAGGAATATCAGATATTTTATGTGCCTCTTATCTAAGTTGATGGGTTTAGACGTTGAATAAGAGAACCGACATGGGAAAGGCATTTAAATCCAGCTCTTCTTGAAGTTTCTCATAAATGTGCTTTCTTCTATGAAGACTATCTCCTAAGTTTATAGAAGCGAATTTCATTTGCCCTTTCTCCCTTGGCAATTACAAAAGAAACATGGCTCTGAAAATGCAAAACACTATACAAATATATCAGGATCCACAATCCTACCAATTTTCATTTTTCTCTTGCACACAGCATA
This sequence comes from Mirounga angustirostris, assembly GCF_029215605.1. NCBI lineage: Eukaryota > Metazoa > Chordata > Mammalia > Carnivora > Phocidae > Mirounga > Mirounga angustirostris. Next base: position 52,274,605 of record NW_026991709.1, on the reverse strand, counting down.
ATCTTATAGGAAAGACTGCAAGCCTAGCCATCAGCATCAGGGAGATGGGGCTTGAGTCCCAAACCCATCACCTCAAGGTATATGGCTCTGGAAATTAGATAAGCTTTTTTACTTTTTCTCTATCCTCTATACTTCAGCTGTTATCTCTAAAATCGGGATAACACTAATGCCAAAGTCATAGGTTTCTTTTTAAGGTTATTATAATAGAAATTAAAAACAAAAACTTTTGTGTCAAATGCATTTCAAACCTGCTAGCCATTTTCATTAGAACAAAGATTCCATATAACCCCACTATATCCAGGAAGCTTTATACAGGGCATGTTTCATTCATTGTACACATTTTTTATAGCTAGAGTAACTATTCCTGAGATAAGTGATTCTCAAGCTAGACTACACATCAGAATCACTGGGGAACCTTAAATATACTGATTCCCAGGCCCCATCTCTAAATAATCAAACCATGATGTCTGGAAATGGGACCCTTGGCAGTCACTGACATTTTCTTAGAAGTAAAAAACCCATCTTCCATGTTACTCCCTGAATTCTATAGTCTTTTCTTTTTTTATCTCATTGATCATACCATTCTGAAGTTGAAGATGTTGCTTTTCTTTATTGTATTATTAATAACTACTTGGAAGCTGGATACATTTAGATATCTTACAAAGGAATATAGATTTGATTACATTTGCAGATTTCAACATTTCAAACATGACTTCTAACAGGAAACCTTCACAAAAACTCAAATTTTGTCTCCACCACCCCTCAACTTTTTTTTTTCCCTCTCAACCTTTGGAAAAGTCATGATTTTATCTTATCCTTCTGCTTGTGATCTAAATATTCACCATTCCTAAACTTTTGCTTTCCTTCTGAAAAGCAGAATAACTTATGATATCTGTAGCATTGCCTAAGTGCAGTTAAATACTCCTGCATTAGCCTAAACAAATATATATTAATTTTGTTTTGTACAGTGGTTTGTGACTACTTGAGAGTTCCCACCAGTGTTTCTCTGGCTAAATTATTATTAATTCTTATTTCTGGATTTATCTAATGTGGTTCATAAGTAGGAGGACCAGGATAATTCATCGACACACATCCAGACACAGGGGGTGAAACACCATCCAGGAGTTTTAAATTCAGGGGAAACATCTATGTTCATGAATGAGATGGCCTATAATAATTCTATTTACTGACATTATCTTTAGGGGTTTAGATCACATTAAACTAGGCTTGGAATAAATTACGTATGCTAATTCTCTTCTCTAAAATCTTATGTAAAAATGTATTCCTTCACTAAATGAATTTCCCAATGGGGGGAAAAAGTGTTAAAACATGGAAAAAATGAAGTTTCTTTTAACTATTCAGGATAAAAGAAGTATAGACATTGAGTACCTCTGCCCCCACCACACCCAGGTGAGGACTCATTTAATAGGGTTCATAATGACAAAAATTATTCTGCTTTGAATAGGTGCCTTTACTTAACAAAAAGGAAGAAAAGCCTATAGAATTAGCCAGAGAATATATTGTGATTTTGTTGTTTTTGTGCAAAAAGTACAGGGAGGCGAAATATATAGGGAAACAGTTATGTAGATCTGAGGACACTTCTCCTCATCACAATACAGACACAACCTAATTTAAGGAATTTGTAGTTTGCTTTCTAACTAACATGCCAAACGTGCATAGCTTTGAGAGCTCTGATCAGGTTCCATCATATCCGTCATCTGCGATCTGTATTTTTTTTAATAATGCAATTTACTCATTTTCTTAGGTTAAGCTGTTTTTCTGGAAGTATTTAAGAAGCACTGCCTTCATCTGAGAAGTATAAATAAGGTTTATAATGTGAGAAGCCTGAGTCATTCTAAATAAGTCCTCTTCTTAATGTCCCATCTTTCCATATCTAGTGCATCACCAATGTCTGTTTCTAGACAATATAGACATCTCTCCAATCTGTTCTATCTATACTTCCATCCCCACTACCATCCTGGTCAGGTTACTAACGCTTCTAGACTGGACTGCTGCAGACACCTCTTGAGTGGGCTACCGACATCCATCCTTATCCCCTCTCATGCATTTTCCTACTGCATCTAGAGAGAGATATATGCAATCATTTTCAACACAAATCTGATTTTGTCACTCCTTCTTGAATCCCATCCCAGCCTTGAAACCCTTTCATCTCCCACCCAATCTTTCATAATTGTCCTGACCTCTCCCATCTAGCTTACTGATCTCCAGCCCATTGTGCTGCTTGGCTATCTCCCTCACCACCACCACTACCACCAACTGGGATTCAAAGCATAAAATCCTCTTATCTCCTCCCACTCCTAGTTTACCCCTATTCATCCTTCAGATTTCAGATAAATCATCACTCCTCTAGGGAAATCTCTCCCAATCTCTCTGCATAGGTTAATTTCCCTACAACTCTGTCTCAGAGCACCATATATCTTAACACTTAGCACAATTGTAATTTTACAATGACTGCTAATTATTTGATTAGTATCTCCCCCATTGGACTGTGTTTATTCACCATTATATCTTTAGTGCCTTGTACAAGTCTAGCTCTCAATAAAGCCCCCAATAAAGTAAATATTAATTGAATGAATTAATGAATCAAATGGCTCTATTCCCCTATATATGAGACATTAAAAAGAAATCCCACAATTAGGGTATACTTAAACCTTATGTATTGCAGTAAATGTTAATGAAAAACATGCCCTACTGACAGGCAACTACTACATGGATTACAGTAATCTATCACTTCCTGTCTAATAGGAAACTGTGGTTCTTACGAAGAAAGCAAACACAATTGTGAAGCATGGCATAATGCCAAATAGGTTATAATCCAAAAAGCTCTGAGGGTAATAGAATTCCTAAGTTCCAGGGTCGGACAAACTAATTTCTAAGCATATATCTTATATTTGAAACCAAATGCTTAACATTTGATCCTAAATATGTGTGAAATAATTCAGGAGTCTCAAGTATCAAGAGTTAATGATGCACTTTCCCAATTAGGTGTCTTTTATGGATGCCAAGCCACTACTAGAACATTAACTTGGAAATATTTTTAGAAATTAAGATTTTTTAAATTTCAATTTTCTAGAGGTTTGGAGGGCTCTCCATATCATTAGCCACTTTCAGGGTGTTTAGCCCCCAAACACTATGCCTAAATTCCTAAGAGTGGTATAATGGAAATATCACAGATTCTGAGTTTTTATTTTAACTTAGAGACCTGGTACCTGTATTTATATCACAATCATAATTTGGAAAAAGTTATTTTCATATCTCCGCCCTTCAGGTGCCTCATCAATAAAATGATGTAGGACTAAATTTAATATTATGCACAAAAGACCTTTCTTGGTGTGAGGGGTATGTTGGGTGCCCAAATAATGCTAGTTCTTGTCCCCTTATTTTTCTTCTTTGTCTCCTCATTTGTATTATTCAAGACATTTGCAAAGCATGGAAATCTATGTGCCAATTTGTATATGTTTAGTTTCGAATCACAACACATTTCATCTGTCCAGGAGATGGATATAAAAGATCTTGCAACTAAAGATTGGAATGATGTTTTCATTCTGATAAGTACATCTATTTATAGAAAGATAGCAATCAAGAGCACACATGAAAACTGAAAGACAGAAAGACCTTTTGAAAAGGAAGAGGAAGAGGTGCATGTAACCCATGTCATTTTCAGATTGAGGTTCTCTGACATGTGGTTTGCCTGAAGGAAATAATAAGTGATACCAAAGAATTTAACATAACCTCTTCTGCATCTAAAGTCTTCTCTCAAGGACCACCTCGGTGTGGAAATCTGAGTCACACACCCAACTTCTCTGGAAAGAGTGATTTTGAAACCAACAGCTAATTTCCTCCAGTCAGCTAGGGAAGGTTCCCCCTTGGCCATGTAACGTACATTAGAAAGAGCAATGAGTTTTGTTCTCTCTCTCTTTTTTTTTTTTTGATATCATAGTATTTTTTTTAACATAGTTAAAAATCACTTAAACCTTCTTGTTCAATACTTTTGCAAATTGAAGTGAGAATCTGAGCATTTAAATCTATAAAGAAGGCTTTTCTTGGATGGTTTATCTCAGCCTTCCAAATCAAGTTTCTATGTTTGGATTTAAATACAATTTTAACATTGAAGTATCCATTATGTTGGTCCCTTTGTAAAACAAAACAAAACAAACAGAAACTTAGATCGCTTGCAAGTAGAACTACAGCTTTGAAAACAAATCCAAAATAATTACTGAATAAAACCTCTGTTGGAATATAAATTGAATCACTGACATTTGGCAGAGGCATCAGCTAACTCTTAGCCGGAGGTGATGAATAGCACCTCTCAAAATGAAATACTCTGGCTTAGATCCCATCACAAATAAAAATACAACTCTCTGTAAATAATGACTTTATTCCATGGAAGCGATACTTGCACAAGGAAATGGTTTCATTATTACCATATATTACTCCAATAATACCCAGCAACATTGCTTAGGAGTAAAGAAAATGGACTCTAACTTCCTTTTGCCTGAGTTGAAACACTGATTCCATCAATTACTACCTGCGATCCTGGACAAGTTATATACCCTTTCTCTGCTTCAGGTTTCTCATCTGCAAGATGGAGATAATGATATCTTGTAGGATGGTTAAAAAGTTTAAATGACAAAGCATATATATGTGTGTCAGTAAGAAATGCCAGCCAGAATAAATAAATGTTTACTATAAAAAAACAACATATTAAGTGATCAATTAACACCTGCACTCAACAAGCTAGAAGGTCACTTTGAGGAGTTCCCATAGGATGGTGTACCACCTCATTATGCTAGAGTGTGAAGGACTAATTGGATGATAATTTCCAAATCTGCATCTGCCTATGTGGCCATGTGGAATGGGTTCCACACTCACCAGATTTGAACTCCCTTGATTACTTTTTCTGGGATATGCTAAAGGCACAGTTTTGGTCAGCATAAACCTAAAAAACAAATCATTGTGACAGTGCCTCACAGATTTGCATAGTTGGAGATGCTATGCCCATACACTTAGGAAAAGGCAGGTGTTGTGGAGAGCGGAGCCTTCTCCTAGATGTCTTCTTCTAGGGCAACAGATGGAGTCAAAAAGCTCCTCAAAAGGTGAGGATAGAAAGTTCTTCCTTTCTAAGAGTTTAGGTAGAGAGATCTTAGAGTCTCCTATTATAATGTAAATGTTATTTATTTCCAAAACAGGAACCAAATGAGAGCAGTGTAATATTGATGTTGAGGAGAAAGTAGAGATTCAGAGCCCAGGACACCGCCTTGGAAAAGTCAGACTAACATCTTAGGAACAAAATAAAATTCTGGTAAAAGCAGAATTTGAATCCAGATTTACCTACAAAAGTCTTTGCTCTTTCTGCTTCTGGGTATATTTCACAGATCCTATTATGTGCCAGAGATCATGTTAGGGAATTGCCAGATTTAGCAAATAAAAACACAGGACACCCAGTTAAATCTGAATTTCAGATAAATGATGAGTAATTGCTTAATATAATTATATCCCATGCAATTTGGGGACATATTTATATAAAATAAATTATTTATTGTTTTTCATCATTAACCGGAAATTTAAGTTGATTAGATTAAATAGAGTGCACCCAGTTAAATTCGAATTTCAAATAAAGAGTAAATAATTGTTTAGTGTAGGTATGTCCCATGCAACAGTTGGGACATGTTTATATGAAATAAATTATTTGTTCTTTTTCATCATTAACTTGAAATTAAAATTTAATTAAGTGCACTATATTTCTTCTGGCAACTCTATGTTGTCTCTGTATATTCTCCTTTGATCTATATTTACAAAATGTGGAAGAATTTGTCATTTTTTCCAGTTCAAGTAGATAAAAAATGATCAACTTTGAATTCAAACACTGCTTTATTTTACTTCAGAGTGTGTGCTGGTGGGGATGGTGGGTTTGGACAGCTCTAGGAGGTGGACTAGGAGTACAGAAAGAGAAGGGAGTGAGTGCTAGGAGCATATCCACCTACTTCACCATTTTGATACGGGCTCTGGTCCTGCACTCCAAGCTCTCTCTTCTCTTAAATTCAACATCACTCTTTGCTCTATCCTATAAATTTGGTTAAATGGAAAAGAATGGACAAGTGTTTTTAGTCTTATAAACCCGTAAACAGGGATGCCTGGGTGGCTCAGTCGGTTAAGCGTCTGCCTTCAGCTCAGGTCATGATCCCAAGGTCCTGGGATCAAGTCCCACATGGGGCTCATTGCTTGGCAGGGACCCTGCTTCTCCTCTGCCTCCCACTCCCTCTGTGCTCTTTCTCTGTCAAATAAATAAAATCTTAAAAAAAAAAAAACTAACCGTAAACAGCATACCAATTTTCTTGAATCAAAATTCAGGGTATACACTCTGAAAATAATCTGATAAATGAATGAAATATTTAAAAAAATCATGGTCAGAAAATCTGAGCTGAGGGGTGCATGCATGGCTCCATCAGTTGGGCGTCTGCCTTCGGCTCAGGTCATGATCCCAGGGTCCTGGGATCGAGCCCCACACTTCTCCTGTCCCTCTGCAGCTCCCCCTGCTTGTGCTCTCTCGTGCTCTCTCTCAAATAAATAAATAAGACCTTTAAAAAAAAAAAAAGAAAAAAAATCTGAGCTGAATAGTCACTCAACTCAACTCCAATTCTTTTATGAGCACACAAGAAAGTATGTTCCTTCATTTGGTAGTACAGCTCAGTTTTCCTTATATGAATACCACTCACTGGCATTAATATAACCTCATTTGTGTTTAGTGGTTTGCATTTTCCACCTATCAGTATCAGAATCCCTAGATTAAAATCTTCTCTAAAGAGATTTATAAAACATATAAGAATTATCAATAATAATAAAACACCCCCCCATTTTAATTCATTTCAAATATATTTCTATCAGTTCCCACAACTAATTCAAATAATTGGCCTAGAGCACTGGAGTTAAAGAGAAATCTAAACTGGAGCCTCATGTGATAGTCTTTCTTTTTGTATAATAAACCCAAAGTTTATATGGGTTGTTTTTTGTTTTTTGTTTTCTGAGTGGACATGATCTTTTGCACACCCCTATCAGTCTCTCCCCTGACACCTTTCATAACAAATGACCTACCTTGGTTGGATGTTGAATATGGTTTGGATGTTGGTTGAATTGGTTGGTTGCTGAATATGTGTTACTGTAGGAAATGTTATCCCACTAATTAATGCAATCCAGCCTAGAAAGAGATTTATATCTAATAATATAACTTGAATAGAATAGATACCAAAGTGCTACCTGAAATAGACTCCAGTTAATAAATATATATTTATTAATAGATTTTTTAAAAACTAGTGTTCATTTCTGATACCATTGTACTTAGTGTTGATCCTTAAAAAAAAAAAAATCCACTTAAAAATCTAGGGGTTTTGTTTTGTTTCATTTTTTGAAAAGTACAGGTCATGACTCATTAGCAAGGGGAGAAAGACATTCATTAGAAAAGACGAGCATGCATTGTACAAAAAAATACCATACAAAATACCATTATCTTATACTCTTTAAATACATGGATCAGCGTGAAGAATATTTGAAATTCATTGTACATTTTTTGCTTGGCAAAAAAAAAAAAAGTACTCTCTTGTGTAAGTGTCCCCTTAGAATCTGATCTAAAGGGAAACATTAGCCTTACTTATTGGAAAATCAGAGTTATGGATATCTTTAATAATTAAATGTCACTTTTATTACCCTTTTATCACTTTCACGGAAGACAGATTTAGACAAGCTATTTATATCCCAACTATGGCTGCCTCAATCTCCAAGACTTTGAGATCCTTCAAATATGAAATTTGTCCCCCCCAGTGCTAATATCTTATCCATTTCTGGAGCTGCAGAATGGCCAGATTTTGTCTCTCTTCAGTATCTGCCATGAAGCTCTATTCCAGCCTAGGCCTTTACTCTGTAGTCTTTCAATACAACTTCCTAATAAGCAGCGTCTTTTTTCAACCTCCCTTATTATCTCTCTTGATCTCCCTCTCTCGCTCTTTTTCTCCCCCCTCCCCAACTCCTCTTTATTTTATGTGAATGCCTGAAGTACTACATAGTGGCCTATGTTGCTTGGTTGTTCCAAAAGATCTCTAAGGTAGAAGAGAATGATGGAAAGAACTTTGATTTCACCAAATGCCTGCAGTATGCTAAGCACTTGTTGAGATGTTGTCAAGTATAATCCTCACAGTACGTTTGTGAAGAAAGATGTAATTGCTTGCCTAGCATAAATTATCACGCTGAGGCCCAGAGTGGTCAGCTGGGTAGGGGACCGACAGACCAACTAGGATGCATAGAAAGATCATTTGTCATGAGAGAAAAGCAGTGGAAGCAAGACCTGACTTCCAGTTTGGTGCTTGCTCCCTCCCCCTAAACACTCACAGACTTTTGCACCTTTCTGGAGAAAAGATATGACAGTTAGGCAAAGTGGCTATATTATGAGCATTTCCTTGTAATGCAGTGGCTTCCAACAATGTTTTTACAGCGTATGTGCAGCTTTAGCAGCTTAGAAATGTGAAAGTGTTATGTATTGTTTTCCTCATCTAACAACAGCAGTGGTAATATTAGAATATCTGGTTTGTATGTTTCTCATCTTTTTTTGTGTATTTGTTTGTTTTCACTTTGATGAGTGCAGGAGTCTAGATAACAGAGCTCTGGGTATTTGAGCCATTTCTGTAGAAACAGCAAAAATTGATTTGTCCCATCATTATCCCTAAAGTGCCAAGTTTTGAGGTTATAAATTATTCTAATCTCGACAGTATTCAACTTCTAATCGGGTCTGTGCTGGATGAGATTGTCAGATTCTAAGATTTGAGTCGCATGTTGCTGTGATGAGAGAGTAAAAAACACGTAAAATAAATGATCTGCCCAAAGGATTCACATTTATGATTGATTATTGATCTCTTGAAGGGCTTTCTACAAGTAGAAAAGTTTCTGCATTAAACTTTACTCTAGAACATGATCTAAGCATCTTTACATATAACTTTAACATTGTAACGTTACTTATTTTATTTTTTAAAGACTATTTGAGAGAGAGAGAGAAAGAGAAAGAGAGAGCATGAGTGGGGCCAAGGAAGAGGGAGAAGCAGGGAACCCAGTTCAAGACTTGATCCCAGGACCCTGGGATCATGACCTGAGTTGAAGGCAGACACTTAACCAACTGAGCCACCCACGAGCCCCTATTTTATTTTATTTTAAAGATTTTATTTATTTATTTGAGAGAGAGAGAGAGAAAGCACAAGCAGGGGCAGGGGCAGAAGGAGAAGGAGAAGCAGATTACCCACTGAGGAGGGAGCCTAAGGGGATGTGACCTGGGGCTTAATCCCAGGACCCTGGGATCATGGCCTGACCTGAACACATAACTAACTGAGCCACCCAGGCGTCCCCAACATTACCTATTTAAAAGACTTGTTTAGGAAGAGGACTCTAGTGCCCATTGGCTCTCATTTTGTGTGACTTCCCTGTTGCCTTTGACATTATTGACAACCTATTCTTCAAATTCTCTTTCTCCAGGTTTCTGACACTTTATTTTTCTGATACATCTTCTTGCCTTTTTGACAAGTTCTCCTTTGACAAATTGGATTTTCTTCCTTCTACTTCCAACTCTGGGGTAGTCCTTGCTCCTCTGTTCATTTTACTTTATTTTCACCCTTTCAGAAAATTAACCTCCTTCGGTGGCAGTTTTCTCACAATTTTTCTCTGAATGACTCCTGGCAGCAACAGTAATTAATGCAGATTCATTCCATCCTGTGTTTTACCTTAAAAGTTTTTTTTTTTTTCCAATTCTGTAACACTTCACTGCAAGTGTGCATAACAATTGTTTGAAATTGTGAAAAAATTTAAACATTTTCCCCATATTTTGTAATATACTCCCAAAGGCTGTCTCATTTTATCCATGGCTTTATGCACCCCCTGGCTCTAGCCATGTACCCTCGGAGCAGAAATACCATTGGAGAGGCTTTGCCTTAAACTATCTTTGTCTCCCGCTCTGACCTGCATCCTAAGTCCAGGCAAACCTCTGTCCGGTCAGGATTTTACTTGGCAATTCTGGCAAATAACTGGCACTCAACCTGTTTATAGCCAAATATATAACCTTCCCTTCCAAACTGACTCCCTTTTCTCTGGAAATGGAATTATGATGCTCTCAGTAACACAAGATTAAGATTTCAGTGTTATTTTCAATTCCTCCTTTAATTTGCACATACAATAATTAAATCGAATTATTATATTCTACTTCTCTTTCTTACTCCTTCATAGTCTAACATCTTCCATAGTACATGCAAGGATCCTTAACCTTCAGGGAGTCATGGACTATTTTAGTCATCAGAAGCCCATGTTCTTCTCCCCAAAGGATCTATATTGTAGTACATACATTTTTAAGGGGGTTCAAATTCCCCACCCCAATAAAATGGCTTTACCAGCCAGTGTCCTTTCCTCCAAGACTTCAAAATTGATGTCAGATCTATCTTCTTTAAATACAGTCTTTATCAAGCCATTAGCCACCTCAACAGTTTTATACTATATAGAGTATAAACCACTTATAGCATAAAATGAGAGTTGGATGATGTTTTATTTTTTTTAAGATTTTATTTATTTATTTGAGAGAGAGAATGAGACAGCACAAGAGGGAAGAGGGTCAGAGGGAGAAGCAGACCCCCCGCTGAGCAGGGAGCCCGATGCGGGACTTGATCCCGGGACTCCAGGATCATGACCTGAGCCGAAGGCAGTCGCTTAACCAACTGAGCCACCCAGGCGCCCTTGGATGATGTTTTAATATGTAGTAAGGGTTTATATGGCTCAACCACTTTATATATTTTTTTATAGTTAAGACTCCCAATAAAATTACCTGATAATATCATCTTCTTTTATAAGGAGGAAAAAGAGACATACATATATAGGAGAGCTGGACTACAAATCCAAGTCTCTCTTACCTCAAATCTTATGATTTTTCTCTTAATCCAAGTTGCCTTCATTTGCCCTCTTGTCTAAAACCCAAACATCTTCCTTTGCCTTGCATAAATGGTTTTTTCCCCAAAACTTTTTCCAACTTTGTATTCCATGCTTATCTTTTCATGTTTCTGCTCCAGCTGGAGTTCTCTCATTATTCTGCCCCAAACTTGACATGCATATGAGTTTCCATATTTGCCTCCTCACCTAAGAAAAGGAAAAAACGATCAATGGGCTTTGCCCTTCTTATCCAACTCCTTACCATCCTTCAAGACCCACTTTAATTTATGATTTCCTCTTCAATAGCTTCCCCTGTGAACATCCAATGAGTACTTTTAAACATACACTTCATTGTCATTTCCTTTTAGTATTTTTTCTGCAATCATTTTGTACTATTATTAGCTTAGTGTTGTGTATAACCTCCCAACCCATTAAACTATAGGCAGTTGAGGGAGCCATATAATTTAATTTACAAACAGCAGGTGCTCCCTATATCTGTTGAATGAGTGATTACATATGTATGCATAAGTGACCCATTTTCCTAGCATACAACCCAGCCACAATTGTTTAATCTTTATTTTCTCTGAGCTGATTCCTTTGTGAGTTCTTTATGAAGTACAGTAACAAAGAGTGCTGTTTTTTTTCTTTAAAATGTTATTCAAATATTCACTTTAACCACACTGGAAACATATCGAACCCTAAAGGGAGTCTTTCGCTTAAAATGGTGAAAAGGGAAATTTCACTCAACTTCGTGGTTCTCAAATAGGCCATTAGGTTTTCCTTCTGTCAATACTTATGTTCCTCAATCAGAGTAAGAGACTGTTCTCGCTTGCTTTAAAAAAACAAGAGAAATAGAACCTGTTCATTCTTGAAAATCTGTTAAATCACCTGTTTAGTGTTTACTTGCTTGAGCATTGACATGGGATGTTGAGAACTATGCCCAACATGCCCGCAAGTAAATCATCTGCATGATACTAACTAGAATATTCCCATTAGCTGACCTCTGTGTAGCCAGGGAGTATGTATAGTGCATTTTCAGGGAAGCAAGAAAAATAAAAAAATTCCTAGATGATACCTAGTAAATCAAAGACAGGGCCCAATATGGAAAGATTACTTCTTTTCTCCCAATTTAAATACTATATAATTTGTTCTGTCCCTATATGTAAAAGAACTGGACACCTAAACAGATCTGAAACATGAATGTTTATTTATTCAGTCCTGTATTTGTACCACCTTTTTCAGTAGAAGGAATACATAGGCAATTTATTCATTCTTTTAAGTTATTGACTTACTACTCTAGGTTATAATCTCTGCCTTTTCTACCTATTCAGAATTTATCCTTCAGTAAGACATTGGACCTTTCTCTCCAAACTGCATTCACATCTAGAAATCACAGACAGCTACATGCATAACACTAGAATATGCATTTATTTCAGAAACTCAGCAGTATATACATTTAAAAAAAATTATAGATGAAGTATAACATACATACAGAAAATGTTCCCCTGCTATTAATTTTCAGAGAGGAAGCACATCCATGAAATCATTAAGCAGTTCAGGAAATCAAACAATACCAGCACTTCTAAAACAATCCTTGTAGTATCGCTTAGGTTCCACCCTCTTTCTGCAAAGGCACAATCACTATCTTGACTTGCCTATTTTTTAAATTTCTCAAAGTCCTGCTCTTGTATTTACCTGAAACTCACCATCTTGTCATTTGCATCCTTAAGCCTATTAATCACGTTTGTTTTAGGATCTCTGATTGATAACTGCAATATCTAGTTCTCCAATGGGTCTTTCTATTGTTTGCTTGTTTTATCTTGGTCATTTGATCCCAAGTCCTGATAGAGCTGATAAATTTTTGTTTTGAGTGTCAAATATTATGTATGAAAACTTCAATACATAATGTTTTGAATCTTTGGAAGATGTTACTTTCCTTCAAATTCAATTTCTCTTGCTTCTGGAATTTAATTTGAGACTGAGTTTTGATTTTTCTGAAGGCTAGTTTTATTCTGATTTACTGAAACACACATTTCTTCTCATGGATAGGAATAAAGGTCATTTCTCTCTAAACAGTCAGGTATGCTTTTGTCTTTGCGTAATAAAAGTTGCATGGACTCATATTCTGTTTGACAAATACCAGGAAACAGCTGTAAGTGCCGGGTTCTATTGACATCATTCTACTTCTTCTACTTCCATTATTATTTGACTTTTGCTTTTCTTTATACATTTGTGATTTCATTATGTTGTTGCTTCTTATGTAAATTTCCTCAACTTTAAGTGGATGGGGTAAAAATATCAAATAAATAAACATAACTATATGGGGTTTGAAAAATGTTCTAGGTATATTTCAAGGTTGTACCACCAGATAATTTTAATTTTGTTTTTGTTGGTGGTATTCATCTGTTTGCTTTGCTTTGCTTTGCTCAGTTATTTCTTCTTAGGAATTTTGTAATAGCATCTGTGTTATTTGGAAAACTGTCCCTCTCCCGCTACCATAGTTTTGGTGGGTATGTTAGGTTTCCTAGGACTGCCATAATAAAGTACCACAGACTGGGTAGCTTAAGACAAGAGAGTTTTTTTCTGTCATTGTTCAGGAGGGCAGAAGTCCAAAATTAAGAGCTCAGCAGTGTTGGGTCTTTCTTGGAGTCTCACAGGGAGAATCTATTCCGTGCCTTTCTCCTAGTGTCTAATGTTTGCTGGCAAATATTGATTTGTAGATGCATCACTTTAATGTCTGTCTCCATTGGCACATGGTGACCTCCCTGTGTTTTCACATTGTCTTCCCTTTGTGTATGTCTGTCTCTCAGTGTCTCTCTCTTTCTCTTCTCAGAAGGACACCAGGCATATTAGATTAAGGGCCCACCCTACTCCGGTATGACCACATCTTAACTAATTATGTCGATGATGACCCTATTTCCAAATAAAGCCACATTCTGAAATTCCAGAAAGACATGAATTCTCGGGAGACTCTATTCAACCCAGCACAACATTCAGCTTTTTTGTATAGCATTAGCCAGTCAGATTCCTCCAGGATTTTATGTATGAAAACAAGAGAGGAATCGCTTCTCGGCCTTTTGGCTAAGATCAAGTGAAAACAAGAGAGGATTTCTCTCTTTATTCTTGGATCACCATAGGGAGACAATGTAAGCCTGAAACCTTTCTCAGCAATGTTTTTAAGAGAATGAACCTAACATAAGGAGAAAAACAGAACTGAATGTTGGGAAGAAGAGGGAGTGTGGGGAGGGATGAAAAGAGAAGGATCTGGAATTCCTGAAACTCAGAGCAGAAACAAATAAATCCCTTTATTTATTTATGAGATTGTTTTCTGCAATGGGAAATTGTTAATTTGTTTGTTTGTTTTAATAGAAAGGATTTTCAATAAAACCAAGCACAGGGCAATTTTGAATTTTAGTGAGAGGGCAAGTGAGAGAGAGGGAAATGTATGTGAACTGAAAAATATATTCAATATACCTATTGACACAATTTTAGTCATTGGGTCTGTTCCCAGTTTTTTATTTTTCAAACAATCTAAATATATACCAGTGACGGAATGGTTAAAAAATTAATGTAATTTGCATTCTCAATATTGTGCTGCTATCAAAATTGTGGGGCAGATTTACGTGTACTCATAGGGAAAGGGCTCTAATGTTATGTAAAAATACAAGTCATGGAACAAGGTGTATATTTTGATACCATTTATGAAAACCATGCTTGTGTGCCTATGCGCCTACACACACTTAGAAATGTATGCTGGAAGGCTATATATAAAACTGCCATTAATAGTCATTGTTAGAAAATGTGGGGACAGAGGGGGCGCCTGGGTGGCTCAGCCGTTAAGTGTCTGCCTTTGACTCAGGTTATGATCTCAGGGTCCTGGGATCGAGCCCCGCATCGGGCTCCCTGCTCGGCGGGAAGCCTGCTTCTCCCTCTCCCACTCCCCCTGCTTGTGTTCCCTCTCTCGCTGTGTCTCTCTCTGTCAAATAAATGAATAAAATCTTTAAAAAAAAAAAAAAAGAAAGAAAGAAATGTGGGGACAGAGAATTTGGGGCAAAGAGAAAAGATTTCTATTTTTAGCCTTCATGGATTTATTTTTCCTTCAGATTTCCCCATATATTCATTTACTGCTTGCTTCATTAAAATCAAACAGGTCAACAACACAAAAGGAAATAATCCTGGCAGAGTTGCTTGCCAGAATTCTTTGATAGACTGTATTTTCCTTCATCTCCATGTTTTCCTATAGTTGTAGAGACGGTTGCCCTTTGAAAAGCATATATGTGTGTCACACACGTAAGTACCCACGGGGAATGAGTTCTCAGTGGTGAATAAAGAATGCTGAGCCGAGACTGAAGTGGACAGGAGAACTCTTCCTTAGCAGCAAGCTATTGCCACCATGGGGCCAGTATGACCCAGCATTGTGATCTTTTTTTTTTTTAAAGATTTTATTTATTTATTCATGAGAGACACAGAGAGAGAGAGGCAGAGGGAGAAGCAGGCTCCCAAGCAGCAGGGAGCCCGATGCAGGACTCGATCCCAGGACCCGGGGATCGTGACCTGAGCCGAAGGCAGACGCTTAACGACTGAGCCACCCAGGCACCCAGCATTGTGATCTTTATATATATTTCTTGATGCACATTTCTCAGTCTGTCTGCAGGATAAATTCATAGAAGTTGTACTGCTGAATCAAAATAAATATACATTTTAGATTCTGATTGATAAAACTAAACAGAAGGCAATCACTATTACCGGCTTAGCATTACTAAATGCCTTTCCTCTGATATTTCAGTGAAGTACAGATTCTGGTTAGATCTTGGTTGAGTGCTCCCTAAATATAACGTGGCATTTTTATTTAATAAGAAAATTTGCTTTGCTTATGTTCTCCCTTAGTGCAAATTTGAACTGTTTAGTGTCAAAAAATAAAGAAAAATGGCATCCACTGCTCCCTTCTGGGCCCCACACACATCAAAGCTGGTATAGCTGTCTCTGAAAAGTAGACATCTTTCCCTCACGATGAAGCCAACAATAGAGACAGAACCGATCCTCAAAGCAACAAATCCGATGCCTCGAGGAGAGCCAAGTGGACAGCACAAGGCCCTGTGCCAAAAATCTGAAGAGGCAGGAAGTGCCTTGGGATGGGTTCCAGCTGCAGCGGAAATGTGAGAAGCCTCAAATGGTTAAAAGGAAATAGTCTGCCAGAGGAGGGACTTGTGTGTTGCAGGATGTGTTGCCACAAAGAATTTCTCTGGCTCTTTGTTGTTAAGTTATTTGATACCGTGCATATCAATTTTCTTTTTACCAAACTTTCCTGCATGAGATACGGAAGGGGTATGGAAGATATGTATTGATTTCACCCCTTCTGCTGAGGCTGCACCATCTCATCTTGCCTGTAACATCCCCATGAAAACACCACTGAAGGGTCAATGAGCTGTAAAATGGTTAGTTTTATCCTCCAAAATAATATTTCACTAATGTCTGTGCTTTGAAATTCATACAGTATTTCAAGGACATAGATTTATTATGAAATGTAAGCTTTGCTTTTAGGGAAGGCATAGACTTTCATTAAAGAAAAATTTCATCCAAAGGGCAAATATAAACAGAGATGAATGGATTCATCAGCTTAAGATCTATATAACGAGAGAAGGGGCAAATCACATTACTCCTGTTAAAGATTCTGTATTTGATAAAATGAGCTCCAATATGGTGTGACCTTAACCGAATATAATCTGTGATGGAATTTGGAATATTCAAAACAGAGCTTTTATTTGTGGAGTTTCTTTTTTGCATCCAAGCACTTTCACATACCCTAACTTGCGATTTATGCCAATTAGCAATCTTGTGAGTTTTGCAAAATAAGTGTTAAATTTGATTCACCCATGTTACCTCAAGAACCACTGTAAAAAGGTTATCATAGTATAAAATCCAATAAGCGATTTCAAGATTAGAAACCTGAGAGGTTAAGTGTATTACCCGAGGTCATCCTAGTTAGTAACAGAGTAAGGCCTGTACTTCTGCAGAGCTCAAAGGCACAACCATTGAAGTCCTACTTGCTTTTTTTTTTTTATTATTATTATGTTAATCCCCATACATTACATCATTAGTTTTAGATGTAGTGTTCCATGATTCGTTGTTTGTGCATAACACCCAGTGCTCCATGCAGAATGTGCCCTCCTCAATACCCACCACCAGGCTAACCCATCCTCCCACCCCTTCCCCTCTAGAACCCTCAGTTTGTTTTTCAGAGTCCATCGTCTCTCATGGTTTGTCTACCCCTCCGATTTCCCCCACTTCATTCTTCCCCTCCCGCTACCTTCTTCTTCTTCTTCTTTTTCTTTTTTTTTTTCCTTAACATATATTGCATTATTTGTTTCAGAGGTACAGATCTGAGATTCAACAGTCTTGCACAATTCACAGTGCTTACCAGAGCACATACCCTCCCCAGTGTCTATCACCCAGTCACCCCATCCCTCCCACCCCACCCCCCACTCCAGCTTCCAGCTCTATTACAAAGCTGTCATCATCAAGACAGCATGGTACTGGCACAAAAACAGACACATAGATCAATGGAACAGAATAGAGAGCCCAGAAATGGACCCTCAACTCTATGGTCAACTCATCTTTGACAAAACAGGAAAGAATGTCCAATGGAAATAAGACAGTCTCTTCAAGAAATGGTGTTGGGAAAATTGGATAGCCACATGCAGAAGAATGAAACTGGACCATTTCCTTACACCACACACAAAAATAGACTCCAAATGGTTGAAAGACCTCAATGTGAGACAGGAGTCCATCAAAATCCTAAAGGAGAACACAGGCAGCAACCTCTTCGACCTCAGCCACAGCAACTTCTTCCTAGAAACATCACCAAAGGCAAGGGAAGCAAGGGCAAAAATGAACTATTGGTACCTCATTAAGATAAAAAGCTTTTGCACAGCAAAAGAAACAGTCAACAAAACCAAAAGACAACCGACAGAATGGGAGAAGATATTTGCAAATGACATATCAGATAAAGGGCTAGTATCCAAAATCTGTAAAGAACTCATCAAACTCAACACCCAAAGAACAAAGAATCCAATCAAGAAATGGGCAGAAGACATGTCCTACTTGCTTTTATTGTCTCTCTTCAGAGAGTGTGTGCACTCTTTCTTGCGAGGCTTTTCTCCTGCTCCCTCTGTCAATAATGGGCATTGCGATTTCGGAGCCATTCTCCACAAGAAGGAATTTCTCCTGCTGCACTACTTACTATACGTGTTACCACGTGGCATTAATTGTGCAGGTTTGGCTCCTTTGGAGGAATATTATTTTCAAGTTGAAAACGATAAAATACACATGAAAAAGGTGCAATCAAGTCCAAACACAGGTAAAGAGAGAGAAGAAAAGAAGAGCTATCAGCTTTTAATGAGCTCATCCTGCTAAGGCCGAGAAGCTCCGGTGTGCTGAAAAGAGCACAGGTTCTTGGACACAAGTTGGGTTTAAATTTTGGCTTTTATAAATATATATATTTTTTAAAGGGTTAGCTTTTTTTTTTCTTAAAGATTTTAATTATTTATTTGAGAGAGAGAATGAGAGAGAGAGCACATGAGAGGGGGGAGGGTCAGCGGGAGAAGCAGACTCCCCGCCGAGCCGGGAGCCTGATGTGGGACTCGATCCCGGGACTCCAGGATCACGACCTGAGCCGAAAGCAGTCGCCCAACCAACTGAGCCACACAGGCACCCTTGGCTTTTATATTTTTTGCTGTACGAAATATAATCAACATAGTTCGTAGCTACTTTGAGCCTTGGATTCTTCAATGATAAAGTAGGCATGGTGACAGCTATGTCCTAGGGCATTTCTAAAGTGCTAAAATAATGTACGTAAAACGATTGTACTTCATGGGTACTTAATAAACTGTAGCTATCACTAATGAGGTACAAAATCAACTTACTGAACTGACCTAGAATGCATGGGATTTCAAGAATATAGTCTAATTAATAAATGATTTATCAGAACTTTGGGAGTGGTGAGTATTAAGGCTTAGCAAGTGTTGAAGACATGAACAGACATTTTTCCAAAGGAGACATCCAAATGGCCAACAGACACATGAAAAAGTGCTCAATATCGCTCAGCATCAGGGAAATCCAAATCAAAACCTCAATGAGATACGACCTCACACCAGTCAGAATGGCTAAAATTAACAAGTCAGGAAACGACAGATGTTGGCGGGGATGCGGAGAAAGGGGAACCCTCCTCTACTGTTGGTGGGAATGCAAGCTGGTGCAGCCAATCTGGAAAACAGTATGGAGGTTCCTCAAAAAGTTGAAAATAGAGCTACCATATGATCCAGCAATTGCACTACTGGGTATTTACCCCAAAGATACAAAAGTAGGGATCCGAAGGGCTACGCGCACCCCGATGTTTATAGCAGCAATGTCCACAATAGCCAAACTGTGGAAAGAGCCAAGATGTCCATCGACAGATGAATGGATAAAGAAGAAGTGGTATATATATACAATGGAATATTATGCAGCCATCAAAAGGAATGAGATTGTGCCATTTGCAACCACGTGGATGGAACTGGAGGGTATTATGTTGAGTGAAATAAGTCAAACAGAGAAAGACATGTATCATATGATCTCACTGATATGAGGAATTCTTAATCGCAGGAAACAAACTGAGTGTTGTTGGAGTGGGGGGTGGGGTGGGAGGGATGGGGTGACTGGGTGATAGACACTGGGGAGGGTATGTGCTCTGGTAAGCGCTGTGAATTGTGCAAGACTGTTGAATCTCAGATCTGTACCTCTGAAACAAATAATGCAATATATGTTAAGAAAAAAAAAAGAAGAAGAAGAAGGTAGCGGGAGGGGAAGAATGAAGCGGGGGAAATCGGAGGGGTAGACAAACCATGAGAGATGATAGACTCTGAAAAACAAACTGAGGGTTCTAGAGGGGAGGGGGGTGGGAGGATGGGTTAGCCTGGTGGTGGGTATTGAGGAGGGCACATTCTGCATGGAGCACTGGGTGTTGTGCACAAACAATGAATCATGGAACACTTCATCTAAAACTAATGATGTAATGTATGGGGATTAACATAAGAATAAAATAATAATAAAAAAAAGGCTTAGCAAGTGTTCATCGAAATCAAATCAAGATACTTCCAGAGAGTGGTGCTAGATCAGGGGTCAACAGAGTAGAACCTATGGGTCAAATCTGGCCGGCAGCCTATTGTATGGCCT
This sequence comes from Mirounga angustirostris, assembly GCF_029215605.1. Lineage (NCBI taxonomy): Eukaryota > Metazoa > Chordata > Mammalia > Carnivora > Phocidae > Mirounga > Mirounga angustirostris. Next base: position 52,254,430 of record NW_026991709.1, on the reverse strand, counting down.
GAGAACCAAGAAGGGCTTTATATTTTTCAATGGTGGGGAAAAAAGAATTTTTAAAGATATTTCATAACCTGTGGAAATTAGATGAAATGTAAATTGCAGTGTCCATAAATAAAGTTTACCTGGACATAGCAACACTCATTCATTTGCATTAGATCTAAGGCAGCTTTCCTATTAGAATGACAGAGTTGGCTAGTCCCAACAGAGATCATGTGACGAAAAGGCAGATTTCAGTTTAACATAAAGAATATTCACTACCAAGCTTTTTACAGGGAGAGATTGCAGACCCCAGAGTAGAACACTGGGTCAGAGAAACAGCCCAGAACACACTGCATCTGTATTTCACAAAGTGTTTCAAGCAGCCACCTGTGACAGAGGCAGCTCACTGAGGAGCAAACACAGGTGGTGTTCGTCTACATTCTGTACATCTTCCTGGGAGGTGCTTGCCCACCATGATTATATATGCTAGGCTCCTTTCTTCAGGGTGTGGCCATGTGAAAAGCTCGGCCAATGACATGTGAGTGAAAATAGTATGTATTACTAGGAGAGAGTTTTCAAGAAGCAGGAGTTCCTTCTCCTTTGCATTGTACCCGGCAGGCTCTAGGGGATGGCAGAGCCACAGGACATGAAGAGCCCGGGTCCCTGGTCGGCATGTGAGAGGTAGCCACCTGCCCACCAGAAACACCTGTTTTGGACTCATTTGAGCAAGAAATAAAGCTCTATTGTATTATCACTGAAACGTGACGAGTTTGTTCATTAGTATCTCTCTAATTCACTCTTAAAGTGTTCTGAAAAAGATAAGGCATTAGTATCTCTCTAATTCACTCTTAAAGTGTTCTGAATAAAAATACTTAAATGCATTTAGTGATGAACATCTGCGCTCAGTCAGGGGTGCTTAATCAATTGATGCCAACATGGATGGAAGAGGTGTACCACCAGAATCCTTGTGTCCTTGCTCCCACACTAAAAACCAATTCTACGAGACACAATTAGTCATTTTAATGTTGTAAGCCTGCCTTTGGAGGAGTTCTTTTGGATCTTTTTTTCTGAAAAGCCCCAGTGGATAGTATCACTAGGACAAATATTAGTGAGGCAGATTTCAGTTTAACATAAAGAATAATTAAAAATAAAATAGAGACAGCTGCCCAAGCACAGTTACCTTGCAATGTAACTGTGCTCTCTACAAAGTGGCGAAGCAACAGATAGAAAGCCATCATTAAATTTAAAAAAGAAGATTCTATAATTATACAAGAGGTTGGGTTAATAATTTCTCTAATTCCTTCTAACTTGTAGTTCTTTAATTTCATCACTAAATGTTTTCTTGTTTTGATCATGCATGTATTATTTTGTTTCAAGAAATTTAAAGATCAGTGAGTCAGAAGGCAATTCTTTCACTTTGGTTTTCTATAAATTGAAGACATGCACAGGTCCTAAATATACAATTCAGGGACTTTGGATTAAGTTACTTATTTTGCCATACAGTAAATAAGGTATCCTAGGGAATAGGAAGATATGAAGAAGGACTTCACATCAAAGAAGTTTGTACCCGGCTGACACCACATTAACTAAGAGATCAAAATTGCCATTATATACAATAAGATCAATTAGTAGTTGGGTAGTAAGTCATATCGACATCATACACCTGATTAGATATACTGAGAAGGGCTTATTGGCATGCATGTGAGCGGGGGAGGAGTAAGGAGAGGTGGGGCGGTGTGGGGGCAGAGGGAGAGAGAAGATCTTAAGCAGGCTTCACACCCAGCGCAGAGCCCAACGTGGAGTCGATCCCACAACCCTGAGATCATGACCTGAGCCAAAATTAAGAGCCGGACACTTAACCAACTGAGCCACCCAGGCATCCCTAAATATATTTTTTAAATAATGAATGTATGAATATCAATTTAATGTAAATCTGGACAAATGCTTTTTAAAGGTTATTTTCCCCCTGGGACTTAGCGAAATCTCTTCACATGAAGGAAGCAAGAGAGAATTTGAACAAAATTACATCATTGCCCACAGAAGAAGCTGCTCCGAAAAGGGAAAGTCACTGCTCATCAAGAATTCCTTCAACTCTTACAGAGCCAACCTGAATGGAGACTTCCTTAGGCAGCTAGAGACAAGTTTTATGGATACAGTAAATAAATTCTTATTGCTAAGTAAGCCAAATTGTAAGCAGGAATGCTTAATGATACCTTAGATACCCCGGGAGTGAACTTCCACCATCCTTCATACACTGCTGACATGTCAACTACAGCACTTCACACTTGACTGAGAAGCTATTAAAACAATTACCAGGTCATTAACAAGGGCTTTTAAGACCAGTTTTGAAACCATACTAGTGAGAAAATTTGCTTTGATAGGCATATTAGCCCAGAGGGTGGCCTGGACTTGGACAATTTCCAACTTCAAGGCCCTGTCCTCTGGCTTCTCTTCTCTTGATTCTTCTGATTTCCGGGGACACTCCCAAAGGCAGGTAGACGACTATTTTAAGTTTCATTAAAACGCCAACCGTTTTGCCTGAACAAATGGAAGACTACTGCTTGAATGACCGTGGTTCTAAGTATCCAGATTCAGAGAGTTTCCTGTAACTAACTTTGTCCTGCTTCTTCCTCTCACAGCTTGAGGCCTTCTCTTACCTCAACACCCAAGTTCACTATCTTCATAGGGCCTATTGTTGTCCTAAAGCTTCCACAGAAAAAGCTCACCCTTGCTGCTCTTCCCGATGCCATCCAATGCTTCCAAATGACCCTCTCTCCCCTGAAGGCAACATTTCTACCCCTTCTCTCCTAACTAGGTACAGAGAAAAACGTGTACTCATCCTGGTCATACTAATTTAAGGAGATTATAAGTTTCTGACATTTTTAACCAAAGAAATATATGTTTGTATTTTAAAGAGAAGCCTAACACGAATGGATTAAATGCTGTTTTACTTGTTAGCTCTGAGGACAATAGTACTGTTTTATTGTATTGAGGGAGAAATTAAAGAACACAAGGACACCAAGACTGGTTAGGAAGGTCTTAATTCTCTCTTAATTCATGATTAAATGAAAAGCTATGCAATAGCCATTATTACCAGATGTCCTTTTATCTACCTCCCCTTTCCCCCCAAGGTGGGATTCTTTATAAATAGGCCTGACATATAGAGATAGAGAGATGAATATGCATGCCAAAGAGATGAGCTCTAATTAGCTGAAATCTGACAGCTCAACCAGGTGGCCATGCTAAGCGGGTATTCTGACCCTTTAATACTTTCCACAGGACGTTCTGTGACAACTTTATTGCTCATTTGGGACACTGAGGAGGAGGGCCTTCTTACTCATTTATGGAAACATTAAATACTTGACCAGTGTGATTTCTAAACAAAGAAATGTTTAAAGTAGAGAATGTACAGATATTGCATGTTCTCTCTTCTTGCAGACACCTAGCCAATCTCAGAAAGAAGACAGAAATTTTGTAGAACTTCACTTAATAAGCAATAGTCAAAGTCTGTTACTACTATAGAGACTCAGGCCTCTTTGGGGTTTTTTTCATAGACTCTTGCAGAACAGGTAACAAATATACTTTTGATTAGGAAGTCTCCCTCTTTTTTCACATCAATTTGACTGCCAGCACATCTCCTCCCACAGAAAATAACTGAGTAGAAATCGGATTTTGATATTCTACTCATAGAGTCTGGCTGCAATCAATTGCAACTCTTATAAGAAGTAATAGTGCTGGGGCGCCTGGGTGGCTCAGTTGGTTAAGCGACTGCCTTCGGCTCAGGTCATGATCCTGGAGTCCCGGGATCGAGTCCCGCATCGGGCTCCCTGCTCGGCAGGGAGTCTGCTTCTCCCTCTGACCCTCCTCCCTCTCATGCTCTCTGTCTCTCATTCTCTCTGTCTCAAATAAATAAATAAAATCTTTAAAAAAAAAAAAAAAAAAAAAAAAAAAAAAAAAAAGAAGTAATAGTGCTGTCGGTTTTGTTTCATTCATTTCTCAGACTACCGAAGAGACCTATTTCAGTACTTTGAAAAATACATGTTGTTTAAGGTCTTCATACTGCTCGAAAAAAATTACTAATCATAGCAAAATAATGGTTGAACTCTTAATTTTAGCAACTGTTTACAATAATTAAACAACGAAAAATCTATCATTTTCAGATGCGAACGTTACAGTTTGAGAATCTGATATTTTTTTTTTCTAGGCATAAATACATCATAAAGTCCTTGTAGTACATATACTTCTTTGTAATCTTTCAAATCACATAATTATTTAACACATTTATTTTTTTTTCTCATGTGACAAAATAGGCTGTATTAATTACCTGTTGCTATGTAAAAAATTACCTCACGATTTAATGCCTTAAAAGAAGGCATTAGAAAGAATAAACATTTCTTCTCTCACAGTTTCTGTGGGTCAGGAATCTGAGAGACACTTAGATGGGTGATTCTGTTTTGGGCGGTCTCTCTTGCAGGGTTGCAATCAGGACGTTGCGTGGGACTACAGTCATCTGAAGGCTTAACTAGGCAAAAAAGATCTAAATCCAAGATGTCTGACTCACATAGCTGGTGAGTTGGTGTTGGCTTTTTGCAGGAAGATTAGTTCTTCGCCGTGTAGACCTCTCCATTGGACACCTTGAGTATCCTCTTCTTACAGCTGTTACATTTACCTGGAACAAATGACCCAAGAGACAGTAAGGAAGAAATGACGTGCTTGATGACCTAAGCTTGGAAATCACACACTTTTGCTCTGCCGTATTCTACTGGTCCCATAGACAAACTCTGACACAGGTGGGAAGGGCTACACTAGACATGAAGAGTGGGAGGCAAAGGTCATTGGGAATCCTCCTGGAGACTGGCTGCCAGATAGCCATAAGCTAGAACAATAACTAGCACAGAGCAGACACCCAATAGATATTAGTTGACTGATTTTTCTTTTTTAATGAAGTAGGAGAATGAGAAGCAGAAAGTGGAATGTCCAAAGGACTGACAATGCTTGAATTAAGCGCCAGGTGCCCCACTGTCTACCGTGTTCTGTAAATAAATAAGAAAACTTAACTCTCAATTATTCACATAGGACATTATTTTTATTTTTGCTTTGTAATAAATATTTTTAAAATGAACAGTTGGGGAAAGAGTAATAATTTTTAAAAGTCTCTAAAGATAGTCAAATATTATAACTGTAATTTCCTCATCTGAAAGTATTTGACAAATTAAAACAAGGGAATGCTGAAATTAAAATAATTTTTAAATGGCTATCAAAACTCTTTTTAAAAATTATCTGCAAATCAGGTTCTACATTGTTTTAAGGAGTTCAGTGAAAACAATGTGCATAAAATTAACAATCCTGATTATCCCACTGTAATACATATAAATTCTTCTATCTTTTTAAAATAAACAATAAAAATGAATAATATTTTTAAAAATCTTAAATGTGACTAAACCTTTTAAATAAATATACACATTTTCCTTCACTTAACCACTCCTTTTCCAAAAGATCAATGGGCTTCTCCACTAAAAGAAAGAAAATGATTTTTGAAACCAACTCTCTGCTTTATCATTTCCTCTTTGAGTCCTTTTGTCCTCAGAACTAGTAGAAAGGTGAAAGTTCTCTTAGAAGTCATTGGTGCAAATAAGACTTTGGCTTGAAATTTTTGACAATTTTCTGAGAAGTAAAAAGTTCTCAAGACACTAAGAGCCAGCTTTGTCCCTTTGAAAATTAAACATAATTACTCACTTGGAAGATTATTTCACAATTCAGTAGATTCACTTCCAGGAAAATTGTCTTGGTGTCAAGCCTAGTTTAATTTTTTCTTCTTTATACCAGACTTACAGTAGCTCTCCTTTATTTCATGAGGCACCCTACAGGGAATGGAAATGCTTTGCAAATTAAACACTATTTGAATAAATTCAACAAGGAAATGAAAGCCTTTATACCAGAAATTATATTTAGCCTCTGTTATTCTCCTTTGTGTCAATGATGATGGTCAATTTCAACATGGACATTCATATTACTATAAATTTGGTGCTAAGAAATCTCTAATATTGCAAGTGTTCTCTGAGTGATTATTTATGGATATGGATTAGTACCGTTCTACTGTTCTATTTCATGTTACACTTTTTTCTGTCCTTTGTGTTTCATCAACATTCTGAAACAGTCATTTAGTAACTACACTCTACTCTGCTTTTTTTGGTTCTTCTGTTCTCTCCTCATAAATCATTCTCTCCAGCCTCTAAAAGACTCTTGTTTTTCATCTGAACTCATTTCAGATTTGTTTTTTTGTTTCTTTTAATTTTTTTTGTTTTGTTTTAAATAATGAGGTGGGCAGGCTTGATTGTACTTCCAGAGCTTCACTGAAAAGGAAACTTGTATATTTTTGACTGCTTGACTGATGGATATAGATACAGATGTAGAGATAGATGATAGATAGATAGATATCCAGAGGAGAAACAGTATATAATATAGTGAAAGAGCAGAGGACTGTAAAATAGGTATTCGAGGTCTAGGCCTCGCTATTATACCTGTCTGCCATGGGTAACTGAGGAAATCACCTAACCACTCTGGTCTGCTCTGTCTTCATTTACTCACTCATTCATTCAAAAAGCACATATTATGTGCTCAAAGATACAGTCATGTATAAGACAGGCTAGGTTTCCCCTTTCTTGGAAATAAATTGTAGTAAGGATTGACAAACTATAAACAAGTAAACAAAGAATTGACAAAATGTAAAAAAGCAAGCAAAGAATTTAGATCTTTAGATTTGATCATTGCTTTTAATGAATAAACATGGTAATTTGTTAGAAAATGACAGGGGGTGACTTGCTAAGAAATACTAGATTCTCGGGGTGCCTGGATGGCTCAGTCCTTAGGCGTCTGCCTTCGGCTCGGGTCATGATCCCAGAGTCCTGGGATCGAGCCCCACATTGGGCTCCCTGCTCCGTGGGAAACCTGCTTCTCCCTCTCCCACTCCTCCCTGCTTGTGTTCCCTCTCTCGCTCTGTCAAATAAATAAATCAAATCTTTAAAATAAAAAAAAAGGAAAAGAAATACTAGATTCTCCAAAGCTATCATGTAGATTTCTTTGGGATTTCCATGTGGTTTCACTTTTCAACCTCCTAGTGTTGACCCAACGGCCATTTTTTCCCCCCTCAACATACTATTTCATACTTTTCCAACTTGAGAGAACACTTTGTTAATTTCGACGTGTTGCGGGGAAGTTTATGTTTAAGATTAGAAAGAGCTATTAGAAGTTCGAGATCTGGTTCTGACTCCACCATGGTAAGAACTTGGGTGAGAATTTGGACAAGCTGTTTTAATCATTTGGCCTCAGTTTCTTTCTTTATAAAATGCAAACATTGGGGCGCCTGGGTGGCTCAGATGGTTAAGCGTCTGCCTTCGGCTCGGTCATGATCTCGGGGTCCTGGGATCGAGTCCGGCATCGGGCTTCCTGCTCCTTGGGAGCCTGCTTCTCCCTCTGCCTCTCTCTCTCTCTCTGTCTCTCATGAATAAATAAATAAAATCTTTAAAAAAAAAAAAAAAAGAATGCAAACATTGAACTAGATCAGCCAGTTGTGAAAAGATTTTAATTCCATTGTCAAAGGAAATCTCTCATGGAATTCCAATGCTTTTGTCAGTTATCATTTATTTTGTAAATGACAGAAACTCACTTAAGAAAAAGTATTTATTCTAAGAATATCAGGTGGTGACCGGAGTGTTAGAATTACGGTTGATTTTAATAGGGACTAGACATAAATAACATAAGTACTATTCCCTTAGTAAATCTGAAACAGAATAATGTTTATACATTATCACTTGAGAAAGACTCTTTCATAATACATTACCTGAGAAAATAATGTTTGAAAAAGTCCAACGGTCTGTTTTCTTCTTACCCTTTTCCCTTTCTGAACAAGGGAAAGGTAGTTTTATTATTGACCAAAGAGCAATGCTCCCATGTTCTACTTCTCAAAACATGCCTCACCGAACTTATCAAATGGCTGTTTGTTCCCCCCCCACTACCTTGCCACAATTAATTTAATATTATATGTCAAAATTCCAATGAGTTAGCACCAAGTGAAAACCTAATTGCTTGGTGTGGTATATGTGTAAAAAGAATCTGTGGGGTGGAAGATGGTGAAGTGCTTATTCCTGAAGAGACCTTATAAAGATTTTAGCACAGTAGGCCAAACAAAACAAAGTGATACCAGCACTTCACTATTCAGACTAGGAAATTTCCTAAAACACTCCTAGAAATGTAATAAATGTATCCTTCTTGAGGGTTAAATATTTTTTCAACTACCTCTAAGTTTTTAGTCACCCTCCACTGAAATAATATTTGCTTATCATTAGGGAATGCAGAAGGAGCTCTTCAAAATGCAATTTTCTCCCTGGGGCCATTCTGTTCCATGTTTATTGTTGTATCTTATCATGTCCTCCAAAAAATAAAAATAGAAACTGCTTACTGGCAGTCATGACAGATGAATTCACCGTTCCTTGCCAGTAATCATGAAATTCTTTGCACATGAGATTTCTTCAAAGTAATATCTTTTTTTGGCTATGCGGCTCAAATCTTTTTAAAAACATCTATCCATTTTTTATTCTCACAGAATTACTTTAAGGCCAACCTATAGCAAGTTTTAGCATATTAATTTTATGTATAAATAATCTGACAAAGTTTAATTGATTTGCCTACGGCCACACAGCATGGTTAGGACTGAGATTAGAAACCTAGTTTTTTAGCTTCCCAGTTTAAAACCTTGTATACAAGAATGAAGATCTCACACATACATAGTTTACAAGTGGTATGTAGGTTGCAGAACTGTTTCTAACACTGGGCAAAATTCTAGGAAAGCTCACCAATATATCTGCTTTTTGGTTTTTTTTTTTTGCTTGAGCCCCTCAGAGTAGAAATTCTCACAGGTACTTCTTATCTGTAAAGTCTCAGACTTTGTTCTTCTCAAGAGACTAGTGCCATATTGAGGAAATCTAAAAGGGAAACATATACATTTTATACACAGAGAATATTCTGAAACAAAAAGATTGCTGCCATTAACTCACAATGACTTCAATAATGACCTTTGTTACAAAGGCTCCAAATGTGTATAGAGTGTGATTTGGATAATAAAGCCTCGAGATTATTCTGGGTCCCAGTTCAGTCTGGATGCCTAACACTTTACCCCTAAACAGATCCAAAACCTCAGAGGGGCCACAGGATAGATCAACTTTCTTCAAGTCTTTCAGGTGAGGATAACTTGCCAGTCTTATCTGATTTCTCAGATTTACCCTCTGTATTCTGGCCTTTAACATAACCCTAAACCATAAGCCTAGGGATAAAACAAACTTGGACAGTTTCTACAGGTAAGGGGTGCAGGTAACATCTATCCTTTCTTCCTTTCACCCATAATCCAGATATTTTAGGAACCGATTCTGGTTAATCTGATTACAATGTATTGTGAAGATGCCCAATTTAGCAATACAGCTGCAGACTTGGTTAAAACTGGTTTAGTTTTAATATCCTCAAAATGAACTAATTAAACTAAATAAATTCGAAGATCCATCTGACCTCTAAATTCTAAATTCTTAAATCCTTCTAGAATAGCATCTATAATGACAGAATATGAGGGGTAGAGAAGGCCTTGGAGAGTATCCAGCCCAGAAGTTTTCAAACTGTGATCCAAAGAAATCCCTCGGAGGTCAAAGGAAGTGTGGGGAGAAGTGAAAGATTTAGTGACTTGCAGCCCACATGTCCTAACCCATGGAATCCTCCCAGATAAAACTCCTGATTTTATCAGTTGTATATACTGTGCTTCCTTGCCTTAAAATACAAAGGCTTGACACAAGTAATCTAATCCAACACCCTACTTACAGATGAGAAAGTAACTAAGTCCTAGACAATCTCAGTAGCTTTGCCCAAAATGACACAGAGGTGGACTTGTGTGGCCTTATGGGCAGACTAGGAACATTAGCTCAAAACTGACAACTCTGTTTTCCTTAGAATTGTGTTAAAAGGGATTTTTAACCTCACTGGATCAGCTTGTTACACTCACAAGCGACAGTTCCTTTCCAGGTTGTCCTTGTCTGGTGCTGGACAATCTTGAGAAGAAAAGGATGGGAAAAAGATTTGTACATTTAAGAGTGTGTGTTAGCTATTGAGAGAGATGAAGGGAAAAATTCATTATTCCAAATTCTTGGGATTAATTTCGAAAAAGGTTTTCAACGGTTCTTTTTAATTCATGGTGTAATTAACAAGTGGTTAACATTTACTACCCAGTGATTCAGAGTTCATTTATTTCCCACTGCAAATGTGTACTCTGAAGGAAAAATTAGGAAAACTAAAAAAATAAAATAAAATAAGATAACAAACAAGGAAAAAACTATACTAAGTCCCTATAGCATACACTAAATTGGTATTCTTTTCCTTCTGGTTTAGGAGGCTTTGTGAAGATTGTACCTGACTTTGAAAATGACAAATATTGTGCCCAAACGTTTTATCACTTTATCAACGTAGAAGGTCAAAAGAAAAAGCAAAACTCAAGGTTGGTATTTTGTCTGTGAGTGGAAAAAACATATAACTGGTTTTCCTGACAGAAAACTGTAATTTAACTTTCAAAGAGACTTAACTAACCATTATTTCTACTTAATTCAGGAAGATTCTTAAATTTTGTTTTAAAATGTTCACATACATGCACACAAAACAGGCTTTGAAATCTTTTGATGCCTTGGACAGATGAAACTAATATTTTATACTAACACCAATGGCTTTCATTGTTCCTTTTCTTCTTTATAATCTTTTTTTTTCCTATTTAAAAATTTTAAGCAAATAGTAGGACATCTGGAACACTTGTGTTTTTATTAGTGTTCTGACAGTACACCAGAAAAAGTCTGGAAACTCATAAAATGACTAGAAAATATATAAATGTATGCTCATGATACCCAATGCCGCCAAATAAGCTTTTGTTCTTGGGCTTCGCTTTGGCAAATTCTCTCGGTAGGGCTCTTGTTCCCTAGACAACCAGCTAATAAAAATATATATATATTGAGGTTCATATGACACAAAAGAGGCGAGCTTAGAAAATGAACTTCCCTTTCTCATTTGTTCAGCAGATATTCCTCTGGGATGGAAGTATCTGGCCCAACTGATTAAAGCTATTTCTACCTGCCCAGAGGCAGTTTATAATCCAATTTCTAATCTAAAGCCAGGAATTTCACTGCTGTGGATAGTCAGAGCCTATCTCAGTGTGAAGAATCAGCTTGCCTCTGCTTGAGAAAAGAGTTTGCTCTGAGTTTCATAAAATCTCCCTGTTGCCTTCAGAGTCTCAATCAGGGCCGATGTGCTCTGGGGACTGTGATCTAGTATGGAACTGGCATTATGAATCACAGACCGGGCACTCTCCTGAGTTTGCTGAACCAGCAGCTGAAGAAAATATATTGCTATAAACCCAAAAGGATGTATTCCTTAGAAGTCTCACACATACCAGGCAGGGCTCCTCTTACATACGCATGTATGTAAAATGTTATGCTCCTTGGTTTGGTAGCGGGTGCTGGGCTGAAAGTGAATAAACTTGCCTTAAACTATGGGGAATGTCTTTATGAGACTGGATGCCCACCAGCAGAAAATGTGCCTCGATTAGGGTCAATCTGGCTGCAGCAGGCACTTCCTAAGAATTTCTGGCTGTACCAGATGAGAAGGAAGGGGAGGGGGTAAAAAAACCTTTCCAACAAGCTATGAGTAATTTTCTTAACGTTTTAAGCCAATGAATATTTAAAGAAGAAGAAGTCTACCCTGGGGCAGACTGACAAATGAGAAGGACAAAGGCTTGACATTTCCTGGAAATCTTGTCAGTTAAGAAAAAAAATAAAATAAGAAACAGAACTAAAATAGTTATCAATCTCTCACCTATATGAAAATTGCCATCAAAATGTGAAAGAAAAATTTAAGCAAGAAGTTTTAGTTTAAATGTTTGTTAAAAAGTATCCTTAGGGAGGGGGATTGCCCTATTATACCTGAATGTTAAACATGACCTTTAAATTTTTTTTCACGTAAAATTCTGTCTGAGTCATCAAAGCATGAGAGGCACATGAAATACATTCCTCTTCCCTGAATTTTTAAATGCTTTTTTCTAGTTTTGTGTAACTGTTAGTGTTTGAATTAAAATCTCAGAAATGGCTTCATTTCCCCATTAAAGAAGAACATGACTATCTCTGATTTTAGAAGAAAAAAATTACCCACTTCAAGTAAAACAAAAAAGTTCTGTGCAATTCTACCCCATGTTCTCTTACAGTCTTAATCCATCTCATTGTATGCACTCATCAAATTCTCACCTTTGTGAGAAAATATCCTGAAAACTGTTGACATTAAGGAAAAAGAAGAAATGAAGATACTCAAAATTCCTCAGGAAATCTTGTCTTAGCAAAGATCCTTACTCCTAAAAAACAGTTTCCTGTCCAACTTCAGTTTTTATTTTTCTCATTATTCAAGGGGTATAAACATTTCTTTCTGGTCTTTCTCTACATGCTTCCATTAGAACGTTTATTACAGTGAAATCAGTGAATTGTAGTAGATGATGCTTGTTAGAATAGGCACAGATTAATGTAACTTCCTTTTCTGCCATGTGACTTAAGAAGTTGGAAGAAATTAAAGCTGAAGACAGATAATAGTGAATTACTAGGTTAAAAAGTAAACAGATTATAAAAGAAACCCTGTCAGAGAAATAAAATATTTTCACAGTTTGGCAAATAGAATGAAATAATATCCTGTAAACTGTTCACCATTTTAATCAAGCAACCATAATCTTTTGTGTGAATATCTTTGGCATTTTTTCACAAGCATATTTTCAAAAGTTGTAATCATAGTAATTGTGTGTATATATATATATATATGTATATGAGGATGTATTTTAAGTATTCATTTTTCATTTTATGCCATTGAATAAATGTGTCACAATCTATTTAACCAGTTCCCTATTTTTGGACATTTGGGTTGTTTCCAAATTTTAATTTTATGCAATAAAATTCTGTCAATTTTATTCTTATAAGGATGCTTATGCGTAGTATTACTGAGCCAGTGAGTTTGATTATTTGCACATTTCTTAATACCTACTGCCAAACTGGTTTCCAAAGATTGTGCTGGTTTCTTGATAATGATGTGGAGAGTACTAATTTAGTTGATACTGAAAATCTTTTTTTTTCTCCCTTACAGGCAATCAAACAAACAATACGATGAATATGATTCCATTGCATTCTTTTTCACAATCACGAGTAAGTAGAAGAATTTTGTGCTTTGTAACTCCTAGTCTATCATTTTTCAGGCATCATAAGGATAATTTTACTCATTCATGCATTCATTTATACACTTATTTATTAAGTCAAAAGGCATCTATTGAGACCTTTTGCAGAAAGCCATGATACCAGATATAGTAGTGAAAATATAATATTGAAGAGACAGCAGAGATATAGAAAAATATAGAATTGGGGGTGTAGTGGTGAAAGAAAGACCCAGATCAAACTCTTAGTGCAAATTCCAGTAAGGGACACAGAAATTAAACAAATTATTACACAATTAATTATTTCAATATAATTGTTATATAGCAATGAGGCAAACCACTTAGATATACTGAAAAAATAAGTTAGCCTTAAATTTGTATGAGTAAACAGTGCAGGTTCCCTGAGGAAGTTATATTTAAAAATTAACTCTAAAGAATGAGGAGGAATTCATCATGTCATGGGCAAATGGATGGAAGTAGAGGGTTAAATGTGATTCTCTGTCCTCATGCAAGAATTTGGAGAGTCAAGCAACAAAAAATTGGTCCCCAAGGGTGAAGCACTAGTGAGAAAGTCAGAGATTTTTAGGATATGAGCCCTTCAAGGTAAACTAGGATCGTGCAGGGCTTTAGGACCATAATAAGGATTGGTAGTTTCATTCTAAGTCCAACAGAACTGTAATTGAAGAGCCAGGGGAGATAGAGAAGAGTTTTAAGAGGCAGTGTGATAAGATTAGGTTTGTCTTCAAAAAGTTCTTAAATAACTATTTGGAGAATAGGTTGGAAGTAACAACAATAACAACAACAATAAAAATAGGTGAAGATACACGATTTAAAAGACTCTTGAAGGAAACCAGGATGAGAGATGTTAAGTAGCTTGGGTTAGGGAGGCAGCAGAAGATATAGAGAAAAAAATTAACAGATTTTAACTCTATATTGGAAAATTGTTAACAGGCTTTGCTGATTGAGTGTATATGGAGAAGAAGGGGGTCACAAAGTTGCCACTTGGGTTTCTGGCATGAGCAAGCAGATAAATGCTGGTGTCAATTTACTAAGATGGGAAATAAAGTGAAATCCTAATATCATTAGACCATTTAATTAGAGTACGAATGTTAAGTTGATAGCTGGATACATCTGTTAGAGGCTCAGAGAAAGGGGTCTGGGTTGAAGAGGTAAATTCGTAGTCATCAGTGAAGCCATAGGAGTGGCCAGTGTTCATCTGGGGAGAAAATGTACAGACTGATGAAAAAGATGGTAATACAGAGTCTTGAAGAATTCAAATATTTAGGTTTGTTTTCTTTTTTTTTTTTCTTTTTTTAGAGAGAGAATGAGCATGTGTGTGCAAAAGGGGGAGAGGCAGAGGGAGAGAGAGTCTTAAGCAGACTCCATGCCCAGAGTGGAGCCTGCCATGGGGCTCGATCTCAGGACCCTGAGATCATGACCTGAGCTGAAATCAAGAGTTGGACACTTAACCAACTGAGCCACCCAGGCACCCCTCAAATATTTAGGTTTAAAAGGAAGATTCCCCCCACAAAAGATACTGAGAAGAAGGAACCAAAAAGGTAGAAGAAAATCATGGAGAGTGATTTTCAGAATCAAAGAAATTTTTTTAAATGTCAAAATTGTGGCAAATGTTGATAAGATGACAAGTAAGCCAAAGAATGAAAATTGAAAGACCTTAAAAGGGCCATTCTGATGCAGTGAGCTAGCTGATTTGAGAGGGGTAGAGTGCATAAAAGGGGGGAGACAGTGCAGATGGTAGATATGGATAGCTCTTTGAGTGATTGTTTGAACTGATATTTTTGATGTCCAAATCACAATTACCAAAAACTAAAAGAATAACAGGAGATGTATTTCAGGTTGTATTACTATTCTAGAGGATTTTCATATTTTCGAAGGACTCTCTTAAAATATGCATGTTCATCCATGGCCTTCAGGGCACTAACCCACTGCAAACAGTATTTTTAAATATCTTGTTTATCCAATTGTAAGCTCAAAGAAATAACACCAGTGAATCTTGACTGGGGGAGAAGGTAGAAAGCTTGGAATACCAGGCAATGCCAAGAATTATTTATAAAATTTCTTCAGGGACAGCCTAATGTACTCTACTACAAAACAAGGTATTGTCTTCTCAGCCACTTAGGCATATTTATGTATGCAATGTATATTATGTAATGCATTTGCCCATTTCTAAATAGGTAAGATGAAACTACGAAGTCTAACTCACTCTGGGCCACTACTCAAGGGCTCAGTGTTCATAATTATCTTCCTGGCTATTTTATGCCGCGCCTTACTTTCCTAAAGACACCGTTTCCGTGTGAATACCATTCATTTAACGAAGGATATAAAAATCTCAGGTTCAAACTGCATTCAAGTATTCAATTGTTTGACATATTAATCAGTTATTTAGATTTAATTCCAATTTAACATTAAAGATACACCTTTGATCCAAATAGAATATTCTATTTTACTTCCTGGGCTCACCAAGGAAGCCAGACACTCGGCTATTTTTCCTGTGAGTGTTCTTTTTTTTCTTAGAAAGGATTGTGACTAGCAAGCCTGTGCTCTCACCTACAGAAATCCTTCTTAACCCAGCTCTCTTTTTCCTGGGCTCCTTCTCTTTGCCTGAACAAATTCCTGTCAGTAACTCATTTTCAAGCATTTTCTGGCTCAACTGCTTCTGAGCAACCAATGTTTGTCTTTCAAGATACCCCAGCAGCCCTTCCATATTTATCTACTCCATCTGTTTTCTATTTCAGTTCCTCTAAGCTCCCTTTTACTTGTCAACCCTAATCACTCCCCTGCCACTGTCCCTCCCCAATCTTAGTTTATCTGGGCTTCCCAAGAGACAACTGCCATGTAAGTCATTTGGCAGGATTGTTCCCTTCTCTGTGAAATGGTCAGAGCAGTATTTCTGAGCCTATTTTACAATGGATGATTTTTATTTTTTTTGTGAAGTGAAAAAAAAGGTGAAAACACAATCCAAAATATGTATCAAAATAAAGCTCTTTTCACCACAGTCAGCAACTGAATTTCCTAAGATCATAGCCAATACAAACTACAGATATCTTACCTGGACTTTGGTTTTTTGTTTTTTAATTTCAGATTATGGGAGTAAAGAAATAATTTTACATCTCAGCAATCTCTTCTTAAAGCAAATGAGAGATGCCGGATATATTCAGAATTGAAATATAAATGTTAAGACATTGTGTCACGGTTCAAACTATTTACCAGATGAGTAAAAATAACACATTTTTATGTGGTAAACCACTTAACTAGAACTGTATAATTCTACATTATTTGCTCTTTTTTTTTTCTTTTTTAAAAGAAGCCAAACATCTCTAGAACAAACATTTCCCTGTGTCTATTGGATTTAGAGTGCCAACAAAGTTCTGTTTCTTTTCTTTAAAGCATATTTATTTTTAGACCTTTCAATCCACTATTGCAAACAGATGTGCCCTTTTTTTTTCCCCCTCCCATGGAAGAAAATAAATAACCAAGGTTGGAATTCCCTTTAAATACTTCTTAAAAAAGAAAAGAAAGAAAGAGGGAAAAACAATAGAAGTTTTAGTTCAGAATTCCGCTCTGTGCCAAGCATCCAGTCTGTAAAACATTTTACCCTGTTGGTTTGGGGATGGGGAAAGACATCTGTGTGTGAGGCATCAAAATCTGTTCTTTTGAGACACAATTCCAGTTCACAGAACTGTGATCTGTTGAGTGATAAACACAATTTTCTGAAGCTGCTTTTCAAAAGGCAGAAATATTGACAGTGTAAATCCTAACACCTGAAGACAAACTTTAATCTAAACAAAAACAATAATAATAGCTCGTATTTATGGTGCCTCGCGTACCTTGCTACCTGGTGTACATTCTCTCAGTTAACATTTACTTCTGGAGGTCGATGCCAATATTAGCTGCATATTACAGATGAGAAAGTAGGGAAGCAAATGGTTCTACGGTTTGTACAAATCACTTGGCTAGTTAGGGTTACAACCATGTACAGGATCCAGTTCTGCCTCTTAGTCCAGCACCTTTCTTCTAAAATGAGCTACCTCTTTCAACTAAAGTACACACTGGAATAAAAGGATGAACATAGCTGGGAGTCAGAATAGATTGCAGCAATAAACTTTCTTTTAGGGTCAGCTGGGGAATCAAACAGAGGAAGGGAAAAACTGGAATCCATCCACTGCATCTGCAGGGGTCCAGGCATTACCTTATATACTTACCTAGAAAAGCTTTTTTATTGAGCAGAAACAATGGTAAAACAGACATCTCCTTGGCATCCATTCAATACTCATTTATTATATATAAAGAGGGGTCTTCTTATCATCTGAGTTCAATGGCATAAAATGGTCTATAGTCCAACAATTCCTTTCTTCAGACCTGGCTTAAGGCTATGAAAGGTTGTCTTTAATATTCAGGTAATAAGTACCGTCTCACATTTAAATCAGGCTCTGTCTCTAAGAGCTCTCAGCACTTCACAGAATTATATCATTTATCTTCTCAACAACTTTATGCAACGAGGAAATGAACTTCACTTTTCCAGGCCTCACTCAGTGCTAGTCAGTAGGTTTGCATGTTCATATTCCTATTTAATATCCCCTGCCGCTTCCTAGAAACTAAAATGAGAATTCCAGGATTCTTGGCCACTAAGCTTGGTTGCCTTGGGTAATCCCTGTCTTTGGTTGGAGTTCTATCTGGGATGCAATGAGGGTATCAGGCTAGGTAAGCTCCAAGCTGTAACATTCTAGGATTCTGAGCTGGTAGAATATTTGTGGTATTTAGTGGAAGAATTATCTTCCCATCTTTGAAGAACTCGGGGGTTACATTTGCCTCTCATAGTAGCCAGACTATCACACAGCAAGGTCCTCAGAAGGCACTGGCAGGACTGATCAGTAGTAAAAACTGGGAAAGAGGAAAAGGTAAATGGAGGGAACTAAGAAAAGAAAAGAAGAGTTGTTAAGCCAAGAGGGAGGGGAAAGGAGAATAAGAATGAGCAGAGAGTGGGAGGAAGAGAGAGGGAGACAAACAGGAAAATGGTGGGAGGGAGAGAGGAAGAGAAAGGGAGAAATGGAGGATGATAAGGATAATGCCCAATGCTATTTGTGTTGTTCCTCTATCATTATCATTTAATAATATCATTATTACATTGGAGAGGAGGTTGCATTGGTTAACTAGAAAGAGCATGGGTCTTGCAGTTAAACTAGGCTTGGGTTCAAATTCTGACTCTTCCACTGCAGAGCATTATTATGTCCCTAGGGAAGCTACTTAATCTCCCTCAAATTTAGTTTATTTTTCATTATAAAACAAGAATATCATCTCCCCTCCAAAATTGCCCTAATTTATAATATAGATTTCCTAGCACAGAATAAATACGTGATAATTATTTTTTATAAGTGATATGTGGCAATCACCCTTCATCTGCCAGCATCAATATTCACTGCACCTAATAAGAAACACACAAAATATGCTTTTTATGTCTTAGCATGCCCCTGGTCCCTTTATCCCTGTCTGTCTTTCACATGGCAGCCATTGGCCTCTGCTACAACATGCATGAGTGCTAATGGCCATGGACCTTACATTCGGGGGCCATTGCTCCGTTTCCACTGGTATCACTCCCTACCAGCAGATGAAGTGCTACATGCAGACAACACAAGGACATCGTAGGGCTTCTGCTGGCTTTGTCCTCTCTATTAGGACTTACTGTGTCTCTTCACACACACACGAAATATCGAATGCTTTTATTAGGCCATGATCTTGCGATAATTTGAGAATTCTATGGCTTATGTATCTACTAACTTCCTCATCTGTGCACAAGTGATTCCCACTTTAATTAACCCCCATGACTGTTCTGTATGCTCTGAAAGAAGAAGATATGAATAAGAAAAACAAGCATTTCCCGCCTAGATCTCTTGAGAGGCAAGAAGGCTTATTGGAAGATAAATTGCACGGTACAGCTGCCTTCTTAAATGAAGAGTATAAATGATTGCTAAGAGAAGCAATATACAGGCATCCTGTTCAGAATTAATATGCACAATTTCTTCACATACTGAACCACGCTACACTTGAAGGTTTTCTTTTTCCTAGACTTCCTTATTACTCATTCAACTGGCAAAAATCATTGAGCTAAGTGAGAGACTAATCATGTCAGTGGGGAAAAGTAAAGGTTATGGCAAACATGACCTTTGTCCTCAAGAAACTTGTGGTCTATTTAAAAGCCTTCAAGTGATTTAATTCTTTCATCTATTGTATTGGAGTTGACACCATTAGTTTATAACTATTGGGTCATTCCTAAGATTCTTTACAAGCCATTCAGTTCATATTACTAAGGTAGATGACAAGGAATAGTCTGGAATAGCACTGTCCAATAGTAATAGAATAGCACAGAAAAAAATTACATATGGAATTAAAAAATGTTCTAGTAGCCATAAAAAAAGGTTAAAAAATAAAATTACTTTAATACTTTTTTTATTTAATCCAACATATCTAAGATATTATCTCAACAATGCAATCAATAGAAGATGTACTGAAGAGTATTTCCAGTGTGTATTTTATACTTAGAGCAAATCACACTTTGGAGTAGCCACATTTCAAGTACTCCATAGCCGTATATGAAGAGTGGCTAGTGTATTGAAAGCACAGTTCAAACACTTCCTCTGAGTTGCTACATAGTTTATTCATTTCATTTATGTATCTATATTCAACTGTTCTTCTGCACTTACCCTACCCTCACATCTCCATTATTTTATGAGACAGAGAAGTATGTGTCCACATGGCCTGATGCCAGAGACAATAGTGCTCAGTTTTCTAGAATTCAGATTCGGTGTTGTAACTTGTAAGCCACCATGCTTTGATATGTCTTGCTAACCGTATTTAGAAAAGTTTAACAATCAGGGTAAAAGAGCCATCATGGCAACATAAAATTACAGTCCTGAACAGGAAATGTCGATGGGTGCTGTAAGCCACTGAAAGAACACCCAGAATTTAGCAAAGCAGAGGATATAATTGTCATGCCCATGGCAGCATTTAGCTGGGTAATGCCCTTCTCATTACCTTTCAAGACCACCAACAGTGGCACTCTCCCATTTATATATTGCTTTGACGAGAACGTGAAATGTGAAACAGTGTCTTCAGTTAAAATATATTACCGTAATTGATGAGGAGGCCAGCCACCCATGTAACTTTTAATCTTGTTGCTTGGACTGGTCACGGTCTTCCTTGGGATTCCTTATTAGGCCCACTCAGTTTCAATCACTAAAGTGGATGTCATAGCTAAGAATGGTAGAAATATAGCAGTTGAAGACTGATAATGTTACCTCTGGTCAAGAGCTATGAAAGGTCTGAAATTTTAATTTTTCAAGCTGTTAAGTTTGCTTGCCATAGTTTCATAGATCCTATCAGACAACATGAGACCCCTGGGGCAGGGACAAAGAGATTTATTATATTTATTACATGTTCTCATCAGTTGCCCTCACCCCCCCAAGTTCCATGGGGCGATGCCCAAGTGGATGCTGTGTACCCAGTGACTACACATCTGAGGAATCTCAAGGAAATCCCAGTTTTTCAAAAGATCTGTTAGTAAACCTCCCAATCTTTACCCTGGAGGGAGACTTTATCTTTATTATCCTGAACAGCAAACAAATCTTTCCTCTGCCCTGGAGGAAGAAGATACTTTCTCTATTTTCCAAGGCTGTGGCCATACAAACACCCTTAAAAAATAGTTAGGAATAGAGATGCCTGGGTGGCTCAGTTGCTTAAGCATCTGCCTTTGGCTCAGGTCATGATGCCAGGGTCCTGGGATCAAGCCCTGAGTAGGGCTCCCTGCTCAGTGGGGAGCCTGTTTCTCCCTCTGCCTACCTCTCTCTCTTTCTTATAACTAACTAACAAATAAATAAGTAAAATCTTTAAAGAAAATAGTTAGGAACAAAAGATATCAATGTCTTTGCTCAGAAAATGTGCAGAAGCAAGAGACCCATGGAGAAAGTCTTGCCACACTCTTATGTTAAAACCCTCACTGGCCCTTTATTATTTACTAAATGAACTCCTCCTTTTCTTACTAATCAATATTTATTTATTGCTTTTTATGTGCTAGTAGACTTGAATGATTCTCAGATATTTGCAAAAACTAAGATCTAATAGAAATGAAAGATTCAAAAAGTACTCAAGGTAAAAATTAAAGAGATGAATTCCAGTCATTCCCTCAATTAAGAACTTTGAGAAAATAATGGATTTTGTTATGAGATCTCACTTACGATTATCTCTGAAAATCATAGTATCTGGATCTTTTGAGAGTTCCAGTTTTATTAATATTATATTTCTTTACTATGTGCCCTGATTTGGAGTTCTGAAAAATATGGTTATTAGAAAAGTATCTAATCTTTGGGGGCGCCTGGGTGGCTCAGTCGTTACGCATCTGCCTTCGACTCAGGTCATGATCCCAGGATCCTGGGATCGAGCCCCGCATCGGGCTCCCTGCTCCGCGGGAAGCCGGCTTCTCCCTCTCCCACTCCCTCTGCTTGTGTTCCCTCTCTTGCTGTGTCTCTCTGTCAAATAAACAAAATCTTTAAAAAAAAAATATCTAATCTTTGGCTTTCATATTCCTCTCTTTTTTTTTCTCACAGTGAATGGTAACAGAAACATTCATCTAAAGTGGCTTTTACTACCAAATGTATTTCATGAAACATGTCTAGGTTCTAAGAACTCATACTAAAACCTTCACATGTATGTAGGTTATATTTAAACATATAAGCGGCTCTTTTATAAACTAGTAGTAGTCTTATAACTTTGTATAGAATCTACAACTTTTGAAACAGCTGTGCAGAAGAACTATGTAATTTAGGATAGGAAAGGAAGTTGGAAACCACATCCAATTTAAGCTTTCAGGAGAGTAGAGGTCAGCAGGGGGTCATTCTCCAAAATGGAATCAAAATGGAATCAGAAAGGAGTCCTGGAACTATTGCCCAACCAGGACCAACTTTGGAAGACAAGTAAACTTGTGCTACAACTCTGTGATTTGTAGAGACCTCAGAAGAGCCCAGGTTTAGCTCACTTTTCAGCTGACCATAAAGAAGACTTGGCAGTAGAATGTCACAAGGAAGAGTCTACCCACTGGATGAATCACAGTCCATTTTCTGCCTCATCCTGGTGTTTTTGAATGACTTAGTCATCGAAATCCTGACTCTTATGGGAATCTGTTCCCAAAGTTCACATGGATGGCACATCTATGGTACATGGATAGTTTTCTGCTCTAATCCAGAATAATTAACCAGCATTTTAAAAGTCATTATTAGTGAGCACATGGTATGTATAAAATAATATTGGATGAAAATCAGTTGTATAGGTTCGAGTCAGTTTTGCCACTGGTTAGGTTGGACAAGTCACTGAAGCTATCTGATTTCCTCACCGATAGCATGGCACGAGGGGGAAGGAGATAATGATTCAGCGGCCTCTGCAGTCCTTTCTAGTCTTGCCTTTGTCCATTCTATCTAATTTAAGATCTGGCCTTGTAAATTGTGTACTGGGAAGAATATACTGAGATGCCTTTCGGCTTCTGCTGCTGTTGCAACTTTACAAAGTAAGTTGTTTTCCCATTCAGAAAACGTCATGTGCAGAACTGAAGAAACGTATGTGGCCATCTGTCAGCATCAGTATCTCTTCCGTGACACTTGGATCCCCCAACTAATTTTTCTTTTTTGAGGTGACTCAAACGCTTAGGGTCATCTTCCTGCGTGACAAGTCATGTGGTAATGTAAAGCATGAGGCAGACATTGTCAGTTTAACCAGAAGGTAAAGGAAAAATACAATCACCCTCCAGTCCACTCATTTTGAATCTTCTCACAGCTTCAGAGAGAAGCTCAGAGATAGATTTCTTGCAATTTCCCCCCTGACAGTGTGGGATACCTCAGTCAGATGAATAATACATGCGCTGGCAAGCAATACAATTTTAAAAGATTCTGGCATTTACAAAGCAGCTTTACTGGTGGAAAGAGTAAAGGCTTTGAATATTCTGTCAGTTTGAAAAGAGGTTCTGTGTCACCCTATCAGGTCACACAAACCATCTGATCAACTGCCACTTGATGAAAGCATTTATTAAAGTCAGAATAGGAAAATATCAGTTTGAGGAATGGAAAAGGCTAGAGGATTTGTTTTTAAGCCTCTGGGAATAGAAAGGAGTGAGAAATTTCTGTTTCTAGAGGGAAATACAATATGAAATTTGGTTTTGATTGAATAGGGGAAACATAAATCCTAGAACAGTGAAGATTTATTTTTTAAAGCCTTAAGATTTCTGCTTCCGGGAAAAATGGAGTGTATGTGCTTTTTCCCATTCCTCCAACTAAGTACAACTAACAACTCCGGGCATTACATTTAAAACAAATATAAGAGATTCTAAAAAGTAGAGGGAAAAAAAAAAAAAAGCTCACCAGCTGACCTCAGGATCCAAAGAACAACATAGTAGTGAGTTCCTCAGGTTTTGTTTTTTGCCCATATATTCCAGACTTGAAGCTGAAGAAGCTGGCAACCCAGACCAGCAATGGATGCAAACACAAAAAAAAAAGCCCAACAAAAGTGTATTCTCTCTAACCAAAGGACCAGGAATAAGGCAGACTAACAAAACAGAGAACTCTTTGACAATAACTGCTCTAACTCTAGCCAAACAACAGAAAAAACTGTGGCCCCATCCCTACCTATGCCAGCAAAGGCTGACTGGGGAATATAGACTCCATTCTCCCCTAGCTGTAATGAGGTGTCACCAGACCCCCAGTAGGATCATGTCAGAGAAGGTCAAGGAGGGACCTGGGACTTCCATGACCTTCACCAGTGGTGGTGAAGCCAGCCCACCTCTCAGTGTCGGTAGAGACCACACAGTGAGCCTAACCTTCCTCCTAAGTGAAAAAGTAATGAGATGCTCCTCCCATTCCTTATGGGGGTGGATTCAGAGGAAACCTAGTGGAGAGTCAGGACTTTCACTATAACCCAGCAGTAATGAAGCCATTTACATTGTGGTGTTAGTAAAAAGTACATGGAGAGCTGGAACTGCCATACCATCTGGCACTAATAAGGTTCCCCCTATCTTGGGTAGCAATGGAGACTGAGTAGGGAACCTGGACTTTTACTTCTACCTGGCTATAAAGAGGCAGACACTGGATCAGTATCAGAGAAATCTAGTGAAAATAGAAGATTAAAATAAGATCTAGAGTCTTATAAAATTAATAAGATCCATAGTATTATAAATTATAAGATTGGAGTCTTATCATTCAACAATTTCTATCAAATTTCCACATTTCAGTCAAAAATCACTCCTATCAAGAGACAGAAAGTTCTCAGACT
Organism: Mirounga angustirostris; assembly: GCF_029215605.1. Lineage (NCBI taxonomy): Eukaryota > Metazoa > Chordata > Mammalia > Carnivora > Phocidae > Mirounga > Mirounga angustirostris. The sequence goes on along the minus strand of NW_026991709.1, from coordinate 52,229,871 downwards.
GAATGAAAAAGAGATAATCAGTACATGCCAGCACCAGGATAATAGAGATGTTATAATTAAGTGACAAATATTTCATATCCACCACAAGAAAAATGCTTTAGCAGGGAATTATGAACATGCTTGAAACAAATAAAAAATAGAAAATATCAGCAAAAAAATTGAGTCTCAATAAAGACATAGATGAAATAAAGAATAATAAAGTAAAAATCTTAGACCTAAAAAAGACAGCAAACAAAATACTCAGTAGAAGGGCTCAATACCAAGATGAAGGGGCAGTGGAAAGAATCAGTGAACCAGAATATAGGACAGTATAAACCATTCAATGTGAACAGAGAGAAAAAAAATAGATTGGGAAAGAAAAAAACAAACAACCTGAGCCTCAGTGATCTGTGGAACCATAATAAATGATCTAACATTAGAGTTTTGAAGAGAGAGGAGAAAAAAAGTCAGGATGAAAAAGTACTCTGAGAAATAATGGCTAAAACATATCAAATTTGACAAGAGCTATAAAGCTACAGATTCAAAATTTGAGCAATCAAATAGAGTAATTTCAAAGATATCCACACGAAGATGAATCATATTAACCTTCCCCAAACTAAAGACAAAATAAGAATTGTGAAAGCAGCCAGAGAGGAACAACGTCATATCTAAAAGGGAAAGCCAATTCCAATGACATCAGATTTCTTATCAAATACCATAAAGGCCAGAAGGAGGCATCACAAGAAATATAATCCCATAATCCTATATCAAGTGAAAATGTCCATCTGGAATAAAGGGATAATCTCTTACATGAAGGAAAACTGAGGGAATTTGTCACCAACACACTTACAGTAAAAGAATGACTAAAGGAAATTTTCTAAACAAAATGGAAACAATAGAAGAAAGAACTTTCAAGCATTAGGAAAAAAGAATACAGTAAGCAAAAATATAGGTAGATACAATCGGTTGTCCTTCTGCTTTGAGTTTTCTAAATTATAGTTGATGATTAAAGCAAAAATTACAAAACTGTCTAATGTGGCTCTAAATGAATACAGAAGAAATATTTAATAGGTGAGAGAGAGTAAAAGTACATAAAGGGAGATAAGCTTCCTGTATTTCATCAGAATTGGCAAAAATGACACCAGTAAACTATAGTAAGTTATGTATATAAATTGAATTTTAAAATATATTTAGTGAACGTACAAGAAGATAGTAAAAAGGAAACAGAACAACAAAAAATCAGAGAATAAACAGAAAACATAACATATAAAGTAGTAAACTTAAGTCCTATCAGTATTGAATATATCGAATGTAAAGGATCTAAATACATCAATTAAAAGGCAAAGATTGGCACAGTAGATTTAAAAACATGATCCATCTATATGCTTTCTATTAAAAAAATGAAACAAAACAAAACAAAAAACCTCTATTCAAGGGGTGCTTGGGTGGTTCAGTTGGTTAAGTGTCTGCCTTGGGCTCAGATCATGATCTCAGGGTCCTGGGATTGAGCCCTGCCTCCAGGCTGAGCAGGGAGCCCAGCCTGGAGTCTGCCTCTCCCTCTCCTTCTGCCCATCCCCACCCTCATGCTCTCTTGAGCATGCTTTCTCTCTCTCAAATAAAGTAAATAAAATAAAATAAAATAATAAAATAAAATAAAATAACTGTACTCAAATATAACAATATAGGCAGGTTGAAAGGAAAGGAATGGAAAACCAATCAAAAAGAAATCTAAATTATTATCAAATAAAGTAGACTTCAGATCAAAGAAAAATATGACTGGCAGAGTGGGATATTATATAATGATAAAAATACATTGTGCCACTCTGGAAAATGGTATGGAGGTTCCTCAAGACGTTAAAAATAGAGCTACCCTACAACCCAGCAATTGCACTACTAGGTATTTACCCCAAAGATACAGATGTAGTGAAAAGAAGGGGCACATGCATCCCAGTGTTCATAGCAGCAATGTCCACAATAGCCAAACTCTGGAAGGAGCTGACATGCCCTTCAACAGATGAATGGATAAAGAAGATATGGTTCATATATACAATGGAATATTACTCAGCCATCAAAAAGGATGAATACCCACCATTTGCCTCGACATGGATGGCACTGGAGGGGATTATGCTAAATGAAATAACCCAAGCAGAGAAAGACAATTATCGTATGATTTCACTCATATGTGGAACATAAGGAATAGAGTGGAGGACCACAGGGGAAGGGAGGGAAAACTTAATGGGCAGAAATCAGAGAGGGAGACAAACCATGAGAGACTCTGGATTCTGGGAAATAAACTGAGGGTTACAGAAGGAAGCGGGGTAGAGGAGCGGGGTGACTGGGCGATGGGTATTAAAGAAGGCACATGTTGTGATGAGCACTGGGTGTTATATGCAACTAATGAATCGCTGACCACTACATCAAAAACTAATGATGTACTATATGCTGACTAACTGAACATAAAAAAAAATACATTGCAATCCTAAATATGTCTGCATCAAACAAAAAGAGCTACAAAATATGTGAAGCAACAATGATAGAACTAAAAGGCAAAATAAATCCACAACTAGAGTTGGAAATTTAACACCCCTCCCTCAACAATTGAAGAAACAACTAGAAAATAAGCAAAGATATAGAACTCAACAATAGCATCTATCAACGGGATCTAATTGACATTTATGGAACACTCCATCCAATATCATTACAATGTATATTATTCTCAAGTGCTCCTGGAACATATACCAAGATAGACCTTATCCTGGTCCATATAAGAAACCTCAAATAATGTGAAAGAATTGAAATCATACAGATGTGTTCTCTGATCACAATGGAATTAAGGTAGCAATCAATAATGGAAAGATAACAGGAAAATATCCAAACACCTGGCAACAAAATAATGTACTTTTAAATAATCTAAGGGTCAAAGAAGAAATCCTGAGAAAAATCAAAATAGTAGATTGAACTGAATAAAAATTAAAAACAACATGCAAAATTTATAGGATGCAACTAAAACAGTGCTGAGAAAGAAATTTATAGCACATGCAACACATATATTAGCAAGAGGAAAGATTTCGAATCAATAATCTAAGCTCCATCTGAAAGTCTTAGAAAAGAAGATCAAAATAAACCCAAAGCAAGCTGTGAAAAGGAATAATAAAAGTAAGAGTAGAAATAACTGAAATTGAAAACAGATAATAGTACAGAAAAATCAATAAGCAAAGATCTGGCTCTTTGAAAAGATCAAAAATGAAAATGACAATCCTCTAGGAAGACTGATAAAAGAAAGAGAAGACAGAAATTACCAATCAGGAATGAAATAGGGAATATTATTACAAGCCCTGCAGACATTAAAGAGAAATAAAGGAATGCTACAAAAAAACTCTACATGCATAAATTTGACAACTTAAGAAGTAAATCAATTCCTCAAAAAACAAAACAAAACAAAACAGACTACTACAACTCATTCACTATGAAATAGATCATTTGAAGAGGTCTTCAAAATAGCTGGACATTACCTTATTTTTAGTATATGACTACTCAAGTAAATGGTATAGATTATTTATGAAAAGTCTAGGAGACTTACTACTAAATATTTGTTCTATAATGTTGTAAGGTCCTTTCTCATGGGAAACTGGTCCCTCTTTCAATTAATGGATTTTGAGTGTAAGCTCTGAATCAGATCTGGAAAGCGAGTAAGGGATTCTGACTGCTCATCTGGTCTTAATGTCTTTTGATTATAAAACACTACCCTGTTGGCTGTGCATCTGCCTTACTCTTATAAGGTATGTTATATTGGCTGTTTTTTAATATATCTTTGTAAGTCAGGTCCTCCTGGCTGCCATGATGACCCAGCTGTCCACTACAGTAATTACACTTATTTGATTTTTGAGAGTTAAATGCTGGTTACCTGGCCTCTGCTACTCCAGGATTCTAGCATTCTCATTACTGCCTAGAAAGTTAGATCTGTAATAGCATGCTCTCCTGTAAGGTCCAACCTACAAAGAACAGCCATCACTGAACTTCTCAATAATGCTGTGCACATGCACACTCACACATGCATTCACCTACATACACAAAATGTATTTATTATGTTTTTAAATAGCATCCTATGGACCCTCCCAACAAAAGTTATCAGAAGAAACTGGTGATAAAATAAAGAAATCAGGATAGGACAGGGGAAGAAGCTAAATAAATGTGACCTTAGCTACTGATTCCATGGGGAGCTCTGGACCAGGAATGGCAACACAAAGTTGTTTCAAACTGATCCATGAGAGCTGAGCCGAGTGTTTTTTATTGGCTTGTTTGTTTTATTCTTGTATCAGTCGGCTCTGGATGTAAACCTCCTCTGGAAAGTGTACCATAACCACCCATGTATCCTGGGGTAAGATGGCTCCTGTTGGCCAAAGACAATTTTCGAGAAAAGGGTAAAGATGTGAGTCATTACCAGCCAACACTCCCAGTAGCTGCAAAATGGATGCACCAATTCAGTAAGTAGCTCTAGGCAGGATACCGACTATCTTTACTATGATTCAGAGAAGAGGAAAAAAATCCCAGAGTGCTATATTAGTAAGACAAAACTGCATAATGTCATGGAGTTGTACTCAGATAGAACAAATGGTTAGAGTTATTTAGTAGCTGGAATTGAAAGTTAATATGTTAAACAAAAGGAAGGTTAATTATAGTATAGAATAATTGGGAAGATCAGTACTCCAAAATACAGATATGATCTATTCAAATACTGTACCTTCTTTTTTTATTTACAATTTTATTTTTCTTTTGAATATATTATATGCATTCACATTCAAAATTAAAAGTGTACAATGGGGCAAGAATAAAAACAATCACCTTCTCAAACTTATTCATCTGCCATCCAGTTTTTCTAAACAAAGTCAAGCTTATACCACCTTTCAGAGATAGTCTGCATGAACACATAACTATTTTTGTCTCCTCATCTTCATAATTGTAAATATATGTATGAGATCATTTTATGTTAATACATAAAAACTTCCTCATTTTTTTCTGCAGCTTCATAGTATTTTTATATTACATTATACTTTATTTAGCCAGTATTCTACTGACGAACATTTGTTTCCAGTCATTCGTTCTTATACATAATAACAGTAACAGATTATGTTTCTATCTATCTATCTATCTATCTATCTATCTATCTATCTATCTATCTATTTTAATATTCATGAGTATAACTAAAGGATAAATTCCAAGAATTCGAACCACGGAATAAAATGCTGTATCAGTCAACTTAGGCTGAATTTTACCATAATAACACATTGATGTCAAATTCACAGTAGCTTATAACAATAAAGGTTTCTCTCTCACTCATGTTACATCTTCATTGCAGGATGCTTTGACTCTTTCATACATTATCCTCATTCTAGGACCTAGGCTGAAGAAGAACTCCCTTTCCAAAATACGCTGTTTTTGGCAGAAGGGAAAGAGGACATGGCTAACCATATGATAACTCTGAAAGCCACTTGAAAATAATGCATGCCACTTCTACTTAGAGCTCACTGTGAAAGTCATGTGTCAAGCCTGATGTCAATGGGTGTGGATGTATAATTCTCTCCTTAGGGAGAGGAAGCAAATATTTAGAATACCAACACAGTTCACCAAAATGGGTAGGTATATTTATAAATTTGACAGATGCCAAACTGTTCTGTCTAAAAGTATTACAAATTTAAACTTATAAAAAATATGAGTGTTTTCCCCATTCCTTCATTACATCCCCATTCCATCATATATTACGATATCAGACTCTTTGATCTTGGTAATCTGAAAATTGAAATATATTTTGATAACCTTAATTTGAATTTCTTTTATCATGTTTAAAGTTTAGACTACATTCACATTCACCTTCATATTCATATTCAAATATTTCTTAGCATAAAAATATTTGGGTGTCTTCTTTCATTAACAGTTGTTTCTTTCATTGACACACCATGATCAGGTTAAGATCATTAATTTTCTGTTATCAAGTCAGTTTGTGTGCCTATAAGGTATCAATTATTCTTCACTTACTGATAGCTGATAAGTCTACCCATTACAGCTAACAAGATATGTCTCCACTACTTTGTATTTTTTTATAACAGGTTTGTTGTGTGTGTTTTTTTTAATAAAATACAAATGCACTAATTTTTACATCTTTCTTTTGGATATCATTTTTTTGTTTGTTTAGCCCAATATTCATATCTGTTCTGATACTTTTTAAATCTTTAAAAATATTTTTACTTATTAAAAATGATACATATAAAAATACTCAGGTAAGGAAATAAAAATAGCCACCATAGCTATCATTTGAAGACAACCATTTATTTTGAATATTAATTCTGTCACCTTTTATGTTAGATCACCTAGAATTGAGTCATCTGGGAATCTGATAAATAAGCTTTCTTCAATTCTATTCAGACCATCAAAAAAAATTAATAGTGTCAGACTGGTTTCCAGCTTTTCCTCTTGGCATCTCACTCGGTAATTATCAAGAAAATGGATAGCAACTGAAATCCAACACATGGTTCCTACAAACTCTTAATTCTGTGGTGGGGTGTCTTTTTCTTTGGCGTTTTGGGAAATGGTTAAGAAGTACAGGTCTGGGGGGGCGCCTGGGTGGCTCAGTTGGTTAAGCAACTGCCTTCAGCTCAGGTCATGATCCTGGAGTCCCAAGATCGAGTCCCGCATCGGGCTCCCTGCTCAGCGGGGAGTCTGCTTCTCCCTCTGATCCTCCCCCTCTCATGCTCTCTGTCTCCCGTTCTCTCTCTCAGATAAATAAATAAAAAATCTTTAAAAAAAAAAAAAGAAGTACAGGTCTGGGCTTGAAGTGGCACCAGTGAGGTGGAGAAGATTTAATCTTTGGGCAGGCTCTAGGGCAGATTTTTCTCTAGAGGCAAAGGAGAAAACCAAACACCAATCCACTGTATAAAGTCACGGTCCCCAGACTGAAAAGATCATCTATGAATACAAAGTCCAGAAGGTTTAGAGATGAGAATCAAGACCGAAAGCGGAGAATTCTTGAGTTTAGAGCCCTGTCAAGGAAAGATCAAACCAACTATTGTTTAGGGGCAAGAAAAATTCAAAATGTGGTTAATTGCCTTAAAGATTTAACTTTATTGGCATGGGAGGATGTGTGAGAGGCACAGAGGATGTCTGAACTGTTCTAAAAGTTCCATGTGTCAAAGTCATCGGACAACTGTCTGTGTCTTCTAGTCCTCAGTGTGGTTTTCTGGAATGAGACATGAAAAAATTGCTAGTTTCCCATTAATTCGTATCTAATAATACTTAATAATTTTGTGAAGTTCAAGAAATCTCAGTAGCAGAAACTTCAAAAGTAATGTCCTGATGCCTGAATATTAATGTCTGAACAGAAGACTTTTATATAGGGAAACCCAAGGAGTTAATTCTAAAAACAGAGAGATGATTGAAGGATTCCTTCTGATCCCTGAAGCTAGTCATTTTTTCCCTGCCATCTTGATCTTTTCTCTTTTTCAATTGCTCAGTTGCAAATTCTGTGAATAAGTGGTTCGGGTTAAATGCAACCTAGCCATGCAATTTGTTTTCTGTCATGACCCATGACACTGAAAACTATTTTCTTTGTATTTTTTTCTAAGCTACTTGTCTTGTAATTTTGACAAATGCCCTATGCCTGTCCTTGTAAGGAAAGAAGACCATGTGGCAGTTTTTCTAATGAGACTCCCTATTTGTATCATCTTCACAGTTCAGAGGATTATGGCGACAGGTGATTGACAGAAGAGAAATAGAGTATATAAAATGTTTATTTCACAAAATATAACTGTTGATGAGGTCCTGAACTAGGCAATGAATGGGGATAGAAAAGAACACATTTAGGACTTGAAGAAAAGAAAAGCTGACAAGATTTGGGAATTGATAGGCTTTGAGGGATGGAGGAAAGATGCAGGGAAAGGGAGGAGTAAAAAATGATTAAAGTTTCAAGAAAGGTGAAAAAATTGAAATAATAATTGCTTATTTGTTTGTTTTCTGAAACCAGTGAGAATTTTGAAAGATGAGCAAAATGTTCTGGTATAAACATCCTTGTCATAAATGGAAACCATGATACCTGAGCAAACTGGATTCCCAGTTTGCCATGCCAGTCTTATTGAAAATAGTGTGAAAAGAAGTCCTACTGTAATTTCTAATAAAAATATCTTATATTTGCTGTATGACTGTACTGCCAACTAGAAGAAAATTATTCATCAAATTCTCTCCATATGCTTTTAAACAAAGAACTACACCTTAATAAAGGGGAGCAAACTATAGTCTGTTTAACAATCCTGGCCCACTTCCTGCTTTTGAACAGTTTGCAAGGTAAAAATGATATTTGAATTTTTAAGTGATTGAAAAAAATCAAAAAGAAGAATGTTTAGGCACCTGGGTGACTCCGTTGGTTAAGTAACTGCCTTTGGCTCAGGTCATGATCTCAGGGTCCTGGGATCCAGCCTCCCGTCCTTGGGTTCCTTGCTCAGTGGGGAGTCAGCTTCTCTTTCTCCCTCTGAGCTCCTCCCCCTGCTCCTGCTTGCTCTCTCTCAAATAAAGAAATAAAATCTTAAAAAAAAAAAAAGTTTTGTGACATGCGAAAATTATATAAACCTTACATTTTAGTGTTTATAATTAAAGTTTTATTGGAACACAGCCATGTGCATTTGCTTATGTCCTTTCTATAGCTGCTTTTGTTTACAATGACAGAGTTTGGTATCTTCAACAGAGATGAGACCGTATGGCCCACAAAGCCAAAAATATTTATTATCTAACCCTTTAAAAAAATATTTGCTTACCTTTGCCTTAATATGAGCTATATATCTAAAGGTAAGTTTAGAAAGAATGATAATGTAAATTGAAAGCATAACTAGAAAAAAGTAATGGTTTAATTTTAGCAATATTTTTGCTCTATCCATTTACTCAGTAAACATTTGTGGAGAACCTACTGTCTGTCAGTCACTATCCTAGAATTTATAGACACAGAATTTGCTAAAACAAACTTAAACATTAGTCCACTTCTTATTAGTGAAGCACTCTGAAAATGAGTCCTCCTTTGTTTATTCCTGGAAAGAAAATGGACTGTAGTTAGAGAAGAAGCATCTTCCTAAGACACAATAAATCTTGCCATTATTAGAGTCTTGGCAAAACAAGAGGGAGGATATGGAATGACTCTAACCTCTCCCAAATTTATATATGGTTTTGAATTTGTACTCATTAAAAGTTTTGTAGAATCTATTATGTTCCTAGTCCTTTACTAGTATTTATTTAGTTTTTATGTCTAATCCTTTAAACAATTCATGGAGTAGGTATCATCCTAATTTTACATATGAGGAAACTGAGATTGGGAGTAAATTGACACACTGCAAAAGTGTGCACTCTGAATATAAATGAAATGTTCTAATATGGAATATAATCTCTTTCATTGTTTTATTAAAAATACTAAATCCAACCTGTGTCTATAGATAATGTAGATTTTTTGGAAATGAGGAAGCATGTTACATATCACAAACTTCTTTTTTCTTAAGTTTTTATTTAAATTTCAGTTAGCATACAGTGTAATATTAGTTTCAGGTGTACTATATAGTGATTCAACAATTCTGTACATCAGGTATGACACAGCATGTACATCATTATATGACACAATTATGTACATCATTATGACACAGCAAGTACACTCCTTAATCCTCATCACCATTTTAACCCATCCTCCCATCTCCCTCCCCTCTGGTAACCATCAGTTTGTTCTCTATAATTAAGAGTCTGTTTCTTCATTTGTCTCTATCTCTCTTTTTTTCCTTTTTCTTGTTTGTTTCTTAAATTCCACATATGAGTGCAATCATATGGTATTTTTCTTTCTCTGACTGACTTATTTAGCTTAGCATAATACTCTTTAGCTCCATCCATGTCATTGCAAATGGCAAGATTTCATTCTTTTTTAGGGCTGAATAATATTCTTGTGTGTGTGTGTGTGTGTGTGTGTGTGTATCACCTCTTCTTTATCCATTCATCATCAATCAGTGATACTTGGGCTATTTCCATAATTTGGTTATTGTAGATAATGCTGCTACAAACATTGGGGTGCATGTATCCTTTTAATTAGTATTTTTGTATCCTTTGGGTAAATACCTAGTAGTGCAATTGCTGGATCATAGGGTAGTTCTATTTTTAACTTTTTTGAGGACCCTCCATATTGTTTTCCAGACTGGCTGCACCGGTTTGCATTCCTACCAACAGTGCAATGTACCAACATTCCTACCCTTCTTCCACATCCTTGCCAACACTTGTTGTTTCGTGTGTTGCTGATTTTAGCCATTCTGACAGGTGTGAGGACATCACACAAACTCACTAACTTCTTTTTCTTTTTTTTATTTTATTATGTTATGTTAATCACCATACATTACATCATTAGTTTTTGATGTAGTGTTCCATGATTCATTGTTTGCATGTAACACCTAGTGCTCCATTCAGCACTAACTTCTTAAAAGTTTCTTTTAAATATTTCTCTCTTCCTTAAAGATCCTCATAACTTCTCACTTAAAACAATTCTTTTGGCCAATACATAGAAAGCCACTGATGGGCCTGTTTATCAGTTTTTATTATAGAATATCTGATATCTCAATTATAGATGTATGTGTATTTTTTATACAGAAATGTTACAACATACTAGTTATATTCAGATCACACTATTTTGAAAAACCTGGGAAAACTATTTCAGATACCCAATTTCCTTATATGTAAAATGGAGGTGATATTTATGCTTCTGAATAGTCATAAAAATTAGAAATAAATAAGTACCATTTTTAATTAATTCTGTTAATTAATTTTGAACCCTGTTCTATGGAAACTGAAGGTTCAACAGTAATAATTTTAAAAGTCTCACAAATATTAAGGATATAAAATCATATAGCTCTATAGTTCTACTGAAATAAAAATACAATGCTCAAACTTCCAGTTAAACAGGACACATTGTCCATATATACTTACTTCGGTTCCTTTCCAAATTGGAAAATAACAGTAAAGAGATTTTATTTTATTTTATTATTATTATTTTTTAATAAAGAGATTTTAAAACAAACTCAAAATGATAAAAAGTGTAAAAGAAAAAAGATTAGGAATAGTTTTTTGGAATATGGTATGTACAAGAAAAAATGGTCTTTGACTTATAAGGCCCAAGTATGCTAAATCCTAATCAAGCAGTAGGAAGAGCCAAGTAACAATCTAATTGTACACTGGAATCCCTAAAACCCCAAGAACTAATAAGAGCATAAATATCTGAAAGTTAGGGTAAAGTTAGGGCTAAAACCTCAGCAGAAGACTAGAGGCTTATCCTCTGGTAAAAGTAAAATGGAAAGCCCCTGATGTTTCAGTAAGCAAAGCAGTAAGAAGGGTACCAAACCCCAAACAAGTTCATCTATATCTATATAAATATAGAAATAATAAATATAGAAATCAATATCTGTATTTATATAAATATAGATACAACATTGAAACTGACCATGTCTTTTTCCCAATTCAGTTTCCAGAAGGCTGTGGCCAGACTTGCAACGTGTAACTTCAGGCAAACCTGTTCTCTAAATAATCTGACTAGATCTGAAGAAAAGATACCATCATTGGGCAGTTCCCAACAAAAGTTTCCAACCAAATCACTACAGTGAAGCCTAAATTCAACACACCTGTAGCTTTTAAACAATTTTTCATAACTCATTTAACACATGAATAGACAACAAAGGATCAGTAGACACTTCACCTGAACATGACTGATAGGACCAAAATATACGAATATACAAACAGGGGGAAAGCACAAAGAGGAAATAGATTATGTAAGGAGAGGAAAAATTCAAATATATACACACTAATAATCCCAGAAAAAATAAAAAGAGATGTTGCATTCATGAAGCAAGAATAGAAGCATATATGATGTGTTGTTCAGAGAATAAGAAAATTACTTAGAAAATTAAAATATGATAGCAAAAAAGAAAACCTCAGTGTAACAACTGGAATATAAACTTAAAGAAATCTCCCAAAAGTAGAATAAAGTGACAAAAAGATGAGTTTAATGGGAAAAGTTTGAAAATTAAGGAACTATTAAAAAAAAAAAGCCAAAAAAACAAAAAAGATTTGAATGATAATTTCAATGAATAAAGAAGAGGAAAAGCACAGGAAATCATGAAATAAACAATCAAGATTTCTCTGAAGTAATACACATGAGTTCGAAGATTGGAAGTGTCAAGTGCCCATTGAGTAGACCTGATGAATCTATTCCAGAGCACTTCAGAGTAAAAATTCAGAACTACAGTTTCAATAAAAGATTCTAAAACTTCCAGAAAGATAAAACAGATTACCTACAAAGGATCAAAAAAACAGGATGGGTTTTGACTACTTGAGAGCACTGATAGAAGCTGAAAGATGATGAAGACCTAACTGGAGCTCTGAGGTAAAAAGAGCTTGACTCTAGTTTTCTATTCCTAGACAAACTGACAAATCAAGGGTAATGACAGACATTTTGAACATTCAAGAGCTTCAGATATTCCGCCCCCCCTCCCCATGCATTCTTTCTTAGGAAACTTCTAAAGAAATGGCATACTGAAATGAAGGAGTAACCAAGAAAAAGGAAGACACAGAATCCAGAAAATGGTATTTTATTTCCTTCAAGAAAAAGGCAAAGAATAACTCCAGAATGAAGATGATGAAATATACCAGGAATGTAGCAAGCCATTGGACAGCAAGAATGAGAATGGAGCAGCTTAGAAGGTTCCCAGCAAGATTATCTCTAAGAAAATAAAAATGATACAATATCTGATGTAACTGGGAGAGTTGGGGCATTTTTCAAGGATTAGTACAGAGAAAATAAAGCCAGCAACAAAGTAAGACAATCATTAGCTACAGACAAAACAAAAAGTTGCTTAATGAAGGAAAATTATTCATCATTTTTACGTAGTTTCTCTGTGAATAGTGCTTGCATAGCCATAATAATGTACTCTGAATAATTTTAATCAAAATTATGTCATAATTTTATAAGGAAGATGGAACAGCTGAGAAGGATCTCTGGGGCCTACTGAGTGAAAGACAGGTAAGTGCTCATCTTCCATTGTAAGGAGTCAGTAGATATTACCTATCTAAAATGGAAAGAGCAAGAAATAGCAGTATTATTATTTTAGTAACACCAGTGGAGGAAAACTATCAAATATGACAGCTAAAAAGCTAAAAGAGTTGAAAAATTTCACCTCTGAGAAAACAGAAATGAGAGGAAGGGTTTGGGCATTGTTATTTTTCTTAAAAATTGTACAGCCACTTGACTCTTTCACATGTGTGCAAAAATAACTTTGGCAATCATAAAAGTCAAATAAAAGAAAATGTTTGCACTGAAATGTATTCATTTTTAACAATTAGGAACAGATTTATTGATTTGTGCAGCCAAGGTAATTGAATTTTATAGAAATCCCATAATACAGCCTCTCTTAAAATATCTATTCTTATTATGCAACATCTTATAGCTTATATAATTAAAAGACCATAGCTTTTTTAGTACAAAAATAAAAATATTATAGTATTTTACAATCTTGCACAATACAAATATATTACATTATATTACAAAAATGAACACTTTATTATCGTTATTAAATTCAGAACTGCATATGTCCATTCGCCTAAAACCATGTGAGTACCTACTAACTACTTAGGCATATAAAATAGGTTTTTTCCTCCTTAAATGACTAAAATTAAACTAATATAAAATTAAGCAAAAATCTGTAGGCAGAGAGTGACTAAAGGATGTCACTGTCATTCACATCTGCAATTACAGGTGTTTATATTTTTTGAAATAACCTTGCTGAGAGTACGGAATTTTAGAATCACAAAATGCTAGAACTCATTTGGAAATGTGGACAATGAGGCCCCAAAGGAAAAATGCCCCGCCCCCCATACCCTCACAGCTAGGGAAAACACAAGAAAGAGAAACCTGCTGATTCCCTCTGAGCAGTGCTAATATACGGTGACTGAACTACACTGGACCAGAAATCACAAGAGCCTACCTGATAGCTCACTTCTAAGACTACTGCAATCTGAATGGAAATACATAAACTCGCTTTCTGTCATCCCGAGTAGAACACAAATAACCGCTAATGAAGATCCAAGAAATGAATTTGAGAGGGGGCATCATTAAAAAGAGCAAAACCAGGCCCAGCCTGAGAAAAAAAGGGGATTTACTATTTCCAATCCTCTTCTTTCTGCTCACCAAAAAGATTTCAATGCTAACTTCTCCTTCTGAAGATTAATATCGCAGTAAGATAACTTTCTGTTGTTTTGTTTTCGCGATTTTTTGGTTTTGTTTTGTTTTGCAGGGCACATGTGATCACAGGATAGTTTGTACAATAAACAATAGTACAGTTAATCAGGCTTCTGGCAAAATATCCTTGGGATCACTGAGGAGTTTTTGACTATAAGCAGTAGAAACTGATGCCGGCTAATCTAAGCAGAAGAGAGTTTCCTGGAAAGATACCAAGAACGGATACATAGTGGAGGTGGGGAGGCTACAGAACTAGACTTGGTGACTGGAAGGGCCAAGAAGGCTTCAGATGACTATGAAACAACCACCGGCCTCCAATGGTCATGGGAACAGTCTGGAACCCATTCTCTCTTTGCATCACTTGCTGAAGATTCAGACTTGATCTCAACTCAGTTCAATTGGCTGAGCTGCAGCCATTTGCTGTCCCTTCGGCTGCCTGAAGTAGTGATCAGGAGGGACGAGTGCATCTAGCTTCTTTGCTAGAGGACCAGCAGACTGACTTCTCTGCCCCTAGACCACACACTAGGGAAAAGACAGCAGGAAATGGGGGCACTTTTAGAAATGCCAAAAAGTAGCAAAACCTATTATATCCTCCTTGTTAAACATGCCTGCACCATCGAGTTTACTCATTGGTTACTGAGAGCATTCTTAATTGCTAAAAAGCAACTTGTTTAGAGTTGTCTTTTTGGCACACTGATAGTGAAAATTTTATTTTCAAGGTGACATAGCTTTTGACAAGACCTAGTTGCTTTCTTTTCATATATTGGAATTCAATTATAACATAGGAAAAATTGGGGCTTGGATCAAATATAATGTATCTATATAGACTGCCCAAGAGGCAAATAGGGCATTTACCCAGGGGCCCATGGGGTGATACTGATACACTCTTCAAGTGTATGGCTCTGCATGTATGTGCGTTAGAGGGATAGAAGGGGCCAGAAGCTGTCATTTCTTGTTGGCCTCTTAAATTCATTGATCTTTTATTTCATTATTTTTTTAAATTCATTGGTCTTTTATAGTGTTTGCTTTATTGTTTCTCATTTCACCGCAAAATAACAGGAGCAGTAAGTCATCTCCTTAATCAGAAAACCAAAATGATGAGTGGTAGAATTTAATGAGTTGCAATGTGTAGGGAAACCCAGGAAGGTTATACTAGAGAAGGCAAAGGAAGGGGAAACATTGGGGAAAACAGGCAAGGCTTTGGCTTCAACTTTTCTACATCAATAATTTGTACAACGTTATCTTTTAATAGTTCTGTAATTTTTTCCTGTTCTCTAAATTCCAGCAACTTACTGAAATGGCAAATCACATCTCCTACAAACTAAGTGTCAAAAAGCTCAGTGAAGTGTTTAGCAATAATAAAGCAAGTGAAGAAAAAAAAGAAACCGATAATGAGGTGAGAAGAAAATATTTTCAAATGAGATTTAAAATCAAGAGAAGAAAATGTGAACTTCAGATAAACAAGATCTTCAAATAAACAAGGAGCAATGGAAGTCATTTAGGAAACTTGCAGATAAAGATTTTATGTATTTTATAGAAGTGAGTAAAGTGCCAGCAAGTCTCAAGTTTGGTAAATATTGTTTGAAGTCAAATTTTATAGTGAGATGGGAAAATATAATCCCATAGTCACTTATTGTTCATTTCTCTGTACTGCAAATGAAGGTGGCTGGCTTCCTCTCTATTGCATGCAACATCAGCACATCCTGAGGTGTCCTGCAAAGCTATGGATATCTCAGATTGGTCTTAGCTGGCCTTTGGTATGATGGGAGTTTAGTGAAACAAAGGGCTTTTTTATTTTATTTTATTTATTTATTTATTTATTTATTTATTTATTTATTTATTTATTTATTTATTAAAGATTTTATTTATTTGACAGAGAGAGACACAGCGAGAGAGGGAACACAAGCAGGAGGAGTGAGAGAGGGAGAAGCAGGCTTCCCGCCGAGCAGGGAGCCCGACGCGGGGCTCGATCCCAGGACCCTTGGATCATGACCTGAGCTGAAGGCAGACGCTTAATGACTGAGCCACCCAGGCGCCCCCAAAGGGCTTTTTTAAATGCAATGCAATCCTATGCTAGCTAGGCCATAAATAACTTTTGAACATACATTTAATAAAGAGGAAAGCATCTAATTATAAGTAAAACAAGACAGTCCCCAAATATATGTAACAAATTCCAGGGTTAATTTACTTTTAGTGTTTACAGTAATAAGACAGAATGTAACTCAGGTGAATTCAAGTGAAAAGACTATAATAAAACATAAATACCATTAGCTGTTCCTAAGTTTGTAATCTAGTGTTTATGTTCAAACATAATATATATTCACATGATTTAATGAGTCAAACATTTCCATAAGAATAATGAAGTGGGAGTCAGTCACCTGTCCTCCCCGATTCCTGCATTTCCTATGCTCCAGAGTTCACTTGTTTATGTTTGTTTACTTCCATATTGTCAACATTGTTATATTGGTGCTTTAAAAAATGTTTAAAACATCAATTTCTTTATATCCCACTATGGGAAATGTGGATTTAGCTTTTTTTTTTCACTCTCTAACCTTTCCCCAAGTATGGGGCACAAATTACCCCATACTTGACAGTTATAATATCACTTTAGTTAAATCAATATTCAGGATTCACATAATTATATTTTTGTAAAGATTAACTGGGCTATATTTTACACTAGGATTCTTTTTCCTTTCTTGAACAACTTTCTGTATACCTTGCTGGTATTAAGGGTACTGGTTTTTCGTTGACTTGATTTTCTATGTCCTAACTCTCCCTGAATTATTCCAAATTTATTAGGATTGTATCAAATTCTTCTTGGAGACAAGTCTTCAGAGGCTTCTGATCTGCTCCAACTGGATTGGTTGTGCTCTATGCCTTGGAAATGCCATGATCTAACTTCAAGTTCAATCTAGTGGGGAGGGGAGGAATCCAGCTCATAATAGTTGGGGAGAGACAACTATTTGTTCAGCTGTACAGAGTGTAACAGTAGATATATGGGTCTCACTATTTCTTAAGCTTGTTCTACAAATCCTCTATTTTTTAATTCCATGTTCCCCTTGATCTTCAGAGTTAGCAAGTGATGTCACTTCCTGAATCTATTAGAGGTTTTATGATAAATCATGTTGCATATTTTTATTCCTCGCTGTCAACTTAGAATTAAGCCTTTTTAGAGCTACTCAATCAATTAGAACTTTTCTTTCATTTTCTCAGTCCCCAAATTTTGTTGCTACCACAGGAATGATATAAAAATATTTAATAATTGGTATGTTGTGGGGGCCAGTGAATCAGAAGGAATGCCTGACTGATCAGAATGGATTCCAGCCAGATACCATACAGGTACCCAGCAGCTGAATGCTAGTGCTCTGTTTTCCCCTTTTGGTTTTACTCTATGTGGTTTTACTCTTTATTTTAAAACAAAATCTTTTTACCTGTCATTTTATTATGGTTTCTAGAAGAAGGACAATTATATATGTATGTTTAATCTGTTACTTTTTGCCAGAAAAGCATTTTTTCCAAATTTCTAAATTGATTATGAAAGATTACCTTAATTATGTTTATTCCTGGCAAAACATGACTTTTGAAATGTTTAAATGCTTCCAATGGACCAGTCTAATTAGACAGCTTTCAGGAAAGAGTTTAAGAAAGGATAAATTGAACATACAAACTCCAGGTGTTACAGTCATTTTGCTGATCCTCCAAATCATGAAACACAAGATTTCTAGAAATCTTTTACTGACATATTTTCAATATTTTTATCAATGCATGAATCCCTTTTAAAATAATTTCCACCATCTCTGGTATCTTCCCCGAGATCCAGTATAATATTGATCATTTTTCTCACTGCTTGATTTCATATTTATTTCTATCACTTAACTTATTACTTTTCTTTTTTTTAAAGATTTTATTTATTTATTTGAGAGAGAGAATGAAAGAGAGAGAGAGCACAAGATGGGGGAGGGTCAGAGGGAGAAGCAGACTCCCCGCCCAGCAGGGAGCCCGATGTGGGACTCGATCCTGGGACTCCAGGATCATGACCTGAGCCAAAGGCAGTCGCTTAACCAACTGAGCCACCCAGGCGCCCAACTTATTACTTTTCAATATGGCACATATTGCTAGTTTCCCACTCAGTATTATTCCTAACTCTTTCTTGCTAAGAGAACTTGGATTTGGTGTGTAAAATATTTGCTTTTCAAGGATCGCTTGCAGCTAGATATGGCCATGTGGTACAGTCACAGTCAATGAGATGTAACCAGCAATTTACTGGAATTTCTGTGGACACTCAATGCTTTGGGAATAAATGGGTTAATGAATAAATAAATAACCCCAACAAATAATCAGATTCTATTGAAAATATCCTGAGTTAGAGGTATACATTTTTAATTCTTGTTAAAAGACTTATTTCTTTAGAACTGAAGATGATAAATTTTATAGCTCTACCTCCACCCTTTTATATATATGTGATTAAATCCCTAAGTCAGGGGTTCACAAACCATAGCCCAGGGCTTATTTTTATAAATAATATTTACTCGAACATAGCCACACCTAGTTATTTATGTCTACTGTTGCTTTCACACAATGACAGTCAAGTATTGCAACTGAGACCACATGGTTCAAAAAGTCTAAAGAACTATTATCTGGCCTTCGACAGAGTCTGTAGACTTCTGTTTCTAAATCATTCAGCCTCTCTGAGATTCCTTTCCCTTGCTTTTAAACATTATAGCTCCTGAGCATTTTAACTAGAAGCTATTAGAAGTGTTTAATAAAAAGTAATAAATTTTTCTGCTCACATTGTATTCATTCAAATATTTGAAGACAAGAAAGCAGGATTTCCCTAAGTTATCTCTTCTTTAGGCTAACTCATAGCAGTTCATCTAGCTGTTTCTCATATGACAAAGGGCACTCTATTTTGTAAAGTATTTTATTTCATTTTTCAATGTAACCACTAAATCATAGAACCCAGAACAGAATACAATCCCACAGTATGAGGTCACAGGCACAGAGAACAACTTCCAAAGTGGGTAACTTTCTTGTAAACTAAATTCTGATGAGCTTATTTCAAGGTTATATTTATTGCCTAACTACTCTACCTCAATATTCAGTTCGGGGGAAATAAAACTTTCAGATCTTTTTGACTGCCCCGTTCATCATTTAATATATAGGCCTTTCTATTTCTTTCTGCCAAAACACGACTCACTGATTTTAACCTATCTTTTAAATCTAGTGAACTAATTTTAAATATTGACTCTGCCATTCAATATTGTAGCTACTCCTCTAAACATCGAAACTTAAAAAAAAATTAATACAAGTGAATGACAACCTACTAAAGAAGATCTTGCCATAGGGCATAGTTTTGTCATGACTATAGCCAGATTAATTTAAGTATATATAATAATGCTATACAGTTAACATATGTTAAGTACACGTGTGTGTGTATGTATATATAAAAATCAGATTTGCTGATTTTTTACTATGTATCAGATCTATATTAAATATTTTTATACATTACCTTATTATATGTTCATGAAAATGAGGATACTCTTAACATTTCAGTTTATACATGAAGAATCTAAGGCCCAAGGAAACTAAATTAAAATTCAGTCCTACTCCATAATTGGAACTCTTTTACTAAGATGAATTGCTTCTTCCTAAAGGAACGTTAAAAAATATTATTTCCAAAGGAAGATCTTTTTTATTTAATTTCAAGAGAAGGGTTTAAGGGCACAATGAGAAGAGGTACAATCATAAATTGTGGGAATTTGACTTGACTTCAGCTTTTAAGGCATTTCTTCACATACTCAAGGACTCAGTGAAGTCTCGTGTACTTGGGAGAAGCACCATGCTTGGACAGTGTTTGGCACAAACTGCATTAATCCTCTGGGAATTCTCATGGGTTAGCCTTAGTAGTGATCATCTCCTGCATTATTTGTATTGCTTTAAGGCCTCTTTTTGGTCCTTACAGTTTTTGCTCTTGTAGGCATGCTGACAGCAATGATTCCAACTTTGGCCCAGCTTCTTGTTCTTGCCCACACTGTGACCTCCCTCTGGGCTGTGTGTTCCAGGCCCTCTAAAGGTTAATGTGGGCCCTGACTAGAATGTCGGAAGTCTTATTCTGACTCTCCTACAGCGGTGCACAGAAAGCTCCACTTCAGGTAACTAGTGCCCATGATCGGTACACAGATGGCGCCACTTAGAAAACTAGTAGAGATGACTGTGCACAGGTGGTGTCACTTTAGATAACTACCCTGTGACCTCACCCCCATGCCCCTCACTTTATAAAAGCTATGGCTGGAGTTCTGGATGGGGCGAATAGCCAAGTAGTGCCTGGATCATTTCTCCGCCTAGTCCGCCCATCAGTAAGTTACCCTGATCAAACTGTGCGAATGGTATGGAGTGGCTTGCATTTTTTGGTCTTAAAGTGACTTCTCAGTCTGGAAGACACATTTCTGACCCTCCTCTACGTTCTAACAGCTCTTCTGCATCTTGTCTTGCTTTGTATATTGAAGGTCCAATTTTATAAACTTTGAGAATTATGTGCATGCATATAATTAGTTCGTGAGCATGATGTTAAGTGTAAGGTATTTGTACTCTGAAAAAGCTAAAGGAACACAGGAGACAGCTACAGATTAAAGTAAATGAGGAAGGAAAACTGCTTAACCACCCAAGTCATTTTATCCAATTTACTGGCATTTAGTGTTTTAGTATCATAGGAAAGAAAAAGTATTTTCTCTCTACCCATCTTAGGTTTATTGGCTGGGGTCCTGTAAATTAGATTAACAAATGAAAAACAGAAGTTGGTTAACATGTGCATTGCTCATACACATGGAAACACTCAGAGATGAGTAACTCAAGAGGTGGTTAGAACGGGTTCACAAAGCATCTTCACAAAAGATCAACAAATTTTTGAGAAGTGATAAGAGAAAGGAAAAGAACTTTGAGCTTCTACTGACTGACAAATTCTAGGAAGGCAAATATGTAGGGATGTAATGGTAGATTTGGGCTAGTTTTAATAAGGTTTTTTAATGTGTATTTCTGGGCTGATAAGAGTCCAGGGTTATCTCCCAAGATTAACTTCTGTTTTTTCTGTAAGAGAGGGCAGAGAGGACATCTTTGCAAATTTATGTCCTGATTTTAGATGACTAGGGGAAGGGCAGAGAGCTTCTTCTCATTTGTCTCCAGCTCAAAATAATACTTATGCCAAAAAGATACGTTTGGGGCTTGCATGTTCTGCTATCTTTCATTATAAATGAATGTGAGGTCCAGGTCTTTGGAAAGCATAACAACATTTTCTTTGGACTTTAATATTATCTTCTTTATAAATGTCTAAAATTTTGTGTGTAAAAGGGCTGGTCACAGGAGATACTCAAAATATACAGAGGCTAGTAGGAAGGGGTAACTTGATTTCAAGAGCTGTTAAAGAAGGATGCCTACAAAAATCAGTGGCTTTGCATTCTTTTCCTTGCTTCCAGAGCATTTGAATAAGTGGTTCTCAAAAGGACCTCTACAGAAAAAGAGGGGGTGTGGTGGTGGTAATGGAGAGACCTCTTGTCTTGATTGTCACAATGTTTTGGGGAAAGATATTGGCAGTTAATGTGGGGTCAAATGGTAGGCAATGAACAAAAACAGTCCTGTGTACAACTGTCTGCAAATCTTCCATCTAACTTTATTTTCTTTAGCCTAATGCCTTTGGGAAACCATGTCTTAAGCAGTAGATTTAGCTTTAAGGCTATAATCCCACACTTTGTGAAAGGAAAAAGCCAATAATCATTTGCTTTAATGAGATTCATTTCCTTTTCTACCATCATGATTGAAGCAGTGGGGAAAATTGCCTGAACTCTAAAATGAGAGCTAAGAACTCTGGCTTTTATACTCCTAATTATCCAGTAATGTATGGTATGAATTTGGGCTAGTTATTTACTCTGTTTGTCCGTGTGTAAAAATGAGGATGATGTTAATGTCACTAGAAAAACATCTGAACTCATTAACAATAAGGATGTATGTTTGGAAATGTAATGTCATGTTTCAGTGGCTAACTTTATATTTAGACAACCTATGTACTACCCAGTTGCACCAATGCTCAGCAACCACTAAGGCTGCATAACAATAAGCCCAGTTATGTATCAAACGTCATGGGCTCTTCCACCTTATGAGAATTTTTCTGACTTATAAGCATGAAAGTTATGCTTATGGAGCAAGAAAATAAATTAAGAATAAATGATGTAATTGTCTGATAGGTGTTCCATAATCCTCATTTTTAGCCTGAAGGAGGAACAAGCTTTTATACATTTCTATAACAATGGTCTTTTTCATAGAGTTAATGACATACAGATATATTTGGCAATAAAAACAAGACCAATTGATTTCAAAACAACTCCAGCTTCAATTAACAGGAAGCTGGCTTCCCTGTGGCTTTGTCAAGGTCTCCAATTTATTAAAGCATTCCAGGTCTATCAAAATTCAGGGAGCAAATGGTCAAATTGAGACAAATGTGTATATTTGATAGTGATTTACACAGACACCCACCATACTGTAAGTCAGGGTCTTGGGTTTTTGTTCCAAATTTATCTCTAATTAGTTTTATGATTTGGAGTAAGTTTTATTTAACTTTACTGGATCTCAGTTTCCACAAACATATCATTAAAAGTCAAAAAAGCATTGAATGAGTAATATAATAAAGAGTCTATTGACAGTTAACATATATCAAACTCTAAGTATCTGTAGGCACTAGGCTAAGTGGTCATCTTGTTGCATTATCTCATTTAATTCTCTCAACTGTATGAGGTGGGAAGTAGTATCCTGATGTTTTAGTGTAGTAAATGGCAGAGCAGTCTCAGAGCTAGTGTTCTTAATCACTACTGTAATCATTTTAGGATGTAACTACTTGCCCTGCACAGTAAAATTTAGTCTAAAATATGATCATGCTTTAAGAGCAAAAAGATTTCTACAAATGCAAGTTATTATTTAAGGTACTAAGGCAGTAGTCTGTGAAATGGAAACTGCTAGTTCAAAAGGATTAATGCATTTGATGTATCCAGTACATTGCTAGGTAAAGATAACGAGTTGTTTTTTAGTTATTCAATGGTAGAAATATGAGGTAGGAAGAAATGAAGAGGACAACTAGAGAACTGCCATTTAGCTCTCTAAGGACCTTTCCTTCAGCTCTAGAATCAACAGGACTTTCTGAGATCTAGAAAACCATGTGACTTGCCTTTTCTCTTTGGGTACCTACAAGCATTTCATCCCATGTGTGATCCAAATTTCCATTACCATTCTCACCACATCTGTAAATATAGTCCTGCTGGTATTCCACACCCCTACAGATACATTTATCATGAAAAGTACTCTAGACCAGAAGGCTGAGGAAGAAAGAAGGTAGACCTAAGGTCCAGAAGATTGGCACAATGCAACTAGTCACCACCCACAAAACATTCCTATAGGCTACCAATTCCTAAACCAAGGTATTTTTTTCTTTGAAGTCTGATTTAACTATAAAGTATACAAATTTCTAACAATTAACTAAAAATTTGGTATATGAAATTTCTTACGCCAAGAGCTTCCTGACCCCCTACAATTTTTGTGAACTGAAAATACACCTGAAGGATCAAATTCCCCAAGTTCATCATAGGGTTGTCTTTCATGGCTGAGCAGTCTGCATGTGTCATCAGATGTGGAAGATTTCATGATCTTCTTTCTTTGAGAACTCCATGGACTATTCAAGCTCCATCTCCTACCATACCCAGAGTCATATCCTTGCTAGGTGGTGTCAAACAAAATCCCAGCTCCACTCAACTGAAGCTCTGTATATAGCACCACCACCCTAGGCCACCCTAGACCACAGAGCAGTAATTCTTAATCTTTTTAAAGTCACAGATACTTTTGAAAACCTACTGGAAATCCTGGACCATATCCCCACCCCCAAAATGCCTACAAGTGCATATATACACAATATAATCTTTCATTTCACGCTCTCTGGGACTCACTGAAACTAATCCATAGACCTAAATCAAGAAAACATGTCTTAGAAGCTCTCAGGTCTTCCCTATCCTATGTTCAGCTGACGACCTAGAGCCCATTATGAACATAAGTAATATTCCCTGAAGAATAGAAAGAAAATGTTTCTAATATTTCCTACTCTTCCAATACAGTTGATTCTCATTATCCATAGTTTTTATGTTCTATAAAGTCACCTTGAATGCTGAATTAGAAAATACTGAAGAAAACACGGGGTTAGGTTCCTGTGAGACTCTGGTCACAGCAATTTCATGAACCAATCATTATATAACCTTGTCTCATGTGTATTTCTGTTTAAAGATAACTTATTTAATATATACTGTTTATTAACACTGAGATTGAATTTACGGTCAACGGCACTCTAACTCATGCCTGAACAAGGCCTATCTATACTGTTTTTAATCTATAAGGCACATCTCAGCTTTCTTATAGTTAGGAACACTAGGCAGAACCTCTGCACCACACAATGTGGCCATTTTCAGCAGTGAAATCACTAATAAAAATCAGGAAAATAAGAAAAATGGGTACCTAATAGGTCATAAAGAGGACACTTTACAGTATCAGAGTTGAAACCAGAAGGCAGACCATTGCCTTGTTATCTCAGCTGGGAATATGAGTGGCAGGCTACTCAAATTTTTCACAGCTCTACACATGAATGCAAAGGACTGTGGAAGTGCCATGAGTATTTATTTTGAAGTTGCAAACAAGTTGTAGAAAACTAGAGGAATTCACAAATACAGAATCTGCAGTTAATGAGGATTGACTGTATACTCCCCACCAGCTTACTACTCATTTCCTAAGGGTCTCTAAACATCCTACCTCCTAATGTTAGCATCCTTAATTTCCAACTTTTGAACCCTCCCGTGCATTTTTCCCCCCACACATTCTGAGCTTGTATTTTACCAATAGTCATGCAATAGGTCACCAAATTTGGCCTAGCTGACCCCTACCTTGGTGAACCCTATAGCCTAGAGGATGCCAGTCCTGTTCCCTTCAATATTTTATACTTGGCACCACCCACCATATTGTTTTGATAGTGTATAAATGAGACTGAATTTCTCCAGGACTAAAGCCTATACTGGCATATTTTTACTGAAAAATGAAAATATCACCTATATAGAAATTCTTTAAAGGAATTTGAAAAACCATGAAAGTCAAACTAAGTGGAAGACTAATATATAAGACAGAGGCACAGACGTCATTGTTCAGTTTTAACTGTGTCACCTCCTTTATTGATAGTGCATTTTAATAGTTAATGTTGTTAATAGTGTATCATGATTGCAGGTAAAAAATCTGGGTTTTTCAGGAGAGAAGTAAAATTTATTTTCTTACAATTGCTATAGTGGTATGATTGTGAGGATCATAGTACCCAGTGTACAATTCTCAGTAAATACAAAGAAGCTTTAAAATATAGTTGCACTTTACTTGTTTTCCTTTTTCAAAATAACGTCTTATTTTCCCCTTCAAATATAGGCAAATCTACGGTCATAAAAGAAGCCAATGTTCCTTTGTTTCTTTTGAGCTGCCCCCAAAAATCTTGCAATAGGCCCTTGCAGGAGAACAGAATATTGCAGTAGACCTTTGTACTAAAATGTTGTTAGGAATTCATAGAGAACAAAGGATCTGAGCCCTAGGAGAGATGAAAACTCACCATTTTGGCATGTATAGTGTTAATATGGTGAGATATAACTCAGAATTCCTGGCCACACATTAACAGAGAATCCACAGAAGTTGATTCTGGCTCTGCTTTTGGCTTCATGCCCTGAAAAGTAAAAGTGTAAACCAGAACCTACAGCTATCAAGGAGAAAACCTCACGGCCTTTCTTGATCAACTTTGCAGTAAGTTAAAAATACTTTATGCTATGCCAATGAATACAATGACTGGAATATATTCTATTTTTCTAAGCAGTCAAGGTAAGAAACATTTACATTTACACTGACTTTTTCTTGGTGGCTACATTCTTGTTTTTGATTTTATGATTACTGACTCTTTTCAGGGCCAATTAACAAGTTTTGAGTATTATGAGCTCCACCTTGTACAAGATGCCATGAGAGATGAAGTCATTTACAAAGGTTCTGACTTCATGGTATTTGCATTGTAGAGCTGTGCTGTCCAATACAATGGCCTATACCCACAAGTGACTAGTTAAGTTTAAATCTAATGATATTAAAATTCACCTCCTCTGTTGGACTAACTGCATTTCGAATGCTCAGTAGACACACGACACTAGTTGCTACCATATTGGAGTGTGCAGATTTCCATTGTCATGAATACTTCTATTGGACTCTGCTGATCTTAGAGTAATGCTCATTCAAAACCAATTAAAAGGAAATGGTAAATTTAGAATTCAGTTCAATAGTGTTTGTTTTTTTTTAAGGGGTTAGGACATGATTGGTAATCCCTAAAATCAACATTTTTTTTCTCAAAAGTTAATGCTATGTGTGAAAAAAAGGACATAGCTTTCAGTCAAACTAGACCTTCCATCTTCCCTTTCTCCCTTCCTTCCTTATGTTCCATAGAGTACTCTGGGTCATTTACATGTATGGGTGGAGAAGGAAGAGGAGTTTGGAGTCTCTCTATTGGGAGGAAATGAAGTTCAATGGGAACTCTCTGATTCTGAACACTTTCTGTTACTGAGAAGAAGTGTTTGGATTCACCTACCTGCACATACTGCCTCACTGATCTCTGTTTACCTGACCTAATGAAATTGGCCATTTTGGTTTCTGAAATGACTTTCCACAAAGAGCTCATATCCTCTTCAATTGCTAATTATTCATTTCTTTGTTTACAAGGTATTCTCTCATACCAGCCTTCAGTTTGTATCTGTGCCACACTTCAAGCCTCCCCAGGTATATTAAGTTATTAATTGTGCACATAATTAATGTTCAGCAAAATATTTTACCATAGCACTAAGCACGGTACTCACCACATGGTAGGTTATTAGTCAATGCTGCTGATAGTTCAAAAAGTACTAAATACCTTTACAAAGTGGAATGATAACTGACCTACCTCCAAGTGTGATTAAAATGTTCAATATTAGAGGTCTGTCGAAAATGCAAAGTGCAATCCAACTTCTTACTATTAAAAAGGTAGTGGTCTCTCCAAATCATCTTTAAATTATCATGGTGAATTTTGTGCTATAATTTCTGACCGTATAAAACTATCTTTAAAAAAAGATGGCATGCAGGAAGCATTCATTTCTGCTTGATAATTATCCCATCTTTCTTCACAACTACTTTCTTCAGACTCATCCCCAATTTGTATCATTGACAGGCATTAGAGTCTTCTTGTGTGTATGGTAATTGCTCCAGTAGATTACAGCTCAACACTTTGGCCTACTTTGAAGGCTTTGAAGTTATGCCAACTTATATGTATTTTAAATTAAATGCTTGTATTTGCTACAGTTTTGTCTTAATATCTATAAATTTTTATCAGTGTTAAATTTGCTTTGACCTCTAAGTCACTGAGTATCTTTAATAATATTCATCTCAGTAGCAATTCTTTTATATTTTTTTCCACAAGTCAGACAACAGTATTCATTCACTGAGTATAGCTGCCCATTCATTTGGTGCAGACATCCTCCAGATTCAGGGATTCAGTTATTCACAGTTCGAGACCTTTGCTGTGCCAAGAACTGTCAAATACATAACTTTGTTTTCATACTTGCTGTTGCTCTGGCAGCTACTACCTTCTGTAGTTTATTCTGCCTTTCTTGTAAAAAGTAAATTTATAAAGCATTAAGGACAGATAAGCACCCATCGGAATCTTTCAGGAAATAAGAGAAAGTTTTCAAAATAGATGCACTTGCATACAATGTTGGTGGGAATGGGACTTGCTCTGCTTTTTTCCAAGTGCACTTTTCTCCAAGTGCATCAAGAAGCCCGTTTTGAAAAGTGTTTGGGATTTTGTTTTTCTTTCTTTCTTAACAAAAAGGGTAGCCATCCAAGAAATACTGCACTGAATGACTAAATCAAGGATGTTCCCACTTGCTGTGATTTATACATGCTAATTCCAGATTGAAGAAGCAGTACCTACTGGATCATTGTCTCTTCTTGTGTTCCTAAGGTGGTTAACTCTACTACAATAGAGGATTTGTTTATATTTAATATCCATCCCCAAGAAATGTATCCCTCTTAAAAACTTCACTTTTTACTGTTGAGAACTGGGAAATAAGTGGGGAAACATGAGTTTATTTGGCAAAGTCTGTATAAATAGCTGCTGAGCATAATTTAATTAGCAATTTCTTTGCATAAACTGGACCAATGATATAATTTGAATTTAGCAACTGAGGTTGTGGCAATTTAGATCTACTATACCTGAGAAGCTTATTAGCATTACAGGTCAAGGTTAACCACCTGTTTTTATAGGTTCCAGACTGTTCTTAGATTCTGGAAGCAGTCCTTCCTAATGATCAAAACCTGAATAAAGCATTCAGGGAAGATACCCTACTCATTGATCTGTTCAAAGACCACTTATGATGATGGGTTTTGATGATTGCTCATTTGTTTACCTTTATCATTCCTAGAAGAACAGTCCTTTGTAATTAGTATTATAGTTTCAGGTATGACTTTGTTTTTTAAAGAGCCCCTCCCTTTATTTAAATTTCCCAAATGATAACAGATTCATGTATTAAAATATCTGCCCAGTAACTGTTTCTTGTTTCACTAAGTGCCAAAAAAGATTTATCGGATCAATCTTTTACATGTAAATTAAGTTGATTTTAGGCATAGTTATTCCATTATATATTCTAAACTTGCAGCAAAATCTGGCCATAACAAAATGATTGTTAAAAAGTTTTATTGACCTCTCAGTCTTGGATGTTAACCAGCATCAATTACATGAACTCAACATAGACCACTAATCATTACTGCTACTTAAGAACCCTCACTTATCAGTAGCATCCTATTAATCAGTTGCTGATTTCCAGTGGTGCTCGTTCTGGACCGTCGCCCCTTTACCCATCTTTTAATCTTTTCCCCTTAATTGCTTGATACGTATACCTTTAAAATGAGATGTATGCACATCTTCATGACATAACATATATTCTTTTATACCCAGATGTTTCATTTTCATCCTTCAACTTACTATGAATATTATTTTGGTTGCTAAAAAAGAGAAGAGCAACCTGGTCATGACATTTAATGGGCTGTATTCCTAATTATGGTTTCAAATTAATTATAAAAGATAACTTTTTTGCTTTGATAAACAGCTCTCAAATATAGCTGTTTTATAAACTTTAACACCCTCCTGTTTTATTAAGAAACAATGGGGCATTTGTGTTGTATGTTGATTTATTTTTATGTAGTTGAATACCTTTTGTTTGTTTATTGACCACTGGAAACTTCTACCTAACTTTTTAAAAATTATTGCATCTTTCTGTATTTTATGACTCAATGTAAACTGCTTTAAATTATTTGAACAAAGCAAAATATCAAGGAAAACTTAATTTCTTCATTTTTATTTTCATATGCCTATAAGTCCTCTCTCTAGCAAGGGTAGGGGACAGGAATAATAATAAAATGCTTGGAATTTAAATAATAAAACTCTTGATTACAAGATTATGAGCACCAATATTGTACTGAGGTATTTATATTAAAGCTTAATTTTTTTAACTGCAATTTTTTAAATTTTTTTAACTGCAACTTAATTTTTTTAACTGCAATGTTCTGATATAATAGCAAGAGTGATGATTTATACAGCAATGGAGTAAAAGAAAATTGATAAAATTATAATCCAAGAATGTCACAAAGACTGTTAGTTCCAAGTTATATAGCAAATTGTAAATAGCAAAAATCTTAGAGACAATAATGACATCTTTCATTTTAAATTTATTTCCACCTGCCAATATGTGCAAAAACTGTTCTCATCTATATATAACAATGGAATACACTCAATTTTGGGTTCATCATACTGCCGTAGTAGAAGTTACCTGTTGAGAATATAAGAAGTCTAAAGAAGGGAAGATACACTACATTAGACATGTGATAGCTGTTCACATACTTACCTTCATGTGTGAGTTTTTGGACTACACATTAGCATAAAACCAATAATTGAAGATCTCTGCAAGGTAAATAGTAATTGATCCAGAAAGCTGTGTGCTTACCGATGTCGATATCAATACAAGTTCACTTTGCATATAAAGAAAGAAAGAGTCTGTGTGTATACATGTTTGTGTGAGCTTATATGTGTGTGCAATGTCTGACTTTTGGAGAAGCAGACTGCCAACATAGGAAAAGCACTGGACAAGGAACTTGTGTTTTCACATGTGTTCTATTTTTGAGTTTCATTAACTAGATTATGTGACCTTGGGTAAATGACTCAATAACCCTGTTTGAGCCCTAACTTTCTTCTCTATCAAACCTTGTCCATTTCAAAGGATGTTTGTGAATATGAAATAATGTGTGGAAAAATTTACACAAAAGGGAATTTTTAAATCATTTCTTTTCATTTCAGTATTAAAAATGGAATGTTAGAGATAAACAAACTTTGGGAATTACTTATCCAATGTAGTTGACACTGGCGAGGAGAGACTCAGAAGTTAAATGACTTGACCAAGGTAAAAATACTCAATTATAGAACTCATGGTTTTCAGATCTAGAGCTGTTTTAGTATTGCAATTTTTACATTTTTCCAGTTGGGTGGATGTTTTGCTCAGACCAGAGGGAAAA
The DNA here is from genome assembly GCF_029215605.1 of Mirounga angustirostris. Classification (NCBI taxonomy): domain Eukaryota; kingdom Metazoa; phylum Chordata; class Mammalia; order Carnivora; family Phocidae; genus Mirounga; species Mirounga angustirostris. The sequence goes on along the minus strand of NW_026991709.1, from coordinate 52,198,925 downwards.
AAAAACAAAAACCAACCAACCAACCAAACAAACAAAAAAAGGCCCAACCAATTATTTCCCTGTATGATTCATAGATCTATATTAGAAGGAATAGAAATTTCTGTTCATTATATTATTTGATGTTTTATTCTTTTGTTTATTAAATATTTCATGAAAGCTTATGACAAGAAAAAGAAATATCTGACTTGTTTCAGCTAATAATTAAGTGGTAAAAGAGTACCCAGAAGAAGTCAAAAAGGAAAGAAGCTTAGATAGGCTATAGATTAAACAATGAAATCTCAATTGATCAAGATTTAATTTGTCATGCTCTCTTCAAATTCTTTAGGTGATGCATAAAATTTGAAGTTGTTCTGTTTTTGAATTTTTTTTCTTATCTATGTCAATCTTCTCAGTAATTATTACGTAGCTATCTTATTTTAAGACTTAATGGCATTTAAAAAAATAATTATCTGATTAAAATTATAATATAATCCTTTATGAAATAAATCAGAAGAATCTAAACTGCATCCATTTTCATTAATTCAGCCAAACTCACTTGAGCACCTGCCATGTTACATATTGTTATATATTTGGTTACACGCTTTTATGACTGCAAGGCAAACCAGAGAGCTATCCTATACGCAGGGAACTCCCAGCTTATTGTGAAGAGGGGGAAAAAAGAATACAAAGAGATACAACACAATGTAAAAAGTATTAAATACTTAAGAAACCATCAAGCTAGTTCTTGAAGTCTAGATAGGATCCCTGCACAGAATTGGTACCATAACAAAGGTACAATGGCAGAAAAGCTGGTAGGATGAGATAGAAAACAGAGTATGTAAAAACAACCATCAGGAAATAACTATTTTCCACTTGCTTCTTTGGACCTGACCCCCGCCTCCACACACACACACACACTTACCGCATCTGAATTGTGTTACCTAGTTTCATTCTTTACCATGAGAGCAGCATGAATTGGTTACATTGCCACGTTAAAAAATTCAGTATCATTTGATTATATACCTAAAAAAGTACAGAAAATCCTTCTAAATTTTAGAATATGTACTTTCGAAATACAGCTGCCCAAATCTGTAGAGTGGTTGATTACTTTGCTTTAAGAAGAAAAAAAAAAAGCGGGGGGGGGGGGGAGGGCAATTTGACCACGGCCAAAACAGGAAAGCCTCAAAGGATAAAGTATGTTCTCTGCACCAATATGCAGTTTTAATCTTACCTCCTCTAAGAGCAGCGTGCACCTCACAGTAAAGATTAAATAGGTGTGGAAAAGAAGAGGTAAAATGTGGCTATACAAATTGCTAGAGTTGAAAAAACAACATCACAAATGTTGCAACCCCAGAAGTATTTTGTATCTACTTTCCTACATTATTATTTTGGATCTAGCCAGGTTCCAAACCCAGCTATAGCTTAGACTTCTGGTCTCTGAAAAACAACGCAATTCTGCAGGACAAGTGCCGATGCTGCTCTGAGACACATGAAGAAAAGAGATATGAACACATCACTACAGCTCAAATTTGTTCACACTTTTCTCATGGTGTTTATCCTGGGAAACTTGGGAGGCTAGATTTATTTCCAGTTTCATTTACCTTTTGTAATGGAACAACATGCTTTTTTGTGTTTTAAGTAGTAACTAGGGGCGCCTGGGTGGTGCAGTCCGTTAAGGGTCCGACTCTTGGTTTCAGCTCAGGTCATGATCTCTGGGTTGTGAGATCGAGCCGTGAGTGGGGCTCATCTCTCTCTCCACCTCCCTCTGCCCCTACCCCCCCTGCCCACTCACTCTCTCTCTCTCTCAAATAAATAAATCTTAAAAAAAAAAAAAAAAAACCTAGCAGTTTTTGACTGAAATAAGATGTCTCTCCTGGCTAGACTGAAACACTGAAAATACCTAAAGAGTGTTCAGAAATGTGCAACTCCACACCTCCCCAAAGATTGATTGAGAATGATCTTTAACAAACTAGAAGGGGGTGTAGTAAGTCCTGATTTCAGTCAGTGGTTCCTTTTTAAAAAGTTCCTCGGGGGCAGAGACTCTACCTTGTTTACAATTATACTCTTTAGACCTATCACTGGAACACAGGCAAGCACTCAAATATTTATTGAATGAATATATGAATGAATGAACAAATAAATGAATGAAATTAGAATGTGTAATAATCTGTAAACAATGAAGCCATGGATTAGTTCTCTCCAGTGTCCGGTTCTCTTTCATGTGTCCCATGTTTTGGTGTCTGTATTGATATGTTCTTTCCTCCCTTGTGGTTTTATTACCAATCAGAGCGTATTATTATCTATCTTTCAAACCTGAGAATGGCAATGTAACAGTGCAGCTCTGTCTCTCATTCCTATTCTTGAAGCTCTGAGAAATTCTTAAGGAAGACACTACGTTAACCTCCTATTTACTTAGGTTTATAGCAAGGGATCAGCATTCTTTAGCCTTAGCAGGTGCATTTTCCCCTGCAGTCCAAGACCATTGAGGATAGGGGTACAAAAGAGAGATGTGGAAGACAATGATTTTTAGCAGGAAAAGTCTGTTTGGAGTCTTTACTGAAAATTAATCTTTACCACATCACAAATCTTTATGTGGTCAAGAACCAGGGATGTCCACTTGAATACTTGATAAGAGGTTAATAAAGGACCACTGGAAAGACAGGGCTTAAGGAAACCAACAAGTACTCAGGGGTGAGTAACAGTTCAGAGTCGTTACCACTTCGGACTAAAGGAGCATCCTGTGGGGGTAGCTGTAAGTGTGTACAACCTGACAGGATCTGGGGCCTGTGGTAGAGGGACACAGACAACACCCAGTAACCTGAGGGGGAAGAACCCTGCAAAATACTCACCTTCTCTTCCCACCTGCTGATCTTCCTTCAGTACTGACAAAAAGCCAGAGGGCAAGGAAGCCTTTGATAAGTCCATGGGGTCAGCCTCCTGCTGCAGACTAGGGTATGGAAGTATAGATCCTTGATCCAGAAGGGCAAGTTAGTTGCCTCGTTAAATAGTGCTTTCCAGAAATCTACCTCCACTCCCAAACTAGGCCCCCAGTAGTAGGAGGAGAGAGATTCAGAGAAATATCACCTCTTTTATGATATGGATAATTCCATGATTTAAGAAAATATGACTTGCCAAATTTTGACTTCCATAACGGAAGAGGTGTCTACTCACATTGCAAGAATTCACATAGAACTCTCTTACAAAGTGGTCCCCTAATGAAGTTATAAAATTGATATAGATGATTTGGGGTACAAATAAGTGCCGCTCATGCATTTAACAGTCTCACATGTATCAAAATATCTTCTAGGTTATGACTGTATCACTATTACCTATCTTAGAGGCCTTGCTCCCAGACTAGTATAGTCTTCCTACTTATTTTGTTTCAGCTGAGTGTTTTGTTTATGGAAGTAAGTGTTCAAACATCACTTATCCTTTTTGTGTGTTGAATCATACAGAGATGAAAATGGGGAAATAAGAGAGGTGAGTATTTGTCTCCTTGAGAGTTGAGTTGTAGGCTGACTTTTCTACAACTTTAAAAACAACAGTAACTAATTAGGAAAATGAAGGGAATATGACTGATGTAAACCACCTCTAGGGGTTCAGTGACATTCCTTCACCGAGAAAAGAGAAATGGAATAAAGGCCAAGATTAGAGAGAACACTACTCCTTATGACTTGTAGTGCTAGAGGTTTAGAGATTTTTAATGGTAAAAATGTTTCCCTGCCCATTTGTCATGCTTCCCCTCGCAGTAATCCCATTTTGCTCTTAAAGGTGCACATTAGTTGTGACTATTTTGCAAATCTTCTTTTGTTTCCTTCAAAAAATAGGATAGTTCTTCTCAAAAGATAAGCAGACAAAAAGATGCTAAAAATGAGAATGGAGAATAGAGGCCAAAACTAGAATTAGTACTCAGAAATTCCTAATGATGCTGTAATTCCCAGAGGAAAATATTTATTTATGTAAGGACATTCAGTTAATTATTTATAGAAGTAAAACTCGGGAAAATTCCACTCTCACTGTTTTGATCTACATACACTGTCCCTAGAGGCCTTGGCTCCTGCCATATGGGTTTCCATTCTCAGAATCCAAAAATCCCTGTTTGCTCCTAACCTTGATATTGCCTTTTTAAAAAATGCAATTTGTAATAATAACGACACTGATTTTCTGTGTTCGTAATTTTAAGGCCCACTATTTTAAAGTTGATTATCCTTTCTTTGAAAAAAAGATTTTTTTTTTCATACATACAGGAAAGACGTCAATTTGGAATGTCTTGATAGAGTTCAAAAGCCAGGATCAACCATACGGGCTTGCCTGACCAACATCACCAGCTGAGGGGACACCATTCAGTGTCTGTGATTTAGTGGCCCTCCTGTTTGATAATGGCAGGCACAACTTTGGGCTTCAAAAGAGGCCATGGAAAGAATCAGATAATGTCAAGCTTGGCAAATGGGAGTCAGGAGAAGAGGTGGGTGAAGGCAATCATTTATTTAAAACACATGAAACTTGGAATTTTCTCTTTGCAATTAAAGAAGAGAGAGAAAGTGTTAAAATGTAGCAGATTTTTGATGGGAAAAGTATTCTAAAAATATCAAGTGTTTTATGGCAATATTTCCCAGAAAACTGTAGAGCTCACAAGGCAGGAAAAGCACTTCCTGCATGAGTAGTTTCCACCTTTGTACACCCCATTTTATTTTTTTTTCTGTGATTTTTTAAATCTCCATTTGAAAAATTATAATTTTATAATAGCCACTCAAGTAAAAAAGTTTTAAGAGAAATCATTTAATTCTAATGACAATAATAGTTAAAGGTACAGATCACTCCCACTCATTCTCAAATTTTAATGCAAGTGCTTTTATGGATCATACTGAAAATTTTTCATAAAAGACTATGATTGGTAGTCATTATCTATTCAAAAGCAAATGTGAAAACATAATGGTCCAAACACTTCATTAAAAAAGATTTAGGCTTGTAACAGAGACAAAACTTTACTGTGCCCTTCACACAACCAATAATCCCTAGTTCAATTTGCTGAAATAATATTTCATTAAAAAGCTTTAGGCTTATATTGAAGACACACACTTTATAGTATCCCTCATCACACCAATAATCCCTACTTCAATCAATTTACAGAATTGTTTTGAGGAAAATAAAACAAATTTTCTTCTTTCTGTTGTAAGATAAGAAGGCTATTGCCATCCTTCTGTATCTGTATTTTTCTAGCCTGGGAAGGTTGCATGCAAAACTCGAACAAGAACAGTATAGGACAGAGTCCTATACTGACAAGGATAATTTTTGTATTTTCTGGAAAAACCCAAAGATTGTACAATTCTGAGGAAAAAAATGATAGTCAAAGCAAGCCAAGATTAGGGGCTGAATATGGATTATTGTCCTTTAAAACTTGGCCTTCTATGTGTTGCAATTAAGTGCCGTGAGGTGTCAACAGGGAAGAGGAAGATGATTGGCAAAATGGCAGAACTGGCAGCCTGGGAGGGAATGATATGAGAAGAATAATAAATGACATTCTTGGGGGAATTACTTACAGTTATATTGTCCAAAGCTTCACCAATCTTAATATCAGCTGTGCTTCCTTCTTTTGAAACTCTACCAAAGCAGAGTACAGAACTCTAAAACGGTGGGCAGTTAAATGGATTTGTAACTAAACGCTAAAATGTTATGTTGAAGACTGATTTCCTCTCTCCCAATAGAAAAAGCTATGGGAATATCAGAAAGACGATGGTAATTGCCATTGAAAGAGTTAAAGTCCACTCTTTCTGATGACTTAGAAGAACTTTTGCAGACAAAACTATTGCAGGTTTGGAATTGGCATAAATAGTCTACAGTAGCGGGTGACCTTTGGCAAGAAAAGGGGTGATAATCTAAAAAAACAAGGATCTGGGGCCAATGGCAAACGAGGAAAGAACTGGATTCAACTGAGGTGAATTCAAAAGAAAATGCCTGGGGCTAGCAGAAGCACTAAAATTCTAGGAAGTGCTCAGAGACTGAGTAAAGAAGTGAAAGTACAATCAGGCCTCACTAAACTGCATGAGAAAAAGTATAAGCCATTGGCCTCAGTGAAGTTTATTGACTTGAAGTCTGAATTTTTCCAGGAATTTTGAGTCTATGTGTAGATGGTGCAGCTAATTTCTGATAATTTAAATAGTATTTTCCTTTAATTAAACAGTTGTGTGGCTAATAGTAGATATTCCCAAGAGTACAGGGAACTGGGGATAAAGGAAATATGCTAACCAGCAATATTCATAAAATTATCTGTGGGAATTTAAGAAAAACTACGAATATGAGTATATTATATATCATTAACAGGAGTTTCAATCCAAGATTGATGGCTATTGCTACCAGTGTTTTCATAGTCATCATCCTCACAAACCAAGGCCCTAAGAATAGAAATCATTTAACTAAGATCACACACATTCTGAGTGACCTCAGTCGAATTTAAACTCCTGTAATAGGATTCAGGGTCTGGAAGCCTTATGCAGTTTAACTGAATTATATTCCAGGATATGGAAAGGAATTTGGATACATCATCATGGAAAAGTCATTAACGATAGTTTGATGAAGGTTATTTTTTTTTATTTATTTTTTTGGCCTCAAAAAAAGATAAATATTCTCTTAATGATAAATCTGAATTCTAGATAAAGATTCCACAAATCTGACATATGTAGCTGGAAATATTTAGGGTAGAATTTTAAGTACATGACATATTAATGTTTAACAAAAAATGCTGGTGCTTACCAGGAAGCCGAATGGATTTACTAAAGACCTAACAGTCCTTTCAACAGGCATTTGGAGGATTCTACCCGGAAGATAAGCTTGACCCACATATGCAGTGTGGTTTAGCCAGCTGAATAATCTTTGCAAAAATGATTAACAACAATCCATAGGTCATTTTCTAATGGGACAGCAAAAGACTTACTACTTCACCCTGTTTTATTCCCATATATATATAATATTATATATATATGAATTATATATATGAATAAAATATACATATTATATATAGATGATAAAGAATTAGAATCATAAGAATCAAGATTCAGGTCAAAACTCTCAAGGTAAAATTTAGTCAGGATGAATCCAAAAACCTGCATTATATTTCAGGTAAGTCAATTAAACAGTTCACTTGGAAAAAGTTTTAGTTAACTAAAGCTCAATATAAGCCAACATGTATAATGAGTTGCCAAAAACACTCATAAAATCCTTATACTGAGAAAAGAAGAAAGACCATACTTAGATTACTGTACTATCTTGGTCAGATCATATTTATAGATGGTTATTATGTTTTAAAATGTGATAAAACTGGGGCGCTTCGGTGGCTTCGTCATTTAAGCATCCAACTCTTGATTTCGGCTCAGGTCTTGTTCTCAGGGTGGTGAGTTCAAGCCCCACATTGGGCTCCATGCTGGGTGTGGATTTTATAATAAAATAAAATATAATAAAGCTGTAGAAATGTTTGAGAGTGGTGGGTAGACTACAAAAGGGACTAGCTATATTCTGTAAGAAAAGTCTGAAGAATCAAAGATGTTAATTCTGGAACTGAAAATACTTAGTGGGGATGTGAAAGCTGCCCTAAAATATTAGAAGCTCTTGTAAAAACAATAACAGAATTGCTTTATAACTGGTAACATTTGAGTATAACTTGATGTATGGAAGTTTAAAAAGAAACTTCACTTAAATATCAGGGAGCATAGTCTTACATTTAGTAATTATTCAAAATTGAGATTTGTTTCAAGTCTATGAGCTCCCCATCACTGGATGATCAAGTGGAAGGTGTCCTATTAGCAGAAAACAGCATGTTGATTATAATTAAAAACACTGTTTTATGGGGCACCTGGGTGGCTCAGTTGGTTAAGCATCTGGCTCTTGATTTTGGCTCAGGTTATGATCTCAGGGCTCATGAGATGAAGTCCCACTTCCGGCTCTGCTCTCAGAGTCTCAAGCGGACTCCACACTGAGCGCAGAGCCCCTTGTGGTGCTCAGATCCCATGATTCTGAGATCATGACCTGAGCCAAAACCGAGTCGCACAAGCCTAACTGTGCACCCAGGGGAGTCTGCTTGAGATTCTTTCCCTCTGCCCTTACCCCTTCCACTGCCCCTCCCCCTTCCTCGCCCCCCCTCACATGCACGCCCTCTCACTCTCTCTCTAAAATAAACAAAATCTGAGGCACCTGGGTGGCACAGTTAAGTCTCGGTTTTGACTCAGGTTTTGACTTCTTCTATAGAGAGTCTACTTTTCTATTGTTTCTGCACCAGTGTGGGGCTGTGCGGGAACACAGGGCACTAATATCGATGCCAGAGAAGTTGCTCAGGCAGCAAATGATCTGAAGAGTCCCGCAGGTTTGAAGGCAAGTCTTTGAAAAGTCCCTCTGTAGGGCAAGCCTCAGATCTGATTTGTCTGCTTTTCTGCAACCCTGATTAGATGACATTCCTTGAAGTGGGAGGTCTGCAACCTAACTCTTCCTGGGGACTTCTCCCTCTCACACAGCCTCTTTAATCTCTGTGGCAATAAAGATAAAACCCAGTTCAGTTTGTTTTAAAGAGAATCACACTACAACCCTCCCCACCTCCTCTCCTGACACACATAAACCTATACAACTTTCTAAATGATGCACACCTGCACAACTTGAGATAAAGCTTTCCTCTTTCCATCTGATCCTTCATTCTTGTGTAATCATTAAATATTGTAGGAAAAAACTGAAAACTTCAAGTGTTGCTGAAACAGTGACATCCCTTTTAGGACCTCTTTGAGTTGTAATGATCCGGTGGACTATCTCTGCTGGCAACACTTTGTATTTCCATGTTTAGAGAGCATCATAATGGAAACTGATTTATTAAAACTATCCCAAGAGTAGAGCATCTGATACTATTTACCATAAAAATGTTAATTTAGGGGCACCTGGGTGGCTCAGTTGGTTAAGCGACTGCCTTCAGCTCAGGTCATGATCCCGGGGTCCTGGGATCGAGCCCTGCGTCGGGCTCCCAGCTCAGTGGGAAGCCTGCTTCTCCCTCTCCCACTCCCCCTGCTTGTGTTCCCTCTCTCGCTGTGTCTCTCTCTATATATTAAATAAATAAATAAAATCTTTAAAAAAAATGTTAATTTGGTAAGAAGTGATACTAGTAGAGACAGTAGGGGTTTTATTTGCCAACAGACCTTGGGGGAAAATTTGCTAAAATCTCAAGGTAGATATGTAAAAATTCAAAACCTCTGCAGGTTAGCAAGAAATCCTCTAAGGATAACATTCAAATATTTGTCTCTTTTTAAAGAACTGCACAAAATAAGGTCCAGAAAATGATCATAGCAGTATGCCTTTGGGTTGTTATCATGTAGAAAAACCATTGCTGGTTTAATGTTGTCACAGTGGCCTCTCCAAATCAGTGAAAACTACTCTCTATACCCTTAGCCTCTTCATCTTTCAGGTATAAGTTTGAGGAGCTTTATTAGTATGGTGTGTAGGTTAGATAGCTCTCTCCCCTGGTCCTATGGGACTATAAACTGGGTTCTTCTAAGATGATTTGGGGCAATATCAACTGGGGTGGGAAGGGGGCAGGGGTCAACCAGCTTTAGGCCTGTAAACATATTAAATATCCCGGGTCTAAAGGTAAAGGATAAGTCAAGGTACAGTGTAACAATAAATTTTTAAATATACCTGATTAAAAGTTATAAAACCAATTCTAACCCTCATGGTGATCATTTTATCTGCTTATTTTAATTCAATTCAACAAATGTTTGATAATTTTCCAGTACATGTTTTGTTTGTTGCTTAGGGCTGTGTTGTTGCTTATGAATCCTCCTCTTACAAGTCCTGGGAACCCTCTAGCTCTTCACTTCTCAGGCTCACTATCCAAGAAGCCTGTTGTGGTGTTCTCTTGCTGCTCTTGTGAAAATTCATAAAGGGAAACCTCACTAAAATGGAGTCAGGATGTTGGCAGGGAGAACTCTCAGGCCCTACCCCTCATCATCAATTGCAAATCCAATAGGAAGAGACCACCCTTGCAGGTGGATACTACTTTCCTATTCTGGCAAGAGGAAGAAAGGCTTATCTCCTCCCCTAGCAATAGCCCAGGCAATGAGACTCACAGCTCAGCTATTGAGAAGCCATTATACCTCCAACTCCCAGTAACAGCCTTCCCACCTTACCCCTTTCCCTTTATAAAATGGCACACCTCTCCTTTAGTCTCTGGACTGGTCTGTGGTTTTGCCACAGCTTGCTTGCCCTGATTGCAATTCTGTGTTATGCTGAATAAACCCATCTTTTGCTGGCAAAACTGTAACGAGTTCAACCTCATTCTGCTCATTAGTTGAGGTCATTAAAGCCATTAAGTTGAGAGGTAAGATGTTGGGGTAAGAAAAGAGACTTTATTCAGAAAGCCAGCAAACCAAGGAGATGGCCGACTTTTGTTCCAAAAAACCATCTCTCCTCAGCATGAAATTCGAGCTGCTTTTATGTTAGCAAAAGGGGGAAGCTGGAGGAGGTTGGAGTTAAAAGGTGACTGACATCTGTGGACATCCAAGGAAGGCTTTGTAACTTCTTTGTCCTTGGCCAGTTGATCTTTGTCTACAGAAATCTGGTCATGTCATTCCTGTGAATCTTAAACCTAGCAAGTCATTTCTGTAGTATTTCCTTATCTCCTTGCGTGAGGTAGGTTTTGGGTCAAAAGCAGTTTTTGCAAATCTTACCTGTAATATGCCCACGTGCAGGGCTAAGCAGAAGTTTCTAAGCTGTAGGTCGCAGCGGCAAGGTAAATAGAAGCAATATGGAGTCAGACATGCTAAATTTCTCCCTGTTATGAAATAACTGGTGGGTTTATTTTTTCTTTAAAGTTAACACTTTCAATGCACAGATATTACCCCACTACCTCAGCTCATTCTTGTCATTCCTTGGGCTAGAGCTAATGCCCCAGAGTGGGGACATACTTGCTTTTCTTTTCAACCCTTCAGCTCTTTAGGTTTCCAGATTGCTGCCTGAAGTTTTAGTTTTATAATCTTGCTTATTAAGTAATCAGAAATAAGGTCAAAGAGAATTAAAGGCTACAACCCAATGTTCCATGCTTTTCTTACAGATTACAAGGCTAGTGTCTCAGGCCAAAAACAGGCTGAAAAATCTCCACACCACTCCAACCTCAGGATGTGCTTTTATATAACATTTTCACAGTCATTTCTTCTTTCTCATGCCCTGAGGCGCCTGATTATTTGCCACCAAATATTTCTCCATGCTCCCAGAAGGCCGATGATGTACTCATGAAAACAGGACTCCAGACAACCTGTTATCATCTGTGAATTCCTAAAGTGGACATATCCTACAGCCCTACAATCCAATTACAGCATTCATTTCATCCCCTGAACTTTTTGCTGGTTGTATATATGATTATCCATAAATAAAGAATCAACTGAGCAGCAGTCTTCTCTGATTTCCTCTACACTGCCTTTTGTTTGAACAACAATCCTGATATTACATATCCTTCCAACCAAATTGACAACCACTTTTTATTCATGTTTTCTCAAACAGAATTCCATATTTCTGATTCTTTTCATCTTTACGCTCATTTTTCTTATTTCCGATTATGTGCCAACAACAGAGGGATTCCGTTAAACTCTGAAATTATCCTTTGATTCCTCAGACATAAAATGGAAAATAACCAACAATCCCACATGACTTTGATAAATGTGGTGTTCAACTAAACAAACAAGGCCATTAGACGGAGGTGACTCTTGCTGTGGAGGCCTACGTAAGCAAACCAAAATCTAAGCCTGTAAATGCCTCAAGGTTATGACACTGAAATCTAAGGACGACCAATCACAAAGAGCCAACTGGGCTTTAATCTACAACCAAGCCACAATTTCTTTGCCTTCCTTCCACCTTTTCTCTATCCAAGTCTTTCCCCAGCTCTCCTAACCACTTCTGGTTGAGTGCTGCCCAATTCAGATAAATGTTTGCTCAAGTAAATTCTTAACATATTTAATGCAGCTCATTTTATCTTTGAACAGTGGGAACTCAGTTATTCTTGTTTGCCAGAATAAAAAACAAGTTAAATGGCTTTTATTCCACCAAAGTAGTATAGTCAGGCCACTAACTAATTATCATCCAAACCTCCCAACTCCCACTCTCCTCAAGCTCCTAGAAATACCTCGTTTGGCCACCTGTCACAGAGTCAATTTATTTTAATTAAAATAAGCAGTTATTCCGGACAATAAATAGAAACACAAACTTTCTGTGGAAAGGCATATAGATATAAATATCATATCGTATCTGTAGGACGTTTAATGGTGATAAAACATTCCAAATGATTGTTCATTAATTGCTAATTCTCAATATGAAAATCATTTGATATAATAAAGTTGAACAATTAAAAGTGAAAAAAAAAGATCCAGTAGAATCCTTCACTTTTGAAAAAGGATTATTTGTATTTAACATAGTCTTACAACAGATAGAACTGTATATGTATTTTAAGTGTTAGAACCCGGTCACATTTCAAAGTAGAGGAGAAAGAAGAGGATGGAAGTAATTAGAAGAGACACCTGCCTTAAACACAAAGGCCACAGCCTTTTAGCTCTCTAAAATGCTCCGGATTCTTGGTTCTTCCAGAGATATTCCGAATCCATAAAGAAAAACTTGGGATGTCAGGATTTCAGAAACTATTGCCCAAGGGTGGCCAAAAACACAATTTAAAGATCGGTGAGCTGTTTTTTATTGACATCTTTTTCTAGTAATACTTTTTCCAAATTGGAAGCATCGATTTTTCAAAAGTCAGAAATAGTTCATAAAAATCCCAGTTGTCATTCTCTCTCTGTCTCAAATAAATAAATAAAATCTTTAAAAAAAAAAAATAAAGGGCACCTGGGTGGCTCAGTTGGTTAAGTGACTGCCTTCGGCTCAGGTCATGATCCTGGAGTCCCTGGATCGAGTCCCGCATCGGGCTCCCTGCTCGGCAGGGAGTCTGCTTCTCCCTCTGACCCTCCTCCCTCTCATGCTCTCTGTCTCTCATTCTCTCTCTGTCTCAAATAAATAAATAAAATCTTAAAAAAAAAAAAAAAACACAGTTGTTTTTCAACCAGAACAACTGTATAACTATCACCAGCACATGCTCATCTCATTTTTTAGCTGGTTTTAAATGAAATCCAGTTGCATTAACATTCTCTTCTGTCATGAATTTTTTTCCTACATTACTTAAGTGTTTACTAATTTGTGAAATATTATGATTATTTTGAATATATAGCAACATAATAATTTATAGATAGATCGATCTCACATTTTCTAATATGTATAATCACTTATATTGGCAAATAAGCATTTCTATTCCCATTTTTTAAATAATTAATAAGCTTCATTTCTTAGAGAAGTTTCAGCTTCACGGCAAAACTGAACAGAAAGTTGCCATATACCCTTGGCCCTCCCACATGCACAGCCTCTCATGTTATCAACGTCCTTCACCAGAGTGGTACATTTGTTACAATCCATGAACCTATTTTGACACATCATTATCAGCCAGAGTCCACGGTTTTCATTAGTGTTCACTCTGTGTGACATGTATCCACCTTACAGTATCAAACAGTGTTTTTCACTGCTCTAAGAATCTTCTAAACACATTTTTAGATATTTAGAATAGTCAAACCCAGCAAATTAGGCTCTGGTAAAATAATTTCTCCTGGGGGCGCCTGGGTGGCTTAGTCCAGTTGAGCGCCCGACTCTTGATTTGGGCTCAGGTTGTGATCTCGGTATTGTGAGGTAGAGGCCTGCTCAGAGGGAAGCTGTGCTCAGAGGCTAGTCTGCTTGAGACTCTCTCCCTTTCCCTCTGTCTGACCCCCCCACTCTCTCTCTCTCTCAAATAATAAATAAATCTTAATATATATATTTATATATATCTTTATATATATAAAACTTCTGAAGGCAGTCCTTGTTAAGAACAGAATGTTCTGGTGCATTTCAAAATGGTTCCATTTCCCCTCCTCCTGCTAAAGATGAAGGGGATTTTTCTTACATTTTCCCCATATGGATCTGGTTGAGCTTCTGAAAGTAAAACTCACAAAAGTGTGCTCCTCACCAACAATGATGGGGTCTCACAGGAGTTTTTAACTCTCAGAGTTGTGCACACTGAGCTTTCAGCAATTCATTACTTACAGTTCAGATTTTCCCACCCAAGCAGAGGTTCCCATGGTGCTTGTGGGTTTTTGCTCTGGTAGGTTGTGATTCTCAACAGTTGCCTTGTGCCATCACTTTTCCGACAAATCTAAGAAGAGTTGATTTCTCAGTTTCTTCAGCTTTTTCAAGTTCTTAGGATGGAGTAGTGACTTCTAAGTTCTTTAGATGCTGGACCAGAAACAAGAAGTCACTGTTCCCATTTTAGGATGAGAGAACGAAGAACTGTAGGAGGTAAGTCTCTTCCCAAATATCACACAAGTATTGGAGATAGAATTGAGACCTTAACCTACTAATCCCAAATCTGAATTATTAGCCTGTTTTGTAATTGTGTAAAAGGAGGATTGGATCCTTATTTATCCATTCTGGAAAGGAAGTGATTAAATTTGGGATACTGATTCAATTTCTTACACTCAGGAAAGAAGGTCATTAAAAGAGCATTCTATTCCTAAGAATTTATCTTACTTAAATTATGAAAACTTACGTATACAAATAGGTTTATTACAGTGTGATTTATAACAGAACAAACATAAATAGCTGGAATGATTATGGTAATTATGCACATCCTTGCAATGGGATATTCAGAAACACATGTAACAGCAGAGTTAAATGTTTATGATACTGTATTAAGTGAAAAAGACTGACTATAAAACTATATCTATTTAAAATGGACAATAAAGGAAAATAGAAAAAAGTACTCGTTGGGAGTTGAGTCTTGAGCTTTACAAAGAAATGAATTGCATTGTGATAAATGTGTACCATAAGTAACTTTTTTAGAAAAATGCATTAATGATACTTTTATAGGCAAGTTGGAGACACGGTCTTAGTCTTTGGGAAAAAAAAAAAGGACAGATTATTTCTTACAAGTTTAGTTTAAAATTTAGAATTGTAATATCAGCTTTCAACAGGAATATGTCATTGTTTACATGGAGAAGTATGCTAGCATAATGGGTACCAGCCTGTTCCCCTTGCTATCTCATGTACTTAAATGAATGGCTTTTCAGAGGCTTACTAAAATTGCATTGCATGTTAGTTTAAACTAGGTATTTATGGTACAACAATGCAGGGAATAAAAGGAAAGGAACACTGAGCAATTTCTATAGAAAACGGATTTTAGTAATGTGGTTGGGTGCAAAGCACCATCAACAGACTTGTATTCACCCTCACTCATTCTGCACACAGTAAAAGATGCAAGCACCTAAATCCAAGAGAGTAGATAAACCTGACTTGAAATGTGTTTCTCTCTTTGGTATAATGGTATAATTTTTTTTTTTTCTTTTTCAATAATTCCTTGCAGCTCCAGCTCAGGCACAATGAATTGCTGGCTTCTTTATTGAAGGGGGGAGGTGAAGTGGGGGGAGACACCACTTTTTAAAGCCAATACCAAAGAAAATAACTCCTTTTGTGTATAGAGGGATCAATAGTGGTCTCTGTGTTCTATTTCTTGTTTGTATTTTCTATTGATGTGTAGAAAACCTAGACATTTGGCTTTAAGTGTTGTTTAAAAAATTTTTAACAGAAGGAATAGAGAAGCAAACAGTAATTTTAACCATCATTGACCTACTTTTCTAAAAATTCCATTCTGTTCTTAATACACATACCCCAACAAAAGAAACAATCTTGATGTATATCTACATGACATGCAAAACATTTCCTAACTTTATTATTTTCTCTAAGGCAATGAATGCAATTATGAAAGAGCTCTAATTGGAATTATTTTAAGATCAGGAATTTTCAACCATGATAATTATTTACATATAGCCTTCTCTGCCTTTAATTATTATGGGAAGATGATTGTCTCACTTTGAACAAATGGCTGAGTAGATTGGAAAAAGGACATCCATGTGATGGTCTTTTTCCATGCTTGGAATCTGCTGGTTTTATACCAAATCAGGAATGGAAACAAGCAAATCCATTAGAATGTCTAGTTTTTTAAAGAGATGTGTATCAAAAAGGCATTTTCCTTCAGACATTATAAGCTGAACAAGCAAACAAAACAATAAATTGCTATATACATAGACTGAAGGGTTTAATGACTTAAGAATCACACTGAGTAATGTCTACCAGAGTATAAGTTATCTATGGGCCAATTATAGCTGAAACAGAGAAATGGCTTCCATAATGAAAGCAATCTATATATTTCTCTGATTGGAAACTTGACCTATTTTTTTTCATTTATTCAACAAATAGTATTCATTATACACTAGGTGTCAGGCACCATACTAAGGATTATGGATAAAATGTATGGAATAAAGGCAATTATTCCTTTCTCAACTTAAAATTGAGAGACAATTACAATATAAAGTGATATGCTCAGTAGAAAGTTGGAGAGGGAAATACAGGCATAAATTCATAGATGAAGCTACCCTAGAAATAATAAGTGTATTAGTCAGAGTTCTCTATAGAAACAGAACCAGTGGAGATGATAGGTAGAGATGTAGATAAATAGATATAGATATATAGACAGAGATCTAAGAGAGAGGGAGAGAGAAAGAGAAAGAGGTTTATTATAAAGAATTGGCTCACATGGATATGGAAGCTGAGAAGTCCTAAGATCTGCAGTTGGCAAGCTGGAACTGAGAGTCAATGGGGTAGCTCCAGTCGCAGGGCAGGAGAAAAACCAATGTCTCAGCTCAACCAGTCAGCTCCCCCTTACTCAGTCTTTTTGTTCTATTCAGGTCTTCAGTTGATTGGGTGAGGTCCACCCACATTCTTCATGGCAATCTGCTTTACTTTGCTCTACCCATTCAAATGTTAATTTCATCCAGGAACACCCTCACTGACACACCCAGAAAAATGTTTAACAAAATGTCTGGGCACCATAGGGCCCAGTCAAGTTGACACTTAAGATTAACTGTAACAGTGGGTTAGGTCAAGAAGGATTTCTGGAGGAAGAGAAATCTAGCCTGAACACTGAAGGACCCAAAGAGGGAGAGGAATTGTGTCCTAGGGTGGATCATACCCAGAACCTCACTCATATGTAATTTAGATGATTTCGATGATAAGATTTGGGGTCTTTAAGATGACGACATTTCGATCAGAATTTAGACTTTGAGTTGATGTTGTAATGGTTTCAGATTTGGGGAGATCTTGGGATGAGATGAATATATTTTGCGCATCAGGTGGACATGAATATTTGGAAGCTGGAGGGCACTGTGTTAGGCAGAATAATGGCTACCAAACATTTCCATTTTCAAATCCCCAGAATCATGATTTTGTTAGTTTACATTGCAGAGGGGACATTGATTAAGGTTAGGACCTTGAGATCAGGAGATTATCCTGGATTATCTGGGTGGGCCCAACCTACTCACATTTGCTTTTAAAAACTGAAAAACTGGGGCACCTGCGTGGCTCAGACATTAAGCGTCTGCCTTCCGCTCAGGTCATGATTCCAGGTCCTGGGATCGAGCCCCGCATTGGGCTCCCTGCTCCGCAGGAAGTCTGCTTCTCCCTCTTCCACTCCCCCTGCTTGTGTTCCCTCTCTCGCTGTGTCTCTCTCTCTCCGTCAAATAAATAAATAATAAAAAATCTAAAAAAAAAAAAAAGTGAGAAACTTTCCCAGCTACAGTGAGGGGGATGAGATGGTAGAAAAAGGAGGATAATGCTATGATTATCTTCTTTGTTTTTTCTTTTTACTTCTTAAAACTATTTGAATAATTTTTAGAATCTCATGTTAATTTTCTTGGTTAAAATCATAATTTCTTGGGGTTTTTGGTGGTGGCGGTAGTGGCTGACCTAGGTATTAGAGTATTCATGTTTAACTTCTCTAGTCCATGTTCAATGCTACAATGTGCTATTTCACGCAAAATATGGAAATCTGACAACCATATAGGGCTGTATTCTTCCTGTCCTTTGTGTTATAATTATTATATGTACTACATCTATACACATAGAAATAGAGGAAAATGGCAAAAGGAAACAAAAATATTGACTTTTGCATTTACCCAGATAGATAGCATTTCCAATGTTCTTCGTTCTTTTCCAAAGCTCCAAGTTTTCATTCTTGTGTCTTTGTGATTCATCTTAAAGAACTTCCTCTTCCTTTAGTATTCCTTGTGGTACAGACCCACTGCTTCTAGTTTGGTTTTATCTAAAAATGTCTTAATTTCATTTTCATTTTTGAGTGATTATTTGGATATAGAATTCTGCATTGACTATTTTCTTTCAGCATTTTAAAGATGTTGTTCTGCTTTCTTCTGGTCTCCAGGGTCCAATGAAAAATTAGATATTTGTGGCCCCTTATGTAATATGTCATTTTTCTCTTGCTACTTGTTAGAGTAGCTCTTTTTTTTTTTTTTTTTTTTTTTTTTTTGTCTTTCAACAGTTTGACTAAGATCAGGCTTAGCTGATCTTCTTTGTGTTTATCCTCCTTGTTTTTCCTCTAGCATCTTGTAGCTTCAAATTTTGCTTTCTTATTAAATTTGGGAAATTTTTATACATTATTTCTTCCAATACTTTCCCCTTCATTCCCTTTTTTCTCTCTTTCTGGAATCAATGTATTTGACCATCAAAGGTCAGCAAACTCTTTCTGTAAAGAGCCAGATAATAAATAATGTAGAATTTGCAGGCCACATATCTCACATATTTTTCTTTTAAAAAAATTTTTTTTAAGCAATCTCTACTCCCAACATGGGACTGGAACTCACAACCCTGAGATCAAGAGTCATGCACTCTACCAACTGAGCCAGCCGGGCTCTCCCTTTTTTAAATTCTTAATTGTGGTAAAATATACATAAAATTTACCACCTGAATCATTTTTAAGGGTCCAGTTCAGTGGTAATAAGTACATTCACATTGTTGTGCAACCATCACCACCATTCATCTCCAAAACTCTTTTGATATCCTTAAGTTTCATCCATGTTGTGGCATGTATCAGAATTTCCTTTCTTTTTAAGGCTAAATAATATTCCATTATATGCATATGTCACATTTTTTTTAATCCATTCATCCATTGATGGGCACCTGGGTTGCTTCCACCTTTGATTATTGTGAATAATGAGGCTATCAACATGAATGTTTTTTCTTCTTTTTCAAAAAATAATACTTTAGAAGTGTAACAACAATTCTTAGCTTACAGGTTGATTTGGCCCATGGGCCATAGTTTGCTGACTTCTGAAATAGGTCCTTGAGACACTTTTACCTTTTTAAAAATCTTTTTTTCTCTATGTGTTGTTGGTTTTTTATAATCTTGAGTAATTTCTGTTGTTTTTTCAAGTTCATTTACTCTTTCACCTAATATGTCCATTTGGCTATAAAATTCATCCAGAGATTTTTTTTTAATTTCAGAAAATTCATTCTTTAGTTCTAAAATTTCCATTTCAGACATTTCATTCACAATAAATATGTCTAGTTTTTACTTTATTGATGATAATGATAGCCATTTTGAAAACCTTGTCTGTTAGGTCCAACATCTGTTTCATTTTGAGGTTTGGCTCGATCCATTTCTTCTTTTTGAGACTGTGAATTTTTTTTGGTTTTCTTATGTTGGATAATTTTGCATTGTATCCTGGATATTGTCAATGTTAAATTTTAGGGATTCTGAGTTCTGTTATTTTTTTTACTGATGTGTTGTTTCCTTTGTTTTAGTAGTAAGTATTCTTGACATAGCTTGAACTGCCAACTTTATTTCTTGGGCAGAAACTCTCTTCTGTTTGAATATTTTTTATTCAGTGCAACCACTTACCTCTGTCCCACATATAGATAGTTCAGGGGTCGAAGAAATGGGGTAAGCAGGACTTGGGAATTCACTATTTGACTCATTCTCTTCTGGGAATCCCCTACTCTCTTCAACATTCACAACTTTCAAGCTTCGGATTTCTGATTCCCGAACCAGAAAGATTGTTGTTTTTTTCCACATGTGCCCAGCCCCAGTTCTGCCCACCACATGGACGGCACTTAGCCCCAGACTTAAAGTGAAAGCCATGGAGAGAGAAATTTACTTTAGACCTCCCACTTCCCAGCAAAGTATTTTTACTTCTCTTCACTCTCTTTCAGACAGTTGTACCTCAGAGTGTTGCTTTTTGTATTGTCTGGTTCCATAGTTATTTCCTATAGGAGTGTCATCTTTTTGTCTTGGTCTATGCCTATTTGCACAGATTTAATCAAAGATTAATAAATCTCAGTCATTATAACAGCTGGGAGGCAACTTTTTCTATATTTGGTGCAGGAAAGCTATAGAACTAACCATCCACTCCACCCTACCTTCATGTATTAATTGAAAAATATATTTCCAATACTTGATGCTCAATAAGAGTTCTTGTGAACTAGAGAGGTAAAAACATTAATAACAATGTAGTTCCATAAAGAAGAATTCCACAAATAGTAAAATTGTTATCTATTATGATTCATAACAAGATTTTGGTTTTCATCCTTCTAGAAGAGTTTCTATTTAACAACCTAGGAATTATTAATTTAATATAAAATGTGAAAAATACCAAATTCATATAAGACTGTTAATGGTGTATTTTTACACATACTTGGTTAAGAAAAATAGTATGACCCTGTGATAAAAGAAGAATTTACATTTACATTATTTCCCCTCTCTCATTTTTTAACATAAAGAATAGCAATAAAGTTTGAGTGAAAAAAATAATCCACTGCTACATTAGAACAGCCATTGCAATATTTAATACCTTTATATTAAGCAGTGGGTTTTTTTTCATGTTGACAAAGAAATAAAACAGTATGATATTATTCGACAACGTAGCACTCTTGAGTCTAGCAAATCTAAGGGGGAAAAGAAAATAATATATGTAAGAATCCAAAGAGTTGGAAGTATTTGTTCCCATATTACTTCTTAAATTGTTTATGACTTAGTTGCATTTTACTTTTGTCTCTGAATCAATTCCACCATGGGGAAATATCTAATTCAGATACCTCAAATAAAGCAGAATTAGTTTTTCTTTTATGAAAAAAAAGACAAATGTGAAGCTCAAAGAATTTTCACAGTGTGAGCATACCTGTTTAACCACACCACAAAGAAAAAATAGAATATTACTAGAGCCCCAGATGACCCTCCTTTTGTCCCCTTATTCACCATCTTGCCCCAGAGCACTAATCTAATTTCTAGCAGCATAGATCTGTTTAGTCTGCTCTCGAAATTTGTATAAATGGAACCATTTTGGACCTTCTGACTTTTTGCCTCAACATTGTGTTCCTAAGTCTTTTATGTATTGTTGTGTGTTGCAATAATGTATTCATTTTCATTGATGTGTTCTATTATATTAATTGATACTTTTTTTAACCTCTTCCACTTAAATTAAATGTCTAATTTGTTTCTGGTTTGCGGAACTTACAAAACTATTGTGAAAATTCTTGTATACCTCTTTTGGTGCACATTTGTACATATTTTGGTTGGGTATACACTTATTCTTGGAGTGGCTGGATCATGGAACAGGCATATATTTAGCTACAGATAACTGCCATTTTCTAAATAAATCTATCAATTACACTCTAAGCAGCAGCATTTCAGAGTTTCTATTGTTCGAGATCCATATCAACAATCAGTATTATCTTTTTTTTTTTTTTACTTTAGTCGTTCTATTTGGTGTGTAACAACAAATTGGGATTTCAGTTTGCATTTCTCTGACAAGTAATGAGGCTGAATATCTCTGTATAGGTTTATTAGACACTTTGGGAAGTGCCTGCTTTTATCTTTGCCCATATTGAATTTTCTTCCTTTTTATTATCTGTAGGAGTTATTTATATATTTTGGGTATAAGTCCTATATATTTTACATTGTAAATACCCTTTCCCACTCATAGCTTGCCCTTTTACTCTTTTGATAAATGTAAGTTCTCAATTTTAATGTAACCCAATTTATCTGTCTTTGTCCTTAGGGTTAATGCTTTGTACTCTTTTTAAGAAGTCATGGGATGCCTGGGTGGCTCAGTCAATTAAGTGTCTGCCTTCAGCTCAGGTCATGATCTCAGAGTCTTGGGATTGAGCCACCCCTCGGGCTCCCTGCTCAGTGGGAGCCTGTCTCTCCCTCTGCCTGCCACTCCCCTTGCTTGTGCTCTCTCTCTCTCTGTCAAATAAATACATAAAATCTTAAAAAAAAAAAAAAAGAAGTCTTTAAGTTTATGAAGATCCTTTCCTATATTATCTTCCAGAAGTTTT
This sequence comes from Mirounga angustirostris, assembly GCF_029215605.1. Classification (NCBI taxonomy): domain Eukaryota; kingdom Metazoa; phylum Chordata; class Mammalia; order Carnivora; family Phocidae; genus Mirounga; species Mirounga angustirostris. Next base: position 52,176,677 of record NW_026991709.1, on the reverse strand, counting down.
AATTATTATTATTGTTTTATCTTTCATATTTGATCTTTTTGCATGGTATAAATATAGAGATCAAGAATCATTTTTCTTCATATGGATATCTAATTGATCTAGTACCATTTTTGAAAAGACTATTATTTCCCCCACTATACTATAACATCTCATTTGTGATGATCACATAACAATATGTTTGAGTCAGTTTTTATAATGTCTAACCTGTTTTATCTCTATTCTGGTTTATTTGTCTCCTCTGTGCCAATAACATAATGCATTAATTATCGTTGCTGTATAATATATCTTGATATTGATAGTATAAATCTTTATTAAAAATTATATCAGATAATTTTGAATCAACTTATTAATTTCTAAAAAAGCATTGGGATTTTTATTGTGATTGTATTGAATCTGTAAATCAACCCAGGGAAAATGGACATCTTTTCAATAGCTTCTTCAAACTATGAATATGGTATATCCCTTCATTTCTTTTTATCAATAAAATTTAGTTACTTTTCATGTCAAAGTCTTATACATATTTTACTCTATTTTTTTCTGGAGATTTTATGTTATTTTTGGCTATTAAAATAGTAGCATTTTACATTTTTATTTTCCAATTGTTTATTGATGCTTTATAGAAATAAAACGAATGAATATTGAAATCCATTCCTCCATCTCTGATACTTGACAACCTCTAAAGTAAGTGATTTATTGATTTAAGTCATCCTTTCCACCTCACTCCATTTCCATAGAGAATACATTAATTCAGATGTCATAATCTCTCCTAGTATATTGCCCTAGTATTTTACTAACTAGTCATCTAAGCATTATCCTAGTTTCTGGTTTAATATACCTCTAATCCATCATTATAAAATCCAAAACTAATCATGTCACACTTCTGATTTAAAAACTTTTCATAACCTAGAGATAGAATTCCTTACTGTGCAAGATCATTGATTGACCTAAGTTAGCTATGTAAATGAGTTATTAACCCAAGCATCACTAAACTACTTATAGTTATCTAAATGAACCATACTTTTTAAAATCTATGTGCTTTACCATGTGCTCTTTCCTTTATTTGTAACGCCCTTTCTTCTCTTCCCTACCTGGTAAGCTCCTACTCAGCCTTCAAGACTTAATTCAAATGGCTATGTTTCTGAATACCCCTGGCCTCATGAAGCAGATATAATGACTCTCTCCCCAACATTTTCTTTGCACAGCTATGAAAGTCTGTATCTACAATTTTCTAACATACACCAGTTAATATTATCTCAGTTTACACATAAAAGACAACCTTAAAACATGGACTTGAACAAAAATAGGTTTCTTAGGGTAAATGCTTAAGGCTATGCGATGGGTTCAAGGACCTCTGGTAAATCAGTAAGTCTTTCATCTTTCTATTCTGACTTCTTCAGTGTGGTTTTCATTGTCTATTTCACCTGTTGGAAAAGAAGATAGCTGGAGCTCTACTTATTATTTCCGTTTTTCTGGTTGCAGGAAGAGAGATAATGATGATGATAATGGACATATCTCCCAGCCTTCTATGCAGAACATTTTGGGTAGTCCTATAAGATATTTTTGCATGCATGTCGTTGGCTGAAAAATAATCACATGGCCATGCTAACTACAAGTAAGGCTGGAGAATATATTCTTTTTGCTCAGTAATTTATTGTCTAAATGAAGACTATCAAAGACAAAATGAATATTGTGTTGGCCCTTAGCCGTCTGTGCCATTTTCCCTTATTATAAGTTTATGGATTGTTTCCTATTTATCTCTCTATCTCATGTGGACAACACAGAGCTTGGCATAGTAGGCAATCATTAAAATTTTAATGAAGAATGCATTTGATACAGTAAGAGGTATGTGAATATATTTTGCAGCAATGCCTATTTCAAGAGACTACCTATTTCAAGTGCAACCAGCACTTGAAAAGAAAATAGATCTCAACCTAAGTCATCCAGTTTGGCCTCATTTTTGAAGATCTGTAAAATTACAGCCCTGAAATGTTGAGTATTCTTAGCTAATATTGATTTTGTTGATTTGACGTATATGTAAGCATATTCAGCTTCTGAGAGCATTTTTTTTTAAAGATTTTATTTATTTATTTGACAGAGAGACAGACAGAAGAGCACAAGCAGAGGGAGTGGCAGAGGGAGAGGGAGAAGCAGGCTCTGCATCGAGCAGGGAGCCCGATGCAGGACTTGATCCCAGGACCCCGGGATCATGACCTGAGCCAAAGGCAGACGCTCAACCATCTGAGCCACCCAGGTGCCCTGAGAGCATTTGAAAAAATATTATGAGGAAGGAAAAAAATGAGGAACTTTGGCTAAGAAAGTATATATAGTCAGCAACTCACTCCAACAGATTTTAGAAACTTTTCCATTTGGGAAGACTTTGTACTCACACTTTAAAATATTTCAATGACACAATACTGTACAGTATGATAAAGCAAGGAGGTATAAATGGGCAAAGGGTAAGTTCACAAAATATTAATCTAGTCTGTGGTCCCTTTCCAGCGTGTGTGGGTAGATTAAGGTCACAAGAATTACAACAACAAGAAACTTATGAAATTTCAAGTTTCTGAAGCTAATTAGTGACCAATTTTTATAAAGCTAATGCTTAAAAATCATTCATGTTTCTAAACATAGCTGCCTTAAAGTTTTTAATTAATTTATATTATATTTCTTAAGTTTCCCATTAATTATCAGTGGATTTGAAGAGGGTTAGTTTACTTGTCATGTAAGGTAAAAGGGAAGGGGGATACAAAGGCAAACATAGCTAACTGGCAATGAATATTATTGAAAAGAATCACTGGGAAACATTCAGAGTATTTTACATACTGGAAGAGAAGTTAAACTGAATTTTTTTTCCCACAAAGAGTGAATAAGCTCTGATCACGCATTCAATACTTTATTGATCACATAATACATGTCAGACACAGTGCCAGGTAAGTAAAAGAACCATGCTCCTACTTATACAGGGCTGAGAACCTGGTAGAAGAGACAGATTTTAATCAAATAATTACAGTCATGAATGTGTAATTATGAAAAGGCAAGTGAACTGAATGAAATGGACATGATATTACGATAGCATGTTAAAGAAAAAAAAAGGCTCCAGGCTCAAAAAGAAGAGGGAAGTGGTTCCACATAAGACTTTCCTAAGAACGTGACTTTGACACTATTGTTGAGAAATACAAAAATTAACTGCTGTTTAGGAGGTTTTGATTAGTCAGTTGTCTTATTTTAATTTGTATAGTAGAAAGTTTAATGAGCAGGATACCTTAAAAAATTGTATTACCAAAGCACATTAAATAATTGCAGGTACTAGGCACATTAATTTTGCAGCAACTTTTGATAGAGAAAATTTCTACCAAATAGTTCTGTCATGAGGGCAATCATGTTTTCCCACCAATATTAGAGATTTCTCTCATCATTCAGTTGTTGTTTGGTGCAAGCCATGTGCCAGAGAGCAACGGACAGGCTTTCTTCCGAGCTGGTCTTGGAAGAGGTGAATTTAGGCTGTGTTTCTTAGGTTACAAAAGCATCACTTCAGCCAGTTTAGAACTGTTTGGCTCCATATGATAGCCACTAGCTAACGAAGGCTATTTACATTTGAATTAAATGTTTATAAAAGTTAAAAATGTCATTCCTCAGTCTCACTAGGCACCTTTCAAGTGTCCAAAAGCCACCTGTGGCCAGTGGCTTCAGTATTGAACAGAACATATCCATCACCAACAAAATTTCTATTGGGCATCACTGGTCTAAAGTACCTAAAGTAGGGTGGCTTCTGCGACCTGAAGAAAATGAAACCTTCAATCATTAAATGGCTTTATCGAAATTGATGCTAGTTTGGCAACAGGAAGCAGAGGGACCCCAGTGAACAGCCTTACGCTGATCCATTTCATGTGAGATTTACTCCATTTTTTGTTAAGAAAAACAACAAATAACAAAATGTAATCCCAAGTGAAAAAAATAAAAGAACGTCCCCTGGGAAAAGAAGCAGAGAAAAGCTGTTGGCTTATGGCTCATTAAGCATTGATTGAGCATCATTTTTCTTAAACTCAGGATTAAGAATGAAGGGCCCACTGATATGATCTCTTCTTTCACCTTGGAAGTTTCTTATTGGTTTCCTTCTGGTCTCCACAGAATATATTCACAGATGTTAATTATTTATCTTCGCTCTAGGCTTCCGGAAAATAGAACATGAGACAAAGATTAAAGCACCTGTGTTTTATTAGTAGCTAAAAGTCTAGCACAGTGAAAATGAAGAAATTAAGAGAGATGAGGCAAGGAAAAATGCAAATGATATAATGAGAAGCAGTGCTAAGAAGTGTACCTTATAAAGAGACAATGTAGGTCACTCAGCAGGTGTTTTCCCTCAGTATGTGGGGCTTCTCTGGAACGTTTGCAAGGAGAAAAGATAAATTGGAGCAGTCCACGAAATGGAGAGATGAAGGGATATTAATGTGCCCTGTTCTCTTTCATCTCCTTTATCCCACTGGTCAAGGTTCATATAATAGGGAGCTGACCCTATAGGAACTGTGTTCCAATATGTATTATTAAACAGGGCAGCAATCCATCCAAGCTTGGAAGGGAGGGGGGGGCAGTAGGGTATAAATAGGTCATAATATATAGAGGCAATAGAGTATGTAGGCCCTGATGTTCAACTTGGACTCCAACCAGATTGGGAGCTTGGCAAGAGCACCAGCAAAGGAGGCGGGAGTGTGGTGCAGGAGTAATGTTGAAGTAATGAAAATTAAAATGAAATTAATATTGCAATGCAGGTAGTTAAATCGTTAAAGACTGAGAAGGAAATAGGGGAAGGGCATTGTTTGATATCATAACATTCACAGATGCTTGGAATTTTTAGGAAGAATGAAGAGCGAACATTCTGGAAAGGTCATGAAGAAGGTGAAAAAAAGAAATAAAGCCAACAATCATCACTTGAAAGAGTTGCAGGGAAAGCAGTGTCCTCAAGGGTGGGGCATTTTTGTGTTAAATAAAGGAATGAAGAATTTACAAAAGGTTGAACATAAAGGGTAAGTTGATAACTTACTCAAGTTTGAGGGAACAAAGTAGAAGGGTTTGACAGATTGGGAGGGTATAAGACTGGGTTAGAGTAGGAGATGTATAGAACTTCGTGGGAACGAAGATTTAGACCCCACTTAGGGAGGGTTTGAGAGTACGGAATGGATGGGGCTTGCAGTGCCAAGCAGAGCCCTGTGTGTCTGCTCCTCAGTCATGGCCAGAACCTGGCCCATGAGGATAAGAGAAGAAAACTGGCTAGGGAGCACCAGGCTCTCCAAGGGCACCCTCTCCCCAGTGCAGTGCTTTTCAGACATTATTGAAGCACTGGAGGGCAGTCTTACTGGAAGACTCTGGAAGGGGGGACAGTGGGGTGGTTGAAAATACACCACTTGTTCATGTTTCTTTTCATCAATGTTAACATTTGTGTATGTCACTGTTGAAAAATACTTACCACTGGCTTATATTGCTATCTTGCAGAAAAGAGCAATAGTTGAGGTAAAAGAAAGAACTATAAGTTCTACTTAAGGTGTTTACCTTCAGGCTGATCATCTGTATTGTGTGGCAAAGGATTCTGGTAGCTTATCTAATCACTTTTGCATGAATGAGAGTATGAAAGCTATAGGCTTTGACTTTGTTAATGGGGGGACAAAACTAATATGGAAATCCCCAAATGATATTATCCCAGAACTAGAGTTTTTAAATAGAAATATATCTTTAATTTTCTAGAATGAACTCTGTTTTTAAAACAATTCCACTGCTTTAGTCATTTCTTACATTACCATAAACAGATTAAAAATGACAAAAATCTTGTGCATTCATTAGAATATCTCTAAATATCATATCAAAATCTGGCATATCAAAATATTTAGATCAAATCTAGTTGCTAGAAAATATTCTTTCCAATATTTGCCACTTTTTTGACTTTTTAAAAGAATGTTATAAAATCAAATGCATTTTTTTAGAAAAAGTCATTCCATAGTGCATGGGCTGTTATTATTACATAAATCTTGACTATCTCCATTTGTGCTAATCAAAATGCATAGAAACATGAGTTACTACAATCTTCAAAAACAACTACAACATGTATAGATATTCTTCATAAATCTGGAAAATATATATATATTTTAAGCCCAGGTATCCTCTTGTCCTTTTCTAGTTGCATTAAGACCCCTTTTTGGAACTGAATACAAATTATGTTTAACACAAGGATCCACACACCCCTTCCTGAATGTGTGGCTATTTTCTTCATTTTATGCACAACACTCAGGTTCTGTGCAAGCCAACAAAACACTTATCGTCTGAGAGTTAAAGAAAGCATGAAATCAAATAGCCATTGTGCTACCATTCCTCCTTGTTAATATAAAATTTCTGATAATAGACCTGAAAGGAAATATTCTTATGTAGGATAAAAACTTAAAGGCAGCTTTAACAATCTCAAAAACAGAGAATGAATGTAGGGAGAGCATATAATGCATTTTCCCAGGCAAACCAGTGACTCCAAAGAAAGAGGAGTTGAGTTATAATCAAGTGAGATGTAGTAAAGTAAAACAAAACAAAACAAAACAAAAAACAGGAACATTTAGGGAAAATTCCTCTTTTTCAAGACCAAAGGAATAAAGAAAAAAGTCTTTTCCTCTAATAAATAAAAGATCTCACTCAAGGAAGGCATGAGATCCAACTACAAAGTGCTCTGGCTAATTACAAACACACCAGCTTGCAAATACACTGGTAGGTTTGGTTTATTATTTTATCTTCTGAAAAAAATTTAAAAGTCAGAAAAGTTAAGAAAATAACACACACGTATCCACTACCCAAGATGACAAGTATTTTTTCTTTGTTATATTAGCTTCAGACATGTTTTCATAAAATAAATGCAATTATTATGAATAAAGTGGGTCTCCTTTGCTGACCTCCATCGTTCTACTTATCCCATAACTATCCAGAGGCCATGGCCATCATAACCTTGTGATTCAGGCACTTGGTGCTTTTCCACTTCCATCTCCTATACAGTAGATCCCCTTCTCTTTGATTTTACTTTCTGTGTTTCAGTTATCCGCGGTCAACCACCGTCCGAAAGCAGATGGATCCTCCTTCTGACATATGGTCAGAAGGTCAACAGTAACCTAACACCACATCACAATGCCTACGTCATTCACCTCACTTCCTCTCCTCACAAAGACATTGTGTAATCTCACATCGTCACAAGGAGCCTGAGTACAGTATGATATTTTGAGAGACCACATTCACATAGCTTTTATTACAATATATTGTTATAATTGTTCTATTTTATGATTGTTGTTCTTAATCTCTTACTGTGCCTAATTTATAAATTAAACTTTATCACAGGTATGTATGGTATAGGAAAAAATGTAGTATACACTGGGTTTGGTGCATTCATGGTCTCCAGCATCCACTGGGGGTAATGAAATGTATCCTCTGCAGATAAGGGAGGACTATTGTATATATTGTCACTACCAAAACATTGTATATTTTAAATTCCCATAAATGTTCTCATTGTGTGCTAACATTTGCAACTTGGTTTTTCTTTTTCATTCAATACTATATTTTCGAGATCTATTCATGTTGGCACGTCACTTGTAAAAAATAGATTTTATTTATTCATCCCCCTTTTGATACTGATTTTTTAATTTCTGATATGTCACTATTAAAATTACTTTATAGTAAACACCCTTATTTCTATCCTCATGTCATGCAGGAAGTTGTTGGTATGTACACGTCTTAGGATAATCACTAGGCACAGATAGGAGCATCTTCAACTCTACGACACATTGCCAATCTGCAAATATGCAAAGCCAGTTGACCTAGTATCAATTACTGTAGAGCTCATCCTTTCATTATTATTTGTATTGTCACCTCTGTCACACATTGTCTTCCCATGTGGGTTTGGGTGTCTTCTTTCTAGGCCCTTTTTGCTGACTCTTGTCCCAATTAAATATTTAATATTATGGCTTTAAAATATGATAGGGGATGAATCAAGTTCTTCCTCTTCGTTTTCCCATTCTAAAAAATTGACTTAAAATAATTTTTGTCAGAATCTAAGACTTGACCAATTACAATGACTTTATAGATAAATTGGTTGAAGAAATTAAGGAGATATTAAGTTTTTGTATTCATTAACATGATACATATTCTCCTTTATTCACTTCTTTTTATATTTTTATTATTTTTAGTTTTCTTTATAAAATAAAATATTACATATCAGATTTATTCTGAATCCTATATTTTTATTATTAGTGGGATATTTCATTATATTTTCTAAGTATGGCTGATATATAGAAATACTATTGATTTTAATATCAAGATTCCAATTCACTTACTAAAATATCTTAATTCATTTTAAGAGTTTTTCTGTGGATTTCCTTGAATTTTCTATCAGCCCAATCATAGTGTGTGCAATTTTAAAAGCCAAAGTTGACTTTATATTTTTAAAGATTTTATTTATCCATTTTAGAGAGAGAGAAAGAGAACAAGCAGGGGGAGGAGCAGAGGGAGAAGGACAAGCAAACTCCATGCTCGGCACTGAGCCTGACATAGGGCTGATCCCAGGACCCTGAGATCATGACCTGAGCTGAAATCAAGATTCAGAGGTTTAACTGACTGAGCCACCCAGGCGCCCTTAAAACTGACCTTAGAAAAAGAAATTTCTAAATATTTAAAAATAAGTATGATGTGGGATGCCTGGGTGGCTCAGTCAATTAAGCGTCTACCTTTGGCTCAAGTCATGGTTCCAGGTTCCTGGGATTAAGCCCCACATGGGGCTCCCTGCTCGTGGGGAGCCTGCTTCTCCCTCTCCCTCTGCTGCTCCCCCTGCTTGTGCTCTCTCTCTCTGTCAAATAAATAAATAAAAATCTTTAAAAAATAATAATATGATGTTTGCAATGGTTTATTTGTTATTATCTGCCATGAAATAAGAATCTACACAAATCTGTTAAGATTTTACAATTTTGAGCCTGTGGTAGATTTTATCCACTTTTTAAAAATTCTTTAATAGATTATATTGACACATTGGTCTGAAATGATCCTAATTTATCAGGACAGATCAATATTTAATGCATAGCTCAGGTTCATTTGTTGGTTTTCTTATCAATGTTCATCTATAAGATTGGTGAGTAAATTTGTTTTCTCCTACTTTCTGTTTTTTTTTTTAAGATTTTTTATTTATTTATTTGACAGAGAGAGACACAGTGAGAGAGGGAACACAAGCAGGGGAAGTGGGAGAGGGAGAAGCAGCCTTGCCGTGGAGCAGGGAGCCCGATGCGGGGCTCGATCCCAGGACTCTGGGATCATGACCTGAGCCGTAGGCAGACGCTTAACGACTGAGCCACCCAGGCGTCCCTGTTTTCTCCTACTTTCATGTTGCATTTTTCTATTAGGATCATATTGCTCTTACAAAGTGATTTGGTTTTGTTTTGTTTTTTTTAATTTTTAAAACAGTTTTCATTGGGTAGAGATTATATGGCAAACTTACCTATTAATCTTCTGGGTTTGGCATCTTTTCCTTTTCTGTGGGTGAGAAGGGAAAAGAGAGAGGGTGAATCAATTTTTTAATGATATTGTCTGCACATTTTGTGTTTCTTCTCGATTCATGTTTGTAATGTAAACATTTTCAAAGCGTTCTCCTTTTGGCATTAAGTTTTCTAATTTTTCCTTTTGATTATTAAATTATCACTATAACTCTAAAAGTAGTCCCTTGTCTTCATTTTCTAATTTGATTATTTGGGCTTCTCTGTCTTCTCTTAGTTAGCCTGGATTGGAAATATTTTATTTATTTATTTTTTCAAAGAACCAGCTTCTGGTTTTCAGATCTCTTTCATTTCCTTGTTATCTTATTACTATTTTTTTGTTCTTAGCTTTATAACTTCTTTCCTTCTATTTATTAAATATATTTCCTTTATGTTTTACTTTCACTTAATCCTCTTAATGATAACTACATATTTCCTATATTTTAAATTTTCTTTTTTCTAATGTATGAATGTATGCCAATAAATGTTCTGCTAATTACTACTCTAACCATATTCCACATATTTTGATATGCCATTTTTTCTTCTATTTATTTCTTATTTATTTATTTATTTATTTATTTATTTATTTATTTTGCTTCTATTCATTTTTAAATACTTTGGACTTTTTGTTGTGATTTCTTTAATCCAAGAGTGATTTATAGTGTGTGTATATGTTTATTTCCATGTATATGACTGTTGGTGTGTTTGTTCACCATCTTTTTGTCATTATTTTCTTTGTATTGCTTTGTAGTCAGATAATACAAGCTGTTTTTTTTTTTTAAATTAAGACTTCCCTATGGCTTACGCTGATCAATTTTTTTATTGGCCTTATGTGTACTGGAAAGAATGTGCAGTATCTTTCTTGAGTATAGAGTTTGACAGGTAGGTAGGTAGACAGAGATAGATTAAAAAAAAAAGAAAGAGTAAGCTGCTGACTGCATTGCTTATATTTTATAAAGCCTCAATAATACGTATTTTTTAACACTTTTTACAAAATTCCAGTATAGTTAACATACAGTGTTATATTAGTTTCAGGTATGTAACACAGTGATCCAACAATTCCATACATCACCCGGTGCTGCTCATCACAAGTGCTCCCCTTAATCCCATCATCTATTTCACCCATCCCCCACCCCACCTCCCCTCTGATAACCATCAGTTTGTTCTCTTCAGTTAAGAGTCTGTTTTTTGGTTTGTCTCTGAGACTTGATAATATTTTCTTGCTTAATAAGCCTCTTGGAGAATATTTTAAAGTTTCCCACTATGATTGTGGATTTATTAATTTCTTCTTACAATCCTGTCAATTATAACTTTATATACTTTAATTGCATATTGTGAGAATATAACAATTTATAATATTTAATATGTATCCACCAATGCACATAAATAAATATAAATTGTTATAATATTTATGTGCATTGGTGGATACTTTAATATTATGGAGAGTCTCATCCTTGTTGAAGCTTTTGCTTTAACTTCTAGTTAATAATTCCATTATTTCATAATAGTATATCAGCTTTCTTTTGATTAGCATGATACATAAGCATATCATTTTTATTCCTATTTCACCTTATGTCCTTTTATTTCAAACTTCCTGTATTTTCTGGATTTACTTGTGTCTCTTTAAAATGGCATTTCAGAGGTGCCTGGGTGGCTCAGTCGTTAGGCGTCTGCCTTTGACTCAGGTCATAATCCCAGGATCCTGGGATCGAGCCCCGCATCAGGCTCCCTGCTCAGCGGGAAGCCTGCTTCTCCCTATCCCACTCCCCCTGCTTGTGTTCCCTCTCTCGCTGTCTCTCTCGCTGTCAAATAAATAAATAAAATCTTTAAAAAAAGTAAAATGGCATTTCATATGAATATTTTAAAATACATTTTGATAAATTTTGTATTTTAAAAGATGAATGGATTACTGATTTCAACCCAGAACTGGCATCCTTTTCTCTTTGATTTTCCTAGGTTTTTTTCCTGTTTTTCTTACCTTTCTTCTGGAATGATAAGGTTTTTAAAATTCTTTTTGTATGTTTTACTTGTATGGATTTAATTGTATTTCTATTATGTTAGTAGTTATAGATATGTATTTAGTACATAATTACCATGTAACAGTTTTTTTTTTTAATTTCTCTGAGCTCACTTTCTTCTTTACTATTATCAACATCTATTTTTTATTATTTGGTTTTGGTAGAAAACAGGGGAAGTCAGCGAACTGGAATTGAGCTATGTCACTAAGCCGCAAGTTCAAGCCCATTTCCAGCAAATGAGCTTCTTGAAATGAAGTTGAGCCTATACATTCTAAACTTGAAATTTTTCTAACAAATTTAACGCAGCCTTCATATCTCTTTTGCTCCTCTCAAACAAGACTCATATATATTATTTCTACCTGGAATGTTAGTTTCACCCTTTTAAAAAAGAAAAGAACAGGGGCGCCTGGGTGGCTCAGTTGGTTAAGCGACTGCCTTCGGCTCAGGTCATGATCCCAGAGTCCTGGGATCGAGTCCCACATCGGGCTCCCGGCTCAGTGGGGAGCCTGCTTCTCCCTCTGACCCTATCCCCTCTCATGTTGTTTCTCTCTCTCTCTCTCTAATAAATAAATAAATAAAATCTTAAAAAATAAATAAATTAAAAAAAAGAAAAAAGAAAAGAACAACAAAAAATTCCACAAAATTACTTACTTTTAACCAAATGTACACACAATTATTATCTTTTTTCTCCCTCACATTGCTTCTGCATCCTATCCCTTCTAACCAGGTACACTTTTCTTTTTGCTAAAGTAAATGCTTCAGGATTTCTTCAGCCAAGGTCTATGGGTGAGAAATCCCATTACTCATTTTTTTTGTGTGTTAAAAATGTTTCCCTAGGGCGCCTGGGTGGCTCAGTTGGTTAAGCGACTGCCTTCAGCTCAGGTCATGATCCTGGAGTCCCAGGATCGAGTCCCGCATCGGGCTCCCTACTCGGCAGGGAGTCTGCTTCTCCCTCTGACCCTCCTCCCTCTCATGCCCTCTCTCACTCTCTCTCTCTCAAATAAATAAGTGAAATATTTAAAAAAAAAAAATGTTTCCCTAGCATCCTTACTCCTGAATGACAGTTGAGGGGTGGACATAATTATGGTTTAGTGTCTTTTTCCCCCAGCACTTGGAAGTTGTTGCTCCATTGTCTTCCGGCCTCTACAACTTCTCAGCAAATGGCTGCTATCATTCAGGTTATCAGTTAGTCTGCTTTTCTCCCAGGGAACTTTTAAGATTTTCCTCTTAAACCATGACATTTTACGGTTTTGTTATATTTGTCAAAGTAGAGAATTGTTTGCTTTTATCTTGCTTATCTGTATTTTCTAAATGAAGATCTGGTCCTTCAGTCTGGCAATTTCAAAGTTATTATCTCTTTAAATATTAACATTTTCTCTTCTTTTGAAAATGTTATGGGGAAAGGTAATTTAAATCAGACCATTCTCTAAATCTCTTATAATTTTGATATCACCGTTTCCATTTCATCTTTCTTTTACGTGTTTTAGGTCAACTCCTCAGTACTCTTACTGATTCATTAATCTCTCCAGTTCTTCCAACCTGATGTTCACCCAGTTTACTCAGGGTTTGGGGTTATTGTTGTTTAATTTCAAGGGCTACATTTTTCATTTCTAAGATTTCTCTTCAGTACTTTTCATAGCCACAGGATTTTGATTCTTGCCCATCTTTTTGGTACTATAATCATTTGTTCTTTCCTTCGTTCATGCATTTTAAGATCTCAAAATACAAATGTCTTGTTCAAATTACAGAAACATAATTATGTGATCAGATCAGTATCTGTATGATGATTACCTTTCATGATTAATTTTTTTCTCCTTGTGTGCTCTGAAACGTTAAGGTGTTCTCTCCACTGTGCCTTTCCTGATGTTGCTGTTCAATCTCTTCTCACCTCTTCACGTGCGACCATTTTACAGTTGTCTCTACCTGCCTTGCTCTTTTATTGGCAGCTGGAGTTTCAGAATGCAAGGATATTAGGCATGTATTCCTACTACATTGGGTCAGGCGTGGCCTAGCCCTGCTGGGAGGGCTATCTGTGCTTCCCTCCAACTCTGGAGGCAGGAAGTGAGTCTTTGCCTCTGGCCCTGGGTGCCCTGGCCTACTGGGCTGTTTCACACACTGAATGTGCCTCTATTCTCCAACCCATTTTGATCATCCAGAGCTGAATCCATGGCGGCTTGCTTATCTCTTGTTCAAGAATTCAGTAGGGCTGTGAATTAAACCATAATTACTGCTACATGTTTGTATTCTGCTTCTGGTCTTCAGATATGTTTATGTTGCTTTTGGTTGTAGCCATGTTTTTTTGTTTTGTTTTGTTTTTTAATTCAATTAGCCAACATATTAGTTTCAGATGTAGTGTTCAATAATTTATCCATAGTGTATAACACCCAGTGCTCATCACATCACATCCCCTCCTTAATGCCCATCACCCAATTACTAACCCTTCCCTCACTCCCCTCCCCTGCAGCAACCCTCAGCAACCCTTTCCTAGAGTTAAGAGTCTCTGATGGTTTTTCTCCCTCTCTGATTTCTTCCCATTCGATTTTCCCTCCCTTCTCCTAAGGTCCTCTGCTCTGTTGCTTGTATTCTACATATGAGTGTAGCCATGTTTTTAAAAAAACATATGTGCTCTATCATCTTTGTTGTAACTTTTGGAGGAGCAGGAGAAATAGTCTATGTAAATTGCCAGTACCACCACAGGTGACTTTTTTCTAATGAGCAAAGGCCATCAGAAGCAGTTACAAGCCTAAATACAAGCCTTAAATGAAAGAATGAAACATCAGTCCTCTGTCACAGTTCCAATTCTGGGTGCCACTTACTTAATTGGGAAGAATCACTCATGTGATATGATTTCAGAGTACGGATTAGTTCCTTTAACCTACTCACACCCTGATGTCTGAAATTTCAAAAAGAGCTTCAAGCATTTGACATAAGAGTATGAATAGTTTTTCCCCTGGTAAAATATACATCTCCTGTGTTAGATATGAATTTAAGCCTTATGAATCATTTATGTACTATCACCTTATTGTGAATCCGTTTGTCAATTCTTTCCTGAGATCAAGTTTTGATTAGAAGGATAGAGAGAATATGAGAACATCCGCTGCCTAGTGTGTAGATTTGGATGATAAATTGTTTTGTTTTTGAAAGAATGCTGGTCTTGGCCTTAGTAAGTAGGAGGTGCCGTCACTTACGACTGTGTCATCTTGGACAGATTTTTAAGTTCTATGAAGTTGGGCTTCCTTAGTTTTCAAAATGGAATTTCTATGAAATTTACATGAAATGATAAATGTAGTAGCACTCTATATATAGTAGATAATAAATGTTAGTGGAAAGTTAGAAAGTAAACAACAGACAGGTGGAAGTTGGAGCTACAAAGGAGTTTCCAAAGCCATCTACTTAGTTTTGCCTTTGTCATCTACAAATGTCATAAAGCTAACGTGCATAAATAATGGAGGTCCTATGACTGAAAAATTAGACATCTAGTTCTTAATTTTAGAGATATAATTTTAGGTGTGAAGGTCTTATAATTGTGGCTTCAGAGGAACGCATTCCAATTGAATAGGGACAGATTTGCTACTGATTTGTCACAGAAGTCAAAGATTCTGAATAAATTTGTTGTCGGTGCATGTTCATTATTTCCATTGCCAATTTCCAGTGGAAACTCTGAGAACTAACAGGTTTGTAAAGAGCAAAACAAATCACTGGCTAAGGAGGCCACAAAGAGCAACTGAGTTTGTTGCTAGTTAGGGGTGTTTGCTTTTGTTAAGTCCTAAGAGAGATACCATGGCTCAGGACTTTGCCATTGAACTAAATCTTAAATTGCACATACATATATTTTTAAGCCCACAAATCAGCCCCAAATCCCATACTACTCTTATAAAATAATCATAATTAATTGCCATGGTATCAAAACTGAGCCCAAAGGACAATAATAACCATATCTTATATTTTCAGTTTCCAAAGCACTTTTATAGGCATTGTCTGACTTGATCCTCACAATAAATTTATAAAGCAGGAATTATTACTTCTAGTACATAGATAAGGAAACTGAGGTTAAAAGAAGTGAAATTATTTCCTCAAGTAATTTGGAGGTCTTTCAGCTCGACTATAATTGGCAGGGCTGATCAAGATTTCCAGAGCCTAACAGTGTCACCTACACTGGAGGTCTTTAATTTTTTATTACAGGCTCCGAGTAAGATCCTCTAAACTATGGGTTATGCGATGTATTCAAAACAATATTCTGAAGATTGCTTACAAGTTTCATGTTATAGACTACAATCAAAACGTGTGTTTTGGCATATAAGAGATACCACTGATTTTTAAATCTCTGTCTCTTGGGGAAATTATTATGTTTTACACATAATATTTCAGAGATTTCTGGCACTTCACAACTTGTTAAATAACTCCAAACTAGTCTTGGAAGCAATTTGTAAATACAATTTTGTACAATACCACAAAACCAAGCAACAAGAAAGGAAAGGCTCTTCCTGACTGGTGGTTAAGTATAACGTGTTCTGATATGTCCAAAATTATCTTATGAGACATCAGATAGTGAACTCAAATAACTACCCAAAGGATTAAGCATGGGGCTTGCCTTAGCAACAAGTTCAGATTCTTTTTGCTCAGACATTGTACTTGCCTGTCAGCATGTTTTAAATAAAACTTAGTTCCTCTTGAGCACGGGGACTATTGTAATATTTGTAGCAGCATGTGTTTCTATGACTTTATATTCCAGCTCTCCAGTGGGCTTTAAAATTATTTGTATGATTTTAAATGAGGTGCTGTCCTCCTACCTGAAGAACAGTAAAAATCATTTCTGTCTCTATTACTCTTCCCCTGTTTCCTGAACTACTCACCCTGGCCTTATTCACCTACATTTCTTTCTACTCTGTCCTTTCATATGCCAATGTTACCGTGATGATACGTGTCAATATTGGCCTGAGAAAAACGTGCCTGGTACACTCTAGCAAGAGAAGTCCGCCGCTCCACCCCACCTCTCTCCACCAACAATCAAGCAGAAAAGCAACCAAGGAAACTGCTCTTCCCTTTTTCAGCTGACTCACTACATCGCCGAGGGAAAATTCTATTACCTGCAGTCTGGTATCCCAGCTTAAGCAAGTTGCATTATGATTTTCATAGGTCTTCAGTAGTTTTGCCTTCTAGGGCCTCTTTACCCATTAAAAAAATATATCATAAATGTTATTTTAGGACTGCATTGGTATAAAGGTGAATATATTGATATTATATATTGAAACATGTTTTACCTAAAAGTTTGTATATTTCTTATGATTTTAAAAGAGACTGAAATATTTTTGGGTTCCTTTAAAGGGACTATGGGGCCCCGGCACTGGGCCTGTTGTACCTAATGGGAAGTCAGCTCCTATTCAAAGGCCAGGTAATACTCAGGAAATCCTTAGATTAAAAAAGAAAAAGGAAAAAAAGAGAGAGAGAAAGAACTTCAGATTTCCTAGAAAACTCTATTAATATTGATGATCTTCCTGATACTCAAGTATCTGAAAAGTATTTAGAGCCTCTTCAGTATCCAGGAAGTAGGCATCTCATGCAAGTGAAATGAAAACCAAAGATAACTAATTTGCCTGATTTCACACACAAAAAATTAGTCTAACACTTATTGAGCACTTACAATGTGCTGGGGCTATGCTATGTGCTATATATGAATCATCACATTTAATTTCATTACTGCTCCAATAAACAGGTATTATTATCATTATTACTTCCATTATACAAATACAGAAATCAGGAGTCAAAAGAAGAAAGTGATTGATTGGTCCAGTGTCCCACAAAAAGTAGATGGTAATGGCAGGATCTAAACTGATAGTTGAGCCTTAACCACTATGTGTGTCCCAGTTGGTATTTAATATGATATATCATTTTTATGATTATAATGTATTAGCATTACTTTTACAATGTACTGTACAAGTTCCTCTCTGAATATTCATTGCTAAAATGGGAAAAGTAAAGATACTCTGCTTTCACTGTTTTATATCATAAGGAAGAATAGGGAGCTCTAATTATAGCCTGTTTTTAATCCACCCTCCTTCCTCCACATACACATCCATTTGTGTGTGTACCTTGCACACCCACACATACACACACAATCTTGCCTCTCCTCCCCTGACCTGTACGGGCAGATTCTTCATAGAACATTCAGGCTCTCTTCCTTTTACTTTTAGTTCAACAAATGTCTTTAGCTCAATTGTAGACCATAGTAGACACAAATAATGCAAATATGAGAAAGACTTGTTGGGGAAAAAAAAGAACCTTCTTAATGAATAAAAATATTTTCTTTTTAATGACAGTATAAACTTGTTTTATTATTTTGACTAAGGGGTCATATCGGGTCCCAATTCTGCTGATATCCACATCCCCTTGGCTCCAGGCAACCTCTAGTAGCTAAAAATAATGTGTATGGAAAGGATTGCATATCACTTGCCAAACGAAGAGAGAGGATAATGCAAGTGAGCCGATTAGTAAGCACGTTGGATGAAGAGCTGTCACCAACTAATGGCCTCAATTTGCACTAACTATTTGGACTAGATGGTGCTAAGATCCTACCCAGCAGCATCAAAAAGAAGCACGACGGGTAGCCTTGATACCTAGCGCCCCGTTGACTATTTCTGTTCTTATCCACCGTCTTTTTGTTGCTCTAACTCACGTGCGTGGTTTTACTTAGCGGAGGTTAGCATGTGTAAAGGGTTCTTCGTAATATCGATTAACTCTGAAAGAGGAAAAGATCGTTAGGCTGACCACTTGTCATTTTGCAACATACAAATATTTAGACATATTTAACAGAAGTAAATGCAGCTTATCCATGGTAGGTACCTAATACAGTGTTAAATATCTTGACTATGTACTAAGGGGAGGGTGATGCATTAAAACATTTGAATTGATTTGGGAAGCTATGTTTTACCTCAGGGAAGTCATCCCTGAGCAAACACTGCTAGTATCTGGATGTTATTTTCATAGGGTGTGTTAAGGTGACCAAAAAGCAGCACAAAGCCAATTGTACTCATTTCCTCTTTCTATTCATGCCCATGCAGGCAGGGGCATCCTGCTTCTGGAGTGAAAGGCAATTCTGGAACAAAAACTCCTCTCATCTAGGAAAGGGAAGTCCTAGGTTTAAAAAACAAAACAAAACAAAAAACTGTATAAAGGCAATTGTAGCATTCTACATTAGAAATAACTCAATACTGTTTAGGTTCTAAAGAATTATTTTTGTCCTGAGCCATATGCAAAAATTTTTCCCAGATCAGATTTATTTTAAGAATTTAGACTTTCCAACTCTTAAGTTGGGGTCAAACTCACATAGCGAATGAGCTGGGAAATTAGAACATGAGACTGCAGTGGTTTTCCACACTGGAAACCCCTGTGTGTTGAGTGTGTGATTGCAGTTCGAGGCCTGGGTTAGAACAATCTGTGGTTTATGTTTTAGAACAGTCTCATCCAAATGCTGGGGCTGCTGACCCGACTTCCTCTAGAAAAGGAGGTAGCTTGAAAAGCCACTTTTGAAAGTAGCCTCAGCGCCGGACGTGTCTCTGGTCAGTCTGCCTTTCTCTTTAACACTTCATAATTTGCGGGGCGCCTGGTGACTCAGTCGGGTAAGCGTCTGCCTTCGGCTCAGGTCATGATCCCAGGGTCCTGGGATTGAGCCCCACATCGAGCTCCCTGCTCTGAGGGAAGCCTGCTTCTCCCTCTCCCACTCCCCCTGCTTGTGTTCCCTCTCTCTCTGTCAAATAAATAAATAAATCTTAAAAAAAAAAAAAAACTTCATAATTTGGACTCAATCATCTTAATTGTTTTTCTGATTTCTTATCCCAACTGGCTACAAAAGCTTATATTTTACAACACAAAGTATATTGAAATCAGTTGGAACAGAGACAAAACCATAATGTAAATGAAATATTATTAGATATGTAGATCTTTACAAAGGGAATCAGACATTTAAATGTGGAGACGTGAGTGGCAGTGAATTTTTTGCTTTCGTGTACTCTGCGTGCTCTATGTGGGAGGCACTATGCTATTAATTGATCCACAATTTTGAGAGAATTGCTTAAGCATCAGGTTCATTGTTACTACAAAAAAAGAGGATTGAGAAGAAAACTGGACTTGATAGTGTGAATTACAAATGAGGATAAAACAGCAAAAACAACAAAAAAAAATAGATAAAACCAAAGGGATGGAGTACAAATAATTATGTAAATTAGTATCAGAGAGATAGTATACTTCAAAAGAGTCTTTAATCCAAGGAAGCCACCAGACTCCCTTCCCTCTTGTTCTTCCTTTTGACTCATGTCCTCAACTTCCTCTATTCTACTCAATATTTTAGGGGCTGTTCAGAAATCCCATGACTCTCACAAGGTATTCCAAAACACTTTCAGTCATAATTCATCTTTCTCCCCTCTGTTCTCATACTGTACTTGTGGTTTGTGTATGTTCTCATACTGTACAGTGGTTTGTGTATGTTTCTCCACCAGTAGATTGAAGTAAAGGGGTCCAGAATACACCACCAGGGCATAAAAATTATTTTGAGAAGACATTTGAGTTTCTGAAATCCATCCACTTAAAAGTAGAGCCTCCCTAAAGAACTCAGTTGGCTTAAATCCCCTACCCCCAAGAGCAACCAGGAATGACTGATTCTTATTACCAGAGATGAAAAGTCCTCAGGCCACACCTAAACAAACATTGTCACAAAACCATCTTCCATCTATTATTCTCCTAAGAGCCAATTTCTTTTCCCTAAAAGTCATTTTTCCATAAGTGCCCTTTCCCTCCTCCTCCCTTCCCCTATTAAGAAGTCATTCGTTTTCCCATAAGAGACTTTCTCCCCCCACCCCTTTTCTGCTATTAAGATGGTCTGTAAGCCCTAAATTCTAAACACCTCTTTGAGTCACACTTTCTGTGAACTCTCTTGTGTACTTAGATGAATATAAATCTGTCTTTTCTCTTGCTAATCTATCTTTTGTCAGTTTAATTTGCGGGAACCCAAGACACAAACATAAGAGGGTGAAGGAAAAGATTTTCCTACACCAAGAAGGCAAAGAGAATCAGTCATCTCTGCGGTCCTCAAAGGCCAAGGTCATGTGAGGTATCCAATACAGTTTTGCTGAGCTGAAATCAGATTCAGTGACCTGAACTGAAACATATACTAAATTGGTGACCAAGTATGTAGAAGCCTGCGAGAATTAAAAACCTGCAGTGAAGAAGGTATTGAACCCTGGGGCCTGGGTGGCTCAGTTGGTAAGGCACCAGGCTCCTGATTTGGGCTCAGGTCCTGATCTCAGGGTTGTGGGATCCAGCTCCACATCAGGCTCCTCACTCAGCGTGGAGTGTGCTTAAGATTCTCCCTCTCCCTCTCCTAGTGTCCCTCCCTCACCCCACTCATGCTCTCTCTCTCCCCTTTCTTTCTCTCTAAAATAAATCTTTTTTTAAAAAAAGAAGGAATTGAAGTCAATGATTTTTAGAAAAAGACTTTATACCAGACCTATAAGAGCTTCCTAAGAGCTGAGGTTGAAATAAACATGAATTAAAAAGGGTTATAAGATACCAAGAGTCTAATTTATAGGTTAATATTTGCCAAACCAGACTAAATTTGGACTGGCCTTGTTATTATGCATTTATATATTCTTTGCATTTTTAATGTTCACACAGTGTGGTAGTTCTGCATGGTGACCAACTAGGTATGGCTACTTTGCTAAGAGGATGGTATGACTAGGATCCCAGAGTCATAGTCTTTTGAGAAGAGATCCTTAATGTACTAGGAAAAATCAGAAATTTATTATTTGGTGAACTCATCAAGGAAGCATTGAGTCAGAGAGCTGTGTTTTTTTTTTCTCATTATTGGTGTGTTGGGTTCTGTTGTTGATTTTGTTAACTCTTTGAAAGTGATTTCTGACCTTGACCACAAACTTCTGAGCTTTACCCTTCCCTGCACTTCCTGGTCTCATGCCCAAAGAATAAAAGTTCTAAAGACCATCAACACTGAGCTCATCTCAGACATGGAACCAACCCCACGACTCAGGAAAGATTCCTGGAGAGGCTTCCAATCTTCTTTGGCAGAATGAGAAAGAAATACTGAACAGCCCAGGACAAAATACCTCTCAGATGTGTTCCTCACAGGTGGTCTGAGCAGAAAGGGCAAACATGCGAATGTACCTTTTAATGCTACAGATGTTAATCTTGCAAATTTCATTACAGCATCTAGCACGTTTTATGGTGAGATGATAAAGAGCACACATAATGGGAGAATCACGCTTTCTGCCCCCAATGGAGCAAGAGCTAATGACAAGAAGCAACATATTGATTCTAATGGGAATGGAGCATGGTATTTGGGACAAATCCACTTTGAAATAGCAGACAAGTAATTCATCTTAATGATGTCAACAAATATGTTCCTGCTTTCCCTTATAAATGTCTCCCTTGAATCTCCGGGTTTGCTCCAGGAGAACCCTGTGACTAGAAAGGTCTGCACTCCACCTCACCTGGCCAGACAGAGACGAGTCTCACAGCCTCCATCCTGTCACAGAGCCATTCTTGGCCCTTCTCACGGAGTTAATGCTTTCCTATTTACTTTATCAATTGTTTTAGGTGGTGAGTAATTTTGCCTTATCCTATTTTCTAATTTATTCCTTTGTGTGTGTCTCTATTTTTCCCTGTAAATTAATGCCTTCATAGCAGGAAGTGTATACAAAACATGCAAGTTGTCATATATGTAATAATGTGATTTGAGTAAAAATAAAAAAATTGTCAGTACAAAATCCAATCTACTCAAACTTTTTTAATTTGTAAAGAGTTACATATTTATATATTAATTTTTATATAATATGCCCCCATCAATTTTTTTATTATAATACTATTTATTTACCTTAGGACAGCCCCCCACTTAATACTTGGTGACTGAACGTTAACTCTACATAGCTTCCCTCTATTACTACTACCACTGCTACTGTTACTACTGTTACTATAACTCTTACCACCATCATCACCACCAAGACCACTGCTACCATTATTGCTAAGACTTGTCCTCCAGGTTTCAGCCTTACCTAATGTCCTAGTCGGGGGGAGTTCTTTTTTTCTAGTGTTCCGTGATTCATTGTTTGCGTATAACACCCAGTGCTCCATGCAGAACGTGCCCTCCTTAATACTCATCACGGGGCTAACCCATCCCCCCGCCAGAACCCTCAGTTTCTCAGAGTCCATAGTCTCTCATGGTTCGTCTCCCTCTCCGATTTCCCACCTTCATTTTTCCCTTCTTACTATCTTCTTTTTTTTTAAACATATAATGTATTATTTGTTTCAGAGGTACAGGTCTGTGATTCATCAGTCTTACCCAATTCACAGCGCTCACCATAGCACATACCCTCCCCAATGTCTATCACCCAGCCACCCCATCCCTCCCACCCCCCACCACTCCAGCAACCCTGTTTGTTTAGACGCGGAGAATTCTTTTTTTTTTTTTTTAAGATTTTATTTATTTATTTGACAGAGAGAGACACAGCGAGAGAGGGAACACAAGCAGGGGGAGTGGGAGAGGGAGAAGCAGGCTCCCTGCGGAGCAGGGAGCCCGATGCGGGGCTCGATCCCAAGACCCTGGGACCATGACCTGAGCCGAAGGCAGCCGCTTAACCAACTGAGCCACCCAGGCGCCCTAGACGGGGAGAATTCTTAACACCAGAGCTTTCCTACCAGTCTCTGCAGCCTAATGTGAGTTGCTGATAAACCGAGGTATTAGCCTCCCCACCCTCTGATCTCAGCTGCTAATCCTATACCATCATATACTATCACATTGAATAGTGTGCCTTGATAGGAAAAATGGTGTGAACCCTGCTCTAGCAACTTGCACGGCCCTTTTTCCCACCTGGTATGCATCACAATGATCTCTGTGATTCTCTAATGCTAGGCAGGGGGCAGCATGAAGGCAGTGATCGACCCCCTTTCACAATGGGGATCACCTGCAGTTAGCAGAGTTTGGCACCCGGTGTGTCAACGACGTTTGTCAAATGACTCAATAAATTGGCCGTATCTACATTTCACAGCTGCTGTAAGGCCAAAGAGGATTATTTTGGGTCCCATCCACCTTTTCCGGAGCCTTCCAATGTCAGAACCAAGAAACAGTAAGTCCTTTGCTGATTCTCAGAGGGTGGGCACTTCAGAGAAAGCACTGGAGAAAGGTTGCTGGAGAAAGAAAACAAGGTAATAGGAGATTAAGTGGAGACTTAAAAGATGTTAGAAAGCACTAAATTAAGCACTGGTCAATAACAATTAGTGGTCTGCTTAACCTGTCATAACAGGTGGGGGAGTGGGGTTGCTGGTTTGCGTGGGGAGGGGAGGAAGGAGGTGGGTTTTAAACAAAGGAAACCAGAAGAGAACAGGAAACGTACATTAAGTTTCTCAGTACTGCAGTGGAGCTCAACTTTTTTTGTCATGTTTATTGAGATATAATTTACCTACTGAAAGAATTAATCCTTTATAGCGTACAGTGCTAGGATTTTTGACAAGCCCAAAGAGGTGTAACCACCACAGCCATGATAGAAAACATTTCCATCACCTCTGAAACTTCCCTCATTGCCCTTTTCTATCTCGTCCCTCCATCCCCACTGATCTGCTTGCTGCCACTGCTGTTCTGACTTTTCTAGACTGTCATATAAATGGAATCAAACAATACGTAGCCTTTTGAGACCACTTTACCTAATTTAGCATAATCCATTTGAGATTCACCCATGTTGTTGCATGCATCCATATTTATGTCTTTTTAATTTTATCTTATTTTATATTTTATTTTATTTTGCGGGGTATATTTCATTGTCTGGAAATATGACAGTTTACCTATTCACCAAATGATGTGCATTTGGGTTATTTTCAGCTCTTGACTATTATGGTTAAAGCTACTATGAACATCTGTGCACAGGATTTTTAGTGGACACATGTTTTCATCTGTCTTGGGTAAACACCTAGGAATGGGATTACTGGGTCATAGGGTGAGTGAATGTTTACCTTTATAAGAAACTGCCATTCTATTTCCTGAAATTCTGCCTAAATTTTCTTAAATTGCTAATATCCTATCTTCGATAACCTTTGGCTTGGCAAAGTCCAGCAGATGGTTTAGACAGTTTAAGGAGAAAACAGGATGCGCAGATTTGAAGGGAAGGAAAACCACAGATCGCATGTGAAAGTGTACATACCCGGTATTTTCTGATCTAGCCTTACATTTTGTACTTTGAAGACATAGGATGAAATCAAGGAAGGACAACACTGCCTGCCAGCTACCATTTACAAACCCCCAACCCCCACCCGTGGCTTAAGACTCAGCACTTCTACCCTATACACACATCCTGCCTCTATGCAGCATCCTGACATCCTGACCCTGGGTTCTAGAAAAGACACCGGGAGTGTAATTCTAAAAATGTAATGTGTGCCAAGAAAAAGTAATCATGCCTCTTTGCTTGAGTATTGGTGATGTCCTAAAGATTCTTTAAGAGAAAAGAAAAAGCAAAGAAAGAAAATCTTGCTTATAATACATTATTATTTTTTTTCTTCTGGCACAGTTCCTGAATGCAGCTGGAACTGGAAAAACATGTGCCAAACGCAATTTGGAAAAGTGTTCATGTTTGTGGGTGTTTCAGCCCTGACTGGAACCAGGAAGTAGCAGAAGTCTTAAATGTGACTGAGTTTCCCCTTGAGCCTTCCAAACCAGTTTTACAGTATTATTTTGCCAAGCATCATTGCCATCGAAAGCTCTAACTCCAAGTCTCCTGAGATAAGGTTTCAGGCAGGATGGATCTACTTAAATTAAATCAAAGATTAATGAAGATTGGGGTGGAGAATGGCAAACGCAGCTCTGCTGCTGGTTGCTGACACTATCAGAGCGTTGGATGAAATTTACAAGGCAATGCCTTTAGGAAGAGGGTGAACGGGCTTAAGGGGCAGATGAATCCTGTCCCTGGAGATCCTGGAGCCCTGCATTGGCTTACAGATCTTTCTGTGACTTGAAGGAGTGAAGGAGCTCCTGTCCAAGTGTCATTTTAAAATTGGCAGGGGCTACATAGCGTTCAGATAACTCAGCCATGATGGAGTCCTTTAAAATAACTTTTCACATACTGAAAATACCACTCCTGACGAGTAACTCTTCATGAATACTGAGTGAGAGTCATGCTTTAGTCACCACACATGACCTCCCATTTCTGACTTATAGAGCACAGCTGCTTGTGAGTGATCTCTGATGAGTTGTCTTAGGAGAAGTTGAGCAAGTAACTTACAGGCTTGTTGCTCATTAATTCCTTTTTCAAACTACTTGAGAGATACAAGAAGCTGCCCAGAATTTAATAATCATAGAACAGTAGTCCTAGACCTTCTGAGAAAAGGAGAAGCACAGAGAAATGAAGCCATTTAGAGGCTGTTGGAGAACAGTGAATTTCAAACACAACTCTCCATTTCATTAAAAATTTATTTATTCAAGTTTAATGTACTTTGAAATGAATTTGCATTTTATAAAGAACAGAATATATTTTCATAATACTTTATCAAGGAAATACCACCCTGGAAAGGTTACTTATATGCTGTGACAATGTCAAGTGGGTTATGCCCTAAATTTGACATGCTTAAGTATTAAATTCTTGTTTCATAAATTACTCATGATAGCATCTTACCTTTATAATATAACATGGCTCTTGATCAAAGCCTTCTTAAAATATACCTTGCACTTCAAGCTCATTTAATCTGAATATACCCATTCTTAATTCCTATCA
Organism: Mirounga angustirostris; assembly: GCF_029215605.1. Taxonomy (NCBI): domain Eukaryota; kingdom Metazoa; phylum Chordata; class Mammalia; order Carnivora; family Phocidae; genus Mirounga; species Mirounga angustirostris. Next base: position 52,150,367 of record NW_026991709.1, on the reverse strand, counting down.
AAGAAACATATTTAATACATCTCCTGAAAGTGCACATAGTAAGAGGGATAAGAAATTGAAATTTTTGTTTCTAAAACAATCTTAAATGCTAAATGATCTGTCATGCAAACTCTTAGCTTATAGATTTCTAATTCCAGTTTTCTGATAAGGAACTTTTGTTATCAAGCCAGATAGCAATTCTCTAGAATATTTACTAGCTTACTAAAGTAGATTCAACCTATGTTGAGCTATTAGGGAAATTTAAATATTATTTAATCCAGTGGTCTGTGAACTATGGCCCATGGGTCAACCACCTATTTTTGTAGATAAAGTTTTATTGGAACCTGAACCCTTCCATTTCTTTAAGCCGTATATTCAGTTACTTTCCAACTCTGGTGACAGAATTGATTAGCTGTAACAGAAATCATATGGCCACAAGCTTAAAACACTATTTAGCCTTTTAAGAAGAGGTTTGCTAAGCTGTGACCTACTACTTACGAAAAACAAAACACAAAATATGTAACATTTTCCATTACTATTTGAGACAGTACCGGGGAAATTGATTATCATATGAAATCTTGAAATTCCATTGGAAAAATATGTTTTGGTTTGCTTTACATTAATATATATGTGGGAAAATTGCCTTTATCCTTTTGTACTAAAATGAGATTGAATTAGTATGTCTGATGGGAAAAGAACATTGGCTCTATGGTCTCCCTCAGAGACCCAGACATAAAAGGCTCAGGGAATCTACAGCTACTTAGTATTTAATGAATTTAAACATTATATGCAGAATTGAGTTATTGATCAGAAAGCAGTGAAGGACTTTAAAATAAACGAGTCACATGCAATGAACAACCATTTCTCCCTCCATACTGTAAAAATTTCAAGAGAAGATGTGAAATAAATCAGAGCGGAGCTCTTCTCATACTACCTCTCCTTTTTTTTCAGTTTAGTAATGACAAAAAAGAAGAACATTAGAAGAACAAGTGGAATGCCCCCTCGGGTGACAAGTAAGCTGAGAGCTTTCTTGCAAAAAGTCATACTTTAAGAAAGCCTATAAAAGCATTTGACTCCAAGGGGCCCTAAGCGAGGAAATAACAGAGACAGTCTTTATCTTACAGATACTTGGAAAGGACTTTTAAGACCAAGTAAAATTGTGGTAAAATTATGGAGTAGTGTTTGTGAGTAGTATTGCCTGGAGTTGGGCAGTGCACAACCTGGGCAAACATAGGTGTCAGCACTGTTTCTGAAGCACTGGCACTAACATTTTTAATGTAAAAACAAGTTTCCATAGGAAAAATGTAAATTTACAAAGTAGAAGTAATTACATATATATAAATGCTGTTTGCATCACTACATAGTCTGGGTCCTTGAGCATGTGTTTCAACTCATTGAAATTCAGTTGCTATAGACCTACCTCCTTATTTCCATCATAGTTACCACAGTTCTGTCCAGGACCCATCTCAGAATCTTTTTGTGAATAATACAAAATATAATTCTAATTCCAAGTATATTAACATTTTAAATAAAGGCAATTCACATCATTAATTTTTTTTCACAATCCTAGCGGCTTTCTTCTGGAACAGCTTTATTGAGGTATAATTTACACACAGTGAGCTGTATCTATTTTAAGCATAAAGTTTGATGATTTGACAAGCACATATAAACTTGTGACATTTGCATCATTTTAGAAAGGTCACTCTTGTCCCTTTGCAATTACCACTCCAAATCCACAATTAGTGGTCTGTTTTCAGTTATCAGAGATTAGTTCTGCCTGTTCTAGAGATTCACATGAATGAAATAATCATATACATATTTTTTTATCTGCCTTCTTTCATGCAGTATAATATTTTTGAGATTTTTCCATGTTGTGGCATGTGTCAATATTTTATTTTGTTTTATTGCTGATGCTATTCCATTGTATGGGCAAACCACAGTTTGTTTATCCATTCACCTATGGACAGATATTTGACTGTTTCTAATGTGGGGCTATTATGAATAATGCAGCTTCAAACATTCATATGAAGTCTTTCTGAGACCATATATTTCATTTCTCTTTGGTAAATAACAAAGGAATTTTAGTTTTAAGTATATCTCTGAAGTTTTTAGTGCTTATTATAATTTGTTCTGCCAGAAAACTCTGTTCTTTATTCTCACTATTCCTTCATATCTATGTTTCAATTTACATCAATATTTATTAAGATACAACAGAATTAAATATAATGCACATACTAGGATATGATTAAAATTCATAAAGCGTGAGATAGTATTTCCAAATTATCTGTTCATTTCCAGTAAGCATTCAACAAAATATCTGCTAAAATCTTCAACAAAATTCAAACCTAATAGACATTGATTACATTAATTCATCTTTTTCATGAATTCTTCTTTATTTGGTAGGAATCACAGAACAAAAATGAGACTCAGGGTTATGCAAGCCCTGAACAGAAAAGGTCTGCCCCAGAGTGAGAGGAATAAAACTCTCACACCTTCTAGAGTCTCAGTGACACATTTTCATGACCTATGTGGCGTGAAACCTTACTTTTTACAATTCTTGGCAGGGAGAGGAGTGAATATAACCAAGAGATGTGTGAAAAGATAACATAAAAATCTCTACTATCAAGATGACATGACCTTAAAGGTCTCATGCCCTAAAAGATGGCCTAATTAAACATGAGTTGTTCATAAAAACCACAGAGATCCCTAAAACTTGAAGCATACATTATGAGTCAATATTAAATAACGTACTCAAGAATAAACAACAAATGAGTACTTAGATGTCAAGGCTGTCAAAAATTGGGAAGAAAATGAAATTTTACTCTACATGTATACTAACAAGTTACCCTGCCACAGACTCACAGGTTCTGGCAGAATACGTGAGATTCCTGGATAAGAGGCAAAGGACATTTTTACTCACAATGGTATCAGTAGCCAGAGTATCAACATTTGTGCTGGCTTCCTGAACCCCAGTTTTCACAACAAAACATGAAGAAGGCCAGGTCACGCCAGCATATGGCAGAGGACTGCATTACCAGAGAGGGATTCTGAGCTTAAGCCATCTAAATATTTTGTAACGTGTAGTGATTCTGCCTGACATTTGCCTTCAAAAGAAATATTATCTTCATTATACTAGACAATAAACAAATCTGTCTTTTGTATGAGAGAGAGAGCTCTCTATTTTTCAAGGCTCTTTGCTATAAAAACATCCTTGAAGAGATAGTCCAGAACAAAGAAAGTTGGCGTCTCTGCTTCTAATATGCAAAAATGCGAGAGACCCATGGAGACTTGTCTCTTAACAGTATGTCATTTGATTTTCCCTATTCAAATATCTGTCTCTGCTAGAGGGTCCTATAAACATGAAGACTGTGGATAGCTCCAGGATTCTAGAAGCCAGCCTTGTTCCCCTTCCACTAGAGTTTGCCATAATTTCTATGCTACATCTTTTCCTACCATTGATACTTTCAACAGTGTAAGGTCTGTAGGTTGTATAGCCCAAGCAGTAGGGTGATTGCATGGCAGCCTGGATCTCCTTGTGGCCCCCACAAAGCTAATAGCTGCCCATGCCACCTGGTTTATGGGTTGGGTTAATATTTCTAGGTATGGAATAGGTTGCTTCCAGAACCCAAAGGCAGCTATCAGGCTATTTTGTGGTAGAAGATACAAGATGCAACAGTTTGTCTTTGACTTTAGAAGAGATATTACAGCATAGCCCTTAAAACTTTCACTGAGGTGGTCATTCCCTGAATCTATGTAGGATCTATCTCTCACACTCTGGAGTGTCTTACTGAGGCCACCACCACCGCTTACTTTTCCTGTCCAGTCAGCATGATGTCGATGTAATGTAGTTCTCAAAAACAACATTGTATCCCGGAGTGAGGGTAGGGTTGTGACAAAGACTGGTATCACCATTAAATATAAAAGAAGACAGGACTGGTGGCCCCAGTCAAAACTCTGGTAATTTGCCAGCCTGGCTCTAGCAGAAAACAGATCCTGGGAAGTGACTGAAGACCATCTCTTACTTGGAAATGAAGTAGCCATGACCACAGCTATGTCTTCCACACTATGTATGATAGAATTTACTCCAGAGACCAGGGACTTAATATTGGTGTTACTCCAACTGCCAAATATAGAAATTCCAATAAATACTCAGAAACTAGGCAAAGAATTGCAGTGGGCCCACTGTGAGCTGGACTTGGGTCATAATTCTATCACCTGGATCCCATAGGCTCCCAATCTGAAGGGATACTGTGATGATGCTTTTAATCTCTGTGTATCGATGTCAGTTCAGACTCTGTGCCCAATAATCCTGCCCAAAGTAGACAAGCATCCAGGTAAATGGCCATAGGTCCCTCTGGGGAGGGACTGGAGGAACTGTGGTGGTATACATTTGCCATAGTCTTTCAGGGTCTTTCCTCCCAGAGACCCAGCCATCTCTTCAGTCAGTGGGTTCCGGATCTGAAAACTGGCTCAGGTATGGGAACAAAGTGAAGAATCATGACTGTCTATTGAGGAGACAAACCTCAGCCTCACGCTGCACTGTTCTTGATTTGATTTATTTTGTTTTATGTTGATTTTAGTTAATAGATGTTAAGCAACATCCTACCCATGCTCAGACAGAATTTGGGCAAAGATTCAAAATGGTTCTTTCTCTGCCTACCTCCCATCTTTCTTGTAATTTGTCCTGCAACTTCAAGTCATCTCTGTCTCCGATCTCTATCTCTACAATTCCACAGGGACACTGTGCTTGGCTTGAGATCTAGACAGAGCCTTCAGACAGAAAGGCTCACCTATGTCTGTGATCTCTGAGACCAGAGATCTGTTCTCCCTGAAGTCCAATGTCTGTAAACAGATATTTTATATATTTGGTCGTTTTCTAGCTGTTTATGATGAGAGGTTAAGTCAAGCCCAACTATTCTATGACGGGAAGAGAACAGTCCTATATTTAAACATTGACATTTATTTTTAGCATAATAATAAATTGATTTCATAATTTAAATGATCAATTTAAAAAGCTAACATTTATCCAATAGGTTTATGGCAAGAACATTATAATATGTGTATTTCTCAAAATATTTATGATAAATATTTGCCCTAACTCATTTCCTCTACTTTTCTTAGCTCTCAGCCAATGCACAGGTATACAAAGAGCCTACATTCACAAATTTCATGGGGCTTCAAAATACCTGGAATACATTGTAGTCTCTCCCTCCATCTTTTTCTTTCAGCAGTGTTTATTCAGTAAAGTTTCATTGAGTCAACTCTATTCCAGTCTTTGGTGCTCTTCAACACAGAAGTGAGTCATCTTCTGAATGAACTCTGATACTGAAATTCTTCTCTAGCCCTTCTCACTCCTAGCCTGCTGCCAATTCCCCACACCTCAGTAACAGTCTATAGTTCTTTTCCTTAGTTCTAATTGGTTTTCTGGAACACAATTCAAGCTCTCCACCACCCTTAGGAATTAACCTCCACCTTAAACAGCAACGTATTTTGCAGAAATTCTGCTATTCTGAAATTCTCACTCTTGTTCTTTCTTTCAACCTCTATTTCCTAGCTCTGAGTCCAGCTTCTCACCTTCTCTGTCCTCAGGAGGGACAGCAGAGAACAGGCTGTATTTGATTCCTGGCTCTGTCACTTTCTCGTTGCATGAACTTGGGTAGTATATGTAACATTTCTAGGTCTCTGTCCTCTAAAAATGGTCTTATTGGTATGTACCTCAAAAGACCGTTGTGAGAATTGAGTTTATATATGTATCGCACCTAGAACAGTGTCTGCGTACAGTAAGCACTCGATAAGTATTAATCTCTATTATTTCTCAGAATTGTCAACACCTGACTTCTAATGATCTGATCACAATATAAATTCTAAGCTGCTACATATACTATGCTTTAGTCATGAGTTTGGATACCCTCCATTACAAGAATTTTGGAAACAAAATTCAGACTTGGGTCCTTTTAAATTCTTGGCCCAGACTCCTATTGCTCTCTTCAAGGTAAATGTCTGCAACCAGGTCCCTTTACTCTGTCCCCGACCCATCTATTTCCAGCTCATTCTGTACTGCTTGCTAGCCATGTGTCTCCCAAGGGACTGGGGCCACTTCCTTCAGGAGACAACCCAATATGTAGCAATAACACTCACAAGGTCACCATAAAGCCCGCCTTTGACTCCTGAAGTGAATCTACGACCCCACAGCGCCAGCTGTGTTGTATATGCTAAAAGAAGAGAAATGATGAGAACACAGAATAAGGTAACAGGCAAAACACGCAAAGACCTGTGTATTGGGCCCTAAAAAGAAAAAGAAATAAGCAAAACTTCATCGTGGACAGAGCTTGTTCCGAGAGAATGTAGTGCAGCATGCAATAGATGTTTCCATAAACTAAACTGTAATCTGTACCTTAGAGAAGAGACCCGTTGGAGAATCAAATGGATTTAAAGCACGACTATAGCTAGAATTTAAAGTCTGTGTACACAAATAAGTAAAATAAATCATTCTTGTTTTATTTAAAAAACAGATGTTTATATCCCAAGTATAAGGCACTGACTTCTGCCTCAGCCAGAGGAATTATAAGTCAATAATGCATCTTATAAATCAAGTGCATGAACCATTCACCATTTCCTGAGATTATAAATCAGTCATGTTCTCAAAGCAGTTGCATGACTTGGAAACAACTCCTTGGATGAATAAATCAGTCACTTCTAGATAGATGAATAAGTGACCTGACCCATAGATCGCATGACTACATACTCGTGCTTCATCAATCAGAAACTTTTATTTATAATTGAAAATTTAAAAACACTTATTGGGAACAATTTACTAAATGCCAGTCCAAATTCCCATAGTATTGTAGGATAATATGCATAAGAAATGCAAAAATTTACCTGTACCAGTGTTTTTCACCAAACAGCAAATTGATATGCTTGCTAGGACTTACTTATGCGAGTAGTAACACTTCAGTGTGCCATTTAGAAGATGTGGGTGAATACAACTAAGTCATCTAACGGTCTGTATCTTCCAAACAGTGTCTTTTGAGATAAATCGATAAAAATACATCAACTGTTGGAAAACAATATGTTTCTTTTGGGGAATATTTTTGAAAACAGATAAAACAATTGTAATTATAATTCAGAGAAAATTACAAACAAACATCAATCTAAATAATTATGATATAACTACATGTGTTAATGGGAAACTAAATTTTCCTGACATAATCATGTTTTAAGTTTGCATAGCATTGGGGCGCCTGGGTGGCTCAGTTGGTTAAGCGACTGCCTTTGGCTCAGGTCGTGATCCTGGGGTCCCGAGATAGAGTCCCACATCGGGCTCCCTGCTCAGCAGGGAGTCTGCTTCTCCCTCTGACCCTCCTCCCTCTCATGCTGTCTCTCATTCTCTCTCTCTCAAATAAATAAATAAAATCTTTTAAAAAAAAAGTTTGCATAGCATTTTATACATTTATTATTTTCACTTACAATTGTTATACCTGTTATCAACATTCTATGCAGGGGGGGGGGAGTGGGGGCAGGTCACATGTCCAGCCAAGTAGAATTCCAGTTTCCTGTCTTCTGTTTCTGTATTGTTTCTGTTTCCCCATATCGCCTTTCATGCATTTTGCTGCCATTAAAAGGGCATGGATAATTTTTCATCTTTCTATGAATATGTAAAATTACTAATTTCAGCTCAAAGTTCATTAATTTAAGCTTAAAGTTTACTAATTTCAGTTTACTTTTACAGGCTTAGAGATGCCACCCACATTCTGAAGCACTTACCAACTGCTTTTTAGTGGGTAATAATCATAAAATATTTATTTGTACACCATAACACATCTGAAATTAGCCAAAGCTTGGATTTTACATTTGTGATAGCAAATTCCTCTTTTCTGTGTAGATTCCTTACAAATCATTCAAGGTTTAATGACTTTTGTCATTGAATTAAGATCCCCAGTGAATGGTGGACTTCCATTTGTCTTCTAACTATAATTCACCCTACTGTATAATCACAAACTACTGATAATTTAAAATCTATCCAAATGTGTCCGCACATTCCATCTGATGATCAGATACTCTCCAAGAACTGTCAGGCCATTCACTAAGCTTATTTCTGTGATTTAATGTGGTGAAGGTTCAAATACTTTATTTCTCACTATCAAACAGGTAGTTTGTGTAGAAGCAATTCAGAATCTAGCAAGGCTAACAAGTCTAACAAAACCAATTTTCTACCTTTGTTAAGAGCACAATATTAAGACATGCATGGGCAGCTCAGTCAGTTAAGCGTTGGATGTTTGGTTTCGGCTCAGGTCATGATCTCAGGGTCGTGAGAGCAAGTCCCACGTCCGGCTCCCTACTCAGCTGGGAGTCTGCTTGAGGATTCTCTTCTCCCTCTGCCCTTCCCCTGACTCGAGTGCATGCTCTCTCTCTCTTTCTAAAAAAAAAAAAAAAAGAGTGAAATATTCAGTGTACACTACAAAAAGCACTAATTATAAATTGTTTTTACTTATTGGTTTGAGCATTAGTTTGACTTTAACTTTAAAAGTCAATTTTCATTTCAGACTTTTTTCATTAAAGCCGTTGTTTTAATCAGTTTGCAGACTGTTTTGGCAACTGTTTTCCTTCTCATGTCAGTTATCTTTTGGGAAGCAGAAAGTGAAAATTGTACTACAGAATTCATAGTATCAACTCCATGAAGTATGGCATTTCGAGTTACACTCCTTTTGAATTGCTGCTTAGTAATTTGCTAAAGAATGTTAATGACATGTCTGTCACATTTCTGGAGGGACAGATATCACATAGTCATTAAATCTTGCTTGGTTAGCATAATTATATGGAATTCAGCATTATTTCAGTTTATCAACAAAGTGAGTCATTTGGGAACTGTACAGACAATGTGATCAAAGGGAAGATTGCTGGTAGGGAAGACAGACATTAATTCTATTTCACGTTCAGGTGGTGCTCTCATGATCTTAGGCCTGTCACTAGCTCTCATGTTGTCTCAGTTTCTCTGCCTTTGACTTGAAGATCAGATGTCCCCCTTCGTGGTTCCTGAGAATACTGTGAGTAAACATTAATAAAAGGAAGGATGTGCTTGAGTTCATTAGATGAGAGATGCTGTGTAAGTCTAGAAATGTGTGATTGACTCATAACAGGGTTCAGGGTTTCAAGATTCCATCTGGTATATATATTCAAGGAAAAACAACCCATTTTAACAGTTCGGAATCCATTGCTTTTAAGATCTCTTGGGAAAATCACGTCATTCACTTCCACCCTGCTTCATGTATAGCTTTGCATTATTCTTTTAATTCCCACTGTTCTTTTCTTAATAGTGAAAACACATCTAGGCTTTTTCCCTGTTACAACTCACTAAACACAATTCCCCAATACGTGATCACCTTTGCAGCACTTCTATGAAGTTCTTAGATTTGGTGTAGTTCATGGAGAACTTCTACCTCAAGCTGAAACATGTTTGACCATCGTGGTGTGCTATGTGTGTAACAAGCAATAAATACCAGTTAAGTCATCAATTAGATATAACATTAATTTGAAGGCTTTTCAAACAATAGTATTAATAGGAAAGTTAATATTAATGAAGTTATATGTAGGTAAAATATCCTTAATCTAGTTTGCTTTATGATATCTAGGCATTCTAGCATCTATAGCAGGATTGTATTCCTTAGGACTCTGTCCCTTCACCCACCCTCCCAAGAAACAGCCTATAAAATAATCCTCATTTACCATCCCATCAGCACAGCCCTTCCTGTCCATCTGGATATCACATGGAAGCAAAGAGATCCATGGCACTTTGAAATAACTGAGGTGGCCTGGCTAGCATTTTATAATGCAATATACAAAACTAGGTTCTAATATCCACATCTCCATTTTAACTATGGCTAAGTGGATAATGGAGGCCACATTTTCCTCCACAGTCACTCTATTACCACATCTTCTAATTCATTATTCTTGAAGTACTTTGAGAAAGCTGGAATAGAATTAAATTTTAAGCAATGCTCTTCATTCTCCAATAAAGTACATTGAAGAATCCTCTTCTTTAAGCCCTTGAATTTGTTAGTCTTGGGTATGCCTGCCCAAGACAGAAGGGAAAAGGAAAACAGAGAGAGAGAGAGAGAAAAAAAAAAAAAGGAAAAGAGAGAAAAATTAAAAAAAAAAAAAAGAAAAAGGAAAATCAAGTAAGGCAGTAAAGCTCCAAGAAAATCCTTAGAATATAGAATAAATGAATGTCAGTCCTCAAAATTTGAAAGCTATCTATTAGATATCTTCCCAGAATAATATCAATGTCTTGAGAAAAGTTTGACAGAATTCCTGAATAAATACTTTGGTGGTCAGCAGCACTGTTCTGGTCCTCCTTGCCCCAGGTTCATTATAAGACTGTACTTCCTGTTTATGGTGGTCTGGGGCCATGTAACTACTCTGGCAAATAATGAGTGAACAAAAGTGAAGTATTTCACTTCTGGACTGCAGTGAGACTCTCCACGGTGGTCTTTTCCCTCTGGCACAATAGGCAATATTCAAACTGTAGACGGTTCAATTTAGCCTGTGTACCTGTGTGCCCATGATGAGTACCTGGTAATGTGCATTTGTCAAGTAGCATGAGCAAGAAATAAACATTGATTATTTTAAGGCACTGAGATTTGGGGTTGTATTTTATGGCAGCATAACCCACACTATTCTGACTATTACAGATCCCAAACTTCATTACAAAGAATTAAAGGATAGTCCTCAGCAAGCACGTTCTAATGCGTCAAGCAATGTTCAACTTCTATTCACTCTAGTTCTTAGACTTTGATTTAATGTTAAATAAAGTGATAACTTTGACCCATACAATAATGCTCATTAGATTTGTGGGGATAATATAAACTATCCTCATATAGTAATTTATTGAATATTTTATGGTATTTGTCAGATGTATTCAGTAGTTATACCCATTTGTAGAATATGAGTCAATTCTAGGATGAAAAAATATCTACCCCTTATATAATGAGATAGGTTCACCTGGCCCCAGGTGGCTGGTTAGTCAGCCTAAAATATACTGCTATACTAGGGGCTCACCATCGTTCCCTCCTAATGCCATGTCTGGCACACTGCAGTATAAGCAGTCAGATAAAATCAGCAATAAGAGGAAATGGCAGTTGAGCTCCTGCCATTATGTTCACTTTGTTCATGAGCCCAATGGGCATGAACTGGAATTGTTGAAGAAAGAGTGTGAATTATGGTTTACTTGAATGGGAATAATCAGAATAGAGGTCCATTGATGGTGATTTACATGGAAAACAAATAATCTTCCATCTGGTCCTATTTCAAGTTCCATCTATGATCTCCTCCCTGAAGCTTCTTGTCACCAATGTGAAAACCTTCTTTCCAAATCCCTGTCCATCTGGCCCAAGAAATTCTTCCCTGCTCATGAATCACCATAGACCTCTATTTCTGACAATCTATCCAGTTGCAAAGCCTTCCACTTTGACCTTTCTAACATAGATAAATTTTGCTGGCCTCTGATAATATAGATCAAGTAAGAAATTAATGGATTGTTCATCTATTTCAATTCTAGAAATGCCATGTACAACTAGTTACCACCAAAAATAACTGAAGATCAAAGCACTTTTATTATCACTTTGGCTCTGCTCCCTATTAAAGCAACTATTACAATCTTGTCCCTTTTTATTAAGTGCTGCTACTTTGCCTCTGTCACTCAAGGATTCCATAATCCCACTGAAATTGGAGAGTCTATTTCAATGTCACTACTACCTTCATGTGTGTCCGACAGAGAATAGACACTACAGGGTTTTGGCTAATGTATTTATCTACACTGATATATTTCTCAGTTCTGTGGTGAGGGGAGTATAAACTAGGCCCTCTCAGAAGACATTATTAAGAGATGACTGAGCTGGTTGCTTTTAAAAATAATCCGTGTCAGCAATCCTATTTCCCTAGGACTTTGGATTTTTTTTCTATGTTATACTAAGGAAATTCTGACATCCCAATTTATTTCATCATAGGCCAATACTGAGTCCAGGTTTTAATCAATTCAGTGAGAAAATATTTAGAAGCACTCCCAGCTGCTCAAACTAGAACTCTAAATTCAGTAAATTCTAGTTATATAAACCCATATTAACAATACCACGCCTATCTAAAAATGACATCCTTCCCATTCTTATCTAGAACTTCAGAGTACATTTCCATAAATATCCCATTTTTGCTTTACACATTAAAAATACCTTGCAATTATTTTGATATGGAAGCCTTATTTCTCCTGGTTTACTTGGGTTTTTGTTTTTGTTTTTGTTTTTTTCCTACTGGTTTACTTTGTAATTGGCTCCCTAGGGCATGCTGAAACTCAACTCCACTTATTGGCCTTGAGCAAAGAGTGGAAGTAGATATATTGAAATGAGAAGAATGGCATTCCTTTGTAAGATTACTATTTCATGTGAGGCATTTACTGGGTTATCATGGAAGAAAGAACCAGACACATGATCCAGAGAAGGAAAGGTTGCTTCTGCTGGCCCAGGAGGCAGATTAGAGTTAAGGTTATTCAGTTCACCAAATGTCACAGACCAACAATTCAAGTTCTTCTCATTTCCAAGCTTTGCCTTAATTTTCACTGAAGAGATCTGGTATGGCTGTGAGTTCTACCTACAGTGCAGCTCAGCTATCCTGGTACAGTGAGCATGAGGGACTTGGGGGCTGATGAAAAGAAATTATAATAAGGTGACAGTAACACACAATGAGCTTTATCTAGATAACACATTGGCAGACTTGCACGTGGGAGAAGTCATGAAACTGTCCAGAGGCTATGGCACAGGGACCCTATTCAGAAAGATAGGAGGATAAGAAAACTCCCAGGGGAGAGAGAGATCAGAGAAGGAAGAGGTTTGTGTGTTTAGATAATGTCACTCAACAGTCCAAATGGGAGTCTGGGTCAGAGAGCTTTGAAGGGCAGCAGCATGGCATCTTTTACACCTAGAAGACTTATCGATGGCTAGCAGATGTTGGGTATAGTTTCATGAGGTATAGAAAGCAGACAGGCTTTCTTTTTTTTTTTTTTTAATTTTTTTATTGTTATGTTAATCCCCATACTTTACATCATTAGTGTTAGATGTAGTGTTCCATGATTCATTGTTTGTGCATAACACCTAGTGCTCCATGCAGAACGTGCCCTCCTCAATACCCACCACCAGGCTAACCCATCCTCCCACCCCCCTCCCCTCTAGAACCCTCAGTTTGTTTCTCAGAGTCCATTGTCTCTCATGGTTTGTCTACCTCTCCGATTTCCCCCCTTCATTCTTCCCTTCCTGCTATCTTCTTTTTTTTTTTTCTTAACATATATTGCATTATTTGTTTCATAGGTACATATCTGAGATTCAACAGTCTTGCACAATTCACAGCGCTTACCAGAGCACATACCCTCCCCAGTGTCTATCACCCAGTCAGCCCATCCCTCCCACCCCACTCCCCACTCCAGCAACCCTCAGTTTATTTCCTGAAATTAAGAATTCCTCATATCAGTGAGGTCATATGATACATGTCTTTCTCTGATTGACTTATTTTGCTCAGCATAATACCCTCCAGTTCCATCCACGTCGTTGCAAATGGCAAGATCTCATTCCTTTTGATGGCTGCATAATATTCCATTGTATATATATACCACTTCTTCTTTATCCATTCATTTGTTGATGGACATCTTGGCTCTTTCCACAGTTTGGCTATTGTGCTGCTATAAACATCGGGGTGCACGTACCCCTTCGGATCCCTACTTTTGTATCTTTGGGGTAAATACCCAGTAGTGCAATTGCTGGATCGTATGGTAGCTCTATTTTCAACTTTTTGAGGAACCTCACTACTGTTTTCCAGAGTGGCTGCACCAGCTTGCATTCCCACCAACAGTGTAGGAGGATTCCCCTTTCTCCGCATCCCTGCCAACATCTGTCATTTCCTGACTTGTTAATTTTAGCCATTCTGACTGGTGTGAGATGGTATCTCATTGAGGTTTTGATTTGTATTTCCCTGATGCCAAGCGATGTTGAGCACTTTTTCATGTGTCTGTTGGCCATTTGGATGTCTTCTTTGGACAAATGTCTGTTCATGTCTTCTGCCCATTTCTTGATTGGATTCTTTGTTCTTTGGGTGTTGAGTTTAAGAAGTTCTTTATAGATTTTGGATACTAGCCCTTTATCTGATATGTCATTTGCATATATCTTCTCCCATTCTGTCGGTTTTCTTTTGGTTTTGTGGACTGTTTCTTTTGCTGTACAAAAGCTTTTTATCTTGATGAAGTGCCAATAGTTCATTTTTGCCCTTGCTTCCCTTGCCTTTGGTAATGTTGCTAGGAAGAAGTTGCTGCGGCTGAGGTCGAAGAGGTTGCTGTCTGTGTTCTCCTTTAGGATTTTGATGGACTCCTGAAGCAGACAGGCTTTCTATCGCTGAAAATATATTCACTTGGGTTCTGATTAAAACAATTGGATGTGTAATAATTTGAGATTAGTGATGACAGGCTTTTGAGCTAACAGGACTCATTCTTCTTTCTAACAAACAAGTAAACAACATAGGGCCAATATACAGAGGCCATCTTTGGCTCATTTTATATAACACTGGGAAACCAGAACACTTCTGATGTTTTGCTACTTCAACTCTGCTGATATAAAAGATAAGATACCATCGTAAAACAGCCATAGAAATTCTTTGGTTCCCTGGTGATATTTTGAGGCATTTGAAGCTCTACATTGCAGTTAGAGTTAGCCATTCCACTCACACAGTCCTCTTATGCTTGAACCAGCATTAATGGATTATCTGAACAGTCACTCAATCTGAATAACTTTGTCTTCAATAGGAATTCATTCTAGGATCAATATGAGAGATAATTTAAACAGCTGTTTTACCACTGGTTATGGGAATATATCACTCATCATGGGAATATATCCCATCTTCTAATAATTGGACCTTGGTCACATAGCCAAACAAAGATTTGCATTTTTTGAATGTTGATTACCTGCAACCACTTCATGAAGCAATTATTATATCACTTAAATTTCACTAGCAGACAGACAACAGAATTCATTCTAGTCAGTCCAAGTAGGAGGGGTTTAATAGAGGAAATTAGATGAATGCAAAATTGTAGAGGAATAGGCTCTAGACTAAGTGTTGAAGAATACCTCTCATGCTGTGGAATCCTTTATCACAAGGACACCACTAAAAAGTGTTGAAGACTCTGAATGCTGTTTTTGCTACTGAGCATAAAACCACATCACTTCTGCCATGATACAGGTCAGGAAAAAAAAAGGATGCTACATCTTCTCTTAACATGACACAGTTCCTAATTAAAGTTTTTGGAGATTGTATCTCATTTATTCATTCATTTATTTATTCTTAAAACACCTACCATATACTTACTACTCAGGGTGTTGGGGACACAGCAGTGAACAATATGAGCAAATCTCTTTCTTATAGAGGCAGGAAATTAACAAGGAGAAATTTCTTCACACACTCTGCCATATAGTAATAAATGGTTTTGAAAAAAGTAAAGTAGTATAAGAGGGAAAGGATAGTGTTTAAGAAGGAGGGATTACTGTGGTGCCTGGGTGGCTCAGACAGGTTAAGCATCTGCCTTCAGCTCAGGTCATGATCCCAGCGTCCTGGGATCGAGCCCCTCATCAGGCTCCCTGCTCAGCAGGAAGCCTGCTTCTCCCTCTACTACTTCCCCTGCTTGTGTTCCCTCTCTCTCTGTCTCTATGTCAAATAAATAAAATTTTTAAAAAAATCTTTAAAAAAAGGAGAGATTACTATTCCATGTGCCTCTATAGGGAAAGCTTCAATGATATATGGTAATTGTAACATTTGAGCAGAGAGATCTGAAACAAGGTAAGGGAATAAGCCATAAAGCATAAACAAGAATATGTTTCAAGAAGACATGATATGCTGTTGACAAGTCACATAAAACAAGAACAGGGAACTAATGACCATTAGATAAGGCTATGTTGAAATCACTGGTGATCTAGACAACTGGGTCGGGACAATTACCAGAATGAAAGCTTGATCAGAGCAGGTTCAAGGGAGAATGGAAGGAAAGGAGATGGGAGACAACAAATATAGAGAACCCTTTCAAGGGGCTATAGCTGAAAGGGATGTGGCTTTTTAAAATAGGAGGTATTATGAGTTTTAAAATAGGAGATATTGCAGCATGTTTATATTCTGAGGCAATCATTCAGTAGCGAGTAAAACATTGATAATGCTAAAGATAAGGGGGGACAAAAGTAAAAGGATATCATTAAAAAGTCAAAGTCATAGAATGCAAGTAAAATTTATTCAAACTAGCAGGAAACAACAAGGGTATATGGTGGTGGTGTTTGGAAAATCTTTTTTGATTGCCTATATTTCTCAGTGAATTATGAGTAAGGACAGGAGGGGGCAGAGGTGGTGTTTTTGAGGTATGAAGAAAGAAGGCATATAATACCTCATCTAGGTTAGGAAGGGTGTCAATAGATGGTGAAATGTAGAATTGCAAGCAGACAGGCCCAGTGGCAGATCTATCTGTGATTCTGTCCCTCTCCTGCTCTAGGCATCTTGACCTTCTTTCGGTTTCTCAGTAAGGCTGTAATCCTCCTCACTCAAGTACTTCACAAAGGCCATTCACTTAGACTGGTTTCCTCAGTCTCTCTCCTTACTTCCTCCCTTCTCTGTAAGTGGAAGTGTTCAAGAATCTCATCCTGTCAGGCAAACAGGAACAACACATGCAGACCAGAAGAATGGACATTGAGTAACCCCCAGTGTGATCTGGTGACCCAGAACTAGAGACAAAGCATAAAGCTTCAAAAACTGGGTTGTGGCCCAACCCTGGGGGAGATAAAGAGCCCCAAGAGAAAATGAGGTTAACGTTTTCCAATAACCAATTGAAATTCAAAGTCAGAAATTAAGTGGTTATAGAAAATAAAAGGATCTGTCTTCTATACCCAAGTTACATACTGAGATTCAATCCAACCACTAGTGAATGAAAAGAACCTATCAAATTAGATCAGCAGTTATGGAAAATTATAAGGCTTATATTCATTTAGTTTTTAATGTTTTCACTGGGTATTTGTGCTATTTTTTTGTTCTTGCTGACTGAAGCTCCACAATGTCACACTCTCTGCTTCTGAATTCTGTTTTAATTAGTGATGACACAATCTAAATCATATTGTGAGAAAGTTCCTAAGACTGTGCTCTATGTAGTGTGTGTCTTCCTTTCTTCAACCATCCCACTGATAATATAGTCAAAGAAGTCCCTCTTTTTCTTTAAAGACACTCAGTCATTTCAGCATGTAGTGGATTATTATTTAATCTTTCTTAAGGAAAAAATGTCAAGTTTCTGTCTTAGAAATGTAGTAGAACGATGGCTTCTCAATCCTCCAGTGAATACTTGTTTAAATGCTCTTTAAGTTGAAATTTTCTCCATGCTTGACCTCAATATTCTCTAATGCAGCACATGACCATTATATCCTATTCCTTTCCCCTTGTCTGGAAGAAATAATGTCTCCCTGGCCTCTATTTAATATCCCTTGATGTCATTATATACTGTGTTTTATCTCCCCTCTTCTCATTGTGAGTAGGTTGACAGTGCTCACATCCCTTAACCTTGACCCCTTGCTCTCACTTCTCCACCTCTTCTGCTGTGTAACATGTGAACTCTTCGCCCTGTCATTCATTTTCACCTCGAGTGTACATCTATTTCAAGAAGCAGAGGCTGCTGGGATCTTACTAGAGATTAAACCTGAAGGAGAGCTATTAATCCCAGGGTGGCACTTCTGAATTTTGAAATCAGTTTGAAATGATCAGCCTTATCAAGTGCTTCATGAGGTTTCCAGAGCCCCTTGAATTAAAAGCAACTTGCTTCACAGCATAACAGAAAGTCACTGTTGAACTTGAAGATTGCTGAGGGCTGTAGAATGATTTGACTTTGATCTTGTTACCACTCTTGCCTAAAATTCTTTCCCTTGCCTAAGAAATACAAGTGAAAGGTCATTCTCTACACTGAAGCCTTGAGCTCCAGTATGGCTTTTTAGTTTTATTATGTAGTACTTCTGGTACGGAAGCTTTCACTTTGGTCTCACTGGGCAACTCATTGTATAATCGTTCCAAGTTATATTTATACATTCATATTTAGTATATAACTTACTCAATATATTAGTTTAATCTTATTTAGTCATATAATTCCATGTGCTAAATTAATATATTTGTTACCCCTCAGTAAAATCTCAGTTCTTGAGGATAAAGGGTATCTCACTCGTTGAACTCTTTTAAAGAAGTGATCATTCTGAAGATGTTGTAGGTGATTTTAAAATTGGTACCAAGAAAGGATAAAACATCTGAAGTTGATATGTATATTCTCAGCCCAAATGAATATCTCTATTCTATATAAATATCTCTTGCTGTTCTGATTAAAACCATTATAGTTGGTATATTGCAGGTGGATTTCTCTAGGGTACTATGTCTCTGGGCCTACCAGGTAAAAAAAACCAAAAGATGTGAGGTCCACTAATAGAAAAGAAGAAAGGAGCATGCTTCTCTCATCTTATCAATCGATTTACATTTCTAGTCTTGTGGGGACCTTTGTGAAGGATCACCCAAAACCTAACAGTGAGGTTGACTCTACATTTAATTATATTTTTCAGCTGGATAAAGATCAGAGCACTCAGTGGAAAATCCCTGATAAGGCATAGAAAGGTTCCAACCAATTTATATTGGCACCAAATGGGATCAAATTCATTTGTTAGTTGTGGAGAGATTTGACAGAGTTTATTAATGTTTAGTGTTTTTAATTAATTTAATGTTTCAGTGTTTTAATGTTGAAATTATTATTTTAAACCACTTTTATATACAAACTGTCCCAATAGATTTAAAAGTTGTTACTTTAAAAACAAGTAAGTCTGTATTTTACATTTTAAATTAGTTGTCTTTCTTTAAAGATCAGTAAGATATCAGTAATTATAGTGATCATAGCTGAATGAACATTGATCAGATTATAAAACAGCATTTTTAAATAATGGCCTTACTGAAATCTATCATTTTTGTTGATTCTCTAATTTTTATTTTTGTTTTTTTATTGAAGTATAATTAACATACAGTGTTATGTTAATTTCAAGTGTACAATATAATGATTAAACAATTCTATACATTACGCAGTCCTCATCATGATAACTGTACCTTTAAGCACCTTTATTTTCCCCCAAACCCCCACCCACGTCCACTCTGGTAACCACCTGTTTGTTCTCTGTATTTAAGAGTGTTTTTTCATTTGTCTCTTTTTTGTTTGTTCCTTTGTTTTGTTTCTTAAATTCCACATATGAGTGAAATCATATGGTGTTTGTTTTTTTCCATCTGATTTATTTCACTTAGCATTATACCTTCTAGGTCTATTCATATTATTGTAAGTAGCAAAACCTCATTCATTTTATGGCTGAGTATATACATATATCACCTCTTCTTTATCCATTCACCTATCATTGGACACTTGGGCTACTTCCACAATTTGGCTATCATAAATAATGCTGCAAAAAACATAGGGATACTTAGATATTTTTGAATTAGTGTTTTTGTTTTCTTTATGTAAATACCCATAGTTCATTGACTGAATCATATGGTAATAATATTTTTAATTTTTTGAGGAAACTCCATCTTGTTTTCCACAGTGGCTGCACCAGTTTGCTTTCCTACCAACAGTGCATGAGGGTTTTTCTCCCCAAAACTTGTTATTTCTTATCATTTTGTTTTTAGCCATTCTCACAGGTATAAGGTAATATCTTACTGTGGTTTTGATTTGCATTTCCCTGATCATTAATGATATTGAACATCTTTTCATGTATCTGTTAGCCATTTGTATGCCTTCTTTGGAAAAATGTCTATTCAGGTCCTCTGCCCATTTTAACTGAATTATTTGGCTTTTTGGTGTTGAGTTATATAAGTTCTTTATATATTTTGAATATTAACCCTTATCAGATATATCACTTGCAAATATCTTATCCCATTCAGTAGGTTGCCTTGTTGTTTTGTTGATGATTTCTTTCACTGTGCAAAAGGTTTTTATTTTGGCGTGGTCCCAATAGTTTATTTTTGGTTTTGTTTCCCCTGCCCAAGGATGCATATGTAGAAAAATGTTTTTATGGCTAATGTCAAAAAAATTACTGTGTATGTTTTCTTCTAGGACTTTTATGGTTTCAGGTCCCACATTTAGGTCCTTGATCCATTTTGAGTTTATTTTTATGTATGATGTAAGAAAATGGTCCAGTTTCATTCTTTTACATGTAGCTGTCCAGTTTTACCAACACCATTTGTTGAAGAAACTATCTTCTTCCCATTGCATATTCTTGCTTCCTTTGTCATTGATTAATTGGCCATATAAGCATGGATTTATTTCTGGGCTCTCTCTTCTGTTCTCTTGGTCTATATATCTATTTTTGTGCCAGTACTGTTTTAATTAGTTTTAATTAGTACAGTATATCTTGAAATTTGCGATGGTGATACCTCCAGCTTCGTTGTTCTTTCTCAAGATTGCTTTGGCTATTTGGGGTCTTTTGTGGTTCCATACAAATTTTAGTGTTATTTGTTCTAGTTCTGTGAAAAATGCTATTGACATTTTGATAGGGATTGCATTAAATCTGTAGATTGCTTTGGATAATATGGACATTTTAACAATATTGGTTCTTCCAATCCACAAGCATGGAATATCTTGCCATTTGTTTGTGTCATATTCATTTTCTTTCATCAATGTTTTAATAGTTTTCAGAATACAGGTATTTCATCTCCTTGGTTAAGTTTATTCCAAGGTATTTATTCTTTTTGGTGCAATTGTAAATGGTGCGATGTAAATTGTTTTCTTAATTTTTTCCTTCTACTTCATTATTAGTATATAGAAATGCAACCAATTTCTGTATATTGATTTTGTATCCTGCCTCCGACTTTATTCAATTCATTTATTAGTTCTAGTAGTTTTTGGTGGAGTCATTAGGGTTTTCTATATATAGTATCATGTCATCTGCAAACAGAGATAATTTTACATCCCCTTTTCCAATTTAAAGTCCTTTTATTTCCTTTCCTTGTCTGATTGCTATAGTTAGGATTTCCAGTCTGATGAATAAAAGTGATAAGAGTGGACATCCTCATCTTGTTCCTGATATTAGAGGAAAAGCTCTCGGTTTGAGTTGATAATTTCAAAAGCAATTAATTTTCATGTTTTGCTATACAATTACATGTATGATCAAACACCTAAGGACTTAACATTATATTATCAACAACTTTTATTTTCAAGGGGTGAATGCTAGATCTCCTTAGCCATCATAAATGGTCACTAAGCCTTACACAAATTATGAGAGGCAAGAACATAAGCTAGCTTTAGGCCATCTTTCAGAAGATTTTGGAACTTTTTAAAACTCTGTTAATAATATTAAGGAAGATAATATATATCTGAGAATGTTTTCAAAAACCAAGCTAAACAATGTATAGTAGTAATATATCATAAAAGAAGAAACACTGGTTTACAAATATGTGTTTTCTCAAGATCCATTTTCTATTGATTTCAAGTATTTCTGCAAAGAGGTCTAAATACATAGTGCTTGGAGTTACAAATGACTTTTAAGGTATTATAAATGTATATAATTCACATGTATATAATTGCTATAACTAAAATGGAAGCAGTAAGTTTATAGCTAAAACCTCATGACTCAGGTATATTGTTGTTTTGTTTTTGTTTTTCCAAATGGAAAGGGAGATAAAATTGAGACTAATAGTGGGAACTAAGATTTTCCATGAAAATATATGTGGACAGGAAAAAAATAGACATTTCTAGTTTTGTATTTAAATTACTGAGTTTATCAAATAAAAGTTTATCAAACAAAAATGATACATTTTCAGATAAAATGAGATGATAAGTATACCTCAAATGTCTGCCTAGCTTTGATATATCACTTAGTTGTTTTAATAGAGAAATTGTTAAGGATATAAGTCTGTATATTTCTAGTGGCTACATTTTTTTTACCTTTGGTACTTCTCTTCCTGCAAAATGTTTTCATTGCTTAAAGAGCTTTACAATATAGGAGGCAACACAAAAGAGAAAGGTGCAGAGAGTAAGGAATAGAAATTGTCACAGGCATTAAATGAAATAATGGATAATTAGCTATTTAATATTAACTACCATCTCTTAGTTAGAACTGCACAAAACCCAGTGGTAGGTGTTAAAGATGTCAAACATATTGTCCCAGCTGTCAAGGAGCTATTTATTCAAAAAGTATCATTATAGTTGTAGGTTGGTCATTGTCTAAATGCCAGGCACAGTATTAGCCTCTGAAGATGCAGGTCTAAAAGCTTAAAGCTCAAGAGAGAAAAACACAAAGCACAGGTAAATAAACATAAAACAGTGAAAGTGACTAGGGCAGAAGTTAGCAGTCTGACTCTGGAGGCAGAGTTACATCAGAATGTGGGTGCTGTGGGGTGAGGGGAATACAAGGTCCAGTTGGTGGACAGTCAGTGAAAGCCTCCTCATGGATTGACAGTTGGGCTGGGTTTTGAAAGATGGAGTCAATCAGCGAATGAAGATCACAGGAGCATCCACACACACAGAATAGTTGGTACAAATGTGCCAAGGTTAGCGGAAACATGATACAGTCCAGAACTAACAAATTTATATGTGTGGCTGGACTTGAGAGTGAGAGGTAGAAATGGCAGCAGATGAGATTTATACATCCATGTATTTATTCATTCATTCAAGAAATGTATATTGAGAAGTGACTGTGAGCCAACACCTTTGCTAATCCTGGAGATACAGTGGTGAACCAGAGAATCCCTGACTTCATGAAATTTAAAACACATCAGCTCAAATAAAATTTAGATAAGTAATTATAGAAATCAATAATTGTTTATAATGATGATATATGCAACAAAGGAAAAAGTACAAGCTATTTTAAAGGTATCTAATTAAGAGGGGTGGCTAAAGCGGTATGGAATTATTGAAAAAAGGTAATTTAGAATGAGCAGGAGTTAGCTAAGAGAAGAGGAAACAAGTGGGGAAGGACTGAGCATCCCATGCAAAGTCTTATAGATTATATTAAGGCTTTGACATAATTATAAGAGCACATTGGAAGTCACAGAGGATTTTTATTTTTTATTTTTTTAACGATTTTATTTATTTGTCAGAGAGAGAGAGAACAAGCAGGGGGATCTGCAGGCAGAGGGAGAAGCAGGCTCCCTGCTGAGCAAGGAGCCCTATGTGGGACTCAATTCCGGGACCCTGGGATCATGACCTGAACTGAAGGCAGATGCTTAACAGACTGAGCCACCCAGGCATCCCACACGGAGGATTTTTAACTAGAGAAGTGACATGATATAATTTGCAATATCATAAAGATCCCTTGGTCACAATGTGGTGAATAGATTGTAGTCGAGCCAAGGTGAATATGAGCACTATTTAGAAGGCTATGTTGGTAAGTAAAGCCTTGTGCTAGGAAGGTAGACACAGAGTTGGAAATAAGTAGAAAGAGTTTTAAAATATTTTGGAAGTTGCATCAACAATGTTCAATGGTTGAATAGTGAGAAAGGGAGAAGTATTTCATGTTTACTTTCAGGTTTGACTCCAATAAACAGGTCATTCATCCTTTGCTGAAATGTGGAATACTAGAAATAGAGAGGACTCGGAGGAAAGTCAATGACTTGATGTTAGATGTATTAAGTTGAATTGTGTTTAAGATATTCAGGTAGGAATGTTGAGTAGGCTGTTTGAATGGGTGGGCAGAGAACTCAAAGAAGATTATATCCTGAAGAAATAAACTTGGGAGTCATTAAAGGATAAATGACAGTAAGATTATAAAACGGAATGGATTAGGGGTGCCGGGGTGGCTCTGTCGGTTAAACGTCTGCCTTTGGCTCAGGTCATGATCTCAGGGTCCTGAGATCCAGGCTTGCATCAGGCTTCCTGCTCAGTGGGGAGTCTGCTTCTCCCTCTCCCTCTGCCCCTTGCCCCCCACCGCTGCCCGCCTGTGCTCTCTCTCTCAAATAAATAAATAAAATCTTTTAAAAAGGGGGTGGATGGGCTAAGTCACCTGGGGGGGGGGGGATATTGGATAAAAACAGAAGACAGCCTTGAAAAGAGCCTTGAGAATCTTCCAGAACTCAAGTAAGAAAAGATGAGTTGGGAGAAGAAATAGACAAGGAACAACTAAGTGAGGTATAAGGAAATCCAGGGTGAAGTGTTGTCATGGAGGTTAGAGTCAGATAATATTTCAGAAAGAGTGCAGTGATCCATTGAATCTGATGAGAATGCAAATAAAATCAGAACTGAAAAGCATCTGCTAGATTTGCTAACATGGCAATTATATCTTGTCAAGTGCTATTTCAGTTGTATCTTAGATATGGAAATCAATTTGGAAAAAAGATGTTTGAGTGAGAGATGAGAAAGTAAAGATGAAGGGAAAGAAAAACATTTTGAGAAGTTTGATCTATGAGGGTAGAACAGTGGTACAGCAGTAAGTAGAGGGAATATGGAGTCAAGAAAGATTTGTGGAGAGAAGCCGAGTTCAGGTCATAAAGTGCTTTGCATAACATGCTCAAAATTATCAACTTTTATCTTGAAATGGAGAGGTAAAATCATGGAGACATCAAGCATGTCTCTGAGGTTTCTTGGTTTGCAAAACTAGCTGGACATGTGTCATTGAAAAAGGGAATAAAGAAGAAAAATAGATTTGGAAACTATGTGCTCTCACTGAGTTTAATGTGTCTATGGGACTTCCGAGTGGTGTTGTCCAGTAGCTGATATATTTATATGCTTCTCAAGAGAATTGTCTGGGTAATCTAGTTGGAGAGAAAAAAAGAAGTAGCAAATAAATACTGTGTGCAAAACTGAGTTGCATGGAGGCTAAGCCTGTAAGGGATTCAAAGAAGGAAAAGCTTATCATTAACCAGAAATGTAAAAACCATTTTCACTAAAGAAGTGGGATTTCAGTCAGTTTTGTAGGGTAGGTAAAATCTTTATAAAGGCAGCTGAAAAGTGGGAAGAGTAGAGACTGTTACAAAAAGTCATAACAACAAGCATAAAGGCATAGAAGAAGAAGTATGCATGGCCAATAGGAAAGAAAGAGGTCAGGTCAAAATGATTTTTTACAGAATTAACTTGAGTTGAAGTCTACCATCAATCCACCAATAAGTACATCTTTTGATTTATAAGACAGAGAGACACATACACACACTAAATTAGAGTTTAAAAAATGGAAAATTTATTGGGGAAGATGAATGAGACATCTGGGTAGTGAGTCATATTTTTACCATGTAATTGCTGTAACTGAAGTGAGAAAAAGGTGATTTATAATAAAATTCCTTTATCTTCTGTCATGATTAACAGCTTTGAAAATGCCTTCATATCTGTTACTTCATTTTATCCACCTGTCAACACTGAGGTTTAAAGATGCTTAGTGATTGCCTAAGGTTAAAAGCTAGTGAGTGACCAACAGCTAAGCTCTTCTTTCATTACAAACCCTGTTCACCATATAACTGTATTGTGGCCATGTAGGTCTTTAAAATAGTGTAAACATGTAGTTTGTCTAATGAACATTTGCTCATTTAGTTGTTTTGTTTTGTTTTGTTTTTGTCCTTTGTTTTTCTAAAACTAAAAGTTTTAATTATTCTAGTGGAGATAAAGATACATGTTTTTCAGAGATAAGTCCTCAGCAACTTGGGTGAAGGAATCAGTGATGGCTGTAATATCAAGCTTATCTGTTGTCTCATTATTGCCTTAAATAAGAGTCATCTCCTTAAAGAGGTAATGGTGTTTGTAAATGCTTCCCAGCTCTATGGACATGTAAAAATCTGAGTGACTACAGATGATAACCTATGCTCAGATGTACCTGTTGTTGGGTTTCTATGGAAATAGAGTAACTTAGCATTTTTTTTAAACGCACTTATATGTGGAAATAAAATGATGAAAATATTCTTAATATAGTTGTGTTTTTCCCCTTAGAAAAAGAGGAGCTCTGTTAACTCTTCAATGAAGAGTAAAAATAAATCCTCAAGTCTGTCAGAATTATATTTCTTGATCTATGTGTCTGTTTTTGTGCCAGTACCATACTGTCTTGATGATGACAGCTTTGTAATAGAGCTTGAAGTCCAGAATTGTGATGCCACCAGCTTTGTTGTTTTTTTTTTTTTTTTTCCAACATTCCTCTGGCTATTCGGGGTCTTTTGTGGTTCCATACAAATTTGGGGATTATTTGTTCCAGTTCTGTGAAAAAAAGGTCGATGGTATGTGACAGGGATTGCATTGAATGTGTAGATTGCTCTAGGTAGCATTGACATCTTCACAATATTTGTTCTTCCAATCCATGAGCATGGAATATTCTTCCATTTCTTTGTGTCTTCCTCGATTTCTTTCATGAGTATTCTACAGTTTTCTGAGTACAGATCCTTTGCCTCTTTGGTAAGATTTATTCCTAGTTATCTTATGGTTTCGGGTGCAATTGTAACAGAATAGAGAACTCAGAAATGGACCCTCAACTCTATGGTCAACTAATCTTCAACAAAGCAGGAAAGAATCTCCAGTGGAAAAAAAGACAGTCTCTTCAAGAAATGGTGTTGGCAAAATTGGACAGCCACATGCAGAAGAATGAAACTGGACCATTTCCTTACATCACACACAAAAATAGACTGAAAATGGATGAGAGACTTAAATGTGAGACAGGAGTCCATCAAAATCCTCGAGGAGAACACAGGCAGCAACCTCTTCAAACTCAGCCGCAGCAACTTCTTCCTAGGTACATCGCCAAAGGTAAGGGAAACAAAGGCAAAAATGAACTATTGGGACTTCATCAAGATAAAAAGTTTTTGCACACCAAAGGAAACAGTTAACTAAACCAAAAGACAACCAACAGAATGGGAGAAGATATTTGCAAATGACATATCAGATAAAGGCCTAGTATCCAAAATCTATAAAGAACTTATCAAACTCAACACCCAAAGAACAAAGAATCCAATCAAGAAATGGGCAGAAGACATGAACAGACATTTGTCCAAAGAAGACATCCAAATGGCCCACAGACACATGAAAAAGTGCTCAACATCACTTGGCATCAGGGAAATACAAATCAAAACCACAATGAGATATCACCTCACACCAGTCAGAATGGCTAAAATTTAAAAATCGGGAAAGGACAGATGTTGGCGAGGATGCAGAGAAAGGGGAACCCTCCTACACTTTTGGTAGGAATGCAGGCTGGTGCAGCCACTCTGGAAAACAGTATGGAGGTTCCTCAAAAAGTTGAAAATAGAGCTACTGTGTGGCCCAGCAATTGTACTACTGCATATTTACCCCAAAGATACAAATGTAGTGATCCAAAGGGGCACCTGCACCCCAATGTTTATAGCAGCAATGTCCACAATAGTCATACTATGGAAAGAGCCCATATGTCCATTGACAGATGAATGGGTAAAGAAAATGTGGTGTATACACACACACACACACACACATATACACACAATGGAATAGTACACAGCCATCAAAAAATGAAACCTTGCCATTTGCAATGATGTGGATGGAACTAGAGGGTATTATGCTAAGCAAAATAAGTCAATCTGAGAAAGACAATTATCATATGATCTCACTGATATGTGGAAATTAAGAAATGAGGCAGAGGATCATAGGGGAAGAGAGGAAAAAATGAAACAAGATGAAACCAGAGAGGGAGAAAAATCATAAGAGACTCTTAATCTCAGGAAACAAACTGAGGGTTGCTGGAGGGAGGGGGGTAGGGGGATGGGTGGCTGGGTGATGGACATTGGGGAGAATATGTGCTATGGTGAGCGCTGTGAATTGTGTAAGACTGATGAATCACAGACCTGTACCCCTGAAACAAATAATACATTATATGTTAATAATAAAAATAAATAAATAATAAATAATAAAATAAAATCCAATGAAAAATAATAAATATCCTGAAAAAATTATATCTCAGTTGAAGAATTATTCCAAATGTTTACATAATAAATTCTGATTTGTTATAGATATCTTTGCAGTCAGAGTGTGTTTGATAACTCATAAATTTTAATCAATTTCTCACATAGCATTCTTCTTTAGGGATTTTTTTGGATGATTTGTTAACTCCATTTTATAAGAACTTTTATTCTTATTTTCTTTGCATTAATTAGACCCTTAGGAGAGTCATAAAATGACATGAATTCCTAACAAACACCTGTCAAAAGTTCAGAAATCACAGAATGAAAGCCAGTGACTCACCAAAGTAGTACTTAGTAAATGTTTATCGTGCACACACCAAAAAGACAGTTTACAAACCAGGAGCACTCAAACCAGAACATGGAATCAAAACATGGAATAAGGCTCAGAGATCTATTTTATAAAGCAGCTTATATACTGAGAACACAGAACTGTTTATTCTTCACAGTCATTGGTTATATTATTAGAATTTTATTAACTGATAGGGAATTGGTCAATGGTTACCTCATATCAACCTTGGGAAACAGTTTAAGTTTTGCTTATGATTTTCAGAGGCATAAGCAAGAAGTGACCCAGGTCAAATTAGTCTTGCAAATAAGCTGAATTAATCTTTGTTTGTATGACTAAACTGTTTTTGTCTGCTCAGGGGATTTTCAAGCCTGGTCTCTGTTTGTTTTTCATTTTAATATACCTATCACTTATTTATTAATCACTCAAAATTTAACCAGGGCTGTTCTTACAGAAGATAGGGCAAAAAATACTGTATGCAAATATATATACATAAAGGACAGTAATAAACTCTAGGAGCCAATTTTGGGGGACTACAAACTACAGAAAGGTGACCTAAGAGACATTGGAGTGGAACTCTGGGTTCCTTGGCTCTGGTTGTCAGTATAATGTAATGGATAAAAGAGACAAATTCTAGTTCTAATCTGCTGCTTAAAATCTATTTAACAGATAGACATAAGAATCTTCCAGCCAAGATAGAATAACAGGGTCTGGGTTTCCTGTCCTACTTGAAACAACCATTAAAACCAAACAAAACATATGAAAAAAACAGTTTTCATGACACAGGGCATCAGGCAAAACAAGACACATGGGGAAGAAATGAAGTAAGCCTTACTCTTGCCCTGGTATAGGTAATAAGACAACAAAGGAGACAAAACTAAATCATAAAACCAAACTGTGGAAAGAGCCGAGATACCCCTCAACAGATGAATGGATAAAGAAGATGTGGTCCATATATACAATGGAATAGTACTCAGCCATCAGAAAGGATGAATACCCAACTTTTACATCAGCATGGATGGGACTGGAGGAGATTATGCTAAGTGAAATAAGTCAAGCAGAGAAAGTCAATTATCATATGGTTTCACTTATTTGTGGAACATAAGGAATAACATGGAGGACATTAGGAGAAGGAAGGGAAAAATGGGGGGGGGAATTGGAGGGAGAGATGAACCATGAGAGAGTATGGACTCTGAGAAACAAACCGAGGGTTTTAGAGGGGAGGGGGTGGGGGGATGGTTTCGGCCAGTGATGAATATTAAGGAGGGCACGCACTGCATGGAGCACTGGGTATTATATAAAAACAATGAATCATGTATCACTACATCAAAAAATAATGATGTATGGCGACTAACATAACATAATAAAATAAAATTTAAAAAAAGAATACTCAATTATTCCAAAATAAGACAGAAAAAGAAGGAAAGTGAACAAAGTTCAGATGAGACAAATAGAAAACAAATAGCAAGATCGTAGACTTAAACCTACCATATCAATAACCGCATTAAGTGTAAATGGTCTAAACATTCCAATTAATCACAGAAATTGTCAGATAAGTCAAAAAAGCAAGACCCAACTATATAATACCTACCACACAATCCAGCCATTCCACTTCTAGGTATTTTCTCAAAGGAAGTGAAACCATGTATCCATACAAAGGCTTGTATAAAAAAATGTTTATACCAACTTTATTTGTAACAACCCCAAACTGGAAACAACACAAATGTCTAACAACAGATGAGTGAATACACAAATTATAGTGTAGCTATACAATGGAATGCTACACTGCAATAAAAAGGAATAAACTATTGATATATGGTATAAAGGAATTAATTTCACGATAGTTATCTTGAGTGAAAGAAGCCAAACAATATAAAAAATAATACATACTGTATGATTCCACTTGAAAAAATTCTAAGAAATGCATACTAATGTAGTGACAGAGCACAGATCATCAGTGGTTGCCTGGGAATATGTCAAGGATTAGTGGTTGCAGGGGAATAAAGGAGGGAGGGATTACAGAGGAGCATAACGGAACTTTTGGGGTGATATGTTCAGTACCTTGATTAGGCTAGTGGTTTCAGAGACATACATACATGTCAAAATATATTAGATTATATACTCTGGATACATACAGAATATATACTTTGAATACATACACTTTATTGTATGTCATTTTACCTTAATAAAGCTGTTTTAAAAATCTATATGACCTTGGACAAGTTGCTAAAGCTTGAGTTTACTCATCCGTACAATGTCAAATTTAAAAGGTTACTGTATGGATTAAATGGGGTACTTGTGTGTCAGAAGCTTTACACATTCCCTGGCACATGAGAAAACCTCACTGGGAGTCTCCAGGGTCCTTTGCAGAGTACCAGATGGTTTATATTCTATTTCCTTTTACCCCCCTCTGACAGTGAATAGCACAAGTGTACATGACCATGAATTTTTATCATGCCCCATAAGACAAGTCATCATGATAGCACTTTTGTGAGTTTGTTGGCAAGAAATTAGTCTTCTAGCATTGCTTGGCTGTCTAATGCTTGACTGTAGTAAATTAACTCTTGTACGCTATCCCTGCCCTGAAATCTATCTGTGGGAACCAAACTGCTATTATGCCAAGATTTCTGTTGGACAAAGTGACAGGAGCAGGATGGGGTGGGTGAAAGCTAAAACTGGAGTAATTTTGATAGCTATTTTGATACTCCCAAACTGAAGAGTCAAAATTTATCTAAGACTCCAGCTTATAGCTATTTTTACATAGGTGGAGCATATTTTGATGATACTAAAAGATGCGCCATTGTAACAGACTATTGTGGGCCTAATTGTCTCCTCCCCCCCAAAAAAATTCATATGTTGAAATTCTAACCCCAATACCTCAGAATGCAACTATGTTTGAATACAGGGTCTTTAAGGAAGTAATTATATTAAAATGAGGTCACTAGGGTAAGCCCTAATCCAGTATGACTGGTGTCCTTTTAAGAGGAGATTAGGACATAGACACACACAGGGGGAGATGATGTGAAGACACAGGGGATGATGGGCATTTATAAGCCAAGGAGAGAGGACTCAGACAAAATTAACCCTGCCAACACCTTGATCATGGACTTCTAGCCTCCAGAACTAGAGAAAATACATATCTGTAGTTAAAGCCATCCAATCTGTGATGTGTCATTACAACAGTCCCAGCAAACTAATACAGAGGCCATTTTTATTGCTCTTAAAAATCCAACATTTTCTCCCTTCTTTCTATTAATACCCACCATCTTCTCTCAAGCCTAGTGAATTAATTATTTTGCTTGGGAGTACTCACTACATCTCTATATGTTTTTATGTAGGTATACAAACTTCCCTTAAAATTCCTCAGTCTGCTGTATATATCTCCGTATTTGTGATTTTTCCTTTGTTAATGCCTTTCTGATTTTGCCTGCTGCTAATTGTTTTTCTTGGAAGTGCTGTCTCTTCTTTGGCCTTGTACCACACTCCTATTAGGAACACAGAGTTTTCAGGAATCTTTCTCCTCTTTTCCAACAAGTGATCATTCTGGCTTACACACTGAAATATTTTCCTCTTAATCATTAAACCTAAGCATGTTGTACAGTAGTGATATACAAATCGTTCTTGCAAAGCATCAAGCAAGCTGAAAGATAACATATATGAGAGGTCATTTTTTTTTTAAATCTGGGAATTTTATGTTTCCCTTAAGTAAACTAAATAATTCAAAGTATATTTTGGTATCAACTTTGGTTAAATATGTATTGGCACCAAAACTGAATATTTGAAGTGACAATTGAGAATAGTTGAAATGATGGCATCTTCGTTGACTACTAACTAAAGGTTTCCCAGTGATAACTTTGAGGAGGCTCTGAAAGAAGAAAAAAAAGAGAAGGGAAGGTCTAGAGGAGAAGGAAAGAAGAAAAGAGACTGAATTTAGTAGTAAAAAATTTTTTTTCCCCATTGCAGTCCTTTTCTCTACCTACGATATGTTTACACCAAAGCTTTTAATGTTTTTTGTCGGCTGCACTTTCTTAGTATTTGAGGAGCTGGGACTATTGTTTACATTCATAATTCTCATTTGACATTACAATTACTTATTGTGACTAGTGCAATGCAAAAAATGTAAATCCCTAGGCCCATTTCAGACCCACTGAATCAGAATCTTCAAGAGGATATGGCTCAGGAATCTGTGTTTTTACCATGCTTCCATAGACCTTTTTGGTCTGGAAACCACTCTTAAGTTCTGTGATGGCAGGCAAAAGATGATGATGCTAGCACTCCCTATTTAAAGAGAAAGGCAACAAGGTAGATAGGGCCCAGGAAAAGTAGCAGCAAATGGAATGGGTAAGTCCATTGGTATTCTGTTGATATTTTATTCTGAACACAGAAAGCCTTGTTAGGCTGGAAACAATTTCTTGTTACAAATAAGAACACTACTTCAGAACATATTGTTAATAGGTCAAAGTTCTCAAAAGATCAATATTTTTATGAATTGAGTTCAATATGCCTACTTATAATTGAGTTTTATATTTATAATGATCCTTGAAAATACATTAAGCTACCATATGGAAGCTGATCTTTTCCTTTTAAATCAAGAACTAGAATACATTAATTGCATAAAGTACTTTAAACAAATAAAAGTGTGGGTTTTCTGGTGTTTTCCCTCCAAAAAGAGAGCTTTGTTAGTGTGGACTTTAGAAATCACAAAGGCATTTTCAGTAAGAGCAATAGGTAGTTAGCTTCTAATAATTGTCTCCTCTGAAAAAGTGTGAAGGCTACCACTGATAAATCATCATACACTAGGCAGTCCATTCAACTTCTATGATTCTCTGACTCTTATGTCCACTCCATACAAAACACTATTAGGCTTATTGCTTAGCAATTCTTATAACAATTATGATATACCCAGTCTCATATAATTTTAAAAGTTTCTTTTACCTACCTTGTTCTTCAGGGGTCCAAGCCTTAATCTATCATGCGTTTCCTGACCCAAGTTACTAACCTGACAAATCTTTAGGTCCATACCTTGTTTGCCAGTTTCTCTACTTGTGAAAGAGGGTTGCTGGGTATCCTACCTACTGAAAGACCACTCTGATGTTACTTAACTGCCTAGATTTCTAAAAGCCTCCTGTTTTTGAAATCCCTATGACCTATCCCACTAGCCTCTTATAGAACCTCACCTATCAATCCATATTTGACCCTTTGATGCTTTCCGCCAGCCTCATTTACCAAATTTTCTTGGATGCTTGTGTTCATCTGAGTTTTCCAAAGAAATAGATCCAATATGATATGGATAGATAGATAGGATAAATGATAGTAGATAAGATGATAGATATAGGTGATAGATAGATGATAGATAGATAGAAGATAGATGATAGATAATAGATATGATAGATGACAGATAGATGATAGATGATAGATAGATAGATAGATAGATAGATAGATAGATAGATAGATAGATGATAGATTTTATTAGATGTATTATAAAGAATTGGCTCACATGATTATGAAGGCTAGTGAGTCCAAGCTCTGCATTGTGGGCCAGCAGCCTGGAGACCCAGAAGAGTAGATGGTTCAGTTTCCCTCTGAATGCAGTCTGCTAGAAAATTCGCTCTGACTCAGGAAGGCCAGTCTTTTTGTTGTCTTTAGACCTTCAAACTTTATGGAGGGCAATCCGCTTACTCAAAGTTCACCAGTTTAAATGTTAATCCCTTCCAAAAACACCCTTCCAGCTAATAAAATTAACCATCACAATGCCCCATATCCCAGCCACTATGATCTGCCCACTGGACTGAATTTCATCCCCCAAACATGTGTTGGGTTTATCCCAGTCCCAGTATCTGTCTCTTACCAAAAGAAGGTTAAGTAACAGCTCCTAACTACTCCTAGTCTATCCATTCTGCTCTAGGGAACCTAAATATGCCAAACTAGGTAGCAACGAAAATGTGGTAAAGGGCTCAGTTTTTTTAATGAATGAATGAATGAATGAATGGCATGAAGAAGTATCACAAAAGATGAAGTTCGTGTCTTACATATTCATATCATTTTATCGTTTTTTGAAAACTTTTACATATACTAAAGTCTTCTATATGAATATATAAAAACTCATTTTTTATTCTTAAAAAACAATATAACTTTCCAATTCTGATTTAGCAAAATAATAAGAGCCCAATTTCTTCAGAAACAGAGAATGAAGAAATTGAGTGTGGCTTTGAAATATTGTGAAATATTTTGACAACCCCAGGTTGTCAAAACTGGGGTTATCACTGGCAGTTGGTGGGTTGAGGCTGGGGGTGCTGTGAAACTTCCTAGAATACTCCGGGTAGCCCCCCACAACAGTGAATTATCTCCAGTCCCAAATGTAAATAGTGCATTGGGAAAAGACTGTCCTATGAGCTGGACCTTAAAGGATTAGTAAGATCCAATTGGCATAGATGGAAAACCTTTATTCCAATCTAAGGAAATTCCATAAACAAATAGGGGATAACAAATATAGAGGTCATTTAGAGAACCATAGTCAAATTTGTAAAATGGAAAGGAAGTGGAATACAGTAAATTCAGAAAGGTGCGTTGTTAGGGTTTAGAGCAGGGCTTCTGAAATTTTAGCACATTAAAATCACTTGGAATTTTACTGTGATCACTGGACCCCATTTTCCAGAAGTTCTGATTTTGTACAATTGAAATGAGGCCTGAGAATTTGCATTTCTAACAAATACCCAAGTGATGCTGTGCTACTGGTCTATGAACCAGATTTTTAGGCCCAGTTTTTAGATAGTTGGATATACCTTAAAAAAATACTGAGAATTCAATTTCTAGGCAAGAAGAGAGTCATTAATCAAACAATTCTTTAGGAATAGAATTCAAATAGCAACATACAGGACACATTGGATTAGGGAGAAAAATCAGTACAGAGAAACAAACCAATTGAAGGTCATGCCAAGAGTCACTGACCCACTTGAATCCCTTGCATCAGTGACTTGGGAAGCTTGGAAGACCTGGGGCGATGTGCCTCTCTATGTAATTCTCCCTTGAACTCAGCTGTATAATTATGGTTTGCCTGAAGTTTAGTCTTAGCCAGTTATGGTTCTTTGTAATGAATCTCCTGGGATAAACCATAAGCTGACAGTGTTCAGACAAGCTCCCTGGGCTGCACTTAATAAGTGGGATTGAGGTCACAAAGCTAGGTGACAGGGCAAGAAGAGTCTCCCTTAGATAACCAAATTACTTAAAAGTGTGTTTCTTTCTGGGTCGAAAGAAAAAAGAGCAGAAAATATTGCCACTGCTCCCACCTCATCCCATTTTCCAAATTACGCTTAAGGAGCCTGGATAAAATCCATGCACCAAAGAGCCTTTGTGTAATAATGCAGGATTTGAGTAGACTGTCAAACAGATGATCTGTTCTGGAATCACACCGAATACCTAGGAATTCTAACAATCAGAGGGGCTCAGTTTGAACTGATTAGAATGTTTTTCCAAACCAATTTTCTCTTTCTGGCTGAAAGTATTACTTGCTTTATCTAAGGTGGTTGGTACCACTAGCCCTAGAAGAAAGAAAAAAAAGAAAATGTTCCTTTTAAACAACTGATCAGACCCTCCTGAGGCTTAGGAGCTTTATCAACAAACAGAGGTTCTTTATACAAGCCAGCTGGAGGCTCTTGCCTCTACTGAAGGTCCCTCCTGCATAATGGCTTCTAAACACAAACAAGAACTAAAAAAAAAATCAGACAAATGGAACATACATCAAACATATCTGTTCCATCTTTCCGTCCCAAGCTTTTCACTTCTTTCCAATACAGGAACTGCCTGCCTCTTAATGTTGAGACTAGCATCTTCTGAGAAGAAATCCTGCCCCAGTCTTGATCACCTCTTTCTCCCCTTGAGAGATCTTATGATCTGTAACCTCTATTTTAAAGTGTGTTTTCCTTCCTTAGCTGGCTGCTCAGCATCTCCCCACATTGCTGCAATATATTCACTTTGTTATGCTCTGACCATTATTGTGGATATGTTAATAAATTTATTTTTCTAGTAAAATACATGTATAATTTAAAGTCTGGGCTTAGGACTTCAAGTGGGGGAAAAATGAAGGAATAAAGGAAATAATGAGGATAGGAAGGCAGGAAGAAAGTGAGAAAAGGTGGGAGGAAGACAATTAAAACTGCAATACAGCGAAACGTAATTTGTCCAAAGATATTCAGTGGTTCCTGAACTTTGGTGTGCATAAATGATGCTAGGGATAATTGTTATGGCAGCTAATTGTAGAGCCACAGTCCTAGAAACTCTGC
Source organism: Mirounga angustirostris (assembly GCF_029215605.1). NCBI lineage: Eukaryota > Metazoa > Chordata > Mammalia > Carnivora > Phocidae > Mirounga > Mirounga angustirostris. The sequence goes on along the minus strand of NW_026991709.1, from coordinate 52,113,866 downwards.
TCCGGTAGGTCTGGACTTGGTCTCTAGGGACTACATTTCTAACATTTCCCCAAAAGTTTCTGGTGTTGATAGCCTGGAGTAACTATACTTGAACAATTTTGCAAGCTTAGATTGTCCCTAATAAACACCATCAGGGTAAACAGCCTGTCCTTGTCAAGATTTGCCAGCTGAGGGAGGAGGGAGGGATGATAAACAGCAGCTGCTTCGATTTGAAATGTCTAGGGAAATAAGCACAGGTGGCAGGAGATTTACCAAACCTCTCCTAAGGGCTCCATGCACCAAGATGGCCATCTGCTTTAAGTACCCTCACCCAGGCGGCCACTTCCCTGTGTTCAGTTGTTAGGCTGCTTTCTCAGACCACTCCCCACCGTCTTGTGCAAAACCTTTTTGTTATAGACGGAATGATGTCCCCTCCCAAAATTCAGATATTGAAGCCCTAATCCCTAATGTGTTGTATTTGAAGATATGGCCTAGAAAGAGGTAAAAAAGGTTAAGTAAGGTCATAAGAGTGGTACTTCATTCTGATAGGATTGGTGTCTTTATAAGAAGAGACATCAGAGATCTTTCTCTTTCTGCAGGAACACAAAGGAAAGGCCATGTGAGGACACAGTGAAAAGGTGGCCATCTGCAGCCCAAGGAGAGAGGCATCACCAGACATCAACCCTGCTGGCACCTTCACCTTGGACTTTTGGCTCCAGAATGGTAAGAAATTTCTGTTGGTCATGCCTCCTAGTCCATGGTATTTTGTTAGCAGCCCAAGCAGACTAGCATACCTTTCTTCAAAGCTCACTTAGGTATTCTTCAGTCAAGAGACCTTGCTTCCAACCACTAAAAACTTAATCCTACTTCACTGCTCAATAAGCAAACTCAGGTCCCAGAAAAGCTGTGGGATATGAAATTTGGGGCTGGGGATAGGAGGGTGCTAGGAGCTACCATACCCTTTCAGCTATTACATGAGTTATAACAAGAATTTGGTGTTCTGGCTTCAAATTTCATTGCCTTTATTACATTGTTTCTATAAGAAAATAGATTCCATAATCCAGATAACTGAATTTCAGCTAACTTTTCTAAGTCTTGGATTGGTTATTTTCCTGGAATTCCCAGGAAAGTTCCCAGGAACTCCTGGGAGTTCTGAAATAGTTCTGAGGAAAACATTCCATTGCTTTTTCTTCTTGTAAATATCTTTATATTTACTAAAACCAGAACTTGTTTTATCTATGATTGTTCAATTTGTTCAACAAATAATCAGAGTGCGCATTATGTGCCAGACAATGTTCCAAATACAGAGCAGCAAAAGTGAACAAGACAAAGTGAAAAGACAAACAGAAACAAGGAGGTGTATGTCAATCAGGAGTGATAAATGCTACAAAGAGAAAGCATGGGAAGGAGAATGGGGGAAGGGTCTTAATTTATAGTGGGTGGCCGGAGAAACTCTCTCTGATATAAAATACAAAACATTGTAGCAGCGACACGAAGGAAGTGAGGTATTCAGCCATGTATGTCTCCAAGCAAAGATCATTTCACACAGAGGAGCAGCCGAAAAAAAGCTTCTTCAGCAGCACCGTCCATGGTATTTTTTAATAACAAGGAAGCCTGTGAAGCTGGAGGGGAGTAAGAAAGAGTTGGATAGATCTGAAGTCATGGAAATGTTGGACAGTTAATCATACAAGCTCTTCCAGGCCATCGTAATATTGTCTTTACTCTGAGTCAAATGAAAAGCCATTGGAGGGAGGAAAGTAAAAGAGCTACGTGACTTGATTTATGTTTTTAAATGATCAATTTCTTGTCATGTGAAGAATAGTCTGCACAGGTCAAGAATGGAAGAGTAAAGCAGCTAGAAAGCTACTGTATTATTGATAGATGACAGTGATTCAGAGTAGGATGTGGGGCAATATAGGGAATTAGTCTGGTACTATACACCTTTAAAAGGTAGAAGCAACAATCTCTGCTAATGATTAGTTGTATTATGTCAGGGAAAGAAGAAAATATATATATTGAAATTTTGGTGAATTAAGTAGAATTAGCTACTTAAATAAATAGATGCATTTATCTGTTGTCTATAACAGTTTACAAACCAAAAACATTAACAGTAATCATCTCTAATGATGTAATCATAGAAAATATTTGCTGTATTTTGCTTATTTCTAATGAAAATAGATCACTTGTATAATTTTTAAAAGTTGCGGATACATGAAAAAAATTCCCCTGGTCCTTTGAATTTTATGGGATTCAAGACAATATTTCTATTGCATTTCTGATTTGTGGGATTAAATAGAGCAATCTAAAGTAATTGATTCTATCCCTTTATTTCTCTAATTTGGAGATAAAAGACACTAAAACAGTACTATATGTTCAAATGTTTTAGTGATATTAGTTTTCAACTTGCCATAGAAAGTTTTGGCTAGGGAATGAAATAAAACCATGAGAAAAGAAAAAATAGGAATAGAGTCTGGGAACCTTTTTGAAGATGCTTTTCTTCTTTTCTTAAATAGCATTGCCTCTAGCAATTCTCTGGATCCTAGAGATAAAAGCATGACTCACCCTCACTTTCAAAAGTGAATGCAGCACTTTTAAACTTTGAATTTTGTCTTTGTGTTTTTAAAGGTAATATATATTTGCAAACATCTATAGTACTTGTATTCATGCATACCTGGTTTGTAGTGGGTTTCCTAGCATTGATATAGAAGAAGAAAAGGCATGGATATCAGATATCAAAGATATGGGACTCTTCATAGACAATGAAAAATAGTAATAGGCTTATCTTAGATTCAAATAAAAGCTTTAGTTTGAATACCATGCAATATTTGCAGACACTTTTTTTTTTTCAAATCTTTATGTGTATAGTTTCACCAACAAAAAAATTCTCTTGAATGGCAGGGTCTTTCTGGCTTTAAGAACTTCCTAGTAATTTATGTTATTAGTATTAAAAAATAATTTGGGCCAAAAAAATAGTTACATGTAAAAATATATTCCTTAAAATAGTCCTAACATTTAAAAGTCCATTTTAAATATATTTTTCTTGAAAAAATAAGGTCATATTAATCCTGGGAAGGTTATATATCAGTGAAGCAATGAATACATAAAAGAAAAATTTAAAAATAATGGTAGGAGAATAACATCAGGTTAAAATTTCTAAGTAAAAATGTTTGCTATAGAGCTGAAGGGATTATTAACTAAGTCAGTGCCATACCTGAATTATACTTCTAAAAAGATTATGTAGCACTAGGGGCTCACTATAAAATGGTATAAAAACAGGTGTGGCATCAAGCTTCAAAAAAAAGCATATAGCCAAATTTTAAGAGAGATAAGATATGTTAACTCAAAAATATCTGCAGGTATCATGAGGATAGTATAATCCAAAATAAGCTTCTAGAAAGAAAAAAAATTTGTATCACAACAAAGTGATTTTTTAGAATGCAAAATAAACAAAAAGATAAAAAGAAATCTAAACATTTTCCTTATCTTTTGGGGGGAGAGCAGAAAAAGAGGAAAGCAGCAACAAAACACTAATTGTAGTAATTCATAATATTCCTTTACAAAATTAATTTAGCAAGATGACCATATGTTGGCCATAACACAAATTTCAATCAGTTTCAAAAGACTCAAGACATATAAACCATGTTCGCTGATCACAATAGAATTAATTTAGAAACTGACAACAGAAAAATATCTGGAAAATCCCCAAATATTTGAAAATGAAGTAACACACTTCTAAATAAACAAAGTGTCTAAACATCTATGAATGAAAAGGGAAAATAGAACTTACTTTAACTAAATAATGAAAACATGACAAATAAAAATTTGTAGAATGCAGTTGAAAGAGTGATTAAAGAGAAATATATATCAAACTCACCATATTAAAAAAGAGAAAGGTCACAACACGATAGACTTAACTTCTACCTTAAGAAACTAGAAAAAGAAGAACAAATTAAGCCCAAAGAAAGCAGAAAAAAGAAAATAATCAAGATGAAAATGGAAATCAATAAAACAGCAGAAACACAATAAAGAAAATGAGATCAATAAAATAAGTAAATCTCTAGCCAGACCTATGCAGAAAAAAAGGAAGAAGACATTACCATTATCAGAAATCAGAGATGTGATATCACAATAGATTCTATAGATATTAAAAGAGAGTTTTAAAATATTACAAACTACTTTAGACCAATAAATTTAAAAATTTAGATTAAATGGACAAATGCTTTGAAAGATACAAATTACCAAACTCATCAAGAAGAAAGAAATAAAAACTGAATAGCCTTATATCTATTGAAGGAATTTAATTTGTAGTTCAAAATATTCTGCACTAAGAAAACTCCCATATTGTTTCACAGAGAAATTCTACCCATCACTTAAGGAAGAAATAATACCAATTCTACATAACTGTCTTCAGACACTTGAAAAGGAGAGAATATTTACCAAATTAATGCATTGAGGTCAGCATTTCTATAACAACAAACCTAGAAAAAGACATTAACAGGAAAGAAAACTGCAAACTAATATCACCAATGAACATAGATTTAAAAATTAACAAATTTTAACTAATCAAATTAAATAGTATACAAAAATGATAATAGATCATGACCAAGATTATATCAAGCATGCATGTTTGGTTTAACAATTAAAAATCAATCCACATTGTCCATACATCAGTTTTTCCCAAATTAACCTATAGATTCAATGAAATCCCAATAAAAATTCCAGCAAGTTATTCTGTGGATATCAACAAATTGATTCTAAAGTTTATATAGAGAGGCAAAAGACCCAAAATAGCCAACACAATACTGAAAGTGAACAGAGTTGGCAGACTGAGACTACCTACTTCAAGACTTAAAATAAAATTGTAGTAAGCAAGACAGTGTGGTATTGGTGAAAGAATACACAAATAGGTCAAGGGGACAGAATAGAATCCAGAAATAGATTCACATCAATACAGTCAACTGATTTTTGACAAAAGAGCACAAGCAGTACAATGGAGCAAAGACAGTCTTTTCAACAAATGGTGCTGAAACAACTGGACATGCAAAAAAGAGAGAGAAAGAATATAGATACAGACCTTATACCCTTCAAAAAATTAATTCAAAATGGATCATAGGTCCAAATGTAAAACATAAAAATGTTTTTTCCTAAAAGAAAAATTGGAGAAAACCTGGATGATCTTGGGTATGGCAAAGACTTAAAAAAAAAAATGTTTAAAGATTTATTTATTTATTTATTTATTTATTTATTTATTTATTTATTTATTTATTTATTTTAGAGAGAAAGTAGAGGGGAGGGGCAGAGGGAAGGGAAGAGAGAGAATCTCCAATAGACTCCCTGCTGAGCAAGGAGCCTGACACAGGGCTTGATCCTATGGCCCTGAGATCATGACCTGAGCTGAAATCAAGAGGCAGATGCTTAACCAACTGAGCCACCCAGGTGCTCCAGCAATGACTTTTTAGATACAACACGAAAAGCAAGGTCCAAGAAGGAAATAATTAATAAGTGAGAATTCATTAAACTTAAAATGTTTACTCTGTAAAAGATAATGTCAAGAGAATGAGAAAACAAGCCACAGACTGGGAGAAAATGTTTGCAAAAGGCACATCTAATAAATAACTGTTATCAAAAATATACAAAGAACTCCTAAAACTCAACAATAAGAAAACAACCCAAATAAAAAACTAGGCCAAAGACTTTAACAGACACCTCAACAAATAAGATATGCAGATGAAAAATAAGCATATGAAAGGATGCTCCACACCATTTTTCATCAGGGAAATGCAAATTAAAATAATAACATACCACTGTATATCTATTAGAATGGCCAAAATCCAGAACACTGACAACACCAAATGTTGACAAGGATACAGAGCTTTTGCTGCTGGCGGGAATGTAAAATGGTACAGCCACTTTGGAAGATAGTTTGGCAGTTTCTTACAAAAACAAAACAAAACAAAACATACTCTTACAATACAGCAATCATGTTCCTAGGTATTTACCCCCAAAGAAAGGAGTTAAAATTTTATGTTCCCAGAAAAATCTGTACTTAGATATTTATAACAGCTTTATTCATAATTGCCAAAACTTGGAAGCAAACAATATGTCCTTTCAGTAAGTGAATGAATAAATAAACTGTAGTACATCCGGACAATGCAATATTATTCAGTGCTAAAAAGAAATGAGTTCTCAAACTATGAAAAGACATGGTAAAACCTTAAAGAAAATTACTAAGTGAAAGCAGCCAATCTCAGAAGGCTACATAATATATGATTGCAACTACATGAAATTTGGAAAAGGCAAAATTATGGAGACCTCAAAAAGTCCCTGGTTTCCAAGGGTTGGGGAGAGGGAGAAATGAATAGGTTGGACACAGAAGATATTTAGGGCATAGAAGATATTCTGTATGATACTATAATCCTGAATACAGGTCATTTTGCATTTGTCCAAACCCACTGAATATACCAAGAGGTTACTTGCTTACCTTCAGAGAAGCCACTAAAGCCATAAACTGGCAAGAACATGTAAATTGCCATTTTGAGGACTCACTGGAGGCTAAGTGTGATGGACCAGAATGAAAGTGAGGTACCTGTAGAGGCCTCAGTCCTAAGGGGGCCTCAGCACTTCCATGGAATTTTCCCCCAGAATCCCACCAGGTTCTCAAGGTGAAGATACAAGAAAGATCCCTCTTGGCACTGGTCAGGGGAAGGAAAGAGGAACCACTATGAAACACAGTGAGAGCCTTCTCCAGAATAAAGGTCTACTCTTCAGGGAAAATCGTGCTAGAACAGCAGGGTACAATTCTGAAAATGTATCTAGCTAGGCGAAGGGAGTTTCTCTACACTCCAGGCCCTCCTATGGCAGAATAGATCAGCCTTAGGATCTCACCTAAAAGAAGAAAAAAAAGGTCTACATGAGACACGGCTTCAAAGAAATACATTAGGAGTAGAAATTTATATATCAAAAAAGTGTATCTTTTTTAAAAAATAATAACTGAAATGGAAGTTCTGATGCAATTATATTTCCATGGAACTGCTCAAAATTTAACATCAAGCGTTCACACAAAGTCAGGAAGAGAGCTAAGAGCTCTCTGTTATAGAAATGCAGAGTGTTAAGACTATTTTACTCTTTTCTCTACATTTGTTTAATGTAGCCCTGGTATTACCCTGGATGGAGAATGGAGACAATATATTAAAGAGAAATAGAGGACTTTTCATGACAGAAAAGATAAATGAGGACTTACCTGATAGGAGAAAACAGAGAAAAAAGGTAATTACAATCACATAGTATGGTCCCACACAGCTAAATAATGGAGCAAAAGAAGGGAAAAATAAACAAATAGAAGTCCCGCTTCTACTTCTACGACAGCAAGTATCCAAACACCAGATCTCTCTAGAACTGCAAGAGGTGGCACTCGTGCCAAGAACACGGCGACGTAAGAATGTTCTTTGCTCAACAGGAAGAGAGCTACTGCTTTTTTTTTTTTTTTTTTGCTCCCTGGGCCCGCGGGCGGGCGCGCACATGCACCCGAGGGGCAAACCCCCGTCAGCCTCGGGCTCTCCGAGGGCGCGTCGCGCCGCCTGGCCCACCCTGGGCTTCCGCGGCGGCCGGGGCGGCAGTGCGGACCGTCCGTGCGGCGCAGCAGGGCCGCGGGGCTTCCTGTCCAGGTGCCGACCTCGGCGCCCGCGTGCAGGGCCGTGCCGAGCGCATGGGACGCCCCCCGCTCCCCGCCCCAGCTTAGCTGCTGGTATCGCCCTCCATAGCCACCTCTTCCTTGCTCTTCTTGAGCAAATCCGTGCATCCGACCGCTCCGGGTGGCCCTGACCTGACACGCAACCTAGGAGGATGGTCCCCAGGACCTGTGAGGGTCTAGACCTGGTTTTTCGTCTTCACTGGCCGTGCAGCCTCGACCAACTAACACCTCCCTTCTGGCCTCCCCTGACTCACCTGTGGAATGGAGGCGAGTCCCTAGTTCACAGGGTTGTCAGGAGGATTCAGTGTGGCGTCAGGTCCGGCAGAGGATAGAAGTGCTAACTGGGAGCTTCCGTATTTAAGTCTCTCTGTGTGAATGTCCCTTGGCCTCTAGGCCAGTTCTCACTTTCTGTGTCTGGCTCTAGTCCTGCTTGACCCAGAGGGCAGAGCTGAGGGACTTCATCTTCTGGAAAAATACAGTTTTAATTTGGCTAAAGCTCACACCTGATAAATTTTTAAAGTGTCTGGTAGGCAATTTTGCTTGTCACAAGATGGATGTTTTGAGTTACAGAAGGCACTCTAGACTTAATTCAGACCAACCATGAGAAATTTTTCATATCCCAGGAGAGAGAGAAACCCAGGGCAAATAAGATGTTAACTTATAGGTAAGGGGGACACTGAGCATGTAGTAATTCCTAATTTAGGAAAGCACATTTCACAAAGTTAGGGGCTGATACCGTGACCTGATTCAAGAAGAAAAAGTTAATGCTAACAAATAGAACTATGACTATTAGCTGCAAATACCCCTTTATGAGAGAAGAGAGATAGATATAGAGAGAGGACAGCAAAATAAACTGCAGTGTCTACAAAGCTACACCAAGATGGACAGAGGGATTCACCTAAGAACAATGTAAAAAGGGTAGCACCGATATTAAGCTACAACTCATGAAAAATATTTGCTCGGTACAAGAAGAATAAGAAAACACAGATCTATTACTTAAAAGCAGTGATGTTAGTTATAACAACTAGAATATCATAGCCCATATATCTTCTGTATCCTCTCTGTAAAAATTACACTGCTGAGTCTACGTCCATGTGCTAGGCATCAGACCAGGTACTTTTAGCAGGTTATCTCATTTAAATCTAAATGCAGCACCTTAATGTGTATATTATCATCCCTTTTCTCACAAATGGGGAAATTGAAGTTTAAAGAGGTTATGTGACTTGTCTATAGACACACTGTTAGTAGCTAGCAGAGCCAGGATTTGAACTCAAGTAGTGTAACTGCAGAACTCATGCTTTTAATCACTATACTCAATTATCTGTTGTATCAGAAAAGATTATTCTTCAGAATGGAAATGACAGAACAAACAGGAGTATGAAAGTATTGAAGTCCATGAATACTTGAGAGGCATCTAGACGCTCTAAATGAGATTTAGCCCCCTAGCCAAGATTAATCACCCCTCAAGGAACTAATGCTACATGCCAATGAGATCACTATTGTTCTTGCAATCATCTATGAAGACTAGTGGAACAGTTTTCTGGTATCTAAAGACTGGGATCAGATAAATGGTTTTTCAAGCTTCCAGAATAATGGGAAATTTGATGTTGCTATTTATGTTATGACCATTCTAGAAAAAATTATAGATGGTCTATCAAAAGAGGTTAAGAAAATAATTAGTTGGTCAGTGAAGATTAGCCTGTATTCATTAAGAATGAACCATGACTGATGAAAATATTTATATTTCAAAATTTAAAACATATTTAAAAACTAAATACTAAACTAAAATACTAGTGCTTTAAAAAATCCTTTTTAATCAGAGGAAAGCAATAGACAGCATTTATGGGATATAGGAAAGATAATGAATTAAATCACATACTGCAGCAGACTTTTAAGCGGTTGTGCAAGTTTATGAAAAAAGCTGACTAGTAGCACTATGTCAATCAGAAAAAAATATTTTAAATAACTCAGTGCAGAGATTTCCTCCCAAGCCTTTCTGAATCAACAGTTTTATCAACAAAGATATAGAGGACGTATTTAACATATTTAAGAATGGCTGAAGGGGTAAGAGATAGCAAGTGCATTGTTTTCTAGGAAGTATTTCGATAGTATCTCAACAGAATAAAACGATGGACTGAATCCAACCAAATATAATTTAATAAAGATAAATATTTAAATTATGCACTTAATTAAACAAACAAACACCTGCCCTGTTACAGGGTAAAGGAGATGTGATATCCCAAGAGCAAGTGCAAAAACATCTTGGGACTTTGAGTTGACATAAGTCAATATGAGTCAGCATCTGAACTGGACATCTCATTAGGAACTATGGCATTCATTCCTGGGCTTCCACAAGTTAAAAATGTCCAAAAGAAAGAAACCTGGACAATCTAGGCTTGGGAAAAAGCATATGAATAAAGTCTTAAGAGAAAAAACACCGAGTTCGCTTCGCCTACAAAATATGTGCTCATCAGTTACAAAGCCCTTGGGTGCCAGTCATAGCAACTCCAGCTGAGACTGGTGTAAAAATAAGAAATTGCATTTTCTCACATAATAAAAAGTTCAGAATTAAAGTAGCTTTCATGTGGTAATGCCAGATCAAGGCATCAAACTCAGAGAATATCTCTTCCTATGGCTCACTATTGAGAGAAAGAGAGAACGAAAACTTTTTCCAGAAGATATCTCTTGTGACTGCTTTGGTCAGAATTGTGTCTCATTACCATTATTTGACACATCATTTGCAAAAGGTGGGGTTAGTCCTACTCTATCCAGGACTCCCCAGAATTAGGGAGAGGTCACGTTCCTCTAAGACATAATGATATATGAGGGAGGAAGTAGATGAACAAAATTGAAAGTTCTGTTAGAAATAAAGAGGACACCAACCACCAACCAGGTCCACTACACAATGTCCTAGGAAAAATTTGATGGTAGTTTCCAATTATTTAGGAGTTGCCTTATGGAAATATATCCTATGGATTGAGAGAAAGGAACCTGGGATTAATGTTTGGAAGTTAAAAGTGGATATACAGCAAGCCAGAAACAAATGGAATTTGCTGCATGATGAATGAGTTCCACACTCTACGTGTGTCCTCTAGAGAAAAAGAACCAGACTAGATTACTTCCATAAAGTCTCTCATCCAAGGCCCAGCCCACAGTCCTGCAGGTTTTGTCCTACACAAAAGCACAGGCTATGAGGTGTGTAGAGAATGAAGTTTGGGCCATTTCAACCTGTAAAATAATGCAGAGCTCTCTGGGACTCAGGCACTTAGTTCAGACAAAGATGCCATCTTTGCCAAGCTATTCCTCCACAACGTTAACATCTACTGGGCGGAGCACCTTTCTAGAACTTGCACAAAGATGCCATGTGTACTAGTTAACATGACCGTGATTCCATTGCTAGGTTTCTCTGATTGAATTTATTAACTTACTAAAATAAGTAGGAAAGAATAGAATTGCAGCTTCAAACTAAGAACAACTATCTTAACACTTTATAGTTTGCAAAGCACTTTTCTATCTTTAAAATAGGTAGTATAGGGACACCTGGGTGGCTCAGTCAATTAAGCAGCCAATTTTTTATTTCAGTTCAGGTCATGAATTCAAGGTCCTGGGACTGAGCCCTGTGTGGGGCCCCATGCTCCATGGGGAGTCTGCTTCTTCCTCTCCCTCTGCCCCTCTCCACCCAGTAAATAAATCTTTTAAAAAATGGGTACTATAATTATTCTTATTTTACAGATGAAGATGCTGAGGACCAAGTTTAAATTTCACCAGTTAGTAAATGGTGGATTTGGGTTTTCCAACCAGATCTTCCTGATTCCAAATCAGTACTATAAAAACAGAAATTAATCTTCTCCTTCCTTCCTTTCCTCCTTTTCTTCCACTTCCTTTTTCTTCTGCTGCTGAGTTTGCAAATCCTTCTCTGGTAGCAATAATAAAATATTTTTATAATAATAAGACATTTCTTAAACTCAAAAGCTCTTTAAGAACAAAATTCTCTCCTTCTATATTATATCGCTCACTGAAGATTTTTATGCTTTTCCATGTACCCAGAAGGTATTCAAATATCACAATAACAGTCTTTTCCCATCATTTGATTTGCATGTATGTTCCAATTATGGCTCTGCTTCAAGGAAAAGAATGGATTAGGTATCAACTCTAATTTGATATGGATTGAATGGATTTGATATCAGCTCCATTTTTACTATTAGTCATTTCCATGATGACCCAATGTTGAAATAAGTTATATAAAGAATAACTTTTTATAGTAAATTAAAATTTTTTGTCAAGGATTCAGTATATCTTACATTTATTACTAATGTATCTGCTGTCACACACACAATAAATCACTCCAATTTCCTTTTCTTTATGAAAATATTACAATATATCCAAGTAAATCTCAGTGCCACTGTACTAAGAATAAAGTTTGAAGGGCATAGTGGTATTCTTTTTATACATCAAAGTATGTGGATCAGGTTTATATTAATAAATGAAATGGAAAATAAGAAGTGCAGAATGGCAATAAGGGCTGGGATATTGGATGGGGAACAGGAGTGCAAGGGAGACTTTTCACTGCATTGCTTTCTTCTCTTTTAAAATTTATCTAAATCATTAAAAATGCATTTTCTTGATGAGATAAATAAATGAACAAATACAGTTTGTTAAAATTAAGCTAAATAAAAAGCAAGAAAAAAAGAGGAGGAAGGAAGGGGAAGAGGAAAGAAATGTTGCACTGATACACGTTTTGCTTAAGTACTAAGTGATCTTCACAAAGTTATCCAGGAACATTGAAGAGCTATCTTAAGTTTCTTGAGAATTCTTAGAACATGGGCTTTTATGGATTTAAGACAAAAACAGAGACAGGAAGTCAAATTTGGAGAAAAGAGGAGAAATAAAGTTGGGATTTGTAAGGATTCCTAATCCTTTTTTAGTACCTTGGGCAGAAGACTCCACATTTTTTATATTTTTGAGGGATGAGAAAAGAAACTGAAGGAATAATTGGCTGGCTGTAAACCGACAGAGACACTTTGAAGAGGGTGAAACCTTCAGTCTGCAAATTCAAAGATGTAAAATGGACTCACTGGAACTCAGTGGAAAGTTCCCTAGACCAAAACGAAACATGACTCTGGACTGAGTGTAGATTGTGCCACCACAGAGTGACTCCATCTAAAAATGGGATACAGATCCATACCTTATGTGAATGTTATGAGAATATACTCTGAAGTGCTGTATCAACATCCATTGTCTACTCACCTACAAAATCAAGACACCTCGGGGCGCCTGGGTGGCTCAGTTGGTTAAGCGACTGCCTTCAGCTCAGGTCATGATCCTGGAGTCCTGGGATCAAGTCCCGCATCTGGCTCCCTGCTCAGCTGTGGGTCTGTTTCTCCCTCTGACCCTCTTCCCTCTCGTGCTCTCTGTCTCTCATTCTCTCTCCCAAATAAATAAATAAAATCTTAAAAAAAAAAAAATCAAGACACCTCAACAGGAATTCGTAGAAGATTATCAGTCGTATCCAGACTAGAGTTTACAGTAAAATTGGTTTCAAAGGGAATTTCTGTAAAATTTATTCTATAATAAAAATTAGAACTGGGCATCCAAGTAAAATTCAGCATTAAAATATCTTAGTAAAAACAATATTCAGATGGTCAATGCAAGTATACCTCTTTGTCACTTTTAATATTTTGCATTTCTTCACTGGAATTCTAGATTCTGAAATATCCTCTTTGTTATTATTTTTCCATCTGGAAATTCTATTTTTTCCCTTTCCACATTTTTAGAATTCATTTGTGTATTATGTTTACTTAACCTATATAAGATACTTAATAGAGCAGGATAGTAATACCATTTTCCCTCTTACATGTTATCATAAAATCTGAATGAGCTTTAATATTGAGGATCCAAATTCTAGAAACAATTCTGCTAAAAATTATGTAATGTTTTATTAAAAATGAGGACATCTTATGAACAATAACCTGTTTCATGCCTGTCAGAGGCCACATGACATATGTAAGTTATACCTACAGAAACAGTTCAATTTAGTTTACAAAGGCCTACAAAGGTGAGTTTTATTTCTTGAGATGTAAGGTTCCCAAAATACAGAGATTAATAAGATACACTCATGGCTTTTGTGTAATCTTCAGTCCAGTGGAGGAGACAGATCTCTAAATATCTAAGGTCAATACAGAGAGCATTAGCAGTCTCTGTACACATACGTGGTCTGATAAAGCCAGTCAAGGCAGCAAGGGATCCCAATTTAATGGGCCTCCTTTGGTGACTATTTCAGACTCCTTAGACATCTGTTCCCAAGGACACTGCATTATTCTTGGGCCCCCAAATGAGACATACCTTAGCAGATCATAAGCATTTTACTATATGGATCCTGAAACCATGCTCTTGACCTCCCCACTGCAGACTACTATCTATTCTTCCTTATTTTAGTCTTCTGTTGACTTTCCTCTCTAATTCGATATATTGACTTATCACTACCTGTTTCCAAACCAGCTCTGGTTGCTGATATTTTCTCTCTACCTCAATCTGAGGGTTCTCCAGATTTTAGAGGAGTGTACCAATGCCACCTAAGACAGAGACTAACCTTTTCCTTTCGGTCGTATGCATGCATCTAAACTAATTTTGCAGCCATGTGTGGTCAACGTATTGAGTTCTAGTCAGTGGAACATGAATGGAAATCATGCCCCATGTCCAGACATGAGCTGTTAAAAATATCTCATGCACAGTCCTCCATGCTCTTTCATCTTCTGTGGATTGGTGCCAAATAAGGGTGGGGGGGCCGGGAATGGTAGGCAGACTGGGGAGAAGTAGAGTAAGTTGGTTTTGAATCTAATAAACTTCACCTTATCAGACAAAAGAACAGTTTATTATTTACATGTGGCAACAAATGTCAACAGGTAAAGAAAATATTTGTTGGAAGGAGAAGGCAAAATCTGCGCTTGTATCACATAGTTGTCTTCAGGATTGAAGCCAGATTTTGCACTCTTATTAGTGAATAGTCAGAATAAATAAGGGACTTAAATGCAGTTTTTTTCATTTCCTTTCTTTGTTCTATGAGGAATGGACAAATACAAATTTAACTGCCTTCAGAATTTTCATCACCTTGTAATTTAGTTTAACTTTTTGTGGCCACAAGGCATTCTTTGTAATAAAACTAAAATGATATGCAGGGGAGCAGCTTCTGGTAATTGATAATTTGTCAGGAATTTTTAGGTTGTATTTCTAATTCTGCTGCAGACTAATTAGATTACATTATGTTTGGCAAGTTATGGTTTCTTTGTCAGGCAGTTCTGTGGGTGATGTATTAATATTCTTCTAAAATACTTTTTTACTATGACAGGGGAACTTCTGTGGACACTTACAGGATCCTGAATATGTTCATGTACCCTTTCTTTTATATTTGTAGCTGCTCTCTTTCACTCTTTCCATTTCTTCTAGTTGACTCTTTGTCCCCGATATTTTTTTTTCCTATGAATGAATGATAACACTACCCATCTGGCAGTCATTTGCAATGGATTGTACGGGTTTGGGAAAATTCCCTGGCAGAGTGGCATTTACGTTTGTGTAATTATTACGTTAACATAAAGTATAATTATTATGTTAGCATAAATATATCCCTTCTGAAATGTCAAAATGTTTTCAGGCTTCACCAATTATTTTAGATATTATAAATGATAGTGGTTCTTTTCTCACTTGATCTTGGCCGAAAGGTTGAGAAGCGATTGTGGTGGTTCTTCTCTCAAGGGAGCTATTATTTTCCAGCTTCCATAAGAGATAGATATGGTCCGTATTAGCATTTAAATATTTCAAATAATAGGTCTAGATGGAAGAGCTTCATAAGTTTTTACATAAATCTAAAGTAATTAACAAAAAATAAACTCACAACAGAACAGTAGCAGACCCTGCCTTTGTCAAAGAGTGATGCCCAGCTTGTCTTAACTATTCATTAGGCTGCTAAGACCACAATTTCATTTGACTTGTTAATTAGTTGAGGCTTAAATATTTAATTTTAATGATTTACTGGGGTTTTTTTTGCAATTACATTTTACTTTATCATTACATAATACTGCACAATTTCCTTTGAAAAGATCTATAAAAGTAATTAAAGACAAAATACTCAGAGTACATATTTTTCATAACTGGACTAAGTGATGGGCAAGATCATAAGTAGAGGAAATTGATGAATTGAAGAAGCAAAACAGATGGTAGAGCTGTATACACATGCCAACACACTCTAGCCTGCAGTCTGTTCCAGATTTTGCTAAAGCCAGAAACATAGTGAAAGTGATACCAGGAGCTTAATCCAGCAGAAAAGGCCCATAGTCCCCTTGGGTCCTTAAAAGCAGGCTTCCTGGCTCCAACACAAGTAGCCCTGTGCAAAGCAGTATTCCACAGAAATGCTATGTTTTCTGACCTTATGGAAGTTTGAATGTTAAACCATATGGTCTTTTTCAAGGAGAGAAGAGTCCTCTCTAAATAACTGTCAAGGCAATACATGATGTGGATAAATAGATACCCAGAGACAAAATGGTTCTCTTTTCTTATGTGTGGCTATCATTTTTTTTCTTTTTTATGATTAGTATTTCCTTTTTTTTTTTTAAGATTTTATTTATTTATTTGATAGAGAGAGGGAGCTCAAGCAGGGGGAGCGGCAGGCAGGGCTCCCTGCCAAGCAAGGAGCCTGATGCAGGGCTCGATCCCAGGACCCTGGGATCATGACCTGAGCTGAAGGCAGATGCTTAACCGACTGAGCCACCCAGGTGCCCCTCCTTTGTTTCTTACTAACATGTGGTGGACACCCTACTGATCTCTTACAGTTACACAGATGATTGAAATGATAGTTCTGCTCATAGATTTATCACTACCTCAATCTGCTGAGAAAAACTTTGAAAGAATATGTTAGGACAATAAGAACACTTGTAAAGTGAATTGAAATAATTAAGTAAATCAAGGTAATTTTTCTCTTGGCTTCAAAGTATCTTTTCAGTTGCCAAGTTGATGGCAAATTGATAATTGGACAAGGGTATCCCCAGCTTCTAACCAAGGTCATTTTCAATTAGTGTTCCAATTAGTGCCTTCTGAGTAAACTACATTTAAGTCATCAACAAAGTAAGAACAAAAGTCAGATTATAGTGGGTTTTAAATAATGAAATATTTACTGAACATTAGTTGTAACAGTGAATTTTAGAAAGAAATTGAATGTCCAGCACTATGGGATTGCTAAAATAAATCATACTATTTCATTCATGGAATATTAGGTAGCCAAGGAAGTCATTTTTATAGGAATATTAAATAAGATAGGAAAAAGTGTATGACATAATATTAAGTGGAAGAAACCCAAATCAATTCACTATAAACTGTTTTGATGTTTGCCTGTCTTCCTGACTTAAGAACAAGTAGTAGATTCTGGTAATGATTTTGGATAACTATCTCTTAAAATGGATCTTAGGAGAGAAAGGAGCAACAAAATGGGGGCAATGGATTAAGGGGGGAAACAATCTCCTTTTGATGGGCAAGTTTTTGAGGGTGGCTGAAGCATAGGTTGCATATAAAGGCCCTCACTGAGGAGGAGGAGTGCTATTGTAGGGCTGTGAGCCATAACTGGTTTGGTTAAATAGTATTACAGTCAGCTAAGACTTCATGACTTCATGAAACAAGTAATCAATTATTTGGGGATCCAGCAGCAATAAATTATGACAATCCCATAAGGGTAATTGACCCAATGCCAGTCACTGACCTTTGCAGGATAGATGATAACCAGTTTATGGTTACATCCCTACATTGGAACCTAAGACCTAACTTCAAATATGGATGATAAATGGCTTTTCTATCTTTTTACCTGTATTTCAATAATACCTTAATAAATCATTCTTTTTTTCTATGCTACATTCCTGGTAGAAAGTATAATTCATGAATTGGCCAAAATAAACAAGTGAGCTCAGGAGGTAAAATAATCCTTAAAATTCTCAGTGTAATACAGAAGATTCTTTGTAACCCATACAAGCTACTCTAATAAAACTTATAAATTATATATTAAATATGCTTGTTCAAAAATAAATAGGGGTCATTAGGATATATAAAAATATCAAGAATATAAGAAAGAACATAGTGCCAAATATAGACAACACTAAGTTTTAAATTAGTCATCTCTGGTACCTTTCTAGTCAAATCCCAGATGGTATTTTCTTACCCTTCAAAAAATTGGATGTAAGAGGGATCAGAGTCTCATATAACGGATTCATTACCCTACCATGGAACCAAAATGAGGAGAGTTAAGTAGATAGGTTTTTGTTTGGTAGATCAAGGTCAAAGTGAACAATAATATCTCCCTATAAGCCCACCCATCTCTTAATTAGAATGTCTTCTTATCGATACCCCGAAAGTCACCCATAATTTAGACCTCACTGTGTAATATACATTACTTTGTTCAGATATTCAGAGCAATACCCAGCATAAACATTTATAAAATGGAGTCTTCACTGGGGAGAGATTGAAGTGAGAAGAAAATGAAAAAGAAGATGGAGGGACATGAGACTTTGCTGGAAAGGGCAGATACAGTGTAGACACCTCCTGGGAGGATTTGGAATCCCTAAAGGCCACATGAAGACTGAGAATCTGAGGAGTGGAAGAAAGATAGAGAATGAGAAGCAGAGGAGAAACAAAACCCATATTACTTTTTAATTTTTTCCTAGACCCCAAGGCCAGTTTGCACTGAAAATAAGGTTTAATCTTTGGCAACCTATTAATACCAGGTGTCAAGTAACCACATTTATTAGGGGTCTGATCACACTGAACACTCCTAGCAGGTGGGGCCTGTATTTTACTCATCTTCTTTAGTCCCAGCATATAGTAGTAAGATAAGTCAAAGGTATACAAAATTGAATAAGATGATAGCTTCTTTCATGAAACTTAATGCCAAAAGGAATCAATGAAACAAAGCAGCTATAATTTATAGGAGGCATATGTTCTGGGCATAGAGGAAACAGAAAAAGGAATAGTGAAAACTGACCAATATGCTTGGGAGAAGTCAAGTGAGTCTTTACAGAGCGGATGATATTCCTGTTGATGTTTGATATTCATATGGGGAAGAGCAAGAGCAAAGGGTATTCTAGACAAAAGGAGCAGTAAGCCAAAGTCATGGGTCTTACTGAAGTCCAATTGTACCTCTAGTGCTATTTTATTTAAATTCAACTCATAACTAATACAGTAATTTGTGAAACTGTCTCACTCCAAATATAATTATTAGACATCCATTAGCATATCCATAGTGCTTTTTCAGCCTATATTCATAAAGTATCTATCTGCCAGATCAGGACTTTTCCCAACAATTCACAAATATAATTAATATTTCTGAGCCCAAGACATGTGTCTGATATTATCGTTTATCTTATTCAAGAGAGGAAAAACTAGAAATAAAATTCCCTTCCCCCAGATTGGAAAATGAGTCTGTGACATCTTGTGGTTCTCAGCGCAAGTCATGTTTCAACTTAGAAAGTTACTTTATGTTAAATTACAGGTGAGCTCAATAAGAGATTTACTATCAGACTCACATTTATGAACCTTAGTTGAAGGCTGTTATTTCCTGGCTATGGATTGAACTTTATCAACAGCAGTTGTATAAGCATGCCACACAATTTGGCAGGTACTCTACAAGACTGATGCTTTGAGAAATGGTAGTGCTGTCTTTCAACAGAATGAGTCAAAAGACTTAACACTAACAGTAACAAACACGTTTGGAAAGTATGGGAGTGTACATTTAGGATTTTCTCCACTTACAGTATGTGAGTACAGACCAAAAAGAAAAAAAAAATACAGAATAGTCTATAAAATGATTTCCTTGAAGGAGCGACATATGAAGATAGAGCAGCTGTATGTTTGACTTTCTGAAATAGCCTCTTGTAAAGCAGGAATCTATTAGTCAGTAGGCACACATGATAGTGAAGGCAGCTGTTGTGTTGAGTTCTGTGATTCCGTGCCAAACCTAGATGTTGGAGTGATAAGGGTGCTTAGAAAGTTAAATGCTTGCTTTTTTTTGAGTACTTGCCCACACATGTTTCTAGTCTCTGCTTAGAGAAATCAGATATGCACTTTAGGTGAAAGAAATGGGTGAAAAGTGAGTAAGTGAACCTGGGTCTTTAACTTGCAGACAGCAACTCGATACAGCTAGAGGCTGCTAAGCACTGAAATCCTTCGTGCTTCATAGGATTATTTTCTAAAAATTCCTATGTGAAGATATGATTTTCTTTAATTTTTAATACAGAAATCACAAAAGCTATCCAGTTCAACCACTCATTTAACCCTTTGGGAAACTGAAGCCCAAAGAAGTAAAGGGGTAGGTTCACACAGTCAGGACCAGACACAGCTTTCCTGGACGCCTAGGATGCCAAGGGTGCCGAGGACAACTGGAGGTCATCTAGCTCAGGTGTTTACCACCAATGGCTGTTTCTATTTCCCCCTAGAGACCCTAAGTTCAAAATAATACCTTGGCTCCAAAATCTTGCATGTATTGTGTAATAATTAATTACCCATAGTCTTTAAGGTCATTCTTCATTGTCCTTCATTCACTTGTTCAACAAATATTTGTCGAGTACTTCTTATAAGTCATGAATTAGATTGTAAATGAAAACAACACAATCCCTATCTTCATGGAGCTTAAAACACTCTAAGTATTGTACAATATAATTTCATTATATACTACCATACAATTTCAATTTGCCATAAATGCTATGAAGAAATAGAACAGTGTTCAGTGAAAGAAAATAATGAGGAACTAATTAGTAATTTATGGTAGACTTGATCGTCAGAAGAGGCTTCCTCAAGGACGGGACATTTGAACTCCAATTGCAAAGATGAATAGATGTTGGTCACATGGAGAGGGGTAGGCATGGAGGTGGCACTTCCTGGTGGAGCAAAGGCCCTGGCACGTTGGAGACACTAAAGGGGGGTTAATGCCTGTGCAGAAGGAAAGTCAGGGGTGAGTGATAGAGAATGAAGTCGGAGAGGCAGTCAGGGACCAGATCACATAAGGCCTACAAGGTTATTCTAAAGAGTTTGAATTTTATTCCAAGGAGAATGGGAAGCTTTTGAAGCATTTGCCAGCAGGAATGTGAATATGATCCAATTTACATTGTTAAAATGATCCACATTTCTGATCAGCGTTTGGTAATTACTAGGGTTAACACACAGAATAGATTTGTGATGGCTAAAAAAATAAATAAATAATAAAATAAAATCACTTTAAAAAAGCTTTAATGTATACTGCTTTGGTGCAGGATGTTGTATAACTTCCACAAATATGGAAGCCCAGTAACCACAGCAGGCAAGACCTCAAAAGTATAACCAGACAGATGCTGAGTTTTCACAGAGGAAGCTTCAAAACTCACCATTCCACCTCTTTGCTCTTTGGGATTCACCCTTACACACCTGACACTCAGTTACTTCTCTTGATCTACATACTGTGTCCTTCTCCAGGGACTAAACCTCCATTTCTTGTCTGGCTTTCAATCTCATCTCTCTCATCTTCTGATACTTTTATCGCCCTCATGACTTTGGCAGTCCTTAGCTTTTACTAGAGCTAATTTTTTTTTTATGTTTGTTGAAGGAATAAATGAATGAATAGATATTATAAATAGCAGCTTGGATTTGTTATCGGCAGAGAATACCAATCATTGTATTTATTACTAGTGATAAGGAAATAAAAAGAACTATAATTTAATTATTACTTTGTTTTACTGTCTCTGATTAACTAGGTGCTTTGAGCTGTGTTTCTAGTTTTGTCTTTCTTTTTACCCAATCATCATGATCCTCATTCAACTGAAATTACTGATACTCAAAGCTGGTTGCATAACACTTTAAAATCAAACATGAGACACTGTAGTATGCCTGTATATTGGACATCTTTTTACAGAGTACTTCTGGGGTTTGATTTCTCCTTTGAGACTTTGATTTGACTTATGACCTCCCTGACTCTTTGTCCAATTTTTTTTTTTCCTGGAATGAAAGAGCTGTCAAATCGTCATGCCATTAAAAGTATCATGCAATCTAGCCAAAATAGTCTCCTGCTGTCTCAGAGTGCTTAAAATTGATTAATGTTCTCTTTTCTGTTCTCCTGAGGTCATTTATAATGTTACATATTTGTCGTCTCCCTGCTGGGGTTCATTTGATCTTGAGATAACATACATTACCAGAAGAGAACACAACTGACGCATCCAAAGCAGGTATGCTTTATTTAAAACAATTTGTTTAAAGCAAAACTTGGTAGGGTACTGTATTTACTTTCTTAAATGATGTCTATGGCAAATTGACAATATCAAATTAAAACCTAGTATTTTCCTAAAGAATTGATGCCTGTCTATGTTCTGAGCAGATAAAACTTGAGAAAACTGTGAATAAGTGCAATATGTTATTTGCCACCATTTGTATGGTTCTTTCAGCATTACCTATTGCTTGCCTTCAGATAGGAAAACCTATACTGCATCCTTTGTCTTAATCCTTATGGACTGTACTTGCTGGTCTCTGTCACCACTAGAAATGGTTTGGATCAACAAGTGCTCTAAGGTTTTATTGATACTGACTCAAAGCATAATACCTTAGGAATATTGATGTTACTAACGGACTTGAAAAGACCTAGAAGTCCTCAAGAAAGACCTGAAGGAATATATCTTAAATTGTGGCTTTTTGGATGAAGATTTGGACTGGAGCTTCTCTGGGTCTGAGTAAGCTTTCTTCCTACTGCCTCTCAAATCAAACCAGCTAAGCCTACCCTGCCATGTCAGCCCTAGGGAAAAGAATCAAAGCAAGTTGTCTCTTTCTTATAACACTATCATTATTAAAGTGGGGAAAGTATGAGATCTGGAATTAGATAGATTCATTGTCAAGTTCTGAACGGTTGGCTTAGTCTTCAAAGTGAATGTGTATGTTGGAAGGTGGGCTTCATTTAATATCATTAATTACAGTTCTGCCATTTATGGTCTATATAACCTCTTTCAGGTTATTTATTCTTTGTGAGATTTATTTTTCTCATATCTAAAATAGGAATAATAATCTCATCTTCAATTTTACCCAAGTTAATTTAAATAGAATATGTGCAGCAACATGTCCAGTGCCTGACAATAGCAGGTAGTCAATAAATATGTCTTCACTGAATAAAAAGCAACTTCATTTATGTACCCTGTCTCTTTGAAACTAGCATGAACAAAACTTTATTTTTATAAATAAAATAAATAAGTATAATTTAATTACAAACTGAGAACAAACACATTTGGTAGACATGCGTGGTATTGTTGAATTGATTTTTTTTTTCTTGCTTAAAAAATCCTCACAATTCAAAGAAAAAAACTAACTTCAAAATATTAGAAATATATTATGTATACAAAACATGCCAATTAAAGCTGTAATAGGAACCAAGTAAATCATCAAAATCCAACCTAATATGGGTATAGAAAAATTTTCCGTAGGTATAAAACATTTTTCTATACGGATATACACATTCTTGCCTTGAAAGTTGCCTTGGACTTTTACAAACCAGATATGGAGACAGATAAAGAAAAGAGATTATTTTGTGACAAAAGGCTTTAAAAGGAAACACTCTGCTTCCAATCATGCATGACTAAGGCCAGGGATTGCATTGCCACATGCATAAAGCAAATGGTCAGATAACCCTCTGTGTTCTTTCTAATCCACTTCAGGAAAAAGCCATACTATTTCATACACTCTTTTACGCCTCCTTATCAGCAACCTTCTCTTTTCAATTCAAACACTTCCAAGTCAAATTTCCTGTCACCTAGAGAAAATGGAAGGTTCTGATGATGAGAAATTTCTTGTTTACTGTGCTCAGCATGGCCAGGCCCGCTGTGAGTCTAGTGACACATTGGAAACAGAACAGAAAGGTAAGTAACTGGGGCACAGCAAGGAACCTTCTCCCCCAGCCTGGTGTTTTAAAATATGGCAGAACCAGCTCCTTGGATCCTCTAACCTGGTGGATTTCTCAATCCATATTGCCTGCAATGGCCAGCAGACTTCAGGTTTCGCTCCATGAAGAAATAGGAGACAGGAGAAGTTTTCACCCTTGTCCTTAGTCTGAGTTTGTTATTTTCACTGTTTTTTGCTGGCTTAGTAATAAACTGGAGTGAAATAACCTGAAACTAAGTCTAAACCTACCATTCTCCAAACTAATTAAGGATTCTAATAAATGTTGAGATGTAAGTGGTTTTCAATCTATCTTTTTTTTTACTGAAGTATAATTGACATACAATAGTCTATTAATTTCAAGTGTGCATCATAGTGATTCAGTATGTTTGTACATTATGAAATGATCCCCACAACAAGTCTGGTTACCATCTGTCACCATACATCGTTATTACAATATTATTGACCATATTTCCTATGTGGTACATTACATCTCCATGACTTATTTATTTTATAACTGGAAGTTTGTACTTCTTAATAGTTTTCACTTATTTAGCCTGCCCTCTAACTACTCCCACCTTGGTAACCAACAGCATGTTTCCTGCATCTATGAGACTGTTTCTGTTTTTGTATTGTTTGTTTGCTTGTTTTGTTTTTTAGATTGCACATTTAAGTGAAATCATACGGTATTTGTCTTTCTCTGTCTGACTTATTTCACTTAGCATAATACCCTATAGGTCCATCGATGTTGTTGCAAGTGGCAAAATTTCATTCTGATTTATGGCTGAGTGATATTCCATTGTGCATATATATGCTACATCATTTTTATCTATTTATCTATTGATGGACACTTAGGTTGCTTCCATATCTTGGCTATTGTAAACAGTGTTGCAATGAGCATAAGGATGCATACATTTTTTCAAACTGGTATTTTTGTTTTCTTCAGATAAATACCTACACATGGAATTACTGGAGAGTATGGTAGTTCGATTTTTAATGCTTTGAGGAAACTCCATACTATTTTCCACAATGGCTGCCCCAATTTACATCTCCACCAGGAGTGTTCAAAAGTTCCCTCTTCTCCAAATACTCACCAATACTTGTTATTTTTTGTCTTTTTGATAATAGCCAATCTGACAGGTATGAGGTGATATCTCATTGTGGTCTTTATTTACATTTCCCTTCTGGTTAGTGATGTTGAGCATCTTTGCTTGTGCCTGTTGGCCATCTGTATGTCTTCTTTGGAAAAATGTCTAATCAAGTCCTCTATCCATTTTTTTTTTTTTTTTTTTTGGTGACAGGAAAGGTGCTCAGTGCTTTGGGTGACTATATTCTTTTTTTTTTAATGTAATGTTAACCACCATACATTACATCATTAGTTTTTGATGTAGTGTTCCATGATTCATTGTTTGTGTATAACACCCAGTGCTCCATTCAATATATGCCCTCTTTAATACCCATCACCAGGCTAACCCATCCCCTCATCCCCCTCCCCTCTAGAACGCTCAACTTTGTTTCTCAGAGTCCATAGTCTCTCATGGTTTGTCTCCCCCTCCAATTTCCCCACCTTCATTCTTTCCCTCCTGCTATCTTCTTCTTCTTTTTTTTTTTTTAACATATAATGTATTATTTGTTTCAGAGGTACAGGTCTGTGATTCAACAGTCTTACACAATTCACAGTGCTCACCATAGCACATACCGTCCCCAATGTCTATCACCCCGTCACCCCATCCCTCCCATCCCCCACCACTCCAGGAACCCTCAGTTTGTTTCCTGAGATTAAGAATTCCTCATATCAGTGAGGTCATATGATACATGTCTTTCTCTGATTGACTTATTTCGCTCAGCATAATATCCTCCAGTTCCATCCACATCATTGCAAATGTTAAGATTTCATTCCTTTTGGTGGCTGCATAATATTCCATTGTATATATATACCTCATCTTCTTTATCCATTCATCTGTCGATGGACATCATAGCTCTTTCCATAGTTTGGCTGTTGTGGACATTGCTGCTATAAACATTGGGGTGCATGTACCCCTTCAGATCTCTACATTTGTATCTTTGGGGTAGATACCCAGTAGTGCAGTTGCTGGATCATATGGTAACTCTATTTTCAACTTTTTGAGGAATCTCACTACTCTTTTCCAGAGTGCTGCCCCAGCTTGCATTCCCACCAACAGTTTAGGAGGGTTCCCCTTTGTCCATATCCTCACCAACATCTGTTGTTTCCTGACTTGTTAATTTTAGCCATTCTGACTGGCGGGAGGTTTTGATTTGGATTTCCCTGATGCCAGGCGATGTTGAGCACTTTTTCATGTGTCTGTGGGCCATTTGGATGTCTTCTTTGGAAAAATGTCTGTTCATGTCTTCTGCCTATTTCTTGATTGGATCATTTGTTCTTTGGGTGTTGAGTTTAAGAAGTTCTTTATAGATTTTGGATAATAGCCCTTTATCTGATATGTCATTTGCAAATATCTTCTCCCATTCTGTCAGTTGGCTTTTGGTTTTGTGGACTGTTTCTTTTGCTGTACAAAAGCTTTTTATCTTGATGAAGTCCCAATAGTTCATTTTTACCCTTGCTTCCCTTGCCTTTGGTGATGTTTCTAGGAAGAAATTGCTGCGGCTGAGGTCGAAGAGGTTGCTGTCTGTGTTCTCCTTTAGGATTTTGATGGACTCTTGTCTCACATTGAGGTCCTTCAACCATTCAGAGTCTATTTTTGTGTGTGGTGTAAGGAAATGGTCCAGTTTCATTCTTCTGCATGTGGCTGTCCAATTTTGCCAACACCATTTGTTGAAGAGACTGTCTTTTTTCCATTGGGCATTCTTTCCTGCTTTGTCAAAGATTAGTTGACCATAGAGTTGAAGGTCCATTTCTGTGCTATGTATTCTGTTCCATCAATCTATGTGTCTGTTTTTGTGCCAGTACCATACTGTCTTGATGATGACAGCTTTGTAATAGAGTCTGGAATTGTGATGCCGCCAGCTTTGCTTTTCTTTTTCAACATTCCTCTGGCTATTCGGGGTCTTTTCTGGTTCCATACAAATTTTAGGATTATTTGTTCCATTTCTTTGAAAAAAGTGGATGGTATTTTGACAGAGATTGCATTGAATGTGTAGATTGCTCTAGGTAGCATTGACATCTTCACAATATTTGTTCTTCCAATCCATGAGCATGGAACGTTTTTCCATTTTTTGTGTCTTCCTCAATTTCTTTCATGAGTATTTTATAGTTTTCTGAGTACAGATTCTTTGCCTTTTTGGTTAGATTTATTCCTAGGTATCCTATGGTTTGGGGTGCAATTGTAAATGGGATCGACTCCTTAATTTATTTTTCGTCTGTCTTGTTGGTGTATAGGAATGCTACAGCTTTCTGTGCACTGATTTTATATCCTGCCACTTCACTGAATTCTTGTATGAGTTCTAGCAGTTTTGGGGTGGAATCTTTCGGGTTTTCTACATAACATATCATATCATCTGCAAAGAGTGAGAGTTTGACTTCTTCTTTGCTGATTTGGATGCCTTTTATTTCTTTTTGTTGTCTGATTGCTGTGGCTAGGACTTCTAATACTATGTTGAATAGCAGTGGTGATAGTGGACATCCCTGCCATGTTCCTGACTTTAGGGGGAAAGCTCTCAATTTTTCCCCATTGAGAATGATATTCGCTCTGGGTTTTTCATAGATGACTTTTATGATATTGAGGTATGGACCCTCTATGCCTACACTCTGAAGAGTTTTGATCAAGAAAGGATGCTGTACTTTGTCAAATGCTTTTTCTGCATCTATTGAGAGGATCATATGATTCTTGTTCTTTCTTTGATTAATGTATTGTATCACATTGATTGACTTGCGGATGTTGAACCAACCTTACAGCCCAGGGATAAATCCCACTTGGTTGTGGTGAATAATCCTTTTAATGTACTGTTGGATCCTATTGGCTAGTATTTTGGTGAGAATTTTTGCATCCATGTTCACCAGGGATATTGGTCTGTAATTCTCCTTTTTGATGGGGTCTTTGTCTGGTTTTGGGATCAAGGTAATGGTGGCCTCATAAAATGAGTTTGGAAGTTTTCCTTCCATTTCTATTTTTTGGAACAGTTTCAGAAGAATAGGTATTAATTCTTCTTTAAATGTCTGGTAGAATTCCCCTGGGAAGCCATCTGGCCCTGGGCTTCTGTTTGTTGGGAGATTTTTGATGACTACTTCAATTTCCTTAGTGGTTATAGATCTGTTCAGGTTTTCTATTTCTTTCTGGTTCTGTTTCAGTAGCTGTTACATCTCTAGGAATGCATCCATTTCTTCCAGATTATCTAATCTGCTGGCATACAGTTGCTCATAATATGTTTTTATAATTGTTTGTATTTCTTTGGTGTTGGTTGTGATCTCTCCTCTTTCATTCATGATTTTATTTATTTGGGTCCTTTCTCTTTTCTTTTTGATAAACCTTATTAATTCTTTCCAAGAACCAGCTCCTAGTTTCGTTGATTTGTTCTACTGTTCTTTTGGTTTCTATTTCGTTGATTTCTGCTCTGATCTTTATTATTTCTCTTCTGCTGGGCTTAGGCTTTATTTGCTGTTCTTTCTCCAGCTCCTTTAGATGTAGGGTTAGGTTGTGTATTTGAGACCTTTCTTGTTTCTTGAGAAAGGCTTGTATTGCTATATACTTTTGGGACTGCCTTTGCTGCATCCCAAAGATTTTGAACAGGTGTGTTTTCATTTTCATTGGTTTCCATGAATTTTTTAAATTCTTCTTTAATTTCCTGATTGACCCATTCATTCTTTAGTAGGATGCTCTTTAGCCTCCATGTATTTGAGTTCTTTCCAACTTTCCTCTTGTGATTGAGTTCCAGTTTCAAAGCATTGTGGTCTGAAAATATGCAGGGAATGATCCCAATCTTTTGGTAGTGGTTGAGACCTGATTTGTGACCTAGGATGTGATCTATTCTGGAGAATGTTCCATGGGCACTAGAGAAGAATGTGTATTGTGTTGCTTTGAGATGGAATGTTCTGAATATATCTGTGAAGTCCATTTGGTCCAATGTGTCATTTAAAGTCTTTATTCCTTGTTGATCTTTTGCTTAGATGATCTGTCCATTTCAGTGAGGGGGGTGTTAAAGTCCCCCACTATTATTGTATTGTTGTGGATGTTTTTCTTTGCTTTTGTTATTAATTGGCTTATATAATTGGCTGCTCCCATGTTATGGGCATAGATATTTACAATTGTTAGATCTTCTTGTTGGATAGACCCTTTAAGTAGGATATAGTGTCCTTCCTCATCTCTTATTACAATGTTTGGTTTAAAATCTAATTTGTCTGATATAAGGATTGCCACCCCAGCTTTCCTTTGGTGTCCATTAGCATGGTAAATGGTTTTCCACCCCCTCACTTTCAATCTGGGGGTGTCTTTGGGTCTAAAATGAGTCTCTCACAGACAGCAAATCGATGGGTCTTGTTTTTTATCCAATCTGATAGCTTGTGTCTTTTGATTGGGGCATTGAGCCCATTTACATTCAGGGTAACTATTGAAAGATAGGAATTTAGTGCCATTGTATTGCCTGTAAGGTGACTGTTACTGTATATTGTCTGTGTTCCTTTCTGGTTTATGTTACTTTTAGGCTCTCTCTTTGCTTAGAGGACCCCTTTCAATATTTCTTGTAGGGCTGGTTTCGTGTTTGCAAATTCCTTTAGTTTTTGTTTGTCCTGGAAGCTTTTTATCTCTCCTCTATTTTCAATGACAGCCTACCTGGATATAGTATTCTTGGCTGCATATTTTTCTCATTTAGTGCTCTGAATATATCATGCCAGTCCTTTCTGGCCTGCCAGGTCTCTGTGGATAGGTCTGTTGCCCGAGCTGCTTTCAGGATTTTCTCTTTGTCTCTGAAACTCGTAAGTTTTATTATTAGATGTCAGGGTGTTGACCTATTTTTATTGATTTTGAGAGGGGTTCTCTGTGCCTCCTGGATTTTGATGTCTGTTTCCTTCCCCAAATTAGGGAAGTTCTCTGCTATAACTTGCTCCAATATACCTTCTGCCCCCTTTCTCTTTCTTCTTCTTCTCGTATCCCAATTATTCTAATGTTGTTTCGTCTTATGATATCACTTATCTCTTGAATTCTGCCCTCGTGATCCAGTAGTTGTTTATCTCTCTTTTTCTCAGCTTCTTTATTTTCCATCATTTGGTTTTCTGTATCACTAAATCTCTCTTCTGCCTCATTTATCCTAGCAGTTAGAGCCTCCATTTTTTATTGCACCTTATTAATAGCCTTTTTGATTTTGACTTGGTTAGATTTTTGTTCTTTTATCTCTCCAGAAAGGGTTTCTCTAATAACTTCCATGCTTTTTTCAAGCCCAGCTAGTATCTTTAAAATCGTCATTCTGAACTCTAGTTCTGACATCTTACTAACGTCAGTATTGATTAGGTCCCTGGCAGTCGGGACTGCCTCTTGTTATTTTTTTTGAGGTGATTTTTTCTGTCTTGTCATTTTGTCCAGAGGAGAATAGATGAATGAGAGAACAAAATGCTAACAGGTAACAACGTCTCCAGAAAATATACACTAAACAAATCAGAAAAGACCTGAAACCGGGGGAAAAGAAAGGGAAAGAAAGAAAAAAGAAAAAAAAAAAAAGAAAGAAAAAGATAAAAACAAACAAACAAAAACAAAACAAGACCAAAAAAAACCAGAATATGATCAAATATGATCAGGCTGGTTGATAGATAAGTGCCACACACTAGATTTTGGGTGTATTTTGGTCTGTTAGAAGAAAGTGCCTCCCAAAATTTTAAAGAAAAACTTATATATGTACAAAAATAAGGGTAAGTACGGTGAAGGGATGGAATATGACTGTAAAGATGAAAATTATAAAAGATTTTATAAAAGGAATTGATAAGATAAGAAGTTGGTAGAAAAAAGAAAGAAGAGGATTAAAAAAAAAAAAAAGGAAAGAATGTGATCAGGCAGGAGACTAGAACAAAGCCATACACTAGAGATTTAGGGTATATTTTGGTCTGTTAAAAGAAACTATATCCCAAAATTTTAAAGAGAGAACAACTTATATATATATATATATACATATATATATGTATATATATATACCCAAAATAAGGTTAACTACTATGAAGGGATAGAATATGACTCTAAAAATGAAAAATAAAAATGTTTTTTAAAAAAGGGATTGATAAGATGTTGGTTGAAAAAGGGGAAAAGAAAATCCAAAAAAAAAAAAAAAGGAACTTAAAAAAAAATAACTTTGAAAGACTAAAGAATCATGGGAAAAAAGCCATGAATTCTATGCACAGTGTTCCCCTAGCACTGGAGTTCTGCTGTTCTCATTGATCGGTAAACTTGGTCTTGGCTGGCTATTCTTGCTGATCTTCTGGGGGAGGGGCCTGTTGCCATGGTTCCCAAATGTCTTTGCTGGAGGCAGAATTACCCCACCTTTGAGGGGTCCGGGCTAAGTAATCTGCTCGGTTTTGCTCTCAGGAGCTTTTGTTCCCTGCAAGCTCCGTACAGCTTTGGAGGACGAGAGTGAAAATGGCGGCCTCCCAATCTCTGCCCCGGAGGAGCTGAGAACTCGGGGCCTCACTCCTCAATGAGACCCCAGAGAAAAGCAGTCAATCACTCTGGTCTCCCGGGTCTCCGGCCCCACTCCGTGCTCACCCGGACTGTGACCGAGCGTTTCTATCTCTGGCACCTGACCCTGTGTGGAGTCTCCAAACCCAGCAGATCCCTGCAGTGTGCTCCCATGCTGCTCCTCCCAGGGAGGAAGGGGAGTCTCCCCAGATCTGCCACTTGTTGGGTCCCTGCTGGAAGAGCAGTGGCCTGACTGTGCCACGGATCATGGTTTATGGCAACCCCGAGTTGAGAACCCGCGCCTCCGCTCCGTCTCTGCAGCCAGTTTCCCCGCTCCGATACCTGGGAGCTCTGCTGCACTCAAGCACCCCTGGTCTTTCTGTGAGCCCGAGGGTCCCGAGACCACACTGTCCCAGCAAGTGTTACACCCCTTCCCCCCCTTAGCCACTGGAGCGATGTCCCTCAGCAGAGCCATCTTCTAAAAGTTCCGATTTTGTGCTCCACTGCTCTATTATTTGTCAGTAGCGGCTTATGGAGGCCTCCTCCCCTGCCGTCTATCTTCCCGAATATTGCCTCAGATTCACTTCTCCACATGTCCTACCTTCCAGAAAGTGGTCGCTTTTCTGTTAGGAGAGTTGTTGCTGTTCTTTTCTTCAATCTCCTGTTGAGTTCATAGGTGTTTAGAATGGTTTGATACCTATCTAGCTGAATTCCTGGGACCAGACGAAATTTTGGTCTCCTACTCTTCCGCCATCTTGATCCTCCCTCTCCTCTATCCATTTTTAAACAGTAGATGAAAAGTCAAAAAGTGCATTCAAACATTTTTGACCCAGTTGTTATTACCTTTTAAGAGTATGGGAGAGTGATGGTATTTGGGCCAGCACTTATTCTCAACTACTGATATATTCTCTGAATCATGAGGATAGAAGTAGAAAGATATTTTTGTTTGGGGGTATTTTTGCTGTTAATTTCTGTATTCCCAAAAACTGGAACAATGTTTCTATCACCTAGTAGCTCAATAAACATTTGTGACTGACTGAAGGAATGAATGAAGAGAAAAGGTAGAACATACAGTACTTCAGAGAAGAGATACATGTGAGGGTGTAGAGGATCCTGGTTTTAGAAGCAGTGATAGAACAGGAAGTCCTATGCAAATGATACCTACAGAGTCACATCTCATAAATAAGGACAAAGGACACACATTAGAGTTAAAATAAAGGTAAAGAAACACATGTTCCCATAGAACATAGTAGAAGACGGGTACCTGGGTGGCACAGTCAGTTAAGCTTCCAACTCTTGGTTTCTCAGCTAAGGTCATGATCTCAGGGTCATGAGATTGAACCCCTTGAGTTTGCTTGAGATTCTCTCTCCCTCTCCCTCTCATGCTCTCTCTCTCTCACTCTAAAATAAATAAATAAATAAATAAATAAATAAATAAATAAATAAATAAATAAAAAATAAATAAATCTTTAAAGAAAAAGAACAATAGTAGAAGAGACTCGTGGAAAGAAAGGGCTGAATTATACACAAATGTGAAAATAGAAAACAATCATAGAAATACTCTTTGCCTCGAAGAAAAAGTTGTTAATAACTGAGAAAAAGATACTGGTAGTTAGAAGTTAACCTGGAGACTTACGTTAGGTACAAGAGAGGAGAGAAGGAAGGAAAGTATAAGAGCTTAACAGGTCACAATATCTTATGATTCATGCTCAAGTTTCATAGTTTCTAGGGACAAATTGAAATGCTTACAGGAGACAGGTAATGAGTGACTGGGGTCCAGTGGAAAAATAGAAAGCATATGCCCCTTCTAAAAGCAGCAATCATTATAGCTTCTATGATTGTTTGCCATTCAGAAATGTAGACTCAAAGGGAAGCCAATAATCTGCACTCACATATAAAATCTTCTAATTTGTAAATGTTAGGAACTGATTCAACATTTATAAAAAAATAGTTTATGGTACATAGCAACACAGATTTATAAAATATAGCATTGATAAAAAAAGAAAAGGAATGAGATTTATGGCATAGAATCATTGATACAAATTACAAACACATTCACATAGAAAAACACAAAATTTTCTACAAGATTTCATGTATATTTAATAACATAACCAAACACATTAGAATCCTGCCTTGGTTATGGGAGACAGAACTAACTATGAGAAATGAGAAGGAAATACCAATTAAAAAAAATCAAGAGGAGGGGCGCCTGGGTGGCTCAGTCGTTAAGTGTCTGACTTTGGCTCGGGTCATGATCCCAGGGTCCTGGGATCGAGCCCCGCATCGGGCTCCCTGCTCAGCGGGGAGCCTGCTTCTCCCTCTCCCACTCCCCCTGCTTGCGTTCCCTCTCTTGCTGTCTCTCTCTCTATCAAAAAATAAAATCTTTAAAAAAAAAATCAAGAGGAGTCCTACATGGACATATGATAATAATATACTATGGTTTAGGAGTATTATCATCCAATTTTCTGTATATAAGATCTAAAAGTAAATGAATAAATATAATTAAAATAAAACACATGGTGAAGACCCAAACAAGAAACAAATCAAAACATGTTAGTATTTGAATTTGGTCTGTGAGACTCTGGTTTGAAAGTTCTTATTTACAAATTGTCCCCCAAAAGCTCCCCTAAATGTGGGCAGAGAATTGGAGAATTTTGAAGAAAATTGGCTAATGGAAAAGTTTAGAGGCCATGACGTCTAAGCACTCAGTTGCCATTGCTGTTGCTGCATCATCTGCTGGTGAGTCTCCACTGGGTTTTGTGCAGTGGATAAGCAAGAGAATGAGGAACCAAAGACAAAGAAAATACATCAGACATAGCAGACCAAATTTGCGCCTAATAATTCTCACCCAGTAAAAAGACTTCACAATACCGTAGGGACTAAAGATTAAGATAAGCGTGCTTCTGTGTCTATTTGTGAAAAGAATATCAAAGATAAGTACACACACACCCTGCTTCACATGGAAGAGTTTGTGTGCGTAGTGTAATTTTCCAAGCCCTGCTTTCTAAATTCAACACATGCTACTCATCAGGGTTCCTCTGTAAATATGAGCTCTCTAAAAGACTGTGGTTTAGGAAAAACAAAAAACTACCCACATGGTTTTATTTTTTATATATTAAATGGAGCCAATATATTTCTATAAGTCAATTTGTTGTCTGACTCATGATGAAACCAATTTTTTAAAAGTTTTAATCAAATTAATAATCATGAACAATGGTTATTTTATTTTTCCTTTAAACCCTAAATTAACCTTTTAAGTTAAGAATGTGTGATT
Source organism: Mirounga angustirostris (assembly GCF_029215605.1). NCBI lineage: Eukaryota > Metazoa > Chordata > Mammalia > Carnivora > Phocidae > Mirounga > Mirounga angustirostris. Next base: position 52,079,440 of record NW_026991709.1, on the reverse strand, counting down.
ACTGCCCAAGGCTAGTACTGTTTAGGACAGTAAATGTCCATGAATTATATTTCACTTTATTTTAAAAAACATTTTTTAAAGTTAGATTTTTAAATGACCATTCTCTCTGGAGGTGCTTCTGAAAATTAACTTCTATTAAATGGTAAATGTAAATGATGAAATCCTGGATTGCAAATCTAATTAAATTAAGTACATAGAAAAGCTAACTATAAATTTTTAAGTTTTGAGTTGAACTATTAAAAGTTTATCCCAGTCCTTATTAAAGTAAGATTTAACTCATATGTTATTAAAAGATCTAGATAATGGACTATGTTTAGTACTTCTGAGAGGTAACATAGAGTTGGTTGGGTTTCCCTACACTACTTCCTAAGTATGTGACTTTTACTCAACCCTACCTTTGTTTCTTTATCCATAAAATTTTGAGATATGTAGGGCTTACCCCTCTGGTTGTTGTGTGAAATTAATTACTACTTAGAATACTACCATAAAATAAATGTCAGCTACTGCTATTAGTGACATCTAAAAATCAATGATCATTTGAAAAGACGCATTATACTTCTGACAAGTATCCCAAAGATACTTTTTACATGTATTTGCAAATACATTCATCATCATCTGCTAAAAAGTGATCATCATTTATATTATCATTTAAATTTATAACTAGCAACATTGCAGTGGAAAAGCATCATCTTCACATCCCCTTATGTCCCTCCCCTCTGGAACCATCAGTTTGTCCTCTATCATTAACAGTCTGTTTCTTTTTTCTTCCAAATTTTTATTTAAATTCTAGTTAGTTAACATATAGTGTAATATTGGTTTCAGGATTAGAATTAAGTGATTCATCACTTATGTATAACACTCAGTGCTCATCATAACAAGTGCCCTCTTTAATATGCTTCATCCATTAGCCCATCCCCCACCCACATCCTTCCATCAACCCTCAGTTTGTTTTCAGTCATTAAGAGTCTCTTCTGGTTTACTTCCCTCTTTTTTTTCCCTTCCCATATGTTCATCTGTTTTGTTTCCTAAATTCCACATATGAGTGAAATCATATGGTATTTGTCTATCTCTGACTGATTTATTTCACTTAGCCTAATACACTCAGGTCCATCCACATCACTGCAAATGGCAGGATTTCATTCTTTTTGATGGCTGAGTAATATTCCATTGTAGATAGATAGATAGATGATAGATAGATAGATAGATAGATAGATAGATAGATAGATAGATAGATAGATAGACCGACCACATTTTCTTTATCCATTCTTCAGTTGTTGGACACTTGGCCTCTTTCCATAGTTTGGCTATTGTTGATAATGCTGCTATAAACATCGGGGTATATGTACCCCTTCAAATCTGAATTTTTGTATCTTTTAGGTAAATTCCTAATAGTACAATTGCTGGGTCAGTAAGGTAGTTCTATTTTTAACTTTTTGATGCACCTCCATACTGTTTTCCAGAGTGGCTGTACCAGTTTGCATTCTGACCACAGTGCACGAGAATTCCTTTTCTTCCACATCCTCACCAACACCTGTTGTTTCTTGTGTTGTTGGTTTTAGCCATTCTGACAGATATGAAGTGATAGCTCATTGTAGTTTTGATTTGCATTTCCCTGATGGTAAGTGATGATAAACATCTTTTCATGTGTCTTTTGGCCATCTGGATGTCCTCACTGGAGAGAGGTCTGTTCCTGTCTTCTGCCCATTTTTTAATTGCATTAGTTATTTTTTGGGTGTTGAGTTTTATAAGTTCTTTATATGTTTTGGATACTAACCCTTTGTCGGATATGTCATTTGCAAATACTTTCTCCCATTCCGTAGATTGCCTTTTAGTTCTGTTGATTGTCTCCTTCACTGCGCACAAGTTTTTATTTTGATACAGTCCCAATAGTTTATTTTTGCTTTTGTTTTCCTTGCCTCAGGAGACATACCTAGAAAAAATGTTCCTATGGCTGATATCAAAGAAGTTACTACCTGTGTTCTCTTCTAGGATTTTTATGGTTTCCAGTCTCACACTTAGGTTTTTCAACCATTTTGCTCTTATTTTTTGTGTATGGTGTAAGAAAGTGGTCCAGTTTCTTTCTTCTGCATGTTGCTGTCCAATTTTCCTAACATCAATTGTTGAAGAGACTGTCTTTTTCTCATTGGATATTCTTTCCTGCTTTGTCAAAAATTAATTGACCATACAGTTATGGGTCCGTTTCTGGGTTTTCTATTTTGTTCTATTTATCTATGTGTCTATATATTTGGAACTTTTACTTCCTTTTCTGTTTTTTGGACTAGTTTAAGAAGAATAGGTATTAATTCTTTTTTAAATGTTTGGTAGAATTCTCCTGTGAAGCCATCTGGTCCTGGACTTCTGCTTTTTGGGAGTTTCTTGAATACTAATTCAATTTCTTTGTTGGTTATCAGTCCGTTAAAATTTTCTTTCTTCCTGTTTCAGTTTTGGTAGTTCATATGTTTCTAGGAATTTATCCATTTCTTCTAGGTTGTCCAATATGTTGGTATATAGTTTTTTATAATATTCTCTTGTAATTGTATTTCTGTGGTGTTGGTTGTTATTCTCCTCTCTCATTTGTGATTTTATTTATTTGAGTCCTTTCTCCTTTTTTCTTGATAAGTCTGGCTAGAGGTTTGTCAGCACTAAAAAAAGAGACCAATATTGCCGATAAACATAGATGCAAAAATCTTCAAAAAATAGTAGCAAACCTAATGCAACAATGCATTAAATAAATCATTCGTCATGATCAAGTATGATTTATTCCTGTGTTGCAAGGGTGGTCAATATTCACAAATCAATTTTTTCATAGAACCAGCCCCTGGTTTCCTTGATCTGTTCTATTATTTTTAGATTCTATATCATTTATTTCTGCTCTGATCTTCATTATTTCTTTCTTTCTCTGGTTTTAGATTTTGTTTGTTGTTGCTTTTCTAGCTTCTTTAGGTGTAAGGTTAGGTTATGTATTTGAGATTTTTCTTGCTTCTTGAGGTAGGCCTGTATTGCTACAAACTTCCCTCTTAGAACCACTTTTGCTGCATCCCAAAGGTTTTGGATTATTGTGGGTTTTTTTTTTTTTTATTTGTTTCCATGTATTTTTAAATTTCTTTTATTTCCTGGTTGAGTCTTTCATTGTTTAGAAGCATGTTATTTAACCTCCATGTATTTGTGGTCTTTCCAGATTTTTTCTTGTGGTTGATTTCTAGTTTTATAGCATTGTGTTAGAAAAAAAATACATCATATGACTTTGATCTTGAATTTGTTGAGGCTGGTTTTGTGGGCTAATATGAGATCTATTCTGGAGAATGTTCCATGTGCACTTGAAAAGAATGTATACTCTGGTGTTTTAGGATGGAACGTTCTGAATATATCTGTTAAATCCATCTGTTCCAGAGTATCATTCGAAGTCATTGTTTCCTTGATGATGTTCTGTTTAGATGATCTGTCCATTGATGTAAGTGGGATGTTAAAGTCTCCTACTATTATTTTATTATTATCAATTAGTTCCTTTATGTTTGTTATTAACTGTTTTATGTTTTGGGGTGCTCCTATTTTCGGTGCATAAATATTTACAATTATATCTTCTTGTTGGATTGTCCCCCTTATTATTATATAGTGTCCTTCTTAGTCTCTTGCTACAGTCTTTGTTTTAAAGTCTATTTTTTCCAATATAAGTATTGGCTGCTCCAGCTTTCTTTTGGCATCTATTTGCATGAGAGATGTTTCTCCATCCTCTAACTTTCAGGTGCTTTCAGGTCTAAAATGAGTTTCATGTAGGCAGCATATAAATTGTTCTTGTTTTTTTGTTTTTGGTTTTGTTTTTTCCTATTCTGTCACCCTATACCTTTAGATTGGAGAGTTTAGCCCATTTACATTCAAAGTAATTATTGACAGATATGTATTTATTGGCATTTTATTATCTGTTTTGTGGTTGTTTCTGAAGACTTACTCTGATTCTTTCTTGTCTTTCTCTCTTTCATGGTTCGATGATTTTCTTTAATCATATATTTGGATTTCTTTCTCTTTATTCTTTGCATATTTATTAGTGGTTTTTGATATATGGTCACCATTAGGTCATATATAACCTCTTCTGCATATAGCAGTATATATTGAGTTGATGATTATTTAAGTTTGAACCCATTCTTTATCCTCTCCTCCCTACATTTTAGGTATATGTTGTTATATTTCACATCCTTTTATTTTGTGAGTTCCTTGACTGATTTTTTTTTACAGAAATATTCATTTTTATTCCTTTTGTGTTTCCTACTTTTATGCTCTCACTTTTGGTCTTTCTTTTCCACTCAAAGAGTCCCCTTTAATATTTCTTGCAGGGTTGGTTTACTGGTCATGAACTCCTTTAGTTTTTGTTTGTCTGGGAAACTCTTTATCTCTCCTTCTATTCTGAATGGTAGACTTGCTGGATAGAGTATTGTTGGCTGCAGATTTTTCACATTCAGCACTTTGTATATATCATGCCATGTTCTTCTGGCTTGGAAAGTTTCTGCTGAAAAATTCCCTGCTAGCTTTCTAGGTTTTCCCTTGTGTAACTGTCTTCTTTTGTCATGCTTCTTTTAAAATTTTTTCATTATCACTATATTTTGACAATTTCATTACAATATGTCTTGGTGTGGATCTGCTTTTGTTGATTTTGATGGGAGTTCTCTGTGCTTCCTGAATCTGGATGTCTGTTTCCTTCCCCAGACAGATTAGGGAAATTTTCAGCTATTACTTCTTCAAATAAATTTTCTGCCCCTTTTCCTCTTTCTTCTTCTTCTAGAACTCCTTATAATATGAATGTTATTACATTTGATGGTGTCACTGAGTTCCTTAAGCCTATTATTGTTTTGCATAATTCTTTTTTCTCTCTTCTATTCAACTTGATTAATTTCTATTACTCTGTCTTCCAGGTCACTAATTCACTTCTCTGTCCAGTGAGTCTCCTTATGATAATTACTTTAAATTCTCTATCAGGCATATTACTTAAAACAGTTTCACTTAGATCTCTGTCCATGGCCTTGTCCTATTTTTTAATTTGGGTTAAATTTCTCTGTCTTCTCATTTGTGTAAGTCTCTGTGCCTGTTTCTGTGTGTTAGGAAAATCTGTGATGTGTCTCTTGTTCTTGATGGTAATAGGCTTATGAAGAAGAGTTCCTAGAGTGCCCAACTGTGTAGTGTCCTCTACTCCCCAGGGCACTTCTGGGAGTGTCTCCAATGTGGGCCATGTGTGCTCTTCTGTTTTATCCTGATCACTTTATTCCTCAGGTCAGTCATCTGCAGAGCCTCTCTTTGCCTGTTGTGGGCAGTGTTTGGTCCCTGGCCTGAATGTGGTGAATTTTAACTAGGTGTACTCTGGCCTGTTTGTGAAATGAGACCTGTCACCTCTACTGCCAGAACCGAGGCTCTGCAAATTCCCAGGTTGGGAGATGCAGTGTAGGCAGGGGATTGGGCTGTTCTTCTGGAAGAGGGGGCCCCCTGCACTGGGATTGAGGTAAGCTGGACTGGGAATAGCAGTTCCACAAGAGTGTGGGGGACAGGACAGTTCCCGCAGGTGGTCCTCTGCTTATGCTGAGGGGAAAAAGAGGGAAATGGTGCCTACAAGTTCCTCTCTTCCCAGAGAACTCTCTGTGAATGCTGCCTCTCTGGGACATATTCCAATATGAGCAAATAACCTCCTCACTGTGTGTCCCAGATGTTCTTCAGATTGCTATTTCCACACTGTATATCCGTGGGTTGTTTGCTTACCTTCTCTCCAAGAGCAATGCAGTGCCCTTTGGGCTCTATCCCAGCCAAGCCTGCTGACCTTTAAAACTCCAGGCTTTGAGCCCCACTGGTTGTCAGAAGTCACACAATTTAGACCCTCTCACTTTCCAAGCCAATTGCTATGGGGATTCGTTTCCTGAGTGTGTTCCCCTGTGTGCTAGTCTGTCTCTTGCCCTTCTCCAAGACCATAGCTCCCTCCCTACCACAGTAGCCATGATCTGTTTCTCTCCCAAATCACATCTCCACACTTCCTACCATCTTCAACATGGCCTCTTCTCTACCTTTAGTTGTGGAGTTCATTCTGTCAGTCTTCAGATCAATTTCTGGGGTAATTAGGATGATTTGATAGTTATCTAATTGTATTTATGGGACAAGATGAGACTAGGGTCCTCCTACTCTGCTGCCATCTTCCAACCTCGAGAGTTGTGTTGTTTTATTTTGTTTTGGTTTGGTTTACTAACTAGCCATTTTAAGGGCTGGGGGGGGGGGTGATCATTATATATGACTTATTTAGGTACACACTGCTCTTTATAAAGCCAAACAAAGTGGAAACTACTTAAATATCTAGCAAATTTAAACCCAATAAAAAATCTTAAAAGAAAATTTAGGAGATTCTGTTCACACCTCAAGATTGAAAAGATCTTCTCAACCAAGAAAAGAAATACAAATGTTATAAAAAAATTTTCTGCAAAAATGTATTAATATTGGATGACAGACAAGCACCACTTTAGAAACAAATTGCAATGTAGATGACACATAAAAGACTAAATAGCTATAATGCATAAAGAAATTTTGTAGAATGGGTACAAAAAACTTAACAACATGAAAGACACAAACAAAAACGATTTGAGTAGACAGTTCACAGAGGAGCAAGTCCAAGTGCCTGATAAACATATGAAACATGCTCAGTCTTCATAGATGTTAAGAAAATATGAATTAAGTGAAAAAAAAAAAGACCACACCTATGTTCCTCAAAGGGATATGCTGGCTGCAGCACCAAACATACATCCTTCCAAAGTTCAAACAGCAGAACTAGCAGATCCTGAAGGGCCCAGGACTCTGTGACATTCTATCTGTTTAATAAAAACAAAATAAAACCTTCCTTCCACCCCCTCTGAAAACCCAAATCCAGAGCTACCTCCACTCAACAAAACAGACCTGAAAAGAGAAAATACACAGGTTTTCTCTCGTGCAATACCTGCGGTGCCTGGCTCAACCAAGGGTGCTTAGTCCTGGGATTTTTCCCTCTTCTTTTCTAGTATGTGATAGCCTAGTGGCCAGAAGCAATTACTAGACAATTGAGCCACATTCTTGGTGAGATGTCTCTGAAATGGGAGAGAATATGAGAAATGGAGCCTGGAAAAATGAAAGACCAATTTTATCCACTTTATGATTTTGCCCAAGGCCATTCTGTTTATATTACAAAAACCTTTCAATAGTTATTTATTTCTACATCCCTCATCTATTTATTTTGTGTGTGCACTATGCCAGGCCTAAATGCTGAGCCCATGGAGATAAAGTCCCTACCATCAGAGAATATATAAGCAAACAAATAAAAGTTGTGGGCAAAAGTTTTTGTTTATTTGTTTTCTTTATGATTCAAGCCTGCCTGAGTTATAAGGTAGCATATTAGGTCACACCTAGGGGCCAAATAATACTGCTTTCAAGAGACTTATGTATCAGTTGAGGAGTCAAGTAATAAACCAAAGAATATTAATTAATAATACAAGACGATTATGGTAAGTAATAAATGGCCTGGAGTATCAATAGATTTGAGAAGTAGTGATTCTTGTTTGTTACTCGTTATAGAGCTGTAAGAAGGTTTGGTCATGTAAATAGAATTTAATGCTGTTTTATAGCTTTAGGTTAGAGATTCAAATTTTAAGAATTTTATTTACTACTTAAAAATATAAAATAGCGGGCGCCTGGGTGGCTCAGTTGGTTAAGCGACTGCCTTCGGCTCAGGTCATGATCCCGGAGTCCTGGGATCAAGTCCCACATCGGGCTCCCGGCTCGGCGGAGAGCCTGCTTCTCCCTCTGACCCTATCCCCTCTCATGCTGTTTCTCTCTCTCTCTCTCAAATAAATAAATAAATAAAATCTTAAAAAAAAAAATAAAAATAGGGGCGCCTGGGTGGCTCAGGTCATGATCCCAGGGTCCTGGGATCGAGTCCTGCATCGGGCTCCCTGCCTGGCGGGAAGCCTGCTTCTCCCTCTCCCACTCCCCCTGCTTGTGTTCCCTCTCTCACTGTGTCTCTCTCTCTGTCAAATAAATAAATAAAATCTTTTAAAAAAATAAAAAATTAAAAATTAAAATTAAAAATTAAAAAATAAAAAATAAAAATATAAAATAGCTATAACAATAGGAATACCAGTCACCTAATGTGAAATATAAGGCATGGGCTAGACCTGATCTGTACTATATGACCATATATTTTCTACTACCTTTTTTTTTAAATGAAAATTCTATCAAACCAAACTTAAGTAACATTCACTGAATCAAATAGTCTTTATAAAACAAGATTTATAATATAACAAAGGGTTAAGGTTCCTATTAATATCTTTCTCAATAATCTTCTTATTTTTTCATTTCAGTTTCTAATTTTCATATTGTATGCAACTATGAAGAGCCATCTATTAATTGAAATCATCTTTAAAAGTCATTTCACCTTGAATTCAGTTGTGTAATTAAATCTTAACCTGGGACTGCCAACAACCATCTTATTTCCAGAGAACCTGTCATCAAAAACCCCTGAAGGTTTGCTGATCTCCTAGCTTGAAGTGTTTCAATGTAGGGGAAAATTCAAATAGATTTCTATTTCACAGATTATTTCTAAAGTAAACTGACACACATTTTAAATTCTCCTCTCTCTGACTTCCTTTTTCTTCTTCTCTCTGTATTAGTAGTCAAAACAAATGAGGACTCACTGTATATTATCACCATTATCTCCTTTAATCTCCATAATAACTGTGAGTTCAGTGATATTACCACCCTCCTTGTGTTACAGATGAGGAAATGCAGATACAGAGAGGCTAACTAACTTGCTTAGAGTCATACAGCTTATAAGGGGAAGAGCCAGGATTTAAACCCAAGCAGCCTGACCCAGAGCCCTAGCTTTCACTATTATAAAATACCAGACATGAAAGAGAAAGACAGGTTGACAGACTCTTTAATAAGATTTCTCTTCATTCGCTACTTTATTCCCTAGATAAATCTGCAAACATAGAATAGCATTTGGATATCACAGTGCTGTTCCTCATTATATCTTCTCAACAGTTTAGCTAAGAGGAAAAGTATGTATTAACTTATTAATACATTTTTCACCTCTCCTACTTTCCCCCTCACTTCTCTGCAATCCAGTAAGATCAATTTTTATGACAAGGATGTCAGAGAAATGGCTGTAGAGAAGCGAATGGAAGGTAGGCTGAGCAGGAAGCAGAAGGTATTAGCCACTGTAGTCTGAGTTTTTGGGAGAGTTGTTTTTGTTTTCAATTTGGAGAAAGGGGGAGAAGAGAGGTAATCTTTCTCAGTCTTTTCTCATCCAAACCTCTCAGAAGTTTAGTTTATATTTCTGTCTCCACTTTGTCATCCATGCAATCATTCCTAATGCATAGTGATAATTTCCCCATCACAACCCTGGACAAGATCTCACTAAGATATTAATGACATCTTTATCACTGTTATCTGTAGGTAAGTATTCTTTCTACTGCTCTGGACTTTTCTATTACAAACAAAACTGATGGTTGTTCTATCTTTCTAAAAACAGAAACATATGAAACTTTCTACCTAGTAGGCTTGGTTGGCACTTTATTCTGCAATTTAAACTTTCTAATACCTATTGCCAGTTCTATTCTGTCTCCTTATTGGACTTTTCTTTCTCTGATCACTTAAAACTTCTCAGAAACTGTTGTTGGGCCATGGGTCTTATTCCATCTTCTTTCACAGGAAGATCTCAGCCCATACTTATTATATTAACCACCAGCTATATGAAAATTATTTCTGAATTGATATTTCTGGTTAAAAAGCTCCTTGGAGCATTGACTTTGTATATATGAATGCCTGCCAGGTACCACCATTTGAATGAACAAAAGCCCTCTCTAAAATTAAAGCGTCTCAACATTAGCCCATCCTCTTCCTCTCTAAACTTCTCTAGGATTTTTTTTTAAGATTTTATTTATTTATTTTAGGGAGAGAGAGTGAGTGGGGGGGTGGGGGGAGAGAAGTATGAGACAGGGAGAATGAGAATCTGAAGCAGACTCTATGTTGAACATGGAGCCTGATGCTGGGCCTAATCCCATGAGACCATGACCCGAGTGGAAACCAAGAGTCGGTCGCCCAACCAACTGAGCCACCCAGGCACCCCTAAGATTTTTTAATACAGGTGACAGGCTTCACCATCTACCTAATCACCCACACCATAAATATTTATTCTTAATTATTCCTTCACTCTTTATCTTTTCACATTCAATAACTATCCTGCTGATATCACCAAAGTATTGTTCAAATATATCTAGTTCTTTCCTACTACTGCTGCATTATCTTTAAAATAGATTACTTTAGCAGCCTCCCAATTGGCTCCAAGCTAACCCCCTCAAATTCATTCTCCATATGTCTACACTTGCTTATAACCCTTCTACATCTCTCCATTGCTTATAAGAAAAAGGACCAAGATCTCAAACATGACTAGAAAGTCCTCCATAATCTGGCTTCTACCCATGCCTCTAATCATCCATTGCCACTTTTGATCTCCTATTTTATGCTTTAGGAACATTAGTAGAGTACCCTTGATATATCTGTTTTAAGCCTCTCTAACTACAGTCATCTTTGCTGACTCTATTTCTTGCCTCAAAAGCCTACCCATCTTTATCTAACAATTCCTGCTCATCAATTCAACCCTCTCTAGGAAGAATGCCCTCCTCTATTCTCCATCACCCTGAATTCAGGTTAGAGTCTCCTCACAGGTACTCAGTCACTGTATTCATTGAACCATGCCCTACTTGAGGGAAAGGACCATAGTTTTCTATTACCTAGAGTGATGCATAATAGACCCTTAAAAAATATTTTTAAATGATTAAGTAAATATATTCTGCCAAGAACAGTATTGATATACCAAATTTAACCTAAAAACTCCTCTATGAGTATCTTATTCTATACCCAGATATCACTATGTGTTTTTGAGAGAGCTGTCATTATTTGACTTTCTCCTACTATGATCATAAAGGCTAATTTTAATAAATTAATGTTCAGTCTTTGTGCCTTTCTTTCAGAAAAGCACCCTGTCACAACATCTGGAAATATAAAATGATGTTATAAAATTGTTAAAAATTATAAAAATTTTTATGATGGAAAATAATGATCTTAAGAAAATTTTGTTTTACATGAAATAATCCACAATAAAAATCCACAGATAATCTAAAAGTTTGTTATTAGCCTATTGCAGATTCTTTCTGCACCCAGCTTCTTATCCAAGATAAAATATATGATTTTTATTTTTAATTTCCTTAAGTTGCCCTGTCTATGGTTTGATAGCATATAGACTATTATAGAGAGAAGCAAAGAATCAGAAACACTAAGAACAATTTCTAAATAATCTCTTCAAGATTTTATATATTAGATGTACAGTAGGGGAATGCCTTGCTACCAAAATACTGGGTAGAAACTGGAGTTCATTTCAAAGACAAAATGTATCTTTGATCCTGTAAGTCAATGGCTATCTTCATTGGCCAAGAAAGGCCACTTATGAAGCAAATAATGATTGGTAGAGGCATGACCTGAATTTAAAGACAGATTATATGTTTTGATTGATGTTAAGAGATGCCAAATCAACAAAACTCCTTTACTTGAATTCAGCAGCTGAAGTAAGGTCATCCAAACTTTCAGCTCCCATTCCACATAATACAAGACTGTCTCTAGAAGCACCAGCAAAATAGCACCATTCAATAACCACAGATGATATTATTTTAAACTATCAAAATACTGTTTTATCCAAAGAAATAAAAATTACCTCTTGCAGAAACTATGAGATTCCTGTTTAATGTCTGCTTTAAAATGCAAAAACACCCATAAATTCAGTAATGTATGTCAAACATAAGAAAATAACAAAAGAAAAGGTAATGAGGGTGAATTAAATTTTATCAAAGCTTCAGTCATTAAGCTCACCTGTTAACTATTTGTCAGGATACCATCAATTTCTATGCAGTTTTATAGTAACACTTTCTGTAACTTGACAGAGTTTAAGAAATAAGTTTAAGGTCAAGAGCATTCTAAGACTTAAGGATTAAGGATTATCTTTGTCAACTAACCAGGTAACATTTAAAACATCCTAGATCCTTATTCCAGGAGTGGAGATCTTTAAGAGATCAGCGAATTTTAGTACCTTGAACTTTCAGTGGCATTTAGAATCTCTCTCAGAAGGAAGTGGGGTGGTGACTTTTATGTTTTAATGTTTCCAAAGGCTTTCGTGACATCATATCATAAGAGCTCAACAAATCCTTCCAGCAATTGGCTTCCTGGCAGCTTCCCTCTGTTTTATAACATTTGAGTACATGAGACGTCAGTCATTAAAGACCTCTCAATATTTATCAACCACTAATTTGCTTTCTATATTTGTCTTTCCGAGTAAATTCCAATATCATTGGGATGCATATTTCCTTTTTCTGCTCCACAGTGATATTCTTCTATCAAGAGTTATTAGTGAGGATTTGGCTTTTATGATGAAAAAAGAACAAGGCAGGCAGCATTACCAAGAGAGATCCTAATGGTACCATCAAGTCAGATTAATGAACAGAGCTTCCTAGTAGATTTCTAAAAGAATTTATAACCATTTACATATAAGATGAATTTAATATTTTACTTTATAAATTTACTCTGAATATTAAGTTTAAAAATTTGTACTTTTCTTCTCCATTTTTTGCCAGCTAAGCTAAAAAACAACCATGTCTTTGATTAACCTTACTATAATTAAGATAAAACAATATTAAAAGGATTTAAAAGATGATGAGTTTAAAAAAAACACAAATACAAGAGCTATATTCTCATAATAATTATTTTAGATTGGAGCCAATTCCAGTAAACTGATTTTAGTAGTTTTAATATGACAAATTTTACATCCAAAGTCTCCTTACTGAATTATCTCATAGAGTTTAAACCTCTCTGAAAAAGATCATGATGCCTTTAAACTGGGCAGAGGAAAATAAACGTTTCTCAGCAAACACTCCTGACCTTATAAGGCTTTGGGAAGTGTGTGGAGGTAAGCTCTTTCCTGAAGTGTCATCGTCTCTGAGGATAGAAAAGGGATCTGGTTGCCAAGTGACATTCTAATTCTCATGGTTGGGCCTGTTTTCTGGAAAAAAAAGTCATGCTCCATTTAGTAATTCCAATGTTTCTTCCTCTTCCTGTAAATGAAGGGTGCGGGAGTGGGGAACACATTCATTCACAAAAAAGGAATAGAAATATGTATCCCGTGGGAAGGAGCCATTTATAGAACTGTCTAAAAATATGTATTTGGGCAGGTCAGATGGTATTTTGCAATATTATTGCAATGACCATTGGATTTGTACGCTGGCTGTAGACATGCGTTCATTTTTGAAGCAAGAGTCATCTTGAAGAACTAAGAAAATGGGTTTGCCAAAGAGATAAATTGTTACATGGCTTATTTCTTTGTATCCAGTCCAAACCAGCTCTCCCAAGCAGAACTTATAGATATCTGTGAAATTAAAAAAGTAATAGTCTACTTAGGATTTCTTACTTATGGCATTATCCTCATAATATAGTCTTACAAGTTATAGTCTTTTTAATTTAGTATATAATTTTATGATGTATTAAATAGGTCATAAAAATAACTGGGCAAGAAAAAATTGAGACATTGCAGGAGAAATCCAGGTCATACAGCTCATCAGGCACAGTTGACTAGAAAACTGATCATTGTTTGACTCTGCTGATTTGAGGCATGGATTGGTTTTCACCACAGCCCATCAGGGCCATTTGAGAATAGGCACAGTATGGTATGTTAAGGGACACAGATTATAGACAGGAGTCAGGGTTTCTAGGCTTCGCCACAGCCCTCCTCCCCATCACACACTGGGTGATATTGGGACAAGATTTTAACCTCTTTAAACCTCAGGTTCAAAACCAGGAATGAGGATTGAATAATTCCTAGGCTTTTTCTGGTTCTAAATTCTTTGATTGTGTGTGTTGTATTATTATTATTATTTGCTCTCTCTCAGTTGTGGAGGAAGACCTTGTTTTGCTGGTGTTTTTATGTTCATTCAAGTCAGTATTTCCCCTGGAAATTAACCACAGTTTTATTTTCTAAAATTCATCATTAGACTTTCTGACTTGCATTATCTTTTTATCTATGAGACAAACAGGATGCATCATGCCCTGTTCTTCAGAAAAAGCTGTATCTAGCTTGCGGATCAACATGGAAAGGATAGAGGTCACAGTCTTCCTGAGATGATGGCCACTGTCTGCATGGGAGCCTGCTTTCTGTCAGGAGGATAAATCAGGTCATTTTACCTTTGTACTCCCTCATCCCTTTAGCCTCCCTGAGACCATCATGCTATTTATGCAGCTATAAATGGTTTTCTTTACTGTAGTGTTGCTGCAATTTAAGATGATAACTAAACAAAAGAAGATAAACTAAAGCTTTATGATAAATAATACATTTTCAGTTTCCAAAGTGAAAAAACAGAGTTGAGTTTCACAAGAGAGTCTACTCATAAGCACCTCTCCCATACTTCCTAACTTACCTCTCCTTCCAACTCCCATAATAACATTAACAACAATCTCTTCTAAGTGTTTCCTTTTCCAAAACTTCTCTTGACTAATCTTCACCATTTTTTTTTTCAAGACACTTTAGCACTAACTGTTACTTGGGTATATTCTTCCACAGTGCATTTTCCCATGTCTGAGTTATACAGTCTAGGTTCTTGAAGGGGAAGGATTTTGACCATGTAATGAAGAGACAGGGACCAAGTAACTGCCTAAATGACCCTTCCTTAGGATGGAGGAGAAAAGCAAATACCTCATCACCAAGTCCTTATCTTTGTCCTAAATCAGAAAGTGAAGTAAAGATCATGTTTTAGATCAAGAGATATTATCCTGCCTTTTTCTATGATCCCAGTCATTTGGAGGTATCTGGTCTATGCGAACGAAGGCAGTCCTACATGAAAGTAGGTCAGGGAAAGAATTGCTCAGTAAAATTCAGCATTAGCAGTAAAATGAAGGAGCCAACTGGACCATTATATAAGTAAAAGCCCAGGCCTAATTGCAGTATCAACCACAGAAAGTAACTTTGCTGGAATGTCGAAGGGGTTTCCAGTGGGCTGGTGGTGAGAGAGAAGAGCTGTGCCTAAATCTCACCAGCTCTGATTTCTGTTGTTGTTGTTTTTTAAATAGGTTTCTTGAAAATAGAATCTAATTTTCCTGTTTCCATGGACTATCTCCCCCAAGTTTATCAAAGAACCTCTAGTTATACTCTGATTCCAACATTCAGTGGCTCTGCCATCTGGGGAGTCAAAAGATTGCTTTATCACATCTAAACACATGCATTATGAAGTTTATTAAGTGTTGTTCGGTTTTACAAGTGGTATTCTCACCCCACACAACAAATTCTGTACCAATTGAAAAATAATCAAAAGGGCCAGATATAGATGAAATGTATTGCTTACTTGTATCTGATAAAGCTGGATTAAAAAACCTCTCCTCTGCCTGAAATCAAAATGGATTTTGATGCCAAATGACTAGGCATTGGGACTTAGAATTGGAGTGAGCTGGGTCTGCAAAGTAGCTGCCTCACACTGAGCTGCAGAGAGAGCTCAAGAGGAAAGGTCACACATGTTAGCAACCTTGAGCGTATTGACATTGAGCATTAGAAAAAAGAAATGTAGATCAATGTAAGTCAGACTCCTACCATCACACTCATCACATAATTCACTCCTCCTTCCAAGGAAAGGAACAAGTGAGAGGTCAGAGAAAGGTAAATGGTCTAGTAATATTTTTGAGAAAGTGAAAAGTTCCTTATTTATGAACAAAGTAGAACATGAGAAGAGAGAATGGATGGTTTCCCTTGCAATGGTAATGAGACTGAAAACTTTTAGCAATTAACTGAAATTTATACTATAAACTGAATTTTTTTTTCAAATTAATGGTTATAAAACCTGAACCCTATCTGATAACTGCTAGTGCTGCTATTTGTTTTTTCTTCAGAGTTTGTGGTAGATTCATTCCTTTATTTACTCAACAAACAGAGCTCTTTGTGACAGATAACTAGAGATATGGCAGTGCCCTTGAAGAAAGCATGATGTACTTGATGAGGTAAGTGAGTAAACAGCTTTAACAAAAGTATACAGCAGAGGAGACGGATAGGGAAAGCTTCACAGAGATGGTGATACTGACATAGAAACTTGAATGATGAACAGGAGTGAAACTGGCAGGCAGGGAGGGGAAGCATTCTAGGCAGAGAGTGGCATGCTCATAGGGAAAGCTCTGCTACCTCTGGGAGCTCCAGGCAATGAGTGTGGGTTGCCTGGAATTTAAGGGACATTGGAAAGGTGGATTTCCTCATCTGCCTCAATTATCATTGGATCACTTCCTTCCAAGGACATCACTTCACACTTTTATGCAAATTACTTATCGGATCCTCTTTCCCCTTCAAGGTCAGGACAACAACAAAAATAGAGCCATATTGGGGCGCCTGGGTGTCTCAGTTGGTTAAGCGACTGACTTCGGCTCAGGTCATGATCCTGGACTCCCTGGATTGAGTCCCGCATCAGGCTCCCTGCTCGGCAGGGAGCCTGCTTCTGCCTCTGACCCTCCCCCCTCTCATGTGCTCTCTCTCTCTCATTCTCTCTGTCTCAAATAAATAAATAAAATCTTAAAAAAAAAAAAAAGAGCCATATTATTCTTTAATGTCTTCTCCCTACTTTCACAAAAAGAAAAGTACGTTCTAGCAAGGCCAAGGTTTATTTCTTGGTAGTCTCTCCTTTAATATTCATCTTTGAAGGAAAAAAGTTTTCTTATATTTATAATTTTTTTTGTTTAGAGAGTAAGTCCAGTTCTTCCCATAAGTTTTTTTTTTTTTTTTTAAATTATTTACTGTTGTGTCTTTTCCTGGGGATATTTGCAGAAGTTCTTTGCTAGGACTCTTGTTTGCTCAACAACACTTCCAACTCCATGAAATCATAAGAGAAACTGTCTCATTCAAAAAAGCAATGGCCGTGGGTGTATTATGCCTGAAAATTCAGAATACATATGGAACACAGGATAAAATTTGATCATGGAAATTGGGCAATATGTCAGCTGGTGAAGAGTCTTGAACCCTTCACAAAGAAGTCATTTGAAGGAAGCAACATGGATGTATCTGTGTCTTAAAAGAATTTGCGGGGATGGATTTTAAGTGAAAAGACTGAAGACAGAGAGATTAATTATTAGCCTGCTGCAGTATTCAGGCAATATTATTGGAACTTTAACTAGGTCGAGGTTAATAGGAGAGAAGAAAGGAGTGGATCTAAGAGATGTTTAGGTCAGTTAGACTGGATGAAGGGGAGGAGATGGAGTAATTGAGGGTAGAGAAGGGTAGAGGCCTTTGCTGAGATTAGAAACACAGCAGGGGGACACCTGGGTGGCTCAGTCGGTTAAGCGGCTGCCTTCGGCTCAGGTCATGATCCCAGGGTACTGGGATTGAGCCCCGCATCGGGCTCCCTGCTCGGCGGAGAGCCTGCTTCTCCCTCTCCTTCTGTCTGCCGCTCTGCCTACTTGTGCTCTCTCTCTATCTCTGTTAAATAAATAAAAATCTTAAAAAAAAAAAAAAAAAAAAAGAAACACAGCAGGAAAGGGAGTTGATGGGACAGTGAGTGGAGGAAAATACTGAATTTAATTTTGGACACTTTTAGCTTGAGGCCTCTATGGGACAATCAGATCCCAATTCTTTTGGAATATTTTCAAAACTAGTAAAAGGTTCTAAGGAGTGGATCTGATTTTTCAAAAACTGACACCCAGTGCTCCATTCAATACGTGCCTTCTTTAATACCCATCACCAGGCTAACCCATCCCCCCACCCCCCTCCCCTCTAGAACCCTCAGTTGTTTCTCAGAGTCCATATTCTCTCATGTTTTGTCTCCCCCTCTGATTTCCCCCCTTCATTTTTCCCTTCCTACTATCTTCTTGTTTTTTTTTTTTTTTTAACATATAATGTATTATTTGTTTCAGAGGTACAGGTCTGTGATTCAACAGTCTTACACAATTCACAGCACTCACCATAGCACATACCCTCCACAGTGTCTATCACCCAGCCACCCCATCCCTCCCACCCCCACCACTCCAGCAACCCTCAGTTTATTTCTGGAGATTAAGAATTCCTCATATCAGTGAGATCATATGATACATGTCTTTCTCTGATTGACTTATTTCACTTAGCATAATACCCTCTAGTTCCATCCACGTCATTGCAAATGGCAAGATTTCAGTTTTTTTTGATGGCTGCATAATATTCCATGGTATATATATACCACATCTTCTTTATCCATTCATCTGTTGATGGACATCTTGGCTCTCTCCACAGTTTGGCTATTGTGGACATTGCTGCTATAAACATTGGGGTGCACGTACCCCTTCGGATCCCTACATTTTGTATCTTTGGGGTAAATACCCAGTGGTGCAATTGCTGGGTCGTATGGTAGCTCTATTTTCAACTTTTTGAGGAACCTCACTACTGTTTTCCAGAGTGCTGCCCCAGCTTGCATTCCCACCAACAGTGTAGGAGGGTTCCCCTTTGTCCATATCCTCGCCAACATCTGTTGTTTCCTGACTTGTTAATTTTAGCCATTCTGACTGGTGGGAGGTGGTATCTCATTGAGGTTTTGATTTGGATTTCCCTGATGCCGAGTGATGTTGAGCACTTTTTCATGTGTCTGTTGGCCATTTGGATGTCTTCTTTGGAAAACTGTCTGTACATGTCTTCTGACCATTTCTTAATTGGATTATTTGCTGGACCATTTCCTTACACCACACACAAAAATAGACTCAAATGGTTGAAAGACCTAAATGTTAGACAGGAATCCATCAAAATCCTAGAGGAGAACACAGGCAGCAACCTCTTGGACCTCAGCCGCAGCAACTTCTTCCTAGAAACATTGCCAAAGGCAAGGGAAGCAAGGGCAAAAATGAACTATTGGGACCTCATCAAGATAAAAAAGCTTTTGCACAGCAAAAGAAACAGTCAACAAAACCAAAAGACAACCAACAGAATAGGAGAAGATATTTGCAAATGACATATCAGATAAAGGGCTACTATCCAAAATCTATAAAGAACTTACAAAACTCAATAAAATTGTATCTTACAGTTTTTTTCAGGTTGGCAATGATGGTATTCTGAGGAAGCTTCTGTTTTAGCCACACAAGTGAGGGATGAATTGAAGTTTATCTAAATGCCCAATAGTATAAGAAATGGAAAATTAACCAAGGATGGCTATACTGTATAGAGTTCTAGCAAGGTTTTGAACTCCTGAACAATAATTTTTAAGATTATAGAAACTTTTGTCCTGAAAGAATAGATAGACTATATTATATTAGTCCCTAAGATTGCATTATAGTCTCCCATAGATCCATCTTCTATAAGTGTGTAGTGTATTAGAAATGGGCAAACAACAATCTTAATTTACAGGTTCAATGCTAAGTAATTATTTAGATGTCTCATAATAAGCATATACTAAAGAAGTAAGTTTTAGACCATTCCATACAGCTCATAGAGTAATATTTTTAAACTATTTTTTAATAAAAGTAATAATACATTTATATAGTAAAAATATCCAACAGAGGAAGGGCAATTAAATAAGAATTAAGTTTTCTTCCCCCTCCAGCAACCCAGTACCCACATTCTGCAGCCTCTCCAACCTTCCCCTCTCCCAACCTACCCAGAAGGAGCTACTGTTATCAGTTATCAGTGTTTTGTATATTCTCCTGGGGAAAAAAAACTCTAGATATACAAGTATATGTATTATCAATCTATAGATCTGCCTATCTCCTTTTTAACACAAATTGAACACATAATAACTTATTATACCATTTAATTTTTTTAAATTAATGTATCTTGAATATTATTTCATATTAATGAATAAGGATTTTTTTTTCCTTTTTCATACTGCAAGCATGGTGTTCCATTGTATGAATGAAACATAATTGTAGAAATAGCCTTTTCCCAAACATTATATAGGTTTGGGCAGAAACTACATTGGCATTTGAAGGATCAAGAATAAAAAATCCCCTTGCTCCTCAGGTCAGTCTCCCTTTTATTTCATTTCTCTGAATAATTTTATAGGTAAAGGAAGAATGCCCCCACCAAAAAAAAATGTAGGGGTCTCAGATTTTCTGCTCTGCCTTAGAGAGTTTTACTTTTAAGAATACAGACTCAAAACACTTAGATCCTTCACATGTTAAATTGAAAAAGTCAGTATAATTACAGATGGGTATTTCCTCCCTCTCTACATTTATTCTGAACCTTTGAAAAACTTTATATTAAATATATGTTAATTAGACAATTTGTTTTAAAAACTTAATAATAAAATAAAGAACTTTAAGAGGATTGCAAGGTCAGGGAAAATTCGTAGTCAGAGGAAGTTCACGCATGTGACAGCTCACAGGAATCATAGATACCATTTGTGAGCTTCTGCCTATTGCTTAATAGACTGAGACTGTTGAGTCAGGAAGTGAATTCCTGAGATAAATAGTCTGTGGGAATTTTTTATGTCCTCAGATTCTTTTTTGGAGACCATCAGCAGAAATTGTTTACCGTAATGGAAGTTAGGGAGGGAATTGATCTCAAAAGTTTACTCAGTTCCTAAGCTTGTATGTCATGAATCCACAAAGTCAACACCTCCTGTCAGAGCTCACCAACAAGTGGAACTAGCAGAGTGTAGAGTCCTGCCCTTCCCCCAACCAGTTCCCGAGACCCCACAAGCTGCCTTCTAAAGATCCTGGCTTCTAGAAGATGGCTTGGAATAGGACCCAGCCCACTCCTCTAGTTCAATAATGCTCAGAGTTTTTGAGGCTTTTCTAGTTGTTTCCCCTCTTCATTCTTAGACAGCTAATCACTTAACAGCATTTTACTGAAAATATTACTAAAACTCGATAATTTCTAGTTTGAAGGATTACAGACAGAGAAAAAGCTTAGTGTGTCTGCAAGCATACTTTATTTCAGGAGGAAAGAATCTCACTAACCATGTCATGGATTCCGTATAGCTGGTGCTTAAAATGTGTCCCCTTCCCAATAATAGAGACTTCTGTGCACTGCATGTTGATTCAGGCTATTTGACAGGATTCAGCCTCAGGTTCCTCTCCTAAGATTCTATTGTGTGTTAATTTTTCTAGGCTCCACTGCTTTTGTCTTTGGCAGTGAAGCCTACTGAATTCAAAGCCAAGGGCTGCAGTGCAGTCTTTTCCCAAGCCCGGATCCTGTCTCCCGTTCTCCCATGTATAGAAAGTTCCTAATGTCCAATACCTCATCTCGAATTCCCTATTGCACTACCCCTCCCATTAGGCTAAAGCAACTGATCTCAATGAACACATTATGAGAGCAACACATTAGTTGTGAGAGCCTGCTATGCCATTAGGCACTATGCATTGGGTGGCCTATGCAGTTTCAGAGACAGTATCTGTAGCTAAATGAGTTTGCCCAGCTTCTCCCCTAACTTAATCTTTGAATGGAGCTTGGTTACTCCTTCCTCAACACCTTGCATTATCCCAGTTGTAGAATGTCTCATTCCTGAATCTACCTGAGTTTCCAAATTTATATTTGAGGAAATCCATTGTAACAACTAAATCTTCCTTTTCTGGCCATCAGTCATATCCTGGGCTGGCAGTATTCCAGTTGATAAAGCCATGTTCTCAAGAAAGCTATTCTTGATCACCTGAGACCAGACTGACTGCTTGTACTCTTTCTGCCATAATACCTTCTATTTATGCCAATTGACACCTATCCCATTATATTGTAATTTAGTGTCAAAAGTTGTGTCCTATTCATCATGGCCCAGGGCCTAGCACATTGCCTGCCATGGAAAAGGATTCCATAAATATTCTCCCAATGAGTAAATGAATGAAAATTGGAGCCAAAGAAGAAAGAACAAGCATAGAGAGGGATATGTGAACAATCAGGAATAGAGATGTAGCATAACCACCACAGATAATTTCTTTAAAAGTATGTTTGTATTAGAAGTTAGTCTGACACATAAGCATGAGTAAACCTTGTGTATACCTGCCCATATATAGCAATATAAGTGGTGAGGAGTGAAATGGATTCTAAACCAGAGAATGGGGTAATTTTTGAGAGAAAATGTGTTATAAAGAACAGTTGGAGAAATGTAAATGCACTTTATCACAGATTGTTTTAAAGGCATGAACATGCAAGATGGCAAATGATATTTAAAGAATATATACTCCTGTATGCCTTGTGTGTGTGTTTCTTTTTGAAGTATAATTTTAATGAAGCAAGTCTCATATAATCTTATCTGGAAAATAATGAGGCAAAAATTGATAAATTATTCAAACACCACTACCACAGCAAAAAAAATGTGTGTGGTAAAGAGGAATCATCTCAAAATATGACCAGAGTATGTTTGGTGAAAGAATTATGACCAACATTTTTAATACTATTTAGTATTTTCCCAAAATACTGTTTAATTAAAGTATATATTGACTTAGTCATTTACAAAGTTTCTATTTCTTGCCTAGATTATTTCAGTGAACCAAAAAAATATAGTTCTCATAGGAACTGGATAGGTTATATATCTCTTTCCCTGACTAAACATAATTTAATCATTGACTCTTTTCAACATAACAGGACAGTGAAATTCTATATGAATAGAATTGTTAATGCCAAAATGAAATGTATCCTTATGCCCTTAAGATGAGCATTAATTATTATTACAAAAAAAATTAATGCTTTAAGATACTTTCAGGCAGAGACCTGCAATTCTTCACTTCTCTATAAACAAGTGTTTTCAAGAAGGTGGGGCACCCAAACATGTAGAATAAGAGTTCTCATCTATCCTTTTTCACATACAAATGCACAATCATAATCATGCGTATACAGACATCAATGCATAACACAAACATACTGGTTTTTGTTTGTTTGTTTGTTTGTTTTTAGAATACTGACTTTTCTTCTTTTTTTTTTTAAAGATTTTATTTATTTATTTGACAGAGAGAGACACAGCGAGAGAGGGAACACAAGCAGGGGGGAGTAGGAGAGGGAGAAGCAGGCTTCCCGCAGAGCAGGGAGCCCGACACGGGGCTCGATCCCAGGACCCTGGGATCATGACCTGAGCTGAAAGCAGACGCTTAATGACTGAGCCACCCAGGCGCCCCTCACAAACATACTGTTAATGTCACATACAAGTCTGGAGCTCATCTGGAAAAAAAAAAGTATATAAAAGGATGTTTAGGGACGCCTGCATGGCTCAGTCGGTTAAGTGTCCGACTTGATTTTGGCTCAGGTCGTGATGTCAGGGTCATGAGATCTAGTCCCACGTCTGGCTCTGCACTGGGTGTGGAGCCTGCTTTAGATTCGCTCTCTCCCTCTCCTTCTGCCCTTCCTCTCCATGCTCTCTCTCTCTCAAATAAATAAATCTTTTTTTTTTAAAGGATGTTTAGTTGAACAAATAAACTATAGAAGCTCCGCTCATACTTTGAGTAGGGGTCAGATGGAAAACCAAACACTATACCTGTGTGCATATTTATATGGATAGATAGTTAGATAGATAGAAAGATAAGATAAATAGATCCCTGCCTTCCAGGATCTGAATATATCATAAATATGTCAAAATAAATATTTTTCTACTTTAATTAGAAAAAGTAAGGTCACTAAGATTTTTGGCATTACCACAACTCTTTCACACTGTCATCATTTTACTTTTAAGAATTGAGTTATAGAAGCTTTGAAATAAAAATCTAATTATTTATATAAAAGAAATAGCTATTGGCTCTGGTCATAACATCCTAACTAAAATCACAGATAGTATCATTTGAGACAAATGTCAACTGAAAGATGGTCCGACTTACATTAACAGATTTTTGCTCACCAGCAACATTACTAGAACATCAGTTACTAGAACATCTTTCCTTTTAATTGGCTTTTAAATTGTAAATTTCCATTATGACCATTCATTTGCAAAAAAAGAAAAAAATCTTGAATTATAATAGCTTCTATAATGTGCTCTTCAATAAATGTCTTCAATAATTAAATTTCAAACCCGCAAAAATTAATTAGGTTTTATAAGGAAACCTCATAGAAGTTAATGTTTTTAAAACATATAGAAGAAATAATGTAATGATGTTAAAATTTGTCTTTGATATTAGAAAATACACAACTCTCAGGCTATCATAACCAATTCATAGGAAAAAAATCAGAATTTTACTTTTAGCTTATGTGGTAAATATGAACTTTATTAAATCACTTTCATAAAACTTTTGACAGCTAACACATAACAAATTAACTCCCCAATTTTAGTCTCTTAACATCATAGAAGTTTGTTTCTTACTCATGTAATAGACTCATTTTAGAGTTCATTGTTCCTGCGTACATGACTTTCCTCCATTTGATGATTCAAGGATGTAGGGTTCTTCTACTTTATGCCTCTCCGCCTCGTAGGGTCTTGGAGTTCATCTGTATATACTGGCCAGAGAAAAAAGTGTAAGGAAACACACCTACTTGGTAAATACCATGACCTAGAAGTGATATATTCTGCTGCCACTCACATTCCACAAGCAAGAACTAGACACACAGGCCCACTGAGTTGCAAGAGGAGCTAGGAAATGGAGTCCCTAGCTGAGGAGCCACTTCTCAGCAAAAGCTCAATACTGCAGAAGGAAGGCACACATTTTGAGGAAACATGTCATCGTATCTCCCTTCCCTAGCAGTGGGAATAATGAGATTTTATTATTTGCTTACTTTGTGCCAGACATGTTTGATGTGCTTGATATATATACCATTTAACAACCCTATGGGGTAGGAAATATTCTCCTACCTATTTTACACATAAGGAAATAGGTACAGAGGATGTTCCTGAGTATTTTTTACAAAGATTTTCTTATGATAGAAATCAAACTTACTCTAATTTTTCAGAAGAAATGATAAACTTCATTTACATACAGTATCAAAATTAAATGCGTATATAAGTACAGATCAGAGAATCAAGATTTTATTTAAATAAGAAATACTGGATGTGTCATGAAGCAACACCTCCTGCTCTTTTTACAACCAATCTCATTTTTTAAATTTTCATAAGTGAAATTATTTCTTGATTAGTAAATGTTTTCAAATACTGGTTTTAACAAATAGAGATTCTATCACTATATCACATGTCTCTATTGTGCAAAGAGATAACTACCAAAGAGAGTGGAAATTCATTTTTCTCTATCACCCAGTACTTCTGATTGGATCACTTTAACCTAAGGACTTTGATATCAAATTTTTATAACTCTGCTTTATAGTTGAGCAAACTAGGGAAGAATTTACTATCCATTTGATTATTGAGTAGCCTGCTTTAAGCCATTTTAAAAAACATAATTTTGGAATAACTGAAAGTTTGCAAAAATGCTGAGTGTTGTATTTTATAGCAGACTGGTTAGAGAATACTTAAGAGAACATGCACATATTAAAAATATGAAATCATTATTTCTCTTTTCTATTTCTACACCTTGCTATTTTTCATTCTATCATTGATCTTAGCCAAATAATTAAACATCACTGCTTATAATGTTTGTAATTTTATAGTGCGTGGAATCTGTTAGGTTTGTGTTTGGCTGCATTCTACAAAGAACACAACCGATAGGGGCTTAATCAGTTAGGTCGTTCATTTTTCTCATACAACAAGTTGTCTGAGGGGAGCAGTCCTGACACTTGAAGTAGCTTCATGATGTAAGTTCTTCAGATGCTGTTTTCCTGCTCTTACCATCTTGGACATATAGTCTTTTATCCTCATGATTGCAAGATTGACATTATACCTCTAGTCACCATATCTGTGTTCTGGGTAGCGGAACATGCAAATGGCCAAAATGCTTTATCCTACTAAGATTTTGCCTTTTTTTGGGGAAGGAATATCTTCCTCAGGGTCCTCTCATACATCTTGCTGTCTAGTCTTGGTCATGTAGCCACTTCTAGCTGCAAAGGAGTCTGTTTGTAGCTGGACATGTTATTAACTTAAACACAAATCTGAGTTTTCTGAGAAAAAGGGTTCAACTGGTAGTGGTGTATTTTGTTTATTAAGAACCACAGTTAACATTTTGACAATTTATTAAATTTTACATTTAAAGTTAGGACAAAGGCATGCAACCAAATCTTCCTTCCTGAGAATAACTTATTCTCTTGACATCTTTCAGGTATTTGCAAATGTACTGCAAAGTTGTCCTTTAATATATTACAGGGTTTTCAGAAATAACTGCAATGACATTTTTTAAACTTTTCTGCAAAAGCTAATTTAACTCAGATAGCACTTAGATTCCATGAAAACTTCATTTTGATTTCTGGATATGTTATGTCAGTTTTGAAGTGGGCTTTATTGCTTTGAATAATATTTTCAATTTTTAATCAAAATGTGTGGGATGTTATATATCTTAGGCTGTATGGTTTGAGGAACCTGCTATGTTCTGATTGCTGACATTCAATGTATACCCAAATGTTCACAGTGTAGTACATTAGTATGCAAGGAGAAAAGTTATACAGTCTTATAATTCCATTTTCATTGCCTTTTTAAACCCTCTTTCCTGCTTTATTCTAGGAAATAAGAACAAGTTGATCTAACATTTCATAGAAACATCATGGCTACACTTCCACAAATATGAAAGTGTAGATGATCCTGTAAAAATCCAGAAAACAATCCTGGTTGAAGGTGTTGCAGAACTATACGCTGAAATTTATAAAGATGCAGTTTCAAGATAATCTCTGAGTTTAGAGTGTATGTCACAATGGGCTTTGTCATCAGGGTTGATTGAGACCTAACTGTATACACAAGCCTGGTCTAATGACTACTTCCATGTGGTGGAGAGGTTGGACTTTCACTTCATCTCAACAATGAACTCTTGTTTGGACTTTAGGAAGACTTCCTTGAGCAAATACAAAAAAATAAGAAAACCGGGAAGAAGAATTGATTTCTTCAGTAAGAAGTGGTGCTTCATTTCTGGCTTTTACATTGAGAATTCTCTTTCTTAAAAATATACCAATCGGCATTAACTAGCTCCAGGTAAAGCCTCAAGAAAAACCATTGTAATTCTTTTTCATTCATGTTTGATTATAAATTAAATAGTAGGAATAATATTTTTATTTATTTATTCCTCAAATACTAGGAAAATGTGTTTTCAGTGATTAGCGGTCTATCATCAGGCTTAATTCTTTATAGATACTTTGAAAGATTTTTCCTTGGTTTTGGCTGAATATTCATTACTGTGCATTGCTCTACATATAAATAGACTAAAGTGTGTACTTACTACTTGTCATTAATTTTCCTATATCTATTTACATGGACAACAATACAAGGACACTAATACCATTTATTAAGTGTTTTTTAATCTGTCAAGCCATATTTTAAGTAATTCATGTAAATTATCTTATGTGATTCTTACAGCAACTCCGTATAGTAAGTACCATTATCACACCCATTTTCCAGATAAAGATGTCAAGACTAAGAGAATTAAAAGAACTCAACCAAGTCCATGGCTTTCAAGAGTCAGAGTCAGGATTTAAACACAAACAGAAGGGGTGCCTGGGTGGCTCAGTCATTAAGCATCTGCCTTCAGCTCAGGTCATGATCCCAGGGTCCTGGGATGGATCCCCACATCAGGCTCTCTGCTCAGCGGGAAGCCTGCTTCTCCTTCTCCCACTCCCCCTGCTTATGTTCCCTCTCTTGCTGTGTCTCTCTCTGTCAAATAAATAATAAAATCTTTAAAAAAAGAAATAAACACAAACAGAAAACCAGTAAAGTTTCCATTTAATCCATCTAATTTAATAACATTCACATAAGTTCAGGAAAGGTGAATGACAAGAAATACAGCTAATGATTTTGAAATCATCTCCATTCTGATATCTGAGTTACATTATGAAATTTTTGCTTAATGTTAAACTGGTATCAGGTTAAAAAAAAAGAAAGACCTAAAGGAAATGATTATGACAAGAGAATGATGCTTGGTTTTTAAGTCACGAAGACAGGGAAGATGTCATTTCCTTCTTAAAAAAAAAAAAACCACAATGTTACATTTTATTTTTTTATTTATTTTTAATTTATTTATTTATTGGGGCAACTTGGGTGGCTCAGTTGGTTAAGCCTGTGTCTCTTGGTTTCACCTTGGGTCATGATCTTTCCCTTGGAGGGATCTAACCCCGAGTCCCAGAGCTCAGCACCAAGGCCAAGTCCCCTTAGGATTGTCTCCCTCTCCCTCCTCCTCCCCCTCTACTCCTTCCCCTGCCCCCCCCCATAAATAAATAAAATCTTTAAAAATTTTTATTTATTTACCTAAGTAATCACTACACCAAATATGGGGCTCAAATTTAGGACCTGGAGATCAGGAGTCGCATGCCTTTAAGAATGAGCCAGGCAAGTGTCAGGGAGATGCCGTTTCTAAAGAATTCAAATTTTAATCAAAGTTTATGCTAAGGTACTTGGATTCTAAGAAAAATCAGGGAAATGTGCATGGTAGAAACTGTTCAGCAGGTATGAATGTGTATTAGTATAGATCAATACCTCTTCGTAACCCAGTGACTTTGGGATTACCCTCTGGATTCTGGAGGCGAGTAGGACAGGAGGAAAAGGGATAACATAGGGAAGATCTATGGCAATTTGACAAGCTAAAGAATAATTGTTTTATTTGCTGTTTCTCAGAAGTGTGGATTGATATTATACCACATTCTAAGACTAATTCTAGGATATAAATCGCATCTCGATGTAGCTTCAGGTCCTGCAGTGTTAACAAGGGTAGTAAGAGGACAAGGATTTTACTGTCCATCAGGTAGGCAGCTTAGAGCCATACCAAGGCATCTCATTTGCCAATAACTTTTGTCACAGACCTTAGCTTGGGGAAACATTTAATTTTGTAAGCCTTTGGGATGTTTTCCCATGTTACTAGAAGAGTAAAAAACCAAAATCTTCGTGCCTTGGGTTGTTTGCCCAGACTAGGGACTGCGACACTAATTCCATCCCCTCATCTCCGACCCCTAGTCCTCCAAAGTGGGATTTACTGATCTGTGAATGTCACAACACGACTGGTAAAATGCAAAACAGATCTCCTGCAAAACAGATTGGAGACAGAGCTCACATTTTCTATATGTTTGAAAAATAAAGGGAAAGACTATCAAGGATGCACAGCAAAATATTTTTCCAGCATGATTTAATGTGTATCTTTTGATTTTTAAGCAATTTGAAAAAAGGTTAAGTAGAAATAAAGCAACTAGGGAAAAAAGTGAACTTAGAGCAAACATGAAGAACGAAAAGTTTTTGAGTTCTACATTGGATATGGCTGGGTTACTTTACTTGGAAATTCCAGTTTATATTGAATTAAAGGATTAACTAATGAGTAATAATTGAATTTATTTAAAATTAAGTTTATTTAGTAATTAAGTTCCTTAAATTTTTTTCCAACAAGTTTTTTTTTGTTGTTTTGTTTTTTTTTAAAGATTTTATTTATTTATTTGAGAGAGAGAATGAGATAGAGAGAGAGAGCATGAGACGGGGGAGGGTCAGAGGGAGAAGCAGACTCCCTGCTGAGCAGGGAGCCCGATGCGGGACTCGATCCAGGGACTCCAGGATCATGACCTGAGCCGAAGGCAGCCGCTTAACCAACTGAGCCACCCAGGCGCCCCTCCATCAAGTTTTCTTTATGTACAGCTTAGGAGGTCAGGATAATAGAGTTCAATCCTGGTTGTGCTGTGTGGTAATGTAGCTATTAGCCACATGTAGATTTAAATTTGAATTTTCATCAATTAAAATTAACTAAAATTTAAGACATAGTTCCTTAGTAGCATCAGTTGTGTTCCAATAGCCACATGTGGCTACATTATTAGAGAGCCAAGAGAGATCATTTCTATCTTTGCTGAGAGTCCAGTTGGACTGGAATAGTGAAAACAGCCTGGGCTCTAAATGTAGACAAGCCATGGTTTTTATCTTTAAGTATAACATTTAAGTACAAGATAATTGACTTATCTGAGCCCCATTTTTAATTTTTAGGATAGAGAGAACATTTGATAGTTCCTGTCTTTGTTAGGATTAAAGCTGTAACAGTCTTAGATCAGGAAATCTCAGCTTAGCGAGTCAATAATGATGTGAGAGGGTTGGAAGCTTGGGTTCTGGAATCAGAATGACCCAGGTCTGAACCAATTATGCTAATTACTAGCTATATGATTTGGGTGAACTACTTAGTTTTATAAATCTTGGTTTCTTGAAATCGGGGTAATAGCACCTACTTCATTGAATGTGTTGCAAGAACTAAAGAATTATCTCAAAAAAATACAAGGACAATACTTTGCATAGTGCATGGTACCCATTCAATATTCAACAAATGTAAACTAATAAGTGTTCAAAATGATGATTACCTATCAAACCCAAGGCAAATTTGTATGCTGCAAAGTGAGTTCCATAAACTCCATAAGCCAAAATAAATAACTATAAGATGCTGCCAAATATGTAAGTAACACTAATAGTAATAATTGTCACTGCTGTTATTTTAAGGAGTGGGATGTTCCATTAATTTAATTCAGCTGTTACTAAAATAAAGTTTTTTTCTCAATGTTTTACTGGTGTCAATGTTTTAAATAACACTTTTTATCTCATAAATTATCTTTACCCTAAGAATTAATAAATAGATGTTAAATTAATGTTAAAATAAACTCAATTGAGTAGGGTTTCTTTATTATAATTTCACTTTTAAGTAAATAAACTTTCTTCTTGCCATATACTAAGGCATCGTAACAGACAATGGTCTGTTTCCACATTGTATCTCAATTTTGAAAGATGACACTGACTCTCAGTTTCATGATCACCAGAGTTAAATTTTAAAGTGCAGGGTTTACATCATTTTATTTTTAGATGCTTCCACGCATGCACATTCAGTTTACTCCACAGGAAAGCCTTCAACAGCTTTAAATTCTTTTTGGAGAAGTCTTGAAACTTAAAAAGAAAGATTTCCATGCGTTGGTTGGTTTGTGGTTTTACCACAATGATTTTCATGGGGAAGATTCTTTAAAGATTGTATTTAAACTTTATACCATATACTTTCATAGTGTCATTTTAATCTATAAATCTTTTATGCTATGTATGCATTTTATTAACCCTACTTAGGTGTGTGTGTATATATACATACATATGGCTTGGAGCAATGAACTATATGAAAGACATTTAAGATTTAAAAAAGTAGGTGAATAACTACTTAATAGAAAAATCTCATGGGCGCCTGGGTGGCTCAGTTGGTTAAGCGACTGCCTTCAGCTCAGGTTATGATCCTGGAGTCCTGGGATCGAGTCCCGCATCAGGCTCCCTGCTCAGCGAGGAGCCTGCTTCTCCCTCTGACCCTCCTCTCTCTCATTCTCGCTCTCTCAAATAAATAAATAGAATCTTTAAAAAAAAAAAAGGAAAAAAAAAGAAAAATCTCAATACTTACATGGTTTATGTGTAAAGACTATTTAAAATGGAAGGTAAAAATCTCCTTTAAAATATAGTAGAGTCTTACCAGAAAATATGTACAAAGCACTGGGTAGAGTGTATGTAAAATTGTTAAAAATACTATTTTTTTTTTACTTTAGTGTTTTTGCAGAAAAGAAAAGACATCTGTGGTGTTAGCAATTCAAAATTACAGTTTCTAGGTTGACTACCTGGAAATAAATACAATCAATACTATGATAAGTTGTCCTAACCTAAATTGCTAAGAACACCCGTGGTTAACATCCTCAAGAAACAGTTGAGAGATTTCCTGAGATAAAAGGTAAATATTGCAGTGAAAGCCAACTTAAACTTTTCCAGGGCTGCTATTTTAGTATTTATAGTGTGTATTATTATTTTAGATAAACTTCATCTTTCTCCAGTCTTTGATCAGTTTATGAATTGCATGTCATCTCTGAGTACAGAAAAGCACAGATTTTTAACAAGTGTTTGTGCTTGTTGTTCCTAGGTCATAATTTTAAAAATCCTGCTCTTATCATTTTGTCAGTTTTGAAAAAAATGAAGTACCCTTAAAAGGCAAAGGAGGCAGACTTCATAAAATCTTCTTTTGGTGGTTGTCTTTTCAGAAAAAGGCATGGAAAAACTCTGATCGAAAGATATAAAATACGTTAAGATATGTAAACTAATGCTACATAGGAAAAAAAGAAAGGAATGAGGCAATTCGTTAAGTATATCTATTAAGCATCATTTGTTGATCACTCTAGTCTATACAAGGCTAGTGAGAAAGAATCCTGGGCTGGGTGGGGGAGAGTGGAGGGGCGGGGTAACTGGATGATGGACATTAAGGAGGGCACGTGATGTGATGAGCACTGGGTGTTATAGAAGACTGATGAATCACTGACCTCTACTTCTGAAACTAACAATACACTGTATGTTAATTAATTGAATTTAAATTAAAAAATAGAAACAAAAATGTGAAACAAAAGAAGAACAAAAACAAAAAGAGCCAATCCTTGAATATAAGAAAGTAGTCTAGAAAAGGAAAGTTAAATGTGTGCTTAAGGGGGAGAGTATTACAGATAAAGTCCTAGAAGTGCTAAAAAGAAGGCACGTCCAGGGAACATGAAATATTTCAGTTTGGTTGGAATATAAGCTGTGACAATCAGAATGTTTAGAGATAATTAAGAAAGTGTTCATTCAGTCAAGATTACAGAGAAGCTGCCTGCTGGCTACTGTACGGAATACGTGGTCAAGAATCCTAAAATCATTTTGATCATAGAAGCAACATGAGCAGTGTTGTTTGAAGATGAAAGAAAGATGGGGACAAGAAAAGATTAGATACAGAACCCAACTGGGTGATTTTGCAGTAGCCTAGAGACAGGATGGGGACAGCCTATAGCAGGAAAGAGCAGTAATGGCAATGAGACGGCTTTTGGGAAATGTGCTCTGGTGTAGAATCAATGATACTAGCAAACAGTTAGGTGTGGGTGGCAAAATAGAGAGAGAGAGAAGCCAAGGAAGTCTGAAAATTTGGGCCTGGAGTCTAGTAGACGATGGTAACCATGATAGAATAAGCGAAATCAGAAATATAAGCATTTAGGGAGTGAACTGATGGGTTGCCATGATGAGTTTAATTTTTTTGCATACTTCTAGCAAATATTTATTGATATCCTATCATGTGCCAGAAAACAAGCTAAGTGCTGGGGATAAAATGCTGAGCACAAACAGATAGATTATCATCTATTAAGGAAGACAGCTGGGCTGTTTGATAATACAAACAAATATAAACAGTGTAACAAATGTGACAAGCACCATAAAGGAGAGATATCTAATTACACTTCAGGCTACAAAAAAAGCAGTCTTTCCAGTGCTTCTGGGGAAGTGCTTCTCCCAATAAAATGACTCTTAATCTGAAATCTGAACGGTTGGTAGTGAGAGCCAATAGAAGAGGAGGCCTGCAAAAGTCCTTCTAAAGCAGAGTCTGAGTGTGTGTGTGTGGGTGTGAGAGAGAGAGAGAGAAAGAGAGAGAGAGAGGTGTAGAAACAACCACCATCACCTTGTGGAGAGAAAGAGGATGGTATGTGTGAGAAAAGGAAAGATGACCATGTCACTGGAGCAGAGCAAAAGAAAGAAAGCCATGATTCTAGGTGAAGGGGGCAAGAAAGAGCTAAATCATACAGATCCTTGTAGTCCATGTTAAAAGGTCTGTCACCCTAAGAGCAATAGGATGACATCGACTATGTTTAAACATGAAAGCATCATAATCAGAGGATGAGGTGGGAACACAGACTAATGTGGTGGTGGGAGACAGGGGAGAAGTAAACACATTTAAGAAATATTTCTGAGGGAAAAAGAGTAGAATTTTATGATGGATTGGAAATTGGACATTAAGAAGAAAGAAGAGTCGGGGTGACTTGCATATTTTTGTATTACCCACTGGGAGGGGTGAGATGGGGGTCAGTGAGAAAAATCCATATAAAAGGAGGAAATTATAAGCTGAGTTTTGGACTCATGCAATTTAAGGCTCCAACAGGATTTCCAAAGAGATGCATCCATAGCTATTAAAATCAAAGAATAGGTATTCCTGAAGTAGGTGAAAAATGGAGGCAAAGACTTGAAAGTCACTGGCAGGAAAGCAATAGTTGAAGCCATTAGAGTAGATGAAATCCTCAAATAAATACAGAATTGGAAGAGGGAGCCCAAGGCAGAACTTTAAAAAATATTCACATGAGAAAACAAAAGAAAGAACTCCCTGGGAAGGTGGCAGGAAGGAATAATCGCAGAGATAGGAGTAGAATTTGAACAATGAAATATTGTGCAGTTTCATAAAGATGGAATTATACATTGTTCATGTATAATCCCTGTTATCTATTTAATGATATGAACAGCATCAAAATGTGCGGAACATTGTCTTTGTTTATTTTCTAGATACCCTTCCCTACCACTCAACACACACACACACACACCTGCTCCCCTGCTATGTGAAGTAAGTATGAGTAAATGGTTATGAAAGTTTCTCTTTGTATTCCTAAATAATGGGTCTTTATACCAACAAATTCTTGCTATATTCTTTTGAGATCTAAAAAAATTTAAATAAGTATAATATTTCTAGCATTAACTATCAAGAAATTATAACTATTGTTTGAGCTAACTTGTTGAAGTAATGTGGCATAGGGCCAGTTTCACTCAACAATGGACAGTATCAGCATGCAACAACAAAGTCATAGGCTTACATGAAAACTATAAAAGGATACTTGCTGTATTGTTCTTGCCCTTGGAATGCTCCTTCCTTCCTTTCCTGTTTTGTTGCTACCATAGGATGTCAGCTCAAATTTACTGTCATTGTTGTCATTTGGCCAATGAATATCATGAAATGCGGTAGGCACTTAATCTTCTATGAGTCCACGGAGCAAGCAGTCTGAAGTCTGACTCCTCTAAGGAGGTTATCAGATTGGCTGAATGTTCTTGGAATATAAATGTGACAGTGAGGTTTGTCTTCTTTTTCCCCAACTGAAGTGTTCCTTTCAGAATTGTTTTGTATTTCATACAAAACTTAAGGATGTTAGGAAATAAAATCGGCTTTCTCACAAATCTTCAAAAGTAGTCTACAGATCCGGAGATTCCATAAAATTTCCCTAAAAACAAAGAACTATTTTCATGGGAAATAAGCATAAAACAAGATTTCTTAACCTCAGCACTACTGCATTTTGGGCTAGATCATTCTTTGTTGTGGGGTTTTGTCATGTACATTGTAGGATATTTAGTGGCATCCCTGGCTTCTGACCTCTAGATGCCAGTGGTACCCCCTCCTCCCAAGTTCTAAAATTAAACATTTCTCCAGACAATGACAAATGTCTCCTGGGAGGCAAAATCACCCAGGTTGAGAATGACTGGCTTAAAGAGAAGGGCCTTAATGTGAAGTAAAAATGAGTAGAATTTGTAAAATATGAACTGTGGAAACATAATTTAAATTTACCTTTGTCTTTCTCTCGTTATGTGGTATAATTATATTTAAGGAAGAAATAGAGACTTTTAAACAGTAAAATCACCTATTTATAGTAATAATTTCCTAATCTTTCTTGTCCTAATGAAAAATTAGGTAAACGCTCTGAGATGTTTTGTTTTTTCTATAGTGTTTTGAATTTTATATACCAGTTTCATCCATCCATCCATCCAACCAACCATTCATTCAATAAGTAGTTACCAAGCTCTGTTTATGCTCCATTCACTAGGTGTTAGGGAAAACAAACAAACAATAAAACAATGAGGGAGATAATCAAAGTCACTGCTGCTTTCATGGAGTTTATTTTTTTATTTTTATTTTTTTATGGTGAAAAATTCAGATTTAGATTTAGCCAGCTGGACCCAGCTTAGATGATCCCAAGTTTGTTGGCAACATTCAAGCATCATAGGCAACAGCCAGGTGAACATATACCTTCTTCTCTCCATGGGGCCTGATCAAGGTGTTGACCTTGACCACATCAATGTCACAGAGCTTCTTCACAGTCTGTTTGATCTGGTGCTTGTTGGCCTTGACATCTACAAATGAACACAAGTGTGCTGTTGTCTTCTATTTTTTTTTTGCGACTGACTCGGTGGTGAGGGGGAACTTGATGATGGCAGAGTGGTCAAGCTTGTTTCTCCTGGGGTGCTTTTTTGAGGATATTCGGGCAGAGTTTAAATCTGAATGTGTGGAAAACACAGTGCACAAATAAGATGCCATTAAACAGAGAATTAAAACAGCTTGATGTAATTGAGCAGGCATTGGCAAAATGTTTTTGCAAATAAAGTTTTATTTCTTTACATACTGTCTATGGCTGCCTTCCTGCTGCCAACACCAATTAGTTGTAGCAGACAACATATGGGAAGTAAGACCTAAAAGATTTGCTATCTAGTTCATTACAGAAAAAAAAAAAATTGCAGACTCCTATAAAAGAGTGAGGTTGAGTGGCCATTTTTTATTGAATCATTGGAGAATAATTGTGATGCTGGGATTTATAACAAATTTATATTTGGTCTTCATCCTATCCTTGCACACAGCTCTTAATAAAAAAAAAAAATTAAAAAAAAAAAACTCCTGTAATTTCCTAAGTGATAAGAGCAATAAAGGTGTCTTTTGTTATTCATAACAGGCACCTCTCAACCAGGCAGTATTTATGTTAATGAGGAGAGTTTTGGAAAGCCATTGAGGAAGGCGGTTGATGGTCAGGGGAACCAACCAAGTGATTAGAGGATTGGAACTTTCAGTCCCACCCTTCCACCTGCCCCTTCTTACCTCCAAGATGGAGAGAAGGGCTAGAGATTGACTTAATCACCAATGGCCAATGATTTAATCAATCATACACATGTACTGAAGCCTCCATTAAAAACCCAAAAAGGATGGAGTTTGAAGAGCTTCCAGGTTAGTGAACAAGTTTGGCACATCCTGAACTCCACAGGGCCAGAAGCTCCTGTGCTCAGGACATTTCCAGACCTGGCCCTGTGTGTATCTTCATTTGACCATTCATTGGGGTCCTTTAAAACCTTTTGTGATAATAAGTAGGTAATCTAGTAAGTAAACTGTTTTCCTGAGTTCTGTGAACTGCTATAGCAAATTAATCAGACTGAAGGAGGGAGTCATGTTTCGATACAAAATGAAGAAACCGTTTAGAATCTCTAAAAAAAGAGAAAGTTTTGGGGTGCCTGGGTGGCTCAGTCGTTAAGAGTCTGCCTTCTGCTCAGGTCGTGATCCCAGGGTCCTGGGATCGAGCCCCACATCGGGCTCCCTGCTCCGTGGGAAGCCTGCTTCTCCCTCTCCCACTCCCCCTGCTTGTGTTCCCTCTCTCGCTGTGTCTCTCTGTCACATAAATAAATAAAATCTTTAAAAAAAAAAAAGAAAAAAGAAAGTTTTATTGGAGCCCAAATTTGGACAGCTGCCCAGGAAACATGCTCTTCACAGGGAAGAAAGTGTCTGGAAAATGAGCAGTTTTTACAGGGTTAAATATTTTTTTTACATCTTGTAAAAGCTCAAAAGATTACAGATTAACATATAGGCAGGAATCATGAGTTTTAACATCAACCAATGCAGGAAGTAGTAGGAGCATTGATGGGTATCTTAAGGATAAGATGGTTTTCCTTTAGGCTACTCAGTTATAAGGCAGATATACAATGTATTATTGGTGGGCCATAAATTAGGCTTTTGGTTTAAATAACATTTACATACAATCATGCTGATTTAGAAAGAAATCTAAATGGCTTCCCTATATATCAGGTCTTCAGAGATTTTCTCTCACACGTGGGAACCTCCGATTTCTAGCCACTTAGAAGCACAGATAACCACCTAGACTTGTGACTGGCATCTGAAGTCTGGGTTGGGGTCATCTTACAGGACTGAGCTCCTAATTTGTATGATCTAATGCTAGCTCTCTGTGGATAGCATCAGAACTGAGTGAATTTAGGACAACCAGTTGATGTTGGTCAGAATTGGAGAATCACTTCCTGTGGGAAAAACCCATATACATTTGGAGTTCAGAAGTATTGAGTGAATAGTAAAGAAATAACAGGGGAGTTTTTCTTAGATAACAATATTGTGCACAGGTGATATTTAGATTGATAGCTGACTAGAAGGGATCAGTCTTGATGAGATGAAGAGGAGGGGTAAGCAAAAGGAGTGGCAGGAACAAAACCCCTGAGGCAAGAATGAGCCAGTGTGGGTGAGGGATGGGAATGGTCAGATCTGAAAGACATTTAGGGCCAGAGCAAGTATGGCCTTGGAGGTAATATTAGAGATGAGGGCTTTTACTCCAGGAGTGTTGGGAAGGTGAGTGAGATGTGAGAGTTTTGTGTGATGTGAGCTAAGGTGTATTTTAACAAGAATACTCTATCTGTTTTGCAGAGAATAGGATACGGGAAGGCAAGGGAGATCAGTTAAGAGGCTCATAGTCAAGCCAAGAGGCCATGGTTTCTAGGGCTGGGATGTTAATAAGTAGAGATAGAAAGAGGGTGAATTTGAGTTAAGTTTTAAAAGTAGAATTTACATAATTTGCCAAAACCATGGATTTGAAGGATGAAGAAACAGCAGCAAGAATAATTCCTAGATTTTTGTCTTAAGTATTTGCATGAATTGCAGTGCTGTTTACTAATGTGGGGGTACACAAGAGGGAGAAAGTGGGTTTGAGAGTCTATGATATCAGAAGTTCTCTTTGGGTCTATTAAACATGCCTGTGGAAACATCAAGTAGATATTTGGATATATGAATCTGGAATTGTAGGGAGAGGTCAGAATTGGAGATGGGTATGTACACTGGACATAGAAATGATATCTAAAGCCACGAGAGAGGATGAGGTCATTTAAAGGATGTCGCAGTTGGAGAAGGGCAGGAGGTGGATATAGGGTAGAGTGCTAATCAGTTCCACATTCCGAGATCAACTACAAGTGGAGGATGCAGCAGAAGACAAGGTGGAGTAGTTGGTGGGGTAGAAGTAAAACTGGCAAAGTTGCTGTCTTGGCATTGTCATTTGATGAACAGAATACTCT
Source organism: Mirounga angustirostris (assembly GCF_029215605.1). Taxonomy (NCBI): domain Eukaryota; kingdom Metazoa; phylum Chordata; class Mammalia; order Carnivora; family Phocidae; genus Mirounga; species Mirounga angustirostris. The sequence continues at coordinate 52,040,534 of NW_026991709.1, read as the reverse complement.
GTCATCTTGTGAGAACAACTGTCTACGTTTCTACCTCAGAGGAAACTGAAGTTAATGTGATTGGGTGACTAGTTACTAGGCAGTAATCAGTAGAGCTTCTTATTCATCTCAGAGCTTCTTATTCATCTTCCATATAGAGCTCTTGTAACCATGAGATATCTTAGGGGACACTTGGTTTTTGTCCAGTTAGCATCTAGACCTCCCCATTTTATTCTCACTCCCATGTGGCTGCAGGGAGACCCCTGAATCAATACTTCAGTCTCCTGGATCCAGTAACTGGGGGTTGGATGATGACACAAGCCAAGCTAATCAGGGCCTTCCCTGTTAGTTTCCTCAAACTATCGGAAGGAGAGTTTCCTTACAAGGATAATAAGCTGTGTGAATGAGAAAAGGTTAAAACTGCCAGGGGCTAACTTCCTACTAAGTAGGACCAACCAGAGGCAACATAATGTTTGAGCCCCTGGAAATTGCGTTGGGCCTGAGCCAAAAGCACCATTTCCCACACCCCTTTCCCTCATTATTTTACTTATACTGATGTGAGATGGGTTTTCACCACTTAAAACTAAAAATTTTCTAGTACAATGCTTTATCTTGTTTGTATACTAGCGCACTCCATTTGTACATTAAATAATGTCAGTGTTTAATGATAAAGTATCTTGATTTAAAATTAAGCAGTTCAGCTATTTAACATAGACAAATTAAAGGATTTTTAAAGCTTTTCAGGACTCCTGGGTGGCTCACTCGGTTAAGCCTCTGCCTTCAGATCAGGTCATGATCCTACGGTCCTGGGATCAAGTCCCGCTTCGGGATCCTTGCTTGGTGGGGAGCCTGCTTCTCCCTCTGCCTGCCACTCCCCCTGCTTGTGCTCTATCTTTCTCCCTCTCTCTGACAAATAAATAAATATAATCTTTAAAAAATTAAAAAATAAAGTTTTTTCTTCCCTTGCTACTCAAAAACATTTAGTGATGTGAGAAAAATAGTTTCAACCAAATTGTTGGTCTATTAAAAATGTCAACACTTTGAGAAAGGAATAACTTAGATTTTTTTATTTGTGTTGTTGTTGTTGTTGTTGTTTAATTTAAGACTACTATCTTTTTTCTCCTCCCCTTTATTTTCAGAGCCTGATGGAGGGACAAAGAAATATTTCAGGGCAATGTTCTCCTGATGTTTTCATTTGCTTTCCTGTCTAGTCTTTAAAGTGTGCTCACCACATTTACCTTCTTGCTGCCCCTTGAGGTCTAACTCAATAAATCAGTCCTCACCATAAGTGTTTAATATAATATTTTTGTATCCTTAAATTGCAAAAAAAAACCTTTTAAACTTTTGAAATAAATAATAAGTTAAAATTATTATGACTATGAATATAGTCAATGTTACCATTGCTCCTGAAAATGCTGTGGTGTAAGCCCATATTGATTTATTTTGGCTGAAGAGAATTAGAAGTACTTGTCCTCCATTGTGTGAGGAATAGCATAGAATTTTCTATTCCTCATTCCATCAGGATCAGAATGAAAAATCTGACTTCTGTATCCAACTGTGAATATAGTGGCCATCATTTTGGTGCCATTTTTTTCTCTCATGAAATTATAGACAGTTTCCTTTTCTATTATCAGAGGAAAAGTAATCCACTATTTTCTGGGACTATCTTAAGGACAGAGATAGTGAAATTATAACATGGACTATGGACTCTGTATTTGCAAGCGCCCACCTCCAGGGCCTATTAATATTCGGATTCTACCTACTACAGTCTCTCAGCTTCTGATATCTTGACATCACAAACTATAAATAAATCTGGTTTCTGTCCATGAAACAGAGTGGGCCCCACTGATATTCAAGAACCACTAATCTCTACAGTTAACTTTTGTCACTGCATAGCTCATTCCCTTCACTGCTATATTTTTTTTGTTGTTCCATCAAAAGTTATTAATTCAAGTTCTACTTGCACTTTTTCTGGCCCCAATCTGATCCAGCCTTGTGTTTTTACATGTCGGTTGAGTAATTGAGTTTACACTGATATAAAGCAGTTTCCTTCACTCTCAGCACCCCTCCCCAATTGTTGTGCTATTTGGATAAGCTAGCATTTATTACTTTCACACATTGTGCTTTAATGACTATGCTTAGCCTCCTTTTCTATTTTTAATGTGGATTTTATGATACATGCATCATTAAGACTTCTTTGGAATGAATCCCACCTATTCCATTTCAGACTTAAGTAAACGTTTTTGTTTCCAGAGTGATAAGCTTCCTTAACTAGTTAAGTATGACTTATTAGTATTAGATTTATTGAGATTCTCCTCAAATCCTGATTCAGCACAACTCTTTAATTATGTATTACATATGAAGTTATTGTAAAGTTGTTTCTTCTCTTAAATTTCTATTTCTTATTAAAGCTTAACCTTTGATGATAGCTCAAGAAAAATGATGAGGCATTCCTAATAAATAGACTTACCCATTTCGGGCATTAGCTAAATGTCATCTGATATCTTCTCTTACATAAATGTTGAATTTAGTCAGTAAGAGAAATTACCTGAAGTGGATTTGAAGACTCTTCCTTCAATTCTGGTATAGAAGTTGTTTAAGAAAGTTGAAAAACTTTCTTGGATTTGGGCCCGCTGTGTGGTAAATTGTACTATCCATCCATAGAGTTTGGGTGTGTGTGTGTGTACATGTGTGTGCATGTTTTAACTGATGGATGGTGAAAAAGTTTATTTATGCAATTAACAAGATAGGTAAAAAATAGCTGAGTAACATTTTGGATGAAATATACTTGAGCTTAAACAAACGAATGAGCCCATAGACCACAACTAATCATACAGAAGACTGCCTTAATAAACTTACAGTCTGTAAGATGACTAAGTCCAAATATACTCTGTGAGTCCACATATAACAGTATTCATATCTGAGCATCATATTTTTTTTATTATTAATTTATTTGTCAGAGAGAAAGCACAACCAGGGGGAGCAGGAGACAGAGGAAGAAGCAGGCGCCCTGCTGAGCAAGGAGCCCGATGCAGGACTCAATCCCAAGACTCTGGGATCATGACCTGAGCCAAAGGCAGACACTTAACTGACTAAGCCACCCAGGCATCCCTGAGCATCATATTTTTTAAAAGACTTTATTTTCTTAGAACAGTTTTAGGTTCACAGCAAAATTGAGAAAAAGGTACAGAGATTTCCCATATACCCTCTGTCTCTACACAAGCATAGCCTCTCCCATTATCAATATCACCCACCCAACAGAGTGGTACATTCGTTACAATTGAGGAACCTGCAATGATGTATCATAATCACCCAAAGTCCACAGTTTACCTTAGATGAGGATCATATTTTAAGAGATACAAACAAACTAGAGTATGGCCAGAGAAGAAACACCAAAAGGTAAAGGGATAGAAACCAAATAACTTGATGAACAGTTTAAGAAACTAAAGTAGTTTGTCCTAAAGAATAGAGGGTTCAGCCCTTGTGCACTGTTGGTGGGAATATAAATTGGGGCAGCCACTGTGGAAAATGGTATAGAGGTTCTTCAAAAAACTGAAAATAGAAATACTGTATGATCCAGTAATTCAACTACTGGGAATTTACCCAAAGAAAGTGAAAACACTAATTCAAAAAGATATATGCACCCCTATGTTTATTGCTACATTATTTACAATAGCCAAGATAATGGAAGTAACCTAAGTATCCATTGATAGATGAATGGATAAGAAGATGTGGTATATATAAAAAATGGACTATTACTCAACCACAAAAAAAGAATGAGATTTTGCCATTTGCAAAAACATGGATGGACCTAGAGGATGTTACACTGAGTGGAATAAGTCAGACAGAGAAAGACAAATGCTATATGGTTTCACTTACGTGTGGAATCTAAAAGACAAAACAAATGAATAAAAAAAAAAACAAGCAAAAAGCAGAAACAGGCCCGTAAATACAGAGAACAAACTTATGATTGCCAGAAGGGAGGGAGGAGGGGGGAAGGGCAAAATGAATGAAAGCGAGTGGGGAGATACAGGCTTTCAGTTATGGAATGAACAAGTCACGAGAATAAAAAGTACAGAGTAGGGGATATAGGCAATGTTATTGTAATAGTGTTGCATGGTGATAGATGGTAGCCACACTGAATGTGAGCATAGCATCACATATAAACTTGTCGAAACACTATGTTGTACACCTGAAACTGTTGTAACATTGTGTGTCAACCATACGTCAATAGAAAAAAATAATAAGAAAAATTAAAAAAATATATGTACTTAAAAAAAAGAATAGAAAGTTCAGGGGGCTATGTGTTATCATACTGATATATTGTGAAGAGCTTTCAACCAAAAAGAAGCTTGCATTTTTCTCCATGGTTCCAAATGGCAGAACTGAGTGAGGTCACTGAGTTATCTCTGAGTACATAAATTTGGGCTCTCTGTAAGGAAGAGCTTTCTTCTCACTATCAGAAGTGGCTAGATGGGAATGGAGTCCCCTTTTAGTATGTTTAATCAAAGGCTATTATATCACTAAATAGGGGGTATGTATTTGGAATCAAAGCATTAGATCTTCTTAACCCAGAGATTTCCTCTATCCTAAGACTTTTTTCCCATTTATCAAACTAACAATTATTTTGCCAGGTATTGCTAGATATTGTGATAAAGAAGAAGACAGTAAGACTCCATGAGAAAGACCTCTTTATCATCAAATATGGCCTCAAGCCCATGTGTGTGAAAATGAACTCTTTATAACCCCAAGTCTATTCCCTTTCTTGACTTTTCTATTTTTATCAAATACACGTATGTTCAGATACGTTATTTTTTACTTCATTTAATTTTTTTAAAGGTTTATTTATTTATTTGAGAGAGACAATGAGAGAGCACAAGCAGGGGAATGGCAGAGGGGGAGGGAGAAGCAGGCTCTCTGCTGAGCAGGGAGCCTCACGTGGGGCTCTTGATCCCAGGACCCTGGGATCATTACCTGAGCTAAAGGCAGATGCTTAACTCACTGAGCCACCCTAGTGCCCTGTAATTTTTTCCTTCATTTAAATTCATATTCAATTAGAGTTAAAGTCATGATCTTTCTTCTGCTTTAAAGTGTGTCTAACAGTCATCCTTCTAATTTCTTCCTACTACCCATCATTCCAGATCCTAAACTGTTGAAACCCAAACTGGGTCAACAGTGTCATAACAAGAGCCCTCACTACTATTCTCTTTATTTCTATATATTTATTAGTAGGGTACAGTCTACCCTACTAATGACGAAGTCCCTCACATACTGATTTTATTTTACCTTTATCTCTTCGGTAATCCTTAAAGTTCCCTTTTGACTACAGAATTAGTACAAACTCCCAATTATATCATTTAAAATAACTTTCCATAATTGGTTTTTATTATCTGTTGCATTTTGTCATTTTTAATGTGAATTTTCTACCATAGAAACTGGCACCTTTCCTTCCCTTGGACACACAGACTTAATTATTTGTTATGCTTCCTTTGTGCATTCCATTTAATCCCAATCTCCAAATTTATGTTTTCCTCCTTCAACATCCTTGAAGGTCCAGTTTACTTTCTCCATGGGGCATTCCCTCACTTCTCTTGCCCAAGTTAAATACTCATTTCTTTCTTACTTTCATAGTAGGCACTGTAATTATATATTTACATCAAATACTTGTTGAATAAACTAGTAGCAGGTAATTACAGTATGTATCAGAGAAACGCTGGACATATAACATAGTCCTGTTCATTTCCCACCAATAATATGGCTTAATTGTGCATTATGTAATCTCATTTCACAATAACACTTATTTCCTACAACATTAGACCTGAAAAAAACACATCTCTGTCAATATCCACAGATAAGAGGAAATGTTTCCATCAGGTGCATTGTGGCTAAGAGGCAGAGGATAAACCATCTACACCAGAATTTAGAAAAGAAGTTTGCTTGAAAGCTGGAGGAGCCATGGTAGCATCTCAGTTTATTTTTAGGTCTGCCAAGAAATAGCTAATTTCATGCAAGAATTACCTTGTACCTGACCCAGAGCGAAGACTCTTTGGCTATTCTTTATATGCATTGATGCAATAGTAGAAATGCTTAAAAAAATAAACTAAGGACAAATATGAGAAAAGGAGAGAGACTTTTAGGATATGAATTAACTTCCTTCCTTCCTTCCTTCCTTCCTTCTTTCCTTCCTTCCTTTTTTGGGCAGATTTATTGTAACTGGGGAGGGGGGGGATTTGTCAAGAGATTTAGCAACTGAGAAGAATCAAGCAGGTTATTTACCCCATGAAATTTTATAAACATTTTTTTTCTAGAGCTTCTTTAGGAAATTGACCAACTTTAGCAGGTGGTAGTTGACCTAACTTTGTCAACTGCTATTGACATTCAACTCATACAATCCCCTCATTTATTTTTCTATGTACATTAAAAAAATCAATGCTCACAATTTTGATTGCTTTCTCAGCAGTCTTTTGTGACCTGTGAGAGTAACATGGAAAATTGAGAGGAGGTCATTTAGAGAGCAAGCATAAGGAGAAGAAGAGTAGAAAATTAATTATATTCATCACCTCAGTCCCTTCCCAGAGAATGCCTTCCAAAATGCCATCTTTTATTTTCAAATCCATTTTTCTTCATATTTAGATGCAACTGTAGCTGGTAAGAAAGCCTTTGATCTATATTTCATAGGTCAGTATTATTCATGTGAATATTCCTTTTCATGACTAGAAAATATAAGCTGCTTATATCTCCTGACTGAGGTCTCTGCCTCTCATCCTAGCTTGGTGTTCATAAAATTATATTTTAAAAGTACATCTGTTTTTTCATTAATACCACAGATGAAATAACAACATGAAGTCTTCTTGATCTTCCCTTTTAATATTGGAAATAGACACTTTCTTCTGGTTAGCAGGCAAAACGAAAACAAGATGTGATAGAGGAAAAAAAATGTATATAAGTGGACCAAGTGACTTCCTGCTGGGGAGGTGTTTGATGTAGTGGTGGGGTGGTGGGGTGCACAGAACCAAAATCATCAGCCCTACCCAAGCCTGACACTTCATAAAATGCTATCTGATGAAGACATCCTATTACCCTGGAATAAAATGTAACTGTTTGGAAAATGATAACGCATTGAACTCATATACCAATCACAAGAGAAAATTTGTCATAATTTTTTAACCAAGCAACTGGTGGGTGGGGGAATGTAGAGAAAGAGGGCAGAGAGAGAAAACAGGAGCTTGTCTGAAACAATTGAATACAATCTGAATACAATGTACACAATGTGGGTAAACTATGACATTAAAGAGCAGGGACAGCTGAGTCCTAGAAACTTAAGGTTGGTTAAGTAAAGCAGGTTTAGTCACATGGGCTGCATAAAGGTGTGAGAGTGTGTGTCTGCACACAATGTGTGGGGGGCAACGCCATGAAGTGAGAAAAGAATGCAAAAAGGAGAAACCGTTGAAAATGGTTAGATGATCCCAGTCATACCTCCAACCCCGATCAGAAACACTGGAAATCTAATTCATAAATGGCATAGTTTGATAAAATGTCTGTGGAGAGATACTGACAATTGATAGAAACAAGAGTTTTGGTGATGGACTCAATACTGTTGATTTTTTTAAAAAATGCTGTTATTTTTTTATTATTTTTATTTTTTTTATTTTTATTTTTATTTTTTTAAAGATTTTATTTATTTATTTGAGACAGAATGAGAGAGAGAGAGAGAGAGAGCACATGAGAGGGGGGAGGGTCAGAGGGAGAAGCAGACTCCCTGCCGAGCAGGGAGCCCGATGCGGGACTCGATCCAGGGACTCCAGGATCATGACCTGAGCCGAAGGCAGTCGCTTAACCAACTGAGCCACCCAGGCGCCCTGTTATTTTTTTAGATGCTGCTTTGAGAGAGCTGGGGCTTGGTTAGTAACCTTTCTGGTTCTTTGACATGCAGCATCCTGTTAATGGAAATGAATCTCACTAATAGTTATATATACCCTTTACTTATAGATCAAGAAATTAAAATGACATGTAGTAGGGCAGGTAGTAGTCCAGAAAATTGTCTTTGGGTTGTCCCATGTTTCTGTATGTCATCTTAGCAGGATACTTTATTTCTAGACGACTGCTGTTTCACTCCGTGTGAAAAGGCACGTACAAAGTTAGCAGCTAAAATATACAAATGGATAAAAAGCCAATAACCCTCTTGGTTTTTAAAAATTTCTTTGGCAATCATTTAAAAATAGTAAAATGAAGTTAATAGTTTTGCTTTTTAATGTTTCATTATTTTGTGAAAAATATATTCCATGAACATTGATTAATTGATTGATTTTTAAAGATTTATTTATTTGAGAGAGAGAGAGAGCTCAAGGACCTACGTGCACCATGCATGTGTGAGTATGAGAAGGGGCAACAGGAGAGGGAGAGAGAGAATTCCAAGCAGACTCCCTGGGAGACCAATGTGGGGCTCAATCTCACTACCCTGAGCCCAAACCAAGAGTTGGACTCAACCAACTGAGGCACCCAGGCACCCTTCCATGAACATTTTATTTTATTTATTGGTTTGTTTGTTTATTTTTTTTTAAGATTTTATTTATTTATTTGACAGAGAGAGAGCACAAGCAGGGAGAGCTGCAGAGGGAGAGGGAGAAGCAGACTCCCCAGTGAGCAGGGAGCCCAACATGGGGCTCGATCCCAGGACTCTGGGATCATGACCCAAGCTGAAGGCAGATACTTAACTGACTGAGCCTCTGAGGCACCCTTACCATGAACATTTTAAATCAAAATTTTATTAATGTGAGAAAGTATCTTATTTTTTTATTTTACTCTGGCTACTAGAATAGAAAACTTGCTGTAAAAGAAACAGAGTATTTAAGATTTACTTAACTACACATAGACTGTACATAAAAGTGTATAAAAGGCCATACAAAACTGTAAAATTTTTCACAAGCACCCTGCACACAAGCATGAGCAAGTGGAAAAATTTCTTTTGGGGCAGGATTATTATAACATGACTTTGCTGATGCTGAGGTGTGTTAACACTCTTTGTGAAAAAGATAACCATCTTTTCTGTTCTGTGTGCTCTCTTCCTTCCTGACCCATCTTGAACCCTAGAGCTGATCATCTGAACTATACTCTCTCACCAAAAGATTTGATGTTTTTGATTTCTTGATTTCTTTCATTCTTGCATTTTGCAAAACCTGTTCAGTCAAAACACAAACCTGTTTTGAAGTTACAATCTTACTTCCCCAACACCCTGCTAGGGAAATGTACAAATCCTTCCCCCTTGGTATCACTATCTAATTCATGGTCTCCAAACTCCACTGTGTTCTTAGAGTAGATTCTGTGTCTTTCTCTTACTTGTCCTTTTTTCTTTTCTTCAACTCAAAACCTTCACCCCTCCTAAGTTCCCTTCTATTTGAGAAGCCTATTTTGTTCACCACTTCCTCTAGTAGAGTTAGAAACCAACAAACATGGTCACCCTCAAACTCTTACCACCTCTAGAAATATATTTTTAATAAAAGTATGCATACTTTTATAGATATTATTATTTAAATATTTCCATGTTTCTCCCTTTTCATTCTCAGAAGTCTCCTGTTTTTCCATTCTTGTAGGATAACATGCCCTTTAATCTCTTTCTTTCTAATTTATTTCTCGACATGTACACTCATGCTTACATTCCAAAATTTTGCCCTCCCTAAACCCACCCAATTCTGCATTCATCTGTAGATATTAAGTTCTCTTCTCCATCCTTACACAGATTTCTTAAAAGACTAATCTCTGCTTTTCATTCCTCATATCTCATTCTTTTCTTTATTTTAAGATTTTATTTATTCATTTGAGAGAGAGTGTACACAAGTGGGGGGAGGGGCAGAGGGACAAGCAGACTCCCACTGAGTGCAGAGCCTGAAGCTGGCCCCTGAGATCATGACCCAAGCCGAAGTCATACACTCAACCAACTGAGCCACCCAGGCACCCTCATATCCCGTTCTTTTCAACTCATTCTTCAATTGACATTGTTCTCATTTAGGTCACAAATGATCTCTCAATTATTAACTCCAGTGCATGTTTTCCATTTTCTTTATCGGACCATTCTCCTACAATTGAAATTGTTGTTTGTTTCATGGAAACACTAGACTCTCCTGGATTCTAGGATACTACCCCCAACTGGTTTCTTTTGTGATCCTCCAACTTTTTGTGATTTCTTCTTTTCTCCGATATTTTCCCGAATGTTGATCTTCAAGGTTCATCTCTCAACTCAATGTTCTTCTTATCCCAGATAATCTCTCTTTATGCCATCACATCTCTCAAGTATTACTCATTTGTCCATGTTGCCAAACCTAAGATCATATATTTCCAATCATCTAACTAAAATATCCTCTGCTTACTTGAGAGATGCCTTAATTTTTTTATTTTTAAAAACCAAATTAATTTTCCCTTTCTCCAAAATAGATTGTCCTTTGATATTCTCTATGATAATTGTTGAGGGTCTCTTCTCCCAAGTCATTAAAACTGGGGTATTGACCATCATTCTTGACTCCTCTATTTTCTGTACTTTTTATATTCCTATATTTATCAGTGATTACTACATTAACTAAATCTGGTTCTCAGCCTCAGTTGCTAATTAGGATCCCCTAGTGAACTTTAAAACTATCCTAGATCAATGAAAGCAGAATCTCTGGGAGGACAGCTTGGAAATTTGTTATTCTAATGGGCGGAGAGGATTGGAAACCATTTTTTCCCCAATATTTCTCAAATATCTCACTTTTTTCTTTTTACCTCCAGTACCACTGCTTCATTTTAGATCATCTTCATTGCTTATTGCATATGCCCTCCCTGGCCACCCTGTCTTCAGTTTTATCCTTCTGCAATCTATTATCAATCTGACCATCAGGATGAACACTCTGGAATATGAATGTTACAATGTCATATGCCTCACTTTTCTAATCCTGTGTACTCTCCCTGGCTTAAAACCCTTCAATGGTTCCCCATCAAAAAAGATAAAACCCAGGTCATTAATTGGGCACCTGAGGCCTCATTTTCATTTACTTGTCATTTGCCATTTTTTTCCCTTTGATTTACCTTTCTCTACTTCCCACAAAATGGACCCACTTATTCCCTGCGCATACAAAGTTGTTTTTTTCTTTTATGTCCTTGCTCATGAGCCTCCTCTGACTGGTAATGACCTTTTGTGATTAACTGCTAATCCTGTTTATTTTATATGTTTCAGCTTTGTAATCACTTTTTCCAAGCTGAGTTAGGTGCCTTTCCTCAATTTCTCATAATGATCTCTGCCTCAAGAAATTACTGCTTTTACCACTTGAGCTTATAATGATCTTTGAATATGCCTGCTTTCTCTTTGAAAACAATGACTACTGCTTGATCATCTTTGTATTCCCTAGTGTCTAGCATAATGCTTGGCATATATTAGATGCTCAAAAATGTTTGTTGAATAAATGAGTAAATGAGCAGTTAGAAGTCATAGCTGATAAAGTGGGATGCCTAGTAGATATTTTGTCTCAAAACAATCAAGGGATATAAAATAGAATAGGATAACTTTTGTCTGTTGAGAATTGGGAACTTGGGAACCAGTAGAGAGACTTTCTGTAGACTTAGAATATATTAAATCTCTGTTGACATTATTAGAGCTACTCCTGGAGGTAATGTGCTTCTGATTTATACATTCATTTCAGAATTTTCTGGTTTTAATTTGGCTTCTTGAGTAGAAAAATGAATACATATCTGGTCTATATTAATACTGGTCTGATTAGCAATTATATTTCTCACACAATTACATTTTGTATACTACACATTAATCTCCTGAATTTGAGTTTATTATCTATATTTTTTAGGGTTCAATCACCATGGACAAATTTTCCACTTTCTAGATCTGCCAAACTGAGTGGTGTGATCAGTACCAAGATCCCCTTCAGCCTTAAAATTTTGAATTTATATATTTTGTTTAATTGAAAAATTAAAATAAAAATTCAATCTTGTATTAATGTGGTATAAATCAAAATGCACAGGGACTGTAGAGAAATTATTGTGACAAATTCTATCAAATTTTATATTCCTTACACATAGTCTTGAGGGAAAAGAAAATTACATTTTTCTGAATCAAGGCATGTTAGGGAAACATGGAAACTGTACTATGAAATATGAAGAATGCAATGGAGGTACGAAGGAATACAGAACTGAGGCAAAGTAGTAGGTTTATTCCAAGTTTTAAAGTAGCTATATTTAACACTTTAGTATAAATCCTATTATTACAAATAACAACTGTCAAATCATTTTCTGGAAAATAATTGAAATGATGGACCTGGGAATCAACTGTCTGGGAAAGAAAATCACAAAGAAGTGAAGTGATTTAGAAGGTTCCCCCCCCCCACATAAATAACTAATCTGATAAACACTTTATAGAGTGGAAACGCATTAAGGCAGTTGCTTACTTGATTTTGCCCATTCTGTACCCTATGATATTGAATTGTTCAGGATCACTGAGCCCACATGCTGTAATGAGAATTATATATAATTTACTATATATATTTTCATATAATAAACTTTAAGCATATATTTATCTAGTAATAGCAGACACTAGTTTTTGCTAAGGAACTGATAAGTTATTATAATATAAATATTTATATATGTTACATATTATGTATATATTATTATACATATATACTTATATGTTCTGGATTTCAACTGAGTATCCCAAATTTTCATTATCTCATACCACCAGCATTGGAAACTCTAGTTTTTGTTTCCAGAACTGATTTATTAATCATAAGTTAACTATTAGTGGTAGGAGTTGCCAGTTTCTTGCCAAACACCCATTCACCCCTTTCTCTTTAGAACCCAAACTCTAATTTTAGGCTGGTTATATTGCTTCCTAATATAAAAAGCACATTGTCTTCCAGATATTTATGCAGCTAAGCTTGACCATTGGACTCAAATCTGTCCTTCAAAGAGAAATATTTGTGAGAGTTCTCTGAAAATTGCTGAAAGGGGATTGACTGAGCTGGAAGTTCAATATAGCCTCTCACTTTCTTCTTAGCCTATAGTCTGAAAATCAGCGGTAGTAGCTGGAGCACTAACAGCCATCTTGGGTTCTGGGATGATACAGAAGGTAGGAACTTGGATCCTTGAGAAAATTGTGGACCCACCATTCCTATCTGTAATTCCTAGCTTCAGACTTTTTCTGTGTGTGAGAGAAATAAAGTTCTATCTTCTTTGCCATTCATGTTTTTGTTGTTGCTGTCACTGTTAAGGAAGAATCCCAGTCAAGCCCAAACTTGTGCTCAAGAGGCTGGTTATGTCTGATGAAACCATACATCCACCACCTCTTATTGCCAGCTATTAGTATGTGTTGTTAAAGACAGTTGGAAATATATTCATTTTAACAAGGAATGACTTGTTAAACCCAAATATGACTAGGTAGTAATGCTCTTATTTCTATCTGTGAATTTGTGTCCATTCCAAATGAATCTCTGGAAGATTTGTTTTTTGTGTTGTGTCATTTTCTATTTTTATGTTAGGAGAGGCATTGAAAATCTGCCTTGTAGGAAATGTAACATCTTGCTTAGAATTGTGAATACAGTAGATTCTCCATTGCACAGAAACAGGGACAGCCTTATATTTCCTATGTGATACCCTTAAACAGTCTATTCATTCATTCAACATTTTGTTTTTGAGTAACTATTATGGGTCAAGTAAATTATGGGAAGGCTTTGCTATTTAGTCAGCTCATGCCTATTATCACATGGGACACTGTGAATTTGTAAAAGTTAGAAAAAAAGAAAAGAAAAAGATTGAACGGAATGAAAAAAGTCTAAAAATTTGTCCCAAAGAGTTGTCTTATTTTAAATTTTTTTCCCTGTGTTCAAAGACAGGACTGTAATCTACATTTCCCCAGATGACACCAACCTTTGAGTACAGATATTAATGTTAAATATTAATGCTCCAATTACAAGGGTTCATAGTTGCCATTACAAAATTTCTCAGTACTCCTGCCACAAAGTCTCCCAGTCTTTTTTGGAATCATAGGGGAAGGGTCTCCCATGTGCTGATGATCAACCTCTTCATATTATTCACCTACTGGCTGCTAAGGTGCTTGCAAGACTCTTAGCATTCTGCCTCAGGTCAGGGTCTTCCAGGAGAACACCCCTCTCCTGTGAAGATGCCATGTTCAAGTTCTCTCAGGTTACAAACCACCACACTGCCAAAGGATGCTGCATTCATGTTAAACTGCAAAGGGCTGGAAATTGACTTGTTCTGTGCAGAAATGAGAAAAGTTTTTCTCAAATCAGCTCTGCCACCTTGAAGTACTACCGTTTTTGCTCCTAAGTCTCCTAAGAACACATTTTTGTGTGTGTGTGTGCTTGCATTTATAGTCCTTCAGTATGTGGTCCTTTCTTATACTCAGTCTCTTGTGTTTCCACTGGAGGCTCCTGGGGTATGAAGTTTTATCCCAACAGGTCTTTATTCTCCCATATACATCAGCTCATGCTAACAGCTTGCAGGAAGGGCTACTGCCCCATCAGTTAATCAGACATAACCAAACCCTGAATCCTAGTTTGGGTTCAAATGGGAACTCTGCTATGTCAGGACATAACTTAGACTTTAGATGATTTTGATAAAGTTGAGAATAAAGCTGTAATTTCTTGATATTGTGTGTGTGTATTATATATGTGTGTACATATATACATACATGTATTACCATATCCCATAAAGCTTATAATTTGTATCAATACGGTATGCTTGAAACATAGGCAGTGCCATTTTCTCATTAAGTCATCTCTTTCAGTTGCAAAACTAATATGAGGAATGCCACATGCTATAACATGTATTTTACTTACTCTACATTTATCCAGATGTGAGTATGAGTAATGTACTTACAGTGTTCCCTTAAGCCACTATTTTCCTACATGCTAAAAAACCTTCTATACACAGTTTATACATTTTTTAATTTATTTAAAAGGTGACCTAATAGATTTTTCCCTTTTGCAGTCTCCCCTTAGTAAATGTATCTACTGTTACCATGAATAAAGGAGATACGAATGGGTGGAGGAGATATGGAGAGGTCAGCACTATTGTAGATAAACACAATGTGAAAACAAGGAACTACTCTTTAATTATTGGCATAGAAATAACGGCAAGAAACAAAATTACTTCCTGAACCACATTCTATCACCTGACTAGTTGCAAAGAGCTCGTTTTGCCTGTTTTAACCAAATGAAAATCTTAACCATCTGAATTTAGGGCTGTAGAGTAAATTATAACAACTCAGGATCCTTGACAGTAGTAATCACAGTACTAAAATGTTTATTTAGCTAGAAAGTGGTTAGAACCATTGAGAAATATTTTATCAGGTTAACAGATTAGAGAAAGAATAGAAATATATATATTTTTTAAAGGCACAAAATATCACAACATCTGAGAAGCCTAAGGTGTAAAGTGTATTCAGCACTACCAACTGTAATGGAAAGAAAATTCCAAAGCATGACAGTCCAGTGCAATTGTTAGTAGCACCTGTGGTAGGATTGAAGTTAAACAGAAAGAAATATAAGGCATTTGTTTAATCTATGATCTTGTAGAAAGAAGGGTCCCAACACAGTAGATTTTTCCTTTTAAGATTAGCCAGATGTGGTTCTTTCTAAGGGCATAGTGATGGAACCACAGAAGAGAGATCACAAATGATAGGACAGAATGGCAGACACAATAGAGTTATTTTTAAGACGGAGAGAAATCCATACAAACCTGACTCAAACAAAATACAAAAGCTGTTTCTTCTTCAGTCATTTATGCAGAAACTTGCACTAAATTAAAAGGTGTGATGCATATATTAGCAATTCCTATAGTCTGGTTCTTTTACTGCCCTGGCCTGTTTAGTAGAGACTATTTGGTCAGCACTGTCAATTATATGCTTTTTTCATCAGCCTGATGTTTGATCTGCACTCTGTCTAGAACTAACAGTAAAAGAGCCACACTCAGAAATTTAGGAAGTTTTGGTTGGCAATCAGGTGCTAACCCTCGTTTACGCTATGCGAGGTTTATATTTCATCTTAGAAACTAGCTGGGTGACTGTTGCTCTTTTTTGACAGCCAGCAAGAAGCTATGCCTTAGACCTGCTTGGCTGCTGTCCTGGGTAGAAGAGTTTGGCAGCCCTGGGGAGATGAAATTCTTCAGCTTCGGACCCGCCCAGAGTACTCCCTCTCAGCGACTACTCTGTTGCTATGAAACAAAAGACGAGGAAGGTGAGCGAAGCAGGAAGTCCCGCCTTTTAGCCCCAGTTGGCTTTGGCTCGGGCTCCCAATGCTCACGCCCACCCGCCCACTCCTTATTGGTCAGTTCCCTAGTGCCTGGCATCCTTTCTTCCATTTCCTTTCCCTTTTCCACTTTCTTCCTGGGTGAGTCCCGTCCCCCCATTTCCCTCCCAGTCCCTTTCTATTTGGGACGTGCCGCGAGCGGGCCTTCCTTTGGGGCCATTGTGTACTGTGGGAGACGTGGACTGGGTGGTAGTGCGAGAAGGACGGCCGCCTCCCGCCCATTGGCGCCGCCCGCTGTCGGGCAGTGCAAGGGCGCGTGGGATTGGCCCAGCGGCGCGCGGCCCCGCCCCCGGCTCCGCCCCGCTCCTGGGTCTCTCTGTGTGTGTATCCTACAGGGGTGGGGTATCCAGCGAGTGGTCTCCACCTCCGGCAAGTGCTGCTGCGGCGTCCCGCGGCCTCCCCGAGAATCAGGCGGGAGGGGAGAGCGGGTGTGGATTGGTCTTGACGGTAATTGTTGCGTTTCCCCGTCTCGGTGGTCTGTGCTCCGGGTTGCTCCTTCCTCGGGAACGTGCTTTTACGGCGATCACACACTCCCTGCCCCGGCTACCCACGCACCCTGGGCTCGTGCGTGTAAAGTAGGACCCGCGCACACTCGTGTCTCTGGACAGCTACAGCGCGGAAAGGCCGGGAGGGAAGGGGGCGCCGGGGAGGCTTGCCGCTTCTTTCCGGCCAGGGGGCCCTGGGGCAGTCAGCCGCGGGCCACGGAGGTCCAGGGGACAGCCCTGGCTTCCAGCTGCTGTCGCCGCCGCCGGCACAGTTTGAAGAGGGGTATTTAAAGACCGGAACCCGGGCTGGGCCGGGGGAGGAGGGAGAGGGAGTGAAGGGAGACGGGCGGCTGGGATTGCAGACATCCCGGGTGTGTGTGGGGGGGTGGGGGGGTGCGTCCGCCCGGGAGCTGAATGCGGGGCGCCCAAGACCGGTGGGTCTGCGGGCGCTGGAGGTGCGAGGGGCTACTCTGGCCTTTCTGTGTCCACCTTCCTCCCCCAGCTGAGGTCCGAGAGTGGCAGGGGAGGGTCCTGAACGAGGAGGGGGCACAGACGTCCCGAAACAAAGCTTTGGACCCCCACTCCCCTTGAGTGAGACGAGAGGAAAGGAGCGAAATAAGTGAACTCTCTTCTCCTTTCTGTACCCGCTCTTGTCAGTTTCTCACCCCTCTTTTTTTAGTGGGTTATTTGTTGGTTTATTTGGCTCTTAACTTGGGGCTAACTCCTTACCACGTTGGTTTAAAGAACTGTGTGTTCGTGTGTCCGTGTTCCCGTATCCGTACTTGTTGGTTTTAGCCGGGAAAATCCGAGTCCTAAGCCTTTGTTGACAACAGATATGTCCCTTGTGCTCCTGTAGAATAATCTTTACGTTTATATAACTCGGTGAAATCTAACAGAGTGAAAGTGAGGTTTTCAAGTGAGGCTCCCAAAATGTTTTCTGGGAGCTTTAGTTCTAGTGTACATTGAATTGAGATTAAGGCAGGGATGGGGAGAACATTGTGTTCTTATCTAGTTGGAGGAAACCTCTGTAAGTTGTTTGTTTTGTTTGTTTGTTTGTTTCGGTTATGAGTTGGCTATTAATCAAGGCTTTGCTACGTGAAATTCGAGAAGGATGTATCTTTAACTCTTAGTGCCCCAAAAGGTTACTGTTTGTTGTGTGTACAGATTGAGAGTGCAAATTCATTGCTATTGAGAAGTTGAATCTGGGAACCTGGGATTTTGTTCTCACTGATGGAGAATGTAGTGGGTACAGATTAACCTGTTCAGTTTTCTGCTGGATAAACATTTTCATGACCGACTAACTTTTTTTTTCTTAATCTGCCTTTCAAAGAACTAAGGTTCCAGATGGCAAATTCTATGAATGGCAGAAACCCTGGTGGTCGAGGAGGAAACCCCCGAAAAGGACGGATTTTGGGTATTATTGATGCTATTCAGGATGCAGTTGGACCTCCTAAGCAAGCAGCAGCGGATCGCAGGACTGTGGAGAAAACTTGGAAACTCATGGACAAAGTGGTAAGTTCTGTATGCTTGTGCCTCTGTGTAGCCTTATTTGCCCTGGATATGGTTTCCTCTTGTATGGTTTTATTTGTACCATCAATTAATATTATTGTTACCCTTAATTAATAATTATTGTTATGGCAACGGTCTTTTGACTTGGATTGACCATTTTCCTTGCATCCACTCTGTGTGTTTTAAAAAGTTGGATTCAGAGCAAAGACTTGTTTTTTTTTTACCTTTTGTCCTACTCTTCAAGGTTCAAAGTTCCTCTATATGACTCAGATATGCAAAGTTTTTACTGTTGGCTGCCCTTTGTTAGTACATGGCCATAGAATAGTTTGGAAGTGTTTGCTCTGTCTTATATGAGGTTGTGTTTCTGTTAAATAACAAACGAGTGCAAACCAGTGTTTTAAGAAAACCCTCTGAGGGACCACTCATGACAACCACAATGCATGACGCTGAGAATATTTACTAGAGGAAGAACCAGATTAGTCCTTAAGTGAGGAAGCAGTATTTGAGAGAGTTTCCATTTTCATCTGTGAGAATTCATCTTCATTAAGAAACTTTTCGTTGTTGCTGTTAATGGTAGAGTTACAGTTTCTTTTATCTATTCCATTTGAAACAGGAAACCTTTTCGACTGCACATTGTTTATTGTGAAAGGAAAATTTATGATGGAGGTGGTGGGGCTGAGAGTATCAGAAACCTCTGTGGTTTCTGCATGTTGCTTTCAGATGAATAATAATTTTACAAGAAGAAGTCAAGCTGGATGTCAGTACCCCGAGAAGTCTAGGCAACCTGAATATTTTACTGGAGTCTACTGAGAAACTAGCTGTCAGTGTCCTAGCTTACTAAGTAGGATTATGAAATAAATATGATTAAGATGTAGCTTGCTGCTGTGCAGAATTAATAGTTCTTGTTTTTGAAGCAGTATTACTGTCCCCTGCATATTGGTAAATGTTTGTAGCAACATCTGGTTTCATTTCATAGATATTTGGGGCTAATTATGAATTTAGTTGATACAGGGCTCTTGATATCTTTGTGACTGCAGAAATGGAGGTTTAAAAAAATATCCTTTGTAGGGATGTGCTAAAGCCTCCATGAAATCATATAGTAGCAGTCGCCTTTAGTTTGGCCTGTAACTGTGTATGAATATTTGCCACAAAAAGCCACTGTCAGTGTGGTATTCGCGGTATAGGAAGGTGATAAGATTTGCTTTATTTTCATTTATCTGTATGTGAAGTACAGATGGATAGATGAATGATAGGCCTGCCATTCTAGGGCTGGTGATGCTAAATGCAGAGTCAGAAAATTTTTGCCAGATAAATATCCTTAGTTTTGGGCTTCATTGTGACCTATTTAAGCTTCTGCCAGTTTATTCAAATTGTGATATTAAAATGCTCCAGACAGAATGATGTCATAGTGTCAGAACATTGCAACTTGCTGCTTGAGGTCAGGTTTGGATTTTAGCGTTGGACACTTAAGAATGAGGGGTATATTTGGCAGGCACAAGACTAACTGTCTTTACTTTTCTAAAGAAAATGCAATTGAAGGTCACTCTCATTGCCTAAATCATTAGTTGGGCATAAGAGAAGGAATTCATGGTTTTTCCCCAGCTTACCTGTTATATGAGTGGGCAACACATGGGTCAGATTCTACCAAGGAGCTGCCGCTCCCTCCCTATCCCCTTATGTGAGAGGTCATAATTTGTATGTGAGTGAATGTTAGCACAGCAAATAAAAAAGACTGATATCAGGAAGTGGTGAGCTATAGTTAATATAAAGTCATTATTTTTCAAACATTAAAGAATATATTCATAATTTTGGTTTGTAACTGATTGTTAACATAAGTTTTATCCACTTCTAATTATTTCACCATGGGTTATGGTAAAATAGATGGTTTTGTGATAGTTAAGCCTCTGCCATTGTTTATTTTATTAACCCTTTTGTGGGTTCGGGTTTAGCCTCTCCAGTTGAGAAGCTTGACTCATAAGGAAAACTATTATTGAAAGTCTCTACTTAGTGGAATGGGGGTAACGGTGTTGGCAAAGGTGCATTGGTATGACTTTGCCTATTTGTCTTCATTATTTGTCAAGAATGAAAATGATTGTGTTCATTTATGAATGCATCCAGGGGCTTTGTGGAGGGAAAGCACATAAATCGCTATAAAAGACTTCAGGATGTTTATCACTACTCTATCACACAGTAATAAAAAGGCATTGATAATTACTAACTGAAAATATAATTGTGTAATGCAGAAGCATCCCTCACATGTGTTTACCTTTTTTTTCTTTGTCAGTGGTGAAGGAGGTGGTTCTCAACATTGTCCTGGTGATTACATCAGGATATTTATTATGAGTCCAAAAGTTAATCCCTTGATGTATCACCTGTTTTATAAAATAACAGCAATAGCCTGAGTTTAGCTTGCGAATAACAGTAAATAGTAACTTTCAAGTCTAGCTGGTGGTTACCTGAAAGGCAGGGTTAGGTGTTTAGTTAGCATTTTTTTTCTTTAGGAAGCCTCTTCAACAAAGGCAGATCTTAGAAGGATAAATATGAAACAAACTTTTAAGTTCGGTATGTTGCAGCTACCTACAAAGTAAAAGAACTTATTTTACAGGGGATATGAAGCAGTCTCAGACTATAGGAGAAATACCCAGTAAGTGCGTAGTTTTACCATTCCCTGGCCTCTAGAATTTAAAAAGTCAACTGAGACTCCAGTTCCAACTAATTGTTATGTTTTCAGAGGGCAGACTTCTGTACAAGGTCACTGAGAGTAGGAGGGAGTCATTGCTCAGTTGTGTTTTTTTGGTGAGATGTTAAGTGTTCTGTAACCAAACGTCAGTTTACTGAGAAAAAGAATGGTAGCATATACCAAAGCATCGCATTGAGACATGTTTTCTGGCCTTAGCTCGATGTGTCAGTTTATGTCAATAGCTAAGCCCAAACTCTTCTGGTCCCTGGATGCCTGTTTGATGCAGTGACAGAACTATTACTCATGAATATATATATCCAGGTTCAAATATACCTGAAATATGGAGTCTGTTTCAAAACTATTACAGAGATGGGTTTCTTAAACACTTAATCAACATGTAATGAGGGCCTACTATGTTCCTACTAAGTGCTTGATACTAGGATACAAAGCTAGGTAAGATGTGTATAACTCTGCCTCTGACCTGTCAAGGAACTCAGACACCAACATCAGAGCCAGGCATATAAATGGTAATTTATTATTTATATTATATTTATTAGGTAATTGCCATATAGTATGGACAAGACTGTAATACAGACCTATGGGAAGTACAGTGGGAGCAAAGTGAAGAAGAACCTCCTTGTTTTTCTGGCTACTGTTCAGACAGTTGTCTGTCTGGATTCTGCTGCACACTACCTTTAGGATAGCATTATTGTACTCTTGTTGGAAATGCTGAGGTGAGGGTAAGGAAATGATTATTATTCAGTATGGGAGGAATGATAATTTATTAATGTGAGGTTCCTGAGCATGGTTTTCACAAGCGTCTTAGCCAGGTGATGGAAAATGGAAGAAACAGTTTTCAATCTAATAGATGCTAAATGTACTGAGCTTACATGGATGTTCAGGAAATTAGAAAAGAGTTAATTGATGCCAAAGAGCAAAGCAAGTTGAGTACCTGCCTATGTTTTGTCTTGCTGTCCTTGTCGTTTATTTGAAATTACATCACTGAAAGAGTTTTAAAAGCATTTAAAAAGTGATGATGCCAAATAGCCTTTTCCTGCCTTTTACCCTTAGTACGTTCAGTACATTTGTCAAGCTTGGAGTGTAATTCATTCTCCATCTTTATAATTTTACTGCAACTATAATATATCTTAAAGGTTGTCAATCAAAGATGCTTGGAATACATGCAGCTACTTTAACAACTAATAGTCGGTATACTTTTCTAAGATGAATTCTTCATACCTCTGAAAAATATTATATGTGGGATAAAATGTAGGTTTTGGATGCCTGTTGTTTGTGTTTTTTGGGTTTGAGATATCACTGTCCTTGGGCCCTTGGAATAGGGAATGTCATTTATTTGAATTATTCTTCATGTATTTCCTTTACTCCAGTGAAGTTCTTCCATGTTAGCAGAATCATGGGCACTATTAGACTTGGGTAGATGATAACACATTAAGTGTCTGAACATTTTTGTTTAATACTGAGATTTTGAACTTGTGCTTGGCTAAATGAAGTGATCCCAAAGTGCTCCTTTCCACTTTCAGGGAAAACTTTTGGTAAAGTAAAAGATTTAAAGGAATCCTACCAAGTTACCTTGGTTTATCCTTGTGACATAGGACATTCATTTAACAGAAGGCTTAATCAGTTAGTCATCTTTTCAACTCTTATAAAATCTTTATAATTCAGATTATAAATCAGCTCTTCCTTTCTTCAAAGTTCCTCTATATGCTGTCTGTTGATTTCACCATTCATTTATCAAATTCCATCTATGGAAAGACAGAGATTTATAAATACCCATTCCATTCTGTGTAGTATAGTGTATTCTACATACTCTAGAATGTAGTAAATGCTGTAATGGGGTGTAAATAAAGTGCTGTAACATAGGATATGGTGGGGGAGAATGTGCTTGCTGCGGGGTGAAGAGTCGATAAGGAACACAGCATGGTAGAGGTGTTATCCAGCTACTCTTTCAAGGATGTTTTGGATTCCAGTGACGTGCAGAACACACCAGGCTGAAGGAATGTGGGTAAAGGGAGATTGTTGAGAAGGTAAGTTAGAGAAAGATGAAGAGGCTTTCTGCTCTTTCAAGGAGTCTGGACTTTATTCGGTGGAAGAGAAATGTTAAAACCTAAAGCGGAGTGTGAAAAACAGTTAAGGCTATGCTCTGGTAGATTACTCTCTTGACTCTACAAAAGATGGGTTAAGAGAAAAACTTAAAAGTAGGAGTAGTGATCAAGAGGAATTAAAATGGACTGGGCAAGAAATAATGAAGGGCTGAGCTAGAGAATTGAGAGTTGATATATCAAGTGTAGGTTCAAATGTGGGAGGCATTTTGGAGGTAAAATTTACAGGTCCTGGTGACCCTTTAGAGATAGAGGATGAAAGAGAAGGTGAAGTGAAAGTGACTCGAGGTTTTTAGCCTGAAGGCAGTGATGCTGTTAATGAGATAGGAACATAGTAAGAAAAAGAGGAAGCTTGGGAGCTGGGGCATAAGTTTGTTTTTGGCCATGTTGAGTTTGACATGCCAGAGTGAGATCCATTTTGAAGTCAGAAAGTTGAATGTGCAGTTAAAGAGAGAAGTTGAAACTGGAGACATATGTTTGGTAGATATGCCCACAGAGGTAGTATTTCAAGCTGTAGACCAGTAAGAGATTTGCAATGCAGAGTAGAAGATGAGAGTCAGAGAAAAAGTCAAGAGACTGGTGTTTTGTCTGTGTGTGGGGTTGTACTTAGATGGCGGTGAAGGAGAGAGAATCCTGTAAAAAACAGTGATGAGAGAGGTAGGAAAAGAATTAGGGCAGGTTGATTTCTTGGGTAGAGACAGCTTCAATTAAGGAGATAGTTTCCAATTCTGAGAAAACCAAATTCAAATCCAAATGGAGAAAACCAAGCAGGATGAAAATTTAAGAAGTCACTGAGTTTCTTGAGTAGAGGCCATTGTTGACCTTTCAGAGTAGTTTCATTTAGGTAATGGGGCTAGATTAGAAAGAATGTGTGGATAACGTAACAGTTGTTCTCTAAGTGTGACAACTGGTGAAAAGGAAGAAAGTTCTGATAGATAGCTTGAGGGTTTGAGCAGAGCATAACTTTGTGTGTGCGTGGTGCGAAAGGAGAGGTTCATAGATTGAGGAGAAGGGATGCAGGTGGGGAGTGATTTAAAATGTAAAGGAAGAAGAAATAATAAAGTATCATCCTAGATTACAATGTGGCAGGGAAAGGCTAAGAACAAGAAGAGTAAACCTTGGTAGATAACTTCTACTTAGATAAGAGGGAAGTAAGGAAATGTACAGAGTTTTGAGGGAATTTGTAAATTTTATGTTGGGTTGTCAGGAAGTGATTTAAGGAATAACATTTGTAATGTTTAAACCACATTTTAAAATTGTATAGAATAAAAATAGACTATTTTAATCAGTCTTCTAGCAGTTAAGTGGGTAAATAAGTAAAACATTGAGATGGAAATAAGTTCTTATCCTGTATATTAATTAAGATCATTTAAGAAACATGCTGTGACTTAAATGGTGCCACAATACTATTTATATCCACTCTGCTTGGGCATATGGGTAAATTGTTGTTGTTGTTGTTTTTGTTTGTTAGTATTTGTAAATTGCTGATATTTTCCTAGTAATGAAGCATTTTGAAAATAACTGACCAAATTTTTAGCTCTTTAACATACTAATATTTAAATAATTGTTAAGCTCACTCATGCTATCTTCCAATAGTAATAACAAAAATAGTTATTAAAGTAAATGTTCTACCCATTCAGATACTGCATCAGCTGAGTACTGCTGATACATTAATTCCCTATCAGGAGGACCGAGCTGGGCTTATTACTGTTTGCTGCTTTCCTGCACAAAACACTCCAGACTTTTACAGAGTTTCAGGTAGTGTAAAGAACTTTAGGAGCTGAAAGAACTCTTAAGGATGCTCAACAGAGCGGTCAGTGCCCTTGGTCTAATTCTCATATGTTGGCAATATCTGCAGAGTGGTATAATATAAAATATGGGAGGAAGAGAGGTACCAAGAAGTACTGAGTACCAACTATGTGCTAGGTACTGCGAAGAGCACTTTACATTTCCTCTTCAAAGAATCATAACATCCTCAGAGTTTTCTAGAAGAAACTGGCCCAAAGTAGTAAAGCTAATAAATGGTAGCACGAGATCCTAGGTTTGATGATTCTAGCATCTGTGTTCATAGTATGAAGATTCAAGCACAGCATTATTCCATGGAATATATGATTCTTCCCCCTTCCATGAGAAGGGAATCAAAAGACTATTTACCCCCTAATATTTGATATGATCAAATTCTTCTCTAAACTTTGTACTCACTTATCTAGATTTATTCACTATAGGTATGGTTATCCTATTTGTAATATTATCTTCTTCTGAGAAGTTCTTTCTTTGTTCCTTTCCTCCTTCTACACCTTCTTTCCTCCATCAAGTATTTATTGTGCATCTACTGTATGCAAGATTCTATGTTAGGTGAAGGAAACAGACAAGTAAGAGATATGCCTCCACCTTTAAGGAAGACCAGTTTTCATTTGGAAGGAAGATAGTGAACAAATGATTTTGTCTGTGTGTGGGGGTAAAATTTACAGGTCCTGTTGACCCTTTTCACGTACATTAAAATATATTTGACCATATCAAAGCAAAGGCACAAATATAAACACAGGATTTGCTAGTGCTATAACAATTTCCAATTGATATTTTAATTACAGCTAATCAATTATTTAATGATGCTTATATTTAAAGAAAGCTTTTAAAGAAAGCTTCATTGAAAACCATAAATGATTTGGTAGTTGCCCCCAAATCCTACCTGAATTAATATACTAGATTCATAACCAGTTTTATATGCTAACCTTCTAGTTTTCCCCAATTAATATTTTATGTAGAGTTTTGATTATTTTTATACTTTTTACATTTTATACTGTATACATATATATATATATACTTTTATGTACTTAGGATGATTTGCTAAATTAAAGTGGGAAGAACTCAACTCATGGATGCTTTTTATCATAATAATATAGTTCTGTGTAATTGCATTAAGGAACCTCTTAAAACATTTACGTGAGGAGCACAGACAAGGGATTCTTTCAAGCTTTTCCTACTGTTGTTAAAAATGGGGTATTTCACTTCGTGGGTACATTGCTTGGTTTAATATAACTGAAGCCTCCATGAAGTGAGGTGTGCTTTATAATGAAAGTCTGTTATAATCTAGGCACAATTCCTTACTGTTGAAGTTTCCATTTGCTTCAGTAGAATTTCTTTCATATATTTCAGGGGCTGGGGTGAACCTAGGAAATATGTTAGCTGACCTAATACCTTTTTGTTAACTTTTGACTGCAAGTTTTAATTAAGGCACAGTGGGGAAAATCTTTAAATACAGGAGTATTCCAAGAATAATTAATGGCTTTGGAAATTGTTATAGCACTAGCAGATCCTGTGTTTGTATTTGTGCCTTTGCTTTGATATGGTCAAACATATTTTAATGTATGTGAATATACAGGATATGTAGTATATATATAGATTAGATACATATTTTTAGGTATGTGAAATGATGCAGACATACATAGAGAGGGCCCCTTAAAAATCTCTAAATACATGTAAACAAATACAACAGGCAATTGCATAAGGTTATGAAGGGAGTGCCTGACTTTGAACTCTCAACATTAGGGTTTTGAGCAGTAAACTCAGCTATGTTCCATTTCTTTGTTTTAGTATTGTTCAGGCAAAAGGAAGGAATTGGTCATTGTGATTTCCAAGGTTCTCTTTAGCTCTAAAATCCTTTGACTCAATGACTATAATGGAATTTGTAACCTAACTCAATACTAAGTGTTTTGCCTTTTAGTTCAAGAGCAAAGAGTAACATTGCTAATGAACCAATCCTTTTATGCACTAGTTGATGCCCTAAAAAGATCAGTATTGTATAATATGACTATAAATTTGTTCTTTTTAAAGCTTTTCTGTGTTGGGAATAGGGAGCAACTTAGATATTTCTAGAAGACATATAAGTCATTTGAATCTGAACTTGAACTTTGTGGTGAGCTTGATTTTTCTCCTTAACATACTGTTTTTAGAAAAGCAGTTTTTCTTTCTCTGGCTTCCGCAGTTCCTTGCACATAATGGGCACTCAATAAATATTTATTGAATTGAATTTGACCTGCGTAGAAGTCATAGTCCTGGTGTAGGGTGATTGGTTTTTGGCAGGAGCTGTCATAAATCACAGAGCTTAATACTAATCCAACTGATGGACTGTACCCCCCGCAGCATATCATAGTTCGCATTGTATGTTACACTTTCCTAAATGCAAATTTAGAAAACTGCATGGCCCACCGGAGCCCTGATGAAGGGAATCTAGCCTATTTTAAATCTACCTGTGCCATTCACCCACAGGCTCCCTAAGCCTTCACCTCTTAGAATGACTGCATCGACTCCTCTTTCTTTCTGCTCTACTCTCTGGTGCCTCTCAAGCCTTTGTGTACGCTTTTGCCTGGAATATTCCTTTTGCAAATGTAGGTATGCCTTTCTTGATACTCTCATGTCGAGATGTGAGTGAGCTGCTGCTTTTCTCCTCCAGCACTTTGTACTCTCCTCCATTAAAGCCCTTAACGTCTCCTGTAATTCTTTTTTAAGCCATCCCTCTTTTTCACTGGAAAACTCCTTGAGGACAGGTCTGTGATGTATTTCATTTTGCATTCCCTAGGGCCTGAAACAATGCCTGACACATAAACGTTTGTAGAATTAACAAATGGGTCCTGAAGTTCATGGAAATTTGCAAATGGTGTAAAAATAAAAATGTAAATGAGGTCAGCGAGGGATCATTAATTATATGCCTAATTCTAATTAAATTTTGATATAGTTAAAAAGAAGACCAGCCTGAGATTCAGAAGATGTAGGCTCTTGTGTTGGATTAATGATTTTTTAATAGTCCCTTAATCTTTGTAGTTCTTCGTTTCTTTATCTGAAAATGAATGGATTGGACAGGATCTTTCCGAAGATTCCTTAGAGCAAGAATTGCATTGCTCCTAAGTTAATTATAGAGAACTAGGTCTCTTCTGCCAGACTCCTTGAGGCAGGAAGTATGTTCTAGTCATCTATAATTTCCTGGCAGTAAGCTCAGTACCTGGTATATAGTAGTTATGCAAACAATTGTACTGAATAAAGCAATAAATTCCCAGATAGAATTAAAATTTAAATAAAGCAAATGAGAAAAAGGTCAGGAAGAGAATAGTAAATTAAGAATCTGTAACACTTAAAATAATCTGTTAAAGAACATTTACTTGGAATGTCTGAAGAAAATACCTGAGAGAATTTTTTTTTTATCAGTTAAATGTTCACCAGTAGACAAAATTAATTTGAAACTGCCTAGTTCCCTAACTACAAGTTAATAATTTATCAATCTGTGACACGCTGTACCAAGTTTTATGTTGCTGAGATTAAACTGTGCCTGCCGTAGGATGTGGCTGGCAATATTTTTGAAATTTGTATATACTTGTGATACTATCTTATATAGTTTTAAGAATTGAAAAACTATATCTTGTTTGGATTTGTCAAATCATTGACATATTTGGGACTTCATCAGTCTTTATGGCGGAATGAGCTTCTCTGATTATATCGAAGTCACAAAAGTAGAAAGAGGGTGAAAAGCTTTGTTAACCCCTTTAACTATACTTTTCTCATGATTTGACATTATTTAATAAATTATATGGCATCTTACCTTTCCAAGAAATTTAGGGTATCAAAATAATATTCTTATATTTAATCTTTGCTTGTGCCTTTGGGTTATTGATTTGAATACTAGTATATTCAATCATGAAAATAAGCAAGTAATATAGTCATATGATTTAGGTATATATTTTGTATAACATGTATGAACATGAAGTATTCTAACCATCTATACATCCATTTGTTATGTCTATACTATATGCTAGATACTTCTACATTGTATACAACAGCAAGGAGGAAGATATGATAATGCCCTCCGTTAATGTGTGAAATGGTTGTCTTAAATTAAGGGCTGATGCTTGATAGTTTGAGCCAGATTTTTCTTCCCACAAAAAAAAAAAATAAATAATCGTATAGTTATTTCTTAAAGCAAGTGTGAAAGTTAGTGTGAATACTTTTTCATTTGTTATTTCCTGTTTTCTATTTGGCCCAGGCACTTCTGTGAGTACTCAGGGGTGAATCCATGTTCTGTAGAACCTGAAATTTGGAGGGGGTCCTTTTAAAGAAAAATAATACAAAAGTACAAATACAAAATTGGGTATGAAAGTGAATTTTTTTAGATTGATAAATAAGACACAAGTTATACATTTTTAAAACATTAATAAATCCACAAACATCAGAGAAATAATCTCGACGCTGTACACTTTATACTTTGATTCTCTTCCATTGCCCATGTGTATTTCTGGTCCTGGGTACCTCTGGACACATATAAATGACCAAATCTGACTTGGATCTTCCTGTACCTATGCTGTGGTTAAGTGTGATGGAAGGGAAGTCCTCCTGGAAAAAGGCAGAAACCTTAACCAATTGTGTTTAGAATATCTTGCTCTTGGGGCGCCTGGGTGGCTCAGTCCTTAAGCGTCTGCCTTCGGCTCAGGTCATGATCCCAGGGTCCTGGGATCGAGCCCCGTATCGGGCTCCCTGCTCCGCGGGAAGCCTGCTTCTCCCTCTCCCACTCCCCCTGCTTGTGTTCCCTCTCTTGCTGTGTCTCTCTCTGTCAAATAAATAAATAAATAAATAAATAAATAAATAAATAAATAAATAAATGAATAAATAAAATCTTAAAAAAAAAGAATATCTTGCTCTTGAAAGTGTTACAAAGAATACGTAATGAAGGACTCAGAAGAGGGCTAGCTCTTTGAGGGCCCCTCAAGCCTGTGCTTCGCTGGCTTCTCAGGAAGGCTGCCTTTATGCGGGAGAGTGTGCACCTTTGCACTGCATACGCTCCTGTCATTTAAAAATCGTTTAATTGGGTGGTTCCTTACACGCTGGTTCGAGGGCTAGGAATAAGACGGGTTAACTCACCCTTTGCAGAAGTACTTTTCAGTTCTGCAGGCAGCCCAAATGCCCCGGTGGTTGGGTGGCCCCTGATGGAATTGACTGAACCATTATGTAGCACATGTTTATAGGCATGGGATATAATGTGGAGGGGTGGGGTGGAAAAGACTCGTTCGGGCCTGACACCTGCTTACTACTTAATAACTCAGCTATTAACATTGCACCTCTTTGTTTTAGTCTCCTCGGGGTTCAGGAACAATAGACCAAAACATTAATTGAAATCTATGAAAGAACGTTAGCTGGGAGTTCAGTGTAGTAAGATAATATCTAAGTGTGAGACATTGGTTGCCAGCAGAAGAGGCCCATTTCCTAATTTTTATTTTAACAAAAGAGACTATTAGTGGTATACAATACTTGGCACACTGGGGTTCTACAAAGCCATGAACAACGGGATACTGTAGAAGAGAGAATGAAAACTTTAGAGGGGAAAAGTGAAGGTGTGTGACATGGAAAAAAATGAATGGGGAGAGAGGAAAATTGGATTCAATTGTATCAAGACGGATGCAGATATTTACCAATTCTTTGTAGATTGGAAATAATAGTTTTTTTTTTTTTAAAGATTTTATTTATCTGACAGAGAGAGCGAGAGAGGGAACACAAGCAGGAGGAGTGGGAGAGGGAGAAGCAGGCTTCCTGCTGAGCAGGGAGCCCGATGCGGGGCTCGATCCCAGGACCCTGGGATCATGACCTGAGCCGAAGGCAGACGCTTAACGACTGAGCCACCCAGGCGCCCCGGAAATAATAGTTTTAAGATCAAAATTTATATTGTGGAAAATGAAGAAATAGTATAGTTTGATAAATTTCTTAACTTTTCTGTGAAAGACATTATTGTGGTTCCTATGAAAATGTTTTATTTTTGCCTCTTTTTTAGGTCAGACTGTGCCAAAATCCCAAGCTTCAGTTGAAAAATAGCCCACCATATATACTTGATATTTTACCTGATACATATCAGCATTTGCGACTTATATTGAGTAAATATGATGACAACCAGAAACTTGCCCAACTCAGTGAGAATGAATATTTTAAAATCTACATCGATAGTCTGATGAAAAAGTCGAAGCGGGCAATAAGACTCTTTAAAGAAGGCAAGGAGAGGATGTATGAAGAGCAGTCACAGGACAGGTAAGAATGTTTCCGCTTTTATTGTTTTCGATGGTAAGGTCATAATTTCCATGGCTTTTTGCATCACAGCATTAATGTCACCATGTTTTTGTTTCAGAAGAAATATTGCATTTGTAGATTTGCTTTTCACATTACTTAAACCTTACAGTTTTACTTAAATTTCTTTGTGATAATAGCTACTTCGAGACCCTGGTTTTTTTTAGACTTTAGTTTTTAGAGCAGTTTTAAGTTTACAGAAAACTTACTCCAAAGTACAGAGTTCCCATCTACCTTCCTGTTATTAATATCTTGCATAGTGTGATACATTGATAAACCAATATTGATATAGTATTATTAACTAAAGCTCAGAGTTTATATTAGGATTCATTCTTTGTGTTGCACAGTTCTGTGGGTTTTAACAAATATATAACATCATGTACCTACCATTACAGTATCATATAGAATAATTTCACTGCCTTAGAAATATCCTGTGCTCTGCCTATTCATTGCCCCTCTGGTCCCCCACCCCCATCCCACCCTCCTGAATCCCTGGAAACCACTTATCTTTTTACTCTCTTTATAATAAGTTTTTCCTTCTTTAGAATGTCATACAGTTGAAATCATATAATATGTAACTGTTTCAGACTGACTTCTTTCCCTTAACAATATGTGTTTAAGGTTCCCCCTTGTCTT
This sequence comes from Mirounga angustirostris, assembly GCF_029215605.1. Lineage (NCBI taxonomy): Eukaryota > Metazoa > Chordata > Mammalia > Carnivora > Phocidae > Mirounga > Mirounga angustirostris. Next base: position 52,008,727 of record NW_026991709.1, on the reverse strand, counting down.
CTTGTAGCTTGATAGCTCATTTCTTTTTATCACTGAATAATACTCCATTGCATGGATGTACCACAGTTTGTTGATCCAGTCATCTACTGAAGAATATTGTGGTTGCTTCCAAGTTTTGGCAGTTATGTATAAAGCTGCTATAAATATTCGTATGCATGTTCTTATGTGCACATAAGCTTTCAGTTCACTTGAGTAACTACCTAGGAGCATGACTGCTGGGTCTTATGATAAGCCTGTGTTTAGCTTTGTAAGAAACTCCCTACTATTTTCCAAACTGGCTATCCCATTTTTGCATTCCCACCAGTGATAAATGAGAATTCTGTTGCCCTCCATGCACCAGTATTTGGTAGTGGAGGGGAGTGTCTTTAAGATGCAGCCTTGATTGGTTATGTGCAGGTCATAGATGTGGGTGGGAGATGATGCTTGACTCTCAGGGTCTGACTGTTAAGTGAGAAACTGAAGAGCAGTGGCAAAGACTAAAGGGACGTCAACTGAATCTTCACTTTATAGCCAGGATTCCAGACTTAGAGATTCCCCTTTAAAATTTGTCATCTGGCTATTTTAGTCTTATATCTCATGATCTATCTTAAATCAAATGAAGAAGAGTAGTTTTCCATTTTTGGGATATTTTATTTATTATTATTTTTTTATTTTTTTTATTATGTTAATCACCATACATTACATCATTAGTTTTTGATGTAGTGTTCCATGATTCACTGTTTGCGTATAACACCCAGTGCTCCATTCAGTACATGCCCTCTTTAATATCCATCACCAGGCTAACCCATCCCTCCACCCCCCTCCTCTCTAAAACCCTCAGTTTGTTTCTCAGAGTCCATAGTCTCTCATGGTTCGTCTCCCCCTCTGATTTCCCCCCCCTTCATTTTTCCCTTCCTTCTATCTTCTTCTTTTTTTAACATATAATGTATTATTTGTTTCAGAGGTACAGGTCTGTGATTCAACAGTGTTACACAATTCACAGCACTCACCATGGCACATACCCTCCCGAATGTCTATCACCCAGCCACCCCATCCCTCCCAACCCCCACCTCTCCAGCAAACATCTAGAATATTCACTGATAGTGATAATATATTTAGATTTCCACATTTGAAAACAAATATTAGTTAAAATATCTAATATCTTTATATAGGCAAGTTGGATTTTAGCTTACGACACTTAATCTTTCAGGATTTTAGTTTCTTTACATATAGGAAAACCTCCAAGAAACCACTAATGTTTCTTTCAGGTCAGAAAAGCTAGCCTCGTGTAGTCTGATAAAGCCTAGGGTTGTCTAATAGCAAATTCAGTTATCTAGGTGTGTAGACGCTGAACTTGTCTGTAAATAACAGCAAAACAAATACCCAGAGTGAGTAAAACCATCAAAATCAAACATAGAAAAACCCTCTGCCAAAATGTAAAATGGCATAAATGTTTACTTATATATAATTTGTTCTCTAAATTAGTGATGAACTCTAACATAATCATAAATATCTACCCAATTATAACTCTAGGCTCATCACTTAATATACTTGTATGACAGTGTACACATCTTGAAGGTGGTGAATATTTCAGTTGCCTTTTATTTAGTTTTAAAGCTCTAAGACGCTCCAAGACTGCCAAGAGGAATGTAAATCACCACATGGCATCAGAAGCAAAGTAGAGAAATATCGTAGTGATTATTTCTTCTTGCAGTTCTTTTAAGAATGACCACGGTTAGGGAGTCCAGCTGTTTATGTTTGACACTATATTTTTACTTTGTAGTTCTACCAGTGATCTAATAAAATCAACTTGTTTTATAACTGTATTTATACTTCTTATTCAAAATTAGTAGCCCTGAAATTCTTCATGAACCAGCAAAGAAATCCATTTAATTTCACTTATTAGGATATCAGGTTAGTGAGAAGGTGTTTAGTTTCTCAGTCTAGGAATTTGAGCAGATACAGTGCTTTCATTGGATGTAGTCATATATGATGTGGTAAACTTGTACCCCACTCTATGACTTCTTTAGTAACCTGAAACATTTTCTAACCCAGTAGATGTAATTACTATTTCATTTATAAATTTTGATATTTTTGGCTTTTTATGTGGGAGCATATCATGGGGGAATCTCTATACATATTGATTGCTTGTGGTAGATTTCCACAGATGATGATAGGTTGCATAATGCTGATTGATCATGTTGAGGGGACTCTATAAATTCTGTGTTTTAAGTGTCCAAGTAAATTTTGTCACTCTCCTAAATTCCACCCTAAGACAAAGTTTATTAGTTTCTATGCTGATATAGCATATTCCTAAATGAATTTTACTGTCATCCATGTTCATTTTCTGATAGTGTTCTGTGACCAGCCATTTTTATGCAGAACTTACATTTGGTACATGTTTAATCAGAATTCATAATAATGGACCATTCTTGCTGTACCATCACAAGGGCATAGATTCTGATTTATGTTTCTTTTGGTGGTAATCTATTTTTACACATTCACTTCTAAGTTTCCTTGGGATTTTAAGTGCAAGCTGAGGCTAAAGTGTGCCATTGTACATGGAACTCTGGGACGTTTTGCTCTATAGAAAATAAAAGAAGCTTCTTAGAATGTTCTTACGGTAGGCAACAAAGTATTCCATTTGGTAGAATGAGCCTTATGGAACATGGATGATGCACTGATTACTGAGAATATCATAAATTCTCTGAAAAATCTTTGCTTCTGCAAACAATGTCAGTAGGGATGTTGGTATTATTAAGCTGAAAACTGAAGGGAGCAGTAACAGGAGAGAGAGGGATTTGGAGCCTACTGACTATATCAGCATTGCCCCAAGTGATTATGTACTCTGTTGAGGGACATTGTGCTGATGAGCTCATGAATCAAAGAGTACACTGTGATACACTGTTGTATCAAAAAGTTCTTTGTGGATTTGTTTTAAGTGTAAGGACAAATGGGAAAATTTCAGGTATCAACTTTGAATAAGCTCCGTTTTAATTGATTGCTGAAATATGAGTAGCCTGGATTTTTTTAAAAGATTTTATTTATTTATTTATTTATTTGACAGAGAGAGAGACATCGAGAGCAGGAACACAAGCAGGGGGAGTGGGAGAGGGAGAAGCAGGCTTCCCTCCGAGCAGGGAGCCCGATGCGGGACTCGATCCCAGGACCCTGAGATCATGACCTGAGCCGAAGGCAGACGCTTAATGACTGAGCCACCCAGGTGCCCCTGTAGCCTAAATTTTTAAAGCAATTTCACATAACTTGACAAATATCATAAATAGAAGGATAAATGAAGAAATATAGCAAATAGCATGCGATGTATTTTTTTGTGTGTATAGGTGAGAGGTAGAAATATAGATGAATTTATTTGCTAGTGAAATAGATATTACAGGCATCGTGAAAGCCTCCTTGAGAATGGGTGGAATGATGATTTCTGGTGAGAAGCATGCTTCATGCCTTGCTGGACTTTTACAGTAAACCTCTTCTTTGGTATCACTTCTCCCAAGTTTTTTTTTTTTTTTTTTTTTTTTTCCCTCTCTCTTTTCTCTCTCCTACAAACAATTGAACCTCACACTGAGTTAGTGTGTCTCCAGCTGAATGTCTAAACCCTTCTGAGCTGCTATTTTTGGGAAAAGTAATTCAGTGATTTCTGGCACACAGAAAGTTTTCGTGTGTATGTGTGGGGTGGAGGCTGGGGATCACGAAGAGAAGGGAGAATTTGTAGTTTCAATGAAGCACAGAGGAGAGGTGAAACTTTTTATCATGTGGCTTAAATTTTTAGTGGCAAAAGTCACAATGAGTGTGAAGCTAGCTATAGCTAACAAGTAGAATTGACAGGGGGGGCCTTTCTTCAGGGATTTGACTGGTAGTTTCGTCAGTTGGCCATTTCAGTAGTGATATTTACTCTTTCATATAAGAAGTTATGTGTTAATCACCTGCTTGGCAAGGCCAAATTTTGGACACTGTTTTAGAACACCCAGAGGGGATGGCCTAAGGATACTCAGATTTTCCATATTTCAGAGCTGCTTCAGTGAACCAGAGTGCAACAACCCATTTTCCCCTCCCACATTCTGGTTTACAACCACTGAGACAAAACCAAAAGTCAACTGAGGTGGAAAAATAGCTCTGCGTTTGATGACCTATCAGTGAGGGAAAAAAAGGCCTTTAAAAAATTCATGCCAGAGAGTAATACACAGATGCTGTTGTCTTATTAATGTCATTTCACAGCTGCTGGACCATTCCTTATGCACATGTATTGTAGAAAATCAGTGTGCATGGCTTGTGTAATAATATGCATCCCAAGTAAGAATTTTTTTAAAAAGTATTTCAACCTAGAAAGATTAGTCCTGGAAGATGCTAGTCTTTATTTAAGATCCTTCAGTAGTATCACGCAAAAATCTTTCTCTCTTGATTGAACAAAGAAAAATGTATTCCCTGCTATATTAATAAAGTGCTTTTCCCTCTTAAGGACTACAAATCACTATGCTTGCTGTTTATACCTGTGCTGTAATTTATGAGATAGTGTACCAAGAACATTTTGGAACTGATATTTTAAGGATACATGGTTAAGTTAAAAGTTGAATCAGAAAATATCAGCAACAACAATAACAGGAACAACAAAAACACAAAGCTGCAAACAAACCTACTTAGCTTTCTTCAGACCCCTGTAGGCAACATGGCTTTGGCCAAATAATAATGTATCAGTTTAGATGTTTAAATTTGTGTAAATGCAAATTCAGTTGATTGCATCAGTCATGGAAGTAGTCATGAAATTCCTTCTGGGTTTTCCGTTTAACCGTGTAAAGAGATTCACCTGTACACACAATTTGGGCTTTATGTAATAGTTTTCATTATTACTAGAATTCACAGGTTAATGGCCTTGTTTAAAATGCCACATTAAGTTCTACATTTTCTCGTAGACAGCTCTGTACATTGCGAGAAGGAAATAGAGAAAAGACTGCTTTTGAATAGTCTGCTGCCATTTCTGCTCCAAGTGTTCAATGTAGCCTTGGTTGGTTTCCTGACTCCAATCTATGTTTTTTCAGCCTTTAAATTATTTTCTGGATGGCCACAATATTTTTTGGTTCAGACATTTCAACACCATAAAACAAAGATGCAGTTTGTTTCAAACTAAAGGCTACTGTTGTTGTATCAGTCTGTTAAATAATTTTTCAAATCCAGTAGTAGTTTCTAGTAAAAATACTATTTTTGTTTTTACAATAATCATTTTCAGGAGAATTAGTCTTAGGAAAGTTATGCCTTTCTTTTATAAATAATTCATACAGTATTGAATGTATTTCATATATTTTATGAAGTATGTATTGTTGAATGATGCATGAGAGGGAATGGTTTATTTCTTTCTTTCTAGTCTTTCTATTTCTTTCCTTTCTTTTTATTTATTAATGGTGGAAATTGTAGCGCTTTTGCATTTCATGAGGACAAGGGACAAGTTGCAAGTAGAAAAATATGATTTCTAAATAAATGAAAATAGGTTACTGATATTTTTTTTTTAGCACAAGTACTTTAGTATAAACATTCAATTGCCGTTTAATTTTTTCAACATTTGCATTCTAAGCATTTTTTTCTTTTCGATGGAAGGCTAGAGGAACAAAAGATTAATTTTTGATATTTTAAAGTAATAGGTAACTTAGATTGAGAGGACAAATAGTAGTCAACACTTTCGAGTAGCAGTGTCTGCCAGGTAGGAAATGGAATTTTCTTTAGAAAACTTGAACATCTTCCTGAGATTGACTTATCATAAATGAATAGAAAGTTTATGCAGTCTTGATAAGAATGCTTTCATTCATATTTCTTAAGCATCTGAGAGATGTGAATATACTTTTCTGAAGTTTGGAAATAAAGGGGCTTATTTTTTAACACACTGTGAAAGGAGAGACCACAAGAAAGTTACTTAGACAAATGTTTTCAAAGTTAAACAAAGGGAGTCTGTTAGAGTGGGCAGGTGAGAGCTTGAAGAATCTTTGGTAAGGACTTTGTAAGTAACTACATCTATGCTGCTTTTGCTAAGTAGATACAAAATAATTTTCTTATTGATTTTCATGTAAGTGAAAAGTGAAGGGGGTTTTGCCAACAATTTCTTCTTTGGAGTACATTTTTAAAATCCAAAGAAGTTATTAAGATATAATTTAAAACTAAATTCATTGTTTTTTTTTAATTTTATTTTTTAAAATGTTTACATTTAATTCATTTTATATTATTTATTTATTTTTTCCCAACCCTATGTTAATATCAAGCAGCCTCTAAATAACTCCTGATTTATTAGCTTTCAAAAATTTTATTGCAATTTATTTAAATTCCTTCCAAGTCAAATTATATATTATACACATATGATATTTTGATTTTATAATTGGAGAATTTTTTCTCCCTCCAGTTTAGGTTTATTAAATGTTTACAAATTCCTGAGAGCAATAAGCATTGTATTATAAAACAGTAAGCCAGCTCACAAGACTCAAGTGAACTTGACTTTATGGTTGAATACCTTTTATGTTTTTCAGTCTTAAGGCAGCTTATTAAAATTGATTATTTCCTTTCAGTAAATATCTGGTGACATTCAAATTTGATAATTAAAATCCAGAAGCACTCAAAAAAGAATGCCTGTTTTTAGTTTCGTAATAACAATACTCCCAACAAAGAAGGTTGATGAATGATGTCTTTCAAGCAGCAGATTTGTTATGTAGTTAAAGACAGCTCCTTTGGCACTTTCTTAAAAAACTAAATTGAAGTCTGTTTATAAAACAGACAAGCTGCAGTAATAATCATATAGCTTGAGGAATGCTTGAAAATCTAGCCCAAGAAGTGCCGTTTTTTGTTTTTTTTTTCTTCCCTAGTGATTTAACAAAGTGGAGTTTCCAGGAATCCAAACAGATTAGCATCCAGCACTAATTGGGTAGGTCATAAAATAGTACTCATGTTGACTATTTTGAAATAAAGTGCTTCAGAAACACTCAGTTTTCTAAATCCATTTTTAATATTAATCTTTTGTTTCTTTAAGCTATTAGAACATGAGTTCTTATTTGAATTTGCATTTATACATCAATTGTTTATAGGTGTGCTGATTATAGCAGGATACACCTATGAGGGAATTACAAAACGTATTCATTTGTGGATTCAGATAATAGAGATTGAGGCTGCTTGGTTTGGTAGGATCATTGAAGAAAAGATAATTTAGACTTATTATTGAACTATATTACTTTGAACATCTGATCATTTGATCTTGTAATCCTAGGTAATCAAACATACGTAAGTATATTAGTTTCCTAGGGTTGCCATAAGAAAATGTTATAAGCTGAGTGGCTAGAACAACAGTTTATGTTGTTTAAGTTGATTCTCTCACAGAAATTGAGCCCAGAAGTCTGAAATCAAGGTGTCAGCAGGGCTGTGCTCCTTTCAGTTCTAGGGAGGATGCTTCCAGGACCCTTTTAGTTTCAGTAGCTCCGGGCTTTCCTTGCCTTCTAGCAACACAACTTTAATCTCTGCCTTAGTCATCACAGGGTGTTCTTGTCCCTCTGCATATGTCCCCATTTCCCTCTTCTTAACAAGGATGCCAATCAGACTGGATGGGGCCCAGCCTAATGACTCCATCTTAACTTTATTACATCTACAAAGATCCTGTTTCCAAATAAGGCTACATTTAAGGTAGGGTTGAGGTTAAGATTTCAATGTATTTTTATTTGTTTTTTAGAGAGAGAAATAGAGAGCGGGGGGTGGGGGGCAGGGCATGTAGGGGAAAAGGGAGGGGGAGAGAGAATCTCAAACAGACTCCGCACCCAGCGTGAGCCTGACACGGGGCTTGATCTCATGACCCTGAGTTCATGACCTGAGCCGAAATCAGGAGTCAGGTGCTCAACCAACTGAGCCACCCAGGTGCCCCAAGATTTCAATGTATCTTTTTAAGGGACACAATTCAACCCATAACAGTGACCAAATAAATGGTAGTATAAAATTTATACTCAGGAGAAGAAAATGGAAACTCATTAGAGTATATGTCATGAGAAGTATGGAAGACTTTTCTCTATTGAAGATAATGACAAACAAATTACTTAAAACATTTTTTTGAAAGACCTATAGGTTAAATAGTTTTTGTAATTTTTTTCGTATTTATAATAAAAAGCATGGTGAATTACTTTCTTGATTAATTTTTATGCATATATTAAAAACATGGTGTGACTCCTTCAATATTTTTATATATATCGACATAAATATATTTATAAATACCTTTTTACAACAAACGTTCTTACTGATTTCAATGTTATGTCTCTCTTTAGAAATTATTAATACTACAAATTTGTATATTTAATTAAAGGTTATAATATTAATAGCCCTGATTATCACTTGATTAAGATTCCCTGTTTTACTCTTTCATTTTGTGATAAAAACTCTGGAGGATTAATTAAAATAGTTGATTATGACTTACATCATCGTTGCTAAATCTGCTTACAAAGTTTTCTGTATTGCAAATTAAAAAAAAAGAGGTGTGAGGTGTGTTCCATGTTGGCATAGAGAAGGCTACACTTCCCATCCACTTTGTACCTTTAATATTAAGATAAAGAGTATTGTAAGTATGGACTTCAAATTAAGACTTTAGGGAATAAATTCAAGGATCTTAATTTAAACGAGTAAATAATTGTTTCTACAAGTGGCATATTGAATAGTTTAGACCAGGGTCAGCAAACTGTATAGAGCTAGATAGTAAATATTTTAGATTTTAGATTTTGCCACATGGTCTCTGGCAACTACTCAGCTGTGCCTTTATAGTAGGAAAGCAGACATAGACCATATGTAAATGAATTGGCATGGATGTGTTCTAATAAAACTTTATTTACAAAAAAACATGTGGTAGACATGCTGTGTCTACCACAATTGGCTTTCGGTTATAGTTTGCCAACTCTTGGCTTAAAGTATTAATCTCATTTTTGGACAGTAAAATTTTGAAAATGTTTTATCAACATAACCAAGTATGTAAGTTGCATGAATTAAGAATGTGTTTGGCTAAAAGTAACAATACCTAAGCAACAGTAGTTCAGGAGTATAGGGATATATATTTCTCAACAGTGCTGCCAGAGACTCAAGCTTTCTGGCTTTGTAATCTCCTCCCTTAGTTGGGTTTGTCCTCGTTCTAGTCACTTCATGGTTGTAAAATTTCTGCTGTGGTTTTATCTTTGTTAAGGCCACTAGACAGGAAAAAAGGGCAGGGCAGCACCAGATATGTCTGTCCTCTTTTTATCATAGATCAAAAAGCTGCCTGGAAGTTTTCTACCTGACTTGCTCCTTCAGGCAGATTTCTTTGAGGCCTTTTTAGGCCACCAAGTCTCCCCTTGCTACAAAGGTGCCTGGTCTATTGATAATTTTAAATTTCAGCATTCTTTCATTTTAGTGAAAGACAAGGGAGAAAAGGATTGGGAAAGGATATTCAGTCAGTCTATGATATCTGCCCCAATAGATAACCCAACATCAATAAACACAATTTAGACATATTTTATGGTGTAACTTGACTTTAGGACACATTTCTTTAAAACTATGTTGTCAAAAACTAATTTTGAAGGCAATCAGCCACACTTCATAAATGCTGACAGAAGACGTAAGAATGGTTGGAGAAAAATGACTGTTTATTAGTTTTAGTAATAGCATTAGGCAGAATATCACCATTTGTGTAGGTCCCTGACTCCCATCTACAGGGGGATATAAAGGACAGGTGACACTTGCTCACTCAGTGGATTGCATTAGGAAAGAACCCTGAGCTTAAGGAACCTGCATCTTTTATAATGGGAGGTAAACTGGCCTAACCTTTGTACTGGAAGGAGACACTGGATAGTAAATCTTGTTTTTGTTCCAGAAGGAGACACTGTTGCTATCATCCAAGGCTGTTTGCTTTATAAGTGTTTCTGAAAGGATAGTCCCAAACAAAGGTGTCAGTATCTGTGATCAAAATATGTGCAGACATGTGAGAGACCCATGGAGAATTTTATCCCAAAATATGTATGTTCATTTTTTTCCTCGAAACCATAATTGTGTCTTAAGTTATGAAATTTGAATCTCACTTAAGAATAAGATATTATGGTAATATTTCAGATTGTTAGTATAAGACCAAAATCTTGGGTTCTGCCATATGTATTAAGTTGTGTATTATGAAATATCAAATATTTTAAGAATCTCATATATATGAAATAATTGTGACATCCAGGACAATAGTGAAAACTTTTTAGAGTAAACTTTTTCTATTCTTATTGGCTTTATAGGAAAACAGTATTTCAAAATAAGACAAGGAACAAATTTACTAAGACCGTTTCATCTCAAACTCATTATCCTATAAAAGAGAAAACAATTTTTTTTTTCCATTGAGTAGTACCTCTTTTAAACTTTGACTACTGTAAACTTAGGCTTAGACACAAATAATTGAAAGCAAATACTTTGTTTCAGTGGTAAGGAAGATTGAAATTATGTTTTATAAGAAATATGTTATTTGTATTGGTTATCAATGACTACACCTCAGAGATGAGTAGTTAGTATTCCAATTCCCTTTTCTATCTGGAGAAGCTAACTTGATTGGAAGTTACATGACTTGACAAGAATTGTATATATTTACATGTGATGTATTTCTTTTCTTTCTTTCTTTTTTTTTTTTTTTTTGTATGTCTAAATGATGTCTCATTACCAGGTTGGCATGTGTGAGCCTGTAGCTGTTGGCATCTGAAGGGTATCAGCATTGCAAACCTTTTCACCTTTGTTTCAGGAGAACTCATTTGAACAATTAGCACATTTTATACTTGTAAAAATGAGGTGTTTTCTCATCTTCATTAAACCAGTATTAATCCTGTATGTCAAATGGTCAGTAAATGCAACTTTTATTTTAACAAGGCAGCTTATATTTGTTAGTTAAATTCAGGACTGTTTATTTAAAGCTTCATTTCGCATGCCTTTTCGTGTGTGTTTGTGTGTGTCTGTGTGTAAGAGAGAGAAAAAAAAAAAGAAATGTTGCTTGAGAGAGAAAAATGCTGCCTGTGACTTTTTATGCTTTTAATTTTTCTAGATGAGCAAAGTATTTTTTTCCTTTAGAGAAATTGGAAACTTTACCTAATTTTTTTTTCTGAAAATAAATTGTTAGCTCATTTTACAGATGCTGCAAACACCTCAGTTATGTTTGTATAAAGCAACTGAAGTTTAAGTTGGTAATTTATCACATTACTTTTTTCCACTTTATCAGTATTTGGTAAACTAAAGCCTGTGGGCCAAATCTAGTCCTCTTTTCTTTCTTTAAATAAGATTTCAGGAGCACGTGGACCTGTCCATTCTGTGGCTACACTGGCAGAAGTGGGTAGCTGCCACTGAGACTGTGTGGTCCACAGAGCTGAAAAAATTTACTATCTGGGCCTTCAATGAGAAAGTTTACCAACCCCTGCATGACTGACATAATCGCCCATGGCAGTCTTAGAAGCTTTGCATTTTTAAAAGGAAACATTTTCTTCACTTTTTCTTTTTTCCCGTTTCTGCCCATGATGCTTTATGAACTGCTGGCCATTGTGATCTTCTAGGGGCAATAAAATATTAATGGCAGATAGTCCATGACCGAGGGCTAAAGCTCTTAGAGACCTCCATCTCCTATCTTGTGTCAGTATTCTGATGTGTATAATTTTATTTATTTTTTATTTTATTTATTTGACAGAGAGAGACACAGAGAGAGAGAGAGAGCACAAGTAGGCAGAGCGGCAGGCAGAGGCAGAGGGAGAAGTAGGCTCCCCGCTGAGCAGGGAGCCCGATGTGGGGCTCGATCCCAGGACCCTGGGATCATGACCTGAGCTGAAGGCACATGCTTAACGACTGTGCCACCCAGATGCCCCTGATGTGTATAATTTTAAAGTGCATAAAATTTAAACTTTTCTTAGTTTTTTTTTTTTTTTTTTTAAACACAAGATATATCACTAATGTTTTTGGCAAATGACCCCCCCCCCCCGAGTGCAGAGTCATCTATTTAGTGGTTTCCCTATAGAGTCGATGGACCAGGTGATGCATTCTAATCTTCTAATGATAACGTGCATGTCCTTGAATTTGTATGGTACCCTGTCCTTACCAGCTGGCATCTGAGTATCCACATTTTTAAGAGTACCTTAGCTGTTCTGATGTTGTGCTTGTTGTCAAGAGTCTCCCTGAGTGAAACCATCTTACTTTCCGTGTGCAGTTACCAGGGACTACTGAGAGGGCACAGGGGGATGAGGATCCTGGGTCTGACAGAGCTCTTTGCACTTGACTACGCTTCCTTTATTACCACTGTAGGGCTCCACTCCCAGTTGTACGTCATTTTAAAGGATCCCCAGGAAAGATAAGTTTGGTAAGGTCTTTGAAGGAATTTTGTTGGAAAAGAAGGATTGAAATTATCTTTTTACATTCTTTTCAGATTGGCCAGCTCACTACCCTGAGAATTTACCTTGGCATGCCAACTTTGTATCCGACCATTTTCCCTCTCATCCCCTTTCTGTGCAGATCCTTTCTTAGTATTAATATAGCTAACGCCCCCACTTGGTCCCCACCCTCATCAGCTTTTTCTGATTACTCTTGCCAAAATGTCTCTTCTCCCATGGACTGTAGCATTTATCAAGGCCTTTCATGTAGCACTTAAATATATATTGTCAAGTATTACTGTATTTTGTGAAACAGATTATTTTGAATATTTCATTGTCTAATCTTTAAGGCAAAACTAATTTCTTTTCCTGTGTGATCTTTAACAGTGTCCAGTATTGCATTGTTGGCAAACATTCATAAAATACATATATATATATAATTTTTTAAAAGATTTATTTATTTTAGAAAGTGAGAGTGAGAGAGTGTGAGTGGGGGGAGGGGCAGAGGGAAAGGGAGAGAGAGAGAGAGAGAGAATCTCGAGCAGACTCCCCACTGAGTGCAGAGCCTGATGTGGGGCTCGATCCCAGGACCTTGAGATCATGACCTGAGCCAAAATCAAGAGTCAGAGACTCAACTGTCTGAGCCACCCAGGTGCCCTCTCATAAAATATATTATTGCTTTAGAATTACTGTAAGATTATTTGAAAATCCTGCTTTATTCCTTGATTAAGAGCAACGAGGTCCCAGAAACAGGGGAAAGTGAAAACTTTACACTGGAAAGTGTCTGATGAAGTGTCCAGAGGCTTGGCTTTTAGAATTTGTAGACAAGCTCTGAATATCAACTTCAGATTTAGCAATGAGTGCCATTGATTTTAGAAGGAAAAATGTCCGTAAGCATAGTCACACCATTATTATTTATTGTAGATTATTTATATTTTGAAACAGCTTTTTAATTCTATGTGTACACAAAATGTCTTTAATGCAGTGACATTTTTGGAGAAAGTTGGTAGCATTACTAAGATTGGGAAGCACTTCTTTAATGGAGTGATCTTGTAGCTACTCTTAGCACCTATAAAATAAAGCCCTTAAAACCCACAGCTTCACCATTCTGCCTGGTCCCACAAACTGCTCAAGGCAAGCATATTTCATGACTTTCCTATTATTAGTTCTCCATCTGAGCTCTTATGAGTGTTTTCACTTCCTCTTATTCTGATTTTCACATTTCTTCAAAGACTGTTTTTGTTTCTCTGCTATGTTGTATATATGACTCTGAACACACAGGACTTTTTAGCAACTGGGGAATCCTCCCAAAATCTATGCTTTCGACATGAATAGTCCAGTTTCATTTGTTACGTATTTTGCCAGGAGTACCTCATCCTCTTCATAGCTTGCTGTGCAACAGACGATAGTACATCCTTTCACAACTCTTCAGAGAGTGCCTGAGTACATGTGTACCAGTTTAAGAAGTCTTATTCTGGCAATCATCTTGTGTTCCTATGGATGGAATTCTCTGATATGTACACGGATTTTCAAACTTGAAAATTAGTTTTTAGCTAAAATTTTTCTGTATTTCTGTATTTAAGTGCCATCTCTTTTTGTTTCCTTTTATTTTACTCTTTGAAAAAGATTTATTTGTTAATTTGAGAGAGAGAGAACATGCAGTGGGGAGGGACAGAGGGAGGAGGAAAGTCTTTTTTTTTTTTTAAGATTTTGTTTGTTTATTTGACACAGAGAGAGAGAGAGAGAGAGAGGGAACACAAGCAGGGGGAGTGGGAGAGGGAGAAGAAGGCTCTCTGCTGAGCAAGGAGCCTGATGCAGGGCTCGATCCCAGGACCCTGGGATCATGACCTGAGCCAAAGGCAGACGCTCAACTGACTGAGCCACCCAGGTGCCCTGGAGAGGGAGAGTCTTAAGCAGACTCCAAGCTGAGCGCGGAGCCAGATGGGGGGCTCAATCTCACGACCCATGAGATCATGACCTGAGCCAAAACCAAGAGTCAGACGCTCAACTGACTGAGCCACCCAGGTGCCCCTCTTTCTCTTTCCTTTTAAAAAGCAAGTTTGGATGGTTGGATCTGGTATTCCTGCCATATAAGCTGCTTTTTGTTTTGTTTTGTTTTCCACGAGCGCACTAGCTCTGAGGGACATCTGAGACATTTTGAATTTGTAGACAGGGCTTTTAAAGAAAGGAATTGCTGTTCTCTTACATCAACCATGCAGACTCAGAAGCAGACTTTAAAGGAAAACAGAGGCATGTGTGTTCTCACTGTGTATTATCGTTGCACCCCCTCACATAGCTGTTAGGATTTGTCAGTAGTTTGTTTTGACTCACTATACCAAGGTGGGGGTGGTTTTGTGTGTTTTTGTAAGTTATCTAGTGTGGGATGTCAGTAATCTTAACTTTACCATTTTGATTGGCTATGATCCATCCATTTCTTCCATGTTTTAGTCCTGAAACTTGCCCTAAAAATATGTGCCAAATAGTTTCTCTCTTTTGGTAACAAAACCCAATTCTTAAGATATATGCCCTTTTTTTTGTTGTTGTTTCACAATGCCTTTGTGATGGATTCATGTCATTTCCCCAGACTAGTTTGGGAACCTCCTTGAGTTGTCCTTTTCAATTTATCTTGATAGTTCTTCTTACATAATAAAATTTAATTTTATTTATTATGTCGAGACTGGGGATGCTCCTGAATCCACATCTCATTTCCTAGGAGGTGGTTTTAGACACATATAACCACAGTAGATTGTTTTGATCAGGGATGAGGACGTCTCTGTCTGAAGGAGAAGTTGGAGCTCCTGAAATTGATTTGAATGCATCTTCTGATTTCAGGAACCATTTATAAAGAGAAGGTGGTCTAGGCAGAGATGTCTTGACCCTTTTGCTATGTTCTAAAAGAAATGGCACTCCAGGGAGTAATGCAACATGATGCACCTGGTACCGCTTTTACTTGACTCTAAGGTGGGGGAGTAAAGCCTTAGGATGAGACACAGAAAGTCAAGTGTTTTCCTTTCATCACCCAAGGTAACCATTACATTTGAAGAGGAGCGTAAATGTCTTGAGTCCCTGATAACTTTCCATTATGTAACTACTCTTTATTTTCTCTACTGTATATGTGACATTATTCCAGCAGCAAGTTAAATTTTTCCTTATATGCGTTTACTGTAAACTGTCATTTATGTGGGATTAAAATAACTAGAATAATTTTAGCATTTTCAGTACTTGACATTTAAGAGAGACAGATGGCAAGTAAACAAGGTAAGAGCGGACTTTATTTGCTGTATTACAATCTCAAACTACTGTAAAGAATTTTAATTAGATGTTATTTTAGGAAGTTTCCAATTCACTGCAGGTCACTGAAGCTTGGGCTGAAACAGAATGTACACCATGTGTTTTAACAGATCAGCAATCTACTGCATGTGGCTGAAAGTTCATCTGGATCTAGTAGGTTATATTTTTAAGAGTGTAAAAATTTTACTGGGTCCCAATATTCCTTAGAGCAAACCTGTTTTTCTTCTTAATTTTAAATACTATCTGAGACTTGTAGTTGGAGTTCAGAATCAAGTGTGTTTCGTTTAAAGATTGAAAAATTTCTTCTGATATCTCTCCTTTTTAGTAAGCTCATTTTTGTTTTTCTTCGTGGTGATTATTTTTAATTTCCCACAGCTCTACAGAAGTTTTCTCCACTGTGACGTAGTAGTTGTCAGACGTAATTCAAAATTCAGTTCTTCAGTTTTCTAAAAGAATTTCTGTGAAATGGGGCTTCAAAGTTGATGTGTTGTTTTTTTTTTTTTTTTTTTTTTTCCCCAGCTAGAAGTTAGTTTTAGAACTATTCATGGTACAGGAAATTAAATTCACATATGAAGCCTTCTCAGGTTATTCTTTGTATAATTATGTGTTTCTTTTCATCTCTACAAACAATATGAAGATCTTGAAAAAACAGTTGCTTCTCACCATTAAAATAGAAATAAAGAGCCTTGAAATATGACTGGTGCCATACATAGTTCATAGAGGTTAGTAAGTGATATAGCAAAAGGCCGACTGTTCCTGAATTGCAAAATGTTGCATAGTTTGTACAATTACCAGCTTGGGGATAGCATGTATTCATAGTTTAATTGGTGAACAGGAAAACTTACGATGAAAAGTTCTATAGATGATTCTTCTCCCCTCAAGATTTACAGCATTTCTGAAGAACAGAGTGTGTCACAATTTGGTAATAATAAAGTTAATTGAAAAGTCACTTTCTTTAAATGTTATAAACTTAGAGAAGATAGCATTACAATTTTGAGAAAGGCCTGTGGACATTATGTGTTTTGTTTTTGTTTTTGTCTTTTTTTTAACACGACTGAGTCCTTTTTGTTTCTTTTTTCACTTTGGGTTTATAATCAACGTACATAGTGAATTATGTGAATTATGTGCTAAAATGTGTTATAAATACAATATGATATCAATATTATGTAGTCCTCTCCCCTCCTTAGTTTTATTAAGCTTCTGGGTTCTCTCCAATTGCTAGGAATATATTTGTGTTTCCTTCAGCTCTTTTGTTTGTTTAAGTAGCACTTAGCATTGTTTTGTAGGAACAAGACCACCTACTGTGTACAATTATAGAAGAAGTAGTTTCTTGGATTCTGAGAGAAAGCCCTAGAAAACTACCATTAGGACATCTGTTATACCACTTGTACATTACAGAATTTTAAGAACTGTTTCTCCAGATGATGTCAATATGGTAAAAGAAGTGCACAGTCATGACATTCTTATTTGGGCTAGATCTTCCCCACGTAATCTGTTTTTTTGTTATCAGAATGACCCCAGTCCTTAAGAATTTGTTTTCGAATTACTCAGCTCGTTTTAATCTACAACTGGGAAGTTTTGATTGATACAGTTTTTAAGGAGTAGAGTTAATTATTATTTGCAATAAAAACCAAACAAAAAACCCAAACCAAAACATCAGTAGTCAAACAGAGAGGGGCTGCTTAATGGATGATTTGAGAGGGTCCGTTTATTCTGGACCTGGAAATCTTAAGATCTAGGTTTTTTTTTAATTACAGGTTTTACATAATTATCAAGTTCTAATTCCTTTAGAATACTAGCCTTTAGTGATTGTTTAACTGTCTTAGAGGAAATTATATAAGCTCAGACTTTTCATTTTAAAATTTATGCTATTCCAGGATTAAAAATAAAAAAGCCATATCTCGAAATTATTCATTATTGATGTCACTAGGTTTAAAAGAGCATATTTGATTTTTGAAATTTCTGTGAATAATAAAGTTATTTGAATTTTAAGGAAAACACCTAAGGATGTGAGTCTTCCTTTTTTTTTCAAATCAGAATTAAAATCGGACACTTATGATAACACCACCTCTGGATACTGAAAACAAATCTTAACAGCATTTCTTATTCAGAAAACGAAGGTGATCACAAGCAGAACGAAAATATCCTACTGATTGCTTGAAAGCCACATGAGTTGCAAAAAACATAAAAACTGGTAACTTTTATGTTAAGGTTTTAAATTTCCTCTTTAGTTTTAACTGGTCATGGAAACTAAGGAGCCCATTTGACCCAGAGCAAGGTATTTAGTGTGCTTTCTCTCTTCTCCTTGAAGCCAGACTCTGGAATGCTGTCCAGAACCGTCATGCCAAATGAGTCATTTTTATTTGCAAGCCCCAAAATCTGTTCTTGTCCAAGGCCATATGGTTGATATGAGTGGAAGCTGTGATGGCTAGAACCTGGTGTCATAACACAACAAAAAACACTATTTATTCATATGAGTGGTTTATCATTTCTGTTTCTCTGTCCTCTTCCTTTCCAGCCTCATCTCAAGACAGTCTCCCTCAGGTCTTTGCTTCGGCCCCCCGTTTTTCAGTTTTTCAGGCTTTTAGGACCTCCACATCTGCTGCTTCACCTGCCTGGAAGCTTTTTGAGCTCTTTCACTGTTGCTCATCCTTCAGGTCATGGCCTCAGTGCCAGTTCCTCAGAGGGGCTTTCCTTGACCCATCACTCTAAGTGATCCTGTGCTTTATTTTCTCTATGGTATTCTGTTCTCTTCTCTCCAGATCCCGTTGTAGTCTATATAATCTTACTTTTTTTCACTACTTTTCCCCAGTGCCTACTTCAAATCCGGTGCACAGTAGGTACACAGTAAGCACATCTGACCGGCATGAGGGCCGCGTATAGGCTAATCTCAAGCTGTATGCTATTTAAGGAACGTCCTGGAACTTGGCAGGCATTCTTGAACCTATATATGGACAGAAGCTGTTGTTGGTGTTTTTGTTTTGTTCGCTTTTGTTTTCTTTCTGGTGATGGAAAGAGACATTTAATAGTTATTAAGCCAGAGAAATTTAATTAAATTGGGCTTACTAATCTTGTATGGTCCAGAGATACTACTTCTAATCATCGAGGATTTTATTTTCATGTGACATTGTAGAGAGGATGAAAAGGACCTTGAAGCCCACATGCATCACTCTTTTGCCTGTTGATCCATCATTAGAACCAGTGTCTAGAATCTGTTTTAGCATAGAACTAAATAGCGCAGAAATACGAGAATTACAAGTAAAACCACTTTTCGCATGTTTAATTGTTTGTTGTTCTTTACCGGTTCAAATTAGCATGTTTAAAAGTTTTACTGAGAAATACGAAATTGCAATCCGATGTATCCATGTATGTTTTTTCTTCCTGCAAAATAAAGTAAAATTTCAAAATCCCTACAGCAGAGGTGTTATTCGGTAGTTTCTTAGTTGTAGCTCTTAAGTTAATGAACACAATATTACGAATATATTAGATCCAGGGGTCTTTGATATATATCTCTCTCCAGGAAGCAGGTGAACAATATTTAGGCATTACTTATTACCTTCCTAAATGAATTGCCATCTTATATCATGGGGCACCTGGGTGGCTCAGTTGGTTAAGCGACTGCCTTCGGCTCAGATCATGATCCTGGAGTCCCTGGATCGAGTCCCGCATCGGGCTCCCTGCTCGGCGGGAGGCCTGCTTCTCCCTCTGACCCTCCCCCCTCTCATGTGCTGTCTCTCTCTCATTCTCTCTCTCTCAAATAAATAAATAAAATCTTAAAAAAAAATAAAGATTATATCATGCATGATTATTTTTATATAATTTTTAAATGATTACTTAATTCCAGTTGTATCAACCTGAAACTACTTTGAGTAGCTTTTGGCTCCACCCTGCTTTTCTGAACTATATTCTCTACCTCCATCCATTACTCAGTATCCCGTACTAAAGTATTCTCTCCATATAGTTTTGTTTATATAGTGCCCTTAATTTGAAACAATTTTTAAAATTACCGTTTTACTCTTTTGCTTTCCTCTTGAATAACATTTAAGCTTTAGCCTTACTTGTCTAATTTCGATTTCTGGATTGTACCAGATCTTTTCCACCTTGTTGCCTTTTCAAATACCTTTCCCTTCCTAAAAAGCTCTTCCCCTCACTCTTCACGTTTTTAGGGGTTGGGACAAAGATTTAAGTGTACATATCACCTTTGATGGGTCTTCTTTAACCACCCTATCTAAAGTAGGTTGTCCCAATTAGTATTTTGAATGTTTGCTGATGTTTTCTCCTTTTTCCCAATTATGTCACTTTTCTTTCAAGATATAATTGAGGTTCTTATTCTTGATACATTTTCTCAGTAATTAAGTGCTGGAATTTGAGTTTCCTGAGCTTTTACTAATTGCTAAAGTGCCGTGGTTGATTGTGTGGAAACAGAGTTCTGTCTTAGTTCTTTGGATGTCCTCTATCCAGTTGATGAAACTCAGGGTCCTGAGGACTCACAGAGGAGGGCACCTGAGCCCACCTGGGAGACGTCTGGTGGGGAATTATGTATGGGCTGATGCTTGAGGGTTGAGTAGCAGTTAGGTATGGGTAGGGCGAGGGTACCATGGAAGATCTTTGGAAGGAATGGGGAGTAGCCACCTAGCTCAGGAGTATGTGAAAGCATATTGTGTTGGGGTTATGTGGTTTTGCATATTCAGAAGGGTGGGAATTAAGGGATTAGGGTTTCCTTTTTTAGACTTTTTCTCTTTTGCTCTTCTGACTTTTCTACTATGAGTCTGGTTATGTTTCTGATGCATAGAGGGGAGCATGTATTGGAGAAAAAAAAGAAAGGAAGTCACCCTGATAGTATACCACACAATTTCATATTTAAATGAAAGTTTTGCATTTTGGATATTTCACCTGTTAGTTGTTTATTTTAAAGTTTGGTACTACTGATTTGTATTTTTGGTGTTTCATTTGTTTTAAATGCTTTATCCTAAACCATGTGCATATGCACAATGGGAACTCAGTTAACACCTAAAAGAATTTACCAGCTTTTGAGAAAAGAGTTTGACCTTTAATTTTGGTGAGTTTTCCTCCTTGTGCCCTGACTGAAGTTGCAGTAGGCACTGCACTTCACATTAGGCTCGTGAGACAAGCAGGTGTGTGTCTTATTTCCACACCCTAAAATGGTTTGTCTCTGAAATTATATAATCAGATATTTTCCTGTCTTATAATTTCAGCTTTAAAATATAATCTTAAAATTTCAGGGTTTTTTTGTTGTTGTTGTTGTTGTTTTTATTTTTTTTATAAACTGTTAATAACAGAGGTGGTTCTTTAAAAGAAAAAAACACGAGTTCTCATCTGTCTCCTGTCTCTCACAACAAAATCTGATTGATCTTTCATATTATGATATGATACTTCCCAAGGTTGATCCTGAATCAAAGTTACCAACACTTTCCCTAACAGAAGAAAAATATTCAGATTCTTGTATTACTCACTCAGGGGAAAGTATTACATACAGAGGAAAAGCCTTTGATAGGCACTGTTGCTTCCTCCAGGAAATGAAGTATGAGGATCTAAATAAGTGTCTGTCATATAAACAAGGGACAGCCTTATTAGGCAATTTTGGACACCTATTCAGTGGCTTTATTAGAAGACTTTTCCCATCATGGTTCTCCAGGATTTATCAAGTAGTTATACCACAGACAGTCTCATAAGTTGTTTTGATGTTGACAGCAAAACATTATGGGGGAGGGGTAGAAAGTACAGATTATAACTACATTATTGCTCTCTCTCTTTTTTTAGAGAGGGGGGAGAAAAAGAGAGAGAGAGAGGGAGAGCGGGAACCTCAAGCAGGTTCCACTCCCAGTGCGGAACCCAACTCGGGGCTTGATCTCATGACCCTGAGATTCTGACCTGAGCTGAAATCAGGAGGCTGACACTTAACTGACTGAGCCACCCAGCCACCCCATCTCTTATTTATTTCTTAACATCCAAAACAGTAGAATTCCCAAGTAAGTATTCAGGTGAAAAGAGGGTCAAATTAAACATACCTGATTGTTGGGGTTCTTGGGTTTACATTTGTGCTAATTACATATAAAATGAGATATCTCTTTAAGTTAATACAGTCAGTATTTGAAAACAGCACTTCAAATATTGTTATCAGGACTATACTGAGCCAGTTTTCAGTAGTAATGAATTAATTCCACTTCTCATAATGGCTTTCAGGAGCAAGAATTTCTCTTGCAGAGGGACAATTAGCAACATGACGAGATGTTTCCAAAATTATAATAATGTATCTTCTAAAAATTGTTGGTGATATGCTAGATGAAGTGATAGAGAATTTTATCTTTTTTTTTTTTTTAAAGATTTTATTTATTTATTTGAGAGAGAGAGAGAGCACAAAAGGGGTGGGGAGGGGCAGAAGGAGAGGGTGAGAACCAGACTCCCCTCTGAGCAAGGAGCCCAACGTGGGGCTCGATCCCAGGACCCTGAGATCATGACCTGGGTGGAAGTCAGACACTTAATAGACTGAGCCACCAGGTCACCCCATGATAGAGAATTTTAAATTAAAGTAAATGCTAGTTAGCTTTCAGAGGATTTTCTTTTTAGAGTTTTGGTTCATCCTAAAGAGAACTGGGGAGAATTGTGAACTGATGCAGGGCTGGGAATTACTGATATCAGGTCTCATTCCAACAGAAGTAGAGGAGGACATAGAAAAATTTGACTTTAAAAGGAAATCTTCCATATCATAAAGATTGCTGCAGTTTTGTGTATAGGGATTGATCTTCTGCCTTCACTGTGGGAAAACTATATAGATAAACAGTATTCATTAGATTTATTTCACCTGTGTTTGATACTAAAGTGTTTATTTTGCCATAAACTACAAAACCAGATTGGAAAAGTAATCTGT
Organism: Mirounga angustirostris; assembly: GCF_029215605.1. Taxonomy (NCBI): domain Eukaryota; kingdom Metazoa; phylum Chordata; class Mammalia; order Carnivora; family Phocidae; genus Mirounga; species Mirounga angustirostris. The sequence goes on along the minus strand of NW_026991709.1, from coordinate 51,986,212 downwards.
ATTTTCTGAAGTATACATATTTCATGAGTTTTATAAAAATGGTATTTTAAGATATTATTTTATCATTACATTAGAGGATATTACAGCGTCTCTTTAGCAGTTACTACACGGGGATAGAAGGTAAAAAAATATATTATTTAAGTTGTTTTTTACTTTCAGAAAGACTGCAACTTAAAAATAATTGCAGCAGGTTGTACATGTTAAATTTTCTGGTCTAGAAATGTGGCATAGAATTTCCCTAGAAGCTTCTGTTCCATTGTGGTTGAAATGTTTTCTCACCTTTTTAGACTACTTCATTACTGCTGATGTAGATGATACTTTGAGATGTGCCAAGAGAAAGTTGTGTAAAACTTCCTTTGACCTTTTCTATACTAAAGGCTAAGTAAGATGCTTTAAACTTGCTGATTACTTTAAAAATCAAGTACTTATATGTGTTCAGATAAGTAAGTTTACTTATTAGAATACATCAACTTATATTGCATTTATAATCACCTCTCTCTTGTAAATTTATCACTTAAAGAAAGGTAGTGAGTATTTTGCCCCAAGGCTAAGAGCAATATTACTTAACTTATTGATGCATATGAATTTATTTATTATTTATTATTCTATGCTAAAAATATTTGAGACAAACGCAAAAAAAATTCGTTTTTAAAAAATATTTAGTATTTCACAAAATCCTATCTTTAATGTGTCTTGGCGTGTATCAATATTTTCTCCTTTAAGGAAAGATGATCTGATTTGCTTAATTCACTCAGTGAAACTGCATTTATATCTAATGGAAGTCATTTTGTAGTTGCCACTATCATATGAACTGAGGATTAGTAATTGCCCCCAGATTCATTTGGCTCCTTTCTTATTATAATGTATTCCTCCACTGTGATGGACTCATAGTAAACAGTGTTTGGGGGGCTCTTGTGGGGCTGATGTAGCCCTGTGAGTAAGTTCTGACTAATTGGATATGAGTAGAAGTGAGGTGTGCAGCTCCCAGGTCATGCTTTTTAAAGGGAGGCCACATAACCCTCCTACCTCTTTTCCTGCTCTCTTCCCGCTGGCTAGAATGTGAAGATGGTTATGAGTCATGTTGGGCCATGTGGAGGAGAGCGAATGACAAAGGAGTGGCAGAACTTCAAGGGAGAAGGAGCCTTGGTCATTGACCATTTTGTAGACTAGAGCTGCCATACATTTAGATGAAAGGGAACTAAACATCAGCATAAGCCACTATTATTCTGTGTCACTGTCCCATAAAACCGAAACTATGTGCTGGAATCCACCACTATGCTGAAAGGATTAACCATTTCTGCTGCCATTTTTTTGAGATTTAAGTTTCAAATTGTGTAATAGTCATAAATGAAGGCATGGCCATGTGAAATAAAGCTTTATTAACTATGCCTCATTTAGCTAAAAGTAAGCACTAAATTCATGCTAATGAGGCTCTTTAATATTATATTGTTGTGGATTATATTGTACAGTTATTCTATGTTATACTGTTTTGTGACTATCCCTAACTGTTGGATTTCATGACCCACTGAGAGTTTGAATGATATTATCTGTTGATAGTCCGGATTTCTTTTATTTGTAGTCTTTGTGTTTGCTTTACTATACCTCCGTTTATGTTCATCCCCCACATCTTTCTCTTCCCCTTCTACTTTTGGCCAACATCTGGGGGAGTTCTGGCGCAGCTCTTAATAGACCTTAATAGAGACCAGGTGCCTGGCATTATTCCTGAATACGCACACTGGTGAAATTCAGTTACTTGCTTAGGGGAGTTTGTGGACTTATATCATAATGGATGGGAAAATGCCCTGTACTTCGCAACCTTTAAGACTAAGTAATAACACTTACAAGAAATTGTGAATGTTATAGGAACATAGTTCTGTGTGGGAGATGAGTACTAGGAAAAAAACGTTTCACAATGATGAGTGAGAACTTTTCAGAAGGCATTGTGTCATTTGTCATTTTCAGTCCAAAAGGCAACTTACACCACCACACTGGGGATGGGATATAGCTTCACTGAATGATGTGGTTTGCTCCCGAGTTATTTAGTTATGTTTCATTATATTGAAATACTCTGCCCCTGCAGAATCATTGTAAATTATGGGTGAAGCTCTAAGTGGGAAAGTTGAAGGAAGGGCAGCATTCTCTTACAAGAACAATGCATATGCATCTCTTGGTGTCCTTCCTAAGCTCTCTCTTTGTGACTGCCAAATTCCATCACATTCTGTATGCATAGCTACAACTGCGTGCAAGCACCAGGCATCTTGCATTTTAAAGAAACCTGGGGAATGGCCAAAATCTTCCTTGCCTGTGATTCACCCTCCCTTTAAATTTCATTTTATATGTGCATGGAAAAGTAGAGGGAACGTCACCTTCCATGTCAATCTGGAAAACCTTCTAGCACCAGCATCTGCTGTGATCCTTGGAGCAATATTGGAAGTCTCTTGTTTCACTGGAGCCGCATGGGTATCATTACTCTTCTGTTTACTTTAAAAAAATGTTCCTGTCAGTACTTCCACAATCTCTGACTCCTGTAGCAGGCACATCCTTATAGACGCCAGTATTAGTCTTCATAGTTACACCAGCATTGGAAGGGAACTTTCTAGTCTTTTTGCGCTCCAGATGTTACCTTCATTCTAGGCAGCTGTAATTCTCACCTTATTGACTTCACTCTCAGGGACTCTTACCTTTATTCCGCTCGGCCATGTATATCCCTGGCCAAGTCGTGCTACCCTTGGGAATCCTGAATTCCAAATCTCATTCTGCAAACACAGCCTCAGTCCTACCTCTCTTATTTCCTTATACCCATGAAATCTACTCTTAGTAGTCCTTGGTATTCTCTGTTATTCCTACTCCATTCTTCTGGTCTCTTGATTTTCTTTAGGCTTCACTCATTTCTGTACCCAGCTTGGATCCCATTAATCATTAGTCAGACACATCTGAGTTCAAACTCTAGCTCTCCTAGTTGCTAATGGTAATTTAGGTAATTTACCTGACTTCTCCACATCTCAATATCTTTACTCGTAAGAAAAGTATTATAATATCCATCTAGTGGCAAGGTTGAGAATATATAGGAAAACATTGGTTAACCGCCTAATATAGTTCAAGACAATGAGTGGTTATTAAATTAATGTGAGCTGCTTTTATCTTTAATATTATTTGAGAGAATGATAAAAGATGATGAAAAGGTGAATGAAGTTGGGGACAAAATAAGGGAGGGTTAAGGAATGTAGATTTGACTTTACAGAAGCTGTGGAGAACCTTTGTGGGTTCTTCAGCAGTGAAGTGGCGCTATTTAAATAATGCACGTGAAAGGTGATTCAGTTACACAGTTTATGTGATAGTGGTAAATGCTAGAGAGCGGAGTAGGAAATTTGTTGGATTATAAACTGAAGCTATGATGTTCCCAGGTTAGCGTGTCTTGTTTCTTATTGTATCTCCTTTTAATGTAGATCATGTTTCATATTATTAAATTTCGTACTTTTTATTACTTCTTTATGAATGACTTGATAGAGAAAATTTTATGTATGTAGTAAATGTGAGTTCATTTCTTTGGTCAGGGAGATAATGGATTTCTTTTGAAGTATCTACTATCTTGTTGCCCTAATTGAGTTGTACAGTGAACTTAAGTCTCCATAGACAAAATAGGAGACATGTCATATTGGAACCATTTAGAAACCCAGGTGCTTGGCATTAAATTTCGAAAGCATTTGGATTTATTGTTTCGGTGCTTAGAGCAATCTCCTCAAGATTTTCAATCTTATTAAATTGATTTTGCATAATTTCCATGAATTTCTATGTTACCAGAATACTCTCAAATATGCCATTCAGATTTCAAGTGAAGTGTGAGTGAAAATGATTCAGGTTCACTTGATGATATAATGCATTGTTTATTATACTAGAAAGTGAATGCTTAACATCAGCCTAGGATGGTGCCTTCCTAAATTACTGCCTTTACACCTTTGCATCAGGAACAGTGAGTCAGAAGCAGGTAAGAATTTCAACTACTGGTAAACCACGTCATGCCTTTAAAACAATTTAACAAGGAGTTGTTTTTAACCTGAAAACTGAGGCAAGAGACACAGGGCAGTAAAATCTGCTGTTGTTAGTTCACCTTACTCTCAAATTTTTAGTAATTCATGTATTTATTCATCAGTTCCTTCAATGTGATTTGTTGAGCACCTACTCTGTCCTGGCCCTGTTTTAGTCACACAGGGTAATTCTCAATTACTGAGCCTGAATCCTCATTCATGTGTATTAGAGAATAGACAGAAAATATCAGGAAAACAGAACACTATCTACATTTTGCTTTGAATGCTTTTTTCCTTCTCCTCTTTGTCATCTTCCTCTCCTTCCCCTTTCTATCCCTGCTGCTCCACCCCCCCACCCCCGCCCCATCTCAGCGTTCAAGGAGATGAGGAGGTGGGAATTTGGAGTGGAAGATTGGTTTAAGGGAATGGTTTTCCCACCCTGGGTTTAAATCATGGCACAGTGTCTCATAAGACATTAGCTGCAGGTCCATGAAAGGGGCTATGACTGTCACCAGATTGATTCCTTCATCCCATCGTTATCTACTGGGGGCCCTTGGTGTGCCAGCCATATTCCAGGCACAGGGGATTCTGTGGTGCACAAACCAGCTGCAGCTCCAGTCCTCATGGAGCGTACCCTCTACTGGGGGAGGCAGACCATGAAAACAACACCTAGAAATGCTCTGGTTTCAGTTAGTGATAAGCTCTCTGAGGAAGGGTGATTTAGGATAAGAGGATGGAAGAGGGGTTGCTTCTGTAGTGATGCCCAAGGCACTATACTGGTTACATCTAGTGTTGTCTGCCTGGCTCTGTCATTCCCAAGCCTTTCACAAGGAGTAGGGGTAGTTCTTCCCATAGCTCTAAGTCTGAAAGGGAGAAAGCAGAAAAGTGAAACCTCCCTCTCAGCTGGTGTGAAGTGGAGTGGCTAGTCTATCAGCTTCCTTCTTCACAGTCCCCAAGGAAATCCTCTGCTGAGTTAACTACCTTAAGCCAGCTGTGAGTAGGAATGGGCTAGGTGATAGGCACCAGGGAGTGGTGCTGAGAAGAAGGGCTCAGAGAGGAGAGGGTGGAATTCACTAAAGACAGCCTGAATCGACTTCACAGTGTCCCTGAACCAAGGCTAGGTTTGTAGTGTTCAGCCCCCTTAAGGCGACAGAAACATGTAGCATTTGGTTTAGGTTCTAGCTACATGTTTGTTAACTATAGCAGCCTTGCTTGGACAGCAGAACACCAGCCTCTAGTTCATTTCCCATGCAGGGGCGTATTTGATTTGAAATCGAGGCTGTGGTAACAGTTTCCACAAGCAGTACCCTTGGCTAGGCCCCTTATCCATAAAGTTTCTCTTTAAACAAAGAAGACTGCAGCTACCTCACATTTCTCCCTGAAGAGTAGTGAGCAGGGCTGCAAGGGAACTTTGGGTGACAGCCTGTGGATCTGGACTTTGGGCCCTCAAGATTCTGTAGGAAGAAAACACCAGTAGGCTTGTGTTTAGGCTTCCCCGGTAACCGCCTGCTCCTCAGGAGGGCTGAAGCTGGGGAGAAGAGTTCTGCGGGGATTAGAAAACCTCTGAGTTCAAAAGATAAAGTAGGACCGGTGGTCGTGTGGAGAGAACTGGGGAGAAAGAAACATATTTGGATTTCTTAAGGAAGAAATTGAAGTATAATGGGGAGATCCAGAGTCAGCTGTTTAGAAATAGGAGTGGGGCCAGGGTTTGGTGGGGGCATCGAGGGGAGGAGAATAATGGAGAAATGGTAAGGATGGACGCTCAAGGGAGCTTGTCCCCCTGGGCAGGGGAGAATTTCTGAGTGCAGACTTTTTGGGACCTTGGCAAGTTGGAGCTTAGAACAAGAGAGGATCATTTGCAACCTGAAACAAAGGGTAATTGTGTCCAAGACAGAAAAGCATCCTCCTTTTCAAAGGTCCAGACTGCTGAGGTGCAGGGCTTCAGCCCATGTTCTGCAGTAGGCAGAATAGCCCAATAGGAAGACTGTTAATCAAAGTGTGTAGGTGACTGAATTAGGGGTATTTGGAATCGATTGATTGATTTGGAAGTAGGATATAAGCTGATCAAGAAATATAAAACGTCCTATGTGTTTCTTAAACCGATGACTTAGAACTCAAGACTTTCTTGTAACACAGCAATGATTTGTGGGTCTGAACATGTCCACGCCGTGCTGCTGTGGCCCTGAAGGGGTCTGGGGTAAATCCTTGTGGTTCAGTCTGGAGGAGGAGTTGTTCTCACCCTTTCTTCTTGTGGTGGGGATGGAAGGTCTCCAAGAGAAGCAGGGATGAGATCAGGCCAGGGAGCCTTCTCTTCTGTGTGGTTTTGTTCGTCAGTGACACTGATCGTAGCCAAAAACAGCTGTTTCAGTGAAAGTTCAACCTTGCCATCTATTTTTGGTAGAAGCAGGAAGAATATCAGAGGTGATGTTTGAATTTTAGGGCCTTTTATAAGGGCCTCAGCTAAAGCTGTTTAGACCTTCTGTCCTCTGTCATTTCACTTAATCAAATTCAAGCACAGCTTTTTAATTTCAACACACTTAACTTCTGGGGATGAATAGGGCATTGAACGGGGTTCTATAAACAAGTATTTTTCTGAGCCATAAACAGGAACACAGCCTCACAATGATATCATGTCAACAGGACAGGGGATGTGATGAGGGGGGCAAGGTTGGAGAGCTTTCTCTGCCCCAATCTGGGAAAGCAACTCTGTTATCTTTGATTTAAGGAACACGGAAGTTATAACTCAAAATGCTCATGTACCTAACTGCCATTATTCAGTTCCCTAGACAGTGCTCCTGGCTGATTATGTGAATAATACTATATGTTGACTAAACACATGTTGCTTTTTAAAGAAACGGTAAGATGAAAGGCAGAACAAAAAGGGTAGAATTGTTTGGGTACTAAGAATAGCAGAGGAGACTTTGAAGACAATTATAAATCTCACAGGGGAGATTTATTTTCCCATCTGGGTCTGAAAGGGTCCTACTGTTACCCCTTCACTCTATTTTAGATTTAATTTATTTGTTTACTTTGGCTCTGAGTGTGCCTGAAGAGATACTAACCCTCCAGCAAATGTAACTGAGTGAGAACATTATTTCAGTTCACTTTCAAAGGGAGGAGATCCCATTCACAGCACTCAAAATAGAGAGTACCAGTTCCTTCCAGAATTGACCAGCCATGGAAAGACTTAGAATCTTTGTTAGCATGCTCATCCTAAGAATAGAATCTGAGCTATTGGAATTGTTAAAGAATTAACAGGCCTGAGAACTGCTAAAGCATTTTATTTCTTTCATATTCGCCAGCTTTTCCATGCCTCTTGTGCTGAGAGGTATTTAACATGGTACCCCGTTCAAAAGTTGAATTTGCTGTTAAATGGGTTCAACACTGTCACTGTGTGTGTGTGTATACCATTGCATGTATATTTATATATTTGTATATAAGGGCAGAGGAATAAAAAATAATTATAAATAAAAATTGTAATTGTAATTTATAGTAGCAAATGGCAGTTAAGGAAATTACACATCCATACAGTGGAATATTTCCATTTATAAAAGTAATGAATTGTATCGATACGTGCTGGTATGGAACAGTTTCAAGGTTTTACACAAAAGGAAAATAAAACAAGATGCAGACATGTGTGCTTTTGTACAGTAACATGGACAGGGATGTATGCAGCCACACACATTCACATCTATGCTTGTTTATGTTTGGACCATGAGACGAGATGAGAAGGGATGGAGTCATGACCTTGGAAATGAGCCTCTTTGTTTCTTCCTTAGATAGGAGGGAAGGAGAAGTGGGGTAAAGATATAGAGAAATACTCAAATGATGAAAAATTAGTTGAGGAAGAAAGGAAGGGAAGTCAGTGACCACAAATTCTATTTTTTTAAATGCACATGTCAGTACCTGGAAGTCTTGAGAAGAAAGCAGGCTCATTGGTTGGGTGATTGCAGTACCTTCTCCTATGTTCAGGGTAGAGAATACAAAGGCGTGCTTGGTGTTTAGCATTAGCATGATAAAGTGCGACTGAACTTAGTAATCAGGTTCTTTTTCTACTTGCCTTCTAGAAATTTTCTTTCTTTCTTTTTCTCTTTTTCTTTCTTTCTTTCTTTCTTTCTTTCTTTCTTTCTTTCTTTCTTTCTTTCTTTCTTTCTTCTTTCTTTCTTTCTTTCTTTCCTTTTTTCTTTCCTTCTTTTTTTCCTTTCTTCTTTCTTTCTTTCTTTCTTTCCTTCTTTCTTTCTTCTTTCTTCTTTCTTCTTTCTTTCTTTCTTTCCTTTTTTCTTTCCTTTCTTCTTTCTTTCTTTCTTTCTTTCTTTCTTCCTTCTTTCTTTCTTTCTTTCTTTCTTTCCTTTTTTCTTTCTTTCTTTCCTTTTTTCTTTCCTTCTTTCTTTCCTTTCTTCTTTCTTTCTTTCTTTCTTTCTTTCTTTCTTTCTTTCCTTCTTTCTTTCTTTCTCTTTCTTTCTTTCTTTCTCTTTCTTTCTTTCCTTTCTTTCTTTCTTTTCTCTCTCCTCCCATCCTTTTTTTGCAGCAGCATTTTATGTGAATCTGGTTTTGTGATAGGATGATGCTACCTATTGGTAGAACTAGAAAGGACTTAATAGTTAGATTATGTGCTCTGGCACCTGATTTTTGGGAGTGAGTGTATAAACCTTTTAACTGTTTGGCATTGAAATATTGATGGGTGTCTTAGACAGATGTTCACCATTTGAATAGTAGGTTGTGTGTCTCTGGTCTTTAAGGAATGAGGATTGTTGAATAATGTTAGTCAGGCACCTAAATTATTTTGTGTTTGGATATAAGGGACAGAATGAGTCCCTACTTTAATTTTCTGAATCCTATAAAATCAAGAAAAATAGAAACAATGGAATATTTAGTTTCTACTTGACATTTGTATAAAATTCTGAGTGTTGGAGATCATGGAGTCTTATGGTCACTTATAACCATCACTTCCTATCCTACCTTTCAGGGTATAGGGAAAATGTTTTCTTTAAACCAGATCTTATGAACCTCCAATAAAATTGTTGAATTATTAGTTTTTCTAAAATTAGAATTTCACTTTTCCTGGTAAAGAGCAAAATGGAGTGGGGAGTAGCAAAGATGGTAAAAGAAAACTTTCTAGGACTTTTTAAGCTGAATGAATTTTCAGGTTATCAGTTCTGTGGATTTCCTTACAGTGGGACAAGGTCTAGTTTTTTTGTATATATTTTCTTGATTTTGTGGTATAAAATTCTTAAAACTTATCTTAAAGAATGTCTTTCTGTGCTCTTTGAGGTTTCATATTCTTAATTTTGTGTGTATGTGAAATTCATACAACTTAATTATGGTGACGGGTTTAAAGCAAATGAGTTGATGACCTCTTCTAAGCTAAAACAGATTATTTTCCCTCGTCACTATAAGAAGAAAGGAGGGACGCCTGGCTGGCTCAGTCGTTAAGTGTCTGCCTTCGGCTCAGGTCATGATCCCAGGGTCCTGGGATCGAGTCCCACATCGGGCTCCCTCCTCGAGGGGAAGCCTGCTTCTCCCTCTCCCACTCCCGCTGCTTGTGTTCCTGCTCTCGCTATCTCTGTCTCTGTCAAATAAATAAATAAAATCTTAAAAGAAGAAAAGAGGGGATGGGGGCACAGGAGAACTACTAATTGATGAGCATGGACTTTGATATCTTGGCCTTGATTCCTAGAATCAAATTAATGTACACCTCTCCTCTAATCTTGCTTCTACTACTTTAAACCCTTTCTGCCAGCTTCTTCTTCCTAAATCCTAGTATAGTTAGGGTAAGTGGATTTTATTATATAAAGATAACATTTTCATCTTAGGATTTTTTTTCTTCTATGTAATATTAGGAAAATAGTGTATCAAGAGAATTTTGGAATTGTTTGATATTTGGTATGTAGAGTGAGTAAAACTGAAAGGAAATAACGGCATCCATTTAAAGAATTTTGCTGTATTATTTACAGTATCCAAGATACAGAATTAACCTGAGTGTCCTTTATTTTAATTTAAATTCAATTAGCCAACATAGAGTACATCATTAGTTTCAGATGTAGTGTTCAATAATTCATTAGTTGCATAACACCCAGTGCTCATCACATCACGTGCCCTCCTTAATGCCCATCACACAATTACCCCATCCTCCCACCCACCTCTGAGTGTCCTTTGATAGACAGATGGACACACACACACACACACTCACACACTGGAATATTATACAGCCATAAAAGAAGATGATGTCATGCCATTTTCAACAACATGGATGGACCTGGGCTATGAAGGTATTATGTTAAGTGAAATAAGTCAGACTGAGAAAGATAAATACTATATGACTTCACTCATGCGGAATCTAAAAAACAAATGAATAAACAAAAAACAAAATAAAGAATTTTGTTGTAATAGCAATTAGTGCAAAATTTTGATAATACTCTATTTCTAGAAATGAGAGTAAGACTCTTCAGGACCAAGGAAACAAAAACATGAGAATACAACAACATTGTTTGATTACTGTTGATTACTCTTGACCAGAAGCTGAGTTGTAGAGCCACTCAATTTCTATACTAAGTTTTACCTCAGTATATTTTGATGAATCTATTAATTTGACTTTCAGAGAAACCTAATGCTCCAACTTAAATATTTATAATTATTCATTTCAAGTACTTTACACAATGGTTGACTATATTTAGCTGAAATATGAGTCTAGACTTAGTCAAGTTATATCATTTTGCCAAGTATGTTTGAAACATAATGGAGTTATTGTCTATGTATCAGTAGAAGGATTTCTGTTTTATGGATTGACAGGTGCAGTTGTGAAGTTAAGTCAGAGGGAGCTGAGTTGAAACAAACTTTTGTTTTCACTTTCCTTTTGCTCACTGACATAACAAGTTTCTCTGAGGATTTTTTTACAAGTCAGTAGCACAGAGCAGATCCTCACTTTTCTCAATCTAAATCTTTAGGCTTTAATTTTTCTATACACTACTCTTAATAAGCTACTAACGCTGATAGAGTAGCTTAAAATGGCTGTATACTGTATTGTTTATAATTGTTTAAATAAAACTGACCTTCCCAATTATACATTTTTCTAAACTTCTGTAGGCTTTTTGTAATATAATTTATTGGTTGAGGGATTCCTACAGTTTCTGTTGTGTTTAAACACTTTGCATTAAATTCAGTGGTAATGAACAGTTGTTTATGGCATATTTATTATCTAAAGTAATCAAAAGCATGCGTGAGTTTTTTTGCTTTTAATTTAATTTTCAGTTTTAATTTGTTGCATTAATTTCAAAAATGTCAGTGCTGTTTCTCAGCATTGTTATTGATGTGAAAATACTGTATTGTTATTGTGGTTTATTTTTAAACTGCTCTTATGATTTCAGTAGGGAATACTATTAACATGAACCCATTTCATTACCTTTTTGATATGTCTCCAGTTTTCCTACCTGCATTGTAACTATCTGGAGATTTTCTGTCTCAAACCTTCCTTTATCAGTACAGTAGTATAATCTCAGTACATGTTGATTGTTGATAATGATGAACTGTTAAAATTAATGGCTTATTTGCTAAGTTGAGTTATAAAATGAAGGGTTTTGGTGTTGAAGTCTAGAATTTGATTTTATAAGAGTATGCCCATAAATACATGCTATTATTACCAATTTTATTAATTTTCATTCTTTGGAATAATTATCGTCTAAAGTTTTTTTCAAGACAAGTTTTCACTAATTCTGACCAAGTTTGTAGTATTTGTTTTTAAAAACCCATTTTAATAGCATTGTGATATATTTAAATGAAATCACAAGGATTTATGGAAAACAGAATATTTAAACAAGAGATAATATAATTGAACCTTTGAAATAGTAATTGTTTATTTTCACAAGGCATTTTCATTCCTGGAAACAAGTTTCAGCATAATGATTTAAAATGATAAATTAATAGACATAAAACTTAATGCAATTTAGATTTTATTGGCTATGACAGCATACATTGCTTTGTGTGTAAGTGTGTAGTACCTCAAACTCTCAATATGCTTATTAAATATCAACTTCTTTCTCACATCAACCTGAAGGCTTCATGAGTCACTTTTCTGCCTGTCTTTATTGCCAAGCTAGTGGTGTACACAACTCTGTTTATCTTGGATTTGGACCTTAGGATATTCCAGTTTTCAGAAGTGCCTCTAAGATTTCCTTTGACCTTATTGTTCAACTCTCTGGCTTGGTGTCTGCTGCGCTGGCCTCTCCTCCCACTGGTTTTTGAAATATTCACTTCTCTGGGTTTTAGTAATATTATCTGTCTTAACTCCTTTCTTACCTCTAAACCATTCCCATATGCACTCATCTTGTTGGATTCTCTTCCTCCTAATGCCAATGATCTCCAAGGCTCAGTCTTTGACCCAAGTCTACTCTCTCCTTGGTGATTTTATTTAACTCTCAGTTATCATGATCATGTTTCTGGTTCTGTTGTTTGTGATTCTTTCTGTTCAACTTAGCTCTTGTTCCATATTACATATGAACACGAATGCTTGGAACTCATAACATTATCTCAAATTAATGAACTTGAACTCCTCTTCTTTCTCCCCAACATCCTTGTTTCTTTCTGTTAGTGTCATCAAGCTTCAAGTCATCTATGTCTACTCATCCTTTTCATCTGTTTTCTCTCTTCATTTAGTCCTGGGTTGTAGTAATTCTCCTTTCCCCTAAAAATAAACTTTTTTGCTTCTTCCTGTTCCCTGTTTTCTTGCAACCGTGTTATTTTCAGCCCTCCCCCACTCATGGCTAGATTACTGTTAAAGGCTGGCCTTTTAGTGTATTGTTCTGTTCCTCTGTTGTGCTAAAGCTAGAAAAGTCTTCTTTAACACTTTGGTCCCCAGCTATGGGCATTTGCCTTTGTTGCAAAAGATTGAATGTCTTCTTTGTAATCTGGTTTTCTTTACATACCCCATCTCATTTCTTACTGCTCCAGTCTCGTCTCAATCTTTTTTTCATTCCCTCAATCCTAGAAACATGTCACACTAATTCTTGTCTCTATGCCTTTGGTAATGATTTGCTCTCCAATGCATCTGGAAACTTTTCATTCATTCTATCCACCCAGTTCGTGTCCCAGCTCTAACATGACTCTAAAAGGCTTATTGGTCTCTCCTTTTCCTGAACCTGTTTTTAGCTTTAAAGAGCTAGATGCTAATGTATTCCAAAGTATATTTTGTTTTACATTGCTTGCAATTGTGGTAGACTTGTTACTTCAATTGAAATTTAGATTCCTTTGTCAGAGGTCATTTATTTTTAGGTATCCACTGCAGTAGTGCTGGGCCCATATTTTGGTGCTCAGTAAACTGGATGTTTGGTGGACTTGATTAAAGAGGTGATATTGCATCCCCCAAGTAAAGACTTTGTTTCTTGAAAGCACTTAGTTTGACGTTAGGTGAACAGCCCATGTACACAAACACATAGAGTTGAGTCCAGTGTATGTACAATTTACTTCTGTAGTTATTCCTAAAAAGTACTTTTTGCTTCTCTCTTTTTTTGTAGACTACTTTCTGGAATGCTTTTATTTTTTAAATTTTTTAAATGTATTTTTTTAGTATGGGGAATATTGATTAGTATTTATAAAAGTTCCATTAATTAAGATTCTTGGGAACTTTCGGTGTAACCAAGAGCTTAACATAACAAAATTAAGCTTTTGAGGAAAGAAAAGCTTAAGTACTAAATATGAAGGTTGAGCAAACCTGCTTAGTAGTTGTCTTAAATGGTGTAGATGAAATTACTTGACAGGTTTGCTTCAAGTGGCTTTGTGGCACTCAGCTAGTTGCTATTAATTTGTTAGGTTAGCAAAGTTGAAAATAAGATTAAATCAGATGACACCGTGCAATTTATGCATGTTTCAGTGGAACTAATAAAAGTTATCATTGATATTTCATTGAAATATAAATCCATTAACAGACTTTCTTCCTGTGGTTTTTGTTTATCATCCTTTGAATGGGATGGATGTTTTTATTTGTCTATCCTTCACTATTGCTCTCAAAGGGAACAAAGATATTTTTATTATTTATTCAATGAAGACAGAGGAACCTACAGATATGTAAGGCACTCTCAGATTTAAAGCTCAGTCTACCCTGAAGGAATTATCAAATTAGGGAAATAATGTAGGTATGCAGAAGTCATTATGATTTTGCATGGAAGGGTGATGGGAAGTGCTTTGAAAGGAGTATAAAGAAAGAACTCCTGAAGAGAAAGAGATTTCTCATGCAAGGCTTGCCTGATCATGGAGTATTCTGGGGAGCCCATTTGATTCCAGCTTCAGACATAGATGGGATATTACTGGCGACATGGTAGGAGATAGAGGCACTGTACTGTGTAAGGTGTAGGGGCAGCAGGTGCAAGGTATGTGGTGGTGAGGGGAGGGGAGAGGTAAAAAAGGTTGGCTCTGGACGTAGGTGATACCAGATCTTGAATGTACCTGAATCTTAGACTAAGGAATATGTCTCATATTCAGTAGGACATGAGGAATAATTGAAGAACAGCGACATAACCAGAGGTGTGTTTATGAAGATTTGACACCACTGTTGTAGGATAAGTTGGAGTTTGATGAAGTTGGTGATTAGGACGCTTCTATAGAGACTGTTGTGGCATTTTTTTCTTTTTTAAGGGAAGAGAGAGGCAGGGGAAGTAGGGGCAGAGGGAGAAGGAGAAAGAGAATCTTAAGCAGACTCCATGCCCAGCGTGGAGCCCTATGCAGGGCTTGATCTCACATCCCTGCAATCATGATCTGAGCCAAAATCAAGAATCAGACGCTTAACCGACTGAGCCACCTAGGCACCCCTGAAGCCTAAATTTATGATCGCTGCAGTGAGAATGGGAAATAAGGAATGGGCATAAGAGTGATTTCAGAAAAATCAGCGAAACTTAGTACCACATCCCTTTATGCTTCCATGAATCTAGTGATTTTTTCAGGATATATTATACATTTATACTGTCCTCCTCAAATATGGTCAGTGGTGGAAGATACTTGATTAAAAGATTTTTCTTGTAGCATCAAAGTCTGTTTATTCTCATGACAAATAACTTAGATCAGATTTGTTACAAAATTTAATTCAAGTTAAATGTACTACTTTGCATAAAACAAAACAAAAAGAAAACAACAGGCTTACTTAGCCTCAGTGATGCTCATTGTTGATTTAGGTATATTGACAGATTCTCATACCTATATTCCATCGTATAAGCTTTATTTTTCATCAAATTATATTTTTCTTATTATCTTTGATGAACATATAAAGTACAAATTTTACATTTTGGTTGGGAGTATTTAATCCTGTCCAATTCCTATTCAGGTTTTGAGTCCTACTCCTTGTTTTCTCAAATTCTGAGATATGAATGTTTGAGCATAAAAGCCAGATGACCTGTCTTTTCATTTTCATTAGAATTTTTAAAAAAAAATCAAAATTACTTAATTGAACTGCATTTCAAGTCAAGCTGCATTTGAGTTTCAGTGTCATCAATCAATTTTTTCTGCCCTAGGATCTTTCTTCATGGGAGAGTCTAATAGGCTTTGCAAGCAGCATATAAGACAGATTTTCTTTACTGAACTGCTGCCATTGGTGAGGAGGAGGAGAAAAGCAGATTTCCCACGAGTGGGGAAGTCAAACAAATAGTCACAGTTTTCTAAGTGTGGTTGAGTAATACCCAGCTTGGAGTTCTTGTTATTGAATTTTTTTGGTATAGGCTTACCAGTTATCTACAAAATACTGGTTCTGTATGTACAGCTGCTACTTGTGCCTCTGATGTGAGTCTTCCTTCACAAAATTATATGTTTTCTAATATTTCTGTGATAAATTATAAATGCAATATTATTTTTGGCTCTTGGGGACATGATCTTATAGACCTTGAAAGATGAATATGTATTTATAATTTGAACTAATATTTTCATAGTCAAACAATGCTAATACTTAGGAGAAGGATAGATGAAGGATTTTGTAACTTTACTCTAAAAACCTCTGGACAAAAATTATGTTGTATGTATAATAAAGTGGTCAAGGAGTACCTATTTTATATTTTAAAATAATTTGGAACAGTAACTACTGTCTGTAAAGTGGGTTTTCTTTTTTTCCCATATCTGTCATTGCCAACCTTTTAAAATATTTTCCTCTATAAAACAAGCCTATAGAGATGAGCTCCAAGATACCCATATTGGAGATTTGGTTTGATCTAGTTAATTTGACTTCTTCCTGTTTTATGTTTGTATCTGTCACTTAGAAAAAATGTGTTACAATATAGTGAAATATTCTCTAGAGTTTTTTCTTCATCAGTTAATCACTCTTCTTCCTTTCAGAGAAAATGATCTAACATTGTTTCCTTGTGTTGACTGAGTTAGCCAAATTTTACCCATTTAAAAATATTATTTTTGTAGGTTAGTTTTAATGGTATTTGAAATATCATTTTTTAATTCATATCACTTTGTTTTTGCTTCATCCTTTAAAATGCAATTTGCCATTTAAATCTCTCAACAGCTCTGAGACATAAATGGGCCTGATGATTTTATTTACATCTTCTAGGTAAGAAAACTGATAGACTGTCAGTTTAAGTGACCTGGCTAAGATGACTAAGTTGAAATAAGAAATTAGGACTCTGAAATTAAGATACTGATTTTATTTAAAACAGTAGTCAAGGAGAATTTTAGTAGTTATCCTACATAATTTTTTTTTTGAAATCAGAAGAATAAAAAGTAAGACTCTCAAATCTTTGATAGGTCTTGAATATTAAAAATAACCTCTAAGATCCTCCCAAGTTTATCTTTTATTAGCCGGCCAGCTTCATCTCACGCCAGATTTCCCTTATGTCTTTGCCGCATCCACACTGACCCTTTTTCCAAACCCTTGGAATCGCTCTTTCCCTCTTACCACAGAGCTTTTGTCCATGCTCACTTCTTCTGCCTGGCACTGCCCTTTCCTTCCTTTCATTCTCAGTAATTCCAGTTTGTTCTTCAGAGCTCATCTTCCTCGGGAAAGGGGTCCAGACCTCACTAGGTCAAATCTCTTGAAATAGCCTTTGGCACAGGTGCAGGGTCACTTTCATTTGCATTATAGTTTGATTCTTGCCTTTCTCACACTGACCTGTAAATTCTGTGATTGACTCTGCCCTGCCTAGGTCTGTTCTCATTCACGGTTGGACCCCCACAGCGACTAGCATAGCTATCAAGACATAGGGGTGCTCAGTAAATACTTGTTGGGTGAGCGGATGGCTTTATGAAACTATCTGAACTGAAGTTTCCACCGTAGTCTCTTAACACTTGCAGTCAGCCAGTCATCTTTGTCGGTTTCTACATTGTCCTCCTTTACTCTGTGTGCTGCTAATAGCAAAGCAGTGATGAGGATATAACTGGTAGGCTCCAGCATTGGAAGGTCAGTTAAAACAACAAACAAACAAACAAGTATACAAAGGGGAAAGAAGAAAGGGAGGCAATCAAGTAGAAAAAAAAAAAGAGGATTTTCAGAGTTCCAGAGTTCCAGAGCTGGATGCAATACTGGAATTGATCTAGGCAAGTCTTTTTTTTTCCAACTTTATATTTGGAACTTCACCCAGTCTCCCCTAATATTTACACCTTTATAACTGAAGCACAGTATCAATAGCCGGAAATTGACATTGGCATGTCCACAGAGCTCATTCAGGTTTCTCCAGTTATGCATGTGCTCATGGGAGAGTGAGTGAGTGTGTGTGTGTGTGTGTTTGTGTGTGTGTAAGCTAATCATTTTTAAGATGAGAAAATAGAAGTTTATAGACTTGCTTCAGTGACTTGCTCAAGGTCACTAAGCCATGAGACTAAATAATTGATTATTAAACTCCATGTTGCTGTGGAATTCTATCATAGAATTCTCCCAGTGTCAGGGATTGTTCATTAGCATTAGTGCCAGAATTTGACTAATCTTCCTATCTTGAAAGATATTAACTATGCCTCTTAGCCAACTATGTTCACGCAGATTAAAAAAATTTAATTTTATCAACTTGGATGCATGTCAGAAATTGGAATTAAAGCCTGACTGTTGTTTTGGCCCAGCAGGAATCCCCTAATATTCAGGGAAAGGCCTAATTAAGGTTTCCTGAAACTACTCTTTAATCACTTGGATTAGAATAAAAAAGAAATGTTTTTAATCACATACATATCTGCTAATGCTTTTCTTCTGGTAACTAATTGCTTTGATAATAAAAAGTAGTAATAAAAGTGGAGACAATGTATTTTACGCACGTGGTTTCTGAACTATGTATGTTATAGAATATGTATACTTAATGCATTAGGCCATATTTTAAACTTATATCTATGAAGTACTTAAGGTTTATAATCGATCCATGGGCAACTTGAGTATTTCCGGGAAGTAGCAGGCCTTTATGCCTATCAAGAAGTATGAGGAAAATAACATAAGAGTTTGATTTAGTGTTAGAATCTGATAATCAAATTTCTTCCTGTGTTGCAAGTCATTCTATTTAATCTTGTCTTCATTTTATGATTGTAGAAAAAATGGTTCATAATTATTGAGTATTTTCTCAAACTGTGGAATGTCTTTGATTGGGGTCTGTAAGTTTTCTAGCATTTGACATGACTGGTACAGCATTTACACTTCCTCAGATTTTTTTTTTTTTAAATCTTTTTTTTTTTTTAAAGATTTTATTTATTTATTTGACAGAGAGAGACACAGCGAGAGAGGGAACACAAGCAGGGGGAGTGGGAGAGGGAGAAGCAGGCTTCCCGTGGAACAGGGAGCCCGATGCGGGGCTCGATCCCAGGACCCTGGGATCATGACCTGAGCCGAAGGCAGACGCTTAACGACTGAGCCACCCAGGCGCCCACACTTCCTCGGATTTTTAATTTTGAGATTTAGGAATAGAATATTACCAGGATTGGCTATTTCTATCCTAAGTTCAAGTTATACCTAGTTTGTTTTTGTAATTCACTAGGATAGGCTATCAATGGAATATAATTTGTCTTTTTAAGTGCGTGATTCTCATGAATTTAGAAACCACTTCAAATAAATCTGATTCACAAAAAGTAATTCTGGGTATCTTAATTGAATGTTTTAATTTTTTACAAGAATTTTTTTAAAGATTTTGAGCCAAGAAACTTTTATTTTAGTATTAAAATAGAAACTCCTGCATCAAATATAATTAAAAATGTACACTATATCATTAATTTCATTTAGTAAAAATTAGGAAAAAAAAAAAAAAAAACATTTCCCAGTAGGAGATGTCTTTGAATTGGCACCATTTCCAGGCAGTCATTGATTTTAAATGGGCATAAATCCATAACAAAACCAGTTTCACTTAATTTGTAGAGCTCCTAGCCAGGCTGAAAGCATGTTCCTGGGTATACGCTTTCTGTATTTGGTGGGTCATTAGTTTATATTCTTCTTCTTGAAGTCAGTGGAGAGTTTCAAATTGTCTTTTTTTTTTTTATTTTAATATCTACAAACATGTTTCTTTAGGAATTTTAGACTTATTTTTGCTATGCTAGCTATACTTAGTTATTAGAGAGTGCGGACTCTGTAAATATCC
This sequence comes from Mirounga angustirostris, assembly GCF_029215605.1. Lineage (NCBI taxonomy): Eukaryota > Metazoa > Chordata > Mammalia > Carnivora > Phocidae > Mirounga > Mirounga angustirostris. The sequence goes on along the minus strand of NW_026991709.1, from coordinate 51,966,672 downwards.
CATCTTCATTTTTTACTAAATTTCTTCATTTCAGAAGATGATAATGGGACATTAAAACCACATGTGTAGTTTACCTCTGCTTTATTGTTTTGCTATATACCATTAAACAGTGTCTGTGACCTTTGCCCCATCTGAGCTCTAGTCTGTTTTAGAAAGCAGTTAACCAACCAGGATTTCCAAAGGAAAACAATAAGAACAGTGTTTGGCAGTTTGCTTGGTCTGCCTGGGATTTGTATACATTCCTGTCTCCCAGTCCTTGATTTTATGATGCTAATCACCGTAAACAAGAGTGAGCATAAAGCAGACTTTTTATTAGATATGTCGGAATTAAAAAAAAATACAAGACGCTGATAGGTTTTTGTTTTTTTTTTAATTGTACGTTTTTAGGTTTAGGTTCACAGCAGAATTGAGGGTAAGATACAGAGATTTCCCATATACTACCTGCCCTCACTCATACATAGCTTCCCCCATTACCACCCCCCATCAGAGTGGCACATTTGTTATAATTGAAGAACCTACATTGACACATTCTATCACCCAAATTCCATAGTTGACATTAGGGTTCACTCTTGGTGTTGTATGTTCTATGGATTTGGACAAATGCATGATATATATTTATCATTATGGTATCATGCGGAGTATTTTCACTGCCCTAAAAACTTCTGTTCTCTGTCTGTTCATTTTCCCCTCCAACACCCTAGCAACCACTGATCTTTTTTAGTGTCTGCATAGTTTTGCCTTAGATTTTTCTTTTTGCTTGTTAATCTTGACAATGTGTAAGCTTAAAAATAAGAAAAAGTCTGAAGGCATGGCTTATAGGCTGACCAAAGGTTATGTGATATACATCATACTGAGTTGGTTGTACGGTGTCCTATTAATCCCCCATCAACTTTTAGAACTTCACATAGCAGTCAAATGATTAATGATACAATTTTCAAGGAATGATCATCCATTCATATTATTCAGTTGGACTATATTAACAATTACCTATGATTAAATTCAAATGTTGAGTATATTTTTTCCTGAGCTTTTCTTAGATGTAGAGTGTTGCTTATATACTTTTTCTTTTAACTACCTCTGATTTTATTATAACAAAGTAGACTTTAATGAAACAAAAGTTTTCTTTTTCAAAATTTGTTTTATCCATACATTTGTCTATTTTCATCTGACTCTCCATTCATTTGTTCATCCAAGAATTTTTCTGTACATTCACTGCTGTATCATTGTTGCCCAGAATTGTGCTTGTTAGATAGCTGGACTCAATATTTGATGAGTGAAAGAAGGAATGAATGAATCTGCTTGAATGTTGGGTTGCTTTCTGCTTTTATTTAAGCAGTTGGCAGAGCACTGATTCTGATCTTAGAATCTAAAAGCTACAATTAAGTTGTAGCTAATACTTAGCTTTAGGAATTTTTCTTTACTTATTTTCAGTACTCCTGGTTTTTGGATATAATTTAGTCTTGAATTTGGCCTAAAATGATTTTTAAAATTGTCATGTGAAAGTATTCACATCAATAGATACTAATTTCTCTAAACAAAATAAAACAAGACAAATAAGTAACTTAGTTTTTAGAAATATTGGTAATGAATAATGTCTACTAATGCTATTTTCATGTTTAAAGTACTTCACCTTGAATGTATGTTATTGCTGGTGCCTCCAAGAATGAGATCTAAGTCATATATTCTGTTATTTTTTGCTAAGTTATTACATACTTACTATGTACAAAGCATGTAGAGCAAAGCAAAAGAAACAGAAATTGTGACTCCTGCCCTCAAGAACCGTAAGAGTATAGTTGGGTAAATACAGTACAACAACCTAAGAAAGTCTATGATATAGCATGAAACTGATGTAAAGTTTATATTATGAAAACACTGAGTTAACCTTAATGGATCTCTGGTGAATGAATAATTGCTTGGACAGTTTTCCACTAAAATAGATTGTAAAACAAATGCACATAGAGATCCTTATGAAACAGATCCAGAGACAAGTATTACTATAGAATATGGGACATGGATTGAGTATGACTTAAGGTTGAGGTGGAGATAATAAAATTAGTATATTTAAATAGTCTTATAATTTTAATGTTATGCTAAGAATGTTTAAAATAAATTTTATATAATTCTTAAGCATTTTAACAAAGCACCATTTTAGATCAAAAATTGAATAATGTTTTATAGAAGGATGAAAAATTAAGTTTTTTTTCTTTTTAAACTTACATGCAAAATCCTTTTCCTATGGTTTTAGAACGCTCAGTAGAAGACAAATAGTAGTAGTAAAACCTAAGTGGCCAAGCTAGCCACACAGACAAAGGATCAGCAGTATCTTTTGGGAAAAGTTTTGTGATCACAAGTTCTTTCTTGGTGGCTGGTTTTCTGATTTTACTACGTAAGGCAAATATGCATTTAGTACACACACAATGATGGTATAATAGAATGAGTAGTGAATGAAGTATCTTGAGATTCTGATTCCGGTCCTGGTTCTGTTTCCACCTGTTTGTGTGATGTCAGGCAAGTTTTTTGGGCCTTTTTACTTACCTGTATATTCATGGAGTTATACCACATAATCTCTAAAGTTCTTTCCATCTCTTAACTTCAAAAACAGTAATTCTGAATAATCTTTGCACTAACAGCCTGATCTTGAAAAGGATCACAGTTTTTTGGGGTTTTTTTGTTTGTTTGTTTGTTTTCTTTTTTAAAACAAAAGAGATATTTTTGTTTTGGTTGTAAATTCTTATTCTTAGGTATATAGTATTTATTACATTATATTGTTATATATTTGTTATATTTATGTATATGTTTTCCCTTGTGTTTCTCTGAATATTGTGGTTTTATTTCACAAATAAAATTACTATAAATTGAACCATTAAAAATGCATACTGGACACATAGTAAATTCTCAGGATTCTTTACAAAATTACATTGCTAGTGAGTATAGTAATTAAACTGCTGAGAATGAAAGATCTTTCTTGTGATTTTTTTGTGGAAAAGTAGACTCATTAGGAAAGTAGGTGATTAATCTTTCTGTAAAATTTTATCTGGTAAAGCTTATTTCAGTGAAATTTGGATGTATTAGTAGAAATTTACTTAGAAAAGTTAGTTTCCCTTTTTATAATGGTATTCTAGTAGATATATGTATGGTCTACTATCCTAAGTACTAATTGACTTAAGTATTTAATATGGTATTTGTTTTAATCAAAACTATCTCATTGCCAGAGTTGGTGCGTAAGCCTAAGAAAATCTTGGTTTGTGTGTCTGAATAGCTCAGCAACAGTAGCTTAGTAATTTCTATGGTTCCATTTTTAGGTTTGTAATGAAAATGAGTTGCTTTAAATCTTTTTTTTTTAATTTTTGGAAGCAACAATGAATGTTTTACACAAATCCATAGCTAGAATTGGCCCCATTTAAGTTTCTTTCCTTTGGATAAATTAAGATTTAGTTTCTAAACATTTCTGTATTATTGATCTATATTTTAACAGTTTTCCATGTTTTTTTTTTCTATAGCTCTTTTTTGGAAATTTCTACTCATTAATTTTTAGCTTAAAAATAAGAATGTGGTAGAACATGCTGTTTCCTGTGGCATATCTATTTTCTTTGAGTTGCTTTTCAGCCCTCTATTTGGCAAAGCTTAGCGAGGGGTTAAGGCTTACCATATCTTTGTGACCTTAAAAAAGACTATCCTCTTGCTGATAACAGATACCGATCTCATACTTAGGATCTCTGCCGTTTTTGAGAAGTTTTAAAGTCAGTTCATTAGACCATATGAACAAATAATAAGTTCTACTTTTGCTTTGAAGTGGAGTTCAGTGAATATTTGAGAATATAGGCAGCTTGGAGGACGGTGTGCCATTGTCCTGAAATTTTGTGTGGTTAAGATGGTTATGTTTGTTGAGACTTCCAGGCACAAGGTGTCTGAGTGTAAGAAGCTAATTCATTTATTCATTAACTCAGCACATGTTATATGTAATGCCACATGAAAGTGACAATTAAAAATCTCTTTGAATTTCTGCCTTTTAAAAACCAGAACAAATTTCACTGATGCTGTTGAGTATTTAGCAGACATTTTTTTCCTATTGAGTCCCTGCTATGTGCAGACCATGAGAATAGGTACTGTGGTGACAGGGTGGTTAACATGACCTGTTTCCTATCCTTAAGAATCCTTTTTTCTGTTCTTTTTTTTATTACCCCTTCTCCTTCCTCCTTTCCTCCCTTTGATTCTTTTGTTCTTTTTTTTTGAGAAGAATTCTAGCAGAGGAGACAGATACATGAATATAATTCAAGGGAAGAAAAAGTGTAACTGCTGTACGCCGCACCAGTGATGTAGGCAAAGTGGTCTGGGGGCTTCAGGGAGCAGCTCAGGGGCTGGAGATAGCTTCCCCCTTTGGAGGACCAGTATTGGGTAGTGGCCATTAGCAGGAAGGGTCTTAGAGTCTGAAGCCACAGCCTGCCTAAAAGAGAGCGTTCTGAATGCACTTGGCATGCCAGGGAATTCCAAGTAATAACTAGTATAAGGAGTTGAGTCAGATGTTTTCAGAAGAGGTGTAATGAAAAACTGTGGCTGGGATTGTCAGTTCAGGCTAGAGGGAGTGATGTGATGCTCAGAAATGTGAACTTTATTAAAGTTAGGGTACCATTGACATTTATTTTAGGAAGTGAGTGAAGTCATTTAACTTGTGCTTTAGAAAGAGGATCATGGGTGGGTATGGAAGTCTATCAGAGGGGATAGATTGGAGGCAGGGGAACTGATATTTGGATTGCTATTTGGATGAGAGATACTGAGGGTCTGACCTCTGAAGAACAACTATTCTGGTGGTAGATGTGGAAGTTATTTGTGCAGGGAGGTAAAGAAATGGAGGAATATAGTGTTGCTTATTTTTGAGATAGCTGGTAGTGGTAGGTATGAGAGATGGAATGTTGTCTCACTGTGGAGTGAGGATAGAGGAACAGCTACTCTACTAGAGGGGAATATCTAAGCGGATTCAAGGATCCTTAAAGAGGAGACAAAGCTGGACGCCTGGGTGGCTCAGTTGGTTAAGCATCTGCCTTTGGCTCAGGTCAGGATCTCAAGGTCCTGCGATCGAGCCCTGCTTCTCCCTCTCCCTCTGCCTGCCACTCCCCCTGCTTGTGCTTGCGTGCTCTCTCTCTCTCTCTCTGACGTAAGTAAATAAAATCTTAAAAAAAAAGAGAGGAGACAAAAACAAAAGAAAAGCAGAAACAAAGCAACAGATAGAATAGAAAGTGGGAGCAGATGACCTCAAAGGGCAACTGTGTCCAACAGAAATCTAATGCAGGGCACATATAATTTTAAATTATCTAGTGCCTATGTCAAAAAAAGTAAAAAGCAGTAGATGAAATTAATTTTAATAATACTTCGTTTAGCCCCAAATATCTAAAATATCATCATTTCAACATGTAATCAATATTACAAATTCTTACTATTTTACATGCGTTTTTCTCATGGTATGTCTTTGAGATCCAGTACGTCTCTGTACTTACAGCAGATCTCAGTTTAGACTAATCTTTGAAGCCCTGAATGGCACATGTGCCTAATGACTGCTTGTAGAGGGCGGTGCAGTTTTGGGAAGTCATTTTTTTTTTTTTGTCATCTACAGTTTATGCATATTAAAAATGTTGGGGTTATGGAGTTGAAGTATGCGGAGAGCTAAGTGAAAACTGCTGATTTCTTGGAATAAAGTTGTAGCTTAAGAGCATAAAAACACGGGTTCTTGGCGGAATAGAAGAAACTTCCTTTCAGCATTAACCTAAAAAGCAGTCCTGTAATTGAATGTCTTGCTAGTTCCAGTAACTGTTCCTCGTTTCAAATATTTTTAAGCAAGCAATACATTTTTGAGGGGAAAATGTCACTTAACAATGAGCATAATGAAAAAAATAAGTAACCACTTCAAGGGGTATAAGATAATCAATTTAAGTTTAGTCCATTATCTAGAAGAATATATACACAGCTTTATTAACTTTGTCATATTAATCAACTTCCAGATTATTTTAATTTGATTTTCTACAAGAATGAACTGCCCCCCCCATTAGAATAATAGAACAAATAATTAAAACTAGCACTTGAAAGAATTCTGGGAAACAGCTGAGAAGGGCATTTGAGCTATACAACTCTACTAGGCACCACCCCAACTTTCAGTTCGAGGAAGATGGAAGGTGTGCACAGAATGCTTTGAGGTGGTCTCCTTTTTACTGAGCTTAGAGAATCGTGAGGAGGTGGTTCACGCAACAAAAATAAACTCTGAATGTCTTTAATGGTACCCTTGACACTTTGAAAGGAGATGTATTTAATAATGAATAGCAGTTACAGTGGGGAATCAGAGACATGCAAACTGCATACAAACATACAAAGGTAACTGAGTAGGGGCTTGAGAAATTATCTCAGACCTCATAAATTCAGGCTCTCTCCTCAAATACTGAGCCTAAAGAAATAAACAGAGGTTCCATAATTATTCCACAAATTGTGTATTCTAAACCTCTTGGGTAATTATCACAACTAAAAATTACACATTACAATAATCACAACTAGTAAATTACCTGGAATTGCTTGCTCAGTGAATATCTTTCCATAACCCAAATTTGTACATAACATGACTATGCATGAGAGCTATTTATAATGGGGTGCTTGTTAGCATTGGCTGGTGTGAAGACTTCACTGATTTCTCTAATTTTCATCAACACTACAGGTTTAAATGTTAGCTGCCTCAGTATCTATGTCGAAGAGTTGTCCTATTCTTAGAATAAAGCGGTTAAACTGGTGAAATCAGATAACTAGATTAAAATGTATAGAAATATATTTATAAATTCCAAGAAAATACTAACCTCTTCATTCATATGTTAATCTCCTTGCTAATGTCATAAAAAATTTTCCCCATTATTGAATTCAGTGTCTTCTAAAAGAAATATAAATGTCATGTATAATAAATACAAAATTTCAGTGTCTTCTAAATGTTTTAGGGGACAATTAATAGTAGAATCCACTGACACCATTAAGTATCTGAGCTGCTTCGGCCGAGCTAGTTACATCCTGGAGTATATATAGTTTGTAGGTGTGTCTAAAGGGAGTCAGCTAAACATCTTTCTCTTTTCCGACTTTCCCTGCCAAAACATATGGGCAAGTGAATGATTTTTAGGGGTAGACTCTCTTGGGATTTGAATATTTTTTTCATCTTTTGGTCCTGGCTATGGAGTTCTTTGGAAACTGTGTGGGACTTGCATTGGTAGTGAGCATTAGCATCTGGGACACTAATTTGGTGTTTGGCACACATGCGGAGGGCACTGGTTCCTAACCTCTTGGTTCACAGGCACCTTTAAGAATGTAGTAGAGACTATGGCTTCTTTTTCCCATCAAGATGTACGTAAGCACATGAATACTTTTGCATAAGACTAAGGAGGAATTCATGAGGCAAAGAAGCCAAGTGGGAACTGTTCCAGCTGGAGAGGACTGGCTGTGAGAAGGGACACTGATGCCTGAAACAGAACGACCTGTTTAGGGAACTGCCAGTTGTGTGTGTGGAGATTGCAGTAAGGAAAGAGGCTGGAGGCAGGGACCAAGCAATGAAGGACAGGAATCTGCCATCCAGTACAACGTGGGTGTGTGGGGGTGTGTGAATTTCTCCTTGAGGTATTTTCGATTTATATCCCATTAGTGGCTTGCTTACAGGATTATCCTGAAAATTGTTAATATGATCCAGCTAATTATTTTTGGCAAATTGATATCCTTTATCACCTCTGATTTAATTATATTTTCCTTTATGTGTTTGAAGAAAGTGGTTTTGACTCCCTCTTACAGTCCAGGCAACCTCCTCATTTTCCTCCAGACATCCCTGGGATCTTTCAGGATTCTGTCCTAGGCTACAGCTCAAAGTGACCCCCTGACTGAGGTGGACCCCTGAGCTTGTCCCCATTTCTGAAGCATGTTTTTGAGGAAATCCCATTTTTCCTAATTTTTACTCTTAGGAGTTTTAATGAGCTTTTTGTTGTTATTTTGAGCTTAGAGGACCTTGCCCATGCCCAAACAATACCAACGAAGACAATGAATTTTAGGGGCACCTTCAAGATGGCAGCGGGCCCAGGCCCAGCCTGTTTTAGGAAGTCCCCTCACTCTTCATGGTACCACACAGAGTGAAGGAAGACCATTTCATGTAAATGAATTCAGTGATGTGGTTAAGCACAACAAAGTTCTTTATAAAATGAAAATTAAAATTGTTCAGACCTGTCTTGATGCTTAATGCTTACTTAAAAGGCTAAATGACTAATTGGACTAACTATTTGTTAGATTACTCATTTTAATCTTTGAGTTCATTATCCTTTAAGTAGCAAAACATATTTTAAATAGTCTACAATAAATTGAAATATTAAAAATATGATATGCTTGCTCATTAAAAATGCTATCTAGTTCCACTTTTATAAGTATGGTATTTAATGCAGTAATTAAGTATCATTTTAGTCTCCTGAACCTGGGTTTGCAAGCTATTAAAGTTATAGACCATTTATGGGTTAATAATAGCTGCTACTGCTTTTTATGTTATTTTCCTGGGTGCTTTAAAGATTATTTTTATTACCAAGCCAATATTTCAGTGGCAGAGAGAGGGTAAATCCTCTCTAAAATTTGGCTTTCAACCTGCTGAAGTCATGAATGATTAAACAAATTTTTTTTTTCATGAAAACTCATTAGTGAAACATTCAAAGAGTATAAGTGTTTTTAGTCCCTTTGCAGGAATTTTTTTTTTTTTTTTTAATATGCTGAGGTAGCATTTTGTTCTCTTTTCAAGTGGTTGAATAAGCCAAATGGGTCAACGTTCTTTTTTAATGAAGTATGCATTTGACGGTCTTCCGCGATTTGTTTTTCTGTTTATTTACTAAATTTGATTTGTGTAGTTGTTTGCTAAAACGCAAGTTGTGCCTTTATACTTGTTCTTTTTTTTCCTGTACAATTCTGTAAATACAGTTTCCCGGTAAATCAGGCCATGTTAGGGATTTATAGGAAAATTATCAGTAAGTGTCCCTGGGATATTACTTGGCTCACAGTTTTGGATTGGGGTTAGTGGTTTTATATATATTGTTTTCTTAGAAATTTGTAATTACAGGTTTTTGTCAACAAACCCATTGTTACTAGTTAAGTGCTGGCTGTTTTCCAGAATTCTAAAGTTAATTTTTCTGTAAATTAAATGTGAGTCTTGACAGTGACTCCCAATCATGGCAATACGTCAAAAGCACCTGGAGAGTGTGAAAAGTAACACCGGGGCCTTGATATTCTGAGGCTCCAATTGACTTGGGCTGGAGTGGGCCTTGGCAATGATGGGCTGTACACACTCCTTAGGTGAGTCTGACGTGCAACCCACCATTGGAACTATTGAGTGTTGGAAGGTACCTGGAGATCTTCTTACTCAGTTGTTTTCAACCCTGGCTGCACATTGGAATCACTTGGAGAGCTTAAGCAACTCCGGTACCTGAGTCCCATCCCCGAGAAGTTTTCATTGTTCTAGGATATTCCCTGGGCATGGGGATTTTGCAGGACAGCCAGGTGATTGTAATACAAAGGCAAAATTGAGAACCACTGGTCACCAACTTTTTTGAGGACTCTGAGACCCAGACCAAAGAGATTATTAAGTGACTTGTCCAAGATTCATAGAGCAGAACTAGAATTCTAATTTTCGGACTTGTAGTCCAGTATTTTTACCAGGACATCACATATTTTTATGAAAGGGGAGGTTTGGGCATGTCATAAGTACCCCCGAAATTATGTTCCTTGGCTGCTTTGTCCAGAAGATGACAAATTTATTTTCTCTGTTTTAACACTGAAGATGTGAAAGTTCATTGCCAAGATTGAATTGTTACCTCAGTTATGACATAAGAGAAATCAGGAGCTTTGACGTATTCTCAAACTTGTGCACATTATCTGGAAGCGAATTAGACAAAGAGATAATCAAAGTGAAATGTGTTAGACCAGGTTAGCCTCATGCCATTATTTCTATAGCAGGAATTATAATGCTTGTGTTCATAACTTGGGTCAAGTTATGAGAGAAAGAGAGCACGAGAGAGAATGAGAGAGAATGAATATTATAGAGAGAGAGAATATTATAAAGTGTACTTTAGCAATAACATTAATAGCAAAGGTAGAAATTAGAGCAGCGGTTTAGAAATACAGTCTTCAGAATGTCAGAAAAGGGGAAATGTTGAGAAAATGTTATAGGCTATATAGTCTCATATATTTGGCAAACAAATGTGTATTTGGTACTCTTAGGGCTGAGGGAAGGTGTGAGGCAGTTCTTATCCTTCAGCCCACATCTAATTAATTCCCCAAACACACAAACAAGGCTTTTTCTAGGTGTACCTCTAGCCCCTGCAACACCTGTACCTTGCTTTACTTATTACACTTGTCTTTCTGTCATCTTTAGCCTGGCATCTTCATGAACATAAGGGTGTGTGTCTGGGACCTCACCTGGGTGGCTGGAGTTTCTCTCCATGTGTTTCATCCTTAAGGAGGATAGTCAGAGCATGTTCACAAGATTGCATAATGGTTTTTAGCAGCAGGAGAAGGGACCCACCAACACACAAGGGCTATATAAGCCTCTGCTTTTTTTTTTTTTTTTTAAGATTTTTATTTATTTATTTGACAGAGAGATAGACAGAAGAGCACAAGCAGAGGGAGTGGCAGAGGGAGAGGGAGAAGCAGGCTCTGCACTGAGCAGGGAACCCGATGCGGGACTCGATCCCAGGACCCTGGGATCATGACCTGAGCCGAAGGCAGACGCTTAACCATCTGAGCCACCCAGACGCCCAAGCCTCTGCTTCTTTTGCATTTAATAATGGCTCATTGATGAAACAGTTATATGACCAAGCCTTGCTTAAAGCAGTGAAGCGTGAGTTTCCACCTCTTGATGGAGGGGGCATTCCCATTGCAAAGGTCCGTGCATATAGGTATGGAAGGAATTTGTAGCTGCTGTGTAATTTATTCAGTAAGTATATGTTGATGGATTACAACTTGTTTATTCTTCATAGAATATTAATGGCGTAAAGGTGGTACAAGATAGATATCCTTTGAAAACAAAGGGGACATTTTAAAAGAATTCCCTTTGTGATGATTTGTTCACATTTTGGTCTTTTTATTGTGGAGAACTGTTTTATTCCTGCTTCTGCAGAGAAAAGGGTCTTTGGGGACCTTATTTGTTTCAAAAAAATTGTGGATCTGTAACCGAAATGGGTACAATAGATAGTTCAAATTTTGAGATATTTCAGTACAGCACACTTTATAAAAAAAATATGTGATTATATGGATGTTTGTTTTGGAGTCTTGGTGCAGGTCTTCCTTGGAGTAGGTTTATCAGTTATAACAGTAACCTTAAGACTGTACACACCTGGGGATGCCTGGCTGGCTCAGTCCCTGGGGCTTGTGACTCTTGATCTCGGGGTCATGAGTTCAAGCCCCATATTAGGTGTAGAGCCTACTTAAAAAAAAAAAAAAAGGGGGCTGTACACACCTGATTCTAAGTTGGGGTATACTTAGATCTGTGTAGGGGAGGAGCGATTGGTGTAGACACTCAAGGTACATGGTAAACTCCCAATCTTTAGGAGAATATTCTTTCATGCTGTGTTCACCTCATACCTCAAAACTGAATGTTTAAAAGTATGTTTTATTCTTGTCTGGATTATAGTGTGAATAAATACTCATAGAAAATTTGGAAATATAGAAGTATAAATAAACAACAAAATAAAAATCACACATATATAATCGTACCACCCAGAGATAACATAGCCCAAATGTTATTTCTGAATCAAATGCTGAAATGCTCTTGTTTTTCTGCTTCTTACACAAATATTTTAATTGTAGATGGGATTAGTGTGTATATATGAGGTGCTAAAACTTCAGAGTGCAACGACTGCCTTATCTATTTAATAAATGTGTGCTCATTATGCCTATTATATGTAGTTAATAAAAATGTAAAGACAGTCAAAAGGTAGCTTTTCCATGCTTACCTGTTTTTTTTTTAATAACTTCTACATTAAAATTCTTGTTTTTCCCTACCCTTTATTTTGTTTAATTTATTTTGTTAATTCCCTTTTAGCGTTTTTCCTTTGTTTTCTCAATTACAGGGACTTTCTTTCTTTGCTCTTTCCCATTTTTATCACGTGTTCTTTTCTTCCACTGCTGTTCTTTCTTGCATTTCCATCTTTATTACTCCGGTCATTTTTATACATTTTATTTTTCAATCTAGAGATGGTATTAAATTCTGAGAGATTAGCAACAAGTTATCACCCTGGAGATCTTTTTATTTTTCACTATTTCTTCTTTTTAGAGGTATTGATGCTTCTTTTAAAAGGAATTGGCTCCTTCCTTGCTGCTTAGCCCTACCATTATGTGGTACTTGTTGCTTTCTCTGTGATGCCCTTCCATCCCCAAACAAAACCAAACCATAGACGCATCCCAAAATTCCTGACCTCCTCACACATTCATTCACTAACAGTTAGGAGAATTTGACATCTAGGCTGCAACTTTTCATTTGAAACCTTGTACGTTTGCTTAAACTCATGTCACTCAAAATAAGCAGCAAGGGGGGAAAAAGGGGTAGTTCTTGGGTTTTAAAAGAGGAAGTTTTCTTACCCACCCCTAATCTCAATCTCTAACATCTGGTTCTGACTACAGATGGGGGAAAAAAAAAAACAGACTCAAATCCCCATTCAGCCTGCTCTTACCCCCAAAACAGTTTGATTTCAGATAACATTTCTATTTTTATTGTGGTCTGTAGGGTCAGATGTTTTGGTTAATGACTTGTAACAGGAGATCTAAAGGGGGTGCCCAATGCCTTATATTTTTCTGAGTTGTTGTAATGCAAAATGCCAGCATTTCAAATTTCTGGGTAGGGTTAAATCTAATCATCCTTTAATGAAGCTCTGAAAGAAAGAAGTTATTGTTGAGCCCATGTGTTTCTGTCATGTTTTAGAAACAATAAAAAACAGACATGTTTAATTCATTTACAAACTTAAAACATCTACTTGCTTTTGAAACTATAAAAAACAGACATTGAATTCATCTACTGTAAAAATAATTCATTTTTATATTTTAACTTTTGAATAGGTAATGAAGTCACATGGGCAGAATTCAAATGGTGCTATTGGATAGCTGTGTATTTTTTTTTTTTAAAGATTTTGTTTATTTGAGAGAAAGAGAGCACGAGAGAGAATGAGAGAGAGAGAATGAGAGAGAATGAGCAGGGAGGAGGGGCAGAGGGAGAGAGAGAGAGAGAAGCAGACTTCCCATTGAGCAGGGAGCCCGATGCAGGGCTGGAGATAGATCATGACCTGGCTGAAGGCAGACGCTTAACTGACTGAGCCACTTAGGTACCCCTGGATATCTGTGTATTTTTAAAACTACACATTTAAAAAATTTTTAACTATCACTTTACATCAATATAGTTTAACGTAGCATTTTTAAAAAAGAAATGTGTCATAATTTCTCAAGATTATTCTGTATGTTACCTTTCTCTTACAAAATCTGTGTGTTTTTTTTTTTAAGATTTTATTTATTTGAGAGAGAGAGGGAGAACAAGCATGCAAGTGGGGGAGGAGGGGATTGGCGGGGTGGGGGATTGGGGGGGTGAGGAGAAGGGAGAGAAGGAAAGGGACAAGCTGACTCCTTGTTGAGTGCAGAGCCCAGAAGTGGGGCTCGATTCCATGACCCTGAAATCATGGCCTGAACTGAAATCAAGAGCCAGACCTTAACTGACTAAGCCACTCAGGCACCCCACAATATCTGTGTTTTTGATAATGGGTGTCACCTTAAAATTTGTTATGCCCAAAACGAGGTGGTCTGGATCTGCCCTTCACCTGGCACCTGATGCCTGCTCAGTAATTAGCACTTGCCTTAATTTTACCATTGTAGTGGATATAACCAGGGAAAACTGCCTTGCTCAAGCTTGAATAGGTTAATGAAAAATATAGAGCTTCTACTTCTCAAATTGTTCTTTTTGCTTCAATGTGTAGAATTAGGAGATGTCTGAGAGGGAAGGATTCATACCCAAGAAAATCAAACTGTCCTAATGTCTGAATTTATAAATTACAAACTTAAATTAGGCCTAATTTTGCCTACATTGTTTTGCATGTTTTCAAATTCAGAAGTATTTTTTTGGAAAACTGAATTTTTATTGAAATTTTGAGTTTATTATGGGAAATTAGTAGTTGTAGTTTTCAAGGGAAGGAAGATGGATTAAAAAAAAAAAAAAGTATGATATCCACAATGGCAGGTTGAAAAATGAGACCGCTTTCTTTCTGGTATTAACCTCAATTCATGGACTTTGGCAGTTTCACATTTAGCTTTAGGGGTGTTAAAAGATAACCTGAGGCATATCAAAAATTTTAAGTTTATTTGAGCAAAAATCAGTTCAAATCTGTCAGCATCCAACCTAGCAGAAAGAAAGGATCTCCAAGAAGCTTTGGAAAAGGAAAAATTTTTATAGGCAGACAGGAGTGGGAATAAGGAAGTTATATTAGGCAAAAAAGCAGATTGGTTATTCCGAGGTTATTTTATTTTAGGGGATGGCAGAGGTCTATCAGATTACCTAACTAGGGCCAATCAGATGATTTCCTGATTGACTGGCTTAAGATTCCATTTCTGGGAGCTCCAGAACTGTAATTAATTCTCGGTTTGGAGACATGGGACTTAGCACAAGTGACTCCATTTGAAGCTTCTTGTCTTGTTAAAACATGAGCATGGACTGAAAACTAGCCAGTGTGGAGGTCAGTCTCTTGAGGTCATAAGCTTGTGTTTCAAGAAGGGAATGGGAGCAGAAGTCTTTTCCTCCTTCTTTATCCAGAGAATGGAGGGAAATGTTGTGTTTGTGTGTGTGTAAAATATACGTATTCAATACCTATCTATCCACATATTTATGGATATCTATATTAATAGGTGACATATCCATATATAATCTAAATAAATATCACTAGAGAACTGAAATCAGACATTTTTTTAAAGATTTATTTATTTATATTAGAGAGAGAAAAAGAGAGCACAGGGGAGAGGGGCAGAGGGAGAGGGAAAGAGAGAATCTTAAGCAGACTCCCCGCTGAGTGCGGAGGCTGATACAGGGCTTGATCTCATGACCCTGAGATCCTGACCTGAGCCGAAATCAAGAGTTGGATGCTTAACTGACTGAGCAACCTAGGTGCCCCATTTTTTGAGTCACTTTTGCTCAACATTATCATTGAGTCATAATGTTATTGCTGCATGTTACTATAGTTTGTTCATTTTCATTACTGTTTGGTATTCTATTTTGTGAGTATTTCACTATCCATTCTGCAATTGATGGACATTTGAGTAGTTTTAGTTTGAATAATGTTGCTGTGAAGGTTCTAGAACATGTCTTTTGGTGCACATATATGCATGCATTTCTTTTTTTTTTTTAAAGATTTTATTTATTTATTTATTTATTTGAGAGAGAGTGAGCGAGTGAGAGCACAAATGGGAGGAAGGGGCAGAGGGAGAAGCAGGCTCCCCACTGAGCAGGGAGCCTGATGCAGGGCTTGATCCCAGGACCCTGGGATCATGACCTGAGCTGAAGGCAGACACCTAACTGACTGAGCCTCCCAGGCGCCCCTATGCATGCATTTCTGATGGATATATATACCTAACAGTGGAATTGCTGGGTCATAGGGTGGGTATGCATGCATTCTGATTTAGTAGAATATTTGTATACATTTTTGACATTTTAATGTTTATATGGCATCTGTTGCTAACTTTCTTGATCATTTAAAAGTGAGTTATGGGGGCACCTGAGTGGCTCAGTCGGTTAAGCATCTGTCTCTGTCTCAGGTCAGGATCTCAGAGTCCTGGGATCGAGCCCTGCATTGGACTCTCTGCTCAGCGGGGAGTCTGCTTCTCCCTCTCCCTCTGTGCTCACTCTCTAAATAAATAAATAAGGGCGCCTGGGTGGCTCAGTTGGTTAAGCGACTGCCTTCAGCTCAGGTCATGATCTTGGAGTCCCGGGATCGAGTCCCACATCAGGCTGCCTGCTCAGCAGGGAGTCTGCTTCTCCCTCTGACCCTCCTCCCTCTCATGCTCTCTGTCTCTCATTGTCTCTCTCGCAAATAAATAAAATCTTTAAAAAAAAAATAAGTAAGTAAGTCAGTTATGGCTTGATTAATTGGTTAGCCCACAAGAAAGTATTGCCTGTTTATATTAGGAGGTAACTGTATGTGTGGTTTCAGGAGTTCAGAGACTCAGTTCTAGGCCCTAATTGGTCTGTTACAACCTTTTTGAGTTTGCAGTTCCACTTCTATAAATGAGAAGATAGAAATTATTATATGATTTATAATTATGGTGACTTCATCTCTACATTTCTGAAATTATTTTGAAATGTCCTAAAAAAAAAAGTGATCTAAGCGTGCTTTTGCGGTATCTGCTAACTTGAGGAACAAACTGCCTAGTAAGGTTAATTTCTAATCCTATCCTTTTCACAGTAATTCAGTAGTGTTGGGATATGTGAGAATCTACTTGGGCTTTTCAATAAGCAGGCATAACTTTTAATAATAGGCTAATTCATGTAGGACCCTTGTTAAAATGATTTTTTTTTCCTTTTCATGGAAACAGTTTTCAGGAAGTTTACCAGAATATTGGAAATTACAATACTAAATTTTACTCTCCAAATAATTTGATTAACCTAGAATTTCATGTCCAAAGAAATCTTTGAATTTTATGGTAAACTTTCAGTTGAGCTAAGTGAATCAAATGGGAGCCATTGTGTTTGGTCTTATTTTTAGTGTTGGCTGCGTATATTTTAATAATCCATTCTTCTTTTGTGTGGCATTTTCCCATGTATAATCTGTATTTGCAAGTCAGTTTCAGAGTTGGAGAAAAATGAGCTAATATTTAATAGATGAATAATAATTAGTTATTAGCAGACCATATTTAGTTCATTTTCATGAGAACCTTCTTTGTTGCTTTTTGTTTCATTTCTTTTCAAAGCCTGTAGTGAGTCTAGCTCAGTTCTTCACTGCGATTAGGGGCGTGTGGAGGATCTGTAGGGTGAAACTCAAAGACTCGGCGGGTGTCTCTGAACTCCTCAGAAACCCGGCCCTGGCCTGGAACTGGAAGTCATGGCAAGCATTTTAGTGAATCTTTCATGGAGTTAAATTTATACCATTTAAAGGAATACATGTTTTTTTTTCTTTCTGAAATTCTGTTCCTCCTATTTTTTTTTTTTTTTTTGTGGTGTGGAAAATATTATTATCAAATAGATGATAGGTTTTGTGTTAATGCTCTTTGGTGAAATAAATAGGAATCCTTTGTTAGTTCCCCTGTTTTTGTTGTGAAGCATTTCAAGGTCTTTTAAATAAAAACATATGGAAACCAGTGGTTCATAGAACATCTTCCTCCATCAGTCCTTTTATATTGAACAGGTTAGCGTCTCTGCATCACAGTTTTTTTCAGAGCGCCTTAATTTTACCCTTGATTTATTACTCCAAGCTGGCCTCTCAAAGAGCCCTGGGCATGCTGTCTGCTCTGTGCCAAGAGAGTCTCTTTCTGCCTTTCACTTTCCTTCTCTCAGGTGCCAGAATGGAGCAGCATCACCCTTAGGATAACGCAGCTGGTCCTTTCAAACTTGGATGCTCCTTGGCCTTGTTCCAGCCCATGGTGTTGAGTGCATCACTCCCCCACAGGCAGTGCCAAGATCTCTTTCTCTTTGATTAGAGGTTCTCATGATAAAATTAGTTATCTGGGCTTGATTGACATTTTCCATGGATATTTATGCTGGTTGGTAGGCAGGGAGGCCCTGATTGCTCTTTAATTATTAAGTTACAAGGAGATATATAGCAGTGGGAAAAATTGGTTCTAGTTGGATAAAGCACCTTAGTGGCATTTGGAGAAGATATTTTTAATTTTTCCGCTGGCAGAAAAATTTCTCTACTCCCCGGCCCCCCCCAAACACGCGCGCGCGCACGCACACACACACACACACACAAATTTCTCTACTCCCCAGCCCCCCCCAACACACACACACACATACACACACACACAAATTTCTCTACTCCCCGGCCCCCCCAAACACACACACACACACACACACCCTCTGTTGTTCCTAAGGATAGAACCAAACATAGCCCATGATTGCTTGCATTTAGGAATCTCAGAGGTTAATGTTGATGGAGGGAGGTTATCGAACGGAGAGCTCGTTTACTCCTCTTTCAGATGAGGCGTAGGTGAGCCACACTTAGCTCAATGAGTGATGTGTGCGGTCGTCTTCCGTTTCCTGTGGTAGGAGGAAGCAGGCCTACTCTCTGGCCTCTGACAACATATTAACCACTCAGAAGAATTTAGTTCTCTTAGGATAGAGATGTGGGGGTGAAATGGGGTGTGGTGATGAGGTTATTATCAGCCTGATGTTGATATTTACGCATGTGAAAAGTACAGACTGTCCCAGGACTGGGCCATCCAGGACTCAGGGTGAGTTCTTCAGGGTTATTGAGCAAGAGTGATGACAAATGAAAGCCCATCAGTAGTTGCCCTTGAGTCTGTGCTGAAAGAGAAGCTACGTCGTTCCGAAACAATGACTTTCCAGCCCTGCGATGACATTAGCTGACTCCCAGCACATTGGCTGTGTCATGAGAGGGACTGATAGATATGTGATTTGGAAAACAGAGTGGAATCTTTCACAAATCTTTAATTAGGTACTTAGATCTTGAGGCTGCTTTAGATGCAGCTTTACTTAGAGGCAGAGCAATGAAAAATAAAAGATCTTTTGAGGTTCCTGCTAAATTGTGCTTTACAGATGTTAAACAGGCATGGGGATCACCTGGGGGTCTTAATAAAGTGCAGATTCTGATTCAGTGGTTCTGGGCTGGGGTCTGAAATTTCACATTTTTAACAAACTGTGAGGTGATGTTTCTGCTGCCTATCCAAGGACTGAAGTTTGAATATAATTGTTAGACATTTATTTTTCTTCTTGCCGTGGATCTTGAATGCTGAACTGAAATCTAAAGCCCACTAAGTAACTATCATCACTTATTCTTCATGTTTAGTCCTACTTTCTTAACACTTGACGATGAAAATGCTATTCATAATGAAGAAGATAGATTTTATTTTTCCCTGTGGTATCTATATTATGGATGTATTATGGGAAGAACGGTGATAAATAATAGTAATAGGATCCAAATTAAATCCACCAGCCAACATACTAGAAATTCTTTCTGATCGGAAACCAAATGCTGGGCTATACATTGCTATTTGCAGACATCTCCATGTGGTACCATATTCACATGTGTGTTATACCTAACAAGATGTCTGTGAAACAGATTTTTGTAACAGATTTTGACACAGGAAATACATCAGACTCCATAAAACTTAATGGAAAAATGTATTGCTTAACCGCAGTCCATTTTTAAAGAACAGATTGCAGTGCATTCAGTGGAATCATTTGGGTCTTATTCTTGAGAGCTTTGGCAGTCTCCCTATCCAGAGATTTCTCTATGAGAATGTCACCTGGTGGTGTGGTACTTGATTGGTTACTGATAATGTTGTGTTTGGGGTTGGCCGTATTCAGCTCAGTATTCTATTTTAAATCATGGAAAAAGGACATATTTCTTCACTAAATTTTTATCTGGTGAATCATTTCTGGAAGCGAGGGAATTACTGCGGTATTTGGAAATAGAAACACATCTTTTCAGATGTGCATCAGCAATGTGATCTCTGAGTCTGTTTCAAATGGTAATACACCAGGGGCTGAGACTCTGCCAAAGTAGAACATCTGCTTCTAAGACCTAGGCTGCTGGAGCATTCCTCTCTGTGTGCTATTGTTTTCTTTTGTTTGTTTTGTCAATTTGTTAAATCTAGATTATATTCCATCAAGGACACAAGGAAGAAATCCTCAAAATTCAATTATTACAATCGAGAAATCGTCAACAAACGCTTTTAAATTGGGGTAAATGAAGATCTAAGAATTCCTAGTTATTAAGTTGCACCTTGTGCTACATTTTATTAAAAGTGGTTTTGTTTTTGGGTTTTTGTTTGTTTGTTTGTTTTTTCAGTCTCTTCTTAGATGCAGCCTTCCCTGGTGGAATCATGGTCGGATATGTAGACCCCTGCACCCTCGGGCAGTCTGAGTAGATGGTGGGCCTGTGCCGGGACAATGGGCAGGCCTGGATAGGAAGGCAGTTCAATATCTATAGCATGGTCTTGCTGCCTCTTCCCTGAATACAAATTACTTCTGACCCTGCAGTCTGTCACATTGCCAGACTCCTCTACACCCACAGGCTTGTCTACCAGGCTTTTACTTTTATCTGGCATGTTCTTCTGCCTTTCCCCCTGCCTCTTACTCCTTTCTTAGAGGCCCAGGTTTGAGTACTTTCTCCCTTTAGCTTCTGTGTTCCTGAAGCACATTGAATGCACCTCAATTATACAATTACACCGTATTGTAATTGTGTTTTTATACATAATTACCCACTTAAATTTTAAACTCCTGGAGGGCAGGGGCGTAACTGGATTATATCTTATTATCCCCACTGCCTAGTGCTAGTGGCAGATCACAGTAGAGCCTCAAAAAATATTTATTGAGTGAATAACTTTATTTAAAGTCACTGGAATTCCATATATATATATATATATGTATATATATATGTATATATACACACATGTCTGTAGCTATAGGTCACAATTTCTATGCATATAAAATTATTCTAAAAAACAGGGAGAATTTACATTTGTGCAAACAAGCTAGACTTTCAGAGAAGGGGGGGAGTGGCTGGGGGGGTGGCTGCACCCCGGGTGAGATATTCCAGCAAATGAAAAGATGAACTGGTGCTGCTCTTACAGCCTCATCTTTTCGGATTACTTGTAGCTCTTCTTTCTCTCCTAATATTTGATTCCTTAAGAAATACTTGATTTAAGAGGAAATAAAATTTTCGTAAGTTAATACACAGTCTTTCTCCCATCATTCTGATGTTTAACTGAAATATTTAAAATGGCTTCTGCTTTTTAAACATTTCTGTTTTCTTATTTCTATTGTTTTAAATGGTAGGTATCTCTAGGAGAGGAATAATGATTGATTCTCATGCTTAGTGTATAAATTAAGTGTTGCAAGTTTTGGGTATAGCGGTACATCTGTCGAATAACCATTTCACTAAGCATTTACATGGTAGATAGGTACAGGGATCTGTTCAGCAGGATTTTTAGATGTCTTCTCAAGTGGCATGTAGTGATGATGTAGGTACAGCTGAAAGCCAAAAGAATTATGCTTAAAAAAGATCAGTGTGTATACTTTAGTGTTGTTAAGTAAGGGATTATTAATAGTGCTTGACTTTTAAGCAGAGATCCCAGTGAATAGAACTAGGTAAGCCAAAATCCAGGGTGATTTCTTACCTAGACATATGTTAAATCTAGGTATGTTAAGTCAT
Organism: Mirounga angustirostris; assembly: GCF_029215605.1. NCBI lineage: Eukaryota > Metazoa > Chordata > Mammalia > Carnivora > Phocidae > Mirounga > Mirounga angustirostris. Next base: position 51,945,280 of record NW_026991709.1, on the reverse strand, counting down.
CCTCAAAAAACAAGGGATTTAAATGGCAGCTCAATTAAAAGACCTTGCTATACAGTCTATAAACATTTTAGGTCTTTGCTTATATTTTACATACATGTAGTACTAAGGGGATTCTCTGTCTTGAGCATTTAAGTAGAAAGTAAGTCTGTTGTCAGTATAAATAAGTGGATTAGACTAATGGTATTTTCACAGTTCAGTTCATTGTGTGGTTATGTAAATAAATATGTTTTGGAAATTAACTGTAGTAAATTCCTTCTGATCCAAATCGGAGTAGGCTGCTTTCCAATTAGTGTAGTCCAGATTTTGTCTAAAATATCTCTCTTGGTTGGTTTGTTTTAGTATCAGAGAAATTAGAGGTTATAAATTTTATAATTTCCAATGTGTAAAAGTATTTTGTTAGGTAGGAATACAACTCTTAAATAATGTGTTTGATTTTTTTAATCCATATTATTCATATTGACAGAAGACGGTCCAGTCCTTTCAACTGCTACTATTGATGATAATGATTATAATAAGTTAGTAGCACTTAATAGTACTAGTAATGATTAATATTTATCAGATGCTTGCTATGTGTCAGTTTCCTAAGCCAATTATTTAACTGCTGCATATCAAACAACCACAAAACTTGGTGGCTTAATTAACAACAATTATTCTTTGTTACGATTTTGTACGTTGACTTCATATGGTGTTGGTTCAACTGGAAGGTCCAGTGGCCTTCCTCACATACCTAGCAGGTGTTGCTGCATTGCAGCTGGGGACTCACTAGGGCCTTTCTGCATGACTGCTTGGGCCTCCTCACAGCGTGGCAGCTAAATTCCAAGAACATTTTCCAAGATGCAGGGGCAGAAACTGCAGGTCTCTTAAGGCCTAGCCTCAGAATTTACACAGCCTCCTTCTACCACATTCTACTGATCAAGGCCAGGCACAGCCTAGACCAGGTACAAGGGGAGGGGAAGAAGACACCATTCCATGATGGGAGGAGTGGCGAAGAATTTTTGGCCATTTGTAATCCTCCACAAATCCTATGAGTTTCGTACTCTCATAATTCATATTTCAGAGATGAGGAAACTAAGGCTTAGAGGGCATAGCCTAGTACCCAAGGCCATTCAGGTACTAAATGGTTTAAGCTCAAATTTAGGTTAACTTGACTCTGGAGCTGGAGTTTTTAACTAATGTCATACACTGCCTTCAGGGTGTAGATAGATTAGATCTCTTTGTCTTTCTACTCCAAAACCAGTATCTGAGGGGGTTTTATTGATGTGGGGGCTATTCCATTTGCAATCAGACTGAAATAGTAAAGGGATTTGATTCGTATTATTGATGAGCCATCCTGTGGTAAACATAATAGTCTCCCTAAATTTGGATATTACTAAACTCTTGGTTGAGATAAAAGTTAAAATTCTTAGCCGTGCTGTTATCCTAAGCTTACTACATATATTAGCACATTTCCTTACCAAGAACAAATAAATAAAATTGACTTTTTAAACTATAAGTTTCCCAGGGGGCATACTCTATTTTAGCAGTCTACATTTTTCATATGGTTTCAATATCCTAGAGTTTACTATTCATTAACATGAAACACAGAGCTTTTAAATTGCCTTTTTTGTTGTTATTTCTGCTGCTTTGTGGTTTTCTTTCTTTTGAGAGGCAATGTTTTTCAAGGATTTTTCCTTGCTGAGAAAAGATAAATGTCAGAGATGCCTATTATGGTAAGGAACAGAATAAAAATTAAGGCTTCCAAATATATTATGATTTTTTATGTTTACTAAAAGTTCAATTTTCTATGTTAGATTTTTGAATCCTGACTCTAGGATCTCTGCAATCTCCGAGGGAGGCATATTAAGGAAAGCCTGTAACTTGGAGAGGTTATATATCATCTCCTACTTTGTATTAGTTGCAGGTTATGAAATGGATTCACGGTTTTTGTTTAAAGCCTACGGGCTTTGCAGTGCCAGGGCTCTCTAGCCCCCTTCTGCTGGCTGGAGTAAAAGTCATGATCAACTCCTAGAATGTTATGGGACCTCAGCAGTGAGGTACTGTGGTCACCTCATTTTATAGAGGAAAACCTTTTGAATAAGAAGCTTTCAGCTCTTTCTCCTGTCGTGGAGCAATGAGACAGGCAGAGCTCTGTCTAGAACCCTACACTACGGTGCCATGGTTTCCCCCACTGTATTAGAGTACGTCCCTCACGAGGTTTGTTATTGGCAATGTAGAAACCACTTGTCTAAGAAGGACCCATCACCACCACTCAGCTGCAGAATAAGTTAAATCCAGTTTAACTTTTCACCAGTTTAAGAAAATCTTAGACCTTAAAAATTTTTTTAAATGTATTTGTTGTTGCTATCTATGTTCAGAAAGTTTAAGAGGTTGATGGTGGTCCAGGGAAATCCTCCTGCTAGCAACTATGACAGCCATGTTTTCCTCTGATTGCTTTACTTTTTTGTTTTTTCATTTTGAAAGAAAAAAATGTCTCCATGTACTCAGTGCTTTAAAAACCCCAGCATTATTCAGTGAGGCTGTAGGCCTCTAAACTAGCTCCTTTCTCTTGAATCATTAGCATATATATCTATATCTATATCTATATCTATATATCATATATTTGGTAAGCTGAAGGAAAAAATGTGGGTAATTGAATCCTTTGGTCATGTGTAACTAGAAATTACTTTCATGCTGTTTTGTGACAAAGAGTATATGTGATGTACTAATTTGCCTGTATAGCTATTGAACTATGTTCCTAAAAGTAACTCATCTTGAATTGTGTGTGTGTGTTTTTTTAAGAGACTATTATAAAGGTAGGAGATAAAATCACCAACTAGATTTAAGGATAATGAGACCTAACAGATTGAGAAGACTCCTTATTCTGCTTAGCGGTTATTCGATTGCCCAACCTTTGTATTCCCTGCTTAATGTTCCAAAAACGTGAAATTGTAATTGAGGCCTTCTTTTAGAGAGGGATTTAGAGAAATATTAGTGTGCCACTGATGAATGTACTGTGGCCAAAAGGCTCATACATTTTAGAAAATTGAGAATCAGTGGTCAAGTAGAGGTTTGGGGTGACTGCACTGGAGATGCCTACTTGACCTGAGAGCCAAAGCAGCCTGGATGTCCGTGGGGCCTGCCACAGGATGGGGACATTGTTGTGGGTGTGGAATTCTGTTCACTCTCCCACATGTACATCACAGGTTTGCCTGAGAATGTCAATAGAACGGCCCTTCAATGACATTTTTGCTTCTTGTTGAAAATTGGAAAATTTAAAGACAAAAATAGAAAACAGTTATAAACTACCCAGAGATTACTACTATTTGTGTATATCCTATAATTTTTTATATTTATCTATAGTGTGATATTCAGCTTTTAATAGAACTAACACTGTCCCGGGCCTACTATTTATTATCCTTTTTTTTCCACTTCACTCTTTTATTTTGTGGCACACACACTCACATACAGAGTGTTAGAATGTGGTATCCACATCAGATGATACCAAAAATAAATGAGAATTGCTTGGGAAAATGGTGATTATATTTCCCGAAGTCATTTGAATGAAGATCATTTTAACCCCAGCGGAAGAGATGGAGAAAAATCTCATGATTTTAGCTTTTTTTCTGCTGGTAATGCACAATGTGAGCACCAGAGAGATGAGCTTTATTTTCTTTTGTCTTTCACTTGCTCTAAGAGAGCAGGGTTGAAGTGGGACAAAGTTATCAATAAGGAAAATTTCCAGAGCCAAAAGGAGGAAGTAACTGTCAGGAACAGGTAATGTGATGGGAAACTATGTAGTGCTTCCTCAGAAAGTACGACAAATGTGTTCAGTTTACTTGAGGTTCTGGAAACTACACATGGGGGATATAGTACTAATTTCCTTTAGCTTGGTGGTATTATATTTCCATTCACAAGGAAATTTTTAAAAAAGGGGGGGGTGGAAGAAAAAAGATCTTAAAACTCATAGAACAAAGATTTTTCTCTAATTTATAGTCAAACCCCAGATTTTTAATTCTTAAAGCAGCTTTTGGTAAAATTTCTTTTCATCAAGGTTTGGAAAGTTGGTGCTTTACTAAGTGGCATTTCTATGAACTGTTTTTATATACTGCTCCTATCTATCTGTTGATTAGCCCTGTTTTGCGTTCTGGAAAAACTTTTTCTTTTTAAACATTTTATTTATTTATTTGACAGGGAGAGAGCACAAGCAGGGGGAGCAGCAGGGAGAGGGAGAAGCAGACTCCCTGCCGAGCAGGGAGCCTGATGCGGGGGCTTCCATCCCAGGACCTTGGGATCATGACCTGAGCTGAAGGCAGACGCTTAACCCACTGAGCCACCCAGGCGCCCCATGGAAAAACTTTCTTATTTATAATTCTTTAAATATTTCCATTATCCCTGAAATGAGCATTTATTGAATATCTGTTATATGTAAGAAGCTTTTAAAAGTATAATAAGACTTTCACTTCTCTAAAAAAAGAGTTTTGTTCTGATAGAAGTGAAATGCAGTGTGTATATAAAATAACCATGCTGCTCTTCAGAGAAACCTTTGTGCTGTGGCAGGTCATAGGAAGTGGTGGGGTTGGCGTCGGATAGATCACATCTGAGAAAGGAGTGGTGCAGGTGAAAGTTCAACAGGCTGACGCATAGGACCTTTGTATCAGAGAGGAGGAAGAGACGGGTCAACCCAAGGTGTGGAGCAGGAAAATAGGAGACCATTGGAGAGCTGGAGGAGAGGCCAATGAGGTGGTGTGAGAAATGGCAGAAAGGTAGCTCTGTCCCATGGACAGTAGAAATCCTTGAAGGAAATATTATTTTAGGAAAATTTTAAACCATATTCAATTGAGCAAAAAAACAAAAGCCATCCTTGAAGTGTCAAATGTGATGAAAAATAAAAATGTGGAATAGAGAGTGTATCAAGTGAAAGATAATTGAGAATTTTCCATTAGAAGCAATAAATACGGGCGCCTGGGTGGCTCAGTCGTTAAGCGTCTGCCTTTGGCTCAGGTCGTGATCCCAGGGTCCTGGGTTCGAGCCCCACATCGGGCTCCCTGCTCAGCGGGAAGCCTGCTTCTCCCTCGCCCACTCCGCCTGCTTGTGTCCCTGCTCTCGCTATCTCTCTGTGTCAAATAAATAAATATTAAAAAAAAATTAAGAAGCAATAAATACTTAACTGATTAACGTAATTCAGCTTGCTACTTCATTGTAATTTTTTTTTTCCCCTCATGGTAGTTTACAGGGAACTGCAAAGAACTAAAACTCTAGATTAAAAAAAGAAAAAGTGTTGCTGCAGGGTCAACTTTGTTGTGTTTGTTGATGAGACTGGTCTTTTATCACATTACCCCGGGTCAAATGTATAGTTTGAATTTGTTTCTTTTTCTTTTGGGAAAAAACCTAACAAAGAAACAGTTCTGTGTTCTGGTTGCTTCTATGTGAATCTCATAGCAGTGTTGACTTTCCACTTAGTTCACAGAACTTTCATTGTATTTTATCTTAAATAAAAAAGAATATAGGAATGGATTTTTTCTTTTCTTTCTAGACTGGTCTACATTTTTAAGATTTATTTTACAAAAGGATACTTGTTACAGATTACGTTTAATTAAAAGATGTCCCATACTAAAGACAAAAGAGTTTTCTTTATTGAAGAGGATATTATTAGGTTTTTAAGCCAGTTGAAAGTACTAGTGATCATATCATACAGTAGTTGGTTCTCATAATTAATTTTCCATATAAAATTGTTGGAATCACCAAAGAGATGTTGTTAAAACTGTTGGAATCACCAAAGAGATGTTGTTAATCCCATTTTGGCATTGCCACAATATTTTTTAACTGACATTAAAATAATTATTTGGGAAGCTTTTTTGAGATATTGAGATAAGGTTTATTGTTATTTTCTTCATGCAAACTGTCATAATCCTAGGAAATTTCAAGACACACAAATGACCCTGTTCAACCTTGGAGTTAATCAAATTCCTAGCTTCAGTAGCACTCCCCCTAATGTACCTACCTGATGCAGGGCCACATTCTGGCCAGTTCTGCATCACCCCAGAAGTTATAAATTCCTCTGCCTCTCTTCCTGATTACCACCTTTGTTCTGGTTCTTTCGCAGAGTTATTCCCACTGCATTGTCCTGTGCCTTTGGAGATGTCTAAGCCCCCTAAATTCATGAAGAGTAGGATTGTGCCATCACCTTTGCATTATGTAGACCTAAACTCAACCTACTATCTATAGATACTCAAGATTTATGGAATAAGTGACTGAATGGATGAGTCAAATACTTGTCCATTGTTTGCCGTGGAACTATAAACGGCTGCCATTGACAACTGATGATCTTAGTAAAGTGAGAATGACGACTTTTGCCTTATTAAGATGGCCATCAATTTAATGGACAATAATATTGGAAAAAGAAGAAAGATTAATGATACTTTTAAACAGAAGTGGTAGGTAGAATTAATAATAACTTTTACTGTTTTTAAAATTTGATGTGTTAGGCTCTTACCTACATGCCTTATTTATGTATAGAAACTCAGTGAGACAGGCATTTTTATCTAAAATTTTAGGGGTGAGGAAACAGATGCAGACAGACCAGTTAAGCAACTTGTTCAAGAGTAAGGATATAAACCTTGTACTATCAAACTTCAGGATAGGATCATTGACAAATTAAGCAGAATATTTTTTATTATGTTAATCACCATACATTACATCATTAGTTTTTGATGTAGTGTTCCATGATTCATTGTTTGAGTATAATACCCAGTGCTCCATGCAGAATGTGCCCTCTTTAATACCCATCACCAGGCTAACCCATCCTCCCACCCCCCTCCCCTTTAGAACCCTCAGTTTGTTTCCCAGAGTCCATCGTCTCTCATGGTTCATCTCCCCCTCCGATTTCCCCCGCTTCATTCTTCCCCTCCTGCTATCTTCTTTTTTTTTTTTTTAAACATATAATGTATTATTTGTTTCAGAGGTACAAGTCTGTGATTCAGCAGTCTTACACATACCCTTCCCAATGTCTATCACCCAGCCACCCCATCCCTCCCACACCCCACCACTCCAGCAACCCTCAGTTTGTTTCCCGAGATTAAGAATTCCTCGTATCAGTGAGATCATATGATATGTGTCTTTCTCTGATTGACTTATTTCGAAGCAGAATGTTTTGAATATCACCTGGAAACTTGTCAAAGGATACTATATTTGAACATAATAGGCAAGTTTCATGTTTGAGTTAGGTTTAAGTAAGGCATTTATAAATTGTCCATTTAAAACCGTTTTAGAAAGGAAATATATTTACTGTGAGAGCAGCATCCTTATTTTGAGAGCTAACTTCTTGCTCTTCTTAATAGCCTTCACAGGCAACACATTCAAGATCTCTCAAAGAGATCAAAGGATGCCCAGGATTCGTCTTTCCCAGCCACAATTTTGGGCTGGGCCTCCTGGCCATGTTAGTGATAGATGATGTATCCTTTAACAAAAGAAAAAGACCTTCCTTAGTTACCCAATTTAGTTCAGTGTTTGGACTACATCGTTTGCTACCTTCCTTTTTAAGTGAGCAGTTCAATTTCTAAAAAGTAACCTGGAACAGCTTAAAAAAATTGTCCTTTCCCTTGCTCAGGTTAGTGAGTTTCTGCTCACACTCTTTACTTCTCTTATGACTTGGAGTAGACTCAGAGTTTTCATTGGTAACTGCCCCACACTCCCCTTAGCAATATTGGAAACTTTAAAGCATTGGGCAGGGAATGGGTAAGATCCAGTTTTATTTAAGGCTCTCCGGATCCACCTTAATAATAGTCTCTATTCCCATGAGGGAGAAATGAAAGGCAAGACTTACATCAGCTTAGTCTCCTCACTTTCTTAGGAACCAAAATGTTCCCAAGGTCAAAAACACTGTGAAGTAACTCTCTAAACCTATCTTGGAGAGCACTGCATTAGAAATACAGTGAATGGAAATTGCTCTTTAACTGGACATGAGTCTCATTTTATTTATTTATTTATTTATTTATTTATTTATTTATTTATTTATTTATTTATTTTAAAAGATTTTATTTATTTATTTGACAGAGAGAGACACAGCGAGAGAGGGAAAACAAGCAGGGGGAGTGGGAGAGGGAGAAGCAGGCTTCCCGCTGAGCAGAGAGCCCGATGTGGGGCTCGATCCCAGGACCCTGGGATCATGACCTGAGCCGAAGGCAGACGCTGAATGACTGAGCTACCCAGGCGCCCGGACATGAGTCTCATTTTAAATGCCACTGTTTATATTCTTTATGTCTGCCTTTCTTTTATTTTGAATTTGTTTCACCTTGTAAAGATTAAGAAGAGCATGTTCTACCTTTTAAATGTGAGAATTGAATTATTAATAGTTTTTGGATAAAAAATTGTCTCCTCTTTCTTCTACCAGAGGTAGTACATTCTCACAAACTTTGGGCCTCACTGATATAAAGTGTCATTTGAAGTTTTTCACTAATTCAGCCTTTAAACCTTTTTATTTCTTCCTTGATTTATGACACAGCTTGTTTCTTGAATGGAGAAAATATAAGGACTACATGTAATCTGATTAGATTCCATTCCTCGTGTGTCTTCCACATTTAGTGGAGGCTACTAATTAAATCCTGATATATTTTTTATTCATTTTTCAAGTTTTAATTCATCATCCCAAGATGGCTATAGTTGGTGTGTTGCCCCCTCCATATTGTATCATGATAATCTATCCATGTCTTTTTCTCCTTTTTCTCTTTATTAAGGGTAAGATTGTATCATCTCACATCAAACAGTGTGTGCCTCCAGTCTGATGTTGGCCGTAGCCACCTTAAGCTGCTGAGACTTACCATAAGCAGAGAAACTCCATCATTCCAGAAGTCATGCTAATTCACTCTGGTTCAACCTCACATTCTTTGTAGTAATGTAGCTTGACTTTTGGATAAATTGATTCATACCATTTTATTTATTTATTTATTTATTTATTTATTTATTTATTTATTTTAAAGATTTTATTTATTTATTTGAGAGAGAGAGACACAGCGAGAGAGGGAACACAAGCAGGCAGAGTGGGAGAGGGAGAAGCAGGCTCCCCGCAGAGCAGGGAGCCCGATGTGGAACTCTATCCCAGGACCTTGGGATCATGACCTGAGCTGAAGGCAGTTGCTCAACCAACTGAGCCACCCAGGCGCCCGATTCATACCATTTTAAAGAAATACAATATTAGGTAGCTGAATCCAAGATAAAAAGAGCTACCTTGCTTTGGTAGGCAATATGCTTTTTTTAAATCTTTTTTAAAGAGAGAGAGAGAGTGAAAATGAGAGCAAGTGCGGGCGGGGAGGCAGAGGAAAAGAGAGGATCTTAAAGAGAATCTTTGGCAGGCTCCACGCTAGCACGGAGCTCAACACGGGGCTTGATCTCATGACCCTGAGATCATGATCTGAGCCAAAATCAAGAATCACGAGCTTGACCCACTGAGCCACCCAGACGCCCCATTGTAGGCAATATTCTTGACACTGCTAATCATTTCATGGTTTTTAAAATAATGTAGCTAGCTTTCCTTCTTCTCCTCCCTCCCTTCCTCTTTTTCAAGTTTCCTCTAATGTTTACATCTTTTACTGGTTTACCCAGTATTGCCATCCGAAGCTACTTTTTGATCACCTGGTATTTGAAGATAACTTCTATTCTAAAGCTTATTTCTTAATTAACAAAATTTCATACAAAACTTCACAAAATTTTAAAAATGGCTTAGCTTATGGTGGTTAATAGCGGATATGTGGTAGTAATTAGTCAAAATAAAGTATCTCTTATATGTGAAGTGTTGCAAAATTCTTTGTAAAATTAAAGTTATGTTTACAAGATTATTGAGTCTTTGTGGATGAAATTTTTTACTTCTTTAGATGTTTGGAGGTAGGGGAGTTTTAGTGATAGAAACATATTCTTAATTAGTAATTATCAAATCCTTTATTAAGCAGTCATCATTTTGGTGTTATAGTGAGCAGCAGTCGGTAGGCTTAGGGAAAATTGGCCGAGTATGGAAAAATTTCATAAGGGGAAAAACATTTCGTAGATGTATAGTTGTTGCCTTTCTTCTGTGTCTAGATGGTTAGAGATGACTATATTCTTGGATATTGTTTTCAAAATTGGAAGTTATTTAGAAAAGAAAAAGTGAGATGAGGAATTAAAGAAAGCACATAATATATGGCAAAATAATGGCAAACAACAGCAAAACCCCACAATTATATAGAAGACAGAAACCACATGCTGTGATAATAAATTTAAATGACATTGGATACTACAATTAGGCGTCTGTTCTTTTCATATTTTGTGGATTGCAACCTCTAAAAACATCTATCTTTTAAATAATGGCTTTCCAAGGTACCATATATGTGGTGCATGTGTGTATTTTAAAATTAGATATAAGATAAATATATATTGTGGTCTGTGTGAAAATTAAGGTAATGCAAAACTGTTGCATTCACATATTTTTAACAACTTGAATTTGAGTTTCTTTAAAGACTAAAGGCAAAATATATCTTTTTCCACGGCCATAGTTTGTGCAAAAGTAAAAGAATGTGGTGATCCATTTGTAGGAGTAAGAAAATTGAACTCTTTCACACATTTTATTTATTTATTTTTAAAAATTTTATTTATTAGAAAAGGCACTCAAGTGTGCACGAGCAGGGGGAGAGGCAGAGGGAGAGGGAGAAGCAGGCTCCTCGCTGAACAGGGAGCCCAATGTGGGACTTGATCCCAGGACCCTGAAATCATGACCTGAGACGAAGTTAGACGCTTAACTGACTGAGCCACCCAGGCATCCCTCTTTCACACATTTTATAATTAAAAAAGTGATTAGTTATATAGGTACTAGTGATTACTAGAGTTTCTAGACTATACATTAAAAAGATAGCATGTTACTCTTTCCGCTTTAAAGTATAGTGTCTTGTAGCCAGTGGATCACATAGCTGAGATGGGTAATCGCTGGCATTGTGCTTCAGACTTTAGATCTATCAAATAAAAATGAAAAACATTTGGATATGATTATGATTAAAGACCAAAGACATAAAGGGATGGAGAGCAATAAGTTCAGACATAAGGAACAGTTGGTTTACCCTAATTATAGCCATCTTGATTTTTCTTTTTTCTCCTGTATGTATCAATTGGAAGTTTGGTAGAAAATTAACCCTTTTGCCTAATGATATAAATAAATTTGTTGCAGATTTTCTAAAAGGACTTTATGCCCTTCAACTCAAATTTCAAAAGTCAGTTGCAGTTTGTACTGGCCACAATTCTTCCCTTTGATCTAGTTCAATAGTTCAGTTTTCATTTCCTATAACTGAATTTCTTGTATCTACCATCATCTAAATGAGGATGTGTTGACACAAATGAGAAGATCAAAGATTCAGCTAAAGAACTCTCACATTTGGATTAGGCTGAATTGTGTGGAAGTGTTGCTGAATCTAAGAAAATAATGGAACATTATGTGTAACCATAACGATTTTGCAGATTGTTTATTGTTGCCAGTCAAGCATTAAAATACGGCCTAAAATTCTGACTCTTCTGTCTCATAAATCTTCTCATAGATTATTAAGATTGTGGAAATTGGGACATTTCTTGTTTTCCAATACAGATGAATTCATTGAGGTATAGATTATACTATTGCTTTCCTTTCATTCCTGCGTCTCCCACTTTTTATCATGAGTGCCTTCATTTATTCTGTACTCATCTTACATGGGAAGTTACTGGCTTCTCTTCTAAATGTTTTGGAAAGAGTGGTACTCATTGACTTTATTGACAGGTGCATATTATACAATCTCTTAGGTACCTAACATGTTTTTGCTTATTATCTGAGGGTCATTAAGCACAGATATGTGAGTGACTGTGAGGCAAAGAGCCACATCTCTCAGTGTCCTAGGCCTATTGAAGCATTGTAAGGTTTTAAATGCATTGCAGACTTGATGGTTTTCTCTACTAATTATCCTCTGTATTTACTATTAGTCCTAAAGCAATTGCCTCCTCCCCATCTTACATCCTGACCCCTCAACATACCCACAAAAGCAGCTGAAGCTTCTAAAATAGAATGATATTATATATGTACCTATTGAGGTCTGGTGATTCTGAGGAAATGGGAATATAAAGAAGCAAGGTCATTTCAAAACTGACAAGTTCTTCAGGGTTTTGTGTTTCAGTTTGCTTCTCTACTGTTTCACACTAGCAGGTTTGGACTGATTAGCATAATGTTGTAAACTTCTTAGGAAGTGGCAGGAAGGAGTGCCATGATAGTAGTATTTTGAAGTATGACTCATGTTTTGAACCACGTTTTAAATCCTGTCAGAATCCCCAGAACGTACCATGGTAATGGTAAAGACCTTTTTATGGTAAAGACCATTTAAAGAAAAATGCCTTTCCCTCCATTCCAAACCATTTTTTTTTCATTCCACCGTAACTTTTTCTTTCTAAAACAGATTTAATCATGTGCTCCATCTTTCTAATCCATTTTGGCTCCCTGTTCCTTCTAGCAGTAGCTCTTAACAAGGAGCTTCTGAAATGTGCACATATCTGGAACCCCTCACCAGAAACTCTCATTTCTTGGCAGGAGTAGAAAGCCTATTTGACAAAGAGTTTGTTCATTGTTTCAGGTGCCTCTTTATGCCCTGTCCCCACCAAAGTTTCTCATCCTATGTCATGCCATTTGCTTCAATACCTTCTGTTCTTCTCTAGCCGTACTAAACCCGGCTAAGACACAAAGCATTCTATTCCGTCCCTCTATCCTTTTGTATAGAAGCTGTTTGCTACTGCCCTAATACCTTCTCCTTCCCATTCCCTCCTTCCCTTCCTCCCCTTCACTCCAGGTCTTTCATCTGTCAGACTACTTAATCTTTCTAGATTCTCCTCTAATGACAAATCTTTCCTCACTCCCCCATGTAGAAGTAGTCACTCTGTCTTTTGTGTTTAGCGTTTATATTTGATTATGATTTTTTTCAGGAGTGCATCTCTCCCATTAAACTGTGAGCCCATTGAAATCATGTAATTTATCTTGTTCATGTTTATGTTAAATGAACACATGGGTGCATAATAAAGTGAAAGCCTCTTAGGAATTTAAATGGATAGTTTGTGTGAACACTGTTTTTAGATGCATTATTAAGTTGAGGTTCATGATCCGCCATCAAGACCTATGTTAATACTGTACATAATTTTATTTTTCATAATATATATTCCCATTAAAACTTGCACATATATTTATTTATTTTTCCATTTCCCACCCCCCCCCCTTGTGTCCACAGACGAAATCTTACAAAACTGTCCCTCATCTTCAGTCACATGCTGGCAGAAATCAAAGCCATCTTTCCCAATGGGCAGTTCCAGGGAGATAACTTTCGTATCACGAAAGCAGATGCTGCTGAATTCTGGAGAAAGTTTTTTGGAGACAAGTAAGTACAGATCATTATAGTCTGCATCCCTTTTTGAAGAATGACCTAGTCCTGCCTGCGGTTCCATATGGTATAGATTTTACTTGAATATTTTGAGACTGTACTTATGCATTTTTGATGAGTATTTTGATTGCTAATTTTTCTGTTCAGCCACCAAAAGTATGCTTTAATAACTGAATAGTTTTATGTTATTGCAAAGCAAATATCAGTTGTACTATATTTACTTGATGAGCATCCACTGAGTTAAATAGCTTGCTCTAAGAAGCAAAGGTATGTAAGAGGGAATCTCTCAGAAGCTCACAACTTTTTATGACTCAGTACATACTTAAGACACATACGCACAATAAAAGGCAGAAAGGGATAGATACTTTCAAAATGGCACGAATAAATTGTTCTGACAATTCAGAGAGGGCAGCAGTTGCTTCATGATTGAATGAATCAAGGAATGCTTCTCAGAGGAGGTGGTATGTAAGCTTGGTTGAGACCTGATATTCAGGTGGGAGAGAAAGCCTTGGCACCCCAGTTCAGGCTTTCTTTGTATCATTGCAGAGAGTAAGTGTGTAAACAAGCTAGAGAAAATGAGGATCATGTTATCACAAAGGGGCAGATAGAGATGATTTCCTTTAGGTACTTCCTCCCTGACACGAACTTTGGTGAGCACCCTCAGAATGTCCTTGAATGCAGGCAGAACCCTGGCTGAGTGTGAAGGGGGAAGAGTGATTGCTTACACGTAGATTCTTGTTCTCATGCCGTAGTTAAAAGTCTGTATTTATACGTTAACTGGTGAAATGAGACCTATAAAATGTGGTATACACTTTTGATGGTCTTATTGACGACGCTGGTGAATTAACTGGAACAATGGGTTTCCTTTTTTTTTCTCTCTCTCTTTATGAAGTGCTATGCTTATTTAAGTGCTAAGTGCTTAGCTTCATAACTTTTGGCTTCAGAAATATTAAAACCCTTTCCGTGTGTCTTAAATAAAATGTACTCTGAATGACTTTTTGGCACCAAAGGGGGAAATACTGTTATTGCCACTAACATGGACATTTTGTGTTCCAGAAATCTAGCTATTTATCATGCTCCTATATCCATTCACAAGTGCGAAATTAAAAGGAAAGGTTCATCCTCATCTAAATTAGAATAACAGCCAAAAGTACACTAATTAAATATTTGTGGACCATAGAAAGCAGAAAGGCATTGCCCAATGCTGGGATTCCGAAACTGAGAGGGTTTCTTAAAGTCACAGCTCATATATTAACACCTTGAGCCTAAGGCAAACACTTGGTAACCTTCAAAATCTACTTTATCTTAAAATTTTAAGAAAATTTATAGGCCACAATGTTTGTGGTATTTCTTTTTGAAAACTGAAAATTCTGGTGAGTTACAAAATTGTTTGCTTGTCAAAAGGTCAGTAAAAAATAGAAAGATTGCTGACATTTTTTTTTTAAGAGAGAAGTTTGTTTTGCTGGCACCTCAAGCCACAGAGAATTATGCATTTGAGACCTCTTTATTTCCCTTTATATATAACCATAAACATCAAGGGGCTGACGTTTCTGTCCAACTGCTACATGAGTGAAATCACTATTAAATCAAACGGGGGTGTTGAAATACTGATTAAATACTCTCCTTACCCTCCCAAACCTTTATACCTTTTTCTCCTGTCTTCACTTACTTGAGAAGGCTGTTTCATTTTTCTTTAACATTTTCCTTTTGGGATGAGAGCCAAATTTAAAGCTCCTTCTGGAACTCAGATATATTTCCATAGTCATCAAAATTAATGATTCTTTTATTAGATCATTGGAGAAACCATCTTTATATTCTCTGTGGGTTTTCACCTTATTGCACAATATTTTATTGAATGAATAAGCAAATGCATGAATGATGTAGCCTTTCAAAAGTTTGAATTCTTTTATCTTCTTCATGCTCTAATACTAGCTTATATTTTTGCATAACCTCTCATATAGAAGCATCTCTGTCATTTATCTCACTACACATTGAGGCCATGTGAGAATGCTTTCATTTGATCTAACCAGTGCCTTTAAACTTGAGAGTGTATTGTTCCCAAAAACAGAATCATTGAGGAGTTAGTTCTAAAAACAGCCAATCAGGTTATGATTTTTATAAAGCAGTTTTTAAGTTTAAGGTATTATTGTAATTTTTTTTCAAAGTAACCGTCAGAATAAGATACTAAGATTGAATTAAAATTGGGAAAAAACTATTTTTCAAAAGATTTTGTAAAACTCCTAAAGGCAGTTTTGGTATTCAGGCCTCATAAAATCAGGAAGCAAGAAAAAATGTTTGTATTTTATTTTTATTTTTTTAAAATTTTAGTTCCAGTATAATTAACATAGAATGTTATATTAGTTTCAGGTGTACAATATAGTGATTCAGCAGTTCTATACATTACTCAGTGCTCATTACGATAAGGGTGCTCTTAATCCCCATCACCTATTTCATTTAATCCCCCCACCCACCTTCTCTTTGGTAGCCACCAGTTTGTTCTCTATTTTAAAAGGTTTTTTGTTTGTCTCTTTTGTTTGTCTGTTCATTTGTTTCTTAAATTGCACATATGAGTAGAATCATTTGGTGTTTGTCTTTCCCTGACTGACTTATTTTTAGCGTTAAACCTCTGGATCTATCTGTGTTGTTGCAAATGGCAAGGTTTTATTCTTTTTTTATGGGTGAGTCGTATTTCACTGTACATGAATACACAGCTTCTTTATCCATTCATCTATTAATGGACACTTGATCTCCTTCCATAGCTTGGCTATTGTAAATAATGCTGCAATAACATAGGAGTGCATATATCTTTTCATATTAGTGTTTTTATATTCTTTGGGTAAATACCCAGTAGGGGAATTACTGAATCATATGGTAATTCTAATTTTAATTTTTTGAGGACCCTCCATACTCTCTTCCACAGTGGCTGCACCAGTTTGCATTCCCACCAACAGTGCATGGGGCTTCCTTTTTCTCCACATCCTCACCAACATTTGTTGTTTCTTGTGCTTTTGATTTTAGCCATTCTGACAGGTGTGAGGTGATATCTCATTGTGGTTTTGATTTCATTTCCCTGATGATTAGTTATGTTGAGCATCTCTTCATGTGTCTGTTGGCCATCTGTATGTCTTCTTTGGCGAAATATCTGTTCATGTTTCTGCCCATTTTTTAATTGGATTATTTGGGGGGTTTTTTTGGTGTTGAGTTGTATAAGTTCTTTATATATTTTGGATACCAGCCCCTTATTGGATATGTCATTTGAAAATATCTTCTCCCACTCAGTAGGTTGTCTTTTTGTTTCCTTTGGTGTGTAGAAGGTATTTTGTTTTGTTTTTTTGTAAACTCTATGCCCATCATGGGGCTTGAAATCATGCCCCTGAGATCAAGAGCCTCATGCTCTACCGACTGAGCCAGCCAGGTGCCCCCAAAGCTTTTAATTTACTTTTGATGTGTCTACGGCCATACCACCCTGAACGCGCCCGATCTCGTCTGATCTCGGAAATTTACTTTTGATGTAGTCCCAATAGTTTATTTTTGCTATTGTTTCCCTTGCCTCAGGAGACATATCTAGAAAAAAGGTTGTTATAGTCAATGTCAAAGAAATTACTGACTGTATTCTCTTCTTGGATTTTTATGGCTTTAGGTCTTACATTTAGATCTTTATTCCATTTTGAATTATTTTTGTTTATGGTGGAAGCAAGTGGTCCAGTTTCATTCATTTGCATATAGCTGTCTAGTTTCCCAAGCACCATTTGTTGAAAAGACTGTCTTTTTTCCCATTGCATATTCGTCCCTCCTTTGTTGAAGATTAATTGACCATATAGTCATGGGTTTATTTCGGGGCTCTCTATTCTGTTCCATTGATCTGTGTGTCTTATTTTTATGCCAGTACCAACTGTTTTGATTATTACAGTTTTGTAGTGTGTCTTGAAATCCAGGATTCTGATACCTGCAGTTTTCTTCTTGTTTTCAAGATTAATTTGCTGTTTCGGGGTCTTTTATGGTTCCATACAAATTCCAGGATTATTTGTACTAGTTCTGTGAAAAATGTTGTTGGTATTTCGATAGAGATTACATTAAATCTGTAGATTGCTTTGCGTGGTATGGACATTTTAACAATATTTTTCTCCTAATCCATGAGCATGGGATGTCTTTCCATTTCTTTGTGTCATCTTCAACTTCTTTCATCAGTATTTTATAGTTTTCAGAGTACAGGTCTTTCACTTCCTTGGTTAAGTGTATATGTAGGTGTTTTATTCTTTTTAGTACAATTATAAATGGGATCGTTTTTCTTGATTTCTCTTTCTGCTACTTCATTATATGTGTGTAGAAATGCAACAGATTTTTGTATATTGATTTTGTATCCCAGCAGACAAAAATCCTTAGGTGTCATATGCCTAATACTTCATTTCTGTGCTTCTCAACCTTTTCAAAGGCATGGCAGGGCCCACCTCTCTGCTCAGGACTCAAGCCCAAGCTGCCAAAAGGCTGTGTCTAACTGGAGTCCCAAGTAGATCAATAACAATCATGTGTCATGGTAGACTGGTTGGGAAGGTCTGCATTTGTTAGGCTTTTATGCAAATTCATTGAATGTTTCAATGGTTGAGTCCTGCTTTTGCTTTCTTAATCTGTTGACCAGGAGATAGTAGAAATATGTAGAAAAAGAGAAGTGACATTATTGAATAAATATGTCTAAGTAAATTCTGCATAATAAGGTCAGTACCAAACTGAATCTTTGCACTCTGGAATAGTAGTTTAGAGTCCAGAAACTAAGCATGAGCCTCAAAAAGTGGATTGCTAACTGTTTAAAACAACAAAAATTCATCGATGGGCTTAGACTGTGGGTAACAGTTCTTTTTCTTTTTTTATTTTTTTTTAAGATTTTATTTATTTATTTGACAGAGAGAGAGAGAGAGAGACAGCGAGAGAGGGAACACAAGCAGAGGGACTGGGAGAGGGAGAAGCAGACTTCCCGCAGAGCAGGGAACCCAATGCGGGGCTCGATTCCAGGACCCTGGGACCATGACCTGAGCTCAAGGCAGACGCTTAACCAACTGAGCCACCTAGGTGCCCCAACAGTTATTTTTCTAAGCAAGTCAGGTAGCAGGTTTTGGGCCACTGGTGCTAAGCACTTCTTTACACTGAGGTAATAGATTTAGATATACATTTCCATGAATTCTATGAATTCTGTGAATCTCTTACCATGAATTCTAAACCTGCATCTTTTTATGTGTTATTTTCTCTCCATCCTTACTTCACGTTCTGTTCTTCAATTTCAAGTTCAAATCCTTCCCTGTATTATAGCAACAGCTTTCTGACTGGCCTTTGTATTTTCAGTAACAACCTGTCCTGTTGTGTTTCTTAGACTAGAGAGCTCTCTCAAAAAAACAAAACAAAACAAAACACAGAACTAATCATTCTATTTTTTTGTTCGTTTTTGTCTGAAGTGCTTCTACAAATTGTTATTGATTCTAGGTTAAAATCTAAAATCCCATTAATAGGGGTGCCTGGGTGGCTCAGTTGTTAAGCGTCTGCCTTTGGCTCAGGTCATGATCCCAGGGTCCAGGCATAAGCCCTGCATCTGGCTCCCTGCTCAGCGGGAAGCCTGCTTCTCCCTTTCCCACTCCCCCTGCTTGTGTTCCTGCTCTTGCTATCTCTCTCTCTCTGTCAAATAAATAAATAAAATCTTTAAAAAAAATAAAATCCCATTATTATGACAAGCTTTAGGAAGTTTTTCGTTGCTGCTGTTGTGTTTTTTTTTTTTTCTGTCTTCATCTCTTTGTAGTCCGCTCATCCACAAAGAAAGAACCTAACTACACAGCACTGTTACGTTTCCCAATGTGCATTTTCCCCCCCATTCTTTGTGGTTTTTTCCCCTAGATTGCATCCACTGTTTGGAAAGCCCATGCCACTTTGGAAACTACCCTAATCTAAGGTGGATATCCATACTCTTTGCTTCCAAGTGCCTTTGCTCATATCTGTCCTATTAGACTGCAGTGAACTGCTGACATGATCACATTTCCCGATAGACTAGAAAAGGTTTTTTGAAAGCAAGGTCCTGCCTTCCTGATTTTTGTTTCTCAGAACCTGGCACATTTCCTGGAATGTGTACACACTAATAAATGTTAACAGATTGTATGAATAATTAGATGGATAAGTGAATGGATGGATGATACTTATTATCTGCTCAAAATTTTCAGTGACTTTATTATTTACAAATTGATTTTTTTTTTTTTTTAAATCCTCAGTTCCTACAGGTCAATTCTCCAGAAGCCCGTTAGCTTCTTCTTTCTTTTTTACCATCCCACAATTCCTCAAGTATGGTTCAGAAGTCCCCTTTTCTGGACTGTTCTCACTAATATACACCCTTCCATATGCTCAACTTTAATTATTCCATGCCTCATGTCCCTGTTGTGTTTTAGACATGTTTGTATTATTGAATGTATGTTTACTTTGTGGGTCTTTCCTGCTTGACTGTAAGCTTCTTGTTGACTTTTTATCCAAAAAATTTCATCCAGATACATTGGTAGAGTTATTATATGTCAAGCCCTGTTTCCAGTGCTTTCATATATGCTAACTTCATTTTTAATATCATCTTTAAACATTATCCTTTAAATGTATTGAATGAATCCTTCAGGTACTGTATACATAATAGACAGTAATTGTTGGGTGAATTCATGTATTTTTCTAGCATTTCTTTCTTTTACTTATGTCCTGGTCTTCAGTCAAGTTGGATTATTTGGCTCTTTCCTGATATATCAGCAATTACAGGTTTCTGTGTCTGTGCTCATACTGCTCCTCCCACTTGTAGGTTTTTATAATCTCTGGCGTATATGTTCTGACTAATCCCTCAAAGTGAGTCTTGCGTATGATTCTGTCTCTGTTGTTATTACTAGATCTCTTCTTAAACCCCCTAAGCTCTTGTTTATCCTTTGTATTTATTATTTTTATTGTTTAAATTATTTGTCTAGTTATTTTACTTCCCATTAGACTATAAGCTCCATGAAATCAGGCTTATTTATTCATCCTTGTATTTTCTGAAGTCTCTTAGCACAGTGTCTCATAAAAATATATTAGATTTCAGGAACTGTCGTTTACTTAATTCAAATGAGTTGAGGAGTAAAGGACTGTGTGTGAGCGTGTGCATATGTGAGATACAGACAGGGACACAGTTTGTTTGATTGATTGGGAGGCAACAGGCTGACAGGTATGTAGGTAGGTTGTCTGCGTTCAGGACTGACTGTAACATTTACTAGCTTTGTGACTTTGGACAAGCTGCTTGGTTTCTCCATGCATCAGTTTCTTCATCTGAAAAATGTTGATAATAATAACACTACCTCCTATCCAGGGTTGTCATGAAGGTTGAAAGAGCTAAAATCTACTGATAAGGCATAGAGAACAATGTCTGGCACATAATAAGCACTTTATGTTATGGAATAATTAACCAATTTAAAGGTTTCATCTTATTCAAAACTCCATTATATTAGTAATCCTGCAAATAATATTTTTTATATTCAACTTTGTATGATGGCTGTTCCATAGTCCCTAGAAATCTGAAAGCAAAAGCCAAAAATAAACAATAAATTTTCTAAAATTGGGTATAGGATAGAATATAAGAAACTGCCCTGCTTACCATGGAAAAAAATATATTTAAAGCTCATTTCACTGCCTCTACCTTTGATTTCCTGGGGAAGTGGTATGGACCTTCTTTGGTTTCCTGTATTCTCCTTTCACTTTTAATAAGAAATGAAGGACAATAGTCTCTTTACCTTTCCAGTGAGTAAGATACGTGTTATTCTAGTATATTAACTAGATCAGTGTTTCCTCTAGTCAAAGAAAAGGCAACTTAGTCATATTTAATTAAAGGAGGAGGTGCACAATAGAAATTCAGGACTTGTACAAGGTAACTGGACAGCAGGAGCTCAGAAAGAACAAAACTGACCTAGAACTCAAGGAATACTATTTAATATTTCTCTTATTTAGTCAACTTCTATTATTGCCTATTTTTTAAAAAAATCTAAAGATCTTTATATTAATAAGGAAAATGAAATTACAGGTCTATTTTGTATAACCCCTTATAACAAGATCTTAGATACAAAAAGCAAATAAGATGCCAAATTATAATTTTCTACCTTTAAGCAGTATGTATTCAATTTGGGGAAGATAGTATATACAGAGGTGATAAATATTTAAAACCAGTTCTGTGCCATTAGAAAGGTGCCTAAGGAATGTCACAGATACTAAATTATTTACTAGAGCGGTCAGAGGACCACTCAGGCTCCATAGAGGGGCTGGTATGACGTATGGGTTGCACATATGTTAATAAGGAGTCTGTTCTGTGGGAAACGCTGTGGTCGGGACTGAACTGTTACAGTGTCTGCTGAAGTTCAAAAGAAAGATACAGATAACTTCAAGGATACATAAATGCCTTCCTTTTTTCTCCTTTTTGTTGTTATTTTGTTCCTTTTCCTTCTCTCCACTCTGAATCCTTCAGTAAGTGACCTTTACCTAGTAAAATCACCATGACTTAGGTTCTGGTTCTCATCCTTGAACACTGATTTCATGGAACTGAACCAAGAGTATGTTTACAGAATGGACACAATTTAACTGAGCTCATAAGCTGATCTTATAACCCAGAATTTTTTTTTTTTTAATTTACAATGATTAATGCCACTGTCAGGCAGGTGACGATGTGTGTGCCACCATCGATAAATTATATGTGGAGCCATATCAAAATTCCTTGGTGAACATGGAATCCAAATAAGGGGTAGTGGTTTATGACCCACTGTAGGAGTTACCTACTAGGCCGGAAGTCCTTGCAACTGTTACACTCTCTCTCTCTCTCTCCAACTATGCTTTGAAAGTTCTGTCTTTCTCTGCCCCTTTGTACTTTCTTTTTCCATATACAAAGTTGTATTTTTAAAACTCTGTTCTTTCGAGCCCTGAGAACAATGGGGACCCATTGATGGGTTTTAGGTTGGGAAGTGGTCACTCTTGCATTTTAGGTGGGGTGACTCTTGCTGAAGTATGGATAATGAATTTGAGCAGTGGCTTCCAAACCCACTTGGTTATATTCATTATTACTAACTTATTAGTAAATACTTTTTTTGACCATATCATTATTTATCATCTGCATACATACATATATTTTTGTGTAAATAACATATATTCTCATATGTAAGACAAATAAAGGACATATAATACAAATTTTGAATACTATATAAAGGGGCACCTGGGTGGCTCAGTCAGTTAAGCATCTGACTCTTGGTTTCAGCTCAGGTCATGAGCTCGTGGTCGTGAGATGGAGCCCTGAGTCGGGCTCCATGCTCAGCTCAGAGTCTGCTTCAGATTCTCTCTTCCCCTTCTCATTCTCTCTCTCTTTCTCTCAAATAAATAAACAAACAAATAAATAAATAAATAAAATTTTCAAAAAAAAAAAACCTCCATAAAAATGCAAGTAGAATTTCAATATTTTCTTCTCATCCTGAAAAGAATCATCTTGTATACCCCCTGGGGTCTGATTGCCCCCCTCCACCCCCACACACTTTAGAAACTGAAAAATTAGAAGAGAAATAGAAGACTAATAGGTAGGAAGCTATTGTAGAAAACTAGGTGGTGGTTATAATAATATACATAAAATAATCAATATATAAAATAATATATGAAAGGTAATCAATACACCAAATAACTTATACATATATATAAGTAAAAGAAAGACATGAATTTGAGAATGATATAAAGATAAAATTAAGCATACTTGATTATCAAGATATATGAGACAAAAGAAAGGAGTCAAATGTGATGGCTCAATTTTTTATTTGAACAACTGAGGACCCTTCACTGAGACAGGAAAATAGGAAGAAGAGGGGATTTGACAACCTGATAAGTTTAGTTTGGCCTGTGTTTGGTTTTGTGCACCAAGATAAATCCGTGTGGTGATAAACATAGTAAGTTGGATATACAACCTTGAGACTATGGAAAGAATATAGAATAGGGATAGAGATTTTAGAATTGATAGTGTATTTATGAGAGTTTGCATATTGATAGCCTATAGAATACTTCTTGGCCTTATGAAATATTTAACCAAAAAATTAGTGGTAACTTTTAAAAATTTATTTTCCATAAAAATATTTTATTGACTTTCATTGAATAATTGGGAGTGACAGCACCAGTAGGTCTGAATTCTGACAGGGCAACATTTGGCTAGACCTGGGTGCCAGCTGCCCAGGTGAGACAGGCTCTCCTCCAATTCACTGCATTCCTTAGCTGGATCTCTTTACTCATTTCTCTTAACTGCCTGGTTCCCAGATATTTGAGTTTGTAATCTCTGAAAGGTATGTGAAGTCATTGGACTAATTGATGTAGACCATGAAGAATGTGCAGGGAGAATGAAGAGGACAGATCCTTAAAGAATGCTGATAAATGGGAGTACCTGTGTGGCATAGTTAGTTACGAGTTGGACTCTTGGTTTTGGCTCAGGTCATGATCTCAGGGTCCTGGGATCAAGCCCTGAGTCAGGCTCCACGCTGAGCATGGAGTCTGCGTGAGATTCTCTCTCTCCTTCTCCCTCTGTCCCTCCCATCCGTGCTCTCTCACTCTCTCTCTAAAATAAATAAATAAATCTAAAAAAAAAAAAGAATTCTGATAAATGAAGTATTCATAGAAGAAATTTAAGGAGATGGAAGAATCACAGAAAAGTAGGGGAAAAAACATGAGTGTGGTGGTATTACAGATGCTAAAGGAAGACAGGATTTAAAGAAAGAGGGAGATGAACCAGATAATAGTACTTAAAGATCAAACTAGATAAAGACTTAAAAGTTTGCATTAGATGTAGTAACAACAAGGCACTTATAACCTGATTTATTTTCTCTTTTAAGAAATTCTGTAGGTCTCCTTTATAACCAAAGCTTTAATAGGCTCCATGTGTTTATGCAGTTTCTTGTGTGAGGGTTTTAAAGTGTTGTTGAAAGTTGTATATTTCTTTTGCCTCAGCTTAACTTCAATATCTAGCAGACGTTGCCCGTTGCTTGTTAACTTATTTCACCTTTGTAGAGAGATTTATGAGGAGCTTTGTTTTATTATGGACTGTGTTGTTTGTAAGATGGGCTGGCCTCTTAATGCTAAAGGGAAGATCATTTTAAAGCCTTACTGAAGCCCTTCTGTGGCAGGACTTTCTAATTTTAGAATCTATAACTTCTTGATTTTATTTAACCTGACCTCAGCAGATCAAAGGTATCTTGCTGTGATCCACGTATCTCATGTGTCTTACAAACCTACCAAGTATCACTAACCTTTCAAAGAAAATATACTGAAGAAAGTTGTGCAGTAGAAAGAAAAGAACAAATACTCCACTGTTTTAAGACCAGAATCTTTGTTTGTTTATGGTTAATGGCTACTAAGTGGAAAAGTTAAACATGGAATTCTGACATATTCTTATGGATTATATTTACAGTTCCTCTTCCCATCCCTTTTCACCAATAAACTTTATTTCAAAGCCAGAAAATAAATGGAATTATGTCCAAAATAATTTCATGGCTATAGTAAATTAATCGTGTTCAAAAGTCTGGTTGTGAGACCAGAAGTTAGAAAGCATCAAATCTATCATATGAATGAGATTACTGAGAAAATCAGGAATAATGTTGAAGAAGCTATTTTCCTTGTTTCTGCAATCTTATAAAAAGTGTTTGATTCAAAATTTAACTTTCAGAATCTGAAAATGAGAATGATACTTGTCTGTTTTACAGAGAAGTAATGCTTGTCCACACTATAGACAAAATGTTATGAATGTTTTTGAGAAAAAATAACCCTAAATACCCAGCATGTGTGTCTTTCTGTATGAGAGTCAAGAATTTTCACAGGAATGGTTAGATCTAATTATGAACATCCTTGATAACCATGGTTGTTACCATGGTGTCCATGATGAATTGTAAGGTAACTATTTGACCAGAGTATTGATATGTTCTTTGTGTGAGTTCCTGGAAAACATTTGCTTTTCAAAAACAAACAAAAACTTTTGTGTTTAGAAACATTTGTGATGGAAGAGTAAGAACAGTATAGCTTGATAACAATCTATTTTCATATTCTTTAACAAATTACAGAAATAATTACAGAAAAAGAATGGCTTTAGGAAAAACTCTATACAAAATATCAACAGGCTTAGGAGTCACAGTACTATTTGAATCCATAATAAAAATCAAAACATATAAAATATCTTATGAATATTTCATTATCTTCTGACCAAAACTAGCCCTCAATTTAAAGGTATTGACACTAAATATATCTTCGTTGGTCAAAGTGAATTTTCTGACCAAATTCAGATGAAATTAAACATAAGAATGGGTTAATATAGATAGAACAGATTTTCATTTTGTTTAAAATCAAGGTGACATTTTATTTCCTTGAGCTAGAATGAATTTTAAACAACTACTACCATCACCGCTTCCACCACCACAGTGACAAAACCAATAACCACAAATAAACATTGACTTTCTTGTTTATATTATGGCAGGTACTACATCCATTCCCACATTTTCTTCTCTTTTTCATCTTAGAGTTTTTATGTAAAACTTTGTAAAGCTTTATATATTCAGTTTAATACACATACAGAAAAGTATAGAAAACATCATTGTAAAGTGAAGAATTTTTATGACATGAACACACTAATGTAAATGCCACCAAAGTAAATAGCATATTACCTATAATTCTGAGTACCCCTTCTCCCCAACCCCTCAGCAAGTTCCATACAGTCACTGTCTGCCTATGGTATCCTGACTTCTAGCATCATGGAATCATTCAGAGTTGAAATTATACAGTTATGTGCTTTAAAAAAATCTGGCTCCTTTTATTCTTTGTTTATGAAACTCACCCATGTTCTTATATGTGACAGACTGTTCGTTCTTCTTGCTCCATTGTGCAGCTATACCATACTTTACCTATTGATTCTTTTGATGATGGTCATTGGGTTCTTCCTCCTTCGGATTATTATCAGTAGTGCTATTATGAACTTTTCTTTTTATATTTTTAAAAACCCATGTATGCATTTCTGTTGGATGTGTACCAAGGAATGGAATTGCTGGCTTCTAGTTTCTGCATAATTTTAGCTTTAATGCTTCTAGGAGTTTTCTAAAGTGGCTTACCAACTGACTCACCTGTGAGCAGTGCCTAAAGGTTCCTGTTGCTCCATATCTTCTCCAACCCTTTGATATCCTTTGTCTTTTTTTTTTTTTTCTTCATAAGCCATACTAGTGGGGTCAAGTGGAATCTCACTGTGTTGTTGTTGTTTTTAAGATTTTATTTATTTATTTGAGAGAGAGCACAAGAAGGGGTAGAGTCAGAGGGAGAAGCAGACTCCCCGCTGAGCAGGGAGCCCGATGTGGGACTCGATCCCGGGAGCTGAAGGCAGTCGCTTAACCAGCTGAGCCACCCAGGCGCCCTTTCACTGTGTTTTTAATGTACATTTCTCTGATGACCAGTGAAGCTGAATATATCTTTGTTTATTGAACATTTTGATTTTTTGTGTGTATGTGAAAATCATTTGCCCAATTTTGAGTAGTAGTTATTAATATTTAGATGGGAATCTTTTGTCGATTATATGTTTCTCCCAATGTGTGCTTTCTTTTTCACATTGTTAGTGATCTATCTTCATGAACACAGGTTTTAATTTCTCTTTTTCTTTATCCTTTGAGCAATTGGGGGCCTGTTTAAATTTTTTGCCTGCTCCAAAGTAATGAAGATATTCTCTAGTTTCTTCTAAAAAAAAAAAAAAAACCCTTTAATCTTAGACCTAAATATGAAAGATAAAACAATAATCTAAAATAAAATTTGTATATGGTATTAGGTAAAGGTCAAGATTCAGTTTCTTCTATATGTATATCTATTTGACCCAGCAGCATTTTTTGAAAACATCATTCATTCCCCACTGCTGTTTAAATCTAATTGATATTGCATATCCAGTGTCCAAATATAGTTGTATTTCTTTCTAAAATTATTGTTTTGTTCCATCTACTTGTTTATTCTTGTGCTACTATCACACTGTCTTAATTATGCACAGAGTGTAAGTTTGTCAGTGTTGTTTTTATTGAAGATGGACTTGATTATTCTTGGCTTTTGACATCTCCCTATAAAGTTTAGAATCAGCCTACCATTTCCTACTGCAGAAATGTCTCCTAGAATTTTTGATTGGGGTTATATTAAATCTAAGAGTCAATTTGGGGATAATTGATATCTTTACAGTATTGAATCTGCCAGTCCATTAAAGTGTTATAACCCTCTGTGTCTTTTATATCTCTGATTGTGTGTTTGTGTTTATCTCATTCCTGTTTATTTAATATTTTCAGATGCTGTTGTAAAAATCAAGTATTTTTAAGTTTTATTTTCTAATGATACATTGCTTATTTATAGAAATACAACTGATTTTTATTCTGCAACCATGTTGAATTCTTATTTCTTTTCATAGCTCAATATATAAATTCTTTTGTATTTCCTACATATAAACCTGTGGTCTCAGGCAAATACTATTATAATTTTTGTTTTTAATTGATTCATTCTATGATTATATAATATATTTTAAAACAGTTTTAGCATATCTTTTATTTCTTTATTTCTAATAAACTCTAATGGCTTATAGAGAAAAATAAAATAATCACTTAAACTCCCAGCATGAGCCAGTTCTTATCAGTTAAACTGTGTATTGATCTCTCCCGACATTCTAGACAGTTTTTAGCATTGGCTCGTAAAGGACATGCAATTTCAAAAATGCTATTCCCATTTAAGTATGTCATGGACACTTTTCCATGACAATATTCTTTTGTACAACTGTTAATTGCTTTATAATATTATAATCTTTGAATGTAGTATGTCCTTTTATTACCATTGAGTGTATTTGTTTTTAATTTATTACTATTATGAACAACACTATATTGAAGAGACTTACGGATGGATATTTGTGCCACTGTGTATTTATTTATTTATTTTTGACATAATTTTGTTAGGTGAAATCCCTAGAAGTAGGCTTTCAGGGTCAAAAAATAATAGGCTTTTGAAACTTGCTGCCAGATTGCCTTCTAGAAGTGCTGTATAAATTCTCATTCACACCAGAAGTATATGACTTTTCAAACACCCTAGCCTTTGTTGAGATTCACACCTTTATTATGTGGATTTTTTTTTTCATAGGAGTTTAAAAGTAAAACCTATATCCTTTTATGAACTTGTGGTGTCATGAAAATGTTTTGCCTTCTTTTGTTTTTGTGTGTGTGTGACAATCTCCTAACATCTTTTGTCTTCCATTCCTTTTATTATTTTTTTTAAACTGCAAGATTTTCAAGTTAGAATATCCAATATACTCTTCCACTTTTATAGAGGAGGAGAAAAGCCTGGAAGATTTGAGTGGCTTGTCAGTTGCTGACCTACTGACAACTTTTCAGTTTTGTTTCCCTGTTATCTGTTTTTATCTGAAAGGACACTCCCTCTGTTTTCAAGACTATAAATAAAGTTACTCTTGTTTTCTTAGTAAACAGACCAAGACTTATCATCTAATAATAAAATAATATAGTCTTATATTAAGTTCTTATCTCTCCTGACATGATATGAATGGACTATTACTCTTTTTCAGTCCTCAAAAGATTTCTGTGTAGTGGAGAAAGTGACTGAGCACAAATTTCTAGGCTCCTCCTCCGTGTAACACTCCCTTGCTTTCCCTAGACACAGTTTAATTACACAAATTTTATTTTATTTATGTATTTATTTATTTAAGATTTTATTTATTTTATTTATTTATTTGACAGAGAGAGAGAGATAGCAAGGGCAGGAACACAAGCAGAGGGAGTGGGAGAGGGAGAAGCAGGCCTCCTGCCAAGCAGGGAGCCCAACACGGGGCTCGATCCCAGGACCCCAGGATCACAACCCGAGCTAAAGGCAGATGCTTAATGACTGAGCCACCCAGGTGCCCCTAATTACACAAATTTTAGTTGCACACCTTGTTTGTCTTGGGCAAAGGTGAGTAAGCTCCCTTTTCTCAGGGAGCTTCATCTCATGGGGTTTGCAAGGCACATCCATCTTTTTCTATAATAACTTTTGCACTTGACACAACATAATATATTTACAAGTCTTTCCACTTAATTAGATTGTGACTTTATTTATATTTCTGTTCTGAACCTACCAAAATGCCTAGGACATATAAAGTCTTTCTTAGGCAAATTACTTAACCTCTTTAAGCCTCAGTTTTCCCATCTGTATCATGAGGATAAATATATTACCGGCCTCATGGTGTTATTGTGACAAACTCCAGTAATATATATTGTAATAGGACTTGGTGATTGGCAGAGAGAGTAGACAACCAATCAATAAATGACAGCTCTTACTCTTACTGGATGTTTAAAAATCCTGAAATCATTATTATTCTGTGTCTGGCTAACCATTGGCCTTGTATTCCATTCTTTGTGGATTAACAGCTACTTGTGCTTTTTAGTAGATTTTAAAGTTAATTCAATTTGTAATTAAAGTGATTTATGATTGTAAGTGGCAAAAAGGACAGATTAAAATATCTCTGGGTTGGTGAGAGCTTGAAGCTTTTATGTTCTATTTCTTTAGTTTTTCTTCCTCTTTTCTATTCCCAGATCTCTGCCAGCACAATGAAGTTTGTACGTATTTGTAAAACAATTTGTCATTAATATTTTCTCTGACTTCATCTCTAGGGAAAGAGAGTAGAAACCACTACTTTCTGTTGTTGCTGTAGTTTAATTAAAGGTGTGAAAGCCATCCTCTCCTTTTCCCCTCCCCCCACACACATCAGGAAAGAAGGTGGTAGCAACTTGAAATCCTCTTTGGAAAGGCTAGATCCTTAGTGCAACAGTTTTAGAACAGGTTTTTTGTTTGTTTGTTTGTTTGTTTTAATAAGTCATTGTACGCTATTTCTGTTCTTCACTCATGAAATCCTCTTTCTCCCCACCATTCTCTATGTTGGGTGTTTGACTCAGTTGATCAAAGGAAAGGTATCTGTTGTACCAATTTTGTATGTAGTTAGTTAACCAGATAATGC
This sequence comes from Mirounga angustirostris, assembly GCF_029215605.1. Classification (NCBI taxonomy): domain Eukaryota; kingdom Metazoa; phylum Chordata; class Mammalia; order Carnivora; family Phocidae; genus Mirounga; species Mirounga angustirostris. The sequence goes on along the minus strand of NW_026991709.1, from coordinate 51,914,869 downwards.
CCTTTCTTCTTAATCCCTGTTACAACCCTTAATTGAGCTTGTTTGCACCTTTATCACAAGTGAACTGTGAGCAAGTATCATTTACACAAGTACTGTGGAAATGTGGCTTGCTGCTTTGTAAATTATTGTTGCAAGTGGTATGTTAGACTATAATTTTAGAAGTTCGTATGTTTTTTTAAGAATTTGCCCTGGGAAATCATTGGGTATTGAAAGGAATTATGATCTGCAAGCTCCTTAAATATTGGGATGAAGATAACTTTTTTATGGAAACGTATCAGAGGTATCTAGCCAGTTGATTTACTTTTTATACTTCATACACAAGATAACTTTCTCTTAAGATTTCCATACAAAAATAAAACATATACCATTCTTAAATCAATAGTTCTTTGTATAAATTTTTAAAAATTTGAATATTATGGTTCATGTCCCTTTTATGCATTGAATATTTGAACCTTAATTTGGAAAAGAAAATGTGCTTCTTAAGCACTACTTTCGTGGTAACTGTAATGAAACTGGACACAATTACATATTTACACTTCGCCATAAATCAATAGCCTTCTAACATTATCAGAAGTGTTCCTTGTTTTCTTAAAACAGCAACATTTTGTTAACCTTAGTCAGAGCCTGACGTGTGTTTCTTCTAAACGGCGTCTGATGTGGTATGTCTCTTCAGTTCTCTGTGGTTTCCTGTTTTTTTCATACATGGAGAAAAGCCTTTTGATGTATTCAGCCTCATATTTTTCTTTCTTTTAGTGGTATATCAAACCTAAACTTTCTTATAAATACAGCATGGTATCGTAAGCGTATCCCACCATTCATTTATTCATCTTGCCGCAGACCACTCCTTCTCTGGAATTCCTCCAGGACTTCCTTATATATCCCTCCCTCTAATTTTTTTTTTTTTTAACATTACACGTCTTATTTCTATCCTGTGTGTATCTTCTTCAAGGACAGATAGTATCTTGTATTTTCGTAATTGTATTTATCCACAGTGCTTTGCCTTAGCAGTTAAGAGATCAGTGACTCAAAGTATTGTTCCCCAGACCAGCAACATCAGCATCACTTGGAGACTTGTTAAAACTGTAAGTTCTCCAGCCCCACCTCAGTCATAATGAATTAGAATATCTTGGGCTGCAGATCAGCAATTTCTGTCCTAACAAGCCCTTCAACGATCCCAATGAATGCTCAAGTTTGACAACCGCTGCAGTAGATAATTATTGAATGAATATGTAATTGTACATTTATGGCGATGCTTCGCTGGGAGAATTGGCCTAGGATAGGGCCGATGTAGTCCATTCAGCCTGAGTCTTTTATTTCTTACAAGATACTAGAAAAGAAAAACCTAAGGCTTAAATATTTATAATCTTCTAAGAGTGTAGGTATAGCTCTTATGATGTCCTGTTGTAAAAACTGCAGCTTAAAATTTTAAAAACATGAAGGACTTCTTTCTCCCACCTTTTCAGGAGTAGGCATTTAACATTCCAAAAGGAGGAAAATGAACTAAGGGATGAATAATAAGTATTACTTATTTTCATGATGGGGAGGAGGTGGTGAAGGTCAGAAACCGGTCAGGTGGAGGACAGACTGGGAGACTTCCCTGGACACCGTTTTTTGCTCTTCTAAATTTTTAAACTACGTAAATGCGCTGCTTAATAAAAATTTTGATGCATGATATTTAAGAAAAATAAGTTTTCAATAAATAACTTTCTATATGCTAGCCAGTGTGACCAGTTAAACAATTTAAAATTTCCCTTTGTATTAATATGAAAGGTTAGATAACATGTTGTTTATCTGCAGAATACAAGGGGGTAATGGCTAAAATGCCTTCATGACTTTTCTCCTGCGCTTTCTTAAAATGGTGAATTACTCTTTTGTGCCATGAATAAAGAATTCCTACTATTGTGTGAACCCATCATCTTAGAGTTATTTTAAGGAAATAAAGAGGGGGAAAATTTAACTTGATTCAAAGTCAAATGATCTTGTGTACGCAAGAGGTCAGACACACAGGACTTTGACCTAATCCCTTCTTTTGGATGTATTTTTAGAAATATCTTGATAGTGAAGGATTTTTTTGAGAGAGAAATTTACTTAGATTTTTGTCACATTCTTAGCAAATGGAAAATAATCCAGTTAGCAAAACCCATTACTGATTATGAACACCTGTTTGTCTTCTTTTTTCTCAACTATTTGTCTTTTAATACAAATGCAATTAATTATATTACTGTTATGATTGAACTGTGCTATTTCAGTGGAAGGTAGTCTTAAATGACACTTGATTCAACTACTATTTTTTTTTTCCTTGCACAGAACTATTGTTCCATGGAAAGTATTCAGACAGTGCCTTCATGAGGTTCATCAAATTAGCTCTGGCCTGGAAGCAATGGCTCTGAAATCAACAATTGATTTAACTTGTAATGATTACATTTCAGTTTTTGAATTTGATATTTTTACCAGGCTCTTTCAGGTAAGCTTCCTATTTGCTTCATCCTTTCCTCCCTCCTGGTCTCCTTCCCTGTGTGCGCATGTGATGTGCGTGTGTTCATTTGTGTGCACGTGTATGTGTACATCTCTCTCTCACACACACAAACATATGAGAAATAGTCTCATTTTTGGTAGTCTATAATTTTGAAGTCGCTGGTGTAAGTTTTTGGTCATTTCTATATGTTTAGGGTTTAAGTTCGGAGTACCAGGTGCTATGAGGCTGGCGATTGCTTGTTACCTTTGAGAAGATCCATGCAAAGGAGCTTTGTTCTTAAATTTCCTATTTAGTTTCTCACTTTTAGCCCAGTAACTGACAGAATGCAAATTTTACAGGTGGGCATTTGCTGAGGTTGTATCCCAATGTCTCCCCTTTGTCTCCTGCTTTCATTTGGTGAGAAAGGAAATGGTAAACTTGGCAATAAATAGTAAATTTATCAGGTTCTGTATAGGAGAGTCCAGTGGTGTGTACTGTTGTACAACTTACGTTGCTCATTCAACCATATATTATAAACATTTTTTCATGTCAATAAATCTTTTTCATTAATATAATTATTAATTTTCAGCTGCTGTATAATATTCCATCAAAATAGTATGTCATTAATTTAACAAATTACTCTTTTGGTAAATTTAGGCTTTTTTTTTTTTTTTCCTGTTTCCTCACTGATATGTATGACTGTGACATAACCTTCTTGTCCTGTTTATTGTTTTTATTTTTTAGTCTGTCCTTTATAATTGTCTTTAGATAGCTTTTCAAAAGCAAGTGTTATTGAATGATGAAAGCTGGATGCTATCATTTTATTCTTTTGTATATCTTCGTGGAACTACCCTAAACATGAAGACTTGAAATTTGTGTTTTCTATTTGACTCTGCATTGGCAGAGTCAAATATATCATGTATGGCATTCAATTCAAGTAGTCACAAAATGAAAGAATCCCACTTAAAATCTTTATGCTTGTAGTAATATGAATTCTATAGTAAGTGAGGTAAATTGATCAGAAAACAGGCTTGCTTGTATTCTGATGCAATTTTTTATTACTTTAGTCTATAGTAAGATTTATTCTGTTTGAAACACGCTTTCAACAAATGTTGGGAGTATAATATTGGTTTTCATGTTTCCCATGTTATAAGAATTTCCCTTCTCTGATTTATGATTCTCCTTGGCACTAGTTTGCAAGGATCTGGTGACTGATTTATGTAAGAAAATCAAATTATGTGGGATTAACTTTTAATTTACGAAAGGACCTGTTAACAGAAGGCAAATTAATTCTTGTCAACAATACTTATAGAACACATTTTATTTTATTACAACTTTAAGATCATATTCTACCTGGATGTATAGGATAAGAAATTAGATAAATGATTGCAGAAATTGTGCTTTTGCATATTTTCAGTTTACACTAGTTTCATGATTATTCCCTTGGTATATACAGGCACATCTTGGAGATGTTGCAGGTTCATTCAGTTCCAGACCAGTGCAATAAAGTGAATATCACAATAAAGCAAGTCAAAAAATTTTTTTTGGTTTCCTAGTGCATATAAAAGTTATGTTTACACTGTACTGTAGCCTATTACATGTGTAATAGCATCATGTCTTAAAAAAGCAATGTATGCACCTTAATTTAAAAATACTTCATTGCTAAAAAATGCTAACCATCATCTGAGCTTTCAGTGAGTCGTAATCTTTTTGCTGGTGGAGGGTCTTGGTCTTTGCCTCAGTGTTGATGGCTGCTGCTGATCAGGGTGGTGAAGGTTGGGGTGGCTGTGGCCATTTCTTAAAATAAGACAGCAGTGAAGTTTGCTGCATTGATTGGTCCTTTTTTTCACAAACAGTTTTTTTCTGTAGCACGTGATACTGTTTGAAAGCATTTTACCTGCAGTAGAACTTCTTTCAAAATTGGAGTCAATCTACTCAAACCCTGCCGCTGCTTTATCAACTAATATTCTAAATCTTTTATTGTCATTTCAACAATTTTCACAGCATCTTCACCAGGGGGTAGATTCTATGTCCAGAAACCATTTTCTTCACTCATTCCTAAGGAGCAACTCCTCATCTGTTGAAGGTGTATCATGAGATTGTAGCAATTCAGTCCTATCTTCAGGCTCCGCTCCTAATTCTAGTTCTCTTGCTATTTCCACCCCATCTGCACTTACTTCCTCCACAGAAGGCTTAAACCCCTCAGAGTCATCCACGAGGGTTGGGACCAATCTCTTTCAAACTCCTGTCCATGGTTGATATTTTGACCTCTTTCCATGAATCACAAATATTCTTAATGGGATCTAGAGTAGTGAATCCTTTCTAGAAGGTTTTCAGTTAACTTTGCCCAGGTCCATCAGAGGAATCACTGTATAGGGCAGCTATAGCTTTACAAAACACATCTTTTAAATAATAAGACTTGAGGGCACCTGGGTGGCTAAGTTGGTTGAGCGTCCAACTCTTGCTTTTGGCTCAGGTCGTGATCTCATGAGTCATGAGATCGAGCCCTGCGTCAGCCTCCACACTCAGCGGGGAGTCTGCTTGAGGGTTCTCTCCCTCTACTCCTCTAGTGCTCTCTCTCTCTCTTTCTTAAATAAATAAAATCTTTAAAAAATAAGTAAATAATAAGACTTGAAAGTTGAAATTACTCCTTGATGCATGGGCTGTTGTGTTGGCAGGAATGAAAATAATTAATCTCATTGTACATCTCCATCAGAGCCCTTGGATGACCAGATGCATCAACAATGAGCAGTAATAGTTTGAAAGGGAATTTTTTGCCTGGAGAAGTATGTCTGAAAAGTGAGCTGAAACTATTCAGTAAACCATGTGTAAACAGGTGTGTTGTCATCCAGGCTCTGTTGAGAATAGTATTGACTATAGCACTGACTTCTCCTCTCTAGCTATGAAAGTCCTACATGGTATCTTCTGCCAAGAGAAGGCCATTTCCTCTCCATTGAAGGTAGCCACCATCATTAATTGTTGTAGCCAGATCTTCTGGATACCTTGCTCAGCTTCTGCATCAGCACTTGCTACTTCACCTTGCACTTTTATATTACGGAGAAAGCTTCTTTCCTTAAACCTCATGATCCAACGTCTGCTGGCTTCATACTTTTCTTCTGTAGCTTCCTCACCTCTCAGTCTTCCTAGAATTAAAGAGTTAGGGCATTGCTCTGGATTAGGCTTTCATTTAAGGGAAGGTTTTGGCTGGTTTGCTCTGCTCTTCAGACCACTAAAACTTTCTCTGTATCAGCAATAAGGCTGTTTTGCTTTCTTATCATTTGTGTGTTCACTGGCATAACACTTTTCGTTTCCTTCAAGAACCTCTCCTTTGCTTTCACAATTTGGCTGTTTGCTGCAGGAGTCCTAGGTTTCAGTCTGTGTTGTCTTTCAACTTGCTTTCCTCATTCAGCTGAATCATTTCTAGTTTGTTCTTTCATTTGAACATTTAGGGGATGTTGTAGGGTTATTAATTGGCCTAATTTCAATATTGTTGTGTCTTAGGGAATAGAGAGCCTGAGGAGAGGGAGAGAGATGGGGGGGAACAGCTGGTCAGTGAAGCAGTCAGAACACACATTTATGGGTTTCATTTGACATCTTATGTGGGTGTGGTTTGTGACACTCCTGAAAATTACAGTAGCAACATTAAAGATCACAGATCACCATAACAGAAACGATGATGATTTAAATATCTGAAATATTTTAAGAACCACCAAAATATGGGGTGTCTGGGTGGTTCAGTTAAGTGTGTGACTCTGGATTTTGACTCTGGTCATGATCTCAGGGTTGTGAGATCGAGCCCCGTGTCTCAGGCTCTGTGCTCAGTGAGGAGTCTGTTTCTCTCCCTCTCCCTTTGCCCCTCCCCCTGCTTGCACTGTCTCTCTCTCTCAAATAAATAAATAAATAAATAAATCTTTTAAAAAATTACCAAAATAATGACAGAGAGACTTGAAGTGAACAAATGCTGTTGGAAAAATGGTGCCATGAAAGAATTGCTCAATATAGGGTTACCACAGACCTTCAATTTGAAAAAAACAAAAACAAAAACAACACAGTATCTGTGGAGTGCAGTTAAAGCAAAGCACAATAAAATGAGGTATGCCTGTATAGGCCATTAGCTTACTTTAGGCAATGATTTTAATGATACATTTTGTAAAAAGATTGTGTTACCTGATACTGACCATTTTATAATAGAACCTCTCCTTTCTTTAAAGGTTTCTGATAATTTTACAAATAATTTATTTCACATAATACAAAGACATTTGAAGTAGTAGAAGCTTTGTTTCTTCCCCTTGTGAAGGAAGAGAAAAAAATTATTTTCCTGCCTTAACTGTTCATTCTAGAAAAAGTGTGTTTTTTTCTGGGCGGCCTAGATGACTTTTTAGTGCGGATGTTAAATGCTAGAATGCCTGGGTTATATATGAAAGTTATGAGGGCACTTTAATGTTGGTTGAACACTTACCCAAACTGTTATTTAACGTGTACATATTTTCTTATAAGCTGTTTCACTTTAAAACAGCGCAGGTGATCTTAATACTCTTACGTGTGTCTTATTTATGCTCACTGGGATGGGAGAGGAAAAGAGTCTTTTTAAGTAGAGTTACCATGAAAAGTTTTAGATAACAAAACCAAAAAAATACCTGTAAATTAAACATGCCTAGTCTCTTTTAAAACTCAAAATTACAGAAGTAGCTAAAGAACTCTCATTAGCTCCTATATACTTCTGTGATTCTTCACTTCTTTCGGTTTCATTACTCAGATGTTTTAACTAATCATACATGTGCCTTAAAATTAACTTTTACTGATCTTTTATTTTATACAACTTTAAAAATTGAGTAGTAGGTTTTTTTAAGTTATAATTATGCATTCTGTATGAAAAATGTGTTTTATGAATACTATAACTGCATGAACATATATTTTTCTGCAGGCACAGTGGTGGTGGTGAATTAGCAATGAATTCTCACCTCTAAATTGTTGGGAGTGGGGTATTTAGCAGAATGGGCTCTGAAAGTGAGTAAGGTACATGCTCAAGATTGCGGTTTGACAACAGAGAACTAGCATAAGGGTTGGAAGAAGTCATCAGCAGGAACTAGGAGATGAAATTGAGAATTGTCTAGGAAATGAAAGAAGGGAAGAAAAGAACGTAAGTCTGGTTACTAGGTACGTTCTTTTCCTCTTTTCCCTTATCCTGACATTCTGCCAGAACTTGAACAAATACTAGGAAGATGTTGGAACAATCTTGCAGTAGCTACCTTCCTCCTTTCCTCTTTCTTCTGCCTTTAATCTTCTCTTTCTCCTTTTCAGGTAGTTCAGAGATGCTGGGATTGGCAGGTGCTAAAGTCCTGAAACAGAAAGAGGGGGATTTTGCTTCTCTCTTCCCTCTCCCTGGGGCTGTTGCTCCCCTTCTCCTTCCATTTCCCCACTACTAGAGACGATGGGGTTGCTGAGAAATGGGGCTTCTGGGTGGCGGCATAAGGAATGTGTGATTTGGGGGAATATATTCGTGACTATGGAATATATAGCATCAGTGGAATAGAGAGCAAAAGAAGAAGAGGAAAGACATCTGTTATAGCAAGGAATAAGAGAGCGGATCTAGACAGAGCAGTCCGGGCCCCTCTTCCAGCAGAAGCTTTAAGTCAGTAAAGGGCTATTCTTGAAAATAGTATTTTGGAAGAATGGAGGGAATAGCTTCCTTCATTCACTCAATTAATTTCTGTAGTCATTTAAGAATCTCTAAATAATTTTGTGTTGGTGGGTGTGAAAACCTTTCCTTTAGTCTAAAAACAAATGCAAAAATAATCTTATTCTCCAAAGCATTTTATTTTGCCTTCTTTAAGCCATTAGTTCGCAAAATCCTTTAAAAACAAAAAAACAAAAAACACGTAACTACCATGTGTTTCAGACTGTGGGTAGCATTCACAAGAAAAACAGTACACAGACTCTTTCTATTACACAAATATTTTTGTAGTTAGAAGCTGGCCCTCTGGATTATGTACCAAGAAATGGTTGCTTAATACTGTAGCAGTTGGCTCAAAACTCCAATTTCATTTTTTTTTTCAGTTGTATTCTGATCTGCGCATTGGTTCTCCACAAAGTGCAGCACTTTTTTAAACAACTCTTCCATTAGTTTTTGTAGACTTTGATGGAAGTGACCCAAATATGTTATATTCTCTCCATCCTTGTTCTTTGTAGATGAGGAAGTAGAACAAAACAAAACCCATTTCCTATACTAGCAGTTATTTCTCAGTTTTTTTTAAAAAGATACGCTAATATTCTTCCAAGTATTGCTTATGTAATTTTTAGTCATGATTTTAGAAGAAAATTAGAAACATGTTTTTTTTTTTTCTTTTCCCCCCAAGTACATAGACAGAACCTCTCATAATTGTGTTCTCCAGGGCTCCTTTTTGCCCAATTAGATATTTTAGTGTGCTGGGGGAATACCCTGAAGATTTTTCTTGTTATGTCAGAAAAGGTTAAAGAACTCTTCATTACTAAATCTTTCTTTCCCTTGTTATCCTCATCTCAAGAGATACAATCCTTGAAGAATTCTGCCTTGTGAATCTAAAACTTGCTTAACAATAATGAGGAACAAGTCTCAAAACATTCAAAAGCAGGAGCCCTCTACCAATGATCATGTCTAGGATGACCACTTCAACAGTTCTCACTTGGCAACATAAAATACCGTTTTTTCTTCTTTTCTGTAGAAGATATGAGTTAATAACCTGGCACATCAGATAGAGTATGCCGCCAAGTCCATGGAATAAATGCAGCTTCAGCCTTAAAAATATGGCCGAGACAATTCATTCACACCCTCAAGCAAAATTGTCTATCACTGACTGCCTTTTTTTCTCTTGCCATGGTAACTGGAGGGGTAACTAATCACATGAAAGAGAGAATGGTACAGACTCTGTTTGTGTGCCTTTGTGTATTTCTGTGCAAGATCTTTAACTTACTACTGAATCATAAACCTTCTGTAATTGTGCAAGAACTAGCCAAATGTGAGCAGAGTAGTACGTTACCATGGAAAGAATGGTAGGTTGGGAGTCAAGGCCTTTTAGACAAGTGACTAGTTAGAGGAGCTCTTCAACAATTACACCTCCCTGATCACTGTATTCTGAGACTACATCAGTGCTGGTATCCCTTTGGTGAGCAAGACAGGCATGTTCCTTATTCTTGTGTAGCTTCTGGTTAATGTATAAATGGTGCCAAATCACTTACATCCCATGGTATGGCTTCTTGTTCTATAAAATTAGATACCTTAAAGGTACAGTGGTGAACAAAACAGACCAAGGGAGATAAGGAATGTGATGAGAGCTAGCAGTTTTCAATAGAGTGGTCTGTGAAGGCTTCATTGAGGAAGCAACACTGGAGAGGAATCACTTAGCTATTTGGAGGAAAAATTCTGGTAGAGGCATCATTAGCAAATACAAAGCCTCTGAGGTGGGGGAGTACCTTTGTGTTCAAGCCCACTACAAAGAAGCCATCATCCCTGGAGAAGAGGCAGAAAGTGGAGAAGTCACAACAGATGGGGAGGAAAGGGAACTGGGCATCAACCCTGTAAAGTCCTTCTAGACCATTTGTAAGGACTTTGACTTTTACTCAAAGTTAGAGGGTTTTGAACAGAAAAGTGATGTGTTTTATGTTTCAAAATTACCACAAATGCTGTATTGGGAATAGAACTTGTGAAGAAAGTATATAGTTTTTCTTTTTGTTCTCTGTATCCTATCCTGTTTTCTGCCTAATATTTCTCCAAAAAGAGAGTAAGGTATTTCATGTTTACTGTTAAATGGTAAAGGTTGACCTAAGCTACAGAAGCTCATATTCACTTTAAAAATATCTAGGAGATTTCAGTAACTATATTAAGTGATGGGTTGGTGTATAATTGATAGTTGATATTATCTAAATAGTATCTTTTCATTTATTCATATTTTTAGCCTTGGGGCTCTATTTTACGGAATTGGAATTTCTTAGCTGTAACACATCCGGGTTACATGGCATTTCTCACATATGATGAAGTTAAAGCACGACTGCAGAAATATAGCACCAAACCTGGAAGGTAAGACTTCAGCAGCAATATTATGTGGTATATCTAATGATGAAAAGTCCTCTCTTGTCCATTCTTAAGTAAATCAGTAACACCCATGGGGGCGGGGGGGAGGGGGGGGAAGGAAATGCTAATAGACCACAATGGTACTTTTTAATTGAATCCTTTTAATCCATTCATTGTACTTGTACTGAAACTCTATTCATGAAGTGAAAGAGGATATGGTACCATGTAATTTGATAAACTTGGACATTCATTAAGTCTCAGAGCTCTGATTTTCAAACTAAAGGAGGGTATTAGCATTGTCTCTTTCATGACACCTGTGTTTGTATATAAAATTGTATGTGTATATTTGAATACTTGAATATTGTGCTAAAGACAAAATAAATCAGTTTCATGTTCATTATTTTAGGATATTTTTCAAGATGTTCAATTTGGTTCTATGGTAAACACTTATAATAACATATAATATAAACAAATATAAGTACATATAAGTGTACATGTATGTACATGTTGAACACATATAAGTATATAAACATATGTAAGCCCATTGTTACAATCCAACCAATTTCATGTCCTTAAGAATTTCTTCCATAATACCTTGTCATTCTTTGTAGCTTCAGAATTTATGTTTTATTTTCCAGATGATAAAACTAGGTGAAACTCAGAGGTTGGCTGTTTGGTCAACCCTGTGGCTTTGGCTGAGAAATCATACCTTATTAATGACAAATCTGGGATCAGAAAATCTCTTTCCTCATTCATACATTTTCCCCATGTGCCATTTAGAAATGCCTTACATAGTAGGCGTTTGTGCTGTGGCAAGCAGTGTGCGGGGTATGACAGCAGTGACAGTGGATACCTGTCCTCCTCATACAGTGACATTTTAATAGGAGATGCCTTCCCAACATCCATGAGGACACTGATTTCATTGTATCACTCAACAGGAGTCATTTCATTGCAGGAATGAATTTGGTTGTTTTTTTAAGGTTCCATTTTTCTTCTAATGCCATTTTTATCTGATTTGTAGTGCAAATGGTGTTTGTCCTTTAACAAAGTAGTTTCTAGTATAAGCCAATACTGTCGATTCCTTTTTCTCTGCCACAGTGAAAATTTCCATCTTTTTTTATTTTTACGAATTTATGTGGTATATAAAAAGAAGGTAGTGGGTACAGAGAACAGTTTGGCTCCTGTTGAAGTCTTCTGTTTAGATTAAGGAGAGTTGGTTCTCATTGAGATGCTGACAGTGGCTTACATGAGTCATTCTGTTTTGGTCAGGGATCTCTCATACCAGATTTTTCCATAACTTCTACTCTGTAGATTGGCATCAAAGTATCTTCTTGTTCTTGGAGTATGATTTGAAAGATGTGCTATGTTTGGAATTACACAATCCTACAAATTTAACACAGAAGTTATTTGCAAAATTAAGAAACCGAGTCCCTTTTGTGTTCTCTTGTTCAAGATTCTGGAGATAAATAATGTTGGGAGAGAACACTGTTGGGAGCAAAAGCCAGGCCGCATCACTTTTGGACTAGTTCTCTTAATAAAAGGACAGTGCCCTCCAAAAGGATGTCTTTCTTCCTTTTCTTCCCAATTTGCCCTGTAACAGTTTATTCTACTGAGTTTTTGGCAAAGATGAAATGGTCAGTCTGTGGTAAATTGTTATGTTTAAAGTGTGATGTGGTATTTAAAACATAAAGTTTAGGAAAACTCGGTGAACAAATCAAATGATTTTGATAAATACTTGTTTTGTGGAATAGTTTCTTCCTCTTGGAAAGCATTTCTTCTCTTTGGCTTCCTGGTACAGAAAATAGTAGGACCTGTTGCAAGGACATTTGAGTCTCTCAGGTTTTGCTTTTTGGGGGGATCCAGTTGACAGCTAGAAGTCTGTGTGGAATTATTTTGTCTATGATTCTGATTAAGGGTTCCATTTATTGGCAGGTTGATAGCCTATTTTCAGGCTCTCTAGGAGAATACATTTTAGGACTTTCTTGAAGAGTCCTTTCCAAAGGTTTTAAAACAAGTATGAAATTCTTACTGTTTAAAAATCACGACTTCTTCCTTTCTTTAAGAACCCAATTTTCTTCAAAGGTGAAATCACCTTGCAGTACTAAATACACAAGTTAGTTAAATTGAATAACTGTATAGCCATTATGTATGTTAATTTATTCTGCAAAGTTATAGTACTTGGTTCATAAGTAACTAATGTACATTAGGATATATCAATTTCTGTCACGTATGTAGAGCAATCAGGGTACTCAAATATAGCCAACAGATTGTTGACCTACTTTTGAGCTGTTTAAGGGGTTATACAATCCAGATACGGTTATCATGATGGCAAGATTGAGTGCAATACACTTAAATAAAGATAAGTGATCTAAAATGAAACAAGCAGATAGCTATATTAATAAATAAGTAACAGTGAATTTAAAACCAAGTCAGTGTCTCCTTGTCATTTTCATTAATTTGATTTATATTTTTGAACTATTTTAATTTCCTATTGTAAGACATTGAACTGGACAGGGTTGGGTGGCAGCCATGTGCTTAATCTAGTTTGTCTTCTCATTAATGTAGTTCAGCTCTTTTGATCTTTCATTTAAAGATGAATGGCTGGAACGCTCCAAAGAAAAATATATTATTTTTAAACAAGTCATTAACTTAAAATGCATAATTTTAAAATTACAAAGTGATATATTGAATTCCATAGTAGAAACTGATTCAATTGCTCTCTGAAGTGAACAAATTAAATTTTGACTTTGCTTTCCAAAAACGATTTCTGTCCTAACTGTTTCATACTGAGCACCCGCTGATGGGGATGGCAGTAGATCCTTTGATATTGAAGTAGATCAACTTCAGTTCTTTTGTCCTATAGCCCTGGAGGTGTTTAAGTGGGATTACTGTCAGTGCTGCTTTTACAGATCAATGAACAGAGAAGGACAATGGTGTTAAAATAAGAAGAAAGAACCTTATTTCGGATATTCTAAATGATTCCGTTTATTCTTTGACTTTAAAAAAGTCTAACAGATTGTTTAGTAGTTAGCATACACTTTGTGACTAAACATCATTTTCTCACGCTTTACAGCTACATTTTCCGGTTAAGCTGCACCAGATTGGGACAGTGGGCCATCGGCTATGTGACAGGGGACGGCAATATCCTACAGACCATCCCGCATAACAAGCCCTTATTTCAAGCCCTGATTGACGGCAGCAGGGAAGGATTGTGAGTATGAGAAATGGGAGTCAGGGTGCTTATTATTCACCAGTTTGAAAGACAGACACTGCTTTATGATGGAGAGAAAAGATAGTGAGGCTGATGATCTGGTCTATTTCAAGACTGAGGAATGGAGTGCTCCTTAGTTCTTATCGTTCACTTAAAATAGTCATTTTAAGGTAACTGGTTTGATTTAAACTGTATATGACAGCCAGTAAATTCCAGCATCAGATTAGAACATGAGTTTGTATTTTTCACAGGAAAAAAAAAAAAGCACTTAAAAGGAGTTTAAAATAGATGAAAAAACTTATTAAAAAGATAATTCTTTAAAATAACCAACTTCTCTTGCTTCGTTTAACCCTCATGTTGCTAGTTTTCCTTTTTGTTTGACCGGTAGTACCAGATTTTCTCTTTCTTCTTCTTATCCTTTTCTTACCCCTTCCCCGCTTTTTCTCTTTGTGTCTTTCTTCTTTTGGTCACACTGATATTCAATCCCTATTCCAGAATTATATGTTAAGAGCTGAATTCAGTTTAACTTAAGCTATTCTTTTTTAAAATTTAAAAATAAGTATGTTCTCCTTTGTCTTTTAGAGTAAGAATGACTTTTTTTCTCCACAAAGTTTAGACAATCTGATAGGGGCCTTCCTAGTAAATATCTCTCATTCGTTTTAGTCATGTGCCATTCCCTTCATCTTTTTGTTCTCTTTTTTGTGTTGTTCTGTTCTATTGTCGTATCATCATGCTCACTTTTCTTGCCCTTTGCCCTTACTGAGTAATAAGGGACGGATGTTCTCTTATTTGCTAACAGCACAGATTGTGATAGAAACCTAGCAGGAAAAAGCGCACAAGAGTTAGCAAAGAGAAAATAATTTAAGTTACACCTTTTCTAAAATAATTGCAAAAAAGAAAAAAAAAAGTGCTAGGATATATATGAAGAAAAACATTTTTTTATAAATTATGAGCTTTCAAGAAATAATTACGTAAGAATTGTATGGCAAACTGGTAACAAGTTTGTATTTCTGTGTTTTTAACTTAGTATAAATTTGCTATCCTCAGTTATTTATAACTTACTTGTAATGCATCTGAGATTCATATGTGTAGCTTTTGATTCACTGTGATGACAGGATTTTGTTTTTAAGAAAGTGTGCTGTAAAGTTTTACTTTATAAATAGAGGTTATGAGCGAGCAAATCTGTACATGTAGTAATTTTGATACAACTTATTTATATTGTTCATAACGCCTTCCATCTATTTTTTAAAAGCCAATAAAAAAACCAAATTATAATATTGTAATCAGTAGTGTAGCCTCTGAACTCCTACGCAAATCAGATGTTAATATTTACACACACACACATACATACAAACACCCCTTCAGAGGCATTTAATTAGTTGAATTTGAACTGTAGTGATAGAGTACATTAAAATAGGTCATATTAACATTTTATTATTTAAAACTAAATCAGATTTTTAGATTATATTAAAATAGATATTATTAGATGTTTTTTTTTTTCCCCTAAGATCAGTAAAACACAGGATATTATCTGGTCCAGCTATCATCAGGGTCAGCTGTCCTTTCCTTAATTAACTCAATTTAGTATGACGTAGGTAATTTACTTCCATAACCAGCCAACCGAGATTGTTTATTCCTTTCCTACCATTGAGGAGGGTCTCATCAGTAGACCCTTGTTTACTGAGGATAGTGATAACAAATTGCCCCTTATACATTAGATAGACCCTTCAACCTTTCCTGTAGCAACCTTATTGTCATTTTTATAATCTTTCAGGTTTGAATTCTTCATAGAATTTCTACATGTTTTTTAAGTGTGATGAGCAAAATGTTATATAATAATTTTAAAACTGGCCATTATTTAGGGTATAAAAAGAAATCTACTTACCAACTCTCACTTAGCACTCTTCATTTAATATTTGTAGAACTTTAACCCACCCCTGCGAAAACACTCTAAATTTGTCATTTCAGATGTAGTCAACTCTCTTTCCTAAATTGTAAAAAAAAAAAAAAAAAATTCACTGATCTACTGATTTGTTCCTTACCCTATGAGAATCGTCTGTCCTCTAAGTTAATTTTTTTTCTAGTTTTACTAGTAAATTTTAACACTTATGAACATATTTTGGACTATTTAAGAATAAATTTTTTTGTTACTTCACAGAACAGTTTTAGTATAGTTTTGCCCCTAAAAATATTGATCACAGTAGTAGTATATTCTGAATTTTTCATTCAAGCCATCCAAAACAGAGAGCTACCAAACAAAACTAACTATATAACTTAATCAGTCAACATTATCCAACAGTAATATTACCATTTTTAAAAATCTAAAATAGGTATTTCCTAACACAATAAACTTCATTTTTAAAGGAGTGTCTGAATGAATAAAAGCTTTTAACAAGATGGCCTTATTGCTATAACTTTAGTTCTTATTTTAATTCTCTGTAACAGTGGAACCTCATATTTATAAATGATTGTGTTTTTAGTTTGATTTGAAGTAAATGAAGCATATAATTGTAACATTTTCTAATTTCTTTAATCATGCGTGTACATGTGTTTGTCAGCATGTGTGTAGACTAGTGTGTGTAGGGGTGACTGGAAGGTGAGATGGAAAGACAGAGGATGGGAAACTGGAGAAACAGGAACCATGGAGATGTTTGCATAACTTTTATAGGAAACTTGTGGGCTTTAATTCCGTTTTTCTCTCGTGTTATTAAGCATGGTGTAAAATGATGCAGGTAACATTAACTGTGCTTCACATGAGAAACACGATCATTGCAAATTGGTGTACATTCAAAGTGTTTTGGAATAGACCATGAATGACCAGAAAAATAAATGTTTAACTTACCTAAAGGACTATAGTAAAGATATTTAATTGGAAATAGTTGCTTAGTGGCTGAGTCCATATTCATTATGTACTTCTTATATGAAAATGATTTCTAAATTTTAAATGTCCTAAAAGTAACTTGTAATATTATGGAAACAGTGATAGCAAAGGTTCTTGATATAAATTACATAAAAAGGAAACTTCAACATGTGGGTTTGAATATAAAAGAATCAGATTAAATAATCTTAAATGCAATTAAAAAATGTATATTTATGGTAATAAAGTTCATGTTTATAATACAGCTATCTTTATCCTGATGGGAGGAGTTATAATCCTGATTTAACTGGATTATGTGAACCCACACCCCATGACCATATAAAAGTTACGCAGGTAAGGACAATTTCTGGTAACCCATTTATAATTGTTAAGTATCTAATGCTTTTGAAATAAAAAGCATCCTCTTATACTGTAGCTAAAAGGATGTATAGGTATTTCATGCAGAAGATACTTTAAGGAATTCTAAGAGTGTTTGAAAAAAATACTGTCTCCATTTTTTGAATAAAAATTTCTTCTGTTAATATTCTTGCTTCCAATACAATATTGGCATTTATGCAGACAGATAGATAAATTCATAGGTAAGTAAATAGTTATGAAGAGAGAGCCATAGATTTAGTAAACGCCAAAGAAGATTAGAATAATAATATGCATTAGCTTTTAGAGTCAAATGGGTACTTGAAGTGTATTGAAGATAATAATTATATTCTTATAAATCTATTGTTGGCAACCTCATAGACTGCATGAGAGTGTAACTTGGTAAGCCTTTCTTGAGGGTAATAGTAATTATCAAAATCTAAATAAAAACATTTTTGACTCTGGATTCTGTATATATCACTCACATATACAAAGAAAGATCTGTACATTGGGGTATTTACTTCAGCATTTTTCCTAAAATGAAAAATTATAAACTATTTAATCATAGGTTAAGTAAACCATAGTATATTCATACTGCATTATACTGTAAAGTCATTAAGAGGAGGAAGATAGCTCCACATATTCACATGGGAACTTCGGCATCTTTATTATGTAAAAAAGTTCCATTACTAAGAATCTCAATTATGTAACATTTCATTGTGTAAAGTTACATTATGTTAGTTCAGTTTCTGGAAAGAAAGAAAGAAAGAAATTGCCATTTTTAAAAATAACAATTAAAAATACCAAACTGGTAACAGTACTTAACTGAGGAGGTAAGAAGGTTTAGGGAATTAGGAAGAAGATGAAAGGGAGAACCTGAGTATTTTGTTTTGCATATACTCTAGTTTTAAAATATTTTATAATTTATATGTTTTTGTGCTTTGTATAATAAATAATAAAAATCAAATAAAAACCAGAAAATGTAGATTTGGGGGAAGACAAGAGATCATTTTATTTTATTTCAAATTCTCCAGATTTAGTCCCAGTGGTCTTGGTATTATTATGTGAAACATATTTGTTGACATATGTACAGTTGATGGACAGTTTTTACAGTATAAAATATAATTGACATTATTTTAATTATGTAGTGATTCCTTATGTTCTAATACATGTAAAAGGACACTCACAAAAGAAAGTTCCCCTTTATAAAGCCATGGTTTAAAAATACATAATCAGGAGTAATATCATTCCATTAAATTATCATAAATATTTGAATAACTTACCCATTAGGTTCCATTGAGTTTTGCATCCGTGCTTTTAGCTCACTGTAATTTTTTTAATAATTGCAAACCAGTCCTTTGGATGTCATAACAATATAAATACTTAGCTATTATTTTAAAGACTTCAGTGACTTACAATATATTTTTAATTGCTTTAGATTTCTTTATTTTTCATCTTGATCCATTCTCGTCTTTTTTCTTAATTTCTTTAAAAATTAAACAGTCACACATACATACTTCATGGTAGACACAATTTGTATATGAATGTGTGTATGTGCATGTGTATCTTTGTGTATATACGTGTATATAAATATATATATATATATATATTTTTTCTCACCAAGATTATAAGATCTTTTAGTAGACTAGCAGTTAAATATTGTCGTTTATTTATCCTGCCAAGGGCCAGGTACCTAATAGACACTTATTAACTGAAACATTGCCTTATTTAAATGAATTTTTATTTCCATAATTCCTTTTCTTTGTATCCCTATTAATTAACTTTTTTTCATATTTTCTTTACACGTACTGATATATTTATATCTTCTTTGTGACCTAGATCTTTTCAGTATTTGGACACCAAGAATTTTACTATGTCAAAATGTTCAAAACTAGTATATCAAGAGAATAGATGTTTAATAAAACAATTTTTGGTTGCTGAAGTGATTAGTTTTCCTGACAGTGCTGTATTGGGAAAAGAGTATGCAATTTAGAGATTTAATATAGAATTTGAGGAAAATAATTTAAACTTATTGAGCCTCAGGTATTTTTTTTAATTCAATATGTCTTACTATGCTTTGGAGATGATATGACATAATAAATGTGGACCACAGTCTGTAGCATGCAGGAAGAGCTTGGCAAATTCTGCCTTTCTTCTGTTCTGGAATTTCTAAAGGTATTTAAAAAATAAAATTGAGTGTTCAGTCAGAGTCATATATATGTGTGTGTGTGTATAAGTATGTATGTGTGTTTGCAATTTTACAGTAAAATTAGATGAATATATGGCACTTACAAAGAAACTAAAGTTGGGGCTCCTGGGTGGCTCAGTTGGTTAAGCGACTGCCTTCGGCTCAGGTCATGATCCTGGAGTCCTGGGATCGAGTCCCGCATTGGACTCCCTGCTCAGCGGGGGGTCTGTTTCTCCCTCTGA
Organism: Mirounga angustirostris; assembly: GCF_029215605.1. Classification (NCBI taxonomy): domain Eukaryota; kingdom Metazoa; phylum Chordata; class Mammalia; order Carnivora; family Phocidae; genus Mirounga; species Mirounga angustirostris. The sequence goes on along the minus strand of NW_026991709.1, from coordinate 51,895,494 downwards.
CCCTCCTCCCTCTCGTGCTCTCTATCTCTCATTCTCTCTCTCTCAAATAAATAAATAAAATCTTTAAAAAAAAAAACACACAAAGAAACTAAAGTTATTTATATTTTCTTTTAAAACCATAAGTTTTGTCTTTTGAGTCACCATTGAAGCAAGTCCCTTCCTAAAGGAACAGTATAAAACATTAAATAATCCAAAGTATAAAAAAGCTTATACAATTGCAGATAAAAGCTCAAATGTCCAAATTGTGATTAACAATTTAAAACATGTTGTAAGTGGCAACATATTCCTGACAGGATCAAGTGTGAGGAATTTACTGTAAGTCATTGTATTTGAAAAAATTCAATATTAGGAGTTCATGTTAGAAATACATTAACACTGCCTTTTTTCCCCTCCCAAATTCCAGGAACAATATGAATTATATTGTGAAATGGGCTCCACTTTTCAGCTGTGTAAAATTTGTGCTGAGAACGACAAAGATGTCAAGATTGAGCCTTGTGGGCATTTGATGTGCACCTCTTGCCTCACAGCATGGCAGGTATGATCCAGGTTTATATCTCCTGTTACTGTTTCTCCTTGCAGTTTTTTTCATCTTAATGATTCAGGAAATGGTCTGTTAAGTGCTTTCTTTGAGGAGTAGTTTAAAAAAAACCTCATGTGTTTGATTTTCTGTTTTATATAATTTCATTTTTCTTGCTGTTTTTTATATTGTTTCTTTTGCATGTATAATTTAATTTTAAGATTTAGTCATAAGTAGTTGTACCTCAATAAATATGAATTGATTTAATGTTTTAGACTAAGACCTAGAGAATAACTGGTTTCCCCAAGGGTTTTCTTATATTTCTTTATCTGTAATAGAGGTTGGGGGCTTGAAAATGGGTCTTTGGACAAATTTCCAGTTTTGAGTATTTGAAAGGATTCACAGAATATTTTGATCAAGTCATTTTTTTAACTGCTGTTTAACACAGTCACTATTGAAGTCAATATTATTGATGGGGTTTAGAAAGCAAATAATTAAATTTTCAAACCTTTTTAAAAAATTTGCTGTTGAGTATATAATCGACATCCCTGCCCCGTTCCTGAGCTGTCTCAGTCCTTGATCTTCTGTCCAACCCAGAACCTCTTCGTTGCTTGAGGAAGGAAAGCCTTAGAGGGTCAGGCAGGGAGAATGCAGACTCAGGAGCACTGGCGCTATTGAGCTCATTACTTAGTAATAAAATATAATGATTTTCACATTTTCACGATCTTATAAAAAAGACCTACTTCTTCCTTTGGGGAGATTTGAGAAATGAAGAAAAAGAGGAAGAATGAAGAAATGAATTACAATTGACTTTTCTTTCTTTTTTAAAAAAAATATTATTTGAGAGAGAAAGAAAGAAAGCGAGTGAGCATGTGAGCAGGGGGAGGTGTTAAGGGAGAGGGAGAGAGACTTGAAGCAGACTCCCTGCTGAGCTTGGAGCCCGTTGAGGGGCTTGATCCCAGGACTCTGAGATCATAACCTGAGCCGAAATTAAGAGTTGGACGCTCAACCTACTGAGGCACCCAGGTGCCCCTGATTTATGTTTTCAGCATCATTTCTTTTTTTTTTTTTTTAAGATTTTATTTATTTGACAGAGAGAAACACAGCGAGAGAGGGAACACAAGCAGAGGGAGGGGGAGAGGGAGAAGCAGGCTTCCTGCTGAGCAGGGAGCCTGATGCGGGGGTCGATCCCAGGACCCTGGGATCATGACCTGAGCTGAAGGCAGACGCTTAACGACTGAGCCACCCAGGCGCCCCTTCAGCATCATTTCTGAACTCCCAGATATCTTTCCTACCTCAGTAAAAATTGTTCAATATCCCTACACTTCTCTTTTCCAGTATGCATTGGGTTTGTTTTACTTTAGGTTTTCCTTGATATCCATGCCCTAATTTCCCTTTATAAACCCTTCATGATGGTGGTGAATTTTGTGCAGTAAAGGGAGAACTTGGAGGGAGAGGATTGCTCGGTGTGGCATTAGCAAACTTATTCTCACCGTATAGGCACTTGATTGCTATGTAAGTTGTGTTAATTGTTCTACACACTTAATAATGTCTTTTTATAAATGACTTTCACTAAGTTACTCTGGTAGAAGAGAGAATTATGTTTGCACGTGTATTTCACATCAATCAGTAGAAACTACTGCAGAGATACTGACTCAGTGCCCGACTGACAGATGGGACTGTTATGATGATTTGCCTTACCTGATACCCATTCAGTATCTCGGGATAAATAGAGGCCAATTGTGTTTGTCACCCCTTTGGATTGACTTATGACTTCTGGGTGGTGGTATGGTTCTCATAGGTACGGAGAAGCTAAAAACTTTGTATTTCCCCCTAAAGACACCAGAGGTTTAGGCTGATACAAACTCTCAGTACTCTTTGGCCCCACACATAGCCTATGTCTTTGGCCTCTACTCTTGGGGCCTCAGTCTGGGAACATACACATATGTACATATGGCAGGACTTGGCATCTTTAACTTGATACCTACCTAGTATTTGGAAATTAAGTGGGTTAAAAGTCAGAAGTTCCCATTTGGCGAAACCTTTGATTACTGAAGATTATTGCTTAAAGCATCGTACAGAATGGCTGTTTACCTTACAGCCCAGAGTAAGTAAAAGAGTATGACTGAATATAAAACAAGCAGATTTTATTTATTTTACTTTTTGTATACTTCTTAAAAGAAATTTATGTTCTAAAATTTCACGGACAATACTACACATTTTATTTAGCAAGTTCGTGAATTCTTTGCAATAAATAGGTACGTTATGTGCCAAAGACCAGGAGTGTTTCTCTGTTGCCAGGGCTGTGTTGTTAATCCTTTGTCCCTTACATCACTACAACTTTTCTGTATATTACTGTGCATTCTCCAAATAGTACAGTTCCTCTTGACAGTGGCTGATCAGTTCCCTGATTCACTTCATGATTTTTCATATTGGTCTAATGGCCTTATGTAAAGACGTGCCCAATCATATTTGTAAATTGTTAACCTTCGCTTTTTTTTTCCTTATTACTCTGAAGTACTTCTCAGTTTTACTTTTAGAAATTGAGGAAGTGCATAAATTACCAAGCACTGAAAATTTAGTCTTTGAGTAAAATTTCAGGAGAAGGTCATTATAAAGTAGTGGTTTACTAAGTGAAGGAGTAAGCAAAAAATGACAAATGCAAAAATACTCAGAAGGTTGAAATACAAATCACACTTCTGCTACTAGCAAATAATGTTATTATTTTAATGTGATCGAAGAATTTTGCATATAGGTTAATGAAAAATGTTCAAAAGCATTATTTCAGCATTATTTTTTAATTCCTCCCACACAAGACAGGTTGCAGTTAATAAATATTCTTCTGATACATTTTGTATATGTCCCTGTAAACTCTTACCTCATTGTATTTGTATTGTAAACATACATATTTACCTGTTTCTCTTCAAGAACCTAGTTTGGAATCCCTCTCTTCTAGCATGCCACCTGCCTCCACAGTGGTAGGTACTCAGTAAATATTTATGGACTGTATGCTAGATAGTGTAAAGACAAGAAGACTCAATTACATTAAAAAGATGCTAAATAGATAAATTAGATAAATTGTTGATATTGTAGATCAGATGTTTTAGTTCTCTTCATTTTTCTTTTAAAATGTACCTGTGATTTAAAAAAAAAAAAAGTACCTATGATTTTTTTCAAAGACTTTTTATTATGCTCAAGATCTGAGAATAAATTCTAAGAATTTTAAACCTAAGATCCATTTGTTCCATTCAGTAGCTGCTGGATGATTCCCTTCAACTTTTCACATTTTGATTTTGTCCACTTATTTTTGAGCCACATTATTTTACTTTTATCGCTTGCAATAATACTGGCAGTAAGCTAGAGGCAGTAAAACTGAGTTTCTCTTTATTACTTTTTTACACCAATAAGCATTGCATGGTGATCCCTGGTTCAAGTTTTCTCTACCCTGAAGAAAACTGTTCTTAGGCCAAGGTTTGCGAATTCCAAGTGATATTCCATAGTCTTTCTAATTCACTCGGATCTTAGTCGTTAAAGGAAGCATCAGCTTTTGAACATTTCCACTTTGGGATAACATGAATATTTCTACCTTTACATATAGATTTCACAAAGTGGTGCTTCCTGCCAACCAACAGTTCCGTTTTGGCTGTTTTCATATAATATGAATAGCAGTGTTTGACAATCATTTAAGCATGTTATTGCAAAATGCCCTTGTTACTTAATAAAAGTAAAATTCTTATAAAGTTAATCCAGTTAAAATGCAGTTGACAAACCATAGATATTCTAAAAGCCTCACATCATGGCCTTGATAAGCTGCTCACAGGACTTCACCTAATCCATGGTGAATATGAGAAGTAAAAGAACAATTATTGAACATTTCCATAGTTCTGCAGGATATTGTCAAAGATTGTATCTAAACTTGTAAATGCAGTGGGAAACGTTGTATGACTCTGAAGTCTGGATATGATGCCACATAGCAATATGTCTCTCTTTTTCAATGTTCTCTTTATTCAAACTGGCACAGAGCTAGAGTCCTTATTTTCTGACTTTAAAACCATTGTTTTTGCTTTATATGCTTGTTTATTTTTTCTATAGAGAAAAAGTTGTTTTCAAACTTAATTAGGCATAGGGATCATTTGTTACCTTACTTGGTGGGAGCAGACATGGATTGTTTTATCCATCATTCTACAACGTCTCAAATCCATTTACTTATCCATATATTTAGGAAACATTCCTGGGCAGCTGCTGTGTCCCAGGTTCTGTACTAATCTCTGAGCTAGGAAGAACACTATTAAGACCCAGGCCTGACCCTCCAGAAGTTAAAACTAAATATGAAAGTTTTATAAAGGGGCATGTATTAATAATCATTACTTAAAATGAACATCCTGTTATCCTTCAAATTTAATTATGGATTCGAGACATCTTTTGTTACTTTCTACTACTTTGGTTGGGCATGCTGATTGGAAAAGGATTTTAAAGGTTGCACGTCTGCCAAGAAGCTCTGATAAATCAGTCAGAGTCCAGGAGGAAAGAAATACTAAACCCTGACCATAAAACATTATGTGTTCAGCCAGTGTGCATTTTTAGCAAGTCATTCTTCACCAACTTTTCCTTCCACTTGTTGCCCTACTTTGGTTTAATTGAATTCATTGGAAACTGAAATTTTATGTAATTAACGGAAACCCTAAGAAATGCATAGTAGCCGTGTCAGTTAGCTGTTCAGCAAGTGGTTACCCTTTCATTTCTGTCATAATGGCCCATTAGTCATGCCTCTCAAGAGGTGTCAGATACTTTTTTCTCCTTCTGAGACATCTGTGTTATTTAATAAATTGAATAAGCAAGCCAGAGTTTGCGCAGAATACGAAATAAGTTGAATAATCACCTCTCTGGAGACATTCTTTGAAGCAGTATCACTCTGGGTGTGGCATTCCTGTTCTGTCCTTGGCAATAAAACTCGCAGTTTCTTTCACTTCTTCACTATTCCACAAAACATTTTTCTTAACAAAACATTTTTCTTCTGCATCCAGAACTCCTCCACATCTTTTTGTAGTAGCATACTGCGCAGCCGTGATGGTGCAAGCTTAACCACACGAGGTGTAAAGTGAGGGACTGTTTTCATACTGTGTTCCCCCCACCCCCCAGGAATCTAGAATGTGGCTTCCGAGCTTACGAATGGCACAAATTCTAAACTGTATTATTCACATCTTCTTTTCAAAATAAAAATGGATATACATATGTCAATTGGATATACAGCCTTGTTTTGAATTACTGCCAAGGACTTTAATTCAGTCAGAAATAAAATTAATTTCTTCCTGTGATTATTTCTTCTGCATCTTTTCCCAAATGATTTAAAAGAAAGATATCTGGAATGTTCAAAATAAAATTTCACAAAGTCATTAGATGAAAATCAGTAAGGCCCTGATTTTTTTTTTTAAAGATTTTATTTGTTTGTCAGAGAGAGAAAGAGCACAAGCAGGGGGAGCATCAGGCAGAGTTGGAGAAGCAGGCTTCCTGCTGAGCAGGGAGCCTGATGTGGGACTCGATCCTAGGACCCCGGGATCATGACGTGAGCCAAAGGCAGATGCTTAGCCAACTGAGCCACTCAGGTGTCCCGAGCTCTGATTTTAATGTGAAATACGATTTAAGAGATTTATGGATGTCCGTATTTAGAGAGCACCATAGGGGATAAATGTGTAAGAGAGGTGAGAAACCAGCTCACATCATCACATTTAAGGCACAAAGAAATAATCTTTTACTGTATCTTCCCTCAAAAGCAACCAACCTTCACATTCTAGCCTCAGTGAAATTTTTTAACCTTAGTACTACAAATAAGATTATATTTGCCTTTAAGATAGTTAAATAGGTATTTCTGTCCTTGGTGACACATTGTGTCTTTTTGTATAAATGAGATGAAATAAAATGTTGGGAGCTCCTGTTTCACTTTGGGAGTAATGTAGGGGCTACCAGAGTCATCCAAAAATGTTACAATTATTTCATGAACGACAGTGATGACAATAGGAATGAAAAAGAGGAGAAAATAAAATCTGGTGGAGCAGATGCTTGACTGTGTTAAATTCGGGCTGACTGTATTGTGATGTGCCTGGACAGTAGCAGGTATTGGCACTTGGGAAAGGTTTTTGGTTGGCTCTAACAGAGGCCATCCATAGGTGTTTTAAAAGTTGACTCCATTAAATAAAGCATCTTTAGAATGCAAGTGCATAAACTTAATGCATTAACATTTTAAATTGGGCTCTAGCAGCAAATATTTCAAAAGCTTTTACTATGTAAAAAATATATCCCAAGGAATACTCTAATTACTAGGACAAGTTTTTCATCTTCCTTTTAAAAGCTGAAACTTTTCAATTAGAGCAAACGATATTTATTGATTATAGTAGTTTATTTAATTTTGAAATTTGCGATTTGAACAAAATACTTTTTTTTCATTTTTGAATGATCAGTATTAGACAGCTATTTTTAAACTTTTATTTTAACCTAGGTTATGAATCTGATATTGAGGAACCACTACATCCTTATGTTACAGTGTAGGATAGTGGTAGGATAGTGATGGAATGACTAGGCTCATTAGGCCTCCTGGATGTAATTTCCTGCTCACTGCTGCTCAGTTTCATGACCTCCATCAAATTATGTCAACTCTCCATTCTCTAATTGGTGAAAGGGGGATAATAATGGTACCTACCTCATAGGGTTAAATTAGTTAATATATGGGTAGTGCTTACAATAGTACCTGAAATTTTAGTTAGTATTTTTCCTAATGGTAGTAACTGATAGTATCACTTACAAAGCTGTCTCCTATTTCTGATATTCTTAATTTATGAACAGTGGTGATTCTGTGGTTTTAAAATTGTATTCGTTTCATTATAAGATGGGAATTCTTGTGGATATGTGAATTATTTTCAGATGCTAAGGCAGGTTTCCTCAGTTATCTTATTATATTTCTTTGCTTTTGAAATTATTTTTATAGTAATTATGCCACAATTTGCAAGCACTTTGAAAGCTTCGAATTAATTTATCTTTATCTGTGAAATATCCCTTAAACTGTACATTCCCTCATTATGCCCTACAAATAAGATGAAATGGCTTACCCAGTGTCACACAGCTGTAATTGGTAGGTGTGGGATTCTAATTCACGTGTCCTGATTCAGAATGTCTGTGCTCTTTTTCTGATTTGCTGTTTTTGTGGGCCTCACAAATTAAAACTAGAAGAATCTAGATTCACCAACATCTTCTTTACCTTGCTCCTCGTAAAAGAGCACCAAAACCAACCATCTCTTTCTAAGGTTACTATTAACTATCCTCATTCATTGTTTTAACAAGAAGTTATTGAATTTCTGTAGGAAATATTGTGCTCTGAAAATGCTTAGTGTGGACCCAATTTATTCTCAGTATAGGTGTGTATTTTTCCAGTTATTTACTTATTTATAATTGTTCCATGCTTTACAGAAATGATTTATGGTAACTTCAAATCTATGTGAAATATAGCAAAGTAATATAAATTAGAAGTCACTGATACAGAAAGCACATATATACACACACAGTAAAAAATATAAAATACACTCCAAAATGAGACTCAGGAAGTCCTAGTTATTTTTCAGGGTTCTCCATGTATATTGAATAGATGGGAAGCCATGAAGTGATTAACCTTAAAGTGTGACCTTTAATAATAATCATCCTGAGAGCAAATAAATTGTACTATATATGTGTATCTTAAAAAGAAATTAAAGAAGCTATTTAAGAGGTAATATCCATCTGAACAATATTTAAGCAGAAAGAATATAGAAGCTGACCCATTGCAAGATGATGATAATGATGATGATGATGTTATGATACTGATATTTATTTGGATTTTTACGTAGCATGTGACTGGGGACTGGACAATTTGGGAAGTTAAAGAATTTTTTTTTTCTATTTTTCTGTCAAGTGTTAATTTGTTCTCAGGTTACCTAAAGTTATGTTTATGTTTAATATCATTAACAGTATTAATGGTTGGCATATGAGTCTGAATTATTTTGTCATGAGCATATTACATAGTTTAGTTTCAGATGAGTGTAGTATTCACTGATAACTTCTGTATCTTTGGTTTGGAAGGATTTCTTATTCGAGGAAGTAAAATCTACTGAATCAATTAGAACGGATGGAGTCCCAAGTACTTCCTCTTAACATTCTCAGGATGTGAATATGTTGAGGACTGGGAAAGGAATTATTTATTGGTCTTTGTTCTTTATTAACATATGTTCCTTGATCTTGCATTAAGTATATGTTGACAGAAACATTATGTTAATTATTGAGTCACAATCCTGATGAGTTATATGTCTGTTGAAGACATTCTTCATGTGTATTCAATCAACCATCTGACAGAACTAGAGCAGAGTACCAAAGTGGCATTCGAGAATTTATGCTTAAACTTAATTTGCATATGGCAGTAGTCAGTTTACAGAGACAGTGATGGGTAAAGTCATATTTGAGTAAATACCATTAGGGAGACAGATTCAGTGGGATCCATGTCTGCAAATCAAAGTGTGTGTACATTGCAACTCAGGCTTTTGGGGGGGATTTTTTGTTGTTGTTATTAATTTAGTGAGTCATGTGAACTCTCAACAGAGATAAAGCTAAACAGAAAATATGCTCTCTGATCCAAATTCCTAAAACCCACAACTCTAACATACATCAGTAATTTGTACAGTATTAAACTTTCAGATAGCAGAGATGGAGAAAAACTAACTTCAGTTATAGATGCACTATTCCTAGTCTTTTCCTTGGTGCCATCAAGATGCTATTATTGCCCTTCCCCTCTTCCCTTTTCCAAACTCATCTTTCCAGTTACCTTCTCTCATGAAATGGATGGCATAAACTGGAAGTCATCCTTAACCAAGAAAAGATAGCAAATTGGCCTCGGAAGTTCTAAGAGAAGCTTTTATAGCTGAATACCGTGACTTAAACATTCCAGGCACTGTGCTAAAAAAATACTGACTTCAATGTTTTAGATCGGGTGGACTAATTTTTAGTTAACGGTAATTATACTTTAGTTAGGTCTTAAATGATTTTCTGTTTTTAGATACACATACGAAAACATTTATAGGTAAGATGTGTTTCAAAATAAGCCAAGGGTGGAGGGAGCAAGTAAAGGTATCAATGAAACAAGACTGGACAGGAACTGATAATTGTTAAAGTTGGGTGCGTACAGATTCATTACACTTTTCTCTCTGCTTCTGCATATGTTTGAAATTTTCTATAATTTTTTTAAATGTCTGAATGAATGATGTGTCTACTTAGAGCCCAGAGTACTACTTTCCATCCTTCGTGCATTGAAGACACCCAGGGAACATCAGCCCTTTCCCATCTTGCTCTTCTATATCAGATATACTATCTTTGAAATTATTTCGCGTAGATCTGTACGAAAACGCTCTCACAGGCACAGAATATGGATCCCTTTAGACTGTAATGATAAGGGGATTTTATCTAGATGATAACCTATGTCGACAATACACTTGGCGTTTAATGTTCTTGTTATCAAAAGACGGGAGAAAGGTTTAGCTTTCCTTAAATGTTTACTCCCGTGTTAGGAAATGTTAATGTCGTACAAAAGAATCAAGTTTTAGTTTTATCATCTGTAAAATGATGGCACAAAATCTTTAAGTTGCCTTGAAGCCCACCAACGTAAACATTTGTAGCAGTAAACATCAAAGGATTTTCTATCAGCCTGCCTGTATTTCTCCACACCACCTTAGCTCACCTAGTTTACCATCCCAAGTTCCTTTCCCAAATTATCTAACAGTAGATGTATAAGGGAATGTTGTGCTTTCTTTTCATTAACCAGTGCGGAGAGCATTTGTTTTTCTTTTTTTGACATATGTATGGCAAAAGGAGATGTTCACTTTGTTCATCTGAGTGATATTTGGGAAAGAATAACCAGCGACCACAGGCTCTGCCCGAGTGGATGCCCAGCAATTGTTCAGAGAGGGAAGAGCAGAAGTGTTATTCCACTGCTGGTCAGAGCATCAGTGTAGGGCTTGCAGATAACCAGTTTCCCATCATACCAAGTGGGTGGGACAGTCTTGAGTTAAGTACTAAATGGTTCTTTTAAAGATGTTAGCTCTCTTTGCATCCCTTGTCTCATCTCTAAAATGGTTTTAATTCATTCCATTTCTGCCTTAAAATGATTTTATGCTTTTTGCTATTTTTTAAATAACACACGATTAAAATTAGGGTAAAATGCAGAAACAAATATGGTGGTGAGTATCATATACCATCTACTCTAGAAGGCAGCATTATGTGCAGGATGAGGAAACAGTCTTGTTCTATTTCCTTGCCAATTGTGAGTTTTGAGAAATGGAATTGGTAGACAAAACCTTTAATAATTACCAATAAATGAGTTTCTGGCCTAAAAGTATTACACAAATCTTTTTGCAGTATCTAGTTTGGAAGCAAGATGAGGGGTAAAATTTAAAATTTACCTGGTGTTATATTCCAAATGAGCTGTGTCAGAATGACAGGTTCTCAGGACAGTTGATGGTTCCTAGATGTCAATTTACTTTATTTTTTTCCCACTGATTATAAAAACAAGATTTTAAAATACCTAGGCAATTAAATGGAAATATTTAGCCATAGTTATATGCACAGGAACTTTTCCAGAATGGCTTGTTTACTTGATACTACTACTTTATTTATAATGAATTTTTTTCAAAATGTCCTTTCTTTTTTTTAAAGTATTTTTGTTAAGATTTTATTTATTTACATGAGAGAGAGAGAAAGCAGAGGGAGAGGGAGAAGCAGGCTCCCCACTGAGCAAGGAGCCAAATGCAGGGCTCCATCCCAGGACCTCAGGATCATGACTCGAGCCGAAGGCAGAGGCTCAACCGACTGAGCTACCCAGGTGTCCTCAAAATGTCCTTTTTATAGAATGTTTCACTAGCACTGGAGCCTTTTGGTAAAGGGGGAAATGATTCAATTTCCAGTTTTCTATAGAACTCTCAAGTTTTGATACATTACAATTGTAAGTGAATATTCAGGAAAATAAAGTTAGGCTCCTTTTCTTTGGCAAATCAAACTTTTTTTAGAGTTTTTCTTTGAAAATGTGAGATACTGAACATTTATCATGTATTTTGTTGGCTCTCTGTTCTGCTCTATTACTTCTTCAAGTCAGATCTTCCTTCACTCTTACTTCCTACCCTAAAACCTCTTGTTTGCAACTTCTTCTTATAGTTGAAGAACATTGGCCCCTCAGCACTGTTTTATTTGAACAAAGACCAATCACATTTTTGTTGTTGTTGTTTGTGCAGGAGTCGGACGGCCAGGGCTGTCCCTTCTGTCGCTGTGAAATAAAAGGAACAGAGCCCATAATCGTGGACCCCTTTGATCCAAGAGATGAAGGTTCCAGGTGCTGTAGCATCATCGACCCCTTTGGAATGCCCATGCTGGACCTGGATGATGATGATGACCGAGAGGAGTCCTTGATGATGAATCGGTTGGCAAATGTTCGAAAGGTAAAATGATAAACCACAGGTTTCATCAGGCTGGTGTGGGGGCATGAGAAAGGACTGATGCTGTCACAGATGGGCTAGAACTCAGTTGATTTGGGTTTGGGAAAGAAAGGTGGAAGAATCAAAAGGAAGGTGAGGACCTGATTAATGTTGACAGGCTGATGAAATCCTAGACTGAGAAAGAACTAATGTCTCTACTCCAAGTACTCTCGCTGGTTTTAAACTTCAAAATGGGAGATGGTGAGAGCTTTCCTATAGAATTAAACATTGTCTAAGACTGACAAGAGCAGATCTGTGGAGAAAAAATTAAGAAAAATTAAGAAAATGAAGAAAAAATTAAGACAAAATATGAAAATTGGAAATGATGAAACTGAATAAAAACAGTCTTTGTTGAAGTCTAAAGGAAGTATCTGTTCGAGTTATTTTCTTACCAGGAAAACCAGCCTTCCATTTGGCTATTGAGAAGTCACATAAGATTTACCTTTGTGAATTTACCATAGTGTGGGCTTTGCTTATCAAAATTACTGACTCAGAAAATTGACTTTGTCAATTTACTGAGAATGGATGCTGCTGCCCAGTTGGAGTAGCTAAGCTCACAAAAGACTAGTCAATGAACTAGAATGCCAACTGAATAATTTACAAGCCAGAAATATAATGATTAAGAGAACTGGACTCTTAGATATCAGGTTATTCTGTGTACAGAAAAGATTATGAAATTTGGATTACACTCAGAAGTTCTGAAGGTGCCCCGTCCCAGCCCTCCTCCTGACTCGTGGCAGACAGGGCCAATCAATCATGGCACTCATCCCCGCTGAGGTCACAGCCTTATAGAACCTCCACTGCAATTCATTAGGACTTGGCAGGTAACGTGAAACCTATTTGCCATCTAGGTGGAGTGATAATAACGTGTAATGGCATCAGATTGTTTGCATCTGTCTCTGTGAGAGGGAAACCCTTGGTGCAGGAAACAGACGAGGCGTTTATTTGGTTTACTCCTTGAGGATATCAAAATTTATCTCGTGGGCTCCTGTATTTTCTATATTTCAGCATTCCATGCTCAACAAAGATGAATGCCCTTGGTATTTTTCACATGTGCAGATATGTCACCATCACCAGCATGGCTCCTCTGACATTATCAGTCTGAGATTATTTCTACTCTTCAGCTCATTAATTTTTCATGAATGCCATAATTTAACTCTCAGAGAAACTACTCTTGATTCTACCCCTGAATCCTGACAACTTAGTTTTGAAGCATGTAATTCCTTTGACCCAAGAGATGGAAGGAAGGAAGTAGTCATTCCTCAGTATCTTTTATATGAGCAAAGCTTTTTTTTTTGCATATTTTATCCTCTCAACAACTTGCAGAGGTAAATATTCTCATGCTTCAGATAGGGAAGTGAGGCGCAGACTACACATGTCTTTTATATGAGCAAAGCTTTTTTTTTTTGCATATTTTATCCTCTCAACAACTTCCAGAGGTAAATATTCTCATGCTTCAGATAGGGAAGTGAGGCGCAGACTACACATGTCACTTGCTGCGTTAGTAGGTTGTAGAGACCAGATTCTAACTTACGTTTTCTGGATAATAGCGATATGTCCCAAACCACATGCATAGCTCCCTCCCATGCTGAGTCATAAAATGGTTTCTACTAAGTCAGATTGTAGAGCGTATGCTAGAACATTCCTCATGCAGTATTATTAATTTTAATATAATGGTAACAGTGATGATTTCAGTGACAGGGCACTGTTCTGGGTTCTTCAATCCTTGATCTCATCTGATTATTTCACCAACCCAATGAAGAAGCTACTGTTACTGTCCTACATGTATTACAAAGGATGAAACTGAGGAAGAGGTGAAATAGCTTGCCTAAGACCCCAGTACTACTCTATAGCAGAACCAATACTTTATTCCAGATCTTCCTAACTTCAAAAGTCCAGCTGTGAGCCATTACCCAATATGCTTGTTTTGCCCTCTATGCAACATGTCACACACATTGTACTTGATAGAGCGTAACTACCTGTCCTCTGAAGGTCTTTTCAGTTCTATAATATAATGTATATCATGAATAATGACTGACCCCCAATACAATTTTAACCAGAAGTTAAAAATAATTTAAATTTGATCTGTTGATAAAAACAAAATTCTAAAAATATTTATGCCCTATAAAAATATTTACACCCACACCTACCTAACAGGTCACCAAAAACCCAAACAAAATTAAGTTGTGACCTGCCAATTGATACATAATGACTATTAAATCTGTTTTCCGGTATACTAGCCATATTTGGCTAATTCAAATGTAAATTTAAAATAATTAAAGTTTAATAAAATGTTCTTGAGTGCCGTTGAACATATTTTAAATGCTCAATAGCCGCTTGTGTCTAGTGGCCACCTATTGACCTGTACAGATATAGAACATTTTCGATAGGTATTGAGATATATATTATTGATATAATAGAAATATCTATTCTCCAATAGATAGTTCTGTTGGACAGAGCTTTCTTAGATCATCCTTGTAGGCTCTTATCGGAAGAAGCTAGGTCTTGATGCAAAAGACCTTTCCTTTTAATTTGATAACGTAATGGTCTTAGCTTGGCCTGGATATTTGACAGTGATCTAGCACTGGAATCAGCAAGCTGTGGCCTGTTTTTCTTGGTTTTTCTGTGAGCTACGAATGATTTTACATTTTATAAGTCTATATATTTAAATGAGCTTATAAGTACCTACATAATTTCCTTGATTATTTATTTATTTATTTATTTATTTATTTATTTATTCATCCATCTTGGCTTGGCTTGCAAATCCTAAAATATTTACTATCTAGCCCTTTAAAAAAAGATTGCAAGACTCAGGTCTAGGACACAGCAAGCATATAAAGAATGTTTATTGAATGCATGGATAATAGGGAATAACAGAAAAGTCGTTAAGAAACATACAGCAGTTCAAGTAGTTCACATGACCTAGGAGGTAATGTTTCCTAGTTAGGAGAAAGGCATTTCACTTTTCTTTACTAAATGGATTTTCTTCTTTCAGTGATTGATGTCAGGGGAGGAGAGCGGGGTCTTAAGAGGAATTCTTTCAAGAACTCTATATCCTTTAACGGCTTGCGGGTAACAGTAGCTGCCCTCCAGGAGTTTAGGGAAAGTTGCCATCTTGGTCTGTTTCCTACTGAAGTATGTTGAAGCTTGAGCCCTGCTCAGCAGTGGCCCCGACAACCGAAGGGAATCACTGGTGACCTAAGGTGCGCAGCAGAATGTTCAGGGCGACTCTCGTGGTCTACCCACCTCTTCTCACCCACTCACAAGACCGGGCATGTTCTGTTCTCCGTGGCACACTGGGGAGCTTTCTGTCCAGGTTGCTGAGAGGTTTTTATACTGGTCTTCTTTTTAGTTTACCAAGAGAAGACTGGTGGTCTCAGATATTCATTGTTCCGAAGTCCCCCCTTCAGCGGCTTAGTTGGCAGTCCCCGAGGTCATTTCCTAAAGCGCCACTGCAGATTTCTCTCCTTCCCTCTGGCAGTTGTGAGATATTGGTGAAATTTAAACAACTCGTAATTATTTGTTTGTAAGTTGAGGAATCATATTTCAACTAAATGTCTTCATGTGCACTTATCTGCTTCTAGTCAATTAAACAGATTGTAAATTTTATAATATTTCATAAATCCCTGCCACTTAACTTTCAGTAAAACCTCAATTTTAGTGTAGATTGAAGCATCAGTTCTCTCTAATTGGGAAAAACGTTGCTATGACATTATGTTCTCATAACACTTTATATGTACCTCTGTCTCAGGAGTTACACGAGATTGTTTTGTTTTATTTAGAGGACCGCCTTCTCCATTAGACTATTAATTCTTAAGGCCAGTGTCAATGTCTTCTTTCTTTTTGTGTTTTCCTGGTACATAAACACACGCAGTAAATATTAAGTGAAATAATAAATGGACATGCATGCTCACATGCTCTTTGAAATCGGTGACCTGATCTAACATATCTTTCTTTATTCCAAACTGAAGACTGAATATAAATGTGCAAAATATCAAATTATAGATACTATTCAGTTCTAACAGCTGAGGTTATAAACAAATATCACACTGTCATTTTGACACAATAGCTATTCTACCTGAATCTTCTTCCTCTCTGTTTTTTCATTCTTTTGCCTCATTCACTCATTCAGTCACTCACTCATTCATTCATTCATTCATTCATTCGTTCAACTTCCAGAGTGATTGTAAGTCACTGTCCAGTGGAATGATTCAGTTTTCTTCTATCTGCTATTTCAAATACTCCTCTTTCTCCTGTTTATGAGCAGGTTGACGACTATATTGTGAACTAATTTTTGCCTGTCTTAAACATATCGCATTCTTTAAATTAGTAATGCTTCTATCATAGCATGGAGGACTGGGCTGTTTGTATATTCCTGTTACCATGGTGATATCCTGTAGCTGGAGTTTATAAATAGTTGCATACTGAACATATAGAATATCTTATTGTTTCTTTTATAAATATATTAATGCTAATCTTACAGAAGCAAACAGAATGTATAAATCTACAATACAGCATATGGGTTACCATCCTAGAAATAGTCTGTTTTATGTTTTTAACTAGATGTTTTAGATTTTGCTTGAAATTTTACCTCTGCCTGAGTTCTCAAGCTGTCAGAATTTCTAGGATAATTGGATCTGAGTGAGTCCTCAGAGGAAGTCTAGGGTGTGATTGGTAAGATCATGTCCTTCTCTCTGATTTCAGTCAGATCAGAGCTAAGAAAAGGTGTCTACTGCCAGTCAGAGAGTTTTGTTTCATTTTGTTAAAGGTGTAAGGGATCTTAAGAGTTCCTCAGCAATTATGTTGATAGAACATATTTTTCACCCGATACGTAAAATTACAAACAAAATAAAGATTTGCATTCAAAAATGAAAATGTTGACAGACTGACCAAGTATGTGAACTGAGATTAATACAGAGATCAAGGGAGTCATTCTTTTATCCTTTTTTGGACATTCTCCTAATGTTGCCATCATCGGTTAAAATACATATTACTAATTAAAAACTTCATATATTACCTAATTCTTGCTTGTCCCAACAATAATAATGTGTGAGAAAAGGACCCATGGTATTCCTGATCCTGAGGAAAGAGTTCATGTGCACACATCAGCGTCTTTAGGAAAATGTTGTTTTTTTAATGTGACTTAGGTTCCAGCCACAGATCTCAGGTCTACGTGGGAGTAGTAAAGATAAAACTTACAACAAAAATGAAATACAAAAATAACAATAGACATTCAAAATATAGGACATGGTTCTCAACTGCAGGCCTGTCTACCTCCTGAAGGTATTCAGAAATATGTGAGGACATTTTGATTTTCACGGTGACTCAGGGGTGGGAGAAACCTGTGGCAGTTAGTGGCCGGTGGTATGAGACCTCCAGCAAGCCATGGAACGGTCCCACCCAGGAAGAATTATTCTGCTCACATGTCAGAAGTCCTCACCGCCCCCACTGGGCGGTGTGGGTAGTTCTGGGTGACAGTAGCCATGCAAAGTCAACAGGTTCCTTTCATTTAACTTCATTCTGTTTACTGATTTTCCTAGAGCTCTCCCTGCAAAACAGTAGCGGGTTTTTTTTATATCAGTATGGGATTAACCGAGGGAAAATCTGCCTTGTCCAAGGGCTGTAAGAAGTTATAGGTGACTGCAGAGACATTACAGATTCCTTTAAAATGGTTTGTATAATGAGTAGTTTAGGAGAAGCAAGCACTTGAACACCTGTACCTCATTTGAGTCGGCCTCCTTGTGGTAGGTAGACTGGAGCCCAGATGCTGTGCCTTGCTCTCCTAGCCCTGGCCCTTCTTTTCCTTCCCAGAGACTTACATAGTGCCTAACACACAGTATGTCACTGAGAAGAGGTTCTTTTGTTTTCTTTTGTTTTCTTTTAACTGAATGATTGGTAGTGACACTGAAGAACAGTTCTCTTAAGGTCCCTGGAGTCCAGCATCCTGGGTTTATGTTCTACTTAATCTCGATGTGCCTTGCATTGGTTAGTTAACCCCCTGTGCCTCAGTGACCTCGTCTGTGAAACCCTACTCAGAGTAAATGAGTTAATATGTATAAAGCCGTTGGAGCAGTGCTGGTACATAGTGAATGTTAAGTATTAGCTGTTACTAACATTATTTTGTAGAGTGTTATTTAAGACGAGATACTGCTGTGCTTCTGAGAATTAAATATCAGTATTTTTGAGATGTCTGTGGAAAGTTTTTTTTTTTTCTCTTAGCTGCTGTTAGCTATCATTATTTAGAAAGAACTAGACACCAAAACTGTGTTGGTTTGGCAAGCAGTTGATTGCATTTCTTTGCTATATTAATATCTACATCGTTATGATTTCATGGCATGGCCACAGTAAAATAATTTATCATAAAATCATCCTTTAGGTTTAAAACTCAAAGAAAATGCGAAGTTGCCATCATTTCAGCTGAAATACTATTTTAAACACTAAATAATTTAGATAAGCTTACAATAGTCTTGTTTTCCACATAAGTAAATTGAAATAATTAAGTAGTCTCTAAAGTACAGTGAAGAGCTACAGTAACTAAATAGTAATTGTTTGTTGTTCAAACCAGCTGTACCTGGTATTTTGCAAAGCAGTGTGGGTTTCACATGAGACTGAAGTTTATTCAGAGACTGAAGTTTATTCCTTTAGTCCCCAGAATGTTCTTGTTTCTCAGCCATTTTTATGGAAATATTTCTGAACTATATGTCACCCTTCCCTGACTTTTCAAAATTGGTTATGCAGCTGAGTGAATCAAAGGGCATAAGAAGCCACTACAATCAGCCTGAGGTACTTCTTGAAGCTTATATTTGCTATGAGATTTTGGGGGTGGGGGGCTTGCACAAAGAGAGGAGAGCCATACATTTAAATTAAAATCACATATAATATTTGGATCAGGATGCAAAATTCATACAGATATTTAAATTAAAATATAAACTTCAAAGAAATTTCAGGGCTATGGAGGCTGGTCCCAAGCCAGGGGATTAGGTCCTCAAAACAGGAATTTCCAGGGGAAGCAGCATAGGTCAGTGTAGTTAACAGTGTTTAAGTTTTAATGGAGCAGCGTCTCTGAGGTTACTTCACTTGTCAGGCTGTTTGCACTTCTTTAAATGTGCAATTTTATCAACCACCTCCCCGTCAAACCTCAGGGAAGGCAACTCTTCCTCCGCTCAGTAGCTCTCCAAGGTTAAGTTTCTAACCCTTTACCTGTTCTTCACTGCTTCTAATTTGTAGTTTCTAAAAATTTCTGGAAGTTGTTAGTGGAATGTAAACAATAATAATAATTTAAAATAGTGCACCTCATTTTATACACAAATCAAATACCTGTATGCTTAGTGAGGTAACAAGGTGCCTTACATTATGTTCTTATAGAAAAAAATGCAGCAGAAAATTTCCCCCTCTTTAGAGGACTTTTTTTGGGGGGCAGGGAGGCTGGTTGTTTTTTTGTTTTGTTTCATTTCTTTATTTTAGACTTTTAGAGTGGTTTTATTTATTTATTTATTTTCTCATTAAACTTTTGTTTTAATGGGTCTCAAAATTCTGTGACAGATTTTTGGTCAAGTTGTTTCCATTAAAAAGTACTGATTTTAAAAACTAATAACTTAAAACTGCCACACACACACACAAAAACCAAATGGTCAACAAAAACATTCTCCTTTCCTTCTGAAGGTTTTATGATGCATTGTTATCATTAACCAGTCTTTTACTATTAAACTTAAATGGCCAATTGACACAAACAGTTCTGAGACCGTTCTTCCACCACTGATTAAGACTGGGGTGGCAGGTATTGGGGATAATATTCATTTAGCCTTCTGAGCTTTCTGGGCAGACTTGGTGACCTTGCCAGCTCCAGCTGCCTTTTGTCCACTGCTTTGATGACACCCACAGCAACCATCTGTCTTACGGCAAAAGTGAAGGGAATGTACAGAGATGTCTCACATACCCCGTCTCCATACATGTGTAGTAGCTTCCCCCATGATCAACATCCCCCATTAGAGGGGCACATTTGTTACAATTGATGAACGTACATTGATACATCATTATCACCCAGAGTCCATGGTTTCCATTAGGGTTCACTTTTGGTGTTATACATGGCTACGGTTTTGGACAAATGTATAATGACACATTTCCACTATAATAGTATCATGCAGAGTATTTTCACTGCCCTAAAAATCCTCTGTGCTCTACCTTTTCTAGAATGTCATATAGCTGGAATCATACACAACATACTTTCTCAGATTGGTTTCTTTCAATGAGTAATATACACTTATAGTAGGTTTAGTTTTCTAAGACCATGAAACTGTCTTCCAAAGTGGCTGTATCGTTTTATATTCACACTAGCAATGAATAAGAGTTCCCGTTGCTCCACATCCTCTCCTGCATTTAGTGTTGTCAGTGTCCTTGATTTGGACCATCAGAGAAGTATATAGTGGTATCTCATTGTTTTAATTTACATTTCCCTGATGATATATGATGAGGAGCATCTTTTCTATATGCTTATTTGGCATTGGTATATCTTTGGTGAAGTCTCTGTGATGGTATTTGGCCCATTTTTTAATCCAGTCATTTTCTTATTGTTGGGTTTTGACAGTTTTTTGTATATTTTGGATAACAGTCCTTTACAGATGTGTCTTTTCCAAATATTGTCTCCTAGTTTGTAGCTTGCCTTTTTATTCTCTTGATGGTTTTTTATACAGAGCAGAAATTTTTAATTTTAGTGATGTCTAATGTAACCAGTTATTTCTCTCATGGATCACGCCTTTGGTGTTGCATCTAGAAAGTGATCACCAAACCCAAGGTCATCTTTATTTCTCCTATTTATCTTCTAGGGGTTTTATTAACTGTTGTGAATGAAGGTATAAAGTCTTTGTCTTTTTTTTTTTTTGCATGTGGATGTGCATTTGATTCAGCACCATTTGTTGAAAAGACTGCCTGCTCCACTGTATTACCTTTGCTCTTTTGCCACAGATTAGTTGACTGTTTTTATGTGGGTCTATTTCTGGGCTCTTCATTATGGTCCATTGAAGTATTTGGCTACTCTTTTGACAATTCCACAGAGCCTTGATTGCTGTAGCTTTATAGTAAGTGTTGAAGTCAGGTAGTGTCAGTCTTCCAATTTTGTTCTTCTTCAATATCATGTTGGTTTATTTGTGGTCTTTTGTCTCAATATAAACTTCTAGAAGGTTGACGATACAAACAAAATAACTTGCCAGGATTTTGATTGGAATTGCATTGAATCTGTAGATTAAATTGGGAGGACTCTTCTCTTTTACTCTCAGTTTCTCCCTAAATTGCTACAGATTAAAGCTTCTGGCAGTTGGACTGTGGATAAGCAGGGCATGATTCTATTGCTTTTACATCACATTCCTCATATAAGTTTTATTACCTAAAAAAAAAAAAATGGTACAGGTATTCCAAAATAGATAACATAAGTCATAATTGCATATGGATCAGTGTATGTGTGTGTGATAAATGTTTTTGTAATGGATACCCTCAGAATAATATTCAGTATAGGCTGTTCTTTAAAAGACTCTAGGTTTTATGTTCACAAATTAACATGAGAAAAGAACCAAAAGGATAGTTAGCAGCAAGGAAACTATACTTAAAATATTATATTTTAATGATAAAAGTTTTCTTAGTGTCCTTCATTAATTTTCCTGCATTTAGGGAAAAACATTGACCTTCTAAGAGTCCTTCTCATCATCCTTATAATATGTGGATCTACCTTGTTCAGTTATGAAAATTCATTAAGTAAAAATCTTGTTAGAAATATTATAAAATTGACTTTGATTATCTTTGGGATTGTCAGTACTCTCATCTTATTAGTAATTGGAGAGGTTTTCTCTTATCCTGTTTTTAATAATAGCCTGGCTGGGTTTGAGGTTTCTTACCAAATGTTTTGCATTTCCATAATAATGGATCTTATTAAAGGTTTTATAAAATTGCTCTTGAAAAGGTGTGGATAAAATGAAGAGTGACTAAAATAGAATGAATCCCCGACTATTATTGGTAATTGCTGAGCATCCTGAGATGGGCTTTTGACTACTTTACTTCTTGGGCCTTTTCTCTCAGGATTTTCTGTTAAAATTGCAAATTTGGATTTCCCTATTCATTATGGTGGTCATTAGCATCCTATTCTGAGTGCTAAAGAATTCTGTAAAGTTTGTTAGAGAAATAAAGAATAGCATTTATTCCTTTCGGGAAGCAAAGGGCTAGGAAAAATTGGTAAGTATGCAGACATAAAAGAATCAGATGTGGTCTTTAAATTTCTAGAGCACCAGGATTCCAATTTGTTAAAGACATACTCATCACTCCCAGTATTAAAGAACTTAGGAGAAATTGTTAAGATAGATGAATATGCTAGTATGATGGTAATACAGGCAGGAGTTAAGGTGCTCAGCTTTTGTTTTTGAAAGGAGCTGAAATGAAAAAAGATAATTTATTCTAAAGTTTTGAAAGCAAGTGTAATAGGAGAAAAAAGTGAGAATTACCCAAAATCAAAATAAAGGAATGAAATTATAAAAATCAACCATTCTGTAATGTGCAAGGATGGTTCCATCTTTCCCAACTCTTGTAGTTGCATTTATGTAAATGGTTGTTTTATATTGTGTAGTAAATTCTCTACAGTTACTTCCATGTTCATATCCCACTTCCTATACTTAACTAGTTAATTTTTCCATAGCTTTCCATTTCTTTATCCTAACTTAATAGAGTAGACAGATAAAGATGGAGTGACCAAGAAAGGACTCCATTTAAGGCAGTGGCAGAATGGACATGATCTTTTGAAGTATCCCTTGATTACTATGCCTTCTTATTACACTAATTAGATTTTATTTATTCATTAGGAGATTAAAACCAGAAGAACAGAGCTAAAGTCTCTATCATAAAATAATGAAGAAAATAAATTAAACTGGGAAAAAATATTTATAATAATTATATCATAACAGAGGTTCACTATCCTAATAAATCGTTCATACCAATCAATGAGGGGTACCTAAGAGAATATAATACAGATAACGAGACAAAGAACATGCAAAGCCAGTAAGCGGAAGAAGAAATACACATGGCAAAAAAATGTTACATTCTTTTCTAATTATTAAAGCAGTTCAAAGTGAAACATCAGCATGTGCTACTAAAATGCCAGTCAAATATCGAAGTAAACAAATCCAAAACTAAAAATACTTTATGCTTTTGAGGTTCGTGCAGTGGTAACCATCACACATAACTGGTAGAAGAATAAATTATTTTTACCATTTGGACAGAAAAGGTCTTATGCATATTCATAAACTTTTACCTAGTTTAGTTATGAGCCTATTATCCTATGCTCAAAACATTCTGTGATTCTGCCCTTAAAAATTAAAATGCATGTCAATTATAGTCAAATAAAAAGTTTTTTTAATTAAATAAAGTCAAAGTCTGTACAAAAAATTTAAAATGTGTATGACCAAAGACTTTTTTATTTATTACTTTACAATAGAAAAAAATTGAGAATAGCCCAAGTGTTCATGGCAGGAAATAATTATGTAAATGTTGGTATATCCATATAATTCACCCTTTAAAATTATATTCATGAAGAATGTTTAATGGCAGCTAGAATTCTTTTGCTATAGTACTGTTAGCCAATATAGAGTAGATTAAAAATGTGTATATGTGATTAGGAAACATCACCAATGGCTGTGTGTACATGTCCTCAAAAGCTCTTTACATTTTCCTATAATTCCAAATTTTGTGTAGTGAATTATGTTCTTTAAAATGAGGGAAAAAAAGTGGAACGGTGAACGGTGTGTCTCCTTGAAGACACAAGGAGATGAGCACAAAAATCAATACAACTTATTTATTATGGTGAACAGTTTGACAACATACATATTCCTAAACCTGTTAACTTCCGCTTTACTACTTTTGCTCTTATTATTTATTTCTATATTTAAGATGCTCTCCAGATCGATATGAAAAAAATAAAAATTTATCGGGGCACCTGGGTGGCTCAGTCATTAAGTGTCTGCCTTTGGCTCAGGTCATGATCCCGGGGTCCTGGGATCGAGCCCCACATCGGGCTCCATGCTCGGCAGTAAGCCTGGTTCTCCCTCCCCCACCCCCCTGCTTGTGTTTCTGCTGTCACTATCTCTCTCTCTCTGTCAAAGAAATAAAGTATTTTTTAAAAATTTATGTTAAATTCTAGAAGTTTTTGCTAATGATCAGAATTAATAACAGCAAATAATCCAAATGACATTTTTGACTTTCGAATGCATTGTAAGACTTTAGTCTAATTGTTCATTTAGATATTTGATTTTGTTTAGGCCTGATAGTGAAAGGAATTGTCTAGGACAAAACAAGAAATAAGGGTGGGAGCCTTTTCTTTAAGGATATCTCTAATAGAATTATCTTTTGGTAGTGAAGATGAGCAAACTTTGGAACTTTGGAGATGTAATAGGCTGCATTTTATCACTTCTATATCAAAAGAGTCAATACTCCTAATTATATCATCCAAATAAAATTAAATGTTTTGTGGCAGCTTTTATTTCATATTTCATTTAATTTTATTAACCCATAAGGTCTCCATGAAATGGATTAACCTTTTTGTAATCTACAGGTAACAATATTAACAGGTGGGCGATTTGTGCAAGACAGTGTGGCATTTTAAAGTTCTAGCTGAAATTCAAACATTACATCTAGAAAATATACGTGGATGTCAAATTACACGTCTAACTATATGGTCATTGTTTTTTATAATCAGTTGGCTTTAGGACTTCAGTGTGACAGTTAGTCACACTTGAAATTCACATATTCCAATCAAGTGTATCCCTAGCAACGAAAATACCTAATTGTTATTATTCAGGATTAAATAAATGTTTTCCTACTCTTCTCCTCAAGAAGTTTTATATACGTGTACTAAATCTGCATTTCTATACAGAATGAAGATGGTAGTGATTTTGAGGAATATTGGACACATCATGTGGTTAAGTTAGCATAGTTCAGTCTTAGAATTGAAGCCCGAACCAGAGAATAAGTTGAGGTTTGTCGTTTGTTGTTGCTGTTTTCCCCCACAACCCTCTTTATCACACATCAGAAGTAGAGAAGAGTAGGGGCGCCTGGGTGGCTCAGTCGTTAAGCGTCTGCCTTCAGCTCAGGTCATGATCCCAGGGTCCTGGGATCGAGCCCCGCATCGGGCTCCCTGCTCCGCGGGAAGCCTGCTTCTCCCTCTCCCACTCCCCCTGCTTGTGTTCCCTCTCTCACTGCCTCTCTCTGTCAAATAAATAAATAAAATCTTTAAACAAAAAAAAAAAAGAAAAGAAGTAGAGAAGAGTAAATGACCTGAATGATCTTAGGATGGGGATTAGACATGTGGAAGAAGACACAGGAGGAAGAGCTGAGGGAAATGTCTGATGGTAGAAGCTGTTTGGGAAATAGTATAAATTGGCAGGCTAAAGATGACTGGCCACATGTTTTTGTCACTGCTCAGTTTTAAAGGCATTCGTCATTTCTCCCTATGTAGGGGGAGATTCTGGTACTGTAGAATCACAGTCCTTTAAAAGACCATTAAATATTCAAACATTGTATAGAGATAGAGGTATAGTTTAAAGGAGAAGTAATTTTAGATCTCCATTAAATCACTCTCTTTGCTTCTCTTTATTTTCAGAAGGGAAAAAGGGGGCCAACTTTTCATTCTTCTCATTGAGTTGATAGGTTTTCATGTCATGAATTTTTAATGCCTCATTTAAGAATTTAATTATGAGCTGGGGTGTGAAGCATAGTGTTAGGTGTCTTTTCTCCTTAGACTATCAAATAGGAAGGAAAAATGGTGATTATAGAAATAAATTAAAAGTGGCTATTTATTAACCATCTACTAAAACTGCCTACTAAGAGTGTTTACGGATGTTCATAGTTAGCATTGAATTTTGCCAGCAATAAAAGTTAATGCAAAGTTTCAGTACTCTTGATTACAGAATTGTTCATAGAGCAAAAGGTTCAGCAAAGAATAATGCATTATTAATCTAAAGGGCATTGTTAACTTATCTACTCTTACATGGAGATTTTACTATAATTCAGGGGAACTCAGGAAAATAAATAAATTATGGTAAATTTAGTCCACATAATCAATAAAGATGAAACGTTCTTTTTTTCTTCACATACAAATATATCCTCCATAAAATCTAAGTCAACTTACAGATATTGTAATGCTTCAAAATGAATTAGTTTTTCAGGAGGATGGTATGTAATCACCTTGAGAGTACAACATGAATTATCCTTAAGCAAGGTCTGCTTCCAATTATATTCACGAAGCTGTTGAGAGTATGCTTATCTGTAAGTATCTAGAAGTTCAAGGTTATTGCTGCACCACACACATGGGTTTGGATGTCTCTCCTGATGATTTTCAGTATACCTTTTCAATATCTAACAGTTCACTCATTTCACATCAAATCCATCCCTTTATTTAAACATATTAGGAATTTGGCAACTTTAAATATTAATAATTAAAGCAGAAGTCAAGGTCTAATAGTGATGGTGGGCTGTTGGCTGTGTCAGAATTGTTTCCAGGTAATGAAGGAAGCAGGAAGAGAGTTGTGGAAGAAAAGTGCTCAGAGGGGCAGAGGTTTTATTCAGCAGTCTGCTTTGTGTGCACCTAGTACTGAAAACTTTCTCTGCTAACAACTGAATGGATAAAGTGCTATGTATTCACTTTCTGTGTGTGTGTGTGTGGTTTAGAATAGGAACTGTGGATTGTTTTGCTTCTTGCGTCTGTTTTGTAAAGGACAATAACCAGATCAACAAAGCATTTTTATCAGGTGATGTTTTGCTAATTCTCAGAGAATGTAATTTATCCTAATGGGAACTGTGGAGAATTAGAGATCTGTGACACCTCCTGATCTAAAATACTATGATACTGTGATACACACAGTTTACATCAGGAGTTCTTTATGTTATGTGTATGATCATTTTTGGATCATTTTTATCCCAGAAGGTTCAAATTCCTGACCATGTGAGGCTCCATGGCTTTTTGGGTAGAATTGTCATTTTATTAAGAATCACTGCCTGCATTAAAATCAGTTTATTGTTACTACAGAGTTTCTACTTTTTCTCTTCTAATTTAGTAACATTTGAGGGTTTTTTTTTGTTGTTGTTGTTGTTTTGTTTTTGCCTTATCGCAGGGTGATAAATATAAAAAAGAATCACGGAAGTACTAAAAAGAAGAAAAGGTTCTTAAAATTGTCATGTAAAATTATGGGTAAATTTGTTGACCTATTTTAGTTATTTGGCACCCTTCAGAGAAGCAGAGACTTGGCAGTTTAGCAATGTCATGACAATATTCAGGTATATCTGAGGTATGGTCTAGAAGATTTTGTGTAGCCACTCAAAATTATTTTTAAGAAGCCTCAGGGCGCCTGGGCGGCTCAGTCAGTTAAGCATCCTTCTCTTGGTTTTGGCTAAGGTCAGGATCTCATAGGTCCTGAGATCAAGCCCTGCATTGGCCTCCCTGCTCAGTTGGGAGTCGGTTTGAAGATTCTCTTCCTGTGCCCCACCCCCCACTCTCTCTCTCTCTCTCTCTCTAATAGATAAATCTTTAAAAAAAATAAAAGAAGCCTTTACAGTGGGGCCCATAATTCCCCACTCCTTAAGTGTGGTCTGTGGTCTGTGCATAGTGACTTCCTTGCAGAGAGTATAGTATAGTATGGACAGGGGGAGAAAACGGGAGTAACTTGACAGGGAAGAGACCTTGACGGATAGTACCATAGCCATGTAATCAAGGTCAGCATCAACAATGATGAATCATATTGATGGTTTGGACCCTTGATATGATGTGGTTAAAATATTACTTGACCTTCATCTTCCTTCTAAAGCCCCATAGCCCTAGTCTAATCATGAGAAAAACACCAGACAAACCCCAGTTTTAGTTAATTAGAAAAAGCCTTACACAATGTAACTAAGTGTGGATGTGAACACAAATCTATCATCTCCTCTCAGATAAAGACAGAATGGCTAAATCTTTGTTACTGTTGCTACAGCTTGAATTAAATTGTCAATTGTTGACATTGACTGCTCTTATATAGGTGAGTAATGTTAGGAGGAAAATAGGTTAACAGTAAGCTTAACACTCTAAAAATGCTAGCATTAGGAAACAGATGACTATCAAAGCATAGTAGGTACAAAAATCAAACCTAGATCTCCAAAGAGCTAGTAACTTGCCTTGAAAAAGAAACTGCCTGATATTTCATAGCAGAATATTGTTTACCTTGGTAAGGTTATTTGATTAATTGGTATGGTTTTTATATGAAATCACAATCAGTTTATGTCACATTAAAAGAATAATTCCAAGGGGCGCCTGGGTGGCTCAGTCGTTGGGCGTCTGCCTTCAGCTCAGGTCATGGTCCCAGGGTCCTGGGATCGAGCCCCGCATCGGGCTCCCTGCTCGGCAGGAAGCCTGTTTCTCCCTCTCCCACTCCCGCTGCTTGTGTTCCCTCTCTCGCTGTATCTCTCTCTGTCAAATAAATAAAATATCTTTAAAAAAAAAAAAAAAGAAAGAAAAATTCCAAGATAAAAAAAGGTTACACATCTATAAATCAAAGTACTTGTTACTGGCTTTTCGATGCCATTTTATCTAGAAGAGAAAGTAGAAAACCTTTAGTAGCAAAGAAAAACACTTAACTTGAGGATTTCTTTTCCATGTGAAGTCCCGGGGAAAAAACAGTTGGTCTGTTTTTATTTTAAATACACATTTTTATTTGTTAAACCCTGCCTGATTTAATTGGTTTTACGAAAGTAGGCTATGCACTGGATACATATTTTGTATGGAACAAAATGACTTCTAAGTTCTAGAATATACTATAAGTCAAAGATTTAAGAAAATTCCATAGTCTAGAAACCAAGAACAATGTGCATTTCTGCATTGTATATTTCTGGCTTCCTCATAAAATGTGGACGAGCTTCTGCAGGAAATGTTTGCATTTGATTGTTTTTAAACTATGCTTTTGCACTTCTTTTTTCCTAGACCTTGTCTGCAATATGTAGGAGAAACTTACCCATTTATTCTTTACATAATACTGCCCTTGAGGGACAATGTGAGCGCTTTCTATCTATTAATCAGAGTAAACTGAGTTTAACAGATGATCAATGGCAGACACCTTCTCAAACCAAATGTCTTCCTTAAGAACTGAAAGGCTGGGGTGCCTGGGTGGCTCAGTCACTAAGCGTCTGCCTTCGGCTCAGGTCACGATCCCAGGGTCCTGGGATCGAGCCCCGCATCAGGCTCCCTGCTCGGCGGGAAGCCTGCTTCTCCCTCTCCCACTCTCCCTGCTTGTGTTCCCTCTCTCGCTGTGTCTCTCTCTGTCAAATAAATAAATAAAATCTTTAAAAAAAATAAAAATAAAAATAAAAAGAACTGAAAGGCATACACTTTCCATATCAAATCACCATCATCTTTCGTCTTCTCTATTCTAGTGCACTGACAGGCAGAATTCACCAGTCACATCACCAGGATCCTCTCCCCTTGCACAGAGAAGAAAACCACATCCAGATCCTCTCCAAATCCCACATCTAAGCCTGCCACCAGTACCTCCTCGCCTGGATCTAATTCAGAAAGGCATTGTCCGGTCTCCCTGTGGCAGCCCAACTGGTTCACCAAAGGTAAACGGATTTTATTAGAAACACAGATAATTTAAGTAACACTTATTGGTTGCTCAAGTTCCTTTGAATTCCATTCCTTGCATTTCTTGTGCTCTTAATTGTTTATGAAGAACTTTGATGTGTTTCTCATTTTGCTTATGGTGAGCCCACTATCATATCTTTGCTTTATTACTATAAAAGTTACATAATTATTCAGAGAGAGCATATGTCTATAATATCTCCCTGATTTGCAAAAATGCATAAAGAGTAAATATGGTTATTCTGTAAAATGGATTTCAAAAGTCATTATATGCATTAAAATAAATTGCATGCCCTTATCGAATGATATTTTACACTCATTTTCATCGTGTCATGACAAGAAAAAATGTGATGGGAGTATATTTGCATAAGGGCTTACAATGTGATAAATTATCACCCATGTTTCAAGGTGACTCAGAAGAGGGAATTATTTGTATAGTACTTTTTATACCTGAAGGAATTAATTACAAAGAATTACACTATTTGTGAAGTAATCACATTACTCTTTAATATTAAAGACATAATTCTAACTATGTAAATCTAAGTCCATGGTTTGTTTTAGTTTTATGAGGACTTTTTTTTCCAAATTCGATAAGGGCATATTTTGCTTTATTAAATATAAGACTTAAAAAGTTAATTCCATTTGGTAATATGCTCTAGAGTCTAAAATGAGTCAGAAGCACAATATTTTAGTAGTAGTTGATTGTTCTCTATTACAGTTAACTTGGTTTTAAGATCAGATTAAGACTTTTTAGGATTGTATTTAGTTAGAATTATGTAAACATATAGCACATTCCATTTTTTCTGTAATATTCTCTAACCATAAAAGTACAAAATCATTCATCGGATGAACCATGTAAATAAAAATAAAAACATGAGAATCACATAGATTCAATTTAGGTGCATGTACCTTCATATTTCCAGATGGGAATTAGACCGATATTTTTTCATTTTAAGGATCCATACAAATTCAGATAGGTTCTACAAATAATGCTGCTCTATTATTTATGATTTTCCACTGTTCTGGTAATAACTGGTAAAACAAAGGACCAGAGCAAATTTGCCCCTTATGTTACGAAATGGCAGAACCAACACTTTCTTTCAGAGATAATACAAATCAAGTTGCTCTTTCAAAAAGCAAAACAACAGCAACTTTGATAGTTTTCTTTCTCTCTCCTAAATTGTGTAAAGGTGCAAATAAATTAAGGACTAAATATTATTTTCAGTCAGTCAAAATCATCACATAATTTTGATATCTGCTACTTTTTCCTATAGAGTCTTTATAGTCCTTAACGTTTAAGTTTATGTATTCATTTTCTACAAAAAAATTCTAATGAGATATATTTGCGTAAACTTTTCCTTAATTTTCAAAAATGTCTTTAATTGATGATAAAAAGAAACATTAAAAGATGACACAGGAATCTAATAAAATTCCATTATGGCTTAGAAAACAAAAGTGATAATAGACTAGTCTGGAAATCATTTTTCAGTGTATGGTACAACTTCTAATTTTTTTTCCCATTGTATCTCTTCAGTCTTCTCCTTGCATGGTGAGAAAACAAGATAAACCGCTCCCAGCACCACCTCCTCCCTTAAGAGATCCTCCTCCACCTCCACCTGAGAGACCTCCCCCAATCCCACCTGAAAATAGACTGAGTCGTCACTTCCATCACGTGGAAAGTGTGCCTTCCCGAGACCAGCCAATGCCTCTTGAAGCCTGGTGCCCTCGGGATGTGTTTGGAACTAATCAGTCAGTGGGATGTCGGCTCTTAGGGGATGGCTCTCCAAAGCCTGGAATCACAGCAAGTTCAAATGTAAATGGAAGGCACGGTAGAATGGGCTCTGACCCTGTGCTTATGCGGAAACACAGACGCCATGATTTGCCTTTAGAAGGAGCCAAGGTAAGAAAGAAGCAAAGCAGAGATTAAACAGTCTTCTCAAACTCTTCTGATAGGAGGTAGAATAAAAGGTTGGGCAGTGGTTTTTTGTTTTTTGAGGGTTTTTTTGTTTTTTTTTGCCTGGTGTGGCACTTCCCTGAAGGTCTTTAATTATCTCCAAGTTATAAATAATCAGAAGCTCATTTAAACTTAAAAGAAGTCAGGAAGAAGGTTCTAAGTAATGATTTGATTTTAATGTGAAGACACTAGATAATTTGCAGGAGATTTATTACACCTTCCCTTATTTCATCTGCCAAAACTTTTTCCTATGAATAACTTGTTGGTGGGAGAATGAGCACCATTGTTTTTTGGTTTTGGGGTTTTTTTTTGTTTTTTGGTTTTTTTTGTTAACTCACCTGGTTCTACCTAGTCTGAAAAAAAGTTGATTATAGCGTATCATAAATCGGCCATTGACATTGTTGCCAAGGACAGTCACCTTGTGCATCCAGATAAAATGAACTTCTCCCATACATAAAGACAGCACTTCCAGGTCACTCTTACAGGGCAAGCTGTTTCTCCATAAAACTGAAAGAGACTGTCACACGTGTTGAGCTCTAACTTGAAAGATATCACCACTATCATTTATAGATCCAGGAAAGAATTTAAGCTTACAGGGAACCAAAGAGGCAGCAGCAGAAATCATTGAGTTTAGAATTCTTGGTAGGCCCTTGGCAGAGTTGTACTATAATATTTTCTGGTATTTGTTTTCATGATATTTTTGGCTCTGAGATCAGATGGTTGCCATCTTCCCTCGGCTGAAGGAGGCTTTGCCTCTTTGGAAGACTGTAATATTAAAGTGATGCCTCCCTATTGATCTTTAATTGTTATTTCAGGAGAGTAATCAATTCCTTCAAAATAATGGTTTGCATTGATGAATTCACCATATATTCAAGAAAAAAAGAAATGTGAAGTACGACACATGTATTCAACTTGTGTGTGTGTGTGTGCCCACACATACGTGTGCGTGTACACATGTGCTCTTGTGTCAAGGTTAAGTGCTAATGAAACCTTTGTATAATAATATTTAACTTCAGAGGTTCTAGGGCAGCCAGGATATGAAGAGTCAAAATGTCTAGTGTGGCATTCAAAACAAAGGGGAGGAGTGCTGGGAGTTTGCCATGACTCTTTGTCCAAGACTCACCTCGGTACCTTCAGTATTTTAAATATATCATCTATTTTAAATATGAAGGTCTCTAAAGGTTTCCTCCAAGGTCATCTAAACGTGTAAATGGAAGAAAAAGTATTTATAAAAGCATTTTTATAATGTTTTCTGAAAATGGAGTGCTTATCATCATCAAATGTATATTTCCACAACCTAGAATCTGGATTGAAAGGATCTGCTGGGTTGTTTTTCTTTTTTTCCTTTAACCTCTATTACTTTTCATTCATACCTGATCATACTTTTCTTGAGAAGAGTGTTGGAATGAGCTCTGACATGAATTGACTGGTTATATCTTGCAACACAATACAATTTATTTCCTGAATGGACTTTGGAAATACTTATAGTAATTATCTTAGCCAATTCATTGAAGACCTCTTATTTCTGGATTCTTTTACATAATATGTTATACAGTTTTAGCACTAATATAAACCTGCCCTTCTAAGCCCTAGAACATACTGGCTATTAATTTTTGTATGGAAGCTTACCATTTTTTAAATGGGGGTTATAATTTCTTAGGTTACAGGTATGAAATTTTATTATGTTAACTATAGGTATGAAATATTAATAGTGACTTCAGTTTTGAAGATTCCTTTAAATGTTTTCTATGTGAACTTTTGTGTCCTGACCATTGGTACATATTAATATCCTAGAGAACATTGAGTAAATTGCACAATATCTCATAGTGAAAGCTGGATTTTAATTTTGTTTAGTTCTTGCTAAATAATCCTCATTAAGATTCTTTAAGGTCTAATCTCATATGTTGTATGTATACAATGTTTATATTCTCAAAGTTGATTTCATGTTATAACCAGACATAAAATTTTAACCAAAATTAGACTTCTAAGATTTATGATTTCAGTCTAGTTGTTCAACTTCTACAATGGATTATAAAGAAGGATTTACATATAGTTAATATAATAAATAATGTAAAAGAGATGTTTCTTCTTCTTTTCTTTTATTATCTTTATGAAGGAACTTCAGTAGACCACAAGGTACATCATAATTTATATACAGTAGAAAAAGCCTAACTCCTCTTCTCATTTCACTGTTGCAAAACCTAAGAGACTGGCTTCAACTAACATCTGACAGAGGACTGAGTCCATCTGGGATCTTGTGGTTCTCAGTTTCTGTGATCCTGCCTTGGAGTTTGTTTCTCACCTTACTTTTTTTTTTTTTTTTTTAAGATTTTATTTATTTATTTGACAGAGAGACACAGCGAGAGAGGGAACACCAGCAGGGGGAGGGGGAGAGGGAGAAGCAGGCTCCCCGCAGAGCAGGGAGCCCGATGTGGGACTTGATCCCAGGACCCTGGGATCATGACCTGAGCCGAAGGCAGTCGCTTAACCGACTGAGCCACCCAGGCGCCCTCTCACCTTACATCTTTATAGTTCCTCCATCCAAACTGATTAAATTTCACATTTGTAAGTGCTTTCTATATGCAAGACCCTCCTGGTGTTCAGGATAACCAGAATCCCAATGTTTTCTCCCCTTCCAAATTTAACAAAAGGTTTTTATAGCAGAGAACTCCTTCAGACAGAATGAAAACTGACAAGGATAAGGCAAACCTGGTAGCTGCATTTTAACAGAGCTAACCATCTTATCAGCACAGATCAGCCAGGCTCTGGAATCAGAACGGAGTCTTACTTCCTGCTGTAGAAGTTACTTTGTGGAGGCGAGCAACGTACTACATCTTTGCCCCAACTCCACTTATTTTTCTTACCTTTTTTTAAATGAGTAGATTTATTTATAACATAAAAAATATTTCCTTATTTTTTAAAATTCTGGTATAGTTAACATACAGTGTTATATTAATTTCAGGTATACAATATAGTGACTCAGCACTTGCGTACATCACCCGGCACTCCTCACCACAAGTGCACTCCTTAATCGATTCTATTTCCCCCGTCCCCCCAACCCACCTCCCTTCTGGGAACCATAGTTAAGCGTGTTTCTTGGTTTGTCTCTCTTATTTTTCTTACTTTATAAAATGGAAGAATAATAGTACCTTATCTAGGAGAATAGTTACCCTCCAAATACCTAAATCCTCCTACTCCTCAGGTCTGGAATAAAACCAAAAGTAACAGCTAGACATAAAGGAGCAGTAGAAGTTGTAACAGTTGACATTTTCATTCATTACAGTTGTCCTTTTTTTTCTTTTTTACAAATTTAAGACCAAAATCATCATCTCTTTCTCTCCCTCCTCTCTTTTTATTTAGCATAATTCCTAATGAGTACATTGGTTGCTGAGTTAGTACAATATTTAAGCTGATGATAGAAGCAAGAGAGTGTATATGTGCTGGGGTTGGGTTGGGCGAGGGCAGGGCAGGGAAAGGGCTTGGAGGAAGAGGACATCCATGATATACAAGGAGGAAAAACAGCTTTTTAATGTATTTTTCCAACACTGGCCTTCAGCCGAAGGTAGCATGTAATTTTCTCATTTGAAATATGAGTTTTTTCCTCCTATTTTTCATGAGAATAGTAAATGTTACAATGTATCCTCACCCCCCATACCTGGTGTGCAGTTTTTAAAGCATTTTACCATGGGAATGAAGGGGATGAGGATCTAGATATTTGGAAGTTGATGTATCTTCACATAACCCATCAATCTCTCCAATTGTAAACAAACACATGGTTGTGTGAAATAGGAACAACTTTCATGTAAACTTGTGTTCATTAGAGGGAATACTTCAAATGAACTATTAGCTTCCCATTATAAAGATAAGAAAACTTGAGTAAGCACAAAATGCTTAAATTAGAATTGGATGTACCTGCAGGGGGAATTCATAAAATGAACACCCGTAAATGGAGAGACAACTTGCTTTCCTTCATCATGTGTCCTCTGTCACTGTGCCACTTCCCACCATCCATTAGAGGCATTTGCCCTTTCCATTTGCATCTTCACGAGATGAATGGTAAGGGGAGCAAGAATAAATTAAATTCTAATTACACCATTTGCCACTTGTAGAGAGCTGTGAGGGAAAGAGCCATTCAGCTCATCATTAAAATGAAGTGTAAGAATTTTCTGTGACTTTCATTGACTCCCTTTTCTCTCCTCCCTCCCACCTAACATCATCAAATTAGCTTAGGTAATACTTTACTTTTAATGTGAATGTGCAAGCTAAGAGTTTTTAGGTTTATCTTGTTTTATTGGTAAGAAATTTCTTTCCTGTAGTACTGTTTCCTTTCTCTGAAATTCTCAGATTCTAGCCACATTAGAAACCTGCTCTTTAATAAAATTTTGTTGGCTAGATATTTATTGTTGGTGTTGGTTTGTTTTAATTAGCTGAGGTGAAAATATTTGCATTAAAATGTTTTAAAATATCATTGGATACTTGAAATTTATCTACTTATATCCAGATACTAATGTTGTGTTAAACTATCTTTATTTGTTCCTCTTGAAAGTTTAAGAATACTGCTGTTTCTAATGTGATAGAAAACTATCACTGACTTGAGATGTTACTTCAAGTGACATTATTCTAAAATGATCCTGTGTACAATAATCTTTTGAAGATGCTGCTAGATAAATACGTTGAAAAGTTCCCCTTTTTGAGATTGTGGCTTTTGCCTTTTGGTGGAGAGGCACATATTTATATGAATACCTCGAACTTATCTATAAATCTGAAGAGCTATCAAGAAATAAGTCCTCGGCATACACTGGTTTCATTTCCAATCTGATGTCATAGAAGGACAGATTTTAGCCATATTTTGGGGGTATGTTTGTGTGGCTTCACATACGTGGGATAAGGAAAAGGGATTGCCTTTGGGGTTTTGTACAAATAAAAGATTTTGTCTTAATTGTGCTAAGATGATCACAAAAGACCCGGTATCTCAAGGGTCCCAAATACTTGAAGCTTAATTTTTAGACAATATTTGAATCTTAAGAAGACACTTCAAACTTCAAGATTAGCATTGATGCTATCTTAAGGCATGTAGAAACATATTAATCTAGGATAACCTAGAATTTATAATAAGTTACATGATAACTCAGATTAAACTTCTTCCATAAGTCTAAACTTCCCCTACTGTCTTTTTATTTCTTCAGCCTCTTTCAGCTGTATGAGTTCTTAAGATGTTTAAGACACCAGGGGAAATACAAAATGAATAAAGCAAAGTCTAGTGATAGTGAGAAGGAGACAGGTGTAGGATTAGTTCACTAAAAGATAAGACATAGGAGAAGCATTCAGAAAGAACAATACGGGCTCCTCAAGAAGAAAAACAAATCTCACTGAGATGCAGTGTAAAAGAAGAAATAAAGAAAGCTGCATGCAAGAAGGTCACTGGCTTATAGACACGAAAAGATTGGAGGGTGTTTTTGTAGACATGACAGGGAGGACTAGCATGAAGGAAGGGAGAATGGGCATAGTGAAGGAAGTCCATTTTGGATGGCTAAAATAGAATAGGCAGGGTAGGTGAAATACAGCAGTGTAGATTGAAACCAATAATAGAGTGTTCTGAATTCTACACTAAATTATCTTTAATTTGTTAGACAGGAAAGAGGTTTTAAAGGTTTTTGTTGTTGTTGTTATTTGTTTTTTGGCAGAATAGTAATAGGAGCAGAATATTTAAATTGGTAGCATTTTCAATGGAGTTGTGGTACATTTGGGATGGTCAGCTGGGAAGGCAGGAGAAAAAGATGTCTCCTTAGTTAAAGAATTAAAGAAGACCTGAATCTGGGGGCCTGGATGGCTCCGTTGGTTAAGTGTCTGACTCTTGATTTTGGCTCAGGTCATGATCCCAGGGTCGTCACATCAAACCCCGTGTCGGGCTCCCCACCAAGTGTGGAGCCTGCTTGAGATCTTGAGATTCTCCCTCTCCCTCTGCCCCTGCCCCACCCTCCCCCACGCCCATGTCTCTCTTTAAAAAAAAAAAAGGCCTGAATCCATGGGGTTTCCATGTAAATTGTTTCCGTTGATGCCATCAGTCTACACATTTGAGGAACAATTTTTTTTCTATTTATAAACAGGCTTTTCACATTTCCAAAGAACATAAAATATTTATTTTTAGCTCAACCTATAATTTATTGCACTCACTCAGGCAGTGGCAGCTAAAATGATTCTAAGTCTACTAGAATGGGTGCAGGTGGGAACATGGAATTCAGAATGAAATGGTGTTTGGGATCTGTTTTGTCCACATGTAACTATAGTATCGCCTCTAATGAGGGAGACATGCAAAGGAGAAATTGGAACTCCAGCACAGGTCCTAGATTTTAGAGTGACACCTCAATGCTATACGATTTAGATTGTGTAACTCTGAAAAGCAATCATTGATATATTTCAAATGTGTCCTTTAAACCATGTTTCTTATTTTAAGTTGATAGAGAAGGGCATGGACTTTTATCTTGCGTCCAAAAGCTTCAACACCATTTTAGAAATACGAGGGGAGGAAAAGAAATTGGTAATGGGGCTATATCGGGCTTTTCAGGTTATATTACAGCCTTTTGCCCCCATATCAGCTTACCTTTTAAATATGAATTAATAAGAGTTTCGGTAAGAGCCCCATGACAAAAACTAATGATTACTTAAAGATTTTAAAATATGTCTAACCTTTTTTGTATGTGTGTGACTGTGCAAAGTTAGTCTCTTTTTTTAAATTGCTTTAATTCCAAGTTGTTGCATTAGTAACAAGCAGTTGTTCAGTGCCTGTAGTATAACTGAGAAACCTGGAAATCGGAATTTCTTATTCTGAGTAATTAAACACTGGCTCTCCACCTTATTAGCAAGGTAACAATTTTAGCTTGTGCTGTTCACACGAAAAATTTCATTTAAAATTGCATGCACTTTGAAAGCCAGAACAGGTCTCTCGTTGCCAATAATGTTGAAGCTTAAGCCTTGAAAGGTGAAAGGCATTTCTGATTGTACTCATGTATTGTTTTATCAAGAAGTTTAAAAATGTTCTGTTAACCCCAGAGAGATATAATTTAGAACACTTTTTTTGGGAGAATTGAAATAAGAATTGCACCAGTACTGCTTTCTTTTCACAGAATCCTATAGAGAATGGTAACTTTTCCATAAAAACTGATAGGTATTTGGGAAATTTTACTGTCTGTACATCTAGCTACCTGTATCAGATTTATAGAAATTATAGTATGTATTCCTTCTCAATATGTTCAAGAATCACGTTGTATTATATTTTTTACATATAACTTGGTATACTCCTTTGGTTAGTGGTGAATAATCGCTATGGTGCCTCTGACTCCTAAGTAAATTATATGATATTTCACTTGTTTAAATAAACTGACATTACATATGCTTTTCAAAATTATAGTTTTTCTAAGAGCTGTTACTGTTTTAAGGTCCTCCAGAAGTTAAATTCTTAAACTAGCCCTTTCATTTCCTTTCAGGTCTTTTCCAATGGCCACCTGGGAAGTGAAGAATATGATGTTCCTCCCCGGCTTTCTCCTCCTCCTCCTCCCGCTGCCACCCTCCTCCCTAGCATCAAGTGAGTTCTGTTGAATTTGGAGGGTGTGTAAAGCTATGGTAAATAGTGGGTGTGAAGTACTCCATACAGAAAGTACAAGGTGAATAGAAACACATCAATAAAAATGATCCAGTCAGATTTATAAACTAATGTACCAGAAATCAAGATCCTTCCTGATTCTTTGCTGGGAACCACAGCATCTATGACACTTACCTAAACTTTGAGCATGGAGCTCGGGGAGAGAAAACTTAAGTCTTCCTTGTATCGGAGAAGAGGACAGAGTAGCACAATGAGCTTTCTCCTCCAATTTACCTCTCTCCCTGAGGGGCGTCACATTTATCCCAACTATCCAGTGTGATACCAGAAAATAATCTTTGATTCCTTCAATTTTCCCAATGCCCAAACCCATTCAGTCACTAAGTCACATTGATTGTTCTTTGGAAGTTTTTTTTTATAATCAGCTAATCTTTCCGGTTGCCTCATAGCTGGACAACTGAAAGAATCTTACACATGATGGTATGTCCTGATCTTAGAATTTGTATCAGTGGATTTTAAAATGAATCAGCCGAAAAATAAGTTAACCTGGGTTATCGTATTTGAAAAATGGGGACACAAGAGACACATTGGACAGTTAGTTAAGTGATAGATCTACCCAAGTCAAAGCAGGATAAAACCAAGTCTCCTGATTCCCATTTTCCTGCTCTTTATGTTAAATCAGGCTCCCTGCCTTTTCTCCAATATATTTTGTTTACACAGCTGATTGAATTTAAATTCTGCTTTCTCCAGATCACTTTCCTCTTTAAAACCCAGCATTGTTTTTTCTTTCCTTTTAAATTATTCTGTGCTCTTCTGCTAGCAGTAAGATCCACAGGATTTTACCCAACTAAAACATTGTTCAGTAATTCCTAATGCTTGCCATCCAATCTTGTCTTGA
This sequence comes from Mirounga angustirostris, assembly GCF_029215605.1. Classification (NCBI taxonomy): domain Eukaryota; kingdom Metazoa; phylum Chordata; class Mammalia; order Carnivora; family Phocidae; genus Mirounga; species Mirounga angustirostris. The sequence continues at coordinate 51,855,362 of NW_026991709.1, read as the reverse complement.
TTTTTTTTTCCTGGTTTTGTGAGTTTTTCAAGCTGTTTCCGCCTATGCACCACCCTTTCAGAATCTTTATTCTAAAGGTCCATGTCTCAGGCTCTATTTCTTTATGAAAACTTGTGTGACATCTTCATTCATAATGACAGTAAGTGGTAAGACTAATTCTCATTTTTCTTTCTACAGTCTATGTCCTACACATTTAACTATGAACTCTGCTCCACTGTCTTCTAATTTTAAAGTGCTTCTCCACATTAAAAAAGATTATAAGGTTTTGAGGGCAAAAACTTTTTCTTAAATTTTCTGATCTTCCATAACCCGTTACTGTGTTTGCTGTGTAATGAATACACCGAGAGTACCTGGTTGCTTGGTTGACTATCGGGTAAGATCTCACTTCTAATTGAAAGTCTTAGAGCATCTTCACTCCTTCCTCTGCTGGTCACTGAGCTCCCCTATACATAAAAATACAAAAGAAGGATAAGCTAAATCCCAGCCCCCAAGAAATTTGCACTCTACTTTAGAAAATAAAGTGAACATACATGAAATCCCTAGAGAACATTATGCACTAAATTGTATAATTCTAACTTCTTAGTTTTTACTTATGCTTGGAGGAAAGACTGTTACAGACTTTGTAAGTCTGAGGCTGTTTCATAGGATGGAAATTTCCTGAGTCATGAAGAATAGACACAGTTCAAAAAGTGAGCGGACAAGAAGAAGCAAGAGTGTGAAATGTGACATCATTCAGGGGACAGTGGGAAACTAAGCTATTTGGAGCATTCTCCAGTGGTAACTTTTCTGGGAACTGCCAGATAATGTAGCTGACATAAAAGTTGGAAGCAAACACACATATTCTGTATAGTAGGCTCTAAATCAGTAAGAACATAGGATATCCCAGCCTCAAATGAACTCTGGATATATGTATATATAATAAAACATCTAAGTTCAATTAACTCTGATAATTCAGAAAATGAAGTAAATAAAATCTTGCCAATTAGAGATGAAATTCATATATTCTGTTTATTAAATTCCTATTGGCAAGTGGGTAAGAAGCAGAAGTTGCAGTTTGCTTCATATATATTCAATATTAGATACCGTTTCTCCTATAAATTAAGAATAAATTCATAGCATAGTGTGTTTTATTAATATTTTTCTAGTCCTTCAGTTTGTAAGTGCCTGTGAATATATGTTGTCCCCATTTACTCTTGATTTTTCCCTCGGAAACAGTGCAGTTGCTTTACTTAAACAGAGAAATATTTTAACAATATATGTTTAACAGCAAATTAGTTTTTGATTCTGCATGCTGCAAATTAACCGTAATTAACAATACAAGTGTCGACTTTTAATGTGACATTTATCTCTTCAGTTTTTTATTCTGACTATATAGGTAGCAGTTGTTCATTGTATAAAATATGGAAACTGTAGAAAAGAAAGAAAATTAACAAATATGTAAATACAAGCATATACATACTCAAAATATCAATGTCCAGAGTTTTAACATTTTGAATTTTTTTAGATTTTTTTTACATGATTTAGATTATATTGTAGAGATAATTTCATGCCCTTCTTTGTTACTTAATATTTTAATAAGCACTTGTCTTAATCATTTATGGACTGTGTTATTATAAAACCAGCATGGAATTTTGAAGTGAACATTAAAAATAGTCAAACCTGATCCCAGACCTGACTCCAGCAATATTAAGTATTTGACTGTCTTTGAAGAAGGCAACTTCTCAGGCCTCACTTTCTCCAAGTGATAAATGAAGGGGCTGTTTATCTTAAATGATCTCCAAAATCCTTTTGGGCTTCAACTTTTTAGGTTCTATGCAGTATGTTTTTTAAGGGGTACTCATCTATAGTGTTAATTATATATGAAATATTTGGCAATGTAAGTGTTCATTTGTAGTTGGCTGTTTGTGTCTCATTGCTGAAGCCAGTATGAGTTGGATTACTGCTCTAGTTTTGTTTGGTTTTTGTTTTTTATGTTTGGTCTACCTGAGCCTCATTAGAATGTATAACCAGAGTCCAGTGAGTATAGACCCGTAGCCCTAGAGGGGCATAGAGCAGAGGTCTCAGCAAATAGGGATGAAATAGAGATGTTGGATGTTCAAGTACCTAATTCCATGTTAGACTCTTTCTGCATGTTTCAAAATCAGCCCAAAGCAAAATCACATATTACTACCTAACGTAGACTTATATTTCTCGCAAATATTGAAAATCCCAAAGTTGAATTCAGGAAAGTCGCAGCTAGCATTTACCTTTTTATTTTTGTTTTTATTTTTTATTTATTTATTTTTTACATTTGTAATGTTTTATTTCTTTTTTTTGTATTATGTTAATCACCATACATCATTAGTTTTTGTTTTTGTTTTTTTTTTAAAGATTTCATTTATTTATTTGAGAGACAGAGAATGAGAGAGAACACATGAGAGGGGATAGGGTCAGAGGGCAAAGCAGACTCCCTGCCGAGCAGGGAGCCCGATGCGGGACTCGATTCAGGGACTCCAGGATCATGACCTGAGCCGAAGGCAGTCGCTCAACCAACTGAGCCACCCAGGCGCCCCATCATTAGTTTTTGATGTAGTGTTCCATGATTCATTATTTGCGTATAACACCCAGTGCTCCATGCAGAACGTGCCCTCTTTAATACCCATCACCAGGCTAACCCATCCTCCCACCCCCGATGGTGGCATTTACCTTTTTAAATGTACATTGTGTTGTTATAAATATTTACCAAAGTGTAATTGTTAAATTATTTGATGTTACCGTGATTCCCATTTACTTGATGTAAGAGACTATGCTGATAGTTTTACTTTCTTATAAAATTATATGTTTGCAATTATGTGACTTTCATTATATAACTATCTTGAGACCTAGAAGAATATAGAATTTATTTTTAAAAAATGTTCTGTTAAGCAAGCTAAAACTGTACTAGTTTGCATAGATTGTTATTTTTTTCTTAAATAGTTTTTCTAAATGGTTTCTATTTAACATAATTGACATTTAGCTATAAATGTAAAATTTTAAATAAAAGCTTAAAACATGGGTACTTACTATTTTCTAGGAGGAGAATGAAAAAAAAATCCTATGTGTATTATACTTTTTACTTTGTAGTTTAAATTTTTACTAAATTATATTTGTCTTGAAATAAATTGACTAGAGTTGAATAAGGTTTTCCGGGGTTAAATATTATACCACCTTTAAAGCCAAGATAAGAATTTTGGTTTGGTTAGTTTCGGAAAGTTTTGGTCAGCATTTTGACATGATACTGGTTTGCATTTTTAAAGAATTTCCCTGGCTGTTATGTGGAAAATTGTCGTTAGGACAGCAGAAGTGAAAGCAGGGAGACCAATGGAGGGTCTGATGTGGGCGTTGTCTGATGTGGTAGACCAGTCAGAGATGGTCAGGGCTTTGACTGGAGTCACGGTGATAGATTTACTAGGTCAGCTTTGGGGAATATTTTGATCCAATGGTACCTGTTAATAAACTGGGTATCTGTGAGGTATGATAGTTAATGACGACCCCTACATAGGTTTTTGGCTAAAGAAACTGAGTGAATCATTGGTGCCATTTTCCAAAGTGAGGGAGACTGGGGAAGAGCAGATGCGGGAACAGGACAGAGACTTAGGGATCTGCTGAGTTTGGAATGCTTAACACACACACACACACACACGCGCGCGCACACACACACACACCCCTAAATAGACATTTTGAGGGAACAGTTGAACATACGATCTAAGCTTAAAATTTATATTATATTCAGGTGAATATTTCAGTAGGTACTATCAAAAGCTAATAAACTTAATGCTCAAATTTAATAGATTTGTTATACTCTTAGACATATGAGTGTTAACTGTGAGATTTTTAACAATATAGGAACTTATATATTAAAATATAACCTTGGAGTAGACTATGCCATTTACCCCTGAAATGTTAATTAGATAAAATTTATTTAGAACACTTCTGTAGAGTAAAATTTTAGTAAACATTATTGGTTATTATCAAAATCTTCATTTATATCCCAAATTGCTAGGGAAAATAAACTAGAAATGTAGCTTTGTGAATGTAGCCTCGACAACTGCCACCCTCCAGTGAGAGTGACCAGAGAGATCCACGCTTCCAAACATCAGCCTCTGTGCATGTGAACACACGTGTGACTGTGGTTGTCTTTTTTTTCTTTTTTTAAATTTATTTGACAGAGATAGCGAGAGCAGGAACACAAGCAGGGGGAGTGGGAGAGGGAGAAGCAGGCTTCCCGCTGAGCAGGGAGCCCGATGCGGGGCTCGATCCCAGGACCCTGGGATCATGACCTGAGCCGAAGGCAGACGCTTAACGACTGAGCCACCCAGGCGCCCTTGGTGGTTGTCTTTAAACAGTCACCAGAATGGTCTCTCTATAAATCTGAGTGTAAAACTATAAAGCTAGATCAGTGTGTGAATGAAACGATTTGGAGAATTCCTGGTAGAGGGGAAAGTTTGTTTTGTTTTGCTTTGTTTTTAACTAGCAGGTGGATGACAGAGAAAGAAGAAAAAAAAGGACTAAACCACGGAAGACATTAATACCACAAATACCACATTGTAATTTAAAAACACTTAAAGGGAATGAGCTTGATGGGAATTTTTCATTTTGTATATGGTACATACCAGGCTTCATTACGTGTGCCTAGTGTCAAAAAAGCAGGAAAACGTGTTCTGTTATTGTTCACCTGAGGATCAGTGTAGGCAATATGTACTTCAGTTTTACGTGAATTCTTTCTGTGCTCAGTGATAAGAAATTAGTGTTATTGATTTAAATATAAGAAAAGATGGTAGAAAACTTTTTAATGGAAGATAAGCTGTAATTAAGAGCTACTCTGTTTTTTGTTTTTTGTTTTTTTTAAGATTTTATTTATTTGCGAGAGAGAGAATGAGAGACAGAGAGCATGAGAGGGAGGAGGGTCAGAGGGAGAAGCAGACTCCCTGCCGAGCAGGGAGCCCGATGTGGGACTCGATCCCGGGACTCCAGGATCATGACCTGAGCCGAAGGCAGTCGCTTAACCAACTGAGCCACCCAGGCGCCCCTCTACTCTGTTTTTTTTAATCCTAGCAAATGAATATGGTTGCTCTTTTATTAGTTTCAGAACCAGCTTTCCTCTAGTAGTACCTTAAAATCTTTTTAAGTCTTGCCAAAATATTGCACTTTTTTTGTTTTACCTTGGGTAAATGGAAAAGTGCATTATTACCAAAGATAGCAGTGTCCTATAAATAACAATTGACATGATATATAGGGGATGGTGGACAGGGTCCTTCTTTTCCTTTTTTTTTTTTTTTTAAGATTTTATTTAAAAAAAAAAACAAAAGATTTTATTTACTTATTTGAGAGAGTAAGAGAGAGCACGCGTGCACAAGCAGGGGTAGGGCAGAGGGAGAGCAAGAAGCAGACTCCCCGAGGAGCAGGGAGCCTGATGCGGGGCTCAATCCCAGGACCCCGGGATCATGACCTAAGCCAAAGGCAGACAGACGCTCAACCGACTGAGCCACCCAGGCGCCCCAAGGCTCCTTCTTTTCAATTTGTTCACTATGATTGCTGTGGCATTCTTCTGTTGTTGTATTATGTAGAATGCTTGTGCATTTGATTTTTACCTACTGATAGAACTTAGTATTTGAAACTCAGACTTAATTTATAAATCCGTAAGACTATTCAGGAAAATAAAGTTTTGTTCAAATCTGCAAAGCAGTTTGACCAACCTAACGTAGGTTTTCTAGTGAATCACTACAGCCTTTTGTTGAGACATTGATGAAAACAGTTGAGGGTTGCAAGTATATCATTTTATTCCAGTCTCAACAGAGAAAGCAATAATGTGTGGAGAGTGTATAAAATAAATATGAATATTATTTATCTCCCTTTTATCATAGTATTATAATTTCTAAGTTCACATAGAATTGCAATCCCTTCTCATCTTTTATGGGAAAACAACATTTGGTGGATGGCTATAACCTGGATGGGGGGGGAGTGCCGCTAATTCCACTAATCTTTGATTTTCTCTGACTAAAAGCTATGATGAGAACTGATAGAACATTAGTCCTAGTGGTCTGACAAACCTGTTACTTATAATTTACAAAAAGATCATTTAAGATCACAAAAAAATAAGTAGCCTTAGAAATGTGAGCCATTAGGGTTGCCTGGGTGGCTCAGTTGGTTGAGTGTCCAACTTGATTTCAGCTCAGGTCATGATCTCGGTGTCCTGAGATTGAGCCCCCACATAGGGCCCTGTGCTGAGCGTGGAGCCTGCTTGAGGCTCTCTCCCTCTCCCTCTATCCCTCCCCTAACTCACATACTCTCTCTCTCTCTCTCTCAAAAAAAAAAAAAAAAAAAAAAAAAAAAGAAGGAAAAGAAAAATGTGAGCCTTTGGATGCTATTTAAATATACAATGTAAAATATATTCCTTATACGGTCTCTTTTTGGTCCCACAGAGGCATAATCTATCATATATTCTCCATTTCTCCATGAACATATCGATCCATTGATAGAAATGTGTAGGGTTAGAATGAGATTTTATTTTCATATTAAGCAAGGGCATCTTTGCATATTCTACAACATTCAAGCATTTCTTAGTTTCTGTTAAGATTTCTTTGTCTTCTCAAAGTTAATTGAATGCCACTAAGAATATTCAGCATATTTGTGAAAGATGCTTATCTACAATATCTAAAATGAATTTAAATGAGTTTTTAATTTAAAATGAAATTTTCCCTGGTTAAAGCATAATTTACGTACAGTAAAATCCAGCTTTGTGAGTTCTAATGCATAGCCATGTACTCACCACCACAATCAAGTTGCAGGACAGTTCCATCACTTCAGAAGATGTCAGTGTCTCCCCTCACCCCAAACCCCTGGAATTACCAATCTGATTTATGTCCATATAGTGTTGCCTTTTCCAGAATGTCAGATAAATAGAATCATGTGGTACATAGTCCTTTGAGTCTGGCTTCTTTCTACTTAGTGTAATGCATTTGAGATTCATCCATGTTATCAAGTGTATTAATAGTTTGTTCCTTTTTATTGCTCCAGAGTAAGTATTCCATTTTAAAACATACTGTGGCTTGGTTATCCATCCCTCCACTGAGGGACATTTGGGTTATTTCCAGTTTTGGGTGATTACAAATAATACCACTTTAAATATCATTGTGAAGTCTTTAATGTCCAACATATATTGAAAAATTAGATTCTCAAGAAAAGTATGTGTTTCCTCAGTATCTATCTTCTTGATTTCTAAAGCAGACCCCCTAAAAATTTTAGAGATGGACATTGGTTCTGAATAAGTTAACTTAAAAATGTAACTTAAAGTTTGTTTCTCCAATTTATATACAAGTTCGTGAAATGCTTATAATTAAAGTTTATAGGAAAGCGCATGTTAAACATAATGATATGCCACATCAACTTTTCTCGATATCATAAAGAACCCTCAAAATCAGTATGTGTATTATAAAACTCACTCTGATATACTGGGGAAATTACTTATTTGGCATAGGTGCAATCATTTCAAATACAGCTTTATTTTGTGTCACCACTTCCCAGGGCTATGATTTCTGTGAGTTAAGTATTTTCCCTGTTAGGATTGTGATAATTAGTACAAGAAATATGGACTAATGTATACAGCAGGTTCTGAAGATTCAGTTTTAAGAAAAGACATTTTTTAAAACCTTGCCTTCAGATATGATTAAACGTAGAAAACGAGTGTATAAATGTAGAAAACGAGTGAAATGTTGTTACATGTAGAAAACGAGTGAAATAATTTAAAATGCCTTTAAGATTACGAAAGAATCCTAAAAATGATTGTTCTTTTCCCCTTAACAGCTTGGTCATCTATTTCTCTGATAACCACTCATTTTTATCTAAAAGCTGTGAGTGCTCCTCCGGACACACACCATGCCAGGCCTTTGTTGACTCAGGGTCTACCCTTAAGCATTTTGCAATTTAGGACAGAAATAGATGACAGACATAGATGAATATATAGAAAACACAGTGTCAGTGAAGGAACATATACTGAATACATATAATCGAACAAATTAAAGTTGAAAGAAAATTGTTTTGTCGGGCAATGTCACAAGAGGTTCATATATAGACAATGAAAGTGGATATTTCTACTCTGCCTTTTTTTCTGGAAAAGTTGATGGACTAAGTGAGTTATCAAGAATTACTCAATTGAAGGAAAGAAAAGTACATGGCAAAGTGTGGTGTGTGAGTTATAAGTTACATAAATAAAGCCAGTGGGATATGCAGGTCACCCCTCTGATTATGTGCCTCTCACACCAAGAATATAAAATGCTATAGAGGAGTGTATCTGTGAGTTTGTTTTGAAATGTAAAAATCACTAAGAACAGCGTTGGAAAATATATTATTGGTTTGTTTCAAGTGTGCACTTGCAGAAAATGGATGTATTTCTCACTGAAGGCTCAGATAACTAACACACAGTGAATTTAACAAGAGGTGCAGGTTGGGGAGAGAATGGCCGTGCATCTTTGAGAGGATGTGTCCTTGTGCATTACCAGAGAATGAACTCCAGAATGACAGCCACAGTGCAGAGCGCTTTGTGAGTGTAGGATGATAATATAAAGGGAATGAAGTAATGGGTGTAAATGGTGAGATGGGTTACTTGGCAGCTTTAACTTGGAACCAGCCAAATACAATTTGCTCTGTTTTGTTCCTCTGATACCCTAAACATTTCTCAGAAGCCAAATCAATGACTGAAAATTTTCTTGTGTCCCGTAAGTTAGGTATTTTCTCCACTGCCAAAAGTAAACACACGTGATAGCTAAGGAAAATTGTGAAGCTAATTCTTTTACCACTTATTTAGTGGTGAGTAAAACTGAACGTACTTTTTGAATTAGTCTGTGCTGAGGGAAAAAAAAATCCCACATATAATTACAAAGAGTGTAATTATTTACGTGATTTGAGATTTCTCTTTTGGTATTTTATATACAACTTCTTTATCTTATTTGTACCTTCTTTTTTTATTTTATTTTATTTTATTTTATTTTTTTTTTAAAGATTTTATTAGAGAGAGAGAGAGGGAGAGAGAGCACAAGCAGGGGGAGCAGCAGAGGGAGAGGGAGAAGCAGGCTTCCCACTGAGCGATGAGCCCGATGCGGGGCTCTATCCCAGGCCCCCGGGATCATGACCTGAGCCGAAGGCAGACGCTTAACGACTGAGCCACCCAGGTGCCCCTGTACCTTCTTTTTTTATTAAAACTTTATTTTTTAGGGAAGTTTAGAGTAATTAGAGACTTTAGTTTTTTTAGATTCACAGCAAAATTGAAGAAAAGGTACAGCGGTTTCCCTTATACTAACCCCCCCACACACATGCCTCCCCTTTCCATCATCAACATCTTCCACCGTCGTGGTACATTTGTTAAAACAGCTGGACCTATATTGACACATAATCACCCAAAGTCCATACTGTACATTCCTGTTTTTTAGGATAGAAACTGCTTTTATTTTTCCCTTCAGAACTGGATAAGATTAATTTGATACAAAAAGTTATGTAATGCTAAATAAAATGTACTGGAACGAGGGGCACCTGTGTGGCGCTGCTGGTTAAACGTCAGGTTAAGCATCTGACTCCCAGTTTCGGCTCAGGTCATGATCTCAGCATTGTGAGATCAGCCTGGCATCATGCTCCCTGCTGAGCATGGAATCTGCTAAAGTTTCTCTCTCCCTCTCGCTCTGCCCCTCCCCCGCCATGCATTCTCTCTGTGTAAAGAAAATAAATCTTTAAAAAAATTTTTTTAAATGCACTGGAATGATATTCTTTATAAACTGGCTTATCTAAGTAGAATATTATACTGATATAAGAAGTTTGCATTAAAAACACAAAGAAGAAAAATATCTGACTCTTTCGAACTTATTAAAATGGTGATAAATGGGATATTTAAGCACTTTTTTGGATTTAGATAGAAATGCCACTTGAAGGCTTTTTTCACTTCTGGGTATAATCCACTAAAATCCACTTAAGCTAATAATCCATGGTTAGTAAATTTTAGCAGTAAGCCTTTATTATTCCATAAAATCTTAGGTGAGCTTTACTTTTCATTTTCTTCAGAAATATTCCATATGTTGATTTGCAGCAAAGCAAAAGAGTAGGGGGGGAATTACCCAGATGAAATTCTTTATCATTAAAGAGAAAATATAGAATCAGCCATAACAGATGTGATTTCAAAAACTGTCCATTCTTGTCTCAATATGCAGTGCTTCTTTGGAAACTCTTAAATCTTTGGAAGTAATCCTCAACAGGCAGATGGTAGATTTCTAACATTGATGTTGTTGAACATTTGGTTAATAAGTCTTTTTCTTTTATACAAGATATGCTTGACTTGCATAGGAAAAAAGGATTCATTATGAATGAAAGTATATTAGGATACAGAAAGGATGTATATTCTTTCATTTGCTGATAGAACCCATTCTGGTCCTTGAGTTAGGTAAATCAATGTCCATGGTCATGTTTGAATTCCCTACTCTAACACCCATCAAGATCACCATTTTGCAGTCCATGTACTCCCCAGCCTTCATTTGGAATATACATACCTCTTCTAAGGTTACACCATTGGAGGTGTAACCCTTAGGTTATTAATCAGGTCATTAGCTTGGGCTCTGGGCTGTGGATTTTTTTGTCACTGTGTCACTGTGCTTTCATCTCACTATAAACTGTCATTTGAATTTGGAGACTGTTCAAACAAACAAGAATTCAAAAATCAGTGTTGAAAAAGTCTTCAAAGACAGGTAAAAATATGCTTTTGAAAAGTCTTAGGAGGGATTTTTCTTTAATCTTTGAACTTTCTAAGGATTCAAATACATAGTTGAAACTTGAAAACTTTTACGTTTTTCACAATGTCTTCTTGTAATGGGCACAAAGAAAAGCCCTTAAAATGTTTCTCGTTCTAACTAGTGAGAAGAAATCTAAATGAGAAAGTTATTTCGGGCTTGATGGCCCATGTACCAAAGGATTCTTGCTCCCTCTACAGAAGGTACTTCAAAATTGCAGTCACAGGAATTAAAAAAAAAAAAAAAAAAAAGCTTTTAATGAAACAGAGGTTTCACCATGACTAGCAAAAGCTTTGGGTTTATATACACCAACAATGTCTTGCAGATTGGTTGGGTGCCAGAAAGTTAGGGTAGGTGCGTGTGTTTCTACTTTGATATTTTTCACTTGCATAAGCAAGGATTAGATTAAACTCCATTAGCGACGACTGAAAAACAGTGGGTTTTGTTTCCTTGTTTGGCTTTGTTTTATTTTGTTTATTTACTCTCATGGACAAGTAAAATGCTTGAAAATTTCTTTTGATATTAGGTAATTGCTGTACTCATTTTCATTCTTTTTTATTTAGCCAGGGAATTGAAGCCATGAAAATAATGTACTGTACCTCAAAGACTTAATAAGTTCTCTTATTATCTACTCCTAATTGTTCCAGTCATTTTTAGTTCTTAGCAGTTGTTGGGGAAAAAAAAAATTAACAATTTGAATTGTACTTGAACTCCACAGGAGAAGGAATTCATTTAATTGAACTGGATTTTTTTCAGCTATAGGTAATATTCACAAGAGACAAAGTTTGACCTTTCTATAAAGACTTCATTAATATATAAAACTACCATGCGTATATATTTATTATCTTAATTTACCCATTTAAGTTAAATTGGAACAAAATGTTAATATTTTAATAGCTTTGGTTTGAATAATTTTATACATTCTCTTTTGACTTCAAGACCTTTTTATTTAATTTGACAGGATACTAGTTTTTCTTACTGTGCCATTTAAAATTATAAGTATGAAGATTCTTTTATTTCATCAATAGACTCTTACAAAAGATTGAAAATCCTTTTCATTTGTATTTAGTATAAGAACAGCCCTTCTGATGTTACCCTGTAATTGAAAAATGAACACAAATGACAAAGTAGCTCCTTTGATTTGAATATATCACATCCGACTTGCCTGTTCTGAATTGTTATGCTGAAACTAGACTGGATTTTCTTCCCTCTCCGGTAGGTGTACTGGCCCATTAGCAAATTCCCTTTCAGAGAAAACCAGAGACCCAGTAGAGGAAGATGATGATGAATACAAGATTCCTTCATCCCATCCTGTTTCCCTGAATTCACAACCATCTCATTGCCATAATGTAAAACCTCCTCTTAGGTAAGCATAAAGGCCGCTTTTTATCACCTCACATCTGCATAAGCATTATCATTGTGGTTTTTTTTAAACAACTGAATTACATGTATTTAATTAAAAATCCTTGATTTCTTGGTCAAAACAACCTCTTCCTATATATTATTTTCTGCGTTATTTTCAGAGAAAACTAAAAGATGGAGATTCCTCATTAATCAGGAAGTCATTTAACTAAATTAATCGACTAGTAAATCTAATGGAACATTTTTGTTGCCCCTCCCCCCACAAAACAAATTATAGTCTAATAATGCTGTACATTACGTATTGTGGTGATTAATTCATGAATTTTTAATACGCTATTTTCAGTGCATATGATCAGTTCTAAGCACATATCTCATGAAGAAAAATCAGTGCTCAGAAACTAAAGTATTACTCAACCTTCCTTAGAATTAATTTTTTTTTATGATGTAAAGACTAGTATAATATATATTCATTTCCCTTCTTGATATGCTACCTACTTCTATCCATCATATCTTGAAGAAGTAAAAACAACAACAACAACAACAAAAAAAAAACAACCAACTAAAAGTATTTCCCTTAGTTGTATTTTTTTTAATCAGGAACTATTTTACTTTTCCTTAGCTCGAATAAGATTGTGAGGGATAGTGTCTTTTTTTTTTTCTTCTTGTCAGTTGTTTGTTCTCCTTATGATGGAGACTCCCGTGGTCTTTGAAGTGGCAGCTCCACTGAGGTGTATAACAGTTACTAAAAACAGATGGTGGGTATTGAAATATTAGTATGCTTTTAAAAGTAGAAAGATGATTCTGCACTTACATAATTGACTTAATAATCTGTAATCTCAAGTATTTTTCTTTTTTCTCATTTGACTTACACGAGGTACTCAGTAAGTCAGATCTTGGTTTTGAAACTTACTTTGTGAGCTCATTGCCTTTGTGAGACGGAATCCCTGGAGCGATGCTCGGCACACAGCATAGGGCTCAACTCCGGCTGGTGGCCCAGCCTTCCTGCCTTCCAGCAGCTCTTGGTTGAGGATAGAACTGCCGAACACTTCTCAGCCATCTCTGTCATCTTTCCTTCGTGTGCCATTTCCTTTTCAAGGTCAAGTCAATCAGTGGAAAGCATTTTATGAGTGGAGTGTTTCCTTCTTTTCAGTTGGAAAATCTAAAAAATCTTTTAGTGCCTTTGAGTATCACATGGAGTTGAAAATGCAATACTTGGGAAAAAGGAGCAAATCTTCATTTTAACCAGAGAGCTGTCTACATGAGTGATCCTGGTTAGAATTATCAACACTCTGCAGAATTCTTAACCAGGATTACTAACATTCTGCAGTCTAGGGCTTCATATTTCAAAACAAGAACCAAAGCATTTCATGCTAATCAGTGGTGTTTAAGGCATTTGTTGATAAAACAGTATCATTGAGAAGATAAATAACTGAGAGGCAATTTCTTATATCAGAAGAACCAAATATTTACTACTCTTATTAGAAGAAACTTACTCCTTCACATCAAATACAAATTGTCACAATTTTTAGTCCTTTTGACTCTGACAAATGTAATTTTTAAAGACTGAAATAAGATGAGCTTTTTTGGTTTCCTTGGGATTTCATTTTTTTCATTGCTGAAGAACTGAGAGGTATAATTTAAATGCTTTAAATTTTAATTGTCAGATCATATTGGATGAGATTTTTGGTGACAGGCCTCCCAAATCCTGAAAATAAATTTGAATTATGACTACCATTACCATCTTTCTATTGTTATAGAGAAGTAATAAATGTTGATAATCCCTAACCTTAATTGGAGTGAATTTTTTTATCTAATTTGTTCTCGAAAGCCAATGGATGAAGTAACTTCTTATGTCCTCCACAGAACACTCTTTAAGCTCTTTAAGCTTAAACACTTCCTTTTCCCCCTTTGGAACATCAGAAGAAATAAATTGTCAATATGTGGAAAAAGTTAAACAGTAGATGAATAATTCAATTCAGTTTCATAAAAATCCATCATTATTATGAAAATTCAATATATGATAACTATTTTAAAATGAACCATCTCTGGCCCCTGAAACAGACGTGGCCACCAGAGAGAATGGGAATGAATTTCAGATGAAACACTCTTGCTGTAACTATTTAAATATCCACTATCTCGTCCATTATGTATGTACTTTTACTTTGCCCAAGAATTCAGAGTAAATCAGAGAAAAGGAAAATACAAACTCTGTTTCCTATAGCTTTTTGTGAACAGAATAACTTGGTGAGCAGAGAGTTCATTGTTACACAGCCATATTCTAAAGACAAAAGATGCTCTGTACTTTCTCTTCCTGCTATATTCGCATGGCCCAGTTTTGTCCATTGTGGTCATGGTATGATTCCAATGTATTAATACAAACAACAAAAATACTTTTTTAGTAAGTTTTATCCTTTACAGACACCCAAATTAAAATATTTGTCATGTACCCAAGGCCTTTGCCAAAGTCAGTTGTCTACAGCCGCTAGAAGTGCTGGAGTTTTGGTCACAGCGGTAGTGAAATTCTCACACAGACCCTATGTCTTCGAATATGCCTATCAGAATTTTAATGAAATTTTGGAACATTTAATAATTCTTCTTCTTTGATGGGCTCTAGTTTATTATAAGGAAAGCTTAAATTACAGAAATAAATATATGTTAAATACCATCAACAAATAATAAAGTCATTGGGACTATTCCGTATTTATTTTTGCCTTACTACATGTTTTTTTCAAAAACTTGACAAGGTATTATTGAACTCGTCCAAATATGTTAATTTTCACAGATGTGTTTAGCTTATCAACAATTTTTGTGGCCTTTGTAACTCTTGATTTCACTTTAAAAAAATATTATTTGTCTCCATGAGATACTTACTTCTTCTTTGTAAAAATAGTTGAATAAAAATATCTAGATTATATTTCTTATACCTTTTCCAGAAAGGGAAATTATATTTGTTTTCAAGCTTTGGCGTATGAGCAGCGTTGCTAGTTCCTATCACCCTCCAAATTACTTTTAAATGGAAAGTAGTTTTTCTTACGGTTTTTGTCCTTTGATCTCTGCTTTAGGTCTTGTGATAATGGTCATTGTATATTAAATGGAACACATGGTACATCTTCAGAGATGAAGAAATCAAACATCCCTGAATTAGGCATATATTTAAAGGGTATGTATAAAACATATTCTCTTTGTGTTCTAGATCTTAATGGTCAGAATTTAAAGGCAAAATTCCATGCCATTGTTGTACTGAAAATACATTAAGATTTTGTGTTATCCTCTAGGAGATGTTTTTGATTCAGCCTCTGATCCAGTGCCATTACCACCTGCCAGGCCTCCAAGTCGGGACAATCCAAAGCATGGTTCTTCACTCAACAGGACGCCCTCTGATTATGATCTTCTCATCCCTCCATTAGGTTGAAACCTTTAAAACAATTTTCAAACAAGCCACCCTCCCTCTTCTTTCAGTTAATATCTATCTGAATTATCAGATTTCAGAGTTAAATGTAACACAGACTTACAAGGTTATGAATTTGTCTGAATTAGAATGGATTCTCTAGGTAGTGGTGGCTCTCACGTTCACGTAACCACTATTCCACGTATATGATTGAAGCAATGGTGTACAGGGCTGGCCATCAGTCTGCATTTTATCAAGTCATCTCTTCACGTACTAGATGTAGTCTAAAAAACCTGTGAGAGCTCATCCTTCCTTCCCCTGAGCCCTTGTGTTCTAGTAGATTTGAAGTGTTCATCTGAGATTTTCCTTAAGTACAGTTCTTAATGAATGTGTACTTACTCTTTCTTTCAGCATAACATGGCCCAGTTCCCCTTACTTAGCTAATTACATTATGGAAAATTATATATATAAGATGGATTCTGTCTTATAATCACTGCAATTACACATCCAAAGAATCTCAGTCTCTTTGGTTCGAATTTTAATGTAAAGTACACTAATGTGTGTGTATACATGCGTGAAGGTACACATGTATGTATGTTAAAGTTGGCTGGTGCTGGTATCTGTGTTTATTAATTCTAGAAGTTTCTCACCTATTTTTAGAGGAAGACAATTAGAATCTCCACACCTTAAGGCTTCACAATAACAAGTCACCATAACATAAAGTAATGTATGATGAAGGTCCATCTATAAGCTTCTCTGAATCAATTAGTAGGCACCGAGAACTGTGAAATGACCCTTTTGAGTTTTTCCCAGACACCGTCAACCCATGTATCTAGTTATATAATTGCGGTGTCTTTTGCTCCTGCTCTTTCTGTAGCTCAGTGCTTCATTCTCACTACATCAATTACAGGCACCTCCTAACTTCTTTACCTACAGTTTTTTTCTCCCTCCCACTTCTTCCTGTGTGCTGGTTTTTGACCTGTTACCCAAGTCTTCATGACCTAAATCAGCATTGTTCAGTAGAACTTTATGTGGTGATGTAAAGAATCTATATATTCACCTGCACGACTGTGGATGGAACTCAATTTTAATTTCAACTAAACAGCTGTATATGGATGGTGACTACCATATCAAACAATGCAGATCAGTGTTCCAGCCTGTCTTTGTAACTCAACCTTCCTCCAGCTCTTCATGTACATTTCATGCTTTATTTATACTATTTATACTATTCCCTCTGTCTAGAAGACACCATCCTTGCATTTAATGAATAAATGTTTTTGAGCCTCTGATATCCCAGGCCTTTCTGTTCTTGATAACACCTTGCTGAATACCGCTTTCTACTTTTCCTGTCCTCCTTCCAATGTGGAGCTCTCTCTGTGAGACCTGAGGGACTCTTACCTGTGAATCAGACCTCTTTGTGAGTTTTTCTTAGATCTTCTTGTGGAATCTAAGCTCCTTGCATCAGGGCCTTGTGATTTTGACCTTCACATTACCCATGTGCCTAGCATGGTACCTGACATTGAGGGGCTGAAAAAAGGATTTGGATGAATAAGATAATGAATGTAGCAGATAGCCTAAGGTTGGCAGGATAGCAAAGCTCTCTTTCCTCCCCTCTGCCACACCTCCAAATGTTTTAAGTTAGAAAAAGACTTATGATCATTAGAGAAAATACTTTGAATATGTTTTGTAAGGCAAGTTGGATGAATGATAAAGCTATTTTTTCAATATACCTTTGGCTTAAGTCAATAAATTTAAATACATGAATTTTTACTACGGGAATATGTAGGTGTTTGCTTATACCCTGTTTTATTCACAGAATATTTGAGATTACTTACAAAAATACATACATTGCAATTTTATTGTTTTAAAGAATTGAGATAAGGGAAAATATGAGTAGAATAGTAAGATGTGACAAGGGAAAAATAAGTAGACCTAAAAGCATACTGCAATATTCTGTAGTTACTAAAGCTGGGAAATATGCAAATATAAGTAATTTGGGGACCACAGAAGAGAGTTCTATATTTAACTGTTCCTCTTTAGCAATATCTGATAAATAGAAAAATACATTTCTCTACTATAGGTACATTTTCTGTATTTTGACAATATATGGAACATTAGTTTAAATGAATTAAAATCCAGAAGAATAAACTTTAAAAGATAATCTGTTCTGTGACATTAAATTTCTTGTGCACAGTGTGATTTTCTAATAAGAGGCTGTGAACTCTTGTTACATAAAAAGTTCTGTTTTGATGGTACGACCTACAATAATTTTTAGTTCAAACTTCGTGTCTTAATATTATAAAGGTTACAGGTAGATAATAAGTTCTTTCATAACCTGCAGTGCTGCTTTTTACCAGAAAGGCCTGGGAGTTTGAAAAGTTGGCACATGTACATGTGTGTTTGTATGCCTGTGTTTCTCTTCAGACACTCCCAGAAAATAAGCAGCTTTCGTTCTCAAAGTTGGTAAACTGTGAGATAAACCCTGCAGGTGAAGTTCTTTATGAGCAGCAAGAGAAAATCAATCATTACTTTGGTCTGATGCTGCTGTGTTTTCATTAATGAAGTTCTGCTGTTGATATTGACCTTTCTTTAAATGCAGGTGAAGATGCTTTTGACGCCCTCCCCCCATCCCTCCCACCTCCCCCACCTCCTGCAAGGCATAGCCTCACTGAACACTCCAAACCTCCCGGCTCCAACAGCCGGCCATCCTCAGGACAGGACCTTTTCCTTCTTCCTTCAGGTAAGAGGAAAAAGCCAAAGAAAACTTTTCACTTAAAGCAAGAACATTTCTAAGATCGTACTGTCAAGTAAACATCAGTAATTTACTGGTTTCTAACTCCATAGCAGAGAAATCCAGGTAGAAAAAAACAGCAGTTGGGTAGGTTTGCTTGTCAGTTGGTTGATTTAATGCAAAGGATTACAGGGACACCTGGGTGGCTCAGTCATTAAGCATCTGCCTTCGGCTCAGGTCATGATCTCAGGCTCCTGGGATTACAAAAATGTCAGAAGCGATAGGAATCCTAGGTGCTGTAGAGCTCATCCAATCCAGATAACATCCTTATGCCACAGAAGGCATCCCTGAGACCCAAAAGGGCTCCGTGATTGGGAGAGTAGTGATGAGGAGAGAATTTAGACTCTCCCGATTCTGAGTGTAGTATTTTTTTCCTAATAGTTTTAATTTTACTAGCTATGGCTTCAGGTCATAATTGTATTCAAAAAGATAATGTTTTGGTAAATTGCATTATTACAACATCAGTAGATAAGTTTTTCTGAAGTATCTGCATTTTATTGTTACCATTGTTATTCCTTAATATCTCAATATATCTATTCAAAGTGTTCTTTTTCAAGGAGAAATTACTACATAGGTTGTTTGTTTTGTTTTGCCTTTCAAGTGAGGAGTAGAAATAAAAACAAAGAGACTTACAATAAACCATCCGCTCCATTAGAACTGTCAGGAAAAAACAATCAGTTACATTGAATCTGCTGCTATTAACTGTTCCGATCTTTCACGTTGGTGAGACTGATCCGTGTTCGGAAACCTTTTTCTCAATTTGGTTTGGATGAACAGAGGGTAAAATTTTTCTTTTCTAATAATTACCTTACATTGTTATATTAGATAAATCTGAAAGTTTTTAATAAGTGCTCAGTTTGACCTTGGGCTGCCTCAGTGTCTTAGTGAAAACTTGGGAATCTTAGCCATTATCATTCACCTTTAGTATTCATTTTCCTAGGGTTTTTTTTCCACTCAGTTTGGTAACTTAGAAGATTTGAGGTGATTTATGGATGAGACACACAAATTATATACCTATAACTTGGAATAGGTAACTTCAGTTTCTAAAAGAGATTCATTTTTTAAGAAATAATTTTGAATTTAGTTTTTCATCAGTAAATAATTGATTGAGTTGTCCTCTGTATCACCTGCTGTGTGAGATGGCTCCCTCCCTTCCTGGGGTCCGTGAATTCACTGGATACTACCAATCAAAGAGCGAGGGTCATACCCCTTCTAATCCAAGCAGAAAGCATGGATAACTATTAGGCTCCTAGGAGTACCTGGGTGGCTCAGTTGGTTAAGTGTCTGCCTTCGGCTTGGGTCATGATCCTGGAGTCCGGGGATAGAGACCCGCATTGGGCTCCCTGCTCAGCGGGAAGCCTGCTTCTCCCTCTGACCCTCCCCTCTCATGCTCGCTCGCTCTCTCTCTCTCAAGTAAATAAATAGAATCTTAAAAAAAAAAAAACTATTAGGCTCCTATTTATTCTTAGATCATAAACACTAATAACATTTGCTATCTTTTTCATTTACTCAGTTATTCAAATCTTTGTTTTATACATGGACTTTAACATTAAAAAAAAAAAAGTCACTCTAAACTTTAGTTAACCTTTCCTAAGGCTAACTTCTGGATAGTCTCTGGTCAGATTCCTACAAGGTCCCTGTCACCTTTTATTTATGTGGTTTAATCCCCATTAAATAAAAGCCAATGTAGTGCCTTCTTTTAAAATTAAGTCAAGTTTTCCGGGAGTTGGAAGAGAACATTTTACACAAATACACAGCTTTACCTGTTTTTAATCAAAAGAGTTAATTGTAAAATGTTTAGTTATCATAATTTTATTTTTCATTGTGCTTTACTTTAAAAAACTTCATAAAAATGCCATCGATATTACTAAAAAAATTACAAAATGAAAAGGCACCTTTAATTAGATAAAACAAAAGTTGTAAAAACTCTTTTTATTTCATATATAGGTTTGCTTGTTTTGATGTTGCTTGGCTGCCAGGCAGCTCAGCAACAGTCACCCTTAACCTATGGTGTGAGGCTAGTATGGGGCCAGGGCGTATCGTTGGAACTCGTTGACCGTCTCTTGACCTTCTTTTGTACATGCAGGTAGTCTAATTCCATTCTTAATAGCGTTGACATCCCTTGATAATAAATACTTCTAAGAGAAGAAATAGTAATTTCTTTTCCTCTTCCAGCCTTTCATATCATTAACGTGACAAATTTCTAGTCTGTTGCCAGATCCTATATGAGATCCACTGAGACAGCTGCTTTTAATCAATTCTATTTATTTTTTATTAAAGCATAATTAACATACAATGTTATATTGTTTCAGGTTTACAACATTGATTCAGTAATTCTATACGCTCCTCAGTGTAGCCCACAAAAAGCGTAGTCACCTCTGTCACGAGACAGTGTTGTTATAGTATTATTGACTCTATTCCCTATGCTGTACTTTCAGTCTCTGTGATTTATTGTATACCTGGAAGTTGGTACTCTTAATCTCCTTAAACCACATGTTAGAGTTCCTCCTTTTCAAAAGAACTATTTTAATTCTTCTTACATAATAATAGAACATGAAGGTTTCTTTTGACTCATAAATAAGCATTTAAGTACCATTTTGCAAATGATTTAATACATTATGTATCTAAAGTAGAAGATTTGTGACCTTTCTGCACTCTTATTTCAGTGAACTTCATTAAAGAACCCTCTATAAATGATGAAAGTTTGACTCCCTAGTTGTAGACCCATAAAAGGGAACTAGGGGGGATCGCTGTCTTAAAGCAGACTGCATGAGCATTGTACAGTTGTTGCTGTCACTGTGGTTCCATCGGGAAGATTTTAGCCTAGTGTAATGGTAAACCTTTACTGGGCATGATTGAGATTTGTTTTCCTTAATGAAATCATTATCCCTAATTGAAGACACAGGATAGATGACTTAAAAAAAAAATTAGATTTCCTCATGGTGTTGTGTTAAACACCTGATCAAACCTCCCTCTTTATTCCCAGCGTTCAGTGCCCTGCACACTTGAGTCAGGTTCACCTTTCCAGCCTTATAAGCCCACTGACTTCTGTGAAGCAACAGTTTCCAAACTGCAAGGTCTTGGGTTTCTGCGGAGGAGCCTTAGGACTCCTGCAGGATGTGGAGGGAAGCAAAGCAGGGGTACAGCTCTGATGCTTCTTTGATCTGGTTTCTGTTTTCAGCCTTCATGCGAGATTTCTTTCAGCAAATAGTCATGCCCACTGCTGTGCATGAGCATCCATTCTGGATGGGCTAGTCCTATCTTAACAAAACCTGAAGAATTTTCAAAAAAAGCTTTATACTTTGCTAGCACATATGTGCTTTTGTTCAGATTACAAAAAGGCCCTTCTTTTGTGCTCGTGGGTTGAAAGCGGCCCCCATCCTTCCCCGTTGTGCCGGGACCAGTGCTCCAGGAACAAAGCCAAGGCTGTATTACGGTCTGCTCATTCCCATAACTGCATGTCTTTGTGCAGTGCACAAAATACACAACATATCTGGCAGCCCTCATTGAACCTTGCTTTCACTATTTTTCTGACCTGGAATCTCTTTTGAAGTCCTTATCCAATCCTAAAGTCACAATTCAACTTGAAAAGCCAAAAAAATTGACTTTATTACAGTTAAATGAAAGTTTTCCAGTTGCATCCAGAAGTGCAATGTCAAAGTAAAATAGAATATTTAGGTCATTAGCAAGAGTTATTGAAGAGGATTTAGGCGGTTAACTATGACCTTTATGAAACACTGTCACCATGTGGCTACCATGGGACCTCCTGCCATTTGAGGGTTGTACTCAGAGTTCAGACCCGAGGAGGCGAGAGGTGAGGTCCAGTGCTCAGCTGTCACGGAGACCAGTGTGGTGAGATGTTGAAGGACTGACAGGCTAGAGCAGTGGCGGGTTCTCAGATTGTAGTCTGCAAACCAGCTCCATCAGCGTCACCGGCGGACTTACATAAGAATACAGTTCTTAGGCTCCACAGACGACTTACCAAATCAGAAACTCTGGGAGTAGGGCCGGCCATCTATGTTTCCACAAGCCTTCTGGGGGACCGTGAGGCATGCTCAATTTTGAGGAAAATACTGAGTTGGGGTATTCTTGGCGGAAGGCAGCCAGGGTGCTCACGGGAATTTATACCTGACTGCAGAAACCACAGCGGATTAAAGGACCTGCAACGTTTAATGAGCGAGACGACCTTCGGTATATATACTGGGGTTGTTTCTAGTTACAGTATCTGTGAAAAAAGGGCTAGATTTCCTCAGTGTTTCCTCCGAAGGCAGACCAGTGAGACGAATGATTAAGAATGAAAATGTTGGGGCGCCTGGGTGGCTCAGTCGTTGAGCATCTGCCTTCAGCTCAGGTCATGATCCCAGGGTCCTGGGATCGAGCCCCACATCGGGCTCCCTGCTCACCAGGAAGCCTGCTTCTCCCTCTCCCACTCCCCCTGCTTGTGTTCCCTCTCTTGCTGTGTCTCTCTCTGTCAAATAAATAGATAAAATCTTTAAAAAAAAATGAAAATGTCCTTGTAATTTCCTAAATTAAGAATTCTTAAACATTTTTTTTTTTTAAGAATTATTGAATCAGAGGGGTGATGAGTTCTCTAACACTGGAGGATTTAATCAGTGGCCTGATCACTACCTAGTAGGGATTTTATGAATGTGAGTTAAAGAGTGAGGGCCACAGAGAGGGAGGAATTTCATTTCACCTAAATAGCTCTTTAGACCCTTCTAACAATTAGATCCTGCATTGATATTCTTTTAAAATGTGGAGGATAACAGATAAATCTTCCAGATGGTTTTTGGACAGCCCCGCAGGAAATATGCCACTGTTTTAACTGTCCAATTTTATTTGCCTCTTTTTCTACACTTGAGTAAATATTTGGAAGTGTTTCAGATTAAAAAAAAAAAAAAAAGGAATTAAGAAAAACATTCCATAATGCCACCTCCTAGAAATAACCATTTGATAGGTTTCCTTCTTACATAGCATAATTTCAATGAATATTTTCCCACTTCTTTTATAGTGAGCAAACCTTTCCTCCCAGTCTTTCCTTAGATTTTTATAATCTCTAAACTAAGTATTAATTTCAACTTAACATTACCATACTGTAAATCACAGGCAATAGTACTTTGCTTTTTAGAATAGATTAATCCCATCGTGTTTATTCACTCATTTCTTGAACATTTATTACTACATAAATGGTACATTGGCTATGCTTTTTTCAATATGTATGTTTTAATTCTAACTGGATATAAAATTTTAATTAGTTTTTGAAGAACTTATTTTTAAAAACTTTATTGCTTTTCAAATTTTCTTTATCAGGAGACAGTTGGTGGTTATTGTACTGTCTGTAGTAATTGGGTTGCAGATCTTTTCCCATCGAAGCATGAATACTTTCAACTTTACAACTTGCTCTAGAAGCCCAGTATGCCCTATCCCTGACCAGTAGCAAACTTAGCGTGAAGGAAGACACATATGATAGTGAGTCAGAACTGAACTAAGTATTTTTGCTATTTATGGTAGTATTTTTAGTGTACCCTAGTGACTTTTAAAGTGAAATAGTTTAATGGAGCAATATCCTACAACTCTATATTTTGTAGTCTATTTATGACCCTGCAGTATATCCAGGATCTAATGTTTAATCTTAAATGCATGATTAGTACAGCATAAGTATATTTGACAAACCTTTAAATTACCCCTAAAGAAATTTTTTTAAAGTGTATGTACTGTAAACAGGCAATCTTTTCCACACATCAGTGATGTTTAAAATGCACAATAACGGAAGGTAAATTTTATTGAATATTCAATTCTAAATCTTTGGGAAATTTCTAAATTTGGGCAGAAATCACCATACCTAGTTCCAAATACTTTACTCTTCCAAATGAAAAGATTAACATTTGTTGCATGGGATTTGATTTATCTTCTCATTGCTTCCGAAAATGTTTCAGCAAAATTAATGAGGCTGAACCATGGACTCTTCAAATATCAAAAGTGTAAAATCTAACATTAATTTTAATCTTGAATTTAATGAAAGCAAGGTAAGTAACCTTCCTTAGGTCAAAAAGTCTCTAGCAAAGCAGGGGTAATTATTGTACTCAAAATGGGGAAAATAATAATCAAAGTCCTCAACTCTTACACTATCTAGTTAAAAGTTGGTATGTGTTCATTTTCTTCTTAAATAATCAAAATCTTATGTATTCTTAATGACAAACTTCAAGGGATGTTAAAACATTGGATCCTTAATATTTACAATCTAAATCTTATGCTAGCAATTCAGATTTCACTGATTTTGAATTTATGAAAAATATAAATTGGTCTGGGTTTATTTTGGTAGTTAAAAGCAAATATTTATGACGTTTAGGCTACTTACCAAGCAATGTGATTGGTACTGTGTGTTAGGGGATATAATTCAAACATGATGAGTAACATAAGACCCATTCCCTCAGAGGAACTTACCATACCTCTGGAGATCCTGGCAGACATAAAAGAAAGTAATATGAGAGAAGAAAACAGAGGAGCCAGAGATAGAAGTGGTAGCTAAGTAAATTATCAGTGAGCCAGACATCGCAGAGGTAATGTGTATCTACTCAGAAATGAAACCAGATCTATGGATTTAAATCCATATACTACTAATTTTAAACCAGTTAGATTTATGGTCCTAACAATTTAATATGGTACCACTGACAAAATTTATTTTTCTGCCTTCAGTTCCAGTTAATAAACATCATTAAAAGTAGCAAAATAATTTTTAATTTGTGTATAATTTATAATTTGCACTATTGCAGATGCCCCCGCTCTGATTATCAAGGTGGTTAAAAATATCACTTTTTACTGTATATGCAAAGTTTAATGTTACTAATAGCACAATTTTTAACAATTGAATCTACTCTTCAGTGACCCAGTTAAAAATGACTTTTAGCATAGGATGCCCAATGTAGTAGTAATTTAAAAGGCACTTTATATATACAGGAGATTTCACACACATGGATTCATTTAAACCTCACAAATCCCAAATGTCAGGTACATTTTACAGATTATGCCTAACACTTAGAGATTAACTGATTTGATAATGACTCTTACAGGCAAAATTCAAAACTTTTTTTTTTTTTTTTACTGTGCAGGTTTATTTTTTTTTTTTTAAGATTATTATTTATTTGAGAGAGATAAAGGGAGGGCAAGAACATGAGGAAGGGCAGAGGGACAAGCAGACTCCCCGATGAGCAGGGAGCCCAACTCAGGGCTCCATCCCAGGACCCTTGGGGCTCAATTCCAGGACCCCAGAATCATGACCTGAGCTGAAGGCAGATGCTTATCCGGCTGAGCCACGCAGGCGCCCCTACTTTGCAACAGTTTCTACTCATTGTACAGGACAATGGGACAGAAAGTAAGAATTCAAAGCAGCTTTTATCACTAAGAATTTTATAATTAAGATCTGAAAAATATATAATTAGTACTTTGTATTGTCTAGAAATAAATAGGAACAGCATATTTGAGCAAGTAATGAATAAATTAGAAAATAGGATTAGAAGATGGTTAATATCAGTTATTAAATTCTTATTCTAGTATTTTCAAAACTTTTGCTCTTTATAGAGAATTTCTAGAATTTTTTTCCAGCCACTTGGTAAAGATAACCATTTTAATTTGAAAATTATCTTTACTTTTAAGATCCCTTTTATGATCCAGCAAGTGGCCAAATTCCTTTGCCTCCTGCTAGGAGATTACCAGGTGAAAATATCAAATCCAACAGATCATCACAGGACTATGATCAGCTTCCTTCATCTTCAGGTGAGTTGGCTAATAATAGTAATAATGCTTCCTTAATGTTCATATAGTGCTTTTTGCTTTTCAGAGCACATTTCTATTCATTATATAATTTAATGAGCACTGCCAGCCTAAAAAAAGTATTTTTATCACTTTACAATTTGCTTGTATTATGAGAGGAATGCCTACAAAACTGCCTCATGAAATAGAAAAAAGAATGATGCCTTCATATCATCTTTGTTCACTCGGTAAAGCACATATTCTGATTCAGAATCTATTCATTCTCTAACTTTTGTTTTGCCTTACCAGATATGAGAAGTGGGAAAAATCTCTTTGTACATCAAAGTGCTGCATTCTCTTATTTTTTGACTGAAGGAAGAAATCTCTTTAGAATTAATATTGGCACCAAACTATTAATTTTCAAAGTGCTGTGCCACAGTGCTCTGCTGGCAGCTAGTAAGTAGAATGGGAGAAGGATGTGCCATTTTAGTAAATACCAGTCATACTTCTGGCCATTAATAATGAAATGCTGCTGCTTTGCTTCTTCAGGAGGCCATCCCCGACCACCATATCTCAAATAGTTCCTAGACCTTATGCAGTCATTTTCTGTGCTCTTCTTGTGCTTTATTTTTCTTCCGTGCACCTGTCACTACCTGAAATGGCATTCATTGTTGGTTTGATTTGTTATTTGTCTTCCTTGCTAGAATATTAATGCTTTGAAGATAGGAGTCTTGTTTGCTTCACTGCTGTGTCCCCATATGTTCACAAGAGTGCCCAGCGCATGATTCTTGGATAGGTGGATAGCTGAGTAGGGGAGTGGATGGGTAGAAGGAGGGGAGAGTAGCTGATGTATGTGTTATGCTGAACACACAGTTTTCTTTGTTGAAGTACAGTTGACACAATGTTACCCTAGTTTCAGGTGTACAACATAGTGATTTGATGAGTCCATACCTTATGGTATGCTCACCCCAAGTGAACCTACCCTCTGTCACCATTCAGCGTCCTTACAATACCACTGACTGTATTCCCTATCCTGTACCTGTTATCCTTGTGACTTACTCATTCCATAACTGGACACCTGTATCTCCCACTCACCTTTACCAATTTTGCCTGTCCCCCCACACCCCTCCCCTCTGGCAACCATCAGTTTGTTCTCTATGGGTCTGTTACTGCTCTTAGTTATTTTGTTCACTTGTTTCATCTTTTAGATTCCTCATATAAGTGAAATCAGATATATTTGTCTTTTTCTGACTTACTTCACTTAGCATAATACTGTTCATGTCCATCCATGTTGTCACAAATGGCAATTTGCGTGTATACACACACACACACATCATCTTTACCCATTCATTGATCAATGGACACTTGTGTTGCTTCCGTATCTGGGCTATTGTAAATAATGCTGGTGCAAAAAACATAGGGGTGCATATATCTTTTCAAATTAGTGTTTTTGTTTTATTTGGGCAAATACCAGTAGTGGAATTACTGGATCATATGGTATTTCTATTTTTAATTTTTTAAGGAACCTCCAGACTGTTTTCCCCAATGGCTGCACCAATCTACATTCCCACCGATAGTGCTTGAGGGTTCCTTTTTGCACATCCTCGCCAACACTTGTTGTTTCTTCTCTGTTTGATTCTAGCCATTCTCACTGGTGCAAGGTGATATCTCATTGTGGTTTTGATTTGCACTTCCCTGGTAGTTAGTGATGTTGAACATTTTTTCATGTGTCTATTGGCCATCTGTATGTCATCTTTAGAAAAATGCATTCAGGTCCTCTACCTGTTGTTGATTATCTGGGGGGAGGGGTGTTGAGTTGTAGAAGTTCTTTATATATTTGGAATATTGACCTCTAATCAAATACATCATTTGCAAATAGCTTCTCCCGTTCAGTATGTTACCTTTTGGGGGGTTTATTGATGGTTTCCTTCACGGTGCAAAAGCTTTTTATTTCAATGTAGTCACAATCATTTATTTGAGAAGACCTATCTAGGAAAATGTTGCTAAAGCTGATGTCAGAGAAATTATTGCCTATGTTTTCTTCTAGGAATTTTATGGTTTCAGGTCTCACATTTAGGTCTTTAATCCATTTTAAGTTTCTTTTTGTGTATAGTGTAAGAAAGTGGTTGTTTCAAAAAAAAAAAAAATGGTTCAGTTTCATTCTCTTGCATATAGCTGTCTGTTTTTCCCAACATCATTTGTTAAAGAGACTGCCTTTTTCACATTGTATTTCTTGCCTTTGTTGTACATTAATTGACCATATAATCACAAGTTTATTTCTGGGCTCTCAGTTCTGTTCCATTGACCTATGTGTCTGTTTTTGTGCCAGTACCATAGTGTTTTGATTACTACAGCTTTGTAGTATATCTTTAATCTAAGATTGCAATAACTCCAGTTATGTTTTTCTTTTTCAAGATTGCTTTGGCTATTTGTGGTCTTTTGTAGTTCTATACACATTTTAGTACTATCTGTTCTAGTTCTGTGAAAAATGCTTTGTGTCTTTTGATAGAGATTGCATTGAATCTGTAGATTGCTTTTGGTAGTATGACATTTTAATTCTACCACTCCATGAGCATGAAATATTTTTCCATTTGGTTGTGTAATCTTCAGTTTCTTTCACCAGTGTCTTATAGTTTTCAAAGTACAGATCTTTCACTTCCTTGGTTAGGTTTATTCCTAGATATTTTGTTCTTTTTGGTGCAATTATAAATGAGATTTTCTTAATTTCTCTCTCTGCTACTTCATTATTAGTATATAGAAATGAAATTGATTTCTGTGGATTAATTTTGTATTCTGCGATTGTACTGAATTCATTTATTTTGGCAGGTTTTTTTTGTGGAATCCTTAGGGTTTTCTGTATATGGTATCATGTCATCTGCAAATAGTGACAGTTTTACTTCTTCCTTAACAGTTTGGATGCCTTTTCTTTTTTTTTCTCTGATTGCTGTGGCTAAGACTTCAGTACTATGTTGAATAAAAGTGGCAAGGGTTGACATCTTGTCTTCCTCCTGGTATTAGGGGAAAAGCTCAGGTTTTCACCATTATGTATGATGTTAGCTGTGTATTTTTCACATATGCCCTTTATTATGTTGAGATATGTTCCCTCTAACCCCATTTTGTTGAGAGTTTTTATCCTGAGTAGATGTTGAATCTTGTCCAATGCTTTTTCTGTATCTATTAAGATTTTTATCCTGTTCTGTTGTTGTGGTATTTCATGTTGATTGATTTGCAAATATTAAAACATCCCTGCATCTCTAGGATAAATCCACTTGATCATGGTGAATTATCCTTTTAATGTATTTTTGAATGTGATTTACTAATATTTTGAAGATTTTGGCATCTATGTTCATCAAGGATAATGACCTGTGGTGTCATTTCTTGTGGTGTCTTTGTCTTGGTGGTTTTGCTATTAGGGTAATGCTGGTCTTACAGAATGTATTTGGAAGCTTCTATTATTTTATTATTTTATTTTATTTTATATTATTTTATATTTTATATTTTATTTTATTTTATATTTTATTTTATTTTATTTTATTGGAATAGTTTGAGGAGAATAGGTATTAACTCTTTAAATATTTGGTAGAACTCACCTGTGAATCCATCTGGTCCTGGACTACTGTTGGGAGGTTTTTGATTATCAGTTCAATTTCATTACTAGTAATTGATCTGTTCAGATTTTCTATTTCATCCTGATTTAGTTTCAGAAGATCTGATGTTTCTAGAAATTTATCCATTTCTTCTAGCTTGTCTACTTTGTCAGCATATAATTTTTTTGTAGTAGTTTCTTATAATTCTTTGTATTCTGTGGCTTCAGTTGTTACTATTTTGTTTCTGATTTTTTGTTTTTATTTCTTAATGATCCAGCTAAAGGTTTATCAATTTTGTCTGTTTTTTCAAAGAACCAGCTCTTGGTTTCATTGATCTTTTGCAATGATTTTTTTTTTTTTAAGTCTCTAATTCATTTATTTATGCTCTGGTCTTTTTTTTCCCTACTTCTACTAACTTGGGTTCTGTTTGTTCTTCTTTTTCTAGTTCCTTTAGGTATAAGTTTAGGTTGTTTACTTGAGATTTCTGTTGTTTCTTGAGATAGGTCTGTATCACTATAAATTTCCCTTTAGAACTAACTTCTTTCTCTATATAAAATCCCAAAGATTTTAGACCATTGTGTTTTCACTTTCATGTTTCCATGTACTATTTCCTCATTTTGTTGACCCATTGGTTGTTTAGTATCTTGTTGTTTAGCCTCCATGTATTTGTGCTTTTTCAAGTTTTTTTTTCTTGTGATTGATTTCTAGTTTCATAACATGTGGTTGGAAAAGATGTAGGATATGATTTCATTCTTGCATTCACTACTGTGAATCTCCTCTAGTGTATTTTTCATTTCAGCTATTGTACAATTCAGCTCTGGTTGGTTCTTTTTTATATTTTTTATCTCTTCATTGAAGTTCTAAGTTCTTCCACTCTTCTCTGCAAACCAGTGATCATTTTTTGATCATGACTTTAAATTCTTAAGCAATATGCCTGATAATCTACAGTTCATTTAGGTCTTTCTCTCAGGTTTTGTCTTGTTCTGTCATTTGGAGCATGTTCCTCTGTCTTGTCATTTGACTTTTGTGTCTATGAATTAGGTAGAACCCCAACTTCTCCTAAGCTTGAAGGAACACTCTTGTGTATAGTCCTCCCTTGTACAAACTGTGTGCCTGTGGATTTGGCTGGCCGCGGGAGGTCCCTAAGCTGAAGTGTGCATGGGCTGGGGTGATCCCAGGGCTCTCCAAGCAGAGAATGCCCTGGCAGCTGAAGCTGAAGTGGGTACAAGCCAGGATGTCACGGGGTGCTCAGTGCAAGAGGTGCCCTGGAGGGCTGACTGGAGCTGAGGCCAACACAGGCTGTAGGGGCCCAGGACACTCCATGCAGTGGGTGCCCTGGCAGGGCAGCTGAAACCGAGATGGGCATGGACTGGGGATTCCTAGGGTGCTGCATATTGGGGGGTACCCTGGCAAACCATCTGAAGCCAAAGTGTTACGGGAAGTGTTCCAGGCTTCAGTGCACCTGTGCCCCCTCAGTGCAACAGCTGGAGCCACAGCAAGTGCCGACAAGAGTGCACCACTCTGGGGCTGCCATGGTGGGACAGTGAGGGCTGGTGTGGGCTAGGGCCCAGGGCTCAGTGAGGTGGTAGTCCAGTCAGGATGCCTGGACCCTGCTCCCATCCATTCGATCAAGGTGGAGGGGGGAATGGAAATGGTGTATTCACCAGCCTGCCCAACCTGGAGAGAGTTTTAGCAGCTCCCCCATTGTTTGCTAGGGTTCTAGGGCTAGTCCCTTTATATTCTAGTTGCTCTTTTTTTTTTTTTTTTTTCCTTTGCTGTGCAGTCTAGTTGCTCTTTTAAAAGAAGTTTAAACCACAGCTTTGTTTCTGTGCCCTAGGGCAGACAGATCTGCTCATGGTCCCTCGGAACCATCCCTCCACATGGCAGCTGGCAGCATCAGTGGTGGGGATTCCCTTCATGACCGTGTCTCCATCTCTCTTGCTGTTCTGTCTGTGGTCTATCTTTTGTTGTACAGAAGCTGGTCAGTCAGCCCTCAGTTCTTCAGGAGGAATTGCTTTATAAATAGGTGCAGAGTTGGTGTGTCCATGGAGGAAGTGAGTTCAGGGTCTTCCTGCATTGCCATTTTGGACCAGAACTGAACACACCTATTTTTTTGAGCAATATTTTTGTCTCATAATTGTAAACATCAAAAGTTTTTCCTATGTAGATTCTTATCCTCTTTCAAGATTTGATAGTGACAGCCATCCATTCTGTAACCTCTGAATCAAGATAATTCATGAGTTGCTTTGAGAATTATCAACACGGTAGTTCTTATGTACTTGATGACATGTATTGGAGAAGCCCCTCTATGGTTTTACATGTTCTAACATTTGAAGAGATCTCAGAAAGTTAGAAAATTTTATTAACCTATTCAAATTTTGGTCCATGCTGTCTTGCCTATTTACTTCTAGTCCTTTCAAGATTTCAGATATATCCCTGGGTAGCCATTGAAACACTGTAGTTCCAGTCGAAAGGCTAGATTTCCAGATGGATGAAAAAATGTGAAACTCAAGAAGGAGTGACATTATCTGACAGCCTCCACATAAGAGAAGGAAGCAAATCCCTTAAGGAAATAACATTAAAATACAACTTTGAGGAAAGTACCATGACTGATTTAAAATAATCTATTCACTGCCACCAATTCTAGATTAAAAGAAACATATATTCAAGTTTTTTGAAGAATTGTGGCCAAAAGGCTGTATTTACACAGCTTCTTTACAGTTTTGCTCCATAATATGTGGGTGTTGTAGAGCCCAGAGGAACATCATTCACATAGGATTTCAAATGGTAGGAATTCTGATATGCATTACACTAGAAATTTCAAGGAAGAACTTGTGAGTCACAACCTTGTTGAAATATCTCCAAATAGGCATTTACCAGAAGTCTGAACTGGCTTTTACCTGAGAGATAAAAATCATCTTGATTATTACTCTGAGGGCCTCAGCTAGCTGTAACATCAAATATTTCAACCTACTCCCTGAACTCTCTTTACAAACACAGTTGGACCACAGAAAATAAGGTACTTTTTACCATCAAGATATTTGCTGACATGCAGTTCACGGGACTAACAGGTTGCCCACTGGTTTATTTCACACCAACAGAGGGCTGGGCTTGTTCTTTGGATTAGGTCTGTCCATTAAAAACTGGAGACTGGGTGCCATGTGTCTTTAGGATTCTTAAAGCCTTTATTTTGCAGTGATGTGTTTTTATTAAGGTCTTTTTAAAATGACCTTTAAGGATTCCGGTATAATTTGTATCTTACAAATTCAATTTCTCTTGTCTTTCATAATGTTCTAAATAAATGATAGTGATTTATATATAAGTTTTCTGTGAAAAAGAATATTTTTTAAAAATTTAAAAATATTTTTTCATTGATTTAAAAATATTGCCTTATCTTACCTAAAAAGAATGTATGCATGTATGTCTACACATACCAACAGCCTTCCAAATATTTTATTTCTCCCCCAAAATATAATATTCTTAGATGTAACAATTGATATTTAATGATATGAATGTCATAATAGTTAATCAGAAATAAGTGATTTTTTTTAAAAAAAGTGGATTTTACCAGACTCTGTTAAATTCACATATACCTGTATGTGGGGCAAACTTTTTTTTGCTAATAATCTCATTTCTTCACATGGGGTTCATGTCTCTATCAGCTACATGTGAGTTTTTATAAATTTTCCAGTTTGCTGTTCTCTTGTTTTAAGATATAATGTGCTATGGTTTGAATACCATTCTTTAAAAATCCAGAGAATAACAAAGTCATAATGATGGGTTTGTGCTCGTGCAGATGAAGTGCAGAATTAGCTCATGGGAAGCTTTTTCATTTCTTGATATTTAGAAGGCAATTCAAAATAACACTAAAAAAAACTAGAATTTCAGCACATGACTTATGTTAAATATGTTTGTAACTGGTAAAAGATCTTATTACCAAATACACTAACAAAATAAAGCAGGTCTCATCATAAAAGGAACTAATTCCAATATAGTTTTTTTTACTAGCTTAAAGGAAAAGTAATAGAATATTGAATGATTTTATATTAAGACCAAATATTCTATAGAGATCTCTATAGAGATCGTCTATTGATCTATAGAATATTCTTAAAATCTCAGTTGAAAATCGTGGCTTCACTTCAGTCAAGGGTTGGAATTGTGTATTGTCATTAGTGATAAGATGTTTGAAGATAAATTGTGTTTATAAGATTTTGTTTTGTGTTTCAACAAAGGAAAATGCAGTGTTAAGAGTTTCACCACAATTCAACTACCTGAGATGTCTTTTACACACAGCTCTAGTTTTCAAACTAGAGTTTCTAGAGTCCTTTTTTCTTACAAATTTAATAGTAATATAGTTCTCTTATAACCATCGTCTGGATGTATTACAAAATTGTATAACTTTAGCCTTAACTATCATAATTATCTACCACTGTGTATGTGAAGATTTTTTTTATTTGTAATTTAGTGAAAACTATATTAAAACATGTCCTTATAAAATCAGTGTATCTATACTAATAGCAATTGAAGTTTGTGGCATAAATGAGTTCTAGAATTGATCTAACTTCCAGTAGAATAACAGAGTCATAATGATGTATTTAAAATTTTTTAATGCCTCGATCAGTTAAATTTATATTTTTAATTCTCAGATATTGTTATAGTTGAGAAAATCAATAGTCTGAGTCTTGATGTCTATCTCAAGTATTATCCATGAAGTAGTAAATTATCTGTGAAGTAGTAACTCAAGTTAAGACTCGATATCTATCTCAAATACTATCCATGAAGTAGTAACTCTAACTTAGAGATGATGTCTCAGATTGTACATAATAATTAATTTCTAAATTTGTTAAGCAGTTACTGTGGGCCAAATGTTAAGCTAAGAATTTTAAATATAGTATATGTATAAACAGAGGAGATAATTCAATATATATAACATTTATATGTATAACTATGTAATTATGTATGTATATATATCATTTATTGGATATTATAAATATAGACAAAATTTTATTCCTCACAACCAATCTGAAATAGTATTAATGTCAATTTATAGAAGAAAGTAAATTACCCAGGGTCTCACAGCTAGTAAGTATCCGTATATTAGGATATGAATTCTGTGTTTTATCAGTAAGCTATGTGTGCATTTTTATTGTTGTTGTTAGCAGAGTTTGTTGTTATCCTGCCAGTAGCTAAGCCAAAATTAAGTTTAAAAAAATCACACATGCATATAACAATGATTGTTAAACAGAGTTTAGAGATGCCCAATGGATAAAGTCTGATAGAAGCAAAGGAATAGTAAGGACGACAGAGGGATGGAAGAGATTATTAGAAATTGTACTAGAGATTTCGAAACCTAGATTCTGGTCATGTTTCACATGATCTTAGGAAGCCACCCACTCTATGCTTTCTATACTTTTTATATCAGCAAAATCATTCTATTTCTCCATATTAGATCTTTGAGCAGCTTAGACCTGTAAAGCTAGCAGAGGGGATCTGAGGCGATTTGTTTTTTTTCTAATTATGAAAGTAGTACATGCACATTGGAGAATAAAATGCAAAAACAAAGAGAAGTCACTTCTAACCCATCATCAATCAGGAACATTGTTGCCATGTTGGCGCACTTCCTTCTAATGTTTGTGTACTTCCTTCTAATGTTTGTCTGTGTACATGTTCACAACATTGAGATCATACTCAGTATGTCAATTCTGTCTCAATTCCATTTAACATAGTTTCATAAGTAACTCACCACATCATTAAGTTTTAAAATAAGTGTCATTTTAAATTATTGTATGATGGTCCATCATTTTTATGTGCTGTCACAGACTAATATTTTAGACGTCTAACAGAAACCCTAACTTTATTTGCAAGAAAAGTAATGAATTAAATGCCTCTGCTTTGGTCTAGAAATATAGAAACTTGGTGTTATAGCTATTGTTAAATAAGGCTTAATATGACAAATAGGAAATAGATTCATCTGTGTGATGACATCTGCTTATTAGATACATCTTTCAAAATATGTATTTAAAAAAACCACCAAAGTTTAGACAATGAAGGGAGTAATAAATAAGGACCTCTTGCAGTGAAATAGTTGGTAGCCCCTGAAGTAGAAGTGCCATCAACCCTGAGAAATGTGAGTGACAGCATGTAGCTTGCCTTTTGTTTGCTTTTTTTAATCATAATCTGCCTAAGGACCCTTTTAGACCTTTGTTTTTTCTGTAATCACTCCTGCCCTCCTGCAAATGACAGTTTAATACCACAGATATACTCTCTATTTCTGTGTACCTTTTAGCATCTAAGACCTTTTCTCATCCCTCAAGGACCAATTTTCATCCTCCTGAGGATACTGCCCTCATTTAGAATGCACCACCTGGAGTAACCATTTAAGGTATTATTCTAACCATGTGTTCATCAGGATTATTCCCGTGCCATCCAGGACTTTTCTCAGTATCGCTTTGCTCTTTTATATGCTCAGATAATGAAAATTGAATCAAGATTTAACCTTAAACCACCGCTTCTCAAACCTTTCAGCCCACCAAGGAGTTAACTCTGAATCAATTTCCTGATTGTCCACTTTTGGTTAAAGCCCCAGTGTGTTGCAAGTCTGTTTTATCTTAAAAACTTGTGCAAATTTTACATTTTCCTCCTTGGTAAATCTGTAATCCTTGAGTAAAATTGGCGCGCCAAGAAGATGTGCTATTTATATCCTATGGCTCCAGGTATTCTTGCACTTATTTTGATGCCATTGCCATTGCTCATAGCTCAAAACTACAGTGAGCATGGGCAGCAGCACTAGAATAAACACATGTCATCCTTAAGAAGATCTTGAAAGGTCATTTATTCAGGTACAGAAATTTCCATAGAGTTGGTAAGATTCATAGTAATTCCAATGTACTCCAAAAGTGTAATAACTTTTGGGGAACTATAAGATAGTTTCATCTTCTGTTTCATTGCTCCTTTCTATTACTTACCCATTCTAAAGGGAAAAAGGACCTGGTGTCTCTTTCAGACATGGTGAAAAAGAACAAGCTGTAAAGTGAAGGCTGTCTATAAGCTTTGGGAATGGATATGTAGAAAGAAAGATTAGTTTTAAGCAGTTTGCTCTAATGATGAACATGAAAATGATCT
Organism: Mirounga angustirostris; assembly: GCF_029215605.1. Lineage (NCBI taxonomy): Eukaryota > Metazoa > Chordata > Mammalia > Carnivora > Phocidae > Mirounga > Mirounga angustirostris. The sequence goes on along the minus strand of NW_026991709.1, from coordinate 51,818,579 downwards.
CCTCCTCCCCTTTTTTTAACTAAAAAAAAAGGAATCCTTTAAGAGAGAGTGGGAGAGAAACTTAGGCAAGCTCCACACCCAGCATAGAGCCGGATGCAGGGCTTGATCTCACAACCCTGAGATCATGACCTTAGCTAAAATCAAGAGTTGAATGCTTAACCAACTGAGCCCCTACCCCCACTTTTTTTAAATAGTTTCTACTCTTAGTTCAGGTTGTAACAGATCTTCCTTAAGATGTTGCTTAAAAGCTTTCTATGGAATTAGCACTCACAACAGATTCCATGTTTTTTCCTCTTCCACACTTCTGACATAACTTTTAATTTGTAGTAATTACTGTTCATGGCATTTAAGTATAGCAGTTATCATAAATGTGAATTCATTGTCCTTTATTTTTTTTTTTGAGGTAGCAAGTAAGTTTGTTTGATCCTTGGATTTGTCATAATTTCCCTAACTTGAAATTTATTTTTATTTTATTGTTATGTTAATCACCATACATTACCTCATTAGTTTTTGATGTAGTGTTCCATGATTCATTGTGTGTGTATAACACCCAGTGCTCCATTCAGTACATGCCCTCTTTAATACCCATCACCAGGCCAACCCATACCCCCCTCCCCCTCCCCTCTAGAACCCTCAGTTTGTTTCTCAGAGTCCATGGTCTCTCATGGTTCGTCTCCCCTCCGATTTCGCCCCCTTCATTTTTCCCTTCCTGCTTTTTTTTTTTTTTTTTTTAATATATAATGTATTATTTGTTTCAGAGGCACGGGTCTGTGATTCAACAGTCTTACACAATTCACAGCGCTCGCCATAGCACATACCATCCCCAGTGTCTATCACCCAGCCACCCCATCCCTCCCACCCCTACCACTCCAGTAACCCTCAGTTTGTTTCCTGAGATTAAGAATTCCTCATATCAGTGAGATCATATGGTACATGTCTTTCTCTGATTGACTTATTTCGCTCAGCATAATACCCTCCAGTTCCATCCACGTCATTGCAAATGGCAAGATTTCATTCCTTTTGATGGCTGCATAACATTCCATTGTATATATCTACCACATCTTTATCCATCCATCTGTCAATGGACATCTTAGCTCTTTCCATAGTTTGGCTATTGTGGACATTGCTGCTGTAAACATTGGGGTGCACATACCCCTTCAGATCCCTACATTTGTATCTTTGGGGTAAATACCCAGTAATGCAATTACTGGGTCGTAGGGCAGCTCTATTTTCAACTTGTTGAGGAACCTCCATACTGTTTTCCAGAGTGTCTGCACCAGCTTGAATTCCCACCAACAGTGTGGGAGGGTTCCCCTTTCTCCGCATCCCTGCCAACATCTGTCGTTTCCTGACTTGTTAATTTTAGCCATTCTGACTGGTGTGAGGTGGTATCTCATTGAGATTTTGATTTGGATTTCCTTGATGCCAAGTGAGGTTGAGCACTTTTTCACGTGTCTGTTGGCCATTTGGATGTCTTTGGAAAAATGTCTGTTCATGTCTTCTGCCCATTTCTTGATTGGATCATTTGTTCTTTGGGTGTTGAGTTTAAGAAGTTCTTTATAGATTTTGGATACTAGCCCTTTATCTGATATGTCATTTGCAAATATCTTCTCCCATTCTGTCGGTTGTCTTTTGGTTTTGTTGACTGTTTCTTTTGCTATGCAAAAGCTTTTTATCTTGATGAAGTCCCAATAGTTCATTTTTGCCCTTGCTTCCCTTGCCTTTGGTGATGTTTCTCGGAAGAAGTTGCTGTGGCTGAGGTTGAAGAGGTTGCTGCCCGTGTTCTCCTTTAGGATTTTGATGGACTCCTGTCTCACATTTAGGTCTTTCAACCATTTGGGGTCTATTTTTGTGTGTGGTGTAAGGAAATGGTCCAGTTTTATTCTTCTGCATGTGGCTGTCCAATTTTCCCAACACCATTTGTTGAAGAGACTGTCCTTTTTCCACTGGACATTATTTCCTGCTTTATCGAAGATTAGTTGACCATAGAGTTGAGGGTCCATTTCTGGGCTCTCTATTCTGTTCCATTGATCTATGTGTTTGTTTTTGTGCCAGTACCATACTGTCTTGATGATGACAGCTTTGTAATAGAGCTTGAAGTCCGGAATTGTGATGCCACCAGCTTGGCTTTTCTTTTTCAACATTCCTCTGGCTATTCAGGGTCTTTTCTGGTTCCATACAAATTTTAGGATTATTTGTTCCATTTCTTTGAAAAAAGTGGATGTTATTTTGATAGGGATTGCATTAAATGTTTAGATTGCTCTAGGTAGCATAGACATTTAACAATGTTTGTTCTTCCAATCCATGAGCGTGGAACGTTTTTCCATTTCTTTGTGTCCTCCTCAATTTCTTTCATGAGTATTTCATAGTTTTCTGAGTACAGATTCTTTGCCTCTTTGGTTAGATTTATTCCTAGGTATCTTATGGTTTTGGGTGCAATTGTAAAGGGGTCGACTCCTTAATTTCTTCTGTCTTGTTGTTGGTGTATAGGAATGCCACTGTTTTCTGTGCATTGATTTTATATCCTGCACTTTACTGAATTGCTGTATGAGTTCTAACAGTTTTGGGTAGAGTCTTTGGGTTTTCCACATAAAGTATCATATCATCTGCAAAGAGTGAGAGTTTGACTTCTTCTTTGCCAATTCAGATGTCTTTTATTTCTTTTTGTTGTCTGATTGCTGTGGCTAGGACTTCTAATATTGTGTTGAATAGCAGTGGTGATAGTGGACGTCCCTGCCGTGTTCCTGACCTTAGGGGGAAAGCTCTCAGTTTTTCCCCATTGAGAATGATATTCGCTGTGGGTTTGCATAGATGGCTTTTATGATATTGAGGTATGTACCCTCTATGCGTATACTCTGAAGAGTTTTGATCAAGAAAGGATGCTGTACTTTGTCAAATGCTTTTTCTGCATCTATTGAGAGGATCATATGGTTCTTGTTCTTTCTTTTGTTAATGTATTGTATCACATTGATTGATTTGCAGATGTTGAACCAACCTTGCAGCCCAGGGATAAATCCCACTTGGTCGTGGTGAATAATCCTTTTAATGTACTGTTGGATCCTATTGGCTAGTATTTTGGTGAGAATTTTTGCATCCATGTTCATCAAGGATATTGGTCTGTAATTCTCCTTTTTGATGGGGTCTTTGTCTGGTTTGGGGATCAAGGTAATGCTGGCCTCATAAAACGAGTTTGGAAGTTTTCCTTCCATTTCTATTTTTTGGAACAGTTTCAGAAGAATAAGTATTAATTCTTCTTTAAATATTTGGTAGAATTCCCCTGGGAAGCCATCTGGCCCTGGGCTTCTGTTTGTTGGGAGATTTTTGATGACTACTTCAATTCCCTTAGTGGTTATAGGTCTGTTCAGGTTTTCTATTTCTTCCTGGTTCAGTTATGGTAGTTGATACATCTTTAGGAATGCATCCATTTCTTCCAGATTATCTAATTTGCTGGCATATAGTTGCTCATAATATGTTTTTATAATTGTTTGTATTTCTTTGGTGTTGGTTGTGATCTCTCCTCTTTCATTCATGATTTTATTTATTTGGGTCATTTCTCTTTTCTTTTTGATAAGTCTGGCCTGGGGTTTATCACTCTTGTTAATTCTTTCAAAGAACCAGCTCCTAGTTGATCTGTTCTACTGTTCTTTTGGTTTCTATTTCATTGATTTCTGCTCTGATCTTTATTATTTCTCTTCTCCTGCTCAGTTTAGGCTTTATTTGGTGTTCTTTCTCCAGCTCCTTTAGGTGTAGGGTTAGGTTGTGTATTTGAGACCTTTCTTGTTTCTTGAGAAAGGCTTGTATTACTATATACTTTCTTCTTAGGACTGCCTTTGCTGCATCCCAAAGATTTTGAACAGTTGTGTTTTCATTTTCATTGGTCTCCATGAATTTTTTAAATTCATCTTTAATTTCCTGATTGACCCATATGCTTTAGTAAGATGCTCTTTAGCTTCCATGTATTTGAGTTCTTTTCGACTTTCCTCTTGTGACTGAGTTCTAGTTTCAAAGCATTGTGGTCTGAAAATAGGCAGGGAATGGTCCCAATCTTTTGCTACTGGTTGAGACCTGATTTATGACCTAGGATGTGATCTGTTCTGGAGAATGTTCCATGGGCACTAGAGAAGAATGTGTATTCTGTTGCTTTGGGATGGAATGTTCTGAATATATCTGTGAAGTCCATTTGGTCCAATGTGTCATTTAAAGTCTTTATTTCCTTGTTGATCTTTTGCTTAGATGATCTGTCCATTTCAGTGAGGGGGGTGTTAAAGTCCCCCACTATTATTGTATTGTTGTGGATGTGTTTCTTTGCTTTTGTTATTAATTGGCTTATATAATTGGCTGCTCCCATGGTAGGGGCATAGATATTTACAATTGTTAGATCTTCTTGTTGGATAGACCCTTTAAGTAGGATATAGTGTCCTTCCTCATCTCTTATTACAATGTTTGGTTTAAAATCTAATTTGTCTGATATAAGGATTGCCACCCCAACTTTCTTTTGGTGTCCATTAGCATGGTAAATGGTTTTCCACCCCCTCACTTTCAATCTGGGGGTGTCTTTGGGTCTAAAATGAGTCTCTTGCAGACAGCATATCGATGGGTCTTGTTTTTTATCCAATCTGATACCCTATGTCTTTTGATTAGGGCATTTAGCCCATTTACATTCAGGGTTACTATTGAAAGATATGAATTTAGTACCATTGTATTGCCTGTAAGGTGAATGTTACTGTGTATTGTCTGTGTTCCTTTCTGGTCTATGTTACTTTTAGGCTCTATCTTTGCTTAGAGGACCCCTTTCAGTATTTCTTGTAGGGCTGGTTTCATGTTTGCAAATTCCTTTAGTTTTTGTTTGTCCTGGAAGCTTTTTCTCTCTCCTATTTTCAATGACAGCCTACCTGGATATAGTATTCTTGGCTGCATATTTTTCTCATTTAGTGCTCTGAATATATCCTGCCAGTCCTTTCTGGCCTGCCAGGTCTCTGTGGATAGGTCTGTTGCCAATCTAATGTTTCTACCCTTGTAGGTTACATATCTCTTCTCCCGAGCTGCTTTCAGGATTTTCTTTTTGTCTCTGAGACTCATAAGTTTTATTATTAGATGTCGGGGTGTTGACCTATTTTTATTGATTTTTGAGGAGGTTTCTCTGTGCCTCCTGGATTTTGATGCCTGTTTACTTCCCCAAATTAGGGAAGTTCTCTGCTATAATTTGCTCCAATGTACCTTCTGCCCCTCTCTCTCTTTCTTCTTCTTCTGGGATCCCAATTATTCTAATATTGTTTCATCTTATGGTATCACTTATCTCTCAAATTCTGCCCTCGTGATCCAGTAGTTGTTTATCTCTCTTTTTCTCAGCTTCTTTATTTTCATCATTTGGTTTTCTATATCACTAATTCCCTCTTCTGCCTCATTTATCCTAGCAGTTAGAGCCTCCATTTTTTATTACACCTCATTAATAGCCTTTTTGATTTCGACTTGGTGAGATTTTTAATTCTTTTATTTCTCCAGAAAGGGTTTCTCTAATATCTTCCATGCTTTTTTCAAGCCCAGCTAGTATCTTTAAAATCATCATTCTGAATTCTAGTTCTGACATCTTACTAATGTCCATATTGATTAGGTCCCTGGCAGTCAGGACTGCCTCTTGTTCTTTTTTCTGAGGTGAATTTTTCCATCTTGTCATGTCCAGAAGACAATAGATGAATGAGAGAAAAAATGCTAACAGGGTAACAACGACCCCAGAAAAATATACACTAAACAAATCAGAAAAGACCTGAAACTGGGGGAAAAGAAGGGGACAAAGAAAAAAAGAAAAAAGAAAAAGAAAGAATATGATCATGCTGGTGCATAGATCATTGCCACATGCTAGATTTTGGTCTGTTAGAAGAAAGTGCCTCCCAAAATTTTAAAGAGAGAACAACTTATATAAGGTTAACTACTATGAAGGAATAGAATATGACTCTAAAAATGAAAAATAAAGATTTTTAAAAAAAGGTATTTATAAGATGTTGGTTGAAAAAGGGAAAAAGAAAAATTTAAAAAAATAAAATAAAAAAATCAACTTTGAAAGACTAAAGAATCATGGAAAAAAGCCACGAATTCTATGTGCTGTATTTCCCTAGTGCTGGAGTTCTGTCGTTCTCATTGACTGGTAAACTTGGTCTTGGCTGGCTGTTTTTGGTGATCTTCTGGGGGAGGGGCTTGTTGCAGTGTTTCTCAAATGTCTTTGCCAGAGGCGGAATTGCCCCACCCTTGCCGGTCCGGACTAAGTAATCTGCTCAGGTTTGCTCTCCAGAGATTTTGTTCCCTGCAAGCTTTCCGTACAGCTTTGGAGGATGAGTGAAAATGGCAGCCTCCCAATCTCTGCCCCGGAGGAGCCGAGAACTCGGGGCCCCACTCCTCAGTGAGCCCCCAGAGAAAAGCAGTCAATCACTCTCGTCTCCCTGGTCTCTGGCTCTACTCCATGCTCACCCAGCCTGTGACCAAGCATTTCTATCCCTGGCCCACATCCCCATGTGGAGTCTCCAACCCCAGCAGATCCCTGCCATGTGCTCCCGCACCACTCCTCCCGTGGAGGAAGGGGAATCTCCCTGGATCTGCCGCTTGTTGGGTCCCTACTGGAGGAGCAGTGGCCTGACTATGCTGCAGATCACGGTTTATGGCAACCCTTTTCTGAGAGCCCACTCCTCGGCTCCGTCTCTGCAGCCGGCTTCCTCACTCCAATATCTGGGAGCTCTGCCGCACTCAGGCACCCCCAGTCTTTCTGTGACCCCAAGGGTCCTGAGACCACACTGTCCCAGTGAGGGTTCCACCCCCCACTTAGCCACTGGAACAACGTCCCTCAGCAGAGCCGACTTCTAAAAGTTCCAATTTTGTGCTCCACTGCTCTATCACTTGCCAGTAGTGGCTGACGGAGGCCCCCTCCCCCGCCGTCTATCCTCCCGAATATCGCCTCAGATTCACTTCTCCGCACGTCCTACCTTCCAGAAAGTGGTTGCTTTTCTGTTCAGAGAGTTGTTTTTCTTTTCTTCAATCTCCTGTTGAGTTCGTAGGTGTTTAGAATGGTTTGATACCTATGTAGCTGAATTCCTGGGTCCAGACGAAATTTTGGTCTCCTACTCCTCCACCATCTTGCTCCTCCCCCACATTGTCCTTTATTTTTAATGTTCAATATATGTGCTGAAAAGACCATTACATTAATTATTTGCATACTACCTCACTGAGAAGGGATAAATAATATTTCTAAAAATGAGATAGGAAAGTAGATTTAGAGAGTGAAAATTGTACAATTAAATGGCTTAGCTCAAGGTCAAAATCTTAGTTGCCAAAGTGAAATAAGTGATGTTCCTCATCTACATCCAGAAAAGTCTCAGTTGTAGCTGTCAGTGACCTGGTACAGAGCTACTCTATTCAATTAAAACAACTGAACAAAAAATTAAGATATGCCAAACTTGAATATTCATCAGTAAGTAGAAATTTATAAACAAGTGGCCAGAGTTGCAACAGATTCCGTTTTACTTCTATTTGTAGGCTCAAATACATGATACAATTCAAATTCCAAGCATTTGTAAAATTCTGAAGAGAGGTCAGCACTCTTTTGAGGAAATAAATTTTGAGTTAGGACTAGGATTAAATGAGCTGGGATATGTGACTTTGGATTTCAAGGGAAAATATCTATTAGGATAATAAATCTTTGCTTTAAGAAGGTCTTTTTTAGTAGTCTTCAAAATCTAGCATGATTCTTTCCAATGGTTGTTTGAATCACTTTCCATAGTTGATATTTCAAATGTATTTTGTGTGCAAAATAATACCAGTTCCAGGATCAGAGATACCTTCACTACTCTAGAGTTGATTTAATCATCAGGTCTGTGTATGTGTGTGTTTTTCCTTGCTAACTTAGGTTTCCTAAATTGTGTTTACTAATTTTTTTCAAAAAAAGAATAGTCATCTGCAACTACCATTGCCAGTATTAATTATAGCAACCTTACATAACAGATAGGCTTCTTGGGGTTTTTCCTGGTGAAAGGTGCCTTGTTTTAATGTTCTTTACCAGGATCAAAAATACATATGTTTAGGATAAAGAAAAGATGGTGGAGTAGGTAGATCCTGAGCTCCCCTCCTCCCACAGACATACTAAGCCTGCAACTACGTATAGAGCAACTCTGAGAGTTACCTGAAGACTAGCAGAACAGCTCTTTCACCCCGAGAAGGGTAGAAGGGGCAGAGAGGAGATGTGGCTGGGACCCAAACCCCTGGCACAGCAACCCACAAGCAGGAGGGATATCACAGGTACAGAGGTCCTCCCTGAGGAGTAAGCAGTTCAAGCCCCACACTGGGTATCCCCCACACCCTAGGGATCTGCATCAAGAATATGAAAATTTGAAAATCAGTGGAGCTTCACTCCAGAAGAGCCAGAGGGCCATAGGAAATCAAGGCTCCACTCCACTCTTAAAGGGCCTGTACATAAACTTACTCCAAGGCAGCAGTTTGAAAAAGCACCAGGGCCATTATTGAAGATTGACCATTTTAGGGTATGTGCAGGAGGGGCAGAGATCTGTAGAACCTTTTTTCCAGGAATGGAAGTGTTGGCAGACACCATTTTCCTTGCCCTCCTTCAGCCTAGCTAGCTCAATGCTGGTGGTCACCAGTTTGGATGCTCTCCATCTACTTTCCTAGCATTGCTCACCCCACTCTGGCATTCCCCCATGGATCCAGCCTGCCCTCTCCTACAGATATCCCTCTAAAGTGGTTCCTACCCTGCCACACCTGGAGGACAAGGGTAGAAGCCAGCCCCCCCCCACACACAGCTCACACATGGAATATCGGTGAAGCACCTGGTTCTGATGACCAAGGGAGAGTGTACTTCTGGGCCCTACAGGACACCTTCTATACAAGGCCACTACCTTCAAGACCAGGAGATGTAGTTGACCTACCTAATACATAGAAACAAACCCAGAGTCAGACAAACAGACAGAGGAAGAATTTCCAAATGAAAGAACAAGGCAAAACCTCAGAGGGAGAAAAAAAAAAGAGAAACTAAATGAAACAAAGAGTTCAAATAAATGGTCTTAAAGATAGCGAGACTGTCAATAAAGAAAATATAAAAACCAATCAGAGCTGAAAAATACAGTAACTGAGTTGAAAAATACACTAGAGGAAGTCAACAGTTTAGAGGATGCAGAAGAGTGGATCGGCAATCTCAAAGACCAAATAGTGGAAATCATCCAAGCTGAACAGCAAAAGAAAAAATGAGGACAGGTTAAGGGACCTCTTGGACAACATCAAGCATACTAACATTTTTATTATAAGGGTCTCAGAAGGAGAAGAGAAAGGGGCAGAAAACTTACTTATTTGAAGACATAAAAGCGGCAAACTTCTCTAACCTGGGAAAGAAAACCCATTCAGGCCAAGGAAGCACAGAGGAGCCCCAGACAAGATGAACCCAAAGAGGTTCGCGCACAGACACATAATAATTAAAATGCCAAAAATTAAAGATAACGAGAGAATCTTAAAAGCAACTAGCTATGTACAAGGGAACACCTGTAAGACTTTGAGCTGATTTTTCAGCAGAAACTTTGCAGGCCAGAAGATAGTGCATGATAAATGCAAAGTGCTGGGGGTGGGGGGTGGGGAGGGGGCCGGGGAAACCACACCTACTACCAAGAATACTGTACCTAGCAAGATTATCATTCAGAATTGAAGGAGAGTTAGTGTTTCTCAAACAAACAAAAGTTAAAGGAGTTCATCACCACTAAACCAGCCTTACAGGAAATGTTAAAGGGACTTAAGTGGGGGGCGGAGTGGGGGGAGAAGGCCTTATATAGTAAAACTAGATTACTTATAAAACTATTCCAAAGGTTAGAAGACAAAAGTAGTAAAATCAACTATCTACAATAATTAGTTAAGGGATGCACATAATAAAAATGTGCAAGATAACATCAAATACATAAATTGTGGGGTGCAGGGTAAAAATGTGCTTTCAAAATGAGTTTAAACTTAAGTGACAAGCAAAATAACCTGCTGTATAAATAGGGAATTATATATGAAACTCATGCTAACCACAAACCAAAAACCTATAATACATACTCAAAAATACATAAAAATACGTACTTCTCTTTAGAAGGAAAATCCAAGCAAATCACAAGGGAAGAGAGCAAAAGAAAGGAACAGAGAACTATGAAAATAGCCAGAAAACAATTAACAAAATAGCAATAACTACATACTTATAAATAATTTCTTTAAATATAAGTGGACTAAATGCTTCAACCAAAAGACATAGGGCAAATGAATGGATAAAAAGGATCCATCTGTATGCTGTCTACAAGAGATTTCACACCTTAAAGACACATGCAAACTGAAAGTAAAGGCATGGAGAAAGATATTCCATGAAAATGACAAAAAAAAAACGCGGACATCAGACACAAAAGATGTAAAAGAGGGCATTATGTAAGGATATAAGGATCAGTCTAACAAAAGGATATAACAATTGTAAATACCTAAGTACCTAACATAGAAGCATTTAAGTACATAAATATTAATAGACATAAAGGAAGAAACTGACACTAATGAAATCATAGCAGGAAATTTTAATACCCCACTTACATCAATGGATAGATAATTCATGCAGAAAATCAATAAGGAAACAGTATCATTGAACAACATATTACACCAAATTAAGATTTATCCAAAACATTCCATCCCCAAACAGCAAGTATACCTTCTTTTTAAGTGCACGTGGAACTTTCTCCAGGATAGATCACATGTTAGGCCATAAAACAACTCTCAATAAATTTAAGAAGATTGAAATTACATCAAGCATCTTTTCTGACCACAGCAGTATCAATTTAGAAATCAATTACAGGAACTGGAAGAAACACAAACACATGGAGACTAAACAACATTCTGCTAAACAAGAAGTGGGTCAATGGAGAAATCGAAGAGGAATAAAAAAATACCTTGAGACAAATGAAAATGGAAACACAAATTTCCAAAATCTGTGGGAAGCAGCAAAAATAGTTCTAACAGGGAAGATTATAGTCATACAGGCCTACCCCAAGAAACAACAGAAATCTCAAACTATTTAACTTTATACCTAAAGAACTAGAAAGAAGAATAAAGCCCAAAGTTAGAAGAAGGAAAGAAATAACAAAGATCAGAGTGGAAATAAATGAGAGAGAGACTGGGAAAAAAAAAAAAAAGTAAAAAAGATCAACAAAGCTAGGAGCTGGTTCTTAGAGAAACAAAACTGATAAACCTTTATCCAGACTAATCAAGAGAAAGAGAGGATTCAAATGAAATCAGAAATGAATGAGGAAAAGTTACAACTGAGAAATACAAAGGATTATAAAAGGCTACTACAAAATATTATTTGCCAACAATTTGCACAACCTAAAAGAAATCATTGCTAAGTCCCTAGAAACACAATCCTCCAAGACTGAATCAGAAAGAAATAGATAATATGAACAAATTACTAGTAATGAAGTTGAACCAGTAATTTAAAAACTCCCAGGAAACACAAGTTCGGAACGAGAAGGATTCATGAGTGAATTCTACCAAACATTTAAAGAGAGTTAATACCTACCCTTCTCAAAATATTCCAAAAAATTGAAAAGGAACATTTCCAGATTCATTCTACAATACCAGCATTACTTTGATAGCAAAATCAGACAAAAGATATTACTAAAAATAAAATTACAGGCCAATATCCCAGAAGAACATAGATGCAAAAATCCTCAACAAAACATTAGCAAACAACATTCAAAAATAAGGTTAAAAAGATCATTCACCCCAATCAAGTGGAATTTACTCCAGGGGTACAAGGATGATTCAGCATCTGCAATTCAGTGTGATGCACATTAACAAAATGAAGGATAAAATCATACGATCATCTCAATAGATGCAGAAAACTTATTTGACAAAATTCAACATCTATTCATATGGTAAAAACTCTCAACATAGTGGGTAGAGAATATACCTTAACATCGTGAAGCTGTATATGACAGGCTCACAGTTAACATCACACTCAACAGTGAAAAGGTTTCCCTCTAGGATTAGGAACAAGACAAGGATCCTCTCCCTCACAACTTTTATTCAACATAGTACCAAAAGTCTTAGTCACCACAATCAGACAAGAAACAAAAGGCATCCAAATTCATATGGAAGAAGTAAAACTGTCACTATCTGCAGATGACATGATACCATATATAGAAAACTCTAAAGACTCTACCAGAACACTAATAGGATAAATAAATTCAGTAAAATTGTAGGATACAGAATTAATATATAGAAATCTGTTGTATTTCTGTATACTAATAATGGACTATTAGAGAAATTAAGAAAACAGTTCCATTTGCAACTGAATCAAAAAGAATAAAATGCCAAAAAAGCCCCCCCCAAAATAAAATAAAATAATAAAATGCCTGAATAAACTCAACCAAGGAGGTGAAAGACCTGTACTCTGAAAACTATAAGACACTGGTAAACAAAAACACTAATGTGAAAATATATATGCACTTCTATCTTCATTGCAGCATTATTTACAGTAGCCAAGAAGTGGAAGCCATGTAAGTGCCCCTCAATAGATGAATGGATAAAGATGTATATACGCACACAGAGACACACACTGGAATATTACTCAGCCATAAAAAGTGACATCTTGCCATTTGCAACAATGTGGATGGACCTAGAGGGTATTGTGCTAAGTGAAATAAGTCAAATACCATATGATTTCACTTGTATGTGCAATCTAAAAAAAATGAAAAGAACAGAGAAAGACTCATAAATACAGAGAACTGGTGGTTGTGTGGAGTTCGGAGAATGGGCAAAATAGCTGAAAGGGATCAAGAGGTGCAGACTTCCAGTTAGAACATCAGGACAGCATAGGAAATATAGTCAGTGATACTTTAAAAACTTTGTATGGTGACAGATGGTAACATGTATATACATGTTAAATTACTGCTGTACACTTGAAACAAATATATTGTATGTCAACTATACTTCAATTAAAAATACATATCCTTATTACATTTAAAAGTTCTAAATCTTAAAACTTCATTGCCAATTATACTATTAGATGTGTCTCCGGCTACCATAGTATCCTTCCCATTCTAGGAGCATATTTAGCTGTTCTTTTCAGTGATGCTTGGCATTCATCTGCCCTTCTCAGTATTCTGGACAAAAGCAAAATGAAAGTATTAGAAAAACTCTTTGAGCCTTACCTGTAGAAAACGGGGAATTTAGACTTGCATTTAAGTGTAGGTACTCTTTCTCATCAAAAAGTAAATCAGAGCAGACAAGATTTCAATGTATGACTTCCGTGGTGATTGATTAAAGGATAGCTTGCTAGAATTTCTAACAGTTTAGATGGAAATGATTAGAAGCAAAGTAAAATTTATTGTCCAGCTCTGCATGACATAATGGAAATACTTAATAGAAAATAAATGGGACCTGAAAACATAGTAAGAAATGTAGTTTAGCAGACCATAGTAACTTGAGATGTTTACTTATAGATGCAAGGTACAGTATATACAGACTTGAGCAAGAACCAGAAATTAATGTGTTCTTGTATATGAGCATAATTTAATAAGCTTTATCTATAGCTATATTTTTCCAAACTGGGCAGTATTCTTAAGAAAGTAAAGATTAAAAATAAGACTATCATCCAATTTGGTGTGGAACGAAATATGTTCATATTGGAGGCTTTCACGTATGTATGTTATACTACTATACTGCTGGAATTGTGAAGAGGATGTTTTTGACAAGTTACCTTCTCATGGAAAAAGACTTATGAGAAAAATATAAAAGAATGTATTAGATAATTTTTTGATTTAGATTTGATTATTATTGAAAATATCAGCTTACAATTTCTCATGAAGATATTGGGAAAGTTGGCAAAGCAGCAGAGACCAGGAGGGCAAGGATGGGGACAAGAGTCACAAGGCATTTGGATTGTAGCCTCACTTCCTCATCTACTTAACTATGTCCTTGGATTTATCATTTGGCATTTGTCAGTGCTCTGAGAAAGCTATTAAGGAAGTGTCGATGTCTAAATAGTCTTAAATCCATAAATGTGTTGCATGACATAAATTTGGTAATTTTTATTTTAATCTTTTTTTTAATTTAGACTTTTGAAAAACAGTACCAAATATAGATATGGACATCCATGATATAAAAGTGCCTTCTCAAGTTACCAGCCCATGCCCTGGGGTCTGTGAGGGGCAGTGGTCTCTAATTCTTTCTCTTAGTAAGATTACTCTCCATTCATGGGCACCAATGTCTTTTGATTTAACTTTGAGAAGCTTATCAGGGGACTGATCTGGAGTCCGAATCTCCGTTGCTCATGTTTTTGCTGGCTTTGCTTTTTCTCTAGCAAAACTTCCTACATTTGGAATCTGGGTAAAGTATTTGAGCAAAGCAGTGAGTTTACTTCTGCTCAGCCTATTAACTAACAGTAGACTCGAAGCATATACTATTTTTCTCCCCACCCCAGCATCAGGTGACAGACAGCATTATTAACTTGAAAAGTCAGACGGGCAGAGACACCACAAAGCCTATTGCTCAAAGTAGTTGTTCTGTGGCCTGGGTGGGATGGAGGACCTGCTGGGGATGTGCTTCCAGGAATATCGACAACCTTGTAACAGTTTCCCCTGGTAGAAACTTCCCAAGAAAGATCCTCCACCATAGTAGGAAAGAATAAGCTAGTGTCCCCATAATGAAAGCCTTTCATTTTCAATTTTTTTCCCCTTCTCTACCTGTTACTTCATATGGCTTAAAGAATAACATGTGGCATTGGGAGTAAATTTGTATTAATTTCTCAAACTTCCAACACATTCTAACTCAGTTTTTTTTAACGTTCAAATGGGAGGGCAAGTTTATTTATGGAGATAATGAAAAATAGGGTTTTCATATAAAATGAGATCAAACTGATACGGTGTCTTTATTTTTAGCCCATTATTTACATGATCTTTTTAAAATCTACACAGATGGTTCACAAGCACCAGCCAGACCTCCTAAACCACGACCACGCAGGACTGCACCAGAAATCCACCACAGAAAACCCCACGGGCCTGAGGCAGCATTGGAAAATGTTGATGCAAAAATTGCAAAACTCATGGGAGAGGGTTATGCCTTTGAAGAAGTGAAGAGAGCCTTAGAGATAGCCCAGAATAATGTGGAAGTGGCCCGGAGCATCCTCCGAGAATTCGCCTACCCTCCTCCAGTCTCCCCACGTCTAAATCTATAGCAGCCAGGACTGTCCACACCAGCATGGCAAGCAATCGATATTCCAGGACTGTGGAAGAGAGACAAGTGAGAGAAGGTGTCTCCTCGGCGTGGCATCTTGAGAAGAGGCTTGGAAGTGCTGCTTCTCAGAAGACATCTGCTCGCTCAGGATGTCAACGGCTGTGCTTCCTTATTTCTGCTAGCCATACTTTTTAAATCAGGGTTGAACTGACAAAAATAATTTAAAGACGTTTACTTCCCTTGAACTTTGAATCTGTGAAATGCTTTTCCTTGTTTACAAGCTGGCAAAGTTGCAGTTCATTTTTGGTTTTAGTTTTGTTTTAGGGTTTTTGGTTTTTGTTTTTTGATCCTTGTACTGTGTTCTTGACAGACCGTTGGTAGAGGAGTCAGGTCTGCTGTAACATTTCCCACCAACTCCCCTGCTGTCCACGTCAATAGCTGAGTCACACGTTCGTTTGGATCCCTTCCATCACGCCCCGCCCCCACGCCCAGCCGGGTCCAGTTCCATTTCTCCCATTTACAAGATGCTTCCAAGGTTCTGATTTTCAACATATCGAACTAATGCAAAAAAAAAGAAAAAAAAAAAAAGTGTGGCCTTCACTACTGAGTCTTGTCTTTGGAAACCTTTGCTGTCGTGAGACGGGAAAATTATGAATGTATAAAGCATTTTTTCGTCCGTGAGCTCACTGCCTTTTGATAAGGGGTTTTTCATATGATATAGAGGACCATCCCTTTTTAGTGTAAGTTTTGTGATCTTTATCCCTGCATATTCTCATCTTTGTCCTCCCAGGGGCATCACTACTCTGTAGAAACATAAAATAGTAGGAAGCAACTACTGCAGATGTGGGAGGAATACACTTGCACGTGACAATGCCATGTTGAGGTTATAGGATGAGGTCCCCTGGCATTTACTCCCGCATTACTTTGAGACAAGCTGAAGAAGAGGGCCGTCTCCCTGAAATATGTTCCTGATTTTCAGATAAAATTATGATCGTACCTTTCCCAAAGTGGAAGAGAGTTCACTTCCTATGTGAGTGATTGCACTCTGGTGCCTAACAGGTGTAGGAACCAGTTCATACCGCGGCGGAGAAAGTTAAACCTTCAACGCACTGCTAAGTGCTGTTGCTACTGTGGCAATGTTCTTCTTCTCTGTTTTCGCCTTTTTGGCAAACTCTGCAATCAAATCAGAGTTCATATTTAATGTGTAGATTCTCATTGTTCCATCCAGTCAGGGGAAAGAAATTTATATGGTTTTTCTTTTTTTTTTTTTCCAAAATGGAGGTTGGTTCTTCAGAAACCATGTTATTCTTTTAATAAAGCTACAAATATTTATTTAGCATCTCTGATGTGCTTGACGCACTATGTTTTTAAAGCACAAACTGTCACAAGCTGATTGCGATGTAATGTCTTGTTATTCTTTATCTGTGCTTTTGATGGCAAAAGTCTCTCTCTGATGGACAAAGCCTAATGAGAAGTTCGTGGAGAAATGGGACAAAACCCAGGTCTGTGTGAAATGCTTGAGCCCACAGCAGTTTTTCTAAATATGGACTCACTGCAGGGTGGTGCGCATTTCTGCCGCTCCTCTTTCAGCCTCACACCTGGTGTGATGTACAAGGATGCATCTGCTAGTGAGCCTCTCTTCAGGATTTGAAAGGACAGGACCAAACACCTAGCAGGACCCAGGAAATCAGTGTGCAAGCCTGGAGGGGTCACCAAGTTAACCAGGGGAGGAGAACCAATGCATTGTTTTGCAGTGACGTGCGACATGTGCCCTTGAGGGTTTGGCTATCACGATAGGAGGTACTTGCAAGGAGTCCACGGGCTTGGGTGTTTTAATTTCTTCAGGTGATTCTGCACTGGTCAGTGGTGTCCCCAGAGAGGAATTTTGACTTTTCCTTAGATGTTCCACCTGTGAGCAGGTATATGAGTGCAGTTTTGTACACTTACGAATGGCATCAGCTAATTCTTCATTGATTTAGGAACTTCATGTACATCATCATGATTATTCACTTCTTTTTCTGTCAGTCTCCGATGGCACGTTGGAATAGCACTGTATGTTTTGTGTTTTTTATGACTTGCCAATCATAGGTACAACTAAAAGCCAAAAGTTGCCACTTCATTGTGATAACATCATTTTAACTTTAATAGAGAGTGATGTAAAATACAAATGTTAGAAAAACATAGTTCATCCTCAGTTTTCAAATAATATGTGAAAATTTCCAGTGAGAATTAGAAAAAGACTGATGATATAAATTTAGACCTACATTTTTTTTTAAAAAATCTACTTTGCAAAGAAGACTTACTAGCCTCCACTAAAATCTCTGCAACTTGTACTCAATAGCAACCATTAGTTTTATCATTAAAAAGAATCAGAAACTTCTATGGAATGGAAAGAAGGAAACTTTCTATCAAATGTGGTCATGAAAATCCCATTGCTACATATTACCAATGACTACCAAACTCAAAAAAAAAATTTTTTTAATGGATATAATTAAAAATACTTTAATTATAAAAATGACTACTCATTAATGGTTGGAAATGATCAATACTTGGTTTCACTGTGATCTAGAAAGTTAGACATTCCTCCCATTTCTCAAGACTTGGTAATTATTTTTTAAGCCAGTAGACCATATAATCCATATAATTAAAACCAATCATGGCCAACACTAACTTGCTCTCCCCCATCCCCCAACATGTTCTGGGGATAGAAGTACTTATCCTCAATGATAGTCTAGTAAATTAGTCTCCATAATTTCTTTTTTTCCCCTTGATGTCTGCAATATCCTGTCCAAATTTTCTAGAATTAATCAGAGCAGTGCTTATGGTTAACTTGAGCTTCCTTCCACAAAATGACATTTAGGTCTTCCCTGTTCATTTTCCCTTGCCCACATTGCAGATAGTCTTACTAAAGCCCTAATTGCAACTTCAAAGGGCCCATTTGTTAACTCAATATCTCACACACAAGAACACTTGCAAAGATTTCTTCATAATGTGAATTTTTTTCTTTTTCAGTTCCAGAAGCATTTCCTACAGTTTGGACATTACTTTTCCTCTTGAATTTTCAAATTTGCACTGAATTATCGAACCTGGTTAAAACTTTAATTTTTTCTCTTAAGCTGACAGATTTGGAAGCAAATTACAGTGTGTTTTCAACAACACAGGTACCGCCTGTTGACCTGGGATTTCAGTGCTTCTAGGAAAAGTTTCCAAAAAAAGACAGCAATAGAGTGAAGGGTTTTCTTCCCAATTACTATTTTTTTTAAATGCCTTTTTAAGACTTGTCTAATGTGGCAAAATAGTTATGTGTTCAATTAATTTATATTCATCTTTTTTCAATTCTGATTATTATGTAAACTCAAGTACTTTATCTGTTCTTTTAAGGTATTTTATAAAATGAATCTTAACAAAATGCAGAGTTGGTATTTTATTTTTCAAATGAACAAAAACATTTCTTTCACAGCATTTCTATGTTTTTTTTGTGCTAAGCAAAAGACGTTGGATTCAAGAACTAAGTGGACAGGGTTGTACGAAATACCCATCCCAGATGGTTATTAAATACCAAAACCATATAATTTTAAGATATTTACTTAAATAAGCTCCTTCCATGTCTTCGAACTGAAAGAGTTCTATTAAAGTTCCAAGTAAGAACCATATCTGGGAAAGGCTGAACGTCTTCAGATGACAATTGAGAATTCCTAACCAAGTGTAACATCTGTTCTCTAAATTCTTGCTTTTTGTAATCATTTATTTTATAAGGGAGAGTATATAAAATGGGCCAGTATATAACGGGGAGGGAACAGTGGAGATTAAAAAAATGTTAATAACTACTTCCATATCAAGAACCATGAAATGTTGTGAAAGTAATTGATACCTGCAACATCCCATACATCGTTGTAATAGTTATACCCTCAAAGCACATACAATTAAAATGGGGGAATATACATAAGCATATAATTCCAACACAATAAATGCTGTATATAAATTATCACATTGTACTGGAATTATGTACTTACGGTATGTGCTTAAGAACTTTTATTGGGCCCTTTATGCAAGGAACTTAGTAGTAAAACATTTAACCCTCTCAACAACTATCAGGCCTCTTCTAGGACATGGAAGTAAAGGTGTGATACATTCCTTCTGGAAACTTCCACCAGTGATAAGGCTGAATAGCATTTTGTCAGCCTAAAGGAGGAGCAAGGTTTTTGTTAAGAACTCCAGAGATAAAAGAGCAGTACACATTATAAAATAGTCACTTAGGAAAAGGTGAGAAGTAGTGGGGCCAAGGAACACGGAAAAGGCGAGGGAGGGTATATTGGCGCCTGTTGGTAAAGGACCATGCAAGACATCTAAGATTCTAGGAACCATAGGATTAGCAATCAGTTGCTGGAAGTCAGAGTTGACAGTAACCATGAAAATATCCAGACAGATGAGGGTGTGCCTAACAGGAATTGGCACATCAAATGACAAGCAATAGGCTAAGGAAAATTTAACTTCCATGCCTTTTCTTCATGTCTTTTGTTTGATTTTCACATGAAACTTGAACAGCATTCTTAAAATTACCTGTTTTTGCTTCTTTTTCATTCCTACTGCCACTACTCTCTTTTAGGTCTGAATTACGACTCCCTTAGAATTTGATTTCTTGGCTCCAGTGCAAGACAGAATGAAGGTTCTGAACTTCAAATCAAATGTTGCTCCTCAATGTAAAGCCCTTTATGGCTTTCAGTGTAAAAACCCCTGTAGGGCTTCCCTGTCTGCATTCCTCTTTATCCTCACCTCCCACCCCAGGCCCTCTTCACTTCTGCTGAGCTTGCAATTGTCCAAACATTTTTCATGGCTTTGTACATGCTAGTTCTGAATATGCCTTCCCCTTTTCTCAGTCTGACCAACTCTTATTTTTCAAAATCCAGCTCAAGCATTGCCTCTGAAGTAGGCACAGGCTGAGTTGAGCATGTCATCTTTTTATGTCACATAGGATGGTCTTATCATACCTAAGTCGTTCTGCACTCATTCCATGGGTGGTCCCAACTAGACTGAACTTCTTTAGTAAGGGTAGCATATCTAATTTCTGTGTCCCAAGCTAATACAGAACCCAGTACGTAATGCACAATAAAACATTTGAAATCAATAAAAATTGCACCCTTAAATAGCCAATACTAGAAACAGTCCTGAGTTCTGGTTTCAGCTCTGCCACTATCTGTGTGGATTGGTATCTCTTTTTTTTTTTTTTTTTTTGATCCTGTTTTCTTCACCCATGGACCAGAAGACGTATAAGCCTATTCACTAAAGTGACTACAGAGGAAACTTTTTGTTCACTGTTGGGATGGGGAACAAAAATTATTTAATAAGCAAAAACAAAAAAAAATCAGATTCACAAACTAAAAACTGCGAGATTATAAAATTTATTTTGGCAAAGTTCAAACCTGTCTTTTAGTAACTTGAGAAGCTAAGAGAATACTTAATTCTTCATAAAGAGATCATGACAAATGTCTATTTAAGAGATCACTGCTCACAGATTCCTATGGCAACATGACAGTGGGTAAGAGTAGAGGCTGTGGAGCCAGGATGCCCAGGATCAATCTCTACCTCTGCCCCGTCCGAGTTATGTGACCTTAAGCAGGTGCCCTAACCTCTCTGTCCATTAGGTGCCGCATATGTAAAAGGAGACTGGCAACCATGCCTACAGAAAAGGATTGATAAGGAGACTCACTGAGTTTCCAGAACATGTCTGGTACCATTGAATGCTCAATAAATGGCAGCTCTCATTACCATATACCCTACCCAGGGAACTTAAGCCACATTTCATCTCCTAGAATCCCTGGAGTAGACTGCAAATAGAAGCATGTTTGATTTTTCCCATCGCTTCACAAAGCAAAAGGTAGACAACAGTGGGACAAGACCGGTGTGGCTAAACTGAGGAAATTTGAAACCTTAAGGGTAATGACCTATACATCTTGCTGAAAAGCTGCAGAGTTGAGTTTTTAACAGAAAACCTTCACTACCATCATGTATTCTTCCTGAGCTTGTTCTCGAAGCCCCATACAGTGAGGGTAGAGATTAGAGATGGTGAGCTGGCTGGACCGCCAATGCCAGTCTGGGGTTCTTGAGAGCTGCTTTCTTCCCCATTGACCACCACCTAAACTGAATATTCAGAAGATCTTTATTTGTAGACAAAAGGCTTTTTTTTGTGTTTTTGTTTTGTTTTGTTTTTCATTTAAAATCTAGTTCAGGCACACAAAAAAATAATTTTGTCTTTAGGGTATGAAGAAAAGTGGCAAAACTAGTGAGTTTCTCTAGTCCCCTCAAACCAAATGTAGCCAGATGTTGAAAGGACTTTTCCTTTTCTCCTAGAACGAGGCTAAAGCTCCAAAACTGAAAACAACAGATGAAATGCACCCATATTCTAAAAACCCACCTGGCAAACCTCTGCAGGACCCATTATGAGGCTAGTGGCAGAACTTTCTTCTGCAGCCTCCAAAGTAAATAAACAGAAGAAGATGGATTCAGGGGTTGGCCCGGGAGAAGTGAGTAATGGATAGGAATGTTAAGGATTGAATCCACCTCTCCCAAACCAATTGCAGAGATTAGAAAACTGTTATTTCTTCCTATTGGATGTCTGTGCAGTGGACTTACCCTTTGCCATCTGTGAGTATTTGAGCAGAGTAAAAACAAAATGGTCTGCAGTGAATTACTGACAAGCAGCGCCCCCCCCACCTCGGGAGCGGGGGGCAAGGATGCATCACATTCCCATGGGGCAAACAGACCACTGTCAAGGCGGCTGAGCTTCAGCCACCCTGACGGGACCCAAGAAGGCCACCTACAAGGCACAACAACCCAAGCAGCAAAAGACTTTGGGGTGTACGCCACCGAACCAGGCATGAGGGAGGTCAGCCAGTGGACATCTTCTGAGTCAGACAACAACCTAGTGAGTGACCTCCTGAAGGACATATGAACATATGAGAGTCTACACTGAGGGACTTACCCGCCCCCCAATACACACACACACAGGAAAGAAAAAATCAAGGACACACTACAATTGCACTTGTGAAGAAAAAGAATGTGTTCCCATTAACTCTCCCTCCCCTGTCCCAACCCTGAAGCAGCAGAAACCTAGAGGAACAGTAAAAAAGAATAGGTCTTGCTCCTTCTCTTCTGGCCCCTGAGACTGAAGCCTGGCCAGGGCTGGGAGACACTGGACAGGCTAGGCAGAATTAGAATATTGGTGACCAAATAAGAAAAGAGAAAAATGACAGTCAAACATAGTGATACTAGGGGGAAAAATTATATAACCATGTTGGCAGCCCATCAGGTTCAAAGTGTTCAGTAAATTGGTTACTAAAAATAAAACAAAAATTATTTTATTTAAAACGGACTTCGGTGGTTTCCTTAGCTTAAAAAAAAAAGTATTCAAAATCATACAGCCAGGGGCGCTTGGGTGGCTCAGTCATTCAGCGTCTGACTTCGGCTCAGGTCATGATCCCAGGGTCCTGGGATTGAGCCCCACATTGGACTCCCTGCTCCGCAGGAAGCCTGCTTCTCCCTCTGCCACTCCCCTTGCTTGTGTTCCCTCTCTCACTGTGTCTCTCTCTGTCAAATAAATAAATAAAATCTTTAAAAAAAAATCATATAGCCACCACCACAGGGTGCTTCTCTAGGAAGATGCTGTGGGCTGTGCAGATCCATGTATTTCTCTGGAGAAACTTCCTGCTGGCAAGCTCAGTTCTGTCCAGCCCTTGAGCTGCAAACTCAGGTTATCTGCAGTCTCTGCAGTGGAGACTCTGTTCTCTCTGTCACCAACAGGGCAGGGTCCAGCCTTTCCCCAACTCTCCCTCCAACTTCTCCCAACACTCCTTTCCCCCCAGTAGACTATTCAAACCTCATTTGTTAGCTAGTTTATGGAGTAAATATGTGGGGCATGAAATAAAACATCTCGCATCAACTTACCTAGGATATCACGGACTCTGCCGAAACTACTCTCAAAAGGAACTCTCCGTTTCCCTGAAGAACTGTGCCAGTGTAAGATACAAAATACCTTTGCAGGAAGTTAAACTTAACCACAAGTACCTAGGCCCTAGGCTTTTCAGACTTGAATCAAAAACAGCAGTAGCAAGAGAGTTATTTGTGTAAATGTTTAATCAAGAGCGATGTGCAGTGTTATTTATCTGGAATTTCTTGCAAATAAAAGGGGAATAGATGGTTGAAAGCAAGACTAATGTATCTCTATCGGGCTTTGCAATCAGTGCTAACATAATTAAACATTTATTGAGCACTTTGGATTTGGGACAGTTTTCTATTTTGCTTCCAAAGTTCTAGTTCTCAAAACTCTTTTGAAATAGGTGCATTACCCTTGGCATCTTCTCTTGTGCATTAAGAAAATTTATAAGCCAGAGTCAAAAATAACTTTCCCCTGGGCACCTGGGTGGCTCAGTTGGTTAAGCAACTGCCTTCAGCTCAGGTCATGATCCTGGAGTCCTGGGATCGAGTCCCGCATCGGGCTCCCTGCTCGGCAGGGAGTCTGCTTCTCCCTCTGACCCTCCCCCTCTCATGCTCTCATTCTCTCTCTCAAATAAATAAATAAAATCTTTTAAAAAAAATAAAATAAAATAAATAACTTTCCCTGGGTCACTCAACAAATCACAAGAAGGGCTAGAATTATAATCCATCAATTAGTCCCAGTCAGCACATTCGATATTAAAAATAGACCTCAGAACAAGCAGGCAAGATCTAAGCCATTTTTTTGTGGGCAAGAACGGAAATTGAAAATGAGCAAGTATGACTTTCACCTGCTACCATGACTGCATATGGCAGCAGTATGGGCTAGAAAGATCAACATGTTTATTGACCAGCTGTTTGGGGTTGAAAAGAGTTTGGCAATTGGTCAACACTATTCTGCACAGTGAACCGACTCACGTGGCTGAAGCTGAACTATACATTGCAAATTCTGCAACGCTGCCACAACTTGAAAATGTGCAGGAGTGACTCCATCTGCATTCCAAAATGCCTTAGCTCTATACTGTGGGTCCTTTGAACTAGCCATTTTCAATGTGTATAAATACCCATTTTATTATTTACTGTGTATATTAAAAAGAGGAAAAGAAAAAATTACGTTACAGCATACCATCTCTCTGCAAACGCAGATACTTGATCGATTCAGTGAAAAGCCAATAAAGCAGGGAACGGGAAACAAATATTCTCACAGGTTAAATCAAAAACATCTGTTTCATTGTGAAGCTCCAACGTGTAACATAGAAGCACTTTTGGCCACTATTAATCTCTGAGAGGCTATAAACTTGTCATATTAAGGACACTGCAAATCCAGCTTGAATATACTTTGCTTCTCATGTGAATGACATGTAAGGGCACTTGGGCCTCTTGTTATCACTTAAGCGCCTTGAGAACACCAATGTTCTTGTTCTCTTCTCAGGGGACCACTACACCACTTCCGTGCATGACTCGTCAATCCTTTGTGGCATTAACCCCTCAAACTAAATTCACTTGGAGTGGAAGACTGGCACGAGAGCACTTGCTTCCATTTAGAGATCATACACTATCATTCCACCTGGAAAATTCAAAAGTATGCAAAAGTATTCAAACCCTCCACTGTTGATTAAGATCTGTTCTGATATGAATAAGGAGATTCAAGCATTTTCCTCAGGAGAATCGTCAGGGATTTGATAAAAACATTACTGATAAAATTCTAAATCACAACATAGATTTAGCAGTGCTCAGAGTCTATTTTGTGTTCCTTAAACTCTACCATCCTCAGATTTTACTTCATGCCCAAATTTCTTCATCTAGAATGAAAACTGTATGTCACAAGATATTGTGAGAATCCACAGGTGAGTTTAAAGGACTTTCAATGGCTTCAGTGATACTCTCTACATTTTTAGAAATATGCATATTATTAAATTCTTTACATTTTTTACAACGATCAGGAACCGGGAATCTCTTTCATTATTTACAGGCTCATTTTTCCCCAACTTCCCTAATGCATGGTTTCCATATATAGTTTCATCTCATCCAATTTCTCAGCAGTTCTAAAATCTTGGTCATCTCAGGGAGAACAGCCCCAGAAAGAATTCTGGCTTCTAACATTGTTCACCCATATCTTCAGAAGTCATTAGTCCATGATACCATTCTACTATTAACTTCTTATCGTATAAAGACCCAGGAGAAAGGTTAATCAAATTGGTGATGGCCATTTTGGTTGTTGAACCATATAAACAAGTCATGTTATCTCACTAGGTCCATTTCTGCATCTACAACATATCACGTTTAGACTGACTTTTTTCTGTAGATTCTTTCAGATCTAAATCTGCAACATAATTGGCTTCTGACTTTCCCTATTCCCATTGATGCATTGAATGTACAGCTACACATGGATCATTTCTCTCTGGGAGAATTCCAAAAATTAAATAAGTTATTCCTATATAGCAGACAACTGAGAAAAAAACCTAAATACCTACATCTAAACAGGTAGGACAAGCTAAGATGCATTCTTGCCACAAACCCCACGCCAGTCATAGCACCATACAATCCAGAGGGAATCCCTAACCTGTAGCTTTACCCTGAAGAGCAAAGGAGTTGGTTAAAGGGTACAAACTTTTAGTTAAGAGTCAGGCCTGAGGGGCGCCTGGGTGGCTCAGTCCTCAAGCGTCTGCCTTCGGCTCAGGTCATGATCCCAGAGTCCTGGGATCGAGTCCCACATCAGGCTCCCTGCTCGGCAGGAAGCCTGCTTCTCGCTCTCCCACTCCCCCTGCTTGTGTTCCTGCTCTCGCTCTCTCGCTCTCTCTCTCAGATAAATAAATAAAATCTTAAAAAAAAAAAAAAGTCAGGCCTGAGGATCTAATGTTAACAATGAGACTACAGTTGATAACAATGAATTGTATAATTAAAAGTTGCTAGAACTTAAGTGTTCTTACCAAACATAAGGTAAATATGTGAGGTATGGCTGTGTTGCAGGAATCCTTTCATAATGCCTATATCAAATTATCGCATTGTATACTTTTAAATATACAATTTTGCTTGTCAATTATACCTCAAAGCGGACAAAAATAGAGATATGAAAATATAAATCTAAATGGGGATAAATATCCTATATAAACCACTTCATCTCTTGATCAGAACTGTGAAGACAATCAAACCTTATATTACTTTGAGGTTGAAGACTTGCATTTCCTTTCCATTAGAGGACTGCAGGGCTATCTTAATGACGCCTGAGTCATACACACCGAAATCTGATAGTTGGTACCCCATGAATGATAATTCAGAAGCAATATGTGTGAAGCTTCTTTAGATGAGGGTATACTTTCAGTGGAACTCCAGTAATGCAGGAATTTGAAAGCCAACACAATTTAAGGCAGAATTTCTGGGAGACTTCGGCACCAGCTTTCAGCTCACTATGCTGCTGACTTTGGGATGTTATTAGGGAGATTAACTTCAAGCACTTACTGGTTTAGTTCTGAACAAGATGACCGACCTTTGTTTCCATCAGGGCAGTGGGTTTGCAATAAATCCCCAAGTCTTAAATTCTGGAAACCTAGAGATAAGCAGCCGCTGAGGGCTTTACGTTCACTCCTGTTATCTGAAGACACCCACAGCATACACTACAAAACCTACCTGCTTGAAGAAGGCTTTAAAGACCATGTGCTAAATGTGAACTTATTTGAGGCATTACTGATGAGCTATTTTCATAGATGGGTAGACCTGGAAGGGACCTCGAGAGCTTACTGTGTTCATCTTCCTGACCTCATTGCTTTGTCCTTGTCATCTTAAGAGATATGCACACCATGTGCAATCCAGACCCGAGCTCGCCTGGATTTCTATCACTATTCTTGGTCATTTCATAATATTCCTTCCAACTTTAAAGGGGAGTTCAAAGCACTCAAGATTTTTTAGTTATGTAAGTCAAAAGCAAAGAAACATTGACATATTGCAAGACTATCCAACATCGAGGTCATGTGCAAACTTTTTCATGTATATTTAGATGCAATTAAGTTTCCCTTAGGTTAAAATAGATATTCTGGCTAACTATAATCCAAATATTGTCAGTGTTGTTCAAACTTCAGCTCAAACCAGGAGTACCATATGGTGCCAGCTACAATTCCACGCTTCATTTTTGCAAACTCAACTTCTACTGTTGGGGGCCTCAAAGAATTGCTTCACTCAAAAATATCTATCTTAGGGACTCACTGTCTAATGGAACGGAATGTGTGCTTTAGCCTAACAAAATTCCATACTAAAGATCTTTACAGAAAAACTTTGTTAGAGACAAATTATTATAAATTATCTCTATTAATTTTTATGTTAACTATGTGTGTGTGTATGTGCATTGGGGGTGGGGATGTACAGTCTGAAACTGGTTTAATGGAAGAATACCCTGCAACTCTAGCTGTGTCATCATTGATGATTCTTCACACGACAGTGAGAAAGATAATGACACTATTTGTGACCTAGTCTCCTTATCTACAAAGAAAAATGGTAGTACTGTCTCTCATTAATTTAAAAGACCTTGGGAAAATTAAATAAGCCCATTTTTTTTAAAGATTTTATTTATTCATCTGAGACAGAGATAGAGAGAGAGGGAAAGAGAGAGAGAATGAGCAGGGAGAGAGGCAGAGGGAGAGGGAGAAGCAGGCTCCCCACTGAGCCAGGAGCCCGATGTGGGGCTCGATCCCAGGACCCTGGGATCATGACCTGAGCCGAAGGCAGACGCTTAACCATCTGAGCCACCCAGGCGCCCCTAAATAAGCCCATTTTTTAAAAGTTCTAAAAAAATGATTCAAGACCAATTAATAACATATTGATACATTACTTTGACCAGTGTGAATGAGTGTGCTAGTGCACGGTTAGTGATCGTGTCTTTAAAGTGAAGAAAGGAGGCATTTTGGGGGGAGCCACATCCTCATGTGAGGCATCCTCCCTCCCCGAAATTAATCAGCATGCAGCAAATCTGCTCTTTAGTCAGTGTTCAAATTATGGCAGCCTGCTGTGCCTGCCGTCTTGACACAGCAATTACAGTGCAAAAACAAGACATTATTATCAATCTCTAGATGCTGAAACAGTGGCATCCACCACAAAAGGGAGTCAATCAGAGGGATTGGAAGAAAAAGACAGGGAGACAACTGCGGAGAGCGGAAGGGAGCTGGGGGAATGCAAGAAACAGATAAAACAAAGCTCTAGAGGAGAATGAAGATATTAAAAGGACAGAGAAAATATGGCACCAAAAATCCACTGCTGGATCACATTTCATTTTCAACAGGGACATCTGTCAGATTTAGCATAATTGATTGGTATTAACAAATAAAACTTAACAGAAGTTGCAAAGTAGGATGTAAGCCTGCAATTTATTGTCCACCATTAGAGATTTGAGATGAGAGGAGGACTAATTTCAAGGGGAAAATGCAAAGTAGGGCAGGTCATTTGGGAAGATCCATCAGTCCTTTCCATTTAATTCAACATACACTCGTTGAGTGTTTAGTGTACCATATTATATAAAATAATGGAAATGAGACACAGTCCTTACCTCAAGAATTCAGGGTATAGGACTAAGGTGGGAAACATTCATAACTAGTTAGAATAGAATGAATCAAGAGGATGGGTGCTCTCAGGGTATCTACCGTCACCCATGCTCTCAAAGAGAGAGGTTCTTTTTGACAATCACCCATGCTCTGGAATTTTCTCTGCCATTGCTCACATCCAAGAACGTTGATGGAAATTTCTGCAGAACTACTGCTCTCCAATTGCTAATGACATAAAAGAAACTCATGAATATAATCTAGACATTAAACGCAGGGACTTTGGAGTCAGGCAACATGTAATTAAATCACTGGACTGCATACTTTCACCATCTTTGACAAGTTACTTATCCTAAGTATCTGTAAAGTAAGGATCATTGGATATACTTCACAGCATTGCTGAAAGGATTAAATGAGCACATAGTAAACACTTAAAATGTTAACTGTAATTTTTTATTTGGGGTTGTATTAGTTTTCCAGGGCTGCCATAACAAAATTCCACAGACTAGGTTGCTGAAACAACTGAAATATACTTTTGCACATTTCTGGAGGCTGATAGTTCAAGACTGAAGTGCTATCAGGCTTGGTTTCTCCTGAGGTTTATCTCCTTGGTTTGCAAATGGCCATCCTCTTGCCTCTTCACAGTGTCTTCCCTCTGTGCACACATGACCCTGGGGTCTCTGTGTGTCCAAACTTCCTCTCTTATAAGGATATCAGTCAGAGTGGATTATGGCCCACGCATATGACCTTATTTTACCTTATCATCTCTTTAAAAGCCCTATCTTCAAATAAAATCACATTCTGAGGTACTGGGAGTTACAACCTCAACCTATGAATTTTGGGAGGGACACAATTCAGTCCGTAACAGGGAGAGTAACATGCTGAAAGTAAACTGATACACACATAAACGCATTGGCACCTGTGTGACTTCATCCTAGAAAATCTAGAAATTTTTCCTTCACCCCAAATGCTCCATCATGTGCCATCTCAATCAATACTACCTTCTCTTCAAAAACAACCACTATTTTGACTTCTTTTAGGATAAATTCTGCCTGTCCTTGAACTTCATATAAATGAAATCATACAGTGTGTATTCTATTGTGTTGGCTTCTCTTATTTAACAATATATCTATAAAATACATCCAAATAATTCCACATAGCAGTAGTTTCTTCTTTTTAGTTGCTATGAGTGAATATAATTTGTTCATTGATCCCATTTGGATTATTTTCTGTTTGGGAGTATTATGAATAAAGCTGTTACAAACACTCATATGTCTCTTAGTGAACATATGCATTCATTTCTCTTGAATGAATTTGGTTATTTAGAGTTATATTGCTTAATTTACAAACAAATGAAATTTTCTAGGTAGTTTTTTCTTATTTTGAGTGTAGTTAGAAAACATATTCTGAATAATTTTGATCTTTTGAAATTTGTGATATTTGCTTCGATGCCAGTGTATGAACTATTTTTATAAATATTCCATATGTACTTATAAAGAATATCCTGCAATTACATAGCACAATGTTCTATAACTGTAACTGATGCCAATGAAGTCAAGTTGTTTAGTCATGTGTTTTCATATCTTATATATATTTACTCATTTTTTGATCATTAAAATCTTTAGCTAATTATGCTTTTTCTATTTCCCTTTTTGTTTTATTAACCTCATATAGTTTGAAGCTATGGTATTAGATGCTTGTAAATTTGCGCTGTTACAGGTTCCTATTGAATTGACTTTTGTCATTATGAAATGTCCCTGTCTCTGGTAATATTTTTCCTTAAAAAATATTTCTCATATATTAATAAAGCCACACACACTGTCTTTGGTTAACGTGTTCCTGGTACATTTTAAAAATACTTTACCTTCAGGGGTGCCTGGGTGGCTAAGTTAAGCATCCAATTCTCAATTTTGGCTCAGGTCATGATCTCAGGGTTGTGAGATCAAGCCCTGTGGCAGGCTCTGCACTGGGCTTGGAGCCTGCTTAAGATTCTCTCTCTCCCTCTCTCTACCCTTCACCTCCCTCCCTCCCTCCCTCCCCCCCTGCCCATGTGTGTACTCTCTCTCTTTCTCTAAAATAAATAAATCTTTAAAAAAAAAATACTTTAGGGCACCTGGGTGGCTCAGTCGTTAAGCGATTGCCTTCGGCTCAGGTCATGATCCCAGGGTCCTGGGATCGAGTCCCACATCGGGCTCCCTGCTCTGCGGGAAGCCTGCTTCTCCCTCTCCCACTCCCCCTGCTTGTGTTCCTGCTCTCGCTATGTCTCTGTCAAAAAAATAAATAAAATCTTTAAAAAAAAAAAAAAAACTTTATCTTCATTCTTTTTTCCACATAAAGAGTAGTTCATCTAAATATACATATATAGTTATCTTATTAGCCAGTATGACCATCTTCGTCTTTTAATTGGAGTGTTTAGTCCTGATGAATTTTAATTAGTCATATCCTTCATTTTAAGTCTATGGTCTTGTTATTTGTTCCTGTATGTTTTTGTTTATGTGCTCATTTTCTTGCCTTCCTTTGCATAAATAAAACTTTTCAAAATTATTCCACTTTTTCTTCCATTATCAGCTTGTAATACAATCTTTCACTATTCTCTTGGTAGTTAACAAAAATAACTTGAGATTATAATACACTTCCTTTACAACTATTGAATACTTAAGACTATGTTTATCTGCCTTAGAACTGAATTTCTCTTTGACTTGCTTTTATAAGTTCCAGGTATCATCTATTTTCTTGAACATATTAATTGCATTCATTTTAAAATTCTTTCCTGAAAATACAAATATCTGTATAATTTATTTGCCTCTTCCTATTTCCTGTTGTTTTTCTTGGCATCCAGTCAATTAGTCTTTTTTTTTTTTTAAAGATTTTATTTATTTATTTGACAGAGAAAGACACAGCGAGAAAGGGAACACAAACGGGGAGTGGGAGAGGGAGAAGCAGACTCCCTGCCGAGCAGGGAGCCCGATGCGGGACTCGATCCCGGGACTCCAGGATCATGACCTGAGCCGAGGGCAGTCGCTTAACCAACTGAGCCACCCAGGCGCCCCTCCAGTCAATTAGTCTTTTGGCGGGGACTTACTTTATAATTCTGATTGGAAGCGAGACATCATGGGTGAAGAACTGTAGAGGCTCTTGATGGCTTTTTTCTCCAAAAAGCATTAAAATGTTTTTAAAAGTATTTAGAGTTCAGGTGGATCACTTATTCTTTTGAAGATTAGTTTTAGTCTTTGACAGGTCTGGCCTATTTGGGTTTTGCTCTTAATCCTAGGATATGATCTTTCAGGGTGGGTCTCAAGGAATGCCTAAGTGTTTACCAGGCCCTCTACTTGAACAGAATTTGAACATCCATCTGCATATCCCCCAGGCAGCACTAAAATCTCTACTCATCTCTTCAACCTCTAGCTGCTGCTATCTTCTGGGTTTTGTAAAACCTTTCTGTATGTTTGTGCAGGTTAGGAGTCAATCACTTAAAGGGAAATTATACATGGATTTTTATCCTCCCTTCTTCATGGCTCCATTCTCTCTGGGATTTTACCCCTCTGGCAGCCCTGGTGTCTATTTTCAACCAGGTTAAATCAGGGCTTTTTGTTTGTGCTCTATTCCCCTGCTTAGTTGCTCTCTAATGTCGTCACCATCATCATTGTCATCAATATCATCATCATCATCGTGCAAACACACACACACCAGTGGGCTGGTTTAATATCACCTACTCTGTGATGAACAGAACAGGTACTTACTGTTGGACTATTATCTTTAATACGAGTGTGATTCTCTCTAGATTAGATTTCAGGTTTAATAGTAGGTAGACTTTATTGTCTTGGTAAAATAGTGTTAATGAGTGTGAATTTCTGATACTATGGCAATTCTCAGGGAAATTCTTGGTGCTTCTGGGGATATTATAGATATGACTACAGGGATAGTGTTCAGGTGAAACATGAAATAGCCTCTCAGTAATCGTATATGTAGGGTTTTAAGAATGTGTATAGCTGAGAGAAAGAATGAGTAAGTGAATTGGAAAGAGCAGGGGGTTGGTAATTATGTGGAAAATGTATGTCGGATAAAGACCATGAAGTAAATTAGACATCCATGGAGTACCCATGTATTAAGTGCTATACTAAACACAGTAGAACTGAAGGCTATTTATTTTGGGGTATTTGGCCCCCAAAGTTAATTATACTCTTGGGAAAAAAAGATTAAATGGAAAATTATACAAATTGAAGTGCTATATAGCTGTTTAAAATAGCAATAAGACTTCTGAAAAATGTACAAAGTAGAATGTATATATTGAACTTAAACTTATCTCCATATAAAATAAGAAAAAGAATAAAACAAGCAGTATATTTAGTTCTGATTATCAGCAGGATAAAAATCTTAAATCTCTGCACCTTACAAAAACTAAATGGTGCCGAATTGCACTTTACCACATAGGGTGACACTAGTTTTTGTGCCCTAAATAAAAAGATTATGGTTCAAATGGGAGTTTTTAGTTTTTCTTTTTGCTCCATTATCAAATTATAGGGCTAGTTGGATGCTGGTTAGCAATATTTTAGACGTGGTGGGGCCCAAGAGGGTTTCAGGACATGTCATTCGAAGTAGGATTAAGACTTAATTCCATTTATACATGGCTGCACCACAGATTTACTGAATCATAATCTCAGGTTATTTTTGCCAAGCTCAAAAAAGTGTATCTGACAGAGCCAGGTTTATAAACCAGTGTTTTAAACTAGCAATTACGTTTTATCACTTTTTAATTTGTGCAGTGCATTCAAAAACTAAATACAAAACACCATTGCATGTTCAACTTCAGTAAGATATTTTACTAATCAAAAAAATGTAGTGAGTATATTCCTCCCAAATGAAATGAAATAGATAATTTCAAAGACTAAAGAAAAGTTAGGAAATCTTTCTTGACCATTACAACTCTCATTTTTATATGAGAGTCTTATGAGAAGAATTTTCACTTTTGATGTTTCAGAAAATATAGAATTTCTGGTCAGGCAACATAACTGCCTAAGGAAGTGAAACATTTCTTCCTAAAAGTAAATAGAGATGTGCAACACAATAGAAATTTGGAATTCATAACAGAGCTTGCAAGAAAGAAAAGAAAATCTCAAGATACAAGAAACAAATAGTGAACTGAAAACTAAGATAGTAAACATCTGAACTTATGTTGTCACTGCCCAAGGGGCTGTTATTGTTCTGAAACATGGAGGGGAGTCTTTCATTAAGCTCATGCAAAGAGAGTTGACAGGGCCATGGGCCCTTACAAAATAGGAGCTAGAACTCCTATATAAAACTAGAATCTCAAAGGGCCAAATACTCAGCAAAAGGCAGATTAGGAAAATCTGCACATAACAGAAGAAATTGAAAAGAAAATTTACGTGTCTCAACCGAGATTCTAGATAGAAAACAAGTATCCCTTGAAAATGTGAAAAGCTAAGTTTTTAAAATCCTGCATATTTAGATACTGAAATGATAATACCTTTTAAATGATAGAGTATAGTCTTTAAAAAACAGCACAAAGTATATGTATTTGTTGAGGTAAAGAAAAAATAAAAACCATAAAGGTGAAAAAAAGAACAATAAAAAATGTAATATGGACCAATTAGAACATCTAGAAAGAGAGACTGAATAACTGAAGATGGAGCTGATACATTATAGTGAAATTCTTAAAGGCTGTGGAAGAGAGTTTGAAAGCAAGGACAGTAGAAAGACAGATCCCATACAAATGGATAGGTAGACTGATAGAAAATTTTGACCTCTGCTTCCAGCAAAGAAGACAATAAGAACATGACTTAACCTCCTAACATAAATAACCAGAAAACTGACACTGTTTGAAAAAACAACTGTTTTTAGACATTGGGCAATAGGCAGTTTCCGCACTATGGACAGATACAGAGAGACACTAAGAAGTATGTGGCATCTTATGGAGTTCTGAAATTGGAGATCATTGTTCAGGGAGATCAACGCAAATGAAATTTGTGGGCAGAGTTCCAGAAATGGAGAAAGTCAGCCGAAAAAGTGCCTCAGATATCTACACTGGCTTCTCTTTGAGTCTTTACTTAGCCCTATGCCACACACAGCGTCCAACTCTGCAAACAGGAGTAAATAACCAGGGGTGTGAGGAGAACAACTGCCAGAGCTCACAGTGGGTAAATGGTTATTTGAGTGGAAATAGCCAGAGTGGAAAGTCCTCAGTCATCATTAAAAGTAAAAGAAAGCCCAACAGTCTTCCAAGTTAGACAACAAAATCCAGGCCTTCAACAAAGTAATCAATGTCCAAACAAAGCATATCATCCAGCATCCTGTCAGAATTACTAGATATGTCAAGAAGCAAGAAAATGTAACTAATAGCCAGAAGAAAATTCACTCAGTGGAATCAGATACAGAAATGTCAGGGATGAGAGATCAAGTATAAAAGTATATTATAATAGCTATAACTTTCCTTATTTATGTATTTAAAGAGAAATATGGATAAAATTAGAAAAATGTTAAACATTATCTGTTTTGGGGAGGACTTTTTGAAATGAGACTTTAAAACCAGAAAACATAAGGTACAATGTATGTGTATATGTATGTGGATGGACAAATACATAACTGCCCTATTTTCCCTTCCCATTTTCAGAACTATTTGAGGAATAAGGTTCATGAGATGAAGATTAAAAGATCATTTTTATTACTATATAGTTGGTTAAGGAATATAACTTTATTCCTCAGCCATTTTGCTCTTCATCATGTGAGATACTGGCTTGAAGCGTCTGTGTCCCTATGGAGGAACTTGGGACAAGGGGAATGAAAGTTCTCAACAGAAATTCATAAATCTGATGACATATAATAATATAAACAATCACAGACAACAAAAGATATTTTCAATGTATATAACTAGGAACATTATTCCCAAATTACCACAACATATTTTCTCTACTTGGGTTCAGATTATAACTCTTGTGCCTGTGGAGAGGAAGTAGCTAAAATTTTCTGGATGTCCTCACCTTGACTGCTTGAGGGACAGAGTAGCCTACATTTTCTTCCCAGTTCCTTTCCCATCTCATTACTTCATGACTGTTTTTCTCAGATCAACCAGTAGGTGCCTTGATTTCTCCAGTGAGATGAAGAGGAGAGCAGACACAGATTTTTTTATTGTTATTGTTGTTACTGATTCTATCACACTTTCCAGCCAGTATGAATAAGTATCTTTAAAAATCTGCAAAAATACCTTCTAAAATACTATCATCTCTGGGTGGTAAGATAATGTTTTATTCTTAATTTTCCCCCAGATCTCTTTATTTCCATCAATAGAGACAAAGAAGGACCTTCAGTTCCCACCAGCCATGGTTCTCATGGGATTGTATTTAATCAATGACTTCTCTCTATTGTTGCATTTACCTATACCTTGGCCACTCCCCTTCCCTCCATGGTATGTTAAGTCCTAGATGGATGAAATGCTCTCTCACACTATTGCTGCTGTAAATCGTAGTGACTTTAATGTTTAGGTTGATGATCCTTCCAAGACTCTGACCTGCTTTGGGTCAGGTATCTACATCAGCTACTCACACCTGGGTCACAGCTTAAACTTTGTCATTGCCTACAAATAAAACCCTCCATAGTCTCAATTTCATGCAGGAAGTTCTCTGACCATCATCTCTCTCTAGTAACCTAACTTCTGATCCCTCAGCTCTACCAGTACCTTTAATCTACTGATCCTGCCACCTTGTCATTCTCTCTCATACCCTTGGTGGCCTTTCTCCTTTCATAGCTAAATGCTAGACCAACCATTATAATCCCTTCATTGCACTCATTGTCCATTCCCTTACCCTTCTCTTAGCATATTTTCTTGGCCATGTTAAACCCTGATTAAATTTAAACCTTGGTTAAATCAAATTCTCTGCTACTCCATCCTTACAGCATGCAGCTAAATACACCAAGAGAAAACTACAAAAATGCTGACTGGTCTCACTTTAAAATCATGACCACAAACCTCAAGAGGGCCTTTAATGCTAGCCAGAAATCCTACCACATCTACCCTGGCCATTTATTCTCACTGTTGTCTAGATAATTACTTTACACACTTCTCTTTCTCTTCAGAGATCCCAAACCTCCTGCCTGACCTTTTACTCTCAACTGATAATTTTTCTTCCACTTTAGTGAAAAAATGAGAAATGTGAACCAATCAGTAAAATCTCCCTAAGAATCCCACTACCACTTCTACCCACCTATGAGCATCTGCACTCTTAGACTTTGCCTCCCCACCTGACAACATAAGAGAGCTCTCTTTGCTCCTATGTGAAGTCCACCCCTCCCCTCTTGACAACGGTGAAGTGTGGAGCCAGAGTACAAATGAAAGCCCATTCTGTGTATATATATGTGCATCATTTTATGTATATAGATAGATAGATATAGATACACATATATCATACATTATACAGTGTGTATGTGTATCTAAAATGGTGGCGAGGAAGACACCAATAGAAATAAGAAAGGAAATTTAGGTATAAAAAGAAAAGATACTTTAAGAAAAAAGTAACCATAGACTTATTAAACATATGCTGTGTCCCAAGCACTGGGCTAAGGTCTTACTCATCTCATTTACTACAAAAAGGAATGCATGTAAGGAAACAGACTTTGAGCAGTTAGATAACTTGCCTAAATCATACAGATAGTAAATGGTCAAACTGGGTTTTCCCCAGTGATAGTCTGAGCCCAAAGCCCATGCTCTAGTCACTGTGCTATAAGAGAAAAACACCATTATTTCCTGGGTGGCTGGTCCTAATGAATTTTCTAGACATTCTCATTTCCAGACGGTGCTTTGTAATGCATAGCTCCATAACATTGAAGCAGGAGCTGATGTGTGGTTTGGCTATGCTGGGGCCTCCTTGGGTCCCCCCACCCCCGGCCCAGTGCGGCATGGCTGTCTTTTGCTAGAACCCTGCCAGGACAGGCCCCAGAGGCAGAAGTATTTCAATTATAGGTGCGCTGATTCCTGGATGTGTGTTTTCTAATCAGGGTATAAAGTGCTCTGGGATTCCTCCGAATGAACTGTAGCCTGTAAGTGTAATTTGAAGTTTCATTTGCCCTACGGTCAAGGAATTGGATCAAGTGCTTTGAATCAAACATCACTGCCTAGGCTTCTAAAGGTCTCCTGTCACTAAACAGTAGTAGTGACAGCTTCAACTATCCTAACATGCTTCAGTCTGCCACCAGGGCGAGTCAAAGCTGCACTTAAGTGACACTTCCTCCACTTTGCTGGAAAGCCAGAGGTCCAGTGAGGTGCCAGACCCCCGTCCTGAAGGTTCTCCAGAGCTGATTATAAACCTCTATTCCCATGTTCAATGGCATCAGGTTGATAGCTTCACTTTGGGCATTATGTCAGAAGAATTTGTACTCTGAAAACAAAT
Source organism: Mirounga angustirostris (assembly GCF_029215605.1). Lineage (NCBI taxonomy): Eukaryota > Metazoa > Chordata > Mammalia > Carnivora > Phocidae > Mirounga > Mirounga angustirostris. The sequence goes on along the minus strand of NW_026991709.1, from coordinate 51,780,436 downwards.
CCTACAAGTCAGGGCTTCCCTTGCCTCTAGAGCTATTTGTACCATCCCACCACTTTAGAAGTACCCCAAATTTTGTAAGTGTCTCAGGTCCTGCTAGAAAGAATGTCATACATGAAGTGTAGGATGATTAATGTAAAGGTCTATGGTCAATGTTCCTACTTATGAAATAGGGAACTCTGCCCAGGCTCATTATTCTTGGTGATGCACCAAAATAGGTGTTGGGAGTGACCTCAGTGCCCTTCAGAGCAGTTCTTTCTCCAGTCTACTGGCCTTGTATTTCCTAGACACAGAGTTAGAATCACTATCAGAATGAGGGCCAGACATCTTACAATCTGTGACGGAAATTGGAGGATTTTAACAACACAAAACTCTACATATGACTCAAGGCTGCACGACGGGACCTTAGCAAAACAATTTCACAAGGTGGTCTCCACAAACTTTTTTCTTTTGTTTCTCATGAAAACACTTAAGTTCTACTGTCTCTCAGCAAATTTCAATTATGCAGTACAATCCTATCAACTATAGTCACCATGTTATACATTAGATCCTCTGACTGAATTTATAACTGGAAGTTGGTACCCCTTTACCAACATCTCTCTAGTTCTCCTACCCGACTCCTACCCCCAAGCCATGGAAACCACCATTCTATTCTCTGTTTCTATGAGTATGCTGTTCTAGGGGATTTTTGTTTTTGTTTTTGTTTTTCTTGGATTCTATATATAAGTGGTATTTTTCAGTACTTGTCTTTCTCTCTCTGGCTTATTTCACTTGGCATAATGCCCACCAAATTCATCCCTAATATCACAAATAACAGGATTTTCTTATTTTTTGAGGCTGAGTAATACTCCATTGTGTGTGTATACTGTATACTATACATATATACAATGGAGTGTGTGTGTGTGTATATATGTATATGTATACAGAAAATGTTATATATATATAACATTTTCTTTATCCATTCAATCACTGATGGACACTTAGGTTGTTGTGTACCTTGGATATTGTTGATATGTTGCAACAAACCTAGGAGTTCCTTTAATAATTTCATTTGCTTTGGATATATACCCAGAAGTATAAATGGTGGTTCTACTTTTAATTATTCGAGGGAACTACATATTGTTTTTCATATTGGCTGTACCATTTTACATTCCTACCAACAGTGCATAAGTGTTCCCTTTTCTCCACATCCTTGTCAACTTTTGTTATGTCTTGTCATTTTTATCATAGCCGTTCTAAAATATGTGAGGTAATATCTCCTTGTAGTTTTGACTTGCATTTCTCTAATGATTAGTGATTAGGGAACATCTTTTCATGTACTTGCTGGCCATGTGTATGTCTTCTTCAGAAAAATGTTCATTCAAGTTCTTGGCCAATTTTTTAAATTAAATAGCTTTCTTGCTATTGAATTGTAGGAGTTCCTTGTTTATTTTGGATATTAACTCCTTATCAGATATGAGGTTTGCAAATACTTTTTCCCATGTAGTAAGCTGTCTTTTCATTTTATTGATAGTTTCCTTTGCTATGCAGAAACTTTTTATATTGATTTTTGCTTTAGTTGCCTTTGCTTTTGGTGTCAAATACAAAGAGTCGTTGCCAAGACCAATGATAACAATCATAACCCCGTTTTCTTTCAGGAGTTTTATAGTTTCAGGTCTTATGTTCAAGTCTTTAATCCATTTTGAGTTTATTTTTGTGTATGACATAAGATAGGGGTCCAGTTTTATTCTTCTGCATGTGGATATCCAGTTCTCATTACACCATTTATTGAAGGATTACATTTCCCCACAGTGAATTCTTGAGGTCTTTGTCAATAATTAATTGACTATTTATACATGGGTTTGCTTCTGGGAATCTCTGTTCTGTTAACACTGATTTTTTATGCCTATACTGTTTATTACTATAGTTTTACAATATAGTTTGAAATCAAGACAAGTGATGCCTCTAGCTTTGTTCTTTCTCAAGATAGCTTTGGTTAGTTGAGGTCTTTTGTGATTCCATTAAGATTTTAGGATTTTTTTTTTTTTTTTTTGCTTCTGTGAAAAATGTCATTGAAATTTTGATAGGCATTGTGTTGAATCTGTAGATTGCCTGGCTAGCATGAACATTTAAACAATATTAACTCTTCCAATCCATGAACATAAAATACCTTTCCATTTATTTGTGTCTTCAGTTTACTTTCATCAATGTTTTTAGTTTTATGTGCATAGTTCTTTTATCTCGGTTAAATTTGTTCTTATCTTTTTTGATGTTACTGTAAATGGAGTTTCTTAATTTCTCTTTCTGGTAGTTCTTCGTTAATGTATAGAAATAACTGACTTTTTATATTGATTTTGTATTCTGCAACTTTACTGAATTTATTAGTTCTCACAGGTTTTTGGTGGAGTCTTTAGGGTTTTTTTTATATATATCATGTCATCTGCAAACAGACCATTTTACTTCTTCCTTTCCAATGTAGATGCTTTTATTTCTTTTTCTTGTCTGATTACTGTAGCTAGGACAGCACTATGTTGAACAGAAGTGGTGAGAGTGTGCATCCTTGTCTTATTACTGATCTTAGAGGAAAAACTTTCAGCCTTTCACCTTTGAGTATGATGTTAGTTGTGAGCATGTCATATATGGTCTTCATTATGTTGAGATACATCCCTCTGTATCTAATTTGTTGAGTTTTTATCATGAAAAGATGTTGAATTTTGTCAAATGTTTTCTGTTTCTATTGAGATCATATAATTTTTATCTTTCATTTTGTTAATGTGATACATCAGATTTATTGATTTATGTATGTTGAAACATCCTTGCATCCCAGGAATAAATCTCATCTGATCATGGTATATTATCCTTTTAATGTACTGCTGAATTTTGTTTGATAATATTTTGTTGAGAAAATTCTCATCTATGCTTATCAGGGATACTGGCCTGTAATTTTATTTTCCTGTAGTGCCTTTATCTGGCTTTGTTATCGCGGTAATGCTGGCCTCATAAAATGGGTTAGGAAGTGTTCTCTTTTGGGGGGTGGGGAGAGTTTAAGAAGGATGGTGTTAATTTTTCTTGAAACTTGTGGTAGAATCCATCAGTAAAGCCATCTGGTCCTGGACTTCTGTTTGTTGGAAGGTTTCTGATTATTGATTCAATCTCCTTACTATTAGTCAGTCTGTTCAGATTTTCTATCTTTTCATGATTCAGACTTGATAACTTGTATGTTTCTATGAATTTCTTTCTTTCTTCTTGGTCATCTAACTTGTTGGCATAAAATTGTTCCTAATAGTTTATGATCTTTAGTATTTCTTATTACCAGTTGCAATGTCTCCTCCTTTTATTTCTGATTTTATTTTCTGAGTTCTGATTTTGGTTCCCCCCCTCCCTTAGTTTGTCCAGATGAACATTTGTCAATTTGGTTTACCTTCTCAAAAAACAAAAACAAAAAACAGCTTAGTTTAATTGATCTTTTCTATATCTTTCTAGTCTCTATTTCATTTATTTCCATTCTGATCTTTATTATTTTCTTCCCTCTACTAACTTTGGCCTTATTTTGTTCTTTTCTAATTCTTTGATGCTTAAAGTTAGGTTGTTTGAGATATTTCCTTTTTCTTAAGATAGGCATTTATAAACTTTCCTCTTAGAACTGATTTAGCTACATCCCTTAAGTTTGATATGTTGTTTTTCCATCTCCATTTATCTCAAGATATTTAATTTCCCTTTTGATTTCTTCTTTGACCAACAGGTTGTTCAAGAGTAGGTTGTTTAATCTCCACAGATTTGTGGATTTTCCAGGTTTCTTCCTAGAATTGATTTCTAGTTTCATTCCATTGTGATAGGGGGAGATGCTTGACAGGATTTCAATCTTCTTACATTTGTTAAGACTTGTCTTCTGGCCTAATATATGATCCCAAGTTCTCTGATCATTTATTTTGCTTGCTCTTGTCTGTTATTGAGCCTCTCTATTGAATTTTTCAGTTCAATTATTATTTTCTTCAGTTCTATAATTTGCTTGGTATTTTAAAATATTTTTCCATGTTGAAATTCTCACTTTGTTCATGCCTTAATCTCCTTACCTCAGTGATCATCTTTATGACCATTATTTTGAATTCTTTATTGAATGAATCACTTATCTCTCTTTCATTAAGACTTGTTTCTAGAAATTCATCTTGCTTGGAACATATTTTAATTATTCAGTTTTTATTAACACTTTGTAGGTTTTTGCATATTAGATAAAACAGGCACTTCTATCTTGACAGACTGGTCTCTTGTAGACAAATCTCATCAATCAGCCCAGACTGAGCTCCTCAAACCTTTGTGATTGAAGCAGCTGCCATCTTTGTTATTAGTGGTGTTAAGAAGCTGAGGATGTGCCAAGACCTGTCAATTTCCCAAAGGTGTGGGAAATGCCCATATGCCTAGTCAGGTTCCAGGATGACTATTAATTGCCTGACCCTTCAGCTTTCTAACGTAGACTAATTAGAAGCTCAACTTTCAGGCAGCTGGAAAAGTTAGGAGATTCAATATGTAGTCTAACCTCCATCAGGGAGAAACTGGGAGCTGGGTGATAGATTTGCCTACTCACTCCATGTTGAGCCAGAGAGAAGAATCTCTGAATTTGCTTTCATGCCCAACTAGAACTGTTTCTTTGTTTTGTGTCACCCCTGGGGGCTCATGAATGCCAATGCTGTCAGATCCCAGCACTAGATGATTTGTGAGCCAGTAACAGTTGGGTGACAGCCATAAGATTTGAGGTGTAAGACATGCAGACAAGCTCCTTCCAGGGAGCAACTGGACACTTGGTTTTATTTTTAGAGCAAACTGTGGGAAAACAGCAAGGAATATGCCCACCAGCTCTCTCTTGCTCCTGGGAGGATCTCAGTCATCATATGTAAAGATGATAATCCAGAACCTTAGGCAGCATCTGGGAAATCATACAGTCATATCCCTTCCAGGGAGAAACTGGGAGGTGGAAATTTTTGCCTACTCCATCTGTGCTTAGTTCAGGGAGGATAGCTACAAGAAGTGTTTTTGTTTGCCCATTTGAAAACTGCTTTTTTGTTTTTATTATGGTCCTATAGGGCTTATGGAGGCCGAGCCCTGCTGGGTATTAGTGCTAGGAGATTTGAAGGTCTGTTCCTCAGGTGGCTGCCTCAAAAGTTGGAGCACTAGATGTGTGGACAAGCTCATTGAAGGGGGAAGGTGGAATCTTGGTTTTATCACTGGACAAAGCTAGAAGGAAAAGGAGAAAACAGGGGAAATGCACACTGGCTTTTGGGCCATTGACAGGATCACAGTCAGCACCTACATGTAGGCTGATTAGAAGCCAGAACTTCAGGTAGCAGCTTGTAAAATATTCAGTCAAATGCCTTCCAAAGACTATGGAATGGCTGCTTTTGCTTACTCCCTCTGCACTGAGTCCTGAAGGGAATAGCCTCAGCCAGTGCTCATGTGCCCATTAACAACTGCTTCTTTGTTTGCTATGGTCCTGTGGTACTCATGAATACAAGCTCCACTGGCTTTCAGAGGTAGGTGACTTGGGGGCCCATTCTCAGGTGTCAGCCTTAAAAGTTGAGGCTCTACATTGAGTAATGTGTAGAATTGTCAAATCACTATGTTGTATACCTGAAACTAATGCTATGTGTCAACTATATTTCAATAAAATAGTTTTAAAAATGGACTGCTCTAGATGTATGGTCCAAAACTGCTCCTCAAGGAGAAGCTGGTAGTTGAGGTTTACCTCTCAATTTTTTTTTTTTAAAGATTTTTATTTACTTATTTGACAGAGAGAGACACAGTGAGAGAGGGAACACGAGCAGGGGGAGTGGGAGAGGGAGAAGCAGGCTTCCTGCTGAGCAGGGAGCCCGATGTGGGACTTGATCCCAGGACACTGGGATCATGACCCAAGCCGAAGGCAGACACTTAATGACTGAGCCACCCAGGTGCCCCTACCTCTCAATTTTACAGCACTGTAGCAGGGGTGGAGTTTTTGGTGAGAGTGTATCTTAACCTTTTCTTCCTATTCTGATGTGAGTTTTTCTCAGTTGCTTAATGTATAGAAGTCACTCAGCTAGTTTCTGGATTTCTCACAGAGGGAACTTGATAAAGATGAGTGCAGTGTGTATAGCTGCATATTCAGTATGTCCATGGAAGGAAGGAAATTTAGGATCTTCCTATGTTGCCATCTTTTCCACTTTTGGTAAAAATTGAGTAAGGGATCACTCAACCTCCAATACACCATCCTACTAGTGAGATGGGAAAGGTGAAAATTATTTTCCAGAGTCCCTTGCAACTTAAATTCTCTACCTGAGTTAAATTCTACCTATTGGATGGACTAGTTTTAGATTTAGAAGACTTAAGAGAGAATGTTAGGAAACAATGTTCAAATGTCTATTCTCTTTCTTCCTCTGTGACAGTTTATTTCCAAATCCTGAATCAGGATTATTGTGCTAGTATTAGCCTCCAGTGAAATAATGGGTCAGTCCTATATGTGGGTCAGTCCTATATATATCTGGAAATCATTCCTATAGACAAAATCTAGAATATTCTCTTAAGCCCTTCAAATGATGTTCTGACCACCTAATTTCTGAATTAAACTTTTTCTTCTGAATATAAGTGGTTTCTGTTTCCAACACTAATAAAATAATTGAAGCAGGAATTTAACACTGAAGGATGGAATCTGCGATTGTCTTACCTGGTTTGGATTAAAGGCAATAATGGTGTAATACCATTGGAAAATGGAACACACAAAATAGATCACATGAAATGACCAAAAAAGTTTAAATTATCATCCAATATCAACAGGAATAAAGGTTAGGCTTTGTTAGAACAATAGGTTTCTAAAATGGTTCTTGATAAAGATGAGTACAGTGACTATAAATTGGACTGGCAGCTTATAATTATACCAGATGTAGATGAAGAATGGGGAAGAGAAGGAGAAAGAGGAAAATAGGAAGGGAGAAAGGAAGGAGGGAGAAGAGAGGGAGACAGAGAAAGAGAGAAAAGAGACAGAACAAAGGATAGAGGAAAGGAGAGAGGGAGTGTCAAAGAAAATGAAATCAAGATTTAAATTCTTAGTTCAAAGTATTATCAAGGACTAGGAGCCTGCCCTAAAATGATATCTTACCAGGATATTAAAGCTAAAAATCAAAGGCACAGTCTGATCACATAGGCTGAATTAAATAGAGATGTAGGTGGAGTGTCATCAAGCCTCTTATGTAATTTAGTGCAATTTTTCATAAAAAAAAAATTTGAATTCTCACTATTGGAATGAATATACTTAGGTGGATTCAAAGGAATCTGAGTTCTCGTGACTAGCCCTCCCATAATGGCAGAAGCAATCCTTCATCCCTGTCTTATAAGGCTGATTTTTCTTTGTTTAGAGATCCTGTGAGTCCTCACATGAGGTAGTCACTTGCAAGCAAAAATCAACTCTCCTCATGACAATGCCCCAGACTTACTGCTTCTCAGAATAGAATCAGATCCCACATGCCTAGGGGCTGCAAGCAAATTCCAACATGGAATGGGAAAGCTTTACAGCAAAAATTTTCCATATTTTGCTAATTTATTTGACATCTAGAAAATATGTGTGAGAATGGATTTCTAAGGTCCTAAATGGGAAAGAAGGACTGCATTTTATATTAGGCTAAATTTATCAATTGTGTATACATTCACCAGAGATTTTTAATTCAGTGTGCTAACTCAAATATCTGGGAGTGCTCTGAACCAAGACTGGCTTATGTGGAATGATATGAACATTCCAGAACATTCTTAGTATATTACAGAAAGAGGAATGTAAAGGCTCAGGAACATAGTAATGAAGGAGTAGATTTATTATGTATAGCTTACTCATCCAAACTGTAATTATGTCTATAGGATGACCCGGAAAACATACTGCTCACCAAAGCACTAAGAAATGCATAAGTTAGAGAAGCACCAGATTACTATAAAGTGTCTATAAGTTATCCCTTGTGGACAAACATTGAGGTGGGAAATGCTGCCGTGAAATAGCCCAACTTATTTCACTGATGGATCAAAGAATTGTGATGGTTAATTTAATGTGTGAGGTTTCCCAACTCAGACATAAAGACACATACAGATTGAGAGTGAAGGGATGGATAAGGATATACCATGCAAACAGAGCAGATGGGGAAACTGGTATAGCAATATTTAGACAAAATGCACAAAAACTTTAAAACAAAGATTGTAATAAGAGACAGAGAAGGGCATTACATAAAGAAAAAGGGGTCGATTCAACAAGAAAATATAACAGTTTTAAATTTATATGCTCCCAACATTGGAGCACCTAAATATATAAAGCAAAGATTAATGGACATAAAGGCAAAAATTGACAGTACTACAATAATAGAGGACTTTAACAACCCACTTACATCAATGGATAGATCATCCAGGCAGAATATCAACAAGGTAATAGTGTCTTTGAATGACACATTTACCAGATGGACTTCACAGATATATACAGAACATTCCATCCAAAAACAAACAGAATAGAATTATTTTCAAGTACACATGAAAGTCTCCAGGATAGATCTCATGTTAGGCCACAAAACAAGTCCCAATAAATTAAATAAAATTGGAATCATATCATGTATCTTTTCTGACCACTATGATATGAAACTAGAAATTAATCACAAAATAAAAACTGGGAAAAATACAAATATGTGGAAGCTAAACTATATGCTACTAAATAGCCAATGGATCAAGAAAAATCAAAGAGGAAATAAAAAAAATGCCTGGAGGCAAGTGAAAATGAAACACAATGGTCCAAAATCTTTGTGATGCAGCAAAAATAGTTCTACAAGGGAATATTATAGCAATATAGGCCTACCTCAACAAGTAGGAAAAAGCGCAAATAAACAATCTAACCTTATGTCTAATGTAGCTAGAAAAAGAAGAACAACCAAACTCAAGGTTTGTAGAAGGAAGGAAACAATAAAGACCAGAGCAGAAATAAATGAAAGAGACTAAATAATAAAAAAGACTAATAAAAAAAGACTAACAAGAAAAGACAAAAATTGATAAACCTTTAGCCATACTAATCAAGAAAAAAAGGCAGAGGACATAAATAAATAAGATGAGATATGAAAGAAGAGAAATAAAAACACCATAGAAATACAAAGGATTACAAGAGAATACTACAAAAAATTTCTGCCAACAATTTGGACAACATAAAATAAATGGATAAAATCCTAAAAACTGTCTCCTGAAACTGATTCAGGAATAAACACAAAATCCAAACAGACTAATTACTGGTAACAAAACTGAACTGGTAATCAAAAAAATCCCAAACAAAAGTCCAGGACCAGATGGCTTCAGAGGTGAATTCTACATTTAAAGAAGAGTTAATTCCTATTCTCCTTAAACTATTAAAAAAAAGAAGAAGAGGAGAAAGGCAAGCATCCAAATATATTCTACATGGCCAGCCTTACCCTGATTACAACACTGGACACACACATACACACACACCCATGCCCCCCCCCCCACACACACACAAAACCACCTACAGGCCAATATCCATGATGAACACAGATACAAAAATCCTCAACAAACTATTAGCAAATGGCATTCATCAATACATGACAATCAAGGGATTTATTCTGGAATTCAAGGGTTCAATATTTGCAAATCTATCATGATACACCACATCAACAAAAGATAACAATCTTATGATCATTTCAGTAGATGCAAAAAAAGCATTTGACAGAAGTCAACATTGGCTCATGATAAAAATTCTCAACAAAATGGGTTTAGAGGGAATGTACCTCAACACAATAAGCTCTGTATATGACAAACCCATAGCTATCAATGTACTCAGTGATGAAAAACTGAGAGCTTCTCCTCTAAGATCAAGAACAAGACAAGGATGACCACTCTCACTTTTATTCAACGTAGTACTGGACGTCCTATTGCCAGCAATCAGACTAGAAACAAAAGGCATCCAAATTGGCAAGGAAGAAGTAAAACTGTCACTATTGGCAGATACAATGGCCAACAGACACATGAAAAGATGCTCAATATCACTAATCATTAGGGAAATGCAAATAAAAACCACAATGAGATATCACCTCATGCCTGTTAGAATGGCCATCAGAAAGACAAGAGATAACAAATGCTGGTGTGGATGTGGAGGAAAGGGAACCCTTGTGCATTATTGGTGGGAAAGTAAATTGGTGCAGCCACTATGGAGAACAGAATGGAGAATCCTCAAAAAATTTAAAAAAAAGAACTACCATATGATCCAATATTTCCACTTCTGGGAATATATCCAAAGGAAACAAAAACACTAACTCGGAAATATATTTGCACCCATATCTTCATAGCAGCAACATTATTACAATAACCAACCACAGAAACAACTTAAATTTCCATCAGTGAATGAATGGATATGAAAGTTGTGGTATATAGACACAATGGAATATTATTCAGCCATAAAAAATGAGAAAATCCTACCATCTGTGGCAATATGGATGGAACTTGAGGGCATTATGTTAGGTGAATAAGACAGAAAGCCAAGTACTATAGATTTCACTTATATGTGGAATCTAAAACAAACAAAAAACACCAATAAACAAACCCATAGAAAAAGAGATCGGACTTGTTAGCAGAGGCAGAGGGTAAGATTGGAGGAAGGTGGTCAAAAGGTACAAAATTCCAGTTGTAAGATAAAGTAGTTGGGATATAACGTACAACACAATGACTATAGCTGACACGACAGTACGATATGTAGGAAACTTGTTGAAAGTTAATCTTAAGAGTTTTCATCATAAGAATTTTTTTTTCCTTGGGGTACCTGGGTGGCTCAGTTGGTTGATCATCTGACTCTTGGTTTCAGCTCAGGTCATGATCTTGGGATTGGGAGATCAAGCCCTGCATCAGGCTCCATGCTTAGTAGGGAGTCTGCTTGGGATTCTCTCTCTCTCTCTCCCCCCGTCCCTCTGCTCTCTCCTTCCCCTGACTCTAAAATAAATAAATAAAATTTTTTAAAAAAAGAATTGTTTTCTTTTCATTTTACCTATGAGATGATGAATGTCAGCTGAATCAACTGCGGTAATCATCTCACAATATATGTGAATCAAACCATTATGTTGTACACCTTAAACTTACACAGTGATGGAGGTCAATTATTTGAGAAATAATTGAGAATAAAATTGGGGGAAGGGGCGCCTGGGTGGCTCAGTCAGTGAAACGTCTGCCTTCAGCTCAGGTCATGATCCCAGGGTCCTGGGATCGAGCCCCGCATTGGCTCCCTGCTCAGCGGGAAACCTGCTTCTCCCTCTCCCACTCTCTCTGCTAGTGTTCCCTCTCTTGCTGTGTCTCTGTCAAATAAATAAATAAAATCGTTAAAAAAATAAGAATAAAAAATAAATAAAACTGGAGGGAGAAAAGAGCAAGATTGAGGTGTCCCTGAGTTAGAAGCAATTCTACCTACGGACTATAGCTAGCTCCTGCTTGAGAGTTGCCAGCCTGCTGGTTTGCCTTACAGATTTCAGACTTTCCAGCCCCCATAATCAGGGAGGCCAATTCCTTGAAATCTCTCACTTTCTCTCCTACTGGTTTAACAGGACAAATGACAACACAGGAATCAATAAGTATGAATGCTATAATAGCAATCAAGTCTAGATTGTTCATCAAAATGCTTTAATAATTGGGAATCATTGGCAGTGGCTTAAAATATTTGGGCAAAGGACTGTTATTATATAGGTTTTTGTAAAGCAAAACAACAAAAAAAGCAAATAAAACTATCAAACCATAGATCTGGCCAGTGTACATATAAGCTGAATTGCTATCACTATAATCAAGTGTCAGTGCCTTTCACCTACTTCCCAGACCTGTTTTATTTAGAGATCTTTGAATCAAGTGATAACATGTTCCTTTGACATTGTCACAAGTATATAATACAAAGTTTCTTTACAGCCTTCTGCTAAAAGATCCTGCTCTGCTTCTCATTACTAGAGTTAACATCAACTAAAAAAGGGCAATATTCAGGCACTGGCTGTGGGGGTCAGAACTCCAGCGTGAGAAAAGTCAAACTGAGGGCTTAGGGCCTGGGGTCAGGAGATAAATGGAATTTCAGCCTGAGTCCATATCAGATAGGCCTAGTGAGATTGCAAATACACTGAGGTTATTTTGTTTCTGAATGCTCATGGTTGGTATGGATATATATATAAATTGTAACTAGCAGAATCCCAATATTGGCTCTCTGACCAATTGACTGAAGGGTATTAAAATAGAAGGAGCATATTTGAAGCCCATGAAATAATCCTTGTCCACTAAACAAAATACTGAATCTTGGGGAAATTTCAAAAATAAGTACCAACGTCAAAGTCTTGATAAGATATAGGGGTGATATGATGGGTGAAACTGTATCCCCCCAAAAGATACATTGATGTCCTAAACCCCAGTACCTTAGAATGTGACTTTATTTGGAAATAGGGTTGTTGCAGATGTAATTAGTTAAATTAAGATGACATCCTACTAGTGTAGTGTGGATCCGTAATCCAATATGACTGGTGTCCCTTTAAGAAGAGGAAAGAGACACAGAAAAGAAAAGGCCAAGTTAAGATAGACACTCAGAGGGAAAATGCCATGTTACAACGTAGGAAGAGATTGGAGTGAAGCATCTGCAAGCTAAGGAACCTTAAGGATCAATGTCCACCAGAGGTTAGGGAGAAGTTAAGAAGATTCTGTTCTGCAGATTTCAGAGTAAGCATCGCCCTATGAACCTTTATTTTGGACTCCTAGCCCCCAAGACTATGCAATGATAAAATTTCTGTTGTTTTTCACCACCCAGTTTATGGTACTTTATTATAGCAGCTGTAGGAAACGAATACAGGTGGTGTTCCTTTCACATCTTCTTTTAACTTCCTTGTTTCATCATTGAAAAATTTAGACAGGTCTTCAAGAACAACATTGGAATATCTTAACAGGTCAAGAGGAAACTTCAATTGGAGCTGACTTACCAGCCATGGGCACTTGACTGGAGCAAATCAACAAAGCCTCTAGTAACTGGTATGAAGTTATTGGGGTGGCAAATGATTTTTTAATAATAAACCAAGACTATCAGAATCAATTTGCTTTCATTTGGCAGAGCCAACAGTATTTTTTACAATCTTAATCCATCTGTTAATTTTCTGGTTCTGTATTATAGGTCAGTCCACAGGGATTTTGATCATCTCACATTTCCCCAGAACATTACACCATCCACTACATTAAAGGCATCATGCATGTTGGATCAGGTGAGCATAATACACATATCTCAGGAAGAAACATGCATACAAGATAGTGGCAGGTAAACCCAACAAAATTCAAGGACATGCCAGTTCAGTGAAATTTCTGGATGTCCAGTTTTCAGGCATGTTATAGCCTTCAAAAGAATGACAATTGCTGCACTGTGTCCTATGATCCACAGAGAAAAATTTAAACATTTAGTGAGCCTCAGATTTTGGATGCAACAGACATTATATCTGGATCTGCTGCTCTAACCATTCATCAAATAATGCGTACAAGTTTCAATATGGCCTAGTGAAGGCCCCGCAACTGTCCCAGGTTGCATTAAGAGCACTCTATCACTTGAGCCTTAGCACCCAGCTGACTTAATAGTGCTTAAATTTCCTGTGGGCTATTGGAATGCTAAGTGGAGCCTGCCACAAACCCCCATTTGAGTGTTTCAGAGTTTTGGTCAGTAAAACACTCTGTTCAGCAACTGTGGGAACATAGATTGAGATTTCGCTCTGGATTTGAGAGCTAGCTCTGGATTGTTTCTGGCCCTGGTAGACAGCGAAGTCAGTCACCACAGGACAAGTGACCAGGAACTTGAACTACCCATCTTACATGGAATGTCATCTATATCACTAAGTCATATCTGAGCATGTGCAGCAGCAGCCCGCTGTCCAATGGAAGTGGTAAGTAGGAGATCTAGTTCCAGTAGCTCCTAATGGCACAAGAAATTTGCACAAGCAGGTGACTGATCCTCACAATGCACTTAAACCTGATGCACTGATTTCCTCTCTCTCAACCAATATTTTTGGTTCCATGAGAAAGTTCTCAATGACAGGTTGACTGAAGAATAAAAATTGGCAACCTGCTTTACTGATGCCTCTTAGATTTGGAAGATTTGTCCCTTTATTGCTATTTCTCTTGGTAGAGTTGTCCTGGAATGGGAATTATTTATATTTTAAATATAGCAGAATCCCTTCTCAGAGCTCTAATTTGAGCCATAAGATACACATATAAACCGGTCATTAATTTCTGCTTTAAAGATAATATTTTGATTTTGTTTCTATAATTGAAGATGGGATAGCTAACGTCGTGGTGCTTGACTTTAACAAATTCACAGACCACTCACAATGCTTAAGGAGTCAGAGACATGTGGGAGAATACCAACCTTGGAATAAAAGTCTAAAATCAAAACGTGAAATGAAAATCATTAGAAGAAAATAAGAGGGATGCAGAAGTCAAGCCAAATGTCACAAGATGTTCGAAGTACATAAGGTCAGCTTGGCAGATTTGCAGCTGTCTTGAGGGTACAATAAAGGGAGCTTCATGACAAAGTAGAGTTGACTAGGAGTAAAAAAAAAAAAAAAAAAAAAAAAAAAACAAACCAAAAAAAACAGTATGCAAATTACTAGAGATTTTTCAGAACAGACCAGGCAGGCATGTATTTGAAATCTGGGGTTAGGTTGGATAGGACTATGTTTACTAATAAAGAGAATACACACAGAAGTATTCAAACCTCCCCCAAAGAACTGAACTTTTAAACATTTTCTTAAAAACAAACAAATAAACAAACAAATTCTTTCTGGGATCCTAATATTTAAAATATATAAAAGCAAAGACACTCTGATTGAATGAGAAATGTTAGAAGCTGAGGGCTCCCTCGTCTTGGCCTCCTCCCCATCCTTAAGCTGCCCCTGGTTTGAAAACCATCAGTGTTTATTCAAGTTTTTATTGAAAGCAAGATCACAGCTGCATTTTTAAAAAGTAATATTGACTTAAAATGGAAGACAACCTAATTTTCCCCAAAAATGTATTTGAAAACTATAAAAATGGTAGTTATAAGTTTGTCTCCTATAGTTTTGACAACTTTTGAGGTTATAAAACTGTCTCTTGACTCATTTTTTGCAGTCTCAAAAAAGTCTGTGTGATTCTAGAAGCACAGTCATATGAACGCTTGAAAAAAAGGGATAAAATGTTTGTTTACCAATTATAGCTGGGCCCCATGGGGACTTAATAGTCTTATCCTTCACCTACCTTGAATCAAGAATCAACACTTCAGTAAAACCTATAGCAGTTTCTAATCCTTTGTGAAATTAAATGTGCTTTGGGGGATTCTGTAAAGATTTTGTAGGAAGGAGAGACGGTTGCATTTGCATGCCACACAAAAATACTTAATATAATTCCATATTAGACACCTCAGTTCTACCTTCAGAGTTCTAATTCATCTGTAATCATAGTATTTCCCTCCCATCCTTCCAGAATCCAGCTTTTCGAGCTCTCTTGGCTTCAGTTCCCTCCCCTACCCCCACCCCTACTCTCAGATCTGGCTAGAATTTGACCTTTTCTTTTTTCCCTTGGTACAGAGCAATTGGACAGTCATTCCCAGCCTAACCATTTGCTCAGCAAAGAATACAACCTTCCTATACTCCATTCCTCTGAGAAGTCAGTAAACAGCTGATTAGTTTTCCATCACAATTTTTTCTATCATATTTTTAACTTTGCTTTGCATAACTAATATAACAAATTTCCACTGACAACAAGTTATGTTTTTTTTCTATCTTCATTATTTTATAGCCCTACTTCTACCTATGGCCTGTCCATGACATGTTATAACAAACTTTCTAATATTGTATAGATTAGTCAGGAAAGGCTAGATCATGTTGCAGCAACAAAGAAATCCAAAATCTCAGTGAGAGAAAAAAAAAAAATCAAAATCACTATCTCGCTCATTCTACATATCTAGTGCGGGCCAGTTGGGGTTTGTGCCTTTTTACCACACTCCAGGACCCAGTCTGATGAAGAAACCACTATCTCAAATACTGGCAGCCACACTGGCAGAGGGAAAGAGAGCTCTGGGGGGTCTGGCGGCAATAATTGAATGCTTAGGCTCAGAAGTGACATGGATCTTCTTTTCATACCTCATCACCTATCCACAAATGGACCAAAAGCACATGATTCTATGTGCCCAGAAAGTGGGAAGCCAGAAATACTTGTAAATGTCACTAATGATTACCACATTGTGTTAGTAATTTCTCAACCCAACTCTCATTTTCCTCCTCCACAAAATGCACATGTCTAGTCCTAAGGTTTGGGCACTCTCTGTCCCTCATCCACTTATTTCTTGCAAGGATGCACTGCAAAAATAGTTTTTTCTACTCTGCCATCCATATTACTTCCTCTTTCACTTCTTAATCTCCAGTTTCCTTTTTTAAGTAATATCAACAAAATATTTTAAGCCTGAGGTTGAAATGTGAAATTTTGCCAAATTCACTCTAAAAATATGGTTTCAAAGCTTTCCTGCATGTGAATTGTCAGAAAATAATCAGCATATTATTTGTCTCTTCTAGTCAACTATTCCAAGGAATAAGGGCTAGTCAGATATAGATTTGTGGATAGAAACCAAAATTAATTTTTGTCACTTGTATCAGTCTATTTGGGAGGGGAGCAGTAGTAGTTCATGACTAGGTTATAGTTGATTTTTAAAAAATTTCTCCTATTTAGAATGGACGTGATTGGTGGCTGGTATCATAATTTATTTCCTTTATCTGAGCATCTAATACTGATTTGCACATAGTAGGTGGTTCTAATTTCAGTTAAACCATATGATGAAACACTGATCAGTTGCCTCTTAGAAATGTTTAAATAGACCAGAAGAAGGACTTTTTTTTTGCAACGACCCCTTACTTACAGTTACTGTTAATACTCTGAAGTATATAATGCACTTTCATATAGAGCTTTATACTTTATTGTCACAACTGTCACAAGTGTACAAGTATGTAGTATTTTCTCACATTTTAAGGTACAGGAACAGATTCGCAGACAGATTTAATTGCTTTCCCAGTTTTAAGTGACAACAGTTGTCAGGTAAACCTGCAACAGGAACATAAATCCAGTATTTTTTTTTTCATTCATCTATTTGCAAAGATTCTCGAAGCCAGACATGTTAGTTAGGATCAGGCTCAGCGGCATAGACCAACAAGAGCAGTAGCAGGATCCGAAGGGCTCTTTTATTTATGCCTCTGTCTGGAGGTGGGAAGTCTTGAGCTGCTATGGTAACTCTAGGGAATCACTAGGGACCAAGATCCTATCTTCCTTTCCTCACCCTCCCAGGACCTGGGCATGATCCATTCTCAGTATCAGCTTAAGTTCTGAGAGGACTGCCAGGTTTTTAGGGTTTCTAACCATCACTGATTCGTTGAGGGTAGCATGGAGAATTGCAGAATCCTGCCAAAAATGAGTGCTTCCTGCCTTTCTCAAGAAACAAGAAAGGTCTCAAATACAAAACCAAACCCTACACTTAAAGAAGCTGGAGAAAGAACAGCAAATAAAGCCTAAATCCAGCAGAAGAGAAATAATAAAGATCAGAGCAGAAATCAATGAAATAGAAACCAAAAGAACAGTAGAACAGATCAACGAAACTAGGAGCTGGTTCTTTGTAAGAATTAATAAGATTTATCAAAAAGAAAAGAGAAAGGACCCAAATAAATAAAATCATGAATGAAAGAGATCACAACCAACACCAAAGAAATACAATTATAAGAACATATTATGAGCAAATATATGCCAGCAAATTAGATAATCTGGAAGAAATGGATGCATTCCTAGAGATGTATCAACTACCAAACTGAACCAGGAAGAAATAGAAAACGTGAACAGACCTATAACCACTAAGGAAATTGAAGCAGTCATCAAAAATCTCCCAGTAGGGGCGCCTGGTGGCTCAGTTGGTTAGGCGACTGCCTTTGGCTCAGGTCATGATCCTGGAGTCCCGAGATCGAGTGCCACATCGGGCTCCCTGCTCGGCAGGGAGTCTGCTTCTCCCTCTGACCCTCCTCCCTCTCATGCTCTCTGTCTCTCATTCTCTCTCAAAAAAAAAAAAAAAAAAATCTCCCAGTAAACAAAAGCCCAGGGCCAGATGGCTTCCCAGGGGAATTCTACCAAACATTTAAACAAAGGACAGAACCATATGATCTTCTCAATAGATGCAGAAAAAACATTTGACAAAGTACAGCATCCTTCCTTGATTAAAACTCTTCACAGTGTAGGGATAACATATACATCTAACATATGCCATACATGATGGCATATACATCAATATCATAAAAGCCATATATGAAAAGCTCACAGTGAATATCATTCTCAATAGGGAAAAATTGAGAGCTTTTCCCCTAAGATCAGGAACACAGCAGGGATGTCCACTCTCACCACTGCTATTCAACATAGTACTAGAAGTCCTAGCTCAACAATCAGACAAGAAGAAAAAAAGACATCTGAATCAGCAAAGGAGAATTCAAACTCTCACTCTTTGCAGATGATATGATACTCTATGTGGAAAACCCAAAAGATTCCACACCAAAATTGCTATAACTCATACAGGAATTCAGTAAAGTGGCAGGATATAAAATCAATGCACAGAAATCAGTTGCATTTCTATACACCAATGAGACAGAAAAAAAAGAAATTAAGGAGTCAATCCCATCTACAACTGCACCTGAAACCATAAGATACCTAGGAATAAACTAACCAAAGAGGCAAAGGATCTGTACTTAGAAAACTATAGAATACTCATGAAAAAGATTGAAGAAGACAAAAAGAAATGGAAAAACTCCATGCTCATAGATTGGAAGAACAAATATTGTTAAAATGTCTATGCTACCTAGAGCAATCTACACATTCAATGCAATCCCTATCAAAATACCATCAACTTTTTTCAAAGAGCTAGAATAAATAACCCTAAAATTTGCATGGAACCAGAAAAGACCCCAAATAGCCAAAAGAATGTTAAAAAGAAAACCAAAACTGTGGCATCACAATTCCAGACTTCAAGCTCTATTACAAAGGTGTGATCATCAAGACAATATGGTACTGGCACAAAAACAGACACATAGATCAATGGAACAGAATAGAGAGCCCAGAAATGGACCCTCAACTCTATGGTCAACTCATCTTTGACAAAGCAGGAAAGAATATGTAATGGAAAAAAAGACCATCTCTTCAACAAATGGTGGTGGGAAAACTGGACAGCCACATGTGGAAGAATGACACTGGACCATTTCCTTACATCTTACACAAAAATAGACTCAAAATGGATGAAAGACCTCAATGTGAGACAGGAATCCATCAAAATCCTAGAGGAGAACAGGCAGAAACCTCTTCAACCTCAGCTACAGCAACTTCTTGCTAGACACATCTCCAAAGGCAAGAGAAACAAAGGCAAAAATGAACTATTGGGACTTCATCAAGATAAAAAGCTTTTGCACAGCAAAGGAAACAGTCCAGAAAACCAAAAGACAACCGACAGAATGGGAGAAGATATTTGCAAATGACATATCAGATAAAGGGCTAGTATCCAAAATCTATAAAGAACTTAAAAAACTCAACACCCAAAGAACAAATAATCCAATCAAGAAATCGACAGAAGACATGAACAGACATTTTTCCAAAGAAGACATCCAAATGGCCAACAGACACATAAAAAAGTGCTCAACATCAATTGGCATCAGGGAAATACAAATCAAAACCACAATGACATACTGTCTCACACCAGTCAGAATGGCTAAAATTAACAAGTCAGGAAACCACAGTTGTTGGAGGGGATGCGGAAAAAGGGGAACCCTCCTACACTGTTGGTGGGAATGCAAGCTGGTGCAGACACTCTGGAAAACAGTATGGAGGTGTCTCAAAAAGTTGAAAATAGAGCTATCCTGTGACCCAGCAATTGCACTACTGGGTATTTACCCCAAAGATACAAATGTAGTGATCCAAAGGAGCACCTGCACCCCAATGTTTATAGCAGCAATGTCCACAATAGCCAAATTATGGAAAGAGCCCAGATGTCCATCAACAGAGGAATGGATAAAGGAGATATGGTATATATATATATATATATATATATATATATATATATACACAATGAAATATTATGCAGCCCTTGAAAAAAATGAAATCTTGCCATTTGCACAATGTGGATGGAACTAGACGGTATTATGCTAAGCGAAGTAAGTCAATCAGAGAAAGACAATTATATGATCTCACTGATATGTGGAATTTAAGAAACAAGGCAGAGGATTATAGGTGAAGAGAGGAAAAAATGAAACAAGACAAAACGAGAGAGGGAGACAAACCATAAGAGACTCTTAATCATAGGAAACAAACTGAAGGTTGCTGGAAGGGAGAGGGGTGGAGGGATGGGGTAACTGGGTGATGGAACTGGGGAGGGTATGTGTTGTAATGAGCACTGAGTATTATGTAAGACTGATGAATCACAGACCTATACCCTTGAAACAAATAATACATTATATGTTAATAAGTTGAATTTAATTAAAAAAAAATGAGTGCTTCCCAACTCAGATCTTTTTAAGCAACATTCTCTGAAGTCTCCAACACTTCCACCTATGTTTCACTGATCAGAACTTAGCATGTTATCACATCTCACTATAAGGGCTATTGGGAAATCTGGAGAATACAGTCTTTCATTCTGAGAGTCAATGAACCCAAGGGAAAACTCAGGGATTTGTCACTAAGGAGGACAAGAAGAACGATGTTTCATAGGACAATGGCAATCTCTGCTACAATTGGATAGTGGATTTCAGTTGGAATTTTCTCATCATCTTCAACCTCTGGTGAATAATAACTAAGAATTATGATGAAATTGGTAGTATGGCATTTTATTACTTCAGAGATGTCCCCCTCCACATACCCATCTCACATGTGTCTTACTATCAACACTATAAAGGTGAGTAGAATTTGATTATCATTACTTGTCAACAGTCATAACAGCCCCTGATTCTGCTTGCCTTAGTTTGTCATAGGCTTTCAGGAACCCCAGGACCTGAGCCACTCCTAAGGCAGGCCAGAGCTCCATACCCCGCCATGCTTGGACACAACTTAATTTTTTATTTGCTCAGTAATTCAAAAATATTTTTTGAGTGCCTAAGGCCAACTACTGTACTGGGCCCTGAGAATACACTAAGAATCATGCCCTTACTTTCACGAATCTTGCATTTTTATGGGTCAATGTGACAGGAAATTATATAGAATAAGAGAAGTACTAATTGTGAAGGAAAACAGAGCAGGGTATGGGATAAGGGGTGTGTCTGTGGGGAGGAGGGAATCTTTTAGAATCTAAAGTTAAAGAAGGTCTCTGGGATAGGGGATATTTGTGTGGCTACTTAACTGAAGCAGAGTGCCCATGTGCATACATGAAGGAAGGACATTCCAGGTAGGAGGAGATTTAGGATTAAAGTATTCTCAGACCCAATATCTGATCCAGTGACCCAATGGCTGGACTTTCATTAACTAGGTTACCTTATCAACATACAATTCTATTTACCTGCCTGTTAAATGTCTACAAGGTTCTCTATGATCAGGTTCAGTCTACTTGCCAGGACACCACATTTGTCCTTCCCGGACTTTCTTGACATTTCAAAAGCTACCTTTTGAAAACACCAGTCGTCATTTGCTACCTTACACTATGCTCTTGGGCTGCCATGCTCCACCTGCCTCATTAGTCTCCCTCATCCTGTGGCTGAGTCTGTCTTCATAAATCTGTCCCCGCCCAAAGTGTCTGTTAATTTTCTAATTACAAACCTCTCTACACTACTAAGTTACTGATCTTCTGATTTTGTCCTAAAGTTGGCCTCTGGGATAACACATAATAGGCATTTCAAGCTTTCTTGTGTCTGTGCTTTTAGATAATAACTTGCACTTGCCTTGAAGTGTTTATTTCCAGAGAGGCAGAAATCCTCTAACACAAAGCAGCTATGTGTATACAAAAAAAATTGATCAGTATGATTAAAGAAGTCCCATGGAAATGTTCTTATAGTTCTAGGTTTCTTCTTGAATAAAATGAAACCAATATTTATGTAGTACATTGATGTTTGTAGATCTATGATTTTAAACTCTATGAATAAATGGATAAATGCTCTTTTCAATAATCTTCTCTGCTACAGTCTCCTTAACACCATTTTTTTCTGATGGTCATCCAAAGTTTTGATCCTCAGAATTTCTCCTGTAGACTAAAGGCAATCACTTTCTAAATAATCTCATTGTTTGTAGTCTCTAACTTCTCATTTATCATAAAACAGACTAGTTCATATTTAGGAGGTCATTGATAACAGATAACAGACCACCCCAAAACCTAGTGATTTAAAGTACAACCATCTATTTAGTTGACAGACTGAGTCAGCTGAGTGGCTTCCCTGGTTTGACCTCTCCTATGTTTGAAATCAGATGGCAAATGAGTTTGTGGCTAAATGGCTTAGGATGATGGCTTCACTGGCTGCAGCCAGGACTACCAGGGACAATTGACCTTCATGTCTCATCTTATAGATTAGTCTAGGCTTCCTCACATGGCCTTTGCAAGGTTCCAAGATCAGCAAGTACTCAAGTCCCAATCTGTGTTTGTCATGCTTCCCAATGGCCATAATCCACAACCAGTCAATGATCAAGCCTGGCTTCAAGGGGTAGAGAAACAGGCAATGTCTTGCTGGGAGGAGGTGCAAAGTCACACTAAAAAGGGATGTGCATGAGTGTTTATAGCAGCTTTATCATGATTATAAAAAAAAAATTGGAAGCAACTAAGCTGTCCTTTAATAGGTAGATACACAAAACATGGACTATCCATAGAGTGGAGTGTTCTTCAGTGATGAAAAAGGAATGAACTATTAAAACCATGAAAATACATGGAGGAAATGTAAATGAGTATTACTAAGTGAAAGAAGCCAGTCTGAAGAGGCTATATACTGTGTGGTTTTAATATAGGATATTCTTGAAAAGGTGAAACTAGAGACAGTAAAAGATCAATAAATACCAGAAGTTTGCAAGAGAGGAGGAGGAATGAGTGGAACACAAGGTTTTTAGGGCAGTGAAACCATTCTGTAGGACACAAATGGTGGACAAAGGATACACATTTATTAAAAACCATAGAATATACAATAGAGGGAACCCTAATTTGAACTATGGATTTCAGGTAATAATGATTTCAGGTCCTGTCCTAATACACATACCACACTAATGAAAATGTTAATTAGGAGAAATCATAATGTGTGTGAGCATAGGGAGTGAGAGGAAAAGGAGTATATGGGAATCTGTTCCTTTTGCACAATTTTTTTAAAAATCTAAATGCTTCAAAAAGTAGTCTTTTTTTTTTTTTTTTTTTTTTTAAGAAAAGGGTGGTGTACATAAAGGGATGAGAAGAATTCATGACTGCTTTTACAATCTACCATGGTGTCTAAGACCATTCAAAATCTGCCAAACCTTACTCTCCAGATTCATCTCAATTTATTTCCCAAGGCCACCTGGTCCAATGACCTAGAAACCCCCCAACAGTTTCCCCGAATACAACTGCATTTCTACCCCCAGGTGCATTTTCTGATGTCCTTCCCTTAGCTTGGGGCTCCAACCTCTCTTTTTCTCTGTACTGAAGTTCTTTTCATTTCTTGACCATTTATTTCCCCGTGATTTGTGTCCATATCCTTTAGTCAAAAAGAATTCCTTCTTCTGCATTCCAGCCACACCCTGCAAGTGGATTATTGATTCTGTTGGCCTTTTATTATGGTCAGTTTTCACATCTGTTTCTAAATGTGGGCCAGTTCTTTGTCTTAATTTCCTTTGATTCAGCTATAATGCCAAGTACAGTGCAAAGCACATAATGGGAACCGAGTAAATGTCGATTGGAAATAGTAATTAGATACAGAAGAGATGTGATAATTTAATCATGACCATTGTTTTCTTTCCTTTGTTTTCCCTAAGTAGTTCGGATTTCCTGGTTTTCTTTCACTGCTAATGACCCAAGTGCCCTTCCACTTGTAAAATATAAAGAACAGTATGAGAAGAAAGCTATTAAATTATACAAATGATAATAGCAAATGATTTCATATAAAGTATGTGGTAGAAAGGGGAATTAGATCTATAGCATATAAAGAATGGCACATTTAACTTATGGACTGTGAAGGAAAATACATATAAATTATTAGCTTTTGGAGCCAGATTTCTACTATAATCGACAATGCTAATATTATAAACATTGCATTAGATATTGTTTCATAAGAATTTGGTAGTACTGTACCATTTAGGGGGACATTTTTTCATTACTGTGACAATTGGAAACAGTAGGGATTTGAGTTTCTCATTTTAATTGACAAGCAGATTGCTTTTGCCAAGTATTGAGCTCTAATGGTCTAAGGTCTGCTCACTTTTCAACATCATTTCTGTGCAATTGAAATAAAATGATCAATTAGTCTTTTAAGCACAGCATCTGTGTTTTGAGGGCAAGTCGAGAACGGAAGTAAAAATCGATTTTGTGGATGAGTCTCAGAGGAGTACTGACTCTTTCCCTTCTGGAAAGTTCCCACCTCTGAGCAGAAGGCAGCCGCTAGAATTAGGGCAGAAGTGAAAGATATGTGTACGTTTAGTACATGACCTGTGGTGAAGTTTTAAACTGGTAACAATTGACATAACTGAATGTGAATCTTATGCTCTATTAGCTGAGAAAAACACAAGTGACCTAAAGAGTAATGCCCACTCAGTGTTCCACACCTGGAAGGGAAAGAAAACCGGGACCCTGACTGCATGAGGGATCCAAGACTGCTACTAGGAGGGGTGAGCTGGACTGTGATAGGAACGGCAGTAGGAAGAATCTCCATCGCTGGGAAACTGTCCTCTCCAAAACTAGGTAACAGCTTCACGTGATTCCCTGGGTTTTCTAATCTGTACTTGTCAATACAAATGCTTGTAGGAATGTGCTTAGTGAGTACTAGTTAGAAAACGGCTCTCACAAATACACGCATTTTAAAGTACATACATAGGACTAAGAACAAGAAATAATCTGTAGCATCAAGAATCTCAGGTTAATGCATGTAACCCAGGATACAGGAAAAAATAAGACCATGATATGTACAGACCCAACTATCAACGTCTCACGTAACACATGACAGTCAATTTGGAAAAGCTCCATGGATTCACCGACACCTCAGATTCTGGTCACAAACGCTCCTGTTGTTTAGTTTTCAAGGATGGAGGCAGGGGCTCCTCAGATCCATTCCATTGGGGCCAACAGCTGCCCAAGTCTTCTGTGTCCCTCCCCCTTCCCAACACAGACGCTCCCGCACTCCAGCCCTCAGGGGAGGCAAGACAAATCCTTCGTGTCTTGAGTCATAAAAAATCTTTACGTCATTTGGTTGTTTTGACTGTTAAATGAGCGCATCGTGAAAAAATGCCGAGCGCACGGAAATCTCAAAAATTGCTGCGTCCTTAACGCCCCTCCCCGCCGCTGCTGGTCCTGGCGGCTCCGCGGCAACACATAGTCCAGGTGTCTAGGTGTTAACAACTACGCATTATGAGGCGGCTGTGGGCTGATGCAGAGAGCCGACAACTTCCACACCTGACGACCGCAAGTTTGGCTAACTTACTTGACCTTCCCGAATCTCCACTTCTTCCTCCGTAAAGCGGGGCAGCAGCATCGACCTCAGGATTGTTACGAGGACGGAAGGTAAAGTACGTAGGACGGGGAGGGGATCGATCAGCGGCAATGCCTTTGGCCGCTCCCTCCCCTGTGGGAGACCCTGCTCCAGACGAGAGGATGCCACAGCGGATAGGCGCGTTGTAGCCCCAGACTTTCCTTCCTGCCCACGGTGATTGATGGAAACCTGTTCTCTCTCCCTGAGCAGCCGCGGCCGCTGACTGCCACACAAGTGTTCCCTGAAGGTGCTGTTAGCAGATAGCGATACTTGATTGCCCACATCAGCTGACCGTTTCCCTGAAGGAGTGAGAGACCCAAACACATTGTGTGAACCCGCGCTGCCAACCAGTTCAGAATACGGTCCTGAATGGATACAAGGGCAAACACATCCTTAACTACCACATTTCCAGCAACTCTGCATGCCTACATAGCCCTGAAAAGTCCATTCATTAATAATCGCACCCCTAAAATGCCCCAGGTGTTTTTTTTCCTTTTTCCAAGTTTTTATTTAAATTCCAGTTAGTTAACCTACTAAAATGCCCCACTTTGGGTGT
The DNA here is from genome assembly GCF_029215605.1 of Mirounga angustirostris. NCBI lineage: Eukaryota > Metazoa > Chordata > Mammalia > Carnivora > Phocidae > Mirounga > Mirounga angustirostris. The sequence goes on along the minus strand of NW_026991709.1, from coordinate 51,754,213 downwards.
TTATCTCTAAAGCCAGTTATATTCCTAAATGTGTTTTGCAAGTTTTCTTCCAGCCAATTTCCAGCCACTCTTGAGTTTTAAGCTACTGTATTGCTTTTTTTTATCTTCTTCCACAGTCCTCTCTCCCTCTATTTCCCACCCAGATGTTGGCTGTGAGATTTGAAGTGAACGCTGATGTGAGTCCGGTACTGGTCCTTCTCCAGAGGCAGAGCGGTCTTGGAGGAAGGGCATGAGTTTTACAATATGCTATAGTCCTTAACCGTCTTTCTGAACGGGACTGAGTCAGTCAAGCCGCAGTTCTCTCAACTGTGCAGTGGAGACAATAATCATCGATTCTTTACCGGCACGCAGTCAGTGAATTCATGAAGGGAAAATGCCTCAGTACATAATATTCAACTCTCTAACGCTCTTTAGCACGTAGATTTGCCCAGTCTATCTTCTTGACCCACCTTCTGTTAGAAACGCTTACTCTGGGGACGCCTGGGTGGCTCAGTTGGTTAAGCGACTGCCTTCGGCTTGGGTCATGATCCCAGGGTCCTGGGATCGAGTCCCACATCGGGCTCCCGGCTCAGCAGGGAGCCTGCTTCTCCCTCTGACCCTCTCCTCTCTCATGCTGTTTCTCTCTCGTTCGCTCTCCAATAAATAAATAAATAAAATCTTTAAAAAAAAAAATGCTTACTCTGAACCCAGTGCCCCATCACAACTTCAAAGAAACATCCGGCAAGGGGTTGTGGACACACACCCAGCTGTCTGGTTCTAAACCTTTAGGCTTGGTAGTGGGGATGGAAGAATGGAGGTTTCCTGGGAAGGAGAAGTAAGGCTCTGGGCCGAGCTTCTGGGGGACCATGGGCGGCCTGACAGCCAAGAACATTTTCTGGGCCCCTCCTGGGGTCAAAGCACTGATCACCTGATTAGGCTCCGTGAGGGATGACAAAGGAAGATGGGCCTCCTGCCTGGCTGCTCAGAAGTCTGAGAGAAGCAGGGGAGTCAAAGTTAGCTGGGAGGATGTCACACCACAATGCATTCTACTTGAGAGGAGCTTATTTTAAGCTGGCAAGTATTCTGTTAGCAAAGAAAAAATATTCATTCCTGGAGTAAGGGAATTGGGAGTTAACCGGATCCAGTGCCCCCAGGGGGACTTGTAAATCACAGAGCTTCTGAACAACCTGAAAACCCCACGGAGAACAGTAAGTGCATGTATTCCAGTCACAAAGGGGCACAGAAGCCTTTCTGTAAACCCAGCGAAGGTAGGGCCTGTGCGGTCGCGTCTCAGAGGACAAAAATCTAGGACAGTACTTACGGAACGGCCACCACTAAGCCAACATCCTCCTGTTGTAGTTACTCGGTCCTTTTTAAATGTTCTGATTTGCCCTCTGTGGACATTGCCTGATCAAGAGGAAAATCTCTTCTTTCACCAGAGAGGGGTTGGGGATGGGAGCGAAGGCGTGCAGGGGCCTAGTGCAGGCTTGTTTAGCTCTGCTGTGGATTCATTGCCCTGCCTGGCCTGAGCAACGCTCTGAAGAGCAGCCTGTTCCACTTGAGATAATGTGGGGCATGATTTCCCCTGCTGTCTCAATTATTTCTAAAATGCAAACTTGCAAGGGCCGATTCATGTGCTTGTATTGAGGGAAAAAAAAAACAAAAAACAAATCTAAGCCTTCCCACACGTCCTGGGCTTTGTTCTCATGGTCGTCTTCTGTGGGTTTCACTCTCCACCAGGCTAACTAGATTCTTGTAGAAATGAAATCAAGGTGGGAAGATTAATCTAGGTGGGTTACTTGTCAGTAATTTGATACCAACTTTTGAAGGGGGATGTGTGACAGACATTTCTAATTATTTATAATGACACTTTTATTACTATAGCTCCTTTCTCCTAAGGATTTTTCTGAATTCAGCGTGTTTTTTTTTTTAAAGATTTTATTTATTTATTTGACAGAGAGAGACACAGCGAGAGAGGGAACAAAAGCAGGGGGAGTGGGAGAAGCAGGCTTCCTGTGGAGCATGGAACTGGAGGTGGGGCTCGATCCCAGGCCCTGGGATCATGACCTGAGCCAAAGGCAGATGCTAACGACTGAGCCACCCAGGCTCCCCTGGATTCAGCATGCTTTAGAATTCTGCTAGTCATCACTGCTTATTTAAAAATGGGGTGGGGCGCCTGGGTGGCTCAGTCGTTAAGCGTCTGCCTTCGGCTCAGGTCAGAATCCCAGGGTCCTGGAATCGAGCCCCGCATCGGGCTCCTTGCTCCGCGGGGAATCTGCTTCTCCCTCTCCCGCTCCCGCTCCCCCTGCTTGTGTTCCCTCTCTCGCTGTGTCTCTCTCTGTCAAATAAATAAAAAATAAATAAATAAAAATAAAAATGGGGTGGGGTGATATGCAAATAAGCAATCTAAAACTTCCTTTTATAAGCACATTTTATACATAGTTCCATTATTATTATATTGGCAAGAGCACACACTTTCCTGTTTCAATTAAATCATATTTAAAGGCAAATTTCAAAGTCATAACTTAAAACAATAACAACCAACCAGTAGTAAATACTACTTAGAAGCAATTTTAGTATGGGAGAAAGGACTCCAGATTTGAAACAAAAATACTAGGTTTAGTTTAGCTAGCTGTGCCACTTTAGAAAATGTTATTTAACCTTGCTAGCTTCCATGTCTTTAGATATAAAACAAGCAAGTCTCCTTGACTGAACTGTGGTAATAAGAGCTGAATGTGATCGAGTGCATGAAAGCCACCAGGGGAAAGAGTTTGCTCATTAGTGTTTTCCTGGATAAATTGCATAGAGAGACTAATGTTGGCAGAATTGAAGGATAGCTTTGAACAGAGGTTCATATTTGAGGATAAGGGCCCAAAGATGGCCTTCTTTAAGAAGACCATGAATCCCCTAAAATGATGTGCAAAACTTCGGAGCACCTGTGTATGTTAGGATTCTCTGGGTTGCAGGTGACGGAAACCAAACCCATACCAACTTATCCAAAGGGGAGCTTGAATCAAGTACAGGTGGAGGGCTGGCTACTTTGGGAACAGGTTGAACCAGGGCTTGGAATACAGCTAAAGGGCTCGCTCCACCTAGTGGATCTGTTTCTTCCTTTGTAGCCATTATTCATGTTTATACAGCTGACTGGCTTCTTCAAAACACATTAGAAGGCATGGATTCAGAAGATTACATCACCCATAGTAGAGAGGGACTGAACTGGTTCTCCCTCTCCCCAAGTTGAGAAGTCCCAGGAAAGGACATAGATCATTCTGTCTTGATCAGAACTGATCACTGAGGCCAAGAGGCAGGGTATTTAAGATGCTGGTGGAGACTACTTGTATGTCAGCCTAGGGAAAAAAAAAAAATTCCCAGGGGAAGAAAGGGCTTGGTGTGTTTCTGGGGAGATAAAATTCACATATATGGACTATTTTGTGGGAATTCTTTTTCGGATTTCCAAATGTTTTCATTCACCATAGAAGAACCACGTATGTGTAGATTTAAGAATTAAAAGGAGATTTCCTCTTGTGGAGATATCTTGTGCCATGTTTTCTTAAAGAAACCCTATGTTTCTCTGAGCATATAAAAAGTTTTCATTTAACTTCAGCCTTATGATTAAAAAATGAATGGGAAGTATTAATAATCTTCACATAAACAAATTACTGATGTTCTACTTGAAGAGCAAAGACTTTAATTAAATTTAGTAATTCTCCGTGGGCAAATTAGACTCTCAAATGGCTAATTTCTGTAAATGTCAGTTTAACACAACCAATATTTGAGTACTTATTATGTATCAGATTTGGCCTAGACAATGTCAAAATATAGTTGACAACTTAGGGAAAATATCCTTAGTATTTGTTATGGTTAATTTTATAAGTCAGTTTGGCTAGGTTATGGTGTCCAGTTGTTGACTTGTCAAACAGCCCTCTGGAGGTTGCTGTGAAGGTATTTTTTAGGTGTGATTAACATTTAAATCAGTAGACTGAATAAAGCAATTAATCTCTAATGTGGGTGGCCTCATACAATCAGCTGAAGGCCTTAAGAGCAAAGACAGGTTTCTTAAGGAAGCAATTCTGCCTCAGGACTGCAGCATAGGAACCTTGTCTGTTTCCAGCCTACAAACTGTGGCCTGAAGACTGCAACATCAACTCTTCTGAAATCTATGGAGCAGGATGGAAATTCATGGACTTGCAAACCCTCACAATCACATGAGCCAATTTCTTAAAATACGTCTTTCTCTCTCTATATATCTATACCCAACTGGTTTTGTTTCTCTAGAGAATCTTGAGTAATACAATATCCCTAAAATATAAGAGGGTCTAAAATTGAGAAAAAGCCAACAACCCAAGAATAAAATGAGCCAAAGTACAGCAGAAGAAACAGACCATCCAACAATTCACCTACCTTGACATGGACCTTGACCAGCTGCTGGAAAAGTCCTATGAGGAAATTAGAACTGTGGACGCCAGGAGGGGCACCGGCTATACCTGGGCTGGTGGGACGAGGGTGGGGGGTGGGGAAAGCAGCACATCATGCTGATGCGCTTGCTCAAAAATAAGTAGGAGGTGTGGCCCATGGAGAAGCCTGAGGTGGTGAAGACACACCTGCCTGTTACAATCATCCTGCCGGAGTTGGTGAGCAAATAGTGGTCACCTGCAAGAGCAAGAGCCTCAATCAGGTGAAAATCAAGCCTGAGATGATTGGCCACCACCAGAGAAAGTTCTCTGTCACCTACAAGCCCATAAGGCATGGTCTAGGCTGCATGGGGGCCACCCACTTCTCTTGCTTCTTCCCTCTCAAGTAGCCTGCTGGGCCAAGAAAAGCACAGACTTCCCATGCCCACCTGTCCATGCCCTGTGCCCCCAAAGTGAATATTCTACACTTGTTCATAGAAAAAAGAAATTTGACGAAAGATACTTAATGTTTCTTGAAATAAGAGAATTCACATTAAAACTAAATTAAGATATATTTCTCGCGTATCACACCCCTTGGTTGTAGGAAAACATGACTCATGCATTGCTGGGGGAATAAAAAATTTGATACTACTCTGTGGAAGGGTACCATTTGACTCAGCAATCCCACCTCTAGGAATATATTCCAAATATACCCTGGTAAAAATTATGAAGTAGAGTGTACACAAGACTATTCATTGAAGGTTTGTTAGTAATACCAAAAAATGCAAACAATGGAAGCATTCACCAAAAGGGGATTGATTCAGTCATGGTGCGATCACAGAATGGAGTACAGTGTAGCTATAAAAGGGAGGAGGCTCATCTCTACATACATACATGGGGTGATGGCCATCGTGGATTGTCAGGTGAAAAAGGGCAAGGGGCAGAATACTATTTATCTTTTGCTATGTTTTATGTAAAGTGCAGGAAATATGAAGATATGAACTTATATATGTGTGTATGTGTATGTATCTATCTATCTGGAATAGATATTATTACATATATTTATTTATATTTTCAGAAAGAAACAATGGAAGGATAACTTTAAAAATTCACTAATAATGATTACCTATCAGGAAGGAAACACATAGGGGAGAGGAGGAGATAGGATTAAAGTATGAAGTTGTGTTATAATTTTGACATTGGTACCATATAAATGTTTTATATAGTTGGGAAAAAAAATGTACTAAATAGGGAGAAAAAATTTAAATTGAAAATGAACTGAAACAAGTGATATCAACTGTTGATTATATAACAACACAGAGACAAAATTACTTTAGGTTAAAAAAGCTTCAAGTGACTACTTTTAGTAGTATATACACTGTTATTTTAAAACTGGAATGGTTATATTTAAGATAAAAATAGGTAATTAATGTAGCTAAAAAAGGAGTTTTTCAGCATGAAAAGACAGGGAAGACAGTGCCTGGCTGGCTCAGTCAGTAGAGCATGTGACTTGATCTTGGGGTTGTGAGTTTAAGCCCCACATTGGGCATAGAGCTTACTTAGAAAAAAAGGGAAAACAGAGAAAAAAGATATCTATATAAAGTATAACAAGAGAAATAAAAACCTGCAATCTTAAATTTGAATTGGAAACTCATGTATTTCTCTTAAAAATACATTTATTTCCTGATTCTACCCACAGAAAAGGCCTAGTAGCAATAAGACCTGGGGCAGAAATCAGAAAGATGAAATTGGGACATCTTAGTATAATAGGATATAAGGAATTTATCCAGACCAATGGCTTCATAGCAAAAGAAAACAGAAACCAAATGGAAAGGGTTCCCTCCCACTGGTCTAAAATAGGACAATGTATTAAAAAGAATAATGACTACCATGAATTGAAGCATACAAAATATATAAGAATCTATTAGCTTATTAAAATTCTTAGGAATACTCCATTTGGAACTCATTAGACCCAGTTTCTCTAAAAACTGATTGAGGAAGAACTAGACATCTGTTCTTCCCTTTCCTGTGCAAACCTTGTTTTAGGGTAACCAAGTAATTAATGTGTGAACATTCTTCTCTATAGAAGAATCTCCTCTAATACATGCAGAAGGAATGATAGAATTAGAAAATTGTCATTTTACAACCACTAAATTATCAATGGAATTGGGAAAAGATCAGCAGTGGATGTTTAACCATTTGTTAAATGTCAGTAGGAAACTTCATGATAAGTACCTTGAACCCAAACCTAATCGTCACTAAAAGTAGGACTACCACTTAACAAGTGTTGGCAAGGATGTAGAACAATTGCTACCATTGTGCACTGTTGGTGGGGATATAAATGGTACAGCCAGTGCGGGAAACAGTATGGTGATTCCTCAAAAAGTTAAAAATAGAATTGTTCTATACTCCAGCAACTTCACTTCTGAGTATGTACCCAAGAATTGAAATCAGGGACTTGAAGAGATATTTGTACACCCATGTTTATAGCAATATTATTCACAATGGCTAAAATGTGGAAGCAACCCAGGTAGTCATCAATGGGTGAATAGATAAAATGTGGTATGTACATACGGTGGAATATTATCCAGTCATAAAGAAGGAAATTCTGACATATGCTACAATATGGATGAAACTTGAGGACATTATGGAAAGTGAAATGAGCCAGTCACAAAAAGACAAATAGTGTATTATTCCTCTTATATGAGGTACTTAGAATAGTCAAAATCATAAAGAGAGAAAGTGTAATAGTGGTTACCAGAGGCTGGGGGTTGGAAGGAGAGTGGGAAGATGTCGTTCTATAGGTATGGAGTTTCAGTTTTATGTGATGGACAGAGTTGTGGGAATGGATAGTGATGATGACCTCATAATATTTAATGTCACTGAATTGTACACTAAAAACGACAAAGATGGTAAATTTGATGTTATGTATATTTACCACAATGTTTTAAATAGTGAGACCACCAGACGTGTGCCTCCTGGTGTAATACAAAAGGAACTACATACCACAGCCTATAAGAGATTATTTGTCTAAATAATTGCCCCTAAATCTATTCAAGCATCCAAATTTAACTACCAATTTACAGGAAGTACAGGGCAACAAATGAGCTGAATTTGGAATGATAAGCAGGATTTTGTAGTTTGACAGGAGGTGGGAGGAATGTGAGGAAAGCATTAGATGCAGGTACTAAACCACAGGAGCAGAGGAGGAGCAAGAAGTTCCCGTGGGAAATAGGAAGCATTGAGCTGTATTCTGGAAGACCTTGAATGTCTGGCTGAGAGGTGTATAGACACGAGCAAATAAAAATAATGGCAAACGCTTATGAATGCTTTCTAGGGACCAGGCACTGGGTTTCTTGTACTCGTTTATTTCCCATAACAGTCTTTTGTGGGAGGCATTATTTTTATTGTTTCACAGATGAAGAACCTGAGGCTTAAGAGAGGTTGAATAACTTCCCCCAAGGACAGCCAACACTTACAAATAGGGAAGTTTCCAAAGGTTCAGTGTCGTTGCTTTCTTAACTGTAGAACAGCAAATTCATTGACGATTATTGCTTAAACTGCTCCAGCTCAGGCAAATCACTCTTTGTGATTTGTCCTTGGCTTATTTATTTATCGCAAACTGTATTTCATTGATTCAAATGTCATCTATTTTAAGACTTAAAAATTATTTTATGGGGGCACCTGGGTGGCTCAGTCAGTTAAGCGGCTGCCTTCAGCTCGGGTCATGATCCATGGGTCCTGGGATCGAGCCCCACATCGGGCTCCCTGCTCGGCAGGAACCCTGCTTCTCCCTCTCCCAGTCCCCCTGCTTGTGTTCCCTCTCTTGCTGTGTCTCTCTCTGTCAGATAAATAAATAAAATATTTAAAAAAAAATCATTTTATGTACCAGGAAAGAAAAATGCTGTCAATTATACTACAACACAATGTTTTATCATTTAGAATTTTTATCTGCTACCTTCTGAAGGAATTCTTATAGTATTATTTAGACATTCATTTTGAATTATATATCACTATACGTAAATCAATACTATTAGCAAACTATGTTGGCTAGGAGGTCCTAAAATTTCTTACCAGACTAAGAAGTAATTTTCCACACTGCTTTTCAATTCAGTCATCAAGGTCTATGTTTTTCCACACATTCTCCTTTGTGCCATCAAGAACCAAAATATAATTAAAGTCCATTGGTGCTGGACTTTTAAGTCAGTTTGGCAATGAAACAGAGGTAGCCTACATTTGAGTTCCATTTGGAACTTATTCAACCCATTTGGTCCATGCCTTTCCTACCTCCTCCTGCAATTCTTAATATACTGCAGGTTAAAAGAATGTTTCTGATTTTCCTCCAGTGTACTGAAATTTAATTTTGTAAGTTTCAATGTTGAAGCTTTTCACATTTTCTTATAAAATGACAATTGTGTTATGATTGCTACCAGGCGAAGTAAGGCATCATTGGGCATAACTTGTATCTTGATTACAGAGATGTTAGAATGTGAGAAAGCAAAATGCAGGCTTTAGGATTGCTGGATATGGTAGTTAGATAAAAAAGATTCACTTAACATCATGAGCATATGGAGACAGATTCTAATAAGAGCAGCTAGTTGAGTGCCTGGGTTTCAATCCTCTCTTTAGTGACTTACCTGTTGTGTGTCCAGCGACCAACTGTTTCCCTCTGTCCCTATCCTCTCAGTCTCCCCTTCCGCTTTTACTTTGCATGTTTATTGAGTGTTCATCATGAACTGGACATAAGTATGGGTGATCAAAAGTCATTAGAAATTGAAACGAGGATCTCAACGTTATATGGTTTGATTTTAACTTAAAAGGGAAGCATTTGATAATCATGGAGGGGTGGAAAGATGTTTTAGATGAATGGACTATCACAGTCAAGAAAGTTGAAATAAAAATGTATTTTTTTCACTGCTACTAATTAAGGATCTTTAGAAATTACTTTTCTGAACTTCAAATGCTTTATTTGCATAACATAAATTGTGTGTGTGTGTGTGTGCGTGTTTGTATGCGTGTATGACACTTTAAAATCACAATATGGATGGAGTTATTCTCTACAGAATATCATGTATTCTTCAAGGTGAAGAAGAAAAGCTTCTGCCTAAAATGATGATCAGTGAAATGCAAAAAGGGCAATAGCATGGAAAATGAAACATAAATGACATTTATAAAATGATCTTGGTCATATTTCTCTAAGGTGTTGTTTGCAGCTCAGATGACCCTCTTATTTAGCACTTGAGTTCTTGGTTAACTAAGTTGCCTTTGGAGTTCCTTTGCTGTCATTCATGAGTATTACAGATTTTATTTTTCCTTCCTTAAATCCACAGAGAATATATATCATTCTCAAATGCACACAGTCATTTTTGAATTTGAAATATTTCCTTGGATTCTTCCTATACGAACAGATCTATTATTTTGTACAGGGAATATTTTTCCTTTGCTTGATATCACAGATTAAAGAGCGTATCATTTTCAGCAATTTAAATTTAAATGAATGAATGTGCTCAATTTGATTTGCATCTGCTCCTTCACAGCCACATAACAGTAGTTTGCATTAATCAGATTAATAGTAAAGGGGTTAAAATTGCTAGCTTCTAAGGGAGGGAAATGTCAGCGGTATTAAATGTTGAGCTTGGAATGATTGTCCTTGCATGTTAATTATTAGCCGCCTGAGATGCAGAAGAAACTCAAGGAAATGACACTCTAACCATGTGTTATTTTAATTCTGGAAAATATCTTTTAAAGGATGAATTACATTGCAATGTGCTTTCTAATCAGACCATGAATTAATTTAGATCAATGACCCCAAATCCTTTAAATCTACTATCACTGGCAGTAATTGTGAGGATTCTATGAGGCTGCTTAAAAAGTTTCCTATCAGGACAAACAGAAGATGGATTCGTTTACAGAATCGAATTCGTAATTGTGCACAATAGAAAGCTCATCTCATTAGTTGTAATGGTGATCAGCTAATTTGTGTCATCCTGTATTTGGCGGTGTGTGTAAGACTTGCAAAAGAGGAGAAAAGTGGAAGGAACAGTAAGAAAGAGATTACCCCTGACATAGTTTTTATCTACAAACACCTGATTGCTTCCAGTAGCCTAAGCCATGTCCTTTATGGACTCCACAGCGCAAATGATCATTTTTCCTTATTAAGCCGAGGTACACAAGTAATAAACGAGGCAAAATTAGCAATTGTCTTCATCATTGTATTGTCCACTCAATAATTCTCAGTCTAAAGAACCAGATACTTAAACAGAAAAGAGCCTTATTTTTTAGTTCTCTACACCCGGATGGAAACCAGAGCAAGATTCATGAATTTTTGTTTCTCTGAGAGGACAGTCAGTTCTTTGTCCCTTGAAATCACAATACGTAGTCTCAAATTAGTAAGAGTGTCTAGTTTAAGATATTAACCTTTTAATCTCCATTGCGATATAAAGCTTTTCTTTTTTCCATTTTGTTCTAATGGACACAGAGTTGAGGTGTACCTGCCTTTTTCTTCATCCCCACCCCATCCTTGCTTTGTCCCTTAAGCGTCAACTCTCTGGACTTGGTGTGTGGGGAAGGAGGAGAGAAAAAGCTAATGAGGTAGGAAGTTTCTTACTTGTTGAAGGTTTTAAGGTCTCTGGCTTTGGAGGATATTTAAAGCTGTTTGTTTAAAGTTTTTATTATGATGGTCTTTCTCCACCATAGCATACCAGGCCACTGAGCTGCAATAGACTGAGATACAAAGGAAGCAAGTAGCTAAACTGATAGAATTGGAAGAGGCAGTGTGACCCCCAGCAACATCCCATCAATCTTACCTATATGGGCCATGTATGTCCATGTTACTGTGAACTGCGGTAGAAAAGGACAAAATAAGATGAACGTGGTATGCAGAGTGCCCACTCCGCAGCGGGCACTGCCATCCTGTTGCCCTTGTCACACCTTGACATTGCCATCTACTCTGCTGCAAGCAACACGGACCTGCCTTCAGCTAAAATGAACACTGTGTCCTATATGACAAGAAGACCATTTCCAGGAATACCCATGAATAGCAAGGCCAGCGTTTGCCCAAGGACTAATCTAATGGACAAGATGCCACAAGCTAGTGTGGTGCCATGACCTCAGTGGAGCTCTCTGACCCTTTGCTTTCCCAATGTGAGAAAAGATACTGCTTTTAGTTTGCATATTTAAGTAACACCTATCTCTTGGCTTACTGCCTCTGTCTTTGTAACCTACACTCTGTTGAATTGAGTTTTCCCACCCTGCAGTAATCTCTAATCTCTACTCAAAAGCTGGACAGTGTCATTTTCTCCTTAACATGTGCATTTTATTCTTTAAAGGACAACAAACTCTGAAGTCATTAGTATTGCTGCCATTTTACAGATGAAGTAACTGGGTTCAAGGGTTTTGGTGTTATGTTCGAGGACTCACGGCTAATAAATTGAAGATCCCCATTCATCTGGAAGTCCATTTAGAGTCTACTCATTTCTAAAGACTATAATTTTCCCAGTAAACCAACAAGCACACTTGTCCATCAAAAATGTCCTGTGCCATTTGGGAGACACAAAAAACAAAGTACCCATCTCTGTCCTCATACCATTGCTGCCATTACATTACCCAGGATGCAGTGGATAGTCAGCATCTGCATGGCTTGCAGGAAAATTCAGTTGAGGGTGTATGTGTAGGTACGTTTAATAAGTCCTCCCTGATTGTTTCTTATTTAAATAGTCCTATCCATATTTCCTTCTCCTTACATTGAAACTTCCTACTGAGCAATTGCATAGGTCTAAAGAATCTATGCCTAAAATGTGAAAACATAAGAAGAAGGTTAATGAAAGCAGTGAGAAAACTTTTGATTTCTTTTAGGATGTTGCCTGTGATCTTTTAGATTCACTTTCCCATTTAGTGCCTCAGCACCTGAGAGCCTGCTGATTTGTATGACTGTCCTAATGACCAATGACATGAATTACCGAAAACCTAATTAGGCCTTTTGAGCCTAATTAAAGAGAGCCTAGGTTAAAGAGACTCTGACATCTGGTGAGGAATGTGGTGTCAGCAGAATATCTAGCCTGAATATAATTCCTAATGTGGGGAAAGGTATTGGCATGTAATTATGTGGGCATACAGAGAGAGCAATTATAAGAACCTGTCTTGAATGCTGAACTTTCAGAACAATGAAAAAGGACAAATACAGACCAGAGCCAGACAGAACACATAATGTGTCCCATCTGCCAAGAGACTTGTATATGATTTATATAGTTAAGAAAGATCTCCAAATAGCTACCTGGCATTACTACAAACAATTCTTACATGTTGATGCCAAAGTACATGTAATAGCATATAGAGGATCTAGGGGGCTCTGGGTAGTGAATGCTGGTCCCAGGAAGCTCAGGAAAGAGGAAAACATTTCAAAAGCACAGAAGTCTAATTGTCACAGCTCTAATAAAATGTGTCTGATTTTTTGTAGAAGGACTGTTCTTGATATTATCCTGACCTAATAAACCAACAGGGAAACTCAGTTGCCCCTGAAGAGGTGTACCAGTTAGCTCGGGTTGCCTAAAAACAATATCAAAACTCAGTGGCTTAAAACAATATTCATTTATTATTGTAGCCCTTGTGCCTGTGGATCCTCTGACTGACAGCTGACATAGATCGGACTTGATGGCAGCCCAATGTATGTAGATTGATATAGATTTGATCTTGGTTGGGTTTGCTGGTGTGGCTGTTGGTTGGCCAGGAGCCCTGCTCTAGCCTGGGCTTATCCGAAGCATCTTACTTGGTGCAGATCTGCTCTGTGGATCCTCAACCTCCTCCTGGCCTTAACAGGCTTGCCTGAACTTGTCCCTCTAACAGCAATGACAGAACAATGACAGTATAAGAGGGCAAGAAGAAACAAGGTAGGCCACTTGAGGCCTAGACTCCCAACTATAAATCTGTCTCTTCCACATGATTTTATTGGCTAAAGCAAATCATGTGGCTGAACCTAATGTCAAGGGGTAAAAAAATATGGTCCGACATTTTGTGGGGAAAACTGCAAAGACACATGCAAAGGGTATGGAGACAGGTAAGGAGAGAGAATTAGGACATCTAATGCAACAAGTAGATCACAAAAGATACAGGACCAGGGTGTTTTTTTTTGTTTTTTGCAAAAACATTTAACTTTAGGAAGCATCTTCTGAAATACAGAGTGGGATGGAAGGAGAGGGCCCATACTGTGGTTATAGTGACTTCTAAGAAGAAAATATAAGCCAAGGACAACAGACTGTGTGAACTGTGACTGACATGCTTCATCACACAAAGTCATCTTTGAGCAAAAGCTCAGTTAACTGTAATTACAGATATAGGTGCTTTAAGTCGGGAAACTTAAGCTCATTCGGGGAACCAAATCATAAGTGGACAACTCCCTGTGCTCATCCAACTTTCCAAACTTTTCGCTGCTCCGGTCTGGTCTTTCATTTCTAGATTGGGATGTAAACTATTTTGGTAAAACTCATTTGACTTTGCTCCCAACCACTGGTTTACCAAATGCTTGGAAAAGTCACTTTAAAGGAGAAATCGGGAAGCAGATTTCCCAACCCCCAACCTGTACCCACATGCATAACCTACTTCCAACAGTAAGAGTGGGGCACAATGGAGCTGAACCAGCAAAAAGTGCCTCCCCGGCAGTTCCTCTTCAGTGCAATGCCAAGAATCACTGGGCAATGGTGCTGAAGGGATTCATGTAAATTTCACTCTTTCTATTTTGCAGAAATCCCACAAAGACAACAGCATTCATACTGATAAATCCGTACAACTCTCTAAATTGAACACTGCATACATTGCATTACCATCAGGACAACAAAAAATATAATGAATCCTGTGGTGATAACCATGAAGTACATATTTGATATTTTAACTTTATTACATTTAAGAAAAATTAAACCCAAAAGAATGAGAGTGAGGCGCCTGGGTGGTTCAGCCGGTTAAGCAAATGTATACAGCTGTCCTACTCTTAATTTTGGCTCAGGTCATGATCCCAGGGTTATGAGATGGAGCCCTGTGTCCTGCAGGGCTCTGTGCTCAGTGGGGAGTCTCCTGGAGATTCTCTCTCTTTCCCTCTCCTTCTGCCCCTCCCCCCCCCAAAAAAACCCTGAAAAAGTAACAATGACACTGCAGGGAACTATTTAATTGTATTTCTCTGAAAACAGATTATTAGTTAGGAACATGGGATAAGGTCTATCTGTTGTTTTGTGGTGTTGCCAATGTGACCAAAAACCCATCATCTTTTAAACAGCTTATATGCAACAGTTATGTAGGAAAAACAAAGCTCTCTAAATTAAGAAAAGTTACAAAAGATTACTCCTGTAAATGAACCTGCAAATGTTTTTAAAAATAATCTTTCCTCTTGGAATCTGATTCTACAATAGATAATGTCTATTTGCCTCTCAATACAAAGACTATTTTAAAGCTTTTGGTGCACAATGCTAATAAATCTAAGAACAAGGAACTTAGTGTTATTGCCAACAACGTAGAAGCCCAAATTTTCTGGGTAAATTGAGTTTTTAGTAACAGTTCAGCATCCAAGGAATGACTCTTATACTTAGACATAAACTTTTCCTTAACAGAAATATTCTATTTCCTTAATGAGCCATTCCAAGGAGAGTGCTGTGAATCAATTTCCAAGCAGTAACTACATCTTATTTCACTAATAATGTGGTTTTCTTACTGATGAGAATTCAAAGAAATGTATACAGCTGCCCAAATTTTAACTATTATTTCTGTGGAAATGAACATCTCAGGTGGTATATGAATCAAACCATCAATTTAAACTGCTAACTGAAGCTCAATTTATCCTAACTTACCTGGGAGAAAATAATCAGAAAAAAAAATTTATAGGAAAAGTTGAGATTTCATTTTTATTATCTCACAAATAGTCCAAATTGAATTGCTGCCAGCTTCTCATGGCACATTGTATCAAATGCTGTACTTTCTGGAGACCACAGCCTCTGCTCTCTGATAATGCAAGTTTTCCCAAAGAATCTAATAATTTATTTTGAGCTTCTATGATGTTGAGACCATCATTTATTTCTTTGTAGTATAGAGTTTATACAATTAGGCTCACTCATACAAATTTCATTGCAACTATTGAGTCCAGTATGTGCTATCGTACCTGTTTGCTACACTTATGAGCGCCTGTCATCAAATATCATGACTATTTTAACTGCATAGCTGCTATTTGGAAAACATTTTGTAGTCCTTCAGAAAATTCCTTTTCTGATAAGCAAATTCTATGTCCTCCCTTCCAGCAAAATGGTATAAAGGAGCCCACAAGGCGTGTGGTGTGTGCGTGTGCGTGCACGCTCGCACACACATACACCTACATATGTAACTGACAACTTTTCTCTCAGCTGCATGGCCATCACAAGGTGGAACCTTTTCCAGAGCTAGCTAATAAAAAGGGACAAGATAGATAACTTGAGAATGGAATCTGCTTTTGGAGCTGTGTGCATGTGTGTTCATTCTCCAATGAGTATTTGTGCATTTGAGGAGCATTTATAAGGAAAAATGAGAGAACAGATTTGGGGAAGAAAAGTAAATTGGATTATAATAAGGATAATGACTAGGTAAAGACAGCATGCTTGGGAAAAATGAGCTCCTTTTCTGACTTCGTATTTCTCAAATACAGTGTGTTTTTAAAATACTTTTTATGAGGAGCGCCTGGGTGACTCCGTCGGTCAAGCATCTGCCTTTGGCTCAGGTCATGATCTCAGTGTCCTGGGATCGTCTCACCTCGGGCTAACTGCTCAGCGGGGAGTCGGCTTCTCCCTCTCCCTCTGCCCCTGCTCCCTGCTAGTGCTCTCTCTCTCTCTCAAATAAATACATATTACTCTACATATGAATGACATTAGTTACTTAAGCGGATCAAGTAGGTTATTTAATATAAATCTATCTTTTGGGTAGCCTCCCCAAGCACAGATAGATGTTTGTTCTTATAATAGAGATAATAAACAATATGGTGAATAGAACTTGGACTTGAGCGTAGGTCCTGCTTCAATCACCTCCTGTGCCTGTGATTGTAGATAAAGCGATTTACATTGTCTTCATCTGTAAAATGGAGATAGTGCCTCCTGAGGCAGGATGTTGAGTGGATTCAAGGGAAACCATGTAAATAAGACATCAACTCAGCGCCTATCCCACCCTAGGTATTTAGTGCATGACAGAAATATGTGTATGCTTAAAAATGTAGTGGGACATATATATCACATGTGTATGTGCAATGTATGCCATAACTTTAAAACATACATGCTTTAAACAGACACATAATTATGTCTAATAAAACATCCAATCATCCAAATACAGTTGAAAAATATAATATTGGCCTATTATATGATCTGAACATCTTAGAATAATTCTTTAAAGATGATATAACCCTTTCATGTGTCAGTTACTATTTCCCAATTTTGCATCTTAGGAAAAGGATTTATCAAAGAAGTTTGGGGACTCTAGTAGACTAGGACGAGTGTAGCCCCTAGAATCAGGTCAGGTTTAATATCCAACTTATCTACTTAGAAGCTAAATGTATTTGAGAGTTATGGAACCTCTCTAAACTTTAGTTTTCAGCTATTAAATGGGGAATATTTAATACTATTTACAACTATTAAGGATTAAATAAGATAATGTAGGGATGGCCCTAGCACAGAGTATTGGCTGAATAAAGATTAATCTCTTCCTCTGAGGTATACACAGCTGGCTTTATCTTACTTTGAAAGGAAAGCATTTCTAAGTTCATGCCTAGGTAATTCCAAAGGGCAAGCTGAATGGTGTGTTAATGGTGGAAGTGAAGACATAGGAGAGTGTCCTCTTAATTAAGTTTCTAAGACAGCCACATGGGACACCCACAGTAAGTACGGTCCTATTATTGAAGATGGAGACACACACATTACGGAACCAATCACTGTTGAAATCTAGGACTAGATAAGGTGGTCTGACTGACATAATAGGAAGGCACAGGCGATTTTATTTTGCCGCATTCCCTGTGGCTATGGAGAGTCACAATGAGTTTTGTCCCCTCTTTAATAAAGACAACTACTTTCTACACATAGATGGCCTAGTTTAGACAAGAAGAAGACAGCTGTGAGAGAGATGTGAAGACATATTTCATTTTTATTATCTTTTAGGCATAGACGGGTAGGTTAATCCATTTCCACATTACAGTTCCTATAATCACAGATAGGAAGTGAAACTTCAACTGGCAAAACCTGTCTCCTGTTGCCAAAGAGTTAAATTGGAGAGATGCAGCCTCAGAAGTTGAGGGTTGTGCATTATCTTCCTTCCCAGCCTCGCTGTGCATATGGCTGCCATTACACAAACCGCTTTTTAATCCAGGCATTGATTCAATAGTAATAATGCTGTCCCCTTTTTCCCCGGCCAACTTTCCGCTTTCCGTCCAGAGCTCTGAGTTTTGAAGGTTCTGCTCTCTAGGTTCGGACAGCTGTTTTTGGACTTAGTTAACTATAGCAAGTGGAAGCCAAGAAATAATGGTGGTATTACCCTCTCTATTGTGACGTTGCTTCTTTCTGTAAATATATCTTAGGAGTTAGACTTTGAATCTTTGATCTCCCACACCAAAAGAAAAAAGAAAAAAAATATTTATAGGGAAGTAATTTCATTTTAGTGTTCATGGTTTATTGTGGAAAGCAGGTGTTTAAAAATTTTAGAATTTCTTTAACAAAATTCTAAAGAGAAAAGAAAAAAAAAAGAAATCACAGTATTTACAGAGATAACAGAATGGCTGAGCCATGCAAAACAAATAACTTTGGTTTCTCCCCTTTCACTTTGGTTTAAATATTGACCAAGATTCAATTTTTTTCCTGCCAAATAAAACTTCAATAAATCAAAGTTTAGAGGCAAAATAACATATTTTCTTTTTCCCCATAATATTTTATACAGCATTGAGTCTAATAGGATATTTTATGTATTTAATCCATACCAATGCACTACAGGAAGCTTTTATTAAACTGAGTCACTACTGCTCAGAACAATAAACAGTTTACTAAATGTACAATAACATGTGTTTCTAAATAATGCAGAAGTGGCAAAATATTATTCCCAATCTCCTTCTGACTTTATTTTCTATTTATTTTTCATTGCTTTCATAATTTTGTATTCCATCAGCCTAAAAAACAAACACCAGTTTTCCTTTTCCTCCTAAAGAATACAGTTCTTTACCTGGAACTCCGATGTTCATTTTTTTTTTTTCCCTATAAAGTTATGTAAATCCTGCGACAAAAATGGCTGTGCAGGGTTCTCCCAGAAACCAGGCTTCTGCTTGAAAGAGCAAAGTTTAAAAGTCTAGTCACAAGTAGCTATTGTCCCTTATCCAGCCTACTTCAAAAAATTTCCAATTTATACTACCACCCTAAAAAGTTCCTCAAGCATAAAACATGTTTATAAAGTTACAAATTTGAATGTAACTAAAGATACATAGACATTTTATTATTACACTTTCATGTACTGCTTGATAAATTATGTACCAGTTAAAAACACTAAATTATCTCAAGGTGCATTCAATATCTGTAGCGTAGTTAACAAAAACACACACGAAAAAAATATATATTCTATATTCTGTGGAAAATAACACAGCTTTGATAATGACCACTGTTAAAAATCTCCAATTCTGACTGATATCTTTTTTAAAGGAAATAGGTATAATTTTAAGGCAGTGGATAACCCAAAGGATTTAACACCAATTTTTAATTACAGTGATTTACATTGTGATCTATGAAAATGGGAATGTTATCCGTGATTTTTCCAAACTGTCTCTCACACATTGTTTTTTTTTTCCTTTTGACAGAAAATAATTTATTAGCAGGTGTCTTTAAAGGTAAGTGCTACCCAAATTCTGTGTTACGGCTTGTTTGGGAATAGGCAAAATTGTCAGTTTGGGAGTACCATTATTATGTACGTGTGTCCATATGCATGTGTGATTTACTTCTGAGAGTCAGCTGGTGCTGCATGCACAGAATCAATTCATCTGCTGCTTATCGATCTGACTCTCTGCCTTCCCCTCCCTTGTGATAAAAAATCACAGTTTTTTAATAGAGCAATGTGTGCGTCCCCAGTCTTCACAAGCTGCCACCTTTGGGATTTAGGTGCTTGCGAGAAAATTTGGGGGCATTACTGATAGCAATCAGAATCAGAAATGTACCTGCTCAGATTACCCATATAAACAATTGAAATAAAAACATTACATTATACATCAGATTAACAGCAACTCCCAGAACAAAGCTTACAGTGTATAAAAATAGCTACGTAAAAAATTTACATAAAAGGCAAACCAAAAAGAAATCCTCAGTGCAGACATTTACAGAAAAAAAAAACCAAACCAAACACAATATATGACCTATTACCATGGCTGCCAAAACTTGTTTTTGTTTGTAATTTCATTTCATTGTTTTACTTGAGATAATTCTCTAAAATCCTGTGACAGCTTGGTAGAATGAACTGCTTAATACTTGAACCATGAATTGCTGTCAATGTCTTTGTATATGTATTAAATACAATCCACGTTCATGCTTCAATTGGTCTATATAGTTTTTTTTCCTCTGAAATGATGAAAAAAAAGCACAATTTAGTAAGTTACCATAGAAATCATTTTTCACCATCAACAGATCCTTTGTACTAAAAGTGATAGGAATTACTTTATAGGGGCCTTTCATAAAACTCCATTGTCCCTGAACCCATCTGTAGTCCCAGGCATTTTTGCGGCCCTTCTACAAATAATTTTTTGCAACTGTTGAGAGTCTTTATTTTTATGAAAATTGTTTAATTGATATGAAGATTAGAGGGTTTTTCAGGAAAATATTTCATTCTGTAGGTTTTGTCTTTAAGCTAAATTTTTCTTTGAGAATTCACTCTAATTCTGAAGAAAACAGAAGGCAAAATCTATGTTTAAAAGGATTGAGGAATGAACTCTACAGAAGCAGAAAAAAAAAAATCAGGTGGGGATGCTGCCTACTTGGCTTCCAATGGACAGCAGGTTGGGGGGAAGGAACTGAATTCTTACTTCTTTCACCCTATCCATTTGAGGTCCTGGTTTTCAGATTTTAAAAATGTCTTATTTCAATTATTCTATTTTTCTTTCCTGTGTGCGTCCTTCCAATTATAATTCTTTCCCATGCTTCCTCCCTTGGGTGACCCACTCAAATTGTGACTTGTGCTTTATTTGTAATGAACCAAAGTTTTACTGTGGTTGTTGGGCATTTTTACATCAGATGAGCAAGCTACAGCAATGGTTTTCTCAAGGACACACAAAATCATTTGTCCTAAATGGCTTCTCTTTTTGGCTGGCTCAAGAGAACATAAATAAAAATGAAAAGCTCAAATTCCCAGTGGCAATACCATGGAAGACTTCTTTTTGAGATTGTCTTTAAAAATCACACTCATATAGCTATTATATATAAATATAAGCTATAAATGTAACATTGACATATACATTATACACACATACATATATGTGCACATGTAGATACATATATGTCCACACACACACACACAATATACATACTATCTGCAAAGGTGTTTATGGATCTACACGAATTTGTTAAGGCTTTTCACGAAAATAGTTTGGGAAGTGGCTGCATATATGTGTGGACACTTGTAAGTATTAAATCCCTATATTAAAATTTTTATATTTAAAAGTCATTCTCATAATTGCTTTTTAAAATAAATCTGAAGTAATAGAATCAGCTCTCATCCAAGCAAAATATCAATTTATAAAATTAAGCTTCTTTGCACTCAGCAAAATTTTTGGCATTAGAATACAAAATGCTAACTGAATGTTACAATCTCAAAATTGACTTTAATTATTCAGAGGATAGTGGTTATTTTTTAGAGGATGGGGAGACCATTGAGACTCCATTCTTCTGAGAACACCTTTCTGAGTTACCAAAGTGTCCTCTGGAGGAACTCTCCTCCTGTTTGAAAGCTGCAGTTCTGTAGCGACTTAATGTCAAGGCTCTCCCTCTCCTCTCCTGGGATATGTCACACTTGCCTGGGAATTATTTCTAGAAACCTCATACCGCCTACCCACCTGGACAACAATTAGAACAGTTTCTCTCTTAGGCTTCTGTTTTGTGATTGTTTTCTTCTAACTTTTTGTTTTCCTCCAGATTACCAAGGTCCTTGTTTACGTGTTTTGATGCAGTCCTGTAAGAAAAATAAATATCATCATGTTGACACATGCGTGTTTAACTTTTTTTCTTCTTAATTTTAGGGTTCACATTAATGTATCTTTGAAAAGCAAACGTTTTACATCTAATACAGGCAAACCACGGTGGCGAACAATTCCACAGCGGTGAGTCTTGATTGGTAACAGAGCACATTCCAGTGCAGTTACCTTGGTAGTGGAGTTGCATTAAATATATAGTAGGAGAAAAAGCAATCGATTATTTTGAACACAGACTATACATACTTAGTTGCATCATGTTTTTGGCTGGGTTACTTTTCTCTCCACTTTCTGGGAAGTAATTATCATTTAATAATCAAAATTTTCCTTTTTGGTAAAAACTTGCTATAAAATTTTTCCAAGGGAGTTTTATTAGGGTGTTTCCCTTTTAGCATTCCCTATTATGCATCCAGATTGAGCGAATGCCCTGTATCTTGGTTTATCAATTGTTTTATCAAATAAAGATTATTTATTTATTTATTTATTTATTTATTTATTTATTTATTTAACACACAGAGAGACAGACTGAGAGCCAACACAAGCAGGGGGAAAGGCAAAGGGAGAGGGAGAAGCAGGCCCCCCGTGGAGCAGGGAGCCCAAAGTGAGACTCGATCCCAGCACCTGAGCCGAAGGCAGACACTTAACTGACTGAGCCACACAGGTGCCCCTGTTTATCAAATAAATCAAAAGCAAGATTAGAAAGGGACCCAAGTCTATGACAACGTTGGCAGTAGAAGCTAGAACAGCTCTAACATGGTGGTTCTCAAATCGTGGTCCTAGACCGGCAGTATCAGTACCCCCTGGGAACCGAACATAAGTGCAAATTCTGAGGCCCTGCCATAGAACAATGAAAAGAAAAACTCTGGGAAGAGGACCAGCAGTCCGATAAACAAGACCTCCTGGTGGCTCTGGTGCATGCTACAGTTTGAGAACCGGTGCCCAAGTGGCTTCCATGGTTACCCACATGACTGGGTTCTATCCTTTAAGAGCTGAAATCAGGTTTTCATAAGCACACAGCTGAATTCCTTGGTTTTGGGATGACTCGGGAGAAATCATAACTGTATTTCAAAAAGTATACCATTGGGGTGTCTGGATGGCACTCTGGGTTAAGTGTCTGACTCTTGGTTTTGGCTCAGGTCAGGATCTCATGGGTCGTGAGATCGAGCCCCAGGTTTGGCTCTGCACTCACTGCAGTCTACTTCAGATTCTCTCTCCCTCTCTCTCTGCCCCTCCTGCTCATGCTCTCTCTCTCTATAAAATAAACAAATAAATCTAAAAAAAAAAGTGTACCATTTCCTCCCTTCCTTTCTTCCCTTCCTGAACTCCCTCCCTCCCTCCCTGTTATAAGCATATCAGTGGAACTGCCGTGATATGGTACTTCAAATTACTGCATATAATTCCTAGTAATATTTCTATTTTTAAGAAAAAAAATATATATCCAGATGTGTTAAAGGAAGCTGAGGAGAAAACTCCATTTTTCCCCTAAAAGTATTTTTATTATTTTTTTCATTTTTTTACTAATTTCCCCCCTAGAAGTATTTCTAGTATTGAAATAGAATTCCTTAACTCGTTTGCTAAGAATTACAACTTTACTAGAAAGAGATATGTAATGATATATGATATATGTACAAGTGAGATAAAGACATATGGCTCATTTAAACTGGGACATTCATTATATTTAGCACGTTTAATTTAATTTGTGATTTAAAAATTCTTAGTTTAGCTTAAACTACAGCCTTCTAAGTCCATTCATAAGGCAGGAGAGCAAGCTCAAACTCTGCCAACATGACTAAGTGCTAAAATATGTAATAGAATTTTACAAGAGACATTTAAAAATGTAAATAAGACATGTAAGTTTGATTCTATGTCTTGACTTACATCATATTATCACATAAATATTTTCCATTTTGTAGTAAAATGGTACATCATGGTGAATGACAACTTCCTTACCATATGTATTTTCTAGGCAAATGGAAGAATGAAGTAGATGGCCTCATTCTCTCTCTCTCATCTATTTTATATATAAAATATTTAATAAAATATATATAAAATAAGTTTATATATAAAGTATAAGATACATATGCTGTCTACATTATATACATCACAGATAATTTGAGGTTTAGTCTCTTTGGCTAACAAATTACTTAACTGATAACATAAAGTTTTAGTAATCTCAACAGTAAAATGGAGGGATGGTGAATTAGGATGTTCTCTAAGGAATTTTTATAGAGCTTGAACTTTCTATTAATCTGTGAATCATTTTCTTTTTAAAATAAATCTATGAATCCTTTTAAAAATGGTTTTGTCTGGGGCGCCTGGGTGGCACAGTTGGTTAAGTGTCCCACTCTTGGTTTCAGCTCAGATTGTGATCTCAGGGTTATGAGATCAAGCCCTGCGTTGGGCTCCATGCTCAGCGTGGAGCCTGCTTAAGATTCTCTTTCCCTCTCTGCCCCTCCCCACCATGCTCACAAGCATTGTCTCACTCTCTCTCAAATAAATAAATCTTTAAATAAAATTAAAATGGTTTGATTGAAGACTAACATCCATACAAGGTAATGTATCCATCATAGCATACAATCCAGTGAATTTTCAAAAACTGGATGCTTGAATATAACCAGTACCCAGCTCTAAAAACAGAAGAGTTGCAGACCCAGAAGTCCCATTATGCTCCCTTCCAGTCACTACCACCTCTCCACTGGTTACCACAATCCTGAATTATCACAGAAAGCTTTACCTGTCCTTGTAATTTGTATATAAATGAAATCATACCACATGTATTCATTCCTGTCTGCTTTTTATTTAAACTCAAACTAATGTTTGTGACATTCACAGATAATGTTGATTATAGCTATAGGTTGTTTATTCTCATTGCTACAGAGCTTATGATTGGGTGAATACATGATGATTTATTTATTTATTTTACTGGTGATGGGCATTCTTGCTTTTTGCAGTATATTACTTACACATAAGTTAGATCTTCTGTGTGTGCCCCACATGTTTCTTGTGCTCTTATGTGCCCTATCTATTCTTTTTTCCTTTCTGCCCTTCAATCTAGGTATCTTCTATTGATCTCTATTCCAGTTTACTTCTCTTGGGTTCTGCTGTGCCCAATCTGCTTTTATTTTTTTAAAGATTTTATTTATTTATCTGAGAGAGAGAGAGAGTGAGCACTAGTGGGTAGAGGGGCAGAAGGAGAGGGAGAAGCAGACTCCTGGCTGAACATGGAGCCCAAGGTGGGGCTCAATCCCAAGACCCTGAGATCTGACCTGAGCCAAAATCAGGAGTCAGCCACTTAACCAACTGCAGCCTGCCAATCTGCTTTTAAATTCACCCAACAAAGGCTTATTTTCTAATACTGTATTTTTCTGGTCTAAATGTCAATTTGATTTAAAAATATTTAAAAATACATTTTAATTCTCTTTTCCATCCATCTCCTTTGACCATCTTTTCTTCCACGTTCAATATATTATCTATAGTTACTTCAATGTCCTTGTCTATTTATTAACTACAGTGTCCAAATCATGCATGGATCTGCTTGTCTACTTTTTTTCTTGATTATTGATTGTATTTTCTTGACTCTTTGCACAGTTAGTCCTTTTCATTTTCCTTGACACCATCTATATAAATGAACTGTAGCACCTCCACACAATGTTATTGTCCATCAGGTAAGGTTTCTCTTTTCCTTTGTTAAGCAAACAGGCTGAGGGGCCGATGACTCCAGTTCAGTCTAGGCTTGAGCTAGGTTAAGAGGCTCAGTTGCAGTTTTGGTTTACCTTTGGTTTACCCCTATTCCTAAGGCATGTCCCTCTTAGTCTTCTGATTAAGATACCGGAATGTCTCCCTTTCTTCAGCCCTTAAACACAAATCTAGCTCTTCCTTTGGAGACTCTCCACCCAGATCTCTAGCCATCTGTCCCATGACACTTCAAGATGTAGCCAATCTCTTTCGTCTCCTTGACTTCAGTGTAAACTCTTTGAGAATAAACACACAGCACATAATATACTGACTGAATACAGTAGGAAACCAAAGGACATTTCTTTTACTGAATTGAATTAACCAACCTCATTACAGCTCATATGTATTTCCTTCCACTGTTCCTTATGTTATTAGTGTTCACCAATATAAAGTCCATACAGACCCAGCTACTTTTTTACAGAAGGTAAAATAGAGAGAATACTATGTTGAAATGACAGTACTTGAGTGATTCCTTATTCCAGTAATTTCAAATAAAACTAAATAAAATTATATATATAAACACATACCTTGATTCTTCCAATAGCTTCTAACTATATGGTCTAATAAATACTAACAACCATAATTTCTATAAATCAGTAAGCTATTGTGGTAATCAGGGAAAGCCACATGAATCACAAAGCCTCTTCTCTCCTTTCTTTCCCTTTCCTTTTATTCTCCTTGCCTTCTCTCATCTCTCTGATTTTTCCTCCATCCCTTGTCTCTAGACTTCTCCTTTCACTATTATCTCCCTCTTGCTCTTTTTCTTTCAAACTCATTTCATTAACCATTATTCTTTTGCCTTTAATGAAAACTCCAACTTGTTTGTATGTCACTAGAAAGAGTGACATATAAAAGAGTCAATGTTCTGTAGGCATAGTCTAAAAACGAAAATTTTTTTAATTTAAAAATTAAGCAATGTGGGGCGCCTGGGTGGCTCAGTCGGTTAAGCGGCTGCCTTCAGCTCGGGTCGTGATCCCGGAGTCCCGGGATCGAGCCCCACATCGGGCTCCCTGCTCAGTGGGGAGCCTGCTTCTCCCTCTCCCTCTGCCTGCCTCTCTGCCTACTTGTTCTCTCTCTCTGTCAAATAAATAAATAAAACCTTAAAAAAAAATTTAGCAATGTAATAAATCAATTCTGCAATTTTTTTTCAGCTTTCTTTGACCCATATGGGAAGAAAGAAGTTAAGGTTGAGGACATGGTGATTTCACAACTTTGAAATAAAGTATGGACTATTAGAAGCTCTGGTAGCATTAATGATTAAAAAAAAAACCACTTGTTAATCTTTACATTTATAACAATTATAAACTCTCAGAAAAATAAAAAATAAACTATTTGTACTTGAGGGTGACAAAAAGAAAGTAGAAACTGAAGGAAATTTGACCCTTATACTGGGTGAGCTCTATTTTTATATAACTTCTCTTCTGAAGTCACTTCGCAGCTGGGAGACATAAGCTAACTAGAACAAACGCTGAAAATAAAGGGGAAAGAAAATCTCAGAAAGAAGAGAGACCCAGAGTGGTGAAAACCCCAAACATGTATGTAAACCACAATAAACCCCTTGGATGATCCCTAAACCGTGTGTGTGGAGGGGAGAAATCTCGCTTAGCCAAGCAGAAAGCAACAGCTGGGAAGCTTAAAAATGTGACATAGACTTTAGATACTACCTACACAGGGAAACATAGTTTGGAGTTGAATCTCACCAAACCAAAAATCCTTGGCAAACATATCGATCTTTCACAGAAAAGCCAAGCAAAGACTATGTGTTGAGTCTCTATTCAATCAGGACAGACATGCCATATAAAATGTAGATGTCACCTTCACAAAATCAAGGAAATCAGCCAGAAGTTTAATTGTCTGCTAGGAAAAATGGTCCATATTCTTTAGAAGAATACAATGGGACATGGAATCTCTACAACATATCACCTCAAAAAGACTAATATATAATAATAATATAAAAAGTTACCATACATATGAAGAATAGAAAAATGTAACACTAAGTCCAGAGAATGTCCGTGGATGACACACAGACTTTGGGAATAGCAGGGAAGAACTTCCAATCAGTTATTGTTTTACATATTCAGTGACATAAAGATGAATGTGGTGACAATGAAAGAACAGAAATCTCAGTGCAAAAAATGTAAACAAAAATAATTCTACACTTAAAACTACAATATTGCAAATGAACAATTCACTGAATTGTCTTATCATCAGATTGGAGGTAACAGAAGAAAGCCTCAGTGAACTTGAAGACAAAAAAAACCCCATAAATTATACATTTTGAAAAACAGAGAGAAAGATGACAGGGAAAAAAAGATCCTCAGTGAACTGAACAGTCTAATGTCTGTGTAATTGGAGTCCCAGTAGAAGAAGCAAAAGACAATGGGGCAGAAAATATATTTGAAGAAACAATGAAAAATATTCCCAGAGTTGTTCATGTCCATTAACTTGGAGATCCAAAATGCTCAGCAATCCTGGAGGAGGAATGATACAAAGAAAAACACACCTAAGCATATCATAATCAAACTAACTGAAAGCAAATATAAAGAGAAGGACTTGAAAATAGCCACAGAAAATTTGTGCAGAGGAACAATGACACGAATTACTGCTGACTGTTTCATCAGGAAAAAATGCATTTCCTGATGAAAAAAAAGACATTTAAAATATCTTTAAAAGGCTGAAAGAAAAATATCTCAATCTAGAATGTTTTTTATTAAGTTCAGTTAGCCAACATATAGTACATCATTAGTTTTTGATGTAGTGTTCAATGATTCATTAGTTGTGGAAGGAGCCAAGATGTCCTTCAATAGACAAATGGATAAAGAAGATGTGGTTCATATATACAATGGAATATTACTCAGCCATCAAAAAGGATGAATACCCAGCATTTGCATCGACATGGATGGAACTGGAGGGGATTATGCTAAGTGAAATAAGTCAAGCAAAGAAAAACTGAATGGGAACCCAGAATTTTATATTCAGTAAAAAGACCTTTTGAATAAAGGCAATAAAGACATATTAAATTACATGAAGGAAAACTGCAAAAAATCATCACAAGCAGACCTGTGCTAAAAGAAGTATTAAAGGAAGTTCTTTGGTTGAAGGGAAATGACACTACATGGAAACCCAGATGTATAAGAAAGAATGAATGCAAATTATATGTGTGGAAAAAAATATGAGTACCATTTAAAACAATTTTTTATAAAGACAACCAATCATTTAATGCGAAATATACAGCATTATAAAAGACCCTTGAAACATTATAATTTCAGGGACACCTGGGTGGCTCAGTCCATTAAGCGTCTGCCTTCGGCTTAGGTCAAGATCCCAGGGTCCTGGGATGGAGCCCCGCGTCGGGCTCCCTGCTCAGTGGGGAGCCTGCTTCTCCCTCCGTCCCCCCACCTGCTTGTGCTCTCTCTCTCTGACGAATAAATAAATAAAATCTTTAAAAAAAAACCATTATAATTTCATTTAACTGTCTCCATCTTTTTTGCTATTGCTGTCATATCCATTACAACTGCATATACTACAAACCACACACTATAATTATGTGAAGGAGGTTAAATACATTTATAATGTTTCAAGGGTTCTAGATTATTACATGAGTAGATTGTTGTAAATTAAGAGCTCTTATTGTAATTCCTACAGCAACCACAATAAAAGAATACAAAGAGGTAGAGTTAAAAGGCCATTAGAGAAATTAAAATGTAATACTAAAACTTATTTGAATAACTCAAAAGAAAGCAGGAAAGAGGAAGAGAGAACAACTAGAAAACAAATAGTGAGATGGTGGTCTTAAATGTAATTATATCAACACTTAAGTCAAGTGTAGCTTGGCTAAATCCTCCAATTAAAAGGGAGTTTGTCAGACTATACTAGCAAGCAGAATAATTAAATGCTACATTCCAGGGGTTAAATTTTTTTTCTAGAAGGTCCCGATAGTAAATATTTTGGGCTGGCAGGCCATATGGTTTGTGTTCCAACTCTTCAACACCGGCCTTATAGTATGAAACAACACAACAGTATGTAAAGAAATGAGCATGGCTGTGCTACCATAAAACTTTATTTACAAAATCAGGCAGCAGCCTGAGAGTCATAGTTTGATCAACCTTACTGTATATGAGATGTACTTTAAGTAATACAGAGATAGAAAATTGAAAATAAAAGGAGAGAAAAAATACACATGTAAACAGCATTTGAAAGCACTATAGCTATATTAATATCAGGCAATGTAAAATTCAACACAAGGAACATTACAGCAATAATGAGAGTTATAAGAGGTGCAATACCTAAGGAAGTCATAACAATTTTAAGTGTATCATTAGTGAAAACATAAAGCAAAAATGGACCGAATTAAAGGGAGAAATAAATAGACAAATACACAGTCTTATTTAGAGAATGTAATATGCCTGTTTCAGAAGCTGATAGAATTTATGGGCCAAAATCCCATATGCACAATCATAATGAAGTAACTAGTACTGAGCTAGCTCCAGTATTGGAAGTGTATGCTTATTACCCTCTTACATGTGAAGTGATTTCATGTAATTTGAAAAAAATCTGTAAGGATAAGAAGATATAAACAAACTATTACCTACCTTAATCTGGCATAGAACTATAGAACACTGTAGCCATCAACCACCAGGTATTTTTTTATTCAAGCGCCCATCTAGCACCACCAGGTAACACAGCATGGTTGCATGGTAGGCCAAAAAGAATAGATCTCCATGCATTTCAAAAGACTAAAAGCTTGCATAAGCTTAACAAAACAGAAGTTAATGAGAAATGTTTGGAATTTAACAAACTTTGGAGTTATATGGCTCCAAAGAAACCACGAAGGAAATCCGGAAACATTTTGAGCTAAATGAAGATGAAAACACAATATCCTGAAATTTGTGGAATGCAACTAACACAACGCCGAGAATGAAATTCATGGTTTAAATGCTTGTGTTACGAAAGAAGAAAGACTAGTATCAGTTATCTAAATTTTTAATTCACTTTATGAAATTAGAAAAAGAAGAGAAAGTTGAACTCCAACTGGAAGAGAGAGAATAGTAATCCTAAGAGAAAAAAGAATTAAAATTGAAAATAAGCAATAGAAATGAAAACAAAACAAATAAGAAAGTTATTTGAAATTATTAAGAAAATTGATTAATTCTCTAAAAAGACTGAGCATGATAAGGGAACAAAATACAAATTAACAATATTAGAAAAGAAAGTGTTACCACTACAGAATCGGAATTCTATGGGTAACTTTTCTTTTTGCAAAAATGTCAACAACTTAAATGAAATGGACATTTAATATTCAATAATCAATATAATTTATCAGAATAAAGAATATAAGAAAACAGTATGATTTTTTTTTGTACAAATAATGTAGATGTAATGAGATGTAGAAAGAGCATTTGAGAAAATTAAACAGTAATTTGTGATAGAAACTTAGTAATCTAGGAATGTTTTTAAAAATTCCTTTAATCTGTTAAAGGACATTGTGTAGTAAGGAATTTGGCCTTGCCCCAAGAGAGGTTTGAGCTTTGTCCTCAGTTCCTAGGAGATAATCTCTAAGTAGTTAGAATACTCTGAATGCTAAGAGTGGCTTTCTTTTCCTGGTGGGTCTCTTCAATCACACCTTACTGCTTGTGCTGAGAAGATGTCTTAGGATAGGTCCATCAACACCCAATGGCCTTAGGGTGCGGCTGGCCACACCTGAAAGAGCAACTATATGGTTTAGAGCTTTAAGTCATGTGAATCAGCCTGATTTATAAGGTAGGGTGAGGCTGGAAATTGAGTTTAACCATATGGACAAGCAGTCAATCAGTAATGCCTGTATAACGAAGCCCCAGTAAAAACTCTGGACAGCAAAATCTTAAGTGCGTTTCTCAGATGGGCGATACTCCCTGCTTTTGCCACACATCAATGCCAGTAGAGTAACATGTCCCGGAAGATAAAGGGAGCTTCATATTTGGAATTCTCCCAGACTCTGCCCTATACTTTTTTTCCTTGGCCAATATCCATTACTCGTAACGAACATAAGTGAGAGTATATTAGATTCCAGTAAACTCTGTATTTCTAGCAATTGATCAAACCTGAGCGTAGTTTTGGGAAACCCTCAATTTGAATTGGTATCAGAAGTGAGGGTGTTCTTATGTGAACTCTTTCTCTAACTTTGTATTTGGACCCTACCTTGCATCTGGGGTCAGAAGTCTTGGGCAGACTGGGCAGTTGGAAGGATTGTACCTTAGCTTCACAGTTTGGCTAACTTTGGATAGGCATATATGAAAAATACAGAGCCAATATCATACATAATTGCAAATATTGAACAGTTCCCTCCTTAAGATTAGAAATGGAAGGATTTCAACAGTTCTATTCAACATTGTATTGGAGGTCTCTATGAGTGCAATAAAGAAAGAAAAAGAAATATAAAAAGCATACAGAAGGGAAAGGAAGAAGTAAAATTATCTCTATTTTCAGATGAAATGATTGTTTACATAGAAATCTTAAGGAATCCACAAAACAACCAATAGAATTAACAAGCGAATTTAGAAAGATAGTTGTACAGATTCCAACAACAAAAAATTAATAATATTTTCATATACTACTATAAAAATGGAAAATGAAAATTGCAAAATAATTTCATTTATAATAGCTGCAAAGGACATAAAGCATAAGAATAAATTGTGTAAGATATGTCAATATCTACATTAAAGATTATAAAATACTGCTAAGAAAAAATGGAGAGTAAATGGAGAGATATATGATGTTCATATTTTGGAAGGCTACATAAGAGGTCAAATTTAAGATTCAAATCTACTCAAATTTATCTATAAATTCAAAGCAACCATAATCCCACAAAGCTCTTAATTTTTTTGGTAGAAATTAACAAGTTGCTAAAATTTATATGAAAATGCAAAGAAATAAGACTTCTAACACAAGCAGAACATCAAAGTTGAAGGACTTACATTATTATTACTACTACTACTACTACTACTACAACAAATATTCCAAGGCCAAAAGAAAGTCTTTTTAATCTATGCTGCCAGAATGAGTTGACAAATACATGTATGGCAAAAGCAAAAACCAACCAAACAAACCACCTTTATCTTAGATGTATCATATCCTCAAATGTATAAAGTTTCTAGAAAAAGACAGAAAAATATCTTTGCCATTTAGGGATAAGCAAAGATTTTAAAGAGTGAGCACAGAAAGCACTAAACATAATAGGAAAAAGTTCCTAAGTTGTTCTTCATTAAAATTAAAAACTTCTGCTCATTAAAATACAGCATTAAGAAAAGAAAAAGAAGCCAAGTCACAGACTAGGACAAAATAGTCACAATATATCTATAACAAAGGACTTTTATACAGAATATGTAAAGAACTCTTACATCATGCACAAAAAAACAAATACCAGTAAAATCATAAGTAAAAGACCTGAATAGTCACTGCACAAAAAAATGATGACCAGCAAGTACACAGAACTTAAAATCGTTAGTCTCAGAGAAATGCAAGTTAAAACCAAAATTAGATAAAATTTCACACCTCCTGGAATGGCTAAATTAAACAGAATAACAACACCAAATTTAGGCAAGGATGTGGAAGAACTGAAACTCTCAAATACAGCTGGTAGGAGTTGGGAACTGGACAACTACTTTGGAAAGCTGTTTGGCAATTTCTTATGAAAAATATCTACCCTATGACCTAGCAATTCCATTTCTAGATATTAACCCAAGAGAATGAAAACATATGCCTACAAAAATGCTTGTATAAGGATGTTTTTAGCCGTATTATTCATAATAGCCCAAACTGGAAACTAACCAAATGTCCATGAGCAAGAGAATGGATTAAAATAATGTGACATATTCTAACAATGGAACACTACTCAGTAATTTCAAAAAATGAAAACATCAATACATGTATCTCAGGAACATTATGTTAAATAAAAGAAGCCCGGCACAAAAGAGTACATTCTGTATAATTTCATTTATATGAGGTTCAAGATTCTCTGGTGATAACAATCAGTACGGTGGTTGCCTAAGGGAATGTGGATGGTGGGGCTGAACAGGAAGAGAGTCCAAGGGAACATTCTGGGGTGATGGGATGCTCTATTTTGTAACTGGAGTAATGGTCACAAGGGTGTATTACATTTATCAAAACAGATTTAATTGCACATTTATTGTAAGCATATTTTACCTTAATATAAAAACATTATGCTGAGAAAAGCTAAAACATATATGCCTTGTAGCGGTCACTGAAAGAACCGGGCAAAATGTGTGGTGAAAAACTGCATACCATTTGCACTTCCCTTTCTATTTACTTTCTAGGTGGATTTATTGGTCTAGAGACGGAGAGCAGCTTCTATGGTTTCATCAAGTTGTATTAAGTAGAAGGAGGTATCAAGGGGAAGGGAGTGACTAGAATTATTTCTCGGGAAGCTGTATTCAGGGCAAATCACGGTATCTTTCGATATATTTGTCCAGGTAAATCAGGCTAAAGATCACTGCTCACAGTGTGGAATTACAAAAAAAAGAGGTTGTTAGGGGTAATACGAAATATCTGTAGAATATGTTTGTAGAGTGAGAGCTGAGTAACTTCAAACAAATCGTTTTTCTTATCTTAATGTTTACAAAACAAAAGAAAAAAAAAGTAAGAAATGGTAAATGAAAATATCTCCCTTTCTTAATCTCACTCTCCAAAATTATAACTGCTAGCACTCTCATAATGCCTAATGTGTCAGACAGTGTTCTAAGTATGGCATAGATATGAAATTATTTCAGCCTTAGGTAACTCCATATTCTATTGAGACTAATAAAATTGCTTGTGATCACAGAGCTAGTAAGTAGCAAAACCAGGATTCAAACTTCAGGGGTCTTGCTCCAGAATCCATGCACCACGTTACACAGTTATACAAATATGCTAAGTGTTAGTGTACTAAATAGATACAAAAATAGGGTGGCTGGTGAGGGAGGGGGTATCATTGAGTATATGTATATATAAGATGTACATGAATTTTAATATTAATTTTTCCCTTTTTATTCCTGAGACCCCACTCTCTCTAGCAGGGAAAATCCTTTAAAAATTATTCTGATTACTTTGGCTTGGTTTGGAAATTGATGTGGTAAAAATAAAAATAAAATGTAACTTTATGGATGTATCTTTTTTAATTTTGGAAAATCTCAGAGATTTGAAAGAATTACAGAGGTTAGAAATGCATCTACTATCGGAAGGGAGGACAAAAATCATTCTCTTCAGCAAAATATTTTTTTGGTCAATTGATTCGAAGGACAAGTTTAGCCATTTATAAAGAATGAGTGCTTGGGTCAAAATTTTTATGGTTTCCCAAACTTTCTTCATTTTTTGGCTTTTTTGTAACTTTAAATATGAGAGAAAATTTAAATCACAGAATTACAATAATGTTGGAAGAAGCCGTAGAGGTCTAATCTGTGAGGCATGGACTAAAGTCCTAGCCTTAGGGTCAGTGGGCCTGGATTCTCATCCTCATGTGTCAAGTCTGAGTTTCAAGGCCTTGGATAAATACCTCCTCAGAAGCATGCTTGCTCACCTATAAATCGGGGGTAACAGGATCTGCTAAACAGGCTGCTGTGAGGGTAAATGTGATGGTGTCTAGGAAAGCCCCCTGGAGGTAACACAGGCTAACTAAACTGATGAGAGTCATGTAGCTGCTGCCCACCGTCATAGAGCTGCTAAGTAGAAGAAGGAAAAGAGGAATAGAGTTGGTCTTATTATTACTACTTTCCATTTTATATCCTTAGAATTTCTAAGACTTTTTATAGAAACTTTCCACTAAAATAGGGAATTCTGAAGTCCTCAGTAAAAATTTTTAAAAAATGGCCTTTCATTTAGGCCAATAGTGAATATGGGGACAATCCAATACATAAACAAATGGGAATTAAAATGAACATAAAAATTCTGAATATGTACAAGAACAAGATGCATTCAGCCTAAGAGTTCAAGGTGTTTCCTTAACGTGGGTAATGTTGGTATAGCACATAGCCTGGCTCAGGGGAAGGGGAAAGAAAAAGAAAGAAATGCATGTAAACAGACAGCTAGAAAAGATTTTAAAAATTGAAAACATTTTATTTTGAAGCAAGCCCTTTCCTCTGGAAACATTTCAGGTAATATCTAGCAGGAGAGGGGAGGGTCATGGATGGATGGTTCTGCCGTTTGAATGGCCAGTGATCTTGTGATTGCCTGGATGGGGACTCTAGCATTTCTACATTATCTTATTTCCCCTCTAGTTCACTCTGTTATTTACGGTTTGCTAGAATAATGGAGCATTTTCTTTTCTTCCTTCTTCTGACTGCCTGCTAGACCATGGGTAGGGAAAGAGAAAGAACCCAAAATTTGGATTAGCCCGATTTCTAATACAAGGGGAGAGGCCACATCAGCCCTGCACTTTAGAGCACACCCTTCCATCCCTTGCACTGTATTAAATGCTGGCAGGCAATCAAAGTCAGAGATAAAATTTTAATTCCAAAGAAGTCTTGAGGCAGCAAAATATATTTGAAATTATATGGGATATGGAATAATATACTACATGCATTATCTTGAATAGGTTAATTTCACAGAGACTTGGATGCTGTGAAATAGGGTTAACTGCATTTAACTCATTAAATTGTTGAGGATTTCAGTTAAAAAAATAAAAAGAAAAAAGACTAATAGGTGCTTATGTAGTGATAAATGACGGAAGTCATGAAAAATGTGCTATAGATGGTCCTCAGGCACGATCTTCTCAAATTATTCATTGAGGAGTTGATTTTCCCTCATGGGAACATACTTTCAATTTTAGAGTAGGTATTGATTAGAAATAGAATTCAGTTAAAATCAACTTTTTTGCAAGATCCTCTATATATCAGGAGACGCTAATGAGAAAAATTTTAGAAAGGCTTAATAACATTGTTAAGAAACAAATAACATTGTTTCTTGAAATTTCAGGGTTTCAGCCAAGTCCTCTTTCGTCTTTTTTCTCCAGTTTAGGACCATCTCTGTTTTTTCCTGAGACAGTAGTGGAATAATACAGCATTGCACAAGGCAGAACTGACAAGATATTTGTGAGTTTTAGACTTACATAAAAACGTCATGAAAATAGTCATGAGTTCCACAGTTGCAAAAGATAAATCTCTTGGTAAGTTTCCAATATTCAGACAATGTGTATTTTGAGATGACAAATATCTGGCTAGTGCTTACTTCCAGTTTAGTGTTAAGAAGTGTGGTGGTCAGGGGTCTCTTAAATGCAACCAACTTGGAAATTATGGTTTTAACAAATGCCTGAATAAGTTAGTGGCTACATCATGCTGCCTTTATATTTTTCCTTTTTCTTTGGCTCTTTGAATTTTTCATTATTGTTATTATTTCATTATTTATTTCATTATTATTATTATGTACTTACTGTACTATAAGATACACAAGAGAGGATGTGGAACTCAAATAATAGCAGGTAACTTCCTGGAGAGCTAAAAACAATGTTCAGAGGACAGAATGGAGAGAATGGAGAAAATAATAAAAAATAATAATTGAATCAGTCTTAGTTCTTTAATGTTCTCCTACCTGTTAAACAACTAGACATGAAGTGGGCTTAGTCAATCAATACTTTTTGCTTAGAACTGTGAATTAATACCCTACACACATGGAAAATGATCAGAGTCATCCACTTTCATTACCAAAAAATAGCCAATGTAAAGGAAAAATCTTCCAGTGAGAATATGTATGATTCAAAGCAGCAGAAGAATCATGAGTCCTTCTCTCCAATGAATATACCAGATCACAAGGTCAAGTACAACTACTAAGCATTTCTTGCTGTTCTCCATATTTGAAATAGATATAAAAATATGTAGCTCATACTAATGGAATGGGGAATGCATGTTAGCTAAGTATCACTAGGTATGTTAACACTCTTAAGTTCTACTTGGGCATAAAAGATTGTTTCCCCCTTTCTCCACTGACTTTTAAACATGCCAATGCAAAGAACTTCCCCTAAATGTTGTTTAAACCTCCCTGCTCTGTGAGCTGTATCACTGAGGCTTTTAAATAAGATTTTAACTCATAATTTTTGTTCTAAGTGTTTGCCATAATGGTGACTCACAAGATCGTTAATGGTATTATTTTGCAAGATGGTAAACATAGCGATATATATCTGGAGAAAAACTCTGGACTCTATCTTTATTAAAAAAAATCTCTCCTGCCCATGTAAAATGGTGATGAATTAGCTAATGATAGCAATGAAATCCTCATATTGCTTTGAAAAGTTGAAGTAGAAGAATAGAAAAGAAGAGAGTATACTAGACCCAAACATGGCCTTAGCAATTCTTAACTTGAAAGCTCTTGTTATGAAAGTGCACTTACTCTGGACATGGGGATTAACAATAACTCATCTTGCAAAAATGCTGGCTTATCTCAGAGGGCACTAGCAAGGAATAACTTATCAGGAATGCAGAACACTTAGCAAATCTTAAGATTTTCACAAATTCTTCATAAAAACACTTCAGTGCTTGGGATGAGAATTGCAATTTATTATTTTGATTACAAATAATATTAACTCTGACAAAATGGTTGCTCTTTTCAATTAAATAACAGTTACTTAGATGAACGTTCAAGTCAGATGGTAAAATCTGAACTTAATTTAATGAGGCACTTTAAAGGAAATCCATGAAGTCTTAACCCTTGACCTAAAGACACTATAAAGCCAAGTGTCCAGCATTCATTTATCCATGATTTTAATTTTGAGTCACCATATGATAATAACAAATAAAGTAACAACAAAAAATCCCACACACATAATTTTTTTTTATTCATAGGAGGATAAACGGCATCTAATGTGATCCTGGCAATTAGGATAGGATGATTAAGAACATTGAGGGGGTGTTCCAAAAATTTAGCATTTATTTGGTCATAATGTAGAAAACTGCTGTTTATTTTTCAGCTCAATTCCAGGATACAGAGAAATTTCATTTTTATTCTTTTAAGAAATAACATTACATTGGAATGCTTCAGAAATCCTAAGTAAATAAAATGGAAATACCCCATATCCCAAGCTGTTAGATTTGTGAGTACCTTATAGTGGATTATAAAGAGATAATAGGATTTTGACCAACAAGAAACTTATACACATAGAAGGAGAATTTTAATAAGATATTGCCTCTGGGCAATCTTCTAAATTTTCCACAGAAACCACAGACAAAAGCTCACATGAAGTGTTGGTAGGTACAATGTTCACTGAGAAAAAGAACACATTTGTCACCAAGTGACAGTGGGGACTGCTCAAGATGGGGGAGTGAGGTGCCGAGATCAGAAGTGACTGTACCCCGGTATGAGAGCGGATGCGTTCATCAACTACAACACACACCAGGAACATGTTTCTGCCTTACATGACCAAAAAACCAGAGAAAAAGGCATGGTGAGAGAAAATCAGACCTAGTGATTAAGCACACAGATGCTAAAACAGCTCTGTCTGAAATCAAATACAACTCCGGCCCCTATGAACCGTGTAACCTTAAGCGAGTCATTTAACCATTTTCTGCCTTAATTCTTTCAAATGTAAAACATGAGTAATAACAGTATCTACTTCAGAGATGAGTTGCAGGATCAAGACAGAGCTCATACGATGTGACCTTAAAAATTTCTGAGCTATTGACTCCCTTTCATGGCAGCTCCATTCGAATCTTACTTTCTTTACTGAAATTGCTTTCTTTACAGGGTAAGATCATGGGTCTTACTGAGTCTGCTTTTTCTTTTGATTTTCTTTTAAGTTAACTTACCTGACATGTTGAAAGGGGTGATGATATCAGACATCAAGAAAATACAAAATCAAGTCCAAATTTGCCACTACCTATACACATCCCCTTGCGAACATCAATTTCCTCATATTTGAAACCAATGGTATACCACAGAATCACTAAGGAAGCTTTAAAAATGCAAACGCTAGGACCCATCTCTACCCACTCACATCCAAATCTGGGGTCAAGGCTGGGGTGATGAGGACTATTAGGCATGTGTGTACGTTAATCTTCATTGGTTAATCAGATTTTCACTATAAACCACTGTTAGATAATTTGTAAAGTTTGGTTCCATCTGTATTATTTATGACTAATAATTTTTATTTATTTTTATTTTCATTTTTTTAAGACTTTATTTATTTATTTGACAGAGAGGCAGAGAGAGAGAGAGCACAAGGAGGGGGAGTGGCAGGCAGAGGGAGAAGGAGAAGCAGGCTCCCTGCTCAACAGGGAGCCTGATGTGGGGCTCGATCCCAGGACCCTGGGATCATGACCTGAGCCGAAGGCTGATGCTTAACCGACTGAACCACCCAGGCGCCCCTACAACTAATAATTTTTAATCTAAACACTATCTAAATAGTTTTTAAAGTAGTCTTGGTACTTTGTCTAATTTTCTTTTTAGATTGCAGAAAAAAATAATGACGAATTTTTCTTTTTTTCTGAATTAGATCCTTTTATGGACCAAAGTGACTTAACTAGAGCAGAGGAGAAGTGACAAGATAATACTACGTCACCAACAGTTTCACTGCTGGCCAGACCCAACACCGCGGGATGTACTAACCACTTTTAATTCATCTCCACCAACCTCAGCCACATGGTTTAGAACAGCTAACCTTTTGGAAGTATACGCTTTTTAAAACGCCCCGTAGGCATTGAAAAAAAAAACCCCAAATAATTGAGTTTAGACTATTGACTGAGAAAAATAAGGGGACACATGTGAAATCACACCCCAAGCCAATTCTCCAATGCTGGCAAAGCAGTCACTATGAGCTGAAAGCAAAACGTGATGATCAGCTTGATTTGGAGGATATGCCTTTCCTGTCACAGAAATGACATGCCCAGATGAAGTGAGCATCATTAACACACTGTATTGATAATTCTCCCAGTGGGGCGCCTGGGTGGCTCAGATGGTTGGGCGTCTGTCTTCGGCTCAGGTCATGAACTCCAGGTCCTGGGACTG
Source organism: Mirounga angustirostris (assembly GCF_029215605.1). Taxonomy (NCBI): domain Eukaryota; kingdom Metazoa; phylum Chordata; class Mammalia; order Carnivora; family Phocidae; genus Mirounga; species Mirounga angustirostris. The sequence continues at coordinate 51,713,953 of NW_026991709.1, read as the reverse complement.
AGCCCCACATTGGGCTCCCTGCTCAGCAGCGAGTCTGCTTTTCCCTCTTCCTCTGCCTCTCCCCACTGCTCCTGCTCTCTCTCTCGCTCTGTACCTCTGTCTCAAATGAATAAAAAATAATAATAATAATTCTCCCAGTGGAAGTCAGTGAGCAAGTAAGGTCTTCTTTCCATAACTTACTTTGATTTCTTCATGTACAGCCAGTAGACAACACCAGCGACTAGGGCAGCGAGGAGGAGACCAACAACGATTCCCACGATTAGTTTTGCCTGGTCATTCACCTTTTCTCTGTTTTCATCTACAACAGAGAAGAAAAGTCCATGCAGTTACAGACACCGCTAAGGATTTCTGAGAAGAAGTCAATCTGGTTATTATTTCTTATTAAAAATAATTAAGGCTTACTACTACTATGAGTAACATGCAAACTTGTGCTTTTAAAAGATAAAATTTTTAGCATTCTTACTATCTTGTCTCATTTGCTATTTTAATTTGAGTCAAAATTGTGGCAGCTAAGAAATTACTTATACAGTGACACTTCGTAAATCTTGAGCTGATAGTCAAGGAACAAGAGTCCGCAGCGTAGTACCTACCACTTATCTCGTCTGCCTCATCGTGCTCTGGAATACTTACTGAAATGAAAAATGTTAATATGAAATTAAAAACAAAACTTGTTGATATATGAAAGTCACCTTTACCATTATAGTATGATGTAATAATACTCAAAGACAAAATATCTATTCTACAGCTAAGGGTAGAAAAAAATTTACATTTAATAGAGAGTGAACTTCCCTACAAAGAAATTAATCTTGTTTTAAGGAGAGTCGTTAAAACTGCAAAGGTATTAATCTACCATAGAAAATTTCACAACTGACAAACTTTAGTGTTAATCCAAAATCCATATTAATTTCTCCACTATTTACCACCTTTTAATAGGACTTCTTTTCTTTAAGAGAAACAAGTTGCCGTGTATCAAATCTACAGTGCAGTGTTTCTCGACTTTTCCTGCCTCTGTGGCGAATTCATTTTTATTCTAGTATTCAGGGACTTGTCATTAGAGATGTTCTCACAGTCATGGGGGTGGAGGTTAAAACTGGGGATGTTTCAGAGGCAAAGAGGCATTATCTGTGATGTTCGTAGAAGCCCTCCAAAAGACTTGCATAGCACCATGCTCCTGGCCCATTTTAAGTGCCGGACCATCATCTAATATTACATTACATAAATATTCTTCTATGGACCTGCATCAGAACTTCCAACTACTTCTATTAAAATGCAGATTCCCAGACCCCTTCTCACACATATTATATTGGAATTTCAGTGCTCACTAAATTTGAAAACAACTGTATTAAATGTTCATTAAGCCACTGCAAGGTCTAGAAGCCACTACTCAATGGGTTAGAATAAAAGAGAAACTTGTGTTCAGGAAGAAAGGATAAGTTCTCTTTCTAGGTAGGACAAATCAATACTCGCTAAATTGAATTTTGAGAAGTCAATGCACCTATTTTAGAGTTAAATTTGCTTGGTTCTTTTCTCCTATCACTCCATCAGGCTTTTATATTCTAGTCATATTCTGTTAAGGACCATTATCTTTACACAGTTATTTTTTCCTAGCTCCAGCTACTTCCTAGCCAGTATATATCCCTATCCTGTTAATGTCACATACGGGAATCCAACTGACTGAAAAGTAAAAGTTTAGAAGGTCAGTTAGCATCCTGTCCAGAACCAAGCCTCATTCCAGGGCCTGCCCTGATTTAAGGTTGACATAGCAATAGGAACAATGATAGAATTGAAGATGATGGATAACTTCAAATTAAATGACAATTGTTTTCAGAAAAAGCTGCTCAACGTGTCAGTTTTTTTTTCACTTTTTCTAGGATAATTTCAATATCTAATTTTTAGCTATGACTCAAATATGATATTCAAAAGCATCAGTTTTGAAACTAGATTTCATAAATTCTATTATTTCCCTACCAGTTTGCTAAATGACTGTGCATGTGGCATTCCTATTCAAAATAAAGGTAGGATAAATGCCACAAAGAATTGGAATGCAAAATTTTAGCAAAATTAAAACTGTAACAAAAATGCTTTAAGATAATCTTTGAGTTATCTCTATTCTGAACACAAAACATGGATTAGATAACAATAACTCAGTTCTTATCCTCTGTTGCTCTTGGGAAATATTCCTGGACCAGATAAGGTCTCTGACCCATAAAACATAAAATGATTCAACAGTCAAGACAAGATAATACAAGGATGGACACCAGGACAAAAAAAAAGAGCCTATGATGATGATACCAGATGCAAAATAAATACATAAAACTTACCATAATGCAGTACAGGAAGATGGAATTGAAGATTTTAAACTAATGAAGAATAACTTCAAATTTTCTTACTTTTTTTAATGCCAGAAATGAAATACTCACTAGCAGAGACATTCAAGGAGTTTACTGTTCTTTCCAGCTGGTTTTCTGCTGTGCAAGTTAATGTAACATTCTCTTCAGGGGAAATGATAATTTTACTATAATACCTGCCATTGATATAAGGAGATTCCTCTGTCTGGAAAAGAAGAGAGAAGATGGGTTTCGAAAAAGAAATGGATTAAAACCTTGGGAAAAAGTAATACTGAGTGAAACAGGGGAGGTGCTTCGTAGTGCTATCTGGTATTCAAGGGTATATATAAGGTCATCGATAAAGACCAAATCAGGCTTCTATCTACAGCAGGGAGGAAGAAGATTAGTGAATCCATAATTGAGTTTCTGTTTATGCTCCTATTGTAAATTCTAATAATTAAATTAATTAAACTCTTCTCTTTTGATTCTCATGTTAGTTAATATTTTGGCACGATAGTATTTGTCTTAAAATAGTGATTGGTCACCAATTTTCTCTTAATAAACTTAAGAATTTAATTCTTATTTGTAAATTATGCCATTGTTTTTCACTTCAGGGGTTAATTCCTTTACCTTAAACCATTATAACTAAGTACTTATATATGTATGATTTGCTCATGGGAAAAATCAAACAACTTCTTGTTTCCTGAGCTAAATACAGAGAATGGATTATTTTTCAGTTCATTTGGTTTTTGTGAGGTCTTAAAATAAGAAATATTCACTTTCTTTTCTCTTCCTTTCAAGTAATCTCTATACGCAACGTGGGGCTTGAACTTAAGAACCCTGAGATCAGGAGTCACATCCTCTACCAACTAAGCCAGTCAGTCACCCTGACACAACTCAGTTTAATCTCTTCCCCAGGACTTGACTCCTAAATCCAACTGCACTAAAGCAAATATGTACCTGAGCTATTTTCTGAGTTGTATTATGCACACCATGTCCTACCTTGTTCTTTATTTGCTTTCTCCTCAACTATAGGATAAGGGCCTTCAGGACAAGAGATAGTCTCTTGCTTGGGGATATTGTCTAGTACCTGGGGCAGGAGTGCTTAGAGGCATCAATAGTTATAAAACAATAGATTCACCATGTGATTGAGGAGGGAACAAATAAAAGATTATGGATGGATTAGCACAAACCTAGAACAAGAAAAATAACATATCACCTAGTGAGCCAGAATCAATCCTTCTCCTTGACAATGAAGAATGGCATTGTTATTTTTATCCTCACAGTAAGTTCACATGCTATTTTTCCACTTCCCACTAGTATTTTTCACATGACTTTCTCACTGAGTCTTTGTTTTATCTCTATAAGGTATATTTGTTCATTCTAAGAGTGGCCTTTTAAATCTTTCTATCTGTTCATTCATCAAATATTTATTGTGTGCTTGTTTTTCTATTTTCTATGCTTCTATTATCAGTACCCAAAGGTTTTTTTTTGCTATAATTATTATTTAATTAATAATTAAATAATAAACCCTCCAGGGCCCAGTTTTAGAAAGAAATATCCCTTAACATGCATAAGTAAGCAAAGTAATGGAGGCCACTTAGAGAGCAAAAAGGATAGAATAGAAAAGAAAAAAGTCATTTTTGAAGATTTATTTATTTTAGAGAGAGAGCATTCACACTCAGGAGTGGGGGCGGGGAGGGAGGCAGAGGGAGAGGGAGAGTCTTAAGCCGACTCCCTGCTGAGTGCAGAGCCTGACACCACAAAGGGCTCAATCTCACGACCCTGAGATCATGACCTGAACAGAAACCGAGAGTCCGACATGCAACTGACTGAGCCATGCAGGTGCCCCAGAAACAGTCATTTTTGACGCTAACCTCCCCCCCTTTTCTGTACACTGTCAGCAATTTAGGTGTTTCAGGTCTTTATTCTGAATCAAGAAAACTGCATTTCCTTAGAGTTCAGGTGCCCAGAGCCATTCTGCCTTCCTCATGCACACTACCTTGTGTGTTACCATGACACTGAATAAAATCAGGAGTCATTTGCTTCAAGTGTGTCCACTCCTTTGGGGAGCTTTCATACTTGGAGTTATGCAAATATATATGCATCACCCACAAGTGAAAGAGCCAAACTTCACCTTGCTCTGCAAAACTATGTTGTATAAGCTGGACCAGCAGCTCAACTGCCCTGTCAGAGAAAGAAATTTTAAATTCAAACTGAATGCAACTCTGCTTTATGGATGCCTTCCTGGATTTCAATTGCGTCCAAAGCTGGGAAGAAGGCAGCACAGAAGATTCAGATAAGCAGATGGCACCTCTGGGTGTTCCTGAAGAGTCTTTAACTGGTTTCACTGAGAAGAGGGACATGAAGACTATTGTAGAGAAAATGGAATGTTAAATGGAAAGTATGTCAGCAACCTAAGCAAACTAGCAATTTAATGGGATGACAGTTCTGAACCCCTAGTGACAGGCCAGATTCTCTCTCTCTCTCTCTCTTCTTCTTCTTCTTCTTCTTTTTTTTTTTTTGTTGTCAGAGAAAATTATTGGTAGTGTCCATAAGTTCTCAGCCCTTTACTCTCACTAAAATGTCCTGACAAAGTTACAAATATTAAAGTTTGGTTGATGTCCCCTTTTGTTTAAAAGGAAACATCCTAGACACTATAATTAGCTAGGCTTATTCTGGCCCTAGGCCTGGCATACACAATTTAGACTATATGTTCACAGACAGTGACTGTGTTCCTCACCACCCTCCAGGGCCCAGTTTTAGAAAGAAATATCCCTTAACATGCATAAGTAAGCAAAGTAATGGAGGCCACTTATACTCAGATGTGTAAGTTTATGATGCAGAAAAGTGTATACCTTAATGTTTTAATCACCCAAGTTTCAGAAAGTAATGACCATGGAACAACACTCAATTTACATTCTTTTAAAAATAGATACTGACCACAACATAATGATTCTTCCATTCTCCATGGCCCTGGGATTTAAAATTTCTCTTTGAGCCATGTTCTTTCCTTTGGAAAAATTAAGAAGTTAGCAAAAGCTTCCTCTGAGAATAGATGCAAATTTCTTGTTGCTAACAAGCGGGCCTACAGCTTAGGCACTTCTGTAAAAGCCCACATCGGGCCGAGCGCGGCACGTTAACAAGAGGACAAATACTTGCTTGGTTTATGACGCTTCCACTGCCAGTAATTGTCCACTGTATAGCTGGCTTCGGAAAACCTTCCACATGGCAGATAATTGTTTTAGACAGTCCACTGGGATCAGTTTTCTTTGTCATTTTGATTTGAGGTTTTCCTAAAATATCATTAGAATTAAAATAAGATGTTACCCTAAGATCATGAAAGAAACAGGATGTCAAATTCTCAGAGACATTGCATTGGTGCTCCAGTATTTATTACCTTCTACTATGAGTGTCAATGACTCTCTCTTCTTTAGGCCTTCAACCTCTTGCAGAGCAGTTTCACAAACATAGTTTCCAGCATCCTGATAATGGAGACTAGAAAATGATGGGCTGGATCGAAGCCTGATGTTGTCCTGAGTAAACAAAAAAGCTAATTACTTCATACGGCTCAAATACAACTCTCCATGTATTTATGAGATTGTCGTGGAGCCTAAAATTATTCTTCCAGATCTGAGGAAAATGCAAGTTCCTTTTTCTTAACTTGAGATGCTTTCAAAAATAGATTTCCTTTGTAGTTTTACACATTCAGAGTTTTATTTCAGACTCTTTCATTTACTGAATTTATAATTTGGGACAAATTCATAAATTTCTGAGACTCAGTTTCCTTATTTTTGCAATGGGATAATAATCTTGCCATATTGAATTGTTTGAGGACTTAATTATGTAAGTAATATAATGTGTTTACATTAAGAAAAGTTCTCGGGCGCCTGGGTGGCTCAGTTGATTAAGCAACTGCCTTCAGCTCAGGTCATGATCCCAGGGTCCTGGGATCAAATCCCACATTGGGCTCTCGGCTCAGCAGGGAGCCTGCTTCTCCCTCTGACCCTCTCCCCTCTCATGCTGTTTCTCTCCTGCGCACTCTCTAATAAATAAATAAATAAATAAATAAATAAATAAATAAATAAATAATCTTTAAAAAAAAAGTTCTCAATTGATAATAGCTACTCCTTGTTGCAAATGTAGATGAACTAGTATTGAAAGACAATGGAGACCTGTGCTACGTTATCAATGATAGGCATAAATACCAGAAAGCCATTTGATAGGATGCATTTATCAAGACAGGGGATCCATTACAGAGCCATGGTAATTATGACAAAATGTTTTTAAAGAAATCATTACTAACAGCTTCCTACCCTAATTTCTATGAACAAAGGAAATGCAGCATTTCATTTTTAAAAAGCACTTGGTATACAGAAAATAATGCTATTTCACCAGTAATGGAAATTCTCCTAAGCAGACACCTAAACACAATCCTAACAGCATGTGGTCTTTCCCCACTATGAATTTTTCTCCACTCCCCATCAACTAACCAGTGGCTAGGCCATCTTGATCAGCACTACCGACATTAGGCATTCAATTAACAACAGTGACTGCAGTTGGTGTAGAAACTACTTTAGCCAAGTAAACTTAGTCTCTCTAGTCCTGTAGTAAAACAACAAGTGCGTATGATTACTGACTAGTCTAGTTGCCTAGAACTTGTCCAGCCCTTTTACCACAGACTACTACAAATACATTATAGTGAATATGCAGTCTACAAAGTGACATTTTAATTATCTGAGTGAACAAGAAGGGTGATGAGGCTCCAGTTAAAAGAGAATAAAATAAGAAACTGCACTTTAAAAGAAAGAAAGCAAGTCAGAGAGGATCTAGTGTTAAAAGTGATCAAAAAGCAATAAAATAATATATATTTTCAGCAAGAGGAAATTCTAACAATACATTTCTCCACAATTTTTTATAAAGATAATTCTTGTCAACTCCCCTGTGAAATGGTTTGTATGTGTTTCGTCAACACGTGCATTGGGTGTTTAGATATACTAGCTGAGGACTTGAGTAGTGGGATTACAGTTACAACCTTTCCCTTTGGTGATAATCTTGTCTCAAATGCAATCCTACATAAGTACAATCCTACTATCTCACTCTAAAAAGGTAACAATGACTGGGTTCCCAGTAATGGCTTACATTCCAGACAATTACAAGATTAGAGGCATTCACTCAGGAAATACTGACCAAGCTCCACTGTGTTCCAGGTGCTCCACTATGGCCCAGGGCTGAAAAGGTGCTACGAATCCAATGAACTCACATTCAGACACTTAAGGTCAGTTTCAGGCTGAAAGTTATCTAATCAGAGCACAGTGTTTATTAAACCCAATAAGACCTGAGTTTGAGTTGACTCTGCTACTTAAGAGCTTTCTGATTTCTCTCACCTCAACTTCTTTCTGAATAACATGGGGAAATAATAAATGTCCTGCATATTTCATAGGGTTCTTTTAAGTGTCATGTGAGAATAATGTGGGTTAAAACACACTGAAAATTGGTAAGCTCTAGAGCATACAACCATAAACATGTGTGTGTCCGTGAGCATGTGTGTATGTGTAGAATTCCTTAGTAGATACAGATAAATCAATGTCCCAAAGTAAATTTCAGACAATCAATTATGGATGCCATACTGTTGTTGAGTACCTCTAAAATTTTATTGTGACACCATTTATATGATTATAATATAGAGAAAGAGAGCATGAGTGTGGGTATATAAACATATTACCCATGAGTATACATATTTAGATGTCATAGTAAATGCAAAAGAGCCAAAAAGGAGTCAGTCCAAACAGTGTAAAATTGGTAATATTACCAAGAAATATGACTTACTTTCATCCATACCACGGTTGCATTCCTACTAGCAGATATTGTGCATGACACAGGCAAGGCATCGCCAATCTGCTTGGTCACTTCCCCACTTGGGTTTAAGGACAAATCCAAATCTGTGAAGCACAAAATCTACTTGAAATGCAAACTCCAGGAAAGGAAGACAGTCAAAATATTTTGGAGAAGAAAAGATGAAAGACAAAAAAAATCCTTCTAACTGTATTCAAAATTCAGAACTGATTTATGTGACCAAAATAACTGAACTGTAGTGTAATCAGTCCACTTTTTCAAGCCAGGTTTGAGACCAGTTTGGACAAGGAAATGGTCAATCTAACTGATTATACATTTATTTGCAGTTAACATGACTGATGTTTTGACTGCATAGAAGTATTCCCCTGGGGTCTATTACCTTAAGAAAAACAATTCTTAAATCACTTCTGGAAGAAAAGAAAGATGATGATTAAATAAATATTATAAAATGAGTTGGTAAGGCATGCCAGGAGAAAATTAAGTATATTTAGACAGCAGGTGATAATCTGAAAAACCATGAGGTAGTCTATTTCTTCAGAGAGAACTGACTATAGTAGTAAGATTTTTTTTTTTTTAAAACGCAATTCCATTTCTTATGCAGTTGAAATTTTAAATAAGATCTATTGTTAGGCACACTGTCAGCAGGCATCATTTTTTAAAAACAGGATAAACACATCTAAGGAGGTATAATCTTTCAGATGGAAAGTAATTTCTATAAAAATCTTACTATCACAGTTTGATCTGTATGAGGAAAATCTGATTTAATAGAACAAACATTTATTGTGCAGCTACTAATTTGCAAGCACTGACAGAGGGAGATACAGAGATGAATATATAAGCTTACAATTTACAATTTTTGAGGTAGAGGTAATACGCCGTCAGCTATGTGACTCTGATACACAGCAGCATGAAACCAGCACCTACTAGCATACATGCTACGGATTAGAAGTTCAATTAGTATTTGTTGAAAAACTAAAGGGCTACAAACAGAGGCAGAAGCAAAGACTTATGGGAGTGTAGAGAACAGAGCCAAAATGGGTTGCAAAGCAGTAATAAAGGCTTTGTATATGAGGTAGTATCTGCTTGTGGTCCCTGACCGTTGAGAAGGGCTTTGATAAATGGAGATACAGGGAAAACGTCTGCCACATAAACAAAGGCAGACTGCTGACAGTGTGGCAGATTTCACCGTAGTGAGTAATCTGGTATGAATGATAAGCCTATGTAATTAGTGGAGGCCAGACTATAAAGGACTATGCCTGCCATGCTAAGAGTTGAGACTCTTTTCCACGGCAGTGGGGATTTCCTATTGCACCCCGTGCTTCTCCTTGGCTTTACATATTGTAGCTGCAGTGGGCTGATAGCTGGCCAACATCACTTTTAATACCTGTTTTTGCTGTCAGACTGTAAGAACCATGAAGGTAGGACCCATGCCTTTTGTTGTCACTGTGCATTCACAGTGTCTGCCACATGGTAGGCTCTAGAAAACAATTACTGAGTGAAGGAAAGAAGCATGTTTTCACAGTTTCTCATTAATATTAAAATATGCATTATCACATAGAAAAGTGGAGTTTCCTCAGAAAATCTGGATTGATTACATTTAGATGAAAACCCTATTCAGGGAGAGTGAGAAGCTTTTGTTAGTTGGACAGTTAATTTGCCAGTGAGAAGATAAAAGAAGTGATTTTAAAGGCTGATGATGGACTTTGGAAGTTCTGATGAAGAGTCTATCTGTGCACGAATTGGCAGAGGAATAGGAGATGCTTCATCAGCAGCTATGGATCTGTGGGCGGGCAGCCCTGATGAGGGGTCTGTTCTGCAAACATGTGCGAGCGTGGCTTGGTGCTTCTCTATCCACACTCCCTTTAGTCAGCTATGGAAAGGAGACAAATCTTGTTTTCAGACAACAAACAAGCAATCAAGGATAAATGGGCAAAAAACAGGATTTTTATGTTTTCGTTTCATGTAATTCAGAGTAAAATCTTCATTTATTTGTAATCCTTATTTCAGCTTTTAAAGAGAAATATAGGCCTTAAAGCCCAATGTTATAGTCTACCTTTCAAAACCCAAAAGCATTTAAATCCAATTAAGTGCACTGAAATCCAATTAAACTGTTACATACTTTTGTTTAATTTTGTTTTTCTTTATCACAGCTGATCACTGAGGTACAATGCGGCTGCACCACATTTGCCTTATTACTCTGCCAACTATCCCTCCCTGACTGATCTACAGGTGATACACATAAGGGCCCTTTCCTTTTAGGGTCCTGAGTAGCTGGCATCTCTTAAACCTAAGCTTACTATACTATCTCTAAGCACTGGATTATTGGTTACTGGCCCACAGATCTCATGGACAATGATATCAGAGAGTTGTTTCACAGGAAATTCTATAGGCTGGTTATATTCTCTCACTTCCTTTTTTTTTTTTTTTGGTCATGGAACAGGCTGGATAAATGGTGCCAGGACTGACTGGTCCTCAGAGAAAAAGTAGCATTGTTTTTATCCTGAGAGATCACTGCTTTCTCTCTAACCAGTTTCTGATGGCAGACACACTCAGAGCTATACAACATGAATATGGTGCAAATAGAGAAATGGCCTGGCTGTGAACATTTCTTAACAGTCTTCTATTTTTATAGGGCTCCCCAGGGTGTGCTCCCAACATCAGACACTCAAAAGCAACCATCTGCTTACTCTATTCCCCAATGTATCTCCTTGTATCTCCCTCGAAGTTTTAGCTCCTATCCTATATGTTTTCCAAGCATTATAGGTAGAATGAGAGATTTAGAACCATTTCCTCAGAATAATTTCTAGTCTCTTTCAATTTTGAAACAAAGAAACCCCTCATACTTAATGGAATTAGAGCACATCATGTCTAGAGAAACTTTACTGCAATGGAGGATGTCAAGAGGTGCTACTGGGTACAAAGTTTGGCCTATACCTCCAAGCAACACTGACATTTGCCTAAAGCACTCTGTAAATTCTAGTGTCACCGGGGAGCAGTTCAAATTAGTTCCCCCTGGGCGCCTGGGTGGCTTAGTTGGTTGGGTGACTGCCTTCGGCTTAGGTCATGATCCTGGAGTCCCTGGATCGAGTCCCGCATCGGGCTCCCTGCTCGGCAGGGAGTCTGCTTCTCCCTCTGACCCTCCCCCCTCTCATGTGCTTGCTCTCTCTCATTCTCTCTCTCTCAAATAAATAAATAAAATCTTTGAAAAAAAAAATTAGTTCCCCCTATCCATAATGCATCACGTATATCAAGAATATAGACTGTCAGAAATTATAAAACAAAGGACTTAAAGTGCTCTTTTTTATGTATCTCTTTTCCTATCACACTAAAGCATAACTTCGGGAGTATCTGGAGGTCAAAAGCAGGATAAAAGTTAATAAATACGTTCAGGGTAATTTTGAAGAGTTTCTGTTTCCAGAAATTTTCTATTCTTCTATACAGAGGCCAATAAATGGCTTTTAGTGGTCTCTACCTCTGCTGCTTCCAAAAGTTGAGTCTATAGTAACTATGTATTGCTTGGGTTTTGGTGCTAATGTTATTCTGTAATAATAATAATAATAATAATAATAAAGATACTTAATCTACACTTTTTTCTGGGCCTAGTGCAAACCTTGTGAACTTTTGAGAATATCTAAATATTTTCTTAAAATATAAAATGAGTAATTTCTTTAAGATCCACATGAATATTTAGTTGATACCACAAATTGAAGACATTTAGAAAGAAGATGGAAGTTTACCACTGCCAAAACTTGCGCTTATTCGATCCACTTAAGATTTCAATATGCAGTGCAAATCTGGACCAAAGCTGAGGTTGCTTTGATGCACTTCAGTAAGTCTATTGAAACCACGCTATTTAAGGAAAATATAGTTGCACTTTATTTGAAAATACAGCCAAGTTAGACTATTAGAGGCCTTTCAAGTGAAGTTGATAAAGAAGAATAGGGTGACTTACAGTGAACGGTGATGGCTGTTGAAGCAATCATGCTTTTTTTGTCTATCAGGGAGCATTTGTAGTCTCCTGTTGCATTGCGCCTTACATCTGTCAACGTGTAAGTATTTGAGCTTCTTATTCCTTCAGGCTGTCCCTTTTGATAGAGGTAAAATGTCAGATGATTACACCTGGTAGCTACAATGAGATGAGTTGTATTTCTTGATGAAAATAGCATTTTCTTTTGTAAGAAAAAAAGGGAATGTGTTTCTATGATTGGACAAATGGGAGTAGAATTTGTGTTGTCTGATTTCTGGAAAAATAATTGCCATTTTGATTCTAAGGAAATTGAGGTGCTAATAAACATGATATTGATGACATCTTTTCTATTGACAGCAAGGCTTGAATTTGAGAGTTAAAGCAAATTTTTTTTTAAAAATCTAGTATTTCATTTTATATTTATGTCTTCTATTCATCAAAAAGATTTGAGGCAGCTTAAAAGAAAACATGCTACATATCCAAATAAAAAGGAGAGGAAAAAAAGAAAGGAAGGAAGGGAGGGAGGGAAGGGGGAAGGGAAGGGAAGAAAAGGAGAAAGAAATGGGGCGAGGAGAATTTTTTTTTTTTAAAGAGTGAAGAAAAAGAAAAGAAAAGAATTAATAAACTAAGAATAGAAAGAATATAAATGAACTATACAGTAATAAAAAACCATAATCATCAGATATTGTTGTAAAGCTAAGACACAAATTTGGCTGTCATCCCTGATAGCCAAGGTAGAAACATAATTAGTTTCAGAAGTTCATTTGCATATAAGACAAAAACAGTATGTTTTTGAACATACTGTTCAAAGAACATATCATTATTTATTGGGAGAAACAAAGTTTTCTATCAACATTTAAGTCTAAAAGAAATCAGCTATATTAGTCTTCTGAGTAATTAGTCTTCTGAGTTCTGAGTAATGAGCCTTCTAAGTAGATGATATTCTTAAATGCTGCTGAGAAAGGTAGTGGGTGACATTTGTAAAGATAACCCTTAAGTAAATGCAATATAAGGTTGTATGTGGCTTCTCTCAATGGAAGGTTATGTCATACACAAACCTAGGAAGAGCTCTGGGAGAGCAAACAAGTGTCCTCAACAGCTCTCTCCTAGTCTGACTCCATACTACCATGATATCTAGAACACATCCTAGAGGAATGTTCCAAATTATCTTCTCTACATATCATTCCTTTCAGCTATCATATTGATAAAAGTTGAGGAGCTGGCCCTTCAAGACCATATGCCATGGCAAGATATAGCCCCTAGCTTTATTCTCTCAAGCTAAATATAATGTGCAACAGAACGGTCCTACTTCAGAGGGTCAGAGATGTATTCAGGAAGGCACTGTGGGTAGATTTAGAATCTACATCATTGCTCTCATCATTCTTCAGTTTAGCGTTATCTATTTTTGAAGAACAGATTCTTATAGCTTATCTAGATAATGAAAACTAGAGTTTTTGTAATTATGGTTTCCCATGATCAGCTTTTTTTTTATGTTATGTTAATCACCATACATTACATCATCAGTTTTTGATGTAGTATTCCATGATTGTTTGCGTATAACACCCAGTGCTCCATTCAGTACGTGCCCTCTTTAATACCCATCACCAGGCTAACCCATCCCCCCCTCCCCCTCCCCTCTAGAACCCTCAGTTTGTTTCTCAGAGTCCATAGTTCCTCATGGTTATGATCAGCTTTTCATCTCTTTTTCCCTGAAATCTCTTAACACTGAGGAAAAAAAGGCAAGATCACTGGTAGATGCAAAAAAAAAAAAAAAAAAAACAGACCAAAATGAAGAAAAAAAACAACCTTTTAAAGGGACATTTTACAGGTGTCCCTTGTCCCCAAGAATGAGCTGCACAACTACACACGATTCTTAATGTCAGCCAGCTGCCACACAGTAGGACGAAATGATAGTATCTAGCTCAAGTAATAATCCTTAAGCACTTACCGGTAAGTAAAACAAAAATTCCTCAGGAGGAGGGTTACCATTTCCCAAGCACGTAAGAGTGATGTTGTCCCCTTCTTTGATGGCGTTTTTTGATGGCAGCACTTGTATTGTCACTTGCTCAGTAGGATCTGCAAGAGACACAGACACAAGTTAACCATTTTCATCAAGTACCAAATCACTCCGTACATACAATATAAATGACTAAATTATACACAATTTTCTCAAGAAGCGAGTAATGGTAATTACTTAAATGTATCCTTTTGCACAGGGATTGAAGTTAATAGCTACTTGCTATACCAAGTACTAATCTTGGTTGGAGAAAACTACAAAGAAACCCTCTTACATTAAAAACCAATTTCTTTTTAGCAAAATGTCTTTAACTGAGGTAGGAATGACCATAATTATTTTATGTGTAAAAGACCAGTAGGAACAATCTCACTGCATGATTTCATTATAAGGACATTTAACTAATATATTATATGAACCCCACGGTTTGGAAAGACTGGATCAGCTAGCATAGTAGCTAAAACTATTAGGCACCCCTACACTCATCTTACATAATAATACCTTATATCAAATAAAAAGAGACATGAGCTAAGCAATGCCAGCAAGGTTTTTGGCATGCAGGAGAGTAGATCAGTTTTCAAAAAGATGAATCTTTTTCGTGAACTGAAGGAGACCCTTAAAACAATCAACAGGACTGTAAATATATTGTAATTCTGTTCTGTGCATTGGAGCAAACTTTCATTCCATTTTGGTCACTTTTATGGAGAAAATAGGGCTAAAGGGTATTCTTTAGTAGAGGCTACTACTAACAGTAGAACACTAAAGAAATTGAAGGCTAGATACAAAGGACAATATCTAGCAAACAGAAAATAAGAGGAAGGGGTGTTGGCAGTTATAAATAACCCACTTTCTAATACAGCTTGTTATATAGCTGGATAATAAGAATAATAGAATAAGAGTAGAAAAATAATCTATGAAGACTTACTTTGTTATTAGCTAATAAAACAAATAAGTGGTAGATTCAGAGGTTTTTTCCTATCTCTTGCTATCATTTATGTATCTTTTTAATACCCAAATGCAGAAAAAACATAGATTGCTTTGTTGCCTTTTCTTAATGCTTGGACCTCTCTATTTGCCCAGAATGTTCTGAAGCTAAACAGTGACTGGTATAATATACTTCTTGTTAGTTTTTCTGAATTTCCCTGAGGTAGTTCCCTCACTAGCAGTTCCCAGTAAAGCTGGAAGATAAATAAAGTCTGTTTTTCATCCTCCACTGGCCTTCCATTTCTACACCTTCTTCTCTCTTTTATGTGGCCCTTCGCTGACTGTTTTGGCCTGTTGCATGTCACTGCGAGACTACTCAATCAAAGCTGACACCAGAACAGCGAGGGATCACAATCTGTCTGACTTCCTGCTTTATTTCAAAACTTCCCTTCTCTGTGTCCCCTTTCAATAGGCTCTGTTCTGTAATAGAGAACTGAAGAACTATATTGAGATCAGAGAGATTTGAGTTTTAACAGTAACTTTCTGGATGTCCAGCTAACATGCCTCAAACAAAATTAACCATCTCTTGCTCTCCTGTTATCCTTGACTTTTTCTCTGAATTTTACTCTGTCCACTAGTAAATCATTCTGCCAGGTATTCTGGCTTTCTCTTATCCACTCTGTCACCATGTTTTAATGATTAATACTGTGTTTTGCATCTGATTCTCCCCTTTTATTCCTACTAACACTTCCATAGTCCAGGCTCTAACCTATACCTGAAACACTAACATCAAAGTTTTAGACAGTGCCCTCATTCCACTTCTTCAAATATATAAATATTTATACATATGTATATATAAATTTATAAATATTTAAATATTATGCATATATATATATATTTCCTCTAAATCAGTTTTCTGAAGTAATGTTTTGAAGATTACAATGATATGTGAAGACTGAAATAAAAATTTCTTAACCTGGTACCCATGATTGCCTTGAACTATTCAGGTAAGAATTATATCTCACTATTCTATATATACCACTATATAATTACCAAGAGTCTATTCAAATTTTCTTTGTCCCATCTCCATTTATCCTCTGTCCACTCATGTATTCATTTGTTTAGTTAATATTTATTTTGTGCTGGTACTAAGTGCTAAAGTTATAAAGTTGAAAACAGCATGGCTTTTGATCTATTTATAATGACATCAAACAATTAAGACTATAAAAACATAAAAATTACATATGATGTGATCACTGGTGGCTTACAGATGCATGAGACTGGGAAGTGTCTGGTAGGAATTGATGCTACTGCTGGGATTTAAAGAATGAATAGGTGTTTGCTAGAAAACAAAAGTAAGGTAGTGACTGTAAATGAATAGGCATGTAAGTAGTAGTCTAAAGGAGGAATCTGGAAAACAGAACAGGACTGTAGAAGATACAGTGAAGTGACGAAGATTGAGATATAGTGCAGGACCATGGCTACAAAGGATTTGGGGCATATCAAAATTGGGAGTGTAAAGACAAAAGAGGGAAAGAAAAATCTTGGATCATGAAAATAGACTCAGGGAACTCAGTGACTCCTTCAACCATAATAACATTTGTATCATAGGGGTCCCAGAAGAAGAGATTGAAAAGGAGGCAGAAGGTTTATTTGAGGTAGTTGTAGCTGAAAACTTCCCTAATCTGGGGAAGAAAACAGACATCCAAATCCAGGAGGCACAGAGAACTCCCATCAAAATTAGCATATGCAGGTCAACATGGAGACATAGTGTAGTTAAATTTGCAAAATATAGAGATAAAGAAAAATCCTAAAAGCAACAAGATAAAAGAAGTGCCTAACTTATAAGGGAAGACCAATAAGGTTAGCAGCAGATCACTCCACAGAAACTTAGCAGCCAGAAGAGAGAGGCATGATGTATTCAATGCACTAAATGGAAAAAATCTGCAGCCAAGAATACTCTATCCAGCAAGGCTATCATTCAGAACAGAAGGAGAGATAAAGAGTTTCCCAGACAAACAAAAACTAAAGGAGTTCGAGACCACTGAACCAGCCCTGCAAGAAATATTAAAGGGGACTCTTTGAGTGGGAAAGAAAGACCAAAAGTGATAAAGACTAGAAAGGAACAGAGAAAATCTCCAGAAACAGCCACAAAATAAGTAATGAAATGGCACTAAATTAATATCTGTCAATCATTACTCTGATTGTAAATGGACTAAATTGCTCCAATCAAAAGACATAGAGTGTCAGATTGGATAAAAAAACAAGACCCATCTATATGCTGTCTACAAGAGACTCATTTTAGACCTAAAGACACCTGCAGATGAAAGTGAGGGGATAGAGAAATATCTCCCATGCAAAAGGATGTCAAAAGAAAGCTGGAACAGCAATTCTTATATCAAACAAACTAGATTTTAAACCAAGGTCTATAACAAGAGATGAAGAAGGGTACTATATCATAATAAAGGGGTCTATCTAACAAGAAGATCTAACAATTATAAATAGTTATGCCCCCAACGTGGGAGCACCCAAATATATTAAACAATTAATAACAAACATAAAGGAACTTATTGATAATAATGCATTAATAGTAGGGGACTTTAAAACTCCACTTATACCAATGGACAGATCATCTAAGCACAATGGACAGATCATCTAAGCAGAAAATCAACAAGGAAACAAGGCTGTGAATGACACACTGGACCAGATAGGCTTAACAAATATATTCAGAACATTTCATCCTAAAGCAGCAGAAAATACATTCTTTTCAAGTGCACATGGGACAGAGATCACATACTAGGTCCAGAATAAATCACATACTATGTCACAAATCAAGCCTCAAGAGGTACAAAAAGATTAAGATAATACCATGCATATTTTCTGACCATAAGGATATGAAAGTTGAAGTCAACCACAAGAAAAAATTTGGAAAGAACACAAATACATGGAGGTTAAAGAACATCCTACTAAAGACTGAATGGGTCAACCAGACATTAAAGAACAAATAAAGAAATACATGGAAACAAATGAAAACATAATGATCTGAAACCTTTGGAGTGCAGCAAAAATGTTCATAAGAAGGAAGTATATAGCAATATAGGCCTACTTCAAAGCAAGAAAAATCTCAAATATGCATAACCTTACACCTAAAGGAACTAGAAAAAGAACAACAAATGAAGCCTAAAGCCAGCAGAAGAAGGGAAATAATTAAGATTAGAATGGAAATAAGTGATATAAAAACAAACAAACAAAAAACATAGTAGAACAGATAAATGAAACCAGGAGCTGGTTCTTTGAAAAAATTAATAAAATTGATAAACCCCTAGTCAGACTTATCAAAAAGAAAAGAGAAAGGACTCAAGTAAATAAAATTACAAATGAAAGAGGAGAGATCACAACCAACACCACAGAAATGCAAACAGTCATAAGAGAATATTATGAAGAATACATGTCACCAAATTGGACAATCTGGAAGAAATGGATAAATTCCTAGAAACATATATAACCTACCTAAACAGAAACAGGAAGAAATAGAAAGTTTGAACAGACCAAAACCAGCAAAGAAATTGAATCAGTCTTCAAAGTCTCCCAACAAACAAAAGTCTAGGGTCAGATGGCTTCCCAGGGGAATTCTACCAAACATTTAAAGAGGAGTTAATACCTATTCTTCACAAACTATTCCAAAAAAATAGAAAAGGAAGGAGAACTTCCAAACTCATTCTATGAGGCCAGCATACCCTAATTCCAAAACCAAACAGACTCCACTAAAAAAGAGAACTACAGGCCAATAACTCTGATGAACATGGACACAAAAATTCTCAACAATTCTGCCCTCATGATCCAGTAGTTGTTTCTCTCTCTTTTTCTCAGCTTGAATATTATGCAGCCATCAAAAGGAATAAGATCTTGCCATTTGCAACGACGTGGATGGAACTGGAGGGTGTTATGCTGAGCGAAATAAGTCAATCAGAGAAAGACATGTATCATATGACCTCACTGATATGAGGAATTCTTAATCTCAGGAAACAAACTGAGGGTTGCTGGAGTGGGGGTTGGGGTGGGAGGGATGGGATGGCTGGGTGATAGACACTGGAGAGGGTATGTGCTATGGTGAGCGCTATGAATTGTGCAAGACTGTTGAATCACAGATCTGTACCTCTGAAACAAATAATACATTATATGTTAAGAAAAAAAAAAAGAAGATAGCAGGAGGGGAAGAATGAAGGGGGGGATATCAGAGGGGGAGACGAACCATGTGAGACAATGGACTCTGAAAAACAAACTGAGGGTTCTAGAGGGGAGGGGGGTGGGAGGATGGGTTAGCCTGGTGATGGGTATTAAAGAGGGCACATTCTGCATGGAGCACTGGGTGTTATGCACAAACAATGAATCATGGAACACTACATCAAAAACTAATGATGTAATGTATGGTGATTAACATAACAATAAAAAATTAAAAAAAAAATCTCAACAAAATACTAGCAAATCAAATCCAACCGTACATTAAAACAATCATCCACCACGATCAAGTGGGATTTATTCCTGAGTTGCCAGGGTGGTTCAATATTTGCAAATCAATCAATGTGATATACCACATTAATAAAAATAAAAGAAAGGATAAGAACCATATGATCCTCTCAATAGATGCAGACAAAGCTTTTGACAAAGTACAACAACGATTCTTCATAAAAACCCTCAACAAACTAGGGATAGAGGGAACATACATCAATGTAATAAAGGACATATAAGAAAAACCCACAGGTAATACCATCCTTAATGGGGAAAAACTGAGAGCTTTTCCTCTACGATCAGGAACAACAGAGATGTCCACTCTCACCACTGTTATTTAACATAGTACTGGAAGTCCTAGCCTCAGCAATCAGACAAAAAAAGAACAAAAAGAACAAAAAAAAGGCATCCAAATTGGCAAGGAAGAAGTCAAATTTTCACTATTTCCAGATGACGTGATAGTTTATGTAGGAAACCTGAAAGACTCCACCAAAAAATTGCTAGAATTCAGCAAAACTGCAGGAAACAAAATCAACATGCAGAAATATGTTGCATTTGACACACCAGTAATGAAGCAACAGAAAGAGAAATCAAGAAATCGATCCTATTTACAAATATACCAAAATCCGTAAGAGACCTAACCAAAGAGGTAAGAGATCTGTACTCTAAAAACTATAGAACATTTACGAAAGAAATTGAAGATGATACAAAGAAATGGAAAAACATTCCATGCTCACAGATTGAAAGAACAAATGTTGTTAAAAAGCCTATACTACCCAAAGCAATATACACATTTAATGCAATCCCTATCAAAATACCACCAGCAATTTTCACAGAGCTAGAACAAACAATCCTAAAATTTGTATGGAACCACAAGAGACCCAAATAGCCAAAGCAATCTTGAAAAAGAAATGCAAAGTTGGAGGCATCAGAATTCTGGACTTCAAGCTATATTACAATGCGGTAGTGATCAAGAGAGTATGGTACTGGCATAAAGACAGATACATAGATAAATGGAACAAAATAGAAAACTCAGATATGGACCCACAACTATATGGTCAACTAACCCTTCAACAAATGGTGCTGGGAAAACGGACAGAAACATGTATAAGAATGAAACGGACCACTTTCTTACACCATACACAAAAATAAATTCAAAATGCATGAAAGACCTAAATGTTGAGACAGGAAACCATCAAAATCCTAGAGGAGAAACCTCCACATGCAGCAACCTCTTTGACATTGGCCATAGCAACTTCTTACTGGACATGTCTCTGGAGGCAAGGGAAATAAAAAGCAAAAATGAACTATTGGGACTTCATCAAGATAAAAATCTTCTGCACAGTAAAGGAAATAATCAACAAAACTAAAAGGGAAACTACAAAAAGGGGGAAGATATTTGCAAATGACATACCTGATAAAGGGTTAGTATCTAAAATCTATAAAGAACTTATAAAAATTCAACACCCAAAAAACAAATAATCCAGTTAAAAAATGGACAGAAGACATGAAGAGACATTTTTCCAAAGAAGACCTCCAGATGGCTAACAGACACATGGGAAGATGCTCAACATTACTCATCATCAGGGAAATACAAATCAAAACTACAATGAGATACCACCTCCCACCTGTCAGAATGGCTAAATATAACTACACAGGAAACAACAGATGTTGACCAGGATGCAGAGAGAGGGGAACTCTCTTACACTGTTGATGGGAATGTAAACTGGGACAGCCACTCCAGAAAACAGTATGGAGTTTCCTCAAAAAGTTAAAAATAGAGCTATCCTATAGCCCAGCAATTGCACTACTAGGTATTTACCCAACAGATACAAAAATACTGATTCAAAGGGATGCATGTACCCTGATGTTTATAGCAGCATTATCAACAATAGCCAAATTATGGAAAGAGCCCAAATGTCCACCAACTGATGAATGAATAAAGTAGTTGTGGTATATGTAAACAATGGAGTATTACTCAGCCATGAAAAAGAATGAATCTTGCCTTTTGCAATGACATGGATGGAGCTAGAGAATATTATGTTGAGCAAAATAAGTCAGTCGGAGAAAGATCAATGTACTATGATTTCACTCATATATGGAATTTAAGAAATGTAACAGATGAACAAAGGGGAAAGAAAAGAGAGAGAGAGGTAAACCATAAAACAGACTTCTAACTATAGAGAACAAACTGAGGGTGCTGGAGAGGAGGTGGGCAGGGGGATGGGTTAAGGAGGGCATTTGCTGTGATAGGCAACTGGTGTTGTATTGATGAATCACTAAATCCTACACCTGAAACTAATATTACACTGTATGTTAATCAACTGGAATTTAAACAAAAAGTTGGAAGAAAAAAACAGGGAGTGTGAAGATTAATCTGAGAGATCTGGGAGTTATTAAAGAATTGTAATCATAGCATTAAACTAACATGGTCACATTTGTTTTTAAAAAAGATATTTCTGGCAGCAGCTTGGAGGGAAGTTTGGAGTGAACAGAAAGGAATATTATTTTGGAAATCACAGAAATACTGGCAATGAAGAATGGTGGCGTGTTCTTAGGTAGTGTCAGACGGCAGAATCAGATAAACATCAAGATAAAAGAGCTGGATTCTATAAAGCTTCTTTACTGACTGGATAGGGTAGGAGTGGACTAGTGCATCTTCCTCAAGATGAAATGATCAAATTTCTTTCTTCTGAATGTACTCTCTGTCCTTTCTGTTTAGCTCCCTCCTCCTCCACTCTCAAGTCACATAGAGCAATGGTTCTCCAAGTGTGGTCCTCAGATGAGCAGCATTAGCATCACCAGGGAATTTATTCTAAATGCAGAGTGTTGGACATCTCCCCACAACTACTGGATGAGAAACTTCAGAGCAGGTCTAGTGATCTGTGTTCTAAGTCCTTCTGGTGATTTTGATGCACACAAAAGTTTGAGAATCACTGTCCTTGGGCATCTGAGCTTTTAGGGCTATTCACTGAATTCTTAGTGTCACCACTTGCAACCTTGCACTGACAATTTCCTCCTGATGTAGGTATCTTATTGCTCTCCTGGAGCAGTAAACTCTTTGAATGTCAGGACTCTGTCTTAAGCACTTTTAATTTGTACCAGGAAGCCCAGCACTGCATACACTGTGGCTTCTCAAAAACTGTGCCAAATGCACCCCCCACAGCCAGCCACAGTAAAATCATTTCCTTCTTATTCACCCAAGGACTTTTCTGCTTATCCAGATCTTCATGCCTGATAACATATATTCCTGTTTTTTCTGAAGCCACTTTCCCAGTCCTTACTACTCATCTTGATGCTCTTTCCTATCTTGTACTCCTGCACTTACACCAAGATAGTTTATTTCCAGTTCAACATTTTTGAACAGATTTCTGCCTTTACTTACAGAAATAATAGTTTGATTTTAGATAACTTGTACATAATGAAATCCTTTAAATCCTCACTTTTAAGTCAGATATAAGTTGAAACTTAGATACAAAGTTTAAGGCACAACAATCCCTTATTGTTAGGGCAAGTGGAATGTCAGTTTTGTTCTTATAGAAGGTTCTGCACTTTATGGAACCAAAATAGAAATGTAGAGGAGATAAAACCCTACAAGGGCTCAACTGGCATTTCTGCTCTTTCTCCAGAATACACGTAGAAGTTTTAGGTTATTCTACTACATATGGCAATATTATAAGAAGTTTTGATTCATTTTTTAAAATAATGAAATTTTTTCTTGCATTTCTCCAAAATCAGTATCTCTAGTTCTATGTGTATGTAGTAATAATGATTACATAGCAATAGTAATAGTACTTAATAACAAGAATTCAATGAGCAATATAGGATGTTATTTTAGATTTGTGATTTCACTTAATCTCCATAACAACACTGAGTTATTTTTTCCATTTCAAGATAAGAAAACTGAGACCTAAAGCAGTTAGCTACTCTTCCAGAAAGACACAGAAATTGACTGTGCTGGGCCCGGACTACCAGCCTGTTTGCTCTGAATCTTGGCACCTGTCTTATAGGAAAGAGAACAGCATTGCAGAAAAGGATTCTAACCCAGTCTCTATAGCTAATTTAGGGCAAGTCTCTGGGCCTCACTTTACTGCTAAGTAAAATAATGGAGTTAGATCAGATGATCAAGAAGTTTCCTTGTCTAATATCCTATGTTTCAAATCTATGAAATAAAGTTAACCAAAATGTCTTGGAATACAACATCCTATTTAAACTTATGCAATTGATCTCATTATTAATATAAATTTTTTCATTAAAATGGAAATCCCATATCTAGAAGACCAATCAGTCATAAGCCTCTATGCATCTGTCCTTCATTCAGAAAGTAATCAGATGGCATTTTGAACTCCTACAAAATTCACAGCTTATGTGCCAGGCTGAGGACTACCAGAAGGGATCGAACTAAGTTAGAGATCTTGTCTTTAAGGAACCATCTAGCAGAATACAGAAGAAATGTTCAGAAATGACAAAGTGGAAAGTGAAAGGTATCAGAAGAGAGGGTAAGCATTTATTCTATAGGTCTTCCAAGGAGAAAGAGATTATTTGAGTACTGCAAAATAGGAAAGGGGGGTTGAAAGTACAATCCAAAGAGCATGTGGATTAGGACTTGAACGATTAATAGCATTTGGATACTCTAAAACATTAAAATTGCATAATTGTATATTGAGTTACTTACAGTAAATATCAAAGATTGCTTGTTCAGACTGAAGTGTTTTCTGGCCAGAGGGTCCATAATATGTCACAGAGCAGGTGAATGGCATTTGTATGTCAGTCTTGGTTGCCTTGTACTCCAGGGATGAAGTCATGGTATAGAGCTGAGTTACCGGGTCCATTTGCTTTTTAAAAATTAAGACCACCACTGAAGAAAATAAGAACACTAATGATAGCATTTTCATTGGAAAATCACAGTCCTTAGTTAAATGTCACAACACCTTGAGAAGTGGTTTTGTCCTTCTTACTGTATTTAGCAGGAAGGAAAATTGACATGTACTGAGGTAGAATGTCTTTTCAAAACCATGAAATCAGAGACACAGAAATAGAATCCTGGAATCCTATCTCCCACTCACTTTAATTAACTTCTAGAACATGCCATATACAGAAATAAATTTTCTCTGCTCTTGATTCTTCTGCATAAGGACTAAAATGATGTTTTAAAAAATCACTTAATGACTTAATGGTTACTTAAAGGAACAAAGCATAGAGCCATAGATCAAAAAGGGCAATGCATTTAGATTCAGGGCAGTCTAAGGAATGCCTAGACAAGAGAAAGTCAAAATAGGTCATCTGAATTTATTGCCCACTTCTTACCCACCTCCTTCAAGGGGTTGCAGCACTTTTCCATTCCTGTACCATGTGATGTTGCCATCTGGATAACTGTCTTTTGAAATGCAGTCTCCCAACTGCAAAATGAAGAGGAAACATTGCTACCTTGGTTCCATCAGTGGTTGTCAATTTAAAAGCTTAGGACTCCTCAGGGTGCAGCTCTTCCAAAGATTTCCTGACCTATTCATTATCCAGGCACTGACTGGGGACTGAATACATGCTCTCTTGCATTAAAGACAATGCCTTGTACTTAAAATTATGGTCTTGCCCATTTAAAAATATGCAATAGACGCTGCCACTATTAATAAAATCACATTTGTCTAAAAGCATTACCAAATTCATTTTGACATTATTCATTTTTAGCATTAACTAAATAACATAACTACATTAACATTGACTATTCCCATGGTTCATAGATCTCAGCATGCAAGAATCATTAACGGTGTGAAAGTGGGGCTGCCTCTCTGGTTTCATATTATATAAAGTTCAGATACACATACTTACCAAATCTATAATTCCCACCACTTTTCTTCAAATGTGTTATAACTTCAATATTTGGCATTTATCAAATAATATTATGAAGTAAAATTTAATCTGATTCAAAGAACTTTTAACTTGTTTGTATTTTTTTCTTCACAAAGGGAAATTTAGGTATTTTACTTAGTGAAAATAAGATTATTAGTCAGCTGATGGTGCCCAAATATAACCTCCAGCTTTGTCCCCTCTTGATACAACCTCTCTTCACACCTCTTAATGTGATTGTTCAAATTTGATCTTCTCACAGCTTTACTTCAACTTTTCAATAGTTTAATCTGCGAATAGAATAAAGTCCAAACTCCCTCCATGACATAAAGCTTGTCATAATCCAACTTCTCTTTACTTCTCCAGATTTATCCTTTACTGCACTCTCTTGCCTACCATCTTACCACACAAAGTTCCAGCAACGCAAATAACGTGATGTTTCCTAAAAATGCTATTCTCGTTCACATCATATTATTTCATGTTGTTGGAAAGCCTTTCTACCCTTGGTTTAGAGAAAATCGACTCATCTTTCATGACTCCATTTAATATTCAGTGCATTCAAGTAAGAAAGACTTATGCCTCCCTGCCCCCGCGCCCCTCCCCACCCTCTTCTCCTTCCGGAAATGACTATATCTTCCTCTGTGTTCCCACTCTAACTCGGGCAGACTTTCTGATTGGCACCTGCAACACTGTCAACTCCACAAGAACAAAGTCTATCTTATTTATCCTGGCATCTGAGGCCAGGAGAAGACATTTAACATTAGGCTAAGTGAAGGCAATGAATCAAACGCAAGTTCTTACCTTTTTTAGCTGCTCTGTTTCGAGAAAAGGTGCTTTGCTTACAATTTCAGGTTTGGATGGTTGCTCTAAAGTCAAGCAGAGAAAGGTTTTAAGTACACATGAAAGAACAAAAGGACATTTGTGATTTGGATTATAGAAAAATAATTTACTTAGTCAAAGCAAAAAACCAAGCAACAAAATAAAGAACACATTCCCATATAATCTGTAATTAAGAAATCTGGTTAACCCACTCCCTCTAAGTATTTGCTTTATTACATTAAATACTATTTTAAATGCTTATTACTCTTTTGAATAAAATATTGGTAATGTCTTCTGAATGCTTCATAAGCAGTAAATATGGATTTGATAGTGAAACAGAGGTTAATATACTAAACATGAATATTATTGCCAATTGATTATCATATGTACTTTCTACTTACTCATAACTTCCAGCTACTTAGATGAAGATCTGAATCCACAAAGGATATTTATTAAAAATGTAGATTTCTAAGCCTCCCCTGGCCAGAATTAGAATCTCTAGGGACAGTCCTATAAATCTATTTTTTAAAACAAGCTCTCTACAAGATTTTCAAGCACAATGAAGTTCATGAATTACGGTTCTAAAATCATGATAACTAAAAGGAGTTAAGGGATTTAGAAGTTCAAGTTTTCAGTGTATCTCAAACCTTATCTTTAAAGTGCACTCACATTATGAAATTATAAATGTAGGGAAATCCTTCAAATTTGGAACTGAGATAATGGACGGAAGCATTTCAAATATAGGAAGTTCTATAAGCATCCATTCTAAGAGAGCCTTCAGGAAGAACTAGTTAAAAATCACAGCAACAAGGTATTATCCAAACTTATTTTAAGTTATTTACTCTTCGTTGTTAGTTATCTACCTATCACTGATGGATATTTTACTTTTTAATCAGCTCTAACAATTAGTCTCCAGAAAATGGATATTGCCTCTTTGTCATTGATTTTTGTGAATCTCACGGAGCAAAACTATTCTATTCTCATATAAACAAATAAAAACAACCAGTTATTCTTTCATTCAAAGTCTCATTGTATACCATCTCCAATACCTTTAATTTCTATTACCAAACTAGACTGAGTTGGCTTTTATATAATTACTACTCAATTTGGAATTCCGCTATCAGACATGTTGCCTACCCACACCATTACAGAAAATAAGGATGAAGACAGAAAGTCTTTGGAACAGCAAAATGGCTATCACCAAGACTGTATGTAAAAAATATGTAAACTTCTTCATGTTACTATTGAGAGTTAATTTCCCTTTTGCAATTGTTTTATATTAGAAATTGGAACAACGAATGATAATAGTAAATCTTCCTATGTGTTCAACTTATGCACTTTAATTATAGGAAGGCCTACTTACTATTAATTCTAGAAACATAATTCTAATTCAATTTTCACAAGATGGATTATTTTCTAAATATACAGATTGGAAACAAAACACAAGGAAGATAGAAAAATAGAAAAAAGAAATACAGAAGAATAGAGAAGTGTAACAGAGACAATTACATTAACACAGACAAGAAGTGACACCTGATTTCCTGTTAGAAATGTGACCAAAAAATTATTAAAAACTGACCAAAAAGTCAAAATAAACAGCAATTTCTGGAAAACATATGGTAGGGGCTTAAAGCCTTCCACAAATCAGTAAGCACTGGTTTTATCACAATTTTAATGTAATGCCATTAATGTTCACAATTACAACTCCAAATTACTACTAAAACATTAAATTCTGTTCTGAATTTATGTTTTAAGACAAATGTCTAAAACATTTGAGAGAGGGATGTATCCAAAATATTTAAACAAAATGAAAATTCTTGGTGCTTAAGTAAGTAAGCCGAAGTTCTCTGGGAACTAAAATCAAGTATTTCATGATACCTTTCTGAAAGCGTAAGAGAGGTACGATATTAAATTAATTTATGTGGTCAATCAAGAGTCAAACTAACAAGAGAAAAAGAATAAATGGGTTTTTGTTTCCCCTTCAGTAGTATCTATGCCTGGAATATAAAAAGATTTAAAAAATCATCTGAAAAAACTGAGGTTCTTTTTTTTTTTTTTTAAATGAGTCTTTTAATACGAAACGTAGGTGGACAGTGTTGCTAAGCTGCAATACATTCTAGTTCACCAAAACTATATATCAGAACAGTTGGGCACACACTTCCTCTTAGGCAGAATATATATATTCCTCTGCTTTGTATACCTTCTGATGTTTTATCAGTGCATATAAGATCATAAATACTTGGTATGTTACAAATGTTGGTCCTTTACACATGGCCATGTATATGTTCCTTCCATAAATATTTTCGAAAATTTATACTGATTTCAATAAAATGAAACTGTGGACAATCCAGGAAACCTGGTGAAAGAATCCTTAAAGTTTAGGCCTCTTTACACTGTAACTCATCTTTTAATTTGAAGAGAGCAACAGTGGGTATTGTGGAAGTAATGGTAATACCTACTGCAATTCTTTGAGTTCTTTTCTCCAAACTTTTGTTTCAAGCCCATGAGATATTTTGTATGTAATTTTCTCTTATATTAGTTTGCAACAATCAATGGGTATTAGTTGGAGGACCATAAAAGAGGACACGTGCTATTTGAGCAAAATTGCATATTGATTCCGAAGTGTTTAAAAAAAAACTTTACATGAATTATACCTTAATATAATTCAGGGATTCATAACCAAGTATAGAATTGAAAGGGAAAGTCAGCACAAATTTATTTGCATTATTAAAATAACTTTGTCAAGGGTGTCTATCACGGCCAGTTGAGGATGAAGTGATGAAGGCAAAACTGCCCTCTGTCACCCATAATGTACAGTGTTATTACCAGAAACCACAAACAGGAGAGCTCAGTTTGATAGGGGAGGAAGGCAATAAAAGAGAGGTGCACTGCTTATACTGACTCATGAAAGCTCCTCTCAGTACACTAGAGTACGAGAGGGTTTACAGATTAGCCTCGATTGTGGTTTTCAAACGCCTTTTTATTTATTTATTTATTTTATTTTATTTTTATTTTTTTAAAGATTTTATTTATTTATTTGAGAGAGAGAGAATGAGAGAGAGCACATGAGAGGGGGAGGGCCAGAGGGAGAAGCAGACTCCCTGCCGAGCAGGGAGCCCGATGCGGGACTCGATCCAGGGACTCCAGGATCATGACCTGAGCCGAAGGCAGTCGCTTAACCAACTGAGCCACCCAGGCGCCCTTCAAACGCCTTTTTATAGCTGGGGTCATTTTCCCTTTTTTTCCCTTGAATGAATTATCATGAAAAATCTTTGAAATATAGCGTGGGTAGAATTCTAGCTAACAAAAGCAGTGCCTCCCCCTCTCCTGCCCTCTTCAGTAGCTCCTCAGGAGGATCCTAGGAACATGGTAGGAAAACCACCCTCAAATTCTAAGCACTTATATTACTGTTGATGAGAGAGGAAGCCCCAGACTAGTGAACTTCGCCAAGGTCAGAAATTAGCAGCAGACCTAACAAAGCCAGGTCTTCTGATGACCAGTCAGGGATTTTTCTGTTTCACCACTGACAGCCAGTTGGCAACCCATTTGACTTCCGAAACTTCTGCACAATGTTTGGAATAAATCTTTGGGAACTTTAAAGGCTTTACTGATGTTTCTGAATGTTTTTATTAACTTCAAATGTGCAATAAATGCAAATACATTTTAATTTTGATGCCATCCAATTCTGTTTTTAAAAAAGCTGTACTCATGGTGATAAAGAATGTGACTTATCTGAATCTGGGGTGCATAATGGGCATGGCTATTGTATCTGAGGTATAGTTTAAAACTAAACAAACAAGCCTACACCAGAGGTAACAGAGTCATCAGTTATGGCCTCCAGTTTGAATAAAAACCGTCTGAGTTTGCTCATGAGGATGGCACTCTGCAGCAAGCTGATCTGGGATTAGCTCACATCAACCATACTCGATTCTGCAGTACACAATGCATGTTGCTAGGTGATTTGACAGAAGGAAACAGAGCACTGATTGATGAGCCTAGTAACTCTTAAGTGACTGCAATATACACATGCACAGAATAAAAGTCTCCCTGTCACAGCTGCTGTTTGCTTCACAAAATGTGACCCAAAGTAAATTCATTATTTTTTTAAAAAAGTAAAGCCCCTGTATGCTCTTGCAAACACTTTCCTTATCATGAGCTGCGCTGTTCATTTAATTGGACTTGGAGGGTCCCATGGTTTCTAGCATAAAATGCCATTTTCAAGAATGTGTAACTTGTCTATTTGAATTCTCCCTGGCCCAGAGCCTGGAATGCAAATTCTGTTTCTGAGAATCACTTTGTTTTCAACAACATTCAAAAGAGAAGGGGGTAGGGGGTGCTGCCAGTATGTGGGGTGTGAGTTTGTTTTTATAATCATAGAAATCTCCTGTATTCCAAAATAGCTTACAAATTTTTATCAAAGTAGACTAACTGGATTTTTTTTTTTTTCAGATTTCTGTATGGTATTTTCTTTAAGTGTATTCTGAAAATTGTCACAAATGATTCTTCTAAAGGAAACAACCTGGATTTTCTCAACTTCCTTGTAGACTAGCTTGATATTTGAGAATTTTAACACAGTGAGAAAGAAACCTGACAATGACAAAGCAATACACACAAACTTCAGGGTGCTATGACTTAATCTCCACCTACTGTCTTACATTTTTGTTGTATACTTATATTTATGACATCATGGCCTAATTTAAAAAATTGTTTTTGTTGTTCTCTTTACAAAAAATGTCCCTAGCAGTGCACCATCCTTCTTCTAAATAACATCAAAGTGAAATAAAAGAAAGAAAAAAAATGGGACATTGGTAAATAAAGGATGTAGATTATTTGGGGTATTTAATGGAAGGCATGACTGGCAAACACTTGGAATTTGGTGCGATTCATGAAATGATTGAGAAGGGTGGATGGTTTCTGGAAAGTGCCTTCCAAGCTGAAAGGTAATCAACTGAAACATGTAATATGCTTTTACAAGGTTCTTCTGGAGAACAAAGGTTTCTTTTAATAGTACAAGAATTCTTTGAATCCATGTCATGAGCCCAAAGGAGCTGTGAAATACATATAAATACTTACGGGACAGTTCCACTTAGTTGCATAGGCTATTAGAAGAGAAATGGGAAAAATCCATGGTTGTTTGCTGTAGTAGCGCTCTGGGTTTCTTTCTTCTATTTATTTTAATAATTTCTAGGTGCTGCCACGTTATCAGAAAGCAGAGGGAAAAAATTGGAAAGTGAGACCTTCTACCCTAATTAAAAAAGGCTGGAATTCTGAAACTTTTGAGACCTATTTTTCTCCCTGTAATTTCTAATATATTATGATGTAACAGGAGGTGGAATTTTTTATTTGAATATTAAAAGACAGAATGTTTAATTAGAACTTCTCAAATCATTAATTTGCATAGCTATTTGCACAGTAACATTAACTATATGTTATCATTAGGCAAAGTAACTTTGCCATAATGACGACAGTAATTTCTCCAAGTTTCTTCTACTGAGTTCTCTTCTTCCAACCCTACTCTACTTTTTCCCGTTGATGTATTCCACATACGCATTCAGGGTGTGGTGAACTTTTTTATTTGGGGGAAGTTTTCTAAACCAACTGAACACTTTGAAGAACTAAATCAACATTATTAAAGGCCAGGAGATATATATATATATATATGTGTGTGTGTGTGTATAATACTATATACACACATATACTGACACACACATACCATACACATAAAAAGCTTAGATTTCTAAGTTATAAGATGGTTTGGATTTGCCTGTATTTATTGTTTAACATACCAAAATATTAATTTTATATTGTTCAGCCTAACAGATATATGTGTGTGCATGACATGCATGATTATATGTATGTATCACGTATCTATGTATATATCACAGAATATTTATTTGTACATGTCAGTGAAAGTTAAAGATCACATGCCAGTTTTCACTTAGTAGCACTTCATATCACAGGAAATGTTACCCAATAAAACAACAGAGAATATTGTTTTAGTTCCTCGCTGCAAAACTCCTATTTGAATTTCAGGGTTTTTGTTTTCCTCACTGACAGCATGCATGAGCAGAATGAAGATCGTTAGAAGTCCTCTTATAGAGATGCCTGCTGTGGAGACACTACAGAGAGCTCACTCTTCTTTCTAAAGAACATTTTCTAGTACCAGCCATCAATCCCACTTAGCAGTTACACTGCAGACTACTTACTGAACACCTTGACTATTGTAGGTGCCTCAAACACGTTGTCCTCAGTTACTAGCATGCACACAAATCTCTTTTCATCACTGATCCTTGCATTACTGATAGACAAAGTGTAGTTTTCTGAGAGGCTCAATCTGTCTTTGTATTCTGGTACATCGTCGTACTGCACACTTTTCTTTGTAGAGGACCTGAAGGCAATAAATACTGGGGAGCCATCGGGCTTTTCCTAAAAATTAAAATAACAATACATTTTAAAAACAAGCATATTCAGATGTTTCAGGATTACATTCAGAATAACAAAATTTCTTGGCCATACCATATTCTTCCACCAATATTTATAGTTCTGTCCAAAAGGAATAATTTTGGATATGAGCCTCACATAAATCTTTGGTTACAGAAAATTACTCTTTGTAAGAGGACAGTCTCTAAGTTCTTTCACAGGTATCAGTTTAAATATGTGAAAATGGAAAGACAGCTATTGGAATCTGAACTTCTCTTGCATCCAAAGGACAGAATTAGTGACTCTTCTGAAACCAACAAGGGCTGGCATTGTATCTAATTCAAAAGAAAAAAGTAGATGAAAACAAACACACAAATGCACAAAATGATATTCAGCTAACCATCACAGCAAGCATACATGTGGGCTGCAAATACTCATTTAGAAATCCCGGGCAGTTATCTTTTGCATACTCATTACTTTAACCCACATATTTTATTTTATTTTTTTAAAGATTTTATTTATTTATTTGACAGAGAGATAGAGCCAGAGAGCACAGGTGGAGAGAATGGCAGAGGGAGAGGGAGAAGCAGGCTCCCCACTTGAGCAGGGAGCCCGATGCGGGGCTCGATCGCAGGACCCCGGGATCATGATCTGAGCTGAAGGCAGACGCTTAACCATCTGAGCCACCCAGGCGCCCCTAACCCACATATTTTAAACGTCCACACCTTTTAGTTTCAGCCAAAACTGACGGAGCTGACCTTTACTCATAACATAATTTAATGAGTCTTCATGGAGGAACAGTATTTGCCTTTGTGAAACAATCATGTCCATTAAGCAACAAAATCAGATTAATCACTAAAATGCATAGTTTTGCTATCTGAGTCATAAAACTTAGCTCAAAGAGCTTTCATATAAAAACTTATTATCAAAATAAAATATAATCTGGCCTGGACAATTATGCCAAGAGCCCGAGACATAATTTCATCTCTTCCTTTGCTCCCACAAAAATTCTCTTAGCTAATAAGCAAATTAATCTAAGATAGGAGCCAATCCCTCCTCTACTTACCTCACAAGGCCTTTGAGAACATAAAATATGACAGAACATTTTAAAGTGCATGGCAAATTCCAAGGTACTATGGGGAGTTACATTTTAAAAATTATTAATATTTATTACTGTTATGGACTAAATGTTTGTGTGACCCCCAAATTCATATGTCGAAGCCCTAACCCCCAGTGTGCTGATATTTGGAGGTGGAGCCTCTGAGAGGTAATTAGGTTTAGATGAGGTACTGGAATGGTGCCCTTATGACAGGATTAGTACCCCTATAAGAAGAGGAAGAGAGGTCTCTCTCTCAAGAGAAGGACCCTCACAAAGAGCCAAATTTGCCAGCACCTTGATCTTGGGCTTCCCAGCCTCCAGAACTGTGATATATAAATAGATGTTGTTGAAGTCCCCTAGTCTATGGTATTTTGTCATCGCACCACAAGCCAAGATAATTACTAAGCTAATTTTAGAGTCCGAAAGTTTTAGTTGGTTGAATATCTGAATACATCAATAATATTCTCCTTAATTTTTTAAATTTTGCCACAGGTTTACAGTGCAAAACCTTGCTGTAAATCATTCCTTCACTGAGAGAAATATGTTAAACCAGTCCCTTATATTTCTGTATTCATACACTTATGCAATAAATAATAGTTATTAACCATATGCCAGGTACTTTCCTTGGGTTTTCCACATAGTAATGGATTTAATACTCCTAACGACCCTGTAAGTTAGAGTTGTAATATTAGATTCATTTACAGATTATACAGTAGAGACGGAAGTCAGTTAAATAAATTGTCCAAGGGCCCAGCTAGTGTATCTCAGCAGAGCAAAAGCTGAAGCCCTGCAGTCTGGCTGCATGATGACTTCACTGTAGCACTCCTGATAGCTGCTAGATGCACTTTCTGTACCAGCACCAAGGCAGATGCTGGAGAAGAGGTGGGGGTGAAGGAGGGCACGTGTGATGAGCACTGGGTGTTGAATGCAACTACTGAATCATTGAACACTACATCAAAAACTAATGATGTACTATATGTTGGCTAACTGAACATTAAAAAGAAAAAAAAAGAGATGGGGGTGAAGTATAGAGAGGCTCCCAGGGAACCATGATCTCCATTCACAGGCAGATGACCATGCAGGAAGGGAGAAGCCAATCCATCCTTCTTCTATGTTTGCCCCCTTTCACTCTTTCTAAACCTACCATTTGTCTTTCAGCTGTCATTAAATTAGAGCTTGTAGACTCTGCCTGCAAACTGACACTGGTTTTAGAGCACATGGTACTTCAAACACATCTCATCCAGTTATTGACGAAGCTTTTTGCTTTAATTAAGATTTTGAAAATTGCCATTACTGTTTCCACTACCCCTGTACCAGTTCAGTTTGGGTGAAAATTATTCCCCGAATTATCATCAGGAATGTTTTTCACCGTCTGTGTTCCACTTATTTTGGCAGTTAAGTTCGAGTCAACAGGTGAAGCATGTGGTAGTCTTGCTTAGAGTTTGAGGGGTGTGAATAGACCTTATCCTCACAGGCCTTAACTTCCTATTTCCACTTTTATAGTAAACCAGAAATAGTTCAAAATCCCCAACGTGAGCCAGGTATCAGGAGGAGAGTACAGGTAAGTGCTCACCTCCTTCCTCTGCTGTCACATGACCCCCCCCCCCCCATGCGCATGGGCTTAGAGCCCCACAGCCAGAACAAGGATCACGTGCCAAGTACTCGGTCAATATTCTGCTATGAATTACTTCATGTAACCCTCACACCACTGAGGGAAGACTATTCTTATCACCCCTTTTTTAGAGATGAGAAAATGGAGATTCATTCACTTGTCCAGAATCCCACAGCAAGTATATGGTGGAACATGTTGGTCTGACTTAACCCACATTTTGAAAAATTGTGTTCTACCCCCTTCTTGGGTGCCACTTTAAGCACATTTCCCAAAGCGTGTTCTGCATGTTTGTTTTTGCAGATATTTGAGAGAAAAAATTGGGTAGTTAAAAAAACCTAAGAAATGAATCAAGCATGGACAATTCAGAATGCATCTTAGTGAGAGGCTCTGAGAAGTACTGTGATAAAGAAAATTTTC
The DNA here is from genome assembly GCF_029215605.1 of Mirounga angustirostris. NCBI lineage: Eukaryota > Metazoa > Chordata > Mammalia > Carnivora > Phocidae > Mirounga > Mirounga angustirostris. The sequence continues at coordinate 51,678,145 of NW_026991709.1, read as the reverse complement.
AAAAATTATTTGACCATCAGATTTTTTTTCCCTATTAAAATACCTTTTAACATTTCAAAGAACTTGATAAAAACTGCCATCATATTCAAGGAAGCATATGTCTACTTTAAGCTCCCAAACTACCATGAGTCTCATGTGATTCAGCATTAGGAAACTGTACCACACAGACACCTTTTGTTGGTTTCTGTAATTAAATTGAAACATTTTATCAGTCGATGTTACCTAGCCATTCCACATAATCTACCAGGGTATCTACCCGCCATTTCCAGACCCATCTGTGCCTTGATACCTGAGAAAGTATTGATTTGCTATCTGCAAGAAAGGAGTAAAATGAACAATTTTAAATGTAAAAAGGACCTGCCCCGTCAACATAGTTCTAAGACAACACCAGAAACAAGCTTCTAATGCTGATGACTAATTCCCAATGAATATTTGGGTACTCTTGCAACTGGTGTATTTGGCTTTTGCAATAGCCACACCAAACAGGACATGAGTATGTGGAGAAAAGCTGCCAACTTCCACTAAGCTCTGTTCTACATGCCACTGATTTTACTCTGGAACTCTGCCTTTTCCTCTGCCTCTAACATTTAAGGTTAAATCTTTCAGACTAATATGATCTAAGAATTACGTGTTTATTGGCTTTATTTTAAAATAGCACTTCTTAGGTAAGACTTAGGAATTACTCTTTTGACATATCCAACACATAATTCTACCTTCCTACATTTGTACCCATAGTTGAATATTGCCATTACATTAATTTGAAATTCACATTTGCTCACAGAAGGAATATTATCCCCCCCAAAAAAACACAAACAAACAAACAAACAAAACAACTAAAGGTAATTAGCTAAATCCAAAGTAGGTTACACTTACATATTTCCATTTGCCAAACATGAGATTCTGAGGTACATCGAGTCGGCAAGGCATGATAATGGTATCTCCATATGCTGAGTTTACAGTATACCATCCAAGGCCTTTAGAAAAAAGAAAAAAGAGAGAGAGATGTTAAGTGTTTTCTTGAAGTAACTAAGCAAATAACTTCAGTTCAGGCTGTGTGCCTTAATGAAGATTATCTATTACAATTTTATCTAAAATGACTACAAAAAGTATGAAGCTAGAACATATTTCCTATTTAAATATCAACAACTCTTATTTAGCTACTAAGCCTTTGAATGTCACACATTTCAAATTTACAGACCCTCAATTTTACCAGGGAAGAGACCAGTATGTGCTGCAAAGGAACATGGTGGAATGTGGAAGTGTATTTTTCTCCTAAGTATATATGTCATAGAAAAAAAAATGCACACTACATTTCATAGATATGTGGGACTACACAAGATTAACATGCTTAAAATTCTCAAAACTAGCCTTAAATATATTTTTCATTTGAAAATATTGTCAAATTTATCTTCTGGAAAATTTTTTAAAACTACTAAAAACTAAATTAATACATATAAGACCACAACCAAATTTTACTTATAAGTAGGAAAATGGCTTATTTTATACTAGCAATGGTTAATATATTAATTTTAATATTAATTACGCATAAAATATTAACATGATAGGAATCTGAAGTATAAAAATTCTTTGTAAAGTGTTTACCGAGTGGTTATCCTGAATTTTGGGTATATGATCTAACTTAAACCATAATTTGCTACTAAGTTACAGAAAACTTCCTGGTCTTAATTAATTCTTTCCTGAGAAAAAAATGTAGGTGACAAAAAAATTAAAATGTCAAAACCCCACAACTTTTGCATATGTATGCAACATACTATTCAAATCTGTATATATTCATAAGGTTTAAAAAACTCAGGCATTTAACTTGACAAGAGTACTTAGGAAACATCTCAGATTTTTTTACCTTATTTTGTTCCCACTGGTTTTTAAGATTAAATATGTTTACAATTAAATATCTATTAAGATATGTCATCATTGGATATAGTGTGAACAGGCTAAGTTAATTTGAAATTGTAGAGGGGGAAAAAGGATATTTTGTCCACCAGGTGGTGCTGAAGTGCAAAGCTAAGGCCATTGGAAACACAAATACCATTTTATGACTTTCTGAGGAAACAAGGCAGTGGACACTATCTTTCACTGTTACCCATCAATCACAATTCATAGGAAGATTTCATATAGGGATAAAAATCATTAACCTTGGTAAAGAACCAAAAGGTAATAAAATTCCTATTTTAAAATTCTGTCAACTGAGGAAGGTACTTCCCTTTAAAGCAATTTTGCCCCAGGGAACAAAATCATTACAAGAAACACAAACTTCATGTAAATATGCCACAGAACAACTAGTTTCCAGCATTTTTAATATTGTTAAAATAAAGAATACAAAGTATAAGTCATGATAATGTGTTTTTCACTTGCTATTGGAGACAAGTAGTTTTCCAAAACTGTTTATCATATGTTCAGTATTATAATAAAAATTACCTCAATAGCTTTTAAAATTGTTTAGTGTTTCCCATACTATAACTTTAATTCCTTTTAACTTCAAACCATTGCCACTGCATAGGACTATAAATAAAGACATGGTCTCTTCAGCCTTGTTAAAATATGCAAACTAATGAGAATTAAGAAATTACTTTATTTCTCAGTATAGTACTTGTTTTCTATAATACTTTGTATGCTAAATGTGGAAATTTTATCATGTATTTTAAGATCTGTTCTTGCACTACACCAGCGCAGGTATGCCAAACCAAGAAAACAATTTTGTGATTTAATGTTTTCACCGGTATGTAGCAAGTCACTTGAATATGTAACGACTCTAAGATGATCTGGATCTATAACTTAAATTATGGCAGGACATGCCCCTCTAATTATCTCCTATCACTTGTAAAAGCACACCTTCTTTTGACAACTGGCGGTACTCCCATGGTTGGTCAAGGAGTGAAAACAGTTTACAGAGCTTAGGTACCAAGGAGGTGAATCCTTTGCCAGGTACACAGGGAAAACAAGAAAATTCTTTTTGCAAAAAATGTAATTCTTTGCTATTTCTTCAGACCATTTTTCTTTTTTCTTCCTTATAGAACTTTAATGTGCTATATAGATATCAAATTTTGTAATAGATTTTAAAGCTATAGGAATTTCAAGGACATCGTGTGTTATTAGCATAATGAAGTGCAACTACAACAAAGAAGGGACCATATATTCTTATCTTTGTATCCCCAGGAGCAATGTCTGGCATGGAACAGGCATCGTATTGGATTTTTCACCTGAATGTTCTGAAGTCTTTTCCATTTTGGTTATTAAATTAGCATCTTTGAAAATCAGGGAGGAGTTGGTACCATTGGAACTTTGGGAATTCTTATTCCTACCATATACTCTAGTAAAGGCTGTCCTAGATTGCCTTTGATATGCAGAGAATGTGGATTTATGCTTGCACGGCACTTGTTTTCGAAGAGAAACAAACACAAAGCAAACATTCTTGTAAGAGTTCATGGATGAAACTACAGAAGAGAATATTTCTCCCTACCGAACTTTATAATTAATTTCAGGAGAAATTAAGGATTATTTGTGCTTTGTGATTTGCGAACGATAATGTGAAATGCCTTTTTTTCTTACTGTGATGACCACAAAGCAAAGGGTTGTTTTGAAAAGTATTTGAGAATTCTTGAGTTGGGTCTTTTAATGACAGCTTGACATCCCAAATTAGCCAGGACAGGACTCTTTAGAGCAAAAGAAACCTAAGGGAAATAAGACAAGCATGAGGGTAGTAGGTAAAAGGCGATGAATTAGCATCCTGATTTCTATAGATGTCTCAGGCTTTGAGATGAAGTGCCAGTGAGACCCAAAGTACCTGTCAACACAAATGGTTCTCTTTATACTTTTCATAGAAGCCAAAGATTTTATCTTTCATTTGCCAAGTCTGAATTGAATTTAACTCACTAAAATTCCCCTGCAATTTTCTCCCTGCAATATTAGTTGGTTAAGTTATTCATGGTTTTGTAGCCTAGAGATTATTGGACACTACTGCAAGTAGAGAATGCCTATGATGTCCTTCCTCAAAGAAGCTAAACATAAAATATAGAAGGAATGAGTATGTGCACAAGTGTGTGCATTTCTGTGTGGTATGTGTTATATCTTTGTGTATATGTATATGTCATAAGATATTTTAAACTGGGCTAAAAACCTTCTGTATTAAATATGTTCAATAAATGTAAGGTATTGTTATGAATTATTAACATTACTGTTGCTATCAAAATGTCCTGACATAAAATAAAATGCAAAAACATGTTACACTCGAGAAGCAGTATGTAATTATTTAAGAAGTTTTTTATAAAGAGTTATTAACTAAAGATAAAGAACAATAGAACTAAAAAGGTTACATAGGAGGGGCGCCTGGGTGGCTCAGTTGGTTAAGCGACTGCCTTCGGCTTGGGTCATGATCCTGGAGTCCCGGGATCGAGTCCCACATCGGGCTCCCTGCTCAGCAGGGGGTCTGCTTCTCCCTCTGCCCTCTTCCCTCTCGTGCTCTCTGTCTCCCATTCTCTCTCTCTCAAATAAATAAATAAAATCTTTAAAAAAAAAAGGTTACATAGGAGAATTCAATAAAAAACAAAATGGGAAAAGCACAGCATAAGAAAAATCTCTTAGCCCAATAATTCTGACATATAGAATCTCAGACAAGCTATCATAAATACAACATAGCTATGGTTATGCATATTTTGTACAGCAAATAATTTAAGGAGGCACTGAAACAGACTCTGGTATAATTTTGAAATTAGGTGAACACAGTTTATTTCTAACTGAACTAATAAAAATGTAATAATTGTGCCCATATTGGTGAGATATACTTTTTCTGTATAAACTAATTCTTAAGGACTATCAAGTTCAGGGTAATCATTCTCTTTGCATTGCTGATATATAGACATTTGAGTGGAGGTATCTTAAAATTCAAAACCTGCCACTACATTTCAAGCAGAACAGTAAATAATATAGAAAAGAGGAGGAGAATTAAAGAGTCTGTTTTCACATGCTACAGTTTAGCGTGGTTAATTATTTTTTATTGCATGGGTACTTCAATAGCATCATCATCCTTAAAAGCCTTGTTTTGAGCTCTGTAGCTCTGTTAGGTGCCATAGAAGGGTTATTCACAATCACAACCGGCACAGAACTTAGGACATAAGAACTAAATTACAGTTCTACAGAAATTTTAGAGAAATTCATTTGTGCAGATGAATTGGTGGGGAGGAAGCAAGTAGAATTGAGAAAGCTATCCTTAGAAATTACTTCCATATTTATATGACTGATCTTGATAGGTAAACGTGCTAGTGTCCCTATGCGCTTTACTAATGAATTAAGACATATAGAACTCTAATTAAACATATAAATATTTTGTAACATCAGTTTATAGCAGTGTTCTCAACCTCATCACTAATGACATTTTGGGGTGAATAAATCTTTACCATGGGGGGCTGTCCCGTGTATTGTAGGATGTTTAACAAACAGCATCCTCACCTCTGCCCACTGGTAGATACTAGTAGCATGCCCGCCCCCGGCTATGGCAACAAGAAATTTCTAGTCGGGACAAATGTCCCCTGAAAGGCAAAATTGCCCACCGAACGCCCATCTACTTGAAAACCGCTAGTTTAGATCTTCAACTATTGGCTTTCTGTAGTCAATAAAATTGGTTTCCTTTAAAGAGATTGTTGTTATAAAGTAGAATCTTAGTATAGGACTAAATAATCACTGAATATGAATAGAGGGATGGAGGAAGAAGTGACACATAATAACACTTAGCTATTATCAACTTTGTTTTCCTCACAGAAACATCTTATATTATATTCAGCTATGATAGGGAGATTGATTCCTGACTCTGGGGATTTGAGATCCAATCTCTTCACAGAAATCACAAAAAAATATTCTATTTAGCAAATCTAATTCATGTATCAAAATCAAGCACAAATTATACATACCAAATATGTCTTCTAAGCTATACATATTACATGTATTTTATTTGATATGATAAAATATCTATTGATAGAGGGTAAAATAGATACCTTTAAAGTGTCTTTCAAACCTGTGATTTTATGACTTAACGGGGCAAATTTACTTCATAATTCCTCCTATTCTTTATGGCATTAAATAAGAATTTAAGATTTTATTCAAGGTCATGTGATATATAACAAGTAAGAAGTGACACAGAGGGAGGTTGAAAGAGAAGGATACTTGTAATTCCCAAGTAATTTAGAATGGATGGCAGACAGGCAAAGACATCTGATGGAATATGTTATTTTGAGAAATAGAGAAAAGGGTTTTCCTACTCTCTTTTTCAATTTCCCTTCAACAAATGGGTACTTGGGGACCAAGGTGGGTTTTTGCTGAATCTGCAATAGGAAGATGTTTACTCAAAATTTGCTTTCTGGGTGGTCTTTCACCAGTATCACATGTTATGATGTAGGTATAACTATGTAATTTCTACAGATAAGAACAATGGTGATTCTTTCTTTCTCTTTCTTCTAGTGGTTCCTACAATTCTACACATGGATTATAGTATATCTTTTAGATAAATGGTTAAGCCACCGTGGAATAACATTTAGAGGGGAAAGGGCCATCTTACAAAATTATAAAATACTGCTAGTACCCAAGAATATGTTTTAACATATGTGCTCTTTACTTCCAAGTTTGGTATATTATAATGCTTGAAATATTTATCTTTTTAGTAAACTATAGGTCAATATAAAACCTACATTATGTCATAGAAAGGAGATCTACAAAAACAATAAAATTTTAAAAATACAGTATCAGTATTTGCATTCCTGTACTGAAAACTATCTTCTCAATTTACCACTGCTTGACAGTTCATTGTACTAGAAGCATGGATAATCTATGAGATTGGAAAAGTCATAGCTCTTCCCCATTAGTTACGGCTTTGCCCAGCTCTGCCTCATTTTTATCATTGTTCCTTGGGCCTTGGATGAATCCATACATAGCCTTTAAAGCCTATCTCAACGATCACCTATTTACACATGTGATCATGCATCAAAGTATATATTGAACACCTACTGGAGGAAAAGTGTTAGATGTTCTTTATGGGGGGAAAATATATATAAAATACTGAGATCTATTCCTTCAGGAGCATGAGCTGCTGTAAACTAGGTGCTGTGGGAATGCAGAGAAAGGGATCCCTGCAATGAGCTTGAGGATATTGGTAAAGGCTTCTTGCAGGTAATTTCATTTGACCTGAACACTGAATGAAGGTTTCTATGAATAGGAAGATAAGAACTACTTCACCAGCATGTCCTAGCCAGGGACCATGCAGAGGCACTGAGTGGCACATGGTTTTCTCTCATATGGCAAACTTCCTTTTTTATTACAGTAATTTCTACATAGTAGATCTTCAATCTTCATAAGGAACATGTCCTGACTGGCAGTTTTCTCAAATTCATAAATGCAAAGAAGATTGCCCTAATAAAATGCAAGAAACTGTTAGATCTCTCTACTTTCTCTTTACTTTCATCACCAGCACTAACATTTGAATTCCTCTGGGGGCCACTTTTAAATTATAAGCAAAAATTTATTTAAAAATTATTTAAAAGCAACAGAAGTGACTTATGTTGTGAACCTTTATTTTTGTTTTCTGAGAAATACTTCATGAATTTTAAATCAGTAAATGTAAAGATTTTACTGTGCTTGTTAAAATTTAACTTGGGCTCCACGAATGAACGTTAGGGCATGTATGACAACTCTACAGTTACTTAAAAATCCCCAAACTGTGGGATATGAAAACGTTGTTTTTATAGAAAGAGAATTTAAAGCTTTCATCAGATAGCCAAGAGTAACCTTAAATAAAAAATAAAATATTTAAGGGCACCTGAGTGGCTCAGTCAGTTAAGCGTCTGCCTTTGGCTCAGGTCATGATCCTGGGGTCCTGGGAGTGAGTCCCATATCAGGCTCCCAGCTGAGCGGGGAGCCTGCTTCTCCCTCCACACAACCCCCCCTGCCCCGCCCGGCTCACGCACTCGCTGTGTGCACTCTCATGCGCGTGTGCAAAAATAAATAAAATTTTTAAAACAATAAAATATTTAAGGTTCATTCTAAATTGACTAGAACTTGTAGAAGCACAATTCAATGGTATCTGTCAAATTAAAAATGCTAATACCCTTTGATCCAGTAATTCTACTACTGGGAATCTATTCTACAAAAGTGTTTGTACAAATGCACATATACAAAGATAATACAAAGATAATATAGCATTATTTTGAATATTAAAAAAACTGGAGGGACTTAAATGCTTGTTAATACAGGTGCAATAAAGTGTATATCCATACACTGCTCTACTTGACCCATTGAAAAGAAGTGGGATCCAATCACACTATTTTTTCTCTCTATATATTTCAGTGTTTATAATTTTTATCATCATTCATTCATTGACTATTGAGCATCTTCTCTATGCCAAGCACTGTTCTAGGATGGGTGATCAGCAATGTGCAAAAACAAAACAAAACAAAAAACCGTTCTCATGGTTTAAGTTCTAAACATATATATATATTTATTCATGCATTTAAAAACTTAATTTCTTTTTGAAAAAAGGAGAAATTACCAGCTTAATTCCTCCACTATGCTGCAACCTATTTGAAGGAAAAGCCTATATTTTTTCTCATTTTGAAATTTGTTGCAGCATCATGAAGATTACAGGAGTTCAATAATAATGGGTAAAATAAAGCTCTACTGCACTACATCGAACGGAACTCTCTAAGATCATATTCTTACAGCCCATATTCTTTCCTTTGCATTTAACATTCCAGAAAACCATATACTATCCTTTGAAATTCTAGAGAATCTAGTGAGGTGGGAGTGAGGGGTGCTGTAGTGTTTTAAAAATCAGTATCTTAAATCTGCCCCCCCAAATGCTATTTTTACTTTAAAAACTTTTTAATGGACTATAACATACATGCAAACCAGTGTACAGATCTAGATGTACATTTGAAATGTCACTAAAACCGCGAGGATTTAGAATTTCTTTGGCAATTCTTCTCATGTTCTTCCTCTGAGGATAAGACTGGGATTTCCACACATCTGTCCCACAAAGGACCCTCTGTTTTACCAAGTCATCATTCCCCAGTGATGAGCTTTCGATGAGCCTATGGGGTCTATGCCAAAATGCCAAAACATTAGTCTCTTCGTGGGGACAAAATTAAATAAAAACACTTAAGAACACTTCATGCTCTGTATGTGTGGGAGGGGGAGGGGACAGGGAGACAACATTGAACCTGTAATTTTTAATTTTATACATGAAAAGAACAATGCTCTTTTATTTTAAAATAGACATTCATAGTGATAGAGACAAAACACGAGAATGTTTAAACTTATTTTTATACCATATAGCTTAATAAAAATTAAAAGCATTTGTATAACGAATAATTTGTTAGTTGAAGTTCACAAAGCTGACTATTCTTTACTTTCATACTTCTAATTACCTAGGACCCGAGGCTGTGTCTTTAAGATGCTTATATAAGGAGAGTCCTCCACTCATACAATTAGTCAATACAATGAAAAAAAATTGGTAAATACTATTTTCCTTCTGCTCCCCTCCCTCAATTCAATTTCCCTTATAAGTTCCTGCATTGTCTGTGGACTTCATTTGGGAACTAGCTCAACTAAAGAGGTAGATGGAAGAAACCAATATTTGAACACTCCTGCAGGTTAAAATAATGCGAAGGAAAAAAAATGAATACATCTATGCTCCATTGCTCTGAACATTTTCTCAGCATGAAATTCCAGGTTTAGCTAATTCAGACTATCAGTTCTATTTGAATGGTGAAAAGTCACATTTTTCTGTGCATTTTGTCATATAAATTGTATTGAAACTGTGAATACAATTCAATTATTTTAACAAGAACAATAACTGTACTGTATTCATGAAAACACTATCAATAGAAAAACACTATCAACAGGAAAACAGGCACTACGCTTCACAAAAGACCTTAATTGCATCATCTGAAGTAATGGAAACTTTTGGAATTTAGACTAGAGTCTGTCTTCAGAAAGAGTTCATAATTATTGTGACAGAATAAATTTGTTTTCTGCAAATAATTTAATGCCATGACAACAAAAAGACCTCTTGATTTGAGAAAATAAAAGCTGTCCTTGATAACACTTCCAAACCCCCAAACAACAAATTCCTAATAGCTTTAATATTCCTCAAATGCTTTAGAAAAAATATACCAGAAAGACTTCTAGTCAATAAGATCATCATTGTTTTCACAGATAGCTTCCGTTAATAACAGCAGTGTTAATTGCATTTCTTTAGCATTTCAATTAATATTCAACAGCATTGGAGAATTTTATCTTATAATTGAGGTACTGAATTAACCAGGGATAGCAAATAAATTATTAGGGCTACTGAATGAGCAGAGTAGTTGACTTTTCCTTCTTGGTTGAGTGATCTTGTCCAGTATGGTTGCTACTGGTGTATTCCACATCAAGTGTCTAACTGGGTACCAAAAAATGTTTGCATCAGTTGAAATAGGTTTTTGCTCTTTTCTTCACACAAATCCCAATTAGAATTGCCTATATCTCCTGAGGAAATAGATTTGTACAATCAAACATGGTAAGTAATAAGGTTAAAAAGCTATTTAATAGGCTTTCCCCCAGATTCGGTATAGATTGCTGGCTGATTTCTGAGGTTTAGATTTGTGTAAATTTCATGCTTTTAATTGACATCCCCCAGAGGGGCTGTAGTATAAGGTAAGGTCATAGAAAAAAAAATGATGGCTTTATGGCATGTTTCCCTTTCTTTAAGCATTAAACTCAGTTTACTGGAAGATCTAGTCTTCTAGTTTTGAGGAGAAAGGAGAAATAGAAACATTTGTCCAAGATAATTTTTAAAAGAGATTAAAGCCACAGGAAAGATAAAATTTTAAAATAAAACAAATAGTTGCATATGCTTAGAAAATCAGCATATCTGTTATATGAAACTGAAATCATCTTCCAGCTTTGATAGATCTTGTGTCACCTCAAAGACCAAGTAAGCATGCAAAACAATACCCATTATAGCTTGCTCACAGTGGAAGCTCAATGGAATAACTCTGGAATGCATAAACTTAGAGACAATACTGTCTTCTATTAATATTAACAATAACTTTTCATATATTCCATTTTCCCTGACAGTCATTATTCTTAATTGATGAGTGGGAGGAAAAGTGGGAAAGAGAACAAGATAATTTAGGAAGGCAATGAGTAGAGATGAAAAATATAGGAAGCTGTATTAAAAGGTAGTTTTATCATTTCTAAGGGTGTCAGATGGAGGAATGCTTTAAATATCTTGTAAAATCTGGACCTGAAGTGGGCTCCAGCTTTGAAACTTTCCTTTATGCACAAAGATTTTAACTCACTGAATGCTTCTCCTTAAAGAACCAGAGGCCAACTGTAACTTAAAAATGTGCCATACTTATGCTCTAATTTAGGAAATGGTTAAATGACCCCCAGAAGAATTTCTGGAAGACAAGCTATCATGGACAAGATAAATCCCCCAAAACAAAACAAAACAAAACCTAGATCAGAAAAACAAGTTCTTACAGCAGAAAAATGGCTCTTCCATAGACTGAGAAAGCGCCTGCATTCAGTTGGTTTTCCATGGTTGTTTAAGTTTGCAACACATCTCACCTGCCTCTTCATTTAAGCATCAATTAAATAAGCGCTTCCTCTTTATTCATCAAGGGAAAACCGTGAAGTGTGATGGACACGAAAACGTACCTCACAGACCCCCAAACACAGGTAAGTGTAACTTACCAACGACCTCAACTGCTGTGCTCTGAGTGCTCTGAGATCCGTCACCAAGTTTTGCTGAGGCCACATTTTCCCTGTGCTGCTGACCGCTCAAGACTGAGCAGAGTAGGGCTACAAAAGACAGGCAAGGTTCTTGGAGACAAGAGACTCCTCTGAGGACTGACGATGGCTCAAGGAATTCTTTTCCCTGACTACACAACAGTGTAGAATGTGTCCACCCAATCTTCCTTCTGGCTCTCGTTCCCCTGATGTCAGATTCACGTTGCACTCTGACGATTTTTCCACCCACCAGTTCCTTCCTCATTTTTTTCTCATCTAGGTGTTTCCCCTAGTACAATCCTTACATGTTCAATCCATTTTGACATCTGCCTCTCAAAAGATCCTGGCTAACATGTGGGAGAAATCAGGCACAACATAACTATATTGACCCTCTGACATTAGTAGACCACTGGATTCAAGAAAATTGGGATTTTAGTATGGATGCAGTTTAAAATAGTATACTTGATTTAATAAGGGATTAGCTAAGTTAAAAATAAAGATAATTTAGGGCGCCTGGGTGGCTCAGTTGGTTAAGCGACTGCCTTCGGCTCAGGTCATGATCCCAGAGTCCCTGGATCGAGTCCCACATCGGGCTCCCTGCTCGGCAGAGTCTGCTTCTCCTTCTGACCCTCCCCCCTCTCATGTGCTCTCTCTCTCATTCTCTCACACACAAATAAATAAATAAAATCTTTAAAAAAAAATAAATAAAGATAATTTAGAGCAAATATTGTAATAATGGACTTTTTTTTTTAAGATTTACTTATTTATTTTAGAGAGAGAGAAAGTGCGCTTGTGCCAGTGAGGGGAGGGGCAAAGGGAGAGAATCTCCAGCAGACTCCTGCTGAATGGGGAACCCAACACAGGGCTCCATCCCCTGACCCATGAGATCATGACCGGAGCCGAAACGAGGAGTCAGATGCTTAACGACTGAGCCACCCAGGTGCCCCATTTTAATAGTGCTCTGTGGTTTGCAATATTCTTTTATATATACTGTGCATTTTTGCATTTGAGTCTCACAAAAGTTCTGTGTGATAAGCAAATAAACCTGCATCATGAAGAAATGTTATGATGCCTCATTTTACTGATAAGATACTGTTCACCCTGCAAAGCCAAGACAGTAAACGAACATGACCAAGCCAGTATGTAGTGGAGCCAGATTTCAAAATTAATTCTCAATTCATGTTCAATTCTCATCACTATAGACACACAGAAAATGATTACATGTTTTTATTTCATTTTATACTGTGGCTAATTTGGGAAAATTATTTGAAAAGTATTAAAATGTGTTCTATGTTTAGACTTAAATATTTAAAAATCTATAGATTGGAGGGACTAGAAAGAAAACAAATGAATATATTTGATCATCTCTCTCTCAGTGTGATGTTATGTAGCAGTTAACCATTTGTTGCCAGAAATAAACTGAGTCCTGTCCATAAGAGCTCACCTAATTCTCAAAATAACATAGGAAACTGCAAATAACTGAAGTGGTAGACATCTTTCAGATAAGGAATCAGAGGTATATTAAGGTCCTTTAATGTAGACGAGGCATTCAGTTGACAGGCAAAGTAGCACTTTATTTATGTACCCAGCGCAGTAGAGATAATAGACTACCAAGAAAAATTTATTGAACGAACAAAATGAAAAGGTTGGGATTCGTATCAAGTGTTTCTAACTTAAAAACCTGTCTTTCTGGGGAGCCTGGGTGGCTTAGTCGTTTGGTGGCTTAGTCTGCGTTTGGCTCAGGTCATGATCCCAGGGTCCAGGGATCGAGCCCTGCATCGGGCTCCCTGCTTAGCGGGAAGCCTGCTTCTCCCTCTCCCTCTCCCCCTGCTTGTGTTCCCTCTCTCGCTGTCTCTCTCTCTGTCAAATAATAAATAAAATCTTAAAAAAAAACACCAAAACTGTCTTTCGATCAAAAAAAAAAAAAACTTTTCAGAATTACAACTTTTAGATGAGTTGAAAATTTAAGTTCACAAAAAACCTGCACATGAATGTTCATAGCAGCTTTATTCATACTTACTCAATTCTGGAAATAACCCAGCTGTTCTTCTGCAGGTGAATAGATAAACCAACTATGGTAGAGAGCCACACAATGGAATGTTATTTTTTCTTGTTTTCTTGGATTATATTTTTATTTTTATTTATTTATTTTTTAAATTTTGTTTTGTTATGTTATGTTATGTTAATCACCATACATTACCTCATTAGTTTTTGATAGAGTGTTCCATGATTCATTGTTTGTGTATAACACCCAGTGCTCCATTCAGTACGTGCCCTCCTTAATACCCATCACCAGGCTAACCCATCCCCCCACCCCGCTCCCCTCTAGAGCCCTCAGTTTGTTTCCTGGAGTCCATAGTCTCTCATGGTTCGTCTCCCCCTCTAATTATATTATTCAGCAATAGACAGAAATGAAGAAATGAGCTATCAAGCCATGAAAAGACATGGAGGAATCTTAAATGCATATGGCTAAGTGAAAGAAGCCAATCTGAAAAGGCTACATTCTGCATGATTCCAACTATATGACATGATAGAAAAGACAAACTATGAAGACAGTAAAAAGATCAGTGGTTGCCAGGGGGTAGGGATAGGTAGGTGGATGGAGCACAGGGCATTTCCTGGGCAGTAAAATTCTCTGATAATGTCGAATGCAAGTTATTATACATTTGTCAAAATCCGTAAAATGTATAGCACAAAAAGGGAATTCTAATGTAAATTATAGACTTTACTTAATAATAACGTATCAATATTGACTCATCAAGTGTAACAACGTACCGCATTAATGCAAGATGTTAATAACTGTTAATAATGGGGAAATTGGGGGCTGGAGAGAGTTGAAGGAGTATGTGGGAACTCTACTTTCTGTTCTATAAACCTAAAACAGATAAAATGTACTCTTAAAAAAATTGATGCACATAGTTTCTTCAGCCTATGGAATGCATTCTATATTTAGACAATCTTACCTAAATTCCCTTGCTTATGGCAGAGGGAAGGACATAAACATCAAGGGCAAAGCTCTGCATCCACCAGCAAAGGCACTGTCAGTCTAGGCAGCTGAATCCCCAGGCAGGTATCAGCAGGTGCTGACAACACCAAGATCCCTGCTGAACAGTGTCGGGTGGCTGTGCTACAGCCCAGCAACTGCTGTTTTATGATTATGTTTCCCACAAATTCCCAATCCTACTGAGGTGCTAATACATTCGGTTCATCTTTCCATTTAGAAGAGACAATGTGTTTGATCATTTGTGCATGGTTACTGCTCAGGGAGATAAAGACACTCAAAATTCCCCTAAACTGAATATTGTATTACCTCTTTGGCTCTGCCCTTTTTAACAGCTTTGAAAGACCATAATGTCATTAAGGTTAAAAAAGGTTCATTGTTCCTATACATTAAAAGATTGCCAGGTTACAGAAATGAGCTGTAAGAGTCTCAGCAAGGCTTCAGGGTCTATGTCTTTTGTTTATGAATCTCATTTGAGTTCTATAACTGAAAGTACTCCTAAAGCTTGCCCAATTCAGAAGTAATTAATTAGAAAACAAACAAATAAGGCAAATAAGACTGAAATGTTTAGACTGTGTCACTGTTTGAAAATGCAACAGTAATTTCCAAGTTAGCTCCCTCTGCAGAGTCCTATAAGAATATGCTCTAAGCGTGTGTTCTTTAGCCACAATTCTGCCTGTGTACACTTAACAGATGATACAGAACATCTCTGGAATCAACCTCAAAAGTTTTCTTTTTTATCATTTCTGAATTGTCAGCAGCCTCAACATACAAATATGATCAATGGTACATGTTCAATCAGTCAGTATATACTAAATTCCTTCTAGGTAGAATCAGTACGGCTTTACAGTTTGTTATTCAGAAATCCACTGATTCTGGGGTGCCTGCATGGTGCAATCGGTTAAGCATTAGACTCGGTTTTGGCTCAGGTCATGATTTCATGGTCATGAGATCGAGCCCCACATTGGGCTCCACGCCGAACGCAGAGTGTGCTTAAGACCCTCTCTCCCTCTCTCTCTGCCCTTCCCCTACCACTTTCTCTCTCTCTCTCTCTCTCTCAAATAAATAAATCTTAGAAGAAAGAAAGAAAGAAACCCACCAATTCTTCTAATTTTAATAAAAACTGGAAGCTACTCTACAAAGGAAATCTCCAATACAACATCTTACCTAACAGTCACCCAAGGTAAACACATATGGGTTAATGAAAATAATTGAAACACATGTACTTCAGAAAGTTATCATTATGGAAGTGTGCTATTCATTCTAAAACGTTTGTAGCTACAAAACAATTTATGAGGATGTATATGGGAAAGCCAGTGCAATCTATTGACAATGGAAAATTTACGTGCCTGAAGAACAGACTATAGTAAATATGGGCTAAACATTTATTCAACACTGTTGATATAAATGGGATACTGTAAAAAAAAAAAAGTATATGCTAAACATTACGAGCCATAGGGTGCATCTAATTAATATCAAATAAGTATTTAATTACTGACCTTTGTAAAACATTTCTGAATTTTTTCTTTAATTGTTCCTTACAAAATTCCCTGTTTCTATAAACTTTTGAAAATAAAATTTTTCTTAATCCAAAAGATTCCATTTCATATTAATTCAAATACATTGGACATAAAGCTATTGATTAGCTACAATATGCCAGATACTGTATTTCTACTAGGCATACAAGCATATATAAGTTATCTATTTCACAAACATTAAAATCTAGAACAGGCAAATGAAACAAAACAAGTAGCATAACATAATGGTCAAGGCATGGTCTCTGGACTAGAGCTGCATGGCTATAATGCAAGCCCTGTTACCAGGAAGGTAGGTGACTTCCAAAGAGTTACTTAACCTATACGTGCTCATGTTTCCCAACTATTAGATGGCAGGCAATAATAGTATCAAGCTCATAGGGTTACTATGAGTATTAAATAAATTAATAACGTGTAATTGCTTAAAAGAGTGTTTTTTACACTAAGCTCATTAAATACTAGCTATTATGAAAAGATGCTCAACATCACTAATCATTAGGGAAATACAAATCCAAACCATGAGATACCACCTCACACTTGTTAGAAGGGCTATTACTAAAAAGTCAAATATAAAGATCGGCGAGGCTGTGAAGAAAATGAAATCCTCATACACTGTTGGTGGGAATGTGAATTGGTACAGCCATCATGGAAAACACTGTAGAGGTGCTCAAAAAATGAAAATTAGAATTATCATATGATCCAGAAATCCCACCTTTGGTTATATATCCAAAGGAAATAAAATCATTATATCAAAGAGATATTTGCACTCTCATGGTCATTGCAGCATTATTCACAGTAGCCAAAATATGCAAACAATCTAAGTGTCCACCAATAAATTAATGGATAAAGAAAATGTATATGTGTATACACACACACACACACACACACAATAGAATGTGATTCAGACTTTAAAAGGAAGGAAATCCTGCCATTTGTGACAACATGGATGCATCTTATGCTAAGTGAAATAAGTCAGCACAGAAAGGAAAAGAATGCGTGATGTCACTTGGTTGTGGAATCTAAAAAAACAAAAGCAAAAAAAGTCAAACTTATAGAAACAGAGAGTAAAATGGCGGTTGCTAGGGCTTTGGGTGGGGGAAGCGGGGATAGGGGTCAAAGGGTATTAACTTCCAGTTATAAGATGAATAACTTTTGAAGCTTAATGCATAGTATGGTAACTATAATTAATAATTGTGTATTGCATACTTGAAATTTGCTAAGAGAACAGATCTCAAGTTTCTCACGGCCTATACACAAAGAGTAACTATGTGAGGTGATGACATGTTAGTTAGATTGAACATTGTACACCTTATATTTACATATAATTTTTATCTGTCAATAATTCCCCAATAAAGCTCAAAAAAAGATAGCTATTATATTTCTTTGGCTTTTATTTAGTGGAATAAAAGAGATTATGTGCTAAACGTAGAAGCAGAGGAGAGATTGTTGAATAGACTGAAGAAGGCTTTACCCAGAAAGGACATTCATATTGATCTTCACAGAGGAGGATTTCTTCAGGTGAAAAGTAGAATGAAGGAAACTTCTGCAGAAGAAAGCTTGGGAGTGAAAGGCGTGATCTTGTCTGGCCAGTGTGTGGCTGAGGTTTAGGACATGTGAGAGACAGTGAAGGAAATCTAGCTGGGAAGGGAGCTGTGCAGATGAGATTTTAAAAGCCCTTAAATAGGAGCTTAAAGATTTTGGACTGTATCCTATAAGGAATACAGAGGCAATAAATGGGTTTTTTGGTTTTTGGGTTTTTTTTGGTTTAATTTAAAGATGGCAGTGAAGTGGTCAGATCTTTGCTATTGGAAATTTTTAGCAGTGGTGTGGAAGATAACCAGTCAGCAAAGGGACTTGGGAAAGGTAACCCTTTTAGAAGGTTAAAATGTTTAGATCATGTAATCATAATAAAATAGAGCAGAGGGGAATGAAGAAGAAGCATGGTAAAGAGGAGACATTGCCAAAGTGAAAACAACATGAGCTTCAGTAACTTTGTTGCACTGTGCAACCACAAAGTTCCCATTTCCCAAGATAGTACATTGCTCACGGGAAGAACAGCTAGCCAATAATTCGTCTCTGCAGAAGCACGTCACACACTATGTGTGAAAGCACCCACTCAGTAGGCAGATACGAAAGCTGTCTTTTTGTGTTAGCTCTTTGGAAAAGCTTGAGACTAAATAAGAGTAACAGTCCAAAGCAAATATTAACTGGTGGTGTGAGGTGCCTGGGTTTCTAAACACAAATTGTTAATGTAACATGCATTTTGGGTTTAAAACAAGCAAGCCCTTCTCAGTAAATGCTACAAACTACAGAAAGAGAAAAGCCGAAAGCTAGATGCTAAATAGTCCTCAAGAAATATTGCTGTTTTTTTCTTACTTTTTAGGCTTTGCTACCAATTAGAAAGAAAGCACAAGATGAAATATAAAAGAAAAATACCTACAATAGTGTGCTTTTCAGTAACCATTAATTTTTCTTTTTTAGAGCAGTTTCTGAATTTATTAGGGACTCTGGAAGTGTTTCCAAAGCTCTGATATAAAGTACAAAGCTGCTGTGCTATTATTGTTTAAACATTCCAATTCAAGGGAGAGTGTAACCGAAGACAGCTGCCAAGGACTATTGCCACTACCTTTGGTTACTAGTGAATTTCACCTTTGACTTGATACACAATGTCCTTCCTATACAGGGAGAGAGTGGAAAATATTACTTATATATCTTCCAAATATCTCTTTTGAAAGTTGCTGGTAACCAGGAGTTCAGCCTCTGGTGTTCTTGTCTTAGTTTCCCTGCTGTACAAAGGGTAATTGAGTAATCTGTGCTCTGGTCTGCCGGGAAGTCAATCCATCCCAATAACCTGCATCTGCCTGGCCTTTCTCCCATTCACCATTCAGTTGCTTTTGTGTGTTCTTAAATGCCCCGACTCTGGGAAACGATTTCCAAAACTATAGCTTCAGACGCCCAGGATCATGGACTGTCATGTCCACCAAGCTCTTAACTCTTAAAATGTCTGCCACTGATGTTATGTAACAGATTATAAGATATCTTTATTAAAATCTCAGTATCAAAAATCAGTTCTGTAATTCCTAGTTAAGAGAATACCAGAATAAAGAGATGTGAGTTCTTGTTTCATCTTTACCTCTAAATCATTGTGACCTTGCTTTCTTGGGCCTTAGTTTATTCACGTGTAATAGGATATAGAACAAGGCTTAAATATTCTAGGATTCACATTTCCCAATATGAGAAAAGCATACAGTTAATTTTCAGCTGGGATTTGA
Organism: Mirounga angustirostris; assembly: GCF_029215605.1. NCBI lineage: Eukaryota > Metazoa > Chordata > Mammalia > Carnivora > Phocidae > Mirounga > Mirounga angustirostris. Next base: position 51,658,562 of record NW_026991709.1, on the reverse strand, counting down.
AGCCATATTACTTTTTTTTTTTTTTTTTTTAAGCAGGCTCCACGCCCACTGTGGAGCCCAGTGCGGGGCTCAAACTCACGACCCCAGGATGGAGACCCGAGCTGAAATCAAGAGTCAGACACTTAACCACCTGAAGCATCCAAGGACCCTGAAGCCATATTACTTTTGAATCTGGACTGACAAAAGCTTATAAAATATATCAGATTTCTTATTTCCATTTTATAGCTTAATTTGCTGTTGGGAGTTTCCAATGAATATTTTAGTAACGTGACAATGAAGAAACTTTGGTTTTGGTTTAATCTCTGTATCCATTGATAAGTGTTTTTAGATGGACCTCAAGTTTGCTTTACATTTAAGAATTATTAAAAATTTTTATTACTTTGCCTCAGTGTGTAATATGTTTTGAATATTAGCATATACCATGTTTTATATGTCTCCAATAGTACTATCCTAATGACCTTATGAGTTTAAAAACATGTCGCAGATTGTTCTGAACCAAGCATAGAATCATTTTGTTTCAATATGAAACAAAATGAATTATTATTTTATCTTAATTACTTCCATTGTGGATAATAAAAAAATTAACTGCATTTAAAAATTAGAGTAATAGTTCATGTATTCAGGATTATTTAGATATAATTTTTTACATAATTGAAATCTAACCCCTTATGTACCATGGTATATTTTTAATTTTTAATTCTCTTAAATGGATAACGTTTGTACTGCATTGCCTAGTCTCCTGACTTCAAATCTAATTATAATATAACTAACATTTATATAGTGCTTAAACATGTGCTTTCCAAGTACATCATATCTTAAACCAAGTATCATTCAGAATATAAATGAACTTTTCTGTGATAACTCACAGCTTATTTTTATAAGCATATATTATGCTGTGACTCAGGGAGGAGCTCGGGAACCACTGAAGTGACTAGACCAATTTGCCAGAATACTAAACAGCCCCACCCCAACAGGATTTGCAATTGCTGTGTTTTGTTTGAAATGATTGATCTTTTTTCTCCGAGTTCCTGTCAGCTGTCACTCTTGTTAATGGGAACAGCTCACATGTGAACAGGACTTCAGAGCCTGCAAAGCACTTTCCCAGACGTTGTTCCATTTTGTGACTGCCTTGTAGTCCCTTTCCAATTTGCCACTAAAGTGCCAGGCCTTTGAAAACAAGATGATCCAACTTAAAAAGAGATTCTTTTTAAAGAGCAAACAGTCTCTGAATGAGGACCCCAAGGAGTTTCCTTAGAAAGAAGGTTTAGTTCATGGAGATCAGCATTTATTTGGGCTGCTCAGAACCTTTGTGTTTCCCATGGGTTCCTGGCTGGGCTCTGAAAGGTTGAGGTTGGCAGAGAAGAAGCCTGTGGCTCAGTGAAATATATCTGTTCTTATGCTTTTGTAAGAAATGTCTAGTGATTTAGAGACTGTACATTTGAATGCAAAATAACCTTAAAGATTATTTATTGCTGGTAACTCATCATACAACCAAAGAGGTTGAGGACCAGATAATTTTTAGTGTTAATGGCAGAACTGACTTAAGGAAACAATTCTTTGGACTCTCAATCCAATATTCTCTTTATTAACACCACACCATGCATTTGCTCTACATCACCTTGGTATTTTTAAGATACTGAGTTTTTGGAAGTTGGGCACAAATAATATGATGAAGATAATATATTTCAAGTGTATCTACTATGACATGCAAAGCAGTATGAAATGGAATGACTGCCTTTCCCACTATTAAACTGTAAATACTGTATCAGTATTTTCTCCATAGTTTCTAAAGTTGGGGAGGAAACATTTTAAAAGAAATATTGATTTTTTTAAAATGTCATCTGGACTAACCACCACACACAAAACATATATCTTGCAAATACAGAAACCTAAAATAAAAAGAAAAAAGAAAGGAGGGAGAGATGGATGAAGTGAGCAAAAGGAAGGGAGGGAGGGAGGGAGGGAGGAAGGAGAACTAGAAGAAAAGTTAGTCGTTCTTTGCAATATTAATATTAAGGAAACGTGGCAACTTTTGTATCTCAATAGCTTTCTCCCATCGTAATATAACCTATAATTAGTTTGTGGTTCAGTCAGCATAGATATTTCAATTCCAGCTGTCTGGTAGCAGGGCAAGGGTGGCTAAATTGGTCACTTCTATTCTACATGATGTTGTGAGTCAAAAACTTACTATTATTTCCCCTAAATACTTCACTGTCAACTAACCAACACAATTAATATCAAATATTTTGAGTGAATGCTTTGACTTGATATTTAATTCTTCTTAGGGGTTGAGAATAGGGGAAAAAAATGGTTGCCTATTAGAGTATTTAGTTCATTCTCTTGTTTGTCAAATGACCACACTGGAATAGAAAAAAAATGGAGCTATGACCTTAAGATTAAAATAAGTCATTTGAATAACATAATGAAATAATAGTTGTCTCACTTTAGCTCTTTATTACCTAATCACTTTGAACATGTTTATACTTGACAACAACAAACAAGTAAAGTACACCTTTTCCCTTGGTTAGGAGAAATTGATTTAAATATTTGCAGATTTATTCTCATGACATATTCATGATGATTCACATATTTAGCCTGGGGAGTAGAATTCTGGAGAAGAATTTCTACTGTCAATTAATATGAAAACTGTGCTGGTAACTCGAGTATAACATCTAGGAAATAAATTGGAAGATTTTAATTGGTGTGAGTCCTAAATAAAACCTGTAATGAGGACCCTGAGTAGACTACGAGTGAAGCCAATCAACAACACACTGACTTTCTACAAATGGGTTCTGAAAACAGAGAGTTTGTTAAGTAAGACAGCAGGAATTATATTAATTTAAAAGACCAGTATTTATTAGTATAGCAGTTCCAAAAATCCATTTTAAAAAGGAGTTCTCCCTGAGGATTGATAGAGTTAAGTGAGGCTGGAGTGCTGAAGAATGTACAAGAGAGGAGTAGCCATATTTGAACTTGCTGTTCTCTAGAAATCACATCAGCTTTCTGCCAGAGGATCATAAGGAAATGTGTTTGGTTCTGCTGGCCATCCCTACTAATGTTTACCCTACTTAACCGTTGCATTTACACTTGATAGGTCAATTACATCGAACAACCACCTCTCCGCCCCCAGAAGATTTTAATCAGTGAACAGAAATTAATTGGTATGTAGAAGGACAGACATAAATTTATAGAACACATTTTTAAGGCAAAAAACATTTCTTTTTTTAACAAGATGGGATTAAAAGGCTTTTCTATCAATGACTGGAAATCAAAGCTATGTTAAAACTATGTGAGATTTTTGGTTGGGAATTTGGAAAGAATTAATAAAATGTACCTTCTCGCTGGGCCCATTTACTGAACTGAAAATATTATAGTACAAACAAAAACCGGCATCATTTCTACATTCTTTCTTGGCTAAAATTTAACATTCTAGTATGATCTTTTTTCTTTTTTTTATTATTATGTTATGTTAATCACCATACATTACCTCATTAGTTTATGATGTAGTGTTCCATGATTCATTGTTTGTGAAAAACACTCAGTGCTCCATTCAGTACGTGCCCTCTTTAATACCTATCACCAGGCTAACCCATGCCCCCATCCCCCTCCCCTCTAGAACCCTCAGTTTGTTTTTCAGATTCCATAGTCTCTCATGGTTCGTCTCCCCCTCCGATTTCCCCCTCTTCATTCTTCCCTTCCTGCTATCTTCTTCTTCTTCTTTTTTTTTTTTTAACATATAATGTATCATTTGTTTCAGAGGTAGAGGTCTGTGATTCAACAGTCTTACACAATTCACAGTGCTCACCATAGCACATACCTTCCCCAATGTCTATCACCCAGCCACCCCATCCCTCCCACCCCCACCACTCCAGCAACCTTCAGTTTGTTTCCTGAGATTAAGAATTCCTCTTATCAGTGAGGTCATATGATACATGTCTTTCTCTGATTGACTTATTTCGCTCAGCATAACACCCTCCAGTTCCATCCACGTCGTTGCAAATGGCAAGATTTCATTCCTTTTGATGGCTGCATAATATTCCATTGTATATATATACCACATCTTCTTTATCCATTCATCTGTCGATGGACATCTTGGCTCTTTCCACAGTTTGGCTATTGTGGACATTGCTGCTATAAACATCGGGGTGCACGTACCCCTTTGGATCCCTACATTTGTATCTTTTAAGTAAATACCCAGTAGTGCAATTGCTAGATCATATGGTAGCTCCATTTTTAACTTTTTGAGGAACCTCCATACTGTTTTCCAGAATGGCTGCACCAGCTTGCATTCCCACCAACAGTGTAGGAGATTTCCCCTTTCTCCGCATCCCCGCCAACATCGGTTGTTTCCTGACTTGTTAATTTTAGCCATTCTGACTGGTGTGAAGTGGTATCTCATTGAGGTTTTGATTTGGATTTCCCCGATGCCGAGCGATGTTGAGCACTTTTTCTTGAGTCTGTTGGCCATTTGGATGTCTTCTTTGGACAAATGTCTGTTCATGTCTTCTGCCCATTTCTTGATTGGATCATTTGTTCTTTGGGTGATGAGTTTAAGAAGTTCTTTATAGATTTTGGATACTAGCCCTTTACCTGATACGTCATTTGCAAATATCTTCTCCCATTCTGTCGGTTGTCTTTTGGTTTTGTTGACTGTTTCTTTTGCTGTGCAAAAGCTTTTTATCTTGATGAAGTCCCAATAGTTCATTTTTGCCCTTGCTTCCCTTGTCTTTGGCGATGTTTCTAGGAAGAAGTTGCTGCACTAGTAATTCACTTATCAATCTTCAGTCTCCTCTTACCTAAAGTCATTTACTCTTAAAGGGTATGAAAAAATATGCACATTTTAAATTGTTTTCTAACTCTTCAATATTGAAGATATGGGATCTCCATTCTACATGGCTTTGAAATTTCTACTTTGCTTGGATTTATACAGTGATTTCAACATTTCTACTCAGCTGGTACATTTTAACTACTTTTATGAACTCAGAAGTAATTTTGTGACTTTATGCTATCATAATTTATTGTCATTCATTTGTAAAGAAAGGTGAAATACATTGTGCCCTTCCTATTGCTGAACATATACATCATCTTGAATACATATCAATACAATTCAAACTCTGAAAGACATTAATATTTATATAACATATTGGAGAAATTGTTTCATTCTATTTTAGAGCAGTTTGTGGTGGAACTAAATCTATGGGAAAAATTCTAAAGGCATTGTATCAAATCCCATATTGTATTCTTGTATACAAGAATAATACAACAGAGAGAGATTTAGCAAGGGGTCATTTTAATTGTTAAACTAATGTTTCCGTGTGAATTTTTGTTCGTTATTAGAACATTCTACGCCTCTGAAGGTTTTACGTGGAAAAGCTTTATTAGATTCCCTCAAAGCCAATTGCTCCCAGGTCCAGGCACAAAACTCCTAGAATCTTCACTAATGGAACAAAACTAATATCTTATCACATTGATCAGGTAACAGCAAGACAAATAAACACATACTATACTAGTAAATAGATAATTAGAACACACACTCACGCCACACACACACACACACACGTGTAACAGGCTGAAAAACATAACATGCTGGAAACAAGTTTATCAAACTTAAGACAAATTGCATCGTGATTCTTCTTCTCTTTTAGTATTGAGAACCTAAGTCCTAGGTTCCTTAGCACAGTATTCACACATTTAATTTTTAGGAAACTTCTCAGTTATGTTGATGTCTTACATTTTAGTTTGTCAGACCAGAAAGTACTGAATAGCGAGGCAGAGTATAATAGAGAATAGGGGGGAAACCCAGAGGTTTAGTATTCACATGTTCAAGTTTGAACCCTAGCACCATGACTTCCTAGCTGTATAATCTTGAATATACTTTTTAACCTCTGTGTCTCTCCACTTCACAATCCGTAAAATGGAAATAATTGTACCTTTCAACATTAAGCAGATAATGAGCATAGGACATCAATCACTCTGGTACACGGACGGTATTCACAAAGGACAGTTCAATTGTCCCTTTCAAACAGTAAGAACCAAGAAAATTCTGTTTGGCAACATACGAGTTCAATGATCATATCTTCCAAATAAAAACTTGGGATATAGTCTGTCAAGTATGCATGCATTTACGGTGACAGCAGAACAGAATATTTGAAACTGGAAATGTAACTGTAAAACTTTGATGGGTGTTTATCATGCTGAGGAATGGAGACATCTGGAGAGCATCTGAGTGCATTTATTTTTAAAGGAATTTTATTTAATAAAGTTTGGTGTCTTCACTTAAAAGGTAGGGATAGCTAAAGCACAAGACATGTCTAGACAGTAATTTTCTCTGAAAAAAAAAAATAACCCTGTATTAAACTTTTCATGTTAATGTAAATTGTAGTGGTGACCAATTCTGATATATCCAGATTCAAATGTAAGGACAAAGAGAACTTAAACGAAGTTAGGTATTATCCGGAATGGCTGGGGAATGCTTTTCCTCCTTCTCTACCTCATTTTCTATTTAGTGTCTAGAGAGAAATCATTTCTAATCTTGAATATATTCTGTGACCTTTTAAAAGTTCCCTTTTCCTAGTGAAAATGATTCACTGTTGTTTAAAGAAAAAGAAAACACCCTCATGGTTCTCTGGGCTTAGGTGGAAAGTATACTTCATTTGAATTCTTTCCCTCAAAGGATACTATAAAACGTTTTTTTTCATTGATTCAATTCAAAAATAGGGTAGAACACCTTTTCCTTTAGCAACTAAGAATAGTTAGAAGACAATAATATGGTGAAAGAAGAGATGGAAAAAACTTATTCAGGGCATTCATGTTTGAGGGCTAATCTTAACTACATTTCTTCATTGCTCTTTCTGGTCTCTTCCTTATACTTTTGCCCCTCCCCCCCACACACACACCTTTGTTTACAGATTCCCAAGTAATAAATCCATGAAGTACACACACACACACACACACACAGAGCCATGCACAGGTTTTTGTTAGACAACTAGAATATCTAACCTCACTGAGTGGGGTGAGAAGTACTCTCTTAAAAAGGACCTCTTCTATTAATAATAAATTACCTCACAACTTTACTTAAAGACAGCCTTATCTATCTCAGTCACTGCTCTGTTAATATGGTTAAAAACCAAGAAATATTAAAAGACCATATGGAAAATGCTGAATGAAAGAGGGCATGCAGAGTGATGTCTGTTGTAACTGGTATACCAAGTCTAACAAAACTGAAGACAATGGAAGATATAAAATATATATTTCCTCTTTAGTGACCGAAGAGAACAGAAAGCTTTTTGAAAAGCCTGTTTGGCTGATAGTCTTTAAAGTATTAACTTCCCTTCTCTTTTCCTTTTATCTTTATCCTATCTTTCTCCTTTTCTTTGTACATACAAAATAAGAAACAAAGTTCTTTGTAAATTCTTGGAACAAAAATAACTTTTTCTATTTTTATGTTTTTGAAAACTATTAATCCATTTCTTTTTTTTTAATGTATTTTTTTTTTTAAAGATTTTATTTATTTGCGAGAGAGACAATGAGAGACAGAGAGCATGAGAGGGAGGAGGGTCAGAGGGAGAAGCAGACTCCCCGCTGAGCAGGGAGCCCGACGTGGGACTCGTTCCCGGGACTCCAGGATCATGACCTGAGCCGAAGGCAGTCGCTTAACCAACTGAGCCACCCAGGCGCCCCTATTAATCCATTTCAATGACATTAAGACGATAATATAAAACATAATAATATAGGGGCGCCTGGGTGGCTCAGTTGCTTAAGCGACTGCCTTCGGCTCAGGTCATGATCCTGGAGTCCCCGGGATCGAGTCCCGCATCGGGCTCCCTGCTCGGCAGGGAGTCTGCCTCTCCCTCCCTCTCCCTCTCCTCCCTCTCTTGCTCTCTGTCTCTCATTCTCTCTCTGTCAAATAAATAAATAAAATCTTTAAAAAAAAAACATAATAATATAAAATATTGTTATGTAATGAAGATATAGTAGCAGTGTTGCACTACTATATAAACTAAAATCATTGACTATAAAATCATTCACTTGATTTTCAAAATTTAAATATATTTCTACATGTGACAAACATTTAATGTTGAGAAACTGCAATGCATTATTGGACTTTGTTGCTATGCTATGCAATGCTTCACAGAAGACCTTTTCTGATCATATTTATTTTTTCATAGATCCCGTAAGTTTTTCTGATAGGAAAAAAAAAAAAAGATTGGGTATCTTTGAAATCCACATATTTTTAAAAGGAGCTAAAGGAAAGTTACCAGCATTTCTGCTAAACGTTGTAAGTTTATCATGAAGGGAGGTATTTAGGCTTTAAGAACAACCAGTTGTTAGAAGCTAAGAACAAGCAAGAGAGAGAAAGGAGAAATAGTTTAGTTCTCCTTTGTAAAAAGTTTATATGCATTGTTTAACTTAAAACATATTCTGTAATTCTGTGATTTTCAACGCCCTTAACTTTTCCTGTACCTTTAGGTAGAACAACCAACCCAATTTCAGTTAATCATTTATTTGCAGCCAAAGGGAGTCATGGCCCTTTGATCTTGCTTGCTAATGTTAGACACAAACTGGTTCTGCATGCTTGCTGTGTAAAATGTATTCCACCCTGCTTGCATACTTTGAGTACAAGCTCAGGTTCTTCATACAAAAATAAGTTATTATTCATGTTGTGTTTTTCTTTTTTAAAAGTTTGGTGTCTTCAGGAAGGAAAAATAAAATAAGATAAAAATAGAGAGGGAGACAAACCATAAGAGACTCTTAATCATAGGAAACAAACTGAGGGTTGCTGGAGGGGAAGCAGGTGGGGTTGGGTTTAACTGGGTAATGGGCATTAAGGAGGGCAGGTGATTTAACGAGCCCTGGGTGTTATATTCAACTAATGAATCACTAACTCTATCCCTGAAACTAATAACACACTGTATGTTAACAAAATTGAATTTAAATAAAAAATTTTAAAAAAAAGTTTGGGGTTTCACTCTTATTGCCTGAGTTTGGGTCTGTCATTTTTTTGAACCAGGACTCTTTCTTTCACAGATTTACCCTCTGTCTGTACCCACCTTCAAGTTTTTTTCTCCCTTTACGGAACAAATTTCACCCTGTTCATTCTCCCCCCTGCACATCAAATGTCTTTCTTGACTGTAGATTGTATCTGAGAGGCTCTGTTCATGAGACGCTGTGATAACTGCCAGCCCCCATGTAGCTTCGAGGGCTTGAAGCATCAAAGAAGAAACCAAAGGACTAAGTTACTTACTTCCTGGCTGTTTCAACTTTTTGACATGGGATGTACTAACAGGTGCAGTGGTAAAGGGATCTCATCATGAGCGTCTCGTCTTAGATGCCACCAGACATGGAAGAAGTGTTATTTTGATGAAGAGGATGTAAGATGTTCAGTCAAAGCTCTCAGGCCCCAAAACAAACTCTCCTAACCTGAATGAGTAAAGAGAGAGGAAGTAAAGATCTTGAAAGAAGGCGAAAAGCATTAAAGCACCAAAAAGAAGGGAGGCATCTGGGAGTAGCAACAAGAAAAAGAGAAGATAAATAGATAGGGCATCATAAGCGTAAAAAGAAAGCATTGTGGCCTGGCACACTGCCATTAAAACATATCTTTTTAAAGAGGGATCACACCTTTTTCTCTTCTTCTTAAGTAAATGAGTTGTTCTGGAGAAAGAAAAGAAAAAGAAAAGAAAAAAGAAAAGAAAAGAAAAGAAAAGAAAAGAAAAGAAAAGAAAAGAAAAAAAGAAAGAAAGAAAGAAGAAAAAAAGAAAGAAAAAGAAAGAAAGAAAGAAAGAAAGAAAGAAGAAAGAACGAAAGAACGAAAGAAAGAAAGAAAGAAAGAAAGAAAGAAAGAAAGAAAGAAAGAAAGGAGGGAAGGAAGGAAATTTCATCATCAAACAAAAGATCCTTTGCTACATTCAAGAATATATCAGATTAGTGATGTCATGCTTTGTTATTTTCATAAAATACTAGCAAATCATTCTAATTATGAGAAAAGAAGTTGACTTTAGAAAGAGACATAAAACTAATTTTACATAAAGTATGCAAAAATTTTTTTCTAAAGGACCCCAAATCCTCACAAAGATATCCTCATTGGCCCTTCTTCCCAGCATGCAATTGGTAAGGAAAAAAAAAAAAGAGAGAGAGAGCAAGAAAAAGAGAAAATGATTTCATTCCACAGTAGGGGAAGTGGAACAGGAAACTCTTAAATGGTTTTGATATATAGGAGGATTTAAAACACATCATCTTTAGTCAGACAAAATAGTCTTGGGATCAAATGCTGGCTTTATCATTTACAAGCTGTGAGCTTGAGAAATCACTCAAACACGCTAAACCTCGATTTCTTCATGTGTAAACTGGGGATAATAATGGTCTTTATTTCCAAGGGTCATTGTGAGGTCAAAATGAGTTCATTTAAATTACCACGATGGACAGCCTGATACATGAGATTTTTTATTGTTGCTGTAACAAATTACCACATAGTGGCTACAAAATAAGAATTCATTATCTCACAGTTCCTGGAGGTAAAACCTCTGACATGGGTCTCATTGGGCTAAAATCAAGGTCTCATCAGGGTTATGTTCCTTTCTGAAGGCTCTGTGGAAGAATTCATTTCCTTGTTTCCATTGCCTTCTAGAAGCTGTGAAGTACATTCCTCATCTTGTGCCCCTTCCTCCATTTTCAAAGCTAACAATATTACATCTTTTCCTCATGGCAGCGCAGAAGCTTTTCTGCTTTTATGGGCTCATGTAATTAGGTTGGACCTACCTGGAAATCCAGGATAATCTCCCCATCTCAATGTTCATAACTTTAACCACATCTGCAAAGTCCCTTTTGCCATTAAAGCAACATATTCTTGGATTCTGGGGAGTAGAATGTGGACATCTTTGAGTGGGGTCAATATTCTGCAATATTCTGGTACCCCAGAATAATGTTCCATAAATGTTATTACTTTCTTATTGCTATCATTATCATTACTATTTTGTTGACATTAGTGTGGTCCTACACTTAATAGACTCTTATAACCTTGGTATTTTTTTGTGACCCTGACCTCCAATACGTGTCCATAATGCTCGTTTGTCAGATGAGGAATCAAGAACAAGAGATGGGAAATGACTGATTTGCACAAGGCCATCCCAGCTAGTTGATGTTGATTTTCTACAATTCATAGTTCCTCACTCAACACAGCGCTTCCTCCATATTACAGTGCTGAGAACAGTAATCTAAAGTGTACACCTAATATCTATACTTAATTTGAAATTTGTTTTGTATAGAACCTCAAAAATATCAAACTAGTTACTTAACTTGCAAAACCAAGAACACTAGAAAAATAAAACAATTTTTCTGCTTTACATAGAAATGTTCTTAAAATGTGTTAGGGAGAATACTTTTAATTGCTAAGCTTCACTGAAATCAGGTTAGAATTGAGATTTGGAAAAATTGAGTTTTTAGAGCACAGTTATTATATCTCCATGCTTGTCTTTTTCCTTGCATTTTTCTTTCCTTTCCCTTTTTTGTTCCTGTAGTTCTGAATATGCTTCTTCAGTAGGAAAAATTAATATCTCAAGAAGAAAACAACTTATTTCACTTCCAATTTATTTATTTATTTATTCATTTATTTTTATTATGCTATGTTAGTCACCATACAGTACATTATTAGTTTTTGATGTAGTGTTCCATGATTCATGGTTTGCGTATAACACCAAGAGCTCCATGCATTATGTGCCCTCCTTAATACCCAACACCGGGATAACCCATTCCCCCACTCCCCACCCCAAAACCCTCAGCTTGTTTCTCGGAGTCCATAATTCACTTCCAATTTTTTATAGCATTATATCACTAACCTATTATTTCATTTTTCTTCTAAGAGGCTCCATGTTGATTCAAATAGGCTACCCACCAAAACTGTTTGAAATATTCTGGGTTATAGTTTGAAAATATTTATACATATATCCTGCTAGAGGGAAATAAACACAGACTAATGATACCTTACAAATCTAACATAAGTCCACAGTTCTATTTTGGTTATATAAATACTTTCTATAGATAAATCTAGGCAAAACCACATTTCTATTCTCTAACAAACAAATCAAAGTATGATAAGGCATATTTCTTATCCCTCCAATAACTTTATGAACATCACTTTTTAGTTTTTCCTCCCAGGCAAACTTTTTCAAAGTTTTACACATCTGATGCATAGCTGTATTAAACTTACTTGAATAATGAGAAACATTGATGGAAAAAGTTCTACCAGTATCTAAAGAAATCATTTGTGATCATTACTCCTTATTGTAAATTCTGTATTCTTTTTTTTTTTTTTTTAGGACCCCATGGGAAGAGGTTACTTCATCAAAAGAATAACTGGTATTATCTGACCAAAAGCCTATTCAGAATAAATTTAGCTATTTAAAATATGCACAGGTGATGCAATTTCTGGTTTACATGTAATCAATAAATGGCAAAGTAGATTTCCCACAATGTCCCAGCCATGTTCAATTTATCCTCTCATGGCATTGTTATATCCCTTAATAGACTAGTGTCCTGAGTATAAACACAAACATACACGGTGCCTCAAAGTATGTATTATTCTGTTACAAATTCGCTTTTCTTTGGAGAATTCTTCCCTATTGATCTGTATTCAAATTACAAATTAATATTAGGTAGAAACTGCAGATATTGGAAATTCATTTTTCATTTATGGGAGCCCATGCAGGGTCAAAGATAATAGTATTCGAAAGGTTAGTGCCAAGAACATCCAAGATTTATTGAGTTCAATTCAGTAAATGATGAAGAAGGAAGCAGTCCAATAGAAGTATATTTTTAATTTAACTGTATAAGGAAAGAACACTTAGAAACCAAAATCCTAAATCCCTATATATATGTGTGTGTGTGTGTGTGTATATATATATATATGTATATATATATATACACATATAGTATATAGATACTGCTGTCTTCTCAACCATTCCTTTCAACAACCCCTCCCCCTCAACACACCCGCACATAGAGTTACATTTCAAATAACAGAAAATACACAGGAAATAAAGAGCCATGGGATACAAGTGTGTACTTAAGAAAGAACAGTACCTTTACTCCTGTTTTCAAAGGTACTAGAGGCTAAGAGGATTTGGTGTCACAAAGTAAACCTGAACAGACATCTTTATTTCCCGGACTTCTTTCATTAAGTGTTAAAATAATTTTATCCAACATGGTCACTTGGCATCACTCTTCTACTATTAAGGCATCAGCTGAATATTTGTGAAAGGGTAGGGACAGAAGAGGCTCAAACATTTGGTATTTAAGAAATGTGAGATAATAAAAACTTGACTACAATGCCTAAGTAAGGAAGACACTTGTGACCTAGAAACTCTCCATAAAGAAAACTTTTAGAAGAGAGGCCACTTGCAGCCTGAGATATATTTTTGAGCCTCACTTCTCCAAATTCCTTAGTTACTTTGCTAGGGAAACAAAACATCTTAAAATGTACATTGTAATCAGATCTGAGTGGTCGAAACTGATAGCGGAAGCACTAACTCTACTTCTAAAGTGCTATTCGCACAACGAGTGGAATGTGAAAAATAACACAGGTGAAAATCATTTGGTGGTGACCCAGCTGAGTTCAAGTGATGTATAGGAAAAAATACCCAGATAAACTTTTTTTTACAGTCATAAGTCTTTACACCATGCCAACCCAGTCTTCAGAGAATGCAGTTTATATTCAGTCCAATAAAATGGATTGACTTATGCAAGGCAGCATATAAATGTATATATTTACACTGACACTTGTTTTATATATTTTCCCCCAGGGAATGAAATGTTCTGGATGAGAAAATTTCAAGTGAACTAAAATATAGCCATTTAATTATAAAATGATATTAACAAAGCATGCTTTGACATTTTGGGTGGCAATTTTTCCAAAAGGCACTGAACACTCCACTGATTCAGCCATCCAACTTGGTAATATGTTGAACATAATCTATCCTATTTTGACGATATGAGGGGCAAAACTATTGTCCTTTATTTAAGAGAATGAATCCCCTCAGAGGTACTATGTGTGCTGGACCACCCACTAAGTGTCTTCTGAATTGCTGTGTTTTTGTAAATTCTGATTCTTTAATCTCCTGCGTCACTGTCAACCATCATTTCTTCAGTATGCCTGGTTTAGTGATTTCCCTTCCTGTCCTTGCCACATCTAAACTGTCTTCCACTAAAATGAACTAAATCATAACAGGGAATCAAACAACTGAGATGTAAAACCTAGCAGTCTTAATTTTTCACATAAAAACCTACATCAGTGGACTCTTTTTGTTTTTCATTGTCTCAGTCCTCGCAGCACTTTCTCCTCTTTGCTTAAAGGATAAATGCAGAGGTAGTTCTGGATGAGTATCACTATAAAAATCTAGCTTAATAAATATGGTATAGATGGATTTGCTTTTTTCACCTTAAACCATCAAAATATGAAAAAAAAGTGGTACTTACTGACATTACATGGGAGCTGGTTAGAAATAAAAAGTTCAACACCACTCTCATCCCCAAGACCTACTGAATCATTATTTTGACAATATCTCCATATGATTTTTATGCACATTAAGGTTTTTTTTTAAGATTTGTTTGAGAGAGTGAGAGAGAGCATGCACGTGCAGGGGGGAGGGGCAGAGGGAGAGGGAGAAAGAGTCTTAGGCAGATTCTGCACTGAGTGTGGAGCCTGATGTGGGGCTCCATCTCATGACTCTGAGATCACGACGTGAACTGAAACCAAGAGTCAGACACTTAACCGACTGTGCCACCCAGGGGCCCACATGCACATTAAGTTTGAGAAGCACTGATTGAAAACATAATACTCTCCAGGGGCGCCTGGGTAGCTCAGTCGGTTAACTGCCTGCCTTCGGCATTGGTCATGATCCCAGGGTCCTGGGTTCGAGACCCATATCGGGCTCTCTGCTTAGCAGAGAGCCTGCTTCTCCCTACCCCTCTGCCTGCAGCTCCTCCTGCTTGTGCTCTCTTTCTCTCTGTCAAATAAATAAATAAAATCTTTTAAAAAATAAAACAATACTCTCCAATAAAAATCAGGATCTTCTGTTCTGGAATCTGACTTTTTCCCTTTAATGCTGCTCAGTTTACCTTCATAGAATATCTTCATTATATGACATACCTTGGCAAAAATTTTGTTATCTTTGTGAATAAAACCTCTGACTTTAAATAAATTTGCTGTGGATAAATAAATAACAAATAGATTCAACTCAATTTGGAACCATGAATCATGGGTTTTTTTAAATCCTGAAGGAATGTTATCATCAGGTTCAACCTGCTCCCTTCCTTTTGCAGAAGAGAAAACTGCAGTCCAGAGAGGTGAAGTGATTTGGTTTACCACAATAATCAAGCATTAATATGATTTATTCCATCTTAATCACACATCCACATGTTCATTGATGGTAACTCAATTCTTTTTTTTTTTTCTGCTTTGTTTTCTGTTGAAATTCATGTACTCAATCCTTTTCCACACGTCAGTGTCAGAGCTATCTAATCGATTTATTCTCCTTTAGATTTTACTCTACATATCTTTATCAAGACTTCGAGTAGGGTTCCCATTAATTTAAGTCTTACACTTAGTTCCATCTTTGCTACTGGGCCTGGGTCTAAACTAAAGCTTTATTCATTATCCCCTGCAGTTCTGGTCTCCATTTCTGCCTGGATTAACCATCACATTCAGGTTGGTGGCACTCAGTGCAAGAAGCTCCCCGAATTTTGCTGGCTTAGTCTAGGAACTCTTCTTCAACCAGCAACCTAATCTTTCCCTGTTCTATTACTAGCTCTCCTGAGCTGGTCTTGCTCTCTACTCTGTACATCTTTAGGCTCCTCTCTGGGGTTAGCATAAAAACACTCAGCTCCACCTCCTTCTCTGAACCCATGCTTAACTCTTAAGAATAAGTACTAATGTTAGTACTCATGGCAAAGGCAAGATTGTAAGAGATCATGCTTTATAGTGAAAGAAAAAAAAATTAAGAGCTCTTCTGTTTCCAGTGTCCCTTTCTTGGGACCTGCTACAGCTCTTAAGATTATTAATCCTCTTTGCATGTTTTCTCCTCTTATTCCTCCTGTGTACTAATAGGGGAACATAAGCAGGAACACTTCATTTCCTTCTCACAAGCCTATGACATAAACCAGGGAAAGGGGAATAGGAGTTGACCCCACAAGTTAGATTTTAGCCTGGGCCTTATATTAGATGTACACTCCATTAGGCGGAAGTTCAGCTCAGCTAGCCAAGAGCAGAGATTGCATAGGGATTTAAGTTTAAACCTGAATTAGTAATAAAAAGTATTAAGTTACCTGGAACCTCCCTTAGGCATCCCTCTCTATGTGGATCTGGGAGATGAATGTGACTGGAAGAATATAATGGGAGGTGGCCCTCTTTCAATGGGCCCTCACAATTTTATGGTTAGATTTTTTTTAAATAGTTATTCCATTTCCAAAATATATGACTCTTGAATCTTAGCTGGTTTCCCCAAATGAAAGCTTTCCTTTTTATAGGGCTTACAGATAAACTCTTGCAAAACTAGGCAAAAGTCTTCTTCCTTCACTAGTAACCTATTTTGAATCTTAGCCTAGCCTAGCAACTAAATAAATAAATATGTCTTGTACTCTGCTCAGAGAGATAGCACAGAATAATTCACTGGTAAAAATAACCTAGTTTTTAATGCAAGTGTTTATTTTCAAAATACAATCCATCCATTTTAAAGTTAGACCTTATGCTAACCAATTTGAAAATTAATATTGAAAGATAAATGGAAGTTATTTCCTGAAGCAAGCTTTCCATCTGTAATTTTAGGAATGCCTTTGGATTGGTTAATTGTTAGAAGCTGACCTTCCTAAATGCCCCATATCTAGTGAATTAATTTAACTATATATGCATCCTTCCCTATGGTAAATTATACAGTAAACAACCAGCACAATTATAACAGATGTATGTTTGCTAAGATGCATGAAATGAGAATTCAAAATGATGTAGAACACATTCTCCTCTTATTAAAAACAAATGCTAATTGTCACTAATATGGACTTTGTCATACAATTTACTCTCTTTCTACTCCTCTCCCCCTTAAAGAATTACCAAGTTATAGCTAAGTATAATATAAAGACACAAGTGAAGTTTGTTGAATGCCCATTTGGAAGGTAGAAAAGGTATCAGGGCTTAAAAGCTGGCATAATAGTTTTACTCAGAGAATAGCAATTTATGTGAAAATTCAGTAAGTGCAACAACATCTCAAATAGCTGAGTACGGTAAGTGACTATGCATGAAAGCATTTTTTAAAAATCAAGCTGAGCTTTAGAAGTATCTATCACAATATTAAGATCTTCATTCTATAAACTGGACTGGTGTCTCTCCCAGTAGGACTATCACTGTAATGACACCACCCAGCAGGATGCTGTTTTATGAAGCATGGGGGGATCAGTGATTTCATTTAAAAACATTACATTTAGAAGAGTTCAAAGTTGCTACAAATAGATTAACTCTTAGTTAAGAGTTATTGAAACAACTATTTAATCTAAAAAGTTTTATAGGCAGTAACTTTTTTTTTTTTAAGATTTCATTGATTTATTTATTTGGCAGACAGAGAGAGACAGGGAGAGAGGGAACACAAGCAGGGGGAGTGGGAGAGGGAGAAGCAGGCTTCCCGCCCAGCAGGGAGCCCGATGCGGGGTTTGATCCCAGGACTCTGGGATCACGACCTAAGCCGAAGGCAGACGCTTAACGACTGAGCCACCCAGGCGCCCCAGTAACTTTTTTTTTAAAGATCTTATTTATTTGACAGAGAGAGACACAGCAAGAGAGGGAACACAAGCAGGGGGGGAGTGGGAAAGGGAGAAGCAGGCTTCCCGTGGAGCAGGGAGCCCGATGTGGGACTCGATCCCAGGACCTTGGGACCATGACCTGAGCCAAAGGCAGACGCTTAACGACTGAGCCACCCAGGCGCCCCTAGGCAATAACTTTCTAATAAGAAATCTGGTCTTGTTATTTTGGCAGCTGATAAACCATCAGGAGAAGCTAGTCCTTGCTTCACTCAGGTTTTAAGGTCTTTTTGGTAAATTGATATAATTTGGACTAATCTGTATAGCAGAGTCAAAGCTTAAATTCACACACCATTATTTTGATTCATATAAATTTGTGCTTTTCTTAAAATGCCTATACATACTGTCAATTAACATTTATCATTATATCATTAGTCAGTGATAAATACTAAGTTCAAAAATATGAAATAGCCTTTTCTGAGGTAAAAAAAAAAATGAGCACATTTTGGCAATTTTATAGTTTGACCTACGACCAAGGTTGGTAGATACATCATTAGTACTATGATTATCATTTAATAACCCACATAGTTGGTCTGCATTATGTATTTATTGAATGAATGAATAAATGGTGGGTAGTTGACATAATTCATCTCTCAGTCTTCTTATATACCTAATCTTATATTGCAACTTTCTGGGTTAAGTTGTATTGATTTAGTGTGTCTTTTGCATTCTGGGAAGCACAGACGCAGGTGGATTTCTTCTGTGTTTTTTGGTTACATGCAACGGTCTTACCATGTACCTCTCTCTTCTTCTTTTTTTTTCTTTCTATCTCCCTCCCTTCCTTCCTTTCCCCCTTCCCCCTACCTCTCTCTCTCTCACACATACACACACAATGTAGTCCTATCTGGAGTCTCAAAAATAAACTAGATTATCTACTAGGGTTCCTTTCAGGACTGTAATCACAAAATTTCTTTCAAACTTATATCATAACATCGAACACTCAAGGCGAAACATAAGTACATTTTTTGACCAAGAGCAGTCTGTGTATGATAACTGATGGCAGCAGTTTGGACACACCATCTACAGGTTTCTTTTTATGCCGTTCTTTTATGAGTTTTGTCAGAATATCTACTTTTATTTTTACCTCCATATGTAAACAAAGTTTATTTTCATAACTCAAGATTCAACTGTTAAAAATTGAACAATGAATAAAAAATTACATTTTAAGTTTTGAGCAAATATTTATGGAACACTCAGTAATACTGGGTATGTTTTAAAGATTTCTACCATTTGCCAAAGAACTCCTGCCTGCTTTTAATTTTGCTTATGGTCCCAGTGAAAAGTATTTGCTTTCCTAAGGTATAAGCACATACTGGTTCACTAGTCTCCCAACTGTTTCTCTGGCTGAGCAAAGGCTTCATTTTGGTGGCACATATTCATGACAGCTGTTTATTCCACATGTTTCCATTGAAAGCATATTAACCTGAGCACCTGCGGATAATTATCATCATGTATAAAATGCCTTTGGATGTTAATGATTCATCTTCTTCCCTCTACTTTGATTGACTTGACCCTGGACTTGACTATGTACCAAACTCTTTGGTCGTCATGGTCCTGATAATACAAAGTCATCTGCATTGCCTTTGGTTAAGAAAGCTTGAGTTTGGGTCCATATTTTTCAGTTAACTGTGCAAAATTCAATAAATAGAACTTTAAAAAAATTTCCCAAGAAGGTATGTATTAATATTGACTAGTAATAATGTAATTCACTGACCTTTGTTCATCTGGAATCATTCATATTTAACATTTTTCCCTTTTGATATGGGTGTGTCAATCATATAAGATGCATTTGGGTTAAGTTTGTGAAGGAAAACATCACCAAAACCCTAATTATAGATTCTCTTATGTTCCTAATTGTTATATAATGAAAATAACTCACCCAGCAGAACAAAAATGGCAGTTGCTCTATAACTTTCCTATTTATATAATTTCAATGTTTTCTTAGATGGTTGATTTTTCTTATATATAATATGAACTTGACATACGATGGCTGTATTTGTCTACTTTTATTCCCTCAGAAATTGCTTTCAGGTAAGAGTGTTTTGCAACTTTTTTCCAGTGCTGTATGTAAAATATTAGAGGGAGCTTTCACATCATTTTATTGAATTTCTAAATTTTATAAATAAAAAAAATAAAGAGACATTGAAACTTGTTTAAGAACACACATCTTGTTAAAAAGGTACTTGTAACTTAATTGGGTTTTGTAAAATCCCAGACAGGCTAAGCTCTGGCATTCAGTATATACCAAACTATAATTTTATTTATTTATTTTTAAGATTTTATTTATTTATTTGAGAGATAGAGAATGAGAGACAGAGAGCAGGAGAGGGAGGAGGGTCAGAGGGAGAAGGAGACTCCCCGCTGAGCAGGGAGCCCGATGCGGGACTGGATCCCGGGACTCCAGGATCATGACCTGAGCCGAAGGCAGACGCTTAACCATCTGAGCCACCCAGGTGCCCACCAAACTATAACTTTAATAAAAACTGCTCATTATTGTATGTAGCTCATTTCACCCCTTTCACCACAATGTAACTTGTGGTCACATGTATTCTATAATACACATTCCCTCCTTGATTTCCATGGTATCTTGCTTTCCTGCTACTCTCTACCCTCTCTGAGTGATCCTTCTTTATCCCTCTCTGCCTGGCTGTTTAGGTTATATGAACTGCATCCAGTTGTGGGGATCTCTCCAATTGTATATAAAGCCCTGATCATGCTCCTATGATCCAGACCTACATTTTCAATTGCTCACAAGTCCTCTTTACCTGAATGTTTCACAGACTTAAATTTAATATGGCCCAACCTGAACTAATGATTCTCTTATTTTCCTTACTCTATCATCCATAGGTTTCTTCTCCTCTTATATTTTCTACTTGATTATTAATTCAGCAATCTATACAGGTAATCAAATTGGGCACTTGGGTGTCACTCTAGATTTCTCTGCCACACTGAGTTCTCTATATTTAATCAGTCACAAAGTCATCCTAACACCTTACATGGATAATATTTGTCATCTGTCCCATCCTCACCTTCCCCATCCTACCATGACTCATTGTAATGCTTAACACATAGTAAGTGCTCTATAAATATTTACTAATGAATGAATAGAATAAGAATGAACACATTAATGATGACTAAGACATAGTTGCTACCCTCATTTAGCTCACTGTCTAAGAAAGAGAGACAAAAAGATATTTGCATGATGCATGCTATGTTCCAGGAAAGGTCATATATAAAAAGAACTTTACCTAAGCTGGGCTCAAGAAAGTCTACCTAAAGTATGAAAACCTAAGTAATGAATAAACTTATTTATTCATTTACATTCTACTTAGTTTTCTGTTCATCTCTTTAGATTGAGTAGCAGGAGAAAATTGGATGGTGATAAGGGAAATTCTATGATTTCCACATAGACCAATTTGGTTTTTTTCTCCTCAGGAAGCCATGACTGCTTAGATGATCTTGGGTACAATTTTTCCTAAAGGACTTCAGATCTCTGTTTTACAAAATTAATGACTCACAGAGAAAAACTTGGCTCCAAACTTTAGTCATAAATCATGAAACATGAGGCTTCAATCAAATAGCAGATTACATTGTTCAATAAACTTTTATATGAATTCAAATGAATCTTATGTTTTAATATAAAGTATGGGCTACACAAACATACTGATAGCTATAATAGGATCATATTCAGTCTCAGCCTCCTGGTGAACTGGGCTCGTCTCAGCTACGTGGTGACACTCAAAATGAACTGGGCTTTCCAGTAGTCTTTCTAGATTTATTTGTTCTGATCGGACAAACTATGCACTATTAAGAATAGTAATGATAATAATAATATAATAATCCAACTTTCCTTAATACATTCTCTGTAAAATAAATTCCCCTTGTGAATTTGGAAACTTTCTTTATACTATGAATTAATATTAGTAAAAAGTGATCAAGTTTCACCTAGTATTTCTTGACTCTTGCTTAAAATTTGTTTTCCATTACACTTTCTTTTCAAGGTTAATAGTCTACAGTTTTAAAACCTATCAAATAATAACCTTGTATATTCTTTAATTACCAGATATGATTCAGTAAATAGTGAAGAAGCCAATAGATTTAACTCTCATTTTGAAGTTAAACATACAATGTCTTTAATGACTTGATCAAACAACTCAAATAACACCTTTATGATTTTATAAAGACTAAGAAATACCTCAACAATAGACAAAGGGAAAACATAGCTTTGTTTTGTTTTTTTCTCCATCAAGAAAATCTCTCATCCTTAAATTTGTGCCACTCCATGCCTGAATTCATTTTATGAAATACATGGGGAAATTCAAAAAACCAAAATTCTCCTCTATTGGTCCCCTTTGGCAAAAGCATCATTTAAAGTCTGTATTTAGTCCAGACTGCTTACAGAATTAATCTTTCTGAAAAAGATAAGAAAAACCTACTAATTCAGAATTACACACTTTTTATCTTTTCACTTACTTTTAAGTTTTCTTAATGCCTAACATTACATTTTTCACTTGGTAACCTATAACTTGTGCTATGAATGCTCTGTCCTTCAGAAAGGAAAGGAAAGCCATCATGTTCATCAGTGAAAAATAAACTTCCAGTTTTTTCCCAGTATGGGAAATTGAACAGCATCAAGCTTGCACAGGCTAAGTTTGCTCTGGTTCCTCTTGCAACCAGTGAGAAACGCTGAAAAGGTGACTATGGGCTATAGTTATGGGCTCAGGTTTTAGTTTGGGAAAACAGAATAGTTTATATGTTTTATATAACTGCCAAGTCTAATGGCATTTGCTTTATTAACCCCATTAAGCAACCTGACCTCACCAATTTTCTCTTTACTTTCTGGCTTAAAAATACATTCCATGTTCCACTATCATGGCTGCTGATGGTTCCTATTGTTGTAAACAGTGATAGAAAAAAAAAATTGTGAAAACTTTTTATGTCCCAAGGTTGTGCTATTCTCAGCCTCTCTGGGGGTCAACAGATAGGGCAATGAGAGGAGTTATGCACTGTCACAGACTGAACAAAATCTCATCAATCAGACAACAGGATTTCACTCTCTGGTGCCTTCCTCCACCAGAGTGGAAACAAAGGAAAGAATCCCCAAACAAGCAATTCTGTTGAATTACTGTGTAAGACCAGGGAACAGATGACAGCACATGTAGCTCTAGTAAGCATTTTCCAACATAAATAAATTGTTTCAGAAAATACATTTTATGTGAAATTTTATTTCATAAACACAAGAGGTTCAAAATAACAGCACCCCAAAGTTTAAAAAATCTAAAGTCAAGCTTTATTCTATGTATGGAGAAAAGAAAAGTCCTCACCCTGACAAGATCTTTTTTTGAAACATGCTAGCCCAGTATGCCCCTTCAACAGTCCCAGATGACTGCCATGTTGAAGTCATGCTTTGGAGGGATTTGGATCTGAGCTCTGTGATTTTCTGATAAGTCAATGGCTCAGAATTCTGCTCCCTTCTCAAACCACTTCTTAGGAACCATTTCAAAGATTTCACAGTATACACACACACACACACACACACACACACACACACACACACCCCCCACACACATTCTCTCTCCGTCTTTCTTTCTATCTCTCCAGCAACCAGAACTTTAAAAAATACTAACTAGACCAGAAATTTGAGGTCAATGAATGAATAAACTTTCAAAATATTCTTACTTCTACCATTTTTTTTTTTCTAGATGTCTTTGTCTGTTAACATATTATGCCAAATTGTGTATATTCCTATTGTTAGGATGAATAGTTTGGGATGTAAAGATACTATGAGTAAAAGCTGACCTTCTATTTCAGATTGTACGTGGTATAGAGTAGGAATAGAGTAGCCACAGTTGAGTAGAATCCTCATACTATACGATCTGCTTCAAAGCTTTGCAGATACAGACCTTAGGTGTGATTAGATTTTAGAGAATCAATACACATCATCTAATTTCACAAGGAATGGCTATTTAATCCAAATATAAAGAGACAGATCATTTCAAAATAGGTTTATGGAAAAAAATATTCACATGTTAAGAGTAAACATATAAGAAACTACACAGTGGCCATTTTAATATCAGATAAAATAGATCCAAACAAAAAGTACTGCTAAATATAAAAGAGGTACTTCATAGTGATAAAAGAATTAATAAGGCATAGGGATCATAAATGTATATGCTCCTAATAACAGACCTTAGAAGTACATGAAGCAAAAATTGATATAATTAAAGGGCAAAATAAACAATTCTACAATCATAGTTGGAGATATTTAATATCCTCTCCATAACTGATGGAATAACTACCCCCCCAAAAAAAGTAATGATGTAGATAATCTAAACAGTACTATCAACTACCTTGATCTAACTGATACTTATATAAGACTACACCAAGCAAATACAAAATGTACAACCTTCAAATACACATATTACTTACACCAAGATAGACATATGTTGTATTATAAAGCACGTCTCAAACGTAAAAGTATTAAAATAATAAAAAAAACATGTTCTCTGACCACTATGGAATTAAGTTAGAATCAATAAACAATAAAATATGTAGAAAAAATATTTGTTACTTAAAGTGCTAAGCTTTAGTTATTTGTGAAACAGATTTATGAAGAAAGTAACCTTCCCAAACAATATGATGTATTACTTTAGTATACTCAAGTACTCATAGAACTTAAAAGCTGAAAAGAGCTCAGAGGTAAACAAAATGCTGGAGTCTCCTAAGTATCTTTAGGTTATTTAAATATGTGGGGTCAATGAACTAGTTAGTAAATTTTCTTTCAGAATTTGTGTTTTTGTTTTAAGACCTTAAAAGAAAGGGATATAAATAAAAAAAAATTATGAAATGAGTTATCGATTTTGCTACACATTCAAAAAGACTTTAATTTTGCAAAATTTATTAATTAGTCTTTAGTATTCAGTATTTTTCATTGATTGTACCTATTTGTACCTATTTGTAAATCTATTTGTTGATATCCAAACAGTCTTAAAAAAGAAACCTCTGTTAAATATATATAATATGTTGTATGATAAAGGAAGAAAGCCCTTATAAATTATTAATTCCACAATTTAAAATATAGCAATTGAACAATTTGCAACCTAATCAACAAAAACAGTTTTAATTCAATTCCTTCAGTGTGAATAACAGAGAGCTTTAAAAAAAATTGATAAAGCTCTAAACTTTTATTTTTATTAAGCATATAATCAAACATTATATTTGCATTGTTTTTAATTTTTGAAACATTTATCTTTTAAAAACCTAAACAGAGAAGAAGAATTTCATTTATTAGGTATTTATTAATTTGATAGTTATTTTTAAAAGTAACCTCTATGTTACATATGAGGCATTATGTCTCGAGTTAGAGATATAATCATATTCTCTGCTCTAATAAATTTTATATTCTAGTGGGGAAGTAAGACCATAAATACAAATATAAAAATAGCTAACTATTTAATTACAACAGTGCTATGAAAGTAGAGTAAATGGTGATATCAAAACATGTAGTAGATATCCTCCAGTGATAGAAAATGGAACCGAGCTTTGGAGAATGAATAAAAATTAACTAATCAGTGGAGAGAATTTTGAGTAGAGACAAGAATACATAAGGCTATGAATCAGAAAAGAGAAAATGTGTTTGAGAGACCCAAGAAAAAGCCTGTAGGGGAGCACAGGAGAAAGGGAATATGATCTGCAAGTACAGCAGGCAGTTAGCTGAGCCTGGTAGACCAAATAAAGGGGTTTTTTTCCCCAGGGCAATGGATAGCCATTTGAGGCATTTAAACAGGGGATTTAAAATGAAAGGAATAGTAGATATTCTGGATTTGGAAAATGAAAGAGGACAGAATAAACAATGGCTCCCAGGTTTCTAGCTTAAGCAACTGGATGGTTATGGCACTTGCTAAAGAACAAAATGGGAAAGGTAGAACTTTGTGGAAGAATTACAGAGTACTTATTGAGACAAATTGAATTTTGGTGGAGTGCTATGAGACATTCAGAGGAAGATTTTTAGGTATACAGCTCAATACAGAAGTGGATGTCAGAGAAATGTTTTGGTTTAGAGGTGTAAATTTGAGGATCATTGCACACAGATGACAATGGGAGCCATGGTTGTAAAGGAGGACATGAGAGAAACAAAAGAACTGGTATAAATATATTCACCTGAGTCTCAAGGAACTCCAGCATTTGAAGGTTAGGTAGATGAGGGAGTGAGCCAGCAAAGGAAATCCAGTGGTAGGAAAGAAGCAAATGTTGTGCAGTGTGGAGGGCCAAAACAAAACAAAACAAAACAAAAAACAAAAACAAAAAAAACCCCAGAATCTGGAGGAAGGAATTGTCAGTGGCTTGTAATGCACCAGAGAAGTCATGTAAAATGAAAACTCAAAAGGCCCACTGCATTAGGAATGTAGGACTCTGTTGATCTTAGGAGAAATCTTTTTTTTTTTTGGCGGGGGGGGGGGGGGGGACGTGCTAAAGGAGGGCTAAAGCTTGAAGAAAAACTAGACCCTGAAGAGAAAGCCATGATTAGAAAATGAAGAAATGGAAACTGATTATAGATAAACATTTACAAGACATTTAGCTATAAAAACGGAAGAGGAGAAAGAAAGTGGCAGTTAAAAGAATGGAGGAAAGTAGGATTATGGAAATATGTTTTCAAAGATGAAAAATTCTGAGCATGGTAATAATGGCAAAGATGCAGTTCAGGGGAAGAGAATATAGACACAAGAGAGTATAAAGTTCCTGAGAAAATGGGAGAAGGTACAACAGATAGGAGTTATTTAAATTTTTAGAGTTAGTCCAATAGTCAGACAACATTTCAGAAGAGTTTTCTCTTAGACTCATTCAAATAATCTGATATTTTTGCTGAGCATGAAATTTATAAAGTAGTTATACTTGATACTGAAAAACTTTACTGCCAAACTGTGTGTGTGTATGTGTGTATGGTTAAGTCTTCTGTATTTAAAGCTTATGCCCCAGTTAATGAAAAGTTATAGATATGTTTTATCCACTCAGATAAAAGGCCATTTTAAAGGAAAATGCTAACTTAACCAGCAAATTAGTTTCAAGCAAATACACAACTGAAACAGATGAACAGAACACATATTGCAATTTAATGTCTTATTTCTGTAGATTTACCTGAGTGATTTCTCCTCAGAGCAACCAGAGTGTTTTTTTTTTTTTAAATTCATTTTAAATTTTGCTGGCATACAAGCTAACCTCACCTGAGGGATATTATATAGGGTTATCTGTATCATTTTAAAATGTATTCATTGAGGAAACTATAAATTTTAAAACTTCTGCATTAATGGACTTTGCTTAGTGATTTAAATTCAAAATCCAGGCTTCAAAATATACCCCCTTTGCCTACTAACAATGTAATCAAACACTCTCAAGGACACAGTAGGTTAGAAAATACCTTGCAGGGTTTTTAGCCACAGTGGGGGGCTAGGTAGGTGATTCTGGCTATATCTACAAGAACATGGCAGAGCTATTCTAGCTGTATGATTAGATGACCCCACCAGCTACAGTTCGACACAGTTGCTAGATAATCAGACATTATTTGCTCTAATTGAACTGCTATGGGAATGATCAACTGGCCAGTTGAATCAATGGACTGGCTGGAACCTGAAAGCATTTTATATGTGACACAAATAAAGAGAAGTGGGTAGCCAAAGGAGACTCAAAAATAATAATTATTATAAACACACTATAATAATACATGAAATATTATAATTTAGAATTATAGCTTGTCTACTGTCAATGATCTCAATGTTCTTCATATCAAGGTAGCAGACAGATTATCACTTCCAAATATGAAAAGAGAAAATGACTTTTATTTTTTTATTTTTTTAAAGATTTATTTATTTATTTTAGAGAGAGAGACAGCATGAGTGGGGTGGGGGGACAGAGAGAGAGAGACAAACAGACTCCCTGCTGAGCAGGGAGCCCGACTCGGGCTCCATCCCAGGACCCTGAGATCATGACCTGAGCTGAAACCAAAAGTCAGATGCTTAACCAACCAAGCCACCCAGACGCCCCAAAATGACTTTTAAATGTAAAATGGTAATAAAACTCTTCCTTCTTTTTTTTAAATAAGAAATGTCTTAAGTCTGAATGTTTTCATTTGTCATTGAAAGCAGAGCTACACAGCAAATGAGACCAATCATGAATGAAGTTACATATGGTTGCTATAGATCGCTTAGATATTAACCTCATGTTCTGGGGAAATTTTAACAGACTGACCACACTCTCACAGAACAAAAAGAAAATACATTCTCATAAAATTTTCCATACAATACCTCAATCTAGTCTAAGAATTGCAGCACAGAACAAACTGGAGCACATATATAAACACATGAAGCTGCATCATGAACATCTCAGAGAAGAGTTGACATGCAGAATACATACTAACAGTTCAGTGTCTAATTACATCTTTAATTCAAAATGATGAGAGGGCAAGTAACAGAACAGCATCAAAATTCTTGTAACAAAGTCTACATAATCTATTTGATGTTGTTGGAAAAACAGCATATGTTTCAGGTAATTGCTAAAACCTCAAAGGATACCTTCCCAATTACTGAGAGTGAAACCAAATGCTACAAAACCCAACCACTACCTGTGGTACTGATGGAACTACAGGTACATATCCAAAGTGATGGAGTTGGTAATTAAGCAATGACACTTAAAAGCATGGCTTCAACCTTGAGTGCAACCTTTTAAACAATTGGTATGACAGACATTTGAAGGTGGCCACATTAACTTTTAAGGAAAAACTGTCTTGTTCCCATTATTATCAGCAGTCCACATGGGATAATGGCTTATTTGACCTAAATACCATTCCAGGACTTCAGTAGGAGAGAATGGTGTAGGAGATGAAATGTGCCATGAAACTCTGTGGATGGAAGTCTTATTAGGACACACATTTATTTGCCTTAATTTGCTTCAGTGAGAAAATGTAAGCATATGAGAAAAGGACTTACTAGGGCTATACTGTAGGATTCCTGAGCAGTGGTGAATGTTCATTTGAGATTCATGATCATGCACTTTATATGACACTAATCATAATAGTTGTATAATTTTTCTCCAGCTATGCTCAGTTTGTATGTAAATCCAGGGTGGGTAGATAGCTGAATTTATAGAAATTTGGAGTTTACTAGGTAAGAAAAATGAAAGATAAAAGGGACAAGTAAGTTATAGTTTCTAAGGATCTAATTACAATTAAAGACCATAGGTTCGAGGTTGGGAAAAGAGGGAGCAAGAACCAGATAAGAGAAGGCTGATAGATCTTCAAACTATTGTCTTGTCATGTCAAGACTTTTTTGAGTAAGGTAGAGAAATTCAGTTAGAAGGTTAGAAAATGGGATTTTTGAACCCAAGATTTTGAATGTGCAGCACAGTACAAGGGTCTACATATGTACAGGGATCTATGTTAATCGGTAGAGATACAAGGATAAACAAGATAAATGTGCTATTTGTCCACATGAAATTTACATTCTTTGCTTAGTCTACATGAACCTCAGTTTCAGACATATGTAAGTTATAATGTAACAAAGTGTTGCTTATTTTAAAAATGTAGATGATATTAATATTTCAATTTCTAGGATAACCCTGTTTTAAGCATAATGTACAAAGATAGGGGTGCGTGGGTGGCTCAGTTGGTTAAGAGTCAGACTCGATTTTGGCTCAAGTCATGATGTCAGTGTCATGGGATCAAGCCCTCCATCAGGCTCCATGCTCAGCACAGAGCTGCCTGTCCCTCTCCCTCCCCCCATTCACATGCACACACACTCCATATAAATAAATAAATAAATAAATAAATAAATAAATAAATATCTTTTTTTAAAAGGTGCCAAGATAAAATTCTACAGAAAGTGAGGATGTACTACTTTTCTCCATTGCTTAGAGAAGAAAACAGATAAATAATCTATCAATCTAATGGTATACTGCAGTCTTTCCTAACATTCCTAAATATTAATCAAAACTATTACAATAAAACTTCACTATGGTTGTTTTCATAAGAAACTGAAAATAACCTTTAACACACAGACCACAGACCCAGGAATTTCAGAGAATAGCAAGCAGAATAAATGCCAAAAATCTATACCTAGATATATCATATTCAAACTTCAGAAAATCAGTTTTTAAAAAGGTTGAAAGAAGCCAGAGGGAAAAACACTTTACCTATACAGGAGAAAAGATAACATACTTGGCTTCAAAGAAGTTTTATTATTATTATTATCTTCATTATTATTATTACTATTATTATTATTAAAATATGGTACTTTAAATTTCAGCTGACCAATTCCAGTGCCAATTTTTTTAAGTTGTCTTACCGTAACAGCCTTCTCCCCAGAAAACAACTAGTCTAACATTAAGTAGCATTCATGTAGTTCTCCACACCATCAGATTTGTCTTGCTGAAGTTGTTTCCTTTTATTTATACCCATTTTCCATTTGCTGACCTTTTAATGGGATAATAATCAGGCTTTTTATAGCCAAGACGTTCTTAGAAAATGACATTGTTCCTTCCCATAAATTTCTTTTTCAATATGTTTTTTTTTCTTTTCTAAACAGTTTGGCCAGAAAAGATTTAAATTATGGCTTCCAAAAGAGAGTTAGTTAATTGTTGAACAATAAAGAATCTTATTTTCCATTCTATCAAATTTGATCTATTCTATGCTAATAATCTCTTCTAAGCAATATTCAAATTAAACAAAGAAAAACCAGTAAATTGACCTACATAAATAAGAATAAATGGCTCTCTTATTTTCTTTCTTCTCCTTTTCCCAGTCCCATTCTTTTGGGAGAACAGCAAATTAGCATCAAAGTAAATATAATAAATACTGGTGAAGGAAGATGCAGAGTAGGAGGATCCTGAGCTCATCTAGTCCCCTGGACACACCATGTATGGCAATTAACTGTAAAAACAAACTAAAAACTTGCAGTACATATCTTCCATAGCTAGATGTAGAGAGAAGGCCACATCAAAAAAGATAGGAGGTATGGAAACAGAGTCAGGTACCAGACCCCCAGGGCAACTAACCACAAATGGGAGAGACATGACAAGCACAGAGGATTGAGGGGATTAGACCCCTTACCAGCACACCCAGCCCTGGGACCCACAGTGGGGAGATAGTCCCTTCATATCTGGCTTTGAAAACCTGGGGAGGAGGGAAGCTAAACTCCAGGGACTTTAAAAACCAGTGGGGCTCAAAACCAGGAGCTTTAAAAACCAGCAGGGATTAACTCCA
Source organism: Mirounga angustirostris (assembly GCF_029215605.1). Classification (NCBI taxonomy): domain Eukaryota; kingdom Metazoa; phylum Chordata; class Mammalia; order Carnivora; family Phocidae; genus Mirounga; species Mirounga angustirostris. The sequence continues at coordinate 51,627,478 of NW_026991709.1, read as the reverse complement.
GGAGAGCTGGAGGACAATAGGAAACTGAGTCCAAGCCCTTAAAGAACCACACACCAAATAACTCAGTCCAGGACACAGCACAGAAGCAGCAGTCTGAAAAGTCTGAAGGAGATTTATTGAGTAATTTTAGGATGTGTGCCAGAGAGGCAAGAGTCTGCAGAAGCTTTCTCAGGGAGCAAAGGAGCTGGTAAGCACCACTTTTCTTGTCCTCCCCTAGGTTAGATAGCCTGACACTGTGGGAGCCAGTGCTAATACTCTCCATCTATCTTGCTAGTTTCCAGTGCCCTGCCTCAGCATTCCAAAAATAGCTCCCACCCCACCACACCTAAAGGCAGCCCTGATTGAAACTGAAGCCCCTGGAAAGTAACTCCTGTCCTGGGGAACAGGGAAACTAACCCTACACACCAGTGTATCCACAGCTCCCACGGCTGAGACTCTAAGCTGCACAAGGAGCAAACCCTGCCCATCAGTACACTACAGCTGTCCCAAAAGCTAAGTGCAGATAGACAGGTTAAGTGTTAGGACTGCCCACCAGCAAGCCTGCGTCCATTGCAGCCTACCCTCTCAGTTGGCCACACAGGGAACAAGACCTGAACACCAGAGAGCCACAGTAGGCAAAGCAGGTCTTTGCAGTCAACTGAGATAAGGTCCAGCCCTGCCCATCAGAGTACCCATGGCAATCATGGTTCAGCCACAATAGGAGGGTGCATGGAGTCAACACAGGAGACACTCTTGGAGCACCTTGTTCTGGTGACCAGGGGGAGTTGCTCTACAGGGGAATCACAGGACTCCTTCTCCACAAGATTACTATTTTTAAGACCAAGAGATGTAGCTGACCTTCCTAATACATAGAAATAAACACAGGGAGTTACACAAAATGAGGAGATAGGGGTATATGTTATAAATGAAAGAATAAGATAAAACCACAGAAAAAGAATTAAATGAAACAGAGATAAGCAATATGCCAGATAACGAGTTCAAGGTAATAGTCATAAAGATACTCACAGGACTTGAGAGAAGAGTGGTTGAACTTAGAATCTCAACAAAGAGATACAGAATATAAAAAAGGACCAGGCAGAGCTGAAGAATGTGATAACTGAAATGAAAAAGACACTAGAGGGAATCAGTAGCAGATTAGAGGATGCAGAAGAATGGATCAGTGCTCTGGAAGACAGGGTAATGGAAAGAAACCAAGGTAAACAGCATATATTTTATATATGCATATATATATATCTATATGCATGCTAAAGGACATCTGCAACATCATCAAGCATAACAACATTCACATTATAAGGGTCCCAGAAGTTGAAGAGAGAGAGACAAGTGGGCAGAAAACCTATTTGAAAATATAATAGCTGAAAACTTCCCTAATCTGCGGAAGAAATAAACATGCCTGTTCAGGAATCAAAGAGCCTCAAACAACATGAATCCAAGGAGGTCCACACCAAGACACATAATAACTAAAATGGCAAAGACTAAAGATAAAGAGAGAATCTTAAAAAGCAGCAACAGAAAAGCAAGTAGTTACACGCAAGGGAAACACCATAATACCATCAGTTTATTTTTTTCAGCAGAAAGTTTTCAGGACAAAAGATAGTGGCAAAGTGCTAAGGAAAAAAAAAAACCCTACAACCAAGAACTTTTTACCTGGCAAGGCTATCATTCAGAATTGAAGCAGAGATAAAGAGCTTTCCAGACAAGCAAAAGTTAAAGGAGTTCATCACCACTAAACCCTCATTACAAGAAATGTGAAAGGGACTTCTTTAAATGGAAAGAAAAGACCACAGCTAGAAATAATAAAATCATGAAAGGAAAACATTTCACTGGTAAAAACAAACATATAATAAAGGCAGTAGATTAATCATTCATAAAGCCAGTAAAAAGATTAAACAATAGTAAAATCAATTATATCTAAAAATATTAGTCAAGGGTTATACATATCAAAAAATGTAAAATATAACATCATATACATAAAACATGGAGTACATAAAAATTTAGTGCTTTTACAATGTGTTAAAACTTAAGTGACCCCCACCTTAATATAGACTGCCATGTACACAGGATGTTGTAGAAGATCCCCATGGTAACTACAAACCAAAAACCTATAATAGATACACAGGAATGAAGAGGAAGGAATCCAAGCATAACACTAAAGAAAGCCAGTAAACCACAACAGAAGAGAGGAAGAAAAGAAAAAAGGGCCAGAAAAGAACTACAAAAACAACCAGAAAACAATTAACGGGCAAGAAGTACATACCTATCAATAATTACTTTAAATATAAATGGACTAAATGCTCCAATCAAAAGACACTGAGTGACTAAGTGGATAAAAGCAAGATCCACCTGTATGGTTCCTACAAGAGCCTCACTACAGACCTAAAGACACATACAGACTAAAAGTGAAGGGGTAGAGGGGCGCCTGGTGGTGTAGGCAGTTAAACATCTGCCTTCAGCTCAGGTCATGATCCCAGGGTCCTGTGATCAAGTCCCGTGTCAGGCTCCCTGCTTGGTGGGGAGCCTGCTTCTCCCTCTCCCTCTGCTTGTGCTTGGTCTCTCTCTCTTTCTCTCTCTGTCAAATAAATAAATAAAATCTTAAAAAAAAAAAAGTGAATGAGTAGAAAAAAATATTCATGCAAATAGAAGTGAAAAAAAAAAAAAAAACAGGGGTAGTAATACTCATATTGGACAAAACAGACTTTTTTAAAACAAAGACTATAAAAAGAGACCAAAAAAAAGTCATTACATAATGGTAAAACAGTCAATCCATCAAGAGGATATAACATCTGTAAATATTTAGCACCCAAATAGGAGCTCCTAACTGTTTAAAACAAAGATTAACAGACATGAAGAGAGAAACTGACAGTAATACAATAATAGTAGAAGACTTTAACACCCCACTTACATAAATAGATAGATCATTGAGACAGAAAATCAACAAGGAAACAGTGGCTTTGAATGACACATTAGATAGATGCACTTCATGGATATTTACAAAACATTCCACCCCAAAACAACAGAATACACACTTTTCAAGTGCACGTGGAACATTCTCCAAGACAGATCACATGTTAGGCCACAGAACAAGTCTCAATAAATTTAAGAAGCATGTTTTCTCTCCACAATGGAATGAAACCAGAAATCAATTACAAGGAAAAAAAAAAAAAAAACTGGCAGAAACACAAACACAGGGAAGCTAAGTAACATCTTAGTAAACAACCAATGGATTAATGAAGAAAGCAAAGACAAAATCACAAAATACCTAGAGATAAATTAAAATGAAAACACGATGGTCTAAAATCTTTGGGATGCAGTAAAAGCAGCTCTAGGAGAAGTTTATAGCGATATAGACCTACCTCAATAAACAAGAAAAAGCTCTAGTAAACAGTCTAACCTTACACCTAAAGGAGAAAGAAAAAGAAGAACAAAGCCCAAAGTTAATAGAAGGAAATAAATAATAAAAATCAGAGCAGAAATAAATGACAAAGATGAAAAAATAGAAAAGATCAATGACACCAAGAGCTGGTTCTTTGAAAAGATAAACAAAATTGATAAACCTTTAGCCCAACTAATCAAGAAAAAAGAGGACTGACATAAGTAAAATTAAAAATGAAAGAGAAGTGGGAGTGCCTGGGTGGCTCAGTCATTAAGCGTCTGCCTTCGGCTCAGGTCATGATCCCAGGGTCCTGGGATTGAGCCTCACATCGGGCTCCCTGCTCGGCGGGAAGCCTGCTTCTCCCTCTCCCACTCCCTCTGCTTGTGTTCCCTCTCTCGCTGTGTATCTCTCTGTCAAATAAATAAATAAAATTTAAAAAAAAAAGAAAGAGAAGTTACAACTGATACCACAGAAATATAAAGGATTATAAAAGATTGCTATAAAAAGTTACATGCCAATAAAAATTATATGCCAATAAACTGGACAACCTAGAAGAAACATCACTTTTCTGGGACTGAATCAGGAAGAAATAGGAAATTGGAACATATCAATTACTCGGAAACAAATTAAATCAGTAATGAAAAACCTCCCAACAAACAAAAGTCCGGGACCAGGTGGCTCCAGCGGGGAATTATTCTCTCTCTATTTAAGATATTTAAAAGTTTATTTTTTAAATATCTAAAGAGTTAATACCTATCATTCTCAAACTACTTCATATTCAAACTATAAAAAAATAAAAGAGAAAGGAAAGCTTCTCAATGCATTCTATGAGGCCAGCACTATCTTAATGCTAAAACCACACAAAGACATTGGAAAGAAAAAAAAAAGAAAGAAAGAAAATTACAGTCCAATATCCCTGATGAACACAGATGCAAAACTCCTCAACAAAGTATTAGCAAACTGCACACTATACATTAAAAAGATCAGTCACCACAATGAAGTGGGATTTATTCCAGGGATACAAGGAGAGTTCAATATTCACAAATCAATCAACATCATACACCGCATCAACAAAACAAAGGATAAAAATCATGTGATCATCTCAATAGATGCAGAAAAAGCCTTTGACAAAATTCAACATCCATTCATGATAAAATCTCTCAACAAAGTGGGTTAGAGGGAACATACCTCAACATAATAAAGGCCATATATGAAAAGCCCACAGCTAAAATCATCCTTAATGGTGAAAAACTGAGAGTTCTCCCTCTAAGGTCAAGAACAAGACAAGGATGTCTACTCTTGCCACTTTTATTCAACATAGTACTGTAAGTCCCAGCCACAGCAATCAGACAAGAAAAAGAAGTAAGAGGCATCCATACTGGTAAAGAAGTTAAGTTGTCACTATTTGCAGATGACATGATACTATACATAGAAAACCCTAAAACACTCCACCCCAAACTATTAAAAGTAATAAAGAAATTCAGTAAAGTGGAAGGATACAAAATGAATGTCCAAAAATAGGTAGCATTTCTATACACTAATAAGAAAATAGCAGAAAGAGAAATTAAAAATTTTTTATACATGAATAGTACAATGCTCATAAAAAGGGATGTTCTGACTAACTTTTCTTATGAACTTAAAGTAAACCTGGGAGACAAAACATTTTTAAAATTTGGGGTGCCTGTGTGGTGCAGTTGGTTAAGCATCTGACTCTTGGTTTTGTGTCAGGTCATGATCTCAGGGTCTTGGGATCGAGCCCTATATTGGGCTCTGAGTGCTCAGCATGGAGAGATTCTCTTGAGATTCTCTCTCTCTGCTTGAGATTCTCTCTCTCCCTCTCCCTCTGCCCCTCCTACTCATGTTCTCTCCCAAATAAATAAATAAAATCTTAAAAAAAAAATTTTCAAATTTTAGTCCTTCTTAAAAATCTTTTGAAAATGGTTTAATCCCTTCCTTGGCTTATTAAATATAATCTGTGGAGGAGAATACATATTTGATGAGTTACATCATGTGACTCAATCATCATTATTAATAACAATTCTCATTGTATCTTTCTGGAGTGGTATAGGAGTTTGAACTGATAATATATAATCTTTAATAAATGCCACACAAGATTCTCTTCTGAATAAATCCTGTTTATAAACTTGTTTTTTTCCCCTCACTTTTTTCTTTCAAATCTGAGTGTTACAAAATTATGATAAGTTAGAGTTAACCTTTTTATAATAAATTTAAGCTAACTTTACATGCACATTTTTTATTATCAAAACATGAATATTTTCATCATATTTAACCTCTAAATACTTGCTTCCTAACTTTCAGTAATATGGTTGCTTATCCTATTAATTAATTCATTTCTTGACACAAATACAGACATACTTCAGAGATATTGTGTTTGATTCCAGACCAATGCAATAAAGTGACTATGGCAATAAAATCATGTAATTTGGGGTTCTCAGTGCATATAAGAGTTATGTTTACATTATATTATAGTCTACTAAGTGTGCAATAGCACTATGTCTAAAAAATGTACATGACTTAATTTAAAAACATTCTTGCTAACAAATGTTAACAATATCTGAGCTTTCAGTGAGTTGTAATTATTTTGCTTGTGGAAGATCTTGCATCAATGTTGATGGCTGCTGCCTGATTAGGGTGGTGACTGCTAAAGGCTGGGGTGGTTGTGGCAATTTCTTAAAATAAGACAGCAATAAGGTTTGCTGCATTGCTTGACTCTTCCTTTCATAAATGATATCTCTATAGCATGCAATGTTTGATAGCATTTTACCCAGAGTAGAAGTTCTTTCAAAATTAGAGTCAATCCCTGGGGAGATTATGTGCTATGGTGAGCGCTGTGAATTGTGTAAGACTGTTGAATCACAGACCTGTACCTCTGAAACAAATAATACATTATATGTTAAAAAAAAAAGAAGATAGTAGGAAGGGAAAAATGAAGGGGGGGGAATCGGAAGGGGAGACGAACCATGAGAGACTATGGACTCTGAGAAACAAACTGAGGGCTCTAGAGGGGAGGGGGTTGGGGGGATGGATTAGCCTGGTGATGGGTATTAAAGAGGGCACGTATTGAATGGAGCACTGGGTGTTATATGCAAACAATGAGTCATGGAACACTACATCAAAAACTAATGATGTAATGTATGGTGATTAACATAATAAAATAAAATAAATTGGAGTCAATCCTGTCAAACATTACTTCTGCTTTATCAATTAAGTTTATGTAGTACTTGTTGTCATTTCAACAATCTTCACAACATCTTCACCAAAGTAGACTCCATCTCAAAAAACGACTTTCTTTGCTCATCCATAAGCAGCAACTCCTCATCCATTCGGGTTTTGTCATGAACTTGCAGCAATTCAGTCACATCTTCAGGCTCCACTTCTAATTCTAGTTCTTGCTATTTTCACCCCATCTGCAGTTACTTCCTCCACGAAAGTCCTGAACCCCTCAAAGTCATCCATGAGGGTTGGAATCAACTTCTTCCAAGCTCCTGTTCATGTTGGTATTTTGACCGCTTCCCATAGATCACAATTGTTCTTAATAGCATCTAGAATGGTGAATCCTTTGCAGAAGATTTTGAGTTGACTTTGCCCAGATTCATCAGAGGAATCACTATCTATGGAAGTCATAACCTTATAAAACATCTTTCATGTTTCAAGACTGATGAGACTTGAAAGTCAAAATTACTCCTTGATCTACAGACTGCAGAATGGATGTTTTGTTAGCAGGCATGAGAACAATTAATCTCATTGTACATCTCCATCAGGGCTCTTGGGTGACCAGGTGCATTGTCAATGAGCAGTCAATTTTGAAAGGGATTTTTTTTTGAAAAGGAGTTCTCAAAAGCAGAGTGAAAATATCCAGTAAACTACACTGTAAACAACACATCATCCAGGCTTTGTTGTTCCATTTCTAGAACACAGAGTAGATTTTTTTTTTATTAAAGATTTTATTTATTTATTTGACAGAGAGAGACACAGTGAGAGAGGGAACACAAGCAGGGGGAGTGGGAGAGGGAGAAGCAGGCTCCCCACAGAGCAGGGAGCCTGATGCGGGGCTCGATCCCAGGACCCTGGGATTGCGACCTGAGCCGAAGGCAGACGCTTAACGACTGAGCCACCCAGGCGCCCCCAGACAGAGTAGATTTAGCATAATTCTTCAAGGCCCTGGAATTTTCAGAATGGGCACTGGCTTCAACTTCAAGTTAGTCCCTACAAGAATCAGCTTGTCCTTTGAAGCTTTGAAGCCAGGAACTGACTTCTCTCTAGCTAAGGAAGTCCTAGATGACATCTTCTTCCATTAGAAAACTATTTTGTTCTACATTGAAAATCTATTGTTTAGCATAGCTGCCTTCATTAATGATTGTAACTAGATCTTTTGGATAGCTTGCTGCAGCTTGTAAATCAGCACTTGCTGCTTCACTGGACACTTTTATGTTATGAAGTCAGCTTCTTTCCTTAAATTTCATGAACCAACCTCTGCTAGCTTCCAATTTTTCTTCTGCAGCTTCTCCACCTCTCTCAACCTTCCTAGAACTGAAGAAATTTAGGCCCTCGCTCTAGATTAGGCTTTGGCTTAGGGGACTGTTGTGGTTGGTTTGATCTTCTCTCCAGACCACTAAAACTTCATCCATATCAGCAATAAGGCTGTTTTGCTTTCTTATCATTTATGTGCTCACTGGAATAGCACTTTTCATTTCCTTCAAGAACTTTTCCTTTGCTTTCACAATTTTGCTGTTTGGAGCAAGAGGAATAGCTTTGATCCCCTCTCTCAGCTTTCACCAAGCCTTCTTCACTAAGTTTAATCATTTTTAGCTTTTGATTTAAAGTGAGAGATGTGCAACTCTTGCTTCTCACTTGAATGACTAAAGGTCAATACAGGGTTATGAACTGGTTTTTATATTGTGTTTCAGGGAATAGGGAGGCCTGAGAAGGGGGAAAGATGGTTGACAAGCCAGTTAGTGGAGCAGTCAGAATACACACAATATTTATTTAGTTTGCCATCTTATATGGGTGTGATTCATGGTGACCCAAAACAATTAGAACAGTAACATCAAAGATCATTGATCACAGATCACCATAATGATATAATGAAAAAGTTTGAAAAACTAAGAAAATTACCAAAATGTGACACAGACACACAAAGTGAGCAGTGCTATTGGAAAATTGGAGCCGATAAATTTGCTAGAGGTAGGGTTGCCACAAGCCTTCAATTTGTTAAAAAAAAAAAAAAAAAAGTATCTGTGAAGCACAATAAAACAAGATATGCCTATCCATTAACCATTTATGGCATGGAGGAACCTGGAATAAGGGCTCTTTTGGGTTATAAAATAATTAAGTTCTTTCTCATCCTGGTGAAAATATAAAGAGCTTTTAGGATGAGAAAGGCTATATATCTTCTTAACCTGAAGTGTCCAGGGATGGAATGCTTATCCAAAGGTGAGGACAGGAAAGCTACATAGTAATCTAGGTTTTTCATAGAATGATTTTCAGTTTATCTATGTGTTAAATGATATTATTAACATGGTTTGTACAAAGCACTATTGAATTTTGGTACCTGGTTCCTGCTTTCTAAGACTTTAGAGAGCAATTCAAAAATGCATCACTTTCAATTTAGATAAAAATTGTAGGCATAAATTAGACTTCATTTTTTTAATACTTACTAATTATCAACCACATTAAAATACATACATATGTATGCAGCAGCATACACACACATCTAAGCACAAAAACACACACATGCACACATATATATGGCGTTATTAAATTATTAAACGTCTGAACAGAAACTTCAGCTACTATCCACAGCAATGGATATAAAGTTTGGAATTAACTGCCTCATAAAACAAACAAACAAACAAACCATTCTTTGGAAGAATATAACAGGATCCAGAGTCTCTACAATGTATTACTCACACATCCAGTATACAATTCAGAATTACCACATATATAAAGAAACAGGATAATGTGGCTCACATGTAATGTAAAGGCAACCAAAGGAAACTGGCCCTTCTGAGACTCAGACTCTACAATTAGCCGGCAAGGATTTTAAAGTGGCTATTATAACTATGCCCAAAGACATAAACACTTATGCTAAAAATCAATAAACAAATAGGAAGTGACATTAAGAAGTAAGAAGGAACCAAATAAAATTCTGGTATTGAAAAATATAATATCTAAAATAAGAGGCTGGAGTGGGCATATAGCATTTGCTTAGTAAACATCACTTATTCAGACATGCCAGATTCACATTTTAAGTATAAATATACTACAAAACTGAACTAAATATTATTTTTATGTGCTCTTGGTCATTGTTTATGGTCTTTTTCAGCTCTGTTAGTGAGGAATTATTTTTCAGAAAGGCAGAGCGATGGCAAAGTAAATTATATCAGTAATTTTTCACATGTACTACCCATTGTAGGTATGGAACCACAGCCTTCTCTCAGTGGGCATGCCTATTTGTGGGTTGATTTTCCTGCAATGTTGACAGGATGTGAAAATCACTCAGATTTTCTATTCCTTTATGAAAAATTAATATAAAGGAATAGATGCTGGTCAAATTTATAGATACACTCTGACCATTAAAAAGAGTTCACTATATGGTTATTACTTGAGAAGGGTATGAAGTAGTCAGAGCTATGCTATTAGATCTCTCAGCATTACTATCTAACCAACCACAGTTGAGCAACCAAACCTCTTACTTGTTTTTTATTAATTGGCAATTAAAGTTGTTTTGTTACATATTTTATAGGTATCCTGGTCTGTAGCAGTGGCAGAGAAGAAGGGTAGTAAAGCAAAGAGTTTGGTAAAATGTGTCTGATTATTTCTTGGCTAACCTTCAGGTACATGTTCAGTCTGAATCAGACACTCCACCTCTCCTAAACCTGCAATTTGTGCTCCTACCACACCAGATACATTGCTCTATAAAGAAATTAGCACATTCTATTGTAATTGTCATTTATTGCCTACATGCCACACTATACTCAAACTTCTTGAGAGTGGGTATAAATTACGATTAATTTTCCATGGGGCAATAGGCAAGAATTCCCAAGTTGATTCCTACTTCCAGACCTCAACAAAGCTGAAAGGTTGAAAATGAGAGATGAAAAATGAGGAAAGAAGTTTTACAAGATGTCTGAGACAATGGTAATCACGAATAAGATTTTAAAAGCCATAGTGCTGTTTTTTGAAAAATGAGATTCCTCATTTGGATTGTTCATAACCAAAACTGTTACTGCAGGCACCAAGGAAGTTTTCTCATTTCAGATTGAAGACTTGAAAATCATCTGAAATTGAAGTTAATAAGAACCAATATAAATTTGTAGAAACCACACCTCACTCACTCCTGATAAATTTACGGTATCTTTAAACCTCACTGAACATCTTAAAATATTTTCCTAATCAAAAATGTGTCACAAAATATTAGGAGCCCAATTAGCTAAGAATGTCATCTTCTAGGAAAGATTATGAGAATTATGCATGAAAAAGGAGAGCTGTATAGTAAAAATTTTCCTGCGTGTTTCTCACAATCTGCACAGACGAGGCTTTTTTTAAAGGATTTATTTATTTATCTTAGAGAGAGAGATGGAAAGAGAGTGCAAGCATGGGAGGAGAGGGGCAGAGGGAGACGGACAGAGAATCCCAAGCAGACTCCCTACTGAGCATGGAGCCTGACATGGGGCTTGATCTCACAACCCTGAGATCATGACCTGAGCTGAAACCAAGAGTCAGACTCTTAACCGACTGAGCCACTCAGGCACCCCACACAGATGAGGCTTTTTAAGATTAGGGTGCCTGGGTGGCTTAGTTGGTTAAGCATCTGCCTTCGGCTCAGGTCATGATCTCGGGGTCCTGGGAGAGTCCCGCATCTGGCTCTCTGCTCAGCAGGGAGTCTGCTTCTCCCTTTCCCTCTGCTTCTCTCTCTCTTTCTCTCTGTCAAATAAATAAATAAAATCTTTAAAAAAAAAAAAGACTAATGTCTAACATTAGTTGTCTATCTAGAAATATTCCTAGATTGAAGAAGATCAATTCATTAAGCTACTACTTAGAAGAAAATATTACCCTTTGTGTAATTCTATGTTCATGAAATAATTATTTAATTTGTAGACTGACTTTCTGAAGGAATCTATCCACAAGTGCAAACTTTTATCAGGTAAACATTTCTGTTCTCAACAATAGTGAAGAAAAAAACCCCAATATTTACCGCGCATGTGATATATTCCAGGAAGGTTCCTATGCACTTTTCATATATAGCCTATGTAACTCTCAGAAGAGTCCTGAATAAGTATTATACTCATTTTACAAATAGAAAAGTTAAATTCAGAGGGATTAAATTATATCTCCAAAATTACACAGATTTTAAACGGTGAGGTTGAAAATTACACCTTATTCTATGTGAATCCAAAGTCCATGCTCTTTCTACTCCACTGCAAATTGATAAAAAGCCATTTTGCTCTATAAATCAGTTTCTGATGAGCTTGCTTAGTGTAAATCACTTCTGCAGAGACTGCTCTACTCATTCAGCCTCCGTGGGACTGATAAAATCAAAAGTCTAACTCATTCAAGCTGTTGATACTACATCCTGGATCTACTACTGGAAAAATCCAACAGCCCGGCTTCTAGCATCTAAGGCTAGAAGTCAAATATCTGCTTGCTCACTTGACCTGGATCTAGACAGAATCAATTCAGGTTATTTGTCACTAATTAATATGTGCTGAAACAATATTCTAAACATTCAGGGTTTATAACCTTTTCATTCTGCATGTCTCAGAGACAGCAGAGAACAATCACCTCTTGATTAAGCTGGATGGACAAGTTAATCTGTGAGCTGCATCCTGGCGCATGAAAAAGAATGGTTTTGATAACTAATGGAGCTGGGAAGAGACAGATTTTTTTTAATATAAAAAGAAGAAATGGAGATAAGAAAAGCACTTAAATACTTCTTACACAAGGAACAGAATATTTAGAACATATGCAACCTTAATAAATGAGTAACCATTAAATAAAAATGTGAAGATGGCACAATCTTAAAGAATGCTTTTTCCTGATCTCTGGCCCCTGATTCATGAAATGGCTGTGATTTGCACTTAAGAGTATATTCACCCTGGCCTTTTCATCCATGCTTTTTCGAGAACATTCAAGATGCTGAGAAAGGCACTTTTTAGGTGTAGAAAGCACTGAAAATTAGGAAAATCTGGGTCTACAAGGGCAGAAGCTCCCCCAAAATGTTGAAGAATTAAGAAAGGATAGTCACAGAGCAGGGATAACAAGGCAGCTATCATCACATTCTTTGACTTAGAAATTAAGGACCAAGAAATAAAGGGTGGAAGAAAAAATTTTAAATTAGATATCCGGGACTGTGCATAAAGACTGCTCTCAGTAAAACATGAATGTAAAAATTAATGTCTATGGAATAGATGGCAATTTATAAACTGGCATCACTTTGTTAGTGAAACCATTGTAGAGCTGGGTTTTGAAGGACAACTGCCTTCTTCTTCCTGTATTCTTCCTGGTGTTTAAAGTTAGAACGTATTTACCTCTTTGGTAGGATACAGTGGTCTAGATCTCTGGTCAGGTTTAATCTGGGATCCAGATACTTTTTATGAAGTATTAAAAACTACAAAAATTTCATATTTTTGGAAGGATTTCATTAACAAATGCATTTCATGTTTATCTACAATAATAGTAGGAGTAGAAACCAAAATAAAAAATTTCCTAAACTTGCTGAAGGATTATTAACCATGTTGTTTTCCAATAAACATGTTGCCTCTTTTGAGCTAGAATAAGAAATTTGGTATAAACCGCAGATAGCTGCTCCCAGACATTATGCTAAAAGTGGTCACAAGCTTCAAACCACAAATAACCAGTGGGTGTAAATGTCTTACTCATAGTAACTGCCATTCCCTTGATCCTTACCAATTCTTGATAGATAGATAGATAGATAGATACACATACACACTAATCTCTAATTATCATTACATTTTGATTATCTGTTGAAGCCATCTTGCCCATAACCAATCCTGGCTACATCATGTCCCAATTCCCTGGAACCTTCTCCTTAGCAGCTAGGAATTTCTGGAAAAAGTAATGTAACAGTGTTGACTGACACCATTATAAATTCAGGTTTACATATTTTCTTGTTATCTCCAGCTCGGAAAAGGTATATTTCTACTCTTTGAAAATCATACCTTACGCCCTCTCTCTATAATCTTCCAGCTCTTTCCCTACACAGGTTCTTTTCCTTAAGCCCATGAATAATATAAACAAGTCTCCTCGATCTTGATAAAACCTTTCTTGCCTCTGCTAATGACTAGGTGTTGGTATTTTTTTCTCAGTTATTTCATTATCCAAATTTCCTAAGTATGTGCCATATTATTTCATGCATCAGAAACTCAAGAATAGACAAAACTAAGATGTGATGATTCAAATTGTTAACACTGTCCCTGGGCAGGCAGTAGGAGAGATTGACCGGAAAGGGACATGAGGGAATTGGCTGGAGTGATGGAGATGTTCTATATATTGATTAGGTTGCTGGTTGCACTGCTGAATGCCTCATCAAAACTCATCGAATTATATAATTAAGATCTAAATGCAAATTATATCTCAAAAAAAAAAAAATTCAGAAAGTGTAGCATGTATTTTCTGGTATTTCCCGCCCCCTCCAAACTAGTCTCTTACACTTTCATTTCTTGTTAACTATGTTCACCACAATATTATTTTGTAGGTACTTTTCCAAAGACAACCAGAGTCCTTATATTAAAACCCTATTAATCGAAACAAATAAGACATTATATGTTAAAAAAACAAAAAGAAGATAGTAGGAAGGGAAAAATGAAGGGGGAAAATCGGAGGGGGAGATGACCATGAGAGACTATGGACTCTGAGAAACAAACTGAGGGTTCTAGAGGGGAAGGGGGTGGGGAGATGGGTTAGCCTAGTGATGGGTATTAAAGAGGGCACGTACTGAATGGAGCACTGGGTGTTATACACAAACAATGAATCATGGAACACTACATCAAAAACTGATGATGTAATGTATGGTGATTAACATAACATAATAAAAAAAAACCTATTAGTCAACAAGTGTAGTTCTTCTGGGAAGAAGAACCTCTTCTGGGAAGGATTACTACTAGATAAGACTGCCTTTTTTTTTTTTTCTTTTGATGATAAAATACAGTTTCCTATAAAGTAGAAAATATACTCTTATTAATCCAAGGGCATCAAAAGCAGTAAATTTTATTACTTGTCCTAGTGTGCCTACAGTTATGAAAATATAAAGAAAAGGTAGCCCCTCACTCAAAGCCAGCTGCAATCTCTTTGTGGATTGAGATTTGCCTGCTGTGGATAACCAAAAGTCCCCTATACATATTAGCTAAACAGAAAAAGTTTCCCCACTAAAATGCTCACTATTTTTTTTTACTAACTAAAAGACCTAAACACAGAAATTTTATGTTTGGGAACCAGGATTATGCACAATATGAACAATTACTAAATTACTAAATGTTTTCAATTATTGCTCCATTACATTGAATTTCATAGAGTCAAATTATTTCTCTAAGTAGAAGGTTTCAATGAAATTTTGGTTAAAAAATTTTGAATTTACTGAAACTATAATATTATACTCATGTATTTAACTATTTTAGACATGACTGTCTCTGTTTCATGCACTCCCTTGCACTGATTACGGAGGTTAATAAATTGACTCTTTTGAGAGCAGTAGATATTCTAAAGGCACTAAATATGACAAATAAAGCTACACATTTTGTTAGCTTATTTTAATCTTGCTTGCAGTGAAAACATATCTGTGCATTAGAAAAACCTTCCTTAGGAAGGATGTAAATTTTATAAATTGCCAATCATCCAGATAAAGTAATTTGCAGTCCCTGGGAAATTGCTATTCCTTCTATTGACTAAGTGACTTCAGGGAAAATATTTCAGTAACAAACAAAATCCCTCAAATTTCTAAAATAGCTTTTGCATCTCTGAATCCATGGTCTTAACATTCCACAGTTACATATTATAATACATTTACCATAAAAAAATATATAGTAGACATCTGTGTTATCTCTAAAAGGCAACAAAGGATTTTTTTTAGAGTAATTGCAAATTTTAAACTTTTCAGGAGAATTAGGCTAGCCTTGTGATGCAGGTGGTATCCATTGAATAATCCTCTTTTTCTCAAAACCCTCCAAACTCTCAATTCTTATAAATTGCAAAACAAAAGCCTTAACAAGAAAGTTTCATGTTTTATCAAAATGCTTTAAGAAAGCATATGGTGTTGCTCACTGTTGGAAAATTCTGTTTTTAAAGTTAAGAGTAATTTAAAGGTTTCTGCACCTTTATCTTCTTAGCTTATAGACTTACTGGACACAGAAATAGACAAATGAGGAAATACATTTGTGAAGATAAAAATTCCACCAGAGCAAGCAGTAAAATGTACACAAGAGAGCCAGCATTAAAGAAACAACCACCCTAATGGCTGAGGCCCGAGATAATGTTGTGCTGACAGAGCAGAAACCAGACTGAGGGGGGTGAAATATTACTGAAATTCAAATACTGGGATGTTCCCTTTGAGTGTATAGTTTTTAATCAAAATTATTAAGTGATATTGATTTGTATTCCTTTTCATGATTGAAATATGGTTTTGTGAAAAATATGCAGCAAAACAAGGTTCAACTGCATTATATTTGTTATGAGTATATCAGCTATGAAGGAGTAGCTTTTAAAAATAATAGCCAAGATACAGATTTAAGATGGTCATGCTCACACTTTATTCTTCTTGTACATATGGATCTGATCTCTCTCAATTCTCAAGTTAAATTTAGAGAGTGCACAGCTAATATTCTGTGTGTCTTGGAAAAGTGCCTGGGTAAGAGAGACTATGAGAAACAGATAGAAAGGTTAGGCCAGCAGTATAACATTTTTGAACCGAATGTCACTATGCAATACAAGCTTCGTAAGTACATATTTTATATTAAACTACCTAGACTTCAACTAATGCTTTTGGAATGGCTTTCAACTGTTTGATCACATTTTAAGAGTGATACTGAGTTTGAAACATCAACATAGACTTTTGTTAGCTTTATGTTCTGCAATTTACTTTGATATGGACAATGAACACAAATAAATTCTCCCCCACTACTTACTCATATTCATTGATTAACAATGTAATTATTTTTTAAATCCATTATATTTTACACTGCTAAATCTGAGCCCTTTGGTATATAATATACTCCAGCTGTAAAAACAGATCATATTTTTTCTCCAAATTTTCATTTAAATTCCAGTTATTTTACGAACAGTGTAATATTAGTTTCAGGTATAGAATTTAGTGATTCATCACTTATATATTTTAGAGAGTATAAAGGCATTTGCTGAAGCTAGAAAGCTAAGTAACTTTTATACTTATACATGCATGGTATTTTTTTCATAAAATGAAATGTTATATATAATCAAAGATCTTTGGGGGGGATACCAGTATTGCCCTATCCAAAACAGTTGCTTTTTCTTTTTTTATTCTCTCTACTTATCTCCCTGAAAATCTATTATGTCCTTCTCAAAGGGCATGAGAGGCACAAAAGCAAAATATAAAAATATTTTTATACTGATTTTAATATTTGTCCTAATGATAAGTATTCATGTGATGGCTCTTGAATGGGATGTATTCATTAATTGGCCAAGCTGTTTTTTTGTTTTGGCTACCCACTACTAATTTCTTATAAACTGCTGATGAACATGAAATTACTTTATACTCATTTGCATCTAGAAATATTTGATATGAGTATTTGACACAATATAGACTCTCAATTCAAAATATTATTTTTTGGTTATACATTCCCATCATTATGAAAATTCTCAAGTGATTCCATTTACTTCTAGAATAGTTAAAATGTACCTAATATGACTGTTCATGTGATCAATTTGTAATAAAGTTGGATTTGATCTGTCCATTTCCATGGGAGAGCATGTATATAGCATGTATATAGATAGCACTGTTGTCCAGAGCCTGGAGTAGTGCCTGGCATATAACTGGTATTCAGTAAATATTTACCTAATTTATAATTATCTCTATTTTATCCGAGGTCAAGATAAGAGGTGCTAGAGCATGGTAGAGAAAACAATGGACTAGGAGTTAGAAAAATGGTCTAGTCCTTTCTTTGTTCCCACTTAGTATAAGCTATTCACTGTACCCAAATTACCATCTCCAGGCTCCATACTACTTTCCTTGCTTCAAATGCTTTCTGCCTTTCTTATTGCCACTGATAGGCATCCATCCTTCAAGGTTTAGATGGCATCCCACATCTTCACATGATTCTGTTTTATCTTCAGTCAACACTGATCTCTCCCCTTCTACATTTACAAGTTTGTCAACCGATACCTCATTCTATTTAACATCTAATTATGTAATGGCTTATAGTGTGCTTGAATTGCTTAACCTGTTATAAGTCTTCATTCCCCAATAAAAGTGCAACCCAGAGGTCTCAAATTTGTAGCTGAATTTGTCTCCTATGTTTTATTTGACCATCACAAAATGTCAATTTTGGGCTAGTTATAGATATTCATGTGAGATTGTATAAACAAAAAAAAAGTAGTTTTCTAGTTTCTCTTGGAAAAAAAAAATAAGATCTGGTCACATCAGGCCTATGTTCTTGTTTGGTAGTGACCAACCAGAGCTGAATGGCTACTGCCCCTTAGTCTAGGCACACATTTCTGTCAGTCCCCACCTAGCTTGCTTTACTTATGTTCTCTGCCTGGAATCTGTGGGATACATGAGATTTTAACACCTACATGAGAGTCCATGCTAATATACCCACCCCAACACAAACACATACACATACACACACACACCCTCCAAACTTACTTGATGTCTCTAAAGAGACCTGGGGTCTCCTTCTATATATCTCTTAGGCATTTCATATTCAAGATGTTTAAAGTTTTAAAAATTATCTAAATTGTAAATTGTCTTCTTGTTTTCTCTTTATAAAGTGGGATTCGATGAAAAGTGATATCAACCTACTCCTTCTTTAATTATATCTTCACTAATGGTATGTTGGACAATTGGAAACTGAAAAGCATTTTAACTTCTTCTACACCTCTGTATGCATTGGTTTCCCAAGTTCTGTCAAATTTATTGACAGAGAGAACAGTTAGGATGGTGGAAGAGGGATTAATTTCCTTCTTTCCATTTCTATTGCCTCTGCCCTCAGAGTCTGCATTTGGTGAGATGGTGCCCCTCTCTGTGTAAGGCTACCTGTCCTTAAAATTAACAGAGCTCCAATAGAAGACTCCATTTAGCTTTGACTTAACATTGTAGAAACCAGAGTCAATTTATAGTCAACAGTAAAAGAGTTGTTTTAGAGCCCAAATTCACTTTCATGGAGCTTGCAAAATGGTACTTGGAAACATTTACAATGATCTAAGAGACAATTGGTGAAATGTTTTGGCACCAGCAAGTCTGGCATGCAGCCCTCAAGACAAGCAGCATTTCAACTTATATCCTATTTGACTTTCTCTATTAGAAGCACTGTATGTGAGAGAAACAGGAAATTTGCACAGCACTTTTAAAGCAATGTGGTGAATTATAAATTAATGAGGCTTTAGTATGGGAAGGGAGTAACATCTGCAGAAGAGTGGATTTCATAAAGACAAAAGGGAAAAAGGTTTCCCTTAATAAAACATAACCTTTCTGCATGCACAATCAATTCTCAATTAGTCATACCAGAGAGAGTATCCACCACAGACTGTCAAAACTGCCTCACTTTGACTCCTTCCTTCCCTCCCAACACTGTTCTCTGTTTCTGTATCCTCTCACCCTAGATGCTCCTTGAAATAATATTTCTAACAATTTTCTGCAATCTCTTTCTGCCATCAAAAAATCCACTTGACTTTTTATTTCTGTGGAGCCTCTATTGTATGGTACAGCTTTTCCTCCCACAGTTTTGTGCTCCTTCTCTGCTCAAACATAATGCTTAGTCAATCAGAGTGGGTGAGAAGCCAGAGGAGAACAGGAAGTTAGAGGAGAAATGATTTCCCTAGGAAGTTCTGCAATTCCTTCTTTGTACCTCTTTAATGAGCATACAGCAATGAAGTCATCATTTTGGAAGTTCAAACAGACTACAGGGAAATTTACTGGAGTGATTTTAAAATTCAATTCAACAGTTATGAACTGTTTACTATGTGCGAAGGCTTTTACTGGGTACCATAGGGGAGAGAACTCCTTGCCTTACAGGGGCTTGCGATCTAATTGGAAGAGAAAGAAGACAACTTTACAAGTAACCATGACACACATTGGGGTTTGGATCATGGTAGCACCATCAATTTATTGCCCATCTAAAGCAGGCAGATGACCATTCTGCAATTTCTTCAGAAGATGTTAACTGAACGTTCACTATTTGTCAGATGCTGTGTAAATCCTTGGGGATACCAAGATGAAAAGATAATACCCCTGGTCTTCACAGTCTATTAGGAAAGTAATGCAAGGAAACAATTACAATTATGATTAAAATGAGCATTTAAATCTAGAAAGCATGACTATATGGGTACCAAAGAGAAAGTTCCTACCTCTGCTCAGACATGGCAGTAGTGCAAGGAAGTCCTCACAGAGTAGGAGATACATCTTGAAGGGCAAGGAAAGAAGGGCATTTCACACCAAAGTACCAGGGCATGTAGAGGCTTGGAAGTAGGAAAGGACATTCTGCATTCAAGAAGAGTTTGTAGTTCTGAATGATAAGTGTACTCTCAGGATCTGCCTAGGGAGATGCTAGAAGATGAAGCAGGAAAGAAATACGATCCTGGAAAGCTTTTGTATATGTTTAAGTAGCCACAACAGTACCTGGTACATAACAGGTGCTAATTTTTTCGGTGAATCAATGAGTGAATAAGGATTTTGACTTTTACCCTAAGGGTGTTAGATATTTTTAGAAGGATTTGCACTTGGGAAAAGTCTCCAGGAGGTGAGAGTAATGGTTGGATTGGAGGGGTTGAGATTAATGGTGGAGAGACAAGACAGGAAATTCCTGCAAGAGTCCACATAAGACAACATGAGCATCAAATAAAGGGACAGTTGAAAAACTGGAGCAGGGCTATTTCGGAAGTGAAATGGCATAGCTTGTTGAATAACTGGATATGAAGAAGTAAGAGAAAGCTGAAACATAAATATTTCAGTTTTGTAATTTGGATAATTGAGTAGCTGGTGGCGTGCTTCATCTAGATAGGAAATCCAGGAGGAAAAACAGATTCAATATACACCTTAGCTAACACACGCTTAGCAGAAAGTTCTCAGGCATCTATCTGAGGTACACTTTATTTTTATTTAGATAATTTAAAAGTCAGCTTAAATATCTAGTTTACCCATCCAATTTAAACTAGAAACTGAAATTTTGGGGTAGGTAGGTGTTCACAAAACAGTAAAAAGTGATAGCCAATAGTTTAATCAAAGAAAGAGACAAAAACAAAATTAAAAATTAAAAAAAAAAACCAACTAGGACACTATTTCTGGCATGCTTAATGATATTTAACATTTCTCTACATGCTGGAATAGAATCCTGGGTTGGCCCACATATGTGTGGCTTTCTTACAAAAGTCAATGGTACACTCAGTTTCACTAATGGGTAAAGCATATGGCTCCTCACTTAAAAGAGCGGCAAAGAACTACTGCACGCAAGGAAATTTCCAGAGAAAATAACCTTGAACTTGTTACAGCATAAGATATATCAAACATTTGGTTGAAATTACTTAAGATTGTAAGACTTAAAATCAAACCATTCTTCCAAAACGTATCTCTGAATTAAGTGAGTCCCCCGAGTTGCAGATGTTGGGCTGCAATGTGCTGATTCGACTATAAAGTTATGCTGTTGTTTTTTGTTTTTTTTCCAAACAGCATGTACGGACAGGAAGGCTATAAGAAATAGCTCTAAGAAACTAGTATTCTATCTTTATAACAAGTATGTCGTTTAGAAGGTTTTTTTTTTTTTTAGCACAATACCATTCAAGACATATTTATTGATTTATAATTTTCCAGACACTGTGCTAAGTTTTGGAGATTAAAAGATGAATAACACATATGCACTGACATTAAGGAGCTTTCAAAACCATGGTGGACAAAGATGATTAAACAGATAATTATAATACTGTAAGCACAATGATAGCAATATGTCTCAAATGACAGTGTTACAGAGGAGAGGCACCTAACAATGCCATTCCAGGGATGGATGAGGGATTTGTGAAGTGTTTCAAGTCAGCCAAGTGAAGAGTGGCAGAACATTCCAGGCAGAATTAGAGAACATACAGGAAGACATGGAGGACATGGAAGTTTTTCTCAGTACCCGATTCTGATTCTTCTGTACATCTAAACCTGGACACTTGGGAGCACATGTGACATCTCCCCTGCTTTGTGAGCTGCTAGTCACTTGTGCTTTCCTCTAGCAAATGGACAGCACTTCATAACACACACTTTGTACTAATATCATCCCCAGCCTCATCTTATTGGTTTTAGTTAATTCATCTGTGTTCTGATTTCCTCACTTTCTTAACATTATTTTTAAAGTTTTTTAAAATATATTGTACAAAGAGCAGTAAGTCTTTCCTTCGGCATAGGGAGAGATATATATAAAGGAGAGTGGGTGGTCACAGTAATAGTGATATTTAGAACAAAGCCAAATAATCCCAAATTGGACCCTACTGTCTTCACAGTAAGAAAAAACACATTATCTTTCTATACTTGAATGAGTTCGGGTTGACTGTATATCCACATGTAAAATACAAATTGGAGTCCAGGGAAACCCCACACAGTTGCTGGACAAGCCTTATTCAAGCTTGAATAAACAACTACTATAAAAACTATGAATATGCTTTTCCTGAAAATGCATATAAAAACAACAGGAAGGGATTCTCTGTTCCCAATATTACACTGAACTAATTTAAAGGGCATAAATTAGTGAATAACTGACCAGTACCTATATGCATTTTGTCATTGGCAATTTGTAACTTTTTTTAAAGATATTATTTATTTATTTGATAGAGAGTAAGTGAGAGGGAGAGAGCACAAGCCAGGTGGGGAGAGGCAGAGGGAGAAGCAGACTCCCTGCTGACCAGGAAGCCCAAGGTGAGACTCTATCCCAGGACCCCGGCACCATGACTTGAGCCAAAGGCAGATGCTTAACCGATTGAGACACCTAGACCCCCTAACTCAAAATATTTTAAACCCTTCTTGGAAAGCTAAGTGGGTCTATGTGAGGTGGAACTGGGAGATGAAAGTTGGCCTAGGACATTGAGAAGACAAGGAAAATCTTCTGGTATGAGATCTGCATACCAATTTTGGTCCAACTTCTACCAAAATGCTTCTGCTTCTGCAGAGCAAAAAAGAGTGACAGTGAGGGATAATATGGAGTTTCAGTCAGTATCAAGAGAAAAGAAAGGAAAGAGAAGGGAGATTCCAAGTGTGGGGAGCAGAAGAGAGAAAAACCTGTGAACCTGTGATTTAATTGGTGGGTCATCTCAACAATTACTTGGGAATGGCTACTCTATGTTGTGAACAGAGCAACTTCAAACTGATTATTATCTGATAAATATTCATAGAACTATTATCGGGGGTTAGGGGGGAAAGATGGTGGAGGAGTAGGGGACCCTATTTCAACTGGTCCCCGGAATTGAGCTGGATATCTACCAGACCACTCTGAGCACCCACAAAACCAGCCTGAGATGTAAGAAGATCTGGATCTCTACAAACAGAATATCGCAGGTGGTTGGTTTTGAGGTACAAAACGGGGAGCCGTGATTCCACGGGCAGATATCGGAGGATAAACGGCAGCGAGAGGGTGCCTGGCAGTGGGGATCTTACACCGCCGGTGAGTGACAGCCTCCCATGCTCCGGACCGACCCAGACTCACAGACCGGTAATGGCGGGGAAAGGATTTTAGGGCAGCCCCCAGGGCGGAAACCCCGAGCGGCCGGGTTGCGCCTGTGAACTGCAGCTGCAGCCCCCCCCCCCCCCCCACCCGACGGAAACCTGGAGTGGCGGGGATGCGCGGGCATGAACTGGGAGCGGCTGGCGGTTTTAGAAGCACAAAGGGGGAGCACCTGGGTGGCTCAGATGTTAAGCGTCTGCCTTCAGCTCAGGCCATGATCCCGGTGTCCTGGGATCGAGTCTCACATCGGGCTCCCTGCTCGGCAGGAAGCCTGCTTCTCCCTCTCCCACTCCCCCTGCTTGTGATTCCTCTCTCGCTATGTCTCTCTCTGTCAAATAAATAAATAAAATCTTTAAAAAAAAAAAAAAGAAGCACAAAGGGCAGAGACGTGCTCCGACCTGGAGGCAGGACTGGGAACGCTGCGGAAGGGCGCACAACCCAGGACGCTGCAGTTTATAGAAGCACGGACAGAAATGGAGATGGTGTGCCCTGGAGAGCTCACTGAAGAACAGACTGCGGTCTCTCTGCTCTAAGGCAGAGGGTTGGAAACAGTCTCTTCTGCTTTGACTCACAGAAGAGACGCGGAAAGCCGCCAGGGAAAGCCGCCAGAGAACAAAAGCCCCCAAAACTGATTCCCACTGAGCCCATCCCCCGCCACAGGGGCGCAGGGCAACTCCTGCCGACAGGGATGCCTGAGTAAAAACGCAGCCGGCCCCTCCTGCAAAAGGCAGGCTGAGAAAACAAGAGGCCAGCAACCCTAAGGTCCCAAGAAAACAGGTGCATCTTGCTTGGGTTCTGGTCAATAACTTAGACTCTATACATTCCCTCAAAGACCCATCAACAGAATGACTAGGAGGAGGAGCCCCCAAAATAGGAACGATGCAGAGATTATGACTTATGCTGCAGATTTACAAATGGGTGCAGATATAACCAAGATGTCGGAGATGGAATTCAGGCTAGCAATTGTGAAGACAATGGCTAGAATGGAGAAATCAATTGATGGCAACATAGAGTCTCTAAGGGCAGAAATAAAAGGTGAATTGGCAGAACTTAAAAATGCTATCAATGAGATCCAATCCAATCTAGATAACCTAACAGCTAGGGTAACCGAGGCAGAAGAGAGAATAAGCAACCTGGAAGACAATATAATAGATAAAAAGGGAAAAGAGGAGGCCAGGGAAAAACAACTCAGAATCCATGAAAATAGAATCAGAGAAATAAGTGACACCATGAAGCGTTCCAATGTCAGAATAATTGGAATCCCGGAGGGAGTGGAGAGAGAGAGAGGACTAGAAGATGTATTTGAGCAAATCGTAGCTGAGAACTTCCCTAATCTGGGGAATGAAACAAACATTCGAGTCCTAGAGGCAGAGAGGACCCCTCTAAGATCAAGGAAAACAGGCCAACACCCCGGCATGTGATAGTAAAACTCACAAATCTTAGAACCAAGGAAACCATCTTAAGGGCAGTTAGGGGGAGGAGATTCCTCATGTACAAGAGGGAGGAACATCAGAATAATGTCAGACCTATCTACAGAGACCTGGCAAGCCAGAAAGGCCTGGCAAGACATATTCAGGGTACTAAATGAGAAGAACACGCAGCCAAGAATACTGTATCCGGCAAGGCTTTCATTTAGAATGGATGGAGAGATGCAGAGCTTCCAAGACAGGCAGAAACTGAAAGAATATGTGACCACTAAGCCAGCCCTGCAAGAAATATTAAGGGGGGTTCTATAAAAGGAGAAAGACCCCAAAGGTGACCTACAACAGAAATTTACAGGGACAATCTATAAAAACAATGTCTTCACAGGCAACATGATGACAATTAATTCATATCTTTCAATAATCACTCTCAATGTGAATGGCCTAAATGCTCCCATAAAACGGCACAGGGTTGCAGATTGGATAAAAAGACAGGACCCACCCATATGCTGTCTACAAGAGACTCATTTTGAACCTAAAGATACATCCAGACTGAAAATGAAGGGATGGAGATCCATCTTCCATGCCAGCGGTCCTCAAAGGAAAGCTGGGGTAGCAATTCTTATATCAGACAAATTGGATTTTAAACTAAAGTCTGTAATAAGAGAAACAGAAGGACACTATATCATTCTTAAAGGGTCTATCCAACAAGAAGATCTAACAACTGTAAATATCTATGCCCCCAACATGGGAGCAGTCATCTACATAAGCCAACTGTTAACAAAATAAAGAGTCATATTGATAACAATACGTTAATTGTAGGAGACCTCAATACTCCACTCTCAGCAATGGACAGATCATCTAAGCAGAAAATCAACAAGGAAACAAGAGCTTTGAATGATACATTGGGCCAGACGGACCTCATAGATATTTACAGAACATTCCACCCTAAAACAACAGAATACTCATTCTTCTCGAGCGTACATGGAACTTTCTCCAGAATGGACCATATACTGGGTCACAAATCAGGTCTCAACTGATACAAAAGATTGAGATTATTCCCTGCATATTCTCAGACCACAATGCTCTAACACTGGAACTCAATCACAAGAAAAAATTTGGCAGAAATTCAAACACTTGGAAGCTAAAGACCACTCTGCTCAAGAATGTTTGGGTCAACCAAGAAATCAAAGAAGAACTTAAACAATTCATGGAAATCAATGAGAACGAAAACACATCGGTCCAAAACCTATGGGATACTGCAAAGGCGATCCTAAGGAGGAAATACATAGCCATCCAAGCCTCACTCAAAAAAATAGAAAAATCCTGAATTCACCAACTAACTCTACACCTAAAGAACTAGAGAAAAAGCAACAAATGACTAAGCCTAAGCCACGCATTAGACGAGAAATAATTAAAATTAGAGCAGAAATTAATGAATTAGAAACCAGAAACACAGTAGATCAGATCAACGAAACTAGAAGTTGGTTCTTTGAAAGAATTAGTAAGATCGATAAACCACTGGCCAGAGTTAACCAAAAGAAAAGAGAAAGGACCCAAATTAATAAAATTATGAATGAAAGGGGAGACATCACGGCTAACACCAAGGAAATAGAAACAATTATTAGAAATTATTATCAACAACTATATGCCAATAAACTGAGCAATCTGGATGAAATGGAGGCCTTCCTGGAAACCTATAAGCTGCCAAGACTGAAGCAGGAAGAAATTGACAACCTGAATAGGCCAATAACCAGTAACGAGATTGAAGCAGTAATCAA
The DNA here is from genome assembly GCF_029215605.1 of Mirounga angustirostris. Taxonomy (NCBI): domain Eukaryota; kingdom Metazoa; phylum Chordata; class Mammalia; order Carnivora; family Phocidae; genus Mirounga; species Mirounga angustirostris. Next base: position 51,600,984 of record NW_026991709.1, on the reverse strand, counting down.
AAACCTCCCCAAAAACAAGAGTCCAGGGCCTGATGGATTCCCTGGGGAATTCTACCAAACATTCAAAGAAGAAATAATACCTATTCTCCTGAAGCTGTTTCAAAAAATAGAAACAGAAGCGAAACTTCCAAACTCATTCTATGAGGCCAGCATTACCTTAATCCCCAAACCAGGCAAAGACCCCATCAAAAAGAATTTCAGACCGATATCCCTGATGAATATGGATTCCAAAATCCTCAACAAAATCCTAGCTAATAGAATCCAACAATACATTAAAAGGATCATCCACCATGACCAAGTGGGATTTATTCCCGGGATGCAAGAGTGGTTCAACATTCGCAAATCAATCAATGTGATAGAACACATTAATAAGAAGAGGGAGAAGAACCATATGGTCCTCTCAATTGACGCAGAAAAAGCATTTGACAAAATACAGCATCCTTTCCTGATTAAAACTCTCCAGAGTATAGGGATAGAGGAAACATTCCTTAAGTTCATTAAATCCATCTATGAAAAACCCACAGTGAATATCATCCTCAATGGGGAAAAGCTGAGAGCCTTTCCCTTAAGATCAGGAACACAACAAGGATGCCCACTCTCGCCACTCTTGTTCAACATAGTACTAGAAGTCCTAGCAACAGCAATCAGACAACAAAAAGAAATAAAAGGTATTCAAATTGGCAAAGAAGAAGTCAAACTCTCTCTTTTCGCAGATGACATGATACTTTATGTGGAAAACCCAAAAGACTCCACCCCCAAATTACTAGAACTCATCCAGCAATTCAGTAATGTGGCAGGATACAAAATCAATGCACAGAAATCAGTTGCTTTCTTATACACTAACAATGCAACTGTAGTAAGAGAAATTAGAGAAACGATTCCATTTACAATAGCACCAAAAACCCTAAGATACCTCGGAATAAACCTAACCAAAGAAGTAAAGGATCTATACTCTAGGAACTACAAAACACTCATGAAAGAAATTGAAGAAGACACAAAAAGATGGAAAAATATTCCATGCTCATGGATCGGAAGAATAAACATTGTTAAAATGTCTATGCTACCCAGAGCAATCTATACCTTCAATGTCATCCTGATCAAAATTCCAATGACATTTTTCAAAGTGCTGGAACAAACAATCCTAAAATTTGTATGGAATCAGAAAAGACCACGAATCGTCAAGGAAATGTTGAAAAAGAAAAACAAAGTTGGGGGCATCACGTTGCCCGATTTCAAGCTACATTACAAAGCTGTGATCACCAAGACAGCATGGTACTGGCACAAAAACAGACATATAGACCAACGGAACAGAATAGAGAACCCAGATATGGACCCTCAACTCTATGGTCAAATAATCTTTGACAAAGCAGGAAAAAACATGCAATGGAAAAAAGACAGTCTCTTCAATAAATGGTGCTGGGAAAATTGGACAGCCAAATTCAGAAGAATGAAACTCGACCATTCTCTAACACCATTCACAAAGATAAACTCAAAATGGATGAAAGACCTCAATGTGAGACAGGAATCCATCAAAATCCTAGAAGAGAACATAGGCAGTAACCTCTTTGACATCGCCCACAGCAACTTCTTTCAAGATACATCTCCAAAAGCTAGTGAAACAAAAGCAAAAATGAACTTTTGGGACTTCATCAAGATAAAAAGCTTCTGCACAGCAAAGAAAACAGTCAACAAAACAAAGAGGCAACCCACAGAATGGGAGAAGATATTTGCAAATGACACTACAGATAAAGGGCTGGTATCCAAGATCTATAAAGAACTTCTCAAACTCAACACCCAAAAAACAATCAAGTCAAAAAGTGGGCAGAAGAGATGAAAAGACACTTCTCTGAAGAAGACATACAAATGGCTAACATACATGAAAAAATGTTCATCATCATTAGCCATCAGGGAAATCCAAATCAAAACCACACTGAGATACCACCTTACACCAGTTAGAATGGCAAAAATGGACAGGGAAAGAAACAACAAATGTTGGAGAGGTTGTGGAGAAAGGGGAACCCTCTTACACTGTTGGTGGGAATGCAAGTTGGTACAGCCACTTTGGAAAACAGTGTGGAGGTGCCTCAAAAAGTTAAAAATAGAGCTACCCTATGACCCAGCAATCACACTACTGGGTATTTACCCCAAAGACACAGATGTAGTGAAAAGAAGGGCCATATGCACCCCAATGTTCATAGCAGCGATGTCCACAATAGTCAAACTGTGGAAAGAGCCGAGATGCCCTTCAACAGATGAATGGATAAAGAAGATGTGGTCCATATATACAATGGAATATTACTCAGCCATCAGAAAGGATGAATACCCAACTTTTACATCAACATGGATGGGATTGGAGGAGATGATGCTAAGTGAAGTAAGTCAAGCAGAGAAAGTCAATTATCATTTGGTTTCACTTATTTGTGGAACATAAGGAATAACATGGAGGACATTAGGAGAAGGAAGGGAAAAATGGGGGGGCGGAATTGGAGGGAAAGATGAACCATGAGAGACTATGGACTCTGAGAAACAAACAGGGTTTTAGAGGGGAGGGGGAAGGGAGGATTGGTTAGCCCGGTGATGGGTATTAAGGAGGGCAGGTAGTGCATGGAGCACTGGGTGTTATATGAAAATAATGGATCGTGGATCACCACATCAAAAACCAATGATGTATTGTATGGTGACTAACATAGCATAAAAAAAAAAAAACCTAAAAGTTCCCCATTTAAAAAAAAAAAAAAGAACTATTATTGGGATGATTATTGATAGCATTTGGGAAGCAATAAATAGTGCCCAGAAGGCAGTAAACATGTAGAACACCAATTTGGGTTCAATTAGCACTATTTTTTAAAGTCACCATTTGGAAAAAGATAAGAAAACAATCCATTTGATGAAAGGTGAATACTGCCCTTGAGACATACAAACAATGCCACCATTCTCTTGATGATTTTCCTCCTCTATTTCTCATTAGTTCCAATGCATTAAAAATTTTTGACAAATGTAAACGCTATAAGGCTGATTGGTTTGACTAACCTAATAAAGAAATAAAGTCAGCCACTTATCAACCTTCACCTGACATTGACATAAATTCTTTACATGGCATAGTTCCTGGGTTTTGTCGTTTGAAATGGGGCAAGGAATTGCTAGTAGAATGAATAGGGTTGCAGTTCAACAGATTAATTAAGCAGCTCTGAGGAATGATATTGAAAGGTAACTGATTAATTGAACATTGAAGCCATCTAATCAAATAGAAGACACAATAAATATGTTTCTTCAGAGATAAATTATGCTCTGATTAGCATATTCATTTGTACAGTTGAATTAACTCTTTATGTGCTGTTTAAAGCTTTGCACAGCTAGAAATAGCCACCTGCTACAGATTCTCTTTAGTGTCATTCTAAAAATGCCTGGTGAACATGCCTGTATTCCTTCAAGTTTTGAACAGTTTATTCATTAAATATGCAAATTTCTGTTCACAATAAAAGTGAAAATTCCACCGAATATTATCATTCCACACAACCTGCAGCCAGGCAAACCATGCAATAGTATTGAAGATGAACTGACAAGAATTTATTTCATGCTGAATCCAGGATTTAATAAGAAAGAGAGAACACATAGTTGTGAAAATATTAATGCCAAAGATTCACAAACCTATTCATATATGAAAATATGTCTTTTTAGGTATGAAAACACAGTGGTGGTGTTTTGTGTTTTGTTTTGTTTTTTGTTTTTTATATGAGCCTATGGAAAAGATGGTCAACTCTGGCATTTCAGTAAAATAAAGGGTGGACTTAAATCAGGGCAACTGGGGGACAATAAATTCAGAGAGCCTAAAGTAGTTCATTTGTACCTAAATGGTCTTCTCTTTTGCTTAAACTGAAGCCCTGCCCCCAATTTTTGACACCCGGGCAGGATCCAGTTGCCACAGCTGTGCAGCTCAATGAATAGCAAGAGTCTGCTCCCTGTGCCTGTGGATGGTTGTCATCAAAGGGGGTCTGTCACCCTCTAGTCCACAGGCAAGCTCTCTGCCAGCCTAGAGGAACAGCTTCATGGGGGAAGGGCAGGGAAGCTTAAAGATAAGAAACATAGCCTTGTCAGCATCTGAACCCAGGAAGCTTCTAGTCTTAATGCAGAGTCCTGACTGATTCCTGTGTCAATGACTTTCTTACAGAAATTCAGACTCCACCTAAGGGAGAGTTCTTCAGGAGAGAGGTCCTGTGAATGCCTCTGCTGCCACAGATGTCATGTGGAAAATTGGATGGAGCCATGGTTACTCATCTCTTTAAGTTGGAATTAGCTAAAAAGGCAGTATCACGTGTCGAGGCAAGATGTTACAGAGCTGTTGGCTGAAAAGGGATTCGGAAGATTACTGGAATTGTTTCTTTAACGGAGATTAAAAAGCTGCAAGTGACATTTTTCTTTTAAGCTTAAAGGAATTTAATCAGATCAGTCACTTACCAATAATCTTATAATACATAAGATTTTACATATTATTTATTTCTGCTTGTAAAACTTCAACTTTAGGATTTTATAAATTTTAGAAATATAAATATATATATTTAACATATATATTTCTATATACTCATAAATTTATCAGTATATATGTTAAAGAAATATATATGTACATGTGTGTGTACATATGGAAAATGTTTTAAATTGATCACAAGAAGCAGGTCTCTGAATTACAACCAAAATGCTTTCAGGACTCATTAAAACACTAAGAGTTCAAGCGTCAGATGATCTTTAAATAGCTAACCCCCCACACACCAAAAAAAAAAAAGCATCTCCATACTATTAGAACTTCACAATCCCAACTGCTTTTTGTGGGTGGTGGTGATGGCTATATATCAGGGGTTGATGTTAAACACATCCAATTGCAGAAATCTAGAGATCTATATGAAAAAAAAAATAAAATCAGAATTATCAAACAACTTCTTGCTCATATTTTTGGTCTACTCCTAGAACATCACAAAGACAAAATAAAATATACCCTATCATTCTATTCGTGTGCTTATTGGTAACAATGTTATAAAGAAAAATGAATCCCATTCCACTGCAAATACCAGCATTATTTGATAACAAAAGCAAAATACTTGTCAAAAACATGCTAGAGTTTTCAGAATTTTTTCCTTTTTATTTATTTATTTTTTTCTAAGAGAGAGAGCACGAGAGGGGGGAGGGTCCGAGGGAGAAGCAGACTCCCCGCTGAGCAGGGAGCCCGATGCGGGACTCGATCCCAGGACTCCAGGATCACGACCTGAGCCCAAGGCAGTCGCTTAACCAACTGAGCCACCCAGGTGCCCCAGAATTTTTTCCTTTTTAATGGTGGTAATTTACCTTTAACAATATACTCAGTCTCTTTAAAATTCTGGAATCTACTCCTTCGCTGAAATTAAAACTCCTTACATCTTTCCCTCCTAGCTAATCCTTCCAAATTTTAAAGATAAAAATTACCTGTTCACATATTACTTAACCAACATTTACTGTATATGACTATTTAGAAATTGTGTGGCAGACTGACTTTAATTATTTTGTAACTTCAATGTTAATTTTTCAATTTTTTAATGCTGTTGTACTTTGAGCCCATTATAAGTACTATTATTGCCTTTTAGGCTAAGATATATGAAAGTCACTTAAGTAATTTAATATACTATATGTCAACAAAATGTTTGGTTGTCTCCTGAATGTACCTGGAATATATGAGCCATTTAAAAATATATATGTATTTATATTTATAATTAGCATAAATATATATATTCATATTTATATATATACTTAGCCATATATATATATATATATATATATATATATATATATTCTTTCCAGGAATGCTTTATATATTCTCAAAGGAAAGGTCTTTGTTCATATTTGCTAAGATAAAACAGTAAAACAAACTGGTATCATAATTTATTATAATATAAAACTACATCAGTGATTGCTTACCTGACTGCTTATCTTAAAAAAAAAAAAGAAGAAGAAGATAAAAGAACAGGAAGATAAAGAGCATAAATACATTTTAAAGGTATATATAAACTAAAATAATATTACTAAGCATTTTGGTTCTAATTGTGAAGATAAATTCCTTGTACAATGGAGGGTCCTGATTTAGATAGTTACGGCACTTTTAATTATTTTTTTATCTTTTGACCAAATTTTAAAAAGTATTTTGAGGCTTTTTGGAACTGATTTTACATTGTGTTTGGTCATTATTTTTGTTTACTTATATAAAATAAATCACAATACCATCTTAAAAATAAATATGACCACCTCTATTTTGAATGCACTATAAAAATGGCATATCTTGCTCTATGATGAACAAATCATGCTGTTCTTTTTTTTTTTTTTTTTTTTTTTCAAATCATGCTGTTCTTACAGTCAATTTTTTTAAAGGCCCTGTAGGAAACTAGTGATAGTTTAGTTTTATTTGAAAGGTATAAAATGGGTTTAGCAGTTAGACTATAGTATACAATTACCCCAGATTCTCTTTATCATGTCAGGAATGTTACTAAATGGTCAGTACATGTTTTTGGCATTGTTGACAGCAGTCCCTCAAAATTGGGTATGGACTGAATGAAAGTAGGCATTAAAGAAACATTTGATTTTTCTCTCTAATACTGTGAAAGTAATAAAGTTTTGAATTTAGTTCAAAGAATGAAAGCTATAACTGGCCTGATTTGAAATTATGCATATCAGCAAGTTTATATGCAGAACCATTTGAAATTTGTCTATGCCTATTTTAAATAGCAAAGACATTTCATTCTACTTTTGTCCAGAGTTTAAGATCCAAGCCTACATATATATGTTTTATTATAATTTCAAGAGAAATCATTTTAAATTAGATTTTTATTTCTATTTCCTAGTTTTAAAAGTCTATTATTTTAGGAAAAAAGCCCAGCTATAGTTTTAATTAATGAATATTAAATTCTATTGTATACCCCTTAGTATTATTCAATGTATTTTAGATAGGCATGGTTTAATTCATTGACTCTCGATATTTTTTCAGCTTTTAGAAAGCTTATTTATAGGACATACTCTACTCAGAAACACTCCATGTGCACAGTATGATTTTCAACACAGAAGAAGTGAAGGGAACAGGGAGGAGGCATATCAGATCTGGAGGAAGCTGGGGAGGCAGGAAATTGAAAAAAATATCTCTAAGGATCAGGATTTAACCCCCACCAGGGGGTTGTCTTCATGGTATGCTTGTCTTCATGAGAAAATCATTGATTGAATGGATAATGTTTCAATTTTATTTTCCAAATAATACATAGAACATTTTAATTGTATATTTGATATCTTAAGAGTACACTCAAAATAGAAATGAGAAAAAAAAACTTGAAAGAATTATTTTTATTAATGTAATTTCTACCTCTTTTAATAATGTTTTAATATATTAAATGACTCTTCCAACCTGAGTACTTGGAGTTTACTTATTTCAAAATGAACTTTCTTTAAAACAAAGTTCTTTGAGGTGCCTAGTGACTCAGTCGGTTAAGTGTCTGCTGTTGGCTCAGGTCATGATCCTGGGGTCCTGGGACTGAGCCCTGCATTGGACTCCCTGCTCAGCTGGATCTGCTTCTCCCTCTCCCTCTGCCCCTCCCCACTGCTCATGTGTGTTCTCTCTCTCTATCTCTTTCTCAAATAAATAAAATCTCAAAAAAATAAAAAAATTTAAAAATTAAAAAAAATCTTTTTTCCTTCAACTATCAGATATTTTTCTCCCTTATTCTAAAGAACAAAGTAAAAAGACATTTTCATTATTCCCTTATAGTGAAAGAAGTAAGTTTTACAAGTCACTTAGCCAACATCCTGCAATGTTTTAATATACTTTGAAAATAATAAAGTTCATTCTACTTAAGCCCATGGTGTCTCTAAGAGTTAGGATGGCCCTAAGTGTGCCCTGATACTTCACATCCAAGAGACAAAAAAGGAGTATGAAGGCCCAAGACAGTTCGAGTCATATTCTAATCCCATTTAATAATATAAAATCTCATCCAATCTCACATCCAGCATCAACTCATCTCTAATCTTTTACTCTTCTAATACATTCACAAATACATACAGAGAAAAAGAAATATACTGGTGTGTGTTCAATAACCTTGGTTATTTTTTAAAAGCTGATGAAGAGAAAGCTTCACTTGAGTAAATAATGAAAGTTAGGGCTTAAGTATAAAGTATTGAAACTTGAAAATAGGTTCTAAATGCCATTCCAAAGGAACATCAATAATGTACATGCAATGGCAACATCCTTAGAATAAATATATTGCCGGGCGCCTGGGTGGCTCAGTTGGTTAAGTGACTGCCTTCGGCTCAGGTCATGATCCTGGAGTCCCGGGATGGAGTCCCGCATCGGGCTCCCTGCTCGGCAGGGAGTCTGCTTCTCTCTCTGACCCTCCCCCCTCTCATGTGCTTGCTCTCTCTCATTCTCTCTCTCTCAAATAAATAAATAAAATCTTTAAAAAAAAAAAAAGAATAAATATATTGCCACTCAGTGTGACACATTGTCCTCAGAAGGACACAGCATTTATTTAGATATTTAAGTAGTGGTGGATTTCTTAAAATACCAATCCTGTTAACTCGTTATTTTAGACATAACTTAATATTGAGGAGAAATGCTAAATCCTTCTTTTATGAAACATAAGGTAAAGAGAATTGGTGCCTGTTACAAGGGGAAAATAAAAGTTTTACAGGAGCTTAGATGATATGTGGGAAAAACAGACATTTGAAGGTGAGTTGTGAAGGCACTGAAATACTATTTCATTTATTGTTCACAGGATTTACAAGAGGCAACTTGGGAAGGATGCATGGTCAAGGTCAGCTGCACCTTTAAATGTAAGTTCACACATTACTGATGAGCTACAGCTTCATATGTTTCCTACTGAAAATCTGTGAAGCCTTTTTCTTTCAATTGATTAAAAGCAAAGAAAAGTTGACAAGGGAACTAATGAGCTGTACATAATGAAAAAGGTGGCAATGTTCTCTTCTAGTCAATCTTCCTTTTTATTAAAAAAGGGAGCAGAAACTTTACTCGATGCATTGTCACAGATCCTGACCCATGACTTTGCCATTGTAGTGTAGGGCCAAAGGTTGGCCACCCCAATATGTGTCACTTACGCATGTAGATTATGCCAAGCTGAAAACAATCAAGGGTCAAAAGACTCAGGAAGAAACTCTGACCCCTCCTCTGGAACCCTACAATTGCTTAAAAGAATTTAAAGGAGCTACTCCAGTAAGAGAACTATCACCATAGATAACTACAGTATAATATGATATAGATGTGGTAGATAGGAAGGAACTTAGCAAAGGTCCCTTGATCAAAGTCCTCTCTATGTCCCATTGTTTCTGAATGGCCCAGCAAACATTTGTTTATAAACATATTTTTATCTTCTTTTGAATTCATTCCTTCCATTTAAAGTCCCAGACTTACCCCCTTCTCTTTAGTCCAGGATGACATATATACCTCATTTTGCCTGACAGTCTTTGAAAACTCATAATCTATGTAAGTTCCCTGTATGTATGAAATTAGACTTGATTTTCTCCTGTTAATATGTCTGATGTCAATTTAATTCTTAGTCCAGCTAGAAGAACCTTGAAAAGAAGATAATTTTTTTTTTCCTCTGCAACAAAAGCAACTACATTATTGAGACTAATGAAGGATAGTTGGAAGAAAGGCAGGCAGGGACAATGGCACCCCTCCCCTCCCCACCCGAAGAGGAAACCACCCTTAAAAGGATTTTATACAACCCTGAAAGGAGCTCTCCACCCTTTCCCATGTGATAGATAGATAACAAAAACCTGATTGGGTGACAGACACATGGAGGGTTAATCAGATTAAAACAGCAGGCCAACAAGCCCACAGAAACCCCTAGACTTAGAAACTCTAGTGGCAACTCTCTCCGGTCCCCTCCCTCTTCAGGAGCTTTGTAACTATCAGTCAATAAACTTTACTATCACTCAATAAATTTTGCTTTGCTGCCCACCACTCTTCATCTGGTCTACCTCTTCATTCTTCAAAGCATCATGACCAGAACCATAGTCACTAAAGTAAAAGAAATTCTGCAACAAGACCATTTAGTTATGATAGTTAAATAATATGTGTAAACATGAAAAACAGAACCAATGCTAGTTCTGGACTGAAAAATGCCCACAAGAAAACTCAAATATTTAGCACTTACATATCTCCTTTTATTCTTGTTTGGTCACAGAGTGTCATGGGCCCTTGACAAATGTCCAAATAATTTGGAATTCTGTTTATTACCCAGTGATTATGGTTACTGTAGAGAACAAAGTCAAAAATTTGGGTCTTTTTATTTTACATTGTCTCTGGCATTAGGAACTTACAACAAATGTTCTTGAAAGGATTTTCTAACTTATACATCAACACTAGATGAAAATAAAACAGAGAAAGTTTCTTCTAAGTTTCTAGAAAGTTTCTTCTAAGAATAAAGTGCTTTCTCTGTTTTACCTTCACCTTTCTCTTGTGTTTCTATGCCCTCATTCTGTTCCCCAAGCCAATACACCAAGACCCAAATAGCCATGACTCCCAAAGAAACTCACACCACTCCTCTACTGCTTGAAAAAAAATATCCTGGGGCAGGAGATATGAGATAGCATAAAAAGAAAAGCAATTTGTTTGGTTATCTGATGGAGGTAATTTATGTAAAAGTGTGAATGACTTAAATTTCCTGCCTGACTTGCTTTTAAAAAAAAGGGGGATTATTAACATAAATGAATCTTGATTAGTGACAGGAGATGGTAGGCTAGTGCTCTTTGCTAACTTCTTCCCCAAAGGCATGTTGGAGATAGAGGTCAGTAACTTGGCAACCCTTTAAGGACTGTGCCAACTTTTTTTTTTTTTTAATTGGAAGTTACTTATTTGCTGGCCCCTGAGCTTAGTACTGAAAGCAGGGACATACAGGAGACACTCTCCAGCCCCTGACCTTGAGAAGTTATAACATGAAGATGTTTTCTCCCAACCCATACCCCTCCCTCCCATCACAACCACCAAAAATTAAGCAAAACAAAACAAAATAGAGCAGATCTGAAAATACTCTAGAATGGACAGTAATCAACAACTATTTTGCTTTTTAGCTTTAGAATTGTTCAGCAAATGGTTTATTTTTCTTATTACAAATACTCCCTGCTAGACAGAGCTCTCCTTTCCTGTCTTCTGTTTTCTTGATTTTCCTGCCCTGAGATTGACTTAGAAGTTGATTTAGGTGTTATTCCTTATAAATCCACAACTAAACAACTCCTTTGTGTGTTTTCTCCTTATCTGCTCAAGAGTTTTACCCTGATCACTTTATTCTTCAGTGATTAGTAGAGCTACTTGAAAATATTAAGTGGCCTTTACATACTGTGTGAATAAATGATGTATATAACTGATATTTTCCCTATAAGAATAAAATAATATTGTGTATCTAAATGATCTTTAGAAAGAAAAAGTTTATTCAATGTGTGACAATAACATGCTTTTTTAAAAGACTTATTTATTTTAGAGAGAGAGCATGAGTAAGAGGGGCAAAGGGAGAGGGAGAGAGAATCTCAAGCAGACTCCATGCTGAGCACAGAGCCCCATATGGGGCTTGATCTCACGACCCTGAGATCAGGACCTGAGCCAAAACCAAGAGTTGGACATTTAACCAACTGTACCACCCAGATACCCGATAACATATTCTTTTGAATGCAAGATAAGTCAAATGCTGCAATCTAACAAAAAAAGTATGTCCTAATTTGTATTAAAATAGAAATAAGGGAAAAAGAATTTAAAACAATCATTAGTAAATAAATAAATAAATAAATAAATAAATAAATAAATAAATAAATAAATAAAACAATCATTAGGGAAAGAAAACTATTCAAGTTTTACTGAAACTTCAACTCAGCAAGTTGACGAGTCAGTTCTAAGGCATTAACATTGTTACTGTTTATCTTTACAAAGCACCAGTGGAAAAGAACATCTTCTAAATTTTGTCTTTTTTTTTTTTTTAAGATTTTATTTATTTGCGAGAGAGAGAATGAGAGACAGAGAGCATGAGAGGGAGGAGGGTCAGAGGGAGAAGCAGACTCCCTGCTGAGCAGGGAGCCCGATGTGGGACTCGATCCCGGGACTCCAGGATCATGACCCGAGCCGAAGGCAGTCGCTCAACCAACTGAGCCACCTAGGTGCCCAAATTTTGTCATTTTTATTTGTTTTTGTAAAAAGATTTACAAATGAGAATAAAGACTAAAGGATAGCACTTTAATCAACCACAACAGTGCTTTCTGACAAAATTCATTTAAAAAGTACTACTATTAAAATATTGCTAGAATAATTTTTATTTACAGAGCTAATAACCAATTATTAAAAATTATTTCTCAATATTTTATTTTATAATCATAAATAAAGGGGAAAGACCAAGATAGTTTGTTTCACTTGGTATTTTGAACTTCTAAAGCTAAATGGGAAGTAACTACCATCTTTATGATGATCCATGCTATAGGTTGAGGGTTTTTAATTCAACATATTGATTTACACCTTGAACTAAATAGTGAAGTGAGAACAGAAATAGCATGCACCTTCAGAAATTACTGAATGTAAGGATTTGAAAACAAAACTGCAAAGACGCTGAGATAAAATAATTTTCTTTTTAAGAATAAAGAATAGTATCATATAAAAACTTATTCTTAAGAAATCTTTAAAAAATCTAAATATTATATTTTGATAGTAAAATGTAATTTATTTTTATTCATTTCTTTCCATCTTTGTATTTTAAAAAAAGAATTAGAAGTAATGTTATCCATGTAACTTAATCTAGTTTTCCTTTTATTTACATTAATTTCATTAACATATAATCATGGAAACCTTAACATACATTTCTTATTTTACTTTTTATACAGTAATTATTGATATGCATTTTCTTCTTACAAAGATGCAGCAGATTAAAGAAGAAAACTAACAAAAAGAGAGTGGACATGGGGGTGCCTTCGGCTCAGGTCATGATCCCAGGGTCCTGGGATCGAGTCCCACATCAGGCTCCCTGCTCAGCGGGGAGCCTGCTTCTCCCTCTCTCCCTCTGCCCCTCTCCCTGCTTGTGCGCTCTTCTCTCTCTCTCTCAAGTAAATAAATAAAATCTTAAAAAAAAAAAAGAGAGTGGACGCTGTTCTACAAATTCTGCTAGGAACTTCCACATAACTTATTTAAAGACAAACTCAAAACCAAGAAGGAGAATTACTGTTATACACAAAAATAGTACATATTATTTCAGACAAAATAACTAAGTTGTAATATTAGAATAATAATATATTAACATTTATTAACTTTTTAATGATATTTACAGACTGGAACTGTAAAAACATTCTTAAAACCACACTCTTCCATGTTATAGCCAAATATTAGCAATAAAAACAACAACAAAAATAGCAAGGTCTGTGGCCACAGGGACTCTGCTCTCTATGAAGCAACTGCACTTTTTGCCCTGACCTTCAGCCTGGAAGACTCCTTCAGGAAATACAAAATAGATCACAGAAGTTACTCACTCTGCCTTGGGATTGAATTCATTCTGTGCTCTGAATACTTGTTTCCAGAATGTAATGCATCTGACCTTTTAAATTCTAGATCAACACTTGCTCCAGCTTTCCATTTTAGAATACAAGAAGCTCAAAATTCCATACTGAGCCCAAATTCTTCACATCCTCAATTCCCATTCATTTGTATTACTTGTTATTATGACTTCTCAACAGAATCATAAATTCATTTTAGAAAGAGACCATTTCTTTATCCAGATCATAGTAAGTATAATTTATTAAGTACTTACCATGTGAAAGGTAAATTCCATATGATTTTTAATATATGCCAAAAAAACAAGCAAATAAGATGTTTTGTTTTTTTCATTTCTATTGATAATGAAACTGAGGCATACATCAACTGTACAAGGCTCTCCAATGATCTATGTGATCTGGGATTATACATGTTTATAATAATTAATAAATAACTAAATAAAACCTCTGAGACCTACTTACATACAGTTAAGGATTCTAAAATTCTTTTGTTTCTGACTACTAAAAAGTATAAATCCTCTGTCATTCATCCTAATTTCTTCATTCATTACTCTAGGTACTAGCAAGTATAGAGCCAAAGTCTGCTTTCAACATTTGGCTGCTCACCACCTAAAACTCTCCAACCATCTCACCCTGGCATGAACAAACACTTTCACCTATTTTGCAATTGCCATATAACATCCCAATTCTATATACCTTGGTTGGTAATATAACATTATTTGTACATGTTTTAATGTAGTGTCTTTAGTATATGAACAGTTCATCATACGGATAGGAGTTTGACATTTTTCTCATTTATCTACACTTGCCAGATAGTTAAGGACTGAAGTAATATCTAAGTACTGAGAATTTCAAGAAAATAATAAAGCCTATTATATTAAATAAAATATATGACATAGTGTAGGCTTAAAATTTCCATTAAATTTTCAGAGATTTGTAACTATTATAGACAACAATCAATTGTTAGGAAAATAAAATACATTCCTTAGCATTTGTCCTCAAAATTATACTGGATAGAGGTGAGAAAAGAATTAAGTAAGCAAATGCAGTCTTGAATCAAACTTAAATCCAAATAGTTTCCATATCATGAAGTATATTACACTAATTATTATGGACTGAATGTTTGTGTCTCCCCAAAACTCATATGTTCAAATTCTAACCCCCAATATGATGGTATTAGGAGGTGGGGCCTTTAGGAGGTGATTAGGTCATAAGGGTAGAGTTCTCATGAATGAAATTAGTGTCTTATAGACTGACTATAGAACTAAAGAGATCACAGAGTGCTCCCTGGTCCCTTCTGCCCCATGAGAACACAAGGAGAAGAAGTCCACTTCTGAAACACCAAATCCACTGGTGCCTGGATCTTGAACTTCCAGAACTGTAAGTAATAAATTTCTGTTGCTTATAAACCACCTTGTCTATAACATTCTGTTATTGCAGCCTGAACAGACCAAGACACCAATATTTCACCAGAGGTCAACATACAAAACTATCTCTCCCATCAGAATAAGCAACACAGGAGAAGGATTTTTGTTTTGTTTTGTTCACTTCTGTGCCCTCAGTGTATAGGACACATAGTAACACCCAAAGTACAGCTGTTTAAAGAATGGTGCTTTCTTTTCTGACTTCTCCTTTTCATATTCTTTGACACTTTATTGAAATGGGTATCTACTGCTTGAGCCAGCCCAGCAGTCATTCACTTTTCTGAGACAGTAACTTGATTGTCACTACATCATCACTCCTCCCCAGTTCCCAAGCCTATGTAATTCAAGTAGGTTGACATTGTTACCACTCTCAACCTCAACAGGCTCCAGAGATAAGTACACATATAATTTGGCCAATAGTAAGAGTCCTTCAATTGAGCCATATAAATGGTGATCTACACCAGGCCAAGGAGACTCAGCTAAAGAAATCTTACTGAAACTATTAAGAAAGAGTTTTTTACACTAAAGTTGCTAGGAGAATGGACTGTCATTCTGGCCATACCATGGCAAGAAGTTGTCCAAATGAAGTCAAAAGAACATCAAGCCAAGGGATGGTAAGATGTATAGTTTAGCACCATCTAGGCTCTAGACTCCAAGACCTGAAGCCAGTTTTAACCCATTATTTTGAACTTATGTAATCCAATAAATTTCATTTTTATGAATCTCACTTGAGATGCATTCCTATTATTTGCAACTGAAAGAATCATAACAAATATATCCTCCAATACCATTGCATTAATTACTTGATTACTTATTCTCCCTATACACAGAAGAAATGAATAGTGCCATACTGATGTTCAGTCATATAATAGCCATGGGAGAAAAATAGTGATAGTCATAGTATACTCTTAGAAATGTCCAGCAGTACAAAAATCAACATACAGAAATCTGTTGCATTTCTACACACCAATAATGAAGCAGCAGAAAGAGAAATCAAGAAACTGATTCCATTTACAATTGCACCCCAAAACCATAAGATACCTAGGAATAAACCTAACCAAAGAGGTAAAAGATGTTTACTCTGAAAACTGTAGAACGTTTATGAAAGAAAATGAAGATGACACAAGAAATGGAAAAATATTTCATGCTCATGGATTGGAAGAACAGTGTTAAAATGTCTATACTACCCAAAGCAATCTATGCATTTAATGCAATCCCTATCAAAATATCCCTGGCATTTTTCACAGAGCTAGAAAAAGCAATACTAAAATTTGCATGGATCCACGAAAGACCCCAAATAGCCAAAGCAATCCTGAAAAAGAAAAGTAAAGCTGGAGGCATCACAATTCTGGACTTCAAGCTATATCACAAAGCTATGGTCATCAAGACAGTATGGTACGGGCACAAAAACAGACACACAGATCAATGAAACAGAATAGAAAACTCAGAAATGGACCCACAACTATATGGTCAACTGGTCTTTGACAGAGCAGGAAAGAATATCCCATGGAAAAAAGTCTCTTCAACAAATGGTGCTGGGAAAACTGGACAGTAACATGCAGAAAAATGAAACTGGACCACTTTCTTACACTATACACAAAAACAAATTCAAAATGGATAAAAGCCCCAAATGTGACACAGGAAACCACCAAAATCCTAGAGAACACAGGCAGCAACCTCTTTGACATTGGCCATAGCAACTTCTTACTAGACATGTCTCTGGAGGTAAGGGAAACAAAGCAAAAATGAATTATTAGGGCTTCATCAAGATAAACAGCTTCTGCACAGTGAAGAAAACAATCAACAGAACTAACAGGCAACCTACGGAATGAGAGAAGATATTTGCAAATGACATATCTGATAAAGGGTTAGTTCCAAAATGTATAAAGAATCTATCAAACCCAACACCTAAGAAACAAATAATCTAGTTAAGAAATGGGCAGAAGACATAAATTGACATTTCTCCAAAAGACATACAGATGGCCAACAGACACATAAAAAGATGCTCAACATCACTCATCATCAGGGAAATACAAATCAAAACTACAATGAGATATGACTTCACACCTGTCAGAATGGCTAAATGTAACTACACAGGAAACAACAGATGTTGGCAAGGATAGAGAGAGGGAAACCCTTCTACACTGCTGGTGGGAATGCAAGCTGGTGCAGCCACTCTGGAAGACAGTATGGAGGTTCCTCAAAAAGTTAAAAATAGAACTACCCTACCGCCCAGCAATTGTACTACTGGGTATTTACCCAAAGGATACAATACCTATTTGAAGGGGCACATGCACCCCAATATTTATAGCAGCATTATCAATAATAGCCAAATTATGGAAAGAGCCCAAATGTCCATTGACTGATGAATGGATAAAGGAGTCGTGGTATATGTGTACAATGGAATATTACTCAGCCACAAAAAAGACTGAAATCTTGACATTTGCTACAACTTGGATGGAGCTTGAGTGTATTATGCTAAGCACATAAGTCAGTGAGAGAAAGACAAATACCATATGATTTCACTCATATGTGGAATTTAAGAAACAAAATAGATGAATATAGGGGAAAGAAAAAAAGAGAGAGAGGCAAACCATAAAATAGACTCTTAACTACAGAGAATGAACTGAGGGTTGCTGGAGGGGAGGCGGGCAGGGGGATGGGCTAAATGGGTGCTGGGTGGGGTGCCTGGGTGGCTTAGTCGGTTAAGCACCTGCCTTGGGCTCAGGTCATGATCCCGGGATCCTGGGATAGATCCCCGCATCGGGCTCTCTGCTCAGCAGGGAGTCTGCTTCTCTCTCTGCCCCTTCCCCCGCTTGTGCTCATGCTCTCTCTCTCTCTTAAATAAATAAATTAATAGTCTAAAGAGCAAATAAATAAATAAATAGACAGATAGGTGGTGGGTATTATGGAGGGCACTTGTGATAAGCCACTGGATATTATATGTAAGTGATGAATCACTAAATTCTACTCCTAAAACTAATATTATACTATATATTACCATAATTTGAATCTAAATTTAAAAAAATATCCAGCAGTGTTTGTGTCTTCCTTTTAATTTACTCAGATAAAATTTCAGAAGAAAGAATAGCATTTATTTTTGTGCCAATAACAGCTCTATATGGTACATTTTTCCTTCTGTGACCTGCTACCAGTTTCAGCACTGCTAACTGTAAAACTGAAGTTATAATTAATCATGACTTTTTTTGTCAATAGCAGGTAACCATACGCATGGTTTAAAAACAGAGAAAGAATACTCCATATTTTAGAAGGAGTTACAATTTATTATATCATATAGAAACCTAAAATGTCTTCAGGAAGCATCAACATATATGTTTTCATTTTACAGTTGAAGGAAGTTAAGGGACTTGCCTCATGTCCTATCACCGACTAGTAGCAGAGGCAAGAGCTATAATACAGCAAACAGTACTATGATTTTACTTATTCATATACTATAGTTTATTTCCAGAAACTTGCTTTTAAATCAAATACACAAGAGTTTATAGTATTTATGTAAGCTTAGAATGCTATTCACATGCAGAAAACTGGTTCATAATTTCTGCATACATGTATTATCACTTGGATGAATGATAAGGATTTTCATACTGTGCTCTACGAACTAAGAGCTCATTAAACAATGATTTCATTAACTCCCTCAAAATTCCAACATAAACTTAGACAAGAGTATGAAGTAACCTGCTTCATTTCTAGAGAATTGGCTATTTTTTAGGTCAATGGAACTTAATTTATCTAATACTACTTAAGTGTCCTAACAAATTTAATCTATCCCTACTTACCATGAAGAACAGGTCTAGGAATTACTTTAGTAATTGCCCAAGAATATTAAAAGGCCAATGTAGAATACATTTACATATATTAAGATATGAAATTTTTAGTGAAGGAAACTCAAAATCTGAGACAAAATATTCTGTGTTATATTTTTTGAAATAAGGACAAACCATTTTAAATTAAAATCTAATTTAAAAGAAATGGATCTTAGCAAAGCTAGCTTTTAAGTGGAAGCATATTTCAGTCTACCATGCACTATAAAAAACTAACACAGTTAATTAAGATGAGATCTTATATATTTGAAAGTTTTCCCAAAATTATGCTTTGTGTTTCTTAATATTCTCTCACTTCAATATCAATCATAAAAGCTATTTATAGTCATGAAATAACCACAGTATATGACAAATAAAAAGTGCTTTGAAGTTTCTGGATGAAAGGCTTTGTGTTAGTGCCACACATTATTAATTTCATAAATACCAAAGAATTTAAAAGGGAAAGTCATTTCATGGAGAGAATAGATTTTAAAGTTGATATGGATCATAAGGAATTCTTCATATCAAAAGCACCTTAGTCATATTTTAAGACCACTCCATCTGATAATTGAGACCCTTCCATATATGCCCACTGGCAGGACAATGAAATAAATGATGTTGCGGGAGAGAAATGAGAGTATAAAGAACCACTTCCATTGTTCTCACTCAGTCTTCTTTCTGGAAACAGACTCAGAGCACTTTTTCACAGTGGGATACAGACTAGTAGATTTGCTCATCATATGCCCATCACAAAATTTAAGTACACTGTCTACAGTCCAGTTCTCAGTGTGTCAGCTTGTCTGGCAGTGTGCATGTATTTCTTACCATGATGGAAGTAATGTCAAGCTCTGTTGGGAGACCTAAGCCTTCTCCTCAGCGCTATCTAAACACGTAAAGGAGGAATGTGGTGGCCTAGACATACTCTTGTTCAGAGATTCTATGCAATATGATATTCAGGCTCATGTAGTGAAAAACCCTGGCTGGGATACCAGAATGTTTCACTGAACGAAGGGGAAGCTCTGATTTGAAAACTGCACATCGAACATGTACTTATCAACTGAGCCTGTTTGTCCATTACCGACTTTGGTGTTGAGGACCTGGCATCATCTAGGATATCTTGTGATAAGCATATGGCCACAGTAAAATTAAACTAAGAACAGTTCTTCGAAATGTATCTCACGGGACTGCTTGATTATTATAGCCATAAGCAAGAGTTTTCATTGTCTCTGGAAAGAGGGAAAAAAAAGATATTTAAACTGAAGTTGAATATTTGCAATCCTGTTTTCTTTCCTATGTGGATATTTCTCAAAGTTCAAACTGTTTTGAACAAAGTTCTCCAGCTCCGTGTGTGTGTGTGTGTACACACATATATATGAAAATCTTTTTCATGCTGGTATTAGTGGGGTAGATTGGTTATCAAACCAATTAATGTATGCTCTTGTTAAGTTTCAGAGAATGGGGTTAGAACAAGACTGTATATAAATCCTTGCAATAACATAACTTGTTTGTGCTAGTCATTGGTTTTGCTCAGACTCTGAGGATGAATTTCTTCCTAGGATACATTTTCCTAAGGCTACATTTACCTACAAAGAGATGGTATATGATAGACAACCTAAAAGTGAGGATAGCATTCCAGCATATGACAAAAAACTTTTTTGAAGGTAGCTATTTGGATGTTAGGTAATAAGGAAATGTAAAAGTGTGTTATCTTGGAAGTCAGTGATATCAGAATATTAGTAAGGGGCTTATTATATGTGAAGCACTGTGCTAAGTTTGACATTTTATATATCAACAAATTCTCATTAAAAATCATACGGGATAGGGCGCCTGGGTGGCTCAGTTGGTTAAGCGACTGCCTTCGGCTCAGGTCGTGATCCTGGAGTCCCAGGATCGAGTCCCACATCGGGCTCCCCACTCAGTGGGGAGTCTGCTTCTCCCTCTGACCCTCTCCCCTCTCATGCTCTCTCTCACTCTCTCTCTCAAATAAATCAATAAAATCTTTAAAAAAAATCATACGGGATAGACACTACACTTCCTTTTTATAGAAAAGGAAACTGTGGCTCACAGAGGTTAAAAACCCCTGCTAAACCAAAAGAGAGATTTCAAATGAGGATTTCAATCCAGATGTCCCCGGATGTGAAGCTCGTTTATCTTTTTTTTTTTTTCCTACAAAGTGCTACCTCAAACATAAGCAGCTTTCTAAGCGAAGTGTAATAGAAACTGCTTTCAGGACTGTATTTAGCACATACAATGTAAACATAAAAGTTTATGTTTAATTACAGCTCATATATTATTTTCAAAGGGTTTTGAGACAAAAAGAGATTTATTTCAGTTTGTTTTACTTCAATTTTTCTACAGAAAAAATTAGGATTTGATATGCATGAATTCTTAAAGGCTTATTTTAAACAAACACTAAAACAACAAATTTGCAAGTTGTATATTCCACAATTGTCAATAACTCTTTGAAAGAGCATTTCCATGGAGACCTCTTTATGAGTAAGAGTTTACCCTTTCCTAAATATTCACTAAGAATAGATTATTCATATGTCTAATTCTGTCATAAATGTATATGGAAGAGATTTATCGGCTTAGCTAATTCTTTCATTTTATAGACCTGTTCATTATTATACTTCAAGTTTTGCTGCATGAAGTTCTCATTTATATTGGAAATACACCCCATTAAAAAGCATTTGTTCAATAAGATTTCATTATAATCCAAGATGTGTGCGGAATTGGAAAGTAAATTACCATCTTATACTTTTAAATGATTTGGTCGTCAGTTTGGAAAGAACAGCTTTTGAAATATGACAGTTAATGATAATGCTGCATTTCTACTTACTGTCATAGGTCATAACAAAAACAGGGTGGAAACTTATTTCAAAAACAATAAACACACACCCAAGAGAGCTTAGACATTTTCCCTTGCATAGTTATGAATGGTAGATTGATTGCTTTAATGGCCCTATTCTTTATCCCTTCCTTTAACACATTTACCATGTGACTTTGTAGTTCTTTTTACTAGGGAGGCACGATCTCTTTCTCCCCACTTCTTAAATTTCGGCACACCTGGTGCCTTGCTTTGGCCACTGAAATGAAAGTAAACAAGATGCAAACAGAGGCTTGAGAAAAGCACTTCCATATTTCTGCTCACTCTGACCCTTATCCATCGCCATACGAACATACCCAGGCTATCCTCCTCCATGATGAGAGGCAAAATTAGACCAGAGCTGAGTTGCCCCAATTATGCCATGTGAGGCCTAACTAGCACCAGCTGATCCACCCCAACCACTTTCCCGTCCCTCCCACACCTGCCGCATAAACATATGCGCGAACCAGGGCAAAAGCAGCCAAACTCATTCCAGATCAGCTGAATCCCACAGACTCATGAGCTAAATAAATGTTTATTGTTTGCTTCTAAGTTTTGGTGGTTATTTATAAGGAGCCATTACGCGGTAGTATCTAAGCTATATACTATGTCTCCTTTCATTTTCTTTTTCTTTCCAAGGGCATAAGTAGAGATCTATAATTAAGCATTAAGTTCATCTCAATAAAGTACATTTCTATTTCTTAAATAGGAAATAGCCCTTGAGCATATTTCTACGTTTAGGTTCACATTAAATCACCATGTACTGAGCATTTACTATGTTTCTGGCACTGCTCTAGAAACTTCCAAATATAAATAAATAGTTCAAAAGATACTGTCTGAAACAGTTTGAGCAACTAAATAAAATAGTAATGAACTATAATCCAAAGCATAAAATAAATATCCATGAGTCCATAATTAAGCAAACAAAAAAATTAAAAAGGGAGAAGAGATAAATCTCCCATGCAGAATAATTCCAAATGATTTACGTAAATATTCCACCCTAAAGGAAGTGGAGCATAAATACCCGCTCCTAAGTGTGGGCTGCACACAGTGCCTTCCTTCCAAAGATTACACCATAGAAAAAGGGAAAAAGAGTAATGTAGTGGAGAAATCCGACAAACACCCAACTCAACCTGGTGATCAAGGTTAACATCAGCAGTAATAAATCATGTTGCTAGTATTTATCTTTGATATAATAAGGATTGCATCTTGCCTGTGTGGTTTTCCTCCCCAAAACCATTAACTCCGATCCCAATATTATCATAAGAAAAACATCAGACAAATCTCACTAAAGGAATATCCTGTTGAACACCTGACCAGTGTCAAGATCATTTAAAAAAAGGGGGAGGGGTGTAGACAACTGTCACAGCCAAGAAGAGCTTAAAGAGACACGATGACTGTCATGTGGTATCCTAATGTTCCAGAAAAATGGGTAAAAATTAAGACAGTTTGAATAAAATATGAACTTTAGTTAATAATTATGTAACTATCATCTCATTAGGCACGTCACATGTGCCATCCTAATATAAGATGTTCATAACAGAGGAAACTGGATGGGGCGTGTATAGGAACGCTACTGTTTTCACAATTTTTCTACAAACCCCAAAATATTCTAAAATCAAACTTTCATTTAAAAATATAGTGCCCATGAAGATATGTATCAATAAAGTATGCATTTTTTGGTAAATTATCATCCACTGCTGTACTGCACAGAGCAAAGGTTTTGGTTGGTTTTACACAACTTTTTTCCTTATATATTGTTGATCTGCTTTTCTTATGTTTCATTATCTAGTTGGGTTCTATCAGACTTTTCAGGCATGGTCTTTTACAAAATCAGAAAATCTGTAATTTCACAAACAGTATTATGGAGAAATTAACTTTAACAGATTGCTAATTTAATTTAGATCATTAATAAACATAGTATCTCATTCTGAAAGATAAAATAAATTTTGTAGGTAGAAAAATTAATTCTAAAATGAATTTAAATGAGCAGATTGCATACTATTTTAATATAATTTTGAAAATAAAATGCAAATTGCACAACCCATTGATTTTCACTATTATTTTCTAAGACTATTGTCAAATATCACTTCTTGTCACACTTTTTCTGGAAAAGATTAATGGTAGGATCACAGAGATACCAGCTGTTTAAATACTCTTTTTATTTACAATGCTAGCTTAATAAATAACCTATCTGCCTAGCAACTATAACCTTTTTCAGCTAAAAAGCATTCATAGAGTTCCCCTACATATAGAACATTATTATTTTTTAATACTAGGCCATTATCCTTAATAATTTAATACTGTAAGACAAGCGTTTAGTGCAGTGATAAAAATAACCACTAGCTCATATGCCTTGTGGCTTTAAGAAAATTAAGGATATCCAATGGGCTTTGGCAAATAGGTCTAAAAGACGAAGGAAGCAGGTGTAGAAGACATGCCTCTCATTTTTATCCCTTTTCTGTTTGGTTTCTTGGGAATCTCTGTTTGGCGATGAACCGTAGTGTATTTGCTTCAGGCAGATGCTTTTATTCTCATCTACTGATGTGGCAACCAAATGAAGGGTGGTAGAAAGTATGATTAAAACCTAATATTAAGTTTTAAAAAGCAAAATAGACTTTTTGCAGATAGAATTATAGTGTTGAACAATTTAAAATGTTGGTTTACTGTTTATTGGCTGAAGTTGGGCATGATATGGAAGCAGATTACAGATTCCAATGTAGGTTAATGTGGAATCATATTACGTTGGATTTTTTTTTTTCTGTAAATAAGAATACCAACATAAATTCATTAAGAGTGTTTCTTTTATGTCCAGTGTGAAGGTTATATTGAGGATAATTATAGAAATATAAGTTACTGGGCGCCTGGGTGGCTCAGTTGGTTAAGCGACTGCCTTCGGCTCAGGTCATGATCCTGGAATCCCGGGATTGAGTCTCGCATCGGGCTCCCCGCTCAGCGGGGAGTCTGCTTCTCCCTCTGACCCTCCCTCCTCTCATGGGCTTTCTCTATCTCATTCTCTCTCTCAAATAAATAAATAAAATCTTTAAAAAAAAAAGAAATATAAGTTACTAAGTCGTGAAGATTAAAGATTCCTTCCTTCCTTTTCTTCAGGGCATGTTTATGCCAGTTCCAGTCTGGAGACCAACCTCAGTGCATTGCTGTGCTGCTTTGTTTTCCAGCATGCCCTCACGACCACATTTTCCAGTTTTAATAAAATTTTTTGGTTAACTATTTCAGACGCTAGTAATATTAATCTTCCTTTGCTTTGCATAATGGTCTACAGACCAACCAGCAGTCTTTCATAAATTAACTTTAAAAATACTTAGTTAAAATGCTTATTAGAAGTCAGGACTATAATATCTAGTCCTTGCACTCTGCTTAATATCTAATTCCCTCATTAACAAGATTAGCAGAAAATTAAATAATGGTGTCTGTATATACATTCCTAGTATTCATCTATAATACATGCAATATATGCAGTACTTTAAAAATATGTATAGAGTACTCACCCAATCTCTTCCAGTGTCAGAAAACATGAATATCACAATGTTTTGGAAAGAAGAACTTTAGAAAAATGGTTTCTTTTCAGATAAGAAAAGAACGCGGTTCAAGGATATAAGGGTGAGAATTTAAGTTAAGAGAGAAAGAAAACTCTTAATGTGCATGGCTTTCTTTTTAGACTTTATTGTTTCCAGTTTTATTAAACCCTAAGGGGAACATTCTGTCAATAGGGCCTTTTAACCCTGGAAAATCTTTTGGTCAAAAACCTAAGCTTCTAATTCGAGGTTTGTCTGATAATATTTACTCAGTCATGAGGAGTTTACAAAGGATATGAGTAGTGTGATCACAAAAGCACATAGCAACTCCACCTCTTTCTAGGCATTCAAATATTTAGTTCAGATGTTTCGAGATTACAAATGAAGGATTTTAAAATATCTTTCTTTCTTTTTTAAAATTCCTGTGTCAGGGGCAGTGGGGAGGGAGGATGGAATACATATTTCAACCCAGCATTTGGTTTCCCTATTATTTTATTTTAAATGAATATTATAGATTATCTCTAATCTTGAAATGCTTTGTCTGGAAACCTGTATATCATTTGCAGGCATTTCCCAATGGAAACAAATTAGTGCATGTGGGGTTTTTGAAAGAGCCCACAGTAGCAAGGTAAGGGTTGATGAAGAGTTCGTAAGGAGAAGCTAAGAAAGAGTTAACAGTCACTGGTGGGTTAGGTTATGCTGAGCCAAAATGAAGTCCAGAGTGCATCTAAGAATTTGATAAACTATAGACTCCTACCCCTCCAAACCCTCAAAGACACTCCAAACTTTGCCTACATTTCTATGGAGTAAAGAACATTGTGAAGCACAGTTACAGATGAGGAATCTCAGGGGTTAGGAGCCCTTGTTCTAGATAAGGCATCAGACAAGGCAGGGAAAACAGATGAAGAATGGTGGATATTAAAGGAGACTACAGAGTTTTCAAGTCTCCAGTTTCCCCTTCCTTTCCTTTACCCTTAAAGGCAGTCTTCAGTCTAAGATGTTAAAGCCTGGAGACAAAAGGGCAAGAAGTGGCAGCAATGGAAATTTTAAGGTGATCTAAATTAGGGTGCCTTTCTCCCTTCACCCCGATTTTTTTCTCTGCCTCCCAGCTCTTCCTCCTTCCTTCTCTACCTCTTTATTACAGATGAAAGAAAGTTATAGTAGGGTCAGGGCAGCTGAAGTTTGTCAGTAAAAGGAGGAGAACAGCCAATGGGAGTCCTTCGGTAAAAGAGTGATAGAGATTACCTTTGCCAGCCATTCTGCCCTCCCAGTTACTCTGACTTCTCTCTCTCCACATATCCTATCCCTCTTGTGTTTTCTTTCCCTCCATTTCCCCAATGTGCAAGGAATTACTAAGAACTAGAGAAGGTCCTTTGGAAAGTATGGACAGTGGTAACAATAAGAAAGTGATTTGCTTTGCCCCCCCTTTCTTCTCCACTCCTTAAGGATCCCTATTAGGACAATCCCACCTGGCATCAAGGAGGTAGCCAAATCTCCGTATCTCTCCAGAAGGAATGACTGGTCAAATGTTAGAGAAATACCCCAGTCATTGTATATAAAGTGCAAAACTGCCTGTATTTTGTTATATTGTGCTTTTATTTAATTTATAATAGAAACATTAAAAATAAGTTTTAAAAAAGTCTTTCTAGGGGCGCCTGGGTGGCTCAGTTGATTAAGCAACTGCCTTCAGCTCAGGTCATGATCCTGGAGTCCCGGGATCGAGTCTCACATCGGGCTCCCTGCTCAGCTGGGGGGTCTGCTTCTCCCTCTGACCCTCTTCCCTCTCGTGCTGTCTCTCATTCTCTCTCAAATAAATAAATTTAAAAAAAAAAGTCTTTCTAATGACTTTTTGTTGTTGTTAATCCTGGCCATATTTACAATGTGTGGGGGGGGGGTAGACATTCATATGCTAATTTACATTTTGTATTTGAAGTGAGTCGTTGAGTCTACATTGGCCAGACCTCCTTTACCGTATCCAAAGCCAATTATGACCCTGTGGAAAATCCTTTTCAAAGACATGAAATGACATATACTCTTGAATCTTGTTTGCTAGCTGTTACAGTCTTTCCTGAATTTTCTGTTGATCCTAAAAGTAACCAAAAAGGAGTAAATAATCATGATTGTCCCAGTGCATACATCCAGATATTGGATCTAACTATTATTGAATTCAGGGCAGGCTTATGAATTTTATGGTATTTTGCCCAATGAGATCCAAAATATAATTCAGAAGAATCTTAGTTGCTTAAGCAGCTAACAAGCGAATCTGCATAGCTGGAAAGCAATTGAATGTTTTTCTTCATGTCAAAATATTGAGGGGTTTCTTTTTTAAAAATATTTCTAAATGTTTTTGATTTCTAAGATACTATTGAAAGAACTTAGGTGCCAAGAACCTTCAAAAATAGAATGGGTATAGAAATATGATTCCTTTGATTTAACACTAACTCTAAAGATCATTTAATTTAACCTTCTAATTTTGCCAATTAGAAAACTAAAGCACAGAGAGCTTAAATGCCTTGCCCAAGGTCACTCAGCAAGTTAAACGTCACTAAATATAGATTGAAAAAATACCCTAGCCCTCATTCAAATTAGGTTTCCAGTTTATAACCCTAAAATGAGGAACATAGGACAGCTCCTACAAAAATAGCAAAATAGACCTTAGTTTTGCTATGATCCTAGGGCTAGTGTTCCCTTCAACTGGAGGAATAGGGTTCCTATGAAAAGAAAGAAATCTTCCAAGGGTCTCATTTTTGAAAGAGAGACTCCTCATTTTCTAAGAGATGAACAAATCACCAACTGCACAGAAACTAGGTAAGACTATTGCCCACGTTTGGAAAGAATATTTTGCCATTCCAATTATCATGTGTTGGAAACTCCAAGTCTACAGAACCCACGCTCCTTTACAGTAAAAGTATCAAAACTATGCCAACAAAAATGCCTAGTCGCTGTAGTATTAATCTTTTTATCATGTACATATTATGGCTATTTAATTTATGCATACTTATTATAAGGTACTGCATGGGTACATTTAAAACATAAGCTTACAACTAATCAAAAGCTAATTAAAAACTTTACACTATAATTTTCTGTGCTTGCTTTCATCTGTAGTTTTACAGGAGTAATTATATGATTTTTACAGTGTAATCTATTTAATTTTTATGATAAATTATTCTTTAAATCATTGCTGGAGAACAAAAATCAGTTCTCTAGAATGAAAAGTATTCAGCAAAAGCACTAAAAGTGCAACATTCCTCTAATGGAAGCTTCTCCTCAGATGGAATGAAAAGGTCCACTCTGGAGGAGGGAATACTGGCCTCCCTATCCTGCTCAAACCTGGCTAGATGCTACACACATACACACACACACACACACACACAAAGGTCAATGCATCACCAGTGGGTCACCAAACATGAGCATACAGGACAGCCTGAACTCGAGAACTTAATTTTGTCAGAGAGATTATCACTTATGCTAAAAGAATTGTAGAATTCTAGATTTTAACAATCAATCATGAAGAACAGAAGAAGACTGCAAAGATTCTGAATTTTAGCACTGATTTCTTCATTTCATTGTTAAGATAAATTGAGGCATCTCTGAGCCTCATTCTTCCTATCTCTAGAGTGAGACTTGAAGTAGCTAAACATGCTGCCACCCACAGGCTGGAGGCAGTCCAGTGAAACTGAGAGTAGAGACCATGTAGAACACCCAGGGTTCAAGTTCCAGCTCTACCACTTATTTCACTGTACTTAACACAATGGCAGATGCCTAGCAGGTGGTCAGTTCTGATTTGTTCATCCTAAGTGAATGAAACCAGTCTCCCAGGTTAGAAAGTAAATTACGCTTTCCTCTTCCTCACCTATCACAGCCCGTCTATCAACAAAGCATTTGTTTCTTTGAAATGTCGATGGTATTCTGAACATGGTTTCATTTTCTGATGCCATTTTAGTCTGGCTGTCACTTCACATCAAGATTCCTGTAAAGTCATCCTCACTTTGCTTGCTAACCTTGTCTTTTTTAAAAAAAAGATTGCCTTTTTCTGTCACCTTTAGAAATACCCAAATGTTATCAATGCCTTCAAATACCAGTCTTAACAAATCCCAAATTATAATGCCTGTCTTTTAAGATATTCTCTAAACTGGCCTTCAACTATTCAATATTATTTATCCACAACTCTAAAATCAAGCAGCTAATTCCTCCATATAGCACCATAAAAATTCTTATTCTTATATAGGCATGTTTTTGCTCTGAAATGCCTTCTCATGTTCAGTGTAATACATAGAACATGATTTTGGATTTAAGAAATTCTCGAGGTTAATCTGAATTCAACACTTAGCTAGATGTGTAATTTAGGAGAGCTTGGCTCCTTGTAAAATGGGAATAACTACCCGACAGGCTTTCTGTGAGGATTAAATGACATAATAATAGTTAATAACATATACATATAATTTAGCGAGAGCACACTGTGGCTCAGGCCCCATTCTAACGTTGCTACAAGAACCCCATGAAGTATAGAAGATACTATTTCTCATGCATGAAGGAACTGTGGCATGGAAAGCTAGAGCAGTTTCCTAGTAAAGAGTATGTGGCTTCTGAGCTGGCAGTCTTAACTACTAAAAAAATGATGTATCTAGAAAGTGTACCCGGTAACCAAGAATGTTACTGAATGAATGAGTAATCTGAAATTTTAATAAAAACGCATTTCTTTAGAAAAAAATACAAGTTGTATTTTCCCCCAACTATGTAAATAAAGGTAGCTCATTTGAGTCAATTTAAAATAGTCACCACGAATCAGCTACTGAGTATATAATTAGGCCCTTACAGGCTCTACTTTCTCTCCTGAAAAGTGCATGAACATGAACTCTTCACTATGGGCTCAAAGTTTACTAAAGTGGTGACTGCTTTGGACTTCAAATAGTAAAGATTTTTTTTTCCTTTATGTTATAGAATGAGAACAGCACCATTTAATAAAATAAAATGACATGTTTATATACAATTTTCTACTTAAATGTGTGACAATACTGTGTTACCAACTAAAGTAATTTGATTAATACTGAACTAATACAAATCTTAGTTATTAGAGAAATAAACATAGTCCTGGCAGAGAATTAAATAGAAGCACAATGTACAGAATTTAAGAATACCTGATTGTATGTTGTTGTTTTTTTTTCTAAAAGAACGGGTGTTTAAAAAAAAATGCCCAGCAAGATGTGATTAAATACTTCCTGCAATTAAAAAAATTACTCAGTCCTGAAATCCTAGGATACCTGATTCAGCCTAATGTCTTTATTAAATCTTTGTCCCTGTTTGTACTCCAGTGAAGGAATACGTACACAAATGAGACTCCATAGACAACACTAACAGCCACTTGTCACAATATTTATTTTTTTCATAGGCTGTAAAAAAAGTGCATCACATATTTTTATTCAAATTGGGTATTTGTATATGGCAGTGGAATTTAGCAAAGAACCAAGTACGCTACAGTAAAGAACTAAGGATAGTATAATACAGTGTTTGTCTCAAATTATCACGATAAAGTTATTATTCAAAAGACTTTTTGATTCACCATCTATAATATAGAAATAAAGATCTTGTACAACATTTCTGTTTCATATACCTTTTTCAAACATGCACTAGCTGCCAGTTATTGCTTTCATTACCAACAGGAGAAACTTACATTAGAAGAGTACGGTAAAACTATATGACCTACCTATATACAATATTGTAAAGTGGGATGGCTACCATATTTTCAAACAGAACTAGTACAACTGTTAACTAACAGTTATGAGTCTAATAATTCCTGGAAAGTGTGTTCAATTGTTGAACCATGCATTCCCTAGAGTAATGACTTTTACACTTGCTCTTTCTGTCCATTAGCGCTTTCCCCAACTCAAACGCTTTGTATCCCACTGGCTCTTTAGGAAGTGACTAGAGAAAATACAAGCTCGTCTGGCATAATTTCATAATTCTCAGTGACTAGAACACCAGTTGTTTGAAAAGCTGTTCTATCTTATTATTGTTCAATATTCTGCTCCATAATAGAGCAAAGAAATCCAATACTTTACCATAATGATAACATCCAGCATTTTGCACACATTAAATGATTGCTACAGCCCCCATAAAGAGAAGAAAGATACTATGTTTTCCATGTATCATTTGTGGTTTGGAAGAGTGCATATTTTGCCCAAGGCTATAAAATACCTCAAAGGAAAAGCAAAAATTGAGAAGCATTAATTCATTAACCAGTCTCCATAAAGTACATTGATTCAAGTAAAAAGAGAAAAGTCAACACATTCTGTCTCAACTGCAACACCAATACCACTAAAAATGATGTTGAAATTACTAGTTGTTTTAAAGTATTGTCACCCTGGAGAGGCCAAAATTGCTCAAACTGAGGTCCTAGAAGTGGAATAAAATATTTTATCCTCATCGAGCTTTTGACTCAAAAATGAACAAAAATCTCCCAGGAATTTTTTCAACTAGAGCACTTCTTTGGAGCTCCACTTTAAATGCCACAGACTGGGCAAGTTGTGAAACCCAGGATTTCTATGGGTGACAAGTCTTAACCCACTTTTCAGAGTGGCACTTTTCTATCAGACACCATCCCCCTTTTGATCCTTCATTAGGCTAGAGAAGGCTGAGAAACAGAATAGACACTATTTAAAAATAGTGAGAAAAATAATTCTTCAAGTTACCAATTTTACTGGCATTTCATGATAAAAGTTTATTATAAATAGATTATGTGGTCATTAAGATCTGGTATTTTCAATGTTGTGTTCAACACAAAGACTAAATTTATTTTTTGGGGCCTCAAAAGAAACAGCACAGATACTATTTTTTCTATCAATCCCATAATTTGTCTTCTCATTTTTATAGGTTCCTCTCTTACATTTAATTCAATCAGTTAGAATGTTAGTGGTGAATATTAACTGTGTTAACCAGACCCATTCTGTTTATTCTCTCCAAAGATATTTCTCTCTAAAGCAAAGCTAACAACTCTTACCTCAGAGGGTTATTGCTATTATTAAGGGAGATAATACAAATAAAACACGTTAACATCTAAAAATATGTTTTAAGTGGAGTCTGAGGAATATAAACAAATGTTTACTAATAATCATTTGATCACAAGTTGCCAATCCTGAAAAAAAAAAAAAAAAGCTCCAGATTAAAGTTACTACTAATCCATCACTGATTTCCTAGCTTAAAATACAGCCAAATTGTGTCTAAAACCCCTGAATCTTTTACTCCATACTCCCTCAGGGATGATAAATCTCCCTCCTTTTACCTTCCTCTCTCCAGCCCAGACACCTTCCACACCTCCACCGAAATATATTGTTCCCTCATCTATGTTCCCACGGCAATATCCCCATTACAACCCTCATTCCCAATGTATTATAGTTAGCTGTGAATATGTGTGTCATTTCAGCTGCAATTGTGAGTACATCCAGGGAAAAAACCTGGTACCTGCTGCAACACGCTAGGCTCTCCCTAAATGACTGCCAAACTCAATGCCCCAGGAGTGGCGTTAAGAAATAGATGTTCTGGGGGCACCTGGGTGGCTCAGTCGGTGAAGCAACTGCCTTCGACTCAGGTCATGATCCTGGAGTCCCGGGATGGAGTCCCACGTCGGGCTCCCTGCTCGGCGGGGACCCTGCTTCTCCCTCTGACCCTCCCCCCTCTCATGTGCTCTCTCTCTCATTCTGTCTCAAATAAATAAATAAAATCTTTAAAAAAAAAAAAGAAATAGATGTTCTGTGTACTAAGAAAGATTGTTACAACAAAAATTACCATTTAATGAGACACATAATTTCCAAACTTCAAGTATAGAATTCCAAATATTCTCATCCAGCAAATCAAATCATTCAGCTGCCTGGGAGTTCAGTTTGTAGCTAATTCATTTTGAATTAGACACAATATTTCTTTAAGGCAAACATTCTTAGAGCCAAACCGGGGTTCTTTTATGATGGATACGAGCATGTAGAAATCGTCCTTGAATTTCTCTATGTTAAAATGGTATTCTCAATATTTTGCAATTAGAATTCTTGAGAATATAATAAATGACATGACATATCTAGGGACTGAACACTTTTGGAGCATTTTTTTTTTTTAAGAAAAGTATAAGTGTTGCATCAGAAGCTTCAAAATATGTTCTACATACATATGTTCTACATACATACATACATACATACATACATACATACATACATACAGCAAGATGAAAAAGAGAAATCTGCCCCCTCTGGAGCAAAAAGAAAAGGCAGAATTCTCATTTTCCACATTTGGGTCCTGAGTATCTGCACTCCTGGTGACTATTTTCTAGGTTATACGCTCTTTGTGGAATGAAGAACCTCTGGGACTCTCAGCGAGCACAGCCCTAACTCAGCTCTTAGCTAGTTCTTCCCAAAGTACAGTTTGTATGTCTGGTGTTTGAGAGAAGAGGCCACAGAGATGTGTTGTCCCTTCCTCTCAGTGCTTTAAGCTCTGTTTCTCTATTGTATTGCCTTTCCTCCTTTGAGAGGTAAAGGCCTTTTTGAAAAACCAAGAAAAGCAATAAAAAGTCTCCTCACAAAAATGCAAGTGATAAGATACCACAGATTTTTCAAAGAATTAACAGACACTGCAGCCTATGTATGGAATCAATACCAAGAACCCCCGTACTTAAACTACATTGGATCATCAGAAACATGTATGCATCTCATCCGTTTAGATGTCCATAAGCACGACTTAAATTGAGTTACATGTAGATGAACTGTCCTAAGCTTTTATTGAAAACCAATATAAAAAATGTTCACTTGAAAAATATATGTATTATATACATGTTTATAAATATATGTGTGTGTATATATACATATGTATATACAGCCAAAATCATGCATTCATTATGTTCCTCAATGTCTTCTAAATAAAAATAGGAACTAGTTTTTACTTTTTCCATAAAATGGGTAGTAAATACGCTCTCTTCACATGAATCTTTTTTCCATTTATTTTAAAAAATAGAATCTACATAATCATTTTCTTTCCACTAGATTCAAGAAACTTAGAAGAGGAAGTAGTATGAAGTTCACGGATGCCTTTTACATGTCCGGCACTGCATAAAGTACAACACATATCTAATTTTATTTGATTACTAAGGTAACACGAAAAAGTAGGTTTTGTCAACCCTGCTTTTGCATGAGAAAACTGAAATGTAGGGAGGAGGTTAAGCAGTTTGCCCAAACTTACTTAATTGCATATAGTGGAGCATTTCCTCATTCTCCTGTGACACTAAATCAAGGTTCTTTCAAGTACAGCATATTGTCTAATGACACAGTGAACAAAGACAATTACTACCTCCTTTGTTCCCCCAAATCCATATGTTGATGCCCTAATTCCCAGTGTGACTGCATTTGGAGATAGGACCTATAAGTAGGTAATTAAGGTTAAATGAATTCATAAAATTGAGGCCCTGATCCCATAGAATTAGTGTCCTTATAAAGAGTGATATCAAAACCATACAGTTCTCTCTCTCTCTCCTTCTTTCTCTCTCTGTCCCTGAATAGAGGACACAGCAAGAAAGCTGCCATCTGCAAGCCAGGAAGAGACCTTTTACCAGGAACCAAATGTCTGGCACCTTGATCATGCATTTCCTAGCCTTCAGGGCTGTGAGAAAATAAATTTTTGTTGCTTATGCCACCAGTCTATGGGATTTCATCATGGCAGACAAAATAGACATACACTTGGCATAATAATATCTACTTTTCTTTCAAATCATTTCTGATCTTTTACCTTATAGGTAAAACGTGTTAATGTGTGTGTATGCAAGCAACTTAAATTCACCTTCATAAGGGATGAAAAAATAATTAGAAGAAATGAAAGGAAGAATGAAGAGAAAAAGGGAAGAAAAAAATGGAAGACAGGAAGGAGAACATCCAACAGTGGCTCTTTCCAAGATGCTAGATAAATCAACTGTCTATGCTAAAATTGGAGCACTTACTTTTCAGGTAATTATAAAAAGTATTTAATATTTGCTAATCTTTCTCAGTTTAAAATACGAAGTACTATTTGTGATTCTTTAAAAATTCCAAACACAAAAGCTTTTGTATTATGTGTATACCTATGAAAAGGCTTTATCTCTTTCTCCTGCCCCATCCATCTCCCATATACATATCCAGATGGTTAGAGCAAGCACACAGTAGGCACACAACAAACATTAAATTGGGGGGAAGAAATTGAATTTATCTTCACTATGTGACCTTCTTCACAATGTGAACTATGGGGTACTATACTTATTTGCATGTCATTATTATTTGCTCATTTCTCCAGGGAAATTTAATTTTTCATAATCACCTGTTTATTTTGACTACAACATACTGTTAAGTCTCAGATTGGCAGCAACTACTTCAGCTGGAAAAATAAGACTCTTTTGGGACCACTTATAATTCCTAGTATGCTACATTAAAAAAATTCATTACAGGAAATTTTATTACCATCAACTTTAAGGCCTAACAAAATTCAGCACTCTATATTCATTTTCCTTCTTTACCTCTGGATTCTCCCTGTCAAAACGACCCTTGAAACATCACAGAGTTATTGTGCTCCCTGTAATGTAACTTGGTGCATCACTTTGACCAATTCTCAAGGCGAATGTAAGACAACTCTCTTTTGACTTATTACCTCATTTTCCCATTAGTGCTCCAGAAACCATAGTGTTGCCCCGACCCCTGTTTTTTTGTTTTCATTTTTATTAGGTATACCTTATATAGCCCAAACTTAACTACTTATCATGATTTTCTGAAATAAGGATTGAAAAGAAGCAGTGCCAATCTGAATATGAGTCAGAAATCAAGTCCCCTATTGAATTTAAACATTTTCCAGAATTATTTCCTAAATTCAGTTTCTTTGGCCTCACTGTAACCTTCAAGGAAGTAAATAATAATTCAAATGTTAACACCACATTTTATTTTACATTTTTGAGAGAAATGAGGGGAAAATTACTATTTTGTATATCTAGGTATTATATGGTAATTTTTAATCTTATAGCACCCTCTTTTAGAGAATTATAAAAATCAGAGGTCCTGTAGATGCACTGGAATTTGGGGGAAAATGGAAATGATCTCAAAAGAAAGAATGTATCAACTGTTCAAAGAAACACGGAAGTAGAAATTGATAAGAAAAGTTTATTTGTGGGGCACCTGGGTGGCTCAGTCGTTAAGCGTCTGCCTTCGGCTCAGGTCATGATCCCAGGGTCCTGGGATTGAGCCCCGCATGGGGCTCTCTGCTCGGTGGGAAGCCTGCTTCTCCCTCTCCCACTCCCCCTGCTTGTGTTCCCTCTCTCGCTGTGTCTCTCTCTGTCAAATAAATAAAAATAAAATCTTTAAAAAAAAAAAAGTTTATTTGTAAGAAAGCAAGAAAATGGTAGAAATGAAAGAGTAGGTGGATGATAACATATAAGAAATGTAAGGAAATGTTTTAGAGTTTGGTATAAAATAACAGAACTTGGGAAAAACTCCATTTCTGAAAAGTAGCATTTTTTTTTTTTTTTTTTTTTTTTTTGTAGAGTGAATACTTACGAGACTCAAGAAACCAAAGATACAAGGGCACCTGGGTGGCTTAGTGAGTTAAGCATCTGACTTGATTTCAGCTCAGGTCATGATCTCAGGGTTGTGAGATTGAGCCCCATGGCAGGCTCCTTCTCAGCAGGGAGTCTGTTGAGATTCTCTCTCTCCTTGCCTCTGCCCCTCCCCCTGCTCGCTGTCTCTCACTCTCTCAAATAAATAAATAAATCTTAAAAAAAGAAGAAGAAGAAAAGAAACCAAAGATACAATTGAATACATAAAATATCAAACACTAGCTTTTGTACTAAATATGTTTTTTAAAACACTGCACCCCTCATTTGTATTTTGTTCATAGCTTTCTAATGCTAAAACCCTACAAATTCTGAGGCAGATGAGCCTTAACATATCAAATTAATTTAGTAGCAAAACAAAGCCAAACCAACCAAATGAACAAAAAACAAACAAAAAAACCACACACCAGATGAAAAAAAAATCCAATTCCTCAACCATTACAATCCATGCTTTTAAAAAAGTTTGCTCTACGAAGTGAACTTGAACTGTCATTAATTTTTTTAATCTCATGGTAGTGTGGATTGATTGAAGGAAGCACATCTGCTTGACTGCAGATTCAAGAAGAAATGGTGTCATACTTAACCTCTCAGCTGTTTCTTCATGGAGAATTAACTTCAAAGCTTTTTGAGCATTTAATTCTCACTCTAAAGCTAGCCAATGTACACAGCACCCCAATGTGAGAAACAAAAAATTAATTTTTAAATGGACAGCTGGTGAAGATTATATTTTAATATTCTTAAAACCAAAAGAGTTACCTCTTCAACCCCTTTATTCTCTGTTTTACCTTTAAAAAAAATAAGAGATATTTTCAAAACACACCTGATTTGCATTAAAGTTTATACTCAATGAATGTAAAGATTTCTGTGAGAAAGAATGAGCATACCCACACACCACAGAAGGAAATGAGAATGAGACACAACTCTTCATTCAGGGTGAGTCAGCGCCAAAGCACAATATAATCAGACCTCTTAAATTAATCAGGAAAAGAACAATTTTTTTTTTCTGGTACTTTTACCACTAGAGTACCCCTTCTCCTCAAGTTATAGCAAAGAAAATAATACTCATTCCTGGAAAATAAAAGGTGGGATAATATTCCTCCATTCCCAGAGACACTAAAATGGTTCATCATCAATCATTCAATATTGACAAAAAGAGGGAGCAAACTGTGTTCTGTATGTCCTAGGAGAATATACAGTAACAGGGCAGGAATGCTTCATACTTCATAATCACTGCTATTACTTCAAAAGAGCAACTCTAAATATAAATGGGAGAAAAAGAAGAAGTAGCATTTATAGAAAATACACAATGTTAAATGCTTTACATATGTTACCTTATTTAACTTTCATAACCATCATGAGGAGAGTATAATTATCTCCCAATTTCCTGATTAAAAAAACAAAACAAAACAACAGAACCCGAGACTAAACAACTTGTTCAAGAACAGAGTCAGCAAGTCATCAAACTGGGATA
Source organism: Mirounga angustirostris (assembly GCF_029215605.1). Lineage (NCBI taxonomy): Eukaryota > Metazoa > Chordata > Mammalia > Carnivora > Phocidae > Mirounga > Mirounga angustirostris. The sequence goes on along the minus strand of NW_026991709.1, from coordinate 51,562,731 downwards.
TGAGCTCAGATCTGAATGGTTAAAATAAATCTATTATCTTCTCACTATACTTCATTAATTTCATCCAATATTTTTTTACTCAATATCCATTACTCATCTATGTTATATATTTGGGCAAAAGTGGTAAAAAACTGTCCTCAAGGAACTTAAGAATCAGCTGGTTGGTAGGGGTAGAGTGGAAAAGGAGGAAGGTATCAGAACTTCTTAGAAAAGTCACCAGGCATAAAGGGTACAGTTAGCCAGGTGAAACAGGAGCTTTAGAGGCAGAGGAACTAGTGTGTGTCAAGGCGTTGGGTAGGAGAGGGGTAGGCAGACTTTTGGGAAATAAAGCAAGTTCAATAAAGCTGAAACTTGGGTACAGGGGAGATGAATGGCTCTAGGGAATTAGGCAAAGAACACATGGTGCTGGGATTTTCTTATCACTCATACCAAGGATGTCTGATATTCTATAAGAGGTTCTGAGATGTTACTGAAATATTTTAAGCAAAGTTAATATGATCAGATTTGAATTTTCTAAAGATCTATCCAACCATAATATAAGAATAAATTGTAGGTCTACAAGAGAAATGTAGGAAATGAGTTAGGAATCTATTTGCAGTAGCTCAAGGAAGAAATAATAATGGCTTAAATTAAGAGTATGGGTATGTATAAAAATGGAAAAAATGTGTTGAGATGCAACAGATATCTAGGAAGTAGAATCACAGAATTTGTTTGATTGTGGGATATGACAGATGGAGATGTGTCAAGGATAATTCCAGATACTGGTCGAAAAATTGGTTGAATATGGTGCACTTATCAAGATTGGGAACACAGAAGGAGCAAAAGGGGCAATTTCAGAATAATAACATTGTTACTATTATTAATAATAATGATGATGATAACAATTGTTGAACCCTGTATGGCAGAAACTGTGCTAAGTGCTTTATATGTATTATGTAGTTTTCTTACAACCCTCCCCCACCTTCTGAAGTAGTTATTACCTCAATTTTATAAGTGGAAAAATTAAGAACTGAAAAGTTTAGTAACTTACACAGCTGGTATGTACCAATGCCAACTGGATAAGATATAAAAGTATCAAAGAGAAATTAAATGCTGTATTTGGAAAAAAGACAGTTCAAGGCATTGACGAAGTCTCCCCTTAGCGGTCTAAGGTTCTACTGGGACATCCTAATGAATTTATTCTCAAATGGAAATCACTGGTAAGGATAGTCCACACTACATCCTTGAAAAAGAGAGAGCAAGGTCAAGTTGGGAATGACAGATGGAGCAAAGAATCAGGAGCCAGGTAGAAGCTAATGGAAATGGGCTGAATTTGGAAACAAGCAGGAGAGTTGGAAGACTACCTCAAAGAGCATTATCCAGCACATCTGCCTTGTCTGTTGGCAGACAGTGCATGAGAGCGTGTGGTTGTCTTACAGAGATGCAATAAAGAATATCAATAGGAAAATAATAAAACAAAACAAAACATACACTGACTTTAGACCCCAAAATATCTTAATATTGATTATTGACTATATTTTAACTATACAACCTATAGAATGACAGTAAAACCTAGAGGATGAATGTGCTCTGTAAAGTCTACTGGTGTTCATTTGTGGTTGCATCAAAGAAGAGCTATTGATAAAAATATAATGAAGAGACATCTTTGTACATACTTTTGTAGAGATGATTTTAAAAGAGAGGGGACCAAGACAAATATGGTAGGAAAAATACAACACATAATTCTATCAGTAATAACTAAAAGAATATACATTCAAATAAAACTAATTTATATATGGCCACTTTGATTCAATGTACTCATTCACATGGTTTCCAGAAGAGAACCAGTAAATGTTTCCATGGCTGGCATTAATGTGGCACTGAGGCTAATCAGCAGGTTGTTTTCTTAAGGGTATATCTGCAAACTGTTGTCAGTGGACATAAATTTTCATTTCCTATGCAAAAGCTGGTCCTGGGGGCTTATTTTATTTCGTGATCTCTGCTTATCTTTCACTTGACACACTCTCTGCCTTTTCAAAATTTACTTCCAAAGCACAGATCTAGAGACATCTATAAGATTTATTTGTTTCAGGACAACCATATGTTCTGTAGTTCTTCTTTCCAGAGAACTTTATCTCAACTAATTAATCCTTAAAATCTCTCTGAGACCAAAATGATGAAGACAAGTAATTTACGTTTACTAAGAAAGAGCAAATTTAGGCACCTTGCCCAGAGTCTCTCAGTAAATAAGCATGGAAAAATGGACATCCATCAACTATTCCAACCTGCTTTCTAAAGAGACATTGCAACATTTTTCAGGCAACTAGTTCATGCAAAATAGTACTTTACAGAGAAGCGAAAACTATCAGAGCTGACATGGATCTTGGTGCTCTATCTCATCAGCTCTACTCACACTGCTCGGGATCAGATCAAGTTTGCCCCTTGCTCTTACCTTTACCATAGCTTCCTGAATGTTCTCCCTCCTGTTACTCTCTCTCTGAAAATATATCTTAAATACAAGCATCAGACTTGCCTTTCTCAAACACAAGTTGGCTCTTTTCATTCCCTTAGTCAAAAAAGCCTTTGATGTGTTCACAAAATAAGCTCCACACCACTCAGTCTAGAATTCAAATCCTTGTTCAATGTAATTACAACTTAAGTTTTGAACTTTATCTCCCACTACACTCTTAGTCCATGTCTTACAAAGAAACACAAATACACACACACACACAGCCTTTATTCCATAAATATACTCGAGTTTTCTCAAATTTGAGTCTTTGTTCAAGTTGTTTTCTAGAGTGTCCTTAAACTTGACAGCAGCCTTCCCATCCTTCACAGGTCAAGCCAATTCATTCCAGTTAAAACAAATCTATATTTCTCCTCCAAGCTCATAGCACTTTGAATGTGCATCTCCTCAAACACTTTTACTGCTTATGTTACTGTGTTTCTGTCCATCACTGGATTTTAAGTCACAAAATAGCAGAACTGTATCTAATTTACATTTATCCCCCTCATCAACATTGGACATGATGTTTTGCATATAGTAGGCATTACATTTGCTAAATTGAACCGAAAAATGTTTGATAAATAACATCATAGAACATGTCCATTTTAGGCCTAAGTAAATTTAATTATGTACTATACCATTTTCCTCCATTTAGTGAGTGCAAAATTTCAGCCAAATATCTTACACATTCTATTTTCTAATTACCTTTCTTTTGTATTTCTTCAATAAAAGAGATTGTAATTAAAAGGGAGCCTACAATGATCAAACACATGTTGCAATAAGGAGGAGCTACAGATACATATCTATTCAGTATTAAGCCTGTTCTATGTCAACAATAGAGATACTTGACATTGTTATGTGTATAATTTCAAACAATGTGTTAGTTAAATATCAATTCTCTCATTTTACAAATGACAACTGAAGGTCAGAGATGGGGTATGTAACTTCTCCTGTGCCCAGCTATTCAGTGCCAGAGCAGGAAGTAGAAGTCAGATATGTTTGACTATAGAGTCTAGACATGTTTTAGGCTATAGCACAAATCCCCAGTTTTGCAAGACTGAAAAGATGTGAGAATGTGTACAGAGGAGATGAAGGAACTATTTCGTATCCTGATTTATACAGCTAATTTGTACATAAATTTAACACTAGAATTACTATACAAATATACCATTTCTATAACTGTTTAACCTGTAATACTTAATCTATTATTATTATTTTTTTATTCTTATGTTAACCCCCATACATTACATCATTAGTTTTAGATGAAGTGTTCCATGATTCATTGTTTGTGCATAACACCCAGTGCTCCATGCAGAATGTGCCCTCCTCAATACCCACCACCAGGCTAACCCATCCTCCCACCCCCCTCCCCTCTAGAACCCTCAGTTTGTTTTTCAGAGTCCATCGTCTCTCATGGTTCGTCTACCCCTCCGATTTCCCCCGCTTCATTCTTCCCCTCCCGCTACCTTCTTCTTCTTTTTTTTTTCTTAACATATATTGCATTATTTGTTTCAGAGGTACAGATCTGAGATTCAACAGTCTTGCACAATTGTAATACTTAATCTAAAATATATAATGTTATCAGATATATTTTAAATTATATAATTATAAAATATAATCTTCATTGACATATTAGACATCAGTCACTGTGCCAAGCATTTAATTCACTAATTAATTTTTTTTTAAGATTTTTTTTTTTTTTTTTTTTTTATTTGAGACAGAGAGAATGAGAGAGAGAAAGAGCACATGAGGTGGGGAGGGTCAGAGGGAGAAGCAGACTCCCTGCCGAGCAGGGAGCCCGATGCGGGACTCGATCCCGGGACTCCAGGACCATGACCTGGGCCAAAGGCAGTAGCTTAACCAACTGAGCCACCCAGGCGCCCAATTCACTAATTAATTTAATCCTAATAAGAATACTGAAGTAAATACTATTATTATATACATTTTACAAATGAAATAATGGAAACTCCAGAGATGTTATTAAACCTATCCAAGGTCATAATGCTAGCTAGTGGTAAAATACTGATTTAGAACCAAGCTTGCTGGAATGGCAAGATACATTTCCTAACTATATACACATATTCATATAATCTAGGCAAATCTTTTTTTTTTTAAGATTTTATTTATTTATTTGACAGCGAGAGCAGGAACACAAGCAGGGGGAGTGGGAGAGGGAGAAGCAGGCTTCCCACGGAGCAGGAAGCCCGATGCAGGGCTCAATCCCAGGACCCCGGGATCATGACCTGAGCCGAAGGCAGACGCTTAACGACTGAGCCACCCAGGCGCCCCTAATCTAGGCAAATCTTAAGCATCTGAAAATATTAAATTTAGATAAAACTTTTATTACTGTTTTTCATATAATGAGGAGATTTATGATCATTTACTTTAAAATGTTTCTTTGGAGAAATTCTAATTAATATTCTCATTAACACACCCATCCACTCTTATTGAGTATCTAATATAAAATATTAAACACACTGGATGAACATTAATATATATTTCATATTTTTATTCACATTTTTCTCCTAGCATTTTCCAAAATTAGGGGGCTAGGGAAATTTTTTCTTAAGCTAAACAAAATCATCATTTGTTTTCTGCTCATGTTGACTTTTGGTACTATATCTAGGTCATTTTTCTTTGGAAGAACATAGCACTTAAGATTGTAAATCATCTCATGTGTAAAGGAAACAATATAGCACTTTAAAAAATGCAGTTTTAAATTGAAGTTCGGTGCTTCCCAAACATAAAAGTACAAGATTATTAGCTTGCATGAAAACAGGTGCTTATTGATCACTAATTTCACAAAGGTTTTAAGTACAAAATCACTCTACTTTGTTTTACCTCTAATAGTGTTACTGTGGAAAAGATAGATTGGTTTAAACTTTGAGGACTACATTTCATATTAATTATAATTATACAATTCAAACATTATCTCCGTATGAGTTCACAATGAGAATAAAGCACATTTCTTTCTTTCTTTTGTTTTTTTTTAAAGATTTTATTTATTTATTTGACAGGGAGAGACACGGCAAGAGGGGAAACACAAGCAGGGGGAACGGGAGAGAGAGAAGCAGGCCTCCTGCAGAGCAGGGAGCCTGATGCGGGGCTCGATCCCAGGACGCTGGGATCATGACCTGAGCCGAAGGCAGACGCTCAACGACTGAGCCACCCAGGTGCCCCAAAGCACATTTATTTCTAATGCTTTGTGACCTTCACATTATTTTCTTTTGCCACAGTCTTCAAGGTTGTTAAGGTAGAATGCTGAAGGAAACTGAAGTTCTAATTATTTGGACACATGGATCTCTTCCTTCCATTATGAGTACTATTCTGAGACATTAAAAATTTAGGACTTACTTTATAAAATCATAGGTCTGAAAGGACTCTAGAGGTTCTTCCCTTCTTTCTCCAGGTTTTACTCATATCATCCTATACTGATGCATTAGTCCTGACATTAAATGTCTCCCGGGGAAAAGATTCCATTTCCTCTTTCAGTAATCTGTTCCAGTTCATGAAACACCCTTACCACTATGAAATTTTTCCCCTTTGTTCGTGTTAACAATATAAGTTTTCATGTGTGATTAAGTCATTTCTTACACTTTTGCTCTTCAGGATAAAACATGTTTTACTCCTACTTTTAGGTTATATTTCTCTCATAGGTTATGAGACCCCAAACACAAAGGACTATAGAGCTTTCTACACTGTTCTGCTCTTTAGCGTCAGAAGCTGTCTATGGCACGTACTCAGAGTCACCTGAGGACTTCTGCTGCCTTAAAGGTAAGAAGAAATCGCTAAGAAGTCCTTGTTCAGGGCGCCTGGGTGGCTCAGATGGTTAAGCGTCTGCCTTCGGCTCAGGTCATGATCCCGGGGTCCTGGGATCGAGTCCCGCATTGGGCTCCCTGCTCCTTGGGAGCCTGCTTCTCCCTCTGTTTCTCTCTCTCTCTCTCTCTCTGTCTTTCATGAATAAATAAATAAAATCTTTAAAAAAAAAAAGTCCTTGTTCAGGTCTCTTCAGACGACCAACCAGCATCTCTAAACATCGAACACTGCATACCAATTTTCCCTTAAGTCCTTTGCTGTGTTTGATGAATAATGTTCTCATGTGTAATATCCCGTAAAATGGGAACGGCCCATGTTATATGGACTATTGTGAGAATTAAATGAATTAGAACATGTACAGAGCTTAGAACCATGCCTGGCACATAGTAGTCAATAAATAGTTAATAAATGTTAGCTATTTCTCCTGTTGCCACTGATACTATTCTTACTGCTACTATTACTGTTACTACTCTTACATCTCTGATTCCTCTGCTACTGTTACTATACCCTGATAGATGAATTTTCTTCTATCAAGTGGGGCACTCAGAGTGAACTGGAATGCCTTGAAGGGTTAGGGATCACTTCTTCCCAATTCCCAGTGCCTCTTAACTGCCCAGCTGAGCTGGGTTCTCCCTGATCACTAGACCTCTAACATAATTATTATCCACGGTTGACAAAGACAGTGCAACAGATTTATACAAATTAGGTCCTCTAAGGTTTTCTGACCCTTCATCCTTCCTGAGATCTTTGTGACCGTCTGTCATTTTGTAAGAGCTACATTAACGTTCTTCCATTAACATAAATAATTGAAAGTTTGCCTGATAGAAATATCCTTCAATATTATATGATGTTTACCAACTCCATTAATGGTTTAGGAGAAGTATTGTATGCAAGTATGTAGAAAATCACAAAGAGAAACCAAATACTAAATTTCTCTAAAAGCCCTATCATGGGAAATATTACGCTTTTTCTCCGTAAGTTGATGTCAAAGAAAATTTTGAAAACAATTTACTTTTTTGTAACAATTTGTATTTTCAAAGTGCCCCACAATCATTTTAATATTTATTCCTCAAACAAATCCCCACGGGGGAGTATGGCATCATCAAACATTTTTTCACAGATGAAAAGTCTAAAGTGTGGATATGGAGCAATTTATGGATGGGTCAAAATGTGATTAGATTTCACACTCTCTGAGTCGCTAGCATGCTGTTAAGTGAATTGAAGCCTGCCTGCCTCAGGAAGGTAAACAGAATAAATGAGCTAGCATTCAGATTTACAAATAAACCAACAACAGTGGGCCATAAACCAAGTTAGTAAAGCCTATTTTCATGGAGACACGAACAATATTGGGGTACACACGGACATACACACCATACAAGCACACACATACATACACAAAGGAGAAGTGAACGTTAATTCTTCTGCCCTGACTGGCTCTGAAGCAAGTCTCTGATGGCTTTTATGGTGCTCATCACAGCAGACACTACCTCCTTTCCTCCAGCTTAAGACGACTTGCCTTTGTAATTTCTAATGCAGCCTGTTCAGCCTGCCTTTCCCATTGTGCTAATTCTGGGTGACCCAGATTGGCAACCTTGGAGACTGAAATTGCAAATGGTACTGCTGTTCAGAGGGCCCTGCTACAACATCAAAGGTGACTCTGAGGATCAAATAAAGTCAGTAGTTTAAAGTTACAAGTGCCAAGTTCAAATTCATGTAGGTATTATTATTTTAAACATATAGATTATTCTGGCCTAAATCCATTGTAATCATATAGCTCCTGTTGGCCAAGTATGGCACAGTCATCCACTTATTGGATAGACAGGAAATGCCTAAAATATGACAAAGCATCTACAATTGACACATTTCTTGACAGAAATTTCCACTGAGTAAATGAAATCACTAGATTAGCTAAGAGTAAGTTGTTTTACTTGCTTTCTGTATAAGCCATCTACTTGAAACACATGACAGGGAAGTTTGGCAAAGTTTCAGAAGTATTATTTTTGTCATTTTTTTTTTTTAAAGATTTTGTTTATTTATTTGACAGAGAGACACAGCGAGAGAGGGAACACAAGCAGGGGGAGTGGGAGAGGGAGAAGCAGGCTTCCCGCAGAGCAGGGAGCCCAATGTGGGGCTCGATCCTAGGACCCCGGGATCATGACCTGACCCGAAGGCAGACGCTTAACGACTGAGCCACCCACGCGCCCCTATTTTTATTATCTTGGTGTTTGTCATTATTCACTATCCCATAATTATATAGTTGTTGCTGTTTCTCTTTTCTGTTTTTCTCTCTCAAGAAGCACCTGGGTGGCTCAGTCTGTTAAGTGTCTGCCTTTGGCTCAGGTCGTGGTCTTGCAGTCCTGGATCCATTGAGCCCTGCATCAGGCTCAGCGGTGAGTCTGTGCTCCTTCTCCCTCTGCCCCTCCCTGTACTCGTGCTCTCTCTCTCTCAAATAAATAAATAAAATCTTAAAGAAAACAAAACAAAACAAAAAAGAAGTGGTTCTCAATCATGGCTACCCATTAGAATCAACTCCAAACATTAAAAAAAAAAAATACTGATGCCTGGACCCCAGGCCCCAGGATTCTTACTTAATTATCTGTGGTAAAACTCAGGTATTAGTATTTTTTAAAACTCTCAAAGTGCAGGGTTGGGAAGGCATTTACTTTGCTTCGGAACATCTAAGTCCACCTGGTCATATCTAATAACGACAAAGGCAGCAGTCATTAAAAGGGTTCTAGGAAGGGGGTGGCAACTTTACATAATTTCTTCTACCTAGTATGCAGAATACCCTCTGAAAGAGTTGGAATGATGTTTTACAAATTTTTTAGACACACTATAAGTTTGTTGAAAGCAGAGACTATAGCTGTCTTAGTTATTATTGTATTTCCAGGTATAGCTCCTTATTAATAACATAGTAAACCCTTGATAAAAATTTACTGAACAAATGAAAGAACAACCATATTGATAGCCACCATGAATGTACTGGGAGCAAAGCACATTTCTTATGACAAAGGTATCTGAATATTATCTTGTCCTGAAAATTCTGTCCTGCTCCTCCTCTGCTGTTCCTGTGTTGTCCCTGAAGGAGCTTCCCAGGTACTTGTATGCAGAAGTCAGCAAGGTTCGGGGCGCCTGGGTGGCTCAGTTGGTTAAGCGACTGCCTTCGGCTCAGGTCATGATCCTGGAGTCCCAGGATCGAGTCCCGCATCAGGCTCCCTGCTCAGCGGGGAGTATGCTTCTCCCCCTGGCCCTCCCCCTCTCATGTGCTCACTCTCTATCATTCTCTCTCTCTCTCAATAAATAAATAAAATATTTAAAAAAAAAAAGAAGTCAGTAAGGTTCTAAGTCTCAGTGGTGCTCCATCAAATATAAGATATAAATTTCAGAGAGATGACTCATATCTCAACTTGCCATTTACTGTCTAGTTCCAGTCATCGCTATTCAACACAAAAGGGAATCACCACTGATCAGGATGTGGGTATTCCTTGTGAAGTCAGTCGTCAATTTCTAAGAAAACATCAATGCTTGCAGCAATTCTTCATTATACTCTGAGTAAGGTTCAACTTCTATGGGAAACATCTTACACATGCTGTGTAATTCAGACAGTTCAGAGATCATTCCTTTTTCCTTCATGGTAGTTTGCGCTCTTTTCCTTAATAACAAGAGTCTTTAATAATAGCTCTCATTAATGAGTGCCTAATGCATGTATAAAATGCTTTAACACACATTTAAAAAATTTAATGATCCAAATAACATCATAAAAAGGTATTACCTTCCTCATTTTAGAGATGGGAATAAAAGGATCAAAAGGTGAAAGTAACTTTCTCAAAAGCCCATGGCTAGTTGATGAATAGGCAGGAATTTAATCCTTGGTCTGTCTGAGCCCAATCTCCGAACAACAGTTTCTGTTTTCTTCTCCTTGTTCACCGAACAAATCCTACCACCACCTCTACTACCTACCACCATCCTGTCTTCAGAAAATCTTCTATATCAAACTTCTGAGGGCCTTTTGCTACTCATCTCTGAAGCTGTGACTGAAAAATGTTAAACATTCTTATTATCACTGTATTACTTTTCTGAATATCAAATTACCTAAGAGCATTAACAAAACGATCATATCAATGCAAGGGATACACTATGCTGGGTACAGCCACTATGAAAAACAGCATGGAGATTCCTCAAAAAATTAAAAATAGAACTACTATATGATGCAGCAATCTCACTTCCGGGTATATATCCAAGAAAAGGAAAACAGGATTTCAAAAAGATATTAGCACTCCTCTCTTTATTGTAGCATTATTCACAATAGCCAAAATATGGAAAGTAAGTAAAACGACTTACTCCTAGATCATCTAGTGATTTCATTTATACTCAGTGGAAATTTCTGTCTTAAAATGTGCCAATTCTACATAGACATTTTGTCATATAAGTGTCTGTCAGTGGATGAACAGATAAAGAAGACGTGGTGTATATACATATATACAATGGAATATTACCTGACCATGAGAAAGAGGGAAGTCCTGCCATCTGTTACAACATGGATGGGCCTGGAGGGTGTTATGCTAACTCAAATTTAAGTTAGACTGAGAAAGACAAATACTGAATAGTATCACTTATATGTGGAATTTAAAAAAGACCAACTCAGAGAAACACGGAGTAGAGTGGTGGTTGCCAAAAGTTGGGGGTGGAGGAAACAGGGAGATGTTGCTCAAAGGATATAAACTTCCAGTTTTAAAATGAACAAGTTCAGAGATCTAATGTACAGCATGGTGATTATAGCCAATAATACTGTATCATATATTTGAATATTGCCAAGAGTAGACTTTAAATATTCTCATAATAAAAAAGAAATGGTAATTATGATAGGGTAGAGATGGTAGCTAATGTATGGTGGTAATCATTTTGCAATTTATAAGGTTACATGTCAATTATATCTAAATCAAGCTAAGGAAAAAAAAGGATATATTATGGTTGATCAGTCTATTACCAATGTTCTCTTTCAACACTATTAAGTGAGTAACATTAAATTTTTTTTATTTTAAACTTAAAAAAATTGTAATGCCACAATAACTATCCTTTGTTTCTGTTTATTTACAAATTAAATGACATTTAGAGCAGATGTCAAAAAATAGTTTTCAAAACCTAATAATTAAATATCTGTTTTACCAATGGCAAATTAGAAGATTTCAGGTATCTACAGACATTCTGTAAGGAATATACTTCATCTCCTCATTAATGACCCAAAAGAGAGATATTTACTTTTTTCATTCTTCCTTTATACTTTTAAATGGACCTAAGTTAGCTTTATCAGCCTTCACAAAACAATGCAGTTACTCCTTTTAGCTATTGTGCTTAAATTTTAACTTCAATTACTTGAAAACAGGAGTAACAACAACATAACAGATTTGATATAAGAATAAGAATAAAGATATTGACAAGTCTGTAAGAGAAAGTAGGTGAAGGTATTAGGAGATGGGGTAAGGGGATTTAGGACAATGTTTGCTACTTTTAAAAAACCAGTGTTTACATAAAGGGATACAGCTTGTCTGCTAAACAAGTTAATTTTAACCAGTGAGTAAAAATACTCTGTATTCTTAGGCTGATGGCAACTCCGCTGAAAGAAAGCCAAAGTTTTCCAAACAAACTGACCCTTGTTGTCTTTGTGTGAACTGACCAGCTCTTTCAGGTTTTCCAAGAAAGGCAAATTTTCATGGTTTGGGTGGTCAGAAAATCTAAGTTGCAAGATTGGACCAAAAGCGCAAAACTATCATAATATAGAGATAGTTATAAGACAGAGAAATTAATATTAATGACAATAACCAAGTATAGTCTTTTGTTTATTTCATTCACTGTTTTTCTTTATACTGAAATCTGATAAGGACATTTAAAGAGTTTCACACAATAAATCTACTTAGGTCTATTATGTGTATATACACACAATAATATATACTTAAGGCAAGTAAATATTTCTTGTTAGCTACTCTAAATTATTTTAACTAGTTATTTGGCATATGGATAATAACTAAATTAATATTCAGACATAGCATTATATTTTTATTTATCTTTTCAGATTTATAGTTTAAAAGTGAAGGTGAGTATTGTAAATATAGCAACAATGACTATCCTAAGTCTCAGAATGATAACAGACATGCAATTTCCTTTGAAGCTAAAATGCATAGAACAAAAATAGTCAGGTCAGCAAATACATACTGAAATGTATTAGGTACTATGACAGATACACAAATAAGGCGATCAGGGTCCAAACTTTATCTGAATAATTTCTGTTGAATCTAAGATGCATTTATTTTTGTAGTGGAAAAGACCATCAAACTCAAGTAGCATTTTTTTTAAATGATAGAAGTCTACTGCTATCTGTGTTTTAAGGGAATTTCAATATGCCTTGAAAGAAATTCACATTGGAAGCTGTGTTTCTACGTTCTTTGGGTGAACTGCCCAAAGTCACTTAAAATCCACAAGGAAAAAGGTTCAGAATCAGAACAAAATAAAGAGAGTGTAAAGGTAGTAAAAAAATAAAAAAGGGGGTGTGTTTATGAAGGCTAGAAGCCCTTTATGCTGCTCTTGGCAGAAGAAACAAAGTGAGAGGCAATCTCCAGTACTAAGAAAAATGCAGACATGAATTAACGGTGATTAAAAATTGGTAAATATTAGCAGCTTCTTTATAAATATCTCTCCTACATATGCTATGTTTAATGGTTTAAGGTACAAAAGATATGACCAAATAAAGAACCATAAAAGAGGCTTTTATACTAGGAAAATAATTTATACAACAAACACAAGTGTAGTCATTCCAGCCGGCATGCTGTTATCCATCTTAATTATTGCAATAAATGAACCGCTGGCCATCACTTTTAAAAGACTATGGAAAACTGGAGGGTTACCAAAAGATCAGAAAGAAAAGCTTTATGTTGAAATAAAGTGATGATTAAATTAGAAATCAGGCCATAATGCTGACTATACATTTTTATACATTGGGATAAACAAGGTAGCTTTGTCTTTGAAAGTTACATCTATCTGACCTTGTAAATTTCTTGATAATTTGATAAGCAACTACGTACTTTGTACACTAACCACACACCAAATTGCATTTATAGAAAACATTTTTATTAATGGAAGTAAGTACAAAGGGGGTCCTGCAGTGGGCATGGGTGGGCAGAGGGTAGGCTGGTGGACAGACAGCATTGCCTTCCTCTAGCACAGCTGTTCCCAAAGCGTGGTTCTAGGGCCAGAAGCTTCAGAAACATATGGGAACTTGTTAGAAATGCAAATTCTGGAGCCCACATCAAAAATACTGAATTTCCGGGGGAGGGGGTGGGAGCCTAGGTGGCTCAGTCGTTAGGCGACTGCCTTCAGCTCAGGTCATGGTCCCAGGGTCCTGGGATCGAGCCCCACATCGTGCTCCCTGCTAAGCGGGAAGCCTGCTTCTCCCTCTCCCGCTCCCGCTCCCCCTGCTTGTGTTCCCTCTCTTGCTATGTCTCTCTCTGTCAAATAAATAAATAAAATCTTTAAAATAAAATACTGAATTGGAAACTCTAAGAGTTGGTCCCAACAATCTACATTTTAGCAAGCTCTCCAGCTGATTCTAATGTGTGTACAAGTTTGAGAACTACCGCTCCACTGAAATGAAAGTTCCATGGGACCATATTGTGTTCACTACTGTATCCCCAGCACCCAGCCTACCACAATAGCTAACCCAAAATAATAAATATTTGTTGAATGAACGAATTAAAAAGAGAAATTTTTCTTAAAAAATTTTTGGTATTTTTAGTGCTGGCAAATAATTTTATTTATAGAACATAAGTTAAACTTTTTTAAAGGCTTCACTAAAATGGGTGAATTCTTACTCAAATTTAGAGTCAGCTGGATTTGAAAAACAAAATATTCTTTAAAAAGGTATTGTGAAAATCATTACGTAGTAAATAATTTTAAATTTGTGTATGAGCAAATTCATATATACATATGTACAACCTGCAAAAGATATGTTTTATTTTTTCAAAATCATTGTTTATAGAAAATGAAAAATCAAAACTTGAAAAAATAATAGGATTTGTATCTGTAAACTGTAAACTTATATTGCCAGTTAAATAAGGGAACAATGCCAAGGGAAAATTTATGAACCTCAAGGGGAGAGTAATGGCCGTCATCATTTGTCAAAGTATCATTTTCAAAGACATGCTTTTATTGTACTTTTTGTTTGAATTATAAACGTTAGTGGAAAAATGAGAAATTGGGCAAATTAATACATTTGAAGTCTAACATGCCATTTGATGAAGCCTCACCAGAAAACATTACTTTAAAAAATTAATTCAATTCATCTGCAATAGGAAACCTGTCACCATGAGCTAAAAATTGTCTGAAGGCCAACAAATAGTAAGTTAACAAACACTTTAATGAACCACCTAATGATATGCCTATCCTTTTTATAAATATTATTTCACATGCTAACATGTAACAAAGAACTGCTAAGAAATGAATCCAGAAGCCATAATCTTTGGAAAGAAATGGTAACCCATAAGGAGACGATCTATTTTCCTGGATACCATCTAGAGGGTTAACCATGCCAACAACTGCTGACACCATGGGCATCAAGAACAGGGGAAAAAAACCAAAGAAGTAGAGGAACATGCAGTGGGGAAGATATGGTTCCATGATATTTTATATCCTAGATAATAGATATTGCTGAAGACTATACAAAACTTTATTAAGTCCACAACAACTCTACTTAATGACTCAACTGTTATCAATGCCTTTATCCATCGCTTGGTTTCATCTTTGAAGAAGAAGCCCAACGAATTCCTATGCAGTCTTCCATTTCTTGGCTCCTCCACCTCCTCCAACTTTAACACTTTGCTCAATCAATCCCCATTTGTTTCCAAGTTTAGTTCTGCCCCTTTGGCTTGCTCCTTTTTTCTGTTGGGCCCCACCCATATTTAGATCTCTTCTATTCCAAAAATCCTCGAGAGGATCAAACCTCTTATCTTCTTAACCTCCTATTTCTCTCCCTATGATCATCACCAAACTCCCTTCTCTGTCTGCACCATACTCCAATGACCTGTGCAGCAACTGTGTCCTCCTACACTTTCTGAATACAGATACTGTATCTTATTCATCTTTGTCCAGCATAATAGCTATATGTAATGGCTTGCTTATAGTAGACATCCAATAAATACTAAGTTAATTAAGTTAAATTAAAAAGTGCTATAGTAAGCGTTATCTTGCCTGCCTAGTCCTTTCTGTTACCACATCCTGAGTTTTCCTGAAACTGCACAGAAATCCACCAACTTCCCCTCCTACAATTATAGTTGATTGGTCCTAAGTCAGTCCCTGATCCAAACTGAGCCAATCAGAATTTTTTCTATGAAAATTTGGAATCAAAACTACGTAAACCATGATGGTGGTTAGTTTATTAGTGGAAGAAAACTAAATCCAGGAGCTATAGCCTGCCATCTGACATTATAATCAAAATATGATAGTCTACAGAAAGACAGAAGAAGGCATATAAAAAGAAAGAACTGAGAAACGAGAGACAGAGAGAACTGGCAGCATTCATGCCCTTGATTCTAATTAGTTCCCAAGTCCTAAGTTCTAGCTATATCACCTCCCAAGGTTATAGAGATTATATTATATATTATATTATATTATATTATAAAATACATTATATAAAATATATTACTATATAAAATATATTACTATATAAAATATATAATTAAATAAAATATATTACATAAAATATATTATTATATATTCCTCATTTTTGTTTAGGCTAGATCCTGTATACTAGATCCTATATGTCACTGCAATAAAATATCCTAAATAATACAGCTACCAGAATCACAGGTCATAGCTAGTTATTTGCTTTTAATTTAATAAAAGAAAAGCATATTTCCAGGGAAAATAATCTAAATAGAAAGCTAATGTGGAAAAGTCACTTGAAATCATATAGAAAACATATATCACATTAGCATATACAGAGAACAATTTAGTAAGAAAGTGTATCTACATGTGAGAAGTGGGAGCCTGTTGCTTTGGATTTCTATATTTCTGTATATTCTCCAAGGACAAAAGTTTCTAGATATTTATTATACTATATAGGATTAGGATGACAATGTATGGGACATCATTCTAAAAAAGGTCTATTGACTACTGTTCAACCTAAAATGTAAAATCATACTTCCTTGTGAATACTAACCATATTTTTTAATGCAAAAATATAGAGGCCAAAGTAACCATTAAAAATTTTTAATAGCACAAATCCTTTATCAACAAGCTGGAAGAAAGGTCATTTGATAAATGTATAAGCTTTGGGTTTAGTATTTGTGGCATGTGATACATTATTTACTATGCTTCCAATTACAATATTATGAAAAATTCTATACAAACTGTGGTCATTATTACCTACTCTGCATTTGTTTCACCAATTATAAAATGTACTTTCTGCAGTAATGGAAAGGATAACTACATAGGACAAAACCTTACCAGTCCACTATGATGAATTCAGAAAAAGCAAAGGCAATCTCTGTAAGCTACTCAATTATTAAATTATTTTCAAAAATGTAGTCATTGGCTTGCCACACTTTCTGTATGGCTGCAGTTAATCTTAAAATGAAAAAAACAAATCATTTCCCAGACTAAATAAATGCTCATGGCAATAAATGCATGAGTTCCAGGAGGCCACAGAGCTGCATAGTTTTAAGTATATTCAATGTAACTAAGAAATAAGGAAAATAATTTTCAGGAGTACTTTGTGGAATACATTTTACGTCTTGTATTTTCTTTAAAACAGTGATAACTTTTTTAAGTTTGTATTTAAATTCCAGTTAGTTAACAGTGTAAAATTAGTCTCAGGGGTACAATATAGTGATTCAGCCTTTCCATACCTCACCCAGTGCTCATCATCACAACAAGTGCCCTCCTTAACCCCCATCCCCTATTTAACACATCCCCCCCACCCACCTCCCTTCTGGTAACCATCAGTTTGTTCTCTAAGGTTAAGAACAAAGGGGAAAAAAATGATAATTTTTTAAAAATCCTCTGGGACAAAGGTCAGTTTTCCAAAGTCTGTCTAGGCTGAAGGAGTCAAAGAAAATCTCTGAGGCCTTCGTAAATGTAAATAGCCGCAAAGAAGCAGAAACTGTTCTATGGGCTTTTTGAAGATGGAATCGGATCTAGGAAAGCCTCGGCATCTGTGTGTGAGACCAGCGGCTTTCTGAGCATGACTGTGTGCGTCTGCAACAAGAAACCAGAAATGTTTCCCAGCGTCAGTGTTTCCCCTTCCTCACACGTCGGTTAGGTGCAGACATCTCAGACACAGACACACAGAGGTAGTGAGTCGAGTGTTAATGGGGACACATGGAGAAGTAAAAGGAGACCCAAACACACAGACACACAGAGGTAGTGAGTCGAGTGTTAATGGGGACACATGGAGAAGTAAAAGGAGACCCAAACACACAGACACACAGAGGTAGTGAGTCGAGTGTTAATGGGGACACATGGAGAAGTAAAAGGAGACCAAACACAATCAACCTACTGTCCCAAACGATTCTGTACTTTCTTAGTGGGTTCAATTATCTAAGAATTACTTTTCTTTTCAGTTTTAAGTGTTTTACATGCTGTTACCACACTTAGTGAAAGTGTCATGGTACCCCGGTTACTGATGGGGCATTCTTGGGGAAATGGACTAGAACTGTACTGTGAAAACACACAAAGCCTTTTTGTTTGTTCCTATGGCTACTGAATGACTATTGCAATTTGAGGGGATTCATAGTGCCCTTCATAAACTATTCATCCAGCTCATAAATTTAAAGCACTGCTACTTAACTAGGCCTGGCTTCAATGTTTGACCCTGAGGTCAATTTAAATACTCTGGAATTGTTGATTACTTACAAGCAGGTGTTCATTATATATTTAAATTTAAAACAAACAACAAAAACAACAAAACTTTCACTCCCTGTCTTAATTATAGTATTTTATTTTTTCAGTTGTTTCTTTTAAAACATGTTTACATAGGTTTCAGTCTAATCTCTTTTAAATTAGCTCTTTACAAGCTGTAAACTAAATCTCAGATACAAAGGACGGCCTAGAAATCAGAACCATATGGATTTCTAATGCCAGAATACAATCTAAGACACCATCACTTGGACTGCCAGAATCTAAAATAATCATTTTATGAGTGATCTGAAAAATGCCAGAGGTAAGAGTTACAGGGAGATTGTGGCCAAGTGGTGTTTTTTCAAATCAGGTGAGTTATAAACATGTTTTTTATGAGTCTATACTTAAAAAGAATCAACCTTGATGTTGCAAAGATTTCTAGACTTAAGTCTGTCTCACAGAATTGAGTAAATTGGTAAATTCCTCCACTGAACCTCTAATGAAAAGATAAGATCTACTATTACTCTAAGCAATAAGTTCTCTAAGCAATCCTTAAATTAGAATAACAAAAACGTTTTACTTATAGATATGCTTTGAAACATTCTATGATTGAGAAAAACAGTTTGGCCAGGCAAGTTTTCTATATTCTGTGTAGTAAGGTTATATCCTTGCAAATCTCTGAGACCACTACCATCCACTTATGGGGTGTGAAGTATTCAATACACCAGGCAAAAAATAATAATACGATTATGATCTTTTAATAATACAATTATTATTGGCTACTTCCTCAAATTTAAAATTATCCATATTTAGGTAAGCATAAAATTAAAATTTGGAGGAATAAATTCCAAATCACACAGGAATCTTACATGCATTTTCATAGAAATGAATAGTAGGTTTGTTTTGTTCTTCTTTATTGTTGTATTTTTATTTATAATGCAGAAATATAGTTCTAGAAGATTCCAGAATTTAAATAATCCTAAATCTGGATAATATGTTTCATTTGTGTAATATATTAATATAATGTATTTTATTTGTAGACATGACTACAGTAATGTTTCCTACACACTGGTTCCCCAAATGTCTCCAATTAGATATCAGATTAAACAATGTTAAACAAACTTCTTTACATCAGGAATGAGCAAAGCTTACTTGCATTGTGAATTCCAAGAGTATGTATAAATATACACCATTTCACAGATGAATTTGATCATGGCCTCATTATTGGGATCCCAAGAATTTGGGAAACATTTTTCTGGGACTACTATGCCACCAGCTGCTAAAGTAATCTATTCCATTAAACATAGTTCAATAACCTTTGTATTAAAAAATTATTACTGATACAAAATTTAAATTCCTTTCATTGTTATGTTTTCTTCTCATACTCACTTGCTTGTTATCACAGGTGTAAATCTGTTAATGATATGTTTGAGCAATCTTTCACAAGTAATCAAATAGGCTTACAATTTTACATTTGCAAATCAGTTCAAAACACCAATCAGCAAGCAAACTCTGCAATCTCATCTTAAATGTGATTTAAACTTAAATGTGGACTGATATTTCTTTAAATGCTAATAAACATGAAGGATCATTTTAATGCCAATATGTTCGTAGGTTTACTACAATAAATAAAAAACCTTTCATGTGCCAAAGAAAGGGAAACAGAAGCAAGAAACATATAAAAATAAGTATAATTGGTATTCTAAAATTTCATAATCATGGATAGCACTGTATGTAATTAAACGTCCTAACTTCTTAATTCAAAATAAGTAAATTACTACTTGGGAAGTGTATCTCTTTGACAGTTTTGGTAACAGCATCATTGTTACAATTATCTTCCCACTAGTAGTTCATTTAAAAATAATCTGCACGGGCGCCTGGGTGGCTCAGTTGGTTAAGCGACTGCCTTCGGCTCAGGTCATGATCCTGGAGTCCCTGGATCGAGTCCCGCATCGGGCTCCCTGCTCAGCGAGGAGCCTGCTTCTCCCTCTAACCCTCCCCCCTCTCATGTACTCTCTCTCTCTCATTCTCGCTCTCTCAAATAAATAAATAAATCTTTAAAAAAATAAAAATAAAATAAATAAAAATAATCTGCACATTATAAATAGTGTCACATCACAGGAAGAATGATCTAGTTAAAAAAGAGTATATAGTTTTTAAAAAAGGCTTCCCTCCTATCTCCTATCCCCACTCTCTCCTTTTACAGATGGCCACATTAAAGCTTCTTGTATAATTTTCAGGAGAAAATATCAATGCATACACAAGCATGTTAAATGATTATCTCTGTTTAAATACATTTTCATACAAATGAGCACACCATACATATTGTCCCGCCACCCCTCTCTTCTTACTATTCAACCTTATAAATAAATAAAATCTTTAAATACAAATTAATTGAGTGAGAGAGAGAATCTCAAGCAGATTCTGTGCTGAGCGTGGAGTCCAATGGGGGGCTCCATCCCACCACTACCTGAGATCATGACCTGAGCCGAAATCAAGACTGGGGGCTCAACCAACTGAGCCACCCAGGAGCCCCATCCACCTTATATTTTTAATAAGAATAGAGAAAAAATAGAAAAAATATAAAATAATAGAGAAAAGTAGTGGGATAATTTTCCACTTCACATGGTAACTTTTTCCTCTCTCCTATTATACTTGAATATGTGTCATATTTGAACTTTCTCTTGGAAGGTACAGTATATTAAAATATTCAGTTTAGGGGCACCTGGGTGGCTCAGTCCATTAAGCATCTGCCTTCATCTGGGATCATGCTTCTGGGACCCTCGGACTGAGCCCCACATTGGGCTCCCTGATTGGCTGGGAGTCTGCTTCTCCTTCTGCCTCTCCACTTGTGCTCTCTCTCTCTCTCTCTCAAATAAATAAATAAAATCTTTAAAAAAAAATTCAGTTCAAGATGTTGACAATAATGGCAATAATAATAACAGTTAACATTTCCAAAGCCTGTACTATTTGCCATTCATTTCGCTAATCACTTTACAAAGATTATCTCACTTAGTTCTTTCAACAAACCTCTGATTTAATTACTATTATTCCTTTCATTTTACAGATAAGGAAATTGACAGAAACACCACATAACTTGCGTACTTAAGTAATTTATTTCAGTTATTCATCCTCTTTTCTTTCACAAAATCCTTAACATAATCATTTAATTTATAGTCTCTAAATCTTGACTATAAAGTCACAGGACTTTGAGCCCTCAAGAACAAAAGACCCACAGGGTGTGGTTAGAACCCATTCCCAAATGGGAATCCTATTACTAAGTTCAAAATATACCCATTTTATATTTTAAAAGAAAAAAAAAAGAAAAGCCTGATGTCTTAAGCTAAAATAGGTTTTCCTAGAAGAATATTTCTATAATCCAATATTAAGCCAAGGTTTAGATTCAACATCCCAACACTCAAAGATCATAGAACATTTGAACCAAATAAGCTACAGTTTCTTCCTATCACGTTACAAATAAGAAAAAGCATTTATCAACACATTTATTATCCTTTCATACTCATCTCTAATTTGAAAGAGACATCAGAAAATCTCTGACTAGAGTATGGAATACATATAAAAATCCCAGACAGACAAGTGGCTGTAACATTTTGTAACACTATCAGAGATAGTAGTTTCTGAGTCTTGTCCAAAAGTAGCAAATTCAAAATCGAGGAACCAGCTTTTTCCTTCAGCAGTTGAATCCTGTGTTGTTACTATTGTTATTATTGCTGTCTATGGAGACAGGAACTCAAGGATCAGTATCCTCATCACAGCTATTAATTCACCTCTCCCCCTTCCTTCTTCAGACCCTTCTTCACAGCACCTATATTGTACAAGGTTTAATCAATTGTATTGTTTTTCTAATGAACCAAATTCAACTTCTCTATCTTTATTTAAAATAAGGAGACTGAAATGAAATATAATACTGTACATACAAATATAATACTGTACAAACAAAATAAGTTTGTTCAGTGTTGAGTAAAGTACAAGTTGTATGCCTCTTTGTCTATCATAATTTCACATTCTGTTAACACTTGCCTATATTGTATTTTTTTATTTCTATGGCTCAATTATTTTATTTATGGTCCACTGTGACTGGGAATCTCAATCTGGAAAATGTTAACATGGCTAGCTCTTAATTGAGCATACTGATGAGAACAAAAGAAGTATAAATCATACAAAAAGACACAATGCAAAGATCACTTTTATTTGGCAGTGGAATAAAATCACACAATACTCATAATCACATGGAAGGACGCCCACTCAGTTCTAACCCAATATCATCCTTGAATAAACAAAGAAACAGAAAGCAGAAATAAGAAGTGACTAACCAAAATTTCAGGGCTGCTGACAAAGGCAGAACTGAAACCTGGGGCTCACATTCCCTCTCCAGTCATCTGCCTCATCTGCCAAAGCTCACTGGCAATCAGACCTCACTGAGAAGGAAAGTTCCTGGTCCTGGTTACTGCTATTGATTCAACAGTGATAAACCAACACTCACCATTAAATGTTTTCGAGTTTAATCACAAAATAGTAAGTTAGTACAGGGTATGGACTGTTTGAATGGGCCCTGTTTTCTGTAACTTTTTTTTTTTCATTTTATTTTATTTATTTGTGAAGCAACTATATTGAACAATGCAGTTATGTGGTTAAAAAGTCCTCACTGGTTCTGTTATGAGAATCAGTGTTTATTTTTAAAAGTTAGTAGTACATTTTGTATCCTGCAACATCCAAAGAGAAAAAGCTAATAGATTGTGCAATATTTCCAGAAGGCAAAGTAAATAACCAACAAAAAAGTAAAGTAAAAGATGATCTTATGCTTGAAGTTGTTTCTGGGCTTTGTTTGATGGTTTCTTGGGTTGTTTTTTTTTTTCTTTCTGTGGGTGGAGAAGCCTATTTTATTTTTATTTCCGCCTGCCGTTCCTATAGCAAACTCATTTGGAAGCTCAGCCTGTTTGACTACTAAATACTGCTGTGGAAAATATAAGTACTTCTGTTACTCTATTTCTCTTATGGAGAAATCTCTAAATTTCTATTTTAAAAATGACCTGGTGTAAAAAGAGGAGTCAAAACTCAAAATTTGTCAGTTTGAAATATCATTAACACTTAATATGCTATTAACCAGAGTGAGATTCAAACTATTGAGAAAATCCATGTTTATTGTGTGACTTGCTCACAGTACCTTTGATGTTTGTTTTCAAATTAAAGGATTTAAGTTCAGAAGGGTAGCATTCTAAACACTGGAGACTGTGCTGGAAGAAGAAATGATTCTAACCATTTCGTAGTTCCTGAATTAGAGCTTTGTTTGTGAGGAGCAAGCATGCTTCTCAAAAATGTGCCTAACTCGATAGGAAAAAATAAAACATACCCTTCCACATGAATTTAATTTTTTAAAGAAAAAAAACTCAGTGAGTTGTGGACTCACTGAGTAAGCAGGTAAAGATAAATATAAATATATTTACTTTAATGTGATGACAGGTCAAGTCTAGGTCTGTCAGGAAACAGAGTCAATATCTAGGGGTAGGGAATATGAAGAAAGGGGTAGGAAGGTAGGGTGTGAGGGGAAGTCTTGCAAAATCTAAGCATGGGAAATAATGTCCCTAGCCAATGAACATGGATTTTATTGGGCTCTATTTGTGAATAAACCAAGGAAAAGAACTGGTGACTAGGACCAAATTTCTACTTTATGCTGGCCTTGAATATTTCTATTCTGTTGGCCCATGAATGAACCATTGTGCAGTTGATTCCAAACAGATGCACAAGCACCTGTTCTAACCAGACATTTCACTGGTTCATTTTTGTTTTCCTAAATCTGCTTTTCCAATAACCATTTCTTGTTCCTTCAAATTTGTTCAGTCATCAGACTTCCCTTCCTAGAATTTGAGTAATCACCCACTTATCTCTCTCTTACACTCATTTCTCTAATTTTAACTTCCTCTACAAACTTGGGAAGTAAACTCTATTCCAGCCCTAGCCTCACTGTTTGGGTAAAGGGCAGGAGAAGCTCAATGCTCAAGTTTACCTCAGGCACACTGATCCCTGGATTTAGAGCAGATCATTCAATAGTATATTAATAATATATGCTCTATCCATCAGTAGGGAAGGAATTTCAAAAACACTGTCTTCCTACATTCTCACTAGCTGAAGCATGAACCTGTATAGACAAGCCTTCTGCACTCCCCACAGTATACACACATATGCTCAGTTGGAAACTGATAGGCACATTGTATATTTACTTAATTTTATTATTAAATGATATTCCCTACCACTCCTTAATTCAACTTCAGTTTATAGCAAACTAATGCCATTCAGATTCCTAAACTTTGATAAAGAATCATGAATTCACATTGCAGACTTTGACAAGCACTGCTAAATTTGGTCAGAATTCTCAGGATTTCAAGAGAGCTTTGCATCAAAATTTCTCTGTAAGAAGTTTCTAGAAAGCCATTGCTCTTCCCCCTTCAAGATAAAAGAAATTTAGTGATTGTTACTAACAGGAGAGATCCAAACTTGGAATTACTAGAATATATTATCAGCTATCAGCAAAGCAGAAAAAGAAAAACTGTTTTATAGTATAATGCTACTGATCCACATAATTATAATCTGTGGCAGTATCTTTTTTTTTTTTTTAATAGCCATTTCCCTTTCATGCTAATTTCCAGGTCTCGTCTTTCTCTTCTTTCTGTAGAGAGGTCCTCTCATTCCCTCTTGTACCTTCCTCAGCAGAACAATCTCTCCTCTTAAACATCACTTGTCCTCTCCTGTTACAGAATACTCACTTTTCCTGTGATCACATCCTTTACCATAAAACTTAACTTTTTAAACCTATTTACACAGAATAAAATAAGGCTTGTTGATGATGAAAATTATTTCACCACATTAACCCTGAACCCTGTTTCCATTGAAAATGGAGAACTCACTTACTTATATATTGTCTTACATGTTTGTTGGGCCATTTTTTGGGGTCATATACTGTTAATGTGAAACCTATATTAGATGCCAAGAATCCAAGAATCCAGGCAATATTTGTCATAGGAATGGACAACATTTTTTCTAGTGGTTAAAAAAAAAAAAATTAATCGTCATGTAGACTATTTGATTAATCCAGACTCTTGACAAGTCACTGATATGGCCTAACCAGTTTTACATATTTGAAGAAAGAGAAAGTTCCATTTCCTTGGCTTTTATTTGATAATACCTTTACTCTGACTACTTTTTGATGCATATGCTATACTGCATTCAAAGTCCTATATTGAAAAGGCTAAATGTGAGATTTGATTTTATAATTAAAAAACTAAAAAAGTACAGTTGTCAAACTTAAAATTGGCTATACAAATGTATCGGTAATTCTTTTGTGAAGTACTATTATATACGTAGTATAAAAGGTTTTCAATAAATGGGATCTGCCATTTATTGTAGCACATCTGCCACAATGTGCTAGATTTATATTGGTTTATCTGG
Organism: Mirounga angustirostris; assembly: GCF_029215605.1. NCBI lineage: Eukaryota > Metazoa > Chordata > Mammalia > Carnivora > Phocidae > Mirounga > Mirounga angustirostris. The sequence continues at coordinate 51,537,080 of NW_026991709.1, read as the reverse complement.
ATATGTACTCTTATAACATATTATATTAGAAAATATATAGATATATAAATTTAAATATATAGATATATAAATTTAATATATATTAAATATATACTAAATTAAATATATGCTAAATATATAGATATATAAATATATAAATTTATATTAGAAAAATATAAAAATTTCTGGGTGGGAACTCAGGAGACAACCTGACTATAAGACTTAAGTAAAAAATTCCTAAAAGGATTTTTTATGAGGCATGAGAGAATAAAACCAGGATAAAGATGTTAAAATTCAGAGTAACTGGGAAGAATACAAAGTAAGGCAAGAAATAAATCAAGAACTCTGAAAAAAGCTTTAAATAAAAAGATTATAGAAATTAAAATTATTTTGCCCAGGGAAGAGGCATCAGACTTAAAATTATTACATTTTCATCTATCAAGTACCATCAAATAATGAGATACAGTTTTAACTCCAATTCTGAACTTTTTTTAAAAATCAGTAATGGCCTATTTCTTAAAATGATATGTTAGTTGCAGGAACACAAGTTTTGTTTTGCAGTAAAAATAAAGTATTTCCATTTTTTTCATGAATTTTTCTTGGGTTTGTGTCTGAATTTTAAAAATTCTTCAATAGAAAATGCTTTTGCAAAAGTAATACCAGACTTTCTCTAAATTATTTCTAATATTTTACTGTTAACAGCATTCAAGGGATGACCCACAATACACATGTATTTTCTGTGGTATAGATATATTAAATTTTGCCTGCATGACTGGTTAACTTTCTCATGAAATCTTTTCTATACTTTTTTTGCCATATTCTGGAAAATGTCCTGCTCCACCGGTTTAATTTAAGAATTAAAAATAAGAGAAATAAAAATATTACCTCTCATGTACTGCCTATTGAGAAGGTATCCTTACAGTTATCCTAGAAAAACCTACAGTTTTAAAAATAAGTTAGTTTAAATTAATTTCTATATTTCTCTGGATGATCTTACATTTAATGTTCAATGTTTATAGAAGCTCTAGAGGAACAAAGTTATCAAAGTTTTTATTTTATGTTAGCCTGGATTGGCACCTGGAAGAAAAACTAGGCTAACTCAATTCCATTTTTCCATTTCTTTCTTTTTTTTTCTTTTTCTTTTTCTTCCTTCTTTCCTCCCACCTTTTTGCTTTTCCTCTCTCCCTCTCCTCCTCCTCCAGCTTCTTTTATTCTATACATTACTCAGTGCTCATCACTATAAGTGTATTCCTAAGCCCCTTTATCTATTTTACCCATCCCTTCCCTCAACCTCCCCTCTGGCAACCACCAGTTTGTATTTTAAGAGTCTGATTTTTGGTTTTCTCTTTTTCCCTTTGTTCATTTGTTTTATTTCTTTAAATTCCACATATGAGTTGAAATCTCATGGTATTTGTCTTCCTCTGTCTGACTTATTTCACCCAGCATTCTACCCTCTAGGTTCATCCACGTTGCTGCAAATGGCAAGATCTCATTCTTTATACATCTGAGTAATATTCATATAGATAGATATAGATATATACACCCCACATCTTCTTTATCCATTCATCTGTGGATGGACATTTGGGTTGCTTCCATATTTTTGCTGTCGTAAATAATGCTGCAATACCATAATGCTTTGATTACTACAGCTCTGTAGTGATCTTTAAGTCTGGGATTATGATACTTCAAGCTTTGTTCTTCTTTGTCAAGATTGTTTTGGGTATTCAGAATCTTCTGTGGTTCCACACAAATTTTAGTATTACTTGTTCTAGTTCTGTGAAAAATGTTCTTGGTATTTTGATAGAGATTGCATTACATCTGAGGATTGCTTTGGGTAGTATGGATATTTTAACAATATTGGTTCTTCCAAACCATAAGCATGGAAATCTTTGAATAGATACTAACTCAATTCCATTTCTTTTTATACTTCATCTGTATAGCTTGAGTAGACTATGGCAAATGTTTTTGTGGGTTTTGTTGAGAACCATAATTCAGGAGACTTATCATTCTCGAATTAAGTTTCTAAAAGCAACTGAAAGTTTACCTCACTATAAATATTTCTTATTCATATGTGAATGTATTTGCAATTTTAAATAAGTTTCATTAATCAAGATTTCTAATTTTTATTAATCCATTTATTCAATCATCATATATGTTCTGAGGATATGTTATATATCAGCAGACACGAAGTTAAAAAAAGATTAAAGGGCGCCTGGGTGGCTCAGTCGTTAAGCGTCTGCCTTCGACTCAGGTCATGATCCCAGGATCCTGGGATCGAGTCCCACATCGGGCTCCCTGCTCGGCGGGAAGCCTGCGTCTCCCTCCCCCACTCCCCCTGCTTCTGTTCCCTCTCTCGCTGTGTCTCTCTCTGTCAAATAAATAAATAAAATCTTAAAAAAAAAAAAAAAAAAGATTAAAAAGACAGCCCCTGCCTGCAGGATCTCAAACCAAGGGAAGAATGGCAAGAATAAACAGGCAATAAGTGAAGTGAGCTCTGAAACTACAGAGGATGGACACTTTACAAAGATCGGGGAAGAATTTTTGGAGGAGATGGAATCTAAATTCTGTTCTGAAGGATGGGGATACTAGTTATTCAGGCAAAAAAAAAGGGCGATGGGAGAGGGTGTGACAGAGAGTGTTCTAGAATAAGACAGTGACAGGGAACAAGAAGGCTATGGTACATTTAGAAGTATGGCTGGGGCATGGAATTCCAGGAAAGACTGTGTTGAAAAATGTAACTAGAACCTTTAATGCTATGCTAACCAATTTTGTATTTTATCCTCATTCTAATGGGGAGCCACAGACTTATCTTAAGCAGAGCAGGAATCTATTCATCTTATATAATTTTAGAGGCAGAGGGGAGAAGAAATTAGAGAAGGGCTAGACTGAAGTTTGAAAAATCCATTGACTGTGCTTATTTTTTACTTCCTTAAAATATTACATCACCATGCTCTATTTTACTCTGAATCCACAGAATCTACATATACCTGTCTTTTAAACACACATGCTTTCATATTCCTAAGTTACCTCTCGCCTACTTACACTAATGACCTAAAACAACAATATGTTCTCAGACGCTGTGAACAACAGCCTGCAAGGTGTCTCATTTCCACCTTTAAATTTACCTTTAAATTTAGGTTTCAACCTCAGAATTGCAATGCAATGATGTTTCATTATCAGATGAGAATTATGTCATAATGAATATGATACTTCTAATTAGTGAACAAAGTTTGGAAATTTGTGGATGACTTATTTGTGTTATAAAGTGAGGAGATTCAAGGCTATACCCAAAAAATAATATGATGTCCCTGTCATTCATACGCCATTTCTTGAATGAGGGGAAAAAACGTGTAGTGAAGAGGAGCTATAACTGGCAATTTTATAATTTTGAACAACCTGAGGCCGCTCTTTTTTATGTACTCATGGGAGTAAATTGGATTTATAATCATATTTTGGGGAAGGTGGAAAGATTAACTGAGATTAAATAATTGAATAATACTAACAACTTATAGAAAGCTTATTATTTGACAATCACACTGTTGAATGAGCTTATCCCTACTGCACAGGTTAGGACAGGAGAAGGGTTAAGCCATTTGCCCAATGTCACCCTGATTCTTAGGTGGAGACGAGAGACATGGGTTTCAAAACCACACAATCTGGCTCCAGAACCACATTCTCAAACTCTAATCTATAATGGAAAGTAAGCACAATAAAACAATTACTTACTTTAAAAGAATCCTTAAAACTATAATGAGTAAGCTACAGGCCTCAATCCCCAGGCTGCTCTCTTAACAGCACATCTTATTTCAAGATGAAATGTTTAAAAGCTGTCACTGGGTTGGCAATTCTTAAATATGCCAGAGAACTGGGCCATTTCTTTAACTCATAGCATTTTAGTAATAAATTAGGAGGTCTAATGTGTGGGATTATACAATTTTCTGCAAAACTCAACAAAATAATTTCCATTTTGAATAAAAAAATAAATAGGGATCATCATTTTAAATGTTTTTTTTTTAATTGGACCTCCAATATTGCTTTCCATCAATTCAAACCCTTACAAATTTCTCTAAGTCAATGTATAATTTTGAATCTTAGAATTTTTAAGCTTCAAAGCTCTTGGAAATCATATGATACAGTACTTCCATGACAAAAGTGAATCTCATAAAAGGTAAATAAATTGTCATGGTCACACACAGGTGATGGATCAACTTGAATTGAAAATATAGTTGGAGTTATCTGAATCAAGGGGATAGTTGGGAAAATAAAAAAGAGAGAAAGATGTGAGTGTAGACTGGTTCCATGTAGAAATCTATAATCATTTGGTTAAAAATCTAGGCATTGCCATCAGAAGGGATGAATAACCTACTATTTACATCGACATGGGTGGAACTGGAGGGTATAATACTAAGTGAAATAAGTCAATCAAAGAAAGACAATTATCATATGGTTTTACACATACGTGCAATATAAGAAATAGTGCAGAGGATCATATGGGAAGGGAGGGAAAACTGAATGGGAAAAAATCAGAGAGGGACACAAACCATGAGAGACTCTTGACTCTCTGGGAAACAAACTGAGGGTTGCGGAAGGGGAGGTGGGTGGGGGAATGGGGTAACTGGGTGATGGGTATTAAGGAGGGTACATGATGTGATGAGCACCGGGTGTTATACGCAACTGATGAATCATCGAATGCTACATCTGAAACTAATGATGTGCTATATGTTGGCTAATTGAATTTAAATTAAAAAAAAAAAAATCTAGGCAGAGTAATTGAGAAAAATACCAGCTATTTCTCCTCCCCTATTCAAATATATAGCTGTTTCCATTTAATAGATAACACAAAAGTAGTATCAAAAAATTCAGTATTTTATCATTGGAAATAAACTTTGTTCTCCTTTGATGCCTTGCTACATTAGAGTGAAGTATGCTTTATGGGAGTATAGCCACTTTAATTTCTTCTAGGGATTTATTATCCAAAGGATACAGAGAACTAAAAACCAGGATTTTAAAGCATATATTATTTGTAGAAGCATTTTTGAATCCCATTAATAAGGATATTACTCAATTTCTAAAATATTGTTAACATTCAAATTATAGATTCTTAATAATTTCACTATTAAATTAGACACCACCAGAAAATCATAATAAACAGAAGCACCCTACAGTATTCATAAAAGGAAAGTAGTGGAGCTCCCTCTATTGAATTATAGTTGAGAAAATGTGCCTTGTATATAAAATCATAATTTTATCAAAATTATTATAATAGTAAAATTTTTTCTCTTTCTAATGTCTAGTATCTTTCAAATTATAGAAACACATACACAATATCAATTTCTAAGGATAATTTTATAAACTACAGATGTCCTTATAATTTTAGAGTATATATTCTTTCTTAATAGTTTTGGCTTGCAGGAATCACATTTAAGATTGTAATTTTCAATTTGTGGGGTTTTTTTGTTTGTTTGTTTGTTTTCCTTGAGTTGATAAAACTGAAATTGCTTGACTGATATTGGGACTATGAAACATTCTAATAAGAATATGAAGTCCAACTTTGTTATGGAAATCCCCCAAAATGTACTTAGATGGAACTGAAATATATCTTCCAATCAGTAAAGTGAGGTATTTTCACATATTTTTCTGGTATGAATAAACTGACATTATTATAGTTTTATGATTACTAAAAAATGTGATTCATAACAATTATTGGTTGAGAGTCCACTATGTGTCAGGCTCTGAGAAATGCTATACACTCCATTACCTTATTGGGATATCTGTATCAAATGAACTTGGTAATATTGTTATCCTCATATTACAAATCAGAAAACAGATACAAGAGCTAGAAAATCAAACTAATGCTCAGATCCACCACCCAAGCCCTGGGACTCTGGTGCAATAGGGCCTAGGCTATGTATTGATAGTCTGTGAAATCTGTGAGCACTGACATTCCATAAAAATTAAGCAGAGAATTATTTTTTTTAAATATCACAGAGGTATAACCGTACTATCTACAATAAAATCACTATTCAGGCAGTTCAAATCCTTTCTAACCAAACATTTTGGATCAATTCTAAAAAATGATAACCTCTAAACCATACCCTGAAACTCTACTCTTTTTTTATTGTTTTATCATTTATTTTAGAAAGGAGACATATTTCTTATCAGCAAAGAGAAAAACAGCTGAGCAGATGCAGGTTTTGTTTTAATAAACAGATACTTATTTGTCATTCTAGTGTGATAAGAAAAGCCATTTATCTCATACTAAACAGTCATTTCCAAAAGAAATTTTCTATTTGAGAACCAGATTACCATCCACTGGGGTTGGGTTGAGTAAAGGATTAATCCAACAGGGTAAATCCAAATATGTATTACATTTTACTCTTAGATCTGGTAGCAAAAGCATTATTCATATTTAGAGCCAAGCCCATCTCTGCAAAAGTATAAAACCTATGTCTTATAACCAACATAAGCATTTTTCTTGGGAAGTGTCATAGCTATCACCAGGTAGAGAAAATGCTTGCAGAATAAAGTATACATGCCACAAGTTGAAATATTTAAAACTAAATGCTAGGCAGAAACTGCTTTATTTTTGAAATTAGTTTGTGCATACTAGTGTTAATTCCATCATGAATATTTGTTGCCTTGTTTAAAAAATATATTCTCAGCACATACTTGTTGAAAACTCTTCATAGACATATTGTTATATTTTTTACATAGAAGTTGCAATAAAAATATGTTTTACTCTTTTCCATAATAGGTCTAAAAATTACAGGGTAAAACATATTTAATGGCACTAAATTTACAGAAGATGATACTTTTTATCCACTAGTAAGTGGATAAAATTTTGAAGAGCCTGTTAAAACACACTTGTTGGAAGAATTAAAATATGACTTACTTAAAAATAACTGAATCTGTTTAGTAAGACCTGTTATGCAGGGTTTACAAAATGGCATTAGTCAATCCGCCTACACAATGTATATTTACCTACAATGAACTAACACAAATATTTGGAAACCATTTGTGTAATATAAAACAATATCAACTATTCTTAAGGCTCACGTTGTTGTCTCTTAATCCACTGTTTCAGTTAATCTGATCCCATTGAGTATGAATCTTCCAAAATGAAAGGAAATATGAACTTACATTTACACAGTTCATGTTCTAAAAGTTAGCCATCTTATGTAGAAAGAGCGATGATAATAATTCATTATAAATGCACTTATTTCACCCATTTTCAGCCCCAATACATGCATCATAAATTTAAGCACCAAACTATCTAAAGCTTTTGCCTTACATGTGAGCATGTGTGTGCCTATTACTCTTATAATTCTCATTTTTCCCATAGTTTTAAATAAAGAAGAATCAACTTATTATCCTGTTTTTTTTTTTTTTAAGTTATACTTTCTCCATAAGTCTGTACTATTAATATGAGGGAGGGGCATCCCCATATGCTCTTGTTGGGATTCTAAAGATATATACTCTTTTTTAATTGAAAAATAACATACAGCATTGTATTAGTTTTAGGTATACAACACAGTGATATATGTATATATTGCAAAATGATTATCACAAGTTTAGTTAACATCTCATCACCACACAGTTACAATTTTTTCTTATGATAAGAACTTTTAAGATCTTCTCTCTTAGCAGCTTCCAAATATACAATACAATATATACTCTCTGAACTGTAATTTTAGAATTTCTTCTAAATGAAAAATGCACATATTCTTTGACTCAGCAATTTCACATTCAGGACTTTTCCTACCAACGTAATGGCACATATGAACAAGAACATATATTAGGATGTTCACTACAGTCATGTTTGTAACAAAAAAGACTGGAAACAGTCTACATTTCTAAGAACTGGGGAAATGGTTAAATGGTGTGTACAATAAAATCCAAAACACCTTCAAAAATGAGGTAGAGCTATATGTGCTGATATGGGGTAATCGCTAACTCTCCAAAATGTGATGTTAAGTAGAAAAGGAAAGGTACAAAATGGCATGTATAGTATGTTCCCACTTGATTTTTTTTTAAAGGGGGGAAGTATATATGCAAATATTTACTTGTATGTGAGTATTTGAATAAGATCAAACAGACCCTCTCTGAACCCCTCAATCGGTGAGTAAATTAGGGAAATCATAGGAAAAGTATTCGAAGGACTTCAAAGAATTCCTGGTGACCTCCAGGAGTTAGAAGCCATGTTCCTTCCCATGTTGACATCTTAACTCATGCCATTCTCTCAGCCCATATCTTCTGCTTGATTATTCCTCAGCACATACTTCAGATGTTACTTCCTGAAAGAACGTTGCCAAATTTTTCCTAAAGTCCAGGCCAAGTCTGGCCATTCTGATGTAAAATGCTCTTTATTTGTCCTTGTAGTACCTAGCAAAACTTCTAGCAAATTATATCATTAGTTGACTGATGTCTATTTCCCAGAGAGAACATAATTTCTTGGCGTGACAAGACCTTAACTGTCTAGTAGTTAGTTTTATTGCAGTATTCCCAGCACCAAGCACAATGCTTTGCACATACTGAGCACTCAATAAACAATTACTGAATGCTGTTATATATGCTGAATGGCTAATTTCCATGAGTATTTTAAGTTTTTATTTTAATTCCATTTAGTTACCATACAGTGATATTTTAGTTTCAAGTTAATTTAAATGAGTTTTAATCTTGGACTGGCCAACAATGTGACACTTAGACAAGTATCTAAGTAATTTTAAGGTCCTTTATACCTCCAAACCTTGAATCTATGAGTTTAGGCATAAATGAAACTAAGAACATTGTTGTCTCAAAAAACTGGCTAATTTGCTATGGAATTTTAGGTAATCTTTTAACCTCTGGCTTTATCTATCTCAGCTGTCAAATAAGAGAACTGAACCAGCTGAACGTCCAAGGCAATTTCTCATTTTTTCCAACAATACCTCTTCTATCACATTTTACTTCTGATCATGATTTGCATGCCTTTAACCCTTCAAAATTGTGTGCACTCTCTCCCTCTCCCTCCCCTCCCTTTCTCTCTCTTCTCTTTCCTTCTCTTATCCTGTTTTTTTTTTTTTTTTAAGTTATACTTTCTCCATAAGTCTGTACTATTAATATGAGGGAGGGGCATCCCCATATGCTCTTGTTGGGATTCTAAAGATATATACTCTTTTTTAATTGAAAAATAACATACAGCATTGTATTAGTTTTAGGTATACAACACAGTGATATATGTATATATTGCAAAATGATTATCACAAGTTTAGTTAACATCTCATCACCACACAGTTAAGATCTTCTCTCTTAGCACTCTCTCCCTCTCCCTCCCTCCCTTTCTCTCTCTTCTCTTTCCTTCTCTTATCCTGGTTTTTTTTTTTTTAAGTTATACTTTCTCCATAAGTCTGTACTACACACACACACAAACTTTCCATAATTTTATTTCAGGGACGATAAGGGTTCAGCCATAGGATAGTGGTTTTATTGACACTGCTTGAGCCTCTATAATCTCTCATATTCTCTCATAGGATCTAGAAGAGGAAGGTGTAAACAATGAATATGGGGCTAAGTAAGGATACTTGCTGCTGTCATATCCCCCACTGGTTGACTGACTGCAAAAATGGTACTAATTCTCTCTCCTGGGGTTTATCCACACTATTTGCCAAGTTTTTTAGCTCCTTCCATTCAGTAGGAGGAGATGATTTCCCCACCCTTGAATTTGAGCTGGGCTTGGGACTTGTCTTCCCCAGCTGATTGTGGCAGAAGTGATGGTTTGCCAGAAGAAGCTTTCCATATTTCTGCTTTCTCTTAGAACCTTGCTTTCACCAAGAGACTAAGTCTAGGGAAGCCTATTAGAGAATGAAAGACCATGGAGAAGAGTCAATTTTCCCTGAATGACGACGAGCCAACTCCCAGAAGCAAAACTGCCTAGCCTGACATGCAGCAAATTATAGTAAAATGAAGATACCTAACTAAAATCAGAAAAACACCCAACTCTCCAGACTAAGTTGCCAGAATGCAAAATAATGAACTGCATAAAGTGGTTGCTGTTTAAACCACTATGTTTTGGAGTGCTCTATCACACAGCCTAGTTAACTGATATACTATGGTTCAAAATTTAATAACAGTAGCTACACATGTTTTTATGTTCTCTTCTTGATTTGGAACTAGGTAAATTCCATACCCATAAACCCTCCAACCATTAGGGAAAATACTCGGAAATGTGCTGACAAGAGTTTTAGCCACAGTGACCAATGCCCTCTCTCTTCATTCGGCCTTATTAGTGAGGACCAAACCATGGCATCCTTTACTTTGTGTGCTTAGATAATATTCTCTCAACCTTTCCTACCTCAATTCCCTTTTGGGGTTTTCTGAGTACCTGAAACACTTATTTAGATGGACCAAATAACACATGGGTGCCTAATTAGGAATAGTCAGTCTTGGCACGAATTGTCCTAGCCATATTGTTGGCTGCCCCAAGTCAGGTCACCAGTTGTAACTGACACAACTGTAGCTTACATGTACAAAAAGACTTAAGAGCTTCCTTCAATTGTATATGTATCCCTGATAATTATTTTCAAATCCAATTAATAGTGGAGCTACTGAGAAACCTCAAAGAAGAATAGAATGGGAATTGTGCAAAATGGCTGAGAAGGAATTTCAGGATCAGACTGAAATCAGCCTTCCCTAGATAAGAAGTATAGCTCCCAGGTGAATTTCAAACACCATTATTCTCTTGGTATCTCAGGTCAATTTGGTTTCCATTCCAAATACGGGATCCTTAATGTTTTACACCCACTACAATATTCTAAGGTTCCAGGATACAACCTCACATCTCTCCTATACTGGACATTAAAAGGGCTTGTGGCCTCTTATTGGTATTTCATTGTACCTGATTTAAAAAAAAAGGTTAGAAATATGCATTTTGTCAGGATGACAGTACTTATAGTTAAGTAGTCTAAGACAGACATATCAACAGGCACGTCATTAATAATCATGGTAGCTATATAATTTGTCATCCCAACCGCACTTTTGAGGGTGAAATAAGATACCATTAATAATTGAATCAGGACATCAGGATAAACCAGGACTGTCGTGGCTATAATGGGATGTATGGCTCATGGAGTAATAGAGAAGGCAGTTTTAGGGGAAAAAGGTTGGGGGGGTGGGCAGGGCTGGCTAACAAGCCAGAGAAGGTGGACAGAGGTCTAATTTCTGATTAAGCTATTCTCCTGCAGTTTAGTTTCATTATGTTGCAATACTATGAATTCTTAGACACAGGCATGCTCATTGAAATACTTCAACTCAAAGTCGAATTAAGTAATCCTTTGTTTATTGTTTTGGGTTGGACCAATTTCCCCTTGAATGGAATGGATAATTGAGAACTGACTGGATAAATAAGAGAGTAAACACTAAAAGCTAATTTCATTCTCGGAACACACACTACAATAATGGACTATGATAATAGGTTACCATAAAACAAAACTGAATACCACAGCACATTTAGAACTAGTTCTAGCTGAAATATATATGATATTACATCTAGTAATAAGGTGGGGAGGGAAGCACATAAATTCTGTTATTTAAACAAAGAATCAACTGGATGGAAATATCAGTGACTCCGAATATATAATAATAGTTTGTACACCATAGGATACTTGTAATAACTATAGGATTTAACCTCATCCAATAGTCTATAATATCCTCTTCTTAAATATAAAAGACATACGTTAGGGGCGCCTGGGTGGCTCAGTCTTTAAGCGTCTGCCTTCAGCTCAGGTCATGATCCCAGGGTCCTGGGATCGAGCCCCGCCTCAGGCTCCCTGCTCGGCGGGAAGCCTGCTTCTCCCTCTCCCCCTCTCCCTGCTTGTGTTCCCTCTCTCGCTGTGTCTCTCTGTGTCAAATAAATAAATAAATAATTTTTTTAAAAAAGATTGTATTTATTTATTTGAGAGAGAGCGAGAGTGAGAGAGATCACAGAAGGAGAGGGGGAGGGAGAAGCAGACTTGCCACGGAGAGGAGAGCCTGATGCGGGGCTGGATCCCAGGACCCTGAGATCATGACCTGAGCTGAAGGCAGACACTTAACCAACTGAGCCATCCAGGCGCCCTATACATTCTATTTTATCACAGCTGCACCTATGTTGCTTTCTTGCATATTTGGGACATATATGCATGTGTCTGCTTGAGTTAACAGCTTTAGAGAGCTAGAGCTCTTTGGTGATGTTTTATTCTAAATAAATGGCCAGAACAGAAAGAAATGTGTTTAAGACTATGGGACAAGGAGATTATAAAGCATTTAAGATACTGTATGACAAAATACTGCCATCTAACACCAAGTTATGCAGACAACTTAGTGCTCAATTTTACAAAGGCCTATGTTTAGTGACATGAAAACTTGAGGGAAAAAAAGAAAACAGACATTTTTGCCTGACTTAAAAAAAATGGTCACAATGATAATTAAATGTAATAGTGCTTTTCTATTAATAATATAATAAAAGTCTTAATTAATATAGCATGTTTTAGTTGAAAAATTCAAAATGCTGAGCAAGGGAATTACTAATTTCATCAAAATCAAAACCATGCATTACAAAGGAAGAGAATTTTACAAATGGGAAATAAGAAGGAACAGAAAAATAGCTTTCCCAAAGTCAGAACATTCTTATATGGCATAACTGAAAACTGAACACATGAGTGCTGACTCCAATAAAAAAAAATAATAATTTCTGGTAACACTCAAGGCTATTAAAGTAGGTTTTTATTCATTTTCCTCTTTTTAATAAGTTAACAGCAAACAAGCATTCTCTTCCAAAATTCTATTTAAAAAGATAAGTTAGATAAAAGTCCAGAAAAGTTTGGAATTTTGTCACAAAAATATTTTGGATTTGTATAGATTTTAAAACCACAGGAAAACTTTATCATTTTCTATTTCCTTCTATATTGCGCTTAAAACCAACTATTTTGTTTAGGGGCATCTTTAGGATGTACACACAGGCTTTGTCACATGAGCATATTAGCATCAACGATCACTTACATTTCATTCTAGGAAACATATATGCAGTTTAAATAGAGGTAATCTTCCAGGAGAGATGGGTTACCCTAATGGGGTTTTTTGAGACCTAAAAATCTTTCCCACTGTTGGGATTTCTTTTCCCAGGACAGTGAGATACTAATTCCTCTCTATCACACTTTTTTTTTTTTTTTTAATAGCCCTGTTCAGGCCTGGACGACTAAGCACAAGATATTGTAATGGATTTATACAAGTAGGAAAAAAGATGGAAAATTCGCAATTGGGTTCCATTGACATTTTCTAGCAACACAATTTATATGAACTGTATCCATTCAGTCTGTCTGAAAGCATTAGAAAAATACAATTGGATAATGACTCTGCCTTGCCCAAATCAGCTTTTTACCTTAAGTCATTAGAAACAGTTTTGATCTAAAGAGATCTCAGAGAATAGATCCTTAGTCCACTGTTTTACTTACACATGAGAGAGCCAAAGTCCGAGTATGTGAAATAACTTGCTCAAGTGTCCAAAGGTGAATGATGTTGAGCCAAGCCTAGAAAAGCAGTTTACCGAAAATAGTACCCCATTAAGTTGTAAATTGCTATTGGATTAAATAAATCATCAAGGAAAAGGCAATATTTACTGGTAACTAAGCAGTTTGCAGCTTTTAAATTAATAAATTTTGGTAGTCCCACATCAGACAGTCTGCAAGGACATTATTTGAGTTGATGCTTTCCCCATGGCCTATTGAGGTAAAACTGAATGTGTTGAGAACATAATATCCCACTGTGGGGGGGGGGGGGGAGAAACTTTAAGTGTGCTTATGTCTTGGAATTAACCTTGTATCAGTGAGAAATTAAGAAAAATTCCTGAGAGGGGTGCACACAAATGACCCATGAGAAGAAACAGTTAACTGCAGGGTCCCACCTCCTTGTTGCAAATAATCAAGGAAAGCATTTTTAAAGCAATGCAAAATGTCACCACAGGCTGACGCTCTTTCTACAAGGATAATGAGATTCCTGTTTCCTCGGATGCTGAGCACTTACTTCATTGCCTTTATCTCCGAATTCAGTTTCTGTGGTTCGTGCATATTCTCCTCCTCCCTTCAAAACAGGTAACATGTCATGCCTGAACCATATCAATGACTACTTGGCAACTACAGACCAAAAGACCTTCAGGAACAGTTTCACAACTGGAATTTTTGTTCTCTAGGTCTCGACACATTACTACTAAAAGTGCTCCGGAAATAAAGGTCTGCCGGCGGGTAAGTCAGTTAGTCTCTTTGGTTAAGCCGGCCATTGGCACTGCAGCCCCACCGGGCTCAGCGATGCAGAGGGCTCCGAAGGAGGCGCACTTCCCTTGCAGGACTTGGGTCCTGAGTCTGGACAAGGCGCTTTCAGTGCCACAACCCTTTCTTTTAAAAAACACAGTGACATGGCACCAAAAATTCCGCACATATGCCAGCCCGATAAATTCAAGGAAACCACCGATCTGAGGGTCTGAGATTTCTGACCCTCAGATCAGCCGCGGTCGGCAGCGCGGCGAGAACACTCCCCGCTCACCGAAAGCGCGCAGCTGGGTACTGGTGGAAACGCGAGCTTGCCACTCCAAAAGAATCCCGTAGAAGGAAGTCTGAAAGCGGAGCCTTTCCCTTTTTAGCAGTTAAATGTGAGGGATTATCTGTCCCCCGAGGTGGCTCAACGGAAAATAAATCCCAGAGCGACCGCACGGAAAAGGGAACTGGGCGTGTGCGAGTGGTCCCGGGGTGTGGGTGTAGGTGAGACTGCACTCTCAAAATGACGAGAGGGTTAAACTGAAAACCAACTGTGGGAGGATGGATCTTTGCATTTTACCAACGACCTCACCCCATCAACCCTCGTCTCCCCTCGGCTCCAGAGTGAGTACCCTTCCCTCCCAAATGGGGCAATGGGATCTTGAAAAAGTGAAATACACAATGTGCCAAAGTCAAGGGGGTCTCCCCTTCCCACCACCGGGTGTTCTTACCCCACCCCACCTGCTTTAAATCCGGTTCTACTCGCGTTTCACAGGCTCCGCCCCAGAGCCAGAGATTTGTCACAGAGGCTTTTTTCTCTAGCCTCAGAACTGCAGGTGAGCTCATTACCTCACACAGAAATGTAACTTTATCATAAAGAGATCCGGAGAGGGCACCCCCCCACCCCGCACCACCACCACTAGCGACACAGTAGCAGCAGTTCACAAACACTTGTGATCTTCAGACTCTAGCCCCCAGCCTCACTTTCCCTCTCTTCCTGGGAGAGATCCAGAGGCTTTCAAACCTCTGTTTTTGGCCTCAGTTTGCCAACAACTGAAAGGATGTGCAGAAATTAAAGATGCTAAAGGGAAGTGAGTCTTTCTTTAACAAAAACTAAAGAAAAGGGCACAAGAATAAACAGAAGCCGAAAAAAAAAAAAAACAGGAAGTAGGAGTTTTTACTTGCAAATTACCTACGAAGGGCTAGAGATAAAACTTCAAAGGGAGAAAAAAATTCCAAAAAATCCTCAAGTCTAGCGATAAAATGAACCTAATGCTCTATCAACTGACGGCGAACATAAAAGATGCCCTGTAAGGACCAACTCGCGTCAGCCGACCGCTGGGTCTCAGGATGACAGCCCCAGGGGCCGTCCCTAGGGTAGGAAAGGGATTCCCGACTAGATATTTTAGTTATTGGGGATTTTGCCTATTTTTCTTCTGAGGCTCAGTACATAACTAAAAACTGGGGTTGAATCACAGGTCCTAAAAAATCCACAAATCGCTCACTAAGGTCTCAGAACCCTGGATTCCAGCTCAGGCTGTGTTCTTTGCCTACCACCACTCACCCCTACAATCACTACCCACCCAGACAATGGGGGAGGGGGCGTTCAAACCATGATTTAAGCTGTAGGTTTTTAAGGGAGTGATCAAAGTCCTCCCTTTCTCTTCCACCCCTCCCTTCTTCACCTCTTACCGAGGGGAAATTACCAGTGATTTAATGCGAAAAAGTGCGGACAGACATTGCCAACGAGCTAAGCTAAAGGAAAACTGCCCCGAGCGCAGTGACGTGGACTTTGATATCCGGAGGCTGAAGGAATTGTCAGAGGGCAAGGGCTCGCCACCTAGGCGGGAGCCGCAGGGGGAAGGAGAGAGAACCAGACGAACCTCACGGGCCCCTGGAGCCCCAACCCCGTCAGCACCCAAAGTTCGTGGAGATTTACCCAATGCCCCCAGTCCCTGCCCAAACTTGAGCCAACCGGCCGGGCCCAAACGTGCGGCACAGGTGACTGAACCCAGGGCCAGCTCTGTGCCCGCACCGCCGTCCCCTTACCTCCCCCACACGCCCGGGCGCACTTCCCGGGAGGTGCGAGGCCCTGGCCCGGGACGTAGGAAATTACCCCCGGCCCACGTCGGCCTGGGGCTGCTCTGAGGCCCCTGCTCACCTGGCCTGAGGACAGCGGCGGAGATCAAGAGGCAGAAGACTAGACGGCAGGAGGGGCCCGCCTTCGATTCCATATTCCTCCTCCTCCTCGGGGGCCACCGACAGAGTCCGCGCCGCAGGAGGGGGCGTCGTCCCCGGCCCCGCGCTGCCCGCGAGCTCGCAGGTCCGAACACAGGGGCAGCGGCTTCTCCCAGACACACGGCCCCCCTGGGCTCTGAGCGCTGGACCTTGGGGTCTCCGCCGCAAGCAACTTTCCACCACGCAGTGCCCCAACTCTTCCTCCCTCTCCTTCAACACCTGCCCTTGGCCCCTGGGCTGCTCTCCCAGGCACCGATGACCCTCTCTTGCCTGGAGACACTTGAGTATTTCGGAAAGGTGTACGTGGTTCTTTTGGGCTGGTCTGTTATTCTCCTTCTCTTGGAATAATAATTATAATGGTAGTGGCAGTGTGCATAAAAAGCCCGGTGCTAGAAAGGAATCGCCTAGGGTGGCAACAGGGGCGGTGAGTCCCGGCGGTCTCCTCAGGTGGCAGAGCGGTAGCAGCGAAAGCGGCGGCGGCAGCAGCGGTCTTCGGGCTGCTCTGAGTGGAGGGACTGGAAGGCGTGTGTAAGCTGCCTTTCTCCTCCTCCCTCCCACCTCCCTCTTCTCCCCTCCCTCCTCTCTCCTCCCCGCTTCCCAGGACGCGGCGCCGAGCAGGTGGTTGGAGCACCGACCTGCAGCCTAGAGGCGCTGCAGGACCGAGTCGCAGACCCAGTCCGGCTCTGGCACTTCGCGGGGGAGGCGCTCGCTTGATCCCTGGGCCCCCGAGTAGGAGGGGCTTTCCCGTGGCTCCGCCCCCGGGGCCACTCTCGCCAATAGGGAGCAGACACAGGAGCCGCGCGCGCCGCATGGGCCCGCGCGACTGCCTCTTTCCAGTGGCTTTACCGTCGCCCTCTCGGTGCGGACTTCCATTTCTTGGTGCCCACCCAGCCTCGCCAGGGTTTAAAAGCCGCTTGCCCCAGATTTCTATTACGGTGGCTCGCTCCTCAGGGATTTTTTCGGCGGTGATGTTGCAGCCTCCATCTTCAACGAAGAGTAGTGGGGCAGGACGGTGGGGGCGGAGAATTCACCGGGGGGAGGAGGGAGGGGGCGCGACTTGGGTCTAAGGGAGGGAGCGGACGAGGAAGAAAGGTCTGGAGGGCGTGGCGGAGGTGGACCCTCGCCTCCGGAGAGTTAACTGGAACAGCTGCTGGTCGGCCGGGGGCAATCCAAACACTGGGCTAATTCCTACCCCCCCCCCCGCAACCCACCTCTCGAACATACCTTCTTTTGAAGGCAGATCACTTGAGTCGACTGCCCAGTACCAAATAGAGAATATTTACTCTTTCCGGGGGAAATTAAATGAGGAATTTCTAGACCATACTTCGTCACACGGATTTTCCCAGTGTCTACTTGCCAGAGCGTGTGTCTTTTTTTTATTTTGAATTAAGCGGCGATTTTTAAGTTACAAACAGCAAATCCTCTCAAGTTACTCAGATTAAAAGCCAAGCTCCTCCTCGTCCGTTCCAGAAAGCCAGGCATCCCAGCAGATGGGCAGGCTTCTCTGGCAGTTTCTAAAGACTGAAACATCTCCCAGGCGGAACGTCGGGAAACTGTGTCTTTTTCAGATCAGAGACCATGAAGGAATATTTTTCTCTGATCTCCGGGGTGGAGCTGTCGGAGCCCCAAGTGGCTCTAGATCAGGGATACGGGATCACAACTCTCATCCCGGAAGCGTAATAAAATTGTGGTCCCTGAACCACTTCGCCAGGGCATTAAATAGCCGTTCGTGCATCACAGGGTCACCTCTGTGTGAGGCCAGTCTCCAGCAGAGCATGCCAACTAGTAATCGTCACATACTGCGCTCTCATCAGAAGGCTTCTAGTCACCTGCTAGATGGTTACCCGGAGAAGCTTATTAAAACAAGCATACACATGCGCGCGCGCACGCACACACATACACACGCACACACACTCTGATCGCTGAATTCTTTTATCTTTTTATGCTGGAAACTATTAAGCTCCATCTTCAGTTGTGATTTTTTGTCAAAAGCCTGCCTGTCTTGTCCTCCCGGTTCTCTTTATAGCAACAGTATTCTAGAGTAGCGCTTCTATTTTTCCTTTCAAAATAAGTAGTTTTTCCGGCTTGGATTTAACATTAACATTTTATTTGCATCTTGTGAACCAGTAGGAAGGCTAATGCTAGGAGACAGATGCCTTTTAATTCAGTGTTTCATAAGCTGAGTTTGAATTGCTAGCATTCCGAAGGGATCTCAGAATTCCTTTAGGAAATTGTTTTTCTTTTAACAGCAACTTTAAGTAGCTTCCACTACAACATATCATCCCAACTATATATTCAACCTGGATCCCCCACTCTATCTACCTGACCCCCTTTGTTTTGGGGTGGGAGTTAAAACAGCATAATTGCTAAAAAGTAGATCTGCAAAAGACAGACTGACTTGGGCTCTAACATTCACTAGCAGCATGATCTTGGTCAACTCACTTAATCTCTCAAAGCCTTAGTGTCTTTACTTGTAAAAAGTGGTAACAATAGTGCCACCCTCTTGAGACTAGTGAGGATTAAGTGATATCACACAAATAACTGGCTAGGTATAATAGAAGGAGCTCTGGCTTTGGAAAGTAGTCAGTCTAGTTAAAATCTCTGTTCTGCACTTACTCAGCGACTGACCTTGAACAAAAGTCAGTCTTTCGTAATTAAAGTTTGGTGACATAAGAGAGTACCACCTTCAAAGGTATAGGGCTAGATTGGATCAAAATATATTCTATAAATTAAAGATATTTTGCATACCCATACACATGTAAGGAATTCTGAAAGCAACATATACACACACACATATGTGTATGTATAATACATATTTGTTTGTAGAGTCACTTGCTTCTAGAGTCCCTTTTACAGAGGAATATGTCCTAGTTTAGGAAAATGCCTTGATAAGCCACTTGCAACAGTAACTCCAAAGGCTTTTAGTTATATATAGCTAAGGCCACAAAAATTATGGTCATACTACTCTATATTAAACAACATAATAAAAATTAAAATAGGAATTACAAAATAATAAAAATAGGAGTTTAACAGGGGAGTGGAGGGGAAGATACTGAGAGAAAGGAAAGGACAAGGACCAAATCATATGAGTTTGGAAATTGTTGAAGGCCTCTAAATATACTTTAATTAAATAGTAACAGTTATTGATCACTTACTGTATGTTAAGTTATTCTAAGTGATTTATATGAACTAATGAAATAATTCCCCCCTCAAAAAATCCTATGAGGTAGGTGCTGTTGGCATCTTCATTTTACTCATGAAGAAACTGAAGCCCAGAGACATGAAGGTCACATTATGATTGAGAGTAATAGTAAAGCCTCTTTTCTACCCCAGGCACTTTGATTCTAGATAATTCCAATGATATTTTACTAGCCAGTTTAGTCATGCATCAGAGCATCATAATGGCTACTTCTTACTACAAGAGGTCAGATGAATAGTGTTCAGCCAGAGGAAAACATATTTGATTTTAGAGCTTCATTCCTATCCACTTTGCTCATCATTATCCACTTTGCTTATCAGAGATGTCTAACAAATTTATGACTTTTTTTTTTGTTTGGGAGGCTTGATTGAGATATAAATTTCTTCATCTTCTTAAAACTTTAATAAAGTCTTCTATACTCAAACACATTTTCCTTAGGGAAATTAACTAATCAGGCAGTGCATCCTATCTTTATGAGCCAGGTATAGTGCATATGAGATGTCAAGGCCATTTCTAGACTGAAATAATTTACCATAAGCAAAAACTCAGAGTTAAGAAACTTGAGAATATAAGACCCACAAAATAATGTATTGAAGGAAGTATTTGTCCTTCGAAATCTAGGGAATGGAGGATTGGATCCACCTTATCTTGTTCTTAAGAGGAAGAACTTTTCCAGCTGTATCTGGATCACAATTGCTTTTTGTTACAACTGAGAATACATAGTATTCCAGTGATATTTACCAGTTTAGTCATGCATCAGAGCATGAAGCTGGGTACTTCTTACTACAAGAAATAAAATGAACAATGTTCAGCCAGAGAAAAACATACTTCATGTTACCAAGAACATGAAAAGAGTTTTGCATCTTCAGTATAAAAGAAATCATCAGTCAGGACAGCACGTTCAAAGCAGTGACACAGCACAGTAGGCTAATTTCCTACTTGGAATGCATTGAGATGAGAATTTAGGACCCAGGACCCCTAAGGCTCAGACCAGGACCATTTGTCCTGCATTAAAACATTGACCAACAGTATGTGACAACATAGATCAGGCATGTGAACATTTGAAAAAAGTTGAGATGATTGTTTGCTGTTGTTCTAATGTAAACAATTTCCCACTGGAAATGAAATTTCACCAAAGATGGCATTGGAGACTGGTGACATTTGTTCCTTCCACTTTATATCATAGTGCTCTGTGTGCCTTCCTAGTTTTTGAACAAAACTTGTATGCAGTTCAAGGGCATGCAACAAATCTAATTCATTTTCTTCTCCCCCCACCCCCCGCCCCCATTGGTGATTACACATTTCTAGCTAATACTTTGCAAAAACATTGAGCACTCTATAAATATTTATGTTTGAATGAGAAAGAGTTGGATTTGTTTGTTTTTTTCATAGAACATAAACCTTGAAACAAACTTAGAAAGGAGAATGATATAAGGAGATGAAGGGGTTTCAACTGGATCTTAAATGATTAGACTAGTATGATTCTGGTATTAATTCCAATGTGTAGTTTTTTTCCCCACACCACCAATCAATTCTCAGACACTAGCTGCATGTCCTACAATTCAAATCAATTCTGACAGTAGCTACCTGGAGATAGCATCAGCCAGATGGAAGAGATACATACAGCAAGGTGTGTTGAGAAAGAGAGCAGAGTTTTCATGCTCTCTGATCACACAACTCTCCCCAAATCTCCACATATTCAACAACCTAGAAGCTCTCTGAACCCTGTCCTTTGGGTTTTTTGGAGGCTTCATTACATAGACATGACTGATTAAATCATTGCCCACTGATGATTTAACTCAGTCTCTGAGCTCCTCACCCCTCCCAGGAGGGGTGGGACTAAAAGTTCCAGCCCTTGGGCACCTGGGTGGCTCAGTTGGTTAAGCAACTGCCTTCGGCTCAGGTCATGATCCTGGAGTCCCTGGATCGAGTCCCGCATCGGGCTCCCTGCTCGGCAGGGAGTCTGCTTCTCCCTCTGACCCTCCCCCCTCTCATGTGCTCTCTCTCATTCTCTCTCTCTCTCTCTCAAATAAATAAATAAATAAATCTTAAAAAAAAAAAAGTTCCAACCCTCTAATCACCCGGTTGGGTCTCCTAGCAACCAACCTCCATCCTTAGATTGCCCCAAGGTTTTCCCAAAGTGACTCATTAACATAACAAAAGATACCTTTATCATTCTTATCACTTAAAAAATTCCAAGGGTTTTATGAGCTTTGTGACTGGAATGGGTCCAAGACCAAATACATACTTCTTATGATAAATCACAATATCACAACTAGGTAGACTGAAGTTTAGGAGAGGCAAGGGGAATGAGTCAAGTCTTAGACACCATAACGAAAACTTTGAAATAGAAGTGAAGAAACTTAATCTACGGGAGGAAGAAAGTGATAAAAACTATTTGACATTAATGAGAATAAAACGTAAAAGACCATGCCTCTTTGTTTAAAAAAAGGACGGGGTTGGGGGTTGGTAAGGGGAGGGCAGCAGAGTTATCTCTACTTGCTTTGTTGCTAAGGAGAATGGAAGCCTGACTAGTAAAATTTCTAAGTGACCAGGCAGGAGATGGGCCAGGACCTGGGTTAATGCACTGATGACAAAGATTGAAACAGAAGGCTAAATTGGATTTATATTAAGTCTAGAAAGATAAGACTAAAGAGTCATAGAGATTATGTAGGTATAAGATAGAACTCTGTTTCATTTCTGGACCCCAAGATTTTTTAAAGTCAGTAGTTCCTCAAATCACTCTAGATATGGATTGGATGACAGATTGGTATCCATCCTACTAAGAAATATTCCCTTGAATTTTATTGTTTAATTTCAGTTGTTAATAGTAATTAAATTTTGCAACTCATGTCCTCAATAATGCTAGCTAATATTTATCCCTGGAGCTCAGGAGGGCAAAAACTTCCAAAGCCTATGGTAAACACTTTGTTCTTATTTCAGAGTGTAGATTGCTCAGTGTGTGGGTACAAAAAGAAATGCATAGCTATTGAGAAGTAGAAATCCACTTAGTCATTTTCCTTCTTGTCTTAGACATGAAGAATGAAGAAAAGAGTCCTAGCTAAGCTATTTAACCATGAAACTTAGCTATAACTATAAAATGAATGTCAAAAACTCTTAGTGTATCAAACTCTCATAATTCATTAGTGATTTCAGTAGGTGCATAAAACTTAATTCAAAAAGTATATTGGTTTATTTCCACCTTATAACTTGAGAGTTTCTCTTCAGAGTTCTTTGCATATTTTCAACTTTCAACTGAAATAAACGGCCCTTTCAGTTTGAATAAGTAAAATGTGACTCAGAGTGTGGTTATTCAGATGCTTCATACATTAAAGGAAATTTTAACTTGGTTAATTCTCATGAAATTTTCCAGAGTTATCTCTACTTGCTTTGTCATGTACCTACTAGCCATTGCAATCTGTGAATATTTCATTCAGGAATTTGAGGTGGACATATAATGACTATAGAAATATGAAAACAATGTATATTTGATTTTTTAAAACAAACAAATCACCATGGATTTAATGGACTTCTGGAAAGCTAAATTAATTAATACAAGTTTCAGTTTATCCATATAGTTTCCCTTTAAAATAAGTAAGATGGTTGACTTTAAGGAAAGTATGAAGAAGAAATGATTAGATAAACCTGTAATCCTGAAGGAGTGATATTAATTAGGAAAAAAAAAAGGTTTAATAACACTGAGTAAAGGCTCATTGATTATGCAATATAAGAGTCTTAAAATTTTAATGCTTTTCAGAGCCTCGCAAGTAATTTAGATGAAGAGTTTTCAATTTTTATTTAAATATAAACCTTTTTCTTTTAATGTAGGCCTATTCTGAAGTCCAAGTCCCTATTTCTCCCTTGTTTAATCATTCAAACAATGGTGGTCTCCTCACTGTTCCTAAAGATACCTGCCACGTTCCCATGTCAGAGACTTTGCACTTGCTGTTTCTAATCCTTGGAACTTTTTTTCCACAGTTATTACTGAGGCTTACTCCATCATCTTCTTCAAGGTATTTCTCAAATGTTATCTTCTTTTTGATCCTTTCCATGAACAACTATTTAAAATTTCAACCCCCAGTTTGGGTGGCTCAGTTGCTAAGCAGGCTAAGCGTCTGACTCTTGATTTTGGCTCAGGTCATGATCTCAGGGTTGTGAGACCTAGTCCCATATGGGGCTCCATGCTGGGAGTGGAGCCTGCTTAAGATGCTCTCTCTCCTGCTCCTACCCTCCATCGCTCCCTCTCTTAAAAAAGAAAAAAATAAAGTAAAAAAAATATATATATATAAAATAAAATTTCAATCCCCAGCCCCGATACTCTATCTCCCTTTTCTGCTTCACTTTTTCTCCATAGACTCTATCAACATATAACATAATATATATTTAACTTAGATGTCTTGAACACTGAATACTGATATCTGCCTCTCTGTACTAGACTGAAGGCTCAAGAACAGAAATTTATGTCTGTTTTATTCTCTGCTATATGCATAGAATAGCAGACACATAGTAGCACACAATACTATTTGATTAATTATGTAATCAATTCATGAATACATGGATGAATAATAAATGATTATGCAAGGTAATTAATAAACTGATACGGTAGAGCTTCTTTAACTGAAGTTTGACAAGCAACCTCAAGTTTTACTGCCTCCTTCAGACTTTAAGGCTTTTCATAAGAATTAGAAAACCCAAACAAAAGGCACCTGTTGAAAGGGAGAAGATATTTGCAAATGATCTATCTGGTAAGCGGTTAATATACAAAACATATAAAGAGCTTATGCAACTCGACACCAAAAAACTATCTGACTAAACAAATGGGCAGAAGACCTAAATAGACATTTTTCCAAATGTCTATTCAGATGGGCAACAGACACATGAAAAAATGCTCAACATCACAAATCATCAGGGAAATACAAATCAAAACCACAATGAGATTATCACCTCACACCTGTCCCAGAATAGCTAGAATCAAAAAGACCAGAGGGGCGCCTAGGTGGTTCAGTCAGTTGTGCGTCTGACTCTTGGTTTTGGCTCAGGTCATGATCTCAGAGTCCTGAGATCGAGTGCTATGTCAGGCTCCACACTCAGTGTGGAGTCTGCCTGAGATTCTCTCTTCCTCTGCCCCTCCACCCACTCACACTCTCTTTCTCTCTCTCTCTCAAATAAAAATAAGTAAATAGAATCTTAAAAAAAAAAAAGACAAATAGTAAGTGTTGGCAAAGATGTGGAGAAAAAGGAATCCTTGTGCACTGTTGGTGGGAAGGCCAATTGGTACAGTCACTGTGGAAAATGGTATGGAGGTTTCTCATAAAATTAAAAATAGAAATACCATATGATCCAGTAATTTCACTTTTAGATATTTACCCAAAGAAAACAAAAACATTAATTTGAAAAGCTATATGCACCCTTATGTTTATTGCAGCATTATGTACAACAGTTATGATATGGAAACAACCCAATGTTCATCTATAGATGAATGGAGAAAGAAGAAGTGGTATATACACACAATGGGATATTACTCAGTCATAAAAAAGAATGAAATCTTTCCTTTTGTGACAATATAGATGGATCTATAGGGTATTATGTTTGGTGACATAAGTCAGACAGAGAAAGACAAATACCATATGATTTCACTTATATGTGGAATCTAAAAAACAAAACAAATGAACAAACAAGCAAACAAACAAATAGA
The DNA here is from genome assembly GCF_029215605.1 of Mirounga angustirostris. Classification (NCBI taxonomy): domain Eukaryota; kingdom Metazoa; phylum Chordata; class Mammalia; order Carnivora; family Phocidae; genus Mirounga; species Mirounga angustirostris. The sequence continues at coordinate 51,511,708 of NW_026991709.1, read as the reverse complement.
AACAGACTTATATATACAGAGAATAAACTGGTGGTTGCCAGAGGGGAGGGGAATGGGAGGATGGACAAAAGAGGTAAAGGGGATTAAGAGGTACACACTTCCTGTTATAAAATAAATCATGGAGATTAAAAGTACAGCATAAGAATATGGTCAATAATATTGTAACAATGTTGTATGATGACAGATGGTGACTATGCTTGTGCTGAGCATTGAGTAATACACAGAATTGTCAAATTACTATATTGTATACCCGAAACTAATGTAACATTGTATGTCAACTATATTTCAATAATAAATATATTTTAAAAAGAAAGACGTTAAAAAAAAAAAATACTGGGCCAATCCAACTACATCATATGACAGATGAAGTAACACAGGTCCCAGAAGTCAGGAGACTTAACCAAGATTAACACAGCTTTGGCTACCATTTTTGCTCAAGTGAGCCACTTCCAGTTACAGTAAATACATAAGATACCCTATAACTTTTAAGTCAAATTCTCAGGATAATAAAAATTTGGATGCATATCAGACAGCATTAATCAATTTTAAATACGGCACATTTATTCAAACTCTTTCAGAACAAATATTCTGAATAATGTTCTGTATAACATTTCACTAAGGCATGATTATGGATGCAAAGTCTACAGAGGAGGTTCAGTATTCAAGATCTTAAGCCTCAATGTTCTTTTTACTCTGTTCTTTACAGGGTGGATTTGGCAAAATAATAATATAAAGCAATGTATTCCACAAACACAGGTGATTCATAACCTATTAAGTTAACAGTGTTATAGGACAAATATTTAATTTAATGTCCAGCATTTTAACTTTGCATGGAGGTGTTTAATGTGTTTACTTTTCTTTGTAAGGGCAAGAAATTTACTTAATAATTGTACCTCAAGGTGAAAAGCTTGTGAGAAAATGCAATGCATATTTAAAAAGCTATATAAACCAACACATGAAAAGATTTATAAACATGTACATGATTTCATTGAAATCACCAGAATCTGTGATGTTTTCTAGCTGGCAGAATTCTGTGATGTATTCTAGCTGGTAAAGTAAATAGTTTTTGGTTATTGCTTCCAGTTTTGAAATTCTGTTAAAACTGACTAATTGGGGACGACTGGGTGGCTCAGTTGGTTAAGTGTCTGCCTTTGGCTCAGGTCATGATTCCAGGGTCCTGGGATCGAGCCCCGCATGGGGCTCCCTGCTTGGCGGGAAGCCTGCTTCTCCCTCTCCCACTTCCCCTGCTTGTGTTCCTTCTCTCGCTGTGTCTCTCTGTCAAATAAATAAATAAAATCTTAAAAACAACAACAACAACAACTGACTAATTGATACATCTCCTAAGGAAAGTGATTTGCTTTTTTATAGAGAATGACATCCAAGTTATAGAGTGAGGTATTTTGTCAAGAGGTGGTTAACATATCAAGTTACAAGAGAATCCCCAAAGAGTATAACTCTCAATTAGCTTTCCTAGGCTCAAGGACATTTCAAAAGAGTGCAAGGTCCAGAATTATTCCTTAGATTTTTTTCAGGGCTTAGACAAATTTTGACTTCAGGACTAAATAGTCACTAAACTCAACCTTTAAAGGCAAAGACACATCAAAGGGCAGCTTGAGAAGTTGAGTAGAGGGGGAATTATACTCATGGGGCCTGAGAAAGTAGCCCTTAGTTACTCAAGTCTTTTCCCCAGACCAGCAACTGAATCATCTTCTATTCTCACTTTGTCCCTCCTACAGTCTTCAACTTTTGGGATCATCTCAGAAAAACTAAGAAAAATCCCAAATGACTCTATCTTGAGGTGATTCTCCACCATCTGCTCAAATATCTGCCATGAAATTTAAAAAGAAAAGAGCTGGTGCTGAGTTGTTCTTCCAGTTCTAAAATGATCAGCATCTCTTTTTCCTTTCTTTCCCTCCCAACTTAATACCTTGTCTTTTGCCTGTTCTGTGAAGGCTCAACATTTTGAGGTATGTAATAAAGCCATGATAATTTATGAATAAACAAATGATTGTATTGTGGTCTGTATGAAAGAAAGAGATGTCCAAAGAGAGATGAGTCATGGATCAGAGAAACTAAATAAAATAAATTAACATATCTTAGACTACAGGCCAAGAAAGAAATGTAGCTCTTGGTATTTCCCATCTCCTCTGCTCTGCCTTTTTTTAAGTTAGGGCGACATTATTTTCATAATCCCAGGCAGCCAGCAGGAGTTTATCATCAGATTGGGGACTTTTTACTAAGGTTTTTGTAATAGGTTACTTTCAATGGAAAGTGAAAAAAACTCTAGTCCGAGGAGTTTAACCAAAAAAAAAAAAAAAAAAAGCAACCAGGAGGTAACCTATTGGTAAACCAAACCATTATTGGTTTAAATGACTGAGAATTCCAAAAGTATGTGTATGTTTAAGCATAGCAGGATCAAGGCATTTGAGCAAAGCTGTCAAGGCTCTTTGTCCTTTTTCTGTATCTTAGCTCAACATGCCTTTGCTTGTCTTCGACTGTTTTCTCAATTTCCTCTTTTGCAGCCCACATACTAAAAAGATGATTATTTTCAGGCCAAAGCCTATATCCACAGAGACTGAAATCCTAAAGGAAGAAGGAAGAGCTACCCTCTCATTCATGAAAAAAAGTTTGATTGGTTTTGCTCATGTGTTGAGTAATTTACTGTGAATCAGAAGATCCAGAACCATGACTGACCAGGCCTGAGGTAAATGTCCACCCCTGTAGCCAGGGCAGGTGGGTGTCACACTTGACAGTATTTCAGAATCACAGGAATGGGGGCCATTCTCCAAAGAGCAGACAAAAACAGTAGACCTCCACTTCATTTCCTTTATATTATTTTTTATTGGTTCGTAGGATCATTATGTTTTCTGCTAAGATTGTGTCCAAGAGCTTTTGGTTATCGGGGGACAGGAGAGGGGATAGAAATCTTCTGCATCATGAGGACTAATTTTATTTTCATCCTTTCTCCTTTTAAAGGGCTAGATTATTGCCACAGAGTGAACACAGGCCTCATTTGCAGGTACTTGCTAACATTTTTTTTCTCCTTATTATCCTATGCACTATCTGGTCATGTAGGAATAAGAGAAGCATCGGTGTTGCTTTATGCTCAGAAAGATGCGAATTAAAGTAACAAGATAAATATCTGAAGTATTTGCAAATATATTGATTTCCCGTGGCTACAAGGTCACTCTAAGGTACATTCGCACAGTCTCACAGAGAAAACATATCTCTTCAGAACCTCTTTTGTCTTATATTCTTCTTTCTTTCTTTCTTTCTTTCTTTCTTTCTTTCTTTCTTTCTTTCTTTCTTTCTTTCTTTCTTTCTTTCTTTCTTTCTTTCTTTCTTTCTTTCTTTCTTCTTTCTTTTTTAGATTTTTTTATTTTTAAGTAATCTCTACACCCAATGTGGGACTCAAACTCACACAACCCCAAGATCAAGAGTCACACGTTCTACTGATTGAGCCAGCCAGGTGCCCCTCAGGACCTCTTTTGAAAGTGAGCACAGAGTAACTTTATTCACCTTTATTGTCTATATATTTGCTAAGGTTCATTTTCCATCAGTTCATCACCTTCATCAGTCGGCTGTTGTCCTTGCCATAAAGAAAGAGAAAAGTAGATAACTAGCCAGAAATCCATATTGGCCAATCTTTTTTATTCAGTTAGCCCTGATTTCAGTCTTTTGAGTATGTTTTTGGTTGTATCTGTCTTTTAGACAAGTGTCTGCTGAAAGTTAAGATAAATCAACATTTAGGTCTCTTTTTTCAAGCAAATTTCCACCCCTCAGGAATAGTAAAGTTTAAACAAGTAGCTGCCCCCAGCCAATTCTAAATCACACTTTCTACTTGATCTACCCACAAATTAGCTCAATCTGTCCACTTTCTTAGAATATACCTAACCCAATCCTCATTCCAGCCTTTACCACCACTTCTTTCTCAAAGAATTACCCCAGATCTCTTCTACTTCTCTTTTAAGACACTGTCCAAGCATCTCCTCCTCTGTGGTACAGTAGCAGGCTGGAGGCTCTCCAGAGCCCTCGTGTGCATCACTTCCCAATGCTGACTTCAGTGAGGTCACACTGGCAGCTTGAAATCTATTACTGTGAGTTACTTTTACCCTCTGGAAACTGGAATTGGCAGCACTAAAACTCAGAGCTGTTTTGATTTTTGTGTTTGAGAGCTGGGTGTGAAACATTTACTGGTATACTACTGTCCATGGAACCAACTTCAGTCTTCACCAACCTCTCCAACAGAGCTGAAGGGCCCGAGTTGGGTGTCAGATAAACTAGAGTTCTAGTTCTGGCTCATCAATTTAGTATTTGTGTGACACTGAGCAATTTATTTCACTTAAGTCAGTGTTCCTAAATAAAATAATACACATCAAGCCCCTGGCACAGGAGAGTGCTAACTAACATCAGCTATGATTCCAACAGCCCTTGATCCTTCATGTCTGTACCATTCCAAATGTTGATCAGCTGTGTTTCTGGTTGCATGTTGATGTCACTTGTAATTTGCTCTTTCTTTCATTGCAAAAGCCACAGTTTTAAAAATGGATCATCATAGTTATCTTGCTTAGTGTATGTGATAGACAGTGAATCCCCAGTAAATGCTACTTCAGGGCATATTTACAGCATAGGCATTCAGATATCAGGAATGTGTGCCCAATAATGCCTAAATGGCACATTGCAGAAGAGAAAGGCAGCAACAACTAGTGAAGAGAGCACCAGTTTAGGGTAAGGATGTCTAAATTTCAATCTCAGTACATAACATATAAAAACTGTGGGAACTCTGGGATTAGAAACTTTAGTTTTGAATCCCCATTCTGTCTTTAATTATCTGTGCAGACTTCACCGAGTTACTGACCTCAGCTTCCTCATCTGTTAAATGGACTTAAGAGTAGCTTTGTACTTATTTTCAAAAGTTAGGAGGGTCAAATGTTTTAAAAGATGCTAAGTATGTGGATAGTAATCTCTAAATAAAGGGTGGCTATGATCATTCTTCCACTAGTTGGTTGTGTGGTTTAATCTTCCTAAGCTTCACAGACTAACTATGCCTATAAAAATAAAAGGGCTGGTTTGGTGCTCTCTTAAGAGGTCTTTTTTATTTTGAACAAAATTCTCTGTGCCTGAAGTCCTTTGTTCTAGAAACAGGTAGCACACTTAATGCCAATATTCTTTGGTGAACAAACTCCCTCCTTTCCAGTCTCACAACTCCTAGCTCAGGCCCCCATCATCTGCACAGCAAGTTTCCAACCAGTATCTCCACCATCTGGCTCTACTTTCCCTTTTCCAGACTTCCTCCCGTCATCTTGCAACAGACAGTCCAACAGAAAGACAAATTTGATTATGTCACTCCCTTTCTTTAAAATCTCCATTGGAGTCATTTTACCTGTAAGATGAAAGCTAAACTTCCCAGCAAAATCTCTAGTCCTTGACATTCTTGCCCCTAGTTTCCTACTTCACAATCTTAGTTTCATATCACAACACTGTCTCATGAACCCTATGCTGTAATCAAATTGAACTGACTGTTTCCTAAACATACCATGGCAGCCTTTCTCAACTTGAGGCATTGCATATATAGTTTCTCAGCCTGAAATGCACCAACCCCCCCCCCCCCCACCTATCCCTTTGTTTTCCTGGGATACTCCTACTCCTATTTCAAGACCCACCTCACAAGTCAAGTTGGCTTTTAGGCCTTTCCTGATCCCCCTAGGCAGTGTTAGTCATGCGGCTTCTGTATTTCTACAATGCTAGCACTTACCTCTTTGAATTCTATTTATCTGTTTACAAGTCTGGCTCCTCCACTGACTCTTTAGAAGCGACGTACTGCAAGCCTGGAGTCAGACTGTCTGGTTGACAAACCCCTGCACCAGCACACACTATACATAGGAGCTTGAGGAAGCTACTCAACTTCTTTAATCTCGAGTTTTCTCACCTATAAAATGGAATCCTCCATTTTAAAAGTCAGCATAATAATTAAAAAAGAAAATGCATGTAAAGCTCCTACCTGTATGGCTGACATATATTAAGGGCTGAATGAATATTATAAAAGATGATGTTGATGATAACAATAGGGGAGGTAGGAGAGCTAGGAGAGCGGCAGGAGGAGAAAGAGTGATGAAGAAAAGAAATGCACTTAACAGTCCCTGGACCACTTCCCAGTGTCTGGCACTTAGGAAGTGTTCAATGCCTGTTTCTTGACTGAATGTTGTGCTACTTTACAGCACAGCTAAAGTGATAGTTACCAGCTCTTTTCTCATATGTGAGTCCATGATTTTGAATTAACTTTTGGGATGTCAGAAACTGAGGTGCTGAGGGAAAGAGGAAGTAGAGGAGGAAAAGGAGGGGAAGGGAGAGAGAGAAGTATTATATTGGGAGTGCAAATTACAAGTCAAATCACCCTACTTCACAGCTTTGTTTAAGTATTTCGATTGTATGTGTTATCAGGAACTGAAACAGGTTTCAGGAAAAAAAGATAAAAAAGGAGTGAAGAGGTGCAGATTCCCAATCTGGAGAGCAGCCCCACTACTAGGCACCACCTGGGTCTAAGGACAGTCTAAGTAAACTTCTTTGAAGTGCCTGGAGAGCCTGAGGGCAAAACAGCAAGCAACCCAGCAAGGGGTTGGAATGCAAGGGTCTTGGAATGAAAATGTGTGTTCCTGCAGGGAAGGAGGAGGTGGAGGGAGGGACAGAGCTCACTTGATAATGAAACCCTTGGACTAGAAAGGGCTGGAACCTTGAGAGTGGAAGTCCAGGTTAGTGGGACAGCTTACTCTAAAGGCATTTAAGCAGATAAAAACCTGATACACAGGACTTAAAAACTTGAGACAAATTATTTCAATTAGTCCAAAAGACCAGGGAATTAGACTAGGGGTGCAGTGAGGGTGGTATATAAGAAAACAAATTGGGGCAGAAGAATGAGGTACAGAGAGAAGCAGTGCTACAGCATTTATTTCAAAGATGAAGACGACGACGACGAAGAAGAAGGAAAAAAAAAAAAAACCCTCTCCTGTTTTCATTAAATAATGGATGTTCCCCAGGTCAAGAGGGGCAGCTGGATTCCCTTTTGCACTTGGCAGGAAAAAAAAGGGGGAGGGGGGAGAAGAAAAAAAAAAAAAGAGGGATGCTTTCGTCTTCTCTTCCTCCTCCTTTCTTGCAACCGAGTCTTCAGGTTTTCTTCTCCTTTGCTGACCAAGGCTTGCGCCTTTCCGTGCCCCCAGCAGCTTTACCACTCTATCCTTTCTACAGACCAGAATTGGGTGTGGTGCGGAGACCGCACCAGCCAGGAAGCTAACCTAGTTCTCTCTCCCTCAGGTTTTCTGTCCTCCCCTCCCCGTCCCTTCCCTCCACTTCCCGCGGGTCCCTCGGATCCTCTGCCTAGCAGTCAACTGCTCCCTACCGGCGTCGCAGACCCAGAGGGCGGCCAGTACTCCTGGAGAGTTGGCAGGGTACTCCCACCTTCGTCTTCAAGAAAGAGTGATTTGGATGGCCGAGGACCGTCCTGTCCACATCCCGCGGGACAGACACCGAGCGCTGTCCTTGGCTGCTCTCTCGGGACGGCTGAGGCAGGGACTGGGCCCTGGGAGAGCCCGGCTGGGGGCGCCCTAGGGGTGGACGCGCTGGGCTGGCCGCCTGGGGCACCGCACGCCCCCAGGATCGCGTGGCTCCTGCTTTGCGCAGCAGAGGTCGTGGGCAAATTGTCCTGGGATCCTATTCCTCTAGGTAAAGGGCCACCACGCCTGCGTTCTCGATCAGAAGTCAATGATTCATCATGTCCCGGGAGTGGATGGACTGACCTACAGAGAAGAATGTCACCAACGTGTTAAGCAGAATGAACAAGTACTGTGTGTGCCCTGTCATTATCACTGGCAAGAAGAAGTCCAAGGTTTTCCCAAATTTTTGCCTGGGAGCTCTCCTAGGAGCCTCACTCACCTCATAAACTTCCATTACAAATGGAGTTATTTTCCAGATAATAATGTCTACAAATGATGGTCACACTTAAATGGATACCTGGACCTACCAAGGATACATGCCGCTACTATAATTGGAAGGAATTCCTCAGGAACCAAGAATATGTGACTTCTGGAAGGCTGCTCCTTAAATTGCTCCTCTCCAAACCGGAGACAGACTCGTGAAATGCCTGACACCGCAGCCCAGTTGGTTGCCCAAAGTGAAAGGCCTGCTCATGTCTGAGTGGTTCTGGGAGATTGTTTTATATTTAGGTGAGAATACTGATCATGGCATAATTGATACATAGAAAGTTATTGAGCTGATGTGGGAAACAAAATCATAAATCCTTGGACAATATCTGAAAGGGAGCATTTAATTCTCTGCCACTCAAGAGAAAGGAACAGTTCAGGTTTCACAATGTATCTACGTTATACAGTCAGCCAATAAAATATAATCCCCACTCAAGCAATTAGAAGAGAGCACAGGGTTGCAGTTGGGATTTTTAGCTTGGTTAAAGCAAATAAAATACTGTAGAAGAAATGAAATCAAACTTGTTGAAACTTGGATTTTGCAGAAATATAAAGTAGCTTGGAGAAGATGAATTCAGGTGGAAAATGACCTTTTTATTATGTTCAGGAAGGCATTAGAATGTCAGGAGAAATGCTGGAAAGGAGATTTATTACCATAAGCACAGTTGACAAGTTCCATTTTGTTGAGTATCTTGGGTGGAGGAAGGAAACCAACATTTCAGGAGGTGACTGAAAAAGCTCTGCAAAGTGTTCAGTAATCCAAGAAGAATTGAGTGCGGAAGGAATGTGTTGCTCTTGGTCTGCTGAGAGGTTCCTGGAAGCCTCAAAGGATAGATGTGCCTATTCCTTGTCAGAATATTTGTACTAGATGGATTATATGAGCTATGAGATGGGATGGGTGCGATGTGTGTGTGTGCTTGTGTGTATGTGTGTGTGTGAATGTCTAGATATCTATACATTCAGATATTCGGAGTAAATATATGTATATCTATAGTTGAATATATATATGTGTGTATGTATTCAGAGATTCAGAGGACATTTTCAAAAATATAAATTATTTTTTGTAGTAAAGTGAAGTAACATGTATACATTGTTGTATATTTTGAAGGCCATGTCCATTTGAGATATACACACACCTGTGTTGCCTTGAGGGCTAATGTTAGCATTCCCGTTTTAAAGATGAGGAAATGTGGATAAAATAAGGGAAGTGAGGGGCGTCTGTGTGACTCAGTTGGTTAAGCGTCTGCCTTCAGCTCAGGTCGTGATAGCAAGGTCCTAGGATGGAGTCCCATGTGTTGGGTTCTGTGCTCAATGGGGAGTCTGCTTCTCCCTGTCCCTCTACCCCTCACTCCTCCTCCCCCACTCCTGCTCTCTCTCTCTTTCTCAAATAAATAAATAAATATTTTTTAAAAATAGGGGAAGTGATTTTCCAATTGTACTTTTCACTTTGCCGCAAAATCTTTCACAGTATTTGTGATTCACAAGCATGAACTTTAAAACCACATGGACTTCAATACATCCCCCTTTTTTTATAAGTAGGCTCCTTACCCATTATGGATCCCAATGTGGGGCTTGAACTCATGACCCTGAGATCCAGACCTGAGCTGAGATCAAGACCTGAGCTGAGATCAAGAGTCAGTCAGCTGAGCCACCCAGGCAAAACACATCCCTTTTCTAAACCATTTCCCTCTCTCCTTTTTAGTTTGAATATTTAACTGAAATCTATCAAAATTTTCAAAAATTCTCCATAGATGCTCACTTCCTATTCTTTTTCTTTGTTTTGTTTTTCTGCTTAGCACTTTTATTTAACGCACTTTACATTTTACATATTCATCTTGGCTTTTCTGCTCCAGAGAATACACTCAGTGAAGATAAGGAATTATTTTAGGGGGAGAGGTGCAGGTGGGACTACTTTTTCTTTTCTGCTATATCCCCAGTGCCAAAAAAAAACGTGCTTAGCAAATAGTAGGCACTCAGTATATATTTATTAAATGAATACACATGAATGCGTGTGTATGAATGAATGAATGCTTGAATATCTTGCATGATATGAAAGAATGCTTGAAAATGGCCCATTTGTCCATTTGAATCTGAATAGCAACTTTCTGCTACTGCTTTTTGTAATTGAGGGGTTCTAATTAATTACTTACAAGAAAAAAAAAAAAAGCTCACTGAAGGTCCCTGGACACTTGATATGGAGATGTTTCCCTTAGTTCTTTCTGAGTATCAATAAAAGGCAGTGTTTGGAATCTAACTCCAGGTCTCCAAATGATGCCTCTGCTATGGGCAAGGAGTATTTTTGTATGTCTTATGCCTTTGCTACCTCCTAGTCCCCCTTCATTTTGCTCTCATATGTGCACAGCCCTCAGGAAATACCCCCTGCCTACACCCAGCCAGGAATGTATTTTTCCTGGACCAGTGCCTTTTACTTAGGATCTTTCCAGCCTTTTCTCCCCTCATTAAATTTTACCTGTCCCTTTTTCCATTCTCTCTGGTGTCTGCTTTCCATACTGTTTTATACTTCCTAGGTAATATATTTTTATTTTGTTAGAATCAAGTAGTCTCAGAATTGGAAGGCCACATATTATGGCTTCTCTCTTGGTGAAGCAAATCTTTCTACAACACTGGCAAGTGAAAAGCAATATGGGTAAGAATTCAGTCTCTGGACGTAAGACAGATGTGCTTTCTGCCTTTTACAAATGATGTGACTTTGGGCAAATTACTTAACCTCTCTAAGCTTCAGGCCCTTCATTTAAGAATGATGTCAAAATAGATCTTATTTCCTAGGGCCACTGTAAATATTAAATAGGAAAATTCAGGGAGAGTGCATGGAATAATTCCTTGCCAGTAACAACCACTAATAAATATTATCTATGACTAATAACATCTTTGACAAATGGTCTTTCAGACTCAATTTCAATGCTATCAATGTTGGGGAAGGAGATCACCACTTTCTTGAGTCAATTAATTCTACTTGAAGACACATTGTCCACCTGCTATAAAGACCCTTTATAATTAGCCTAAACCTGCTTCCTTATAGCTTCCATCCACTGGTCCCCAGTGTTTACTTGGAGAAACATAGTATACCTATGTGTAGCTATGGACTGAACATTTGTTCAAAATCATATATTGAAGCCCTGACCCTCAATGTGATCTTATTTAGAGATGGGGTTTGAGCAGGTCATTAAATTTAGATGATGTCATGAGACTGGTGCTCTCATCATGGGATTAGTGCCCTAAAGAAAGAGCAAGAGACAAGAGAGCTCTCTCTCCATAAATACACACTGAGGAAAGGACATATGAACACACAGCAAAATGGGGGCCATTGCAAACCAGGAAGAGAGCCCTCACAAAGAGCCAAATCTGCTGGTATTTTGGATTAGACTGCCCAGCCTCTAAAACTGTGAGAAATAAACATCTGTTTTTTAAGCCACCCAGTTTATGGTATTTTGTTATAGTAGCCTGAGCTGACTAAGACATGTGCCATCTCTTTCACAAGGACATTTTTGAAATTTCTAAATACAATGATTGTAGCCCATCCCTATCTTCTCCATTTCAAGCTATGATTTTCCAATTCCTTCCACTGCCCTTACCTGTAGCGGTTTCTCAACCCATCACTAACTGACTGCTCTCCTCATGACGATATCTAGTTTACCTCTGTGCCTCTTCAAGAAATAAACCAGAAAAAGATGAAATAACCTAATTGTTGTCTTAACTAGTACAGATGACCGGGAAGATATTATCTTCCATGATCTGGGCATTCTATTCTTAATGGAGGCTGAGATAGAGAAATACACATTTTAAAATAAAATCCTGTGAAATATCATAGCTAAGCATCATTAATTTAAATAATCATTTGTTAGTATGTTAATAGGAACTCAATACATAGAGAGAATTTCAGCCATTCTGGGACCAGATGTCAGGGAAGATACTTTGTAGATGTTGGGGAATTAGTACTCTTCCTTCCTTCCTTCCTTCCTTCCTTCCTTCCTTCCTTCCTTCCTTCCTTCCTTCCTTCCTTCCTTTAAGATTTATTTATTTATTTTAGAAAGAGAGAGAGAGAGAGAGCGCGTGAGCGTGAGCAGGGGGAGGGGCAGAGGGAGAGGGAGAGAGAGAGAGAAAATCCCAAACAGAGTTCCCTGCTGAGTGCAGAACCTGACACGAGGCTCCATCTGAGGACCCTAAGATCATGACCTGAGCTGAAACCAAGAGTCAGATGCTTAACTGACTGAGCAATCCAGGCATCTCAGTACTCTTTGTATCACATAATGCAAGCTCCATCTTTCTCTCTTCTGTCTTCCAGGTACGTCAACTCATCTGTGCCCATCTGTATACAAGTCATAAAACAGAGCACAAACCCTTTACTAAGCATATAGCCAACAATTCTGATTTTAACAAGTAGCAAGCTTATGTCAATGTTCTCATCAATTCTTTGATGTAGCATAGTGATGAGAACATGGTTCTAGAATCAGGTATCTGGGTTAAAATCCTGATTCTGCCCTGTAACCATAGACAATTTTCTCAACGTCACTATAAAATGGGGATTTTTAAAAACAGATTATTTATTTATTTATTTATTTATTTATTTATTTATTTATTTGACAGAGAGATAGCACAAGTAAGCAAAGTGGCAGGCAGAGGGATAGGGAGAAGCAGGCTCTCCACTGAGCAGGGAGCCCAACATGGGACTCGATCCCAGGACCCTGGGATCATGACCTGAGTCGAAGGCAGACGCTTAACGGACTGAGCCACCCAGGTGCCCCTAAAATGCGGATTTTAATAGTTTAATACCTATTTTATAGAGGTTACTGTGGAGGTTAAATAATATAATGTATAATAATTTCACATGTCTATTATATAGTAGGTGCTTAAAAATGTTAAGTTTAAAAATACAACAATGGAAACGTTTTTTTCAGTTAGCAATTGGTTAATACCAAAAGATGTAGAAATGTAACACACTGCCAGTCCAAATATAGAGTCTTCTAAAATTTGTTACATATGTGCAATAACTAGTTCTAACATGTGATAGTCCTGGCATGTAACGGGCAGTCAATAAATCTTAGCTTCCTTTTATTTTAAGATACTTGGAAGCTTTGTCCTGTTTCTTTCAATATGTTATTATCCATGAATCTACTAATTAGAGTCACAAGTTATAATTAGGAGGTAGAATAACCTACAAGAGAAAGTCAATCTCTCTAGAGAGTTGTAAATTTTTGTTCTGAAGTTTTTGTTTGTGTCTGGAGGTCAGAATCCCAAGGGATCAACAGTGTAAAATAAAATAATGTAAAATTAAATGAGATAACTATACATAAGCTTCTATTACTTATGTATAGTTGTGTATGTAATAGGCATAATGGTATGTAATGGAACTTAGTAAACTTGATTTTTCTTTTCCTCACTTGTATTTGTTTTAGATGCTATAGAAAACATTGTAAAATAAATCCTCAATATATCTTTGTCTTTGGAATTTGAGTCAGATTTTTGGAAATAGCTAAAACCACTCAGAGCCAAGTGTAGTGAATAATATAAATGAAGAAGTTGTGTAATACCATTTTTGGTCAAAAACGGGTTGTGATGAAATTAATGAGACATTTACTTGTACAAGCTTGTAAACTGGCTCTGAAGGCAATTCTAAAAAGGAGTTCCACACATGGTTTCGGCAGTGACAATATCTTTGGAATAATTTTAGATTCCTTTTCGCCTTTAATCAAGCCATGTTAACTCCACCCATATGTGGTATAGCCATATCAGTTATTAAAATATTGAAATAACTCTGTACCTAATACTAATAGCTCCTGACCTAAATTCCCCTGAATATGTTTTCCCCAACTTCAGCTGCCTCATCCCTACATTGGGTTAAGTCATGGAATAGCAAGGGGTCTCAAACCCCACTTTAGAACTATAGCCAGTGTCAATTTGGATTGGCTGATGCCAATGCCATTCACTCTGCTAATTGCTTTAAGTGTTACCATTGTCTGTCATACTGTCTTACCAGCAATTTCATTGCTCCAGAAATGCTCATTTGGATGTTAAGCTTGGATAGTTTGTATAACATCAACAACAACATCTTTCTGAGGCAGCTAGAACAGAAAATTAGTAGTTCTTCTTTGGAATGACTGATCACTTTCAAAATTTCATTCCTTAATAAGGTGCAACATGCATTAGATTAAGACTTGAGAGATATCTACCATCAGCAAATAAATGCTTTCTTCCTGTTTGCAGTACGGTTGGAAAGAATCTTAAATATCTCTGGAGTAAATTCCAACACCCTTATAGATGTTAAGGCATAATTAATTCTGCCAGTGATAACTCTATGGGATTCCTCTGTATGATAAAAAATAAGCAAAATAAATTCCTAGATGCTTATATGGCAGATCAATCAAATCTGGAGACATGGCAGGAAAAAATCTTTGAAAATCCACTTAAGTATTTATGGCCGTTTACTTTCACAGTTTTTAGTTGTTCCCCACTGTACTCATCTCATTGATATTTTTAGTGGTCACAGAATGATGATTCTTTCATTTTCATCATAAATAGCCCCACCTTATTGGCAATTTTCTATCAGGGTTTCATTTGGCATTGACTGCGATTGCCAGCTATTGATAGCATATGATCCCACACTGAGGCTGGAGGAGCAGCTTACCTACACTAATCCCAAAGACACTGTATTATGAAGTGAGCACTGTATTATAAATTCTGTAAATAAAACATGTTATAAAAAACTTTTATAATTAAAAAAAATGTTTATTTATATACACTTGAAAATAATTCTGCTTTCCTTTTTCTGTCCCTTGCCTTTTACAGGAAAGGAAAAAAGAAAAAGCGATGGAAAATAGAACCAAAGAACCCTAAGACTGCCGGTCTCTAGTCCTCAACACAGTGCCTGGCACATAAAGATGGTCAACCAACTATGGTTAGTGAGTGGAAAACTATGTAGGCATACACACAATGTGCCTTAAGTACTTTCATCAGTTAGAATTTTGGAACTCTTGGCTGCGGTCCCTGTGGTAGCCCAGCCTGGAGTTTGGAGCAGTCAATGCCCCTGACCCTCCCCCAACTTACTTTCTAACTTGAGAGAACTGCATGATAGATGGTATATAGGAAGTTTCTGAGCTCTGTTGTCAAAAGCTTTCTCATACTGAAAAAACGGAGCCACTTTAAAAGCTATGGGGTGAAACAGTGTGATAAAGATGTCAGAGTCCACCCTTTCCTAGGATGCTGTGCTTGAAATAACTAGAGGAGGCTAATGAAACAAGGAGAAAGAAATGGAAGCAAAAGATGATTTTATGTTTATTGCTAAAAGGGCTAATACCCACTGGGGGTAGGGGATTGTTACAAAGTGATAGAACCCAGACAGTAATGTGGTTCTCAACACAGCAGCATAGAAGTACATAGAAAGCAACATAGAAGTACTATGAAATGTTGTATAATTTCATTGATCTCTTTGAGAATACAAATTTAGTGTTTCACAGTTGGTCACGGTTTCATTACTTGGAAAAAACCAACTAGAATGATTTATTAGTTATTTCCTGCTGTATAACACATTACCCTAATGCTTAGTAAAAGTTAACACTTGTTGTCTCTGTTTTTTTGTAGGTCAATAATTTGAGAGTGGCTTGGTTTAGCAATTCGTAGTATCCCATGAGGCTAAATGAAGATGTTGGCTATGGCTACAATCATGTGAAGGCTTGACTGAGCCTGAAGGATCCCTCTATGGCTCCCTCACATGGCTAGCAAGTTGTTGCTTGTTGTTGGTAGGCAGATACTATACTATCTGTAGCACATCTATCTATCTATCTATCTATCTATCTATCTATCATCTTTCTGTCTACTATCTATATAACTATATATGTATATACACACACATGACTATATGTATGCATGACTGAACAACTATAGATATGTATATATATACATTTGTATATGCATATCTATGTATCTCTCTATAGATATATATATAATATATATAGACATGTATATGTATATATAGTATAG
The DNA here is from genome assembly GCF_029215605.1 of Mirounga angustirostris. Classification (NCBI taxonomy): domain Eukaryota; kingdom Metazoa; phylum Chordata; class Mammalia; order Carnivora; family Phocidae; genus Mirounga; species Mirounga angustirostris. The sequence goes on along the minus strand of NW_026991709.1, from coordinate 51,495,740 downwards.
ATATATATAGTACAGATATGTATGAGTATAAATACATATTTATCTCTCTACATAATATATATACATATATGTCTAAAGATAACTATGGTATATATAGTATATATAGATGTGTATATATGTATGTTTACATATAGTATATATAGAGTGTACTATATATTATACATATATTTATAGATACTATGAATGCTTAGAGATACTATAGATATATATAGTATACTGTGGATATATATTAAATACCATAGACATAAATAAATATATAGGTAAAATACTGTATTTTACCAAGTTTCTTGGGTCTCTTTCAGGTGATTTAGCATATGATCACTGTTCTTATATACTGATTTTCTAGTTTGTTGCAAAATCACCTTACTCTCAAATTCTTGGAAATATATCGGCTAAAATATCTTCTAGCCTTCTTAAATGATGCCCACACCCCCAGAGTAGTGAGTATGATTGCTCTGAGTGATCATTGCTACTCTGGGGATCTGAAACAATCATCAGAATCAGGTTTAGTATAAAGAGAAAAAGAAAGTGTTTATCAAAAGATTTTGCTTTTGTTTTTGTTTTTGATTAGATATACTGGAACAGTAGAGTACAGAGATAGAATTCACAGTTTACTGGATAAATATAGTTGGATATTGATAAATCCTATTACATTATCTGAAAGACAAATCATGGTGTTTCTCAGCCGTTAATTTGGCAATATGCCAACAGTCAGATTTATGTCCATGTATATGCACATGTTCATGTTTTAAAATACGACAGCTATTGTAATAGACCATTTGTTTTTTCTAATGTAATTTTTTTTTTAAAGATTTTATTTATTTATTTGACAGAGAGAGACACAGCGAGAGAGGGAACACAAGCAGGGGGAGTGGGAGAGGGAGAAGCAGACTCCCCGCCGAGCAGGGAGCCCGATGCGGGACTCGATTCCGGGACTCGATTCCGGGACTCCAGGATCATGATCTGAACCGAAGGCAGTCGCTTAACCAACTGAGCCATCCAGGCGCCCTCTAGTGTAATTTTTTGTACTCAGCTCTCAACTGTCTACTTTAACAAAAAAGGGGCTGTGGCTTGGATAATTTTTTAAAATAATGACAACAATAATGCTAAAATGTATTTAGTTCCTATTAACATACTAACAAATGATTATTTATTTATTTTATTTTATTTTATTTTTTAAAGATTTTATTTATTTTTATTTATTTTTTTAAAAGATTTTATTTATAAATGATTATTTAAATTAATGATGCTTAGCTATGATATTTCACAGGATTTTATTTTAAAATGTGTTTTCTCTATTGCTGAGTTGAGTTGTACTAAAATTTCAATGTCCACTCCAATAAAAAGTGATTTAGAATAATTAATACTTAAAAAAATAATGACAATGGTTAAAATGTATTGCGTGTGCTTTGCTCTAGGTCTGGTGCTACTCAATGTGTGTAATCTCATTTCATCTGCTCATGATGACTCCATGAGGTAGACCTACTTTTCCCCTGTATATTGAAGAAGCTGAGACACAGAGAAGTTAAGGAATTTGGGATCACACAGCTAATGAATGATATAGTAGGCCAGCCTAATTCAGAACTACAGTATATGGTGTCATCAAGTATATTATTTTTGAACTCTACAAATTCTGAATAAATGGGTGGTCAGAGAGAAGTAATTAAGAACCCTATATAATGAGAAAATAGTTCATCCCTAGATAATGTACAAAAGGGAGTTGATTTAATGTTTAAAGAAGGCAAAAAAGAAAGAAGGAAAATAGAACAAACAGCTAAATATATGAATAAAGATTAGTCAAATATAGTTAATGATGGATAGGTCATTGAGAAGACGTGACCACTGGTTGAACTGTGAGCTAGACCTAGACAATCAGAGGCTTCCTCATAGCCTTCCCTCATAGCCTTCCCTGTCCTTGGGATGTACGTCTGCCCACTGTTCCATAGCTGGAGCCATTTCAAGGACATAGCCTTAAGAGTAGGTGTTGCTGAGACCATCTGGACCGAATACATGACTGAACTCAGTGAAGGGCCTCTATATAAATTCTTGAGATTTCAGTGGACAGATGATGAGATATACTTCCAGCTGCCCAAGACAAGCCTCAGATATAAGTTCCCTTGCTTATTAAAACTGCTACCTACCAATCTGGAGAGATGTGCCTCTTTCTTCAGTCTCTCTTGCCCTTTGTCTATGGGGCCAGTTTGAGAACCAACAGTTGGTGAGCCAGCCAGGATACCTAAGAAATGGGTTTTAGGAGAGGCATCCTGGGAGAAACCCCACATTGGCCACCGACCTCTTTACTGGAGGGGTAACCCTTATGTTAGATGCTTGTGGACCCTTGTGTGAGTACAGAGATGTCCCGATAATGCCAGCTGGTCTAATGAGTTTATTTGATGAATTGTGCACAGTGCACTGAGGCAGAGAAGGAAGTAAAGGTGCTGCACTGAGTGGGCTGGCCTCTTTGTGGGCAGTTTGGCTAGATGCTGATGCTCAACTAGAGGCTGAAGCTTAAGTCAGAAAGCTGGAAGAAGATCTAAGATCAGAGAAGGACATGCAGGTATCTACTACTCTGCTAGCTTCAGGGCTGGTAGACAAGGTGGGAAAGCAGGATAATAGGTTGGAGACCTTAGCTGGCTGTTTTGCAAAGCTAGTGGGGTTCAAGTTGCTGTGGATTAAGGTCCAAGCACTTGTGACAATGCCTGATTGGGACACTAAGAGGTAGAATCCCTGGGAAAGTAAGGAGAACAAAGAAGAGGATGTGATGGACAGTGAAACAGACGCAAAGCCCTGTGCAGACTAACCTCTAATACAAGGAAAAGAAAAGTCCAGCAGCAAGAACTCCAGCTAGGGTGCAGCCCCTAATTCAGGAAATGTTCATGATGAGAGAATATACTCTAAGTTTATTGATACAGCTACCAAGTTCCAGCAAAAAGCCAAGCAAACTATCCCAGCATGGTTAATTGGCTATGGGATATGGGGGACGATGGCATTTCTCTGATGGGGCAGAAGGCAGAGAAAAAGAACAACATTACCACACACTGCCCTCTGGCAACACCCGAAGGGTTCTCAAGAGTTCAAGGAACCCACATCCTCATAGATTACATTATTCTAGCCTGCAGGGATGCTTGGCCCAATGAGGGGGGATCTAACTGGGCATGTGGGACCCTGGAAATCTATAGAGGTTGAATAACAAATCCTTAGGGTGTTGGGAATGAGACAGGCAACCTATGCCCCTGTCTTTGAAGGTCCTGATCAGGCCACAGTCACTACAAGAATGAAAGCTAAGATACACTAGTCTGCCCTCAGCACTTAGCATGGCATGCTAATATACATGCAGAAATAAAAAATGATGGCTCCTATTGATACTGAAGCCAAATGCACTCTAATACAAGGTAAATAACCTGCAGAAATTTTCTGGCCCCCTCAACACTATCTATGGGTTTTGAGAGGCAAACACTGTGGTCAGAAAGGTCCCTTTGACACTGCAAACTGGGTGTTCTCCCCCGTGAGAATACGAGGCTTTATCTTTCTAATACCAGAGAACATATTGAGCACTGATATCTTACAATACCAAATTCTGCAAATCTCTTCAGTAAAGTGCACTTTTGGGTTAGAGTAATCAAACCAGTGCTGAGGGGGAAGAGCCAACTGGGAACCAGTAAGTCTACTGAACCCACAAAAAATGTTAACTGTCAAACAATATCAGTTGCCTGGGGGGCATAAGGAAATTGGAGAAACTACCCAAAAACTGCACTGAGTGGGTATTTTATGCCCTGTCCCTAGTGCTTTCAACAGCCTGGTATGCCCGATAAGAAAGCCAGATGATCTGCTCGTGGCGGATGGCTGTGGACTATGGAGAACTGAACAAGGCAGTGCCTCCCATCCATGTGGCTGTGCCCAGCACTGCCATCTTAGATACCTTGATCATGGTCCTTGGCATGTGGCAGGCTGTACTAGACTTAGCAAATGCTTTTTTCAGTATACTCCTGGCTGTTGAGTCACAAGATCAGTTTGCCTTCATGTGAGAAGGGCAGTAGTGAACCTTTCGAGTGCTTCCTCAAGGCTGCACAGGCTCACGGTATGTCATGGGATGGTAGCCTGAGATCTGTCCCTGATTTCCTTCCTCACATCAGTATGTTAACACATGAGGTCTTGCCTCTGCTGCAAGACATTGTGCAGACTTTGCTTGCACTTCTGTGAGGGAGAGGAGAGGAGTGAAACAGGAAAGTCATGGCCCAGGCACCGCCATTAAATTTTGGGGAGTGTTGGTTGGGTAAGACTCATGTTGTCCTAGAAGCTGTGGTTGGTAAGGTATAAGCCTATCCAACCCCTAAGAACATGAAAGAGGTACGAGCCTTCCGTAGGGATTTGGGGGTTTTGGACGACCTTGATTCCTCACCTGGGGCAATGCCTCTGCCCCTTATGCAGTTTGTAAAGAAAGGGCATGTGTGGGACCGGGGATCAGAGCCGCCAGCTGTCTTTGAGAAGGCAGGAATACCGGTGATGCAGAGTAGAGCTCTGGGCATCCCCCAAGCAAGGCTCCCATTTAAGTTAGTTGTATCTGTGACTCCAGGAGGTATGCGGTGGACACTAGCAGAGAAAACAGAAGGAGAGAGAACCCCCAGGAGTTTGGTCCTCGCTCTGGAAGGGGCAGAAACGAGGTATATCCCCATAGAGCAACAGCTTCTAGCAGAGTACACGGCGCTCCTCTAGGTAGAGCCTCTCGTGAAGGAATAGCCTCTCGTGGTAAGAAGTCCCTTCTATCGAGGTGTGGGTTGAGACTATGTTCCATTGACCGACGTCTGCCATGGCTCAAACTCCCACTTCGACGAGGTGGCATGCCCATCTGCAGCAGAGGGCAGAGGGCCTTGCTGCCGGCCCACTGTCTCTAGAAACAGGTGCTACTAGGCCCTGTAGAGTGTGTAGAGCCTCCAAATGCCCCCGGCCTTCTTCCTGTGGGGGCCCCTGTGGCCTGTAGAGGGAGTGAGGAAATTCCCACTGATGCCTGGTAAACACATTAGTCTAGTTCAGGGCAACCCGCCCCCAGGGACTGCCATCACTCTTCAGCCCAACACCATCGCCATCGGGATGGAAACAGGAGAAAACCACCGCAGCCGGCAGGCTGAAGTCAGAGCAGACTGGCTGGTGATCACTCCTGAGCCCTGCCTGTTATCCCTTCGTGCTGACATTTGGGCTGTTCTAAAGGGATTAACCCTATGACTTGGACAGGAAGCCAAAGGATTGATAGTCATGAATAAGCTCTTGTGGGGGCAGGATATGTGGGAAGACATTTGTGTTCACCTGTAAGAACTGATGCAGTCTTCACTCTCTTCCATGTCTCAGCTCATAAGGCACTGACACTCCCTGGCAATCAGGAAACTACTCCCCTAGCTTGGTACAACTGACCTGGGCAGTTGACCTTTGAGTAGATACAGCAGATTGGGTGCAAAGCCAGAGTGATCACTGTAGAACCTGGGTGGGATTGTGTATTGCCAAGAATGCTGGATTGCCCTTGAAATACAGTGACTTAATTAATGTAATAGTAACAGCATGTCCTTTGTATTCTAAACAACACCCAAGGCAACTGCCAAAGGAGTCTGGGGCCATCCACTGGAGTTCCTAACCAGTGAGGGGTTGATTACATTGCCCCCCCTCCAAGTGAGGGTTCTAACTGCACAAACCAGGCTGCCACCATTAGGGGATTAAAGAAGCTGAGTGCTCTAATGTACTCTTCTGGGTTTTAATACATATGAATGATCAACCAGTAGGCCTATTGCTTCATATGTCAGACTGGGGACCTCTGCTGAGGCATCCAACACTATATAGTTATGGAAATCTCAGGAAGTAGCCATTGCCCAGGCTCTCACGTTGGTTCAATGAGTTATGCTGCTGAGAACACCAAGCCCCATCATACCTGGGAAAGGTGCTATCTACTGGAATTTGCAATGGCATGTCCTACTGGGATGGGTGATTTCCTTTGCACGCCTAGGTGAGGGGGAATTACTCAATTTCCACTGGGATCCTATTATCTGGCAGCAAGCTGGCCCTGTTTAAATGTACTATATCTGGAATGGAACAGACACCATCAAAAGATGGAAGCTGGGAGTCCTGGTCTGGCGTGTCCCACTCCCAGTCCACTGCCTGACAGTGCTGCCTCCCCCAGCCCGCAAGTATGGCATATACCAGCAGGATAAGTTCCTAAAGCTGCCAACCTCCCTCTCCTCAAAGCCAGATGGACACATTGTTTTCCCCTGGTATAATCATTTGGCTGCCATCTTTGTTCATTCCATTGGCCTGGAAGGATGTTATAGCACACATAGAAGCCCTTAAAAAAATTCACCCAGCAAACTTTAAATGAAAGCTGGTGGGATGCCTGGGTGGCTCAGCCTGTTAAGCATCTGCCTTCAGCTCGGGTCATGATCTCAAGGTCCTGGGATCAAGCCCCACCTCCGTCTCCATGCTCAGCAGGGAGTCTGCTTCTCCCTCTCCCTCTGCTGGCCGCTCCCCCGCTTGTTCTCTCTCTCTCAGTCAAATAAAAAATAAAAAAATCTTAAAAAAAAAAAAAATCACAGTAAAGTCACTCTTTACCAAAGACTGAAATGTCTCTAATGAGAAAACTGTCCTCCAAATAGAATGGCCTTGGACATTATTACTGCATCCCAAGGGGACACCTTTGCTAGTATCCAAACAGGATATTGTGCGCTCATACCTGATGAGTTTCCTAATATATCATCTTTATTAAATCACACAAGTGAACACCCTGAGTGGCCAAACCTCAGCTTAGGGGACTTAATAAATCAATGGTTCGAATCATGGGGCTCTTGGCGGAAAAACCTGTTACTTATTTTGGGAATCATCATCTCACCTGTGTTTTCTCGGGCACCTGCCCGAACAGTTGCTGTGGTATCTCCCATTACCGCCAGATAGCCGCCAAAGGAGTCACCTCCATGCTGATGAAAACCCTTTCTGCCTGCTCAGGGCACATTTCGGAAGAAGGGTGTGTGCAAGATTGTAAGAGCTGGTCCCTAGGGGTGGAGTATTGGAGGGGGTCATTGAGAGGACATGACCGCTGCTGACCCATAAACTGGCTGTGGGGAATGGGAGCTCCTCCCCCATCGTGTCCTTGGAATGCCCGTTCTGCCCGCGTTCCCAGGGCCAGAGCCATTTTCGGGGACAGAGCCGTGAGAGAGCTGAGGCCATCTGGACGGTACCCCTGACTTAACCCAGGTAAGGCCTCTATATAAACTTCTCCGTTTCTGGCGTGTGGATGCAGAAGTCCTCTTGCGGCTGCTGAGACTAGCCTGTAAGTAAGTTCCTTGTGGCTTAAACCCGCCACCTGCCAGTCTGGAGTGGCTGCCTCTTTCTTGTCTCGCCTCATGTTCTGTATACAGGAGCCAATCTGCAAACCAACAGTGGAATATTCAGAACTTAATTTTTGTTGGAATCAAAATCCTATTTGAATTCTTTCCTAACTTACTAAGCTATGATTACAGAAGCCTGATATTACAACATGGGAGGAAACATGGCAACTGTGTCTTGAGATATTGCTTGTAATTACTGGTATAGATAGGGATATTAGAAAAAACATCTGTAAGATTTATTGCTGTTTCTTCACGCATGGAGAAACTAAGTATAGATTACTTAGAGTTTGCCTAAAAGATCTATGAATTTATGTTATTGCAGATTATTTATTTTTCCTGTGTTCCTTACAATAATGTGATGAAAAAAATATTCAAAAGGCTTAGGAAAAAAAGAGGAGAAAGATAAATTCAAAGCTACAAGACATGTTATAGAATTAGTTTCTCTCCTACCACCTCTTATAAGTGTCTGTTTGGTTTCCTATAATGTCAAATACCTAGGAGTAGAATATATACAGACTGTAGAATATTCAAATATTTTTTTAAGCAAGTGCCTAATACTTTTACCAGTTCACTTATACGTATTTCCAGTGTGTTTGAGATTAAGCCATGAACATACATAAAACAGTATCAGCCCATTATTGTTTCAGGAACTTTTTCCACTTCAGATCATAATCATGTGACAGATTATGTGGATTTACAACTTGCAGCTAGAATATCTTTTCAACTGTGTTTATGTTACTCTTATTTCATGTATCATCTTCCTGGGCTTCAGTCTATAGCTGTATCTTATTCTAATCTCTTGAAGCATAATTATTTGTAACATTCATTTTTGTCACATCTTGCTTTTTATTTAAATTCCCTAAACAGGTTTTCATATTTCAAATCATAAGAACTTAATCGATGTAAGGGAATGTATACTTAAAAAAAAAAACCAACAATCTCTTACTGAACCTAACAATTAATATTTATTGAATGAAGTAATAAAAACACAAAAGTTGTTTAGCCAACATAAAGCCTCTCCTCTTTACAAGGTGTGCTGATGTTCTGCACTTTAGTAGAAATGAATAGGTACATACATTAATTTATTAAAGATCTATATATTTGTTTATTAAAGATATTTTTAACCAGAAAAATTATAGGTTAAAAAAAAAACCCCACTTTTTTGGCACTTCTGTCTCCTTCAAAGCAAACAAAAAAAGGTACATGGTAAAAATAATTTCAGGAAATGATTATTGAAAGAAGAGAAAACAGCACAGAGTTGCAGCATTAGTAATTTTTTTTTCTTTCTTTCTTTTTTTTTTTTCATTTTTTAATTCTTATGTTAATCCCCATACATTACATCATTAGTTTTAGATGTAGTGTTCCATGATTCATTGTTTGTGCATAACACCCAGTGCTCCATGCAGTACGTGCCCTCCTCAATACCCACCACCAGGCCAACCCATCCTCCCACCCCCCTCCCCTCTAGAACCCTGTTTGTTTTTCAGAGTCCATCGTCTCTCATGGTTCGTCTACCCCTCCGATTTCCCCCGCTTCATTCTTCCCCTCCCGCTACCTTCTTCTTCTTCTTTTTTTTTTTTCTTAACATATATTGCATTATTTGTTTCAGAGGTACAGATCTGAGATTCAACAGTCTTGCACAATTCACAGCGCTTACCAGAGCACATACCCTCCCCAATGTCTATCACCCAGTCACCCCATCCCTCCCACCCCACCCCCCACTCCAGCAACCCTCAGTTTGTTTCCTGCGATTAAGAATTCCTCATATCAGTGAGATCATATGATACATGTCTTTCTCTGTTTGACTTATTTCACTCAACATAATACCCTCCAGTTCCATCCACGTCGTTGCAAATGGCACGATCTCATTCCTTTTGATGGCTGCATAATATTCCATTGTATATATATACCACATCTTCTTTATCCATTCATCTGTCGATGGACATCTTGGCTCTTTCCACAGTTTGGCTATTGTGGACATGCAGCATTAGTAATTTTTGCTCAGTGTTCCATAAAGCACAAGTATAGATTCTTAATAAAAAAATAAAAGTGGAAAAACACAAATGTCAAAAAATTTATTTATGTCAAGTTTGAGGTTTGATAGATGACTTCCTGCACATTATTAAATTAAGTTGCTAGTTCATTTTCAGAATCCATTTTCTAGGCGGTTCAACAGATGTTTACTAGTCAGTTTTAAATGGAAATGCATATTAAAATGGCTCAAATTATTAACATGCAATACAATTTGTCCAAAGATGGAAAAGACTCGATGGAGTGGCAATCTCAGTGTATTTCTTTGAAAATAAGATTTTAAAAGTTATCAGCCACGTACAAAAGCTGGGAGAGAAGTCTTGGTATTTGCCACTTTTCTAAGGGCTTTTTCATGTATTCCTTTATTTAACCAATTAGTAATGCTATGGAGTAGACATCTTCTAATCCTTGTTTTAGAGCTAATGAGGATGAGGCCTCTAGAAAGATATTTTAATCAAGCACCTTGTAATGCATGAGAATATAATAAGCTCTTCTAGGTGCTGTTCCATGCCAACTCTTCTGCTTTTGTTTACTCTGTTTCTCTGCTTGCAATATACTTAACCTCCTGGTTCTTTGTCTGTCAACTCTTCTTCATTCTTCAAAACTCACTCATCTCACCTAGTGCCTAGTTCTTCTTCATGAGGGCTCACAGAGCACTTATTGCACCACATTGAATTTATCTGTGGTAGATTTCACTTGGCTGTTAAACCGCTGAGGGCAGGGATGATGTTGTACTCACCTGTAGTCTTAGCTGGTGGAGTTCCCTACAAAGCAGAATCTGTTATGTGCTATACTTTATAGAAAGGTGAGATTTCAGGGCAGAAAGAGTGTGTCAAAGAGGAAGTAGGACAGGAAAGGAGGGAAGGAAAATATTAGGCCGTTGTTCTGAGCTGATCACAGCTTCACAAGATGACACAGCTGGTTACTCAGCGCATGGGATGTCTTTCGGGGCAGCCATAGAGAAACACTACACCTTGGAAGAGTCATGTCAGAAAGAGAAAGAACAGAGTTTGTTTGCTTCCTTCTTCCTATCTCTTGTCTTTTACTGGTTAAATTGAGACCCATTGGATGTTACCACTCTCTGCACTTCTGGATTGTTCTCTGGAGCACATAGACCAGCATTTCATCTGATCCTCAAAGTAATGGGAACAGCCATCACTTAACATTCTGATTTTTTTTTTCATTTTCGATGTTTTTGCATTAATTTGATTTTACCTTGCTTGCCTCTCCCTAGTCCCAAACCTTCTGTAGAAGTTCATATTCCCACGTCTGGGTTGCCCAATATGTCACCAGTTTAAAGTGGACAATTTGCATATCACCAGATGCAGGACCTTAAAGATTACCAGACTCCAGACAAAGCCAGAATCACCCTAAGACACTTTCATTCATTCATTCAACAAATATGTATTAAGGTTTTGTGTACCACTAAAAGTGTTAGCAGACACCTGTGAAAATGACGGACAAAACTATTATATCTAAAAATCTAACTTCTATTATGATATCCTTTAATGAATTTTTTTCTGGAAATTTGTATTGGTGCCTAAAATACAATTTGCCTATGTATGTAACTAAAATATAAAATATTCAGCACTTTTTTTTTTCTTAAATACTTAGCACTCATGCTCAATTGTTTGCTTTCACATCAAATTACCATTTCATGAAAAAATATTGAGAGCAAAGTCTGTAAGCATGCCCTACTTCCAAAGTACATATTCAAATATCTTTCAGTTTTTAAAAATATTTTGGTTGACAGGAACCTAAGAGAGATCAGGAAAAATATACTTATGTACTATTCATTACATTTCACGTAGAGATAATGAATGACACAATAGTATAAAGTTCAGAGAAGGGTAACAGTAATGAATATCCGTATAGCTGAACTTCCCAGGTTGAAATACTATGTCAAAATTCACTAATTTACCAAGTATGTCCTAATATAACTCACTAGTATACTAAGTGTACTGCTGTAATTCTCTCTAAGGAAAAAAAAAAAAACATAATAATTTGAAGCAGAAGTTGATTCATTATTGCAACATACAAATACTTAACACTAAACTCCAGTTGTTTTAGAGTTGATATCGAGGACATGGTATACTAGATAATGAGCAGACGCAGACTTGAATGAGTGACTAAGAACATATGGTAAGAAACTCAGAAAGATAAGCTAGATATCATTGGGAATTTTAAATGAGTTGGGGAAAAAAACTGAAAAAAATCACTGGATTTTTACAACAAAGGAGGTATCAAGAGGGTTTTGTGATGAAATAAATAGAAATACCTGCAACAAAAAGCTGCTTCCCCTTATGCTAATTGAAGACTCTGGCTCTTTTTTTTTTTTTTTTTAAGATTTTATTTATTTATTTTGAGAGAAAGAGAGAGAGCACGCTCATATGCAAACCAGGAGAGGGGCAAGGAGAGGGAGAGAGGGGGAAGGAAAGCGAAAGGGAGAGAATCTAAAGCTGACTCCAGGCTGAGGGAGGAGCCTGAGGTGGGGCTCAGTGCTGACCCTGAGATTAGGACCTGAGTGGAAACCAAGAGTCGGTAGGGTAGGTCGCTTAACCGACTGAGCCACCCAGGCACCCCTGGCTCATATGTTTTTGAAGACCAGTAAATAAACCTGCAAGATTGTGGTAGTTGATGATGTAGCAGGACACAGAAGGCAACTTTTTTTCCCTTCATATTTTGTTTTCAAAGAAATAAAGTAGAAGTTGAGGCATTAGAAGGGAAAGTAGTAAAAGGATCTATGTCAAACTGGGCTACCACTTTGGCATTAAGAAGAATAAATGGATTAAGACATTAAAATAAGAGATGGAGTATAAATCCCCAGATCACGACAAATAAAATTAGAAAATAGATTATGACCATGGAAAAGTAGCAGTAATAGCATTTTCTCTGTTACAGACACCATGATTTAAGGAAATCTAGGGTAAAACCATTCAAGAGATGTTGCTGATAATTTGTATCTCCTGGGTATGTTGCATGTTTTCTAATTTTCTTTTGATGAGTCACTTTGTGTTATAAACTACTATTTATTCTAACAAGACAATGCCTGGCAATTACCCATATATTTTCTCCTGTTATTAAGATTCTTTGTTGATAATCAACCCTGATTAATCTGAATAAATTAGTGAAGTTAAATCTGCTCACATATATCACCCACTGCTTTCATATTCATATTTACAGGAATCAGGGCACAAAATAAGCCTTTAAGTAATCTTCTATTCAATTGCTCTTTCAAAAACAAAACGCCAAATTAGTGGATGGGTAAAGCTTCATTGATTTTCTACAGAAATATATCCAGTTTTTATAGACTATTTTAGATATTTATTAAAGACAGTACCATTTAGTAAATATTCCTTATTCTTGAGGATTTCTTACTTTTCAATACATCTACGTCTAGTGTGTTATAAAACAAGGACATATATGATACTCATAATGTAGTAAGTAGTAATGAATATAAGTATATATCACTTCATTAGCAGATTATTTATATTAATTGATAACATTGTTAAAGGAAACTCTCAGAATATATATCATTGTGACTAACAATTACATGGTTGTCATAATTTTCAGTGATTTAGGAAATAACATTAATTATGATTATTTCTATAGTCTCGATTTTAAAAGCAATTTAGGTAGAACATTTTTTCTTTAATTGTTGTAATTTATTTCAAAATACCCAATACCATAATTATAGGAAAACCTTTAAAATCAGCAATTATACCACTGACAAGTTGTGTTCCTCGTGTGCACATGATAATACCTCTTACCCACAAGATTAGTGATAGCTTGTCAATGAAATGCCATCCTTACTTCTCAGCATGGGTATATTAATACCAAGGAGTCTGAAAAATTCTTTCAAACAGAAGAAACATTTCACAATTATTTCCGTTTAAATCTTACGTATTTTACCATGGCTTCAAAGGATTCCTTTTTAAAAGATGAATTTTGAAAACCATTCACACTAAACCATTAAGCAATGTATAGAAATTGATAGTCATCCCAGGGAAGAAATCTTAGAGACATTTTTGTGGCTATTTAGGAGTAATAATGTTACAAACACTATCTTGGGCACTTGGAATCTTATTGTTATTTCTAAACTCAAAAATCGGAACAATCCAGCATAATGGAAAGGCTAGTGTTGGCAACAGAAGAGAAGATCACTGCCTTCTGCTTGGATAGGACTTGAAAGTGAAAGCCTAGTTCATGTGATTCAGTGAAGCAGTAGATAATGGAGTTTGAATCCACTCTTCTCAAGTGGGTCGTTCAAGATAGTCCACAGTCTGATTTCAGATAGTAATTTGCTTCTGTAGCCTGTCCCCACCTTTGCTTGTGTCAAATTCTATTCTGGCTTTAAAGCCCAGTAATGCTATTACCTTTTAATAGTATTTCCCTCAGTAATTCTAGCCTATGTGGTCTCTTATTTCTCTTAAATCCTATAGTTTGTGCCATACATTTCATCTTTCTCTCTTTTTCCATCTGTTCTATAATATTAATTTCATGTCTACTGTATACTAAATAAGTACATTATCTCAATACTCAAAAACAATCCCTATTATTACTCCTATTCTAAAGAACAGAAAACTAGGGATATTTAAACTAGGATATTTAAATTATTTCCCCAAATCACATGTAAGAGACAGATCTAATATTCAAAATATTTGACTCCAGAAGTGTCATTTTCCACTATATGCTGGACTCTTTTGCCTTATGATATCAGCACTTAATAAAATCCTTGATCAAGTGGTTATACCAAAAACATGAATGCAATGAATAAGTGGATACAAGTTTTAAGGTTTTAAGGCTCCCAAGTGGATGATAAGTAACTTAAGGTCCAGGTTCATGACTTATACTAATGTGAATGTTCCTAATGGTGTTATAATGGTAAATGCTGTAATTGCTAGTGCTTCTTGAAATTTTTCTGGTAGCTATCCTGTACATACATTTTCCAGGTCTGCTTGTCTGAGCAGGCATTTAGAACTTTCTAGGTTTTCTTTTGGGAAGAATTTGAAGACATTACTGTTCTGCAGTGCTCTGAGGCCAGGGTGAGTTGGAAATCATGGCAAATATGTACATACAGAATCAAATTGAGAATATTTGGGGAAAACAGAATAAATGGATGAATTGAGTGACTGTTTATGTATCTTTATCATACTGTTACCATTAAATTGAAAACATAACCTGCATTTGTGAAATTTTTATATTATTATAAGATAGTACCATTTATTATTCTGTTGAAAATAATATAGCCTTCCATTGGCTTTTGTTTTAAAATATGGGTTATAGATTGGGATGTTGAGAAGAAATATAAAATATTATAAATTACTTGTCATATACAGAGCTTCATAGAAGTACTTAAGAACATTACAAAGCCTCTGGTATGCAATTTCCTACTTTATTACTGATTCAGAGACATTGTAGATAATGAATGAAGCCAAGCTATTGACCAATAATAGGGATTTTCTTTTTTTTTTTTTTTTAAGATTTTATTTATTTATTTGAGAGAGAGAATGAGAGACAGAGAGCACATGAGAGGGGGGAGGGTCAGAGGGAGAAGCAGACTCCCCGCCGAGCAGGGAGCCCGATGCGGGACTCAATCCTGGGATTCCAGGATCATGACCTGAGCCGAAGGCAGTCGCTTAACCAACTGAGCCACCCAGGCGCCCAATAATAGGGATTTTCTAAACATGAAAAAAAATCATGTAAGAGAATGATGATTGAGTGGAAGATAAATGATATTATCCTTAGTAAAATAATTTACTGAAATTTTTGGCAAATGATGTGAGCAAGTAATGTTTTCTTTTCAAGACATTTTTGCCTTACCTTATCCACAAAGAGAAGTATATATATTTTTTCTTTTTTACTATCACATAATTACTGATATTTAATATTAAAAAGATCACAATCATTATATCATCACTTTTACACTTCTATTTCTAGTTCAGTGAGCAATGACAATAAATGATACTATGCTCAGTTAAGTGTTAAAATTTAAAAGAAGTATGAAACATGCAAAATACTAGCACATCCAATATTTATGAGCAAAAGTGTTTGGCTGGTCTACATGAGATTAGCATTTTTTCAATGATCACAGAATCTCAAGCCAAAAGAAACAAACAAAAACTGTTTAATGCAAATCAAAGGATTTCAATCAAATCTAATAAGCTGAATATTGGCAGACAGGGTGGGGGAGTTGTGAAAGACACTAGAGGTCAGGGTCGGTTGAGAAAAGCACATACAACTGTAACAATTTCATTTGAAATAATATGGCTTAGTATCAGTTTATTGCAGCTCTAAATTCTACCCTTTCATTGCACATGTCTACATTGTAAAGAGTGTGCCAGAGCTTGTTTTCAGATAACTGATGCCAGTAAAAGCTGTACTAAAGAAAATCTATATGAGGACAGATTTGTAAATAGATGAAATGTTTTGGTATATGTTATGTTTTTGTTTGTTTGTTTGTTTTGAGAGAGAGAGAGAGAGAGCCCTTGCGAGTGGTGGGGGAGAGGGTAGGGGCAGAGGGAGAGGGAGAGGGAGAATCTTAAGCAGGCTCCATGCTTAGCATGGAGCCTGAGGCGGGGCTCAAACTCACAACCCTGAGATCACGGCCTTGAGATCATGACTTGAGCTGAAATCAAGAGTCAGATTCTCAACCGACTGAGCCAGCCAGGTGTCCCTTGGCATATGTTATGTTAAATTTCAGCACAAATGTTGTTCAAGGGGTTTCTGCAGCATAAAGATGACATAATTTATTAAGACTTATTCTAAATCAGGAACATACAAAATGCCTCAGGTTATTCTTTCTCAAGTCCACAGCACTGTGGTGAAATGAAATGTAAGGGATATGTCTACCTAGTTAGGGCACCAGATGTTGGTTAAGTCCAACACAGTTAACTACCTCTCCTTAGCAAGAGCTGAAGTTGTTCTTTATCCCAGGATGATATACCAGCAACAAAAGGATTAGTCAATATAAATACATTGCAATCAATGATATAAAACTAGTATGTTAATATAAATAAGCATATATGAAACAAAATATAAATATAGACTTGTAAAAAAAATAAGGTGTATCTAGAAATGTCTGGTTATTAGTGCAAATATTTAATGATAATATTTTGATGCCAGGCCTATTTTAGGCCTAAGACAAAACCCATGTCCAGTTTATTGTACTACACTGCTTTTCTGTACTAATTGTTTTTTGCTTACTTGGTGAATCTACTAGTGTATCTGTCCAGCTCTGTTACTTCTTATATAGTTCTTGGTCTTTTTGTTTCTTCAATCCATGTTGTTGCTGTTGTATCCCATGTTATCCATTCTGGTTCAATTCAAGTTGATATATTCACTGTAATGAACCTATTTCTATTTACAGATGCTTAGAATTCAGTCTCTAAAATATTAGACTTTTGGTCTTAGCAATAGAGGCTGTGGTGCTATTATAATTGCTCTTTCTTTTTCTTGTGTTTTTACTTAAATAGCAGCAAACAAAGAGAGGCAATTTATATTCTATGACCCTGAAAGTTTTCTTCTGGACTGAACTAGAATTGTGCTGGAAGGGTTTGATAGGTATCAAGAAGACTGCTAATCAGGTTTCTTTTCCTCTTTGTCTTTCTCCTTTTTTTCTCCTTGTACGCTTCCTCTCTTGTATTGCCCTCCTGTTATTGTGGAGGGTACTACAGCTCGAGTTGCCTAGGCATATTGATGTTTCTTATCCTGAAAGACCTGCTATGGCTCATCAAAGGATTTTCTTCAATCAAAGTGTCTGCCATCATCTTTTTACTTAAGTAGGGTTTCTCCCCCTTTCTACTACACTATGAAAAGGTGTATGTCAACTGAGTTGCCAACTTCTCTTGTCTTCAAGCTGAAGCAACCGCAGAGCCTTGCCCTGGTGAGAATGAGAGTTCCCAAATGCTCAGCAGGTGTTTGGGTAGTTACTATGAAAAAGACTGGCTAGAAATGAAAGAATTAGAAGCTAAGCAACTTCAAATACTTTTGAGAAATACAGTAAGTAGCTCAACCTCTTTTGTGTCCCTACTTCTATTACAAGGTTGAGACAAGAGTTTATGACTTAATGATTCATGCAGATATATAAAAGAAGGAACGTGGTTTAAAGATGAAAGAGTAGAGGAACACTTTATTTTGCCATCTTGGCTCATGTATTCTTTTCAAGGTCTTCCACAGTTTACATGCATTTTGAGGGTTTTGTAAATGACAGGAGAAATGATAACGGAGTCCAGGTTATAGCTTTTGGCTTGCTCATGGGGAAGGGAGCAAGGAGTGGGGCTCGGATGAAGTCACCTTCCTTGAGCACGTGACTACATGGAAGAAGGTGAAAGCCCAGTGAATTTGGAACACTGAAGTGAGAAAAGACGGTATTGATGAATATAGTTGGGAGTCAGATGACTAATTACTTGCATGCACTAAAAACTGTATCTCTCCAACAGATGGTGTATGGAGTAAATCTAAAGGGTTATATCCAATTAGAAGCCTAGTACTATTTCTTCATAATAATCATTTTTGTTTGTTTGTTTGGTTGGTTTAATTCTAGAAATGAATATTTTAGTCAAGGTTGAAAATGACCACAGTCGCCATAACTGTTAATCTTGTCCGCCATATTGCCCCTGAGTCTGACCAAAGGACAGAAGAAAGTTAAAATAGAGAAATGGTTGCTTTAGTTTCACAAATAACATTCTGAGTCTGAGGAATTATGACAAATCATCTCAGTTGTGTTTTAGAAAGAACTGTCAATAAATTAATTTTGACTGCCCTGTGCTTGAACTGTGCCTCCCAACCCCACTTCTTGATCAAGACTTCCAGGAAGTTGAAAAAAAATAAATAAAACAAAATATAATGAAAATAATTGGCAAAGTTAGAGGGACAACGCCTCAAATGGAATTCAGATGAAGTCACACATAAATGTATTAGGTTAAAATCCTTTTATAAGTAACTTATTCTTTAAAAAATTGAATTAAATCAGTGGGAGTCTTGGGCTGAGCCATCAGTTCCAATTCAATAATGAAGGTACAGTGGGGAATGCTATTTCTCATGGAATTACTTCTGCAGATAAATGATTGATTGAAATCATCTAATGATGACTGGGCATATTATTTATCTAGGTTTTACAGTTTTATGACATATTCATTTGCATTTTCTAACTTCCAGGATTTTCTTAAAGCTTGATCCAGTAACCTCATTGATTTTAAAATTTTAAAGCTGGAAGGGATGTCAGAATTTTCTTTGTCAAAAGAATTTCTCAGTCTCAAACTAGATGATTAGACCATATCTATGTTGCTGCAAATAAAATTCAGACATATTTTCTTCAAGATGGACTCAAAGTTTAGTATATATTATATTAATGAAAAATTCTTTATCTACTCCAGATTAGAATGCCCCTTTATCCTGATATTCCCACAGAATGCAATTCTGTCATCTTTCTCAACAAATTTTAAGATAGAATCTTGACATATTATCTTCCACAATGACTACATACATATAATCCATTATTGACTACTGACACATTATGAATAAATAAATATAGGAATTGTTTATAATACAAAAAATTAAAGCTATGTTAAGAGGAATATAAGAACAGTGTAAAGGTCTTTCACAAGTTTATTAATATGTAGTCAGGAACTATCTATTGATTAATATGTGCGATCTTGACATGAGTTAATTATAACATATAAGTTAACTTTGTACTTACACTGTATCTTCTTAAGATAAATTTGAATTTCTTAGTTTGTCAAAGGTCAAAGAGCTTCCCTATCATAAAGAAAGGTTTGTTTTAATAGATTCAAGGAACAAATGCAATGTCAAAAGCTTTTGCATCCCTTCAAATTGCCCTCTACTGGCTGTGGCTATGGCCTCATTTTAATAAATATCATTAAGTAAATTTTTTTGGTAGGTTGAATAATGGCCTCCTTATAATGGAACCTGAGAAAGTATTTTGTTGCATGGCAAAGAAGAATTGAGGTAGCAGATGGAATTAAGGTGGCTCATCAATTAATCTTGAGATGGGGAAAGCTTCCTAGGTTATCCAGGTGGGGCCAGTGTAATCACAAGTGTCCTTATACATAGATGAGGAAGGAGGGAGTAAATGAGGGCAGCCTCTAAAGTTAAAAAAGGCAGGGAGGGGCACCTGGGTGGCTCAGTCAGTTAAGCGGGTGACTTTGGCGTTGGTCATGATGTCAGAGTCTTAGAATGGAGCCCCATGTCTAGCCTGGGGTGGGTCAGGCCCGAGCTCAATGGGGAGTCTACTTGTCCCTCCGCACCTCCCCCACTCATGCACCTGTGCCCTCTCTCTCTTTCTCTCAAATAAATAAATAAAATCTTTTTTTTTTTAAAGATTTTATTTATTTATTTATTTGACAGAGAGAGACACAGCAAGAGAGAGAACACAAGCAGGGGGAACGGGAGAGGGAGAAGCAGGCTTCCTGCTGAGCGGGGAGCCCGATGTGGGGCTCGATCCCAGGACCCTGGGATCATGACCTGAGCCAAAGGCAGACACTTAACGACTGAGCCACCCAGGCGCCCCGAATCTTTTTTTTTTTTTTTAAAAAGCGGGGAAATGGAATTTCCTCTAGAGCCTCCAAAAAGAAGTGCAACCCTGCCAAAACCTTAATTTTAGCCCAATGATGGTCATTTCAGACTTCTAACCTCCAAAACTATAAAATAATAAATTTGTACCATTTTAATTCACTAAATTTGTGGTAATTTGTTATGGCAGCACTAGGAAACGAATATAGCAGGCATTACTCTATTCTGTAGCCTTAAATTTTTTCCTGCTAATTCTAAGAAAGGTCAAATAAAAAATATTTGAAGTTTATAATCCTTAACCTGTCCTAATAAGATTTTATTCTGGAAATAATAGGACTTTCTCTTCCCTATTTCCCCGGGTGAGAAAGGCAGACTTGGTAGTGATGGTGGTGGTCTCAACTGAATATTTCTTTGAGATCTTGATCAGATTTTGTTTGAGCAGTCTTGTTATAGCTACAAATCCTTTTCTTTTAATACACTGGGCCTGGAGACATTTGAAAATGAACCTTGGCCCCGGCCTCTCCTCCTTTGGAAGCCCTTTATCTACTGTGGTAACTTTGCTTTCTGTCTCATTGACTTTTCCTGGGGTTCTGCCTCTCCACTGAGCCCCCTTTGATGGAAACCTCAGTGATTCTTTGTGTTTTACTCCAGGCATCGTTCGTTCTATAATCTGCCCCTTCAGGGCCAATCTCACCCTAACTCAGGCTCAAGGTTTGGGGCTATTGCATGCCTATATGGAGGATTTAGATAGATTCAATGTTTGTCCCTCTGAGAGAAAAAAAAATGAGGCTAAGCCCCAAGGCATGCCTAAGAGTTACCAGGTATATTTCAGAATGTTTCTCTTGCTAAGAATATGACAGGCTCCTAAATTTTTAAAACAGATTTTCTGGCTGCCTGAATGTTTGGCATCTAAAGCATAGGATTTCTTCTAATAAACAAAACATAATATCACTTCTTCAGGCAATGTCAGGAAGTCTAATCAAGAGTTGACTGTGAGCCAACACCATCAGCTCTATGGAATTGTAATAATGGAGGCTAAAGATATATTAACTATTCATTTCTCTAGGTTTTCTAAGCTAAGTCTCTGTATCAAGTCAGGTCAGCCAGAATAACATACCTGAGCGATATTAGCTTAGTTCCTTTCAGAAATACTTTCATGGATATATGATTTAATGTTATGTTTTCAGCTTTTATAGAGGGTCGATATAAGAAATGGCCATTTGAACACTTCTTTATTGCTTGAGAAATGAGAGTTGAAGACATTATCCATTATGTAACCTGGAATCTCTCATATAAGACTCCACATGATAAAAGACCTTAAATTTTGTGTTGGTAAAAAAAAAAAAAAAAAAAAAAGTTTTACCAGGCAAACTTTTATGTTTCCTTTTACCAGCAAGTGAAAGCCATATGCGACAATGGGTCTCATTAACAATGTTAGTATGTAAACAAACAAAGAAACAAAACCTCATAAAATTATTCAAAGTAAAGCTTCTGTCACAACAAGGAGTCTCCCAGAATAACTTGTCAAAGTTGTAAACATTGATTTTGAGTGCAACCCCTTTTCTTACCCCAGCCTTTAGGGAAATGGGGCTTTGACAAAAACAAAATGCAAGTGAGGCCTTTTCGAATGATGTTCATTAATGCCCCTGTACATAAACTTGATAGGAAGCAGTGGAGCTGAGCTTTTCTACTGAGTAGTTAAGATTCTGGTTTAATTAAATCCCAGATAACCCCACTTATTAGCTGAGGCCGTGAGCTATTTATTTAACCTCCCAGTTCCAGTTTCCTATCTGAAAAGTAGAAATGATATATCTGCCTTCTAGGATTGTGGTAAAGATTAAATGAGTTAATTTTTATGAAGTACTTAGCACAGTGCCTGGCAGGTAAGATACAAGACTCATTAGCTATGGGTATTGTATAAATGGGTGTGGTAGGTGGTAGTGGTGGTGATGACGGAGAGGGTTATGACAATGATGATGAAGGTAGACCCAGATGAGGACAAATCTCTCTTCCCTCATAATCTTTTTGACTTTTACTATGGTGCTTCATCCTCAGCTTTTCATCGAGGACACACCTGCCTTTAAGAAGCTGAATAGGCCCAGGGAGGAAGAACAAAGCCTTCCTCAGGAATGATTCTGTACTATGTTTTCAGCGAGAAGTATAAAAAGTGTTAGAGGTTTTCTTTCTCCAATTGGAGGACCAAGATTTAGACTGACCAGGCTTTTTTCTCTGAGCCTCTTGCCAGTTCTGAAAAGACAACTATGGTTGGATTAATCTTGGGGAAAGGAAGGACCAAGCTCTACTTTGTTTTGGGGGAAAGAAATATTAAAGGGTCTCTTTGAACTTCATGCTTGGTCTAACTCATATCATAAGACACAGTGGCTACATAGGAATTTATGCAGAATCCCTGACCAGAATAAAAGAGTGCATGTAACTTGGAGCAGTGATTTGCAAACGTTTTGGCCTTGAGGACCCTTAAAAATTACTGGAGATGACAAAGAGTTCTGTTTATGTGGATTATAGTTATTAATATTTACTACATTAGAAATTAATATTGAAAAAATTAAAAATTAACTCATTTGGAAATAGCAATAATTAACCCATCACATGTTAATATAAAAACTATCTTGTGAAAATAACTATATTTTCCAAAGCATGAAAGATGAGTATAGTGGAATTATTTTACTTTTTTTTTCAAATTTACTTAATATTTGATTTAATAGAAAGTGGTTGAATTCACATATCTGCTTCTGCATTCAGTTGATTAAGATATGTTGTTTTGGCACAGTAAATAAAATAAAGCCAACATTACAAAGATATGTAGTTGGAAAAGGAAGGAATATTTTAATAGTTTTTTGAAACAATTATGTATATTCTTTTCACATTATCCTACTCTACAAGTGATCATTTCTTTTTTTTTTTTAAAGATTTTATTTATTTATTTATTAGAGAGCAAGCGAGAGGGCAACAGCATGAGAGAGGAGAGGGTCAGAGGGAGAAGCAGGCTCCCTGCTGAGCCGGGAGCCTGACGTGGGACTCGATCCCAGGACCCCGGGATCATGACCTGAGCCAAAGGCAGTCGCCTAACCAACTGAGCCTCCCAGGCGCCCCAAGTGATCATTTCTTAAACATTAGTTGCAGTGTACAAACTCAAACCTTATCAATGACCTTTTTGACTCTGTTACATTAAAATCATTAGACCATCTTTGCATATTCTACCATGCTTGATTTTGTAACATCATGCATTTGTCATTTGGAAAATGTTGGTCCACTGAATTATGCAGATTTCCAAATGTTGAAACATTTTATTATGCAATATTAAATAGTAACATTTGTTAATCTCATTAGAAAAGTCTTTCTGTATTGACAAGGGGTCAAGCTCATAGAGACAGATATAAATTTTTCAAAATCCTGGTCTTTGCTTGAAAGCTCAAATCTTATCTCTGCCAATAAATGCTGTCAGTTGTTTCCTTTGAGCGTCAGGCTCACTATGTTCATTTTTGAGAAAATATCTGCCAGATGCCCAAGTTTGAATAACCATGGCTTAACTGTCCATGGTCCTTTCCAGTAAATTTAGTGCTCCATTAAAAAGTCAGCTAGTTCAGCTTGCAACTGCAACACTTGCACAAGAGCTTTTCCTTCAGATAACCATCATATGTCAGTGTACAGCGAAAGTGATTTATATTTAAAAAGTCATGCACTCAAGGGTTGGAAGGAAATAAAATTAATAATCTTTACTGCTTCGTTAAGGACATTCCTGAGTGAAACTGACATTGTTACTGCAAGTGCGTAGCAGTGAAGAATGTAATGATGACTAATTCTATTTGGCGCCACTGCTTTGTTTTGTCCTTAGACATCCACAGTTCCACCCACTCTTGGTTTTGGTAGCATCAGAGCAAATATTAACACAGTGAAATAGGCAAGCGATATCTTAGTATGACTGTGAGCTGCCATGTCTTATTTTTGGAAAACTAAGTGAGCTGATTAACTATTATGTGGAATTTGAATTCAGAGATTTGGGACAGGGATTTACAAGAACGTGGGTGAAGATTGTCTACGTCACCTAAAGCCTACCTTTTTCTACTACTTTGCAGATCAGATAGATCAAACTTTATAGTTCCTCATTTTAGGCACCAAGACCAGGAGAACCAACCATGAAGACACTGATGTCATTTTTTAAATTATAGTTTCGTGTTAATTTAATTAGTTTTGGTCAGTGTAAGTCAGTGTACCCATGTAAATATACACCAATTATTTACCTTTAGAGTTTTCTGTATTTATATGGACTGTTATGGCATAAATTGTGTTCTCTCAAAATTTGTATGTTGAAGTCTTAATCACCAGTACTTAGAATGTGACTGTATCTGGACATAGGGTCCTTAAAAGTTAATTAACTTAAAATGAGGCCATAAGATTGGGCCCTAATCCAATATATCTTTGTAAGTCTGTATAAGAAGAGGAGGTTAGGACACAGACACATATAGCAGGAAGACCATGTGAAAATATAGGGAGAAGAGGGACATCTACATACCAAGGAGAGAGGCCTTAGAAGAAACCAATCTTGCTGACATCTTAATCTCAGACTCCGAGCCTCCACACTGTGAGAAAATAATTTTTCATTTAAGCCACCCAGTCTGTGGTACTTTGTTATGCAGCCCCAGAAAACCAAACACATGCACGATTAAAAGAATTTCAAGCAGCGGCACAGAAGTATAGAGGGAAGTCAAGATTAAATTATATTCAATCATTTTGGAAAACAAAGAAGGATGGGATACTGACTGTGGCCGTTTTTTATTCATAGCCAAGGCTTTCCCTGCAAGTCCTTCTAGGGCTCTGAGAGTCCACTTTAGTCCTCATCCTCCTCATCTCAACTTTCCCTTCCCCGTTACACACTTTTCAAGTGAATACGCTGTATTTTCAAATATTATTTTTTTTATTTTTTTAAAGATTTATTTATTTATTTGAGAGAGCGAGAATGAGAGAGAGAGAGAGAGTACATGAGGGGGGGAGGGGCAGAGGGAGAAGCAGGCTCCTCGCCGAGCAGGGAGCCGGATGCGGGACTCGATCCAGGGACTCCAGGATCATGACCTGAGCCGAAGGCAGTCGCTTAACCAACTGAGCCACCCAGGCGCCCTCAAATATTATTTTCTTAACAACAAAACCTCCCCAATACTAGCAGAATGCTACTGCCCAAATAGATGATAAATTTTACAGTATTCAGGCATCAGTGTAGAATATTCTAAAGGCTTGTTGTTCAAAGTCCCTCCACAGACCAGCAGCATCGATATCAATGAAAAGTTGGTCAGAAATGCAGTCTTGGGCCCTACTAAACCTGCTGCATTAGCATCCACATTTAAAAAATATTCTTATGTGATTCTTAGGCACAGTGAAGTTGGAGACACTGCATGCACTAAAGGGATATGTTTAGAAACATCTTTTTTTTTTTTTTTTTTATTGGACTCAAATATTCTGTAGAAAGGCAAGGCTTGGAATTTCCTAAAAGAATGTGCCACATGTGGGGGTTTTCCAGGCCACATACAGTACGCTTGTTTTTGAAATCATTTTTGCAATATTTCAGTCCCCAGGGTGACAGTATATTTTGCTTGACATATGACTTCTCTCTTCTAGGAAAATCCAGGACATGAGGTGGTTCTGCAGGAAGCAATGACATTTCTCTTTCGGTATTAGTACTTCATGGAGAAAAAGCATTTATTACTACAGTTGACAAAAAAATTGAGAACCTTTTACATGCATTTTCCACAATTGAAAAGCTTTTTCTCATCCCTGCTGTCTTCATTTTTTATTATTCAGTGAGGATATCTCCAAATCCACTATACAATGTGTTCTGCGTGTACATTTCCTTGTTAGATCATTACTGAGTTGTATGCCTATAGTGAACTGCTTCACAAATTAATTTGCATCCTGGCTGGAGTCTAGCTGTTCACTATGAAGTGGTAAATAGCTGGATGTCTTAGACATTTTCCCTATACCTTTGGTAAATCAGAATTGAATATATTTTCCCAGGAAGTATACTGTGGGACTCTGAGAGTCTGCTGAACATCTCTCCTGTCACAGTAGTGTTCAATCTCGGCACAGATTTACTTAGGGAAAGCACTTTTCTGATGGTAGCACCACGAACAATCTGTCAACTTGAAAAAAAAGTTTTTTTCATCTTCATAAAGTGCTGTGATTGAAAATCCATTCTAAAGAAGTTGCCAGCGGTATCATTTTATTTGTAGATCCTAAAGTAATATTTACTGGCATAAATGTGTAACTGACATTTAGGCCTGCCATATGTTGTTGACTATTTTAATGAGAATATTGGTTTTAAGCAATAATTTCCACATGGGGAAGTTACATCTTTATTTGCACTTTTAAGTTGTTTATACAACTATGAGGATGAATTTAAACTTAGACATACAGTGGTGTTCTTTGACAGAGGTATTCACCGATCGTCCCACATAGCATGACCATTATAAATCAAAACAACAGCCCTCCCCACCCCCATATGCTGACATTTGGCAAGCCAGCTGGTCTAGCTTGTTCTTGGAAACCCATATCATCCTTTGTGTCCTTCCAGATGCTTCTAGCAGATAGTTGCCAAAACTTGCCCAAATAAAAATGGGAGAATAAGAGAGGCATTTGACATCTTTCCTAGAAACTGTAGTAGAAGGTTGCCTTTATGTTTTCAACACAATCATTTCTAAGATGACACAATCTTTAAACATTTGAAGAATTGCAGTATGTTATCAGTTAATGATCACTGGCATTTTTCATATTTAACAATAGTTCATTCTGGGTGAATGGGCTGACCTCAGACTATATAATGTATTTGTACAGGGTTCCAATGGTTTTTCAATAGTTGCACTTTCAATAGCTGTACTTCTAAAAGATAAATGCAAACACATGCAATAGGTTACCACTCATTCTTCATTTTCTTTTTATGAAAAAGAATGACCTTAGGAAGATACCATTAATTATGTAAAAGTTAACACACTCTTCCTCAAGATTATTTCTGCTGAAAAATCCCTGGTGACTAAAGATTTTAAGCATCTTTATAAGTACTTACTTCTCACCTCTGTATATATTCTTTGATACAATATTTTGCCCATTTTTAAGTGTTAGTTTTATTCTGATAAAAATTCTTTATACATTCAGGATTCTGTAAAAATCCTTTATACATACATAAATGAAAATCTTTATTAGACATGTATTTTTTAATATATTTTATCCCAGTCTGTGTTTTGTCTTAAAATTTTCTTTTTTATTCAAACTTCATTGAGATATAATTAACATACAACATATAAGTGCAATTTTAAGGTATACAAGTGATGATTTGACATATGTATATATATATAGTGAAATGTTTACCACAATAAGATTTGTTAACACATCTATCATTTCATATGGCTATCTACCTCTCTCTCTCTTTTTTTTTTTTTTGTGGTGAGAACTTTTAAGGTCTTAGCAACTTTCAGTGAACAATTCAGTATTGTTAACTATAGTCACTATGTTGTACATTATATCTCCAGAACTTTTTCATCTTAAAATTGGAAGTTTATATTCTTTTGCCACCTTCACCCATTTCCTCCACCCCATTACCCTTGACAACTATCAATCCACTCTCTAATTCCATGAGTTTTTTTTTTTTTTAGATTCTTCATGTAAGTGAGATCATACAGCATTTGTCTTTCTCTGACTTATTTCACTCAATGTAATGCCCTCAAATTTCATTCATGTTGTTGCAAATTGAAGGATTTCCTTTTTTACTATAGCCGATGACACTTCATTGTAGGTTTTTATGTATATATCTCCCTTTTTTAATCCATTCATCCATCCTTGGACACTTAGGTTGTTTCCATGTCTTGGCTATTGTAAATAATGCCGTAATGAACATTTGGTTGCAGATAAGGCTTTAAAGTAGTGATTTAATTTTAATTGAATAGTTGCCCCAAAATGTAATTGCTGGGTCATATGGAAGTTTTGCTCTCAATTGTTTGAGAAAACTCCACATTGTTTTCCATAGTGGCTGTACCAGTTTACATTCCCACCAATAGCACAGGAGGGTTTCCTTTTCTCCACATCCTTGCCAGCACTTCTTATCACTTATATTTTTGGTGATAGCCATTCCAACAGGTGTCAGGTGATATCTCTTTGTCATTTTGATTTGCATTTCCCTGAAGATCAGCAATGTTAAGTATGTTTAAATGTACCTGTTGGCCATATGTATATCTTCTTTGGCAAAATATTTACTCAGGTCCTCTGGCAATTTTTTAGTCTGATTGTTTTTTGTTATTGAGTTGTATGATATCCTCATATATTTTGCATATTCACCCCTTATCTGATAGATTCTTTGCAAATATTTTCTCCCATTCTACAGGTTGCCTTTCATTTTGTTGGTTTGGAGGTCTTTTATTTCTTTTTCTTGCCTACTTGTTCTGGCTAGGACTTCCAGTACTATGTTGAATCAAGATGATGAGAGAAGGTATTCGTATCTTATTCCTGAGCTTAGAGAAAAAACTTTTAGCTTCACACTGTTGAGTATGATGTTAGCTGTGGGATTGTCATATATAGCCTTTATTGTGTTGAGGTACATCCCTCAATACTCAGTTTGTTGAGTCTTTATCATGAATGAATGTTGCATTTTGTCAAATGTTTATTCTGCATCTATTGAAATGCTCATATGACTTTTATCCTTCATTTTCTTAGTGTGGTCTATTAAATTGATTGATTTATGAATGTTGAACTATCCTTGAATCTGGAATAAATGCTACTTAATCATGGTTTATAATCCTTTCAATGTACTGGTGAACTCAGCTTGCTAATATATATATTTTTAAAGATTTTATTTATTTATTTGTCAGAGAGAGAGAGGAAGCACAAGCAGAGGGAGCAGCAGGCAGAGGGAGAAGCAGGCTCCCTGCTAAGCAAGGAGCCCAATATGGGACTTGATCCCAGGACCTTGGGAACATGACCTGAGCCAAAGGCAGATGCCTAACTGACTGAGCCACCCAGGTGTCCCAGCTTGCTAATATTTTTGTTGAGGATTTTTGTTTACAAATTTTCCATCTGTGTTCATTAGGGATATTGGCCTGCAATTTTCTCTTCTTGTAGTATCCTTGTCTGGTTTTGGTAACAGGGTAATGATGGCCTCATAAAATGATTTGCAAGTATTCCCTCCTCTTCTATTTTTTGGAAGAGCTTGAGAAGGACTGGTATTAGTTTTCTTAAAATGTTTGGTAGAAATCACCAGTGAAGCTATCTGGTCCTAGATTTTTGTTTTTTGGGAGGTTTTTGATTACTAAGTCAATGTCCTTACTAGTAATTTCTCTACTCAGATTTTCTCTTTCTTTATGATTTAGTCTTGGTAGTTGTATATTTCTAGGAATTTATCCATTTCTTTTAGGTCATCCAGTTTGTTGGAGGATAATTGTTCATTATAGTCTCTTATGATCCTTTGTATATTTTGGAATCCATTGTAATGTCCTCTCTCTTATTTCTAATTTTATTTATTTGAGTATTCTTTTTTTCTCAGTAGGCTAGCTGAAGATTTGTCTGTTTTGTTTATCTTTTCAAAAAAATAATCTCTTAGTTTTATTGATCTTTTCTATTGTCTTCTTAGTCTCCATTTAATTTATTTCTACTGTGCTATTTGTTATTTCCTTCCCTCTATTAACTTTAGGCTTAGTTTGTTTTCTTTTTTTAATTCCTTGAGGTATGAAGTTAGATTGTTTATTTGAGATGTTCCTTCTGTGTCTTCTCTTTTTAATGTAGGCATTTATCACTATAGACTTCGCTTTTTTTTTTTTTTTCTCTGCTAAAAATGCTTTATTTTAAACTCAATTTGTTTTTTTTTTTTTTTTTAAATTTTTTTATTCTTATGTTAATCCCCTTACATTACAACATTAGTTTTAGATGAAGTGTTCCATGATTCATTGTTTGTGCACAACACCCAGTGCTCCATGCAGAATGTGCCCTCCTAAATACCCACCACCAGGCTAACCCATCCTCCCACCCCCCTCCCCTCTAGAACCCTGTTTGTTTTTCAGAGTCCATCGTCTCTCATGGTTCGTCTACCCCTCCGATTTCCCCCGCTTCATTCTTCCCCTCCTGCTACCTTCTTCTTCTTCTTCTTTTTTTTTTTTCTTAACATATATTGCATTATTTGTTTCAGAGGTACAGATCTGAGATTCAACAGTCTTGCACAATTCACAGCGCTTACCAGAGCACATACACTCCCCAGTGTCTATCACCCAGTCCCCCCATCCCTCCCACCCCACCCCCCACTCCAACAACACTCAGTTTGTTTCCTGCGATTAAGAATTCCCCATATCAGTGAGATCATATGATACATGTCTTTCTCTGTTTGACTTATTTCACTCAACATAATACCCTCCAGTTCCATCCACGTCGTTGCAAATGGCAAGATCTCATTCCTTTTGATGGCTGCATAATATTCCATTGTATATATATACCACATCTTCTTTATCCATTCATCTGTCGATGGACATCTTGGCTCTTTCCACAGTTTGGCTATTGTGGACATTGCTGCTATAAACATCGGGGTGCACGTAGCCCTTCGGATCCCTACTTTTGTATCTTTGGGGTAAATACCCAGTAGTGCAATTGCTGGATCATATGGTAGCTCTATTTTCAACTTTTTGAGGAACCTCCATACAGTTTTCCAGAGTGGCTGCACCAGCTTGCATTCCCACCAACAGTGTAGGAGGGTTCCCCTTTCTCCGCATCCCCGCCAACATCTGTCGTTTCCTGACTTGTTAATTTTAGCCATTCTGACTGGTGTGAGGTGATATCTCATTGAGGTTTTGATTTGGATTTCCCTGATGCCGAGCGATATTGAGCACTTTTTCATGTGTCTGTTGGCCATTTGGATGTCTTCTTTGGAAAAATGTCTGTTCATGTCTTCTGCCCATTTCTTAATTGGATTCTTTGTTCTTTGGGTGTTGAGTTTGATGAGTTCTTTATAGATTTTGGATACTAGCCCTTTATCTGATATGTCATTTGCAAATATCTTCTCCCATTCTGTCGGTTGTCTTTTGGTTTTGTTAACTGTTTCCTTTGCTTTGCAAAAGCTTCTTATCTTGATGAAGTCCCAATAGTTCATTTTTGCCCTTGCTTCCCTTGCCTTTGGCGATGTTTCTAGGAAGAAGTTGCTTCGGCTGAGGTCAAAGAGGTTGTTGCCTGTGTTCTCCTTTAGGATTTTGATGGACTCCTGTCTCACATTGAGGTCTTTCAACCATTTGGAGTCTATTTTTGTGTGTGGTGTAAGGAAGTGGTCCAGTTTCATTCTTCTGCATGTGTCTATCCAATTTTCCCAACACCATTTGTTGAAGAGACTGTCTTTGTTCCATTGGACATTCTTTCCTGCTTTGTCGAAGATTAGTTGACCATAGAGTTGAGGGTCCATTTCTGGGCTCTCTATTCTGTTCCATTGATCGATGTGTCTGTTTTTGTGCCAGTACCATGCTGTCTTGATGATGACAGCTTTGTAATAGAGCTTGAAGTCCGGAATTGTGATGCCACCGGCTTTGCTTTTCTTTTTCAATATTCCTCTGGCTATGCGGGGTCTTTTCTGGTTCCATACAAATTTTAGGATTATTTGTTCCATTTCTTTGAAAAAAGTGGATGGTATTTTGATGGGGATTGCATTGAATGTGTAGATTGCTCTAGGTAGCATTGACATCTTCACAATATTTGTTCTTCCAATCCATGAGCATGGAACGTTTTTCCATTTCTTTGTGTCTTCCTCAATTTCTTTCATGAGTATTTTATAGTTTTCTGAGTACAGATCCTTTGTCTCTTTGGTTAGATTTATTCCTAGGTATCTTATGGTTTTGGGTGCAATTGTAAATGGGATCGACTCCTTAATTTCTCTTTCTTCTGTCTTGTTGTTGGTGTATAGGAATGCCACTGACTTCTGTGCATTGATTTTATATCCTGCCACTTTACTGAATTCCTGTATGAGTTCTAGCAGTTTTGGGGTGGAGTCTTTTGGGTTTTCCACATAAAGTATCATATCATCTGCAAAGAGTGAGAGTTTGACTTCTTCTTTGCCAATTTGGATGCCTTTGATTTCTTTTTGTTGTCTGATTGCTGTGGCTAGGACTTCCAATACTATGTTGAATAGCAGTGGTGATAGTGGACATCCCTGCCGCGTTCCTGACCTTAGGGGGAAAGCTCTCAGTTTTTCCCCATTGAGAATAATATTTGCTGTAGGTTTTTCATAGATGGCTTTTATGATATTGAGGTATGTACCCTCTATCCCTATACTCTGAAGAGTTTTGATCAAGAAAGGATGCTGTACTTTGTCAAAAGCTTTTTCGGCATCTATCGAGAGGATCATATGATTCTTGTTCTTTCCTTTGTTAATGTACTGTATCACATTGATTGATTTGCGGATGTTGAACCAACCTTGCAGCCCAGGGATAAATCCCACTTGGTCATGGTGAATAATCCTTTTAATGTACTGTTGGATCCTATTGGCTAGTATTTTGGTGAGAATTTTTGCATCCATGTTCATCAGGGATATTGGTCTGTAATTCTCCTTTTTGATGGGGTCTTTGTCTGGTTTTGGGATCAAGGTAATGCTGGCCTCATAAAATGAGTTTGGAAGTTTTCCTTCCGTTTCAATTTTTTGGAACAGTTTCAGAAGAATAGGTATTAATTCTTCTTGAAATGTTTGGTAGAATTCCCCTGGGAAGCCATCTGGCCCTGGGCTTTTGTTTTTTGGGAGATTTTTGATGACTGCTTCAATTTCCTTAGTGGTTATAGGTCTGTTCAGGTTTTCTATTTCATCCTGGTTCAGTTTTGGTAGTTGATACATCTCTAGGAATGCATCCATCTCTTCCAGGTTATCTAATTTGCTGGCATAGAGTTGCTCATAATATGTTCTTATAATTGTTTGTATTTCTTTGGTGTTGGTTGTGATCTCTCCTCTTTCATTCATGATTTTGTGGATTTGGGTCATTTCTCTTCTCTTTTTGATAAGTCTGGCCAGGGGTTTATCAATCTTGTTAATTCTTTCAAAGAACCAGCTCCTAGTTTCGTTGATCTGTTCTACTGTTCTTTTAGTTTCTATTTCATTGATTTCTGCTCTGATCTTTATGATTTCTCTTCTCCTGCTGGGTTTAGGCTTTATTTGCTGTTCTTTCTCCAGCTCCTTTAGGTGTAGGGTTAGGTTGTGTACTTGAGACCTTTCTTGTTTCTTGAGAAAGGCTTGTATTGCTATATACTTTCCTCTTAGGACTGCCTTTGCTGCATCCCAAAGATTTTGAACAGTTGTGTTTTCATTTTCATTAGTTTCCATGTATTTTTTTAATTCTTCTTTAATTTCCTGGTTGACCCATTCATTCTTCAGTAGGATGCTCTTTAGCCTCCATGTATTTGAGTTCTTTCCGACTTTCCTCTTGGGATTGAGTTCTAGTTTCAAAGCATTGTGGTCTGAAAATAGGCAGGGAATGATCCCAATCTTTTGGTACCGGTTGAGACCTGATTTATGACCTAGGATGTGGTCGATTCTGGAGAATGTTCCATGGGCAGTAGAGAAGAATGTGTATTCCGTTGCTTTGGGGTGGAATGTTCTGAATATGTCTGTGAAGTCCATTTGGTCCAGTGTGTCATTTAAAGTCTTTATTTCCTTGTTGATCTTTTGCTTAGATGATCTGTCCATTTCAGTGAGGGGGATGTTAAAGTCCCCCACTATTATTGTATTGTTGTTGATGTGTTTCTTTGCTTTTGTTATTAATTGCCTTATATAATTGGCTGCTCCCATGTTAGGGGCATAGATATTTACAATTGTTAGATCTTCTTGTTGGATAGATCCTTTAAGTATGATATAGTGTCCTTCCTCATCTCTTATTACAGTCTTTGGTTTAAAATCTAATTTGTCTGATATAAGGATTGCCACCCCAGCTTTCTTTTGGTGTCCATTAGCATGGTAAATGGTTTTCCACCCCCTCACTTTCAATCTGGGGGTGTCTTTGGGTCTAAAATGAGTCTCTTGCAGACAGCATATCGATGGATCTTGTTTTTTAATCCAGTCTGTTAGCCTGTGTCTTTTGATTGGGGCATTTAGCCCATTTACATTCAAGGTAACTATTGAAAGATAGGAATTTAGTGCCATTGTATTGCCTGTAAGGTGACTGTTACCATATATTGTCTGTGTTCCTTTCTGGTCTATGTTGCTTTTAGGGTCTCTCTTTGCTTAGAGGACCCCTTTCAAGATATCCTGTAGGGCTGGTTTTGTGTTTGCAAATTCCTTTAGTTTTTTTTTGTCCTGGAAACTTTTTATCTCTCCTTCAATTTTCAATGACAGCCTAGCTGGATAGAGTATTCTTGGCTGCATATTTTTCTCATTTAGTGCTCTGAATATATCCTGCCAGTCCTTTCTGGCCTGCCAGGTCTCTGTGGATAGGTCTGTTGCCAATCTAATGTTTCTACCATTGTAGGTTACATATCTCTTCTCCCGAGCTGCTTTCAGGATTTTCTCTTTGTCTGTGAGACTTGTAAGTTTTACTATTAGATGTCGGGGAGTTGACCTATTTTTATTGATTTTGAGAGGGGTTCTCTGTGCTTCCTGGATTTTCATGCCTGTTTCTTTCCCCAAATTAGGGAAGTTCTCTGCTATAATTTGCTCCATTATACCTTCTGCCCCCCTCTCTCTTTCTTCTTCTTCTGGGATCCCAATTATTCTAATGTTGTTTCGTCTTATGGTGTCACTTATCTCTCGAATTCTGCCCTCATGATCCAGTAGTTGTTTATCTCTCTTTTTCTCAGCTTCTTTATTTTCCAGCATTTCATCTTCTATATTACTGATTCTC
Source organism: Mirounga angustirostris (assembly GCF_029215605.1). Taxonomy (NCBI): domain Eukaryota; kingdom Metazoa; phylum Chordata; class Mammalia; order Carnivora; family Phocidae; genus Mirounga; species Mirounga angustirostris. Next base: position 51,460,975 of record NW_026991709.1, on the reverse strand, counting down.
TCTTCTGCCTCATTTATTCTAGCAGTTAGTGCCCCCATTTTTGATTGCACCTCATTAATAGCCTTTTTGATTTCTACTTGGTTGGATTTTAGCTCTTTTACTTCTCCAGAAAGAGTTTCTCTAATAACTTCCATATTTTTTTCAAGCCCAGCTAGTATCTTTAAAGTGATGATTCTGAACTCTAGATCTGACATCGTACTAATGTCCGTATTGAGTAGGTCCCTGGCAGTCGGTACTGCCTCTTGTTCTTTTTGTTGAGGTGATTTTTTCCGTCTCGTCATTTTGTGCAGAGGAGAATAGATTAATGAGAGAACAAAATGCTAGCAGAGTAACCACGTCCCCAGAAAATATACCCTAAACAAATCAGAAAAGACCTGAAGCAGTGGGATAAGAAGGGGAAAGAGAGAAAAAAAAAAAAAGAAAAAAAAAGATAAAGATAAAGATAAAAACAACAACAAACAAAACAAAAGAACAACAACAAAAGAAAAACCAGAATGTGATCAAATATGATCTATATGGTATATAGATCAGTGCCACACACTAGATTTGGGGTGTGTTTTGGTCTTTTAGAAGAAAGTGTCTCCCAAAATTTTAAAGAAAGAAAAACTTATATATGTACAAAAATAAGGGTTGATATGATGAAGGGATGGAAAATGACTGTAAAAATGGAAATTATAAAAAATTTTATAAAAGGAATTGATAAGAAGTTGTTTGAAAAAAGAAATTGGATTTAAAAAAAGAAAAAAGAAAAAGAAAAAAAAAGGGAGAGGATGTGATCAGGCAGGGGAATAGAGAACACCATATACTAGAGATTTAGGGTATATTTTAATCTGTTAGAAGAAACTATCTCAAAATTTTAAAGAGAGAACAACTTATATATATAAGCCAAAAATATGGGTAACTACTATGAAGGGATAGAATATGACTCTAAAAATGAAAAATAAAAATGTTTTTTTTAAAAAAAGGGATTGATAAGATGTTGTTTGAAAAAGGGAAAAAGAAAAATTCAAAAAGAAATAAAAAGACAAAAAGACAGTTAAAAAAAAAAATTAACTTTAAAAGACTAAGGAATCATGGTAAAAAAGCCGTGAATTCTATGTGCAGTAGTCCCTTAGCGCTGGAGTTCTGCTGTTCTCATTGATCGGTAAACTTGGTCTTGGCTGGCTGTTCTCGCTGATCTTCTGGGGAGGGGCCTGTTGCCGTGGTTTCCAAATGTCTCTGCCGGAGGCGGAATAGCCCCGCCCTTGCCCCCTCCCGGCTAAGTAATCTGCTCGGGTTTGCTCTCCGGGGCTTTTGTTCCCTGCGAGCTTTCCGTACAGCTTTGGAGGCGGAGAGTGAAAATGGCGGCCTCCCAATCTCCGCCCCGGAGGAGCCGAGAACTCGGGCCCGCTCCTCAGTGAGCCCCCAGAGAAAAGCCGTCAGTCACTCCCGTCTCCCCGGTCTGCAGCTGCACTCCGTGCTCAACCGGCCTGTGACCACGCGTTTCTATCTCTGGCACCTGACCCCGTGTGGAGTCTCCAAACCCAGCAGATCCCTGCGGTGCACTCCCGCGCGGCTCCTCCCGGGAGAGGAAGGTGAGTGTCCCCAGATCGGCCGCTTGTTGGGTCCCTGCTGGAGGAGCAGGGGCCCGACTGGGCCGCGGATCGCGGTTAATGGCAACCCCAGCTGAGAGCCCGCGCCTGGGCTCCGCCTCTGCAGCCGGCTTCCCTGCTGCGTTACCTGGGAGCTCTGCTGCCCTCAGGCACCCCCGGTCTTTCTGTGACCCCGAGGGTCCTGAGACCACACTGTCCCGGAGGGTTCCACCCCCCGCTGAGCCACCAGAGTGACGTCCCTCGGCGGAACTGACTTTTAAAAGTTCCGATTTTGTGCTCCGTGGCTTTATCACTTGCCAGAAGCGGCCGACGGAGGCCCCTCCCCCGCCGTCTATCCTCCCGAATATCGCCTCGGATTCACTTCTCCGCACGTCCTACCTTCCAGAAAGTGGTCGCTTTTCTGCTGAGACAGTTGTTGCTCTTCTTTTCTTCGATCTCCTGTTGAGTTTGTAGGTGTTCAGAATGGTTGATCCCTATCCAGCTGAATTCCTGAGAGGAGACCTAGACTTCGCTTTTAGAACTGCTTTTGCTGTATCCCATAAATTTTGCATTTCCATTTTCATTTGTCTCCAGATAATTTTTGATTTCTGTTTTGATTTCTTCTTTGACCCATTGGTCATCCAGTAGCATGTTGTTTAATCTCTACTTTCTTATAATTAATTTCTAGTTTCTTACCACAGTGGTAAGAGATGATGCTTGGTATGATTTCAATCTTAAATTTTCCAAGACTTGCTTTGTGGCCTAATGTATGATCTATTCTGGAAGATGTTCCATATGTGCTTGGGAAGAATGTATATTCTGGTGCTGTTGGATGGAATGTTCTGTAACTATCTGTTAAGTACATCTGGTCTTAATGTAGTTTAAGTCCAATGTTTCTTTATTGATTTCGTTTCTGGACGATCTACTGGTCACTGAAGTTAGGGTACTGACGTCCCTACTCTTACTGTATTGCTGTCTATTTCTACCTTCAGGTCTGTTAATATTGCTTTATATATTTAGGTGCTCCTATGTTATAGCCTCTTGTTAGATTGACCCTTCAATCATTATGTAATGACCTTCTTTCTCTCTTACAGTTTTTGTCTTAAAGCCTACATTGTTTGATATAAGTATAGCTACCACTGCTTTGTTTTGGTTTCCACTTGCATGGAATATCTTTTCCGATTTCTTCACTTTCAGTTTGTGTGTGTCTTTACATTTCATGTTGTCTTGTAGGCAGTGTACTGATAGGTCTTCTTCTTCTTCTTTTTATCCATTTACCCGCTCTATATCTTTTGATTGGAGAATTTAGTCCACTTATATTTAAGATAAATGAAGAAACTGAGAGGTGAGCTTTTTTTGCCTGTTTCTTCTGTCTTGGGCCTGGTAGATAGCTGCAGGGGTGAGGAGTGGTTAGGATGTTCCTGTGTCTGTAATAACTGCCTCTTTGTTTGCTATAGTTCTGTGGGACTCATGAATGTAAGCCCTCTTGGCCATCAGAGGCAGGTGATCCAGCAGCCCATCTTTTGATCTGCAGCCCCAAAAAGCTGAGGTGCCAGACATATATGTAGGCTCTTTCCAGGGATGTACTGGCAACCGGAGCAGACTAAAGGGAGAGGGAGGCATCCAGATGCTTTCCTGGTCCCTGGGGGAGATCACAGTCTGAACCTAAAGGCATGCTAACTTAGAAGTCTGACCTCCTCAAACAGCAGGTTTTAAAGTATACCAATTAGACCTTGAGAGAAAGACTAGGAGATTGGTTTTCTGTCTGTTCCCTCTGTGCTAAGCCCTGGCAGGATAGCCACTGTGAGTCCTTAGAAAGCCCCTTAAAATCTGTTTCTTAGTTTGCAATAGTCTCGTGGGTCTTCTGGATGCAAGCACCATTGGCTTACAGAGCTAGTTGTTTTGGGGGCCTGTCCCTCATGTGGGAGTCTTACAAGTTGGGATGCCAGATGTAGGGCCCAACTACTTTGTTCCTCAGAAGAAGCTGGGAATTGGGAGCTTCCTCCTGATAGCACTGTCAGGGGTGGAATTTATGAGGACAGTGTGTCTCAGCCTGTCCTACCCACTTCAATGTGGGTGACATGGGTATTTTCTCATTTGCCCAAAGTGTAAGAGTCACTCAGCTAGGTTCGGCATTTCTTTTGGAGGGGATTTCTCCATGTGCAGTTTAGATTCTGTCTATCCATGGGAGGAGATAAGTTCATGAGGCTCCTATGTTGCCCTTTTGGTCTTGGACATAGGGCAGCAAGAGCCCACTGCTGGTGGAATCTAATAATTTTAATCTTTATCACTGATGATAACATGTTTTTTAATGTGTTGCTTTGTTTCAATGTGAAGAATACTCACACAAGAATTTCCATTCATAGTCAACGGTTATTGAGCAGTATTTGTCAAAGATTATGCTTGAAGCTTTCATAGTATGTTTTTTTGGTAAGGTCAATGACTGGGTGAAATTTCGTTTTGTATTATACATTTTGACTGCTTATAAATGTAAGGAGTAAAACAAATAAACAAACCAACAAACAAACGTGAATATCCAGAGATCCATGTAACTATGAATAATGAAAGACTGTGTCATCTATGATTCTACTATGTTTAAAAAGAAGCACATTTTATTATTCTAAAGAGGATCAGTTAATAAAGTAGCTCTTTAATTTCTCTTCTTTCGTTTTTTTTTGGTTCTAATATGCATAGTTTATGAAGGGTGAATAGTGAATGATTGGAGGCCAATGATTAATAAAGTTTGGATTACCTGGATTTTAATAATTTCTGAGTTATTCCATTTATTAAGGCAAATAATTGATATCTGATTTTATTGTTTTTAAATGAAAATTATTTTTAACCCTACAAGTTCTTGTGTTAGCGTTTATGATTGGTATAAATAGTGACTCAGACAAAGAAGCCTGTTGTCAGAGAGTAGCTATCAGACATATACATTTAAAAAATCCCCCAAAAGGAAGAAGTTTAAAGCAGTAATACTGATAAGGAGCTATGTAGATTCAGAGAAAGGAAAGATTATTGAAGAGATGAGAAAGTTCTGTGGAGGTGGTGGCATTTGAGTTTCACTTGAAGGCTGGCAGGATTTGGACGTGTGAAAATGGACAAGGCAGGATGGGCGGGAGATGTTTGAGAAGAAAGTACTTTGTTAAAAAGGCAATTTACAGGGCAATCTTAATCTTAAGAACTTAAGTTGCAAAACTTTTTGGACTTAGATGATGGAGAATTTTGGATATTAGGCTAAATTTTTGGAATTACTGTAATAGGTCATGGAGACTTTGGAGCAAATTTATATATATATATAATATATTATAATTTATATATTTATTTATACATACATTTTATAAATGTATATTTATTTATATATTATATTATATACTTTATTATATATCATAATATATTACATATATTATATAATTATATATTATATAATATATATTATAATTTATATTTATTTGTTTATATATAAATAAATATTTATATGTTATATACAAATTATAAATATATATATATTTATATAATCAGTGTTGGGTTTCAGGATAATTATCCTTGGCAGTGGTACACAAGAGGGGCTGGAGAGAGGAGAGATTGGAAGTGATGAGAACAGTTCGAGGCTGTTTAAATATCTCAAGAAATAGGTGATCAAAGTTTGAAGACTGTAAGGAGGAGGAAATGAAAGAACTAAATATAAAAATATAGAAATAGGGGCACCTGGGTGGCTCAGTTGGTTAAAAACTGTGGTTTCGGCTCAGGTCATGATCTCATGGGTCATTAGGTCTAGATCGAGCTCCATATGGGACTCTGCACTCAGTGGGGAATGTTCTTGAGATCCTCTCGCTCTGCCCTTCCCCCCACTGGCACATGTGCACATGTATGCTCTCTCTTTCAAATAAATATATAAATCTTAAAAAAATATATTTTAGAGATAGCATTGGGAGGATGTGGCAGTTAGCATTTAGTTAGTAGAAACTTTTTTTTTTTTTAAGATTTTATTTATTTATTTGACAGAGAGAGACACAACGAGAGATAGAACACAAGCAGGGGGAGTGGGAGAGGGAGAAGCAGGCTTCCCGCGGAGCAGGGAGCCCGATGTGGGGCTTGATCCCAGGACCCTGGGACCATGACCTGAGCCCAAGGCAGATGCTTAATGACTGAGCCACCCAGGTGCCACCTAGTAGAAACTTTTTTATCAGTATTCTGTTGGGTATGGTGATTAAGGTATAGTAAGCCAGCAAGGTCAAGAGACTTATGTCTGCTAGATCACACACATATATTAAACACAATACAAAACAGAATGTGATAAGTAACTTATGAAAGATACATAGAACTGTAAAGATACTAGATTGAGAATATTCATCTATCTCATCTCCCTTGAAAGTTTCATTAAAGTGGGAGAAAATATATAAATGAAGAAAAAGAATATAAAATCCCAACCATTGAAAAGCAAGAAAGGAAGCAAGAGAAGAGCAGAAATCTTGAGGAAACCTTGCAAGTCAGAAAACAGGGCCAGGAGGGAAAACAATTGAGGAAACATAAGATTCTAAAGCACTGGGGATGTGAACAGTCATTTCCAAGGTTGCTTAAGGGAAAATCTGGCTTTCAGTTTTACCATTTATGGAGGAGACCTATTGGGGAAATAAACTTACACACTGTAGATGAAACCTGTGCCATCTATTAATCAGTGGTCTCTAATGCAGCAATATGCGCAAAAGGTTAAGGAATAGTCATAGCATGAATAAGAGGGTTCAAGGTAAACAACTGCTCCTGGAGGATGAACGAGAGAACTTAAAATGATCTGAGATATTTGAGAACATTGTTCAGTAGTAAAACTAGAAAAGACCATGAAAAAAGAGCAAGAAACGGTGAAGAGTTCTTTGAAATTAAAAATCTGATTATGAAGATTAAAAATAAAACAAATAAGTTAGCTAAAAATTGAAAATAAAATTAATGAACAGATAAAATAATAACTGTTTAAGACTAATGACTGAACTGGCAATCTGGAAGTTAAAATCAAGGAACTCTCCCATAACATAGGTGAAAATGTGCCAAAGAGATGGAAAATATGAAAGAAAAGTGAAGTGGTCTCCAGGATGACTCTGTAAAGCCAATATCCTCCTTATAAGAATTCCAGAATCAGGGAACAAAGACAATGTAGGAGAAGATACTATTTTTATAAAATAGAAGAATATTTTCCATTACTCATAAAATTTGCTATTCATGAAAATAGTTCTTGAGAATATATTCCAGAAGGAAAAATGAATGTCAGATTGACTCAGACACTAAAATCAGGAAACTCTGATAGCTGGTTATGACTTTGAAAAAGGAGCAAAAATGAAAACCATGAATTAACCTATTAACAAGGGAAAATAATTGAGAATGTCGGAGAAATGGGAAGAGTGGTGGAAAGTCAGGAAGAGGACCCAGGGTTATGAGACAACAACCATTTGTCAACATCTTTTATTATTTCCTTCATGTCTTGCCAAAGTTTTCTTCATTGGCCATTCCTTTGTTATTACTCAAAAATATCACAGTAAAACTTAAAAATGAAACTTATTTTATTCTAAAAATAATGCATACATTTTGAAAAGTTGTTTATATAATAAATTATAATTCTTGCCATCACAGGTAGCTCCTGCTAATTCTTTTTAGTGTTTTTCTTTCTTTATAAGTTGTTTTTATTGATGGCATATTTTTCCATATTATTGAAAATTCCTTGCAAACATAATGCTTAATGATTGCAGAATATTCCATTGTATATATATCCCCTAACTGAGGTAGTTTACTCTTAAGTTCCTATGCACCTCTTGGCCAGGTCAGAAAGTGATAAACAGTTGTCATCAGCAAAAACTCTATTGAAAAATTAGGAGTTGTTTGATATTGACATAACAAATTCAGAATTTGGGACTTTGGGAAAAAGCTGAGAGTCACTAAGTAAGGGTGTTATTATAGATGAGGACCCCTATGTGTTAGCCCAACAAAACTTATATAAAATGTTCTTGATTTTCTTCAAAATACTAGACGGGGTTGGGCTACCACAGTCTTACTATTTTTTTGATTCAAGGTTACATGTCAATGGACCTGTGTTTCTGATTTTTATATCTTCTGCTTTTGACAATAAAGTAATTTGGTGAGAATGATTGAATTAATTCTTCTCTAACCAACCTTAAATCCCAACTCTAATTACCCGTAATCACATATTATTTTTTAACAGTTACTCAGTTGTTTCCAGCTGTTTGATAATATAAATAAAATTACTGTGAATATCTGCATACAAATTCTTTAAAAGTATTAATTTATTTCATGAATAGAGATTCAGAGAAGATAAATATTTGTCAGAGTTATTATATATTGCCTGATCATTTTCTTTAAAAATATCTGTGACAACAGTGTTTTATGGTTAATTTGATTTTTAAAAATTTTTGCTAACTTGATAGGAAAATTATTATTGCTTTAACTTTCATTTTTTAATTATAAATTTGGGTAAATTTTTTTACATATTATTTACTCATTGGATTTCCTTTTTTGATGGATTCCCATTTGTTTTCATTTTCTGTTAACCAATTTGTGTCCTGAGGAGGGGGCGTGGGGGAATCAGGACACAAATTAAAAGTCTGAGTTAAAGGTGTATGGATTGCAATTTTGGTAGATATTTTTAGATTGCTATCTGTGAGGTATACCTGTTTACTTTCTCGTGTTTCCCTATATTCCCTGAATAATAAAACTTTTTGATCTTTGCTTATCTGACAAAACAAAATAAATATCTTTTTTTAAATTTTTCACATATTTTATATGAAGGAGATTCTGACATCTTTACATATATTTGAGAGCCATTTTATTTCTTTTTCTGTGAGAAAAATTTCTTTTTTATGTATTTCAAGAGTTGTTCTTTTTTTCCTTTGGATTATATTTATGCTATGTTTTGCCAAGCAGATGTTTTGTTTACTTGTGTAGTTTACTATATCATTTTTTCTTTAATAGCTTCTGATTTTATTGTTATGCTCTATAATATCTTTTCAAGTTGAATAATAAGAAAAATTCTTCCAGTCTCTCCATTTTAAATACTTAACTTTTTTCTTTTAGGATTTAAACCTTGATTATCTGAATGAATTTTATGTGTAAGACATCATAGAAAATAACAATTTTTTTCAGATGTGTACCCAGTTGTCTGAATACTGCTTAATGACCAAGTCATTTTTTAAAGGATTTATTTATTTATTTGAGAGAGAGGATGCATGGGGGGTGGGGGACAAAGGGAGAGGGAGAGAGAGACTCTCAAGCAGACTCCACACTGAGCGCAGAGCCTGACACAGGGCTCTATCCCATGACCCTGAGACCATGATCTGTACCAAAATCGAGAGTCACAAGCTCAACAGACTGAGCCACCCAGGCACCCCTGAACAAGTCATTTTTAATCCACTTATGTAAAATGCCAACTTTATTTAACATATACTTAATTAGTCATGTTCTGATCTATATTCTTTTTCATTGTTCTGTCTTTCTACTCAAACAACAATACTACATTATTGGATACATATAGCTTCATACTATTTTCAACATGTTATAGAATGCTGATTTATGATGTATCCTTTCTCATACTTCAGTTCTCATATAGAATAGGGTCTACTTTCAGGTATTAGTTTTAAACATTAATTTGTTTACTGTTGAAAAATTTTACATTGATTTAATTTTAGTAGCTTTGTATTATTTGTAATATTTTCTCATGTTAATTCTCCATCATCAATATTGCTTAAAATTCTTTTCTTTAAGTTAATTCCACCTGTTTATATTACCAAAATGAACTTGAATATTAGCTTTTCTAACTGAAAAAAATCATTAGAATATTGGTGGTAATTTTGCTAATATAAAGAATTTATTTGAGAAAAATTGGTATCTTTTTATACTTAGTACTGTCTTATATGAGAGACATATCCAGCCCTGAAGTTAAACTTTCCCAAACAAACCTGAACATATGAGTGAGAGCGTCTAAGCCCTTGGTACTGAAGAGACTCCAAGAAATAAGAGGCTGTGAGTGACTGTATGTCAGCCACCCTGGAGGTTTCTCCTGGTCACTGACTTGGATTTCCTAAGATATCCAAACTAGTTCTTGTATATTCTTCAGGAACATATTCAAAGATTGATATTTTTCCTCTATGTCATGTATAAAAATAAGAAGTGTTTTTTTTTTTTTTCTAGTTGCTGCTTGTTTATTTGCTAGAAGAATTATGATTTAGTCCTTGATCTATTGTCAATGATTATGTCTTGCCTTAGTGAGGAAAAACAGAGCCAAGCAGCTAAAAATAGCAGAAATATCAGAGCTTGCTCTATTATAATACTCTTTTAATTAGTCTTTATGGGTCTTAAAAAGCATTAGTAAGGTGAAGCATGTATCAATATGTTTTCCTTGCACAAACCACCTCAAATCTCACTGGTAAAAATCAACACCCTTTTATTTAGCTCATAAGTTTTTGGCTTAGCTCTACAGGTTGCAATCAACTAGGTGATTCTTCTGTTGATTTTGGCTAGATTCTCTCATGTATCTGAATTCAGCTGCCAGGCAGCTAACTCTGTTTCTGCAGGTTGGCTGGTTGTTGATTGAGGCAACAGTGGCCCACATGTTCCACAGCATCCTGACGACCTTAGCCTAGCTGCTTTTTATGGTCGCAGCAGCTGAAGTTTCTAGAACAGTTAAAAAAGAAACAGGCTTTTTGAGGCCTTGGTTTGTAACGGTCATAGTGTCAATTCCAGCACATTCTATTGATCCAAACCAATCACATAGCCAGCCCCAGTGAAAGAAGTGAGAAAAGGGACTCCACCTCTTGATGGGAGGAGCTACAAGTATAATGGCTGATTTTATAAACTAGCACAAGCACCCAAGAACTGTATTTGATAATAGAAACCTAAACTGGAAGCAAGCAAACTGAGCACAGATCCTTGACATCTAAAGGATCTTCATTGTGTATTCTTGAGTAATGACAGATTTTACTGTATGGGTGTGTAATTTCACCTCCTGGTACTATTTGAGGAAAGCATCTGTAATGGAGTCCAAGATTCTGCATTTCTCGGAAGCTTCAAAGTGATGGTGGTTCTGTTGGTTTGCAGAACACACTTGCGGTAGTAAACCGCCGGAGTGGTGCTGCTCAGAATAGGAGTGGTAGACTGGTAGCATCAGTATCAACTTGTAGAAAATGCAAAACTCTTGATCGTCACCCCGGACCAAATGAATCAGAATTTCTGGGTGTGGCCCTGAAGTCTGTGCTTTGGCAAGTTTTCCTGGGGACTCTGATGTAGACTAAAGTTTGGTAAGCACTACACTAGAAGGTATTGGGTAGAACATGAAGATGGGCAGCTGAGGAGGAAGAGAATCATAAGAAATCAAAATCACTGGATTTATATATAATACATGTAAGATTTGTTCCACCAAATATGAATCTGGGCCTTTTGAATAACATATATAAACCACAAAGTGTATTGCCAAACACCAGGAAGTAAACCTAAATGTAATGCCCTGGAAGAAAAAGATGAGTAATGGTGGTTAGCAACACCTGTACAAGAATTACCTATGTTTTCTTTATATTTTGGCAGCAGTCTAGAGCTGACCATTCTGTGTTACGTTTTTATTAATGTTCTCATAGTGAACACTGAAGGAAAGCCTCTCTTGTGTATGACTGAGACTAATCGATCAAAATTCAGTCTTGTTTTACTACTGTCAGCTATCATTTGTTCTGTTCATATTTTTTTTTGCCACAGAATTCTGATAAATTAATTTAAAATCCAGAGGAGGTGAATATACCATAATGCTTTAAATTTTTTTCTAATATGCCAATCCCTACCACTATGTTGGCACATATAAAGTATTCAGAGTACACTTGAGGAATTACATAGAATTTATAGAATTCTATGATATACACAATTGAAATTTAATCCACAAGTCAAGCTACTCATTGAGGAGTTTGAGTGTTTAGTTGAAACCAAGTTGCCCCTTTGTGGTGCAAGTGTAAAGCACCATGGAAAAAAATGAGGAAATATTTCAATTTTCAGTTTTTTTCTTATACCTTGATATTGTCTATGGACATTACTTAAGCTAAGTAAGATAAGACTTGCTGCCAAACTATTTAAAAGTGTTTTCTTTTTTTTTAAACCACCGGGTTACATCAAATATACAGGCTCTATTTGTAGTTATCTGTAATTATTTTCAGTGTTCACACAAAAAAAGTAGTCTTTGATTCATTTCATGTAATTTTTATCCTATTCACTGAAAATCAATCCAAAGATCGATATTCCAATTTTGAAGGCTCTTCCCATACTTATATTAATAGTGAAGAACACTGGGCATAACATTTTTACTGGCTCTGCCAACTTAGGCAAATCGCTTATCCTCTCTGAGCTTCTTGGTATTGCCTCTTACTTGATAAAGATACTTAGGAGATAGTCTTGATTAGTGTAAATACACCAATCCCTCCGAAAAAAATGAAAGAAAAAAACTGTCCTTTTTCTGGGTAGTTGGTTTGCTTTGATCCCATTGGACATGGTGAGTAGTAAAACTGATTTAGGGAGCTGGCTAGGTAGATAGAGAGATCAGAGCTAGATATGTTACTAACAACATCTGTGACTCACTTTCCTCATCTTTAAATGTAGAGGTTGTGTGGAAATATAAGGTCATTTCCAATAAAACAAATGAAAAAGATGTAGTTCACAAATTTTGTAATTTGATGAATATGGAAGTCCAGGTTGCAGAATTTTGTCTCTATCCCTATGGTACCTACTATTTGGTTATTTCAAAGTATCCAGGGATTAATTTTTAGTTATTATATTTGTTATTATGTAGAAATTTCCTCAATTATTTTCCATTTTCTATCATATCCTTGGAAACTGAAAGGCTAAGTGTGTATAATGTCATTAAGAATGGTTTTTGGAAGTGGCCAGCCAGTTGATGCTTATTCACAATCACATCATTGTGATTTAGTCTTAACTCTATTGTATGCTTCTTATATTCCACTTTGAAATGGCTGAGGGAATAAGTAAGGTATGCTATAATCATGGTATCTTAGCTTATTAACTCATTATAACTTGTTAACTCATTAACTTATTTCTCAAATAGTTTCATCTTTTTACTGCTCTTTTTATTTACTTCTTGGAAATTTTTTATGAGTCCTTTGTAAAGAATTAAGAATGAACACTAGTAAATTTTCTCCCTACAAGCAATATATAACATTCACTGCCTCCAGAATGTCTCACTAATCTCAGTGACTTCAGTCATGTTTGTTTCCAGGGTCTACAAACAGAATTCTGTTAGAAAAATTCTACAAATTTTTACATAAGTACATGCTGAAAATAAGAAAATACCTACAAAAATAATGGAGAAAAGACTTCATTCCAGGATATATTAATCCTAGAAACTTTATTTCCATACAGTAGATCCATGCCAGAAGTTGGAATCTTTTTTGTTGTTGTTGTTACTAGCAGGAATATATTCCAAAAAATTCCCTTAAGCATCCTATGAGGTTTTTTCCATTTTATTAAAAAAAATCAGAATAAAAAAACATTATGAGAAAACCCACATGTAGTAGCAAGATTTATCACTAGATATGATTTCCTTAGATCACTTATATTTTTACAATTTCAGAATAGTACCCACAAAACCAACTCTCATTTCATCATCAAGTGAAAAGGACCAGACTGCCAAACTCTCATTCTATAGTTCCCATCTTTGTCCTTTTGTGTTAAACTTTCCCTCACTAAAGGCTGTTGGTGATGGTCCCTTTAAGTATACTTGCCCTAAGGGGGTGCCTGGGTGGCTCAGTGCGTTAAGCGTCTGCCTTCAGCTCAGGTCATGATCCCAGGGTCCTGGAATCGAGTCTCTCCAGGGAGTCTGCTTCTCCCTCTTCCTTTGCTCTTCCCCACCTGCCTTGTGCTCTCTCTCTTTCTCTCAAATAAATAAATAAAATCTTAAAAAAAATTAAGTATACTTGCTATAAGAAAATGATGTAGAATGCAGAGAGAGGAAGAGGGACTGGGATTAGACCTTCTGCTATGGATTATCCTCCATGTTATATATACATGAATCTGCTCTAAACAAAAGAAGTAACACTTAACAGGTATAAATCCTTACACTGTTATGTTTGTAACCTGTTGTTTATGATGCTTAAGAATTCAACATGGCATAAAAAAAAAAAAGAATTCAACATGGCATAATAAACTTGAAGAAGTTCAAATTTATTCCATCATATGTGAATACACCCTGTTCCATGCATGGTCTTTCCTTGGCTCTTTTTTTTTTTTTTTAAGATTTTATTTATTTATTTGAGACAGAGAGAATGACAGAGAGCATGAGAGGGAGGAGGGTCAGAGGGAGAAGCAGACTCCCTGCCGAGCAGGGAGCCTGATGCGGGACTCGATCCAGGGACTCCAGGATCATGACCTGAGCCAAAGGCAGTCGCTTAACCAACTGAGCCACCCAGGCGCCCCTTTCCTTGGCTCTTTTAAAAGAACTCAAATAGAGGGATTTCCATTTCATTATATCTTAATAGGTATAAATTGTCAGTAAGGTGCAGCCTGTGCTAGGCGATAAGTGTTTGACTTAAAACAATAAACACTAAAATATAAATTTTGTTTTCCATTTGATTACCTGAAAGAGGAGTGTTTATCCTACATGTTCATTCCTTAATTTGTCTCAGAAATGCTTCAACGCAACATCAATGTATAATTCATATCTTCTATAGAAATGGATGCACAGAAACCTATGATTTGATGTGGTTAGTGAGAAACCTCAGGTTTTTCCTACTGTTTTAACTTTGGTGGGAGGAAGGGCAAAGCTGGGTACTCACTGAGATCAAGGTACTCCCATATTCAGAAAGATGTATTATTTAAAACGCTTAGCGTATTTTCAGAGAGACCCTTTTGTTTAGCATCATCTGTGTCCTCTGCCCGATAGCAATCCGTCAGCAGTTGTACAGTAGGCGGGGGCACGAGAAGTCCCACATGGTGCACTGTATCACGGCGGGTGTGTTCTACACGGTTGCTTTCTTAGAACATTAAGCTATAGTACTAGAATTAATTTTCTCTGAGAGTTTTTTTAAAAATTAGTTTAAAACTATTAGCAATTTTTCAACTGATTCTACTCATGTTATTGATTTAAATCGGTACTTAATTTAGAAATGTGTTGTTTATTTTAAATTAAAGTTTGTAAATTTTGAGTATGTGGTGGTTTCTGAATTACAAATTCAAATTTTTTTTAAAGAATTATTTTATATTTTCTTGGGCGCCTGGGTGGCTCAGTGGGTTAAGTGCCCTACTCTTGGTTTCTGCTCAGGTCATGATCTCAGGGTCGTGAGATCAAGCCCTAGGTTGGGCTCTGAGTGCTCAGCATGGAGTCAGCTTGAGATTCTCTCTCTTTCCCTCTCTCTCTGCCCTTCCCCCCCGCTCATGCTCTCACATGCTCTCCCTCTCTTTCTCTAAATAAATAAAATCTTAAAAAAAGGATTATTTTATATTTCCTAATTTTAATTCCAGTATAGTTAACATGCAGTGTTATATTAGTTTCAGGTGTACAATATAGTGATTCAATAATTCTATACATTACTCATCAAAATAAGTGTACTCTTAATCCCCTTCACCTATTTCACACATGTCCCCACCCATCTCCCCTCTGGTAACAATCAGTTTGTTCTCCACATTTAAGACTCTTTTTTGGTTGTCTCATTTTTTCTTTCTTTCTTTGTTTTGTTTCTTAAATTCCACATAAAAGTGAAATTATATGGTATTTGTATTTCTCTGTCTGACTTATTTTACCTAACATTATATTCTCTAGATTCATCCATGTTATTGCACATGGCAAGATTTCATTCTTTTTTATGGCTGAGTAGCATTCCATTGTGCATATATACCATCTCTTCTTTATCCATTCATGTATCAGTGGACACTTGGGCTGCTTCCATAATTTGGCTATTGTAAGGAATGCTGCAATAAACATAGAGGTGTGTATATCTTTTCAAAATAGTGTTTTTGTATTTTGGGGGTAAGTATCTAGTAGTGGAATTACTGGATCACATAGTAGTTCTATATTTAGTTTTTTTAAATTTTTTAATTTTTAGAAAGATTTTATTTATTTACTTGAGAGAGAGAGCATGAGCTGGGTGAAGTGCAGAGGGAGAAGCAGGCTCTCGGCTGAGCATGGAGCCCGGTGCAGGGCTTGATTCCAGTACTCTAGGATCATGACCCGAGAGGAAGGCAGATGCTCAACTGACTGAATCACCCAGGTGCCCCAATATTTAATTTTTTTTTTTTTAAAGATTTTACTTATCTATTCCAGAGAGAGAGAGAGAGTGCACAAGCATGAGTGGGAGGGAGGGGGAGAGGGAGAAGCAGACTCCCTGTTGAGCAGAGAGCCTGATGCAGGCCTCAATCGCAAGACTCCAGGATCATGACCAGAGCTGAAGGCAGACGCTTAACTGACTGGCGCCCCTATTTGTAATTTTTTGAGGGATCTCCATACTGTTTTCCACTGTGGCTGCACCAGTTGGCACTCCCACCAACAGTGTACAAGAGTTCCTTTTTCTTGGCATCCTCGCCCAACACTTGTTTCTTATGTTTTTGACTTTAGCCATTCTGACAGGTCTGAGGTGACATTTCATTGTGACTCTGATTTGCATTTCCCTGATAATGAGTGATGTTGAGCATCTTTTTATATATCTGTTGGCCATCTGGATGTCTTCTTTGGAAAAATGTCTGTTCAACTCTTCTGCCCATTTTTTAATTGGATTATTTTTTTCTGGTATTGAGTTGTATCAGTTCTTTACACATGTTAATAATAACCCTTTTTTGATATGTCATTTGCACATATTTTCTAAGTTTAATAAGTTGCCTTTTTCTTTTGTTGGTGGTTTCCTTTGCTGTGCAGAAGCTTTTTATTTTGATGTAGTCCCAATAGTTTATTTTACTTTTGCTTCCCTTGTCTCAGGAGACATATTTAGAAAAATGTTGTCATGACTGATGTCAGAGAAATTACTGTCTCTACTCTCTTCTAGAATTTTTATGGTTTCATGTCTCACGCTTAGGTCCTTAATCCATTTTGAGTTTATTTTTGTGTATGGTGTAAGAAAGTGGTCTGATTTCAGTCTTTTCCGTATAGCTGTTTGATTTTCCCAGCACCATTTGTTGTAGAGACTTTTTACTATTGTATATTCTTGCTTCCCTCATCAAGCTTCCCAAGTTTGTTTCTGGGTTTTCTATTCTGTTTCATTGATCTATGTGTTTATTTTTGTGCCAGTACCATACTATTTTGATTACTACAGCTTCATAATGTACCTTGGAATCTGGGATTGTGATATCTCTAGTTTTAGTCTTTTTTTTTCAAGATTGCTTTGGCTGTCAGGGTCTTTTGTGGTTCCATACAAAGTTTAAGATAATTTGTTCTAATTCTGTGAAAAGTGCTATTGGTATTTTGATAGGGATTGCATTAAATTTGTAGATTGTATTGGGTAGTATAGAATTTTAATAATATTTGTTCTTCCAATCCATGAGCATGGAATAGAATGTCTTTCCATTTATTTGTGTCATGTTCAATTTCTTTCATCAGTGTTTTATAGTTTTCAGAGTACAGGTCTTTCACCTCTTTGGTTAGATATATTCTTAGGTATTTTATTATTTTTGATGCAATTATAAATGGGATTGTTTCATTTATTTCTCTTTCTGCTACTTCATTATGAGTGTATAGAAATATAACAGATTTCTGTATATTAGATTTTGTATCCTGAGACTTTACTGAATTCATTTATTAGTTCTAGTGGTTTTGTGGTGGAGTTTTTAGGGTTTACTATATATAATATCAGGTCATCTGCAAATAGTGAAAGTTTTACTGCTTCCTCACGAATTTGGGTGCCTTCTTTTCTTTTTATTGTCTGATTGCTGTGGCTAGAACTTCCAGTACTATACTGAATAAAAGTGGTGAGAGTGACATCCTTGTCTTGTTCCTGACCTTAGGGGAAAAGCCCTCAGTTTTTCACCGTTGAGTATGATGTTAGCCATGTTTTTTTTCATATATGAACTTTATTTCTTTCCTCCTCCTTCTCCTCCTTCTTCTTTAGAAAGAACATGTGCATTGTGGGGGAGGAGCCGAGGGAGAAGAAGAGAGAGTCTTAAGCAGGCTCTACATTGGGAAAAGTTTTACTGTGGGGCTTGATCTCACGACCTTGAGATCATGACCTGAGCAGAAATCAAGAGTGGGATGGTTAATGGCCTGGGTCACCCAGGTGCCCCTGAACCCATTCTTTACTCCTCCTTCCCCTCCCACATTTTAAGTATATGGCTCATATTTTACATCCTTTTATTTTGTGAATACCTTGACTAATTTTTATAGATATACTTATTTTTACTGCTTTTGTTTTTTGTTCTTTTACTTTTCTTACTCTTACTTATGGTCTTTCCTTTCTTTTTTTCTTTTTTTTTTTTAAAGATTTTATTTATTTATTTGAGACAGAGAGAATGAGAGACAGAGAGCATGAGAGGGAGGAGGGTCAGAGGGAGAAGCAGACTCCCTGCCGAGGAGGGAGCCCAATGCGGGACTCGATCCCGGGACTCCAGGATCATGACCTGAGCCGAAGGCAGTCGCTTAACCAACTGAGCCACCCAGGCGCCCTGGTCTTTCCTTTCAACTCAAAGTGTCCCCTTTAACATTTCTTGTAGGGCTGGTTTAGTAGTCATGAATTCTTTTAGTTTTTCTTTTTCTGTCTGAGAAACTCTTTATTTCTCCTTCTCTTCTAAGTGATAGCCTTGCTGGATAGAGCATTCTTGGCTGCAGGGTTTTTTGTTGTTGTTGTTTCTTTCAGCACTTTGAATATATCCTGTTACTCCCTTCTGGCCTGTAAAGCTTCTGCTGAAAAATCAGCTGATAAACTAATGGGGTTTCCCTTGTATGTAACTGCTTTCTTTTCTCTTGCTACTTTTAAAATTCTCTCTTTATCATTACTTTTTGCCATTTTAATTACTTTGTGTCTTGGTGTAAATTTCCTTGGGTTGATTTTGTTGGGGGATGTCTGTTCCTCCTGGTCTGGATTTCCCGGATTTGGGAAATTTTCAGCTATTATCTCTTCAAATAAATTTTCTGCCCTGTTTCTCTCTCTTCTCCTTCTGAGATGCCTATAATCCCCATAAATATTGTGCTTGATGGTATTGCTGTGTTCCCTAAATCTATTTTCATTTTTTTCCTCTCTTTTGTTTAGCCTGATTACTTTCCATTACTCTGTCCTGCAGGTCTCTGATCTGTTCTTCCACTTCCTCTAGTCTACTATTTATTCCATCTAGTATATTTTTAATTTCAGTTATTGATTTCTTCATCTCTGATTGGTTCTTTTTAAATTTTTTTTTATCTCTTTGTTAAGAGTCTCACTGATGTCCTTCACTCTTTTCTAGTCCAGTGAGTATCTTTATGACCATTACTTTAAATTCTCTGTCAAGCATATTACTTATATATATTTTGTTTAGGTTTCTTGCTGTGATTTTGTCCTGTTCTTTCATTTTGGGACATACTCCTCTGCCCTCTCATTTTTTCTAACTCTCTTTATCTGTTTCTATGTGTTAGAAAAGTCAATTATGTCTCTGCTCTTGAAAACAGTGTCCTTATGAAGAAGAGGTCTGTAGTGCCCTGCAGTGTAATGTCTCTTATTCAATAACCTGGTGCTTTAGGGGTGCCTCCTATGTGTGTTGTATGTGTCTTTCTGTTGTGGATGAGTTGCTTTTGCCTTCAGTCCAGTTGTCTTCAATGGCTTTCTTTGCCTGCTGTGGTCAGTGTTTGGTCCCTGTGTTGTAACTGGGTCAGTTTGGGCCACATGGGATTTGAGTTGGGTCAGAAGAGGCATTTGCCAGAGATGCAGTAGTATCAAACTTAAGGGCACTTTTTCTGTTTTGTCCCCTGAGAAGCTTTCATTGGTTGGTGTAGCCTGCAGTCAGATCAGATGTCTGCCCCCAGCCTACCACTGGAGCTGCAGGTAGACTGCTGTGTGTAGTTCTCTTCCCGACCCCCCAGGGCAAGAGTCACTTTGGAGTGGTGCTGGCCCCTGTTATGGTGCTTGCCCCCTGCCAGGCTAGTGACATGCTTTGGATGGACTTAGGCCAAGAGCATATTGGATGGGGCAGGACTGCAGGAGAACATGGGGGCAGAGTGAGTGGTGTTAGCAAATTTTGCACTGGCCCAATGTGAGGGGGACCTAGATCCCAGTCTTGGCTGGAAGGGGGTATGTTTGCAGCAGAACACAGGTGCAGAAGGCCCAGTCTTGGCTGGAGGGGGTATGTTTGCAGTAGAACACAGGTGCAGAAATGTAGATAGTGTTGGCCCCACATCAATTCCCACAGGTATCTGTGTATCCTTTGATTCTAGAGAATCTCTTAAAGATACCTGCCCCTCCAGCACATGCTCTGAGATTAGTAAACAAATCTCCCTCCATATACCTCTGGCATTTTTCAAACTGCTGCTTCCATGCTATATGTCTATGGGGGGTGTTTGTTGTGCTGTCTCTTTAAGGCTGAGGACTCGGTTTCCCCTCACCCTCTTGACTCTCCAGAGATGAGCCTGCTGAATTTTAAAGTTCCCAGTTTTAAGTCTTGCTGATTGTGAGAACTTGCAAAATTCAAATTTGGCCCCTCTGGTTTTCAAAGCCAAATGTTATGGGAATTCCCTATGCAGGCTCCATGTTGTGAGGGTCTATTTCTTTCCCCTCTCTGAACCAGTGGTGTTCCTCCCTCCCACAGACAGTCTCAGGTCATTTAGCTCCCTACCATGTCTCTGCTCTTCCTGTTCTCTTCAGTGTGGTTTCTTCTCTACATTTAGTTCTGGAGAGTCTGTTCTGCCAGTATTTCTTTTGTTTTCTGGGTTATTTATAATGATGTGGGTATTATCTAGTTGTATCTGTGGGAATAGATGAGCTTAGGGTCCTGCTACTCTGTCATCTCCCCCAGAAGTCACAAATTCAAATTTCTTATCCTTCTAATTTATAAGCATGATGACTTAAGGTCACCTTTCAATTGAGCTCCTTTCATTTTTAATTGCAATTCTTTTGACTTTCCTTGTTGGTTTTTACAATCATGGCTAATTTACCAGGCATTAAGAAATCTTTAATCCCTGAAGTAGTGATAATGCTACTTGGATAATGTATCCAATTTTCATCTTTTGCAGAGCTGGCCAAGCTCCAGATTATTGGGGTAAGAACCACCTAACCATGTTTATATAAGTAAAGCACCTTTAGGTATGGATATAGGTGATAATAAACTGGGAGTTTAAATACGAGGATAACTGTTCCTAGAATATAGCAGGTCACTTCCTGGAATATTCGTCCTGTTGGAAACAGATGGCATCCTCAAAAGGGTGATTGAAAAGAATTTAATGAAGGCATTATTTACATTTGTGGACAGGGTTAAGTGAAACTAACAAGGATGATGAAGCACCCTGGGGCTAACAACATCAGGAAGATATTATCCCTCCTGTACAGGAAGGACAAGGGGAGGCAGTGGCTATCAGAACTGAGGGAGAGAGAAGCCTGACAAGAGCTGTGGCTTATGGAAGAGGAAATAGCCTTTGCTGATGTCTTTTTCCTTGCCCTCTTACCTTCCATCAACTAAACCCAAATAGAAACCACAAAAAAGGGACATTTCCAGAGCAAGATGTAGGGTGAAGAAGGATGTAGGACTTTTCCAGAGCAAGATGTAGGGTGAAGAAGGATGTAGGCTGAAGCTGGTGGGACAGAATATCCATCACAGACTACCTCTGTTGCTTCTTAGCATTCATTCTCAATGCTTTGTCTGAATGAAAATCTTGTGTCCCTACACAGGAATGGGATGGTGTTAATTCAGTAACACTTTCCCTCAGAAATATAAATCATTAACCATCACCAGTGCATTTCAGATAAAGTAGCACAATCCCCTTACTATCTATCAGCACTTTGACTGAGGTTTTTACCGTCCTGAGTAATGCAAATTCCAGAGTATTAATTCTTACTGGTTCTATATTTGTTAGATTGTTTTCTATTAGCCAGGGTATTGGGTAAGGGAGTACTAAGAGAAGCCCAGTGAATCCCTAAGTTCAAGCCATAGTCTTCCTTGCTCTTACTGTGAGGCAGAAAACCAATTTCTACTTGTTAACTGAGATCAATCACTCAGTCAATGGGATCATGTCTTTCTCTCCTAGTTGGTTTAATGTGGCACACAAAATAGCCACCTGCCAGTCAGAGCTACCATTTAAGACAACCATAACTGTGTTCCCTAGTGGAACAATGTCTCTCTTAGGCACAGGGACCACCAAATTCACCAAGCTTCAGGTACCAGAAGCATAAATTTCTTAAGTAAATTGTTTGATGTAATGATAAGAAGGGGTCATCCCATCTCATCTTTTAGTTATAAGTCGTATTAATTTTGACTCTAGTTTTGGCAGCACTACTGACTACTGATTAAACATTTATCCTGCATCCTAAAAGAGTGTAAGTCTCAGAAACGTCACGGGATGGTATCTCAGGTGTATATCAAATGAGCCTTCGAATGGCTACTTGACTATTTTTTCCAAGCCGTTGTTTCTTCGTGGTAAGGCATATACGGTAATATGGGTGTGAACTCATTTTTACAACACTTGTAACATTAAATATATTGCTTTGCCAGAGGCAATGTTATATGTGATTCCATGGTGAAGGAATAGGCATTGTATAAATCTACAGATGGTGGTGGCAAAACCATCGAAGGCAGTGAAAGTATATCTCTAATGTTATCTACTTCTCTGATGAAAAATAATTGCCTTGTCGATGATAGAAGATGTCTACTGTGTCTGACTGGTCCCTTAACGAATGGTGTCATTAGGGGTTCCCTTCAACTCAACGGTTATGGTAAAGAGAAAAGGAGAGAAAGTTACCAGCATCAATGAGAGCTTTAACAAAGCTAGAAAAATAGCCACTCACACATTGCAGAGCGTCATTGAAAAAGCTGAAGGGTGAATACCCTGGTTTATCTTTTCTTCCCATCTTTATTTCTCTTTCTGGCCACAAACACCAGAAGACAAAGGGTAAACCTATTTGATGCAATCCATAAATCAGTGTCCAGAGTAGAGTATGGAGCTGGGTAGAGAAGGGAGGAGAGTGGGTCTAAAGAGGTAAATGGAGAATTTCCCAAACTGTCAAGCAGTTCACTGAGTAACCAGAGTCAAATCTGGATGTAGCCACAATGCTGAAAGCTTTTTAAAGACTCTCAAACTCAATAAACCATGTTGAATTATTATGGAACATATCCTGATGCCAAGGAGTTTTACTTCAAATCCTTTCTCTCCTATTTATTAGTTGAGTAACCCTGGACATAGTCTTAAAGCAATCTGACTCTTAATCTCAAGATATTTTCAAAATTGGTGCTGTACATAATCTAAATCAGCATTCAATATGTGGTATTTTTTCTTCCATAATCAAGATTCACAAGTTCAGGAATCAAGGAGTAGAAATGGGAGAGGCTCCATCCATTCCTAGTGATCCATCAACAATTTTTTTTATTTCTTTCCCCATGACCTTATGCTCTGCTGTCCTAGAGGTGTTAGTTCCAAAGAGAGTAGTGCTTCTACCGGGAGATGCAACAACAAGCCCATTGAACTGGACATGCCTCTGAATGAACAGACAAGGAGAGTAGTTACTGTACTTCTTGGAATAATTGATCTTCATCACCAAAGGCAGGTCAGACTGCTACTACACAAGGTAGGGAAGAATGAGTATATCCAGAATACTGGAGATCCATTAGGGTTTTTCTTAGTACCATGCCTGGTGATTAAAGTTAATGGAAAACTGCAACGACCCAATTCAGGCAGGGCTGTTAATGGTCTAGATCCTTCAGGAATGAAAAATTGAGTTATCCCACCAGGCAAAGAATCACAACCAGCTGAGGTACTTGTTAAGGGAAAAGGGAATGTGAAATAGGTATAAGAAAGTAAATAACACCTCTGACAGCATGGCCAGTTGCAGAAATGAGGACTATAATTGTTATGACTATTTCTTCCTTATTTTGTTATGAATATGTTTGGGTGTGTATGTTATTAAGCAAATATATTTTTTCCCCTTTCTTGTCCTCTTATAACAAATGATGTATTAACTATACATTATTGTATTTAAATATTGTTAGCTTTACATCATAGTATTTAAGTTATAGGACATCAAGGAGAAGAATATATATCACTCAAGGGCTTTGTATCCCTTTCAGGGAAGGGGCTAATGCTTTCTCAGTTGTACACAGGATAGCTGTGTCCTGTGAGAAGGACTTACAACTTTGCTATTGCCTTTATTAAAAGATTAAGTGTAGTTTAAGGACATGTGCCTGAGTGCCGAGTTGACAAGGCATGACTATTAATGATTAAATTTCATGTGTCAACTTGGTTAGGCTATGGTATCCAGTTGACCAACACTAGTTTAAATGTTGCTGTGATATTTTATAGATGATTAGCATGTATAATTAGTTGACTTATAACAGAAATCTTGCCTGAATTTCTAGCCTGCTAGTCTGTCCTAAAGATTTCAGACACATGACTACAACAGCAATTCCTGTCTGAGTTTCCACCTTGCTGGCCTGTCCTATAGATTTCAAACTAAAGACGACAACATCACTCTTGCCTGAGTTTCTAATGTATTCCATCAATATTGGATGTGCCAACTCCCACAATCACATGAGCCAATTTATCTATCTATCTATCTATATCTATCTATCATCTGTCTTATTACCTTATTAATTTTGTTTCTCTGGAGAACCCTGACTGGTATAGGTGTTAAAGTACTTACTTTTTATAGATTTTGTTCACATTAAATGAAATAACATATATGTGATGTGAGTTGGCTGTTTTAATCACAAGAAACAAATAATTTGACTCAAATTGGTTTACACAATAAATGTATATTCATGGCTTATATGGTAGGTTATTTTTTCCAAATTTGGTCCCACCGATACAAACTCTATGTCAAATGATCTTTTTATAATATGATATTGACAGGGGCGCCTGGGTGGCTGAGTTGGGTAAGCGGCTGCCTTTGGCTCAGGTCATGATCCCAGGGTCCTGGGATCGAGCCCCGTGTCAGGCTCCCTGCTCAGTGGAGTGTCTGCTTCTCCCTCTCCCTCTGCCTGCCTCTCTGCCTACTTGTGCTCTCTCTCTCTCTGTCAAATAAATAAATAAAATTTTAAAAAATATATGATATTGACATACTTCCACAGAGAAGTACATGTTTATGATTCCTCTCCCTGAAAGGATGTACACATCTGTAAGAGACTTGACCAATATAATAAAACAGAAGCAATTCTGTCTGAATTTTTAAGTTAGATCATAAAAGGCAACATAGCTTCTCTCTGTTTCTGTGTGTGCTTGCATGCGTGTGTGTGTGTGTGTGTGTGTGTGTGTGTCTTTTCTCTTTCTCTGTTTTCCTTTTCTTGGGATCCTAGCCACCACAGTAGGTGGAAGCCCATCCCACCCAGGGAGGTCGTGTATCAGTGTTCCCACCAACAGTCCCAGCTAGTTTCCCAGCCTTCAGGCAGCATGTTTCCAAATGTGTGATTGAATAAGCTTCAAATGACTCTAGCCCACAGCCTTCAAGCCTCCAAGTTTTGTAGTTGAGGACTTATCGAGCAGAGATAAACCATCCTACAGTGCCCTGTCTGAATTCTTGACCTATGGAAGCAAGAGATAATACATTTATTGTCATTTTAAGCCAATACATTTTAGGGTATCTTGTCATACAGTAATACATAATGAATACAACTTGCTTTATTGAAAAAAATCTAAAGATGGTGTAAGTTTTAGGCATGATCGTTGGCTGTATTCCTCTGTGATTATTTTTCTCTAAGTTCTGGTTTCCCTTGTGTGTTGACTTTATCAAATTATGAAAGAAAAATAGTTACATTTGTTTCACTGCTTCACATCTGTATAATATATGGTCCAGAGTAAAGAGATCACTTTTGTTCAACCATTCCCAGAAGGATATCTGAAATTCAATATGATTGAGCTCTTTTAAGTAACATGACCACATCTAAAATAATATGAAGTCTGGGCATATGGAATATAATCATTGGCTTATCTTGATATATTTTCCTCATCCTTGGAATCACAGAAATTCTCAAACATATATTAGGGGTTCTCAGGACAAAGAGAATAGATACTCTAGAAGCAACCACAGATTTCCAATATAAACATGTGATCTAATATTTGATATGTGGAGTTCTTTATACATGATAGTTTTGATTATTACTTAGTTTGTCTTTAAGGTTAAATATTTTCTCATGTATTACCTTGGTATTCATCAGTCATCTAATCTTTTTATTACTATTTCACTCACTAATATACAAGCAATGCTATTATCTCCAATCTTTTCCCCTTTTAATTTCAAAATCCCCTTTATTGCTATAAAGCATAGTAAATGTGCCTATCTCTATCTGAGTTAGCTACAGCATTCATAGGCTATGTTTAAAATTAAGCCATTTTATACATTCTTCCTTGAAATTGTCTTCAGAATACTTGGCAATGTTAGGTGATAGCATATGTTTAATGTTATTAAAAGCAGAGTCATTTTAGCAAAGGTCTGGAATAGCACTTCAAATCTACAAAAGGTACACCCCACGGAGGTCCTGGAATAGCATTTAATAAGTACAGAAGGAAGAGAAGTTGGAGAGCATAACATGAGTAATGTAAGATACAAAGAGCTAGTGTTAGTGGTTAGAATATTTCCTAAATTCTGTTCCGTAGAATGTCAGCTTTGTGGGGGGAAAAGAAGGTTCCAGAAGTTAAATGTTTGGGAAATGCAGTGTGTTATCTTGCCCCTTTGGAAATTCAGAATGCAGATTACTCTATTAAAAAACCTAAAAAATTGTATAGTGAAGGGATTGTTAAATTTTGCTAGGCTAGCTTTTCCCAAAGATTTGTAAAACAAAGATCACTTGTTTTTAAGAGATATTCATCATTAAAAAATGAAAATAACAGAGTGATATGTACTAGGGAGTCAAGTGCTGAAATATGGTTTATTACTAATAAAATGAACCGCAATGCAAGATAATTGGTTATTTAAAGCCTTAAAGTAGTAAAAAAGGAAACAATGTAAACCATTCTAATGTCATCTTTAAATGGCAATTTCTAGTTTCAGCTAAGAGGAAGTAAATCCATTCCACCTTATTTCTCCCACCATTAGCTAATAAAATACTTGGACAGTATTTATAAAGTGACTATCTGATGACTTGGAAAAATAAATAATAGAAGGCAGATTCAGGAGAGAAATCAAAACCCACAAAATAAACAGTACAGTGGTAAGTTTCCTGTTTTATACTTTTAAATTTTATTTATTTTTTTCTTTTCTTTTTCTCCTGGCTTAGATTCTAGGCAGATTGTATCATGGAATTTCAGTGTGTATAGACAGAAAAAACTCTAGGAAAAGATCTATTTTTCAGGCTAGAGGACCAGGATGTCAGCCTTTGTGCAATGGAAAGTGTGTGTGTGTGTGTGTGTGTGTGTGTGTGTGCGCACTCACGCATGCGCACACAAATCCCCATATTTTTTTTTTTCTTTCTTTCCTGGCCCTGACCTGAGGCAAACCCTGTTCATGAAGCTGCACTGCTGTGTTGACAGCTGTAGTAGCAGCAGCAGCTGAGTAGGTACTTAAAACACTAAGAGAAAATCCTTCTTTCAGACCAGAGGCATTTGGGAAAGATATGTATATGATCTGAAGTGTTTGGAGGGGATTCCAGTGATTTTTACTTTCTTTTCACTCACTACTTTGTCCAGAGTAAGATCTTGTTGAGAGAAGGATGGACAACATAAGGAGGCTAAAAACCCTGGCTATCTAGCTGGGGTACCAAGTAAAAAGGATACTTTTGGAAACCAGAAGTATAAGAGAAACCATGGAGAAGAAAAAATTGGATACTTTAAAGTTACAAATGAAGTCTGAGGCTAATTGCATGGCTGCACTATGGAAATGAAACAGAGCACCATAGGAAAGCTTTGGGAACTCAACTATGGTCGAGACCACTGTCCAGGTCCCAGACTTATTTTTGGGTAGTACACATGCAAGATGCACCAAAGTAACTCACAAACGCTTTGAAAGCTAGACTGATATTGGAACAACAATCCACAAAAGAAAGTTTAAAACTCGTGGTCTGAACCTAACTGGGTTCATTGCCTGCTGAAATAAACAAGAAAACAAAGTCAATATTCTCTGGAGGTTTTTAATAGTACTCAGAAAATTTAAAATATCTAGATTACATTCTAAAATTACTTGACATACAAAGAACCAGGAAAAGCTCAGTTTGCTTAAAGAAAAAGACAATCGACAAATACTAACCCTGAGACAACTCCAATGTTGGAATTAGACAATATTATAAAGCAACTACCATAACCTTGCTCTGTGAGGTAAAGGCAAAGACTCTTGAAATAAATGGAAAGATAGCTGTTTTCAGCAAAGAGACAGAAGCTACAAAAAAAGAACCAAATGGAATTTTAGAGTGAAACAAATGCAAAAACAGAAAAAAAATTCACTAGATGTGCTCAGTGTAGATGAAAGAATCATTGTGAATTTGAATATAGATTACTATAAATTATTCAACTTGTACAACAGAGGAAGAAACGATATAGTAATGAGGTGAGTGTTGGAAACTTGTGCAACAATATCAAAAGGTTTGACATTCATGTCATCGGAGATTGAGGGGAGGGGAAATTTTCTGATGCAGAAAATTTTTTGAAGAACTACTTGTTTACAACATCCTGGATTTAGTGAAGGACATGCATTTGCAGAGTCAAGAAAATCAATGCAACTCAAACAAGATAGACTCAAAGAAAACATCAATATACACATCATCATCAAACTGATAAAAGCCAATGATAAAGAAAGATATTAGAAGCCATGGAGGCCAGAGGAGAATGGAACAATATTGTTTAATGTAGTGAATGAAAATGACTGTGAACTCAAAATTCTTTAACCAGCAAAAACATCCTTCAGGAATGAAAGTGAAATAAAGACATTCTCAAATGAAGGAAAACTAAGGGAATTCATTGTCAGTAGACCTGCTCTCAAAGAAAGGTCAAATAGTACCCTTTGGCCAAAGAAAAACAACAGGGGAAATCATGGAAACCTAAGAATGACAGAAGAGCAATAGAAATAATAAATATATGGGTAAATATAATAGACTACTTCTATCCTCTTACGTTTCTTAAACTATGCAAAATTCCTAAAAGTAAAACTATATATAATATAGTATGGTGGGGTTTATAATGTATGTAGTTTTTTTTTTTTAAAGAAATCTATCTATCTATCTATCTATCTATTTATTTATTTATTTATTTAGGGGAGAGAGAGCACACAAGCAGGGGGCAGCGGCAGGCAGGACTCAATCCCAGGACCCTGGGATCATGACCTGAGCCGAAGGCAGACGCTTAACTGACTGAGCCACACAGGCATCCCTATAATGTATGTAGATCTAATTCATATGTATTAATTTTATATTGCAGTCATACAATTACAACTTTAGCAGCTTTTAAACAATACAAATTTTTAATCTTATATTTCTGTACATCAGAAGTCTGACATGAGTCTCACCGGGCTAAAACTGTAGCATTTGCTGTGTTCTTTTCTGGAAACTGTAGAGGAGAATCCTCTTCTTGCTCATTTAGAGGGTTGGCAGAATTCATTTTCTTGTGGTTGTAAGACTGAAGTTCTTATTTCCTTTCTTGCTATTAGCTTAGTGTTGTTCTTAGATTCTAGAGGATGCCTACATTTCTTGGATTATGGCCTCTTTCCTCCATCTCCTAGAGCAGCAACAGTGACTCTTATCACCCTCACACTTCAAATCTCCCCTCTTTCTTCTTGTACCACATGTCTCTGACTGCCCCCAGGATAGGTTCTCCACTTTTAAGGATTAAGGTGATTACACTGAGCCCATGCAGACAACCCAGGATAAAGTAAAGTCTTCAACCTTAATCATATCTTTAAAGCCCCTTTTGTCATGTAAGGCAATTTATTCATGGATTCCAGGAATTAGGGCAAGGCTATCTTTGATGGGGTAGGGAACATTATTCTGCTTACCACAACATGTGAAACTACAACATAAAGGGACAGCGGTCAAAGGGAACTATATATTTATAAGATTTTTATCTTTTCCTTGAAATGATAAAATATTAATATTCAGTAGACTTTAATAAGTTATTAATGTATATTGTAATTTCTTGATTAATCACTAATAAATATGTGAAATAGAGTTAAAAAGCTGGTAGATGAACTAAAACGGAATATGTATCAGATCTTTATTGCTTCATGACAAATTATCTCAAAACCTAGTTACTTAAGACAACACACATTTATTATCTCATAGTTTCTGTGGGTCATAACACAAACATGGGTAGCTATGTCTCTCACAAAGCTGCAATAAAACTGTCCACTGAGGTTGGAGTCTCTTGTGAAGGCTGAATTGGGTCAAAGGATGTGCTTCTTATTTCATAGCGTTGTTGGCAGCATTCAGCTGGTCATGGGCTGTTAGTCTGAGGGCCTCAGTTACTCAATGCCTGTTAATGAGAGGCTACTCTAATTTCCATGCGACATGGACCTCTATCCCAGGGCAGCTTGCTTCTTCACAGCATGCCAGCTGAGCAGGCACTAGTAGGAGAATGCCAGCAAGGTGGAAGGCAGTCTTTTATAACCTAATCATGAATTGACATCTCATCACTTTTATTCCCTTTTATTCATTAGAAGCAAGTCACTAGGTCCAACTCAAACTTAAGAAGAGAGGTTTGCACAAAGGCATTTTATTAGTTTTTTCTTAAAGTTTAGTAAGTAACAAAAGATGTAGTGGCTTAAAGCAACACAAATTTATTAGTTTACCATTTTATGGGTCAGAATTCTGACAGTCTGTGTTCTCTGCTCAGGGTCTCAGAAGATCCACATCAAGGTGAGGTCTGGGTTAATCTTATCTGTAGGCTGCTTGGGATAATCCACTTTCAAGCTCATTCAGGTTGTTGATCAAATCCACTGTCTTTGTGATTATTGTTCTGAGCTTCCCATTCTCTTACTGGTTGGCAGGGGGTGCTTTTCTTAGATCCTTAATACCATTCACATTCCTTCTCATGTGCCACTTCTATTTTCAAGCCAATGTGGGCACACCACATTACATTTCTGTTTCAAATCTCTGATTTGCTCTTCTGATACCAGCTGGAGAAAACTCTTTGCTTTTAAAGGGGCTCATGCAGATAATTTCCCTATTTTTAAAATCAACTATGTCATATGCCATACCATAATTATGGGAGTAATATCTCATCATATTCACAGGTTTTGGGTATTAGAGTAGGGAATCTTCTGGGACATTTAGGAATCAATACCGGGAATCAGTGAGCACTGGGAGCCAAGAAAACAGTTGCCCAGCCCTTAACATCAAAAGTTTTGAAACAATACAAAGAAGGCAGGAGAAGTAAAACAGAGAGCTTAAAAGCAAGAGGGTAAACAGAAAAAAAAAATGATATAAATAAATCCAACCATATCAGTAATTATATTAAATACATTGTTCTGAAAACATCAATTCAAAGACAGAGATTGCTATATTGGATAAAACACAAAACAACAAATGAAAAAGATAACACCCAACTTGTTTTATGCTGTCTACAGGGAACTCAGTTTATAGACAATGATATGGGTAGGATAAAAGTAAAAGGATTGAAAAATACATAGCATATGAACACTAACTAAAAGAAAACTGGATTGATTATAGTGATATTAGGCAAAATAGATGTGAGAACAAGGAATTACTAGAGATCAAAAGGAACATCACATAATTAAAAACTGGTCAATACACCAAGAAGATATAATAATCCCAAATATGTATTCATTTAACAACAGAGCTTCAAAATACATGACACAAAATCTAATAGAATTGAAGGAGAAATAGATAAATCCACAAGTTTATTTGGAAAATTCAACATGCCTCTCTTTGTAATGACTAGAACAAGTTGATAAAAAATCAAAATATAGAAGACTAGAACAGGGCTATCAACCACTTTGACCTAATTGGCTTTATGGAACACTCTATCCAACAAACAACAACAGCAACGGAATACACATTCTTCTCAAGTGCACTTGGACATTCACCACAGTAGACCATTTTCTGCCTCATAAAAATGTTTCTTTTTTTTTTTTAAAGATTTTATTTATTTATTTGAGAGAGAGAATGAGATAGAGAGAGCACGAGAGTGGGGAGGGTCAGAGGGAGAAGTAGGCTCCCCGCCGAGCAGGGAGCCCGATGCAGGACTCGATCCCAGGACTCCAGGATCACGACCTGAGCCAAAGGCAGTCGCTCAACCAACTGAGCCACCCAGGCGCCCTGTTTCTTTTTTTTTTTTAAGATTTTATTTATTTATTTGACAGAGAGAGAGAAAGAGAGAGAGCACAAGCAGGGAGAGTGGCAAGCAGAAGGAGAGGGAGAAGCAAGCTCCCCATGGAGCAGCGAGCCCAATACGGGGCTTGATCCCAGGACTCTGGGATCATGACCTGTGCTGAAGGCAGATGCTTAACCAACTGAGCCACCCAGGTGCCCCTGCATTTTAAAAATGTATTACAAATTTAGAAGGATTGATATACAAAGTATGTTCTCTGGCCATATCAAAATTAAATTAGAACTAAATTACAGAAAGTTATATGAAAATATTTAAATATTTAGAAAAGGACAACATACTTTTAAATAATTCATAGGTCACAAAATAATTACCAAGAGAAGTTAGGAAATACTTGAACTAAATTAAAATGACATTAAAATACACGAAAATTTGTGGGATGCAACTAAGGAAGACTTTAGAGGGAAATTTATAAAATTATAGATTTATATTAGAAAAGAAGAAAGTTTTCAAATCAAGCATATAAGCTTTGATATTTAGCAATTAGAAAAGGGTAAACAAACTAAACACAAAACAAGCAGAAAAAAGGAAATAATAAAGGTGAGCAAAAAACAAATTACAAACATCAAGAAGAAAGAGGGGATATCACAATAGACCCCACAAACTTTAAAAGGGCAATAAAGCAGCACTATGAACAACTCTATAATGATAAATTCTGCAATTTAGGCATGTTGAGTTAATTCCTTGAAAGCCATAAATTACCAAAACTCACTTAAGAGGAAATGGATAACCAGAATAGTCCTATATCTAGTAAGGAAATAGAGTTCCTATTCAAAGCTTCCTACCACTGCCCCCCCCCCCCGCCACTGATTTCACTGGAAAATTATATCAGTATTTAAGGAAAAAATAATACCAATTCTACACAATTGCTTTCAGAAAATAGAAAACAATTTCCAAATCATTTTACAAGGCCAGAATTACCCTCATGTCAAAACCAGTAAAAAACAAAACAAAACAGAGGTGCCTGGGTGCCTCAGTTGTTAGGCGGCTGCTTTTGGCTCGGGTCATGATCCCAGGGTCCTGTGATAGAGCCCGGCGTCGGGCTCCCTGCTCAGTAGGAAGCCTGCTTCTCCCTCTCCTGCTCCCCGTGCTTGTGTTCGCTCTCTCGCTGTGTCTCTCTCTGTCAAATAAATAAATAAAATCTTAAACAAACAAACAAAACAAAAATAAAAACAAAGCAGCAAAAGAAAAGTATAGTTCAACATCTCTTCATGGATATTTACACAACTCAACAAAGTGACAGAAATCAAATCCAGTAATATATAAAAATTATATTTCACAAGCAAATGGGGTTTATCACAACAATGAAAGGCTGGTAAAATGTCATTAAATCAAGCAACATAATCTATCATAGTCACAGAACAAAGAAGAAAATCCTCATTATCCTATTAAAGATAAAAATGTATTTGAAAATGTTCAACATCTGGGGCTCCTGTGTGACTGAGTTGGTTAAGCATCTGCCTTTGGCTCAGGTCATGATCCCAGGGTCTTAGGATTGAGCCCTACACCAGGCTCCCTGCTCAGCAGGGAAACTGCTTCTCCCTCTCCCGCTCCCCCTGCTTGTGCTCATTCTCTCTCTTTCTCTTTCTTTGTCACATAAATAAAAAACCTTAAAAAAAGAAAATATTCAACATCCAAACTCAGCAAACTAGAATAGAATGGAACTTCTTTAACCTGATAAAATACATCTATATTATACAACTTATATTTAATATCATACTGAAGAATGAAAGATTGAATGATTTCCTCCTATGTTCATGAAAAACAAAAACAAAAACAAAAAAATAAGGATGACCGCTCTCATGACTGCTCTTCAATATCCTACCGGGAGTCCTAGGTAGTGCAATAAAGAAAGAATAAGTTAGGGGCTTACAGATAGTAAATGAACACATAAAACTACCTATTCACAAATGACATTTGTCTATGTAGAAAATCCCAAGGAATTTACAAAAAAAAATTACTAGAATTAATAAGTTTATCAGTGTTATAGTATTTGAAGTTAAGATTTAAAAAATCATTTATGTTTCTAAATACTAGCAAAAACAGTGACAAAACAAAATTTAAAAGGCAGTTCTATGTACATTAGCTCCAAAAAATGAAAGAAAAGTGGGTATAAATCTAACAAAAATATGTGCAACATCCATATACTGAAAACTACCAAACACTGGTTGAAATAAATAAAATAAAACCAAATAAATAGAGAGACAATGTTTATGGATTGGAAGACTCAATATTTTTCAGATGTAATTTTTCACAAATTGATCTAAACAATGAAAGCAATACTAACCAAAATGCCAGTAGGATGTTTTATAGATTTTGAGAAACTGATTTAACATTTATTTGGACAGGCAAAGGAACTAGAAGCTCCAAAATAATTTTGAAAAGTAACAAAGTTTAGGGATCCATATTATCGATTTTAAGACTTACTCTTAACATTATAGCACTCAGTATGGTGTTGGTAAAAACATAGACACACAGATCAATAGAACAGAGCAGAATAGAATATATAAATAGATCCATGCAAATGAGGCTGACTGATTTTTGACAAAGATACAAAAGCAATTTAAAAAAGAAATCATAGTGTTTTCAAAAAATTATGCCACTGCAATTGGAAGTCCATATACAAAAATATGAATCTGAATATATATCTCATGCCTTATACAAAAATAAAATATAAATTATAAGCCTCAATGTAAAATGTAAAGATATAAAACTCTTTGAAAAAAATAGAAGATATTGGGAACATTGGATTAGGCAAAGTGTCTTTAAATATCCCAAAGGCAAAATACATACAAGAAAAATAAAAAGATAAATGGTCTTTATCAAAATTTAAAGCTTTTGCTTTACAAAAGACACTGTTAAAAAACTGAGAAGACTGGAGAACATATTTGCAAAACACATTATCTAATAAAGGACTTGTATCTAGAATATGTAAAGAACATTTAAAGCTCACTAATAATAAAACAAACAACCTTTTAAGAATGGGCAAAATATTTTAAGAGCTATTTCATCAAAGAGGAGAAAAAAAAAATGAGCTCATGAAAGGAACAAGAACTTTAGCTATTAGGGAAATGCAAATTAAGACCACAGTGAGATACTATTACATAGCATCCTACTGGCTAAAATATAAAACCTGAGAGTATCAAGTGCTGATGAGATTGTGGAGAAATTCTGACTCTCCTACATTGCTGTTGTGAATGAAAAATTATACAGATACTTTGGAAAACAGGTCAGTAATTTTTCAGAAATTTAAACCTACACTTAACCATACGACCTAGCAATCTTACTCAAGGGTATTTACCCTGGTAAATGAAGACATATATACATATAAAAACCAGTACATGAGTAGCAATATCCATAATTTACAAAACCTGGGAACAATTGAAATAGTCTTCAATGAGTGAATGAATAAACAAAGTATAGTACCTCCATGCAATGGAATACTTCACATCAATTAAAAAGGAACAAACTGTTGAATTGCAACTACATTATCCTAAGTGAATGAAGCCAGACACCAAAGGTTACATACTATGCTATTGCATTGTTACAACAAGTTCTCCCAGAAAAGGCCATACTATAGGAAAAGAGAACAGATTAGATTTTACCAAGGATTAAGTGTGGGAGAAAGATTTGACTATATAGGAATACCATGAGAGTATTTTTGGGAGTGAGGAAACTGTTTTGTATCATGATTGTTGCTATGAAACTCTATTTTATTTTATTTATTTATTTTAAGATTTTATTTATTTATTTATTTGAGAGAGAGAGAGAAACAGCATGAAAGGGGATAGGGTCAGAGGGAGAAGCAGGCTCCCCGCTGAGCCGGGAGCTCGATGTGGGACTCGAGACCAGGACTCCGGATCATGACCGGAGCGGAAGGCAGTCGCTTAACCAACTGAGCCACCTAGGTGCCCGAAACTCTATTTTAAAAAAGCTCACAAAACTGTACACCAAAAAAAAAGTGAACTTGGCTGTATGTAAATTAGAAAAAAATTAAAACAAAAATAGCTTTAAAAGAACCTTAATTATGAGTAAGTTATAAACAAACTTTGACAGAGACTGTGTATGCATCTGTAAGAAAAAAAATGTAGCAATAATTTAAATTTTGGAGCTAAAACCCTTTTGAGAATATCTTAAAAATTATGGATTCTTTCCCTGACTATATCCTGTTAAACATTTTATGACATACCTGTACACAAACACACGGGAAGTTCTAATTTCAGGAGATTCCATAATGTCCTAAGATTTATTTTTGTAAAACTTGATGGTCCATGGACCACAAATTAGAACTCTCGCTCATTTAATATATCAATCAGACTTCTATTCAGCTCAGAAATTTTTAAGTTTTTATTTACTTTATTATTATTCTTTATTGAGATATAATTGACATATCATATTAGTTTCAGATGTACAACATAATGATTTAATGTTTATATGTATTATGAAATAATTACCATAATAAATCCAGTTGATATCCACCACCAGTGTTCAGGAATATTGACCCTGTAGTATTTCAGGGTTCTCTTGTTCTCTTGACAAATTTTGCCACTAGTTCATCCTTTACAAATCGAAAACAGTTTTTTATAGAAACTTTACAGATTATTAAAGATAATCTGTGGGGAGTTAGAACTATAGAAACATATTAGCTTGGCATTGATTTGCGGCTGGATATATTGTGTGATATTTCAACATTTTTGAAATGGCTACAGTCTTGAGGGGGCGAACATGTTTCATAACATTGGGCAGCTTCGGTACATTCAGCTAACAGGAAAGACAAAAAATTATCCCAAGTTTCCAGAGGAAAGGTAAGACGGATGGAAGTAGCTGATCAGGGCATATTTTTGTGATGTGCAATGTGTAGGGCAATATAAACTATGAGACCATATTTGGTGACCGAGAAGTAAAGTGAAATGCCTTGTCATCCATTTAAGAGAGAGAGACAAAAAGGCAATATTGTAGCTTAATGAGAAAATTTCCTCCGCTCATGGTTCTTTTTAACATCATTTGTCTTCTAAAATATTATGTAAGAATTTTATGTAAATTAGTATATATACATATACATGGTATATTTTTTAAATGGGAATAAAAATTTTGCATATTTTAATTTCCATACTTTTTTTTTCAAATTTAGATTCAACCTGCCAAGTTTTTTCTGAACTTTCACAAGTTGCTTTGTTTCCTAACTTTCAAATATTTATTAACAGATAATTGTGCACAAATAAGCTATAGTTGCGACTCCCAGCTCAGCCAGGAGTCTGCTTCTCCCTCTCCTTCTGCCTCTCCCCCGCTTGTGCTTTCTGTCTCTCTCCCTCTCAAATGAATAAATAAAATCTTAAAAAAAAAAAAAAGCTATAGTTGCTATATTCAAGAATTTCATAATTTAAAGGGGAAGTTGTTTTTCTTTTAAAACACTTCTTCCTCTCAAAGTTATGTTTTCCTTAATTTCTTAAACTGAAATTACTAAATCTCGGTCTCTTTATAGAGAAATAATAATCTTCTCAAGCATTTAGAGGACAGTATTTTCAATACTTTTCCTATGTCTGTTGTGAAATAGATGGCATCCATTGTATGTTAGTTTTAAGAATATAACATTGGCATACATTGGAAGGTCACAATCAAGGTGGGTAGAACTCCTTAAAGGTATTATTGCCTTGCCACATTAAATGATGCTGCATTTGTGGACTACTAGGGAGCATCAGGGTCAAACCTATATAGAATTGTGTGAAGTAATAAATCTTTAGGGATAACAAAGGATCTAGAAAGAGAATGATTCTAAGTAAGGATACAGGATGGTTCTATCTTTATTAATTCATTTGTTTGTTCATTCACTCAATAAAACTTGTACCTACATAATGTTTCTATCTAGACCAATATTTCTTAATCATGGCTACACATTGAAGTTACCAGGGCACCTTTAAAAAATACAAATGCCTGGGTCCCACGCTCCATCTATTATAACAGAATCCCACGATGGAGGTGATGGTAAGTCTTGGGAATCTAGAATATTATAAAATTGTCTAGATGATTCTAATTTGCAGCCAGGGTTGAGAACAATTGGCTTAGACTTTGGGATACCAGAATTAATGAGACTTTTTGTATATTTTAATAATGGAAAAGATTTATAAGTATCTGCTTCATTTATATTTCTTTATATAAATTCTTATATTTTGTTTTAGAAGCCATGCTTTCCTGGGTAACAATACTTAAAGATAATTGTAAGGTCAAACTGTTGCTGTAACTACATTGAATTCTGAGCATGGAATATTGTTACCTTTAGTTACATACACTCATTCTGTCCTTTGTTTACAGGGGTCAGAGCATCAGAATAATTTGTTATTTCCTAAAAGGGTTAATGAAAAAAGCACTGAGTAAGACTTGTTTTCCATTTGGATTAAATGTTCATGCTTCTATTGAAGCTTTCTCACAAACATATTAGGCTGAGTGAGATTATAAATATTAAACTCACTAAACTTTTTGAAGGTTATATATTTTTACACATTCAAAAGCTTTTTTAGTTTTGATATAATTACTCTTATCTTACTATCTTTGACAATTAACCATTTATCTTGTTTCAGAAATTGAAACATGTTTTCTCTTTTTCAATCTGAAGATGTCTACTCTGTGTTTGAAAACACCATTGGGTCACAGAGGAAGATCTTATGATCACTGGTTTCCAAAACATCAATTTTGAGAATGTGGCAGCTTTCCATAATTTCTTACTGAGGAAGCTCATCTAGTCAGTTGCCCAAGGTGGCTGTATTTGACTGCTCCTTCCAAAAGGAAAAATGAAAAGTGTTTTTGAATCTGTCAATAAAAAATGGGCTGAATTTTGGTTAGAAATCCAAGCCAACATATAGGTCATGTTATTGATTACCTGAGATTTGAAAAATTCTTTTTGCTTTGTCATTCTTAACTGTGCATGTTCATGAATTTCTTAACTAATATTCATTTGTTGAATTCAAAGCAATATATTTTGTTCATTACTACTGTAAATGGTAGCAGTCATAATTATTCTACTTGCATTTTTAATGCATTCTGATTTTGAATTTTTAAAACTTTTTTATTATTTTAAAATGAAACAGATAATCAGTTTTATAGATTTATAGAAAACATCTTAATTCTTGCAACAAAATCTTTACGATGATGAAACTTCTGATTTGAAAGACTCACGTTTCAACCATCTACCACAACTCCTATGCATCTCATTTTCATACACATGCAGGTAAGGATTTTACATTCTTTTTGTTTCATTGTTGTAGTTCAGAATGCTGAATGATATCAAACAAAAATTCTATAAACACATATGGTGTTCTTATCTCCATCTTGTAAATATGTATCAACTCCTGGAAAAGAAAATGGGCTATGCTAGAGCTTATATGTATATAATTCAGAAAAATCTTTTCATTTCTCTCCAGTTCCACATCCAGCACTCAAAGAAGCATTGATTTTATGTACAGGGAAGGTTTCACTAAAGACTCTGTTTGTGAACAATGGAAACTCAACTCAAATCACCTTAAGCAAAAGAGCAACTCTCTGATATCTCTGGTCAAAAACTCCTGAGGAGATTCTGGGTGAGATCAGGTACCAAGCCTTGAGTTAATTTATCAAAGAAGAAGAAATATTCTCATTGGCAAGATATGCTCATGAGTCTACCATGTTTCCAGGAGGGGTAGATGGGTGAGGATCAACTTTTTTTCAAAGCATATTAAATGGATTTCCCTAAGAGAGAATCTGAGAGATATTCTATTACTTAAGTAGTAAGAAGTGATGCTGGAAAGGAAGAAAACAATCATTCACCACTACAATAGAGATGTGCTATCATGAAAACAAAAAGGAAAAAGAAACAATGATACTTTTAATACTAAAATACTAACTTTATGAATTAAACTTACCATTTAATTTTTATCCTAAGACCTATTATAAGTTGTTAGAAATCACTAATGTCTTATGCTACTTATAGACGATTATAAAAAGAATTTAACAATTCTAAAGAATATATACATAGACTTGATGTTTCAAATGGACCAGATCCAAATAATGATGTTACTGTTTATAAAAACTCATGAATAA
Organism: Mirounga angustirostris; assembly: GCF_029215605.1. Lineage (NCBI taxonomy): Eukaryota > Metazoa > Chordata > Mammalia > Carnivora > Phocidae > Mirounga > Mirounga angustirostris. Next base: position 51,420,937 of record NW_026991709.1, on the reverse strand, counting down.
AGTACAAAAGATAAGAGTATTTGATTAAATGTAAAGTAAAAGCATTATAGATAATGGTGTTTTATGCTATCCCTCTTTTCTCTGTAACCCTTGGTTTATCTTCTATTTCTATTATTTCTCACTTTTTTTTTTATTCAACAGTGTTCTTTGTGCTATTACATTTGGAAAGAATTGTTCAGTAGGGAATGTAAAGTAGGCTTTTAAAAGTAGAGGTCAGTAATATGTAGGCTGCAAATTATCCTTTCAGGTTGCTTCTGATTTTTCTAGTTAATTATTATAAGCTTTCTATGTTAGTGCTATGAACTTTTGGCATCATGGGCTTATGTTTTAAAAGATTAAAAAGATTTAAAAGTAAAGACTTGCATGTAAAAAATGATCTAAATAAATTTAATGAAGAAATAATGTAGGAAAATGGAGGAATTTTAAGGTGGATAGATCACTTAAGGGGCCTTATCTAACTATAGCAATACTCTGAAGGACTCTTTAAATATGAACTTAAATGAAGATGACAATATAATTTTCTGAAAAGCACTGAAACTGCTCTCTTATGAAAACCATACAAAACATACTATGCCTATAAAACAAATGACATAAGATATAATATTCAGTGTATTCTGAAGGATGTATGGTGGGTTCTGATATCAGTCTCTAATTCTTTTCCTGGTATTACTTCCTCACGCTTGTGATTAGTATAACAGTTACCCATGTTGACCTTGTCTAGATTCCCTCCACACTTCTTTTCTCATGATGTCTTACCTATGGTGACATGTCTTTTTCCAGCTTTAGGAGGCTTATTACCGAAACCAATATTTTTTCAACTTTGTTATCTTCAGCAATAGCTGTGTGACATTATAGGTCTGCCACTGAAATCTGGGTGCTCTGTATCGAAGTGCTTTAGGGTAGCTTCATTCCTTTTAGGATCAAAGTGTTTCTGCTAGCAACTGGGTTTTGTGTGTATATATAGATGTGCTCTGAAGAGAAATGATTAAACATCCCTTTTAGGAATGAGTTTGAGGTGAAAGCAGTTTGCCCATTCCCATAGCACTCACTTAGGAATGAGCCTGAGGTGAAAGCAGTTTGCCCATTCCCATAGCACCTGACACCTTGTGTATCCCCACTAAGCATCCCCCAGGCAAAGGTGGCCTGGATCTACTAAGTAATTATTTAATATTCCAAGTCTGCACGTGCTGGTAACACTTTAGGCCTTATTAATATTTCTGCCCTGACACTAACCCTCTTCCCTAGATCCTTTTTGAGCCATTCTTCACTAATTATATGAAGGAGGAAAGTTGGAGAAGAGAATAAAAGCATTAAAAGTCTGGATTTCTAGTGGGTCCACTAATAGATTTCACCAGGTGCCATGAATCTCCTGAAATAATATACAAAAGTTACTAATTATGTACATCAAGAATCCATTCACAAATTCTTCTTTTTTCCATTCACAGATTCTTTTATTTTTATTTATTTTTTACTTATTTATTTGACAGAGAGAGAGAGAGAGCTAGAGAGGGAACACGAGCAGAGGCAGAGGGAGAGGGAGAAGCAGGCTTCTGGCTGAGCAAGGAGCCCGATGTGGGGCTAGATCCCAGGACCCTGGGATCATGACCTGAGCTGAAGGCGGATGCTTAATGACTGAGGCACCCAGGCGCCCCATCGTTCACAGATTCTTTTTTTTTTTTTTAAAGATTTTATTTATTTATTCATGATAGAGAGAGAGAGAGAAACAGAGGGAGAAGCAGGCTCCCAAGGAGCAGGGAGCCTGATGCGGGACTCGATCCCAGGACCCTGGGATCATGACCTGAGCCGAAGGCAGACGCTTAACCATCTGAGCCACCCAGGCGCCCCATTCACAGATTCTTAAATGGGCCTTTGACAGACAGAAGATTAGATACTACTTTTTTTTTTTTTTTTTAAAGATTAGATACTTCTTCTTTTTTTTTTTTAAAGATTTTGTTTATTTACTTGAGAGATAGAGGTAGCAACAGAGAGCACAAGTTGGTAAGAGAGGGAGAAGTAGGCTCTCCGCCGAGGAGGGAGCCCGATGGGGAGCTTGATCCCAGGACCCTGAGGTCATGACCTGAGCCAAAGGCAGACACTTAACTGACTGAGCCACCCAGACGCCTCTAAAAGATTAGATATTTCTTAAATCTGAGTCTTTATTTCTAAAGTTTAATGGTTGGAATTAGTTATATGTTGGTTAACCTAGAAGACACCTTGAACTAAGCACACTAAGAAATCAATTTCCTGAACTCATTCTTTTGTTTAATGCTTTATGTATTAATAACATTATGTTTTTCCTTTTTTTCAGCCAAGAATTTCTCAGTATATATTGTGTGAATGACAGAGTTTCTCTTTCGTGCCTTAAAAAAAAAAATTCATTAACTTGGAAATGTACCTTGTCATATTCTAAGTATCTTAATATTATTAGTATTCTTATTTTTGACCTTAAAGACTTGAATGTAGATTATTTGGTGGCTTTTAGTTATTTTTGATTGTTGTGTTATTCTAGAGCTTTCATTAAGTGGGATCCTGTCTTGCACTAAACTGAAATCTTATTTCATTTAAAAAAAAATCAGGCTATTCTTTTTACTAACATGGGAACTACCACATGGTACTAAAAGGAAATCACATTTAATTCCCATATGAATGTTTTCTTTCTCTCAAAAAAAATTACTTACATAGCACTCAGTTAAGTGCTTCTCTAGTATCATTTATTATTCATAATGTTCTCAGTTGTTAAGGGGTATTATATGCTTGGGTTTCACCTTGGGGACATGGTTCCATACAAAAACCAAGGGTCCAGAATAAATGAACTCAATAGCTAGATTGGAATTACATAATAGACTTTCCCTTATATCTTGGATGACTCCAAATTCTCTACCTTCTCTATCCTTACAGATATTATCCTCTTTTTAAAAATATTATCTGAAATTTGACTTCATTAAAAAGTAACAAATACCTACCACCCAACCAACAAAAAGGCAAATCAACTTCTTTTGACTAAATTTCTGAAATGATGATTCTATTACATTTACTGGGAATTGAGGAGTGGTTATTTAGACTATATCCACAGACATAAAGGAATTTTCAATTTTTGGCTGAATTTAAAATTCAGTTCATATAATTGCTTGGTAACCATATCTAACCCATCAGTGGGGTCTATTATATAAAATGATCAATGTGGCACCATGTGTATAACTATATAAGATAAAAACTAAAGCACAGTGTACTTTTTTTCCTCTATTATCTAGCAACAAGTCATTTGGAATGGAAAGTCCTGGGTTGAATTCATGAATGGAACCATCATTATAAGCTGTGTGACCTCAGGTAAATCACATTACCTCACCATTTCTCTATCTACAGTTTATAATTTCTTTATCCACAGGGATAATAACCTGCCCTGTGTAGAGCCAAAAGAAAGAACAAATGATGAAATTGTTTTTCAAAATGAAGTATTTTACAAATTTTAGTGATAGTTACTTTTCTTTTAAGGTACACGTTATTGATAAACCTTAACTGATTGTTCTCAGAAGACATTTTCCACACTTCCCAGAGCCTTGGCAATGATGAAACTAGTATTAGTGAAGAAGCTGGGAAAGACATAGTATTTGTGCATTTTCCTATTTATGAAAATTCTATTCTCTCTTCTTTTCTAGCGGTGCTGTCCATCTAACTATAGGCTTGTGCTAATCAGGCTATGCTGATTTGTCTTTATATGTCAGAATCAATATTGTTTTCTTCCTACTATGCTCTCACATGAACAAAATAACTTAGTAGCACAATTTTATTCTGGTAATAATAAAGACAAACAGAAAGATGCCTTCTGATTTTTCTGGTGTGTGTGTATATGTGTGTGTGCGCGCACACTCATGCGCATAATTATAAGACCAGTGCAAATGGGAAAAAATTCTTTCTTACAGACATTTTGTAATTCAACGAAACTGGACATCCTGCTTCAATTTTGGAACAGCTGACAGGATGAAATCGTTCTACTTTTCTTAGAAAAGAAGGTCCCTCTAACAGTCAAGGTGGCTGTAGAATTCATTTCTCTCTCCTTCTTTTTCTGGATCTGGCTCCATGGCCAGAATTATTCTTGGAAACTGTTTCATCCTTATAAATACACAATGCCCACAATTAGGGACACAATTCTTTTGTCTCGCTTAATATGAGAAAAAGCTTCACAAGTCTAATATTTTTTTTTCAAAATTTACTCTTTCCATTCTTTTTCATTGCTTCCTCAAAATGGGAAAATCAAGCAGTTATACTCATCTGATTTTCTTAATTATAAGTAGTGAATTTTTCTATGAGCAGATAAAGTGTTTTAAAGAATATTACTCTCCTGGATTTAATATAGAATTCATATTCACTTTTCAAATTTCAACATTTCAATTTTGGTGGGAATTAAAGCATAAAAGGTGACAGTGGATTTTTGAATTCAGCGAACTCCATGTTAAGTATAGGTTTTATTTTCTGAAAAGTAAAGAATAGGTTATTGACTCAGCCCATTGAAATGTAGATGAAAGGTATAATGTTAATTTTCATATAAATTATAGGGCATGATATGTGAGTTATATTGGTTTATAAGTAGTGAGAAAACCTTTTAATAACATAATCTAGAATATTGGGCATGCTTTGCATTTCTTTCTCCTGGTGAATAAAATCAAGTCAGCTCACAACTATACATACTTTGTGTGTGTATGTGTGTGTGTACATATGTAGATGTATACCCTATTTATAAATTTGGCGTTTTAAAGAATAGGTAACGTATATTTTATAGTTAATCTGATTAAAATGAAATAAAATAAAGGCTTTTAAACTTGTTCCAGTGAGCAAGAAAAAACAAAACCCTAAAATCATATGTATGTATATGTAGTCAGTTGATAATACCTTGCATTTCAATGTCTTTTTAAATTTCCTTTAAAAATTGTAATAATACCCAATTTGCCTTTTAGGGCTGTTGTCATTGTTTTCTTTTCTTCCTTTCTCTTCAAATTGCTGTGAAGAATATGGTAGATTTCTTTTTTTTTTTATGATTCAGAGAATTTTTTCTGGTCTGGAAAATTACAAGACTGTGGAAGTATAAGGCAAGAAGACATTGATGCTTATACCATTCTGTAGCCAGAAAGAGCAAAACCTTTATGAGTAAGTACTTGGTCTGACAAGGACACACCCTGATTCAAATCAGCACACACACCTGGAATAGTAAATGAGTTGATTTTTATTTTCTATCAACATGCAGCATACCAAAGTCTCATGAGCCAAGAGTGAATCATCAAAGAGGATCCTTCCTTTATCCCCAAATGATAAATGTGGTTATGCAAGAATGTTAATGTGAAGGACTTTTCTTTGTCTTTTCAGGTAGTAATAATTGGGGAAGAAAAAAGAAATGTAAGTCTATTTAGTCATAGGAACCGTATTCCAACGCAAAGTAATTGCATATAATTATCCTTTTTTTTTCAGTTTCCAAATTTGATTTTACGTGAATCAGATGATTGTCAAACAAAGACTCTCATGATAAAAGTTAAGGAATATTCCTTAATGTTCTTTCTAGAATAACATACCATGGATATATATGCTTTAATTCTGATATTTAACCTCCTCTTGGTGGTTGATTACTGTAACTTGGGCAACTTTTATTTTAACATTTTTGTATCTCAATTGACCCTTCCAAGTACAGGAGATAATTGGAATTTCCAAATAGACATTTAATAAAAAGTAATATGGTCTTTGAAGTGTTACTTCTTCTTACTAACTTCCAGTGTAAGTCTAGCTTTCAGAAATATCTCCATGTCTGTCAAAACTTCATTTCTCAGCTTCCCAGAACAGACCTGCTCTCAAGCATACTATAAGTCTGATTATGAGTAGGCATGTATCAGTTGCATCAGATCTCAGAGGAAATATGATTATCCTATATAGTTAGCTAGAGATGGCCTTCGAATACTGAAAAAATGTTGGGGATCCTGGAATATAGGCTGATCTTTGTTGAAACCAAGGTCAATATCACTTTTCTCTCTGGATCAGTCTAAGCTCAACTAGGTAGAGATCTCAAAGCTTTTTCTTAATCACATTTATATGCAAAAATCTTTGTGTATTTATGTATTAATTATATGTAAGTATGCATATATTTTTAATGACAACTTTTTTGAAATATATTTCATAAACCATAACTTTTATCCTTTTAAGGTATATGAAGAAGTGGTGTCCAATATATTTGCAAAGTTGTGCAATCATCACTATCTAATTCCAGAATATTCTTTTCACCCCCTCAAAAGAGGCCATATACCCATTAGCAGTCACTCTCCATTCCTGCTTCTTTGTAGGTCCTGGCAACCACTAATCTTCTCTGTGGATATGCCTCCTTTGGACATTTCATATAAATAGAAACATAGAATATGTGGCCTTTTGTGCCTGACTTCTTTCATTTGGCATAATATTTTTAACATTCATCCATGTTGTAGTATATATATATCAACATTTTATTCCTTTATATGGCTGAATAATATTGGACATATTTTCAGTTCTCTTGGGTATATACCTAGGAGTGGAATTGTTAGGTCATATTCTACATTTAAATTTTTGAGAAACTGCCAATTTTTTTCCAAGCTGCTGTAGTATTTTATATTCCCATTAGCAATGTCTGAGGAGTTAAATACATTTAATAATATATTTAAATATTCTCTTAAAATATTAAGAGGAAAACACCCATGTAAATAATAAATACATTTTTATTTTTGATCTGAATGATACTTACAATTATTAGTATAGTAGTTTTCTTAGAAAAGCATTACAAAGTTGTTATAGTTAGTCTACTGAAAAACAAACTTTTATCCCACATATTCAGATTATAGCAAGGACTTAAACCTGTAAATTCAAACACAATGATATGAAATTCCAGAGTATAAATATCTGCTGGACCAAATTGATGCAAATCATACGATTCATTTTTTTTAAGATTTTATTTATTTGAGATTGAGATAGAGAGCACAAGGGGGCCATGGCGGAGGGAAGGGCAGAGGGAGAGGGAGAAGCAGGCACCCCGCTGAGCAGGGACCCTGAAGTTGCCCCATCCCAGGACCCCAGAATCACAACCTGAGCCAAAGGCAGATGCCCAACAGACTGAGCCACCTAGGCGCCCTTACAAATAATACTATTCAGTAAGTATTTGTTGAATAGGAAGTGAGAGACCTTTTGGGAATTTGTCTTGTAATGAATGATTCCAGGAGAAAGTCTAAAGATGATATATTTCTGGGGCACCTGGGTGGCTCAGTCATTAAGCGTCTGCCTTCGGCTCAGGTCATGATCCCAGGGTCCTGCGATCGAGTCCCACATCGGGCTCCCTGTTCGGCAGGAAGGCTGCTTCTCCCTCTCCCACTCCCCCTGCTTGTGTTCCTGTTCTCGCTATCTCTCTGTCGAATAAATAAATAAAATCTTAAAAAAAAAAGATGATATATTTCTGAAGTCATTAGAAAATAATTTGCTATGGATATACTTGCAAAAGTTCACTGAGATTTATGTCCAAGGATATTCATTGTTGCTTTCTGTGAAATACCAACATTAACAAGAAGAATAAAAAACAAATGTAAAACTTTCTTTCAATAGGGTATAGATTGTGGAAGTTATATATCCACACAATTTTACACAAAACAGTCCTTGAAAAGAATGAGCTAGGCTGCTATATAAATAGATGAAATAACCTGTAAAATAGATTTTAATAAAAGTGGAGAATAGGATGCTTAATAAGAAATCTTTAATAAAAAATTGTAATTTAATATATACGTGTATTTAGGTATAATGATTCTTTGTGACCAGAATCATTAGAAACTGTAAAGAACAATTGCCTTTTGAGGAAGAGGATGAGGGAATGTGAGGAGAAAGATTTTCATTTTTCATTTTGTACCTTTTGGGTACAGTTTGAACTTTGTAGCTTTTATATATGTTATTAGCTTTATTTGTTTCCCTCAACAAGTATCAAGAGAGTTATCTGCTAGTTAGGTGCATTTTCTCCATACTAAAAAGCGTTGTACTAAAAAGACAGATCTGTGCACAAATACAGCATAGGCTAAAGGCTGATGACATAAAGGTGACATAAGTAAGGCAGTTGCTTATGACAAAATAACGTAGCAATGCTTTGCTGGATATGCCTCCTCATAGTGCTATGCAATTAAAATAGCAGAAATAAAGGACCTGGTAAGGCTCGAGGGCCGCTGGGAATTGAAGTTCCTTTTGGATCACCTGGAATCCTCGGAACCTAGCCTGCATCCTGTGTGGTTTGTGTTTCAATAGCTGATATCCAGGGGGGTAATTTAGAAATTGTGCATCCTAATTGAAGTTGGGCAAAGCCAAGTGCCTGCTAGAACAAGGTTTTTAATGTTCTCTGAGGGCTTTCAAATAGAAGATGTGAGAGAGGAAAATGGCACTCTAATGGAGGATTCTGTGCCAGAAAGTCCTGCTCCCCCGCTGTTCTGGAGTTAATCTGACTCTAAAGCACTTGTCACCCACTATTCATGTTGGCCTATCTGATTCTGTGGCCAACACTCTCAATCCAGGTTTGAACCAATCAGCTGCCGTGACTGAGTTTGTGGGGTCTGGGGATTCTGCCTCAACTCTAGCTGGAACAGAAGTCTTTGGGTAGCCTGGAAGGGGCACATAGAACTAAGTTAACATTATGGCATTATGAAGGTAAAGGGGGAGAAACTGGGACCAGATTTCTGTTTAACATTGCCCTGTTCCTATTCTTTGCTATCTTGTAACTTCACCAATATTAATGCATTATAGCAACTGTGCTCTGCCCGGGAGCATTTCACACCCACACCACCACCCGCCTCACCTCTCCCACTGTGACCACCTCCCCTCCCCCCGCCGTCCCCCAGACAGTTGGCAAGGTCTGGAGACAGGTTTAATTGTAATTGCTGGGGGGTGCTACCGGCATCGAGTAGGTAGGTAGAGGCCCCGGATTCTGCTAAAGCCTTATTGTGCCAGAGAATTATCCTACTTGAAATGTTAATAGTGCTGGAACTGAGAAACCTTGAATTAGAGACTAGTCAAAGAATCTTCTGAAGATCTTGCTTGAATTAGAGGTAGGAAATCTCAGCCAAATTTAGATCCCAACTCCCTTTTTCGGTGGAAGGTACTCTCTAAAGTGTCATCTCACCAGCCATACCTTTGGTCACAGAGAAAAGAGCCTTTCTTTTGACAGAGCCATTCTGAATGTGAACTCAGAGGCGATCTTCTGGGCTCTGAGCCATGTTCTGTCAGGACTGAAAAGCGAGTTGACCATGTATTCTAAATCTGCCATGCCAAAGAGCAGCAGGGTAGGATGTGAGCAGACCGCTTCACCGAATGCTTCAGAATCTGCTGTGCTTCTTGGCCTTCCTCTCAGTCAGTCTCTAGACTTCTCTCTTTTCTACTTCTTTTTTTGAAGGTATTTAAAACATTTTTTTTTCTTTATTGTGGATTCTTTCTTCTACCTCTTTGTCTTTCCCATCATTCTGACTTTTCCTCCTCCATTTCTGTCCTCTCTTTCCTCTTTCTGCTTCCCTTCCTCACTCATTCTCTTTCTCTCCTTCCTCTTCTTCACTTTTACTTTCACATACTAATAGTGCTAAGGTATAAACTAAGGCATTGTTGTGCTTATTAAATAAGACTTTAAGCTTTTATTTTCTATTCTTCTTACTAAAAGAAAAACATAATTAATCTACATTTTTTTAAAAGTATAAGATCTGGGGACACCTGTGTGGCTTAGTTGGTTAAGCACCTAACTCTTGTTTTTGGCTCAGGTCCTGATCTCTGGGTTGTGAGGTGGAGCCCCAAGTTAGGAATCCGTGCTCAGCGGGGAGTCTGCTGGAGATTCTCTCTCTCCCTCTGCCCCTCCCCCTGCTCCTGTGTGCACGTGCTCTCTCTCTTCCTGTCTCTCTCAAAAAAAATCTTTTTAAAAAAGTGTAAGATCTTTAAGATCTGTCAGAAGTATCACCGTTCCTCACTGCCTCCAGCATGAAATATGGGGCCTTATATGGGATGCGTATGTGGATGTATTACCATATGAACATCTACTGAATTTAATTACATAGAGTTCTTGATCTCCACCCCCTTTTAATTTTTACCTCTTAATTTAAATATCCACACGCACTCACATACACAAACACTTAGGCACGTATACCACATGAACTCACCCTGGGCTGCTACAGGGGTTTATTAAGGATGGTGCTGTTAGGCCCTATTCAGACTTGATGAAATTACTACTGGCAGGGAATCTTCTTTCTGCCTCAAGTTATAAAACAGAGAGGTTAGTTGACAATTCCTCGTATCGGGCCACCGTTGGCTGAAGAATTCTTAAGCTTGCCTCAGCTCTGTTTTCAAATTCTGGGTGGGTTTACAGGCCTAAGCCTCCCACCCCTCATTGTCCTTAAACAGATTCTGAGTGGTTACGAGGTCCTCCGAGCCTTAGAACGCATTTATTTTTTTTTTTTTATTTTTTTAAAGATTTTATTTATTTATTTGAGAGAGAGAATGAGAGACAGAGAGCACAAGAGGGAAAAGGGTCAGAGGGAGAAGCAGACTCCCTGCCGAGCAGGGAGCCCGATGTGGGACTCGATCCCGGGACTCCAGGATCATGACCGGAGCCGAAGGCAGTCGCTTAACCAACTGAGCCACCCAGGCGCCCCCCTTAGAACGCATTTAAAGCTTTGAAGTAAATCTCACCTTTTCCATAAGGGGAAAGGCAAACAGTGACTTGAAAGGTGACTTCTGGCAGGCATGCATCTCTCAGACTGCGATGACTTTGAAGTAAAAATCAAATCCTGTGGTACTTTTAAATTTCCGCAATGCCACGCGACCCTCAGTGCCTAGAAAGCAGGTGATTCCTGAGATGGCTGTTGAAGCTGCAGAGATGGGGTGTGGAAAATACCTCTGACGGTGAGTGCTTAATTCAACCCTAGTTTCAGTAGCACTAAAATATGTTGTCAATCTCAGGCTGTTAGGTGGTTAAACTTACTGGGGTTAGAACATCTAAAAATAAATGGGGGAAAATGCCATGTAGGGATGACCTTTTGAAAGAAAGGTTCCATGTCTGAGACCTAAAGTAACTGACAGAGCTCATGAGCCATAGGGGTCTGACAAGAAAGCATTAAAAGGCATCCCTGCTGGATGAGGAATGGCTTTCATTTTTTTTTTTTTCATTGCTAATTGATGACTTTCACTATTGTTTTAAAATAAATCTTCTTATGGCCAGAGAATTTGAAGGACTGCTATTCGTGTATAGACAGCATCTGACAGTGGATATATTCAGAACACCAGGTACATTGTGAAGGTAACCAGAACAGCTTTCTTTTATATTTATATATCACTCAGAAAATTTACGTTATGAAAATATGCAATCTATTTTTGACTACGATTCTCTTTTAAAACTTCAGACATTTTCCAGCCTGCACTAAATGTTCCGCTTTATAAAGTTCCTCTTTACCCTCCCACCCCAGTCCCCCTTTGGAACACTAATGGCAGTTTTTGTCCCACTTTAGATAATGAGCAGGATGAACTGCAGGTTTCAAGAGGATTTGTGCTATCAGTTGACAAAAACAATGAAAGGGAATCTGGACTCATTCCCTGTTTCCTTTTAATCATTTCCTGGGAAGGCTACCATGTAGCCATTAGCATATCTCAGAGAGAGAAGAACAGAAGTGCCTGCTTGGTAGATTTTAGGTGTATTAAATAATAATATTTCAGAGGAGGTGATTTGTTTCTCTTTACACAGATTTAAGAAAAGCAGCTTGAGTATTAGTCTGGTTCACCAGTTCAGAATATTGGATCCTGTTACCAAAGTAGAGACAATACAGACCATTTGTGTGACAAACACTAATACCACACGTGTACCTCTTGAAGAGGGCCAGGCAGATGGACCCAGCAGCCCTTGTTCCCAGTGTGGATTTTCTGCCCATCACCACTGCAAAATGAAGTATCACTCAAAAGTCTGTGACTACAACCTCATTAAATGTTAGAAAGGGATAGAGAAGGGATGGGGTGGCTAGGTGATAGACACTGGGGAGGGTTTGTGCTCTGGTGAGCGCTGTGAATTGTGCAAGACTGTTGAATCTCAGATCTGTACCTCTGAAACAAATAATGCAATATATGTTAAAAGAAGAAGAAGAAGAAGAAGAAGAAGAAGAAGAAGAAGGAGGAGGAGGAGGAGGAGGAGGAGGAGGAGGAGGAGGAGGAGGAGGAGGAGGAGAAGGAGGAGAAGAGGGAGAAGAAGGAGGAGAAGAAGATAGCAGGAGGGGAAGAATGAAGGGGGGGAAATCAGAGGGGGAGACGAACCATGAGAGACTATGGACTCTGAAAAACAAACTGAAGGTTTTAGAGGGGAGGGGGGTGGGAGGATGGGTTAGCCTGGTGATGGGTATTGAGGAGGGCACGTTCTGCATGGAGCACTGAGTGTTATGCACAAACAATGAATCATGGAGCACTACATCAAAAACTAATGATGTAATGTATGGTGATTAACATAACAATAAAAAATTAAAAAAAAGTAACACACATACAAAAGAAGAAGATTGAAGGGAAAAATGAAGGGGGGGAAATCAGAGGGGGAGACGAACCATGAGAGACTATGGACTCTGAGAAACAAACTGAGGGTTCTAGAGGGTAGGGCGGTGGGAGGATGGGTTAGCCTGGTGATGGGTATTAAAGAGGGCACGTTCTGCATGGAGCACTGGGTGTTATGCACAAACAATGAATCAAGGAACACTACATCAAAAACTAATGATATAATGTATGGTGATTAACATAACATAATAAAATTTTTAAAAAAAAGGATAGAGGGAATGGCGTTACCTGACCCTTCATGGTGGGGGGATGTCAGAAAGTTACCTAACCCTTCCTGGTGGGAAGACGTCAGGCAGTTTCACTATAAGCTCTTCGTTGCAAACATTTCTGTGGCATACGTAATCGGCCTTAAAGTAATTTTGCTGTAAAAGATAAAAATCACAAAAAAATAATAAAAAAGGATGTTCCTTAGAAATGGGATAATGAAGGGGCGCCTGGGTGGCTCAGTCGGTTGGGTGACTGCTTTCGGCTCAGGTCATGATCCCAGGGTCCCGGGATCGAGTCCCGCATCGGGCTCCCTGCTCGGCGGGAAGCCTGCTTCTCCCTCTGCCTCTGCCTGCCACTCACCCTGCTTGTGCTCTCTCTCTCTGTCAAATAAATAAATAAAATATTAAAAAAAAAAAAAAAAAAAAAGAAATGGGATAATGAATCATGAAAATTAAAAAACAAAATAAAAGGGGCGCCTGGGTGGCTCAGTCGTTAAGCATCTGCCTTCAGCTCAGGGTCATGATCCCAGGGTCCTGGGATGGAGCCCCGCATTGGACTCTCTGCTCCGTGGGAAGCCTGCTTCTCCCTCTCCCACTCCCCCTGCTTGTGTTCCCTCTCTCGCTGTCTCTCTCTCAAATAAATAAATAAAAATCTTAAAAAAAAAAAATTGACTTTATTGTGAAGGACAAAATACTTGAATACATTCAAAATGTATAGTGTAGATTCATGGCCATATAAAGCAAATACAGATTTTATTTTGTGGATTGTCACTAAGTACTTGTCTTCAAAGATTTTCATTATGGTATTTTATATATATATATATATTTTTTTTTTTGCTTATTGGTTCATCTTGCTCTGCATCGCACTTTTTTTTTTTGCTAAAATTTCTTTTCATTAAGAAGGATATCAGTTAACAAATATTAAGATGCACATCTGTAACTGAGCTTTGTATTGTGAAAGCCGTCTACACTGTTGTTTGTTCTTGGCATATTGTTACATGTTCGTTGATAAACATTCCAAAGTTCAATGGGCAATGTGGGTTCTAAACTCTGCTTTACTCTATAGACCATTATGAGGGCTAAGATTTTTTTTTTTTTTAAAGATTTTATTTATTTAGTCATGAGAGATAGAGAGAGAGAGAGAGGCAGAGGCAGAGGGAGAAGCAGGCTCCCTGCGGAGCAGGGAGCCCGATGCGGGACTCGATCCCAGGACCCTGGGATCATGACCTGAGCTGAAGGCAGACGCTTAACCGACTGAACCACCCAGGCGTCCCATGAGGGCCAAGATTTATATATTATATAATTATATAATATATATAATTCTAAAATATAAAGATGGGAGTATTGTGTCAAGAGAAAAATGAAATCAAACTGTCAAACTGTCAGCCAGTTACTTTATCTTTTATAACAAAGTTGCCTTATGGCCCATTAGTTATGCTGTGAAATTGTTTGCAGTGAAAATGTTTGTGACAAAGATGTCTATGGCAAAGATGCTTACAGGGAAACTACCGGACACCCTTCATGGGATGCTCAGGGTGGGTGTCCCGTTGTCCTACTAGGGATTTACTTTTCTACCAGCCTGCCAGTTACTCTTTTTTTTTTTAAGTCATTGCCACAAAAATAACATTACTCAGCATTTCCACTGGTAATTGTTCTATTTCAATTATCTTTTAGAAATAGAAGAAGAAAATAACCATTATTCATTTGTATTTCTATCACCAAGTAACAACTTGCCATTTTCTTTTCTTTTTTTAAAAGTTTTTATTTATCTATTTGAGAGAAACAGCTAGAGAGCATGAAAGGGGAGGTGGAGAAACAGGCTCCCCGCTGAGCAGGGAGCCCGAGGCGGGGCTCCATCCCAGGACCCTGGGATCATGACCTGAGTCAAAGGCAGATGCTTAACTGACTGAGCCACTCAGGTACCCCATAACTTACCCATTTTAGAAGAAAAAGATATTACAGTGTTTTTTGTAAAAATAATTTCTGCTCACTGTAGGGAATTTAAGCTGTACAGAAAAGTACAAAATAATATTAAGGGAAAAAAAAAAACCACTATTTAGGACTAATCCTCATTAGTCTAGGCAAATATTATTCTAGAGATAGTCCAAATAAATAACAGAAAAAAAAAACAAGAAAAATAATTTTACATCTATTGGATTGTATTATAGATGTCTTTAAAAAGTCAAAGAACATTAATTTTACTTTTACTTGAAATCCCTGGAGAAAGAGAGACTATAATGAAATCAAGGAACTATCAAATCTCAAATCAAGTTGTCTTTAACAAAAGATTTTCCTAAAAAACTTCTAAGAAAAAAATTATGAAAATAATTAAGACTTTGGAGTCATCATGTTTTTTTTAAACAACATGTTTGCCATTTTAAACAATAAAGCCCTGCTATGAAAGAGAAGAATCTAGCATTTTTAATATATCTTCTCAGCTTTCCTATTCTTATACCCTGGTTCCTGTTGCTTATAAAGTTGGTTGTGAATTTTCTAGAATTATGAAAATCACATTTAGTTTTGTAACCATATTTCCTTTGATTGTTTGGTCATTTTATGTCTAAATGGATCAGCTTCATGCACACAAAGATATTGTGGGTTTTTTTGTCACTGTTGTTGTTGTTGTTGTTTTTTTTGTTTTTTTTTTTACTGCTCTATCTTCTTTACTTAGTGTAGTACCAGGAACATAGTAGGTGTTCAATATTTATTCAACTGAATTGTATCTATCTCAATAGTATTTACTGAGTTGTTATGAATAGATGACTGCATTTTTCGAGAAAGAACTCAGTGTTTGTTTCCCCTGTCTTTCTTTTAATATTGTGTCTCCATTTCTCATGCGTGTATATTAATTCAGATCTAAATTATCTGCATTTTGCTACTTTTTCCTAACAAAGGTTATAGATAACATATTCCTGGGTATTTTTTTACATTTAATAATGTAATTTTGTGTGGCTATCTGGGCCACAGACTCTGTAGGCATCAGCCCATTTTGCTGTTTTTGAATATTGATCTGAGGTTTGTGGCCAGCCTGGTTTATTTTTTCTTTTGTAAGTGATGTTGTTTTTTCCACCTTGATATGTATTTAAAAGAATTTTTTTTTTAATCTTGCATACTGTCTGTTTTTGTCTATTAGGTCCCTTAACATATTAATCATAGTCATTTTAAATTCCCTGATAATTCCAACATTGACGTCATATCTGAATCTGGTTGTGTTGATTCTTTTGGCTCTTTGGATGTGTTGTTTTGTCTTACCTTTTCATATGTCTAATCATTATTTGTTGATGGCAGCCATCTTTTATAAGACAGGAGAGATTGAGCTAAATAGTTTTTATTTCTGGAAGTGGATACACCTTGTTTTCTAGGTGGACATTAGAATGGGTGTTTGACTTAATCTGGTCTGGAGCTGGGCTGGATTGGAGGTTTGTTGTTGCTTTAGCTAACCTCAATGTACCATAGGCATCAAATACCTCTAGTGATAGTTACCTTGTGGTTAAGAGGGTGGATAGGCCAGAGAGTTTATCTCAGTGCTTGCTCCACTCTCAGCTTTAGGTCATCTCCGTGTTCCTGGTGCCCTTTTCTATTAGTGGTGGTGGTAACCGGTAGTCACATTGCTCATTATTCTGATGAAGACTCAATCTTGGGCAGGTACGCTGTCCCTGGGTATCAGTGCCGTGGCCTCCCTCGTGCTCATGTTCCTAACCCAGCTGTAGTTCTGGGTACAGGATACAGGATACATTTCTGCTTCTCCTCCAGAGGTAAAGATTTTTTTTCCTTCTCTCCTTCCCTTAACTGTAATGGGTTTTTACCAGTGCACGGAAAGTGACAGATTTTGTTACTCTTCCCTTACACATTAAATCTTTTGTTTCATAGGGATGATAGGTGTGAGGGTCCCAGTAGAGATTTGTACACTCCCTCCCCCATCAACACACACATAGTAGCTACAAGTTCTTCTTCCCAGCCTCCTCTACCCCATATACTACAGGGTTCTCAATACTGGGACCCATGGAGCAAAAGTCAGCAAGATAATACAAACTCTCCTTGTATCTTTGGCCCGCATTGGCTCCCACACTCTCTTAGTATCCCACATTCACTTCCCCAATTTGTTCACTGTTCTAGCTGAATTCTTACAGGTGTTGAGCTGTGTCTGCCTCAAACAAACAAATGCTCACATGCTATCTATTCCTGCAAGCTCCTGTCTCTTTTCAATGATGTATCATCTTTCCCTACCCCTCCCAGCAGAAACCAGAAGCCTATTTTAATATCTAAAAAAAAAAATTAAGCTTTTGAAGTTCAACTCAATACAATAATATATCTTGGTGTGTCCGTTCAATGTCAAATTTTCCTGTGTGTCTTTCAATCTATAGTCTTTCTCCTTTTATTTCCAAGGAAATTTTCTTGAACTACATCATTGAATAAAGCCTTTTATTTATTTATTCATTTTATGGATGGGAACCTTACTATAGGGATATCAATTATCATTATAATGGAACTTTTTTTTATATCACTTGCTTCTCTTGAATTTCTTGAAATTCATTTTCTTTTTGTTTGATTATAGCAGTATTTCCTCTTTGTCAGTTCTTCAAATTCTCAGGATCTCATTCTGTTGCTTTCTTTGTTCTAATCTAACTTGTCAGTTATATATAGATAAACTTAGTCTTTAGTTTTTTTCTTTGGGTCTTATGTCACCCCTTCATATCTTTTGTTATTACCCATCTTCAAGGTTTTGTTTTACTTAATGAGTTTGTTAACTTTATATATAAATATATTAATTATTTGAGAGAGCGAGAGAGAGTGAGCATGAGCAGGGGGAGAGGCAGATGGAGAGAGAGAAGCAGGCTCCCTGCTGAGCAGGGAGCCCGATGCGGGCTTGATCCCAGGACCCTGGGATCATGACGCTTAACCGTCTGAGCCACCCAGGCACCCTTGTTAAATTTTTATATAACAGAGCAATTATGAAGAATTCCTTTCTTTTTCATAAGATTTGCTTTTTTCTAGTTTAGATTCTTTGTCTTTAGAACCTAAACATTGAAATTTTCCCTGAACTGAACTCATTATCTTCCGCTACCCCACTATAACCAATATATATATTCTTTTTATATGGCGTATCTTGGTGAAGAGCACTGCCACTTGTCTACTTTCCCAGTGCAGAAAACTAGGAGTCATTCTTGAACGTTCCTTTTTCTTCATTCCCCAGAAGCTTTTGTTGTTATTTAGGTAAGAGATGTTGGGCTCTGATCTTAGACAGTGGTAGTCTGGATGTAGAAGAAAACATAAGTTTGGGAAGGATTTGTGATTTATTTGTTGCACGACCTTAGGTAATTTAAATGCACTAAACTTTATCTTCCTTACTTTAAAATGGAGGTAATATTAACCCATATCTTATATTATGGTGAATTTTAAATTAGGTGATAACTCTGGGTTTTTCATAGTGTCCTTTTCATAGAGATCAAGACCTCATAAAATTCCTCATAAAGGATAGTTATTATTATTATATATTTCAAGTGGATTGATATACCAAAAGTCACCTAGCAAATAAGTGGCAGGTATGGAATTAGATAGCAGGCCACCAGAGTTCCAACCTTAACCTTCCTTTTTTCCTTATGGTGCCACACTCTTCCACAGCTAGGAGGGAGGGAGGGAGCCCCAGCTTAGGGGGCAGATGAGAGCTCATCCACCAATTGGTCAGTGCACTTGCCGATTGTATGCACAGAGCTTTCTTCTTTGTTACAAAGTAAAGGATGACTTCATCACCTGAACTTTAAACTTTTTCTAGTCAAGATATCTGAGTTTTTTTTTTAAAGATATCTGAGTTTTTATTTACATTTTGCTTTCTCCTGTTTCTGTGCTATCCACTATAAGAAAGCTTGCTCAAAGCTCATCCCTTTCATCTTCATCTACATTGATAAATCAGAGAAACCAAGGCTTGTGGTCCCATGACCTTCCTGACCCTGGATTAGTGGTCAGGCCATCAAATTCACAGTGATTTCATGCCCAGGAAGCCTCCAGAATCATAGATCACTTGCAGACAAACTGTGAAACATGCAATGTTTATGATGATCTATGTTGTACAATCATATGAGATAGATTGCATATATAATGCTCATCAGTGTGGAGTCATCTGGGGAAGCATCTGCTGAATTTTGTTTGCCAGCTTGAGGAAAAGATATTGCCAAAAGGTTGGCAAAGGCATTTACTTTCTTATTGTATAAAGCAAATTTAGACTTTTACTGTGGATCCTGGAGTGAAAGTGAAATGGCATTTCTCTAAAGGAGTAACCTGGGGGCCACACCCTCCATTCTATACTCCACCGATGATGTTCCATATGCCACAAAATCCTCAAGGGGTTCGATAACAGAGAGCTTTATACTAATGGAACCATTTTCTTTAATGCAAAAACACAGCTGGAAAGTATTCTTCTTAAGCAATAAGAGCATCAAAGTGTGCATATTACATATACACCTAAGGACAGGAGTCTACAGCTGTGCTGTGTGCAGTGATTTTTAGGGGACCACACAAATCTATCAATAAAGGAGAAAGAGTTTATGAGATAAAGACTATGCTAGTTTTTTTTTTCCTGCTCATCTTTCACACAAATTACATATATGCAAAATAAATTATTCATTATAAGAGTGTATCTCTGGAAATGTGTTTTTAAAGAAACTTATCAAAGCATAAACTCTCAGGCTCAGATGCAACCATAGCTCATTATAAATAGTTAAATTACAGCTTCCATTTCATCCATATGATTTGAGGAAAATTTCACAACTCCTTATGGTTTTTAGGACAACATAGAAAATAAATATTCTTTTCTGTTTGGCTGCCTTTACCTTGAAATCTCTCACATAGTTTAATCAACTTGGAACAAGGAAGGATCTGAGATTAGGAAACTCATTTTTTGTCCTTATATCAATGTTTTTCCTACTTGGAGAGCACCATGAACATGTTGTAAGTCAGTATGAGTAGTGACCAAGCCATTTTCTATGGGGACAGTAACTTTTGTTCATTTACTTGTGGCAATTAATTCCAACAACAGTAAGTTATTGACCTACTTATAGCCTCATAATAAGTGTTCTGATTAGATCGATTCAGATTGATCCCATATACTCATCTTAGTACAAGGACCCTTTAAAAAAAAAAAAAACACTTATAATTTCAAAACTCACTGAGATGATTTCCTTTAATAACATTCCTGGGTTCCTTCCCAGGCAAGTGAATATACTTTTGAGTTTCTCAAGGCTTTCAATATTACCTCATTTTTCTTTATATCAAAATTTAGAGGAAACTTGTTTTTCCCTTGGCCTTTATTACTTTGACACACACAGTAAGTTTTCCGATTTTCTTTCCTGTACTCAGTGATGCCTTTAACCATATTGTCATCATGGAATCTACAATCAAATTATTTCCCCTAATACTATGACTCAGTTTGGAAACTTCTTGGTCATAGATGAATTAGCCAAATATTTTTTCCTGATTTATCATTGTGTTAGAAATTTCTTGTCATGAGCCAATTGTTCATGGCATGATCTTAGTCTGAATTGTTCTACCAGTGTTGTGATTGTATTAATCTTTCTTATTACTGGTTTCTGAACATAATATAAGGTGATGTCTTGTCATAATTAGTTCCATCTCTCTTGTAATAAGCTTAGGCTTTATAGAATCTGACTTCATTTCTGAGAGTTTGATAGAAAGAATATTTGGCATAATACTACATTATAAAGTTGTCTTCTTTTTCCCATGTATTTATTCCCTATATCTCATTTGAATCAATTAATATTTAATTAAGTATGCTTGGAAGTTAGGAATTTTATAATTGGTATATGAATATATATATATAAAGATTGGCATGTGGATTATACTGAGTGAAAGATTTAGAGGCACATTTTGAGTAAGAGGCAATTTAGATGACTGGAAAATACCAGATATTTCACTTTTAGCTTATCAAAACATAAATGCTTTTGGGCAACTTGGAGATCTAAAGATTTTTATTGTCAATGTGACAAGGTCAGCAGATGCCCAATAAATGATTTAATATTTTAAAGAGTTGTGACCTTCTGGTCAATTTTTAGTGAAATGTTAAATTGTAGGCCATTTGGTAGCAATTAGTAAATTATATCTTAAAGCTTGTTCAATGCTAACTGAGTGGTTAGTCTAAAAGCAGAAAATTACCACTAATATAAAAGTTTAACCTCTTTCCTTCCTGATCCTAGATCATTATTTGTGTAATCTATTATGCAAATGCTCTTATTTGCTAGTGTACTTGGAAGTACTACAGATAAGGTGCTTAAAAAAATAGTTGCTGGATTTATATATATATATTCATAGGTGCCATAAGCTAGAAGAATCCGAAATTAACACCCAATGGGAAACAAAGTTGTCTAGTTTATAGTGTGTTCATTCAGATTGCTTTGATCTAGGAAGTTATTAAAAGATGGAGCTTTCTTTTCATTTCCACTACATTAAATTCTGGTTCAGATGGATTACAATTCATCTTACTTGTTTTATGTAGCTATGATTTCACCCAGAATGAAAATGAATTTATAAGCAATTGTAGAAGAAGTCGAGGCTTTGAAGACTAGAGGGTTTATATAGCCTTCGGTAGTTATAAAAAGTCATGATGACCCTCCAGTATAAAAAGAATAGCACTTAAAATGTATGGCATATGGTTACATTGCCATTGAGTATGCCAACAAAATACCAAAACCTCAGATGACATCATCAGGCAGCATCAATAGATTGTGAATGAACCTGAAACCTGTGGAGAAGCGGATGTTCCTGATGTTCTCCATGTCCCTTTTACCAATTAAGTTTTTCTTTACCAAGTACTCCTCACATCACTCCTCTCTTCAAGCAAAAATTAGCAGGCAAGAGATTATTGTTTTCACAACTCTCTAAGCAAAACTGAGCAGTCCAGGATGAAAACTGAGTTTTCTTTTCATAGTGCCTACTTCATATAACCCCCTGAACCATCTGAGGAAAAGTCCAGTAATGAATATGGTGACAGGTTACTCTGATAAATCTTTGTTAAGTATCCATCCTGTCTGTGCAAGTCATTATATAATGAACTGTTATATGCAAAAAAGAATAAATGATCGTTTCTTCTTTTAAGGAGCTGATAATCTATTAATTTTGCACAATAACCCTACTTGTATGGACAACCTTGATGTGGATAGCAATATAAAGATAACAAACCAAGAAATAGTAAGGTCTAAATGAATAATCCTGTCAGAATATTTTGTACAAATTCATAAGAGCAATGGGTTCAAGTGATGACAGAAGACATCATGGGGGTGTAATTGGTGATTGTCCCAATGTGGTGTCATTTGCTGATTTTCCCAGGGCAGGGGTTGACAAACTTTAGTCCATGGACAAAATTTGACCTACTTATTTTTTTAAATCCGATGGTATTGAAACAAAGCCACACTTACTCACTGTGTTTGTCTATGGCTGCTTTCATGCTACAACAGCAGAGTTGAGTGCTTGGATCAGAGACCCTCTGGTCTATAAAACTTACAATATTTACTATTGGGCCCCTTTCAGAAAAAAAAAAATTGACTGATCCTTTTCCTAGGGGATTAAAACATTAAAATAAAAATCTGGTAAGTCAGAGAGAGTAAGCTTAGGGTAAATATACATTCATTTCTTGACATCATGGCCCTGAAGTAGTTGTGGGATGTCTAAGTGGAAACAAGTAGTGGGTGGCTGATGGGGCTCCAGAAGTTACAAAAATGTTCCAGGCTAAGCCTACTGTATTGATCACCTTCCAGTAGAAGTGGTATAGTTAAAGTTTTGTGATATAAGGTATATATTCTGATGGATATTTTGTAATGATAAAAAAGAAAAAAGGAAAACAAGTCTGAGGCCTTTTGAAATATTCCTTAAAGTATATTTCAGAATATTGAAAACTGCTCAGATTATAGGAGGGTAAGGAATGAGAGATGAGAAAATAAAAGCATGTTCAGGAAGTTTGGTTGTAAATGGATAGAAGGAAATATGAGTGTATCTTGAGGGGCATGAGAGTCACGTGAAGATTTATTTCAAGATAAGAGACCCAGACAAGTGAATATTTCAAGGCAGAGAGAAGTCACTGAAGTAAAAATGATGAAATATTTTGGTGGGAGGGAAGGATAACTGAATGCCTGTACATGTGTGTATGGGAGATTTCCTTTGGGTAAAGGAATTTGTAGTGGATAGCATTTAGGAACACAGATGGAGGGGACTTTTAGACAGAACTCTTTTGGCTGCAAGAGACTGAAATCCAATTTGAACTAGCCATGACCAAAAGGAGGGAAACTATTGATTCATGTAACCAAACTGTTCTCTTTTTCTCATAAAAAGAAAACCACGTAACCGCCTATGATCTGCCCTGCTGCTCTTTGGCCCAGACCCTTGCAAAGTCTCATCTGAAGAGGAAGGCCTCTACTTGGGAAAATTACAAGAAAATTCTATGAATGACTTAAATAGATTCACATGTTATACCCTGGAATAAACACCTACCCCTTGTGCCCTAACTAGTGGGGATGTGGTATCTTCTTTGTCCCAGCTTCAATCATGTGTTCTCCCCTACAACTAATCATTGTTGCTAGGACACTGAGGTAAATGATCAGCTCAACTTGGGTCAAGAGTCCTCCTTTAGGTCTATCACTGTGTCCAAGATAATGGCAGAGCTTCAATTCAAAATCCTTAGAACCAGGGAGAAGCAGAGGTGGTGGATAAGGCAGAATGGTCTGTTGAGGGGATTGTTATGAACTGGCAGCCCCTGTGATCTCTGACTCTTATGATCAAGGCTGCTAGTCATTGGTATGTGCCTATTTGGCTGGACTGATTGATTGTGGCGGATGTTCATATTAATTGGTTGTGGAATCTGTGATAGTTGTTTGAAACTGTGTGTTACCTACTTTAAATATTACCTCTCCTTATGAGAGGATAGTTCTAGAAATAACTTATGTCATCTTATACCCTAAGATAGGAAGGAAGGAGAAAAGAATGGCTACTGAGATAGAGCTTTAAAGTTATAGAGAAGGGGCACCTGGGTGGATCAGTTGGTTGGGTGGCCGACACTCAGGTCATGATCTCAGGGGTCATGGGGTTGAGCCCCAAGCCCCGCGTCAGGCTCTGCGCTCAGTGGAGAGTCTGCTTAAGATTCTCTCTCTCCGTCTCCTTCTGCCCCTCCCCCCCAAAATAAATAAATAAGTGCTTAAAAAATAAAGTTGTAGAGAAAATAAAAGGAGAAACTTCACTAGATTGGACTAGAAGAATAAATGTACTAGTGAGTCAATTTTATTTTATTTTATTTTATTTTTTTGTCTTTTATTTTTTTTTATTCTTATGTTAATCCCCATACATTACATCATTAGTTTTAGATGAAGTGTTCCATGATTCATTGTTTGTGCACAACACCCAGTGCTCCATGCAGAATGTGCCCTCCTCAATACCCACCACCAGGCAAACCCATCCTCCCCCCCCTCCCCTCTAGAACCCTCAGTTTGTTTTTCAGAGTCCATCGTCTCTCATGGTTCGCCTACCCCTCCGATTTCCCCCGCTTCATTCTTCCCCTCCCGCTACCTTCTTCTTCTTCTTCTTTTTTTTTTTTTACTTAACATATATTGCATTATTTGTTTCAGAGGTACAGATCTGAGATTCAACAGTCTTGCACAATTCACAGCGCTTACCAGAGCACACACCCTCCCCAGTGTCCATCACCCAGTCACCCCATCCCTCCCACCCCACCCCCCACTCCAACAACCCTCAGTTTGTTTCCTGCGATTAAGAATTCCTCATATCAGTGAGATCATATGATACATGTCTTTCTCTGTTTGACTTATTTCACTCAACATAATGCCCTCCAGTTCCATCCACGTGGTTGCAAATGGCAAGATCTCATTCCTTTTGATGGCTGCATAATATTCCATTGTATATATACACCACATCTTCTTTATCCATTCATCTTTTGATGGACATCTTGGCTCTTTCCACAGTTTGGCTATTGTGGACATTGCTGCTATAAACATCGGGGTGCACGTACCCCTTCGGATCCCTACTTTTGTATCATTGGGGTAAATACCCAGTAGTGCAATTGCTGGATTATATGGTAGCTCTATTTTTAACTTTTTGAGGAACCTCCATACAGTTTTCCAGAGTGGCTGCACAAGCTTGCATTCCCACCAACAGTGGAGGAGGGTTCCCCTTTCTCCGCATCCCCGCCAACATCTGTCGTTTCCTGACTTGTTAATTTTAGCCATTCTGACTGGTGTGAGGTGGTATCTCATTGAGGTTTTGATTTGGATTTCCCTGATGCTGAGCGATATTGAGCACTTTTTCATGTGTCTGTTGGCCATTTGGATGTCTTCTTTGGAAAAATGTCTGTTCATGTCTTCTGCCCATTTCTTGATTGGATTCTTTGTTCTTTGGGTGTTGAGTTTGATGAGTTCTTTATAGATTTTGGATACTAGCCCTTTATCTGATATGTCATTTGCAAATATCTTCTCCCATTCTGTCGGTTGTCTTTTGGTTTTGTTGACTGTTTCCTTTGCTTTGCAAAAGCTTTTTATCTTGATGAAGTCCCAATAGTTCATTTTTGCCCTTGCTTCCCTTGCCTTTGGCGATGTTTCTAGGAAGAAGTTGCTTCGGCTGAGGTCAAAGAGGTTGCTGCCTGTGTTCTCCTTTAGGATTTTGATGGACTCCTGTCTCACATTGAGGTCTTTCAACCATTTGGAGTCTATTTTTGTGTGTGGTGTAAGGAAATGGTCCAGTTTCCTTCTTCTGCATGTGGCTGTCCAATTTTCCCAACACCATTTGTTGAAGAGACTGTCTTTGTTCCATTGGACATTCTCTCCTGCTTTGTCGAAGATTAGTTGACCATAGAGTTGAGGGTCCATTTCTGGGCTCTCTATTCTGTTCCACTGATCTATGTGTCTGTTTTTGTGCCAGTACCATGCTGTCTTGATGATGACAGCTTTGTAATAGAGCTTGAGGTCCGGAATTGTGATGCCGCCGGCTTTGCTTTTCTTTTTCAATATTCCTCTGGCTATGCGGGGTCTTTTCTGGTTCCATACAAATTTTAGGATTATTTGTTCCATTTCTTTGAAAAAAGTGGATGGTATTTTGATGGGGATTGCATTGAATGTGTAGATTGCTCTAGGTAGCATTGACATCTTCACAATATTGGTTCTTCCAATCCATGAGCATGGAACGTTTTTCCATTTCTTTGTGTCTTCCTCAATTTCTTTCATGAGTATTTTATAGTTTTCTGAGTACAGATCCTTTGTCTCTTTGGTTAGATTTATTCCTAGGTATCTTATGGTTTTGGGTGCAATTGTAAATGGGATCGACTCCTTAATTTCTCTTTCTTCTGTCTTGTTGTTGGTGTATAGGAATGCCACTGACTTCTGTGCATTGATTTTATATCCTGCCACTTTGCTGAATTCCTGTATGAGTTCTAGGAGTTTTGGGGTGGAGTCTTTGGGGTTTTCCACATAAAGTATCATATCATCTGCAAAGAGTGAGAGTTTGACTTCTTCTTTGCCAATTTGGATGCCTTTGATTTCTTTTTGTTGTCTGATTGCTGTGGCTAGGACTTCCAATACTATGTTGAATAGCAGTGGTGATAGTGGACATCCCTGCCGCGTTCCTGACCTTAGGGGGAAAGCTCTCAGTTTTTCCCCATTGAGAATAATATTTGCTGTAGGTTTTTCATAGATGGCTTTTATGATATTGAGGTATGTACTCTCTATCCCTATACTCTGAAGAGTTTTGATCAAGAAAGGATGCTGTACTTTGTCAAAAGCTTTTTCTGCATCTATTGAGAGGATCATATGATTCTTGTTCTTTCTTTTGTTAATGTATTGTATCACAATGATTGATTTGCAGATGTTGAACCAACCTTGCAGCCCAGGGATAAATCCCACTTGGTCATGGTGAATAATCCTTTTAATGTACTGTTGGATCCTATTGGCTAGTATTTTGGTGAGAATTTTTGCATCCATGTTCATCAGGGATATTGGTCTGTAATTCTCCTTTTTGATGGGGTCTTTGTCTGGTTTTGGGATCAAGGTAATGCTGGCCTCATAAAATGAGTTTGGAAGTTTTCCTTCCGTTTCTATTTTTTGGAACAGTTTCAGAAGAATAGGTATTAATTCTTCTTGAAATGTTTGGTAGAATTCCCCTGGGAAGCCATCTGGCCCTGGGCTTTTGTTTTTTGGGAGATTTTTGATGACTGCTTCAATTTCCTTAGTGGTTATAGGTCTGTTCAGGTTTTCTATTTCATCCTGGTTCAGTTTTGGTAGTTGATACATCTCTAGGAATGCCTCCATTTCTTCCAGGTTATCTAATTTGCTGGCATAGAGTTGCTCATAATATGTTCTTATAACTGTTTGTATTTCTTTGGTGTTGGTTGTGATCTCTCCTCTTTCATTCATGATTTTGTTGATTTGGGTCATTTCTCTTCTCTTTTTGATAAGTTTGGCCAGGGGTTTATCAATCTTGTTAACTCTTTCAAAGAACCAGCTCCTAGTTTCGTTGATCTGTTCTACTGTTCTTTTAGTTTCTATTTCATTGATTTCTGCTCTGATCTTTATTATTTCTCTTCTCCTGCTGGGTTTAGGCTTTATTTGCTGTTCCTTCTCCAGCTCTTTTAGGTGTAGGGTTAGGTTGTGTACTTGAGACCTTTCTTGTTTCTTGAGAAAGGCTTGTATTGCTATATACTTTCCTCTTAGGACTGCCTTTGCTGCATCCCAAAGATTTTGAATAGTTGTGTTTTCATTTTCATTGGTTTCCATGTATTTTTTTAATTCTTCTTTAATTTCCTGGTTGACCCATTCATTCTTCAGTAGGATGCTCTTTAGCCTCCATGTATTTGAGTTCTTTCCGACTTTCCTCTTGTGATTGAGTTCTAGTTTCAAAGCATGTGGTCTGAAAATATGAGGGAATGATCCCAATCTTTTGGTACTGGTTGAGACCTGATTTATGACCTAGGATGTGATCTATTCTGGAGAATGTTCCATGGGCACTAGAGAAGAATGTGTATTCCATTGCTTTGGGGTGGAATGCTCTGAATATGTCTGTGAAGTCCATTTGGTCCAGTGTGTCATTTAAAGTCTTTATTTCCTTGTTGATCTTTTGCTTAGATGATCTGTCCATTTCAGTGAGGGGGGTGTTAAAGTCTCCCACTATTATTGTATTGTTGTCGATGTGTTTCTTTGCTTTTGTTATTAATTGCCTTATATAACTGGCTGCTCCCATGTTAGGGGCATAGATATTTACAATTGTTAAATCTTCTTGTTGGATAGATCCTTTAAGTATGATATAGTGTCCTTCCTCATCTCTTATTACAGTCTTTGGTTTAAAATCTAATTTGTCTGATATAAGGATTGCCACCCCAGCTTTCTTTTGGTGTCCATTAGCATGGTAAATGGTTTTCCATCCCCTCACTTTCAATCTGGGGGTGTCTTTGGGTCTAAAATGAGTCTCTTGCAGACAGCATATCAATG
The DNA here is from genome assembly GCF_029215605.1 of Mirounga angustirostris. Classification (NCBI taxonomy): domain Eukaryota; kingdom Metazoa; phylum Chordata; class Mammalia; order Carnivora; family Phocidae; genus Mirounga; species Mirounga angustirostris. The sequence goes on along the minus strand of NW_026991709.1, from coordinate 51,392,652 downwards.
GGTCTTGTTTTTTAATCCAGTCTGTTAACCTGTGTCTTTTGATTGGGACATTTAGCCCATTTACATTCAGGGTAACTATTGAAAGATAGGAATTTAGTGCCATTGTATTGCCTGTAAGGTGACTGTTACTGTATATTGTCTGTGTTCCTTTCTGGCCTATGTTGCTTTTAGGCTCTCTCTTTGCTTAGAGGACCCCTTTCAAGATTTCCTGTAGGGCTGGTTTTATGTTTGCAAATTCCTTTAGTTTTTGTTTGTCCTGGAAGCTTTTTATCTCTCCTTCAATTTTCAATGACAGCCTAGCTGGATAGAGTATTCTTGGCTGCATATTTTTCTCATTTAGTGCTCTGAATATATCCTGCCAGTCCTTTCTGGCCTGCCAGGTCTCTGTGGATAGGTCTGTTGTCAATCTAATGTTTCTACCCTTGTAGGTTACATATCTCTTCTCCTGAGCTGCTTTCAGGATTTTCTCTTTGTCTATGAGACTCATAAGTTTTACTATTAGATGTCGGGGAGTTGACCTATTTTTATTGATTTTGAGGGGGGTTGTCTGTGCTTCCTGGATTTTCATGCCTGTTTCTTTCCCCAAATTAGGGAAGTTCTCTGCTATAATTTGCTCCATTATACCTTCTGGCCCTCTCTCTCTTTCTTCTTCTTCTGGGATCCCAATTATTCTAATGTTGTTTCGTCTTATGGTATCGCTTATCTCTCGAATTCTGCCCTCGTGATCCAGTAGTTGTTTATCTCTCTTTTTCTCAGCTTCTTTATTTTCCATCATTTCATCTTCTATATTACTGATTCTCTCTTCTGCCTCATTTATTCTAGCACTTAGCGCCCCCATTTTTGATTGCACCTCATTAATAGCCTTTTTGATTTCTACTTGGTTGGATTTTAGCTCTTTTACTTCTCCAGAAAGGGTTTCTCTAATAACTTCCATATTTTTTTCAAGCCCAGCTAGTATCTTTAAAGTGATGATTCTGAACTCTAGATCTGACATCGTACTAATGTCCGTATTGAGTAGGTCCCTGGCAGTCGGTACTACCTCTTGTTCTTTTTGTTGAGGTGATTTTTTCCGTCTCGTCATTTTGTGCAGAGGAGAATAGATTAATGAGAGAACAAAATGCTAGCAGAGTAACCACGTCCCCAGAAAATATACTTTAAACAAATCATAAAAGACCTGAAGCAGTGGGATAAGAAAGGGAAAGAGAGAAAAAAGAAAAAGAAAAAAAAAAAGAAAAAGATAAAGATAAAAACAAAAACAAACAAAACAAAACAACAACAACAAAAGAAAAACCAGAATGTGATCAAATATGATCTATAGGGTATATAGATCAGTGCCACACACTAGATTTGGGGTGTATTTTGGTCTTTTAGAAGAAAGTGACTCCCAAAATTTTAAAGAAAGAAAAACTTATATATGTAAAAAATAAGGGTTGATATGATGAAGGGATGGAATATGACTGTAAAAATGGAAATTATAAAAAATTTTATAAAAGGAATTGATAAGAAGTTGTTTGAAAAAAGAAAGAAGAGGATTTAAAAAAAGAAAAAAGAAAAAGAGAAAAAAAAAGGGAGAGGATGTGATCAGGCAGGGGAATAGAAAACACCATATACTAGAGATTTAGGGTATATTTTAATCTGTTAGAAGAAACTATCTCAAAATTTTAAAGAGAGAACAACTTATATATATAAGCTAAAAATATTGGTAACTACTTTGAAGGGATAGAATATGACTCTAAAAATGAAAAATAAAAATGTTTTTTTTAAAAAAGGGATTGATAAGATGTTGGTTGAAAAAGGGAAAAAGAAAAATTCAAAAAGAAATAAAAAGACAAAAAGACAGTTAAAAAAAAAATTAACTTTAAAAGACTAAGGAATCATGGTAAAAAAGCCATGAATTCTATGTGCAGTAGTCCCCTAGCACTGGAGTTCTGCTGTTCTCATTGATCGGTAAACTTGGCCTTGGCTGGCTGTTCTCGCTGATCTTCTGGGGAGGGGCCTGTTGCCGTGGTTTCCAAATGTCTCTGCCGGAGGCGGAATTGCCCCACCCTTGCCCCCTCCTGGCTAAGTAATCTTTTCGGGTTTGCTCTCCGGGGCTTTTGTTCCCTGCGAGCTTTCCGTACAGCTTTGGAGGCGGAGAGTGAAAATGGCGGCCTCCCAATCTCCGCCCCAGAGGAGCCGAGAACTCGGGGCCCCGCTCCCAGTGAGCCCCCAGAGAAAAGCTGTCAGTCACTCCCGTCTCCCCGGTCTCCGGCCGCACTCCGTGCTCACCCGGCCTGTGACAGCGCATTTCTATCTCTGGCACCCGACCCCGGGTGGAGTCTCCAAACCCAGCAGATCCCTGCGGTGCACTCCCGCGCGGCTCCTCCCGGGGGAGGAAGGTGAGTCTCCCCGGATCTGCCGCTTGTTGGGTCCCTGCTGGAGAAGCAGGGGCCCGACTGTGCCGCAGATTATGGTTTATGGCCACCCCGAGCTGAGAGCCCGCGCCTGGGCTCCGTCTCTGCCACCGGCTTCCCTGCTCCGTTACCTGGGAGCTCTGCCACACTCAGGCACCCCCGGTCTTTCTGTGACCCCGAGGGTCCTGAGACCACACTGTCCCGGATGGTTCCACCCCCCGCTTAGCCACCTGAGTGACGTCCCTCGGCGGAGCAGACTTTTAAAAGTTCCGATTTTGTGCTCGGCGGTTCTATCACTTGCCAGAAGCGGCCGACAGAAGCCCCTCCCCCGCCGTCTATCCTCCCGAATATCGCCGCGGATTCACTTCTCCGCACGTCCTACCTTCCAGAAAGTGGTCGCTTTTCTGATGAGAGAGTTGTTGCTCTTCTTTTCTTTGATCTCCTGTTGAGTTTGTAGGTGTTCAGAACGGTTTGATCCCTATCCAGCTGAATTCCTGAGAGGAGACGAAATCCAGGTCTCCTACTCCTCTACCATCTTGCTCCGCCCTCCCAAGTCAATTTTATTTTAAAGATAGACTGCAGTACTGTAAACGAATACGAGTTTAATAGTTGGCAGTCACTGCTTTTATCACTTTACATTCTGTTTTTCATTTCATTTAATACTTACCTTTGAGGTAAGTATTGTTATTATTTTATAATAATGCAAGAACTGAAGTCCAGAAACTCTTTTGTCAGGTCACTCTGAAGTGGTGACTCCAGAATGAACCTGAGTTCTAACTGCTGTGTTCTTCTGCCTTTCTAAAAATGGAAATAAAATGAGTTGATTATATTTCATTTTCTTTCTTCCTCTAGCTCTTCTTTCATTTTTTAAATAAGCTTTTTATTTTGTGATACTTTTCGATATACAGAAAAGTTGCAAAGATAGTGTAAAGACTTCCTTTGTTCCCTTCTCTCAGTTTCCCTTAGGTTAATATCGTATGAAACCAAGCTACTTTTGTCAAAACCAAGAAATTAACATTGCGACATGATTATTAATTAAACTGCCAACTTTGTGTGGATTTCACCATTTTCCCACTAATACCCATTTTCTCTTCCATGATCCAACACAGAATGCCACATTGTATTCTGTTCCCCTTGAGGTTTGTGTGCATTCTCTCTCCTTTATTTTGCTCCGAATTCCCCATGCTCTGATCCTATCTTCTTTTTCCTTTTCCAGTTTTTTTTCCTTTCCTCCTCCCATCATTTTATTTTATGTAATTGTTTCCTGCCAAATGGTTACAGTTATAAACAGGAAATATTTTGCAGGGTATTGAAATAGCTTGGGAAGTTTTGTAGAGGCCTGAACAAGAGTTGCTTATTGTAGAGTTGTTGCTGTTGTTTTATTGTAATAAACTGGGGAAGAATGGGCCTCCAACCTGTAGTAGCTTAACTCCCTTTAGAACCATGACCTGCAGGAGTATATTTGTTCTTGCAGTCACTGTCTGAAATCCAATTCCCCATAAAATAAAATGTTAAAAAAAAAAAAAAGCAAATTTAGAAACCAACTTTTAGAATATTACAGAGTTAAAGTTGGAGATTGCCACTGTACTGTATACCCATGAAAATATTAATGCCTGTGGTTACGTAGATTGGTCATGGGACTAGGCTGCATTTATTTTGGTGAGTTTGTTCTAAAGATGAATCAGAATACTGCAGTGCCAGGTTATAGTTTTAAGGTCAAAGCAATAGGCATGAAACTCAGATTCTGATAGTAAAGTGAAGGCAGGAAACCCAGTAAATGTATCGATGGACAGACACAAAAGGTAGTGCATATGATCAGCCTGAAGACAAAAGACAATTTTTACTGGCAGTGTTTTGAATTTTTTAAGGTAGAGGAAAGGGTCTTAAAGTCAAAGCAATTGTGGGGAATTAGTGAGGGGCAGACAAATCTGTGACAAGGGAGGTAACTTCTAGAACCAAATTTCAGTTAAAGATAAAAATGATGACGAGAGAAGTAAGGGCAAGAGGATGGAGACTTTGAATTTTAATTTTGTTCTATTATGATTTATGTGAAAACTGAAGGAAGAAAAGTGATCTTATAAACATATAAAGTTACTATCACCAGCCCAGGAAAAGTTGTCAGGCAGTGTTATTTTCCTGTCTGGATGGTGGAACAATCCGAGTTAACTTGTTTAAGGTGACATACAAAAGTGATGCAGCTCCCAATGGGTCTCGAGGGACGCACAGTGCTGTAATTAGATTGGCACCCTTCACGAAGTCGCTTTCTTGCTTGCTCACACTCTGAATCTTTTAATTCAGTTAGCTCCTAAGTGGGTCTAAAAAAAAGCCCTATGCCCATTACAAACTTTCTCATCCCGTGAGCCCTGCAATTTAATATGCATGAAAATTACCCCTATCTTTTGCCTGTTGCGTTTTATTTTTTTTTCCAAGACACTGGTTTTTCTTTATTTGAACCAAAGGCACTCACAAACTGCTCGACCACTGATTCCACCATGTTTCTTAATTTTTATTGATGGGTTTCTGTGACAATGTGGAGGCTGCTAGTCCTAAAGAGTAGTGCTCATGTGCACACTTCACCTGTGTGATGTAGTTCAAGGATCGTTCATGCACAGCAGATAGAGAAATTTTTAACATAACAAGCTGGGAGGTGGGCAACAGATTCCTATGGGAGTGAAAACAAAGAAGCTCTCAGGTAGACTGAATATTTACCACGTAGAATCAAAGGGCAAACAAGATTCTGAAGGGGAAAAAAATAAAATCCATCTGGCTGTGCCTTACTTTAATCGTTCTCTTTGTATTGAGGAGAGGATATAGAACAGCACAAGACTTCTAAGAAGTGAGAGAAGGTTTTCCACCTGATCTAGATGTTGTTTAACAGAAATTGTCAGTGCTACCACTTGGGAATGAGAATATATGGTATCTGTTGGCAGCTCAGAAGGAAAGTAGCTTTCATTATGCACAAAACTGCTATGTGTGGCCAGTCAGTCTTGCACCTTTTATTTTAGTTAACTCTGTTCATTGTGTTGGCTAGCTTTTTAAAATTTGTTAGGCCAATCTCTAGGGGACAATGACATGCTGAAGTCTGGGGATCAAGACATAGGTAGTAGGAATTGATCCTAGGAGCTCATTTGAACTGTCTCAGAGAAAACTTTATATTAGAAGTTATAAAAACATCAATAGCAACATTTCAGTAACCAGTTGTAGTAGAATAAGAAATATATTTGTTCTTTGTCCTTGGTTCCTGGAAGAACAAGGTTTATTAAACCCCTGGAAATCCCTGAGTGATAGTAGTGTCTTTTGTGATGCACGTGGAGTCCCTTTTGATCACACCTGAGTTTAGGTTAATGAGGTGTTGGGGGGGGGGCTGTGGTGCCCTAGATAGACTCTGGATGGGCCCCCATCAACAGAGAGATAAGTGAATATAGGGTTGGAACTTTCAGCCCCACCTACTGACCTCTGAGAACTGGAGGGAGTGGCTGGACATTGAACTCTATAAAAACTCTCAAACAACAAAATTTTTTTAAAGATTTTATTTATTTATTTATTTGCCAGAGAGAGAGAGCGAGAGCATAAGCAGAGGGAGCAGCAGAGGGAGAGGGAGAAGCAGGCTCCCCGCTGAGCAGGGAGCCCTGATTGGGGGCTCTATCCCAGGAAGCCAAGATCATGACCTGAGCCTAAAGGCAGACATTCAGCCGACTGAGCCACCCAGGCACCCCTAAATAACAAAATTTGATGAACTTCTAGTTTGGTGAACATTGAGGTGCTGGAGTGTGTAAGTCTGGAGAAGATGTGGAGGCTCCACACTTGACTATATTTCCCTCTGAATCTCTCATTTGGCTGTTCCTGAGTTGTATGCTTTATAATAAACTGATAAACCTAAGTAAAGTGACTTTCTGAGTTCAGTGAGCCATTCTAACAAATTATCAAAATACAGGAAGGGGTCATTGAAACCCCCAGTTTATAGCTGATTGATCAAAAGTACTGATTACAACCTGGGACTTGCAATTGGCATCTCAATTGGGGGCAGTCTTGTGGGACTGAGTCTTTATCCTTTTTTTTTTTTCCATTTTAATTATTTTTTTAAAATTTAAATTCAATTAATTAACATATAGTGTAGTATTAGTTTCAGAGGTAGAGTTGAGTGAGTCATCAGTCTTATATAACACCCAGTGCTCATTACATCATGTGCCCTCCCTAATGCCCATCACCCAGTTACCCCAACCCCCCCACCCCCAGGCAACCCTGTTTGTTTCCTATGGTAAAGAGTCTCTTATGGTTTTTCTTTCTCTCTCATTTTGTCTTGTTTTATTTTTCCATTTCTTCTATTGATGCGGGAGAGCTAGGTTCTTGTCTCATGGACTCAAAGAGTGAATCTTGGTGACAAGGGAGAGTGAGTAAAGCGATAGAAGTTTATTAAGTGAAGATATAGAAAAAGCTCTCAAGAGTGAGAGGGGTCCCAAAGCGGTTGCCAACTAGGGCCTTTAGGGTTGGTCTTTTATAGGAAGCTAACCAGGGAACTTAAATCCTTTTAACATCTCTATTGATAACACCTTCAATGGCTTACTTCTTTTTTAGGGGTTAGTTATTCTTTGTTGGCCACAGGTGATTATCATGAAGATACCCACCCCACACGCCTAGGTCCTCCACCCCACATGGGGTCTGGTTTGTCCCCTCATCTCTGGTTTCCCCACACCTCCACATTTTTGGGACTTCTGTGAGCCTGATCACATAGCCCCCTATCTCTCCTTACCGAGCCCCGCCTGTCCCTTACTCACTATGATCCTTTGTTTTGTTTCTTAAATTCCACATAGGAGTGAGGTCATATGGTAATTGTCTTTCTCTGATTGTGGAGTCCTTATGTTATGGGATCTATACTCACTCTTTGTGGTTTGTGTCAGAATTGAATTGTAGGACACCCAGTTGGACAAAGAATCAGAGAATTGGTTGTTGGTATTAGACAACACTCTAAATTTTTGATTTTGGTTTTGGGGTTTTTTTGTTTGTTTTTTGTTTTTTGGAATATTTGCCACATGCCAGAACACAGGACCTTGCTACTCAGACCAGCAGTATCCATCTCATCTGGGAGCTTGATAGAAATGCAAAATCTCAGCCCCACCCCAGATTTACTGCTTTAAATTCAGCCTTTTCCCAAGAACCTCAGGTGATGCATGTGCACATTAAAACTTGAGAATCACTGTGGGAGAAACTTTACAAAATTCATTTTAAGATTTATTACCCAATTTGAGAGTCCAAATTTATCCCTAGAATGGAGGTAAAGCAGCTGTGTCTCTTGGCGATTCCAAAGTAAAATTGAATTCACTTGTGAGACTTGCATTTGGGTCTGTATCCTCATTATACAGAAAAGCATGAACTATTAAAATTTGAGGTGCTCACTCAATATTCTAATCTAGTACTTTGTGTGATATTCAGAGGTAGAGTGTAGGCTGGGCAGGGGAGGCTGCTCTATCCTCTGGCGTTAGCATTTTTATACAGGCAAAATTATGAGGAAACAATGAGCTATGGATGGGCTCACAGAAAGAGGGATGGAAGAGAAGGCAGGTAAAATGAGAGGGGAAAGGAGGAAGCACGTGATTTTGTTTTGGAGACAGTATGGGCTTAGAAACAGAGTATACACATCTGAGCCTGCAGATATATTTTAATACTTGCTGACGGCACCCACTGCCCCCCTTAGTGACAGCCGGTGAGTCACCAGCATTTCCACTGCAGCTAGTGAGTGTGAATGGGTGGGCGGGAAGGAAGGGGCGCTCTTGCAGAGTAAAGCATCCCACTGGTTTTTTGTTTATAATCTCCGTCTTCTCTGTACCCCAGAATGGGGAGTGTATCTATTCTTCATCCAAGTTGAACATCTTTGGTTTTGCAAGAAAAAGATTTCTTACAGTGGTTGGTAGTTTTTTAAGTAAAAATTCTCCGGCTGCCTCCTTAGAGATTTTGTTTTTATAGACTTAAAGTTTCGGGGTTTTTTTCATTTTTCATTTTTTCCCCATTTTTCATTGTGTATCTTCTTCTTTCCTGATAATGAGAGACCATTTCCATAGATACCCAGAAGGCAGTAGCAAAACCTCACTCTCCTCTTCGGGTACAAGCACTGTGGGGAGAGGTGGGAGAACATTACATAGAAGGAAGACAAGATGAAATTAGAGATGAAGGAGGTGGAGAGACAAGTAATGAAAAGGGGCAGGGATATTTAGCCATAAATACCTGCTAAGGGGAAAAAAAGTTTACAAAAATTAGTATGTGTTCCCAATATTAACTATTTCATATCTGAATGTATAAAGATTTGCATGGCTACTTTTGCTTCTATTTTTGACAATCAACAGCACTCAGGGTGACCCTAAATTGTAGCAGGGGCAAAAGAACATTCTAGCTTTGCTCTAGTTCTCTTTCCTCACCACCTTCTTCTAAAAGAATCAACTGAGCCTCACTGCAAAGGCATCTCTTGGAAGGGGTTTGTCACACACTTTTGTTCTAACTGGATTCAGGCCTGTAATTTGGACCTGTTTCATTCTGCTATTAGAGAATGTGTGAAAATAGGGCCAAAATGAGAGAGAATTTGACTAGTCAGTGAACTACAGTAAGCTCAGTTCTTTACATTTATGAAATGAAACCATTTTCTGCATCCCATCTGCCCTGATACGGTGTCATAAATTTGGATTATATGTCAATTATCCAAATTTACTTCTCTGTACTCTTGCCTTTGAATATCAATGTGAATTTTAATTTAAGGCTTTCTTATGTACAAAACTTCCCATGAGAACTATGTTTTAACCACCATTCTGGGATATTTCATACTTGCTAAACATCTCCTCTTTTCAAGGTCATCTGTTTCACTACATCACTGGAAATGAAGTGGGACGTATGGTTCTGTTTAATCAGATTTCATGCTCTGCTGCCTCCATCTTATGTCCTCTTTGCTAATTGATCAAGTTTCAATTAAAGTCCTCCATCTTTGTTTCAATTCTTTGTTAAGGTTTTTATTCCACAAGATGATTTCATGAGGTCTGAGCCGCTCAACCCCTGCTATCTGCCCCTTTATCTGCCCAATGTGCAGTTGCTTTGCATTGAGGAAACAGTTCTCTTTTTCTCTCTGACTTCATACCATTTCTCACAGTTACATTTCTCCTTGGACTGGTTTTGCCTACCACATTCAGAATCTTTAAAATTTTGATTTATTCATTCAAGAGGGGATTAGTTTACTTCCTGTGTTATCAGATATTAAAAAAAATAAAACGCTCTTTGCATTTTCAGCTTTGTTCAGTAACAATTAAGCAAATTGGAAGATAGTCTCCTAAGCAGCAGCTAAAAAATGACTGTAGTTAATAAATGGCAGGCATGTGACATCCCCTTTTAAGAAGGGTGCTTCTTTGTGAGGTCTCTCTAATGAGCTGTAACACTACTTGATTACCAAACCCATTCACTGTTTCTATAGATCAGTTAAGATGCTAACACAACAAATGCATATGGCACTGCATCTCTCAGGTTACAATGATTCCTCACTTTCTTACTTGATAAGCAAAGTTTCATCTCCAAAGCTGCAGGAAATCAAATCTGCCTTGAAATTCACCAGTGGATGCTGTATGAAAATATAATAGTTATTAAAATCAATATATTTTTAAAAACCCAGGAAAATATGCTGACATGATCAGTGTAAATAAGCTTTGTCTAGGAGGGCTTTGCTCATTGCACCATAATTCCTAATTTCAAAATGTGGAATTTTACCTTTAAGTCTAATGCTTTTAATGCTCCAGGAGAAATCCAGACAACACTGTTTCATAGAAGATTTTGTGATGCATGACAGGCTATATTAAAGGTTTACTGTTTAGAGGTTTTATAATATGAAATTCACAGTTTATGGTAATCTTCAAGTAAAGTGTGAAAGTCCATAATATATATATATATATATATATATATTTTTTGCTGGCTTAAGGTGCAAAGAGCAGGCATCCTTTCTTACCTTGGTTACCTGCATCTTAAAGCGGAACTTGGGCTCGGATTGGGTCAGTGGCTTTTTGCACTCACTCTAGGGCTTACTGTTATCCTACAAGCAGTGATTTGTGGAGCACCATGGTACTTTGCTTCTGCAAATATGTTTTGAGGATTCAGAACCTAGTGATAATTTTAATAAGATTTGTTTATACTTTCACAGCTTCTTTTATTTCCATTCACTGCTTGGTAAAAATTTAGCTTGATGCATGGATCAAAATGCCACAGAGCTTTTTTGTGGTTGTTGTTGAAGTATAGTTGACACACAAAGTTACATTAATTTCAGGTGTACAACACAGTGATTGGACAGCTCTATATGTGATGCTGTGCTCACAAGTGTAGCTACCATCTGTCACCATACAGCCCTGTTACAGTACCATTGACTATATTCCTTACACTGACCCTTTCATCCCCATGACTCAAAGCCTGTATCTCCCACTCCCTTCACCCATTTTGCCCTTCCCCCCACCTCCCTTCTGGCAACCACCGTTTTTTTCTCTGTATTTGAGGGTCTGTTTCTGTTTTGTTTGTTTGTTCATTTGTTTTGTTTTTAGATTCCACATGTGAATGAAATAATATGGTATTTATCTTTCTGTGTCTGGCTTATTTCATTTGGCATAATACCCTCTAGATCCATCCATGTTGTCACAATTGGAAAGATCTCATTCTTTTTTATGGCGTAGTTATATTTTATACACCAAATCTTTATCCATTCATCTATCAATGGACACTTACGTTGCTTCCATATCTTGGCAATTGTAAATAGTGCTGTGAGCACAGAACAATTTTTAAAGATGGGTCTGTCTAGGATGCATGGGATAGCATGCCCTTTGAAAACGGGAAAAGTAAGAACTTCAACTTGTTAAATAATTTTTAATCACATTTGAGTGTGCCAAATCAACAAAACCCCAGCTGCAGGTCAATGTGCATTTAAGGATACTTTCTGGAAAGGGGCATAGAAACGTAATTAAGGAGAAAGTTGTGTCACCTACTCTAAAACTTCCCTATATTTGAGGTAGATAAGTGCTTGAAAAATTAAAAAAAAAAAACTGAGCATTTTACAAGGAGTACAACTTCCCATTTTACATGAATATTCTAGATTCTCCAGTTACAACACTCCTCAGCTGTCCCAGTGGTTGCTTTAACAAAAATCATTTTGTTTTAACAATTTATGATGATGTGCTGTGGCTGAACTATACCATATCATAAACTCAAACCCACGTTGTCTAAGAATGCACACTATCAGTTAAAGAGGCATTCCCCCTACATTCCATTGTTTTTAAGCCAGGGGCTTCCCACCTTCAAGGTACAGAAATTACTTGGGGAGACCACACCCCTGCAGAACCAGATTCAGGAATCTGTGTTAGATCACGCCCCCTTCCTCCCCACCATGTCATTCTGATGTGGCTAGTTCCCCTGAAGATCCTCAGAGCACGCTGTGAGGAGCGTAGTATAGCAGGCCAATACTCCAGCTTTTTATAAAGACCTTGAATTTTACCTGTCTGCTGGAAGATGTCAGAACCTCAAATGTTTCAGTTGATTTTTATGGATTACATGGCCAAACCCTTTGAATATTGTCTTACCTTTTCATCATAGTTCAATTTTGTGTTTGTTAGTCACCATCTAAAAAGGCAGTCTAACCTGAGTGTTTTGATTTGAAAAATTTCTGAAGACAGCGGTCTTCCCTAGTTTTTGGTTACATGAGCTCATTTTTGAGGGGCTTAATGATCTGTTTTCTGGGTTTAGGTGATTTCTTGCAATGATCCTTATCAGATCAAGTGTTATGCCATGGAGTGACCGTACTGACTTTTTCATTATTTAATCTCATTAAAGGAAAAATAACTCCTATAGGCCTTACTTAGCCTTAGATATAACTTTATGTTTCTACTCCATTAAGGCAAGCTATTTTCCTTACATGTTTCAACTTGAAATAAAGTGACAAAGTCGGAGATCAGTTGTGTTAAACCTGCATTTGTGACATAGTCCCTTTGGTATTTTCATGGTCAGTCAGTGAGGCAGTATTTATTTCCTTCAATGTCCGTGGGCAACATTGGATTGTTGGAAGTCCAAATTTATTAACTGGAAGGTAGAAATAAGAGTAGTGGTTGACAGATGGTCCTGACTCATGTCCATAGATAATGCAGAGCTGCAGTTAGTAATGGAGTTGGGGAATTGCAGCTTGTTATCCTTGATAAAACTCCCGACTCTGAATGTGCAATACATTCATGTTATTATCCTATGTTTCTCTACTGCTCTATACAGGTCAGCCTCACTGAAGAGTATGTTAGAATAAGAATAAATTGCTCTGTTCATCCAAGTACATGGACATTTACATCCTTACATGTTAGCTAACAACTAGTGCCTCTTTTCTATAATACTTTTTGGGCAGGATTACCCTTTGGAGAATTTTCCGTTCAAAATAGTCTCGCTGACTAATTATATTCTTCTCGGGAGATTTTGGATTTGGGATGGCAGGACACTTTAAGTGAGAGGTTGGTGATGAATCCATTATGTACTCTTTTTCTCCCAATCCTGGAACAGTTCACCTGGCTTCTTTAGTTCTCGCCCCAGGCATAGCAATATGAATCTCCAAATCCCAAACTGGAGTTTATATTCACAGTGGAAACTGGGCAAGGCAGGAATCTGAAAAGGAATATGATCCTTATTTTCTTAAGTGCTTCGCCAAAGAAGGTATGCCTAAACCTTCATTTCCTTTGGAGTTGTTCCAACTCTTTGAACTTCGGCAAGAAAGGAAACTGTATATATTGTTGGGGAGAACAAGACTAGGGGAGAAGGGAATGGAAGAATCAGATCAGCAGATCTGCCTTTTTAAGGATGGTGCTTTATTTCCTCTTCTAGTGTCCTGCTTGAAGTGATTTGGGAGAAATGTGTTGGTAAATAATTGCATCAATCAGAAGGGGTTTTGCTTTCAGCAACTCAGGAAAAAGCAAAGAAATTAAAAGCTAAGTTGGCCTACATTCACAGTAGCAAGATCCAATCCTCCTATACCACACTAGCCATGGATTTAGAGTCATAAGTGAGGCCAAGGCTGTTATACTTGTGGGTCTTATGGGAACAGTGTCCTGGGGCAGGTCATTTATTTTGGCAAGTCTTACTTTCCTTATCTATAACACTGTATGAGCATGATCTTTTACGGTACTTTGCCTAAAAAATTTAAGATTTTTAAATAGGGACTGATTGTGTTTTTTCTCTTTCTGGGGTTAGTATATGTTTCTCCGGAATAGATGCTTGCTTGCATGTTTCCTCTGAAAACTGAGGGCCAGCCCTAAAGCAGGGTACTGTGTAAGCTTCAGGTGGTTCAGGAGGCAAGAAACCTTGTTCAAGTTTAATGGATGAGTGCTTACATGTATTTTCTGGTGATCATGGGGATTTTTCTGGGTTTTTTGTTTCTGTTTTAATCAGATTCTCAAAGGAGTTTATGATCCCAAACAATTGCCTTAAGGAAGGGAAGTGTAAGAGAGACTGTACTTCTACCAGTCTGGAGAGAAATTTGCAGACAAGGCTGGAGGGAGCTGTAGAAGGCTCCTACTTCCCACCTCATTTCTGGGATACACCAGTGTTGAAAAGAAGGACTTACAGGAGATATTATTATTTTAAAGGAATTTTAAAAATATATTATGCTAGAAAGTAAGAAAGTTTTCAAAACAGAACAAAAATAAAACATGTCACTACAAGCCATTTTGATATACTATAATCCCCATTTTACAGATAGGGAAACCAGTTCAAAGAAGTTATTGGAAATCATAGAGAAATATCAGAGGTGGGATTCAACATATTCTGATTTCAAAGCCTGTGTTCTTTCAACAGTATATGGTTGATGCTGAGGCAATTTCCACTTGCAAACTCTCTAGAAATTTTACGTTAAAAAAATAAAGTCCTCTAGATATTGTTCCAAAGTTTTCTTCTCAACATTTTATTACATTACTTCTCATAGCACTGTTAAGGAGATAAAAGAGTAAACATTGACTTCTATATTTTGCAGATGAAAAGGCAAAGCTCTAAGATTTTTCTTCTTTTTACATTAAGAATTTGTTAGAATCTGGGAGAAAATCCACCTTAAACCAGACTAACTTTTATTATTGCTCCAATATGCAATAGTCTGTGATAGATGTTACGGGCAATACAATGAAGAATGCATTAAGATTATTGCTCTCAAGGGTTTGGCTATGCTTGCTCTCAAGGGTTTGACTATGCATTTTCTATGCCTTTTTTCCTTCTAAACCTAAATTAGGCAATGTATCCCTCATATAGGCATTTCATGCTTAAAGTTTAATATATCAGAGCATGATCATATTTTTATAACCAAATATTGGACAAAAGATAACTGTGAAGTTTTTTGAGTTTTACAAAAGATAAATCCAATTTACATAGTGAACAAATTAGCTTTATTAAAGATAAAATTAAATCACATAAAACTGGATTTTGGGGAATTATATACATGCATTTGCACACATGTATAAATTCAGTGAAAATATGCATGTGTATAAATTATGCATGTATGGCATTGCCAGACCACATATGAGGGCACTGTGCAGAATCATAATCTTGCAAGCATATGAATATGGGTGTTTTGCAAAAGGGAGGGGAAGATGGAAGCCCAAGCAGGCAATAAATTACAAGTTTATTAGTGATTTTTATTGTGTAACAATTTATCCTAAAACTTAATGACTTAAAACAATAAACATCTCACAGTTTCTGTGGATAAGGAATTTGGGTGCCTCCAGCTCAAGGATTCTCAGGAAGTTGCCATAAAGTTGTCAGCTGGGGCTGTAGTCTTATCTAAGCTAACTTTACTTAATTGACTTAACTAACAGCTTAACTCATAGAGGCTCTACTTCCACGCTCACTCATATGGTTCTTGGGAAAATTCAGTTCCTCACTCGTTGTGGGATGAAGTCCTCAGCTCCTCACTGACAGTTGCCCATGGCCTCCCCGTTCCCTATTACTTGGGTCTCTCCTAAGGGAAGCTCACAGCATGGTAGCTGACTTCCCTCAGAGCGTGAGAGCAAGTGAATAGCCAAGGAACAGAGTCTTTTTATAACTTATTCCTGGAAGTGACATCCCTTCACTTCTGCCATATTCTTTTTTTTTTTTTTTTTCTGCCATATTCTTTTGTAGAATTTAGTCATTTAGACCCAACAGACACTCAAGGGAAGGAACACAGGGCATGCATAACAGGAGGTGGGGATCTTGGGGAGTCATGTTAGGGTCGATCATAACAGCATAATTTTTATGAGAAAATACTGAGAAACCCTGGAAGAAAATTGTCTTTTCTTGGCCTGGGGTAACCGAGGTTAGGGGTCAGGACTGGCTCTGTAGGCCCAGTTGATGGGTTGTATCCCAGATGTCTAGGTGGGATATGGGGAGTAAATGCCTCTTATCTGCAGTAGCAGTAAATAGAGTGACAGACATATCAGAGACCGGATAGCTATTTACCAAACTCTTTTTCTCTTCTTCCTGGACGCACATCTTCGTCCATCTTTGCAAGTATTCTTTGCAGGTGCATGTGGACATATCGCTGAGTTCCAGAAAACATAATACACATAGAAGTTATGTGAACCCCATTCAAAAAACTCCCCTGCACAACCCTCCATACGCTTTTCCACTTCAGGCTGGATGGGATGGAGATAAACTCAAGGTGGGGGTGGTGGTGGTTTGTGAGGCCTGTGTTCATTGTGGCAGAGCTCAGGATGAAAGGAACTTTGGTATCTGAATACATGACTGGAGGGAGCCACTCACTGACAGAAAACATTAATTTGAACAGTATGTGAGAAAGAAACTTCTACTGAATTAGGCCACCAAAGATAGAGAATTTGTTGATTATAGAAGCTAGCATTACTGTAGGTACTACAAACATCAGATATTGGGCGGTGCCTGGGTGGCTCAGTGGATTAAGCGCCTGCCTTTGGCTCAGGTCGTAATTTCAGGGTCCTGGAATCGAATCCCGTGGGCTCCCTGCTCAGTGGGGAGTCTGCTTCTCCCTCTCCCTCGTCCTCTCCCCCCGCTTGTGCTCTCTCTCTCTCTCTCAAATAAATAAAATCTTAAAAAAAAAAAAAGACGACTCAGATATCTGGAGTAGCAGCCCTGAACCAGTTAAACTCGACAATGCAAAGACAAATCAGAAATGTTATGAACATAGTTTAATTATTCTTTAATCCAAAATACCTAGGACAGTTCTCAGCACAAGTGGGTTCTCTATAATTTTGGTTAAATGATAGATGCTGACCCAAGTTAAATATAAGGGGAGCTGATATATGTAAGGTTTAAGAGCTTTCAGAAGAAATTTGAGCTTAGAGGAATATCCTAAATAAAATTTCAGATGGTAGTATTCTTTGTTTGCTCATTTTGCTGTTGTTAATGCATTGCCTTCACTCTCTAGTGTGGAATTCTAGAACTAATTAAACAGGTAAGAAAATGAAAGGCCCAACTTAGAAGCTTTAGAGTCAAATATTAGATTTAAGACCAAGGAGATCAGAGGCACCGACAACAATAAATTCAGTTTACTAAATACTTACCTTTTCATCCAGCTTTAATTATTGACCCAGGTACAGTATAGCTGCCCTATTCCCCAAAGCATATTACAGTCTTTTGAGTCCTTTATAGATCACATAATATCTTGTAAATTCGTTCTGTAGTATGCATTTATTCTTCCTTATTTTTGTTTAAGAGTTATGTATTAAAGACCCACTATGTGCCAGGCTTTGTGCCACATGCTGAAAATAATGAAACGGAAAAGATGTGGGCTGTGTCTTTGAGGCTTTCAGTCTAGCAAATTTAAGAAAAACAAAGGTTATTTTTGTAACATGCTTTAATGGGCAATATCTAAAGCACTAGTGTTAATGGCATAATGCTTGCAAAGAAAATATAAGTAGAATACCACAAATTGATGTTAGTGCCCAAATAATTTTCCTCTTCAGCATTGCATCCCTTTGTTCCCAAACTCTGTACATTCACATGCATTAGATACTTCTTCCTTTTGCATTTTTTCCAGCATATTTTCTTAGACATTGTTCCATTCGGCTTGTGGCTAAAAAAGAAAGAAAAGAATACATGCCACATGCAGCAAGCCTTTCTGTGTTGTTTGGGTAAAGTGTTACAACTCTGCAACCAGCGGGATTTTGCTTCTCTTTCTGTGGCAAATGATTAATCTCAAGGGGCAAAACATCTGACTGACAGCATGGGGCAGAGCAGGGCTATAGCATCTCTGGAGCCTGGAAAAGGGGAAGAGAAGGATGGGGGTACTTAAGAGAGGAAGGCCTCTCTCTCAACTTAAACAAGTCCTACAGGTTTGCAGAATCCTCACGTCCTCCTGCTGAGGACCAAGGTTTAATAGAACAAAGAAGGCAGGCCCAGTCTGAGGACGGCTTTTCTATCTTTATGCCACTTCTTAACTTTTTTCCTGATGCTACTGTTTCCTTCGCCCCCCTCTTGCTTGCCCCTAGCTAGTAGCTAAGCACCTTGAGCATTTATGCCAGGCCCAGCACTGGTCTAAGCCTTTTGCTTAGCGTTATCTCATGTAATACCCCTGCCAACAGCATGGGGAAGGTGCTACTGTTATCTTCATTTTGTCAAAGTGAATCTAAATCTAACTGCTGCACGTCTAGTAAATGATGTGGCAGTTTGACTCTGGAGACCTGCCTTTGATTACTTTTCCTTCTGAATATTGTTCCACCCTTTTTCTTAAATTCCTACTCTCTCTGAAAATGGAGCATTAGAATTGCTCCAAATATCCATACTTTTCAAATCACCTGCTTATTTTGATAACTTCACTGTTTTTTCTCTTCAAAATAATTGTATTTAATTTAGAAAATATACATAAGCAAAAAAAAAAAAAAAAAAAAAGACACAGAGATAACCCCTGTAGCTTATATCCACCGGGCTGCTCTTACACTGTAAGACTTACGTATATGAAATGCTGTTAGACTTTGTCAAGTTTCCAGTTACAGACACACAGGCTAATTCAATTAATGATGTTTTGTTGAATGAGTAGAATGGAACACCTCTAGTGAATTGAGCTCTCATGCCAGATTCCCTTCAGGTAGCGGAGATTTATACTGGATTTGCTCAAGTAGTTTTGGTTCAGGCCTGTTTATCCAGCATAATTATTAGCAGTGTACTTTTTCACTATCAAAATTTTCCTAGTTTAGATGATAAATCATATGATTATTTTGTTCATAGGCCATTGGCTAGCCAATAGAGGACTGCCAACTTAAATTAGTCAGTAACAGATCCAAGCAATAGAAAAATAAGTGAAACTCCCCTATTAAGATTCTCTTGATTAGATTGATAACAAGGAGACAATTAATTTAAAAAATTCTACCTGAATAACATGATTAGTAGAAGAGAATTAACCCTTATTTGGAGAGGGCATAGGAACAGGTTATGAAAATGCACTTGGTTTTCAATTGTAGTAATATGTTTTTCAGAAGAATCACATGCTGGAACAAAAATGTACCCAAGTGATTTTTAAAAACTGATATCCTACTGATTACATTTTAGGCTACAATACATTAAAAATAGAAACAAATAATGAGCATGAAATTAAAATGTGTGAAATGCATGAAAACTTAAGAAAAAGTGTTCTTTAAAAGTGCCTAAGTCAGGGAAGAAATCCAGAATGTAATAACAAGAAAATGCAGTGAAAATATAAATACAAAATATATATATAAAAAGTATGGAATGCTGCCAAAATAGCACTTAGGAGAAAATTTATCACTCAAATTCCTCTGTTTGTATGGGAGAAAAGGGAAAAACAATGAATTAAGGCTTTGCCTAAAGTATTTAGGAACAAAATAAAACAACATGCCAAAAAGAAAAAAAAAAAGTAGGAAAAAGAAAGTGATAAAAAATAGAAATATTTGGGAACAAAAATGGAAAAGGGATTTAATTCACAATAAAGCAAACACTAAATACTTAAGAATAAATTCAAGAACTGAAAATGATGCATAAAATTACCAAGGTTTAGTGGGAGAATACTGAAATAAATGGAGAGGCAAACTGTATTTCTCTGTATGAAGATGATAATGTTCGAAATATGTCAGATGTTCCAAACTTTCATTACAGCTTTGATATCATCTCAGTGAAAGCAACAACATGATTTTCTTTATAAACTGACATTAAAAAAATATCTAAGAATGCATCTGGGAGCATAAATAGGCTAAAATATCAAAGAGTTTTCTGAAGAAGATAATTGAGAATTGTTAACTCCCATGTGTTAAAAGCCATAGTAAAATGATAAAAATAAAAACAAGGCTTCCTTTTTATGGAAATAAACTAAAATAACTAAATAAACTTCAGATATATAAGAATTTTAAGTGCTAAAATTTATGTTACAGAAAAAAAAATGACTATTGACTAGAACTTTGGAGTGGTCACTTTCTAAGTAGAGTAGTTGTAGAAAATATTAACATGGAAAAACAGCCACAGATTATACTATAATTTTTTAAAGTTTATTTTTTATTTTTTTAAAGATTTTATTTATTCATTTGAGAGAGAGAGAGAGAGAGCACAAGCAGGGGGAGAGGCAGAGGGAGAGCGAGAAGTAGGCTCCCTGCTGAGCCGGGAGCCCGACACGGGGCTTGATCCCAGGACCTGGAGATCATGACCCGAGCTGAAGGCAGACACCCAACCAGCTGAGCCTCCCAGGTGCCCCAAGATTATATTATAATTTTTAACTTGTCTGTAAAGAAAAGATAACAACTAAGTTAGAAAGAACAAATGCAGAAGCAGTTTCAGAAAAAATGAAAAAATCTTTAATCAGTATTATATAAAGTGTTCATTTAATATTTTCAGAAAATTTTCAACAATACAGCAGATAATTACAGGATATTATAAAGTAGTGACTTAGTCCAACAGACATTTATTGAACACCTAGGCTCTCAGGATACTCATAAAAATATTATCACTGCCCTCAAGGAGCTTGCAGCTGCTAACCACATAAGCATATGGCAAAGAAATGCAAATTAGAAGACTATTAAACCATTTTATACCTACTTAACTGGTGCAATTAAAACTAAATATAAATTCTTAGTATAGATTTTTTTTTAAAGATTTTATTTGAGAGTGATAGAGAGCGTGAGAGAACTCGAATGTACAAGCAGTTTGGGGGAGTGGGTACACAGGGAGAGGGACAAGCAGACTCCCCACTGAGCAGGAACCCCCCCCCCCACCACACACACACCTGGAGCTTTATCCGAGGACCCTGAGATCATTACCTGAGCCAAAACCAAGAGTTGGGCGCTTAACTGACTTAGCCACCCAGGTACCCAGTAGTATAGATGATTTTTAAAAACTAATTCATTCACATTGCAGGTACTGATTATCAAAATCCATGTACATTTTGTATTTTCAAAATTTCATTGTAATCCATGTTGAAATATTCACAAATTTACATTAGCAAAAAGAAAACATCACTTATAACATCCAGAAACAGCTATAGTTAATACTTTAGTGTACATTCTTAACTTTTTTCTATGAATAATTATTTACCAAAAAAGAATCATACAAATATTGTTTGCAATCTCTTCATATTTAATTAATAGTATAAATACGTTCCATATTAATAGTATACTTCCAAATTATAATTTCCATTTATTTCATCAAATTCCACTGTAAAGATATACCATATTGTATTTGACTAATCCCCTTTTGTTGGCTTTCTGTTTCCAGTTTTTCACTGTTACCTAATTCATTCATATAGTAGATACGTATTGCATTAATTGATGTCTTAGGTTTTGTGCCCAGAGTGATGAACACAGCAGACATGGCGCCTTTCCCCATAGGGGTTATATTTTGGATTTCTGTGCTGATCATGCTGTCCTCTGGGCTCCAACTTGAAACATGCCAATGCAGGGACCTTATCCTATTGCCGTCCCTTCTGAAGGGGATGCTACAACCAGCTCCCATAACTACCTCTTACACCATAAAGGTTATGCTCCCTATCAGCACTCTTCCTGTAGACTAAGAACAGAAGTATCTTATCCTACATTAGACCCACCTGTCCTTTTATTCCAGCCTAAGGCTGAAGCCTATAAATTTGGATTACTTCCTGTCTTTAGGAGACTGCTAAAATCAAATTCATCCTGCCTAACTTCTTTTTGTCCTTGGTCATCACCCAAAATGTGAATTCTTGCACAAACTGATCCCTACATGTATTTCTCAAATGCTCAGTGGTGCCTTTCTTTTCACTTAATTTCTACCTCTCTGTATCATCCCCAATTTTCTCACAGTGTCCTTTGAAATTCTCCCTGTGTTACAAGCAAGCTTACCTATATTCACAAACACTTTTCCTTATTAAATCTTTCTTTCTTCTGAGGAAATCACCACTAGCCTCTTATAGGCTGCTTATTTTCTCCAATACCCAACTACCTTAAAGTTGGATGAGAAATTTGTGCTTGTAGGGCTATTGCTATACTTATTTTATGTTTTCTTTTACCTCTCCTCTCCTTGGTAGTGCTTCTAATTTTTAAAATTTGTATGCTTGTGTTTGTAAGTGAATTCTTTCAAAAATATGCTCTTTGTGTGCATCAAATTTTAATATTTTAAAATTATTGAAGAGTGACATTAGTAAGATGGCAGAACAAAAAAAGTTCTAATCATTGTCCCTCCACATAAACACACAGAAACAATAATATTTGAGCCAAAATACCTTTCTGAGAACTCCAAGGAACAGTTAAGAAGTTGTAACACCCCAGATAAGCACAATGAGAAAAACACAGTAAACAGGTAAGAGGAGCAGTTTCATTTTACCTGGGTCAGCTCCTCCCCAAAGTTGGCACAGTTCGGTGCCAAGGGACACCTACTGGCCTGAGATTCTCCAGTGTGGCAAGGAATGAGTGAAGCTTGCATTCAATATCCTTAGCCTTTGGGGATGCTGCCCAAGAAATTTATTTCTGGATAACCTTATACAGACTGCTGAGGCAGTTGGCATAGTTAGAAGGCCTGTGGACTTCTAAGAACAAAGGAAAAAAGATGGATGGCTCTCAGTAGCCAGCGTGGCTCTGTGGGTTTGAAAGAAGGTGCACAATTTTGAGACTTCTCTTTTAGGACATGAAAAAAATGGAACCCTGCCTCCACCTCTTGGCAGTTCAGCCCAAACCCCAGGGAAAAGAGGTGGATGTCTCTCAGCAGCCAGCATGGTGCTAATGGATTGAGAGAAAGTGCACAATCCTGAGACTTCTCCATCAGAAAGAAAGGAGAGAAATGGAGGCTGCACCCACCTTTGGGGCATTGCAGTGTGCTTCCCTAGGGAAAGAGAGTGGTTAGTTTTCATCAAGCAGCATGATTCTGTGGGATTAAGAGAAGATGCACAGTCCTGAGATGTCTCTTCCAAAAGAGAGGGAGAAAAGTAGCACCTACACTCAACATCATTCAGTGCATTGTCCTCGATAAAAGTACAGGAGCTTACAGCAAATATTCTGGTGTTTTAGAAGTGGGAGAAAATATTTTCACATTATATATCTGATAAGGGGTTCATATCCAAAATACATATTTAAAAACTCATACACCTCAATAAGGAGAAAACCCAAAAATCTGATAAAAATGGGCAGAGGAACTGAACAGACATTTTTCCAAGGAAGACATGCAAATGACCAACAGGTATATGAAAAGGTGCTCAACATCACTCACCATCAGGAAATTGCACATCAAAACCACAGTGAGATATCACCTCACATCTGTTATAATGGCCATTATTAAAAAGTCAAGAGATGACAACTGTTGGCCAGGATGTGGAGAAAAGGGAACCATGGGTATTGTTGGTGGGAATGTAAATTAGTGTAGTCACTGTGGAAAACAGTATGTAAGTTGCTCAAACATTAAAAATAGATCTACCATATGACAATTTCACTTCTGAGTATATATCTGAAGGAAATGAAATCACTATCTCTAAAAAAATTTACACTCCATCTTCATTGCAGCATTGTTGTCAATAGCCAAGACATGGAAACAACCTAAGTGTTCAGCAATGAATGAATGGATAAAGAAAATGTTGAATATATTCATATATATATATATATATATATATGTATAAGCTCTGCAGATGTAACGTACAACATCGTGAATAAAGTTAATATTGTATCATGTATTTGAAAGTTGCTAAAATAGTAAATCTTAAAAGTTCTCATTACAAAAGAAAGAAAGAGAGAGAGAGAAAGAAAGAAAAAGGAAAGAAAAAGAAATGGCAAATGGCAAATTTTCTTGTAGGGTATTTTTGAGGGAGGACTATATTCTGTACCATCTTATTCATGACTATTCTAGCGTTATAACAATGCTTTAGCAAAATATTTGAATTACTATCGCTTGAGAAACTTCCGCATAGCAGTGCTTCAGGCCAATTTCTAGTAGAAATTGCATTTCTTCTTGTCAGGAAACCACCCCCCCCCCGCCTCTTTTTTTTTTTTTTTTTTGGTCTACACTGAAGCTGGAGATGGGAAGTTGGATATTGGCTAATTTGATTATCCTGTTGATCAGCTTTGGCAAAACACATTTTAATAGTATGAAATGCAGACTTTTATGTTAACTTGCATATGAATTCCTATTCTCTGTATTATTTATATGCAGGAATCTCAGAGGCCTGGGGTAAGAATGTGTGCCTTCCTGTGCACCCCCAAATGGCAGACATTCTTTAAATGTCTGTGGACCCTGTCCCTTCCTCCTCTGTCTCCTAGTCTTAAGCCAACTGATATCCTAGTTGCTAGACTTATCCTCCTTCAATCCATCTTCCAAAGCAGCATACTAATATAATAATGTTTCTTTTTTATAACAATGTTTCTTATAATTGAATGTAGATACAAATCATTGTAAAATGAAGATTTGGATACAGCAGGTCTTTTGTGTGAACCTGAGTTCTGCCTTCCTAACAAACTCCCATATGATACTTCTTGCTTTTGGTCTACAGACCATACTTGGAGCAGCAACGCTCTACAGAAAGAGTCAGCAGACATTCTGTAAAGGGTCAGATAGTAAAACTTAAGGCTTTATGGGCCATACGGTCTCTGTCCAGTTACTCAGTTCTGCTACTATAGCGTGAAAGTATATGGACAACATGTAAATGAATGGGTGTGCCTTAGTTCCAATAAAACTTATGTACCCTGAAATGTGAATTTCCTAGAATTTTCATGTTAGAAAAGTTTCTCTTCTGATTTTTCCCTCTACCATTTAAAAGTGTAAAAACCACTTTTTTTTTGCTCTTTTTCAAAAAAATTAAATTAATTAACATAATGTATTATTAGTTTCAGAGGTAGAGGTCAAATGATTCATCAGTTGTATATAATACCCAGTGCTCATTACATCACATGCCTTTCTTAATGCCTATCACCCCTCCCACTTTCAACAATAGATAGAACATCCAGACAGAAAACTGATACAGAATCAGAGGACTTGAACAACACCTTAGACAAAATGGATCTAACAAACATACACAGAAAATTTCTCCCAACAGGAGCAGAATACACATTCTTTTCAAATGCATGCCAAACACTCTCCAGGAAAAATCCCATCTCTGGCAGAAAAACAATTTTTAACAAATTTAAGAAAATTGGTATCATACCACAATACTTTTCCAATCATAAAGGTATAAAACTAGAAATCAATAACAAAGGAAAATTGGAAAATTTATAAATATTTAGAAATTTTAAAATAGACCTGAACAATTATTGCGAAGCTTTTTCAAGCACAACAGTACACTACTAGAATAGAGACAAACATATGGATTGACTGAACAGAATAGAGAGCGTAGAAATAACCCCGGACATGTATGGCCCACTGATCTTTTAACAAAGGTGCCAGGAAGACAAAATGGGGAAAGGATAGTTTCTTCAACAAATGGTATTGGGAAAACTGGATATTCACATGCAAAAAAATGAAATTAGACTCCTACCTTATACCATACACAAAAAAATCGACTCAAAATGGATTGAAGACTTACAACCAGACCTGAAACTACAAAACTCCTAGAAGTAAACATAAGGGAAAAGCTTTTTGACATTGGTGTTGGCAATGATTTTTTCACTATAACAATAAAAGCACACAGGCAACAAAGGGGAAAGTACCCAAAGTACCTACATCAAACCATTAACCCTTTGCATAGAAAAGAAAACAATCAAAATGATAAAAAGACAAAGTACAAAATGGAAGAAAATACTTGCAAACTATCTGGTAAGGGGTTAATTTCCAAAGTATATAAGAAACTCATAGATGTCGATAGCAAAAAAACACTTAAATAACATTTCTCCAAAGAAGATATACAAATGACCAACAGGTATGCGAAAAGATGTTTGACAGCACTGATTATCAGGAAAATGCAAATCAAGACTAAAATGAAATATCACATCATACCTGTTAGGATGGCTACTATACATTTAAAAAAGATACTGTTGGTGAGGATGTGAAGAAATTGGAACCCTTGTATATTGTTGTTGGGCATGTGAGATGGTGCAGAAGCTATGGAGAACAGTATGGAGGTTCCTCAAAATCTCAAAGCAGAATTACCACATGATCCAGCAATCCCACTTCTAGGTATGCATAAAAAAGAATTGAAATCAGGATCTCAAAGAACTATC
Organism: Mirounga angustirostris; assembly: GCF_029215605.1. NCBI lineage: Eukaryota > Metazoa > Chordata > Mammalia > Carnivora > Phocidae > Mirounga > Mirounga angustirostris. The sequence continues at coordinate 51,366,677 of NW_026991709.1, read as the reverse complement.
TGCACTCTCATGTTCACTACCACATTATTCACAATATTCAAGATACAGAAACAAACCAAGTGTCCACTGATAGATGAATGAATAAAGAATATATGGTATACGCGTAGAATTGAGTATTATTCAGGTTTCCAAGGGAAGGAAATCCTGCTATTTGCAACAATATGGATGAACCTGGAGGACATTATACTAAGTGAAATAACCCATTCTCAGAAGGACCAATCCTGCATGATTTCACTTATATGAGGTATCTGGAATAGTCAAACTCCTAGAAGCAGAGAATACAATAGTGGTTGCCAGAAGGTAGAGCGTGACCGTGGGGAAAATAGTGAGTTGTTCATTGGGTATAAAATTTCGGTTTGATAGATAAATAAATTCTAGAGATCTGCTGTACAATATAGCGCCTATAGTTAACACTATGGTATCGTGTACTTTAAAATTTAGAAAGGTGTATCTCAAGATGAGTGTTCTTACCACAAAAAACAAACAAACAAAATGTCAAGGGTGGTAGAGGAAGCTATCCATGTGTGGAGAAAAAGGGTATTTGGGAAATCTCTATTTTCCTCTCAATTTTGCTATGAACCTAAAACTGTTCTAAAAAATAGTCTTGGGGCACCTGGGTGGCTCAGTCGTTAAGCGTCTGCCTTCGGCTCAGGTCATGATCCCAGGGTCCTGGGATCGAGCCCCACATTGGGCTCCCTGCACCGCGGGGAAGCCTGCTTCTCCCTCTCCTACTCCCCCTGCTTGTGTTCCCTCTCTCGCTATGTCTCTCTCTGTCAAATAATAAATAAAATCTTTAAAAAAAATAATCTTAAGAAAACTAAACAAAACAAAGGGGCCCAGGGAAACTTGGGATGTGTTGGATATGTGTAGTCCCTTGATTGTGGTAATGGCATTGTGTGTGCTTGTACGTGTCCGAACTCATCAAATTGTTTTTTTTTTAAAGATTTTATTTATTTATTCATGAGAGAGAGAGGCAGAGGGAGAAGCAGGCTCCCAAGGAGCAGGGAGCCCGATGCAGGACTCGATCCCAGGACCCTGGGATCATGGACCTGAGCCGAAGGCAGACACTTAACCATCTGAGCCACCCAGGCGCCCCCAAACTCATCAAATTGTATGCATTGAATATATGCAGAACTTGTGTATCAGTTATACCTCAATAAAGCTGTTTTTTAAAAAATTTCAATTAGAAAAATAATATATTGTCAATAAAGTTATGGAAAGTATTCAGTTGCACTAAAAATCAAAGAAATGCATATCAAAGTATTTATTAAATTAGGAAATTTTTTTTTTTAGTTTTAAATTCTAAATGTTTATAGTAAGAGCATTATCATGCACAGTTGATGGGAGCATAAGTTGGACCTTTAGTTCTGGAGAAGTTTGACAATGTACATAAAGATCCTTTTGAATTTTCTACTCTTTGATTCTTCAATCTCATTTCTCAGAATAAACATTAATAAAATAGTGATGTGGCAAACGTAATTGTATACAGTATGCTCAATTTAAATATTCAACGAGTGTTAACTATTAAAATGAGTTATGGTATATACATGGAATAAAATATACTGCATTAAGAAAGGTATTATGTTAGATATTTCATTCTATTCCTTTTTAAAAAAAAGATTTATTTATTTATTTTTAGAGAGAGATTGACTGAGAGATAGTGGGGAGGGGCAGAGGGATAGAATCATAAGGCAGACTCTCCACTGAGTATGGAGCCTGAGGCTGGGCTCAATCTCACGACCCATGAAATCATAACTTGAGCCAAAATCACGAGTTGGACGTCTGACTGAGCTACCCAGGTGCCCCTAATTCTATTCCTTTTTATTATTATTATTTTCACTCAGTACTATGTTTATAAGATCCCTGTGTGTGACTATGTGAACATTAAATCTGTTCCATCTTATTGTTGCACAGTGTTCTATAAGGGTGCATTTTCCATTTTTATATCTATTCTCTCTTCCAGTGGTGGATGCCAGATAGCCTCTAACTACCTGCTAAATTGAATAATCCTGCAATGACAGTCCTTTTATAAAATATCCCTTATGGAATTTTATGACTTTGAGGTATAAAGGACTAGGAATTGAATGGCTGATGTGATAAGGTATGAATATACTTAATATGGCTAGACAATGTCAGGTTGTGATATTATTCTTTCTACCATAAGAAGGTCCCTATATCCATACTTCCTTTCCACTTCCTGCATTATTCAGAATACTTAGTTTTGCAAGTTTGAGAGACTTAAAATGTTATTTCATTGTTCTTTTAATTTGCATTTCAATGATTAATAATGAGTTTAAACATCTTTTTCTGTCTTGTCAGCCTTTGGGTCTCCTCTTTTGAATTGCATCTTCATATTCTTTGTTTGTTTTGAGTGATTCTGTGATTTTTGTTGATTTAGATAAGTTTGCAGTACATTTTACTTTTTAAAAAAATTTTTTAAAAGATTTTATTTATTTATTTGACAGAGAGAGAGAGAGAGCAAGAGCAGGAACAGAAGCAGGGGGAGTGGGAGAGGGAGAAGCAGGCTTCCCGCTGAGCAGGGAGCCAGATGTGGAGCCCTGGACCTGAGATCATGACCTAAGCCAAAGGCAGACACTTAATGACTGAGCCACTCAGGCGCCCTTGCAGTACATTTTAGATACTAATTCCTTGTATGTTTAGAATTTAAGAGTATCTTCCTCCATTCATTCTTCTTGTAATTATCTTTTTCAACATATCTTTTATCTTACAGAATTCCTTATTTTTAATATATTCTTTATAGTTTGTTTTTGAACTTCCATTTAAAAAATTCTTTCCAATCCCTAACTCTACATTTTATATTAATTTTATTATGATATCTTTTAGTGTAGATTATTAATCCATATATATTTCATCTTTTTATGTGGTGTTGGGTAGAGATATAGTTTTACTGTTCTCCATACAATAAGCCAGCCTTTTAACACCATTTTGGTAGGCAGACTTTCAAATGGCTTCCAATGACCCTACTTCGTGGTACTCCCATGTTTGTGTAATCTCCTTCCATTAAGAGTGAGATGTACCTGGTGACCTGCTTCCAATCAACAGAACATGGCCAGTGATGGGATGTCACTTCCAAGATTACATTATAAAAAGACTGTGACTTCTGTCTTTTTTGCCCTCTCTTTTTTTTTTTTTTTTCTCACTCTGGGGCAACAAGCTGCCATGTTGTGAGCTGCCCTATAGAGAAATCTACATGAGAAGGGACTGACATCTCTAGCAAACAGTGAAGAGGACTTGAGCATTGTCAACAGCCCCCAAAATTAGCTTGAAGTAGATCTGAGGCCTGTCTTGGCCAGATGAATGAGCATGCGAGCAGATTGATCCCCAGTGGAATCTTTTCTTTTCTTCCTCCTTTTTTTTTAAGATTTATTTATTTATTTGAGAGAAAGAGCACACAGAAGGAGAGGGAGAAGCAGACTCCTTGCTGAGCAGGGAGCCCAATACGGGGCTTGATCTCAGGACCCTGGGATCATGACCTGAGCCTAAGGCAGACACCTAACGGACTGAACCACCCAGGCACCCCTCCCCAGTGGAGTCTTAAGATAACTATAGCCCTGGCTAGCACTTTATTTGTAGCCTTATGAGAGATCCTGAATGAAAAGATGCAGCTAAACTGGGTTCCTGACACTTAGAAACTGTAAGAAAATAAATGTTTATTATTCTAAGTCACTAATGTTAGAGCAATTTATTATGTAACAATAGACTTTAATATACCATTGACTAAATCTAATCTGTCCCTAATTGAATGGATTTTAAACTTATCATTGATTAGTTAATTTCACTCCTTTTTTTATTGCTATAGCTTTGTCATATGCCCATATTTAATAGAGCGGATTCCTCTGCTTTACCTTCTTTTTCTTTAAAGAATTAAGAAATATTTTAAACTGAATAAAAATAAAAACACAGCATATCCAAATTTATGGACTGTAGCTTATCTCTCCTTAGAGTGTAGTCTATATTTTTAAATGTTTATATTAGGAAACAAGAAAGATCTCAAGTCAATGTTCAATTATTCCACCTTGTAAAGGTAGAAAAGGAGGAGAAAATTAAACTAAGTCATGTAGAAAGATATAATAAAGACAATTGCAGAAATTAGTAAAACAGAAAATAGACGTCTAATAGAGAAAAATCAATAAAAGCAAAATCTTGTTCTCTGAAAATACCAGTTAAATTGGTAAAATTCTAAACTGGTGTAAGCAAACGCTTTCTATCAAGGGCCAAATGTTAAATATCTTAAGATTTACTGGCAATAAGGCTTCTGTTACAAATGTTCATCTCTGCTGACTTCTCATAAAAGCAAGTATAGACTATTTATAAATGAATGTGCACAGGTGAATTCTAATAAAACTGTTCATTGACAGTGAAATTTGAATTTCATATAATTTTGCAATATCATGGAATAGTTTTTAACTTTGATTTTTTTCCACATATTTAGCAGTGTAAAAGCTATTCTTAGCTTGTGGGTTATACAAAAACAATAATGAGACAGATTTGTCCACTGATTATAGTTCACCATTATTGCCTAAAAAGACTGGTCACAATAAAAAGAGAAGGTCATATTACAGGTATCAAGAATGAAAGAGAGAATGCTAACTAACACAAGCCTTAAAAACTTAAAAGAGCAGTAAGTGTATACTACTGAAAACTTTATTTAATAGACTTGATGACTGAAGTCATTAATTTTTGGAAGATAAAAGTTACAAAACTGACAGTGGAAGTACTAAAAAAATTTTAGTATCCCTAGTGTACCAAGCATATTTTATTCATAATTAAAAACTTTCCTGTAAATAAATCTCTGGCTGAGAGGATTTTACTGGTGAATTCTTAAAGAAAAAAATTAGAAATAATATCAATCCTATATAAATTATTTTAGAAAATAGAGAAGTATATTTTAATTTATTTTATGAAAACTATATTTCACTGATATCAAAACTAGACAAAGGTATTTCAAGAAAAAAAATTATAGATCAGTGTCCTTCATGAACATTTATACAAATACCTTTAAAAAACAGTTGCAAATTTAAACTGGCAATATATAAAAAGGATAATACATTTAAAAAGGCATTTGACAAAAATCGTATCTATTTAATATACAAACTTTTGGCAAGCTGGGAATCAAAAGGAATTTTCTTAACCTGATAAAGGACATTGCTGGAAATTCTGTAGCTGGCATCATACTTAATGATAAAGCTGTTTTCTCCCTACGATTGGGAGCTAGGCAAGGATGTTAGCCTCTCTATTGGCGGTCCTAGAAATTTTAATAAGTTAAAAATAAATAAATAAAACACTTATAGATTGAAAAAGAAGAAATAAAAGACTAAAGTGCAAACCAATTTTGACAGGCTTATTTTTAAAATTTATATGGAAATGAAAATATCCTGTAATAGACAAAATAATTTATAAAGAAAAACAAAGTTGGAGGACTCATAAAATGTTTCTGGTCATCAATTTCAGTTATGTGTGTGGGTAGGAGGAGGATTCTCCCACATCACCAGGCAATTCTATGGGACACTACATGGGTGTCCTCCAGTTCAACTCAATTCTGACATGATATTCCCAAAGATAGCATCAGATTCTACAGGTTAGGGCTTAGTTCTACAAGCCCGCACCCCCGTGTCCCACTTTATATGTCTTTCACAAGTTCAAGCTGTCACCTGGGCTTCTGAACAATAGGCTGTAGTTTGGAAGTTCCAATGACCTCCTCATTGGGTTCAACTAATTTGCTTGAGAGGCTCACAGAACTCAGAAAAACATCTTACTTACTAAATCACTGGTTTATTATGAGAGAGTATGTCTCAGGAATAGCCCGATGGAAAAGAGGTATAGGGCAACGTATGAGAAAAGGTCATGGAACTTCCATGCCCTTCAGGTGTTCACCATTCTCCCCAAATCTTCACATGTTCTCTGAACCCTGTCCTTTTGGGTCTTTATGGAGGCTTCATTACATAGTCATGATTGATTAAATTATTTGTTATTGGTGATTTAACTCAGTCTTTAGTCCCTCTCCCCTCCCAGAAAGTGGTGGTGGGATGAGACTGAAAGTCTAATCGCAAGGTTGGCTCCCTTGGCAAACAGCAACCCCATCTTAAAGGAATTTCCAAAAGACACCTAATTAACATAAACTCAGTGTGGTTGAAAGAAGCTTGTTATGAATAATAAGACACACATTTCACTTTTATGGCTCTGAAGTAATTTCAGGAACTGAGAACAAGAGACCAACCATTATAACAAAAGATGCTCCCTGTCACTCCAATGGCTGAAGAATTTTCAAGGATTTTCAGAGCTCTGTGCCAGAAATGGAGAGGAACACAAAATATATATTTCATGTTATAAATCACAATATTATAACACATAATACCTGATTTCAGGACTCATATAAATGCTATAATAATAAAATAACCATGGTATTGGTGAAAGGATAAATATAGATGAATTGAACAGAACAGGGAGTGAAAAGACAGATCCACACATATATAGTAAACTGACTTTTGCATACAGCAATTCAGTGAGGGAAAGGAGCCTGGGTGGCTCAGTTAGTTAAGTGCCTTACTCTTGGTTTCAGCTCAGGTCATGATCTCAGGGTCATGAGATGGAGCTCCACATTGGGTTCTATGCTCAGTGAGGAGTCAGCTTCAGATTCTCTCTCTCCCTATGCCCCCATCCCTGCTCACTGTCTCTCTCTCTGGAATAAAGAAATAAATCTTAAAAAAAAAAAAAAAAGTAATTCTGAACATTCGGATATCTTTATGGGAAAAAACAAAACAAAAAAACCCTTACCCTTTACCTCATACCGTTTAATTTGAATAGGAGCATAGGCCTAAATGTAAGAGTTAAAACTATAAAATTTCCAGGGTGGGGCGGAAGAGGGCAAGTAAATATTTCCTATGTAGGACACAAAAAGCACAAACCATAAAGGACATAAAGATAAATTGGACTTTAATTAAAAAAAAAAAAATCCTGGTCTTCAGAAGACCTTATTACAAAAGGAAAGATAATATTCTTAATGCATTTATCTGGCAAAGAACTTGTGTAAAGACTATGTAAAGAATTCCCAAAACTCAGTGCTAAGAAAGCAACCTAATGAAAAGCTGGCAAAGTATTTAAATGATCATTTCATAAAACAGGATATATAAATGACCAAAATACATATGAAAAGATGCTCGGCTTCGTTAGTCATTAAGATAATGCAAATTTAAACCACAATGAAATACTGTTGATGGGGAGGAAAATTTTTCCTATACCCTTCTTAATTCTTTGTCTTGTCTAATAATCAAATTAACATAGGACAGATGAACAGGAGAAAAACAAATTTAATTACAAATGTGCAGGGGTCGTCTCAAAATATGAGACCCACAGGCAGTCAGGTAATTGAAGGTTATATGCCATTCTGAGCTAAGAAGGGGATGGGATTTCAAAGGGAAGGAAGACAATTCACTGGAAGATGGGAAGGGCAAATGTTTAGTAAGCAAATGTTTGCCATGTCATGTTGAGACAGTGAGCATAGAGAAGATTTTTATTTCCAGGACTTTCTGAGCTATTCCTCTTTCCCCTCAAGAGCTTACTATACTTAGCCCATATTCTTTGTAGTTATCTCTGGTGATAGTTCTCTTCTTGGATCAGGTCCCTTATCGAAATTCTTTTAGGCAGTTAAAGAAGAGGTAAAAGTTTTCCTTGAGTCTGTTGGGTCTTGATTGCCTTCAGTTCAAAATAGTCCACATGCCAAAGTGGCACATTTTAGGGAGACTTGCTCTGAACTCCTTCACCATAATAAACACATTAACAGAGCTATAATTAAAAATTCTAATAATAGTAAGGTTGGCTATGTTATGGACAAACTGGAACTCTTGCACACTTCTGATGGGAATGGGAAATGGCACAAACACTTCGGAAAACTATTTGATAGTTGCCCTATAAAATGAAATATATAAATATCATACCATCCTGCAATTCCACAATAAAGCATATGACCACACAAATACTTGTACATCAATGTTCATATCAGCTTTATTCAAAATATTCCCGCAAATGGGAAATACTTAAATGTCTATCACCATGTAAATGGGTAATTAAAATGATAGTATGTATAAACAGCGGGATACTACTCAGTTATAAAAAAGTATTAGGCTACTGATACAGGCAGTAACATGTATGAATCTCAAAAATATGCTCAGTAAAGAACTCAGATAAAATGTACACTGCATAATTTCATTTACATGAGATTTACAAACTAATTTACAATGACAGAAAGCAGATCATTGTTTTTCTGGAGTCCTGAGATGATGAAGGGAATTGAGTGGATATAAGCATGAAAAGATTCTTTTAAGAAAATGAGAGTGTACGGCAGGTCCACCCGCTCCGGCTGCGGGACCTTAGGGGCTGGGTGCGCCACGGAAAACGTCCTGGATACTCGGGAGAGCGCTGGGGGCTTCCGTGGGGACCCCGGGGGACTGAAGGCCGGGAAGCTCCTGAAGAAGAGGCTACACTCAGAAAGAAACCACCGCTGGGCAACCCACCTCCCTGCCCTCTCTGCACCTGCACCTGCTGGAACTGAGCTGGATTTATTTTGGTGTACTCTTAACAGTAACTTCTAGTTGGAGAGTCAATTGCTACAATTGTTTTGGAAAGTTGTTTTTAAAGAACTATATATTTACCTAAAATAATACACCTACTCATTTACTTTGCAATGTTACCTTCTGAAGTCTGGGAATTAATATTATATTGTTTTTAAGATTTGAGTTAGCTCTCTATATATGTGATGTATATAAAAATGCATGTGTGTGCATTCAGATGATACAGAATCTGCAAATAATGAGGATGTACTAGGCATAATCTATTTACAGACCATCTGTGTTTGCAAATTCTCCTGCTTTCCAAAATTTATTTCTAATACATCAATACTCATGACATTTCCACAGTCATTTGTGGACATGTGCATGTGCAGAATGGCAGAAAATTTGAATTGCCCCATGACACTTTTCTAGCTGAGATTGAATCCAAAGATAGTTCTGCCTTCTTGTTTAAACTTTCATGGTGTAAACAAGTGTTCTTTTTGTGGTCTATTGAGTGCCATGCTTTTTTGCACTGTATGTTGGCGATTTTGTTCTTTAAAATAGCCCTCAAATATAGTGCAGAAGTGCTGTGTAGTGTTCCCAGGTGCAAGATGGTTGAGATGTATCTTATGGAAAAAGTATGTGTGTTCAATAGGCTTCTTTCAGGCATGAGTTATAGTGCTGTTGACTGTGAGTTCAACGTTAATTAATCACCACTATATGTTAAATAAGGTGACTTTAAACAGAAACACACATAAAACAAGGTTATGTATTGATTGGTTGTTGAAAATTTTGTGGCTAGAGGCTTTCAGGAACATAACCCTGTGTTTCACTTAGAACAATGATTCAGTTTTTGCTAATGTAGTGCTCAGGGTAACTTTATACAATGTAACTGCCATGAATAATGAGAATGCGTTGAAATATATATGTATATATTTCAGATATATGTATATCTGAAAGTTTGACTAAAATGTATTTGTGAGAAAAGCAAATACAATCAATCCTTTCTTTTATTTCCAGTAGAAATACACAATTTCTACCAATGTTGTTTATATATTTGTATATATTTGTAAAACCATGAAGAAGAGCATGGACAGATATGCATGAAGATATTAATATCTCTGAGCAATGAGAATGGAGTAGGTGAGGGGAGATTAACTTTTAAAAAAGATATACCTTTTTGTAAATTTTCTTATCACATATTACTTTTGCTACAAAATAAATGCAGGAAATGAAAAAGAAATAACTTGACTGAAGTCTGGGAATTAATAACTAAAAACAATATGACTTTTATTTCTGTCAATTTTTGATTCCTAATCCAGGGTTCTTTTCACTATATAGAGTTGTCAGTAATACATGTGTGGATTGTACTGACAATAATATCTAAATAAAATTAGCAAAAGATAATGTTATGTTCTGATGTTCATAAGGTGATCTGTAGATAGGCCTGTAAAAAGGAATTTTGTGAGTTGTAAGTAGTGTTATATAATCATTCATTTATTTTTCCTCTTTAAAGTTAAATGTGAAATAATAGCAACAATTTACCAGGAAAAATTTGAGAAGGGTAATGTGTCATCATTATATAGATTTTGAAAAATTTCTTATCCCTGTGTAATACCCTGGACTAATCAGTATAATAATTTATAATGACTACCTCTTATTGAGTACTTGTTGAGTACTTATTAAGTGAGCTACTTGACATATATAATTCCCTAATACTTCAGATGCTAATTTAAGCTTCATTTCCCTTGAATTTTCTTCTTTATCTTTTAATGAAGGAAGCCTGCTCCTGTTTAGTGCCTCAGAGGAGATATGAATAAGGCCAGAAGGTGGAAACAGTCTGCACACCTTTCTGGTTTTTATGTTGCATTAAGTCAAAGCCTTCAGGAAGATTTAGGTACTTTTCAGACTGTCTAAATCAGGAGGCTTGTGGTGGACCATGTCAGATACTGTTAATTCTCCCCAGTGTTTCTTCTTCTCCTCTCCCACAGCAATAGTTCTACTTCTAGTTCTAGATACTTCTGCCCAGAAAAATAAATTCATTTTTCTAGCCTTCTTTGCAAACCAGGTGTGGACATGGGAATAAACTTGGTCTAAGGTAATGTAAGCAGAGTGTCCTATAACAAATTTAAGTACTTTCCTTCACAGTAGGTCTTTATGTACACTTGACCTCTGTTTACTTTGTCTCTTCTGTCTTCCTGATGCTCGGGATGTCTCCATGAGGATCGAAGCCAGTGCATCCATTGGAGACCATGGTGATGGCGGCCGTGCATGGCAGGACAATATGGAAGAAGATTTGGTGTAACAGATACACCCTTATCACTCCTGGACAGCCCACTTCTGACTTTTGCATGAGAGAGATTGTATTTATGTTTTATTTAACGACTGTCAGTTTGGGTTTCTATTACTCACAGCTTAGCCAATTCCCACTTAATATGTGGGTCTGTGGGGGGATCAGGGACTTCTCACACAGGCCACAGAGATATTCTCTACAACTATGAAGTGAAGAGGGAGCAGAAGGAACTTGCACTTTTTCTAAGCCAGCAAGGAATGACTGCATGGTATACCTAGATGATAGAACCTGGGCAGCCTCACAATAGATGTTTTAGGCTTGACAAGGAGCCAAGAAACACTATCAATCTGGATGCCTTACATATGACATAATTCTAGGAACAGTTCGTCAAATATTTTTAAAAATTCAAATCATAGTGTGTGTTGGGTAATTTTTTTCTTTTTTAGCAGAATAACATCCACTTAGTGTCACCAACCTGCTAGGCATTTTGCATAAATTATTTCATCTAATATTTATAAGAACCCTGTGAGATAAGAATTGTTACTGATAAAAATAATATTGATAAAGAAACCTGAGCATTAAAGAGTTTAAATAACTTGTCCAAGGTCACATAGCTAGAAAAATCATAAGCAAGCTAGCTCTCAAACACAGGTCTGTCTCTTTCCAAGCATCCACTATTGCTGAAAACATGTGAAAACATGAATAAAAAACAAAATTACTTCCTACATGTTAGAAATCATTAAAGGAAAATACTAACAAAATTATAAATAATTGAATCTTGAATACCCGATTGTAAAATAGTGTCATGTCATTTTATATTATCTACCTACATATAAATATAAATGAATCACATCCTTAGAGAAATTCTAAGGAAGAAAAAGTATTTTAGTATTTTACATGCATTTTAGCAATTTGAAGCAAAACTCTAGTTTAGCAGATCTGGTGGTCTTTAGTACCAGGGGAAATAACACTACATATAGTATTTAGACAGACACCTGGTTGGTTGGTGTACATCCCATAACATAATGATGTTTAAAAAAATAAATATCTTACATTTTGATGTTTTTCTAAATCAAAAAATATGACTTGATCCCACTTTTTCAGTGTTAGCAGAAAATGCAATCTCAGTCATGGTTACTGGCAGCTACTGTTCTTTTTCCAGGATCATTCAAGAGTTTTGAGAGATTTCCCTAGTCCATAAAACCTGGGAAAATATTTCTAATTTTCTACATATCCTAGTTGACACTGCCATCCTCATTGCCCATACTGGTGTGGTCCATTCTAGGGAAGCAATTGTACTCCAAATCAGGCACACTTATTGCCTGTTCCCAAAGCTGCTCTTCATAGTGGAGATACCCCAGCATATGACCTCAGTGCCAAACGTATTCCTCCTAGACCTCCTGTTATAGAACAGCAATCTTAATCCTATCCCCTAATTATGACCAGGGTCAATTGCACCTATTAGAATGATAACTCCTTTCTTTGACTACTGATCTACTAGAATAGGATCCCAAATTGGCTGCAGCCATGGCTTTATTTTTATTTTTTAGCTGGACTCCCAGTGTATTCTCTGGTAGAAGCATCATTGCTTTGGAAACTGACCTTTAAAAAGCTTTATAAAAGGCCCAAATTTGAATTGTTAAATCACTGTGTTGTACATTTAAAACTAAATAACAGTGTATATCAACTATACTTAAATAATATGTATTTTTTTAAAACTCAAATTTGAGACAACAGGAAGCATCAGTTACAAATCAGTTGTTGGGACTGAAGATGAGTAAGATGAATAGGGTCATTCCTAATTACCCGTCTTGGTTCATGGACTCATGCATTCAATCTAATGGGGATACTATACCACACAGTGGCCAAAGGGTCCCCCCCAAAGGGTCCCTTTCATTGCAAGGTGTTATGATCAAGCTGATGTCTCACCTACAACTCTAAGAGTCCATTTCATCACTCTTTCTGGCTGGCCACTTAATGGTATTTGGCATGTGTTTTCTCTGCATGCCATTTCTCCTGATCCACCTATTCCCAATATTCCCATCTTGCTCCTTCAGATTCCTGACCAACAAGTCAAGAGGCACTGCCCATGAATCTATGCAAGTCCTAACCATGGGACAATTTTTCTCTTTACAAAAAGTAGCTGAAGCTCTGTGCCTTGGGGGAGTTTCCTCATTTGTTTCTAAGGCTTACCCCTTATTGGAGCTATAGCAGTAACAGGTTACAGCTTGGATTTATATGTGAAGAAACTCATTCCACGAACTAAGCTTGAGTTAATCCTCCTCTGATAGATGACTTAGGGCATCTTCTATGAGGCCAGAGGTATGAGCTGAGGGAGAGGCAGAGATGTGAACGTGATAGATGACAGGGAGGTCTGGGTCTATTTGTGCAGCTAACTTGTGCCCTCTTGACCTGCTCAAGTATAATCCTAGGTGTACTATTTCTGTTTTAGAATGGATTTCTATTGGGCTCATCCCAAGTTATTACTTGATGGATTGGGAACACTCAGGCTGTCATGGGCTCCAGCCTGAGAGTTTCATCAGCTGCAGAGCATGCCCATTCTGACTTCACATTCAGAAACTGTAAAGCAATTACAGGTCTGTTAAAAGAGACATGGGTCAGGACTCTGTTTATTAAATAACCCCTGCAATATCCTTACTCTCATAGGTGGTCATGATGGGGCTCTGGATCTGAATATCCATCAACCTTCCATAGGCAGGCTCTATAGGAAATTGGGTATTCATTTTTATTCAGTTACATTAACTGAATAAAGAATAGGGGGACCCTTTAGGGAAAGGTTGGGTCCTCTTTATGATTGCAGGGTGACTGCTATGGCTCCAGACCTTAGATGCAGATGTGACAATGTCAGTGTAGATGTCTTCATTTATATCAGTAAAGGGACTTTCTTCAGATGTCCTCGGCAGACTTGCCCTCATGTTTCATTGGCCTATATTGTGTCACATGCCCTTACTCAAATGAGTCATTGAAAGGAGAATGGTGGTTTTATGATTGGCTAAGTCCGATCAAGATTTATCCCTGGAATTGGGGGATAGGGACCACTTTTCCCTGTATTCTGAGGGACCAGAAGAAATAAAGGAAAAAGAAAAAAGCCTTTCATCAACTCATCTAACTTTACTCAAGTCTTCGTAAGTATTATCCTTAAAACAATATGACATATGACCAGGAGGTTTTTATATCAACATATGGCCTGGGATAAAACTACGAGAATTTTCTACCCTTTTATGTGCCAGTATATGCTAGAATGCAGAATAATGGGTATTTCTATGAAAAGAAAGAAAACAAAAATAAACTTGACCATGTTTAATGTTTGTTAATAGGAAAGCAAAATGATAATATGACAATCTTTTAAACATTTGAAGGGAAGTAAGCTTTTCTTATGCTGTTCCCACCAAATGAGGCAATTCAGTTAAGAAAGTTAATTTATCTGAGTTGAACTGTTAGCATTATTTGACAGCAAAACAACAAAAACTGATTGAAAATTCTCCACGCGTACTATCATTAACACCCTCTCCACATACACACATGCACACAGTCTGTTGTGGGAAAGTAACCTTTCTCTATGAGACTTGGCTGACCAGAACTGAGTTACTTTCACATGCACTTAGGAGATAAGCTCGGAGGACACAGTAATAAAATGGCTCCACATCCTTAATGTTGACTGACCAGCTGTAGAGCTGTCAGGCATCCTGAACACCAAGTTGCTTTCAACCTCCTTAAGGTGGAGAGGACTCTAGGGCTGTTATTATTGTAATATTTAGCTTAAATCAGGGACTAGGTGTATGAATTTGTCAGACAAAAGACTGTCACAAGAGATTAAGGAATATTATATTTTCAAAATAGTATGTTCTGCCTTTGTGAATAGCGCAGAGTCTGATGACTAGGTCTTTGTAAACATTTTATAAAGACAGAAGTAAACCATTTTTTACTTCAAATTGCAACCATTTTGAAAAACCTGAAAGCTGTTTCAGAAAGGAAATGCCAAATTTGTTGCAAGTCAGTACAAAAGGAAACACTCGTCTGGTTGAATATGTTTTACAGAACTGTATAGTTAGTAGTCTCTTCAGGTATAAAATAATAGCTTGATGTTTTTGTACATTTTATTTTGATGGCTGGCTTATCTGTGGGCTAATAGAAAATCAAATAAGGCTTTGTGAAACTTAAAGGTTTTCAAATATGATTCTATTGGATGACTGGGAAAAAAATAGTGAAGTGACTTGAGAATTGTGGATAGGAGTTAGCTATTTTCTTTCTTGCTATAGAATTTAAAAAACAACCTACAAGTCCACATTTTTATAGATTTCGTTTGCATTGTACAAAAGTGATATATTACTATTAGGCAGGCAAGGAAAGTATTACATATATCACATGTAGGGCAAGATTCTGCTTTTTCTCTTATATAAATACATATCTTGAATAAAATCTGGTAACACATTAAACATTGGCCCTAAAGTATATGCATTACTGCTATTCTACATCAAAAAATGAGATCTTCCTAGGTTTGTGCCATGAATCTTTGTTCAGATTATTATTTGTAGATTGATGATTTGCTGAAATGAAATTGGGATGGCTATTCAAGATTTATTCTATGTGTGGTTTTTTTTTTTTTTTTTTTCATGAAGTACAGAACATATGGCCTCTGGGGCTTGAAAGGGAAGGATCCTTTTCTCTGACACCATATTGCAATACCTTTTTTATAGGAATTCTGCCAGATCAAAGAAGTTTAAACTAATTCATTCTTCAGAGCTAATGTTCAACTAAGGTTCTGTAATACCCTATGTTTTTCTCTTCTCTGTGAGAAGGAAAGAAGGATGGTGAGAATATCATAAGCAAATTGGTTATCTTGAAAAAGAAATGGTTTTCATACACCTGTGATTTGGGTGGAGTCTACATGAGTACGAATTAACATCCATTGCCATGGGTCTTCTGAGATAGAAGAATAGGAAAATTTAGTATGTGGATACCTTATGCATCATTACTGTGGTGCATCAGTATTAAAATCAAAGTGAGATGGAGGGTCTCAATGGGGTTCACCCCTAAGACAAGAGGGTGGAACAGTAAAGAACCACAGGATTAATTAAGGGAAAGCTGGCCTTTTTTGCAGTCTCTGGTAAACTTTCCTCACTCTCTCACCTTTGTCCTCTCCCACTTCTCCTCTGCACTCTGCTGAAGTAAAGCCATCCATCATTTCTTGTATGTCTACTTCCCAAATCGAGTCGTAGGTGACCAAGATATTCTCTTTTTGTGAACGGCAGCTCTATTAGTCTAGCAGGGCAGATGGGCAGCTCAGTTTGAACAAGATGTCGAGCTCACTGTGAGCTTGGCCCCATCACCTCTGAGAATGACTTGGGTTAGACACAGCTGCTACAGTTATTCATCTGCAATTAAACCACAATCTCTTCTGGATCTCATTTTTTTTTTTTTTTTGCAGTCAAATCTGAAGCTAAAAAAGACAGTGATAGAAAAGTTACTTTGACTTAAAGTTAACTTGGCATGAAGCTCTGAATTGATTCTCTATATGCTTTACAATTGCCTGTGAATACTTTCCCATTGACGTTCTTACTTCTTAAACTCTATGTCTGGACAACCATCCTTTTTTGCCACTAATTAACCCTCTTCTCCAATTTCTGTATTTGTGCCAACTACACTATTTTCCTTCCCATTTGTTCACCGAGCTCTTTTGGTATTATTCCTTATTTCCCTGGTAATATCCGTATTTTCCAAAAGCTTGGACAATCATTTTTACAAGAATTCTTGGATTTACACTTTCCTCCTCATTCTCACTGTTAGCACTGAGATATAGGCTTTCAACTCATAGGTACCAAACCCTCTACCTGGTCTTTATCTCTGGCCCCTTTTTGCTTGACCACATTTGCTCATAGAACAGGTGCAATGTCTAATATTTGAAGAAGTCAAAAGCTCGGGCAGTGAGAGATACCCTGTGGGTTTCATTGTCTGGTTGTATGAGAGATTAGATGGTGACAACGGGCCAGTTAGGTAACCCTACATGCCCCAGTTTTTTGTCTGTTACCTGAAATTAATGATCTAACTCAGTGTTGCTGTAAGGATTTTAAGGAGACTTATTCAAAGTACTTCTCATGTGAGAAGCACTACACGTGTTTGCTATTTTTGTTGTTGTTTGTCATAAAAAAATCCACTTTCATGCCTGATTGAAAGTTTAGTAATTTTCTGCCAACTATCAGAGACATACAAATAGCTTGATCTGATTGTACAAAATTTCTATTATATCATTCTTCCTTGCTTAATTATTTGTAATCTTTCCCCTTAGCTACAGATAAACATTCAGGTGCAATCTCTATTCTCCCCTGGAAACCCAATATCCAATTCCAATTTTGTGAATGCTATCCTTTGTTTAGAAATCCAATCTCCTCCTTTTATAACTGGGCTTTGCCTCAACTACTTCACACAGTATTCTTGGATAAATCCATCCCACAGTTGTTTTTATGAAGCATACAACTTGTGCTCTATTCCCTTCTGCTGATTTAGATATTTGTGATAGCATTACTCTTTGTGCATTGATGCAGCTTTTCTCAAATATGTTATAAGTTCCCTGAGGGTAGGAGCCAGGACTTCTGCCTTCTTTTATAACTCTGCCATGCCTGGAATAGTGAAGTAGACAGTAAGGGATTAATAAACACTTGTCTAATTTAATTGACTAATAGTTCGGAAGTTTTCTATCTAGATTCCTTTGTATATACATTCTTGGAAAAAGTCCAAGACAAAGGGGAAAATGAAGTTTCAATTCACTTTCTCTTGGCTTTTCACAGCTTAAAACAACTAATTAAAAATCAAATTCCTGGGCGCCTGGGTGGCTCAGATGGTTAAGCGTCTGTCTTCGGCTCAGGTCATGATCCCAGGGTCCTGGGATCGAGTCCCGCATCGGACTCCCTGCTCCTTGGGAGGCTGCTTCTCCCTCTGCCTCTCTCTCTCTCTCTCTGTCTCTCATGAATAAATAAATAAAATCTTTAAAAAAAAATCAAATTCCTGGGGTGCCTGGCTGGCTCAATTGGTTAAGCATTTGACTCTTGGCTTCGGCTCAGGTCATGAACTCAGGGTCATGAGATGGAGCCCTGTGCCAGGCACCATGCTCAGCGTGGAATCTGCTTAAAATTCTCTTTCCCTCTCCCTCTGCTCCTTCCCACCTCTCTGCTCACTTGTGTTCTCTAAATAAATAAATAAATAAATAAATAAATAAATAAATAAATAAATAAATAAATAAATTGTGTAGGCTTCACAATGGCTGAGACTATGCTTTGTCATTTATTTCTAGTACTTATAAAAGCACCTGACATACCCTCACATAATAATTGAATGATTAATAAGTTTATATAAGTTTAAACTGTAAAATATATGTATCATCTCTGGAGGTATAAATTAAATATTCTTAAAAGGTGTGTAGTGAGGTGGAAATATGACACACACTGATCACTTACGTATTCTCCACAGAAAGAAAGAGGGTATGGAATGAAGTTAGTCTCACATAATAACCTAATTACTTTGATAAAGCAAGGTTTCATTTCTCCCCAGCTGTGAAAGGACTAATGGATCCTGGGTATGTGTGTTTTTCTTCCATGCGTTTCCTGTCCATTGTATAACAGATGAAATGAAGAGAATTATTTTAATAGCTGCTAATGTTTTCAAGCAAAAGTAAAACATGTCTTGCCCTCAGAGCTTGCCAGGGTTTCTGACTCACTTTGCTTGTTAGTGTGGAGAGGAAATAAAATTTACCTCTGCAATTTCCTCAGACTCTCATAGATGTGGAAACAAAACAATGTCTCAGTTTATAGTGTAAAAATTTACATGATGTCATTTAATATATAAATTATATCCTTTTACTAATATCAGGAAACTTGTATACTTCCTTCTTTGCTCACTGTATATCATTAGCCTTCTATTTACTGTTAATTATCGTCACCCATGTTTATCTCCTGCTGTCAGTCCTTCATTTTCTCTCATATACAGTTCTCAGTCTTCAACAATAGTCTCATACTTATTCTTTTCTCCTTGTCTTGGCTGAAATTGCTCCCTGGCCTAGATTACAAATTTTATTTCAAGGTCTGGTCCACATCCTAGGTCTATGGATTGTTCTCTTCTAATCTCTTTTTTTTTTTTTTTTGTATTCTTTACTCATGTCCTTGATCATTTCATGCTGAAAAGTTTCCTATTTAAAAAAAAAAAAATCCTGGGGCACCTTGGTGGCTTAGTGGGTTAAGTGTCTGCCTTCGGCTCAAGTCATGGTCTCAGGGTCCTGGGATGGAGCCCTGCATCTGGCTCCCTGCTCAGTGGGAAGTCTGCTTCTCCCTCTGCTCCCTGCTCATGCTCTCTCTCTCTCTCAAATAAATAAATAAAATCTAATTAAATAAAGAAATAAATAAGTATCTCTATGTGTTCTTTCTCTAATAAGAATTTAAGGTTCTCTAGGGAAGAAACCATTCTATATATTTCTTTTCAATCCCTTATCTCCTAACACTGTCTGCTTCCATAATGTGTGGGTGCTCCATAAATATTTGCTGAATTGGATTGTAAGAGGCTATGGAGAGAATGAAAATAGAAATCTATATTGTGTAATAAAGCTCAATTAGGTCTATGTTTCTAATCTTTCCACTAAATCTTTGAGGAGAGCTTCAATGAAGTTATAAACCTAACTTTTATCTCCTTTTTTCTTCTTGTAGAATTGGAGATGCCAATAAGAATGACCAAAGGACAAGAGCCTGTGATAGGAAAAGAGAAGAGTTTAGCTATTAGATCAGTGAAATTATTCTCATTAATTTGAATCTCTGTGTTAATTTTGCTTTCTCTGGAGAAATATATACACATAGTCCAGGAAATACCACAGAAGCTAAAGAAATATTCAATAATAATTCATATTAAAGAAATATGATCATATAGATTAAAGCAAAGAGCCAGCATCTCAGTCTTAGTCAGCAGTACATTTGAGAAACCCACCCTCTTGTGTTTCTCTCTGACACTGTTACGAATTTTTAAAAAAGAAAAAAAAAAAAAGACCAAAGAATAAATCAGTCGACTACTGTTTACTTACAAATCTCATATATAGAGTAACTTGTCTCTCCTAATAATCAGATGAGCTTTCTAAATTTTGGTGATGAGAATTATGCAACTGGTTGTTTCCCTTTCTTTCTTTTAGTAGACAGGATGTTTTCATACCACTATAGGATTTTTCTTGAGCTTAGGTTTTCTGGTATAATATTTTTATTTTTCCATTTTTCATTTAACCAATTCAGTTTTTTTTAGTGAGTTTTTTAAGACATATTTTTAATTTTACTATTTCTCTGGTTTTCAAGTTTGTAAATTTTTTTTGGAAGTAGGTAGGTCAAAGCGTATTATTTTTTTTTTAAAGATCTTGACCTACAATTATAAGCAAATAACCCACTCCAGATAATCATAAGTTCAAAGGAAGGATTTTTTTTCACCAACATACTTCCCCCCCTTCCCTGCTTTAGACCATAAACTAAATATTGCTAACTCCTGAGAATGTGCAATTGCAATGAAGTCTCATAGTTACTTTGGCCTTTAGAAAGAGAGGTAGAAAGTAACCCCCTCTTTCCCTGCAGCATCATGAAGGCAAACCTCCCCAAGTCAGTGATTCAAATTGAAGGGAAGAAACAAAAGTGTTAATGCAATGCCAGTAAGGGAGATAGATTTTTATTTCAGAGATGAGATGAAGGTGTGTGTTTGTATGAACTCCCTGAATTGAGGGGCTTACCTGGGCAGGAGAGCAGGATACCTACATCAGGTCTCTTAACATGCAATCCCTGAAGAGAGGGATTCAGAATCAAGGTAGGCGGAAACTGATAGAATCCCCACAACTCATAAGCAATACTCATTCTGCCATACTGAATCAATCCAAGGGAAACATAAACTTTGTCTCTGTGGGCAGAAACACTACACTATTTTTGGGTGCCTGGGTGGCTCAGTTGGTTAAGCGACTGCCTTCGGCTCAGGTCATGATCCTGGAGTCCCTGGATCGAGTCCCGCATCGGGCTCCCTGCTCGGCAGGGGGTCTGCTTCTCCCTCTGGCCCTCCCCCCTCTCATGTGCTCTCTCTCATTCTCTTTCTCTCTCAAATAAATAAATAAAAATCTTAAAAAAAAAAAAAACACTACACTATTTTCAGCTAACATTTTGTTTGTACCTTTCAGAATCCCTTCTGCCTGACCTAAACCCCTTCTGCCTGACCTTATCAAATCCCTTCTGCCTGACCTTATCAAATACGGATAAGTCTATTTCAGAGGAACAAATACCATATTGGGTCCTAGAATATGAAAAATCTATATTGGAATAAATATTTTGATAAATATTATTATGCTGATATAGCAGTAATTTATACAGCATAATGGAATATAAATGGTTTCAGGCCAGTAAATTTTCTTGATAACAGAAATTATCCTTCTTCATTATAGCTTTATACTTTAATCATTTGGGATGGAAGTCATTCTAAAGTGTATTATATACTGATCTATCTTTCTAAACAGAGCATAATGATCATTATATACTCATTTTATTAATGACCTAAAGTCATGAGATGAAGAATAATTATTGATATAATATAGAGATATTATTTATAGTCTGAAGTGGGCAGAAACTTCTCAGTGACTCATTCCTTAGTGTAGTACAGTGGGGAACTCCATATTCTTACGGCATGATATTAGAGAATGCCATTCAATAAATAAGAAGTTGAAAGGTTAAACAATTAAGGCCTGGAGTTAATATTGAGGTGCAAACAACTTATAGATATACTTGCCTTATGAGACCAAAACTCAGTATTACTCTGTTGTTTCAACGTGCCTTTGAGGTAACTTCACATTTCCCATTAAAATTAAGTGAATGGTTTGAAATAACTGATACAGAAATAACACCTCCAAAAAAGAGATGGCTCAAGCTTTTCTGTTGTTCTCCCTTTTTGATTATGCCCAACTGCTGCCTTTCTCAGAGTTGCAGGCATTTTTCAGTTATTCCTGGAAGGCCCTTGGAGCACTTATCAGGATCACTGAGGTTGTTTTGATTAAATGTCAGTTTCAAGGATACTTTGTATTCTTACTTAGCTCTGATATAGTTTGGGTGATAAACAGTATCATTGTGGGTAACAAATGCCTTCTTTGAAGAAAAAGACATTGCTTTTCTGTCCATATCCCTTAATCTGATTGTGGACTAATTCCTCTTCTCCTAGTAGAACTAAAAATTTTAAAGATATTTTTTATTTATTTATTTGACAGAGAGATAGCACAAGTAGGCAGAGTGGCAGGCAGAGGGAGAGGGAGAAGCAGGCGCTCCGCTGAGCAGGGAGCCCGATGTGGGGCTCAATCCTAGGACCCTGGGATCATGACCTGAGCTGAAGGCAGCTGCTTAACCAACTGAGCCATCCAGGTGCCCCTAGAACTAAAAATTTTAGATAGTGGTATACAGTGAGTCTTCTTATGATGTTACGTCAACAGACTTGCTGCAGGATTCAAACTATTTCTAATTTTAATTTTTCAGAAAGCTTTTCTGACTTTGTATATTTATTAATGTTAATAATGTCGCATTCACGATCTCACCACACTCATTCATAAATGAAGGAGCACTGTATCCTTTCCAGATTGCATCCGTCTTTTTGTCTTTATGCCTCTGACCTGATTTACAATGTCAAGACATTTCTGGAAAGCAAAACTGTTCTCTTTGTACTTAATGTGGGATAATCTTTGTATTTAATGGGAAGCGAGGGCAAGTAACAATTTGATCAGAGACAACTGTAACCTGACAAATAATAGCTCTTAGCTCTTCATCACACTCCCAGCTTGGTCTTTGCTAAATATATAGAACCATCCACGTTTCTCATTTCCCAAAGAGGCTTACTTGTCTAATAGCATTGAGTAGTGGCCTTGCAGAGGAATGTTCTGTGGTGCTAACTAGTAATAGCTTTTTCTCTGAACCCCAAGCCCTCTTAACTGAGAGATAGATAAAACCCTATCATCTACTTCATTTTCTATAATTCTTCTTTCCCTTTGCCTCCAGAAAAAAAAAAAGAAAAAGAAAAAATAGTTGGCAGCATATTAAGGACACAAGGCAGAGAAAAATGTAGGTTCCTGAAATGTTTAAGGGAGATGGAAATCATCTACTTTTGGGAACTGCCTAACGGAATTTAGCTGGTGCATTAGTTATCCAAATTACCTCTTGCTTTTATCGCACACACAATATAGAGCTGAATTGTTAAATGATGTGCGCTTTTTTTTTTCCAAGAGCAAGATTGGACACTAATCAGGTCAATAATTATTCACGCATTAGCACAGTCTTCTTCTTAAAGTGTAACGGTGACTCACTGGGTATATAGTCATTATTACTGATTAGCAGGAAATTATTTTTGCGCATCAGTGGTTCTTGTGAAAACAGCTAAATTTATTATGCTGAGTTATTTAACAGTTGGACCATGTGAGAACTCTGGCGTTACTGTTGTGATTAAATCTTTATACATACGTCAGTGGATAACTATGGAAAAACTACTGCGAGTTACTGTTACAGTTGAATTTTGTTACTAACAGGTCCAACTTTCTGAAGTTTGATGCTCACCTTGACATTCATAAAGCATTTCCACAATAGAGTTCCCGTATAGGTAAATTTATTTGATAAAGAAAGAAATGTGGAGCAAAAAAGTAAATAATATGATAAAAGAGTAAAGGGTAAAATATAAACATAGAGTACATGTAAAAAAAGAAAAAGTGAATAAGAAAGACAGGAAGGATGGAATAAGAGGAATACAATTTCATTTAGTTTGAATTGTTAATTGGATGAGATATGATGACATATCTAAAATTCTCTTTGGATTACACAATTGATTTTTAATATTGTGAATGAAAGACAAATCCTACATTTCATTTCAGTCATTTCTTTATAGGAAATATTCCAAGAAGAAAATTTACAAAACATTACTGGCATTTGCCTCCTTTGGGAATGGGTAGATGCATCTTACAGATGATACGTTAACTTGATCTTGTTCTTAATTGTGATCTTGCTTCATTTCTACCTATTCTTATTCCACTAACTCAAAATAAGATTGTTTTGAAAAAAAATAGATATTATATATTTTTATCTGTAAATATATCAGCATATATTTCTAAAAAGGTGAATATTCCCTTTTAAACATAGCCACAATATCATCATATCTAAAAAAAGATTAGAAATATTCTATTAATACTATCAAGTCTATGTTCAAATTTTCCCAATTATATAATAGTTTGGTTACAAATTTTGTTTAAATCAGTATTCAAATAAGGTCAAGACATTGCATGTATTTTGATATGTCTTCTTAGTATCTTTTAATCTGTAGGTTACCTCTCCTATTAATTTTTGTTCTTGCAATTTATTTGTTGAAAACAATATTATTTATATGTCTTGATCTGATTCAGGCTTGTTACTTTTGGCAAAAACACTTCAATGTGGTGTTTTAGCTTTCATCTGGAGGCACAGAATGTCTGGTTGTCCCTCCCTTTTGAGATTAGCAGTCAAGTATTTTCTTAAATTGAGTGTTTTATGTGAGAGGCATGTTAAATGGCTGGTTGTCTCCCTCTATTTACCACTTTCTAAGTAATAAATTAGTTATCCACCATCACCCAAAGTGATTAATTTATTTTAAATATCATTTTGAACTTGTGGATTTTAATATATTTGATTGTTATCAACCCATTGCAGTTTTAATTTTTACTGATACACACATTGTCCATCTTTGGCACAACGAGGCTTTTCAAGTTTGCTCTTCCATCCATTGTATATGACCCCTTTTTTGGGAGTCATGCCCAAAGTAGTCTTATCAAAGTAGTCTTTGATGGATTCCTTGCTATCAGGTATGACCTGATGACATCAGGATCATCTTTGGCATATCTTTTTCCAAACCTGGAATTAGCCATTGCTTCAATGGGGAAATATGTAGCAGGAAATGGTATCTTGTGCTTGTTGGTTTTAAACAGTGGTGGTTTGTTGTTTCTAGGCCTTTCTCTCTTTTTAGTGGACAAGCTTGTGAATATCATTTTTTAAGAGAAAGTAAACCATGAGTTTATAGTGAGATTTCATTATTGAATTCTAATTAACTCCATTGATTTCTTAATTATGTATTTGCTTTTTCGTATATTTAACATTTATAAGTAGTTGCTTTGCCCAATTATATATACAGTTTTTTTTGTTTTTTGTTTTTTGTTTTTTTTTTAGCTCTTTTTGTCTTTAAGGTAAATTCTACTCAGGAAGGGCAGGAAAATCATTGTGTTTTTCATCATTTGAAATTATTTTTTTTCAATAATTCTTCTTTTACGCCAGCAACTATATAAGTATATAGTAAGTTTGGATTTACTTCTGAATTTTGGTGATTGCAGTTTTTTTCATTTTAATATAATTTTATCTTATAATTATGTAATATTTAATCAGTTCAAAATACATGAACAAAGCAAGCGTATTCAGAGAACTCTAACTTCTATCATGGGTTTCTCAACCATGTTCCTCTCTCCTTCATAGACAAAAATTTTACAATTTTATGATTTATCCTCTCATTCTCTTTTGAAACCAAACAAATATATATTCATATGACTTGTTAGATAAATGTTAGCATGCCTTTTTTTTTTTTTCACTTAATATTAAATCCTGGAGGTTACTCTATAGCTGTCTATGGAGCTATGTCTTCTTTTTTTTTTTTAATAGTTGCATTGTGTTCCATTATGTGGATTTACTATCTTTTATTCAGCTAATTCCCTATTGATGAACATGTGTTTGCTTCCAATTTTTAGTTATTACAAATTGTGTTTTAAGGATTAGGCTTGTGCATAATTTTACCCATATTTCTGCCATTGTATTTTTGGGATAGATTCTTAGAAGTGGGATTTCTGGGTCAAAGAACAAATGCATATGTAATTTGGTTATGTATTGGTAGATTCTTTTCCACTATTTTGCATTCTCACCTATAATGTATGGAAGGGCTCCTTTCCCCACAGCGTCTTCAATAGCATATTCTCAACCTTTTGGAATTTTATTATACTGATAAGCAAAATGATGGTATCTCAATATAGTTTGATTTGGATTTACCTTATTATGAAGTTAATTTTTTATGTTTAATGGGTTTATGTTTATTTTTCAGTAAGCTATATGATCATATCTCCAGGCTATTTTTATGTACAGTTGTTGGCTTTTGTTTTCTCTCTTTTTAAAATTTTAATGTATTAGGAATTACAGCTGGTTGCAAAGGTTGTGTCCATTTTCTTTGCAATGTTCTTTTTCACCTCCTTCTCTAAAGATTTGGAGTTCATTTTCCTGCTTATTTTGTACCAAGGTTAGGCTTGGGACTTGTTTTGGCCAATAGAATGTAGCAAAAGTGAGCTTGTACCAGTTCCAAGCTTACGCCTCAAAGATTTTTGCATGCTTCTCTCAGATTTTCTGAATCGTGCCTACCTACCATGTGAATCAGCCTTGGTTACCTTGCTGGAGGATGAGAGTCCATATGCAGCAGAGATGAGCCATCATTGCCTAGGCTGTCTTAGACCTGGCAACATGAGTGAGCCCAGCAGAAACCAAAAGAACTAAATACTCCAGAATTCCAACCTCAGAATCATGAGCTAAATAAAATTATTTTTGTCTTAAACTTCTAAATATTGGGGTGTTTTGTCAGGTAGCAAAAGCTCACATAAGGATAGTAGCTCTTTTAAGTATTGCAAACACTTAGCATAGTTTGTACATTGTCTTTATAAAAGGCCGAACAATCTGGTTTTTTTTTTTTTTTTTTGCATTTCTACTTTAATTTTGCTTTTTAGTCTTGCTTTACTTATCCTTTCTGTTCCCCCCCCACATGAAATATAGTTTTAAATAGTAGTCATTGCATTGAACATATGATTTTATATTATTCCTTTTTAATTTGACTATATATCATACATATTTTCCTATATTTCTATATGGTGCTTATAATTACAAAATTTAATTACAAATCCTTTATGTCCTTTAGTTTACCATAATTTATAGATCCTTTCTTCTTGAGTATTTATTTTATGTTTGTCGCTATTACAGATAATACTACAATGAACAGTATTTTGCTTTATTGAACTGTTTCCTTAGGATAAATTATCATGAATGAAATTACTGAATCAAAACATATAAAAACTTCTATAGTTTTTGCTATATTTTGACATATAGTTTTGCAAATAATGTAATTTATAATGTCACCAGCAGTAAGTACTACACTCTTTCCAGTTATGGATTTTAATTTTTTTCTTCTTTTTTTAATATTTAATTTTATTATGTTATGTTAATCACCATACATCATTATTTTTTGATGTAGTGTTCCATGATTCATTGTTTGCGTATAACACCCAGTGCTCCATGCAGTATGTGCCCTCCTTAATGCCCATCACCAGACTAACCCACCCCCACCTCACTCCCCTCTAGAACACTGTTTGTTTCTCAGAGTCCATACTCTCTCATGGTTCGTCTCCCTCTCCGATTTTCCCCTCTTCATTTGTCCCTTCCTGCTATCTACTTCTCCCTTTTTTTTTTTTTAACATATAATGTATCATTTGTTTCAGAGGTATAGGTCTGTGATTCAACAGTCTTACACAATTCACAGTGCTCACCATAGCACATACCCTCCCCAGTGTCTATCACCCAGCCACCCCATCCCTCCCACCCCCCACCACTCCAGCAACCCTCAGTTTGTTTCCTGAGATTAAGAATTCTTCATATCAGTGAGGTCATATGAAACATGTCTTTCTCCGATTGACTTATTTCGCTCAGCATAATACCCTCCAGTTCCATCCACATCATTGTAAATGGCAAGATTTCATTCCTTTTGATGGCTGCATAATATTCCATTATATCTATATACCACTTCTTCTTTATCCATTCATCTGTCGATGGACATCTTGGCTCTCTCCATCGTTTGGCTATTGTGGTCATTGCTGCTATAAACATCGGGGTGCACGTACCCCTTCGGATCCCTACATTTGTGGGTTTTCCACATAAAGAGTGAGAGTTTGACTTCTTCTTTGCCAATTAGGATGCCTTTTATTTCTTTCTGTTGTCCGATTGCTGTGGCTAGGACTTCTAGTACTATGTTGAATAGCAGTGGTGATAGTGGACGTCCCTGCCATGTTCCTGACCTTAGGGGGAAAGCTCTCCATTTTTCCCCATTCAGAATGATATTCGCTGTGGGTTTTTCATCGATGGCTTTTGTGATATTGAGGTATGTACCCTCTATCCCTACACTCTGAAGAGTTTTGATCAAGAAAGGATGCTGTACTTTGTCAAATGCTTTTTCTGCATCTATAGAGAGGATCATATGGCTCCTGTTCTTTCTTATATTAATTTATTGTATCACATTGTTTGATTTGTGGATGTTGAACCAACCTTGCAGCCCAGGGATAAATCCCACTTGGTCGTGGTGAATAATCCTTTTAATGTACTGTTGGATCCTATTGGCTAGTATTTTGGTGAGAATTTTTGCATCCATGTTCATCAAGGATATTGGTCTGTAATTCTCCTTTTTGATGGGGTCTTTGTCTGGTTTGGGGTTCAAGGTAATGGTGGCCTCATAAAACGAGTTTGGAAGTTTTCCTTCCGTTTCTATTTTTTGGAACAGTTTCAGAAGAATAGGTATTAATTCTTCTTGAAATGTTTGGTAGAATTCCCCTGGGAAGCCATCTGGGCCTGCGCTCTTGTTTGTTGGGAGATTTTTGATGACTGCTTCAATTTCCTTAGTGGTTATAGGTCTGTTCAGGTTTTCTATTTCTTCCTGGTTCAGTTTTGGTAGTTGATACATCTCTAGGCATGCATCCATTTCTTCCAGATCATCTAATTTGCTGGCATATAGTTGCTCATAATATGTTCTTATAATTGTATTTCTTTGGTGTTGGTTGTGATCTATCCTCTTTATTTATTTGGGTCATTTCTCTTTTCTTTTTGATAAGTCTGGCCAGGGGTTTATCAATCTTATTAATTCTTTCAAAGAACCAGCTCCTAGTTTCATTGATCTTTTCTACTGTTCTTTTGGTTTCTATTTCATTGATTTCTGCAATGATCTTTACTATTTCTCTCCTCCTGCTGGGTTTAGGCTTTATTTGCTGTTCTTTCTCCAGCTCCTTTAGGTGGAGGGTTAGGTTGTGTATTTGAGACCTTTCTTGTTTCTTGAGAAAGGCTTGTATTGATATATACTTTGTTCTTAGGACTGCCTTTGCTGCATCCCAAAGATTTTGAGCAGTCGTGTTTTCATTTTCATTCGTTTCCATGAGTTTTTTAAATTCTTCTTTAATTTCCTGGTTGACCCATTCATTGTTTAGTAGGATGCTCTTTAGCCTCCATGTATTTGAGTTCTTTCTGACTTTCCTCCTGTGATTGAGTTCTAGTTTCAAAGCACTGTGGTCTGAAAATATGCAGGGAATGATCCCAATCTTTTGGTACCAGTTGAGACCTGATTTGTGACCTAGGATGTGATCTATTCTGGAGAATGTTCCATGGGCACTAGAGAAGAATGTGTATTCTGTTGCTTTGGGATGGAATGTTCTGAATAGATCTGTGAAGTCCATTTGGTCCAGTGTGTCATTTAAAGTCTTTATTTCCTTGTTGACCTTTTGTTTAGATGATCTGTCCATTTCAGTGACGGGGGTGTTAAAGTCCCCTACTATTATTGTGTTGTTGTCAATGTGTCTCTTTGCTTTTGTTATTAATTGGCTTGTATAATTGGCTGCTCCCATGTTAGGGGCATAGATATTTACAATTGTTAGATCTTCTTATTGGATAGACCCTTTAAGTAGGATATAGTGTCCTTCCTCATCTCTTATTATAGTCTTTGGTTTAAAATCTAATTTGTCTGATATAAGGATTGCTACCCCAGCTTTCTTTTGGTGTCCATTAGCATGGTAAATGGTTTTCCACCCCCTCACTTTCAATCTGGAGGTGTCTTTGGGTCTAAAATGAGTCTCTTGCAGACAGCATATCGATGGGTCTTGGTTTTTTATTCAATCTGATAGCCTGTGTCTTTTGATTGGGGCATTTAGCCCATTTACATTCAGGGTAACTATTGAAAGAAATGAATTTAGTGCCATTGTATTGCCTGTAAGGTGACTCTTCCTGTATATTGTCTGTGTTCCTTTCTGGTCTATGTTACTTTTAGGCTCCCTCTTTGCTTAGAGGACCCCTTTCAGTATTTCTTGTAGGGCTGGCCTCGTGTTTGCAAATTCCTTTAGTTTTTGTTTGTCCTGGAAGCTTTTTATCTCTCCTTCTATTTTCAGTGACAGCCTAGCTGGATAGAGTATTCTTGGCTGCATATTTTTCTCATTTAGTTCTCCGAATATATCCTGCCAGTCCTTTCTGGCCTGCCAGGTCTCTGTGGATAGGTCTGTTGCCAATCTAATGTTTCTACCATTGTAGGTTACATATCTCTTCTCCCGTGCTGCTTTCAGGATTTTCTTTTTGTCTCTGAGACTCGTAAGTTTTATTATTAGATGTTGGGGTGTTAACCTATTTTTATTGATTTTGAGAGGGGTTCTCTGTGCTTTCTGGATTTTGATGCCTGTTTCGTTCCCCAAATTAGGGAAGTTCTCTGTTATAATTTGCTCCAATATACCTTCTGCCCCTCTCTTTCTTCTTCTGGGATCCCAATTATTCTAATATTGTTTTGTCTTTTGGTATCACTTATTTCTCGATTTCTGCCCTCGTGATCCAGTAGTTGTTTAACTCTCTTTTTCTCAGCTTCTTTATTTTCCATCATTTGGTCTTCTATATCACTAATTCTCTCTTCTGCCCCATTTATGCTAGCAGTTAGAGCCTCCATTTTTTATTGCACCCCATTAATAGCCTTTTTGATTTCAACTTGGTTAGATATTAGTTCTTTTATTTCTCCAGAAAGGTTTCTCTAGTATCTTCCATGTTGTTTTTAAGCCCAGCTAGTATCTTTATAATCGTCATTCTGAACTCTAGTTCCGACATCTTACTAATGTCTGTGTTGATTAGGTCCCTGGCAGTCAGTACTCCCTCTTGTTCTTTTTTTTGAGGTGATTCTTTCTGTCTTGTCATTTTGGCCAGAGGAGAATAGATGAATGAGAGAACAAAATGTTAGCAGGATAAAACGACCCTAAAAAATATACACTAAACAAATCAGAAGAGACCTGAAACTGGGGGAAAAGAAAGCGAAAGAAAGAAAAAAGAAAGAAAAAAAGAATATGATCAAATATGATCAGGCTACTGAATAGATCAGTGCCACACACTAGATTTTGGGCATATTTTTGTCTGTTAGAAGAAACTGCCTCCCAAATTTTAAAGAAACTTATATATAAGAATAAAATATATTACAAAAATACAGGTAAATACGATGAAGGGATGGAATATGACTCTAAAGATGAAAATTATAAAATATTTTATTAAAGGAATTGATAAGATAAGAAGTTGGTTGAAAAAAGAAAGAAGAGAAATTAAAAAAAAGGGGGGGGAGAGAATATGATCAAGCAGGAGACTAGAACAAAGCCATACACTAGAGATTTAGGGTATATTTTGGTCTGTTAGAAGAAACTGTATCCCAAAATTTTAAAGAGAGAACAACTTATATATATATATATATATATATATATTTCAAAAATAAGGTTAACTACTATGAAGGGATAGGATTTGACTCTAAAAATGAAAAATAAAAAAGATTTTTAAAAAAGGGATTGGTAAGATGTTGGTTGAAAAAGGGAAAAAGAAAAATTCAAAAAAAAAAGAAAATTAAAAAAATTAACTTTGAAAGACTAAAGAATCAGGGGGAAAAAAAGCCATTAATTCTTTGTGCTGTATCCCCCTAGTGCTGGCGTTCTGCTGTTCTCATTGATCGGTAAACTTGGTCTTGGCTGGCCGTTCTTGGGGATCTTCTGGGGGAAGGGCCTGTTGCCATGGTTTTCAGATGTCTTTGCCGGAGGTGGAATTGCCCCACCCTTGCCAGGTCTGGGCTAAGTAATCCTCTCGGGTTTGTTCTCAGAAACTTTTGTTCCCTGCAAGCTTTCCATACAGCTTTGGAGAATGAGAGTGAAAATGGCAGCCTCCCAATCTCCATCCCGGAGGAGCCCATAGCTCGGGGCCCCACTCCTCAGTGAGCCCCCAGAGAAAAGCAGTCAATCAGTCCCGTCTCCCCGGTATCCAGCCACACTCCATGCTCACCTGGCCTGTGACCTAGCATTTCTATCTCTGGCACATGACCCCATGTGGAGTCTCCAAACCCAGCAGATCCCTGCAGTGCGTTCCCGCGACTCCTCCTGGGGGGGGAAGGGGAGTCTCTCCAGATCTGCTGCCTGTTGGGTCTGTGCTGGAGGAGCAGTGGCCCAACTGTGCCTCGGATCATGGTTTATGGCAACCCCGAGCTGAGAACCCAAGGCTTGGCTGGGTCTCTGCAGCCGGCTTCTCCTCTCCAATACCTGGGAGCTCTGCTGCACTCAGGCACCCCCGGTCTTCCTGTGACCCCAAGGGTCCTGAGACCACACTGTCTCAGCAAGGGTTCCACCCCCTGCTTAGCCACTGGAGCGATGTCCCTCAGCGGATCTGACTTCTAAAGTTCCGATTTTGTGCTCCGCTGCTGTATCACTTGTCGGTAGTGGCTTACGGAGGCCCCCTCCCCCGCTGCCTATCCTCCCGAATATCGCCTCAGATTCACCTCTCCGCACGTCCTACCTTCCAGAAAGTGGTCACTTTTCTGTTCAGAGAGTTGCTGCTATCCTTTACTTCAATCTCCTGTTGAGTTCGTAGGTGTTCAGAATGGTTTGATTCCTATCTAGCTGATATCCTGGGACCCAGATGAAATTTAGGTCTCCTACTCCTCTGCCATCTTGCTCCTCCTCAGGTATTTTTTCTTTATCAGCCTGTGGTTATGAGCAGAGACTCGCAGTCTGAGGTCCCAGCAATGGCAGGGTTTTCTTACAAGTCCTGGAAATCATATGGCGAATCTGGGACCACACAGAGAAGTGAAGGCAAGGGAGGATTTTAATTTTTTTACAGATTAAATAGGACGTTCTCTCAAAGCAATTCTTAGAAATGGCTCAAAAAATCAAAAGGCAATAAAGAAATCAAAAAGGTAATAATAGAAGTTGTAAAACTGCAGTCTTCTGTCCATCCCTCCCTCCAGCAGTTCTCCACTCCCCCAGTGGATGCTACCAGAAAGTGTTTTAGCTATTTTCCCTGGTGTTTAGGTTCCAAAATAACTTATTTTTCATATCTTTCTAAATTTCAGATATTGTGTATCGATTTCCACCTATAGAAACTGAAGTTGGCCCTTTTAAATCCCTCTCATAATCTGAAGTCCCTATCACAAATACATGTCCACTCTTCCCATCAAACCCAGTTTTTAACATTTAAGTTGAAAGCTGTATTCAGTTTTAAATTACTGTGGTCATGCATATACTGTTTAATTCAGAACCAAGTTGAGCACTACTGTTAAATTCTCTTTCTTGTACAACTTTTTTGTTGGTATTTTGTGGAGTTACTTGCCCTTTATTTTTGTTGTTACTTAGTTTTCTTAAAATCTCTGCCTAAATATTCCCACAATCTTCACTTCTCAGTCCTATTTTCCACCCAGTCCTATTTCTGTGAATCTATTTATTGTAATAGGAATTTTGTGAAATTCCTCCCAGAACTTTAATTCCTAACTCTTCTGCTTCAGTCTGCCTGGTTTTTCTCTAAGTCTCTATGTGTATCTTCACACTTCTTGTTCTTTTCCAGCAAATTCTCTTCACCTCTATCCTGTGCTGGATCCACTATTTCATGGATATCACATATAAAGGATATTTGTTGTTAGTTTTGCATGCCTAGCATCTGAAGCATTTTCTGTGATAGGGGAAAGCCTCATTCTTATGGACAATGCAGGAAAGTAAAGACTGACTTGCTGTACAGTAGCTGAAAATACTAGATTCTCATTTTCACTGACATTTTTTTATCCAGGAGACAAATGTGTAAGCTAGGATGGCTCAGTCAAATGTGTTCACAGCAGATTTTATGCTTTTGCTCATGATGCATAAAAAAAAGGGGGCAGGGGATGCTTTCTCTTATGGTAGCAGAGATAACACTGTAAGGTGGGACTCTTGGTGTGGGTAGGGACAGCTCACCACCCCCAGCAAATACCTGCAAGGGCCTCTGGCACTAACTGCCCTCTCCCATCCCTGTGATATTCTTGCTGTTTTCTTAGTACTGCTACAGAAGTCAAGCTTGACCACGTGGAACCCTGCTGGAACCCCCAGTCTGTAATCATAAGATTCTCCCAAATCATTGTTTTTCTCCTTGTTTCCCACGAAGTTTCTAGAGCTGTGTGTATCTGCCTTGCAATTGTGTAAGTGTCCAAAAGCAAGATCTCTGGTGGTTTTATGTGAAAGATAAAAGGGCCTCATGAGGAATTCTTAATCGCAGGAAACAAACTGAGGGTTGCTGGAGTTGGGGGTGGGGTGGGAGGGATGGGGTGACTGGGTGATAGACACTGGGGAGGGTATGTGCTCTGGTAAGCACTGTGAATTGTGCAAGACTGTTGAATCTCAGATCTGTACCTCTGAAACAAATAATGCAATATATGTTAAGAAAAAAAAAAGAAGAAGAAGAAGGTAGCGGGAGGGGAAGAATGAAGCGGGGGAAATCGGAGGGGTAGACGAACCATGAGAGACGATGGACTCTGAAAAACAAACAGAGTTCTAGAGGGGAGGGAAGTGGGAAGATGGGTTAGCCTGGTGGTGGGTATTGAGGAGGGCACATTCTGCATGGAGCACTGGGTGTTGTGCACAAACAATGAATCATGGAACACTTCATCTAAAATTAATGATGTAATGTATGGGGGTTAACATAAGAATAAAAAAAAAAGGGCCTCATGAATCCATTTTAAAATGTGTAATTAATTTATTTTCTTGCATCCAAAATCTTTTTAATAACAAAGCAGGATCTGGGGGCAGTTTTTGTAACCACGGTGTGTCCATTGGACTCTGGTGAGCTCAAACTTCTGGCCCTTGGAGTGCATGTAGGGTGTAGTGTGGCTGCACAGGGTCTCCCGGCCTTGTTAAAATGCCCGCACACTTCTGGACCCTTCAGAGGAGCAGAGAGCAGCACAGCCCTGCCGCGCTTGGGGGAGTACAGGGCCAGCTGGATGAAGGTGAGGCTCTAGCTCCAGCCTTGAGGATGAAGGTTCTGCACGAGGCTGTTTTCAGCATAGTGTGCACACTTTCAGTTTGGGTACCTCCTGGATGGATGCTCGGGTCACCCGTTATAGTCTCTGCAACAATAGCTCTTTTGTCTTCCTGGCCAGAAAGTTTCATCTTCCAGATCATCCGGGAAAGGATGAAGGCGGCAGGTTGGTGCGACTCATGAACCACCTTTTCAGCACAACTTGGTTGTAAGTGGAGTTGGTTTGTTTGGCCAGAAAATCATACCGCTTGACCAAAAGCCTTTCATAGATGTCCTAGCTTTTGGAATCTTCACAGTTAACCTTTTGGTCCTTGTTGTGGAGGATGCCAAGTCCAATTATGGCACTTCTCCCACCTCCAATCTCAGCACAGCTCAAGAGGTGTAAAACGTTTCATTTCTCTGGTGACAGTGCATGGCATGTTTTGTAGCCCTTCCAATGATACTATAAAAATTATCCATATCCTCCAGATAAATTCGATAATCATCCAGGGTCCTCTTCTTTGGAACTGTGAACTCCGTTTGATAGAAAGCTTGAAGATAGATTATACCTTCATTTCTTCTTTAGTATCTTGTTTTGCTGGAGACCACACTGTAGCAACTTTCAGTAATTATATGGAGGAAGAAAATTTTTTGAGAGCACTTATATTGGGAATTTTTTTCCTATTCTCGTAGTTGATAGTTTGGACTTAAATTTTTAGGTAGCAAATCATGCATCAGAATTTTAAAAGCATTTTTACATTTGTTTTATTGCTTTCAACATGGCTGCTCAGAAGGCAGATGGTACTTTTAGACACAGACCTATGCTTGTGAATCTTGTCTCTTTCCCAGGAAATTTTCAGGCTCCTCCTTCATCTCTGAAATTTTGCAGTGATGGACTTTGATGTGAGTTGTTTTTGCTTTGTTTCTCCATTCATTTGTGTTGGATCCTTTAAGCTCTTTTCAATGTGGATATCCATATCTAATTAGGGGAATTTTCCTTGTTTTATTTTATTTCTTTGATAATTTTTCCTTTCCATTTTCTGTGCTTTTTTATCTGGAACTCCCAGTATATAAATGTTGGACTTACTGAGTTAATCTTTTTTTCTTATATTTTCTGTCCTATTTTTCTTCTATTTTTGCTTTATTTTCTGGGAGATACCACCAACTTTGTTTTTCAATATTTCTTTCATTTTTAGTTTTGCTATTATATTTTAATTTTCTAAGACATTCTTCTTGTTATCTGAAATAACCCCCTTTTGTAGCATTTTGATTTGTGGCTATGCATAGGTATATTTATCTTATTTCTTTAAGGAAAATAATTTTTTTTTTATTTTTGCTCCTTAAATTCCCTTCTTTTTGCTGTTGCTGTTGTTGTTGTTTGTTTTTCTGTATGTTTTCATTTTCATATTTTATATTAGAGATTTTTCACAACTGGTTGGTAGTCCTTGGCCTCTCATTTATATTAAGAGTGAGGCACTAAGAGTTTATTGGAGCCCTGTTTTCTCAGGCGGGGCTGGTTTACTGATGAGTTTTACCCAGGGAAGAACTCAGGCTCTTTGTTGTGTTTGATGGGATCTCCCATTGTCGGTATGGATAGGAATTTTTTTTTTTCTTTTGATTTGGTTTTTCCTTCTATTTCCTGCATGGGGATTTTGACTTGGATGCTAGTAGGCCAGGCCCCAGGATGAGGAAGTGTCTATGGACTCAGTGTTTATTAAATGAATTATCATTCAAATTCTATTTTTCGTTCCTTACTTACCTCTTCTCCTTATTTATGCTTTATATCCTTAGATGAGATCCTCCATTGTTCAACTTTTCCAGAAACTAAACCCTTTAACTTTAGCAGGGGTAGGAGAGAGATAATTACTTGGCTTCTCGGGATAGAAGAAAATATAGCAGCTCTTTTTAAAGACTCAGCCACTTACCTTGCTTTCTGCTCTGCCTTGCACCTTCACTGAAGGAACTGATCCCTTCAACTCTTCAGGCTCCTGTGGTACGAAACAGTGATTCTTGCTGTAATCCCCATTCTTTTCACACACACATACACATCTCCATTCAGGTCTCCTAAATTAGTAATAACTGCCTACCTGGCTTCCAGTTTCCAAATTATTTAACATCTCTTTTCTACATTGTTCTGGTTTCTTTCTTTTCTTTCCTTTTCTTTTTCTTTCTTTCTTTCTTTCTTTCTTTCTTTCTTTCTTTCTTTCTTTCTTTCTTTCTTTCTTTCTTTCTTTCTTTCTTTCCTTCCTTCCTTCCTTCCTTCCTTCCTTCCTTTTCACTTTGTAAGCCTATCCTTTTTTTAATTGCTATAATTTTGGGATGTTTTTAGATGGATCGGAAATAAATGCATGTGTTAGATTCATAAGGTTTAACCAGAAAATTCTAAGTACATTTCTTTCATAAGAAAAAAATCAAGGAACTGAAAAATCCTTCTGTGGGCAGATTGGATACCAAAGCCTATAGTGGGAATGGAAATTCTGAGTTCTATAAACTGTCCCTGGGCTTTTCCATATATCTACTCTTCATAGATTGACATTTATTAGGATTGGTTTTTTTCCAGAATTGTATATCTTTCTGCTTTTGCTGTACTCAGAATTAGAAATGTGTCGTTATTATTTTACCTTCTGTGCCTCACTTCTAACCCTCTCTCTAATGGATAAGATCATTATTAACAAAGAATTATAACTCTTGTCACTCACATTCCAAATTCTAGTTGTTTTTTTCTAACTTAGCTGAGTTCATTAATTGAATCTGTGCTCTTCCACAATATGTTCAGAAATACCTCTTTTTCTTCACCCTCTGAGGCTTTATTTCCTTTCTGAGATGATTTTATTTTAAGATAAGCATATGCTAGGTAATATCTGTGTAACTGTTATGCGTTAGTAGTTATACAAGTAAGGCATTCTATCACCCTATTTTCCTTTCTAACCAATAACAAATTTTAAATGTTTAGCAGATATTAAGCATTGTAGATAGAGGGAAAACAAGAGTGTAGACAGATTAGGGATCGAAGATTTATCAGGCATAGAGATTCAAAGAGAGAAGAGCAGAAAAAAAATAACAGGGTAATCATTATGGGTCATATCTCCTGAGGCAAAACAATTGGTTATATATTTTCATTTAACTACATTATATAGCATATAAAATCTGACTCTTTTTTTTTTTTTTTTGGTCTTTCAAAATGAAATATCAGAAAATTCTTGCTAAATCATGTATGTTGTTACAAGGTCATCAGTGAAACCCAAAACTTCATACCTAACTTCACACTTTAAGAAGTTAATCGACATGCGGTGGTGCCTGGCTGGCTCAGGGGAACATGTGACTCTTCATCTCAAGGTTGTGAGTTCAAGCCCCACATTGGGGGGTAGAGATTAATTAAATAAATAAATATGAAAAAAGAAAAAAAAAGAAGTTAATTTACATGGGACAAGAAGCCAAAGGATATTGCATATTTTGGTTTTTTTTTTTTTTAAGATTTTTATTTATTTATTTAACAGAGATAGAGAGAGAGCACAAGTAGACAGAGTGGCAGACAGAGGGAGAGGGAGAAGCATGCCTCCCGCTGAGTAGGGAGCCCGATGCGGGGCTCGATCCCAGGACCCTGGGATCATGACCTGAGCCACTTAACAGACTGAGCCACCCAGG
Organism: Mirounga angustirostris; assembly: GCF_029215605.1. Classification (NCBI taxonomy): domain Eukaryota; kingdom Metazoa; phylum Chordata; class Mammalia; order Carnivora; family Phocidae; genus Mirounga; species Mirounga angustirostris. The sequence continues at coordinate 51,328,017 of NW_026991709.1, read as the reverse complement.
CGCCCCTGCATATTTTATTTTTTAATTTTTATGGAACAGAAGTAAAGAATTTGCCTTCATGTATAAATAACAATGGACTATTTGAAATGGAGAATTCCTTTTTGCAGAAATCTATACAATTTTATACTAACATCCCTCTGCCTGTGAAACTCTCTGTCGGGAGAAGAGTTAACAAAATTACCTTTAGAAGTCTCATTAATATACTTTTCACTTCCATTTTATCAGTGACTTGTTTTGCTGTGAAAAACGCTAAGCAAAATGCCTATCTATTCTACAATAGCTTTAAACTAAAAACAAAACAAGTTATACTAGATAGAAGAAAAAATGAATATATATATTTTTTTCCCTCAGATGTACAAGGTATACTTTTAAGTAAATAAAAGATTATGAAATGCCTTCTGGCTCTGTTGCTGGTCCAGTGTTGCCATGCCCACTATTACCTGGTTAAGGAATGTTGGCTTGTTCTTGAGGGACATGACACTAAAACCTTAGAGCTTGTCATTTTGTTTCCAGATTAGAAACTTGTTCTATAGAATCACCTTCCACCCCCTTTTGTTTTGGGACTAGCAAATCTATTTTCCTTCATGCATTTTGTTTGTTTAATTCAAGAATCAGAATCCAAGATTCTTGAAGACAGTAGATTCATAAACCAATGGATATTTTGGAAATGGATATTTTTTTTAAGATTTTATTTATTTATTTGAGAGAGAATGAGAGCGAGCACATGAGAGGGGGGAGGGTCAGAGGGAGAAGCAGACTCCCTGCCGAGCAGGGAGCCCGATGCAGGACTCGATCCAGGGACTCCAGGATCATGACCTGAGCCGAAGGCAGTCGCTTAACCAACTGAGTCACCCAGGCGCCCGGAAATGGATATTTTAACTTTCTTTATGATGTTTCCTTCTTTGGAGAGAGATCAATGTTTTAACTTTCATTATAAATGTTTCTAATGCTCTAGGCTTCTTACTCTAATCCTAGAAGCACCTTGCCCTAGTCACTGAATCATTTGTTTCATATTGATCCAACTTAACAGACTATTTTTTCATTCTATACATGTAAAATTTTCCAGAGTAGGTACTTAAAAATGTTTACATTTTTAAGATTTAATATCCTATTTTAAGAAAAAAAGTTCAGTTTTGTTCTACAATTTTATTTTTCAAATACTTCCCATCTTTACTCAATCCTCTCCACAATTACATCAATATATTTTTTTTCCCTTTCCAGGCTGTGTGCTGCAATATTAACGGGGATTCTCTTTTAGCTCACTATTGTATCTCAGTCACCCAACATCCTACCTTTCACATAGTAGGCACTCAGTAATTCATCATAAAACACACTGATCCTACCCTTCCATAAAGGACATGTAGTAATGGCTTGTTTCACATTTTATAGTATTGATTTAATGTTTTAAATGCTGGAGTTGAAGCTTGAAAAATGACTGTTGCTTTTTTAACCAGAAGAGTATATGTTCAGAAGATAATAATAACAGTACTGCCTTTTTTGCTGATTTTAAAATTATCCTCCCAAACACATACATTTTTTAACATCTCTGATATTGGAAAGCAACTACAATCTTGAATTAATTGGAAACTCTCCCTGTCTCCCTCCCTTTCTCCCTTCCTTCCTTTCTCCTTTCTCCCTACCTCTCTTCTTCCCTTTTTTTCTCCTTCCCTCCCTCCCTCCTTCCTTTCCTTTATTTTTTTTTTTCTTTCTTCATGGATGATAACATAATGATACTATGTCTTAGAATCAAAGCAGACTTTAATTTGAAAAGGCAGCCTAGCTACAATTAGTTGAACTCCTATTGCATGATAATGTGCGTGAGGTCTTTATTTTTTTCTATTTTACAGATGAAGAAGCTTAGGCCCCAAAGATAAGCAAATCACTCAAAGTTATATATCTAGTAAACAGTGTCACTTGAATTGATATTATTCTACTCCAAAGAGTGCTCTTTACACAAACTAAAGTTTCATTTGTTCACTATATGTTCACTATATAAGTATACCTGGACAGAGCTCTGAAGTTGTAGAAATAGAATCATATATGCTAAAGTTGGAAGAAAATTTAGAGGACATAGATTCTAATTCCCTTATTTTGTAGATTAGAAAAGAACTCCAGCTAAGGTAAGTGATTTCCTCCATGTAATAAGTTTAGAAATTTGCAGACACAGGGCAGGCACATGGTTTAGGGACCATGATGCAAGTATCTGTAAATGTAGCCCTTAAAATTATTTTGGAATTCAAAAGGAAAATATTGCTGCACATACAACTCTTCCAATATGTGCCCTGACACTTTTATTAAGAGAGGAAGAATTGATATATGTAGCATATACAAAGACTTCCATAATAGTTCCTACTATGTAGTAAGAACTCCTTATATATTAACTGATTTAATCCTTACCAGAAAGTTTGGAAATGAGAACTAGCTACCTTTGTTGCCATTTTATGAAGTAATAAGAGTTTAGAGAGGTCAAGCAACTTACTGAAAGTGTAAGAATGGGACAACTGATGATTGATGAATGAAGATTTGAGTCACTGAAACCCTGGCTCATTGAGGTTCTGGCTGATGGCAGAAGTAACATCCAATGAGTAATGGAGGAAAGAAGCCAAAGATATTAATTAAATATATTAATTAATTAAAATGAGCAGTTACAGAAATGAGGACTGTAGAAGCTTTGCATGATTGTTTGGACTGGTGAGTGTGTGTGTGCATGTGTGTCTGTAGGCTAACCATTTTCTTCATCTCTTGCTTTCTCTTAATGATATTTATATACATGCTATTGGTAGTTTCATTTTTAATTTTGACTTAAGGTAATGGTGGGACTGTTACTGAATATGAGGAACAATTAATACAGCTAGTAATGGATGCAATGACTTTTCAGACTATTTCTCATTTGAGGGAAAGAAGAGAATTTCTTTTAAGAAGGGTAATGGTACATGGTTACATAAAGTTGTTTTGATATGTAAAGTTGTTTTGTTGTTGTAGGGAAGCTAAAATGTGTGGAGCCAGGAGCAGAGAAGTTGAGAGTCAAAGGAGTGGGCTGTGCTCCTTTATTTATTTATTGCCTATCAGCTCCAATTCACCTTTTTGCCTGCTCTGTGAAAATGGATCTGGGCCTTTTGCCAACTGACACAATGTTAGGTTTTGTCACTAAAGAGTGATGGAGAGATAATGCAGGCAGAAAGGGTTTTGTTTTCTGGTTTTGGAGCATTTGATTAGCAGATTCCACTAGCATGGATGGCTTCTTTATTGCCTAGCTTCCGAAGCTCCTGCAGTGGGCATTTGTATCTCCAGAACCCCACTCCTGTGTGGTGGGTAGATTTTTAGCGCCCAGCTCCTGCAGTGCATGGTAGCCAACAGCTTCCACTTGGCTGGTTTGGTAGTGAGAGGCATCTCCCTGTGAACAGCTTTCATAGTCACTTTAGAGCATGTTACCAGCAATTTTGGCCAGCTAGGAACCACAGCAAATCCTCTGCCATTCAGTGGGTCACAGCTATACCCTCTACTATGAGGTCTGTATCTCAGCCTTGGGGTACAGGGAAGGGTGTTTTCTCTTGGCACTAGGTGTAGTGACTGCTCCTCATACCTGTTATTCCTATATATTTTAGAGTTTTCTTTACTTTTTTACTAGTCAATATCTATCTCCTTATTTCAATCCCTCATTATAGTTGATAATTCATTATATTAAATTTTCCCTTTTTAAATTACTGTGTGATTACTCTGTCTTGATTATACTCAAGGCTGTCTGACCTCAATTTCCATGCTTTTAAACCACTACCCTGTACTACTTTTTACCACTAACAGAGATAATTTAAAGCTGATAATAATGTGTCATTGAATTTTCTTAAGATAAATAATTAATAATTAGGGTAGTAGAATCATAGTATTTTAGAGTAAGAAAGAACATTGAAAGTGATTCTGTCCAGTACCTTTTTTATTCAGATGTGGAAATTGAGGCCAACATAACTTCAGTTATGCTGAGATCCATATTTTGTCCATGTTATTTTGTATCATTGTTGCCTATTATAGAGTCAATATTTATTAAATGTGAATTGAATTAAAATGAGTGAATTTACTAGATAATGTTTATTGAGTACCTTGCTTGTAGCTACAGATGAGGTGATGATTTAGATATAGTTCTTCCCCTCAAGAGGTTTTTGGTCAAATAGCAAATTTGAGATAAGAATGATAACTTTGATTAAACCTAATTCCTCTTTGCTTTGGATATTATTGCCAAGCTGATTGTGGGTTGAAAACAGAAGACAATTTTCTTTGTGCAGTTTTTATACTTGTGTCTAAAGCTATGTAGGGAAGAGGATCATGTGCACATGTTTAAACTTAACTTTGATATAGCTATTAGAACCTGCTATCTTCTGGAACAAGTTTTGTTTAGTGACCTTTAAAAGCTCAATTTCCAAAGCACACATTTATAATTTTATTTTTGTACTTATGGGGATATCATCTTTACACAAAAATCCCCAAATCTTTTTGGATTGTATTTAGCAGAAACCTTCTTACTTCACTTTCTAGAATGATGGGTGACAATAAATGAGGCCACAATCTAATAGGACCTGATTGTGACATACCTTGAATATTTAGCTTATGGAATTTTAATAATTAGCCTTGGCTGAATTTGTCTCTGAATTCTGATAACTTAAGAAATTAAATAAATATGTGTCTATCTTTAGCACATCTTCAATCATTGGGGGGCACTGTGTATCAGAGCATTTCACAAAAATTAGAATAAATCCTACCTTAAAAAACAGAATTTCTAATAATATATTTTAGATAGATAAAAAATTTTTTGTCGGATAAAAAGTTTTTTCTTATGTAACGTTCAATAGCACATAGGCAAACTAAAGGAGATCAGTAATTAAGTGGCTCTTTTAATTCCCTTTCATAATTTTAAAGTAAATTGGGAAGCTAACAAAAGTGAAAGTTCCTGGACTCTGAGAACAAACAAACAAACAAACAAATGCTTTTTATCAAGTAGTGGTTTTAATATTCTCTTGTGTCAAGTCATAGCTTATCATGAAATCATAATTTTAACCATTCACTTTGTGTCCAATATCATCACCTTTTAATATGTGTTAATACTTACACGGGTGACATAAATTTAATATGTAGAACATCATGAATATTTTTGAAACTATCACCTCTTCTGCTTTCCTTTCCTTCTCTGCCTTATATTTCTGTGTCCATTTCTTGATGATTCTCAGTTCTTAAACTACTTCCCCTAACACACACTTACTCCTTATCTGTTCAGAGCTTCTGTTGACCTCTACATGTCCATGCAGACACAAATTCTACATGGTTACAAGAGAGTAAGGATGTGGTCCCCTGCTTCTACTGATCCTTCCAGAGGTCATTCCTCTTATGATGGTACTTTAAAATGTTTATTCTAAGAATAATAATGATAATAATTTAAAAAGTACCATGACTAACGTGTTAAAGGGAAGCCTGGGTGGCTCAGTCAGTTGAGTTTCTGCCTTCGGGTCAGGTCACAATCCCAGGATCCTGGGACTGAGTCCAGCATGAGGCTCCTTGCTCAGTGGGGAGTCTGCTTCTCCCTCTGTCTGCTGCTCCCCCTGCTTGTGCTCTCTCTCTCTCCAACAAATAAATAAACAAAATCCTAAAAAAAAAGTAAAGTGTTAAAAAAATAAAATCCATTGTAATCTATAAACAAGGGAAACCACACATAGCATCTTCATGCATTTTCTTCTAATTTTTTAATGCATTTTGGAGAAATAATTAGGGTTATACTTTATGAAAATAATAGGATGCAGTTTTTATTTTATGTTATTTTTGTGAATTTTCCCATCAGTAAGTACTCTTCAAAAAACTGATTTTAATAGCTTTATGATATTTCACCTTATAGAATAGCATCTTCTAGTTGTTAATGTAAATGGATTCCAAATAATCACACAGTTTATGAAGGAGGTGGGCTGCCTCTAATGAACTGTGAGAACATTTGGGCATTTTGCACATACTCTGGGGAAGATAGCAGATGGAGCCCCTACCTATTACATTCTTTACCAGTGAGAACATTCTCCTCTCCTCTGATTGGCCTGGAGAGATCACAAAGGAAGAGAGACAAACATGCCTCACAAGAGGGGGAGGAGCAAGATGGCAGAGGAGTGGGAGACCTAAATTTTGTCTGGTCCCAGGAATTCAGCTAGATAGGGATCAAACCATTCTGAACACCTACAAACTCAACAGGAGATCTAAAAAAATAATAGCAGCAATTCTCTGAACAGAAAAGCGACCACTTTCTGGAAGGTAGGACATATGGAGAAGTGAATCCAAGGCGATATTCAGGAAGGTAGATGGCAGGGGAGGGAGCCTCCATCAGCCGCTACCAGCAAGTGATAGAGCAGCAGAGCACAAAATCAGAACATCTAGAAGTCTGCTCCGCTGAGGGACGTTGCTCCAGTGGCTAAGTGGGGGGGTGGAACCTTCGCTGCGACAGTGTAGTCTCAAGACCCTTGGGGTCACAGAAAGACCGGGGGTGCCTGAGTGTGGCAGAGCTCCCAGGTATCAGAGCGGGGAAGCCGGCTGCAGAGATGGAGCTGAGGAGTGGGCTCTCAGCTCGGGGTTGCCATAAACTGTGATCTGCAGCACAGTTGGACCACAGCTCCTCCAGCAGGGACCCAATAAGCGGCAGATCCAGGGAGACTTCCCTTCCTCCCCTGGGAGGAGCGGCACGGGAGCGCACTGCAGGAATCTGCTGGGTTCGGAGACTCCACATGGGGTCGTGTGCCAGAGATAGAAATGCTGGGTCACAGGCTGGGTGAGCATGGAGTGTGGCCAGAGACCGGGGAGTCGGGAGTGACTGACTGCTTTTCTCTGGGGGCACACTGAGGAGTGGGGCCCCTGAGTTCTCGGCTCCTCAGGGGCAGAGATTGGGGGGGGCACCATTTTCACTCTCATCCTCCAAAGCTGTACAGAAAGCTTGCAGGGAATAAAAACTCCCTAGAGCAAACCCGAGCAGATCACTTAGCCTGGACCCAGAAAGGGTGGGGCAATTCCGTCTCCAGCAAAGACATTTGAGAACCACGGCAACAGGCCCCTCCCCCAGAAGATCAGCAAGAACAGCCAGCCAAGACCAAGTTTACCGATCAATGAGAACGGCAGAACTCCAGCGCTAGGGGAATACTGCACATAGAATCCATGGCTTTTTTACCATGATTCTTTAGTCTTTCAAAGTTAATTTTTTTTAACTTTTTCTTTCTTTGCTTTTTTTTTGAATTTTTCTTTTTCCCTTTTTCAACCAACATCTTATCAATCCCTTTTTTAAAAATCTTTTTTATTTTTCATTTTTAAAGTCATATTCGATCCCTTCATAGTAGTTAACTTTATTTTTGGTATATACATATAAGTTGTTCTCTATTTAAAATTTTGGGATGCAGTTTCTTCTAACAGACCAAAATATATCCTAAATCTCTAGTGTATGGCTTTGTTCTACTCTCCTGCCTGATCACATTCTCTCCCTTTTTTTTTTTAAATCCTCTTCTTCCTTTTTTCAACCAATGTCTTATCTTATCAATTCCTTTTATAAAATCTTCTATAATTTTCATCTTTACAGTCATATTCCATCCCTTTGTCATATTTACCCTTATTTTTATACATATATAAGTTTTTCTTTCTTTAAAACTTTGGGAGGCACTTTCTACTACCATACCAAAATACACCCAAAATCTAGTATGTGGGACTGATCTATGCACCAGCCTGATCATATTTGATCATATTCTATTTTTGTTTTTGTTTTTGTTTTTTTGTTTTTATCTTTTTCTTTTTCTTTCTCTTTTTTTCCTTTTTTCTTTCTTTCCCTTTCTTTTCCCCCGGTTTCAGGTCTCTTCTGATTTGTTTAGTGTATATTTTCTGGGGATGTTGTTACCCTGTTATCATTTTGTTCTCTCATTCATCTATTCTCCTCTGGACAAAATGACAAGATGGAAAAAATCACCTCAAAAAAAAAGAACAAGAGGCAGTGCTGACGGCCAGGGACCTAATCAATATGGACACTAGTAAGATATTGGAACTAAAGGTCAGAATGATGATTTTAAAGATACTAGCTGGGCTTGAAAAAAGCATGGAAGATATTAGAGAAACCATTTCTGGAGAAATAAAAGAAGTAAAATCCAACCAAATCAAAATCAAAAAGGTTATTAATGGGGTGCAATAAAAAATGGAGGCTCTAACTGCTAGCATAAATGGGGCAGAAGAGAGAATTAGTGATATAGAAGACCAAATGATGGAAAATAAAGAAGCTGGGAAAAAAAGAGTTAAACAACTACTGGATCACGAGGGCAGAAATCGAGAAATAAGTGATACCAAAAGACAAAACAATATTAGAATAATTGGGATCCCAGAAGAAGAAAGAGAGGGGCAGAAGGTATATTGGAGCAAATTATAACAGAGAACTTCCCTAATTTGGGGAACGAAACAGGCATCAAAATCCAGAAAGCACAGAGAACCCCTCTCAAAATCAATAAAAATAGGTTAACACCCCAACATCTAATAATAAAACTTACGAGTCTCAGAGACAAAAAGAAAATCCTGAAAGCAGCACGGGAGAAGAGATATGTAACTTACAATGGTAGAAACATTAGATTGGCAACAGACCTATCCACAGAGACCTGGCAGGCCAGAAAGGACTGGTAGGATATATTCGGAGAACTAAATGAGAAAAATATGCAGCCAAGAATACTCTATCCAGCTAGGCTGTCACTGAAAATAGAAGGAGAGATAAAAAGCTTCCAGGACAAACAAAAACTAAAGGAATTTGCAAACACGAGGCCAGCCCTACAAGAAATACTGAAAGGGGTCCTCTAAGCAAAGAGGGAGCCTAAAAGTAACATAGACCAGAAAGGAACACAGACAATATACAGGAAGAGTCACCTTACAGGCAATACAATGGCACTAAATTCATTTCTTTCAATAGTTACCCTGAATGTAAATGGGCTAAATGCCCCAATCAAAAGACACAGGCTATCAGATTGAATAAAAAACCAAGACCCATCGATATGCTGTCTGCAAGAGACTCATTTTAGACCCAAAGACACCTCCAGATTGAAAGTGAGGGGGTGGAAAACCATTTACCATGCTAATGGACACCAAAAGAAAGCTGGGGTAGCAATCCTTATATCAGACAAATTAGATTTTAAACCAAAGACTATAATAAGAGATGAGGAAGGACACTATATCCTACTTAAAGGGTCTATCCAATAAGAAGATCTAACAATTGTAAATATCTATGCCCCTAACATGGGAGCAGCCAATTATACAAGCCAATTAATAACAAAAGCAAAGAGACACATTGACAACAACACAATAATAGTAGGGGACTTTAACACCCCCGTCACTGAAATGGACAGATCATCTAAACAAAAGGTCAACAAGGAAATAAAGACTTTAAATGACACACTGGACCAAATGGACTTCACAGATCTATTCAGAACATTCCATCCCAAAGCAACAGAATACACATTCTTCTCTAGTGCCCATGGAACATTCTCCAGAATAGATCACATCCTAGGTCACAAATCAGGTCTCAACTGGTACCAAAAGATTGGGATCATTCCCTGCATATTTTCAGACCACAGTGCTTTGAAACTAGAACTCAATCACAGGAGGAAAGTCAGAAAGAACTCAAATACATGGAGGCTAAAGAGCATCCTACTAAACAATGAATGGGTCAACCAGGAAATTAAAGAAGAATTTAAAAAACTCATGGAAACGAATGAAAATGAAAACACGACTGCTCAAAATCTTTGGGATGCAGCAAAGGCAGTCCTAAGAACAAAGTATATATCAATACAAGCCTTTCTCAAGAAACAAGAAAGGTCTCAAATACACAACCTAACCCTCCACCTAAAGGAGCTGGAGAAAGAACAGCAAATAAAGCCTAAACCCAGCAGGAGGAGAGAAATAGTAAAGATCATTGCAGAAATCAATGAAATAGAAACCAAAAGAACAGTAGAAAAGATCAATGAAACTAGGAGCTGGTTCTTTGAAAGAATTAATAAGATTGATAAACCCCTGGCCAGACTTATCAAAAAGAAAAGAGAAATGACCCAAATAAATAAAGAGGATAGATCACAACCAACACCAAAGAAATACAATTATAAGAACATATTATGAGCAACTATATGCCAGCAAATTAGATGATCTGGAAGAAATGGATGCATGCCTAGAGATGTATCAACTACCAAAACTGAACCAGGAAGAAATAGAAAACCTGAACAGACCTATAACCACTAAGGAAATTGAAGCAGTCATCAAAAATCTCCCAACAAACAAGAGCGCAGGCCCAGATGGCTTCCCAGGGGAATTCTACCAAACATTTCAAGAAGAATTAATACCTATTCTTCTGAAACTGTTCCAAAAAATAGAAACGGAAGGAAAACTTCCAAACTCGTTTTATGAGGCCACCATTACCTTGAACCCCAAACCAGACAAAGACCCCATCAAAAAGGAGAATTACAGACCAATATCCTTGATGAACATGGATGCAAAAATTCTCACCAAAATACTAGCCAATAGGATTCAACAGTACATTAAAAGGATTATTCACCACGACCAAGTGGGATTTATCCCTGGGTTGCAAGGGTGGTTCAACATCCGCAAATCAAACAATGTAATACAAAACATCAATAAAAGAAAGAACAAGAGGGGCGCCTGGGTGGCTCAGTTGTTTAAGCAACTGCCTTCGGCTCAGGTCATGATCCTGGAGTCCCTGGATCGAGTCCCGCATCGGGTTCCCTGCTCGGCAGGGAGTCTGCTTCTCCCTCTGACCCTCTCCCGTCTCATGTGCTTGCTCTCTCTCATTCTCTCTTTGTCAAATAATAAATAAAATCTTAAAAAAAAAAAAAAAAGAAAGAACAAGAACCATATGATCCAATAGATCCTCTCAAATGCAGAAAAATCATTTGACAAAGTACAGCATCTTTTCTTGATCAAAACTCTTCAGAGTATAGGGATAGAGGGTACATACCTCAATATCATAAAAGCCATCTATGAAAAACTCACAGCAAATTCTCAATGGATAAAAACGGAGAGCTTTCCCCCTAAGGTCAGGAACACTGCAGGGATATCCCCTATCACCACTGCTATTCAACATAGTACTAGAAGTCTTAGCCACAGCAATCAGGCAACAAAAAAAAATAAAAGGCATCTGAATCGGCAAAGAAGAAGTCAAACTCTCACTCTTTATGTGGAAAACCCCAAAGACTCCATCCCAAAACTGCTAGAACTCATACAGGAATTCAGTAAAGTGGCAGGATATAAAATCAATGCACAGAAATCAGTGGCATTTCTATACACCAACAACAAGACAGAAGAAAAAGAAATTAAAGAGTTGATCTCATTTACAATTGCACCCAAAACCATAAGATACCTAGGAATAAATCTAACCAAAGAGGCAAAGAATCTGTACTCATAAAACTATAAAATACTCATGAAAGAAATTGAGGAAGACACAAAGAAATGGAAAAATGTTTCATGCTCATGGATTGGAATAACAAATATTGTGAAGATGTCAATGCTACCTACAGCAATCTACACATTCAATGCAATCCCTATCAAAATACCATCACTTTTAATCAAAGAAATGGAACAGATAATCCTAAAATTTGTATGGAACCAGAAAAGAACCCAAATAGCCAGAGGAATGTTGAAAAAGAAAAGCAAAGCTGGTGGCATCACAATTCCAGACTTCAAGCTCTATTACAATGCTGTCATCATCCAGACACTATGGTACTGGCACAAAAACAGACACATAGATCAATGGAACAGAATAGAGAGCCCAGAAATGGACCCTCAACTCTATGGTCAACTAATCTTCAACAAAGTAGGAAAGAATGTCCAGTGGAAAAAAGAAAGTCTCTTCAACAAATGGTGTTGGGAAAATTGGACAGCCACATGCAGAAGAAGGAAACTGGACCATTTCCTTACACCATACACAAAAATAGACCCCAAATGGTTGAAAGACCTCAATGTGAGACAGGAGTCCATCAATATCCTAAAGGAGAACATAGGTGGCAACCTCTTTGACCTCAACCGCAGCAACTTCTTCCTAGAAACATCGCCAAAGGCAAGGGAAGCAAGGGCAAAAATGAACTATTGGGACTTCATCAAGATAAAAAGCTTTTGCACAGCAAAAGAAACAGTCAACAAAACCAAAAGACAACCGACAGAATGGGAGAAGATATTTGCAAATGACATATCAGATAAAGGGCTAGTATCCAAAATCTATAAAGAACTTACCAAACACCGCACCCAAAGAACAAATGATCTAGTCAAGAAATGGGCAGAAGACATGAACATTTTTCCAAAGAAGACATCCAAATGGCCAACAGACATGTGAAAAAGTGCTCAACATTGCTCAGCATCAGGGAAATCCAAATCAAAACCTCAGTGACACCCCCTCACACCAGTCAGAATGGCTAAAATTAACAAGTCAGGAAATGACAGATGTTGGCGGGGATGCAGAGAAAGGGGAACCCTCCTACACTGTTGGTGGGAATGCAAGCTGGGGCAACAACTCTGGAAAACAGTATGGAGGTTCCTCAAAAAGTTGAAAATAGAGCTACCGTACAACCTGGCAATTGCACTATTGGATATTTACCCCAAAGATACAAATGTAGGGATCCGAAGGGGTACGTGCACCCCGATGTTTATAGCAGCAATGTCCACAATAGCCAAACGATGGAGAGAGCCAAGACGTCCATCGACAGATGAATGGATAAAGAAGAAGTGGTATATAGATACAATGGAATATTACGCAGCCATCAAAAGGAACGAAATCTTGCCATTTACAATGATGTGGATGGAACTGGAGGGTATTATGCTGAGCGAAATAAGTCAATCAGAGAAAGACATGTTTCATATGACCTCACTGATATGAAGAATTCTTAATCTCAGGAAAAAAACTGAGGGTTGCTGGAGTGGTGGGGGGTGGGAGTGATGGGGTGGCTGTGTGATAGACCTTGGGGAGGGTATGTGCTATGGTGAGCGCTGTGAATTGTGTAAGACTGTTGAATCACAGACCTATACCTCTGAAACAAATGATACAGTATATGTTAAAAAAAAAAGGAAGAAGTAGATAGCAGGAAGGGACGAATGAAGAGGGGAAAATCGGAGGGGGAGACGAACCCTGAGAGACTATGGATTCTGAGAAACAAACAGTGTTCTAGAGGAGAGTGAGGTGGGGGTGGGTTAGTCTGGTGATGGGTATTAAAGAGGGCACATACTGCATGGAGCACTGGGTGTTATATGCAAACAATGAATCATGGAACACTACATCAAAAACTAATGATGAAATATATGCTGATTAACATAACATAATAATAAATAAATAAATAAATAAATAAATAAATAAATAAATAAATAAATAAATAAATAAAAATGCCTCACAAGATTGTTTCATTCAATGAAGAATGGAAAAAAAAACGGGTAAAATTTATCTTCCTTGCTAGCATGATAATTGCTAAATATGGAATCCATAAAGGAATAATGATTTTATAAATAATTTATGGAATTTCCATCATTCACCTATAAATTAAATCAATAGTATATTTTGATCTTAATGCATTACAATGATGCAATCTTCAATTCAATTCTTTTCTTCAGTTAACCACCCTCCCTCCAATTATTGCAATGTTGTGATAGCCACCAATATGACTTTGCCAGAATGTCTGGCTTACTGTAAATGTCTGTTCAAAATGATGGTTAGGTGTACCTCTCCTCAAACATATTTAAGTTTTCATAAAATCTGAACTTTTTCTTAGAGTAAAAGTGTTCATGATAGAAAATCTGATGTGAAGTAGAAAGAGATTTTTCTAGGATGGAGAGTTTTATTTTTTTTCCCTAGTCATAATGGTAGACTAATTCTGTGACCAGATTTATTGCTTTCAGCATAAATGATGCTGGCCAACACGAATTGACATAGTACAAATCAGTAGAGGTCATGTGTATTTTGAAGTCATCTATCCTGCATATTTTAATATCATAATAAAAAGGTCTATGACTAATATTTATATTTGAAAAGCCTTTTTTTTAAAAGATTTTATTTATTTATTTGACAGAGAGAGAGAGAGCGAGAGCAGGAACACAAGCAGGGGGAGTGGGAGAGGGAGAATCAGGCTCCCCGCAGAGCAGGGAGCCCGATGCGGGACTCGATCCCAGGACCCCGGGATCATGACCTGAACCGAAGGCAGTCGCTTAATGACTGAGCCACCCAGGCGCCCATGAAAAGCCTTTTTATATAAGAAACATTAGTGATTATTTCTGGCCTTAGAGTTCACAGATAGATACACTATTTTGAAAGTCAGAATTAAATAGAATGTTCATGTATCTGTTTAGATGATGAAACAGCTTAATGGTTTTCATGAAACATTTGAGATTTATTGCTTTGAGACAATGCTCTATGTTTATATAATGGTGATATGACATCCCTAATAAATATTTGAGCTACTTGACTCCTGGTGAGCATCCTTTACTGAAGTTACCTGGATGTCTGAATTTAGCAATTGGAGTATTTTCTGGGGTTGCAATCAGACCTTGACTGTAATTTCAGTTTAAATCTTTTTGCATAATTATTTTGAAGTTGACATAATGGAGGAAACAAAAAGCACATGTGTGTGGGAGAGAGGGGAAAGCAAGAAAATATTTTAAAAGAGTGTTTGATGGTTTACCAGGAAAAAAAATATTTGCCCATAAATGTTAACAAACAATAATAATAACAACTATGCAGGGTTTTAAAAATTATTATACATTTATTGTTTATCATTCTTACAGTGTGCAATAACTTTAATGGGATGTATATATTTGTTTCTTTTTTATTGTAAGATTTACTTTAGAACCAATCACTTCACTGCAGAAGTGAATCTGTTTTTAAGGTATGTGGTTAGAGGAATGCATTTTTTAAGAATTGCTTTTTATTTGAGACTAATTGCAACCTTCAATTAAAAGAGAAAAAAAAAGCTAAAGAAATAAATTTTTGCTAGCTAGACTATTATGTGACCTATAAACTGTAGGGCTTGAATGAATTTAGAACTTGCCTAGTTCAGTATTATCCCTGTTACAGGGGAAGATACTTATGTCCTGAGAGGTGGTCTGACTTTCACAAAAGCTCCTTGGAGGCATGGTTGGGAGTGAGAGGTGAGGCCTTTGCAGCCTTGGGCAGTTGGTTGGCTAACACTTGGTGAAGATGAATTTGTTCTCAGTGTTTTGTTTATTTTATGCACTTCTGTATTTGTAGACCTCATATGAGCAATATTTTATCACAACAATTTCATTTATTTTCTATTTCTAATAATATGGATGGCCAACATTTGAAAACATTTTCATGTTTGGTGTTAGGTAAAATTCTCTTTAAAATCATAATTTAAAAACAGAGTATTTCTGAAACAGTATCTTTTAAGTATCAAAATAAAGAAATAGGGAGATTTTGTTGTCATCCAAAAGAAGGCAGCACTATCCTATGATTACAACGAATAAAGAATGATGATTGGAGCCTCTTCTAAATACCACTTGAAACTTTTAAAATGACTTTGGGTAAGTCCCTTAAGCTATTAGCACTTATATTTCTTTATTGCAAAGAGGTGATAATCACTGTCCTCTGACTGTTAACCTTTAACCAATATGCTGTGCACTCATTGATTCCTCTTCTGTTGAAATATTAAAATCCTTGATGTGTCTTTGTTTATGATTGGGCTGATATGTTTTAATATCCTTCCAGCAGGGCTGTAGAAAGAAGACTGAAAAATAAATGAAAATTATTATTACTTCTTTAAAGATTTTTATTTATTTTAGAGAGAGAGAGGGAGAGAGAGAACACAAGCCAGGGGAGAGGCAGAAGGAGAGGGGGAAGCAGATTCCATGCTGAGCAGGGAGCCCAATGTGAGGCTCAATCCCAGGACCACGGAATCATGACCTGAACCAGAGGCAGACGTTTAACCAACTAAGCCACCCAGGTGCCCCCCAAATAAATGAATATTAATTCTCAGACTGGAATTTCAGTTATTGCTATGAACTTTTCCTAAGAATCATTTGATCAAATGCAGCTAGTAGATGGCAGAGGTTATCTTAGAATAAAATTCTGTGATCATCTAAGTCAGTGGCTTTCAAAGTGTGGTCCCCTTAGCTGAAGCACTGTGACTCAGAAACTTGTTAGGAAGGAAATCCTTGGGTCTTAACCCTGGCACACTCAGTCAGAAGGTCAAGGTCCACCCATCTGTGTTTTAACAAGCTCTACATCTAATTTTGATATATGCTAACATTTAAGAACCACTAGTCTAAACTAAAACAGATGAAAAAATAAGATAGACTCATAGAAGTCAAACCATCTCAGACTTGGCAACAAAATGTATGCTGTATGGTGTGTATATTTTTTGATGTCTGCTCAGGGGGACAAGAGGCTTTGTGTTAAGTCCACATGGATTGCTTATGCTAACTTTGGTGTGTTATTGAAAATGTTGAACGAAGTCAGGGAAATCTTAAAGTTTTGATAGCCAAACATTAAGGTATTGAAAATTGCAGCAGGAGGTCATTAAGGAAAAAATAGTTGCTGCTGAGATGTTGATATTAGAATCTAATAATTTGTTCTGTGCACAAATGAAAGCTAAGAAAGTGTGCAGGGCATTCTGGAAGATTTGGCACATGTTAAAAGATAATGATCATCTGAAAGTGTTACTCATGTTCAGCATTTGTTTTTATAAATGAAAGATTGATTTGGTATTAAATAAATGATAATCTTGAGGCTTAATTTGAGATTGAGAAAATCAAAAAAGTCAGAACAATTGGTTTCATTATAAAGATATTAATATTTTATATACTTTATACTTGTAGCAAATATTTTTATAGTGGAAATAATTATTTTTCAGGGAAGGGGAATTATAAAATAAAGCTACTTTGGTGCTGGACAGAATTATTTTTATAGTTGTAGTAGTTTGAACCATGTTGCTGATACTGGCATGACTTGGTTTGAACACTGCTGGTTGCATGCCAGTGGTTCTCAAAGTAGTTGTTTTGGACAAGTGAGGGCAAAGTTGTAAGTTTGTTACAATTACCTGGAAGTCTAGTACTAAATTATTCATGTTCTTCAACATCTCCCATTCCTCCAACATCCATTTCATAATGAATTCAAAAGGAAAATGTGCCTTAGACTATGTTAAATCTAAGAAGAATTGGTCTTTAAGAATATCTTATTTATGTGCATTGTCATCTCATCTGTAATATATATGTTATCTGTCCAAGGTAGGAAGAAAATATTACATATCGGTTAAACTTCATTATCATGTGTTTCTATGAAAATGGAGGAAGGAAAGTACAGTAATTTCACAAAAAAATTTTTTTTAAATCTTTTTTGTAAAAGCTATCAAGACTTTTCTACCTATAAAGGATTTTTTTTCCTCCAAATACTTCTACCTTTCTGTTCTAAACAAACCATAAAGGATATTAAAAATGAGACTGAGCGTTGGAGAGGTTGGAATGCCTGCCTTGGTCAATCAATAGATCTTTGTAAAGAAGATGCCTCTAACTATGAAGTCACCTATTGATTGTTTAAAACCTTACTGTTGCCCCTAATCCTTTTGATTTATTATCATTAATGGAATATGATGTAAGTTTGTTAATATCCAGTTTTTCTAGGATGCTGGTTTTGTGAAAAGAAATTAAAGTGGCCACTTTAGACTTGTGAATTTGGAAAGCTGGTTATATGAGAGGTGGAGAGTCTTCTTCATCTGATCTTCAGGGAGATGCTATCAGTGCCCTTCAGCCTTGATTAACCTCTTCTTGGCCATCAGCTCCATGGGCAGTTCCAATCTTCTCTGCTTCAGCCCAAATTACGCTCTGGCCAGGGTCCCTGGGTAGGCCCTGCTCTTCTTCTGACATTCTCTTAGATCATATTTTCTGTTGCCTTCCTTTTCAGTGTCATCAGCTGCTGTCAGGTCAAGTCAGATTGAGACTTTTAAAGTCCTAGATCTGTTCCTCAAAATATACTAAGGGCAGAGATAATGCTGAGACAAGGCACAGCCAGTCCCAACATTATACAACAGATACATACCCTGAAATTGGGGGAACACAATACACTTTCAGAAATAAGATACATATGACCCAGAGGCAGAAGACAGGATCCCCCAGAAGAGATAAAGTCATGTGTTAGGTGGCATTCTCTTAGCACCCTTCTCAACATTTGTCAGTTTCTCATTACATTGTACAATGTACATTACGTACATTGCTGTGATTACTTGATCCATGTCTTAAAATTATGTGTTATGAGGACATGGTCTGTGGCTGCTTGGTTTTATATACCTAGTGCCTAATGTATGAGTACTTTTTTTTTAATACATGAGTACTTAATAAATATGAGGTGGAGGAGTTTTGAAGAAGGAAACACCACTGAGAAACGGGGAAACAGAGAAAACATCATGTGACATCAGGTGAATTTGAACAGAGCTTAGTAATCTATGATAGTAATGCATGATTAGTATATACATCAAGAACAGGTTGCCTGATAATCCCAGTGAGGGAAACAGCGTGGGCCCAGGGAATGCAGCGAGCATGAAAAGAATGTTCTGTAAAGGTTGATCACGGGAGCAGACAGCATCCTGTGTGGAACAGTAAAAGATGAGGTTAAGCATATGAAGTGGACAGATGATGGAAAGCTTGGCTCAGTGGTGTGCTGGAACTGGTTTGAATTGGTTCACGAGAGCCTATTATGTATCTCTTTCCACCTCCAGAAAATCAGCTATGATGAGAGTGTTTGCACTATAGAAATCTGCAAATGGTACAAATTAGGGCTGCACCTTACTCCTAAACACACACAGAGCCAAATGTTGTTAAACATTTATAAGCAAATCACTACATTGCATGTTAGGTTTCAGAGGTGGTACTTGTTTAGGTTCAAGTAAGAGATAGCAGGATGAAACTGAAATATTTTATAAGATTAAAAGCTACCACTTATCAACATCATAGTGTGCAACTGTTGCAATGAATAGAAGCTAAAAATATTGAAGCTAGTAATTTTAGTTAGAAAATAAAATGGCAAAATTGATGGTTTGGGAAGATTTCCTTGTTCTGTAATTCTTTCACAATAATATGTTACTTTGATCTTTTTCCCCTTGAGTTTCTCTGGAACCATAGGCAATATATAGATAGGGAGGCGGCTGCCCAATAATCCCCGTGAGGGAAGCAGGATGGATGCTTACCTCATGTTCTCTGAGCATCCTTCTCAACATTTGTCAGTTTCTCAATATACATCGCTGTGATAACTTGATTCATGTCTCAAAAGTGAGACTTGTCCCATTCTCAGAAAATTACCTTATTCTAGGCTAACCTCAATCCTGTAGCAAACGGTGTGATGAAATTTTCAAATTTTGTTTGCTTTTATATTTTTTAATCTATGTTTGTCCTCATAAATGAGGAAATTAAATGGTTTCTTATGTAAATAACATATTATAAAAACTTGGATAATGTATAAAGGTATAAAAGAGAAAGGACCATTACATATAAATAGATAGCCATTCTTAAACATTTTTTGAATATTCTCCTAGGGATAGTCCAGTAATTTCAATTTCCTTTCCTTCTTTCATTTTTCTTTGTAGTATTTATCACTTTCTAATAAAATACTTAACTTTGTTTACTTTTTCTTCTCTTCTAGAATGTATCAAGGCAATATAAGCTATTTTTTTCTCCTAACTTCAAGATTTTATTTTATTTTTTTACCTTTTTTTAAATTCTCTTCATGGATTAAATGAGTTTTGATATGAGACTGGCTTCAGTATTTCTTTTTAAAGTTCTTCTTTAGTTATTCCAACCACCAATGACTATTGCTTTGAAATGCCACTGTTATCATGTGCTGAATTTCCCTATATACTTGGTTCTGTTTCTTGTTTCATATTTATTTCACTTAATCTCTCCCTCTGCCTGCTGCTCTGCCTACTTGTGCTCTCTCTCTATCTCTCTGTCAGATAAATAAATGAAATCCTTAAAAAAATTTATTCTTTCAAAATTCATATGTATCCACTTATTTAGGGAAAATGACACATATTTAGAAAAAAAGTAGTGTAATAAAATTAAGAAATTAATAAAAGAAGTTCTTTTATTTATGGAGCTTAGCAACTTACAGTTAAGAAGTCAGAAATAACAGTTATAGCACTATGGGTGCAGTAACAGAGCATGCATATTAATGTTTTATAAAAGCCCACAGAGGGAACAGGCAGGCTGTCTAGAGGAGGTGATACTTGAACTGGATCTTCATATTTGAATATGAGTTCTTCAGAAAGGGAAGTAGAGAATGTTATAAAAGTAGATGATTTCTCTAGGTAGAGATATGGAGAGTGAATTTCAACAACAAAGAAGGATTTGAGCAAAAGTTCAGAAATATATGTTAAAAAACCCACTACATGTTGTTCTTAAAGAAGGCAAGTTGCCCAATGCCTCTAAGTCTATTGTGTAGGTAGGGGAAGAGGAGGCTTGGGCCATTTCTTAGAACACTATGTGTGAAAGACTCTGTTGGCTGCATACACAATATCCATTTCAACCTATTTCCCTAACAAATGGAATCCAATTTTTTTTCACAGCAATGATGTGCCCCCTGAAACATACATTTTCAAGACTTTCGGGGGTGGCCATGTTACATACCTTTTCATGTATTTTATTTATTTGAACAAATATTAATTAGTATCTGTTCTAAGCCAGGCCCTGTTCTAGGCACTGGAGATACAGTAATAGAAACAACAAAACAGAACAGATAAAATCTGTAATCTGAATGAGTTTAATTCTAATGGGAGAAAAGGAGGACATTCATCACAACAACAGAAACATGTAAAATATATAGTATGTTACACAATGATAAGTACTATGAGAAAAAAAGAACAAGTAGGAAAAGCATTTTGCTTTTAGATAGGATGGTCCAGGAGAGTCTCATTATTGGAACAAAAATTTAGGGGTGAGGAAGCACTCCTTGGTTTTGGAGAAGAAGGAATTCAAGGCAGAAGGAACAGGAAATTCGGGTACCCTGAGTCAGGATGTGTTTAGTGTGTTCAAGAAAAAGCAAAAATAGTGGGAAGAAAGGTCAGAGGAGAATTCAGAAGGCACATGCTCTAGAATTCTGAAGGCATTTCACTCTGCATCAGTTTGGAAGCCACTGGAAATTTTGATCAGAGAAATGGCAAGCCCTGACATCCTCTTTACAGGATGTCTCTGGCTGTCTTGTTGATAGTAGATTGTAAGGGATCAAAGTTGTTGGCAGAAGGGCAAGTTATGAGGTTATTAGAGTCTCCAGGAGAGAAATGTTAGGGAATCAGACCAGCGTGTTAGTAGGGAAGGTGGAGGGAAGTGGTCAGAGTCTGGGTATGTTGTGTTTTGAAGATAGGGAATTTGCTGAGAGATGGTATATAGGGGGTGAGAAAAACATAGGATTTGAGAAAAGCTGTGAGAGTTTGTCCTAAGCTAGTGATAGGATATTATGACTATTAATTGAGAAACCCAAATGCAAAAGATTTGGGGAAATAGGATTTTTGTTGTTGTTGTTCTGTTTTTATTATTTATTTTTCTAAGGTGCAGAATCAGGGATTTGGTTTGGGGCCTTTAAAATGT
Source organism: Mirounga angustirostris (assembly GCF_029215605.1). NCBI lineage: Eukaryota > Metazoa > Chordata > Mammalia > Carnivora > Phocidae > Mirounga > Mirounga angustirostris. The sequence continues at coordinate 51,306,417 of NW_026991709.1, read as the reverse complement.
CGGTGGCCTATCAACATTCACATAGAGCTGTCAAAGTGGCATTTGGATTTAGGCAGGGGAGAAATCTTGACTGGAGATATTTATTTGGATATTGTCAACATAAAGACAGTTTTAAGGCATTGAGACTGCAAAAGGTTGTCAAAAGACTGCATGTAAGTAGAGAGGAGAAGAGAAGAGATACACTGCTAAGTACTGGGGTTTTCCCACGTCCCGAGTTCAGGCTGGGGAGGAGAATTAGCAAAGGGGATTTAGAAGAAACAGCCAGTGAGGTAGGAAGAAAACCAGGCACGGTGGGGGGGATATTCTGGATGTCAGGTGGAGTAAGTTTCAAAGAAGACAGAGATTAACTATTTCAAATGCATGCTATAGTACTAGCTAGAAAGAGAACTGAAAATGATGGGTTTGATCATGTGATCATTGGTTAGCTTGGCAAGAGATGTTCTCGTGGAGTGGTGGAAATTAAAATCTGGTTTAGTTGTGGTCAAGGGAAAGTAAGAAGAGAAATATTAAAAACAATTTTTATACATAAGTCATTCTTTCAAGGAATTGTGCTATTAAAGTCAAGGGGGATGTAAGCTTGAGAGTTTTTGTTTGTTTTTAACCAAGATGAAGCTATGACAACATGCTTATTTGTTGACTGGAAATAGAGTCCATGAGTAATTCTCTGGTGGATGACATTAGAGTTTTTGTTTGTTTGTTTGTTTTTAACTAAGATGAGGCAATGACAACATGTTTATTTGTTGACTGGAAATAGTCAGTGAGTAATATTCTCTGATGGATGACATGGAATGAGATCTTGTATACAAGAGAAAGTTTGGGAAATTAGCTAGTCTCAAAGGTAGGTGAGAAGATGTGGTAATGGAAGCTTATCAAGATTTTCTGTTGCTTGTTTCAGGTTCCCCAGGGAAATATGAAGCAAGGTCATGACCTGAAAGTGAAGATTGTTGTATGCGGGCATGGAGGCTTAAGTAGAGGAGAACCTATGAACTAGTCCTTGTTGGTTGGCAGTGGGGAAATGAATGGACCAATAAGGATATTTGGGAAGCATGGAAGTTTCCTCCCAGTCTGTCCTGCGTGGACTGTGGGTGCAGTGATGAAGGCCGAGCAGCAGTCTCGCAGTCACAGCACAAGAATTGTGAGGACAAAAGTTTTACATGAGTAGATGGAAAGAACCTTTAATCCAGTCCAGCATTTTGGAGCCATTCTACTTTTCCTTCACTTCCTTCTGGACTTCATGGTACATGATAAAAAGAAGGTGTCTATTTGGTTAATCCTTGGTAGTCATGTCTTTGTTATCCATGCTCCCTTACTCTCTCCTGACATGTTCCACAGGCTTGGACTTTTTGTTAGATGAAGGGGAATCACTGAAGTTTTTGAGGAAGGATATAATGCTGAGATTTAGAAGATCACTCTAGCAGGGTAGATGGATTTTACCGAAGTATACATTACCTCTTCTCCTTGATAACACCGGCTTGACTTAGTGTCAAAAACAATTTGCTACCTCAGACAGAATCTACTGCTGCTTATGGCAGGAAGGAGAGTTTTTCAATCAAAACTCATTGAAATAATGGTTTTAACAGGTCCTTTTTTCGGCTGGAAAATTAGGAGGTGAATGCAGTGGTGTCAAAGATTACCTGAGAATAAACTGTTGTAGGTCTTCAAATTTATAAAAGTGGACTTCAGGTTTTTACCAGGGATTTGGGGCAATTAAGCAATGTTCCTATGCAGACAACTCTCAGAGTGAAGACTGGCCTTCAAAATATGATAAAAGTTGTATTTTATTATTCAAGGTCCTATATTCATTTTGGGTTAATCAATATCTGTAGATCCTTTAAAAGTCATTTTTCATTAAATAACAAAGATAGATTTTTTAAAAATTGGGATTATCTTGGCATTATGTAAAGGTTAGCTAGTAATAATCTCTTCATTAACTCCTTTAAAATTCTGTGAGATGTCCTCCAGTTTGGGGCATATCTGCACGGATACATGTGATGGTGTTCTGGGGGTACCCGAAAAGTTAGCGCAAACATGGCACATTTTCCTAGACAATTTACTTTATGGCCATACATTAAAAATTTTTGTTTAAAACAAGTACCAATTTATTAAGCAACAGAATACAAATTCTCAAAAATTTGAGGATACATGAAAAAGACTTTAAAAAATGGTGCTCTGTAAGGCTAAATCCCTAGAGGGCTCTTTTACTTAATTGATTCGTTTATATATATATATTTACCTCTTTGTGCCAGGCATTGGCCTAGGTGAAGAGTATAAAGCAGCAGACAAGAAAGACAGGCCTTGTCAACAGAACGCAAACCTATTTTGTGAAAGAAAGGAACATAACTAAATTTACTGACACATACTAAGTTCCAGTCACTGTGGACCAGACTCTTGACATATATTTTATACAGTCTTTGCTCTCCTCTTTCATTGCTTAGTGAGGGGACATGCACTGGAGTGACACCGATAATTGAATATCTCTCTGATTAAAATTAGTGGAAGTGATTCCGAAATACATATAAAGTAGAAGCCTCTTGTTAAAAAGTCAACAGTGAACTCAATTTCAAATATATTCATGTAACCTGAATAATGTAGCACCTGGAATTTTCAATCTGACGAAACATCATTCTAGATTTTCCTGTTAGCCTTTATGCAGTGAATACTTTGGAAATTATTGGCATTAAGAAAAAACTGGATTGAGTATGTAAGTGGCAAGAAGTTCTTTAAACTGAAATAAGTCATAATGATTACTACAGGATAGATAATGTCATTTTTAAAAAATCTAGAGGTTGACTACTTAGTTTGTGGACTATCCTGGTTTCATAATGTCATTTTCTTTAACTTCCCTTTTCTTGACTTTTAGAAGTCTCTCCATTTCCTACCACCTTTTCTTCCAAAAATCTTTCAAAAGTTTGTTGAAGAAGACAGTTGAAACTAATGACTAAAATGTATTTTATTGATGTCACGATCCAAGTACCCAAATAACATACATATGGAAGCTTGCTGTAGTTTCATAATTATTTTTCTTTTTGGTCTTTTTCTTAATCTGCTTCCTTTGCATTGTTGTTTCTAATTTGGAAGGTATACTGTGTCATAGGCAGACTGCAAAGGAAATCCATTTAAAGGATAATACAAACCTTCTCAGTGTGGGAAGGTGGATATTCTATTCCTCTGTTTTTCAGTAATTTCAATTTTTTAAACCAATAAGAGTAGCATTAATTTTATTAACAAAAAATTATAAATTTTTAAAATAAGTGTTGGAAAGAAATAATATATACCTCCTTAGTCTTCTGCCAAACCCAGTTGGGTGATAAGCATAAATTTCAAGCAATACTAAAGGCAATACAGTATCAAAACATGAGTTTAGTTTTTCTATCACTGAATTTACCGGATTCACACCTATGTGACCCTGAGTGGTTTTTCCTTTATGAAAGAGTTGTAAGTTCCTGACCTCAACTACAGAGGAAATGAAATTTCCTAAACTAGAAAGATGCTTGCTAAGAAAATATTTGCTAATCGATTGTCACCTGGACTGACATGGGGGAAAACACCTAAAATACCAAAGAAGAGTAGGTAGCACAGAATATCATTTGCACATGAATAATGAGAATTTCCATCAATCTTAGAAATCTGAGTGTTTTCCTTGACACAACTTCTTAAACAAGGTTTTTCTTTTTATTAAGCAGCCCATTGTAGACATTTTTTACACTAAAAACAAGTGCTAGTTTTCTAAAGAGGTAAATGTCTCTATGAAATATTTTGAATTGTTTTGTTTCCATGTATTTTGATAAAATAATTTGAAAAATGTATTATATTCCAGGAGTTATATTATTGTTTAAAGGAAAATATGTATTAATTAGTAGAATAGTTAAAATTGTAGTGTGCCCTCAGTAAGATACATTTATTGTAGGTAAATTAATGTCTTGAATTAATGATTTACATTGGGATTTGTAGTGAGGTTGTTGTTGATGTTTCTATGAGTATCTGGTCTTTTCTAAAGATTTTGTAGTTTGAATATGATATCTATCTAGATACATATGTGTGTATATACATACATATATATACTTTTATATATATTTCTATGTAATAAAATATATAGAGATTCTTTTTTTAAAAGAAAGTGGGTCTTGAGAATTATTTTAAGGCAATATTTGCTTTCTAAAAAGCATGGAAAAATTTATTCTATAATGACAAGGAATTTGGGATACATGACTACTTCTTTAAAAATTAACAAGTGGTATACATTCTTCTGCACATTGATTTCTTGGTCTGTAAAATGGGGCTTGACAAAGAGGGCTGGAGAGTGAGCTGAATAATATTACTTGAGGTATTGTCTATTTTTACAGGATTGTAAATTTCTGAGGGACAGTTTAAACTGAGCATGAATTCATGCTTTTTCATAGTTCTCTAGGTTTACAAATTGGGTATCTGACAGCTTCTTGCTCTCATGAAATACATATTTTCCTTCCCAAATGGATAGGCGGAGAGCTTTTTTTTTTTTTTTTTTGATACAATTGTTCGTGCTAGACATTGCCTGTATAATATTCTAACAGTGGGTAAATTTACAAATAAGTGAAATTGAGACAAACAAGTTAATGATAAACAAGATTTTTTTTTTAGCAACCCATTACTGCCATTTTTACTATATTGCTAGAGAGGTAAAGAGCTTTATAAAAAGTGTTGTATTTTCTTTTTGTCTCCATTTTCTTTTTGTATAATGATTGATAAAACGTATTATATTCCTGGATTAGGGGGAGTATATTGCTCAAAAGAAAACATATGTCAATAGATGCAGCAATTAAAAATCTTTAAATGTTGTAAAAGAAAGATAAGACAGAAGAAGCCAAAATTAATAGAATCAATTTAGGAAATTAAAACTTCAGTTTGATAGAGGAATCATATATTTCAGGGACTGGTTTCACTAGTTTTTCTAATCAGTTAATCAATCAGTCCTGACACAGAATCCAAAGATCCAGGGTGGACATGATCCCTTATCTGTTTTCCGTTTCTGTGCTTGAATAAAAGGAACAGAAGAGGATACAGAAAAGATAGATCTCAAAATGAGGGGAGAATACAATGAATAAGAAATGAAAAGATAAAAAAAAAATTAAAAAAAAAGAAATGAAAAGATAAAGCTGGGATATTATGGGAGAAGTGATAATATGCTTATACACAGATATCATTCAATATTTAGAATTTAGTAAAATATTAATTTGAAAGTATTTAACATTCAGAGATGATTGTTCATTTGTATAATTTTATAATAATGGTCAAAATACCCTTTACTAAATATCAATGTGGGGAAGTGTATTTTACAAAAGGAATTATATAAAAACTGATTCAGCCATCTGACAGGTCATAATAGGGGACTAACAACATGGTTAAAAAAATACTGCAGACAATGAGTGATTATAAGTTAAACACAGAGGAGTGACAGGGAAATTGGTTACTAGAATTAAATACTAAAGATACGTTGTTGGTGCAAAACCATATAGCATTTTGAATAAGAATGTGGACTTTGGAGTCAGATGCTTCCATTTCAAATACAGGCCTCCTCACTTACAAGCTGTTTAATATTGCACAACTCTCTGTACCTCACTTCCTTATTTGGAAAATGAGGGCGATAATAATAGGAACAAGACTCCTAAGACTTTAGGAGGATAAAATGTATGTTATGTGTGATTAGATACATGTATGTAGTTGTATATGAATATGTAATTGTATGACTGTGTTACTATGTATGTACATAATTACATATGTGATCATGTGCTTGCATATGTTATGTGATCGTGGACTGTATGTAATTGTGTATGTGTGTGTATATGTGTATGTGAAAGTGTGCACATGGTTATATGTACATGCATGTATATATATGCATATGTGACTGCGTATATGTATGTGATTGTGTATCTATACACATACAATCAATATATATATGTGTGTGTGATTTGAGTATTAGAGTATTCCAAGTACTGGACACATAGTGGTAATGTATTGAAAAGGAGGGAAGAAAAGGAAGAAGGACAAGGGACAGATTGGGAACATTTTAACTCTAGAACAATTTGAGTGAAATTAGCACCCTTTTGTTTTCATTCAGAAGGATGAGGTTGAGTTAGGAAGATTAATGGTCAGGGGTTAATTTAATAGCTACTAAAAAGAGGGCAAAGGGACTAAAGATGACACTTCAGAAGGAGGTGAATGCTAGTCTCAGATATAAGTAGTTCAAGAATCCATGAATAAGAAACTTAAGATCTCACTACAAATGTCCTTGATTTGATTCTAAGTCCTTTGACTTTTCTTTTTTTTTTTTTTTAAGATTTTATTTATTTATTTTGAGAGAGAGAGAATGAGAGAGAACACATGAGAGGGGATAGGGTCAGAGGGCAAAGCAGACTCCCTGCCGAGCAGGGAGCCTGATGCGGGACTCGATCCTGGGACTCCAGGATCATGACCTGAGCCGAAGGCAGTCGCTTAACCAACTGAGCCACCTAGGCGCCCAGTCCTTTGGCTTTTCTGATATAATTTTAAAGGGTAGAAGTTTTCTCCATTCTGTTAATGTTTCTATGGGTACATATGCTCATGTTCTGAGAACAGTTATGTTGTAGAGACCTGGGGGAAGTTTCTAGAATTTTTCATTTAGTACTTAATAATTTTATTTTTGTGTTTGTTTGTTTTTTTCCCTCTGATATCACATTAACATGTGGCTTATTTTAGGAGCAAAATTATGTGAGTTCATTCTGCTGGCTTGTGAGCTTTAGCATTAACCTTGGACAGTATTTATTAAATGTTTGCACAAGAAGAATTCATGTCACTCGGAGAAGGGTAAATATACAAGTTAAATATACCAAAGGTGATGCATGGTGGGTAACTATCTTTACTTCCTCTGTTTGCTGCTAACTTTGCATATTAAAAATTGTCTAGATTCTAGATGCAGAAACATGTTCTGTCAATATGTAAAAATGTACCCTATTATGCTTTTATGACACAAATTTCTCTTATCCTGTTCCAATGCAAGTTACAGGATAAAGCCTGTCTTCCATAGAAACCTATAGAAGGGTTCAAATGAATTCAAGAGGTTTAATTAAAAAGACAGTCACTAAAGAAGAGATTATGACAATGATAAAACTATTTACTTAATTTTTAAATTTCTAAAACATGTTAAATCCATTGACCAATTAGTTTACATACTAGTCTCTCATAGGTAATATTATTCTCTTAATCTTTTAGTTGAAAGCAAAGATGTGTAATTATTTAAACCTCTTTCTTTTGAAGAACACAAAATCTTTCTGAAAGATATCTGAGCTCCATATCATTTTCATAAAATCTGGCAAATAGTAAGCATTAATATTTTCATGTTACAGCTAGATAACAGGAATCAACTCAAGGTAGAAAGAATTGCTCAAGGTTACATAGTAAATCGGTGGGAGAACTGATGATTTGGATTGGCAAATTCAATGACTATCTGAGTTAAACTGACATTTTGCTTAAGAAGTTTGGTGAGAGAAGTGTTCATTTGGATATATGTAGCTTGCATCAAGTTTTACTTTTATATTCCTTTACAACTTTACCCAAATATGGAACAATGTTGCCTAGAGATTTCAGAACTATATAGTCACTTTTTATCAGAATTTTTTTCCATTTTTAATGTCCATGTACTCAGGAAATCATATGCCTTAGTATTTGTGAGAGATGCCAGAATAAAAGTCAAATTCATTTTTTAAAAAAGATTTTATTTATGGGGCTCCTGTGTGGCTCAGCCGGTTAAGCATCTGCCTTAGGCTCAGGTCATGATCTCAGGATTCTGGGATAGAACCCCACGTCAGGCTCCCTACTCAGCAGGGAGTCTGCTTCTCCCTCTGCCCCTCACCCCACTCATGTTCTGTCTCTCTCTCTCAAATTTATTTATGAGAGAGAGAGCATGAGCGAGCACAGCGGGGAGGAGCAGAGGAAGAACAAGCAAACTTGCACTGAGCATGGAGCCTAACATGGTGCTCAACCCCATGACCCTGAGATCATGACCTGAGCCAAAATCAAGAGTCAGACACTTAACAACTGAGCCACCCAGGCACCCCAATAAAAGTCAAATTCTAATTCATTAATTTCAAAGGCACCAATGTGTGCCCCCTGAAATATTTAGGAAGATAGATTTGCTTCTTTCATTTTAGACAAAGTCAACTTCTAACTACCCTTACAATTGAGGCTTCTCTAAAGAAGTCTTCCTTATGTTGCTTTACTTAATCTGTCCAGAAGGTTGGCAGTTCAGATTGATGTGCATAAAATGGATCGAGGGTAATTCAGTCCACAAATCACTTATTGCCATTGTCTGTCATAATAATTTCCTTAGAATCTCATCATTAATGTCAAGGAGTATTAATTGACCATTGAATATCAGACTCCAGAGGTATAAAGAGCATGAGAAGCAGGGCTTCCCTTGAGTGGGCTTATGATTCATTTAAAGAATGAGAAGATACATTTAAAAATATAACTCACATAATGAGTTAGGATGTGCCAAGTACTAAATAAGTAGTAGAGTCAATGAGGGTCATTGGAATTTAGTAGTGAGATGTTAAAATTAATTGAAGTAATTGGGGGGACGTTTCATTTAAAAGGTAGAAGTAAGCTGGTCTTCAAAGGAAAAATATGACCTAGACCAGAATTGACAAATAGATTTTAACAGGAGTGAGAGAATTCCAATTAATAGGTAGTAGGTTCCTAGACCAATGTTAAGCATTGTAAGACTAATTTAATCAGTATACAAAACTATCACCTTTAGCGGCGCCTGGATGGCTCAGTCGGTTAAGCATCTGCCTTTGGCTCAGATCATGATCCTGGAGTCCTGGGATTGAGTTCCACATCGGGCTCCCTGCTCAGCAGGGAGTCTGCTTCTCTCTCTCCCTCTGCCCCTTCCCCTGGTCCTCCTCTCTCTCTCTCCCTCTCTCTCTCCCTCTCTTTCTCTCGAATAAATAAATAAATAAAATCTTTTAAAAAAGAACTATCACCTTTACTGATAGGAAAATTGGAATGCAGAATGTATGTCTTACTTGAGGCTATCATATGACTACCTATGACTTTTCTCTTAAAAATTAAGCCTTGAAACCTAACCTTAGAGAGGACAGAACAGATCCTTTTCTAGCCAGTTGCTTGGAGAATCTCAGGATACTTCACAACCTATTGAGGTAGGATTGAGAAATCCAGAGAGAGAACAAGAGTAGAAAAAAACATATTAACAATAGAAAAGGAGTGTATTCCCCTTGCAGGCAGGTGAATTCCGGAGGCAGAGGAGTCGACATGTGGTGCCATGGCTGAACAGTGCCTTTTACCTGAACCTCACCTAGGAATTCCTCTGTTACAAAAAGGAATGAACAAGGGGTTTGAAGAAAATGAGCATTTTCCTCCTATTATTCTCAAGATATAATATATATATATATGGAAATGTTCCAGCGCTTCTCATGCTATTTTATCAGCCCGAGTAAGAATGCAGAGAGAGGAATGTTTCATTGTGTCTGCCATGGGTGTGGGTTAAAGGATCAGTAGCATATCTGCTTCATATTTTCTGTCCCTAAAGATGACCCTGATGGTATTCTAATCAAGGAAAATGATGAGAGAGAAAGGCATGGAGGCAGGGATAGGTAATTCAATCCAGGTAAAATAGTAACTATTCTGCTTTGATGAGGAGGGTTGTACTGGGGGATGCTGAAGGATAGATATTAAGGTTTTCAGTTTTGTTTTGTTTTTACAATTTTATTTCCTCTCACAAAGTATTCACAATCTTTCTTATTCTGTGTTCTTATCTCTTCCTCTTACATCTTTATATCTTGTAGAGCACTAGCAACTGGACACTTCTGGTTTTGTTGGGAAGAAGAACCTGTTTTTATCACTCTCTTTTTATTTGGCCAGACAAGCTTGTTCTGGAGGTTTCAGAGAATTTGTTCTGTGTAGCAGTTTTTGTTTGTAAGGTGGCCAAGTATCCAGAGGATTTTTAAATGTAGAAAGATAAGTGTGAGAAGAGGAGTACATAAGTTATGAAAAGCTCACACCAAAATTATTTTAATAATTCTCTTCATCTTTTTAGGTTCTCTGAGTACTTTTTTATATTTTAATTGTTTGTTAGAGCATAATCATTTTGAGGACAATGGTAGAATTTCTGGTTCATGATAGGCTCTTAGTTATACATTAACATGTTTTCTTGGGTCAGGAAATCTGGGTCAGTTTATCCATGATTGTACCTAAGAGGATGTATATATATGCAATTCCAGACAGTCTTGGAATGGTGGACAATGGGAGGGTAATGACTGCTATCCTGTCATATTTTTACAAGTTGATGTTACTACATTATTATCATTTGGCTTCAAATTTTGACAACACTGAAAAATCTGGAGACTGTAAGCAAGTTATTAAACCTTTGTAAGCCTTAATCTACTCACCTGTGCATTAGGGTTAACACTTTCTGCCTTGCCTACCTTACAGATTTTTATGAAGATAAGATGTAGCAAGGGAAAATTAGCAACTTTACAAATTTACATAACTTTTTATAACATCTCTGAGATAATTAAAATGGGTATAAAGTCATTCATAACCTAATCTCTAATTTAAAAATGCCCTTTCCTATAGGAACTTTATTAAACTCCATTCTGGGGGTGCTTGCACATCTGTCTTCTGCTCATGTTGTGATCCTGGATCCTGGGATCAAGCCTCACATTAGGCTCCCTGCTCAGCGGGAAGTCTGCTTCTCCCTCTGCCCCTCCCTCCCCACTTGTGCTCTCTCCTTCTCTCAAATAAATAAATAAATAAAATCTTTAAAAAAATAAACTCGATTCTGTATTCACCTCAAAACTATCCAAACATCACACACTGGTTAGATGATAATGTAGATACATCATTGTCTGTGATCTTGGCTAATGTAGAATGTTAAAAAGAAAAAAATAGCAAGCTTATGGGACCAATTGTCCTTAACTTAATATTAATATATGCTGAAGTATTATAAAATTGGAATTTGTTTTTGGTAGCTTACATATTCTTTTTTTAACTACAGAAATTCTTTTTTTAGCTATAAAAATGCATTTTATGAGCATTAATCTTGGTGTGAAGTCTATACCTGTTATATTATATATCATTTGATAGCCTTAGAGGACAGGACTTATGTAAGAAGTTAGATGTTAGTGTGGAAATGAAAAATATAGCTAATTTGTGTGTTTCATAGCATATTTGTCATGATTCATATTGGTAATGTGTCCGTATATCAACTCTGGGCTGCTTTCAACCATGATCTGTGTATTCTTTTAATGGCTAGCCTTTGTTCACACCTTTACTTTTAGTAGGTATTGTTTAAAACTGATGTGCCAAAACCATAACAGAATCATCATTTGTAAGTAAAGCTTGAAAACACATTGCTATGAAAATACTGGTTCTCACCTAAAGTATACTTTGGATACCGAAACACTGACTTGGGAACAGATTGATAACTGGCATTGTGTTACCCTCATAAGGAATTATTTTGGAACTAAATAAAATAATGTTGATTGTGCTGTATAAACACAGCAGGCTTCTCAAGTCTCAGTTTCATTTTATATTAAAATATTTGTCAGTAACTTGACTAATAAATATCATTTTAAAACTGGTAATAGGTGATCAGTATAATAATGTCAAGCATGTCTGTTTCAAACACCTATGCTTGTCATTGTAAAATACTGTGATGTACAAGTAAAAACAAACAAACAAAAAACTGTGAAGCCACAAATACTCTGTTTTTTGCCTCGTTAAAAATTACACTTTTGGAACTTCAGAAATGGACTTGGTTCTCAGACCCCCTTGTTTCTCTATCAGGAGATAGAAGGAACAAGGTTTTATTTTCCCCAAGCCCCGTTTCCTATTAATTCTAACTCCCTCCTTTCCAGGTCCATTTGTGGTCCAATCAATATTGTGAATGGTAGTGGCTCATTTTTGACTTTTTCTTACTCCCTAAAGACCAGTGCCCAGATGACCTTCACACCTTTCCTTGCTAGGTAGAGATTAGAGGAGCAAATGTAGTGCACCGATGAATATGTGACAGGGGACTCAATTTAGTACAGCCTTATTGTTTTGCAAAAGCCATACAACGAGCAAGAGCTGCTAGGGTCCCCACTACAGAGAACCATCTCTTTGCTGTATCCTGAAGGCAGAATGTCGAGGCTTAAATTATGTAGCTATGGCAAAAAGAATGAAATGCTAGGAAAGATCTTTGCATTCTTCAGAGGTCACTGTAACCCTGGGTCCAACTCTGCCTTACATATTACTGGATTGTGACATGTGTTCTTAAAAGTAATAAATGTTCTCAAGTTGAAGCAATTGATTATTAGGATTTCCGCTAGGATTTTGGGCTAACTCATAAAGAGCAAAAGTGAACCCGTATTTTTTGCTTAAAAAGAAATTAGCTAAAAATGAGAATCTCATCTTTGTAGGGGGGTAGCAGATAAGATAAACCAAGATAAGACTCGTCCAGTCTAAAGTCATTATAAATTTTTCTTTAACCCAACTGTACACAAATATTACTATAAAAATAAATAAAGTAATTTTCTCATGATTTTTTTCTAGGCAGCATTTTAACTCATTCCAAGAGTGTATTTACAGAGCAATTGGTACAGAAAAATAGTGATAATATCCAAATAACCAAAAGATTACTATTGCAAAGATTAATGATATTCTCTTTTCATTTAAATATTGTTGCATATTGGCAGCATTCTTTGCAAGGCCAGGTTAGTTTGCAGGAAACTCTAATTTATTTTAAATTTCATTTGACTAATGTTTGGTTTTCCCTTGGAAATATTTTCTTATAACTCAATTTTTGTCATTCAATGATAATATTTAATCTACTTTATATAAAATCACAAAATATTTGCTGCAGTTTTATCATTGTCATTGTTAATATCATTACTAGAGCCTGGAAAATCTACCTGAAATCTACATGAAACCCTACATATTAAATCTACTGAAAAATGGATTACTTGACTTTTAGTGTCAATTTGCTTAATAAGTAATTTCAAAGATTTTAATTCTGGCTAACAAGTTCCTAAAACTGCTCAGGATAGGTTTTATTTCAAAAGCCAAAATAATTAAGTTGACACACACAGATCCACATGAATCCACAACCTACTGAAACATCTTTGAACTCTTAAGAATACAAAATAGGATACTTGCAACATCACCAGCACAGAAATATCTGAGCCTGGTTAGTCTCAAACAAATTGGGAATGCTATTCACTCACTGTGATATTGAGAGGCTATGATGTCATTTCAGAGCTATGTAGATAGAGGCGAGACGAGGGGGAAAAAAAAAAGAAAGAGCTGATTCATGCTTAAAAAAAAAAAAAAAAGAAAGGAAGAAAAAGAAAATCCTAAATAATAAGGCAATGGCTCCAAAGCAGTGACCAGGAAATTACTTTCTGAGTAAGATGCTCCAGGGCAAAAGTCTTTCTTTAACAAATATTGTTTAAGGCAGTGAAATCTGTTTGCCATCATTTCTTTCCTCCCAGGTGATTAAATGCAGAAGAAAAACAGTCATTTGATAGCCACAGAAGCTATTTACTGAAAGTATATTCAATCACCATAAACATTATTTTTACAGCAAGACTAGCAAAAGATACTATGGGGGATCTCATAAAACATTTTTAAAAAGAAAAAAAATGTTACTGCCATGTATTTTTATGAGGGCTTCAGAGTGATCTGTATGCAGCTGTTCCCTCCAAGTACTGCCTGACATTGCAAGCTCTGGATTTGGAGACAGATGGCATAAAATTCAGTTCCCAAATGGGAGAGATTTCATAACGCTAAAGAACAGGTTCAGAGCTGGCTTTGTTTTGTGACTAAGGATAATTCCTGATTATTCTCTCTATATTTCTCATCTATAAAATGAGATAACCTGTTGTAATATAAGCACTAAATAATTATAAAGAATTTTATTGCCTACACATTTTAACGACAGAAAGAAATGAACAGAAAAACCTTCATGATATGTTCCCCAAATTGGAATTTTCTCTTTTCTTCCTTTCTCATCCTTTTGACATAACTAATTCTCTTTGACGTCACTCATTCTGTAGGAAAAGACTATCTCATTCAGTTCTCTGGGATTTACAAGTAGAACGCTGCAAGTTTTCGTATGGAAGAGAGAGGACAGACCCAAACTCGCAAGATGCAGACTGACGCACCCAGAAGTATGAGGGACTACAAAAGGTGGTTGATGTTGGATGAGATGGGAAGAAGCAGCTAATGTGATCCCTGGTGTGGGTGATTAAGGGCTTCCATCATGTGGAGCTGGGATCCTTTATCTAGGCTGACTAAAGAGACTACAGAGCCCCAGTGCTGGCTCCGTGATCCTCACATTGTCCTTTGGCTGTGACGTTCTCTTTTTTGTCTTAGCCTTCTCTTTCTGGGAAGGTATGAACCTTCCTTTCGTATGTCCTGTCTTTTTCCAGTCCAAGGGGAGGTGTTAACTCTTCAAATCTTTCTCTTAATGATGTAGATTTCTGAAGCACAAAGATAGAAAGGGACTCGAGATTTTTTTGTTTGTTTGTTTTTTGGTCAGTCCTATCATATCATCTCCAAGAAAAAGAAAATTGTCTAAATCGGTTTTTCTCAACATTGGCTGCACAAAGTACGATCTGTGGAAACTTTTGAAAAATACCGGTGTATGAGCCCCACACCAGAATAATATGTTATTCTCTTGAGAATGTGCTGAGAGGCAGATCACAACCTCCACCCCCACCAAAAAAAAAACCCAAAAACAAAAACCCAGGATGATATGTTATTCTTACTTTTATCATTACTCTTGCAGGCAAGAGTATTTTTTTTAAAGCACTCTAGTGTAGCCAAACTTGAGAACATCTAGTTTGATATTTGAAGGGAAGGAAAGGCAAAGATGAGAAAGGAAGGGAAGAAGGAATGGTGAGGACTATTAATGTTTTAAAAAGTATTTTGTTTATAGTAGTTTTAAACTATAAACTATGTGTATGTGGTTGTTTGAAAAGATCAAGCATACCTTCAGAAGTTTGTCACTACTCAAGGTACTCAAAAGTCTATATTACAGGCTTGAAAGGTATTTCAAGGGTATTTTGAGCACTGACAACATGGCTGGAATGTATGTGACATCTATAAATACAATTCTATAGAGCTGGAATCCACAATTCTGGCATGTTAAAACAAACAATATTATAATCTTAGTAATTTCAGTTTTTGTATAGTTTGTGGACATTGTCCAAAAGAACCCAGTGTAGCATGTGTATGTAAAGATTTAAAATAAAATCAATGAGAAATCTGTACTTTTTTAAAAGGGAAAGAGGACATTCTTGCTTACCCTCCATCAGAGGCTCATTATACTGTGACTTGTTATGGAAGCCTGGTCCTTGGAAATTTTTCCAAAATACCCCAAACTGTATGCATATTCTGATATAGATTTGCCTGACCCAGGTGGCATTTTCCCAAGTCTTATACACTGGCCTGATGTTTTTATTCTATGATGTCTTCTCTTGGAGTTTTTCTTTCTTTTTTACAGTTTCAATTTCCTCATTATTTGAATGATGTTTAAATCTGTCCCAGTCCCTTCATCCTCTTAAATACTGTTTGTTTTTTTTTCAAGTGATTGCTGAATCATTCCAAAGGGAATGTATTCATGATGTCATATGAGGATAGTTATCTCTGATTCCTTTTCATATGGACAGCTTAAGAAAGTATATATTTAATTTTAATGGTCGTTATTCCTTACTTTTGATGGCGTTGTCAATGAAAACAATGTGAGAGGCAGATCACAACCTCCACCCCCACCAAAAAAACCCCCCAAAAACAAAAACCCAGGATGATATGTTATTCTTAGAGCCCTAGGATATTCCTCAGATATATTTCAAAATATTTATGATAGAATTGTTTTATAAATATTCTTTCGGTATACTTAAGACTGATTGTATTCATACTACAAATAAGCCTATTTAAGTAATAAAATTCATGCATTTAGAAAGAGCATTAAGTAAAAATTTCTTTTAATAAATATAACAAATACCCTATCTAATTTTAATAATATGTTATTCTCTTGAGAATGTGCTGAGCTGCTGGAAAATGATTGATAATGGACATAGTACTTTACTGGCTTAATTTAATATATAGAGACATACATTTAAGAAAGTATCGAATATGATCTCTAGGGTACTGAGCTGAGTGAAGTTTTTTCCAAAATAGTTTAATTTTTTTTTATATAGAATATCGCCCCCTTCTCTCTTTGCCCCCAAAGCCTAACTACTGTTACATGGGGAAAAATATTTAGATTAGTTTCTAGGATTTTATTTATACCCAAATGATGTAATTAAAACAAGTTAGTATAGAATATACAATTATACCAAAGTGTGTATATGTGTATATTACATCCTTAGTTGCTAATACTCCAAATAGCTTTTAAATAACAATAGTAATGATGATAATAATAAAGACAAAACTAATTCTTAGGATCTTGATATTGCAGAATTTTTAAACATAAGCTATATTTTTTGAAGGGCAAACCACTTTACAAAAGCATACTTGTATAAATGAGAAGTTAAGATGGGCTTATTTTTATAAATAAATGGGCTTTTCATGTTGTATTTGTCTTAAAAACACCACAACATATTGCCAGAACTATCATAACCAGAGGCTATTTTGAAGTTATGCTGTGCACATCGCTAGTGGGCAAGGCCAGGCTGGTATGCCTGCTATTTTGCTTTCCGTAGGAAGATTTTTTTCAGATGATTGAATCATTTTTTATTTGATAAGCACTCACCTGCACAATGAGAGTGTAGCCTTCATTGCCCACTCTGGAATGTTTTTCCAAAAAGCTAGGGGACCAAGAAAGGTAATTGTGAAATATCCTATGAATGTTTGATTTTGTTTTCATCACTAAAGTGATGAGGAATTGGCATTCCGAGGAATTGGCATTCCAAGGAATTGGCAATAATTTGAAATGACTTCAACAGCTTGAACAAGTTTTCTTTCTCCATTTGCTCAAATGGATAGATATTCCTCTGGGTTGTCCAGAGCATTCTCTTTACCTGTGGTTTTGCTGGAATATTTCTCTAATCATATGGTCAGAGTCTTGAACATATGTCTCAGTTCTGCTACAAGTAGAAACTCATGTGATATCCGTAGGCATTTGGAAAGCTAAGTGGAAATATCCTCAAGACGGTTTCATGAGAGGAAGTATGAGATATTTTCACTTCTTCAAAGAAATAATAATAATAATGTTAAGATATAGAAAATGTTTTGGTGCCAGAGGCTGTTGAAACTGAGCTGTATTAAACTTGTAGAAGGTTGACCATAGTTTGCTGACTGGAGAGCCCTTGTCCAGCTGTAGGTGCAGATGTGTGCTTCCTTTAACTAGCTAGAGCTGGACCCCTGTGAGTGGAAGAGCATTCTCTGAAAGAATTAAAGAGAGCCCCAGATGGAGTCCTACACAGACCTCAGAAAGTCATACTGAGGGAAAGTGGAGTAAGAGAAAAATATAAATTAAGAAAAAGAGAAAATGCTTGACATCTGTCTCAAAAACATAAGAATCACATATAAGAATAGAGGTTATTGGTAAGTAATCAATAATTATTTCAGCAGCAAGAAAGCCTGTTACCTGTTCAATTTGTACAAGAGAAGGCACTTATCCTGAAAGCATCTGTTTTTGAGATAATTCCTACAATCATTCTGGGAGGTAATCTAGTCTAGTTCTTTATGTGAAGATGAGGAAACATAAAACCATAGTGGTTTAGGTCATTTTGTTCAAGCCTGGAGGAGTCATTGCCTAAGGTTCCTGTTCCTACAAACTAGCTTAGACTCTTTCAGAGAGCCAATTCCCAAAACATCCCAAAGGTTTTCCAGGGAAAAGTTAACAGAAATTGTATTCTCCATTAAAAAAAAAAAAATTAGCAAAAGCAGAGTGTTTGATAACTGAATATCTAAGATTGAAGCTAACTTACACTGGGATTTTTATTTTGCTGAGGGAACATTTCCACAAGAGTTTTTGTTCCTTCTTCTTTTACTTCCTTTTTTTTGAGATTTCTCTAAGAACGAATATCTCAGTAGTGCTCTCAACATGATACACTTAAAAAAGGACATATACTATTACCATTATCCTACTGAAATGCAGTGAAATTAAGTTTTCAGAAAGTTTTGATCTTTGCTTTTTGTTTCTTACAATTAGAGTTCAGTCTTTCTGAAAACGATGTCTATATTAGTTTCCAAGGACTACTATAACAAAGTGCCACAAATTGGGCTGCTTAAACAACAGAAACTTATTCTCTGGAAGCTAGAAGTCTGAAATCAGGATGCAAGTAAAGTTAATTCCTTCTGAG
Organism: Mirounga angustirostris; assembly: GCF_029215605.1. Classification (NCBI taxonomy): domain Eukaryota; kingdom Metazoa; phylum Chordata; class Mammalia; order Carnivora; family Phocidae; genus Mirounga; species Mirounga angustirostris. The sequence continues at coordinate 51,288,091 of NW_026991709.1, read as the reverse complement.
GGCTGTGAAGGAGAATTTGTTCCATGCCTCGGTCCTAATCTTGTGGCCTCAGAGGGGTTCCTCTGCTTGTTGACGACATTTCCCCTATGTTTTCACACCCTCCTTCCTCTATGAGTGTCTGTCTCTGTGCCGCAAGTTCCCCTTTTCATGCTTATAAAAGGTCGTATGGGACTATGACCTCATTTTAACCTGATTGTCTACCAAAACCCTATTGCCATATAAGGTCATGTGCAGAAGTACTGAGGTAAGGACTTCAATATTTTTGGGGGGTGGACACAATTCAACCCATAGCAATGTCCTAAACAGGATTAATAAACACTTAACATAATCTTACATCCTGATGTTTAAACATTTCATTTGATTATTTCCATCAGCATTTACTCCAGACCAGACTTATAACAAAACATCTCTCATTTTTATATGCCACCTCAAGCTTTCATTCCTATTTTTATATTCTTAGAATTGAACTTCTTAAAAAAAAACTGCTTTGTGTTTGTGATCTACATTTCCACACCCCACCTTCACTTCACTATAATATGTTTTCACGGTTTGCTCCTGATCAAGTTAATGATGATCTCCATTTTGCTAAATCCTTTTGAGAATTTTTTCTGGCCTTAATTTGTTTGTCTTTTCAGATCATTATTGAAAGATACAATCTCCAATGGGCCCTGAGCATCCCTGTATGTTCTTCCTTACTATGCCAAAAAAGCAAGTCCCTGACTACTCTTGGGACAATTTTCAGGGTTGTGTTTCCAGCAAACAACCCTGAGAAATAAGGTAACATTTTCCTCAGATAAAGAGCATACTTGCTTCCATCTAACTATGAAAGTGATTAATCTTCCATGCTTAGTGTTGCTCTTCTGTAATACAACCCACTGCATGTACCAGCATCCATAATAGGCACTTCACATCATTCCATGACACTTAGAACATATGGGAAACCAGTATGGCCATCATGCTGCCCCTATGACTACTCTTTTTGCTATGAATAATAAAGTCCTTTGTCTCTAGTCCAGGAGTCTTTTGTGTTCTTCTGGTATTCATAGGACAATAACAGACTAGCTTATTAGCTTGCTTATAGGGAGAACTTCCAGACCTTTTATAATTCTTGATAATCATTTGACATTATTTGACATTCTCTGGTCATGCCTATCAGATTTCCTTTGGAAGACGTTCCTTACTACTGGGTCATCAAATCCTGGGGTTTCTTAAAGGTCAGAAATAGACCTTTTTCTTATAGTATCTTGCTAGGAAATTTCAACACATTGCCAACTCTGGTTACCGTGGTGATGCCCAGATTTATTTCCCTAGCCCAGAGCTCTTCTCTGGTATCTCAATATATCCAACTACTGACTTGACATATCACTTGGCTATTTCAAAGATAACACAATTCATGATGTACATGACCAGATTCATGGTCTTTCTTTTTAAACCTGGTCCTCTTTCACTATGCCTTCTCACAGTAGATGACATGGCCATTTATCCCCTTGCTCAGGCCATTTTCTTCTTCCTATCCCTCACTACTCTATCTAATCTGTCACCAAGACCAATTACCTTTATCATCTCAATATCCAAGAAATCTGTTTTTCTCTTCATCGTTACCTTCATTCTGTTTTTAGCTACCATTATGTTTTAAGTGGACTTCCTAATGTGTCCCCTCTACATTCATTCTGCTCTCTCTCCAATCTGTTCCCCAACTGAAGCCTGAGTGAATGATCACTTTAAAACTCACATTGAATCATGTCATCCCTCTGTTTAAAACCTGCTTAAAACTTTCATTGCACTTAAAGTAAATATCATCGGTTGACTCCTACTTGTTCTTTTGATCACAGCCTACGTGAAGCTGTCAGTGACTTCCTATTTGGATTTGGATCTTTTATTACACACTTAGATATAATGTTGTTCCTTTTCTTTAGAGCACTTTTGCAGATGGTCATTACATACCCTTAGTGTGACTGTTTAATTAATGTTTATGTTTCTTCTCCCCAGGTAAGCTCCATGAGAGTAAGAACCCATGTTTGAGTTAGCTTACATTGTATCTTTAGCAAGCACTACAGTGGTTGTCCTCAGATTGGCGCTCAACTATTTGAGAATGAACAAAAAAGAATGAACACTTTAGATAAGCTGCCATACATTTTTCTTTATCATAAAATGTTTGTTGTGACTTAGCTAACAATTTATATCAATAGGATGTTTTAAAATTATATCTCAAGTCATTTTAGCCTTTACTTAAAATTCCCCATGACTTCCTATCACAATTAGAATGAATCCAAATTCCTTACCTTAGCTACAAAGGTCTACACAATTTATTCCTAGCTAATCCAGGACCGTTCTTGTAGCACTCATTTTATTCGCAAGTGCAATAAAGTCACACTGGATGCTCCTCTTTCATTTCCACCCAGAAGCACGTCGGACAACTGTCCCCCTTAATCTTTGCCTCATTGACTCCTTTTGTCACTTGAGATCTCAGCTTAAATCTTAACCAGTGATTCAGTCTCTCAAATCTTAACCAGTGATTCAGTTATTCTCTCCTCAGTACTTTTCACAGTTTGATATTTTTCCCATTTGTCTATCTATTTACAGTCCATGTTCTGTCACTCCTCTACTCCACACACACACACACACACACACACACACGTATGCACACAAGCACACATACCTCACCCTGCTAGAAAATTCCTTTCATGTAGACTTTCTTGTTCCTTGCTGTATCTCCAGGACTTAGAAGAGTGCTAGATACATTGTAGTCACTCAACAAATATTTTTAAAATAAATAAACACATTCTTAAAGTTAGGGGTCAGGAAATTTCCTTGGTTTAGGTTGTTAAAACCATTTCTTCCATTACCAAATGTGAGAGTGATTATGATTCCTAACATGGCTCAAAATATTTTTTTTTTTATAATTTGAAGTTTGTCTTCAATTCAACAGGGAATCAGTAGAAATATGACTTTTCTGTTTTCTTCATCACTGGTTTACTTTGAAAACAGTTGCCTATTCCTTCTAACAAAGTAAAACTGGGCAAAGATTTAAACTAATGTGACAGAATCTTCTGACATTTAATTTGGGGTTAATGTAAACAGAGAGGAACCAAATTGTCCCTTAACAATCCTCTGATCTCAAAACGTACGCACCTTCTGTACTTCAGTGTTTGTATTTGAAAGCAACGGGCTGTGCAACCACAAGCATTATAACACAGACAAAAGTAGAACTTATTTCAACCTTTTTACCTTTACGTTGGGTATTTATAATTTTTTCCAGTTCTTTAAAGGTACTAACTTAGTAAGAGCAAGATAGCTCATACTCTTTTCCTTTGAATTGCATTGACTTCGCAACTATGCATTAAAGCTCGAAATCTACAAGACTCCTAAGAGGAAGTAAGGACATGTTTAGAAAGAAGTCGGAAAAAATTTTAGCATTTATTTGATCTGGAGGAAGAAAACATCCTTCCAATGCAGCTTAGCACTCCTTTTTTTTACTAGCTTCCATTAGGTAAAATAAAGTATAAATTCTCCTACACTGTTGACAATCTTTCTGAGATATGTTCTGGTCTTTCAGAGTTAGCCTTAGGCAAAATTTTGAAATATTTGGAATTATCTTTGTGGATCTTATATTAGTGCTTACCTTTATTTTGACATTGCCAATCCATTGCATCTAAAGGTCTAACATTTTAGCTCTTCATTTTTATCTTTTCTTGGCAGTGTGCCATATTCTGTGACTTTCTCTTCCATTTCCCTCCCCTCCTCCCCCATCAACGGTCCTGCTTAATCTGATTAACAAATTCAAACTAGTTCGGAAGAGCTAATTAGTTAGTGCATTGCCCTTTTAGGAAATGCCTTTCTCTTTAAACCAGGGGCTAGGGGCTATCCCTTCACTCAAAAAATATGACTTTAATGATCTTCCTGCTTAAGGCTTTACAGGTTTTTGTTTGTTTTATTTTTGATTTTGTAATCAAGTAAGAACAAAGGAATTCAATTTGAACTGACAAAAATATTAAGAATGATAAGTCCAACAATCACACAGCTTTGTGGAAAGGAAGACCATGATTTGGCTAATATATTAAATAACAGCTCTGATGAATTTTGAAACACATAGCCTTTAAAAGGGCACAAGGCATATGATGACACATCACCAAGTTTGTCACTTCAGACAGGTGAAGTGTAATCTAGTACCTGGTGGCTAGGTTGTCAGGGAGATAAAACCCAAGGCCCTTTCTGGAATATCAGTTAATGAAAAAGACAACAAACATGGCCAGTACCAATTGCAGGATGCAATCAGGAAGGCTGATTGTGAACAGTTCTCATGGGTTGTTGTCAGAGCACAGTTTCATGTTTCTCAATTTAGGTGCCTTTTCAGGAGTTGGAATCCACCTTGTATTTATTCTAAGGTAGCTGGGATCTGGTACTTTGTAAAAAGAGGGCCCTTTGGAGAATCAGGTCCGCCAAAAGGTAGAAGCAGAGTCTCTTGCTTGAAACTCTGGATCCAAGATTCTTTACTGAGAATTAAAATGTTCATTATTTCCTACCCTTCTTCTTTAATTTTCTATTACAATTCAAGTATAAGTAGGCATGAAATGATTATATGGCAAAATCTCCATCAGTCAATAAGCAGCCTAGACAAATTAAGCAAGATAGTATTTGTTCAGTGAGGCACATTCTGTTTGTCAGTAGTAAATGCTTTATAAGAGGCAGGAATTATCTGAACGTAGTATTATTATTAATAATATGATCTGCAGCTGTGAGTTGGGCAGTGAGGTACTGTTCTGGTTTTTAGAGATAGTTAGCAACTTATCTTTTTAAAGTAAAGAATGGTCTTCTAGTCAGCACTCCGTCTAGAAGATATATTTTTCACCTAAAGCCATTGAACTCAGTAAGACGAAGACTTATACTAGGGAATGGCAGAACCGCTTTGCTTTGGAGAAGAGCATGAAGGGTGGAGGTGAGTGGTCTCGTTGGGAACAGTACAGACTGGGGTAAGTAAGTGCTGTTTAACAGATCCTGGCTAACATATATGTATTTAGCACTTAATACACATATATGAATATAGAAGTAACTATAGATATATAGAATATATATAGAATACATAGATATATATGAATCCACTTAATTGATATATTGCTATCTCGGTTTCTAATCTTTAAAATGACTCTCTATGATGACTATTTCCCTCATTTTATATATAAAAAAAAAATTGGGCCTGAAGTAATTTCAATGAGTCTTAAAGCTGTATATAGTTCTATATTATTTTAAGGTTTTCTGGCTCCAAGGCTTGAATCATAGACCACTTTAAGAAAGAAATCAGAAGATAATGATGGACTAGGGTAGTGGAAGAGCTGGGCAAGGATGGGTGCAAAGACATGGTGTAGCAGTTTGGATACTAGACATTCCTGGATTTGATGAAAGCTCCATTAGGTACCACCTGGGATATCTTGGTCAATATAATTAATTGTCATAAGCTTTGGTTTCTTTATCTTTGATATGGGGCTAATGATACTTCTTAACAGAATATTGTGAGGTTTTATGAGATAAAATATGTAAATTGCTTCATAAAGAGTAGTAGGCTGGTCTGGCACATCAGAAGCTTGGAAGTTGCCACTCTGTCCTAACAACAAGTGAAGAAACTGAAAATCAACAACTCTTCTTATATCCATAAGGTGACAGGACAAGCTACTGCCTCCAAAATTGGAGAAACTAACAGGTGAACAGAGAAAATCAGAACTTACTAGGGTAGAAACCCACAAGTAGAAACATCAGTGAGAACCAGTGTTGGTGTAGGAAAACCTGAACTATAATTGATGAATTGCTGGAGGATCGGTGTGGGTAAGTCTGAGAGTTACATAGTCCAGGGGACTGAGTCATGAGGCAGGAGGTGGAGGGGCACATTTTTGTGCATTTTACCTACAGGAACTTCTGGCAGGGGAAGGGGAAAATGGACCATTTTGAAATATGCCAGAGCTTTCTATTCTTCTTAATAAGGTCTGCCCTCAGGAGAACCTATTTAACCAAAGCCTAGTTTGTTGGGGGTTTACCAGGGCCTAACTTACCTGAAAAAAATACTTCACCCTGCTGTAGCCATCCTATTCCACCTAAGGAAGGGAAAAGAGCTTAAGAAGCACTCGTGAGGTTCACAATCCAGAAGCACAGGCCCACTAAAAGACTGAGACCTAATTATAGGGCTGTAGAATGCTTCCCTTCCCTCACATCTCAACACCACATTATTAAAGGCCCATTTACAGCAGTTCCTTTTATCCAGTACATCATGCTCAGTTATAAAGAAAATATCACAAGGCATTCTGAAAAGCAAACCAAACCAAAAAAACAAAAAACAAAAAAACAAAACAAAACAAAAAAACAAAAAACCTCCCACAACAACAAAACAAAAACAAAACAACCCACAAAAAAACAGTTTGAAGAGACAGAGCAAGTATCAGAACTAGACTCAGATATGTCAGAGATGTTGATATTATCAGACTGGCGATTTAAAACAAGTATGATTATTAATGTGCTAAGGACTCTAATGGATAGACAACATGCAAGAACTATAGATGCTATAATCAGAGAGATGGAAATCCTAAGAAAGAATCAAAAAGAAATGCTAGAGATCAGAAACACTGTAACAGAAATGAAGAATGCCTTTCATGAGGTTGGTAGTAGATTGGATGCTGAGAAAAAGATCTTTGAGCTTGAAGATATCTCATTGGAAACCTCTAAAACTGAAAAGCAAATAGAAAACAGACTGGGGGAAAGAAAACCCAAACAGAATATCTAAGAACAATGGAACAACTACAAAACAAGTAACATGTGTGATGGGAGTACCAGGACAAGAAAGGGAGAAAGGAAGAGAAGAAATATTCAAAACAAAACTGAGAATCTCCCCAAATTAATGTCAGATGTCTAACCACAGATCCAAGAAGCTCAGAGAACATCAAGAAGATAAATGAGAAAACAACAACAACAACACAAAAAACAAAAAACACTACATCAAGACATATCATATTCAAAATACAACAAATCAAAGATAAAGAGTAGTAGGCATTCAATGATTAGAAGAAGAGGACCTCAAAAATTGTATGTAGCTTCAGTTTACTGATATAACTGTTACTTGGTAAATTGCATGTAGATAAGGCCATAATGAATCTAGTAATAAGGAACTGATGATTTTGCTATGTTTTTAATAGTATAAAGACAAAAGGACTTCTCATTATTAGGGAGAGGTATGGAAACTGATGGACTATGGGCATTTGTAGCCATCCTTATGTTGCCCAGCACTTTTTTTTCTTTCTGTGTTTGTTGCCCAGCACTTTTTATAGATTGTGGCCTGAATGGGTTGTATCCTTAGTTACTTTGCCAGATAATAAGGAGCCAATGCAAACATTAGTGTCAGCACATAGATTACCCTTCACAGGGGGGTAAGGGAGAAATCATTCAAAATTGAATGAAAAAAATATAACGTTTGTGTTCTATTGGTTTAAAATCAAATTGTGTGCAAAACGTGGCAGATTATTTTCTATATGATGAGATGTTAGCAAATAACATATTATTTCACATACCTGTCACCTCAGCCCATACCACCTTGGCACTATATTTTTTACTTCGTATTAAAAAAAATCTAGGGATTTTTTTGTGTGTGAATTATTTGAGGTCATGAAAGGGCAGGAGGGTCTCAGTCTTTGTATTTCTTATCACTGCCTCTCTTCTCTCATCACAACATTTACCATGATGAATTCTAAAAAGGTTCTTGTTCTCTGAGGCTCCTGCTGGCTCCATCTCCTTCCTGAACTATTGTAGCAGGGGTACCCAGAACATGGTAGAACTTCACTTGCAGGACATAAAAATGTGGAAACTTGCTCAGGTTCCTCATCTAAAAGTCTTGACAGAGAGAAAGGAAGAGAATGCCACAGAACAAAGTAAAACTCTTCCAGTTAGAATCTGTGGTGATTCCACAACTAATCTTTTTCTTCTATATTGACTCTAGAAATGTCAGTAAAGCTTTTGGATTTTTATCCATCCTTATTTTTTTAATAACAAAAACTCTTTATTTCTTATTCATATTTTTTCAACCTGTAGATCCTGAAAAAATATTTTATTTTGTCAAAAATATTAACAAAGGCAAACATCACAGTACAGCACTATAGGAGAGGAATTTGTACTCACGTTATCATTGTGCTGGATTCACTTGCATAATTTGAAGATATATGGCCTGGGTCAGGGACTGATTTCTCTCATGTCCTGCATGGCATTAGAGAACACACTAATATTTAATAAATCATATTAATACCGGAATGGAGTTATTTTGTGTGGGTGGAGTGTGCAAAGGCCTACTTCCTTATATTTATAGCATTCTTTTAAGGTCATTGCTAGAAATTTAGCTTTTCAGATTCAATCTTGCTCTGATGGGATCAGGTGAGGTCTAAGTTTTATTTATTTATTTTTATTTTTATTTTTTTAAAGATTTTACTTATTTATTTGAGAGGGAGAGAGTGAGAGAGAGCACATGAGAGGGGGAGCGTCAGAGGGAGAAGCAGTCTCCCTGCCGAGCAGGGAGTCCGATGCGGGACTCAATCCAGGGACTCCAGGATCATGACCTAAGCTGAAGGCAGTCGCTTAACCAACTGAGCCACTCAGGTGCCCCATGGGTCTAAGTTTTATATTTCCTCTCTTGAGAAGGAATATTTAGGAAATAAACACGGAATTTGGAATTTGGATTCTCTCCATTTCAATAGAGAACATTTTATAAACCGATGGTTATTCCTAGATTTAGGGAAAAAGAGATGCCAGATGGTGAGGGTAAAAAGCAATGTTCAAGCTGAAAATACTACAATAATAGAGAGAGAAATATAGAAAGAGCTATATAATAAAATGTTTTTCAATTATCTGTTTTATCTATTTCAAGCTTTCTGTAGATTGAAGCTTCTTCAAGAATATGAGTTGTAACTTCAGACTCTTAAGAGGCCATCACAAACAAAATGTGAGTAAAAATACAGTAATATATACCTTGACAGGATGCTTTCTGAATTAAGTTTTAGAGTTTCTAATTTCTATCTTTTTATGAAGAGGCCTATATTGCAAATTCTCTAAAAATAGCTGATTGGCCTTGATTGAGGGCTTTACTCATGAACAAGTTTGATGAGTAAATAGTGTAAGTTCCTCTGAGTGGTAGAAGTAGGTTAGGACAGCGGCCAAGACTTCATTCTGCAAATATTTATAAGCATATTTTATGATCTGAGGCCTCTGTTTGGTGATCTACTTTCAGAAGTGAGGGCAGGGAACTCAGGGAGAGAGGATTGAAATACATTGATGGTGAGGGAACGAATTTATTGAACTGCCTCCGACATAGAGTTTTAAAAAGTAAAAACTCTTAGCATCAGAGAGGACAATTCAACCCAAAGATGCATACTTTCATATGGTTAGTAAAAATTCTGGATTCTTCATTTGAAACTTGATCTTTGAAAATGTTGAGCGATCCAACCTATGCAAATCCATGCCATGTCACCAAGTATGTACTTCAAAAGTTAAAGATGGACTTAAAATGTCCGGATGGCATTAGTCTGCACTGTCTCTTTGAGTATGAAATAAAAAGAAATGGTGACTGTAAGGAATAGCTGGTTTTCTACATTTGTAAGAGCAGTTTGTGTGTGAGTATGTGTGTGATTGTTTTATTTCTGATTTTTAGGCATGTTATACTTATAAATCTTAGGATGAAATTTTAATCAATTCTGTACTAGATTGCTTGTAATGATTTCTACACTGATTTTCCTTACCTCTCTATGCATGTCCCTTTGCAATGTGACTTAACCACTTCTCCAGTCAAAAGATAGAATCTATTCCCCACCTCTGGAATCTGGACTCATCTGTGACTTGCTTTGACCAATTGAATATGGTAAAAATAACATCCGATTCTTGTTTTCAACAGACCTTGTAGTTTCCACCCTGCCTTTTTGGAATGTTTCTACCATCATGTGACGTCTTGCCTACCATAAGATGAAAAGCCTCATAGAGCAGAGGTGAGTCATTGCAGCTAATGCATTTGAGAGGGACCAGCTGAGAGCCAGCAGCAATCATTAGAAATGTGATTGAGGCTATCATATGTCTTCCAGCCCCAGTTCAACCACCAGATGACTTCATCCACTTGAGTGACCCTGGAAAAGATTAGCAGAAGAATTGCCCAGATGAGCACCTAGCCCAAACTGTAGAACTGGGACCAAAAAAATGTTTGTTGTTTTAAGCCACATTTTGTGGTGGTTTGTTATGCAGCAATGCATGATTGAAATACATTCCTAGCATTTAATTTATTGAATTTCATTCATGTTGTCCCTTAAGCAACAATCTTACCTTGATTTTTACTTGAAATTGCTTCACTGCTGATGCATTAAGTAGCAATGTGTATTGGGTACTTTCTACATGCAGTGTGTGATTACACACCTCCTACCTCCTTGGGCTTTACAAAAGGAAATAACCAGGAATGAGAGGCATTCCTTGATCTTAATGAATTACAGGTTCCTGTTTTGCCAGATAGTTTAACTTAATGTAGTGAAATAAAGCAGACAAAGCTTGAAAAACAAACAAACAAACAAACAAAATTAAAAGGAAATAACCAGAAAAGTTTTTGTCCTTATACATTGATATAGTAAATCAACACTACAGGTTAAGAACACTCTTTTAAGAATCTATAGAATAATTTACATTTCACTCTGCCACATACATGGACATATTTACCAAAGACTTAACATTAGAAGGTTGTAAAGAAAAGCAAAGGAATATCAGGGGGGAATTCTGAAGGATGAATTTTGACATGAGCCTGGAGAAAGAAAAGCTCTGTGTACTAATGAAATTCTGAATAATAAACAGTGTCAAGGAAAATTAGAACTGGTTCCCAAGAAGGCTAAGAAGCCTCAAAATTATTTTAAGTGTCTGTTAATAAGCTTTCAGCACTGTTGCATATTATATAAATTTTGTTGTGTTCATTGATATTTGAACCATTGTTTCTACAGTAGGTGTTGCCAAAATCCCAAACAAATGTTCTCTGGGAACAGGGCCTGCTTCTAACTTAGAAAAAAAAATTCTTTTTTAGTATGTCTCTCTCAATGTTTACCATAATCACTGAAGAAACAGTTATGTATTTTAAATTGTTTCCCTTTATTTTCCGATTTTTTTCTCCCCTCTCCTCTCTCTCACCTTCCCTTATTCCTTTCTATCTATCATTTCAGTTTATTTGCTCTTTGTCCTGAAAGGTATTTGAAGAGTGGTAGGATATTGAAATTAATCGTATTGTTAGTAAATAAATGTCTCTTTAGAAAGCAACTTAGCATGTTAATTAAGTTAGTGCAGGAAAGGAGGGCAAGAAACAATAATTACCACCGATATCAAAATCTAAAACACCTCCAAAGTAGTTATTCATAGGTTATAGAGCTAGAATAAAGAGATTATTTACAAAAGAAGAAATATAAATGGAGCCCCCCTAATTCACCCTGGCTTCCTCTGCAGCCACCTCTTAACCCTCTTGTCTTTTCTCCTGATTCAACCAGACGTTGTGAACACTTAAATCAGAGAATTGATTCCAAAGTGGGATATAAGTGTTGGTCTTAATTGTATCAGACATTAATATCTTGCATTGCAAATAATTGTTGTTTTTCTAAATGACTCTTATTGGGACACTTCAGTTTGATACTTTGGTGCCTCTCTAGAAGCAATGTGTTGCTAGACCTTATTGCTAGGCAACACCACATAGTGAGAAAAGCTGAATTCCAAGGTTTTAGTGTCAGATTAAAAAATATTCTTGATCTATAATTTAATATTAAATAACATGTACATCTACACGGTATCTTTGATATACATGAAGCCAGAACTTATTTTAGATGATCTAGCAAGTTTTCTGATCAAAATGTGATTTCTTTCAAGTTACAAAAACTTTAAAGTACATAGCATGTGTCATCTTTAAAAAATTCAGTAAGAAATTTCATTATAAACAAATCTAGTATTTTATAGTTGTGCAACAATTAGCTATACCCAGCTGACATTTTCATGAAGAGTGGCACTCCTAACAAACATTTATGAAATGAAAGTGTTGGTTGGGAGATAATTTTCCATGGGTCTCTTGTGTTTCTGCATGTTTTACAAGCAGAGACACTGACAGCCTTTTATGCAGGCTGTCTTTTTGAGGATGTTTGCATAAGAAACAATTTTGGAAGGTAGAGATAGTGTCTCCATTTGGAGCAAAAGCAGGTTTGCTTGTACCCTTGAAAGAGAGTAACAGTGGCTCCTTCTGGAGTGAAGGGCAAGCATGTTTACTGCCTGTTATAGGAGGTTCAAATTCTCTAAGCTCTGTGTTCTGCTCTGATAATGCAATTCACTGTGTTTACAAGTATCACTTGGCTCTCTGCATCACCCTGTGGGAAATGGGGCTTAGGGAACCTATATAAGAAATAACAAATTCTCTGGCTATTGTTGTTTCTGTGAGTAAGAAAGTCTTTTTTCTCTGACCCAGAAGTCCTGGATTTCTGACAGCATCCATGAGACTGGCAGGCTAACTTGTTAGCCTGAAAGTAGAGTAAATTCTCAGACCCTTCATGGTTCTGGACAGAAGGCACACTTTCATTGATGCTGAATGTTATAAATGTATCCAACCAAAAGAAGCTTTAGGAGACTCTGACTTACAAAATAGGGAACAAAGAAGAAGAACATAAAAATATTATTTGTAAGTAACATCATGGAATGTGGGTTCTAGGTAATGTGGTTAACAGTGTATAATTTGTGCCTTATCTTTAGTTGTCATTTGTTCCTTGTTAAGGAAGTTTAACCATGAGCTAAGATGTCAAGGAGAAATTCTTTCGGGTAGGCACACCTTCCCAGAATTTTCAATATCATTCCATTTATGCATTTTTCATTGTCCAAATACATATCTGTGATCATGACTCATTCAAGGAAAATCAAATTACTGACACCTGATCTTAATATATACTACTGGTTCTCATGTTTTGATACACATGAAAATTACCTGGAGAATTGTTAAAACACAGATTACTAGGTTCCGTTCCTAGAGTTTCTGTTCCAGTAGCTCTGGGACAGCCTGAGAATTAGCATTTTTAACAATTTGCCTGGTGATGCTAATGTTTTTGATCTGAAGAACAAACTTTGAGAACCATTGTATAGAATGGTGTTTGAACATGGTACAACATATTTAAATCATTTAGAATCATACCAACCTAGGTTAGGATCTCAATTCTGCCATTAACTAGCTATATAACCTTGGAAAACATAATTTCTCTGAGACTCAGTTTCTTCAACTGTAAGATGGGAAAATAATAATAATAACACCTATTTCAAAGGAATGTTTTGAGTATTAACTAATCCATGTAAAGTGCTTCGCATAGTGTGTGGCACTTAGTAAGTATCCCCAAAATGATAGCATTATTATTACATGACTATATTCTATAGCAACTTCTTTTTACAATAAAAATTCAGAAAAGAATTTGTGAAATATTAAAATCTTCTCTCAGTTCCTTTAAAATACTGTTAGAATGGTAATATAAGTACTTATTATATAAAAAAGATACAAACCTAGGGGCGCCTGGGTGGCTCAGTTGTTAAGCATCTGCCTTTGGCTCAGGTCATGTTCCCCGGGTCCTGGGATCGAGCCCCACATCGAGCCCCACATCGGGCTCCCTGCTCCGCGGGAGGCCTGTTTCTCCTTCTCCCACTCCCCCTGCTTGTGTTCCCTCTCTCGCTGTGTCTCTCGCTGTCAAATAAATAAATAAAATCTTAAAAAAAAAAGATACAAACCTATTTTAAATATTATAGAACTGTATAATAGTATTTTTATTAAATCAGCATGTGATTCCTGAAGTATATCATTTACTTGGACAAGTTTTCCCAGACTTCATTACAATGTCCACATGTATAACAAAACTTTTTTGGCTATTGAGGCCTGCTTACATTCCTGTAAATGGTATCATGCATATATCCTTCTTACTGTTGTGATTGTTTTCACTTAAAATTGAACATTACTTCATGATTTCTATGGCAGCAGATTACTTTGATTTTTCCAAAATTTGCCATAAAATCTAAGGAAGTCCACCAGGAGTTATGAGAAAAAATCATCAACTTCCGATGTGATGATTTTATGTTTTATGAGGAATTTTTCCTTTTTTTCCCTCGAATTACTTTCCGCTAGCAAGGAATTACTTCCTCTTTTTAAAAAAATATTTATTTATTTGAGAGAGAGAGAGAGAGAATAGAGGGGATGGGCAGAGGGACAGGGAGAGAATCTTCAAGCAGACTCTGAACTGAGTGTGGAGTCTGATGGAGGGCTCAATTCCACGACACTGAGATCACAACCTGGGCCAAAATCAAGAGTTAGATGCTTAACCGACTGAACCACCCAGGTGCCCCAACTTCCTTATTTTTAAGTATCAGAAAAAGGAAATCCATAAGAAGCACCACGTTCCTTATTACAGAGAAGTTTATTTTCTAAATGTCTTTGTCAGTATTTCTATATGTGAGTGTGTTAGTGTGAGTGCATGCCCACACACATACATAATTCTCCAATAACAGTAATAAGGCACAGATGTTTTTAGAAGTCTACTTAAATCCTTGCAAATCAAAGTGTGGGCCACAGACAGGAATTTTAACAAAATCCCTAGGTGAGTCTTGTTCACTTTAAAATTTGAAAAGCACTGATTTAATAACATCTCTCACAGCGTGAATTAATTTCTTTTATTCAATTGTTGCATATTTCTTCTTTCTGTTAAAAGTAATGCATGGTCTGTGATGCTCTTGCAGGAAGAAATAAAGAGAAAATATGTTATTCCTCAAGGAATTAATGTTATGTATCTATATTAAAATTGCATAACATTGGATGAATTATTTTCAGGCTCACACAGAAATAGACATGAAATGGTTAAAGGTAAATATTTAGCCTCTTACATCATAGGGTAGGTTAAGAAGGAGAGAGCTAAATGTTAGTCTCAGTAACTCCTGATGCCCATTTTCCTACCCAAGAGAACTTATTATTCTTCCTAACAAAGTGCTGAGTTTAGACATCCGACTCATTGCTCCAGCCTGGTGAGCAATGCAGGCAGTGGCCAGAGAACAGCATGCAGTGGACTGCAAGGATAGAGCTGGGATTCAGCCTGCGCCCTAAGAGAGAAGTCATTCTCAAGGTCATACATAACAGGTGGCAGGTATTTATCAGGGAGGTTTTGAGGGCAATATGCTTTATACCACTGACAGAAACAAGGATCTAAGTAGCAATTAAGAATTTTCTGTGATCGGTAATTAGAGTCATGATGCAAGCTTGAAATCATTTCAGGAAGAATTATATGGGGCTCTTACAAGAGAAACAGCAGAATATGGATCACTAAGAAGAGAAAGCCTGTCTGCACTAGACATGGGAAGTTCTTCAAATCTTCTAGTGGGTTTTCATTAATTCCCAGCCAGGAGGAATTAGAAATTAATGATAATTATAACAAAAACCTTATGATATAGACTTCTTGGTTATAATTATGAAAACTGCCTCCATAGTGAGTGTTCATTTGTGTCCATAAAGTCAGTAGATAAACTTTTTCTCCAGGTATTGCCATCAACGGCCATCAGACTCCTTGGATCATATTGATAACTGACGTACCCAGAATGTAATACCTTGCTTACAAAACTAATTTATGAATAGGGGAGGTGCATGTTGCAGTGGATTTAGAAATGGGTCTGGTACAAAGTGATTCCATTTATCAACTTCAAAGAATTTCCTTATATTCTCTTTTAAGACTCAAGAAGAAGTTGGTAGATTAGTCTATTTTTTTTACTTTGCCTTCACTCTCTCTTTTCAGTTTCTTGTTGGTAATGTTGTTTCTATACTTCTAAAAAAACATATTCAATGTCTGTCTATTTTATCTTCTTTATCTGTCTTTTAATTGAAGTTCTATAGTGAAGTATAATCAGTGCTTGTCCCCAGAACTTAGGCTAACACTTCTCCTTTGATTCCCATCCAGGAATGTCATACCTACTTGTTTGTGAAGGATTCCCTTTCTTATGTCTTTGCAGATTTTCAAACAGATTGGTACAGTTTTAGGAATGTTTATTCTTATAACTTCAGTATTATTTTTTACTCTTTTTACTGTAATCTGCACATCTATAACATTTTAAAACTGGAAATAGCTCAGACATTTTTCTGTGTTAATTGTTCTATTTGTTTCCACACTGACCTCTCTAAATTGTTCTAATTTTTTCAGTTAACTTTTCTATTTTCCACATATATTTTCTTTTTATTGGCAAATAATTTATATGGCATTTACACATTTTATTCATTTTAATATTTGTAATTACATCGGCTAGCACTTACAGAAATATTTTAAACAAGGGAAGAGATATTGTGGACTCTTGCCCCATTTTTTATCTTAACAGAAATTTGGGGAAATGATTTATTTTAGATAGTTTTATTACATTTTCATCTATTACATTTAATGGTAATGTCTGATGAATTTATTAGATAAATATGGGACATATATTGGAACAATTAGGTATTTGGGTCCTTAAATTACAAATTACATTATGTTCAAAGAATGTGGCATATTTTTTTTTTTCTGCTATGTAGAATTTTTTGAGATTCTGGCTGTTCCATAAGACTGTGAAAAGTCTATGTGTGTGCAAATACATTTAATTGTGCTACCCGAATTGTAGTTTCAGTTATTTCTAATCCCCTTTGTTTCATTACATGCTGGGTTTTTAGAAATGTGCATTAAAATCTCACATTGTGTGTCAATTTTTAATTTAACCAGTCTAGCATCTATTATTGCAAGTCATTATTGCAAGTCATATTATTTGATGAATATTGGATCTTGACAATTTTTTTAATATTTTGCTTCACCTATCCTATTTAAGCTTTTCTGACTTAATTCCACTTTATCTGATATTAGCAGTGTTGTACTCAATTTCTATTAGCCGGCATTAATCTGTTAAATCTCTTGTATCTCCTCTTCATTTTAAACATTTTTGGGTCATTTGTTTTCCCCACTGTAAAGAGTATACTGATGGATTTTTTAAAAAGTGAGCAAAACAAAGCACTTTTTTTCTTTTTCTTTTTCTTTTTTTTTTGAGAGAGAGAGAGCATGCATACAAGGGGGATGGGCTGGGGGGGAGGGATGGGCCAGGGGGGAGGAAGGGAAGAAGGAGAGGGAGAGAGAGAATCTTAAGCAGGCTCCACGCCCAGTGCCAGGGCAGAGCCTGACACGTGCCGCACGATCTCATGACTCTGAGATCATGACCTGAGCAGAAATCAAGCATTGGACACTTAACAGACTGAGCCACCCAGGCATCCCCAAAGCACTTTAATCTGAGAATTTCCCAGTAGGAACATATATTTCACTCATAGTTTTATTATGAATACATTTGGATTTATGTTTGTTGTATTTAAATGACTTTCTATTTTATATCTTTTATTATTTCTCTTTTTGTCCTTTTTCTCTTTTTGACTGAACAGGTTTTCTTTGTCCCATTTTTTGCATTAAGTTTTGAAAGCTTTTAATGTATCTAGCGATTGTCCATAAAATATTATATATTTATTTGTATCGAGCAGCTGTTTTTAGACTAGGACTCCAGTTAGATTTAAATGTTTATTGAGCAACTATCATGAACTGGTCACTGTATTCAGTGCTTTCACATAGCTCCATACTGGTGGTAGAATGTGAGGGAGTTTTAGTGACTATTCTGATATTTATGATTTTAATAATATAAATTTCAGTATTCACTAAAAATATAGTTAGAACATAAAAATCATAATTTCATGTATGTTTTTTGTGTAAAATGAGGCTAGGTAAATAAAAGCAAGTCAATCTAAAACAGATTAAAAATATTATGTAAGTAGTAAGAGAATTATAACAACATAACAAAAATCTTGAACGTAAATGCAGATATCCACGCTATATCTTTTTACTCTGGTGATAAGAAAATTGATGCTTACCGACTCCTATCTGCCAGGTTCTGATCAAAGCTTTTGGAAAACGAAAGAGAGGAAAATCTTTGCCCTCATGGAGCCTACCTCCGTGGGGGGAGACAGACGGCGAACAGTAGGCATCGTGAGCAAGTACGACACGTAGTGATGCGGCTCACTTGAAGGTGAAAAATGCTGGGGAGGCAAGAAATGGAGCAGGATGCTGCTGGGAGATGGGGCAGCTGTCGACTTTTCTCAGCATTCTATTTTAAAGGATTTTGTAACCTTGAAAACGGTTGTATGGAAAGTATATATATCCTTTACCCAGACCTAGAGTCCTCAGTGGTTAAATCTCTCTCTCCCTCAGTGCTCGCTCCTCCAAGTGCTTCAGGTTCTTAAGCATGTGCAGGAACCAGTGGCTCAGTTTAGGGTCAAAGAGCCTGTAAGTAAATGAAAAAAGCAGCCGCCGGCACACGCAAGCCAGCTGAAACAACAGTTCTTGAAACCGAGGCAAAGCTCGCCAAAGGGAGGAAATCCTTCTCATATTTTCTGCTATAGCGGAAACCAAAACTGGAAAACATGGCCGGCTGGGGATCCACGCCTTTTCAAATACAAGTTAAGATTCTTCCTAGTAGGATTGCTTTAATTTCTTTTGTAGTAGCTTGAGGTATAACTCACTTGAGAAAAGGAAGGATTCAATTAGTATTTGCTAAGTGAATGCTTAAATCATAGAAAGGATTCATTTTTTATACTTTTGTTTCTTTAGGTAAGATATTGGATTAGAAAGGGTTTTTTTCCCCCCCATTTATATTCTCCAAGTAAAATGAAATACAAAGATATTTAATGCTCTTAAGTTTTTTGGGTATGTATGTAATTCCAAAAGCTAATACATCATTGTCACTTGCTCATTCTTAAAAAAAAAAAAAAAATTAGATTTCTTGACCTAACTAGTCAGCCTCCTCTGAGTCCTCTTTCTAACTAAGTCTCAACTTATGTTCTAGAAGACTTTGTTCCACTTCTTCCAGGTTTAGCAAGAGTCCTGTTGGGACAGTTTAGTGAAAATCCTGCACCCTCGGAATATGATCACCCTGGCTGCCTTCAGAAAGAATCCTATTAGGTAACGTTAGCAAAAAACTACCCTATCTCTTAATAATTTTCCATCCACTGACCCTTCACCCTGCTCCTTGGCTATAAATCCCTACTTTTCCTTATTGTATTTGGAGTTGAGCTCAATCTCTCCCTCCTACTGTAAAACCTCATTGTAGTGGTGCCCCTGAAGAAAGCCTGCCTTACTGTTCTTTAACAAGGTTTTTCTTTAACAATAGCCAGGAAAATATGGAAATTGTGGTGTATTATGTCTCTATCTTGGTGACTGATACTGCCCTTCAGCATTTTGAGAACCCTAAGGAATCCTGAAATTAATGTTTAACCTAGTGTTTCCAAAATTTATTTGATTTTTACATCCTTTTGAAATGGAATCAATATAATTAATTTTTCATTATTTTCAGTGTGGAGAGGAAGAACAGTGTAGAGCTGTGTGGATAGTAGAAGTATAATGCCGGGGCCATCAGGATCAACGATAGCTGGACATTTGTGTGCAATGTAATATCTCAGGCTCCACCTCACACCTCCAGATTCAGAACCTGCATTTTAACAAGATTCTCTGGTCATTTATATGCACACTGAATTGAAGAAACAGTCACCAATGTAATGTGAAACAGTCGATATGACAGTATTATAATAATATTGATCTCCCTACAATCCACAATGTATAAAAATGTTCTTTTGTTTTAATTAAATGAATCTATATTCTTTGATTAAATACTAATGGATTGGAGCACCTGGGTAGCTCAGTCGGTTAAGCATCTGTCTTCAGCTCAGGTCATGATCCCAGGATCATGGGATCGAGCCCCACATCGGGCTCCCTGCTCCATGGGAAGCCTGCTTCTCCCTCTTCCACTCCCCCTGCTTGTGTTCCCTCTCTCTCTCTGTGTCTTTCTCTGTCAAATAAATAAATAAAATCTTAAAAATAAATAAAGAAAGAAATAAATACTGATGGATTAAAAGGAACATGTCTCATAATTATTATGAGTGCTATGAAAAAAATCCCCTGGGCTTAAAAATTTCCCACAGACTAATGTTCAAAATATATTCTTTTTGAAAACTTAGCCTGTAGTTGGGCACAACTATGTAAATGTTTTACATGACATTACTGTTTTGTTTTCAAATTTAATTTTTAATTTTATCACAATAATATATGTCCACAGTTTAAACAAAGTTAGATAATACTACTAGTTTTATTTTAAAAAATAGCACTTTTTTTTACCTTATTCCTCCCTACTCCCAAATTCTATTTACAGAGGCTATCATTTTAAATTATTTTTGCTTTGTAATTTGTATATATGTATGTGCATATACATACATACATTTTCTATATACATACATATATACATATGTATATACACACATATGTATATAGAAATAGATGTATATATATACATATGTATGTATATGCCTGTACACATATATAATATATATATTCAGATATACCTTGCTTTCAAACTTTTAAGAAACCTTTTAATTAATTTAACACTGAGTTTTTCTTTTTCTTTCTTTTTTTTTTAGGATTTTATTTATTTATTTGACAGAGAAAGAGAGCACAAGCAGAGGGAGCGGCAGACAGAGGGAAAGGGGGAAGCAGGCTCCTCTCTGAGCAGGGATCCCAAAGTGGGGCTAAATCCCAGGATCCTGGGATCATGACCTGAGCCGAAGGCAGACACTTAACCGACTGAGCCACCCAGGTGCCCCCAAATTTTGTTTTTCTTGTATCATTTTTCTGACCACCTCCTTACTGTCCTCTTGCCCTATATTCCCTAAACACATTGCAATTTTTGTTAAGCCAACATTCAGAGTTTACATTTCTAATTTATCTCAAATTCCTGAAAAAAACCTGCAAAACTGTGCTCAGTAGTCAAACATCTCTGGTAATCTCTCAGTTCCATTTGTTTTCTGGAAGATTCCTCTTGGAGACGTCAGTCTCCCTTACTTTGATCTGAACTGAATGTTCTCTTGGCCAGGTGGATGGATGTTTTCCTGGGACTGTCTTTCACTATGGTCCTGTGAATTCTATTCACCTCCTTGTTATTTGGGATCAAGGTAATTTCAAGGTAATTTTTAATTCTTTTTCACTTCTTAGTTTCGTGAAGCATCTTGTAGCTTCAAGCAATGGAGGTACATTTTTTGAAAACTTGCATGTATGAAAATGTTTTTTTCTTCCCTCATACTGTATTGCTGCAGTTTATTCCATATTATATAGATTATTTGTTTTTCTTTTTTGAAGTTTTAGGTTCTTCTCTCAATGACCAGGTTCTAAAACATGATAATATGAATTGGTGTAGATCTTTTTTATTTATTATTTTGATGGGCCCTTTGAATTTGGAACATTATCTGCTTGGGAATTCTGGGAAGTTTCCTGTATTGTGTCTTTCATTACATCTTTCCTCTATTTTCTCTACTTACTAGACTGATTCTTGATTTTAATTATCTTTTCTATTTTTCCTTTCTTCTCTTTTCTTTTTCTTGTCTGCCTCCTCAGTGGTGTTCCTGGGTTTATCTTATACTTCTTCCATTCATCCTCTTTTTATTTCTGCTTTCATTATTTAAATTCTTACAAAATATTTTGTTACATATGCATATTTAAAACATAGCACCCCTTATATGTCTCATGCATATTTTCTATTTTCTCTTTGAAAATAACTAAAAGATTTTTCTCTGCTAGGTTTTTATATTACATTAGGTTTTTATCTGTTCTTTTTTTGTCTCAATTTCTTCCTACTTTTATTCTTTTGGTTTTGATCTTTTTTGTGTTTTTATCTATTAATTCAACTTACTTTTCAAAGTAATTCTAAGAGGTAGGAAATATGTTAAGCTTTGCTTTATATAGGAATAAAATACCTCCAAATAAATTGTCCCACATTAGTTGGCAGGAAAGTGATCTAGTCAAGCTAAAAACATGACTCTACAATAGCCCTGTTTACTCTTAAGCTGCATGAATCTTGCCTTTTCCACATTGATAATGGAGAACTGACTATAATAGAAAAACTATTGCTGAAAGGATAACCCTTGTGCATAGTCAAAGAGAAAAGTAAATATATATATTTTTAAATTTTATTTATTCACTTGAGAGAGAGAGAAAGAGAGAAAGAGTATGCACAAGCAGGGGGAGGTGAGGGACAGAGGGAGAGGGAGAAGCAGACTCCCCACTGGGCAGGGAACCCAACTCGGGGCTCAATCCCAGGACCCAGAGATCATGACCCGAGCTGAAGGCAGATGCTTAACCAACTGAGCCACCCAGGCTCCCCGAGTAAATATGGTTTATTAATGTTTTTAAAATTGTGTAAGGCTATTTTCTTTCAAAAATTTCATAAGCATTTTATTATTTTTTAAAGATTTACTTACTTATTTGAGAGAGAAAGAGCACACATGCACAGGGGGAGGGGCAGAGGGAGAGGGAGAGAGAGCCTTAAGCAGACTCCAAGCGAGTGTGGAGCTAGGGGTGGGGCTTGATCTTATGACTCTGAGATCATGACCTGAGCTGAAACCAAGAGTCAGACCTTTAACTGACTATACCACCCAGGTGCCCCTTCATAAGTATTTTGAAAGACAATTATTTTCATAATAAACATTTATATGATCAATTATCCATGGAGCAAATGATTTCTAGGGTGGGCAATTTACATATCTTAACTTTTTTTAAAAGATATATTTATTTATTTGACAAAGAGAGAAAGAGGAGGGTGAGGGGCAGAGGGAGAGGGAGGGGGAGAGAATCTGAAGCAGACTCCTCACTGAGTGTGGAGCCTGGCACAGGGCTCAATCTCACGACCCTGAGATCATAACCTGAGACAAAGTCAAGAGTTGGATGTTCAACTGACTGAGCCACCCAGGCGCCCCTACATATCCTAACTTTCAATTAAAAGGTATGTTTTTGGTATGTGTCCTACAGAGAAAAATAACAATGACTACTAAGGCCTCCTCTCTTGCATTTCTTTCCTGAGAGTTGATGTGTTCGTGACAGGAAGAAAAATATTTTGGTATAGTTTAGTGGTTGGAAATTCACATATGCATAAATTCTTTCAATTTTGATTTATTACAAACTACCAAAAACGAACACCCATTCTACCTGAGCAGTATAGGAATTAGTCTAGATTCTAGAGCATTCTGACTTTAAAAAAACAAAACAAAACAAAACATGAATATAAAATCTGAAGGAATCATTGCATTTGTGCATTTTTCTCACAGTGTTCAGAAAACACCAGCTATGTAGAGAGTAGATAGTGTTAAATAAAAAAATAAAACGAGATGAAACCAGAGAGGGAAACAAACCATAAGAGACTCTTAATCATAGGAAACAAACTGAGGGTTGCTGGAGGGGAAGTGGTGGAGGGATGGATAACTGGTGGATGGGTATTAAGGAGGGAATGTGATGTAATGAGCACTTCATGTTATATAAGACTGAAGAATCACAGGCC
Source organism: Mirounga angustirostris (assembly GCF_029215605.1). NCBI lineage: Eukaryota > Metazoa > Chordata > Mammalia > Carnivora > Phocidae > Mirounga > Mirounga angustirostris. Next base: position 51,264,643 of record NW_026991709.1, on the reverse strand, counting down.
TGTATCTCTGAAACCAATAATATGTTATATGTTAATTAATTGAATTTAAATTTAAAAATGTTTTATAAAAAAATAAAAAAGGCCATGGACAGATACTGGAGCAGAGTCTGGGTTACACAAAAACTCTGTAGGACTCTGCAGAGACTTAGATGTGCATAACAACTTTCCAAGGAAAGATAGTAAGGGATACAAGATACAGAATGTATTTCACCACTCTGATGCCTGTATTTGACAGAGCACTAGAGGTTACAATGTATAATCAGCATCCAATTTTTACAGGTGAAGAAATTAAGATGTTGACAATATCAAGTGCATTCTTGGGGTTGTTCTATAATATCCCAAATTATTTTATCTTAGGGGAAACACTCTGGGTTAAAAACTCTAAAATTTTTATGTGGAGAATTTAGTAGTGAAATAGCAAATGAGATAGCAAGAATAGGTGGAAATTAAGATATCTCTATATAGAGCTGAGTACATAATTTGTAGTGCCCAGCACAAAATGAAATTCAGAACCCTTTATTCAAAAAACAGGAAGGGAAAATTTCAGTTAAAAATACTGAAATATAAAATTTTTTATGTAAAAATATTTTATTGCTTATAAAATGTTATAGGTATAGGAGAGATACACAAGGGACAACACAATCTTTAAACTTGCAGGAAAAGTAATAGTTTGGTCTCATAATTTTCATTATGATGATGACATATAGGATGATATACCTTATTATATGTGATTATATAATGATAGTATTTTATTCATGTGATATCTTAATTTTTCTGACCTGCTTTTCTAAATTTTATTAGATCATCAAATTTATACTTTTAGCAACTTCATTTTTAATCTTATAAATGAAAGTAACATCAGTGACAATTACCAAATCATTTTTGATAATTTTTATTTTTGGGAAGGATCTTTTTGCTGATGACAACTGTTACTGGAGTTGGATAACTTTCTAATAATTATTTCAAAATAAAAATTTTAGCATATCCAGAGCTGATGATTCCTGTGGAATACTTTTTCTAAAAATATTTAACTCTTCATAAGGATCAATTTCATGTAAGTCTAAATTTAATTTTAAATGCAAATTTGTACAGTGCCATCTTGATGTCTTTTGGCATTTTCTGTAACTTGTGAAAGTTACACAAAAAAACAAAAGTGACTTCATGAATTGTTTATAATTCGAAATGTCTGTTAATTGTTTTCCAATGCTATGTCTTCAAGTACAAGAAAAATTAATTCAAAAATTATCTTCCTTGTAAATAATTGCTTTGTCCCAAGCTTCATATGAAAATAATGTTCTTTTCCATCAAAGGTGACAAGCTTTAAATTTACTTTCCATTTCTATGCTTATGGATATTTATTTTGCAATGTTGTAACAGTTTTCAAAACCAGAGTAAACTCTTTGAAGAATTCTATTAGATTTCAGATATTCTTTACTGCAATGTTCATGCCTACACTTCTATTTTGTTGTAATTTACTGACAAAGTTACTGCCTGGGCTCCTGCAGAATATTTGTGCAGGTGTGGCAGGGAAGGACTGTGGGAATGCATGGGCTACCTGGTGTTCCATCACTGCCGCTGCAGCTGCCGTTCCAGCTACCATTGCCAGCAGTCTGGCTCCGTGCCCAGCTTCAGCTTCCCCACCCAGGGAGGTGCTAGGAACTGGCCTGGACACCCACACCACATGGCCAGGTCCCCTGCTTGGTCTGCGTGCTGCCCACCATGCTCCCTGGCCTGAGCTTGTGTGTGCACTCAGCCTATCTCCTCTGCTCACGTGCATGCTCCATTGTCCCATTGGACTTCACTTGCAATCTACAAGTTCAAAATTAAAATGATGAAGAATTTTGAGACCGTGAAAGCAGAGCTTTAGATCACATGTAGGATCCTTGAATGACTACACACTTCCCACGTTCTGTTACTGACTCTGTCTTTATGTATGGCATGTATGTTATTTTTATGTTATGTTAAGTTTCAGTGTACTGAAATCATTGAGCCTGAATCGGAAGCCTCAGAGGATGTCTAGACCTCAGAGTTGAAGTTGAAAAACTACAGTATTCAAATTTCTCTCTAGAAAGCAGTTAAATACCATTTTTCACTGTTTTGCTGGGCATCATTTTACCCTCCTTTCAACTCGGGTGTGGTTTGTAGGCAATGAATACACAAGTATCACTGATCATGTGAAAGTCATACTTGTTAATTTATAAATGGTGACACTTTCGGGGACTTATAATTAGTGGCTATTTGTGACAATCATTCATTTCTGAGAATTTAGTGACCGAATTTTTTTAAATTAATCTTAGAATTTCTACTAAATGATAACGTTAAACAAGTCATCTATTTTAAACTTAAGACAGTGAATACAATTGTTATAACAGTTAAAATGCTTCTAAATCACAGGGATGTTCTTTTAATAGACTCTACTTCTGCTTTGACCTTTGTTTTTAGACAGATATCTACCTATTAATCTCTAAAGAAACTGAAAAATAGGGTTCAGTAGGTATTGTGTCTCATGGCAATTTTATTTTAAATTGTAATTACATATATAAATAAATAAATAAAACTATCATTTATAATGTAATAATAGATGGATGTTTGTTGTGTTAGGTATGAATAGTCAGGAAGGATTGGTCACAGACATTGTGACATAGCATTTTTCAATTGAATTTATCCAAATTGATTAGCTATTATTGTTCAAGTACATGAAAACATAAAGGACACATGACCTCTGTTTTTTTTTTCTTTATTATGTTAATCCCCATACATTACATCATTAGTTTTAGATGAAGTGTTCCATGATTCATTGTTTGTGCATAACACCCAGTGCTCCATGCAGAATGTGCCCTCCTCAATACCCACCACCAGGCTAACCCATCCTCCCACGCCCCCCTCCCCTCTAGAACCCTCAGTTTGTTTTTCAGAGTCCATCGTCTCTCATGGTTCGTCTACCCCTCCGATTTCCCCTGCTTCATTCTTCCCCTCCCGCTACCTTCTTCTTCTTCTTTTTTTTTTTTCTTAACATATATTGCATTATTTGTTTCAGAGGTACAGATCTGAGATTCAACAGTCTTGCACAATTCACACATGACCTCTGTTTTAAAGGAGCTTAAAATTCAGGAAAAAAAAAATACTTGATTAAAGAGGATCATAAATTTAATATGAAGAAGTGAACATTTGCTAAAACCCAGCAAAATTTTATAACCAATAACGTGTAATCTAATTTTTCTCTGACTTACTGTTATACTTACTAATATACTCTAAGCTGACTACAGCATTTAGAGGTGCTCCCTGAATGCTAACTATGATTATGTACAGGGACTTTTTACTCATCTCATTAAGAATCATGACAACTCAAGGAGATGCACATCAGTGTCTTCTCCAGTCTATAGATGCAGAAACGGTATCTCTGAGAGATTTAAAAAACATCCTCAGGTAATTTAGCAAGTAAGTTGCATAATTGAGAAATGAATTCAAAACCAATTCTGTTTGACTCCAAAGCTCTATCCACTGTGCTGAGTTGTTTTTATGGTGTTTTCTTTGGCATATCACACTCTGAAGGTTCAGTCTAGAAGCAGATTTTCTCGGCTGTGCATGAGAGATTATTTTTCTAGGCAAGTGTTGTAAGGGGGAAGGGATGAGGGCAACAAATGGGAGAATGGGAAGGATTTGTGGTCAAATATTTGGTCGCATTCTCTTCCTCCCATTGAAAAATCATAAAATATATTAGCATGCTCAATGATCTAAGACGCCTTACAATATGAAAAATAAATCAGTTGTGCGTCCTCAGCACATATACCAAAAATTGTAAAGAAATACAGAATAATATCATATCCTTGTATAGGAATGGTACATATAATTTTGAAGTATCCTATGTGTCCGTATGCCTTGCCTATTTCAAGCTAAGTTGTAAAAACATATAGATCTGTTAAATTTTGTTTAACAGCGACAGTATTTCTTGCATTTATTTGATTGTGTATTCTTCCTTTCCTTAATACCAATTAACATATCCTGGAAATGTTATTTTATCAAATAAGTTTTGGGGGAAAATGATGTGGAGATATAGCTCCAGAGAGAAGATATATAGCTATTTAGAAGCATTAACCACAACATTATGGACATCAAAATCACTGTCTCATAAGTAAGGCCCAGGCTGTTTGTTTGCTTTATTATTATTACTGTGGGGAGAAATGTCTCTTAATTTATAAATAAATTAATGAAAATATATTTATCCAAAAATCATGATACAAATTTAGAAGATTATTTTTATAGAAGATGCCTTTGGTTAACTGATCTATGAAATTGTTGCAGTAGTGGTGTAGAATTGTAGAACAATAATACAATTTGTGGGGAAGTTATGCTGCATATTGGAGAAAAAGAGAGTTCAAATTGATTTTTTTTAAAAAGAAGGAAACAAAGAAAGAAGGCAGGGACTACGTTTAAATCTTAAAGGTTGGCAATCTAAAATAATTACCAATCACAATTAAAAGATGCAGCAAGGGGGGAAAAAAGTAAAAGGTAAAAGAAAAAAATAGACCCTGATAATGTATAAAGTATACAAACTGGTAAGAGAATATTAATTGTTTTAATGCACAAGTTTATTTTTTGTAGGCTTGTATTTTTTTTTTTTTAAGATTTTATTTATTTGACAGAGAGAGACACAGCAAGAGAGGGAACACAAGCAGGGGGAGTGGGAGAGGGAAAAGCAGGCTTCCAGCAGAGCACGGAGCCTAACACGGGGCTCGATCCCAGGACCCTGAGATCATGACCTGAGCTGAAGGCAGATGTTTAACAACTGAGCCACCCAGGCGCCTCTGTAGGCTTGTATTTTTAAAACTACTTTTAAAAACTCAAAAAATGTTTCTGAATGTGGGGACAATAATGTTTGGTATGTCTGTTGTATTCCTTCACTTTGCTGGTGATCCTGACTTGTTATCTCATTAATCAATTGAAGCTAGCCATTTCTTTTGATAAATCAGGACAAGAAATGGTATGGTTCTCAAACCCAGTTGAAAATTAATGCTTATAAAAGCTGCCCTGTTGTTTCATTTTGACCTGGCAGTCACCTTTTTTAGAAAAAGAATCAACCCAATTGAGTCCTTAATAAAGTAGGTCTTTCTTAATATCCCTGTGGTGGTCTTCTCAGCTGGGAATCTACCAAGTGAAGATTTGAAGGGCATGTTTAGGGAATGTTCTGAGAAACTCCAGGATTTAGTAAATAATAAATTTTAGAAAGAGCAATTCTTCTTTAGCAAGTAGTTCGTGTATTTGCTCCTGGAGAATCCTGCTGGGCACCAGCAGGGGGGTCTGAAGGGGCAGCAGGGCTTGAAAAATTTTTGTTGCTTTGGTACCCTGCAGCAATCTTTTGAATGGGGCAGGTATTTTGAAAATAACACTTGCCTAAAAGAATCCATAGTCTTTGTAGGAGTATCGGCAGCTTGAAAACTTCCTGACTTGGGTTTCATTACTGGAAAAACATCCAAATGAAACTTCTGTTGAGAGCATATAGCCACAACAGGGGTCCTGATGTGGGTCTCTTTATAATAGAAATGAAGGTAGGCTGCGTTTAGATCTCACTAAGTTCCCAACATCTGTTTCTTATTCAGTTTTCTAGATCTGGGATTCTTTTCCATAATGCTAAATGTATATTAACCTTACAAAATAAGCATGAAAAGGAATATTCCTGTGTGTATTTAATTTTGGGGTAAAAGCCAATATGACAAATGGAATAGAAAAATTAATTTAAACAATAATTTTACTGTTTTATTGTAAGGGATAACTTGTTATTAAATTTGAACAGAGACACTTCCATATATTAATAGCTATAAATAAATATTTTCTTTAATCTTGAAAAATAACTAAGCATACCTTTGAATTGCTTAGAATACTTCCTTATTCCATCATCAGAGTTCATTACAGATACATACTTAGATAAGAATACTTAGATATTCTTAGTATACTAAGAACACTTAGAGTAATAATTTTCAATGCATGGCTCAGGAATCTCAGCAACAGAATGAATCACCTAGTGTACTTTGCTCTTCAATACTTCTTAAAATATGGATACCTGGGTCCCTCCTGAGATTTATTAAATCAGAATCTTAATGGGGGTTGTGCTCAGGGAACTTTATTTTATAGAAGATTTTTAGCTAGTTTGATGTGAGAGGTTTTGACTATTTCTGCCTTATTGTTGAAGCTGAGATAATTTTTTGTACACTGATTCTGAAGGTTTTTATTTATTCATTTATTTATTTTTATAAAAGTTGTATGCATTAGTCTACTCAAGCTGCCATAACAAAATACCACTGGGTGGGTGGCTTAAACAACAGAAATTTATTTTCTCATAGTTCTGGAGGCTGAAACGTTCAAGATCAAGGTAGCAATAGGCTTCAGTTTCTGATGAGGACTCTTTCTGGCTTGCAGACAGCCATCTTTTCTGTATGTCCTCACAAGGCCTTTCCTTGGCTCATGCATGAAGAGAGGGAGAGTGAGCTCTCTGGGGTCTCTTCTTATAAGGATACTAATGCTATTGGATAAGGGCCCTACTGATGATCTCATGACCTGAATTACCTCATTAGAAGCCCCATCAGCAAATATAGCCACACTGATATTGGGGCTTTAACATATGAATTTTGGGGAGATGCCAATATTCAGTCAATAAAAATGTACAATATATTTTGTCAACTATTAAACTGCAAAAATATAATAGCAGAAAGCATCAGTTCTGTCTATAAAGATAGGAAAACTTGAAAGAAACAAACTTTATGAATAGTTCTGTTAAGCTTTTGCATTTTAGAACAGAAACTGAATTCATAATCTTTCCAATTCATATTTTGTTATTGTTCCAAATACAAAGGATAAGCAATGAAAAAAACATCTGAAGTAATTTCAGGTTTTAGCCAAATCAAAAGGATGCATATAAGCACCCAAAACTTAATCCTGGGTTTGGGTTCAATAAACAGTCATGGCAAATAGTGGGGAAAGTGTCTTGTAAAGGACACCTGAAATCTGGGAAACTCGAGAAAAAGCAAAATAAATGTAGAACTCTGAAATTGTTTTTTTAAAGAAAAGAGCAAGAGTTCACTGACCAATGGTTATGTAAATGAGAATTAAAGAAACCCAGACTTGGGTACAGGACAAACGCAGGTTAGATCTCTGTCTCTAGGTGGCTGAGGATAGTTAACTTGTCTAATATTTGAGTCCCATTACCAAATAGAATGCTATATTATCTTTTTATTAAATAGGTAAGACATTATCAAAACTTACCGGTTAAACAACAACACCCATTTATGATCTCATAATTTCTGTATATCAGGAGTCTGGGCACAGCTTAGTTGGGGCTTTTGCTCAGAGTCACATAGGCCTGCAATCAAGGTGTCAGCTGGGCTGCATGTTCATCTGGAGGCATGACTGGAGAGACATATGATTGTCGGTTCACCGAGTTGGTAGCAGAATTGATTGCCTTGAGGCAGTATGACTGAGGGCCCTGGGTTTTGCTGACTACTGGTTGTTTTCTGTTCTCAGGTCCCACAGCTCCCAGAGGCTTTGAGTTCTTACCACATGGACTGCCTTGTTGTGGCTGCTTACTTCATCAAGCAAACAAGGAGAGACTCTGGTCTGATTCTGCTAAAACAGAATCTTACATGGCATAACATAATTATAGGAGTGACATCTCCTATAACCTAATCAAGGGAGTGACATCCCATCATTGTTGCTCTATTTTATTGGTGAAAAGTGAGGCCTAGATTTTAGTTTCACTTAAGGGGAGGGAGTGATATAAGAACGTGACTCACTGGGGGTCACCTTTGGGTGTGTCTGCCATGGATGATAATACCCACATAGCTCTTTGGGGATTAAATGAGATTATACACATAGAGTTCCTGGTCCATGTGATGTATTACTTATATAGTAGCCATTACTGTGTTCCCCTGACATTTCTAGTGAAGAAAGCCTCTTTCAGAAGCCATAACTGATATTATGATTCTGCCTCATCTCAAAGATTCAACCCAGAACAACCAGTGAGTATACTATGCCCACCTTAATAGGTGTCATGCTTGTTTCTCATGACCGGTTTATGCTAAGATCTCAGTTGGGACTGACTTTCAGAAAAAGCTATGAAGAGGGAAAAATGACAAAGTGCTTCCTTCCCCTTTCTGCTTCTGACATCCCCACTTGGCACCGCTTTGGCAATATATCTATATATCTCTCTCCAACATTCAGGGGAATTATGCTATTCTCCGGATGCTCTGGGACCCTATTAGGCACTTCCTTCATGCCCAGTCTCCTTAGAAAAAGAGTCTGTTACTATAAATCAAACTAACAACAAACTTTCTTTTACCACTACACCCTGAGTGCAAGGCTCAGGATAGGGACCCCTGAGCCTTGCACTTACAGAGCTAGAAAAGCTTAAACTGATGCAATAAATTTCTTAATATGTTAGCTCTCCTAGGAGACACTAGTAGATATAATGCTTGCACACAGAAGAAAGCAAGCAAGGAGACACTGAGTGAGCTTGGAATCATATCTCTTCCCAGTCAAGCCCCAGATGAAAATACAGAGTCAGTATAGGATTGCAGCCTTATGAGAATCTGAGCAGAGGACCCAGGTAAGCCATACCTGGACTTCTGAGCTATAAAAACTGGGTTCCTTGTGATAACGTTTTAGGTATTATATCTGGCATGTGGAGCAGAATTTTCCTCACAGGGAGACCTTACCACAACTCTCAAGTAATAGAAAACTTTTCTTTTTTTTATTGTTCAATGTAGAACTTATTTCAACATACAAAGCAATTATATGACTTTAAATAAACTATTCAGTATGTAAGTTGACATTTCCTACAGATGTAATTTTCTGGGAAAAGAACTCAAAAGAATCACTCCTAGAAGAGTAATCAGTGCTTTATTACTGTCTACAGCTTATAAGGCACTTTAAAATATATTCTTCCCATCCCGTTATCATGTATGAAAAATATTTGATTAGTTGTTCTCTAAGAGAGTTCTGTGAATTTCTCTTAAGATACTTAAGATGGTCAGATGGCAAGTATGAAAACACAAATACAAATAGCTTTCTTAAATCTAATGTATATTTTCCAGAGAAAATAGATTCAATCTATTTTAATCTATACCTTAAATTAAATTGGCTGTGAGAATAAATGCTCCATGACTACTTAGGTGGTGTTGGTAAGAAGAGGTAGACGTTTTTTGCTTGACTGAAGTGGTTCTTGTATTGTAAAGGTTAAGAAAAACTGAATTGGAATAAAGTTTCCAATGCCCTGTAAATTACAGATATCCAGGACATAGATGTTTCATTGAGCAGATAGCATTTTATTTCAGCACGTTAGGGGCTGTGACATGCTAGTAGGTGGGTGAAGCAGCTTTGGCATGTGCGGACATCAGCGAGTAGCTTTTGCTCACCTGCAGAAATTCACCTGTCAAGTATGAAGCCTCCATCATCAGACTGTGTTTCTGTGCATGACAGCCAGCTCAGGACCAGAGGGGAAGGGGCTTCGTCGAATCTGTTTTCTATTACTTGAATCATCCTCAGTGAACGGAATTGATTACCTGTAAAAATGGAAGTATCAGTTTGATGAAGATTAAGGCATTTCCCCACCTTTAGTATACATTGGATGAAAGGGGTGAAATGGAATGTGGTAAGCAGTATGAATGGCTGACTAGTGAATGGTACTGTTGTATGTAAGCTGGAACTCATTTTTTTTTTTTTAAGATTTTATTTATTTATTTCACAATGAGAGAGAGAGAGAACGCTTGCATGAGTGGTGGAAGGGGCAGAGGCAGAAGCAGACTCCCCACTGAGCAGGGAGCTTGATGCGGGCTCGATCCCAGGACCCTGGGATCATGACCTGAGCCGAAGGCAGACACTTAGCCAACTGAGCCACCCAGGCACCCCTAAGCTGGAACACTTAATGTGAGTTAAACTTGACAATTTAATTTAAACGAAATAGAAAATGGGTCATACATGAACTTCAAACCAAGTCCCAGGACTGGCTATGTAATTTTCAGGGCACATTGTAAAATAAACATGCAGTGCCTCTTTTCCAAAGAGTATTAAAATGCACGATGGCAACCACAGAGCATTAAAACAATCTCGGGGCGCCTGGGTGGCTCAGTCGTTAAGCGTCTGCCTTCAGCTCAGGTCATGATCACAGAGTCCTGGGATCGAGCCCCGCATTGGGCTCTCTGCTCAGCCGGGAGCCTGCTTCTCCCTCTCCCACTCTGCCTGCTTGTGTTCCCTCTCTCACTGTCTCTCTCTGTCAAATAAATAAATAAAATCTTAAAAAAAAAAAAAAAAAATCTCAGGGCCCATCTGAGCTTGGAGGCCCGTGTACTGCCAGCTGGCCCTGCAAAGATCGCCCCCTTCACCTCTGCAGTCTCCCCAATGTCAGTAGTAGAGTTGTTCCCAGGGTAGCATAAATACGTGTCTTCATGCCCTTTAGAGGGAAGATGGGATCCTGAGAGGCTTGGAAAGTTAAGACATTGATGTTGCCTGTCAGCGGGTGCCCAAAACCCTGAGGCTCTGATGTTGGCCTGCGGCAGGGCCTGTATCCCAACTCCACATACACCGTTCTGTGCTTTGTTTTCTGGTTTTACCCTTTGACACTCATTTTAGTCCAAATACACATGGATTAAAATGCTGGCAGGCAAAATGAGTTTTTTCCCTTTTCCTGTATGGTCTCATGCATGGCCCTGGACCTTCAAGGAAAATTCTTATTTTGTTTGCTTCTTGGGAGAGGCTACATAATCATGTCTTTATGAAAAGTTACAAGGTGTAGTCATGAAAACCGCAGTTTTGGAGTCAGACTTGCATAGGTTTTATGGCAGATTCTGCTGTTTCCTAGTTTTTGATCTTGGCTAATCATTTTTCTCCATAGAGTCCCTGTTTCCTAGTATAAATGGCAAGAAAAACGCCTAATTCATAGGGTTGTTCTACACATTAAAGTAGATAAAACATAAAGACAAATACCTGGCATATATTATAAATACTCAAGAAAATTACTTACTCATCTCTGTATTATTCTAATTCCTAATGATACTTTGAAAAAAAATCAATTAGCTTTATCTTGATCTAAAGAGCATAAAACTCAGAAGCATAGAACTGGACAGGACTTCAGAAATTTTCTGGCTTAGGAGCTCTTAAATTTGTTGGGATCATAGATCCTTTTGAATTCTGATGAAAGGCAAGGAACCCTCTCTTGCCCCAGAAGTTACACAGGTGTTTAGCATTCTATCTCAGGGGATTCTTTCACTACCTGAAGCTCATCATTGGAACCTATGAAAGCAGGTTAAAACGAGTGCATCAAACCTGATATTACTATTTTTTTTCATTTACAAAACAGTGATGGGATTGGCCTCTAAATATCCACCTCCCATTATTGACAGCAACCCCCTTATTATGGACTGTTCTGTTTCCTGAATATGGGTCTGTTTTTTTGTTCTGTTCTGTTCTGTTTTGTTTTCCATAGAAATGCTGAGCACAGTCTGGAACTTAATGAGAGCATCAGATAATGAGGCAATGTTTTATTTTAAAGAAAGTGACTGCCCTGCCATTCCTTTTCAGGACTCTGTTCTTCTGAGAAACCCCTCAATGCTGTGAAGTTCTCCCTTTTAAGTTGCTACATCTGATGTGCCTCTGCTCACGACCCTGATGATTTTATATTTGGGCAAAGACACAAAATAGTAGCACAGGTATTGGAAAGTAGCAGAGCTACATGGCTCTTTAATATGGCCTAGGTGCTGTCACAATGATCTCCACTGTGGTTTTCCTTTTCTAGTGAATTAATTCCATTTTCTTTATTGCTTCTTTTTATTTCCCTCCTCTCACATTAGGCTTTGGCCCTAGTTTGCAAATCATTTAAAAAGTAAGCTGATTCTCTAATTGTTACCTGAACCAACATCTGCATTTGACTGTCCAGCATTTATTCCAGATTCTTTCCTCCCCATTGGCTGCTTCTGCCTTCTCTTATTACACTACAAACTTGTAGCAGCAGCAGATGGACAGATACTTTCCACAAAGACACAATACTAAAAGACAATAAAGGCAGTAAGGACTAAAAGACAATGGAAAGGCAGAGTTCCATCATATATCAATTAGGTTGTAGCCTGATTTTCATTTTGTTTTCTGCCTGGTTTCCATTTGACGCACATTCCAAAGTTTATGTTCATGGCTTGGAGATATACGTAGAGGGTATGTAAAGACTAACCTCCAAAGAATAAACCCAAAGAGAGCTGTCAAATTTTTTCTTTAAGGATATTTTGGTTCCAAGTCATTTTTTTTTTTTTTAATTTCTGCTAGCTCTAGATCAAGCTGATGGCAAAAGGCAGGATATCTTGATTGTTTCTACATTTCTTGCAATGATATTGGCAAGCAAAATCCAGGGGGGAATTGAAACATCATTTATCATGTTTGGTTAAGATGAAGTTATATGACACTTAAAGTGCAAGAGCACGAGGAGTATCTGCCAACCTGGAAGTTTTTAATCCCTATTTCTGAACACTTACGGAGATGCCGCCCTGATCCCACAGTGCGGGTCCCCTGTCTGCTGCTGACGTGTCATCCGCTCTTGTTCATGCTGGATGTGATCAGATGTGACCTTTCTGAAGCTAAGCCTTATATGAGTCCTGAGTCATTACTGTCACCCAGACTCATCACATTTTGCCTTCTGCCCCCCCCGACCCCCACCAGGTTCCAATAGGGAAGTAACTGACATGTGGCAGCTAAGAAACCATACCGATAGAAACTTCAACTTAAGTGTGCATTTCTGCAGGGTCAGACAACTTCGACAGAGTTGCCCAGTTTTTCATTACTTAGCACGTTTACCTAATTTATCCATATTTATTTTTAGAAGTTGTGTGTGAGCTTGCTCAAATTTTTAATTGCCTCTCCTCTTGGTAATAAAAAAAAGGAGAGATGCTTCTCATGTGAGAACTCTCATCGTGGGAGGAGACACTAATGGAAGCCTTGTCAGAACTGACCCCAAGAGAAAGCAGAACAAGATCCCATCTATGTTTTAAGAGTTGATAGAGTTGCAAGTGGGACTCATTGTGCTAAAATAAGTCCCAACAGCTTGTCATTTCACTGTTACAGATTCATTCCTTTGGTATGACGTTACTTAGTTGTCAAAATTGCAGCTATTAAATTGCAACTTATCTTAGAAAATATTAGGCAGTATCTGTCAATATGAAGCACCCAATTCAGTGAGAACATGGCATGGAATGGGTGTCAGGATGATGAGGGCTGGGGGAGCAAAGCTGTTCTGAAAATTAAAGAGGTAGAAAGACAAAAGTCAACTGATTCCCGCTTTGTTAAAATTAGACTCTCCTCTTAACTGTGGTACTTCTGTCAGAGGGGGTGATGAGATGCACAGAACTGACCAGCAGCAGTCTTTGCATTTAAATTACTGAGAAATGTTTGAAGTCTACTGCTGCTATTTTGGATCTTCAACAAATTCAATAAGTTCACAAAGTACTCTTAGAGTTCTCCCCAGTGTACACGGCCCTTCCACAAGCACAATTTTATTTAATTTTCATTATAAGCTTATATACATGTGGGACAGCTGTTACTTTCATCATCATCTGCAGAGGAAACATTGGTGCGGCACACAGCAAGTACACATGGACATACGCAAGGACCTTGGAGAAGAAAACAGGTTTAGGAACTAAACTACAAATAAAGGGATTTAACCATGGCTACATCTGAGATGCCCATGTGAAATGTGCATTGTTATCTTTATTAGCTTTAGTTTAGATTTCTTAAAATGTATGAATCATTTATGACAGCTTCATCACTCTGTATTTGAGCATGCAATTTAAAATATTTCTAATAATATCTGAAGTATTTTGCTGGGATAGATTTTCTATTATAAGTCAATAAGGGAGAAGGAACCATGACAGTGTTATTGTTAAAATAGAGAAATAACACCTGAGGGATTTCTTTTTGGCAGAGTAGTCTTCATGATTCTGTCATAACGCTCCTTCTAAGAATATATCCCTGGACAGAAGACTAATCTTAATCTTACTTAAGCCTTAGGAGTATAGGGTACATCTATTTTTCTAAATTTGTTTTTGTTGGAACATGAGGAGAGAATGATATACTCATGATTCTCACATTTTCTGAATTAAAAATATCATTGTATAATTTGACTTACACTATTTTTTAAATTATTTTTTAATATGAAAATTTTTTTTTAAAGATTTTATTTATTTATTTGACAGAGAGAGACACAGCGAGAGGGGGAACACAAGCAGGGGGAGTGGGAGAGGGAGAAGCAGGCTTCCCGCAGAGCAGAGAGCCCGATGCAGGGCTCGATCCCAGGACCCTGGGATCATGACCTGAGCTGAAGGCAGACGCTTAACGACCGAGCCACCCAGGTGCCCCTAATATGAAATTTTTTTTTACAAAGATAGAAAACCTATATCATGTTTAGCTTTATATTTAATGAATCTCATTTATAGGAATACATAAAATCACATGAAATTGGGATTGTCCGAGAATATTTGGCACATATAGTTGCTGTTGTTTGGAGTACTGTTTCTGAACTGTGACAGAATGGAGAAAGTTAATTTAGAAAAAAAAATAACAAGGACAATATAATCTTACTCTCTTTCATCTGTATTGCTTTCTTAGAAAATCTAAGCATTTTAGGAAGCAATCCTATAGCACAGAATCCAGATTCCCACCAAAAACACTCAATGAAATTTAATTATTCCTTTCATATTTGCATGGTTACATAGTCTCCTAGTTTCACTAATGTTATTTATCTAGTGATGCTTAGTTAATTAGTACCCATTTCTCAGAGGATTTGAGCCATTCCAAGCCAACAACCTTTGAATGGCCAGAATGCAAATTTCTCAGAAGTTTACTTTAAAATTCTATCTGAAAGATGAAAATATTGTATTTCTGTGGCCTTTCAAAGACATTTGAAGGACTCTGGTATTTTGTGAACAAGTGGTAAAATAGGCTATAAACATGGGCAATGATAACCAATTAGTAAACCTTAACTTTTGATGAACTTGTGCTAAATGGGGTCATTTGTTCTTTTGGATAGATTGAAGAGTTCAGAGAACATAAGAGGGAAAAAATCTTGTGTAAATCTCTTATTTTAAGAGTGGTTGTCAGTGGGACAAGCATCCTCCTGTGTTTCGCCTGGAAGCATTCACTTTAGTTCTTGGAACAGAGTTGAAAGATTAATGGTATCAGCCCTTGTACCGCGTGTTCCAGGAGGGGCTGCCTCTGGGAAACATCTCAAGTAAAATGCAGTGGCCTAACCATAAGCTGGTTAGAGACCTTTTGTGGCTGTTAGACTGTGTTTGTTGTCATTTTTAAAGACAGAGCGGTGGAGGGGCACCTGGGTGGCTCAGTCGTTAAGCGTCTGCCTTCAGCTCAGGTCATGATCCCGGGATCCTAGGATCGAGCCCCACATCAGGCTCCCTGCTCAGCAGAGAGTCTGCTTCTCCCTCTCCCACTCCCCCTGCTTGTGTTCCTGCTCTCTCTCTCTCTCTGTCAAATGAATAAATAAAATCTTAAAAAAAAAAATAAAGACAGAGTCGTGGAGATGGTATATTGATATTGGGAAGTCAATAGGTTTAAAAGTGTATAGCCATTAAAATTTAGAAGACCAGGGTTGGAATCTAGGCTTTGTGTCTTGCAAATATAACCTAGAACAGTTAACTAAATCTTTCTATGCTTTGTTTTCATCTTTTCTAAAAATCATACCTTTGCTATTTAGGGTAGCTCAAGTATGAGGTATGCTGCCATCTAGATACCTCAGGTCTGGGGATGTGTTTCATTTATTGATTGCTGTATAACACATCACCATAAAACTTATTGTCTTGGGGCTTCTGGGTGGCTTAGTCGGTTAAGCATTGGACTCTTGATTTTGGCTCAGGTCATGATCTCAGGGATATGAAATCAAGCCCCATGTAGGACTCCACACTCAGTGGGAGTCTGTTTGTGATTCTCTCTCTACCTCTCCCTCTGACCACCCCTGCCACTCTCCCTCTCTCTCTAAAATAAATAAATCTAAAAAAAACCCCTTATTGTCTTAACAACAATATAGTTTATTTCTTATGACTGTGTGGTTTGACTAAATGAGGTTTCTATTAGTCTGACCTAGACCATTCCTATTGCATCTAGCTCTGAGATTGACTAGGTGCTGTGAGCTAGGGTACTCAGTTTTCTCCTAAGGGCCTTTCCATGGAGCTAGTTTGGGCTTTCTTACTGCCTATTGGTCTTAAGCAGTGTTCCAGTAAGGACAATTTCCAGAATGTGAAAATGGAAGCTACAAAGCTCTGGTGGAAGTCCTACAGTGTTCCTTTCACTACATTTTACTGGACAAAGCAAGTCACAAGACGAGCCCACATTCAAGGGGAACAGAAAATCAGACTCATCACCTGATGAGAGAAGTGGTAAGGTCACACTACAGAAGGTTTGACCACATTTGGAAATAATTTACCAAAGACAGCAAGTGCTAAAGCTGGGACTTGGGCATAGGGTGGTGCTGAGGGACACAGACTGGTAATAGTAACCCTCCCTGCAAAGGAAACTGGTGATCCAAGTTAAATATCCAAAGTCCATGCCCAGGGAAAACATGATGAATTTTGGTTAAGAGCACGGAGTCTAGAAGCAAAACAACTTTGGGGTTAAAATCTAGCTCACTGTTTCCTAACTAGGTGATTAAGTTAATTTGTGCCTCAATTTCCTCACCTATAAAATGAAAAGAATAACATTTTCTATCTCATACAGTGGTTATTTTGAAGATTAAATAACTTCCAAATGTAAACATCTTAGAATAGTTGCTGGAAAGTAGTAAAAACTTAGAGAAGTATTTATTGTTTTATTATTCAAATATATCTAGATGCACTATGTGTGTGTGGGGGACACTGTTCTGAAGTGAGATAAATTTCAGTCATAACTAAAATTGGGAACTTAAGAGGGATTCGTTAAGTTTCAGGAACCAATCTGTATTTTTCAGGGATTTAGCTGGGGAGCACATGAAGGAGACACACAGTGAAAAGAAGCTGGTGTCTTGAAAGAGCTGACAAGGGGTAGGGGACCTGTCAGGGGTGTAAAGCAGCCCCCTGATTTGGGGGCAAAGAAATACAGAGCCAAATAAGAAGGAAGAAGTCATAGAGGGAAACCCAATCACACGCACACATTTATGAAAGGGGCCAACTCTTGGCTGCACCTTTGTGGCAACAAGGTTATCTCGGGCTTTCCTCAGACTAAAACTTCATCTATGTACGAGTGAGTCTTGGGACACCAGGAAACCCACACATCTTGGCTAAATCACTGAGCTTAAAATACGTGACTTAATTCTAATCTCCAATAAAATATATTTTTATTTTTCACTACTGTTGATTAGCTTAGGGACCGACTCAGCCTAGGTCTATAAGTGGATTCAGCCCTGGAAGCTGGGGATGTAGGGAGCATGGAGGGAGAGGGACTATATGCAGGACTGTGACACAAGCCTGACAGCTTACCTCATTGGATGGTTATCGTGATCAATTTAAACAATATGTATAAAAGAGCTTCGTAAATTACTATCATCAAGCATATGTCCTGGGGCCAATATTTTTTCTTTTCAAAATAAATGTACTTGTCAAATTGTCAAACTAAACTTCCAGAGGTAGAATCTACGATGTCCTATTTGAAGGCCAATGTCAGTGACAGGCAGCCTAAGGCAAGCAGGGCCACTTGAAGTTGCCACGGTGTCTATGGACAGACTTGGGACTTAAGCAATCAAGAAGGAAAAGGTGGCGAATGCACTGGAACTAGAAAATCAAAACCCTGAATGTGTGGGTGGATACCTCACTAGCGTGTGTAGTGGAAATGTGACAGCAAATCCCATGATGAGGTTGATAATCCCTCTGCCCAGGTTTTAAGCAGTCTTACTGATGTGGATGGATGAAGGCTCACAGGTGTGTGCTGAGCCCCAGAATAAATTCTGCAGGTGCTGGTGATTGCAGTAAAGGTCTAAGTCCCTTTAGAGAGTACTCACCGTGTGAACAAATGAAATGATTTTGAATGCTTCTGCTTGCTACAGGGAAATGTATAAAAAGATGGCATCATTTCCTGCTCCTTTGGACAGCTTTTAAAAAGAGACCTGGTCCAAAAAAATTATTCTCCAAAAGCCTGCTAAATGCTTATAATGGAAACAAATGTATTCCTTAATATAAGTAACATTAATTCTATTTTAAATTTATGATATGAGAGAGTTGAGGTTTATAATCACCCCATCTAGGCTTCAACATTGCTGCTCATTGTGTAACTTGTGTCTTGCAAAGATGTCATCACTGTTTTATTTTAAAACAGGAAGGTTTTTAAAATTGACTTTTTGTTCATTATAGCTATTGCTTTATATTATATTGAGAAATAGTTAAGAAAGTGGTGTCAAATTACTAACTTAGTCCCTAAGAAAATACGAACTTACTTAAAGAAATGAATTTTAGGTAAAGGTGAGAGGACTAAACAGTTGAGACTATATTCCAAAGACAATTTTCCTCCTTATTTGCTGATCTGTGCTTCTCCTTACATCAAGTACCAAGAGAATGATTCCTCAAACCTAATCACTCCTAGATAAACTCAAATAATATTCTAGATATGAGCTGAGGTGAAAAGTTAACCAGTTACATGATTCTTTTCCCAAAAAGTGCCATTAATTCAGATAAAATCTCTTCCAATTTTGGAAATATGTCATATGTTCTGATTCATCTTTATAATTGTGGCATTTATAATAGTTGTTCCAAAGGCAGATTTTTTTTTTGTCATAACTTTCCAAGTAGATGTGATGTCTCCAGAGCAGTCAGATGTTTAAGTCCTGATGACTTTGGGGAGCAGAAGATTGAAATGCCAAACCAAAGGGTAGTGGGCAAGAGGCAGAAGTTAGCTGTTGAGGTGGCAAGAGCGAAGAAGAGTGGGAGTCAGAAGGATTCTGAACGGAGTCACTGAACTTTAATAAGATGATGAAAAGGCATCTTGACAGGAAAAAAAAAAAAGGTTCATGAACCATTCTTCTGGGTTATACAATAGAGTAAGCTCAGGAGACATTCATTTTTCTAGGGAAAAAACCCTGGTACATTTCCACTGAATTGAAAATTATATCCTTTCCATCACAATATTACTGGCCTAAAATAAGTGTATTTTCCTCATGCCCCAATGTTAAATTAGACTAAGTTTAAATTATGAAAAAATATTTTTCAGATTTAATGACCTCCTTTGAAAAATTATAAACCACTTAAATGCTAAAATTCAAATCAGAACAGCCTTAACATGATTTGTGTCTCCTGTAAACCACAGTGCAATCAATAGAAAAATAAATTCATAAAGATTAAGCCCTGTACCTTATTTCTTTAGAAACATATAATTCAAGTGCTTTATCAACTTTTAACAAAATATTTAAACAACAAAAATCCCTTTCGGCCTGGAATATAATCAAGACAAAATGTAGCCTATGGTATATCTCCATACCAAGTCAAATAATCTCATATTGAAATGGACAGTTTCCCTTTCAGGACTTACTCATCTCATGTAGTAAACACACTGTCCTCACTGTATATCAGGCACTGTTCTTAGAACAGTGCTAATATAACTCACTAAAGTCTCATACTATATGAAATAGATATCGTAGTTGTCACCATTTTACAGATCAAGAAACTGAGGCTCGGTGAAGTAATTGCTTGAGTTCATGCAGCCCAAAAGTAGCAGAACAAGAATAGGAATCCTGGGATCTTGGATTCAGAGTGCATGCTCTTAAGCCATGATATTCTTATGCAGTTGTTTATAAAAAAAAATATGCCTTAATAGAGAATATAACCAGAGAATGCCACTGATTAGGTAGGATTCCTGAATGCTAGAGAAAATCCCAACTATTCTTTGTCTAGTTTCATTTCCATTTGTATTTTCTGTGGTCACTTTAAACTCAGAATTTCCAAACTTGAACTCATTATCTTCCCACTCTAATGTGTTCCTTTTATATACCCTGAATTAGATTATGACTCATCAGTCATTCAGTACCTTAGATAAAATCTAGGCATTGTTCCAGAATTCTGCCCATGCTCAATGTCTACATATAATTACTCATCAAATCTTACTAAGTATTCTCAAAACTGGTTTCTCTCTATGCCCTCACCATTTTTATTGCTACTTTTCAGGCATTGCCTTCTTACGATGAGACAATTAAACTGTCTTCTAAATAGTCTCTTTGTTTTTGTTTCCTGCATTCTAGCCATCCCCCGACACTACTGCTAAAGTAACCTTTTAAAAATGTTTATCTGATTATGTTTCCCTTTCAGTGAAGGCACTTCACTTTCTCCCTATTGCCCACAGTATAAATTCAAACTTCTTGGTATTAAAATATAAGGCCCTTTTTGATCTGATCCCTTTCTTATCTTCTGCTACTCCCCTCATCATACTTTATGACATATCAAATATTAAGCATTATACAGTTTCTAGCCTCCTGTCTTTGCAGATGCTATTCCTTCTGCTTGGGACCTCCTTCTTACCACTCATCCTTCTGACAAACTCATAGAAATCTCCAGTAAATGTCCATCTGATATATTCAGTAGGATAGCTGTAGCCGGGAATAATTAGTTATGCATGATGCTCCATCTGTGCCTTGTGCAGGCTTCTGCTGTTGCATTTAACACAACTTACTGAAATTATTATTATTATTGTATTATTATTATTAAACTGTATTTCATAGATTTCAAGGCTGGTTTGATGTGATGATTGAGTTTTTAGATTTTGAATCATAATGTATCTACCAGAATTCAAGAATACTATATCTAAGCTGGTGGTTGCTTTCCCTTAGGATTTAAAAAGCCTTGACTCTATTTGTTAAATTTAAGCAGTAAGATGTTTTTGTTTTATCTTGTGATCTCCATTAACAGATATTTCAAGAGAGTTTTAGAAGAAGAAAGGCAAGGGAAATAGGAGGAATTCTTTTCTTGATAATTCTGCCCTATATTATTTTCTTTGCCTCTGAGGTATTAACATTTGTTCTGATTGCTTACATACACTTACTCACCATTATTTTCTTCTTTATTTTTGAGTCCATTTATCTATTATTGCATAAAACTCATGCCAACACTTAGTGGCTTAAAACAACAATCGTTTCTTTTTCCTGGAAATCTGTAATTTCTTCAGGGCAAATTGAACAGTGGGACAAATTGTCTCTGATTCCGAGTTTCTGGGATGACTGGAACACCTACAGGCTAGAACAAATAGGGCTACAATGACAACTGTCCCTCTCTCTCTTTTTATAGTCTCAGGATTCTCCAGGATGTTTCTATGCATTCCATGTATTCTCTCCACCATGATGGCTTCAAGGTAGACCTCTTACATGACCGTTCAGGGCTCTTAAGTCAGTGTTCCTAGAAAGCAAAGTCTTCTACAGCCTAGCGTCAGAAACCTTAAAACAAAGTAATGTGTCTTGTGCTGTCTTATATTGGATCACACATGGTAACCCTCAATTCGTTGAAGAAGCGGTCTACCAAGGGTATGAAAACCAGGGGCAGAGATCACTTGGGAAAAGTCTTGGAGTCAGGTTACCACACTTCTGTGGTCTTCCCTCTCCTTTCCTTCATTCCTCCTTCTCTTCATCCTCCTCACCACCACCCCATTTGGTATGATTTATATACAGTAGAATTTGGAAAAATGTATACAGCGATGTAATCACCACTCTAATCAATAATATTCCATCATTCAAAGCATTCCCACATGTCTGTGAGTAGTCCATCTTATCTCTCCACTTTAAGAACCTGACAACCTGACAACTAGGAATCTGTTTTTTCCATTCCCACAGTGATGTCTTCTACAGAATATCATAGAAATGGAAGCAACTGTATCTAACTATTTGAAACTGGTTTATTTCATTTAGCATAATGCTTTTGAGCTTCACCATGTTGTTGCATGTTTTATTGTTGAGTAGTATTCTATTGTAAACCACAATTTTTTCATTCATCCACCAGTTGAAAAACATTTAGATATTTTCCAGATCTTGGTAATTATTTAAAAAAAATTGTTAATAACAAATAACAATAACAAATATCTAAAAATGTGGAAGTGGCTTTGGAACTGGGTGATAGCTAGAGGCTGGAAGAGATTTGAGGAGAATGCTAGAAAAAGCCTAGATTACCTCGAAGGGAATGTTGATAAAATATGATGTTAGAGTTGATTCTGGTGACAGCTCCTAAGGAAAAGAGAAGAGCTATAGAGAAAGCCTCTATTATCTTAGAGAATACAGGTGTCATCAAAACCAGAATGTTGGTAGAAATATGGATATTAAAAGACTATTCTGGTGAGATCTCAGATGGGTATGAGGTACATGTTATTGGAATCTGGAGAAAAGGCAATCTTTGTTATAAGGTGGCAAAGAATTTGGCTGAATTGTGTTCTAGTGTTTCTTGGAAGATGGAATTTGTATCTGATGAAATTGAATATTTGGCCAAGGCTATTTCTTTCTTTCATTTTTTTTTTCTTCTTGATTTTATTTAGACAGAGTGAGAGAGCACAAGCAAGGCGGAGGAGCAGAGGGAGAGGGAGAAGCATACTCCCCACTGAGCAGGGACCCTGATGCGGGGCCTGATCCCAGGACCCCAGGATCATGACCCAGCCCAAGGCAGATGCTTAACTGACTGAGCTACCCAGGCACCCCTGGCTGAGGCTATTTCTAAGCCAAATGTTGAGGGAGTGGCTTTGTATTCTCCTTATCTCTTATAGTAAAATAGGAGAAGAGGGAGATAAAATGAATAATTATTAAGTCAAAAAGAAATGGAACTTGAAGATTTGGAAAATTTATAGACTATCCCTATTGCAAAACGTTTTTTGTTTTGTTTTGTTTTAGAAGAAGCATGTTTTGAAGAGAAGACTAAGAGTATGGCTGAGTAACCATTTGATAAAGAGCTTATGAGTGAGACATGATTTACTAAGCCATTTTTGCAGAAGCCAGGAATACAGATGTGATTATACCAGCAGAAACAATGCCAACTAACAGGACTAGAGAAGAGCAGATGAAATAAAGGAAGGAAGATACTCTCTGTCAGCTATTGGACTTCCTGGATTCTTCAGGAAAGGTCAGTAGAGTTATTCAGCTGCAAACATACTTTATCCTTCAAGAAAAGGGAAAAATGACAATGAAGGTGATCAGAGATCATCAGGGCTTCCACTTACCCCATTTCTGCCCTTTCACTGGCAGCAGTATGGGCAAGAACCACACAGAGAGCCATGGGGTTGAGGATGCTCCATGAACCAAAGGGGCTATTGCATGACAGTGCTATCCCAGAGGGCCTGCAGAGCAAAGCATCAAACCAAAAGAGGATTATTCTCAAGCCTTGAGATCTAATGGAATTTGCTTTGCTAAGTTCAGACTTGCTTAGGACCCACCACTCCTTCTTCTGATTGCTTTCCTTCGGAATTCAAATGTATATCCTATGCCCTCCCACCATTGCATTTTAGAAGCACATAACTTTTCTGGTTTCACAGGTTTACCACTGGAGAGAAATTTTACCTCAGGCTGAACTTGTACCTTTCTTCTCACCCATATCTGATTTAGATGACTATGGACTTTAGTCTTTAGAATTAATGCTAAGGCTTTTGGGCTGTTGGGATAAAATTAACATATTTTGCATACAAGAAAGACATGAATTATAGGGGGCACTAGGGGTGGGATGTTATGAATGAATGTTTGTGTCCCCCTATAATGCTTTATGTTCAATCCCTAACCCTCAGTGTGGCTATATTTGAAGATGGGGCCTTTAAACAAGGATGAAGGTTAAGTGAGGTCATAAGGGTAGCACCCAATAAAATTGTTGTTCTTACAAGAAGAGACATCAGAGAGCTTTCTCTCTCTCTCTGTGTTTTGTTGAACAGCCTGTCTAATGGTTTATCAATATTATTGAGCTTTTAAAAGAACTGGATTTTGTAAGAATAGATTTTATGTATTTTTAAACTGTTTTCAATTTTATTGATTTAGGATATTATCTTTGTTATTTCCTTCCATATGTTTCGTTTATGTGTAATTTTTTTCTTCTTTTTCTAGTTTCCTGTGATAGAAGCTTAGATCATTAATTTTAGAACTTTGTTATTTTTTAATATAAGCATTTAAGGCTACAAAGTTTACTATAAGCTCTACTTCAGTTTTCATACAATTTTTTATATATATTATTTTAATTTTTATTCAGTACACATATTTTCAAAATTTCCTTGTGACTTTTTTTTTTTTTTTTAAAGTAGGCTCCATGCCCACCCTGGAGCCCAACATGGGGCTTGAACTCATGACCCTGAGATCAAGACCTGAGCTGAGATCAGGAGTTGGACACTTAACCAACTGAGCCACCCAGGGGCCCCTCCTTGTAACTTCTTTTTGACTCATAAATTAATTTGATTTAAAAAAAAAAATTCCAAATATTTAAGGATTTTCTAGATATCTTTCTGTTATTGGCTTCCAGTTTAATTGTTATGTAGTTGGACAACATAATTTGTATGATTTCAATTTTTTTTATGTTGGTTGAGGATATTTTTTGTGAATGGCCCTGAAGATGTTCTCTTTTAAATGTTTCATGTGTACTTGCAAAGAATGTATATTTTTCTGTTGTTTGGTGGAGTGTTGTATAAATATCAATTGGATCAGATTGATAGTATTGTTAAATCTTTCATATCCTTATAATAATTTTTGGTCTTTCTGTTGTATCGTATATGGAGAAACAAGTGTTATTGTTTAATTGTGCATTTGTCTGTCTCTTTAAACTGTAAGTTTTTGCTTTATGTATTCTGAAGACTGTTATTAGGTACATGCACAATAAGGACTGTTCAGTTTTCTTGATGAAATGAACCCTTTGTTTTTCTGTAATTTCCTTTTATATCCCTGGCAATATTCTTTGCTATGAAGTTTATTTTATATTATTAATATAGCAACTCTTGCTTTTTAAAGTTTTTACTTATGTTTTTCTATCCTTTTATTTAAAAAAATTATTTATTTATATTAGAGAGTGCAGTAGGGAGGGACAGAGGGAGAGAAAGCACAGACCCTGATGCGGGGTTTGATGTGGGGCTTCATGCGGGGCTCCATCTCACGACCCAGAGATCATGACCTGAGCCAAAACCAAGAGTCAGAAGCTTAATCAACTGTACCACCCAGGTATCCCTTTTTCTATCCTTTTAATTATATCCAGGTCATTACATTTAAAGTGGATTTCTTGTAGTCAGCACATAGATGGGTCTTGTTTTCTTTTTCTTTTTTAAATCTAATAAGATACACTCTCTTTTATTTTGAAACTTTAGGCCAGCTAGTGAAATTACTGACATAGTTGTATTTAAATATACCATCTTGTTATTAATTTTCTCTTCATCCTATCTGTTCTAGTTATTTTTTTCCTCCATTCTTTTGTACTGTTTTTAATCATTCTATTTTATCTCCACTACTGACTTATTTATTGTAACTCTTTTGTAAATTTTTGGGCAAATTGGTGTTAGTGTTGTTTAGGTCTTCTAAATCCTTACTGATTTTCAGTTTATTTGTTTAATCAATTAGTGGAGGAGAGCTGTTGTTGTCTCTATAATTGTGCATTTCTCTTTTTTCTTATTTCAGTTCTGTTTTACTTCATGCATTTTGAAGCTCTTTTATTTGATTGGATTGATTGATTCGATTCATTCATTCATTTATTTAATCATTCATATGTAGGATTGTTATATTTTCTCAGTGAATTGTTCCCTTTATCATTTTCCTTTATCCTTTCCACATTCTTTTTTTTTTTTTAATCCTTTCCTTGTTCTAAAGTCAGTTTTGTTTGACATTAATATAGCCACTTCACTTTTTCCATGTTGATTGCATGGCAATTTTTCAATATTTTACTTTTTTTATCACCATACCTTTAACCTATTTATATTTTCATATTTAAAGTGAGTTTCTTATAAGCAGCATTTAGTTTTGATTTTTAATCAAATATGATTTTATTTTGCTTGATTACATTCAACATAACAATATATAGTTGGATTACATTTAATATTTTGCTATTTGCTATTTGTCTTATCTTTTTGGGTACAATTTTCTCCCTGCTTTGAATTAATTTTGTATTTTATGATTCTTTTTCTTATTGGTGTATACCTCTTGATAAATTGTTAGCAATTATCCTAAGATTAACAATATATATCTTTAATATATCACAGATAACCTTCTTGTAATAGGATACCACTTTACATATAAGAAATGTACAGTATTTCTAATTCCTTCCTTATATCTTTGTATTGTTTTCATACATTTCATTTATACATGTTATAAGCCCACAGTATGTTTTCATTAGTTACACTTTAGATTGTAAATTATCTCTTAGAGTGGGTAAAAAAAAAAATTTAAACTTACTTTGATTTTTCTACTATATGTGGACCTCAAACAAGTGTCTGTCTAGTATCATATTTCTCTGTTTGAAGAACTTCCTTTGACACTTCTCATAGTATAAGTCTGCTGGAAATGACTTCTCTCAACTTTTGTTGGTCTAAAAAAAGTCTTCATTTATCTTCATTTTGAAACATTTTCATTGGGTATATGATTCTGGGATGACAGCCTTTTACTTTAAGTACTTTGGAAATATTACTCATTTGTCTTCTGACTTGTTTAATTCTTGACAGAAGTTTGCTGTTATACAAATCTTTGGTCCACTGTATATAATGTGTATTTACCCCCCTCTACCTGCCTTTAAGATTTTTCGTGGTGTGTGTGTGTGTGTGTGTGTGTGTGTGTGAGTTTATCCAGAGTAGGATTCTCAAATATTTCATTTAGCCTTTCATTATTTTCACATATTTCCTCTACTTCATTCTCTTTCTGCTTCTTCTGGAACTCAATTATACCTATGTAACACCATTTGAAATTTTCCACAGTTCCTGGATAATCTCTTTGCCCTTTTTTCCTCTTTCTTTTTCCTTTTTGTTTCAGTTTGAATAATTTCTATTGATTTATCTTTAAGTTCACTAATTCTTTTATTAACTGTCTTAAATCTACTTATGAGCCAGCCAAATGAATTCTTCTGTGTATCTAAATTTTTTTGTCAGCATTTGCACTTGACTCATATCATTTCCACCCTGTTGGAATTCTACATCTGTGAATGCATGTGTCTCTTGTTTTTGCAGTAGATTAAAAAAATTAGTCATAGTTATTTTGGAGTCTTTCTCAGAGAGTTACAACATATGGTCATTTCTTATTCTGGTTCAGCTTATTATATATAATATATATCTCATATATATATATAAGCAATATTTTCATAAAGTTTTTTATAAAATATATAGGCATTTACATATGTATGTGTAATTTTTTTGTTTGCTTTTTATTTGTGTCTTACAATCATTGATTGAATGCCAGATATCATGTTAGAATAGTCAGAGTGGGGGCGCCTGGGTGGCTCAGTTGTTAAGCATCTGCCTTCGGCTCAGGTCATGATCCCAGAGTCCTGGGATCGAGCCCCGCATCAGGCTCCCTGTTCCGCAGGAAGCCTGCTTCTCCCTCTCCCACTCCTCTGCTTGTGTTCCTGCTCTCGCTATCTCTCTCTCTGTTAAATAAATAAATATAATCTTTAAATAAAAAAAAAAATAGAGTGGAAGTCAATACATTTTATGCCTGGAAGAGTCATGCCTCTTTTATTTATTTATTTATTTGAGAGAGAGAATGAGAGAGAGAGAGCACATGAGAGGAGGGAGGGTCAGAGGGAGAAGCAGACTCCCCGCTGAGCGGGGAGCCCGATGCGGGACTTGATCCAGGGACTCCAGGATCATGACCTGAGCCGAAGGCAGTTGCTTAACCGACTGAGCCACCTAGGTGCCCTCATGCCTCTTTTTCTGTTAAGTTGTTAGAGATGGGGTTAAGTGAATCTAGTCAGGAGTTGAGATAAAGAGGGGTTTTATGTTTGCAGTGATTAGCTTTAGCGTACCACTTGTTTCAATTTTCTTCAATATGGGCTGTTCCTGTCTTGCTGTGAAGGCTTGGGTTGTGTTGTTGGGTGAGTTTTCTCAGTGTAAGTACCCCATTCTCAGCTCTGAGCAAACCTGTGGCACAGCTGGCAGGCTCCCTCCATGTCCTTGCCCCATCCCCCACAGTAAATTACTGTTGCTTGTTGCTATGTACTAGCATTATCTTGGCAGCAGAGTTCTCTCTCTCTCTTCATCTAGTCTCATGCTTACGGAGGCTTTGGCGCCATGGTTTTCTCAGCATTCCAGCACTTCATTTCCATGGCGGTCCAACACTGTCTTACATTTGTTGTTCATTTTGATGGAAGTTTCCTTTCCTTCAGCTAACAAGAATAGATCACTGTTTGATATCGTTATAGGATCCTAGGCCCAAGATGGTTTCCTTCTACTTGTCAAGAGTTTATTTTTCTATTCTTTCCCCACCCATGGAGTCTTTCCCTGGGCTTTGGATGTGACAGACTTTGCTGCCCTACATCAACAGGCTGAAAGCTGGTAGCTTCATAGGAGAGAAAGGTCTAGAGAAATAGTCAGTGTTTAATTACTGTACCTTCCAAGCTCCAGTTACCTCTTGATACCTGTATCACTCACTCTTGACTTGTGTCCTACCCCTAATCTTTTTTGTATCACTTGGTGGAGACCTATAACAAAGTTTTGCAAATGAATGGAGACTTCCCTCATGTGCAGGACTCAGTTTTTTCAAACTTGTCTACACCTGGGCTTTGGCAGTTAAATAAAATGTTAGCTGTTTTGGCTTACCTGTTTACCTGGTGGCTGGTGTCTCTTTATCCTGTGCTCTGCCACAGGTAAGAGTTTTTACACCCTGTTTTCCCTTAGAGAAACTTGTCCCTCTTTGGAATTTATCTGTTTAATGGGTGCCTTGTGATTTCTGCTCTCTGATAGATTAAGGAAATTGTCATTTTGTGTTTTTTCCAAATTTTTTTCCATTGTTGAGGTGGAAGCAACATTCTATGCAGCTTTTTACATCTAAGCAGGAGAGCTAATGGCTACATCTCTTATTTCTTGACCTGTTATTGGTAGCAGATTAATTGGCCAGAAGCTAAATAATGTAGTAAAATTATGGAAATATTGAAGTTAAAGTATTCACTTAGTTAACCATTTTCTAACATGAAATGATAAAAATTTTTGTTTAAGAAAATTGATCGATTGATAGATATAAAATCACATTGGTAATTATGATGACACAATTAGAAAAATATTATAAGCTCTGCATTATAGATAATTGCATTTACAAGGAAGTTGAATTATTTCCTTACAGCTAGTCAATGTTGGATCTTGGATTTGAACACAATGATAGAGTTGAAATTCCAACTTATATCTTTTTTTTAAATTTAATTTAATTTTATTATGTTATGTTAGTCACTATACATCATTAGTTGTTTGTTTTTTTTACTTTTTTTTATTATGTTATGTTAATCACCATACATTACATCATTAGTTTTTGATGTAGTGTTCCATGATTCATAGTTTGCATATAACACCCAGTGCTCCATTCAGTGTGTGCCCTCTTTAATAACCATCACCAGGCTAACATATCCCCCCACCACTCTCTCCTCTAGAACCCTCAGTTTGTTTCTCAGAGTCCATAGTCTCTCATGGTTCATCTCCCCCTCCGATTTCCCGCCCCTTCATTTTTCCCTTCCTGCTATCTTCTTCTTCTTTTTTAACATATAATGTATTATTTGTTTCACACGTACAGGTCTGTGATTCAACAGTCTTACACATTTCACAGCGCTCACCATAGCACATACCCTCCCCAATGTCTATCACCCAGCCACCCCATCCTTCCCACCCCCCCACCACTCCAGCAACCCTCAGTTTGTTTCCTGAGATTAAGAATTCCTCATATCAGTGAGGTCATATGATACATGTCTTTCTCTGATTGACTTATTTCGCTCAGCATAATACCTTCAGTTCCATCCACGTCATTGCAAATGGCAAGATCTCATTCCTTTTGATGGCTGCATAATATTCCATTGTATATATATACCACATCAACTTATATCTTTATAACTTGGAATTATATGCTCTTTTCTGCCATGAGACCAATGATTTCCCAGAAATGGAATGTATTATGGTATGTAAATATATAGTAATTTCATTGAAGAATAGGAGAAAAAGACATACAGGCAAATAGCAAACAATAAACATGGGTGCTATAGCACAAATATGAATAAAGTGCTATGGAAATACAGTTGTTAATAATTCCACCTGGAAAAGACACGGATGAATTTACAGTGGAAGTAATATTTAACTGGTATTTTCAAGTGCTAATGGATTTTTGCAGGAATAAGATGTGCTGACATGTCTTTGTTTATGCCAAAACATGTATATGCACAAAGTAAGTGCTGTATCCAAGAGGAAGTGGAAATCTCAGTGTGGCAGCATGCAGTGTATATAATATAATTTGGTAGGTATGAAGCAGGAGAGGAAAAATGGAACCAGATTGTGCAGATCTTGGCAGGCAGACTAAGTTTATAGTAGCAAAAATTGGAATGTTTTAAGCAAGAATATGATAAAATCATTTTATGTTCAGCAATATATTGGTGGGGTTAGTAGCAATGATGAGCAGTATGTTAATTGACTGGAGGTATCGGGGTTTATTAGCAGTCCTTAGAATCTTCCAGGTGAATTCTAAGCTAAGGTAAAGACAGAAGAATCAAAGAAAGAGGTAAAGTTACACAGGCCTTTCTGAGGTAGAATTTTAGAGAAATTTTAGAATAATTGGCTGAGACAATAAGAAAGAGGGAGTTACTAAAACTTGAGGTCATTTCTAATTTAGTAGATATGATGACAGTATTAACTGAGATAGCATATTCAATCTTCAGTGGTATTAGAATGTAGATAACTTCATGGGGTTGATAAAAGACCATTGAGATCATATTATTCTGAACATGTCCATAAAATAGGATTAACCAATATTTGCTGGTCACCTATTGAAGGCAGAGAAACAGTTCAAGGTGATTTGAAAGACACACAGATCTGTTTCTCCTCCACAGTTGTACCCTCCAAATATACAGTTGAGTTGGGCAGATGAAACATAATGTGGGATTAAAAGCAGTACTGAAAAGCAATAGAAAATATTTTCCAAGGCTGTGAATGATTAATTGCTTAATGATTTACAAGATTTAAAAGGAAAGAGGTTAATTAGCAGTGGCCAGGAAGGAAAGTAATAGAAGTTAATAGAAGTATACAGTATGTCAGTTTTCTTAGGGGATAAAGCAGAGAGAGTCACTGACTATTGTGTTTCTTTGGAATTTTTTTGCGTGAGTGTACAAAGAAAATTGAATTTTAAAATGCTAAAGCTTAAAAACTGCTACTTTGGGTTTGCTAGAAGTTTCAGTTATGGAGAGAGGGGGTAGAAACTGGACTTTGTTTCCATTGACTAGGAAGGAAGCTTAGTACTCTGGTTTTCTCTTTCACTCATGCCTATATAAAGCAAATATCTACCCTCTCCTTATAGTGTAACCCTGAAAAATAGAAGTAATCAAAATTCAGCTGCTTTCAACCAAGATGTGTTTGTTTAATGATAGAAGTTAGGGTTGTCTTATGCAAAACTCTATCCCTGCTGAGATAGAGAAATGAATTTATTTTCTTGAATCTGGAAATATGCTATCCCATGACTGACAACTATTATTTGTCCTTCGGAGGTGGTGTTCTTTTACATCCAAACATTTATTCACATTTATTGGAAGAACAGATCACTCCAGGAAGAATGTGTAAAACAGATAGTGTCTTCATCCCATATTATTAGAAAGACTGTAAGCCGGATTGAGGTTGCCACAGTCTAACTGGTGCTTCTTTATTAGTATACCACATGCAATGCTACTTAATATTTTAAAAGCCAGATACAGGAAATAATGTCAAGTATTATTAGCAGTATGATTATCTTGATTCCCAGATCCCATTTTGTAGGTGAAAATGGGAATTTTCTTTTTTTTTCTTTTTCTTTTTTTTAAAAGATTTTATTTATTTATTTGACAGAGAGAAACACAGCGAGAGAGGGAACACAAGCAGGAGGGGTGGGAGAGGGAGAAGCAGGCTCCCCGCGGAGCAGGGAACCCGATGTGGGGCTCGATCCCAGGACCCTGGGACCATGACCTGAGCCGAAGGCAGGCGCTTAACGACTCAGCCACCCAGGTGCCCCCCAAATGGGAATTTTCTTAGAAAAGAATTAAAAACTGCCTTTGAAAAAAATTGAAGGGTTCAATTCTGTGGTAGGAAATGATGAAGTCTTAGACTGGAGCAAGGAGAATTTCTTTTGTCTTTGGGATAGGAGCAGAGAGGTTTGTGAACTAAAGTGGGAAATAACTTTGGTATAGGCGGAGCTGACTTTCCCATATCAGTTTGCTGAGAGCTAGGCTGGGACATAGGCTGTGCTTACTTTTCTTATACCTTCCATGAAAATATTTTAAAAATATTATAGCTTGATCTAAGCCATGCTTTGAGGAATGAAAAAAGCAACTCATTAACAATATTTGTATTGTGTGAATGACAGGAGCGTCAGGAAGCCACTTACTCGTAGCAGGGGGTGCCCTGCAGATTGGGAGCATCACTGGTCCAAATTGAAAGCAGGTGGTGAAAGTGACAAGCAGGATGTATTTAGGGGTCATGTGTGCATGCTTTAGAGACTCTCAGAAATTTACTAAGTTCTCTGAGAGAACTTAGTAAAAGAATGGACTTCATGAAGACTATGTAATGTGGCCTCTATGACAGAGCATTTAAGTAAAATTGAAAGTCAACAATATCTAAGATGTGGTTATGGAAAAATATAAAGTTTTATTATAATTGGCTAAAGTGCAGGACACCCTTTTTCACCAAAAAGGCATTCATATATAAAACCATATTATAATCAGTTTTTCTTACTCATAAGTGTCTCTTAAAATGGAGTGTGCCATATGAGATTTTTGTAATTATTAAGGCTCATGTAGCCAAGCAATTAATTTCAACTCTCTCACATTTTTAAAAATGAAAAAGCAGTGCATAAAAACAGATTATGGAAATGAAACAAAATACTTGAATAAATTGAAATGTCAGAACCCAATATTTTTCAAAACCTAAGTATGTATTCTTCAGGTACTCAGGGGATTCTGTAGATGAACCTGATATTAATAACGGTCTCAGTGAGACTACTTCAAGTGTTTGCTTTAGCACTTCATGAGACTATGTCTGTGCAGAACTGATTTAATTAATATTCTACATCAGAGTACATAGCATTAGAAATGAAAGATTAGTGGTGGGTGTGGTGAATCACTGAAATGCTCTAGCCCTCTAAATGGCACGAGTATATGACAGGATTATTAATGGTGCTTGAAAAATGTTCATCTCTGCCTCCCTTGTTTAGTGACACTTGAAGCTACAGTGTTTTGATACTATTATTATTCAAACCCTTCTTTATTCATCCTGATTTATAGCCTGTTTTCTGCCAGTGTCCTAACTTAGAGATCCTGTCAGCTAAGCAACCTCTTGGTAACTCAGTTTTTCTTGATTCAAAATGGTGTAAACACTGCTTTACTATGGTATTAAGTAATAATGAAATAATGTGCCCTCTCTGTGCCATGTATTTGCTTAAACAGCAGGGACGTTCTTGAGTATAAAGTTACCCATAGTTCATTTCTCTTAGATCAATTAGACTATGTGAAAACAAACAGAAAATCAAAAACAATTTTGGTTAGTATTTTTATTATTAATTAAGATTAGCAGATGTGGAGAAATGCATTATATCTAAACTAAGTGAATGTTTAAAAACCAAACACAGTATTAATTAATTAAGTAAGTAATTTTGAGTCTACTGTTTTCTAAGCATTGTGTTTAGCCTTGGGGATATAACGATGAACAAATGGTGATTGATCTTACAGTTTAATGGAAAAGACAAACACTGAACTAGAAATTAGACCTGTAATATGTTTAAAAAGTTGACATATAGAGTAATATGGAAACATAAAACAATAGGGTGAGCTTAGTATGAGAGCTCATTTAAGGCCTCCTCTGGCAAAAATGTAGCATATTTGCAGGCAGAGAAAACATCATGATTAAAAGTCCTAAGATGAGAGGGGTTAGGAGGGGAGTAATTTCAAGAAATTGAAATACAAACAGAATAGTTATATTTATAGAATGTGGCATGACCATATAATAAGATATGCTACTTTTTCTACAAATACAATATAATATATTTATAAGATAGCTATATATAGGAGAAAAATACAGGACTTATAAATGCATAACCTTATATATGAGGATAGGAGGATTTTGGCCTTTGTCTTACTTATTTGTAGGAAGATATCAAAAGGTGAGTAACAGGATCCAATTTATATTTCAAAATATCTTTCTGGTATAATGTAAAAAGAAGATTGGAAAGGAGTAAAAGAAGTGAAGACTCATTAGGAGAAATGATTGTGGCTTGGATTAATATTGGGGGAATGGGAAAGGAGAGAAATGGACATTTTGAGAAGTAATTGGCAGAAGTAATTAGAACTGATAGGACTCTGGAGTTGAGGAAAGAAAGCATTTTGAGATGGTCAAGTAGTCAATATTGTGGAGTACTGGCAAATAATGCCCATATAAATGCATATATCTGTAGTAAAATCACACTAATTAGGACTAATTATTGGATGTTTATATTGAATGAATAGCTAACAACTTTTTCTTCCCATATTATCCAATTTTTTTTTAAATTATTTTTTTTTTAAAGAGAGAGAGTGAGAGCGTGAGTGGGGAAGGCAGAGGGATAGGGAGAGAATCAAGTGGACTTCTCACCAAGCGTGGAGCCCGACTTGGCGGCTGGGTACCAGGACACCGAGATCAAGACCTGAGCTGAAATCAAGAATCAGACACTCAACTGACTCAGCCACCCAGGAACCCCAAATTACCCCAATTTTTAAACTTTGTTTTGGAAACACTTTACCCCAAACATCTGATCATCTGTTGTATTTCCCCAATATGTATTTCATTTCTGCTCCCAGAGCTACTTCATCATCTCTACTCTAGTTTAATGCCTTACTATGATCTCCTAAGAACTTCTCACCCAGCTCACTTGTGTCTGTCTCATCATCTTCTGCTTTAATTCATCCAATGTACTAATGGCTTTGTCTTTCTAATTTATAATTCTAATTTTACCACTATCCTCCTTATAAATCTTTGGTGGCTCCTTTTCTGCCAAATTTATGATAAATTTCTAGTGACATGGTTAAGAGGATACATAATGTATTACAAAGTTTAATCCCCCTCTTCCACCACATTCTAAGAAAAATGGGTTTTACTTACTGGATGTCAATCAGGGGCTGGTTTTCTTTCAGTTTATACAAGGGTTATGAGTAAGGAAAAATGTGAAGAAGCAAGAAATGTTAATTTGTATAAATATGCCTCAGATAAGAGAAGGCAGGAGAGCTGATGTGTCTATGTTTGCTTTAGAGAGAGTGTTTTGGGGAGTTGAGAAAAAGGAAGATATTTGAGGGACACTATGATGTACATATAAGGGATGAATGAGAGAATGAGAGAAGGGGAGAGAATAACTTTAGGAAGTTTTTAATCAGATCCATTTTGATGTTCTTCAGGAGAATTCAGTAAATATTTGAATTGGATTTTAATTATGTAACTGTGTATATATTCATCTATAAATATAGCTGATATATTCTCTTCTAGTTTAAACCCTCACTTTTTCCCAGAAACCATAAATTACAGCCGACTAATTTTTGCTCATCTGCTATGTCCAGTGCTTTCTCATCTTGACTGTATCTACTCTTTCTTTCAGTATTTTTTTAAGTTTTTATTTAAATTCCAGTTAGTTGGCATACAATGTAATGTTAGTTTCGGGTGTACAGTACAGTGATTCAACTCTTCCAAATATCACCCAGTGCTCATCACAACAACTGTCCTCCGAGTTAATCCCCATCACCTATTTAACCCATCCTCCCACCCACCTCCATTCTGGTAACCATGTTTGTTCTTTATAGTTCAAAGTCTGTTTCTTGTTTTGCCTCTCTCTCTCTTTTTTCCCCGTTGCTCATTTATTTTGTTTCTTAAGTTCCACATATGAATGAAATCATATGGTATTTGTCTTTCTCTGACTGACTTATTTCACTTAGCTTAATACTCTTTAGCTCCATCCATGTTGTTGCAAATAGCAAGATTTCATTCTTTTTTGTGGCTGAGTGATGTTCCATTATATATGTCATGTATATAATATATACAAAACATCTTCTTTATCCATTCATCAGTTAATGGACACGGGCTAATTCCATAGTTTGACTATTGCAGATAATGCTGCTATAAACATTGAGGTGCATGTAGCCCCTTGAATTAGTATTTTTTGTCTCCTTTGGATAAATGCTTAGTAGTGCAATTGTAGGATCATAGGGTAGTTCTATTTTTACCTTTTTGAGGAGCTTCCATACTGTTTTCCAGAGTGGCTGCAGTAGTTTGCATTCCAACAGTGCAAGACGGTTCCTTTTTTTCCACATCCTTGCCAACACCTGTTGTTTCTTGTATTGTTGATTTTAGTCTTTCTGACAGGAAACAAAAGCAAAAATAAACTATTGGGACTTCATCAAAATAAAAAGCTTCTGTACAGCAAAGAAAACAATGAACCAAACTGAAAGGTAACCTACAGAATGGGAGAAGATATTTGCAAATGACTCTTTTTTTCATATCTAGAACATCCTCTTCTTCCAACAGTCCTAAAGAATTCCTACAATACTTTCAATGATATGAGATGGCACCATCTCTATAAAAGATTACTTTAACCACAAAATTGGATCTTATCTCTGTTTTTCAAGAGAGTTCATGGAATTTGAATTTTATTTTTCTTGAGGACTTGATGTTACTCTAGATTGTATTATAGCCATTTGTGTGTGTGTGTGTGTGTGTGTGTGTGTGTGTGTGTGTGGTCTTAATATACCCTAACACAGAAAGAACATTAAGAAAAGAGGGTATTTCTTTGTCTCATTCATATCTTTCTGTCTTGTTTAGTACAATGTCCTAAAAAATGCATTGTCATAAACAAAAATATACATGTCATGTTGTAAGCAATTTTATTAATGTAAGACATTATCATTTATTAAAATTTTACTAATGATGTGTTTCCTTTAGTGGTATATTATAGGCTATCTTCTTCAATTAACAGATGAAATAAATTTTACTGTATAGAAATTATATATACTTAAACAAATGACACTGTGTATTGTTAAGTTTATATCTATGTTCATATTCTGCTAGAACACATGAGATCTCCAAATCAGAGAACAGATCGTTTACTAGTGAAGCTTAAACAGCAGACAGAGTTGCATCTTACATTGGTTGCATCAGCTTTGATATCGACAGATGACATGGTAAGATCCAGATGTACCTTAATGTGCAGTGGGATTGTACCTCAGGAGAGGAACCCCACAATTAATAGACTCAGATCTAATATAAGATGGTTAGCACATCTGCCCTTCCTTCGATCTAGAGATAATGAGAGACCCTGAATCTGAAATGTGTCCAACTTTTCCCTGGGGAAGGGAGGAAAAATCTCAACTCTGGAATGTAATCAAATGGCTTTGGGGAGATATGTATCCAAGATAAATCTCTGTGGGGCAATTCACTGTGTCTAACTTCCAAGGTAAGTTTGACATTTAATCATCCTTTAATCTATGCCATTTTCTCAGGCAACCTGGATCATGCAGAAATAGGAAAATATTCTTGGAATCTTATCCCACAACATATATTTAACTATATAAAAAATCTCACACCTAAAACAATAAATGATGTTTTAAAGTCTGTTTTCTTTCTTTCTTTCTTTCTTTCTTTCTTTCTTTCTTTCTTTCTTTCTTTCTTTCTTTCTTTCTTTCTTTCTTTCTTTCTTTCTTCTTTCTCTTTCTTTCTTTCTTTCTTTCTTTCTTTCTTTCTTTCTTCTTTCTTTCTTTCTTTCTTTCTTTCTTTCTTTCTTTCTTTCTTTCTTTCTTTCTTTCTTTTTCTTTCTTTCTTTCTTCTTTCTTTTTATTCTTATGTTAATCCCCATACATTACATCATTAGTTTTAGGTGAAGTGTTCCATGATTCATTGTTTGTGCATAACACCCAATGCTCCATGCAGAATGTGCCCTCCTCAATACCCACCACCAGGCTAACCCATCCTCCCACCCCCCTCCCCTCTAGAACCCTGTTAGTTTTTCAGAGTCCATTGTCTCTCATGGTTCGTCTACCCCTCTGATTTCCCCTGCTTCATTCTTCCCCTCCCGCTACCTTCTTCTTCTTCTTTTTTTCTTAACATATATTGCATTATTTGTTTCAGAGGTACAGATCTGAGATTCAACAGTCTTGCACAATTCACAGCGCTTACCAGAGCACATACCCTCCCCAGTGTCTATCACCCAGTCACCCCATCCCTCCCACCCCACCCCCCACTCCAACAACACTCAGTTTGTTTCCTGCGATTAAGAATTCCTCATATCAGTGAGATCATATGATACATGTCTTTCTCTGTTTGACTTATTTCACTCAACATAATACCCTCCAGTTCCATCCACGTCGTTGCAAATGGCAAGATCTCATTCCTTTTGATGGCTGCATAATATTCCATTGTATATATATACCACCTCTTCTTTATCCATTCATCTGTCGATGGACATCTTGGCTCTTTCCACAGTTTGGCTATTGTAGACATTGCTGCTATAAACATCGGGGTGCACGTAACCCTTCGAATCCCTACTTTTGTATCTTTGGGGTAAATACCCAGTAGTGCAATTGTTGGATCATAGGGTAGCTCTATTTTCAACTTTTTGAGGAACCTCCATACAGTTTTCCAGAGTGGCTGCACCAGCTTGCGTTCCCACCAACAGTGTAGGAGGGTTCCCCTTTCTCCACATCCCCGCCAACATCTGTCGTTTCCTGACTTGTTAATTTTAGCCATTCTGACTGGTGTGAGGTGGTATCTCATTGAGGTTTTGATTTGGATTTCCCTGATGCCGAGTGATATTGAGCACTTTTTCATGTGTCTGTTGGCCATTTGGATGTCTTCTTTGGAAAAATGTCTTTTCATGTCTTCTGCCCATTTCTTGATTGGATTCTTTGTTCTTTGGGTGTTGAGTTTGATGAGTTCTTTATAGATTTTGGATACTAACCCTTTATCTGATATGTCATTTGCAAATATCTTCTCCCATTCTGTCGGTTGTCTTTTGGTTTTGTTGACTGTTTGCTTTGCAAAAGCTTTTTATCTTGATGAAGTCCCAATAGTTCATTTTTGCCCTTGCTTCCCTTGCCTTTGGTGATGTTTCTAGGAAGAAGTTGCTTCGGCTGAGGTCAAAGAGGTTGCTGCCTGTGTTCTCCTTTAGGATTTTGATGGACTCCTGTCTCACCTTTAGGTCTTTCAACCATTTCGAGTCTATTTTTGTGTGTGGTGTAAAGAAATGGTCCAGTTTCCTTCTTCTGCATGTGGCTATCCAATTTTCCCAACACCATTTGTTGAAGAGACTGTCTTTGTTCCATTGGACATTCTTTCCTGCTTTGTCGAAGATTAGTTGACCATAGAGTTGAGGGTCCATTTCTGGGCTCTCTATTCTGTTCCACTGATCTATGTGTCTGTTTTTGTGCCAGTACCATGCTGTCTTGATGATGACAGCTTTGTAATAGAGCTTGAAGTCCGGAATTGTGATGCCGCTGGCTTTGCTTTTCTTTTTCAATATTCCTCTGGCTATGCGGGGTCTTTTCTGGTTCCATACAAATTTTAGGATTATTTGTTCCATTTCTTTGAAAAAAGTGGATGGTATTTTGATGGGGATTGCATTGAATGTGTAGATTGCTCTAGGTAGCATTGACATCTTCACAATATTTGTTCTTCCAATCCATGAGCATGGAACGTTTTTCCATTTCTTTGTGTCTTCCTCAATTTCTTTCATGAGTATTTTATAGTTTTCTGAGTACAGATCCTTTGTCTCTTTGGTTAGATTTATTCCTAGGTATCTTATGGTTTTGGGTGCAATTGTAAATGGGATCGACTCCTTAATTTCTCTTTCTTCTGTCTTGTTGTTGGTGTATAGGAATGCCACTGATTTCTGTGCATTGATTTTATATCCTGCCACTTTGCTGAATTCCTGTATGAGTTCTAGCAGTTTTGGGGTGGAGTCTTTTGGGTTTTCCACATAAAGTATCATATCATCTGCAAAGAGTGAGAGTTTGACTTCTTCTTTGCCAATTTGGATGCCTTTGATTTCTTTTTGTTGTCTGATTGCTGTGGCTAGGACTTCCAATACTATGTTGAATAGCAGTGGTGATAGTGGACATCCCTGCAGTGTTCCTGACCTTAGGGGGAAAGCTCTCAGTTTTTCCCCATTGAGAATAATATTCGCTGTAGGTTTTTCATAGATGGCTTTTATGATATTGAGGTATGTACCCTCTATCCCTATACTCTGAAGAGTTTTGATCAAGAAAGGATGCTGTACTTTGTCAAAACCTTTTCCTGCATCTATAGAGAGGATCATATGATTCTTGTTCTTTCTTTGTTAATGTATTGTATCACATTGATTGATTTGCGGATGTTGAACCAAACTTGCAGCCCAGGGATAAATCCCACTTGGTCATGGTGAATAATCCTTTTAATGTACTGTTGGATCCTATTGGCTAGTATTTTGGTGAGAATTTTTGCATCTATGTTCATCAGGGATATTGGTCTGTAATTCTCCTTTTTGTTGGGGCCTTTGTCTGGTTTTGGGATCAAGATAATGCTGGCCTCATAATATGAGTTTGGAAGTTTTCCTTCCGTTTCTATTTTTTGGAATAGTTTCAGAAGAATAGGTATTAATTCTTCTTTAAATGTTTGGTAGAATTCCCCTGGGAAGCCATCTGGCCCTGGGCTTTTGTTTCTTGGGAGATTTTTGATGACTGCTTCAATTTCCTTAGTGGTTATAGGTCTGTTCAGGTTTTCTATTTCATCCTGGTTTAGTTTTGGTAGTTGATACATCTCTAGGAATGCATCCATCTCTTCCAGGTTATCTAATTTGCTGGCATAGAGTTGCTCATAATATGTTCTTATAATTGTTTGTATTTCTTTGGTGTTGGTTGTGATCGCTCCTCTTTCATTCATGATTTTGTTGATTTGGGTCATTTCTCTTTTCTTTTTGATAAGTCTGGCCAGGGGTTTATCAATCTTGTTAATTCTTTCAAAGAACCAGCTCCTAGTTTCGTTGATCTGTTCTACTGTTCTTTTAGTTTCTATTTCATTGATTTCTGCTCTGATCTTTATTATTTCTCTTCTCCTGCTGGGTTTAGGCTTTATTTGCTGTTCTTTCTCCAGCTCCTTTAGGTGTAGGCTTAGGTTGTGTACTTGAGACCTTTCTTTTTTCTTGAGAAAGGCTTGTATTGCTATATACTTTCCTCTTAGGACTGCCTTTGCTGCATCCCAAAGATTTTGCACAATTGTGTTTTCATTTTCATTGGTTTCCATGTATTTTTTTAATTCTTCTTTAATTTCCTGGTTGACCCATTCATTCTTTAGTAGGATGCTCTTTAGCCTCCATGTATTTGAGTTCTTTCCGACTTTCCTCTTGTGATTGAGTTCTAGTTTCAAAGCATTGTGGTCTGAAAATAGGCAGGGAATGATCCCAATCTTTTGGTACCGGTTGAGACCTGATTTGTGACCTAGGATGTGATCTATTCTGGAGAATGTTCCATGGGCACTAGAGAAGAATGTGTATTCCGTTGCTTTGGGATGGAATGTTCTGAATATGTCTGTGAAGTCCATTTGGTCCAGTGTGTCATTTAAAGTCTTTATTTCCTTGTTGATCTTTTGCTTAGACGATCTGTCCATTTCAGTGAGGGGGATGTTAAAGTCCCCCACTATTATTGTATTGTTGTCGATGTGTTTCTTTGCTTTTGTTATTAATTGGCTTATATAATTGGCTGCTCCCATGTTAGGGGCATAGATATTTACAATTGTTAGATCTTCTTGTTGGATAGACCCTTTAAGTAGGATATAATGTCCTTCCTCATCTCTTATTACAGTCTTTGGTTTAAAATCTAATTTGTCTGATATAAGGATTGCCACCCCAGCTTTCTTTTGGTGTCCATTAGCATGGTAAATGGTGTTCCACCCCCTCACTTTCAATCTGGGGGTGTCTTTGGTTCTAAAATGAGTCTCTTGCAGACAGCATATTGATGGGTCTTGTTTTTTAATCCAGTCTGATAGCCTGTGTCTTTTGATTGGGGCATTTAGCCCATTTACATTCAGGGTAACTTTTGAAAGATAGGAATTTAGTGCCATTGTATTGCCTATAAGGTGACTGTTACCGTATATTGTCTGTGTTCCTTTCTGGTCTATGTTGCTTTTAGGGTCTCTCTTTGCTTAGAGGACCCCTTTCAA
Source organism: Mirounga angustirostris (assembly GCF_029215605.1). Classification (NCBI taxonomy): domain Eukaryota; kingdom Metazoa; phylum Chordata; class Mammalia; order Carnivora; family Phocidae; genus Mirounga; species Mirounga angustirostris. The sequence continues at coordinate 51,222,337 of NW_026991709.1, read as the reverse complement.
GATTTCTTGTAGGGCTCGTTTTGTGTTTGCAAATTCCTTTAGTTTTTGTTTGTCCTGGAAGCATTTTATCTCTCCTTCAATTTTCAATGACAGCCTAGCTGGATAGAGTATTCTTGGCTGCATATTTTTCTCATTTAGTGCTCTAAATATATCCTGCCAGCCCTTTCTGGCCTGCCAGGTCTCTGTGGATAGGTCTGTTGCCAATCTAATGTTTCTACCATTGTAGGTTACATATCTCTTCTCCCAAGCTGCTCTCAGGATTTTCTCTTTGTCTATGAGACTCGTAAGTTTTCCTATTAGATGTCAGGGTGTTGACCTATTTTTATTGATTTTGAGGGAGGTTCTCTGTGGTTCCTGGATTTTGATGCCTGTTTCCTTCCCCAAATTAGGGAAGTTCTCTGCTATAATTTGCTCCATTATACCTTCTGCCCCTCTCTCTCTTTCTTCTTCTTCTGGGATCCCAATTATTCTAATGTTGATTTGTCTTATGGTATCGCTTATCTCTTGAATTCTGCCCTTGTGATCCAGTAGTTGTTTATCTCTCTTTTTCTCAGCTTCTTTATTTTCCATCATTTGGTCTTCTATATTACTGATTCTCTCTTCTGCCTTATTTATCCTAGCAGTTAGTGCCCCCATTTTTGATTGCACCTCATTAATAGCCTTTTTGATTTCTACTTGGTTAGATTTTAGCTCTTTTACTTCTCCAGATAGGGTTTCTCTAATAACTTCCATATTTTTTTTCAAGCCCAGCTAGTATCTTTAAAGTGATGATTCTGAACTCTAGATCTGACATTGTACTAATGTCCATATTGAGTAGGTCCCTGGCAGTCGGTACTCCCTCTTGTTCTTTTTGTTGAGGTGATTTTTTCCGTCTTGTCATTTTGTGCAGTGGAGAATAGATTAATGAGAGAACAAAATACTAGGAGAGTAACCACATCCCCAGAAAATATACTCTAAACAAATCAGAAAAGACCTGAAGCAGTGGAAAAAGAAACGGAAAGAGAGAAAAAAGAAAAAGAAAAAAAAGATAAAGATAAAAACATACAAAAACAAACAAAACAAAACAACAACAAGAAAAAAACCAGAATGTGATCAAATATGATCAGGCTGGTATATAGATCAATGCCACACACTAGATTTGGGGTGTATTTTGTTCTGTTAGAAGAAAGTGCCTCCCAAAATTTTAAAGAAAGATAAACTTATATATGTACAAAAATAAGGGTTGATATGAAGGGATGGAATATGACTGTAAAGATGGAAATTATAAAAAATTTTATAAAAGGAATTGATAAGAAGTTGTTTGAAAAAAGAAAGAAGAGGATTTAAAAAAGAAAAAAGAAAAAAAAAGGGAGAGAATGTGATCAGGCAGGGGAGTAGAAAAAAACATATACTAGAGATTTAGGGTATATTTTAATCTGTTAGAAGAAACTATCTCAAAATTTTAAAGAGAGAATAACTTATATATATATGCCAAAAATACGGGTAACTACTATGAAGGGATAGAATATGACTCTAAAAATGAAAAATAAAAATGTTTTTTTTAAAAAAGGGATTGATAAGATGTTGGTTGAAAAAGGGAAAAAGAAAAATTCAAAAAAAAAGTTAAAAAAAAATTAACTTTGAAAGACTAAAGGATCATGGTAAAAAAGCCATGAATTCTATGTGCAGTATTCCCCTAGCGCTGGAGTTCTGCCGTTTTCATTGATCCGTAAACTTGGTCTTGGCTGGCTGTTCTCGCTGATCTTCTGGGGAGGGGCCTGTTGCCGTGGTTTCCAAAAGTCTCTGCCGGAGGCGGAATTGCCCCGCCCTTGCCCCCTCCCGGCTAAGTAATCTTTTCGGGTTTGCTCTCCGGGGCTTTTGTTCCCTGCGAGCTTTCCGTACAGCTTTGGAGGCGGAGAGTGTAAATGGTGGCCTCCCAATATCCGCCCCAGAGGAGCCGAGAACTCGGGGCCCCGCTCCTCAGTGAGCCCCCAGAGAAAAGCCGTCAGTCACTCCCGTCTCCCCGGTCTCCGGCCGCACTCTGTGCTCGCCCGGCCTGTGACCGCGCGTTTCTATCTCTGGCACCCGACCCCTGGTGGAGTCTCCAAACCCAGCAGATCCCTGCGGTGCACTCCCGCGCAGCTCCTCCCGGGGGAGGAAGGTGAGTCTCCCCGGATCTGCCGCTTGTTGGGTCCCTGCTGGAGAAGCAGGGGCCCGACTGTGCCGCGGATCACGGTTTATGGCCACCCCGAGCTGAGAGCCCGCGCCTGGGCTCCGTCTCTGCCGCCGGCTTCCCTGCTCCGATACCTGGGAGCTCTGCCACACTCAGGCACCCCCAGTCTTTCTGTGACCCCAAGGGTCCTGAGACCACACTGTCCCGGATGGTTCCACCCCCCGCTTAGCCACCCGAGTGACGTCCCTCGGTGGAGCAGACTTTTAAAAGTTCCGAGTTTGTGCTCCGCGGCTCTATCACTTGCCAGAAGCGGCCGATGGAGGCCCCCCCCCCATCTATCCTCCCGAATATCGCCTCAGATTCACTTCTCCGCACGTCCTACCTTCCAGAAAGTGGTCGCTTTTCTGTTCAGAGAGTTGTTGCTATTCCTTTCTTCGATCTCCTGTTGGGTTTGTAGGTGTTCAGAATGGTTTGATCCCTATCCAGCTGAATTCCTGAGAGGAGACGAAATCCAGGTCTCCTACTCCTCCGCCATCTTGCTCTGCCCCTGAAGCTTGTTTTAATTTGAAGTTCTACAAGTACTAGTGAGATTCACTGCAATTTCTCCTCTTTGAAGTGTATGTTAACATTGTTTCTCTTTTTATGGTTAGACTTTTGGTCTTTTCTATTATTTATATATGGGCATTTAAAAATCCTTTTTGTTTGCCATGTTTTTTTGTGTAAATTGCTAATCTGTTACAAGCTAAATTATTCTTTTAAGCTTTGTTTATCATCTTATTTGTAGTAATTTTTAATTTTAATAGAGTCCTATTAATCAATATATTCTTTACTGGTTCTTAACTTTTTTGTTTCTAGGAAATCCTTCCCTACTTGTGTTTATAAATATGATTTCCTATAAAGTCTTACAAAAGCTTTGAAATACTCTTTTTTTCACTTTTGGCTCTTTAATTCAATTGGATTTTATTTTTGGGTATAATATAAGAAGAATAAAATCTTACTTTTTTGTCATATGGATAACCACACATTCTCATACTATTTATTATATAGGTCAAACTTTTACCTCTGATTTGTAATGCCTTCTCTATCACATATAAAAAATCTGTCTCTGTGTGAGCTTATTTCTAGGTTCAGTGTCTTTGTTCTGTGTTTTCTTGCATTGATATATATATCCATTATTGAACTTAATCCTTTTTTATACAACCTAATTTTAAAAACTCTTGGCAGTTTTGCATACACACACATACACACACAGACATACACATGCATGAAATAAGTTGGAATTATCATTGGAATTTGGATGTATGTAATAATTAACAAGTTATAATATTTAGATTTTTCCATGTATGCATATGATATTATTCTTAATTTACTCCAGTATTTTAAAATTTCTTTCAATAATATTTAATATTTTTCTTCATAAAGTTTTTATGCTTCTTCTGCTATCTTTGTTCCTAAGTAATTTGTAAGTTTCTCTTTTTTTTTCTTTGTCATTATAAATGCGATTTTTTATTGCATTTTTAAAATAGTCATTACTGGTGCAGGAGAACACTTTTTTTTAAGGTTAATCTTATACCTAGTAATACTGATAAATTCTCTTCTTAGAAAATTTGAAATTTGGTTTTTGTATGTAGATGACTGCAAATTTTAACAAATTTGAGAATTTCTTTTCAAATACCATACCATTTATTATTTTTTCTTACTTTACTGTTTTGCCTTATATTTTCAGTTGATTTAAGCTTACATAGTAGGCATCCTTGACCAATTTATGAATTTCAATTAATGGAAATGCTTCCAGAAGTTTCAAACATTAACTGTTGAGTCTGACACTTTTCTATACATGGCTATCTTAGGAACAAAATGCAGAGAATTTTTATTCTTGTGAAGATATATTCTACTAAGGAAGTCAGATAGTAAATGGTAAACTTAGCAGATTAGCATGTGGGATGTTCAGAGATAATACATACATTAAAAAAAAAAAACACATCTAATACAGAAAGAGAGATTAGAGGTATGTGACTGGGAGCTAGTTGTAGTATTAAATAAAGTGGTAGGATAGGCCCTATTAAGAATTTGAGATTTGGGAAAATATTTGAAGCAGATGAAGGAGTTATTTAGTCCAGTGGAGAGATGGGGAAAATGTGTTTAGAGAACCCCTTGGGCACAGATCCTAAGATGCACTTTAAAATTTATATGTTGACCAGTTTGGATGGCAGGAGAAGAGCAGTAGGATTTCAGGCTCCAAAGGTAAGAAGTGGGGTAGATCATGAGGACATTGTGGCCCATTGTAAGAACTTTAACTTCTCTAAGTGTAATGGAAAACCATTGGAGAAAAGTGTGGTAAAGAATAAGATGATCTGTCATAAGCTTTAAAAGAATCACTCTTTCTGCTGTGTTGAGAATAGACTATAAGTGCGTGAAGGTACAAGTAGTTAGGAGGATATTACAGTGGCCTGAGAAGGTGATTCATACTAAGTTGGTAGCAGTGAATATGGTCATAAGTAGTCAGATTCCAGATGTATTTTGAAGGAATAACCAACAGAATTTGCTAATAGGTTTTACAGATTGTGTCAGAGAAGAATGAACTGAAATTTTCTTCTTTCTCTCTCTCTCTCCATCGCTCTTTCTCTGGATGAAAAATCTTCTTGTATCTGGGGTTCCCAGGTTTCCTGAATTGTTACAGTAGTCCACACTGAGTCTTTAAAATTTGTTGAATTTTAGTTGCTTTCCTCCTTGCTCTAATGCAAATGAAACCATGTGTTCTACTTCTCAAAAGGTCTTGTTACCTTTTGGAATACAGTTTGTCCAGTTTCCTTGTAACTTCAGCTCTGTAAAGGGCTCTAAAAATTATGATTTGGTAATTTATGAAGTTTTCTCATTGCTAGAGCTCTAGGTTCTCACTCAGCACCAAGTAATATGGCACTGAAATATATAAAGCAAGCAGGACATAAGGTAGGACAGTCTATTTAGCCAATAATCACTATCTATGATGAAGTAGCTGCATGCTCTGGCTAGTTGATGGTTCAATGTTTAAGGGGAAAACTTTAAAGATATGAGTATTTGTCACAACCCATGCATACCCACAAACATATGCACTTATATATCAAAAGTAACCCAACACAATACTCACCATTTCTACATCTGATAAGTTTTGACTTTTTTCTGTTTTCTATTCTAATTTCTACTTGATAAATTGATTTTCGCATAAAACAATAGTTTTCAAATATTGCCTTAGACTATTTTTCTAGAAGTGAACTGTTGTTTCAAAAGTAAATACATTTAGTAAATAATTAAGAAACATAATAAAATTTGTTAAATTTATTAAAAGAGAGTTACTATCAAAAACCCCTAATTAAAATGACGACAGGAGTGAGAAAAAGAAATAAATACATCAGGAAGTGCTGAGATCAATGCCTAAACATAGAATATATATATATGTATATATGTATATATATATATATGTATATATGTATATATATATACATACACATACACTCAATAGTAATATATATAGTACCTATAATATATATGTATATAGTATATATGTGATATATAGCGTATGTAGTATATATAGTGTATATAGTATCTATAGTAAGTAATTCATGCATATAATAATTTAAACAAATAGAAACATAAAATATGAATAGTACACTTTTATCTTCTCTCCCTTCTTTCCCTGTCTCACTCACCAAATTAATTACTTTAATGACTTTAATGGTTTCTTGTGTACCCTTCTTAAAATTTTATATGCAAGTTCAAGAAAAAACACATGCACCTTTTCTGCAGCTAGTATCAACAACTCACTTTCTTCTACACTGTTCTATAACATGATTTTTCCTCAGTTAATCCATCTTGGAGATATTAAGCATCTACTTATTCATATTTCAATTGCTGTCTAATGAGGATGTTTTCTATAAATCATGCAATCATTTTTTATCTATGGGTATTTAGATTCTTTTTTCAGTGTTTAACTATTACATAACAATGCTGTAATCAATAGTTTATATTGTACATTAGTCCCTATTTTTGTTTCAGTCTTTCCATCACATAAATATACAATAATGGAAGTCCTAGATTAAAAAATAAAAAGCATATGCATGTTAAACTTTGATTTTGACACATTGCCTTTCCAAAGGTTATTCCAGTTTATTTCCTCATATCTGAGAATGCCTCATTACTCAGGTCTTCATCATATCTAACATTGTACTGTCCTTGTTTTGCTGGGACGAACCACTCTTGCTCACATTTATTATTCTTTGAATATATAACTTGTTTCTATTTGATAGTATTTTGTGGGTGTTTGTGTGTGTATGGCTTTTCCATTAATATTTCATGGGAGACTGAGTTGTGACATTAAATGTTTTCACATTTTGATATCAATGTAGGAAAGTTTAAAAAACTTAGAGCAAATTTCAAAATTTTCATTATTTTCTATGCTAGGTTTTTAGATACATGTTGTAATATCAAGACCATCCCAAACCTTAGTGGCTTAAAAACAGTAATTTATTATCTCCAATAATTCTGTGGATTGACTGGTATCAACAGCATGTTTCTTTCTCCTGGTCTTTTTAGAGATTATCAGTATTGTTGAGAGCAATTTAAATTTGTTAAAAAGAAATAATTAGGTGCTTTTAAGGTATTAATATAGAAGATTAAAATGGCATACGAAGGGAAATTAATGAATATGGGCACTTTTTGATACAAAAACCTGATGATAAAATAAATATTTAAAAATATTATTTCCAAAGGTAATTGATTTTTGCCTATGTTAATAACACTGAGTAATTGAATCTGCTCTTAACGACAATATATTTTGTATAAAGTTCCCTTAGATCAGCCTGATGTCAGTATCAATAAGTGGTTATGTTTCTTCTGTTTCTCCCCCTAAGTGCCCCAATATAATTTTGCTTTTTTAGTTATTATATATCACTACCATCTTTGCTCTGAAGCACTTTGTGGACAGAGCACATTCAATCAAATGTAGGCAAGGAAATGCAGCTCTGTCGACTAAGCTGATTCACAAATTTCTCTCTAGGGCACAACCTTAAAACACAATCTGAAACAACATTTTGTTATCTAATTCATCAGCAGAAAAGTAGTTCTGCTGAGGTGAAATAAAGTTAGGACTGCCTAGATTAACATGGCCATTCTGTATTAACAGTGATCAGAGTGACTCGATTGTTCTTTCAAATAGGGACCAATGTTGCCAAATTCATGAATTATAATTGTGAACATACATTCTGATACTGTGGATGGAACCTGTGCTGTGGCTCTAGGGTAAGGAAAAGGGGAAAGTCAACATTGGTACAGGAAGATTGGCATCTCTCTGAGGAGCCAAGTTAGAAACTCAAATCAGGGTATTCAGTATTCGAATCAGCATAGATTACTTTCTGGATGCCCAGTCAGTGGTATTAAATTTTTTCTTGAAATTGTATTATTCTAGCTGGTGATTCTTCATGTCTGTTCAATCATGAGCCCATTGCCCTGGCTTCTGCCCTCATCACTTCCACAGTATTTAGACAGCCTCGGAAGTATTTTCATAGCTTGACATATTCCTCACTTAGTCGGGGGTGGGGCTGAGCAAATTTGTTATTAGTTTCTTCTGTGCAAGTGTTCAGCACTGAATTTAGTTGTGCAGAGGGAGTAGTTTTAATATTTGGTGCTAACTACCATCAACACTGTTCTATAATCTCTTTCTGCTTTTTTCTCTCTCCTATGCTATTAATAAACTTCATACCTTGCAATCAAATTATTAATTTAGTCACCGCCTTAGCAGCATGAAGCTAAAAAAGAGACAGTTGGTGTTTTACATTTCAAGAAATAGATCTTTAATCCTTTAAGGTGTTGGTAATATTATCAATACCTGGGGATAGAAAAAGTCCTACTGTTCAACTGGTATCTTGCTTTTATCCCCTGTGTTTGTATTTTGCTATAGACAAGTGGCTCTACCTTATAAGATTCTTCGTCCTAGACCACCTAAGCCTGCTAAAAGTAGAAGCCCACAAAAATATAGTGTGATGGAAACTTCAAAGAGAGGATTATAGCTTGCTCCCACTGAGACACACTTTTTTAAAAAGTATGTGCATATAGTCTTATAAAATTATTTTTTATAACTGTTCTTTCTATTTTTTTCAAGTTTTTATTTAAATTCCAGTTAGTTAACATACAGTGTAATATTAGTTTCAGGTATACAACTTAGTGATTCAGCACTTCCTTACAACACCCAGTGCTCATCACAGCAAATGCACTCCTTACTCCCCATCCCTATTTAACCCATCCTCCCACCCACTTCCCCTGTTTCCAACCCTAAGTGCCTCAATGTAATTTTGCCTTTTTAGTTATTATATATCACCTACCATCTTTGTTCTAAAGCATTTTGTGGGTAGAGCACATTCAATCAGATGTAACCATCAGTTTTTCTCTATAGTTAAGAGTCTGTTTCTTGGTTTGCCTCTCTTTCTCTTTTTATATTTCCCTTGCTTGTTTGTTAAAATTATTTTATTACATTTCAAAAATATATATATGTTCTACATATGTATAATATATGTAAAAGTATTTATGCATGGAGATATATGTACATATAGAAATGTATGAATAGACAGAAACAAAGAGACAGAGAGAATGCACACTGGTAAGATGATAAAATTTCACAGTCTGCTTTCTGGGTTCTACTGAGTGTAACAGGAACCATTTAAAACCTATGTAAGTCTATTGATTTTTTTTTGAGTAGGAGACTGCATGTTTTTTATCATACTCTCTGGCTCTGGTTCCTTTCAGTTGTTTACTGCAGTTTTTCAGTTCAAGTGCTAGAATAAATTAGGGAGTACTAAACAGTCCCTCTTGACTCTTAAAGGTTTCAAAGACAAGTCTAGGTAAGAACTAAAAACACTTATGATGGGTATTTTTAATGCCTACTTTACCTTCTTTTGGCCCGTCATTTAAATATCTTATTTTTTTTTTATCTGCCTTTAATACATTCTCCTCTGTAGGGTAATTAAATTACATTATTATGACCACTCCATAACTGTGTTGTACCTATGGCAAATACTTCCTTCTAGATACCTTATTCAATAGACCTTCTATTTTGATTCTGTCCAATATTACTTTCCAAGTTTTAATCATATTTCATGATAATTGGCTACTTCTATCAGTTCGTTGAGAATAACCAAAACATAATGTGTTTTGAAATTTAGTAATTAAAACATCTAGAAATATTCTTTTTTTCTTTTTAGATTCTAGAAAATCTAAAAATCCCATTAAGAAACTTTCTTTTGCCTGATTAATGATGTATAAGAACAGTTTGAGTCAAAGGTGATGATTCCTCTTGGAAGAAATTAATTGCTGTCTCATCTACTCTTTCCTATGGAAATAGGAGGCATGGCAATGCAATTCCAGTTGGCACAAAACCTCGCAAAATGTCTCCCTTTTCTGCCTAACATTTGAAAGCATTTCCAGTGAAAGAAAGGACTAACTCTATTGTTTACATAATTTCTTCTATTTCTTTCACTGGATCACAGAAGCAATGCAAATTATACTATATTAATATGATTCAGTTACTGTTCTCTGCAATGTTTAATTTACCTTCATTATAAGAATTTTGGAAATATTTAAATCATTTTTTGCTTTGTAACTGATTTAAAATCCAATAAGATAACTCTAAAGTAAACTTAAAATTTTTAATTTATATGAAAAATTTGAACGTCTAGCTGATGGGGTTGGTGAAGAAAGAGAAATGACATATTAATGTTTCTTATTCTTTAATTATTGTATCAGCCAACAACCTGTCTGTCTCAAACTTGGCTGTAGGCTGAAGTTATAACTCTCTTGAATGTGAAAATCATAAATAATCTAGGGATCATGTCTTTGGCACAAGTAACCTTAAAATGGTAGTGGGGCATTAAAGATTCTCTTACCTTGCACAACCATTTGGTGTAGGTCCAATATAAGCAAGCTATCTCTGGCCAAAAATGTCTGTTCATTCTGAAGAAATTATGCTCCTCTAAGGCCATGAAGCTTCTCACTAAACTTCATATGGTATTTAAAACCAATGCAAAGATAGTAAAAAACTCAATGAACTTTATATGTTAGATGGATGAGTGAGTAAAGGAGACTTGTAACACAGAAAGAAATACTGAAGACCAAGTAAACTGGGGACTAACTACATTGCTGAATAAAACATCTGAAGTCAATAAGACTGCACTGAGCCACCAAAGTTTGGCAACTCTAGAGTTTGTAACCTCTGGAGAATAGATCAATATTTTTAAGGTGCATTCTAAGAAACACTCACCTTAGAAGATTCACAAGACAAAAAAAAAGCACAAAACAAAACTTTGTAATGTATATCAACACATTAAAGCAGTGCTCTCCAGATGGGGTGCATCTACATCATAGGGTGCACAAAATAATTCAGTAGGAGGTAGGAAGGAAACTTGACAACATTTTAAAAACATTTATTTTTATAATATTTTAAATCTTTTTATTTTTGTATATTTTATAATGTATATAACATTAACACAATAGTGTAATTATTTATGTTGAATACCTACACATCTATTGGGGTTATATGTCAAAATTGCTACTGAACCAGTGTCTGAAGAAAAAAAAAATCGGACTTCTTCATTAAAGGATCTTAGATTTTTCACAGTAAAGCAACATTCCTTTGAACTTATATCAACTTAGGTGATTCTAAGTGTATTATTTGAAAAAGACAATTCAATTGAGTAAATTATAAAGATCTAATTGGCTTTATTCAATGACTCATGAATTGGGAAACATCCCATCTAGCAAAAAGAAGTGAACTTTGAGGAGTTGTGCAAAATGGAAGGCTTTTACAGGCAGGGATGGGGTGGGAAAAGGAGGTTATTAGCAAAAGGAAAGAGGAATATTTTAGTCAAGGTTGACTTCACTTAGGGAGAAGGGCAGGGGGTCTTATCCTGCAGATTGCCTCACTAGTGCTGATCAGGAAATTCACACTGATTGTTTTAAAATTCTACTGCAAGAGGCTGAAACTGCATTTATATCAGGAATTAAGTCCTGTTGAGGTTTAGCAGAAGGGACTCCATTTTGGGCCTGTTATTTTTTACAGTATATATGTTCCATCCATTATGATCCAATGAAGCACATTTTGTGAGTCACTGTTTTTTAGAAGCCAGATGCTTTTATTCTAGACAGCATGCTTCCATTTACTGTATCTGATAACAGGGGAATGATAATGACCTGGATTTTAGAGTGTGTTTTGCAAATTCAATTATTCCTGGAAAGTCTTGATCAGAGAGGACAGAACTAAAGCAGAATTAACAAAAAGCAGGATTTTTACCTTAATTGCAACCTATCAAGTTAGCCTGCCAAACTTTAATGGATTCTGTTAAAAGACATCAGATCTCTGGGTCAGAGATGAATGACTATCTAACTGGTAGCCAGAGTATCAGCATTTATTTTATGTATGTATGTATGTATGTATTTATTGATTTGCCCAGTTCTCTAAGATCCAGTTCACACAGGGACACAAGAGGATGACTAGACAACAGCTGCGCATGTCATGAACTGCTTACGGGAAAGGAAGCCCAAGTTTAGGGAGCCTAGATCTTTCATAATGTGAAGAAGCATGCTTCCTTTTGCTTTGGATAAAGACGCTATCTCTGTTTTTCAAGGCTGTTTACTATACAAACATATCCTTGAAAAGATTGTCTTGGACTAAAGGCAATCAGTGACTCTGCTTGCAAGATATGAAGAAATATGAGAGATTCTTGGAGAAATATTTCTCTGTTAAGCTGTGCTAATGGGTTAGGTTTCACAGAGAGTAAGCCAACATACCTGAACCTGGCCCAATGCTCTCTTTAAAGTCTCTTCACACAGGATCATCTTTCTGGATACACAACCAGTGCAAACACACAATACCCTATGCTTAGAATCCTATCCCCTTCTGTAGTTTAATGGTTTGTGATCTCCTGTGGTTGCTGTCTTATAACTCTTTTTTTTTTTTTAAAGATTTTATTTATTTATTTGACAGAGAGAGAATGAGAGAGAGAGAGAGCATGAGAGGGGGGAGGGTCAGAGGGAGAAGCAGACTCCCCGCCGAGCAGGGAGCCTGATGTGGGACTCGATCCCGGGACTCCAGGATCATGACCTGAGCCGAAGGCAGTCGCTTAACCAACTGAGCCACCCAGGCGCCCCCTTATAACTCTTAATGTTATCTTAGACATTATGTTTTGTTAAATGAAGTCCTATAAGATCACAGATGAATTGCAAGGGCCTTGGAGTCTACCTCTTGCTCACCTCTCTGCTTCCTGGGAATGAGTTCTAAGCCATCTCGCTAACACCCCATATGCTGCCCAGCCTTCCTACCTTATTTAGGAAGGCTTTTGCTCTTTCTCTCTGGGGCAGTGATTGGGTTGTGTTAGTTGGAAGAGGCCCTCGTTTGCTATTTTCTTTCTCTCCATGCAAAGGCTTAGGTGGAACATGATGGCAGTTAGTAGAATTTTGGTAATTCTTTCTTTCTTTACTTTTATTTTTTTAAAGATTTATTTATTTGAGAGAGAGAGAGAGAGAGAGAGTGCACACACACACATGCATGAGTGGGGGGAGGGGCAGAGGAAGACAATCAATAAGCAGACTCCCTGTTGAGCATGGAGCCTGATGCCGGGCTCCATCTCATGACCCATGAGATTATGACCTGAGCTGAAACCAAGAGTTGGATGCTTACCCGAATGAGCCACCCAGGTGCCCCGAATTTTGGTAATTCTTTAAATGAGTTAATGCTCTTACATTTCCAGTTAAAACTGGCATTGACATAAAAATTCATGGTTAAATTCATGCTAGTAATTTAATATTTTAATATTTCTTTACTTAGAGAGACATTAAATGACAAAGAAAACACATAATGGCAAGGTGAGAGAGAGAGAGCAGAAGAAATGAAAAGTTTATATTTATACTTTTAGTATTTATTTCCTGCCTTTTCAACAAGGGTCTTTGCATTTTCAGTTTGCACTTAGCCTCTACAATTTATGTGGCTAGTCCTGCTCACACAAGATATCTATCTCCGCTTCACCTCACCCAATGCCTTTCACCTCAGAATTCACTGAATATGAGAACTGTTAGAGGAGATACTCATACTCTGCATTTGTACTCTGTTCTTTCCATTTTTTACAATGGAAAAAGAGTCCCTGATTCTATCCTGGGTCAACCTATCCTCTTATATTCTGAACCTTTACTCTTGTTCTTATCAGGGATGTCACACTTGTATTTATCCTTTCTCTCACCTGAATCATGAAATCTTTAGACTTTCCACTTCTTTTGTATGATTGCCATTAATATGCAAACATGCTCAGTATAATGCACTTTTATTTTAACATATACAAACAACAAGAATTATATACAAAACAAGAAAATCTCTTGACCCCACAACCCTGCTTTAGCTGCCTTTCCATTTCTCTGCTGTTTTACAGCAAAAATTCTCAAGAGCTGTGTTACACTCATTACCTCCCTGTCTTCACTACAATTCCATTTCCACTCCACTACAGATACTGTCCATGTAACTCCACTGAAATTGCTTATTAAATTACCAAATGATCTCTTAATGCCAAGTTCAGTGCTCACTTATCTGGTCCCCATCACACTTGGTTTTTGTGCAGCATTCAACATAGTTGACAACTCCTTCCTTTTTGGCATTCTAGGTGTCCATGTCTCACTCTCCTCACTAATCATCCACCTGGTTGGCTATTTATTAGTCTTTTTCTGCTGATTCCTCTTCTACCAAATCTTTACATGTTGGAATGCATCCAAAACTTAATACTTGTCTCTCAAATCTTTTTTATACATTCTCTTCCTCTCTATCTCCCTTTCTCTCAATATATAATCTCCAATTTGAACCTCTGGATTATATTATTATAATACCATTATTATTATATTATTATATCCAATGGCCTCATCTTAGATCTCTAACAGGCACTTTAGAATTAAGATGACTAAAATGCAACCCTTGACTTTCCCCAAGTGTGCTGCACTTTGTTTTTATGTGCTCAGTAAATGATATCATCATCTAGTCAGTTACTCAACTCCTCAGATTTTCTTCACATGCTGTCCATCAGCTAGCAATGGTTTTGAACTTATAAACCTAGTTGGAGTCTTTTTTCCTCCATCTGCTCAGATAACACCGTAGTCTAAGCTACCAACCAATGTCTTCTGCTGGCAAGACTGTTAATTAGTCTCCTCATGTCTTATACTTGCCTTCTGCAAACCTGACAATGATCTGAGTAATTTTTTTGAAAACATATATTAGACTATGTTAATATTCAACTATTGAGATGCTCACACATTCTTCAGGACCTACATATATTTCCAGGCTCATTGTGTATTATTTTCCCTGCATATTCTAGGCACAATGGCCTCCACATTTCTCTTCGCATTTTTCTCATGGACCAGAGTTCCTTTTCTTGGGGGCAGGCACTTTAGAGGACTGGCTGACTCTTGGAAACAGTACTTGGGATATAGCATTCAATAGATGTTCAATAAATAAGTACATTATCTATCTACCCATCTTTTTTCTAATATGGATTTATTAAGTACCTACTATGTTATTATTTGAGGAAAAATTTAATATTTTTATTTTTGGAAAATACCACTAAAATCTCTTTGAAATACATACTTCTTTTTTTTTTAATTAAAAAAATGTTTTTTAAATTTATTTATTTATTTGAGAGAGAGAGAATGAGAGAGAGAGCACATGAGAGGGGGGAGGGTCAGAGGGAGAAGCAGACTCCCTGCCGAGCAGGGAGCCCAATGCGGGACTCGATCCAGGGACTCCAGGATCATGACCTGAGCCGAAGGCAGTCGCTTAACCAACTGAGCCACCCAGGCGCCCGAAATACATACTTCTATATATAATTGTCTCTGTTTTTAATTATATGTAATTGTCTCTGGTGCTCATGTCATTCCCTTAAACAGAGACACTTGTTACTTTAATATTGTGGTTTGGTTGTTTCCTTTAGACTATTAGTGTAATTGATTGGTAGAATCATGGTTGTGGGAAACCATATAGCTTAATGGAATTCTTAAGAACCAGGAATTAAAATCCACCCTGACTTTATGTCTCTATTATTCTTGACCCTGTGTATATCCTTATCTAGAGAATGGCATAGATATAAAGAATAGTATAATATCTATATCAGGGATGAGCAGTTTTATGAAGCAGGTAGCAAGTAGCTCTATCTCACTTCTGGTAAAATGAGGCTGAATAGCAAATATGAATAGGCTAGATGCACAAGAGCACTTATATTTGCATCTGCTTTTTTACATTTTGGAGATTTCAGTGTATTAAATAATTTCCTCTGTATAAATCTGGATGCTCTCTAGAGAATCATTCAATTACATTAATAAAATCACCAAATTGTCTATTGATTGTCTATTGATTTGGAACATCAAAAGAATGGTAGAGGGCAGTAGATTTTTAGAGTATGGGATACCTCAGAAGTTGACTGAGTAAGGTTATCTGACAGTAAAGTACAGGAGACAGGACTCTTTCTTTTTTTCTGCCAAGCATACATGACTAAATCCACTCATCTTCAAGTCTGTTTCCTCTGGGGTGCCCTTCATTTTGCTCAAGTCTCAAATTCCCTTACCACGTGCTGTACCAGCTTTTCGCCCATCTATATCATCTATTAAGTTATAAACTCTGTGAAAATGAGAACTATAAATGCCTTCATTATGGCTATTTCTCTAAGGGTAGAATTTAATGAATGAATGATTGGAGTGTTAATGAAATAGTTCATTATCTGGAAGAATAGCGTGAATGTATACAAAAAGCTAGAAGAGATCTCTCATGTTTGACCTCTCTTAGCTGAATCAGATAAAAGGAAATTTAAAAAACTAGGAAAGATGTCTGCAGTATTATATGTACCCTAAGTCAGGCAGTTTGCCAGGTTTTGATAATGAAAAAAATAAAAGAGAAATAGGAAAAGGAGAAATCTCACGATAGAATCCTGACTTTATTTCTTATTGTACATTTATTGATTATGGTTTATAAAATTAAGAAAATCATACATGACTTGAAACTTAGGTATGAAGTTAGTAAAGTTAAAACATTGGCCATTCAATTAATGGTAGATATTATCGTTATTTGCTTGTACACCTTGGATGGCAATTTGCTAAAGTTTTACAACAATATTGACAAAAATATTGAGACTTTTTTCATCTTTTTTTATGACTTAATCCATGTGTAAGATAAAGCACTGATCTTTAGAACAATATATAAAATAAAGGAATGATCTTTGGAATAGTTTCAGTAAATTATTAATTGTCAAGCATCTGTATATCCAAATATTCTCTTGTAGGAGAGTGATTTTTTTTCTGTATCAGACTAAATTTAAGTTCTAAGGTCTTGAAGTTAGAATTTTTAGTTTCAAAGGTAGTTGACATTTAACCTTTGAAAGTAGAATTAAGATAGTATTACTTCTTCTAAAAATCACAAATGTGTTCAAGTAACTATTTTAGAGAATGGCTCATTGTAACACCCACTTACCCTTTTGACTATATCTTTATAATATTATCTGCCATCCTCATTATATGTCTATTTAAAATCCCATCTCATTTCTGCTATCTCCTCAATTTGCAGACAGAGATTATGCTACATGAGGTAATCTGTTTTGAAAAAAACAAAAAGCTATTGCACTCAAGCCATGTGTACATCATCCTCCACCCCGGAATTAGATCTTTCATACAATACTTGAAAAAATCATATATATTAGTGTAAACAGCAGATTTAAAAAGAGATTAGGCTCTTGTCTTGTGAAGGGTTAAATGGTTAATGTGACTTTTAAAAATGGCTTTTCAGAGGTGAATCATAGGTAAGGTAGAAATGAACAGAAGTTATTACCCTCTAAAAGTTCAGTGGTGATATCAGTCCAGTTCCTAGTTTCTCCATGGACTCATGCCCAGCGTCAACAATCACATGTAATTTAGCAGTGTTGATGAGAACCTCCCCTGAGAAGGAACATGCGAGTGGTCCCTGGGGTCTGATACTAGGGAGCCATTCTAACTCAGGAAGGAAGTGCAGCTGGAAACTTTCTTTGTAACCTTTTGGTAATTTCATGAGATGTAACCTCAATTCAATCCAGTTAGATGAAATAAATACTTAAATACCAATAACATGCAAAGTACAGAGAGATTAATAAATGTAAGAAGTATTATGCAGAGGACATTGACATGCAGGCTCACCTCAGCTTTTATGTTTTGTTTTTAGGATGCTATAGCCTTCCATTGATTATATATATATAATATAAATCATCAAATATATATATAACATATATATATATTATATAAATCATCCTTACTCCAATTTCTCTTCCTGCAGGGTAGGTTGAGTTCTAGTCAAATTTAATCAGGGAGAATTAATTGATCTTTACTTGGACACTGGTATGTTAATGATGGTTCTTAAAATCAGCCAGGGTCCAGTATTTCTTTAATAAACCATACTAATTTGTATTTGTCAAACTCAAAGAAAGGCCTCTAGGAATAACTCAATAAGCACAATTTGGGGGAAATTATAAATCAAACATAATTTAAAGAGCTAACATCTTTATTTAAGAGTGGGGGCCTCATTATTGCTAAATATTCTCTGTGTAAGTTTGATTTACCAGGAATACCTGACCCCACCTTCATCCTCCCACTCCTTTGCCCCTTTATTTATTTATTTTTTTTAATTTTTTTTATTAGTTCACATACTCTCTTTTATTTTTATTTTTTTTATTTTTTTTTAAAGATTTTATTTATTTATTTGAGAGAGAGAGAATGAGAGAGAGCACATGAGAGGGGGGAGGGTCAGAGGGAGAAGCAGACTCCCTGCCAAGCAGGGAGCCCGATGTGGGACTCGATCCAGGGATTCCAGGATCATGACCTGAGCCGAAGGCAGTCGCTTAACCAACTGAGCCACCCAGGCGCCCTCCTTTGCCCCTTTAAACAGTTGGTAATCATTTGTCAGCCCTGAGTCTGCTATTGCAGCAGATTCGTGCTTCAGGGGCTGGATTCACAATTCATAGCCTTTTGTGTGAGTGTGCATGTGTGTATGTGTGTGTTTATGTTATGTTTATGTATGTGTATGTATTTATGTGTGTGTGCGTTTCAGTTTTTGCTGATCCTTTTGGCTAAGCTGATAACGTCTTTCTGCAATGTCTTTGTTCAGGTTGTATGTATATTGGAATCCCTCAGGCACCTTCTACAATATCCCAGTCAAACCAATAATTGCTCCTGAGCTTGCTGACCTAATTACAAATCTTTACAACTATTGTTGCTTAACTATTTGGTTATTTGCGTTGTTTCACCCCCCTCCCCATGCTCACCTAATTTTTCTCCAGTTGTTCATTGACATATTGGGGCTGAAAACTCTCCATGTCTGAGCTTTGTTATTTCCCAGGTTCTCAATGAGACTGGGAGACTTTATTCAAAATTTGGGAAAAACCCATATTGAGGTAGGAAAGGTCTGGCTTTATGCAGTGTTACTAGGAAGTATTATTGTTATAAAACAAAACAGGAGATTTTGGATACGTTTTCTTGCCCTCTTTCCTGCTCCTTCATTAAAAATAAGTATATATTAATTACAGAAAAAACTGAATATAAAAAGTATAAAAGAAAAAATAGAAATCACTCCAATGCTCAACTCCTAGAAAGAACCCTTATTAACTTTCTGCCATACTGCTTTCTGGTCCTTTCCTGGTAAATTTGAGTGCTAGCTTGTGTACATTTTAAAACACTTAAATGAAATGCATTTGTATATATAGGTACCTATATGTACATACACATATACTTGTATCCCAACACCATAGTGTATATATGGTTTTTTTAAATTCATTAAACATTCTTTAGGAAGCATTACTTTAAAACGTCTTTACTATAAAGAGAAACATGTAGTTGTGGAAGCATGGTCACTCTGGGCAAACACAAAGAAAGAAACTCAGCAGTTGCACCCCCCAGAGCTATCTTTCACTGGTAACATTTTCTTTTGTTTTTATCTGGACGTTTGCATATATCTATAGAATGTTTTAAAAATAAACACTAGTACACTGTACAAACCATTTTTTCAATTTATTTTAAATACTTTTGTCATAATTTTTTAATGTGAACATCATTTTAAATAACTGCTTAATAATCTAATTCTTCATTTTTAAACTTTTTTGCCAACCAAGCAGAGGCAACAGTGATTAAATCTTCTATTTCCCCACTGGCAAAAATACCATCTTGCAAATCTTAACTATTTGTTGCCCATTGCGAATTTTTTTTTTTTTTTAAAGATTTTATTTATTTATTTGACAGAGAGAGAGACACAGCAAGAGAGGGAACACAAGCAGGGGGAGTGGGAGAGGGAGAAGCAGGCTTCCTGCTGAGCAGGGAGCCCGATGCGGGGCTCCATCCCAGGACCTGGAATCATGACCTGAGCGGAAGGCAGACGCTTAACGACTGAGCCACCCAGGCGCCCCGCCCATTGCGAATTTAGTAAGGTCCAGATGAAAAAGGAGAACAAAAATTTAGAATAGATCTCTGTACTTTGTCCCTTCTCTTTTTGGAGTTGCGTGCTGTATTACAGTATCTTATTGTTATTTGTGGTAAATATTTATTCAGCCATAAAATCATTAAATCAGTTATGGATTAGCTGGGGATATCTATTCTGTGTTGTAATTTTATTTCTTTCCCCATGAAAGAAGTCCTATTTACAGAGATTTAGAGGCAATAATATAAACAACGTCAGAGTTAATTGATAAATTGTTACAAGATATAATGTTGGCTCTATGTTTGGAGGGAAACGAATGATAAGGAAACTATTAGTCCTTTCTTGAACTTTAGGTTCAAGTGTTTCAAAAGGAATTAATCTATTAACACAAATAGGGAAGTAGTGAAGAGTAGCTGGTAGGGGTAAGGCTGAGGATGGGTGCAACACAACAAGGATGGTGCGGCATCCTAGGAATGTAGGGAGGGGCCGTTGTTATCACCTATAAGAATAACTCTTGAAAGGACTTGTCGGAGGGCCAAATCCCTCCTGTTTTGTGGAGATTGAATCTCATATTATTTTGCATGCCCGCCTTAAGAAAAAAGATCACAAAATTATGATTATAATTTTGGGTGGGAAAGTGAGTATTTAAAGTGAAAAATCATAATGTTACAAATTATAAAATGTTAAAATATACCACAATCATCACAAAATCCAGAGTAATAACCTAATATATTCACTAATGAAAGTCCTGATAGACATCTGTAATCATTTTTTCTACATTTTTGGCAGCATATTCTTTGTTTTTTTCATATGATAAATATTTTGAAATAATATCTTCTATGGAGAATAGGATGATAATTAAGTCTTTCCTCAAGCGAAGTTGATCTGAAGTTGTTCTTTTCTTTTCTTTTTTTTTTAGAGAGAAAGAGAGGGAGAGGGAGAGAGAAAAGAGAGCACCGTGGGAGAGGGGCAAAGGGAGAGGGAGAGAGAATCTCAAGCATGCTCCATGCCCATTGAGAGCCCAGTGCAGGGCTTGATCTCATGACCCTGAGCTCACGACCTGATATGAAATCGAGAGTCAGACCCTTAACCTACTGAGCCACCCAGGTGCCCCTGAAGTTGTTCTTTTTTATTGGTAGCTTTAAAAAGGTTCTTTCTGTTTCCATAATTCATTACCGATAATGTCAGGTAATGTTTCAGGATTGTTCTCAAGTTTGAGAAAGCCTCTCCCTCTCCCTCTCTTTCTCTCTAAAAAAAAAAGAAAAGAAAAGAACAACTTCAGATCAACTTCGCTTGAGGAAAGACTTAATTATCATCCTATTCTCCATAGAAGATATTATTTCAAAATATTTATCATATGAAAAAAACAAAGAATATGCTGCCAAAAATGTAGAAAAAATTTGTACTTCATACAAATGATGTCATAATATTTTCTCTTTTATTTTACTCAAAATAATGTTTTTGAGACTCATGTATGTTTTTACATGTAACAAAATAGGCAAAATTTTAAATTCCCTGTTCACACTTGAGAGAGTGCAACAACTAATCTTACATCTTGAATTCATGACATTCATAAACCACCCTGCCATCAGTGTCCTTGATGACCTTGTTGGGGTATATTATGTTACCTTCACTGATAAAAGTTTTCATGTCAAGTCAGCAAGAAATTAAAATCATTTTCCAATGATTCATTCATTACTTAGGTTATTTGTTAAAAATCCTCAAATCTATTTATTATTTCTATTTGAAATGCCTCTGTTCCACTAAATGACTGATTTGGCATAATCTGAAATTTTTCTTTTGTGATAATTCACTTCCTAGAATTGGAATAATTTTAATTTATTTTATTTCATTGAGGAAGAATATTTACATACAAATTGCAAATATCTTAAATGGGGAATTCAGAGTTTTGACGAATATACATCCATATAACCACATCTTAATCAAGATATAGATCATTTTCATGAGCTCAGGAATTTCCTTTTTGTGCCTTTTCAGTCAGTCTCTTCCACACACACCTTGGTAGGTAACTATTCTCATTTCTAATACAATAGATAAGTTTTGCCTATTTTTGTACTTCATACAAATGATGTCATAATATTTTCTCTTTTATTTTACTCAAAATAATGTTTTTGAGACTCATGTATGTTTTTACATGTAACAAAAATTCATTCATTTTTTTTTTTATTGGAGTAGAATTCCATTGTAGATGATTATTTGTCTATCTAATTTCTTTTGGTGGAGATTTAAGTTGTTTTCAGGTACAAGCTATTATGAACATATTTATTAAGTTGTTCCTGCACTATTTGTTGGAAAGATTTTCCCCATTGAATGAACTTGTCTTTTAGATAATCAACTATTCATTGAATTATTTTCAACCCTTACATAAATTCCACAGTCTAAATTACTATGAAGTATGAATAGAGTACTATAACGATTCTTGTATAATTCCTTTTGTGGATATATTTTTAATTTATCTTTTGTAGATAAGCGGAAATATTATGTCATAAGGTTGGTGTATGTTTATAAGAAAATGCCAAACAATATTTCAAAGTGACTTTACCATTTTTCACTGTTCGTCTTCATCAATATTTGCTGTTGTCAGTCTTAATTTTTTTTTTTTTCCATTCTAGTGGGTGGCTCTCCCTGCGTTTTTTTAAATAGGCTACACACCCAGTGTGGAGCCCAACACAGAGCTTGAACTTATGATCCTAAAATAAAGACTTGAAATCAAGAGTTGGACACTTAACCGACTGAGCCACCCAGGTGCCCCACCCTGTGTTTTAATTTGCATTTCCCTGATCCCTAATGATTTTGATTTCCCCAATGATTAACAATGTGGAACACCTTTATATAAGTTTTAAAAATCACTTTCTGCCTCTTCTTTTATGAAGTTTCTGTTTAAATATTTTATAGATCATTTTTGCTTCTTTATATTTTTGTTATTGATTTGTAAGAGTTCTTTATTTTCTCTGTACAGTCTTTTCTCCATATGTGTATTGGACATATATTTTACTAGGTCCTGGATTACTTATTATTTTCTTAATGATAATTTTTGAGGAAGGAAGCTTTTAGTTTTGATGAAATCTAATTTATCATTATCTTATTTTGTGCTTAGTCTAAGAAATCTTTACCTACCACATCTCCTGCTTGCATTGACATCTAATATATTATCTTTTTGCTTTTGTTTTGTAGCTTACTAGTTTTGCCTTGGGGTTTAGGTCTATGATCTCTGTTGAATTAATTTTTATGTATTTTTTGAGGTGGAAGTTCAAGTTAATTTTATTGCAAAAGCTCAAAGTTATTAAAGAATGTTTTTCTTGGAAAAAATAATTATTTTCCCTCAGAATAATTTGGTGTCTGTGTGAATCTATTTCTGCAATCTCCATTTTGTCCCATTTATGTATTTGTCTCTCAATATATCAGCTTCATATGGTCTTGATTGCTCACAGGTTCATCGTAGGACTTTAAATAAAGTGGAGTCAACTTACGATGACCTTATCACTGTTTCTGGAGGAAAAAAAGGAACTTGATGACATTAATTGGGATTGCAAATATTGTTTAGAGGAGAGTTTACAATTTAAAGATACTGAGTCTTTTAATTCATAATGTGAAAAATTCTATATTTATTTAGGTCTCCTTTTATTATATATTAGACATATTAGTTTTCAGTTTGGTGTAAAATTGTTAAACATTATTGTTAAATTTATCCTTATATATTTTTTATTATAAACAATAGTGTTTTCAATTTAATTTTACTTTTAAATATTTTACTGAGATTATACAGATATACAAATGAATTTTCCATATTGATTTTACGTCTGTCAACCTTGCTATCTTCGCTCATTAGTTCTACAAGTCTTTTGTAAATTTCTTATGGTTTTCTATGGAAATGATGAAGTTACCTGTTAATAAAGGGAGTTTTACTTCTTATTAAACATTGCTGAAAATAAGTGAAGTCAACCTTTTTGCCTTGTTCCCTGTTTTAAAGAAAAGTACTCAATATGTCATCATTAAATATGATGATAGGTATAGGTTTTATGTAGATGTCATTTTTCAGATCAAAGAAGTTCCCTTCTATTCTTAGTTAACTGAGTCTTAAAAAAACATCATGAATGGTTGTTGAATTTTTCAAATGATTTTTTTGCATTGATTGAGATTATCATATAGTTTTCTCCTTTATTATGTTGTACTGTCCTGGTTTGGATAGTGTCCCACGCTCCAAATTCCTGCTCACTTGGAACTTCAGGATATGATCTTATTTGGAAATAGTCTCTGTAGGTGTGATCAAGTTAAAATGAAGTTATACTGGATTAAGGTGGGTCTTAATCCAAAGATTGGTGTCCTTATAAGAAGAGGGAAATTTAGACACAGATACACAGAAAGAAGAATGCCATGTGAAGATGGAGCCAGATACTAGAGCAGTGTATCTACAGACCAAGTGATATGAAGAACTTTTAATAATCACGAGAAGCTAGAAGAGAAGTGTGGGACAGATTCTTTTTTAGAACCTTCAGTAGTAACAAGCCTTGCTGGTATCTTGATTTGGAGCTTATAACCTTCAGAACTTTAAAAGATTAAATTTCTGTTGTTCTAAGTCACTTAGTTTGTGGTAAATTGTTACAACAATTCTAGGAAATTAATATAAATTTTGATATTAGTTCCCTATAATATCATTCTCATAGGTAAGTATCCCTGGAAAGCAGACTTGGAGATGGATCTTTGTGTGAAGGGATTTTTTTTTTTTTTTTTTTTTTTTTTTTTCTGAATCAACAGTTGTGGGAACTAAATGAAGCAGGAATGATCAGAGGGAGAAGCTGGACTTTGATGCTGTCACAACAGAGACCTCACCTAATCCCACCAGTAATTCTGGAGTATAGGATGACCTTTACAACCATCCCAAATTAAGGAAAGCAGGCTAGGCTGTTACAGTCCTGCATCATTTCCTCACTTTCAGCAGTTTGGAGGACTGAATGCTTCAGTCCAGAGGAGGGTGGGGAATCTGAGCAATCTGTGACTGGCAGGTTGGAGAAGAGGCAGCAATAGTACCTTGATCAGGGAAGTCTGAGCTCATGATGTTGGGCCTATATACAGTTTCCATACTCGGTCACCATGTATTCATTGTGCTAGCACAAGACAAAAATGAAGGCTAACTGAGGTTAACTGGCTAGGGAAAACCATTTAGTTTTTATTGCTTTCTTTTTTTTTTTTTTCCCCAGTAGATTTCCCTGGATTTTCTACCGAGACCATCATATCATCTGCAAATAGGGACAGTTTTATTTCTCCCTTTCTAATCTGTAGGCCTTTTAAAATTGTTATCCAAGTATAATTAACATACAGTGTTATATTTGTTTCAGGTGTGTAATATAATGATTCAACAATTCTATACATTTCTCAGTGCTCATCAAGGTAAGTGTACTTTAACCTTCTTTATATATTTCCCCCACCCTCCCACCCACCTCATTTAGTTGTTTTTGACTCTTCAGTGAAGGGTGCTTTCCAGTGGGCATTGAAATGGTATACAAAGATCTTCCTACTTTGTACCCATTCCCATGGGTTTGGCATTAAACTATGATAAAAGGATTATCTACTTGACTGTAAGTGGCTTATACCTTGAAATTTCTTCTACTCTAGTAATACAGATTTTATATTAAAAAAGCATGTGGTTAAAATGAACATTTATGGATTGGGTGCTCAAGTATATATGGGGAATATTGGGTGGGATTGTGATACCAATATTATTAGTGAGATAATCCCACCCCTTCATCTTCTGTTTTGTCTTTTGGAGTCAGAGAGTTTGTGTTTAAGATGGGTCTCACTCTGTGGGAGTAAAATAGGAAAAACCTAATATATAGTGTTAGTTTGTTACCTACCTCCCATATTATCAGAAATATTGACTGCATATGGAGGGGAATAAAATGTTGTGGGGATTTCATGTTTCTTTTTATGCTTTTAAGTCTAGTGTCAGACTGATCTTCCCATCCAACGAAGTAACATTAACTAGCAGAAAGAGTAGTCCTAAGCTTTTGAACTAGGGAGCAATTATCACTAAATGTAGCTAATATAAATATTATAAGTTCAACCCCAAGCTACTTCCAGTAAGAGGAATAGTGAATGTCCTTGTTATGCCTCCATGTGTGTGCCTTCAGAGAACTAAGAGCTGAAAGTTTCATTTGTATAAATTGGAAAGAATATTAACTATAACTTTGAATTTATGTAACACCTCACTGCTGAATTCACACCCTGAGTATCACAGAGATTAAGGAACTGAACAATGTTCAGAAAGTATGCAAAAGACACCTATTTGCATAAGTAGTATTTCATCAGAAGTAGAATTTCCCTTTAGAGGACTGCCAAGTGATCACTTCAGTCACAAACTCAGGGCTGTGGGAAACCTGATTTGGTTCTTGTGTGACCAAGCCAAAAGTGGCTCTTCTAAGGCTGAGCCTCAGGTATAACACACTACTATATCCAGACCCCCTTTACAATGTTATTATCTCCCCTACTGGTTTAATTTATGTATTTAATTTTAGTTTCCAGGGTGCAATATGGCTAATTACTTGAGAACTGCAAAACCTTACAAGTGAAATTTTTTGCTTCTATAATTTGTGGCGCATCAAGTATAATAATGTACATTTAATTTCCTCAAAAAAATAAAATTATGCTAATAGAATTATTTGAATAAAAATTTGTACTTTGTGGTGGATTATGTTCTCTACCTACTAATTTATATTAATACAAGTCAGTAAGGAATTTTTAATAAGCTATTTCAACCGTGGGGGGGCAAGTCTGGGAACATCATGCAGGCACGATCCTCTCCTTAACATCCTGGGTAGAAAGGAGTGTCTCACAGTATTGGAGGGCTGAGATTCCTATTAGATTAAAGTTCATAGGGAATATTATCTAACTCTAATGTGTAAAGCACACTATTTGGATATATGGGCTTTGATGGAGGTAACAAACTGATTTGTGGAAATCTGAGAACAAAGCCAGCTTCTTTGATAACAATTTTGTATTCGTTATAAAAACCAATTAAGAGTGGTACGTGGGAGCATTTTGTGTAAGAGATCTTTATTCTATTTTGATTTTGTAAGGAAGAGTGATTTTTAAACTGAAATTCAGCCTCCTAATAGGTTCCATATAACCGTGGTAGAATATGGGGTTGGAGAGAAGGTGAAGATTAACATTAAGAACCCAGTACTTTGGGTCTATTGCTGCCATTTTTACTCACTTAATCCACATGAGAATTATTTTTTTTTTAAGTTCCATTGCCTTGGTTTTTTGTTTGTTTGTTTTGTTTTTTGGTAAAACAACTAATTTAGGGAAACACTAATGTCTGAGTCACCTTTATGTTTGGACTATATAATTAATATACACGAATGGAAGGTAAGTACTAGTCATTAGTCATTGGAGTACTTCTCTTCCATAGGCGATAGTTTGGTTGAATTTTATTGCGGTATTAGTAAATGAATTTGGTTTGTGTTTATAAACCCATGCTGGTTTTTCTACTTAATACGAATGCCATGATACAGAGTGAGTAAATTCCCTTATGCTTTTTTTTGGTTGTTGTCATTAATGCATTAAAATCCAGTGATTTAGCAAATGTGCATACTGTGTCCATTATGGGTTTGCTATGTGCTTGGTGTTTGTTACTTGTGATAAATGCTATGGTGGTAAAACCAGGCCAAATGTTTGCTTTCATGGTGCTATTAAACATGTATTATCATAGATTTAATGGCTCAAACTTGGAACTATCCATTTTTGTTCCTGTCCACAAATGTAATAAGCTATTAGGACAACATCCAAATAATACAGAACTATAAGCATGCTGTTAGGACTATACTCAAAGGTCATGACTAAGAGAGGGATTTGAGGTATAGAATCAAAAAGACCCAGGTACATATCCTGCCTTGGACATGCATTAGTTCTGTGTCCTTGGGCAAGTCATGTCTATTCTCTCAGTCTTATTTTTGTTATTTTATAGTAGAGACAGTTATAATACCTACCTCATATGGTTGCTGTAGAGATGAAATTAAATAATATATATTAAAGGATTAGCAATGTCTACCACATAGCAAGCATTCCATAATGAATAGCTGTTAAAAACACAGTTTGTAAATCACATGAGCCAAAAACAAGATTTGGAAGCTTAACCAACTGAGCTACCCAGGTGCCCCCATCCTTGCATTTTAAACAAACTACGTCAGCTCAATAGAAATTAAAATAATAGTAATCATCTTATTACCCAATTGGTGGGAAAAGCTCAAATCATTGCAAGATTAAAAAAAAAATTATTCCAGCAGCATGGTTCACTTAAATCTGTAATGAGTAAAGTTCTCTAATAACTCTTCAAATGAGGCAGTGTGGTTGGTGACAGTGAAAGCCTCAATGATGAAATAGAAATAAATTGTAACATCAGAAGTGTGGTCAAAACCACCTTATTTCAGAGATGAGAAAACAGATGGAAAATGAAGGATACCGAGACTTACTTTTGTCTAATGATGCCTATAATTTAAAATTTGGAAGAAAACAGATAATTTTCCTCAATACCCTTTAAACATCTGTTTAATTTTATGCAATGATTTTCAAATCCACAGAAGATAAACCCAGGAGAAGTGGAGGTAAATTTATGTAAACACCATGAATTCTAGTGACATTCTCATACCACTTGCTCATACTGTTAAGATGTTTGAAATTTGGCCTTTTGTGCTTGGGAAAACTCCTCCTTTTCCTTCTTTGATGATATTTACATTACCTTTTTTTACACAAGAGTTTCAATAAACATCAATGGTGGCACTAAGCCAAAATTTGAGACATTTCATGAAAGTAAGTCTCATGGAACCCATTCTGAAAAAATATAGTCAAAATCATTGTTCCTTGATGAGGGGTTTGGTGCTTTTAAGTCAGCAATGTTGGCCTTTCATACTGCAGATTCAATAACCTTTTTCATGAATTTTGGCCTATGTGTACCTGAGTACTATTAGCCTATAAATTACTTATAAAATTAATGATACATTAATACTAAAGAAAAGTGTTCTTGGGCTCCTGGGTGGCTCAGTTGGTTAAGCGACTGCCTTCGGCTCAGGTCATGGTCCCGGAGTCCTGGGATTGAGTCCCACATCGGGCTCCTGGCTCAGCGGGGAGCCTGCTTCTCCCTCTGACCCTCTCCCCTCTCATGCTGTTTCTCTCTCTCTCTCAAATTAAAAAAAAAAAAAAATCTAAAAAAAAAAAAAAGAAAAGTGTTCTTGTACTTCTGGGCCTTCGTGCTACAGTAAAACCTAGTTATATTTTAGCTTACGGAAAATTCTAGGCTTTTTTCTTTGTCTAATGAACCCACAAGAGATATTACCTGTACTTTGGAAAATTATGGGTGTTTTATTAATTGTTCCTCTAAATTAGCCTATCTGAGGTTATTCTGTCCTTGAACAGTTGTGTTCCCATAACACTTTGTTCACACTATTATTGTAGCACAGAACACACTGTCCTAGAATTATCTATTTACATTATCTGTTTTCCCCACTAGACTTGGAACCACTTGAGAGTAGAGACCTGGTAAACTTTATTGTTAATAGACTAACATCTAACTCTCGTGAGGATCCAGACTAGACTTGGAGCATGTACTGATACACATTCCTGGAAGTGTTCTATATTAGACATTCCTCACTGATCGAATGACTGTTTCTGTGGTAATAGCATATGTTGGGATAAATGGCAAGTGGAGCATTAGTATTTATTGAATGCCCACTGCTTGCACTGTTTGTAGATACCTCATTTGGTCATCACAGTAGCACCTGGGAAGTGATAGCATCCATACCCCCATTGGTTTTAATATTAGGAAGTTTTTACTCAACACAGTTTAGAAATCTGCTCAGTTTCACAAAGGTCCTAAGCAGTCAGAATTTGAAATCATAATTTTAGCCCTCCAAAGTCATCATGCTATCATACTGTCTTTGGCCAGACATAAAGGATCAGATCAAGGTTAGGGAGAGGGTGGCAGTTAAAAAAAGCCAAGAGAGTTTCTAAAAGGACACAGCACGGTATAATCACAAGGAAGTAGTCTTACACATAATATAATGGAAGGAGAAAGAATTTTCTGTTTTGGGTGTTTAGTGACCATCTATTTACTGATTGTTTATTACATACTCTGTGTCACATATGATACCAAAATATGGAGATTAATAAGAAATCATCCCTGATTTCATAAAGAGTTTATTACTTTAGTGGAAGCAGATGGGAATTTAGTGAAATACATTTCCTGCTTTAGGGATTATAAATATCTATGACATACATATGAGACAATGTAAGTGAGTATTTAAAAGTGTGAACATTGGTATCAGACAGATCTGAATTCAAGTGCTAACCCTGTTATTCAAATAAGTTTAAGACCTTGGACAAATTATAAACATTTAGCATCAAATTATTCTGTTGTAAAATTGGGAAAATAATAATACATTCCCTCATGTGACTATTTTGAAGACAATTTAGATGTTGTATGTCTTTCGCATAGAAAAGTGCCTATTATTATTAGTTATTATTATGTACAGCCTATACTAGGCATACAAAATTAAGTAGGTAATTACTAGGTTGACGAAACAAGGGAGAACTTAACAAAAGCTGCAGCTTATAAGAAAGGAAGGAAGTGGTTTTGGTTTTATTTAGTTTTTACAAAACAAAGATTAGGGGCTCTCTGATAAATAGCATACCAATGGAATTATGTAAGTTCCCCAAAGGCCCAGTCCCCTGCCTAAAGGGAATAAAGGATATAAAGACTTTTTCTTATAACCAAACCTCATATGCATGAATTTAGTTTGCAGTTAATAAAATAAAGACAAGACACTTCCAATTCACCCATTTATAGTTAAAATATTTTGTAATCCACGTGTATATGGAATTTGAATGAAATTGCCAGTATCTTGGTTAACAAGGAGTATTCAAAAGAGTTTTTTTGCCCAAGAAAGTACAGAATGAAGTGAACATTTCAAATGAGAGTAGATAGTGAGTAGTGGGATATCTAATGGAGTACAGTCATATTATTATATTAATGTGGCTGATTAGCATGTATTCAAAGAAGCCACATACATGCTTACAAATATAGAAGCCAGTCCTCACTAAATACAATCCATTTTGGAGAATCTGTCTGGATATATATTAAAACCCAATGCATGGTCACTTATTATTCACACACATTTACAGTTGAACTTGCATTGTGATATAGTGATCTTCAGAAGGCACCAAAGGAGTTACTATGTTTGATCAAGAAAAGTCAATATTTGGAATTCTTTTTAAAAAGTCATAGAATCTTTGTTGCTTGAAAAAAGATGATCTCAACCACTCCCACCACTGTGATAGCAACTTAGCCTTTGGGTCTGACTGATTTCTTCTCTGACCTTTCATACTGTATCTGTAGAAAAATCAATTCAAGGACTACCCTTGGGAGTTAAGCCTATTGTCCAATTGTTCACAAGTATTAAAAAAATTTTTTTTCCCCCAAATATAAGTTTAAAGTAACTTTTCTTTAGCTCCAGGGCACTGATCTTTTCCCTACTACATTCGGAGATTGTGAATAACTCCCTTACTTCATTTATATTTTTAACTTGAAGTTATAGACTGTGATCAAGTGTCTATTAGTGATCTTTTTTGTGGCCTCCTAGAGAGATATGGTGCCCTCTCAGTATTTCTCTACTTTTTATCATTCAACCTTTTTGTCAGTTCTGCTACCTTTTCCCCTCCAGGTGTTTCAGTCCCTTTCATTAATCTGCAGGGGTTTGGTCTGTACCACAATATCCCTTCTGATTGTCGCACTAGGACTAAGTGGCCCATGCTATTCATCTGCTACACAGCCTCTTTGTCATGTAGTCCTTGTATTGTATCTCTACCAGCTGTGTGTTTTTCTCTTTCTGTAATGCTAGTGATACTCAGGAGATGGTTTAAGTGTCCACAGTCATGTTCCAAACTATTCAGAATTGTGTCTTTTCCTCAGGCTGAAATTCCATTTGACCTGAGGAAGAAAATATAGGTGATTTCATGCTTCTAAACTTGTTCCTAAGATTTTATCAGGGCCAAGTTTGGAGGGCCAGGATGCTCATTAAACATTAGTTGAAGGGAGGATTTTTTGAAGACTTAGAAATTATTCTTTCTCAATTCTTATATTATCATACACTCTGATTTTAATAGATAATTGTGGAACAATTTATGAGTATATAGTATGTGTAATGCATTAGGTCAAGCGCTGCAAGAATTAAAAAAAATATCAGTAGGAAAGCCATTTTTCATTTATTTTTAAATTGTTTTTCTGGGAATGGAAATGTATTGGGGTTGATGGAGCCACATTTCTTCTCCTTGTCAACTATGTAACCAATATTACAATTTTTTGAAAGATTGTAGATATAATGGATAATAGTCCAACTTCATGTGTTATACCTGAATTCACCACTCACTACATAGGTACACTTATCTGACTTGTTTAAATCTTTTGTTTCTCCTCTGTAAAACTGAATATAATAACAATACCTATTTCATGGTATTGTTGAAGGGTTTTAATGAGGTCATCTATGCAAAACATATAGTGCTTGCTATATTTATTTCATGCTTGTAGGGGACACTTGCTATTTTGGCTGCCCAGCAATCATATATTCTTCTTATGTGGGGGAGATCACAACAGAAAATAAGAGAATAGAGAGGCCAAAAAGTCTGTCCCAGAGTGGGAAGAAAGGGGAAGTAATTGTCTTGCCCACCTCCAGAAGTTACAACATTGTTTCCTGGGATTGACACAAAGACGCATGATGGGTTGAATATTAATGTTTGTAGCCATAATGGAGATTATAAGCAGGAAAGTGAAATACCCAAACCTATTTAGGTTCTGTGGGATTGTGCCTTTGTAGGCAGACCCAGATGCTCATTTTCCTCTTCAACTCAGACTTTATGACTCTGTCTGACTTTCCCATCTTTGCATGGAAACTCTCAAGATGAAACAAGATGGGGGCAATGATAAGACTCATCTCATTGGTTTCTCTGGCTTCTAAGGGTTACTGTCCTTTGTTGCCTGATGTCCAGTCTTGATTGTCCTTTATTTTCATATATGTTGTCCATCTTTTTCAGATGTTTCAGACGAGAGGGTAAATCTGGCCCGTTACTCCGTCTTGCCTGGAAGTAGAAGTCTGTAATCTAGTTTTAGTCAAACACACAGGTATAAATCAAATGACTTTTATGGGATTAGGCTGTATGCTGATGCCCTTTGTTCCTATCTGTTCTCTATAATATATTCATGAAACATTGAAATTTTTGAATAAGCAGATTTGCTTTCTGTTATGTAATTTAGGAACCAGAAGAGGTGTTACAAACTGTTGAGTATGGCTTCAGTTGTAATCGGGGTTCTCTATTCCCCACTTAGTTGCTGGGAGTCTAGATTCAAAGTTGATTTAACAAATTTTTTAGAATTCTGCTTTACTTTGTTTGTTGAAGATGGTAGTTTCGTAATAACCTATAAAGAATATATTTTATTATTAAACATTTTGTTTATACATTTTCATAGTGATATGTACACTTTATATAATTATGACATTATTTTGAACTACTGATTTTGGATATGAAGGGAGAACTTAGCTATGCCATGAATGCCACTGGGCTTTTTAATAAATGTGAACAGTGATAGATCATAAGGAGAAAAAAGACAACATTTTTAATACAACAGTGAAAAGACTGTGGAAGGGTCTTTCTCTTTCTTTTAAACATTCCAAGTATATCCATTTGGAAAGTTAAAATGTTCATATCTTATTTCAAGAGGAGATTCTGGAAAGACATTTTGATACTACCGTAATTAAGTTATCAAGAATCATGAATAGGGTACAACTACTGTTGGAAGAATCCTGGAACTTGCACAGAAATCTGCAGTGGCTCCTTGGTTCTTAAAGAATTATGTTCAAACTCCTTGACTTGAAATAAAAAGATATCAAGATGCTGATCTTGGTGTTACACCTGTCATAAAATTCTGACCCTCCCATTCTCAGACTATAAGGATTCTGTTAATCACTCTGTTCTTCATCTTCATTATCTGTAAAACTGGAGATTATAAAATTAGAGCAGAAATTACATAAGATAAACTCAATTAATGGTGTCTATTATATTTTTCACTCCTCTGTATAAATTTTTCCTAAATGTCACTCCATGCTATATCTAACTATGGCTGCAAATCCCTTACAAGAATAGCCTTTAGATATTTCTGTAGTGTCAAAATTTCAGTGCAAAACAATACCATGATTGTCATATCCTTACTTATTTTTTCCCTTTTATTTCTTATATATACATGTGAATTCTATCCCTCTCAATAATATTTGTCCTACATGGCTTTCATTTATTCATCTCATGCCTGCTGCAAAGGCTTTCTGTGTTTCATGTCTTTAGTAAACACTCTTTTTTTCTTACGCTCACCAAAATATCTCTCACCTTTCATTCAATATTTCCTAAAATTGTGTATTTTACAGTCTTCTTTACTTACTACTCAAGCTTAGTTTTCCAACCTCTACTTCATTGAAACATAGTAAATAATAAAATTATTTCATCACTCATCACTTTTAAATATGGACTTTACTCTTACTATTTGTTTTACATATTTTAGTATTTTGCTCAATCATTTGGTTTATTTTAAATTACAAATTACTAAGAGTATCTGTATATAGTATTATTTTTAAATAGGGCTACAGGTTTTGATATTTTTATTTAAGAAAAACATTCTCTTTTATTTTATTTTTTAAAAATATTTTATTTATTTGTCAGAGAGAGAGCAGGAGGAGTGGAAGAGGGAGAAGCAGGCTCCCTGCTGAGCAAGGAGCCCGATGCAGGACTCGATCCCAGGACCCTGGGAACATGACCTGAGCCGAAGGCAGACGCTTAACCCACTGAGCCACCCAGGCATCCCAAAACACTCTATTTTAAAAAATTCCATTATGGGGGTGCCTGGGTGGCTCAGTCGTTAGGCGTCTGCCTTCGGCTTAGGTCATGATCCCAGGGTCCTGGGATCGAGCCCCGCATCGGGCTCCCTGCTCCACAGGAAGCCTGCTTCTCCCTCTCCCACTCCCCCTGCTTGTGTTCCCTCTCTCGCTGTCTCTCTCTCTGTCAAAAAAATAAATAAAATCTTAAAAAAAAAATTCCATTATGATTTCCTTCTATGTCTACCTCTATATCAGAAAAAGAGTGACATTTCTGGGGGAGAGGAAGATCATGATGGAGCTTCCCCCCCTTATTTATTTAACTATCTGTTCTCTATTTAAAGACTTATAGCTTGGAGGACAACTGTATTTACATTGAATGTAATGTAGAAATTCTATTGCTTGCTGTAGATTTCCACGTTTTTTTTCCTTCACTCAAATTCTATAGGGTAATATATCATTTATATATTCATACGTATAAAAGGTCTATATTTTTATTAGACCAGTCCAATCTCTGTAATTAGAGCAGCAACTAGAGCAAGAATAAGAAAGCAATCTATCTAAAGGCCACCAGAGAGAAATGTAAGGAGTCAAATGATTAAGTGTACACTCAAATCAAAACCAATACATATTTGAAAATCTGAAACAGTAAACTTTAAAGTACATAAAGTTGAACATTTAATTAAATTACATTTATTTTACTTTGTACTTTCATTTTATATGAATTAGGGCTTTTCAAAACAGTGTTTCCATACTGTATTTTGTATCATTCAATGAGGAAACCTGGCTAAACTTGTTAATCAATATTCCTGATTAGATCTCATTATGCATTTATAGAGATATGTTTTTATGGGCCACCTGCTATTATATTGAATAATGATCTTTTATGAAACATTATATTTAAAAAGACCTTATTGGTATTAGAATGTAGTATAAATAGCTCTTCAGAGTTCTATATCAAAACATAGATATTACTGAGCATTTATTATATTTAAGACACTGGTCTAGGTGCATGAGCAATATAAAACATGACCATTGCCTTTAGGAACTTGGAAATTTTGTTTCAAAGATGTGGACACATATGCAAACAAGTGAAAAATGGTTATCAATTTATTGAATATCTACTATGTGTCAGCTACAATTCCAAGCATTTAAGATATAAGAGTAAATAAAATAGAAAAAGTCCATAGGATCATATCAAATGGCTGATAAAAATGTCTTCAAGAAGAGTTTAACTGGTTATTTGGAAGTGAATAGTGTTGAATACTAACACAAATATGTAATTAAGAAATGCAGTGGATGAACATACATGTATTTTCAACAAAAATATAATAAAACACAATCCTAGGACAGGTGCATTTAAAGTCTAAGATTTTAGGGTGCCTGGGTGGCTCAGTCAGTTAAGCGTCTGCCTTTGGCTCAGGTCATGATCCCAGGGTCCTGGGATTGAGTCCCACAGCAGGCTCCCTGCTTCTCCCTCTCCCTCTGCCCCTCTGCCTGCTCATGCTCTCTCTCTTTCTCAAATAAATAAATAAAATCTTAAAAAAAAAAAAATATGAGATTTTAATTATTTACTACAACTACTTTAACTATGGGTGGTTTTCAACTTAATTAAACTTAAATTTAGATAAAAGGAAACTCAGTTGGTATAAAGCAGAAAGTAGAGTATTTTCTTTGCGTAAAACAATTGGCTTTTGATTATTTAATGTGATTTAAAAAATATACATTCAGAGATTGTCTGAGTCCTCCAGTCTTAATCAGGAAGTATAGTGTATCAGATATGGAACTCAAACTGAACTTGGGCAAATCATTTAAACTAACTAAAATTGAATTTCCTCACCTGTAAAATGGAGATAATAAGGGTGCCTGCCATATAAAGTCAGTAGAGATAGTTAATGAGATAATGTAATTTGTGAGACTTAGTAACACATACACACATATACGTATATAATATATATATATATACGCATATACATATACTGTGTGTATATATATATATACACATGTAATGTGTATATATACTGTTTTATATATTAAAAATTATCGGTAGTAATCACTATATAAAATACTTACTACTATTATTACCTTTCATTTCTGTTTTGTAATTTGAAGATCTTAGGATCATTTTATAATGCCAATCCAACCCCTCTAGACTATATGAGTCTATAATATTTCTTCCAAGAAACAAGTATTAGGAAGACGTTGTTATTTGCTGCATACAAAGTAAGAAAACCACAATCTCATCCATTAAGAGAATAATCAGTAAAATACATCCCTAATAAATACTATTAACCATGTTTTAGGGCAAAGCATTGGTACTTAAAGTAGTTCTATGAGGTGAGTAGTATTGACTTTGGCTTAAAGATGAAGAAAGTGAGGCTCAGAGAGCTTAGATGAATCATCCAAAGTTATGTTACTGGTAATGAGAAAGCAGAAATTTCAATCTAGTCTTACCTATCTTCAGAGATTATATGTGAAATTCTGAATTGGAGACTCTGAGAGACATGTTGACGCACTGCTTAGATCCTTCTGATTAATGGTATGTAGTACCAGCTCCTTCTTAAAGAATCCGTCAGTGCCAGAGAGCTTCTCTGCTCAAGGCCATGACCTTTCCAGGTAACCCATATCCACTCATTGACTGATGGGGGCAAAAATAATTCCAGTATTATGGCCCCACAAGAGACAAATCTGATGGGCTAATTTAATCCCAGAGCTTCTCGTGAGCTTGGTTGAAGTTCTTGGCCTGCCTGTATTACATAGATCAGTTTCCCTCTCAGCTTGATCTTAATTCCGACTCCACATATCCACCAAGAGTTGATTCCAAGGGTACTCCCTCCAACATTCTAAACATTACAGTCAATCTCAGGTTTGTTTCCTGGAGAAGCCAATGCACAACACAGGGGGTCAATTAGAGAGTGGTCTATTGCTCCCTTGGACTATCTCTTAGTTGGGCAACAAATTTTAATTTTTATTATTTTGAAAGAGGCACTTTCATGATAACCTGTTAAATGACCTTTATGCATCCCTTCTGCTCTCCTTTATTTTCATAGCTTTTGATCTGATAAAGTAAGTGATGAAAATGACAATTCTTTATTTGCAATTGAAAGTAAGTGAAATGAATCTTCACTTTAGAATAGATATTGTACAGAAAAGGCTCTTGGTGACCACATTTACAAACTGAACCATATCTAGCTGGTTTTGGTGTAATTGATGGACTTTTAGGCTGTGGGTGGGAAAGGCTGAGTTTTTGTTTTGCCCATTCAGGTAACTAGCTGGGTGACACAGGGCAACTCTACCTTCTCTTCACTCCTTATCCCCAGAAATAAAATGTGTTTACCTGCTCCTTTAGGGCTCTTCTGATTCCAGAAATATTTTGTTTTTTATTTCTGGTTGATCTTCAGAATTTTTTAGTATTTAGGCTCTCTGTTTCCTCTCTTCTTTCTAAGAAGTAGTTAATGAACTATAAACAATTACTTAAAATTGCTAGTAGAGCCTTAAAAGAACCTTGCAGTGAATCACTTGTAGTGTGAATAATCACCTCCTAATTTATGTGTTTTGTAAACTCAGATTTATCTATGGGAATATGTTACTTATTCTAAGAAAATTTGACCTTTGACAAGTGGGGTGGAGGTATCTTCTAAAAACTATCACTCTTTGTAATGTAATTTCAAAGATGAAAAATGACATCACATTGAGGTTACATTTTTAACATTTTAACATTCCTCACCAATAAAAATTCTTCTCTTTCAGGAAGTTTACTAGTTTTTGTGACTGAGAACAGTATTTCTTAGTAGACTGGAATCTCTAGAGCTTCTGAGCTGTATTCAAAGGCAGTTAGTTATACATATCCTTAAAAATAGCTTTGGCATCCTTAATACTCTCTGAGAACACAGAGGTACACAGAGGTTTTATTTTCAATGCTTTGGGAATAATGTACACTGTACTTCATTTCTCCAAATGAAACTATGTAAAGATGATTTATTTTGCTAAGTTATGTTGGAGGAAATACTTATTCTGTCTACTAATCTGGACTTAAGCTAAATACCAAAACTGATGATGCATCATGAAACATAAAGGTTTAGCCAAACAAGAAATGAACAGATAATGCAAAAGAGACTCCTCTAAAGGAAATGTGCTATATATTAGGAATTATATATAAATTCAAAATTAAAGAAATACATAATTTCCAGGCATCCCATAAATGATTTAATTTTTATCTATCTATAAATTTTAGAAACAAAATCTCTAAAGGTAAATTTATTTTTCCAAAATCCCAATAGAATTTGAAATTTGGTATATTGATTCTATAATTCATCTGAAAGTATAAAGAAACATAAATAAAAACCTAACTATTCTTTTAACTGTTCACTGAAAAAGCTGAAATGAGAAGGACACAATTAGGAATCTGTTCTTTCCTAAAGCTTTCAATAGTTTCTGTTGTATCTTCCTTTTTTTTTCCCTTAGCAAAATCTCTTGCAGATCTAAGTACTTTGTGATTATTTGGAGAGCTAAAACCATCTCATTTATGTGTAATAAAAAATCTAGTTCTATGTAAGTCAAACATTTTACTCCTCTTACCAGTTCTACTTAGTCTTCCCTACCAGTCCAGTTAGAATGGTGAGGGGGCTATTATCAGTTCTACTGTCCACTTTTGCTAGACTACTTCCAACTCCTCCAGGATGGGGAATGAATAAAGGAGTATTATTGGGGAAAGGCAACTGGTAGTATTGGAATCTTGTAGTGGGTACCCTTTGTGTGTCCATATGTCCATCTTGTAGTAGATAGCCAGGTGTCCATATGTCTTTGAGGTATTTTTGTTAACTCTTCCATGAGCGCCTCATTAGAGACTCCCACAGTGCATTCTTTACATGGGTGACAGACTTTTTTACTAAATTCCCATTATACCCCTCAGTTTCTGCACTCAGATGTTATACCTTAAAGAAACTTTTTCTCCTGTCGTCCTCATGCCTTAGCAGTTAGCCCTCTTAAGTAGGGTTATTGCAAAATTGCTTCTAGCCTGTTTAAGTTTATAGTATCTATAATGTAAGAAAAAATTACATATTCTTGGTCTAAAATTGAATGATTTTTAGGATAATATAAATTATTATGTGAAAAATATGCTTGGTATGATTTCATCCTCATAAGAAATGCATATGGATGTTTGCACAAACTAGTAAAAAGCTCTTACTGAAATATAGTAAGAATCTTTAGGTCTGAGATTACATGTGGTTTTTATTTTCTCCTTTGTGGCTTTCCACATTTTCCAAATTTTCAATGATGAACATTTATTGTTTTGGTAAAAAGAACAAGAATGAAAGCCTTTTAAAAAATAGCATTTTAGGGTGCCTGGGTGGCTCAGATGGTTAAGCGTCTGCCTTCGGCTCAGGTCATGATCTCGGGGTCCTGGGATCGAGTCCCGCATCGGGCTCCCTGCTCCTTGGGAGCCTGCTTCTCCCTCTGCCTCTCTCTCTCTGTCTCTGTCTCTCATGAATAAATAAATAAAATCTTTAAAAAAAAATAGCATTTTAGAGGATTTTAAACTAAAAGACAAAGACTATTTTAAAAGTTAACTATTATAGCAGTGTCTTCTGATGTCCATGAGGAAAAAGAACAGATGATGCTAAATCATATTTTAGAGGTAGTTTCTAAGGTGGCTGTGGTGGTCTGAATACTGTCTCCCCAAAATTCATATCCACACAGAAGCTCAGAACGTGACTTTTTTTTTTTTTTTAAAGATTTTATTTATTTATTTGACAGAGAGAGCGAGAGAGGGAACACAAGCAGGGGGAGTGGGAGAGGGAGAAGCAGGCTTCCCGCCGAGCAGGGAGCCCAATGTGGGGCTCGATCCCAGGACCCCGGGACCATGACCTGAGCCGAAGGCAGACACTTAACGACTGAGCCACCCAGGCACCCCAGAACGTGACTTTTTTGATATAAATGTCTTTCTAATTCTTTTGTAAACATGTAATTAAGATAAGGATCTTGAGATGAGATTATGCTGGATTCAGGTGGGCCCTAAATTCGGTGACTGGGGTCCTTATAAAATAAAGGAAAGGTAGATTTGAAGCTCATAGAGACACAGAGAAAAGGTCATATGAAGATGGAGGCA
Source organism: Mirounga angustirostris (assembly GCF_029215605.1). Lineage (NCBI taxonomy): Eukaryota > Metazoa > Chordata > Mammalia > Carnivora > Phocidae > Mirounga > Mirounga angustirostris. The sequence continues at coordinate 51,181,679 of NW_026991709.1, read as the reverse complement.
GACATTGGAGGTTTCGAGGCCCAAGCCAAGAAACATCAAGGGTTGCCTCAACCACCAGAAGCTAGGAGAAAGGAAGAAAACAGTTTCTCTGTCAGAGTCTCCAGAGGACACCAACCTCCGACACCTGGATTTTGGACTTTGGCCTTCAGAACTACGAGAGAATACACATCTGCTGTTTCATTTTTATTATTTTTTAAAGATTTTATTTATTTATTTATTTGACAGAGAGAGACACAGTGAGAGAGGGAACACAAGCAGGGGGAGTGGGAGAGGGAGAAGCAGGCTTCCTGCCGAGCAGGGAGCCCGATGCGGGGCTCGATCCCAGGACCCTGGGATCATGACCTGAACCAAAGGCAGACGCTTAAGGGCTGAGCCACCCAGGCACCCCACGTCTGCTGTTTTAAACCTCTAAGTTTATGAAGATTTGTTACAGCAGCCTTAGGAAACTAATATAGCAAGAGCCAGAAGCACCGTCTTTGGATGATGTCTACTTTGGATTTACTTCATAATGTTTTAGGAAATATTCAATAACATGAATATCAACTCTGCAAAATATGGTGATAGAAAAATTATGACTAAAAGAGAAAGAATTACAAAAATGTTTGCTTTATTTTCTTTGTGTTGGATATGCAGAGATGAACAAGGGAGAAATTTAACATGTGAATGATGTGTCAACAAGCTATTTTGTTCTTTCTTACTGTGTGTTCACATACTGTGTTGCATATATTAGGGGTGGAGTGGGGTGGCCTTTTTTGTTTTTGTTTTTTTCACACAGAATTTTAGTTTTTTTTCTTTTTTAAAATCCAAAATGGCAAATAATATTTTTTCAAGTATTCACTAAAGATGTGAATTGGACTCTGAAATATCTAAATCAGGGGGCTTCTTAAAAAAAAAAAAAAATCACCACTTGTCATAACACTTCCAACTGAGAAGCAGAGAGTGGTAACAAATACCTGTCACTTTAGAGCATTTCAGTATATTGAATGGAATAACAAAGCATATTATGAGCTATGATGATGATTTCAAAGAGATTGTTCACATCTAATTTCAGTTTATAAACAAGCCTTGGTTTCTAAGTCTGGAACTTGGGAAATGATCCTGAGGGTCCTTCCAAATCAAGGTGCACAGTGAACAGTCAAGGAATCTGGAGCCTTGTGTGGCATAACCAGAGTTTTACAGCTTGAATGAGAGGTACGATGGAATATAATGTTAATATTCAAGATGTAGACCTTGGGTCTTTGTTTATTTCTTTGCCCTGTCATTGCCCACCCTTAACAAAAAGAAAGAAGGAAAATAGTATAAATTAGACTTTAATTTATTAATGTTGTTTGAGATTAATGAGACCTTAATAAATTATTACTATTTATTATTTTTATATTAATGTTCCTATTTATTTTATTATTTGTGAGATTATTTTAATTTAGAACTTATACCTCATTTTCTACTAAAGAACTTGTAAATAATTTTATAAGATCAAAATCAGTACTGTGAAGATAAAAAAAAAAAAAGAAGCAAATCAGGAAATGCTTGAAAAGAAGAGTTCTTAACCTAGTGTCCATAGTTGGGATCCTTGAAATCCCTGAAAGTTTATGTTCAGTTTGATGTGTAAGTTTTCATTAATTTTGGCAGTGGCTTCATGACTTTGATCATGTTCACAAAGGATTAGCAGGCCTAGAACTGTTAGGGACCACCACTTTAGAGAAAGAAGAAAGATCCTTGTATCAGTAACCCAGAATAGTTAGTTACATTCATTGAGTATTATATTTAACTCTCAAAATTCCAAAGTAAAACACATACACACACATAGAAGCTATAAATAATTCTTGTATAATAAAGAGGTACAATTTCATTTTCAGAGACCAGATTTTTTTCTAATGCTAAATTTCAAGAGAAATCAATCATACAGCTGGTTCTACAATAAATATAACATCATTTAATATCCAAATATCTTTGACAGTGGGATTACAACAGAAATGAACCTTTAAAGTGATGTTTCTAGTGAAATAGAATGAAAAAAAAGTTGAAGACATAGCTTTACATCTTAGCAGTGAAGGCATAACTCTGTTCGTGCAGGGGGGCAAGATAACACAGACCAGATGTAATAATACAGAAATACAGCTCTGGCCTAGAGAAATGGAAATTTAACATATCTTTTAGATGAACTTTCTCAAATATCAGAGAGAGCATGTGGTGAATGTCAGTCATTGTATTATTGAAACCTTTGGCACTGTCCTAAAGAGAAATTGGTTAAATAGGGATCATTTATTCTACGAACTTGGTATTAAAATGACAACATTGGTTTATGTTATGATGAAGAGACCACCTAAAGTATGTATAGGTGGGGGGAATAGATGTGCCTAAAAGCAAGATTGAAATTTTCTCAAAAGTGAGTTGTTTTATTTCAAACACTTAGACAATTATTCAATGCAGATGTTAGAATTTAAATTCAAGGCTTATCAAACTGCCTGAAACCATTAAAAATTCATATTTATGGGCCTATAGGATATTTACTTTTCACAAAACAAAATATTATAGGGTTCACCAATATATTTTTCGTAATTTTATTTATATTATCCATTTAGACAATTGCAAATATTTAACAAAGTTAATAAAGTTCAAGCATAGTTGTAGCAAATATTTTTTTCTGACAGTGATTATTTTATTGAAACTACATTCAGTTTTTAATATATTTTTTAGCATAAATAAGATTCCTTCCTTTGATTTTTCCCTTAGAAATGGATATGTATCCAATTAATCTAATAACCATGCCAACTATTATATTCATATTCTTATTCATTATCTGCTTCATTCCAAAAAGTTTTGAGAGAGTTTAAAGACAGATATGTGGATATTGTCTTAAAAGGTGGTGAGAGAATCTCTAATGTGCTACTTCTCCTCAAATGGGAAGGCCATAAACAAATACATTTGGAAGAAATTAACATTTTAAAAATGTATCTTTCTCTAATTTGGCTTCTTTATCTTCAAAACCTATTATAAATAAAACATGGGGGAAAAGCTTCTTGGTAATGATTTTTTGGATATGACACCAAGAGCATAGGCAATAAAAGGAAAAATAAACATATGGAACATCAAAATAAAGGCTCTGTATAGTAAAGGAGACATCCAACAAAATGAAAAGACAACCTATGGATTGGGAGAAACATTTGTAAGCTACATTCCGATGAGATGTTAATATCCAAAATATAGAAGGAAGTCATATAACTCAGTGAGCAGAAAAACAAATAGCCCAATTAAGAAGTGAGCAAAGGGTTTGAATGGACATTGTCCCAAAGAAGACATACGAAAGGACAACATGAAAAGAGGCTCAAGATCATTAACCATCAGGGAAATGCAAATCCTCATACCTGTTAGGAAGGCTGTTATCAAAAAGACAAGATAGTAAATGTTGGCAAAGATGTAGAGAAAAGGGAACCCTTATGCAATGTTGGTGAGAACGTAAATTGGTGTAGGTGCTAGGGAAAACAGTATGGAGTTTCCTTAAAAAATTAAAATAGAACTACCATATAAGCCAGCAATTCCACTGCTGGGTATATATCAAAAGGAAATAAAATCACCACCTCAAAAAGATATCTTCACCCTCATGTTCACAAATTATGAAAAATCCTAAGTGTTCATCACCAGATGAATGGATAAAGATGATGTGGTATGTATACGTATGGTGGAATATTATTCAGCCATAAAAAAGGAAGAAATCTTGCCATTGTAACAACATGATGAACCTGGGGAGACATTACGCTAAAGAAATAAGTCAGACAGAGAAAGACAAATATTGTATGATGTCATTTATATATGGAATCTAAAAAGTTGAAGTTAGAACCAGAGAATAGAGTGCTTGTTAATAAGGGTGGAAGAGAAGGGAAACTGAGAAGAGGTTGGTCAAAGATACAAACTTTGAGCTCTAAGATGAATAATTCCTGGGGGTGTAATGTACAGCACGGTGACCACAGTTAATAATACTGTATTGTATATTGAAATTTGCTGAGAGTAGATCTAAGTGTCTGCACCACATATCACACACACGCACATACACACATAAAGGTAACTATGTAAGATGATGATGATGTGTTAATTAGCTTGATTGTGGTAATCATTTCAGATTATATGTATATCAAACTATCACGTTATACACCTTATGTATATAATTTTTCTTTGTTGATTATACCTCAGTAAAACTGGAAAAGATACTAAACAAAATTATTTTATATATGAATGTATTCAATCCAAATTTAATGAATATATATATATGCATATATACATATGTACATACATATATACATATTTGCAAATGGGTAGATATTGAGTGTTTGTTTACATGGTCATATTGATCATATATCATTTTTTATAATCCAGATCTAGATTGTGTCTCACTATGAATGACAAAGATAAAATTATGAGGAAAAAGATAATTTCTAAAGAATCTTACATTGAAAATGCCAGTATTGGGGCGCCTGAGTGGCTCAGTCGGTTAAGCGGCTGCCTTCAGCTCGGGTCATGATCCCAGAGTCCTGGGATCGAGCCCCGCATCGGGCTCCCTGCTCGGCGGAGAGCCTGCTTCTCCTTCTCCCTCTGTCTGCCGCTCTGCCTACTTGTGCTCTCTCTCTATCTCTGTTAAATAAATAAATAAAAATCTTAAAAGAAAATGCCAGTATTAATTATAATTTTGCCCTATTTGATTGGATAACATCTAATCAGTGTTTTACTTTTATGTAAATTTCAAAAAACAATAGATTCAAATGTGTCTAGGTTAGTTAAATGATCTAAATTGAATTGAAGAAAGTTGTGTGAATCCTTTAAAAATATTTCCAAATTTATATACAGTTTATCATGTGGTATATGAACACACAGAGAGCAAATTGAAAATATATTTATCCTATAACATGCAAACTTAAATATCATTACATGAGAATGTCTAAATGATGTTTAGAGCACATTAACAAAAACCAGAATACATATATTACCTCTCAAATATTCCTAAAACTGCAAAGTAAAAGACATTTTCCATGTTCATCTACAATGCTGCATCCTGATGACTCCTAATAGCTGTAGGTATGGTTTGGAAAACAACATTTGTGTCTCTCAACTAGAAGCCCTGAAAATGTACGAAAGTTCCAACTACTTATTCTGTGTTCTTTTTTTTTTTTTTTTTTTTAAGATTTTATTTATTTGAGAGAGAGAGAATGAGAGAGAGAGAACACATGAGAGGGGATAGGGTCAGAGGACGAAGCAGACTCCCTGCCGAGCAGGGAGCCCGATGCGGGACTCCATCCAGGGTCTCCAGGATCATGACCTGAGCTGAAGGCAGTCGCCCAACCAACTGAGCCACCCAGGCGCCCCCTATTCTGTGTTCTTAACGACTGTCATCCACTAGTCATCATGGCATCAGAACCGTGATGTGCATATGTGCTTAGTTGCACAGATCACTGCAGTGGGATGAATGAATCTCATGTGGACACTGGCAGGACGGAGCTTAAAATGATATCCCAAGCAGCCATCGGCCCCTGCTGCTCCACTAACAAGAGGGAGTGGAGCAGCAGGGGACCCATAGAAGAGTGCTGATGAGCCTAATTGGCGACTGTTGCTGGATTCCCTGGATGCATAGATGGATGCAAGTATAAGAGAAGGAAATGAAGACTTGAAAGTACACCTTGTTGCAATTGAGCCTTCATGTTGGTGAAAACCCAAGCAGTTGCTATTAAGGAACCAGATTGAGAGTCAAAACGTCTTACCTAGCCTTCATGTCTTAATTTCTTAATTCTTTAGTCACAAAATGAGATCTATGGATTAGATAACTTCCCTTGAAATTTAGAGTTTGAATATATATATTTTTTAAAGATTTTATTTATTTATTTATTTGACAGAGAGAGACACAGCGAGAGAGGGAACACAAGCAGGGGGAGTGGGAGAGGGAGAAGCAGGCTTCCCGCCGAGCAGGGAGCCCGATGCGGGGCTCGATCCCAGGACCCTGGGATCATGACCTGAGCCGAAGGCAGACGCTTAACGACTGAGCCACCCAGGTGCCCTGAATATTTTTTTTTTTTTTTTAGTCTATGTGGAAGAAAGAATGGTGTAATGGAAAGAGCCTGCTTGTTGGAATCAGAAAGACAAGGATTTGACTGATCATTCCTTCTATTACTATGTATCATGAGCCTATCTGCAAACAAAGGGAAACTTAAATAGAAGTCAGAAAATATATAATAGTCCCCCATTCTCTGTGAGACTCTCTCAAAATATCTTGTTGGACGGTACTCCTTATTCTTGTGATGATGTGAGATGATAAAATACCTACTTGATGAGGTGAAGTGAGTAGAAAGACGAGGTAGGCATCGTGGCATAGTGTTACAACTGCTATTGATCTTCTGACAATACATCAGAAGGAGGATCTTCTGTTTCCGGACCACAGCTGACTGCACATAACTAAAACCATGAAAAGTGAAACTATGGACAAGGGGGACTATTGTATTTACATGGTACAAAAAAAAGATTCTTTACTGAGATGACTAAAAATATTGTAATTTCCTTAATTGTATCTCATCTCTTAGGGTCTTTGATGATATATCCAGGATTTCATACCTATGCTTTAATTTTGTTCTTTTAATTCACATTTAAATCCACGTTTGACAAGCTTAAGTCTTATGACTGAAGTTTTTTCACACCTAATGATTTTCACATTTGGCATATCTGATGATTGCAATCATTATCTCAATTATATTAAGTTTAAGACAATACCTTTTATCACTAGAACAACACATTCTTTTCTACTGTTTTACATTTGCTTTAAAAATAATAGAGCAAAATCAAAGATGGTAAATCCTGAAATGTTGGTTTGTCTGCTGGTACAAAATTCTGAGTTCTGTGTGTAGAAGACAAAAGCGTTCAAGTAATAACATGGGAAAGTTTGGATAGTGCAAAAACCAAACTTATAAATGTCTAGTACCTATAAATATGACATAGTCCTCAAATATTGTGAGTCATTTTTTTGATAAAACTATTTTTCAATTTCTTATTTTGCCATTTTATTTTATTTTATTTTTAAAGATTTTATTTGAGAGAGAGAGAGAGAACATAAGCATGAGCATGAACATGAGCAGGGGGAATGAGCAGAGGGAGAAACATGTTTATGAAGTTATAAAAATTGTTTTTTGTTGCTTATATTTTTCCTAAAGAGTATTCCTTGCTCAGCAGGGAGTCTGCTGTGGGGCTGGATCGCAGGACCCTGAGATCATGACCTGAGCTGAAGGCAGGTGCTTAACCGACTGAGCCACCCAGGTGTCCCTTATTTTGCCATTTTAAAGTAAATTTTAAGCATTGTACATTTTTTTCATTTACAAGGCTGTTAAACTGTCATCAGCTAGTGGAAAATTTGAGAACCTTTACTATGCATTTACCTGTTTCCTTTTTTCAAAAGCATTTATCAAAATCTTTAAACTAGTTTCTCTTAGGCTATTTTAATGGTAGATGAATAGATTTACTTTTTAAAATTTGTTTATGCTGTATACTTTCAATTTAGAAACAAAGACAATAAAGGAAGCAAAGGTAAGCAATCCAGAAATAATCCTTATTAACATTTTGGTGTATAACTCTCTAGATGTTTCTCTTTATAACCATGCAGTAATTTATTGGGAAAGTACATGAGTAAATATTATCACATTCATGAATTAAGTGACACAATATATTCATTTACAAAATATTATTGTTGAATCCTTTCAAAAAAAGTTACTGGTTGTATAGATCTTTGACTCAAGATTAGAAACTTATCTTTTATCTCTATTGATTCTATTAAATAATCCATATATGTACTCTTTAGGAAAAATATACCCAACAAAAAACAATTTCTATAACTTCATAAACATGTTTCAAATGTTTCAGAGTTAACAAATTCTTTTGTAGTATTTGACCCAAGCATGAACTATCAAATTTAGACCTTTCTTTAGGCACTAAAGGTAACAGCACGTATCTTCTGTAGCTCTCAGTATGGAATTAAAATTAGCTTTATACAGGCAAATGTAAATAGTCATGATTGTAAGAAATAAAGAGACTGCAAGAGATTTCATGAATAAAAAAATGTTTCCCATAATTTTAACACTTAGATGAATTTAACATTAAATGAATCAAAATTACAGATGGGGACTTTCTCCTCTTTGAAAACACGTTTTAGTTGAAACCTTAATAGTGGAAATATTTGACAAGATACTGTTGTTGCTTTATCAATCCAAACCATACTATCAGTTATGTGATGTTTGATTAAGGCATAATTCTATCACTTATAGGAGGGTAGAATTTTTAAAAGTGGAGCTTTTAAGGTCGAAAAGGCATCTGCTATGCATCTCTTATGAATCTTTACTGTGGATTCATGATAATGGATTATTATGAAATGGCAAGAATGAAAGCAGCAGTCTGATTTGCTGAGAATCTCCATCCTCCCATAGGTGTGCTATGGAATTTAAACCACAGAGGAGGGTTAATGTCACATTCAAGTGCTCAATTAAGTACTCCTGAGTGATGGCATTTGGTGACTTCAAATGCTGGCTGTGCCTCCATATTTGTATTTTTAAAGGGTGATGTGAACTGTGGCACTCATTATTTACTTTTCTATGGCCCCTTCTCATTATCAACATGGTGGATATTTTGTGGGAGTAAACAAAATCTAAGTCGGTAAAATGACAACAGCTGGGGATGAAATTTTAGGTGATACTTGGACTAAGTATATGTCAGAATTTAAAATATGGTTGTTTTTAGTTATGTGAAGTCAACTGGATCATTGTTTTAGCCTCTTCACTGACTCTAAAACAGAATAATTTGGTTGCTTAGGGAAAAAATGTGTATACATATTTTTAAACCTAAGGACAGCTAAATATTTTAAATACTTTAAAAACGCTGCATTTAAAATTCTTTTGTCATGGGTGGGTTAAAAGCAAAATGAATTTTAAAAAAGAAACCAAGAAGTTTCACGCTTTTCTAGATAAATTAAATGGTATTGGAGTCTATAAATGCTTATGTTGTCTAATCACTTAGAAATATTTCTTTTAGGGGTGCCTGGGTGGCTCAGTCAGGTAAGCATCCAACACTTGATTTCAGCTCAGGTCATGATCTCAGCGTCATAGGATCAGGCTATGACTCCATGGAGTCTGCTTGAGATTCTCTTTCTCCCTCCGCCCCTCCCCCCACTCTAAGTAAATAAATAAGTAAATAAGTAACTAAGTAAATAAATAAATGAAATCTTTTTTTTTTAAAGAAATATTTCTTTTATAAAAATGTAGTAGTGTAGGACTGGTACAGAACATCAGTTCTTGATTGTTCAATGGGGAAAAAAGTAGAATGAAAAACTTTGAAATATATTCCATGATCTTTTTAAAATGCCTAGTCACGTTCCTTCCTTTCTTAGGTCAACTTCAGTGTAATTGCAATCCTTGTGCTTACCGGTAGCCCAATCTCTTAATGAAATTGAGACACTGTAAAGGCAACTCATAGTAATTAAAAAAAAAAAAAAAAAAAGTCTTTACTCTTTATATGCATTTCTAGGAAAACTTTGCAAAATCTTTTTGTTCTTCTCTCTGTGAGTCAGGAACTCCCTAAAAAGCTGTCTCAGACTTCAGCCAACCCAGTTTTAATTGTTTTCCTCTTCCTTTCTCCTTTGCCCTACTTCCCTTTCTTTTTTGCAGTCACTCTCAGGTCTTTCTAATGCAATTTTCTAAATCCAAATCCCTGTCTAGTGTTCTCTCCCTTCAGGCCACTCTTCATGATAAGGCTTGAGTGTGTGGGTGCACACACATATGGAGGAAGGGTTGCTCATTGTCAATCAGGCAAAAACAAAAATTTTCCCTAGCAGATATTAGAGGGAACAAGAATCTAACTACTCATGTCTTACTTTCTTCATTTCAAAAAAATAAATTGGTAGGCATTTTTCAAAGAAATAGGGAGGTAGATACCTGATATTTTGATATGGCCAATTTTTTCACAATTATTTTCTTCCTTTTTAAAAGTCTGGATTATTTAATTGGGTTTTAAATCAAACTATAAACTTCTAGATTGATAAAAAACAATGCCAAAGTGTGTAACTGATGCTTCTGCTTAACAGTGATAGACATTCAAAAATATTTTGTTGAATAAAGGAAAAAAGTAAATGACAGACATTCCCTCTCCATTTTTGAGATTAACTTAAATTCTCAACCTATTTCTTAATTCTTCACATACCTGGCCTATTATTCTTTTCACTTTTAGAGATGATGCCAAAGTAATTAAGAATGATTGCTTGCATACATTTTTTAAAAAATATTTTATTTAGGGGCACCTGGGTGGCTCAGTTGGTTGGGCGACTGCCTTCGGCTCAGGTCATGATCCTGTAGTCCTGGGATCGAGTCCCACGTCGGGCTCCTTGCTCAGTGGGGGGTCTGCCTCTCCTTCTTATCCTCTTCCCTCTTGTGCTCTCTGTCTCTCATTCTCTCTCTCTCAAGTAGATAAAATCTTTTAAAAAAATTTATTTATTTGTCAGAGAGAGAGAACGAACAAACAGGGAGAATGGCAGGCAGAGGGAGAGGCAGGCTCTCCGCTGAGCAAGGAGCCTGATGTGGGACTCAATCCCAGGACCCCAGGATCATGGCCACGCCGAAGGCAGACGCTTAACCGACTGGCCACCCAGGCGTTCTGCTTGCATACATTTTCAATAATTAAAACAAGTGTGTTCATATTTGATGCTACTGAATCAAATACCAGCATAAATATGTCTAACTATATGAGTGTTACTTTGCATCTGGCCTTTTAAATCAGGCCATTCCATTTATGCACCATGTCTAAATTTACTTTTAAGTGAAAACTAGGGATGCATCCTAGCTTTTTGTTTAATGACCTCCAGGCTGCACCTTTGTCTCCTATCTCCTAGCAGTTAAAATATCTCACTAATTACAGAGGTTCAGTCCTATGAAAATGAATCCTGGATCCTTTTTTCACAGATTTGTTGACTACATGAAACTCCCTCTGGCATTTTAGACTCTAGATTTTTCAGAATAACCCTTGGATTTACCTAATCATTTGAGGTCTTCTGCTATCTGTACTTGGGTCCCATTCCAATGGCAAATAAATTCAAGTTTACTCCTGGCCTAATTTTCAAAAGACTAGAGTTTGTACAGGTGGGACTAGAGTAAGAAGAAATAAGGAAATACGCTCTGTATCCCTAGAAATAATACAGTTTGGTTGAATGGTTAAAATTCACTCCAGATCTCATTCAAGGTGGAGTGCTCTTACAAAGGCAAATGTGAGTTGAGTATACCTAGCTTTGTATTGGCATAATTGCTAATACTGGTGATGTAGTTTTCAGCATGGAGATAAATCCATATTGAGGGAAGAGGTAGTATTATTTTCCATTCTTCTATGCCAGCATAACAAACATAGGATTAAATGATTAACCAGAAAACAAATTGAGGATTGTTGCACATAGCAGGATTATTTAATAGTGTATGATACAGAAACTATCACAGTAATAATTTACGTTCACTGAGGAAGACTAAGTACTGTTACTTGCCTAGTAGCTTTAATTTTCCAACCAAAACCACCAGGGAATTTTTAAAGTCCCCTGTTACCACCACTTAAGCCACAGCAGGCAACATTTTGCAGCCATTCTCAAGAAAAGAGGCAGATACAGCATATATTTTCCAGTACTACACTAAAAAGCATAGCATACTGCCCTAAGATTCTGCATCACCTGTTTATGTACAGCTGAATGTTAGTACTGGCAACAGGTTATGAGAATTCAGTTAATAAAACCTCTATGTTTAACACATAACCACATAAAGCATAGATTCCTGAGAATTTACTATGATTTCTATTGAGTTTCAAGTGTCTGTGTTCACCAGGCAGTGGCTACATTTGTGGTCCCCAAATATAAAAAGTTCTTTGCCATTTTCCCCATGGTTGAAGGAATACAGACTTTTTTTCAGGGTTCCCCACCACACTCAACCTAAGCAAGCAATCTCAGGAGTCCTAAGTTCCCAGAGCTCTGTTCCGATTGTTGCTGGTTGCTGTTGAGGAGGATAGTCATGCTAGGAGTCTCTAACATTTCCACAGCAGCGCTCACTCAGCTAGAAGGTGGCTGCCATCAATGCCACCCATATTACCACCTATGTTTCTCCTTGTATACCTATGGGTGTAACTTGATATAATCGATGCCCAGTGTCAGCGTGATCAGTGACAAATTGTCATGCCTCAATCACATATATTTGTAACTGGAGCTGCTCAGAGGTGGGAAGGAGAACTTGCCTTCTTTGTCACTCTTCCTCGAGGGCTTGTGCACATTACTTGAGCCTTACTGTGCCGGTGGTCAGTGACAGATTTTTTTAGGCACTCTCACAGTTAGGTGTGTACTCTGCAATCCCGATTTCACAGCAGTATAGCTTCAAGCCGTAACATTCCTGTCTTTATGAGTCCAAGGCCAAGTGGTGGCGGAGTAGAAAGCTGCTGTGTCCTTTGAGAACTAGTGCTGGTAGAGTTTAAATTCTGCCACCTGTCATTGTCACTAGACATCACCTGTGGATATGAAAGCCAGTCTTGATCATAATGCTCTCATGAAGGGAGAGGAAGTTTTCGGCTCTCTAAGCCAATTTTTATGAGTGCCCCAAATGTCACAGATAGAAGCATGATGTAGCTCTTTCAACAACTCTTAGAACTAAGTAGTACCACTACTTTACCCAAGGGTAGGGGACCTTGATACCAGAGCAGGACTATATTAATGATTAATTTCAGACTTTGTCACTGAAATGTGTTCTCAGGCCTTGTCGCTGGTCCCTGCACCCCTCTTTATAAAGACTCACTGTACCTCTCCTTATGGCAAGTTTTCTCTCAGTACACCCCAGTTTAGTAAACATATAAGTCTATGTCTGAACATCATTGTGGAAAGCCTTCCATCTCCATCTCCTCTGCCTACCCTTTTAGGAAGCATCTCATACTTTATTTGAGTAAATCAATTCATCTATTCAATAAACATGTATTCATTGTTCACCACATGCCAGGCAGTGATGTAGGCATAGAGAATACAAGAGTTAAACAATAAGAGACAAAAATTTGTGAACTTGTATAGCTTTCTCTCAGATGGTAGTAAGTGCTACAGAGATAAATAAGACAAGGAAGTGGGATTATAGGCCTTCTTAGGAGTGAAGAAGATTTTCAATTTTACGTGGAGTTTTTGGGGCTCTCCTGCACATGAAGGGCACATTTGAGCCAAGATAGAAGGAAAATGAAGAAGTGAGCCTAGATGTCTGAAAGGTCATTCCAGGAAGAGTATGCAAAAATGTACAGTCCCTGAGGAGGGGGTATCTTGGTGGCTAGGGAAAGAATAGATCATAGGACAGGAATCTTAGCTCTGTAGAATAGCAACCTTAATGTTCCTTCTCCAGCCTAGTCAAGACTCCCATTTGTAATGAAAGGAAATAGAATAGTTGACACGATCAATCTATTGCAGATTAACATGGTACACAGATGGGGATCAGCAGACCATGAAGAACCAAGGTAAAGAAAAGATGCTGAGACAGCAAGGTAAAATAATGTGCCTTGCCATATCTAGCTAAGGATATAATTCCTTAATGAGAAGTGATTAAAAGATAATGCAGGACTAACATGTATTTACATTTGAAAGCATTGGCCCAAGTTTTCTGCTTAGTAAGCAGTGTATACAGTATATAGAGTAGCAGTCTTAGAGGAATTAAATAATTTTCAATTGATTTAGTGTTTTATTTACAAGTTTTATCAAAGATAGGAACTTTTAGCAATGAAAATCCAATTATAAGTACATTCAAACTCTGCTGCTTTTGATAAATAGCTAGGGCAAAATTAAACCTGAAAATATTCATAGATGCTATTTTAAAGAATGCATTATATTTTTATATGTCCAATTTAGCACAACTCTGCTGATGTGGGGCCACATTCATTCATTTAACAAATATTTCACAAGTACTCATTATGTGCAAGGCTCTGTTCTAGGTGCTAAGGATATAACACTGATCCAAACTATGTCCTTACCTCATGTGCTAGTAGACAAGGCAAAATGCATGTCAGGTACTAAATACTATAAAGAAAAAGTTGGGTAAGTGGATAGAGAATTTCCATGGGAACGGTCTTTGGGAAGGCATATCAATCAGAATATGCTGCAGTAACAGATAAACCTCCAAAACTTAGTGGCTTTAAAACATAGGTTTCTTCTTTTGGCAACTGTGACACTGGGAATGTGAGATTCTGGCCGGGCCAAGGACATTGGATCTCATTGTCCTCCTCCCCTTTGGCCTTTCCCCAAATTCCCTCAATGAAATGGTTTGATCAACAAACAAACAAACAAATAAAAAATGTAGGTTTCCTGATCGTTTTATATGTACATTGTAGGTTGGCACCGGGCTCTACTTATTGAAATCTTTCAGTGATCCAGACTGAAGAACTAGGCACTATTATGTGTGTTGCTGGTGATTGTGCTAAAGGAAAAAGACAGTTTTGGAGGAACTTGAACCAGAAAGAAGTGTGATATTTCTCTCTTCCACTTATAACTCATTATCCAGAGGTAATTGCATGGCCCACCGTGCCACAGTGTAGCCAGAAAGTAAGCAGACTGAAGTATCTTTGTTAAATAGCTCTAATGACCACCAAAAAGGGACATGAGTCAAAGAACTTTCTGAGAAAGTGACATTTGAACTGAGACCTGAAGGAAATGAGGGAGTGAGAACAGGGAATAGAACATTCCTGACAAAAAAAAAAAAAAAAAAGAGTAAAGAAGCTAAAGCCCATTTGGTTTGTTCAAAAAGGAGTTAAGACTTCATAAAAATAAATAAATAAACAGATAGAAAAAAGAACTAATGAAATGTAAGAAAATAAAAAGAGAAGCAATAGATTGGGAGCAAGTAATTGCAAATTATGTATTTAGTAAAGGACATATGTCAAACTTACACAAAAGACATAAGTTAATAATAAGACAACCCAATTTAAAAAAAAAAAATGGGCAACGTATTTGAGACACTTAACCAAAGAAGATACAGGAATGTTACTGAACACATAAAAAAGGCTTTAAGCATTGTCATTAGAAACTTCACATTAAACTATAATGAGACATCCTACACACTCAAGAATTACGACTGATAATACCAAGTATTGCTAAGCTGTGGAGAAACTGGAAACTGTTACTGGTGGAAATAAAATGATACAGTTACTTTGGAAAACAGTCTGGCAGTTTCTTAAAAAGTTAAACATAAGCTTGTCATATGATCCAATAATTATATTTCTAGTTATCAACCAAAGAAAAGCAAAAGCATACGTCCACACAAACACTTGGACATTAGTGTTCACAGCAAAACTATTCAAAAGAGTCAGAGATAGAGAAAATTCAAATGTCCATGAGATGATTAATAGAAGCACAAAATATAGTATAACTATAAAATGGATACTAGTCAGCAATAAAAAGAAATATACTACTGATACATGCTACAGTATAGATAGGCTTCAAAAACATTATACTAAAGGAAAGAAACCAGAGGCAAAACGTAATATATTGTATGATTTTATTTATATTTAATTACCAGAAAGGACAAAAACTCTAGATATAGAAAACAAATCAGTTATCTCTTAAAACTTGGGTGCGAGTAGGAATTAAATGGGTGTAAGATACCATTCTTGGGATAAACAAAGCATTCTAAGACTAAACTGTACTGCTAGTTGCACAAAGGTGTAAATATACTAAAATTTATGGAAATGTACACTTAAAATGGATTTGGGGCTGTGTAATGTATGCTTCAATAAAGCAGGTAAAAAAATAAAAAGAAAGAAAAGAAACAAAGAGAAGGGCAATGTGGCTTTTATAGAGTAAAGAAGGAAAAGAGCCATGTGGGACACAGTCAAAGATGGAGTCAGTGACCCTATTACATAATCCCTGAAGCCTTGGTATCAGAGTTTAGACATTTTTATGTTTATGGGAAGTCAATGGATGCTTTGAGTATTAGAGAGACTGGAATTAACTTATGTTTTCTTTTTTTTTTTTTTTTAAGATTTATTTATTTATTTGAGAGAGAGAGAATGAGAGAGCACATGAGAGGGGGGAGGGTCAGAGGGAGAAGCAGGCTCCCCGCCGAGCAGGGAGCCTGATGCGGGACTCGATCCCAGGACTCCAGGATCATGACCTGAGCCGAAGGCAGTCGCTTAACCAACTGAGCCACCCAGGCGTCCGTTAACTTATGTTTTCAAAGGATGCTCTATGTTGACTTATTGTATGAGGTAAGACTGAAGTAATACAACCAATTAAGATGCTTTTACAGTGGTCAGGCATGAAATTATGGAAGTTCGATTAAGAATGGTGCAGACAGGTGGTAAAAAGTAGTCTGTGTGGAGATATGTTTGAAAAGTAGAACTTCCTAGTTAACAGACGTGTTTGGGTATTTTTATTAACAAGTACGGTGAATAAAGTAACATCCCCATCCCATTTCTACTTTCTAGCCCAATGCTGAACACAATTCTAAATCAATACTCAAGTCTCAACCTTGGGAATTATGGTTAAAAGGAGGAGCCATGGGTAGGATGCAGGTCAGGGAAGTTTGATGCATACACATTGTAACTGTTAAAAGCAATAATTTTTTCTCTTTCATGTGGCTATATAAAGCTGCATTGAAATGGTCATGTCAACTTCCTTCACCCTTAAAATGTTGTATTCTTATTTGGGACTCAAAATATTACCCCATAGATTCATGATAGTCATTCTAAATAGTTGACTAGAATTAAGCAAATGGACCCCAATTTTTATAATACATGATGTGTAATTTGGGTTAACTGTTTAGTACTCAAGTATATATTATAGAAATTTCTGAGTAAAATTTTTCCTCTTAAATTTGAAGTATGATTTTCTAATACAATAAAGCATTTTATTTTTGAGGAATAATGGTTCAGAGTAATTTTAAATAATTAAAATATTGAAAGGTAGTTTTGAAAATTATGTGAAGGAAGTAGTTACAGCAATTTATCCTTGCTTTTTATAGGTTGAACTTAAGAAACTAAACATAAAATCTTTAAATTTGGGGAGAATAATTTAGGAAGAAACAAATTGTAAAATGGGCTTCAAGTATTTCCACTTTAGAGTTTTTGTAATTTCTCTTATTCAGGAAATTGAGGTAATAGAAAAGTTTGTATTACTACCAGTTACTGCATGTAAGAAAATTTAGAAGTTTTTTTCCAAGAAGTTTAAATTATAAACTCAACATCTAAATGTTCAACTATTGGTTTTTGTTTATATAGTGAATGCTAGGTGACACTTTTATGACTATTCAGAGAGTCAATTTTTTGGTTTTTTTGTTTTCTGCAATGTAAACTCTGTTACCTGAGGTAAAATAATTATTGCCATGTGACACTTCTGATTATTTTGATTTTCTCATAATTGGTTATTAATTTGGAATTTACCTAGCAAGAATAATTTTATAGTTAACAAAAAACAAGAAAACAAGCAAAAAACCTCTCTAGACTAACAGATAAGCCCCAACATCTTAGTGGCAGAAGATGATAAAAGTTTGTTTCTTACTTATTTAAATGCCAAAATAGATGTTAATGATTGTGTGAGAAACTCTCTTCTGATACCTGTTTCATTTGGCCAGTCTCTTTCCTTGTGTCTATGCCCTCTTTAGCACTTGACTTCCTTCTTGCTTGTCTGTATTAAGCTAATGAGTAGGAAAAATTGTGGAGGGTCTCGCATGGGAGTTTTCTTTTTTTCTTCTTTTTTTTTAATGTTTTTTTTTATTTATTCATGAGAGTCAGAGAGAGAGAGAGAGAGAGGCAGAGGCAGAGGGAGAAGCAGGCTCCCCACCTAGCAGGGAGCCCGATGCGGGACTCGATCCCGGGACTGCAGGATCATGACCCGAGCCGAAGGCAGACGCTTAACCATCTGAGCCACCCAGGCGCCCCCGCATGGGAGTTTTCTTTGGCCAGAATGGGAAGATGTGTATGTCAGTGTTTTCTTTTCATGACTGGTCAGGACTTATGCATCTGGCCACAAATAATAATTTGGTTCTTTGTCCAAAAAAGAAGGAAATGAGTTTGGTGAACAGCCAGCAGTCTCTACCACAACCATGAAGGAGGTATATATTACTTTCAGTTATCTAGAGAAAAGAATTCTCATTTAAAAATTACTCTGTTCAATACTTATATAATGTCCAGATCAGGATGAGATTCTGTCTTTTTTTAAAAAAAAATAGCTTTATTGAGACATAATTCACATACCATAAAATTCATCCTTTTAAAATGTGTATTTCAGTGTTTTTTATGATATTCACAATGTTGTGCATCTAGCACCACTATCTAATTCTAGAACAATTTTGGAATCCCTAAAAGAGATTCTGTACCCATTAGCAGTCATTCTCCCCTGTATCCTGCTCCTAGCTGCTAGAAACCACTAATTTACTCTCTGTCTCTATGAAATAGCTTATCCAGGATATTTCAGATAAATGGAATCCTATTATATATGGCCCTTTTTGCAAGGTTTCCGTCACTTAGTATATTTTTAAGTTTGATCCATCTTGTAGCATGTATCAGTACTTCATTTATATTTTATGGCTGAATAATATTCCATTTTATGGATATTTTTGCATTTTGTGTATGCATTCATCAGTTTCTGGTCACTTATTCCCACTTTTTGAGTATTATGAATAAAGCTGCTATAAACATTTGTTTTTGGGTGGACATATGTTTTCAATTCTTGTGGGTACATATCTAAGAGTGGAGCTACTAGGTCACATGGTACTCCATATTAAACCTTTTCAGGAACCTCTAAATTGTTTTCCAAGACTGCTGCAATGTTTTGCATTCTTACTATCGATGTATGAGGGTTCCAACTTCTCCATATGGTCATCAGCACTTGTTATTGTTCCTCTTTACGGTGATAGGCATTCCAGAGGTGTAAAGTGGTATCTCAATTTGGAAGGTATTGCCATCTTAACAATAATAAGTCTTCCTACCCATGAAAATGGAATGTATTTCCATTGATTTTGTTCCACTTTCAATTTTCAACAGTGTTTTATAGTTTTCATATAGTTTTGTATTCCCTTTATTAAATTTATTCCTAAGAATTTTATTTTTGATGCTACTGCAATTGGAACTATTCTGTTAATTTTATTTCCAGGTTATTCCTTGCTAAAATATAGAAATACAATTGATATTGTATTTTGTGTGTGTATTGTATTGTGTGTGTGTGTGTGTCCCTTAGGATTTTCTATATAAAATATTATATCATCTGCAAGTAGAGGTCATTTTATTTTTACTTTCCCAAACTAAATGCCTTTATTTCCTTTTCTTGCATAATTTCCTTGGCTAGAACCATCAGCACAATGTTGAATAGAAGTGGTGAGAACAAATATCTTTGTCTTGATCCTAATGTTAGGGGAAAGTATTTAGTCATTCACCATTTATATGATGTTAGCTGTGGGTTTTCCATAGATGATCTTTATTGGGTTGAGAAAATTTCCCTCTATTTCTAGTTTGTTGAATTTTTTTCCTGTTCTTATGTTTTCTTTGTTTTGATTCAAGACAATAAAAAAGTTCTGTGAAAGGCACAGTTTGCTAAGCTCCAAAAGGAAGTTAAACTTTTGGTTCACTTATTAAAAGAGTATACATTTTAATTTGCAGTACTTTGTCTTCTGCATGGATGAGTCAACATTGCTATGGCAACACGTACTTTTTTAGTTACTCTGCCAACTTGTGTGCTTAATTCACAATGCCACAACATTCTAAGTATTGTGCTTTTTAAACAATGCATTATAGTACCTAAGAATTATTTATTTATTTATTTATTTATTTTTATTATGTAAGTTTAGTCACCATACAGTACATCATTAGTTTTTGATGTAGTGCTCCATGATTCATTTTTTGTGTATAACACCCAGTGCTCCATGAAATACGTACCTTCCTTAATACCCATCACTGGGCTAACCCATACCCCCAGCCCCCCTCCCCTCTGAAACCCTCAGTTTGTTTCCCTAGTCCATAGTCTCTCATGGTTCGTCTCCCCCTCTGATTTCCCCCCTTCATTTTTCCCTTCCTTCTCCTAATGTCCTGCTTGCTATTCCTTATGTTCCACAAATAAGTGAAACCATATGATAATTGATTTTCTCTGCTTGACTTATTTCACTTAGCATACTCTCCTCCAATTCCATCCATGTTGATGCAAAAATTGAGTATTCATCCTTTCTGATGGCTGAGTAATATTCCATTGTATATATGGACTACAACTTCTTATGGACCACATCCATTCATCTGTTAAAGGGCATCTCGGCTCCTTCCACAGTTTGGCTATTGTGGACATTGCTGCTACAGTACTTAAGAATTATTAACTGTTTATCTAGAACAACTGCATGCAATGGGAATGGTATAATTTAGCCTTTAATTCTAGAATGAAAATCATTAAATTTTACTTAATAGACAATATAAAGAATAAGAGGTAAGATCAAAATTCAAATTAGACACTTAGTTGACATCACATACAAACTTTAAAATAGTAGTTAAAAAAGAGATTCTACTCATCTCATGTTCTGCCTATCAATAGGAAATAGTTTTACACTGTTTATTAAGACAAGGGCATCTATTATTTCCCTAGGGTCTATATATCTAGTTTTCTACAAAGAATAACTTTAGAGTATCAGTTGAGGTATGCTTACACTTTATTAGTATATTAGATCCATATTAGTATTTCATAATTTAATAAATATTGTATAAGTATATAATGCTGCATCATTATGCTTATGAATCTATAGAATTAAAGTATTTCACCTAAACTATTACTACTGCTATCCACAGAATGGATGCTGATCTATGATTATAGAAGGTGGGGATAGCAACAGCTTTATCAAATTTGCCCTTAGAAGAAACATCTACTATAAAACATCTACAGTATTTTAGGTAAGTAAATGAGTTAGAAATTAGCTTATAGAGTATCATTTCATTAAAATATGTATATTAGAAATAGCCTTTTAAAGACTGCATTACTAGATTTTATTTTACACTAGGTGGCAAGAGAAATAACTGTTAAAAAAAGATACACCTTGAAAACACCTTGATTTCATTTCTTAGCTCAAGATGTAATTTTGCATATATATTGTTAGTGAAAAAATTATTAGTCAAAGTTCATTTTGGTATAAGTTAAAAAATCTAAATGTCTCTATCTGAAACAAACAAAGTGAATTTGTTGGTTTGTATATTTGGGGAGCTTTAGCCATGATGTTGGCTTTAGCACAGTTATAGCAGAGGTTCAAATCACAGGACTTTATCATTCAATGAATAATGTTTTATCTTTTAATTCATATAAGGCTTCGTTTCTTTGCTGACATTGTTAGGCAGTCCCTTACCAAATGTTAGCAGCAGAGACATATATTATTTTTTCAGCTATTGATCCTAGTAGAAAAAAGATTTTTTTCTGCACAGTTGCCTCATTTTGGGTTATTTACCAATCTCTCAATCAAAGGATATATTTGGGAAACTGGAGAGATTTCATTAACCAGGTTTGGACCACATAATTTCCATAGTTTCTAGAAAATATGTTCAGTCTTGACCAAAAAGAAACTGAGCATATGACAGAGTAGTTCCTCAAAAGAAATGTTCTATAGTAGAAAAGAAAGAAAAAAAGGAAACAGATAAACATTATTCTGTGGAAAGAAAAGAATTATTGCAATATTTTTGTTGTTTTTCAAAGTCTAGATTCTGAGACTGGAAAACCATCTAATTTATATAACTGTTTTTACTGAGTCACCTAGAAAATTGAACTAAATAATAAAAAATTATCAAGTCCCACTTTCAGGAATGACAGGAACGACAGACTAAACATTCTAGAACACCTTCCTCTGCAGAAAATAGCTAACAACCTAGACATATTGCAACTACCTGAAACTACCAAGGAGTGAAGAGAAGTAGTTGGACTCCGGTGGGGAGTTCACACAGGCATGGAAGAATAGACAGAGATCTTTGCAAGCAAGCAACAAAATCTGTTGCTAGCCATCCTGCACAGTAAGAGTTTTTAAAGGAAATTCTTTAGATGAAGGGAAAATAGTTCCTCAAGAAAGAATGAAGAACATCAGAAATGGAAAATATCTGGATCAAGGCTAAGTTCATGGACATAAGACTAATGAAGTTTTATAGGACTCCAAACTCAGAAGGAGGCCCTATGCTTGGGAATAAATACCCTGTGGTCACCTTCTTAAATTTTCTAATAATTTTATCTTTGAATTTTTCTTTTGTATGTGAAGTCTGATGAGATAATGAAGCACTCAGAGCACCTGGGAACTTGAAGCCTCAGCTCCCACATGGTCCCACTTCCAACACCACTACAGGATGGGTTCTCAGTTGCCTACCCTCCCACCACACCCAGAAATCACTGTTATCTGCCCCCAGCATAGGCCTGGCTACAGGTGGGAAAAGGTTTAGGGTCAGATCCATGAGACCTGCACACTGAGTTGAGTGGGAGCTAGTCTGCACTCACCCCAGGAATATTCCTGAGCCAGGGATAGCATAACATTAAATGGTAAATAAAAAACGCCGTGACAAGTTAGGAGAGAGAGATTATGGTAAAAGGAAAAGCTTTTGCTATGCATTTTTAAAAATATAGCCCTACATTTTCATTTTATCTTGGTCTTACAAATTATGTAGCTGGCTCTGATCTGAGTAAATGCAAAAGTCTATTTATATTTGCTTTTTTCTCTTAATTTATCAAACATATAATTATTGAAAAACTACCAGTAAAACGTTGCCTTATGTAGTTTATGACATGCAAAACCAAGCATGTAAGACTTAGAGAAAAATTTGAAATGAGTCTAGGCTGTTGCCTTGCATGTGTGGGTATGTGAATAATGGAGGGTAGATGCTGGTGGGGAGTGCACACTCACTTGGAGAAATTGAAAGGAGGGCTACCCAAGTAAGTTCTCTTCTCTATAAATTTTGAACTAAGGATCATTGCTATCTTCACAGAATGCACAAGAGTTAGGATGGGGATGGTGGACTTCCTGAAAAACCTTGCCGTATTTCTGGCTAGAGAATCAGAAAAGTAGAGCCAGGAGACCATGTAGGAATTCCAGAAGAGGAAAGAGCTAGAGAAAAGAATCCTCAAATCTGTCTACCTGTACCTCTGACTGACACCCAAAACATGCATGTACAGAACAGACTAAAAGAAACCTAATTAAAGAAAAACCATCAGAACAAAACCCAGAGCTGTTGCCTACTAAACAAAGTATTTCAGTTCAAGTGCAGCCAAGAAAATTATCTCCTAAAACAAACAAAAATACTCAATGTAGTAAAATCCTGAATCTTTGCAATTTAACATTGGTGATGTCTAGAATGAAGTTCAAAATGATCTGATATGGGAATAACCAAGAAAATGAAACACAGTTTCAAGAGAAAAGGAAATCACTTTTCTGGTCCAAATTTATGGCTAACTTAACATCAGACACTATGAAATCCCCCAAAAAGGAATGGAAAAATATCTTAAAGTGCTGAATGAAAAAGATCTTTTAACCTAGAATTCTATATCTGGCTACCTTTTCTTTCAAGAATGAAGGCACATTAACAATTTTTTTAAGATAAAATAAAATTTTGTTGCTAGTGGAATTGTAAGAACTGCTAAAGGAAATTCTTTTAAGGAGTGGGGAAATGATAGCAGCTGAAAAATTGAGAGAGAATGAAAAAGTGATAAATAAGTGACAATTTTTTTTTGCCTTTTTTCCCTCCATTGTTATAAAACATATAACTGCTAGAAAATAAATGTTAACATTGCCTATGGGATTTATAACATATATAGTTGTATTATATAAAAACTATAACATAAGGAAGGAGTAGATACAGATATGTGTTTAAATAGTTTTATATTTTACATTTTACATATAGCAATTAGGTTGTGTTAAGTACCATATTTATATGAGAACCGCTATGAAAATAATGCACAGAAGAATAGCCAAAAAGGCAGTGGGAAAATTAAAATTAAAAGAAAATTCTGAAAATATTTAAATTATCTTGTACAAAGTTAGGAAAGGAGAAACAGAGGATGAAAAAAAATGAGACAAGTAGAAAACAAGAAGTAAAATGTTAGACCTATGTTATTTTAAACTTTAGTTGACTAATACGCAATTAAAGTGCAGGGACTAGCTGAATGGCCAAAAAATAGATACAAAAACCAAAGGCAACTCTATGCTGTCTTCATGAGACATTTTAAATACACACATAGGATGAAAGTAAATGGATGAGGAAAATATATCATGCAAAGAGTAATCTTATGAAGGCTAGAGAGATTATATTAATATCAGAAAAATGGGTTTTAAAGTAAAATTTATTAGCAAACTTAAGGACATTTTGTAATGATGAAAGTTCAACATGACAAGAAGATTGAAAAATTATGAATATGTATATTTTCAATAACAAAGCTTCAAAGCACATGGAACAATTTTGACAGAATTAAAGGAAGAAACAATTCCACAATCATAGTTGCTCTCTCAACAATTGAAAGAACTAGTCAAAACGGGAGGGAAGACTAAGGTCTGAATAGTGCTATCAACCACACTGACTTGTTATTTATATATTAAAAATTCACTCTACAACAGAATACACATTCTCCTTAAGTGCATATTATATATTACCCAAGATCCAAACATTCATGAACTCATCACAATAAATTTAAAATGTTTGAAATTATACAGAAAATGTTTACTGACCACAATGGAATTCAGCTAGAAACATTAATAAGAAGATAACAAGAAAAACCTCCAGTATTTGAAATTAATCATGTACTTCTAATTATAGGATCAACAAAGAAATCAGAATTCAGATTTAGAAAGGTTAGAAGTGAAAAGAATAAATTAGAATATTGTGAAACAAATGTTCATGAAAGTACAATACATCAAAATTTGTGGGATACAGATAAAGCAGTGCTTTGAAAGAAGTTAATGTTTTTAAATGCCATTATTAGAAAGAAGAACAATCTCAAATCAATGATTTAATATTCTACCTTAAGAAACTGAGAACAAAATAGCAAATAAAACCCAAAGCACACATATAAAAGTAAATAATGAAGAAAAAATCAGAAATCAACAAAATAGAACACAGAAAACAATAGGTAAAAATCAATGAAACCAAATTCTAGTTCTTTAAAAAATCAATATAATTAACAAAACTCTAGCCAAATTGATTGAAAAAGAGAAATAAGACATAAATTACTAACAGCAGGAAAGAAGAGGGGACAGATTTATGCCAAATAAATTTGAAAAACTGTATGAAATATAAATTTCTGGAAAGATACAAATTAGTCAATCTAGCACAACAATAATAGAAAATTCGAACAGTCTTAAGTAAATGAAATAAACCAAGTTTGTAACTAAAAATCTTTCCCCTAAGACAACTCCAGACCAAACTGGCTTCAATAGTGAATTCTATACAAAATATAAAGGAGAAATAATACCAATTTCTGACAAACTCTTTAATAAAATAGAGTAAAAGAGAACCCCTCCCAACTCATTTTATGAGGTTGATGATCCTAATTACAAAATTAGACAGAGATAACAAAATAAAAGAGAACTACAACCAATATCCCACAAAGATAGATGTAAAAACCCTTAAAAATACGTACAAATTGAATGCAACAATATTTTAAAAGGAAAATTCATCATGACCAAGTGGAATTTATTTAAAATATGCTAAGTTTGGCTAAACATGTAAAATTCAATTAACATAATTTACCATATTGATAGAATGAAAGAAAAATATATGTTTATTTCCATGGATGCAAAAATAATGACAAATTCCAAAAATTTTATTATATAAACTCTGAACACACTAGAAATAAAAGCAGAATTCTTCACCTGATTAAACAGCATCTATGAAATATTTACAGTTAGCCTCATATTCTGTTGTGAAAGACTCAATGCTTTCTAAGGTCAGGAACAAAGCATGAATGTCTGCTCTTTCCATTTTAATATTGTTTCAGAGGTCATATCCAGTGTTACAGGGTGAGGAAAAGAAATAAAGACATAAGACATAATCTAATATGTGGAAGACTTTAAAGGAAATCAGAATAAAGCTATTAGAACTATTAAGTGACTTTAGCAAGGTCCAAGATGCAAGGTCAATATATAAAAGTTAATTGTATTTTTATGTTCTAGCAATGAAAACTGAGAAAATAACATAATTTTTTAAATTCATGATAGCATCAAAATATTACTTAGGAATAAAGGCCTATACTATGAAAACTATAAAACACTGGAAATGAAAGTTAAGTGTACCTAAATATGTAGAGAGATGTGTATGATCATGGATTGAAAGACTCAATATTGTTAAAATGGTGGTTCACTCCAAATTGATTTATATATTCATGCAACCGCAATCAAAATCTTAACAATTTCTTAAAGAAGTTGAAAAGCTGATTAAAATATACATGAAATGGCAAAATCACTTAGAAAAAATAAAACTCTTTGAAAATGATTAATATATTTGGGGAACTTTTACTACCTGATCTCACGACTTACTATAAATCCATACTAATCAACACAAGACATAAATACAGATGAATTAAACAGAATTGTTAGCCCAGTAATAGACATGACTTACGTCATCATTGATTTTAGACAAAAGTTCCATTAAATCAATGGAGAAAGTGTGGTCTTTTCAACAGATGGTGTTAAGCAACTTTTTTTTTTTTTGTATACAAAATAATAAGCCTCAATCCTTAGTTCACATGATATGCAAATATTAATTCCAAATGGATCATAGTCCTAAAGGTAACAGAAAACAAAAAGCACACATGAATGCCAAAAAGGAAAGAAATACATGAGATAGGACAAATTGAAAGGAAACTGTAATACCGTAGATCTAAACCCAAGTATTTCAGTAATTATATATCAGGGTATGTGAGTGAGATTAAAATTATAACTATTAGGTGAAAATTATGTGAATATTTAGAAAATTTAATTGTGTATATAGAAAAACCAATGGAATATATGGATAACATATTAGAATTAATAGCAATTTTATAAGGCTGATGTATACTAAGTCAATATACAAAAATCAGCTATATTCATATGAACTGCAGCAAACAGAAAATGAAATGTAAATATGTCACCTAACAGCATAAAATATCACACACTTATGAATTATCCTAGCCAGAGATATCCAATATCTTCATATAGAAAATTTATTTTAATAAGTTACTATAAGGCTATAGAGATAATTAAATAAAAACCTAACCAGATGGGGAATGGGCAGTGTTTTTAACAAATGATCTGTGGAAAAATTGCAAAATTCATGATTTAAAAAGTGAAATGTAACCTTTACATTATTTCATATGAAAAAATCAATTTCAGTTAGATTGAAGATTCAAATGACTTCTATAAGGTAGTAGTGGAAAACATGTTCATTTCTTCAGGGTAAGGTAATGTTTTCTCAACAAGTGACAAAAAAGAACTAACCATAGGGACGCCTGGGTGGGTCAGATGGTTAAGCGTCTGCCTTCGGCTCAGGTCATGATCCCACGGTCCTGGGATCGAGTCCCCCATCAGGCTCCCTGCTAGGCGGGGAGCCTGCTTCTCTCCCTCTACCTCTGCCTCTCTCTCTCTCTCTGACTTTCATGAATAAATAAATAAAAAAAAATTAAAAAAAAAAAAAAGAACTAACCATAGAGGAAATGATAGGCAAAGGTAACCGTACCCAACAAACTTCTTCTTCTTTTTTTTTAATCCTGCAGTGGGAGATGATTTTTGAACATATATAACTAACAAAAGATTCCTATAAAGAATTCCTACAAAGTGTAAGAAAAAATATACAGATAACCTAATAAAGAAATGTGCAGGAGACTTGAATAGGCACTCCACAAAAGATACTGTTCAAATGAAATATTGGAAAAAGAATAATCAGAAAATGGCCAGTATTAAGAAGACTGACCATAACAAAGTGGGAAACAATGTAAAACTATGATGACTCCTACGCTGGTGGTAGGAATAAAAATTTTCAGAACCATTTTGGAAAATGGTTTGCTATCATCTACTAAAAATGAAGGTTATTCATATCTATAATCTAATAATTTTATTACTAAATATAGCACAAGAGAAAAATGTCCACATGGGCAGCAAAAGACATGTACAATAATTTTCAGTGCAGATTTTTTTTTCTGTCAGCTGCAAACTGGAATCAATTCAAATGTTCATTGTCACTGAAATGGTTACATAAATTTTGTTGTATTTATATAATGGAATTCTGTGTGTTAATGAATGAACCACAACACATGGTGAACATCACAGACATAAAATTGAGAAAAGATGTCAGATACACAAAAAATACATAGTGTTTGATACTATTTATAAAAGCCAAAGAGACTGGTAATGTACAATAGTAGTATTCAGAGATGTATAAGGTCTACCCTTGGTGGATAATGACAAGAATAAAACACGCAAGTGATTATTATTGAAATCAGGACAGTGGTCTACTTCTGAGAAAAGGGGCTAGTATTTGGGAAGAAGTATGAGGTAAGCTTCCCAGGTACTGATGATTTTCTATTTCATGGCCAGGGTGACAGTGACAAAATTAAGATAATCATTTGATTGGTTTATTTATATTTTGTGCACTTTTCATATGTGTTATATTTCACAATAAAATAAACTAATATATGTTAAGTTATTTACCTATATATAGATGTCTAGGTGAAGATATATAACTCAACAGTTTAGAAGTCTATATTTTATTAGAGTTGGGATATATAAATAGTAATTCCTTAAATTTGCCAAGGCATGTAGCAGAATGCCGAGAGGGTGTTGAAAACCCCATGTTGAATGTGACACACCACTTTTACTTAAAGTCCAGGGATGGAAAGGGAGAATTTTCATCACTACAAATCAATGAGGACTTTATATTAACTCATTACAGATACAGTAAAGAAGGCAAGGTTGCATGGCTTTTAAAGCTAACCTGGGTCTTAAATATTTTTCTTATTTAATCTTAAAGGAATCTTAAAAATTTCTTATTTATCATATGCCACTTCAAACTATATTCCTCCCAAACCCACCCAAAATATCCCAACCATCCTCCTCCACTGAACAGACACACATGCACACACACATGCACACATGCACACACATACAAACTAGAGTGACAAACTCTTTCCTGGATTGACTGGAACTTTTGGGGGTTCACAGTTAAAAGTCAGTGCTGAAAAATCCTTCAATTCCTGACCATTTTGGAAGGTTTGTCACAAATGCTTTAAGAGAAAAGTTTGAAAAGGACATTCTTAGATTTTTGGGAAAAGATGGCAGAGGAGTAGGGGACCCTATTCCAACGGTCCCTGGAATTGAGCTGGATATCCACCAGACCACTCTGAACACCCATGAAATCAGCCTGATATTTAAGAAGATAGATCTGGATCTCTACAAACAGAATATTGCAGGCAGTTGGTTTTGAGTATGAAGGAGGGAGCCGTGATTCCCCGGGCACAACATATCAGAAGATAAACAGAAGGGGGAGGGAGTCGTGGGAATCCTATACCGCCAGTGAGCAATAGCCTCCCACACTGGGGATGGGGCACAGACTTGCAGACTGGTAGCAGCAGGGAAAGGACTTTAGGGCAGCCCCCAGACTGAAACCTGGAGCGGTGGGGCCAGGCGTATAAACTGGGGGTGGCTGGTGGTTTTAGAAGCACAAAGGGCAGAGATGTGCCCCCATGCTGAACTGGAGGTGAGGGCTGGGAGCCCTGCAAAGGGGTGCACAACTCAGGACGCTGCAGTTTATAGCAGCACAGACAGAAATGGAAATAGGGTGGCCTGGAGAGCTCACTGAAGAACAGACTGCAATCTCTCCATTGTGAGGCAGAAGGTTGGAAATAATCTCTTCTGCTCTGACTCTTGGAAGAGACATGGAAAGCTGCCAGGGAAAGGCACCAGAGAACAAAAGCCCCCCAAAACTGGTTTTCACTGAGCCAATTCCCCCCCACAAGGGGCAGGGCAACTCTGCCCAAACAGGGTTGCCTGAGTGACAGTGTGGCACTCCCCTCCCCCAGAAGACAGTCTGGGAGAACAAGAGGCTAACAACCCTAAGGTCCCTATAAAACAGGTGCATTTTGCTTGGGTTGTGGGCAATAATTTGGACTCTGTACATTCCCTCACCACCCCTCAACTGAATGACTAGGAGGAGGAACCCCCGAAATAGGAAAGACTCTGAGATTATGACTTCTGCCACAGATTCACAAATGGATACTGATATAACCAAGATGTCTGAAATGGAATTGAGGGTAGCAGTTGTGAAGACAGTAGCTAGAATGGCAGAAATCGATTAATTGCAACATAGAGTCTCTAAGGGCAGAAATGAAAGCTGAACTGGCAGAACTTAAAAATGGTATCAATGAGATCCAATCAAATCTAGATAATCTAACAACTAAGAGTAAGTGAGGCACAAGAACAAATAGTGATCTAGAAGACTAATTGGTAGAAAAGAAGGATAAAGAGGAGGCCAGGGAGAAACAACCCAAAATCCATGAAAACAGAGAAATAAGTGACACCATGAAACATTCCAATGTCAAAATTATTGGGATCCCTGAGGGGGTGGAGAGAGAGGGAGGACTAGAAGATATATGCAAGCAAATCGTAGCTGACAACTTCCCTAATCTGGGGATTGAAACAAACATTCATGTCCTAGAGGCAGAGAGGACCCCTCCCAAGATCAAGGAAACAGGCCAACATCCCGGCATGTAATAGTAAAACTCGCAAATCTTAGAACCAAGGAAACCATCTTAAGGGCAGTTAGGGGGAAGAAATTCTTTATGTACAGAGGGAGGAACATCAGAATAATGTCAGACCTATCCACAGAGACCTGGAAAGCCAGAAAGGGCTGGCAAGACATATTCAGGTACTAAATGAGAAGAACATGCAGCCAAGAATACTTTATTTGGCAAGGCTTTCATTTAGAATGGATGGAGAGATGTAGAGCTTCCAAGACCGAGGGAAATTGAAAGAATATGTGACCACTAAACTGGCCCTGCAAGAAATATTAAGGGGGGTTCTGTAAAAGGAGAAAGACCCCAAGAGTGATATACAACAGAAATTTACAGAGACAACCTATAGAAACAAAGACTTCATAGGCAACATGATGACAATTAATTCATATCTTTCAATAATCACTCCCAATGTGAACAGCCTAAATGCTCCCATAAAACAGCACAGGGTTGCAGATTGGATAAAAAGACAGGACCCATCCATATGCTGTCTACAAGAGACTCATTTTGAACCTAAAGATATATCCAGACTGAAAGTGGAGGGATGGAGATCCATCTTTCATGCCAGCAGACCTCAAAAGAAAGCTGGGGTAGCAATTCTTCTATCAGACAAATTAGATTTTAAGCTAAAGACTGTAGTTAGAGACACAGAAGGACACTATATCATTCTTAAAGGGTCTATCCAACAAGAAGCTCTAACAATTGTAAATATCTATGCCCCCAAATGGGAGCAGCCATCTACATAAGCCAACTGTTAACCAAAATAAAGGGTCATATTGATAACAACACGTTAATTGTAGAAGACCTCAATACTCCACTCTCAGCAATAGACATATCATCTAAGCAGAAAATCAACAAAGAAACAAGAGCTTTGAGTGACACACTGGACCAGAGGGACTCATAGATATATACAGAACATTCCACCCTAAAACAACAGATACTCATTCTTCTCGAGCGCACATGGAATTTTCTCCAGAATAGACCACATACTGGGTCACAAATCAGGTCTCAACCGATACCAAAAGATTGAGATTATTTCCTGCATATTCTCAGACCACAATGCTTTAAAACTGGACTCAATCACAAGAAAAAATTTGGCAGAAATTCAAACACTTGGAAGCTAAAGACCACTCTGCTCAAGAATGTTTGGGTCAACCAGGAAATCAAGAAGAACTTAAACAATTCATGAAAACCCATGAGAATGAAAACACATCGGTCCAAAACCTATGGGATACTGCAAAGGCAGTCCTAAGGGGGAAATACATAGCCATCCAAGCCTCATTCAAAAAAACAGAAAAATCCCAAATTCGCCAACTAACTTTACACCTTAAAGAACTAGAGAAAATGCAAGAAATGATGCCTAAGCCACACATTAGAAGAGAAATAATTAAGATTAGAGCAGAGATCAATGAATTAGAAACCAGACAACAGTAGATCAGATCAACGAAAAAAGAAGCTGGTTCGTTCTTTGAATGAATTAATAAGATAGATAAACCACTGGCCAGACTTATCCAAAAGAAAGAGAAAGGACCCAAATTAATAAAATTATGAATGAAAATGGGAGAGATCAAGACTAACACCAAAGAAATAGAAACAATTATTAGAAATTATTATCAACAACTATATACCAATAAATTAAGCAACCTGGAAAAAATGGATGCCTTCCTGGAAACCTATAAACGGCTAAGACTGAAACAGGAAGAAATTGACAACCTGAATAGGCCAATAACCAGTAACGAGATTGAGTAGTGATCAAAAACCTCCCAAAAAACAAGAGTCCAGGGCCTGATGGATTCCCTGGGGAATTCTACCAAACATTCAAAGAAGAAATAACACCTATTCTCCTGAAGCTATTTCAAAAAATGGAAGCAGAGGGAAAGCTTCCAGACTCATTCTATGAGACCAGCATTACCTTAATCCCCAAACCATGCAAAGACCCCATCAAAAAGGAGAATTTCAGACTGATATCCCTGATGAATATGGATTCCAAAATTCTCAACAAAATCCTCACTAATAGGATCCAACAATATATTAAAAGGATCATCCACCATGACCAAGGGGGATCTATCCCTGGAATGCAAGTGTGGTTCAATATTTGCAAATCAATCAGTGTGATAGAACACATTAATAAGAGGAGAGAGAAGAACCATACAGTCCTCTCAATTGATGCAGAAAAAGCATTTGACAAAATACAACATCCTTTCCTGATTAAAACTCTTCAGAGTATAGGGATAGTGGGGATACTCCTCAAGTTCATAAAATCCATCTATGAAAAACCCACAGTGAATATCATCCTCAATGGGGAAAAGCTGAGAGCCTTTCCCTTAAGATCAGGAACACGTCAAGGATGCCTACTCTTACCACTCTTGTTCAACATAGTACCAGAAGTCCTAGCAACAGCAGTCAGACAACAAAAGACCTAAAATGTATTCCAATTGGCAAAGAAGAAGTCAAACTCTCTCTCTTTGCAGATGACATGATACTTTATGTGGAAAACCCAAAAGACTCCACCCCCAAATTACTAGAACTCATACAGCAATTCAGTAATGTGGCAGGATACAAAATCAATGCACAGAATTCAGTTGCTTTCCTATACACTAACAGTGCAACTGTAGAAAAAGAAATTAGAGAAATGCTTCCATTTACAATAGCACCAAAACCATAAGATACCTCGGAATAAACCTAACCAAAGAGGTAAAGGATCTATACTCTAGGAACTACAGAACACTCATGAAAGAAATTGAAGGAGACACAAAAAAGATGGAAAAACATTCCATGATCATGGATCAGAAGAACAAACATTGTTAAAATATCTGTACTACCCAGAGCAATCTATACCTTCAGTGCCATCCTGATCAAAATTCCAATGACATTTTTCAAAGTGCTAGAACAAACAATCCTAAAATTTGTATGGAATCAGAAAAGACCCTGAATCTCCAAGGAAATGTTAAAAAAGAAAAACAAAGCTGGGGGCATCACGTTGCCTGATTTCAAGCTATATTACAAAGCAGTGATCACCAAGACAGCATGGTACTGGCACAAAAACAGACAGATAGACCAATGGAAGAGAATAGAGAATTCAGATATGGGCCATCAACTCTATGGTCAAATAATCTCAACAAAGCAGGAAAAAATATGCAATGGAAAAAAGGCAGTCTCTTCAATAAATGGTGCTGGGAAAATTGGACAGCCACATGGAGGAGGATGAAACTCGATCATTCTCTAATACCATACACAAAGACAAACTCAAAATAGGGAGGGAGTGGGAGAGGGAGAAGCAGGCTCCCCGCCGAGCAGGGAGCCCAATGCGGGGCTTGATCCCAGGACCCTGGCTTCATGACCTGAGCCAAAGGCAGATGCTTAACGACTGAGCCACCCAGGCACCCCCAAACTGAGGGTTTTAGAGGGGAGGGGACTGGGGGGATAGTTTAGTCCGGTGACGGGTATTAAGGAGGGCATGTACTGCATGGAGCACTGGGTGTTATATGAATGCAATTGATCATGGATCACTACCTCAAAACCTAATGATGTATTGTATGGTGACTAACATAATGTAATAAAATTAAATTAAACTTAAAAAAAGAGAAAAGGTCATTCTTATACCACTGTTTTATGCTTTGAGCAATAACAATTGGAAAATGAAGAAAGAAATTAATAATTCTAGAATTGCACTAAAACCAAGAAATGTTTTGTCCCTAAATTATGTTATTTCATAAATTAAGCTTGAGTATTTTCTGTTATTTTGCCCAAATTAAGTTTCTGTTCATGTTCGGTGATACTGGTGAACCTTCCCCACCAGGCTTTTTTTTTTTTTTTTAAGATTTTATTTATTTATTTGACAGAGAGAGGCACAGCGAGAGAGGCAACACAAGCAGGGGGAGTGAGAGAGGGAGAAGCAGGCTTCCCTCAGAGCAGGGAGCCCGATGTGGGGCTTGATCCCAGGACCCTGGGATCATGACCTGAGTCGAAGGCTGACGCTTAACGGCTGAGCCACTCAGGCGCCCGCCACCAGGTTTAATTTACCTGATCTGAGCTGAGACAAGGCTAAGCTAATTTTAGCCAGGGGCAATCCTAAAGCAAGGTTAGGAAATGACTGAGGTTTGAAAGATATATAACCGTGAAGTAAGAGAGAAGAATAAGACATCTGAGAAAGGATGATAGAATAAGTTACTGGAAGAATATTATGTTATTTATAGTAAAAAAAAAAATACTGTAATATATGGGAGGGAATGGTGGAGGCATTAAAACTTCTAAATATATAACATTTTTAGATGAGATGAGATGAGAGCATTTAGTGTCAATACATTACATTTTGAATCACTGACTCATTTGAGATTTTATTCTCCTTTACTTCTAGTTACCCTAAAATTCATTTTTATCATACTTCTGTCTCTGTCTTATGATCCCTTTACGTTTTGGCATTTGCCAGCATTGCCACTCAGAGAGTCATTCTGATTTGGAAATCTTAACCCTATTTCTTGATTTTTCTAATTTGAAAAGTCATAATTTAATATCTTTTTTTATTGTATCACAGCATAAAGAAATTAATTCCACAGAGACTGAAATGACTTTGAAATTGGTAAGGTACCGAATAGAGCAAAAAATGGATCTTATTTTCTATTAAATTGCTATATAAGGAACCTGTATCTCCTGTAGGTATTGATGAGTTCCCGAGGACGAGATGCCCTTTGCAATTTACTTACATGCGCAAAGGTCAATTTGGCTTTTGGTGAAACAAAACCAAGCAAATGGAATTATCTTTAATTGAGTGATACAGTCCATTGAATCTGCCATTAGGACTGGTGAAAAAGTTCATTTTAGAAACTGTCCGTGTGGAGGAGACATGGCCAGAGCCCCTGTGGTATGCTTTGGAGTATGCTTAAAATCTGTGAGGTCCTATTTTATCCCCTCACCTTTCCCCCAAAACAATATTTCCATGAAGTTTTGGTGTTTTATGTTATTAAATCTTGCCTCTTTCTATAATGTAGCTTTCAATCCCATAGCTAAGAATGTCATTCTAGAGAGTAAGGATTTTCTGAGCCTTCCTGTATCTTTTTATGACTAACTTTGGGAGCTGCTGAGGCAGACAATCTACCCTGTTTTCAACCCAAAAAGGGCAGAAAGGTGGAAATATGTTTTATAACACTCAGCTCTTTTTAACTTGGAGGCATGCTGACTCTCTGGCCTTATGCCCATGGAAAGAGACAAATGAGACGAAGCCTGTTTTTAGTCCTGTTCCCAGTTCTCCCCCACCTAAAAATGACAAAAAAGTAAACTCTCCCGTTGGAAAGAGGCCCTATTTCCTTCACCAGGTCAGAAGTTTAAATGAAAATAATTGGACACAGTCCTTAAACTGAGCATTTGCTTAAGAACAACTTGGCTGCTATTTTTGGTATTATAATAAGGAAATAAAGAATTTGTGGAGGAGTTTGAAAATTTCAAGTAAAGAAAGGAACCTTTGAAAGTTCCTATTGTCTGCCTCCAATATCATTATTACATTACAGTACCGATAGCAAAACAAAGAGTCAAACACATTCACCCTTTATTTGTTTGGGATATTTAGCATGAACCTCCCTGATTTCTACTGGCCTCCAAAAAATATTCTTCAATTTCAAATTTATAGAAAATTAGATACATTGTGCCGTGAAATGTAGAATATAGAATAGTATGTTCTCAAGTTAGAATATATGAAAACATTTGTGAGAAGTTAGTTTTCTTCAAATGTCTCAAGAATAATGATTTTTTAAAAAGATTTTATTTACTTATTAGAGGGAGAGAGAGAGAGAGCACGCACAAACAAGGGGAGCCACAGGCAGAGGGAGAGGGAGAAGCAGGCTTCCCATGGAGCAGGGAGCCCAATGCGAGGCTCGATCCCAGGACCCTGAGATCATGACCTGAGCCGAGGGTAGACACTTAACCCACTGAGCCACCCAGGTGCCCCAAGAATAATGATTATAGATTTCAAAGTTGTCACGAAAGGAAAAAGGTAAAGTCAGGTAGAAATGCTTAATTATTGGTGCCTCTTCAGTAGAACCTGCTTACCTCTGATGATCAGGATTGATTGAATCTTACACAGTGGCATCCAAATTGGAGTGGACACAAAGACCGCTTACAAGTTGGACAAAAGACACTGTGTTTTATTGGTTTATTTCCATTTGAAAGACTTCTGAAGAGATTTGCTCTTTTTTTTAACATTTAATAATATTGAGACTTTTTTTTAGAAGCAGTAAGGTTCACAGCAAAATGGACAGGAAGGTACAGAAATTTCTTGGATAGCCCCTGCCCCATTTGCAGAGATTCCCCCATTATTAACATCCCCCACATGAGTGGTACATTTGTTACAAATGATAAACTACATTGACACAGCATAATCACCCAAAGTTCATAGTTTATGTTACAATTCACTATTGGTGGTGTACATTGTGTGGGCTTGGACAGATGTACAATGATAGGTATTCATCATCATGGTATCATACAAAGTATTTTCACTGCCCTCAAAATCCTCTGTTCTCTACCCCTTCATCCTCTGCCCACCTCTAACTGCAATTGGTTCTTTTTTTTTTTAAGATTTTATTTATTTTATTTGACAGAGAGAGAGAGTGCACATGTACAAACAGGGGGAGCAGCAGAGGAAGATGGAGAAGGAGACTCCCCACTGAACAGGCAGCCCCACGTGGGGCTTTATCCCAGGACCCTGGGGTCATGACCTGAGCTGAGGCAGACGCTTCACCGACTGAGCCACCCAACTGATTCTTTTTTTTTTTTTAAATATTATTATTATTATTATTATTTTAAAGATTTTATTTATTTTTTTGACAGAGAGAGACATAGCAAGAGCAGGAACACAAGCAGGGGGAGTGGGAGAGGGAGAAGCAGGCTTCCCGCAGAGCAGGGAGCCCGATGTGGGGCTCCATCCCAGGACCCTGGGATCATGACCTGAGCCGAAGGCAGACGCTTAACGACTGAGCCACCCAGGCTCCCCCAACTGATTCTTTTTAAGAGTTAAATTTGATACCGATGGAAGAGATAAAAAGAAAAACTCTATTGTCACACTGACTCTACATGACAACAGGCACAGCAGTGTGGATCCCCCAAAGTATAAAAAAAAACACCCAATTTTTTGACCCAAGTTACAGTTTTCCTGCATACTTTGGAGTAAAAAGAACTTTCAGTCATCCAGTCTCCACTCTACTTGTGAATCCCAATGATGGGACTCTCATCTTTTCTGGATTTTTTTCATCTGGACATCAAGTATAATATGCCTAAACTTACTTCCTTTTGCCTCAAACTTCCAAAATAACCTCTCTCTACAACCATATTCTGCAAAGAAGATAGGACTAGAGAGTCAGTTATTTTTCATCTGGTGTTATGATCAAATGTTTTGTGAAGAGTCTGTCAGGTTATTAGAAAAAGGCAGTGATGATCTGCAATAGTCAATAATTTTTGGAATTCTATAATGATAGTACTCCACTCAGGGAAACAGATGTCACATTTTCAGAAATTTTGATCAGGACAATACATTTTTGAAATGGTAATTTGTGAAAAGTTTAAATGCATACTTTTTAATACCACCATTCAATAATCTCATTATAATTTTATTAGTTTGTAAATGCAGCATATATGTTTAGAATATTTATATAATAGGGCTGATTAATAAATGCACCATTATAAATTTTTGAATAGGTGAAAATGAAAGGTAATGGAAAGATAAATTACTGGAAAATTTTCTCCCTCTATTGACTTTGTTGGGTCAAAATCAAAACAGTTTATGAAAAGAAAATTATCTTCATCTCTCCTTACCAAGGAGGATGGAGTGAGGCTTTGTCATTTTGACTTTACATATTTATTTACTTGCTAAAATAATCATTGTAGATATTTAGAGATAATTAGTCAGTCACTGGTTTTCTTATAAGAGAGATTGCCCACTGAGCCTATGGATAACTGCTGACCATGGATCCCAAGGCAAAATTTAGAATGATACCATAGATTCCACAAGCAAAAGCAAGTATTCATTTAGCTACATACAATTACTTAATATTAGTAAGAGTAAGTTATTACTAAGTGACAATTTTAAGCTCAAAACTACAAGAAAAAGAATGACAACATGATGAATAATTTGATGTTTTCAGTTCAAACACAACATATTCTGTGCAATAGGAATTTTTAAAATAATTTCTGCATTGTATATATACAAAATTAAGCATTTATGTTGAATAATACTTTCTTAAGTTTTCTTTTTCTTTTTTTTTAAAAGATTTTATTTATTTATTTGAGAGAGAGAGAATGAGAAGAGAGAGAGCACATAAGAGGAGGGAGGGTCAGAGGGAGAAGCGGACTCCCTGTTCCTTGCTCAGCCCGGGACTGCAGGATCATGACCTGAGCCGAAGGCAGTTGCCCAACCAACTGGGCCACCCGGGGCCCTTCTTAAGTTTTCTATCCTAGAGGTGTTATTCAACATGGAGAGGTAATGTTCCGCTTTGATAACATGATTGTATGCTATTTACAACATCGGTAAGGGTCTAGATGAATCAAAACAGCTTGACATAATAGTTAAGAACATGCTTTATTGAAGTATAATTTGACAAATAAAAAGAGGTGAAAAACTAGTTAAGAACATGAATCTGGGGCCAGACCAATTGGTCATCAATGTTGGCCCTATCACTTCTCTCTGTGTGTACTGGGATGAGTTTTACCCGATCTCTGAGATCCACTTTGCTATCTGTAACAAATGGCTAGTAGTTTCTGCTTCACGGAAATGTGCATAGTGCTGAAAGCCAGGGGGACATATCTGACTCATCAGAATTACTACATAAATGTTTAATTAATAAGGTCTAAAAAATGAAATCAATAAAGGACAAAGAAAACTGGCACACATAGAGAGATTTGTAATAATTTTACCATAATATAAATCACTCAATTTAATTTTTAATAATATACAGTTATATTGCATTGCCAATGATTTGATAAGTCATTTAAAATTTTTATTTGCATCATGGCTTTTTCAAAGTGGTCTTTTAACTATTTGTTAGTATACAAATATCAAATAAACCAACAACTTTACTTTGCTCTTGAAACTTTGATAGATTAAAGGAGAGAAAATGATGAACTGTTATCCCTTTCTCTAATCAACTACACAAGACCAGAGCTGTCATGTTGGCTCTCAGCATATCAAGAAACTGAAGCAAAACTTTTAATACCTTCCAATTTGACCAAAAGTGTTTTTCATATGAGAAATATGATAATAAACACTTCACATAATTTTAAAATATGACGATGACATTATCCTTGCATATATCTGATTACAAAAATACTTCCAGAGCTTGTCAGTTGAAAAGTAGCCAAATATCAAAGATAATCTATTATCCTGCACATCTTTGCATTTGCCAGTTATACCTAAGACTTCTGAATTCCTTTTGTTATTAGCAAAAATAAGTGGGATAATAAATGCTTGAGAGATGTTATTTGAAAAATAATTTCTGAATTCTGCAGTTTACTTTGCAAAGTAGAGAGATCTATTGAGATTGAATTTTAATATTCCAGCTCTATTTCCTTCTGTCTCTTTCCCTCTTTCTCTCTCACACACATACGCATGTGTGTGTGTAAGTAATTTGATCTTAAAAATGCTTATCTAATTACAGATTTGAATGATTTTCCAAATATTATTGCACAATTCATTGAATTATTTATTTCTTCTGTTTTATTTGAATACAGGTTTAGATACATTAAAGTATCGTGAGTTTCATCTGTTCTACCATAATGGAGGCTCAGCACCAAATTAAGTGTTCTCCAATTCAATAATATTCTAGCCCCCCCCTTTTTTTTTTTAAAGATTTTATTTATTTACTTGACAGAGACACAGTGAGAGAGGGAACACAAGCAGGGGGAGTGGGAGAGGGAGAAGCAGGCTTCCCGCTGAGCAGGGAGCCTGATGTGGGGCTCGATCCCAGGACACCGGGATCATGACCCGAGCGGAAGGCAGACGCTTAACGACTGAGCCACCCAGGCACCCCTATTCTAGCCCACTTTTTAGGAAAATTGAGCCAAGGCTTAATTTTATGCAACCACAGTTTTGTTTCCTCACTAGTGGTGGCATAATGATTTTATTAGCTTAAGGCCACACTCAATAGTTTTGAAACATGCACATTCCCTGAGCTTTAATATAACACATGGCCTCTACCGGCTTACTCTGTGCATTGCATGGGTTCTGAAATGTACATGTGGGATAACAACAGATGAGTCTCAAAGAATTAGCTTTTGTAGAAACTGGATGTTTATGCTATGCTCATTACCCACTAGCTGGGTTGTTGGCCTAAAGTTTTTGATTGAAGGCACCAAAAGTAATTTTGTGACTTCATGTTTTTCCTAGAAATCTTTCCTGCATGCATTAAGACAATATAGGTATGTGTAAATAGTTATTTCCTAGGGGGACAGATTTAGAAAGATAGTATAGTTAATATTCAAATGCATTTCTGTGAAGGCTGGAAATAATTAAAAAATTTCCTTCTGATTGCTATACATATTTTTTATTTTTATTTATTTATTTATTTTTTAAAGATTTTATTTATTTGACAGAGAGAGACACAGCGAGAGAGGGAACACAAGCAGGGGGAGCAGGAGAGGGAGAAGCAGGCTTCCCGCAGAGCAGGGAGCCCGATGTGGGGCTTGATCCCAGGACCCTGGGATCATGACCTCAGCCGAAGGCAGATGCTTAATGACTGAGCCACCCAGGTGCCCCATATACATATTTTTAAAAATCATACAAAATCTTAATCAATTGAAAAGACTCATCAAAAATAAAATATATAAAAGAATGAAAATAATTTTGATTTTTTGTCTTTCTAATTTAGGACTTAGACATTTGGAAGTATAGTGGTTTAGAGGTAATCTTTATCACAGATAGTAGATAAACACCCCAAATTTTTCTCACTTATGTCTTCTCTGAAATGCAATAAGAATGGTATTACTGAAGGTAAACACTAACAATGCCATAATTTGTCAGTTTCTGTGCATTATGTGAGTCACTAGTGTGTGTATGCTTTTTTTTTTTTAAAGATTTTATTTATTTATTTGAGAGAGAGAGAATGAGAGAGAGAGAACACATGAGAGGGGATAGGGTCAGAGGACAAAGCAGACTCCCTGCCCAGCAGGGAGCCCAACGCGGGACTCGATCCAGGGACTCCAGGATCATGACCTGAGCCGAAGGCAGTCGCTTAACCAACTGAGCCACCCAGGCGCCCATGTGTGTATGCTTTTCGTGCGTGTGTTTATATATGAGAGAGAGAGAAAGAGAGAATGAGGAAGTGCAAGGTAAATAAGAAAGATTATCCAGTGTATTGTTTTGCAATATTGATAGCTTATTATAAACGAAAGACCACACTTTATTCAGATTTCCCTTGTTTTTCCCTAATGTCTTTTTTTGTGTTTCAGGAGCCTATCCTGAATACCATATTGCATTTAATCATCATGTCTCCTTAGGTCACTTTTGGCTGTAAAATTTTCTCAGACTTTCCTTGTTTTTGATTTTGTTTTTGAGGAATATTGGTCAGTTATTTTGCAAAATGTCCCTCAATGGGATTTGTCTTATTTTTTTCTCTCATGGTTATATAGGGTCATGTATTGGGGAGAAAAATCACAGAGGTAAAATGCCATTCTCGTCACATCATATCAAAGGTACATACTACCAATATGATTTATCTCTATTGATTTTAACTTTGGTCACCTGGGTATAGTTATTTTCTACCATTTTCATATCATTATCTTTGGAAGGAAGTCATTATGGATCATTCTAATTATGTATTTACCATTATAGCACCATTTCAACTAGTTACAGAGCACTATAAAGAGATCCCCTGTTCAATGCCCTGCTCTCAATTCCCTGAAAACCACTGCTCTGTTTACTATCTCTATAATTTTGCCTTTCCAGAGTATCATATAAGTGGAATCATGTATTAGGTAGTTTTTTCAGACTGGCTTCTTTATCTTAGCCACATGCTTTAAAAATTTATCCATCAAAGCGTGACTTGATGGCTCATTGCTTTTT
The DNA here is from genome assembly GCF_029215605.1 of Mirounga angustirostris. Lineage (NCBI taxonomy): Eukaryota > Metazoa > Chordata > Mammalia > Carnivora > Phocidae > Mirounga > Mirounga angustirostris. Next base: position 51,138,906 of record NW_026991709.1, on the reverse strand, counting down.
ATCACTAAACAGTATTCCATTGTATAAATGTACCATAGTTTGTTTATCCATTTGCTTTTAAAGGACATCTTCATTCTTCCAGTTTTTGAAAATTATGAATATGCTGTTATAAACATTTGAATGTAGGTTTTTGTGTGGACCTAAGTTTTCAAATCTGAGTATTTTCTTTTTTTTTTTTTAAAGATTTTATTTATTTATTTTTGAAAGAGAGAGAGAATGAGAGAGAGAGCACATGAGAGGGGGGAGAGTCAGAGGGAGAAGCAGACTCCCTGCCGAGCAGGGAGCCAGATGGCCAGGGGACTCGATCCAGGGACTCCAGGATCATGACCTGAGCCAAAGGCGGTCGCCCAACCAACTGAGCCACCCAGGCGCCCCTCAAATCTGAGTATTTTCATCTGATAAAGAGAAGATAATGATTTGTTGTATCTGACAAAATGTTTTGAAAATTGTGCTGTTGAATCAATTGCAACACCAATATTTCTTTTTCTTTTTTTTTTTTTTTTGAAGATTTTATTTATTTGACACAGAGAAAGACAGCCAGAGAGGGAACACAAGCAGGGTGAGTGGGAGAGGGAGAAGCAGGCTTCCCGCGGAGCAGGGAGCTGGATGCGGGGCTCGATCCCAGGACCCTGGGATCATGACCTGAGCCGAAGGCAGATGCTTAATGACTGAGCCACCCAGGCACCCCAACACCAATATTTTTAAGTATCATCATTTCATAAGTGGTTTATTAATGACCTAATAAGCATTCCAGTATCTTATAGTATCTAATATAAAAATTGCTAAGTGATATATACAGTACTGTTTCCTGAGGAAATATATTTGCTTTGATCATTAATAGAAATATATGTATATTTGAATAATTTTGGGTTTGACAGTTATATCAGAAATGAGTTGATGTCAAGAAATATTCTTGGTAAGAAAATTATAAGTCTTAATCAGAAGAAAGCTTTAATATGGTTTCCCTTTACCAATGAGCTTTTGAATACTTAGAATAGTTCTTATTATCAAACTGATGGTGAGAAAAGTATCCAAACAGATATCCTTCAATCATTTTTATCTCTTAGACATGTCAACAACAACAAAAATTGGTTTTCAATATGGCATACAATATTACAAAAACTAAAATGAACAAAATATGATCCCCTGCCTTAGACAGATTAGGCGATGTCATAGACATGTCGATAGTTACTTGGCAATGTGGCAAAGACTGTAATAAAGATATGTAGGATATGTTACAGGAATATACAAGAAGGGACTTACACTGGAAGGAACATTTAAATCGAATTTATATTATGTAGAAGTATATCAGGCTGGGAAATATAAAAGAAATGCAAGGGGGTGAGTGGCAAAAGCATTCTAGACAGAATGAACACTGTTTTGAAATGAATGATATTTTTGGAGATTAATCATTTGATATGACTGTAACACAGTGTGGAGGGATTAGAAAAACCAGAATGAGAGGAGATAATGAAGGGTCTTATATATTTTATGAAGGGATATATATTTTATCTTGTAGGCCATAGTGAAAATGTAAATATTTGTTTTTAAATTAAGGAATGCTTCACTCTTTAATTGGAATTCTGTGATATACTGTAAGTAATTCATTTGACATAATGGATCATATCCTTGTTGGAAATCATGTTTTTGTCATTCCATTTATTATTTTATTTACACATTTGTTTTGTTATGTTATATTTTGTTTTGCTTCACTTTTTCTCATCTTACATAATTCCTGACCTCTCTTTGCCTCTGTTCAGCTGTGTCCAAGTTTAATTTTATATGGAAAGAACACTTTTTATACATAAAGAAACATTCTTTCTTATTTGACAGATATCACATGTGTCACTCTTTCAGATACCAAAATCTTGGTAAAGGATTCTAAATCTAAAAGCTTCAGAATCTAAAAGCTGTATCAATCCATAGATCTTACTCAAGGGGCTATCACATTCTTGCACAACTCATTTGAATCTTATGTTTTGGACCAGTTATACTTGATCATAATACCTAACTTTATTACTATAGATTTGGATCTGTGAAACCACAATGACTTTCTTATTTTATAGGAAACACAGAGTGAGAGGTGAAATAGAACCAGTCAAGAAATAAATGATTCACAGATATTGGTCTCAGTGGACTAAAGTTCCCTCTGTTTATTCATATCTTTAGCTTAGTGTTTCCCAGGGGAAGGAGTGGCTGCCTTCTCTCTGAGAACATTCCCTGGGCTTGGCCTGAGGTCGATAGTGGTGAGAGGAGCTGTTCCAGAAACTTTGTTTGCTTTGTTAGTTAAAAAAAAAATACATAGCAAACAGAGAACATCAGTTATAGAGTTATACACTTCTTTAAAAAGTGCTAATCATAAAAGAAGGGGGAGGGTGAGATGAACAGAATAGTAAATGACACTCAAGACAATGTGGTTTTGATAAGGATTACTGTATTATAAACACATTTAGATCAGATGAAATATACTTTTGTAAGAAGATTGTTTTGTGAGGAGATAAATGTTTTTCATCTTGAATTATGGGTATTAAATATGACTTCTGAAACTGCTGAGCTTCACATTTTAGACAATTTAAACTCAAGAAAAAATAATAATAAAACATGTCCCCAAACCCAACCCCCCCAAAATGTGTGGATAGCAACTGAGAATGTAAATAATCTAACTTCAAAAAGTAAATTCCTTCTCACTCAGGACATTATTATTAATAATTGAAACTATGCAGCTCCCCTGTGGGTATTATTATAACTTACTTAGAAAACAAATGTGAAATAGATGTTTGCACTTTCTTAAGTATGTAGTAATAACTGAGAGCAAAGATCCAACTGACGCCTGGTGGGTCAATGGGCAATGGATGTATCCACTTCTGAGAGGCAGTGAACAACAAAAAAATGGTACAAATAAGAAAAAGTTATTTTTTCTGACCCATGAAATAATTACACAAAATATTCTGGAAAGGCAGATGGTTTAACTTTAACAACCCGCACCTAGAAGACAGAGCATTTAAGGATCCACTGACTGGATAGAATTACAGGGAAAATATTTTCTCAAGAACAAATTGCATTGAACAAAGTAACTGGCAAAGCAGACGCTTCAGGAGGGGTATAACTTTGTTCCTGAGCAAAAATGTTTGTATGTAGTCAGTTTGTGGACCCACTCTTCTGGTCTTTAAATTTCTTTCTACTTGTCAGAAATGTCCAAGAATACACACTGAGTATAGGTTCTTGTTTCTTTCCTGCTGGGGTTATTTAGTACATAGGGAAATACTTTCAACACTCCAATGTGGGTGGCGGTTAGGAGGGACCTCCTTCATAGTCTTCTTTCAGAATTAGAAAGGAAAGTGATTTTAAGCTTTGGTGTCAAAAGCACATGTTTTATGACAATACTTTAGAGGAAAGAGAGCAGGATACACATATGCTACAACAAGGAAGGAAAATCACTTTGTTTCTTTTTCTTCTTCTTTTTTTTTTACTTTGTTTCTTAAATACTAAAGAAAAATCATATTTGCTGAGTAAAATCAATCACAAAGGTAATCTCAGTCATCTACTTACCTGCTGTTTGAATTTCCGAAAGTCTTTTGTGCTGTTATTGCTCTGGTCTAAATTAACATTTATGTCTTAAGCGTGGAGCTACTTGTAAAGGGTTAAAATACATTAATTTTTTTCCCTTACATTTGCAGAAACACTATTATTATAGGAAAGAAAGGCTTAGAAAAAAGAAAAACACAGAAAATTACCTAAGTCCACTACCTTAACCCAACAATCTTCATGGACATTTATCTTTCTATATCTTAAGGACTTAAACCATTGATTTATTTTCCTTTTTTCTTTTAAATTTTCCTTTTTCCCTTGTCCCTCAGCCTCTTATATTGACATAAAAACACACTGATATTTTTAATGAAACTCCATTTTTTTTTTTTTTTTGCTTCAGAAACATTTCAGCATTCCTCATGTACAAAATTGGCATCGTACATATTGGAATTTTAATAGATGAATTGGCTTTTCATTTGCTAAAGTAGGTCTATCATTTTAGTTATAAAACTCTGCATTTAACTAACTAAATAAAATAAATTATCATGCCAGATGAACCCCATTTTCCAAAACTAAGAATGAAAATAAATTTTGAATTCTCTGTATACAGAATTACTCTAAACTTAATGAATGCACACTGTGGCATAATTACACGTAATTTGTTCAAAGGGCAATATTACCTAACGAAAGCTATAAAAACATCAAGGTAATTTTCTCCTTAAGCTATCAAAATTCTAAATATATTTTCAATAATCTTGTAGCTTTTAAAAATCACATGAGAGAATTTACTGTCTAGGACATCTGTGGCATTTTCTAAAAATCAGAAAACATTTTACACATCATGTTAACCAAGCAAAAGCACACCAAATGAAGAAAAAAGAACACCTTTTGATTTTTTAAATTCTGAATGATATACAAAATGTTCATGACACATGACTGTTCTATGTCCTCTAGTCACAGAATCTAAAGCATCTTCAGCACCTATAGCAATTATACTGCAACCATAATCCCATTTTGAAAGTCTATGGTCAACTAATCTTCAACAAAGCAGGAAAGACTATCCAATGGAAAAAAGACAGTCTCTTCAATGAATGGTGCTGGGAAAATTGGACAGCCACATGCAGAAGAATGAACCTGAACCATTCTCTTACACTATACACAAAGATAAACTCAAAATGGATGAAAGACCTAATATGAGACAGGAATCCATCAAAATCGTAGAGGAGAACACAGGCAGCAATCTCTTCGAGCTTGGCCATGGCAACTTCTTGTGAGACACATCTCTAAAGGCAAGACAATCAAAAGCAAAAATGAACTATTGGGACTTCAACAAGATAAAAAGCTTCTGCACAGCAAAGGAAACAGTCAGCAAAACTAAAAGGCAACCTATAGAATGGGAAAAGACATTTACAAATGACATATCAGATTAAGGGCTGGTATCCAAGATCTATAAGGAACTTATCAAACTCAATACCAAAAAAAACAAATAATCCAGTCACGAAATGGACAGAAGACATGAACAGACACTTCTCCAAAGAATACATACAAATGGCCAACAGACACATGAAAAAATGCTCAACATCCCTTGTCATCAGTGAAATACAAATCAAAACCTCAATGAGATATCGCCTTACGCCAGTTAGAATGGCTAAAATTAATAAGACAGGAAACAACAGACATTGTCGAGGATGTGGAGAAAGGGGAACCCTCTTACACTGTTGGTGGGAATGCAAGCTGGTATAGTCTCTCTGGAAAACAGTATGGAAGTTCCTCAAGAAGTTAAAAATACAGCTACCCTATGACCCAGAAATTGCACTACTGGGTATTTACCCCAAAGATACAGATGTAGTGAAACATAGGGGCACCTGCTCCCCAATGTTCATAGCAGCAATGTCCACAATAGCCAAATTGTGGAAGAAGCCGAGATGTCCTTCAAGAGGTGAATGCTTAAAGATGTGGTTTATATATACAATGAAATATTACTCAGCCATCAGAAAGGATGGATACTTAACATTTACATCAAGGGTATTATGCTAAGTGGAATATGTTAATCAGAGAAAGACAATTTTCATATGGCTTCACTCATATGTGGAATGTAAGAAATAGTGCAGAGGAACATAGGGGCAGGGAGGGAAAACTGAATGGGAAGAAATCAGAGAGGGAGACAGACCATGAGAGACTCTTGACTCTGGGAAACAAACTGAAGGTTGAGGAAGGGGAAGTGGGTGGGGAGATGGGGCAACTGGGTGATGGGCATTAAGGAGGGCACATGATGTGATGAGAACTAGGGTGCTATACACAACTGATTAATTATTAAACACTACATCTAAAACTAATGATTTATTTATATATGTTGGCTAATTGAATTTAAATCAAAAAAAAGAAAGTATATTTAAGGAGGCTGGTACATAGCAACTCAAAACTAAAGTGCTTCATTTGTGGTCTTTATCCTATTCCAAGATATTCACATAGAAACTGGTGTCTATTTTATTTTATATGATTTTATTTATTAATATATTTTCTCTCTTCATTTATCTCATCTACTTCATCTACATCATCAGTTGCTTTTGGTGGCTCTTTTGGGATATTTGAAACTCTCTTTAGACTTCAACTGCATCACCATTCATAAAACTCTTAATTGTTTGCCTTACCATTGACAGAGTGCTTCTAAATATTATTGAAATCATTGTGCATTTGAGTCCATTTCTCTTCCCCTAATAGATATGTCTGCATGTGTGGCACCCTTGTGAGGCAGATTCTGAACTGAATAGGAAGAACCTTGGGTAGTTTGAGAGGATGAGATCACTTTATTTTAGCTCTCTTTTACCTGGTCCATAATTTTTCATATCCTGTCATGTCAAAGTTTTGATGAAGTCTACTTTATTTCTGAAACATCTTAGAAATTTTTGCAAAGCTACAAGGTACTTTTGGATTGCTTTTCATTTTCGTCATCCACTGTCTCTGCAAAGCAGGAATTTGCATACATCTCACCATGTCTTTTTTTTAAATACATTTTAACATGAGTTCCCCATAATTTCTATTTGGAGATGTATTTCTGTACTCTACTTCCCCAGTTTCTATTTGGTCTGTATATTCTTTTAATAACTGCACAAGTAGCTTGTGTATAATTAGCTTTCTGCATATCTGTTTTTTTCTCTCACATGCACACACATGCTCACAGTGCACACACACACACGTACACACATGTGGAACATACAGCCCATCTCCTCACTAACATCTGATTCCTTTAGTGTGTGGAGGAACAGGAACAGAACACTTGAGGAAATCAATGTGTGTTTATTTTTAAAGAAAGTGATATTAGTCTTTGTAGCAAGACATTAAAGAACATATCATTTTCACCATTCTAGTTTATGTAACTATTGCCTAAAGCACTTTTAATGGTAAAATTTATGTGTTTTACCCTCTTCTTGTATTCCCATTTTGTGATGGAATATAGGCAAAATAATTAACATAAAAAATTTTGCACATAATTTTCACATGCTATTTGATTGTTTTGAAGCCAGTATGACTGTGAATCATGAAAAGATTTACATAAATTCTTTCTTTAAAAATTGCAAAAAAAAATTGCAGGTAGTCAACACTTGTATTTTAAACTTCATTACACTAAAGACAAATATAGCTTGAACCTTTTACTTAACTTGCAGTGAATACCTATCCTAAATTTTTGACTAAAATTTTTATCAGAATTGAATAAAACTTCCCTATAATGTTAATAAAATTAACCAATATATTAGAGTCAGAATTAAAGTAGCTTAGAGTTTAATGAAAAGCATGATAATAGTCTCATTCCTAGATCACAGTAAACCATGCGTATTTTTGACAATGCTAATTGACAGATATATGTTAAATACTGGTGATCAACTTAGAACTCTTTATCTGAATTCAAAAAAATCACTGTATCAATTTAGATCTTTTGTCATTTATATGACTCCCTTCCTCTTCCCTTCCTTTCCTTTTCTTTCAGCAAACCGAACTCATTATTAGATTTTCTGATATAATAATGCCATATACATAAACATACATTTTTATCTAAATATTTGCTTTATGTGTCTCAGTTCAAATTGTTGAATAGTTGTCAACCAGCATTCTGTGAAGAAAACTCAAATCCTTCTCATTTTATGCTTTAATTATAGTTATAAATATACTGTAACTAATATATACTCTAATAAATGTGCCCAATACTAAGTGTAATTTCTGTTAATATTTTCATTGATTTAATTATTGTAACAGCTATGTGTTATAAAATTATGTGATATCATATATGAAAATACAGATGGTGCTATCTAATGTTCATCTCATTAGAATTGCTAATTTGTAATAGAGTCCTTGGGACTTTCCACTTGTTCTGAGATATTTGATAATTCACTTGACATAGAAATATCACTTATATCCATAAAAAAGATAGTAACTTGTGACTCTTTTTCAATGAGTCTCTTTTTGAACCTCTCTTATTTAAAGGCAATGATGCATTTTATATGTAACTCAGGAATAACAATTTCAAAATGAGTTGACCAATCAGCTAATACCACTGTAAACTCTATTATAAACTTTTCAATGTACTTAAATTTTGCAATAAAATCTTCCAAATATTATTGATCTTAAATCATTTAATAGAGGGATGTGTAGCTCTTTGGCATAACCCAGGCATCTCTTGCTACTGCATCATTTTTTTTTTCCTTACTAACTGTTCTTTGTTCTCCTCTGACTATTTTCATCACAAATCTCTCTGATAGTTTATATATGTTACAGTTAGTTTATACAGCCAGCACTTTAGTTTTTAACCATGGCTATATATGTGTATATATGTGTATTGACTCTTTTTTGTGGGAGGTCAGAGGACAGAGTTCTTTGCATGCCTGCCTCTACCTGCCTCATCCACTTATCTTTTGGGAATCTGTAAGTTGAGAAATTTTCAACATTTGGTCTCCATGTCTCTAAGTAACCAGAATTGTTGGGGATAAGAATAAAGTAGCCTTAAAAACTCAGTATGATTGACTTGGAGCTATTTATACTCCACTTCTACCAAGAAGGGTTTGAAGCCAGGCCCTCCAAGTGTTTCCTACTCAAAAGCTGTTTCCCAGACCTGGAGGAACACGTATCTCTGTGGTCAGAGATGAGCAAAGGAGAAATCTGCTCAGGCTACTCCATTCCTTTTTTTTTTTTTTAAGATTTTATTGATTTATTTATTTGAAGAGAGAGAGTGAATGCCTGTGAATGGTGGGAGGGGTAGAGGGAGAGAAAGAGAGAGAATCCCAAGCAGACTCAGTGCTTAGCCTGGAGCCACTCCAGGCTCACTCTCACAATTTTGAGATCATGACCTGAGCCTAAACCAAGAGTCAGATGCTTAACAGACTGGGCTACCCAGGCACTCCTCCAAGGGAACAATTTTGACACGAAACATAATTTAGAAAGAAATCTACAGAAGATAAAAATTTAGGCTGAATGGGATAGTGCAGAATTTCTTAAAAACTCTATTAAAATGGCATGAAAAGAAACGACTAAAACTGGCAATTGTAATCCCAACCAAGTCACCATTATACGTCTCATTCCTCTAGAATGGAGTAGAAATGTGGTAGATTTTTTATGCTTTAAGTATTAGAAAAACACTAAATTGAAACATTGAATACAGGTGACCTGAATTATTGTTTTGGATTTTTCACCAGTGTGGACAAGTTACTTAATCATGGAGCTCATTACTTTATTTTTATGGCATTACATAAATTTCAAAAGTTGGAATGTAAGGACCCTAATATTCTTCTTAAAGTTTTAAAATATAAATTTGGATGTTTCAGAATTTTTTCTTTTCTTCCAAATTTAAGCCATCTCCTTTCATCCACAGCTTGATGTTTGATTTCTTTATCACTAAGAGATGGGAAAGAGATATGTATGTAGGAAATGGGACTGGCTTTAAGCACAGGAAGATTTCATGGCAGCCTGCAATTTCATCATTAGTATTTCATCCCTCAGTGTTAAGATATTATGCATGCATAAAACCCTGGTTCAACTTATGGGAGATATTGAACATGGAATGATTAAAGTCTATAATAAATTAATTTACTAGGATAACTAATTGGTTCCTAAAGACATGACTGTGGAACACATAGATTTTAATATGGGATGGTCACTTGGGATATACCTAGAGGTAAGATGTGGCTACATCTGAATGGTAAAAGCCAGAGGGTATGCATATCAACAAAAAAGAGTCTTGCATCAGGGGCATTTGGTCATTGTATCCTTCCTGGTGTATACCTATATCTAAGTATCCCAACTTGTTATCCTGTTCCCAGCCTGGCTTTCTTCTAAAACTCCCTCTCTGCCATTTCCAGAATGCTCCTTCAAAGACACAGATATTACATTATTGCAGAGAATGTGTGTATTTCTTAGTTCCTGAGAGAATCTCCATAGTCCGCCTTATCCCATTCTCTGTCTTGCAACTCTTTCCTTTCATGACAACGATCTTGAATTACTTGAATTTCCTCAAACAGAATGTCCTTGCTGCCTCTGTGCCTTTGTACATGATATTATAATTGCCTGAATTACTCTTTCCACCCTTTTATTTTCTACCTCATTAACTCTTTACTAATTTTTATAGTTACAGCTAAAATATCTCCTATGTGAGGATTCCTTGGAGTCACCAAAACTGAATAATCATTTTTCCTTTATCTTATTTCTTTATATGATACATATTTCAAATGCTTTAGTGCCATACTTTATTGTAAATAGCTGATTAAATCTCTGCTCCTTGATAACAGGGCCTGTGTCATATTTGTCTTAACATTCTTAGTTCTCTGCATTATGTAGGATACATAGCAGTGACTCAGTACATCTTTGCCTAATACAAGTGACCGAGTTCAGAAACTAGTCTTTGTCTAAATTGCAATGATAAGAGAACTTATAATTCTTAGTTTAATCCTGAGGAATAATTGATTAGGAATTCAAATTTTTCACTTTATTATTTTCTTTAATCTCCTGACCTTTAAAATGCGATTAAAAATTCAGACACTGTAGAATATTCATTAGTTTCTGAAGTTGGCAATTAGACAACTGTTAGACTGGTCCCACTGTGTGCCATGAACTGGATTCCCTGGGAAACGAACTCTGAGGTGGGAATGTCTATGCAGACTATTTATTGGAGAATGCTACTGGGAACAATTTCCTCGGAGGAAAGAGAGAAGCAGGATTGTGGAGAGAGAGAATTTGAATTATGGTGCAATTGCACCAAAGGCCTTGGCTTATCGCTAGAGGAGTCCTAGAGCTTGGAGATGTAGATGTAAATTTGGAGATGTCTTAAACTGGGATGTTCTCTGATTGGGATGTTCCAGAGAAGGAGTGTAATCCAGGGTGAGATAGCACCTCCTCTATGGAAAATTCCTAGGGAGGTCTGAGTTGTAACTCTCAGCAACAAACAGCCAACAATTAATGAATGTTTTGGCTAGTCCTTTACCTAGGCCTCAGTCTCTAATGAGGGTGATGAATTGGTAGGTAGGACTAGCTGGTGTCTGAAGCTCTTTCCATTCTTTCTACAATGCAGTTCTCTGCTTTTCTTAATGTACTCTTCAACTCTTTGTTACTATAGCCACTGGCTTTTATCTTATTTTTATGAGCAGCAGCTTCGCAAAAATAATTGGAAAAGGTAATCATTTAGAACCACACTAAAACAGATAGCTCACAAATAAGTACAATTAAGCTATTGTGTTTATTTACAGGCTGCTGTTAAGATAATTAAAGAGAGAAAGTAATATTGTGCTTAGACAGGAACAGTGGGAAGAGGCGGTTGGGCTTGTAGAACAAATTAAGCCACAGAATATACTTTACTGGAAAATATGACTCTTATCAACATGTTTTCACTTAACTGCACTGACTAAAGCAATTTTCAGTGATAGTGACTCCTTCTGGCTCTTTATATCCATCACTATCTTTTTCTCACTGCAACATTTTTAATAAACAAACTCTGTTGGATGACAACTTTAGGAAAACATCATGTGGAAGCCAAGGAGAACAACAAACTGAGGTGAAAGTAATCATCCTAAAGCAATTAAAATTATGAGCTTTGGATTATAATTTATTGTAAATGGTACATTTGGGGCCTCAGGAATTTTTCAAAGGAAGGGTCAAATTGGTAGCCAGAGAGACATAGAAGGGAAAATTCCCCATATGAATACTCCCTTCTTTCAAAAGAAGGAGAAATAAGATTTAAAGGCAAGTTTTACGATGTTGTCATAGGAGCTGGGTGTTGTTTTGTTTTGTTTTTAGAATTTGATTTATTTTGCGTTAGGCATTATTTGTCCCATTTAATCCTCTGTTTCACTAGAAACACTACTAGAACAGTCTTGGATTGTCAGTGTTGAACTCTGATTGGAAATCATAATAGGTCCTGGAGGAATCAAGATATATGGTGTCTCTAAAGTTGTTGTTGTAAATGTATGTCAGTATTTCTTTTCCCAAAGTCATAACTTTCCACCATTGTAAAACTTTGTGTGTGTGCGTGTGTATAAATAATATGTCTCTATATAGATATCTCTATGCTCACCTACATTGTCTCATGACCTGTCTCAGCAGAGAGTCATTTATAAAAGAAAATACAAGTCAGATATTAAAATAAAAGGCTTGAAAGGAACGGTGTGTTTTACACAAAAGATGAAAAATAGAGAAATGCTTTGCATGACACATAGTAAAATGTCTTAATTTCTCCCTTCTCATCAGAGTCCCCAAAACCTCTTCTGTCACTAGAACTGCTCCCCAAATAGCTGTCAATCCCTCCTTTTTTTTTTTTTTTAAGATTTTATTTATTTGACAGAGAGACACAGCGTGAGAGGGAACACAAGCAGGGGGGAATTGGGGAGGGAGAAGCAGGCTTCCTGCTGAGCAGGGAGCCTAGTGTGGGGCTCAATCCCAGGACCCTGGGACCATGACCTGAGCCAAAGGCAGACGCTTAATGACTGAGCCACCCAGGCGCCCGCTGTCCTCCCCACCCTCATCTCTGCTGGCTCTTCTGTCTCTTCCTACTCCTCCCTCCTCATTGTGGGTTTTATTCCATTCTGACGTACGCATGCCGGGTAATTCAACTTAGCCTCTTTCTTTTTGTTGCAACTCTCTCCATCAAGCAGGACAATAAAAGGCAAAGAAACCTGCTAGTTAAAACCACATTCTGCCACAAACAAAGTGTACAGGATAAGGTTTTGAGTAACCCAAAACTGCTATTTCAGTATCTATTACACATAATTTTGCCTGTCATTAGCATCCCACAATTTTACACTAATTAGACATCCAGTACAAAGGCCAATGAAGGAGGATTATACTTTCAAATATCTTCTAGAGAAGAGATGGTGTGTGAGGACATCCTATGGGTTGGCTACAATAGGATGATGTAATATAACATTTCCAGAAGGCACCCATATTAAAGAAAGCTTCTTTTCTGGGGCACCTGGGTGGCTCAGTCGTTAAGCATCTGCCTTCGGCTCAGGTCATGATCCCAGGGTCCTGGGATGGAGCCCCGCATCAGGCTCCCTGCTCGGCAGGAAGCCTGCTTCTCCCTCTCCCACTCCCTCTGCTTGTGTTCCCTCTCTCACTGTGTCTCTCTGTCAAATAAATAAATAAAATCTTTAAAAAAAAAAAAGAAGGTTTCTTTTCTTTTTTTTTTTAAGATATTATTTATTTATTTATTTGACAGAGAGACAGAGAGCACAGGTAGGCAGAGCGGCAGGCAGAGGGAAAGGGAGAAGCATGCTCTCTGCTGAGCAGGGATCCAGACGTGGGGCTTGATCCCAGGACCCTGGAATCATGACCTGAGCCGAAGGCAGATGCTTAACCGATTGAGCCACCCAGGTGCCCCTAAAGGTTTCTAAAAAGAGAGCTGGATGGTTTAGTTAATGTGGAAGAGATGGCCCCAGGACTTTTTCATCTGCAAAGATGGTCCTCATAACTGATTCTACTTCCTCTAGAACTGACTTTCCTGAACTGACTAGTTTAGATGTATATATTTAAAATTCTCAAAGCCCTCCGTTTTATATAATTCCTTTTATAATATTGGAATAAACTGCCATTTTTTTGTTTTAGTTGATACCATGTTTCCTTCTTAACTATGCCTCATTTGTCTCTTCTCTCTGTCATAAAATTAATTTTAATTATTTCTGTCTCAGTGGTCTTTGAACTGTTATCCTCTCTCATAGATGAGGACAATGAGCTCAAAAAAGTTAAGGGGCACATTGATGAATATACTCTAGAATAGCTGAGACAGTTACTAAGTTCCTTTTTTTTATTTTTAAATTCAGTACCGTGTTCATTATACCTCAGAATCGTATTCAAAAGGGCAAAACTAGGACATAAGCCAGGAGAATAGGCTGTGGCTAAATGGTCCACATAAAGAAAGAATAACAGTGGATGGAATGGGTATGGGAGGTGGGGAGGCTGAATAAAGAGACTTATCAAACCAACAAACCACATTTATTGCATTTCTCCCTGTAGCAGAGATGGTCTTTGAGGTGTGGACTGCCTTTAACATAAAAGAAAAAGAAGGTTTACATAGCAGATTTATTTCTAACGCATCAAACACTGTGGTCTGAGGACAGCAGGGTGGAGGGAGAGGGCCTGTTTAATCCATACCGTTGGTCTTGTCTCATCTGTGAAGCAGATATGTTCTCATGTTTCATGCTTTGGGAACTCTGTCTAGTTGTATGGTAGGAATTTTAGAATCATATACATACATGTGCTATCAAATGATTTTAGTATCTCAAAATGTTTTTATACCCAACATTCTTTAAAATTTTATATCTGCTTGTAGCTAGAAAATGTATTTCAAGAAATATTTGTCTCCATTCCAACCCATTCCCTCAGGTCTCTGACATTACTTCTCCCTTCCTTCCATGGTGTTTTTTCATGAGATAGGATCCAAAGCCTTTTCCTTTATTGCTCTTGGCATCTGGAGGAAACTTCTTGCATTTCTCTGCATCATTGACGCTATCTCTTCTTCTTTTCATATAGTTCTTGAAAGTCTCTTCTCTCTTGCCTAAAGCTCTCTTAATTTTCTTCTCCCTTGTGGTTATTTAACTGTGTAATTGTATTACTTAACTTTATCAATCATTTTGAGATTCTGTGTAAGTCACAGTGTGAATAAAATGCTCATTGAACTTGGTTTGTGAGTTCAATGGAAAGTTTTACTAAACAGAAGTTGGAATAAGTTGGATTCTTTCCTGATCTTTAGTGTTTTCAATTTAAGCTAACATGATACAGGAAAGGAAAAATTGCTCCTACATTATCAACTTAACCTTTTTTATTTTGCATATATACTTGATTATTCATCAAATATGTTAACTGCCCTCCTTTTTTTTCAGGGAGTTCTTCTAAACATTACAATATATTTTTTGTTATTTGGAAACAGCTTGTTATACATAAATAGGCAAGATAACATTAGTTTCAAATTTACTGAGCCATGTATAATCCATAGTAACAATGATAAATATTTTTGCTGTTTATTTTGGTTTTACTTTTAGGGTAATCTCTTATAGATACTACTAGCTGTCTAACCATTATCTGTTTCCTCTGGTTTCCTGATCAACAGAATCTGAATTTGCTTGAGGAGCTAGGTGACCAGCAGATCCCTGGGTTCTTTGGTAGTTAGGTGTGCCTAGGAACTGGTCTGGTTAATGAGATAGAACCAGAAATTGCTTGGGAAAGGTGTTTGGAAAAACATTTTAAAGGGGACAAGGTCATTTGACTTCTGCTGGTTGCCATTTGCCCTTTGACCTTACCCATTCTTATTCTTTTTCATTCTTCCTATGGAAAAAGAAAACCAATGTTGAATTCAGCAATTATGCTGTGAACCTGAGGAAAACAGTCACACACTAAAAATGGTGGAGCTGAAATAGAGAACAAACCTGGGTCACTGGTGACATTAGGGATCTGCCATACCAACTTTGGACTACCTACCTGAAAACTTCTTAATAGATGAGAAAAAATAACCCTTACTCTTTAAGCTAACAGAGTTAAGTTTCAGTTACATATATCTGCATGTAAAATTAACTATTATATTATCATAATTGGGATGGGTTAAGGGCTCCACTCCAGTTGGGCAACACGAGATGGATAATATCTTACCCGAGGAGGTTGCCCGGACCCCTCTTTGTATCTCCACAACCTATCAGGTCTGGGTTGAATAGACTTAATATGCTTCAGTGGCACTGCTGTTTCCCTCTGTCATATCCTTTATTATACAGATTTATAGTTGCTCCTCTGACTTTCATCACTTTTTAGATCAGATTGCCTGGGAAACAAACACTGAGGCAGATTTGCTTGGAGGATGTTTTTGCCCTGTGTCATCCTCTGATCTGCACTTAGGGAGGACTAAAGGAAGAGGGACTTGGGAGCCATCTGCACTTAGGGAAGACTAAAGGAAGAGGGAATTGGGAGTGGGATGATCAATTTGTGATATCGTCACAACAAAGGTTGCATATAATCCCAGGAGGGCTTTCCTGCTAGGATAGTGCTTTGCAATGGACATTTTTGAGACAAGAGGACTAGACTATTACATCTCTTCCCCCAGTACAACCAGTCTTTGGATATGAGCTTTTCCCAAGGAGGGAATGTGAATTTTGACAGGGAGGCTTTCTTTGGCTGAGGGCAATTCTCAAAGGGACTCTTAGCTGACAGACATCAGTTTCCAACCCTTTAGCAGCTGGGGGAATGAGTCCTGAAGAGAGGATGTGGTAGGCACGGAGAAGCTCTGTTCAAACTCACCCTTAAGGAAGCACTTGCTGCTGGACTGCTGGTAATGTCATCAGTAGATAGTCTTCATTGATCAGTCCCTTTAGGGATTGCATCAGCTGCAAAGAGCTGCCTTGACCAAATTTTAGGGGCTCCAACCAGTGACTGATCAAAATGGCATATTCAGACCTGTCCATTTTGGCACAAAGAATTAGGACTCTAATGGATATTTCAGGTTCAGAGTTCCCCCATGGAATTGATGGAGGCTGTCCAGGCCTACTTCATAGCTTGCATTCTACACTTGGCCAATCTTACTTTCTCCTTCTGCATTCCACTAGTATTGATCCTAAAGACACTCCCTAATGAATATTCTGTTCATTAAACTCAGTTTCAGAGTGTGCTTTCTGGAGAGCAAAACCTGCAAACTCAATCAGCTTTCAAGCTGAGAATCATTTTTGTGCATCTCTTCCCAACCATTCTGGTGACCTCTTTTATTGGAGAAACTCACAAGACAAAAGTTAGTGGGAGGAACTGCAGCCTCCTTGCTACAACCAGTTTTGGGACTGCAACTGATTCTTACCATCTCCCTTTTCTACTACCCATTCTAGGTTTCTCTCACCCAATGATCAATTCTGCTGATCTAGACAGCTTACCTTGTAGGCAATACAGACCCATGTGTGCTGGCAAACTGGATCTCCCTAAACAAATAAATATTCTGATGTCTAGCATTTGCTGATTTCTCTCATGTAAATACCTTCATTGTGGTTAATTTCAAGTTACCAATGTTATATCACTGAACATGGCATTTGGAAGAGATGTACAAAAATGGTGCTCAGCTTGAAGGCCAGTATGAACTGGCTCCAATACACCACTGATCTGGACTCTCATCCCTGGGTGGTCTGAATACCTGTTAACCATGCTTTTCTTTGGCCAGGTCATTTCACTTCCCCAGTTATTTTCAATATTAGGAAAACAAATACCAAAAGTCATCTCACTGGAGCAGAAAGTTGCAAACATCTTCTCCTGCCCTCTCTGTGTAACAGTAGCCCCACTTTCCACTGATGACCAGAGCCAGTTACCATTGCCAGGATGGTGACTCCTTTCCTTGACTGTTTCCTGACATAAGGAACCCAAACAGATTGGGTGGCAAGTGTAGGGAACTCTTGGAATTCTTGCCTTGTTTCCTAGGGTAAGTGCTTCCCATCAGAACCCAGAGTTGTGAGGAAAGGAAGAATGTATGACTTATAAAATCACTGGAAGTGAAAATAAGCAGAGTCATTTCTATACCTGCCTCTTGGTACCTGAATCTATGTATTTTTCCTGTTGAAAATAGCACTACATAACCATTACTGACTTGATTTAAAGGGAATACTACTTCCTGGATGATGATGCCTCATTCTTAGAGTACCATCTCTAAACTAGTGCCCTATTGCAGTTTTAAGGGACCATTCCATTTATGTGGTAGCTTCTGGGTAGTGTGTGTAGTATGTGATAAAAAAACAATAGATCCCATAGTCATGGATCCTCTGATATACCTTCTTTGTTCTAAAGTGAGTTCTTGGTCTGATGCTGTGTTAAGTGGAATTCTATATCAGTAGATCCAATCACTCATAAGCACTTAGATAGTGACAATGTCTAAGAACTGGTCAAAGGCCTCATACCTGGAATATAGATCAATTCTGGTTAAGATGAATTGGCATCCCTTCCAAGATGGAACAGACCCCATATAATCAACATGTCACCAAACTGCCATTTGATATTCTTTAGGATGAATGCCAAACCATATCATATGCTCTGTGTTGGTCTCTGTTGCTGGCTGGTTAGACAATTGGTACTAGTAATAGCTAGATTGGCCCTGGTTTGTGGGCCCATGCACTTGGGCCCACATATGACCTTCAATACTGCCAGGTTGGCCTTATTTGGCTGACACCAGGTTAGATGATAACCCAAGGCTAGATGATGTCAGAGAGCTGAGCCATTCTGTCTACTTGGTCATTCATTTATTGCCTCTTGTATGATGGATGCTCTGTAGTGTTCATTAACATGCAATGATTATTATACTTTGCTTTTACTTCCAAATATCCATTGACATTCCTCTCCCCTAGAAGTCTTGTCCTCAGTTTTGTAAACTTACTCCTTCTACACACTTTGTGCCATCAACCAAGCCATTTTCTATTGTTCAGGATATATAAATAAACATACATACATACTTCCCTTATGCCATTTTTATTTACAGAAAAAATGGATAAGTAGGTGTATTGCCTGAACTTCTGCCTATTGGGTGGAGTTCCCTCACTCATGTTTTCATAAAGACCCAGTAAGACTGTATATCAGCAGTATATAATATTTTTAGTCATAATCGTGTACTAAGCCGATCTACTTATGAACCAGATTTGGTCATTTGTTCTCCATCAGCAGGTCATCAAAATCTCCCCTTCCCAAATGTGATTATAGCTCTGATTTAAGGAAGAGGCTTCAATAAAGCAGAAATGAATGATATAGGGGATTAGATCATTTACCTGTGCAATTTACTTGAGACCTCTGGTGTACCACTTCCATCATACAGTGGATCCTATTGCAGAATTTTTCCTCTGGGTCTGGTCTGTCAGTCAGTCAAAGCTGGCAGCCTTTTGTGTCACTTGGAAATTGGGCTACAGCAATATATTCCCCAGAGAGAATATACTACCTACAAAACCCAAATAGGCCTACTAGGCATTATGCTTTTTTCTTAGTAATGGAAGGAGCAAGTAGCAATATTTTGTTCTTTCCTTTGTCCTGTCATACACAGAAATACCAAATTCCTAAAGGTTATGCTTTTCTCCTTTAATCAGTGGATCCTGGGCCTGAAAATTAGGTCAGTATCAGAAACTAGGCAAAGAATTGTGGCTTTTTGGGAAGATAACAACACTTAACCTCCTGGTTATCTACATGATTGCCCATTTTTCATGACCATGGGGCACAATGTTCTATTATTTATCTTCACAGATTTCTTGGATCCAAATTCCCATGGTACAAGTTCACAGAGTTCAATGTATTCTAGACCTCCAGTGCTTTGAATTCATCATTTTACATATACTCAATTCTGAATTTTAGGGTTCCAGGACACCTGGATGGCTCAGTTGGTTAAGCTTTCAACTCTTGATCTCAGCTCAGGTCTTGATTTCAGGGTTGCGAGTTCAAGCCCTGTGTTGGGCTCCATGCTGGATGTGGAACCTACTTCATAAATTTAATTAATTAATTAATTAATTAATTTTAGGGTCCCAATCCTTTCCAGCCCAAGACCATGATCTTAGCTTGGCACATTTGCTGGGGCAGAGACTTCAACTTTCTCCGGAGCTCTGAAACTCTTGTAAGTATGTCCCAAGCCTGACCCTCAGCTTTTTGGGGGCTGTGGTTGCAGAAGATGAGTTTCATTATGCTGCCAAAGAGTGACTCTAATTTTCACACTTTACCTTCACTTGGTGATTCAATAACATAAACTTTTCAGTCTTTCTCAATATTCCCAGGTAACTCAAAAGGAGCCACCAGATTCCTCTTATCCGTGTGGTTAATATTTTGTGTATCCTCTTAAAAGCCTGAGATACTGTACTTGCCAGTACATTCTCTTCTACCAGTGTCCCATCCCAGCTTACCACTCATGAACATCCTGACAGTTGCATTCCTACAACATCCCAAGAGCAATTAGTGCTCCATTTATGCTAGTGATGGCCCTTCATTGCCCTACAGCTGGCTCCACAATCCTATTCTCTCACACCTGACATCCTCCTGGTATAAATTCTTTTAGTTTGTGTTTTCCATGAAATAGACTCTAGAATAGAGATTTTTGTGTGAGAAGTTTATCAGAGGAGCCCTAGGAAGCAATATTAATTAGGGAATGAGGGATATAGGTTTTGGCAAAAGAAGGAGTCATGGTGCAAATCAGTTACAACACAGGCTTCAGCCACATGCCCAGTAAGCTCTGGACTTCCTGGGATGGTACTTCATAGTTATTTGCCTTGAGACAAGGGAGCCAGGATTTTGTTCACTCATAGCAACTAGTCATTGGATGTGGATTGCCTCTGGAGAAAGAATATATTAGGTCTCTTCAGCTAAAGGAAATTCTCAAAAGGACCCAGGTAAGGGTCATCAACCCTCCCAGCAGCTAAGAAAATGAGTGCCTTGTGTATACCGGAGAGATACAGGCATAGCAATAATTGCCCTCTGTCTGGATTCTGAGCTTCTTACATCAGTGAATATGAGCCTAAGAGCCTAAGACAATGCCTGACATTTAGTAGGTGATTAACCACTTCCTGCTGAATGAATATAATACTAGCATTTATTAACTGACTAGTACACTTGCTTATTAATCAAATATTTGAAACAATTATGAATTATGAAATAAAAAATGATTTCTTTGAATGGAACATCTATTTTAGCCTTCTCATTTTGTTAAAAACAGCTAGATCCTCTTTTCTTTTTTTATAGCCTTATTTGAAAAGGCAACATGGAAATTGATGTTGTTTCATGCTCTTTAGGGCTCCACTGGCCATTATAATGATAATCTCCTTTGCTCTTGAATGACTAACACTTGTTGTATAGGGGAAAATAATGATTATTCTTGTAGCCACTCCCATTACACCTGTGTGTTTAGAGACTTCATTCTATTTGGAGTTGAATACAGACTAGAGATAGGAACAACAGCAATTTAAAATAATCCTCTAAATTAAGACCTTTCAATTGTAATTCCTCAGCTGTGGCATGTGCTGATGTAAGTGTGTATAAGCAATGTGTTTCTTCCTAGAAATGAAACTCCCATTTCATAACCCTTTTTCTACAAGTTACAACCAAACCACTGCGATAGTGGATACTTGTTCACCTGTATCTGCTGAAGAGATCAGTGACACATCAATGTCCTAATTGACAATTGGCTAGAATTATATGATGACTTTCATCAATCACCTTAGTATTTCTCATTGATTTATCACTCAGACTACCTAGATTGAAAGATATGCCATGTAGCTACTCAAATATAGAAATTGTTTAAAAATAAGTCTTTTTTCCCCACTATAATAGACTATTGCTTCAGTAAACAGGTAGCCTACTAACTCCCTAAAGTAGGTGTTTTGACAAGCAAATTAAGTTAAAAATAAGCAAAACTATGACCATCTCAACACGTCTCTTTCACCAAATTTCACTATCCTTCCCAAACATGTTAAAAGAATAAAATGGGTATTTGACCTATTACAAATCAAAGACATATATATTCGCCAATACAATAGAAAGCAAAATGGAGGGGCGCCTGGGTGGCTCAGATGGTTAAGCGTCTGCCTTCGGCTCAGGTCATGATCCCAGGGTCCTGGGATCGAGTCCCACATCGGGCTCCCTGCTCGGCGGGGAGCCTGCTTCTCCCTCTGCCTCTCTCTCTCTGTCTCTTATGAATAAATAAATAAAATCTTTAAAAAAAAAAAAAAAAAGAAAGCAAAATGGATATTCCTTTGACCAACATGTCCTATGTTTGTGTTGACAAAACCATTTGAGGCAGCATGTTCTGAGTAGAGAGTACTCAGGTCTACAGTATACTCCATTTATGAGATACTAACATAATAATTTATTATGTTATGAATGATTAATTTTCAAAAGTATTTTTCTTACATTTCAGTTTCCTGCACTATTTCTTCCCACTTCTTACCTACAATCTTATCCTGGAGTTGCCATTTTTCATTCTTTCAGTTATTTAAATAATCACTGTGATTCTGGAAATATGCATAACTTTGGGTATTGAAATATGAAAACTCTATGTTGTTAACACTGACAATGCTTGCTTTGGAGAAGAAAACAGTGCTGTTTTCCTTAAATTAATAACAGAGGGAACCATAAAAAATTTAGAGTTTAATACACGTATATGTGATATCCCAGGTTTATCTGTCCCTTTTTTATTTTATTATTTCTTTTTACTGAAAATTATGAATAACAGAGTTTGACTGTGGATACTGGTATCTAAAAAAATTTGGTCTTCATCAGTAATTTTCCAACATTTTTGTGCATAGGAAGCCCCTACGGTTCTTGTTAAAATGTGGATTCTCATTCAAAAAGTCTGGGACAGGGCCTGAGAGTCTGCATTTTTAACAAGTTTCCAGATGATGTCACTGCTGCTGATCTATGGAACATACTTTGGTAGCAAAAGTGTAGTTGATATGTCCTCCCACTGACAAATTATAATTATAGAACTATATACAACTTGCCTATGGGAAATTAAATCACTGATAAAACATCACTCATTCCTAATAAAGAAAAAAGAAACTAGGAAAATAGTCTCAGAATACTGAATACAAAATATGTTTGAGTAAATGTATAGATTGAAAGGAAAATATGAGGGACAATAACTCCAAGGGAAAATAAAAGTTCAAGATTAGCAAAAGTTCTAGCTAGTGTCTTTCATGCATGCTTTATTTTGAAACTGATTTCTGTTCCTGGAAATGGTAAGTGTGGACATCTTTATTGGTATCATCTTGACATTTCTTCCAAGATGTTTAGTGAGAGCAAGAAGTATGTCATAGAAACAGTGGGTGTTAAACAGGAGGACTTGGAGCAAAGCTCTCTGTTTTGAGTTTAAAAGAGAGAGAGATTTAATATTTGGATAAAGCTAAGTGAAATTCTTTTTCAAACATTGCTACAAATACACTTATCCCTGGAGAAATCACGTCATTTTTATGTCTGTCATTTTCTAATCTAAAATATAGAAGTCTTAGATAGTCTCAAAAATCCTTTCCAACTTCAATAGCCAATGATGTTATTTATGATTCTGGTATATATTCATGGAGCCATTTAATAGCCTGCTTCCTGGGCGCCTGGGTGGCTCAGTTGGTTAGGCGACTGCCTTCGGCTCAGGTCATGATCCTGGAGTCCCGGGATCGAGTCCCGCATCGGGCTCCCTGCTCGGCGGGGAGTCTGCTTCTCCCTCTGACCCTCCCCCCTCTCATGTGCTTGCTCTCTCTCATTCTCTCTCTCTCAAATAAATAAATAAAATCTTTTAAAAAAAATAGCCTGCTTCCTGAACTCTCACAAAATGTGTTTGTTAGCTGTACATATTGATGCCAGCCAATGCCAGCATATGACAAAACATCAGATTCCTCTCTTTCCAGTCTCTTCAAACTCTGAAGCTACATTTTAGTTCTCCAATAACCAATTCTCTATCCATCTTTTGCCTTCCAACATCACCCACCAAATGAATCCCAAATTGCTTGCTCTGACATGCTCAAATAAATGTTAATACTTAAGGTCAACCTTAATTCAAACTTCTCAAGTTCACTCCTAAACTGCTGTAGATCATCATGAAATACAGACCATCTATTAGGGTTTCTTAGAATGAAACAATCAGGATAATGAATATTTTGGGTTTGAAACAAATGCAACAAAAATAGTAATAATAATAACCTAACATAAATTAAAAGTACAGATAAAATTGAAAATTCTTGAACTCCATTACAAATTAGTAAATTAAGAAACCTTACAAAATGATGATTCAATTCACAGTATCAATACACACACACACAGTATTTTCTGTTCAATGTTTTAAAAATACAAAATTTATTTTTTTAAATACAATTGAATCTTAAAAGATTGGTTTATACCCAAAGTTTCAGAGACATTATATATAGTAAAGTAAAGCAACATTTGTATAATAAAAGAGAAACTGTCTTCCTGTGAGGTATAGATAAGTAAGGGGAACTCTGGAATTAATGGAAGATACAAACAAGCGAATATATTCAAGTTTAGCAGCTAAGGATTAAATGAACAAGCATGATGACACTTGCTAATATAGTCTACTAACAATCAGCTCTCAAATAGGCTGATCAATGAATTAAATTTTTACTGTAATTTTTAAAATGAGAATAAAACTAAAACTGAATGCACTGTGATATGATGATTATAATAGGTTATAAATCCTCCCCAAGATGTCATTTAAGTTTACATTTGATAAAGTTAACATTGATACTGGCACATATTGCTCTGCTCATGGTAAGCTTTCTTGTTTATAATTTATAAACTTTTCATTCCAGAAAGGATTGGGTCGTGGTTCAAAACATATTCAGGTTTTTAAAAATAAAGGTAAAACCTAAAAACGTAAGCCATGTAAAGAAAGGGATGATTTATAATAACAACCTAAATGTCAATGGTGGAATGAATTAAGAAAATGTGATATACACACACACATATAAATATTATTCCTTTTTTTTTAAAGCAAATCCTGTCATTTACGACAACATGGATGAACTGGAAAGGCATTATGTTAAGTGAAATAAGCCAAACAGAGAAAGACAAATACTGCATGATATCACTTACATATGGAATTTTTTTTAAAAAGTCAAACTTATAGAAACAAAGAGTAGAAAAGTGGGGTTGTCAGGGACTGGGTGTTAAAGGAAATAGGAGAGGTTGGGAAAGGGCACAAACTTCAGTAATAAGATAAATAAGGTCTGAGGATTTAATGTATAATATGGTAATTAAATTTGGTAACACTGAAATTTCATTGAAATTTTCTAAGAGAGTAGAACATAAATGTTCTGACCAAAAAAAAAAAAAAAAAGCAAATATGTGAGGTATTGGATGTGTTAATAAACTCAATGGGGAAAATTCTTTCACAATGTGTATGTATATCAAATCATCACATTGTACACTTTAAATATCTTGCAATTTTATATGTCAATTATACCTCAATAAAGCTGAAAAAGTGTATTCAGAATAAATACACAACCAAGAGGTTATTTTTAAATTGGTGATGGTTAAAAGATAATACAGAAGGATTAAAGGCTTTAGTTATACAACAGATAAAAAATAAACACACCTTGTTTAAAGTGTAGTATAAAACTGTCTTGTTAGGGATGCCTCGGTGGCTCAGTGGGTTGAGCTCCTGCCTTAGGCTCAGGTCATGATCCCAGAGTCCTGGGATCAAGGCCTGCATTGGGCTCCCTGCTCAGTGGGAGCCTGCATTTCCTTCTCCCTCTCTGCTACCCCTGCTTGTGGCCCCTCACTGTCTCTCAAATAAATAAAATCTTAATAAAAACCCAAAACAAACAAACAAAAAACCCAACTTGTCTGAGAATAAAGGTATTTTTATTCCATTAAAAGAGTAAAAGGTGTGATATTAAACAGTGATTTAAAAATCAAATAATTAGGGGCGCCTGGGTGGCTCAGTCATTAAGCGTCTGCCTTCTGCTCAGGTCATGGTCCCAGGGTCCTGGGATCAAGCCCCGCATCTGGCTCCCTGCTCCGTGGGGAGCCTGCTTCTCCCTCTCCCACTCCCCCTCTTGTGTTCCCTCTCTCGCTGTGTCTCTCTCTGTCAAATAAATAAAATCTTAAAAAAAAATAAATTAATTAAAAAAAATTAAAATGAAATAATTACACAATCATTTTAGCCTCAAGGCTTTCTGGCAATGAATACACAAGTAAGACCAGATAGGTTGCAAGCACTCCTCTGATCACAGAAAGCATACCTGTACTTCAGGAGAAATAAAACTGTGAACAAATAAAATAGTAAAAATACATTAATTTTTCTCTACAATAGTTACTGAGTAACTTAGTAGAAAGTTCTGAACAAGCTAGAAAATGTCTTTCCTATAGCTGTTTCTTATACCGTTCCTTAATAAATGCAAAAGAAATGGTAAAAAAAATGAATTTCATTTCCGGAAAGGTGGCAATATAGGAAGCACCAGAACTCTGTCTTCCCATCAATGCAAAAACTATATTGGAAGAATCTGTCTGATGTATATATTTTGGAATTCAGGAGTCTATTAAAGGTTTGCAACTCCCAGGAAAAGGCGTGAATGATAAATTGTGGATAATTTTAGTCAGTTTCAGCTCTTAGCAGAGTAGTATCTAGCTATCCATTCCCCAGTCATTAGCCCCTTGGCAGGCAACTGTGCATGTGATCCTAGAGCAACTTATACACAGCTTATGGAGCCAGAGTGGGCAGAAAGGATCCTGTCCTCCAAATATCAGTTATCTAGCTTCTGATCACTGATTGCTGCTTCTGATTACAGAGATACAGACAATAAGTCAGTAACTATTGTTGTCCCACTTCTGCCATTGTTGCAAGTTCCTTTCTCTTGGCTGAAGTGACTTCATTCAAGAAGAATTTTCCCTGCATATATAGGGGAAATTAGAAAGACACTGCACATACCTAGGGGAAGTTATAGGCTCATGAAAGAACTGAGAAGATCTCGAGTTTATACCTCAGGCACAGAGGTAATATACAACAATTAAAAACAACAACAGTAACAAACCATGGGGAAAGGGAGAATCTAATGTCCAGAGTTACTCCATTATGAGTTTCAAATATTCAGTTTTCAACAAAAAAATTTACAAGGAATACAAGGAAATAGGAAAGCATGGCTCATGCAAAGAAAGAAAAATAAAACCAGAGAAAGACAACGTATGAAAAGAAAACCATAGACCAATATCCTTAATGACAATTGATGGAAAAATCCTCTATACACTATATTCTGTTGATATAGTGTATTATAGTGTAAAATACACTATATTCTGTTGATATAGTGTATTATGCTGGTTGGTTTGGGTATGTTAAACCATCCTTGCATTCAAGGAACAGATGTTACTTGATCCTGGTGTGTAACTCTTAACATGCTTTTGAATTTGGTTAGCTAGTATTTTGCCCCGACTTCATGAAAAATTTTTTAAGTTTCATGCATCAAATGACACTATTGACAGAATAGGCAATCGACAGAATAGGAGAAAATATTTGCAAATCATCTATCTGACAAGGGATTAATATCCAAAATATATGGAGAAGTCCTAATACTCAACAATAGGAAAAACAAACCACTTGATTAAAAAAAAAAATGAGCAAAGAATTTGAATAGATATTTCTCTAAAGAAGATACAAAAATGACCTATAAGGTCAAATGAAAAGTTGTTGAACATCACTAATCATTGGGGAGATACAAATAAAAACTACAATGAAATATCACTTTATATCTATTAGGATAGCTAGTATGAAAAACAACAACAGAAAATAATGAGTGTTGATAAGGATGTGGAGCAATTGGAACCCTTGTGCCCTGTTGGTAGGGATGTAAAATGGGAGCTGCTATGGAAAACATTACAGTGGTTCCTGAAAAAAAATATTAAAAATAAAATAACTAGGGACACTTGGGTGGCTCAGTCGGTTAAGCATCTGCCTTCAGCTCAGGTCATGATCCCAGGGTCCTGGGATCAAGTCCGGCATTGGGCTCCCAGCTCTGCGGGGAGCCTGCTTCTCCCTCTGCCTCTCTCTCTCTCTGTCTCTCATGAATAAATAAATAAAATCTTAAAAAAAATAAAATAAAATAACTATATAATCCAGCAATTCCACTTCTGGTATATCCTGTGTACCCATATTCATAGCAGCATTATTTACCTATACTTGACTCTTGGTTGACATCCAAGGTAATGGAGAGCCCTGTGGAGAGTCCCTGAGACTTGTCTAAGCATGAAAGATCTTCCCAAACCTTCTGACTTCTCCAATACTTTTTTGTAATACTGGAGAACATCTGTATGTTCTCTTGCCCCTTTGGGATAGAATGTGGAAGTTAGCTGGCAGAGAGATGATGGTTTGGCAATTACTCCACTGAATTAGAGTGTTTAGAACCAGCTCTAGCAAAGAGAGAAAGAACATACCAGAAGTGACTGAGTTTTAAACCTGAGTGAGATAACTGATAAATTATTAACTTAAGAGAGTTTTCTATAAGCATCTAGATGAAGGTTTCTATATCAGACAGAATGGAGGCTCAGAATAGACATTTTAGTTTAGTTGTAAAAAAAAAATAAGTGAAATTTCAGTATGTTCACATCTGTGGTCTAGTAAATGTGTGCCCACTACAAGGACATAAAGTGCAATGAGAAACTGCAAAGGTAAAGGTAATTTCCTTGCTTGTTACTTACTGGATTTGTTTGATATCCTTTGGTGTTAATTCAAAAAGCACACCTAATAGAAATGTGCTCTACCATCAGGAGATTTCAGGCTAAGGATAAATTATATTGGTCTTATCCGGTCGGATTTGCACTTCTGTGTTAATGCCAGAAAATAGCACTACATCTGATGCTATGGCACGCTGCCTTCTACGTTGTCACAGAAGGCAGTCAGACATCTGTTAGACGCAATGTTGTAGTTGGAGACATTGAGGAATAAAGCTACTGAGGACCCTCTCTTGAAACCTACACATGTAACCCAACAG
Source organism: Mirounga angustirostris (assembly GCF_029215605.1). NCBI lineage: Eukaryota > Metazoa > Chordata > Mammalia > Carnivora > Phocidae > Mirounga > Mirounga angustirostris. The sequence goes on along the minus strand of NW_026991709.1, from coordinate 51,110,446 downwards.
CCACTACAACTAACTGAAAGATTTATCCTGTCAAGCTCTGCTTTCATTTGATCATTCTCTGGTTAAAAAAAAAAAAAAAAAAAAGTTTCTGGTCACTATCAGACTAATATTGGACTTCTACTGGGAGTTGTCCACAGATTTGTAGAAAAACACTCTAGTCTTACATTCAAAGAATAGGGCAAGTCCTCAGCATGGTATTGGGATTAAAAGCAAAAAACAAAAAAACAAAAACCCTTACTTTTGGTAACTCTCCACCTCCACCTCAGCCTACCAAGGAAGAAATATCCTTATTTAAAATGGCTTTTAAAATTGTTGGGAGGAGTTACTAGCCTGGTCTCTCTGGGTTGGGGAAAATTTGCCAATTGACTTCTCAGCCACATCACTGTCTTCAAGATGTCTGAAATGTTTACTATATTTTGTTTTCCATGAAGAAAACAACCTTTGTTGAAAATATTTTAATCTACACTACTGAATGATAACTATGTAGATTTTACTGAACAATAAACTGAATTTGGTTATAAATGACATACTACAAATAGCACTAAAAATTGGGCAGCTTTTGGTTTTTCATTCCTCTACCATGAATTGAAATTTTTAATTTGATGGGGCTGAGGGGATTATCTGTCATCATGGCAGCTGTGTTCCCTTCTTTGCCTGATCATCTTTAGTTCCTGAGGCTAATGGCTTTCTATCTGTCCACGTTCATATTGATTACAGAAATGTGAGACTTTTGCTCTACAACTGCTCAAAATGCACACTCATTACAGTTGTGTTTGTATAATTCTAACCTTTATTGTTGCTACTTGTAAGGTACTAATTTTTCATTATTGGAGATTTGCTTTCTTTTAGTGCTTTTTCATAGAAATGCTTGTGATAGCTGCTCATGGCCTTAAGAAGGGAAGCATGTTTCAGTTCTGTTTTCTCATGGCTCCATGGGGTCGGTCTGCCGCATCACAGCTGTGTTCCTAAACTTTGGTGATGCTCAACACTACCCACCTGGATGCTCCAGCTGAAACTTAGAAATCATTCCAGAATGCTTCCTTCTCCCTCTCTTCTATTCTATTATTTTTGAGTTTTATCAATTCAATTCCATAAATATTTCCTAAATCTGTCTGTTGTTTTCTATCTTCTGCCTTAATTCAGGTTCTTTTCAATGCTTAGTTATAATTTTGTAATATTATTTTGACTTCATTCAGAGGTCACTGGAGTGATCTTCCCAACAAGAAAATCTAATCCCCTGCTCTGAATAATTTGTGGTTCCTCATTGCTTCTTTGTTTATATTATGTCCTTCTTGCTTTTTATTCTCCAGCCATATTAAATTCCTGTTGGCTCCATGCTCTCTCATACCTTCTTGCCTTTGCATGATGTTTTCATTGCATGAAATTCACAACTCAAATATAGCAAATTCCTACATATGATTTAGATCTTAGCTCAATTTACCTCTTCTAAGAAGCCTTCTCCAACTCCCCTAAGCAAACTAAGTTTCTTCTTTTCCTGTGCTACTATTTCTATTCTCATCAAAGCAGTCCTTATGTTTATTACAGGGTTGTTGCTTTTCTGACACCCTAGCAACACCTGAAGTTTACATTGACAATTGGAGATATTAAGTAATTTGCCTAAGGCCACCTAGCTTGGTAGTAATAGAGCAAAAATTGGAATCCAGATGGTCTGACTTGAAAAATCAGGAGTTTAGCCTACTAGTTATGCCAACCACTGTCATCCACTATAGAAATGATTGGTTCCTGAATACCATGTGATCTGCTCTGTCAGGTAGGTTGAAGCTTTATTGCACTTTGTCAATAAGAAATGAGATTTCAGATTGAAAAAAGCTTTCCACTAGGCTACAATCATCTATCTATTTCAAGAATTTCCCTGAGTTTTCTCTAATATCTGATCTTTCTGACCAAAAGATGTCAGGCTTTTTGTTTGACCATTGGATGTCCTCTATATTCAAGACTACCTTAATGGCCTCAAACTCTTCCCTCTCCCAAAGGTCTCTCTAACTCTCCAGAACTCAAAAATTATTCTGAGCTTCATTTCCATCAATCTTACTCAAACCACACTACCAACCAATTGTGAAAATAATTTAGTGAACCTAAAGTATCAGTTAAGTACAATTTGCATTATAATAGGAAATTCTTGAAAATAAAATCCTTTAAGATCTAGAAGCATGGGTCTCTTGTGAAATGACAGGTGGTAGGTAAAAAAAAAAAATCTACTATCCAGAACTTGTTTCAAATCATGATGATTAGATTAGATAAATTTTTTTAAAGATTTTATTTATTTATTTGACAGAGAGAGAGGGAACACAAGCAGGGGGAGTGGGAGAGGGAGAAGCAGGCTCCCCGCGGAGCAGGGAGCCCGATGCGGGGCTTGATCCCAGGACCCTGGGACCATGACCTGAGCCGAAGGCAGACACTTAACGACTGAGCCACCCAGGCGCCCCGATTAGATTAGATAAATTTATCCCTGAATGAAGCTGGTCCTGCTTTTAACCCTGAAAAACTTACTAGCAGGATATAGCGTGAGACTTTCTTCTAATATTTCACTTCTCCTAAAAATAGCTCATAGATATATGAGTGGCTCTTCTAGTGAGTTGCTTCTACTTCAGAGGCAGGAAGAAACATAAAGACACTGCTGATCGAAACTACCTAACAAGAGCTCCTGAATTCACTTTACCTCTCTATAAGTCACATCACTTCATTTCATTGTTTAAAAATTCTCTGCTATGATCTCATCCTCTGTTAAACTCACAGAACTAATGAAAAATTAATCATGGGCTGCCTTCTTACATTTCTTATAAAGTTCAGTACCACATGTAATCTAGTACTTATTTGTATATCCCAACTTTAACACAATGTTCTATTAATCTTTTGATTGACAGGAGAGACTCACTTCATTTGTCCATTAAACAGATTTAAGATAGTAAAACAAAGAGAATAAAAATTCCCTCTTTGCAAATTTCAGAAATCTAGTACAATAAAGAGGGACATTGCACGACTTCTTCCATGAAGCACAGATAAGAACTTGCAACAAAATTTAAACATTCTGGGGCACCTGGGTGGTTCAGTCCATTAAGCATCTGCCTTTGGCTGAGGTCATGATGCCAGGGTCCTAAGATCAAGTCCCACATTGGGCTCCCTGCTCAGCAGGGAGTCTGTTTCTTCCTCTCCCTCTGCCCCTCCCCCTGCCCCCGTTCGTGCTCTCTCTCTCTTTCTCTCGCTTACTCTCTGTCTCTCTCAAATAAATAAATAAAATCTTTAAAAAAATTTAAACATTCTGGACCTATGAAATAATTCATTGTTCATCATGGTTTATGAGAATGCTATTCAAAGTCAACACTAATGATGTTCTAATAATTTCACTTAAGAAAATGTAAAATAGAATGGGTAAACTGTTTTTAAGATGTAAATTAAAAAAAACTATAAGTCATTGCTGGCAGGTCACATGGAGTTTAGGGATGTTGTATTGTTTGATTTTAGGTCATATGGAGCTGAGAATATGTAGATGAGTGGGACAAGATGCAGAGAGAGAACAAAAGTGCAATTAGTAAAGCAAGCCTCTTCCCCTCTTGGCCACTTGAAATTGGTTGAAATTTTCTGTGTAATCTTTGCTATAACCATTAAGTTGAAACATTAACCTCTCTCTGGGATACCAGAGTGTGAAGCCAAAGTGGCCATATTTCACGATGCATACATTGATCTGGGAGAGAGGAGTTGTCATGACAGAAAAGAATGACATTTCCCTTCAGGTGGATGGTAGGATTGAGAAATCAGACTGCCACCCGAAGACTAGTGTTAATGCCATCAGGAGACTACATACAACTACTTATTTTTACTCAAGTACATGCCACAGTTCTGTATCTTTTTACAATTGTGCTTTTTCCTCTCTCTGGGATGAGATTCCCCTGCCCTCTTCTTTAATTAATCCTCTTGTATTCATCCTTCAAAACTTGATTAAAAGCCGCATCTGAAAAGATTTCTACTAAATGTTATTTCTTATTGCACTGTGCATGTTGTTTTCTTTACCTAATAAAGTGTAGGTTATTTGAGGGTTATGACTGTTTTTTTTATTTTTGTATCTGACAAATGTGTTCTATAAATATTTATCTAATGAATACATTCTAAATGATTGAATATATTTTTGGTTCACTGAAAATTAGTTTTACCATTTCTAACAAAATGTTCAAGTTACCTGTGTGTGACTTTGACCTAAATAATCTGAACAAGTACTCTTGAAGTAAATATTCTATATTTACTTAATTGCTTCTTTATCTAATATAGAATTTATTTCTCCTCTTCTTTCTTTGTTTTTAAATTTTTTCTGTTTCTATCTTCCTTGTTTTGTTTAAATGTATTAACAAAGGACCTGCTCAAGTCAAATAGCTTTTCAAAACTGCTTTATACAGTATTACTAGAAGCTTATTTTTTTTGTTGAACTTTGGATCATTTCAGAAGCTAAAATCTTGTAGAATTAGTCTTTATTGTATAGGGAGGAAGGTGTGGGTTTTTTGTATTTTTGTTGTTAGTGTCAGCTAACACAGTTTCTGACCTTCTAAAAGCTTATTTTGCAATATACAAGCATACTGTTGAAGTTTAACCATGACTCCTATTTGTGTAAGTAAAACAATCTATTCTGTTCAGTAAAACATTTCCTAAAATTTACTCTATGTAGGGCTGTTGTAAAACACTGTTATTGAAGTTTCTCATGAGAGAGAGACAGGGAGATAGAGACCTTGAGGACAACGGTAATACATAAACTTCTTTCTCTATATTTCTTCTTGGATATTGCTGACTAGTGGGTGAGAAACTCAAATCTTAAGTTTAGTAATTAGACACCCCAAAAGAATGTGTTCACTTATTCATGAATTTAATGCCCTAATGGTTTTAGGTCCACAAAGTTTCAGTAAATACAGACTAATTAAAACTGGAGCACATTACCTCATTTAGCCGATATTAGAGCATTTAATATATGCCTAGCTTGATAATGTTATATACTCATTGACTACTGCCAGGTATCAGTCCAATATGTTAGCCCCTCTAAAAGACTCCCCCATCTAAAGCTTGTCTGAAGAACTGATCTTTACAATAATGATAGGGTCCATTTCCAAAGAGTGAGATGCTCTTAATGATCATGGATTTTTTAGTTTGAGAGATTGTTTTAGGTCCTTCATTTGCTTAGCTGGTTGAATGAAGCATATGGAGGTGAGAGGTTCCATACAGGAGATTCTGAGGCAGCTGGTGTGACTTTGTCATTAAGGTCTAATTCATAAAAGTCAAATACGTCCTGGAGAGGTAGAGATCATGTTTTTATTAGCCAACATGTTATTTTTAGCATTTAGCATAATATGTGAAAAAAATCAAAACAAAGAAGATGGAAAAAAAATATTTTAACCCCTTTCATTTATTTAATTCAAATTTCCTTAAGCAAGAAAAAGTTTTAAATATTTCCTTGTCTAATTTAATGCTTGGAACAATTTCATAAGTTAGGTTTTATTATTCTTATATAAGAGATAATCACAATAGGTTTACAGAGATTGGGTAATTTTTTACTATTATATTGAAAATAACAGATAAAGATTTTGAACTCAGGTCTGCTTGAATTCAAAGGCCAGGCTATTAAACTAATTTACTACAGTACTTCCTTCAGTGTAAACTCTGGAAGTCGTTTAGCCAATGGCAATGAACTTTCCTTTTTCTCTTTGTTTTTTGCTGCCCTTTCCTTTTTTTCATTCAACTTTATATATTTTTTTAAAAAATTCAGATATAATTGACATATAACATTAGTTTCAGGTTTACAATGTAATGATTCAACATTTGTATATATTGTGAAATGATCACCATAATAAGTCTAGTTAACATCCATCACCACACAGTTATAATTTTTATCTTGTGATGAGAACTTTTAAGATCTACTCTTAGCAACTTTCTAATATAATATACAATATACATGTTGATGCATATGACTTTGTCTGTTTAACAGCTATACAGGATTCCAATATAGAATATACCACAGTTAAAAAAAAAAAGAATATACCACAGTTTACTTTCTGAGTCTCATGCTGATGAATATTTGGAGTGTTTACATTTTGTCTTGCTAAGAAAAATTAATGGTTCAGTGAATAACCTACTGTATATTTTTCTGTGTGCTGGTGAGAGTTTCACAAGGAACTCTCCCATACCTTTCATATACATTCATGTGAAATTTCTGATCTTTTATATGTACACCTACTAATATTACCATATTACTCCTGAAAGATGTTGGAGCAATTTATACTCCAAATAGTGGTGCTTCAAAGTTCACACTTTTCTATCTTTTGTCAGTATCTGAAATTATCAGGTATTATTTATTTTGCCAATCTGATCAGTGCTTAAGAGTATTTTCGGGTTGTTTTAATTTACATTTCCTTAAGGAAGGTTGAGCATACTTTCAAATGTTTATTGGTCATTAGGATTTCCTTTCCTTTGAATTATATATTTGTCCATTTTTTTTTTCTCTTTGTTCATTTTTTAAACATTTAAATTGTATTTGTATATTCTGGACACTAATTCTTTCCCTGTTATGTATTATTGAAATATTCTCTTTCAGCCAATGTCTTGAATTTTCAACTTTTTAATGGTAGCTTCCATTGTGTATATATATAATAGTCACATTTACATTTTATTTATTTTATGATCTGTGAATTTTGTGTTTGACTTAAGAAATCCCTTTTTACCCTGAAGCCCTAAATATGTGCTGTATTTTGTTCTAAAATTATTTTAATTCATCTTTTTTACTTTTGGGTCTTTTTTACACAATTATAATTTATTTTTATAAGTTTATAATGTATATTTTAGAATTTATCTTTATAAATACTTGATTTCTTTTCTTATTTATGGATACCCAGGTGTCTCACTCAACTTTCTTAGCTAAATGACCACTTTGGCTCTGAGGTAACTAAGCTTTCAAATGGCCCCTGTCTCCTTTTTCCCTCTGATCTGTCAACTTCTCCTTCAAATTCATGTGGGAAACATGGCATTCAGACCCACACTTCAAGATAAGGGTTTTCTAGATTCATAATGACATTTCTAGAATTGATAGTTTCCTTATTTTAGCCATGGACAAAAAACTATAGGCCCTGAGGAGAGGATATCAGACCTCCAACCTGAGATATAGTTCCTCATAGGTACTAAGTAAAGTCCCTTCAACTCTCTAAGGGTCAATCCCTTAATCCTTCAAAGTGGCAACTGAACTGATTGAGCTTTACTTTCTATTTGGTCTTATAAAAGCTTGGTATCTCAAGTTCAAGTAACTGAAGAGACTGGGGTCCTCTCTCTATTATCATCTAGTGGAAACTTCCCAAAATCACACACACATGATTTCTGAAATCCTGTAAAGGTGACTTTATGTGGTGCCCCAAATCTCTTTTCCCCATCACCCCCAGGCTCCACCACTAAATGAAACTTAAAATACAGGCTAAGAGGAAGAGGGGTATAACATTTGGGCTTTTTTTTTTTTTTTTTTTTTTTTTTTGCCAGCCAATTTTGATTCACAGAGAAAATAGAAAAGCATTTATCTACAAGTTTCTGATTTTTTAAATGTGCTTTATGTTGGCTTTCTGAAAAATAAGAAAACATAAAAATGCCAAGCCAATTTGCAACATCAATCTCCTTTTTCTTTCCATAGTGATTCATAGTTTATGAATTGTCATGTTTCATTCAAAACCACCCCTTTCTTTGCATTTCTACTAAACAGTGCAAATTCTATGTCTCTGATCTCTTCTGCTTCTCCTTGATATTATCTTTAATGTCTCCTAGTGTGAACCAAAACAGCAGTTTCTCTTGGCTTTTAAAAAGACTCATAATATGTACTCTTTAGTCACCACACAAATTTTTGAATGTTTGCATACTATTAAGGATGAAAAATAATATTCCCTTTACTCTTCTGAGTTCTAAGCTGAGACTCCTGTAATAAAACATAGATTGGGGCGCCTGGGTGGCTCAGTCATTAAGCACCTGCCTTTGGCTCGGGTCATGATCCCGGGGTCCTGGGATCAAGCCCCGCATCGGGCTCCCTGCTCTGCGGGAGGCCTGCTTCTCCCTCCCCTACTCCTCCTGCTTGTGTTCCCTCTCTCGCTGTGTCTCTCTCTGTCAAATAAATAAACAAAATCTTTAAAAATAAAAAAAATAAAAAATAAACATAGATTAATAAGAGATAAACAGAAGTTTATTAATGTGTATACCTCTTGTATTTATGGGAGACACCCAGGGAAAAATGAGTAACTCCTCGAGGTGGGTTAGAATTTAGGATTAAATCCCATCTTAAGGGGTACCTGGGTGGGTCAGTCAGTTAAGCGGCTGCCTTTGGCTCAGGTCATGATGTCAGGGTCCTAGGATCAAGCCCTGCATCACTGGGCTCCCTGCTTAGCAGGGAGTTTGCTTCTCCCTCTGCTGCTCCCCCTGCACGTGTGTCCACGTTCTCTCTCTCTCTCTCTCCCTCTTTCTCTCAAATAATCTTTTTTAAAAAATCCCATCTTAAAAGGGAAAGGTGAGGGGAGATGTTGGCCTCATAGGGGAGAGTAAATGATTTTGGGAAAGATGAATGGACACTTAGCAGAAGAGATGAGTATGATAGTTTGTGACAAAGTTTGTCTGGATGTGACACCAACTTCTACTCTCCTCTCCTGTGATAAGTCAGTCCTCCCTAGTTGATTGAACTCCTGAGGTGTAGATCTATGACAACTGAGCTCTTTTTGGAAGATCTGTCTTAGGCAGATAAGGGGAGTTCAGAGGAAGCCTCCTCCCATTTGCTGCTTTTCAAGAGCCTGCAGCTCAAAATAATCAATATAACAAAGTGGCATATTTTGGAGTGGTGTGTTCTGCCCCCTTCCATACTAGTCATGTACATCCCTCTAGCTCACACTTTTAAAACACAACTTTTTACCACACTAAGCTTCCACATTCATACTTTTCCATTTTAGAAAATACTCTGCAGAAATCTGAGGTTCCTACCCTGTTAAAAAAATGTCAAGTGATTTTCAGTTTATTTTTATTTGAGGAATAATAAGAGGAAATAATTATTTTCAAATATCCAATCTGGCATACCAGACAAGAGGAATCGGGAAGGACACCACTCGTTTGCCTCTTCATCAGTTTTCTGCCTTGGCCTTTAAATTATGATTCAAGACGCTGTCCTGCCAAGAGAGATGAAGAGTTTACTTTGTGGAGTAATCAAGCATTGGGAGGATCTGAGCATAATGGTAAGGTCCTGAGTGCTTCTGAGGTCATAGGAAGTGGCAAATATGCCCGTGGGACAAAGCTGAGCTAGGAGCAGGAATCCCAGCAGAATGAGGAAACAGTAGGTCAGAAGTGAATTCTTCCCCATATCTGATGTGAAGATATACACCTTATTTTTCAATATTACTTCCTCGGATGAGAGGAAAACCTCACGGTTGGTTGCAGTGAAACAAGGTCTGCCTTGTTTGTTCATCTGGCTCTCTCTGCTAAGTGTAATGAAGCACGAAATGATAGTACAGCTCCTGATCTTTAATACTAATTCCTGACTCATTAGTGGCTCTTTTCCACTGCCTATTGTTTAAAGCTGGGTAAAAGCAGTGCACTAGGGGAAAGTCTAACTGGAGAAGCGCACAGAGTTTACAGGTTGGATGAGGCACCTTCTCTGTGGGTTTGACTGCCTCGCCTTCCTATAGTTGCTCCTCCACCAAACCTTGGCAGGTGGTTAGGAGCTCCTCATCTTGTGTTCTGCCTCATAGCAGGCTGTCTATTCGGCTCTTCCTTCTGCTCAGACATAGCAGCAGAAACAACGGCCTAACAGATGCTGATATTCAGCCTGGATCAGCCTATGTTGATTTTATGCTTATTAGTCTGAGCTAGTCACAGCCAGCTGGTTGCTGTTTGCCTTGACTGAGCAGTACAAACACACAACAAGCGCCAATGGCCCCTTTTATACGTATATACATCCAGGTGCTGGCTGCCGTCACAATTCCTCCTATAGCATGAAGCATATTTCTTGATTGCTTATGTTTTGTTTTCTTATGTTTTTGGTTTTGGTTTGTAGTTTGGGGACAGGCAGAGAAGGAATAGTAAGAACCTGGATCATAATACAGATATAGTAAAAAAAAAAAAAAAAAAGTCCCAATATTTCACTCCGTGGTAACTGGAGAAAGAAGCTAAAATTTAATTTTGTTTGCTGTGTCCTCTTATTGGTGTCCTCTAATAGCAATGAGATGCCAGTGCAGATTTTTAAAGACCCATAAGCAAGCTGCCTTTAAGGCATAGCAAATGAAATGTTTCCTGAGCCGCCAGGTGTCATGCTGGCTAGTGCTTCAATATTCACAACTTACTCCTTTATTGGTCCCAGGAGTGAAATGTTTTGAACTGGCCAGTGAGTACTGGGGATTGCTGTGATCTGTTCCACTTCAAAACTAGAGGCTGCCTGAATGCTTTAGGCATTGTCCTACCTCATGGTGAAGGAAAATGGGAAGTCCTTTCCAGAGTGGCAATTTAGTTTTCTAGTCCAACTGATGTTCTTGCTTTGATCTATAAAATACTTAAAGTAATTTTTTTTAATTTAAGTTTTTAAATGGTCTATCCAGAAATGTACCTCTTCTTCTCCCTGATGCTGTCTGCCCTTAGCCATTTTTTCCCATGTACCCTACCCCTAAGCTGCTTACTCATCCTTTCTTTTTCTTCTTTATATTGAACAATAGTATTTTCTAAGGTACGTATGTGTAGTTATTCTCCTCACACTCATATTCCCATGAAATCATATTAAAAAGGAAATTGGAGTAGCTGGAATATGACCTGTTTATTAGATCTGCTCCCAGGTTGCTCTTCAATATACCCTTGGCAGATGGAATATTTGCTTTCAGTTCTGGTTTAAGAAATATGTGAGATAGATATTATGGAAGTATTAAAAATATCTTCATTCTACATTTTAATGAATGATTTTGATAAAGATATAGTTGTGCTTATCAAATTTTGGTGTGTCTCATAAAGAAAAGCAAATATATTTCATATCAGATTCAAGATTTGAGAACAGGTCAACAGACTAGAATGGGCTCAAAATAATTAATAATCTGATAAAAAACAATTTGAAATTTTTCACTCGGATTCAGAAAAATCAATTGCTTATTCAGTAACTGAGTGATCTGGATTAAGAGAATTTTAGGTTAAAAACAGGAAATATGTGGTAAGAGTATACAACTTCCCATTCCTTTCCTAAACAGATATTTCTAATAGTCAGCACTCTTTCCCCTGGAGCCAGGTTAAAATTTTAGATCTTCCCCATCAAGATGACTAGCAATCAATTAGAGTTGGTGCTGGAGCTAAAATATTGACCTATAGGTCTTTGATTCTGGGCCAGGTCCTGGTTCCACTGATATTAGGAAAATAAGCCTTGGGACCTTAGTAAAATTGTTTCCCAACTCTAGTCTTCAGTTACGATTTTCTCATTTGTAAAAAAAGGGCTTTGGACTATTTGATTTTTTAATTCTTTTCTAACTCTGATATTTCTATTTTTCTATCATTTTATGAATAAATCAAAAAACAAAAATCTGATCTCTAGATATAAAATAATGCAATCTGAAACTGCATTGGATTGAAGGAAACAAGATTTCTAATGTGAAATGATGATAAATGTGTATGTAACTGGATTTTCATATAATTTCCTAAATGTTATGTTGGAAGAATGACATTAGTGAATTGGAGTTCTAAGAGGAAGGAAGATAGGTGGCAAAGACTTTGGAAAACTGATATGTGAAGAAACTGGGTGTGTTTCACCCCAAAAAACAAAAGAACAAAAGGAAGGCAGGAAGGCAGGGAGGAAGGAAGGGACATGAGCACTGCTGTCTAATTATGAATAAGTATCAAGTAAAAGAACCACTAAATTTCTTCCTTTGGAAAGGAGGGGCCAAGAAGGGAAAGATAGGACCAAGTTTCAGGCAGACAGGTTTGATTCAATATGTGCAATACTTTTCTATATTAAAAATTATCCAAGAGGGGCACCTGGGTGGCTCAGTTGGTTAAGCGTCTGCCTTGGGCTCAGGTCATGATCCCAGAGTCCTGGGATGGAGTCCCACATCTGGAAACCTGCTCAATGGGAAGTTTGCTTCTCTCTCTGCCCCTCCCCCCAGCTTGTGCTTGTGCCCTCTCTCTCTCTCTCACACAAAAATAAATAAATAAAATCTTCAAAATAAATAAATAAAATTATCCAACAAAGGATAAGGCAGTCACAAGGTACATGCCTAATAATGGCTGAAGATTTTAGAGACTATGAGTCAGGTACTGTTTTATGTGCTTTATTCATTAAATGCCCTCATTGACCCAATGAAGTAGGTACTATTATGATCTCTGTTTTTAAAATTTGGTAACAATGGACCACAAAAATTGAGTAATTTGTCCAATATTGCAAAGGTAGATTTAGTGTTTTGTCCAAGGTAGAAAAGGCAGGACTCTCCACAAAGCCTTAGTCCAGAGCCTAGGTTTTTAACCACTATTCATACTGTCCACACTAGAAGCAAATATTAGCTTGATCCTCATTGTCCAGAGATATTGAAGAAGAAAATGGGAAATTGAAATGTACAATGTCTATGGTGCCTTCCCACTCTATGATTAACACTGAATTGGGATTGCCCATACTTTACCCTTTGAGATCATGCAAACACAGAGATTTGAAATAGTATTTAAAACTATAATTTTTTTCTTTACAATATTATTGACTATATTCCCTCTGCTGCATTTTTCATAATTTTACATAATGTGATTTTTTTCCTTTCCTTTCCTGATGTACTTTAGTTTTATTAGTACAGTTGCTGAAAATAGCTCAAAAATATAAATAGTGGCAATGTTAATATTATACGGGTAAAATTATCTAATTTTTATACATATTTTCTCCTGGTTTGATGACTTTTGGTAATCTTAACTAGCAAATTCAAGCTTAGGAAGGTATGAAATACAGATGAAAAGGAAAAGGAAAAGACACTTTGGAATAAAAAAAAAATGTCACTGCCTTCTTGAAGAAGTCTAACATATAATATCCTCCACTAAAAAAAAAATGCATTTGTATTGCTTACTGGCACTTATACTGGTCAAAATAAATGCTACTAAAATTTATGCTTACTTTCTCATTGCTTATACTCAGTAGCTGAAGTAGCTATAGAGAACCCATAAAGCTCATGGAAAATCAAACGTGGATACACGGCCCTTCATTAGTTCCTCTGAACTTTCTAGGACATTTGTGATCAAGCAGTTCAAGTCTTGGAAAAGCTGCCTAGGAGCTCTGTCCAAGAAAACAAAATTCCATTTACTGATTCTCCCTTCTACATCTTTCAAAATTATAGTTACTTTATTTTCTTCTGTTATTTTTTCTTTCCTATACAGTTAAATTAATAACTCAATGATATTAAGTGAGGTCATTATAGCTACAATTCAATATTAATCCAGAGAATGATAGAGACTGAGATTCTGTAATCAGATTGAGTCTGTCACTCCTGGTGCTATAATTCTTTTTCCCAATCCTTTTATCCCTCCTGGATCATCAATAAGCCTCAGTGACCTCTGTGGATGAAGCTAGGGCCCAGAGCAACATTCATCAAGCTGCTTCATCTGTTGCTACTCAGACACAAGAGTAAGTTTTTGGCATCTTTCTGATAGAAGTCGGGCCCATGTTATGCTATGTCCTGTATTTTTTTTTTTAATATTGCCCTTGTTTTGTGTTGTCTTTTGTTCTTCGTTCTCTGATTTTCTAACTTCTCATGGGCATGCTCTCTCTTGATTTTTATATCTATCTATCACATGTATTTATTTTACATATCTATGCAAGTGTCTTTACTCACAAATTAAAATGTATTATTTATTATTTGTTATTATGTATACCTTACCAGCATTTCCTCTCTTAACAATCAATCAATAAAAGATGAAGGATATGTGGTTTCTCCTCAGTCAAAATAACATTAAGTTCGATTGATATATGAGTTTTGATGATAACATTGGCCTGAAAGATTGCTGAGAGAAATGAGTAGTGGAAACAATGTAAAAAGTGCTGTCTGAGTGGAAGCACTATCACAATTCTATTGTTTATAAAGAAAGAAAGAAGTTTATTATTAGGGGGGAAAAAAGCTAAAATGATTGAGTTTTCTCTGAAAGAAAAACTTTAATATATAAAGTTAGTTAAATACTAAGATCATTGAAGTAAAAAATAATGGTCTTTGCAGTTGAGTATCGCCAACCATACCTTGCATAGTTGTTGGCACCTAGTAAGTAGCCATTAAATCAATAAAATGGATGAATGAATAATTAAATGAATTTATAACAACATATAAAAAGTCATCAAGTGGCTATTATTATGCTCATTTGGTATGCTGCATGAATTGTTCTGTCTGAATTATTATTGTATCACGAATTATTGTATCTAGAACCTGTCAGGAAAAATATATGATTTTAATTGGCTTTCCTGATGCCATATTATGAATATATTTTACTATATTTTAAAATGAAATAAAATGTTTCTATTTACCATACTTGTTAGACAAGTATATTTACACATCAGAAAAACAGAAATCGGGGGCACCTGGTGGCTCAGTCGGTTGAATGCCCAACTCTTGGTTTCTGCTCTAGTCATGGTCTCAGGGTTGTGCAGTAGAGCCCCTCGTGGGGCTCTGCACTCACCGCAGAATCTGCTTGAGATTCTTTCCCACTCCCTCTCCTTCCCCTTCTGCTCCTCCTCCACCCACCCCTGCACTTGCACTCTTTCTCTCTCCTTCTCTCTGAAATAAATAAAATCTTTAAAAAAAAAAAAACAAATCATTTTAAAATGTCCTCTTTTAAAGGACATTTTAAAATTTTACTATTTTTATAGTAAATCAGCTATAGACTGATTTACTGCTCATCATTTTTTTTTTTTTTTGAGGGTCTGTTCATCACTCTTAATCTCGTGTTTCATAAGTGTCATGGAATATACTAGACTAGTGGTCTTTACCTTGACCTGAGTATTAAATACTTGGTAATTTTATATTGTAAGTTTTCCCAGTGGAATGGATAAAAGCAATGTTTATGAAAGAGTTGAGAACCTCAGTTACAGAATCATGGGAATTCAGATCTTCACTAGATCCTAGTATCCATCATGTCCAAGCTCTTCAATTGTTAGGTGAGACAAGTGAGGTTTCTGTGGATTCAGTACAATGCTGGAGAGTTACAGGGTGAAATGATGGTAGAATTTTATTTTCCTAGAACTGGGATCATTATTGCTATTTGTAATTAGTTTTGTTCTTCCCACCAAAATTCCACTGATTGTTACAAACTCATTTCAAAAGGCAGTTCTAGGTTCTGTTTTTTTGCTTTGTTTTTTTGGTCTGTGTGTTTGTTTGTTATTACATCAGCCAGGAAGACCTTGCATTGCTCCCAAGTAGTCAGCTGAGTTTATAACTCCTGATTTGGGCTATAGATGGTAGCATGTCAAGACTGTGGCATAGCAAATCTATGCAGGCTTTGCCTCTCTACTATTCCTTCAAGGTACCTTTCACTAGCATCCAATTTCCTGCTAACATCAAGGTTGCCCCTAATCCATGTTTGTATGAAAGTGCTAATTACTCTCTACATCTCAAGCCTGTTTTGTACTGAATTTTCAGCAGCTAATTGAGAGACACTAAATAAAAACTAATCTGTGGCCCTGGACTGGCAGACATCTTAATTGTCCATTAACTATTTTCTTTCACCCTTTGACTCAATCAGGCAACCAAAAACAGTCACTGATAACCAGCTCTAAGTTCATTCCAGAGGTTTCAGAGCCCCAGGCAAAAGTGAAAATGATTAGTTGCTTGCAAAGAAAAGAGAGCCCATGGGGACTATTTGATGTGTTGTTAATTTATTTCCCTAGTGTGTGAAAGAACAAATGCTTAACTATATTAAATCTCTTTACTCCCCAGTATTTTCTTAAATTTTCTCGGGTGGTAATGCTCAGTTACTTAAAAATCATTCTGCTTCTTTTTGTGCCTTACATATTTGTATCTTTGGGATTTGGGGTTTGTTTGCTTTCTTTTTCAAGCCAATTTTAATCTCCTTTACTGAACAAATTACTTCCTTCAATTTTATTATTATTTCAATTATTTTATCTTAATTTTTTTTTCTATTTTCAGTTGTTTGATGGGCCAGGTTTGACAGGCTTCTCCTTTTCTCAAATATCTATTTTAATTTTAGAAATGGTACCCAACATTTCTTGATATCATGTCCTTCAGGATCCAAGATCTAGAACTTCAACCTCAGGATCTAATTTGCAATCTGTTGTGGGAGACCACAGGTATTGCCAAACTTTTGTATGGTCCAAAATAAGTAAGAGTCTTGTCTGAAAAACAATGACATATTTACTTTAGGTTTTTAGGAGTACTCTTCAATTTACAATCCTTAAGAAAATTGGGAGAGAATATACCGTTGAAACTAAAATATTTCTGTGGAATTTGCATCTGAGGATAAAGAATTGAGTCCTAGCAATTAGAAAGTACTAATTCTCCCTCCCTCTGTCTCTCTCTCTCTCTCTTCAAAAGATGTCCCAGATTGGTTTTCCTTTTGCACCCACTTCATTTTACCTCCCTTGGACCTCCCTTAGTTCTTTTCTAGTTCCCTGAAGCTTTTCTCCACTCAGCTCTAGGTTATCTGGAGTGGAATCACCTTCACAGTAGTTGAAGGAGAGATAAAATATAAAGTGCATATCGTTTTCAAAAATATATTCTGGGGGCGCCTGGGTGGCTCAGATGGTTAAGCATCTGCCTTCAGCTCAGGTCATGATCTCAGGGTCCTGGGATCAAGCCCTGCATCGGGCTCCCTGCTCAGCGGGGAGCCTGCTTCTCCCTCTCCTCCCCACTTGTGCTGTCTGTCTCTCTCTCTGTCCAATAAATAAATAAAAAATCTTTAAAATATATATATATATATATATATTCTGGACTGCTGGAAATTTTATCACAGACTAAGTAGTACAAATTCAATCAGAAAAGTTGGAGCTGCTAGGAAATTTAAAAAAAAAAGTATAGTGAAAGAATATGGAAGAATTTAGAACAAAAAAAACCTTATGAATATTGTCAGAGAGATCATTAGCAAGTAAGTCAGAAATCAACTCAGTGTCTAAGGCCATACCACCCTGAATGCGCCCAATCTCGTCTGATCTCGGAAGCTAAGCAGGGTGGGGCCTGGTTAGTACTTGGATGGGAGAAATCAACTCAATTTAAGCTCAGAATTCCACTAAATGTAGGTTAGTCAGATGTCACATTAAGTCTTGTGGTTCTTCAAGAACTTGCAAATAGTCTATTTGTTATATAGCAACTTTACATAAAAATGTCAGAAACAAAAAATGAAAACCTAACAGCACCAGTGAAGTTAGAACAATTTCACTAATTAATACTTTGCAATAAATCTGGACGTTATCATGATGAATCCTACATCAGATGAAGACAATGAAGAAATAAAATTAACATGATGTTTGGGTGGTGGGGTTTGAGGCGCGCGTGGGATGTGCCCCAGGTGCACTGAAACAGGTTTCACCACACTCATTCCTCTAATTAGCCAGACCATCAAAACCACTGCAAGAGCATTTCACACTGTTTATTGTTTCTTTTTATTTGGTTGTTATTACTCCCTGCCTCCCTGCATCTGTCCAATATAATATAATGTGAGGGAAATCCTGGAACCAAGGTTGAAAGCAAAACAAACATAATGCGTTTGTGAAATAGGTGTTGATTTTGTCACAGTCTTGCGCTGTGAACTTTAAGGAGTTAGTTACTGCATCTCCTCTCTATTCATAAAAGTTTGGAAAAACACTCAAACAAAATGTCAATAATAGCTATTGTATGCATACATAATACATATGAACTGAATAAAAATATTTGATATTTGCTTAATTTTTCTTCAGGTCATCTCATTACTACAGTTATATTATTCCTTTATATTTTGCTTACATTCTCCAAGCATTAGAATATTACTCACCTTTGCCTGATCTTATCCAATTTGAGAATCTATACGTTTTATAGCTTTACCATTACTTTTCTTCTCAATCCTTTTAGCCTAGCCATTTTGCTGCATTATCTCAGTGCCTTTATTAATTTAAATAAATATTCCTATTAGAATGCATTTCATTATCAGGAATCTTCACGTACCATAGACCTGCATAAAAGAACTCATTACTAGAATCTGTAATGCTAAAGATGCTAATGAAGCATGCCTGTTTGGTATGTTTTGAACACTGCCGGAAAAATCCAGATGCCTTTCAAAATATCACTCATTGCTTACATTACCATGGCCAAAAAAGTTTAAAGCCAATAGGAGGAATCTCATCTAAATTTACACAAATAAATTTAAGCAATATAGAAAGCAAGAAGTAGATGAAAAATGCATCAAACATTAAAAATAGATACTGTTTAAAATACAGAGTACATTTTCAAAGTTATGAAACATCAAGATACCGGTAGGTAAGTGGATCTTTAACAAGAGTAGATAATTAATTAAAAAAAAAAAATCCAGGTAGAAAATAAACATCTGGTAACATGAATAAGTTCTCTAGTAATTAAAGACTTGCAAATTGAAACAATGAAAAGGTACATTTAAAACCTATTAAAGAACACAATACCCAATGCTAATGAGGTTGGGGTAAAACTGGTACATTTATACATTAACTGGTAGCACTGTAAATTGGTACAAAGCTTTTAAAAAACAGTATCACTATTCTAGAGACCTTGAAAATTGTTCCTACGCATTGATTTCTTAAACTCATTCTTTAATGAATTAAAAAAAAAACACAAAAGCAAAGCAAAACTTTTCATCTCTAAGATGTTTTATTCTCTGCATTTTAAAAAATTACCCAAACAGTGGAAAATGATTCAATGATACACAGTTTTACAATTTAATATTAAATAAGAAAAAAAAGAGAAGTGGAGTCCAAAATTACATGAACACTTGTTTTGTATATGGACAAAGACTAAAGGGTAGCACAAATTACAAAAGCACCATTGGCCTATTGTGTTGAATTGGTTTTGTTTTCAACATTTCTTTTATTATATTGTTTTAATAATAGTTTGTGTAAAGAGACAAAATTTTTTATAATATGAAATCTTATTAAAATGGCAACTCTCCTAGGAGATATAATAAGCTTAGCAGGGATTTGTTGACAACAAACTAGAATCAGGCTAGCTTGCTTTTAGGATGCAGACTAGAGAATTGTTTAGGAAAATAATAAGTATTAGAGAGAGAAAAAGCTGTTGGAAGGAAACTGTTAGTGAATGAACCAAATTCAGACCTGTTCTACTTTGAAACTTGACCCAGGACTGAGTAAAGCCAAAGTACTAATGATCTTCATTGTAGTTTTAAAATGAGTGAAGGTTGGGGCGCCTGGGTGGCTCAGTCATTAAGCGTCTGCCTTTGGCTCAGGTCGTGATCTCAGGGTCCTGGGATCGAGCCCCGCATCGAGCCCCGCATCGAGTCCCGCATGGGGCTCCCTGCTCTGCCGGAGGCCTGCTTCTCCCTCTCCCCCTCCCCCTGCTTGTGTTCCCTCTCTCGCTGTGTCTCTCTCTGTCAAATAAATAAATAAAATCTTAAAAAAAAAAAAAAGATTGCTTTAAAAAAAAATAAAATAAATAAAATGAGTGAAAGTCACCTTGTTGGTAATTGTTGAGTTAGCTATATTTCACCTATTAAACATTGATGTTTCCTTATATGTCCTATTTTATCTATACTTACATGTACCTTTTTTCTACAAGTTACTCTTTTAGGTTATTTCAATATCAAAGAATGAATGTATGAATTTTAAATATATAAGTGCTATATATAAACATTTTAAGCATGCTGCTTTGTATTCTAAATATTTCTTTATGATTTTATATGCATTTCTTTTGTTTCTTCACTTACTGAATATCCTGTGATAAATCTATTTTAGTTGCCATTTGAATTTTTAGGCTTCCTTTCCAATGTGAATTAGATTTTCTTTCCATTTATCCCTCCATATCATTTTAAACCATGAATAAGTTAACCAAGGTGACAGCTTGGATGAGCTCCAGATATTTCAGGAAGTGCACATTCATATTTTTTGTCAATATTCTTAATACAAGAAAATGTTTTTTGGTGTTCATAAATCCCTAAATTATGATTGAGCTTTATAAGAATATTAAAAAAATAATCTCAAGTAAGTTATTGTCTGAAATGAATATATGAAAATCTGTTCATGGAAAGTAAGTCTTTCTTCCATAATTATGACCTCTGTAATGACCAGGGCAATTTTTACCAACATACCTGTAAAATAGTCTCCATGCATGTGCAGTCTTTCTCAGATGGTTTCTTAGCACAAAATACTTTTAGGTGTCAAGTTTATTTTCGATGCATGTGTTTGAAAACATTCTCCATAACAGCAAATATCTTTTCTAAGATCATAAATGAAAGCACAAGTTGTGTTATTTTCAAACGCATGTTTTTACAATAAATATAGTTCATAAAATCCCACTGAAGCCAGAACAGGTTATTCCACTTGGGACAGGGGAGCTAAACACTATTAGGGATATTTAAACATGGCATCCTGGGCTAGTATAAATAATGTTTAAACATTTAAATGTATTGTTTTCATGTTAATTTAAATGGCTAAGCATGGATATAACAAAGAAGGAAAGAAATATGCTCTAGGATTCCACAATCTGTGCAACATTTCATCTAATTCTTACAAAATTTCAAATAAGGAAAATGAACATTTTCCCAACAGAACTAAAACAGGGACACAATTTAATCTCATTTTAAAGGGGAAAAATGGAGCTCTCTACAATGGCCAGTACACAAAATCTTTCAGAAAAACAGATAAGCCATACCTTCATTCTAAAAAGATGTACACAATAACTCTTTGTTAAAATCTCTCTCTCTCTCTCTCTCTCTGTTTCTCTCTGTCTCTATCTCTTTCTCACTCCACACACATCCACAACCACCCCCCCACACAAATATTGCTTTTTAAATCTGCTTGTTAATATTAAAAAATCAGATTCCATGTATTCTCTTTGTCTTCATGTTCATCTCAAATTTCTACATCCAGTAGATGTAAAGATCAGTTTCTGGTATCTTCAGTGTCAAAAAGAATTTGCACTGGACATCTATTAAAAACTCCAGGTGAGATTGTCTTGAGTTATTGCAGTAGGAGAGAGACTGCAGTATAGAACTGAGCTCAACTTCTGATACAGCAAAGATAGCTGGGGATTTATGGTGAATGTACAGAATGAGAAAGGTAGTAGACAGAAAATTATCACAGGAACTTGATTAGTTATCAAGGTGGGGAAGATGAAGATCTTGATTAGATATCAAGTGTGGGGTTTCCATACAAAATGGGGTCAATAGGCCAAAGATAGGTCCTAGTGAAGTTTGTTCAAGAAGGGAATCCTTGTCATCAGTGAGTCATCACTATATTCTTTGTGTTTGGGGTTGAAATCTTAATATTAGATACTCACTGACTGTAGAGCCAGGAAGGTCCTGAAAGATCAGCTCCTTCTCTAAGATGAGAGAACTGAGGCCTTAGAGAAGCTATAAGCAATCTATACAAAGTCATGTGCTAGTAGGTGGGAAAGACCCACTAGACATAGCTTTCCAGAGCCTAAGTCAAGGGAGCTGTTTTCTTAAACATTCTTTCTTTCTTTCTTTTTTTTTATTCTTTTATTCTTTTTTATTTATTTATTTATTTATTTATTTATTTATTTATTTATTCTTATGTTAATCCCCATACATTACATCATTAGTTTTAGATGAAGTGTTCCATGATTCACTGTTTGTGCATAACACCCAGTGCTCCATGCAGAATGTGCCCTCCTCAATACCCACCACCAGGCTAACCCATCCTCCCACCCCCCTCCCCTCTAGAACCCTATTTGTTTTTCAGAGTCCATCGTCTCTCATGGTTCGTCTACCCCTCCGATTTCCCCCGCTTCATTCTTCCCCTCCCGTTACCTTCTTCTTCTTCTTCTTTTTTTTTTTTAACATATATTGCATTATTTGTTAAACATTCTTTCTTATCTATTATGCTAGAAATTCCCCCATTTTCCTATTTTAAAAACCAGCAGACTTTTTTCTTTAGCCAAAATGCTTCCCTGGTAAAGTTATGCAGGTGCTATCTAAATCAATAAACAAAAATTGTCTATGTTCATTTCCTAACTACCCCACAATTAAATTGCTGCTACATAATTCTAAGCACAAACATAAGTGTTAAGTGAATTAAAGGAATGAATGAGTAAATGAACTTCTCTCAAACTATTCCAAGACATAAAAAATATATAATATTCTTTAATGAGTTATTTTGCAGTTCATACATATCCTTTCATAATCCTGGAAGAGGTTCACTTTATTTATTTATTTATTTATTTATTTATTTATTTATTTATTTAATTTATTTATTTAAAGGAGGTTCACTTTTAACCTGATTAAAATTTCTATATTGTGAACTTTAATGGACATTATCATTTTAAATAAAACTCTTTCCCAAAGATTCCTTTTACCAAAGATATTGTTTTAACCAGGTGAAATATGTTGACCCCACATATCTGGATTTTTCATCTCTTAAATCATTATGTGTGTTTTTCTTACTTGAAATTTTCCATTTTTCAGAATACTGCTGTCTCATTTCATTTCTTTGTCTTATGGTCATCCAGCTTTGATCTGCTTTTGATTTAGCTCTTTCATTTTTCTTGTCACCACAGGACTGATAAGAAAAGAGAAGGTTTCTTGCACCTACAAACACAAATTTATTTAATTTTGGTCGCTCACTCATCACTCTGTGTTTAAGACCATGGCATCTGAACTCCAGCTCAAAGTTTGGCCTACCTCTATGCCTAAGTTAGTCATGACTAAAATGGAGATGTTAATAGATTCTATCTCATAGAATTTGGTAGAAGATAAAGTAAGTTATTTCATGAGAGGTCCTTAAATTAAAACCTCAACACACGTAAATTACTCAAAAAGTAATATGTTTGTATTAAACTCTCAGTGAATTTTCTTTCCAAAGATGGAGACTATTCTCAATTGTACTTACATAATTATTTTACAAAATTTGTGCTAATAAAACTTTTTCACTAAAGACTGTTTGAAGTAATATTATTTCCATTTTAAATTCAGACTGCTCCCATCCTTTGTTCTAACTCAGAAAACCATCTGTCTCCTGGGGACTTTTTATCAGAGTCCTCATGGCTGTTCTAATACATTTGGAGACTTCTTATACTAGCCAATCACACCATCATCTTCTTCACTTAGAAGAATGACCTTGTTTCCCACCTCACTGTGATTAAGTTCACCTTTCTCTTTGAATTGTTTTCTACATCAAAATGTTCTTGACCCATTTACTCCCCACTTGTATCATAAGAAAAATTTCCTCTGCTCTTGTGAGTCTAACTAATCAGTGCGCCAACCCTCTTTAATCTCTCTTTCCATATTCTCCAGGCCTTGAGACATCCATTAGATTTGTTTGCATCTTTAAACTCTCTCATTGTAACTGGATTTTTCTTGTTTTTTTTGTTGTTGTTCTCGTTTTTAATAAGGTTCTGGGCTCTCCTTGTCCTGATCTTGCCCTTTCTTCCATAATCCTCCTCTTTTTACCCTTCTATTTCTTTTTTTTTTAAGATTTTATTTATTTATTTGACAGAGAGAGACACAGTGAGAGAGGGAACACAAGCAGGGGGAGTGGGAGAGGGAGAAAAAGGCCTCCCGCAGAGCAGGGAGCCCAATGCAGGGCTCGATCCCAGGACCCTGGGATCATGACCTGAGCCGAAGGCAGACGCTTAATGACTGAGCCACTCAGGCACCCCTCCCTTCTATTTCTTAGGGTTATCTTTTCCTGTTCCTCTACTTGACTGGAATTGTTCTCACAGGACTAATGACTGTCAATTAACAAATTATTTCAGTTCCTATGCTTCTTAATGTTAATAGCACAGTATTTTAATCTTCTTTTTCTTCCTTCATTCTCCCATTTTTTCTCTCAAAAACCATTTGTTGAAAACCTGCCAGGTACCAGTTTCTATAACCAAGACAGTACAATACATATCACAAAAGATCCTTGCCACTCAGGAATTCCTTATCTGGTGGGTGATATATATGGTTAATTTCACTGTACTACAAGGGGAAATTGATCATTCCATTGAAAAAGATACAAGTAAGATTATTTTATTTCCTTGATGCCATAAACTTTATGCCTTTCTTTGAAGGATTTTTATTTTGAAGCTGTAGTGGATGACGGCACTTTTCTTTTGGTAGCAGTTGAAATATAATGAAGGGACCTTGTCTTAGAGTGTGTTGATCAGCTCTACACAATGACTGTTGGTTGTATGGTGCTCTCAGGTGAAGAACACCTTTGGGAAGCCACATACATATAGCCACAAAGCTATAAGGATGCTTTAGAATTTACTTAACCTTGGGTGTGTTAATATGTGTCTACATAGGAAACATATATTTACATTTTAACCCAAGGTAGAGGCAAATTTATTGGAAAGAGCACTGGCTAGAGATTAAGGAGATTGCATTTCTAATCCTGGCCCTGGAGATCATTAGCTAAACTAGAGGAAATCCCTTAATTAGTCTGTGCTTCAATATACTCATCAAAATAAATTGGCTCAGTCCTTGAACATTTTCTCTTCTTTGTTTACATTTGTGTCCTAGATGATTTCATGCAGTCATATGGCTTTAAATACCATAATTGCACTGACAACTTTCAAATGTATAATTCCAACACATAACTTTTTTTTCTCCTCAAATCCAGTTCTGTGTATTTAATCTACTCCTAATTGTTGCCTCCAACTGAGCATCTATTAGAATTTTAAGCTTTTAGTATCCAGAGTAAACTCCTCATTACCCAGAATTCTTCCCCATCTTGATAAATGGCAACTCCAGACTGTCTGAAGCAATGTTTCTACTCCAAACCTGACTCATTCTTTATTTTAACTCAGAAAACCATTTATCTATCTCCTGTGGACTTCCGATCACAGTAAATGGTAATTCCATCTTTTCAGTTGTATAGACCAAAAACCTTGGAATCATCCTTGACAATTCTCTTATACCTCATATCTGATCTGAGAGCACATACTCTTGGATCTATTTTTTAAATAAATACAGGGGACACCTGTGTGGCTCAGTCGGTTAAGTGTCTGACTCTTGATTTCAGCTCAGGTCATGATCTCAGGGTTGTGAGATTGAGCCCCATGTTAGGCTCTACACTGGGTGTGGAGCCTGCTTAAGATTCTTTCTCTCCCTCACCCTCTGCCCCTCCCTACCCACCTCCAATAAATACATACATTAATTAATTAATTAAATACTGAATCGGACCACTTGTTACTACTTGCTAAAACTAAAGAACAAAGCTGCCATCATCTTCCATCAGAGCTCTTACAATAAAATTCTATCTAGTTTCCCTGATTCAACATTTGTACTCCTCACCAATTGCTATTTACACAAAATAGCTTCAGTGACACTTTAAAAATTTAGGTATGATCATGTCATTCTGTCACATTCAGAATTCAGTTGTGGTCAGAATAAAACTCTAAATCCTCATCACAGCCTACAAATCTAAATAATCTGAACCTTGCCTACCTCTTCAGCTTAGTTTTAACCATTTTTGCCCTCATTCACTTACACTGGCCTCCTTGCTACCCCTCATACATACCAAATACATACCCACTTGAGGACATTTGCCTCCCCTCACCACCCCTGAAGCAACTTCTTCCTCAGTTTGTTACTTGGCCCTTTCCAATCTTCCGTTAGGCCTATCCTCAAATACCACTGCCATTGAGAATACTTCCCTAATACTCTCTGGGACTATAGCTCCTATTCTACTCACCCCTTCTTTTTTTTTGATAGTACTTCTATACATAGAGTACTTCTATATATCACACTTATACTATATATAAGTACTTCTATATATACACACTTAGTGATACATACATATGCATGTACATACATATATATATAATACACACACATACTTTATTCTTACACTATTTATATCCACACTGACATGTAAGCATTATGAGAACATTATCTGTTTTATTTCCTACCAGGGCAGGAACATAGTAGCACTCAGCATTAGTAATTTTTTTTTTTTAACTCATTACCCAAGGAAATAAGACAAGCTTTCCCACAAAGAAGGTGGTCTTATATATGATGGTTGTGTTGACAAGATAGAAACATGGGAGGGACATTTTAAGAGGAAGGACTAGCAGAGAATAGTAGTACCTCTATTTAGTTCCATATTTAATTTTGAATAAGAATGAACAAGGAAATATTGTAGCAATAGATATATAAGCCAAAAATCATACATTATTATTGGGTTTCTTTTAACTTCCTTCTTTTTTTTGTTTTTTTTTGGATTTTTAAAAAAATTTTATTAGGTTATGTTAGTCACCATACAATACATCATTAGTTTTTGATGTAGTGATCCACGATCCATTGTTTTCATATGGATTTCTTTTAACTTCTATGGAGGCAATAGTCCCAAAAGGAATGCCCTGGGTTTAAGTATAATATCACTTCAAGGACCTTATTAATTTTTATTTTACTTCAAATGATAACCAAGCTAATCTTTTTCCAGGAAAACAATAGACCATCCATTTTAGTCCTTAGAGTAAGAGTAGCTAGCAAAATTTTAAAGAGGTGTGTATACATGTGTGTATACATGGGTAAGACAGTCACACTTAACCACTTTAATATGTCAAAAGTTTCTATTATCAAGACAAGAATCATTAATGATGTCTTATATTTGTAGAGCACTCTATAGTTTCAAAATGTGTTCACATTATTCCAACAGTCTATTACTGTGCATAATAGGTGCCATCACTCTCACTAAGGTGGTTAAGGGGCAGCACACTGTGTGTGTGTGTGTGTGTGTGTGTTAGGGGAAAGTCATGGATAAACAACTTTATTAATGATAGATAAGAAAGATGTGAAAGGAGTTCTGATATGTTGTTAGAAAGCAGATGGACCAAAGACATTAGGCTGACCTCATCCTAGAGAAGGTTAAAAGGATGCTTACCCAGAACTGCCTCTGAAGATATTTGCTTAGCAGGCCTATTTGGCTGAGATGAGAAATGGGTAGGAAATTCATATTTTTGTCTATCATGGCTGACATTTTATAATGTTTAAGAATTCTGAAGGAACATTTATCACCCAAATAAATTAGAACATATGCATTGTATTGTGGGATGTCTAATCAGAAACCCCAAGGCAGTTGGATACTCATGTGAATGCTTTGAGGAAAGTCTGGAGTATGACATGGCCTATTCTGGTGCACAGGGAAGATTGATGTCTAAGGATATTTAAACATTGATTATAAAATGGTTGAAGATATGAGGTAAGTCCATTTTATTCAGTTACTGACAATAAATATTATATTAGCTGAATTTTGTTGAGCATTTACTATGTGCCAGATGCTATGCTAAGAATATTATAAACATTTTCTTGTGTAACTCCATCAACCAACCTACTAGGTAGACACTATCAGTTTCTCATTAAAAGGACACTTAGACTTAGATTAAGCAATTTATCAAAGGTCACAGATAATGTTTTGTTACCAAACCAATTCAAACAAAGATCAGTATAAGCGGAAAATACAGACACTTAACTATGACATTATTGAGTATGTTGATGGCCTATCTGATAGGTAGAATAATGCCACCTCCTCCCCAAGATATCCATATCCTAATCCCTAGATTATTTTCTCATAGGTCTGAAGGCTAGAAGTCCAAGATCAGTGTCAGTAGGTTTAATTTCTCCAGAGGATTTTCCTCAGTTTGCAGACAAGCCACCTTCTCCATATGTCCTTACATGGTCTTTCCTCTGGGTATTCACACACCTAGTGTCTCTGCATCCAAATTTATTCTTGTAAGGATATCAGCCAGTGGACTAAGCCCATCCTAATGGGCTCATTCTAACTTAATCACCACTTTAAAGGCCCTATCTCCAAATATAGTCATATTCTGAGGTATTGGTGATTAGGGCTTCAACATATGAATTTTGGGGGAAAGTATTCCACATATGAATTCAGCCCATTACAAACTCCAAGTCAAGCACAGTGGAGTAGGCAGCTGTAACTTTCTCCTCTAGATAAGGGAGAGGGACTTCCACAAAACTGCTTAGTATGTTAAAAACGTGTTCTCTGAAGCTGGAAGATGAACACAGAGGGCTTATAGCTGACTCAAGGCTCAGAAAACCATGTGACCTATGCATTTAAGATATAAATTTTTTTTTTTCTGGGAAAGGGAGGTATTCTCATTTTCTATGAATGAGAAAGGGGCCACATGGGAGAGAGAAACAGCATGAGGTTATTGGTGTTCTATTAAAGAGGGTACCTATGAGGTAGAGGACCCTAGTAGCAGAGGACTGGAGGCAAACTTTGACATTACTAGGGGCTGTGGAAAAATTTGAAAATAAGTCTCTAGAAATAGACACCACACTCATCAGCTCAAATCAAAGGATCAGAAGCAGAGAAATCAGCAATAGGGATATGCAAACAAAACACAAAACAAAATAAAAAACTTAAAATACCTATAAGAAAAAGGGTCAGTTTAAAATCTAAGCCCAAATAATGCAAAACTAGCAGAAAATAGATCTTTCTGCTTCCTTTCTACTCCTTATTTACAGAATTTACAGCTGTTGGAAACTGGACAAGTAGGATAGAAAAAGAGAGAACTATCTTGAGTTCTAAACCCATTTCCAAGATAGGTTTCTAGTCTGAAAAAGGCTGAAATTTGGGGAGGGGAGAATATTTAATGTTAATTCAAGTTTCAAATATTGATTATTATCTTGAACTCTCATTCTATATTTTAAATGTGTTACTTAAAATAACAGGACAAATGTTCTGCTGATAAAGAACAGCTCCCCTAACCCCCTCACCCTCCAATAAAGGCCTTTATTTGTGTCATTTGCCCTTCTCTGTGGTGTAAGTTCTCTCACCATGACTAATTTCTATCTCTCAACATGAGGTCACTGAAAACAGTGTTGGAAAGAGATGCACAATTGTGCCCCTCAGGTCTGTAAATTGGTCCCAGCACACCACCTTTAGGATTATCAAAACGAAGAGCAGAGGTGGACTTACTGAAACACACATCAGGCTTCAGGTCCTTAATGCCACAAGCCTGGAATCAGCTCTAGCAATGTGGTAGCATGGTCATTGGTTTTGTAAATTTTGTAAATTATATTTTAATCACAATATGTATGGCTGTTTTATTCCACCCTGCCTTCTCATCATCACACTTGCCTTCCAATCATGTATTTGATGTGGTCATGGATACTTTCAGAATCCAGCTGCAGAGAAGTTGAGTTGTATACTTCCACTTGGATTCTGTGGAATATATTTATGTCCTTAATCGCTTCTATGAATAGTTTATGTATTGCTGGCTATCCAGGTATAGCAATGGTTCCCAGCAATCCCTCTGCTGCCTGGTGCACAGACTCCTTTGGCACCATTACATAAAAGAGTAGAGCCACACATCACATTGTGACTTTAGTGTTTCCTTGCTATCACTGGCACCAAGAGCATGTGAGTAGTGGAAGAAGAAACATTGTTTGTAATATATAGATTCAGAAATTTGATAAAACTTCAACATCTGATGGCTCATACAAAAAGAAAACCTGAGAAATTTCCCCAAATTCAAAATGATCTTAAAAATTTAACAGAAGGTGTGAAGCTGAAGAAACTTTGTAAATAATAATGTGGTTTTCTTTTGCTAAATTACAATAAAAACTGATGTATTTTTCTATGAAAAAATGTCATTATAGAATTGTTGGAATGTGAAGGTAATCAAAGAACACATTGCTAAAAAATATATGAAAATGGGTATTACATGAGTGTTTCAGGCAGGTAATTGATATGAATACAGCAGAGTTTTCATGAGAAAGATATTTTAAAAGATTTTATTTAAATCCCAGTTAGTTAACATATAGTGTAATATTAATTTCAGGTATACAATGTAGTGATTCAAAACTTCCATACATCACCCAGTACTCATCATAACAAGTGCACTTTTTAATCCCCATCACCTATTTAAACCATCCCCCACCCACCTCCCTTTTGGTAACCATCAATTTGTTCTCCATAGTTCAGAGTTTGTTTCTTGGTTTGCCTCTCTCTCTTTTTTCCATTTGCTCATTTGTTTTGTTTCTTAAATGCCACATATGGGTGAAATCATATACTATTTGTCTTTCTCTGACTGACTTATTTCACTTAGCATTATATTCTCTAGCTCCATCCATGTCATTGCAAATGGCAAGATTTCATTCTTTTTCATAGCTGAGTAATACTCCATTATATATATCTAACACATCTTCTTTATCCATCATCAATCGATGGACACTTGGGCTGTTTCATTAATTTGGCTATTGTAGGAAATGCAACTATAAACATAAGGATACATGGACAACTTTGAATTTTATTGTTTGGGTAAATACTTAACAGTGCAATTGCTGGATCATAGGGTAGTTCTACTTTTAATTTTTGAGTAACCGGCATATTGTTTTTCATGGCTGCATGAAAAACAGTGGCTTTTCAGTGGCTGTACCAGTTTGCATTCCCACCAATGGTGCAAGAGGGTTCCTGTTTCTTCACATTCTCACCAACACCTGTTTTTTCTTGTGTGTGCTGATTTTAGCCATTCAGACAGGTATGAGGTGACATCTCATTGTAGTTTTGAATTGCATTTCACTGATGGTAAGTGATAAGCTTCTTTTCATGTATCTGTTTGTCATCTGCATGTCTTCTTTGGAAAAGTGTACATTCATGTCTTCTGCTCATTTCTTAACTTGATTATTTTTTTGGGTGTTGAGTTTGATAAATTCTTTATAGATTTTGGATACTAACCCTCTCTCAGATATGTCATTTGCAAATATCTTCTGCCATTCCATAGGTTGCCTTTTAGTTTTGCTGATTGTTTCCTCTGATGTGCAGAAGAATTTTTTATTTTGATGCTAGTACCAAATAGTTTACTTTTGCTTTTGTTTCCCTTGCCTCAGAAGACCTATCTAGAAAGAAGTTGCTAAGGCTGATGTCAAAGAAGTTATGGCCTGTGTTCTCTTATAGGATTTTTATGGTTTCAGGTCTCACATTTAGTTCTTTAATCCATTTTGAATTTGTTTTTGTGTATGGTACAAGCAAGTGTTCCAGTTTTATTCTTTCGCATGTTGATGTCCAGTTTTCCCAACACCATTTGTTGAAGAGACAGTCATTTTCCCATTGGATGTCCTTTCCTTTTTTGTCAAAGATTAGTTGACCATATAATTGTAGGTTCATTTCTGAGTTTTCTATACTGTTCTATTGATCTATGTGTCTGTTTTTATGCCAGTACCATACTGTTGTAATTAGTAAAGCTTTGTAGTATAACTTGAAGTCTGGAATTGTGATACCTCCAGCTTTGCTTTTCTTTTACAAGATCGCTTTGGCTATTTGGGTTTTTTTGTGGTTCCACACAAATTTTAGGAAAGTTTGTTCTAGCTCTGTTATAAAGCTATTGGTATTTTGATAGGGATTGCATTAAATGTGTAGACTGCTTTGGAGAGTATAGATATTTTAACAATATTTGTTCTTCCTACCCATGAGCATAGAATCTCTTTCCATTTCTTTGTGTCATTTTCAATTTCTTTCATAACTGATCTATAGTTTTCAGAGTACAGATCTTTTACCTCTTTGAGGGGTTAGGTTTATTCCTAGGTATTTATGGTTTTTGGTGCAATTGTAAATGGGACTGATCCCTTAATTTCTTTTCTGCTGCTTCATTATTGGTTTAGAAAAATGCAACAGATTTCAGTACATTGATTTTGTATCCTGTCACTTTACTGAATTTGTTTATCAGTTCTAGCAGTTTCTTAGTGGAGTCTTTCAGGTTTTCTACATATAGTATCATGTCATCTGCAAATACTGAAAGTTTTACTTCTTCCTTACCGATTTGGATGCCTTTTACTTTTATGTTTTCTGATTGCTGTGGCTAGGACATTCAGTATCAGGTTGAATAAAGTGGTGACAGTGGACATCCATGTCTTGTTCCTGACCCTAGGGGAAAAGCTGAGAAAGAGGTTTGTGATATTTGAAAGTTTTAAAAATGTGTATATTCTTATGATTTCTTTTTTCTTTCTTAATAAATATTCATTTTTAATGTAATTTGTACATTTGTGTTTGTTTTCTTAAGGAAATTACTTCAAATTATATGTTTTAGACCCTTTAAAATCTGCATATTCCTCTGTCTAAGAGAAAAGAGGAAAATCCTAAAATTATGGGACTTTCTCATGTTTAACCCAGAGGCAAGGGATGATTACCTGCACTAATAAGTTTTAAAGGAACATTGGGAAACAAAAGTAATTTGGTTTGATTTTGCCAAAAATCAATCTTGCTCAATATACTGTTATTCTCACCTTGGTGTTATTTCTCTCTGAGCTTCTTCTTTTGGAGGATTTGGATCAGTTCTCTTATGCCTAGTAGCATGGGGTTCTAATTGAGGTAGAACCTGGCATTCACTACATTCTTCATTCATATCTAGCACCTACTGAAACTGCCTAAACTGAGTTATCTCTGTTCTCCTTCACAGACATATTCTATGTATTTTTTAACAATTTTGAAAAATGGAACAGAGAAGTGTTGTCATTTAATACAAAATCTAGGCTACCTTTGGAATTTGGCAAGACTTCTTTTTTTTTCTTTTAAGTGATTTATCTGTTATAGTCAGAGGGAATTAAGATGATTATCATGCAATTTCAGTCATAAAGAAAAGAAAACCACTATCTTGTCTTTCCAGCAAAAATCCATTCATTGATACAGAAACTTAGAAAAGCAGGAGTGGTGATCCATTTTGTAGGGAAAGAGCATGCATTTCTAAACCTTTATAATTCCATCTGAAAGTGTTTGTCTTTTCAAATCTATACTTTTTGCTACAAAATTGGGTAGGGAAAAAATAAGCTTAACATTGGTTGTTTTATATACCTTTTACAATATTAGCAGAAATAATAACAAGAGTTTCTATATTTCAAGGTATATCAAAACTATTAAAAGAGATTGAGTGTTGGTAAGATGGCAGAGGAGTAGGGTGACCCTAAGCTTGCCTTCTCATTCAAACACAACTAGATAAATATCAAATCATTCTGAACACCTGAAAAATCAATGAAAAGTCTTAAAGAACAAAGCTGCATGTTTACAAACCAGAAAAAATGACCCACAGAAGACAGAAATTCACCCCAAAAGAGAGGACAGGAAGAAATGACAGCCAGAGATTTAATACAATGCAGATATAAGTAAGATGTCTGAACTAGAACTCAAAACCACAATTATAAGGATACTAACTGGGCTTGGAAAAAAGCACAAAAGACACTAGAGAAAGCCTTATTGCAGAGATAAAAGAACTAAAATCTAGTCAGGCCAAAATTTAAAATGCTATAACCAAGATGTAAACTCGAATGGATGTCATAAAAATGAGGATGGATGAATCAGAGGAATGAATCAGTGATATAGAAGATAAAATTATGGAAAATAATGAGGCTGAAAGAAGAGGGAAACAAAGGTAATGGATCATGAAGGTAGACTTAGGGAACATGACTTATTAAAATGGAATAACATTCATATCATAGGAGTCCCAGAAGATTAAGAGAGAGAAAAAGGGGCAGAAGGTTTATTCAAGGATATTATAGCTGAAAACTTCCCTAATTGGGGGAGGATACAGGCATCAAAATCCAAGAAGAGAATTCTTATTAAGTTCAACAAAAGCCCTCCATTGTCAAGGCATATCATAGTCAAATTCACAAAATACACAGACAAGGAAAGAATCTTGCAAGCAGCAAGGGAATAAAAAATTCCTTAACCTACAAGGGAAGGCAGATTAAGTCCAGAGCAGATTTGTCTAAAGAAACTTAAGGCCAGAAGAGAATGGCAGGATATATTCAACATGCTGAATGGGAAAAATATGCAGTTAAGAATACTTTATCTAATACGGCTCTCTACAGAATAGAAGCAGTGATAAACACTTTCCCAGACAACAAAAACTAAAGGAGTTTGTGACCACTAAACCAGCCCTGCAAGAAATATTAAAGGGGACCCTTTGAGTGGGGAAACAAAGACCAAAGGAACAAAGAATAGAAAGGACCAGAGAACATCACCAGAAACACCAACTCTATATGTAACACGATGACACTAAATTAGTATCTTTCAATAATCCCTATAAATGTAATGGACTAAATGCTCCAATCAAAAGACATACAGTATTAGAATAGAAAACAAAACAAAACAAAACAAGATCCATCTATATGCTGCCAACAAGAGACTTGTTTTAGATGTGAAGACACCTGCAAATTGAAAGTGAAAGGATGGAGAACAATCTATCATGCTAATGGACATCAAAAGAAAGCCAGAGTAGCCATACTTATATCAGACAAACTAGATTTTAAAACAAAGACTCTAACAAGAGATGAAGAAGGACATTATATCATAGCTAAAGGGTCTATCCATCAAGAAGATCTAACAATTGTAAATATTTCTGCTACAACTTGGGAGCATCCAAATTTGTAAAACAATTTATAACAAACAAAAAGAAATGAATTGATAATAATACAATAATAGTCAGGGATTTTAACACCCCACTTACATGAATGGACAGATCATCTAAGCAGGAAATCAACAAGGAAACAAAGGCTGTGAATAACATACTGGACTAGATAGACTTAAAAGGTATATTCAAAACATTTCATCCTAAAACAGCAGAATAGAGTGCACATGGAACATTCTCCAGAATAGATCACATACTGGGTCACAAATCAGCCCTCAACAAGTGCAAAAAGATTGAGAGCATACCATGAATATTTTCTAACCACAACACTATGAAACTTGAAGTCAACCACAAGAAAAAGTTGGAAAGACCACAAATACATGGAGGTTAAAGAACATCCTACTAAAGAATGAATGGGTTAACCAAAAAATTAAAGAAGAAATAAAAAAGTACATGGAAGCAAATGAAGATGAAAACATAACAGTCCAGATCCTTTGGGATGCAGTAAAGGCAGTCCTAAGAGGAAAGTATATTGTAATACAAGCCTACCTCAAGAAGCAAAAAAAAGTCTCAAATATGCAACCTAACCTTTCACCTAAAGGAGCTAGAAAAAGAACAAATGAAGCCTAAAGCCAGTAGAAGAAGGGAAATAACAGATTAGACCAGAAATAAATCATATAGAAACAAAACAAAACAAAACCCAGTAGAATGGATCAACAAAACTAAGAGGTGGTTCTTCAAAAGAATTAATAAAATTGATAACCCCCTAGACAGACATATCAAAAAGAAAAGTAAAAGAACCCAAATAGATAAAATCATGAATGAAAGAGGAGAGATCACAATAAACGCAACAGAAATACAAATAATTATAAGAGAATACTATGAAAAAATGTATGCCAATGAACTGGGCAACATAGAAGAAATGAATAAATTCTCAGAAACATACAAACTGCCAAAACTGAAATAGGAAGAAATAGAAAATTTGAACAGACTCATAACCAGCAAAGAAATTGAATCAGTAATCAAAAATCTCCCAACAAACAAAAGTCTATGGACAGATGGATTCTCAGGGAAATTTACCAGACATTTAAAGAAGAGTTAGTACCTATTCTTCTCAAACTGTACCAAAAAATAAAAATGGTTGGAAAACTTCCAAACTCAAGGTATGAAGCCAGTATTACCTTGATTCCAAAACGAGACAATGACTGCACTGAAAAAGGGAATTATAGGCCAATATCCCTAATGAACATGGATGCAAAACTTTTCAACAAAACACTAGCAAATCGAATCCAACAGTTAACCATTCACCATGATCAAGTCAGGTTTATTCCTGGGCTGCAGGGGTGATTCAATATTTGCAAATCAACCAATGTGATATACCACATTAATAAAAGAAAAGATAAGAACCATATTATCCTGTCAATCGATGAAGAAAAAGCATCCTTTCTTGATAAAAACCCTCAACAAAGTAAGGATAGATGGAACATAACTCAAGATCATAAAGGCCATTATATGAAAGACCCACAGCTACTATCATCCTCAATGGGGAAAAACTGAGAACTTTCCCCTAAAGGTCAGGAACAAGACAAGGATGTCCACTCTCACCACTTTTTAGTACTAGAAGTCTTAGCCTTAGCAGTCAGACAACAAAAAGAAAAAAAAGGCATCCAAATTGGCAAGGAAGAAGTAAAACTTTCACTATTTGCAGACATGATACTCCATGTAGAAAACCTGAAAGGCTCCATCAATAAATTGTTAGAATTAACACATGAATCCAACAAAGTAGTAAAAGATCTGTACTCTGAAAACTATAGATCACTTATGAAAGAAATTGAAGAGGACACAAAGAAATGGAAAAGCATTCCATGCTCATGGATTGGAAGAACAAACATTGTTAAAATATCTATACCACCCAAAGCAATCTACACATTTAATGCAATCCCTATTAAAATACCACGAGAACAAAGAATCCTAAAATTTGTATGGAACAACAAAAGACCCTGAATAGCCAAAGCAATCCTGAAAAAGAAAAACAAAACTGGAGGCATCATGATTCTAGATTTCAAGTTATATTACAAAGTTGTAATGATCAAGACAGTATGGTACTGGCACAAAAACAGAGACATAGATCAATGGAACAGAACAAAGAATCCAGAATTGGACCCACAACCATATGGTCAACTAATCTTTGACAAAGCAGGAAAGACTATCCAATAGAAGAAAGACAGTCTCTTCAACAAATGATGTTGGGAAAACTGGACAGCAACACACAGAAGAATGAAACTTGACCATTTTCTTACACCATACACAAAAACAAATCAAAATGAATTAAAGACCTAAATGTGTGACAGGAAACCATAAAAATCCTAGAACACAAGTGGCAACCTCTTTGACATTGGCCACAGCAACTTCTTACTAGACATGTCTTTGCAGGCAAAAGAAACAAAAGCAAAAATGAAGTACTGGGATTTCATCAAGACAAAAATCTTCTGCATAGTGAAGGAAATAATCAGCAAAAGTAAAAGGCGAACTACAGAATGGAAGAATATGTTTGCTAGTGACAGTATCTGATAAAGAGTTAGTATCCAAAATCTATAAAGAATTTATCAAACTCAACACACAAAAAATAAATAATCCAGTTAAGAAATGGGCAAAAGACATGAATATACACTTTCACAAAGAAGACATCCATATAGCTAACAGATACAGAAAAAGATGCTCAACATCACTCATCATCATCATGGAAATACAAATCAAAACCCCGATGAGATATTGCCTTAAACCTGTCACAGTGGCTAAAATTAACAACACAGGAAACAATAGGTGTTGGTGAGGATATTGAGAAAGGGGAAACTCTTACACTGTTGGTGAGAATGCAAATTTGTGCAGCCACTCTGGAGAACTGTATGGAGGTTCCTCAAAAAGTTAAAAGTAGAACTACCCTATGATCCAGCAACTGTACTACTAGGTATTTACCCAAAGGATACAAAAATACTGATTTGAAGGGACACATACACCCTGATGTTTATAGCAGCATTATCAACAATAGCCAAACTGGAGAAGACCAAATGTCCATCAACTGATGAATAGATAAAAAGAGGTGGTATATAAATACAATAAAATAATACTCAGCCATCAAAAAGAATGAAATCTTGCCATTTGCAATGACATGATTGGAGCTAGATTGTATTATGCTAAGTGAAATAAGTGAATCAGAGAAGACAAATACTGTATGGTCTCACTCATAGTGGGATTTAAAAAACAAAATAGATGAACATATGAGAAGGGGGAAAAGAGCAAAAGGAGAGAGGGAAACAAACCATAAGAGACTCTTAACCATAGAGAACAAACTGAGGGTTAATGGAGGGAGGTGGATGGGGTATGGACTAGTTGGGTGATGGGTATTAAGGAGGGCACTGGTTTTGATGAACACTGGGTGTTGTATGTAAGTGATGAATCACTAGATTCTACTCCAAAACTAATATTGTACTGTATGTTAACTAACTAAAATTTATATTAAAAAAAGAGAGAGAGATTGAGGGTTGAGTGTGGAATTCTACCAATAAGATGAAAATCAGGCTGCAGAGTATTTTTGAGGTATTGACTAAAACAAACTTTATTTTGACCATGTATGTTTACACATAAATTCCTTAATCAGATCAAAATGAGAAAAAAAGTCAGTCATTAGATGACTTAAAAGATTTTAATTTTTTCCAAGACAAATTTGCTGATATACTTTTATCAATCATGCTAGAGATTGCTCTTTGAAGAAGAAATAATGCATTTTATAATAATGATACATCAAATAATCTAAATTGTGTTAGACAATACTCTCATTTTGCATTACCTAACCTAAATTTTAAGTCTTTAAGAGAAGCATTTTAAAATCTTAAAATTTCTTGGGTCACCTGGGTGGCTCAGTCTATTAAGTGTCTGCCTTCTGCTCAGGTCATGATCCCAGGGTCCTGGGATCGAGCCCCACATCAGGCTCCTTGCTCAGTGGGGAGCCTGCTTCTCCCTCTCCCTCCGCCTGCCACTCACCCTGCTTGTGCTCTTTCTCTCTCTCTGTCAAATGAATAAATAAAATCTTAAAAAAATAAAATAAAATAAATAAAATCTTAAAATTTCTCTTTATGAACACTTGTGCTCCTGAAATTTGCTTACAAGCCACACTTACTTATAAACATATTAGGGGAGCAGTTAGAGAGCAGCCTTTGGAGGTAAGCATAACTAGGTTGGATTCCTGATCTGCTATTTATTACCAGGTTACTTAGTCTCTTCAAGTTTCTTCTTCTTCTTTTTTTTTTTTAAGATTTTATTTATTTATTTATTTATTTATTTATTTATAGCGTGAGGGGGGAAGGGGAAGAGGGAGAGGGACAGAGAGCATCTCAAGAAGACTCTACACTGAGCACAGAACACGATGTGGGGCTTGATCTCATGATCCTGCAATCATGACCTTAGCCAAAATGAGGAGTGAGATGCTTTAACTGACTGAGCTACCAGGCACCTCTCTAGAAATTAGGACAATGGTAACTACCATTTTCTGTCATTTTCAGGATTGTAAGGTTATCTTTACATTTGACACAAAGTTTAGTGGTAGGTCAAGAAGTTCCTTTTTTTCCCCCATATCATCCTTATCCTGTGACATGTTGTGAAGTTAATGGGTTTTTAAGATGTGAACTAGGTTTTCTGGACTGAAGGGAGAGGAGACAGAGGAAGAGCAGAGAAACATATTAAAAATTCAGCATTTTAAATGGACAAATGGAACTTCATTTACTGTAAGAGAGAGCTAAGATTCTGTAACGTGATCCTAAAGTATCAGATTCTCTCTCTGATTTAGACATTATATATAAATGAGCCTTCTTTATATGTAATGCACTATTAAAAAATACAAAGTCATTTTAAATATAATCATAAAAATTGATGTTTAAATTCTCTTATTTTGAAAAAAATAAATTATCTTATTTTGTTTTTGGTAAATACATGAAATGTTTAAGGGTCAAATTTATAGCCATTTTTATAATTTGACTTTTTAAAAATGAATATATGTTATCTATATGAAATTTGATTTTCATATAGAAAGAGTGATTAATAAAAAAAGAAACAGTGATCAAGATCAAGACTTTACTTTGTATACACTGCTTTTTGGTTATGATTTAGCACAGCTTTATATTTTGGTGAATTACAATGATTTTATATTGTTTTCTGGATAGTACCCCTTCCTTGCCCAGTAGAATTTAGTCATTTGAGATATGAGAAAATGGATATGAAGATTATATCTACAAGGTCACTTCACTGATTAGAGAAGGTAAAACTCCAGGCAGTGGATTGTATGGTTTATTAGGCTACTCTTTTAACCAGACTACTGACAGACTGAATATCCATGGTTTATTTTCTGTACAGTTCATAAATTACTAAGTATTTTTGCAACCAATTGAATTTGGATTTGCATCCCATGCTCTGAATAAGATGATTACACAATGTTGATCTGTCAGTGAATAATTACTATTGAAAGGCTTTTGAGATTTGAAAGGATTTAAAAAAAAACATGTCTTAAAAAAAACATTAAGCCAAATATTTTCAGACCCTTAACAAAGGTAGACTCTCAATTCTTGACTATTGGTAAGATAAAGTTAAATGCTATCTTATGAAATAGGGGAGGTCAAATTATAGATACTCTGAGTTTGGAAGAGGAATCATATTTCAGAAGCATTTGGGAATTTGTTTTAAAGAGAGCCTTTTATTATATATATCTAAAGAATCAGAAATTTGTTTAAATGGAAAATATCAACTACCAGCACAGCTCTTTGTTTAAAAATCATAATAAGACTAAAAAAAATCATAATAAGACTAAAAAAAAAATCATAATAAGACTAATATGTTCTTCAGTTTCTCCTTGAGTTACAATTAAGGACCAAAGCTGAACACTGAAAAGTACTAAGTTTTCCAGTACTCTAAGTTGAGAGAGGCCTTAGCAGTTGGAACCAAGCACTTCTCCATTTCCTTTTGGCCTTAAAAGTTACCAGAATTGGCCTAACAACCCTCAACATCATTCCAAACCCAAATCAATATGAACGGATACCTGGAGAGTTAGAAGCCAAAACATTTGAGGCATGCAGAATTCAAGGTGACAGAACAAGGAAGACCTCAAGAGATATATTTATTTAACCAGCAAACTTGCTGACCTGTTCCTGTGTTAGTTAAACAGAGGAAAAGGACTAGAAAAGAGGTAATGGGAGTCAAGAGCAAAGGAACCTATACTCTTCCTCACACTTGTCCTTTAAACTTGGATAGATGAAGATCTGAGTCAAACAAGTGGATGGTAGACTGTTGGGGTCTGTCTTCTCAATATCCCACCCAAGGATACCTAGAGACTGAAGGCACTCCAGCAATAAGAATTGGTGGAGTGGAATTCTTCCATATCAGGAAACTGCAGTAAGAAGTCCCCTGTTCATACTGTCCAAAGAATCCACACATATTCTAGTAAGAGCTAGGATTTGAATGGCTATCACACATAGTCATCTCCCTTTAGTATGAATGTCCTGAAGTGCACTGTCAGTTCCAAAAATGACTTTCATTTTGTGGTCTAAATTGGCACAAAGTCAGTAGTAAACAGAGAAGCAGAAGTATTAACAGAGAGATATTAGATGGCTCGCTGTCACACCAAAAGATTGATCATCGCACCAAGAGCACCAGTATAGCTAATTAGAGCTGAAAGAGCTACAAAACAGTATCTTTCTGAGAAGCACTTAGAGAAAGCCCAAATCAAAAGGGGATACAAAAGCAAGGACACTGGAGAAATGTGAAGACTTTGGTACCTATAGCTAGAGCAAACGTTAAACATAGCCCAACTCCTAACTGAATTAACATAAACTCTTATATGAGAGGACTACGTAGCTCAATTTCTATTATTGAAAATAAGATGTCTAATTTTCAACAAAAAAAATATAAAGTATTGATAGATCTGACTCCAGGCCAAAATTCTATGTGTAATCTTTTGGGCCCAACTATAGGTAATTACAAGCTTTCCTTGGCAGGTTTGTCAGGGTAGGGAAGAAGAAGCAACTCTCTCTATATCAGACTTTGTGCACAGGCAGTGAATTGTATTTCTCTAGAAGGAGTTGCAGTCAGGCACTTAGAACACTCACTTACTCCCTGCATTTCTAGCCTAGGCACCTCAATTTGGAGGCTTCTTTATTGGAGCCTCAACTGGTGCACTTCTCAGTTGCCTTCTCTAACACCTCGTTATCACAAGACCTTGGCTGAAGCACTTTTCCCTACTTTAAACCAACATTTTTCTGGGGGAATCTGAACCTTCCCCTTCCCCTTCCAAGCTCCTTGGTCGTGAGATGATTCCTCCTACCTGAGCTACATATCATCTTATTATCTCTTACTGTTATTCCATGGGAAAAATAGAACACTGGGCAGCCAGAATCTACTTTTGCCTCTTGATTATATTATTGCAGTAAGTGAATAATGCTTTACAAGTTGGAAAGCATTGAAGTCATAAAAAGTATGTTCTCAGACCACAATGGGATTACCTAGAAATCAACAACAGAAACACAGCTGAAAAATCTCCAAAGTTTTGGAAATTAAACAACACATTTCTAGATAACACAGAAGTTAATATATGTTTTGGATTAAATGAAAATTAAAAGGCAATCTATCAAAATTTGTAGGATGTAGCAAAAGGGGCTTAGATGAAAATTTATAGCATTAAATGTGTATATTATGGGGGAAAAAGATCTAAAAATCAGTAGCCTCAGCTTCTACATCAGGAAGCTAAAGAAAGAAGAATAGTGTAAGTCTATCTAAAGGAAGCAGAAAAACAAAAAATAAAAGAGCAAAGTCAATGAAAATAAAAGACTAAAAATCAAGGAAATTCAAAACAGGAAAACAAATAGAAAAAAAAAAAAAACAAGCAAAACCAAAGGCAAGTTTTTTGAAAAGATAAATAAAATTTACAAACCTCCAGCCATGTAAACCAAGAAAAAAAAAAAAAGAAGATACAAATTACTAAAATCATGAATGAATGAGAAGTCAACACTACTGATCTCATGGACATAAAAATGTTATAAAGTGATATTACAAACAACTCTATGCCTACTAATTTGATGACTTAGATAAAGAGGATGAATTCTTTCAAAGGCACAAACTACTGAAACTCATACAAGGAGAAATAGATAACTTGGATAGCCCTGTATCTCTTCAATGAATTGAGTCAGTTATCAATAATTGTCCAAACAAGCAAACCACTAGTTCCAGATTATTTTACTGGTGAATTCTACCAAACCCTTAAGGGGAATATGATACCAATTTTCCAAAATATCTACCAGAAAATAGAAGAATAAGTAACACTTTGAACTCATTCTGTGAGGTTAGCATTACTCATAACAAAATGAAATGAAGATGTTATAAGAACAAATAACTACAGAACAATACCTCTAGGAAGCATGCATTAACAATGCAAATACTATGATGAATAAAAAGACCAAGCGGGACTTATTCCAGGTACACAAAGCTGATTCAATATTAGAAAATCAGTCAATGTAGTCCACCATATTGACAGGCTAAGGACAAAAAATCATATGATCACATCAATTGATGCAAAAGAAGAATTTAACAAAATTCATCGCTCATTCATAATAAAACTTTTAACAAACTAGGAATAGAGAACTTCTTCAAATCGAACATCCTCAAATTTATAAAGACTATCAAAAAATCTATAATTACCATTGTTCTCAATTAATGGGGAGAAATTGGACACCTTTCTTCTAAGATCAGGAATAAGGCAATGGTGCCCTTCTCTACTCCAATTCAGCATTGTACTAGAAGTCCTAGCTATTGCACTAATGCATGGAAGCCAACTGAAAGAATTCCTAACGGCCAAAGATGGAAAATTTTAGCAACAAAAATAATGTAGCATTTTATAAAATAAATATTTTTGGGTCCAAACATATAAATAAATGATTGAATAAATGAATAAATGCAGAAGAGATAAAACTCTTGTGTAGATGAATTTTTTTTTTTTTAATTATGTAGTTATTCTACTTTTTAAAAGTTGAGCTTAATTCTCCTTTAAGAGTGGGTAGCACAAGTGATTTCCTTCCAAAGAGTTTGTAAAAGGACATACTAAAATGGGCATGGTAAAGAGCAACTTTTCAGTGGATAAACCTGAGAAACATTACTATGGTCAGTGGCTAATTTTAACATCAACATTATTAACTAATATTAAGAATATGTACTCCTGATACGACATGATGAGAATGGCACTTCACCTCTTTTTTCTTCCCCCTAAAACATACAAGCCCATTTTAAACATAAAAGAAAAATCAGATAAGTCCCAATTGAGGGACATACTACAAAATAACTAAAAAGTCTTTTTCAAAACTGTAAAGATCACCAAAAGTAAGACTATCAATATTAGTTACTTAATTGTGGCAAAAGTATCATAATAATGTAAGATATTAATAACAGTGGAAACTCTGTGACAATTTTTGTACTATCCTCACAATTTTTCTGTAAATCTCCAGCTGTTCTAAAATAAAAAGTTTATTTTGGGGAAGGTAAAACACACAAAAAAAGGTAAAGAACAAAATCAATAAGAAGATGAAAAAGAAAAGAAATGTGCATGTCACTTCCCTGTAGCAGCATGGCCCAGAAATTGATCACATTATTTCAGTTCATATTTTATCTTCTGAATATCATCATTCAGCCTTACTGCAAGTTAAGGCTATGGGCCTACTTGAAAATTAGGGGTTCCACTGCTAAAAAAGAAAATAAAAGAAATAGAAGAAGGAAAATGGATTTTGGAGAAATCCTAAATCTATTCCACAATCCTATGAGATTATTTTTCAGTAGAAAAAAATTCATGTAAGTTAAAAAATTCACAAAGACCAAATGGGTTTTAAATCTAACCCACGATAAAGGTGGGTGACAGTTAAAGACTGTATTTATTAGCTAGCACTTTGGTTAGCCAAAATAGACTGGGTGAAAACTGGGTTATGGAATGGTTTAAGAAGCCAAGTAAGGCAAATGTGATGCAAATCAGGACAGTAGACTGGTATCAGGCACTGGTGAAGACCAAAAATAAAGGCAAAGAAAGTGGAGATAATCAAGTTTCTCTCAGGGGAAATGACAAGGGTGTAGTGGTTTCAATTGTCAGGCAAGAGGCTGAAGAAGCTCAATTCCTCCCACTTTTACTCAACCAGAGCAGCTCTACTTCATTTCTTAATATCGGGATCATCTGTAAGATTTCTCTTGAGGAAATATGGCACAATTGCTTTTTAAAAAGGTGAAAAACTAATAGCAGAGGGAGACGCAGGCATATGTAGCCTTCCAATTTCAAAGGAGATAAAAAAAAAGTACAAATAAATATTTA
The DNA here is from genome assembly GCF_029215605.1 of Mirounga angustirostris. Taxonomy (NCBI): domain Eukaryota; kingdom Metazoa; phylum Chordata; class Mammalia; order Carnivora; family Phocidae; genus Mirounga; species Mirounga angustirostris. The sequence continues at coordinate 51,065,572 of NW_026991709.1, read as the reverse complement.
ATTGAATAAAATAAAAATATTAGAATACATCTCCTTTGGGCTTAGCAAAAGGTGATAGTGAGTAGTAGTGGCAAAAGGCATCCAAATTTGATTTTTTTTTTGTTTCAAATTTTTATTTAAATTTCACTTAATTAGCACATAGTGTGATATCAGTTTCAGGAGTCGAATTTAGTGATTCATCACTTACATAAAACACCCAGTGTTTATCACAATGAATGTCCTCCTTAATACCCATCATCCATTTCACCCATCTCCCTACCCACCTCCCTTCCAGCAACCCTCAGTTTTTTCTCTATAGTTAAGAGTCTGTTTTATGGTTTGCTTCTCTCTTTTTTTACCCCTACGTTCATCTGTTAACATTTCTTAAATTCCACATATGAGTGTAATCTTATGGTATTTGTCCTTCTCTGATTTATTTCCCTTAGCATAGAACACTCTAGCTCCATCCATGTCATTGCAAATGGCAAGGTGTCATTCTTTTTAATGGTTGGGTAATATTCCATTGTAAATATATACCACCTCTTCTTTATCCATTCATCAGTTGATGGGCTTTTGGACTCTTTCCATAATTTGGCTATTGCCAATAATGCTGCTATAAATATCAGGGTGTATGTGTCCCTTTGAATCAGTATTTCTGCATCCTTTGGGTAAATACTTAGTAGTGCAATTTGTAGATAATGAGGTAGTTCTATTTTTAACTTTTTGAAGAACCTACATACTGTTTTCCAGAGGGGCTACACCAGTTTGTATTCCCACCTACAGTATAAAAGGGTTTCCTTTCTCCACATCCTCACCAACATCTGTTGCTTCTGGTGTTGGTAATATCTCCTTGTGGTTTTGACTTGTATTTCCCTGATGGTGAGTGACATTGAGCATCTTTTCATGTGTCTGTTGGTGATCTGGATGTCTTCTTTGGAAAAGTGTTTATTCATATTTTCTGTCCATTCCTTAACTGGATTATTTGTTTTTGGGTGTTGAGTTTGATAAGTTCTTTATAGATTTTGGATACTAACCCTTTATCAGATATGTCATTTACAAATATCTTCTCCCATTATGAAGGTTGCCTTTTAGTTTTGTTGATTTCTTTTGCTGTGTAAGATTAGGTTGTATATTTGAGATTTTTCTTGCTTCTTGAGGTAGGCCTGTATTGCTATAGACTTCCCTCTTATGACTGCTTTTGCTGTGTCCCAAAGGTTTTTGAACATTGTGTTTTCATTTTCATTTGTTTCCATGTATTTTTTAATTTCTTCTCTAATTTCCTGATTGACCCATTTATTCTTTAACAGGATGTTCTTTAACCTCCTTGTATTTGTGGTCTTTCCAACTTTTTCTTGTGGTTGACTTCAAGTTTCATAGTGTTGTGGTTGGAAAATATGCATGATATGCTCTTGATCTTTTTGTACTTGTTGAGAGATGATTTGTGATCCAGTATGTGATTTATTCTGGAGAATGTTCCATTTGTGCTCAAAAAGAATGTGTACTCTGCTGCTTTAGGATTAAATGTTCTGCATATATCTAAGTCCATCTGGTCTAATGTGTCATTCAAAGCCCTTGTTTCCTTGTTGATTTCCTGCTTAGATGATCGGTCCATTGATGTAAGTGGGGTGTTACAGTCTCTGACTACTATTGTATTATTATCAATGTGTTTCTTTATGTTTGTTATAAATTGTTTTACAAATTTGGGTGCTCCCAAGTTGGGGGCATAATTATTTACAATTGTTAGATTTTCTTGTTGGATAGACCCCTTTATTATGATGTAGTGTCCTTCATCTTGTTACAGTCTTTGTTTTAAAATCTAGTTTATCTGATATAAGTATGGCTACTCTTTCTTTTGATGTCCATTAGCATGATAGAGGTTCTCCATCTCTTCACTTTCAATCTGTAGGTGTCTTTAAGTCTAAAATGAGTCTCTTATAGACAGTATATAGATGGGTCTTGGTTTTGTTTGTTTGTTTCTTTGGTTTTGATGGGTATTGTTTTGATTGTTTTTGCTTTTTTTGATGGGTCTTGCTTTCCTTTTTTTTTTTTAATCCATTCTGATACCCTATATCTTTTGATTGGAGCATTTAGTCCATTTACATTCAGAGTGATTATAGATAGCTATGAATTTAGTGTCATTGTATTACTCATTTTGTCATTGTTTCTGGAGATTTTCTCTGTTCCTTTCTAGTCTTTGTCACTTTTGGTCTTTCCTTCCTTCTCAAAGAGTTCCCTTTTAATATTTCTAGCAGGGCTGGTTTAGTGGTCCCAAACTCCTTTAGTTTTTGTTTGGGAAAGTGTTTATCTCTCCTTCTATTCTGAATGACAGCCTTGCTGGATAGAATGTTCTTGGCTGTGTATTTTTCCCATTCAGCATGTTGAATATATCCTTCCACTCTCTTCTGGCCTGTCAAGTTTCTGTGGACAGATCTGCTGCTAATCTTATTGGTCTTCCCTTACATAGGGACTTCCCTTTTCTTGCTGCTGTTAGGAATTTTTTATCCCTATATTTTATGAATTTAAATATGATGTGTCTTGGTGGGACCTGCTTTTTTTGGTCTTGATGGGAATTCTCTGTGCTTCCTGGATTTAGATGTCTGTTTCTTTCCCAGATTAGGGAAGTTTTCAGCTATAATTTCCTCAAATAAATCTTCTACCCCTTTTACCTTCTCTTCTTCTTCTGGGACTCCTATGATATGAATGATATTACACTCTATGGGGTCACTGAGTTCCTTAAGTCTACATTCGTGATCCAATATTTTTCTTTCCCTTTTCCTTTCACCTTTATTATTTCCATAATTTTATTTTCTATGTCACTTATTCATTCCTCTGTTTCTTCCAACCTTGTAGTCATTACATCCAGTTGGTTTTGCATCTCAGTTATAGCATTTTATTTTTTGTCTTACCAATTTTTAGGTTTTATCGTGTGATACCAGGGACTCCCTGGTGTTTTCTATGCTTTTCTCAAGCCCAGCTACTATCCTTATTATTGTTGCTTTAAATTCTGGATCACACATATTATTTATATCTGTTTTGATTAGATCCCTGGCCATGATCTTTTCTTATTCTCTCTTTTGGGATGAATTCCTCTGTCTTGACATTTTGTCTAGGTCTCTGTCTTCTTCTATATGTTAAGAAAGCCTATTATGTTTCCTGCTCCTGAGAGTACTGATTTTACAATGAAGAGGTCATATACTGTCCAGGGCCTTGTGCTTCTGGAAGTGTCTTTGGTGTAAGCTGTGTGCACTCTGCTGCTGTGTTTTGGCTGCTCTTTCCCTCAGGTCAGTCCTCTGCAGAGTTTCTTTTTGTCTGCAGTGGGGTGTGTTTGGACCTTGGACAGAGTGTGGTGAGTTTTAACTAGGTGTGCTTAAAAGAGACTTGATGCTATTTCCACTAGAGCTGAAGCTTTGCAGAGCTTTATGGTCAGTAGTGTGCATGTTGTGGGGGCGGTTGTGCTGGTCTTCTGGGGAAGGGACCTGCTGCTGTGCTTCTCAGGGTCATTTGCCCAGAAAAGCAGCACCTGCTGAGTGTAGGGGGATGGGGTTTGATGTAAATGATTTCTCCTGCCACTGTTGGCACTGTGCTGCTTACTGAAGTTAGTTTATGTTGAGGGGTGGGGGGAGGAAAATGACTTTAGCTAGCTTCCTGGGCCCTATAGAAGGGAGTTCCCACCTGCCTCTGTCCAGGAAGCCCTCCCAGAAGAGCAAACAGCCCCCTCATGTGTTCCAGGCATCCCTCAGATTGCTGCCTTCACCTTGTGTCTGGGCCATCTGCCCACCTGGAAGCACAGTGCACCTGTGTTCTATCCCAGGCAGGCCCGCTGAGTTCTAAAACTCCAAATTTTAGAGACCTGGCATGGCGTGGACCCATGCTTGTTTCTGGGGGAGGATCTCACCATGCTGGGACTGATGCAGATTTGTCCCAGAAGGGCAGTTGCACCAAAGTGCAAGGGTATGGAGTTTGGACTAAAGTACAGTAAAGAGCCAGTGTCCAGGTTAGGAGCCCTCAGCAGGTGTCTATACCTATGTTGAGGGTTTGGGGAGGGAGATGGTGCCCACCAACTCTTTTGTCCCTGGAGAGGCAATGCCACCTCTTCCAGATGCACTCCAAGAAGGAGGAAATGTCTCTCCCAGTGTGTCCCAGTGGATCCTCAGATTGCTACATCTGCTATTGGGATATCTGTCCTCCTCCTCCACAGGAGTACTGCAGCACCCACCAGCCTCCATCCCAGCCATGCCACAGACTTCTAAAACTCCAGTCTCTGAGCCCTATTGGTTGGAAAAACTCACAAAACTCAGACCCTCTCATTTTCCCAGTTAATGGCTTTGGAGAAGTGTTTTCCTTGTGCAATCCCCCATGTGCTCCTCTCTTTCTCTCAAAAACCTCCCTCTGTGACTGGGGCTCCATCCCCTCCACTGCCCCCACAATTCTTTTCTCTCCCAAATCACATCTCTGCACCTCCTAACTTCCACAATGTGGCCTCTTCCCTCCCACTAGTTGTGCAGTTTTTCTGTCAGTCCTCAGAATGATTTCTTGGGTATTCAGAATGATTTGATATTTATCTCATTGTGTTCAAGGGGTGAGGCAAGACTGGGGTCTTCCTGCTACTCCCCAAATTTGACTTTTTGTTAATGGCAGTGTGCCAACTAAACAAAATGTATCCAAGGATTAAATATGGCACTGTTTCCCCATTATAGAAAATACGTCCTATGGAGAGTTTATCTTCATTAAGCCAAGAACAAAAGCAGGATTTGAAGAGGGTGCTTTATTGGAACATATATACAGACTCAAGCTGCATTGTAAGGAAAGTGATGGTAAACATGTTATTAGAAGAGATGGTGGTGAGCAGGAAAAGTCAAGATGCTAACTGCTTGATAGTGTCAAAATTTCACTTGCAAATACAGATTGCTGAAGGTTGAGACCAAAAAGGCCAATGAAAGGCCAAGTGGGAGAGGCAGAAATGGTGGTCTGGCCTGGGAAGTTTCAACAGCTTGTTGTCAAAGTGGTGTGGGATCCAGACCTAGAATATGAGTCCTGATATATAACATCATAAGTCAGAGAAAAGCTATGGATCAAAATCAGGCTATTAGAGAAAGAAGAACATGAAAAATTGTTATTATTACATCAGGGATCATTTAGGCCAAAAAATCAACAGGATTATAAATAAAAAGACAGGTAAAGAGGTCAACAGGGAAGAATTTTAGTGGTAGAGTAAAATGTCACTGTGATTTGTGTTTTGTGATCTTTCATCTCAGAGGTCAGAGGCCCAAGAAGAACTACCTATAGTTCAAAATCATGAAACACAATTATTACTTGGAGACCATGTTAGGAACCAATTAGCTGAAGGCAGTAATATACTAGTAATACATCCTCTGGCACTCATTTGGCTATGCTAAATTCACACTATGACCACTGGCTTGCAGCTACCTATTGTCTTGACAGAACAAAGTGGCAACAAACCATGCAAGAATATTTTAGGAATCTTCAGTATAAAGGTAGTTTGTGAGGATATACTTGGAGTGGGGGTATTGGCCAGGAGTTTAACAAACATCTGTTTCAGGGCTGTCATTTCACAAAAAAATAGTTTTCTTTGATCTTGGGATGAGTATAAAACTATGTCTGCTTGCATAAGTTTCCATTCCAAGTGGGAATGCTACTTTTCCCTACTTCCATAAATATATTATGTAGAGCAGAATAACATCTATAAAAGGAAATTGGGCTCTTTGGACAAATAATCACTTTGCAGATCTATGTTTTAAGAGCTATAATATAATTGCTATTATTAGAAACCATATAGAATTCAGTGAGATTATAAAGAGTGAATCTTTTATTGGCCGTAGCAGTGTATACACTAATATTTTTGGTCATTTTGAATTTTAGTTGAACTTTTTCTAGAAATGATTGAGGGAATTGATTCTGATTTACTTCTCTTGAGCCAAAAATACAGCTGGAACATTATTAATACATATCGTCAAATATTACCATTATGAAATGTCAATATATTAAAATATATAATATACATTCAGCTTCTGTCCTTGATAAAGATTGGGTATATCACAACTCCTCTCAGTCCTAATTTCATAATTTGCACTTTCTGACCAGAAAGATTGAACTTGTCTGATGTAAGTCTATTTAATGGTGGTTTTCAGTATGAGTCTAGATCCATTCATATTCTTGGGATGAGTGCCTCATAGCTGCAGGCCTGTCAGTGGGAGTGTGGTTGTTTAATTACCAACTTGACTGTACTCTCTGACTAGATGTAGTGACAGTAATTCTTTAAATCCAGTGTCTTTCAATTTTCTTTAAAAATATATTCTCTTACAATTTTCTTTATATGTATTTATAGTGTATATATATGTATGTGTTCATATATGCATGTGTGTATATATGTGCATAAATATGTATATAATGTGTGTGTGTGTGTGTGTGTTTGTATGTAGAAGGAGACTAAGGGTTCATTGGGTGTAGTACTGACCAATAAAATGTCATATGATATTATCTATTCTAAGTGTTGTTAATTTTTGATAATTTGGATTTAAAAAGTTATGAGAGGAAAAAATGAAACAAGATGAAACCAGAGAGGGAGACAAACCATAAGAGACTCTTAATCATAAGAAACAGGGCACCTGGGTGGCTCAGTTGGTTAAGCGACTGCCTTCGGCTCAGGTCATGATCCTGGAGTCCTGGGATCGAGTCCCGCATCGGGCTCCCTGCTCAGCAGGGGGTCTGCTTCTCCCTCTGACCCTCCTCCCTCTCATGCTCTCTGTCTCTCATTCCCTCTCTCGCAAATAAATAAAATCTTAAAAAGAAAAATTAAAAAAAATCATAAGAAACAAACTGAGGGTTGCTGGAGGTGAGAGGGGTGGAGGGATGGGATAACTGGGTGATGAACAATGGGGAGGGTATATGTTGTAATGAGCACTGGGTATTATATAAGACTGATGACTCATGTACTGGTACCCCCGAAACAAATAATACATTGAAAAAATAAAAATAAAAAAAATATGCATTTTTTAAAAATAGGTAACAAAATGAAGAATTAAGATTAATTGGACTGGAGAAAATGAATTCTATAGCATATAAAAGTTGTTTGTTATATCTTTAAAAAGATATCTGAATGTACATGTTATGATGCCTTAGATAATTCTTCCATGCTTTCTTTTCACCCCCAGCATAATCGAGGTATAGTTCACAAATCAAGTTGTAAGATACTTAAAGTGCACAACATGATGATGTACATATGATGTATATATGCATTGTGAAAGTATTCTCATCATCAAAATAATTAACATATCCATCACTTCACATACTTACTACTTTTTGATAAAACAATTTATGCTTTACTCTCTTAGCAAATTTCAATTATAGAATACAGTGTGATCAGCTATAGTCATCATATTATACATTATAGCCTCAGGCCTTATTCATCTTATAACTGAAAATTTGTAGCCTTTTACCAACTTCTTCCAGTCTCGTAGCTCCTGCCTCCTAGCCCCACTGCCTAGTTCCTGGCAACCATTTTTCATCTTTCTTTTTCTATGAATTTGACATTTCTTTTCTTTTTAGATTCTACATATAAGTGATACCATGCAGTATTTGCCTTTCTCTGACTGGCTTATTTCACTTAACATAATGCCCACATGTTCATCCATGTTGTTGGATTTTCTTCTTTTAAAAGGAATTTCTCCTTTTAAAGGCTGAGTAATATTCCATTGTGTGTATATGTGTACATATATACATACCTAAGGGAGCTTTCTTAAAAACACAAAACCAAACAAAAAACTTATTTCAATTCTATAGGTAAGTCCTTAATAAGCTTGAAAGTAGGTAATAGTTCTATAAAAAGAAAAGAAATACATAATATTTTATGAATGCAATCTATGCATGTGTAATCGTACTTGACATTTCTGAATCTGTCTTATAACTTGTTGTTTTACTTCTTTAAGTTCTTTTTTGGGTAATAAAGAAATGTTCTTCAATCATCTCTATATTATATATTTGGATGGAAAATGTAAAAATAATTTTTATATTTGAATGAAGGAAAATTTACATTGTAAGATAGAAATGCAAAATAACGTTATATTGTATCTCCATTCTAAAATAAAGTCAAATGTCTGGAAGGAGTAATGCAGAGAAAATATATAATATGAAAAAAAATAGTTGAATCTTAGTACACTATCACTTTTGCCTCTATTAGTCATTTAGTTACTTCCAATGGTTCTCCTGTAGCAATGAACCATAACTTAGCTTGAATTAGTATAAAATAAAGAATATGTATTTGAATCTATACAATATCTTCCACTCTTTTTTAACAATTCTTCACTGTATGGAATACACTTTTATTTTAAGCATTACAGTAAGAAGATACATATTGTTACAAAAGTATAATGGGAGTAGAAAGATATTATTGCAAGTGTCTTAAAGATAGATTACCCTGTCACGCAGATGGCCACCAACAATTCTTTCAACACCCCTCATCAAAATACGAAGTTATTTTCCCTCTCTTGAATTGTTGCTGGCCCTATGACTTGTTTAGACTAAGAGAATGAGGAAGAAGTGATGTTGTGGGGAGTTCTAGAGTTTGGGAGCTTCCTTTCACTCTCTTGGGATCTAGCCAAAAGTGCAAAAGCTATGGCAGAATTACTGTGTAATGAGAGAGAAACAGCCCCAGCCAGCCCCCAGTCATTACAGATACCACAGTGGAGTTGCCGTGAGTGTGAATAAAACCATCTTGAATGTGCTGTCTCAGCCATGTTTCTAGCCAAAGACAGCCAAATAAGTATACATTTGTATCCTCAGCCATCATTACATGGCACAGAAGAAAAAGTCCAACTAGGTCAGCCAACTTACAGTTATAAGAAATAATGAAAAATAGGGGCGCCTGGGTGGCTCAGTCGTTAAGCGTCTGCCTTCGGCTCAGGTCATGATCCCGGGGTCCTGGGATCGAGCCCCGCATCGAGCCCCGCATCGAGCCCTGCATCGGGCTCCTTGCTCAGCGGGAGGCCTGCTTCTCCTCTCACACTCCCCTTGCTTGTGTTTCTTCTCTTGCTTTGTCTCTCTGTCAAATAAATAAATAAAATCTTTAAAAAAAAAAAAAGAAAGAATGAAAAATAATAAATCATTACTGTTTTAAACCAATAGATTTTGGATTAGCTTGTTACAGGGAAATCTGTAACTGAAGCAGGGTTTCTTTGAGAATATACATTATTTTCAAGTATAAGATTTTTGAGCCAAATAATTTTGTTACAAGGAAAAAGGACCAAGCCACCCCATCTCCATTCTCATGATTTAGAAGAAAAGATAATTTAATTATATGAGAAATTGGGGTGATTTCTAATTATATCTGTTAGAGTACTTTCAGCTGCAAGTACAAAATTCCTTACTTATATTTGCTTTAAAAAAAACAAAGGCACTAATAAAGCTCCTTGATAACAAGTCTAGAGCATGGGACTCTTGATCTCAGGGTTGTGAGTTTAAGCCCTATGTTGGGTGTTGAGATTACTGAAAAAAAGAAATAAACTTAAAAAAAAAAAAACAACATTATTGGTATAGTGGCTTCACAATGTCTTCAAATAAGTAGGCTTTTTTCATTCTTCTGTGATTCATCTTCAGCAAGTTACTTGCTGTGTCATGGGTATGACTTGCCTCAGTTTTAGACATTATATTTGTGTCAAGGCAAGAAAGGTGCTGTCATGTGTATGCTTCTTTTTGATAGAAAATAAGTTTTCTTAGAAGCAATTCCAATCAAATTGTATTCATGTGCTACATTCCATTTCCCAGAAAGTTTTCACAGGGCCATAACTGGCAGCAGTGGGAAGCTGGAGAATTTCATATCTGGCAAAGGAGTGCAAAATTGTCATGACAGCTTAGACTGGTTTTGTTCTGTCAATGTGTGGAAGAACAACAGTGCAACTCTGAGAAGGACACCAATGCAACTCTGAGCAAAAGTGTATTCTACTAATGAGAAATAAAGTAAGATAAATAAGCAACCAAAAAGATCTGGCAAATTGAATGAATTCGTTCATACTAGTACCCTACTATTCTGAGTTTAGAAAATGTTTTGTTTTGTTTTCTTTTTAAATCCGTGACAGCTATTGCTTACAAAACACTGGCAACAGTTATTATAATTTTTTCAGATCCATAAAAAGGAAATTTCTCCCTATTACTGATTTTGTGAGAGGTACTTTAAAAAAAAGTAAATGATATTGCAATTTATTGATGTTTATAGCAGCAATGTTCACAATAGCCAAGCTATGGAAAGAGCCAAGATGTCCATCGACAGATGAATGGTTAAAGAAGATGTGGTATATATATACAATGGAATATTATGCAGCCATGAAAAGGAATGAAATCTTGCTATTTGCAAAAATGTGGATGGAACTGGAAGTTATTATGCTGAGTGAAATAAGTCAATCAGAGAAAGGCATGTATCATATGACCTCACTGATATGAGGAATTCTTGATCTCAGGAAACAAACTGAGGGTTGCTGGAGTGTTGGGGGGTGAAAGGGACGAGGTGGCTGGCTGGGTGATAGACATTGGGGAGGTTATATGCTATGATGAGTGCTGTGAACTGTGTAAGACTGTTGAATCACATACCTGTACCTCTGAAACAAATAATACATGATATGTTAAAAAAAAAAAAGAAGAAGAAGATGGAAGGGAAAAATGAAGTGGGGGGGGGAATCGGACAGGGAGACGAACCATGAGAGACTATGGACTCTGAGAAACAAACTGAGGGTTCCAGAGGGGATGGAGGTGGGGCAATGGATTAGCCTGGTGATGGGTATTAAAGAGGGCATGTACTGCATGGAGCACTGGGTATTATATGCAAACAATGAATCATGGAACACTACATCAAAAACTAATGATGTAATGTATAGTGATTAACATAACATAATTTAAAAAATGCTTGAAAAAAAACACTTTATCAATAAACATCATAGTAAGTAAAAAAAAAAATATTTGTTTTGCTAACATTTCACTTATAAATTTTGTATCCATGTTTATGAATGAGATAGGCCTCTAATTTTCTGATGTTTTAATGTCCCTTGCTGATTTTGGAACTCAGATTATTCTAACATCCTAAAATAATTTGAGGGGTATTTTCATTTTTTTTTCCCCAGAAATTTTTGTATGTGATTGATTTTTTTGTTCCTTGAATGTTGTTCTTGGTTTACGTTGAGGGAATTTTTTTTTTTTTTTTTTTTTGTCTAGGTGTATTGTGATGTAATGTATGTACTCTATACTGGACCCATTGTAGAATATAATTTGATGACTTCAGACAAATGTATATAGCAGTGATAACTATAACCACAGTCAAACTATAGAATAATTTTACCACCACCAAGCTGCTATTCTTTATTAAATTATCTATTATCCCACCTTCAGCCCTGGCAACCAATGATTTAGTTTCTGTTCTTATAGTTTTGCCTCTTTCAGAATAGCCAGAATTATACCTTGAATATAAGAAATATCCTCTCCTCTTACTCCATCCATCTTTAGGCTAAAATTAATCAACTTTTCTTCATTGTTTCTAAGTATTTACTCATAAAATCTATGCTTGCATGGTTGGTAGCCTCTAACATGGCCCCCAGTGATTCCCACCTCCTGCTATATGTCCTTGTGCAATATGCTCCCCTTGAATACAGGCTGGACTTACTGACTCACTTCTAATATGTGATGGGATTTCACTTTCAAGATTAAGTTAGAAAAAGATTGTGACTTCCATTTAGGTGTTTTCTCTAGCTCTCTCTGATTGCCTTCTGTGAAAGCCAACTCCCATGAAATGATGCATCTATGTGGAAAGTGCTGCATGAATGAGCTTAGAAGCAGATCTTCTGAGACCTGCCAAGAGTTATAGGAGTAAGCTTGGAGAGGGATCTTCCCTAGTTGAGACTTGAGATGATTAAGACAGCTAGATCACAGATGTGTTAAGAGACCCTGAGCCATAAAAATCCAGCTAAGCCACTCCTGAATTCCTGACATAGAGAAACAATGAGAAAAGAAATGTTTTTAGCTGCTAAGTTTTAGGGTGTATTAGTTTCCTATGTCTGTTATAACAAATTACCACTTGGTAGTTTAGAACAATAGAAATGTAAGTTTTGTAGAGTTCTGGAGTCTTAGAAATCTGAAAATGATTTTACTGGGTCAAAATCAAGGTATCATCCAAGCCATATTTCCTTTGGAGATTATAAGGGACAATCTGTTTCTTGCCTCTTCTAGCTTCTGGTGGTTGCTGCATTCATTGGTTTGTAACTGCATCACTCCAATCTCTGCCTCTGTCTTCACATGGCCTTACTAACTCTGTCTAATTTCCCTGTTCCTCTCTCTTATAAGGACACTTTTGATGGGATTTAGGGCCCATGTGGTAATCCAGATAATTTCCTTATCTCAAAATCCTTAACTGAATCACATCTGAAAAAATAAAAATATCACATAAAGTAACATTCATGGGTTCCATAGATAAAGATTTGATGTCTTTGGGTCCACTACCTAAGGTAATTTGCTATGTAATAATAGATAACAAATACACTGATCTTTACAGATTTGAATCTTCATAGGTTTAGACTTAGCTCCTACTGCTTGAGATTAGCAACAATTGACTTTTCTGATATTTCTCTGCCAGTTCTTTTTAATCTGTTTTTTTTTTTAATTTTGACCAAAAAATGAAAAATGCTTATTTGAAGTCATATCTATCTTGTAATACCTCACCAAAATCCGAATCTGATTTATACTATTATATTGATTCTTTCCAACCCCTTTACTTGGAGCATCTGACTCAGAAGACATATGATCTGCCTCCCAAATTATCATAGGTCACATATCTCCAAGTGTTTTGCTAGCCATTCCATAGCTCCCCACCTCCTTTGTCTTTAATAATTCACCACCACTGAATGCTGAATTACTAAGATAAAATATATATATTGTATTTTTGACTTCTAAAAATTAAATTTGGTTGTTTCCCAAAATAAGTTTGGTCAATTTTTTTTTCTATTTAAATGTTCCCTTTATTTTTAAAGAATGCTTTAAATATGTAAAATACATTTATTTTATACTTTATAACTTACAATTTCAATATATGAGATCTTCAAGGACTTAATTCAATATGCATGGATTTTTTTTCTGCCTACATTTATGGTGGTGGATTTCATTTGTTTGTTGATTATTTTTTTAATTGTAAGTGCTTGTTCCTTTGACTTCTATTTGTTTGAATTATTTGAGGATTGTATTAATGCACTGTTCTAGAAATAATTTTTCTGCTTGCCTCAATCAGTTGCCTAAAATTTTGACCAACTTACCACTATTTAACTTTTTGACTTGGAGTTTTTGTATCCATAGTGGTAGGAATTCTGGCTTTAAAATTATAAGGATTTAATAAATAGTTATCATTATGAGAATCTTCTGGTATCTGGTGAATTTTGCCTTTTGTTCTTGTTTTTTCTTATTAAATGATGTGTTAAATTATATCCCAATTTTGTGGGTAGAGTTATCCTCTTCCTCTTGGACTCCATGATTTGCTACCAATCTCCTTGCCAAAAGGCCTGTGAAAGTCCCTGGTGTCTCCAGGCTTCCAGGATTGAGCAGATGTCCTCAGTGATAACAAATTTCTAGGGCTCACTAACTCATTGGGTACTCACTTTCCAGAATTTACTGATAATAGGTTGTTTCCTTTCATCCATCACTAGCTCAGCTAGCTGGCCCCTATAAAGAAGTTAGTGTGCTGATATCCTTTTCTATTTTATAAGTGCCATACTTTTCATTTTCATAAACTAAAATGAATGTAAACTAAAATGTTTGAAAAGCTTAACTTTTTAGTTATATTATTTTTGTTTTCCGGAATTATTCCATATTGAATTATGTTTTCCAGATCAAACATAAAATAAATTTTAAATTTCAAGGTAATATATGTTTCCTTAGTTTTATTCCTCAAGGTGTATATAATGTAAACTATATATAAACACACACACACACACATATACACCACAAGGTGTATATAATGTAAACTATATATATATATATCACAATAATTAGCATTAATCAATTTTTCCCATAAAACACAAGTTTTTAAACTGGGCTTTATAATTCTATGGAGTTTAGAGGCAGTGAATCATGTCACAAAGTGAGATAATAGGGACAGAAGGGCGGTGCCTGGGTGGTTCAGTTGGTTAAGCGGCTGCCTTTGGCTCAGGTCCTGATCCCAGAGTCCTAGGATTGAGCCCTGCATCGGACTCTCTGTTCAGCTGGGAGCCTGCTTCTCCCTCTGCCTGCTGCTTACCCTGCTTGTGCTCTCTCTCTCTGTCAAATAAATAAATAAAATCTTAAAAAAAAAAAAAAGACAGAAGGTTGAACATAAGCCCTCCCATTTTATCCTGCTTAATTAAAGTACTCAACTTTTTCCTATTTTACATACTGAAATTCCAAGCAATATTTCATTTGAATAAAAGGTTACATCAATTTAAGAATGGCTTGAAAAGTTGAAAATCCTCATATTTTCTTCTAATGTTTTGGAACTGACTCAGTTGTAAAGGGGGACCTTAATTATCTTGCTTGAGAATACTTTAATTTGTATGGTTAACTATATTCTTTCTGAAATAATTATTCATTCATTCATTCATCTTTTTTTAAAAGATTTTACTTATTTATTTGACAGAGAGAGAGAGAGAACACAAGCACAGGGAGTGGCAGAGGGAAGGGAGAAGCAGGCTCCCAGCTGAGCAGGGAACCCGATACAGGGCTCCATCCTAGGACCCTGGGATCATGACCTAAGCCAAAGACAGATGCTTAACTGACTGAGCCACCGAGGCACCCCTCATTCATTCATCTTGAGAGCAGGTAATTAGGTGCTAATTCAGAGTCCATAATATAGTTTATTATGTAATATATAAATAATAACTATAAATGCATAGAAATATATAAAAACTATATAAATATATATCTTTTATGCATCACAATATTTATTGGTGAGGAGTTTTGTTAATACCTTTGCTTAAATTATAAGACTTCGACAGTCCTGAATGTAGCATTAAAGTGTAGAAGTCTTTAGGAAACAGAAAAACACAAAAATTATTACTACCCAAACTGTATGGTAATTTTGACTCCCTGCTAGCTTGTATGTATAGTGTACATGAGAAAACAGAGGTGGATGAAAAAAATGGTGAAATTTAAAATAGGATTGAATCTTTTGGTTATTAACTAGTTGATATAATAATGGAATTTAAAACAGAAATCACTGTTTGTAATATGGTTATTAAATAAATCTTGGGTGATTTATGACTATATTAAATGGCTAATTCCTGATACCATGTTAGAAATCTCTGAGAAGGAAAGCAGTAATATCCTTAGAAAAGGGACAACATCTTAATAGAAATCAAGGGGAGAGATCATTTATTAAAAATATATAAAATTTCTATCATAAAGACAAAAACATTTTTCCTGCAAATATTTACTTTGAATACTGAAATGAACCAGAATTTCACAAACTATCCATGTTTCCGACCTGCTGCAGATGGCAAAAAGTGTTTGGTTGCCAAAGGTGTAATCTCGAGAGGGCCGAAAAATAAATGATTTATTCTAAGATGACAGAGACATGTTTTCTTACCAGCTGTCCAGTTTAGATATGGACTTCTAAGAAGAATTCCCACAAGCAATTTTGTATCTGTTACAAGTATATTAGACAGGGGCATGCTATGTCTTAGTGGTCATTTCCAAGAAGAGTGGTAACAATACTTAATTTTGTGAGAATCTGATGAAAAATTAAATGTTTGATTATCTGTACAAAGAGTTAGCCGACTACGGATTTGCATCTACCTTAAAGAAAGATGCACTTTTAGATTTAAGAATATTAGATGCATATAGGCTTTAAGATAGGAGAGGTAATTTCCATCATTCTATAGTTATAACAAATCTAGTTCTATAATTAGATCATAATATATGTCATCAAACTTGGGAATCTTAGGCAATTAAGATAATATTTTACACTTCCTTTAATTCTGCCTAAAAATATTATTTGGCAGAATTAAAATCTATTTGCTCTGTAATGGAAAAGTACAGTTTATAGCAGATCTCATTTGCCACTGACAAATGGGAGGATAGAGAGCAGATTACCTGTTAGAAAATATACCAATGAAAAATTATTGTTCAGAATCAGTTATTTGATTAAATATGTTTTCAGTAAAGTATTCTACTTTAAAAATGCACATTTTAGATTATTTGCCATTGAATCAGTAAGTTTCCTTTTATATTAACCTTTTTTCTCTTAAAATCATTTCATTGCATATTTCTAGCTCCTGATGGTAAAGCAAGAACATCTCTCTCTCAATCCTAAGACATTATGGAAATTACATAAAAAATGGTGTTACTTAATAATTATAAAAGTATTTCAACTATAGCAGTGTTAGAGTATAAAACGATTGCCATAGGAAATTTTGCATGATTCTAACAATACAGCTAGCAGATAAATGTGAGGAGGGAAGACTCAGAGCAAAGGAAATAATGGCTTGAGTCTTTGGAGCTAAGTGAGGCTCTTCTCAAGAAGCGCCAGAGAACTTTTAAGTCAGAGTCAACAAAGCAGAATGTGAAAAGTAGTGGAGAGGGGAAGCATCAGATTAACTCACTGAAGGCCTGTATTAAAATAACTTGTTGTTGTTTTTTTTTAACTCTCTGTAGATACAGCTGTAACTCTTGCCCATAGCGCAAACCTTGGGAACTACTGTTCAATGACTTGATAGATATATAGAGAGATGGGAAATTAAGAAGGTGCTTGTCCTAACAGAGCAGTAAACACAGTAAGGCATCAACTGAAACTCTTCAACAGAGAAGGAGGAAAAAATATGTGGGAGAATAGGGGAGACAATTTGGCAGAGCAATAGAATGAAGTGAATTGCTTCATCTTTCCAGAGTAAAGCCCCATTTATTTGCAGTCAGATTCTACGTTCACTCTGCTTGCTTTCCTCCCATATTCCAATTTGTGAACACTGCCTATTGAAATATCAGCTCCAGTTATAAACAAATAGTTCACACTTCATTTAAGAGAGAGGTTAGTTTGGAAAGCATTCATGTAACTTGTCTAATATTAGCCTTTGTCAGCTACCTATTCTTTTTTATTTTTTATTTATTTTTTATTTTTTTAAAGATTTATTTATTTATTTGTGAGAGAGAATGAGAGACAGAAAGCACGAGAGGGAGGAGGGTCAGAGGGAGAAGCAGACTCCCCGCTGAGCAGGGAGCCCGATGCGGGACTCGATCCCGGGACTCCAGGATCATGACCTGAGCCAAAGGCAGTCGCTTAACCAACTGAGCCACCCAGGAGCCCGTCAGCTACCTATTCTAACAAAATCTTTGATTAATAAATACAACTGAATAACCAAGGACACAGCCTTTTAAATAAACCATTAGCATAAAAGCAAAGGACCAATATGAGCAAAGAGATGGACTGTAGGGAAAAAGATAATGTAGCTATAAACATAAAAACAAATTCCAATGTCCCCAGAAACATTCAATAGGTCTTTACTACATAAAACTGAAACTGTTTAATATGGAAAGTGGTGTGAGAGACACATGGAGGAAAGTTGAGACTTCCTTATCCTTGCTGTCATCCCAGCTATTCTAGTCAAAGGACATCTTAGATGAGACAAAATCTAGCCAACCCTCAGACATGTAGAACATACCAGAGGACTCAGACAAGAACAACAAAACAGCCTCCTCAACTTGCAACTGATTGCAGACAGGTGAATGAGGTTAGCCAAAGCTGGAAGACTGGTTCATCTAAACTGTATTTTCATGAGCAATATTAAATAGTCATTGTTTTGGGGCACCTAGGTGACTCAGTTGTTAAGCGTCTGCATTCAGCTCAGGTCATGATCCCAGAGTCCTGGGATGGAGCCCCACATCGGGCTCCCTGCTCTGCGGGAAGCCTGCTTCTCCCTCTCCCACTCCCCCTGCTTGTGTTCCCTCTCTCGCTGTGTCTCTCTATGTCAAATAAATAAAATCTTTAAATAAATAAATAAATAAATAAATAAATAAATAAATAAATAAATAAATAATCATCGTTTTAGGCTTTTGGGTTTGGAGATGGTTTGTTATGTAGCATTTTTGGAGCAATTGATAACCTAAACTGATAATATGATTTTAATAGCAAATTATTAAAATTGATCAAAATGACTTTTGTTTGACCAGCTACATTTATTAAATGATTTTAATTTGACTAGCTAAGTTTAAAAAACATTATTTTATCAGGTAAAATTATGATCAAATTATGGTGTATTCAAACAATGACATACACTGTAGCTCTTAGGGAAATTTATGTTATGTTGTGAAATAATTTTTAAGATGTATGATTAGAAAAAGTCAAGGTATAGTAAGTTGGATATAGCTATTTGGGTTTTGTAAAAAACTATTCATATTCCTAATTATCTGTATCTACACATATATGGATGGTTTGCATCCTTACCTATTGAAATGGGAAAATATATTGACTGATTTTAGAATATTGGACCAGCCCTGCATTCCTGGGATTAACCCCATTTGATCATGATATATTTATCTTTTTCTGTATTCCTGGATTAGATCTGCTAATATTTTATTGAGGACTTTGGCATGTTTGTTTAATAGGGATCTTGGGTTGTAGTTTTCCTGCAGTGTTTATTTGTTTATGGTTTGATATCAAAACAATTTTTGCCTCATTACATGAGTTAGGACATGTTCCCACTTTAAGACTGGAAGAGTTTGTATAGAATCAGTATATTTTCTTCTTTTTAAATATTTGTTAGGATTTGCCAGAGAAAGCATATAGGCCTAGAGTTTTGTTGTTGTTGTAAGGTTTTTAACTATAAACTTGGTATCTTTAGATGTATAGAACTCTTAAGGTTACACACACACACACACACACATTTATTTTATCTATATTATATTTATTAGCTTAACTTTTGTTATAAGATTCTCTTACTAAATTTTATAAAATTTTTTGGTTCATTTAAATGTCTATAGATCTGTAGCTATGACTCCTTTTTCATGACTGATATTGGTAATTTGTGTCTTCTCTTTTTTCTTGGTTATCTTGGCTAGAGTTTTATCAATTTTCCCATGGCTTTGTCTTTCATTTCTAGGTATTGTCATAGGAGGTATTTAGGTATAGTTTTGGGGCACAGTATTTACCTTTTTAAGATTCTCTGAGATTCTTAGATCTGTGGAGTGGTATCTTTCATTGCTTTTGGAATTTTTTTCTCTTAAATATTTCTTCTTTCCCATTCTCTCTTTCCTTTTTATGAGATCCCAGTTATATGTATGTGAGCTCTTTTGATATTGTCCCACATGTCCTGAATATTCTGTTCCTTTTAAACTTATTTTATCCTTTTCTTTCAATTTGGATAATCTCTACTTATCTGCCTTCAACTTTAGTGACTCTTTCCTTGATGGCATTGAGTCTACTGATGAGTCAATTTTAAGTCTCTCTCATTTCTACTTGATTATTTCTTATAGTTTTCTCCTTTTTGCTAAAATTTTCCATTTGCACATGTGTGTTGTCCATCTTCTCCGCTACAGCCTTTAACATGTTAATTATAGTTGTTTTTAAATCCCTGACTGGTAGTTCCAATATCTAGGTTGTATCTGAATGTCTACAGCATTCAGGGGCTTTAGAGTTTCTACTTTTCTTTGGATTTTGGGCTAGTTGGTTGCCCTATGACCTCAGCTTTTGATAAAGTCAAGAAAATATATGGTTTTGTAAATTGTCCTGCTTTTTCTAGTTAGTAAAATGGGAGCAGCACTCTTTCTAATCTTCTACGCCCTTTAAACAAAACAGAACTTTTGATTACCAGTTTTTCACTACACATTTTTTATGCCTGTTTTGCTTGACTTACTAACCTTAGGTAGTAACAGGAAATATTTGTTGAGTAAATGAATTTATTTACACTATATTTTGCCACTTCTATCCCCTCCATACCTTTAAGTTAGAATAAATCTCTCTAGTGTTTTCTGATGATTGTCATTACCTTAAACTCAACCCATAAGTTTCTATTTCTTGATTTATAAATTGTGGGCATAATTTACTTCTTAATGTGAATGTTGAGAATTTACAGCACTTTTCTTATCTCATGAAATCTAGTTTTGTAATATTCTCTTTTTGAATTGAGATATAATTGACATATAAAATTGTATTAGCTTTGCCTATGTGACATAATGATTTGCTATATTGTATATATTGCAAAATGATTACCACAGGTTTAGTTAGCATCTATCACCACACATAATTACAAATTATTTTTTGTGATAAGAACTCTTAAGATCTACTCTCTCAGCAACTTTCTAATATACTATTAATTATAGTCACAATGCTATACAGTATATCCCTAGAACTTACTTATAACTGGAAGTTTGCAATTTTGACCACCTTTACCCATTTTTACCTCTGCTTCTGTTCACTGTATCTATGAGTTTATTTGTTTGTTTGTTTTAGATTGCACATGTAAGTGAAATTATATGATACTTGTCTTCCTCCGTCTGATTTCTGTCACTTAGCATAATTCACTCAAGGTCTATCCATGCTGTTGCAAAAGTGCAGGATTTCCTTCTTTTTATGGCTGAGTAATAGTCCATTGTATAAACATACCACATCTTCTTTATCTGTCAGTGGACACTTAAGTTGTTTCCATGTCTTGGCTATTATAAATGATGCTGCAATGAATATGAGAATGCACATATCTTTTTGAAATAGTGATTTTGTTTCTTTTGGAAAATACCCAAAAGTGGAAATGCTCAGCCATATAGTAGTTCTATTTTTAAGTTTTTGAGGAACTTCTGTACTTTTTCCATAGTTGCTGTACCAATTTACATTCTTACCAATATAATATTCGAATTTTTGTTTTTGTGTATAGTTATCTTTATAATTTTAAAAAATTATAGAGTACATTGAGACTTTGAAGCTATGAAAGATGAAAACCACTATATGCTTCCACTCCTTCCTCCAAAATATTGATAGTTACTGTTAAGTTTGAAAGCTTTTTAATAATTATACTCAATTTGTCCATATCTAAAAATAGTCCCTGAATATATGATCTAATAAATCCAATGTATAATGTAAATTTGTTAATAGTACTGAACCAGTAAGTGATACTGTGCTTCATCTGTGCATACTTGATTGTATGCACAATAAGAAAGATGGACATGAAGACTATTTTTAAACTCCCAGGTGGAAGTTTCATCTGAGTATCTATTTTCACATATCCTTGTCAGTCTAAATTGCAGTTATGGGAAAAGCTACTCATCTGGATATAAAACACTAAACATTTTGAAGAGTACTCAAGAATTTGAATTGTACAATCCCTATTTATTTTCTCTGGGTAGCCAACTATTGCCAAAAATAACTACTCATTGATGTAGCTCAATTACTCTTATTTTTTTGAAATATATGTAAATCAAACAGTTCTAGTTGCAGGAATAATAATACATATACAACATTAGTTTCCTATGTCTCAAAGAGCCTGGGAACCTTATGTTTATAAACTATTTCCTTTTAGGTTGTGACTTATTTTAATTCAGTTTTATCATTTATATGAATCTAGTTTAAGTTCTTATGGCTATCTGAACATAACATAAATATTCACAACTCCCCAGACAGCGTCTCTACATTCACTCATTGTAGACTTGATTGAAAATGTTTTGTAACAGACCCACTCTATAGCTTTAAAATTCTTAGACACAAATGGTATATTCTAAATCTAAAATTCAAAGTCCAAAAGAAATTGCAATACCTAAACTGACATTGAAAATTGAGTGGTCTTGGTGAAATAGAGATTGCTATCAGCTTCATAACTAGTGACTAGATACACATTTTGGGGGAATTAATAATTTGTCAAATTGGTCATGCAGCAAATTGGTCTTGTGATGAATGGCTATTGGTGAATGGATTTTCTGCAAATTGAGCTATGGGCATTTAGTTCTCTACCCCAAAATGATGACCGAAAAGGGCATCCTCACCATTTTGACAAACTACTGAACATATGTGCAAGGATATATAGAGATACTTGCACAAATGGTCCAGAGAACACCATGTCACACCTGTAGGTTTACACTGCTGCTGTGAAGAGGGTTTCTAAAATTTTAACAATAGATATAGATTGCTTTTGGAATTATTTCAAATAAATGAATGGCCAAGCATGTAAATTATTAACTTATTTATATTGAAACTGATATCAAATAATTTCTCCATAGGTCACTATTAGTCTATTTTTTAAATTTCTGTTTGAATATGTACCAATTCATATGTCTTATACATGTGCACAAAGATAATCTATTCTACGAAATTTTCACTTTAACATTAATTTAAAGTGATATAGAGATTGGGAAAACATGCTAGCAATAGTTATGAACATACTCATTCTAACAGATTCACATCATGGGATAAATTTAATTGAAACAATAGTTGTAAAATGCCATTTTCCCTTTATTATGCTTGTGTTTCCCTTTACTAACCATTCTGAAGAACTCCAAAATTAGTTCCTTCTTTTATAGTATCTTCTTTTCATGTGAATTTTTCTTGTACTGACATTTTATTTTTTTCCTTCTTAGAGAACCATAAACTGTGTGCCTTCTCTGTGGTTACGTTGCTTAGGTTACATGATCCTACTTCAAGAACTACTTGACCTGTAAGTGTATGACTTTGTGGTAGTTTTTTCAGACTGTTCTTTTTCACCTGCAGCTCTCCAAAAGTGGCTGTTTTCTATTACCTGATTTCTGAGTTATGTTTCTTATCCTGTATCAGAAACTTGGCTTCAATCTCTGGTTGACCCCCATTTCATTTTCTTTGGCTTATCCTTCCTTTGTTTGTATTGTCTTCTTTCTCCATTCCCCTTTTCCCTCATATTTATTTATTTATTATTATTATTATTTTTTATGATTTTATTGATTTATTTGACAGAGAGAGACACAGCGAGAGAGGGAACACAAGCGGGGGGAGTGGGAGAGGGAGAAGCAGGCTCCCTGCAGAGCAGGGAGCCCGATGAGGGACTCGATCCCAGGACACTGGGATCATGACCTGAGCTGAAGGCAGTTGCTTAACCAACTGAGCCACCCAGGCGCCCTTTATTACTATTTTTTTAATCTTTAAAATTTAATTTTAATTAAAAAGTAACAAAGAAATGTAAGAACTATTATTTAATCAATTTGTAAATAATTTAATACCATTCATTCTGGATTGTACCTTGATTTCTCTAATTATTAGACAATATTTTTAACTTTTAGGTTATATGGCCAATTTTTCATTATTATTCTTTAGTCATTAGTAATAGATTTTTTTTATTGTTATGTTGTGTTCATCACCATACATTACATCATTAGTTTTTGTTGTAGTGTTCCATGATTCATTGTTTGCATATAACACCCAGTGCTCCATTCAGTATGTGCCCTCTTTAATACCCATCACCAGGCTAGCCCATCCCCCCACCCCTCTCCCCTCTAGAACCCTCAGTTTGTTTCTCAGACCATAGTCTCTCATGGTTTGTCTCCCCCTCCGGTTCCCCCCCCCCTTCATTCTTCCCCTCCTGCTATCTTCTTCTTCTTCTTTTTTTTTTTTTTTTTAACATATAATGTATTATTTGTTTCAGAGGTACAGATTTCACACAAAGTTGAGTGCTTGAAAATAAACATGCTCCAGCTCACTTACTCTGCAAGAGCTGTCTTCTTCCTGCGGCACCTCTTGTTTATGCTCGGCTACTTTACATGGTGCCTCTTATCTTTTCTCATCACAACATGAAAGCCATCTTCTTTATTTTTCACATGTTTTTAAAACCTCTCTTATTTCCTTTATCTTCTGGAGCCCCCAAGGACTCCTCCGCAGGTGATATGAACTGAGAAATTTACTGTGTGTTTTTTCCTTAAGCCAGGGAAACTAGCCACACTTTGCCCACCCAGCTTTATTAAGAAATATTCTGGAGGAATGTGAGTAGCTATATTTTTTTTAATCACAAAGGTCACAGCCATTTCCAATTTGAGAGGAAGAACTGAGATTCGGTTTAAATGAGTATTAAGAGCACTGGCTTTGGAATCAAACTTCATTTGTACTCCCCATTTTCCCACTTACAGAGTTGGGGTCTCAAGTAAATTCATTTATCCTTTCTCAGCTTGTGTTTTTTCATTTGTAATATTATTAGTACATATGACAACTTGTGTATGTGCCTGTGTAAATGAAATGATATTTATAACACTTTGCTGAATGTCTGGCACATTATTAACACTTAGTAAACAAATGCTCTAATCAGTAATTATTATTTTTAATATGTAATTTTTCTTTATCCCAATTTGCCTTAACTGGTTCACAATCTTTCCTGTGTCCATTGTCTCATTACAAAAAAAAGAAACATTTTTTTTAATTTTGACCTACTAAGTTGAATCTCAATATTGAACTAGTCCTTTTATCAATGATAAAATTTTTATTTGATTTTTTTTGTTTCCTAATATGAATCTTTGATTAACCCCTTAAGCAACTGAATTATGTTAGTAGTAGCAGTTTCAGATTCATTAAAATTGAATATTTGTGACACAGTGCATTGTTTCTTTCTGGGAAACTGCAAAGATGTATAAAAATGGCACTGACAATGTCTTCCTGCACAGGAGTATTTCTGCTCTCTACTTCTCTTTGATCAAGGTTCTATATCGTTTACTCTCCTCTCTTCTTCTTGGCAAACCTCATTCCCAAGGTCTTTTTTTTTTTTAAAGATTTTATTTATTTATTTGCGAGAGAGAATGAGATAGAGAGAGCACGGGGGGGGGGGTCAGAGGGAGAAGCAGACTCCCCGCCGAGCAGGGAGCCCGATGCGGGACTCGATCCCGGGACTCCAGGATCATGACCTGAGCCGAAGGCAGTTGCTTAACCAACTGAGCCACCCAGATGCCCCCCCAAGGTCTTTTAAGGGAGAAGCCTGGCAAATAGCACCTTTTTTCTTTCTTTTCCTTCTTACTTTGTAATGTTTTGTCTTTCCCCCCAGTCTACTTACCATCCTTCTTCCATTCTCCATTATTTTGATTACTTTACTTTTTTTCAATTGTAGATAGTGATCCTTTCTTTACCCTTTATTCAAATAACCAGAGAACCTTTGGACTCCACATGTCTTGTCTACCATTGCTCTCATCCTTATGTTCTTCTGGGAGTTACTCTCTAACAGGTTTTTATCATGGTGTATGCCATGATTTAATTGCTACTGTTCCCTATACTGCCCCACATTACCCTCCTCATCACCCTGTGTTCTTTGTGGCTTTTCTCAAAATCTACAATCTCTGATAGGAGATGTTACTTCAGATTCACAGCATTTTTTTTTTTTTAATTATCTGACTGTGTGAAAGTTTGTCCCACTCCCCGAAGTAACATTCAGAGAAGCTGTCTCTTACAGAAAATTCATAATAATTTGATTTATACTTTAATATAGTTATACTTTCCAGCTTTGTACTTTAACTCTTTCAAAAATATATATGGAGGGGCACCTGGATGGCTCAGTAGGTTGAGCATCCGACTTGATCTCAGCTCAGGTCTTGATCTCAGGGTCGTGAGTTCAAGCCCTATGTTGGGCTCCATGCTGAACTTAAGTGGAAGGATTTAAGTGGAACCTACTTAAAAAAAAAAAAAAATATATATATATATATATATATATATATTTGTTTGTATATATTTAAAATATATAAATATATATATATTTGTTTGGTGCACATTCTGCATGACCTGAACATTCATGCATTTGATGGAAGGGGTTGTAAAATCACCCAGATATGGGATTTGCTAAATGAGCTTTAGTCAGCTGATTATTCACCACTTCCTTTCAAGTCAAAGAAAATATTGAAGTCCTTTTCTGGTATGAGCACGTTTAGTGCTGAGATTATGCCTCCACCAAGGATAGTTCAAAGAAGTAGTGAATTGCATATTATTTTTATATATTATATATTGTATTTTATTTTATATAATTTTATAATATTATTATAACAATTTTGCATTTATATAATATATATAAATAAGATATATATTATATGTTATATAAATTTAATATATGTCATATATAAATATTTATAAATATATATATTTACTGTTAGGAGCAGATACCAAAAAATAGGTGGCTGGTTTTCTTGACCGAGATTGTGAGAATATATAAGAGGAACAATCTTAGATTATCTTTACTTAAAAAGCCATCACAATTTCATAGGTTAAAGCAATACTAACAAATCTTTCAAATCAGTAACCCAGATTAAAATACTTGTGCCTATTTGTTTCACACAAAGCTAGCATTGTACCAAAGAAAATCTCCATAGCCCTCCTTTTCTTTGACTTAAAGCTTGATCTTATTCCTCCATAAGACCAACTCTAAATGCACTGCACAAAATCCCTAAGGATGTGACTTGTAACAAGGGTACAAGTGCATGGTGTGAAATCAGCACACAAGCACAAGGCTGATAGTTGAGAACCCATTCACAGAACAGCATGGGAAAACATAAGCCTTTCAAGAAGTCACAATGTACTTTTGCAATGTGGCAAATTGCAATCCACAGGAGATGACAGCAGCCAAAAGAGAATGTCTCCTTTGCAAAATTTAGGAGGGAAAGTCAAGGGCTTTAAAGGCAGAATAATTTTTTCCCTTCACACTAAAGAAACCCTATAATGAGTGTTTCCACAGTCATTGCTGAGACCTGGTTGGAAGAGCTAGATTGTCAGGTTTAAAATCCTGGTAAGATATTCTTCCCTGAGTTTTTACCTCACTGCTTTTCCTAGATGCCAGTTGTAGAAGCTACGTGGTGACAACCAGATGATACGTATGGCTTGTCTATGAGAGAAAGGGTGTTTGTTTAATCCACGTGCAGGTGAGCATTAAACACTTTAACAGTAACTCCTGGAAGACAGACAGATAAGGTGAAGTCCTAGCCACTGTTTGTGTGGAACAAAGTTGGAGTTTCCTGATAAATGAAGGAGGAAACAACAGAAAGGGAAAAAAGGATGAGAAACATAGGTGATCATTGCAAGCAACATTTAACATCTAAGATATATTTTCCCACAAAGAAGGAGGGAAACAAACTCATTCCCACCATAGATGAAGCAATTTACAGAGAGTGCTTAGTGGAAGACATTCCATTGAAAAGGTCTTCTGAAAATATATTGACAGACTTTCTTTCCCTACCTTTGCCATTTCACAAGTGTAAGAAATGTAAATTGTAACAGGTAGAGCTAGAAGAAGAGAAATGATTGATGAAATATATGTAATCAACTATTTCTTCTACTTTAAAGACTGATCTTTAAGCAGTTTCAGACAGAAAGATAATTTTTTAAATTAATATAGTGGTTATGAATAAAGAAAACAAGGGGTCTGCTGTCATCCAACATGAATCAATATATATAAAAGCAGATGAGGGGTGCCTGGGTGGCTCAGTCGGTTAAGCATCTGCCTTCGGCTGGGGTCATGATCTCAGGGTTCTGGGATCGAGTCCTGCATCAGGGAGCCTGCTTCTCCCTCTCCCTCTGCTGCTCCCCCTGCTTGTGCTCTCTCATGCCCTCTCTCTCTGTCAAATAAATAAATCTTTAAAAAAAAAAAGCAGATGAAACACAATCATGATAATAAAGGAAGAACACCTTGGCAAGGTAGGGACAAAGGATTTTCTCAGACACTCATGATTAATGGTTCCCACCAAACCCCACGGAAGAGAGATTTGTAGTTAGCATGAGAATCACACTATAGTGATATTTATATTTTTATATTTTTCTACATACTTAGTCTTATGTTCAATGTTTATAAAATGCTGCTCATTTTCAGTGTGCTTGGTTATTTAGAACTAAACTTATGATTATGCTTATGAAGTTTTGAATTAAAATAATGTTTAGACAATAAGAGTTAACGGAACAAGAAGAATCTAACTAACAATTCTATTCAACATATGTTTCGGACAGATCATGTAAAAATTAGAGAATAATCTCACTTCCACTTTTGGCATGCTGTCTGAAAAGGTCTAATTTTCCTTTGGACAGTCCTACCAATATGCATTATATTTCCAGAAATTTTGTGTTCAAAAGTTAGGCCAATTTATGACTGGATGCCACAATTACCTGGCATCCAATTTATAATTTGGATAATCTGGGCCTTTCTGTTATTTTTTTCTACAATTTAACATTTGTTAAAATAGATATTTTTTTTATACATTTTCTAAATGTTTCCAATTTAAGTTTTGTTAACCAGAAATTGGTCTTATGACAAGTTCTAAAAATTCTTTCCCTGGCAGTAAAACATCTCCAATAATTCTTTATTTTCTATTACTTTTCCAGCTATGCATAGAGCTAGACTGTAACTGCAATTGTGCTTTGCAGAGAGGAGATGCCCCATTAAATATATGACCATTAGTATGTGAGTAAAAGTGTATTTGTCATTTCCAGACCTGGCCCCTAAAACCTCTTACCCAAACCACCATGGTCTCTCTTTTTCCTTATCTGCCAGCTAGATGCTGAGATTCTGGTTGAGGCTACCAAGGCTCTAGAGCTATGGCTGGCAATTTTTTTTTTTTTTCCTGAAAAGGCCAGATTGTAAATTTTGTGCTTGTCATATTCTTTTTTTATATCCATTAAAAATACAAAAACCACTCTTTGCTCATATGCCATATAAAAACAGGTTTGACACCAAAATTGGTCCATGGGTCCTAGTTTTCTTACTTCCACTCAAGAAGATGGTGGATGAACCACATGATAGAAGCCTGAATTCCTGAATGGCTTCCAGCAAAGGCCCCCTTCCCAGCTCTCCCTTCAACCCCACAGTGAACTATGATGCAGCCTAGAAAGCATTAAGCCCTTGGGATTGGAAAACTGTTTGTTATGTCAGTTTCTTTACCCTGACATAT
Organism: Mirounga angustirostris; assembly: GCF_029215605.1. NCBI lineage: Eukaryota > Metazoa > Chordata > Mammalia > Carnivora > Phocidae > Mirounga > Mirounga angustirostris. The sequence continues at coordinate 51,036,742 of NW_026991709.1, read as the reverse complement.
CCTCTTTTATCTAATGCTTAACCCTGTTATGATCTAACCTAAAATCCGTCTGCAATATTCTTCCCAATTACCTCTTAAATTCTCTGTTTAATAAACTTTAGATATAAAGTATGCTTTTAAGCCCATTCCCTGTTTTGTTAGCCAATCTGTTAATATTTAACACTTTTAACTTTACCTCATAACCAGGTACTTTATCCCTGAACACTTGTGATTTTCCTCCTATCTGACAGCATCCCTCTAAGACTTGTCTACCCAACATCTTTGTAGTAGTATAGAGTTTGTATAAAGTTATTATCAAGTAACATGATATTGCCATTTGTGAGCATGAAACACTTTAATGCTTCTGGTAAGTAGCCCTATCACTCTAACCAGCACATTGTTGGTTTCCTCTTTCAAAATGAACAACATAGCTCTGTCTGAGATAAGCTAAAAGTTAACGGCATCATGCAGCTCTTATGTTAGATTCTAGCCTTTTTGGGCACATGAGAGAATTCAGATATTTAGATTAGAAAGCCAAATAAGACTTTTAATTCATTTTATGGGTGAGAGCATATCACTCACAAATATAAAGGAGATTGCAATCTAAACAATAATGACCAAAACTCCAAATCAAAAAAAGCAGTTTGGCATGAGAGTGAGTATCTACATTTTCTGTTGCTGCTATAACAAATTATCACACACTTACTCATTTAAACAAAACAAACTCATTATCTCACAGTTTCCATGGCTCAGGAGTCTGGGTGCTAATTAGCTGGTTCCGCTGATCACATCTCACAGGCTGAAATCAGGCTTTTGGCTGAGGCTGCCATTCTCATATGAGGCCTGGGGGTGTCTTACAAGCTCCCAGGTTGTTGGCAGACTTCATTTCCTTGTGGTTGTAAGGCTAAGGCCTCTGTGTTCTTGCAGACTGTCAACTGAGGGTCATATTCAGCTTCTAGAGGCTATCTTTTTCCATCAGCAGTTCACAAAGTAGCTGTTTGGTTTTTTCTTCAAAGTCAGCCCAGAGTGAGTGGTTTTGACTTCTTTTGTTGCATCTTTTCTGCCTCTGGCTAGATAAACTTTTTGCTGTTTTTAAGTGCTTGTATGATTAGATTGGGCCTACCTGGATGATCTAGGGCAATTTCCCTATTTTATGACCTGTTAACCTACATTACATCTGCATACTCCCCACTAACCCCCCCTTTTTTGCCAAATAAGGTAACAAGTAAGGTAACATTTTCCAGAAGTTAGGGTGAGGATGGTTGTTTGTTTGTTTGGTTGGTTGGTTGGTTGGCAGGTTGGTTGTTTTTGGTGGGGAGTGGGTTTATTGGGGGTGGAGTGTGTTATACCTACTGGATTGGAGCTTCAGGAAAAACATGTAATTCTAAATAAATGTTATTAAAAGGTATAAATTTTGTCAATTTCTGATCTATTTTTTCAAAAACACTTAGAAAATTTTCTAAAACAAAGTGAAAAATACATCATTGGCACATCAAGATAAAAAGCTTCTGCACTGCAAAGGAAGCAGTCAACAAAACAAAGAGGCAACCCACAGAATGGGAGAAGATGTTTGCAAATGACACTACAGATAAAGGGCTGGTATCAAAGATCTATAAAGAACTTCTCAAACTCAACACCGAAAAAAACAAATAATCAAGTCAAAAAATGGGCAGAAGACATGAACAGACAGTTCTATAGAAAAGATATACAAATGGCTAACAGACACATAAAGTGTTCATCATCATTAGCCATCAGGGAAATTCAAATCAAAACCACATTGAGATACCACCTTATACCAGTTAGAATGGCAAAAATTGACGAGGCAAGAACGAACAAATGTTGGAGAGGTTGTGGAGAAAGGGGAACCCTCTTACACTTTTGGTGGAAAGCAAGTTGGTATAGCCACTTTGAAAAACAGTGTAGAGGTGCCTCAAAAAATTAAAAATAGAGCTACCCTATGACCCAGCAATTGCACTACTGGGTATTTACCCCAAAGACACAGATGTAGTGAAAAGAAGGGCCATATGCACCCCAATGTTCATAGCAGCAATGTCCACAATAGCCAAACTGTGGAAAGAGCTGAGATGTCCTTCAACAGATGAATGGATAAAGAAGATGTGGTCCATATATACAATGGAATATTACTCAGCCATCAGAAAAGATGAATACCCAACTTTTACATCAACATGGATGGAACTGGAGGAGATTCTGCTAAGTGAAATAAGTCAAGCAGAGAAAATCAATTATCATATGGTTTCACTTATTTGTGGAACATAAGGAATAGCATGGAGGACATTAGGAGAAGAAAGGGAAAAATGAAGAGGGGGAAATCAGAGGGGAAGACGAACCATGAGAGACTATGGACTTCAAGAAACAAACTGAGGGTTTTAGAGGGGAAGGGGGGTCGGGGGATGGGTTAGCTGGGTGATGGGTATTAAGGAGGGCATGTACTTCATGGAGCACTGGGTGTTATACGAAAACAAGTAATCGTAGATCATTACAGCAGAAACTAATGATGTATTGTATGGAGGCTAACATAACATAATAAAATAAAATTTAAAAAAAATTGTGGTTGCCTTAATATTTTTGTTGCTTACAATAACATCTGATTGTCATTGAAGAACAGAATATTACTAGTGGTTTTGATTTAAAAAGCATACTCTTATCTTATTAGCTTACTAAATCTTAACCACATTAGGAAAAATTAGGAATTCCACTTAGGAATTGTTTTAACCTCATTCCTTAAGGTAAAAGAACAGAGTCAGAGATCTGATCAGACATCTCAAAGTCAGAGATCTCAAAAGTAATCTTAGAGCTATACATTTTTACTGTTGTATATATATGTCAAGATAAATTACATATGCTATACTGCAGTAATAACCAAACCAAAATGCCAGTGACTGCACCCATCAAAGTTTTATTTTTCACTCATTTCACAAATCAGTGTGAGTCATGTGCTTTTCATCAGGCTCTCCTTCAAAGTTTGAGTCAGTGATCCAGTCTACTTCCATCTTGTAACAACACCATGAAGGTATCTTTTGTCCTAGTCATAGGAATGAGAGCAGAGGCAGGAATCACCTGCTCTGAACTGTATCATTTTTGCTGACATTCCACTGGTAAGAATTAGTCACATAGTCCAACAAAGATGAATGCCACTGGAGAATTTAAATCAAGAAAGGGATATTTGGTTTAATAATCTCAGCCACACTGACCACAGCAATGGTCAACTCAGTGATTTAGAAAAAAAAATTTTTATTCTTGAATATACAGATAATGTCTCTTTTCAACTGTAAAATGTTCAAAAATGAATTTTGTCTTCTTCTCTTTCCTATTTTCTAGTTTGTCCATCTTGTACTTGTTGGCATCATATCCATTTTACTGCCAAATGCTGCATAATTTGACTATAATTTTTTCACCTTGCATTTTTTTAATTTCTACAATTAGTCTCTTATTTCAAACCTCATAATTTATCTGAATCATTTAATAGGCTCTGATTAATTTTTTCTCTGAATTTAGTGTCTCCTCATTCTTTACTTAAATCTTAGTTTTACTAGTAACTAAACTTGTATGACCTTGGGCAAGTTGCTCTACTTATTTGTTTCTCAGTTTCCTCAGATGTAAAACTTCAAAAATAAAAAAAAAATTAATAGAATGAATAGGAGGATTACGTGAGTTAAAACAAAAGTGTGTAGAAGAATGCTTAGTGTATACTACATACACAAATATTAACTCTTACTACTACTAGTCCATCAATGTTTCTTATACTGGCATTTTCATTATAATCCAGCATTGCAGATCATTTAGATTGACATTCCATAGTAATATCCCAAACTATTATCATAGGACTCTGTATCACTATCATTATTTTTTGAACACTAAATATCTGAATATCTTCCCATCTACTCATGATCTTCTACTTGGAGCAGATTTCTCCCACATTTCTGTCAAAAATCTCCTCTGTTTATTACTACTATAGGAATGAAGTATTTCCTGATCCTGTAAAGGGTGGAGGGAAGCAGTAGAAAAGTGGCAAGAAAGGAGAACGTAGAAATAAGTAGACAATTTTAGCCATTCTAGGGAAAAGTATTTCGTCTTCCTGCAGAATCCCAATGGCTAGCCTTGTGTTAATCAGGGATTCTCCAGAGAAACAGAACCAAAAGGATTGACTTACTGATTGATTTAAAGGAATTGGTCACATGATTTTGGAAGCTGACAGGTCCCAAGATTTGCAGTCAGCAAGCTAGCAAACAGCAGAGATGATATGTATTACAATCTGAGTTTGAAGACCTAAGCACCAGGAAATCTGATATTGTAAGTTCCAGTTTGAAAGTCATCAGACTCCATACCTAAGAGTAGCCGAAGGTTAAAAAAGACTGATGTCCCAGCTCAAGCAATCAGGTAGGAGGAGTTCCTTCTTATTCAGCCTTTCTGTTCTATTAAGGTCTTCAATTGTTTGGATGAGGCCCCACCACATTAAGGAGAGCAATCTGCTCTACTTGTTCTATGGATTCAAAAGTTAATCTCATCATGAAATACTCTCATGGACATACCCAGAATAATGTTTCACCACACATCTGGGTATCCCATTGCCCAGTCAAATTGACACATAAAATTAACCATTATACATCTCCTTTATTATTGTTGCTTTTTAAGCTTTTATAGTAATATAATTATATCTTTTAATATTAATGCTATCTCCTCTTCCTGTCTGCACATTCTTGAAGGAAAAGATCCTAACTCTTTTTAAATTTTTTTCCCTTTAAGAATTTGTACAGTGATGTGTAGCCTAGACTTTTTCAATAAATCTCTGACCAACAGAACTTGAACTTGATCATATGACTCAGAAGGAGGTAGAACTTAACAATTATTGAATGACAAAGCTGCCTACCAGCAGCTAATTTTAATCTTCATAAATAGCATGCAGTGGCCCAAATCAAATAGTTAATGAGATAGTACATGTTGCCAAATTCTGTTGTGGCACATAAACCAGGATTCCATATAGTCAATCAAATGTTGCAAGTTTAAAGTCAGGAAATGAACAGATAACCTAATGTTTACATTAAAACCTATATTTTCAGGGCACCTGGGTGGCTCAGTCAGTTAAGCATCTGCCTTCGGCTCAGGTCATGATCCCAGGGTCCTGGGATCAAGCCCCATGTCTGGCTCTGTGCTCAGCAGGGAGTCTGTTTGAGACACTCTCACTCTCTCTCCCTCTCATGTTCTCTCTCTCAAATAATAAAATAAAAACTTTAAAAAAACCCTATATTTGTAGTAGCTATGAAAAGCCTACAACTTCTTCCCCATGTGCATCCTTTAAAATAAACAAGAGTATTTTACTTCCTATTTTCTAGAATATTTCTGAAGTCAAATTCTTTTTATATTCTTAATTTTCTTGACATAAATTTGTTAAAACTACATATCTCCTATGACTTTTTACAAATTAAAATCAGTGGAAATGTTTAAATGATGTCCTTTTATAACTAATAAATATGTAATTTTTGCTTATTTTGAGAAGTCTGAAGACATTAATTTATATTTATTTTAGTTACTGATTAAGTCATTTTTATTTCTATTTATTGAAACTGTTGAAGTTTTCCCAGATTTGATGCTTCCTCAAACACAGAGATACACACAGACACACATCTCTTTATATTTTCAATTATTTTAATAATATTTGATAAGGATTATCTATCATTTTTTAGTTGCTGTTATATTGAATAATATTAATATTGTAATTAATATTATTAATATTAGTTAACAAAAATGCTGTTAATATTGAACAAATTACCTCAGATATTATGTTACTATCTATGACAAATTATGAATCAATCTGTAAATATTGTAACTGGGATGCAGGGGTCAAGAGGACCTGGCTCTCCTGGTCCCAAACAGACCAGGCTCTGCCACTAGCCACTGACAAAATCCAGGCAGATAGATGAGTGGTGGTGAAACAAGAAAGGAATTTATCTCAGTGAAGCCAGTAGGAGGAAGACAGTGGACTAAGGTCTCAAAGGCTGTCTCCAAAATGCTGAAATACTTACAGGTTTACAAAAGGAAAATGTGGGACAAAGGTCGATGGGTACATGCAAGTTACAACAGTGAAGATCAGGTCAATCACTATCTTGGGGTCAATCCCATGGGGTCTTGCTGGCTCAGGGCAGTTGTTATTGCTTGGGGGGGAGTAGTTTTGGTTCCCATAATGGGCACTTTGCCCACCAGGTCTTTTGCCTGATTCAAAAGATAAGCTGGAAAGAAGAATTTAATTGATTAGAAAGTACAGACTGAGGTCAAAATGGAGGTAGTTGAAGTCTTCTTTCAATATTATGGTATATATATGTATTTAGGTGTGTGTGTGTGTGTGTGTGTATATGTATATATAAAATACTATATATGTATTTACTATGGTATATATATATTACATTATTATGGTATATATATTTATATGTATGTATATATGTAATACCATATATACATTTATACATTTATATATAAATATATATATATTTATATATATTTTTTAGAGTGTTTGCTAAAGCAAATGACAAAGCAATTAGGACTCCCTTCATATGAGTAGGTTAGGAATTACAGTCTCCTCATGAGGAACAAAATGGCATACACTGTGAAGTTAGTATAGATATTTCTTTTTTAATAGGAGTCAAGCTAAATACATCTTGACCTTAGCCAGTTTTAAAATTCTGTCCCCATGAGAATTAAAATACAATTAGTCATTAAAACAAAACATGGAAAGTATAAACTAAATGATGGTCAACCAAAGTATTTTCAGGAAATAACAGCTTGATATAATGATCAATCTGTTTAGATTATATAGAATACACATATACAAATGTTTAAATTATCTAAATGACTTAAATTTAATTTTTCCATGTTAGAATGATTAGTACATTTTCTAACACAGAGCTAAAAATGCAAAACAAAGAAAACAAAATATATCATAAATTTCTATTTCAAACTATGCTTTTATTTTCCATCTAGGAGTCTGCATTTTTTTCTTGATACCCTACTATCCAAATCACCTTTGCCATATAGATGCTGTTGTTATATTGAATTTCCATATTCATGTATTTTAATCATTTAGTCTTAGGCTGACAATGAAACCAAAAGAAGTCTTTATGCTTAGTTGTAACTCTTTGTTATGCTACAACTTTGACCTTACAATTTCATGTTCTAATGTTCTAAAATATATTTTATTTGCATTCTCAGTTTTATCCCTACTAAAGTTTTTCATAATTCCAGCAGAATTCTGCACTGAAACTGCTAAGGCAATAAGTATGCAGAGGGTGTGAATTATTTATTTATACAGATGACTTTTAAGTTGAGGCCAACATTAATTTGACTAGGTCACTGGCTTTGGAGAGCTGAAAGCCATGTAAATAGCTGGGGAGCCAATGTCATTTAATTAGCATACTAAAGCCTACAGTTTCTGAATAATATATATTCACTTCAAAAAAATTAAGTTATTTTATTGATTAAAATGATCTTTGTTATATATCTTTATTAATCAGATTCTATTATACTTAATAATATGACTTCATATAATTTTCTGATCAGTTATTGCCAAGTGCCCAAACTATTTATATACTAAATTATGTTAAAAATGTAGATACTGCTAGTTCATCTTTTGCTCTTTTATAGATGAAAATGAGGTTTTGCAAGAATTATAAGCAGTCCCAACTATCCTCCCCCATCATCTTCATATACAGTTACCAAATATGAGCTAATTTCATAATCTATGGATGGATTTTTCATTGCTTTTTCAAGATCCACATTCTCAAAATAAGACTCCTTGTGTTTAACTAAATTATGGATTCAGGTTTTATGCTATCTGATGTCTCTGCATAAGGAGTACTTTCCATTATAGACAATTTCAGGTTGCTGTTCTGATTTCACTTCATCTTGCAAGATGGATTTAACTGTGGAATTAGATGTAATGCCTTTTTGTTAAGTAACATACTAATCTCTTTGTTAAAACAGCTCACCTGCTTTGGTTATTTAAATTCTCTTCTTTTTCTGCACATAAATGTACTCATTTGTAAGTCTCTTTATTTTTCTTGCTCATGCTGCCATTTTTATGCTTTGAGTACGGTTCTGGTTCTCTCTCTAAACTACAGCTTATTTTTTGTTGTTGTTGTTATTTTTTTTTTCCTGCAATTAATGGAACATATAAATTATGTAGGAGTCTCTGTTTTCATCTGGCCTGGAAAACATTTTAGGCAACATGATTTGTTTCAACTTTATTAGTGGACAAAAGCCAACATATTCCTCACAAACTTGCTTGGCATTTTATGCAGCATTCAGTTTAAGCAAATAGAACTTTGAATATACTTTAAAAACATTGAATCTTGCTAGTTTAGTTAGGAGCCAAAATGCAGGACTTAACTCTGGGAAGATGCTTATTTTCCTTATCTTTCCCCCTGAAAAGCAGGGGTTTGATTCCAGACAATAGGCAGTTAAATTAATTAATCATGGTAATTTATTTTATATTTTCTTTGCTTAACCGCACTGATATATAGATCTAAATTTGATCCTACTACCATGGTTTGTGTATATATATATGTACATATATATATATATATATACATGTATTTATATGTATATTTATTTGTTCATACATCTCTTTTATTGACAATAGGTTTGCAATCCCCTTTTGACTAACTCAGGGAACCTGAGATTTCCAAAATGGAGCAAACAAGCCTAACTAAGAGAGGCTCTTTTTAAAATAGGGTTGGGAGGCCATAAGGGAGGAGGAATTTATGCACTTCATCAGATGAGAAACCATGAACTTTTACAAAAGGCCTTTCAGCCAACTGCAAGCCCTCAGCCTAGATTTAACTTCCTTACCAAGACACCCGAATCATCTGCATTCTTCACTTCCAAAGGAGCCAGTGCAATTTATGACAAATTTCAATCCCTCATTTGTATATTAACTCAACCAATCACAGTTAACCTAGTTTCAATCCTTGTTTTGCATAGAGAACCTGAATGAGAACAACACTTGTAGACTTTTGCATATATAACAGCCCCCTCTTTACCTTCCTTGAAACATACTTCAAGTTTCTACCTGAATCTGTGTCTCCTGAGTTGCAATTCTAATTGCCCAAATAAATGCCTGTTTGCTTAATTTTTAGTGAATTCTTTCTTGGTTGACACTGATGACCCTGTATCTGATGAACTATTCTCACTGTGCCATCTGTGAAAGTCTGTACTTATCTAACAAGTCAAAATAACCTTCAGTAAACTTTTCAGTATTTGTGACAATAAGAAAGCCAAATGATTTACAAATTTAAGACATCCTTTGCACTGCATACTCCTCCACTATAGGAATTATTAAACTTGTGTATAAATAAAGTTATCAACCTCTTTTTAAAATTTTTCTTATTTCTAGAACTATAAATAGATACAGCCAGATTCAGGTCTATCTCATGATGAGTACTGCTATTGGGTGAACACAATTATAATGAAAGTACACTAGATTATTATGCAGATGTAGGCATATATTGATGTGTTTGCCTTTCATTTTCAGATTGAAATCAATTCTACTTAATGTTAGTACATTCTGGGTAGAAGGGATAGCCTACTGTGATTTCAGCTTAATAATGGCTGTTTGAAGTGTCAATGATTCAGCTGTGTTTTATGTTACAAAGTTAAACGTGGTCTTTTCATTTAAACAAAATGGATCAGAATAGATGGGGGTGTCAGGACAAGAGGTCACTGTGGAACAATTTAAGTACCTGGCATACTCCATTGAAAAACAAAAACAAATTTATTAACTTGGCCCTGACCATGACTGGAACTTCGCGTCAACCTCTCACGCTTCAACAAGCAGCACAACTTTCTGAACACACATTACTTTTTATTTTCTTGGATGTTATTGAAGATGATGTGATACCATTTAAATGAACTGTTTAAAATTCTGAGGAAAAAAAGATGATAAATTTATAAAAAACCCATAGATTTTATTATTCATGTATTTTGAATAATGATTTCTTCATGGGAAGAGGGAGGCAGGTGAAGGCATAGCTTCTAGATACACTGACAGCACTCTTGAAAATGAACTGGGAAATCTTTACAAAATGTAGATAGCTTCATTGATTTAAAAAATACCATAATAGGGTGCCTGGGTGGCTCAGTTGGTTAAGCGACTGCCTTCGGCTCAGGTCATGATCCTGGAGTCCCGGGATCAAGTCCCGCATGGGGCTCCCTGCTCAGCAGGGGGTCTGCTTCTCCCTCTGCCCTCTTCCCTCTCATGCTCTCTGTCTCTCATTCTCTCTCTCAAATAAATAAATAAAATCTTTAAAAAAAAATAAAATAAATAAAATAAAATAAAAAATAAAAAATACCATAATAAAATAATTTGGAAATTATAGTAGGAATTTAGATCACACCCTTCTTTTTTTTATACCCTTCTTTTAAAAATATTATATACATATATATGAATATAAATTGGCAATTCATATAGTTCAAAACTGAGAGTGTGAAAGTGAGAGTATAATCTGACCACTGCAGCTAGCCAGTGGTCCATCTGATGAGGGAGCAGGAGGCAAGCTGAGTACAAAGCACAAGCTGACACCCTGCAACTCCTCCACTCCCAGGTGGGACGCATATGACATTCCTTAGACACTCCTGGCTGCCCTAAAGCTAAAGGAAGGAAAAACAGTTAACTTATAGAGATTACAGTCCTACAAAATCTCCCTCAGTTTACAAATGTCTTAGTGATTTACAAAAAAAAAAAAAAAGCATCCTCATCAATAACCTAACTTCCAGAAGGAAATGTAGATAAAATTAAATGTCCTTATAATCTGCCTCCCATTGAAAAATACTTGAGGGAGGTAGAGTATAATGGTTCTTAAGGAAGCTCCCAAGGGTCTTAATGTTAATGCCTTACTAGTGGGAAAAACAACATTAACTTGACAATGGCAAGGCCTCCAGTATCTTGTAGGTCCTCTTTAGCATATGAAAGTTCTTTTAAAAACCTCCTGTTTCTTAACCTCCCCCAACTCCCAAGTATATAATCAGTCATGCCTCACAACCCCAGTGCAGCTGCTCTTTCTGCCCATGGGTCCGGTCCCGTGCTTTAATAAAACCACCTTTTTTGCATCAAAGACATCTCAAGAATTCTCACCCCACCAAACCTCACCTACATTCAAAAACTACATCAAACCTTAGTTAAATTCTTAAATCTGTCTTGCATACTGCTTCTTCTGTTACAATAGTTGGTCCAGGAGATCTCTAGTCCTCTATCTCAATGTTTTTCCCCTCTTCTGATTCAAAAATCAACTCTCTAAACTTGAGTTTTCTCACTTGGAAAGTAAGACAACAGTAGCTGTACATTATCAATAAAATTATGTACATAAAACACTATGCAGAGTGCCAGCATAGTGTAGGGGTGCAATATACACCAGCTGCTACACTTATTATCACCACTGTCATTGTTTTTGTCATCATCAGTTATCATCAACATCATCTTCTTCAAGTGTAATTATTGTAGGTGATTTTTTTTTTAATTTTTCTATATAATTCAGAATTTTAATATTATTTATTAATGTTATAAAGTCATACACTTATTTATTAATGAAAAACAACTTCTAGGTTCATGGAAGAAGTACTGATTTTTGTCATCTTTAAACATAAAGTTGGCAGAATTCACTAGAATGGACCAGGTTATTTCCTTTCCTTTAATAAATGTTATTTATCAGACTGTGTACTAAGTAGAGATAGACTGTAGTTAAAATTCAATAGCAACAATTTGTTTTCATTGTGAAGTATATCCACTAGAAAATGGATAAGGAAATATATACATTTTGATTTATTCTGCAAAAGTTTGACAAAATTTACTGGCGACGTTCTTGCCATAAGCCTGGCAGTATGCAAGGATCCCTGACAAGGGCCAACACCACCACAAGGTGAATCCTGCCCTGGTGATAAGGGATGAAAACCATGCACATCAGTTCCACTGCAGCCTTAGCAGTGGCTGGGGGCAGATACCATGTCTGACTGCAGAACCCATCTACCAATGAAAGTTTCTTAGGGGACAGCACAGGGAAAGCACCCTGTACTTCAGCAGTATTGCAGCTCTAGTAAATGCCTGGACTGACTCAACTCAAGCCCAAGGTGGCTCCAGACTGGCCCACTAAAAACACAGAAATCAAACCCTGCTCACAATAGGCAAAAAGCAATTGCAGATAACTGGACTGAAGGCAAATATGGCTCAGTCACAATAGTAGAGCACATGAAACACACATAGGAGACATCCCTGTTGTGCCAGGCTCTGGTGAACAGGGAACACTGCACTGTAGGGCACCATATGACCTTTTCTTCATAAGGCCACTACTTTCACTAGCAGGAGATGTAGCTGACTTTCCTAACACATAAAAACAGACACAGAGAGTTAGACAAAATGAAGAGATAGAAGAATATGCACCAAAATTAAAGATCAGGACAAAAATCACAACAAGAGAGCTAAATGAAACAGAGATAAGTAATATGCCTGATAAAGAATTTAAAGTAGTGGTCAGAAACACTCATTGGACTGGAGAAAAAAGTGAAGGATCTCAGTGAGACCCTTAATGAAGAGATAGAAAACATAAAAAGAACCAACCAGAGATAATGAAATTAATAACTGAAATTAAAAATACACTAGATGAAATAAATAGTAGACTAGAGGAAGCAGAAGAATGGATCAGTGCATTAGAGTAATGGAAAGTAATCAAGCTGAAGAGAAGAGAGAAAAAAGATGAAAAGAGACTTAGGGAACTCAACAACACCATTAAGCATAATAATATTCACATTATAGGGATGCCAGAAAGAGAAGAGAGAGAAAAGGGGGCAGAAAATATATTTGAAGAAATGATAGCTGAAAACTTCCCAAATCCAGGGAAGGAAACAGAAATCTAGACAGGGAGGAGCAGAGAGTCCCAAACAAAATTGACCCAAGGAGATCCACAAAACACAAAGTAATTAAAATGGCAAAAAGTAATGATAAAGAGAGAACATTAAAAGCAGGAAGAGAAAAGAAAACAGTTACATATAATGGAAACCCATTGTTTTATCAGCTGATTTTTCAGCAGATGCTTTGCAGGCCAGAAGAGAGTGGCATGATATATTCAGAGTTCTGAAAAAAAAAAAAGTTGCAGCCAAGAATACTCTACCCAGCAAGGCTATCATTCAGAATAAAAGGAAAGATAAGAGTTTCCCAGACAAACAAAAGTTAAAGGAATTCATGACCACAAAATCAGGCCTACAAGAACTGTTAAGGAGGACTCTGAGTGGAAAAGAAACCATAAGTAGGGGTAGGAAGAGCAGGAAGCACAAAAGCAGTAAAGATATGTATAAAAATCAGTCAAGGGAGTCACAAAATAAAAAGACCTAAACTATGACACTGCATACCTAAAGTGTGAGGAGAGGAGTAAAGTATGCATTCAAACTTAAGGGACCATCAATTTAATATAGAATGCTGTATGCAGAAGATGTATATACAAACCTAATGGTAGCCACAATTCAAAAACCAGTAATAGATGTGTAAAATTTTAGAAAAATGAATCCAAATGTATCACTAAAGAAAGCCAACAGTGAGAGGAGAGAGCAAGAGAAAAAAAGAAAAGAGAAGAACTACATAAACAACCATAAAACAAGTAACACAATGGCAATAAGTACATACCTATCAATAATTATTTTGCATGTAAATGGATTAAACACTCCAATCATAGACCTATGGTGATAGAATCACTAAAAAAAGCAAGACCCATCTATGTGTTGTCTACAAGAGACTTATTTCAGACCTAAAGACACATGCAGATTGAAAGTGAAAGCCTATTAGAAATGGAAATGGAAAAGCATTTATGATGCAAATGGAAGTGAAATGAAAGCTGGGGTAGCAATAAATATATTGAACAAAATAGACTTTAAACCAAAGACTATAACAAGAAAAGAAGAAGGGCACTATATCATGGTAAAGGGGTCTATCCAGCAGGAAGACCTAACAGCTGTAAATATTTATGCCCCCAACTTGGGAGCACCTAACTTGGGAGAACCCCTCAAATAATAGTAGGCACTGTAATACCCCACTTCAATGGACAGATCATCTAATCAGGAAATCAACAAGGAAACAAGGACTTTGAATGACACACTGGACCAGATGGACTTCACAGATATCTTCAGAACATTCTATCCTAAAGCAGCAGAGTACACATTCTTTTTGAGTGCACATGGAACATTCTCCAGAATAGATCACATAGTAGGCCACAAATGAGGCCTCAACAAGTACAAAATGATTGAGATCATACCATGCATATTTTCTGACCACAATGCTATGAAACTTAAAGTCAACCACAAGAAAAAGTTGGAAAGACCACAAATACATGGAAGTTAAAGAACATCCTACTAAAAGATGAATGGGTCAACTGGGAAATTAAAGAAAATAATTAAAAAGTATATGGAAACAAATGAAAATGAAAACACAATGATCCAAAACCTTTGGGATGCAGCAAAAGCAGTCATAATAGGGAAGTCTATAGCAAAACAGGCCTACCTCAAGAAGCAAGAAAAATCTCAAATATACAACCTAATCTTACATGCAAAGGAGCTAAAAAAAGAATAACAAATGAAGCCTAAAGCCAGGAGAAGGGAAATAATAAAGATTAGAGCAGAAATAAATGATATAGAAACAAACAAATAAAGCAGTAGAAGAGCTCAAAGAAACAAACAAATAAAACAGTAGAACAGCTCAATGAAACAAAGATATGGTTCTTTGAAAGAATTAATAAAATTGATAAACCCTTAGCCAGACTTATCAAAAAAGAAGAAAGAATGGGCCCAAATAAATAAAATTACAAATAAGAGAGAAGAAATAACAACCAACACCAGAGAAATACAAACAATTATGAGAATATTATGAAAAATTATATGCCAACAAACTGGGTAATCTGGAAGAAATGGATAAATTCTTAGAAACATATAACCTGCCAAAACTGAATCAGAAAGAAATAGAAAATTTGAACAGATCAATTACCAGGAAAGAATTGAATCAGTAATAAATAAATAAATAAATAAATAAAAAATAAAAACTCCCGGGCACCTGGGTGGCTCAGCTGGTTAAGTGACTGCCTTCGGCTCAGGTCATGATCCTGGAGTCCCTGGATTGAGTCCCACATCGGGCTCCCTGCTCGGCAGGCAGTCTGCTCCTCCCTCTGACCCTCCCCCCTCTCATGTGCTCTCTCTCATTCTCTCTCAAATAAATAAATAAAATCTTTAAAAATAATAATAATAATAAAAAATAAATAAAAAAATAAAAACTCCCAACCAACAAAATTCCAGGGTCAGATGCCTTCCTGGGGGAATTCTACCAGACATTTAAAGAAGAGTTAATACCTATTCTTCTCATACTATTCCAACAACTAGAATATGAAGGAAAGTTTCTAAATTCATTCTGAGGCTACGATTATCCTGATCCCAAAACTAGATAAGGACACACACACACACACACACAAATAATAAGCAAAATATTAACAAACTAAATCTAACTACACATTAAAAAGTCATTCATCACAGTCAAGTGGGATTTAGTCCAGGGATACAAAGGTGGTTCAATATTTACAAATCAATCAATGTAATACATCACATCAACAGGAGAAGGTATCAAAACTGTATAATCATTTCAACAGATGCAGAAAAAGCATTTGACAAAGTATATTTATTCATGATAAAAACCCTCAACAAAGTAGGTTTAGAGGGAACACCCCTCAACATAATAAAGTCCATATAAGAAAAACCCACAGCTGACTTCATATTCAATGGTAAACAAAGAACTTTTTCCCTAACATTAGAAACAAGACAAAAATGTCCACTTTTACCACTTTTATTCAACATAGTATTGGAAGTCCTACCCACAGCAGTCAGACACGAAAAAGAAAGAAAAGGCATCCAAATTAGTGAGGAAGAAGTAAAATGTTCACTCTTTGCAGATGACATGATACTCTATATAGAAAACCCTAAATACTCCAGCAAAACCTTACTAAAACTGATAAATGAATTCAGTATGGTACAAGATACAAAAATCAATCTACATAAGTCTGTTGCATTTCTATACACTAATAGTAAAGCAGCAGAAAGAGAAATTAAGAAAGCAAAATCATTTACAACTATACCAAAAATAATAAAAATACCTAGGAATAAACTTAACCAAGGAGGTGAAAAGCCTATACTCTGAAAACTATAAAACATTGACAAAATTGAAAATGACACAATCAAATGGAAAGATACTCCATGCTTATGGATTGGAAGAACAAATATTGTTGAAATAAGTGTTAAAATGTTCCAAAGCTATCTATAGATTTAATGCTATCGCCATCAAAGCACCAACAGCATTTTTCACAGAACTAGAATGAATAATCCTAAAATTGGAATGAAGCCACAAAAGACCCTGAATAGCCAAAGCAATTTTGAAAAAGAAGAACAAAATGGAGGTATCATAATCCCAGATTTCAAGACACACTCCAAACTATAGTAATCAAAACAGTATGGCACTGGCACAAAAAGAGACATACAGATCAATAGAACAGAATAGAGGGCCCAGAAATAGACCAATAATCAATTAATCTTCAACAGAGGAGGCAAGAATATACAATGGGAAAAAGACTATCTCTTCAACAAATGGTGTTGGGAAAACTGCACAGCTACATGCAAAAGAATGAAACTGGACCATTTTCTTACACCATATACAAGATAAACTCAAAATGGATTAAGGACATAAATGTGAGACATGAAACCATGATGATCCTAGAAGAGAGCACAGGCAGTAATTCCCTGAACATTGGCTGCAGCAACTTTTTTCTCTGGATATGGCTCCTGAGACAAGGGATACAAAAGCAAAAATAAACTATTGGGACTACATGAAAATAAATAGTTTCTGCACAGCAAAGGAAACAATCAACAAAACTAAAACGCAACCTATTGTATAGGAGAAGATATTTGCAAATGACACATCTGATAAAGGGTTAGTATCCAAAATATAT
Source organism: Mirounga angustirostris (assembly GCF_029215605.1). NCBI lineage: Eukaryota > Metazoa > Chordata > Mammalia > Carnivora > Phocidae > Mirounga > Mirounga angustirostris. The sequence continues at coordinate 51,019,736 of NW_026991709.1, read as the reverse complement.
AAAGAACTTATAAAAACTCATCACCCAAAAACCCAAATAATCCAATTAAAAAATGGGTTGAAGATATGAATAGACATTTTTCCAAAGAAGACATCCATATGAACAACAGACTCATGAAAAGATTCTCAATATCACTAATCATCAGAGAAATGCAAATCAAAATCACAATGAGATACCACCTCACACTGTCAGAATGGCTAAAATAAACAAAAACAAAAACAAAAACAGTAGAAACAAGTGTTGTCAAGGATGTGGAGAAAAAAAAACCCTTTTGCACTGTTGATGGGAATGCAAACTTGTGCAGCTGCTGTGGAAAACAGTATGAAGTTTTCTCAAAAATTAAAAAAAATAGAACTATCATGGGATCCATTAATTCCACGACTGGGTATTTACCCAAAGAATATGAAAACACGAATATGAAAAGATATAGGCACCCTTATGTTTACTGCAGCATTAGTGACAATAGCAAAGTTATGGAAGCAGCCCTAGTGTCCATCAACACGCATGGATAAAGAAGAGGTAGTATGTATATACAATGGACTATTACTCAGCCATAAAAAAGAATGAAATCTTGCCATTTGCAATAATGTGAATGCATCTAGGGTGTATAATGATAAGTTAAATAAATCAGTCATAGAAAGGCAAATACCATATAATTTCACTCATATGTGGAATTTAAGAAACAAAACAAATGTACAGAGAAAAAAAGAGACAAAGCAAAAAATTGACTCTTAACTATAGAGAACAAACTGATGATTACCAGAGGGGAGGTGGGTGAGGGGATGGGTGAAATTGTGAAGTGGATTAAGAGTACACTTATCGGGCGCCTGGGTGGCTCAGTTGGTTAAGCGACTGCCTTCGGCTCAGGTCATGATCCTGGAGTCCCGGGATCGAGTCCCACATCAGGCTCTCTGCTCAGCAGGGAGTCTGCTTCTCCCTCTGACCCTCCTCCCTCTCATGCTCTCTCTCTCATTGTCTCTCTCGCAAATAAATAAAATCTTAAAAAAAAAAAAAGTTTTAGAAAGGAAAAACTTTTACACCTACCTTCTTAGGTTCACATTGGGGCTCAAATTAAACTGAGAGAGGACAGGTTAAGAAAAGCCAAAATTTAATCATGTATTATGTATTTTTATTAATGTATGTATAGAAGTTCACAGAAAAATGTGACTCAAAGAGGTGGTTAGGATTTGGGGCTTATATAACATATTAGGGTATAAGAAAGGAGGAAAAGGGAACTTCTGGGAAAATGAATGACTCCTTATATGGGAAGGGGTGAGGAGGCAAGGGAACTTATGGGAAAACAAATGACTTTTAGAAAGACAAATGGGCCCTCTCTCAAGAGAACAGGTGGGAGATCGGATAGGTTTGAAGCAATATCTGTTTAGGTGTGGTGCTGACTTCTCTCTAGCAGTAAGAGTCAATCTCCCTGGTTGTGCAACTCCAGGGAAGAGGATTTATGACAACTGAGTTCTTTGAGGGAGTCTTTGCTTTTAGGAAGATAAAGGAGTTCAGGAAAAAATCTATTCTCAAATGTTTTCAGCTCAAAATAATTTTTATGCTACAGTGGCTTATTTTGAACCTCTTCAGCCACTATACATTCATGATCTTAGACAAGTTATTAAAATGTTAGATACTCCCTCTGAATAAAGAGCTTACTGGCATCAATATTTTCTCACCTTACTAAGCCGCATTTCTTTTAAAAGAAATGGATATCACAGTTTAGAGATTCTGGAAAGTTGGTGTTAACAGATAAGCAGTGTGAGAGAGAACCTGCTCATTACTGAATCCTTATTTTTTCTGGAACCTCCTTATTAAAATGGAATCACTACCCAGTGTTTCATAGAGATCACCTCACAGACACTATCTGTATGATCCTGCATTCACAGATGGAAACAGTGGCTATTTATTTCACATTTGAAGATGTTGAGATTTTCAACTCTGCTTCTCACTTTGTACTACTCAGATCAAAGTTAGTGCACATCTAATAGATATGTATTCAGTTAATTTTGTTGTCTGTAACTCATTTGAAATCTTAGATGATTCAGTGCCACACTGGCATTTTCTTTCCACCAGATGTGCTATCAAGAACGGGCTTAAGAACAATTTGTTTTACCTGTTCATTGTAAAAAATAAAACAGAAAATTCATATAAACAAAAGGAAAAGTCTCGTATAACTATATGAACAAGAGATAAGATTGTTGAAATTTTTATTTATGTTTTTCCAGACATATACTATATAATACAAATATATATAATTATTTTTTTTTAGATTTTTAAAATTTATTTATTTGACAGAGAGAGACATAGCGAGAGCAGGAACACAAGCAGGGGGAGTGGGAGAGGGAGAAGCAGGCTTCCTGCGGAGCAGGGAGCCCGATGCGGGGCTGGATCCCAGGACCCTGGGATCACCACCTGAGCTGAAGGCGGACGCTTAATGACTGAGCCACCCAGGCGCCCCTATAATTATTTTTCTATGAAATGGGATCTACTGTACATTATACTTTGTAACCTGCTTTTCCCCCTGAGAAATGTCATATTTTTCCATATTAATAACTTTATCTTATGTTGTCTTTGTCCCCTTTTATGACTGAAACATACTTTTAAAAACCATACCTTATAATTTGATATTCAGGTTGTGTCAATATTTCAGTAATAAAAATACTTTTCTTTAAACAACCTTTTCATATACATTTATACATTTGTCCCATTGTATCCTCAGAATACATTCTTAGAAATATAATGATGCAAAATTTACACACTTTTTAAGTAACCATAATTTTACCAATTATAATTTTTTTTTATAAATAAGTATTTTTTCTATATTTTTCTTAATAAAAACCCCCATTTGCCCTCCTCCCCTTCATCCCCATGTTATTCCCATTTTCTTGTTTCACTAATTTGAATTTCTTGGTACTTTCCTTTTTTCTCTATTTAGTTTTTTTATTTTATGTTTCTTACTGCCTATTGGATTGGCAAATAACCTATCAAAGATGAAAAATAAAATAAGGAGCAGTCCAATATTACTTAAATGCAAATGTGTAATGGTGCATTTCAACTTAAAACTACAAAACTTGCATCAGTGATGTATGGAAAGTAAACCTGAATTTAAAAAAAAAGAAAAACAGGTCTATGGAACTGTAAAGAGAGACAGCTTTTTAAGATTATAAGTAAATTCTCTATTTTTAGTCCTCCACTTCCTTAATCTCACATCAATTTATAAAAATTACTCAGCCTCAGTCCTACATTCAGTTGTCTGAGAAGTATTATTAACATCTACTGTTTCCAAGGGATTTATATAAAAAAGACTTTTAAACTTTATAAACAGTGAATAAATTAAGAATGTTTTTCACTATTTAGAAAATAAACATACACAAGTGACTCATCAATCTGTTTGAAATTAGTTCACATTATGCTAATAGTTTATAGAATGAAATCTATTCCGAAGAATAAATAAAGTAGAAGTACAGATTTGTGGAACTTCTAATAGATTAAATAAAAGATCCATGTTTCAGAGTTCAGGTGGGTGGTTGTAACAAAATGATCTGACACGTGTCACTCTTTAATAGAGCTGTTGAGAGGCTTACAGAGACATTATGTAATCAAAAGCATAGCTCTCTTAAAAAGAGTAACACTGTTTAATAGAGAGAGAGTATTAAACTTTTTTTACCTCTTATTTGAAAATCTTTCTTTTGTATTCCCAAGGTCCACATATATGTTAAATAAAACAGAAATATACCTGATTCCTGGACACCACCAGGATTCTTTGTTTTCATTATACTTAGTATATTCCTCTGCTAAAGCCCTTTGACATGTAGGAATGCTATTATTCATTTTAAATACATGTCTTCTCTTCTAACTTTAGAATACCATATCCTTTATTCATTGTGTCCTTAGTGCCTAGATAAGTGATAAGTAATTGAAAAATGTCCAGATTTGGACCTGATTTGTTACCCTAAAAGCTTATGTAAGTAGCTTCTATTGGCTTCATCTGGGTAACTTATAGACTTTACATATCACCCAGATGAAGCCAAACGTAAAATTGTACAGGCAAGCCTTTAGGCCCAGTGGGAAAGATGTTTTCTTTGCAAATTCATTAATGGAGTATAGGAGTAGTACTGATAATTTAAAAATTGTTGTGTTCCCTTTGCAGTGGATATGTTCTTATTAAAACAAAGGTTTTATAAAAAAACAAAACTTGCTTCTAACATTAGATGATGTTCAAGAGCCAGAATTGGATTTGGATTGCTCCATGTCATATTTGCTTTTTCATTTTATACACTACATATGTTTTTGTTGATGTAATCATGAGGTAACTCCAGATGGGCTTTGGTAGATACATTTTTTGAGCCTCTTATTATTATTTGTTAATAGTCATCACTTAATAGTAATGAGTAATCTCCTGACATGTAAAGATTTGTTTTTCTGGCATTATCCTTCCCATATTATAATGGTCCCTGCATAGTTGCAGTGGCTAATGTTAGCTATCCTATTGTAGATGTTTGTGCCTGGGTAGAGGTAATTTTTTTTTTTTAAGATTTTATTTATTTATTTGAGAGAGAGAGAATGAGAGAGAGCACATGAGAGGGGGGAGGGTCAGAGGGAGAAGCAGACTCCCTGCCGAGCAGGGAGCCCGATGCGGGACTCGATGCGGGACTCGATCCAGGGACTCCAGGATCATGACCTGAGCCGAAGACAGTCGCTTAACCAACTGAGCCACCCAGGCGCCCTGGATAGAGGTAATTTTTAACTGTAGTCTTCCCATGATGTTTCTAATTTTCACTGGTTATTTTTATTGAAAGGAATGTTATTCCTTATTGAGAATGTTAATCTTATTGAGAGAGGAAAAAAGATAATAAACATTTATTAACTTTAATTCTTATATTTCTAAAGATTTGAAAATACTATTTTTACTTGGAGGTTTCATCTTTTCTATCAATAATGATTAGGATATATCATTTTCTTTTATTTGAATTTTAAATGTGTTTTTCTAAAAGGAATCATTATTACTATACCTGTAACTCTTGATGGGGGTCAGACCAGTTGCTGAAACTACATTCTAAAAAGATATTTTTGATATTTTAAGTGATAATTGCTGAAGTTAATTTGGCTTGAAAATGGATAAATCCGGTGACAATCTAATATACTCACAGCTTTTGTTCTGTCATTCTCTCGGCATGTGACCTGCACTTGATTATAATTTAGAGGTACATTTTCTGCTGTCACATAGGCTGAACTAGGATGACATTTCATTTCCTTAAGATATGCACACCCTGGAGATGGTTGGTTAATTATAATGTGAAAGCTGAAGCAAGAGGTGAAATCATGTGACACATGAAAATCAAACACTATTATGTGTCCATAATTTCAAAAGGCTCATTTGTCTTTCTGGAAAACCATGGAGAAGCTTGGTAAAAATAAGAATATAGAAGTCTGGTCCAAAGAGATGATCACCCAGAGAAACTGCATTTTGTCAGCCAATTATCTACTAAGTATGCCAGATGATGTCAGTCAACTAAAGACAGGTAATAATATTATAAAATAGCTATGTGAGGCTGGCTGAGTTTCTTCTGGAAACCCCTGTTTTCCTTTAAGAATGTACTCTATCCCATTCTAGTCAGTTGATTCTCCTGTAACAAATACCACAGGCTGGGTAATTTAAACAACAGAGGACAGCAAAAAAAGAGCCCTAATCCCTTTCTTTTCTTGCAAGAACACTCTAATCTCATCATAGGGGCTCCATCCTCTTGACCTCATCTAAACCTAATTACCTCTCAAAGGCCTATTCAGTAATACCATTTCATTGAAGGTTAGACTTTCAACATATAAATTTGGGGGAGACATAAGCATATCCCATTTGTGAGGCTGCCATTCAAAGAGTATTCCTGTTCTACCAGGAGGAGTAAGGTATTTTTCTAGGTTTGCTCATTATGATAGGCAGAAAAATGGTCCTCAAAGATGTCCATGTTCTAATTTCTGCAATCTTATGAATATGCATCTTTGTATAACAAAAAGGACATGTATTTCATGTGTAATTAAATTAAGGATCTTGAAATGGGGAGATTATTTTGGATTATCTGGGCAGGTCCATTATAATCAAAAGGCTCCATATAAGGAGACAGGAGAATCAGTTAGAGAAAGAGATGATGAAATCTATCATCAGTGAGAAGATCATTTGAAGATGCTGTGCTGTTGGATTTAAAGATAGAAAAAGGAGCGAGGAGCCAAGGAATGTAGGAAAAGGCAAGGGAACAGATTCTCCCCTATAGCCTCCAGAAGAAATGCTGCCCTACAAACACCTTGATTTTAGTCCAGTAAAACCATTTCAGACATCTGACCTCTGGAACTATAAGAGAATAATTTTATATTTCTTTAAGCTGCTAAATTTGTGATATTTGTCATGAGAACTATAGGAAACTAATATACTCATCAACATACTAAGTCCTCCTTTTCAAAGGAATTATTTCAGACCAACTAATTCTCAATCATTTATCTTGTTTGGTGACCCAAACAAAAACAATTGATTTTTTTTCATTGATAAGAATCCTGGAGGATAGATGTTTGAGAGATCTCTGTTTGGGCATCTTCTACAAAGGACCCATAAAGCTGGATTTAAAAAAAAAAAGATTATCTCTGTAATTATATGAAGAACTCATGTCTGAAAATGACACAGAGCAAAGCATAATCAAGAAATTGGGGAAAACAAAACAAAAAAATAGATTCCTAAGGTCCTTGGTTGATCAGGATCCAACGATAACAATTTCACAATTCCATGAACCAATATTTTATTTTAATAGAATTTGAGTTGACTTTGTCAATTGTAACTGAAAAATCCTAGACCAATACATAGGATAAAAGATATAAGATGTCTCAAAAGGAAAATAGTGGAGCTGGAATTAAGAGGTGTGAAGCATGTTAAGAAAATGTAAAGTTAGCAAGCAGATTGAAGTTTTTGAAATTGATATTATGGGATAGGAGAAAGAAAAATGTAGAAAACAAGTGTTAGGTAATTAAGCTAGGTAGCAGTGAGCTTAAAGATTGGTAGATGGTTGAGAAAAGTAAAAGAGAATATTAGAGGGGTGCCTGAGTGGCTCAGTCAGTTAAGTGCCATCAGCTCAGGTCATGATCCTAGGATGCTGGGATCTGGGATTGAGCCCTGCATTGGGCTCCTGCTCAGCAGGGAGTCTGCTTCTTCTTCTCCCTCTGCCCCAATGCCTACTTGTGTGTGCTCTCTCTCTCTCAAATAAATAAATAAAATATTTTTTAAAAAAGAGAATATTAGAAATAATTGGCATGACACCTAAAGGGATTTGTACAATTAAGAAATTACAAGAGTCATCTAGAAAAGATATTATGGGCAGACAAAAGTGTGACTCCCTTAACTAATAGGAATACAAGAGGAAGATAGTGAGAATAGCTCTGCACTGGGTGTCAGATTTGTTCAATAAGAGAAGTGGGAAGAAAAAAGTAATGAAATTATAAAATTTAAACAACCCATGTATTTCAAAATTTCAAGTTTGTGATTTTTAAAATTTTGTTATTCCTTTAGCCAAAATTTAAAACATAATTGGTAAAAGAAAAGTTCATGTGAATGGATCCTATGGTACTCAGTTGGGCCAGATTTTTCTAATGTATTGGAAATTAATTGTTTTTCTAATTATTCGTTTAAAATGGAAGAGAAGGAGGAGGAGCAAGAAGAGGAGGAGAGGCGAGATAGAGAAGGGGAAGTTGGGGGAAGAGTGAGAGGAGAAGGAAAGGCTCTAGCAAAAGGATCTAAAGTACAGGTAATTATAGTGGTCAAGAATGCTTCCTATTACCACTTCCTTCACTCTATGTCCAACCACTCAGCTCTTTTTCAAGCAGAAGCAATTTAATATTTTCACAGAATGTAGAATCCTTACAACAATGCTTAGTATAATGGTATTTGCTTATAGAGCATTTAGAAAACATTTGTTGAAGAAAACAGTGTTTGCCTTCCAAATGTTATCACCATTTTAATAAGCCGTGAAATGACTAAAGGTGAGAAAAACAAGGTTCTAGATTACTCCTTTGGGGATAACTGGGAGTTGAATAGAAAGTCGAGCAAAATATTGATTTACTTCCTCTCTTTCTTGCTCTCTAATGGACGTAGATGCCAGAGGAAGTAGTAAATTATATTAGTCAAGCATAACCCAATTCCTTCTTAAGCCTAATTCCGTAGTATAAAGTAATACTTCCCTGAACATGACTTCTCTTAAGAAGCAGAAATGTGTTAGAGCAGGACCTCATCCAAGATAATCCTCTATTAAGCTTTTAAAAATGACTCTGAGGGCGCCTGGGTGGCTCAGTTGGTTAAGCCACTGCCTTCAGCTCAGGTCATGATCCTGGAGTCCCGGGATCGAGTCCCGCATCAGGCTCCCTGCTCAGCAGGGAGTCTGCTTCTCCCTCTGACCCTCCCCCTTCTCATGCTCTCTCTCGCTATCTCATTCTTTCTCTCAAATAAATAAACAAAATCTTTAAAAATGACTCTGAAAAGCAGTGGGTAACTACTTGTGTGTAAAATGTTTAAAATACTTAGAGTATTGTTGTGGCTGCAGATTTGGAATTTGGCAGAGTCCTCTGTGTTCAGTTCTGGTCTATTTTGGGGTTTCCTCAAACTTGAGAGAAGTAAGGAAAATGTCACCACTATCATCTGGGTTAAAGTTAAGGAAATCTGTTCATAGGATGCAGCTCTGATTGTTCTGTAAGGCCTTTTAAAAAAATTATCTGCACAAAAATTTCTCCCTATATTGTTAAAAAAACCAAAACCCTAACATTTCATCTTAATGTTTTCTATTTTTCTGTCTAATGAGAATTTGGGGTCTCTAAAGGCAGTTTTATCTAAATGCTTCTAGCTGACTTTGCCTTTATAAAAAGAATGCTTAGTGAGTCAGCAATGGAGGGAAAGGGCTAAGATTTTTGAGTCTGTTGACCGATTTAAATGTACAGAGAAAGTGGAAAGCTTGAAAGTACTTTTTCAGCAGGAAAGTTGTTTGCATTTTAATACATGTACAACTAAATGGTTGTCATGTTTTGCTATAAAACTTTTAACACTTCATACTTAAGGACACAACTTTTAAATCTACTTCCCCCAATTTTCTGTTACTTTTTTTTCTTATGCAAAGTTTTTGGACATAAGCCAACATTAGTTTAATTGTTCCTTCATGTGGGCAGATAATTGTAAACCATTAGGCAAATCACAAAGTGGGGAAAATTGTGTTATTTTTTCCAATGGAAATTAAGTGTTGTCCAATGATAGAGGATGAGGCTCAGAATGTCATGTTTTTCTGATCTGCTCCCAGGATAGCTGGGGCTCACAGACTCCTCCAAAGCCATCAGTATGCAGAACAAGGAGTCCTTCCACTTCTTCATGCACAGGCTTTTTGAGCTTCTTCTGCTGGGCTGCATGCTAATGAAGGTTTGCAGTCTCATCAGCCAGTGGCAAATACCAGGATATATCTACCAACATCCAGAATGGGAGGGTTTAGTTGAATTGACTTAGGGGCCCTCTGATTAGAACACAACTAAAATTGTATCAAAATATGTTCCTTTGAGTTAAAGCAAGTAAATTGTGATGCTTTGAAATGTATGTATAATTTGCTGGGGTCAATTACTGGTTTGCTTTGCATTTGACCATCAGTCATTTATTACTATATAAAAACGATCAATACTATTATCACAGAATCATTTAATCTATTACTTTAATTATGAGAATAATAATTATATGTAAAGTCAGTGGTGTTATATTACAAAAATATGTTTATTAAAAGACTTCTCATAATTATTTCTAACTGCAAAAGAATGATATTTCTTTGTGATTTTCCCAGAAACATGCTTCAAATAAACTATGCTTTTGATATGATAGTTTATAGGAAGTATTTTGAGAATTTTTTTTTAAAGATTTTATTTATTTGTTAGAGAAAGAGCACAAGCAGGGGGAGTAGCAGAGGCAGAGAGAGAAGCAGACTCCCCACTGAGCAAGGAACCCGATGCAGGACTCGATCCCAGGACCCCAAGATCATGACCTGAGCCGAAGACAGATGCTTAACTGACTGAGCCACCCAGGCTTCCCAAGAATTTTTTAAATTACAAACCTATTCATTTAAGACATCAAACTTACATATTTTGTATGCAAATTTATTCCATGTCCTTATAAGTAGCTATTCATCTCTGCTACTCCTCCCAGCATCTTCCCCCCAAAAAAGTCTGAAAATTCTTGGTAATGGAAATTAAAAATAAAATCTATGGCTTTTTCCATTTTTTTCTCTGATATTTTTGATACAAGCATTCTTCTACTTTTGTTTCTTTCTTTGATAGCAAATTTCAGATAACTTTTGTATAGGTATTTTAGTTTTAGCTTTATTTAAAGCATAGTAAAATACATACATAGTAATCCGGCTTAGAAATGGGGCACAGCTTCAACAGTAAGAACTATACTTTTTTGATCCAAGTATTGCAGTGTATTTTTAACGTGGTTTTCACAAAGTCAGTGTAACCTGTAAAATATTAGATATTCATTGAGCACCTAATATATGTTAGGCAATGTATAGAAAATGAACTTACAGTTATAATAATATGCAGTGGAAAACAGACCTTGTTCTCTTTTAGCAAAACATTTTTTTTCCCCAAACTTTGAGATATCTGGAAAGTACAATGTGCTTATTAGAATAAAGGATATTAAGAAAAATTGCTCTGGATAAGGAAGATCATAATGTACCAGCAAAAGGTTGATACACCTGAAGTTATTGATGGTACAGCAGCTAACAAGAGATAATGAAAATCATTGGAAAAGATTAGTTCAATCATCAAAATCAAATTGAGTATGGATGGCTCAAAAAAGGAAAAACTTAATAAAAGATCCATTTAAATTCCCACATGATTATACCTTATATGATTTACAGACTAACCAAAGGGGGAATAACAATATTAGCTGTAGTTACACAAAGAATGAAAAAGAGACTAGATTGGAAAGCCTATGTAGCTTAGCATGAGGCTTAATGTAGATATGAGTTTATTTGGGGGGGGTGGAATTAAAGAAATTCATGAGTGATTTTAAATTATAAAATCAAGACCAGTCTGAAAGTATCTCAGAATATGCACTGGAAACTGTGGCATGTTTTTTTTTTTATCAGTTAGCTAGTTGGTGAACTTTTTACTGCTTTCAGATGCTTAAAGTTTAGGTCCCATGTCTGTGCTCACAAAATGTTCCTATGCACATAAAAAAAAGTAATTTTATGCCTAAATGGAAATTTCTAGCTGCATTTTGCATATAGAATATTCATTTACATAAACCAATTCATGTTTTGAAGAAACATACTTTGTGAGTTCAACTTAGGTATCAATGGATGAAAATATCCTGGATATCTGGTCTGGTTGAAGGACTTGAACCAACAATTTGCTAGATAACCAGCATCTCCCAACTTGTTAAATGACATCAATCCACTTTGAAGCTTTATGAATCTCCTTGAATTCTTCCATGAATTGCTCAATTAATACAGTGCATCATTGCCTTTTATAAAGTGACACAAAACTACATACAAATTTAAAACAAAGAAGTAATGCTGTTGTGATATTGCTAACTGAAGAATATAACCCTTAAGTAAAAATCTTGCCCCAAAGGACAGGAATCCCCGCTTTAAAAGAAAATAGAATGTGTTTAATAGGTTGTTATAATATAAATTTAAAGGACTGAATAAGAATATTAAATCTGTTAGAAACTTTAGTCTTTACTTTGTCTAGTTCTTCTGCTTTGCAAAAGAGTGGTTGATGCTTAGACCACAACATTTCCAGTACATTTTCCTTTATCGTGTCATCTCCATGAAAGACAGATACATCATCTGTAGGGGAGGAAAACGTTTTCCTCCATCCTTTTAGGGTCTCTGGCTGGGTCTAAAAATTAAACTCACAAAGACAGATTAACAGGAAAAAAGCATACACATTTATTTAATATAAGTTTTATGTGACAAGAGAGACTTTGTAAGGAAATGAAGATCCAAAGAAACAGTTCTGAGTATTTCATGCTAGTGTTCATGAAGAATGCAGAGGAGGAATGTGATAGGTTAAAAGAGTATGAGGCAACTGGTTTGTTAGGATTCCTCTCAGTGTCCCTTTGTCTACAGAGATAGGGATATTCCTTTCCTGTGGGTACAGGGAGAGCACTTCTCACTTGAGAGTTTTATGGCCTGTTTCAGGGAAGAAGGGTGGGTGGGGGTGGGTCAGAGTGACCTTCCAACTTCTGCCATTTTCTCAAACTCTTTCAGTTTAAGGTATTCAGTATGCCAAAGTGCCATATTTGGGAATGGCCGTGTCCCGAACCCCATCACATCAAGGGGAAGATTCTGTTATAAAGAGAAAAGCTGTTCATCATATTACCAAATTACCAAATGTGATAGGTGGATTAAAGAGACAGGTGGGTGGTAACAGAGAATGGAAGGAGGGTACTTCTCAGGATGAAGAGCCCTGAAATGATCGTTCCTTCTTGTGATACCACAGTTTGGTAAGTTTCTGTGACAAGATTAAATCCCATCTTAAAGGTATTGTATAGGTGATTTCAATCATTACAATAATAAGAACTGAGATTTTCCACCATTTTTTTTTTTAAGGTTTATGGTGTCATACTTTGTGAGTTCAACTTAGGTATCAATTGCATTATCTAATGGTATCTAATGATTGCATTAGATAAGTTGCAGATAATGAACCTAAGACAAGAAATAGATGAGATTGTAGGTGTATGTGTATGTGTGTGTATATCTGTGTATGTGTGTTTGTGTGTACATCATCTACATATAATACTACCATAGTAATATCACTAGATTCCTTAAACACTAGAATATTTCCAAAAATTTCTGGATTGAATTTCAGATTTAGTTGATATATAATGATATATATGTAGGTATGTGTATGAGTTCTTAAATTTCTTTTAATTTAATTTAATTTAATTTAATTATGTTATGTTGGTCACAATACAATACATCATTAGTTTTTGATGTGGTGATCCACGATCCATTGTTTTTCTATAACACCCAGTGCTCCATGCAGTATGTGCCCTCCTTAACACATAACCGGGCTAACCCATCCCCCCACCCTTCTCCCCTCTAAAACCTTCAGTTTGTTTCTCAGAGTCCATAGTTGCTCATGGTTCACCTCTCCTTCCGATTTCCCCCCCTTCATTTTTCCCTTCCTTTTCTTAATGTCCTCCATGCTATTCCTTATGTTCCACAAATAAGTGAAACCATATGATAATTGACTTTTTCTACTTGACTTATTTCACTTAGCATCATCTCCAGTCCAATCCATGTTAATGTAAAAGTTGGGTATTCATCCTTTCTGATGGCTGAGTAATATTCCATTGTATATATGGACCACATCTTCTTTATCCATTCATCTGTTGAAGGGCATCTCGGCTCTTTCCACAGTTTGGCTATTGCAGACATTGCTGCTATGAACATTGGGGTGCATATGGCCCTTCTTTTCACTACATCTGTGTCTTCGGGGTAAATACCCAGGACTACAATTGCTGGGTCATAAGGTAGCTCTATTTTTAAATTTTTGAGGCACCTCCACACTGTTTTCCAAAGTGGCTATACCAACTTGCATTCCCACCAACAGTGTAAGAGGGTTCCCCTTTCTCCACAACCTCTCCAAAATTTGTTGTTTCTTTCCCTGACCATTTTTGCCATTCTAACTGGTGTAAGGTGGTATCTCAGTGTGGTTTTGATTTGGATTTCCCTGATGGCTAAAGATAATGAACATTTTTTCATGTGTCTGTTAGCCATTTGTATGTCTTCTTCAGAGAAGTGTCTTTTCATGTCTTCTGCCCATTTTTTGACTTGATTATTTGTTTTTTGGGTGTTGAGTTTGAGAAGTTCTTTATAGATCTTGGATAACAGCCCTTTATCTGTAGTGTCATTTGCAAATATCTTCTCCCATTCTGTGGGTTGCCTCTTTGTCCATATTTTTTCTTGCTTTGTCAATGATTATTTGACCATAGAGTTGAGGGTCCATATGTGGGCTCTCTATTCTGTCCCATTGGTCTATATGTCTGTTTTTGTGCCAGTACCATGCTGTCTTGGGGATCACAGCTTTGTAATAGAGCTTGAAATCGGGCAATGTGATGCCCCCAGCTTTATTTTTCCTTTTCAAAATTTCCTTGGCGATTTGGGGTCTTTACTGATTCCATACAAATTTTAGGATTGTTTGTTTCAGCACTTTGAAAAATGTCATTGGAATTTTGATCAGGATGGCACTGAAGGTATAGATTGCTCTGGGTAGCATAGACATTTTAACAATGTTTATTCTTCCGATCCATGAGCATGGAATATTTTTCCATCTTTTTGTGTCTTCTTCAATTTCTTTCATGAGTGTTCTGTCGTTCCTAGAGTATAGATCCTTTACCTCTTTGGTTAGGTTTATTCCAAGGTATCTTATGGTTCTTGCTACTATTATAAATGGAATCATTTCTCTAATTTCTCTTTGTACAGTGCATGGTTAGTATATAAGAAAGCAACTGATTTCTGTGCATTGATTTTGTATCCTGCCACATTACTGAATTGCTGGATGAGTTCTAGTAATTTGGGGGTGGAGTCTTTTGGGTTTTCCACATAAAGTATCATGTCATCTGTGAAAAGAGAGAGTTTGACTTCTTCTTTGCCAATTTGAATACCTTTTATTTCTTTTCGTTGTCTGATTGCTGTTGCTAGGACTTTAGTACTATGTTGAACAATAGTGGTAAGAGTGGACATCCTTGACATGGTCCTGATTTTAAGGGAAAGGCTCTCAGCTTTTCCCCATTGAGGATAATATTTGCTGTGGGTTTTTCATAGATGAATTTTATGAACTTGAGGAATAGTCCCTCTATCCTTATACTCTGAAGAGTTTTAATCAGGAAAGGATGTTGTATTTTGTCAAATGCTTTTTCTGCATCAAATCAGAGGACCATATGGTTCTTCTCTCTCTTCTTATTAATGTGTTCTATCACATTGATTGATTTGCAAATGTTGAACCACCCTGGCATCCCAGAGATAAAACCCCTTGGTCATGGTGGATGATCTTTTTAATATATTGTTGGATCCTATTAGCTAGGATTTTGTTGAGAATCCATATTCATCAGGGATATCAGTCTGAAATTCTCCTTTTTGATGGGGTCTTTGCCTGGTTTGGGGATTAAAGTAATGCTGGCCTCATAGAATGAGTTTGGAAATTTTCCTTCTGTTTCTACTTTTTGAAACAGCTTCAGGAGAATAGGTATTATTTCTTCTTTGAATGTTTGGTAGAATTCCCCATGGAATCCATCAGGCCTTGGACTCCTGTTTTTGGGGAGAGTTTTGATCACTGCTTCAATCTCGTTACTGGATATTGGCTTCTTCAGGTTGTCAATTTCTTCCTGTTTCAGTCTTAGCAGCTTACAGGTTTCCAGGAAGGCCTCCATTTCATCCAGATTGCTCAGTTTATTGGCATATAGTTGTTGATAATAATTTCTAATAATTGTTTCTATTTCCTTGGTGTTATTCGTGATGTCTCCCCTTTCATTCATAATTTTATTAATTTGGGTCCTTTCTCTTTTCTTTTGGATAAGTCTGGCCAGTGGTTTATCGATCTTATTAATTCTTTCAAAGAACCAACTCCTAGTTTCGTTAATCTGTTCTACTGTGTTTCTGGTTTCTAATTCATTGATCTCCGCTCTAATCTTAATTATTTCTCCCCTAATGTGTGGCTTAGGCATCGTTTGTTGCTTTTTCTCTAGTTCTTTAAGGTGTAGAGTTAGTTGGTGAATTCAGGATTTTTCTATTTTTTTGAGTGAAGCTTGGATGGCTATGTATTTCCCCCTTAGGACCACCTTTGCGGTATCCCATAGGTTTTGGACCGATGTGTTTTCATTCTCATTGGTTTCTATGAATTGTTTAAGTTCTTCTTTGATTTCCTGGTTGACCCAAACATTCTTGAGCAGAGTAGTCTTTAGCTTCCAAGTGTTTGAATTTCTTCCAATTTTTATCTTGTGATTGAGTTCCAGTTTTAAAGCATTGTTGTCTGAGAAGATGCAGGGAATAATCTCAATCTTTTGGTATCAGTTGAGTCCTCCTCTGTGACCCAGTATGTGGTCTATTCTGGAGAAAGTTCCATGCACTCGAGAAGAATGGGTATTCTGTTGTTTTAGGGTGGAATGTTCTGTAAATATCTATGAGGTCCATCTGGGCCAGTGTGTCATTCAAAGCTCTTCTTTCTTTGTTGATTTTCTCCTTAGATGATCTGTCCATTGCTGAAAGTGGAGTATTGAGGTCTCCTACAATTAACATGTTGTTATCAATATGACTCTTTATTTGGTTAACAGTTGGCTTATATAGATGGCTGCTCTCATGTTGGGAGCATAGATATTTATAATTGTTAGGTCTTCTTGTTGGTTAGACTCTTTAAGAATGATATAGTGTCCTTCTGTGTCTCTAACTACAGACTTTAGTTTAAAATCTAATTTGTCTAAGAATTGCTACCCCAGCTTTCTTTTGAGGTCCATTGGCATGGAAGATGGATGTCCATCCCTTCACTTTCAGTCTGGATGTATCTTTAGGTTCAAAATGGTCTCTTGTAGACAGCATATGGATGGGTCCTGTCTTCTTATCCAATCTGCAACTCTGTGCCGTTTTATGGGAGCATTTAGGCCATTCACGTTAAGAGTGATTATTGAAAGATATGAATTATTTGTCATCATGTTGCCTATGGAGACCTTGTTTTATAGATTGTCCCTGTAAATTTCTGTAGTAGATCACTCTTGGGGTCTTTCTCCTTTTATAGAACCCCCCTTAATATTTCTTGCAGGGCTGGCTTAGTGGTCACATATTCATTCAGTTTCTGCCTGTCTTGGAAGCTCTGCATCTCTATCCATTCTAAATGACAGCCTTGTGGGATGAAGTATTCTTGGCTGCATCTTCTTCTCATTTAGTACCCTGATTATGTCTTGCCAGCCCTTTCTGGCTTGCCCTGTCTCTGTGGATAGGTCTGACGTTATTCTGATGTTCCTTCCTCTGTACATAGGAATCTCTTCCCCGTAACTGCCCTTAAGATGGTTTCCTTGGTTCTAAGATTTGTGAATTTCACTATTACGTGCCGGGCTGTTGGCCTGTTTTCCTTGATCTTGGGAGGGGTCCTCTCTGCCTCTAGGACATGAATGTTTGTTTCATTCCCCAGATTAGGGAAGTTCTCAGGTATGATTTGCTCAAATATATCTTCTAGTCCTCTCTCTCCACCACTCTGGGATTCCAATAATTCTGACATTATAACATTTCATGGTGTCACTTATTTCTCTGATTCTATTTTCATGGATTCTGAGTTGTTTTTCCCTGGCCTCCTCTTTTCCCTTTTTATCTATTAAATTGTCTTCCAGGTCGTTTATTCTCTCTTCTGCCTCAGTTACCCTAGCTGTTGTATTATCTAGATTAGATTGGATCTCACTGATAGCATTTTTAAGTCCTGCCAATTCAGCTTTCATTTCTGCCCTTAGAGACTCTATGTTGCCATCAATTGATTTCTCCATTCTAGCCATTGTGTTCACAATTGCTAGCCTGAATTCCATCTCCGACATCTTGGTTATATCTGCATCCATTTGTAAATCTGCGGCATAAATCATAATCTCTGAGTCTTTCCTATTTTGGGGGTTCCTCCTCCTAGTCATTCTGTTGAGGGGTGTTTGAGGGAATGTATAGAGTCCAAATTATTGACCACAACCCAAGCAAGATGCATGTGTTTTCTAGGGACCTAAGGGTTGCTGGCCTCTTGTTCTCCCATCCTGTCTTCTGGGGGAGGGGCCTGCCATGCTGCTACTCAGGCAACCCTGTTTGGGCAGAGTTGCTCTACCCCCTGTGGCGGGGGATGGGCTCAGTGAAAACTGTTTTTTTGTGACTTTTGTTCTCTGGTGGCTTTCCCTGGCAGCTTTCCACATCTTTTCCAAGAGTCAGAGCAGAAGAGACCGTTTCCAACCCTCTGCCTCAGAGCAGAGAGGTCATAGTATGTTCTATAATGAGCTCTCCAAGCCACACTATCTCTGTTTCTGTCTGTGCTGCTATAAACTGCAGTGTCCTGGGTTGTGCGCCCCTCTGCAGCACTCCCATACCTGCCTCCAGGTTGGGGCATATCTGTCCTTTGTGCTTCTAAAACTGCCAGCTGCCCCCAGTTCGCAGGCATGGCCCTGATACTTAATTTTCCGTCAGGGGGGCTGCCCTAAAGTCCTTTCCCCACCTCTACCGGTCTGGTCTGTGAGTCTGTGCCCCGGCCCCAGTGTGGGAGGCTATTGCTCACTGGCAGTGCAGGATTCCCATGGCCAGGCTCCCTCCCGCTGTCATTTATCCTCTGATATCTGCCTGCAGAATCATGGCTCCCCAATTTGTACCTCGAAACCAACTGCCTGCGATACTCTGTTTATAGAGATCCAGATCTTCTTACATATCAGGCTGATTTTGTGGGTGCTCAGAGTGGTCTGGTAGATATCCAGCTCAATTCTGGGGACCAGTTGGAATAGGGTCCCCTACTCCTCCACCATCTTTTCCCATGAATCGAGTTCTTAATTTTTTTTAAAAAGGCCGTGGTGGACTGCATTTGCTCATGAGCATTGTTTGCTTACAAATTTTGTCTTTTCAATCATGTCCTTAATATTTGACGATTCTTTTTCTACATTACACAATATCAGACTTGGAAAAATACAATTTTCCAATTGTTTTTTTTGACCCGTTTATTATGGAAAATTTCAAAATATACAAAGTATAGGATATTCATCTAGTTATCACCCAGTTTCAATAATTATCCACTCCTGGCCATTCTATGTGATCTGTACCCTCCACTTGACCTCTGCCAATCTCTGACATCATAGGATTTCACAGAGGCCTTATTTTTTAAGCTTTTATTTAAATTCCAGTTAGTTAACATAAGGGTGTAATATTAGTTTCAGTTGTACAATATAGTGATTCAATAATTCTGTACATTACTTGGAATGCTCATCACAACAGGTGTACTCCTTAACCCCGGCACCTAATTACACATCACCCCACCTACCTCCCCTCTGGTAAACATCAGTTTGTTCTCTATAGTTAAGAAACTTTCTGTTTATAGTTAAGAATGATTTGCCTCTCGCTCTTTTATTTTTCCTTTGCTTATTTGTTTTGTTTCTTAAATTCCATATATGAGTGAAATCATATGGTATTTGTCTTTTTTTTACTGACTTATTTTCCTTAGCATAATATTCTTTAGCTCCATTCATGTTTTTGCAAATGGCAAGACTTCATTTTGGTTTATGGCTGAATAATATTTCATTATATATACACCACTTCTTTTTTATCCATTCATCAATCAATAGATACTTGGGCTGTTTCCAATTTGGTATTGTAAATAATGCTGCTATAAACATCAGGGTTTGTGAATTATTTTGAATTAGTATTTTTGTATTCTTAGGGTAAAGACCTAGTAGTGCAATTACTGGATCAAGGGTAGTTCTATTTTTAATTTTTTGAGGAACCTCCAAACTCTATTCCACGGTGGCTGCACCAGTTTGTTTTCCCACCAAGAGCGCAAAAAGTTCCCTTTTGTTCACATCCTCACCAATACTTTTTATTTCTTGTCTTTTTGATAATAACCATTCTAACAGATGTAAGATGATATCTTATTGTAGTTTTGATTTGCATTTCCCTGAAGATCAATGATATTGAGCATCTTTTCATGTGTCTGGCCATCTGTAGGTCTTCTTTGGAAAAATGTCTATTCATGTCATCTTTTAATTGGAGTGTTTATTTCTGGGGTGTTGAGTTGAGTAAGTTCTTTATATATTTTGGATACTAACCCTTTATCAGATATGTCATTTGCAAATATCTTCTCCCATTCCATAGGTTGCCTTTAAGTTTTGTTTATTGTTTTCCTTTGCTGTGCAAATGTGTGATGTATTCCCGATTTTATTTTTTTAAGATTTATTTATTTGAGAGAGAGAGAGAGAGAATGAGTGTGAGGAGCAGAGGGAAAGGGAGAGAGAATCTCAAGCAGACTCTGCGCTGAATGTGGAGATCTCACAACCCTGAGATCATGACCCGAGCTGAGACCAAGAGTTGGATGCTTAACCAACTGTACCACCCAGGCTCCCCCAATAGTTTATTTTTGCTTTTGTTTCCCTTACCTCAGGATACCTATCTAGGAAAAAAGTTGCTAAGGCTGATGTTAGAAAAATTATTGCCTGTGCTTTTTTCAAGAACTTTTTTGGTTTTGGGTCTCATATTTAGATCTTTAATCCTTTTTAAATTTATTTTTCTATATGGTGTAAGAAAGTGGTCCCATTTCATTCTTTTGCATGTTGCTGTCCAGTTTTCCCAACACTGCTTGTTAAAGAGATAGTCTTTTTCCCATTGGATATTCTTTCCTGCTTTGTTGCAGATTAATTGACAGCATAAAGTGGTTTCATTTCTGGGTTTTCTATTCTGTTCTATTGATCTATGTGTCTATTTTTGTGCCACTACCATACTTTTTTGATCATTACAGCTTGTAATATAACTTCAAGTCCAGAATTGTGATGCCTATAGCTTTGCTTTGCTTTTTCAAGATTGCTTTGGCTATTAGGGGTCTCTTGTAGTTCCAAACATTTTGGGATCATTTGTTCTAGCTCTGTGAAAACTGCTGTTGGTATTTTAAAGAGATTGTATTAATTGTGTAGATTGCTTTGGGCACTATAGACATTTTAACAATATTTCTTCTTCCAATCCATGAGCATGGAATGTCTTTCCATTTGATTTTGTCATCTTCAATTTCTTTCATGAGTATTTTATAATATTTTGAGTATATGTCTTTCACCTCTTTGGGTAGAACTAGTCCTAGATAACTTACTTATTTTTGGTGCAGTTGTAAATGTGATTGATTCCTTAATTTCTCTTTCTGCTGCTTCATAGTTGGTATATAGAAATACAACTAATTTCAGTACATTGATTTTGTACTTCAGTACATTGATGTTGCAACTTTAACTGAATTTGTTTATCCGTTCTAGCAGTTTTTTGGTGGAGTCTATAAGGTTTTCTATATAGAGTATCATGCCATCTGCAAAAAGTGAAAATTTTACTTCTTCCTTGATGATGCCTTTTATTTCTTTTTGTTGTCTGACTGCTGTGGCTAAGAGTTATAGTATTTTTTTTGAATAAAAGTGGTGAGAGTGGATATTCCTGTCTTGTTCCTGATTGTAGAGGAAAAACTCTATTTTTCCCCTTTTAGGATGATGTTAGCTGTTGGTTTTTCACAGATGGCCCCTTTTATGTTGAGGTATGTCCCCTCTAAACCTACTTTCTTGAGGATTTTTATCATGAATGGATGTTGTACTTTGCCAAATGCTATTTCTGCATCTATTAAAATGATCATATGGTTCTTATCCTTACTTTTACTAATGTGATGTATCATGTTGACTGATTTGTGGATATTGAACCACCCTGGTAACCCAGGAATAAATCCCACTTGATTGTGGTGAATGCTTTTTTTTTTAATGTATTTTTGGATTAGGCTTACTAGTATTTTGTTCAGGATTTTTGCATCTATATTCATCAAAGATCTTGGCCTAGAGTTCTCTTTATTTGTGGTGTCTTTATCTGCTTTTGCTATCAGGGTAATGCTGGCCTTATAGAATGAATTTGGAAGTTTTCCTTCCCTTTCTAGTTTTTGGAATAGTTTGAGAAGAATAGATATTAATTTGTCTTTAAATGTTTGGTACAATTGGCCTATAAAGTGATCTGACCCTGGACTTTTGTTGGGAGATTTTTTGATTACTGATTCAATTTCTTTGCTGGCTATTAGCCTGTTCAAATTTTCTATTTCTTCCTGTTTCAGTTTTGGTAATGTATGTTTCTAGAAACTTATCCATTTCTTCTAGGGTGTTTGATTTGTTGGCATATAGTTTTTCATAGTATTCCTTTATAATCATATTTCTGTGGTGTTGGTTGTTATTTCTTCTCTTTCATTTGTGATTTTACTTATTCGGGTCCTTTCTCTTTTCTTTTTCATAAATCTGGTTAGGGGTTTGTGAGTTTTATTAATTTTTTCAAAGATTCAGCTTCTGGTTTCATTAATCTCTCTTTTTTTAAGTTCTATATCAGTTTTTTCTGCTTTAATCTTTATTGTTTCCATGCTTCTGTTGGCTTTAGGCTTCATTTGTTCTTTTTCTAGCTCCTTTAGGTATAAGATTAGTTTGTATATTTGATATTTTTCTTGCTTCTTGAGTCAGGCCTGTATTGCTGTATACCCCTCTCTTTTGACAGCTTTTGCTGCATCCCAAAGATTTTGGATCATTGTTTTTTCATTTTCATTTGTTTCCATGTACTTCTTTATTTCTTCTTTTATTTCCTGGTGGACATATTCATTGTTTGTAGCTTGTTATTTAACCTCCATGTATTTGTGATCTTTCCAGATTTTTCCTCTGGTTGATTTCTAGTTTCATAGCTTTGTGGTTAGAAAAGATACATGGTATGACTTCAATCTTTTTTAATTTGTTGAGACTCATTTTGTTGCCTAATATGTGATCTATTCTGGAGAATGTTCCATGTGCACTTGAAAAGAATGTGTATTCTGCTATTTTAGGATGGAATGTTCTGAATATATCTGTTAAATCCATCTGGGCCAGTGTGTCATTCAAAGTCATTGTTTCTTTGTTGATTTTGTTTATAGGATCTGTCCAATGATGTAAGTGGAGTGTTAATGTCCCCTACTATTGTTGTATTAGTATTAACTAGTTTATGTTTGTTATTAATTGTTTTATGTATTTGGGTGCTCCCATGTTGGATGCGTAAATATTTATAATTCTTAGATCTGTTTGTTAGAATGTCTCCTTTAGCATTATATAGTGCCCTTCGTTGTCTCTTGTTACTGTTTTTGTTTTGTCTTTAGGTCTAAAATGAGTCTCTTCTAGGCAGCATATAGATTTGGGTCTTATTTTTTATCTATTCTGACACCCTATGTCTTTTAGTTGGAGCATTTAGTCCATCTATGTTCAAAGTAATTATTGATAGGTATATACTTATTGTCATTGTGTTACTTGTTTTATGGTTATTTCTAGAGATTTGTCTTGATCCTTTCATGTCTTTCTCTTTCATATTTTGCTGATATTTTTAGTGATATTCTTGGATTTCTTTCTCTTCATTCTTTGCATTTTTATTAGTAATTCTTGATATATAGTTACCATTAGATTTGTATGTAAGTTCTTCTGCATCTAGCAGCCTATATTAAGATGGTCACTTAATTTTGAACCCCTTCTTTACTCTTGTTCTCCCCATATTTTAGGTACACGTTGTCATATTTTACATCCCTTTATTTTTGTGTGTTCCTTGACTGATTTTTATAGAAATATCACTTTTACTACTTTTGTGTTTCCTATCTTTAAACTTTTGGTCTTTTTTTTTTTTTTTTTTTCCACTCACAGAGTCCCCTTTAATATTTCTTGCAGGACTGGGTTAGTTGTCATGAACTCCTTTAGTTTTTGTTTGTTTATAAAAATCTTTATTTCTCTTTTTATTTTGAATGTTAGCTTTTCTGGACAGAACATTCTTGCCTGCAGATTTTTCCCACTCAGCACTTTGAATATATTGCCACTCCCTTCTGGCTTGGAGAATCTCTGCTGAAAAATCTGCTGATAGCCTTATGGGTTTTCCCTTGTAAGTAACTGTCTTCTTTTATCTTGTTGATTTTAAGTTTTTCTCCTTATCACTATTTTTGTCAATTTAATTATAACATGTCTTGCTTTTGTTCATTTTGATGGGAGTTCTTTGTGCCTCCTGGATCTGGATATCTGTTTCCTTCCCCAGATTAGGGAAGTTTTCAGCTATTATTTCTTCAAATAAATTTCCTGTCCCCTTTTCTCTCTTCTTCTTCTTCTGGGACTCCTATAATATGATTTTAATTACATTGAGGGAGTCACTGAGTTCTCTAAGTCTATTCTCCTGTTGTATAATTCTTCTTTCTCTTTTTTTGTTCAGCTTCATTTCTTTCCATTACTTTGTCTTCCAGGTCATTAATTCATTCCTCTCCTTCTTCGAGCCTGCTGTTCATTGCATCAATTGTGTTTCTAATTTTTTTTTTTTTATTGCACTCCTCATCTCTGGTTGATTCTTTTTTAATTCTTTTATCTCTGTTGGTAAGGATTCCATTGATGTTTTCCATTCTTTTCCCAAGCCCAGTGAGTATCCTTATAATCATTGCTTTAAATTCTCCATCAAGCATATTACTTATATCTGGTTCACTTAGATCTCTGGCCTTTGCCTTATCTTGTTCTTTTATTTGGGATAAATTTTCTGTCTTCTCATTTTGTTTAAGTGTCTGCTAGGTTCTTTGTGTTAGAAAAGCCAGTTATGTCTCTTGCTCCTGAATGTAATGGTTTTATGAGGAAGAAGTCCAGTAATGTTTAGGACCTGGCACTTCAGGAAGTTTCTACAGTGTGTGCTCTGCTGTTATGTTGTGGCTGCTCTATCCTTAAGGCCAGTCATCTGCAGAGGCTCTCCTTACCAGCTGTGGGCAGTGTTTTGTCCCTGGCCTGAATGTGGTGAGTTTTTACTAGGTGTGCTCTAGTCTGCTTGTGAAATGAAACCTGTTACAACCTCTACTGGAACCAAGCCCCTGCAAAATTCTCTGGTCAGGAGACGTGGTATGCGCAGGGGCAATACCCAAACTCTTAATTCAAAAGATAATGAAAATATCCACATGTCCTCAGTGCCTTTAAAAAAAAAAAAAAACCTTAAAAATTCATAAAATAAAATAACCATTTGTACTTCTTTTTGTCAGATTTCTACCTGTGCCAAGCAGATCCTTTCCAAGAAGATGACATGTTTGCAGGTTTATGTCCTAGCAAAATTTCTATCCTCCATTTGACATCACACTATCTTGAATAGTCACATGAAATGAGTAAGGGAGTTTTTATTCTCATGTCAACAGTGGTTTTTCATGTTTGTGTAAAAGGACTTCATTAACCACATTACCAGCTCAGAGAAATTCAAGATGTATTAGTTTCCTCCTCATTCCTAAAGTGTAGACACAGGAATTTAAAAAAAAAAAAATTTCTTGAGCACATATGGGTTTCTTGGAAGTGTTATGAAGGGCTATATCTAAATGGAATAAGTTAACCAGACACTTGGGCATACCTCCTACAAAACAATGGACTAAAAGAACCTGGCTGCAGAACAAGTAAGCTAGTCTTTTTGTGTTCTAGGCAGTGGGTGGTACTTAAGAGGTAGGCTAGCCTGTGGGTGCAGGCTCAGCTCTCTCTTGGCTCCAAAGAACATCAGCAATGACCCTCATGAGATCCATTGAAACTTTGATACAAAGCTCAGGTTGTGTGAATCAAGACACAATAAGCATCTTTTTCCTCAGTGAGTGTTGGTTGGAGAAGCAACATATGCTTCCTAGTTTTTCTCTCTTCTCCTTTTGACTTGCACAGACTGGTTAATGCCTAGCCCATAACATTTTCAAATAGATGTCCTTTCATCATGTTTTTTCCTTGGAATTCAGATACATCAAAGTAAAAAATCTGTTATAATGAAAGTTTTTTTTATCAATTTTCCAAATGTGATGGGGAAATTAAAGCACCTGAAACCAGTTGGTGATCAGAGTTGGGAAGGAGGACATCTCTCAGTACCAAGAGCCCTGAAACAATTGCTCAATCTTATGGACCCACAGTTGGATAAATTTTTGTATTAAGATCAAATTGCATCTTGAAGACCATGTATAGGTGAGTTCAATAATTGAAATAACAAGAACAATGGTTTCCCAATAATCCCTGTTTTTTCTTTTTTCTTTTTTTAAAGATTTATAGTGTTTAGGAAGATTCCATAAGATAATCATTAATTGCAGATAATCTCTGTATTTCCACTCTACTCTCCTTTTCTTCCCTCTCCTCATTTCTCATCTTCTTTCCTCTCCTTTGATCACATTCCAGCTATTTCTTTTGGGTCTGGGAGAACAATCTTCTTTCTGAGCACTAAGTCTTCTAAGCCCATATATTCCCTTCCTTTTACTTCTTCTGTAAAACCCTCTTTACTCTTTCTATTTCTTTACAAAATACTTGATGGCTAATTAGATCCAGGCTCTAAACAACCAAATAATCTTATCCTTTTATGAATTTCATATTATTTTCCTACATGATAAAAAGAGCTTACACTTCAAATACTTGTAATATAGCAAAGGACAGGAGGGGGAGAAACATCCCATTCAAGAAATCTGAAGGTTTACATTCTTTTACACTCAGAGACCAGGTCTTTTACTCTATGAATTTACTTCAAGAATTTTCTTCTATTTAAAAGCTAGAATGTTACTCTGATCTCCCACTAGTAAATGGCACATTATCTTTCCAGATCCTACTCTCTTCATTCCTATTTATGAGGTTTCATTGCCTGAAGAGATTAGTGGTGTTCCCCTTGCTGCTACTCCTATTACAATAAAGGTAATCTTTTTTTTTTTTTTGTAGAAGACTGAATGACCCAGCCTTTACACCACATTTCCTCAGCAGTCATAGTTAAGCCATTGCCTTTCTGATGCAGGAAACTGTTACTTCTTTCACTACTGACCAAGGGGAATAAGCTTGTCAGGGTTGTTTTCATGTTGCTCTATTACTGTATGATTAGGCAAGCTTGGCATTTGTTTTATTTTTACCTATTTCACTGTATTCTTTTTGAAGTATAATTTACAAAGTATGCTGCTCCCAATTCCAGGGAAATCCCTCTCCCTCCTCCCCTACTCCCCACAGGCACAGACTCACAGACACACATATGTTTTGTCCATACTAACCTCAATGCCACAACCAAAGAGACACCCTTCATCTGGTGACAAAACAAAAGAAAAGCCCTTCAAGCTTTGAGTTTGCAAGTCTAACCTGAAAAGGTGATATTAATGCTATCAAAAGAAAGATACTTTCTTATAGAAGAATCAGATGCAAAATATATCCAAATGAA
The DNA here is from genome assembly GCF_029215605.1 of Mirounga angustirostris. Lineage (NCBI taxonomy): Eukaryota > Metazoa > Chordata > Mammalia > Carnivora > Phocidae > Mirounga > Mirounga angustirostris. The sequence continues at coordinate 50,992,791 of NW_026991709.1, read as the reverse complement.
ATTGGACACTTGCGGTCTCTTCATAGCTTATAATTATTAATTGGAATGGCAAACAGAGTAATTTGTAGGCAACTAGCTTATGACACATTGTAATGAAGGAACCATATGTGAAAGTATGTGAAATTAGGAGGAGCACTGTTACTCCTTCAGCATTTTAGATGAAAAACACATGCAGTTTTGAAACTTTAGATTTGCTATTTCAAAGACCCTAAGAGCATCTGTTAGGTATTGCATGATCTAATCTCTAACACAGTGTACGCAGTCAGTTTTTCAGCATGTCACACCATTACTGAGTAAGGAGCCAGAAAATGAGCAGGCGGGTCACTTTTCACCTCATTAGCACAGCAGGAGGGGGCTCTGGAAAACAAGATGCCAGCTGAAGCCTTGGAGCTTCCTCTGTCTTTTTTGAATAACAGAGAAAGGACCCAGCTGTGTACTCCTTCGGAACTCTGCACTTCCCTTCTTTCCCATGCAACCCATTCTTTGCTTTCTGACCTTTCATCTGTATGACCCTTGTAGTATTTACAAACTACCACGAATTTCTACCTATGGAATATGTAATTTATCCTTATTTTTCCCATGGTAGATCTTGATTTTAATACAAATATATTCAATTTAATTTGGTTACACAGTCTTTAATGTCCTTGACAAGATTGAAAATCAAGGTCTTTGGGGCACAAACAGAGAGAAGGCAATTGGAAATCAGCTATCGTTTCATTCTCTTGAGCTGCTTCTTGCATAGATAAAATTATCAAAAGTTTACATTCTGTCCTTCTGAAATATGTTTTGTATTTCTTCATTCTTCCTTTTTTTTTTTTAAATCAATCTTATCATCACAGTGGTGACTCCATCATCAGTCTTGATTCATGGGTGACCACAATGATCAGAACCCTCCTGTCAACACACAATGGACTATATACATACATATATATCTTTCTTAAGCATTAAAACTTAAGATTATTTGTTATACAGCATAATGTAGCTTATCCTGAGTAATCAAAGAATTAGGACCTACTGGGAAGGGGCATTGTACCAAGCAGTGTGCTAAATACTTTATCATTACTATCTTGATTAATACTCATAACAATAGTGTGTGGAAGGCACTATTCTTACCCCATTTCAAAGTGAGAAAACTGCAACTTGTAGGTACTTAATGTTTGCACACCTCACCTGCATCATTCTAAAATTTTATTGCTTCATCTTTTCTTCTAGCCACTGCTGCGGCAGTAGCAACCAATTCCAAAAAGATATCAATGGGCTTCACGAAGATGAAGTTACCCATGTCTTGGACTAAGCATACTTCTCACTTCTTGCCTCTAAACTTCTTCTACACCACAGTATGAGGCAACTGCAGCTCTGCCTTTGTACAAGCACAACCCAGACCCATGTTACCAGGATGTGGACCAATGAAGTCTGATTGTATTAAATGCCTGTGCCTCTATTCCTGACCCATGGGCTCAGGAGACAATGGGAAATGTGTTCCCTCTCCCATTTTTTTACCCTGTTGCAGACAGTTCTGAAACATATTTCATTAGATTACACAGACGATCCTAAAATCAATGTTTAATTTGATAAGACATTTTTGAACAGGCTTTCTTTTTCTTCCCTTTTAACTCCCATTGGGCTGTATGCCTTCCTCCCTCAGATCAGATAACTAGGCAAACTACTGACAAGCAAGCCTTTGTCTCAGACTCTACTTTGAGTAGAACTGAAAATAAGACACTAAGTGCCTAATGCAAGAACACAAGATTTATGTGCAAATCTAGGATCAATGAAGGCTAAAGGCAGAAACCATGTCTTCCATCCACTACTAGCACTGCCTTAGTATGCATTTTTTAAATTTTCATTTTTTTGTATCATGACAAGTTTCTTAATTAATTGGCTCCAAAAAGGAGTATTTTCTCATATAACAATGATTGTTCTTCTGTGTTCTATTTAATATGTATCATTCTTTTTTTTTGAGTGAATACTTTTTAATTTTTTTACAAAAAGTCTTCCATGTTTCTATTAAAAAACATTTATTAATCTACATTATAGGCTTTTAATTTCCATTTTTAAAGTTATTTATATAGTAGTATATTATGTATATACTTTGCTAAAACCTCATATCTCTGGACTTTTACACATAAACTTTTATAACAGTATCTATAAAGACTAACATATTATAATACACAGAAAACAAGAGTGATAATTTGTACCATCCACATATTTTAAAACATGAGAGGCTTGGGGCACCTGGGTGGCTTAGATGGTTAAGTGTCTGCCTTCGGCTCAGGTCATGATCCCAGGGTCTTGGGATCGAGCCCCGCGTCAGGTTCCCTGCTCGGGGGGAGCCCTGCTTCTCCCTCTCCCTCTACTGTTTCCCCTGCTTGTGTTCTCTTTCTCTCTCTGTCAAATAAATAAATAATATCTTTTAAAAATAATAAAATAAAAAAATAAAACATGAGAGTCTCATATGTAATTTAAAATTTCCTGTCACATTAAAAGAAGTAAAATGAAACAGTAATAATTTTATGATGGTTTATTCAATATATACAACATATCAAAAATATTAATTCAACAAATAATCAATCTAAAAATTACTAATGAGATATTTTACCTTTTTTTCATTGTTAGTGTATGAAATCAGGTGTGGACCTTATGCATACAAAATTATAGAATGACAAAAAGTAAAACTCATGATTTTCTATCTTTTCCCATTTCCCTGTAAAGAAAAACATTTTTAAAAAATTTTTTTTTTTTAAGATTTTATTTATTTGAGAGAGAGAGAATGAGAGACAGAGAGCATGAGAGGGAGGAGGGCCAGAGGGAGAAGCAGACTCCCTGCTGAGCAGGGAGCCCGATGCGGGACTTGATCCTGGGACTCCAGGATCATGACCTGAGCCGAAGGCAGTCGCTTAACCACCTGAGCCACCCAGGCGCCCCAAGAAAAACATTTTTAACATTCTGATCACAGTTTAATTTTTATTTCAATACGTTATCACTTCCTTGTCAAATCTGAATATATTGGAGTAATTTCAACTACTTACTTACCCTTGGCACATTTGTCAGAGAATGCTTAATTCTGGCAACTTCTCAGAAAAAGATTCATGGCTGTTAATTGAGTTGATGTTATAATGCAACTTACCTGGTTAGATAAGTAGATCACGTGTGATTTTATGTGATCATAAATATCAGTGTGTCTTTTAAGGTGGTAGTGAATGGAGGACAACCAGAGTGGCATAACTGCTATCTGTATGAACTATGGATGATCAACACTAACAAGAAAAGTAGTAACTTTTCTTAAAAGGCAGTAAAGACCGAGACCTTCACATATTGTTTGATAGAACAGTTCAGCAATTTGTTGGCCTCACATTTTTTTTTACTATTTCTGATTGCATAGTTGGTGGGTAGGATAAAAGTTGGCAAGCTGGGAAAATGGAGCTTTTACGGTTTGTAAGAAAGAGGATTTAATGCCACTGCAAGTAAATGGATAGTTGCTCGTATGCAGTTTAGGTCCACAAAAAAAGCAATCATTCTGACACTGGGTGGAAGATAGCTTAAACTAGGAAATTACTCATAACATCCATTATTCAATATTCTTTGGCAATGCATTCTTTTGTCCAAACCAATCATTATTCTTGTAATTATTTCAAGTGCTGTGCAAACTTCCCTTAAAATCCACCCACTGTGAAACATCATGTTGAATGGATAAGACAAGTAGAATGCCTGGAGTTTGGAGAATTTTCCAAGGGTGCACTGGCTCCCTACCAAGAGTTTTAAGCTAAAAGAATCTGAAGTAGAAATTTCCCTCTGTTAAGATTTCTCTTGGGGTAGTACTTTGAGCACTCTCTTATGCCCCTCACCCCACCCCACCCCCAGCTCCAGCTGCATCACAATATTCACTTTTATCTAGCTCTGAATAGGAAGGAATTAGGTTCCAGTAAATATACCCTCAGCTGAAATGGTAGAGAATCCAGCACTTAAAAAAGACCAAATCAAGCAAACCTCACTTCCTTCAAGTCAGCTGTCAACATTCTAAATATCATCTTTGAATAAAAGTAATATAAAAAATGAACAAATATGTTTATTTTCTAATTTTAACAAGCATACTGACACCCTAATATATGGTGTCATTATTGAGCTTATAGGTCAGAACGTCCTGTTGAAAGACATACTTTCTCTTTTGCCTATCCACTTCTCAGTCAAGAAAGAGTAATGGTTCACTGACTATTTTTATTAGAAAAAGAGGCCTAATTATTGCTATTGACTGAAAATCTCCTGACAGATTGTCTTATGAGAGAATCTGCAAGTTAAAAATTTATCATGTAGCTTGCATATCAGCATGTTTACTGGTTTGTAATCAGTTGGATTCCTGCAACAATGCTAGGTAATAATAGGAGTTGTTTTTCTACAGAGGGTCCACATGTAAATAGGGCACCAGAAATGTGCTGTCAGGTTGAACCAGATGTACTAAAGAAAATCATTTGCAGATCTATTGAGTAGACTGACGCCCAGGGGCCTGACTCCAACTTACTTTTTTTCCCAGGAACCTTCACTTATAATATTTTTATTTTACAGAACCACCCCACATTTCTTTTTGTGAGCTAAGACCAATAGAATAGAGAATCAACTTGTGTTATGCAATGGAGCATGAGTGAACAGACCAAAAAAAGAAAAGAAAGAAGAGAATAAAGAAACTAAGCAAATAGAAACAAAACATTTGTCAACTGCCAAGACAAGCGAAATCATCTTACATTGTGCACCAAAGATAATCACTTTTGAACTATAGCACATCCCCAAAGGAAGATCAAAAGTCTGAAGTTAGTAGTCAATGAAGAAATTGAAATATCTTATCATCACCATCATCTGAAAGAAAGAGACATTTAGGGAGTCTCACAAATGATTCAGATTGCCTTTGCCAAAACACAATGTGACAGACTATGGATTTGATTACCTTTTTATTTGTTTATTATTTATTTGGTTGATTTTGTTTTAGTATGCTTAGGATTTGGTCTTCTTTTCTTTTTGGTTTCAAAATGATGCGTTCAGGATCTCGGAAATCCTATGAAAAATTCCTCACCTTAAGTGGGATCACTGAAAGAACCCTGGGAAGAATTCTGAATACCTGAGGACAAATCAGGGCCCATGATGAGAAAGAACTGATGGCTCCTAACAAGTTCCAGGATTCTGGAAGTCCAGTAGAAGTTCCTTGGTTCCTATAACTTTGAACCAGTCTAAAAAGTTTGTAGGGATTAGAATCTGATCCTTCAACCAATGGCATATTGACCTTCCCTAGAAGGAATATGGTGAGCTTTTTCCAATCATGTACAAAGATAAGTCTTAGTTCTTTATTAATGCATGAAAAACTACCAGTAAAAAGTATGTTATCTATATTTCTCCATATGTAAAATTTTAGGAAGGGACTGACTTACATTTATCTGTAAATATTGCATTTCTGTATGGTGAAACTCCTATATTCTTCCATTTTTCTTTCAGATATCTTAGGTTAGATGTATTCTGAAAAATATTCTTACATCCCACTGTAAGAGCCATATTTTTAGAAAGCTGATATATCGGGGCACTTGTGTGGCTCAGTCAGTTAAGCGTCTGCCTTCGGCTCAGGTCACAATCCCAGGGTCCTGGGATAGAGCCCCATGTTGGGTTCTCTGCTCAGCAGGAGACTGCTTCTCCCTCTCCCTTGCTGCTCCCCCTGCTTGTACTCTCCCTCTCTGTCAAATAAATAAATAAATAAATAATCTTAAAAAAGAAAAAAAAGCTGCTCTATCAGGTACCATATTCACAGAAAGCAAAATATTCTATATAGTGATGGAAAGTAAGTGAATATAATTGAAATACTCAGAATATAATCCTGAATTAGAGACTGTCCAGGGTAAGCTATTATAGATTAGAAATCAGTTGAGTGTTAGTAGTACATCATTTTTATATTCTCTCCTAAAACCATTTTAGTAGCTAGCATGTAATTAGTAATCTATACATGGTTGTTTACTTAACTAATAAGATCAAAAATAAAATGTTCCTTGTGGTGTTGGAATGTCAGACCAAGGGTCAATGAAGAGAACTGAGTGATCTGGGGCAGACAATAGTTAAAAATATAGTCAATGAAAATTAAAATCTGAATCCGGGAAGTCTCTAGGCTGCTAGGGATTATCGGCCTCTGGGCTAAGATTTAGGAGCCAAAATTCAGTCTGAAGTAGAGTAGGGTTCGATAACAAGAGCAAAGAAATCTATGTGCCAAAAGTTTTAGTCTGGTTAACAAAATGGACAGATGAAGTAGATGTATAGTTATCACCATCAGAGAACAAGACAACCTGAATTCCTGGCAAAACTGTTGAACGTGAATCTCACAGCACTGAGTTGAAGAGCTCTTTATTGTTCTCTGCCATGGTTTACCCTCCACAACAGGGTGGAGGGGAGAAACGCAGAACTTGGGAGAAGCTTGGCAATATTTCTTCCTCTGTAGTCTTTAATGATGTGGAACTCTCTCCCATAATCTAGATAATTTTGCCAAATTTATAGGTAATGCTATGTCTCTTTTACAGAGTATGAATTCTAAAGAAGTTAAAAACTCTGATAAATGCCAGTTATCCCATTAATTTCCAATACCTTAGAATTAAAAGTATAAAGGTATAAAACCAATTGTTAAAATGGCATGGAAATCAAGCACCCACTTCAGAGACATTTCAGTGTATGTTTATGTCTGGACTCATTAGACTAATAAACTTAGTTTTTTTCATCTGTAAAATGAAGAACATAACTGTACATACTTCACAGTGTTGCTGTGAAAATTCAGTGTTATACTATAAACAAAAGCACACCTCTCGAGTGCTGGCTATAAAATGAGCACTCAGTAAATGCTCACTATGAATAATTCCAAGGTAGTATACATTATAAATTACCTATAATATTACATGTTATAATTCATAACATATTGGTAATGATATAAAGTGAAAGTTATGCTTTATTTGGGCTGTATGGGAGAGTGAATTTCCCCTGCCCTTCAAGGTATTTCTAGCAGGACTAAGAACAAAATTGGCATGAAACAGATTAATAAGAGAAAATCAAATTTAATTTTGTACTTATGGGAAATCCTCATAGAAATGGAAGTTCCAAAGACAGGTCAGGCAAAATGAGGTATATACGTCATTCTGAACTAAGGAGAAGGAGTTCGGGGTCTGGGACTTCAAAGGGAAGGAAAGTGATTTACAGGAAGATGAAAAAGTAAATGTTTGGTAAACAAATGTTTGCTGGGCCACTCAGAAACAATGGGACATAGAGGACTTCTATTAAATAGGCCTTGCTATGTCCCCTTCCCCACCCCCAGTCTACCACACTTACTTCATATTATAATGTAGGTATCTATGGTGATAGCTCTCTTCGTGGAGCAGGTCCTCTAGCTAAATTCTTTTAGGAAGTTGTGAGGGGAGATAAAGGGCTTTTATGGAATCTGCTGTGTTTTTTATTGCTTTTAACTCAAAAATAATCTTCATGCTAAATCTTGGCCATTGGCCCCTATAGGGGATTATTCTCATTTTAATACATGATATTCCAGTGATGACTTGAGGGCAAGAAGGCCAAATTACCAGAAAATCAGTTTGTTGAATGACTAGCTTGTAGAACTAGAGAGACTTATTTTGAAGCTTTAAGGGCTGAGACTGCCATGAAGCTGTTTTTCCAGAGCCACAGGAGAGTAACTAGATTTAATGTCTCAAGGGTCTTGGATTCCTGGAATTCCCTCTTACTCACCAGTGGTGGGCTTTTGCCACAGTGCCTCCCCTGTTTTCTCTATTTTTGCAGAACTATTCAACGCATCCCAGTTTCCTTGCCCTTGACCCTGCCAGTATCACCCTGCCCAAGTACTTATTTGCTTCAGCCCCGGGTTACCGGAGGTGAAATTGGTTGAGGGGCCCGATGCAACAGGTGATGGGGATTAAGAGCATATTTTCTTTTTTAAATAGAACAGGACTTGTATTAACTGATATAGAACCTTTTATTCTTCTTCCACATTGCAACATTTTTTCATATCAATAAATACAGTTGTACTACATATCTTTTAATGGCCACATCATTTTCAGTTGTGTGAAGGTAATATAATTTACTCAACCAAGTCATTACTTTGGCCACTTAGGCTATTTCTAATTTGTCACCATTATAAACAATGCTATCATGAATATCTTTGTGCTTACTTCTTCGAGGTATCCTTAATTGCCTGTGATTAATTCTTGAAATGAAATTTCCACATTCATGTATAAACTAAAAAAAAAAAAGTATATTAGTAAGGCTTTAGACAAGTATTTGCCCAGTTTTTTTTCCAGAAAGATTTTATAAGAAAAACAATTTTACTGAACCTGTTTAACGATAGGCATTATAATGACATTAACTGCGGGTTTCTTTTATTTCTAGTGAAGTTGAATTTTTTTATATTAAATGAGAAATTATATTGCTCTTTACATTAAATTTTTATTCCTTTCCATAGGCTCTTTTTCTTTTGGGATGCTTATCTTTTCAGATTGATTAATAAGGACCTTTAAGTATATTTAATTACTTTTGGTCACATCCTTTGTTTTGCATTTATCTTTAAATTTTATGTGTGATGATTTCAATTTTAGTGTAGTAAATATATTAATTATTCTTTTATGATTATACACTTTCTTTTTTCTTTTCTACTAGATTCATATGTGATTTTTCCAAACATTTTTTGAATACTTTCATGGCTTCAGAAAAAATTCAAATAATGGTGAAATGAACACTTGTATACATTTTGCCTAGCCTCATCAATTTTAAATACTTTGCCTCTTTCTTTTTCTGTCTTCCCCAACCTCTATACACACACACACATGCACATACACACAAAAAGAAATCTTAGTATTTTCAGCTTTAAATATTTCAGCATATATCTAACAAGAATGTTCTTTTACATAACATAATGCCATTATCACATCCAAAAATTTAGCACTGATAAAATAATATAATCAGACATTTACTTTATATTCCAATTACTTTATTTATCTTCTGAATTTCCTTTACAGCTTTTTAGAAAAACATTTCCCTTTCCAGGACGTAATCCAGATGCATACATTACCTTGAGTTGTAATATCCTTGCATTTCTTTTTGTTCTTAGACTATAGCCTACTAATTATGCAGTTCAGTGTCTGTGCTCACCAGTTTTCATTTACTTTTACTTTTAATATTTGCCTTTTTCCAGTATTTTTAATGTAATTTTATTTTTTAAATATATAAAACATTTAAATGTTTCAAAAATAAAAAAAAAACTCAAGTTGTTTTCTTAGCATACACTCTTTCATAGACCTATTCCTCCTCCCCCTTTTCATTTCCCCACTTAGGTAATGCTTTCAGCAGTTTCTGGTTTATCTTTCCTTAATCTCTTTTGGCAAAACAAAGGGTGCATACAAACATGTAGCACATACACATACAAATTCACACACTCACCTGAGCCTCACCCTAGACTAACTAAAACAGAACTTCTGGGGAAGGTTTCTATGAATACACTAAACAACATTCTCATATTAGTCTAAATTTGCAGCCAAGTCTGAGGAAAAATATTTTCAAGATTTTCAAATTGCTTTCCATGAGGTTTGGTTCCCACCATTCCCCTTCCTCACAAAATTTCCACCATTTTCACTTCAGCACATTTTTTTCCTCCTTAGCAGAATTCCATTCAGGGCAGCCATTTTCTAATCACTTCTGAGCCTCACAATGAAGAATCTGTCAAGAAAAGTCAAGAATGTATTCAAGTCACTACTTTTAGTCGACTAAGAAACTATCTGCATTGGTTGTGGTTTCCATCAGTCTGCATTTATTAAAGGAAAGAATGTTTGAATAAATGTGTGAATGCATACAAACATGAATTCATTGGTGAATAGACCTATGTCTTTCTTTTTTGTTTTGTTTACTAATCATGCATTCCCACCAACTCTCCAAGTGGCTTATTATAAAGCGCCACGGTTATGTCACTTGTGCTCATTGATTCTGATACCATCTTCCAAAAGATCTTAAAGGACTGTATGACATTGGAGAATATCACTGAGCTTCATCTTCTATAAAGTGGGTCATAATAATGATGCCCTCACAGGACTCTTTGAATATGTGTGTACAATGTATATAAAGTCCTTTACAAACTTTAAGGTGATGCACACATAAATTAACTACTATGATAGGATAGAGCAGTGATAGCAGAAAAGATTGCAGTTATGTTTTTCTATTAAAACCACAGGGGGCACCTGGGTGGCTCAGTCAGATCAGCTTCCAGCTCTTGGTTTCAGCTCAGGTCATGATCTCAGGGTCATGAGATCCAGCCCTTAGTCAGGTTCTATGCTTAGAAATGATTATAATGTTGCAAGCTGGGCATTTTAACTTAAAATGGTAAACTGTTAGTGGTATTATCTTTTTAAAATCTATTTTTATGTAAAAGTCCCACAATAAAAATAAAGAAGGAGAAAAATTGCAGAAAAATTAAGGCAATGTCACATACACAAAAAGTATTTTGATAGTTCAGTCATTAGAATCAAAAGAATTAAGGCATCATATTAATAACTGGGCTTAGGTAATAAAAGCATTAGATCAATCTACAAAATGTTTTTGTATATAAACAGAGACTGGATGAGAGGAGAATTTGTAGATCTTCAGACACATCACTTGTTTTTCTTTTCTTTTTCTCTGTTTTTTTTTCTGGTAAATTTTCTTGTCCCCAACCAATCAACCAGTAGTTCCCTTTCAGAATGGAGATCAAAGACTCATGTTTGGGTATGAAATCTATGCTCTTTTTTTGTAATTTCTTTCTAAAATATTCAGGGAAGCTTCTGAAAAGCCAGGGAAATTCACAACTTATAAAAAATATGGATATTTTACTTTGCAATTTAAAGCCTGTCAAAATACCTTTGAGTCTATGTCCATATGCCAGGAAAACAAAAACAAAAATAAAAACAAAAACTTTTATTGGTAAAGCACTAATGTAAGTACCGGAGATGATTAGTTTAGATTCTGGGTAAAAAAGTCCAAATATCTCATTTCAAGGCCAGCTTCATGGTCATGTGACCTGGGAAGTCATATAAGGACTTGTACTCAGAAGAAACTACTTTGCTTAATGCTCTGCTATACTGAATTCTTAATCATTTTTAACAAGGAACTCACATTCTCATTTTTCACTTAGCCTCACAAATTATGTAGCTGGTTCTGTCCAAAACCAATTATTCGGACACATTTTTAAGCAAGGACTAAGTGAAGATAAAGGAAGCAATGTTATGCAGTTACCAGCATAATCAGCAGCAAGGGATAGAAAATGTACAAAGCCCCAGTGGATGTAAAATATACCCGAAAACATTCAGTAATAATCATGTGGGACCATTCCCAGCCACAAATGATCACCTCACTCCATAAATTCACGAAGTGGTATAAGGAGTTGTTTCTTCTTCATCAACACCTAGAGGGAGAAAAAGAGTTGGCTAAAGAGACTCAAAACTTGAGAATTTCACATTAAAGAAAAATAGTTTTCAATTAAGATTTAAGTGAGAAAAAGAGAGGAAGAGAGAATGAGAATGTACTCACTTCTCCCTGAATATTCATGATGGCCATGGAGAAATTACATATTCATGTGGCAAAAAATAAAGACTCATTTTGAGGAAAAGTAACTGTTAGGATAACTACTGGCTTTGTCCCATGAGAATAACAAAAATAGCTAATATGACATTTATTTCTTCCTTGTGACAAGCATTATTTTAAGTGCTATATGTGTATTAACCCACTTAATCCTCACAAAATCTTATTTATAATGTAGGTACTAGTTATTATCCCTTAGTTTAGAGAAAAAGGAAGACACAGAAAGAGAAAACAACTTGGCAAAATCATGGTCAATGTTGGAAACAAGGTTCTACCATGAGAATCGATGACAGCCTGGGCTTTGACCAATACTCACTTTATTGCCTCTCTAACAAAAGCAAACTTTGAAAAGAAAATCATGAAATTTTGTCCTATGACCCAGGAATCTAATTCAACATTTCCTAGTAATAAATACCAAACCCTCAATTTCTGGCTATTGTGTATTTACAAAGACCTTTCTGGGACAAAATACCTAATTCATGGAATTAACATGAAATTTGATTTATTGCATCATGTCCAGCCTAAAAAAGCTTACTTTAGGAGATGAGAATACTCATTGTCTAATGGTTCTTACAGACCTCTTTCTCCCAGCTCACTGGCCTCCAGATTGAGGAAAAACATGCATGGCAAAGGGGATAATATTAGCTCAGACTTTTAGGCTGCCTCGGCCTCTCTCCTCTGCCAATAAACAGACTTTAGTCTCTGGGGCTGTCAGATGAGGAGCCTCACAGATGTTAAACTTCCTGCAAATTAAGCCCATGTAGGGAAAAAAAAATTACAATTACAGAAAATGCCACCCTGCTAATTGTTTCAGTAGGGACCTTAGTGAATTAAATGGGTGTGAGACACTAAATCTCTTAATTTTGCTTCTGTCGGTGTGGCAGATTATCTACATTTTATAATTTATTTAGTTTTTGTATGTATGGCAGAGGACTTTTCCTTTAAATCGGTTGACAATATTGTCCTTTGTTTTCTTCTTTAAAATGATAGACTGTTTGTGAGGCTGTCTGATTGGCTACTTGGAGCTGACCTCTGCTCGAGCCAACTCTCATAATTAGTTAATGGATAATTCAGCATATTTTTATACCTGTCAAGCTAGCTTTGTACTAACATCTGCCTTGACAATTTAGAGAGAGAGATCCGTGCATGTTTACTTAGGTTCATGTGAAAATGGAAAATTTAAGCAGTACAGATTAATTGTCCAACTTAATGGCCAGGTGTAATAGGCTTCGTTATCCACCCATCATCTACCATTTTCTCCAGTTAGTGGGTTTGAGTTTATCCTTTTTTTGTTCCTTGTCAGTTGATATACAGCATAATCTCTAGTTGTAGCAATTGATTCGTCTGTAGCTGGTGAATGAGAATACCACATAACAATAGGCAAAATGAAATAGAAGGTTCTCCATTGTAAGTTATGGCACTGAATTTTTTGTATGTTATATGTAATTTTAGCTTTTTAATAGAATTGAAATAAGATACTACACAGTGTGATGTAATATATCTGGAAGTTCCATATGACCAAATTTTACTTCTCCTGTACCTCATTAATACAACGCAGGCACATTCACCATTTTTATTTTGCTTTTTGTTCTGTGTTTGCTGTTTTGTGTGTGCTTTTTTTTAATGAGAAGTTCAATTAGAAAAACTTTATGGCTTTTTCCAGTTGTAGGTTAACGGGACAATGAAGCAGTGAGTACATATGAACCACACAGAAGTGCTTGTTAAAAATGTAGATCCCGGGGGGGGAAAGATGGCAGAGGAGTAGGGGACCCTATTCCAACTGGTCCCCAGAATTGAGCTGGATATCTACCAGACCACTCTGAGCACCCATGAAACCAGCCTGAGATGTAAGAAGATCTGGATCTCTACAAACAGAATATCGCAGGCGGTGGGTTTTGAGGTACAAAGTGGGGAGCCGTGATTCCAAGGGCAGATATCGGAGGATAAATGGCAGCGGGAGGGTGCCTGGCCGTGGGGATCCTACACCACTGGTGAGCAACAGCCTTATGCGCTGAGCACTGGCACAGACTCACAGACCGGTAGCGGTGGGGAAAGGACTTTAGGGCAGCCCCCAGGGCGGAACTTGGAGCAGCGGGGTTGTGTCTGCAAACTGCAGCCCCCAGGACGGAAACCAGGAGCAGCGGGGCTGTGTGCGTGTGGACTGGGGGCGGCTGGAGGTTTTAGAAGCACCTAGGGCAGAGATGTGCCCTGACCTGGAGGCAGGACTGGGAGCGCTGTGGAGGGGCACACAACCCAGGACCCTGCAGTTTATAGCAACACGGACAGAAATGGAGACGGTGTGGCCTGGAGAGCTCACTGAAGAACAGACTGCGGTCTCTCTGCTCTGAAGCAGAGGGTTGGAAACAGTTTCTTCTGCTCTGACTCTTGGAAAAGATGTGGAAAGCTGCCAGGGAAAGCCACCAGAGAACAAAAGTCACAAAAAAACAGTTTTCACTGAGCCCATCCCCCGCCACAGGGGGTAGAGCAACTCTGCCCAAACAGGGTTGCCTGAGTAGCAGCATGGCAGGCCCCTCCCCCAGAAGACAGGATGGGAGAACAAGAGGCCAGCAACCCTTAGGTCCCTAGAAAACACATGCATCTTGCTTGGGTTGTGGTCAATAATTTGGACTCTATACATTCCCTCAAACGCCCCTCAACAGAATGACTAGGAGGAGGAACCCCCAAAATAGGAAAGACTCAGAGATTATGATTTATGCCGCAGATTTACAAATGGATGCAGATATAACCAAGATGTCGGAGATGGAATTCAGGCTAGCAATTGTGAACACAATGGCTAGAATGGAGAAATCAATTGATGGCAACATAGAGTCTCTAAGGACAGAAATGAAAGCTGAATTGGCAGGACTTAAAAATACTATCAATGAGATCCAATCCAATCTAGATAATACAACAGCTAGGGTAACTGAGGCAGAAGAGAGAATAAATGACCTGGAAGACAATTTAATAGATAAAAAGGGAAAAGAGGAGGCCAGGGAAAAACAACTCAGAATCCATGAAAATAGAATCAGAGAACTAAGTGACACCATGAAGCGTTCCAATGTCAGAATTATTGGAATCCCAGAGGGAGTGGAGAGAGAGAGAGGACTAGAAGATGTATTTGAGCAAATCATACCTGAGAACTTCCCTAATCTGGGGAATGAAACAAACATTCGAGGCCTAGAGGCAGAGAGGACCCCTCCTAAGATCAAGGAAAACAGGCCAGCACCCCAGCATGTAATAGAAAACTTGCAAATCTTAGAACCAAGGAAACCATCTTAAGGGCAGTTAGGGGGAAGAGATTCCTTACGTACAGAAGGAGGAACATCAGAATAATGTCAGACCTATCCACAGAGACCTGGCAAGCCAGAAAGGCCTGGCAAGACATATTCAGGGTACTAAATGAGAAGAACATGAAGCCAAGAACACTTTATCCCGCAAGGCTGTCATTTAGAATGGATGGAGAGATGCAGAGTTTCCACGGCCAGCAGAAACTGAAAGAATATGTGACCACTAAGCCGGCCCTGCAAGAAATATTAAGGGGGGTTCTATAAAAGGAGAAAGACCCCAAGAGTGATATACAACAGAAATTTATAGGGACAATCTATAAAGACAACGTCTTCACAGGCAACATGATGACAATTAATTCATATCTTTCAATAATCACTCTCGATGTGAATGGCCTAAATGCTCTCATAAAACGGCACAGGGTTGCAGATTGGATAAAAAGACAGGACCATCCATATGCTGTCTACAAGAGACTCATTTTGAACCTAAAGATACATCCAGACTGAAAGTGAAGGGATGGACGTCCATCTTCCATGCTAGGACTTCAAAAGAAAGCTGGAGTAACAATTCTTCTATCAGACAAATTAGATTTTAAGCTAAAGACTGTAGTTAGAGACACAGAAGGACACTATATCATTCTTAAAGGGTCTATCCAACAAAAAAAACTAACAATTGTAAATATCTATGCCCCCAAGATGGGAGCAGCCATCTCTATAAGCCAACTGTTAAACAAAATAAAGAGTCACATTGATAACAATACGTTAATTGTAGGAGACCTCAATACTCCACTCTCAGTAATGGACAGATCATCTAAGCAGAAAATCAACAAGGAAAGAAAAGCTGTGAATGATACATTGGCCCAGATGGACCTCATAGATATTTACAGAACATTCCACCCTAAAACAACAAAATACTTATTCTTCTCAAGTGCACATGGAACTTCTCCAGAATAGACCACATACTGGGTCACAAATCAGGTCTCAACTGATACCAAAAGATTGAGATTATTCCCTGCATATTCTCAGACCACAATGCTCTAAAACTGGAACTCAATCACAAGAAAAAATTTGGCAGAAATTCAAACACTTGGAAGCTAAAGACCACTCTGCTCAAGAATGTTTGGGTTGACCAAGAAATCAAAGAAGAACTTAAACAATTCATGGAAATCAATGAGAATGAAAACACATTGGTCCAAAACCTATGGGATACTGCAAAGGCGATCCTAAGGGGGAAATACATAGCCATCCAAGCTTCACTCAAAAAAATAGAAAAATCCTGAATTCACCAACTAACTCTACACCTAAAGAACTAGAGAAAAAGCAACAAATGATGCCTGAGCCATGCATTAGAAGAGAAATAATTAAAATTAGAGCAGAAATCAATGAATTAGAAACCAGAAACATGGTAGATCAGATCAACGAAACTAGAAGTTGGTTCTTTGAAAGAATTAATAAGATAGATAAACCACTGGCCAGACTTATCCAAAAGAAAGGAGAAAAGACCCAAATTAATAAAATTATGAATGAAACGGGAGACATCACGACTAACACCAAGGAAATAGAAACAATTATTAGAAATTATTATCAACAACTATATGCCAATAAACTGAGCAATCTGGATGAAATGGAAGCCTTCCTGGAAACATATCAGCTGCCAAGACTGAAACAGGAAGAAATTGACAACCTGAATAGGCCAATAACCAGAAACGAGATTGAAGAACTGATCAAAAACCTCCCCCAAAACAAGAGTCCAGGGCCTGATGGATTCCCTGGGGAATTCTACCAAACAGTCGAAGAAGAAATAATACCTATTCTCCTGAAGCTGTTTCAAAAAGTAGAAATAGAAGGAAAACTTCCAAACTCATTCTATGATGCCAGCATTACTTTAATCCCCAAACCCGGCAAAGACCCCATCAAAAAGGAGAATTTCAGACCGATAGCCCTGATGAATATGGATTCCAAAATCCTCAACAAAATCCTAGCTAATGGGATCCAACAATACATTAAAAGGACCATCCACCACAACCAAGTGGGATTTATCCCTGGGATGCAAGGGTGGTTCAACATTTGCAAATCAATCAATGTGATAGTACACATTAATAAGAGGAGGGAGAAGAACCATACAGTCCTCTCAATTGATGCAGAAAAAGCATTTGAAAAAATACAACATCCTTTCCTGATAAAAACTCTCCAGAGTATAGGGATAGAGGGAACATTCCTCATGCTCATAAAATCCATCTGTGAAAAACCCACAGTGAATATCATCCTCAATGGGGAAAAGCTGAGAGCCTTTCCCTTAAGATTAGGAACACATCAAGGATGCCCACTCTCGCCACTCTTGTTCAACATAGTGCTAGAAGTCCTAGCAACAGCAATCGGACAACAAAAAGAAATAAAAAGTATTCAAATCGGCAAAGAAGAAGTCAAACTCTCTCTTTTCGCAGATGACATGCTACTTTATGTGGAAAACCCAAAAGACTCCACCCCCAAATTACTAGAACTCATCCAGCAATTCATTAATGTGGCAGGATACAAAATCAATGCACAGAAGTCAGTTGCTTTCTTATACACTAACAATGCAATGTAGAAAGAGAAATTAGAGAAATGATTCCATTTACAATAGCACCAAAAACCATAAGGTACCTCGGAATAAACCTAACCAAAGAGGTAAAGGATCTATACTCTAGGAACTACAGAACACTCATGAAAGAAATTAAAGAAGACACAAAAAATGGAAAAATATTCCATGCTCATGGATCAGAAGAATAAACATTGTTAAAATATCTATGCTACCCAGAGCAATCTATACCTTCAGTGCCATCCTGATCAAAATTCCAATGACATTTTTCAAAGTGCTGGAACAAACACTCCTAAAATTTGTGTGGAATCAGAAAAGACCCCGAATCACCAAGGAAATGTTGAAAAGGAAAGACAAAGCTGGGGGCATCACGTTGCCCGATTTCAAGCTACATTACAAAGCTGTGATCACCAAGACAACATGGTACTGGCACAAAAACAGACATATAGACCGATGGAACAGAATAGAGAACCCAGATATGGACTCTCAACTCTATGGTCAAATAATCTTTGACAAAGCAGGAAAAAACATGCAATGGAAAAAAGACAGTCTCTTCAATAAATGGTGCTGGGAAAATTGGACAGCCACATGCAGAAGAATGAAACTCGACCATTCTCTAACACCATTCACAAAGATAAACTCAAAGTGGATGAAAGACCTCAATGTGAGACAGGAATCCATCAAAATCCTAGAAGAGAACATAGGCAGTAACCTCTTTGACATCACCCACAGCAACTTCTTTCAAGATACATCTCCAAAAGCTAGTGAAACAAAAGCAAAAATGAACTTTTGGGACTTCATCAAGATAAAAAGCTTCTGCACAGCAAAGGGAACAGTCAACAAAACAAAGACGCAACCCACAGAATGAGAGAAGATATTTGCAAATGACACTGCAGATAAAGGGCTGGTATCCAAGATCTATAAAGAACTTCTCAAACTCAACACCCAAAAAACAAATAATCAAGTCAAAAAGTGTGCAGAAGATGCGAAAAGACACTTCTCTAAAGAAGACATACAAATGGCTAACAGACACATCAAAAAATGTTCATCATCATTAGCCATCAGGGAAATCCAAATCAAAACCACACTGAGATATCACCTTACACCAGTTAGAATGGCAAAAATGGACAGGGAAAGAAACAACAAATGTTGGAGAGGTTGTGGAGAAAGGGGAACCCTCTTACACTGTTGGTGGGAATGCAAGTTGGTATAGCCACTTTGGAAAACAGTGTGGAGGTTCCTCAAAAATTTAAAAATAGAGCTACCCTATGACCCAGCAATTGCACTCCTGGGTATTTACCCCAAAGACATAGATGTAGTGAAAAGAAGGGCCATATGCACCCCAATGTTCATAGCAGCAATGTCCACAATAGCCAAACTGTGGAAAGAGCCAAGATGCCCTTCAACAGATGAATGGGTATAGAAGATGTGGTATCCATATCTATGTGATCCATATCACATACCAATGTGGTATCCATTCCATATATACAATGAAATATTACTCAGCCATCAGAAAGGATGAATACCCAACTTTTACATCAACATGGATGGGACTGGAGGAGATGATGCTAAGTGAAATAAGTCAAGCAGAGAAAGTCAATTATCATATGGTTTCACTTATGTGGAACATAAGGAATAACATGGAGGACATTAGGAGAAGGAAGGGAAAAATGGCGGGGGGGAATTGGAGGGAGAGATGAACCATGAGAGACTATGGACTCTGAGAAACAAACAGGGTTTTAGAGGGGGGGGGGGGATTGGTTAGCCCGGTGATGGGTATTAAGGAGGGCATGTACTGCATGGAGCACTGGGTGTTGTCCGAAAGCAATGGATCATGGATCATTACATCAAAAACCAATGATGTATTGTATGGTGACTAACATAACATAATTAAATTTAAAAAAATAAATAAAAATGTAGATCCCACATTACTCCTCCAGATATTGTTTTTTAAAGGTCTATGGAAGAGCCAAAATATCTACATTTTAATACATTTCCAGGAATTATTAATTCAGGTGCTGTGCAAATCATAATTCAACAAACATTGCCACAAAGTCACTTGAGATGCTTATGACTTTTCCTGTCTTCCATCATCTTCTATCTCCTTATCTTCTGTTCCTGTCTTTTATCATCTTCTATCCTCTCCTTATCATCTTCATAGTCAATTAAGTTTTATAAAGCATCAAGAAGTTTGAGAGCACTGCAGTTGACATTGGATATGGAAACATGCTTAATACTTGGCTGTTGAGAAATTACAATTAGGTAATGGATGGATGGACGTTCACTGACAAAACTGTGTAAGATGAAGTAGCAGAAATAAAGTGCTGAACAAATGACGCATAGAAAAGTGTCACCAGTGTTTGTTTGAGAGATTGTTTTCTTAAGATTTCAGATGTTGAGGAAGACTCCCTGGGAGAAGTGATACTTTATTTTATTCTTGAAGTGATAACCAGAAAGAAGGAAAAATGAAATTTTATACCAACAAAAGGCATCCACAAATGAATAGACATGGAAATGCATATTGAGTATTTGAGGGAGAATGACAGGATAATCTTGTTAGAGGTCTATGGTTCAAGGAGCAAAAGCCAATTAAGTATAGAAAAAGAAAACTGAGGTTTAAAAATATTCAGCACCCAAAAGACTCACTTTCTCTATTTTAAGGGCCTTGTAGAAATGAGGTCTCCTCTTCTGTCAGTGAGCTTTCTTCAAACTGCTTTCTTTTCTATCCTTCTCTATCACTCCCCTGAGCACTGACTTGGTCCTCATCTCATAGTACAGCATGCTTATTTGTGTGAGGTGAAATGAAGCACCCTATCCATACTACAGATCTATAGATTCTTGTTGAACAATATATACATAGCTCTTCATGATTAGGTAAATTCAGAATTTCTGTGTGTGTGTGTGTATGTAATGTGTGACTTAATTAAGAACTAGGACAAATATTTTGTTATATAACAACAGTAGTGTTAAGATTTTATGAACTGTAATGAGAACTTTCCAGTTTTTGGTTGCACACATAAGGAGTTTAGAAGTTGCCACTCAGTCCTAACAAGTAAAACATTGAACAGGCTAAAAAATCAACAACTTTTCTTGGATCCATAAGAGAAGGGAGGACACAGGGCAAACCTCACCCCCCAAGATTGGAGAGAAATACAAATGAATATAGGGAGTGAGTGGCGGCTTACCAGAAGAGACACTCAGGAATGGAAATCACTGTGAACCAGTACCTGGGTAGGGAGACATCAACTGTAATCGGCAAATTGCTGGAGGCTCAGTGTGGGCCACTGTGAGAGTTAAAAATTCCAGAGAGAACCAGTAATAAGGGGACCTCCATAATAGTGTGAGATTTATTTCCAGGAACTTGACTAGATTCTCACAGTAAGTAATGGGGGGGAAAAATCCCTATATGCTTCCAGCAAGGGGTGGGGAAAAGACACATTTTTGAAATTAGCAAGAGCACTCTGTTCTTAAAGAGTCTCAACAATAAGAAAATAAACAACCCTATGAAAAACATGGGCCCAAACCTCAAAGACATCTCACCAAAAAAGATATACAAATGGCAAAGAAGCATATGAAAAGTTACTCCACATCATATGTCATCAAAGAAATGTGAATTAAAACAATAAGAAGATAACACTACATATCTACCAGAATGGCCAAAATCTGGAACGTTGATAATACCAAATACTGGTGGGTATGTGGAGCAATACACTGTCTCATACGTTATTAGTGGGAATGCAAAATGGTACAGCCACTTTAGAAGACAGTCATTTGGTTGTTTCTTACAAAACTAAACATACTCTTATCATACAATCCAGACATTGTGCTCTATTGTATTTATCCAAAGAAATTGAATAATTATGTCCACACAAAAACCTGCACATGGGTGTTTACAGCAGCTTTATTCATAACTGCCAAGTCTTAGAAGCAACCTAGATGTCCTTCAGTAGGTGAACAAATATATAAATTGTGGTACATCCAGATAACAGAATATTATTCATTGTTAAACAGAAATGAGCTACGAAGCCATGGAAAGACATGGATGAAACTTAAATGCACATTACTAAGTGAAAGAAGCCAATCTGAGATGACTACATACTTTATGGTTTCAACCATATGACTTTCTGGAAAAGACAAAACTATGAAGACAATAGAAAGATCCTTGGAGGTGGGGGTGGGGGAGATGGAGACAGAACACAAAGGATCTTTAGAATAGTGAAAATACTCTGTATGATATTATAATGATTGATATGTATCATTATACATTTGCCCAAACCCATAGAATGTACAACACCAAGAATGAATTCTACTGTAAATTATGGACTTTGTGTGATTATGATTTGTCAGTGTACCACCCTTGTGATTGATGTTGAAATTGGGATGGCTATGTGTGTGTGTGTTGGGGGGGCATGGTATATACCGGAAATCTCTGTTATTTCTCCTCAATTTTGTCATTAACCTAAAACTGCACACACAAAAAAAAAGAAACAAACAAGAAAAAAAAACAAAAACAATAATCAAAGTTAAGCCAATCAGAGAATACATACTTTCTTATATTCAGAGTTATAAAAATGGTTTTTCAGAAAGAAAATAATCCATCTTAGTAATAGTTGCATTTGATATGATTTTAAAGACTTTAGGAAGTGTCTCTGCACAGCCTAAAATATTGCTAGTTTCTTCTCCTCCTCTCTAAGTGAACTAGCTTATCTCCCCTATCCCTCTCCTTTTCAATCACTACAGTCTAGGCTGAATTTACTACACCTTCCTTTTTAGAAGATCAGTGACTAGATTTTTGAGAAAAGTATACAGAGAGGGCCCTCCAAATAAAAATTTCTATAGAAGGTTCCACAGCTGGAGTGGTGGGTGGGGTGAGGGAATATGGTGCAGAATATGACTGTTTCACAGCAAAGACTATGGGCAAGAAAAGTACCCTGAAATGTACATAGCAACTAAATATTTAGGCAGGAAAAAATAGGAAAGAATGCTCAATTAAAGTGAATTAGTAAACATTTATCAAATGTGTACTGCTCACAGGGCACTGAGGCAATTGTTTTGAAACCTTCCAACGGTTTTACATTTTCTTGAACTCACTCTTCTCTTCAACGTTAGTTTAAATTTCCCCTCTATGGCATGTAAAAGGAAGATGATATCTCAATTGAGAAGGGTTTGGGTACCATTAAATAAGTGGATTTGTTTAGGCAAGGTCAGCCATTGAAGGATTTTGAGCACATAGAACATTTGGACAAAGGATTGTTCTGAATAGGTGATTTTATTGATACACATCCAGAGACTGGAGGCTGCCCAACCAATTGGCTCTTTATTAGGGAAAAAGGGGGAGACTTGATTGGAGCTAAGGTGCTTGAATGATTTGTTTTTAATATCTGTCAGGCTGGGGGCGCCTGGGTGGCTCACCTAAGTGTCTGCCTTCAGGTCAGGTCATGATCTTAGGGTCCTGGGATCAAGCCCCCCGTCGGGTTCCCTGCTCAGCGGGGAGTCTGCTTCTTCCTTTCCCTCTGTCCCTCCCCCCCCACTCATGTGCACACACACGAGCGCTCTCCCTCTCTCTCTCAAATAAATAAATAAAATCTTTACAAAAAATATATGTCAGGCTGCATGTCAGGCAGAAAGAGACCAGATAGAATCAAGATCTGTGTGTCCAAGCAATAAGTCTCCTTTTCAAAAGTATTGCCATATTATTTTGAGCTCTCTTTTTTTCTGCCTCAACTGTTATTAGAACATCTATATAGTTTCCTTTATCTCTAATGTCCATATTCAATATTTTCCTTTGGTTGATTGAAAACTTTTTCAAAGTCTTTTTTCTACTAACCTTGAAAATACATTTGTCTTCAAGGGATATCTTGACCTCACCAAAGAACTCTAAAATAAGGCATATAAAATTAAAATTTAAAATTTGAATGCTCCTTTTCAAGGATCTCTTTGATACTTGAAATTGGCCAAGTACTTTCTATCCTGTTGTCCAGGTATCTTTTATAAAACCAGATATTTAAACCAGTTATATCATTCTCAAACAATGTTAATGTGAAAATATCTTCAAATCATGTTATTACTAACCTAATGAGTGTAAGACTCTTTCCACCAAAACTTTGTCCTTTTCTGAAACCGTGAGGATAAATGAGAAATAAACATCCCCTTTAAACCAAAAATAGACCAAGAAAATTTTCACTGTGCTCTTTCAAAATAGACTACCTTCTAGACTTTCAAGCCTTGGGATAACATCTGTTCACCCATGGACCATAAAACATTGACTGATTTTATCTCATTAGATGGTTTGACCCTGGAAGTGTTTATTTAAAAAAGGGAGAAACAAAAAAAAAAAAAGAAAAAAAGGATTTTAATGACGTGTTTGAAGAAACCTAAAAGAAGGCACTGTTCATGGGTCAGATACAGTACAAGATTCCTGTGTGGTAATGGGTCAATTAAGGAGGAGGCAACTAATATTTAAGTGTTTGTTACCTGCCACGATTCACATGGTGGTTCACTTAAACTACATCACTTAATTCTCAGAAACACCTTCAAGATATTTGTTTTCACCACTGTTTAACAGATGAAGTTACTTATTTTTCCATGGATTACTTTTAGGATAAAGAAAAGAACTAATATTACCCATAGATATTCTGTTCCAATACTTAAAAATTTATTTTATTTTTATATCTCCATGAATCATGCATACCCAAAATATATTTCTCTATATGGATTTCTTATATGCTTCTTAAAATCTTTGTAACTACTAAAAATTCTATTTTTAATATTTTGGTTAAAGAGAAAACAAGACAGGTGGCAATTAACAGGTTCTGTGGGTGCTATGTAGAAAAAGGGTCTATGATTAAATTATTTTATAAAAGCTATTAAACAGGTGAGACTTGGAGCTGTTAACATGCTGATGTGCATTGTGAATCTTCAGGAGGGGAGATAGAGTGGAGTATTTATTAAAATTACGTAAAAGAAGTCTCTCATGACTCAAGAAATATCCAATAATATACATTGCAGAGAATGCTCACTTATATTATCAACATTAGTGATTGCATGTTGTCTCATATACAAATGTACAACAACTCATTTAGCCAACCCCTTACTGTAGAATATTTAGCTTATGTCCAAGATTTTGGTATTTTGAAAACTGTCATGATAAACATTTTATACATATACACATATACATATGATATAGCCATATACATCTTTATGTGAATGTATGTGTGTCTGTGTGCATCTGTATGTCTCTTTCCTTATTTTTCTATAATTTCCTTAATGGAAATTCCTAAAATGGTGATTTTTGAGACAAAAAAAAATGCACTGCTTTAAAATATATTGCAAAACTGCTTTTAAGAAATACTTTTGCTGGGGCGCCTGGGGCGCCTGCCTTTGGCTCAGGTCATCATCTCAGGGTCCTGGGATCAAGCCCCATGGCAGGCCCTCTGCTCAGCAGGGAGCCTGCTCCTCTCTATCCCTCTGCCTGCCGCTCCCTCTGCTTGTGCATCCTCTCTCTGTCAAATAAATAATGAAATCTTAAAAAAAAAGGAAATACGTTTGCTATTTATACTTCTACTAGGAGCATGTGAACAGGCCCTCACATACCTGTCATCAATTGCTCTTCTATTTCTTTACAGTTTTTGTTAATTTTATGTAATTTTTTTAATGTAATGGATAAAAATTACATATTTGTATTATTTTATAATACAATATGTGTTATTTTATATGTGTTAACTTAATTACATACACTTTTATCTATTATATTATTTAATATATGCTTTGTAAGAATATATATATAGGGTATTATGTAATAAGAAAATGAAAATAATATATATAAAGTAACATATGTAATATAATATAATATATATTTTCATAGATAATTAAAAAATATACACAAAGCAATACATAATATAGTAAATAATAAAATATATTGTTATAATATATAACACATGTAAAACATATTACTATAATCAATTATATTGTACTAATATGTTATATATTAATTTATATATTTTATTTTAATTTTCTTATTTATGAAAATTGGTGAAGTAGAAATCTTTTCCATACTTATTTGCTACTTATATTTCTTCTTGAGATAACCTATGCATATTGTTATTCTACTTTTCTGTTAGAAAGCCCAACTTTTTAATTTTATTTTTATTTATTTATTTATTTATTTATTTATGAGCACGAGAGAGAGCACGTGCATGGGATGGGGTGGAAGGGCAGAGAGAGCGGGAGAGAAACAATCTTATTAAGCAGGTTCCACGCCCGGTGTGGACCCCATGTGGAGTTTGATCTCACAACCCTGAGATCATGACCTGAGCCAAAATCAGCAGTCAGACACTTAACTAACTGAGCTCCCCAGGTGCCCCTAGAAAGCCCACTTTTTAAAGAATATTTGTAAGTATCCTTTATAAATAGTAGTAATTACATATCCATCAAAATTGTTGCATATATTTTTCAGAGTTTACTGTTTTCCTTTTCAGGTGCATTAAACAATGTACCAACTCAGGTCTGGGCATCATTTGTGCAATTCTTCAATGGGAAAAGGCTATTTTTTTCAATGTGACTATGAAATCTGGTTTTAGATCTACTGAAGACATACCACAAGGAATGCTATCCCAATCTACAGCCTCATAGGTTCGTCAATTTCAAATTAATTTCTGTGTTCTTACATTGCAGCCTCATTCTTGCCGGAGTGAAACTAAACTTCCTGGATTAGCATTGCAAAAACAGCAAACATTTATATAGAACAGTATGTTTTCCAAGCACTTAGACTAACTTTACCTCAGGCATTATAGCAATGATGCATATACAAAGTAAATGGCCATTGATAATTTGGCTCTTATTTCCTTCTTTCATCTTTTTATGCAACTTGCTCATAAAATCTCAATTGTCGAACAAACACACTCCTTTCCATGACACGTTCTTCAAATCAATGTTCCCTCTGTTAGGAATGCATATTATCTGAAAACAAATATAGTTAATTCCTGCTCTCTTTTAAATCTCAATTCAACCCACCACTGCCTTGGACTTCCCTAAGTGATTGCCCCTACTATAAAATTTTTACCGGGGCACCTGCGTGGTTCAGTCAGTTAAGCGTCTGCCTTCCGCTCAGGTCATGATCCCAGAGTCCTGGGATCCAGCCCCACCCACATGGGGCTCCCTGCTCAGCAGGGAGTCTGCTTCTCCCTGTCCCTCTGCCCTTCTCCTTGGCTCGTACTCTCTCTCTCCCTCTCTTGCTCTGCACTCTCTCTCCCGAATAAATAAATGAAATCTTTAAAAAAAATTAAAAAAATAAAAAATAAATAAATTTGTACCATGATGTACCCTTACTATAGCACATATTTCGATTTTAATATTAGAATATTGTGATTATTTACTCCCTTACTCTATTGTACATTCCTGGAGTGCTGAGCAATTGACCATTTTTGCCTGCCATTGTATCCCAGGGGCCAAACACAGAGCCTAGCACAGGGTCAACATTCAAAAATATTTATAAAAGAATTGTTATATGTCTCATTATTATACTAATGTTACAGATAAACATTTGATACTTAGCAAAGCAAAATGCCTTTCTAGTTAATGATCATATAGTTAGTAACTAGACCTGAGACTTGAATATCTGCCCATTGGCTCTAAATTCTGTTTTTCCCTCTTAATAGATTTCCTAGGTATTTTCAATTTCCTACCCTGCATTTCAATTTTTTTTTTTTTAATCTTTTCTTTCTCTTTTTCAAACTTGAATGTGGTCAACTGTGGAATGGAGTGGAAGGTGTCATTACTGAGAGACCTAAGTCAAATGTGTAAAAAACTGTTAGAATAAATCGTGGTCTTTCCCAGAAAATCAGCAAACTACTTTAAAGATGTTTTCTAGCAAACCCCATATCATTTTTTTAAAGCTAAGACTTAAGAAGTTTGGCTAAATTTTATTAAAAAACATTTACTGCAGTTTTCTAATTAAGTGTCCAGGAGCCAACTCTTTATGGCATGGCTGTCCTCCTTCATTCCTTTATTTTTTAATTTTTTTTCTTTCTTCATATTTGATAATTATATTATTTGTTACATAAACTTTCTTCCCATGTCTCAGTTTTTCCATTTGGAAATGGAGAGCCTAGCATATCACATTTTATATATTATTAATACTAGAAATTTCATAATTGCAATGAACTTGACTGAATGTTCAATTACAGCGAGTCAGCAGGGCTGGGAAAGATGGTAGGTTAAGGACAGAAAAAAACAGTTTACCAAAATGCATAAGAATTGCTGTAAACTGGTTTAGGTATAGTGTCTGACACTAGTATCGGATGTTTACTTGTCCAACCCTAGTACTGAGGATAAGACGAGAGTCTTTGGCCTGGAATGCATAATCAATGGTAGGTAGCATTGTGCTGGAGAAAGCTCATGATAATAGAAGTCTTACAGGTAGTACTTGCTTTTATGTGAAGCAATGGGGGCAAACATTCAGGTTAGGAGGGGTGGCAAGAAGTAGGAAAGATTCCATATATGCTTACTTTATTTTGCAAAATCTAAATCTAAATCTTAGATCAAGTAGGAAATTACTAGTTAGCATTACAGATCAGTGATAAGGAAGAAAGAAACTAACATATCAAAAGGAGTGGTTAGTGCATCACTTTTGGCTAAGTGAGCAATAAGGGCTTTTTTACAGCTTAGTAATTTTTGATTTCCTTATTGGTGAGGTCAAATTGTTGCTTAATTAACACCAGGAGTGCAGCAAACACAGCCGGATCCCTGAATCCAGAATGAATGAGTTCACTCATTTCTTCCTCTTCCAACCTGTGACTTCAATCAAGCACTGAAAGAATAAGGAAAGCCCCAAGGCATTTAAACACTTCACTGAATGCTTCATTCTTTAAAAGCAAGTAGAGGGGGCGGGGGGGGGGGGTTGGGTTAGCCTGGTGATGGGTATTAAAGAGGGCACGTACTGAATGGAGCACTGGGTGTTACACGCAAACAATGAATCATGGAACACTACATCAAAAACTAATGATGTAATGTATAGTGATTAACATAACATAACAATAATAAAAATAAAATTCTTAACTCTCAAAAAAAACACTAATGATGTAATGTATGGTGATTAACATAACATAATAAAAAAAAGCAAATAGAAATACCTCTCATCAGAAAGCTCTGAAATACAATGTCATCAGAAGCTAAGTGGAGAAAGAAGAAAAGCAATGGTTTTAAAGTTTAATAAACATAAACCAAATAGAACCAATGCAAAGGAAACTTTCTTTAAATACTTACTTTATTTACTGATTTTTTAGAATTGATACCAGGCTGGCAATTGGAAATCGCCAAGGATCTGTATGTTGCAGATGTTACAACAGTTGACTTTCATTGGTCCCCGCATATCTAAAGAACTGTATTTTAGGTGGATGAAAATTACAATCCCTTTAAAGAAGTATGTTTTTCATTTTAGAAATCCATGATTACACTATCAAGAAAAGCAAAAGGTACTCACTGTTCTAGAATATTTCTATCTTCTTTACTGACCTGTTTCTATAATATTTGCCTTAACTCTGAGTATATTTCTGTAGCTGTGTCAGTGAAATGTAATTGTCTTTAATTGTTCATATCAGTTTTGCCACAGAGAGAGATCTAAGATATAGGGTAGTCTCCTAAAAACTGCTTCTTAACAAATGTGCTGGCATGGACAACTCAGCTAAATGATAACACCCAAGATTTCTCTACCCCATTAACTGTATAGTGACAGTCACTATAGAAGAAGAATGTTAAAAGCTTATAACCTCAAGAACTATAAACACATTCAAGATTTTAAGATTGAAGAAGATGAGATGGGCCCACAGGCTACTGAGAGTACAACATATCTGTCCATAACGGTTATGAGGTTAGCTTCTGTGCTTAGCTCTTTCTATAAAGTGAGAATGGTAAGTAAAATTTTGGTGAAATGTTACAGCCTACTATCAACAGGGCTATGGGAAATTCTAGGAAGAGCTGTGACTCACTCTCCAGCAGGAGAGATTAAAGGATCCTGGGGTCATTGGTAGCAGCAGAGGATCTATGGTTAAATATATTTAAAGAATTAATTAACCTTACAAATTTCCCCTTACTTATCCCTCAAGTTTTTTGTTGTTGTTGTTCGTTTTTTGCTGGGGGGGGGGTGGTTGTTTGTTTTTTAACTTTCTTTTCCCTATGTCCTTGCTCAGGATTCTGATGATGCTGAGCTCTCTGCTACCCACATGAGAAGAAAAGAGAGAAGTGCATGACATTAAAGTGTTAGTGACCCGATGTGTTTGCCAGAGAGGCATATTTTCATCTGAAGAATATAACTAGAAAGGGCACTGCTCTACCCAATGAAATTAGTCTTGAATGATAGAATTTCATCACTTTGGCAATAGGTGAAAAAGGTACTTTTCAGTAGAGAGTTTTCTCTACTCTGCTCAAATAAAACCATGTAGTATTGATTACTGTGCCCAACAACAAGGCAGCCACTGATACAAAGCCAGCTACATTATTAAGAATAAGTGTATTTGTGTTTCAGAAATTGATTTGTCAAATTGTAGATAGCAAATAAACTGATCCAATACATGTAGAGAAAATGGTAAATCATTGAAAACTCAACCTAATGAACATTTTAAAAATAATTTTTCTTCTGAAGTTTTAACTTCTGGCCTCAGGAATTTTGTGAATCACTGAACTTTGAAATCAGAAGTCAAGCTATAACTTGTAGAGGCCCCCTAGGCTAACATGATAGTAAGCAATTTTATTTTTGCATTGCTGCAATTTATCAAGTCAATAATGTAGTCTTGTAGCAAGTGAGATTTACCCCCAGGCAATTAACCCTCCCCCCCCAGGGCAATTAGTCTTTATTATTGGCCAAAATAATTGCTGAAGAAAGATGCGCTATCTAGGACCTGTTGTGTCATTGAATTTTTAATTGTTCTAAATATATAAATCTGCCCCTCCCTACTTCTAATTTACTGTCCCGAAGAGGTATATTATGACTGCATATTGCCCAAAGTTGAATGCTTAATAGTCTATCTACCAGGCATAAGAAAAAAGAATTGAATCAATAACTCTATCAAGGGGAAGGCTAATAAGTTGATATATTATATATCGAGTTCTACCTGCAGCAGCAATAACTTAACATAGTTTTTGGCATTCTTAGAGACATATTGCCTAATAAATGAGTTAGGTTGGACAAAACTTCACACCTTGCCAAACTGGTGGTATTTGAGTATTGCCTTGCATTCTGGCTACTTTTCAATACTTAGAATTTAATACTATTTAGAGGCAGTATGGAATGAGTAACCTATAACTGCTTGTTGTCTGTAGGTGCTCTCAGCTGAAACTTAACAGAGAAGGAATAATACCAGGTGGAATGATTTGATTATGTATATAATATTCCAGGACAGACGAATTGTATATGTGCTGCCGAAGCGAGCACCAGGACAGACGAATTGTACATACATAACCTGACTTTCGTAGAACCGTTACTGTTGTTTGACAGCTACCTAGCCAACTAGTAGAGAAAAGGCAATCGACCCTTGTCTTACATGCCTTTTGACCAGGTAGAATGGTATTCTATCTTTCATGGATCTAAGGATATGAATTACATACTTTGCAAAACTTGAGAGTAGCAGGCAGTCCCAGGGAACAAGTCAGATTGAAGATACCCAGTTATACAGCATAGCCAATCCTATTTCCATGAAGACATATACTTCATTTGTTCCGGATACTGAAAATTGAGCATGCAATGAAAGGGAGACTCAATCAGTTATCTCAAGTATTCACTCTGTATTCTCCTGGTCCATAAAATCACTTATTTTCTCATTGCTCGAAAATCCCACCTCCTTGCTTAGACCTGGGCAATAGGGCCCCCTTAGTGTAGTTATCACACTGTAGGGGGCTCCACTATCTCTCCTCTTCCCATGGAGTGTGGAGTTTGTGGAGCTGAGAGGATACTCAAAGCCGAGCATTACTCAAACCATGCTCCAAGTTTTTCTGGAATTCCTTATGTGGACAGGTCTGCATAAATTTCTAGAACATATGCAGTTCCTATACCAGTTCTGTTTTAAAAAGAATATTATTATTATTATTAGCAGTAGTAGTGATGGAGGAAACAAAGGTGAGATATTCAAGTTAGTGGGAATTATAGAAAAAGAATGTAAAAATGAAAATATTTATAGAAAAGAGGAGACAGTGTCACAGACATGGAGAATTTACTTTATACATCAAGAACTAGAGAGGAAAGAATACAAATAAATCATAAGCAATAATTTTTATAAATGTTCTAAATGTCATGGGAAATCAGACAATTTCTACATAAACTCAATAAGAAAAACATCATCATCCTCATCAATTTAACTGCAAATAACCAAAAATCTGACTAACCTCAGACATCCCCTCTATCGCAATAGATACGATATGAAAGATGCTGTTACAAAATTATGAAGATGTTACTTTACATGACAAAAGGTACTTTGCAGATGTGACTAAGATTATGGATTTTGATATTGGGAAATTACTCTGGATTATTCAGGTGGGAACAATATAATCACATGAGTTCTTATAAGTAGGGAACTTTTCTGGGTTATAGTCAGAGAGAGATGTTACAATGGAAGAAGAGTCAGAAAAATGTGTCATTGCTGGCTTTGAAGATGGAGGAAGGGGTTGCAAGTCAAGGATGTGGCCAACCTTCAGAAACTGCAAAATGGAAGGAAACATTCTTCCTTAGAGCCTACAGAAAGGAGCATAGTCCTGCAGACACTTTGATTTTAGTCTACTGAGACCTGTGTCAGATTTCTCATCTACAGAACATAAGATAATAAATCTGTGTTGTTTTAAACCCTTCAATGGGTGGTAATTTGTGATGGCAGCAATAGAAAATCAATAACTGTTATCAAGAAGTTATCACTCATTGGCAAAGGCAATAAGAGGAAATATTTTTGGACATTCTTTGTCTTAGAAACTTCTGTGAAAATTAAACATTTAATCAAAAGGAAGAAAGGTGAGTATAAATAAAAAACAATTATGATAGCTGTTTGTTAAGTGCCATTTCTTATGTCCCAGGCATATGATGACTGTTTTAGATGCATTGTCTAATGTAATCTCAAAACAACCCTAGGAGGTAGTTATTTTTAATCTAATTTTATACAAAAAGGAATTTAATCTTGGAGAGTGAAGGTCATACAACTAGTAATTAGAGCACATATAATACCAATCTGTATCTGTCTGACCTAAACATACTACTCTCAGGTCTGGGGAAGTCAAAGTAAGAAGATTAGTGATGAGCCATGAAACTAGTTAAATGCAAAGGTAAAAATAGAAATACCAAAAATATTGAGGCAGATGTATAAATTTAAAACTGTAATAACAATAAGCATGTGTCACAAATTTCTAAAATAAATTCTTTATTATTCTGGAAATATGAAATAGAAGAAGGAAGGAAATAATGAAATTATAATGTTTTCTATTTTAAAGATAAAGACAGTCAATTTCATTTCTAATGTTGATAATCATATGAAAAATAATGTTAAGTATTTTCATCTCAAAATATCATCTGGTTGGCAAATTCTGATATGGTCTTTACCAATTTATCACTAATGCAACATGTGTACCATCATAAGCAAAGGAAACATATAGAACAGAAATCATAAAACAGTTTGGCAAGTAACCTTCAAGTATTTCCATTACAACAATGTATATAATTTGTTCCTTCTGTGGGACAGAGTGAAATGATCTCATGCAACAGGTCAGAATTTCTACTTTCACCTATAAGATAATCAGCTCAACTGGAGAATAAAAATCTCACAACTAAATTCCTACTCAGTTAACATTCAAAAATATATTTCCTTCCACACCAAGAGCACTCCTCAAGTTTGAACAAAAAACGTACAATCAGGAAGATCTAAAATAAAATGACCATCAGAGATCTTTGACAAACTGTTTAAATGGTAGCCTGCATAGAGAAAACATGACAAGCTACCCCACCTTCTGCAAGGCTGCCCCTGTCAGAGACAAGGAGGGGTTGAATGTGAGTGTGGATGAAGGGGCAGAGTATATGCCCTACTTTTTTACAAAACTGACAACATTTAGTTAAAGGCCATCTGGAATCTTATTTCATATTCTCCTGAATGTCCTGAATGCCTATGGCCAAGTGTCATATAAGATCACCTAAACCTCCTATTCAAGTAAAAAATAATCAATCAAACAAACAACTAAAAACAACCTGCAGAGGACTAAGGGATTTAGATCACCACAATACACTATTCACATTAAAGACATAAATGTTAGAAATCATTTTGTACTGAATGGAATGGCACCAGAATACATAAGTACATATTTGTGACTTTAATGAAGTTCTCTTAGTTTTACTAGATCAGAAATTTAGACATTAAGAAAGGACAAAATCGATGTTAAAGTAACTGAAAATATACATTTATTGTTATATTTCGATGCTTTCAATTTACTGATAATGTAATCTGTTTCTAGGACCAATGAAGCTATTTTAAAAAATGATCATATATTAGGCATAGAGAAAACACAATTAAATTCTGGAAAATAGAAGGAAAAAAAAGAAATAACTAAAGGTTGGGAGTATAAAAAAGTGAAAATTATTTCCATATATATTTCAGAAATGGTAGTTTGAAAATAATATATGGATTTTTAGTGTCATCTTTTATTCACATAATAAATTCCTTTCATGCTAGAATGTGTTTCTTTAAAGATTTTTATTTATTTATTTATTTATTTATTTATTTATTTATTTATTTATTTATTTGACAGAGAGAGACATAGCGAGAGCAGGAACACAAGCAGGGGGAGTGGGAGAGGGAGAAGCAGGCTTCCCGCTGAGCAGAGAGGCCGATGTGGGGCTCGATCCCAGGACCCTGGGATCATGACCTGAGCCGAAGGCAGAGGCAGACGCTTAACGACTGAGCCACCCAGGCGCCCTAGAATGTGTTTCTTGATGCTGCATTTTCTTCATTGAATGTCTTTTCTATTTCTATTGTGATGTCATAGTTTATTATAGCTTTATAACAAATTATATTTCCAATTCTCTAATACTTTTCTTTTCAGAAATTTCATTGAAATTATCACTTTTCTTATCCCCAGGGATACTTTTGAATTACCCTATCAAATTAAAACAAAATAAATAAGTAAATGAAGCACTGAGATTACATAAACAATATAAATTAGTTTGAAGACAAATGGCATTTGTTATATTTAGTCTCTTCATTTATTCAAAATTTTACCTGTTATAAAATTTGGTTATGTCTTAATAGATCTTATACATATTATACTTACTGTACATTTACATTAACTATGTAGTTAACATAAATACTATAAATATACAATAAACATTATTTTTTATATATTTTTATATTTGTCCTCATTTGGAGTAGGTATAGAGTCTATATTTTGGTTGTTATTATGAATAAGATAGTTTTTTTCTTTTTCAAGTGGTTCAAATAATGTAAGATAAATTAATAAATAATTAGCATATTCATATTTAGCTTTGCCACTCTCAACAGAGCATACACACTTCCTATAAACCCAAGAATAATTGACGTGCCATGACAGAAAAAAACTAAGCAAACAAATAAAAACATCTCAGAGAATTCTGAAAAAAAAAAAATAGTTACAGTCCACATGCTTTAGGAAAATGGAAACAAAATGAGATTATCCGCAGAAATATAAAAATAAATAACCCGGACTTCTAGAATAGGAATTTAAAGGAGTATTTTGATGTGTTGAAGATATTTAAATTTGAATAGCTGTTTCATGGATAATTCTTCCTTTGTTTGTTTATACTTTTATGTTTTCTACAAATTTTTATAGTAAACATAGATTTCTTTTTCTGTACAAAGAAAAAAAACTTTTCACAAAATTTTAATTGAATTTATGTAGTAAATGTAACATCAGTGATACCATAAACTTTTTTTTTTGTAGTAAATGCTTAACCATGTGCAAGTTACTTGGACATAGAAAATTTAATTGAAATAAAAATTGTTAATAGAAGGAATATAATTTCAAGTTATTTGACCAGAATCACAAAATGTACATTTTAGGGGGCATTTCTCTAAATTCTGAAGTTTCTATAAAATTAGTAACTGCTACCTAAGTGACATTGTTTTCTTAACATTTACTATGAACAAAACACTGGGCTAGTCACTGTGTGAGAGATTAAAATGGCATAACCCATAACTCTTATCTCTAGACTCAGGCAATTATATGTGAAATGCAAATGAACAAAAAATACAAACTAAGTATCTCTTTTTAATTATTGCCTACAAATGACAAAGGTGGCAGAATGCAATTGTTTGTTATGCATTAAATTTCAAAATTCAACTAACTTTTGGAATGAGGTGGAATAAATAATAAAGAATGTTTAATATTTAGGGAAATCCCATATCACATTTAGGAAAACGTACTGGCTAAGGAAAGATTATACTCACCAACACAACCCAGTTCTTGCAGGAGTTTGTTGCATATCTTAATTGTTAAGAGTATTGACTAGAATTTTATGCAGAGATCAAATCCTGGTTATGCAGCTAATCAGCTCTGGGACCTTGAGCAATTTCTCAACTTCTCTATGCTTCACTCTCCTCACCTGAATCACGGGGATGATAAGGTGAATAGTCTTTACCATAACATTGTTTTGAATCTTCTGATTTAATGTTTGAAAAACAATTAGAATAGCGATTGGCAAAATATGTATTTGTAATATTTTTTATTGCTATAATTGTGATGATTCTTGAGTGAGATTGTGGAAGCCTCCTGCACTCCCTCTCTATACTTTATCTCCAGCATTTAAGATATACTTTGAGGGGGAGTCTGGATTAGGACAATTGTTTAGTAGAGATGGCCCCTTTAAGACAAACTGTAAGTGTCTTGTATTTTTTAGAGGCAGGTTTTTTTTTAAACAAACAAAAAACTGGATTATAGATGCTGTTGTAGAAGATAGCACCATTTAATAAATTTGAAACCAAGTGAATCTTAAATGTTAGTCCAGATTCAGCTACAGCAGATGTTGAAACATTGAAAAAAGTCCCCTTGAGAGTCAATTTTGCACATAAAAACGAAGAAAATTATCAAGCAAACCCAGCATTAGAGGGAAAATGTAGACTGGTTTCACTGTAATGATTTTATAAATAATAGCTCTAAATATAGATGGAGATTTCATAAAAGATCATTTTACAAAATGTACCTTGCAGTGAACAATGAATGATCTTCGAGTAGATTGTTTTTAAAAATTAATTCCTACAAAAACTTGTATCAATAAATTACAATGGATAGAAGAAGCAAAATGAAAAAAATAAAAATGCTTTCATAACATGTAAAGGGGAGAAACCTTGGGAAAATGTTTTAAAATAAAGATTGCAGGGATATGAAACCCTCACCCCCACCACAGAGATTCTGACTGAATAAATCCGTGGTGGGGCCAGGGTTTCTTCTATTTCAGCAAGCATGGATCACACTTTGGGAAACACTGTCCACATAATTGTGTGCTCTTCTGTGCTCTTCTGTGTTCTAGAAGTGAGAAGCCTTTGCTGGAATCGGCTGGGCCAGTGATCAGGTAGAGAGAAACAGGAAAGGAACCTAAGAGATAAAACAGATAAATATGAAGTATAGGAAATATTAATTTTAAGCAGGCACTTTCTAAAGCTACCTATAGGAAATTCTTTAAGTTTGCTCTAATTTAGTAATTGCAATGGATAAGAAACACACACACAAATGAACACACACAAAAATGAATCCAAACTGGAAATTACTTAAATATCTAATGAAAAAGGCATGGCTTAGGGAACTAATGAAAACTATGTCATCTTTGGAAATTATGAAGAAACATGAGCAGTGTTTATTGGTATAATGTTATTTGAATAATATTTGAAAAAATGAACTTATGTATGCAAGTACACATAGATAAAAGATTAAGTGCAAAGACTATTGTGGAAGTAGAGTTATATGTAGTATCTTTATTTTTTAGAAAATTACTTTTAATGATATGTAATTATTTCAACACATCATTTTGATTAATAATCTGTTTGAAATAGGCACATGTCATTTACTGTATCTATTGCCATGTGTTTACAAACAATGAATTTTTAAAATACAGATAGTCAGAAAAATTAAGTATCTTTTCGGCACCCATAATTGGTTGCCTAAATATTTCTGAGTGAACACTTCTTCAGATAATTATGCAAATAAAAAACATGAATTAAAGAATGTGATGATTATTACAATATACAGATATATATCATATATACAAACATATATATGTGAATACACATACACACAATTTTGTGTCTCTGTCTACTCTGTGTGTTTCTGTTAAACTAACCAAAATGCTGTATACTGGAAGTTCTGTGGTGTTCCTTTGAGCATATGTTACATTAATGACATAAAGTAGAAGAGAAGATAAATTTTATATTTTGTGATGTCTTCTCCAAGGCACTTTTTTAAGTGATAGGTAAAAATACTGGAAGAATGTATGAAAATCATATTTTTAAAGCGTCTACTTAGCAAGCTTTATTTTTTAAAAACATAAGTTCATAGAGTCCATCTTAAAAGTTTTTTTTCTAGGGGTATGAAGATCACATTTTGAAATGTATGGGCACAGGGACTGGGCTGAGGTTTAATGAGTTCGTTTTTAGAAGCCTTCTATCAGTCTCTCAATTTCGGTAAAGACCTGTAATTACAGGGTGAAATGGAACCTTCATGATCACAAGACATCTCTATATTGATCTCTTAAGTCCATTAAATGTGGAAGTTTAAATCCATGTACCCAAGCAACATATTAGAAATCCCAGTAATTTAGAAGGATTATGAATCTGAATGTGGAAGACATGAAGGAAAGAGACTGATCTTGGTAATGCTCCTGTGGAGGCACCCATAAGATGTTCCAGGGCCAGACAATCACAATTACGTTTTAATTCTTCATTTCTGAAGATGGATAGCCTCTGTATTCTACTACTATGATTGAAGTTCCTTTTTTCTTTCCTTTCTCTTTTTTTTTTTTTTTCAGTAGGGAAGAATAAACCAGTATTGCTTGGTCATTGTGTTTTGTACTTCTTGGAATGCAATTTTACAACTGTGGCAGTAAAGACATTTTTAAATGTTCTTCTGAAGATGTCATAATTCCTAGAACCTGAGAATATGATGTCAGGCTCATGATTGTTTTTTTACATGGCATGATTGACCTTAGAGTAGGGAGATTGCCCTGATTATCTATGTGAGCCCTGTTTAATCACATGAATCCATAAAAACAGAGAGCTTTCTTTGGCAGGGGGCAAAAGGAAATGTCAGAGAGACAGGAAGTCTGACATGGACTCTACGTACCCTTGCCTGTTAGAGATGGGGAAAGCCACATGAAAAGAAACACAAGGAACAGTAAGGAGCAGAGAGAGGCCCCTGACAACTCAAGGAACAGAGATCTCAGTCTTAATACTGCAAGAAACTTGATTCTGTCAAAAAGTTGAATGGACTCAGAATCAGATTCTTTCTAGAACTTCTAGGTAAGAGCCCTGCCTGGCCGAGACTTTGATTTTTACCTTGAGCACAGAACCCAGTTGAACGTACTTAAAATGAACTAACATAAGATAATAAAAAAATTTTAAATAAATAAATAAATAAAATCATTTAAAAAATTAACTACCAAAGTGTAGGTAATGAATGAGTGTTGTTTTAAGCTAAATTTGTGGTAATTTGCAACAAAACATAACTTGAATAGCTTGAAAGATTTACTGTTATTGTGATTAATTTTAACATCATATATAAAAAGTATTATATATATTAAAAACAAGAGAGTAGTAAAATTGGGTAATTAGTGTTGTGCAAGTGAACTGAGGTTCCATATTTATGGCTGAATCTACCAGCTCCACTCCTTCTTTTAATTACTTTCTCCTTTGACTATGTCCATAGTTTGTATCTGTCCTCTCCTACCTGTCTTATAGATGTGAATACTTTATATTCTGTTACCACTAATATGATATTTGCTTTTCAACAGGATATTAAAAAATGCTTAGGGAAATCACTTATTATATAGTCCCTATTTTTACAGGTTAGGATAAACGTTTCCCTATAAATAGGATTTATGCTATCCTTTGATATGTACGTATGTAGTATGTAGTCATAGGTTAGTATGGTATCAGAGCAATGAGCCCAAACCTGCATCACTGAGATCAAGTGCTTTCTCTAGTTTACTTCTTTGTGTCTTCACTTATTCACCTTCACCTACTCACCTATCCCAACATTACCACCACCACCAAAAAGAGAGAGAGAGAACTTGGCACAAAATAGGTGTTTAATAAATGTTAGTTTTTATTTCTTCTTTGAATTTCCCATAGCACCTAGAATTATGCCTTGTATATTGTACACATTTTATGAATATATTTATGAATTGCCTATTTGATTTGTAAGTTCAGATTGTCCTTATTTAGGCTTCATTGATCTGGTTTTAACATAGTTTCAAGAAATAGGATTGTTTGAAGATATAGAAGCAACCAATCAGACTTATGACTTAAATTCAGAACATATAAAAGCTGAATATCCTTTGACCATACTAGCATACGAGAGTATGTTCTAGGAAAGACCACATTGGATTCTCCATCCAAAAGTCCTAAGTATCAAGTGGTCATACCCTAGGACTCGTTGCTTTTTTTCTCTCAGCAACTGTCTGCAGCTCCACACCTCTCTGCTGTGCTATTTTCTTCAGATCCATCAGCATCTGTATTTCTAGCATGCAACTGCTGTTATTAAATACTATAACTATTGCTGCTCTTTTAGGCCTCACTAAAGTAACATATGGTGGCACTGACTTACCTGTGACCTTCAATGCCTCCAGACATTGTTGGTTCTGATTGCAATGCTTTATTATCTCTTCCTGTTGAACTGTAGATCTCCCATTTTTCCAAAATGTATAGGGTCTCTGGGTATGGGATTAGGGATGGGGTTGATGGAAATGCTGAATCTGAGTGGAATCAAATGTATCTGTTTCCTGAACTTAGAACAACTATCATCTTTGACCCAAAACACTCTCTTTTCGATTCTAGCTTACCCTGTGAGACACACTTTTCACTTCTTTGGAAATTTTTTTTAAGCATACTTTATGTCTTTTTAATGATCTGTAACCCCATGCAAAATGCAAATAGATTGGTACATTGGTAAGTGACTAAATATCAGTTATGGCCATGAGATTTCAGGGAATATGGTTAAAGGTGTATGCATTTAGGTGTCCTGTATGTTTTAAAGTAGTTGAGAACTTTTATTCCGCTGAAGACACGCAGAAAAATCAGAGGATGATTACTTCTTACTCAGGACACTGACTCATGTATTTGAAATGCTCATAAAAATACTCTAACTTTGGGGGCACCTGGGTGGCTCAGTCAGTTAAGCATCTGTATCTGCCTTTGGCTCAGGTCATGATCTCAGGGTATTGAGATCAAGCCCTATGGCTGGTTCCCTGCTCAGTGGGGAGTTTGCTTCTCCCTCTTGCTCTCCCCTTCCCTCTCCTGCCCCTCCACTCTTGCTCTCTCTCTCTCTGTCTCAAATAGACAAATAAAATCTTAAAAAAAATGTTCTAACTCTTTAACTAGTTGTACTCCTCTTTAAATACAATTTTACTTATTAAGTATTTGTTAGTATTTTAACAAGTAAGAATTTGCATTCAGAACAAATTGTCTGATATATTAAAATATAAGTTTTCCTCAGTACAAACTTTAAATTTTTTGAATGGTATTTTTATAATTATGTGAAAAGTTTTGTGTTCTTTGTATCTGGAAGTGTATTTCAAGTCTGTTTCTCCATTCTCCAGTACACTTGTATGAACCTTTCTCCTGTGGAATGTTTAATTTGTTAAACACCATTCCAATGTATCACCGCAGTAAATTATCATCACATTGTACCTTAAAAACATATATCACGTTCCAACTGAAGCATAAATCTCTGGTCATTTGGCCACCCAAGAAGATTTAATAAATTTTGATTTTTAAATTCATTCTATGTATCATGAAACATTTTCATCCAGAAGTCTTTCATTATAAAAAATTTATTTTTTCTGATCAAATATGAGGAAATGTCTTTAAATTCTAGATCTCTTATAATTAATTTGAATAAAAAGATTTGGATGCTAAAATAGCTAAAAAAATTTGTGTGTTATCTTTATTCAGCATATTGAAGAAACCTCAGCTACTCAGTGAAAATGAGGGAGAACTTCTTTATTACTTTTTTCTGGCCAGTTTCCAAAGCTGGCTCGCATTCCTTTATCATGTATTGAAATTCATAGCCTGTTAAATACTAATGACAATCCCAGGTCTGTGATGTAACTATTGTCCTTTTTCATGGCATGTGTATTGAACACTAACATGCATGAATTAGTTATATATAAACATATATATATATACTTTCAAATGGGGTTGAATTCATCTGCAGGGATTCAATAAAAATTATTGTTCATTTTTGAAGTCAACCAGTTCCTGTGTCATGAAGACAAACCCTCCCTCCAACCCTTGCATAAAATGATCTTTAATCATAAAATTTTTAACGTTTATTTGCTCCCAGCTTCCTCTTCCTTCAATTGAGGCAGACACAAAAGCTGCTCTGATATTCTGGCTAGTGGGAGAGACAGTAGATGTCATTGTCCTCCTATCAGTTGGCTGTCCAAAAAGGGTAATGCCTGTGTTCAAACACTTAATATTTCATTTTGAATTTGGGGCCCTTGGACACTACTTATTTCATGATGAACTGTCAACACATTTTAGCAGATTGTGTGCAATTCTAGCTTATTTTAGGATTGATAAAGTGGAATCATCTATTACACTGGTGAATTTTTTTTAATGTTAACTGTCCTCCATCACCTTATTTCACAAGTGAGGAAATAATGCTTAGGAGAGATATTTGGTGCATTTACAGCACAGTCCATAGCCTAATTTTCTAATCTATTACTTGGTCTTAGACTCTTAAAGCTAATGGTACATGCTAAAGTGACTAATTCACACCACTGACTTCTAGCTCTGTATAATTAAGGTATAATCTCAGTTTATACCAGATTGGAAAGGAGTGCAGTTAAAGATAATGGGGAATAGAGTAGCATTATTACTGTCATATGACGGCCCTTACTGAAAGTGTTCATTGATGAATAGAAAAAAAAAATTTGGTTTGGTTACTAAAAGTCCTGAGGTCCTGGAATTATTTGTCTATGGTCCCTGAATATTGTAGAAAATAATACACACATAAACAAAATTCATGAATGGGTGACTTCAAGAACTCATAGTCTTCCACCACCAGTACCCTGTACCCCAGAGAGAAACTCATCTTCAGATATACTGTTATTTTTATGGCCCACTCTGGTAATACAGGATGATCACCTCTAAAAACCCTTAACTTAATTCCATCTGAAAAAACCCTTTTCCAAATAAGATAACTTTCACTAGTCCCAGGGATTTGACTTGTGCTTTCTTTGGTGGAAGGGAGCATGTTTCTGCCTAATACACCAATGTAGTCATTCTACAAGATTATTGAGCTCATGTGCTTTTTTTCCCTCCCTCTTATTCCAAATAATGAATGAATGAATGAATAAATAAATAAATAAAATAATTGGAAACTGACTTTGCCTTCAAACAGAACATGTAGAACATCCTTCCAGCCTTTTCCTAGGGAGAGATCTAGCTAATGAAATTAGGAAACATTGTTCATAAGCTTCAGAAACTGAGACAGAAAGTCTGGGTCAGTGCCTATGGAACTGGCTATCAGTGAAATCCTCTAAATATGTAGATGAAAATTCTTTGAAATGAGTCAGTAATTATATAACCAGGTTCAACTAGTGCTCTGATCTCAGAAGTGATCTTCCATTTGACATATCTGAATATTTAGTGATATGTAATACCAGATTAAGGAGGGAAGAAGATTAATGTAAATAAAAACCAAAACTGTCTCCAATAAGCAGAGACTGTCGGGTTCACCTGGAGTCTCAAATATGCCCAAAATAAAGGTATAGGTGTACTGTGTGGATATTCCATATTCATATGTTGCTGATTAATAACACATTTTCTGATGCTGTCTTAAATTTTATATCCAAATATATATATATATATGGCTGTTTCATATTGTATAGTATTTATATTGTATTCATTAATAGTCATAATATTGAGATGTAATTTTTGCTTTGGTATTGTAATATATCATCCCACTTTATACTTCCAAGCCCTAAATGATAACAAGTATAAATATTGGAGATGAAATAGCCCTTTGTCCTAGAAACAATGTGCATTGGTAATTTTTTAGAAGAAAGGATATAATGGCTTATAAATGTGCATATTTTTTTCTCAGAGAAAATATTGTCAAAAATTTTTTGTCTTATATATTTTTCCCAGAGACTATCATTCTACTCTGATAACAAGACTTTTTGTTTTCTCACTTGGAATACACTTGTATGTATGTGTGTGATATGTATATGTATCAACTAGACGTCACTAAGTATATTCATTGACAACAC
Organism: Mirounga angustirostris; assembly: GCF_029215605.1. Classification (NCBI taxonomy): domain Eukaryota; kingdom Metazoa; phylum Chordata; class Mammalia; order Carnivora; family Phocidae; genus Mirounga; species Mirounga angustirostris. Next base: position 50,948,837 of record NW_026991709.1, on the reverse strand, counting down.
TCATCTATTTAACATATAATTAAAACACATTTTGTATCTTTTTTAGAATAACACATTCTTTTTATTTTAAAAACCTTGCCATATGTAACAATTAGTAATAATGACTGCTCTCCCTGCTCACTGAAGCACCAAAACTGTATGATTCTAGAATGCTACCAAATTGTATCTTGCAAGAAGACATGTCACTCATGCATGCATAAGAGCAATCTGAGTTACAAAAAGTAGTAACAATAATTTGGCTAGATATATGGCAAATAGGAAAGTATCTTTCTTTCTGTGTGTCATTCTCACTATTTCAGAAGCATAAGGAAATACTCAGATGACCATTTGCTGTGTGAATAAATAATAATTCTGTCCCTGTCAAACTCCTGCTTTTACAGAGGTCTTCTGAGAAAATTGAAACTATGTGTGAACTCAGCGAAGTATAATTTTGGCTCTCAATCCAATATACTCAATTAAATAATGGATGATGGTAAGAATAGCACTCCAGTGTTCAAATTATTCATCAAATCATTCCTTTAATATATAAAGTTTTTAGCTGCAAGCAATTCTTTTGTATTGTTGGTGTGATGGACATGTTAATTTTAATGACTGTTTAGGAAACAATCTTCTTGAGGTCACTGTGGAGATAATCTCATCAGGCATCATATTAACTCTTATTTGATAAAAACTATTCTTGTCCCTCTGAAAATGAACAATTAAATCAATGAAATGGTGTCCAATCTAAAGTTTAAGGAATAACAATGAGGTGGACTTGAGTATTTAGCTTAAATTTTAAATACTTATAATTCTATTGATTCCCTCAAATCAGAGGCTGTTCTAGTGAAGGAAAACTTGTTTCAGACATTATTGATCTGGTGCAGATCTTTTTTTCTGGAGAACTAGGTGATTCTAGTTTCATTCCATTTGAGTGGTCATCTCAACTTTATGAGCTGATGGGGTTAACAGTGTCTTGACCATGATCACCTTAGCACTTATCCTCTCTATAGCTTAAGGGGTTAATATTCTTATGACTATACCATATTCAAGCTGTAATATTTATTATATTCTTTAACTTAGTACTTGAGAAGAACAATAAAATGTGTTTGAGGAGATAACATTGAAAGTAACTGAATAAATCATTATAGCTTCACAAAACAATATTTGCATACGTGTAAGTATGTATCTTGCATAGAAGCTATCAGAAACTCTCTGGCTCTGATGAGGCTTGGATTGAGTCGGGCTTCTGAAGTTCTCATTCATTTCTTGGAGGCATTTAACACAGCACCACATTTTCTCAGTATTTGATGAGAATTATATAAGTCTTTACTACATTCCAAAAAAAGATCATTTCCTAAAAGAGGACTGCCTCTATTTCTGCCATTAGAATCTTTGTATTTCTGAAGCTATATGGCTTGATTTCCTTCCTGTTCTTTCTTGTACTCCAAGACCGATAACTTTTGAGAAAAGAACAGAAATTTGGAACCTACTGATTGCATCCAGCTGGTCTTTTTTCTTACTCTGAGACTTGGGCCTGTTAACTCCATGGAGCCTCTGCTTCCTAATCTCTGGGCTATATCTAATAATGTCTGCTGGCCATCTTCACCATTATCATCAGGATTCAAGATAACATAATTCAAGAACCTAGAACTTATTGCAGCTGTTATTATCATGACAGGTTATAAAAGGACAACTTGTTTTAGTAGAAAAACAACTATTCAGTTTCACTTTGTGTTCTATGATGTGCTTGGGAGATGGAAGGAATACTCTATTTTATCTCCTGGGAATATTTAAAGACTAATCTCCTACCTACTCCTGTTTTAAGGAGCTCTAATGTTTAATTTGAAAATGAAAAAGGAAATACTACTTGAAGAAAGTAAGGCTTGGGGTATTTGTTGGACACTGAGGAAGAGTGAGATGTGAAAAAATAACACATTTTTGTGAGAAACCACAGGAAAGATTAGGGAAAGAAGAGCAAACAAAAGCACTTTCAAGGGCTGAGAACTAATGTTATTTCCCAGAGCGAGTTATGTGTTTTGACCCAGAGAAGGATCGCTGTGAGAGGCCGTACTTTAATGTCCTGGAGTAACTGGGAAACGGAGTGACCCAGACCACCCAGCTTCACTCAGATGGGAACCTCTCAACCCCTGCATCTTGTCTCGGTTCAAGGGCTCCTCGGTTTGATGTATGAGAGCTCTTCACTACTGCTCCCATGTTACCTATTAGCTGAATGAGAGAAAAAACAGACCCTTGCAATGTCTGTCCTGTGTGGACCACTGGGGTAGTAGAGTGGGTTATGAAATTGACCGTGTGGACAACTTTCCCTGAGATGTCTATAAGGAACTAGATATGTATCCTGCGGGGCAGTTATGGGGGAAGTCTTGTACTGCACCTGTACTTGCAGAAACAGCTGAAACAAACTTAAAATCCCTAAATGGGAGGAAATGATTGCCTAGAGAAACTCCAAAGGCTTTCATATTAACAGCAGCCCTGCATTTACACTTAGGATTCTATTTCCTCCTTTCATTTTCCAAGGATACAACTGCTCCTTTACCAGGCCTCTCTCTTATTGCATGGGAACATACATGTGACTTTGTTGAAAATCCTTAGGATACTCTCCTCTGGTTACAGAGCAGAGAATTGCTGGCCTCATTGCTTCAACATTTTGGCTGTTGACATTTGAAATTTGTTGGAAATTAATCACCAGGCAGTAATAACTTATGTAGAGTGCTAAGCATAGATCGAGATACATATTGGGTAATCAGTAAGAATGGGCCTGCACCCTAGTGACCGATTCTGATCTCATCTTGATTTTGTAGTTTTGGGTTTCTTAATGATGCAATAATTTCCAATTAGCATACCAGGCTGAGTTCTACCTTAGGGTAAGGACATAAAACTGATACTTAAACTTTTTTTTTTAGCCTGTAATCGTTTAATAACAGCATTTTAATTTTTTTTTCCTACTCACTTTTCGTAAGTGACAGGAATGTCCTTTTAAATTATGCTTTGGTCTTCATCTAGTGGATTTACTGCAACAGTAAGATACTTGCAATCTCCCCATCCTCGTGTGGATACCTCCACGGATGCTGTAACTGAAAAGAACCTGAGAAGTTGCTTTCATTTCTTATGTGAGATGTGGCACATTTATGACGTTTTGTAATTGTTCCTTCATCTAGCACACATGCTGTCAGATTTAGCCCACATGCCCTTATGTGTTTCTACATTCACTTTGTTTTTTCCTTATAAACAAGCTGCTAACATACTTGTCCTTCTTAGGAAAAATATAGCCTTAGCAATGAGAAAGTATTTGCGTGTTTGGAGGCTCAACATCTGTATTCAAACACAGAACAGACTTCCTATTTTAAAACTGTAATTGATTTTGACAGCTCATCTCTCCCCCCACTGGCAATGGCTAAAGTGCCTGTCTCCTGGCACTACCATTAGCGATCTAACTTGGTTTGAAATTAGTTAAAGACCATAAGCTTCAATGAGAGAAAGCATATTGCTTGGCCCTCAGTGTTGGATACAATGTGCCCTGCTGATAGAGACCCCATTCTAGGGTGCTTCGGGGAGAGTTAACACATTGAAAAACAAAATGCCCAAATATAAATTAAAAGTAATAATACTCATTGTATGTTGGTAGTTGTTTTTTATTAGGGGAATTTTGCCAAAGACAAAAAAAAATTTTCTTCTGGAAATGCTACCTCATTTTTTTTTTTTAACCCACATGGACTCTTTTTCTTTGTAATCTGCCTACATTTTTAACCTCTTTGAAAATAGTAGACAAATAGGAAAGGAATCACAGGACATGATCATGAAAGACAATTATCAGTACCATTGTACACCAGCTATATTCTAACCTGATAGGGAGAAGGTGATTTACAGATTTCTAGGAGTTGTTCGTCTTTGCCCCTGTATATTCTGCTCCTAGTTCATTTGAGTTCATGTTTAATTTTCAATATTTTTTAAATGAAGTTTGTGCCCAAAAAAGTGCTGGATGCTGACTGTGACATAAATATACTATTTTTTTTTCCCTTCAGCCCTTCACCTTCTGGAGCCCACTGTTTGATTGAATATAATTTCAAACAACATTCATTGAGTATCTACTGTGAGGCAACATGGTTTCCTATGTAGCTTAAATTCTTACTGGGGAAAAAAAAAACTCTTATGGGGAATAAAGATTTCACGATAAAGTTATTTCCAAATATTATATGGTCAGATGCCAAAATGCATGAAATAAAACCTACAGGAAATGACACTAAGTACATCACCTTTTTTTTTTTAAGATTTATTTATTTATTTGAGAGAGCGAGAAAGTACATGAGAGGGGAGAGGGTTAGAGGGAGAAGCAGGCTCCTCGCCGAGCAGGGAGCCCCATGCGAGACTCGATCCAGGGACTCCAGGATCATGACCTGAGCCAAAGGCAGTCGCTCAACCAACTGAGCCACCCAGGCGCCCAGTACATCAGCTTTTAGACTTGGGGGATTTGTTTATCGTAGGAGTTGGGAATGTAGTTGTATTTTGCAAACAAATATAACTCAATAGAAGAGAGGGAAAAAGAGGACATTCCCAGAAAAGTTTATTGGTGTGAATATAGCAAAATATGTTAATAAGACAGTAAGAGATATCATCCAAATGTTCTCAGCTGATAAAGATAGCACAATAAATTCAACAGGGTTATGAATACAAACGTGAGTGCTTTTATTCTATATCACCTTATAAATATTGCTCCAAACTTTATTCTGTCTTTTCAAAATTAATTTTATTTATATAAAGTAAATTTAATATTTTTTTTAAAGATTTTTAATTTATTTATCTGAGAGAGAGAATGGGAGACAGAGAGCATTGAGAGGGGGAGGATCAGAGGGAGAAGCAGACTCCCTGCTGAGGAGGGAGTCCGATGCGGGACTTGATCCCGGGACTCCAGGATCATGACCTGAGCCGAAGGCAGTTGCTTAACCAACTGAGCCACCCAGGCACCCCGTAAATTTAATAATTTAATAAAAATGCATATATATGTATATGTGCATTCATATGTATGCATATATAGGTATACATACATATACACACATAGACTGAATAACACTAGTGTGAAAGAGAAGCACAGCCCTCTGTCTCTTCCTTGTCCACCATACTAACCTGCTATCTTTGAATTATTTTCATTGTTGTTTTTTATATTTACATACATATTTCCAATTAATATGCATGTATTATTTTTATTTACATAGTCTAAAATCATCTATGGACTTCCTCTTCTCAATCATAAATTTATGACTATATTTATATGAGTCATTGACAATCTAAGTAGTAGACTATGATTGTTTTCTCTTCTGCATGTTTTTCCTGTAGTTACTTCTTTGTTAAAAGAAAAGAATTCTGAATTTCTTCTCAATCTCTCCAACAACCTTTCAAAACAAATTTCCACACAAACCTATCAGTTAACCATTTCCCCCTCCCCCCCAGCGCCCTCCCCTCCCAGATTGTTTAGGTGGGTTGGTTGCGTTTTAGGCCTATTTAACTGCGTTCATTCTTGGACTTCCTTTCAGCTCCTCTCTGTGCAGGATCTTGTTATTTGAATCTTATGTCTATCAGTCATGGTATGCTAGCTGCTACAATAAACCACCAAACATTTTTAGTGGCTTTACATAATAAAGGACTACTTCATACTCACTCCATGTCGGAGTTGGGTCAGTGTGGGAACTCAGCTCCAAAGCCCTGCAGAAACCAGCTCCCTCTGTTGTATGACTCCGCAGACATCTGGATTCTTTTCCCAGCATCTTCTGCATCTGCCTGACAGTCAAAGAAAAAGACAAGTAGAGAACGCTGCAGGAGGACTGAGTGCCTCCTGAGCGGACCCGAAGTGGCACACTCTATTTCTGCTTGCACACATTGACCAGAACTCGGTCACATGGCCACAACAAAATGTAAGACAGACTGAAGAATGTTTCTCTGTGTTAAGGAGAATAAAAAATGCATCTGTTTTGGTGTATGTATACCATTGTCTCTGCCATATCGTATCTTTATATTACCGTTTTGATGGAACACTTTCTTCAGCTGATGCCTAAGAAAGCATGTATTTGGAGACACATTTATTCAATGTTTTATTTTTTAAAAGTGTTTACTATTCATACCTCTTTCTCCCTTGCTGTTTATCACTTAAAAGTGCCCAGAAATTGTTCCATAGAAATAAAATATTTTTATATTTATATAAAAATAGCCTTCTTCCTTTTGACAGGTGTTTAACACTCCGTCGTGGGGATATACCACAATTCATTCCGACAGTTTGGAAGAGAGTAAAGGTGAAAACATGTGCTCGGTTTGTAATCTTCAACGGACTGTGTCACATTGTTTTAAGCATTGGTCGCAATTCTTTGCTTCGGTGGTTCCCAAAATGTATTAAATAAGTTTGAAAATATAGTTTCATTCCTAAATAAGTATTGTTTTAAACAGTAATAAAATTATTAAAAATAACAACTTAATCTGCATTAGAGTGAAAAAGAGACGAATGTCTTGAATGTGAGACTGTTCTGACCCAGGAGTGTAAGAATAGGAACAATTGTACCAGTATGATGATACTTAAATCATGCTTTGACTAACGTTTGAAAAGTGGAAGCCCTGCCTAAGTAGTGGAAATAATGAGAAGAATGGTACATATTCACCACTGTGTTTACAACATTTAAAGGAAAAAAGAGTTGACCGGTTTGGGGGCGCCTGGGTGGCTCAGTTGTTAGGCATCCGCCTTTGGCTCAGGTCATGAAAGAAAGAGTTGACTGGTTTGTTCCGTTACTATTGTATTCCATTAATGAAGTTCAATTAATGAACCAAATTGGTTAATTAGAACTTTAGAATTTTAATTATTATAAGAATAAATAGTATCCTTCAACATTGTCTAGTATAATTGAGTCAATATTTTGTCACAAGTATAATAAATTGGTGTTCTTATTTAAAATCTCCTTTAAACTGAAAAACATTATACCACTTATGGCCATTTTAATTTAGTTTTGTATCAAAAAGAAACTCAGAAATGACCCTGAAGTCTTTCCTAAATAATGTAAATTGCTACTATAGGTTTAATTTAGACTGACGGTCATGAAAACAATTGTACTTGTCTTTTTTCCTCTCTCTTTCCAAACTTTTATATCATATGGCACTTGTACAAACCACTCTCCTCCTTCTTTCCATAAATTCCTACCTGTCAGGCTAGACTGCTTCTAGGGGCAACATTCTATAGAGTTGAGGCTTTCTGTTCCATGGGCCCTTGAAAAACACTGAATGCTTCTAGTTCTAAATGTGTTTTTTGATTGTTTTGTTATTATTGCAATAAACAGTATCATTGGAATGCTAGTGGGTAACTCCCTGCCTTATAGTTCAATGACGAAAATATGTATATATATGTTAATATATGTCATTTATATAAAAGGCATATAAGAAACTTGAAATCAAAAGTTAAATATTTTTCAATCAAAAAACAACCCAATAGGAAAATATACGAACAATAAGAGCAATTTAAAATGGAAGAAACAGGGGCCCCTGTGTGGCGCAGTCAGTGAAGCATCCAGCTCTTGGTTTTGGCTCAAGTCATGATCTCAGGGTGGTGAGATTGAGTCTGGCTTTGCACTCAGTGCAGAGTTTGCTGAGGTTTCTCTCTCGCTCTGCCCTCCCCATCTCTCTAAAATAAATAAATAAATCTTAAAAAAATAATAATAAAATGGAAGAAACCCAAACGGCTCATAAGCATATAAAAAAACATTCAATTTCCATGTTACCAAAGAGATGAGAATTAAAACATTTTTAATGTTTTTCCCTAAAATACTAAAGAGATTGAAGCTATATTTTCCACCAAAATATTAAAGTGATTAAAACTGTGATAATAACTATGTTAGTGAGGGTTTGAGGAAATTGGAGTTTTTTCTCAGATATTGCTAATGGGATTATATATTAGCAAAACAATTCTGGAGCAATATTTGGAAGAATGTTTCAAAAGCCTTAAAATGGATCCTCCTTTTCAGCAAATAATTCTCCTTGTCAGAATTTAACAAAAGGAAATAATAATGGATGCCTAAGAGAATATATGGAAAGGGAATATTATTATGCCCACCGATTAAAATGGCCCCTAATGTTCCCCACCTGCTGGTATCCATGTCCTTGGTAACTGTTTGGCTTGAGTGTGAGCTTGACATAGTAACTTGTTTCTAATGAAGAAAATACAGAAAAAATGATGGTATGTAACTTCTGAAATCAGGTTTTGAACAACTGTGACTTCATTTTTGCTTATACTCTTTCCCTGACTCTTCGCACTGTATGATTTGGATGAAACATGCGACCATGTTTTGAGCTGCTTTATGAAGAGACTCATGTGGCAAGGAACTGAAGGTTGCTTCCAGTCAACCAGCAGCAAGAACTAAAACCTTAAGTGCAACAACTAATGAGGAACAGAATACTGCCAACAACCACTGGAAGAACTTGGAATAGAATCCTGCCCTGACTGAAACTTGATATGAGTGTAGCCCTTTGTGACCTTGTTCTCAGCCTTGTATGGCCTCTTGAGCTGGAGAAATCAGCTAGCTATACCCAGATTTCTGATCCACAGACGTCATGGGGTAATAAATGTAGGTGGTCCTAAGCTGTTAAGTTCTGGAGTAATTTTATATGCAGCAATAGATAACCCATTAACATGCAAACATAATCTTGCTATATAGATGAATGAGAAAAAACATGATCTAAATAATAACAAGGTGAAACATCATCTAAGTTTAAGCATAAGTACCACCATACCCACACTTAAACACATGTGTTACAAATGTCTGGGTGAATATCAACAAAATGATAAATATTGCTATTTTGAGCTATGAGGTAAGAGGTGATTTTAAAATTATTTTCCTAGATATTTCTATATATTTCAAATGTTTTAGTAATGAATTATTTTGATTCTGATATCTAAGGTTAAAAAAAGAAACACAACAAAAGGATCAATAGAACAAAACACTTCTAGAATCCTGCTTAGTGCTTGGCACATAGTTGGAAATTAGTAAATCGAGGGTAGAATTTTTTTAATGGATGAATTTAACACACATTTCCAGACATTTTTCAAGACCAAAGAAGCTTTAGATATTTTCTTATAGTACTATTATTTGTATTGGAGTCAAAACACTGGTTTTTGTTTCTTATTTTTACTTTAAATTTTGTCAACATGTAATAACGCACTAAAGGAACAATTATGTTTAAACCTTGGCAACAGTAACAGAACCACTAGGTAACCCAGAGAGTATCTCACTATGATTTACATAACTGTAGAGCACATTATTCCAAGAGGGAAATGATCCCTGCAGAAGCTGAAGATAAAACTATGTGTTGGAAGTCCATCAAGACGTCACTAGGACACCTACAGAATGGTTGCTTGTTGGCTACAGAAAGGGCATTTACCAAAGCTGATTAGTTTAATATGCCAAACCTATTTCATGTTTTACTTACATTCAGCTCCTCTAAAGGTCTACATTGTGAATCATTTGGTGCACTATAGACATGCTAGCTTGAGACTGAACAAGAGACAACATACCCTGGAGCAGACACTTAACTTGGACTATCCATCTTTTTAATATGCCTAATAAAGGGATAGTCAGACATAATGAATTGCACAGTTTTATGTATTTGAGAAGCCATAGAAGGGTTTCACTGTGCACAGCATTTTCTCCCTTAGATTATTTTTTTTTCAGCCCTTATCCTTGGTGAATTTGAATGTGAGTATGCCTGGAAGATATGTTGTAAAAGCAAAGGACAATTGTTTGCATATGCTATTAAAATAGAAATAGCAAGAATTCCTTCCTGTGATGTTTGTAAGCAAAAAACATTGATTGATGGGGCGCCTGGGTGGCTCAGTTGGTTAAGCGACTGCCTTCGGCTCAGGTCGTGATCCTGGAGTCCCGGGATCGAGTCCCGCATCAGGCTCCCTGCTCGGCGGGGAGTCTGCTTCTCCCTCTGACCCTCCTCCCTCTCATGCTCTCTGTCTCTCATCCTCTCTCTCTCAAATAAATAAATAAAATCTTAAAAAAAAAAACACTGATTGAAAATTGTTTACCTAAGAATGGAGACTAAAGGAGCCAGCCAGTACAGTTTAGCAGTTAATTCTTTGGTGTCTGGAGTTAGGAGACCTGGATTTGCTTTTCAGTTTTAACACTGACTATTCGGGCAAACTTTGGCAAGTTATGTATTTCCTCGGAGCCATTTTTTCAGCTGCAAAATCGATTCAATAATCAGTATCTACCTCATGAAGTTACAATGGAATCGTGCACTTAAAACATTTAGCACTGTAACGGGCATAGATGGGGCACTCTGTCGGGGTAACAAACGTGTCCATCTATCTATTTACCTATGTATTCATCTAGACATCCAGATGACCCTTGAACAACAAGGGCTTGAACTGCGTGGGTCCACTTACATGTGAATTTTTTTTGATAGATACAGTATAGAACTGTAAATGTGTTTCTTCTTCCTTATGATTTTCTTAATGTAATTTCCTTTTTTCTAGCTTCCTTTATTGTAAGAATATAGTATGTAATACATATAACATAAAAAATATGTGTTATTTGACTATTTATGTTATCAGTAGGGCTTCTGGCCAACAGCAGACTATTAGTAAAGTTTTGGGGGGACTGAAAAGTTATACGTGGGTTTTCAACTACCCAGGGGAGAAGTGCCCCTAAATACTGCATTGTTCAAGGGTCAACTGTATTTTCATTGCAGCAAATTCATTTAGCTTCTTTAACAAATGTTTACTGAACACCCAGCAAGCGCTTAGCACCAAGTCACAAGTTAAAAATATCTTTTTACAGGGGCGCCTGGGTGGCTGAGTTGGTTAAGTGACTGCCTTCGGCTCAGGTCATGGTCCCGGAGTCCCGGGATCGAGTCCCGCATCGGGCTCCCTGCTCGGCAGGGAGCCTGCTTCTCCCTCTGACCCTCCTCCCTCTCATGCTCTCTGTCTCTCATTTTCTCTCTCTCAAATAAATAAATAAAATCTTTAAAAAAAAATCTTTTTACATCTAACAGTACCTCCTTTATAATCATATAGCATAACTTATCTCTGTAGATTATTATTATTTTTTTTAGTTCTGATTTCAAAGGTTCTTTTTATGAGATGCATTTCTAGTTGTTTTGTGGGTGGTTGGTCCTTGGCTCTCATTTTACATTCCAGCACTGTTCTCAGGGCATCAATTAAGTTAAATTGCCATTTTTTCCCCCTCAGGAAGAACATAGAACATTTCAACTATATATTTTCTATAATGTTTATGTGTCCCTGTGCTACCAAAGCACACTTACTCAATGATTGCCAAGAGCAATTTTTATGGTACCTCAGTTTTTCTTTTAGATCTTCTCATGAAAAGTACGAAAAGAATTAGGGGAAAATCAGAAAAAAAAATACCTGCTATTCCTCTTTTTCTACCAAGAAAGGAACCATTCATTTGGGTACTGGGAAAACCCCTGAAATTCCATAAGCCTGCCAAATTCACTGCATCTGTGCCAGCACAGAAAGAAAATACACCTCCCTAAAGCGTGTATTCAGAGACACTCTACCTGATTAGTCAGTGAGCAGAAGAGATCTTTTTTTTTTCTTGACAAGTGCTACCTCTTGTGAAGAGGCTTTGTAAGAACTTTCTTCTTTTGATTTAAGCCACGAATTAAACAGAGATCCGAGTTTGATATCATCTCACATAGATGAGAATAATCGCTATTTTGTACATCAATGCAAGCCTTCTCTACATTTTCTAAAAATATAAAACAAAACAAAATGGGCCAAAGCCCACTGCCATCTTGAGAGAGACAGAAAAGACCACCCTGGCGTATCTCTGATGCTAAAAATGTAAGACCAGGACATGAGAGGAATTTTAGATGTCCTGACTTCCTTCGTGAAGACAGCAGAAGAGCCCTCAGAGAATCAGCTCCTGTCAGAGCTCTGCCATGAACTTGCTTTATCAATGTTGCTTACTACTTATGCTCTTATACCTTATTTCCTTCATCCGTAAAATAAAGAGATGGAACAAATAGATCTGTGTTTCCACTCTGAGGCTGTACTCTGGTTTCCCTTAACCCTACATTTTCTAAATCTACAATGTGTGTCTCGGGTTTTGTTTTGGAGGAGGAAGATGTTTGGCTTACAATTTGAACACCCTTTCCTACACATTGGGCAAGTTTCTCTGTACTTCAGTTATCCACAAATGTTCTAGCTGTTGCTGAAACTGCTTCACTAAAGTTCATCAAAAAGTTATTTTTGACATCCTTGCAGGTTTTATTTTTCTTCCCCTCTCAACTCGTTTCTGCAATTATGGAAACTCTGCTTAGGTGCTTTCATCCCATCAGGTTGCCCCAACATGCTCCTGAGGACTGAATGAAGGTCAAGTTTTCAGGTTCATTGCTCACGTATACCATCTTCTTAGCATGCTCAGGCTTTGTACTGCCCTGTGGGTTCATATCATCAGTGACTATAGACAAGTTACTTGATCATATTGAATGTATTATCTCTTTTTTTTTTCATTTTTTTAAATGGAGATAATACTTACCATTTTTCTTCCCTCTAGAGCTGTGCAAATCAGGTGAGACACTCTATTAAATTTTAAGTGGTAAAATGCTCTCTAAAATCTGGGAGAAAAGAGTTAGCTTTGTAAGGTGTCAGACTGACTGATAGTAATCATGGATATTTCTCTTTGGAAATGGTCATAACAAAATGTTGGGTCCAGTTAGGAGTATTCCGTAGGTGGGCTGCAGAGATCCCTGTGAGTCTAGTAGGTGTAGTGACTCTTAACCACTCACAAGATGATGAATGTGCTAGGTATTCAGACTTTGAAACTAGCAGTTTGTCAAGAAAGTACTACAGTCTACTAATATACATTGCAATGCCCATAGAAAGTCTTGTTATGGGTTTCTAGTGTATAGAAACATGAAGAAGAAACAACTTCATAGGAAATAAAGTTATATTTCATCTTAATAATAGAATAATCAATTTTAGGTGTTTTAGCTTCAAAGATTATTTATAGATTATGAGATGCCGTGAATGTAGGTTCATAGGGTTTCACAAGTACAAACTTTGAGAGATTTTGTAGTTTCTTGAGTCCACTGGAGAACATGTTCCTTCAATGAAAGAAACAAGAATCTCCTTAATTTTAAAACTCCTTCCTTCTCTTCCCATTGTACTACACTTCATAAATTAAGACACTTGTTTTGTTAAAGCACTGTGTGTTATAGACAGTAAAGCAAACAAAAAAGGAATTATAAGAAAATACAGTGTGTGATAGGGATGTCTTATGTGGTTATGTATATACATATATATACATTTTTTTTTTTGCTCTGTTTTCTTTCCCTTTTTAGATTGTACTTGCACAAACTTGCAAACTCTTTGGGTTGGAAAAATGCTTTCTTCTCTGATCTATGCAGTGTGTTACTTGATTCATAAAATATTCATCTTTCATATTGATAATGCTATGGAATGTTAATCTCTACTAGCGGTGCATATGAAGACCTATACTGAGAGTTTTAACTTTAACTTTGCTCTTAGGAAGCACACAATTAAAATATTTTGTTTCTCAATCAACAAAACTAAAAGGGAACCTACCTAATGGGAGAAGATATTTGCAAATGACATACCTGATAAAGGGTTAGTATCTAAAATGTATAAAGCACTTGTAAAACTCAACACCCAAAAAATGAACAATCCAATTAAAAGATGGACAGACACATGAATAGACATTTTCCCAAAGAATACACACAGATAGCTAATAGACACATGAAAAGATGTTCAACGTCACTGATCATCAGGGAAATGCAAATCAAAACTAGAATGAGATGTCACTTCACACCTGTCTGAATGGTAAAATCAACAACATGAGAAACAACAGGTGTTGGCGAGGATGTAGAGAAAGGGGAACTCTCTTACACTGTTGGTGGGAATGCAAACTGGAGCAGCCACTCAAGAAAACAATATGGAGGTTCCTCAAAAAGTTAAACATTGAACTACCTTATGATTCATCAGTTACACTACTGGGTATTTACCCAAAGAATCCGAAAATACTAATTCAAAGGATACATGCACCCTGATGTTTATAACATCATTATTTACTATAGCCGAACTATGGAAACAGGCTAAATGTCCATCAACTGATGAATGGATAAGGATGATGGGGAATATTACTCAGCCATAAAAAGAATGATATCTTGCTATTTACAACAATGTGGATGGACCTATGGAGTACTATGCTGAGTGAAATAAGTCAGTCAAAAAAAGACAAATACCATATGATTTCACTCAGATGTGGAATTTAAGAAACAAATGAACAGGGGGAAAAAAAGAGAGAGAGCGAGGAAAACCAAGAAATAGACTCTTAACTATAAAGAAAAAACTGATGGTTACCAGAATGGAGGTGGATGGGGAGATAGGTTAAATAGGTGATGAGGATTAAGGAGTGCACGTGTTATGATGAGCATTGGACTGGATATTGTATGGAATTGTTGAATCACTATATTGTACACCTGAAATTAATACTACACTATATGTTAACCAACTGGAGTTTAAATAAAAAATTTAAAAAATATTTTGTTTCTGTTTTTTAATTCAATACAACTTTGTGCAATGAATGGATAAATGAATGAATAAATATTTGAATGAACAAATATATAAATAAATAAATCATTGAGTAATATAACAAATCTCATCCCTTACATCTTATGCTTTCTTGGATTTAATAATTTCCCTATAACATTTGCCCTTGATTCAGGATGACTACTGGGGCTTTGGACTAGACTTTGGTATCAGTGACCACACTTGTGCATCCAAATTCCACCATACTGTGTAATCTTGGCAATAACTCCGTTCTACTTTTCTATTTTTTCATTTGTAAACAAATGATAATTCTGACTTTTCCATGTTTTTCGGAGATAAAGTAAAATGTAAAATTGTGAGCATCTAGCTATGTGCAGCTAAAGCTCAATATCAATATATTTTTAAAAATTACTTCAACTGTCAAGACATCTAACAGAAGATTTTCAGAAGAAGACAAGGAAACGGACAGCCAACTTTTATTTAAATTTTCTTTCAAGACACGACAACTGCCTTGAAGTTGTTGGATGGGAGAACTTATACTCCCACCCCAATAGCAATACTCAAATCATACTTAGCACATCAAGGAGCAAGTCCCAGGGATTCCTTTCCAATTTTTCCATGGCTATTCCTCCCATGCTTGCATTAAGAGTCCCTCTTTAATGGATGAAGCATACCTGAGTAGGAAAATATATTCTTCCCATACTTATTTTTTCTTGCTTCCCTTAAAGTAAACATATCACTATTTGATTCTGAGTCTTTGAATATGAATTTCTACAGAAAAAACTGATGGCTAATAATTAAAAAAACAAACATTACAACATTATATTCTTATAAAATTATTACAGTTGTGGACTCTCTTTCTGACCTAAGCTGGTAAGATGATATAGTTTGCAGCCCTCGTCTTTAATTCCCTTACAAGTGAACCTTAGCAGTTTCCCCCACTATCCCAAATCTTCTTTTAGTCTGTTCTTTTAGTGATGACTATAGATTCTTTTCAAGGTTGAACCTCTCTGCAGCCCAGTTTCCAGCAATAGAGCAAAAGAGTCATTTCTGTCAGGTAATTTGGTCATTTAGCCAGAAGAATGGCCAACATTCTATTTTATAGGCATACTCAGATCAGAAATGGCCCTTTGTTAATAATCAAGACTTAAGTAACTTATAGCTATAGGAGATAATTTTGCATGTAGTGGAAGGACCCAAACCATTTCAAATGAAAGTAAAATAATGAGAATAATGACAACAATAATAATTGACTTAAAAACTGCCAAACTGTTCGTACAAAGTCCTTAGACTAATTAATTTTACAGCTTAATGCAGACAAAGAAGAAATTACTCAATTTGTCATTAGAATAATTAGCTGATCATTAGGAAGGAAAGTTCCTATGTTTTGATTCTAAAAATCCTAAGTACCATATTTAAGTAAACACACTAGAATTTTTAAAAATAGTTGTTTCCCTGTTTTGTTTAATCAGCTAGCCAAACAGGTAAAGAGTAATTTTTATAGTATTTTTTTATTTTTAAAATTTTTTAAAAAAGATTTTATTTATTTATTTGACAGAGAGAGAGACAGCAGGAGAGGGAACACAAGCAGGGGAAGTGGGAAAGGGAGAAACAGGCCTCCTGCCAAGCAGCGAGCCCAATGCGGCGCTCGATCCCAGACCCTGAGATCATGACCTGAACCGAAGGCAGTCGCTTAACCAGCTGAGCCACCCAATAGTATTTTTGAAATCATTTTTGTATTTCCTATTCTTACTAACATGATATTTGTTTATTTATATCTTACAAATCAAGAGAAGCTAGTGTGCTCTCAGGTCACATCTTTCATCACCATCTGCAATCCCCATTCCAAGCAATTTTGTAGTTCTTAAGCCCCTTCTGTGGAGAAATTGTGGAATCATGACAGTTACCAGAACATTTATGTCAAGACTAAAGTAGAACTTAGGGGGCTGGCAAACAATAGCATTGGTAATAGGAGGTGCCGTAAACGCCAGAGCTCTTTCTGTGGACCCTTCCACTGTTCGCATGATGCTTGCACAAACAATCTTTCTGCTCTGCGAATGTCTTTTTCCAGTGAGTTAGTTTTGCATAATTGTGACTGATTTGAATTTCAGAAGCAAAGTTCCAGAGCTATAGTTTTACAGTGATTATTGGAAGAACATTGAGCCAAGCATGCCCTGGTAAATTTATGTTCACATGTCCTCTGAGGTTTTTTCATGTCATTACCTCATTGTTAATTATAACTACTGTACTTTAAACTCTTATCACTCTAAGTATTGTTATCTGTGTACCATTTCTTGCTTTTGCTATAATTCCCAAGGGAATTTTGCCAAAAAAAAAAATCTCATTTGAACAGAAGCCATCAGAGCACAAAGCTGAAATAATATTGCATAAGGTAATTAAAAATAAATAAGATAATGCCTTCCAATGTTACAGCAGAACTTTATACACGATCATAAGCATTTCTGTATGTGGTCATTAGAGTATAATAACAAAGGACACGATTCTGGATTCGTGCAATGGCCTGGTGCACACTTGCTGGATCATATGCTGTTTCTGCCATCAATTTGTTATTTAACTGAGGTTGTCATTTATTCCTTTTCTATTCTCTTTAAGTAGGTGCAACACCATAATGTTATTAAGGATAGGGAAATAATTTGAGATTTTGAGAAGAAAAACAAGCATCAGGTTCTAAGCCCCTTAATGTCCCCACAATTGTACATATTATTCTTAAACGTTTTATGCAATAAACACCTTGGAAACTACCTTTTCTCCAGAAAATGATTTCTTATCTGGCTCAGAGACTCCATGTGTGGTCAGATAAAGGAGTGACTGATTCTTTGAAGTCAGAGGACATAACCTAGTATTAGACTCAAGAGAATTTGAATGCAATATATGCTTTCCATTATCTTTTAAGTGAAGGGGCCAGGAAGATATTCTTGATAATATAAGCTCTCATGAGCTATTAGGCATTCACTCTAACTTCATCTCTCTTACTTGCCTCCCTCTTTTGCTGTTAGAATATTTTGCAATAAAGCTATAATAGCTGAAAGCAAACTGGACATTATTAGAATAGAAAGGGGACTAAAATAAACATCTCGCCTTTCCAAAGAAATAGAGTTTCAGATTATTTTTCGAGAACTCACCCCAATAAATCCCTATCTTCAAGCTACTGAACATTTCATGCTATTCTAATAAAATGTCTCCTTTTTCTTAAAGGGCTGTGACTTGGTCCCAAAGAATGAGATGTGATATGTTCCTATGTGTGTTGGGGAAGGGACTTGGAATACATAGGCCATTCAGTTGTCATTCCATCATCTACTTCTGGATTCTT
This sequence comes from Mirounga angustirostris, assembly GCF_029215605.1. Taxonomy (NCBI): domain Eukaryota; kingdom Metazoa; phylum Chordata; class Mammalia; order Carnivora; family Phocidae; genus Mirounga; species Mirounga angustirostris. The sequence goes on along the minus strand of NW_026991709.1, from coordinate 50,930,943 downwards.
TTAGAAAATTAGAACCAATCCATGATAATGAGGAGTGTCTCAAGGCCCTATCACATAAATAAATCATGTTTTAAAGTATAGTTTGTTTCCAAATATAACTGACTTGAAAGACAAAAATGAGAATGAAAAACAAAATATCCTCGTTGGAATGTGAAAAATGGAAAACACTTTCAGATATCCAGGAAATGCCATCACTAACATAAAGTATGATTTTTTTTTCCTCTCTAAAGAATCACGATTCTCTTATTGCCTGTAGCTCCTTACAATACTATTAGTCACTAGGGAAAGTTTTTATAAATCTTGTCTTAATGGATCTTATGTGTCACTCTGCGTTATCTGCCTGCCTCAATGTATTTCTCCCCTTCCTTCACATTCCACTAAACTTGCCTTTTCAATTTTTACACGCCAACATATTTGAATGGATTGTTACTTTCAGTTGAATTTTAAGCAGGAGTTTCCAGTTCTTCAGTCCTGGCATTTGGCCCTTGCGGAATATTTCCCTGAGGGCCCATGTTTTTGCTGAATGGGGAAGGGGAGAGTTTCTTCTATAAGCCATCTTTTTCTCTGGGTAGTTCTACTAGGGCACTTTGCCCATTCCTTTAGTCTCCAGAGCAGTGAGCTTGGGTAGCTGCCACTGAGGGTTTCTCCCAGAGAGCCATTTTCCCAGAGGAAGCTGAGCCTGGGAAAGAAGCAAGGGTAGGATTCCCTTTAGTTCCTAAGTTGTGAGCTTTCTTCTTTTTTTAGTAGAAGAAGAAACACTGCCAACTTGCCACCTTCTGCCTTCTTTCTATTCTCTTTCTAAAGCACTCCTAAATATAGCAAAATATCCCATTTCTTGGCCCCCCCCCCCAAAAATGGGGAATGTTCCAACTCCATTAAGAACAAGGGAATGTTACTGTGATGATTTTACTGTTCCTGTGAAATAATAACCATTTCCTCTCCAAAATGCTAACCTGGCAGAGGTTTGCAACTCCAGATGACAAGTACAGGTGAGGGAAGGCATGCGCAAGGATCACTAATTCAGCACACTAACCAATTATGTTTGTTTCTTCATTTTCTGTAAATCTACATAACTTGAAAATTTTTATGTAATCTTAAGTAATACTATGTACTGCCACATTTTTAACTGAATAAGTAAACATAGAAAATGCCGATTTAAAGTGGTATCTTCGCACCCCTGTTTTCACAATCTCATTCTTTCCAGGGATGCATTGTTAAATGTCTGGGATAATCCATAGGAACACACAATGTCCAAATATGTAGAAAAACTTTAAACTTGACATTTTACCATAAAAATTATTCTGATTTTGAGTATTCTTTCTTTCCTCATTTATTTTTTTAATCTAATAAAACATCTTGGACGTTTTCAAAAATACTCATATAATCAGGGTGCCTGGGTAGCTCAGTCCGTTAAGTGGCCAACTCTTGATTTCCGCTAAGGTCATGATCTCAGGGGTGAGATCGAGCCCCGCATTGGGCTCTGAGCTCAGCAGGAAGTCTGTTTGAGATTCTCTCCCTTTCCTTCTTCCTCTCCTCCTGCTCATGGGAGGAGAGAAGTCATGAGACTTATTTTATTGTTCTGAATATGATATTTTATTGTTCTGAATATGATTTATTTGTGTCAACGTTCTCATGTACAGGTTGAAAATAGTGTAGAGTCTTTGGTTGTTTAGAGGCATGTTCTGTAACTGTCAACTAGGGCTGATTGATAGTATGTGTATCAGTTTTCTAGAGATGGCAAAACAAAGTAGCACACAACAGGAACTTAAACAATCAAAATATATTTTCTCACAATTATGAACAAGGTGTCATCAGGGTTGTTTTCTTCCGAAGCCTCTTTTCTTGGCTTGTAGATGGCTCTCTGCTCCTGTGCCCTAACATAGTCTTTTTCTGTGCATGTCTGTGTCCTAATCTCCAGTTTTTATAAAGACACTGGTCATATTGGATTAGGGATGACCTTAATGACCTCACTTTAACTTAATTACCTCTTTAACAACCCATCTCCTAATACAGTCACACTCTGAGGTACTGGGAGCTTGGAGTTCAACATATAAATTTGGGTGGTGGGGTATACAATTCAGCCCATATCAGTATGGAAAAGTATTCTATATCCTTTCTAACTTCTGCCTGCCTATTCTGCTAATTATTGCAAGAAGGGTTGAAATCAGCAACTATAATCATGGATTTGTCCATTTCTCACTGAAGTATTAATTAATTTTTGCTTCATATATTTTGAGTCTTTGTTATTATGTATACAGTTATAATTGTTATGTCCTCTTGATGAATTTACCCTTTATCATTATGAGATGGCCCTTTTCATCCTAGGTAATTTTTTTTGCTCTAAAATCTTGATATTAATATAGCTCTTCCAGCCATATTTTTTTGGGATTTCTAAAAGAAAAACTGAGGTACCACAAAAATTGCTCTTGGCAATCATTGAGTAAGTGTGCTTTGGATCCAATTATGACACTTGGAAAAAGAAATACTAAATTTTACCTGAGCAAAGATGAACATTTTGGCTGTCATATTTTAAATTTCAGTCAGCTAAGAAACTCTTCCTCATGATATTTTCACTGAGTTCAGATTAAGAATTATCCTGGTGACATGCTACAGTACTTGGAGCTAAAACTTTGTTGTTGAATATGAACTATAATTAGGAAAATTTTCAGAATATGGAATGTGATTCTGCTGCATTTATTCAAATAATATTTGCAAGTAGTGAGGACAAAGCTTTTGCCACAAAGATTTTTTTCAGATTCATAATATGCTTTTAAAATTACAATATCAACAATTATTTTAAAGTATTATTTTAGTGAATATTAATATTAATAATTATTTGGTTATTACTCTACCTATCTAATTTAATTACTCACTGCTATTATTAAAAACTAACATCATTTTCCAGAGTCTCTTTTAAAGTAATCTTTTATATTAAAGCACATTAGAGATACAGGAAATTACACTCATTGACTGCATGAATGGTTAATGAATTTTCTCAAATGAGCACACTTGTATAATCACCAACTTAATCAAGAAGACAGCAATACCAGCACCTAGAAACTTCTTATGACCCATCTCAACATTATGTTTTCCTGAGTCACTTCTCTATATGTTAATTTTATTCTTTTTAGAAATATTTACAAATAGGATCAAATAATAAGTTTATTTCATGTCTGGATTCCTTTGCTCAAAATTTTGGTCTGAGATTCACACATATTGTTAAATTCACTTGTAGTTTGTTCATTTTCATTGCTGCATAGCACTTTTTATATGAATACATAACAGTTCATTCATTCATGCTACTATTGGTGGGCATTTAAGTTGTTTCTAAATTTTGGCCATTCTGTATGATGCAGCTAGAAACATCCTTGTGTTTTCTTAGAGCACACACACTCATATGTATTTCTAGGGATGGAATTACTGTACATAGGGCATGTGTAAGATCAATTAGTAGATAACGTTTCTATGAAATGTTACCCCAACTAGTAGTATGAAAGATGTAATTGCTGTAAATATTGACCCAAAACATAAGGGGACACAGTTCAACCCATAACAGATTTAAGGTCCATCTACATTTTGTTTTTATGAATGGTGTAAGGTATTACTTTTTTCCCCATGGATAGCTGGTAAACCAACACCATTTATCAATAAGACTTCTTTTTTATTGTTTTGCTTGTCATCGACAACTTATTCATAAGTTAAAAGTTTATATATGACTGGATTTGTTTCTGGAGACTGTTTCTTACATCAATGATACATTGGTCTGTCTTAACAGTTTAAACTTCTCATTTATGTAAATGCTCTCACTTTGTTCCTTCTCAGCATTTTCTTAAATATTTTTGTTTCTGTGTGTGTGTGTGTTTTCCAGATTATATTCATCAATTTCCACCACAAAAAAAAAGAACTTTAAAATTTTTATTGTGATTGAAATGAATACATCGTTCAATTTGGAGAATATCTTTAAAATACAGTGTGTTCCAGTGATCCTTGAACAAGTTCTATCCCCCTTTTACTTACATTCTTTAAATTCTCTGAAAAAAATATATGTTAAATTTCTTCCTAGGTGTTTAATGTTTTTGTGCTCTCAGAAATAATTTAATGTGAGAATTTTTATTTTCTAAATTTGTTGCTTGAATATGTAATTGCAGGTGTTGTGTTGACCTTAATCCAGCTGCTATTTAAATTCACTTATTAACCTTAATAATTTATCTGTAAATTATTTTGGATATTCTACGTGCACAATTATGTCATTGGCAAAAAAGCAGTTTGATTTTTTCTTCCAATTTCTTATATACCTCAGTTGCTTCTCTTGCCTATTACACTGTCTAGGTCTCCAATAAAATGTTGAAGAGCAGTGATAACAATGTCTCTGTCTCATTTCCAATTTCATGGCAAACACTTCTGATTGATCATTATTAAGGATGTTGTTTGTAGTAATTGTTTTTGTTTTTGTTTTTCTTATAGATACCATTTACTTATTCCTGGCTATTTGTATTAACTTTCTCTTGTGGCATAATTAATTACCACAAACTTAGTGACTTAAAATAACATCCATTTGTTAGCTAATAGTTCTATAGGTCAGAAGTCCCTGAGTTTTCTGCTCAGGTTATCACAAAGTTGAAATCAAGGTGTTAGCTAAGCTGAATTCCCATCTGGAAGCTTTTGGAAAAAATCTGCTCCAAAGCCCATTCTTGTAGTTGTCAGAATCCCGTCCCTGCTAGTTATCAGCTGGGGACAACTCACCTCCTAGAGGCTGCCTGAGTTTCTACACACATCACCCCCTCCATCTGTAAGCAGGCAGCCAGCTAGCATGCCTAATTCTTGTATTTTGACTCCAACTTCCCCAGTCTCTGACGTCTAAACTCAGTTTTAAAGGGTTCATGTGATTTGGTAAGGCCTACCCAGTTAAACTCTCCATTTTAGGGTCAACTAACTTGTGACATTGATAACATCTGCAAAATCTCTCTTACAGCATAAAGTAACAAAATCATGGGAGTAATATCTCATCATATTCACAAGTTCAATTCACATTCTACAGGAAGAGATTACAGAAAGGTAAGAATCATTTCAGAATTTTGTCTTAATTTTCTCAAGTGCTTAATATTTGTCTAATGACATATTACTTTTTTTTAACTTTTTTGTGATGAGTTACATAAGCCTTTTTCTTTTTTTAATCTGTTAAGTCAAATTGGCATTCCTACAATACATACACCTCATTTGAGCTTAATTATACTTTTTGTATTCTGATGGATTTAATTTCATAGAAGTTTAGAATTTTTCTCATCTCACGAACATAGCAATATTCTTTTCTTATTATAATTGTCGTGTTTTGGTATCAATAATATCAATGTGCTGGCTTCATAGAATGTGTTAAGAAACTTTCCAACTTTTCTAACCCTAGACCATTTTGTATAAGATTGGTATTTCTTTTATGATTTTTTTAGAATTAACCAATGAAGTGCTCTTTTATAACAAGTGTAATTTATTGAATAGATATATAATTACTCAGATCTACTTTTTCTTGTGTTTTTTCAGAAAATTTTCATTTTATCTGATTTTTCAGATTTATTATCATTAAGTTGCTTATAGTGTCCTTATGTTATCTATATGTTGCTTATAGAATCTATAAAAATACCCCATTTCTCATTCCTGATATTTGTGTCTTGTTCCTTTTGCTTTTGATCAGATTAAAAAAACAAAACAAAAAACAAGTTTTGGTTTCTTTCACTTTCTCTATAACGCTTATTTTAATTTTTACTAAAAAAAAAAAAAAAACAGATTTGGAAGTTTTCCTTCCATTTCTATTTTTTGGAACAGTTTCAGAAGAATAGGTATTAATTCTTTAAATGCTTGGTAGAATTCCCCTGAGAAGCCATCTGGCCCTGGGCTTTTGTTTGTTGGGAGATTTTTGATGACTGCTTCAATTTCCTTAATGGTTATAGGTCTGTTCAGGTTTTCTATTTCTTCCTGGTTCAGTTTTGGTAGTTTATATATCTTTAGGAATACATCCATTTCTTCCAGAATATCCAATTTGCTGGCATAGAGTTGCTCATAATATGTTCTTATAATTGTTTGTATTTCTTTGGTGTTGGTTGTGATCTCTCCTCTTTCATTCATGATTTTATTCATTTGGGTCATTTCTCTTTTCTTTTTGATAATCTTATTAATTCTTTCAAAGAACCAGCACCTACTTTCATTGATCTGTTCTACTGTTCTTTTGGTTTCTATTTCATTGATTTCTGCTCTGATCTTTATTATTACTCTTCTCTTGCTGGGTTTAGGCTTTATTTGCTGTTCTTTCTCCAGCTCCTTTAGGTGTAGGGTTAGTTGTGTATTTGAGACCTTTCTTGTTTCTTGAGAAAGGCTTGTATTGCTATATACTTTCCTCTTAGGACTACCTTTGCTGCATCCCAAAGGTTTTGAACAGTTGTGTTTTCATTTTCATTTGTTTCCATGATTTTTTAAAATTCTTCTTTAATTTCCTGGTTGACCCATTCATTCTTTAGTAGGATGCTCTTTAGTGTCCATGTATTTCAGTTCTTTCCGACTTTCCTCTTGTGATTGAGTTCTAGTTTCAAAGCGCTGTGGTCTGAAAATATGCAGGGGATGATCCCAATCTTTTGGTACCACTTGAGACCTGATTTGTGACCTAGGATGTGATCTATTCTGGAGAAAGTTCCATGGGCACTAGAGAAGAATGTGTATTCTGTGGCTTTGGGATGGAATGTTCTTAATATATCTGTGAAGTCCATTTGGTCCAGTGTCATTTAAAGTCTTTATTTCCTTGTTGATCTTTTGATTAGATGATCTGTCCATTTCAGTGAGGGGGGTGTTAAAGTCCCCCACTATTACTGTATTGTTGTCGATGTGTTTCTTTGCTTTTGTTATTAATTGGCTTATATAATTAGCTGCTCCCATGTTAGGGGCATAGATATTTACAATTGTTAGATCTTCTTGTTGGATAGACCCTTTAAGTAGGATATAGTGTCCTTCCTCATCTCTTATTATAGTCTTTGGTTTAAAATCTTATTTGTCTGATATAAGGATTGCTACCCCAGCTTTCTTTTGGTGTCCATTAGCATGGTAAATGGTTTTCCACCCCTTCATATTCAATCTGGGGGTGTCTTTGGGTCTAAAATGAGTCTCTTGCAGACAGCATATTGATGGGTCTTGTTTTTTCAATCCAATCTGATACCTGTGTCTTTTAATTGTGGCATTTAGCCCCTTTACATTCAGGGTAACTATTGAAAGATATGAATTTAGTGACACTGTATTGCCTCTAAGGTGACTCTTCCTGTATATTGTCTGTGTTCCTTTCTGGTCTATGTTACTTTTAGGCTCTCTCTTTGCTTAGAGGACCCCTTTCAATATTTCTTGTAGGGCTGGTTTTGTGTTTTCAAATTCCTTTAGTTTTTGTTTGTCCTGGAAGATTTTTCTCTCTCCTTCTATTTGCAGTGACAACCTAGCAGGATATAGTATTCTTGGCTGCATATTTTTCTCATTTAGTGCTCTGAAGATATCATGCCAGTCCTTTCTGGCCTGCCAGGTCTCTGTGGATAGGTCTGTTGCCAATCTAGTGTTTCTACCATTGTAGGTTATAGATCTCTTGTCCCGAGCTGCTTTCAGGGTTTCCTCTTTGTGTCTGAGACTCGTGAGTTTTACTATTAAATGTTGGGGTGTTGACCTATTTTTACTGAGTTTGAGGGGGTTTCTCTGTGCCTCCTGGATTTTGATGCCTGTTTCCTTCCCCAAATTAGGGAAGTTCTCTGCTATAATTTGCTCCAATATACCTTCTGCCCCTCTCTCTCTTCTTCTTCTGGAATCCCAATTATTCTAATATTGTTTCATCTTATGGTATTGCTTATCTCTTGAATTCTGCCCTCGTGATCCAGTAGTTGTTTCTCTTTTTCTCAGCTTCTTTATTTTCCATCATTTGGTCTTCTATATCACTAATTTTCTCTTCTGCCTCATTTATCCTAGCAGTTAGAGCCTCCATTTTCGATTGCACCTCATTACCAGCCTTTTTGATTTTGACTTGGTTAGAATTTTAGTTCTTTTATTTCTCCAGAACGGTTTTCTCTAATATCTCCCATGCTTTTTTCAAGCCCAGCTAGTATCTTTAAAATCATCATTCTGAACTCTATTTCTGACATCTTACTAATGTCCATATTGATTAGGTCCCTGGCAGTTGTTACTGCTCCTGGTCTTTTTTTTGAGGTGATTTTTTCTGTCTTGTCATTTTGTCCAGAGGACAATAGTTGAATGAGAGAACAAAATGCTAACAGAGTAACAACGACCCCAGAAAAATATACACTAAACAAATCAGAAGAGACCTGAAACTGGGGGAAAAGAAAGGGAAAGAAAGAAAAAAGAAAAAGAAAAAAGATAAAAAAAAACCATAATATGATCAAATGTGATCAGGCTGGTGCATAGATCAGTGCCACACACTAGATTTTGGGTTTATTTTGGTCTGTTAGAAGAAAGTGCCTCCCAAAGTTTTAAAGAAAGAAAAACTTATATATGTATAAAAATCAGGGTAAATACAATGAAGGGATGGAATATGACTGTAAAGATGAAAATTATAAAAGATTTTATAAAAGGAATTGATAAGAAGAAGTTAGTTGAAAAAAGAAAGAAGAGGAATAAAAAAAAAAAGGGGGAGAGAATGTGATCAGGCAGGAGACTAGAACAAAGCCATACACTGGAGATTTAGGGTACATTTTGGTCTGTTAGAAGAAACTGTATCCCAAAATTTTAAGGAGAGAACAACTTAAAAATAAGGTTAACTACTATGAAGGGATAGAATATGACTCTAAAAATGAAAAATAAAAAAAAGATTTTTAAAAAAGGGATTGATAAGATGTTGGTTGCAAAAGGGAAACAAAATTCAAAAAAAAAAAAGAAAAAGAAAAAAAGAAAATTAAAAAAATTGACTTTGAAAGACTAAAGAATCATGGTAAAAAAGCCATGGATTCTATGTACAGTATTCCCCTAGCGCTGGAGTTCTGCCATTCTCATTGATGGGTAAACTTGGTCTTGGCTGGCTGTTCTTGCTGATCTTCTGGGGGAGGGGCCTGTTGCCATGATTCCCAAATGTCTTTGCCGGAGGCGGAATTGCCCTGCCCTTGCCGGTCTGGGCTAAGTAATCTGCTCAGGTTTGCTCTCCGGAGCTTTTGTTCCCTGCAAGCTTTTGGTACAGCTTTGGAGGATGAGAGTGAAAATGGCGGCCTCCCAATCTCTGCCCCAGAGGAGCCGATAACTCTGGGCCCCAGTCCTCAGTGGATCTCCAGAGAAAAGCAGTCAGTCACTCCTGTCTCCCCAGTCTCCGGCTGCAGTCCATGCTCACCCGGCCTGTGATGGAGCATTTCTTTTTTTTAATAATTTTTTTAAGGATTTTTATTTATTTATTGAGAGAGAGAATGATAGAGAGCATGAGAGGGAGGAGGGCCAGAGGGAGAAGCAGGCTCCCCGCTCAGCAGGGAGCCTGATGCGGGACTCGATCCCAGGACTCCAGGATCATGACCTGAGCCAAAGGAAGCCACTCAACCAACTGAGCCACCCAGGTGCTCTTGACCAAGTGTTTCTATCTCTGGCACATGACCCTGTGTGGAGTCTCCAAACCCAGCAGATTCCTGTGGTGCACTCCTGCGCCACTTCTCCCAGGGGAGGAAGGGGAGTCTCCCCAGATCTGCCACTTGTTGGGTCCCTGCTGGAAGAGCAGTGGCCCAACTGTGCCACGGATCATGGTTTATGGCAACCCTGAGCTGAGAGCCCACTCCTCGGCTCCATCTCTGCAGCTGGCTTCCCTGCTCTGATACCTGGGAGCTCTGCTGCACTCAGGCACCCCGGGTCTTTCTGTAACCCCGAGGACTCTGAGACAACACTGTCCTATGAGGGTCCCACCCCCCGCTTAGCCACTGGAGCAACATCCCTCAGCGGAGCCGACTTCTATAAGTTCCGATTTTTCCATGGCTCTATCACTTGCCAGTAGTGGCTGACGGAGACCCCCCCACCATCTATCTTCCTGAATATCACCTCAGATTCACTTCTCCACATGTCCTACCTTCCAGAAAGTGGTTGCTTTTCTGTTCAGAGAGTTGCTGCTATTCTTTTCTTCAATCTCCTGTTGAGTTCGTAGGTGTTCAGAATGGTTTGGTCCCTATCTAGCTGATATCCTGGGACCCAGATGAAATTTAGGTCTCCTACTCCTCTGCCATCTTGCTCCTCCCCCTGATATCTATTTCTTTAATAGAATGATTTCTAACTACTCTATCCTTGTGATCCATGTGATTGCTTTTCTTTGTGTATAGGTGTCATATGTTTTATTTTAGTTTCCCTTCAGAGTCAAATAAAAATTAAACATATAGACAACAAAATGTATTTATTGGTTTTTAAAAATCAACATATTAGTTATATTAGCTAAGCTGTCATGTGGGTAATCATGACAATAGAATTTCTAATTTGAAAATCAAAAATTGTAGGTGAGGCTTGGCTTTAAAATGAAACCGTTAGAGAAACTAAAATTTTCAAAATTTCAGAAAGATTTAATTAGATTTACTATAAGCAAATCATTTAAGTTTGGATTCATCATATGGCAGTGGACTGGGGAAATATGAATAGAAGTTCAGATTTTCAGCCCTTCTCCACTCCACCTTCTTAAGAATCAGAAGCTCTAAGGAGAGAGCAATTAGTCATTGCAAAAATTCAAAGTGACAATCAACTACACTTTTTTCAGATACAAGATTAAAAGATATCCAAAGAGCCTCTTTCCCTTATTTTAGATGAAAGGGAAAATATGGCTTTGGTCCCCATTCAGAGATTATCCACTTTCTGTAAGAACAGTATGAATATCCTCAACTTTGAGGCTTGCTTTCTTCTCTTTTGAGGTCAAAGGAAGAATATACATGTCTTCCTATTTGGGAATAATCTAAATTTAGAGGACTCAAATATTATCTTGATTTGAGCGTCTGTGTTATATTTACTGACAACTGGACTGTTACTTTAACTTAGGAAAAGAAGATTATAAAAAATAGATTTATTTATTTATTTATTATTAAAGATTTTATTTATTTTTTGACAGAGAGAGACACAGCGAGAGAGGGAACACAAGCAGGGGGAGTGGGAGTGGGAGAAGCAGGCTTCCCACTGAGTAGGGAGCCTGATGTGGGGCTCGATCCCAGGACCCTGAGGTCACGACCTGAGCGGAAGGCAGATGCTTAATGGCTGAGCCACCCAGGTGCCCCTAAAAAATAGATTTATAAAAAGAGTCTAAAACTATTAATGAAATCATGTTAGGGTTGGTCAGTAAACTTAATTAAAAAAAAAAAAAAAGTTGTCCAGGGAAGAGTGACTGTTTTTAACATTAACAAATACTCACATATTTTTATTGGCAGGTATTTGGATGTTTTCCCACTTTGGGTGTGATTTCAATATGCATAATGAATGCATTGTATATAAAATAGAGTTTTGAAGTGAAGTGTGAGGAATAAATGATTATTAAATGCCTAGGGGTGAAGAGGCAACAAACAGTATATTTCTAAAACATGAGGGAAGATTGCATATGTAACAGGAAAAACACTGGACTGTGAGTTGGGATATCTGTTTTAAAGAGGCAATGTAACACAATGAGCAGTGATCTTGAAGGCATGCATACCTGGGTTTAAAGGCTGGCTACACTGTACACAAGTTAACTGAGGTTAGGAAAGTCAATTAAAAACTGGATCTCAGTTTGTTCATCTGGAAAATGGTGATAATATTATCTATCCCATAGTACAAATGTCACTTAAAAATCAGGGTTTATTTTCATTGCTCTTTTTTTCTCAGTTTCACAACTTCCTTAGTAGATTATAGAAGTTTTAAGGTCTAGATATACTTAATAGAGCCATAGAAAATTAAGGAAGGGCTTTTTCAGATGGAAGTGATCAGAAGTAAGTTAAAAATAAGGGATGAAGTCCCAAGCAGAGACTGATGCAGGCCAGACATAGTAAATTTAAGTTAGGGAAATGAACTAAGGAAAATAGCAAAGTCCAAGTCCAAGATAGACTGGGATGCAAGGGAAATGGATGGTAGGCAAAATTTATACCAAGGAAGAAAATGAATGTGTGAATGATGAAAAGTAGACCACATCCAAGAAAACAGAGTAACTAGCTAGCTAAGAATCATTGGACAGATTGGATGTGGTATGTGAGAGAATAACATGAATCAATGATGACTCTTAGGTTTTCTGGGCTGAGCAGCAGGAAGGATGGAATTGATTTTAAGTGAGATGTGAAAGTCTACAGGTAGAACAGGTTTGGGAATTAAGATCAGGAGTTCAGTTTTAGAGATATTAATCTGAGATTCAAATTGAGACATATTCAACACCCAGTGGCGATACTGAGTCAGCAGTTGAGTATTCAAGTCTGGAGTTCAGAATGGTCTCAGATAGAGACAAATTTGGGCATTATAAGCCTTAAATAATATCAACAAAGGAGTGAGTATATTTACAGAAGAGATCCCAGTACAGAGCCATGGTGGCCCTTCACTGTTAAGAGGTTGGGAGGAGGGCGCCTGGGTGGCTCAGATGGTTGAGCGTCTGCCTTCAGCTCGGGTCATGATCCCAGAGTCCTGGGATCGAGTCCCGCATCGGGCTCTCTGCTCCTTGGGAGCCTGCTTCTCCCTCTGCCTCTCTCTCTCTCTCTGTCTTTCATGAATAAATAAATAAAAATCTTAAAAAAAAAAAAAAAAGAGGTTGGGAGGAAAGTTAGAACCAGCCAACAAGGCAGGAAAGGTTATAAGTAAGGTTAGGTAAAAGGAAAACCCAGCAACTGTGGTGTCCTGGAATCTAAGAGAAAAATGAGTTGCCAGAAGTAGAGAGTAATCAATTGTGCCAAATATTGCAGATGGGGTATATAATATGAGAAGTGAGAATTGGCCAGTAGATTTAGTATTTTGGTGGCCATAGGTGATCTCTGGAGTGGCAGTTTCTAAGTTTTGTAGGCAAAAGTCTGATTGTAGTAGGGTTGCACTTTTTAAAGTTGCTCCTGCCTTTTTGTCTTCAGGGAGATGGATTAAATCTAAGTTAAGGGAGAGACTACAGTGAGAGATGTTTATTTCCTTTGGAAGCTGTTAGTTATAAAGGGATGGCATTTGGCTGTCATTTAGGATCTTTGAATGTAGTTTTCAAATAGCTACCTATTACAACCACAAGTTTTTGAAGGGAATATACAAATGTGATACTTTAGGAAAAATAAAATCTGTTTATTACCATAAGTATTGTGTTTTATTTTTGTCTGTTTGTTTGTTGACTCTATCTCCAAAGGAATCTCTTGGTGATCTAGGGAGGATCCTTGGAAATACAAGCAAAATACTTCCCTCTGCTAAATCAAATCCCTTACAAATATAAGGAAAGCAGCCTCTTTTGCTATTTTGTAGTTGGCTTAATATAAATAGTGACAGTAGGTTAATACTAAGAAAAGCATAGACAGGAAAATTGGTGGAAAATTGAGTTTCTCCCTAAGGCATAGAAGTCTATGTAAGTTTATTTATCCTGTTGCCCATCCTGATTCCTATCAAGGTTTATTAGTTTTTTTTCATGGGAAGTGGGGTGGAGAAGGTTGTTTCCTCTAGAAGAAAGGAGATTTAAGACCTCATCTAATTGCATCAAACCACTAAGGAGCTAGAACTCCTAAGATACTAGCCCCAAAGTCCAGAATTTCAAAGAGGCTGGATCCCATGAAAAAACATCACCAGCACATCTCTATGGAAGCATGAGGTTTTAAAATGACACTTAAGCTTCAATTTCTAGCAATATAATTCAGTAATTGTCCTTGGTTATGACTATCTATTGCGATCTTACTACTTCTTAGGACCTGGAATGGGGGTTGAGGATGACAGGGAGTCTAGAGGTGACTTTCCCCAGTGTTCAACAAATGTATATGAATTAAGGAAAACCTACTAATAGTTTTTACCTATAGTTCAGAGGTAACTCCAATCTTTTCTCATTTACTGTCCTTTCCCTTTCCATCATTCTAATTCCTCCCCCATCAATCCCCAATCTGATTTTGTCCCAGGTCCAACCAGTTTCAGATTGCTTCATTTCTTAGCATTTTTCTTCCTCCTGAAATCCCAATGGAATCCTAGCCAGGCCCTCTCCCCTCTTCTCCCATTTCCCCAAATGCTAAGATCTCACATAGGTTCCTTACAGGTCCCTACTTGTATAATAGGCACAAATACACTTAGGATATCTGTTCCTATCCTTAAAAGACCAATCAGGTAGTGTATGTCTTTAGTTTTTGGTTTGTGTTTTTGGCTATTTTTTTCCCCCTTTCCTATTAGGTTGACAGACTGACTTAGCCACAAGAATAACTAGAGATGTAATAGGCTTTATGCTATCTGTTACTAAAAAATGGCACAGACAACATTTTGGTAAATTGAATAACATTTTCTATTAAAACTTACTGTGAAGCTTACTGTGATTAGAATGACTCTTAATTTGACAATAATTTGCTAGTGAAGTATTAGCAGTGACATTCAGTTCACTGAATCATGGAATCTTGGTGATATAAGGAATTTTATGTCATTAAATTCAATGCCCCTCATTTCACCATTGAGAAAAAATAAGGTCAGAGGTGAAAATGACTGTCGAAGTTTACGTAACCAGATCTGACATTTCCCAGGGGCTGGCCCTGTCCTCTTTCCAGTGGCCTAGCTCTTGCCCAGGCATGTAGAAATCAGAATAGTTTACCTCACCAGAGGAAGGCTTAACATTCTAAAACATTTAATTCATTTCATTGCAATCGATTTTAATCATCTTTCTTCCAGGACATATACCTCTCATGAGCATCTTTTTATGCATTGTTGGGAAGTGATGACCTTATTTTAGAAAAGCAGGGCTGGGTACTTGCAAGACATTAACACTGTGCTGCTTCTTCTAGAGCGTAAGCTAGAAACTAAGATGACCTAGCAGTACTTCTCTAGTTTCAGCAAATAAGAGGTTTCTTTTTCTCTTCTGTGCCTGCTTGAATTACAAACAACTCCTTGAAGCATCTGTTTTCACTAAATTCGACAGCCAGAAAGGAAAGTTCACAATTTCAGCAGCTGTTATTTGTTTGTTTGTTTGTTTTTTTTTCTTTTTTCCTTTCCCGAGATGAGCAGCAAGACCACAGTGTCTAGAGATTTGTTTGATTACTCAGCAGGACAGTAGAAGCTAAAGCAGAAAGATGATAGAAAACATAGCAAGAGAGGGGCAAACATGACACGAACAAGCATCAAAAAAAGCATAGTTTGATAAGCAGGATAAGTCTGCTCTGACAGCATGGTGACCAGAAAGAAGGGTACAAATGCAAAAGAGCTCAAGTTGGGGACTGACTCAAGGGCACACATTAATGTATATACTATGTAAATTGAGTCGTTTGTTCACACTAAACATTCCTTCCAAAGTGAATTTTTCATGTTTGGACATTAGGTGACAAACATTATTCCATAACTCATAATGCCCTCTTTATTTTTAGCAAATACTAATAAATTACTAAGTAGGAAACTGTTTGTTTTCTAAATTCAAGACAGAATATGTGCTGCCTGGCTTAACAAGTGATTGAGGAGACAAGTTTGCAAACCAGGATGTGAAGAATCAATCCAGAGGCAGAGAATAAAAGTGCAGGGTCAAACCGAACAGAAGACTCAGGAAAGATGCCAAGAAAAGCGGGATACCAAAGTCAGCATCAAGAGAATGAGTCCACTAGATAAAACCAAAACCCTAAACTACTCAGCTTTGCCAGAAGAAAGTATAAGCAGAACACTCAGTTTAGTGTGAGGAGCTAATGGCCTATTCCTCAGGAATAGAGAGTCTGGGTGTGGGATCACAAAATTTGTTTCTGTGCAGCAACCCATCACCTTTGACAGGGACAAGGAAAATACTTCTGTCCAGGTTATAAAGAAAATTTGAAGAGCATAGGACAGAAAAAGGAAGTCCAATAATTAAAGTGGAAAAGTTATGAGAAAAAAATTCTCTTCTGAAGATGTAACAAAAAATGTTGAGATATGTTTCATGAGCAACAATATTATTAAAAATTATAGGTAATATAAAGAACCCTATTTCCAAACAACTATAAAAAAAAAAACAACTGATGGTTGTTTGCCAACTACAGAAATACAAAATGCTTAGCCAGAGTTTAAAGAGAATGAGGGTGCCTCGGTGGCTCAGTTGTTAAGCGGCTGCCTTCGGCTCAGGTCATGATCCCAGGGTCCTGGGTTCGAGCCTCACATTGGGCTCCCTGCTCAGCAGAAAGCCTGCTTCTCTCTCTCCCACTCCCCCTGCTTGTGTTCCCTCTCTTGCTGTCTCTCTCTGTCAAATAAATAAATAAAATCTTTTAAAAAAATGCTGAATTGGGAACTCTAAGAGTTGGTCCCAACAATCTACATTGCATACTCTGCATGATCCTTATAAGTGGAAATTTAATTTTAGCTAATTGGAATTTTTTTTCCAACTATCTTTTTATTCAACATTTAAAACAAAGTATTTTCTTTTAAAAGAAGAAACCTTTATCTTCACTGTGGGTCACAATGACCTTAAATGATTTATTCGTTGGAGAACGAAAGAGTGCTCAATGCCATGTATGGAAATTTGTAGAAATTTGCTGATAATTTATAGTTAGGAGGACTTGATAACAGAGTGCTTAAAACTGAGAGCAGTTTTAAAACTGAGTTTTTGCTAACAAGAACAGTGCTGTACATAGAGGAGGAAAGAAATATGGCCAACAATTAGACTTTCCTGTTTGCTTGACATAATTCAATTTATTGGTATATTAGACTATTAAGCTGAGAGAAACATTTTTCTTTTCTCCCTAAATTTTGATTATTTTAATTAAATATAAATTATTATTCAAAGATCATCTGCTTTTATAGGGACACAAAATAGAAGTGACTTTTTTAATTAAAAAAAAAAGTAAGAGAACTGTAGTGTTGACAAAATAAATGGATGAATAGAAAGTCTAATAGAATTGACATTGTGGAGACAGGTATGTTTCAATTCACAAAGACATGTTTCAAGACAGAATAATGGATGTTAGTTTAGTAATAAAACATATGTCAAAATCCATGTAGATTGCTTGGTATCTAGGAGATACTTCAAGTCAAATTCTGGGAAAGGAATGCTCCACACAGTGACAGATATAAAAGACTTTTTAAACATAAATTTTACAAATGTTCCAATGTTGGAGTGTTTTGCAGGAAAGAGAAATTCAAGGAACTTACAGTAATTTCATTTTTTTATTAAAGATTTTATTTATTTATTTGAGAGAGAGCAAGAGAGAGCATGAACAGAGGTAGTGGCAAAGGGAGAAGGAGGAGCAGACTCTCCGCTAAGCAGGGAACCTGACCCTGGGCTCCATCCCAGGACCCCAGAGATCATGACCTGAGCTGAAGGCAGATGCTCAACTGACCAGGCGCCCCTTACAATCATTTCAAAATAACTTTGCATGGTATACTATTTACAAATTTACAAATTTTGTATTTTGATTTTAGAAGAGTTAACATTAAATATTTATCTATAGTATATATACTCTATGTATAGTGTATATATATATATATATATATATAGGATATACCAAACAATTTGAATGGTTATTTCTTCTGATAGTGAGATTATAGGTGACTTTTTTCTTTGTGTTACTCTTTACTTCTATTTTTTTCCCCTATACTGTTCTTGCTTTTTTTTTTTCTGTTATAAATATAACATTATGATTTTAAACTGATCACCTATTTGGTCTATCTAAACCTGAAAAACTAGAATCACTATTGGAATACATTATCTCAAAAGTCACTGGTTAAATCTTTAGTATGGTTTATTTATTTTAGTTTGGTTTATGCCAAATAACAAATAATCTTGAAAGATTGGTGGCTTAATACAAAAATGTTTATTTCTTGCTCCTAAAAAGGCTATTCTTCCAGGGGTGAGGCATTATCCACTATCATTCCTAAAATGAGAGTGCACAGTAGAGACTCAATAAATCTTTATTGACCCAGCCACCCCATCCCTCCCACCCCCCACCACTCCAGCAACCCTCAGTTTGTTTCCTGAGATTAAGAATTCCTCATATCAGTGAGGTCATATGATACATGTCTTTCTCTGATTGACTTATTTCGCTGGGGTGGCTGGGTGATAGACATTGGGGAGGGTATGTGCTATGGTGAGCGCTGTGAATTGTGCAAGACTGTTGAATCACAGATCTGTACCTCTGAAACAAATAATACGATATATGTTAAAAAAAAAAAAGAAGAAGATAGCAGGAGGGGAAGAATGAAGAGGGGGAAATCGTAGGGGGAGACGAACCATGAGAGACGATGGACTCTGAGAAACAGACTGGGGGTTCTGGAGGGGCGGGGGTGAGAGGATGGGTTAGCTTGGTGATGGGTGTTAAGGAGGGCACGTTCTGCATGGAGCACTGGGTGTTATACACAACCAATGAATCATGGAGCACTGCATCAAAAACTAATGATGTAATGTATGGTGATTAACATAACAACAAAAAAGTTAAAAAAATCTTTATTGAATAAATAAAACATACACATGCATGCATGCACACCCCTCTCCCCACCACTCACACAGATGACCTTCATCCTAAGTTATTGGCTTAACATCCTACAATGCTTAGATTTTATCTCCATATACACCTGCTGCTCCATTCTCTGTAAACTGGAAGAACCATGGAGAATTGCATACTAGTTCCACAAATTTTCCACCTAGATGTAGCACATGTGATTTATGTCTGTGTATCATTGCTCAAAATTAGTTGCAAAGCAAACTCAAAGAGCATGTGTCCAGGAGGAGGAGAGAACCAGAATTCTTGTGGGGACATTAGTAATTTTTACCACAGTCAAAGTATATAAATTAAAAAAGAATAATTTTAATGAGCACCAATATTGAAGTTTAGTGGTTCAACGAGAAATGCCATTTAAAAATTAATTGGGCCAGTTATGGGGATGGGGTAACATATTATCAATCAATAATTACATAAATAGAGGTAATCCATTCATCAAAAGAAAGTCAATGCTATATTGAAGAATTACAAATAAAAATAAATTATCTTAATATTCTTTTTTTGAATAAGAGACATCAGAAGAGAAACGGTTCCTTCAAAACTTTTTTAAATTACCTCAAGTTCACATACATATAATGTAGGTGAAGACACCTCAGTTTTACCCGTGCGTCTACACACAGGTGCTCCTTTAAAAGATATTAATTGTGACTGGCCCTGAGGAGGATATGCCCAGAGGTACGCAAAAGATTGTGTAATGCTAGAGTGGGTGTTCTTTCAGTTTATAATAGTAGTCCCCTGTGGTAGAAGTTACAGAAGATTGTTGTAAAAGAGGTATATATCAAGTATCTTGACAGACCTCATTAAGCCTTTGCCTCTGGGGAAAAATCTGCTAAATTTATATAAGTGTTGCTTTGCCAGTAAGTATATGACTAGATTCTTTCCAAAATCACAGTGGAAGTTTGAGATTTGTGAAATATTGGAAATTATTACAAACTTGGAAAAGTGACAAGTTTACCCTATGTTCAACTTGTTTTAAATGTGACCCCACTGTGACTTGTACTTACTAACATACTGTTACATGTTTACTAAGATAATATGCCTATATGTAATATATTTTGTAACCACATATTAATATTTGTCTTATATAAATGTGAGTGGCTAATAAAGCAAAAGGATATCCCATAATGGGAGCAAAAATGTATGTGGTGAAGAACAGTAGATAGTCTTAGAAACCCTCTCTTTCTGAAACTATTTATACACTCCCAACCACCAGACACAGACTCACACCCCCACACCTCCACTGCTCCACACACTTCACACAATGCCAACAATCCTCACCAAAAAAAAAAAAAAAAAAAGAACTCTAGGTACCCTATGTGTCATATAATTAATAATTACTAAAAGTATATTTATTTTCTATGTTATGGTAGTTCATGTAGAATTCATATTATAGATGCCTCTCTTACAGATTTAAATTGTAAGGAATTACTGGTTTCATATTTCATTTTTGAGTGACCACTGTATTTTTCATAAATCTTAGAGTCAAAAATATTGGTGATAGAAGAATCCTTTTTTTACATGTTGAAAAACAGAAGCTAATCTGAAAATAACACCAACACAATCAAAGGGATCTCTTTAAAAGAAACATAGGGTATAATAAAATCAATACCTAAAATATTTATTTTATCTGAATAGTACAAAGGTCTATATAATTTATTCTTACTTTTTAACTGAGTATTAACTGGTGATTTGGGGCTTGAAATAAAGATTTTTGTCATCTACTCAAAGTTTGGGATTTTAAAATACCCAAGTAGGAATCAGGAATTTATATATATATTAACTTAAATCTAATAATTAATTATTTGGAAGATGGATTGTGTGCAGTTTAGTTTAATGTGCTGCTTTTTGTTTTTTAATCTCTGAGTCTATTTTGTGGTTTATTAAAATAGCCACACAGGTATTTTAGGTATGGTATTTTTATGAAATATCTTTAGCTTCCTTTAATTACTTACCTATGTCTATCTTTATGTTTAAAGTGTAGTTCTTGGAACTAGCATATATGTGAGTTTTGTTTTGTATTGGTTTGTCTTTTAAGTAGTGGTTTAGACGATTTACATTTATGTAACTATTGATATACTGGGATGTTTTCTATTTGTCCAACTTATCTTGTCTATCTTTTTCTGCCCTTTTAAAAAAAATAAAACTAAGGATTTATTTTATCACTTTTATAGTCTTTTTAGGTATGCCTCCTTCTGATGGTTTTTCTAGAGAGTACAGAATACATTTTTTTTAAAGATTTTATTTATTTATTTGAGAGAGAGAATGAGAGAGAGCACATGAGAGGGGGGAGGGTCAGAGGGAGAAGCAGACTCCCTGCAGAGCAGGGAGCCCGATGCGGGACTCGATCCAGGGACTCCAGGATCATGACCTGAGCCGAAGGCAGTCGCTTAACCAACTGAGCCACCCAGGCGCCCCAAGAGTACAGAATACATTTTAACTTATAACAGTTTAGCTTCAAAAATTGTCCACTGCCTTATAAGGAATGATAGAAGATAAAAAAAATCTATCCCTAATTGTTGTCATATATTATGTTTCTACATATTCAATAACCCCATAATATGTTATTATTTTTATTACTTTTATTTTAAACAATTATCTTTAAAAGAGTTCAAATAAAATAATATCTAATAAACATCTTATAAATATATATAAAATATGTGAATTTTGTGATGGGCAGGATAATAGCCCCAAAAGACGCCATGAGTTAATCCACAGAACATGGGAATATGTTAGATTACCCGCATAGGGGGAATTAAGGTAGCTAACATCCGACTTTAAGGTAGGGAGATTACCATGGATTATCTTAATGGGCCCAATGTAATCAGCAATGTCCTACAAAGTGGAAGAGGGAGGCAGAAGAGGAGGTAAGCAACATTATGTGAAGAAGAACATCTAATGTTGCTAGCTTTGAAGATGCAGAAAGAAGGCCATGAACCAAAGAATGTAGGTAGGCTTTGGAAGCTGGAAAGCAAAGGTAATGGATTCTCCTCTGGAGCCTTCAGAAATGAACACAACCCTGCCAACACCTTGATTTTAGCCCAGTAAGACCAATGTTGTCCTTACAATCTATAGAAATGTGACATAATAAATTTATGTTGTTTTAAGCCACTGAGTTTATGGTAATTTGTTACAGCAGCAGCAGAAAATTAATATACAAATTTATAATAAAATTTTAAAGGCTTTTATATTCACCAAACTATTGTTGCTGGTCTTGTCATTTTTTTTCATACAGACCTGCATTTCTATCAGGGATCCTTTTGCTTCAGTCTAAAGAACTTCTTTAGGTACCCCAAGATCACGACCCTCAGATCACAACCTGAGCCGAAATCAAGAGTCTGACACCTAACCGACTGAGCCACCCAGGCTCCCCTTATGTGGGTCTTTGTAATAGATTTCTTCTTGCTACTGTAAATTCCTAGCTACTCACAGATATTGTCCATTTTTCCCCCCTTGGATAACATCAGAGTTATTTTCTAAGTCCCTTCCTGGCTATTTACACAAATGGCCCATCTCCAAGTGTTCCTTTGACAGATTGCTTTCTTGAGTGTCCAGTAATATTTGTATTATGAATAGACGAAGTAAAAGGGATCACAATAAACTATATTTTCACCTAGAAAAGGGTGCACCTTTCTGTCAGGCCTCTAGTGTGAGGAACAGAGTCTTATTTTGTAATTATCTGGATCTGGGCTTTGTTATTAGTTTAGCTAGAACTATTCACCACTACATTTACAAGTAATTTTACCACTGAATGGGGATCTCCCTTCAGATTTGAGTCTGGGAAGACTGCAAAGATCTCTTTATGCTTTATAGACCATCTACAAGCTTTCAGGACTGTGGGAGTCCCCACTCTGCTTTAGAGTCAGGTTGCCAGCTTTTGGGGCTTGTGAGGGATTATCTTGCTCTCTGGACCCACCATGGCTGGCTGTCCCTCAGATCTCCCCTCTGCTGCCCCTTCCCCAGACTCGGAGTGGGCAGGGGCTGAAGCAAGGTGGTCAGTATAGGCCTCAGATGGCTCAGAAAGATTTTTTTAGATCCCTTGCTCTGCACACAGATCCCTTGTAGCTCTGTGCACTTCTGTCTCAGAGGGCTTTCTCTAAGCAATCTCCTCTAATTCTCAATGAGAGCCGAGAAGATTTCAAAGACTTCAATTAGATTCTTTTGCCAGGCCCTTAGTCCAGAGCCATTCCTGCACATCTGTGCCTCAGCAGGGTGATATCTCTCAGTTCACTCATTCTGCTTTCAAGCTTCCGCATGAATACTTAGCAATAGCACGGGAAAGAGTTGGAAGGGGGTGTAGACAATCTTTGTTGATGAGAATTCTTGGAATTTTAAAACATCACTCTTGGCCTTTAAAACTTTTAATTTCTTCTTCCCCCTCATCTATGACAGTTTTCTCTTTCTCTCACTACTTTACCACAGATGAAGGATTAAGATCTTTTTTTTCTTCTAACAGGGGCTTATAACTTTTCGGATTTTAGTTCACTCAAGTTTCTTTTTCCTCAGCTCCCTGATGGATTTTAACAAAATTATAAGTTTCTAGTTATCTGACTCCTTGTCATTGTTAGGTTGGAAATCACTCTTCACAACTTTCTATCTCCCAAGCTGAAAGCGAAATCTAATCTGCTTTCTCAAAAGTTATGTTTACCTTATCTTTATTTTCTCTTTCAATTGTATGAATTGATTGAGTTGTGAAGCTAATTTCACAATGAGGTAACTGCATATTTTTGCTGTCCTAGCTATTATTTTTCTATTTAGAAACATGCAGATAAAGTTCCTACATGTTATATATCTAGAAATGGATGCATGTTTACACTTAATATTCTAAGTAGTAATGAATATATAAAGCACTCCAGGTCATTTAGTTATAACAGATGGTATTGGCAAAAGCCAATAAATGAAGGAACTAGATGATTGAATCTAGAAGGCTGAATTACACTGAATTTCTATCTAAATTTCCCTTATTTTGATAGAAAAACCACCTTATTTTGATAAGGAAAAATTTACCTTATTCAATTATTGATTTATAATGATTTCCTCCTTACCTGGTCTTCACATATTTATTGTTATAACACAATTCTCAATTACAAAATAGCATGCACTTTTTTCCTTTTCTAGAGCATTTACTATCTTGTTGTAAGTCAAAATTACTATTTGATCTGACACAAACGAACCTTTATAGCTTGCAATCCTTCATCTAATGTTCTCTGAAGCAGACGTGCTGTCTTTGCCCCTCAGGAGATTTTTCTAGTTCTTTTGCTTTCTGGTAAGTGAACCAAACAATCAATTCTTTCTTTATTTTATACTATTTTTTATTTATTTGAGATCATCCATATTTGTCCTGGCATTTCCCAATGTTCTGTCATCTGTCTAGCTACCAGTCTGTCAAGAGCATTTTTTCCAGTTGTTGCAGTTACTCTTTTGTGAGAAGAGCTTCAAAGGATAACTGATTTTATATCATAGTAACACAAGAGGGAAGAGAGGAATGTCCCCGGATATTTCAGTGGCTTGGAAGTAAAAATTATTTATTTTATTAATTAATTAACAGAACTGATGGTATTGAACCATCAAATTATAATTCATATTTCAAAACGGTTTCACCTTTATTCTGGTACATATAACTTCTTACATGAAAAGAATAGCCTGAAGACTGATGTCAAAGAAATATTTGCCTCTGAATTCTATAGCTTTCTTATGAAAAGAAAGAAAATACTAGAGTGAAGAAAATCTCTTTTTCTCTCTCCTTCTTCCTCCTGAGTTAGAAACAGTCTAACAGAACTTCCTTCAGTATATCGACTATTATTCTTATTTCAAAAGTTACAAGTCTTGGAAGTTCTACCTAAATTTAAAACTAGATATTTTTTGATAATGATCTAATTGTACCCAACTTTCTTTCCAGAGTCTTGGGAGTCATCTTGTTTGGGGAAGATGTACCTAACCATCAAGCTTTTCAAAATCCTAACCATTGGTTCATAAATGATTTTACTAAATGAATAACCCTGAAATTCTCACAAACATAAACAGCTATATCTGTACACTTTACACTCTATTCTGAACATTTCAAATCCCCAGGCTTGTAAACCTTGAGGTTTTATTCCAGAAGGATCATAAAGTTGTATATTGTAGAGGGGGAGAAAAGGCATAGGTAATTTCATCAGGACAGGTGATAACATTCTTTTCATGACTTTGTTTTGGAAAAAGTGGCCATTGCATATTGAATGATTTAAAAATGCAAGACTAAGAGAGAAAAATAAAGCTAAGGCTGCCTGAAAATTCACTGAAGTAGCTCATAGCAAGAAACACAATGATGCCTATGCTGACTTAGTTGTACTCCAGAGCAAGAAGGGATTATTAATATCACCATTTGAGTTTCCTCAAGCATCTGCATATGCAATATCATTTAGCAATAGAGAGTATCCAAGCTTTGGTGTACGTGGTTAACCTTTGCAAATACTTGTGTTAACTTGCTTCTTTTTTTATACACAATTTATTTTATTTTATTTTTAAATTTATTTTATTTTTTGCAGTTTTTTTTAAAGATTTTATTTATTTATTTTTTTTAAAAGATTTTATTTATTTATTTGAGAGAGAGAGAATGAGAGACAGAGAGCATGAGAGGGAGGAGGGTCAGAGGGAGAAGCAGACCCCCCGCTGAGCAGGGAGCCCAATGCGGGACTCGATCCCGGGACTCCAGGATCATGACCTGAGCCGAAGGCAGTCACTTAACCAACTGAGCCACCCAGGCGCCCTAAAGATTTTATTTATTTATTTGCGAGAGAGAGAATGAGAGAGAGCACATGAGAGGGGGGAGGGTCAGAGGGAGAAGCAGACTCCCTGCCGAGCAGGGAGCCCTATGCAGGACTCGATCCGGGGACTCCAGGACCATGACCTGAGCCGGAGGCAGTCGTTTAACCAACTGAGCCACCCAGGCGCCCTATTTTTTGCAGTTTATTTTAAATGAATACCTTGTATTTGGTGAATGTCCACAAGTGGATGATAGTGTTCAAAGTATTTTAAAACATGAACTTGCATGTTTTTACTCTTTCTATATTTTGACATTTTCCTTCCTCAGGAAAGACATGGCAGGGTCTCAAGAATATATCAAGCAAGGCTAATAGCAATGATCAAAACCCTGGAATTCTTTTTTTTTTTTTTAAAGATTTTATTTATTTATTTGAGAGAGAGAGAATGAGAGACAGAGAGCACGAGAGGGAAGAGGGCAGAGGGAGAAGCAGACCCACTGCTGAGCAGGGAGCCTGATGAGGGACTCGATCCCGGGACTCCAGGATCATGACCTGAGCCGAAGGCAGTCGCTTAACCAACTGAGCCACCCAGGCGCCCCAAAACCCTGGAATTCTTAATACTTTTTCACTTGAACATGCCATCCCCCAAATCTGAGCTCTTACAATTTCTTCAGGTAGTTGAGAAGATAGATGTGAAATAGGGTGTGTGGAGGAAGTTTAACTTGAAAAATAGCATGTTGAGAGAAAGATTCTCTCTAAAGCCAAAAAAGAGATTTATTGTGGCTATGCAGAATAAAGAGAGGTCTTGAACTCCTGGGGCAATTTGAGAAGCTTTAGTACAGTTCCCTAAGAACAGGGAAAAAGGCATGGATACACAATTGTTGTTCTAAGAAGACTGGATCATAGGTTTTTTTGCAAACATGATTGTAAAGCCACTAAGGCCCTGAATACTTCTGGTGTAGGGACAGTGAATGTCTTGTAGTAATATATGTTAACAGCTAGTTAATGTCAGCAATCCAGAGAGCCCCACCCAGACCACTGGTCTATGTCTCCCCTCTGTCTTAGTATTGTTTAGTATTCTAAATCTCTGGGATGACCTAAGAAAAGGGAACAATCAAAACCAAGAATGACTAAGGTTGCAGTCCTTTGGATTCAGTGGTGAGATTCTTAAACTGGATTACTGAAAAGAAATAGCTATTTCTCATATACTTGACTTTGTCAAATGAGATTTAAAAGTCTTATGTATAATTGAGTGCACAATATGCCAATGAGTTGGTAGAAGTATTAATTTCCAATGTGCTTTTGTTGTTTGAATGAAATACCCTTTAATGTTCTTTAGGCAACTAAGTGTTAATTACCTTCAGATGCTAACTTGGCTTCAGCATCATGTCAACTTCCCTTTCAAAAATGCAATCTCTCGAAATTTAGGTCTCCTACTCCCCTGCCACCTTGCTCCTCCCCTTCATGTATCATAAGATCTCACTGATATGAGGAATTCTTAATCTCAGGAAACAAACTGAGGGTTGCTGGAGTGGTGGGGGATGGGAGGGATGGGGTGGCTGGGTGATAGACATTGGGGAGGGTATGTGCTATGGTGAGCACTGTGAATTGTGTAAGACTGTTGAATCATAGATCTGTACCTCTGAAACAAATAATACATTACATGTTAATAAAAAAAAAAGAAGAAGATAGTAGGAAGGGAAAAATGAAGGGGGAGAATAGAAGGGGGATACAAACCATGAGAGACTATGGACTCTGAGAAACAAACTGAGGGTTCTAGAGGGGATGGAGGTTGGGGGGATAGGTTAGCATGGTGAAGGGTATTAAAGAGGGCATGTACTGAATGGAGCACTGGGTGTTATACACAAACAATGAATCATGGAACACTACATGGTGATTAACATAACATGATAAAAAAAAAGAAAAGAAAAAAAAAAAACCCAATCTCCTCAGACTGAAAAGAACTTTAATAGATACTTTAAAACTCAGTCATTGGGCACCTGGGTGGCTCAGTCATTAAGCGTCTGCCCTTGGCTCAGGTCATGATCCCAGGACCCTGGGATAGAGCCCCACATCAGGCTCCCTGATCGGCGGGAAGCCTGCTTCTCCCTCTTCCACTCCCCCTGCTTGTGTTCCCTCTCTCGCTGTCGCTCTCTCTCTCTCAAATAAATAAATAAATAAAATCTTTAAAAAAGAATAAAGAACAGTTTAGCATGGTTCATATATCCTTCACCAAACTTTCCCTAACATTGACATCTTACACAAGTGTGATAGAAGTATTGAAAACAAGAATGATCATTATTAATGGATAGACAATGACATTTCATGTTAAAGCACAAGCCACCTTATCCCTGCTCATTTACTATGTAACTTTATAATTTGTCTATTGTATGTCTAACTTCTCATCTTCAAATTAAAAACTGAAGTACCACTGCTTTGTTTTCTTGGCCCTAAAATAGATAATCTCTACAATGTAATTATTTCTTCAGAGAGACATCATAGTGTCAGGCAAAGGAAATAGGAACCAATGAAGCCTGAGCATAATTTAATAGTTGTTTGGCTATTTCATCAACTATTTTAGGCTATTTTAGGTAACTGTGAACTGACCATATTTCCTAACACAGTAATTGAGTACCAGTTATAGGACAGACTGGGGATACAGGAAAGATAAGATTTACTCTTCTCCATCAATGGGAGTATAGCGTAGTGGATTGCCAAATGAGTTCTCACAATTGATTTGTGTGTAGTATGAAATGTGGAGCTTCTAGAAAGATGATGAGTAGAGAAGGAAGTACACCCATGTGCTTTTTGCAGATATGAAACAGTCTAAAAAAGATTAAATGCTTTTCCAATGTTCACATTTTCATGATAATTCTCATCTCTCCAGCAAGCATCTCACTTGGATAGCTGTTAATCCAGGTTTCTGAGGAAGTTACTTTATATAAGTCTAAAAGTTTTGGGTCTATGTTTTATGTCAACAAACCTTTAAGAGAGACATTATTGAAAAGTGTAATTCAAGGCTTACTTAAAGTGCATTAAGGCAATAAAGCAAGATTATAATAATTGAAGAGTATACTAAAATTTACTAAAATAGCACTGTGTGAAAGATTAGGAAATTTCATTAAAAGTAAATAGCAAAATTTGTTGCAAAAAAATGGTGATGACCAACCAGAGTAATAGCATTCTATGCCTGGATATGTCAAATTCAACTTAGATCTGAAAGCATTTAAATCACATTTTTATCTATTCTGTATGTATGTATGTATCTGTCTGTCTGCTTGTCTTTCATCTGACTAATTGGGATAGTTGATACAAGTAAGAAGCAAAGTAAGAAGGGACTTCATGTATCATTTCCTCGTAAGTTTTCCTTCTCATTGTTTAAACAATACTATTGAAGGTAATGCATTTCATATTAATCAGCTCAGGTGCCATAATAAAATACCATAGAATGGGTGGCTTAAATGACAGAAACTTATTTTTTCACAGTTTTGGAGAGTGGAAGTTCAAAATCAGTGTGCTAGCATGGTTGGGTTCTAGTGGCAACTCTTTTCCTGGCTTATATAGGTAGGCTTTCTCCTTGTGTACTGACATGGCAAAGAAGGAGAGCAAGAACAAGATCCCTGGCATTTCTTCTTATAAGGCATCAGTTCCATCATTATGGCCCATCCTCATGACTTCATCTAAGCCTAATTATCTCTCAAAGGTCCCATCTCCAAATGCCATTACATTAGAGGTTAGTGCTTCAACAAATATATTTTGGAGGTACACAATTCAGTCTCTAGGACTTTTCTACCTGAGACAGACTATGAATTGAAATTGAAAATAAAAGCATATAAAGGTCTGAATTTACACTGATACCTGTGTGAATAGAGATGAGTATAATTAGAGTGAGGTAAGAAGTGTGGTGAATTGTTATTAATAGCAGGCTATCAACTTCAAAAACCTATGCCTTAAAGACACCACATCAGAGCAAGTTTTGTAAAGACTGCAATGTTTTAAAGACTATGGCACATCAGAGAAAAACAAATGAGAGGCATACTGAAGAAAGGCTTATCTTTGAGTGTGATCCGTTGGTGATAGAACAAATCACTTAAAAAATCTTAAGACCCAGAAAAGTGTAATTTCAATTTTTAAATAGGATCAAAAGAAAAAAAGTAATCAATATCAGAATATTAAGAATTTAGGGCATAAAACACTGATGACATATTAGCATTGATTTAAGAAAATAGCACATTGATCATCTGTTTCCAAAAAAATAAATACAAAGCTAAATTATCCCTGAAAGATGCATACAAATGGGACTCCAACAACTAAAATAAAACAAAACAATCACAGAAACAGACACAATAAACCATAGACAATCTGAACTTGATAATAGTCAGTTTTTTACAGACATGTTATCAATTAGTGAAAGTCAATTAGTAACTTTTTCAAGGTGTTATAATAACTTCTAACCTCATTCCTCCCTCCTTAAGAGTTGTCAAATGCAAAGGCAATAGCTGTTAAGTTGAATAAAATGGGCCCACACTCAGCTGAAGAATTCTCTGTCTGTTGTAAGTAATCTTAGACACTTTGTTATGAATAAGAGGTGAAAGCCAACATTATAGAATCTCATTTTTTGCTTGCTTTTCTCATTTCAATTAATTATCTAGAAGCACAATCAACTTAGCATGCTTCCTTTAGAAATCCCTTCTCTATGGCACTGCACCACAAAGCAGACAGTTTAACTAGATGTTTTTATTAGGATGCAATTAACACTTGGTGCCCAAAAAAGCATCTAATCCATCTTTTTATTTAGCTCAAGTGAAGAAGCACCACATAAGGCTTCCACAGCAAGGTTCTGATAGTGGAAGAGTGTTGACAGCCCATGTGTCCTTTGATGACAAGAAATTGTAGTATAAACAGACATATTTTAAAATCCTCTGAATAAAAATGCATTTGATAATAGAAATATCTAAAACCTATCCATTTCAAAAACAGCTAAAAAAAGCTATGAACTTTTACCCAAAGTTTTAGGGGTGAATAAAAGGACAAAGTTCTTCTTTATAAATTCTCACAAAAATACCACTCCAAATAGATTTATTATTGAGAATCATATTTTAGATCTAGATGACAGTGTGTTTGTGGGCTACTCCAATTTTTGTGTTGAGGTTTGGCTTTAATCCACTGAATCATGCAGAATTTGATATAACTAGAGATTTAAAATTAAGTTGGTGATAATTCTGTTAATATACACACAACACATAATTAATATGCTCTCAATCAGCTTATTTTTAGTTTGTTTAGTAAAACATGTTCCATATTTATTAAAAGCATATCATTATATTCATTCTCCATGGAGTAACTAGAGGAAATGGGAATGAACTCAATGGGTATCATTGATAAATATGGGGAGAGACCACAGAAATATAGTAGACTAAACAATGTTCACTATCCATTGATTTATGTAGAAAATTCTGACTCCCAGTTACATTATCTATCAGAGACACTATAAAGAGAACTCCATCTAAATATTTTCTGAAATGGTTTATTACTAAATATACTATCATTGAATAAAAACCATTGAATTATTTGGAGTCTACATTTTTATTTTTAATATTATCCTAATTATTGTCACAGTATCTATTTAACACTTAAAATTTTTCCATGTTTCTTGTTATGCACTTTGTGAATTATTTCACTTAACCAAACAAACCTATGGATTAAGTAGTACTATTACACTCCATTTTATAGAAAAGTAAACAAGTTTAGAAAGAATATAACTGATTTGACCATAGTGTCATGTTTGATGCAGATTTCACACACACACACACACACACACACAGAGTGTGTATAATCTAAGACATGAATTGGGAAGAGTAAAGTAACTGGCATTCAATGATGATCATGTAGCAGGTTATTCATCTATTATCCTCCCACATCTCCCCTTTCAGTATTTCTCAGCTCTTCCTTCTTCATCATATTCTCCAAACACACAAATAATCTCTCATAAATTGTTAACTGAGAAAGCTCACTGACAGTTGTGTCCTATAAGAGTCAATATGCTCATAAATTTTTTCCTAACAATAATGAACCAAAAAGCATAAATATTTGTCCCATAAACATGAACCAGTGAGTATTGAAACATCAATTTTTCACTCACTCATCCAGTCAAAAAATATTAATTTGAACTAAGAATAATGGTAGAGCCTAGAAACAATGTGGAAAACAAAGCAAAACTGCTCCCTATACTCACAGAGCCCACTACTTTTATAAAAACGTATTGAATGGGTATCATTGATACCCATTGGTATACTGGAATGCTCACCAGTAAATACATATATACTATAATAAAAGAGAAGTAAAGGATGCTCTGAGAGGGAAAACCAGAAGCATCTAAGCTTCTCTGGGAAGACAGGGAATACTTCACTGAAGAATATGGGACTGAAGTTGAAAACTTAAGAATAAAAAAAGAGCTTTGAAAGAGAAACATTGAGGGAAGAATGGTACAGGCAGAAAAACACAGCTTGTGCTGTCCATGGAAGAGGTAGAGAAAGAATATAAGGCGGCTGGAACCTAAGCAGATAGAGAATGGCAAACCATACTGCTTTAGAGGAAAGCAGGAACTAGGTAATGTCATTCTTTTTAAACTATGGTTAAGTATTTGAGAATGGGAGTTCATTGAAAGCTTGTGGTGACGATGAGCATGACTCATTTATACCCCAGCTGCTGAATAGAAATTAGAAATGAACAATGGAAAGGTTATTAGAAGGTCATTGCAATAGTCCAAGAAGGAAAGATGGTGGTTTGAACTATGTTCACACAATGTTAAAGGAAACAATAGAAGTTAAATGAGATATGAACAGATTATTAAAGATTAAAAGAGGAAGCAATTGAGAGCAACTGATGGGATTCTGGCTGGAGTGCTTAAGCAGATCATGGTGGCACTTGTTCAGTGTAGAGATGCTGAAGGATGAGTAATTTTGAGGAAGAGATGATAGGTTCACTTTGTGATACGTGTTTGAGATATCTAAAAGACTAATAAGTGAGGCTACAATGGAAACAGTCTCCTATAATAGTCTAGGGTTCAATAGATGTTTAATTTCTGTACGGATTTAGAGATCATTAGTATATTGATAAAAACTGAACAACTACAAAATGATGAGGTTCTCTAAGTAGTAAGTGTATAGGGAGAAGAGAAAAATGCTTTGTGCATAGGGAAAATTTAAGTGTTGTTTGGAGGAGGGTTTCCTTTAAAGGAGACTGAGAAGAAGTGAAAAGAGGTAGGAAAGAAAACGAGGAGGATGGGAAAGCTAAAGGCACAGTGTTACGTTACAATAATGCAGTTTTCAATGTGTAATGCTGTACTGAAAGGGCAAATAATGTAAGGACAGGTCGACAGCCAATGAAGTTAGTAATGTGG
Source organism: Mirounga angustirostris (assembly GCF_029215605.1). Classification (NCBI taxonomy): domain Eukaryota; kingdom Metazoa; phylum Chordata; class Mammalia; order Carnivora; family Phocidae; genus Mirounga; species Mirounga angustirostris. The sequence continues at coordinate 50,898,223 of NW_026991709.1, read as the reverse complement.
AGTTATTCACTTCTTCCAAAGATAATCTCTCTTCATTTCCTAGGTGTATGACATAGTTTTACTGAGACTAATATGATTACTTTCAGCTTCAATTTCAATTGCTATTTCATCTAAATTTGTTAGAATAACATCCAGCAGTTCTCATTCATATAGCCATGGCAACAGGCAACTAGTTAAACACTTGAAGCCTACCAGTTCACACAGTACTCTTATATTTGTGAGGCAAGGTAGATGATACTGATAAACATAAACTATTACTTGATGTGTGCCTGATAAATCTATAACACAACCTTCCATTTGAGTCTTGCCCCAGAGTTAGTTAGGCACCTTCTATGTGGAATTCCTTGGGCTTTAAAATAGTTATATTATGAACATTCTTTCTTTCTAAGGGACAACCTTCATAGCCCAAATTCTCATCAGCATTCAAAAATATTCTAATGATAATGTAGGCATGATAGGCAGTTGGCAAGGCATTTTGTTTATTGTTGGCTAGTGTGTACTGGTGTGGTGGGGGTAATTTCTGGAACTGCTCAAATTTCCCCTCCCTAAACATAGCCCTAACTGACCCAGCATGGGAAACAGAAGACTGTTCTGACACTAGCCTTCCCAGAACAAGATGAAATCAGCACTGGGTTAAAGAGTTTGAGGGAATGACTCAAGGGCAGATCTCATGGGAGGTCTGACAAGACCAATGCCATCAGTTTCAGATGCTGCCTTTGAGAATCTGTTGAATGTTATAAAGGTGTGTATTTTTGCATATTTTCTAGACACACAGCATTATTTATGAGCTGATAACCACTGTTTAGACATAGACTTTTTAAAATTGCATGTTATCAAGGAAATTGCTTTTTTTCTCTTTTAGCAATGTTTCTCAATGTTGGGAGGATTCTGTAAAATGTACTGCTATCCAGAAGTCATCTCTGGAAAGTGCAGCTCAGTATTGCAGGAGTAAAGCCCAGGACTCTGTACTTTTAAACGTTTCACGCAAATTTCGAATGCGTATTTCTGGCTGGGAATTACTGGAATGCTATCAAAGCACTTGGCTAATATTACTGATGGCTTCTTTGTGGCTGCATCACTGGCTTAGTGAAATGATCTTTTTGCACACTGGAAGATTCTGCAGAGAAATACTTCCAATGCTGAAAATAAAAGTAACTTTTGGCTGTAAAAGTGGCTCGATCCTATCCCTTTGAGGCAAGATAATAAATCTCTATGAATTTGTCCCTGAGGAAAAATTTTCATTTTCAGAACACTTTGCCACTTTTATAATGGGGGAAAGAGCAATAAAATGCTTGTGGCAAAACAGCAATTCAGAGCTCCACTTACTGACTTCTTTTGAACCAAAGTTGATGGTGTCAGTGAAAATTGTCCTCCTTTTAGTAACCAAAGACTGCATAATGTTTTCAAACTTTATTTCTGTTAAGAACGATGAAGATATTTTCATCAACTTCAGAAAAGAGAAACATGCAAGTCAATATACCTATGTATCCATCAATCATTTTAATAAGAGAATGACAAAAGTTTATAATTTGTTAGAAAACCCATGGCCTTTTTGATCATTTTGAAGGATGTTAGGTATGAATCCTTTATCATGCACAAGCCCAGGTAACAATGATTAGCTTCAATGTCAGAGATAACTTCTACACCATTTATAGATACACTTGTATCTGTGAAAAAGCCTTTTAAATGCCAATTCACCTTCCTTATTTGGAAAACCAGATATGTGGAGATATTTTCACACTGTGTAACATTTAGCATGTTCAACCTGGGTTCAACAAACTAAAGCCCCCAAGTAAAATATACTGGCTTCCTATTTTTTATAAATAAAGCTTTATTGAATCATAGCCATGCTCATTCATTTACACATTGTTTATAGCTGCTTTTTCATTACAATGGGGTGTGGAAGTTGTGGCAGAGACTATATGGACCACAAAACCTTAAATGCTTACCATATGGTCCTTAATAGAAAAAATTTGCTGACTCCTATTTCAGACCATTGGTAACACAATATTCAATTGAAAATTGCTTTGACTCTAATGGATTGATTAGCTTACATAACCTGAGATAGGTGGACCCTAAAATGAATATTTTTCTGTCAAAATAATATCATTCAGGACTCAACTCGTTTATAATATCTCTGTACATGGTCACAAGATGATTTTAATTATTTAAAGCAACTTATATAGACCATGTAACATCCCCTAGTTATGAAGAAAGGTATTTTATTTTTGATGTGTGTGGGTGCATTCTTTCTATCAGAGAGAAAATCCTTTTCCTAGAAGTCTCCAGCAGACTCACTTTGGGTTCCATTGGGCACTATTTAGTGACATAAACCTACCTAATAAAACACAAGCTGGAAGAATGTAATTACCATAACTGACTTAGGGGCTGGGAGATAATCAACTGTATGCAATTGGTGCTCTGTCAGCAAGGGCAAGTTAGTGGATGGGTGTGGGCTAGACATCCACCAATGTCTGCCAAAGAGCCCCAAAACACTCGGATAGATCAGTGTTTGGATCTCTGCTCTCATGTTTCCTAGCTGTGTAACGAGCCTCTGAATTTATTTGCAAATAGTGATAATGTCATCTTTAGTCTTTTTATGTGATGTGAAAATGTGATAACATGTAAGTATCTAGCACATGGCCTCAATTTCCCAACTTCCCCCTCGGACAAATGTCATGAATATTAAGGCATCCAATTTTTTCACCTAGTCCTCACATCATCCCTGTGACTTTTGGAGTTGCCATCAGTGAATCTGTATGAAAAATGTGTAAGTCCAGTCACACATAATGGTTAGTTATTAAAGAGGCTGGACTGTCTGTATCCTTGCATACATAGGACCAAGCTTGCATTCATTTTACAGAGCACTCTGAGATTTCAAGTCAGATGCCTTCTCTGCTGCCTAAAAACTAAAGTTTCTTTGGATTTATTTAAACTTCAAATTGTGAGCCTACTTCAGCCAAAATATTTTCCCTTGGTAATAAAAAGGTAGGCAAATGAGTCATAGTCATATATATTTTAAATTTCTCATAAGACAAATGGCCTGAATGTTTACAGCTTCCAGTTCTTTTTCTAAAAATTTTTAAAACACATAACCATGATTTTATTCAAGAATGAATTCAGACAGCCAAGGATACTTTCCTGCTTTCTTCTGGGGTCAAAATACATTTTATTTATTTTTCTATTTCTATTATATTCACTTAGGGAAGAAAGAAAATTAGGATTATGAATAAATGAATTTAAGTTCATGAGAGTTATCTCTTTAAGACTGACATAATTCTGTGGGTTAATTTTCATGAATTATGTGTGTTACAATAAAGATTCCACCAAAGTCATCAGTAGAAAGTACATTGTAACCAAAAACAATGATTTATATATGGCTGATATGGTTCTATTGGATTATTCCCAATACTTCATCTATAAATGAAGAAACATTCACAAACATATGGACATTTTCATCAGGACTATAATTCAAATTATGTTTAAATCTGGTATCCGATGTCTACATACAATTTTATAAAGTAAATTAAATAAAAATACCAAATAATTGGACCTTATTCCTTGGTGTACAAAATGTTTCCTCTGGCTCTAGTCAACTTAGAATCTAAGGAATAGAACATAATGTTTTCATGATTTGTTAAACATAATCTCTGTATGTGTGTGTGTGTGTATATATAATTTTATATTTACATAATATGATTTACATATAGACAGAAGGAAGGAGAGAGAGAGAGAAACTTTATCTGGTTTGATTGAATGTCTTTTGATTAATGGATTCATCTTTAAGAGTCAAGAAAAAACTATTAAATTAACTAATAAAATCTACATACATACATTTATTAAGAGAGACAATTACATACTGATTAAAAGTAAGGACTTTGAAATTTGAGGATATATTCCACATCTATTTATTAGCTGTGTGGTTCTCTTAACTTCAGTTTCCTTATCTGTAATATTGGATAATAAGAAGAGCTACCACATAGAGTTGTAAGAATTGAAAGAGGAGATGAATTTAAAGCACTTAGAAAGATACCGAGCATAGAATAAGTGGTCAGTAAAAATAAGTTAATGCCACTCTTATTAATACTATTATCACTAGTATTATAATTCCATGTTGGAGAAGCAAAGAATAAACAAGCATTGACTAGACTTCAAGGTGCTAGAGAAAATAAAATGTTTGTTTAAAATGACTAAAAGCAGGGCACCTGGGTGGCTCAGTCGTTAAGCAGCTGCCTTCGGCTCAGGTCATGATCCCAGTGTCCTGAAATTGAGTCCCGCATTGGGCTCCCTGCTCAGAGGGAAGCCTGATTCTCCCTCTCCCATTCCCCCTGCTTGTGTTCCCTCTCTCGCTGTGTCTCTCTCTGTCAAATAAATAAATAAAATCTTAAAAATAAAATAAAATGCCTAAAAGCATAAAAATCATTAAAAAATAAATAAAAAACAAGGAAAAAAGTAAAAATAGTATTTCTTCATTATATTAGATATTATATAAAGATACATGTATATACAAATGCATGATAATGTATTGATATCATGTATATGATGTATATCATATGTATATGATATTAGTACGTATCAGTACATATCATGTATATGATATCAGTATATATATATATATATAATATCACTACATTATTATACCAATACATATATAAGTACTATATATATATATACATATATATATAAATATATTCACCAGTACATTATTATACTGGTATTTGTATATAATAAAAACATAAAGATGAATTTACCAGCAAAATTGATACAGCTGTGTACAGAATTACCATGAACAAAAAGATAATGACAAATAAGGAAGTGAGGTTAAGAGGCCTGAGGAATAAAGGAATAAACTACGGATAAATATCAAGGAAGATTTCCATAATAAGGAAATTGGGAGAATAGGGGTAATGAAGTGGAGACAAATAATTAGACATAAAGACTGAGATGGTGAGGGGTGCCTGGGTGGCTCAGTTGGTTAAGCGACTGCCTTCGGCTCAGGTCATGACCCTGGAGTCCCTGGATCGAGTCCCGCATCAGGCTCCCTGCTCAGCAGGGGGTCTTCTTCTCCCTCTGACCCTCCCCCTTCATGCTCTCTCTCTCTATCTCATTCTCTCTCTCAAATAAATAAATAAAATCTAAAAAAAAAAAAAAGACTGAGATGGTGAATGAATGAAAGAGTGAAGTGATGAAATAAAGTAAATCTTCATAGTCAGTAACTGTACCAAGTAGGATATAAGAAAAAAAGTAAGGCATACAATGGAACAATTTAAATGGCATAGCAAGTATCAATATGGATACACATTCAAAAGAATGCTTTTGAGTTTAAAATGGGTCAAAAGGATACAGCTAGTGTTCAAAGTTAAAGTCATATTTGGAAATAGTATACACTGGATTTAGTACGGCTGATGAGAGGTATGAGATTTAAGCTGTATATCAAATATTGTATGCCTTCGAAAAAATAACTTAAAAAAGGACTGAAACCAATAGAACAAAATATTAACATTACTGTACTGGTAGTGGTTGGTGCATAAGAGTGTGCATTTTAAATATTTCTGTGCATTTAAAATATTTCCAAAAAATTTAATTGTTCAGCCCTAATGAGATTTAGGAATTTACAAAAGACGGTTCTTGAGAAAAAAATCTTATGGGGGAATTCTTCATTAATTAGGGGGTTAACACAAACCTTTGGGAATAGAAATAATTTTTTCCCCAAAGACTCAAATAAGATGACTTATAAGGAATGTACCTTATCGCTCAGAAAATTAGGGAGCTATGTCGTTTTGCCAGGAAATGAAACTGTGGTTCCAGAAAGTCTAAGAATTTTAGTGCTGATACGTATTCTATTAAGGGTCATTTCAAGAGACATTTAAAAACCAGATGCTCCAAATTCAACTTTTACCAGCACAATTATAAAAATAATTTAATGGGAAGAATCTATAGACAGTTTTCTTGAAAATTAAAAATGTCCTTACTGAGAATATAAATGTTGAAGTTGAAACAATGAGAACACATGCAAACTGACTAAAACAAAATCACACAAATGTTCTTTCTCTATGCTTCAAGGCAAAAATTTGTTCCTATATGAACAGAATAAAATACACAAACTACTATAGTATATGCAATTGTTTCACTGTATTTCCTGTTTGCAATGTGGTCAAGGCTCAATGATAAAAGCAATTTTGTAAAGGTAAGGGCCATATAGAACAGGATATCAGACCAGTGAATCAAGTCCCTTCTGTTTTCATTCTTCCCTGCTATTCTTACGTTGACACAGCAGAACCTTTCTAGAAGCAGGAGTGAGCACAGCACTTTTAGTGGTGTCATCTTTCAGTCATGATGTTAGGCTAAGGTCCCTTCTCCTTGCTTCTGGTGACTGAGGGAAGTTGCTGATCAAATTTTAAAGACCTTCCAGCATTACGCCAAAGACAGTCTGTTTCTTAGAGGCATGATGAGGAAGATAGAGAATAGAATTATCTCTTTATGTTTTTAAAGTGTTGTTTCCTTTTTTTTAATTTTTGGTTTTTAAAACTTTGCACTCATGTATATATTCATTGTAGATAAATTGTGATGTACTGAAAAATATCTATACTTTACCCATATCTATTTCTAACAACTAAAATCTCACCAATGAGAAATAACCGTTATTAACACGCTATTCAAATACATATTCATACATATTATTTTTAAAATATAAATTGCCTCCTATTTTTCAAGTAATTTTGCAATTCATTTTTATTCTTTGGCTTAAGAATATAGGACAAATGTCTTCTTATACAAATACATATTTATCAACTTCTGGCCATTTAATTACCACCAGTTTAACTTATTTCCATTGTATTTTAAGGTACATTCTGGTACAAATACCCTTCCATGTGAAATAAATGTGAAGTACAGATACTACAAAAGAAGTCTATGTAGAAATAAATCATGATAGTCCTCAATCATAGAACTTCTTTTGTTCTGACCTTGAAGAGCTGATCTGAAAGCCAAGTCTCAATCATATTTGTCTTTTAGAAACATTACTCCAAGCCCTTATTCCTGGACACATGAATTCCAAACAAAAGGTATCAGTTCTGAGTGAATAAGACAACATTTACTGTCCTATTCTCAAGAGCCCACAAATGCATGCCAATTGTAAGAACGGAGTCTTTAATTAACAAGATGATAATGATGACCATCATCATTATGACAATGCTGATAATACTATATGAAATATGGAACCTGAGTTAATGGACTGTGAATTTGGTAGATACTAATATTGCAATAACATTTTGTGAGGTTCGCTCAAATATATAAACCTGATGCCTCCTTTTTAACAGTCTTGAGGCTGTTAATAAATAATAAAATCAAAAGGTTATACTTTAAAATTTGTATTTATTAAGTAATCTCTATCCCCAACGTGGGCTTGAACTGATGACCCAGAGATCAAGAGTTGCATGCTCTACTGACTGAGCTAGCCAGCTGCCCACAAAAGATTACACTTTAATGTGGTTGGCTATTTATGGTTATGAAGGTTTTGTGAAAAAGTAAGTACAGTTGACTCTTGAACAACAAGGGGATTAGGGGTGCTTGACCCCCCTACTCAGTAAACAATCTATATATAACCTTGACTCTCTCAAAATTTAACTAATAGCCTACTATTTTTTTTAAAGATTTTATTTATTTATTTGACAGAGAGAGAGAGAGCACAAGTAGGCAGAGAGGCAGGCAGAGGGAGAGGGAGAAGCAGGCTCTCCGCTGAGCAAGGAGCCTGATGTGGGGCTCGATCCCAGGACTCTGGGATCATGACCTGAGCCGAAGGCAGCTGTTTAACCGACTGAGCCACCCAGGCGCCCCACTAATAGCCTACTATTGACTGATGGTATTACCGATAACAGTTAATTAGCACATATTTTGTGTATGTATTATATACTGTATTGTTAAAGCAAGCTAGAGAAAAGAAAAATGTTATTAAGAAAATCATAAGGAAGAGAAAATACATTACCATACTTCATTTATCAAAAAAAAAAAAAAAAAAAACAATCTGTCTATAAGTAGACCCACACAATTCAAGCCTGTGTTGTTCCAGAGTCAACTTGTATCTGTTATAGAGCTACTTCGCCAGCATGTCGTTAGTATAGATCCATTTGGATAGTTGTAAAACTGAGGAATTGTAGTACGGATATATTATAGGGATAAAAAGTAGTGCTAAGTATTGTCCCCTAATTCTTACCAAACTCAGAAAATATCAGTCCAACCATCTATCTATAACAGGTAATATTTAACTTTGTGTATGTTTTTTTGTAATTGTAAAATAAAGACTTTTTGATAATTACCAGATTGCTATAAAAGTTAAGATTTGCCAGTTGTTTTAAGCAAGATGTGAGTGCAGTTGAAGAGGGGTTTTATTCTTGCTCTTAAATAATTACTTTTATTAAAATAAATAGATAAATTGGAAGCAGCTGATATCACATGCTACTTTTTTTACCCTGTGTTTGAGATTGTACAGAAGTGATATAAGGAATATGGGCTGTTGAGAAAAGCTGGAAGGGATAGTATTCTTCACCAAAGTAGGAATCAGTGTCCAGATGAACAGAGTGGTCTGCACAATGTCATACTCTTATGTACTATATTATCAATTACAACAGATGGTATAATTGGAAGGACAAAATAATCATTAATTACAAAGCACTCTTCCCCAGGCTTTCCAGAATAAAGCATGCACTGTAGGGAGTATGCTTATGGAGTCTCATCTAGTATTCATGAAGATCAGCTACTCTAAACCTAAAATGAATGACAAAAAAAGAGTACTAACCCTTAAGTATAAATCAGCCCTAACATAAATTTTTTTCCCCCTAAGATACTGGAATACTTCTTACAAAAGTTGATAATCATAAATAACAAGTTTGCAACTGGTTGTTGCTATTTTAATCTTTACTGCTCCAAAAGAAGACATGTTTAAAACCAAGCAATCATGGAATTTAACTCATCTTTTGAAGTTTCCCTTTTATGACAGCAATGTTTACTGAGCACCTGCTGTGTTCTAAGCATTGCTGTAGGTGTTGGAGACACAACAGTGAGCAAGAAAGACACTATTCTTATCCTATTCTTTTGAAACTAGCAGTGAAGACAGGTAAAATAATGAAAAGAATAAAAAAATAGAGTTATGGTTAAGTGCTAAGAAAAAAGAAGAGTGAAGTAAGAGAAAATTAAGGAAGGAAAACTACATTATATGTGGTCAAGGAATCCTTTCTGAGATGGAAGGAATGATCAGAGCTAAGGTACAAATGAGAAGAAACTAGGCATACGGTTATCTGGGGAAGTATATTTCATACAAATAACATGTGCTACAGCATCCCTGAGACGTGAGTGAGTTTGAAAGTTTGAGGTTTTAGTTTGAGATGTTAACTAATTAATCAATTAATTAAATAGCTAGTATGACCAAAGATGAAGCTAGAGTGGTCAACAGGATAAGGACATATAAGGCCTATATGCAACAGATGAATTTAGATTTTATTTTCAGGAAACAGAAAGACATTTCAGTATTTTAAGTAGAAGAAAATAATATATTCTGATCATATTTTGACTAAGTCACACGGCTATGTGAGGTAAAGGTAAAAGCGAAGACCTATGAGGGAGCTTTTACAGTTATCCAGGTGAGAGGGCATGGTAGATCCAGGTAGTGTGTCAGTAGTGGAAATGGGGGAGGAACACAAGTACAGAAATGCGAAGAGTATTGAACCAATAGGAATGAGATACAGAGAGTAAGCAAGATGACTCTAAGTGTCATGCTGTGACAAATTTGGGAGAAGATGGTACCATTTTCCAAGATGGAGAAACCTGGGAAGAGAGCTAAATTGGAAAAACAGTAAATCAGAATTCTGTTTTGGATATTTGAGATTTGAGGACACCTCGTATTGTTGCAAGAAAAAAATGCCAAGTGTAGAGTCTGGAACAAAGTGATAAAGCCATGACTGAAATGTGAATGTAGGTATCACTGACAGAAAAAACAAATGTATGTAAATCCACAGGACTGGAACCAAAGAGACCAGTATTGTTGGGGCAGTGTGAGCACATAGTAGAAAATGAGATTCAGAGTAGGAAATGCGGTTCATGCAGGACCGTATAGTTCATTTTAAAAACTTAATTTTTATTCTAAATGAAATGAGAAGCAATGGGAAGTTTTGAACAGAGGAATTATAGTTTATGTTTTTAAATGATCCCTGATATGTGGAGAGTAGACTGGAAGGAGAAAGGCAGAAACAGGGAGACCTGTTAGGCTATGCTATTGCAGACTCCATGTAAAGCGTAGTTAACAATGGAAGTATTTAGAAGTGACCTGAATCTCTCTATATTTTGGAAGTAGTAACAAGATGATTTACTGAGAGATTAGATGGAAGATGTGAGATAAAATGCTGAATCAAGAATGACTCCTAAGATTTTTTTTTTTTATTTCAACAACTGAAAGGATGGAATGATTATCAACATAAAGTTGGAAGGATGTAGGTAAAGTAGTGAGGCAGTGCATACACCGAGTCAGTGTTCTTCCAAGAAAGGGAACAATATATACCCACAAGGAGCTTTATTATAAGGAATTGGCTCATGTAATTATGGAGGCTGAGAAATCCCACAAGCTGTCATCTGCAAGCTGGAGACTCAGGAAAACTGGTAGTGGGATTCAGTCCAAGTCTGAAGGCCTGAAAACCATGGGAACTGAGGGTATAAATTCCAATGGGGGGTAGGAGAAGATGTGATAGATGTCCCAGGTCAACCAATGAGGCACATAAAAGGGGCAGATTCCTCTTTCCTCTGCCTTTTGTTCTATTCAGTCCCTCAAAGGATTGAATGATGCCAACCCTCATTGGGGAAGATAGTCTACTTTACTAAATCCAGCAATTCAAATACTAATCTTGTCTGGAAATACCCCCACAGACTCACCCAGAAATAACATTTAATCTGAGCATCCCATGGCCAGGCAAGTTGTCACATAAAATTAACCATCACAAACTGGTTTGGGTGGATTATCGGTTTTATATTTGTTTACTTTAAGATATGTGTCTAGATTACCAGCTGGTTGGTGTCTTGCTTATGAAGTTGGCAGAAAAGAAAACAGTAGTCACAGTAGGTTACTTAGGGTCCCAGCTCCATATTGGTCTACCAGGCTTAGCATGATAAAACAGAGCATATTTCATTTATATACACCTTAAGCATAGTGGCTCTTCCATGATAGTAGTCAGTTGCCTGAACCATACTATTTAGTTTTTCATTTTGGAGATGTATATAGGTATGCCCTGAAAGATTTAGTGATTCGATCTCTACATTTCCTAAAGTTTAATAACCAGAGTCTGTGAAATGAAATTCATGTCAACCACCATTATATCTATGGTGACTCTAGTGAAGATAGCCACTTATTCACTGTCAATAAATGTACCTAATCATATTACAATTTTCTCTATGAAGTCTAGCCTTAATCTTGTAAGGGATTTCATCATGTGTTCTAGCACTGACCTTCCATTTTATATGTTCCTATATTAAAATTACATATATAATTTGGGTACAGATAGTGATTTGCATGGGGAGGGGGCAATTTTCAATGTGAGTGGGTGCTCTCGGGGATCGAAATTAAAGTCACTACATAGATTTGTCTTAGAAACTCAGGTTGGGCTTCAACCATTCTTCTTGAAAGAAAACAAGTGTAATTTAAACTCTCATTATTCTTTCCCCCACTCCATCACACAATATTCTACACAAGCCTAATGCTTGCTAAATTTTATATATACATGATCATCTTGACTTCCTGTTTCATCAGACAAGGGGATGATTCAATCTTAACATATTAGCTCAGAACCAAGTAGCCATATGGTGCACATTCTTCTTTGAGATAAGTAATTCTGGCCAGCTTCTTAATTGATATTTTTCTCTTTATATATTCTCTGCTTAAATTTTATCTACTAGATAAACAAACCTCAGGTAGCACGTAGCAATCTACAGACTGGGTTAAGTTCAGTTCAGCCAAATAAAATGTTGGATAACTTAGAGCTTATCTACAACAAAGCTGTCAAGTGAGAAAAAAAAAATGGGACCAAGAGCCATAAAACAGACATTCTGGTGATATTTCTGGTTCTTATTTCCTCATGACTTTTGGATATTCAAAGAACAGCTTTCTGTGTCTTTTCTGCAAAGAACAAGCACAAAGTAGCATGATAAAAACAAAACAGAGCTAATGATGATTCTATTTTTGGTTCTCAAAGGGTTTCATTTAATGTCTCAGCACACTTGGTTTATGCATTTCAAAGTGGAGAACACTTAGTAGTCATAATCTGTGTGGTTCCATTTATGTTATCCATCTTTACTGCCATGGGTTAAACCTAAAGAGATCTTTAAAGCCACCAATATTTTCATGACTTACATTGTATCTCATTTGAGACAGCAAAATTCAATTATTTTCATAAAGACATAGTGCAAAGCCTTAAATTCTGTATTTTTCCCATTTGCTCTATTTATTATGTCCATGTTTATCTTCATAAGTCCACTTGAACTATTTCCACCAAAAGGTGTATGAACACTTAAATTTAGGTCTTGACTACATAGGGAGGTACTGTGTAATCAGGAGACTTGACATAAAAAAGTTCTGCATTTTTAATGCTTTCATTTTTGTTCAGCAGTGACCTTATATAAATCATGTGTTTTCTATGATTTTCTGATGTTTTCTACTTTAATGTACAAGAATATCAACCTCTTTATTCAGAGAAAGCATGAACTTATCGGGAATTACCAAAAAAGATAGTTGAGTTTAAAAGAAAATAATAGATAACATAAAGATTTTAATAAGATGCATTCAGACAGGAAATATGATTTTTTATTTTCTGTGCAAAGCATATATGGGGGCATAATGTGATACCAGAAAAGGTTAGGAATAAGGAATGTCTCATCTTTTAAAAATTCGTGAAAATATGTTGATACTCTGTGTGTGTGTACTCAGTGACTTGATAAACCCTAGACATTACTGATATAGAAAGTTGCATAATACTGTGAAAATTGGGAACGTAATAAGTTACTACTATTGGACTAAAGTTAATGCTTGTTAAATGTACTTTTAAAAACCTATCTTAATGTGTAAACTTGTTTAGGTCCTCGTCCTTAAAATATTGATATTATCTTATTATCATCCACACTTGTTACTTTCCATTCATTGATAACTTCCTAAGGATTGCTCTAAAGAAGTGGTAGATTCATTGGGTGAACTTTCTATTTTTTTTCCTGATTAATTAATGACGCATAGCAAAAATTTACTCCATTCTTTTTTCTTCTTTTTTTTTCCCCACCCGATAGGAAAAAAGGAACTTATTTAAGCTCTGATAAATTATTACAAGAAAAGAAGTCCATTCCTTCTGTTTCCTTGATGTCAGTCGCAGCTTTTACTTTTAATTTCAATTGTTAATTTATATTTATCGAAAGCAAGTATATGCTAACAAGGAGCATGAAGAAGTCAATCTTTGCAGCTCTCTCTTTAGGTTCATATCAATTTATAATTATTACAGACAAAATATATGAAGATACAGATATATAAACAAGCAAAAAATAAAAAGGATACACGATTGCCTATCCAGAGAACACCGCTGTTAATATTTCAGTGTTTGCCTTTCAGTAGCCTTTCCAAGTTTCTAAATATACACACGCTACACACACACACACACACACACACACACACACACACATTTTTCATGTCACAAGCTGAAGGCGGCAACAGCTGTAGTTTTTATTATTTTCCATATCAAGGATTAACTTCTGTCTTGAGCTTTCCATCCATTCTTTAGGGTATAAACATTTTAAATGCTGGTCTATGTCACTCTGGGATCCTAAAATCGTAGGGGACTATTTTTGACCTAATTATCTAGGCATTCCATGCTACTATGTCTATCATACTCACAGCATATCGACTAGATTGTTGGGTACTCTTTATAGGAGGTTATTCTGGATACTATCATTCCATGCATTTCCCCAAAGAAGCAAGATGCACATCTCTTTTGCATTTCGATATTCAAATACATATGTTTGTTCTATAATCCCTCCCCCAGTGATTGATATCTGAAGAGAGGTCGGGGTGGGGAATGGGGATAGAGTGTAGGACCTCTCAGTTCATTCTTCCTTTCCTCTCAAACCTAGATTTAAAAACAAATCTTCATGTAGTAGCATACATTACCTTTTCATATAGACTCTACAATTTACTTTGCAACATTTTAAGGCTTAAAAGTTTTTACAGCACATTTTTTTCCTCAATAATAACTAGAATTTGAAAGCATACCTAGAATTTAAATGCCATCAGTTAGCTTATTTCCTACTAGTACACCATATTTATTATCCTTTCTTTGCAATATCTCAGCATTAACTTCCAGTTTTTAAGATTATTTATTTACTTTTTTCTTATTTAATATAATTTTTTGTCATCTTTTTAAAATTAAAAAATTTTTAGCTTCCAGTTTTGTTGTTGCTGTGGGAACACAGAATTTAATTAGACAACAAAGAACTGCACTTTAAAAAGTATTTCAAAATATTATCCCTGTGCTTAGTCTTTATATATGTCAAATATTTTAATTTCTGGAGGATCATCTGCACATGGCCTTTTGTAACATGTTTTATGATTTAACGATGTATCATGAACATCTCTCGGACAGACTTTTAAATGGCTACCTAGATATCAAACACATATGTGTAGATTGTATGCTGTGTGTGTGCAGGTGTGTGTCTATAGATATATTTGGTCATTTAAAATTAAGCTTATACATCCATCCTGTCCCATTGAGGCACTGCAATAGCTTTAAACCAACTTTGATGCCTTCTGTTTAGGTAAGCTTTTATAAAAATTTTAAGAATTTTAGAATGTACTTGAAAATGTTTTTTTTTTTAAAGATTTTATTTATTTATTTGAGAGAGAGAGAATGAGAGAGAGAGAACACATGAGAGGGGATAGGGTCAGAGGACAAAGCAGACTCCCTGCCCAGCAGGGAGCCCGATGCGGGACTCGATCCAGGGACTCCAGAATCATGACCTGAGCCGAAGGCAGTTGCTTAACCAACTGAGCCACCCAGGCGCCCTGTACTTGAAAATGTTAAGAGTATTTTCTCTAATAGTTACCATATTTAACTTTTATGAGATTAGCATTTAAAAAATAAAATCACTAAAACATTCTGAAATTATGTGTGTGTTTTCATTAAAATCCATTAGCTAAAATAAAATTTACTGTTTACAAAAAAAAGAAAAGAATTAGTTTGAAGATATATATGTAAGAAAGTGTCTCATTATCAGATACTTCACAATAATAGCAAAATATATTCTTCTTGATTTATACAACACTAAATTTTGCTATGTTGCTGGATACTTTTTAAAAGATTTTCTTTCTTTGAGAGAGAGAGAGAGCACATGGCGGGGGGAGCAGAGGAGGGGCCGAGGGAGAGGAAATGGGAGAGGGAGAGAAACTCAAGCGGACTGCCGTTGAGTGCAGAGCCTCACATGGGACTCCATCTCACAACCCTGAGATCATGACCTGAACCAAAATCAAGAGTTGGATGCTTAACCAACTGAGCCACCCAGGAGCCCCTACATTGCTGAACTTTTGAAAAGTACATAATAGGTGACAGTCTTTAAATATAATTACCATATAGTAAGCTCTCAAATTTAAAGCATAATGAGAAATGTTTATGGTAATGCATAGCATACTCTGTAGGCCACAGGTTAATCTGTGTTTTTCTATACTTTTCGATGTGAGGTATTTGCTGTTCTCTTACTTGAAGATCTGAGAATATGTATTTTTTAATAATTCTAGTTGAGCTGATCCTAAATGTTCATTTTGATTGTAGTCATTTGATCCATCCCCTCAAAGATTATATATTCTTCAGAGTAGTACAAACTGTCAATGAAAGCTTTTACTGCTTATCTTTGCAACCTCCACTAGAATTCAATCTTAGTTTTCCATAGGAATAAAAGTGAGCCATCTTCATATGGGGTTCTGTACTTTACAAGGCCCTAGATCACTTTCCAAAAGGTGGAAACACCATATCTGGGTACAAGTTGCCTTATTGCATTCAGTAAGCATCCTTAAAGTATTAAGGATGATTTTATCTAATGGAAACAAGGCAATTTTCAGAAGCATTTGAGGTCTCTTCTATCAGGATATGTATAAGAGTCAGATGTGACTTTTTGTGATAGAAACATTTTCCTAAATGGATACTTGCTCATGATGCTATGTTGTCTCATTGCTATAGAGACAGCAGGTAAATGGATAAGTGAATGAGTAGTCTTGAATATCAATTTAAGGAATAATCCATTTTAGTGGTCTTTGCTTCTGTCAGAGGCAGTCTTTTATTTTCAACAATTCAATTTATTTATTTGTTTATTTATTTATTATTTATTTATTTATTTATTTATTTATGTGTATTTTATTAATAGGGGAAACATCTTTATGTTTACTAAGTGCTTTGACATACATGGATAAAAGCAAAATAAATCAATATTACTATTATTGTTGTTTTGTTAACAAAACAGTTCATAGCGTGGCATAATAAATCCAGTAGGTTTCAAGGAGAACTTATAAGTTTAGGACTTACTTTTAAAATCATGAATGAATGCCATTGCCTTTATTATGGAAAACACAAATTCTCTTCAAACTGGCACTTGGTTGGAAAAGAGCAAACTAGTTATTTCCATTCTGTTGTTACAATTTAAGTAACAATTTATGAACAGTGTTAGAGAATACGCAAAATGATTTATGGTACCCATATCTACTTATCCATATAGGTATGTTTTAGTCATTAGATAATAAGAATATCCTTGAGTAGCTATTTAATACTTATTAATGTTTATAAAGAATAAAATACCATAGAATATACCTTATGAAATATAAATTAAAGATGCAGTATTATATTGAAAGTCTCTGGAAGACACCTTAAAGTAAAAATGCTTAGTCAATTTGCCAGGCATAATCAGTTCTGTATTTGCCATAACCTGAAAATAATGTCAAATTTATAAGTTCTTTTCTTAGTTCATTTTATCTGACATGGAGTTTTTAGAGTAAATGTAAGCTTTGGGCTCTTATAAAAAGTAAGGATTCAGGTTATAATCAATAGTGTGTCACTCTTTTTTTGATTAATTTGGCAATTACTATAGATGAAGTATAACAGTTTTTTGAGCAACTGTGATTTTTCTCGAAAAAACATGATGAAGAAATGAAAGGTGGAAAAGTGGCATGACATTGGGCTGAAGGGTAGTTTTTTTTTCTATATTGTTCATTTCTATTTAATATTTTTTTAAATTTTTTATTCTTATGTTAATTACCATACATCACATCATTAGTTTTTGATGTAGTGTTCCATGATTCATTGTTTGTGCATAACACCCAGTGCTCCATGCAGAATGTGCCCTCTTTAATACCCATCACCAGGCTAACCGATCCTCCCACCCCCCTCCCCTCTAGAGCCCTTAGTTTATTTTTCAGAGTCCATCATCTCTCATGGTTTGTCTCCCCCTTCAATTTCCCCCTCTTCATTCTTCCCCTCCTGCTATCATCTTCTTTTTTTTTTTTTCTAACATATATTGCATTATTTGTTTCAGAGGTACAAATCTGTGATTCAACAGTCTTGCACAATTCACAGCGCTCACCATAGCACATACCCTCCCCAAGGTCTATCACACAGCCACCCCATCCCTCCCACCCGTCCCCCAACCCAGCAACACTCAGTTTGTTTCTTGAGATTAAGAATTCCTCATATCAGTGAAGTCATATGATACATGTCTTTCTCTGATTGACTTATTTTGCTCAGCATAACACCCTCCAGTTCCAACCCCGTTGTTGAAAATGGCAAGATCTCATTCCTTTTGATGGCTGCATAATATTCCATTGTGTATATATATATATATATATATATATATATATATATATATATATATATATATATATATCTCACTTCTTCTTTATCCATTCATCTGTCGATGGACATCTTGGCTCTTTCCACAGTTTGGCTATTGTGGACATTGCTGCTATAAACATTGGGGTGCACGTACCCCTTCGGATCCCTACATTTGTATCTTTGGGTAAATATCCAGTAGTGCAATTGCTGGATCGTATGGTAGCTCTATTTTCAACTTTTTGAGGAACTTCCATACTGTTTTCCAGAGTGGTTGCACCAGCTTACATTCCCACCAACAGTGTAGGAGGGTTCCCCTTTCTCCACATCCCCGCCAACATCTGTCATTTCCTGACTTGTTAATTTTAGCCATTCTGACTGGTGTGAGGTGTTATCTCATTGAGGTTTTGATTTGGATTTCCCTGATACTGAGCGATGTTGAGCACTTTTTCATGTGTCTGTTGGCCATTTGGATGTCTTCTTTGGAAAAATGTCTGTTCATGTCTTCTGCCCATTTCTTGATTGGATCATTTGTTCTTTGGATGTTGAGTTTAGTAAGTTCTTTATAGATTTTGGATACTAGCCCTTTATCTGATATGTCATTTGCAAATATCTTCTCCCATTCTGTCGGTTGTCTTTTGGTTTTGTTGACGTTTCTTTTCTGTGCAAAAGCTTTTTATCTTGATGAAGTCCCAATAGTTCATTTTTGCCCTTGCTTCCCTTGCTTTTGGTGATGTTTCTGGGAAGAAGTTGCTGCGGCTGAGGTCAAAGAGGTTGCTGCCTGTGTTCTCCTTTAGGATATTGATGGACTCCTGTCCCACATTTAGGTCTTTCAACCATTTTGAGTCTATTTTTGTGTGTGGTATAAGGAAATGGTCCAGTTTCATTCTTCTGCATGTGGCTGTCCAATTTTCCCAACACCATTTGTTGAAGAGACTTTTTTCCATTGGACATTCTTTCCTGCTTTGTCAAAGATTAGTTGACCATAGAGTTGAGGGTCCATTTCTGGGCTCTCTATTCTGTTCCATTGATCTATATGTCTGTTTTTGTGCCAGTACCATGCTCTCTTGATGATGACAGCTTTGTAATAGAGCTGGAAGTCCAGAATTGTGATGCCGCCAGCTTTGCTTTTCTTTTTCAACATTATTCTGGCTATTCGGGGTCTTTTCTGGTTCCATACAAATTTTAGGATTATTTGTTCCATTTCTTTGAAAAAAGTGGATGGTATTTTGATAGGGATTGCATTGAATGTGTAGATTGCCCTAGGTAGCATTGACATCTTCACAATATTTGTTCTTCCAATCCATGAGCATGGAACGTTTTTCCATTTCTTTGTGTCTTCCTCAATTTCTGTCGGTTGTTTTTGGTTTTGTTGACTGTTTCTTTTGCTGTGCAAAAGCTTTTTATCTTGATGAAGTCCCAATAGTTCATTTTTGCCCTTGCTTCCCTTGCCTTTATACCCTTTATGATATTGAGGTATGTACCCTCTATCCCTATACTCTGAAGAGTTTTGATCATGAGTATTTTATAGTTTTATGAGTACAGATCATTTGCCTCTTTGGTTAGATTTATTCCTAGGTATCTTATGGTTTGGGGTGCAATTGTAAATGGGATCGACTCCTTAATTTCTTTTTCTTCTGTCTTGCTGTTGGTGTATAGGAATGCCACTGACTTCTGTGCATTGATTTTATATCCTGCCACTTTACTGAATTCCTGTATGAGTTCTAGCAGTTTTGGGTGGAGTCTTTTGGGTTTTCCACATAAAGTATCATATCATCTGCAAAGAGTGAGAGTTTGACTTCTTCTTTGCCTATTTGGATGCCTTTTATTTCTTTTTGTTGTCTGATTGCTGTGGCTAGGACTTCTAATACTATGTTGAATAGCAGTGGTGATAGTGGACATCCCTGCCACGTTCCTGACCTTAGGGGGAAAGCTCTCAGTTTTTCCCCATTGAGAATGATATTTGCTGTAGATCTGTGGTTTTCGTTGTAGGTTTTTCATAGATGGTTTTTATGATATTGAGGTATGTACCCTCTATCCCTAACTCTGAAGAGTTTTGATCAAGAAAGCATTTGATCAAATGCTTTTTCTGCATCTATTGAGAGGATCATATGATTCTTGTTCTTTCTTCTGTTAATGTATTGTATCACATTGATTGATTTGTGGATGTTGAACCAACCTTGCAGCCAAGGGATAAATCCCACTTGGTTGTGGTGAATAATCCCTTTTAATGTACTGTTGGAGCCTATTGGCTAGTATTTTGGTGAGAATTTTTGCATCCATGTTCATCAAGGATATTGGTCTGTAATTCTCCTTTTTGATGGGGTCTTTGTCTGGTTTGGGGATCAAGGTAATGGTGGCCTCATAAAACAAGTTTGGAAGTTTTCCTTCCATTTCTACTTTTTGGAACAGTTTCAGAAGAATAGGTATTAATTCTTCTTGACATGTTTGGTAGAATTCCCCTGGGAAGCCATCTGACCCTGGGCTCTTGTTTGTTGGGAGATTTTTGATGACTGCTTCAATTTCCTTAGTGGTTATAGGTCTGTTCAGGTTTTCTATTTCTTCCTGGTTCAGTTATGGTAGTTGATACAGCTCTAGGAATGCACCCATTTCTTCCAGGATCTAATTTGCTGGCATAGTGTTGCTCATAATATGTTCTTATAATTGTTTGTATTTCTTTGGTGTTGGTTGTGATCTCTCCTCTTTCATTCATGATTTTGTTGATTTGGGTCATTTCTCTTTTCTTTTTGATAAGCCTGGCCAGGGCTTTATCAATCTTGTTAATTCTTTCAAAGAACCAGCTCCTAGTTTTGTTGACCTGTTCTACTGTTCTTTTGGTTTCTATTTCATTGATTTCTGCTCTGATCTTTATTATTTCTCTTCTCCTGCTGGGTTTAGGCTTTATTTGCTGTTTTTTCTCTATCTCCTTTAGGTGTAGGGTTAGGTTGTGTATCTGAGACCTTTCTTGTTTTTTGAGAAAGGCTTGTATTGCTATATACTTTCCTCTTAGGCCTGCCTTTGCTGCATCCCAAAGATTTTGAGCAGTTGTGTTTTCATTTTCATTGGTTTCTGTGATTTTTTTTTTAATTCTTCTTTAATTTCCTGGTTGACCCATTCATTCTTTAGTAGGATGCTCTTTAGCCTCCATGTATTTGAGTTCTTTCTGACTTCCCTCTTGTGATTGAGTTCTAGTTTCAAAGCATTGTGGTCTGAAAATAGACAGGGAATGATCTCAATCTTTTGGTACCAGTTGAGACCTGATTTGCGACCTAGGATGTGATCTATTCTGGAGAATGTTCCATGGGCACTAGAGAAGAATGTGTATTCTGTTGCTTTGGGATGGAATGTTCTGAATATATCTGTGAAGTCCATTTGGTCCAGTGTCATTTAAAGTCTTTATTTCCTTGTTGATCTTTTGCTTAGAGGATCTGTCCATTTCAGTGAGGGGGGTGTTAAAGTCCCCCACTATTACTGTATTGTTGTCGATGTGTTTCTTTGCTTTTGTTATTAATTGGCTTATATAATTAGCTGCTCCCATGTTAGGGGCATAGATATTTACAATTGTTAGATCTTCTTGTTGGATAGACCCTTTAAGTAAGATATAGTGTCCTTCCTCATCTCTTATTATAGTCTTTGGTCTAAAATCTTATTTGTCTGATATAAGGATTGCCACCCCAGCTTTCTTTTGATGTCCATTAGCATGGTAAATAGTTTTCCACCCCCTCACTTTCAATCTGGGGGTGTCTTTGGTTCTAAAATGAGTCTCTTGCAGACAGCATACTGATGGGTCTTGTTTTTTAATACAATCTGATAGCCCGTGTTCCACCCCCCATTTAGCCATTGGAGCGACGTCCCTCAGTGGAATGGACTTCTAAACGTTCTGATTTTGTCCTCCGCGGCTCTGTCACTTGCCAGAAGCAGCCAACGGAGGCCCCCTCCCCCGCCGTCTATCCTCCCGAATATCGCCTCGGATTCACTTCTCCGCACGTCCTACCTTTCAGAAAGTGGTCGCTTTTCTGTTCAGAGAGTTGTTGCTATTCTTTTCTTCCATTTCCTGTTGAGTTTGTAGGTGTTCAGAATGGTTTGATCCCCATCCAGCTGAATTCCCAAGACCAGATGAAATCCAGGTCTCCTGAAGGGTAGTTTTTAATAACAAGTGAAGTTTTGGGTTTCAGCTCTTACCTGTTCAAACTTAGCTCTTCCTACTCATGTACACAGACAGAGGAGCAGTTCCTCAAGGTTACCTTCTCATTGTGAAAGATCGCTATATATTCTCCCCATGATTTTTTTAAGAATAAATTTAAGAAAAAGAACTTTTGAATGAAAGATAATTTGGAATTAATCAGTGGAAACTGGAAAGAATAGAAAGGGATATTTGGGAAATGTATTTTTCAAAAGTAAGGGAAAATTGACAGTAAGTAAAAAAAAGAGAGAGATGAGTTATTTGATGATCCTTCTGGGTCAGAGATTCTATAAGTCTGATTTATGAAAAAGAAGCACTGTGTGTGAATTTTAATTTGTTGTCTAGGATTTTGGTCTATAAGAGACTCAAATAATTCTAAAGAGAAAAACTCAGAACCAAGATTTACCTTGTGGGTGTACATTTTGTCGTAGAGCAGACTCCAACCTCTGCTTGAATGTGCATTCACTTTGGTTTCCTTCATGTTTTTTGGACTAAGAATTCAGCTCTATTATAGGGTAACTGGGCATTTCTTGAGGGTTGGAGTTTAACAGATACTTAGGCCAATAGCCAGCAGTCTCCTTCCTTAATTTTTTTTCTAGCAACTATAGAAATAATGAGAATTTGCTAAGTCTAGTAGGCAAAAGTACAATGTTTCTGATTGTAGATGCATAAATATGTCCCTGGACTTTTTGGAAGAAAATTAAAATGGAGGAAATGACTTTCCAAGTCATTTGGAAAAAAGTAAAATTAGGGAGACTTATTATAAATTGTGGATGCTGTAGATTAAGAAGTACTTAATTTGCTATATTTGACTTACTGTTAAACTTCTCCTGTCATCTTCCCTTATTTTAAATGATATTCTTTTCCTTGCGACCTACACTATAACAACTAAAAATCTCCTCATTGGCTGCATTTGAGGTTTTAGAAACAATAAGAATTGTCAGAGATGGAAATAACAAAAAGGACACTATTCTACATATATTGAGAAAGCTTCTGCATCCTTTTCTGTACACTCTTTCAGCATAAGTTTATCTAAAATAGAGCTCTTCACTAACTCCCTTTACTTTTCCATTCTGCCTTTTTTAAATTCTTCATGATAAAATTTCTCTACTTTCACTCTTCTAAACAAAGCAGCACTACTCTCGTCTACACATATACATTTATTCTTGCCTTTTAGAAAGATTTAATAGTTGAAACCAATAATAAAAAAAGAAATATAGTTT
Organism: Mirounga angustirostris; assembly: GCF_029215605.1. NCBI lineage: Eukaryota > Metazoa > Chordata > Mammalia > Carnivora > Phocidae > Mirounga > Mirounga angustirostris. Next base: position 50,874,938 of record NW_026991709.1, on the reverse strand, counting down.
ACTCATATAGACCAAAGAACAGGGCATACCTAGGATCATAATACCGACTCTCTTACCAAATGGCAATCTATTTATTTGCGTTTCTTTGCTTTAATGTCTTAATCTGAAACACAGGAATTATATATGAATTTTTTATCTTAACGTGAGCGAGTTTGAGTGTGTTTGTTTGTGTGCATAGGTGGAAGCTGTTGCAAGATAGTGCATGTGAAATGCATAGGAAGGGCTTTGCTTGCTTGCTAGCAGATGCTAACTCAATTCTTGATATTATTACTAAATAAGTTACTCCTAGTTTTGAGGGATCATTCAATTCACATAACACTCTGGTGAACCTGTATTACTATATTATGTAAAGAGTATCATAAATAATTAGAATTAAACTATTATAAATGCAAATGAACAAAATCCTACGTGATCATTGTTTTGCATAGTGATTTCCCTGTTAGATTTACTAATTTCAATTACATTTCCTGGTTATTATTGAAAATTATCCCAGCTCCATTCTAGAAAGAACCTAACTTTTCCACTGCGAAGATTGTCCCAGATTCTCCTCCACTTCCATCCCTACCTTAGTCTAAACACCCAGCCACAATCCTCTAAACAATTTGCAGTCATCAGTGTATTTACAGTGTGTTCTGGGTCAGCAGAAATAAATTTTTCACTTTCTAGCTATCACCTGGGAGCTATAGACCACACTATGTGATCTAGAATAGGCATTAATTAGTGCTTTAAATCTCCCTTTTTGGGAGGAATATAGAGAGAATATTTAACACTTAGCCTAAAAGCAGAGACACATCTTGGGAAATGCTCTCTTCCAGAGTCAAGGCATGTGTGTCCTGTTTGGCAATCTTTATATACTTTTCCCTAGCAGATCAGTTTTTATCCTTTAAAGCTCTTTAAAATAACAAATGGATACACAGTATAATAGTGTAAAGTATTAGAGAGTTCTATTTTCTGTAGTTAGGAGTAATCTAACTGTGTTAACAAGTGACTTCTTACTATTGCAGATCATTTTAATTTCTCATTAGAATTGGCCAAAAGTGACAGATGCACAGCACCATTATACAGGCTAAAGCAAAGACAAACAGAATGGATTTTGGTTATTGTGCCTTTCCTTACTGATGAGTTCTTATTATGAAGACACTGTATTTCTAGCTATGCAATTGCAATTTCCTTTCTCCCCTCATGATATAGCCTAGCCATTTATACTATTTTATAGGAAGGTGGTTAAGAGAAAGATCTTGGATAAATCTGAGTTCAAGGTCATCTTCTACCGTTTTCTAGATTCATGACTCATTCTTCAGATATGTCAGTTTCTTTAGATGTGAAAAAATAATAAAGTAAGGATGAAGTCATAGTACATTTGAATCATTTAGCATAGTTTGGCATATAAATACTCAATAAATATATTTTGGATTGATTATTATGATCATAATTATGATGATGACAATACCTAAAAATGAACAGAAATAAAACAACCAAAAGTGAAGGACTTAGAGTTTTGAGATTCATAGATCCCTAGTCACTTGATCTTTGATGCAGATAGAGGACTTAAACTCCTGATTAGTGAACTATTATTATCTATGTAGAAAGGAAAAAATAACTCTTCTATTTTTCACTTCCCATTGATTTCTAAAAGGAGGAAATGTGAGCAGTATTTTATTATTTCATCTCACAGGTCAAAAATAGATTTCAATTTGGATGTCTCCTTTCCTTCTGTAAGCCCTCTCCTGTTGGCCCTAGGCTCAACTTGTGAATCTAAAGAAATGATTTTTATCCTTACCTCAGGAGTGTAAAAAAGGGAAAAAAAAATCTATAGTAATGAACTTTGAGTGGAGACCTTTTTAGGGATTTTCTTTGATCTTTCCATTACGTCAATGATGTTGACAATTAGGTCATAAGGCATTGCTGAAAAAGAGGTGAGTAAATGTGGTAGAAGCTGTTTTCTTGTTCATCTTTCAAGGGCAATTTAATTAGCTGATCATCAGCTCTTGAAAGCTAAAGCTAGATAATTGGGCTAGGGGCAGAGTAAATTGACTTCTTTGACAAGTGTGCTTATTTAGAGAATTACTTTAATTTCTTTGTCCATTGCAAGGACCCTGTAAGACTAAGCAACGTTGGAGTTTCATGGAGATGAAAATAATTGTTCTGATTTATTTTTATTCTTTTGCCTTCAGTGTCATGACTCATTTTTAGTATTTTGTGTATTAAAAGTACAGGGATTATATGTGTATAAAATAAAATAAATTTCAGAAATCTTCTGTCATTTGTGGCATAGAATGGAATTACTCTGGCTTTTTTTTAGGGCAGTATGAGAATCCTATTATGATAATTGATTTTATGGTCTTTAGGAAAAAGTAGTTCTAATGTCCTAACCAAAATTAAATTAAATAATTTTTGTTCTCTTTTCAATGTCACTAATCACAAGAGTAAGATGGAAGTGCATTTCTTTTACTTATGCTAATTAGTTAGGTGAATGTCAATAGTTATGTATTTCTGTGTTTGATTCATGTTACTACATCAGGCTAAAAAAAAAAAAAAGCAACAATTAGAAAAATCTTAGCAAGAAAACCTTACTAAGACTTCTTAATCCTTCAGTGGAAGGAAAAATATAGAACGGGTAAGTATTCAACTATCAATTTGAATTATTCTGGGGACAGCAATAAACAATAAATAACTTTATCAGAACTGGCACAACAAACAGAATACCTGTTCTTAGATATCTTAACATAAAAAAAATAATCTACTGGAATAACTTCTAAAAATATTAATTTCTAAATCAAACCAGCTTAGTAACTGAAACTGGAACTATAAATATATCTTTACTATGTATACATACATTTTTATAATAATTTCTATAAATATAAGGTATATTGTAATACCTGTATACACTCACTGAAGATGAGGATGATTGGAATAAAGAATAAAAACTGAATCCACTGCTTTTATAAAATAAATATTTAAAAATACACTATATTCAGGAACATTGTTTAATGACAGAAATATCAAGATGACAAATATATGATACTGCTATTCGGGGACTCATGTCTTGATGAAGCAAAAAGTAAGCAGATAAATTATAACGGAAATGGAAAATTTTGCTAGCATAGATGTAAACCAAGTGACGGGGGAGCCTAAAGAAGAAGCAACTTATTTGACTCCTTGATAGTGCTTGGTGTCATTTATTTCTTTGGTGTTTTGGCTTGACAGAATCTGAAACTCTGATCCTTGTATTGATCAGTTGATTTAAATAATTCACTAGAAATCTGGTGTTTGTGTTTTATAATAGAGACAAAATTTCATCTAGGCAAAGAATATAGATTACAGTTCAATTTCAATTACATACTTAATTTACATTAGCACTAATTTGGTAGAAAGTTAAGAGGGGTGCTCTTCTTACCAATTCTGAAAAAAATGAATAGATTCATGTATTTTAGAAAATGTAAATAGCTTCACAGGAGAATCTGAGCGCATGAATAAGACACGTTGTATTAAGTACTCTGTCTTTATAGATGTGCATAAATATCAGTATCTTCTCTGTGACTGGTTAGTGGAGTTGTTTGGAACATCATGCTAATAAGGTCAAAGTCATGGATGTGGGCTTCCCTCACTTTGTTCCATGGCTACAAATAGATTTTTCATCCCAGCTAGCCTTCTTGCAAATATCTGCATCTGATCACAAGGAAAGGTACTTTAAATAAATCAATGCAAATCCATCAGCAGTGCTTAAACCTGGCATTGAATAAGTCACCCAGATAAACTTACTTGCAAGCAAAATCAGATAAAAAGAATGTCCTACAAATGCTGAGATTTTTTTTTTTCAAAGTAGTTGAAGCCATTTGAGGGAAGGGTGGTATATTATATTCTTTATGTCCCTTACATTCCTTAATTAGTATTATACACATCTACATATATTTTTGTTGATGGCTGAATGACTATAATACAATACAAATATCTCTACTGCAAATGAACTAAGATAAATAGTGATCACTTAAAAACCTATGTTTTCTTGAGTCCACAGATGCAAACAAACAAATATATTTAAATATCAAAGAAGTGAATTTGAGGGAATATAGTTGATTCAAAATTTAAAGCATACTGGGCTACAAAAAAAAGTTGTGTGTTGGGGGAGAAACAATTGATTCCTCTTGAAGTGTGGCTTGAACAAAATACTCTTTGCTGAAGTGAACTTTTATATTGGCAATGTGATTTGTGTGTGTGCAAATATGACAATATAGAAATCTTGATTCATGCAATCCTATCTTTTTAATGAAGCCACATTGTATAATGGAAAAACAAAGCTTGATGATTTAAATCCTATTTGGCTTCTCTCTCTCTCTCTCTCTTTTTTTTTTTTTCTGGTATGTTCTTTAGTTAGATATCTATTTTCCCATCTTTAAACAAAAATAATAATTTGTGTTTTGTTTTCTTTTGCTTAAGTAGGCTCCACACCCAGCGTGCAGCCCAACGTAGGGCTTAAACTCACGACCCTGAGATCAAGACCTGAACTGAGATCAAGAGTCCTATGCCTAACCAACTGAGCCACCCAGGCTCCCCTAAAAATAAAAATTTGTAAACAGTCTTTAAAAAATGGAATATTAGTGTTCTAGTTCTACCCTCAGAATTCTTTGTGCTTCAAAAATGATCCCCTATTTCCTAACTTGAAGCTTGCAACTACCCATTCTAGACTTGACTCCTAAATTCCACACACGTTTAACCTACTGGACATCTCTACATGGATTCCAATGGGCAACAGAATTCAGCATAAGTAAAATTTCTTCCCTAAAGATTGCCCTGTCTTTTGAGTAAGCTCCTCTAAATTGAAGACTCCAGACATTGTACAATCAACCTACTCCCTTTGTAAGCTGATTACTTAATGGATCACTAAGTCTTCTGGCTTTAGCTTCAAAATGCCAATTATAATCTTTCCCTCCCTTTTTTAAAAAAAGATTTATTTATGTATTTGAGAGAGAGAGAGAGAAAAGCAGGGGGACAGGCAGAGAGAGAGACTCTTCAAGCAGACTCCCCACTAAGTGGGGAGCCCGACACAGGGCTGATCCCATGACCTATGAGATCATGAACTGAGCTGAAAGCAAGAGTTGGAAGCTTAACCTATGGAGGCACCCAAGAGCCCTTCCCTCTCTGTTTTATTACCACTAACTTGTTTAAACACACATTCTTTTTACTCAGTTGACACAATCTAATTTCCTTGTGTCTAATATTGCTCATCCCATCAAACCTTCTTACCCAGTGCAGTTGGGACATCATCCCCAAATCACACAGCTCACTATATACCTACTCATCTTGGTAGTGAGGTGTCTATGCAATCCCCAAGCAAAACCCCCTTTCAAATGAAATTTGTTTTTTGGGTTTTTTTCAAATGAAGTTTTTTTCTTATGTTCTGCCTTAGAGAAGTTAGACTATAGACTTTAGAAATAAAGTGACTGATCAACTTGATTGTAATATAGCTATCAAGTCTGTTTTTGAAATCCCAATTGGGTAATTGTCCTCTGTGTAAGTATGTAATTACTTTTTTTTTTAAGAGTTTATTTATTTATTAGATAGAGAGAAAGAGAGAGCACAAGTAGGGGGAGCAGCAAGTAGAGGGAGAGGGAGAAAAAGGTTCCTTGCTGAGCAGGGAACCCTAAGAAGGGCTGGATCCCAGGACCCTGGGATCATGAACTGAGCCAAAGGTAGCTGCTTAACCAACTGAGCCACCCAGGTGCCCCAGATGTAATTACTTTTAAGAGTATGGCCTCTGGAGGCAGATTAGCTTTTTGTGAAACTTGACTTTGTCCCTTTATGACCTTGAAGAAGTTAACATCTGTGTCTCAGTGTCCTCATTTGTAAACAAAGAAGTAAAAAAAAAATTTTTTTTGTTGGGTCTTTTGATAGTTAAATATAATACATGTGAAACTCCTATACCAGTATCTGGAATATTCAATATACTCAAAACATAATAACTAGTATTTTTCTAAGGGTGTGCTTTAAAGGATAAGTGAGTTTTTCTTGTTGTTGTTGTTGTTTTGTTTTTCTTTTCTTTCCTGGAGTAATCTCAGAATTTAAATGTCTGCCTACACTTGATTTGGTTGGGTAAAGCAGCTCTAAATATCTTGTCACTCTTAATACCATTAAGTTGCCCTTCCCTAGCTTCCCTGGCCACTCCAATATAGGAGTCATAAATACACTCAGATAACCCTGTAGAAAGGAATAACTGACAGTAGACTCTTAAAAGACTCTAAATGAAGCAATTAGACTGCTCTTTGCCTTACCAGACCTACTCTCATCCCAAGAGAGTGGTATTGCTGTTGTGTTATCAGAAATCTAAAGAATTTTAACTTTTCTGCACATTTGTGAATGAATAAGCTTTTTTTATAAAAATTTTATTATTTATTTGAGAGAGATGGAGAGCATGAGGGGGGGGCAGAAGGAGAGGGAGAAGCAGACTCTGCTGAGCAGGGAGCCCATTGCGGGGCTCGATCCCAGGAACCTGGGATCATGACCTGAGCCAAAGGCAGATGCTTAACAGACTGAGCCACCCAGGCACCCCTGAATCACCTTTTCAAAGACAACTCAAAACAAAATTCTCATTATCCTTCTTTGTTATCAGAATTCACTATAACCTGCCTAGACTAGATCTCAAGAAGATTAAGAAAATTTGCTTGTGATATTTATTAAAGTGTATGTTTCTGAATAAAGTGACATTCATATAGAGAAAAAAGAATCAGCATTTTTCTTTATGGAACAAGAAAATATTATCAATATAATATCAAATTAAAATTTTCTTAAAAATTCTTATTGATTCCTATTATCTTACAGCAAATCTCAAATCCTTATAATGAAATGTGTCATTCATGATCTATCCTGCCTATTTTTCCACAGTCATTTTTTATCCTCTCACATGTATACTATGTTCTAGGTACAATAAATAACTGCATATCCCTTAGCATGCCATGTTTTTTCTTACCACATGACTTGTCTACTTTTATAGCCTGTACCTTCTCCCACCCCCTCCTTCTATCTCTACTTACTAAAAATTCACTTATCTGTCAAAATACAGTTAAAAATTCACCTCCTCTGAGAAATTTGGAGTGTGTAATACTGGGTTAAAGTCCATGTAGAGACTTTCCAAGCAAAACTGAGCACTTCTACTATTTTTTTTTTTAATTTTAATAATATATGAAGGGAAAAGTGGGCCAGATAACACATGAACAAATAATGAGTGTGTTACAGAATGGGAAGCACACATTTAGGGGACCCAGATCTTTTATAGTGGGAAGTAACATCTCTGACCTTTGCCCCAAGAAGAGGCATTATTTTTATTATACAGGGCAGTAAACAAACTTGTCCCTTGACTATCTCTATCTCCCAAAGCAGTTTGGTATACAAACATTCTTGAAAATATTGTCATAACAAAGACAGTCAGTGCCTCACAAGATTTGTAGAAACATGATAGAATCTGTATGCAAGACATTCATAAACTGTGGAGAACTGTCCCCCAATATTCTCAAATAATTCAATCATCCAAGATAAATTTACCCAATTTTCGATATTTACACCCTTTTGAATTTCTCCATACATACTTTCTCTCTCCACAATGAAAAACAAAAGTCACATACGTTTTATGGATATAAACCTATTTAGCAATATTTCTTTAGTCTGTACTTTGTTGACTCCATACATAGCATTAAAGAGTGAACATTAAACTAAGCCAAGTGCTTGGTCCACAGAGCCTCCCTGTCAAGGAAAGGGGCTATACAGACATGTTGATCATCAGTTGAATTATAATAGAAGTACCTACAAAGTTAAATCCAAGTCCTGGGAGGCCCTGCCAGTGACCAACAAGAGGATGAGGCTTCATATGAGGTTGAAGAGCCTCAAAGCCAGAAGGTAGAACTTTGTAGTTTCTTGTTTTGATCAGTTCATGTTTGTTATGAGCACTCATGTAATCTCATATGCAATCTTTTAACTTTTTGGTATTTAACATAAGACGTATATTCCAGAATGTAGAAAAAGATAAACAAATTAAAAAGAATGTTTAAAATGTATTTTATTTTGTCTTAGTGGAAATAGCACCATAAGCTTGAAATAAGTTTCTGAAATAGGCAAAATTCACACTCAATTTTCCTATCTCCTGTCCTCACTGCTATTGTCCAGATAGTTACCACTGAACTTATTTGAATGTTTGTTTCTTCTTTCTTTGTTTGAATGGCTGTTCAGGAGAAAATAACAGTATGATTAAACATGAATACTGGCTTGCTAACTCTCCTAATGTCTTATTTCTCTGTTAGTACAACCTAAATTTTTGATTCCTATTTCCTCTTGCAAACCACCTTCCATAATCCCAGCCATATTCTAAATAATAGCAAACATGAAAAGGAAGAGAAAGATAAACTAACAACCATAAAGTCTGTCTTCTGTAGCATACATGTTTGTTGTTATTTTTAGGTATTGATAACATTTCATTTTAATAATCTCATAAATCCAATGAAGTTGTAGTAATCATTCTCATTTTACAAATAAGGAAATTCTTAGGTGATTGAAGCTAATATGTCCAAGAAAAAAAAATCCCAGTAAGTCAGTAAGGCAGAATTATTATATTGTGAAATCCACCAAAATATAATTTCAAGAATCCCATTTTTATCTGCTAACTTAAGTCTTATACCAAAAATTTTGTTCTTGCTTTTCCTTGTCATTTTTTACTACAGATATTAAGTCCTTGAGACCAACTCCTCTACCAGAAATTATTTTTCTTTCTCTTCTTATATCCTTTTTTCCACTCCCTGTTCTCATGTAAAGAATTTATATTTGAAATATAATGCACCTATAGCTTGCATAAGTATAATATATACAGTACATATTATATATACTACATTATGTGTATATGCCTTGTAGTATTATATATTATATAAATATTCTATAGCCTATGGATGTCTGTATTTGTCCAGCAGAACATTTTCAAAATTAAACATTTTATTAAAAATTTCAGGTTAGAGGGTGCCTGAGTGGCTCAGTTGGTTAAGCGACTGCCTTCGGCCCAGGTCATGATCCTGGAGTCCCTGGATCGAGTCCCACATTGGGCTCCCTGCTCGGCAGGGAGTCTTCTTCTCCCTCTGACCCTCCCCCCTCTCCTGTGCTCTCTCTCATTCTCTCTCTCTCAAATAAATAAATAAAATCTTTAAAAAAAATTTCAGGTTAGAACTTCTCTTGAAGATTGACAAGGTCTGACAGCAGTAGACCCACATTTCTGCATGATAGCCATCTGCTCTGGCTGAACAATGGCAGCCTCTTTAAACAGGGCATTCTGAAGTGTGCAATAGGTTCAGTTTCCTCCTTTGTCTCACACCTGTATGCTTCCTCACTTATGTTATGGACGAGGACCCACAGGCATTTGAATTTGTGATGCTTGATTTATATAGCATTGGTTTGCTGTACAGATGGCAAAAAACTACTGCCCTGTGCCAAGAAATTATTAAGGCACAGAGTCGTTTTATATCAGAGTTTTCTGGTGCCAATGGACTAAAACTCCCCCTTTATGGAGTATTAAGGGGTGGTACTCTATTGTTCACCATTGTGGTATGAGATGCTATTCTTTAGCACTCAGGTTTTTGTGAACTTCTAAAGAAATTTTGTGGGATTATTTTTATTACTGTCGAACACTTCAGTGAATAAATTGTATCCCCTGGGATTTACCTAATAAGAAATTTGACAAGCCATTTATCTTTTAAGTAATTTTTCATGTTTGACCATGGGTTCTAGCAAGGAAAAGTAACTTAGTGTTACAGATGACAAATCACACTACCCAAAAACAGGAACTTCCCAAGAGAAGTTTATGGTAACATCTTTGATTCATCTTTGTGGTATATCCTGGATATCTTATCTTATCTTACATGTATAGTGACTTTCTTGAGTTGCTACTAAATGAAAAAGAAAGAATTTTAAGTGTATTTAAACTTAATCAATTAGATTAAATTAAATCTAACAGAGAGTTTGTTTCAGCTTTTTATCATCATGCATGATTAGTAGAAAATGATTTCTTTCCTTGTTATTGTATTAAGATAATTTATTCTCACTTGAATTTCCCATTATATTAAAAAAAGAAACATCGCAGAAGTCTTTAGTTGTAATGAAGTATTTAGGCTCCAAATTCTTAATTCCAATACTTAACAAAAATATTCTGTAAGCAATTATCCTTCCTTGTTACAGTTTAGAAGTCTACATAGGAATGATCTATGTACATTATCAAATTTTTCCTGAAATCAGACAAGAAAACACAATATGTCCATTATCACAAGTATTTCTTACTTCACAAAGATTCATCAAATCTAATACTGAATTTATAAAATTAAAGGTGCTCCAAATTCATTTTGTGTCCTATTACTTGTAAAACAGAGAATTTTAGTATTACATAATTTTGCTATATGTTCATTATAGCATGTGATGAGGGCACAGATTTTGAAATCAAGCTGATCTGGATTTAATATTCTGGCTATCCCACAGAGCAGGGAAGTCTGATCTTTTACTAGTTATTTAACTTATCTTGCCTCTGTTGTCTCCTGTCATTCCATTTAAAAAGTAAATAATTACTTTTATTTTGGAGAATTTTAGCCAAGATGAATCAAGTAATAAATTCATTGTTCAAAACATAGTAAATGTTCAATAATTGGTCATTAATTATTTTTCACTTATATTCATTAAAATAACAAACATAATTTTAGAAAAAATAATCCAAATGTTATCAAGGAAATTACTGAAAACATGTGTGGTTACACAAAGAAAATATTTACATTTAATTTGAAAAATTAAATATTAGTTAAATTAAAATATAAATAAAAACTTCAATAATTTTAGAAATTAGGGAACACTTTCTATAAAATTTAATGATCATAAAAGATATAAAATAGAAATCTAAAAAATTCTAATCTAACAAATAACATGTTAAGTGTTTATGAGTAAAATTACAAAAGAGCTAAAAATATGAAGGTATATATCCACATTCATGGGAGATATGATGCATCAGTAAATATATTAATTCTTCTTACTTGATTTATAATTTGTTAGTTTCAATTAAATTGTAATAAAAATTTCAAAATAATGTTATGGCTCTCGACACACTAATTCTAAAGTAATTATGGAGTTAGCAGAAGCCATGTAAGAGCCAAAATATTCTTGAAGCAAAAGATGAAAATGACACTGCCCTAACAAATATAAAAACCATAATAAAACTAAATTAATAAACATAGGATGGTACTGGCACAGGGTTATCAAATAGCAAATGTCATATAACAAATAATCTAGGGTGGGTGTTGACAAGTGCAAGTGACAACAAACAGAAAAAAATAAGAATGTAATTAAATAGAACTTTATCAGCAAATCAATGCAAAAATTAGGAGACTCAATATATGACTTGAGATCAGTGGTGAAAGATGATCTTTAGTAAAAGGTCAAAGATTTATGTGATCTGAAGAGAAACCAGAGTGTAAGATGATCTATTCAGTAATGATACTGAGAGTGCTTACTCACATGGATAGGATTTCTATTACATAACATAATCCATGTAAAGTAAATACTTCTTCATGAGAAATAATATTATAATGCTTTGAAGTGAAATAGAGAACAAAAAGTAAAACATTAATAAAACTGATTTTTTTTTCACAAATAGAAGTGAAAAATAAATAACGGGAGAAGATATTTGTCACATATAATTATCAATAAGCAAATATACAGCATGTACAACATTTAAAAATCAATTTAAAAATGCAAAACATTTTGACAAAAATATGAAAATAGGCATTTTCTAGAAGCAGCCAACTTAGAACTGGTGCAGAGCAAGGGAGTCTGACTCTTTAATTAAACAAAGCACTGTGAAGGCCACGATAGGTTGATATGTTGTGATTTCTGCCCCCCCACCTCCACCAAAAAATATGCAGTCATCAGACAAGAAAAAAAAAAAGCATCCAAATTGGTAAGGAGAAAGTAAAGCTGTCACTATTTGTAGATGATCATGCTATATACAGGAAACCCTAAAGACTCCACCAAAATACCACTAAAATTAATAAATACATTAGTAAAATTGCAGGATACAAAATTAGTATACAGAAATCTGTTGCATTTCCATACACTAATAATGAAATAGGAGAAAGAGAAATTAAGAAAGCAATCTCATTTACAATTGCACCAGAAATAATAAAATATCTAGTAATCAATGTAACCAAGAAAGACTTGTACTCTAAAAACTATAAGACATTGATGAAAGAAATTGAAGATGGCAAGAACAAATGGCAAGATACGCCATGCTCATGGATTGGAAGAATTAATATTGTTAAAATGTCCATACCACCAAATGCAATCTACAGATTCAATGTAACCCCTTTTAAAATACCAACAGCATATTTCACAGAACTAGAACAAATAATCCTAAAATTTTTAGGGAATCACAAAAAATTCTAAATAGCCAAAGCAATCTTAAGAAAGAAAAACAAACGTGGAGATATCACAATCCTAGATTTCAAGACATACTACAAAGCTATAATAATAAAAGCAGTATGATACTGGCAGAAAAATAGACACATAGATCAATAGAAGAGGACAGAGAGCTCAAAAATAAACCAATGCTTACATGTACAAATAATCTACAACAAGGGAGGCAAGAATATACAACAGGGAAAAGACAGTTTTTTCAAAAATGGTGTTAGGAAAACTAGACAGCTGCATACAAAAGAATGAAACTGAACCACTTTGTTACATGAAAAAAAAAAAAAAACCTCAAAATGGATTAAAGATCTACATGTGAGACCTGAAACTATAAAATGCCTAGAAGAAAACATAGGCAATAATCTCTTGGATATTGGCCTTAGCAATATATTTATAGATATGTCTCCTAAGGCAAGGGAAACAAAAGCAAAAATAAACAATTGGGACTACACAAAATAAAAAGCTTTTGCACAACAAAGAAAACTATCAACAAAACAAAAATGCAACTTACTGAATAGGAGACTATATCAGCAAAAGATTATTGGGGTTAATTCCAAAAATATATAAAGAACTTATACAACTCAGCACCAAAAGGGGGAAAAATAATCTGATTAAAAATGGACAAAAAACTTAGACATTTTCTAAAGAAGACATGCAGGTGGCCAAAAGACATGTGAAAAGATGCTCAAGGTCACTCATCATCAGGGAAATACATATCAAAATCTCAATGAACTGGGGGACTGGAGGAAAGATGGCAGAGGAGTAGGGGATCCTATTTTAACTGGTCCCTGGAATTGAGCTGGATATCTACCAGACCACTCTGAGCCCTCACAAAATCAGCCTGAGATGTAAGAAGATCTGGATCTCTACAAACAGAATATTGCAGGCGGTTGGTTTCGAGGTACGAAGTGGGAAGCCGTGATTCTGTGGGCAGATATCAGAGGATAAATGGCAGCAGGAGGGTGCTTGGCAGTGGGGACACTACACTGCTGATGAGGGACAGCCTCACTCGCTGGGGACAGGGCACAGACTCGCAGACCGGTAGCGGCAGGGAAAGAAATTTAGGGCAGCCCCTGGGCTGGAAACCCAGAGCAGTGGGGTCGCGCTTGAGAACTGGGAGCGGCTGGTGGTTTTAGAAGTACAAAGGGCAGAGACATGTCCCAACCTGGAGGTAGGACTGGGAGTGCTGCAGAGGGGCGCACAACCTAGGACGCTGCAGTTTATAACAGCACAAACAGACACGAAGACAGTGTGGCCTGGAGAGCTCACTGAAGAACAGACTGCGATCTCTCTGCTCTGAGACAGAGGGTTGGAAACGGTCTCTTCTGCTCTGACTCGTGGAAGAGACGTGGAAAGCCGCCAGGGAAAGACCCCAGAGAACAAAACCCCCAAAACTGATTCCCCCTGAGCCCATCCACCACCACAGGGGGGCAGAGCAACTCTGCCCAAACAGGGTTGCCTGAGTAACAGCGTGGCAGGCCCCTCCCCCAGAAGACAGACTGGGAAAACAAGAGGCCAGCAACACTAAGGTCCCAAGAAAACAGGTACATCTTGCTTGGGTTCTGGTCAATAATTTGGACTCTATACATTCCCTCAACCACCCATCAACAGAATGATTGGAGGAGGAACCCCGAAAATAGAAAAGACTCAGAGATTATGACTTATGCTGCAGATTTACAAATGGATGCAGATATAACCAAGATGTCGGAGATGGAATTCAGGCTAGCAATTGTGAAGACAATAGCTAGAATGGAGAAATCAATTAATGGAAACATAGAGTCTCTAAGGGCAGAAATGAAAGCTGAATTGGCAGAACTTAAAAATGCTATCAATGAGATCCAATCCAATGTAGATAATCTAACAGCTAGGGTAAGCTAGGCAGAAGAACGAATAAGCGACCCGGAAGACAATATAATAGATAAAAAGGGAAAAGAGGAGGCCAGGGAAAAACAACTCAGAATCCATGAAAATAGAATCAGAGAAATAAGTGACACCATGAAGCGTTCCAATGTCAGAATAATTGGAATCCTGGAGGGAGTGGAGAGAGAGAGAGGACTAGAAGATGTATTTGAGCAAATCGTAGCTGAGAACTTCCCTAAATCTGGGGAATGAAACAAACATTCGAGTCCTAGAGGCAGAGAGGACCCCTCCTAAGATCAAGGAAAACAGGCCAACACCCCGACACGTAATAGTAAAACTTGCAAATCTTAGAACCAAGGAAACTATCTTAAGGGCAGTTAGGGGGAAGAGATTCCTTATGTACAGAAGGAGGAACATCAGAATAACATCAGACCTATCCACAGAAAGCAAGCCAGAAAGGCCTGGCAAGACATATTCAGGGTACTAAATGATAAGAACATTCAGCCAAGAATACTTCATCCGGCAAGGCTGTCATTTAGAATGGATGGAGAGATACAGAGCTTCCAAGACAGGCAGAAACTGAAAGAATATGTGACCACTAAGCCGGCCCTGCAAGAAATATTAAGGGGGGTTCTATAAAAGGAGAAAGACCCCAAGAGTGACTTACAACAGAAATTTACAGGGACAATCTATAAAAAAAATCTTTGCAGGCAACATGATGACAAATAATTCATATCTTTCAATAATCACTCCCAACGTGAATGGCCTAAACACTCCCATAAAATGGCACAGGGTTGCAGATTGGATAAAAAGACAGGACCCATCCATATGCTGTCTACAAGAGACTCATTTTGAACCTAAAGATACATCCAGACTGAAAGTGAAAAGATGGAGATCCATCTTCCATGCCAGCAGACCTCAAAAGAAAGATGGGGTAGCAATTCTTATATCAGATAAATTAGATTTTAAACTAAAGTCTGTAATTAGAGATACAGAGGGACACTATATCATTCTTAAAGGGTCTATCCAACAAGAAGATCTAACAATTGTAAATATCTATGCCCCCAAATGGGAGCAGCCATCTACATAAGCCAACTGTTAATCAAAATAAAGATCATATTGATAACAATACGTTAATTGTAGAAGACCTCAGTACTCCACTCTCAGCAATAGACAGATCATCTAAGCAGAAAATCAAAAAGGAAACAGGAGGTTTGAAAGGATGCATTGGACCAGATGGACCTCATACATATATACAGAACATTCCACCCTAAAACAACAGAATACTCATTCCTCTTGAACGCACATGGAACTTTCTCCAGAATAGACCACATACTGGGTCACAAATCAGGTCTCAACTGGTACCAAAAGATTGAGATTATACTGCAAAGGCAGTCCTAAGGGGGGAATACATAGCCATCCAAGCCTCACTCAAAAAAATAGAAAAATCCCGAATTCACCAACTAACTCTACACCTTAAAGAACTAGAGAAAAAGCAACAAATGATGCCTAAGCCACGCATTAGAAGAGAAATAATTAAAATTAAAGCAGAAATCAATGAATTAGAGACCAGAAACACAGTAGATCAGATCAATGAAACTAGAAGTTGGTTCTTTGAAAGAATTAATAAGATTGATAAACCACTGGCTAGACTTATCCAAAAGAAAAGAGAAAGGACCCAAATTAATAAAATTATGAATGAAAGGGGAGAGATCACGACTAACACCAAGGAAATAGAAACAATTATTAGAAATTATTATCAACAACTGTATGGCAATAAACTGAGCAATCTGGATGAAATGGAGGCCTTCCTGGAAACCTATAAGCGGCTAAGACTGAAATAGGAAGAAATTGACAACCTGAATAGGCCAATAACCAGTAACGAAATTGAAGCAGTAATCAAAAACCTCCCCAAAAACAAGAGTCCAGGGCCTGATGGATTCCCTGGGGAATTCTACCAAAGAGTCAAAGAAGAAATAATACCTATTCTCCTGAAGCTGTTTCAAAAAGTAGAAACAGAAGGAAAACTTCCAAACTCATTCTATGAGGCCAGCATTACCTTAATCCACAAACCAGGGAAAGACACCATCAAAAAGGAGAATCTCAGATCAATATCCCTGATGAATATGGATTCCAAAATGCTCAACAAAATCCTAGCTAATAGGATCCAACAATACATTAAAAGGATCATCCACCACGACCAAGCGGAATTTATCCCCGGGATGCAAGGGTGGTTCAACATTCGCAAATCAATCAATGTGATAGAACACATTAATAAGAGGAGGGAGAAGAACCATATGGTCCTCTGATTTGATGCAGAAAAAGCATTTGACAAAATACAACATCTTTTCCTGATTAAAAGTCTCCAGAGTATAGGAATAGAGGGAACATTCCTCAAGTTCATAAAATCCATCTGTGAAAAACCCACAACGAATATCATCCTCAATGGGGAAAAGCTGAAAGCCTTTCCCTTAAGATCAGGAACACGTCAAGGATGCCCATTCTCACCACTCTTGTTCAACATAGTACTAGAAGTCCTAGCAACAGCAATCAGACCACAAAAAGAAATAAAATGTATTCAAATTGGCAAAGAAGAAGTCAAACTCTCTCTTTTCGCAGACAACATGATACTTTATGTGGAAAACCCAAAAGACCCCACCCCCAAATTACTAGAACTCATACAGCAATTCAGTAATGTGGCAGGATACAAAATCAACACACAGAAATCAGTTGCTTTCTTATACACTAACAACACAACTGTAGAAAGAGAAATTAAAGAAACGATTCCATTTACAATAGCACCAAAAACCATAAGATACCTCGGAATAAACCTAACCAAAGAGGTAAAGGATCTATACTCTAGGAACTACAGAACACTCATGAAAGAAATTGAAGACACAAAAAGATGGAAAAACATTCCATGCTCATGGATCAGAAGAATAAACATTGTTAAAATGCTACCCAGAGCAATCTATACCTTCAGTGCCATCCTGATCAAAATTCCAATGACATTTTTCAAAGTGCTGGAACAAACAATCCTAAAATTTGTATGGAATCAGAAAAGACCCCGAATTGCCACTCAAATGTTGCAAAAGAAAAACAAAGCTTAGCATTGGCCGCTTTCAAGCTATATTACAAAGCTGTGATCACCAAGACAGCATGGTACTGGCACAAAAACATATAGACCAATGGAACAGAATAGAGAACCCAGATATGGACCCTCAACCCTATGGTCAAATAATCTTTGACAAAGCAGGAAAAAACATGCAATGGAAAAAAGACAGTCTCTTCAATAAATGGTGCTGGGAAAATTGGACAGCCACATGCAGAAGGATGAAACTCGACCATTCTCTAACACCATTCACAAAGATAAACTCAAAATGGATGAAAGACCTCAATGTGAGACAGGAATCCATCAAAATCCTAGAGGAGAACATAGGCAGTAACCCCTTTGACATCACCCACAGCAACTTCTTTCAAGATACATCTCCAAAAGCTAGTGAAACAAAAGCAAAAATGAACTTTTGGGACTTCATCAAGATAAAAAGCTTCTGCACAGCAAGGGAAACAGTCAACAAAACAAAGAGGCAACCCACAGAATGGGAGAAGACATTTGCAAATGACACTACAGATAAAGGGCTGGTATCCAAGATCTATAAAGAACTTCTCAAACTCAACACCCAAAAAACAAATAATCAAGTCAAAAAATGGGCAGAAGACATGAGAAGACACTTCTCTGAAGAAGACATACAAATGGCTAACAGACACATGAAAAAATGTTCATCATCATTAGCCATCAGGGAAATCCAAATCAAAACCACACTGAGATACCACCTTACACCAGTTAGAATGGCAACAATTGACAAGGTGAGAAACAACAAATGTTAGAGAGGTTGTGGAAAGGGGAACCCTCTTACACTGTTGGTGGGAATGCAAGTTGGTATAGCCACTTTGGAAAACAGTGTGGAGGTGCCTCAAAAATTTAAAAATAGAGCTACCCTATGACCCAGCAATTGTACTCCTGGGTATTTACCCCAAAGACACAGATGTAGTGAAAAGAAGGGCCATATGCACCCCAGTGTTCATAGCAGCAATGTCTGCAATAGCCAAACTTTGGAAAGAGCTGAGATGCCTTTCAACAGATGAATGGATAAAGAAGGTGTGGTCCATATATACAATGGAATATTACTCAGCCATCAGAAAGGATGAATACCCAACTTTTACATCAACACGAATGCATATATTATGCTAAGTGAAATAAGTCAAGCAGAGAAAGTCAATTATCATATGGTTTCATTCATTTGTGGAACATAAGGAATAGCATGGAGGACATTAGGAGAAGGAAAGGAAAAATGAAGGGAGGGAAATCGGAGGGAGAGACTATGGACTCTGAGAAACAAACAGGTTTTAGAGGGGAGGGGGCTGGGGTAATGGGTTAGCCCAGTGATGGGTATTAAGGAGGGCACATACTGCATGGAGCACTGGGTGTTATACGAAAACAATAGATCATGGATCACTACATCAAAAACTAATGATGTATTGTATGGTGACTAACATAACATAATAAAATTAAAAAAAAAAGGACAAACATCTCAATGAATGATCACTTCACAACAGTCAGAATCACTAATATCAAAAAGACAAGGAAAAACATGTGTTTGTGAGAATGTGGAGGAAAGGGAATGCTTGTACATTTTTGGTGGGAATATAAATTGGTACAGCCACTGTGGAAAACAGTCTGGAGGTTCCTCAAAAATTTATAAATAGAAATACCATATGATTTAGTAATTCTACTATTGGGTATTTAACCAAATAAAGCCTGAAAACACTAATTCAAAAAGATACGTGCACCCTTATGTTCATTGCACCATTTTTACAATTAGCCAAAAGATAGATGCAACCTAAATGTCCATTGATAGATGAATGGATAAGGAAGATGTAGTATAAATATGCAATGTAATACTACACAGCCATAAAAAAGAATGAAATTTTGCCATTTGCAACAACATGGATGAATCTGGAGGGTATTAAGCTAATTGAAATAAGTCTGACAGTGAGAAACAAATACCATATGATTTACTTATATGTGGACTCTAAAAAATAAAACAAATGAACAACAACAACAACAACAAAAAGACAGAAACAGACTCATAAATACAGAGAACAGACTGGTGGTAGCCAGAGGGAAGGGGGCGAGGAATGGGTGAAATAAGTAAAGGTATTTAGAAGTACTAACTGCCGGTTATAAAATAAGTAAGTCACAAAGATGAAAAGTACAGCATAGGAAATGCAGTCAGTAATATTGCAATAATGTTGTATGCTGACAGATAGTGTCTGCACTTATTTCGGCGAGCATAATGTAATGTATGGAATTGTCTAATCACTATGTTGTACCCCTGAAACTAATATAGCATTGTATGTCAACTGTATTTAAATAATAATTTAAAAAAAGTAGTGACAAGCCAGTTCAACCACTTAATTGGAAAAAACTACAAGTCAGAAAATAGTTATGGCTACTTGTTACAACCAACTTGTATTCCTTTCAACCAACTGTAAAATTTATTTTTCAAACAACTATAAAATTGTTAAATGTGTGCTTATATAAAGATCCAGTTATTTACTCCTAAATATATATTTATTTGGTAAAATACTTACATACTTGTACCGGGAAACAGAAGAATTTTGACATCAGAATAATTTCTTATAGCTAAAAATCTAGAAACAATCCATGTAAAACAACAAGGGGATGGATTAAGGCAAATGTAGTATACACAAAAATGGGACAGAATGATACAGGGAAATTACTAAACTACCATGATGAATATTTCATGTTTGAATTTCACCAACAAAATAATAACCAAATAAAGCAAATCACAGAAGAATTAATTTAGTATGACATCAGTATTTGAACATCAAAATTTTACAAAATTAAATAATACAAATATTGGCATATGTAATATTTTAAAAACTAGGGAAAGAAATATAAAATACAGCATAGTAGTCCCATATCCAGAAATGTTAACAAAAGTGAGAGTGAGATGTGATTTACCACCTACCTATTTGGCAAATATAAAAAAAAATGATATTTTTCTCAGTTTTCAGGTATATAGAAATAGGCACTCATGTTTTTGGCAAGTGTTTAATTTTTTTTAGGCATGTTTGCAATATACATTAGAAATGAAAAAGCATTATGTTTTTGATATAACAGTGGTCTTGCTAAGTGTATATCCTATAGTTATATTCACCAAAGCAATAAATATATATAAATCAGGATATTATGGTGTTCAATAGACTGTGAACTAGAAATATTTTCAAAGTCTATTATTAAGAGATAGGTTAGATGTATAGAATGGAACACTATGAAGTCATTGAAAAGAATTGGATAGATCTATATGTGTCCATACTGAGACATGACCAGCCTATAGTATTAATTAAAAACATATCTATAATATTACTCAAATACTTATTTTTTTAATTTATTGAGGGCACCCCTACTCTTCTTTTTTTGTTATTTTTAAGACTTAGTTTTCTAAGATATCAATAGGGATAAATACATATTCTAAACTTGCCATTTTGAATGACAAAAATCTATGTATTATTTTAACATTTTGTTAAACAACATATTTTTTAAAAGAAATTAATAAATACAATGTGATAAGTTTTGTCACAAAGGTTTCACATTGAAGGAATTGTCAAAAGAATATAACTGGCAACAAATTCCAACTTATGTAAAAATGTATCACTTACAGTAAGATTTTAGTGGAAAACAATTAGAAATAAATTATTCACCAATAGGAGTTGGTTGATTATTTATGGTATGCACATGAAATGGAATATTATGCATCTAATAAAAACTTCAAGGTAGATATTATAACCCCTATATAAAAATAAATGAAAAGGTATGCTATACAACATGTATCATATGATCTTTGTAAGAAACAGAAAGCACAAAGAATTTTGAAAGGATTTGAAATTTTCACCATTAGGGTTTACAAGAAATTTTATAGAAATCCTTACAGTTTGATTTATTTTTTACAATGAATTTTATTACTTTTATAGACAGAATGAGTAATAAAACTTTCTATTAAAAAGCAAATCTGCAAACCACTTATGTGAAATAATATTTAAAAAATACTTCAATTCTCAAATTTTAAATAAATATTGTATTATATAGACAATATAAAATGGAATTATGAAAAATAAAACACTTACTCATTCAAAATATTAATTGCCTACTCTAAGTTTGGCTTCCTTGTTGACACTGACAGAGTAAGCAGTGCATGGTAGGACATAGACTGGTTTCTCGGGAAATGGAAAACAGGAGAGTCTGTGATAACAGGTTTGGCCCCAGGAAAGTGATCTGACCCACTGTTGATAAGCTGGGAGCAGAAGTTAAAGTAGCCATTTTGATAGGAACTGTATTAGACACAAGGCATAGTCAGCATCACCTTAGGGCCAAAACCACCACGGAGAATATCATTTTCTCTGAATTGTTAAGAAGTAGTTTTGGCAACATAAGTTACCAATACAGCCATGGTGGAGGAGTTCTTTGCCTAGTTGATAGCTGGAGGATATAGCAATCATACCACTAAATATGCCACTAAATTAAACTGCTAAATATATCCTATAGAAAGGCTCACTGAAGGAGCAAGTCACCTTCAAACAGCCTATTGAAAAAAGCAAGATACCCAAGAGGGAAGCTGAGCTTGAGGAAGAGCATGACAGAGGTTGCATGCTGGTTTTGAGCGCCAATGAGGCATATCTTGTGATTCATGAAAAAACTTTAAAGGAGAATTTGCAGGAAACCGGAACTCTAGCATGAGCAAGCATGAGTAAGAGCCAAGAAATCTACTTATGACTAATTATTTAGAACCACAGGATGATGAGGCTGAGGGCATTTTGAGAAAGCACAGATAATTTTTCCAGAGGAAAGTTTTCAGAAAGGATATCTTGAATTTTAGACAGGAAGCCCCCCAACTTGACACATCTGCCTTAAATAACTGTAATTCTGAAAACATTGACTAGTCCTTTGTTATTTTACTTCATTTGTAGTTCTTAATGAAGACCGAGGTTCTAAAACTCTGACATGAGTTGCCTCAGCTCTTTTTAAGTTACATAAAAGAGGAAAGGAAGTTAAGAAGTGAATCCTATAGAGCTCTTGGTGTTAATGAATATTAGGCTTCGTCAACAAACAAGGAGTCAATTGCGTACTGTTGGAATGTGAATCAATACTTTGAAACACTGTGGGATGATGTGATAAATTCCCACATGACAAGCTTCTAAATTATATATTAGTTTATAAACATCTCTTGCCATAATAATATTTTTTTAGGCCCTGAGATGCACACAAACTTGTCCAGTACATAGTGCCAAACAGTGACACAGATATAGTCTCCCCCCATAAGTCTGTGCTGTCCAATATTGTAACCACTGGTCACATGTGGCTATTGAGCACTTAAAATGTGGCTTGTCTGAATTTAAATGTGCTATTAGCATAAGATTGACCTCAGAATTTGAAAAGGCAGTATCAGAAAAAAAAAACTCATTAAAGATTTTTTTATAATGAATGCTAATTGAAATGATAATATTTTGGATAGATTGGGTTAAATAAAATACATTTCAAAATTAATTTTATCTGTTACTATTTTTATTGTGGCTATTAGCATATTTAAAAATTCATTTATGGCTTGTATTATATTTCTAATAGTGTTACTTTGATATATTAAAATTTAATAAGAGGAAGAACATTTCCTAGGAATTCAGGATAATTATATCTCTAGTCCTAGCTGTGTTCCAGCAGTAGGTAACAAGGGATTCTGAGACACAGCAAGTTTAAGCAGTCATGCAAACTTATGGAATGTTAACCAGGTTTTTGGTGCTTTGTCATCACTTTTGTTTACTGCATCTTACACAGTGAATCTTTCAATGTCTTCAGAAGCAGCTAAATCTATCTAGCTCACACTTTCTTGAAAAACAAATCTTTTTTTCTCTTTGGTTCTGCACATGCAGAAACAGACCCTGAAGCAATTTCAATATGGTTTTTGCTAAGAATGTTAGTAAATTGTTTAAAAAATTGAACTTATAACCCAAGTTAGTTATGGTGTCCTTAAATTTGAATCCCAAGGTCACCTGTTTCTTTCATTTTCTTTAGTGCTTATTCAGCATAAGAGACAGTTAATGAATTCTAAGAGTTAACATCACTGTTTTCTTTGGAAATGGTTTGGCTAGTAATCAGTGTCGGGAGATTTGTTGGCATGTTCTGCTATACTAGTAAGTGTTGGCTGGGGAAGGATGCTGATTATTTAACACCAGCATTTGACAGAAAGCTTGTGTTTATAGTGTGAAAAGGTGCAGGCATCTCGAAAACTGCGTGTTCAGATGTTAGAAGGGGTCTTTAGGGAAGGATCTTGTGCCAGATCAGCTTCTAAATGTTGAAATTGGCTTTCACAGTGTACACAAACTATCGGGGTCTATTGGCACTTCTGTCACATGCTGTCACATGATGAGAATGGAGTTGGAACTGCATAGCCAGATAGATACAGCATTGGGCCAGGAAGCATGGGCACCTCTGCTAGTCCTTGTTGACAGCTCCTTAGAATAAGATAAATGCCAACTTCTGTTAGAAAGATGGGACTGTGTTTGGATTAGAAGGAACAAAATTTCATGTAACATAAAGCCCATCTTAGAATCAAGCCCCAACCTATTTCTCCAGGGTTAATTTCTCTTCCTACTTGACTGTAAGCTCCATGAAGGACAAGATTTTGTCTTTTTTCTTCTCTTTTAATTGTAGTTTTATAATGAAGTCTGGTGTATAATAGGTTCTCAATAAATATCTGTAAATAAACACATTTCTCCATGTATCAATTTTATGGAGCCAGCTGCCAAAAGGGTCCTTATATGGTACTTCTAAGATCTTCCTGGATGTCTAATAATTAAAGATCCATTAGCTATTTGTACTGGCATATTTTTTTCTTAGAGCTACTCTAAACATGCTCCGATATATGATTCATTTTAAAAATGGCCCATCAGCTGATCTATTTGCTCTTACCATAGTGAAATTCCTGTATAAGGTAGGATACTCGTAGCTGAACATCCTCCAGTTGATCACAGAGAGCTGTATAAACAGGAGCCAATATGTTTTTGGTGGAAGGTAATTTTTTTCTTTTCTTTTTGAGTCTTCAAGATAATGTTCTGAATTTCTCATGTACAGCTTTTAATTTGTATGACAAGAAGCAGGCCTAGCCTTTGGAAGGATTACTGAAAAAGAGAAACATGTAAGTTTTATGGGTTTAGTTTTGCATTGCTGTAACCACTGGAGGAATAATCAAGCAGGGAAATAGGAAGGCATTGCTGCAGGGAAACTTTATGAGTCTGGTGATTCTGCATTTGGTATTGTACAAGAAGCAACTTCAATAAAACATGTAAAAGAGAGTTTGACTTTTTCTAAAGTTAGAATGATTTTTAAGTACAAAATCTTAGGTAAGTGGTTTGGGGTATTTGTCTTTTAACCCTAAAACCTAATAGGTTTTTTGAAGTACTTTCTTGAGTTGTGTAAGTAGTCTAGCTTATTGAAATCATTTCAGGAAACAATTTCTAGCCTGACTGTGTAGCAGGCTACAAAGATTAATAAGTCATGATCCCTGTCCTTAAATATCTCATTATCAAGCAGGAAAGGTAAACACACACACACACACACACACACACAGGGCAATAGAGGGAATGCTGACCTCTTAGAACATGGGGACACAGAGGAGGACATACCAACTTCAGCTTCACCAGGTAGGTTCACAGACATGACAACCTTTAAATCAGTGATTGAAATACAAAGAGGATTTAATCTCATTTAGGTAGCCTGGAGGTTAAGAGTGGGTTTACTCAATGAATCATGGAACACTTCATCTAAAACTAATGATGTAATGTATGGGGATTAACATAAGAATAAAAAAAAAAAAGAGTGGGTTTACTGGCACAGAACATATAAGGGAAACAAAGGAACAGATGATAAAAAAAAAAAGTGTGATGGATCAAGCCACGTTACTGCAGTGCATAATTTCAGAAGGCATATTCCCATTGTGGTCCATGTGAACAACTGTGACTTGCAAAACTCCAGGGGGTATCATTCACATAGCTTACATGAATGAACCTATTGGAATTGTGCAACCCAACAGCTCAGGGTTCTATTGACAGTAAGTAGTTGAACTATGAGAAGGGAGTGTGGGAAGTGACTCCATAACTACCTGTAGTATGAGGTTACAAGATATAGAGCTAGGGATTATTAATTTGAAAACAAAGGAAGCTAATTAGATGATTAATATGAAAATGGATAATTATAAATTATTTTGAAAATTGTAATTCAAAAGCTAAAAACAAAATTTGAAGGTACTTACATCATTTCTTCAGGATTTAGTCACAATTGAACCTGAAAAAAATACTTTATCACTTAACACAAAATAAGTCATGAAAACACCTAAGTGTGTTTGTAGGACTACCTCATCATGGAGTGTGATGATGGGATATTATACAAATGAATGTTTGAGGCTGACCAGGGAAATTAGAGGATAAGGGAGCAGGGAAAAAGGAGGCACAGAGATTTTAGAATATTGTAATTTAAAATACATAACAAAACACCTAAGACTTTTCAGGCAATTTTGATTCTTTAGTTCAAATATTCCTGTTTGTTGTAGAGCTCTTCTTCCCCACTTCTATACCCTTTTTCACTGAATTGGATATTCTTTAGCTGCCTTCTAATTACCAGATATGTGGCATTCATCTATTCACAGACAAAAACAAAAATAGCAATTTTTTTTAAGTAGCAAATATAATCTTGTTAGAAGTGGGAAGCTGAGGCATTACTTATGTAGTCATAGACAGACCCTAAGTAAGTAACAGCTGTCTGGTTGCTTTTCAAATTGGTTGTGTGTTAGGAGCACTGTGTGGATATTGGTCTGCTTGCTTTCAGATGAATAATTCTCCTAATGGACTATCAAGTACTTGGACAAATCTATCAGTAATGCAGACCATGGCTCCTGTACTTTCCTGAAATGCCTTTAAACCAATCTGGTAAATTACACCCACTATGAGAGTTAGATGACATGCCATGAAAGATCAAGCTTTTTCGTAAAATGTCATTTCTTTGAAAGTCTTGTATTCCCTTTTCAGATATAAAGTCTTTTGAAAGGGAAAATGTATCATTAATATGTATTTTATCTGTTATCTTAAATTTTATACAGAAATGTATAGTATTCAGAAAGTTCAAGAACATGTAAGAATTGGATAAGGAACATTCTTCACTGTGAAAAAAATTCTATTTTGATGTAGTCCTAATAGTTTATGCTTTTGTTTCCCTTGCCTCCGGAGACACATCTAGAAAAATGTTGTTATGGCCAATGTCAGAGAAATTACTGCCTGTATTTTTTTTTTTCTAGGATTTTTATGATTTCAGATCTCATATTTAGGTCTCTAATCATTTTGAGTTTATTTTTGTTTATGGTGTTAGAAAGTGGTCCAGTTTTATTCTTTTGCATGTAGCTGTCAAGTTTTCCCAGCACCTTTATTAAAAACACTTTTTCCCCATTGTATATTCTTATTTCTTTTGTCATGAAATGGGTTTATTTCAGGGCTCTTTATTATCCATTTGGTTCCATTGATCTGTGTGTCTATTTTTTGTGCCAGTACTGTACTGTTTTGATTACTACAGCTTTGTAGTATATCTTGAAATCTGGAATTGTGATACCTCCAGTTTTGTTTTTCTATCTCAAGATTTCTTTGGCTATTTGGGGTCTTTAGTGGTTTCATACAAATTCCAGTATTATTTGTTCTAATTCTAAAAAAAAAAATGTTGTTGGTGTTTTGATATGGATTTCATTGACTCTGTAGATTGCTTTGTGTAGTATGGACATTTTAACAATATCAATTCTTCCAATCTATGAATATGGAATATCCACTAACAAAACAAAAAAGCAGCCTACTGAATGAGAGAAGATATTTGCAAATGATATATCCTATAAAAGGTTAATATTCAAAATATATGAAGAACTTGTACAACTCAATATATGGAAAAAATAAAAATAATAATCTTATTAAAAAATGGATAAAGGACCTGAATAGACATTCTCTAAAGAAGACATACAGATGGCCAATTAACATGTAAAAAGATGCTCAACATCACTCATCATCAGGGAAGTACACATCAAAATCACAATGAGATATCACTTCACACCATTCCCAAAAACTAATATCAATGTCATTTCTAACATTGATATATAACAAGTGTTGATGAAGATGTGGAGAAAAGAGAATGCTTGTACATTGTTGGTGAGAATGCAAATTGGTACAGTCACTGTGGAAAACAGTCTGGAGGCTCCTCAAAAAATTAAAAGTAGAAATAACATACAATCTAGTAACTCCACTACTGGGTATTTAACCAAAACAAACTAACAAACAAACCTGAAAACACTAATTCAAAAAGATATGTGCACCCGTATGTTCATTGCAGCATTGTTTGCAGGAGCCAAGATATGGAAGCAACCTAAGTGTCCATTGACAGACAAATAAATAAGGAAGATGTGGTAAATATATACAATGACATATTATGCAGCCACAGAAGGATGAAATCATGCCACTCATGAAAACATAGATGAACCTAGAAGGTATTATGCTAAGTGAAATAAATCAGACTGAGAAAGAAATATACCATATGGTTTCACTTATATATGGAATCTAAAAACCAAAACAAATGAATAAACAAACAAACAAAAAGGAGAATCAGACTTATAAATACAGAGAACAAACTGAGGGTTGCCAGATGAGAGTGGGTGGGGGATGGGCAAAATAGGTGAAGGGGAGTAAGAGATACAGGCTTGTAGTTATGGAGTGAGTAAGTCACGGGAATAAAAGATACAGCATAGGGAATATAGTCAATGATATTTTAATAGTGTTGTATGGTGACATGGTATCTAAACTTGTGGTGAGCATAGCATAACATATAGACTTATGGAATCATCTGTTGTACATCTGAAACTAGTGTTACATTGTGTATTAATTTACTCAAAAAAATGTTTTGAATGTTTCCTTAACCTGTAAGAAATTTTTTAAATATTACTTTTTTCCTGACATATATTCATCTGTCTTAAATAAGCAAGTTTATACATACCTGTAGAAGTAGAGGGAACCATAGTATGTATTCTAGAATAATAACCTCTATTATCTGAACACTTTAAAAATAAAAACAAAATTACCATTTGCTTCTCTAGTTTTGAACTATACTTACGGAGTATGTGACTAAATTTATTATCAAAATCAAAATATGATTGTGCTTATTAGATATTCTTGTAGCTGTTTACCTGGCAAAAGTAAATGTTCTTATAAACATTGGGGCGCATGTACCCCTTCAGTCACTACATTTGTATCTTTGGGGTAAATACCCAGTAGTGCAATTGCTGGGTCATATGTGTACCCCAATGTATATAGCAGCAATGTCCACAATAGCCAAACTATGAAAAGAGCCAAGATTTCCATCAACAGAGGAATGGATAAAGAAGATGTGATATATATATACAATGGAATATTATGCAGCCATCAAAAAAAGAAATCTTGCCATTTGCAACAACGTGGATGGAACTACAGGGTATTATGCTAAGCAAAATAAGTCAATCAGAGAAAGACATGTATCATATGCTCTCACTGATATGAGGAATTCTTAATCTCAGGAAATAAACTGAGGGTTGCTGGAGTGGTGGAGGGTGGGAGGGATGGGGTGGCTGGGTGATAGACATTGGGGAAGGTATGTGCTATGGTGAGCGCTGTGAATTGTGTAAGACTGTTGAATCACAGACCTGTATCTCTGAAACAAATAATACATTATATGTTAAAAAAAGAAGAAGAAGAAGAAGCTAGTGGGAAGGGAAAAATGAAGGGGGGGGAAATTGGAGGGGGAGACGAACCATGAGAGACTATGGACTCTAAGAAACAAAACTGAGGGTTCTAGAAGGGAGGGGGGTGGGGGGATGGGTTAGCCTGGTGATGGGTATTAAAGAGGGCATGTACTGAATGGAGTACTGGGTGTTATACGCAAACAATGAATCATGGAACACTACATCAAAAACTAACGATGTAATGTATGGTGA
Source organism: Mirounga angustirostris (assembly GCF_029215605.1). Lineage (NCBI taxonomy): Eukaryota > Metazoa > Chordata > Mammalia > Carnivora > Phocidae > Mirounga > Mirounga angustirostris. Next base: position 50,845,482 of record NW_026991709.1, on the reverse strand, counting down.
TTAACATAACATAATAAAATAAAATTTTAAAAAAAGTAAACGTTCTTAGAACTGCTTATTAACCATGGGACATATCCCTTAAGAAACACTTTAAAATATTTGTGTGGTTGTGCATGATTCTAACTAGAAAAGTAATATATGTTTTGGAAAAGAAACATTGGAGAATGCAGAGAAAGGGTAATACATTTAATATTCAACTTATCAAGGGTTTTAATATAAGGTATAATTACTGTTTTTAAATCTCAATTTGGAGAGTAACTACATTTCTTTATTAAATCTGGTAGTACTTAAATGAAGCATGGAAAGTGGTAATTGGCAAAATGATCTGTTCCCTTAACTCCTCTGTGAAATGCCTGTAGACCTCTCCATCCAGGAAAGGACAGCCTAAGGAATCCATTTGGCTTTGTGAGAACTATCTCAGCCTCGGCAACATGCATTATTATACACATGATATTTTCCATAAAGTTTTGTTTTCTTCACCATACATAAATTTTAAGATAATTTTTGGCTTCTTTTCATTTGTAGAGGAAAAAGAACGTAAACTCCATTTTTTTAAATCTGAACAAAGATAATTGGTACTGTAAGTATCTTTATTATTATTATTATTATTATTATTAGAGTTGAGAGAGTAACTTTGGGACTGGATTTTGAAGTGTTTGACAGAATGTTTAAAAATAGTCTTTCCTGGGTGCCTGGGTGGCTCAGTTGGTTAAGCGACTGCCTTCAGCTCAGGTCATGATCCCAGGGTCCTGGGATCGAGTCCCACATCGGGCTCCCTGCTCTGCGGGAAGCCTGCTTCTCCCTCTCCCACTCCCCCTGCTGTGTTCCCTCTCTTGCTGTGTCTCTCTCTGTCAAATAAATAAATAAAATCTTTAAAAAAAAATAGTCTTTCCTTAAAGCCTTCATGTGAAGAAAAATCCTGATGTCCAAAATAGCTTTATCCACAAATTCTACTATATACCTAGGATTTTGGTCTGATGATCTCATTTGGAGGGAGATAACAGTTGGCCAAGGGGATTAATTTGAAATAGGCTTTTTATATTGGCTGGAAAACGTGACTGTGATAACCACAATAACAACAGGAATAAAACACCAACCAAGGTATGGATGCTCTGACCCACTACCCAATTGTATGCCTTGAAAAATTTAAGGCAGATTTTGCTATTTTACAAACATTGTCCAACTTAGTTATTTTAACAAAGTATATGGAGAGCGCTTACCTCAACAATTTAACAAAGCTGGAAGTTAGATTTAACTAAAAACAATTTAAAAATGTTAGAAGGCTAACTTGATACATTCATTTCTCGGCTGGAATCTCATTCCTATTGCTTTGCCATAGGGATGCTGACATCAATGCTAAATACTCATTCCTTAACTTATGAGAAGATTGTTTACTTTAAAAATATCTCTGAAACCATATGGTCTTTTTTTGTTGTTATTTTAAATTTTTATTTAAATTCTAGTTAGTTAACATATAGTATAATATTGGTTTCAGGAGTAGAATTTGGTGATTCCTCACTTACATACAATATCCAGTGCTCATCACAAGTGCCCTTGTTAATACCCATCAACCATTTAGCCCATCCTCCACTCACCTCCCCACTAGCAACCCTCAGTTTGTTCTCAATAGTTAAGAGTCTTTTATGGTTTGCCTCCCTCTCTTTTTTTCTCCCTTCCCCTATATTCATCTGTTTCCTTTCTTAAATTCCACATGTGAATGAAATCATATAGTATTTATCTTTCTCTGACTGATGTGTTTCACTTAGCATAATACTCCCTAGCTCCATCCATGTTGTTGAAAATGCAAGATTTCTTTCTTTTTGAATGCTGAATAATATTCCATTGTATATATGCTATTTCTTGTTTACCAGTTCATCAGTTGATGGACATTTGGGCTCTTTCCATAATTTGGTTATTGTTGATAATGCTGCTATAAACATTGGGGTGCATATTTCCCTTTGAATCAGTATTTTTGCATCCTTTGTGTAAATACCTAGTAGTGCAATTGCTGGGTCATGGTTTTTGAGGAACTTCCATAATATTTTTCAGAGTGGCTGTGCCAGTTTGCATTCCCACCAAAAGTGTAAAAGGCTTCCCCTTTCTCCATATCCTCCCTAGCATCTGTTATTTCTTGTATTAGTAATTTTAGCCATTCTGACAGGTGTGAGGTGATATCTCATTATAGTTTTGATTTGCATTTCCCTGATGATGAGTGATGTTGAGCATCTTTTCATGTGTCTGTTGGCCATCTGGATGTCTTCTTTGGAAAAATGTCTATTCAGGGCTTCTGTCCATTTTTTAATTAGATTATTTGTTTCTGGGGTGTTGAGTTTAATAAGTTCTTTATAGATTTTGGATACTAGCCCTTTATCTGATATGTTATTTGCAAATATCTTCTCCCTTCTGTAGGTTGCTTTTTAGTTTTGTTATTTCCTTTGCTGTACAGAACCTTTTTATCTTGAGGAAGTCCCAATAGTTCATTTTTGCTTTTGTTTCCCTTGCCTCCAGAGATGTGTCTAGTAAGAATTTGCTGCAGCCGATGTCAAAGAGGTTGCTGCCTGTGTTCTCCTCTAGGATTTTGATGGTTTCCTCTCTCACATTTAGGTCTTTCATCATTTTGAATTTATTTTTGTGTATGGTATAAGAAAGTGGTCCAGTTTCATTCTTTTGAATGTTGCTGTCCAGTTTTCCCAACACTATTTTTTGAAGGGACTGTCTTTTTTCCATTGGATGTTCTTTCCTGCTTTGTTGAAGATCAGTTGACCAAATAGTTGAGGGTCCATTTCTGGGCTCTCTGTTCTGTTCCATTGATCTATGTGTCTGTTTTTGTGCCAGTACAATACTGTCTTGATGACTACAGGTTTGTGATATAGCTCAAAGTCCAGACTTGTGATGCCTCCAGCTTTGCTTTTCTTTTCCAAAATTGCTTTGGCTGTTTGGGGTCTTTTGTGGTTCCATACAAATTTTAGGATTGTGTGTTCTAGTTCTGTGAAAAATGCTGGTGGTATTTTGATACTGACTGCATTAAATGTGTAGATTGCTTTGGGTAGTATGGACATTTTAACAACATTTGATCTTCTAGTCCATGAGCATGGAATGGTTTTTCAATTTCTTTGTGTCATTTTCAATTTCTTTCTAGCTGACTGGGAACTGTAGCTCACTGTTGCTGCCCAGCATCATGAGTGTCCTACAGCATATCACTAAATTGTAAATTGAAAAATTGTAAGATGAACCATCATAAGTTGAGGACCATCTGTATATGTACATTTTCTTAGAATGATATACTAAAATTTTCTAATGGGAATATCTCTAGGGAATAGTATGAGGAAATGGTTTGAATGGCAAAGTGGACTTTACATTTGCTTTTAGGCCTCTATGTAGAAATTTACATTTTTACTATTTGCATGACTTATTTTTATATAAATACATACATTTAAAATAATGCATATTTTTTAAAGTTTTCTATTTGCATTAGATGCTGAGACATCTATTACCCTAAAACTGTGTGTGTGTGTGTGTGTGTGTGTGTTGTTTGTATGTTTTATATCTGAAAGAGAGTGGGGTGCATTTGTTTTTGCCCCTTTATTTATTTGTAGTTGAAAATTAAAGCTCTGGAAGGAGTTCATTTTGTCTGTTAAATGAATGATATAGAGTCCAAGATCACAAATTGTTTAAATTCTGCTATGGAGACTGGTATTAGCAATAAACCCAAAACAACAGTTTTCTAATGCAGCAGTATCTTGGGGTGAAAATTAAGAATCAGAACAAAAACCACAAGGAGTTACATCATACAAAATGGAAATAAGCATTTCCGAAGACCAAAGACAAAAAGTGGTTATGTTTGTCACTTACTAAAAACACTTCATTTGCTCACAGATTGTGTTCTGTGATCACTCAGGACATATTTCAGGTTCATTTTACCCCTGCTGTTTGTACAATGATAATATGCATGCAGCTGGTCAAAGCAATGGGCACAACAAAACCAATGATATATTTAGATGTATTATATTAGTCAGATTTCTCCAAATTGATCTATCTATATCTATCATCTATCTATCTATCTATCTATCTATCTATCTATCTATCTATCTATCTATCTATCATCTATCTATCATCTATGTATCATCTATTGAGATAGAAATTTTAAGGAATTGGATTATGTAATTGTAGGGACTGGTAAGTTCGAAATCCGCAGGGCAGGCTAGCGGGCTGGAGATTCAGGGAGAAGTTGATGTTGCAGTATCAAGTTCAAAGGAAGTCTGAAAGCAAAATTCCTTCTTCTTGGGGGAACCTTAGTCTTTTTTTCTTTTCCTTTTTTTCCCCTTAATTTGAGTATATTTGACACACAGTGTTATATTAGTTTAGGGTGTAGAACATTGTGATTCGACAAATCTATACATTAGGCTATGTTCACCATAAGTGTGGCTACCATCTGTCACCATACACTATTACAATACAATTGACTGTATTCCCTATGCAAGACCTTTGATTCTAGTGACTTATTCATTCCATAACTGGAAGCCTATATCTCCCACTCCCCTTTACCCATTTTGTTCATCTCCCCACCTCTCTCAGTCTTTTTTTCTTAAGGCCTTCAAATGAGTGTTTGAGGCCCACTCACACTATGGAAAGTAATTGGCTTTACTCAAAGTGTACTAATATAAATATTTATTACATTTAAAAAACACATTCACGGCAAAATCTAGACTGATGTTTGACCAGAAATCCAAGCCCCACAGCCTAGCCAAGTGGAGACATAAAATTAACCATCACAGGTGTAATAAAGACCACAACAAGACTTCTATTAATCTCAATCTACTATTGTGATTACTTGAATATGTGTATTCATTTTAGAAGGAAATTGTGACATTTTTCAGTTTAATTATACATAAAACTAGTCAAGAATTAACCCTTATTTAAAAAGGACCCCTCAAAAATATAACTTCTGGTTACTGAATTTATCTTTTATAGAAATTGTGTGTGTTACATGAACACCCAATAATCACATATCCAATTCATCCCAGGGAAGAATCAGGGGCTACAGTATTTGTATTTGTATTTTCCTTAAGAATAATGTTAACACACATGATTAGAATTTCAGCTGTCATACAGGTAATTGAAAAGTAATAAATGAAATATTCAAGACCAATATTTAAGGCAATTTACATGTGTGTCCCTCAGGTCTCTTCTATCCCCTGTCCATCCCTTCCATCTATGGATTCATATTCAGCCATCCAGCAACATTAACTTTCTTCTCAGCATCCTTTATCAAAACTTTCTTTCAGAGCCTTCATTTATACTAATGGTCAATAATGATAAAGACTTAGAGGACTGCATCTTGAAGACATGAAGACATGAAAGATCAATCTTAAGCTAAAGGAGTGAGTTACTGAAAATAACTCAATGTTAAAAGAACTAATTAGTGTTGCTTCCTTGTAGTTTGGGTGGTTTTCAGAAGAAAATGTTTTTATTTGGTACCCATTTTGGCTCAACCAATGAATCATAGTATGACTTTGGGACAGAAGTGAAATGGAGTTAAGAGAATTGTGAGGTAGAATTGTTTTAGTAAATGCATGTGTTTCTTTATGACTTGAATTTTACTCTTTTAAAACAGATTTATGACTTGAATTTTACTCTTTTAAAACAGAATTCATAAATTGCATAAAATATATCTAGCATAATAGTATATAACAAGTGCTTAATTTTTTAAAAGATTTTATTTATTTACTTGAGAGAGAGTGAGTGAACAAGAGAGAAGGAGCAAGGGGAGGGGTAGAGGGAGAGGGAGAAGCAGATTCCCCACTGAGCAGGGAGCCCGATGTGGGGCTCAATCCCAGGACTCTGGGATCATGACCTGAGCCCAAGGCAGATGTTTAACCAACTAAGCCACCTGGGCACCACAATAAGTGCTTAATTTTAATTGCATTTTTTTCATCCTTTCTTCTTTTGCTAGGGAACTTGCTGATATTAGTACTTAATTTTGATTTTTCCAACTATCACCAAATTTCGTCACTGGCTAGAATTATTTTGATTATTTTTGTGACTACTTAATGACTAAGTGGATCTAATAGCACTCCTAGTCATAATAACAAGATTTAATTAGATTTAATTAGAATGCCAATATATTTCTCAGTCTTTCATTGTGACAGCAAGATTCTTGAGCAATTTTCATTGTTACTAGGACATGTGATCCTGCTATCTATTAGTATTTTCTATTTCCCAAATATTCAATGCATTTCATATCACTATGCCTTGCATAAATTATTTCTTCTTAGAATGATAGGCACCCCCTGGGGAAGACATCTTGCCTCTACTTAAATAACACCACTGGCAAGCTTTCAAAAAAAAAGTTCATTTTATTATTAAACAATCTAATGCTAAAGCATATTTCCCTTAAAATGAAATATTCACCATTCTTATAAAATCTGTATGGATTCCTTCTAAAGGAATAAAAACCTTGCTTATTGATAATAGTTATCATGTATTCATATATCTACTTTTTAAAAAAATTTTGGGCTAAGACTAAGTTTCTTGACTTCCTTATAATTCTGATTATTCTTCTAATACTCTCTACTTTTTAACATCCAACTGAAAGTTAATGTAAAATGAAAATATAACTTAAGATTAATGCACAAGAAAGTTAAATTGTTAGTACTGGAGGCTACTATAGCATTGTGGAAAAATCCTGGTCTTTATAATTATACAAACTTAGTTTTATACTCCAGATTTGCAATTTCCTGGCTCTGATCAATTGGCTGAACTTCCTCTGTAAAATGATGAAAGTAATATGTCAACTGTAATGGTTATTATGAAAATAAAATGTAATAATCCATGTAAACACTGAGTACATAGTATTCAATTACCTTTACCAATTTGTCCATTTATTTTCTCCTTTTCCAAGGAAAATTTACTTCTGTATTGTAAAATAACCATTCTCCTAAATGTTTTACATGTCACTATACTTCACTGAAAGATATTAATTTTTTAAAACTTTTTATTTTGAAATAATTTTAGATTGACAGGGAGTGGTAAATATAATACAGAATTCTCATATGTCCTACACTACACTTTCTTTTTAAAGATCTATTTATTTTAGAGAGAGAGAGAGAGAGTGCATGCGTGTGCATGGGTGGATGGGCAGAGGGAGAAAATCTCAAGCAGGCTCTGTTTTGAGCACTGAGCCTGACATGGGGCTCGATTTCACAACCTGTCAGATCATGACCTGAGCCAGTATCAAGAGTTGGACACTTAACTGATTGAGCCACTCAGGCATCCCTACACTACACTTTTTTAATGTTGACTTCTTACATAACCATGGTTCATTTATCAAAACTAAGAAATTAATATTGCTATAACACTATTAACTAAACTACAGATTTTATTCAGATATCACTATTTTCCACTAAGATTCTTTTTCTGTTCCAGGATTTGATTCAGGATACCATGTTACATTCAGTATATATTAATTTTTGTAATGCAGATCCCAAGATATTTTAGCATACTGGCTTTAGGTAAGCAGCTTGGCATTGTGGCACCACACTTTTTTGTTTTGTTTTGTTTTTTATATATTCGCCCAAATCATTAACAAAATGTTTGAACATAATGAGACCCAAAAACTATTCTATAAAATACCTCTTGAGAACAAATTGAGCCACTGAACCCATTCATCAATACTCTGAATACTCTTCTGCATCTCAAGATTTCAGAATAACAGGGCTGAAGTGGGTTTCTTTCAGGAAACATATGTATGGGCCTTAGTTTTTTATTCCATTTGATAATATTTCCAATTATAGACATCTTGCTATTCTTTCTATTTATCTCTATTCTTCAATATTTTTTCAACTTTTTCTACTTCTTCTGGATTAATTGAATCATTATTATGATTTCATTTATGTCCCCTATTGACTTAACTATACTTCTTTGTTTTATTCACCTTTTTTGATGATTGACCTAAAATATAACATACATGTTTAACTTACCGTTATCTATCTTTAAATGATACTATACTGACTCATATATGGCATGGGGACCTAAAAGAACTATACCTTAACTTCCCTTTTCCCAACATTTCTGCTGTGGTTGTCATATAATTAATAATAATTAATAAAAAGATATGTTATAAATCCTCAATACATTGTTATTATTTATTTAAACCATCAATTACCCTTTAAATAGATTAAAAATGCAAAAAAGTTCTTTTATATATACTTGCATATTTTCCATCTCTGTGATTATTTACTTCTTTTTGTAGACACTACTTTCTCTCTCGTATCATTTTTCTTTTATGTGAAGAACTTCCTTTAAATTTTAAATTTTTCCTCCACTCTTCTTGGCATAAAAAAAAATCTTCATTTTGCTTCCATCTTTGTAAGATAATTTAGGTAAGGATAGAATTTTCAGCTGACCCATCTATAACTTTTCTTTCTTTCTTTCAGTACTTTATAGATATTTTTCATTGTTATTTATAATAGATGTTTTAACAACCTGTCTATAAATTTTATCATCTCCATTATTTTGAGGGTCAGTTTCTACTATTGATTTTTCTCCTGCTTTGGTTTATATCCTCCTGCTTCTTTACATGCTTGATAATGTCTCATGAAATGTTGGACAATTTTGAATTTTCTATTGTTTGTTTCTGAATCTTACTGAATCCTTTAAAGAATGTTGGATTTTGTTCTGATAAATAGATAAGTAGCTTCTGGGAGTTTGATCCATTAAAATTCAACATTAAGCTTTGTTTAGACAGGTCCTACATAGATTTTATCTCTGGGACTAATGTACCCCCAACTGCTAAGTTGTGACACATCTATCAAGATTCTACCCAACGTTCCTTATATTACACAGTCTTTCCACTCTGGCCAGTAGCAACACAAATTATTTACAGTTTGTGTGAGCTCTGAGCAATTTTGCTAATCAGTGGTTCTTGCTTGGACTATGAGAGTCTCCTTCAACACATTCACACATCAACTGAACCCTTGAGGGTATCCTTCTTAAATTCTTCAATGGCCTGACTATGTACAGTTCTACTATCTCTTGAATTCTGTTCCATAACTTCTAGCTGTCTAAATATCCCCAAAGTCTAATTTCTGTATCCTCAACTCAGTGAGACTATCTGGCTTTCTCCTGGAAACTGCCTACTGGCAATGAGTGAGGGTACTGTGGGATGTGGTTCTCTTCTCTCAGGGATTATAGCCCAATGGGACTTGTTTTTCAATGTCTGAAAATGATTGTTTCATATATTGTGTCTGTTAGATTGTCAGATATTTTGTTTATGGTATGAGAGCGATTCTGAAGCATTTTTTCTGCATGAACTTTTATAGGCCTAAAAATTGCTTCAGGTGCAAGGAAAAGTATTAATAGTTACCCAGGTCATGAATTAACATTAATTTATTAAATTAAAAATTCAGAATCTAGTGCTTTAAACTCTTAAGTTCAAATTACATATTTTATCTTAACCATACACAAAAATCAACTCAAAATGGATTAAAGACTTGAATGTAAGACCTAAAACCATAAAACTCCTAGAAAAAAATATAGGGGATAAGCTCCTTAAGATTGATCTTGGCAATGACTTTCTGAATTTGACACCAAAAGGGAGGCAATGAAAACAAAAATAAACAAGTGGAATTATATTAAACTGAAAAGCTTTTGCACAGCAAAGGAAACCATTAGCAAAATGAAAAGGCAACCTATGGAGCGAGAGAAAATAATTGCAAGCTGCATATCTGCTAAGTGGTTAATATCCAAAATATACAAGGATCTTATGCAATTTAATAAGCAAAAAATAAAATAAAATAACCCAAACAAAAAATGGAAAAAGACTTGAATAGACATTTTTCCAAAGAAGACATACAGATAGTTAACAGGTACTTGAAAAGGTGCTCAACATCACTGATCATTAAAGAAATGAAGATTAAAACCATAATAAGATATCACCTCACACTTGTTAAGAAGATTATTATCAAAAAGAGAAGAGATAGCAAACACTGGTGAGAATGTGAAGATAAAGGAAACCTCCTGCACTGTTGGTGGGAATATAAATTGGTGCAGCCACTAAGGAAAACAGTATGGTGGTTAATCAAAAAATTAAAAATAGAATTACCATATGATCCAGAAATTCTACTTCTGGGTATATAAATCCAAAGGAAACTAATCATTATCTCAAAGAGATATCTGTATTCCTGCGTTTATAGCAACATTATTCACAGTAGCCAAAGTATAGAAACAACCAAATGTCTACTGATGGATGAATAAGTTAAGAAAATTTGATCTATCTATCTATTTATCTATCTATCTATCATCTATCTATATCTGATATATCTGTATATACTCAACTTTAAAAAAGAGGGAAATCCTGCTATTTATGTTATTTTTGACAATATCAATGAAATTGGAAAGCATTATGCTAAGTGAAGTAAGACAGAGAAAGGAAAATACTATATGGTATCACAATTCAGAATCTAAAAATATATATATATATATATATAAAAGATAAACTCATAGAAACAGAAAGTTGAAAAGTGGTTGCCGGGGGCTGGGCAGTGGGAGAAATTGGAAGAAGTTTGTAAAAGGGTACAAACTTTCAGGCATAAGATGAATAAGTTTTGAGAATCGAATATATAATTGGTAACTATAGTTGATAGCACTGTTTTGTGTGGTTGAAATTTGCTAAGAGAATAAAACTTCTATGTTTTCACCAAAAAAAAAAAAAAAGTAAATATGTGAGGTGGTAGATGTGTTAGTTAACTACATGGGGGGAATCCTTCCACAATGTATATGTATATCATATCATCATACTGTGCACTTTATTTTTTTTTTTAAAGATTTTATTTATTTATTTGACAGAGAAAGACACAGCGAGAGAGGGAACACAAACGGGGAGTGGGAGTGGGAGAAGCAGACTCCCTGCCGAGCAGGGAGCCCGATGCAGGACTCGATCCAGGGACTCCAGGATCATGACCTGAGCCGAAGGCAGTCGCTCAACCAACTGAGCCACCCAGGCGCCCCATACTGTGCACTTTAAATATCTTATAATTTTGTCAATTGCAATCCTAAAGAAGCTGGAAACAAACTTAAATTATATATATATATATATGTATACACATATATATATATATTTTTAAGGTTTTATTTATTTGTTTGTTAGAAAGAGACCATAAGCAGAGGGAGAAGCAGGGTCACCACTGAGCAGGGAGACCGATGTGGGGCTCGATCCCAAGACCCTGGGATCATGATCTGAGCTGAAGGCAGACACTTAACTGAGCCACCCAGGTGTGCCTTAAATTATATATTTTATTTTTCTATGTTTAGGTATAGCAAAATAGGAACAATTATTCTTACTATTTCATATTAATATTAAATTACTTGTTGAACAAACTTAACTCTTTTTTAAAAGAATTAGTCTCACGTATTTACTTAGTTTCATCAAACATCCATAAACATCGTTTCATGCATTTAAACTTTAACATACCCAATATCATAATAGTAAATTGAAGTTCTGGACTGGATTAGTTTACAATGTTAGCAAGAAAATCCTTCCAAATGCTTAAATAGCTCATGTAAATTTCACAAATTAAAGGCATACATATTGTTAATCCAGATCTCTTCAAGATCCCAATATCATTTACAAACTCATTCAAATATCTTATACTCTTTGGCTGACAAAATCACAAGTCCAATAAGTATATATTTTAATTCAAATTAAAAATCAGAAAGATTACCTAGTAGGATTAATTCTGACAACTACGAATCTCTTAATTACTAAATTAGTCCTTTGAATTTACTTTATTTTTATACTTAACTTTAAAATATTGTGGGGATTGAGGAGATAATTTGCCAATTCTGGGAGAAATGTTCTCAACTCAGGCAAATTGAGGCTGTTAAAATGATAATTTGTGTTTGTTAAAATACCAACTTCTCAGAGAGTTGACATTGTTTATCCAAGATTGAAGACAAAGCAAGGGATTGAGGGACAGTATACATCTTTGTGAGTTTTCTCCAGCCATACATATACATTCTGATACCTCTTTTTTTGTAAATAAGGGTCCCCAAGTCTGCATGTTATTCATTTGGTATTCTTTAATCTGATATGGTTAGATGAAAATCTTCACATCTATGCAGATTTAGCAAACTTCATTGATTTCTCAGTGGAGTCTGCATTTCTTTAGCTTTAGGCAACAATTCCATATTCATTTTAATGACATCCTATTGAATCTTGAATATCTCTCATATTTTTTCTTCCTCTGAAATCACAATTCTAAAGTTATGCTAATGAAACTTTCTGAAACATATAATCTATTCTAGAATTTTCTTAGAATCTACCTGTCATTTCTGGCTTCTATTCTTCCCTTCATTTAGAAAGCATTTACCCATCATTAGTCTTATGGCATATTTTCCTTTTATTATGAGTTTGTTAGGATTACTGACAGGTGTTCTGAAATTACATCTATGAATTCATTTGACATTGTTGGATAAATTTTCTGAGTTTAGTGTCCTAATTTCATTTAAACAATTACATGTGTTCTTATACTTTCCTCACTCAACTTGTACCTCTGCTTTATTTGTTCTGCTTTTTCTAGTTTTACTTTGTTTTGTTTTGTTTTTTTTGTTTTTGTTTTACTGAAGGAAAGGGAAGTAAAATTTGTTACAAAGTTCTCTCTACTTTCTCTCAGTTATTAACAGTACACTCTCTTCCTCAAACAATAGATCTATCCTTTCTTTTTCTGAACATGATTTATTGTCTCTTAACAATCATTGCCTCAGTTTCCATTTATTCCATTTTGATGCCCCTTTGGGTGATATAAAAAAAGCTGTGGTAGAAAATGCTTTTGCCTCACAGGAAAAAATGCTTTAAAGATTCAACTAACTTTAGAAAAAAATCATTTTTTTTTCAAATCACTGTAATTAAAAAATTCTTAGTTATTGATTATCCTTTTGCAGCTAAAATAAACAACTTTATGTCATTAGCCTACCATTCTGATGTATTTGAATTTACTTAGAGTTATCATACAACTAATCATATAACTAAACTCAAATTTTGGTTGAAAATCTCTGAGGCCTATAATGTTACTGGGACCAGCAAATTTTCTTTTTGCTCTATGGAATAAGAAGGTATTTCCAACCCTGCTAAAACTTATGACAAAGAAATCTAATTTTTAACCCTCACTAATTCTTAAGGTTTATTTTTTTAAAGATTTATTTATTTATTTTAGAGAGCAAGAGAGAGAGAGGTGGAGGAGGGGCGGAGGGGGGGAAGTCTTAAGCAGACCCTGAGCTAAGTGCAGAGCCTGACTCCGGGCTTGATCTCAGGACCCATGAGATCACTACCTGAACCAAAACAGAGTCAGAGGCTTAACCAACTGCACCACCCAGTGCCCCTCATTCTTAATTTTCAAATGTTATTTTATAAATATAATTTGAATCAGCAAAATACCACTGCAGAAACCAAATAATGCAAAAGGAATACATGCTACTAGACAAAAAATTCACTAAACATATTGCAATCTATAAGTATTTGTTATTTAAGCCCAAGAAAGTACATCATGTTGTTATTCATATGAGACCATTAGCTATCTTGCTATAATGACATTGAAATATTAATGTGTCCTAGAAAGCAGTTTTCTTTTTTTATGAACAAGAGTAGTTCGTGGCCCATAAGTAAAGAAAGGGAAATGATTTTAATGATAATAATCATGGGGAAAAAAATCAATGCTAGTGTACTTACAAATAATCAATATTTGGGTCTACATAAAAGATTTCATCATGATTATATGCAAAGCACAACATCTCTATGCTTGTCATGGAGAATGCGAGTATAACAGATGACAAGAAATAATTCCTAAAATACTTACTATTAGTTATAGTGGCTTAGTAAAAGAATGGATTATTATAATATTGTTACATAAATTAGGTTTAGCATGTGTGTATGTATTTTATCATCAAATAGAAACATAATTTCAGTCATAATGAATAGCCTAAGTATGTTCAGATATTATTTCCCAAGTTAAGAACATTACTGCATAAAGCAAATTTTAATAAACTGTGTATGTGCATACTGTAAGAATTGCAAATGACTCCATTTTTGAGAACTTCTCTAGGCATTTATATTCAGAAAAAATACATTAGAAACACCTACCATGCGGTACCCAGTTGTGAACTTTTGCTGCTGGGCACTGATAGCCGTGTGGAGCAGACCCACCACAGCCTCCCACAGCGCTCCAAAGCTCGCAAGGTGACTCCAAAGGCCAGCTTCTTCGGGTTCAGTGTTTCTGCACCAGGATTGCCAAACACTAGAGAATGCCAAGCTGAGAATGCACACTTCAGTCACAGGGTCCTCTGCTTAGTTATTTTGCAAACAGTTCTTTGCTTCTGCAGTATTATCTTTTGCTTTATATTTATATCTAAATGTCTTCCATTTCTTGAAGCTGAGGGAAAGAGAAAGTGATTCAGGTACCATATCTTTTTGCAGATTACTGTCTGGTAAAATACCAATGTGATTGACAAAAACAAGTGTGAAATGCAGATGCAGTTATTTATCTTTTGCAGTTTCCAATTTTAAATTGAAGTGTTTAACTTCCTTACAAGTTTTCTGCTGTGTTGTAGTAAGTGCTGATCAAATTTTATTTTATTTTTTTTAAGTTTTCTCAACATTTTATTAAGTACATATTTCATGATACATGTCTGAAAACTCCCATTTTAAGCACAGAGTTTACTGAGCAGTATACATATTTTTAAGAGTAATAAGTAGTGTTAAAATAATTATCTTGTTAAAAATAATTATCTCTTTTGGATGTATTATGGAGAATTTTTCTCAGCTTTATATTTTCCTCGTTGAACTTATTTTTATAATAAATAAATAATCTCTTAGCTATAAAAATGGATTTATACTGCAACCTATATTTAAGTTTAAATGCAGAATCTCATTCTCATGTCAGTAAGATTTGTATTGCAGTAACTCTTTCTCTAATCAGTCAGAAATAAGCACATATCAACAGAAGTCCTTTAATGACAAATTACTGTAGGATAACTCTATTCTAAAATTCTACAACTTAACACTATAAATATGCAAAAGGACCAATATGATGACAGAACCAGTAAGTTGCTATAATATTCCTTACCATATATAAAATACATTTCAAATTTTAATACATCTTGTTATATATAATAATAAATTTAATTTTTTATCACACAAGCCAATAAGAAAAATAATAATACTATTTCAAAATACATAATTTTTCAGAAATGTTTCTTGAATAAAATATCATTAGATTTAATATTTTTGAAAAATATCTTTGAAGACAAATAATTAGTTATAAAATATTGACATTTTTAAAGCTTTGAATATATAGAACTATGATGAAGCCATCTGTAGGAAACCATCTTCAACTGTTTTTAATTGATAAAGAATGATATAAGACTACCTCATTTCTCAAACACAGATTGATATTGATATTTGAAAAAAATCTAAGCCAGAAAATGTGCTATATAAACATTTTAAATATCCAGGCAATATTTTCAGTTAGCAAACATATTCCACTCCCCCACCTCCACACCAAGAATACACTTAAACTAACATTACAAGATCTTAATTCAGTGGATTAGAATTAATAATGTTCCACTGTATCTTGTGATTGGTAGAAATCTGTTTACTTCTACTCTGCTCTCCCTTTATGTTTAAATGTTCTCTTGACTTCACCATGAACTTCAAGGTGAACTTCATAGGTTCACTGAGAGGTTTATTCATTTTGGCAGAAAAAAAGGCTGACTTTATACATAGCTAAGTTTTAAACTACATTCTTGTACCTTGCAAAACCATCAACATTTTCTCTACAATTGGCTATTTTCCATTTTTGATATGATGAAAACCAAAACAAGTTAGCTAAGAAACCAGAATTCTTTTCAACTCTGGAAAAGTAGGAAAAAAACAAAAAGAGAGGGAGAGAGAGAAAGAAAACAAAAACCGAAATAAAATTCTAGGGATAAGATTTGGGTTATATGTTCACTGTATCGATCTTTCAATCTAATTTCATTTTAAGATTAGCTTTATTTTTTCCCTTGAGAAGATGTTTAATTCACTATAAATGCAAATATAAATTTAACTTACCTACACTAATCAAGCAACCTTTCTTTTTGTATTTGAGAAAGGAAAAACAAATGTAATTCGAAACATTATATATATACAGAGCTGTATATCACTTTGTGATTCCAGTTTCAAGTCTTGAGGCACAGTGTACTTGCACTCATCCTTGGTCTCTATTTATTAGACAAGTTAAGTACCGCCCAAATTTGAAAGCATGGCTATAAATTATTGTCTTTTGATTTTATTTATGGACAAGTTTAATAAAACATGAACTTTTCCCCTGAACATTTGAAATATGGAAGCTTTAACATACCTCATATCTATTCCTTTCTTCTTCTTATGTATATTCTCATGAAGCATTATTATCTGACAACTAACTTCAGGGAGAAATTTGTAGATATGAGAAAATACTTGTGTAATTCAGTTAAAAAAGCCAAAATATTCATAGTAAATTAGGGAATTTAAGTTTCTTATATTTGGATATTTTAAGCAATGGGGAGAACATTATTGTCCTAAATCTCTGATTGCTGTTTCTAGAACCTAGTATAGAATTCTGAACTCTAAGACCATTAACATGTGAAATATTCTAAGAGCATATTGCTGTGAAAATTAAATATAGCTGATCATTGTAATGCTTTTAAATGTGCTGCCATTCTTAATTCACATCAATCAATTGCAATCATTAATCAAGTTGAATGCAATGGTTTGGGTGAACACTTAATATTGTTTCTAGCTTAAATTTCACTGCAATTATAACTTAATGATAAGTAGTATGTGTAATATTTAAATATGATCTAGTTTAAACTGTCAATTAAGTGACAGCAGTGAAAAAGGACAAGTCCTGTGACCCAAACAGAAATTATAAGGAAATCTTTTCTGAAGAGGAGAAGAAACCAAAGGATCAAAAAAGCATGAGGAAGTTGATAATAGTTGATACACATTAAACTTACTGTTTATGCCAACACTAACAAGTTTGCAGTGGTGCCTCTGAGACCTAATGGAAAAACAGATGCACCAACAAACAGAACAGTCACTTGGGTGTTCGAAGACAGCACTGATTTCAGACACCCAAGCATTTTCTACAGAAATTCAAGATTGCCTTCTTAAGTGGAAAGTTCAAACACTTATTTATCACAAAATCCTGTATTTTAAAAAGAAAGCTGGCCACTTAATTTATCTCCTGGACTAAATGTGTTACTCAAGTTTTCCTGAGTCAACCAATTAGCTTTGTGCTAGCCCCTTCATTTCACTGATTCTAATTTTCCTCATCTGAAAATGAATGTTTCAATCAAATAATTCATAAGGAACAAACCCTCATTTCAGCAGTGTGATTTGAGGAAAAATATATTTCTAGACCTACTTGAAGGAATACCCTAAGAGAGATGCTCAAAATGCAGCTCCCTGACCAGCAGCTTTGGCATCACCCAGGAACTTGCTGGACATGCAGACTCCTAGGCCTCCTACTAGCCAAAGCAGAAACTCAGGTGGTTCCAACACAGATTGAAATTTGAGAACCACAGCTCTCAGGTGTGGTATGGTTCTATAGTTAGACAAAACAGGAAGTATCGAATGCAAAATTGTTGACTTGTCTCTCCAAGATCCCACCAAACCCACAAATATTTAGAGCAAAAATTATAAACAGAACAACTAATGAATAAATACTTAGCAATACCAACATTCTGGGAAGTTACCAACTGACTATATTATCTGTGAGCTATTTCTAGAGAAGAAAATATAGATAAGATCAAAATGATGCCAAAACCCAATGGATAGGAAGAATTATTTACCACCTATAATTAAAACAGTAAATTTTTAAAAATGTTTGTTTTATTTTTTTTTCAGAAGAACTATAGAGCCTGATTTCCAAGATCCCTGCAGTAGAGCCAGGGATAGTAAAGGTGCTAATGAAAGTTGATCCAATTAGTATTAGTAGTGGAAATCAAGATTTGGAAACTTAACTGACTGAGCTACCCAGGCACCCCTCCTTATTTTTACATTTATTTATCATAGTGTAGTTAATATATAGTCTTCTTCCCATTCTTAGATGAAGAAAGATATGCTAGTCTTCAGAGTGTCAACTTAAAATTTTCAGTACCATGGATTGGTAAATCTATTTCTACAATAGTAAGATGTGAAGATATCTGAAAATGAGTAGAATTTCAGTCTATTAGAGTGAGAAAATATAGCAATTTAAACAATGTGAGTAGATCTCTAGAGACTACTAATAGTTCATTTAGAACTGCGTATCACCCCGCCTTTGTGCAGTCCCAATTGGACAGAGTCCAGAGAGTATGGAGCAAAATCTCTGGGTAGTCTATCCTTGGTCAAGACTGTAAACATGGACTAGAGATCAGAGAGAGGACTTTAGTTAATTAAGCAGGAAAATGACTGGCAAAATGAAGGAAGGACCCCAGCTGCAGGGGGAGTTAGGAACTAAGGGAATCTCTAAAGCAGGAACTCAGAACAAGAACCAGAATGATAGCCCATTTGAATAACTCAGGGTACATAAAAACTGAGGAAACCTGTGTTTGGAAACTCAATAGTAGGAGTTCCAGCAGAGGTGAGTTGTATCTTTGGGTATAATACAGAAGTCCCAAGATCAAACTTAATTAACTCCCGGTGATTCTAAGCCCTCCTGGTTGTGCACATGTTAGTGTTGGTGTGGGAAGAAAAGGAATTGATGGTAATGCAAGCAAATGAGTTTGGATATAGTCATTCTAATTTAACATCAAATCAACATTGGCTTGAAAACTGGGTCAGAGTAGATTTTGCTAGTGAAGAGATCAATAGCTCAATTATAGCAGAGATCGAGAAGGCACATCTAAAAAGGTTGGGTAGTGAAGTACAAGAAAAGGCTAAATGGCACCATTATATTTTGTTTCTTCAATAAACTGGCTATTTTACAAACTGCATCCTGTTCAAATGAAGGGATTAATCATGAAGTTGATCTGACGCTAGAGTAAACATATTGAAAACACTGATTTATTTTAATTTATTTTTCTCCAATAGAAACATTTATGGTTAAATTGTCTTATATTTAGTTTACTATGCTGATTGACTGATTTTTTTCTTAAAAAACAAAAAAACAAAAAAAACCTTAAAATGCCAAATATCTTTTTAGGAGTAGAAAACCCCACTGACTTTGAATAAATTTGGATCAAGTAGGTGAGGAAAAGACAATGCTCAAATATACAAAGTAACTGCTTCAACAAGAACAAAAAGG
This sequence comes from Mirounga angustirostris, assembly GCF_029215605.1. Taxonomy (NCBI): domain Eukaryota; kingdom Metazoa; phylum Chordata; class Mammalia; order Carnivora; family Phocidae; genus Mirounga; species Mirounga angustirostris. Next base: position 50,826,181 of record NW_026991709.1, on the reverse strand, counting down.
ATTATACAGATTTAGCCTCAGTGCTTGAATCTTCCCAATTCAATCACATTAGAATAGTTATGTACAATTCAGTCTACATGAGAGTGGTCTAACTGTGAATATAATATTGTGTTCTTAATTCTTTGTTAATTTAATTCGTTTGCTCATGCCACACAGTGCCCCATGTTCACAAATTTTCTCTTGAATCAATAAGGAAAAAAAAAAACACACACACAAATTCCAGAACGGCATGTCTTCTTTCATATCTTGATATTATCCAGTTCTTTGATGGGGCAGCATGGAGAGGGAGCTGACTCCCTGGGGAAATTAAAAATATGTGACAGCACTTTTTAATACAGAGGTTCCCTGAAGCCAGGCAAATTGGGATTGGCAGTTATCGACATCAGCTCACTGTTGGGCAGATTTGCTGAAATGCTCTGGGTGGTCTTTATGCACTTCCTAGTGGGCAGCTTGTTTGGCTAAAGGCAAAGAAACAGCATTTAAAGGATTCTGAAATTATCAGGAAGATAAGAAAATTTGAAAGAACAAGGACAGAGGGAAGTACTGTGGTTTAGGGCTTGGAGCAGGATACCAAAGAATTAATTGGGAGAAAAGAGCAACAAATAGGATCAGGGAAAGAAGATTCTTGTTTTTAAATTTATTCTCATTTCTTTCTGTAACTCTTAAATCCCCAGACTACCATCATTATTCAATTTAGTGCTTCTCAAATCTTATAAAGTGCAAGGATTCACTTTTGTCTTGCCTTAACCTACTCCAATTTCATCCACATTATAAGTGTAGAAGCAGAGAACAAGTGTCTTCCAAGAATATACACCATCAGCTCTCAGATTCAATGTATAAACACATGGCCCCTTGGGTGATGACTGCACAATTCAGCAAGTCCAGAGGCCAGACTCATAGCTGGAGTATTACCTGCCTGCTACCTTCTGTTTTTATGAACCCATTAAATGAATATTATTCAACATAAGGCAGAACAAAGCTAATTTTCTCCCTCAATTTCAACCTGTGATTTCTTAATATAAAATGAAAAGAAACTTGTGTTCTGGCATGAATGAGATGGAGAGAATACTTCAATTCTGTATGACTGCTCAAAGTCCATATCCTTGAATAAAAATCAGAGAACCAGTATTTTAGTTCATTCTATGTGAAAAAAAGCCCACAGATGCTTAAATATATGAAGTTAAGAAAAGACATTTTATAGAATATATAATGAATAATACCAATTAATTAGGAATGTTTTCTTTCTGTACCTTGGCATTTTAACTAAGATATTACTGGTTGACATTGAAAAAGATTGTGATCAGAGTTATATTTTATGGCTAATAAGATTTTTTGTATTCTCAAATATGTAATATTTATGATTTCTCTCAGAGTGATACTGACAGGGCTAAATATATAACTTAAAAGATAAAATAGAGAATGAAGTGAAAGGAAGAAGATGAAATACAATGCAAAGAAAAATGGGCTGATATGAGCAGATTTGAATTCTACTTATGAGGAAGCAACCCACTAGTTTTATTAACTTTGGAAAAGTTATATAACCTCAGGTTCCTGATCTGAAAAATGGAAATATTAAGATCTGACTTATTTATCTCACAGGGTGATGGGAAATAAGCAGACAATAAATGTTTAACTTTTTGTAAACAAAAATAATTTATAAAGATGGAAGAGATTAGAAAACAGAGCTAAGATGTGGAAGGAGGTTTGTGTGTTTCACTCAGTGTTGTTTTACAAATGTTAGTCTTTATAAATTTATTTGAGGGAGAAGTAAAAAGCAAGGCTTATCTTAAAAGTACTTAATCCATTCCCAAATTTTCAACATATATTGATCCAAGAAAGGATTTGAGATCTTTTTAATAAATATTTTATTCCTTCATGCAATAAATGTCTGGCATACTTCATGATCTGGTACTATGTTAGAGGCAGCAGCAAAAAAGACAAGTATGGTCCCCACACATATGGAAATTATAGCTTTTTAGTAGAGACAGATTGGAGACAAAATGGAGTATACAAAGACTATTGAGAGAATTCGGAAAAAGACTTAATTACCTGTTCTTCCATCAAAAATGTATAGTATCTACCTGATTTCAGGATACTCATTTCTAGAAAGAAAGGCTTTGGTGACAACCACGTTAGAAGTAGGCTTTGCTTAAGTCTAGACAATTGCACGGTTATCAGAAACGAATGAGTTTCAACAGGACTATTTTTTTCTTTTTTTCCTATATGATTTGTCCCTTTAAAAATAACCATTATTAAACTGTGTTTCCATATTTTTATGCAATATTTATAATTATATCCTGAAATGATGTTATTTTGTTATTTGTGATGATCATTATCTTTATTTTTGGGAAGGGCAACAGAGTCTATTTGTAGAAATTCTTACCTAGTATAGTGTTCTTACACAATAAAAAATACTCCTAAATATCATAAGTTGCATAAGTATTCTCTACCCTTAAAACAAACACATTACACACATACACACACACACACACACAAATACATAATGTTTACGAGGCATTTTCTATGTGCACAAGGATATTTTTGTATTTACATGTATTATTTCATTTAATCCTCACAACAACCTCATGAAGTAGGTCAGCTAGGGTAAGTGAGGCAGAAGAATGAATTAGTGACCTGTGATCTAAATTAGTGACCTAGATTAGATAATTTAATAGATAAAAAGGGAAAAGAGGAGGCCAGGGAAAAACAACTCAGAATCCATGAAAATTGAATCAGAGAGATAAGTGACACCATGAGGCATTCCAATGTCAGAATAATTGGAATCCTGGAGGGAGTGGAGAGAGAGAGAGAGGACTAGAAGATGTATTTGAGCAAATTGTAGCTGAGAACTTCCCTAATCTGGGGAATGAAACAAACATTCGAGTCCTAGAGGCAGAGAGGACCCCTCCCCAGATCAAGGAAAACAGGCCAACACCCTGGCATGTAAGAGTAAAACTCGCAAATCTTAGAACCAAGGGAACCATCTTAAGGGCAGTTAGGGGGAAGAGATTCCTTATGTACAGAAGGAGGAACATCAGAATAACATCAGACCTATCCACAGAGACCTGGCAAGCCAGAAAGGCCTGGCAAGACATATTCAGGGGACTAAATGATAAGAACATGCAGCCAAGAATACTTTATCTGGCAAGGCTGTCAATTAGAATGGATGGAGAGATGCAGAGCTTCCAAGGCAGGCAGAAACTGAAAGAATATGTGACCACTAAGCCGGCCCTGCAAGAAATATTAAGGGGGGTTCTATAAAAGGAGAAAGATCCCAAGAATGATATACAACAGAAATTTATAGGGACAATCTATAAAAACAATGTCTTCACAGGCAACATGATGACAATTAACTCATATCTTTCAATAATCTCTCTCAACCTGAATAGCCTAAATACTCCCATAAAATGGCACAGGGTTGCAGATTGGATAAAAAGACAGGACCCATCCATATGCTGTCTACAAGAGACTCATTTTGAACCTAAAGATACATCTAGACTGAAAGTGAAGGGATGGACATCCATCTTCCATGCTAGGACCTCAAAAGAAAGCTGGGGTAGCAATTCTTATATTGACAAATTAGATTTTAAACTAAAATCTGTAGTTAGAGACACAGAAGGACACTATATCATTCTTAAAGGGTCTATCCAACAAGAAGATCTAACAACTGTAAATATCTACACCCCCAAATGGGAGCAGCCATCTACATAAGCCAACTGTTAACCAAAATAAAGAGTCATATTGACAACAATACGTTAATTGTAGGAGACCTCAGTACTCCACTCTCAGCAATAGACAGATCATCGAAGCAGAAAATCAACAAAGAAACAAGAGCTTTGAATGACACACTGGACCAGATGGACCTCATAGATATTTACAGAACATTCCACCCTAAAACAACAGAATACTCATTCTTCTCGAGCGCATATGGAACTCTCTCCAGAATAGACCACATACTGGGGTCACAAATCAGGTCTCAGCCAGTACCAAAAGATTGAGATTATTTCCTGCATATTCTCAGACCACAATGCTTTAAAACTGGAACTCAATCAGAAGATAAAAATTGGAAGAAATTCAAACACTTGGAAGCTAAAGACCACTCTGCTCAAGAATGTTTGGGTCAACCAGGAAATCAAAGAAGAACTTAAACAATTCATAGAAACCAATGAGAATGAAAACACATACGTCCAAAACCTATGGGATACTGCAAAGGCAGTCCTAAGGGGGAAATACATAGCCATCCAAGCCTCACTCAAAAAAATAGAAAAATCCCGAATTCACCAACTAACTCTACATCTTAAAGAACTAGAGAAAAAGCAACAAACGATGCCTAAGCCACACATTAGGGGAGAAATAATTGATTAGAGTGGAGATCAATGAATTAGAAACCAGAAACACAGTAGATCAGATTAACGAAACTAGAAGCTGGTTCTTTGAAAGAATTATTAAGATCAATAAACCACTGGCCAGACTTATCCAAAAGAAAAGAGAAAGGACCCAAATTAATAAAATTATGAATGAAAGGGGAGAGATCACGACTAACACCAAGGAAATAGAAACAATTATTAGAAATTATTATCTACAACTATATGCCAATAAACTGAGCAATCTGGATGAAATGGAGGCCTTCCTGGAAACCTATAAGCTGCCAAGACTGAAACAGGAAGAAATTGACAACCTGAATAGGCCAATAGCCAGTAACGAGATTGAAGCAGTAATCAAAAACCTCCCCAAAAACAAGAGTCCAGGGCCTGATGGATTCCCTGGGGAATTCTACCAAACAGTCAAAGAAGAAATAATACCTATTCTCCTGAAGCTGTTTCAAAAAGTAGAAACAGAAGGAAAACTTCCAAACTCATTCTATGAGGCCAGCATTACCTTAATGCCCAAACCAGGCAACGACCCCATCAAAAAGGAGAATTTCAGCCCGATAGCCCTGATGAATATGGATTCCAAAATCCTCAACAAAGTCCTACCTAATAGGATCCAACAATACATTAAAAGGATCATCCACCACGACCAAGTGGGATTTATCCCCGGGATGCAAGGGTGGTTCAACATTCGCAAATCAATCAATGTGATAGAACACATTAATAAGAGGAGGGAGAAGAACCATATGGTCCTCTGATTTGATGCAGAAAAAGCATTTGACAAAATACAACATCCTTTCCTGATTAAAACTCTTCAGAGTATAGGGATAGAGGGAACATTCCTCAAGTTCATTAAATCCACCTGTGAAAAACCCACAGCGAATATCATCCTCAATGGGGAAAAGCTGAAAGCCTTTCCCTTAAGATCAGGAACACGTCAAGGATGCCCACTCTCACCACTCTTGTTCAACATAGTACTAGAAGTCCTAGCAACAGCAATCAGACCACAAAAAGAAATAAAAGGTATTCAAATTGGCAAAGAAGAAGTCAAACTCTCTCTTTTCTCAGATGACATGATACTTTATGTGGAAAACCCAAAAGACTCCACCCCCAAATTACTAGAACTCATACAGCAATTCAGTAATGTAGCAGGATACAAAATCAACACACAGAAATCAGTTGCTTTCTTATACACTAACAACGCAACTGTAGAAAGAGAAATTAAAGAAACGATTCCATTTACAATAGCACCAAAAACCATAAGATACCTCGGAATAAACCTAACCAAAGAGGTAAAGGATCTATACTCTAGGAACTACAGAACACTCATGAAAGAAATTGAAGAAGACACAAAAAGATGGAAAAACATTCCATGCTCATGGATCAGAAGAATAAACATTGTTAAAATGTCTATGCTACCCAGAGCAATCTATACCTTCAGTGCCATCCTGATCAAAATTCCAATGACATTTTTCAAAGTGCTGGAACAAACAATCCTAAAATTTGTATGGAATCAGAAAAGACCCCGAAATGCCACTCAAATGTTACAAAAGAAAAACAAAGCTTAGCATTGGCCGCTTTCAAGCTATATTACAAAGCTGTGATCACCAAGACAGCATGGTACTGGCACAAAAACATATAGACCAATGGAACAGAATAGAGAACCCAGATATGGACCCTCAACTCTGTGGTCAAATAATCTTCGACAAAGCAGGAAAAAACATGCAGTGGAAAAAAGACAGTCTCTTCAATAAATGATGCTGTGAAAATTGGACAGCCACATGCAGAAGGATGAAACTCGACTATTCTCTAACACCATACACAAAGATAAACTCAAAATGGATGAAAGACCTCAATGTGAGACAGGAATCCATCAAAATCCTAGAGGAGAACATAGGCAGTAACCTCTTTGACATCTCCCACAGCAACTTCTTTCAAGATAAATATCCAAAAACTAGTGAAACAAAAGCAAAAATGAACTTTTGGGACTTCATCAAGATAAAAAGCTTCTGCACAGCAAAGGAAACAGTCAACAAAACAAAGAGGCAACCCACAGAATGGGAGAAGATATTTGCAAATGACACTACAGATAAAGGGCTGGTATCCAAGATCTATAAAGAACTCAAACTCAACACCCAAAAAACAAATAATCAAGTCAAAAAGTGGGCAGAAGAGATGAACAGACACTTCTCTGAAGTAGACATACAAATGGCCAACAGACACATGAAAAAATGTTCATCATCATTAGCCATCAGGGAAATCCAAATCAAAACCACACTGAGATACCACCTTACACCAGTTAGAATGGCCAAAATGGACAGGGAAAGAAACAACAAATGTTGGAGAGGTTGTGGAGAAAGGGGAACCCTCTTACACTGTTGGTGGGAATGCAAGTTGGTACAGCCACTTTGGAAAACAGTGTGGAGGTGCCTCAAAAATTTAAAATAGAGCTACCCTATGACCCAGCAATTGCACTCCTGGGTATTTACCCCAAAGACACAGATGTAGTGAAAAGAAGGGCCATATGCACCCCAATGTTCATAGCAGCAATGTCCGCAATAGCCAAACTGTGGGAAGAGCCGAGATGCCCTTCAACAGATGAATGGGTAAAGAAGATGTGGTCCATATATACAATGGAATATTACTCAGCCATCAGAAAAGATGAATACCCAACTTTTACATCAACATGGATGAGACTGGAGGAAATGATGCTAAGTGAAATAAGTCAAGCAGAGAAAGTCAATTATCATATGGTTTCACTTATTTGTGGAACATAAGGAATAGCATGGAGGACATTAGGAGAAGGAAGGGAAAAATGAAGGGAGGGAAATCAGAGGGAGAGATGAACCATGAGAGACTATGGACTCTGAGAAACAAACAGGGTTTTAGAGGGGAGAGGGGAAGGGGACTGGATTAGCCCGGTGATGGGTATTAAGGAAGGCACATACTGCATGGAGCACTGGGTGTTATATGAAAACAATGGATTGGGGATCACCACATCAAAAACTAATGATGTATTGTATGGTGACTAACATAGCATGATAAAATTTAAAAAATTAAAAACAAAAACAAAACAAACAAAAAACCTCTGCCTGTGGCTCAGGTCATGATCCCAGATTCCTGGGATCAAGTCCCACATTGGGCTCCCTGCTCAGTGGGGAGTCTGCTTTGCCCTCTCCCTCTGCCTGCCGCTCCCCCTGCTTGTGCTCTCTCTCTCTCTTCCTCTCCCTCTCTCTCAAATAAATAAAGAAAATCTTTTAAAAAAACCCAGCAAACTACTCACTCATTCCAGAGAGTGTCAGAAGGCTTTATCAATGGTATGCACTTTGGGAACAGTGTCTTTTCCCTATCATCACAGAAATATGTTGGAAAATGGAAAATTTGCTCCAAGAGTAAAATTAGAGTCTTATATTAGAGTTGACAATGATTAGCAGTTGGCAAGGTTGGGTTAGAAATGGGTCAGTTGGAAATGGGTTAGGTGTGCCTGTGGCACCTTCTCTCTTTCATGATTCGTTCTCACTCCCTCCCATTTGACTGCCACAACCCTACTAGAATGAATAATTTATTATTTGAATGATTTTCCATTTAGTGTTTGTCCCTACTAAAAGGCTATAATTTCCATATGTATGGGGACCATACTTGTCTTTTTTGCTGCTGCCTCTAACATAGTACCAGATCATGAAGTATGCCAGCCATTTATTGCATGTAGGAATAAAATATTTATTAAAAATATCTGGACTCCTTTCTTGGATCAATATATGGCAGAAAAAAAATAGTTGTTCAATTACCATCTCAAAATTGAATGGACAAAAAAAAACAACTACAGGAAGTGATTAAGGTATGAATCATTCTAGGACTGAATTTCCAAAGAAAATTCTCCAAGACTTACTGGAAGATGGAGGGAAGAAGTGAGACCTCTGAATGTGTTGCATATTCACAAGAACTGCAGAACTCCCCATAGTGTCTTTTCCGCCTTTACAGCAAGCCCCAGGCTTCAACCTGCTCTATTTTCATTTCTGCCCTATCTACTCCACCTCTTCTGAATTCTGTTTCCCTGTGACTGCTTGTGGATTGGTTGCTGTTTTTCTTTCTTCTTTCCTTGCTATCTGTGTAGAGTAGACAGAAGTCTTAATAATTTTAATCATTTGTGAAGCTTACCCATGGGGCAAAGAAAACAACACACATTGAGAATCTATTTTGTAATCTTAGGACATTTTTACTGTTTTGGTCCCTGGACCATAGCTCTAAACTCCTCAGTATGGAAGCAATAATAATCAGAATTCTAACATTTGTTGAGTACTTGTTACATAGTCCATTCACACTTTAAACCTGCTTTGTCATTTAGTTTCAAAAGGATCTGGCTTTACAGATGAGTAAGTAAACTGAGATTCAAAAAAATAATAGGCTATTTCAAAAGGTCACCTAGCTCCTAAGTGACAGAAATGAATCTGAAATCCAGGCCTCTGTTATCTCAAAGCTTTTGTTATTTCTTCCTAAAGACTGATTTAAGGCAAAATAGTGTTGACTTCTAATCTCAAGCTTAAAAATGTTACTTATTAAGATGTGCAGATTCTGTTAAACTTCCCCTTATATGTGTTTTGGTGATTTCTTCCTATCTTTTTAGTATATGCAGCAGTAGCTAAGAAAAATAAAGTGTCAAAAAATGAATGAATACCTGTAGCCCCCTAGTGGCCTAAGAATATTATCCACTTCACAGTGAACTGGAATGTCTCATGAGCAATGCTTATGTGATTGTCTGTCCTACGATGAGAGATCCATGAGGAAAGACAGCAAAAAAAAAAAAAAAAAAACACAAAAAAACACAAACTCTACTTAGTGTGATTTAAGGGATCTCACACTTCCTCCCTTTTTTTTTTGGTCCCAGAACATCTTTCTTCCAATATCCATTGGTGTCATGTAGGCCACCACCTCAACTGAATGCCATTATATTCCCTTTCCATGTTAGACAAAATTCATCTAATGAGGAGAGAAGCGTAATTATAAAAAGGTGACTGATAGAATAAGATTAATGAGTGATAAAGGCTCTAAATCAATATTCTTTCCTTCATGAGTTTACTCACTAAAGACACATTTATGGAAAGTTTACTATGTGACCAGAACTGTCTAACATTGCTTAATCAAAGGAAGACTGTCCCTGCCCTTAAAATGCTTATAGTCTGTCTTAGTCATTGTGGGCTGCTATAACAAAAATACACACTGGATGGCTTAAACAACAAACATTATTTCACACAGTTCTGGAGGCTGAGAAGTCCAAAATCAAGACACTAGCAGATCTAGGTGAGGGCCTGCTTCTTGACTTGTAGGTGGCTATCTTATTGCGCTGTCCTCACATGCTGGAGAGCAAAGAAATTAAGCAAGCTCTCTCCATTCTCTCTTGTAAGGGTACTAATCCCATTATGAGAACTCCACCCTCATGATCTAATCACCTCCCAAAGGCATCATCTCCAAATACTATCACATTAAGGTTTCATATTTGAATTTTGGTAGGTGGGGGAAGACACGAACATGCAGTCCATAGGAAAGTCTAATAGGGAAGAGGGCAACCCAACCAAATAGTAACACCATGAGCTAAGTGTTATAAGGTGTTCTGAAAATGTAATGCAACAGAACCACAGAAGACTAAGCTCCTAAATTTTCTCGAGGGCACCAAAAAAGGCTGCACAGATTAGATAAGCTTTGATATGATACATAACATCTAAGGAAGAGTTTGTTAGAAGCACAAAGGGGATAGAGAGAATTCCAGGTCAAGTCCAAAGGCAGGACAGAAGAAGCTGTGGGTGCAAAGTCACAGGTAGCTGGGTGGGTATCACTGGAATATAAAGTGCAAGGTGGGGTGAAGTGGAAGGTTGAGATGGAATAGCTAAAAATGATGTCAAATCATTAAGGACATATGTGTATTGCAAAATACACTATCCTAAAATTTATGGGGAATACTTGAAAATCACAGGCACCAAAATACCTCTTGTATTTTAGAATAATATTCTGTCAACAGTATTCCTATTGCAATGGGACATGATAGAAAGGATCCGGTCCTAGCCAAAAGTTGTGAAATTGCCTATTAAGACAAAGGGAGATGAAAGAATCTAAAAAGGTGGAATCAGATAATGGAACAAACGATTACTGATGTATTTTGATGGGGATTTGGGAGCCTAACAGAAGAGAATGCATGACTGTGCATTTCCTTATGTGAGATGTGGTAGATACTCTAGTGACAATCCCTTTCCCCTCCATGTTCTCTTTGTCAGGCTAGACCATCTCTTAGCCTCAGGGTGTTGGCTGCTTTGCTCAAACCTTCCCTTCTTCTTGGAATATTGCTCTACACTGATGAGGAACACTCAGTCCAGGAAGTTATGCGCCGCCCCCCCCCCCCCCGCCCCTTTCATCCTATGGGTAGCCTTCAGTTCAAGACTGCCTGACATAGATGGTAGACTTGCTTCAAGTTGGGACTAAATCTGTGTGCTATTTGTTCTCTAAAGCTTTCCCGTAGGGTCATACAGTCTCTAGTTGAGAGCATGTTCTTCTTAGCCCAACATATGACATCAGATGGGATCCAAATCCTAGCCCTCAATTTATTCTTCCCTCTCTCACCCTTTCCAAAGTAGAGAAGGTAAGAGAAAACATGATGAGCCACAAATAAAGGCACATCTGTCTTTAGAAAAACTGCCAATCAGAGCACAAGGACTCAGGAACAGCTTGTTTCTTGACCCTGGTTCCATAGCTGTCCTAGTTTGCAACTCTGGTCTTGACTTCATTCATTTATTAAGTATCAACCTGTCTATTCTGTTGACGCAAACTTGACCTCTATTCTTGACTATATCTCAGTGTGCCATGTACCTTGTTGCTGATAAATTTCTGTATCAGCTATGCCCATGATCCTGGGTGACCCTGCCTATCTAATTATACTCCACAAAACTGCTAAAAACATGCCCTGACACAGATTAGTGCTTTACAATTGTGTCTTAGGCTTAGACCCTGTATTAAATAGCTTAGACTGCTAAAACAGGGTACTATAGACTGTGGTGTCTAAAATTTGGTTTCTGGTGAGCTGGTGAGCTGGCAGATGGTCACCTTCTCCCTGGTGTCCTGACATGCAGAATGAGAACCATCTTTCTCACTATCACTCTTCTTGTAGTCCCATCATGAGGGCTCCACCTCTATGACATCATCTAACCCTAATTGCCTGTCAAAGGCCCCATCTCCAAACACTGTCATGCTGAAGTTTGGGGTTTCAGCATAAATTTTAGAGGAACACAATTTAGTCCACGGCAGATTCCCGCTAAGCCTGCCTAAAGATGTTGCAGCTAAGACTGGCTTTCCTTAGGGGCGCCTGGGTGGCTCAGTCGTTAAGTGTCTGCCTTCGGCTCAGGTCATGATCCCAGAGTGCTGGGATTGAGCCCTGCTTCGGGCTCCCTGCTCAGCGGGAAGCCTGCTTCTCCCTCTCCCACTCCCGCTGCTCGTGTTCCCTCTCTCGCTGTGTCTCTCTCTGTCAAATAAGTAAATAAAATCTTTAAAAAAAAAAAAAAAGACTGGGTTTCCTTAAACAATGCTTTCTCACAGGCATGGATTCATTCATCTAACTTCCATGTATTTAGTACTTGCTCTATTGTAGTCCCTGCTTTAGCTTCTGGGGATATGGAGATGATCCATACAAATAAGACTCACTTCTTGTGAAAACAAAACAATATAATTGGGAAAAAAATAAGGGTATGGATATGAAGGAAAGGAAATATATATTAAGCAGCCAACATTTAAGAGTTTAATGGATGAGTATGTGCTATTCATTCAGACTGCTTGGGTTGAAATCCTGACACCAACATTTGATAAATGTGATGTGAGCAATTCATTTAACCTCTTTCTGCTTCTGGTCCTCATCTTTAAAATAAAGATAGTAAAACGTCTAAGAGTTTAAGAATTGAGAAGATATTTAGAATACTGTCTGATACTGAGTAAGCACTCAATAATGTTTAGCTGGTAGTAATAATATCTATCCATCATTTGCTAATCTCTTCAGGCATTATATCATTTAATCATAAAAGAGCCATACATGAAGACTACTGTTTTCCCATTTGACAAATGATGAAACCAGCTTTCAAGGAACTTTTATGATAAGTTAGAAGGCTGAAAATTAAACCCAGTTCTCTATTATTTGTACTGTTGCTGCCAAAGACAAGACAGACCTATAAACAAATAATGTCAATATAATATTTTAAAGAATAGAATACATACTTATTTATGGGAGAAAATATCTAGAACAACCAAGCCTACCTGAGAAACTCCCCAGAGGAAGTGATAGTTGTGATAGGCCATCTGTCCTCTACTTTTCTGAAGGAGAAAGTAAGAATGGCATACATAAAAATCTTGGAGAAGGATAAAAGAAAATATGTACAGGGAATTTTGGAAATTCTGTCATTGCTTCAGCATGTAGAAGTATAAAGAGTTTAAGCTGGAATGGTAGACATTGTATGTGAGGGAACATTTAGGATTTGGGGGCAGGGCAGTTAAATGATCATATCGGTTTATTGGAGAGATTTGACCAACAGCTATTTTCCAAACGTGTTGAGAGGTGAGACTAGATTTAGGAATGCCTATTAGAAGTCTGTTCTGAAGTTTAGTTAGGAGCTGATAAAAGCAGTGGAAGGAATCAAGAGTATTTTGTAGGCTGCAATCAGACAGAATTGATGTTTGAATGAATCCAGTAGATATGGAAGGAGCACTTTGAGGTTTCTGGGCAGATTACTGGAGATGATCTTTATTTATTTTTCCTAGGAATTCTCACTTTGTAGTCAGGTCGATTTTATGCCTCCAATGACCAATATGATCTAAAATAATGACTGTGATGACCATGAAAATGTGCTTGCAGATATTCAGCAATAGGAAGCAAAAATTAACTGATGGCTTCAGCTGCTCAGTTTAAAAATCTATTGTTTCTAAAGCCACACCTCCCAAAGGCTTCTCTCTGCCAATTGTTTGGTGCCACAGAAAAACTAAGGCACACCCATTACTTGGAGATCCAAGACTACTCTGACAGATACCTTTAGCTCAAGGACTCTCCAAAACTTTTCTGCATCTTTCTTAGACTAGCTGACAACCCAGGACACTTCTGTCCAAACTTTTCTCACTTCCTCCTTGACTTTGCATCAAATTTACACCACAGTCTGATGATCTCTCCAGAGCCTTCCCCTGCTCATTCTCAATTTCCTCCCTTGCAGTTTGGAAACAGCTACTCCATTGTTTCTGTGAGACTTTCTTCTTTTTTTTTTTTTTTAAGATTTTTATTTATTTATTTGAGAGAGAGAGAATGAGGGAGCACATGAGACGGGGGAGGGTCAGAGGGAGAAGCAGGCTCCCCGCTGAGCAGGGAGCCCGACATGGGACTCGATCCCGGGACTCCAGGATCATGACCTGAGCCGAAGGCAGTGGCTTAACCAACTGAGCCACCCAGGCGCCCCGAGCCTTTCTTTGTAAGAGTAAACACTAGAAGAAGTTAGTAGAATAAGCTACAACCCCATTCATTGCAGTTGATGTCCAGCTGTGGCACTCTTCCTTCCCCACTATCCATTCTTAATTCCTCAAGCCTTCAGCTATCACCCATTCAGGTATTGGTGGCTTGTGACCCAACCCTTCATAATTAAGGGACAGAACACTTGAAAGTCACATCTCTCTCAAATTTTCACATGTTTATTCACAATTACAATGGAAGAAGGGTGTATCAGGAGGCACCCAAGTAAATCATCTGGGTTACACAAATAATTCTTCCCAGTTTCCATTGTGTAAAAGCAGTCATATCTCCTGCTGACCATGGTCAATTACCCCTGATGGTATGTTGATTCCTGTTTTTGCCTGCTTGCCCTTGGGCGCAAAGAGCTTTAACTTGTAGCCAAACTAAGACTTTGGCTGTGTCTCCGTAGAAACCAGAGTTATAAGGAGAATAAAATAAAAATCTCAGTGAATCACTGACAGTGTTGGTAAATGGAGACATTCCTGCTTCTATATCATGGATCCTGGACTACATATTTTCCTTTTGGGGCACACACAGCACCATATGAAGGCCTCTGCCTTGATAAATGTATTGTATCCTGACAGATGGTACACCATCCTTTCAGAGTAATTCCTCTGAGCTGTCTTTCAGCTGTACCTTTAGAAGGCTATTCCTACATTCCATTACATGCCATTAGATGACATGGTACATGATATGTTGTTTTAGGCCTAATCCCACAACTCCCTTGCTATCAAGTGGATCCCATTATCAGATCCTGTATTGTGTGGCATTCGATGCTTATTGATCAGGTATTTTGTAAGACTTGGATGCCTGGTGCTATCTGGTACAATACATATGAAAAGTTAAGTATCTAGCCTTTGGTCTATTGGACCACTGGAATAGGGTAAAAATGACTCATTATAGTCAACTCACCACCTAGTGGCCATTTGGTCTTCTCAGGATATAATGCCCTATTGGCAGCTCAAACATTGGTCTTCATTCTGATTTGTTGGATATTCAGAAGGGACTAGAGCTAGAATGGCTTTGGTAAGTGGGAGCCCATGCTATTGGATACACATAATCTCCATCTTTGCCTTCTGACCCATTCTGTTCATGTGCCTATTGTGCTAATTTTGATGAAGTCTGGTTTATATCAACTGGCTGAGAGTACTGGTCTACTTGTTTGCTCAGTACATTTTCTATGGTGGAAATGGTTGGTTTTAACAAAATACATTTTATGCCACTCTGATTCTATATCTACCCAAGACACTTAGGACAGGAGGGTAGAACCAAGGCAGCAAGGAGTGACAGTGCTATATAAAACCTCATTCGCTATTAGGAGGAAATTATGACTGGTAAAGAATATGTTATTGCATAGCCTCGTGTCCATGGCCAAATACTAGGGACTTTGAAGGGGCTGATGTAGGGATACAGTCAGGTTTTAGCATGAATCTCTGTACTTTTTATTCAATTTTGTGTGAACCTAAAACTGATCTAAAAAAATAAGCTCTATTAAAAAAAAAAAATGTTTTCTGAACTCTAACCTGACTGCCCTCTTGAGATAGACCACTTTAAAATTTTCATACATCTTCCAGGATTCAAAGATCCCAAATTGGCCTATGAAAGATGCCGAGGCTTAGAATTCATTAGCATCACAGAATCAACCTGTGAGCTGGTAAGACTAACTCAGTCAGCAGCATTCCACAGGTTGCACACTCTTTCCTGGAAAACAATGGTGTCTCAACCATTGGTTTTTAAGTAGTATTGCCCCAAGTGATTTTCTTTTTTCTTTGGGCATTTTTCTCTTTAATTTCCTTTATCAGTCACCAAATTTTGGAGTTCTTCAGGGTTTGGCCCTAGTCCCACTTCACTTCTTATTCTATACTCTTTCATTTGACATCCACATTGACATTTACTTTTCAATTACCTCCATGTACACATGACTCACGAATTTATATCTCCAGACCAGATGCCCCCTCTGAACATCAGATCTAAATGTCCCCTAGATAGCTTCACTGAAATGACTCAAAGTCTCCCCTAAGTCAGCATGTTCAAAATCAAATCATAATCTGTCTCACCCTTCAAACCTAGTCATCTGTAACATTGCCAATTTCAGATAATATAATTTCTACTTCAGTGAATCCATAGTTACACATGCCTGAAATCTTACAGTCATCTTCAAACTTCCCTCTTTCTCACAGTCTTCATTCAAATTAGAAGAAACTGTGCCAATTTTACTTCCTAAATATCTCTCAAGTATGTGCATTTCTTTCTACCTTCCCACTACTACTTAGTTGAGGCTGCCATCATATAAATCCTGGGCTTTCAAAATAGCCTCCTAACAAGTATACCTTTATCGTTTCTTGCCCTCTTATTAAATCTATACACAGAGGCCAGAGTGATCTTTTAAAAATGCTAATCTAATTAAATCACATGCTTGCTTAAGTCTGGTCAATGTTTTTTCCATTGCTCATAAGATAGAGAATAAATTATTTAACAAGACTTACAAAGCTGTGGTGATCTGGCTTTACCCCTCAAGTCTCATCTCACAATGTATTATCCTTAATTTGGTCCACTTATGCTATGCTTTCTCAAAGCTCCTTAAATACACCACGGCCTTTCTGCCATGTCCTTTGCTAGTGCCAGAACACAGTTTCTTCTTTTCCCAGGTAACGTCTAATCATTCTTAATATTTCAGTTCAATTGTCCAATTCTAAGGAAATCTTTCCAGCCCTCCATATGAACTCTTATTACCTATTAACTATCCTTAGAATGAAGAAAATCTCAAGTTTCCATGGCTATTTGCTGTCTTTTCCCCTATATTGTGAGCTCTATGGCGCTAAGGACATTTATGACCTTTTTCACCACTGAGTCTCTGGTGCCTAGCACAGTCCTTGGCACTTGACACTTAATGCATATTTACTAATGAATGAAGTTTGTAAGGTATTGATAATTTTTTTCATACAAGCAAGATGTACTTAAAAGGCTTATGGGTTACTGTCTCGGTAGTGTTTTTCAAAGAAACCTTGCCTTGAAAGGCTTAGTTTATCCAACTTGTAAAAATGTCCTTTCCTCCAGCAGAATGGAGCTCCAAAACTCTAGCAAAATATTTTGTCTGTGTGTACAGAGTGGTATTCAGGAAGTATGTTGCATGAGCTAAATGTCTAAATGTGTTACCTACCAATTTCCCTAATGGTTGTATTTGATCATAAATGTTGGCTGTCACTTTGGTCATCTAGTTAAGTTTCTAATTGTCTTTGCTACACACATATCAAGTTGATTAGAGATGATTTGCTGATCTGTTTTACTTTAAGTAAATAGAAATCTAGTGTTCCAAAACATGCAATTGAATCAATTTGGCAGACTGCTAAAAGAACACTTAACACATGTTCTCCAACCCAAGGGTATCCAGTCTGAAGCTATAGCATCAGCCAAATTGAATTCTCAGTGAAAAGCACAAGGGAAGCTGGTTCTATATTGGCTAGATTGCTGTTATATGCACGACTTATAGAAAAGTGAAGAATAGAAAAGAAGTCAGGGAGAAAAGGAAATGGGCTTGGTGGGTGCAACAGTAGATGGCTATCATGCCCATATACTGTAAATATAATACTTCAGCAATCCTTTCAGCCATTTCAGAGATATCATTGTTATCCCAGTCCTGAAAATGAGGAAGATGATGTTCAGGAATTAACTGATATTCAGGGACTATCTCTAATGAGGTGATACTCAAAGAATATTGATGGTATCCAACTCCTATACTCTATCTTCTGGAAATATAGACTTTTGGAAATATAACTTTTGGAAATAAAGACTTCCTTTAACACTGGAGCTTATGTTAAGTACTACACTATAATTGTCTTAATATTCATATGCATATATAAATTGAGTATAATTTTTTCAAAAACTCACTTCTTTATTTACTGTTTTATTCCCAATAGGAACATTTTGGTCTTAAAAGGCTGCTGAATGAGTGAATGTACAAGATTACTTGACCTGAAAAAATTAATTATGTTTCTGACCCTAATCCATACTTTTTCCATACCATGTGTTTTTAAATGTAGATGTCATTATTATTCAGGTATAGTGAGGCCAACAGGTCAGGAGATGATTGGCATTGAAAAGTCAGTCTGTTATGGTTCCCAAGAAGACGGGGCCATGTGGGAAAGAACCAGGGTCAGTTGGAAGTGAGGTGAAATCATCAGTAAGAACCTTTATTGTGGTTTTAACAGCAAGGCAAGGCAAACCAGGGTAAGCAGATTTAGAATTAGCTACCTTGAATAATTTTGGCAGGCTCTGTGGCATAGAGGCTATTTCTTGTTATCTGGTACCTGGTCCTGGAATGATTAGGGCAGAGCAATAGTGGCTCTGAGTGTGGGAGCTCTGTGAGAGCCAAACAAAGGAAGTGTTTGGGATACAGGTTTCAGGTTGGTCGGTTTGTACCTGAAAGGCACACATGCGGGTACATCCTTTACTGTTTCTATAAATTTATTAGCCCTGGGAGGCAAAGTGTCCCCAAGGTCAGTAAGGTTCTAAGGGTTAAAACATCAGAGTAAAATGACATGCTCTTATTCATTATACCACGTCAAAGGAGTTGTTAAAAGAATCAGTGCTGAATTTAAGCTATTGCACATGAAAACATATTAAGTTGCTCTCATTCATATACTCAAGGATAAGGAGAGGTCTTAGAGATCTTCCATTTTATTGTCTTTTTAAAATATGAAATTTAAGTATTTTCAGGAAAACAATTTCTCCTATCTCCTCTGCCTTTATGATATATTTCAATATATCACAATAACATAGTACATCAATTTATCATATGTTAGATGAAGTTTGCATCTAGGTAGGAAGCTCAATAACTAACCTTGCCATAAGTGAGGAAGGTCTAGACAGAGGGTAGGATTTGGAGAAAATGGGATTAGGTAACATTCTAAAAAAGCCTTGTGTTTATTCTAAAGGAACACTGCTCTGTCAGAGCCTTAGCATGATGGTTTCTGCTAGAACACCAAATAATTAAAAGATACATTGTATTTGACTGCAAATCATTAATAAATATTTACAGCAGATTTCATTGGTTTTTTTCATGACTTGTGTTCTCAGTAAAAACATTATTGTCACTAAGTAAATATTTTCATGGTTCATATGATCTGAGAAATGAGGGAGCTCACTGAAAAATTTATGCAATGTTTTCCTCTTTATCAGGAAAAATCTGTCCTTTTTTTTCTCTTGAATTTAGATGAAATGTATGTATCCATGTGTGTACATGCACCCATGAATTCGTGTGCATTGGTGGATGAAGCAAACATAAGACAACTTACCTGGGTTTATGTTTTTTAGTTGTTTCTTGAACTTCAAATGCTAGACTGATCTGTTGACCATTTCTGATATTTTGAAAAATGCATTCCAGGTGGAAACTTAACAGGGAAGAATTTTAGGCTGACACAGTTGGAAATGTTTAAAAACTCAACACAATGAAGTTCACAATGGAAAATCTGACAAATCTTTTACATTAGTGGCAATGTTAGGCTCCACTGAAATTACCAAACAGGAAGCAAGTGCCATAATAAAAGCTTTCTGGAAATTGTAGGGAAAATGCCTGTAGCCGCTCTTAGAGAATTATTTTTCTAATTGTGTATTCCTAACTCAAGGGAGAACCTGATGGTAGCAGTATGTTCCTCTATTGTAATCTGTCCATTTAGTTTTCAAATAGCCATGTTAGGTTAGCATTGTGTTTAAGGCTTGGAGTGGGGTGGTTTTTGTTGCAAAAGGAAAAAAAAAATGTAACATAAAGAGCCCCTTTCAGCAGTTTAGGTTCCATGTCTTTTAGTTAGATGGCAGATGATGAATGTTTGATTTGTTTTCACAGATAGTGGCCTAAAAAGCAAATCAAAGAATGACTTCCCAGGATGAAAAAAGAGGAAAGAGAAACATGAGCCTTTTTGGTATTTTTAGTCCACATAAGCAAGGATATTTCTGAAAGGCAATAAAATAACAAAGGTACCATTCCAAGCATTGTTGATGTCTTAGGTTGAAAATAGGAGAGCACACAGCTAGCAAAAACTTGCTTTTAAAAATATTAAATCATCATAAAAAGGTCTGGAAACATCTACTCAAGATCTAATTCATCTCCAATAGATTTATTCATTTTTTAATTTAAAATATTTACTGAAAGATTACTACGCATCATGTCTTATTCTGAGTTACACAGTAGTGAACAAAAATAGAACACATGCTCTAGTGGCATGTATTTAAAGATATCTTTCTAACTCCCTTGATAACAACATAATCAGCTATAGGATCAAACCATTTTGTAATGTGGGTATTTACTTCTTTGATGCTTCCTTTCGTTAGGTTGAGTTTGTGTGTGTTGTGGGGCACGTGGAGTAGAGAGAGTGCATGACCATATATATGGCCTGGGGGTACAAGGAGTTTTATTTAATAACTATAAATTTTGTAGCTACATGTAACTAAGGGATAAAAGTTGCAATTGAAGACAAAATATATGTCAAATAATATGTGGTTCAATATATTCACCTTGCATTTCCATGATTGTGTTTCTTCTATACTTTAGTGTTCTCAAATATAATTACACATTGGAATCACCTGGGGAGATTTAAAAATTACTGATTCTTGGTTCTAACACAGTCCAGTCTGAAAAATTTACTTAATAGGTGTATTAATCAGGGTTCTCCAGATAAACTGAACCAATAGGATGTATACCTAATGTGTGTGTGTGTGTGTGTGTGTGTGTGTGTAGATTTATGAGGAATTGGCTCATATGATTATGGAGACTGAGAAGTCCCAAGATCTGCTATCATCAAGCTGGAGAGCCCAGTGGTGTAATTCCAGTCTGAGTCTGAAGGCCAGAGAACCAACGGTGCAAATCCCAATCCAAGGGCAGGATAAGACTGATGTCCTAGCTCAACCAATCAGGTAGGAAGGAAGGGAAGGTATCCTCCCTTCTGCTTTGTTCTATTCAGGCCCTCAATGGATTGGAAATACCCACCCACACTGGGGATAGTAGTCTACATTACTGAGTCCCCTGTTCAAATGCTAATCTCATCTAGAAACACCCTCAGGACACACCCAGAAATAATATTTAGTCTGGGTACCCCAAGGCCCAGTCAATTTTTTTTTTTTAAGATTTTATTTATCTATTTGAGAGAGAGAGAATGAGAGACAGAGAGCACGAGAGGGAAGAGGGCAGAGGGAGAAGCAGACCCCCTGCTGAGCAGGGAGCCCGATGTGGGACTCGATTCCGGGACTCCAGGATCATGACCTGAGCCGAAGGCATTCGCTTAACCAACTGAGCCACCCAGGCGCCCAGGCCCAGTCAATTTAACATATCGAGTTAACCATCACAATTAATCTGGACTGCAACCGAGGCATGAGGAATTATAAAAGCTCCCCTAGTAAATCTCATGCTTAGCCAAGGTTGAAATCCACTATTTTGAAACACCGGTTCTCAAAGTGTGGACCCTGCAGCCTCAACATCGCCTGGGAATCTGTTAGGGTCTTACCCCATATCTACTAAATCAGAAACTCTGGGAAAGGGGCTTATAATCTTTTATCTTACCCTGCAGGTGATTGTGAAGGATATGAATGTTAGAGAAGCGCTGTGGTGGAGCTGGAAATTAATTTGCATTTCAAATCAGTACCCAGGTGATACTGATTCTATCTACCAGTCCAAGGACAACATTTTGAGAGCTACTGCTCTAGACCCAACTCCCATCTAATCGTTTCATGACACATCTGCTCACACTTGATGGAATGGATTTTTCAGGGAAAAAAAAAAGTAGTATGTGCTAGATTTTGCTAATGCAGTTAATCAATGCTTTACTCTCAATGATATCCTCTTATCTGATGGTCTGCTGTGGGGAAAGGTAATTTTAGTTTAGAAATCAAGTTTAAAATTTTCCATTTATCTTCTACTATCATAGGCACTTGACTTGGAATATAAGTTGGTTCAGTTGTTATTCCCTTACAGGCAGGAATAAATATCCAGGTGTTGGATTCACAGAAAATATATCTGACTCAGAGCCAGCTATTGTGTTTGGCTTCGAGGTAACTTCCAGCCTTTGCCAGATATGCTGACCACCTGTGAAATATTTGATCAATCTGCTTATCCAGCTGCAACCTCTCACTGCTGTAAATTCCAGTTCTCCTATGGAATGAGAGAGAGTGCTTGGCAGCATGACAGTCTGATATAGTCCAAGTCAGAAGGAGAGATTTAACTCAGGGATGGCTGATACAAATAATTTGTTTGCCCCTATAGTCTCTACGACCAAAGCACGTGTTTCAGTACTACATTATTACACCAGTGGAATACCCCTTTGTCCATGTGACACCGGGTCAGATTGCTGGGGTAACTGGCTTATGTTCAAATATCTTGGGTAAATGCACAATGATCATTTCCCCTTATATACTTTCTAAAGCCTGAATGCAGGAGTGCATGTCTGTGAATTTGACAATACTGCTTTTGGCCCAGAAAAGGTCATATGACTTTCCATTTGTGTCACAGATACGGGCTAAATAGAATAGACTAAATACGGGCATAGATAGAATTTGTGAAAAGGTTCTGAGATTACTTAAGAAACATAGCCACTCCTGAAGAGAAGAGAAACTCAAGGCTGAGGAGTTTTAGTGAAGTAAATAATCATAGACATCAACAAGCCCAGGGATTATGAAACATGTTTGATCACCAGAGTCACCAGAAAGATGTAAAAAATAGAGATATCAGGACCCATTCAGAGATTTTCCTTTGGGTGAGTCTAGATTAGGATCCAAGTTATTCTGGAATGTCTTTGTCCCAAATCCCTCTATCCCCTGTTATGCTAGTAATAGTTTGAGATCTACAGGCCTAGACAAACTCTCTCTGAATGCCAAGTAATCTTTGTTTCAAAATAAACTCTCTTTTTCTATCATATTCAGTCTCTAAAAAAGGTAAGGATTCTGGATGAAGAATAAAGGCAAATTAATCAACAAATTCCTATGAGTTGAGACTTTGATTCTAGTCTTGTCTTAGCTGTATGACTTAACCACTTTTAAACCCAGAATCCCTCTCTGGTAAAATAGCAATAGTAATTTCATAGGATCGTTGTAAGAATAAAATGAGATAAAGACTATCAAAATATTTTGAAAACAATAAAGTGCAATATACATTCAAGATATTTATTACCAGCAGTATTATTGAATCATGTTTACTGAGCTTGAAAGATGAGGTTCACATTACTTATCATGTGGGGAGATATTAAAAGAAATGAATTTTAGGAATCTTGATTTAGAGCAATGAACAAAGCAAATTTATATGAAATAGATAAAGTACACAACAAATATTTGGCTAACAAAGAGGTGGTACATAAATACTATGTGATTGTTTATGAATTCAACAAATATTTGCATATTGAATTGCAAGTATTTGCCTGGAATCTACTGATATTACCAATTAGGAACAAAATAAATTTTGACATTTGCCATCCAATCAAAAGAACAACTGAAAAAAAAATCCCAATTAAGGGTCTTTGTTAGTTTTATGCTTTTTAAAGGAAAAATTACAAATTGTTCAGCATGGCTTATAAGGAATCTCAGAATCTGGGCCGTAGCTTTTTCAAAGTCATGTGTCATAGGAAGGGGCTATGTTCAAGTCACATAAACTTTTTTACTTATGTAAGGCATCTCTTCAGGATTTTGATCATTTGCATAAAGACTAGCCATATTTCTAGAAACCAATTCTTATTAATTTTCAAAGACGTGTCAAGCACTTGGTTTTGAGTTATTGAAAATAAATTTGTTTATCTGAGATGCTGTTGAAGTTTGAGAGACCTTCAGAGCAGTTCCATGGATACTGCTATTCAATTAGGAAAGCAAGTCAAGGGAAGGCCATGCTCACACCCAGCTCAAATGCAAACTTGCCTTTCATGCTTTTTTCCAGGAAGTTAGTTTTCCCCATAAGCCCCTATTTATATTGTATCAGAGAAAAGATGATATTGTTTAGTATTGTCTGTTTATATATCTCTTCTCTTTTTTTTTCTTTTTTTCTTTTTTGTCTTCTCTTCTAACCATAACTAGAAAGCAAGACTGTCACATCATCTCTCTGTCCTAAATGCTTATTGCTGTTCCTAACACATAGTAGGGCCTGAATGAGTATGTGAGAAAGGAAAGAAAAGGGAAAGAGGGAAAGGAAGAGAAACAGACATCTTATAGCCAAATACCCCCTGTAACTCACATTGTGATTTTGTAATAGGCAACCATGTGTTCCAAATGATTTGGCTATGAAAATGAAATATGTTTAGAGACAAATAGACCTTTCCTTTGATAATCAAAGAAGAAAAGGTGAAGTCAGGTGACACACTGAGTTTGAGGTCAGCACTGTGAGCTCTTTGGGCATGGAGCCAGAGAGGAACAAGGGAGTTGAGAGAGACTCAGTTGGCCTCTAGGCATGTTTGTATTTATATTATTAAGTTTATTGTGTTGACAGTATCCAAGAGAGACAGTCAGACCAGGAGTAGCTTCCAAATCCAGTCCTGGGAATTTCTAAGAGAAAACTGTGGGCACTGATCCTGGAAGATGATAGATGGAAAATGCCAATAGATGTTTCAAGTTTCCTGTTGTCTGTTTGGGGGCTCAGCATCCCTGATGAGCAGGGAGCCCGATGTGGGACTCGATCCCGGGACTCCAGGATCATGACCTGAGCCGAAGGCAGTCGCTTAACCAACTGAGCCACCCAGGCACCCAAGATTTCATTGTTATTTTCAAAAGAACTTCAGTCCAGAGGTCCCTGCTGGTCTGCTGAAGGTTGGGCTAAATGTTCACCTATTGCAGAAGAGTAAAGATTTATTATGCTTAGTAGTGCACATTATTACTAGCAAAAACTTGCTCATGGTATGTAGGTATATAAAACAAATTAAATACATTGGAGGCTCATGCAATAGTCAGTTCTTAAGCAAGTATTTATTGAGAACCTATTTTTGTCCCAGGCACTGTTCTATGCCCATTGCGTATGGCAGTGAACAAGATGGATATGGTATCTACCCTAGTGAAACTTATATACTTGTAGGGTGTATAGACCATAAACAAATAATTGTTACAAAATAAAAGTAACTTCATAGCAAGTGACTTATTAAGCAACTTTTGATAGTGTAGTCAGGGACAGTGTCTCGGAAAAAGGAGTAAAAAGAGACATTTGAACAGAGCCTGAATAATGAGAAAGTGTCATAAATGCAAAGACCTGGGGAGAAGGTGTTCCATGGAAAGGGGACATTAAGTACAAAATCTGTAAGACAGGAACAAGTTCTGTCTGTCCAGAGGACAGAAAAGTAACCAGTGAGGAAGGTGACAAGAAGTGCAAAAGAAGGGGACCATGTAGGGCCTTTGTAAATAGTGAAATGTAATTCATTTTATATTCCATGGAGAGCTTTTGGATTTTAAACAAACCGTGCTATGAAACAATTTATGTTAATGAATTTCACTTTGCCTACAATGAAGAATGAAAATAAAATAAAACTTAATTGTTGCTAAAAGGGAACAAAGAATGTTTTACTATAGAAGAATCTTGAGTTGCAACTTGAAGAAGGTATTAAGGGTTAAGTAGGTAAATAAAATAGAGAAAAGGCCATTCACATTTGAAGAAAAGTGTAAGCAAAGCCAAAGAAGTGTGTGGTTGTCTCGATGTCTAATATGAACGAGAGTTATATACCAGAAGCAGCTGCAAAAAAACATGGGTATATGTAATAATAAATTACTCACAAATATTGAGTCCTTTCGATCGACCATGCATTGATTGGGTTTAACCATTTAATTTGGTTGACTGAAAACCCATTTTATTTCCTGAGCACATTCATTCTCCTATTCTCTGAATATTCCACATCTCCTCAGACCTTAGACTTTTAATATATACTTTCCTCTGTGACTCATAACTGAAGATCCTGTTCCTTATACTAAGAAAATGGAAGCAAACAGAAGTAAAATTCCACTTACTTGCACCTTCAGACCTACTTCCTTTCACTTATGCCCACACACTATGCCTTCCTCATTTTTACCATGGATGACTTGTCTGTCCAGGTTGTGATCTAACATTAACCTTTGTACTTGTGCCCTGGATCCCTTCCCCTTGTATTTTTTCAAGGACTTACTCCAGTCATCATACTTTGTTTTATTTCTTTCAAGTATTGCTTCTCTATTCTATCATGTCCTTCATTATAAAACCATGAATTAATCTCTTTAATTAAACAACAACAACAATAAAAAAAAAACAAACCACAAAACACCCTTCTGGTTACTTCCCTACTACTTTATGCTCCATTTCTCTGCTTTCTTCTGGAGCAAACCTTATAGAAGGTGTGTCCAACCCCTACAGTTCCATTTTCTTTTGAAACCACATCAATCAGGCTTTCATCACCACCCAAGGTCACACATGATCTTTATGTGGCAAAAAAAAGAAAGCCCATCATCAATTAATTCTCTTAGTTAAAATTTCAATTACATTTAATACAATGGGTAACTATAAAGCTCTTTTTCAGCTGGCTTCTAAGACTCCACTCCCTTCATCAAATGTTTCTCAAGTCTTATTGGTTACTGTTTTAACTTCCAGAATTTAGAGCCTCATCATTTCAAAACCTCTTAGAATGTTACAAGATTCGGTTCTTGGACCTCTTGTCTTCTCGATCTATACTCACTCCTTAGGTAATATTATTTTTCTCCATAATTTATACAGTATATGTATGCTGATACATTCCAAATTTACATATCAAGTACCCTCCCAACCCTGCAACCCATCTGCTCCTTAATATCTCAGGAATCCCATCTTCTTCTTGTCATTTTTCTGTATTATATAAGAGGCATCACAAATGTAATATTTCCACCTCTAAACTGACTCCAATCCTATTCCACTCCCAGTATTCCACATGTAAGAAAGTTACCATGCTCTCTATACATTATTTTCACAATTGTACTAAGATATTGTCTTATTTATGTTTTTTCTCTCACAGTTGTATGGAGTTTTCCAGAGGCTAGTAGAAAATATAATAGTATTGCTTTTACACTTAATGGAATATGTGCTGTGTATTAAAATTTCTCAGTTTTGAATGATAAGTGGAAAAGAGTCAGACATTTCCTCATAGGTTAAAGAGTTATAACAGGATCCAGAAATTGCACTTCCAGTTTCATATCCAAGATAAATGAAAACATATATAAATACAAAAACAGGAACATGATGTTCATAGCAGCATTATTCATGATAGTCAAAGTGGAAAAAAAATGTCTATGATGAATTAACATACAAAATGAGGTATATCCATATAATGGACTACTATTTAGCAATAAAAAGAATGAAGTATTGATACTGATACATGGTACAAATGGATGAATATTAAATCATTCTAAAAAGTCAATCACCAAAGGTCATATATTATATAACTCAGTTTATATAATATATCCAAATGTCCAGAATAGCCAAAATTGTAAAGACAAAAATTAGATTAGTTGTTGCCTAAAGTTGGGTGGGAGGAATAAGGAGTGACTGATAATAGATGCAAATTTATTTGGGGGGTGATTTAAAACATTTTAAAATTAGGTGCAGTGATTGTACAACTCTGAGTATCCAAAAACCACTGGACTGTGTACTTTAAATGCATGAATTTTATGGTATGTGGATTAAATCTCAATAAAAACTATTTTTTAATAAAGGTTTAAAGTTTTTTTTCAATTGGGACAAAACTTATATAAATAGGTTATATAATTGTCAGGAGTTTAATTTTTTAAAATTTTATCACCCCTGTCCTACTATACATACTATACATAAGAATGTCTTAATTGGTCTTGATGTTTTTAT
Source organism: Mirounga angustirostris (assembly GCF_029215605.1). Lineage (NCBI taxonomy): Eukaryota > Metazoa > Chordata > Mammalia > Carnivora > Phocidae > Mirounga > Mirounga angustirostris. The sequence continues at coordinate 50,798,487 of NW_026991709.1, read as the reverse complement.
TCTAACTCCCTAATGGTCTACCTTCCCACATTATTAATCAAAATAATCTTTTAAAAATATTAGCCAGATTATATCACTTTCCTATTTAAAATTCTTTCTATGAGTTAGATCAAATCTTAAAGCTCTTATCATGACTTATAATACCCTACATGTCCCATCACCCAACCAATGATTGATGGTCAGCTTCTCTGAGCACTGTAAAGGGTCGCTCTTGAGACATAATGTTCTTCACTGACGCTGGGACATAATGTTCTTCCCAGAGGGATTAAGCTCTAGTTCTCCACAGCGGTAACTTTCTTGACAACACACACTTTATTGGCTGATTACCCTTGCAGTCTCATTTCTTTACTTGTTTAAGAGTCTCCTCTGGTATTACCTCTTAAATGTACTACATGCATTGAAATCTTTTTCTTTTATGGTTATCAGACTTGATATTATGTTTACTGTATTTCCTTATATTTATTGTTCTATTTTCTCTTACACCTACTGAAATGTAACTGCTAAAAATATAAGGGTCTTGCTGTGCTCACTGTGCTCATAGTGCTTAGAACAATGGCTTGTATCAAGTTGGCTCTCAACAAATATTTATTGAATGTAAAAATGAGTGATTATCAGATGTATGTCTTATGATAGTCCTGTGAGGCAGGTGCTATTATTATTATTTCTGTATCACAGACAATGAAGCCAAGATTTCAAAAGGTTAACTAAATTGTCTAGGTCCCAAAATATGTAGAGATGACATTCTCTGACCTAACTGTTTGACATCAAAGCTCATACTTGTAACAAAATTCATAACAGTGAAAACTCAGCTCTGAAATCTAAGGTAAATGGTCTAGCCATGACTAACAACAATTGATCGTACAGTGAACAGTGTAATATTATTAGATTCTTCTTTAATAAGATAGAGTTAAGCAAGGTAGAGCTACAAAGACTAGGCAAATATAGAAACAAATTAGAAACAAGTTAGTATAGATTCTGCTGAAGTTTTGAGTCCCTCCCTTCTAAATTTTGTTTCTTTTTTGGCTTACCTGTCTCTCATTCTCACCGATGATGACTGTGGTCATTTGTGCCAGTAGTAAACTTTATACAACCTTTGATTTCCTGCTTTCTTTTGTTAAGGGTCGAAGTCACTCATCTTGTTTCAAGCTACTGTCTTGCTCTGAGCATCAGGTTTTAAATTTCAAAGTAAATCTATGGCCTTCTAGAACTCTGTCATTCTTTTCCCAAAGTCCAGGAAAGTCTAAGGTAAATGGTCTAGCTTAGACCTAGAAGCTTACTCAGAAGAGTATCCAGAACTATTTTCAAAAGGTGACTAATTAATGGAATTAATCAAATGTAATGGTTTTGATCTGTTTGCTATCTAGTTATCAAACACATACCTATAGCATTCTAAAACACCAAAATAGAAACAATAAAGGAGAAAAATTATGGGTGCCTAATGTTTTCTGATTATTGATTCTTCTTTATTTTTTCAATTCTTATTAGAAAATTAATAAACTCATTGGATAGATGGAACAAAATTGAGGCACTAGAAGCCTTTCAAAGTAAATTATTTGATTAATTGTAATTATGTCTGAAGGTAAAGAAATAGACAAATGACTTCAACTTCCTCACTATTTAATCAGGAAATTGTGATTCTTTTAACAAATTATTTTAGAAAAAGCCAAAGATATAGTCTTCCTCTCATAGGGTTTCAAGGAATAAATGGGGTGGGACTTACCATGAAAGTTTAAAACAAAGTGGGCATCTGCTATTTTTTTTTGAAAGATTTTTATTTATTTATTTGACAGAGAGAGAGATAGCAAGAGCAGGAACACAAGCAGGGGGAGTGGGAGAGGGATAAGCAGGCTTCCTGCCGAGCCAGGAGCCTGATGTGGGGCTCGACTCCCAGGACCCAGGGATCATGACCTGAGCCGAAGGTAGACGCTTAACCACTGAGCCACCCAGGCGCCCAAGGGCATCTGCTATTTAAAAAGGTGGCAGGAAGAGCAAGCTGCAGAGGGACAAGGAAGAATTGGATGAAGAGACAGCAAAGTTACATGATACAAAGTTTTTGCCAGAGAATTGCTGTTTCAATGTTTGTAGATTCCAGAACTTTGCCAAATTATCCAAGGAAAGTCTTACTGAAAGAACATTTTTACAGGAAATAAAAAGCAAGGAAATTTGACATAAAACTTGATTTGACTTCTGCTCTACTGTGATCTGAAGGTTGAGAAAACATCTGCATTGTCAGCGACACAATTAGTTTCCTAAGGAGTTCAAAGACATCATTCATTGAGATGATTTGAAGTTCTTCAAGATGCAGTCCTCATCTTCATTTATCCTTCGATCTTCAGCATTTAGCAGAGCTAGATGATTGATTAATTGTGTATATTACCCCAAATCTAATCTATGTATCATCTATCAACCACCTGTCTAACTTCACAGTGTTATCTATTAATCCTAATCTAAAATGGAATATTGACATAGATAATCTTTAATTTAATGATATAGTTTTAAAGCCCAGTAACTTAAGTGGTTAATAAGTCTTGTTTTATTCAAATTTTCACTGTCGTGGCCATGATGAGTACATGGCAATGAAAGAAAGGAAGAGCAGGTCTGGTGGCATCTAGCACAGTCACAGGGATCCATGAGAACTAGGAGTAACCACTGACAGGTTGGAGGAAATGTTTCCAAGACTCCCTTTGTGTGAACCGACAACAGGTTCCCTCAAATAATGCAAGTGGGGGACAAAGGGGGGTGTTTGTTCCCTTTCTTCTTTCCTCAGAGCTTCCCACCTTGGTGGGATTTAGTTCATGCCTGGAAAGCAGGAAACTTAGAGAATAAACTGATGGGATTAAAAGGTTATCCCAGGTCAATCTTTTTTCTTTCTTTCACTCCCTTGGAGAAAAATGGGTAGCATTTTGCCATTTTTGATACTTGGCCTCTTCACTGGTATCATGCGGCATATCTAGGCCAAAGTCTCCAGTAGTGAACTCAGCAAGAATTTTTAGTCTGAAGTAAACCCATGCCTAGTAGGAAACATAAAAACAGAATGCATGTATTTCAGAGCCCCTACTGGTAATAAATAATTTTTTTTTATATAATTTTACAAATGACAAATAATCCAAGAGGACTAAAATTAGGTCTGGGAAAGAAAATGTTCTTTTTTCTTTCCCCTGCCTTTCTTTCTCTCTATAATATTATTCTGTTATATCTTAAAGAAGTTGTTGGGAAATGTAGCGATAAACTATTTGGTTATAAGTTGACAAATTTGCCATCTCCCATTTGCAAATGGCACTACAGATAAAGGGCTGGTATCCAAGATCTATAAAGAACTTCTCAAACTCAACACCCAAAAAACAAATAATCAAGTCAAAAAGTGGGCAGAAGAAATGAAAAGACACTTCTCTTAAGAAGACATACAAATGGCTAACAGACACATGAAAAAATGTTCATCATTAGCCATCAGGGAAATCCAAATCAAAACCACGCTGAGATACCACCTTACACCAGTTAGAATGGCAAAAATGGACAGGGAAAGAAACAACAAATGTTGGAGAGGTTGTGGAGAAAGGGGAACCCTCTTACACTGTTGGTGGGAATGCAAGTTGGTACAGCCACTTTGGAAAACAGTGTGGAGGTGCCTCAAAAATTTAAAATAGAGCTACCCTATGACCCAGCAATTGCACTCCTGGGTATTTACCCCAAAGACACAGATGTAGTGAAAAGAAGGGCCATATGCACCCCAATGTTCATAGCAGCAATGTCCGCAATAGCCAAACTGTGGGAAGAGCCGAGATGCCCTTCAACAGATGAATGGGTAAAGAAGATGTGGTCCATATATACAATGGAATATTACTCAGCCATCAGAAAAGATGAATACCCAACTTTTACATCAACATGGATGGGACTGGAGGAGATGATGCTAAGTGAAATAAGTCAAGCAGAGAAAGTCAATTATCATATGGTTTCCCTTATTTGTGGAACATAAGGAATAACATGGAGGACATTAGGAGAAGGAAGGGAAAAATGGGGGGGGGGAATTGGAGGGAGAGATGAACCATGAGAGACTATGGACTCTGAGAAACAAACAGGGTTTTAGAGGGGAGCGGGGAGGGGGGATTGGTTAGCCTGGGTATTAAGGAGGGCACGCACTGCATGGAGCACTGGGTGTTATAAGAAAAAAATGAATCGTGGATCACCACATCAAAAACCAATGATGTATTGTATGGTGACTAACATAACATAATAAAATTAAAAAACAAAAAAATTGCCATCTCCTGCCTTTATACAAATTCAACCAGAAAACTTAAGATTATACATTATGTTATGTATCTATGCACTGATGATATGTATAAGATAATGCCACTGCTGCTGCTTCTATAGACTTTGAATTCCAAATTCCCATAATCAAAAAATATAATAAAGTCTTCATGATCAATCCAGCCTACCAAGGCATTCCTAGATGCACAACTTCCTGTCTTTGATCAGAAGTAAAGAAAAAACAGGAATAGGGAAGAGATGCTTCCTTTTCTTTCTGTTCTTACTAAAGGAGTTATTGTACTGAAATATCCAGAGCTCAGAAAAGAAGTCCACATTTTGTGGCTCAAGGGTTTTGTCTTGAAATCGTCTCATTAGATGAGACAAATAAGATTTTATTGAGCCACTAGGGAGGAAGGGCTCTCTGAGCCAGACAAGAATGTTGGATGGTAAGAGACTGTGTATTATCATTCAGCTACACAAATGAGCATGATCTGACAGGCCCAGCAATGAAAAGAAAGGTGGTACTAGGCAACCACAATTATAAAGATAATCTATAGTATTGAAGTTTTTCTTTTTCTTTATACCATGAATGACCCTTGTCGTCTGATGTTATATTTTTGCATGTTTGGAAAAGCAGATGAAAACTTTTCAATCTTTTGAAAAGGAAAATATTAGACCTAATATGTTTGGCCTAATCAATATTTTAAAACCATGAAAAAATTCTCGTTTTACTGCTATTTATTATTATAAGCAGAGTACAATAATGTACACAGGTGATATGTCACCATAACTATTCTCATCTTGTTGATAGAGAACTATGTTTGGAAAAGTTAACTCATTAGACTTGAAATGTTTTTAAAATAAGTACAATGAAAGCACAGAAAAGTATAGAAGATGGTGATTATAATTTTATAAATATACTATAGAGGAGGTGTTGCTGTGCATACATTTATTAACTTCTTTGTCCATCCACCCCTCCTGGTCTTCCTTTTTCTCTCTGGAGCTCTCTACCTTCCCATACACCCATGTTTCCCCAGACTGATCACTAAGCTTCTATTATAAAAATGTACTTGGTTTAACTTTGCTATTAATATTAGTAAGTACAGAATCATTCTTTAAATGGATATATTTTAATTTCTAGAATGCATTTCTTAGTGGCCGTGATATGATCATCCCTCTTCTAAACTGATTGGAAGTAATAATTAGTTTTTTCTTTGATATTTTCCCAAAGATACAGCTAGCTACCTTTTCTTTTTGATTTGTGTCACTTCACTTTTACAAAACTATTTCTGTTCAAAAAGACCTCGTATTGCCTACAATGACCTCACAGACTTGAAATGCCCAAACAATGCATAGAAAAGCTTCATGTGCTTGGTATTTAATGACAGCTTTGTTTCTAGTGTGAGGAATACAATGTATCTAAATCTCCAACATAAAGGTCATTTGTGTGCCACCATTTCAGAGCAAGGCTAGGTGACACGGATTAATTTCATAACAAGCAACATCTGTAATTACAGCTTTCCATTCACCTAATAAGATAAGTAAATATAAGGTCTGACACCATCTAAAAAATTCTTGGGACTTTTCCTTCTCTAGATGAAAGGTGTTATCTAAATCCTTTAGAGTGCTTGGTTGTAATTACTGAGTTTGTTTGCTGGGGAGATAATTGCATGGCTTATTGCCTCATATACTCAAAACACGAAAATGGTTGACCTAAATCTTGCTAAATCACTCACATCAGATTAGAGTATGACCAAAGGTAGGTACTTGAAGGCAAAAGCCAGAACACTTGACATGGTGTCACCACTGGCATCATATTTTACTGAAGACAAGAGCCAAAAAAGTCTCTCAGTGCCCATGACAGGTGAATTCACCTGAAGCTGCTATCCAGTTGAATTTAGAACACTTGTCAGAAGCTAGAGAATTTTTATAAGATGGGATCGCCAGAAGGAAAAAAATGTACTGAACAACTCTGCCCAAGAGCCATGAGGAGAAATCCCACTCCTACTGATTTGTTTGGGACTTGAAAATGAACTACATAATATGTTGGACATCTGTTCTCTATGAAACTGTGGATGATTTCTTTGAGATCATGTATTAAAGGCAGAATTAAGGATTTTGACTCATAGGAATGCATTTTTATTGACCTCTTATTATTTTATACCTTATAGCATCTCCTCTTCAATGGCTTCTTTGGAATGCCATGGGAAAACTTACTGACAAAAGAAAAGGCTTCAACAAGGTAATAAGCTACTCAGCAAGAGAAGGAAAAGTTTAAATGTGGTAGAGAGTGTTGTCTTTTAAGCAATAATCTGTTCTCCTTATTCCACTTTCTTTACCTATGGTTTGGGGTGCACTGATGAGGGAAGTGATTTTCCTTAGAAAAAAGTTCTTTGTTTGATGTTCTGCTCCGTTTAAACTACAGCAATATATAAAGCAAGTCCCTGCCAAACTTCTATGAGAGCATTGGGTGTGCATTGGAAGCAGGTTGAAAGTGGGTGGGTGGAGGGAGGGGGTGGAGGGAAGCTGATAGGTAAGCTTGTGTGTGTTCCAGACCTAGCAGCAGGTTTTGCGAGTTCCAACACTGGCAATGAGTTTGTTCTCTGAAAGAAGTCTGGGCCTCTGTGTGGATAAAACAAACATTTTAAATTGAAACTCATAAAAGAATAAAAGAGTCCAAACATTCTTACTTATTCTCTCTCTGAGGGGTAGAGGGAAGGCTTTGGTGTCTGACAGGTGCCGCTTATGAGTAACCTGGACAGCAGCCAGAAGGTCTTGTAAGAACAGACCAAGAAGACCACACCTGTTGATTGGAAACATTACCATCTAACACCACAGATGACATTGTGCAAAATGCCACCCCTATTTTCCCACTTTCCACAATGGCTGATTTTCATTAAATGAAGGTTAATACTAACTAAGCAGTTCCAAATCCTGGAGCCTTCCATTGGATACAGAATGTACCAAATTTCATTTGATTAAGATCAAAACCTTGCCTTGAATGGATTCATTTTTCATTTTCATCCTAATGTTGCTGAAGAATGCCATTGGATGTCCTTCAGTGTCCTTTGCAGGACACTTAATCTATTTGCTTCCTAGACATAAATTAGTTTGCTGAGTGTAGCTTTCCACAGCTAAAAGCATTATGAGAGTCTGCTAAAGGTCGAAGTTACATCCTGTGCCTAGAAGGTGACTAAAATAAGGTTTCAAGGGAATCTCTTGGGAAAAGAAAAAGTCTCACCATCCACTGTGCAATAGAAGAAAGAAAGAGGCTGTAGGGAATAACTGTCTGGATAAAAACAAAAGAACAAAAAAACAAACAAAAAGAAGCTATCCAGTAGATGGGAACAGGAAGAGAAAGGGGAAAATCTGTGCCAAGAGGTTTCAGAACCATCTGCTGACAAGAACATTTTTTGGTAACTCTTGTTTAAATTTGATTTAAACTATTGACCTATATGTGAATACCTCTCCTATTTCTGTTCAATTCTTTGTGTTCATTCTGTTTTTTTTTTCCTTTCTGTTATGTATAAGGGTTAATTAAATATTAATTAAACTGCTATGCATATTAAACTGCTATGTATAAGGGTATAAAGATAGAAAAGAACACAATGAAATCATCTCCCACGTCTTTGAAAGTACTGTATGTGAACGTTTCCCTTCCTCCTAAAGCCTGCCAAAGATTTAGGTTTTAGATCTTAAATGATTTTTTTCTGGATGAAAACTCAAACTACTAGGTTGTTCCTGTAGTTGAGCTTTCTCCCACATGCTGTTACCATCCTGTCAGTCATGTTTGTGCCCATTGCTGAGTTTCTTCATGTTTAGTGCTGGAACACAGCTCCTGGCCTAATCAGCCTGGGGAAACCCTGGCTTCCCACTACGCAAATGAAATGCTTTAGACTGAAAAATGAATAAGGTTGGAACAATAGATTTTTTGCCAAATGTACACTACATATCTTATGTATACAGAAATGTACATGTGTGAAAAAATTCCTTTTGTAATGCAATATCAATTGTTTCCTTTCTCCTGTTCTACATCTGACCCCCAGGTCCACACACTTGAGAAATAAGAGTTCAGAATAAAAGGATTTGATTTAGTGTGTCTGGTGGGAGGATGATACATTAACTTTATTTCCCCCTCCTGAGTGGGAAAAACAGGATAAGCCATTATTACGTACAAAGCAGCTGCTAAGAAAGCAGCTAGAGGCATTAAAACCGAGATTATCTGTCTTCTGTAATTAAATCCCTTTTCTTTCTTTTTTTTTTTCTTTTTTTTTTTTTTCTCCAGTCCTGTACCAGATGAGTCCTTAGGTCCCATGAGCATAGTTTACCCATCATCCTACACAGTATCCTCAAGATGAGCAGAGGCAGTAATTAGAAACTTTTAACCCTTGAGGATTTTATTATTTTATTATTTCCTCCTTAAGGAATATTTGGGAGCTATTGTTTTTATCCAAGAGTTGTTTATAGAATTTGACCCATGACTCTCATCAGAAATTGATACCTCATTTGCTCCATAATGCACATAGATTCCAGGATCTTCTTTGTCTTCAAACATCTTTCCTCTAGCCACCAACACCACCATGCGCATACCTTTCTATCGCATCTGGCACACACCCCTTACGTCACTGGCATTTGTGTTGATTGGTCATAGAAATACCAAGTATTTTGGACTTAATGTGGAAGATATGTGTTGACCAGAGACAGGGATAAATGCTAGGTTTGGATTTGCTTCTGTCTTATGAGCTAGTACGATTCCACACACATTCATATATTCCTGGATCTAAAATGACATCATTTTCTAAGCTGATACAAAGTAGATTCTCAGGAAAAAAGAAAAGAAAAAGGAAAAACTCAGGACTTACTACAGACAAGAAATTCCCCTCTTCCTGTGTTCTTTAACAGGGTAGCCAGAGATGGGCTGATTTAGAGAGCCTTCAAAAAATATATATTTTAGTGCTAATGGTCAAAGTTATAGACTTTCAGTCAGTATAAGAAAGAAGAAACAGAACGATCTAAACTTTCCTAATAGAGAAACACTGACATTTCTACCTGTGCAGGCCAGCTGGATGTTACACTTGATCAGTATCCTCTCAGCATTTTCTCTGACTTGTGGAGATTAAGTGACCTATCTCCACCTACTGGATGACTAAGAATTACATCGCTCTGGCTTAGAATGGCAAACTCGCATCATGAAACGGACAGGAACTTAAAACCCTAGAGAGTCTGACTTAAGCTTTTAGCTTTACTACTTTCTGGCCAAAGTAGTCACTTCTTAAAGAGTGACTGAAGATTTCTGGGCTAGAGCTTCATTATGAGTAAAAGAAAAAAAAAAAAAAAGTGGCTTGAGCTGATGATCTCCAATGATTTCTGCATGATTCTGATTTAATCTGAATTAAGAAATCTGGACCGGAGGCTCTTTATTCACGTTGGCTGTAGTGATACGCTGGGTACTGTTTTTTGATTTGGCTAACTGCTGATGAGTATACTCACAAACTCCCACCATTTCTGCTATCACTCACCCTGGTCCTGCCACTTGCCAGGTGAGCGTTCCTCCAGGCAAGACTTGATCTCTAATCCTCCTTTTCCTAGACGAGAAGAGATGACAACACTTCCCCTCGGAGTGATGCAGCTCAAATGGCATTTTAGCAATACTAACGCCTCTCTTTTGGCACTCACGGATATTGGGGGGTTTAGGATGATGTAGGAATGACAGAATCATATGAGAGTTTGTTTAGAGCCAGTAATATGGAGCAACACTGCGAACAATCCAAACTCAGGTAAAAGGAAATATTTTAAACAAGTGTAATAAAGTCATGAAGAAAGAAAAAGCTATTTATTTCAACACATTATAATTATTTCCCTGTGCCAGCCCTCTTTCATATTGTGAAACTCATATTACGGAAAACCACACTGACACAAACACCTATGCACACCCATCATCACAGTTTTTTTTTTTTTTTAAGATTTTATTTATTTATTTGAGAGAGAGAGAGCACATGAGAGGGGGGGAGGGTCAAAGGGAGAAGCAGACTCCCTGCTGAGCAGGGAGCCCGATGCGGGACTCGATCCCAGGACTCCAGGATCATGACCTGAGCCGAAGGCAGTCGCTTAACCAACTGAGCCACCCAGGCGCCCCATCGTCACAGTTTTAGCTCGTTCCCAGTTCAGACCTTGAGGCTTGGACTTATATTTTGTCTACGATCATTCAGCTTCTCAGTATGCTCAGTGTCTACAAGTGAACACTGAAAATTTAGATGGAGCTGTGTATAGTCTGATATCTTGGTATTAAGAGTGTTGCTTGTTGTTTGTATTCTTCTTCCTCTGCAAGATAAGATGAAGACCAAAACCAAATAGATCCTCCATGTTAAGTAAAGAAAATCTCAAAAATAATGATCACAGATAAGAAAGAATACTTGTTTATATGGCTCCATTCTGTTTAAAGAGACCAAAGGGGGAAAAATATTAACTCAGAGTGGATTTGGTCTTAGGTCCTCTGCTCTTATGAATGGAGTCTAGAAAGTCTCCTTTAATTTTGTTCAGTAAGTTATTAGGACTTCTCGGGGCACCTGGGTGGCTCAGTCAGTTAAGCGTCTGCCTTTGGCTCTGGTCATGATCTCAGGGTCCTGGAATGGAGCCCCATATCAGGTTCCCTGATCAGCGGGGAGCTGATCTCCCTCTCCCTCTGCTGTTCCCCCTGTTTGTGCTCTCTCTCTCTCTTTTAATATTTTTAAAATAGTAAAAAGTATTAGGACTTCTCATGCTCTTTTTATTTCTTATTCCTATGATCTGTCTCATTTGTTTTAACAAATTACCTTTCTTGTCCTACTTCTGACTTTTTCACTCATCTGCTAATATGTTATGTAATCTCTAATATTTTCACTTTCTTATAGATCCCATTTTCCAAGGACCATATAGCCTGGGATCAATTATTTTTGTTGCTAGACATTCAATATTTATTTATACCCAGCTAAATGAAAGATCATGATGTTTCTTCCAGTTATATGTATAAGAAGGTCATCTTTATTAAAGCAGGAAAATCGTAAATCCTTCCACTGTATGCTGCTATGCATTCACTTCAAAATAATCTGCACCCTCTTTTTATACAATTATAAAATAGTTCTCATTTTTGAAATTGAAATAAAAACTTATAAGAGACTTTCAATAAAGAAAAATCATTTCATAATTTAACAAGGTTCATTTTAGTCAAATCAAAATAAATCTTTCATAGGTGCTCTAGGACATTTCCTTTACTTTGTTTGTAACCTCAACTAAGTGAGGATCTTCTATTCTAAAATTTGAGTAAGAAAAAATATGACCGTCCTAATTTCAGAGATCATTTACAAATCACAAATTCACTGAAAGTTACATCTATCTATCTATCTATCTATCTATCTATCTATCTATCTATCTATCTATCCTCTATCTATATGTAATTACATATATATACCTATAACCAAATACTATAATTGCAATTATTTGATTTTAAAAGTGAATTATAATTTGAAAAATTAATAATAAGTATAGCAGTTAGAACATGGGCTAATGTAGGATGAGGGACATTGGAATCCCAAAAGTAAGTATCTCAACAATTCGGGTAAGGGAACCTGATAATATATTCAACCTGTCCTAACATCTGGAAAAGTTTTCAACATTTGTGTTAGTAAAACCACTAATAGATTTTGACAGCGTTTTCCCGACTTTATTTCTAAGCATTTATTGAAACACAGTTAAAATAGTCTCCATGTGTACCCAGTTCATCCTTGCTCCATTCTATAAAACATGGCTTTATGTAAGCCACGGAGGATAGGGTCTCATTATTGCTTTCAGAATGTATCCTGCTTTAACTCCAACTCCTACCCCTCATCATAAAGTTAAAAACACATGTTAGTCCTAAATTTCCATTTTAGAATTGATATAAAATACCCCGTATCCCTCTTCGAATTATTTACTTCCATTGTCAAAACTAACCAAACTATGATGGCATTTTCCTATTTTATAAAATATATATTACATAATTTTTTTTATGATTAGAAAAGCATGACAACCATTTTAAAGAGTTCAGAAAATAGTTAAAAGTATGCTGTTAGCCTGAGTGCATTGTCTTTCAAAATTTTCCTTTGCATTTACATAAAATATAATCTCTTTAATCACAAAAATTAGATTATTATATAAAACTCTTGCATAGCATGCATTTTTCTCCCAATATGTTATCATAGACATCACTCTATTGCAAGTACTTTGCTTCAATTCCATCATTTTGAAAAGCTGTATGCTATTTCATTTGCAAATCTATCATGATTTATTTAACTCCTCCCCCTTTGGTTGACATTTAGATTGTTTCCATTATGTTGCTAATATAAACTGCCCTATAATGAATATCTCTTACATGTGTCCCCATAAACTTAATTTTTTTTGCATAATTCCCTGAAAGGGGAAATTCTTGAGTTGGACAATTTAAACATTCCTAAATATTGCTAAATTGTCCTCTAGAATATTTATACCAATTATTTTCCTGCCAACAGTGTGATCAAATGCCTATTATCCTACATTTTCACCAGTATCACTAAGCTTATGACTAAGGTATGTTATAATTTTGTTTGTTGTTGTTTATATGTGTGCTATCTAATAGGGAGATTAAGTATTAAAGGGTTTAAGTGTTTAGTTTTTAGACTGTGTACTCTATGTAGAACACTATGACAGAGTTCTAAGCAGAAAATGCCATTAATTCTATATGATAAAAACTCATAAAGGAAAACTCCATCACAAATTTTCTGACTAGTGTTTCAGCATTTCTGTAGAAGCTCATATTAACAGAAATTTGTTCTAATAACTAATGTGTAGATTACATTCATTTATAGCATCAAACTTGTGAGGGGGGTTGGAATCATTTCCTAAGTATAAGGTTCCATAGTAGAACTTGACCTGGTGATGATGAGAATACGGTTTTGTCAGTCTATCTTAGTTAGGTAACCAGTGATAATTCAGAATGTAGAATGCAGGTTAAATGGGATGGTAACTATTCAACTCGTGTGTGTGTGTGTGTGTGTGTGTGTGTGTGTGTGTGTGGTGGCGGCAGTGGGGGGGAGGGAGGATGAGATTCACTCATTCAGATACTTTTCTTTGTATTCTTTATAAATACTTTCAAGCTCATCAATTCCTTCAATTCCTTTCCAACTCTATCTTCCTCTTCTCTTTATTATCACTGTTCTCACACTGCCCTTTTTGTACCAAATCCTGTTCCTCCTCTTTGCCTGTGGACTGGCCTTTCCTTTTCATGTTTTGTGCAGCTTCCCTTTGTTTATGGGACACATTATCTGTATCATATCTTTGGAGCTCTTGTTGTCTGTTCCCATTGAGGCTGCCCTTTGTCTGGGCTACTTTTCCCTGCTAAAATTCTTTCCTTTCTATGGTGAGTGGCTGAATTTTTATGCAAATTTCACTGTACATACTGCCTCTCATCACTCTCTCATTTCCAGTTGTTTTTGGAAACGCTCCAGTCACCCAATATGAGCTGCATTTACCTTTTGTGCCATATTCCCCCCTTTTGATGGTTTCTTCCTTTTCCAATGTCAATCCTCCCTTCCTGTTTGAGTGTTTTCTTTAATGGCCTTCTTTTGTTGTTAATGAAATTTTCTGTGAGTTTTTTACTCTCTCACTTTTTCAAGTTCATTGTTGGTCTTTTTACTTTGCTTTCATAACCAGTTCCATTGAAAGTCTTTTGTTCTCAGTCTTGGTTTATTGTTTCCTAGAATATTCTGTCATTATCTGTGATATGTACATATAGCCTGGTCCTCAAGGAAAGTACCATTTATGTGACCAAAAAAAATTATGCTTCCCTTTATCAACATATTTATTAGGGCAGAATCATACAACTAAGGATCTCCCATCCATGCAAAGATTTGGGAATTTCTTGGAATATCTATTATACTGGGGCAAATTTTGAAGTAAAATACTCAAAACATATGGCAGAGAGATAAGATTATGGTAAAGATGAATTTGAAGTCTAGTTAAATAACGACTCTCACATTGTGAGGACTCAGAGTGCTTTTAAATGTCATTTAACCCATTTTGTCATTCAGTATCATATCTCCACAACATCCCAAACAAATAATTATTTAGACATGGAGAACCAAATACAGATTAGCTGATCAGATTTTAATCTTTTCCTTACATTGAATGAAAATCTGTCTCAATGTAGGTTTGCATTTGGGCCCTAATTCTACTACTAGCATCACATGTTAAGGGGAAAAAAATCTAGTTCTTTGTATTCTAGTACTTCAAACATTTGAAAAACAGACTTTTTTTTTTTTAAAGATCTTATTTATTTGACAGAGAGAGACACAGTGAGAGAGGGAACATAAGCAGGGGGAGTGGGAGAGGGAGAAGCAGGCTTCCCTGCGGAGCGGGGAGCCAGATGCAGGGCTCGATCCCAAGACCCTGGGATCATGACCTGAGCCAAAGGCAGACTCTTAACGACTGAGCCAGCCAGGCGCCCCTGAAAAACAAACATTTTATCTCTGTTCTTCAGTTTGAAAATTCTTAATCCTGACTAGATATTCCCAGTCCCTATAATGAACTTTTCCTCAGATAGAGTTTTTTAATATAATATCACCATCCTTGTAATATCCTTTGTAACACATTTCTGGTTGCCTAGATATATAGTCTTATATGTTCTTCCCAAAATTGAACACATCAATCTGAGAGGAGTTTGAACAACTAATAGAAGGTCCATATCCTCCTTCAATCAAGAGATTATAGTATTACAATGTAATGAAAGACATGATCACATTAATATCATAAAAATTGACACTTATATTGAATTTCTTTACATTTTATCTATAGTGTACTATTCTATTGCACTTAAGGTTTTAGGTATGAGTACGTATTGCATGTAAACTTGCAAGATTTGTCCCACCATTCTTACTTATCAAGATGCTTTTGGAAACTGATTTTTATCATACTATATATTCAGTCATTCTTCTCTTGATTGATGCCATTCTCCATCCATACTATTGATAGCGAACAGAATATATTCAAGGTCAGAATTCTGTGAAACTACATTACAGACTGACATTCATCTCCTACCCAGCATTCTTTGAACACCACCATTCAGTTTGTAATCCACCTAACTGAAATATCATCTAGCCCTACTTGAGCTTTAATCTCATAAAAACATCCTGTCAAATGCCAATACGTTTAATGCATTTCCTTTATCAGCCAGTCTAATAATTCTTTCAACCTACATTTTATAAGCCTTCTTGCTAGGGTAAATCAAATAGATCAGGTACATAGATTCTGATTAACTTCAACTCAGGTTTTGATTTAGATGAATTCTAAATTCTTAGTAGTCTATATGATTATATTCTATGTCTGTTTTCCTGGTTACCAAAAGCAAAAAAACATGGTTTAGTCCCCTTGCTTAGTTGTCATATAAGTTCTATGATAAATGCAGTGTTAATTATTTTTGAAATTTTTTTATTTCACTCCTTCCTGAGCCAAAACCCACAAGACCAATAGAAAATTTTTTGTCATCCCATAATAAATATGTATCTCTAAAATTATAGGAATGTATTTCCCAGAACGATATAGCAGTCATAAGATCTTTTGAGATTATTCAATAGTCCAATTCTCAAGTGCAGAAACTTAAGAATATGAACAAATTTTACGAGTATATTTTAAACTATACAAAAAAATTTACCTTTCCAATCACAATTAGGTCCATCAAAGTGCCTCTTTCACTGTCTAGACATGCTAGCCATTCTATTTTGCTTGATAAATTTTTATCTATCAATGTTGATTATTAGCAGAAGGACATAAATATAACTAGGTAAAGGACATAAGAAATAAATGGATTGAAGTTTGAATAGATATGTAATTACAAAATTGACATAGTAAAGCTGAAAGCCGAATTCCATAGAAGAAAATCTTGTTTTTTTATTCAATATTTTCTGGGCTATTAATTTTCCTCAATTAGTGTAGTTTGTTGTTGTTTGTTGTTTTTAAATCTTGATTTTAGAACACTTTGGAAAAAATTGTAAATGGCCTACAGGAGAGCAAATCTTATGTATATATAGAGAAAATCAAACTAGAATAAGAATGTATACTTAGCTTTAAATTATAAAATGTTTATTGTTCTTTTGTCTAATTCACTATCTGTATAAAGGACACACTAAAGAAAATGACCAAAAGGTCAGAAAGACACTTAAATCCTGACAAAGAACAACTTTTCTTGAAAGTTTTAAGGATGAGGCTACTCAGCAAAACTCCTGTTAGTAATTGCAGCTCTTTATCAACTAAATGTTCAATTTAACTTGGGCCCTACATTGAACTCATGCTTTATTTATTCAAGGATTTAGGGATGTGAGGGTAAGTCTGAAAAATGCTATCACAAGGCTTTCAATGGTTCTATTTACATGGGAGTGCTGGGAGCTTCCTGGGAAAGAATTCACCCCACCAAGAGAATCTGGCACATGCTTTTTGTTCACAGAGACTCATAAGGAGGATAAAGTGATGTACAATATGCTCTCAGTCATTCTCATTGTTCTTTGGCATCATGCTGATGGATTAATGCCTGAATCATTAAAAAAAAAGAAAGGCTGTAATAAAATGTAGTGAAGAATAAAAGAACATAGACACTGAGGGATAAAGCATCAGCAGCATTTAAGTAAGCGAGTTCTTCAGTGACAGGAGATAGTACTTTCAGCTATGAAAGGAAGGGACATGTCTAAGGTTGTCAGATCGAGCAAGTAAGAATAAAGGATGCTCTGTTAAATTTGAATTTCAGGTAAGGAACATTTTTTTTCTTCAATATAAGTAGTTTCCATGAAATATTTATGGCATACTTATACTAAAAAAAATGATTGTTCATCTGAAATTAAAATTTAACTGGGCATCCTGAATTTTATTTGGCAACTCTAGGCATGACAGTAATATTGGCAATGGCAGTGGAAGGGGTCAGGGCTTTTAACTCAGATATATTCGCCCTTGCATAGAATTCAGAAAGTAGAATTTCCTGCGATGAGCAGCAACATCATTGGCACCATCAACTATTTCCTCATATGGCCCTGAATTTATAGCCATTAAGCTTTTATAATCCTCTTTGTCTTGCTATGAAATTCCTTTCTCCCTTCATATGCATTGTTCTAAACAAATTTTTTATATCATAAAAGTTGATCCAGAAAAAGAAAATATGTGAGGAAGAATAATAAAATATAATAAAATAAAAAATAAAATGGAATAATAAAATGCATTCCTGAGCCTATCATGCAACATAGAACAGAACATCACCCATAAGGTGACCATGTTCCTCCCATATCCCATTACCTTCTCCATTAGAGAAAACTACTATTCTGATTTTTGTGTTTATTAATTTCTTGCTTTTTAAATTAGATTTTACATGCATAGGTATCCCTAAATAATGTGTGGCTTAATTTTATTTATGCCTAATTTTATAAATGTATTATACTGCAACTTGCTTTATTTACTAAGGTCTATCCATGTTGTGGCTTTTGCCTCTAATTCACATATTTTCACTGATATATAATATTCTATAGGTAAATCTACATGTCATTACAATATTGATGAATATTTTGTTATTTTCCCCTGTTGTTTTAGTTGTTATTATAAATAATGTCCTGACATTAATTTGTATGTCTCCAGATGTATATGAAAGATTCCCTCTTTAAACAGTATAAATAGGTGGGGCACTTCTGACTTCTAAGATACGGGCATATTTGGTTTTACTCGATAATGCCAAAATGTTTTCCAGTGATTATACCAATTAAATTCCTACCAGCTATGTCTAAAGTTTCCTCCTTTTGACATTCACACCAACACTTAGTATTTGCAGAATTCTTAATTTTTGCTAATCTGATGGGTATAAAATATCTTATGTCTTAATTTACACTTCTCTGAATGTTAATGAAATTAAGCAGCTTTTCCTATGCTAACTGGCCATTCTTATTTTTTTCCCATGAAATGCTTTTTGCTTTCTGTTGAGATATTCATCCTTTATGTATTTATTTAAGAATTTCATTATAAATTTGAACAAGTAATTATTTCATATTTATATTTGTTGTTAAGATCTCCCAACTTTATAAAAAGTCTTGATAGTAGTAGAGCATGTCTTCTTTTTTCTTTATTCTCTCTTTCCTTCTACCATTTTGAGATGTATTCTTTTGTACTTTCACTTACATCGTATATTGGATATTTAACCCATTCATGTTTTGGTCTTCTTCTCTCCTTTTACAATTTTTTTTTTTTTCTTTTCAGTATCATTTTTAATATTTATCTGCTCAGTATCTGTGGATTCATGTCCTTCATTGATTTTGGTATTTTTTTTTTTTAAGATTTTATTTATTTATTTGAGAGAGAGAGTGAGAGAGAGAAAGAGCACAAGAGGGGGGAGCGGGAGGGGGAGAAGCAGACTCCCTGCCGAGCAGGGAGCCTGATGCAGGACTCGATCCCGGGACTCCAGGATCATGACCTGAGCCGAAGGCAGTCGCTTAACCAACTGAGCCACCCAGGCGCCCTGGTTTTGGTATATTTTTAAATAGCATGAATGCTACCTTTCCTCCATTTTCTCTGATATCTCTTTATAAGATTCCTATTAGACATATGTTATAATTTTTCTCATTCTATTATGCATACTTGCATGCACACATATACACATACATATTATTTATTAGTATTTTTATTTTTCCCTGCTGAGATTGGGTAATATTTTTTTTTCAGATTCAGCATGTAATAATCTAGTAGTGGAACAAAGTTTTGTTTAAACAGAACCTGACATAGGGTTTATAATTTCAACAATTATATGCTTCTTGACAATTCTATTTGTTATATATTTAAAGTTTGCCTGTTGTTGTTTCCAGATCTCAGCATAGATATCAGTAATTGGCTCTAGGAAAACATTAGTTTTCTGGTATCAGCTAAATGTTTTTTTTTGTTTGTTTGTTTTTTCTGGCAAGCCCAATAAGCTTTTAAAAGTAATTATTTTGGTAGCGTATGATATTCTTGCACTTTGAAGTAGACTCATTCAAAATATTTATTCTGCCATACTTCTGGAGTATAAACCCATTATTACTTATTCTTCTTGTCTTAAGTTAAATATCCCTTTATGAGAGGTTTCTCCTGACCCCCAGATTAGAATAATTATCTTTGTGTAGTGTTTCTGCCTTTTCCTAATGCTTCTCACAGAATTACTTAAGATTCATTTTCTCTAATAGATCTTAAACTCCTTGTAGCCATTGACCATATACATTTAGCCCTAGCTCATGGGTTTACCATATGCAAAAAATTTACTTGTTAGTTTCTTAAGTTCAGTTTGCATGAACTTAATTCACTGGTTTTGATAGCTGTGCTGTCTCCACAACAGGGGTAATAGTAGCAAGAGGGGATATTATCACATGGGATAGTTGAAGGAAGTTGAAAATGTCCAATGCCATAGTTTAGCACTATTGTTTAGCTGAAAGGGAGACATTATGAGAGCTCCCTTAAATTTTAGGAGAATTTTGAAGGGGATAGGAGCTTCTGAGGAAAGAAACAAGCAGACTTAGAGAAGTAATGATTTCATGATCCCATGTTACCTTTAGGCTTATGTGTCCTGGAAAGTGTAGGTAACTTAATCATAGTCATTTAAAACTAAAGGAACATGGAGTTTTCTTTCACTAAACCAGTAAATTCAGTGTTCTGATCACAGCACACTAGCATCTCACATTTTAAAATTTTAAGAGAATTAGCTAGTGACCTTATTGATATTTCCATTACCTATTGAGAAAAAAGCAAGAGTTTTGCTAACAGTATGAGTATAATTCTACCAGACAGCTTCAGAATATACTGGGTTTTAATAGGCAATATATGGTTCATAGAGATAGTATTTAAGAGATATTACATAGTAGGTTTTAGATTTTTTTCTATAGCATTAGATATACCTGACCAAAGGTAGAAAATGGCAGAGGGTAAATCTCAGTAAACCAAATTTTTACTTCGACTACTGTGTTATCTCATCTTTAGGATGTAGAGGACTTTTTCCCCCCTTCTCTGAGTGTTGTAAATCGTGAGTCTCTTTCCATGTTTTATCATATTTTTATTTCAGCTTTTTTTCTGATATGAATTCCATTTTTTATTTTCCTTGATGAATCATTTCACCTTTTAACTGTTTAATTCGAGCTTCCCAGTCTTTTGTGGTCCTTATGATTACAAAAGCTTATATGAGGTTTCCTCAGGCAAAGCTGATTCATTTCACAGCTATTACTTCTGCATAGATATGAGGAGAAGAATCAGTCCATGATAATGGCAACAGGAACTACACTACCCTGGGGTTTAGCAATGCCCTGCAAGGCCATAGCTTGAGCAGATAAAGCTATCCTTTTCCCTGCACAGGACTACAGAGAGTGTCTCTCTCTTGAACCATGAATAGAGAAGAATTATCATAGGATAAGAGAAATTATGTGGAAGCCCTGGAAATGCTAACATTAAAGCAGATATAAGCAGCTACAGAACTTTCTTCTCTATGGAGAAATTATCTGGAAATGCTGTCCCCTTATTCAAATAGGGCAAAAAGTTAGCTTGGATGAGAGATACTGTGTTGGGGCACTGATGAGGTTGGTGGTGACAGCAACTTCAGTAAGTGGTGGTCATCTTTTTCTATAGATTATATCCTATAAAGCCCAAAGCATTGTATAAAGACTCACTAAGAAGATCTGAGGCAAGATTAATGAGGGAGGCTAATAGTTGCTTAATAACACTACTTCTCTTTTCAAGGTATATTAATTAAATCTACTAAGTATAAAAGAATTTTCAGGAGCATCACTTCATCTACATTCCTAACACCTTGCACCAAAAAAAAAAAAAAAAACATTTAATATTGGAGATAAATTTTTAAAATCTCTGCATTTAGAATAAGAGTGTCAGCAGACTGGTCAGTATGGTTTGTCATTTATTTTTCTCATCTCATACAGTAGAATTGTGGCTATAAATAATTTTTCAATAGTATAAAGATATAAATCTAATTACCTGAGATTTAGTTGGCAAAAACTTGACTACCTACAAATAATATTAATTTGTATTTTTTTTTTCAAAATTCAAAAGCCATTATCCATTTTGAATATCCTTATACCTGATACAAATGTGTGAGCATAGTATATATACATTGAAAAACCTTTGGAATAAAGATCCTGCCTCTGTAATTAATATTGTGGTAAGAATTTTTTGAAGTTACTATCCTGATGTAGAAATGAGGTGAAAGGTAAATGAGCTGAAATTAATTAATTTATAAGATGATTAGGATTTATTTACTTATAGCTCTGGGAACTGCACTACAAAATTAAGACCCGTATAAAAACTAAGTATTTATCTACTCAATGTAAAAATATACTGTCCACATCACTCAACATTTGGATAAATGATATTATAAACTTTAAAGGTACCATTTCCAGGGCCAAGCTGGACACTTGGAGATCAAAAGCTTGCAAGTTCTTGGTGTACTCTAAACTTTTCTTCTTACTTACTCTTTTAAAATCTGATATTTTAAATAATGTTTTTAAAACTTTATAAAACTAAATCATATCTTTTGCATCAGCTGTTGTCTGTATTGTTCTAAAGTTAGAACCAGACAAACTCAAATTATATTTCTTATACATGTCTAACAAAATTAATTGGGGCACATTTCTTGTTTGTGGACATAATATGGAGCAGTGTAAAAAGTCTGGCAATTCACTATGTTTGTTTCAAAAATTCCAGATTAAAATAGATAGTAATTTCTCTATTTAAGGTATATTTTAAAAAAATCTCACATGTCAGTGTCTTCTGTATTTCCAATGGACTAAAGCATACTTAACTGTAATTGTTAATGGTACAGGAAATATTTATTTAATACTCTATCAAGACTAACTAAATATATGTATAAACTAAAAAGATTTCACCCATTTTCATGTGGTTAATTTTAAGTCAGTTCTGATTTTGTTGAAAACAAAAACAGAAAGCAAAAAGATCTAAGAGCTAGAAGAGTCATCATTAGCCTAAAACTGGAAAGCACCTAATTAAAGGTTTAATCAGCACCACATCTTATGAATTGTTAACTATATATAAGCGTCTATATATCCAATGACTGATGGGTCTTCATAGAGAATTCAGATTCTATACTGGAACATGTCAAAATTTAGGGCACTGGGCTAGTCATACTATGTTGCATGTGTTTAGTGCTTTCTGCTAGACAATGCATTTCATATAACCATCACTCTGTGCCTTTTGTCAAACTTATAATTGAGGTGGGGACTTTGAAAAGAACAGATGGGGAGAACAGGGAGGGCTCAGAAAAACCAAATTGTTTTCCTAAGTCATTAATAATCAAGGGATCATGGCCTGAGCCAAAACCAAGAGTAGGCTGCTTAACCAACTCAGCCACTCAGGCATCCCTACAGGGATTCTTTTTTTTTTTTTTTTTTTAAGATTTTATTTATTTACTTGACAGAGAGAGACACACACAGAGAGAAAACACAAGCAGAGGGAGTGGGAGAGGGAGAAGCAGGCTTCCCCCCAGAGCAGGGAGCCCGATGTGGGACTCTATCCCAGGACCCTGAAATCATGATCTGAGCTGAAGGCAGATGCTTAATGACTGAGCCACCCAGGTGCCCGAGGGATTCATTTTTAAACACTATCTTCACTGGGTACATTTCCAAGTTTACTAGAATGCTAAAGATGCTGATTTCTGTGGGGACTTTATAGAACATGATTTCTTCTCTGCCAGAAGCTGGCAACAGCTTCACGGGTGGTGATTCAACTACTCAATTGTTCACTCCAGTTTTGCTCTTTGTCTTCCTTGGATATACAATACAATTATTTTGATTGCTAAGTAAATGTGTTTTCTAAATGCTTAATGATTTCTATTTAAATTTAACTAAGGTAAAAATCATACACATTTTTGCTTGGTCTTGTCTTTGGATCCAATATAAGAAAAGCAAGTGAGTAAATTATCTCTAAAGGACCCAGGTAAGAGAGTGCATGAGATAGCCTTCTGAGCATCTCTGTGATTCTCTCTTCACTACAACAGGAAGATTTATGATATAAACTGAACCAAGTAAGAAAAATGGAAGAGTAATATTTCATTATATACAGAAATAAGAGTTGGCAAGAAGCTTAAGGATAATTTAGGTCTTAGTTTTATATATAAAATCTCAAATGACTAGACCAAGTACACATAGATACTAGATACTGAGAACTAGAAAGGAAACCAAGGCCCCCTTAATTCACATAGGTCAGTGTTTTTCCCAATAATGTAATATATATTTTTGTTAAAGTAACATAATCAAGAGAGGTAGAAGACAAAGCATAACTAATAATATTCCATGTCTCTAACTTGACGAGTATCATGTATATTCCTTGTAAACATTTAATGTGTACTTTCCAAAGACCATAGCATACAAATGGAATGCATTATTTTTATTTAGGTGGACTGATTTTTTGAGGAGAGTGATGCCAGTGTCAAGATAATTTCTTATTTTCCTTACACATAGAAAGTTGGAGCTAGGAGTTGTAAGATTTAGTAGGTTAAAAAAAAAGCTCATTAATGGTATAGATGGACCAGCTTGTCTACACAAGGATCAGAGAGAAAACTTACAAGAGGAAAGAAAATGTAAAGGATAACAATATATGACATTCGTGTGAACCTAAGTGCCCATATTTAAGTATTTAAATTGCAAAATCATGATTACTTTTCTTAATAACAAGATTGGCAGTACAAAGAAAATTATTTCATATCTGTCACTCACCATTTGACATCTATTATAGTTTAACAATAGATTTTTTAATAACAATTTAAAAAACTCTTCCAAGTGATTCACTCAAATACTGGTTTACCAATTTATTCTTGTGGAGCTATATATCACCAATTCAATTGATAGAACAGATTAAAAAAGAAAATACAGGAAATATAAAGTTGCTGACTCATTTTGAAATCCTATACAAAGAATCGGAATGTTGCAGAACTGGAAGAGGCCTTAATGATTATTTACAACAATCCTTTCATTTTCCAGACTAGAAATGTGGGGTTCTGAAAGGTTAAATGACTTGGCCTAGGCGATAGAAAAAGGCAGAGCTGGTCTAAGACCTCGTTTCCTATCTGTTTTTTTCTACATAAATCTGCTTTGGAAAAGCTATAGTTCTCCTGGGTAGGAAAAAATGGTGGTAGAAATGAAAAGAATATGACTTAGTGCTCAAAGTTTGGTCTAATTTACTAAATAAGAATAACAGCAAACCATTTTTAGAGTGGGGGTGGGAGAAATTATTAAAAGCATTACCACAACTTCTAAATAACAGATTACATGGTTACAAGAAGTCAATGCAGTTGTTTATTTTGGCAAAAACAAATATACTAAACCATATAGAGCACTGCTAATTAACAACTAGCCTGTCAGAGCAAGAGAGGTACAAAGTTGTTGGCTTTTCGCCTTTACAGTGTAAAGCACAATGTAAAGGTCGAGAGCAACGTCTATGGTTTAGCAGATGGATATAGTGCAGGCCATTGGTTGATTCTATGCAAAGTCTATTTGGATTTATCAATTCAATTAGAGAAATAAATCAAGCCAATTAAGTTTATTTAATTGCAGGTATTTATTTAAAGTATGTGAGCTGGAAGATTCATATACTTTTCAGAATGTTCTCTTCATCAGCTCACCAATTTTAGTCTGTTCCATCCAAGTGAAAAACAATTCTAGAACATAACACAAGAAGAGTTTCCTAAGATATTCAAACAAAACTTACAGTTTGGCCTTGGTTCCATGACCAAGAATAAATTGCATTTTTTTTAAGAGATGTTTTCCTTGACACAGATTTCTTTCTTTTAACGTCTTCATAAATTACATTGCCACCTACTGGCAGCCTCCAATAAACGTAGAGGCCCAAACAAGATAAGCCTATCTTTAGAGAAACTTAGTCATTGATATTGTTGGAAATAAACTCTAATCCTTTTTTTTTTTTTAATACAGATGTGCAACAATAGCTATTAAATATAACTGGACTTACTTTAAGAAAATTAATAAAATGGAGCCTCCAGACACTTAATACCATTTAGGATTGGTGAAATAGCCTTTATTTTACATCTGTCTGCCATGCACTTTTGCAATATTATGTCATAATACAAATTTGTTTGTTGATAGATAAGAATCTTCCTTTTCCTTCTGTGTATTTGATGAAATAAAAATTTTATGAAATAATGACCAAATTATAATATTCTGTTGATTTTAGATTTAGAAAGTTACAATGTGTCTTGAATTAGATTTGAAATAGAGTTAGTTTTAGTTCATAATTTGGAATTAGCTGCTCTAGGTAACATTAAAAAAAAAACAAACAATCAAATGTAAAGGAAATTTTCAGACTAACGAAATGCATTCACCTCCAAAAGGATGGTTGTGATGTCTACTCTTTGAAGTCATAAAATAAGTCCTTGGCCTACTTTAACAGAATAGCTATAAAACTTAGATTATTCTGTAAATATCTAAATTCAATGTGGTTGTGAAAGAAGCTTGAAATAAATTTACATCTTTCAGTTGGAGCACATGTACATTTACTGGCAACTTTAATTATTATGGACCATGAAATATTGTTCATGTCTAAAGTACTTCATTAAATGCTATTAATGGGTTTAAAAGTCCCCTCCCCTTTCCCAAAAATCTCAACTTGGAGCAAGTGAAATTAAGTTATAAAATTGCACTTAGGAAATATGTGAATACACTAGAGGGCAACCTCAGAGGGGTGACTTTGACCTCCTTTCAGAGCTTTGCAGAATACAATAAACAATAAGAACATAATGCATATAAACATTCAGCTCCCACCTTCATGTTTTAAGAGAAACCACTTTTATCAAGTTTAAAATACATTTTCTCATATGCTAATGCACTGGTGGCTTTATTGTATTTTTTTATATTATTCTAGAACTGTTTTTTAGCAATAAGATACCTTAACCACCCACTTTTTTTCTTCATTTTCCAACTCCTACTCCTCTTTTAAAAAATACATTTTATTCTTTCTCTCTCTCTGTATCTCTGTCTCGAATGAATTAAAAAAAAATCTTAGGGGTGCCTGGGTGGCTTAGTCATTAAGCATCTGCCTTCGGCTCAGGTCATGATCCCAGGCTCCTGGGATCGAGGCCCACATCGGGCTCCCTGCTCGGCGGGGAACCTGCTTCTCCCCCTCCCTCTGCTTCTCCCCCTGCTCATGCTCTCTCTCTCTCTCTGTATCTCTGTGTCTCGAATGAATAAATAAAAATTAAAAAAAAAACATTTTATTTATGTATTTATTTTTCTCTCTTGTCTTTCATTTTCAATTCACAACAGCTTTCTTACATACGATTACAATTACATAACCTCCTTTAAAGAAGAAAAATGGGTGTTTTCTTTTTTTTTTAAGATTTTATTTATTTATTTATTTGACACAGAGAGAGAGAGAGAGCGCGCAAGCAAGGGGAGTGGCAGGCAGAGGGAGAGGGAGAAGCAGGTTTCCCACCGATCAGGGAGCCCGATGTGGGACTCCATCCCAGGACCCCGG
Organism: Mirounga angustirostris; assembly: GCF_029215605.1. Classification (NCBI taxonomy): domain Eukaryota; kingdom Metazoa; phylum Chordata; class Mammalia; order Carnivora; family Phocidae; genus Mirounga; species Mirounga angustirostris. The sequence continues at coordinate 50,771,700 of NW_026991709.1, read as the reverse complement.
GATCATGACCTGAGCTGAAGGCAGTTGCTTACCAACTGAGCCACCAGGTGCCCCAGGTGTTTGTTTTCTTATAAAATAATATCAATATGTAATGAATCAAATCAAGTGAGAAGATTTATTTAAATATTAAAATTATTTTCCTCAAACAATTCTTTGTCTTATTTCTGCTTTCCTTCAGAATAAAAAAAAAAAAATACACTGTTCTGCTGTTTGAAAGAAGAACCTATTCAGTTGTATCCAAGTAAAATGTGTGGAGAGTAAACACTGGTCTGTGCAATTTACTGTTAATGGTCAAACACACTTGGTGAATACGGCAATTTCATTTTAGGGATTTGGTGATATTGCATTAAATAACTTTGTTTCTTTCATGAGCAAAATTACCATGGTCTTAGAGTTTATGAGACCACTAATGAAAGCTATAAATGCTCCTCTTTAAAATCATTCATGCAAAAATTTCATGGTCTCCCTCAGATTCACCCAACTTTTCTGTATATTTTAGAGAGTAAGAATGGCTTAAATAAATGGAAGATGAAAATATTCTGTTCCAAAATGATGCATGACATATTCACTTCAGAAATACACCGCCGACAACAAAAACATGGGTAACAGTAAATAAAAAACTTCAAGTTTATTGTAAATTTCTTCAAATTTGGAGTTCTTTGGAATTTTATCCTTAAACTTCAGCTCTTCCTTTTTATTCACCTCCTAGATGATCACATTAGCTCTCATGGCTATGAGTACTTTTTTTATACCAATAAACTGTCAGTTTTTTATTTTTAGCTCCAAACCACTCCCCTGGATGCTGGACTATTTTGAACTGCCAATTTATCAATAGTTAAACATCTTATAGCTTTCTCAAATTTTAACATGACCAAATAACATTTTTAACTTTTCTCCCCAAATTTATTTCCTTTTATTGATTCCTATTTCATAAAATGGCATCACCAGTCACCTACTTGCTCAGGCCAAGTATATTAATATCAGCCCTGACTTCTGACTTTTCTCATACCCAATAAGACTAGTTGATTTCTTTAAGTATAGCTTCAACTTAAAATAAATCCCAAGTCCCACCACTGCCACTACTTTATTCTAAACCATTTTTTTCCTTTCCAATATATTCTAAACTAGTATCCAGGGAAATCCTTTTAAAACACAGGTCGCATTATGTTACTCCCCTGCTTACAACCTTCCAATGGCGTCCTGTGATAATAAGCAGAAAATCCGAAGTCCTTGACACGGGCTTCATGGCCTACAAGAACTGGTCCCGGAGATTCTGTCCAATTTCTCTATTACTTCCCTCCCCACCTTCTCAGGCAACCACTGTCTTGTTATTTCTCTTACACAAATCTAGACTGTTTCTGGTTTAAGGCCCTGGCACTGGCTGGTCCCTGCATCTGAAAAGTTTTCTCCCCAAATATTAGAATGACTTGCCTCTTTATTAAAGTCTATGCTCAGGCATGACCACCACTGTATCCCTCCTTGACCACCATATGTAAAATAACACCCATATTTACTGTCTGCATTCTGTTTTTTTTTTTTTAATTTTTTTTTTTAAGATTTTATTTATTTGCGAGAGAATGAGAGACAGAGAGCATGAGAGGGAGGAGGGTCAGAGGGAGAAGCAGACTCTGTGCTGAGCAGGGAGCCCGATGTGGGACTCGATCCCGTGACTCCAGGATCACAACCTGAGCTGAAGGCAGTCGCTTAACCAACTGAGCCACCCAGGGGCCCTGTCTGCATTCTGTTTTATCTTCATCATTACTAACATCAGAGTGCCCGTTGTTTGTTTGTTTATTCCCATCTTCTTGAACCTGAATGCATTAAGGCCTTAATCTACACTACTCAACAACGTTGCCTAAACATGTGCCTGGCACATTAAGTAGATACTTAATACATATCAGTTGAATGAACGAATGAATGAATCCTAAGTACAAAGGCATTTCCAATTAGAGGCTTACTATGAAATATGTTGCTTTAAACACATAGACAACCAGTGTCTCATGTAGTATTTATCTGTAGTTTTGTTAACAAAAGTCCCATCATTTTATCATTCTAAACAATGTTATGTGAATAAGCAGCAACATTGGTCTTTCACTCTTCTCAGCTTTTACAATTATTACATTACATAATTGTCTAATCATCTAGCTTTCCTTTCTCTGACACTGGGAAATTTAAAATGATGAAGTGATGACTAATCAATCTAAATTTTCTTCCAAGTCTTTAAATTCCTTTTTCAAAAAAGGTTTAACTATAGATAAAATGATGTTAATAAAATTTCTGATAAATTTTTACCACTGACCATTCATAAGATGTCCATTTTTAATGTCCCTTCATCTGTGTATTAGCTTGCTAGGGCTTCTGTAACAAAATACAAGAGATCAGGTGCCTTAAACAACAGAAATTTATTTTCTCACAATTCTGAAGGGTGGAAGTCTAAGACAAGGTATCAGAAGATTTAATTTCTCCTGAGGCCTCTCTCCCTGCCTTGCAGGTAGCCACCTTCTTGTGTGTCCTCACAAGGTCTTTCCTCTATGTGTGTACATCCTTGGTGTCTCTCTGTATTTCCAATGTCCTCTTTTTATAAGAACACCAGTCAGACTGGATAAAAGTTCACTTTAAAGGCCTCATTTTAATTTAATCCCCTCTTTAAAGACTCTATCTGCAAAATTCTGAGATACTGTGGTTTAGAGTTTCAATATGTGAATTTTAAGAGACACAAATCAGCCTCCAATACTCTGTAATCCAAATTCTATAAGCACTGGATCTGCTTTTGTCTTTTCATATCACAGTTCATTCTGTGTATGCTAAAATGCAGATATCCTTAACAGAGACAAAACCTTAGGTTAAATTCATTCAGTGTGATAAATATTTTCACAGATCACGGGATCAATGAGGAGGGTAGATAGACAGAATTTTGACCCCAGACTCCTGCCCCCTTGTGCCATAGTGAATATATTATATTACATGGCAAAAATATCTTTGCAAATGTAATTAAAGTTAATAACCAATTGACTTTAAGATAATGCGATTAGCATAGATTATCCAGGTAGGCCCAATGTAATTACATAAATCATTAAAAGCAAAACATTCACCCAGTTGAGGACAAAAGAAGTCAGAGAGATTTGAACATGAGAAGTTCTCTATGAATGTCACTAACTTGAAGATGGAGGGGGATGTGTGACAAAGAATATGGGTAGCCTGGAAAAACTGAGGACAACTCCCAGCCACCAACCAGCAAGAAACGAGGACTTAGTCCTACAATTGGAAGGAATTGGATTCTATTCAACTTCATTGATTCTGGAAGTTGATTCTTTCCACTTCCTACAGATAAGAGCCCAGGCAGATATACTTTGATTTCTGCCTTGTGAAAATCTCAGCAGAAAACCCAATGGAGCCATGCAATACTTTTGACTGACAGATTGTGAGCTTATAAATTTATGTTGCATTAATTTACCTTAATGAATTAAATTTGTGGCCTTTTGTTACAAAACTAATGCAGGGGCGCCTGGGTGGCTCAGATGGTTAAGCGTTTGCCTTCGGCTCAGGTCATGATCCCAGAGTCCTGGGATCGAGTCCCTCATAGGGCTCCCTGCTCCTTGGGAAGCCTGCTTCTCCCTCTGCCTCTCTCTCTCTGTCTCTCATGAATAAATAAATAAAATCTTAAAAAAAAAAACCAAACTAATGCAGTACCCTGACACTCAACAAAATGTAAGTAAACTCAGGTAGCTCTGTGGGGTTTCTACTTCCCTGGGTTCAAGAAGAGAAATAGCTCTCTGTGGATTAGATTTCATTCCAGTAAGCAGAAGTTTGTGAAATGTTTGTTATTTTTTTATTAATTTGCTATTCATTCATTGATTCACTCATTGAATTATTCATTCAACAAATATTTATAGATGCCTAGAACATGCAAAAGACTGCACTGAATGCTGGCAATGTGGCAGAGATTAAAAAATTCATGGTCCCACTAGGTTACACCATATACAAAAATAAACTCAAAATAGATTAAAGACTTGAATGTAAGACCTAAAACTGTAAAACTCCTAGACGAAAACACAGGCTGTAAGCTTCTTTCATCAGTCTTGGCAGTGTTTTTTGTTTGGGGGGGGGAGGGCTGACTCCAAAGACAAGGGAAACAAAAGCAAAAATAAACAAATGAGACTACTTAAAAAGCTTCTGCACAGTGAAGGAAACCATCAACAAAACCAAAAGGCAACCTTTGGATGGGAGAAGAGATTTTCAAATTATATATCTGATAAAAGGATGAAATAAAGAACTCATACAAGTCGATAACAAGCAAACAAACAAACAAAACAAACCACAACAATCTGGTTTAAAAAATGGACAGGGGATCAAAACAGACATTTTTTTAAAGACATACAGATGATCAACTGGCATATGAAAAGATGCTCAACATCACTAATCATCAGGGAAATGCAAATCAAAATCAAAATGAGATATCACCTTACACTTGTCAGAATGGCAATTATCAAAAAGACAAGAAATAACAAGTGTTGTCAAGGATGTGGAGAAAAGAGAAACTTTGTGCACTATTGGTGGGAATGTAAATTGGTGCAGCCGCTAAGGAAAACAGTATAGAGGTTCCTCAAAAAATTAGAAATAGAGGGGCACCTGGGTGGCTCAGTCGTTGAGCATCTGCCTTCGGCTCGGGTCATGATCCCGGGGTCCTGGGATCGAGTCCCCACATCGGGGGGGCCTGCTTCTCCCTCTCCCACTCCCCCTGCTTGTGTTCCTGCTCTCACTGTCTCTCTCTCTGTCGAATAAATAAATAAAATCTTTAAAAAAAAATTAGAAATAGAACTACAATATGATCCAGAAATTCCACTTCTAGGTATCTATCTGAAGAAAACAAAAACACTAATTCTAAAATATATATGTACTTCCATGTTTATTATAGCATTATTTATAATAGGCAAGATATGTAAAACCACAGGTGCCCATCAGTGGATGAATAGATAAAAAAGATGTCATATGCACGCACGTGCACACACACACACAATAGAAGACTATTCAGCCATAAAAAATAAAATATTGCCATTTTAAACAGCATGGAAATGTGAATGAACCTGGAGGGTTTAATGCTAAGTGAAATAAGTCAGACAGAGAAAGACAAATACTGCATGATTTCACTTATATGTGGAATCTAAAAACCAAAACAAAACCCAGTTTCATAGATACAGAGAACAAACTGGTGGTTGCTAGAAGGGAAGAAGATTGGAAAGGTGGGGAAAATAGAAATGAAATGAATAATTTTACATAATGTTGCAGAGTTAAAAAAAAATGACCCCAAATGAATCATGCCTTTTTTCTCCATGCCCTATGCAGTATGATATTTCTGTTCCTTCCAAGATAAAGTGAAATCTGTCTCTCCACCTCTTTGAATGGGGGGTTGGCCTTGTAAAGTGCTTTGACTAAGAGAATGAAACACAAGTTTAGTGTGTGAATTCTGGATCCTAGATCTCAAGATGCCTCATAATTTCTATTCTCGTGCTCTTATAATCCTGCCCTGAGACAGCCATGATGTAGGAAAGCCAGTTTAATATAAGGAGAAAGAGAGTTCATCAGTTAGCATCAACTTCCAAACATATGAATAAAGCCATTTTGGTCTTGTAATTGAGTGAGTCTGGGAGAGACCAACACATGAAATACATGACTAACCTAAAGAATGTGAGCAATTATATATATTTTTTATTTCTTTATTTTGAAACCAATGAACTTTGTGATGGATTGCTACATAGGAGTAGGTAAGTGATACACATAACCAATTAGATAATTAAAATTGATTATTTTTTTTTACAAAGGAGAATTATTAAGACCTTGTTCAAGGAGATCTGAGAGATAGTAAAGTTGAGTTCTGAAAGATGAAGAAGAATTCGCAAGGTGAAGGGTGTGTATGTTGGAGGTGGGGGATTAAAAGGGTAGTATATCATTCAAAACAGGACAAATAACATAATCTGGAGTGAAAGTCACAAATTTAAGAAACCAAAAGAAGTGAAAACCAAAAGTCAACTGCGTAACTGGATGACAGGAACCGAGGAGGAAAGTGGTGAGTAATAAGGCCAGTGAAGTTGTGACGGGAGTTTTATTGTGTCCTATGAGACATAAATTAAAAGGCATCTCCATTTCCTTAAAGAAGCATGTTAGAGCAGCACTGTGGGGGGACAAGTATAGATACATTTTGACATAATGTAATACAGACCTGGGTGAAATAAGTAATTTACCATAACTTCTAAGGACTTTAAATATAGAAGACAGAAGCAATTTAACAAAGTGCTATGAGATTATCTTGTTTGCAGCCTGTAACCCAGGACTAGTCACTGAGCCAACTATTCCTAAAGTAGATATGGGCCCCAGTTCCACATAAAGATGCAAAGATTTTTGGGACATCTGGGTGGCTCAGTTGGTTAAGTGACTCTGGGCTTTGGCTGGGGTATGATCTCATAGGTCATGGGATGGAGCCCACTTTGTGCTTTGTGCTCAGTGGGGAGTCTGCTTGAAGATTCTCTCCCTCTGCCCTTCCCCCACTCACTCTCTCTCTCTCTTCTCTCTCTCAAATAAATAAATAAATCTTTTGTTTTGTTTTGTTTTTTATATATTACTTATTTTATTTATTTATTCATATTTATTTATTTTTTAAATTTAATTTAATTTTATTATGTTATGTTAGTCACCATACAGTACATCATTAGTTTTTGATGTAGTGTTCCATGATTCATTGTTTTCGTATAACACCCAGTGCTCCATGCAATATGTGCCCTCCTTAAATAAATAAATCTTTAAAAAAATATGCAAAGATTTTTGCTTTTTATAAGTTTTTGTTTCCTCTAACCAAGTTAACGAATTAGGGTTATGGAAGTATTTTTAGACTCACAAAGTTTTAAGAATCTTAGTGATTACTTAGTTCAACCCTTTCATTTTGTAGATGAGGAAGCATTTTTTCAGAAGGGTAGACTGATCTGCATAGAGTTTTTTGGCCAGATAATGATGGCATTCAGAGTGGAATCCAGGTCACTTGATTCAGGTTTCATGGTTTTACTAGGATTTACTTCAGTTGGGTATTTAGCTGCCTCAGACTTGAGGGGTATTTGGTCAGGTCCTCCTTGATGCTCCTTAAAAGCAGATCTACCTCATAAGGCTCACAATTAAGGATGTCGTTAATAAAAGTGTCACTCTTATGCCCATTTTTGGTCACTCGGTTAACTTAACAAGACAGTTAATAATGAACTTTATCTTGTATATTTATGCTCCTATTTCCTTTAAGATCTTCCAAGGCTGCTTCAGGGAGAATTTGGAAATCCCTTCACTTTCAGGTGATATGACTTCAATGGCCAAATGCTCCTTTGGCCAAGGTTTAACATAAAAAGACACCTTTCAAAAGTGCTTAAAATATGCCACTAAAAATGTATAATTCATTGGAAAGAAACAAAAAAGATACAAATACATTTTCAGGGCCAAACCTTTCCTCAGTGCTATCTAGACTATTTTCTACTTAACTTCTTCACATTTCGTTAAATGGGAGATGGAGCTGGACAATGTCAGATGGAGAAAGGACCCCTTTGCTACCCCTGTGAGCCACTGGACATTTTCCGGCACTGTTTTTCAGTGGCAGACCTGGCGAAAGCAGGGCTGACAATATTACACTTCAACTCTAAGAAAACCCTGTCAGCAGCAGAATTGCATTGGTATTTATTGCTCTAAATATGCGCATTTTCTTTATTATCCTTTTCAGTTCTTAAATATTAGAGAGGTTTCACTTCCTAAAGGGGATCGTTTGAAGAAAAAAGGTGTTTTGTTTTGTTTTTGTCTTTTTCAGACAAGAACTTTTAATTTTTTTTTCCAGATTCTGTTCATGCAAAACTTAATGCATGAAAAAAGAAGGAAATCAAGATAAGGGAAAATGCCAGCAGGAAAGTATCTCTTTCTACATACACTTATACTTGCTGACTGCCAATAAGGATCTGCATTATACCTTTCTTTTGTCTACCTTCTTATGCCTAACATTCCAATGCAACAGAAATGGGATGAAGGACAGCCTAGCTTGATGCCTTTTCAAAATTACAAAATCCTTAAAGTCATTCCATTCAGACAGATATATGTAGACAATAGCCTGCTTTCAGTGAAAATGATGCATGCAGCCCTGAATCTAAAAATTTATATCTAGCAACAAAGAAAGAAATGCGGTATTTCACATTTGAAGCTTTCACATGGTTTTTGTGCTTTGTGTAAGTTCTGAATTCATTATCAAATATATTCTTTCAAAATCAACTCAAAGAGCTGCCAAGGGATAATTTAGGGCAGGGAGAAACAAAGTGAAAACACAGTTGTTTGGAGTTTAAACAATACATCATTTTCAATTAAAATGTCTCTAGTAAATTGCAGATTTGGGGGAAAATGATTATATTCTGTGATTGAGCTTCTTAAGCCACAGGACTTTTATGATGAGAAGGAGTATCTACGTAAAATATAAACGAAGGCTGAAAGTGTATATAATCATACAGTCTTCCATTTTGAGGTGTTTCGTGTATGATTCTGTGGGGGGGGAGGGGGTGCGCGCACGCACGTGGACACCTGCGTATGCGTCTTCCAGAAGACTTTGTTTAAATTGCCTTTATAACTTCTCTTATCAACCTATCTGGATCCAATTGTACTAACATTTTGCTCACCTTTCAACTTCTTTAATGTCTCTCCGTGGTTTGAGACAACATAAATTTGGCTTTCTCATCAAGAAGCTCATTTAGCTGCAGCTTGATTGCAAGTAATTTGCCCTAAGTAGCTCCATCTTTGAATTGTCTGTGCCTTTTTCCAATCTATAAAGTGTAACTTCAGGCAGGCCATTTTTGTCTTACTATTTCCTCCTTTCAAAAGCATATCTAATAATCCCCATATCCTGTGGCTTTAGGCATCCCTCACTACATGAACAGAAGGAATAGGATTCTCATGCAGTTCTAATTGATTTACAAAATAAATCCTCCAAATTTTTGGTCTGGGAAGAGGTAAATCAAATATGATTTACAAAAGTTAATGTTGCATCTTTTGTTACTTCAAGAGGAAAAGATAAGAAGGAAAAGGGAACAGCAGTCTTTATGATTACTAAAGACAACGGTAAGAGAGTTCTCACTGATAACAGAGAGGTTGTAAAAAGGAAGTTTTTTTGTTTTTTGTTTGTCTTCAAATACCAGTTTGGATACTCCCTAAATTCTTATTTTTTTCTGGGACTAAAGAGAGATATTTCAGACCATTCTGAACTGGCATAATTTTCTCTAATGGAGACATAAAACATCATGACATCTCTGGGTTTTCTCGTGTATGCATAAACACCCTTTTTAGGATGATCTCATTGAAGCTCTGTGATATAAGATACTGTTTCCAAATCCATTTATTCCTTGCACTAATCAATTTTAGCTAAGCTATACCATAAATGTATTAGCACTACATTCAGGGATGAAGCATTCTAAACATGTAAACTATGGATCTTTCTGATCTACACTTCTTTAACTTTATTCCAAAGCTAACCGATAGAGCATAAAATATCCTTCCTATTCTCCAGAAAATGTGAAGAACAATTAATGTGTTTTCATTCTCTTATTTATATTTTTAGTAAACAGACAATTTCTTCATCTCTATTTTTTCTCCAACCAAGTGAGCATTTCACTTCATTCTTGCTTTAGAGGCCATACATTGAAGTTTCAAACGTTAGAATTATAAGTTCATTTTTTAAAGATTTTATTTATTTATTTGACAGAGACACAATGAGAGAGGGAACACAAGCAAGGGGGAGTAGGTGAGGGAGAAGCAGGCTTCCTGCTCTGCAGGAAGCCTGATGCAGGGCTCAATCCCAGGACCCTGGGATCATGACCTGAGCCAAAGGCAGATGCTTAATGACTGAGCCACCTAGGCGCCCCTAGAATTATACAGTTCTTAAAAAAAAGAAATAAATAGCAGACTTGTCTCTAGTGGGAATCTGATTCTAGAATGATTAAGGATCCAGGGATTAGTGTTTTTAACATTTTATTATAAACATAAGGTCAGATAATTGCATAAACATTTTATTAACCATTTCCTACCACATTCTTTTTTTTTTTTCCTACCACATTCTTTATTAACTTGAAAGAAATGCTACTGATATAAGTAAAAAGTCTTCACCTATGTTGGAAGTACCGGTTTACCATTTTAGTTTAGATACACATCCTTAAATATCAGCTAAGTGAGAGCAAGGCACAGCTTACCTTAAGTCTTTGGTTCTAACTAGCAGGCAAAAAGATTTGAGAGCTTTATTTTCCTACAGAATGTTTGGAACCTAAATTTGACAATCTCAGAAACTCTCTTAGTTATAGCATCAGTCTCTTCTACTGGTCCGTGCAGAAATTAAAAAAAAAAAAAGTACAATTTGGTCTACCATTTGTTTGGATGATTACTGTTTTCAAGACTAGTTTTATTCAGTTGAATTCTGAAATATCATTCTTTTCTAGATCTTTCTCTTTGAGCATACTGCTAATCTAACTTCTATAAGTTTATGATATTTTTCTTTGTAAATTCGAGTATTATAAAAGCAAAGGCCTATGGGGTGACTCAACAAATGGATTCCACATAGTATACTCAAGGTCAAGTTACTATGTTGTGTGACAGTTGTGCAACTGACATAGAAGTCTGCTATATAGAGAGAGTAGATAAAAAATTGAGAGCCCTTCCTTACCATGGTATGCATATGTCATTCTGTCCCAAGACATTTGGGCTGTTGGAAACAGTTGTTTTAAATAAGTAAGGACCAGGTCCTTACGTAAGTATATGCTCCACGATGTATAAGAGAAAAAAAAAAAAAAACAAACACAAAACCTAACAAACAAAAACCTTGTAATATTATATATAGACATAATCTTTTGAAAAGTAGTACATAAAATCCTCATTCATTCATTCATTTATTCATGTGACAAAAATTTATGGAGCACCTACTATGTGCCAGGCCCAAATTATATAGAGATGAATACAATAGGGTGGTAGTTAGCTTCATGAGACAAACATTTTCCCGGGAAAGATTGAGACCAATCATTGATTATGTGATGGTAGATTTGGGTGGTAGAAAGTGGATCCCTTTAGAATGTTTAGTCAGGGCCAGTATTCATAAAAGGCAACATGTAAGTCCAGATTTGAAGTGTAAGGAATAACCAGATAAAGAAGACTATTTCAAGCAAAGATTAAGAGTACCCATGGTGCAATTCTACACTCCCATTGAAGAGCCACAGGAGACACCCTCCAGCACCACCATCGCTCTCTTCACACCATCTACCTTTCACGCTACTCCCAGCTGGCTTAGCCTTTTTTGTTCTTTCTCATTTTTTATTCCTCTTTTTTCTCCCTGCTATTCTCTTACCCTTTTTTTTTTTCCAAAATCAAATAGGGCAGTGGAAGTTGAGAAGAACAGTGATAATATTTATTGTTTCACATCACCAAATCTGAGTATAATTAAAAGTGTTTGCTTTTTATTCCAAATGCCTATAAACTATAAATGTCAGCTCAATGAGACCAGAGATCAAATCTACTGCTTCCTCTGTTGGTCACGTTATTTGTAGCCGGGGACACATAGATGTCACAACACAAAACCCACAAAAGCTTATTTCAGTGAAAAACTGTGTCAGTGAGCGAATAAACAGACTTACACTATAGTCAAGAAATCATGTGGATAAGTTGTTATTAATGCACAAGAAACTTATATGTAGAGTCACTGCCACTTAAAATATACAAACTATCTTAAATAACTTCATGTTTAGTAGCATCTGATCTCAAATTTACACTTTTATCCATGTAGGTCATCTTTCAAACCTACTGGACAGGTTGAAATGCTTGTAAGACCAATTCTTGAGAGTCCTGAAGCATTTCACTGGTAAGTCTCCCAAAACAGTTATTTTTGGATAAGCATCAAAAGTTCGGGGATGTTATCTGACTATTCAAACAACATAGACAATAGGTGGTGAATGTTGCAGATCTTGTTTCTTATCAACTCTGCATCAAATTAAAGTACCAAGAATGAAATAATATTTTCCTCTGAGTCATGTATTTTTCCATTAGTTTAAGAGTCTTTTTTAAAAATTTTGCAGCTTAAGGTATCCAACGAAAAATATTCTTTGAATCTGTACTTGATTATTGGTCTCACTTACTCTGTGCAACAGCAAGGATCCTGTTTTCTTGAAAATATTTGAGACAACCTCATGGTGAGCTATAAAGTTATTAATGTTGCTTGATATTTGCTTTGACAGCTGCTCTGTACTCTCTTTAATCATCTTCATCATGGTCTGTGCTTCTTTTTTCCCTCCATTTCACTTTTGCCTATGCTGTTAGAGAGGATGACGCACACAGAAAACCTGATAAATCCCTTTTCCCTTCACATTCCCCCTGCTTTTTCTATTCCACAAATGTAACATCTTTCCTTCAGCCATACATTGATTGACTCAGTAAATATCATTCAACACTTACCATAGGCCAGGTCCTGGGTGAGGGGATGATACATAGGCCAGGTCCTGGGTGAGGGGATGATACAGAAATATAAAAAACATATTTTATGCTTTTAATAAAGATATTAAGAGATGTAATACTTTAATAAATGCGTCTTCTAATAGACTGCCCTAGACAGGCTCATCACAGTGTAGGAGCCTGTGATAAGTCCCATAACACAGAGGCTAAGAGTGTGAGTTTTGGAGTCAAGCAGATGTAGATTTGAATCCTAATTTCATGACTTACTAGCTAAGTGATGTCATATGAGCTAGTAGGCTACTTAACACCTTCCCAGTAAGCAACAGGCTCGATAAGGGGAAAGGCCACTTTGGTTCAGCTTACATTATGTTCTAGTGCACAGCAGAGTCCCTGATGGCTACCAGGTGATGGAACGAATCACTCCACATTCATGTTTGTTCAACTGTTCATGCTGATTCTTTGTAGGGATTGAGCCCTGATGACTGAGTTAAAGTCTCTGTGCTTCGAATGGTAATATAATAGTGTCCTTGAGTAGGGAATCAGAAAGCTAACTGTATTGTTCATAACAGATTGGAAAGGCAGGTGCTGGTGGGGAAAAGCAATACAGAAGACTCCTCTTCATATGCAGAAGATAAGAAACAAAGCTTCAAAATCGGCAGGTAGTAACGGCGAATAGGGTTGACTGATGTGGTGATGTGGGAGAGCACTGTGTTTTCACCTGGATGCCTGAGAGTGACAATCTTGTTAAAATAATATGTACTTCTGAAAACACCAAAAAAAAAAAAAAAAAAAAAAAGCAATGCAGGCTGGAGGAAGAAAGGAGGAGTTATTGGGGGATAGAAAAAAAAAATTGGATTTGAACCTGTTGTCTTTTGAATAGCTGGGAAAATATCTCAATATTCAGGAAGATGCAGGACATGGAGTATCAAAGCTCAAGGGTATAGTAAGGTTTAAATACAACTTTGAAAGTTTCTAGTATGTAGGTCATATTTGTAAAGTAGAAATGATAGGATTTCTACAGGAGCACCCATTTTTACTGTAAAGACTAATTATTTGTTCCTTCAGATTCAGTCATATCTCAGAAGAGGTATAATTACATGAAAATCTTGGCTAAATTTTGTTCCTTGGTTTAAAACAAGATTTGAAAAAAAAGACACCATTTTTTTTTAATTTTTTTATTCTTATGTTAATCCCCTTACATTACAACATTAGTTTTAGATGAAGTGTTCCATGATTCATTGTTTGTGCACAACACCCAGTGCTCCATGCAGAATGTGCCCTCCTAAATACCCACCACCAGGCTAACCCATCCTCCCACCCCCTCCCCTCTAGAACCCTGTTTGTTTTTCAGAGTCCATCGTCTCTCATGGTTCGTCTACCCCTCCGATTTCCCCCGCTTCATTCTTCCCCTCCCGCTACCTTCTTCTTCTTCTTCTTCTTTTTTTTTTTTCCTTAACATATATTGCATTATTTGTTTCAGAGGTACAGATCTGAGATTCAACAGTCTTGCACAATTCACAGCGCTTACCAGAGCACATACACTCCCCAGTAAAAAGACACCATTTTATTTACTCACAAGCACTAAAACTCAAGGCTGATCTTCTCATTTAAACAAATAATCAGTTCTGGAAATAATAGTTTAAACAAGCTGATTAATGAACTTCAAAATTTTCCTTTCCTGCTGTGGACTTCAGTTTGTCTTCAGTCTTATGACTTCACACACAAAAGATTGAATACACTTTGATTTTGCCAATCTGAAAGAGAGGCTACCCTCTAAGTATCATGAATCAAAGTACAAGGGTTCACTGTCTTTGCCATAGCCAGATTTCTCTCTTCCTATAAAGATATGCAAGCCTATAAGGGAAAATTTCTTCTAGCCAGCTCCAGGCTTTGCCCTTTCACAATGTTGCTGGTAAAGGGAATAAACATCTCAACTGAGACACATCATTTTGCCTCTTAGAGAACAGATGTGTTGCTCTTTCCATAGCTTCCAGGGGTTCTGCCAACTAGTGGGCCTTATTATGGAAAATAACACTGGAAGCTTTTTAAAACACTGTTGCGGGGATTCGGCTTAGATCTGCTGCTCCATGTATAGCAGGTTTTACTGTGTGTAGTTATATTTTAGGAACCATAATTATCCTGGAAACTTAATAGAATCTGTTAAACCGAGCTGTGTTCAAACAGAATTAGGTAAGAGTTTTAGATCTAATAGCGATTTCCAGAGATAATTTTCAGGTATTGAAAATGAATAATTATGAACTAAATATATCTTTGCAGTCTTTGTTGTAATAGTGAGGGATACATGAAGAAAGGTCTATGGTATGATGTGTTTTAAAAACAGCTATGGAGAAACATTCTTATATTTTTTTAATAAAAAAAATAACCTGAAAGTGTCTCATTTTTAGTGACTTTAACCTCAATTCCTATATTTTTACTGCCAGTAAACATTTACCCAGAAAATAGGGATTTTAAATTTGTTTTTGTTTTAGTAAATAACTATCGAAAAAACACCAAAAAAAAAAAAAAAAGAAAGAAAAGAAAAGAGAAAAAAAAAAAAAGAAAGAAAACCTACAAAAAAACAAAAACAAACCTAATGTCTTACGTGAAGTTCCTGGGAACAGTTTAGAAGACACACTCACAACTATTCACAGGAAATCAGAGATCACCAGGACTAAATCAGTGACTTTGATTTAATTCTTCTGGCAAATAACTCCAAAGCACAAACACGGGCTTATCCCAAACATGTGGAAACAGGTTCTGCTTTATTGGTCCAACACTGTAAGACTTTGCAGTTCTCAATGATAACATTGTGCATTATCTTTTGCAGTGTTTCCTAATTAATTTTCATTGTCCTACCCAGTAGCTAATTAATCTGAATAAAAGATAAGCTGCCCTGGGTTTATTTTAACTTTGACAGGCTGACTGACAAGGCTGGAGATACTAGCCAGCATCTCAGTTGGTGAGGGAGCCAGAACAGCCTCAGATTCTGCGCACAGTCCAGACCTCCTTATTCTCTTTTAGGAATGTCTCATCACTTGGCTAGGGTGGTGGCTCTGCCCCAGGGGCTCACTCATTTCTTAGCCTTTTTGAAATTGATGTTCTTCATGCCCATTAAGGATGCACATTAAAAGACTGTCCAATGATTAATAGTGAAGGGCTAGAAAGGGTACATAAAAACATAGAGACACTTTATTTTTTTTTTTCCATTATCTTCAGCTTCCAACATATTCTACCAATTTAACTAAATTTTATGGTCTGGTTTTATTCATTGATAAAAATGCAAGGGGAAATACTTTTGCACTCAATTAATACACAATTTGTTAGTACTACTAGTAATACCACTTCTACTACTGTGGGCCATGAACATATCAAAAACCTTCTGCCCTTAAAATCCTCCTTGTAATCACTGGGAGAAGGCCAGTGGATCTGTACTTAATTAGAACCTTCCGTTCTTTTTTACTCTGCCCTCTCCCCAACACTTGACCCCATGAAGGAGCTAATCTGTGGACAGAGTTCCTTGATATTGCTGGTTCAGTTAGCATTCGGTCAGTGCAGTCATGACTAAAACAACAATAAGATGAACACTGACAACAGCTTCCTCCTAGAATTTTCAATTAAAGATGGTGAGGACAAACTCTTGCCATGATAATTTGACTGATGGAATGTCATCAGGAAGATTAAAAGAGAGAGAGAGAAAGGTAAACGAAAATCATTTGGAAAAAAATTAAATGATAAAAAAACAGATGCTTGAAAAAAGTACTGAAAACAAGGACAGCCCCTGAAGGCTTATTATATACATACATATATACATATATATATATGTATGTAACATTCTTTCCTCTCTGCCACCTAATTTTGAGAATCATAGCCAGAGTAAATTTCATATCAGAGAATTTAGAAGTAAATGAGAAATAGCTTGATAAGAGGTAAGCTTTTCAGAAGGCTTCACTTGGGATGAAAAAGGCCTTCCAACTCAAATACTTGTTATTAAACACAACTTTATGGGATGGTTTACTAGAATCATTCTGCTCACTAGGTCCTAAGATATACTTTGTGCCATGAAAACATATTTGTTCAGAGTCCCTTTTCTGAAGTCATCTTTCCATAGTCCTCTGCCCATGTTCATTTCTGCCAATATACTACAATTTATAAAATATTACCTAGCCCACTAATGTGACTGTCAGATTATCAATGCCCACAACCTCAAATAGGATTTGTGTAATACACCCCACGGAGTTTAAGTTAGGTGTATACATCTCAAAATGTCATGCAATACTTACAGTTGTGGTTCCATTTTTCATGCAGAAACTTAAAACACTAGAAAAGTAGAAATTCAGGGTAGTAATGTCATGCATGGCCAACAACAATTCACCATTAAATTGGATTGTGGCCTGGGAAAGCCAAGTAATGTGTTTTGAAGGAGCGCGTTTATTACCTTAATGAATTTATCGTGATCCAGCTCAGCTTTTCAGATTTTGAATCCTCATTTCTTCAGCATACTGAGCATGGGTTGCTTTCTGAGTTAGACTCACATTCACTAAAGTCACAGAGACTGATGTATAACATCAGAATGCCAATGTCTCATTTTACGAGAATTCAAGCCATCACACTGACTATAATACTTTCATCAAAGTGACTCACATCTTTCCTTGAAAGTAGATCCCATTAGAAAGCAAATAACATCTGGAAATTTGCCCAGTGTGCTCACTATTAAGTTATAGCCTTTTAATACTATTACATCTTAATTCTGGTTTTGAGAAAGCATGCATTGTTTTAGAACATACTCTCTTCTGCTTCAGAAGAGTGTTTGGATGAGGTCTGCCAAAGTTTTTCCAAGATTCTTTCTTTTCCCTGCTTCCAAGACTGATAACCACCTTTTGAATGACTCCTTTCCTCAATATGTTAATATATTCAACTAAGTTATAGTTTGTCATGAAAGTTTGGGAGCCATTATTTTTAAGATGACTTTGTTGATCTTTTTTCTAATCCAGAATATATTGAGTTAACTTTTAGCTCGAAAGACAGTTTTAATCTCTTTATTTCCAAGCTCTTAGATTCATCTTTATGGTAACTCATAGTTAAACCCTCAAACAAAAATGATTCTTTTCTTTTCTTTTCTTTTCTTTTAAAGATTTTATTTATTTTTTTGACAGACAGAGACATAGCGAGAGCAGGAACACAAGCAGGAGGGGTGGGAGAGGGAGAAGCAGGCTTCCCACAGAGCAGGGAGCCCGATGTGGGACTCGATCCCAGTACCCTGGGATCATGACCTGAGCCGAAGGCAGACGCTTAACGACTGAGCCACCCAGGTGCCCCAAAAATGATTATTTTCAACAAATATATAAGTTCACCTACTCACGGCCTTTTAATAAACATTGTCCTTTAAAAGTTACTGGTCTGTGTGCCTTATAAAACAAGAGCTACACCCGTCTTGTTCATTATTATCTTTCCAGTGCCAACTTCAATATAAGATCATGGTAAGCAGTGAATTGAAATTTGTGAATAAATTAGTGTTAGTATTAATTTTATTAGGTGCTTACTGAAAACAACAACTTTATCTGTCTCATTATTAATTTTTTTAGGATTATTTCTCATTATTAATTAATACTTACAGACCCTCTCATAAACCTCACAATTCCTCACATGTCGTATTTGCTTGGAAGTATTTGAAATCCTGTCATTAAGAAAGATAATTATCATGAATAACAGCAACTGAGTCCAAATTCAATATTAATAATAATTCGCTTCTCAGAAATTATTTTCTGAATTAGTTAAGCCCCAATTTATTTAAGTTCATTACATTTATTTTGTTTGATATCTAGATTTAAGCTTTTTGAATGTAAGAATGATTATTTTATTTTTAAGTTTTTTAGAGTTTCCATAGTTGCAAATGTAGTACTGGGGACACAGGGTATTGCAAATAATATTTTCTTTTTTTCTTTTAACTGAATCTTTTATTTTTTACCTAGAATTTGTCCAGTGGGTTTTTCAGTGAATCCTTCGTGATAGTAAGAGTGGTTGTGTGTTTCTATGCCTTATTTTAGGTAAACCATACCACCCAATATGAGAATACAACTGTAGCATAGACATTGGGAAATGCTCTTTCTAAGCTGTTTTGAATTCTGTGTGGCTTGAGTCTACTCTGTTAACTTCACACTACTCCATACCTTAGAACACCAGCTGGAACTTTACATATGTGTATGTAGAACACTGGGTGGATTATGCTTTTTTTGTTTGTTTGTTTCAAGTTTTTCTTAAATTCTAGTTAGTTAACATATAGGTTTATATTGGTTTCAGGAGGAGAATTTAGTGATTCATCACTTAATTTTTAAGATTTTATTTATTTACTTGACAGAGATAGACACAGCGAGAGAGGTAATACAAGCAGACGGATGGGGAGAGGGAGAAGCAGGCTCCGCACTGAGCAGGGAGCCTGATGTGGGGCTCGATCCCAGGACCCTGGGATCATGACCTGAGCCGAAGGCAGATGCTTAACTTAGACTGAGCCACCCAGGCACCCCTCATCACCTGCATTTTGGATAAAGTTTTTGCATTTTCTCCCTGTCTTATGTGTCCTTCCTCATTCCATCACTATAATATGAATGAATAAAGGGAACATAAAGGTGTTGTAAATGTCTAATCTTTCACAAAGCGGAGGGCAGAAGGCTGACTGTAACAGATGACTAAAATATATCTTAACCTTTTCAATCAAGAAGTAAAGTTTTCCATATTTTTTAATGTTTTCAAATTGCAGCTTTATTCAATATTCAGAATTTAGAATTGAATGTTATTCTTTCAGGGAACTTTTTAATCAAAGGCATAAAAAATAGATCAATATTCAGAGGGCAGGTCTGGTTGTTAATTGATCATCTTCACAAACATTAATAACATATTCTATTCAATAGGTATGATTCCTTCATGAATATACATGGTAGCAACTGATTCCATATATATGAATCATGTTTTAATTGGCTAATTTTAATGTTATGAGAAATATACTCACTCATTCCGAAACAAATGCTGAAGTAAAGGCTTTTCGTAGACAATGTTATTTGCTATTGATAGAAATGCTTTGCTACTGATTGTAAACAGATTTTTGGACAACATATGTTACCAAGCCATGTGTAGAATTTAGATATCTTCCTTTGCTGCAATTACTACCATCTATACTCTAGGCCTTACTACATTTTCCTGTGGTAAGTTTCTTGAAAATTCTCCCTGTCTCTTGGATGAAAGTGTTGGAATGTATGTTCTGCCTTACTATTTTTCCCTTGAAAATACACTGAACTTTTTTCCTGATATTATTTTACTGGTGTTTTTAATGATACATTCATCTCTATTTCTTTTTGAGTAGGTTAACAAAATAAAGCCACCAAGGACTTGCTATTAAAAACCAAAGTCAAAACTGAAGTGAAATGAAAAGATGTAGGGTATGAATGAAGATATATTTGTATCTCTAATCAAAGCTTTGACCTCTAGTGTAAAAATACAAACTACTCCAGTTGCTATAAAAAATACATAATGAATGAGGTTTTTTTTAACAGTGTAGAGGAAGTAATTGAACTAAAATTGAGATAAGGTGAGTACAATTAAGTCTGAAATGACAAAATTATATCTATCTACTTCTATCTCCATCTACACACACATAAGTTTATGCTTATACATGTGTTTGTATATGTATATACACACACAAATATTTCTTTTTGTTCTAGCATATCTTTGTGATTTATACAGAATAAATGAGGTCACCTGCACTGAGGTTCAGTCGTAACACGTTAGAAACTTCCATTTTTTTGTAATTAAGGGGAATGAAGATCTATTTGGTTTTAGGAGTTTTAGGGGATTTTGATAAGGAGATTAAGTTTCCCTAATATTTCACTCATGAATTATAGTCAGGAATATATTTGAGAATCGAAATTCTATGTAGATTTCTTAGGATAAGACTTCTGGCAACGGATTGTTCTCTGAAGGCAGGAATTCATGTGTATAGCCTCTGTTATTCCAAGTTCATCTGCATTTATTTTTTATGATGGTTGTGTGTGCAGTATATATTAACTGAATCTATAATAATCTCCCTTTCCTATTACCTTTCTTTCTTCATTGATGCGTGGAGGTCTACTTCCTGTCAGTAGTGATTTTGATGTTTTTTTTTTTTCAAGAACCAAACTGGTGTCTAGAAATGCAGAATCCAGAAAATATCCTGTAACTCAGGGATGAAAGAAGACATCAGGGATGAAAGAAGACATAAACAGATGATTTGCCCATTATTTTCCTAACTAGAATGGTTCCAGATGACTCTTCAGACAAACGTGGTTATGCCCAGGATCTGTTTAATCTTCCTTCTGATTTCAGCAAATGATCTGTGAAAAGCCTCAGAGATGAATATTTTTATAAAAGTATGCAAATCTTAAAATTATATGTGTGTATTTCACATTAAAATTAATGTTCATAATGAAATCTTTTTGTAATTCAACAAATCATAATTAAAGGATATAGTTTGTCTCAAGAGAAAAATCCCCAAAAATCAGTTCACATGAAGGAATATTCAGGAAGCATATTTTATAATCTTAACTAATAATGACCAATTTTGGAAGAATTCACTTAAAGGAAGTGAAAACTAATAGTTAACATGCAGATAATAACACTGTAATGATATTCTGACTCTTGTATATATAACAATTAGTGGAGATTTTGGTCATTTCCTCCCTTCTTTCCTTCCTTCCTCCCTCCTTCCTTTTCTCCTCCTTCTTATTTTTTTAAGTCCTATTACATAAGATTACAATTATAAAAGGGATCCTTAAGAAACTACATGAAGATATTTTCCATTTCATCATGAGATTTCTTCTAAATCCCATTAATATACAGTATTAAAACTTTGAATTAACTGAAATACACATGCCAGAAAAAAAATGTCTCCATGCATAAGACCTGAAATCATAAAAATCCTAGAGGAAAACACTGGGAAAAAGGTCCTTGATACCAGTCTTGGCAATAATTTTTTGCATTTCACATAAAAAATAAAGACAACATATAAAAAACAAAGAAGTAGGACTACATCAAATTCAGAAGCTTCTGCACAACAAAGGAAACCATTAGAATGAAAAGGCAAACTATGGAATAGGAGAAAATATTTGCAAATCATCTATTTGATGGGTTAATATCCAACACGTATGAAGAACTCACACAACTCAATAGCCAAAAAAAAAAAAAAAAATCTGATTATAAAATGAGCAGAGACATTTTTGTAAAACAAACAAATGGCCAGCAGGTACAAGAAAAGATGCTCAGCATCACTAATCATCAGAGAAATGCTAATCAAAGTCACAATGAGATATCACCTCACATGTGTTAGAATTGCTCTTATCAAAAGGCACGAGGTAACAAATGTTGATGAGGATGTGGAGAAAAGGGAACCCTGTGCTCTCTTGGTGAAAATGTAAATTAGTGCAGCCACTACGGATGTGGAGGCTCCTCAAAAAATTAAAAATAGGACTATCATGTGATCCAGCAATCCCACTTCTGAGTAATATCCAAAGGAAATGAATCAGGATCTTGAAGAGGTATCTTTACACCCTGATAATTGCAACATTTTTCACAATAGCTAAGATCTGGAAACAACCTGTATCCATCTATGGATGAATGGATAAAAAAATGTGGTGTATATTATAATGGGACTTTATTCAGCCATGAGAAAGAAGGAAATCCTGCCATTTGTGACAACATAGATGGGCCTTAAGGGCATTGCACTAAGTGAAATAAGTCAGAAAGAGAAAGACAAGTACTACGTGGTATCTCATATAGGTGTAATTAAAAAGAAAAGGTCAAACTCATAGAAACAGGAGAAAAAGTGGTTGTCAGGGGCTAAGAGTAGGTGAAATAGGGAGAGTTTGGTAAAAAGGTACAAAATTTCAGCTATAAAATGAATAAGACCTTAGGACCTAATGTATACATAGTGACTATAGTTGATAACACCGTATTGTATAATTGAAATTTGCTGAGAGTTGTCACCAAAAACCCCCCCAAACCCCACAAAAATCACAAATCAAAAACAAAAACAATGGGGTGCCTGGGTGGCTCAGTCATTAAGTGTCTGCCTTCGGCTCAGGTCATGATCCCAGGGTCCTGGGATCAAGCCCCGCATCGGGCTCTCTGCTCGGCGGGAAGTCTGCTTCTCCCTCTCCCACTCCCCCTGCTGTATTCCCTCTCTCGCTGTCTCTCTCTGTCAAATAAATAAATAAGATCTTTAAAAACAAAACAAAACAAAAAACAAACCTGATAAATATGTGAGGTGATGGATGTGTTAGCTAATTACCTTGAGGGGGGAATCTTTTCACAATGTATTCATTTATCTGATTGTCACAATGTATACTTTAAATATCTGACAACTGTATGTGTCAATTAGACCTCAATGAAACTGAAAAAAAAAAAAAAGAAAAATACTATTGATCAGCCCATTTGAAGAAAACTTCCCATTGGTTAGATAAAGCAATCTTCAAATGAGTTGAATAATTTTTCTGAAATATATAAAAAGCTTAAGGACCAAGCAAAATCAAATATTAACTTGCTTCAAAATTTGTTTATTTTTGATGTATTAAGCTACTTGTTTATGAAGGAATGTGTTGAAGGAAGCTCATAAAACCTTGGGATTCAAAGAATATAGGAAAGTAGGTAATTGTAATGGGACTATTGAAGGAATATGACTATTTGGCTTTGTTTATTTAAACTCACAGGAAACAATCCAATAATTTTGAGTGGGGTAATTTCTTCAAATTCTAAATTCTACAAAATTATTTTGTAAATATGTATATATATATTCTTAGGCTCCACATGGCAGAAGTCATATCCACTCATTTTTAAATTTTATTTTTCCCATTCTTTTGCCTCTAATTTATTTTCAAAAGCAGAAATGATATTTTTTATTTTATGCATTTTTTTAAATGTTAGTATTGGAATTGCTATCTATTCATTAAATATGCATATTTTATACAAACTTTACCACTATAATTCAATGTGGTAAAAGTAAATCTATAAAAGAACAATTATCATTTCTAATAAATGCCCTCTAACATTACAGCAAGTCAATTAAATTCACTTAAGCAAACATCTAATGAACACTTTCTATGTGTGTGCTAGGCATTGAGTTTATAAAGATAGGTAAGACATACTTTCCTTTCTATGTTCCAGCCTAGAGGAAAGGCTCAGAATCTTTGGATAAAAAAAAAGCTCAAGGTTAAAATGAAAAATAAGAAAAGAGCAACTGACACTTTCATCAATTAGCCCTTAGAACAATCTACCAAACAATGGATCTCTGTAAAGGCTGATGATTTTCTACACAGTTTGGACAGGACAAGCTACATAATCTTCAAGGGAAGTGTAATATAAAAATGGTGACCTTTTGTTGAATAATTATCATGAATTTCAAGATGGCAACAACAGCGCACTAAGTCTGGGCCCTTCTAAACAGGTGGCCCCAGGTGACTCCTCATATCACATCCCCATGAAGTCAGCCCTCAGGTTAGATCTGCTCTTGTTAATTCTTTAGTTCCTATTAGGATAAATTCAATGCCTGAAGCATTAATTTGATAAAATGGTAGGTGTCTCTGGTGTCCAAGGAACATAGATCATGCTAGCATGGTTTTCTGTCAATCTTTTAGCTATATGTGGCATTGCCCAGAAAAAAATACGAAGTAAAAATGAAAACTCATAGCTACCTTCTATTTTACTTTTTTGTAGAGCTTCATTTGAAATAGAGATCTAAGAATAACTCAGGTGTTTATTTTTACTTTATCATTCTGTCATCTGATAAAGGGTAAACTATAGCATGCTAACCTAAATTGGGAAATAAAATTAGGGTACCAAAGAGGATTTCAGGTATCTTTCAAACAGTTTACATGCTGTCAAGTAGCAAGTAAGTCCTATCAGTAGTAACACTAATAAGTAAAATGTTATTGAAAAAAAGATGCTTGTGAATTTTCCTACACATAAAAAATATTATGTATGACTATATGTTGTCATTCAATTATATCATAACAATGAAATATTACTTTTTACACTTGCCTGCAACCAAGATTTTCCCATAGCTCTTAAGAGAGTGAAAAGAAAAAAAAAAAAAGAGAGAGAGAGTGAAAAGAGATTGTTCCCTGACCTGGTGATTTTTAATGCATATTTCTATGTCTACATATGTATACTTAGGGTTATACCAGATAGCTACCTTCGTGGTGGATATTAAAATATCCAAGCTGATATGCCCCATTGGTTTTATGTCTTAGGGATGACTGTAAAATTCACAAAAAGTGAAACCTTTTAGTAAGACAAGTGAAATGTTGTTTGGCATCAGTGTTGATTGCATGCATCCCACAGTGAGAAAGTTTCTTAGATTCTAATAAGTAAAATAAGTTGATAAAATAAGTTGATAATACCTTTTTGAATTTAAAGAAGTGCTTGTAAAAATCATTTTATATAAATTGTGTTTAAAGGCTAATGATTTTTAAGTCATAAAATATAATTCATTCATAAATTTATATGTATTTGAATTTAAGCACATGCATCCACAACCAGGACCATATGCATATAAAATAATAATTAATAAATGCATTTTATTATAAGGCTGCATAACTTATTTAATTACTGGAACAAGTAATGTTTCCACTTCAATGTCAAAAATGTACTGCAAAGCACAATAAAGTATAACACACTGTAGATAAATTTTCTCCATATTGAATACTTTGAGATTTATTGTGAGCTATCTTCCCAAAATCTATTGGGAGTTGTGTAAATACACAATTTATGGCTAGGAGACAAAATGTGGATTAAAAATACCATTATCTAATAATGCAATTTGAAATTAGGCATGTAATTCACACACACACAGCAAACATTTAAACCTAGTGTAAAATGTATGTGGTACTCTGACATTACTAAGGGTAATCTTTCTGAAGACAAGGGTCCCCTTTCTAGTGTTGGAAATACATATGCACATGTGTGCACACACCCACCCATCCACACACACACACACACACACACGTGCCTAATCAGATCTGATAAACTCTAAATTGTCATTTAGTCTCTTGTGTCATTTACTGAGAATAAACTATCTCTTCGTATATAATAAAAGCAATCGGGCTTTGATCAGTTTTCTTAAGCCATTGACCCATTTCATTCCCCATTGCCTGGTTCTGGTCGGAGGACAGTTTGTTTCATAATCTCTCCTACTATAGAAACAAAGTGAAAGGGGTGCCTGGGTGGCTCAGTCGGTTAAGAATCTGCCTTCAGCTCAGGTCATGATCTCGAGGTTCTGGGATCAAGCCCCACATAGGGTGCCCTGCTCAGCAGGGAGTCTGCTTCTCCCTCTCCCTCTGCCCCCGCCCCCGGTTCATGCTTGCTCTTTCTCTCACAAATAAATAAATAAAATCTTAAGAAAAAGAAAAAGTGAAAGACATGAATGAAGGAAACAGTATGTAATAGTAATCAGTTTATGACAGTAGTGTCATAAGTGAAACCTCCTGATGAACCCCTTTCTCCATCTTCTCCTGAGTCAGTTGGAGAGTGAGGATGACCCATTAATGAGAGCTTTTCCTCTAAGGTCAGGAACATGACAGGGATGTCCACTCTCACCACTCTTGTTCAACATAGTACTAGAAGTCCGAGCCTCAGCAATCAGACAACAAAAAGAAATAAAAGACTTTCTAATTGGCAAAGAAGAAGTCAAACTCTCACTCTTCACAGATGACATGATACTTTATGTGGAAAATCCAAAAGACTCCACCCCAAAATTGCTAGAACTCATACAGGAATTCAATGTGGCAGGATACAAAATCAATGCACAGAAATCAGTTGTATTTCTATACACTAATAATGAGACAGAAGAAAGAGAAATTAAAGGATTGATCTCATTTACAATTGCGCCAAAAACCATAATATACCTAGGAATGTACCTAACCAAAGAGGTAAAGGATCTGTACTTTAAAAACTACAGAACACTTGTGAACGAAATTGAGGAAGACACAAAGAAGTGGAAACACATTCCATGCTCATGGATTGGAAGAACCAATATTGTTAAATTGTCTATGCTCACCAGAGCAATCTACACATTCAATGCAATACCTATCAAAATACCAATGACATTTTTCATAGAGCTGGAACAAATACTCCTAAAATTTGTATGGAACCAGAAGAGACCCCGAATAGCAGAGGAATATTGAAAAAGAAAACCAAAGCTGGTGGAATCCAATTCCGGACTTCAAGTTCTATTACAAAGCTGTAATCATCAAGACAGTATGCTTCTGGCACAAAAACAGACACATAGATCAATGGAAAAGAGTAGAGAACCTAAAAATGGACCCTCAAATCTATGATCAACTAATCTTTGACAAAGAAGTAAAGAATATACAGTGGAAAAAAGACAGTCTCTTCAACAAATGCTGTTGGAAAAATTGGACAGCCACATGCAGAAGAATGAAACTGGACCATTTTCTTTTTCTTTCTTTCTTTCTTTCTTTCTTTCTTTCTTTCTTTCTTTCTTTCTTTCTTTCTTTTTCATCCTTCCTTCCTTCCTTCCTTCCTTCCTTCTTTTTTTCTTTCTTTCTTCTTTCAAGATTTTATTTCTTTATTTGTCAGAGAGGGAGATAGAGAGAGAGCACAAGCAGGGGGAGTGGCAGGCAGAGAGAGAAGCAGGCTCTCTGCTGAGCAAGGAGCCTGATGTAGGACTTGATCCCAGGACTCTGGGATCTTGAACTGAGCCGAAGGCAGACGCTTAACCAACTGAGACACCCAGGCACCCTGAAACTGGACCATTTCTTACACCATACACAAGGATAAATTCATAATGGATGAAAGACCTAAATATGAGACTGTAATCCATCAAAATTCTAGAGGAGAACACAGGCAGCAACCTCTGTGACCTTGGCCGCAGCAACTTCTTGCTAGACATGATTCTAAAGGCAAGAGAAACAAAACCAAAAATGAACAACTGGGACTTCATCAAGATAAAAAACTTCTGCACAGCAAAGGAAATAGTCAACAAAACTAAAAGGCAACCTACAGAATGGGACAGGATATTTTCAAATGACATATCAGAAAAGGGCTAGTATCCAAGGTCTATAAAGAACTTAGCAAACTCAACACCCAAAAAACAAATAATCCGATCAAGAAATGGGCAGAAGACATGAACAGACATTTCTCCAAAGAAGACATACAAATGGCCAACAGACACATGAAAAAATGTTCATCACTTGGCATCAGGGAAATACAAGTCAAACCACAATGAGATACCACCTCACACCAGTCAGAATGGCTAAAATTAACAAATCAGGAAACAACAAATGTTGGCAAGGATGCAGAGAAAGGGGAACCCTCTTACACTGTTAGTGGGAATGCAAGCTGGTGCTGCCACTCTGGAAAACAGTATGGGGGTTCCTCAAAAAGTTAAAAATAGAGTTCCCCTATGACCCAGCAATTGCACTACTAGATATTTACACCAAAGATACAAATGTACTGATCCAAAGGGGCACCTGTACCCCAGTGTTTACAACAGCAATGTCCACAATAGCTCAACCGTGGAAAGAGCCCTGATGCCCATTGACAGAGGAATGGATAAAGAAGATGCAGTATATATCTACAATGGAATACTTTTCAGCCATCAAAAAGAATGAAATCTTACTATTTACATTGATGTGTATGGAACTGGAGGGTATTATGCTGAGCAAAATAAGTCAATCAGAGAAAAACAATTTTCATATGGATTCACTCAAATGAGGAATATAAGAAACAATGCAGTGGATCATAGGAGAAGGGAGAGAAAACTGAATGGGAAGAAATCAGAGATGGAGACAAACCATGGAAGAATATTAACTATAGGAAACAAACTGAGGGTTGCTTGAGAAGAGGTGGGGGGGGCATGGGATAACTGGGTGGTGGGCATTAAGAAGGGCATGTAATATGAAGAGCACTGGGTGTTATATGCAACTGATGATTAACTGAACTCTACATCTGGAACTAATGATGTACTAAATGTTGGATAATTGAATTTAAATAAAAAAAGACTATAGCAAAAGGAGTAAACTATGACTCATTTTGTATCTTAGTGTACATAATTAAATATAACATCAGCAAAGTGACACTATGCAAAAATTGGGCTACTGAAAACAAGTATTAACTAAACAACCACAACCACAAATACAACGAATGCTGCCCCATTTTATTTTGAGTTCAAATTTATTACATTTAGGACAACATATTTTGAAATATAATTGTATTTCACTAGGAAAAAATATTGAGCCTTTTAAAACAAAGTGTTATCCTATTTAGAAAGAAAATTTCTAGAAATAAATTGACTGTGAAAATATCTACTTTATGCTTTAGAAATGAGTGCATTTATAGCATGTTAGTATTAAATTTTATAACTATCTTGTCTGCTAACATTCTTTACATTTCACAGGCATAACGTTTTATATTTTGGGATTTTATTTCCATTATTTGTAATGCTAACTAAATGTCAAAATGAAAATATGAATAATTCCATTTGGGGTTACAGTTAAATCTTATGCGTTTAAATTTTTTACAGTACTTTGAGTTATTAACTTTTTGTATTCCAAAGCAATTTTAAATTTATTTACTTATAATCTTATTACATTTTTTAGCAGTAAGCATAAATCTAATTAATAAATGCATATATGAGCATACATATTTATATATGCATATATATACATACATAGTTTTCTTTCAAAGCCACTCTAAATATAATGACCATATAGAGTCCATGTTTCTTTTAACGAGTCAGAATATGGGGAGGCAAATTAGTGTTGTAATTGTAGTGGCATCCTTCATTCCTCTCTGCTTAATAAATGAATACACTGATATTATTGAGATAATCCCTAACTTAAAAGGGAGTTACCATCTCCCACTAAAGAGGCTAAAAATATAAGATTTTTATTTTTATTTTTTTACTTTTGCAGCTAGAAAATGAGTATATATATCATAGGCTCCTCAATCCGATTGCCCACCCCAGAATGAATCAGAAGACCATGAAGATCCATTTAGGTAATGAATAGCTGCAGTACTTCCATATATAATTAGTTTTCAGAGGCACCAGTGACATTGTTTCTAGGAGCAGGTTCTAGTGCCAATGTGAGTGATATTAGCAGGGCAAGCTATAATTCTCCCCAGGTGCATTGGCAGAAAGACCTTCATTGAACAAGTCTGAATGATTTTGGGCATATCTCCTGGCTACATGGCTTCCAAGCCTGATTTTCTAGTCTTTTAGGAAATTAAGTGTCTTTCTCACTATCATTTTAATAAAGTCTTGCTTACAACTGGGTTGCTTTCATTTGCTTTTAAATGAAAGAAAACCTCACTGATTTGAACATTTCTGCTGGTGGTGATTATAACAATGATCATCAGGGATTGGAGGGAATTTCCACTTGGTTGGAGATAGAAGGTAAATAGCTAGCTAGTATTAAGTGACAAGACTCTGAACTGGAACACTATGAATGCCATAAAAAATGTGAGGACTGTGGCTACTTTTAATGATATTGAAAAACTTAAGAGAAACAGGATTAGAGAAACAGTTTACAAATTAAAGCATGAAACAGAAGGCAGAAACTCACTATTGTGTGGAAAAAATAATCTTATTTTTTGCAACTCTAAGTCTCTAATAGTTACAAAAACAAAACTCAATAGTTACATGGGCGGTGGGATCACAATAGCAATGTTATTCTGGAATCTCCCCAAAACTCCTCCTAAAAACCAAAGAGATCAATCTGGCTAGCAAAGGAAATATTCGACAGATGATATCTTCAATGAAAACTGTGAAACAACATATCTCCATGAACCTCAGGATGTGGAGAGAGGGGCTGTATGACCAAACCACCAATAGCAAGACCAGCACAAAATGAGCAATCTGTTGGAAGGAGTAGCTGGAATGGAAGGGGATCCGATCTACAATCTGAGCTGTGGAATTCCATAAATGCCAAAAATAGAAAATAAAATAAAATAAAATAAAACCCAAAATGGAAAAAAAAATCAACTTCCAGTAGAAACCTGATTGACCGAGTCCAAGGGCATTAGGCAAATCTGGGCTATTTTCTCATAAACTTTAAGTTGTAAGTAATGACAGACAAACAAAAAACACCTTAACTATTTAACATAAGAAGATCAAATAGCGCTGTGGTTTTCAGAAATATCTCCCCAAAATACTCCCTTCCATAAGGACTTAGATTAATTGAGAGAGGAAATTGAAAGAAGAACCAAGTTGAGCATAGCAAAACATCATAGATAAGAGAGAGCAGGTTCAGATTTTAAGGGATGAGGAGCCCAGGAGAGCGAAATTCCAGAAATTACTGTAACAGTAAAATAAATTATCCGAAAGTAGGAGAAGTGATTTGGAAAACAAGGTCTGAATGATTCTGGGAATCACAGATCTGGAGGCAGGGAAACATTCCTGAATGTGACTTAGCTGTGAGAAAAAGAAAAGGTCACAAAAGATTTAATGTTTTGGGTTCCTCACTGTGACAACCTCAGAGAAGATATAAATCTAGAAAGCTGCAAAAGCTTCTCTGGTGCACTCTCACACATGCACAGGTACCCTAACCTAGTGGTTCTCTTACTGGGGAACAGCACCCACTCAAGATTAAAAACCATTCGGGGCGCCTGGGTGGCTGTCGTTAAGCGTCTGCCTTCAGCTCAGGTCAGGGTTCTGGGATCGAGCCCCGCATCGGGCTCCCTGCTAGGCGGGAAGCCTGCTTCTCCCTCTCCCACTCCCCCCGCTTGTGTTCCTGCTCTCACTCTGTCACTCTCCGTCAAATAAATAAAATAAAATAAAATCTTAAAAAAAAAAAAAAAGATTAGAAACCATTCGGGGCACCTGGGTGGCTCAGTCGTTAAGCGTCTGCCTTCGGCTCGGTTCGTGGTCCTGGGGTCCTGGGATCGAGCCCCGCATCGGGCTCCCTGCTCAGCGGGAAGCCTGCTTCTCCCTCTCCCACTCCCCCTGCTTGTGTTCCTGCTCTCGCTCTGTCACTCTCCGTCAAATAAATAAAATAAAATAAAATATTTTAAAAAAAAGATTAAAAAACATTCATAAGAACAGAAGCATTAAATAAGACAAAGAAATCATAGTAATATTAAAGGCTATAATTCCCAATGACATATAACAATTATTAATATCAGTGTACCAACTAAACTAGCGATGTATTTTATTAAAAAAATAAGAAAATAAAAGTAGATACCTACTATAGACAAAAAACAAATTTTAATGCACTTCTCTTACACTTAGATATAAATAATTAGGTAGATGTCATAGGTATATATCAAGCTTTATATATCAGTATGAGGAATAAATCTTCTCTTGAAGAATATATTTGACCACATGTTAGGGGACCAAGAAAACTTCAATAAATTGTAGAACATGTAAATATCACAAACAACTTTCTTTGCAGTGCAACTAATAAGAGACATAACTGGATGACATCAGAAGCTTATTTCCTTTCTCCTTTTGGTGGCTTAGCAGACAGCTGGTCAATTTGACTGAAGATATTTGTACAAAGATAAGACCATTGGCTTTTGTCATCAATCTGGCATGCAAGTTCATTCTGCTGGAACCTTAGTATGAAGACCACAGCCTTTAGGATGTAGAATCACTAGTATCACCTTTGAACCTGGATTCCTTGATCTAGTCTTTGTTATTTGGAGAAACTAAGTGTCCCCCAGTCCCTTTTAGGCTAAAGTACAAACATGTTGAGTGGAACTCATATTTGATCTCAGCTGCCTCTGAGTCAGATGTCCAGGTAGCTGCATCCTTGTTCATGGTGCACCTGAAACAGCTTGGCTTAGTCTATGCTGTGAATTCAAAATTCACAGGACTCGTGTGCTCTGCTACTTCTCTGCTTATATATTTTCCCCCAATATGTTCTACTCTCTATCTGTATTGTCAGCAGAGATATATATCTATGAGCCCCTATCCCATGACAGCAACAAAATTAGAAATTATTAAAATTTTTAAAAAGGAAAGAAAGAGAAAGAAAAAAAAAAGAGAGTCTTGTGTTAGAAAGCAAATGAAAATTACAATACTAATAAATACATTGAAAACTTATTGCATGGACAAAATTAAAATCAACAAAAAAAGACAAACTATTTCAACCTAATTAAAGAAAAGAGGGAGAAAGCACAGATACAGAAAAAGAAAAATGGCAAGGTGGAAGTAAACCTCCAAAATGAAAAAAAATTAAAAATCAAAAAACGAATTTTTTCTGCACTGTTATGTGAATATAGTTGAAAAATTAGATAAAATGGGAAGTGTTCTAGGAAAAAAAATTTTTGCTATATGGACCCACTGGAGAAAGAAAGTCAAAACATAAAATTGTCATAGAAATAGAGTTTTATATCAGTATTAGACATTGGTAGTTTCAGAATTAAATTTGACCGAACTTACAGAGATAAACCCAATGTTCTTAAAAAAGCCCAGAGCATAGAGAAAGAAAACCACATTTTTTTCTATGAGACAAGTATAATATTAATGCAAAAACTGGATAAATGTTCACTAAAAGACTATACTCTTAAATATTATTGCAACAGTATCAAATACAATCAAATATCCCTTTTAAAATAATGCACTATGATCATGTAAGATTCCTCCAGAAAAACAAGCATGATTTGATGTTAAGAAATCTGCCAAGGGGCGCCTGGGTGGCTCAGTTGGTTAAACAACTGCCTTCCGCTCAGGTCATGAACCTGGAGTCCCGGGATCGAGTCCCGCATCGGGCTCCCTGCTCAGCGAGAAGCCTGCTTCTCCCTCTGACCCTCCCCCCTCTCATGTGCTCTCTCTCATTCTCGCTCTCTCAAATAAATAAATAAATCTTTAAAAAAAAAAAGAAATCTGCCAAAAGTCATGTTAATTTATGGTGAAAAAAATATATACTTGATTTTAAGAATGGTAAAAAGCATTGAAGAAAATTCAACACAGATTATTAATTATAATCAATGGGTTGTTTTAAAATTTAAAAAAAATGCATATAATCTCAAAAGTAGACCATGTAATTGATAGAAAAAAAAAATTAGTTTCCCTGCTAACAAGGTAAGCGTGTCCAGTATTGTCACAGGGTTTAGTATTTGTGAGGTAAAATGTACCACAATTAAATAAGGGAAATCTATTAAAGGGTTTAAAACTTTCTCCTGAACAACCAATGGGTCAAAAAAGAAATCAAAAGAAATTTAAAAAATATTTTGAAAGAAATGAATATGGAAACACAGCATACCAAAGCTTATGGGATGAAGCAAAAGTGATTCTAACAGGGAAGTTTAGAGTAATAAACACTACGTGAAGGCAAAAGAAAGATCTGAAATAAACAATCTAACTTATTCCTTGAATAATTAGAAAAAGAAGGACAAACTATGACCAAAGTTAGCAGAAGGAACCAAATAAAGATCAGAACAGAAATAATGAAATAGAGACAAGAAAAACAATAGAAACAACAAAACTAAAAGCTGTTTTTTTGAAAGGATAAACAAAAGTGACAAACTTTTAGCTAGACTAAGAAAAAAAGAGAGAACACTCAAAATCAGAAACAAAAGAGGAGATATTATGATTGATACCACAAAAGTACCAAGGATAATAAGAGACTATAATGAAAAATCATATGCCAACAAATTGGATAGCCTAGAAGAAATGGATAAATTCCTAGAAATATACAACCTACTGAGACTGAATCATGAAGAAATAGAAAATCTGCACAGAATAATAACAAATAAGTAGATTGAATCAGTAATAAAAATCCTGCCAACAACAAAAGCCCAGGACCACATGGTTTCACTGGTAAACTCTGCAAGACGTTAAAGGAGAATTAATATCAATTCTTCTCAAACTCTTTCAAAAAATTGAAGAGAAGGGAAAACCCCCAAACTTATTTTACAAGGCCAGCATTACCCTGATACCAAAACCAGATAAAGACACTACAAGGAATAAAAACTACAGGCCAAAATTCCTGATGAATATAGATGCAAAAATTCTCAACAAAATATTAGCAAACCAAATTCAACAGCATATTAAAAGCATCATACACCATGATCAAGTAGCATTTATCCTAGGATGCAAGGATGGCTCAACATATGCAAATCAATAATTGTATTATATCACATGAATAGAATGAAAGACAAAAATCATATAACCATTTCAATAGATTCAGAAAAAGCAGTGGCCAAATTCAACATCCTTTCCTGATAAAAATTCTCAACAAATTGCATATAAAAGAAGGTACCTCCAAATAATAAGGTTATATATGACAAAAAGTCCAATGACATTTTTCACAGAAATAGAAAGAAAACATGGCTAAAATACGTATGGAACCACAAAAGATGTCAATAACCACAACAATCATGAGAAAGAGAACACAACATGAGGCATCCCACTTCTTGATTTCAAACTATACTATAAAGATATAGCAATCACAATAGTACAGTATTGCTATAAAGGTATACATATAGATCAATGGAATAGAATTGAGAGCCCAAAAATAAACCCAACTAATATTTGGCAGGTAGCCAGGAATACTCAATGGGAGAAAATAGTCTCTTCAATAATTGGTGTTGGGAAAACTGCATATTCAGATGCAAAAAAATAAAATGCTTCTGTACAGCAAAAGAAACAATCAACAAAATGAAAAGGCAACCAATGGAGTGAGTTAAAATATTTACAAATTATCTACCTGATAAGGGGTTAGTATCCAAAATATATAAAGAACTTACAAAATTTAACACCCAAAAAACAATCCAACTAAAAAATAGGCAGAAGACATGAACAGACGTTTCTCCAAAGAAGACATACCGATGGCCAACAGACACATGAAAAGATGCTCATCATCTCTTATCATCAGGGAAATTCAAATTAAAACTACAAAGAAATATCACCTTATACCTGCCAGAATGGCTAAAATTAACAACACAAGTAACAATAGGTGTTGGTGAAGATGTGGAGAAAAAGGAACACTCATGCACTATTGGTGGGAATACAAACTGGTGTAGCCGCTCTGGAAAACAGCATGGAGGGTCCCCAAAAAGTTAAAAATAGAACTACTCTATTATCCAGCAATTGCATTATTAGGTATTTACCCAAAAGGTATAAAAATACTGATTGGAAGAGACACATGCACCCCAGTGTGTATAGCAGTGTTATCAACAATAGCCAAAATATGAAAAGGGCCCAAATGTCCATTCAGTGATGAATTGATAAAGAAGATGTGGTCTCTCTCTCTCTCTCTCTCTCTCTATATATATATATATATAATGGGATATTACTTAGCCATCAAAAAGAATGAAATCTTGCCATTTGCAATGACATGGATGGACCTAGAGTGTATTTTGCTAAGCGAACTAAGTCAGAAAAAGACAAATATCATATGATTTTGTTCATATGTGGAATTTAAGAAATAAAACAGATCAACATATGGGAAGAAAAAAAAGAGAGAGGGAAGCAAACCATAAGAGACAACTATAGAGAACAAACTGAGGGTTGATGGAGGGAGGAAGATGGAGGGGATGGACTATATGGGTGATGGATATTAAAGAGGGCACTTGTTACGATGAACACTGGGTTTTATATGTAAGTGATGAATCTCTAATTCTACTCCTAAAACCAGTATTATACAATATGTTAATTAACTATAATTTAAATAAAATTTGAAATAAACAAACAAAAAATAAAACAGTATGGAGGTTCCCTAAAATGTTAAAAATAGTTCTATGATCCAGCAATTGCTCTCCTGGGTATTTATTCAAAGAATGCAAGAACACTAATCCAAAGGGATACATACACCCTGTCTATAACAGCATTATATACAATAGCCAAAATATGGAAGCAGCTCAGGTGTCCGTCAGTTGATAAATGATAAAGGAGATGTGGCATATATGTATCCATATATAAGAAATATGATTCCACCATAAAAAAGAATGAAATCTTGACATTTTCAACGACATGGATGGAATTAGAGAGTATAATGCTCAGTGAAATAAGTCAGTCAGAGAAAGACAAAATACCATATGATTTCAGTCATATATGGAACTTAAGAAACAAAACAAACAAGCAAAGGAACAAAATAAGAGAGAGAGAGAAATCAAGAAACAGACTCTAAAAACAGAATTATCATATGACCCAGCAATCTCACTTCTGGGTATATCCAAAGCAAATGCAAACAATGTATCAAAGAGATGTGTGCACTCTCCTGTTGCATTGCAGCATTGCAGCATTATTCACACTAGCCAAGATATGGAAACAACCTAAGTGTTCATCTACAGATGAATAGATAAAGAAGATTTTATATTTACATATTTATATATTATATATATCTATTTTACATGTTTATATATTATATATTTATACATATAAATTTATATAGTTATAAACATTATTCAGCCTGAGAGAGAAAGAAATAATGCCATTTGTGATTTGTGACAACATGGATGGCGATGGACCTTGAAGACATTGCAGTCAGACAGGAAAAGCCAAATACTGCACGATCTCACTTATATGCAGAATCTAAAAATATTGAACTTATAGAAGCAGAGAGTAGAATAGTGGTTATTATCAAGAGCTGGAGGTGGGAGAAATAGGGAGATGTTGGCTAATGGGGGCAAACTTCCAGGTAAAGATGAGTACGTTCCGGGGATCTACTTTACAGCATGGTGAAGATGGTTAAAAATACTGTATTATGTAATTAAAAGTTTCTAAGAGAGTAGATCTTAGATGTCCCTACCACAAAAAAGAAAAAATAAATTATTTGAGGTAATAAAGGTAATAATTTTGCAATAATATGTGTATTAAATTATCATGCTGTACACCTTAAACTCATACAATGTTATGTGTCAATTATATCAATAAAACGGGAAGAAAAAGAAAAATAATAACTTTAAACTAATTGAACACTGAAAAATAAAATGGGAAATATTGCTGTCATGAGGGTGAAAAATTTATAACCTTTAAAGATTAAATTTAATAAAGGCCCAGGACCTATAAAGGAAGTTATAAATCTGTTGACAGAAAACTAGCCTCAGCAAGTGAATAGTGCATATTATGTTTACCATTTTCTTAAATGTAAAGATGGTATCTTTAGTATAATAATTCAACTAAATTTGAGATACTATACAAATTTAAAATAGTTCTAATTAAAATATTCTTTGTTTTAAACTGCTCGTTCTTAAAAGTCATATAGAAAGATAAATGCTGGTAGAGAGTTAAGAAACATGTGAAGAATTAGAGCGATGAATTGTTAATGTGCTTTTCAGTTATCAGAACTTAGTTATTAAACCAGTGACCTGTGGAACTGACTATACAATTCAGAAATAGATTCCCCAAAATGAGATTCTAGTATATGAAGAATGTGATATTTCAATTCAGTGGGAAAAGAATAGATTATTTAGAATAAAATAATACAGACTATACAATTGGAACACTATTTAAACCATTTACAAAATCAGTTCCAGTTGATTTAAAACAGAAAACAAAAATCAGTGATGCATACTCTATGACAGAGAATGTTAAAAACACAAAAACCATAAAAGAGGACATATTTGACCACATAAACATGAAAAATCTTTGTGTGGTAAAACATACAAGTCCCACTAAAAATGATAGATTTGAAAAAAAAAAGTGCAACAAAATGACAGATAAAAGTATGATGTCTATAATAGAAAATAAAAGCTTACAGTCTATAAATGGCCATATAAGACAAGTAAAATTGGGCAATGTATATGGATAGTGAATCACAGAATAACAAATGGTCAAGTAACATAAAAAGATGAATTAACTCACTAGAATTAAGGGAAATCACAACAAGATTTTTCTTTATACCTTTTAGACTGAAAAAAATTTAAAATACATGCAGTCAGTGATGTAGGTAGAAGTATAATATCATATACACTTCATAGAAACTATAATTTTACATCTTTTTAGGAAAGCATTCTCACAACATCCTTTAAAAAAAACAATGCTGTGCCTTCAACAGAAGAATCTACTTCAGGAAATCTATCCTTTAAAACAAGTATACCAGTTGGAAAGATTACATGATCAAGGTTATTTATCCATTGTGGCCAGAACTTAAATAAAATGAATGGCCAGTAACAGGGAAATGGTTAAATAAATCGTGTTGTATGTCCACCATTAAATAACATACAGCTATTCACAAGAATAAAGTAGCACTCTACAAGTTGATGGGCTAAGGATGGTGATGGGTTAGATTTTGTAAGATCTTATAAAGAAAAACAAAATGTTCATCAATAAAATGAAAAAGCAACCAACTAATGGGAGAAAATATTTGCAAAATATATATCTGATAAAGGGTAAATATGTATAAAGTGCTCATACAGTATACTATGTACACAATGTGTATAAAGAACTCATACAACACAACAGCAAAAACAAAGGAAAAAAAAGACCAATGTGATTAAAAAAATGGGCAGAGAATCTGAACACACGTTTTTCCAAAGATATACAGACAGCCAACAGGTACATGAAAGATTCAACATCACAAATAATCAGGAAAAGGCAAATCAAAACCAAATGACATATTAGCTCACACCTGTCAGAATGCTATCATCAAAAAGAAAAAAAAAGAACTGTTGGTGAGGATATGGAGAAAAGGGGACCCTCATGCACTGTTGGCAGGAATGTAAGTTGGTGCAGCCACTATAGAAAATAGTGCGGAGATCCCTCAAAAAATTAAAAAAACAGAACTATCATAGGTCCCAGCAATTCAATTTCTGGGTATTTATCTGAAGAAAATAAAAACACTAATTTGAAAAGATATTTGCACCCCCTGCAGATATGGAAACAATCTTAGTGTTCATGGATGGATGAATGGATAAAGATGATGTGGTCTATGCATGTACTGTAATACTATTCAGCAATAAAAATAATGAAATTTTGCTATGTGTGACAACACTGTTGGACCTTGAGGGAATTATGCTAAGAGAAAGACGAACACTATATGACTCACTGGTATGTAAAATTAAGATAACAACAACAAAAACAACAGCAAAGGAAAAAATACAACCTCACAGATAAAGAGAACAGACTAGTGGTGCAAAGATGTGGGGTTACGGTTTGGGAGAAATGCGTAAAAGGGATCAAAAAGCACAAACTTCCAGTTATAACATAATTAAGTCATGGGGACATAATGTACAGCATGGTGACTATAGTTAACAATACTGCATATTTGAAAATTGCTAAGAGAATAGATCTTAAAAGTCCTTATCACACACAAAAAAATGTAACTATGTGTAGTGATGGATGTTAACTTGACTTATGGTGGTGACCACTTTGTAATACACAGAAATAATCGAACAATTATGTTATATACCTGAAACTAATACAATGTGATATGTCAATTATACCTCAATAAAAAATAAATAAATAATTTAAAGTTTTGAAAAGGAAAAATGAAATGCAGAAAAGTGTGTATAAAATAACTCCATTTTGAAAAAAGCAAATTGTGACACAAAGTTATATAGCTATATTATCTATACTATCAGTCTGTATTTAATGAACATGGGGAAAACTAAAGGAGGAGACCCACTAAGTTATTAACCTGGGTTGTCTGGGGGAGTTGGGAGTGATACCATTCAGGTGAAGAGAGTGTCAGGTTAGTCATAGTCTTATCCAGGCATTTTGAGGGTAATGTCAACATTTATGTCAAGTGCATATCACAGAATAAGAGTGTGAAACATTAAGTATAAATCCAGATTTTGCTCAGTTTCATATTATGCTCTGGTTTCTGATCACTGCCCTTGTTTTATTTTCACCTGTTTTCTTTTTTTTTTTTTTTCTTTTTTCATTTCTTGATCAGATGAAGGTAATTTCTTCTTAGCATCCAGAAAAAACCACATATGGCTTAGGGCTATTTACTCTGAACTATCCTGTAAATAAACTTCATTCATTTTTTGCCTTAGTGTAGAATCTCGTTAGTACTTATCATAAACCTAACTATATATCCATTTGCAGAGATAAAAACCTAAAATTTCTTTCACACATGTCAATAAACTACAAATTTGTTTTAGTATCATAAACACGAATTCCTTTATTCCCACATAGAGCTATTTTTCTTGCTTCATTTTATTGGAAATTGTTAAGACAATATATGCCCTAGAATTTGTGGGTGAAAACTATAAGGGTATTTCCAGTGAAATGCAAAGGATACTCATATTCATTGGGGCAATGTCAGTATGAATGGACTTGGAAAATACCTTAACTAATTTCAATGTTTTGTGTGATATTGGACATCTAAGAAACAAAAGACCTGTCTTATTGTGTGACTAACCATATATCCCAAGTTCCCAGGAAGTAAAAGAAAAAGAAGTTTTTCAGGAAGTTATATTGTGCTAATGCAAAATAATATAGTTAATTGAATAAAACAATGTAAATTATATCCACATATTATAGATGAAAGAAAAAAAACATTGCTACTTCAACAGCTAACGCTTGAATTCCTCATAGGTAGGGAACCTATCTTTGTAGAGGAAATAAATTTATAAATACTATTGAATGTGGACTTAACCTCTGATGTATGAAGGAGATAGAAAAAAAGAGATAAATTCTCTATTAGTCAACAGAAATGTATAGGGATGGTGAGAGAAGGAAGTAGGCAGGTGGTTGGAGAATAATGGAGAGAGTAGATAACAAAACATAACAGTGGGCTGCCACTGTGGGAAAAGTTAACTGGTGAAAAATTCTAAATGGTGGCAAAATCCAAGAGTGGATCCAAAGAGCTTTTTAATTAAAAGCATATACTAATATATTTTTTTTTATCTTAGGACCACAACTGTTAGCTGTACAACCTGTGCTTTAACTTTGTGTGCTCATTTCTTCACATGAAAAAAAAGTAATCATTCTAGTATCTACCTGATGCAATTGTCGTGAGATTCAAATGAGATAAAATATATGAATCACTTGGGCTGATGCATTGTAGATATCATATGGATTGGGTTTTATTATTTTTGTTGGTTTGCTTTTATTTATTTAAAACTGTTGCTATTGCTTCAGGTAAAAACCTTGCATTATCCCTAACGTTTCAGTAAAATCTGCCACAAACATAAATTGTAGGAATAGTTGGGCTGGGAGTAGCAAATCAAAAAAGGAGCTGTATAACATGACCTTATTGGCTTTATGCCAGAGACAACAGGACTGAAACACTGAAAGTTGAATAGTAACATTTCATTAGTCAAAAAACCCAGAACTGGAATTGACTCTGTTAATATAAACTTTTCATAATTTACAGATATTTGGAGGAAGGTTTTGGAATACCCACAACATGTGAGATGGAGGAGATGCAAGCTAATTTGTTTAAAATCTCAAAGAAAGAGTGTTTTTGCATAAAATTTACACAATTTTTTTTAAAGATTTTATTTATTTATTTGACAGAGACAGGGACAGCGAGAGAGGGAACACAAGCAGGCTTCCCGCGGAGCAAGAAGACCGATGCGGGGCTCGATTCCAGGATCCTGGGATCGTGACCCGAGCTGAAGGCAGACGCTTAACGACTGAGCCACCCAGGTGCCCCCACAATTTTTAATTAAGGTAGTTCATTCACTTCATTCAAGAAACATATTAATTAAGACGTTCAGGTACTGTGCTAAACACTGGGCATATAAATATTTAATTCTTGCCTTCAAAGATCTTAAATTTAATGAGAAAGAAAGATAAGAAAAAATTGCAATAAACTGACACATTTTTAAGGTAGAAATATTCAGCTAGCAGTATAGTTCTGACTATAACAAGCAAAATCAGACCAAATGACAAGATGAAATTGATGTGTTTACATTCATATCAACTATATTGCATAATTGTTATACATGTACTTTATTGTAAAATATTTAGCAAAAATGAAAAATTAAAAAAAAACCTCGTTATTATAGATGAAACTAAGAGCTGGTTCTTTGAAAAGTTTTACAATTTAAACCTTCAGAAATACTGTTTAATGTCCACAACGAAGCAGAGTGTGGAGTATTATAAACTTCTAAAAAGGAACAGAACTGTAAATATGCTATTGATTTAAAAATTACAATTGAGGGGCGCCTGGGTGTCTCAGTAGGTTAAGCGTTTGACTCTTGATTTTGGCTCAGGTCATGATCTCAGAGTCGTAAGATCAAGCCCCGCATGGGATTCCAGGCTGGGCATGGAGCCTCCCTGGGATTGTTTCTCTCCTTCTCCCACTGCTCCTCCCCTCTGCTTCTCTCTAGTGTATGCTCTCTCTCTCTCTCTAAACAAACAAACAAAAAATTACAATTGAATTCTATGAATAAGTTATAATAATGAATATGAAAACTCAGAAAATGTTATAAGTCTTCAAATTACCAGAATAAGTAGAACGTTTTATACAATAAAGTTATTTGAAGAAATTAAATCAAAATGTAAAATTGCCTGTTCCTGAGCCAAACACTTACAAATTGAAGAAATAAGACAAGGCAGAAACAGTTTTAAAGTCAAATTTCACCAAGTCACCAGGGGCAGATCGATTCCATGTTATACAATTTGTTACGAGAATTAATGGAGGCGACTCAATTAATTTTACATGGCTAGTGTGTTCATAGTACCCAAATTAGGTAAGGATTTTTTAAGAAAATAAAAACAGAGCCATTTTCACTTATAAACAAAAATGCAGAAGTCATGAATACAATATTACCAAATCAAATGTATCAAAGAGGACAAAATTATAAAACAAATAGAAAATTATTTTATTGGATTTAATTCTCAATTATGGATGTATATATGAATGTAAGTATATTATATATTATGCACATATGTCATATATATTAGCATAATATAGAGAGGCTACGTTTTTAACTTTTGAATAAGGAAGTTCATACTCAACAAGATAAAAAAAGAAGAAAAAAATTATAAAATTTAAGTTAAAATTTATAAATTCTAAAGTCACCATAAATAAGTTTAAAAGAAAAACACAGACTGGTTGAAAAATTTTGACGTATATAATGGATTGAGGAAGAATATCTTTAATGTGCCATAAACTACAAATCCACAAGAAAGAAACAGGATA
Organism: Mirounga angustirostris; assembly: GCF_029215605.1. Classification (NCBI taxonomy): domain Eukaryota; kingdom Metazoa; phylum Chordata; class Mammalia; order Carnivora; family Phocidae; genus Mirounga; species Mirounga angustirostris. The sequence continues at coordinate 50,728,192 of NW_026991709.1, read as the reverse complement.
TATAACACAGATTATTAATAGATAGTTTAAAACAGTCAATATGCATTTTAAATAATTTAAACAAATCTTTAACTTTAATAGTAATTAAGGAATTAAAATGAGATAACTTATTATATCGGTACAGGTTTAATTTAACCTAAATTTTCATTTAAAATAATGGTTAGCTAGGGTGCCTGGGTGGCACAGTTGGTTGAGTCCAAATCTTGGTTTTGGCTCAGATTGTGATCTCAATGTGAGATCGAGCCCTGTGTCAGGCTCAGCACTCAGTGAAGCATCTGCTTATGACTCTCTCACCCTCTGCCCGCCCACCTCTCTAAAATAAATAAATAAATCTTTAAAAAATAAATAAAGGGTGGGGAAAATATTACTCTTACAGAGTAAGAAGGTAAAGTGGTGCAGACATTTTGGAGGACAATTTGACTGTATAACCAAAAATGAAAATGCATAGACTAAGAATAGTAATTTTCTAGAAAAAATATGCATATGAAATTGTATAAAAGTGGATTCATTATTTTTTTAAAGTGGCTGAGTTAGACTTTATTTTTAAAATATATATATATATATATCACTTCTTATTTATCCATTCATCAGTGTCGATGGACATTTGGATTCATTATTCTAATTTTTTGCAAGGACATATTAGATATAATATCAATGTGTATCTATAGAAGAACTATACAAACAGTAGCATACACATGTCATGTGGATTTTTAAAATAAGGTAGATATATGTAGCATCACTGATGAATCTCTAGAACATATTGTTTAGAACAAAAGGAAGTTGCACGTTGATAAAAAAACACTCTAACACATTAATGTAAAACAAATAGCTCCGACATTCCTACAAAAATGTATGAATGGTATATCATCTATAATATACGTGATATTTTTAAACACATCAAAGTTTCTAAATGAATAAAGGCTGGAAGTAATGATACCAAAATGATACCAGTACCACTTAAAAGGAATTAAAGCCAAATTTATATATATAGTATAATGTTTCAATGTTCACGGAAGAAAAATGCTTTCATATCTTACTTGTATAATTAAAACATAAAACTTTTAAATCAACTCTGCATCCCTTCATAGACACACATGTGCACGTGCGTGTCCACACACACACACACACACACAAACCACATTTTTAGAATACATCTGCATCCTTACCTACAGTGTCACAGTATTTCATATGTTCACAACAAAACATATGTATAAATTTATTCAACAAATATTTCCTGAATGCATACTATGTGCCAAACATTATTTTGGGCATTGGGGATTAGTAAACCAATAAATAAAGGTCTCACTGACCTTAATTTCTAATATTTAATATAAATGGGTGTGTGTGCAGAGAACCTGCCTAGGGAGAGTTTATTAGTTTGAATTTAAATCAGAAGCCAAATTGGCTCTATTGCTAATGAGTAAACTATTACAGCTGGTGTTTTTCCCTCTCTAGTTTCAGAAGGTGATTTGAAAGAGGAATGAGAATGAATAAGCAGGATTTTTTGCATCTAGGTCTGGGGAATTTTTATCACTCTTTTCATCAAAATAAGACCACCCATTTCTGCTACCCTAATCTTTTAGAATCATTTTAACTTACAGCTGTTGTTCTGTAACCTACCCATTAAAATCATGAATTATCTCAGGTTTAAATTCTCAAAAGAGAAGTTTAAGAAATGAAAGATAATGTTGTGATGGTAAAGGTATGTCCATTAAGCCTAACAATGTTTTATTGCTACATGCCTTTCCGAACATGAACTCTGGCAATTCTGATATACTGTGGTGGGTGAAACTCCCCCACTGAGAGTCGCTGATTTAGAAATTCTGTTTCTAAATGAATGGAGCCAAATATGATTGTAACAATTCTTATGCATGCTGAGTTTCCTATATATTATGTTCTCTGGTGATAGTTATGTCACAGCATAGTATTTTAAACCCAAATATCTATAAGAACACAAGGACAAACATGTAAAATAAAGAGAAGCAATTATATTTAAGAAAATGCGGGTTTGGAGGATTGTGTCAAATCAGAAAGTACGTGCTCCATCTAAAAATATAGTTAAGCCCAATTTTATTTTGATAAAATATTTCTGAGTATTAGTTTATTCTGCTCCCCCTGACTCTCAATGTGTTACCTTCATGTTCTACAGTCTCCCTTCCCATGGTGTCCCCTTTTTCTATTCCAGTACAGGTAGATAATTAGAACTGGGTCCTAAAAAAAAAAAAAAAGAAAGAAAGAAAGAAAGAAAAAGGGCGCCTGGGTGGCTCAGTTGGTTGAGCGACTGCCTTCGGCTCAGGTCATGATCCTGGAGTCCCTGGATCGAGTCCCGCATCGGGCTCCCCGCTCTGCAGGGAGCCTGCTTCTGCCTCTGACCCTCCCCCCTCTCATGTGCTCTCTCTCTCTCATTCTCTCTGTCTCAAATAAATAAATAAAATCTTAAAAAAAAAAAAAAAGAACTGGGTCCTTTGTTCTTGCCAAAAGGAAGGTATATTGTATGGCATAAAGCACAAAGAAGCTTGATTTCCATAACTTTGTTTTCATAACTTTTATTGGAAATAAGAGGATTCAATTTCTAGAAAAAAAAATTGAAAAAAGCAAGAGAAAGTGATAGCCTTGTAACTCTACCTCAAATCTCATTATAAACAAAGATTTGCTGGTCAGGGAGGAGGATAAGTAGAAGGGGTAAGAGTGTGGTGTGAGAGATGGTAGAAGAACACCTGTCACCATTGCCCCATGCAGAATTTTCTAATAGTCAAATATTAAATTAGCCATTTTTTTCTAAGAGTTTTTCTGATAGTCAAATATTAAATAGTGCATTTAGACAGATATTGCCATCAACAGCCTTGTAGAATTTCCCATATCACAGGTATGGGAATGAAGTGGGAATATCTGTGGTCCTCAGAATGTGGTGAAGTGATAAACATATCATTCCCTGGCTCAAGCATAGCTCAGAATCGAGGGGATCTTATCTTATATTGATATAACCTAATAATCTAATACCAGAGACACTTTCAAATAATTAACTGGTACTATACTTATCTCTCAGAATCTAGCCACATATGTGATGAAGATATATGTGTAGGGTAAGGTTGAAAAGTCTGAAGTTAATGCTTTCCGGCAACCTCACAGGATGGGGTTTGAAATTTCACAATGTAATTTAAAAAGTGAGGAACCACTCTTGCATGAGAAAACCCATCTATTTTTATTGGTATAAAATAGTCAGAATTCATTCATTCTTAATTTTATAAAATGGGATTAAAATAATTTTAGTAAATTAAAAAATTTTTTAAGATTTTATTTATCTGAGAGAGAGACAGAGAGAGAGAGAGCACAAGCAAGGGGAGCAACAGAGGGAGAGGAAGAAGCAGGCTCTCCACTGAGCAGGGAGCCCGATGTGGGACTCCATCCCAGGATGGTGGGATCATGACCTGAGCTGAAGACAGACGCTTAGCCGATTGAGCCACACAGGTGCCCCAATTTTAGTAAATTTTTAAAAAAGATTTATTTATTTGTTTGTTTATTTATTTTTGGGAGGAGAGAGAGTGTGAACAGGGGTAAGGGCAGAAGGAGAGAGAGAGAATCCTAGAGCAGACTCCTTGCTGAGCAGGGAGCCCAATGCAGGGCTTATTTGCAGGACCCTGAGATCACGACCCAAGCCGAAATCAAGAGTCAGCCACTTAACTAACTGAGCCACCCAGGCGCCCCTAATTTTAGTAAAATTTGAATAACTCAGGAGTACATGTCCTAAAAGTACATGTCTTAAACTATTCTTTTAAATTTGGGGTATTTCGATTCATAATATTACTCAATATTAAATTTAACATTCTTAATGAATTAAATATTAATTTGCGTAATAAAAATTCCATATTCTCTACATGCATTAGCTATAACTAGAGAATTTAAAAAGAAATTTTAATAAAGCATATATCATGGCAGTAAAAAAAAGAAATGTATAGATTTATTTATAGTAACACTCTATTTAAAGTATTCTCAAATTTACCCTGGAACAAAAAATACAAAATATGTTTGAGCAAACAAAAGAAATTACATGGAGTCTAACCTTTAAAATCTCATGCCCTTGCCTCAGTGGAGAGCCCTCAAGAGTATTAGCTTTAATTATATACACATCTAATAAACGTGACTAATGGCATTTTCTTCCCATTGCCAATATAGCCATTTTAAAGCAAACTGTAAAGAGTAAGCTTAAGAACTTGAAAACCATAACTGGCTGCATCCATTTAGTGTAAAGCACCATATCTGCTCTATCCATCTGCACCTTCAATTTGAAACCCCATGGGACAGAACAAATTTTCAGAAAGAAATATTTCAGTCCTCTGTGGATATAGTAACCAATGAATGCAATGAAATAATCACTGTAAAGCTATGATTTTCCATGTCAATTCTCCAAATGGATTGTTACACTTTTTTTCAGTCCAAACTTAGTAACAGAATTTTTTCTATTTAGTTTTAAGAGACAAAAAATAGTTTTAGTAAACAATAAACTTTATATACATTATTAAGATGGTTTTATTAAGATATTTTTCTTTTTTACAAATATAATTGGTTCAATTAGAATTCATTGGGACTTTAGAGGTCATCTAATGCTAATGCTCTTCTTCCAATTAAACTAATTTCAATGTGTATTTTATTTTTCACTACCATTTTAACTTGAGTAATTTTGCATTTATTATTTCTTCAATCACTTAATAAATATTTACTGAGTATTTAATATGTGCTATATCCTAAGTGTAGTTCTGGGAAAATGTTAGAAATAAGACATATAAGCATGGCCTTGCCCTTGTGATTTTACTCTCTAGAACCAAATAGAAATAAGGTAACCAGAAATTACATAGTAGGGCATGGGAAATTACTGAGGAGCTTTCATGAAGGATAGTACATGATTTGTCTTTGTTTTAGACTGAGATCAACCTGGACTGCAGTGTGAAAAATGGATCAGAAGGGAGCTAATGGGAAATTAGTGAGACCAGGTAAGAACTATATGGAAGAAACAAGAGTCAAGCACATATGTGTGAAAAATAGTTGGGTTAGGCAATGAGTTGGATGTGACGTGACAGAAAGAGTGATGAACTAGGGAAGACTCCCAGACTTCTAATTTGATGGTATCATTCATGATACAAGGAATGTGGATCTGGAAGCAAGAGGGCATAGGAAATTTTAAGAAATATTGACTTTGAGGCACCCATGGGATATCTCAAACTGAATATCCAAGTTAGATATGAAGCACTAAGTCCCAGAAGTCAGCTCTGAGCATAGAAATTTGGGTGTTAAGGAATTTGTGGTGGTGAGTTAGTTTATACACAGACATTAGGTGGAAAAAGAAGAAAGTGGGCTTAAAGTAGAGATTTTTAAAAAGTATTTATTATCTTAAAAATTCTTTACTTAATATGACAATGCAAAAAATATTTCACTATGTTCATCGATATTAATTATGCTAAACTTGGTTTGCACATATTTCTGGATGTTATAATAGGAACAAATATCTGGAAACACATTGAAAATGTTGAAAATACTTCGATTTAAATAAATGCTAGAAACTGTTTACTTTTGCTGTATTATATTTTGTTTCTATATTATTTTATGAACTCCTATCCAATGAATGACATTTTCTACTTGAATCGTCTATGTCATAGTGAACTTAACATTTCCAAATTTGAACTCACAACATATCTTCCCTTCCCTTCCTTCTAATAACTCCTCATATTTCCCAGTTTCCATCAACATTTTTCAGAGGATCTTTGTTCAAAAATTTGGAGCTACTCCTACTCATCCCAGTCTTCCTTGATTTTTCTCCTCTATATCCGATTAGTCATTGTGGCTGTAAAGAAATTTTTGGAAATATTTCTAATCTTCATCTCTGCTTTCACTGTAGCTTTGGGTCCTCATATCTGACAACTTTTTTTTTTTTTAAGCAACCTTAGAGCTGCTTACTCAAATTGAAATTATTCATCTCTCCACCACTCTGATGTCATATTATCCTGTTTCTTTCATTAAGTGTGTTTTCTGCTCAAAAGCTTCCAATGCCTCCTTTATATTTTTTATCATGCTCAAAGTCATCCATATGGTCTTTGGTGTTCTTCATAGTCTAATCATACTCTAACATATGATCTTATTTTCTTCCCCTCATATAAAACGTACAGACTCATTTCAGCTTTTCCAATTTTACATGCAATCCTTTTGCTTGAGTTGCCATTTTCCTGAACTGAATCCTTTCTGCCTCAGTTCTAATACAATTCATTCTTCGAGACTTAGTTCAGATTTAAAGTTTCCCGTATCCTGCTCTGCTCATTGTACCTGTTACTCATCCTTTCCTATTCAGGACTGCAGAACTAATGGTTTTACCATATGTGTCACAGTACCTTTGAAAGTCTTAGCTGTAAATTCAGGGTAGATTGTAGATTATTCTTCTTCCCACTTTTGTAGCTGAGAATAACCTCACAGAGAAGTTATTGTTTACAAGGGAATACTATTGAATGGCAGAGGCTCCGTTTAAAAATAAGTTGTTTGACTTGTGCCTATGCTTTTAGCTAGAACTATCTTCTGATTTTCTTTGTGCAGAGCTCAGATCTCAATATAAGGGACATGTTAAATACTTTTGGAAAAATGAATAAAAAATCTTGAAATAATCAATATTTGGTATTGGAAGTGTCTTTTATATAATTTCAGCCACCTCTCAAAATGAAATACCTTATAATCTCAGGGTTTTTGTATTTTTTTTTTTTGCCTCTTCACATCCTTACCCTCCTCTTCAGATGCATGAATAATTTTCCAATAGGACAAATGCTATTCTTACTACAGGTTTAATGAAACCAGCAAAGCTAAAAGATCCTGAATACTCAGCAGTGACAGCTTCAGTAAGCAATTAATCTCCAACAGTTCACCTACCATGTATGAACTTCAGAGCTCAGTTCAGCACCTCACATGACTGTATGTCCTAATTCTCTCCTGGAGGAGAAAGTCTACAAGCCAAAAACAGAACATTGGGAATATAGTAAGAAATAAATGATGTAGATAAAACAGCTTTTCACCTGTGAAAAAATATGAGCACATTTTTATAGAAAAAAATAATTCTGATCTTGGAACTTTTTTGATTGGTTAGTTTTCAGCTTGCCTCATTTTCACCCTCTGCTAAATAGGTTTAATAGTATTTGTGCATTACAGAAGGACACTATAGGACTTAATTAAAGCTTATAAAACAGAGAGGGAGACTCTTTGTAATTACCTTGCCACTCACTTTTGTCATATAACATCCCTCAAGGGGACCATGTTTTTTATCAGTTGTAATATAGAAGAAAGCCACAGAACACCATGTGATATAATTGTGGAAAAGGCTTTTATGCAGCCATAAATAAGTAGCAACATAAGGCAATGCTTGGCAAGATAAAACCCCAAGTATAGAAATGCTGCAAAAAAATGTAACACCAGACTTTGTCACTGTGTCAGTTTCTCCCCTTGCCTACCTAGAGCCTATTCTCAAAGGCCAGAGTGCAGAGTGCTCCTTTAAAAATGCTAGTAGGAAGGGGAAAATGAAGGGGGGGAAATCGGAGGGGGAGATGAACCATGAGAGACTATGGACTCTGAGAAACAAACTGAGGGAGTTAGAGGGGAGGGGGGTGGGGGGATGGGTTAGTCTGGTGATGGGTATTAAAGAGGGCACATACTGAATGGAGCACTGGGTGTTGTTATACTCAAACAAGGAATCATGGAACACTGAATCAAAAACTAATGATGTAATGTATGGTGATTAACATAATAAAATTTAAAAAAAGAAAAAAATATAAGACTTCTCACCATGAAAAAGAGAAAGTAGTATGTGAGGTAATAGATGTGTCAATTAATTAGATGGGAGGGAATCCTTTGACAATGTATAGTTGATCAAATCATCACATCGTACACTTTAAATGTCTTACAAGTTTGTCAATTATCTCAGTAAAGCTGAAAAAATATGACTAATAACAGTATTTTGCTTCTCAAACCCCTAATACTTTCCCATCTCACTGAGAGTAAAGCCAGAGACCTACAGGAACTCCCTGCAGAAATATGCAAGAGTTATTTCAGATCTCTCTCTTTTTTTTTAAATTTTATTTTATTATGTTATGTTAATCCCCATACATTACATCATTAGTTTTTGATGTAGTGTTCCATGATTCATTGTTTGCGTATAACACCCAGTGCTCCATGCAGAACGTGCCCTCTTTAATACCCATCACCAGGCTAACCCCTCCCCCCACCCACTCCCCTCTAGAACCCTCAGTTTGTTTCCCAGAGTCCATAGTCTCTCATGGTTCGTCTCCCCCTCCGATTCCCCCCCTTCATTTTTCCCTTCCTGGTCTCTCTTACCTCGCTAAACACACAAGCCATTCTCTCCCAAATCATGCTGGCTTCCTTGCCAGACAAGCATCCACCCTATGGATTCTGCACCAGTACTTTCCTAAGCCTTGAATGCTCTTCACCTGATCTCTGCATGGCTCATTTCCCCCATCTCTCCAGGTTTTTACACAAATGACACCTTAACACTGAGCTCTTGTTTGCATACCCTATTAACAATTGTACTCTGACCTTTGCTAATGTTCTTCCTTGCTCAATTTTTCCCTAGTCTGTCTCACCATATGACAGACTAAAGGTTTCAATTGTTTATTGTCTTTTTCTCCCCATGAGGTTACAAGCTCCACAAGCATAGGGATATTGAGTCATTTTGTTTACTGACTTATTCCCAGTACCGAGAAAACCTCCTGTCACAAAGTTGGTTTCCTGAGGTAAACATTTATTGAATTAATAAGTGAGATGGAAAAATTACAAATCTCAGAATAGAAATGAGGTAGCATGGAACATAGTCAATCAGAAGTTTTCCATGGGGTGGGAGGGGGATGTCCAGGTGAATTTACAGACAAAATCTTCATTTCACATATATTATTTGTTGCTATACTTAAAATCATATGATTAGACTATTACATAATTTAATATTTTTTTAAAATTTGCACATGTAACATCTCCTTTTATGGAAAGTAGTACAGAAAAGATGGTCCCATATCTCATAAGAGCCAAGAAAATAATAAGACTTTTTTTTAAAGTGGGATATCCTATACTGAACTCCCTACTCTTACATCTTTATTCCCAGATTACAAATAGAAATATATGGATTTTAAAAATCATGTTAAAATGGAAGGGATTTAATCAAATAAATCTTAGTTTGATTTAATAATTAGATGTGTATACCAATTATGGAACACAAATTTATACATGGAGTATTGCTTTTATTTATAGCATTAAAAAATCAGGGTGTAAAGGGAAATATAACTAGGCTCTGGTAATATTTAAAATCATGTTATATGAAATAGGCAAAGTAAAACAAAGTAAGAAAGCAAAACAAAGTAAAGCAAAGCAAAACAAAGAAAAAACAAAAAGTACAGGGAACTGCACACCTTTCACCCCTTACCACACACCATTAAATACATTTATGTATCATACGGAAGATAAATTTGTTTTGTTGGTCCCTAAAGCAATAGGCAAGGACCAGACAAAGGATAATATATATTTAAGGAAGAACATGATGAGAAAATTTCCCAGTCTGGAATGGCATACTAGGGAGGTAGTACATTTTGTACCGCTGAATATTTCCATATATAAACTGATTGAATTCTACGTGGGGTAAATTGGAACAAGGATTCAAGTATTACAAGGGACGATAATTCTGCACCATTAATAACTCCTTTTAATTTTAAATACAATTTATTTACATCACATTATCAGTAATTGGAGGCAAACGCCAGAGAAAGAATATTTTGTCAAAGCCAGATTTCTGATGTGTTATATAAGAATACATTTATAATTTTTTATAAATTTTATTCATTTTGAAAGAATATAAAATTTAGAAAAATGAACTAAATTGTATAAAATATGCTCACCCTTCAATTCCATTTCTGGAAATGTATCCTAGATTATTGCTAAGATATATACCACAGCATTGTTTATAATAGTGAAAAGTTACAAACCATTCACATTTCTAAAACTGGTGCATGAGTTAAATAATTTATGATATATCCAAATATTTGACTAACATATAGCTATTTAAGTAATGTTTGAGGAAAAATATTAATGGCATAGAAAGGTGCACAAGCTATATATACTGTTAAATTTTTTTAAATCTGCAAAACTATTTTGTATGGTATAGTTACTGGTGGTTGTAAAAATTTGCTTATCAGTGAATTCATTAACTAATACTGAGTGCCTATAATGTGTGACCCATAACATAAGTTTCATCCCATTATACATACACATATACGCACAAACATATTGGTATAAAATAGAGAATATTTACAAAAATGATAGTATTTTTTTTTCTGAGAGCAAATTAGGGATGGTTTATTTCATTTTAAAAATTAGTTCAGTTTTAGGGCACCTGGGTGGCTCAGTTGTTAAGCATCTGCCTTCAGCTCAGGTCATGATCCCAGGGTCCTGGGATCGAGCCCCGCATCGGGTTCCCTGCTCTGCAGGAAGCCTGCTTCTCCTCCTCCCACTCCCCCTGCTTGTGTTCCCTCTCTTGCTGTATCTCTCTCTGTCAAATAAATAAATAAAATCTTTAAAAAAATTAGTTCAGTTTTAAAATAAATGTATAACCCTATTATAATTATGCTCAATTTGGTGAACTAAGAGAGAGGTCACTTTATTCAATTTTTTCCTTACTTTCTGACTTTCAGTTATTGACCAAGCCAGGCTGATTCTAACTTCAAAGTATTTGCAGAATTACTCTTTCTCTTTACTGAATATTTCAACATTCTAAATTTCTGTTTCCAGATTTATTGCCCTCAATAATGTCTGCAATGTTAACTATTTAAATGTAATTTTGCTGTCATTCACCATGATATGTCACATGGGAGAGAAAATAGGAGAAGATGATGGATATTTTGAGAACGGGCCAAAAAATTTCTTAGATCATGCATTGATCAGTAGATTTCTTCTCCACCACTTTTATGACAGTTGTCAGAACGTCAACACAGAGATTTGGAGAGTATTTTACAAGAATATAATAAAATCACATTCCGAGAGTCTTGTCTCACTTAGCTTATTTGCATAGCCAAGACAGATAAAGTCCTACCAAATATTTAAAAGGCAGAGATTTCAAAATAATGGAATTTGTCACATTCTGATCACATATCAGCAATTATTAACACAGAGAATCCATATATTTTTCTCACTTTACTATCTATTTTAGACAATGTAATCTGTAAACTGTATGTTTCTAATCCGAGTTACTGAAGAAAAAGAAATTACTTTTTTTTAAGATTTTTATTTATTTATTTGACAGAGAGAGAGACAGTGAGAGAGGGAACACAAGCAGGGGGAGTGGGAGAGGGAGAAGCAGGCTTCCCCCCGAGCAGGGAGCCAGATGCAGGGCTTGATCCCAGGGTGCTAGGATCAGGACTGAGCAGAAAGCAGATGCTTAATGACTGATCGCCCCAAGAAATTACTTTCTTAAACCTTTCTGGATAACTTGATATCTACACTTGTCTTCCCATTACATTTAGCACCAAGCTATCTAGGAAAAAGTTTACTAAGCCAGAACAGGGTATGATTAATATTCTAATTGAGTATCTTGGCTCTTCTAGTTAGTTACTAGATTTATGTACACGTTACAACTCAAAGACAAATTCTGGTGTTGAGTTTTACCTAAAAATCACTGTGATGAGGTAAAAGAAGCTCACTGTACTAAAAATTTCAGTTCTACATGTTATTCTTCATATTTTTTTGTATTATTATAAAAGATTTCCTTCAGTACCTCTCTACCAGAAATAACTGTTTATAATTTCATGGTAGTTTTTTTTATATATATATAGAATATTTGTGTGGAATCAAATAAGGGATGTGACTTCCTTTAATTTCCAAAGAGCTTACTCAGTTCAGCTACTAGATTTAATTTCTGCCAAGGCAAATACCAGACAACACCCTTACCTGTTCTATTGTACTTCTTTTATTCTTTCTTTTCCTGAAATAGACACATTTGTGATCTCTTAAAAAGTGCATCTGTAAGGGTAAGGATGTTTTAAAATAAGGCTGGTAGACTAGAAACACCAACCGAGGATTTTGTATTAAGAGAAACATGTTGCTTGATATCTATTTTCAGTTTCCAAAGAAAACACCATTTATTAATTTTATTGCAATATATATTGGAATGAGCATTTCACCTTTTCATCTTTACCTTAGAAAATTGTACTTTTTAAATTGCTGCCTCCAAATCAATAGACTCCAGAAGTGACATTTAAAACATAATTTTAAGATCATACACTGAAGTCATGTCCATATCCATATGCCCGATTGAGTCTAGTAGCTAGGCAAGTATTTCAGTTCTGATTTAAATTTTTCTGATTTTGACTTTCAGATCTCATCAATGGAACTTCACCACAGTCAATCCAGTAAGGTCATTATTATCAGAAATGTTTTACCATAACTATATTAATGGTTAATTGGATCGAACATGTAGAAATTGCATTGATCTCACAATGACCACAACATAGAAGAGAATAAACCTAAAACAAACTATCTATTTCTGTGAATGAAGATTGCTTTTTTCTATATACAATGGGTATAAGAAGAATTGGGGTTATTAATTTTTCTTACTAGTAAAATTGCATTATTAATTGTAATATGTAAACAAAATAAGTAATTTATTCCCATTTCCTTTATTAGAGAATTACTTTTGTAAGCCTTTTTTTTTTTTTTTACTTTTTTTTTTTTACCACATCTGGCTTAAATTTAAGACAAACATGCTTTCTGATTTTACCACAAATCTACTTAAAATATACTCAAGACTGAGTCAGTTACCATTTTTTGCAAGGTCTGACATGAACTATCTATGCATTGGATATTTTTACATTCATGTGTTCACAGCACAATCAGACACATGTATGTGCAAACACCATATACACATAGATACATAAACACCAATCTGTATCACACTGTAGTCACACACACACACTCACACACAGAGACCAGCTGTTATTTCACTAATTAATAGTCTCCTACAAGGACTTTGGTTGACCTGTCTCCAGTTATTGATTTTTTGGCTATTTCACTTAGACCAGAAGGAAATAGGTAGTGATTCAATTTCCTATTACTCAATTTAGAAGTAAGGAATTAGTGTCACAGCGAAGAAACAAGAAAGCACATACTGGGTAAAAATGAAATATGGTATATCTTGTGAAGCTAGATGGAGAAAAGAGATTGATAAGAACAAGAAAAAAGATCTGAAAAAGGTAAAAAGTCTTGATGAGAAAGGGTAAAGAAATGACTATGAAATATGACAAGGTAGACAGAGGAAAAGAGATGGGATTGAATAAAGAGATTCAGCAAGCAAAATCTTTATATTTTTCTCTCAGAATGGCTTTCCTTCCACATAAGAAGGGAGAATATTTGCAACAGGAATGAAGAAACATGCATTTTCCTCTGGCATTTTTGGAGTTTGATTCTGCCTCTTCTCTATTAAATTCTTTTTTTTTCCTCTGTTAAATTCTTAAATGTAATGAAAAAAGTAAGCTGACAAGGCTGAAGAACAGGTCAAAAAGAGAGTTCAACCATTTGACATACTTTTTATGGTTCAGTAAAACCCCTCTTCCATATCACCATCTTCAGCCAACCTCAAGTACCAATGAGTTGCTTAGAACATAACTGACCTAAAATATTTCATTTCTAGAAATATATTTTAAAAATTATAACTCTGTTTGAAGTTCTTTTTCTCTTATTTTGTAAAAAAGACACACATTCCCTATGTTGCATAAAACATTTTTATCAGATTTTTCTTAAGCTAACATGCTAGCTGGTAAAATAGTCTATTAATTATCAGAACTAATCTGCTTTCTATTGTTTTTATTGGATACATGTGGCCAGGGAGCAGAAGGATAAGGATATTTTATTTCTCTTTTTATTTGTTTTTCAATTTACAACCATCTGGCACAAACCTGAAACTTGTGGCAGGAGTCCCATTAAAAGGAGGAATACAAAAACATGAACAAGGGTTATTTTCATAACTGAAGATTTAGACTGGGTTCACATACTTATGGAGGCTTGGTTGAAAGATCTAGCATGATTACATATTTCAGAAATCTGTGCTTCAGGCTCTGTCATGACCTACAAAAAGAAGTAAAAGTTGGTGACTTCTCCACAGGAAAATAATAGATTATTAAATGGGGACTCCTTATTAATTAGTGATTAAGGATACAAGTCTGAAATCAAATAATTTGGATCCCTTTTCTGCCATACTTCAACCGTATACCTGTAGGCATTTCACACTTTCCTTATATAAATGAGGATCATAATACTACTTCCTTAAGGGGTTGGTTTGATGATTAAATGAGAAAAATGCATGAAAAGCAATTAGCACTGTGCTCAGCTCTTCTAATTTTTCAAAGAATGTGTGTCATTACTACTTGAGAAGAAAAAAATGGCTTTAGTCATACACTGAGGCCATAGAACTCTGTCAAAACTTTGATTTACAAGATTATTCTTCTATATGTGGACTGAAATGTTAACACTGAAAGGAACGTTAAACAGTAATTTGTCAGGTCGTACTTCCACTTAAACTGAAGAAATCTGCAAGTGAATGCCATACAAGAGAAAAAAGGAAGAAAGAAAAAAGAATAAGAAAACTGAATAAAGTACAAAATGATACATTTTGAACTTATGTGAGAGCTAAGGTTTCAAGGCAACCAAATGAACTGAATTTCTAAGTGTACCAAACCCCTCTGAGGAGAGATAGAGACACACAAAATGTCTCAACATTGGTAGAGAATAAGAAAAAGAAGTGGAAACCATAAAAGCAGATAGAAAAAAAAAAAAACACCCAAGACCGAAAACCCCTGAAATTTTATTAAATTCTTAAAAGCCAACTGTAGGCTATTGTAAGAGTTTAAAATCCTTGGGAGACCCAAACAAAAAGAAGTATCTAGGGCGCCTGGGTGGCTCAGTTGGTTAAGCGACTGCCTTCGGCTCAGGTCATGATCCTGGAGTCCCGGGATCGAGTCCCATATCGGGCTCCTTGCTCAGCAGAGGGTCTGCTTCTCCCTCTGACCCTCCCCCCTCTCATGTGCTCTCTCTTTCTCATTCTCTCTCTCTCAAATAAATAAATAAAATCTTTAAAAAAAAAAAAAAAGAAGTATCTAATTTAAGGACAATTCTTTTCTATAAGCTTCTGTCAGGAAGCCATTAGAATTATTAAAGATACAGTAAATTTATTAAATTTCCCCCTTTAGTGTCACAGGCATTTATGAATGCTAAAGTTTGAGGCTGGATCTAGAGTTTCTGGAGAACCCAATGTCCACTCTGGGCCCTGTTTGAATCCAAAATGACAAATGTCTGCCATTGAAATACAGGAACAAACCGTACCCATGCACCAAATTTTCTTTTTTCTTTTTTTTTTTAAGATTTTATTTATTTGACAGAGAGAGACACAGCGAGAGAGGGAACACAAGCAGGGGGAGTGGGAGAGGGAGAAGCAGGCTTCCCGCGGAGCAGGGAGCCCGATGCGGGGCTCGATCCCAGGACTCTGGGATCATGACCTGAGCCAAAGGCAGACGCCTAACGACTGAGCCACCCAGGTGACCCCATGCACCAAATTTTCTAATATGTAGCAAACTCTGTCTACTACAGGGGGTAAAGCAGAAAACCCCCAACCCAAGCTCCAAGGAAAAGCCAACTGCTTCTGAGAGAAGAGTAATAAATTCAGCTCCCACCCCTACTTTTCATGTCATTAACACTGAGCAAAATTTATCTGCTGCTAGAGGATAGCAGGACAACTGCCTTTGTCTAGGATTCTTCACTAACGCAAAGCAGAGGTTTACGGTCCCTGAAGGAAGGCCAAGATACCCACCTGTGTTCTAGAGCCTACTCTGAGTTGGGAAGAGCTTGTCTGTCACTGACAGAAGTGCAGGTATATTGGGAAATCCCATCACCACAGCTCAGGTGTATAAGAATTGACTGCAACTGAAGCTGGACCAGGACTGAAAAGTCCCTATTCCCACCCCACTTCCACAAGAAACTTTAAATGAGATAAAATGAGTATAGTCTACTGTTTGGGTTGGGGAAAGAGCTTAGAAAAAGATCCTCTGTGTTGTTTTTGTATGTCCAGAGCCTGTTGAGAAACCCTGCATCACATTAGGCCTTCCACTAAGTGCTAAGGAAACAGCAGTGGTCCAGACTGAAAAGGTCTGAAGTCTGTTATATAGTCAAGGTAACCACAACACCGACAAAGTCAATCCTATCTAGAGCGTACTGATTCAACTCACCACAATGATGGCCTAACAGAAGGAGGAAAGGGTCCATTTCTGGACATAAATGTTATTTATGTAGGCCACTGCTTTTCCTTTATAAACAATGTTTGGCAATTTATAAACAAAATTATAAAACACATGGGAAAAAAGAAAAATATGCATTATTATGAGAAAAAATTGTTAAGACAATTAAATTTAGAGATGATCTAGATGGTAAAACTATCCATAAGGGGCTTTAAAATAACTACAATGAATATGTTTCAAAATCCAGTGAAAAGCTAGACATGAATGAATAGGTAAGAAATTTCAGTAGACAGATATAAAAAAAATAAATAATCCAAAATGGCAGAAATGAAAACTATGATATGATCAATGAACACCATTTTTATGAATTATTTTTATACTCTACATAGCAAAGAAAAGAACCAATTGTTTTGAATATATGTGAATAGAAATAATCCAGCAGAAACACAAAAACAGAATAGTGGGGGAAAAAAACAGAACACAACATCATCTCAATATCGAACAGTCTAAAATGTCTATAATTGCTGTCACTGAAAGAGAAGAAGGAAAGAGTAATAAGAAATAAACATTTTCCAGCATAAATGAAAGATTTAAAAAACCACACATTGAAGAAGATCTGAAAATCCTAAGTAGGAAAAGTAATAACACTAAAAAAAGACCAACCAATGAATCAAATAATAGCCACATAATTTTTTGACTGCTGAAAAACAAATGTAATGAGAAAAATCTTAAATGAAATCAAAGAAAAAGTAATTATTTCATCCAGTGAAATGAAACTTCTTGTCAAAAACGTCAGATATCAGTGGAGAGACATAAAGTACTCAAAAATATTTTAGAATTCTCATAGTCTACTAAACTAATTTTTACAAATGAAATCAAAATAAAAGAACTAAAAAGGGGGGAGAGAATTCATTGCCAGCACTCTTAGACTAAAACAAATATTAATGGGAGTTCTTTAGGTAGAAATAATAAAATGGCAGATCGAAATTTGAGTTATAGAAATAATGAAGAGTATAGAAAATGGTAAATATTTGGGTAAATATAAACTGAATTTTCTTTATTTTTAATCTCTTTAAATGACAAGTGTCTCAATAAAAATAGTAACTATGTATTGCGATTTTACAATATACATAAAATAAAATATGTGACAAAAATACTACAATGCATGAGAGGGAGGAATTAAATTATGCTCTTGTAGACTTATTATATTGTGTATGAAAAGGATGTAATAATAATTGAAGGTAGTCTGTGTAAGTTACGGATTCATGCTATAATTTTAAATAACCCTAAAATAATATTAAAATGTATAGCTAACTGGTCAATAATGGAGGTAAAATAGAAACATAAAATAAGCTCAGTCAATTTAAAAGAGCCCCAAACAAGAAGAAAAGATAAATAAATAAAATAGATAGATGATAGATTTAAAACCCAGCTATATCAATAATTACATTAAATATCAATGATTTAATGCTTCCATTAAAGGCAGATATTATCAGATTTGAGTTTTAAAAAATAAGAGCTAATATCATGACATAAAAGGGCAGGAAAATGATAATACTAATCAACAGAAAATATTAATGTCATTCAAAGGAGACTTTGGAAGAAGGAATTTTACTAGGGATAAAGGCGGTCATTACAGAAAGGTAATGGATCAATTCATCAAGAAGATACAACAATCCTAAATGGGTATGTGCTTAATAACAGGGTTTCAAATGAATGAAAAAATAAAAACTGATAGAACTGAAAGAAGAGATAGACAAACGCAGAATTATGGCCTGAGATTTTGACACTTCTTTCTTTGTAACTGATAGAACAAGTAGATCAAAAAACAGAAGTATATAGAAGTATATAGAAGATTGAAATAACACTATAACCAACTTGACCTAATTGGCATTTATAGAAAATTCCAATTAACAACAGCAGAAAACATGTTCTTTTTTTCTTCTAATAAAACACGTTCTTTTCTAATGTAAATAGGACATTCACTGAAGATGTGAAACTAACACCTTATTAAATCTGAAAGAATCAAAATACTATAAACCACATACTCTGACCATAGTAGAATTAAACTATAAATCAATAATAGAAAGACATATTGAAAATGCTAAAATATTTGGAAATTAAAGAGCTCACTTGTAGATAAACTGTAAGTCACCATTGGAGTGAAATCACTAAGGAAAATAGAAAATATGTTTTGCACATAAAAATAAAACACAACATGCCAAATTATGTGGATTGCACAAAGTCAATGCTTAGACAGATATATGCAGTTTAAATACTTGTTTTAGAAAAAAGAAAGATCTCAAACCAGATCCAAACTTTCAACTTAAGAAACTAGAAAAAGATGAGCAAAGAAAATACAAACTCAGAAAAAGGAGGGAAAATTTTTGAGGTAAAAGTAAAAGTTAATGAAATTGGGAACAGGAAAATAATAGAAAAAAATCAATGAAAGCAAAATATATATTTGGAAATAATTAACCCAAGTGGTAAATTTCTCACCAGACTTTATCAAGAAATAGAGAAGTTACAAAGTATCAATATCTGAAATGAAAATGGGACATCTTTACAAATTCTACAGAATTTAAGTGGATAATATGAAAATGTAATAAAAAATCTATACCTATAAATGTTAAAAAATTGATGAATTGCAAAATACCTTGAAATATACAAAGTTCATTTCAGGAAGAAATTAATAGCTGAAAAGTATGTATCTTGAATTTGTAGTTACCTCTTCCCACAAAAAAAACTCCCAGTGCAATAGACCTCACTGTAAGTTCTACTATGCATTAAATAGACAAATATCACTTCTACACAACTTTTTCTAGAAAATAGAAGAGGAGATACATCCAAGTCATCTTATGAAGCTCACATTACCCTAATACCAAAGCTAGACAAAATAATTATAGTAAAAATAATTCAATATACCTTATGATAGAACCCCCTGGGTCACCTGGGCGGCTCAGTCAGTTAAGCATCTGCCTTAAGCTTAGGTCATGATCTCAGGGTCCTGGGATCGAGCCCCATGTCGGGGTCCTGGGATCAAGCCCCACGTCGGGCTCCTACCTGGTGGGGGTCTGTTTCTCCCTTTCCTGCTCCCCCTGCTTGTGCTCTGTCTCTGTCAAATAAATAAATAAAATCTTTAAAAAAAGAACCCCCCCAAATTCTAACAAAATGCTAGCAAATTAGATCAGTAATCAGTTATATCCTGATAAACCCATCATAAGTGGAAAATACCATAAGTCAAAAATCCATTTGATACGCTTCACTGAACATCATGGCTTAGTCTACTCTACCTTAAATGTACTCAGAACAGTTACATTAGCCTACAGTTGGGCAAAATCATCTAACACAGAGCTCATTTCATGATAAAGTGTTGAGTATCTCATGTAATTTATTTAACATTGTACTGAAAGTGAAAAACAGAATGTTTATATGGGTACAGAACGGTTTAAGTGTATCAGTTATTCACCCTCATGATCCCCTGGCTGAGTAGGAGTTGCAGCTCCCCACTGCTGCCCTGCATCATGAGACAGTGTTGTACTGCATTTCCTTAGCCCAGGAAAAGATCAAAATTCAAAGTACAGTTTCTACTGGATGTGTATCACTTTCATACCATTGTACATTTGGAAAAATTCTAAGTAGGATCATTGTAAATTGGGGACCATCTATATAGAAAAATTATAATATATAATGAAGGAGGCAAGGGTAGAGTAGGAAGTTTATGGCAGGAATTCAAGATTGCATCAAAATTCAAAAACTTGTCAGTTTTCACCATTATCAAGAAACAAAAGACAAAACGAAACAATCTTATCATCTTAGATACAGAGGTAGAAATTGATTCACCTAATGAAAAAAATGAAAATTTTCAAAAAACAAAAATTAAAAGATCTTCCACAATCCAAAAAAGAAAATAAAAACATACCTAAGAGAAATGCACAGCCAGCATAATTAATGGTGAAAACTGAGTATGTCTGTGAAGATTGGGAACAAATCAAGGATATATACTCTTGCCTGTTCTATTCACCACTGTACAGGATGCAATGAGTACAGTAAGTATAATAAAGTAAGAAAAAGATATAAAAGTCCTACAACTGGTATGGAAAAATTAAAGGCTTCACTTGTGGCCAACATGAAGTACTCATAGAGAATCCTAGGGGATGAAAAAAAAATCAACTACAATTTATAGATGTGATCACATGTAAAAGTTCATTAAGCCAAAATCAATTTTCTGTATACTAGCAACAAAATAACTGGGAATTGAATTGAAAAATTCTTCATATAATAAAGTAAAAAAATAAGAAATATTTAGAAATAATTTTAATGTGCAGTGGATCAGAAGACTTAGTATTGCTAGGATTCCAGTTCTTCCAAAATTACTCTATTGAGTCAACAAGACCTTAACTTCCCACTAGTTTTGTTTGTTTGTTTTTTAGAATTTGACAACTTGATTCTAGTCCATATATGAAAACTCGGAATGACTAAAAGTAGCCAAAATAATTTGAATGACAGCATTAATTGAGGATGTACACTAATTGGCTTTAAGAAAGACCAAAATTTTATAATAATAAGGACATCATGGAGTTATCAAGATAGACACACAGATCAATAGAACAACATATAGTCCATAAATAGATCCTCACATACATAATCAATAGATTTTTGAGAAAGATGTCAATACAATTCAGTGGAGAGAGGATAGTCTTTTCAATAAATACTGATGGAATAATTAATTATATTAATAAATATATATCTAATTTTGGAAATAGTTTTGGAAATATACATATATAAAATTGAATCTCTATCTCTACGCTAAGCCACATTCAAAAAAGTTAATCAAAAATGGAAAATAGACCTAAATATTAAAACTAAAATTATAACATTTCTGTAAGAAAATAGTAAAAGTAAATCTTTGTAGCTTTGCATTTTGTTTTGTTCACCCTATGGAGGAAGTGACTTGTTCCAGATGTTGTGGTACACAGAATGATGGCCCCTCAAGGATATCCACATCCCAATTCCTATGACTTGTGAATATGTTATGTTATAGACAAAGGTGAGTTAAGATGCAAATAAGATTAATGCTGTTAATTAGCTGACCTTAAAATAGGGAGATTATCATAGATTATCTAGATGAGCCCAACATAAAAACATCAGTTCTTAAAACTGAAATAGGAAGACAGAGGGATCAGAGTAAGAGAGATTTGAAGATTCTATACTGCTGGCTTGAAGACAGAGAAATGACTATCAGCTAAGGATTGCAGGTGATGTCTAGAAGTTAGAAAAGTCAAAGCAATAAATTTTCTCCTGGACCCTCCATAAAGGAATAAAGCTATGCCAAAACATTAATTTTAGTCCAATGAAACTTCTATTACACAGAACTATAAGATTTGTGTTGTTTTAAGCCACGGTGTGGTAATGTGTTACAGCCACAATAAACAATTAATACAGATATCGAGACTGATGATGTCACATATGCACCAAGAGGGGATGAAAATATTTATTAATTACATAATAAAGCTTTCTGGGGAGATTGGCGTAGGCTCTCAAGTAACTTCAAAAATTGAGAGAGCAAAGAGGGAGATTGGTTTGGGGGTTTTATTGTGGCTAGGAAGTGGAGTTAGGGCTAGGGTACTTGTGTGCACCACGGGGCTTGCTTTCTTTGAACTTCCAGTCAGCACCAAAAGAGAAAGCACCTGTAATTTCTTACCAGCTTTCCCTCCCTCTCCCTCTGCCTGCTGCTTCCCCTGCTTGTGCTCTCTCTCTCTGTCAAATAAATAAATACAATCTTTTTAAAAAAAGTGTTCTTACACATGAATAATAGTAAGAAAAATAATCAAAAATATAAACAATGTTTGAAATGGCATATCAACAAAGATATACAAATATGCACATGGAAGGATGTCCAACATCATTATGCATCAGAGAAATGCAATACCTCCACATATCAACTAGAACAGCTAAAATTTATTTATTTTATTTTATTTTTAAGGTTTCAATTTTTTCTTTAAATTCTAGTTAGTTAACATGTAGTGTAATATCAGTTTCAGGAGTGGATATTAGTGACTCATCACCTACATACAACACCCAGTGCTCATCACAAGCAGTGTCCTCCTTAATAGCCATCACCCATTGCCAATTCCACTGCTCACCTCCCCTCCAGCAACCCTCAGTTTAGAACAGCTAAAATTTAAAAAGACTGATAGTTTCAAGTCTTGGTGAAGTTGCAGATTAAATAGAACTCTCATACATTGTTAGTGGGAGTAGAAAATAGTACAGATATTTTGGAAAACGGCTTGAAAGTTTCCCATAAAGTTACACAGACAATTAACCTATTAACTTGTGACATCACTCCTAGGTTTTACTCAGGAGACATGAAAATATATGACTACACAAAAATCTGCAAATAATTATTTATAATAACTTTATTCATAATAGGTAAATACTGGAAAAATTCCAGGGTCCAACAATTTGAGAGTGAATAAAAAAATTTAGTATATGTAATGAACTAGTAATATATGTGACAAAATAGTTGATATTCAAAAACATGTTAAGTGAAAGAAACTGGATATAAAAGATTAAATATGATCTGAATTCATTTATATGACATTTGAGAAATGGTAAAACTAGAGGGAAAGAAAGCAGGTAAGTATTTGCCAAGGATGGAGGTGAGGGAAACAGATGGACTAACAAAGAGACTGATGGTAAATTTTCAGGGCTATGAAAATATCTCATATCTTAAATGTAATAGTGTTTACATTACTGTATATACCCGCCAAAATTCATTAAACTCTTCCTTTAATAAGTTAGATTTTCAATGTAAATTATATCTCTCTAGATAGATGGAGCAAATGGGGCAAAATGTTAAATATGGAAAGTGTTGTACATGTGTGTTCATTGTTCCATTCTTTCAACTATTCCCTATGTTTGAAAATCTGCTATGCTAAAATAAATGAGAACTATAGGTCTTTGGAGTAAAAAAGATTTGCAGTCAATTCCCAGCCAACTTACTAACAAGTTCTTATGTTTAAACCATATTTCCCCTACCGTTAAAGTAAGGAAAACAATGCCAAACTAGTAGGGTTATGCAGATTAAATTAATCAACTTGTGTAAAGTACCTCTAATATAATGGATGCCTAACACATGGTCCACTAAATTTTCTGTAAATTTTTTCAGCTCCCTAATTCACTTTGTCAGTGATGTCTTACTACCATAGAATATGAATAACATTATCTTTTCTTGCATAAGTAGTCTGCAGGATGTCTATTTAAGTATTTCAGAATGCTTCCTTGTATCCAAATATTCTTTCCACTGCTACATGTGATAGAGCATTGTTATCGTTCATAGTTTTAAATTAAATATTGAAGGGTCCTGTAAACATAAATATGTATTATGGGGCATAAACAAAACATTAATTCATGATGAAATAGAGTATAAACTAGTTGGATACAGGGAACAGAACTCATGATTCTTTCGGTTTTATTAGAACATTTGCACCCAGTGTAGATGCTCTAATACAAATCCCTGTTACATGCAAAAACCTGGAAAAGTTGGTACTATTCTTTTCTATTCTTTCTTTTAATGCCACTTTCTTCTTTCTCCTGCACCCCCTTCAACCCAATCCTTTTAATACTAAAATTTTCTTTTTTCTTCACCATCTACTTCAAATAATACTTGTCATAAAGCCTCTTCTGATCTTATTTTAATGATCCTGTTCTCTACCCACTTCACCATCCTGACCACATATAATCTCTTCCTTTGGTAAATTTCCATAGCACTTTTATTTTACTTTCAAAACTCTACACTGGAAAAACAGAAGGACTTGCATCATTTTACTCATTCTACCAGATATTAGTCACATAACATTCAGAAAGTTACATAATATGGAAAGCTCCAATTTTCTCATCTTTAAAATGGATATAAAATTACTTGTTCTATTCCTTAACATGGTTAAGATACATAAAGAACGAGGTTGCTGAACAGATAAAAACACATTTTTACTCTCTAGTGGGATACTATTTTGAAAAAAACTAAGTGAAGAATGATGATAAGTGGGTATGTAAAATTCCCATGGTCCAAATACTGGAATCTGAATTTGACAGAAGAGAGCTGGATCCAAGGGAACTTCTGGATAGGGTAAAGAGACAACACAGCAAGGATCTGCATAGGCCATAGATTAAACTTTGGAATAGAATAATGACATCAAATTCAATGGCAGAATAAAGAGATAAAAGCTCTGATTAAATGCCTGAAATATTCTGCTACACACACACACACACATTGAAACACACTTAAATTCAGAAACAATTCTAGTAAAGAGAGACAGCATCTTGGATTAACTGAGACTGGATTCCCTAAGTTACAGAATGGAGGTTTAAAGTATGATTAGGGCTGACATATAAAAATATATATATTACATAAAAAATGTCTCTATTTTCTATATGCACACCTAATGAATTAGGCACCGTAGACAATATAATGGGTTCAATGGAGAGGACACTTTAGATATTTCTGAGTTCAAATTCCACTTTTTCCACTCACCAAAATAAGTCACTTCGAACAAATCCTGTAAAGTCCTTGACTTTAAGTTTCCTCATCTTAGAAATAAGATAATGTTAGGATCTAATTCATTAGGTCATTTTGAAAATATGAGATAATAGGTTAAAATGTTAAAACATGGAACAAATGGATAGAAAAGTATCCAATAAATATACTCTACTATTATTGTCATTGTTGTTATTATTATTTAGGATGAGTCTTTTTATTCTGCCTGGTATAATGTGCTTCCCATCTCATTAGATGATCATTTTTTATTACACCATCAGTTTTATACTTACTTTACGTCCCATTAATATGAACGGCAGCTTGACCAGAGAAGCTACCCAATAAGTGTTTATTGAATTGAATTAAGTCACCTGAATTTTTTAGTCACTAATATATTTCCATTAGTTGGCTTATAAAATTCACTGCAAAGGGCCGAGGCCTCAGGGAATACAATATAAGGCAAAAGAATTTTGATGAGGAAGGAAAAAAAAATCCTCTTGGGGTATTTCAGCAAGCAGAGGATTCAGTAGATGCCTTTAATAATCTGAAAGCTGCATTAGCATAATGCAAAATAATGCCAAGGAAAAGGTGCAATGAGAAAGAAGGTGAAAGACACTTTACAGTTTTTGCCTACATTCAGGGTGGAAATCTTGGTGATGTATAAATCTAACCTAAGTTCTTCACCAAAACCCATACCCCACATCCCTTTTAGGAAATAATAGAGCAGGGAGTATCTAAGTTTTTTTATACGGCTTGCAATTATTCCAAGTCAGTTGTCTCTTTCTCCTTCCAGGCCTCTGTGGAGTGTTCTAAACACTTGATCCTAAGAACAAACTTGATTTGTTTTAATTTTGGTAAAATATGTACAACATAAAATTTTCCATTTTAATCATTTTAAAATGTACAATTCAGTGGCATTAACTCTATTCACAATGTTGGGTAACTATTACCATTATCTTGTTCCAGAAATTTTTGTCATCCTAAACAAAAGTGTTTTACGGGTTGAATACCCACTCCCTATTTGCCCTTCCCACAGTCCGTAGCAAATATTATTAATTTCTGTTTCTATAGATTTAACTATTTTGGATATTTCATACAAATATAATTATACAGTATGTGGCTTTTGGGTCAGCTTCTTTCACTCAGCATAATATTTTTTTGTGGTTCATCTATGGCGTAGCACGTATTTCATTCCATTTTATGGCTAACTAATATTTCTCTGTATGGATATACCACATTTTGTTAACCCATTAATCCACTGATAGGCACTTGAGTTGCTTACATTTTTTCACTGAATAGTTTTGCTAGAAACATTTGCATACAAGTGTTTGTTTGAGGATCTCTTTTCAATTCTTTTGGGTATATATCTAGGGCAGGATTTGGCAGGCTCATATGGTAGTTCTTATGTTTAATTTTTTGGAGAACTGCCAAAGTGTTTTCCACAAAAGCTGTACTATTTTGTTCTCATCAGCAAATGATGGTTCCAAATTTTCCACATCTTTGCCAACACTTATTTTCCTTTTTGTTTTATTATGGCTAATCTAAGGAAGTGGTATCTTATTGCAGTTTTGATTTGCTTTCCCTCATGACTGATGCTATTATACACATTTTCCTATGCTTGTTGGTCATGAGTGTGTGTGTGTATAACATATATAGTAAAATGTATAACAATAATATATAATATGCAAAATATAAAATATATTTAATATATAACATAAAAATAATGTAAATATATAATATATATAATATAATGTAACACATATATATATTTAGAGAAATGCCTATTCAAGTCCTTTGCTCATTGTTTCATTGGTTTATCTTATTACTATTGTTAAATAGTAGGAGTTATTAGACTCTTACCATATATATGATCTGCAAATATTTTTTCCCACTTTATGTGTTGTCTTTTCACTTTCTTGAAGTAACCTTTGATACAGAAAATTTTAAATTTTGATGAGGTGTAATTTGTAAATTTTTTATTTTGTTGGTTGTATGTTCTGTTTCATATATAAAAACGTCTTGCCAAAACCAAGGTCCTGAGGAGGTAGTTCTGTCTTCTTCAAAGAGTTTTATTGTATTAGTTCATATTTAGATCTTTGATCAATTTTGAGTTAAATTTTGTTATGTTGTGTGAGGTAAGAATCCAACCTCATTGTTTTGCATCTCCTAGCACAATTTATTCAAGAGATCACCATATGGTTGATTTAGGTACCCTTGCCAAAAGTCAACTGACCATAGATGTACGGATTAATTTCTGGACTCTCAATTCTATTCCATTAATCCCTATATCTAACCTTATGCCAGTACTATACTGTTTTTAATTACTGTAGCTTTGTAGTAAGTTTCAAAATTGGAGAATAAGTCGTCCAACTCTTTTTTACAAGATTGGGTAGGCTATTCTGGATTCTTTGCAATTCCATGTGAATATTTTTTTTACTTTTTTTATTATTTTATTATGTTAATCACCATACATTACAACATTAGTTTTTGATGTAGTGTTCCATGATTCATTGTTTGCATATAACACCCAGTGTTCCATTCAGTACATGCCCTCTTTAATACCCATCACCAGGCTAACCCATCCTCCTACCAACCTCCCCTCCAGAACCCTCAATTTGTTTTTCAGAGTCCATCATCTCTCATGGTGCATCTCCCCCTCTGATATTCCCCACTTCATTCTTCCCCTCCTGCTTTCTTCTTCTTCTTCTTCTTCTTCTTCTTCTTCTTCTTCTTCTTCTTCTTCTTCTTCTTCTTCTTCTTCTTTCTTCTTCTTCTTCTTCTTCTTCTTCTTCTTCTTCTTCTTCTTCTTCTTCTTCTTCTTCTTCTCTTCTTCTTCTTCTTCTTCTTCTTCTTTCTTCTTCTTCTTCTTCTTCTTTCTTCTTCTTCCTCTTCTTCCTTCTTCTTCTTCTTCTTCTTCTTCTTCTTCTTCTTCTTCTTCTTCTTCTTCTTCTTCTCCTTCTCCTTCTCCTCCTTCTCCTTCTCCTTCTTTCTTCTTCTTCTTCTTCTTCTTGTTCTTGTTCTTCTTCTTCTTCTTCTTCTTCTCTTCTTCCTTTCTTCTTCTTCTTCTCTTTCTTCTTCTTCTTCTCTTCTTCTTCTTCTTCTCTTCTTCTCTTTCTTCTTCTTCCTCTCTTTCTTCTTCTTCTTCTTCTTCTTCTTCTCTTTCTTCTTCTTCTTCTCTTCTTCTTCTTCTTTTCTTCTTCTTCTCTTTCTTCTTCTTCTTCTTCTCTTCTTCTTCTTCTCTTTCTTCTTCTTCTTCTTCTTCTTCTTCTTCTTCTTCTTCTTCTTCTTTCTTCTTCTTTTCTTCTTCTTTCTTCTTCTTCTTCTTTCTTCTTCTTCTTCTTTCTTCTTCTTCTTCTTCTTCTTCTTCTTCTTCTTCTTCTTCTTCTTCTTCTTCTTCTTCTTTCTTCTTTCTTCTTCTCCTTCTTCTTCTTTTTACATATACTGTATTATTTGTTTCAGAGGTACAGATCTGTGATTCAGCAGTCTTACACACTTCACAGCGCTCACCATAGCACATACCCTCCCCAATGTCTATCACTCAGCCACCCATCTCTCCCACCCCCACCACTCCAACAACCCTCAGTTTGTTTCCTGAGATTAAGAATTCTTCATATCAGTGAGGTCATATGATACATGTCTTTCTCTGATTGACTTATTTCGCTGAGCATAATACCCTCCAGTTCCATCCACATCATTGCAAATGGCAAGATTTCATTCCTTTTGATGGCTGCATAATATTCCATTGTATATATATACCACATCCTCTTTATCCATTCATCTGTCCATGGACATCTTGGCTCTTTCCACAGTTTGGCTACTGTGGACATTGCTGCTGTAAATATCAGGGAGCACATACCCCTTCAGATCCCTACAATTGTATCTTTGGGGTAAATACCCAGTAGTGCAATTGCTGGGTTGTAGGGCAGCTCTATTTTCAACTTTTTGAAGAACCTCCATACTGTTTTCCAGAGTGGTTGCACCAGCTTGCATTCCCACCAACAGTGTAGGAGGGTTCCCCTTTCTCCGCATCCCTGCCAACATCTGTCATTTCCTGACTTGTTAATTTTAGCCATTCTGACTGGTGTGAGGTGATATCTCACTGAGGTTTTGATTTGGATTTCCCTGATGCCGAGCGATGTTGAGAACTTTTTCATGTGTCTGTTGGCCATTTGGATGTCTTCTTTGGAAAAATGTCTGTTCATGTCTTCTGCCCATTTCTTGATTGGATCATTTGTTCTTTGGGTGTTGAGTTTGATAAGTTCTTTATAGATCTTGCATACTAGCCCTTGTTCTGATATGTCATTTGCAAATATCTTCTCCCATTCTGTTGGTTGTCTTTTGGTTTTGTTGACTGTTTCCTTTGCCATGCAAAAGTTTTTTATCTTTTTTTTTCTTTTTTTTTTTATTCTTATGTTAATCCCCATACATTACATCATTAGTTTTAGATGAAGTGTTCCATGATTCATTGTTTGTGCACAACACCCAGTGCTCCATGCAGAACGTGCCCTCCTCAATACCCACCACCAGGCTAACCCATCCTCCCACCCCCCTCCCCTCTAGAACCCTCAGTTTGTTTTTCAGAGTCCATCGTCTTTCATGGTTCGTCTACCCCTCCAATTTCCCCCGCTTCATTCTTCCCTTCCCGCTACCCCCTTCTTCTTCTTCTTCTTCTTCTTCTTCTTCTTCTTCTTCTTCTTCTTCTTCTTCTTCTTCTTCTTTTTCTTAACATATATTGCATTATTTGGTACAGATCTGAGATTCAACAGTCTTCCACAATTCACAGCGCTTATCTTGATGAAGTCCCAATAGTTCATTTTTGCCCTTGCTTCCTTTGCCTTTGGCAATGTTTCTTCTTCTAGGAAGAAGTTGCTGCAGCTGAGGTTGAACAGGTTGCTGCCTGAGTTCTCCTTTAGGATGTTGATGGACTCCTGTCTCACATTTAGGTCTTTCAACTGTTTTGAGTCTATTTTTGTGTGTGGTATAAGGAAATGGTCCAGTTTCATTCTTCTGCATGTGGCTGTCCAATTTTCCCAGCACCATTTGTTGAAGAGATTGTCTTTTTTCCACTGGACATTCTTTCCTGCTTTATCAAAGATTAGTTGACCATAGAGTTGAGGGTCTATTTCTGGGCTCTCTATTCTGTTCCAATGATCTATGTATCTGTTTTTGTGCCAGTACCATACTGTCTTGATGATGACAGCTTTGTAATAGAGCTTGAAGTCCGGAATTGTGATGCCGCCAGTTTTGCTTTTCTTTTTCAACATTCTTCTGGCTATTCGGGGTCTTTTCTGGTTCCATTCTCTACTCAACTCTATGGTCAACTAATCTTCTTATAGTTTTCTGAGTACATATTCTTTGCCTCTTTGGTTAGATTTATTCCTAGGTATCCTATTGTTTTGGGTGCATTGGAAATGGGATCAACTCCTTAATTTCTCTTTCTTCTGTCTTGTTGTTGGTGTATAGGAATGCCACTGACTTCTGTGCATTGATTTTATATCCTGCCACTTTACTGAATTCCTGTATGAGTTCTAGCAGTTTTGGGGAGGAGTCTTTTGGGTTTTCCACATAAAGTAGCATATCATCTGCAAAGAGGGAGAGTTTGACTTCTTCTTTGCCAATTTGGATGCCTTTGATTTCTTTTTGTTGTCTGATTGCTGTGGCTAGGACTTCTAATACTATGTTGGTGATAGTGGACATCCCTGCCATGTTCCTGACCTTAGGGGGAAAGCTCTCAGTTTTTCCCCATTGAGAATGATATTCACTGTGGGTTTTTCATAGATGGCTTTTATGATATTAAAGTATGTACCCTCTATCCCTATACTCTGAAGAGTTTTGATCAAGAAAGGATGCTGTACTTTGTCAAATGTTTTTTCTGCATCTATGGAGAGGATCATATGGTTCTTGTTCTTTCTTTTATTAATGTATTGTATCACATTGATTGATTTGTGGATGTTGAGCCAACCTTGCAGCCAAGGGATAAATCCCACTTGGTCATGGTGCATAATCCTTTTAATGTACTGTTGGATCCTATTGGCTGGTATTTCGGTGAGAATTTTTGCATCCATGTTCATCAAGGATATCGGTCTATAATTAAAAGGATTATTGATTTGAGATTTTTCTTTTTTTTAATGTAGATGTCTACAGCTATATATTTCCCTCTGAGCACTGTCATGGATATGTCTTCCTTGGTGATATGTCTGTTAAGCTCTTATGCCCATATTTTAATTGGAGTATTTGTCTTTTTGATTTTTAATCATTCTATAAATAGTTTGTATACATCTTGTATCTATATGTATTTTGAAAATGTTTTCTTCCAGTGTGACTTTTGTTTCATTTTATTAACAATGTATTTTGAAAACAGAAGGTTTTTTTTTGTTTTTTTTTGTTTTTTTAATTTTAATAAAGCCCAACTTACCATTTTTCTCTTTTATGGGTCATGCTACTGGTGTTGTATTTAAAAACTCATCACCAAAACCAAAGTCAGGAAGATTTTCCTCCTATGTTTTCTTCAGGATATTTTATACTTTTGCATTTTCTATTAATTCTATGTTTCATTTCTAGTTAATTTTTATGAAAGGTGTATGATCTATGTCTAGGTACCTTTTGCTTTTGCATGGAACATTTCCAATTGTTCCAAGACCATTTGTTGAGAAGGCTATTCTTTCTCTATTATTTGATCTTTGCTCCTTTGTCAAAGATTAGTTGACTTTGTTTATATAGGTCTTTATAGAGGCTCTTTATTCTATTTCATTTATTTTTGTGTCTTTTTTGTCTCTAATAGTATACTCTCTTGATTACTATAGCCATAGAGTAAGTGGTAATATCAGATAGTGTGAGTCATCCATCTTTGTTTTTCTTCTTCCTCTTTAGTATTTTGAGGGCTATTCTAGTTCCTTTGCCTCTTTCTATAAACTTTAGAACCTGACAATATCTACAAAATAACTTGCTGGGATTTTGACTTTGAATCTGCAGGTCATATGGGGAGGCACTAACATCTTAACAATAGTGAGTCTAATCCATTAAAAAATATTTTTCTATGTATATGGATCTTTGATTTTTATATGTGCTTTGTAGTTTTCAACATAGAGTTCTAATGCATATTTTGTTAGATTTATACCTATTTATTTAATTTTTGAGAGTGTTACTATAAATCATATTTTTTTTTAAATTTCAAATTACAGGCAGTTGTTTCATATTCTTTACCTTTTTTAAAGATTTTATTTATTTATTTGTCAAAGAGAGAGAGAGAGCACAAGCAGGTAGAGCTGCAGGCAGAGCAGACAGAGGGAGAAGCTGGCTCCCTGCTGAGCAAGGAGCCTGACACAGGACTCGATCCCAGGACCCTGGGATCATGACTTGAGCTGAAGGCAGACGCTTAACCAACTGAGCCACTCAGGCATCCCTCATATTCTTTATTTTAATAAACTTAATACAAAACATAGTGCCTCTTGTAGAGTAGCCACTAGATAAATGGTAGGTATTATTATTTCACATGCGAAACTATAATTAAATAATAGAATGTGGATTGATAGTAAGAAAATGATTCTTATAAAAATCAGATCATTTACCAGACTATGATTGGATGATTTTTATAAAAAATAAAGTATATTCTATATTTTCAATAACCAAGTTCATAGGAACTCTAAACTTGATAAGCAAAACCAATGTGTTAAAATTATAGATAAATTTGACTGGTAAATATGTTGGGCTTGGTAGTAAGACATAATACTTATTTCCAAAAACTATTATATACTAAAAAAACTCATTTCTTAAACATTATGTTTAAAGAGGTTGTAAGGAAATAACGTCCCTTATAACAAATAATATTGGTATCACAAAATCTGTCATGTATAAAATCGAAGATGAAAATATATTTATACTGAAGGGAGTTCACTTGGAAAGAATTAGTTTGCCTATCACAAGAAATATTGATGGCCTTGTCTCACATTTGTTTCAATTCAATGGATATAGTTTAATTTGTGAACATAATGGCCTTGTCGATGTGGTAAAAAATGGTTGGGAGACTAGAGAGGATCAGAAAAAGAAGGAGGCATGAAAATCTTGGATGTGGTCACTAAATCCAGTGATCATTAATTTTGAGTGTTGATTAGTATAGTTATGGTATCCCAAACCCACTAGGTTGCCCTTTTTTCCTTGATATTCCCTGTTGGTTTATGCCACTTCATCTGTCACAGAAATCACCTATGTTTCTACCGGAGTCTAATCTTTGTTCTAAGGCTATCTCTTTTTTTAAAAAAATATTTTATTTGTTTATTTTTTTTAGAGAGAAAGAGAGAGAGCATGAGAAGGGGGAGGGACAGAGGGAGAAGGAGAGAATCTCAAGCAGACTCTGCTCTGAGCACAGAGCCTGAGATGGATCTCGATCTCACGACCCTGAGATCATGACTTGAACCAAAACTGAGAGTTGGACGCTCAACCAACTGAGCCACCCAGGCATCCTAAAGGCTACCTTTTTAAACTTCCATTACTACTGCCAGAGAAGGTGCAAATACTAACCTTGCTGCTTTCACATTGATTTTTCTATCTTGATGCTATTATAACACTTGCATTACATTACACAAAAATATCCAGTTTCTTCACATTTTGCAATCTCATCTCTTAAATAATTTGGCAAAACTTACCCTGATGTTCTTGGATATCTATTCATTGTAGTAATTTCTGCTTATTTGACAAACTCTTTTCTCTATAGGCTAAATTCTGACTCATAGTTTCTATTTTTAGAGTTGACCATGTGCTAACTTTCAGTTTATGAAAGAAAAGCTTACATCTGCCAAGTATTTGGGGGAAAGCTTTTTCTTTTCTGGAATAAAAGTGATAAATGAGACATTTGCAATCTATTCTATCTTACTATTATCTTCATCAGATATTTGAAGCTACAGACCATCTTATAACAATAAAATGTGGAGCATGAGGGAAATGCCAAGAGAA
Source organism: Mirounga angustirostris (assembly GCF_029215605.1). Taxonomy (NCBI): domain Eukaryota; kingdom Metazoa; phylum Chordata; class Mammalia; order Carnivora; family Phocidae; genus Mirounga; species Mirounga angustirostris. The sequence goes on along the minus strand of NW_026991709.1, from coordinate 50,694,403 downwards.
TTGCAAAGATGCTAGCCATGAATCAGTGCCTGAAATCAACCATCTCCAGACTTCTATTTATGGGAAAAAATAAACCTCTAACTATTACTCAGTTTTGTTACTCGCATGTGACAACAATCCTAATCCAGGCACTTTTACCCAGAATTTAAGTAAAGTAGTGTTATACTAGCTCTAGGCCCTTCAGCTACTGGCACTCTGTTATTAATCTCAGTGAGATGTCCAGAAAGTTTCATTGCTTTTGTGCAAAAGAGTCTGCTTTAATTTTCTATATTTTCTGAGCTGGCTGTTCAAACTAAGGTCTTTCTTGCTATGTAATTTTCATGAAATCTTGAATATATAGGAGCAATTATTATAATTCAATTATTAAATATGGTTTAATCCATGTAACAGGAGTCTGTTATGAAATTTATGGAGTTTCAGTTTGCTCAATTTTTATTTTGGATATTTGCCTCTCTGAGGCCTGAATTTTGACAATCACTGCCAACATTTATATTTTTAGTAATTTTAAGAAAATTGGTATTGGTGATGATTAAAACAATTCTGTACAAAGTACTGGACATTGTTAAAATGTTATTTATGAAGACTCTCTAATATAAAATTTGTATGTTCTAATACGAGACAAAAGTGGATGAGTTATATAATCAATAGACATAAAAAGACATCTAGTAGATGTGTAGGTAGATGGATAGATATATCTATGATTTAAAATTATAAATTAACTAAAAACAGGCTGGAAAAGAGGCTTTGGGTAGAGATACTGTGGAAGATTTTTTTCACTGTTCTTTATATTTTCTAATTTTGTAAATAAAAAACTGCTACTGGCATAAATAGAAATAACATAAAATCAGTTATTGCTGTGGTACAAATCACAAAATCTCAGTCACATTCAACAATAACAAAGTGCCACAAACTGAGTAGCTTAAGGCAATAGAAATTTATTGTCACGGTTCTGGAGTCCTGAAGTCTGCGATCAAAACAAGGTTGGTTTCTTCTGAGGTTTCTTCTCTCAGTGAAAATGTGTTCCATGTCTCTCTCTTAGCTTCTGGTGGTTTGCTAGCAATCTTTGGCATATCTTTTTTTTTTTTTTTAAGATTTTATTTATTTGACAGAGAGAAACACAGCGAAAGAGGGAACACAAGCAGGGGGAGTGGGAGAGGGAGAAGCAGGCTTCCCACCGAGCAGAGAGCCTGATGTGGGGCTCCATCCCAGGATGCTGGGATCATGACCTGAGCTGAAGGCAGACACTTAATGACTGAGCCACCCAGGCACCCCAATCTTTGGCATATCTTGACATATGGATGGATACCATCATCTCTGCTTTTATCTTCACATGGCCTTCTCCCTGTGTTGATCTTTGTATCCAAATTTCCCCTTTTTAGGGATTAGTGAATTAGGACCCACCTTAATGACCTCATTTTGACTTGATCATTTCCAGAGATACTCTTTCCAACTAAGCTCACATTTACAGGTAACAGGAGGTAGGATTTCCAACATATTTTTAGAGGACACAATTCAGCCCTTAACAGACATACACACACACAAAACAGAAACAAAAAACAAAAACAAAACAAAACAAAATACTTATTTTCCTCTGTAAGGTATGGTTGTCAGGAACAGCTCTGCTTTAAGCCATCATAGCTGAGACAGCTGTATTCCATGCTGCTTGTCTACAGTTCAGATAAGCTGACTATGCTCCATAGAAGATCATTTTTAAGCTTAGGCTAAAGATACAGGTGATGCTTGAGGGAAGCTCTTCTCCTGGCTATGGCAGAAATGCAAATGGGAAAGTCCAATTGCACAAGTGCTTTTAAGCCTCTGTTATGTCACATCCACTAACACCCCATCCAGCAAAGTAAATCACATGGCTAAACTCAAAATCAAGGTGGAGGGATGTGTACTCTACCCCTGTGGGAAGAATTTCCATCCTACATGGTAAAGATTATAGCTACAAAATAGGATGAAAAACCAAAGTCAATAATTTACTCTATCCAATGAGGTATTGGTACTATCAAAAAATTCACTTTTCACTTCTATCTTTTTTAGTAGAATAAAGAAGAAAAATTTAGCTGTACTTTAAAATATAGGTAGGGATGCCTGAGTGGCTCAGTCGTTAAGCGTCTGTCTTTGGCTCAGGTCATGATTGAGGTCATGACCCAGGTCATGATCCCAGGGTCCTGAGATCGAGCCCCGCATCAGGCTCCCTGCTCGATGGGAAGCCTGCTTCTCCCTCACCCACTCCCCCTGCTCCTGTTTCCTCTCTCATTGTGTCTCTCTCTGTCAAATGGATAAATAAAATCTTTAAATAAATAAATAAATACATACATACATACATATAAGTAAAATAATATAGGAAAATAGTATTCCACATATTAATTTTATATTTTGCATGATAACATTGTTTAATTTTTTAAATTCCTATCTATTATTTTGATAACTATCTAGGATTGTACACTTAAAGGCTATATCAAATATGATTGGTTTTTCTGTATTTTTACATTATAAAGACTAAATTCAGAATTGCGTGGAGATTGCTTAACAGATATTTTGATTATATTATTAAAAGAATTACTATAATTCATAAAACAATAAAAATTAATCTATTTCAATGATTTTAATGAAAATCACTACATGATTTTAGCTATACTTTTTCATTTTCTGACTCACTTTAAATTTTTAGATAATGTCCTGATGCACTTCAAATTTTTAGAAGAGTGGATACTCCAAATAAAAATCAGACAGATAGAAGAGACGGAGAGAGACAGAGAGACAAACAGACAGACAGACATTAAAAGAAAGAGGAAAAGAAAGTCAAGGAAATAAATGTCCAAGCTGTCTATAAACACCACACTGGAACTAAAATCCTAAATGGAAGATATGTATGTATGTGTATGCATTTGTGTATTTCTGCGCACTTAAGGTAATTTCTGTAATCAAGTTAGTTATTTACATATATTGAGGTCATTTTCACACATCCTCTGGAGATATGTGAATTCATTATTTTATTTCAATACTATAAACACATTGAAATAATATTTTAAAGGGTATTTTGGATATTGATTTTTCCCACTTGGGAAGTAATAGCAGCTACGGCTCTGCTTCGCTGATAGGAATATCAAATGAGATAATTTAACTGGAAAGAAAACATTATTTGTTTGAAAGATAGGGGTGATGAGCAGTCAAACAACTTATCTTCAACAAATATCATTTTTTGAAAATCTTGAATGAACACAACTGTTATTACCATAGGGAGCAGATGCTTATTACCGCTGCATACCCTACAGCAAAAACTTAATGTACCTTTCCTTTCCCTTCTGCTGTGACAAACATGGGTGCTATATATTTCTTTAGTTACTTTATTTATAGATCCATGTATATCTGTAAAATATATGTGGTATTTTTCATCTATAGAGACCTCAATCACTTATAAAATTTAACCCAACTAACAATTTTTAGTGTACTTTTGCAAGAAAGGCAATGCATATATATGTGTGTGTCTGTGTCCTATAATATATCCTATTAAAATATTGGCTTTGACAGTAGAATCACACAAGATTCTGTCACTTTGTGACATAATGGTTAATATGTGTATTTTATCTTTAGTTGTTCTATAAAGTGTTGGATGCTTCTATGATAGTTATGGGTATGGAATAGAATAACTTAAAATATATTTTAGAATAAAAAATATAAAGTATCTTTTGTTCACTGACTGATATTTCCCAAGGGAAATCCTTAGGCTTAGGCTTCAAAACATATGCAGAATCTTCTTTCCACCACTTTTCTCCTGGTCAAAGCTACCATAGTCCCTTAGCCAAATTTTCAGAATAGTTCCTTACCCAGCAGCTAAAGTGTGCATTCAAATGTCAAATCACATTCACTACTTTCATCAGGGACCTCTAAGGGTTTCCAATTTGACTTATAATAAAAACAAAAGTCTTTACTACAACTTTAAGACCTTAAGAGTTCTGCCTCCCACTTCTAGCCACATCCTAACCATCTCCTTTCTGACCTGTTCTGCCTTACCCTTTCAACATTGGTGTCTCGTGTTATTTGTAACAATGCCAGTGATGCGCCTTGGAGTCTTTCCACTGTCCATCTGGTTGTAATACACTTCCTCTATGTATCCATATAGCTCCTGCACTCACTAAGTTCAAGTCTATTTAATGGTAGCTTTTTCAGGAAACTTGCCCTCATTTAAAATAACTATATATATACACCACATGGAGCTCAAACTCAGAACTCCAAGATCAAAAGTTGCATGATCCACCAACCCAGTCAGCCAGGCACCCCTGCAATTCATTTTACCTGTTTTTTTCTTTCTTTGTTTGTTTAAATAGCAGTTGTTGTTTCACTTATTATGTTTTAGTGTCTGTGTTTTCCTATTAAAATACTTCTTAAATGTAGGATTTGTATCTGTTCTCTTTAGCTAAAGTAACCTCAAAGTCTAGAACAGTGATTGGAATATAGTAGGTACTCCACAAAAATTGGTTGTGTAAAGAACCAAATGATAATAATTGGGAAATTTTCAGATAGCCCAAATCAATGAATGACAAATAATAAAAGGTAGTTAATGCAGACCTGCAGAGAAGGAAGTGAGTGGACCTCTTAAGAAATATTATAAATGATCCTGGGTGAAGGCATTGTCATCCACATGAAAAGAATAAATAGAACAGAGTCAATGTTGAATGTACAAAACAATACATGGGTATCTATGAGTTTGGCCTAAATGTAGATACACATGACTATCCTTGAGTATAAGGATAAAGAAAATGGCCAAAAAGGAAGACACACCAAAGGCATTCAAGAAAATATATGGCCTCAGTCATATAAAATATATATAAAAATAAAGTATAAAAATATGGTAGAACATTAATAACTGGATGTCTAGTTTAATTTTCAAAATATTATGTATTTCACTATAAAATATTTAAATTTCTGAAAATTATAAGGAAAAGATTAAAGTATCATATAAGTAATTTCATTTGCTCCTCTTCTGGTTGAAGTTAGCATGAATGATACTCTCTTCTGAGAATCTTAAATAACATAAATCCTCTTAAAGTCTTTCTATGATGTGCTGTCAAATAAGGATATCAAGGTTTCAATTGTTAGAATGCTAAGTGTGTCATATCTGAAATGTTGATTTTGTTAAACTTTTATGTTATTTTTGATGGCTATACTCTGGCCCGAAACTCACATAAAGAATAGAGAAACTTTCAATGGTAGGGTACTGCTCATATGTCTAAAAATGAATTATTTGAAAAACTATATATATGTGCTTGTCTTCAGGATATATGGTATGTTTAAAGTAGAAATTTCTATGAGGGCAAAGACTTTCTATAATTTATTTTTGATAATTAATATTTATTAAAGTGATGTTTAAGAAATATTTATAAAATATATAATAAAAGTCTACTGTGTTCTAGAGAAATCCTGATGCACACACACACATACACACACACAAACAACAAAGCAGATATACTCAAAGCTTGCACAAAGCTCAAAGTCTATTAGAGTAGAGAGACAATCAGGGACTAAAAAGTATAGAATGGTAAACCATCTGAATGATCACAGTCTAGTCATACACAATAACAGGTTCAGAGGTGGGGGCATTGCCCAGCAGAAGTGAGCATGGAAGAACTCTCTGAGTTAACTTAACAAGCTAAGTTTTGAAGAAAGAGAGGGATTCAGCCACACAGAGAATTAGGAAAAGATTGAAACAGAAAAGGGAAAAATTATGGCCAAAGGCCCTGATATGTGAAAGAACTTGATGTGTTTGAGGCAATGAAAAAAAGGCAGGTATACTGGAAACATAGAGCAATAGTATTAGAAAGACCAGATCAGGGAGATAACACATCAAGATGAGGTTAGTGCACCATAATAAGGAGCTGGTAATTTATGCATAGTGGTGAAAATCCATTACCTTATTTTAAGGGTGGGAGTTATATGATCTGATTTATGATATAGAAAGGTTACTTTCACTGCTAAATGGAAAAAAAGGATGAGGAGGCAAGGATAGAATCAAAAGACCAGCAAGGAGACTGTTGCCACTGTCTAGAATAGAAATATAGTGCCTAAAAATAAGGTAAGGGCAGCAGATACAGGTGATGGTCTTTGAGTATGGGCTGGATACAGAATGAGGACCAAGGGAGTTACTAACTATGACTCCAAGCTTTCTGGTATGATCATCATGCTGGATAGTAATGCTGGATAGAAATGACATTTGTTGGCAATTAGAAAACTAGTAGACAAATAGGTTTGGATTGGGATAACTAATGAAATCAAAATTTGACCTTTTTACTTTTAAAATTTAATTTTGAATTACCTTTCAGACAATGAAATGGAATTGCCCAATAAACAATGGATATAGATCCTGCCACTCCAGTCCGCTCAGCCTTCTTTAGATATATAGCTTTCAATCTATGGACATGAAATTCCACATACTACATTGGACCAATAAACCAAATTAGTAGAAAAGGAGGTGTGACAATGGACATATGAGTAGGATCTTATTACATACAGCACAAGACAAAAGCTGCATTCCTAATAGAGCAACGGAAGAAACTTGAAGATGTCCCTGAGACGGTAGCTAAGAAATGGTACCTTGCAAGATCCTGCAGCAGTTATTGTACAGCTCTAAATCAACAACTATCATATCATGCTACATTAAGTTAAATACTTGGAGCCAGAAACTAAGGGCTGGAAAGAAAAGTGGCTCTGTTTAGCATGGCTCCCAATGACCTCCTTGGGGTTTTTCTTTGCTTTCTATCCTCACACATCTGAGCTCTGTGGGTTTATAGGTCCTAATTCATAGATGGAATATGCTTCCATCAAGAGAAACAACAAGAATTCTACTGAACTTTTAAACTAAGCCTTCTGCCTGGACACACCGAGCTGTACCTACCAAGGGTTGAGCAGTAAAGGAATAATCATTCTGGCAGATGTAAATTATCCTGTGCATGTAAGGGAAGGAGATCTGCTGTTATACAGTGGGGGAAAGAAAGGAATATATTTGTCATCCAGGTATTTTAATTGAAAATATCATTAAAATATCATTGTGTTACTTTCCCAAATTTGATGGTAAATGGTTAAGTACAACAGCCACTTTCGGATCAAAGTATGATGTCCAGGGATTTGGACCTATTAAGGACAAATCTCTGAGTAACCCTACCAGGAAAACCCCTGGTCCAACAAATACACTAGCTGAGGGCAACAGAGGAAGGAGAGAATAAATATTAGTTGTGGCCTCAAGACCAGCTGATCCTAGAACTTCTGTTATGCAAGTGAATCTCTCCAGTGCAAGGAGAAGATGATAATGGGTACTCCGCTGAGACAGCCAGATGCTCCTTTAGGCCTTGATTCCCTCATCTGCTGAAAGTATCAGTTATAAGGTCTGTCAGGAACTTTATTTAAAATCATATCCTTTCCCTGAAAGCAGACTACATCTATTATATTATGTTAATTACCAGACATTACATCATTAGTTTTTGATGTAGTGTTCCATGATTCATTGTTTGCATATAACACCCAGTGCTCCATGCAGAATGTGCCCTCTTTAATACCCATCACCAGGCTAACCCATCCTCCCACTACCCTCCCCTCTAGAACCCTCAGTTTGTTTTTCAGAGTCCATAGTCTCTCATGGTTCGTCTCCCCCTCCGATTTCCACCCCCTCTTCATTCTTCCCCTCGGGCTATCTTCTTCTTCTTTTTTTTTTTTTTTAATATAATGTATTATTTGCTTCAGAGGTACAGATCTGTGATTCAACAGTCTTGCACACTTCACAGCGCTCACCATAGCACATACCCTCCCCAATGTCTATCACCCAGCCACCCTATCTCTCCCACCCCCCACCACTCCAGCAAACTTCAGTTTGTTTCCTGAGATTAAGAATTCTTTTTTTTTTTAAGATTTTATTTATTTATCTGAGACAGAGAGAATGAGAGAGACAGAGAGCACATGAGAGGGGGGAGGGTCAGAGGGAGAAGCAGGCTCCCTGCCGAGCAGGGAGCCCGATGCGGGACTCGATCCAGGGACTCCAGGATCATGACCTGAGCCGAAGGCAGTCGCTTAACCAACTGAGCCACCCAGGCGCCCCGATTAAGAATTCTTCATATCAGTGAGGTCATATGATACATGTCTTTCTCTGATTGACTTACTTCGCTCAGCATAATACCCTCCAGTTCCATCCACATTGTTGTACATGGCAAGATTTCATTCTTTTTGATGGCTGCATAATATTCCATTGTATATATATACCACATCCTCTTTATCCATTCATCTGTCCATGGACATCTTGGCTCTTTCCACAGTTTGGCTACTGTGGACATTGCTGCTATAAACATCAGGGAGCACGTACCCTACCCCTTCAGACCCCTACAATTGTATCTTTGGGGTAAATACACAGTAGTGCAATTGCTGGGTTGTAGGGCAGCTCTATTTTCAACTTTTTGAAGAACCTCCATACTGTTTTCCAGAGGGGTTGCACCAGCTTGCATTCCCACCAACAGTGTAGGAGGGTTCCCCTTTCTCCGCATCCCCGCCAACATCTGTCATTTCCTGACTTGTTAATTTTAGCCATTCTGACTGGTGTGAGGTGATATCTCACTGAGGTTTTGGTTTGGATTTCCCTGATGCCGAGCGATGTTGAGAACTTTTTCATGTGTCTGTTGGCCATTTGGATGTCTTCTTTGGAAAAATGTCTGTTCATGTCTTCTGCCCATTTCTTGATTGGATCATTTGTTCTTTGGGTGTTGAGTTTGATAAGTTCTTTATAGATCTTGCATACTAGCCCTTGCTCTGATATGTCATTTGCAAATATCTTCTCCCATTCTTTCGGTTGTCTTTTGGTTTTGTTGACTGTTTCTTTTGCTGTGCAAAAACTTTTTATCTTGATGAAGTCCCAATAGTTCATTTTTGCCCTTGCTTCCCTTACCGTTGGCGATGTTTTAGGAAGAAGTTGCTGAGTCTGAGGTCGAAGAGGTTGCTGTCTGTGTTCTCCTTTAGGATGTTGATGGATTCCTGTCTCACATTTAGGTCTTTCAACCGTTTTGAGTCTATTTTTGTGTGAGGTGTAAGGAAATGGTCCAGTTTCATTCTTCTGCATGTGGCTGTCCAATTTTCCCAGCACCATTTGTTGAAGAGACTGTCTTTTTTCCACTGGACATTCTTTCCTGCTTTATTGAAGATTAGTTGACCGTAGAGTTGAGGGTCCATTTCTGGGCTCTCTATTCTGTTCCAATGATCTATATGTCTGTTTTTGTGCCAGTACCATACTGTCTTGATGACAACAGCTTTGAAATAGAGCTTGAAGTCTGGAATTGTGATGCTACCAGCTTTGCTTTTCTTTTTCAAAATTCTTCTGTCTATTCGAGGTCTTTTCTGGTTCCATACAAATTTTAGGAATATTTGTTCCATTTCTTTGAAAAAAGTGTATGATATTTTGATGGGGATTGCATTGAATGTGTAGATTGTTCTAGGTAGCATTACACCTTCACAATATTTGTTCTTCCAATCCATGAGCATGGAACGTTTTTCCATTTCTTTGTGTCTTCCTCAATTTCCTTCATGAGTATTTTATAGTTTTCTGAGTACAGATTCTTTGCCTCTTTGGTTAGATTTATTCCTAGGTATCTTATGGTTTTGGGTGCAATTGTAAAGGGGATCGACTCCTTAATTTCTTTCTTCTGTCTTGTTGTTGGTGTATAGGAATGCCATTGATTTCTGTGCATTGATTTTATATCCTGCCACTTTACTGAATTCCTGTATGAGTTCTAGCAGTTTCGGGGTGGGGTCTTTTGGGTTTTCCACATAAAGTAGCATATCATCTGCAAAGAGTGAGAGTTTGACTTCTTCCTTGCCGATTTGGATGCCTTTTATTTCTTTTTGTTGTCTGATTGCTGTGGCTAGGACTTCCAATACTATGTTGAATAGCAGTGGTGATAGTGGACATCCCTGCCGTGTTCCTGACCTTAGGAGGAAAGCTTGCAGTTTTTCCCCATTGAGAATGATATTCACTGTTGGTTTTTCATAGATGGCTTTTATGATATTGAGGTATGTACCCTCTATCCCTAACTCTGAAGAGTTTTGATCAAGAAAGGATGCTATACTTTGTCAAATGCTTTTTCTGCATCTATGGAGAGGATCATATGATTCTTGTTCTTTCTTTTATTAATGTATTGTATCACATTGATTGATTTGTGGATGTTGAACCAACCTTGCAGCCAAGGGATAAATCCCAGTTGGTTGTGGTGAATAATCCCTTTTAATGTACTGTTGGAGCCTATTGGCTAGTATTTTCGTGAAAATTTTTGCATCCGTGTTCATCAAGGATATTGGTCTAATTCTCCTTTTTGATGGGGTCTTTGTCTAGTTTGGGGATCAAGGTAATGGTGGACTCATAAAACGAGTTTGGAAATTTTCCTTCCATTTCTATTTTTTGGAACAGTTTCAGAAGAATAGGTATTAATTTTTCTTTAAATGTTTGGTAGAATTCCCCTGGGAAGCCATCTGGCCCTGGGCTCTTGTTTGTTGGGAGATTTTTGATGACGGGTTCAATTTCCTTAGTGGTTATAAGTCTGTTGAGGCTTTCTATTTCTTCCTGGTTCAGTTATGGTAGTTGATACAGCTCTAGGAATGCATCCATTTCTTCCAGGTTATCTAATTTGCTGGCATAGAGTTGCTCATAATATGTTCTTATAATTGTTTGTATTTCTTTGGTGTTGGTTGTGATCTCTCCTCTTTCATTCATGATTTTGTTGATTTGGGTCTTTTCTCTTTTCTTTTTGATAAGTCTGGCCAGGGGTTTATCAATCTGGTTAATTCTTTCAAAGAACCAGATCCTAGTTTCGTTGATCTGTTCTACTGTTCTTTTAGTTTCTATTTCATTGATTTCTGCTCTGATCTTTATTATTTCTCTTCTCCTGCTGGGTTTAGGCTTTATTTGCTGTTCTTTCTCCAGCTCCTTTAGGTGTAGGGTTAGGTTGTGTACTTGAAACCTTTCTTGTTTCTTGAGAAAGGCTTGTATTGCTATATACTTTCCTCTTAGGCCTGCCTTTGCTGCATCTCAAAGATCTTGGACAGTTGTGTTTTCATTTTCATTTGTTTCCATGAATTTTTTAAATTCTTCTTTAATTTCCTGGTTGACCCATTCATTCTTCAGTAGGGTGCTCTTTAGCTTTCATGTATTTGAGTTCTTTCCAACTTTCCTCTTGTGATTGAGTTCTAGTTTCAAAGCATTGTGGTCTGGAAATAGGCAGGGAATGATCCCAATCTTTTGGTACCGGTTGAGACCTGATTTATGACCTAGGATGTGATCTATTCTGGAGAATGTTCCATGGGCACTAGAGAAGAATGTGTATTCCGTTGCTTTGGGATGGAATGTTCTGAATATGTCTACAAAGTCCATTTAGTCCAGTGTGTCATTTAAAGTCTTTACTTCCTTGTTGATCTTCTGCTTAGATGATCTTTCCATTTCAGTGAGGGGTGTGTTAATATCCCCCACTATTATTGTATTGTTGTGGATGTGTTTCATTGCTTTTGTTATTAATTGGCTTATATAATTAGCTGCTCCCATGTTAGGGGCATAGATATTTACAATTGTTTGATCTTCTTGTTGGATAGATCCTTTAAGTAGGATATAGTGTCCTTCCTCATCTCTTATTACAGTCTTTGGTTTAAAATCTAATTTGTCTGATATAAGGATTGCCACCCCAGCTTTCTTTTGATGTCCATTAGCATGGTAAATGGTTTTCCACCCCCTCACTTTCAATCTGGAGGTGTCTTTGGGTCTAAAATGAGTCTCTTGCAGACAGCATATCGATGGGTCTTGGTTTTTTATTCAATCTGATAGCCTGTGTCTTTTGATTGGGGCATTTAGCCCATTTACATTCAGGGTAACTATTAAAAGAAATGAATTTAGTGCCATTGTATTGCCTGTAAGGTGACTCTTCCTGTATATTGTCTGTGTTCCTTTCTGGTCTATGTTACTTTTAGGCTCTCTCTTTGCTTAGAGGACCCCTTTCAATTTCTTGTAGGGCTGGTTTCATGTTTGCAAATTCCTTTAGTTTTTGTTTGTCCTGGAATATTTTTTATCTCTCCTTGTATTTTCAATGACAGCCTAGCTGGATAGAGTATTCTTGGCTGCATATTTTTCTCATTTAGTGCTCGGAATATATCCTGCCAGTCCTTTCTGGCCTGCCAGGTCTCTGTGGATAGGTCTGTTGCCAATCTAATGTTTCTACCATTGTAGGTTATAGATCTCTTCTCCCAACCTGTTTCAGGATTTTCTCTTTGTCTCTGAGACTCGTAAGTTTTACTATTAGATGTTGGGGTGTTGACCTATTTTTATTGATTTTGAGAGGGGTTCTCTGTGCCTCCTGGATTTTGATGCCTGTTTCCTTCCCCAAATTAGGGAAGTTCTCTGCTATAGTTTGCTCCAATGTACCTTCTGCCCTTCTCTCTCTTTCTTCTTCTTCTGGAATACCAATTATTCTAATGTTGTTTCGTCTTATGGTATCGCTTATCTCTCGAATTCTGCCCTCCTGATCCAGTAGTTGTTTATCTCTCTTTTTTCAGGTTCTTTATTTTCCATCATTTGGTCTTCTATATCATTAATTCTCTCTTCTGCCTCATTTATCCTAGCAGTTAGAGCCTCCATTTTTTATTGCACCTCATTAATACCCTTTTGATTTCAACTTAGTCAGATTTTAGTTCTTTTATTTCTCCAGAAAGTGTTTCTCTAATAACTTCCATGCTTTTTTCAAGCCCAGCTAGCACCTTTAAAATCATCATTCTGAACTCTAGCTCTGACATCGTACTAATGTGAGTATTGAGTAGGTCCCTGGCATGCCTCTTGTTCTTTTTGTTGAGGTGATTTTTTTCCATCTTGTCATTTTGTCCAGAGAATAGATGAATGAGAGAACAAAATACTAACAGGGTACCAATGTCCCCAGAAAATATACTCTAAACAAATCAGAAAAGACCTGAAACTGGGGGAAAAGAAAGGGAAAGAAAGAGAAAAGAAAAGGAGAGAAAAAGAAAAAGATTAAAACAAACAAAAACAGAACAAAACAAAACAAAACAGAAAAAACAGAATATGATCAAATATGATCAGGCAGGTGTGTAGATCGGTGCCACACACTAGATTTTGGTGTATTTTGGTCTGTTAGAAGAAAGTGCCTCCCAAAATTTTAAAGAAAGAAAAACTTACATATGTACAAAAATAAGGGTTAATATGATGAAGGGATAGAATATGACTGTAAAGATGAAAATTATAAAAGATTTTATAAAAGGAATTGATAAGAAATCAGTTGAAAAAAGAAAGAAGAGGATTTAAAAAAAAAGGGAGAGAATGTGATCAGGCATGAGACTAGAACAAAGCCATACACTAGAGATTTAGGGTATATTTTGGTCTGTTAGAAGAAAGTGTATCCCAAAATTTTAAAGAGAGAATAACTTTATACATATATTACCAAAAATAAGGTTAACTTCTATGAAGGGATAGAATGTGACTCTAAAAATGAAAAATAAAATAGATATTTAGAAAAGGGATTGATAATATGTTGGTTGAAAAAGTGAAAAAGAAAAATTCAAAAAAAAAAAAAAAAGAAAAAGAAAATTAAAAAAATTAACTTTGAAAGACTAAAGAATCATGGGGAAAAAAGCCATGAATTCTCTGTGCTGTATTCCCCTAGTGCTGGAGTTCTGCCCTTGTCATTGATCGGTAAACTTGGTCTTGGATGGCTGTTCTTGCTGATCTTCTGGGGGAGGGGTCTGTTGCCATGGTTCCCAAATGTCTTTGCTGGAGGTGGAATTGCCCCACCCTTGCCCGGTTGGGCTAAGTAATCTGCTCAGGTTTGCTCTCGGGAGCTTTTGTTCCCTACAAGCTTTCCGTACAGCTTTGGAGGACGAGAGTGAAATTGCAACCTCCCAATCTCCACCCCAGAGGAACTGAGAACTCGGGGCCCTGCTTCTCAGTGCACCCCCAGAGAAAAGCAATTACTCCCGTCTCCCTGGTCTCCAGCCACACTCCGTGGTCACCTGACCAGTGACCGAGTGTTTCTATCTCTGGCACCTGACCCCATTTGGAGTCTCCAAACCCAGCAGATTCCTGCGGTTTGCTCCCACGCTGCTCCTCCAGGGGGAGGAAGGGGAGTCTCCCCGGATCTGCCACTTGTTGGATTCTTGCTGAAAGAGCAGTGGCCCAACTGTGCCACGGATCACAGTTTATGGCAACCCCAAGCTGAGAGCCCATGCCTCTGCTCCGTCTCTGCAGCCACCTTCCTTGCTCTGATACCTGGGAGCTCTGCCACAGTCAGGCACCTCCGGTCTCTCTGTGATTCCAAGGGTCCTGAGACCACACTGTCCCATGAGGGTTCCACTGGAGCCTTAGCCACTGGAGCAACATCCCTAGCGGAGTGGACTTCTAAAAGTTCTGATTTTGTGCTCCACTGCTCTTTCACTTGCCAGAAGCAGCGGACGGAGGCCCCCTCCCCCACCTTCTATCCTCCCAAATATCGCCTCAGATTCACTTCTCCGCACGTCCTACCTTCCAGAAATTGGTCGCTTTTCTGTTCAGAGAGTTGTTGCTATTCTTTTCTTCAATCTCCTGTTGAGTTCATAGGTGTTCAGAATGGTTTGATCCCTATCTAGCTGAATTCCTGGGACCAGAAGAAATCTAGGTCTCCTACTCCACCGCCATCTTGTTCCTCCCCCTGAATGTGGACTACATCTAATGACTGTTTCTATGTGGAAGTACAAATATCCAAAACCCTTTCCTTAACTGGGGGCAATTTTGAAGGTCCTCTTGTAAATGCTTTTTATTTATCTATCAGGATGATCCAAATATTGTTCTGCTCTATACTGTTAACATAGTAAATTATATTGATTTTACTTAATGTTAAACTAATACTGAACTTCTGAGATAAGCCTCAGTTGTTATGATGTATTGTCCTATTAAAATATAGTTCTATAATTGATTAATATGTTCTAAAAAGATATTTGTGTCTAATTATGAGGGAATATTAGGACTTCCTCTTTTTTAAGGTTTTATTTGTTTATTTGAGAGAGAACAAGCAGTGGGGAGGGAGAGAGAGAGAGAGAGAGAAGACTCCCTGCTGAGCAGGAAGGCTGATGTGGGGCTTGATTCCAGGATCTGGAGATCTTGACCCAGGCTGAAAGGAGATGCTTAACTGACTGAGCCACCCAAGCGCCCTTTATTAGGACTTTCTTAAAATATCCTTGTCAGTTCCTGGTGTCAGAGATATGCTGCTGCTCTCATAAAAGAAGTTGGGACATGTTCCCTCTTCATCAGTTTTGTGTAAGATTTTTAATATTTCCTACTTAAATATATGATAGAATTCACAATTACCCAGCAAAATCATCTGGTTCTTGAATTTTCTTTTGATAAACTTTAAATTATTAATTTAATTATTTAAAGAGGAAGAGCTATTAAAATGTACTACTATTTTCTGTGTATTAGTAAGCTGCATTTTTCAAAGAAATTGTTTATTTAATCTAATTTATTGAATTTATCATCATAAAATCATTTGATGTTTCCCAACTATCTTTTTAACGTCTGTTATTCCTGATAGTATTGTGTGTTCTTTCTCTTTTTTCTTGATCAATCTAAGTAGTTTCTTTAGTTTATAAAACTTTGATAAGGGAGCGCCTGGGTGACTCAGTCGTTAAGTGTCTGCCTTTGGCTCAGGTCATGATGGGATCGAGCCCCACATAGGGCTCCCTGATCTGCGGGAAGCCTGCTTCTCCCTCTCCCACTCCCCCAGCTTGTGTTCCCTCTCACTGTGTCTCTTTCTGTCAAATAAATAAAATCTTTAAAAAAATAAAAAATAAAAATAAAATTTTGATAAGGACAACATAGGACTTCTATCATTTTCTCTTTCATTGACTTCTGCTTTTATTATGTCCTTTCTATTTTTAGAGCTTATTTTTATTTTTTTCATAGATTCTTATGGTAAAAATCATTAATTTTTTTTTAAAGATTTTATTTATTTATTTGACAGAGAGAGACACAGTGAGAGAGGGAACACAAGCAGGGGGAGTGGGAGAGGGAGAAGCAGGCCTCCCGCAGAACAGGGAGCCAGATGTGGGGCTCGATCCCAGGACCCTAGGATCGTGACCTGAGCTGAAGGCAGACACTTAATGACTGAGCCACCCAGGTGCCCCCCAAATCATTAATTTTTAAAAGCTTATTTCTTATTATAGGATTTTTAGTTATAATTTTTTTTTCCTCAGGCCTGCTTTGGCTGCATCTCACAAATTATTACATGGCATATTTTTATTATCATTTAGTTCCAAATATGTTCTAATTTTCTTTGTGAATTCTTTTCACCCAGGAGTATTTAAAAACATGATGTTAATTTCCAAATATTTAGGGTTTTTCTAGCTATTATGTATTTATAATTTATTATTCTTATAATGCAGAAAACATTCTCTGAAAATATGAGTCTTTGGGAATTTGTTGAGATTTCTCATATGACTCAAGATAAGATCTTGCTTGGTATACACTACATCTATACTTGAAAAATGGGTATTTTGAGTGACTTGAAATTTACAAATATCAAGTTGGTCAGAAACATTGACATTGTTGATTCTTTCATACCTTTATTTTTTTTCTTTAGTTTCTCTATCAATTTTGAAAAGAAATATTTAATTATGCAGCTATGATTTGACTTTTTCTCCCTCTAATTCTGTTAGTTTATGCAACAAACTTTTTTTAAAGATTTATTTATTTTAGTAAGAGAGAAAGCATACATACTTGAGTGGGGGCCAGAGGGAGAGAGAGTCTTAAGCAGACTCTGTGCTGAACATGGAGCCCTAGGCAGGGATTGATCCCACAACTCAAAATCTCAACCTGAGCCAAAACCAAGAGACAGAGGCTCAACCTACTGCACCACCCAGGTGCTTCAATGCATCCCACATTTTGAAGCTCTGTTATGTGTCACATATACATTTATAGTTTTTATGAATTGAGCCTTTAATCATTAAAGATGTACCTCATTGTCAGTGGAAGTAATTGTTGCCATAAAATCTGTTTTGCTGGAAATTAGTATAGTTACAGTAACTTTCATATGCTTACCGCTTTTATGATATCTATCGTGCCATTCTTTTACTTTTAACCTATAGCATCTTTTTTTTTTTAAATGCATCTCATATAGATCTTGTACAGTTTGGCCTTTTTAAAAAAATCAGTTTGACAAACTCTGCCTTTAAATTTGAGTGTTTATTCATTACATTTAATGCAATCTGAAGATGTGTTTAACTCTATCATTTGATTAGAAATGTCCTATTTTTATCCATTTTTGATTAATTGATTTTTAAATACATTCTTCCTTCCCTGTTTTCTTTAGGTTTTTTGACTTTCTTTGTTTTATATTAATTATTCTATTTAGATATATAGGTATATGTTTTGCATTATTTTAGAGTTCATGTTTTCCATTTTATGTAAAATATAAAAAAATTTCAACTTTATATTTTAATTTAACTCACCTAAACTTTGTGCTATTAACACTAAATATGATGATATACTTCTGAAGTTTTTGTCTTATATCATCATCCATATTTTAAAAGAAATATTTTATATATTCACATACATATTTAGTATTTCCTTTGTTGTTCACTTCTTTCTTTTGATACTACTTTCCATTTGTTATTAATTCCTTCAGACTAAAAAACTTCTTTAGGCATTAATTATAGAAGCAGATTTTGTCACAAAGGATTCTCTCAGCTTTATCAATATATATGTTTTACATTTTGAAAGTTGAAATATATTTGTGTATATTTTCTGGATGTAGGGCTCTGTATTGACAGTTTTTAATTTTTCTTTCAGCCTTTCGAATATATCATTCCATTGTCTCTGGCCTTCTTTGTAATAGAAGTCAACTATAATTTATATTATTGTAATTTTCCTTCATTAACTACTTTCTCTTGTTTTCATTATCAATATTTCACTATTTCAGTAATATGAATACTTTGTGCCTCATTATGGTATCTATGTATTAATCTTGCTTAAGATTCACTGAGCTTCTTGGATCTATATATTTTATGTTTCAACAAATTTTAAAATATTTTGTATTTTATAGTTCATTTTATTCATTTGGTCTTTTCTCTCTGTACAGTTCTCATGCTTCTCTCCCTGCAACTTCATACTCAATTGCTCACTAAAATTTTTTGAAATTTTAGAATTTTCTATGTTCTTCAAATAAATGGAGATTAAATGGCCTGCTACCAAACAATGAATGGATCAACCAATAAATCAAAGGAGAAATAAAAAAAAATACATGGATATAAATAAAAAAGAAAACACAATGGTCCAAAGTCCTTGGGATTCAGCAAAAGCTGTTCTAAGAGGAAAGTTTATAGCAGCACAGTCTTACCTCAAGAAGCAAGAAATCTCAAATAAACAAACCAATCTTACAACTGAAGGAGCTAGACAAAGAACAAACGAAACCCAAACCAGTAGAAGAAAAGAAGTAACAAAGATTAGAGCAGAAATAAATGAAAAAAAAACTAAAAAAAAAAACAAAAAAAAAAAAAACACAAAACAAAAGAAAACAAAACAAAACAAAAAACACAATAGAACAGACCAATGAAACCAGGATCTGGTTTTTTAAAAACATGAACAAAATTGATAAACCTTAGGCCAGACTCATCTAAATAAATAAATAAATAAATGAGAAAGAGGGAGGGAGAGAAAGAGGTAGGGAGAGAAAGAGGTAGGGAGAGAACTCAAACAAAATCAGAAATGAACGAGGAGAAATAACAACTGACACCACAGAAATATAAAGGATTATAAGAATATGTGAAAAATTATATATCAAAAAACTGGACAACCTAGAAAAATGAATAAATTCCTAGAAACATATTAATATCCCAAAACTGATCAGGAAGAAATGGAAAATTTGAACAGACCAATTACCAGCAATGAAACTGAATCAATAATAATAAAATAAAACAAAAAACCTCCTAACAAACAAAAGTCCATGACCAGACAGGTGAATCCTACCAAACATTTAAAGACGAGTTAATACTTATTCTTCTCAAACTATTCCAAAAAATAGAAGATGAAGGAAAGCTTCAAAATTCATTCTATGAGGCCAGCATTACCCTGATATCAAAACCCGATAAAAACACCATGAATAAAGAGAACTACAGGCCAATATTTCTGATGAACATATGCAAAAATCCTCAAAAAATATTAGCAAACTCAATCTAACAATACAGTAGAAAAAAAAAATCATTCACCATGATCAAAGGAGATTTATTCCCAGGATGCAAGTGTGGTTCAACATCCTCAAATCAATCAATGTGATACATCATATCAACAAGAAAAGGAATAAAAACTATATGATCTTTTCAATTGATGCAGAAAAAGCATTTGAAAAAGTATAATAGCCATTCATTATTAAAAAAAAAAATTCAACAAAGTAGGTTTAAAAGGAACATAACTCAACATAATAAAGGCCATATATGAAAACCCCACAGCTAACATTATACTCAATGGTGAAAAACTGAGAACATTTCCCTTAACATCAGGAACAAGACAAAAATGTCCACTCTCACCACTTTTATTCAGCATAGCATTGGAAGTTCTAGCCACAGCAGACAAGAAAAATAAATAAATAAATAAAGTTGATAATCCAAATTAATAAGGAAGAAGTAAAACTTTCACTATTTGCAGATGATATAATAATATATACAGTAAGCCCTAAAGACTCCCCTGAAAAACTACTAGAACTGATAAAGAATTCAGTACAGTCACAGGACACAAAATCAATAAGTAGAAATCCATTGCATTTCTACACACTAATAATGAAGCAGCAGAAAGAGAAATCAAGGAAACAACCCCATATACAAATGCACCAAAGATAATAAAATACCTTAGACTTAACCAAGTAGGTGAAAGACCTGTACTCTGAAAACTATAAAACATTGATGAAAGAAATGGAAGACAACACAAACAAAGGGGAAGATATTCCATGCTCGTAGATTGGGAGAACAAATATTGTTAAAATGTCCATACTACCCAAAGTAATGTACAGATTTAATGTAATCCCTATCAAAATACCAATAGCATTTTTCACAGACCTACAACAAATAATCCTAAATTTGTATGGAATCACAAAAGATCCTGAATGGTGAAAGGAATCTTAAAATAAAAATAAAACTGGAAATATCATAATCCCAGATTTCAAGATATATTACAAAGCTATAGCAATCAAAACAGTATGGTACTGGCACAAAAATAGACACATAGATCAATGAAACAGAATAAAGAGTCCCCAAATAAACCAACAATTATATGGTCAATTAATCTTTGACAAAGTAGGCAAGTATATGCAAAGGGAAAAAGACAATCTCTTCAACAAATGGTGTTGGCAAAACCGGACAGCTACATGCAAAAGATGAAACTGGACCACTTTATTTCATATACACAAAAATAAATTCAAAGTGGATTAAGGAACTAAATATGTTACCTGAAACCACAAAAATCCTGGAAGAGAAAACAAGTAGTAATTTCTCTGACATTATCCATAGCAACCTTTTTTTAGATATGTCTCCTGAGTCAAGGGAAACAAAAGCAAAAATTAACTATTAGTACTACATGAACATTAAAAATTTCTGTACAGCAAAGGAAACAATCAACAAATCTAAAAGGCCACCTACTGCATGGGAGAAGACATATCCAAATCACATATCCAATAAAGGGTTAGTATCCAAAATGTATAAAGAACTTATACAACTCAATCCTAAAATATAAATAACCCAATTTAAAAAATGAGCAGAAGACATGAGCAGGCATTTCTCCAAAGAAGATATCCAGATGACCAACAGACACATGAAAAGATCTTCATCATCATCATCAATGGAATGCAAATCAAAACTACAATGAGATATCACCTCACACCTGTCAGAATGGCTCAAATAAAAAACACAAGTAACAACAAGTGTTGGTGAGGATGTGAAGAAAAAGGAACCCTCATGCACTATTGGTGGGAATGCAAGCTGGTGCAGCCACTCTGGAAAATAGTGTGGATGTTCTTCAAAAAATTAAAAATATAATTATCAAATGATCCAAATGTTCCAGTACTGGGCATTTACCCAAAGAATATGAAACACTAATTCAAAAAGATATATGTACCCCTATGTTTATTGCAGCATTATTTACAATAGCCAAATTATGGAAGCAGCCCCAGTGTCCATGGATAGACAAATGGATAAAGTAGAGGTGGTGTATCTATATCTATATCTACAATGGAATATCACTCAGCTTAAAAAATAATGAAATCTTGACATTTGCAAGATGGATGTATCTAAAAAGTATAATGCTAAGTGAAATAAGTCAGAGAAAGACAAATACCATATGATTTCACTAGTATGTGGAATTTAAGAAACAAAACAAGTGAACAAAGAAAAAAAGAGACAAACCAAAAAATAGTCTCTTAACTATAGAGAACAAACAGATGGTTACCAGAGGGGAGGTGGATGGGGGATGGGTGAAATAGGTGATGGGAATTAAGAGTACATATATCATGATGAGCACTGAGTAATGTATAGTATTGTTGAATTACTATATTGTACACCTGAAACTAACATAAAACTGCATGTTAACTATACTGGGATTTAAATTAAAAAAATTCTATCTTTCTCAAATTGCATTCAAGTTCACTGATCCATTGATTTGCCTTATCCCATATGATCATGATCCTTTACAGCAAAATTTTTGTATCAGATATTACATTTTTAGTAGTAAATTTTCTATTTTTATAGCTTTAATATATGCTGTGATTTCCCTTCTATTCATTTCATTAAGCATATTTCATGTCATATCTTTAATCATTTTTATAATAGCTACCTAACCATCTATATTTGTTCATCACAAAAACTTAAACATCTTGAGTCTATTTCCACAGGCTCCTTTATTACAAAAGAAAAAAAAAATTCCCTTATACGTTTTCCTTCTTCTAAAACTTAGTGATTTTTTTTTTTTTTAAGATTTTATTTATTTGACAGAGAGAGACAGCAAGAGCAAGAACACAAGCAAAGGGATTGGGAGAGAGAGGGAGAAGCAGGCTTCCTGCGGAGCAGGGAGCCTGATGCAGGGCTCAGTCCCAGGACCCTGGGGTTATGACCTGAGCCGAAGGCAGACGCTTAATGACTGAGCCACCCAGGCACCCCAAACTTAGTGATTTTTAATTCAATGCTGAAAATAATGTATTCTACTCTGGACATTTGTTATCCTGCCTTAGAGAGGCTTTTGTTGTTTTTGGTTTTTGGTTTTGTTTCCTGGCAGTTTTAATGTTAGCTCAGACTGACCTTCTTGAGGCATATTTTAAGCTTTATAAGGGCAGTGGTGAGTTGCATCTACTGCATAAGTAGGTTAGCCCTCCTTTTAAGTTGTTCTGGTGTGTCAGCTGAGTTTCTATGTTGTTTAATGAGGTCTCTACACTTGGCCTAATTAGAAATCCTATGTCTTCTATGCAACTTCTGGAATCTCTGTTCTGATCAGAGTTCTCCTGTACCTTTCTCTGCCAGGCTTTAGGGAGTCTTGCTCTGTTCAACTTTATTATCAGTCACAGACTTACAAAGAGTCCACACAAACTTTAGGATCTTCTTCTCTTCATAGCTTCCTCCTTCCTTAAATTCTGTCCAGAAATTTTAGCTGCTTCAGAACTTTGATCTCTACCCACCCAGCTCATCTATCTGCTTAAGCCCTGCATCCCAATGCTGTCATCCAGAATTACTTTGAGCAGAAGTCTGACACAATCTTGCATTTGTTCTATGCTTTTCCCTTCTTTTGGTGTTCATATTTCTGCAGAATCTATTACCCAGGGCTTGAAAACAGTAACTTCACATTTTTTTTGCCATTTTCATAGCTTTTTATATATTGAGGACTTGAAAAGTAGCAGTTACTCAGTCATGGACTAAAAAATGGATTTTGATATTAGGAGAAGCACAGCATCATATACAACAGGAAGGAAAAAATATGGATATGAATGCATAGAGGCTTATAATTTCTTATTATAAGGTTAAAAAAAGTTTCTGATACATGGATTCCACTTTCTTAATAATGTATGAAATCTATAGGGGCACCTGAGTGGTTCAGATGGTTAGGTGTCTGCCTTTGGCTCAGGTCATGATCTCCAGGTCCTGGGATCAAGCCCCATGTCGGGCTCCCAGCTCAGTGGGGAGTCTGTTTTGCCTCTCCCCCCACTTGTGCTTTCTCTGTCTCTCTCTCAAATGAATAAATAAAATCTTTAAAAAAAGAAATCTATTAATAAAAAAAGAGGATGCTTAAATCAAGGTTGGGAAAGTCAGGCTAAGAAGAGTTTGCTAGATGAAGGAGAACAAGATTGCTTTTAAAAAATAGGAAAAATTCACTCATAAAACCTCCAAATTTTTCTTAATATTGAATCTTGAATGTTTTCATCATTGTTGTAAAGTTCTTGTCTGCCTTATTACATAAAGTTATATAAGAATAGAGGATTGAAAAAACTGACAGTAAGTTAAAGAGTAGAAATTGAGTTCAACACAATTCAAAGTTATTGAGAAGTTTCTAAATAATTTCTGGATACAATTCTAACAACATATAAATATTAAGTAAGAAAAATACCCTATGATCCAGCAATTGCACTAATAGGTATTTACCCAATGTTTACTCAAATAATATAAAGATACTAATTCAAAGGGACACATGTACCCAATGTTTATAGCAGCATTAGCTACAGTAGCCAAATTATGAAAACAGCCCAAGTGTGTGTATGTGTGTGTATAATGGAATATTACTCAGCCATTTGCAACAACATGGATGAAGCTAGAAAATATGTGTGTGTGTGTACACACGCATATACGTAATGGAATATTACTCAGCCATAAAAAAGAATGTAATCTTGCCATTTGCAATGACATGAATGGAGCTAGAGAGCATTATGCTAAGCAAAATAAGTCAGTTAGAGACAAATACCATCTGATTTCACTCATGTGTAGAATTTAAGAAACAAAGAAACAAGCAAAGGAAACAGAGAGAGACAAACCAAGAAATAGACTCTTAACCATAGAGAACAAACTGATGGTTTCCAGATGGGGAGGGGAGGGGGAGGATGGGTTAAATAGGTGATGGGGATTAAGGAGTACACTTGTTGTGATGAGCACTGGGTGATGTATGGAAATTTTGAGTCACTGTTATACACCTAAAACTAATATTGCACTGTATGTTAACCAACTGGAATTTAAATAAAAACTTAAAAAAATGCATTGCCAATATATTGGCCTTTAGAGTAAATTGATTAAGCAGAACCATAGCCATATACACATATTTCATAGTAACTAAGAAGTTATCTATAACATTTAAAAACCTATCATTTGACACCCTTTTAATCCTACTTAAGTACAAAGAAGTAAATGGACATATGGACACACATGCAAATTAGGTCATGGGTCTAATAGGAATACAATAAAATTCAATAACAGAAATTCTGTTTCAGCAGTTTATCAATCTTGGGATATAGAAGACACTTAAACATATCTGGGGAATTCAAAATGCATCCATATAATAATAGATAATAAACATTATTACATATGCTCCTTATGTGTATAATGAAGAACAAATGACATATTTTAAGTTATCTGAAAGCATTATGTTCAGTTTAGGGAAGTCATAGAAAAGGCAATGTTAGAGTGAAAGAATTTTTAGTAACATAATAGAAATGTGGCATGTTTTTGTTTTGTTTTTTCCACTGCTCTCTTTGTAGAAATAATAAAACACTGACTCTAGATCAGAATAATTTATTTGTGATAGTTCTGCAAATCTTTTTTTTCTCCCAACAGTCTTGTTTCCCTTCAATAAAAATGAAATAAAGAAATTAAATGAAACAAACAAGCAGTAAGCAGGGTTCAAAGTTCCATCACGTTTTCAGAGTCCATTTATCCCAGTGAAAAGAACAAGTTTCCAGATCTATTCATTTATTTAAAAATCAAGCTACTGTGTGCTACACATTGTATTAGGCTTTGTGAATTTAGAATTAACTAAATTTTACTCTCATAAAGCTTAACTTTTGATGGTTACAATAGAAAATTAAACCCAAATTAACAATAAAATGATAAACAGGAGGACTGAGGTAAATGCAAGGCCACTATTGTCCCCTCAGTTTCCGCCCCCCCTCAATCTAATTTCTCATCAAAGATCACCCCTCTTGCACTTGGCTTTCATTCCATTTTTTCTTCTCCAACGCCTTCCTACTGCCATATTTCCTCCCTCTGCTGCATCATATGTATCATTTTTATTTTTGTTCTTTATTACATTATTGCCTTCAGTATACATATGTGATCTTAATCCACATTCCTGCCTGCTGTATCTTTCTCCTTTCTTTTAAAGAATTTCTTTTTTTTTTTTTTTAAGATTTTATTTATTTATTTGCAAGAGAGAATGAGAGACAGAGAGCACAAGAGGGAGGAGGGTCAAAGGGAGAAGCAGACTCCCCGCTGAGCAGGGAGCCCCTTTTAAAGAATTTCTAAGAAAAGCATTCTCGGCAATGATAGTCTTATACATGTGCATCTCATTATCACTCCTTAGTCCACTCAAATTGTCCTTCATTTCTGTGACTTCACTGAGTGTTTTCTTGTCAAATTTGGCAATCTCCTCCCACATTCTTCTTAATGTAAGTGACATTTTGGCAGCATTGAAGTGCTTGAGTACTGCTTTAAAAGTCCTTCAGGATGTTGTTACTATCTTACTCTCCAGTATCATTTACTACCACCTTTCTGTTTAACCTCTGTGATCCAAAACGCTGGTCTTCTCTCAAATTATTCAACATCTCAGTGTAGGGCCTTTGCATAGGCAGCTTCTACTGTGTGGACTTCTTTCTTCTGAAATTCACATGGCTAACTCCTTTTGTCATTTAGAGCAAAACTAAAGGTCATCTCATTTAGAACTTCCCTAACTGCTTAAAATAAAATAGCCACATGGTCAATTTCTATCAATCATTTTTTATTCCAATTTTTTTGCATGATTCTTAAAGGTTAACTTATTTTACTTATATATTACCTATATCCCATATTAGAATAGAAATTTCATTAAATCAAGAACCTTGCATGTTTTATTCACTATTATCATATTAAAGATATAAAGCAAATAATTCATGCTTGACTGGTATTTGTTAAAATAATGAATAAATAAATAAATGAACACAAAATAAATAGGAGATGTACCTGACCCAGACTAAGAGATCAAATAAAGGTTTCTTGCCACAGGTGATACTCGAACTGAGCCTTGAGGATACACAAATATCAGCCAGTACAGGAGACAAGGGCTAGACTTTCCAGTTATAAAGGTCCATGTTGAGAGAGAACCGGGACCTGGCACAGGTGGTGCTTTGGCTTTTTTTTGTCTATGCTAAGTATGGTAGATAAGTTTATTAATATCTCTGCGTAAAATGAAAAAAATGTTTTCTCATTTATAAAATGAAAAAATAATTTATCTTATAGGATTGTTTTGCAGTATTACAGGATAAGAAAAAACTTACTGCAGTTCAGTGTATAATTCCCATTTTGCAGATACACAATTATCCATTCTTCCCCACTGTCCTTTAACAATGCATTAGTATTCTATGCTAAGTAACAAATTACTACAAATTTAGCATTTTAGCACATATCTATTACTTCACAGTTTGGCTGAGTCAGGACTCTGGACATGGCTTAATTGGGTCTTAGGCAAGGTTGGAATCAAGATGTTGACAAGGACTCAGTTATCTGGACACTCTACTGACAATGAATCTACTACCACGCTCACTGAGCCAGTTGACAGAATTCATTTTCTTGTGGCTATCTGACTGAAGGCCCCTGCTTCTTGCTGGCTATCAGGTCATTTGGTTTATAGAAACCAGCCATATGTTCTTGCCCTAAAGGTCTCTACACAGATCTCTCACAACATGGCCTCTTCAAAGACAGAAAGAGACTAAGAGTCTTCCAAAATGAAATCTTATAAAATGTGGTATTAGGATTTATATCCTGTCACCTTTGCTGAGTTTTGTTGACTAGAGTAGTTCATGGATCCCACCCACACTAAGAAGGAGTAGTACATAAGAATGTGAATGCCAGGGGGTAAGGATTATGGGGACCCCCTTAAAAGCTGTCCATTACAAACCATGATCATAACATTTCTAGATCCCCAAACCAAATTATGAGTATTTCCCACCTTATAGATAGCTCCTTTCTTAGAAAAGAAAATCTAAGTCAGTAAGGCTCCCTAATTTTCAATTATTTTAAGGCTCTGTCAAAGATACTGTTTCCCAGGTTATTTTGGGGGCACCAATCCTTTAACCAGAGATTACAACTTACTAGATAAACTGCCGCTTTATCTGATTGCCACCGCCCTTCTTTGACTCTTGGCAAATAGTTGTAATACAAAGGATTATAATGTACACACTGTGTTTTTTTTAACACAAAATCATTACCCCTCCCCCAGTATTCTTAGGCTTTATTTTACTTCAGATTAACCAAAAATTTCAAACATATGATGTTTTTCACACTACAGTCTTTCAAACTGCTCTACTGGGCCAAGGGTTCTCCCTTTAAAAATTATCCTGCTCTTTATAAAATATGTGCCATAATGCCTGGCCATTATCTAGCTTGAGTCTCTTAGAGCCTGTCACATGGAAAACAGGAGCCTTGGAGTTCAGTAACTAATTTGTCCGAATGACAAGTTCCTCTTTTCTACATTGCCCTCCTGCCCAGCCATGACTGAGGGTCATTGCCTCTCACTCTTTTAACGCAAACTCTATCCATTTCCTCCGACTTTTACTCAGAAGAAAGCAGGCTGTTTTTTTTTTACAAAGAATCTCCCTGGTTCCGCAGTAAAGTTTATTTGCATTTATTTTTAAATTTTCTTTTCATGTACTTACAAGTGGCACTAGGTTGCATTATGTAAAATAAGCACATCAAAGTCAGGAGGAAGAAAAGGAACCCACAACACCCAACAGGGTTGTCCATAAAATCTGCTTTAATAAGTGGACATTTAGTGTGAAGAGAAAATGTGGCTTTTGGAAAGGGGTAAGAGGGAGTGCTTGGGTGGCTCAGTCAGTTAAGCATCTGCCTTCCGCTCAGGTCATGATCCCAGGGTCCTGGGACCTAGCCCCATGTATATGGCTCCCTGCTCTGTGGGGAGTCTGCTTCTCCCTCTGCCCCTCCCCCTGCTTGTGCATGCACGTGCTCTCTCTCTCTTGCAAAAATAAATAAATAAAATCTTTTAAAATAAAAAAGGAAAGTGTTAAGAGGTCTTTAGAGATTCAAGTCACACAAATCATGGTTGCCATTTCATAAAACATCCTTGAATTTACCAGTGGTACTAACAATTAAACTCCTCTTTTCAAGATAGTTTTCAGTCATAAGCTTTTTGAAAAGAGATCAATTAACATAGTGTCAGAAAAGACAAAGAAAGGATGACAGACTAGAAAAAAATACCATAGACAAACTTAGAAGAAAATATGTTAACCCTTGATTTGAAGCCAGCTAAGTCTCACTTGAAATAAAAAGATGGAATATTTGACCTTTAGGGTATTTTAAGCTCTTTCGTGTTATGAATCCATTTGCATAAACAAAACCTTTTAAGGAAATGTATTAAGAGACTAAGAAAAGAGACTGCCTACAATTATACAGTTGTTTCCTTGGGTTTTTTGGAAAGTCATACATATTCCATTTAACAATTTTCCATTTCTTAAACTCCTAGAATATGGGATCTATATTGTAATTTGAGACTTTGGCATCTTTTGAGACCTTGCATTAATTTCTGACCAATAGTGAATCTTTAGTAACATTAGCTTCGCCCAACTCACTTCTATTTATTTAGAGCTAGGATGTTTGTAGTTAGTGGGCAATTTTTCTCTGTAAGATTAACTCTAGGACTATAACTTATAATAAAGTCAACATATTAGTAGACTGTTCTCATGGGATTATAAAGACAATCCACCAGTATATATTATTTTTGGATATAAGACAATATATGTGGAAACAGTGGGTAAAGTAAAGATAGCAAAGAATTGGTTTGAAGGGTAGAGTTGCAAAAGAAATTGATTTAGACAAAATGTAAACTGCAATCCCTTCCAATGGGTTCCATACATGAAAGCTAAAGAATACACAAGATAAGAATGTTCTAAATATTATGTGTTATACAAGGAATTCTATTTTGAATACCACATGAGGATAAATGATAATATAGACTAATCTTGCACTCTAGTAAAAATGTAGGCGAAACCATCCCACAATTGGAGGGCACCAGAGTCCAAAATGGTGTTTGAAAAAAGGTGAAATATTTTCTCCATGCAAAAATAACCGGTCACATTCTAACAGAAAAAGGGAGCATGTAAATTGATATTTCAAATATGTTACATCTAGGAACATATTATGTTAGCCTATTTATACATTTAATTAATCTGATTCATTGTCTGGGCTAAAACTTCCTAAAAATTTATCCCCAGTATTTTAAAATCTCATTCTTTTACAAAGTATTTTGTTATAGTTAATAAAATCAGTTTTCATTATAATTTCTAGTCAATTGCTTCTTAGGGTCATCAGCTGTTGTTTTGTGGGTGTGTCTGTTATTTTGTATTTGAACTTCGATTATACTTTAACAATTGTATGTGTGTCTAGTACGTTTTTAGCCTACAAATGTGTCATCTAGAAATAATGGCATTTTGTCTCCTATTTTTTCAATAAGCGTGGATACTAATACTTGTTTTATACTTGTTGGAAATTCAAAGCTAATCTTCTCTCTATGCATTATTTGTTAAAAAGTATTGTGTGGTCCTTACTTAATTGAGATGAGACCTCAAGAAAACTCAAAAGCTGTTTGGCTATTTAGATCTTATATACTAAATTTTTTACATATATTAATTTAAAACATTAATAAAATGTTGAATAACAATGGGAAAAAAAGATACTTTTGTGTTTGTCCTAACTTGAAAGTGAATACGTTTCAAATATTTCACTCTACTTGATAGTTTCTAAAGGGTATTTACATTAACGATTTCATTAATGATATCTGTGAGCAGGCAAGACATGTTCTGATATCACTGTTATGCAGATCTGAGAACTGAGATTCAGACAAGGTAATTAACATGCTTGAGATATGTAGGTACAGAATATCAGAGACTTGGGTTAAAAACTCAGGTCATCTGATTTACTCAGAATTGATCTTACAATATCACATATAAAAATTAGTGGCTTTCATCAGGTCACCGACCAAAGCTTCTGAATCAAAGATCAGCTACTTGTATTCCTTTTGATTCCACAACTTCTTTAGCTTTTTATACTTCTGGTTTGCATGATAGTAGTATGAAATGTTTTTGCCAAATGTTTAGAATTCTTTGATTCTTACAGCCCAGGTCTGGCTGTTTGGTTAAAATGCTTTCTATGGCTATCACATATGTAGAAAATTTCTTGATGACTTAAAATTATAGGATACAAGCGCCTAGTACTATAAAATGTTTATTTTAAGAGCTGCTTTTTGCCATCTGTGAGCATGGCTAAGAATGAAGGAACAGTTACTGTGGCATGTGTCTCCAAAGCAGAGCCCATGAGACAGGAAGCACCTACATTTGTTAGAGGAATCTGTGATATCTGGTAACAGTCAATAGAATGTCTGGAATTTTAAAGTAACTTGTGCAAGAACCAGGGGTTTCACAGGGCATTCTATGTGGGAAGGAAAATAATCATTTACCATTCAGTAGAATTTCCATTTCCGGAAACTTATCCTCTGTAATGTCCTTTGATAACAGTGAATAGTGTATCAGAGACATCCTCTGGAGCCATGGAGACTGATGAGGGGAAGCTGCACCCTTCCATTCTAAGCTTTTAAAAATAATTTGCATTTTCACATTTTCTCCCTCTACATTTCCTATAGCTGTTCGCTAAGATGAGGAGAACTAATATTGATCGCACATTGGCTGCTTTATACTTGTTGGGAAATCTAATCAGATCTTCTTATGCATCATATTGAAAAATTCTGTCTTGTTTAATTAAGATGGGACCTCAGGAAACTCAGAGTTATCTCAGATACTTTGATCTTCTAATTTTGTTTTTTATGTTTGATGTTCTCAGGATTTGGTTTTGTTGTGATGATAATTTTAGGATCCAATTTTGGTTCCTTAGCATTTCAGTCCTCTATACCCCAAATTATGCTTGTTTGTTTTATATTTTAAAAAGGGCTCTGCTCACAGAGACTCATTCTTTTTTTAAAATTTTTTTATTATTATGTTAATCCCCATACATTACATCATTAGTTTTAGATGTAGTGTTCCATGATTCATTGTTTGTGCATAACACCCAGTGCTCCATGCAGAACGTGCCCTCCTCAATACCCATCACCAGGCTAACCCATCCTCCCACCCCCCTCCCCTCTAAAACCCTCAGTTTGTTTTTCAGAGTCCATTGTCTCTCATGGTTCATCTCCCCCTCCGATTTCGCCCCCTTCATTCTTCCCCTCCTGCTATCTTCTTCTTTTTTTTTTTTTCTTAACATATATTGCATTGTTTGTTTCAGAGGTACAGATCTGAGATTCAACAGTCTTGCACAATTTACAGTGCTTACCAGAGCACATACCCTCCCCAGTGTCTATCACCCAGCCACCCTATCCCTCCCCCACCCCCCCCACTCCAGCAACCCTCAGTTTGTTTCCTGAGATTAAGAATTCCTCATATCAGGGAGGTCATATGACACATGTCTTTCTCTGATTGACTTATTTCGCTCAGCATAACACCCTCCAGTTCCATCCATGTCGTTGCAAATGGCAAGATCACAGAGACTCATTCTTAATGGAATAGATTCTAAGTTGATTAGAGTTTCCCACCTTCAGCACCTTTGACAGTCTGACCTGGATAATTATTTTTGTAGGGACTAGCCTGTGCAATATAGGATGGTTAGCAGCAACCTTGGTCTATATTAACTAGATGCTTGTAGCACATACTCCCATACCTCACCTGGAAAAACAAAAGTTCTATAGACATTGTCAAATGTCTGTTGCCTAAAGCAGTGCTTCTCAAGCAAGGACATTTTTTTGTTCTGCAGAGAAAGTTTCTAATAACTGCAGGAGAAGGTGTTACGAGCATGTAATGAACAGTAGTCAGGAAACTGCTAAACATCCTACAATGCACAAAGAATCTACAACACAGAATAATCCTGACCAAAATGTCGAGTCCTGAAATTGAGAAATCCAATTTCTAAATCTGTTGTAGGTCTTTATTTAGAAGTTAGAATACCAGAGTGACTTCTCTTGGATGAAAGCTTTTAGGAAACTTCAACTGCTATTTGGCTGTGTGGCAGAAAGTAAAAGAAATCATTTTGCTCTGTAACTTTGGATTTTTTTCCTCCAGCTCTCTATTTCCAACTATATCTGCCAAATTCAGTTACACAATCACCTGAATGTTCTACAACTTCTGCTCTTCTATCAAGTTCTGTTGTTTCAGTTACACAACTTTTTAATTTGTGTTAAGTTTATACATAGATAAACTTTCAGATTAAGTTGCTCCTATGCATAGTGGTATCATGCCTGCAATAGTCAGGGATATTCCTTCTCATCTTGCATTGCTTCAAACTATACCTTTCTTTCTTTTTTTTTTTTTTTCGTGCTCAGTACAGAAACTTAAATCTTAGCTTTTTGCAAGATTGCAGAGCAAAATGGAATATTATACTGTCATTGCTCTAAGTCTCAATTTCCACTTGAGTGAATATTTAAACTATACACTATAGAAGGGCATCTCTCTTAAGAAAGACTTTAAACTATCTTTCATAAGTTTGTTTAGGAAATTCAAACTTTGAAATATTACAGCATGGCAGTTTCTCTCCCAGTGAACATTGTCATATCTGAAATATAGGAAATCAAGGCACCACAATATTTTATTAAAAAATTTAATAAGTTGGTGAAGGTGGAGGGGGAGTTGGAGGAAGGTGGTCAAAAGGTGCAAACTTCCAGTTATAAGATAAATACATACTAGGGATGTAATGTACAATACGATGACTAACACTGTTGTATGATATACAGGAAAGTTATTAAGAGTGTAAATCCTGAGAGTTCTCATCTCACGGAGAATTTTTTTTTTCGTTTTCACTTTTCTTCTTTCTTTTCTTTTATTGTATCTATAGAAGATGATGGATGCTAGCCTGAAACTATTGTGGTACTCATTTCACAATATATGTAAATCAAACCATCGTGCTGTATGCCTTAAAATTATACAGTGTTGTATGTTAATTATTTCAATAATCTGTGGAACTTTAAGGTGTGTGCTGCTTTTGAGTCAGATTTGACCATCCCCTTCTGTTCAGTATTCCAGTAACTAAACTGACTCTGGCCTTCTCTAAGGCAGGTACCGGACAATTTTTCATCCGCACATATTCCCACTTCTTTTCCTGCCCACACAGCAGGCCATGGATCTTAGAAATGGGCTGAAAATCCTCTCCATCACCTCTGGGGAGAGCAGCTATCTTTCCACTGACACCCACCTGCTGGCCTGGTGCTGTACTGTGATCCGCTGTAGTTGTTGCCTTCTGAGAATTTATGGGCCATGAAGTCATCACAGGCTCCTTAGCCAGCTCTCAACTTGTGGCTTTGCATCAAATAATCCTTCTTATCCTGCCAAGAGAAGGGATTATATTTTTTCCCCCTGAGAATTCACAATTTTCTCTCCTGCTCTCAGGATTTTAAAAAGTTATTTAAAAAAAAAAATAACTTCCTACACTGGCCAGAGAGCCTCTGCCAATTCACATTAGGGTTCTTTTCTCTAGGTATATTTATATTTCTCTTCCCACCTTGCCTTTCAATTTCAACTCTCTCTATTGTATATCCTATTATTATATTGTGTTCCAACTATTTTTAAAAAGTAGTTTTTTAACCTGCCATTTAAATGCTATTGACAAAGTCATATATTAAGCTATAAGAACAAAATAAAAAAAAGTCTTCTGCATGATTTATTTATTTTATAACTATACGTTTGTACCTCTTAATCTTCTTCACCTATTTCACCCTTCCCTTCCCCCCCCCCCGACCCCCCAAGACCTGCCCTCTCTGGTAACGAACAGTTTCCTGTATCTATGAGTGTGTTTCTGTTTTGTTTGGTTTGTTCATTTGTTTAGATTCCACATATAAGAGTAGCGTCTTTCGGGGGGGCGGAGCAAGATGGTGGAGGAGTAGGAGACCTGGATTTTGTCTCCTCTCAGGAATTCAGCTGGATAGGGATCAAACCATTCTGAACACCTACAAACTCAACAGGAGATTGAAGAAAAGAAGAGCAACAACTCTCTCATCAGAAAAGCGACCACTTTCTGGAAGGTAGGACGTGCGGAGAAGTGAATACAAGGCGATATTTGGGAGGATAGACGGTGGGGGAGGGGCCTCCGTCGGCCGCTTCTGGCAAGTGATAGAGCCACGGAGCACAAAATCGGAACTTTTAAAAGTCTGCTCCGCTGAGGGACGTCACTCTGGTGGCTAAGCGGGGGGTGGAACCCTCCGGGACAGTGTGGTCTCAGGACCCTCGGGGTCACAGAAAGACCGGGGGTGCCTGAGTGTGGCAGAGCTCCCAGGTAACAGAGCCGGGAAGCCGGCTGCAGAGGCGGAGCCCAGGCGCGGGCTCTCAGCTCGGGGTTGCCATAAACTGTGATCCGCGGCACAGTCGGGCCCCTGCTCCTCCAGCAGGGACCCAACAAGCGGCAGATCCGGGGAGACTCACCTTCCTCCCCGGGAGGAGCCTCTCGGGAGCGCACCGCAGAGATCTGCTGGGTTTGGAGACTCCACATGGGGTCGGGTGCCAGAGATAGAAATGCGCGGTCACAGGCCGGGTGAGCACGGAGTGCAGCCGGAGACCGGGGAGACGGGAGTGACTGACGGCTTTTCTCTGGGGACTCACTGAGGAGCGGGGCCCTGAGTTCTCGACTCCTCTGGGGCGGAGATTGGGAGGCCGCCATTTTCACTCTCCGCCTCCAAAGCTGTACGGAAAGCTCGCAGGGAACAAAAGCCCGGAGAGCAAACCCGAGCAGATTACTTAGCCGGGAGGGGGCAAGGGCGGGGCAATTCCGCCTCCGGCAGAGACATTTGGAAACCACGGCAACAGGCCCCTCCCCAGAAGATCAGCGAGAACAGCCGGCCAAGACCAAGTTTACCGATCAATGAGAACGGCGGAACTCCAGCGCTAGGGGACTACTGCACACAGAATTCACGGCTTTTTTACCATGATTCTTTAGTCTTTTAAAGTTAATTTTTTTTTAACTGTCTTTTTGTCTTTTTATTTCTTTTTGAATTTTTCTTTTTCCCTTTTTCAACCAACATCTTATCAATCCCTTTTTTCAAAAAAAACATTTTTATTTTTCATTTTTAGAGTCATATTCTATCCCTTCATAGTAGTTACCCATATTTTTGGCTTATATATATAAGTTGTTCTCTCTTTAAAATTTTGAGATAGTTTCTTCTAACAGATTAAAATATACCCTAAATCTCTAGTATATGGTGTTTTCTATTCCCCTGCCTGATCACATCCTCTCCCTTTTCTTTTCTTTTTCTTTTTTTCTTTTTTTAAATCCTCTTCTTTCTTTTTTCAAACAACTTCTTATCAATTCCTTTTATAAAATTTTTTATAATTTCCATTTTTACAGTCATATTCCATCCCTTCCTCATATCAACCCTTATTTTTGTACATATATAAGTTTTTCTTTCTTTAAAATTTTGGGAGGCACTTTCTTCTAAAAGATGAAAATACACCCCAAATCTAGTGTGTGGCACTGATCTATATACCATATAGATCATATTTGATCACATTCTGGGTTTTTTGTTGTTGTTGTTGTTTTGTTTTGTTTGTTTTTGTTTTTATCTTTATCTTTTTCTTTTTCTTTTTTTTCTTTTTCTTTTTTCTCTCTTTCCCTTTCTTATCCCACTGCTTCAGGTCTTTTCTGATTTGTTTAGAGGATATTTTCTGGGGACGTGGTTACTCTGCTAGCATTTTGTTCTCTCATTAATCTGTTCTCCTCTGCACAAAATGACAAGATGGAAAAAATCACCTCAACAAAAAGAACAAGAGGTAGTACCAACCGCCAGGGACCTACTCAATATGGACATTAGTACGATATCAGATCTAGAGTTCAGAATCATCACTTTAAAGATACTAGCTGGGCTTGAAAAAAATATGGAAGTTATTAGAGAAACCCTTTCTGGAGAAGTAAAAGAGCTAAAATCCAACCAAGTAGAAATCAAAAAGGCTATTAATGAGGTGCAATCAAAAATGGGGGCGCTAAGTGCTAGAATAAATGAGTCAGAAGAGAGAATCAGTAATATAGAACATGAAATGATGGAAAATAAAGAAGCTGAGAAAAAGAGAGATAAACAACTACTGGATCACGAGGGCAGAATTCGAGAGATAAGCGATACCATAAGACGAAACAACATTAGAATAATTGGGATCCCAGAAGAAGAAGAAAGAGAGAGAGGGGAAGAAGGTATAATGGAGCAAATTATAGCAAAGAACTTCCCTAATTTGGGGAAAGAAACAGGCATGAAAATCCAGGAAGCACAGAGAACCCCTCTCAAAATCAATAAAAATAGGTCAACTCCCTGACATCTAATAGTAAAACTTACGAGTCTCATAGACAAAGAGAAAATCCTGAAAGCAGCTCGGGAGAAGAGATATGTAACCTACAAGGGTAGAAACATTAGATTGGCAACAGACCTATCCACAGAGACCTGGCAGGCCAGAAAGGACTGGCAGGATATATTCCGAGCACTAAATGAGAAAAATATGCAGCCAAGAATACTCTATCCAGCTAGGCTGTCATTGAAAATTGAAGGAGAGATAAAAAGCTTCCAGGACAAACAAAAACTAAAGGAATTTGCAAACACAAAACCAGCCCTACAGGAAATCTTGAAAGGGGTCCTCTAAGCAAAGAGAGAGCCTAAAAGCAACATAGACCAGAAAGGAACACAGACAATATACGGTAACAGTCACCTTACAGGCAATACAATGGCACTAAATTCCTATCTTTCAATAGTTACCCTGAATGTAAATGGGTTAAATGCCCCAATCAAAAGACACAGGCTAACAGACTGGATTAAAAAACAAGACCCATCGATATGCTGTCTGCAAGAGACTCATTTTAGAACCAAAGACACCCCCAGATTGAAAGTAAGGGGGTGGAACACCATTTACCATGCTAATGGACACCAAAAGAAAGCTGGGGTGGCAATCCTTATATCAGACAAATTAGATTTTAAACCAAAGACTGTAATAAGAGATGAGGAAGGACACTATATCCTACTTAAAGGATCTATCCAACAAGAAGATCTAACAATTGTAAATATCTATGCCCCTAACATGGGAGCAGCCAATTATATAAGGCAATTAATAACAAAAGCAAAGAAACACATCGACAACAATACAATAATAGTGGGGGACTTTAACATCCCCCTCACTGAAATGGACAGATCGTCTAAGCAAAAGATCAACAAGGAAATAAAGACTTTAAATGACACACTGGACCAAATGGACTTCACAGACATATTCAGAACATTCCACCCCAAAGCAACGGAATACACATTCTTCTCTAGTGCCCATGGAACATTCTTCAGAATAGATCACATCCTAGGTCATAAATCAGGTCTCAACTGGTACCAAAAGTTTGGGATCATTCCCTGCCTATTTTCAGACCACAATGCTTTGAAACTAGAACTCAATCATAAGAGGAAAGTCAGAAAGAACTCAAATACATGGAGGCTAAAGAGCACCCTACTGAAGAATGAATGGGTCAACCAGGAAATTAAAGAAGAATTAAAAAAATACATGGAAACCAATGAAAATGAAAACACAACTATTCAAAATCTTTGGGATGCAGCAAAGGCAGGCCTAAGAGGAAAGTATATAGCAATACAAGCCTTTCTCAAGAAACAAGAAAGGTCTCAAATACACAACCTAACCCTACACCTAAAGGAGCTGGAGAAAGAACAGCAAATAAAGCCTAAACCCAGCAGGAGAAGAGAAATAATACAGATCAGAGCAGAAATCAATGAAATAGAAACTAAAAGAACAGTAGAACAGATCAACGAAACTAGGAGCTGGTTCTTTGAAAGAATTAACAAGATTGATAAACCCCTGGCCAGACTTATCAAAAGAGAAGAGAAATGACCCAAATCAACAAAATCATGAATGAAAGAGGAGAGATCACAACCAACACCAAAGAAATACAAACAATTATAAGAACATATTATGAGCAACTCTATGCCAGCAAATTAGATAACCTGAAAGAGATGGATGCACTCCTAGAGATGTATCAACTACCAAAACTGAACCAGGATGAAATAGAAAACCTGAACAGACCTATAACCACTAAGGAAATTGAAGCAGTCATCAAAAATCTCCCAAAAAACAAAAGCCCAGGGCCAGATGGCTTCCCAGGGGAATTCTAGCAAACATTTCAAGAAGAATTAATACCTATTCTTCTGAAACTGTTCCAAAAAATAGAAATGGAAGGAAAACTTCCAAACTCATTTTATGAGGCCAGCATTACCTTGATCCCAAAACCAGACAAAGACCCCATCAAAAAGGAGAATTACAGACCAATATCCCTGATGAACATGGATGCAAAAATTCTCACCAAAATTCTAGCCAATAGGATCCAACAGTACATTAAAAGGATTATTCACCATGACCAAGTGGGATTTATCCCTGGGCTGCAAGGTTGGTTCAACATCCGCAAATCAATCAATGTGATACAATACATTAACAAAAGAAAGAACAAGAATCATATGATCCTCTCAATAGCTGCAGAAAAAGCTTTTGACAAAGTACAGCATCCTTTCTTGATCAAAACTCTTCAGAGTAGGGATAGAGGGTACATACCTCAATATCATAAAAGCCATCTATGAAAAACCTACAGCGAATATTATTCTCAATGGGGAAAAACTGAGAGGTTTCCCCCTAAGGTCAGGAACGCGGCAGGGATGTCCACTATCACCACTGCTATTCAACATAGTATTGGAAGTCCTAGCCACAGCAATCAGACAACAAAAAGAAATAAAAGGCATTCAAATTGGCAAAGAAGAAGTCAAACTCTCACTCTTTGCAGATGATATGATACTTTATGTGGAAAACCCAAAAGACTCCACCCCAAAACTGCTAGAACTCATACAGGAATTCAGTAAAGTGGCAGGATATAAAATCAATGCACAGAAGTCAGTGGCATTCCTATACACCAACAACAAGACAGAAGAAAGAGAAATTAAGGAGTCGATCCCATTTACAATTGCACCCAAAACCATAAGATACCTAGGAATAAATCTAACCAAAGAGACAAAGGATCTGTACTCAGAAAACTATAAAATACTCATGAAAGAAATTGAGGAAGACACAAAGAAATGGAAAAACGTTCCATGCTCATGGATTGGAAGAACAAATATTGTGAAGAGGTCAATGCTACCTAGAACAATCTACACATTCAATGCAATCCCCATCAAAATACCATCCACTTTTTTCAAAGAAATGGAACAAATAATCCTAAAATTTGTATGGAACCAGAAAAGACCCCGCACAGCCAGAGGAATGTTGAAAAAGAAAAGCAAAGCCGGCGGCATTACAATTCCGGACTTCAAGCTCTATTACAAAGCTGTCATCATCAAGACAGCATGGTACTGGCACAAAAACAGACACATAGATCAATGGAACAGAATAGAGAGCCCAGAAATGGACCCTCAACTCTATGGTCAACTAATCTTCGACAAAGCAGGAAAGAATGTCCAATGGAACAAAGACAGTCTCTTCAACAAATGGTGTTGGGAAATTTGGATAGCCACATGCAGAAGAATGAAACTGGACCATTTCCTTACACCACACACAAAAATAGACTCCAAATGGTTGAAAGACCTCAATGTGAGACAGGAGTCCATCAAAATCCTAAAGGAGAACATACGCAGCAACCTCTTTGACCTCAGCTGAAGCAACTTCTTCCTAGAAACATCACCAAAGGCAAGGGAAGCAAGGGCAAAAATGAATTATTGGGACTTCATCAAGATAAAAAGCTTTTGCAAAGCAAAGGAAACAGTCAACAAAACCAAAAGACAACCGACAGAATGGGAGCAGATATTTGCAAATGACATATCAGATAAAGGGCTAGTATCCAAAATCTATAAAGAACTCATCAAACTCAACACCCAAAGAACAAAGAATCCAATCAAGAAATGGGCAGAAGACATGAACAGACATTTTTCCAAAGAAGACATCCAAATGGCCAACAGACACATGAAAAAGTGCTCAATATTGCTCAGCATCAGGGAAATCCAAATCAAAACCTCAATGAGATACCACCTCACACCAGTCAGAATGGCTAAAATTAACAAGTGAGGAAATGACAGATGTTGGCGGGATGCGGAGAAAGGGGAACCCTCCTACACTGTTGGTGGGAATGCAAGCTGGTGCAGCCACTCTGGAAAACTGTATGGAGGTTCCTCAAAAAGTTGAAAATAGAGCTACCATATGATCCAGCAATTGCACTACTGGGTATTTACCCCAAAGATACAAAAGTAGGGATCCGAAGGGGTACGTGCACCCCGATGTTTATAGCAGCAATGTCCACAATAAGCAAACTGGAAAGAGCCAAGATGTCCAACGACAGATGAATGGATAAAGAAGAGGTGGTATATATATACAATGGAATAGTATGCAGCCATCAAAAGGAATGAGATCTTGCCATTTGCAATGACGTGGATGGAACTGGAGGGTATTATGTTGAGCGGAATAAGTCAAACAGAGAAAGACATGTATCATATGATCTCACTGATATGAGGAGTTCTTAATTGCAGGAAACAAACTGAGGGTTGCTGGAGTGGGGGGTGGGGTGGGAGGGATGGGGTGACTGGGTGATAGACACTGGGGAGGGTATGTGCTCTGGTAAGCGCTGTGAATTGTGCAAGACTGTTGAATCTCAGATCTGTACCTCTGAAACAAATAATGCAATATGTGTTAAGAAAAAAAAAAAGAAGAAGAAGGTAGTGGGAGGGGAAGAATGAAGCAGGGGAAATCGGAGGGGTGGACGAACCATGAGAGACGATGGACTCTGAAAAACAAACTGAGGGTTTTAGAGGGGAGGGGTGTGGGAGGATGGGTTAGCCTGGTGGTGAGTATTGAGGGGGGCACATTCTGCATGGAGCACTGGGTGTTATGCACAAACAATGAATCATGGAACACTTCATCTAGAACTAATGATGTAATGTATGGGGATTAATATAAGAATAAAAAAAAAAAGTAGCGTCTTTCTCTGTCTGACTTATTTCACTTAGCATAGTAAGCTCTATGTCCACCCATGTTGTCACAAATGACAACATTTCATCTTCTTTATCCATTCATCTGTAAATGGACACTTAGGTTGCTTCCATAGCTTGGTTATTTTAAATAATGCTGCAATGAACATAAAGGTGTATATATCTCTTCAAATTAATGTTTTCTTTGGATAAATACCCATAGGAAATATAGTCAATAATGTAATAACTTTGTATAGTGACAGATGATAACTAGACTTATCATGGATATTATTTCATAATGTATTAAAATATTGAGTCACTATGATGTACACCTGAAAGTAATAGAATATTGTATGTCAATTATACTTCAATAAAAATATAGTTAAACCCCTCCCCCCCAAAAAAAAGTCTTATGTAATTGAGGACTCTCTGCAGGAATGTTCTTCTCATTTCTTCACTCCCTTATTTTCCTGTTCCTTACAGTTTAATCACTTTTGATAATTGAGTCTCCCAATTTCATAACCATATAATATTCTAGAATTGTTGCTCTTCCACCAAACTTTGTGGTTTCAATTAAACACCTTTTGTATTTACACTTAAAACCATACATGGACAAGCTTTCATATTTAGTTTCTTAGTTTTTAAACCATTCTATAATTCTAGATTGAGCCATCTGTTTTCTACTCTTGGTCTCTCTTCATCTGTACTCTTGTTAATGGCAGTGAATTAAATCTGTTCCAAGTTCTAGCTCACGTGTAACTTGGTCAGACAGACCCACTTTTTGTCTTTTAGCTGAGAAAATGGGACAAATTATCATAAACAGAGATGCTGCAAAATTTGCAGC
This sequence comes from Mirounga angustirostris, assembly GCF_029215605.1. Lineage (NCBI taxonomy): Eukaryota > Metazoa > Chordata > Mammalia > Carnivora > Phocidae > Mirounga > Mirounga angustirostris. Next base: position 50,652,293 of record NW_026991709.1, on the reverse strand, counting down.
AGCGTTTAACAATATTTAGCTATTTTTCTTATAACAAGAATAATTTAAAATTATTTTTAAAAAGCTGGTAATTGATTCAGAAGACATGGTGGAAGAAGTGACTACAGTAGTGAATCTTAGATGTTTTGGCAGAGGCCTCTGAAAATCTGATGAAAAGTTCTCTTCAGAAAAAAAAAATATCTTAACTTTCAAAAGGTTCATTCAAAATAAAGACCTTCCATGGACATCTTAGTGATCCAAAGATAAAAAATTAAGAACCTCTGTGCTGACAGCTTTAAATATTAAACATAAGGTAGGCATTTGTATGGAGTCTCTATCTCTGTAGTCCAGAAATCTTCCATTACTCTCCTGAGGTGGCACCAGATATAATGGTGACAACTTCCAGGATTCAATGAAAATAAAACAAAAATTAACAAGCAAAAATGTACTCCAACTTTTTCATTGCTAAATGCTTCTATGAATATACTCCAATGTAAGTATATCTGTATATATTTATACATATATTATATACATATATATTATATGTACATATATTATTTATACATATATACATATATTTTATATGTATATAATATATGTATATTATAATATACATGTATTATACATATTGATTATATGCTTCTATGAATATACTCCAATGTAAGTATATCTGTATATATTTATACATATATTATATACATATATATTATATGTACATATATAATATATGTTTATATATGTTTATATATATGTGTATATATATACATATATATATATATAAAACCAGGACCTAGACATAAATATGAGAAGCAAATAGGTTTTCAAATGCAGTATACTGAAAATAAAATGTCAGATCAGCATCTAAAATACAAATTTACATGCAAAGAGACAATCATATAATAAATAGTATAACAAAATTCAAATGACCAGGGACTTGTCACCATCCATTCGCAGTTGAGGGACACTGGTATAGAAATTAATTTTTTATCCTTGCTTGGATATTTGTCAGTCATTAGAAAAAGTATAAAGAAAGAGCAAGAGAGCTAGGTCAGAAACAAGCATGAGAAAGCAAGGAAGCATGAAAGAGAAAGAGAGAGATAGAAAGACATATTTGTTACATTTTTTTTTAAAGATGTGATGTTAATTCTCCCCTATTTAAATCTTCATGATCCCATATTTCCTGACATTTTTATAATGTCACTAAATAAGTCAAGAACATGGAGATTTCATTTTCTATTGCCCATAAGCCCCACTTAAGTGATTGCCCCTTGACCAAGATCAGGCAACATCATTCTTGAAGGTCAGACATTATCCAAACATATCTGGTTCTTGAAATTTGTTTTACCAGTAATTCCTTTCAGCAACATTTTTTAAAGATTTTATTTATTTATTTTAGAGAGAGAGAGAACAGGGGGAGGAGCAGAAAGAGAGAGAGACAGAGAAGCAGACTTCCCACTGAGCACAGAGCCCTACACGGGGCTTGATCCCATGACCCTGAGATCATGACCAAGAGTCGCATGCTCAACTGATTGAGCCACCCAGGTGGCCCTATGCAGCACCATTTCTTTAAGATGAGTTGTTTCCATTTAATGGCCCTTATTTTGTTTTAGAAGAATCCTAAATTTCTTTTAATATTTCTCTCTCAGCTAGTATTTATGTTCTTGGATTTATCAGGTAAACGTAAAACTCTTTAAAAGTTCTTTAAGATAAATTTTGTTTATGTTGCTCACTGCTTTCATTGCTGTTGCTCAGAATTTATAATAAAGACCTTTGTATTTTCAACTTTTGACCAATATAAACAATGTCCTATCAATATAATATTATTATACTTTTTCCAAATATGAAACAATCACTTTATGTTGTTTAAATAATTTCTTCCAATTGATACAAACCAGTATATAACTAGAATTTAGCATAATCCCACTTGGGCAGATTTCAAGAAATGGGGGAGAAAAATTAACACATGTTGCCCCAATTTTTCAGACTCTGTCTTGATCCTACTATACATTTTCTGATCTACCAAATTGTTGCTATGATAACTTCAGCATAATGCTCAGAGGAAGGAGTCATGAATACAGCATGGAATTCACTGTTTAGGTTGCTGTACATAGAATCAAGTTGATAGAAAACTGGTCAAGACAAAGCTAGTCATGCACAAAACTATCCCTTGTCACATTGATTTAGTGAGTCCTATTGCTGAAGAGAAAAGGGAGATCAATAGATGCAACTGTTATAGACATTTTGGAAGTATTTTTGTCTTCTTAGAATGGAAGAAAAATGTTAATATTTGTGAAACCTACTGACTGATACTATCTTTTAATAACTTATAGGAAATAATGTTAAAATGAGAAGGAAATTACTATATATTTAGTGATTTTCAATTACAATATTAGAAGACATTTGGGAAATGTAAGGTTTTCATTCAGTTAATAATCTATATTGAGAAAATATATATTAATTAACTCAACAAATATAAATCAAATTTTACTCTGGATTAAATGCAAATCAATTTCAAATTGTGTTCATGACTTTGGAAAATAGGAAGATATAGCAAGTCAATAAATGGTACTGTAGTTGTATCAAGGTGTTTGAATCTCTGTGGGGTTAGATCCTAAGCTCCATGGTATGTAATATTTTTATGAGGTTTTGTTGTGGCATATGGTCAGGTCATGATCCTGGAGTCCCTGGATCGAGTCCTGCATCGGGCTCCCTGCTCGGCAGGGAGTCTGCTTCTCCCTCTGACCCTCCCCCCTCTCATGTGCTCTCTCTCATTCTCTCTCTCTCAAAAAAAAAAAAAAAAAAAAAGGCTACTATAAATCTAAGGATAGCCAAAACAATTAACAAAGCAGAATCGAGAGTCCAGAAATATACCTATATTTACATAGTGATTTAGTTTTCAAAGAAATTGCCAAAGCAAGTCTATGGGAAAAAAGAAAGCTATTAAAACAATAAAAAAAAAAAAATAGAAAAACTATCCGTAAGGGGAAAAAACTGAAACTCAACCCTTACCTCCCATGTACAAAATAATTAATTTACAATATATAATAACACCAAACACAAAAGCTAAAATATAATGCTTCTGGAAGAAATTGAGGATGAATAACTTTGTAACTTTAGATTAGGCAATGATTTATTAATCAAGATACAGACAACACCTCCATAAAAGAAAAAAAAGATAAATTTGACCACAAAATAATAATATTTAAATCTTCCCTTTCCAATAACATTGCTAAGAAAATGAGTAGGCAAGCAATAGTTTCAAAAACAACATTATTAATGTTCATATACATGTTCTGATAAATGACATTCAGAATACATAAAGTATTCCTCAAAGTATTTGATAATAAAAAATCCAATAAAAATGTGTAAAAAGACTTGAACAATTACTTCATAAAGAAAAAAAATACAAAAATTGTATACAAATGGCCAACAAGCCAAGGAGAAAGTGCCCAGCCTCATTATTCATTTTAGATGGGTGAATTAAAATTACAATGTAATAACATTATAGATAACTTAGAATGGAGAAAAGTAAAAAGGCCAATTTTGGTGATGACTGAAGCTACCAAATTTCTCACATATTGCCAACAAGAATGCCAAATGATGCAACTTTGGAAATAGTTTTCATAGTTTCTCATGAACTAGCAATACCACTTACTAGGTATTTATTCAAGAAAATGGATATATAAAAAAAAAAAAAAAAAAAAAAAGGATATATATGACCAAAACCACCCTGAACACAAATGTTCCTAGCAGTTTAACTCATAGAGGACTCAAACTCGGAACAATACATTCTCCTTCCTTAAAGGGAAAATGGATAAACAGTGTATGTAGTGCGTTCTTTTTTTTTTAAAATATTTTATTTATTTATTTGACAGAGAGAGACACAGCGAGAGAGGGAACACAAGTCGGGGGAGCGGGAGAGGGAGAAGCAGGCTTCCTGCGGAGCAGGGAGCCCAATGCGGGGCTCGATCCCAGGACCCTGGGATCAGGACCCGAGCTGAAGGCAGATGCTTAACCGACTGAGCCACCCAGGCGCCCCTATGTAGTGCATTCTTACAAAGTAATTCTACTCACCAATAAATGTGAATTACTAATATATTCAATAGTATGAATAGGTCTCAAAAATATGATGCTGAGTGAAAGAATCTGGATCCAAAAGAATCTCCATTGTATTTTCTATTTATGTGAAATTCTAGATCAAGCAAAACTAATCCTAGCAAAAAAAAATCTGATTACTCAAAACCAAAGGCACAAAAACCGAAATCATCCATTCAAGAAATATTTATTACATACCAGCTAAATGCCTGATTTTTTGAGTTAAAACTACAACAGCAACAACAACAAAACTCTCTCCCTTTGTAGTTACTATATTCAAGCGTGGGAAGAAAGTAGAAACATAAATAAATAAAATTCAGAGTATATCAGAGCAATTATGTACCAAGTGGTATGGAGTAAAGAACAAGAAAACATGGTAAGAAGGACTCTGAGAACAATTATTCTGAGAGGCAAGGAAGAGAAAAAAAGCTGTACTTATAAGGAAGGAGGATATTCCAGGCAAAGGGAAGAAAGTCTCTGAGGCAAGTGGATATATGGATTGTTGGAGCAAGAGTAATAAAGCCAGTATAGCTTGAGTGGACTGAACAAGGAGGATAGGACACAAAGTCAGAGTAATGAGGCTATGAGGGGAGGAATAGATCCTATAAGGTCTTGTGTCTGGGATTTATACATACATACACACATACATACATACATACAAACAACACATAACCTCTGAGTTCATTCCTATATTCAAAAGGTATTGAAAGTTTTGAAGCAGAGATATGACATTATATGATTTACTTTTTCTTTTTTTTTTTAAGATTGTTCTTTTTTTTTTTTTTAAAGATTTTATTTATTTATTTGACAGAGAGAGACACAGCGAGAGCAGGAACACAAGCAGGGGGAGTGGGAGAGGGAGAAGCAGGCCTCCCGCTGAGCAGGGAGCCCGATGTGGGACTCGATCCCAGGACCCTGGGATCATGACCTGAGCCGAAGGCAGACGCTTAACAACTGAGCCACCCAGGCGCCCCGAGATTGTTCTGCTTCTTGTCTTGAAAACAGATTTTACGGCCTCAAGGATGGAATCAGGGATATCTGTTGGAAAATTATTACAATTCAGGCTGAAGTGGAGTGGTGAGTTATAAACAGATTCTGTGTAACTTTTGACAGCAAGGCCAAGAGTATTTGCAAACATATAATATGTGGGGTAAGGAGAAAATGTAAGGAAGAATGAAAGATGACATCAAGGTTTTGTTTTTTTGTTGCTGTTTTTTGTTTTGTTTCGTTTAGTTTTGTTTTGGCCTGAGTTTATTTTGGACTAAAGTAACAATTTACTGAGATGAAATTGTCAGAACAATAAATCTGATAAAATCAGAAGTTTGGTTTTGAATATGTTAACCCTGAGATTTCTATTGGAAATCATGTTGCGTTCAAGTGGGTATTTTATTTTAGTTTATTTTTTTACAGATATGATTTGTTTATTTGACAGAGAGAAAGAGAGGGAAAGAGCAAGCATAAGCAGGGGGAGCTGCAGAGGGAGAGGGAGAAGCAGGGTCCCCGCTGAGCTGGGAACCTGGGATCATGACCTGAGCCGAAGGCAAACTCTTAACCAACTGAGCCACCCAGGCGCCCCTAGGTATTTTAATACATAAGTCTGATGTTTGTATAAATGCCAGGTTTTAAAATAAAAATTTGAGAGTTACTGATATATAGATGGTATTTAAAACCACAAGAATCCACCTCTAAAAGAGTAACTAGAATGGGTTAATTCCTTCAGAAACTGTAGCTCAATGACAAGTCTCTGATATGCCTCACTTAAAAAAAAAAAAAAATCCAGAGTTAGTAAAATATGAAACATCATTTCAGCACTGACACATCTTCCAGTAAACTTAGAAAACATGTCAAATCTTGGGTACTTGGTGCAGATAAATGTGGCAAAATTTTGTTTTCAGAAGCCCATACTCAGTCCTGCCAAAGACCATAGCACAAACTCAATGGTGTCTGAGTGAAGGGGCATAGAAGGGAACATCTGGGTATTAGCTTGGCCAATGTACCAGTCAATTTATGCCAGGTGTCCAGAGCCCATGGTTTGTGAATATAGCCTGGATTAGGAAAAGTCTTACAGAAAGAGGTTAATTATGCCACTACGTTTAGGATATCTGGGAGGAAATTCCATTTTGCAAATGTTCCCTCTTAGAACAGCATTTGAGATATTCCTGCCTTCTGGCAAAGTTTAGAAATTTGCAATGGTGACAGACTCAATCACCAGGTCTTATTTGACAAGGCTTTGTTTCCCATTCAGCATATCCAGACTCCTAATTTACAATTCCCCCCCGGAGTCTCACATGTCTGGCAGGACAACACTATGCAGAGGTAGTCTCTGTTAGTACCATGGCTTGTACTATCTCTTGTGAGCAGGCCTCACCATCCTGTGCCATCATGGCAGCTTAAGCCCAGCAATCCCTTCTCCTAGGCAAGTTCCTCTCAACCCTCTGTTTCAGCTGGAAATGTATCCACAAGGGTTTTCGGAACTAAAGTCACGACTGGTGCATCTTCCATATGCTTCTTACCACCATCTTTCCTTTGGAATAATGCAGAACTTTGATAGTGTTTCTTTAATGCTACATATTCTTCTACAGTGGGAATTTTTCTATAGTGGAATGTGTTTCTAGTGTTTTATTTTCCTGTTGGAAGGTTTAGTTGAAATTGTAACAGTCTAAACCATTTGCATATTGATTCTTTTCTCTCCTATCCAATGTAATATTAGTACATTTTATTGGAATCAAAGTCTTTCTAATTTACATATGCTTTCTGTCTCAGATTATTTTGCTAACATCTTATTTTAGGTTTTGAATTGTGGGAGTTCCCACAATTCAAACAATAGTCTATAATTAATGACCTCTATATCTACTAAAATCATATGCTAGTCCAAAAAATCTGTATTCATTGTATACATATATTGAATAATTCTACCCAGAAGATATCCTACCTATGAGGCATTCTCTCAATAAAGTAACTCCAGCCTAGTCTCCATCCATTTTTATCCTATCTGGTTCCTTCTTAACATCTTTTATCCTTTGTCGTCTCTTAGAGCTTTAATTTCAAAGAAACGAGAATATGATACCCCAAAAATATGCCTCTTTGACATAAAGATTATTTTGTGCGGGAAGCAATTAAGAAGCAGCAAATGCAGGAAAAGCTCTACCTTCCCCTTCTCTGCCTAAAGGCAGGATATGAATTCTTCGTACACTAGAGACAGACTCGTACCAGCCCAGAAATGGCACCAGAGGAACCTGCAAACAGATTTCACTCCATTAGCTCCCTCCCACATATTTGCATTCCCACAGTCTGTCACCCCTGGAAGCTTACAAGTGCTTTCCTTTGTCCTGTCCTTTCTCTACAAACTTACTGTTCTTTATTGCAGATGCTATATATGCAGTTTTAAGTCACAGCTTTCAGTCATTCTTTGTTCTAGGTTTCTCTCACGTTAATAAACTGTTGTTTTTTCTCTTGCTAATCTTTTAGTCCCAGCTGAAAACCTAAACCAGGTAGAGGCAATTTTGCCACCCCCACAAATTCCACCTGTTTCTTCTATTTCCTCAGGATTCTCAATCAAAGGGATTCGCAAAGTCAAAAATTGTGTCACCATGAAATTCTCCTAGTAATTCTGTAAATACATTACAGTATCTCCCTGATCTATTCCACTCAAATCTGCCCAAGTTTTATAGAAACCCTTGTGTAACTGTGTGTGCTCTTATTTTGCATTCTCCACCTGTAGCTGGAAGAAGGATTTACTTAGTTTTCTGGGGCCAGGGCCTCTTGGAGAACTCCGTTTCAGTTTTCTCTAAGATCTGATTCTTGTCCTCTGCGGGATTTCACTGAGCCCCAGTCACTGTTTCTGACCTAGTGAGGATGAAAATCTCTTTTCATACAAGCAGGGACCTTTCTTTTACCTCTTTATATCAATGACTCTTTTTTTTTTTTTTTTTTTTAAGATTTCACCTCCCCCTGTTGTTTGTACACTCTGCCACTTAAGAGCTCAGGCTTTCTCCTTTGGAAACTTCTTTTTCTTCTAGCTTAAGCAGCCTCTCTTCCTTCATTTTTTTTTTTTTTTCATGTTTCCACTGCTCCTGTGCTGATACTAAGAAGCAGTTTTCCAAATCTCTTTGGTTTATCTTTAATTTCCAGAGCATGCCTAATTTCCCGGGGAAAATCTTTAGGTCACTCAAGGCTATAATTTTCAAACTTCAACACAAGGAAAATCACCCCAGGTTCTCAGAACATGCAAGTTCCAATTCATGAAATCAGGTATGAGAAATGTATCGAGGGGCGCCTGGGTGGTTCAGTTGGTTAAGCGACTGCCTTCGGCTCGGGTCATGATCCTGGAGTCCCTGGATCAAGTCCCGCATCAGGCTCCCTGCTCAGCGGGGAGCCTGCTTCTGCCTCTGACCCTCCCCCCTCTCATGTGCTCTCTCTCTCTCATTCTCTCTGTCTCAAATAAATAAAATCTTTAAAAAAAAAAAAAAAGAAATGTATCGAGGTATAAGATCCATTTGATGCCAATGCTGCTGGTTTGTGGATCACACTTTGAATAGCAAAGTTTAGAAAAACTTTAGGGTTGTCAGTGATTTCCCTGGTGCTGTCCATTTCCTTCAACCTAAGATGATCATTTCTCCTTACCAATAGGTCTCCTATTTTTGTACGTGTTGATTGATAAAATATATCCCTTCTTCTCTGGGTACTTTCATAATTTGCACCTCAGAAATCTAAAGTTATGTTTATAGGTCTTATAATGAACAAATACAGAGTCAACTGGTACAAACTACACGAATTCAAGGGCGTCACTTCAGAAGTTTCTGTTTATATCCTAAAGGCCATTTTAAGGAGAATTTGGGGCAGCAAATTTATCACTGTCTATATGACTAAGAATAATGATTTAAAGCTAGAACTTCATTAGATTTCTGTAGCTCCAGTGGAGTTCAGCTGCCTTAAAGATTATAAACAGCATTGGTGGTTTTCCTCACCAGAGGCTAAAGATTTTTAATCCTGCCCCAGCCTCATTTGCAAATCAGGCCAGGAATTCTGTGTAGCAAAAGTCAACTAGACACAAACTGCGACCTACAGCCACTTGCAACCAAAAGCCCTGCCATTTTCCTGCAGCCTAGAGCCCTGCGTGGTTCCTTCTTTTCTTGAGGGCCTCGCACCTTTTGAGGTCCATGACCTTTTTAAAAAACTTTTTGAGGACTTTCTCTTGCTGAAACCCACTGGGCTTTGTTAAAGTGTGGCTTTCCTATTAATTTTTTTTTTAAGTAGTTGTAAAAATAAACACCGAAATGTCAACAGCAATCGTCATATCAAACTAGCATATGACCTAAGACTTAATACCTTATTCCTCAAGAAATGGGAAGGGTCAGAGATTTTACCTGACCTGCAAATTAACCTTCCACTTTCATGGAAGCTGGCAGAAAAAATAAATTTCCTGGGTCAGAGACAAAGGACTTTTTTATTTACAATATGTGCAGTGTGAGCTTCATGTCTGCATCGCTTCCTCTCCCACAAGAGGATGATAAATGGCCCTGGTGGGTGCTGCACACACAGATTTGTGTCACAGCTAAGGAACCCCAAGTTTAGAGTATCCTCAATCTTATGTGGAGACTAGTAGTAAATGTGCTCCATCTTCACCCCAGAGGGAGGCATTGTCTTTAGTATTCTGAAAAACAAATGAACCTGCCCTCTACTGAAGGGAGAAACTATCTTTACATTCGAAGGTTATTTGATGTTATGTAAACATCTTTGAACAGATTACCTGGAACAAACACAGTCAAAAGACGTGCAGAAATGCAAGAGGTCCATGAAGAATTATCTATCAACATGGCCCAGGTCTTAGCCATTAACAGCCAGCTATAAAGGCAGTCTGCTACACAAAAAAGGACATGGCGAGTCACCAAATTCAAAACGTTCCTTGATGTTCATTTTTTTTTTTTAAAGATTTTATTTATTTATTTGAGACAGAGAGAATGAGAGAGACAGAGAGTACATGAGAGGGGGGAGGGTCAGAGGGAGAAGCAGGCTCCCTGCCGAGCAGGGAGCCCGATGCGGGACTTGATGCGGGACTTGATCCAGGGACTCCAGGATCATGACCTGAGCCGAAGGCAGTCGCTTAACCAACTGAGCCACCCAGGCGCCCCCTTGATGTTCATTATTAAAACGCCACCAGGGTATAAACATGCTCACCTTAGCTATGCCAAATGTTTCAAACTCTGATTAAAATTCACAGCCCCAAATTCCATAATTTATACTTTCTTTGAATATTCTTGCTCAAACAAAAGATCTGAGCACTCGTTAAATTTAACTTCCCATTCAAAATTGTAACACATCTGCCATCCCCAGTTTGCCTTTGTAAAACTGATGTCATAGAGAAGTAGAAGAGAATTCTAAGTCCAGAGACAGCCTGGAACCCACGAGAGGGGAAAGGGAGGTACAGAGCTCCATGTGCCCAGTTTTTCTTCCCAAATTCACCAACTGGATTTGTTTGTTCATTTTCTTGAGGCAGGATAAGCTATAGAGAGAGGGAAAAATGAGTTTAGGAAACTGTTTTCCTTATGGCAACCAGGGGTAGAGAATGACAATAAATACAATTTGTACAAGCATAAATAAATGCATATAAAGATACTAAACTTCATATTTTAATTATCTAGCTTGTTTTTCTGAATGTCTGTACACATCTATGCGCCAGTCAGTATGAAGGAAAATTCCCTTTCTCCTCAACACTGCCAATATCTGGGATTACGTATTATCAAATCATGGTTTATAGGTAGACAAAGTAGATTATTTACAGCTGCATCTAATCGAATACTTACCTACAAAGATTGTTACATAAGAAAGGCATTTATGATCTTATATAAGAAGGTCAAAATCAGTTCCAGAATTGGTTCAGCAGCCAAAGGCTACTAGCTGTCTCAATATATCTGGGGGACCATCTTTAGTGCATTGTTTTTTGGCTCTTTTGGGAAGAGGGGCATTTATTTCTGTCCTTAGCATCTTTTTGAGGTGATTCTGCTATTATTTTTCTTACTACTTAGTTAAAAACAATAATTTCCATCCAATCCTAAAAATTTATCAAAAATTGTTTTATGGTCTTGTGTATATCCATTTTTTATAAAAGATCCAGGCATACCTGAGAAAAGTATATATTTATGCATATTTGTGCAATATTAAATTGGTCACTTTAACTGTTCAAATCTCATGTTATTCCTACAATTCTTGGGCTATTTATAATCGAGAGAGATCTGTTTCACCCTTCTAGAATGATGCAGACTGGTTTTACATATTTTAAGACTCATTTATAGGGTGTATCAAGTTTAAAATTGTTGGTCACTAATGGTAAGACACATTTTTTTCTGATATTAATATAGCTGTCCCATTTTTTCTTTTGGTTGGCATTTTCCTGGTATTATTCTTTTTTCATCTTTTTGATGTGTCTTGTGTACTGTTTTAGATTTATTTTCCCTACAAACAGTATACAAACATATTTTCAGTCCAATCTGACAAACCCTCTTAACTATAAATTTCAATCTATTTAAATTTATTTTAATTATTGCAGTATTTTGACTTATTTTCACCATAGTATTCTCTATATTTTCCATAGTTTTTTAAATCCCTTTTAAATTATTTTTTCTTCATTTCAATGTATTTCCTCTGCTGCTTTAGAAGTAACATATTTTAGTACTGTTTTATTCTTTTAGTGGATGCCTTGAAATTTTTGATGTATACTTACCATAAGAAGGTCCCAAACTAATCGATGCTGCTACCATTTATCTGAACAATACAATGATGCTAGACAATTCTATTTCTAATCACTTTACACATTATTCACACTTCACATGACACTATTGTTATTTACTGTAGCTCTGTTTTGAACTATTACTTTTTTTTTTTTAAAGATTTTATTTATTTATTCATGAGAGACAGAGACAGAGAGAGAGAGGCAGAGGGAGAAGCAGGCTCCCAAGGAGCAGGAAGCCCGATGCGGGACTCGATCCCAGGACCCTGAGATCATGACCTGAGCTGAAGGCAGACGCTTAACCATCTGAGCCACCCAGGCGCCCTGAACTATTACTTTTAAGCCTGTGAATTAGACATTATTCTTTGATACAGTGCAAGTTTATATTTAATCATAATTATACCCATTTCTTTGACCACTTATACTTGTCTTTTTTCCTACTGAAGTATATAACTTCTAAGTTCATTTTTTGAGTGTCATTAGTAGCAACTTCCTTATGAATTTCATTTTTTGTGTATTTGAAAAATGTACTTATTTTCCCCAGTTTTGAATAATAATTTAGTTGAAATATCAGCTGAAATGCTCAGAGTGTTGCCATAACCTATCTACTTGTAGATTTTTTTTTATTAATTCTACTTTCTATGCTTTATATTTGTTTATTAGAAAATTCAATTCTTTCAGTTCAATTCTTTTGGAAAATTTTTACCCTAATGGCATCATCCAATGGTATAAGCTCTGAATATTCTTTTTTAATTTCATGCCACATTCTCTTTTTAAATATCCATCCTTAATCAGAAGATGCATCCCTTCAATTAAATGGAAAAAAAAAATGCCTGCTATATCTGACTTTTAACTCTACCACCATTTTCATCTTTTTTTTTTTTTTAAAGATTTTATTTATTTATTTCACAGAGAGAGAATTAGCGAGAGCAGGAACACAAGCAGGGGGAGTGGGAGAGGGAGAAGCAGGCTTCCCGCCGAGCAGGGAGCCCGATGTGGGACTCGATCCCAGGACCCTGGGATCATGACCTGAGCTGAAGGCAGCCGCTTAAGGACTGAGCCACCCAGGTGCCCCTATCACCATTTTCATCTTATGCAATAGTTACTTGATTTGTACAGCTGACAGGTATTCTGGTCTGAGATAGAAGTTTAACTGTGACAAAGGCCCAGCAAAAACTTCAGCGAATCCAGTGTGGCACACTCAAGCAAATGTTGCCTGCCAGACATTCTGTTAGACTGAAATGACAAGCCCTTTTAAGCCCCATTTTGGTCAGTCAACAGGTTTAGGCCATCCTGGGAAGGATGTGACATTGGGTAAAATGGCTGTCTACCCTGAAACAGATAACAGGGGTACTGATTGCTGAAGGCTGTGTGCTGACCATACTACTTGCAGGTAGACAGCATGTCCTTTCCTATTGGGGATCTGGATGTCACATTTGTTTCCTAATCAAGTGACAAAAATAATTCCTATGTTCTAGAATAATTTGACCACTACTTATATATTGTAATCAGTTATAGGTGTCACTATTCAAAGGAAAATCACTCTGGCAAGCACATAAAGAAGAGTCATCAAAATGAAGAATGACTGCTTTGCTTATCATTTGACATTTTTCAGCTGCAGTTACTGAAACAGAGAATTTAACTCAAATTGTCTTAAACTGTAAGCAAATGTATTCACGCACATAATAGCACATATAGAGATAAATTGGAATAGAGTTACTCACTTATGTCTTCAAAGATCCAATTTTGGTTTTTGCAACCCTGCTTTTTTATTTTTATTTATTTTTAAATTTTTGGTCCTCTCTGTTTATTTCATTCTAAGCTTCCTTCTCATGACTAATGAACAGCTAGCAATTGGGGCTTTATATTTAAAATGTGTATCTCTTTATGTCTTTTCCACAGTTTGGTTACATGCATTTCTTTAACTACAGTAGATGAGATTACTGGGATCATGCCTACTTTTACTAGTGAGACTAATTCAGCCAACACATACTTAATTTGGGAGGAAGGGAATAAATGTAGAAAATTCCACTGCAGTGTCCTCTCAAATTCAAGGTGTTTTTTTCTTATTATAGTGATTTGAGGAAGCATCTGTCAAAAATTAAATTGGATGAATCCCTATTTTGGAAGGCAGCTGAAACTAATTGATATCTAAGTGAAGGAAACTTTTAGATCTAAGATTATATGATTATATCCTATTTTTCTTGTTGAATTGAGACCTCTTTTTTTTAAGTGTAGGTAAGTAGAGGAATGTATGATTGTGATGTGAATACTCTTTAGTTAGCTGTCTATTGCTCTTAAAGTTCTTTTCCTTAGTTTATATAACCTCTGATATAAAATTTTTCTTCTCCCAAAGATGTTTCATTGTGTCTACAAAAACTTACTTTCATCTCAAAATTCAGTAAACCTTTGATAGCTAGGTAATCAGACAGAATTATCCGGCCATTGATTTTTGATGCACAAGCTTGGTTATTTCTAACAGTTATTTTATTTTAGTATTTTATTTTAGTATTCAGTGCAATGCTGGAGCCTTATCAAATAACATCTAAACTGGAGTGTTTTTACTGTAACTGACATTTGGTGCTCATAACTATTACACTGTGCTAAGTTGAACAAAAATACATGATAAACAAATTCACATCTAGTTGGATCAAATTATTTTTCTCTACAAGGCAATCTATGCTATTTATTTGAAAAAGCCAAACACTTCATAGGAAAATAAATAAGCTTACCTTTATTTAAAATAATAAAGAGAAAAGATATAAATATGGGGAAAACCAGCAGATGGAAATGGAGGACCACAACCAAATCTCACCTAACATTTCCAAAACTAATTCTTTTTTTGTAAAACCTTTCTGAAGAAAAGTAATGCACAGTTACACATCTTCCATTAAAGTATAATGGCCTTGATCTCACCCTTTTTTTTTTTATCATTTCTATTTCAACAGCTCCCTAACTTCTCTTCTTCGCAGAGGGTGTATTTAGTAAAAGAGCAAAACTGCTTATTATATTGTCAAGGATAATATAATTCATGGTTGAGATTTTTAAGAAAACCAGCTTAATTTTTAAATGGGTTATTGTTGTTACTCAGAATGATGAAGTTCACTGTTACCTGTAATGATGCTCAATGTTAACTTTTTCCTTTTGTTCCCTGTCTAAATATTCTTGTTACAACTGATATTTGCATTGTTGTACCCCCAAAATGTTGCGCTGATGAAGTGCACTATTGTTAGCATCTAATTCAACCATTGCTTGTATAAGAGAGCCTGATTTAACTTCCAAAGCTGATTATCGTACATTTAGAAATGAATTAAGGAAAGCTAGATTAATATAAATGAAAATGCATTTAATAATGCAGGATCATTTTCTGGTTATAACTTAATACTAGGTTGTTACAAATGTGTAAGGTATCATTTGGGCTTTGATGATGGTCCCAGTAATTAATCTTTGACATAGTCTGAAATATCAAGGTACTCTGACTGAATCAAGTACACATAATATTGGTATTATGCATAATCCAGCTCTTTGTACAGAAAAGAAATTCAATGTGATAATTCCACCAAAAAACCAGGAAACAATTGCTAGTAGGTTTTATTGTATATCATTTATTGTCTAGATTACATGTAAGAAATCATTTGGGCGCCTGGGTGGCTCAGTTGGTTAAGCGACTGCCTTCGGCTCAGGTCATGATCCTGGAGTCCCTGGATCGAGTCCCACATCGGGCTCCCTGCTCGGCAGGGAGTCTGCTTCTCCCTCTGACCCTCCCCCCTCTCATGTGCTCTCTCTCATTCTCTCTCTCTCAAATAAATAAATAAAATCTTAAAAAAAAAAAAGAAATCATTTAAGTGGTTTTTATTTTTGTTTTCTTTGGTCTTATCCAAATGAAAGTATATTACTTATAAAGAGAGGATATTTAGAAGTGCAAAGTTGACTATTTCTTCTTGTAGTTACTAATCTTAGGCAAATTCCCAAAGAATGCCCATCTCTGAGTTTAGAATTAAGCGAATTCTCTCATAAGGTGAATTAGATCTAACAAAATTTGTCCCTAATTCACCACCCCCTAAAACTCTTCAAAGTTCTTGTCATCTAAGAGCCATTACAAATGTTATTCTCAATTCATGAAATGCATTTATTCCCTTGCTCTCATTCCTTCTAAGTCCTTACAAGTTAAATTTCATTTCATACATGGAAATCTGTTTAGGTATATCCTTTTCCAGAAGTCCTTTGTTGGGTAATTCATAATCACAGTATCACTGAATATGTCTCAAATGAACTTGTATATCATTCCTTTCTTAGTCTCAGAATGCTTCTCTTCTAGTCTGATTCATAGAAATAATTGTTGCCTTCATCTACCTATCAGTCTAATCAGAGTTTGGAAGATGGAGCATCATCTAGCATTAGCCTACCCAATCCATCTCCAACATGTACCTTAGGTTTACTTCCTTCTCTCCATTTTACTGACAACATCTAATTCCAGCAGTATCTGGGATTCTCTCAAAGCTTTGTGATTGGTTTTCCTTCCCTCCTATGATGGACTGAATTGTGCCTTCCCCAAAATTCATATGTGGAAGGTCTAATTCCCAATGTGACTGTATTTGGAAATAGGGGCATTAAGTAGGTACTTAAAGTTAAATGAGGTCGTAAGGGTAGGAGCGCTAAGCCAATGGTACTGATGTTCTTATAAGAAAAAGAAGAGACATCAGGAGTGCATTCACACAGAGGAAAAGGCCATGGGAGGACAAAGGAAGAAGGCAGCTGTCTGCAAGCTTAGGAGACAGGCCACAGGAGAAACTAACCCTGCATCAGGGGTTATGAACCCATTTGATTTTGGACTTCTAACCTCCAAAACCCTGAGAAAATAAATTTCTGCTTTTCCAGCCACCCAGTCTGTGGTATTTTTCTATGGTATACCTAGCAGACTAATACCCCCAATTTCATCTCTCTCTAATATAGGCTCTGTGTAGTAATGTTTTATATAAGCATTTACATGCACATACAAATATATGAATATATGAACATATATATGTACATATATATATATACGTATATATGTACATATTTATGCAATTTTGACCAAACTATCCAATGGCTTTCCATTGCCTTAGGATGAAATAATTCTAACCATGCTTTATCATGACCTATAGTGCCTTGCTAAAGGGACTATATCTTTAACTCCTTTTTTTCTAACTGCCTTTTTCTCTAACTCTATTTTACATATTTTTATAATTTCCTTTCCCTTCTTACTGCAGTGGTCTTTTAATTACTTACCTTTTTAAAGATTTATTTATTTATTTTAGAGAGAGAGAGCACCCATGTATGAGTGGGGAGAGGAGCAAGGGAGAGGGAGAATCCAAGCAGACTCCCCACAGACCCCAACGTGGGGCTTGATCATATGACCCTGAGATCATGACCTGAACAAAAACCAAGAGTCAGATGCTCAACTGACTGAGCCGCCCAGGTACCCTTCCCCAGTGTTTTTACACAAATATCCTAGATCTCATCTGACTGAACCTTTTGGGATCAGAGTAAATATCATTTTTCTGAGAGACCATCCACTGAACATCTTCCATCCATTTTTTTCTTCTTTTTGTTCTTTCTATAGTTTCCCTTTAAAGTGACTATAAATCCGTTATAGTTATATCTTTATTATACATGTATGTGTGTGCACATGTACACATATTTTCCCCACTACATACAATATTGTCAATATCCTATATATGTAGTATATAAGGGGAAGGATTCTGATCGTCTTTCTATCACTTAATAAGACCCAAGCTGGGAATCAATGGAAGGTGAAAAATTCTCAGTGTCATGGAAAAAAGTTGAAACAGTGTTTCCCCAGAACCTGAGTGCCACTTTTCCCTTCAAACTGTTTCCAGATTGATAAGGCAGACAATGAGGTTTATCCCCACTACTACTGTAACCCCAATGATTTTCACACCAGAAGTAGTGGTGGATCTCACTATTAATTCACAGAAGGTAACCTCATCTCACTGTAACCCAGGCTATTCTTTAGTGGTCCATCCAACGTTTGCCTCTGCACGTTACTGACATAAAAGTGCTTTGGAAACTTTTTAAAAACTATAGGACAGCTCTTTTAAAGATATGTTTGGAATTGGTACACAGACGGCCATGTCAGTGAACTTCTCATTTGCCTACAGTTTTGGCAGTGTCATCAAATGCAGGGATGATGTTCTGGGTCACACAACAGCCATCAAGTCAGTCTGTCAGAATGGTCATCTACTATATTATGGATGACAGTTGTACACAGATTACATAATAATGCTGAAGTTGTCTTGGATGTTCTTGCCCAAAGGACACAAGCAGTTGTCAGTGTGGGAAACGTTGCCGACAATCTTGAAAAAGATGATATACTTTTATGGTTCAGTCCCCTCACAAACATGGAATTACCAGCAACATGAGAACAGATACACTTTTCCCCATGCTGTAAGTGAGCCTCAATTTTCTTTTTTTTTTTTTAAAGATTTTATTTATTTATTTGACAGAGAGAGACACAGCGAGAAAGGGAACACGAACAGGGGGAGTGGGAGCAGGAGAAGCAGGCTTCCCGCCAAGCAAGGAGCCTGATGCGGGACTAGATCCCAGGACCCTGGGATCATGACCTGAGCCGAAGGCAGACGCTTAACCGACTGAGCCACCCAGGCATCCCGAGCCTCAATTTTCTAAGGCTGAAGACACCAACGGACTGTACAACGTATTTAGTATTGCTCCACCACTCTGTTCAGGTTAATGGAATCTCATTCCTGCAAAATAGGGGCGATCCTGCCAATGGTCACAAGTTACCTGTTTTCAGTCAGGGCGGTGCATTGAGCATACTATGAGAGTAAATCATGTAGTTGAGAAAGTGAGGGAGTAATAGTTAGGATAGCCTCTGTCATGGTATTAAAAATAGTCCTAGTTGCCAGCTGCCCAAAACTGCCAAATCTTTTTCCTCCAATTTTCATTATTCTTCAAGAATGTGGCTACCATTGGCACTAAAGGAGAAAGTATGACTATTTAATAAATTGTCAAGGGACTGCTTGTTTACTTACCAGACTTCCTTTCTCATTAGAGAAATTTCATGGGTTTAGGGACCAGGTCTTTCACAGAAGAGGTATTTGTTAATAAATGATTGTCCAATGGGTGCCTGGGTAGCTCAGTCAGTTAAGCATCTGCCTTCAGCTCAGGTCATGATCCCAGGGTCCTGGGATCGAGTCCCGCGTTGGGCTACCTGCTCAGTGAGGAGCCTGCTTCTCCCTCTCCCTCTGCCTGCTGTTTCCCCTGCTTGTGCTTGCGCTCTCTCTGTCAAATAAATAAAACCTTTAAAAAAAATAAATGATTGTCCAAATTCAAACATACACAACTGAGTTCAATCTTCTTATAGTGGTGTATGAAAAGTCAGTGGCTGAACCAGTCACTTATATCACATAGCATGTGTCAAGTCACTCAAAAAGAATAATGTCACACAAAAATCCTTTTATTTAAACAATTCAATATATATCATCTTACAACTAAAATTTACATGATTTTTATTACTTAATGATTCCAAATGCAAACTCCTTATACACACAGCTGTTTAGTGATATACATATGACTTCACAAGGCTAAAAAACAATAGAAAAACATATTCTTTCATATTTTCCAATAAACAGAAGCTGTAGGTTTGTCTGTGGATTGCCTGATATAATTTTTAGGCAAGACATTTTCCAAATTCAAAGATTATACTTATGTCATAGGAATGTAAGACATCATTGCAGAGAAATCATGAGGTTAAAATGCCACACAGAAAGATGCAGAGGGTCAGGTATAGAGGAAAGCTTGGAGGTAGGGGTTGGTTCTTTTCTCATTTAATGCTTCCCCCCTCTAATTAATTGGGTATGTAAAGTGTATGGATAATAGTGATCTGCATGAATATTAAATGATCCTGTAGGACTTATGTTGGATTCTGCAAAGAAAAGTGATAGGTTATTGCAATTCACTTTAGATTTATTCTTCATTTAAGCACAGAGTTAGAAGAGAACTTTCTTTTTAAAAAAAAATATTTTATTTATTTATTTGACAGAGAGGGACACAGTGAGAGAGGGAACACAAGCAGGGGAAGTGTGGGAGGGAGAAGCAGGCTTCCCGCTGAGCAAGGAGCCTGATGCGGGACTCGATCCCAGGATCCTGAGATCATGACCTGAGCCGAAGGCAGATGCTTAAAAACTGAGCCACCCAGGTGCCCCAGAAGAGAACTTTCTTAAAAATGGAACTAGTGGCCCATGATTCATTTCTTAAAAAGACATTTAATAAAATGTAGTCAAAGTTATAGCCTCTATAAAAAATAGCCAATGATTTTTCAGATTATAATGGTTCACTAATGTACACATGTAATCTAAAAGCTTTCAGTCTTAAGCAAGAATAAAACAATACCTCATTCATTTTGCTTAGTAACAAAAATTAGCTATACAAAGTACGGTTAGCTTATTATCACTGACTGGAACTCAATCTCCACTTGTCTATTTATACCAACAAAATCCATTATAAAAAGAGGCATGTGATTATGTGGTAAAAGTGGACTTTAGGAAATGATTTCAAAGAGGTCTATGAAGCATTCTTTTCTAACAAGATTATATCATTAAAATAAGGTCAAAAATGTACATGAACTTAGAATGTTCATAATTTTTTTTAAATACATGTTGTGCATTGTGTTTTCTTGATTTACACAGTAGCTTATAGAAAATGGTGTGGATTATTTTGTGACAAATAATAAACAAATTTCCTCAGGAAAGTGGAGACGATACACATCAGTAAATTCTGTTTGAGCTTATACATGATGAAAAAATCCTACTTTATTCCTTTGCAGATTGAATGCTGTAAATATTTGTAAGATCACATAACTCAGTGTTAAATCCTCCTTGGCAAACTTTCTGGCATCATATTTATTAAAATACCACTTACTTCTCAGCCAACGAAGTCTTTCCCTGGTCTTAGCAGTATCGCTCTTCACCTAAATATCTATCTGGATTGCTTCATACTTCACATCATTACAAGAGTCAAGGCCGCCATAAGTCTTCTCCTAATGAAGTCCGGTTTAGACTTCAGCAGTCAACTTGGGCATTCCTTCTTTAGGAAGAGATCTCATACGCAAAGCTTTGGTGATATTTTCAATCTATGTTCTTTTATAGCATGAGTATTTGTCTAACTGTTATATATGTGAGTCCTTCACAGTGGGTGAAATTCTAAAAGGCTGGCATTAGTCCTTCTTTCCTCACCTATCTCTATTACTCAGAGCAGTGCCTGGGATATAAAAGTTCAGTGAATAGTTGTTGATTAATGAGTTCTGAAGGTCTTTAAAAGGTTGAGTTACATGTGTATTTACATTATTATTATAATATAGATGTCAGTGTTTGTATTTAATTATAGATGTTTATAAAATATATACATTTTAGAATACATTTAATCAGGTTTCTACATAATACATTGAAAATGCTGCATTGGGAAACTCTCATTTGTACTTTTTATTTCTGCATATTCATATCTGTCTCAAGAAATCTAAATTAATTTTGGCTATAATATCAAATAATGATAGTGCACAGTGGCACTCCACTATTTAAATGATCATTAAAGTATCTCTAGTGAAAACTTCAGGATATACCAAAGAAGAAAGAGAGGGGAACAGAAATAAAAATTTTATCATTTAGTTTAAACTTCTTAATGAAAACAGAATGTAGGGAAAATAAGTAGAAAATATTAACTAGCTTTAGAAAGCATTAATCTATTGAACTTTAAATCCAGGATAGAAGAAAGCCAAATACATTTAAATAATCTAGGTCACATGACATCCATATGATACTAATACAAAATTTACTAACTTATTTAATAAACTCCTTGCAGTTAAGTTGAAAATTGATAATCTGGGTTAATACCATGATCTGAAAAGAAAAAAAAGGAAAGAAAACTGCAATATTTATCTTAAACACACACAGCAGTTTCCTTGTCACTTGTAAAATGACATTTTTATAATAAGATCTTACATTTAAATAGCACTTTGCAGTTTAGAGAGTAAGCTTTCATATTCATTATCCAAAAGAACAGATAGAAAAGCTGTGAATGTTTGTGCATATTTAGAGTAATTCAATCCAACATTGCCTACATAAGCAACAGAGATTTTTGAAGTAAAAGAAAATATAAAATCATATTTTAATGTTTCTTTAATGAACAGATTTTTTTAAGAAGAAGTAGAATCTTTTTTTTTATCCTTATTTAGTTTCATTAAACTGCTGATATTGGCTGAATGTATTATATCAGAGAATCTCTTCATAAAGACAAGTATATAGTTTCAGCAACAGGGCAAACATATCCACCTAAATATTTTGCTGCTACTAAAATTACTTTTGATATAGCTGCTTAAAACTTTGGACCATTAAACATAAATGAATCACTACAGATAGACAAATTTTTAAGGAGTTATGAATTTTGATATCTATAAAAAATGTGCAGTGTACATAAATTAGGAAAACCACGAGAATAAATTCAATGTTGTTAGTTTCCTCAGCTAATATGAACATAGAAAATCAAAGTGAATTATAAAAAACAATTCAAGTTAATTTACATTGTCTAAACTGAGGAATAAGATAAAAGATAAGCTCTATTGAAAGATTCTAAATCATGTGTGATGGTAGATGCAAATGAGAGACTTTCAAAGAGAATTTCACTCTTGTTGATCTTGAAGAAGTATTCAGTATTTTATTAATGAGTTGGAATTTCTGGAAAAAGGCATTTTTCTAGATCCCAAACTATATCATCCATAGGTACAATCAACTGAAACATTTCATTTATGAAAATGTAGTGACACAATTGGAAATAACTGTGTCACATGTCAAATACTGTGGTAAATGCTATTACTTCTTAATAATTTGGTAAACAATATTTTAATATTTTATTTATAATAAAATATAGTAGCATATAACAGATATATAGCATTAAAATTATATTTATCATGTAATATAGTATAATTATATATGCATATGTATATTTCAATTAAAGACATTGTATTGCCTTTGATTTCACTTTTTTTTTTAATTTTGTAATCTTATCTTCAATCTATCAGCAAGTACTCTGAAATCTGGCCTTTACCAAACCATTACCTGCAATCCATTTTTGCTATTTTGATATTCCTACTCTTAAGCAATTCCTCCTCTAAAAAACAGTTCTCCCTTGGGGCACCTGGGTGGCTCAGTCATTGGGCGTCTGCCTTCAGCTCAGGTCATGATCCCAGGATCCTGGGATCGAGCCCCACATAGGGCTCCCTGCTCAGCGGGAAGCCTGTTTCTCCCTCTCCCACTCCCCCTGCTTGTGTTCCCTCTCTTTCTGTGTCTCTCTCTGTCAAATAAATAAATAAAATCTTTTAAAAAAATTTAA
Source organism: Mirounga angustirostris (assembly GCF_029215605.1). Classification (NCBI taxonomy): domain Eukaryota; kingdom Metazoa; phylum Chordata; class Mammalia; order Carnivora; family Phocidae; genus Mirounga; species Mirounga angustirostris. The sequence goes on along the minus strand of NW_026991709.1, from coordinate 50,629,090 downwards.
AAAATAAGAACAGTTCTCCCTTGATCTCTCCAATAGTTTTACAGTTGTTCACCTCAACCACACTTCTGTTCCATCATAAAGCATAATCTACAGAGCACCCCTTCTTCTTATTAGAAAATATGTCAGTTCCTGTCTCATAAATAATAAAGTGCATTAGTTCACTCATTAATATTTTAATCTCTTATTTTAACTTACAAAACTATACATAATTTTTATAAATAAATAATCTTTTAATGTCTCCTCTAATAAACTCTTAAATTTTTTCCAACATATATTTGAATATATGATGATCAGAAGTGAAATGTTTTCTGCATTCAGTAAAGAAGCGTATATGTGGTCAGAACAATCTAAAAGATCTAAAGGGAACAATGGGAAGCATAAAATGTAGAAGCATAGAACTTCAGATTAGACATCAAACATGTTTCTAATAAACTCTGACATGTGGTTACTGTATTTTTTATTATTTATCTTATCTTAATCTAAATTTCTTTATCCTTAAAAATATCAATAGCAATCGATCACACCTAAAAGTTTAGCTGTGATAATGAACTAAAAATATGGGTAAGTCCAAAAAGTTTATACCCCAAATATTTAGTGATCTATAAATATTAGCCATTATTATGTGGAATCTAATTTTCTTCTACTTTCAGTTAAGAGTTTTAAAACTTTTTTCCATCATAGGTGGAAATTCTGGTGCAATAAATCCCAAAGATCAATATTTACTTCCTCATTTCATCATTTGTCTCTTTAAGATGAATACTCATTCACTACTATACACATCCCTCCCTTTTACATCCTTTGGAAAAGATTATGAGTTTGGTGATGGTAGATATTACATGAAATTGTGTTGTTGTCTCTCCCATCTATCCATGCCATTCCATGCCTATTGACAGGCCATTAGTTTTGTGCCTCATCCCCCCAGTCCCAATTTTGTAATACTCACTCTATTTCCATACTAGACCCTAACATACCACATTCAGGCTGTTGTATTCTAACTCTTAGCACACCAACACAATTTAATCACTCTTGCTTAAAACTTTGTATTACAAAAGGATTATATTTGGTAAAAGAGCTTATTTGGTTTTTAAAGACTCACGAATATAATTGTATCTATCTTTCTAGTATTATCTTACTTTGTTCCTAATTGGAATCTATGTTTTTGATTAGATCAATGTATTAGTCAATCTGGAAAGTATCCAATTTTCTGGGTCTCCACATTTTCTTCTTCTCTTTTTCCACTGTGAATTTTTTACTCTATAGCATTTCATTGTTTTTTTTTATGGATTTAATTTAATCTACTTATGAAATTTCATACATTCCTTATGGCTCAAAGTTCTTCCATAATGCCCCTATTTGTATGAGCTACAAACTGATTCATCTATATTCTTACGATCACAAAACCTACTCTTCTGTATTCTCATGACACCAGGTTTTTGTCCTTTTTTCACATTGAGAACTACCTTGAGCTATGCACATGTATTTGTGTATAACTAATTGTTATCATATTATCTTAAACTTTTTAAGAAGCAGATTAATATCTTGAATAGTTTTTATAACTAACACTCAACTTACAACACATTATAGTAATCACACATTTAACATACAATTTATATTAATATAATTTATATAGTATATATTAATATAATTTATATAGTATATGTACTTCAAATAAAATATTTCCAGGAGATGAAGCCTGGAAAAAAGATTCTTTGAGTTATCTCTTAAGGATAATTAGGTAACTATCTAGAACACAGCTTTCTAATAGAACTGCACTATGATATTGGCAGTATTCTGTGTCTGCACTGTCCAGTATGATGGGCTCTAATGTATTTTGCCTATTAAACACTTGAAATGTGGCTAGTGTAACTGAGAAACTAAAATTTTAATTTATTTAATTTTTAAATTTAAATTTACATGTTGATTGAACAATGCAGATTGAACAATGAAGAGGAGATTCAGAAAGTCACAATGATTGTCTAGGGGTCATTGAATGAGTCTGCCAGGACAACATATGTGACATAAAACATATTCCTTGAACTTTGCTATGAAGTAACTATGAGTACAGCTAGAATGGGTGCCAGTCTTTGTCTGTATTTTCTCAAGGAGAGCATTCCATAGGCTTCTTTTTCCCTTCAAATTACATTTTGATTCACTTTTTAAAATTTATATACAGTAAAATTCACTTTTTTTGTTGTAAAGTTCTGTGAGTTTTGACAAACACATAGTTGTGTAAACATCAACAAAGCCAAGGTGTTGAGTTCCATTATTGTACAGCTTCCTCATGCCTCTTTACTGATTGCAGAAAACATCATTTCACTTCTGAGAATCACATATTCAAAAATATGTTGGAAAAAACTTCGAGAGTTCCCAAAAGAACAAGAAAGACATCTTTGTTAATTGATCATGAGGAAATAGAAGGCCATTGGCAAAATGATATCTGAGAGAGGCAGATAACTGTTTAGAAAGTGTTACTGGCATAGTATAAACCTCAAAGGAAGGGATGAATGATTTATTTTGCACAGGGGAAAGTGTTGAAACACTGTAATAGAAAAGTCTTCCTTTCAGAGACGATAGTAGATAATTGATGTATGCACTCATTTGGAATAAATCTCTAGTGCTTAGAGCAATTAAATAATGAAATAATAGTGTATATATTTTCCTTTCATTAATGGCAAGCTAATTATTTGCATAGAAAGTCTTACTTAAAGCAGCAAAAAATCAGGTAAAATATTTTAAAACTCTGCTTCAAATTATTTTTTAATTAATAGGATAGTGAAATTTACTGGGCCAGGATTGGGGGGGGGGTAGAGACCTAGTGGATTGTCCAGGTCATAAGAGCTATTGTTTTCCTGGGGGCTTTGCCAGTTCAGTAGGAATCATGTGAAATGGGAACAGACTAATAGAATCTAAGAAGCTGATTAACATTTGGCAGCTTTGTGAGGCTATCAGCATCAGAAATTGAAATCTAGGGACTAATAAGTTATGCATGAGCTGTGTTACAAATATCTCTATCTTGGATTAGGACCTATCAAAGGTGTACCTAAGGAGTAAATATGAATTTTCCTACACCACAGACTCTCACAGATGCTGTCTCAATTTGGTGGTTCCTCAACAGGCTCAAGATAGAATTTCCATATGACTCAGCAATTTCACTCTTGAGATACTCAAAAGAATTAAGAACAGGTATTCAAACAAATAATTGTGTACAAATATTAACAGTAGCACTAATCACAATAGCCAAAAAATACATCATCAAATGGATGTATAAGTAATATGTGGTATATCTGTATAATGAAATTATTCAGACCTAAAAAGATGAAGTACTGATACATGTTATGGTATGGATGAACCTCAAAAATATTATGCTAAGTGAAAGGAGCCAGACACAAAAGGTCGCATATTATATGATTCCATTTATATAAAATACCCAAAATAGTTAAATCCATAGAGACTGAAAGCAGACTAGTGGTTGTCAGGGCTTGTAGTAAAGAGGGGCAAAGAGTAATTGTTTAATAGGTATGAGGTCTCTTTTGGCGATGATGAAATGTTTTGGAACTAGATAATGTTTGCATAATATTGTGAATGCACTAATATTACTGAACTGTACATTTTAATATGGTTATGTACATTCTATCTCAATAAAAACAAAAATAAGAGTAGGCAAACCATATGACACAGAAATTGCCACAGAAGAAAACGTTATGTTCACACAAAGTCCTATACACAAATATTCACAATGGCTTTACTCATATTAGCTCCAAACTAAAAACTATCTAATGTCCTTCAGTGGGTGAATGGCTAAACAAACTATGGTACATCTATACCACATAGCATTACCCAGTAATAAAAAGAAGTAACTATTGACAGATGTAATGACCTGGATGAATTTCCACAGAATTATGCTGATTGAAAAAGCCAACTACAAGGGAGCTTGGGTGGCTCAGTGGATTAAGCATCTGACTCTTTATTTCAGCTCAGGTCATGATCTCAGAGTTGTAAGATCAAAATCACACAATGGGCTCCGTGCTGGGTGTGGAGCCCCCTCCCTCTGCCCCTCTGCCCCATCTCTCTCTCCCTCTCTAAAAAAAAAGAGCCAACTACATATTTCATTATTCCATTTATATAACATTTTTAAAATATAAAATTATAGAAATAAAGAACAAATTACTGGTATCCAGAAGTCAGGAATGGGTTAGGAAGGATGTGGTGTGAATACAGAAAAATAACACAGTGTATTATTTTATTGATGGAATTGTTCTGTGTCTTTATTGTATCAATGCCAATATCCTGATTGTGATATTGTATACTTTTACAAAATGCTGCCATGGTGGTAAACTCGCAAAGGATACATGGAATCTCTCTGCATTATTTCTTATAACTCCCTGTAATTTTACAGTCTTAAAACAAGTTTAATTTTAAAAAGCTTACACAAATTCTTGCCATAAATATGAAAAGGACCACTTCTCTATTTTATGAGGACAAGTTAACTTCAAAAATAAATCTTGACAAGGATATCACAAGAATGATTAGTTGTAGGTCATCATTCATAAACATACTTGAAAAATACTTGACAAAATAACAAAGTAAACTCAAAAATATATTTAAAATAGTAATATGTTATGACGAAATTGGGTTAATTCCAGGAAAGCAAAATTGGTTTAACATTAAAAAAAATCGGTTTTACTATCCACCACAGTGGAGTGAATGAAATAAAGGAGATAACCTATATAATCATTTCAATTAGTGGGAAAATCATTTAATGAAGTTCAACATTTATTCAAAGTTAAGAAAATTCTTAAGTTACATATATATGTTCCTCAGTATAATAAGATTTCTTTACTTTAAAAATTCAGCAAACATACTTTAGAGTGAAATGTTAAAACTGTTCTTCTGGAGATCTAGAAAAAAAAAGAATAACTGCATTTATCTCTTTTATCAATACTGTACCATATTTTCTAGCCAATGAAATAATATTAAGTAAAGTATAAGCATCTGAAAGGAAGAAATAATATTATAGTCTTTATGTTCATATCATAAAATTCTGCATTTAGAATGTACAAGTACATTATTAGAATTAATAAGTGCTTGCTTTTCAATACTCAGCTTTATTCCAAGGCTGGTTACAAGGTGGCTGTCAATGGCAATGTGGACTATCTGCTTTCTCAGTCATTCCCCTTAAGAGAGGGAGTGTCGTGATAATAAACTCTTCCCTGAAAGACCCTAAACGACCTTCTCTCATTAAAACTTTCTTTAATGTGTAATATAGTTTACATATAAAGCAAAATGATAAAGCAAAATATGTATAGCTCAATTACCTCAAACTGAGCTTCTGTGAAACTTAACAAATACTTCGGGAAAGAAATAAAAAACAATTTGCTCCTCTCAATAAATATTTTTCTCTTCTCAAAAATTATTTAGCTTCTCAAAGAGATTTTTCTTAACGTGGATATATCTACTAACATTTTTTCATATTAAAATAAAATTAATAAAATATTAAATATTTAATTTTAGTTCATTTAACAATGATATAAAAACTGTTATACTTTGATGAAAACTGATAGCTTAGAAAATAAAAAATAACTATAATTCCAAAAAAATAAAAAGAGATAAGCAGCACAGATTTACATTTATGTAAATATCTTTAACTGCTGGCTTAGTAGAAGAGAACAATTTTCTCACAGATTGAAATAATGAGAAAAAGCAGGGTTCCTACAGATATATAGTTAGTAAAAGGAAAGGATTTTAATAGTTTTTTTAGATAATAGTGGGTCTTCTTTTATTATACTATACCAGACAACATGTAATTTCTTAAAGATAGGTTGCAGTGTGGCATCTGAAAGCTCATCATTAACATCCCTTGGTGTAGTTTGCACTCTGAAGGACTATTTTACACATGAATGATTTAGAGTACCATGGACTGATCATTTAGAAAATACTGATTCACTGAATCACATAGTTGCAAATGTTATCACTTTTCACTTAAAAATATGTTTTGAAAATTACATCTGTTAATGTCACCACTGACCTAACTGGAACATTCTTTAAGAATTGGGAAGCTGCCAAGATCATAGGGACAGATACAAGTTTTCTAAAACTTTACTTTTCTGTTAAAAGCTTAAATTTTATCATTTAATATAAATAATGTAACTTGTTTTCCTTGAAGTGGCATGCTCACTTTATTTTTGAGATAAGATCTGCCAAATGCTGAAATCTGAATAACCACAGTTTGTCTCCCATTTTGTTGCAAAAAGTATTTTATTAAAAATCTGTACTTTTAAAAAAAGCTGTATTTAATTTTTTATATATCCAATGAATAAATATTACTCGTTTATCTTAAGTGAAGTTAGCATTTTATTTTTCTGCAAGTGACCATTATCATGGTTTAGTGCTGTTGCTCAGATTTATTACATCACTTTCACCCACTATTGCTTTGGCACATCAGTGCAAGTGTCAAAGAAGCGAAAAAGGCAAGTAACACCTAAGTGTTATTATGAAAATAGTTTTGATCATCAGGATCCTCAGACCAGATGTTGTAAGAAACATTTCACGGTGCAGCCAGAAATAAAACAAGAAATAGTGGGCGCCTGGGTGGCTCGGTTGGTTAAGCGACTGCCTTCGGGTCAGGTATGATTCTCGAGTCCCGGGATCGAGTCCCGCATCGGGCTACTTGCTCAGCAGGCAGTCTGCTTCTCCCTCTCCCGCTCCCCCCTCTTGTGCTCTCTTTCTCTCCCACTGTCTCTCTCAAATAAATAAATTAAAAAAAAAAAAACAAGAAATAGTTTTATATGAAACCTCCTTATTAGCCTTCCTGTATATTTCAATTTGTATATATAAATGTCTCTTGGTGTTCATCCCATTGATACTTTGTAGTTGGAAAGAAGATGGTATATAAATCCTATTATTTCTTTTAGGCAAATTGAATCATTTTTTTTTTATTATTTCAAGACCTGGTGTCTAGGAGCTTCCATCTTTTTATTGGTAAATATTAACATTTTCAGAGTATAAGAGAACAGCAGTGAAGAAATAAAAAAGGAAGAAACTGAACACTAAAAGTGATATTCAACAATTATGCAGTTTACACTACTTATAAAAAATCATAACTGCTAAATAACACATTCTTGTAGCTTTGAATGTTTATTTTTCATGCATAAATATATAGTTCTACAGGAAATAAAAGTAATGTAATTCATTATGAGATGTGACTATGATACACATGTTTAGAAGCTTTATTCCCCTTTCCTCAATCAAGAAGTTCTTCCCCTTTGAACACATATCTTTGTCATTGACGTGTTTACTATGGAACTGGTATTAAAATAGGTGACTATGGGTGCCTGGGTGGCTCAGTTGGTTAAGTGACTGCCTTCGGCTCAGGTCATGATCCTGGAGTCCCAGGATCGAGTCCCACATCAGGCTCCCTGCTTGGCAGGGAGTCTGCTTCTCCCTCTGCCCTCTTCCCTCTCATGCTCTCTGTCTCTCATTCTCTCTCTCTCTCTCAAATAAATAAATAAAATCTTAAAAAAAAATAGGTGACTATGAAATGGAAGGCATAAAAAATTGAATTTTACATGCCAATGTTCATTGTAACAACTTGTTTCTATTCCCAGAGATATAATGGAACAACTGACTCTATAGATAGAAATTTCACAGTTATTGAAAGACCCTGAGAATTAGTGGTCTGAAATACTCATTTGTTAATACAACTGAGTCTCAAAATGTCCTTGGGGTCTATCTGAAGAATGAAATAAACCAGATAAAAGTCCAGTATCCATTAAAACAATTTGCAAACAAGGACAACAACAAAAACTCCAAAGAGTTACTTTTAGTTCATGAAGCATTTGTTGTTAACTAAGGGATAAACCACAGTGGATTGAAGATGGATCCACAATTGCTTTAGCTATAAGACTATGTTTGTAGGATGTGATATTTTTAAGTACAGTCATTAGGTAGATTATGTTTAAGTGATTAAATTATGTACATGGTAACCTAAGTTTATCATTAAAGGAAAATAATTATGAATTGATTTTATTATTTCTAACCTAAAAAAATACTTTTCAAACCATCATTACTTTATCTTTCATGGTTATGCCTTTTAAAAATAAAACTGAAATACATATATGTATACATTTTAGAAGACACATTTGTTGTGCTATGAGGCACATAATATGTATGTATCTGAAATTCCACTTATTTCAATGAAATATTTTTATCAACACATTACATTTTCATATTATATGTTAATCCAAACTTTCTGGTAATTTCTGATAACTCTAATAAAAATGGTATTGAAGAACAATTGAAGTAACATTACCTTATGTTTTGTCATTTTCTCTAATTTGCAAAAATATTATATCCATCATTGACATGTCACTCTCATCTATTTTGCCCCCAGTAATTTTTTTCCTTGAAAATGCATATTTTTCTCCTTATAGTCTATTGAAGTCCATTTTTCACACCATTAACAAAATATGGTTCTCTTCATTTGAGTATTGATCCTTACACTTGGGATGGTGACTAAGCTAAGCTTTCAAGCTTTCAGATAATTTGTCTAGGACAAATTATCAGAAACAGAATGGTATAAAGCAATACAAACTTATTATCTGACATGACTGTAGGTTAGAAGAATGACACAGGTCTTAATCAGCTAAAGTAAAGGTCCCATCAGAACTTCATTACTTTCTGGAAGCTTTAGGGGATTAACCTTTTTTCTTACCATTCCCAGCTTCTAGAGGCTGCTCATGTCCCTTAACTGGTGATCTCTTACTCCATTTTCAAAGCCTGCAAATGAGGTTGAGCCCTACTCATATCTCAACATTCCGCTCTTGCTTCTGAGCTTACATCTTCCTCTCAGATATTCTGACTCTTTTGCTTCCCTTGCTGACTTTTAGAGACCTTTTTGAGTACACTGGGCTGTTCTACATAATCCAAGATAACTTCTGTATTTTAAGGTCAACTAATTAGCATTCCTTAATTTCATCTACAATCTTTCATCTTGTAGATGAAATTATATTAGTATAACCTAATATACTCACAAGTTCTGGGGATAAGGACATGGACATTTTGGGGGAACGCTATTCTACTCACCATAGAGCTATTCCATTTCAAACAGTTCAGAATTTCTTTTTTTTTTTTTTTAAGATTTTATTTATTTATTCATGATAGAGAGAGAAACAGAGGGAGAAGCAGGCTCCCAAGGAGCAGGGAGCCTGATGCGGGACTCGATCCCAGGACCCTGGGATCATGACCTGAGCCGAAGGCAGACGCTTAACCATCTGAGCCACCCAGGCGCCCCAGTTCAGAATTTCTATTTGCCTCCCTCCTGCCCTCCTCATTAGACACCCTCTACCTTTGTGCCTTTACTCATGTTCTTTCCAAACAAGTAACAATGACCCATATCTCCTTCCCTAAGTGTACTAGGACTTCTGCATGAAATCCAACCATTTTCCCTCTATGAAGCCTCACCCTATTGCTCCAGCTACAGCCATCTCTTCCTTTGCTAAAATTTTAGAGTATTTATTAACTCTATGAAACAATAAAGTTTACCTATGCTGCTCTCAAGTTTTGTTTTGTTTTTCCTTCCAGTTATTTCATCTCCTTAAAAGAACTTGAATCTCCATAGAGTAGAAACTAAATTATATTGCTTTTTATGTATTTGTGCTTAAGTATGTGTTGTTCACAGACTTTGATTAACTCTTTTTCTATAATAGGATTCCATTTTATGATTGAATAGAATAAACCAATGTAAGAGAAACCCAGCCATGTCACTTGTATTATGTAACTGTTTTTGGTCACATAGAAACTTCTAGAAGCAAATAATAAAATGATAGAATTTTAATTCAATAAAAGAGAATACTAATGTTCGTATTAATTTTAACACTTTTGATTCTGAAAAATGTTTCTTGTTTGGAATTCATATATAAAACTAAAACTAAGGTTACATTGAGTAAGTTTGAATATCAATTAAATATTTAGTACCTTTATTTCACTTGTTTTTATATGGTCTTTTCATGGTGACTGTCTTCTGAGGCATAATCCTTTCTGGGCTTAACAAGTAAATAAGAAAATACAAATTTTTTCAAGTAAAACCTCAATATATATAGTATTAGTAATACATCTCATTAGTTTAGGGGTTCTTTAATGAGAGTGATCCTAGATATTATTTTATCTCTTCAACATAGGGCTGACTGGAGTAGCTTACGGAAACATTCCCTAATTGCTTCTGTACACTGCAGAATGCTGTTTCATTTGCTGCATAGTAAACAGTACGGACTTATCATAACTATTTGGCAGGCTGCCACACCATAGCTACCAACTTTGTCTTTCTTCCTATTGTAATTTTCTACCTTCCTATATAGCACAAAGTTTAGGAGCTCTATGGCCTAAGGCAAATATATTTTTTTATGCTCAATGCTTGGAAGCTTAAAAATACTGTTTCTCAAATAATGCAATATATGTTAAGAAAAATAAAAAAAGAAGAAGAAGAAGGTAGCGGGAGGGGAAGAATGAAGCGGGGGAAATCGGAGGGGTAGACGAACCATGAGAGACGATGGACTCTGAAAAACAAACAGGGTTCTGGAGGGGAGGGGGGTGGGAGGATGGGTTAGCCTGGTGGTAGGTATTGAGGAGGGCACATTCTGCATGGAGCACTGGGTGTTATGCACAAACAATGAATCATGGAACACTTCATCTAAAACTAATGATGTAATGTATGGGGATTAACAGAAGAATAAAAAATAAATAAATAAAAATAAATAAATAAATAAAAAGAATTAAAAAAATACTGTTTCTTCTGTCATTCATTACTCATTACATATGAATAAGCCTAAAAAGCTTACAAACACAAGTAATTGCCTTAGTATGTGTCAAAATAATGATGTATCGGTGATATAAACTATCCATATAAGCTATACATATCCATAAAGTCATTAGAGATTTCTTATGAACAGGAGCGTTAAATACCAACAAAACATATTTTATCTATACATGTCTACAGTACTATATGCAAAAATGTACTGCTGGCTAATTTTAAACTATGTGGAAGGCTCTGAAGGTGCCTCTCCTGAATTTTAAACATGATAGAAAATCTTGATTCTTTCTATGCCCACAGAAAGATTAATTCCGTTTTGGTAATTTGAGTATGCTTTTGGGGGGAAGAAACAATCCAACTAGTCTTAAGATGTAACACCAAGCAATACTGAAATAAGATCTCTGCTTTCTAGGTGTAAACAATACCCTGATCTTCAAATTTCTTACAACATGTATTCAGTGAATAAATTCTAAAGTTTTACTTGACCAAAAAAAAAAGCCCCTACTTACAATAAAATTACTGTTTACTTAACATAATGGATTTGTGTGTGTTCAAGCTGGCAATGGTCATCAGAGAATAACTGCAATAATTAACAGGAAAGGATAAATGAGGGTTTCCTTACATATTTATCTTATTTGTGACTCATGAGAGCACCTACCAACATAGCAGCAGCAATGAGGTAATATAGCAAAACAGAAACTTCAACCTATTTGGTCAGGTGGGTAGGTAATAGTTCAGGAAAAATAAAAGTAAATTTGGAAAAAAGAGAGAGAGAGACAGAGGGAGGGACGAAAACTAGATTGCTATTAAAAGAATGGGTAAATTGAAAATAAAAGGAAGAAAAAATACTCTAGAAACTGGAGCTCCAGATCAGGGATACTAAAGGAAAAATGAAATGCACAGAAGAAAAAACAAAACAAAACAAGTCAGAGCACCCCCCTGGGTCTAGCCAGAAGAGTGGACTTGAAGTTGAAACAAGAAAAAAGAAATAAAGAGTAAATTCTATTTCCCGGGGCGCCTGGGTGGCTCAGTCGTTAGGCGTCTGCCTTCATCTTAGGTCATGATCCCAGGGTCCTGAGATGGAGCCCCGCATCGTGCTCCCTGCTCGGCGGGAAGCCTGCTTCTCCCTCTCCCACTCCCCCTGCTTGTGTTCCCTCTCTCGCTGTGTCTCTCTCTGTCAAATAAATAAATAAAATCTTTTAAAAAAAAAAGAGTAAATTCTATTTAATAGCTCTTAATTTCTAGGTTTTATGATAGAAATTTTTTATTTTTTATCTGCCCAAATACCATAAGAGGTGTGCATTATCATTTTAATGATAATTAAATTGTGGCTCAGAGACTTCAAACAATTGAAAAAAAATAGGAGAGCTGAGATTCAAAAGCTTATACTTATCTCATTAAAATTAAAAAAAAAAAAAAAAAAAAAAAGCCTAGTTCTAAGAGAGTGAGACACCTAAGGAAATATTTCAAAAACCAGGAAGTGATGGTGGAAACCCTAAAACTACCATAAAGTAACATAGATTCCAAACATTGTTGCATAAAGTGAAAAATGCACAGTTGTATCCTTTCAATATGTAAGGAATGCAGGTGACTGATTTATTACAGTGACTTGAAACCAGGCTAGAGAGTTTACTTTCCTAAATACTTCAGCTAAAGAGGATTATGATTTGTAAAAGACAGTAACAATTTATTCTGAGTTGCACCCTTTAGCAGGCCTTTAGAGAAGAGACATGGACTTAACTCAAATTGGCTTTAAAAGTTAGGTTTCTTTGGGTTGCTCTGAATTTTGTTTTAAGAAAAAAAAATGTGGTATTTATCACAAATAGAAAAGAACATGGGTTAAAGAATAGTATGAAAATAAGAATCTATAGAAGGCTTAAAATAAAATATTACCACTACTTTTAAGTCTTTCTATTGCACTTCCCACCTACCTCCCTGCACCCAAGGTTAAATTTTCTCATTCTTCCCCAGCTGTAACTGTTATTCTAAATTCTTTGCTTATCATTTCCTTCCTTTTCTTGTTATTTTTAACATATTTATGCACTCCTGGACAACATAATGTTTAGTTTTTTCATGTTCATGAAGCTTGGGTTATAGTGTATGTATTCTGCTGTTGGCTTATGTTCTTTAGTATTATGTGGTAGAAAAACATATTATGTGGTAGAGATCCATCCATTCATATTGATGTGTATGGCTGTATTTAATGTTTTTCTTTGCTTTTCTTTCTAGTATTCAATGGTATATAAATACCAAATGTAACCATTCTCTTTTTTATGGAAATTTGGTCTGTTTCCATTCTTATGGTAGTTATTATTTGCCTTAGAGTGAACTTCTTACTAGCAAAATCAGTTTATTTGGGAATAGCAGAGAATTGCAATTCAGGATGACTATGGTAAACAATAGGCGAATCCAGAGAACAGAGGACAAAAAAGGCTTGCTTTTAAAGGGGAAATAAGTAAGCTGGGGGCTGTTATAGCTTCTCATTGGCTGAGTGAGAAGGTTTCTTACTGGCAGAGCTATTGCTGGACAAGGAGGAATTAATTCTTCCTTCCTCCTACTGAGGTATGTAAAGTAAGATTTTTTTCCTATTGGGGTATACTAGGTTTCCTTCTAAGGGTAAGGTGTATTAAGAGCTCCCTCCTTCAGGGCTTCTGGACTCCATTTTAATGAGGTTCCTTTTATTTATTTTCACTGTAATAAACTTAGAAAAATAATATTCTGCAGGTAATAGGGTTAAAAAATCAGAGAACTGAGGTCTAGTGTTTCAGTCAACCCTTCTCATTTATTTGTAAGCTACAAGTGGTATGTCTTTATGGAAAAATGAAATATATAAATTCAGCATTGAGGGACACCTGGATGGTTCAGTCGGTTAAGTGTCTGCCTTCAGCTCAGGTCATGATCTCTGGGTCCTGGGATCAAGCCCCAGGTGGGTCTGGCTCTCTGCTCCGTGGGGAGCCTGCTTCTCCCTCACCCTCTACCTTTCCCCTTGCTTGTGCTCTCTCCCTCTCTCAAATAAATAAATAAAATCTTTAAGAAAATAAGTTCAGATTGAAATCCCATTTTTTAAGATAAAAACTAACATGTCTGGGAGCATTTGAAAAGTATTATAATTATTTTTAATTAGATGGATTTCTTTTCAGTTGAATCATCTTCTGTGGTTTCCTTTATCCATTGTTTGATTTCTATGATCACATACTTGTGATTATGAAATAAAATGGTTTCATATTTTAAAACATACACATATGATCGACTATTAGATTTAGTTACTACATTATACTATCTCAAATTTCCAGATCAAAGCATAGGAAATGTAGAAACTGAATATATTCCAGTAACATTTTCCAATACAAAGCTCAATTTCCCTCTGAGACAAATGAACTGCTCATAGTGGAGGCTTATAAGAAAATGCTTCCAAAGTTATGTATTGGATTTTATTCTTTTCACAACAGTAGAAAGGCTTTCTGCTGAGAAAATGTGAAGTTAATAAACCCTGTTTCAATACATCCTGTGTATCTGCAATTCTCTGTTCCTTTAGCCAACCTGCTTTCTAAATGAGAAGTAAATTGACTTTCCAGGCAAAAAAAGCAAGCACACATTAGACAGATTGTAAGCTCAACCACAGACTGAGCTAACTACACCATTTGTATTATTTTCTAAAAAATATGTAAATATACTGCATGTGATATCTTCTCAAAATCCATTTAGGAATCTTTGGTTTCTGTTGCATTTTATTTGTCATCCCCATCAATATTCTACCACCTCATGTATAGACAAAGCCTTCTGACTGCCCACTCATTACAACTTTATCTTAGGGACTTCTAGGAATGTTTTCAATCTTATGTTAAGACATCCATAGAATCATATGTCAAATATTTGTTGAATGTCCTGAAGATTTTATTCCTTTCACATTTACTCATTACTATGTTTTTCAAAAGAAAAAAAACAAAAAACACAGCAGACACTCTACTCTTCTATTTTATTTTCTGAGTAAAAATCTTTGTTCCCAGGATAGCAACCATTCTGGAGCATGCCCCCTTCTTCCCTCCAGGTCTGCACAATTTTTGTTCTACTAATAGTTTACTGCAAACATGTAAGAAGGCATCCTTTTATAATCTGTGAGTTCAGTAGTTTTGACTCTACCATCAAGCTCTGCTCTACTGTTCATTTCTGCTTATTGAAACAATAGATCCATCTGGGGCTATGCATGATAATCCATGTAATTGCCAATGGCACAGTTTGCTGAACAGCCACAGTGAATCAGTTACCGCAGCGGTTACAAAGAAAACTAACTCTCATTTTTTACCTTAAAAATCTTAGAGTTAATGGGAAAAGTGAGTTAAAATATATTCTAAAGTATATAAGATATACTACATAAGATATAAGTACCTGAGAAAGAAAATAAAAAGTTCCATAAAGAACATGTCATTAGAGAAGATGAGAACATTTACTCTTATCTTGTGAAAATTGGGAAAAATGTTATTATTTATTCTGTGTGTGTGTGTGTGTTGTGAATTTCTTGTAGCATGCAGGAATATATGAAAATAACATTCAATTTTCCAAAATTTCTCTAAGACTTGGAACTTCTATTTTTTCTGCTCCTATCTTCAGTGGCAAATCATTCAGACTTCTATAAAGGATTCACCAGAGAAAGCTGAAGCACTTATATCATTTGAAATGTTAAACAGAAATTTCATATATTAGAATTTACTGGAAAAGGATTTCATATGTTTCCATTCAAAAAAACACAATGTCTGCAATATATTCATTACATAGTTACCTCCACCTCATCACATGTTATCATAGAAGAGGAATTAGTTAGGCATTCAAAACCCGCAATACTTTCAGACACAACTACAAAAGATTTGCTTTTTTAATGTTGAGGAGCTCCTGCTAAATAAATGTTTATTTAGCCATTCTTCTATAGCATGGGTTATTCAGCACTTCAGTCTCTCCCTGAACCCATGTCCTACACAAAGGACATCAGAGCTTCATGATATGTGGTTTTGTGTGAGTATAATGTTTGTGCTTCTCTTCTTGGAGGTATACATATTATTTCACGTAGCATTCACATAAGGAACTATGATATCTATAACTCTTTCACTATTTCAATTGCATTTGTACCAACAGACATAAATACATTTAGGAAAGGTCAACAAATGTTCATCGTAATTGCTATTTAAGGACATTAAATTCACCATTGTCCTTCTGGATTTCCTGATATGAATGCATATTTTTGCATAAGAGCTTAATTCAAAAGGAGAAAAAAATCAAATGGGCTATTCAGGAGTTACATATTTCAGTTATATACAATACCCGTGAGGCTTGTGATTGCTTTTAGATTAATCCTAGTTTTATGCTGGGTTGAGTACTAGACTATGACTCACAAAACTACAGTCTAAATCCAAATTGAAGTATTTAATAACTGAGATCATGGAAATAATCATGTGAGATCATAGCCTATCCGGTCCTGATGTTTGGTATCTACACCCTGAGATTCTCTGGGGCAGCTCTGTATCCTTATCATACATTCCCTGCAGATACTAATAGTTCAAGTACATTTCTCTTATTTGAAGTTTTTATAATTAAACTGTTCCAATTTGAAAAATTACTCAAAGCCAATAGTTATCATACAGTATCACATAGTTATAGACAGAGATACACTACTAATAGTATACGTAACAAATAAATGTCATTCTTTTAATGATGACCGGATGAGAAGATACAAGGGCACATTTCCAGTACTCCAATTCAAGATAAAAACCATACCAACATGAAGAAAAATGTACGGATTTTAAAAATGAATAAAAAGAATGTGACATTTTAAGTAGATAAATTATTTAATAATCAGTTCCTCAAACTATTTTCAATCAAGGGACATATCCTTCCAATAATATAGAGGATTTCCTAATGAATAATCATAATAAATGGCTGAAAAGAGTCCATTTTAGAGTGTAGGATGAAAATATAATGGCAAACTCTTGACCTTTTTGAGTCATGCTATCAAAGAGGAAATAATCTGAAACAGAGCTGTACTACAAAGCTACATAATAGCCCCATTATGAGAGTGAACTATCCTTGTCTTGTAACTGGGTATGAGTCTCTGAATAGTGTCAGGACCTTTTAAATGTCAGAATTTTCTGGCTCTGGGTCTCTTCTGTCTGTTCTGCATGGTACATTGTGACTGGCTTGCAATAGATGGATAGTTTCTACTTAAAAATTTCCTGAATTCTCCCTTATAATCAGAGATGATCATAGCTCTATGAAGAAAGATTAAGGGAAGTTAGAAAGTATTGGAGAAAAGCTGGGTTGAAATTTTAAACTTGCATTAACCTCACAGTGGGAATGTATTAAGGCCAAAACTCTACAACAAATTTCAATGTAAATACTTGAATTTTACTGCATGCCTTATGGAATATAAGTACTTTTAAAGACACAGTTCCTATTTAAAAAATTTGTTCAATATATTGATTTCAATTGTTGAAACATGGTACTATCTAAAACTTAACAAATTTGATTGCTTTAAAAAAAAGTTTTTTTAAATGATATTTAAAAATTCCTAATTGGATCTGTTCTTCATCCCTCTTAATCTTCTTCCAAACAAATATACTTAATATGTATCCATGTAGCCCTTATGGGATGCTGACCTTGTTATTCAGGTAATGTAAATATTCTTTTTTACCTAAGATATCTAAGTAACAGAAAGACTCTCCAGGTGCTCTTGAAACATGCATTTAGGTTTTGTGTTTGTTTGTTTTTTATTTAAATTTAATTAGCCAACATACAATACATTATTAGTTTCAGATGTGGAGTTCAATAATTCATCAGTTACTTATAACACCCAGTGCTCATCACATGCATTTGTTTTTAATGTAGAAATATTCCTGTATCCCTTTCAAAACTAATTTGATATACTTCAAAATTTCTTCAATACTTAATAACTTCTGTAACAGTATCTCTCCTTTAGAAGTTATCTCTGAGTTTTATGAGAGCTTAATGTCTAGAACCAAACACAAATAAGGCCTATTATTGAGAAATTGTTGAAAAATCTTTATTTTAAAGCTGGGCACAACTTTAAAAAACACTTTTCAGTAGAAGAATAAGTGTAAGAATTCTGATCAATAACTGTCTGAGCTTGAAGCCTATGATGATTCACTGGCATTCAGCATTATTTTATTATCCCATTACCAGATTCTCTCATTTAACAAAGTAAATGTAAACATAGATTTCATTCAAAAAAATATACCCAAACAGTGGAATAAGATTTTTTGAAATTAAAAAAAAAAGAAGTGAAAAGAAGAACAACCCCAGTGTAATATTTATACGAATGTATTTCTAGCAAAATCTATGTCCCTAAAAGATCTTAGAATAATAATGCATTTACTCTAATCCTATTATCATTTCTGCTTTTTTTTTTTTAAAGATTTTATTTATTTATTTGAGAGAGAGAGAGCACGAGAGGGGGGAGGGTCAGAGGGAGAAGCAGACTCCCCGCTGAGCAGGGAGCCCGATGTGGGACTCGATCCCGGGACTCCAGGATAATGACCTGAGCCGAAGGCAGACGCTTAACCGACTGAGCCACCCAGGCGCCCTCTGCTTTGTTTTATCTAAAGAAATTTAAACTGTGAGGGGAAACTTTTTTTTAAATATTAAAAAATGCTGAGAGGAAAACTTTAAAGATTTAGTTTAAAGATATTCGAAATAATTTGAGTCAAAAAAAATCAATATTTTTTCAAATTTTACCTAGAAACGGAAAATACCTCTTGTTTAGTTGTAATATTAAATATGACTTCATTTGGGGCACCTGAATGGCTCAGTTGGTTAAGCGTCTGCCTTCAGCTCAGGTCGTGATCCCAGAGTCCTGGGATGAAGCCCCATGTCCGGCTCTCTGCTCAGCCAGGAGCCTGCTTCTCCCTCTCCGTCTTCCTGCCACTCCCCCTGCTTATGCTTGCCGCTCTTCTCTCTGTCAAATAAATAAATACATAAAATTTTCAAAAATATATGACTTCATTCTGGGCTTAGGTAGAATACATTACAGAAAAAAGAAAAATTAAAAGCTTGTTTAATGGAAGTTTTGGTTAAGTAACTGAAATAATTCTTGTCCTCTAAATTTAATACTCTTCTTTTGTATACTCATTTGCAGAAAAAAAAATGACTATATCTTAGCCAAGAAAATAGGAGCAAATTGAGGAAAATCTAAGCTAGAACTATTATTAATTTATTTCAAAAAACATAATTTGATTTCAAATTATTCTAAAATATATGATAATGACTATTATTGGCTGTTTCTTTTCTTCTGAAAACTAAAGTTAAATATGAAATAGCATATAACATGCATATAAATATTGAGTTTTAAAATAAGTAGGTTATCAATAAATTAAGTCATTAAATGACTAGGTTATGTATTATGTGAAACTTTCTGAACTTAAAAAAAAAAAAAAGATTGTTTCTTGTTTGAAAGGAGAATATTAGTAGAAATTATTAAGACCAAAACAGATTTTTAGGTTTCCATGTAAGAATATTTTTTTACAGTTATTATAGCTTTATGCATAACTGATAAAAATGACAATCAAATTGAGGCACCTAGATTGTTGTTACAAGTGCCTATAGACTCTAAATATGCTTCTAAAAATTATCATGAAACTGGAATAAGTAAGGTTTATATACCCTTTAGTGTTTGCAAAGCACCAAGTACATAATACCTTTCACTGTTTTTGTGACTATATGCTTTTTCCTACATTTTGTACTTTCAGAAAAGTTGAGTTAATCATACTTTTCCATTCATAGCACAAAAAAACAAGTTTATTCCACTCATGAGACCAACTACACATATGGTAAGAGGTAGAAATCCAGCTTCACTTTTCTCACATACTATGAAATTCCCCAATAACATCTTCGAAAGTTATCCATATATTTCCTATTTTTATCATAAATAGTCACTTATACATAGATTTTTCTGTCTTCCCTATTCTGTATCATCAATTTGCTATCCCTAAACTAGTTCTATATTATTTTTGCTACTAGAAATTCACTGCATGTACTATAGTATATGCTGTTGTCTTATTATCTGCTCAAATTTTCCATTTTCCTTTCCATTTTCTTTTATAAAAACTAATTTACATATTTTGGGCATTTTGAGAAGTTTAGTTCTGTAATTTAAAATATATCATTTCTATTTTGTACTGGATATCTTGGAAAATAAACTATGTATTAATTTGCTGTTACTGTCCTTATATCTTTACGTTTTCTCCTGGATTTATTTCTTTTTTAATTAAACTATTTCTTCCAAGAATATTTCAAAAATAATTCTTTGCATAGTTAAATTTTAGCTGTTTTATAAATCTCAGAATATCTTTATGTGTCCTCACATTTAATCCTTATTTATCTCAAAATAAAAATTGATAATTCTTTGTCTTTACTATTTTGAAAATATTAGTCCATTGTTTTCTTTATTGCAAATTTAGATTTTTCCAATATGATGTAAATATATTTCTTCTTCTGTTTGGACAATTCTTCTGTTTTTGGAATATTTTACATTAATTTTTAATTATTCTTTGATTTTACTAATTTTCATTTTAAAGTGTCCAGGCATAACTTTTCCTCATATGTTTGGTCAGCTCCATATGTACCTTTTCAATCTGAGATCTATCATTAATAATTTTTGGAAATTTGCAGTGATTTTTTGTCTACTATTCTTTTTCCTACACTTACTGTTTTCTTATATATGTTAACATGTCAATTTTTGTTTCTTGTCTCTTATTTATTGTTTATTTTTCATCCTACTTTACCTTCCTGGTACATTTATATATTTTATTTATTTATGTATTTGTATTGGAGAATTTCTCAACTTGATATTCTAGTTCACTCAATTATTCCTTATCTGTATCTATGCCTTATTCATCTCATGGCTATTCATGCTTGATGTTATCTATAATTCCTATCTTTCTCAGATATCTATTGTATTTGTGTTATATTTTGGATCATTTTCTCTGTTTTTTTCTATTATTTTTCATTGCACTTGTACTAGTTGACCAGCCATTTATTTGTTTATTTATTTCATAATGATTGTGGTAATTTTCTGCCTGTTAACTCCTATTTCCCTGGGGCAAGTACTTTGGCTGGAAATTTATATGCCGAAGGGAGATTTCAAAATTTTGGGCCTCATTTTTGCTCCTCTAGTTGAGTTGAAGTGTCTATGTGTGTGTGTATATGTATATGTGTGAGTTGGGAATATATATATGTTGGGGGTGTTTGTATGAGGGTTACATTGATCAGAGCCACCTCTAGGGGTTGTGCCATTCCTTGACAGTAATCCTACCACTTGCCACTTCCCCATGGTAAGTCCTTGAACTTTGAACTTTCACTCTAGATATTTCTTTTCTTTTCTTTTCTTTTTTTTTTTAGATATTGCTCTTTCCCAAGAGCTTTATCTTTTTATCACGATCCTTTAGCCTTGGTGTGTAGGTGTGGGTGTGTGAGGAATGTTGGAGGGGGATGGCTACTCATTTCTCCTGGGAGTGGCTGGTCTCCTGGTATTGTCTTGCTGAAACATGGTTGTGCAAGGAAAGAGGCCAACTATGACCATTAGTAAACCACTTCCCTGACTGTGCTTTCTGTCCCCTGCCATGGTTTGCAGTTTTCTTCCCTTAAGTCACCAATGAATTTTCTCTCCCCTGGAGTTTTTCATAATTCCTAATATGGGTTTTTATTTTCCCCAAATCCATTCACATATCTCTCATTTTATTGACCTCTTCAAGATTACAATGTGAGAAGGAAACAGTAGCCCATTTTAGCAAGTAATCTTTTCTTTTATGTTTCTCTAATTCCTTTTAATAAATGTCTATTTCACATTAAACTTAAGCTCTGAAAGGGCAGGGACCATATTTGACTGCATCATTCAATATCTGCTCCACTATATATAGTATGTAGTGTGTCTTTGGTCACTCTTTTGTGGAATTAATTAATATATAAATACCTAGTGGAATAAACAAATACAAATGTTTAAACATGCAGAAAAAGTGTCATATCTGAATATTAACTCCAACTTCTGTGTTTCACCAATGAAATATTTGTGATTAGATACTGTATGTATAGATGAGAATTACATAGGGCTTCTTAACTTCTATGGAAGAATCTGGTCCTTATACAACCAGGATCAGGTTGTCTGAATCCTAATCAGCACCAGGTTTCTAGATAAATTTTCTCCTTCTCCCCATTCCTCTTCGTCTCTGTCTCTCTGTCTTTTCATTTTTCTTATAGTCAAATGAACACTACCATGACCATAGCTGGTTTTTGCTCCAAACACATACATAGTCCTTTCTGTTGGTGAAATTGGCTGGGCTATTTGTGAAGTCTGATGCCTTTTTAAATCTATGTTCGAGGGCAATTTAAGCCACTTCCTTTCTTTTGACTTCCCTTCTTCTTCATCTATTGCCTATTCAATGTTTGAGTCCATCCTCTTTAGGCCTGGGATTCGGTGGTGACTGTAAGAAAGAGAATAGCAGCCCTTGATATCCAGGAGTTGGCCTGATAGTATCAGGTAGGCTTTAGTGTTGCTATGCACTAGCCTGGCCCTCACAACTTGGCCTTGGGTTTTTCCGTTGAACATCAACAATTTAAAAAACATCACCATGAGATAAGTCTTCAATGTGACAATGGTACATCAAGACAAACACAAAAACCACTTAGTAATAATGTGTGTTCTCAGGGAAAACATGAACATTGTCTAAATCAGAAGTAACTAAATATTTGCCTAACTTGGCTAATATGGGTGACTGTTATTTTTTTACCAACACAGTGTTAGACTTGCTCTCATCTTTCCTTCTTCTAGATAAGAGTTATGACGAGACCCAGTCATAGAATTGACTCTAGTTCATGAAAGCATCCCATCCAGAATAAGCTTATTTCCTGGAATCCTCCCCAATATCACTTAAACAAATAGGATTTTTTCTAACACCCACCTAGTGAGCCTGCTCCACATTTCCCCATCATGTGCATTCCCCTTTGCTAAAATGAGAAATAATTTGTGTGAAACACAGGTGTGTTCCCAGTGATCTTGGTTAAAGGACATTAAAAAAAACAGACAGAGAAGCACAAAACAACTTAGAACCATAAAAATAAGTCACAGGAGGGATACCCAAAATATTTTAAATTTTGTTGTGTTGCACTAAAAGCTCTAAGCTCAGGTCTACTTTCTAAGTAAGTCTCTGAAATTCAAATCTATCATGTCAGAATTTCTTGGAGCTCATGGTCAATGCAGCTTTGGTAGAGAGAAGGTACTTTTTGAGAACACAACCAGCTCTGCGTCCCATTAAAAAAGAAATAAACAAAAATCAATTCAGAAAATATTGACATCTGAAAAAATTGCTTGTGCTTCTTTATAGATATTTATGTCTAAGCACAGGAGTTAGTATTACACAATTTCCTGACTTTTTGTTACCTATGCATAAATCTGTTAATAAGTAAGCCTTTTGCTTAGCTGGGATGGTCTTCTAAAAAAAACAAAAAATCGTACATGCAGCTACCAGTACAAACCTATCAAACCTATTTACTATTGAGAAACTCTGGGTTCTGTTTCCATTTTGGTTCGTAATAAGTTTGACAATTCTCAGCATATCATTTTGCCTCTTTGTCAAATTTCCCTGCTGTGAAATAGGGAGAGCCAATCTCCTGATGGGGGAAGTGTGAAAATGATTAATGCTCAAGAAAGGTTGTGAGGAAAAGTGCCACCCAAGTTCAATGCATAATTATTTCACTAAATCACAATTTTTTTGATGTTCAGATCAGTGGCCTACTCTTTATGCAGCAATAAATGATTCAGGCTTCATTTATAAAAAGGAAAAAAAAAGTAAGAACAAAAGGGAAGAGAATTTGACAACACAAAGCAAAGAGAAATTACAACAATATGAACTCTAACACTGTAGCATTCTTTCACGGTCTGGTACTTTTTAATCTTGAGTCATAGATGGAAAAATAAAGGAAAAAAATAAGACACAACCATTGTACAGTAGGTGAAGCAAGTGAGATTGCTTGGATTGATTACTCTGAACTCCAGAGAACAGCTACAGAATGTCTAGAATTCCCCAGACATGACTATGGCTACTGTGGTTCTGAGTAGTGGCTCAACAGCTTTCATTTTAAGATAGGTTACCTGGGTGTCCCAATTTTCTGTCTCAAACCCTTTATTTCAGTGTTGAATTGGGAATAACCCATGGCTATAGTATTTCTCTTGCTGCCTAAAACTCCATAGATGATTTTGTTTCTGATAGCAAAACAGCTTTTACTTGGCAAATAAGAAAATCAGAAAAACATGTAGTTATATTAGCTGTTCCATTTCACAATAATTCTACTAGGCTCATAAAGTTCAATTTTTTTTAAGTGTCTCTGAAGTCAAGTAGGCCTAGTCAATTTGGAAGAGTTTTAGGAAAAATAGCTGGAAACTAATAAAATTAGGTAAGTGTTAAATTGATCTTCATAATTTCTACAGTATAATTAATTAATATGATCTTTCCAAGAAAGAAATGCCTCTTTTGGAATATGTGAATTTTCTAAACACTGACACACACACACACACAAACACACATTAGATTATATGTTGAGGTAATATTTCTGTGTATATTCAGAAAATTAATAGAAATTCTAATACTATCATGGATGCGTGCAATATTAATAAATTATTTGGACGACAAAAATTCTGCCATTGTTTTATAGCAATGAAAAAAGAAGTAATTTAAAAACATCTGTGTAGAAAAGGATTTCAGGCCAACATTAATGATATGGTTTAATTAAGCACTCCTTATTGTGATATATATAGTTATTCAAAGTTATGTCCATAACAAATATTTAAGTATGTTGAAAAATGGTCATTTATGAAGTAATTTTTTTAAAAGGCAAACAAAAGTGAATGCTGCATATGCAGTATGATCTTAACTATAAATAGGTTGAAAGGTAAAAACCTAGAGTGATGATAGATTGGTTGGTACATACAAAAGAATGAAGATGAAAGAGACAAAAAGAGAAAAAGAGAGAAAGGAATAAGGAAGGAAGGAAGGAGAGAGTGAGGAAGGGAGGGAGGCAGGCAGGGAGGGAAGGAGGGAACGAAGAAGGGAAGAGTTAGCTAGAAGCAAATTCAAGTATTAGGTGTTATTCTTCTATGAGGAATCTGATCCAAAGTGAGCCCTACTATATTGTTAGGTATCTGAAATTTTCTATACTGGGTATATATTTCCTATAACCAGAAAACTTTAAAATTAATTTTAAAAATAAAAATTTTATTATTCTTACTTTCTAAATCCATGCCATAATGATCATACTCTAATATTAATATTATTTACACACAGAGTTATGAAATCAAGAACTATTACATATGTATGTATGTATGTATTTATTAACATAATCAGAAACATTCATATTAGCGCCTCATCAGGATTTGTATGGTTTCCCACAAATTTGTTTAAATGCCATATTGCTCATTAAATGAAAATTTTTTTATGACTCAATTCTAGGTAATTTTTTTCTTTTTACAATCTCACTTTTAATTTATTTTTTAAAGTTTTTATTTAAATTCCATTTAGTTAACATACAATGTAATATGAGTTTCCGGTGTACAATACAGGACTCAACACTTGCATACAACACCTGGCGCTCATCACAATAAGTGCACTCCTTAACCCTCATCACCTATTTAACCAATCTCATTTTTTAAAGATTTATTTATGTATCTTAGACAGAGAGAGAGACAGAGAGAGCAGGCACGCCCACAGGGTGGGGCAGGGGCAAGAATCTCAAGTAGGCTCCACGTCCAGCAAAGAGACCTATACGGGGCTTGATCTCATGACCCTGAGATCATGACCTGAGCCAAAGGCAAGAGTCAGATGCTTAACCAACTGAGCTGCTAGGCTCGTCAACAAATCTCATTTTTAATAAAGTTTATTTATCGTTAAAACTTATGAGGTCCTATATCTGAAAAAGAAAGTATTGTGATTACTGTTGCTGACTGTTGAATGTTAACCTCTAACCTAAAGAATGCCCACACATCATAGAAAAGTTAATTCCAGCCAAAGGGGTAATACGCAGTGCACAGAGGGAGGGGGCCACATAATTGCTTATGCTAACTTCTAACGTCACATCAGTGACAGTACTGGTAATGTCATTTCCATGAGTCTCAATCTATTATCTGCCTTCACTTTAGAACCTAAGCAAGCCCGCATCAACTATTTTAGTTGGAGCACAGGGTGGATCGTAAAGACACTTGTGAAATCAGCACCTCGGTCTTCAAAAGTGTTTAATTACTCCTTTCAATATTTTTTCTTGGAGATATTTTTCCTCCTCCAGACATCAAGTTCCCTGCTACTGAATTCACAGAGAGAGTCCCTTTCTCCAGTCTCAGGCTGCCATCATCCCTACAGAGGCAGAACCCCAGTTTCTTGGTCTTGCAACATATTTAGATAAATATATTATTGAAAGAACACGAGGCCAAGACAGAATGAGAGGATTTAAGTCCTAGCTATCTGATGTACCTTCATAATATAAAGTATCTGTAGAGGATATTTTTCACAAGTCATGTCACACAAGGCACTGTATAAGGCATTCTACTTCAATAGTTGTACTTATTAGGCAGCATACTTGGATGACAAGAACTTCATTTAAAATATAAAATTAATCTATTATTTTAAACAACATAGAAAATACAAGATAAAAAATGAGAATATATAATATCTCCATCAGCCGGAGATAACTGTTAATTCTACCAGCCAATGATAACTACTATTATGTTTTCATATATGTGTGTATACATATATTTGTATATTCTTACAGTGTCTTCTATAACTAAGTTGTATATAATTTGTTATGAAAGCTTACATTTTTAATATTTTCTGCACATGCATCATGTTATAAATTTTCATTGTAAAATGCATACTATTTTAATTAACTTTGTAATGTTAACCTTAGATGTAAAAAATGTATTTAAGCCTAGGGGCTCCTGGGTGGCTCAGTCCTTAAGTGTCTGCCTTCAGCTCAGGTCATGATCCCAGGGTCCTGCCCCACATCGGGCTCCATCCCAGGGTCCTGCCCCACATCGGGCTCCATCCCAGGGTCCAGGTCCAGGAGCCTGCTTCTCCCTCTCCCACTGCCCCTGCTTGTGTTCCTTCTCTCGCTTTGTCTCTCTCTTTCTCCGCATTGGGCTGCATCCCGGGGTCCTGGGATCGAGCCCCGATCGGGCTCCCTGCTCCTCGGGAAGCCTGCTTCTCCCTCCCCCACTCGCCCTGCTTGTGTTCCCTCTCTCGCTGTGTCTCTCTCTGTCAAATAAATAAAATCTTTAAAAAAAAAATGTATTTAAGCCTATCCCTTCTTATTTAATTTCAGCTTGTTCTTAGATTCCACTTGTCATTTACTATACATTTATTATGTAGTCCTTAAATAATATATTAAATATTAACATGGACATAGATATGTTTTCGTAAATACATTAGTCTTTGTATTTCAACTTGTTATATACTTAGTGGATGATAAAATGGAGTAACTGAATTTTTCTTATTTTTTTTTGCAGCAGTATTTTTATATATTTATGACATTAACCCCATGTTTATTATATTTGTTGCAATGGTTTTCCTAATGTTTGTCTCCTTTTAATAATTATGGTCTTTCATCATACGGATTTGTTTTTGCTTTTTATATAGCAAAATGATTTCTTTATTTTAAATGCTATTTCACACCTGATGACCATTGAGTTATTTACCTATATGGACTTCTTACAAGCCTATACACATAATTTTTCATATTAAATATTTGATACCGCCGAGTTTTGTTTTGGCATTAAGTTTGAGATAAATCTGTCCATTACATACTGAAAAGAAATGCTATGTTTATATTTTATGCTTGAATATATTCCTGAATTTAAATTTAATATTTATTATATACTATAGAACTTCATTAATAATTGCACCGACTGATTCAATTGTTATAAAATTATTGCCTATTATATGAAATATCAGGCTTTCCCATCATCCTTTTTTATATGAGGCTTTACGTTATACCTCGACGAACTTAAGAATCATTATTTTCCAGTTTTAAAATTTAAAATGTTCATTGAAACCTAATAAATAGATTAATAGGCTAATATGAGAAGAATATATTTTTGACAATATTGAGCATTCTTATCAAGGGACTTGCTATCCCATGACACTTATTTAAATTATTTTGTCCAGGGGCTCCTGGGTGGCTCAGTCATTAAGCATCTGTCTTCAGCTCAATTCCTGATCCCAGGGTCCTGGGATCAAGCCCCACATCAGGCTCCCTGCTCAGTGGGAAGCCTGCTTCTCCCTCTCCCACTGCCCCTGCTTGTGTTCCTTCTCTCGCTTTGTCTCTCTCTCTCAAAAAAATAAATCTTAAATATATATATATATATATATATATATATATAAAATAAATTATTTTGTCCATCAGTTAAATTTCTATTCTCTAGTGTACTTATAGATGTCATTATATTTATTATTTATTTTGGACAACTTTGCTAATGGGATCATTTATTATCATCTTAGATAGCTGATTATTTCTTTTATTTAGGAAAGTTGCATTTGAAATATTTTGAAACAGACCAATATTTTTAACACCCTTTTTTGATCTGCTAAGATAGACAATCAAATACACATTAAAATGTTTTCTCTTGTTTTTCAATATTTATTTTATTATTTTACTTTCTTATGTCATTGATTTAGGGTAAGAGTGAGCATCCTAAGTCTTGTTCTTGATTTTTTATAGAAACATTTTTGTCAGTGGAACATTTAAACATTAACCATGACTACTGCTTTTGGTTTAATATAATTCTTATTTTATTATATTGGAAAAATAGCCTGTTCTGGTTTTGTTGTTTTGCTAGGAATGGATGTTGAATTTGATCAAATCTATGTTTAGCTTATTCTAATCTAATTTGTAGCTAATGAATTTCCTAATTAGATCATCCCTGAATTTGAGGGATAAACACAAGTTGATCCTGGCATATTTAATTTTGAACGTGGTACTTAATTTAATTCACTAGTATATTATACAGAGTTTTGTCTGTGCTTTTAAATGTGCTTCCTTCTAAAAGCTTATAAGGTATATGCAGAGTTCAAAACTACAGTGAGAAATCCTTTTAACTGTTTTGAATGCTCAAGCAATTTTATTTTATTTTTTTCAAGCAATTTTAATAGGGTAGCTTAATCTATTGTCTAAAAATGTCATGAAAGTCTCATATAAAACAGTTTGAAATCAGTATCATACGGGGGTACTGAAAGAAACTTTGCTGTTGTGATGCTTGTTATTTCATCTAGATAGTGATATATTTAAATTTTGTCTCTTTAATTGATTCAACTTTGATAAATTATATTTCCTTAGAATATTCTGCAGTTTATTATGATTTTTAAATTATAGCTAACTGATTAACACAACCCTCTTTTTGTTTTTGAAATGCATTTAATCCATAGAGCTATATTAATTACTCATTGATACTGTATGTATTTGTGATTTTCTTTATCCATTATTTTATTTGCAAGCAATATCTCTAATGTTTGTAGTCTTTAGAAGACCTATTTTCTTTTTTTTATTTTATTTTTTTTTAAGATTTTATTTATTTATTTGAGAGAGAGACTGAGAGAGAGAGCACATGAGAGGGGGGAGGGTAGGGAGAGTCAGAGGGAGAAGCAGACTCCCTGCCGAGCAGGGAGCCCGATGCGGGACTCGATCCCGGGACTCCAGGATCATGACCTGAGCCGAAGGCAGTCGCCTAACCAACTGAGCCACCCAGGCGCCCCAAGAAGACCTATTTTCTATATTTGTTATTAGTGCTATTTTTTTGTAAATTACCTATGTCTTCTTTGTAACTATTCTACTTTACTTTTGTTATTTTTATTTTATATTTTTTTACTATTCATTGTCTTGTTTATTTAGTTCGTTGTTGGATTTGAAAAATTTATCCTTTTTCATTTCATAATTAATATATTTAGAATTGTAACTTTTATTTACATATATATTTTGTCACATCCCACTATTTTGTATGCTATAATTTTTTTTTAAATTTGTTTGTGTTCATTCTTGACTCATGATTTATTTTCTTTTTATCCTTCTTTTTCATTTTTTTAAGTTAATCCATTTTCCTTGCTTTCCTTTTTTGTGCTTACTTATTCTCTTTATTTCTCAATATTTTATCTTAATATTTTGAAAACTATGAACTTTTTGATTTCTTCTCTGCCATTTAAAATACTCATGTATGGGGCACCTGGGTGGCTCAGTCGTTAAGCATCTGCCTTTGGCTCAGGTCATGATCCCAGGATCCTGGGATGGAGTCCGGCCTTTGGCTCCCTGCTCAGCGGGAAGCCTGCTTCTCCCTCTCCCATTCCCCCTGCTTGTGTTCCCTCTCTCACTGTGTCTCTCGCTGTCAAATAAATAAATAAAATCTTAAAAAAATAAAATAAAATACTCATATATATGAAATCTAAATATTGATTTTGTTATTATTTATATGATTTATCCTTATATTTTTTGGAGCAAATTCTATTGTTGACTCTCATTTTTAGGGCATTGTTCTCAGTTATATTTGTATAAAATATTGTTTCCTAATTGCAGTTCTATGTATTTGTCCAAAGATGTTCACAAAAGCCATATATTCATAGTACTTATACTCTTCTTCAAAATGAAGTGATTCTTTTGGGATTAAGTAAAACCCAGTGAGTTTTAACAATTGTAATATTTTAATGAGTTTAAGATCTTTCCTTTAAATTCTATCTTTCTAATATCAATTTTTTATCTTATCTTATTTTAGTTAAAAGTGCCTGACATATTTTTAATATAATTCTAGTGTTTTCCTTTCCAAATCATGTTTTTAGGTCTGTTTCATATATACTTTATATTTTCAAATATTTTTATGTAATTCAATATTCTTTACCTTTTAATAAAAGAATTTAACCCATTTATAATTATCATTATAATTGAGATTTAATTGTGACTTCTGCAATAATTCATTTTTGAGAATAAATTTATGATTTAAAAATAATTTTCATTTTTAAAACACATGTTACGTGATAAAAAAGGAAAAAAGTAAACACAATGTATCAGAAGCATAAATCTTCAAAATTAAGCAAATCATGATAATATTTTGGTCACCATTCTTTGAAATCACTTCTTCACAAAAGATAGATAAATAGAAATAGATATAGTTATTGATATAAATATAGATACAGATGTATGTGTATCTCTAGACTCTGCAGATAAAGCAGTAAAAAAGACAAGGTGTTCATTTCATGAATTTCATTTAAGGCAGTAATGAAATTAATTAACAATTAAATCATATCAAGTAGTGATAAGTGTTCAATAAAAAAATAAAACACTTGTTCATATCATTTATTTATTACTGTATAATAAATCCCTTCCAAACTTAGTGGCTTAGAGCCTATGATTCATTTGGACTGCTCTGATGATGTGAGCCAGGCTCAGTTGATCTCAGTTGAACTTGCCAATGAGACTTGGTAAGGTGACTAGAGCTGATTCATCCAGGATAGCCACAGCAGATATTTGACATCTGGCCTGCTATCAGCTTGCATGACAAGTGTGATTAGGCCATGTGTCTTTTACCATCTAGCAGCTATCCTGGGCCTATCCACATGGTCTCAAGAGACAAGGTTTCTTCAGGACTATGCTCAAAACTGACATCCTGTCATTTTCTCCCCATTCTACTGGTCAAAGCAAGGTCAACTCAGACTACAACTCTTAATGGAAAAAAAATTAAATGTTATTGCAAAGTGTGTGGATACAAAGAGGCTTGGAGTTTGGGGCTAATTTGGGGGAAAACAATCCATCACAATGAGAAAAATGGGGAACTACTCTAAAATGTTTGGCCAGTTAAAGTCTCTCAAATTAGGTAATATTTCACATGAAATTTGGATGACAAAAGGAGGCAGCTATTCCAATATCTTAGGAAACAGTACTTTAAATATAATGGATAGTTTGTTCAGAAAATTTAAAGAAGGAAAGAGGAAATAGCTTCAAAGAAGAGAGAGAAGATCATTATGAGAGCTAATACAACCTGGTAAGAGCAGATGTGGTAATAGATTCCGTCAGAGAGGCAGAATCCAATAAAGGAGAGTCTTAAGGGCCTTGGATTTCGATCAAAGTATCATCAGTTCTCCTATAATACAATAAACAGGTTCCTGAAAAATCACTGCACAACACAAAATCATGCAATAAAAACCAATAGAAGGTCCATTCTGCTGGTCCCTATAGCTATATAGAAGACAATCTGTGCCTGAGAGTTCAGAACTTCTTTGGTGGCAATATCACAGTCTGTGAAATTAACCTATTATTCATACGAATCCAAATTGCTTTATTTGTTCTTCTTATGCACATGATGATTATGGAGGTTAATGATTGGCAAATAGTAAAGCTCATTTTTTCTGGTATATTTTATGAATTTGTTTAAGGTATTATAAACCTTTAGCCATTTTTTTGCCATTTTTTGCCTTAATTAATTTACCTTTCTTTACCAGTTACAATGAAGGACAGAGCCTACTAGAAGAAAAAGGATAGATACAGAGGGTCAACAGATACATTGAAATCTTCCTCTCTGTCATCTGGCATCCAGTTATTCAACAAGACCTGTCAATCCTAGTTCCTCCTCATGTTTTACATTTCCACTGCAACTACTTATCTCAAACAAATATTACCTCTTACCTCACCCACTACAATTACCCTTAATTATTCCCCTCACATACATTCCTTTGATGTAAATAATATTATTGTGATATGAAGAAAAAAAAGGTGTTTACTTTTATAATATATGTTAGAAAAAATCACCTGACAGAATTCAGCTTTTATTAAATTGGTAGATGTAACTCATTCTTTTTTATAACTGCATACAATATTATAAATATACTACATATTCTACTATTTTACTTATAATAAGCATTTAAGTAAAACAGGTTTGAGGGAAACAATATAAATATGGCTAAATATTTAATGAAAACCTATGTTACAGATGTGAATAACTCTAAAAGCATTTTTGAAACTTTGGAAACACTATTATATTTCAACATTGTGAGCTGTTTCTAGGTAATAAAATTTAAAAAGAAAGCAAAGTAATTTACAAAAATATCATAAAGTAGAGGTGATAATTGTCCTCATTTGGAAATAATACGATTATCAACATAATAAAATACTTTACTATTAGTAAATTAATTTAGTAAGGTAACCAGATATAAGAATTTTTTTTTCCATAGGAGTCATGATTAGTTAGAGGGAGAAATGAAAAAAATATTTCATTCACAATAGTGCCCAAAACTATAAAACTTCTAGAAGTCACTTAACAAGAAATAAATAGGACTTATATAAGAAATGTATAAAATATTATTGTAGGGTATAAAATAAGATCTAAACCAACAGAAAAAGTTAACATAGTCCTGTGTAACAGAATTGTTAGATAAATTCTAGCAAATTTATAGTATATTATTCAGCTCTTAAAGGCAATGAGTTCCTTCTATATCAATTATCCTGGATTTATGTTCATGTGTAATTTATGTTGAAAAAGTATGTTGGAAAAATACAATATACCTGTAAAAGCCAAATATGTAAGGTGTTATTAATTTTTAAAAGCAAATCATGATCACTTTCAGGAACACAGAAAGAAAGAAGGAAGGCAGGAAGGAAGAAAGGGAGGGAGGGAGGATGGGAGAGAGGAAGGACAGAAGCAAGCAAGCAAAAAAGCTATTCTTAGGATATTAAGAATTTGCATATATTTGCATGAGGATGGTGTCAGAGGTCTGAAATGATAGACCACCACAACCTTTAGAGATTTGTTTGCCCCAAGAAGAATGAGACAGATAATAGAGGAAAGGGTATCATTTAAAATAAAAATCGCAGGTAGTTATAACATAGTTATCATATTCATTGTTCATGAGGAATGTCTCTGTGGAATGTGTTTTCAGGTTTATCTGAGAATTTAATTTTGATTTCCTTTCCTTTCTCTTTTGCATTATCCTTTAGTCAGACTTGTCCACTTTGGGATCCCATTTGGTCTGATTGCTTCTCATGAAAAATAATGGCATCATTCAAAATAATTCTCAATTTCCTGGCTCAATTTGTCAAAATTCAAGTTTCACTTGCAGTTTCCTACTTCAGTACCCCAAAACAATCATCTCCATTGCTATTGCTCTGTCTTTATGTTCCAATTTGCTATTTCATGAAAATGTGAAACACCAAAGAAAATTAGAGTCATTATGGTCTCTTTCAAGATTAAGTTCTAAAAACTCTTTTGTGAATATAAGTCCCCTTTCGTAAAGCGGAGCTCCAAAACAAATGGGAATCCAGGAATGAAATACAAAATGATGTCCCCCAGCCACAGCTCTTTTCCTGTTTCCTGTCTTCTGTGGGTGAGGTTCATTAATAGTAAAAAGTTTCAGTATTCAACAACATTATCCTGAATTCAACACTACAATTGAATAATAGGAACTCAATTTTTCTGTTGCTATTGTTGAGTTCCCAGGATTTTAAACTTCTCCTACCTAACCATCAGTTTTAGAAACAAGGAAATGAATTCCAGTCCTACTACCAGTTTTTACTGTTATCCTTTGGAATTTTCTCCAGTCCTACATCAGCTCCTCTAAAACTGTAAACTGAAGATAATAAGGACAATGCATATTTATGTAATCTTTCTTTATTTTTTAATTGTATCCAAATTTTAAATTGTTATTTTCTTTTTCCCTAGGTTTCCTTTTCTTATTTTCTGATCTTTATCTTTTTGGTATCAAATTTAAAAAATTACTAATCATTTTATTTTTTCTTAAATTTTCATTCCACTCAATCTATTTTTTAACCTCTATTTTCATTTTTCTTTGAGTTCTTTGCCCTATTGCATTTTTTCACAACATGTTTGTGAAGCATTGGTTGACTTCCACACCCATCTTCTGTGAAACAGTTATGTATGCATCTATAATATCTACATGAAGTCTGCACCAAGCTCTTAATGACCTGACTCTTAAACAATTTGAGGTCATAGTTTAGTAACCCAATTATGGTTTGTCTGAGTGCTAGTTTCTAGTAGCTATGGTTGATTTCAATATTGTTGAAAATAGCCACTGCCTTTCCTTATCCAACAATTACAATTTCCTGCTCCACTGATGTCAAACTTGTCCACATGACTTGTTTTGATCTATAAAATAAGAACAATTGTTGAATCACTAATATAACACTGTATGTTAACTATACTGGAATTTAAAATTAAAAAATAATAATAAAATAAGAACAAAAGTAACTTGTTTCACTTCCCAGACAAAATTTTAAGAGTCATTTTTAATTTCATAGTTTTTTCTCTCTACTACAGTAACAGAACATCCCAGATATGGGCTCAGCCTTTATCCTGGGTACTAGTTAAGGAATATTTATAGCATAACTGTATGTGACTTAAGAGTGGCATGTAATATGAGTGAGAAATATAACAATATTTTATTGTAAGGTGCTACAATTTGAAAGCTCTTTGTTCCTGAAGCAAATATTAAGTTGACTGATACAGTAGCTTTCTCTGTATGCAAAATTCTTTTGATATTTATTAATTCTGAATTTGAAATCATCAGAATCTTTCAACATCCTTTTATTTTCAAATGTACTGCAAAATCAATGATCAGAGTTAGATTGATGCTAACAGACTACTATTTCTAAAAAACTGGACTAATAATTCTTGAGGTCAAGTGTTACTCTTGCTAGAGGAGAGCTTAGAAGGTTAAAGCCCCTTGTTAAAGAGACTAATAAACTTCTTGCCTCAATTTGTCCCTTACAATCTTGGTAAATGACTCGTCCCATGGATTTCTTATGCTTTTTCTCTGACTTGCCTTGTCACTATTTGTTATATATTGAGAGAACAAATAAATGTGTATATACACTGAAATTAATGTATTTTACCTACTCAAATGTTTTAGCCCAATACACATCTGATGTTCCTTAAGTCCTGTTTATAATATTATGCATAACTCCTAATTTCTTTTTTCTTTTCTTCTTCTTCTTTTTTTTTGTATGTAAAAGTGTTCCAAAGACTGGCTAAGAACCTTGAATGCATTGTCCCATTTTATCCTCACAAAAACTCTACAACATTGTTTTCTATTTTTGGGGATTATTACCTCTCGACTCTTCAACCTTTCTCTCTTCTGTGATCTTGAGGCAAAAACTTTGCAAACCACAGGCCCAGATTGCTTTGCTAGCAGCTTCCTATTAGGTTCTGAAAATAGGAGTTTATGAAAGAAATATTGGAAGGCAGTAAGAAAGGACAAGAGAATTCCTTCAATCTGTTGGCTTACACTTTCTTTTCATGTTGCCTCAATACTGTCAGTTGATTGCACCCTCCAAAATCTTTCAACACTCAGAGAAACAGCCTCTTGCACCACAAAAGTAGTTTTATCAGCATCTTGGCAATGTCTCCTACTGAGTAGAATGCACCCGGCTCAACCTTCCTGGGAGGTCTCAGATTCTCATAATCCCCAAATTTTTTACCGCATTTTACTGAAGTCTAACAAACAGAAAAGTGGCATAGTGTACATAGTAACTAAGCTTGGAGCATGCTGAATTTTAACAAGGTGAATAACCATCTAAGCAGCATTGAGTTCAAGAGATAAGACATTATTGGCCACCTAGAAGGTAACTGTTTTTCCTTTCCTGTTACTACATTACACTAAGGGTAAACACTATCCTAATTTTTAACAGCATAAATTAGTTTTGACCTTTTTTGTACTTTATATAAATAAAATATTTGTATCGGTCAGGATTCAAGCAGACAAACAAAATAAATAAGATATACATAAGAGGATTTATTACAAGAAATTGCCTCACATGATTGAGGAGGCAGGCTAGGGAAGTCTAAAATCCTTAAGCTAGGACTTTAGGATTCCACTAGGGTAAGCTGAAGCCCTTAACCAAAGGCTAAAAAGCCTTATACTGCAGGCAAAATTTCTTCTTCTTCAGGGGAAGCCTCAGTTTTGTTCTTAAGAAGTTTATACTGATTGAATCAGGCCCATTCAAATCATCTAAAATAATTTCTCTTACTTAAAGTCAACAGATAATGGGCTTTAATCACATCTGCAAAAATACCTTCACAGCAACACCCAGACTAGTTTTTGATTGAACACTGGGGACTAAAGCCTAGCTAAACTGAAACATAAAATTGACTATCAGGTTCTCATTTCTGGTTTCTTTTGTCCCACATTATATTTGTGAAATTCATACCTCTTGTTGTGTTTACTTGTACTATATTTATTCTCATGATCGCAAAATATTTCATTGTATGAATGTAGCATAATTTGTCTACCTTCTTGACAATAGACATTTGAGTAGATTTCAGTTTAGAAATACAATGAATTCTACTGCTAGAATAATAGGAACTCAATCTCCCTGTTGCTCTTGCTGAGTTCCCAGTATCTCAAACATATGCCTTTTGTTGAAAAAATATATGACTTATTGTTGGAATGCACCTAGGAATATAGTTGTTGAGACATAGATTCTATGTATTTGTAAGTACCCATACCAATTTACATTCACACTGATAGTCTATTAATATTCTTATGTTTCATATTCTCACTGGCATTTTCTATTTTACATAAATTTTTAATAAATATCTGGAGTGTGTGTGTATGTATTTGTAGATCTCATTTTGGTTAAAATTGCATTTTCCTGATGAGTAACGAAGCTGGTGATATTTTTGGCAATTTGTGTACTCTATTTTTTGAGTGGTCAAGTTCTTTGCTTATTTTTCTATTGGGCTTTCTGGCCTTTCTTTTTTCTTTTTTTTTTTTTTTTTTGCCTTATTCAATAGTAGTGGTTTTTTGTTCATTCTAGATACGAGGTTTTTTTTAATCAAATATTTATCTATAGATAGGTAAGTACATACATCTCAAATGCCTTTCTTCATTCTATGGGTTGCACTTTTACTCTCTGCTGAAGAAATAGAAGTCCCAATTTCAACATAAATCAATTAATCACTTTCTCTTTTATGGTTAGTGGCTTTTTATCCATGTTTAAGAATTGCCTACTCAATGGCATAAAAACGTTCTCCTCTAAAATACTTCATTGCTTAAATTTCACATTTAGTTGTAATATATCAGAGATTGATTTTTATTAATGGTATAGGTCTATTTCAGACAAGACCAGAAAGGTCTTTTTATCCATATGATATCTCATTGTTAAAACACTAATTATTAAAATAAACAAAAGAAACAAATATTTGTTCCCTGATGCACTCTGGTTCTGAGAATGCTTTTGAACTTTTCTGTTTGCAATTTTCTCATCTGATGCAAGTACTCCAATGTTTTCATTATGATGCTTCATTTTGGTCTCATTACTATGATAGAATATTACAGGACTACTCTTTCTCATGATTGTCTTTCTTATTTTTTGCTCATTGACTTTATATAGAATCACCCATAACTTGTAAAAAATTTTTACCACTATGTCCATGACACAAATTACTCTGTAATTTTCTTTACTATAATATCCTCATGAAATATAGAAATCAAAGTGATCCTGACCACATAAAAAGAGTTAGAAAATGTTTCTTATTATGCTATTTTCTGGAAGAGTTTGTTTAAGATTGGTGTTATTTCTTCCTTAAATATTTGGGAGGATTAAATAATGAAGCTCTGTGTGTGTGTGTGCATGTGTGTAGGTTTTCACTAACAGATCTAAATTCTTATGGAGTGTAGACCATTAAAAGTTTTTATTCTGGGTGCCTGGGTGGCTCAGATGGTTAAGCGTCTGCCTTCGGCTCAGGTCATGATCCCAGGGTCCTGGGATCGAGTCCCACATCGGGATCCCTGCTCCTTGGGAGCCTGCTTCTCCCTCTGCCTCTCTCTCTGTGTGTCTCTCATGAATAAATAAATAAAATCTTTAAAAAAAAGTTTTTATTCCTGTTGCTTTTTTCTTAAGTGGTTTTGAAGGATTTACATGTTTAATCTAGTTTGTCAAATTTTCAAATTTACTTGTATAAACTTGTTTGTATTTTTTTCCTCATAATTGTTGTTTTCTGTATTTTACATCTTAAAAACATCTCTTTGATTTTTGCATTTTTCTTTATTATGTTTTCTTCTACATTCTTTAAATATGATTTGATGTTTTTATTTTCTAGTTTCATGAGTTAGAAGGTTAAATAATTGAATTCTAACATTTCTTTCTTTCCAATATATGCATTTGGAACTATACATTTTCCTCTGTTATTGTTTTAGGTGCTATAAAAAAAGAATGAAATATTATTCGTTCATAAAAAGAAAGAAAATCCTGCTATTTGCACCAACATGGATGAATCCTGAAAGCATTATGCTAAACAAAATAAGTCAGAGAGAGAAAGCAAACACTGTGTGACCTCAGTATATATGGGGTAGAAAAACTGAACTATAAAATCATGCAGTAAATTAATGGTTTCTAGAAGTGGAAGGTGAGGGGAATAGGTGAAGGTGTTCAAAAGGTACAAACTTCCAATTAGAAGGTAAGTTCTGAGGATTTAATGTACATGGCAAATATAATTAACAATACTGTATTGTATAGTTGAAACTTGCTAAGAGAGTAAATTTTAATAGCTCTCACCACACACACACAAAGATAACTATGTGAAGTGATGACTGTGTTAACTAACTTTATAATGTTAATCATTTTTCATTATATATGTATTTCAAATCATCACATTGTACATCTTAAACTTATGCAATGTTATAGTCAATTATATCTCAATAAAGCTGGAAAAAAGCATCATATATTTAACTTTGGTGAATATTTCATGTGCATTTTAAAAGATTATGAATTTCATTAAATTTGTGTACTACATTCTATATATGTCATTTAGTGTAATATCATAACTAGATCTATTATTTCAAATTCTTTTTATCATTATTGACTTATGTCCTAATTGTTTTAACAGTTTATAGATTTAGGATTTGGGCATATTACTGTTATAGTTAATCTTTTATCATTTAAATATATTCTGTTTTACCACAATTAAAAATAAAATTAAAAATAACATATAAAATTACTGTATCTCCATTTTCAATTGGTTTCTCAAATAGGAAACTCTAGAAAAATTGCATTATATATTTCAGCGAAAAAAATGACCAATGTAAAACTTTTGTGGGACAATTTTTAAGAATCTTATTTTAGGTCTAGCAATGCTTCTTGCTTACTTTCTATTTTGTGTGATATTAGTAGCTTCCTTTTAGTTAATTTTGCATGAAATATTTCTTACATCTTTTACTTTCAATTTTTATTATGCATATTTAAAATGCATATCCTATAGAGAGCCCAGAAATAAATCCACACCTATATGGTCAATTAATCTATGATAAAGGAGGCAAAACATTTAATAGGGAAAAGAAAGTCTTTTCAATAAATGGTATTGAGAAACTGGACAGCAAAAGAATGAAGTTGGACCAATTTCTTACACTATACACAAAAATAAACTCAAAATGGATTAGAGACCTAAATGTGAGACCTGCAACTATAAAACTAAAAGAAAACATAGGCAGTAATCTTTGGCTTTAACAACATATTTATGGATATGTCTCCTCAGGCAAGGGAAACAAAAGGAAAAATGAACTATTGGGACTATACTAAAATAAAAAGCTTTTGCACAGTGAAGGAAACCATCAACAATAACAAAAAAAGCAACCTATTGAATGGGAATAAATATTTGCCAGTCAAATACCCAATAAAGGGTTATTACTCAAAATATACAAAGAACTTACACAACTTAGCACCAAAAAAAATAAGCAATCCAATTAAAAAAATTGTCAGAAAACCTAAATAGACATTTTTCCAAAGACATACAGATGGCCAACAGACACATGAAAATATGCAACATCACTAATCATCAGGGAAATGCAAATCAAAACCACAATGAGATACTACCTCACACCAGTCAGAATGGCTAATATCAAAAAGACAAAAAGTAACAAGTATTGTGAGGATATGGAGAAAAGGGAACCCTCATGCACTGCTGGTGGCAAAGTAAATTGGTACAAACACTGTGGTAAAAGCCATATGGAGATTCCTCAAAACATTAAAAATAGAAATACCATATGATCCAATAATTGCCATGCTGGGTATTTATCCAAAGAAAACAAAAATACCAACTCAATAAGATATATGTGCCCCTATGTTTATTGCAGCATTATTTACAATAACCGAGATATGGAAGCAACCTAAGTGCCCATCATTAAATGAATGGATAAAGAAGAGTGGTACATATATGCAATGGAATACTACATAGCCATAAAAAGGAATGAAATCTTGCCATTTATAATGACATGGATGGATCTAGAGGGTATTAGGCTAAGTGAAATAAGTCAGACAAAGAAAGACAAATACTATATGATTTTAGTTGTATGTGGAATGTAAAAAACAAAGAAAGAAAAAACCAAAACAGACTCAAATACAGAGAGCAAACTGGTGGTTGCCAGAGCAGGGGTGGGGAAAATGGGTGAAATAGATAAAGGAGGGTAAGAGTTACAAACTTCCAATTATAAAATAAGTCACGGAGGGGCGCCTGGGTGGCTCAGATGGTTAAGCGTCTGCTTTCAGCTCAGGTCATGATTCCAGGGTCCTGGGATCGAGCCCTGCATCTGGCTCCTGGCTCAGCGGGGAGCCTGCTTCTCCTTCTCCCTCTGCCTCTCTCCCTGCTCATGCTCTCTCTCTCTCTCTGTATCTCTGTCTCAAATGAATAAATAAAATCTTTAAACAAAAAATAAATAAATAAAAATAAAATAAATAAAATAAAATAAGTCACGGAGATAAAAAGTACAGCATTGGGAATGTAGTCAATTTTATTATAATAATGTAGGGTGACAGATGGTGACTACACCTAATCATGGCGATCACTGAATAATGTATAGGATTCTTTAATCAATATGATGTGCACCTGAAACTAACATGACTTTGTATGTTAATTATACTTTCATTTTAAAAATCTTTATCCATCACAACAAAAATAATTAAAATGAAATGCATAAAATACAATGCATATTTTAGATCCTATAATTAAAATAAGGTAAGTTTATATTTTTAACTATTCAAGTCATGTATTTTCCTTGGATTTATGTGGTCTACTTGTATTATAATTACTTACAGAGTTGATTTTCTATATATCATATCTTCACTTATTGTCTCATTGAGCCATCCATTTATGTTTCTTTGTTCTTATCTTTTAGAATAACCAATTTTTTATTTACAGTAATTTTCATATTTGGTGAATTTTTAAATTTTAAGTAATTTACTTTTCACTTATAAAATGTTTATTTGATGCTTTTAAATATCGCATATCTCTGTTTTCATCTTTTCATCTATTTTGCCTTTCTTTTCTTTCTTTCTCCCAATCCCAGAGATACTCATTTTTCTGATTTCTATCCTCACAGGCTCATTTTTCCTGTTATTTAACTTCATCTAAATGGAATCTCATAACAGTGTAATCTTGAAAATCTGATTTTTTTTTATCTTACAAAAAAATCTTGCTAAAATATATCCATATTATAACCTGTTTCAGTATTTTGCCATTTTTTATTCCTGAATAGCATGCAATATTCCATTGCATGAAAATACCATAATTAATTTTTTCTTTCCTCCTTTTGATGGATATTTAGAATGCTTTAAATTTTTTTAATAAAACTTCAATTAGCATTCTTCAATTAGCATTCTTTTATTCTCAAACATGTGCAATATTTTTTGTAGAAATGTTTTCATTTTTTTTTAGTAAACTCTTAAGAACAATTGTTGAATAAATTGTGTGCTTAATTTTAGTACAACTGTCAGTGTTTTACCATCTTATAATCACATCAGCAGTGTATGAAATTTCTGATTACTTTGTACATTCTCCTATATTTTTTATTTTTTATTTTTTTTATTTTAGTATTTCTAGTGGCTGTGTGAAGAAATCTTATTGAATTTTAATTTAATTTTTCTGGATGATTAAGAATATTGAGAATTTTCCTTGATTGTTTATTGTGAAGTAATTTAAATGTGCATTTCAAAAAAAGTGTAAAAATTAGTTGGTAAGCATAGTGTTCAATAAATATCAATTAGGTCAAGTTAGTATAGGTTTCTATATGTCTTTATACTTTCTTTCATATATTTATTTCATCTACCAAAAGATTTATATCAAAATCTCCAAACTGAATTGAGAATTTTCTATTTTTTCTCTGAATGTTTGTCAATTTTTAGCTTATATATATTGAAGTTATTTATATGCATGCATATTAATCATGATTATGTATTCTTCAATTGAATGTACTTGTTTTCCTTTACAAAATGTCTCCATCTCTATTAATATTCCTTGCTTTAAAGTTCTATTCTGTCTCATGATAATATATCCATAACATTTTTCTTTTTATTAGTATTTGTGGGAAGGAAAGAATTAATCTGTAGCTCTGTAATACATGCTTTCTTGATAAAGGGGAGTAATAAAGAAGTCAGATGACCCAGGCTAATCCTACAAACATGCTAATG
Source organism: Mirounga angustirostris (assembly GCF_029215605.1). Classification (NCBI taxonomy): domain Eukaryota; kingdom Metazoa; phylum Chordata; class Mammalia; order Carnivora; family Phocidae; genus Mirounga; species Mirounga angustirostris. The sequence goes on along the minus strand of NW_026991709.1, from coordinate 50,585,802 downwards.
TTTAGACCTCCTGGCAAACAAAGAAACATATTTGTTAGTGAAATAAAGTTAGTTGCCTTAGCATTGCCAATAGTAAAACCACTGCTGGAATCTATGCACTTCTATGTATCGCTCCCTGTAAACTATAATGAAATTTGCATAACTATTTAGGTTTAAAAATGGAGATGTTTTATCACTAGGATTGTTTTCTTTTGTATAAGTGCTGTGAACTACACACATCTGTTAGAGACCTATGTATTCAGTTGAGAAAGTGTGCATCTGATGTGAAGAAGAACAAAGAGAATTGTGTTATTGGTTCTGCTTCACCTGGTGTTACCCCTTGATCATTTGCATTCTTAAAATATAAAAGCTTGATCTTCACTAGCAAAGTAATTGTTTCATGTGTATCTGTTCTAACAATAAAATCCTTTATGTTACCTCAGTTTGCATGGTATATTTTTTTCAATCCTGGCACTTTTGTCCATATTTTTAATACAAGTCTCTTTGTTTTTTTTTTAAAACTAGTTTCTTATAAACAAAAGCCTCGTCTTGCTATATATTTTCTTTTCTTTCTCCCATATGTTGTCTCTTCATTGTTTTTTCTCTGACTTCAATGAAGGAATTACTTTTGTTATTCCCGTTTACTCCTCTATTAACTTTTGTTATACTATTAGTGGTTATCCTAGAGATTTATAGTGTACACTCTTGACTTATTATAACCTCCTTTAAACTAGTATTTTTGTGACATTACAGAAAACACAGTAGCCTACAGTACTTTTAACTCTTTTAACTCACTTCTCCTTTTTGAGCTATTGTTTTCATATAGTTTATTTATAAACTTCCTATGACATATAATTATTGTTCTGCACAGTGTTCTTATATATTTGCACATGTATTACCCTCCCCCACCATGAGTGTTTTTAATGGTTTCCTATACCTCAATTCTTTTATCCATTATAATATCCCTTCATCTTGAGAAAAATCTAATTCATTATTTTTTTAAAAGATTTTATTTATTTGAGAAAGAGAGAATGAGAGAGAGCGAGAGCATGGGGGGGGAGGGTCAGAGAGAGAAGCAGACTCCCCACCAAGCAGGAACCCCGACGCGGAGCTCGATCCCAGGACTCCACGATCATGACCTGAGCCGAAGGCAGTCACTCAACCAACTGAGCCACCGAGGTGCCTCTCTAATTCATTCTTTTTTTTTTCTTTTTTTTATTCTTATGTTAATCCCCATACATTACATCATTAGTTTTTGATGTAGTGTTCCATGATTCATTGTTTGCGTATAACACCCAGTGCTCCATGCAGAACGTTCCCTCTTTAATACCCATCACCAGGCTAACGCATCCCCCCACCCCCTTCCCCTCTAGAAGGGGTTTTAAAAGTGGGAAGAAAAGATGGTAAAAACAGGTCAATGTCTATTATTCATCACTTTCTACAAGCCCTTGTATTCCGATGCAGAGTATAGTACCTTCCTTTTACAGATGAAGAAACTACTGTTCAAAAGGTAAAGTAACTAAGTTTTAAACCTTGAAAGTAATAAGGAAGAGATTTGGATTTAGGTCTATTTGATTTCAAAACCTGTGTTCTCTCCATTATACTATATTGATTTAAAAAATAGTTAACGTTGTATGCTCAAGGAACTTAGACTCTAGTTAAGAAGTAAGCACAGAAAAAGTTAATGATAACTGTCCTCAAATAGCTGGGAGAAAGAGGGAGAGGGGAATGTTGTTTCATAGGTGGAAACAATCACATCTTTGCATTTATTACATAGAGAGCTGTTCTGAAGATTGAGGGGAAGATATAAGTCTAAAGTGACCACAGCAACAATGTAAAAAGAAAAAGGCAAGTCAAGTACTTAGGGCTACAGGGAAAGAGTGAAGATGCTGGAAAAATAAATTTATGGTTTTTGTTTGCTTGTTTTTTTTGGTAATACCACGAGTAATTTGACCCTTTATAATTCTGAATCATCTGAAATTAGTCTATTAATCTGAAAGCATTGTATGGGATAAAGAGGAACATAGATCATAGGGAAGATATTGTAGAAAATACAATATAAAACAAAATATTTTAAAAATCAAAATCTTTTATACTGTTATTATAGGGTATTCAGGAAATTAACATGACCTAAATAAAGTATAACTGCAGAGATACCTCTTTGGGTGTTGGAATCTCTAGAGAGGTTCTAGATTAACGGTCTAGATTATGGAATCATCTGTAAAGTCTTAGATTCTCATGTCATCAGTGGATGAAATCTATATAAAGAGTATTAGAGAATTATTTGTGGGCTTGATAAGGACTCTTAAAGAAAAGCTTAACATCAAAGTTAAAGTGGTAGAAGGGAAACAAGGAAGAAATGTTCAACACATCTTGGGGAAATCAAGGTCCATGCTATGGAAGGAAAGATCCTGAGATCTTCAAGGATAATATAAAGAGCTATTCAAATGTTGGAATGATGCCCTGGTTGATAAAGATCTCAAAGAAGACTGAACAAAGACTTTGGCTTTAGGGGGAATAGTTAAGCTAGAAAAAAAACTTTACTGAACATCTAATATGTATCAGTCACTCTCTCAGGTACATTTTCCCACTTGATCCAACTGAAGTGCATCTTATAGATGTGGACACAGAGGCTAAAAGTAGTTAAGCAACTCTATAGGACGACAGTGTTGCTAACTTCCAGAGCTGACTTTTAAACTTTAGCCAGTCTGATTTCAAAGCCCTTGCTCTTCCCATTACACTATACTACCTTCTAAACTCTTGCAATGAATGCTGAAACACAATTTCAGTATGCTAGCGGTAGTGAAAAGCAGTTTTCACAGAAAGAGTATGACTGGGCATTAATAGAGTCAGCAGTCTTAAAAATTTGAAGGTGAAGAGAAAGAAAGGGAGGATCTTGGGCCAATATCAGTTCCTAATGCAATGAAATTTATTGCTGTGCTGATTTTAAGATTATGGAAAATTGAGACATACAATATTCTAATTTGGTTGGGCTCAAAGATGAAAACAGTTCAAAACAAATTAGACTAGGTCTTTGTTTTTGTTTTGCTAAAAATAATAATAGTTAACATGTATTGAACATATACTCTGTACTAGGCATTGATCAAAGCACTTTCCATGTATTATTTGTTAGTCTTCCAAATAATTCTATAAAATGGGTTCTAGTATTTCCTCAATTTAACAGTTGAGGATATCAGCACAGCAAGGTGAAGTGATATTCTGAAAATCATAGAGGGCTAGAACAGCATTCAAACACAAGCAGCTTGACTCCAGAACCAATAGAATCAACCATTGTACTACCTGACACTCTGTGTTACAGAGATCTGAAACTCAGATAATCTGACAGAGACATATTTCAGTCGAGGTAATCTCTAAATTAAAAGTGTCTCTAGAAAACTCTGATCTTTGCCCTTAAAGAAAATTTCAGTCAATTTGCCCCAAGCTTCTAGGGCCTTGAACTGCAATGAGAGAATAGTGGACAGTTCCATTATGTTTCTTGGTGGTCTCACATTTTCCCCAGGCAGCCAGGGGCCTTTTCAATTAAATGCTTTATTGTGTAACCCAACAAATTGGAAATTTAGAATTTGGCATTCTACATACACTATAGTTCATCAACACCTCCTATAAATCATATTCTGAGTGGTAATAAATGCCAAGGTTTCTACTGTGCTATCAGGAAGTAATAAATAACACAAAGCCGGATGAATTGTGATTCTGTCAAGTATACCATATGAAATAAACATTTTCAAATTTGCTCTATCCTCTTGTAATTATACCTCTGGGTAGATAAACCTGCTCTTCACTTTATCCAGCTTCCTTACATGTGCAGGACTTACAAACAGGTAGTTTACTATCAGAAAACAAATGGCCTTTTAGAAGCATGGAAATATATTTACAACTACGGGGGGGAAAGCAAGGGAGGATAGTTAATTAAATGACAATTGGAAGTGTCACAGATTTCAAAGATGCAGAAGTGGTCCTGGGAATTATCAGAACAACAATCTGCACTACTACTCAGATTTTTTTTCTTTCTTTGGTATAATAACAGAACTTCATTTTTCCAGAGTAGTGAAACATAAATGCATATCTAAGCACTAATCACAATTCCTTTTAAGACTTAAAAATTTGCCCCCAAGTAGGTTAAGAGTTTGAAATTGTTCTTTAAAAATTATATCCTCAAGAAAGCAAACTTCCTTGTGTGGGTGATTCTGTCCTTTAATGTTCCCTAGGATCATGTCTACAGTTAGTCTTGTGCTCCATTTTTAGCACTTTGTTGATATCCCTTGAACATCCTTGTTTTCAATGGCACATCTCTTATCTATATATTTATTTATCTTATGTGAGATATTACCATGGACTTATAACAAAAATTGCCATGTTTTAACATGAAAGATTTTGAACCTACATGTAGGTGCCTTTAGTACTGAGATAAGAAATGTTTGGATTATGCAAAAGAAATGTAATCATACAGAACTGGAAAAATAGCAAGACCAAAATCATTAATGTGTCTAATCACTTAAAGAAAATCAATAATAAGTCTATGTATGTAACTATGTGCAGCTGGAAGCACATAGTAAATAGAAAATATACTGAATGTGGGAATAAAACAAAGATGAAGGGAAAAAATAATGTCCCTTATTTAAAAATAGTATCTGTACATATTCATAGGAGATAGAAGGCAAATAACATTATGGTAAGAATTGTGTTAAGGGAAAGTAAGATGAAGTTATGTGTGAATGAATATATATATAGATAGATAGATCAATTCTCAAAATTACAAATTGTCTCAACATATAATAAGTAGTCCCTGGCCTGTGAAGGACATATCCCCAATGAAAAATATCCTCCTTCCCAGCTTCTGTTCTAATAAAACAAAAAGATTATTGTCTGAAAAGTACAGGAGGCTTTAAGTCATGCTCGGAGGTTGACTAGAGAAGGTCACTTTTGTAGAGCCTGTTATTCATCTTTTAGCTGTATCCAAAGGCTTCAACAACAAGGAAGGTAGGAAGAGGAATACAATAAATTCATAATAGCTGTATTTTCTCTTAGGCTAAGTTTCTGTACAAATTCAGGACCAGCAACCTGATCATCTCAATTCTCTCCCAGTGTTCCTAGAAGTCATTAGACATGGGAGTTCCCTCAATGAGCCTTTTTTCCAGCTTCAGAATCTGGTCCAATAACTCCATTTTCTCTGATTTTGGTGGCTCTGGTCCCTGACTTCCCTCTACATGCTATCCTCATTCTTGTGTGATCCTTACGACTCAGCTATTTCCATTATGTAATTCTCCTCTTGAGAGTCATTTCACCACTTAGTAGGCAATACAGAAAATGGTGTAGACTACAAAATAATGTTGTCCTCTGTTCTTTGTGTCTTACAGAGATTTTAATAACCCTGCTTCTGCTTGTTCATTCAAATGATACCTGTTTTCTCCCAAACAATAGTGGATGAGAGGAAGTGGGGACAGAGACATATCTTATGAAACTGTACATGATGTTCTCCTGTGCAAGTCCTCCAATGTTGAACTTCTTTTAACAAACAAGGCTTGCTTTGGTCCAAAGTTTATAACAACTACTTTCTTCTCTCAGGGTAAGCTTCTTTCACAACTTCCTCAGTTCCTTATTTATTGATGCAGTAACTTTCTGTTGAGTACTTACTATATCCCAGGCACTGTTCAGGTATTACACACACAGGGCCCATCTACCATACTTATGTTTATAGGGAGTGAAAATTTGGGGTCTACATCCACCAACACAATTCAGAATTTTTATGTGCATAGCTTATATGGGTAGACTCAAAAATGAAGTGAATGCCAAGATATAGATGTGATGGTCCACTGTATATGGGAACAAAATATTAGCGCTTCTGTTTATATTGGTTTTTGTTTTGTTTTAAAGATTTATTTACTTATTTTAGAGAGAAAAAGCAAGCATGCAGGTAGAGGGGGGAGGGGCAGAGGGAGAGAAAGACCTCAAACAGACTCCTGCTGAGCGCAGAGCCCCAGGCCAGGCCCAATCTCAGGACCCTGAGATCATGACCTGAGCCAAAATCGAGAGTTCGATACCCAAACAACTGAACCACCCATGTGCCCTGTATTGTTTTTATCTAAATAATAAGAAAAGTTAAGTTTTACCTGTAACTCACAAGGATTAATGGTAGCTAGCATCTTTACTCAGTCACAGGTCACATATAGTTCCCGAGATTCCTTCAAGGAAGAATGTAGTTCTGTAACAGAGAAGCAACTGTACCACCCATTTTTTTTGGTTATCTTTTGATATCTTGGTAGGCAGAAGTCTAAAACTGACCCTTAGATTGCTGTCTTCTGGTATATATGCCTTGGATCATTCCTTCTTAAGAATGTAGGGCAGATCGCTGCACAGGATGGATATCACTCATGTTATTAGGCTACTAACAATTTGATTTCGAGTTAAGCAGAAAAGAACTGGTTATCCAGTAGTCCTAGCCTAATCAGGTGAGCCCTTAAAAGGGCCTAGGCCTTTCTTGAAAAAAGAGATTCAAAATATGAGCCCTCATACAGAGATGCCAAAAGGCCAAGTTACTACGGTTGACCTCTAGGAGTCAAAAGTGGTTCTTCACTGAAAACAGAGGTCTTACTTTTCAGTAAGATCTAAGAAGGTGCTGGTATGGAAAGCAAGGGAGGAGCAGAAGTGCAGTTTGAGCATGTGCTATTGGAGATTTCTATTATGTATTGAACTGGAGATATCAAGTAAGCAACTGTGTATATATATATAAATATAATTGTATTTGTATACATATTATAATTGAACATATGCAATATGTTATACTACATAGTTATATATTTAATTTATATATTTATATTATATATTATTTAATTTGATCATTTATGTTATATATTATCATATAATATATATTATTTATATATGTTTATGTGTGTATAAATATGTACACATATATTTTGATTTCAAAAGAGTAGGATCAAGACTCAGACATGCATAAAGTGGTATATGAGTTCACAGCATGGTTAATTTTCTAAAATAAGATCTTAAAACAATATGCTCATCACATTTCAGAAGAAAAGAAGGGCTGTACTGATGAACAGTGTTTGTATTGCACATAGTTAAGTTGATGATATTGTGGCAAAGTTTTTATTTTTATTTATTTATTTTTTTAAAGATTTTATTTATTTATTTATTTGACACACAGAGAGAGAGAGAGCACAAGTAGGGGAGTGGCAGGCAGAGGCAGAGGGAGAAGCAGGCTCCCTGCAGAGCAGGGCGAGCCCGATGTGGGACTCGATCCCAGGACCCTGGGATCATGACCTGAGCTGAAGGCAGTCACTTAACCAACTGAGCCACCCAGGCGCCCGTGGCAAAGTTTTTAAAAGAGTTATTGAATATATGATGAATTTATACATTTCCAAATATGCTGATCTTTTCTCTGGTGACAATAACTGTCAGTGATTTGCTCCACAGCAGCACTTTAGAAAAATAAACACAATCTGTCCCAGGGTAAAGGCAGCACTTTAACAATAGATGAGAAAGTAACTACTCTTTGAATTTGCTCCCACTAAATAATTTCCTTCCAGGGGTACAGGCATTCTAGAATTCCCATGCCACACATGGGTAGCAGTTGTTAACAGTTAATGGGGCTTTACTAAAGACGTGCAGATTACAAAAGAGAAGTACAAAACAGTGAAGAGTTCTAACTGCTACATGTGCTCCTTATATTCACCTGCTATAGGTGACTTATATTTAACCCAAAGGCCTCGTCTTTTATACACTGGCTCCCAGAAACCCTAAAACTCAGCTCACCTCATGCTACACACTCCTACTGAAAATGTTCCAGGCCTTTCCACCTCCTGGAGTCCCACTGAGACAAACAACACAGGCTTAAAGATGGAAAAAAGTTTATCCCTCATCTGAGTTTGAGGATCTCTTCTCTAAATCTACCCCTAAAGAAAAACCAAATCAAAACCAAAACAAAAGAACATTTGATTCCCAGAATAAAACAAGGGAAATATCTATTTCCTTCATCACACAGCTATAGTCTGATTCTGTTACATAGACATAAAAATCACCAAAGTTCAGCACTTCTCATCTCCCATTTTATTTTTCAGTAGTGTCAAATTACTGGCTTATCCCCAACTCTTCTTTTTCTTGCCTCCATGCCTTCGCTCCTCCTGGTCCTGATGAAAGCTTCTGTCTGAATTTGACCCTATTCTCTAAGATGAGGTAACTGTTCTTAATTCAGGAAGCCCTCTCCCCATTCCCGTATGACTTTGTTAATATATAACTACTGAATTGGCTATACAGAATTATCAAGATATGAAAAGGCATATTAGTTTCCTAGGGCTGCCATAACAAATTACCATAAACTTGATACTTAAAACAATAGAAATGTATTCTCTCACAGTACTAGAGGCCAGAAGTCTGAAATCTAGGTGTCAGCAGAACCATGCTACAGCTGGAGACTGTAGGGGAGAATCCTTCCTCACCTCTTCCAGCCTCTAGTGGCTTCCAGTGTTCCTTGGCTATGGCTGCATAACTCTAATCTCTGCCTCCATCTTTATATCTCTTTCTCCCTCCCATGTATCTCCTCTCTATATGTCTTATAAGAATGCTTATCATTGGACTTAGAGCTCACTTTGTATAATCCAGAGAAATCTCATCTTGATATTCTTAACTATATCTGCAGAGACCCTCTTTCCAAATAAGGTGACATTCACAGATTCTGAGGGTTAGGACATGGCCATCATTCAACCCCCTATAGGAGAGATAATGAATAGGTCTATTCTAGTTAATCTGGTTCTTGAAAGATTATAGGGTATTTTTAATACATTGCAGACAATAATCATGAAAAGACATAGATATTACTAAGAGTACTTTGGCTTAGCTGATAACCAATTATAATAAAAATAAATTTTATTGTAAAATATTAAAACATTTAAATGTCAGAATAATGGAAATTCACACTGCAAAAGAAGGTTTAGAAATAAATATTTTATGTGAATTTTAAAGTGTCTGAAAGATAGTAACAAGGAATAATAAAATTTGACTTCAGAGGAAGGGCTGGTTTTCAAACATGTGTTATCCCTCCCAGAATTGACCCTTAGTATTCACACACTATGCCATAATTTATCTTCTCTTCATTCCAAGATGGCATAAAGGAGTCATAAATCTTAATTAGAGGTTGCACCATTCCATCTACAGCCACTTTTAGGACCCATAAAAGAATTACCAGTCTAAGAACCCGGTAAAGCAGGGGACTGACTCCTGTGTTCTAAGACTATCTTAGAACAGTCCTCAGCATGATCCCTTGATTAGATTTTCAAATGGGATGTGCAGAGTAGGGAGCAGAAGGGAAGGCCTTAAATGAGTGGTTTTGTGTTTTGTTTTGTTTTTCAGTTAAAAAAAAAAAAGAGAGCTCTTCAAAGAGATCCAATAATTAGCCTTTGTCCCTGCAATTTCAAGTACTTGGGAGGCTTTTACTTTGAGCAGGAAAGTCATGTCTGTTTTGGCTTGACTTACAGTGAGGCAATAGCTTTCTTTCAAAAGTCTCAGAAAGTATAACAGATAGAACTTGGATGGGAGGTGGGGAGGGGGTGAGGTAGGAGGAACGAACGCAGCTCAAATAACAAAGTGGACATTTGAAAATATAAAGCATATATATGATGACTACAGGGGAACATCAGGAGGGAAACTGGAAATGAAATAACATAAGTCAACATAGTTTATTTAAAAGTCAGAACTTTAACTTGCAGAGTCTATTGTATCAGATAAAATTAATTGGCTCTACATAAAATAGGAACATAGAGAACCAATGAAGACAGACTGATAGTGAGAGTAATAAAAAAAAAAAAAGAAGTGATTCTGTTGGGAATAACTGCTCTAATTCCCTCCCAGTCACTGCAGTAGTAAAGGAGGGGAAAAAAAAAACTGACTTTCTTACCAACATCTGAATCTGCTAATTAGCAACATAATTTGGGCCTGATGTTCATTGTCCCAGTAATGGCTTTCCTACATTAAATCTCAGTATAGGCAAGCAAGCATGAGGTATGGAAATGTCTTAAGCAAATCCTAAGGTTTTAGGATATTTGAACTGAAAGTGTACAGCTATTGATGAATTAAAAAGAAAATCAAGCATAAGAAAAGACCTCTAGTCAACAGACTAGAATTACAGACAAAGGTAAAAGAGGTAATAAGAGAGTGAGTGATTTTGTGTATAGACTTGAATGGTTGACTAGCATGCAATTATGGGACCTATTTCTAGTTTGTTCTTTGTAAAAATAATTGGTATGTGCCACATAAAAATCTCCTTTAATAAATGGATCTCCTCAAGATGCAGAAGAATGATAGTGTGGAATGGCAGCATAATTTAGCATAGTGAGCACTAGATGTGGACACCATTAGCTGCAGGATTTCTTATGACACATTATACATAGAATGACTGCTCAGTCTGGATAAGCAGTGCAAAAGGTAAATGGGGTGGCAGCTTATAGGTTTGTGGATACAAATGAGCTAATTAATTAGTCTGCACTTCTGCATTAGCAATGTCTCACAGAGTGCTATCGAGATGGGAAGACAGAAAGAGCTAGCTCTTGAAGGAAGCATACATCCAGACAATGAGCTTACTGAGTGGCAGCTCAATGGACTAAAAAATAATTGGAGTTTTCTTAAGAAAAGAGCACATATAAAGGAATCTGTCTATGTCATACTTATAGCTATTTTGCTAAAATGTATTTTTATTATACAGCAAATGGTAAAATTTATTATGAAATCCTCAAATAGTGGTAAATCACTTAAAGCAAGGAGGATGATTTCTACTGCATTGGTTCTCAAACTTAGAGGTACCTTGGATTCACTGGAAACATTAAAATGACCGATGCCTATGTTAAACTCCAAGGATTTTGATCTAATTGTTCTGGGTTGGAGTCTGTCCATAGGGATTTTTAACACTTTTTTTTTTTTTTAAGTGCTTGAGGTAATTTTAGTGTGTAACCAAGGTTGAGAACTACTACTCTTATTATATTCGGTCCTCTATACCAAATGAATGATATGCAACCCTCACTACATGTTAAAATCACTTGGGAAGTTTTTAAATCAGATCACATTTTGATCAAATTAAGACCTGAGTTTTTGAAGTATTCAAAATAATTAAGTTATTAAAAAGACATAACAATTAGCAATACTCTTCATGTATCACACTTAGCACTAAGGAAACAAATACAAGATTGCTTGTTGTTATAAAGAAATGTAAGCATATTGAAAGGGGTTTATGATTCCAAAGTGATTTGTAATTGCCTAATGAATTGAATATTATTGTAGGTTGAACTTTGCTTCTTGCCCCAGGACTATTCACATGGAAGTATTTGAAAAATGGGGAAAACTTTTTGAGAAACTGTATTAAGATCAAGTGTTATTTTGCCAAATTACAAACCAGAGAAAAACAGAATGATAAAGTACAGAGGGCATAGACTGAGAGATAAACAGATCTGATTTTGCCCACTAATTTGTTCTGCAACTTTGGGAAAGTTATTTGATTTTAGATTTATATACTGGGAAAATAACGTTTGCTCAAACTGTCACACAATCTTGTTGTGGATATCAAACCAAATCAATCAAGTAAGATAATGATATCCACATGCTTTGAAATAGATCAAGATTTTAAATATCCCAGTATACTTTGTAGGTCAACTGTTTTGGTAACAACTATCTAAGTTGACCTTGAGCTCAACTCTGCCTATCCGGGAAATACGTTTCAGGACTTATGTGGAATGATGGGAGTCTGAATGACAGAATCTGCACATAATGCCTTCTCAAATGATAATTTATGGACATAAACATAGAGGGAAGTATGTGAGTTTATTGATTTTGTAAAGATATAACTACAATTTTTCTACAGATGTAAGTATATGATTTATTAAGTTTTAAAGAGTTTTTCAGAATTTGGTCAAGAGGCATACACAAATACACATGATCACTCCAACCCAGGGGCAAAAGGTGTTTTTCCCTTGAATAGAATTTCTGTTTGAGAAAGAGATAGAAGCATTTTCTCCAACAAGTTGCCCCTTGGATTCCTGTGAGCCTGTAGTTCCATACCTTACAGATTCTATATGTAAAACCAATCTTTAGAAAGAGACAAGACAGTATGAAGTAATGGATCACTAAATTCTTCACCTGAAACTAATATTACTTAGAAAAAAAAAGAAAAAGACAAGACAAATTAAATTAGGGAGATAAAAATATGAGAAAATTTTAGCTATAATAATATAACAGTATATATATATATTCAATTCTGTGTGTATATATATACACGCAGAATTTATTGACAAGAAAACTGAAATACTGTTGAGAAGCGCCTTCTTTCCTATTAATAGGGAATAAGGAGATCAATTCAATAAGGTATCCTTTTCAGTTCTAAGAAAAAGTAGATGTGGTAACTAGAAAAAGTAGCTGTGTTTAGCAGAAAAAGAAAAAAAAAGAAAAATTAACTATGGAGACATTTATAGGTGTTAAAAAGAAACAACAGGCGCTATATAGAGTCACTTTTGCTAAGCCCCACCAAGACTTAATAGCTAACCTAACTACAGTTTGTGCCCCTCAGAGCACTGGAATTTTAAACCAATCAGTCTGGGATTTCCTGATCAGCATCAGTGATGCAATCTGCATGATAGGACCCCTCACCCTCCCCTCTAAGGGAAGGGAAGGTTGCCCAAAACAATCCTTTCTTTCCTTTTGCTAATAACTTCCTTGTCCTATCTCATTTCTGATGGTGAAAGCCTTCCATTTTGTACAACTCTTCTGAGCTCGCTTTTGTTTGTTAGATGGGATGCTGTCTAATTGATGAGTAAATGAATAAAACCAATGAGATCTCTAAACTTACTTGGTTGAATTTTTGTTCTTTAACGTGGGTTACAGTTTGTTTGTTTTAATATAGGAAATTCTTGTACATACCTAAAAAGTTGTGTAACAAAAATCAGCATTTCCTTATTGTAACCTTCCCATGCCCCCTTTCAATCTCCAGTTATAACCTTTACAACATTTTTTTCACTTTTTCTATAGAGTTCCTTTAACTTCCTATATACTTTGCTTATGCTGTTCTTTTATGATTTATCCAGTGTGGAGATAATATAAACCTTTTTATATGAGAATGAAATAATTGCATATATCTTTTATACTATCCCTCAGTTCCATTCATCTCTCTAGCAGTACATTTTTGAAACTTTTTCTTTCCCTTGTTATTTGATCACCATTACATCATTATATGATATACGGATGATATCCTACTTCCAGAAGCAATATGGATGAAGCTGTGGTCTATTGCCCAATGGCTATGCCAGAGGTCCCTTACTGCCCTGCCTCTGTGCTTAACTGGTCTGTTGTTCAGGATACCTAGCATCCCCTTGTACCCCCATTCCAAGTTAGGTTCCTTGTTTCAACAATTCTATAAGCTATTTAATACTGTTTCAGTAAATTATTTTTTCTTTGTTAAATTATCCATTTACTGAATGGTTTGCATTTAGAATATCCTTTGTCACCTTGTGTGAGTTTTTTGTTTGTTGTTTTTTTAAGATATAAATAATAGTAGTTATCTCTAAAAAATTTAAAATGAGGTTTCTTTCATCTTCAGTCTCTCATTTCTAGCTGACTACACAGACCTTATTCTATAGAGAGGCTCAGCCTTTCAAAAAATGAAAAGAGAGAAAATTATCAATCTTCAGTCCTTATAATAGCTCAGTTGGGATATAATAATATGAGTCCAGGTGTAAGATTACAGAATAGAGAAGCAAATGACAGAACTTTGAGGATGGGGGAAATAAAGGAAGGCAGAGGAAGAGGAAAAGGTCAGCCAAAAGAGTGAAATAAACTAGGGGAGTATGGTTCATGAACACCAAAAATACAGATAATTTTAAGAAAGAGGAAGAGGTCATAAGTAATAATTCCCAGAATTCTTAAAGAATATAAGATGCTGAAAGAAATTATAGCATTTAGTGACAAACATATCCTCTGCTACCTTCAAGAAAGAAAATTAAAAAAGTAATGTGGGAGCAGAAGTCAGACTGCAAAAAACATCAGGCGTGTATTGTATAGAGTAGTGTAGGGGATAATCTTGCTATTATGAAAATAATAAATGTGACAGTGTGGTGTGGTCAGGCAGAATCATATCTAATCCCAATTCTATCATTTACTTTTGACATTGGGCAAATCAATTAACCCTTAACCCTCTAGACCTTAATTAACTCATCAATAAATCTTGAAGAATTATATCAGCTACAAACCATAGTTGTTATGCTTTCAATAAATATTAATCTCTCTCTCCTTAAATGGAATTTGTTAGGACTTGTGACCAAGAATGAATTCTTTTATAAGACAAACTAGTGCATTTTATGGCCAGATTTTTTTTGGGGGGGGGAAGCTGTGAGAGGATAGATACAGTGAAGAGGAAATGAATAAAATAAGAGAGAAAAAGGAATGTGGTAATTGATGGAGCAAGGTGGGTGTGTGAGAAATTTTTGTATCAGTGAAAGCTAAGCTAACTGCTCTGTAAAGAACAGAGTTGTTTTCTTATGATGCAGGGGAGGACAAATTGGTACAGACACAGGGTATACGTAAGGAGGTTCATATTAAATGGCTTCCATCTCAGAAATTTAAGAAATTATGCCAATTACAAGTATGAAAGGGTAGGGTTAGAAATAGATGCACAAAAATACAAAAAAATGTTGGAAGTAAATGATTCAGGGGATGGAGATGAACTGGAGCAATGGTGAGGGCAGAATCATTCTAAAGAAAATATTATAATGTAGTAGGACAGTCAATTCTCTTTTTAAATAATTTTAAGGTTTAAATATCTTTTAGTAGTGTAGACTCATCTATCTCATGGTACAATATTGTAGCAATAGACAGTTGGAAGCTGTAATAAAATGTTTACTGGTTCCAGAACACACTTTGGACACTGATTTGTTGGATAAGTTCCTAGCTGAAAATTTTTTTTTCTGAAATTTAACTGTTTTTGCTAAAAGTTAAATATATAACAATTTGAAGGAGGATCTGAAAACTGAAGGTTGTTCTTAAATAATGTGTCTTAGATGGTAAAAAATAAATCTATCTTTTGAGTGAAACTTATATTTATCAATAAAATATGTGTAAGCAAGAGTATTAGGAAGTATAAAATTCAAGAGTTTTTTTTATTGCCTTACTTCCAGTTATAATACACATTTTTAATTGGTAGATCTCTGGAGAAGATGAATATGGAAAGAGAAATTCCAATTTCTCTGTAATTAACATATTAAATAACATAACATCACATAAAATAACACAATGTAATGATCTGCTTACAGGTTGTCTCTCAGATATTGCTGATAATTAGGTGGCTACAAATGGAAAAAACAAAGGAGCCTTTTGAGCTCAGCGTCATATGCATGTAATGAAAGAATGGGTCAAATAGCCTTAAAAATGGGCCCTTATCCCTTTCTCTGCTTGTCCCTTATCTTTAACCTTTTCAAATAAACGTATCCATACTATTCAAATTTTGTTATTTTTGAAGAGAGCTCCTCCTAACTGGAAAAGTGCCACTGATTAATGGATATAAAGACCAACAGAATTTTTGATATGAATTATGCTAGTCTTTACTGTACTTTTTTATTGTTTTATATGTTTTCAAGTCTTCTGGACTTTCTGTTCCTTAGTCATGGCCTTGCAATAAGAATTAAAAAAAAAATCCCTTCAGTTATTGTCATTAAACCACTTAGATGTAAAAGCATATTTTCAGCTACTTAGCTTTGTAATGTTCATTTTACATTTCCTGGACCAGGTGTATAAATAAAGGAAACAGGTGGTGGAATATTTAGTTCCATTTTACACCCTATCTTCTGAGTCTTGAACCTTGAATCATGGAGTAATTCTGCTTGATTAGGGGGGAAGATAAAAGGCAGGTGAATATACCCTTTATTACATTGGTATCTTTTAAATTAGCAGTCTTGAAGAAGGCATTCATTATCTAATGTTCTGGCTTGTTTTGGTTCTGTAGATGTTGCTCAGATTTGACTGCCAAAGTGGTCAGATTTTGCAACATTCTAGGAGCCTTTGAATTCACACCTCTTTAGTTATTTAGAATATGTGATTTCATGAAATAACATGACTCTAGGATCTAGTTGGTAAAGACAATCTGAGGAAAAGAGGATGCTAAATCATTTCGGAACTCAAGGTAAAGTTGTGTTGGTTTTGTCTCAGCCCATTTTTAACAGAAACATTAGAGCTAGTGATAATTGTAGGTGTTTTGCCTCATCTTAAACCTCTTTTCATTGTGCTTGTGTCACCAGCAATTATTCTCATTAAACAAATGGCAATTTGATGGACCAAATGGTTTATTAGTTTTGTTTTAATTCCCATTTATTTGCCTATAAATGGAAATGATTATTAAACCATATTTCTTACTAGGCTAATAGAATTCTTCTTTTGTTAATTAACTGCTTGCTCATTTTGTCTGGTTATTGTTTTGTACTATAGCATTTTTTAAATCAAAGTGTATGAGCTTTTTATGAACATTGAAGTTGTCAACCCCTTGTCTACTCTTTTCCTTGCAATGATTTCCCAAATGGGTACATTCCAACGATGTAAATTTCAAAGTTATGTTATAGAAATCATCAAAATTTTCATTTTGAATTTTTCTATTGTTTTGTTAGAATATTTCCCTACAGTACAGAAATTTCATAAACATTATTTAGACATTTAGACTTCAATCTTTTAACTCTTTAAAATTCAATTTTGTTTTCATGAATGTCTTTAAATTGTCCGAGCTTAATTTGCTGGATAGTTCTTATGCTTCAAAGCCATCTTTTTCAGAGGTTACATGCTTCTATATAGCAAAACCACCTATTTGTTGAGTCTCTTAACTTTTCTTCTGAACATGGTAGCAAATAATTTATATATAGTAACATATATTTATAGTAACATGTTTATATATAGTAAAGAAGCCTTTACGTTTCTAATCTAGATCAACTTTTAGAAATATAATTTTGTTCTCTGATTACTTATATTTTTCAGTTTTCAAGACATGCTTCTGTCTTCTTGTTACTGTGCATTGTTGTGAACAGGGCTGTTCTCTTCCTTACTCCCACCTAACCCCAGGAAGAAATAAATCCTGAGGGTTTCATCAGTCACTGAGAATGCTGAATTTCCGCCTATATCTGCAGTTCTTACATTAAGTCTTTTTGTTTGTTTTTAAATTTTTATTTATTTTTTCCTAGTGGATTATTTAAAATTCTATTGTAGATGGTACATTTTTAACATTTCATTTTCTAACCATTTGTTGTCGGCATATAGAAATGAAAGTGATTTTTGTATATGATCTGGCATCCAGAAACCTTGCTAAATCTACTGGTTTATTGGCAGATTCTTCAAGATTATCTACATAATCACGTCATCTGCAAATAATGACAGTTTATTTTCTTCCCATCCATTTTTTTTAAACATTATTGCACTGGGCTAAGACTTCAGGTACTATTTTCCCCCAACATGCAATGAGGTTGAAAGAATTTTACAGTGAATACCTGTATATTCACAATCTAGATTTTACCCAGTTTACCATAGATGTATTCTATCACACATCTATCCATCCTTCTATCCATCCATCAAACCATCCTTTTTTTTTCTTTTTTGTGATGCACTTCAAAGTAGTTGCAGCCATCAGTACTTCTCCCCTAAATACTATAAAGTGCATATAATTATCATTTTTTAAAGATTTTATTTATTTATTTGACAGACAAAGACACAGCGAGAGAGGGAACACAAGCAGGGGGAGCGGGAGCGGGAGAAGCAGGCTTCCTGCAGAGCAGGGAGCCTGATGCAGGGCTCAATCCCAGGACCCTGGGATCATGACCTGAGCCGAAGGCAGACACTTAATGACTGAGCCACCCAGGCACCCCTATAATTATCGGGTTTTTTTTAGATTTATTTATTTATTTATACATTAAGTCTTGTAGCCTTACTGCAGGAGCTGAGCATGTGGTACATAGGAGAAGCAGAATGGCATGGTGGCAAGTACACTAGGCATGTCAAAAGGATACCTGGAATCTAGTATCTAATATGTTAATTTCCCACTAAATAAATTTACATAATCCTTTGTCCAAATTCTATATGAAACACAAGGGTTGGGAGATAATATAATGTATTATCTATTTCTTTCCATTTTTTCTTTTCCTTTAGGTGTTATTAATTTATTTAGTTTTTCCTAGCTTTATTTTTATTCTTACAGGAAAATGATTATACAATATTGGATAGAATTTGTCATTTAAGTCACTCTCCCAACCAATGCAGGAGTTTGAACAATAACCCCTCTCACAGATTGTCCTCCATCTGCTAGTGGCTGTTTCTCCCCGTGAAAGGCTCACATCTCCACAACTCTGAATAACGTAACTATTAAGAAAGCCCTTCTCCATAAATGCCCTGTTAAATTAAATATCCCGATAATGGGACAGTTCAAATCTGGTGTAGCTGACTTTAATCATTTTAATACGCATTAGTGAATTTAAAAGAATCTAGGAAAATATGCTGGATCTACATGGCTCTTGGATAAGAAAGCTGTTCAAATTATATTTTGGTGCCACAAAGCAAAAGAAAGGTGATTACTGTAAAAAAAGGCAATTAAAATATGTACATCTCCAGGTGAAATTGTACTGAATGATTTATGTAATACATTAAAAATATAAATGTATGAAGTTAATTTATTTCCTAATTAAACATCTACTTTTGTTTTAAATTCCAGGGCCTCAAGAGTCACTTCTACCTCCAGGCTGTCAGATCATGCAGAAATGAATACAAATCATTACTGTAACTCTAATCTTATATTTTAGGTCTCTGAGACATTGGTTACATTTAAATACATCTAAAATAATTTAAAGTGCATGTCACAGGATAGCAGATAAAACATGATGTAAAGTTCTATATAGCCTTTCAATCTGTTAAATAAAATCTGTTTCATTTTCTGGTTGAGACCATTAATTCTGCATAAGAAAGGGATGGTTTTAAGAGCCAGACTCTGGGTAAGGAAATGTGCATAAGTTGAGACACGTACATGTTTATTTATAGCAACTGAAAAGAGCTAAGTCATCTGGAATGTTTTGCAGCTGTGCAAGAACCTGCGACCCTCGTGACAGTTTGTTGTTCTGAAATCAGGAGTAAATTTCTAACCAGTAACACATAATCATATACATTCCAAGAGGTAGAGTTGTTTGTTTCTCATCATGTCAGGTTAGATTTCTTGGTCAATCTGAAAGAGTCTAAATGTGCCTTGAAACAATAAAACAATTGAAACTTCTCACCTATAACTGAACTCCAGAGGGCAAGAAAAAAAGATATAGCAGATAATGTGGTGGCAGAAGGAGAACACAGGGCAAATGAACTACAGAGATTAAGGATTCAGCTGTAATGCACAGCACACAGGAAAATTTTAACCAACTTTAAAGACCAACTGGCATTACTGTTCAGCACACTCCAACTGTTTATGCTAAGAAGAAAACAAACATATTTCTTACTGGGCCCAAGTCCTTTCATCTCCCAACATAATTATAACCATCTTTTGCTTGGATAAAAGAAATTGGAAGGAAGCATAGCTACATGTTTAGTCCTCAATTAATCTCTTCTCAAGTCCCCTTTACACCTTGTGTAATACAATGTTTCTCAAAACCCTAATCTGGGCTGAGAAAATGTAATCCTTACAAAACCTTATAATGGGGAGTACATTTGTTTTCTATTGCTGCTGTAACAAATTATCATAAATCTTGTGGTTTATAAACTTATCGTCTTAGAGTTCTGGAGGTCACAAGTATGAAATGTGTTTTATTGGCTAAAATCAAGATGTTGGCAGGCCTTCATTCCTTCCGGAGACTCTAGGGAAGAATCAGTTTCTTCCCTTTCTCAGCTTTTAGAGGCCACCCACATTCTTTGGCACATACTCTTTTCCCATTTTTAAAGCCTGCAAAGGCTTTAAAAAAACTCTGACTTTTGCTTCTGTTGTGACTACTCCTTCTTTGCCTCTGCCTCTCATGCCTCCCTCTTTCTCTTATAAGGACTCTGTGATTACATCATGCCCACCAGATAATCCAGGATAATCTCTCCATTTCAAGATTTTTAGCAATCATGTCTCTTTTGCCATGTAAGGTAACATAATCCTACATTCTCAGGATTAGGACATGAACATCTTTGGCAGGGGTCCATTATTTTGCTTTCACAAGGTGGTCTTTATTCTATATATAAGAAACTAAGCCTCGGGGTACGTGCACCCCAGTGTTTATAGCAGTAATGTCCACAATAGCCAAACTATGGAAAGAGCCAAGATGTCCATCAACAGATGAATGGATAAAGAAGATGTGGTGTATATATACAATGGAATATTATGCAGCCATCAAAAAAAATCTTGCCATTTGCAATGACGTGGTTGGAACAAGAAGGTACTTTGCTAAGCGAAATAAGTCAATCAGAGAAAGACAAGTATCATATGATCTCACTGATATGAGGAATTCTTAATCTCAGGAAACAAACTGAGGGTTGCTGGAGTGGTGGGGGGGTGGGAGGGATGGGGTGGCCGGGTGATAGACATTGGGGAAGGTATGTGCTACTGTGAGCACTAATGAAGGGGGGGAGATCAGAGAGGGAGACGAACCATGAGAGACTATGGACTCTGAGACACAAACTGTGGGTTTTAGAGGGGAGGGGGGGTGGGGGGATGGGTTAGCCCAGTGATGGGTATTAAGGAGGGCATGCACTGCATGGAGCACTGGGTGTTATACACAAACAATGAATCATGGAACACTACATTAAAAAATTAATTAATTAATTAATTAATTAAAAAAAAAAAAGAAAGCAACTGAACCTCAGAGAGTTGAAGTAACTTGTCACTCAGTCTTTCATTCTTGAAGCCAGAAGTCTGTGTGATTACCTCACCCATGTTCTTTCTATTACTTAATACTTGGTGCACAAAGTGCTCTGTTCCAATCCTCTGTAAATTCTGTGTCTCTAGATTTTCTACATCATCCTTGGGCAAACATTAGAAGCTCTAGTGGGCCTGAAAGTTTGCAGAATAAGGAACAGCCAGGAAATGTGGAGTCCAGGCATAAGGCTACCTATGACCAGCCATATTTCCTGTTAATTTTGCTGACCACAGTTATATTAAAGAGTGTTCAGAATATCTGATAGAATTCTGTTAACTCTCAAGTATACTGAC
The DNA here is from genome assembly GCF_029215605.1 of Mirounga angustirostris. Classification (NCBI taxonomy): domain Eukaryota; kingdom Metazoa; phylum Chordata; class Mammalia; order Carnivora; family Phocidae; genus Mirounga; species Mirounga angustirostris. The sequence continues at coordinate 50,564,624 of NW_026991709.1, read as the reverse complement.
CCTTTCCCTATGGAATACATTTCTCACGGACAAGAGAAAGATGTTATGAATCTGAAAATAATATGTGTTGAGATTTGGCTTTAATCTGTTGGAAAGGTAATGATTGATTTTATCTCTATAGACAAATGACAAAAATCAAGTGTGAAAAGTATTAGATTACATAAACACAAAATAATAATTGTGTCTTTCATTTCTTGGTTTCCCAGATGAGGATAATATTAATACTGAATTTATAATGAAGAAGCTATTTGATTCGACCCAATTATGGAATCATAAAATTCCTTTGTTTATGTCAAGAATATAAAATACAATTATGGTGCCACATAATACTTACCTTGAATTATAAGAATTACCAAGGGTAAAATACAATCAAGAAAAGAAAATATGTATTTCTCCTAAATTATGGGTTTCCATGATACTTAGTAAATTTTCAAAAATATCACAATGAATCCTAAACTTGACCTCCTGTTTATTGATAATGTTAAAATAAAGTACAATTGCAAAATGTTAAGGGCACTGTATTTTTCAGGGAAGTACATTCTTTATATGTGTCTTTTGCTCAAGCTATTACCAGGGATGAATGAATCTGAAGAAATAAAAAGTATTTAGGAAAATATTTTGCTCTAACTGAAACATGTGTACTTTTTGAAAATTATAAAGCCTGAAAATGGTGTTTTAAAGAGTGAATTATAGCTTTTATACATCATTTTGTACATCTCCTTTATTATAGTGGGACTAGAAGCAACATTTTCAAATTCAGGGGTAATATGACACCAATAATGGTTAAAATGAATAATGTGGCCACATTAAGTAATATGATGGCTAGAGTTTTAAAAGGTGATGATGAAAAAGAAAAAAAATAAAAGGTGATGATGTTTTAGAATATATTCAGATAATCTAATTAAATTAAGGTCTACCTGTACCTAATCAGTATGAACTGCTTTGGTTTCATTCATCCTTAGTTTTAACTTATGCTGATGAATCATTTCAGGAGAAAAAAATGGCATGGTACAAGAATCCTCATCTTATATTAGGATGTACATTAGTTGCTAGAGGATTAACAAGTACACATTTTCCTCCTGTCAACTGATTCGAAACACTGAACTCTTACCTTGTCCTGGAAGTAGTCTTGAAAATGAGCTATTCAAGGAAGTAGGTAGTCCACAGAAAAGATTTAGAAATTGATGACCAATAGTAATAAAAGGAAGAAAATTGGACAGGATTTGATCATTTATTTCTGTTACTTAACTCTATAATTTCTCCTTTCCCAGTAGCACTGTCCAACTTTCAATAAATATGTTGATTATGTTTACCTGGAAATAATATTTATAGTAACAGCAAAATAAGACCTTTTTCTCATAATAGGACCATTAAACATAAAGCCCAAATTATTACTGTGTTTCTCTTCTTCCTTGATCATTCTAAGGAAGGATCACACATAAAAAAAATAAATCTAACTCCTTTTTATACTAAATTATCACACATACATTAGACCCAATCATCTGTCTCACCTCAAGTCCTAGCATTTGTCACCTGCCTCAGTATCCAATCAGACCAGCTTGCTTTCTCATAATAATAGCAAACTCACAGTATACTCAGTGCCTTTACTTCTCTCATTGCTCTGTCTGAAATGCTCTGCTCACATGGGTACCTTCTCCTTGTTGAGGCCTGAATTCAAATATTACCCTTTCAGAGAGTTTTCCCCCAGTTTCATGATCTTAAATGGCCCATTTCTCCCCAGAATATCACTCTTTGCTGCTCTGGCTTTCTTCATAACACCAAGTCTGGTTCCATAATTTGCATAGCCCAGTGAAAAACAAAAACATGAAACCCCTTATTCAAAAACTATTAAGAATTTTAAGACAGTGACAGCAGAACATTAAACCAAGTGCACTGCCCTTCTAAGAGCAGGTTCCTGTATGACGGCACAGGTGGCAGGGCCATGACGCTAGCCCTCTATTAACAGGTGCTACTATGCAAAAGTAACCTCTTAATCACTGTGCTTGTTTAATCGGGCACCCCTGTTAGAATGTGTACTCTGTAGAGCTCAGATCAGAACTGTCACGTTGGTTGTTATGTTTCACATGTTTAGAACTGCCCCTGAGACATAGAAAACAAAAATTAAATATTTCTTGAACAAGAAAATGAAAAGAGTCAGGCAGAGAAAGAGACTTCTATCTTGCTTAGCTTTTTTTGTTTGTTTGTTTCCATGGAGTTGAGTTTAATCTTTCTTCCCTATTGTAATAATCTTTTTTTTTAATTTTTTTATTCTTATATTATCTCCATACATTACATCATTAGTTTTAGATGTAGTGTTCCATGATTCATTGTTTGTGCATAACACCCAGTGCTCCATGCAGAACGTGCCCTCCTAAATACCCATCACCAGGCTAACCCATCCTCCCACCCTCCAGCCCTCTAGAACCCTCAGTTTGTTTTTCAGAGTCCATCATCTCTCATGGTTCGTCTACCCCTCCAATTTCCCCCCCTTCTTCTTCCCCTCCTGCTACCTTCTTTACCTTCTTCTTCTTTTTTTTTTTCTTGACATATATTGCATTGTTTGTTTCAGAGGTACAGATCTGAGATTCAACAGTCTTGCACAATTCACAGCACTTACCAGAGCACATACCCTCCCCAGTGTCTATCACCCAGTCACCCCATCCCTCCCACCCCACCCCCACTCCAGCAACCCTCAGTTTGTTTATAGCAGCAATGTCCACAATAGCCAAACTGTGGAAAGAGCCAAGATGTCCACCAACAGATGAATAGATAAAGAAGATGTGGTATATATATATATACAATGGAATATTATGCAGCCATCAAAAGGAATGAGATCTTGCCATTTGCAACGACGTGGATGGAACTGGAGGGTATTATGTTGAGCAAAATAAGTCAAACAGAGAAAAACATGTATCATATGACCTCACTGATATGAGGAATTCTTGCTTAGCTTTTATTCTATTCAGGCCTTCATCAGATTGGGTGAGGCCACACTTGGGAAGACAATCTGCTTTACTCAGGCTACTGATTCAAATGTTAATCTTATCCAGAAACACCCTCACAGACATATCCAAAATAGTATTTAACCAAATATCTAGGCCCCCTGTGATCCAGTCAAGTTGACACATAAAATTAACTATCATAAATCCACTCCTTGTCAATTTGGCACCCATATACATCTCCTTAAGCCACACTGAATCTACAAATAAATAACAAGGTCAGCCAGGCCAGCCATGGTGAGTAGAAGTCAATGTTGCTAAATCCATGCATAAGCTCTATCCCCACCATAGCCACTTTGAACAATAACAGAGGTGATTGGGAAAAAATGTTGACCTATATCCACAAAACTGGTCATGCTATCTCTGCTGGAATGGAATTTTGCCTCAAGATGAACCATACCTCAATCTTATTCAAATTTTCTTTAGATGATGTTTAGATGAGATTTTGGACTTCAGACTTTAGAGTTGATACTGATATGACTTAGGAAATTTTGAGATGTTGGGATAGAATAAATGTATTTTACATGTAAGAAAAAGATTAATTCTGGCAGACCATGGACAGAATGTTATGGACTGAATCGTGTCCCCTCCAAAATTTGTATGTTCAAGCTCAAATCCCCAATGTGATAGTAAATGGAGATGGGGTCTTTGGGAAATAATTAGGTTTAGATGAAGTAATGATGGTAGAGCCCTTATGGGGATTAAAACCCTTACAAAAAGAAGAGAAACTAGAGCTTTCTCTCTGTCAGGTGAGGACACGGTAGAAGTTAGCTTTCTGAAAGCTAGGGAAAGAGCTCTCACCAGAATCCTACTATGCTGGTGTCCTGATCTCTATCAGTCTCCAGAACTGGAAAAAATAAATTTCTGCTGTTTAAGCCACAAAGCCAACTATGACAGTCATTGGTATGCTACTATGTGACTATGGCAAAATTCTAAGTATAAGCTTTTTCTTATCAGATCAAAGAGATTATTATTTGAACCAATCAGAGTGTTCATTTGTAGAATGGTTAAGAATGCTGTACTTTTTATTTAATTTAATCTTAAGATATGAGTTGGAAAAATAAGACATCATTTTTGTATATTAAATAAATCATAGAACTAATTACAGGAGAGATCCTTGAGTGTTGATAATATGCAAATGCAATTTAATGAGTTGAAAACATGATGACTTGAAGGAAACCAGAGCTAAGGGTTAAACATTACAAGAGAAAAGTTAATCTGAATGTCCTTAATTGGTATCCTCTTTTTATTTGCTTTAGCAGGTGCCAGGTTAAGAATGAAAAAAAAAAGGGCATCAAATTGGATTTATTAGACATATATGGTAACTCATGCTTTGAAAATTTAGTGCTTTGAAACCAAAACCTCTAAAAAAGTATTAGAAATCTAACACCCTCTTCCAGTGCACAAATGTGCTTATTTACTTATTTGAGATTTTTGGAAACACCTCGATCTTAGTCTAGACTCTCTTCATCTCTAATATCTACAGCAGCTCTTTACTCAGTGTCTTGGACCAAATCTACTTCTTTTTCTTGTTGTCCCCTCCTTTACACATCTGCCACACCAGTTGGCCGAAATGCAACCAACATCATGGCACTAACCTCAATAACTTACAGTCACACCCTATTATTTCCTGAGGCAGGTATAAATGTTTCTTGAATTTCAAAATATTCTGAAAACTACCCTTTCTTTACCCATCCAAACTCTACCTCCTCTTTTTATGCCAATTACACCTCTAAACATTATACATATTCTACTCATCACTTACTCTGTGCTATTTTGTCAATGTAGAATAACTTCCATTTTTAATCCTTAAAATCATTTTCATTTTCTTTCAAAATCTGACCTTCATCTTTAAGTATGCTTTAGGATTTTCCTTTTATAAGCTTCTATTTTACTTATTACCTATGTCATATTATTAAGAACTTCTATTTTCTAATTAAAAAAATATTTTTCTCTTTTAAGTAATTTAGAAGATATTTGAGAGCAGTTGTAGATCTTTAACAAATAATCCTTTCATCCTACAGAGGTCTTCATGCACAAAACTTGGCAAACTTTTGCTTCATAGAAAATATTTCATCTTGATTTAGAGCTAAGTAGGATAGAAAGACAAATAACTAAGGAAATTTCTTCACTGGGCTGATAACTTAGGTGGAAAAAAGAATAGGTATATAATAAGATGTGTGAATGTACTTGTGACAATTCTTAGACCAAATTCTTAAACAAGATTAGGTTGCAGATAATAACAAAGACAAATATGCATAATGAAAAAAATTAAAAGAACACTTCATGTTTTCTTTTTTTTTTTGTATAATCACTGGGTAAATAATAATAATATTAATATTAATAAAATAATACTAATAAAAATAATCAATCTAGTTTCCAGTGGAAAATATAGCTCCACTCCCTTTGAAATAAAAGTTACATAAAACACACAATACTTGGGCAATTAGTTATTAGTAGGGATATTAAACAAAGAAAATTCTAATTTTTTATATTAAATTATACCTATTGCATTTATTGTAATACTTAAAGATTAAGCTTATTTTAGTATATTTACTGGAAGGAAACCTGGCATTTTTTGAAATTACAAACTTTTCTAAACCCACTGGTCATTATTTGCTGTGTGACCCCAACCACATTGGTTAAAGGGATGAGAGTGTTCAACATGAAAAGGAAAAAAAGAAGATGGTAATCACTTGCAGGAATGTTTTATAAAAAAAGGAATTAGAGTTGTTAAATTTAGTTCCAAAATATACAAAGTTGAAATTAAAATAAAAACTCAATTTTTTTAACTACAAAAGATAAATTTCTAACCATCAGAAGTATCTAAAAATAGAATAGTCTTTTATCTGATATGATTTTACTGACTGAAAACATTTAAGCAATGGCACTTCTACTTACTACAAATTAAGATCTCAGACAATCTATAGTTGTGTGCTCAATGATTGGTGCAGATAATAAGTGGTCGCTTTCACTGAGGAGGTCAGAATTGAGTAAACAATTTACAAGACTGTGTTTATAGAAACCTTATCATATGCCACCTTTGTTGAAACTCATGATAATCTTTAGAAATAAAAGAAAGTAAAGGTGAAAGAGAGATAGAAACAAAAAGAGAGAGGAGAGAGAAGAGAGAAAGATGAGAGAAACAGAAAGAGATTTAGCAGCTTTCCCAAAGATACATACTTAGAAAGATGAAACTGAGATTTGGACACTGGTGGTCCAACACCTGAGGCCAAATCCTTAACCTCTATTCTATATACCAGGATATACGTGTAAGGTATGATGGAAAGGAGACAAAACCAAAGGCGATGAAAAGAAAGGTAATGAAGAGATCAGTACAACAAAAGCAGACCCCTCCTATTGGAAAGAATTGAGAAAAAAATAATTGTAAATTATACTGGAGCCACATTACCAATGTAGAGCAAAATGTCCTAGCACTGCAAATGTCAAAGTTGTTTATTATGCTTAGGAGTTAAGCTGGTGTATTTCGCACAGTGTGAAACATATGGAGATTTTTCAAGAAAAGTGTTGTTACTAGTTATTCAACTGGGAGTTAACAAAGACCTACATACTACTGGGAAAACTGTATCTTAAATAAAGCAAGACTGCATACTAGTGAGCTTTAAATGAAAGAAGGAAAAGTCCTGCCAACTCCTCAGGTGTAAGAACAATAAGAAACCAGTGTGAACCAAAAGTAAAAGCAAAATGAGAATGCTGACTTCCTGAACACTAAACTGCCCTTGTCCACTGATGCTTTGCTACTTTTAGTTTTGTCAGAACTGATTTCCAACTAGTTTCTCTTTCAAGAAGTAGCAATGCCTTTGGATAATCCTTGGGTTCTACATTAAAAGAGACTGCAAAATTAGACTGTAGATTTAAGTTCTAGTTCTAAGACTTGCTAAGTATGTGACTTTGGACAGGTTGAGGAACCTCTCGTGACCAAGTTCTTATGTTAAGTTCTTATCTCCTAGATGAGGAAGTTCATATAAATCATTTATATGAAGTACTCAGCACACACTGAACATAACAATAATTATTATTTTCTTTTGATTTTCATTTTTCTTAAGCTCTTTGAAATTAATAAATGATAACTGATCCATGGATAAATTTGATATTAAGGGAAAGATATTGACAAAAATAAATTCTAAAACTAAGATTTCAGCCTCAGGAGTTAAACATACTGGTCAAAATACTAGTTTTCTCCAGGGAGTAGTGTCTCTACTTTAATCATACTGTTGAAAGACCAATGAATTTGTCTGACCGTGTCTTTCTCTAAAACCTTAGCATAAATAATTTTACTTTGCTACCTCTCTGTGTAGTAGATATGAAATAGAAGATATTACTTTTACTTTACAATTTAGCATATTGAAAGATTTATATCCAAGGTTCTAGAAAAGTTAATGAAAGGAAAGACTCAGAATTCAAATCTTCAGAATTTTAGTCCAGTATCTTTCTACCTGTCTGAAACCTTCTGAGTTTTGTCATGTCCGGTATGGACAAGATCAATGGAAGATCCAGATAAACTCTGGAATTTTTAAACAATTGGAATAATTTCAGAAAAAATAGATCCATAACTTTCTCTCCAAAAGATAATTTGGGACTGTATGTAATAATTATTGTATTAGTATTATTTTAAAATGTACTACTTCAGAAATATCAGCCCAAAATGGGGAGATAGGATTGCTTCAAATTTAACAGTATAGATTCAGGAATCAGACTGTTTATATTTAAATACTGAACTCTGTTGCTTTAGGAAAATTACTTAATCTGTCTAAATCTTAGTGGTCATCTTCAAAACACAGGACTATCTACCTTATAGAGCTGTTTTGAGGATTTAATTAAGCAGTGAATATAAAGACTCTGACACTGAATAAGTTTTCAATATATATTAACTATTACGATTAAATATTAACCTATTTATTATTGAACATGCACCTTCCAAAAAAAACAAAACAAAACTGCAGTATTGTTTTAAGACTTTTATTAGTCTTTGTGATCAAGTTTTAAAAATGCAATTTGCAGGGCACCTGGGTGTCCCAGTCAATTGAGCACCAACTCTTGGTTTCAGCTCAGGTTGTGATTTTAGGGCCACAATGAGCTCCATGCTCAGTTCAGAGTTTGCTTGAGATTCTCTCTCCCTCTGTCCTGCCCCTTGTGCTCTCCCTCTCTCTCTCACTCCCAAATAAATAAATAAATAGATGAAATTTGCTTTTCAAAAAATGAAATGTCAAAAAATGAAAAAGTCAAAAACAATACAACTCAACTAACGGAGAGAATTTTATCTCTAATCTCTTAGACAAAACTGTCTTTAACGCATACAGTTAAAATCAAATGCTACACAAATGTCTTTATGGCTGCATCTTAGAGAAGAAATAATTGGAGCTCAGTTTATCTCAGGAAGAGGTCCAGTAAGAAGCCAATAATCTGTTAGGAGATGTGTCAAGGAGTCTTGCAAGAGACTAATTAGACTAAAATGACCCCCAAGGAATTGGAGATAATGTAAGTAACATTTTAACAATTCTATAGGTGATTCCTAAGTGAAAGAAACATGGGGAGTGTTTCCCTAGTTTTATTAATATAGGAACTTCTTGAATGTGAACAGCCATGGGAGAATGAAGAACCCTTAGTTCTTGATGTCAGGAGACACCCAGAAAAAAAAGACTGGGGAGAGGTAAGTCAGAAAGTTACCAATGGCTGTTCCATGCTGATACAAATTTTATGTAATTCATGCACATAATTTAGTAAACCTGCACTCTAAATGGAATCAGCAAATTAATATGCTTGTTCATAATAATGTGTCAAATGGGGAGTAGCATTTTTTCTTAAAAATCTGATAATTGCTTTACTTAAATCATTTAATTTAAACCTCATTTATAACCTAACATTCAGGCTTTGTAAATCACTGACATAAGCGAAAAGAAACTGGAGCCAGGAGACTATTTTCCTACATTAAGTAAGCTTGGCAGCCAAGATTCAAATTTAGCTCTTTCAGAATCAAGGCTCAGACTATTCCAATCTAATCATGTCTCCCCTCCACTGCCCCCCCCCAAATGTCCTTAAAGTTTGAAAGTAAAATGAGACTGTTACTGACCTAAAGAACTCAGATATGAGTTTGGTTTTTTAATAATATCAAAACATCTCTTAAAGGTTACATAACTCTGTTTTCCATATTTTCAATCTCAGTAAGTGGCACACGGTAAAGCATAAATCTCTATGTCCTGAGTGGCAAAAACAAAACAAAACAAAAACAAAAAATTAATGGAGACCTAGTAAAACTAAGAAAACTAAAGAAGAACTGAGGAAGTTCTGCATACATCTCTCACTAATTTGGGAACTTTGCATACAAACAGGGAAAACCCAAGAGGACACAGAAAAAAGTAAAAGCCTCAGATGGACTTGAAAATTAACTGATCACAGGAACACTCTCTCCAATCCACATAAAAATCTTCTGTCAGAAAAGGAAGCCTTACAATCTCAAGATATTTGAGGGGGAAAAATACTCAGCTATCTGACAACTAATCCATTCAGTCACTGGGGCAACTTCTAACTAACCAGTGTGAAAATAATAACAAGAAAAAATGATCAGTGACATTAATACCTGCATACCATGTGGGGAAAGATTCAATAAATTTAAGTCACAAAAAAACACATAAAAAATAAAACTTCAGGTAAGAAAAATAAAGAGCCTGAAGTTGTTACGTTATTTTATCTAACATTGTCCAATTTTCAACAACAAAAATTACAAGGCATACACAGACACAGAAAAACTGACCCATAGTCAAGAAAAAAAGCAGTCAGTAGAAAATGTCTCTAAGTGGATCAATACGTTGGATTTAGCAGACTTCATAGATGCTTTTATAAATATGTTAAAGGAATTAAAGAAAACTATATTAAGAAGTTAAAGAAAAAATATGATTATAGTGGTTTGTCAAATGGACTTCCAGTAGAGAAACACAAACTATGTAAAAAAAGAAAATTCTAGAATTTAAGTATGTACTAACCAAAATAATGGAAAGACATTGACTAGATGGATTTAAAAGCAGAACAGATATGCAAAAGCATGAATCAGTTTATTTAAAAGTAGATCAGTAGAGAAGATGGCTGCACTCTTGTTGAGACATGTTGGCTGTCATTGCCTCTGTGCCCATTTTAGTCCTAGGTTCTGTATCAGAAATGCTGTTCCTTTGGGAACTACAGCCACAGAAGGGATGCAGAAGTTCTGGAAAAAGAATACTAGTTTAAACTGTCTTCTGTCTCTGCATATCACTATCTACAGTTGATCTCTTCCCATGGCAATATCCATTTGCCACTGTGGTACTGGTATGGCCTTGAGTACAGGGGTCTCCCTTTCTGGCTTGTTGGCCCTCTTGGCTCTGGGGACCTTTCAATCTCATTTGGAACTTGTAAAGTTCCTGTGTCTGGGGAGATCACTTATCTACACAGCCAAATCTGCACTTGTCTTCCCTCTCATGTATCACACCTGGAATGGGATCAAACACTTGGTGTGGGACCTAGGGAAAGGCCTGAAGATTCCCCAGCTACACCAGTCTGGAGTGGTTGTCTCGGTTCTTACTGGATTGTCCTTTTCAGGGCTGACAGCCACGTTAAGAGCTGAAGTTCCCATCACTGGTCTTCCTATAAATGATTCATTGACCTCTCTTCCTATGTTACTCCCTTCTCCAGCCAGGGCAAAGTTCTCCTGCTTTATTCAGAGCCTTTTGAGCTTGCACATCACCTTGGAGCTCAGTAGCAGTAGAGTAGCTAATAGGACCATAGCAGTGGAGAATGATCCCGTTTCCCCCTTGTTTCTAAAGATGGGACGACTCAAAAATTCTCTTTTCCTGCCCCAGCTTGCAGCCTACTCTGGATCTAGGAGCCCTCATTCTCTCTCCATATTCGGCATTGATTTGCGCTGATGGTCAGCTTTTGGCTCCTCATCCTGAGACAGTGAAAACAAATGCCAGCTCTGTGGCTTCTGCCATGGGGACTGGGAGTGGGGCTTTGGGTGCCACTGCCTGTGGGTCGCTAGCTTAAAGGACAGTTCTGTTCATTGGTCAGAGCCCAGAGTCTTCGGCACCCACACAATATGACTGAAAGAAGAGGGATGGGGTGGAGGGGAATTAGCCTGTTCCAGCTAGAGGGAGATAAACAGGGTCAGGTGATTTTTGAAGTAGGTGCTTTGGGGAAAAGATATAGTTTTCAAGGCAAAAGGAAGATCCAGAAAATTATCATTGAACCTATTAAGGGTTATTTCTTTTCCCTGCATTTCTGGATAAACAAACCTTTTTTCTAATCCAAATTCATGTGACATCTTTTTCTGAAACTAAATTAAAATACTCATTTTGACTTCAAAAACAAAACAAACAAAAAAAACAGATCAATAGAAATTATCCAATATAAAAGACAGATTGCAAAAAAACCCCACATTAAATAAAAATGAACAGAGATATGTGGGACAACATCAAACATGCCGATGAATGTGTAATGAATTTCCTAAGGAGAGAGAGTAGAAAAAATACAAAAGAAAACTTTGCAAAATTCATGGTTAAACATTTTCCAAATTTGATTCTATTTAACTTCATGTAGGAGATATAAAAATATATCAATAGCCAGACCAACAATAACAAACTGCTGGAAGACAAAGAGATTATTAAAGCTGTAAGGGAAAGGTGATTCAGCCACCTATGGAAAAATAGCAAAAATATGACTTACCATTGACTTCTCATCAGAAAAAAGAAAGGACAGGTAGCAATGGAATGACAAAATGCTGAAAGGAAAAAATGTCAATCAAAAATTCTATATCCAGTAAAACTGTCTTACAAAATGAAGGCAACATATATGCTCTGATAAACAAAAAAGGAGAGCATTTGTTAGTAATTCTGATCCATAAGACAAAACTATAGAGATTTTGAATATACAAGCAAAGCTGTGCTATTTTTTATATCTGCCTTACTACAAGTTGTACAAAAAAGTATACAATTAAGGTGTTCATTTATATATAATTATTATTCATCATCAACAAAATTAAGTACAAAGAGATCATCTACAATTTGATGAAGGGGTTTGTGACAAAAAGGAAATCATCTCTATTATTAAGCTCACAATGATGTTTTATTTATTTATTTTTTTTATAGCAAGACTTTCTCAATGAAGGCAGTGCATTTTTTTTTTCCCCATCCTGGTATAGTAACAATTAGCCTATGGTCTGGCAGCTGATCTATTGACCCCACATTGAGTAGCATTGCATACAATTCCATTTATGAAACAAATGTTGTAGTTTTTTAAATGTTAGAATTCCTTATGAGAAAAGCAGTAATATAACAATATTTATTGCTTTTGTATTTATTTACCTATCACTTGAGCAATTATAATCTAATAAAATGGATAAAATCTGCATTTCACTTCTTTAAAATTTTTCAAATTTTTGTTATACTAGTTCCTGAATTGCATCACAAGAGAATAGTTAAATATTTGTTAGTCTATTCTTTTACTTAGAAAAATCTATTTGCTTTCTTTTTTTTTTTTTTTAAGATTTTATTTATTTATTTGAGAGAAAGAGACTGAGAGAGAGAGCACATGAGAGGGGGGAGGGTTGGGAGGGTCAGAGGGAGAAGCAGACTCCCCGCCGAGCAGGGAGCCCGATGCGGGACTCGATCCAGGGACTCCAGGATCATGACCTGAGCCGAAGGCAGTCGCTTAACCAACTGAGCCACCCAGGCGCCCTCTATTTGCTTTCTAATCATTCACAGTCTACTTAATTTCTCAAATTATATAAGTTATAATAAAAATATTCTCCTTTTGTGTCTTTTCCTTATTTTCTTTGCAACTCAACCAGATTTTGTGAGGTCTAATGGTTACAAATGAGAAGATCTCTGATTACTGCATTTCCTTTTGAAAAAAACAGATAGTGAAGAACTTAACCTCAGATTAATTTACATTTTGCATGTCTGAAATTAAGATGATTCAACCCAGGTAAGTAAAATTTAAAGTTGAATTTTCAGTTAGAAGTTTGCTTTTCATCCATCATCAGTTTATTTTTATAAGTGAGCCCTCAATAAATCATAGGTGTTTTTGGTTCTAATCTTTCATGTGTTTTATCAACAAAGGTATGGAAGTAAATACTCTGAAACCATTCTGGGACCAGCATATGTAGTACCTTCCTATAATTTGACCACAATTTTTTATTGAACCACAGCTATAGTTTCAGCCCTAAACTTCCTCTGGGATTTTGAAGAATAGTATTTGACCTCTTGCCACAAGAGACTAGCATTAGGCTCTAATTACAGAATTTCATAATGTGGCTATGGTTTTTGAGAAATAAGTATGAGAAACATTAAAACTTCGAGATTCTATAATTGTGTAGGTGTGACCAGGTACACACATATGAATATATGGTAAGTAGTAAATATGTGTGACACAATTAGAAAATTAAATGGCATATTAAAATGCTAATTAATTATCATAGACATACTAAAACATTTGGTAAATTCATTAGAGTAGCTTCCAGAAAGAGGTATGACACATAGAAAGAAATCGCATGAAAACAGAATTAAATGTGGAATGTTGGGTCAATTGTGAGAAAGGAAATCTATCTGGCAGCAATGAATAAGAGCTCATTTACAAGAGTAAAAAAAAAAAGGTTGTTTTCACCTTCTACTAAACAAAGTTTAGCTGTCACAAATCTACCCCATTAATCTGCCCATATCTTACTGAACTTCAATATTTTATTACATTGTTATTATTTCTTCACTGTTGATTTCCACTTAAAAATATATGCCATGGTCTAAAAGAGCAATGTGAAATTTGCTATATCCTAGTTCTCCAAACTGGACCAGTGAGATTCTATTTTCTAGGAGTTCTTAATTTAGGTAAAGAGAAAGTACATTAATTAACTGAGAGAGCTTGCAGTTGGTGAAGAATCAAGGACAAAGGCTACCATTTGATATGGGGAATGGGCAGGGGCCACAAATTAAACCATGGGCAAGAAGGACCAAGAGAGTTTATCTGTAGAAGAAAAACAAAAATGAGACAGACACACAGAAGACTGAAGAGCAGAAATCAGCAGACATTAGAGATCTTGAAACCATAAAGAGAGACTGAGTTTTCAATTCTCCAAGATCTCCTTGTACCTTTTGACTCTATTTCAATTGATCTGTCTCTTCTCCAAACTGAAATAGAACATATTCAAATTACATTTTGATACTGAACTGCCTCATGACCTCTTATTTGTGAATTTTATTTGAAATTAAAAATTTTTATAGTTATTTATATAACTTGCATTTTTAGACATTTTTATGTGTCTCAAACTGAAAAAAATGTGTTGTATTTCTTTTAATTTTCTATTGTTTTTACATTTTAGGATTGCAAAGTCATTACTCTGTTTATTTTAATACTGTGAAAACTTCACAGAGACTATGGACCTAGTTTGCTATATAGTGTCAATTTTTACTCCCATGGATAATAAATTGAGGATTTACTGTTGCACCGACCTAAAATACAGTAAAAGTAGACAAAGAATCCCATTATTTACATTTACAAGATACAATGAGTAACATAAAATATGCATAGATACAATGTTTAATTTTTAGAGTTCAGATTCTCCTTAAAATATAAAAGCCATCTCCTTAAAACATAAAAGCCATAAAAGCATGGGTGGGATCTTTCAGAAATTCAATTTTAAATTAGTATGTTAAGACTATATGTTTTCAGGACCCTGGGATCATAACCTGAGCTGAAGGCAGACACTTAACTGACTGAGCCAGCCAGGTGCCCCGAGACTATATGTTTATAAAATATTGCAAATTCTACCCCTTGAACAACTTGCTGTTTTGAGAATCAGTTATCAAAGGACCAACTCCTGTTCTAGGCAAAATACAGGGCTTATGAGAAGAAACACTTAGAAGAAATTTTCTTTATCAACACAAAGTTATTTTGAACAGGTGTGTTTATATCATAAGAAACTAAGAAAATCAATCTTAAATGGCAAACTCCCATTTTCACCCCTGAGGAGCATAGGGCTAGAATATAAAACATAGGAATTTTGGCAGGAAGAGGTCTTGTTAAAGTATCTTATGTACCTCCTGTGGACATAATCTCCCTATGATACCCCAATCCCCTTATTTTGTTATTGTTTTAAGGCACACTGTAAAGACAACAAAATAGGCATTTTCAGGGCTATGGAGTCTCTTCTGTGGCAGCAAAGTACATAATCAAGCAGTGACAGGTGTGCACCACATGAAGTGGTAAAATGTGATTTGTAGAGATTTAATGACAAATATGTCTCCATAAGGCTCCATTCCAGGTTGTGCCCCCCAACTGTTCCACAGGTCTTCATCTGGTTGCATCTAAAGGGAATTAAATATCTTCATCTTGAGATCTAAAGAGTAATCTAAAAATTAATTAGTTTGATAAAGGGAGAAAAGGGACTTATCACATTTATTGTGGTTAAAATATTAATAAACTTTGATACTTGTCAAATTGATTTAAGAATGCTTCCTACTTACTGTATCTTAATGTAATGCCTGACTACCATTCCAAATTAAAAGGCAGCTTCATTGGTTAAAATCAGTATTAGCAATGTCCCCTCCACTTGAGAGCTCCATGCATTTTTGCTTAATTCTTTATCTTATCCCTTCAATGGAAACAACAATGAAAGTAAAATTCTCTTTCACATACTTAGGAGGTTCTTTCCTATAATATAGCATATATTTCTGCTTTGATCATTCCATTGTGAAATACTGACATTTTTAGATAGACTAAACATTTTGAGTGATGGTGGTAATAAATAGAGAAAAGAAGTATGGGCCAAAACTAAATTTTATATCTAGACAATGAATGTGAAGTAACTAGTAATTACTCAATGACAGTTTTGTCCTCTGGCTTTAGATTCTGACTACATTTATGGGTTAGGGTTGTTATTTGGGTCTCTTCTATGGGCTGAACATGATGTCAATAGTAAGACTCACATTACCAGGTAATGTCCTCCTGCTTTACCTCCTATTCTACATTGTATTTATAGTGTAGTATTTATTTTTTCCTCAGCTTTTACCCATAACAATTTATCACACTGAGCTAAAATTTATTTTATAATAGCATATTAATAGATTCATACTCTGATGGTGATTCATTTATATGTCTTATCTGTATGGAAGATACCTGGTGAAATTCATCTGGAGTTGGAGAGATGGTGGTTAGATATGAAGGATATGCTAGTGCTTTGAATCTGGACTTTTATACTAGCTCAAGACCTTAATAGCCAAAGGTTCCCTTAGCATAAGAATATGGATATAGAGGGAGAAGAAAAGATGGCGGAGGAGTAGGGAACCCTATTTCAACTGGTCCCTGGAATTGAGCTGGATATCTACCAGCCCATTCTGAGCACCCACGAAATCAGGCTGAGATGTAAGAAGATCTGGATCTCTACAAACAGAATATCGCAGATGGTTGGTTTCGAGGTACGAAGCAGGAAGCCGTGATTCCAGGGGTAGATATCGGAGGATAAACAGTAGCGGGAGGGAGACTGGATGTGGGGATCCTACACTGGTGGTGAGCAACAGCCTTGCTCGCTGGGGCCGGGCACAGACTCGCAGACCGGTAGCAGCAGGGAAAGGAATTTAGGGCAGGCCCTGGGACGGAAACCTGGAGCAGCAGGGTCACACTTGAGAACTGGGAGCCGTTGGCTGTTTTAGAAACACAAAGGGCAGAGACATGCCCCAACCTGGAGGCAGGACTAGGAGTGCTGCAGAGGGGCACACAACCCAGGACGCTGCAGTTTATAGCAGCACAGACAAAAATGGAGACAGTGTGGCCTGGAGAGCTCACTGAAGAACAGACTGCGATCTCTAGGCTCTGAGGCAGAGGGTTGGAAATGGTCTCTTCTGCTCTGACTCTCAGAAGAGACGTGGGAAGCCACCAGGGAAAGCCGCCAGAGAACAAAACCCAAAAAACTGATTCCCACTGAGCCCATCCCCAGCCACAGGTGGGCAGGGCAACTCCGCCCAAACAGGGTTGCCTGAGTAACAGCATGGCAGGCCCCTCCCACAGAAGACAGGCTGGGAAAACAAGAGGCCAGCAAC
The DNA here is from genome assembly GCF_029215605.1 of Mirounga angustirostris. Classification (NCBI taxonomy): domain Eukaryota; kingdom Metazoa; phylum Chordata; class Mammalia; order Carnivora; family Phocidae; genus Mirounga; species Mirounga angustirostris. Next base: position 50,547,550 of record NW_026991709.1, on the reverse strand, counting down.
CCTAAGGTCCCAAGAAAACAGGTGCATCTTGCTTGGGTTCTGGTCAATAATTTGGACTCTATACATTCCCTCAGCCACCCATCAACAGAATGACTAGGAGGATGAACCCCCAAAATAGAAAAGACTCAGAGAATATGACTTATGCTGCAGATTTACAAATGGATGCAGATATAACCAAGATGTCGGAGATGGAATTCAGGCTAGCAATTGTGAAGACAATAGCTAGAATGGAGAAATCAATTAATGGCAACATAGAGTGTCTAAGGGCAGAAATGAAAGCTGAGTTGGCAGAACTTAAAAATGCTATCAGTGAGATCCAATCCAATCTAGATAATCTAACAGCTAGGGTAAGTGAGGCAGAAGAACGAATAAGCGACCTGAAAGACAATATAATAGATAAAAAGGGAAAAGAGGAGGCCAGGGAAAAACAACTCAGAATCCATGAAAATAGAATCAGAGAAATAAGTGACACCATGAAGCATGCCAATGTCAGAATAATTGGAATCCCGGAGGGAGTGGAGAAAGAGAGAGAACTAGAAGATGTTTTGAGCAAATTGTAGCTGAGAACTTCCCTAATCTGGGGAATTAAATAAACATTCACATCCTAGAGGCAGAGAGGACCCGTCACAAGATCAAGGAAAACAGGCCAACAGCCCGGCATGTAATAGTAAAACTTGCAAATCTTAGAACCAAGGAAACCATCTTAAGGGCAGTTAGGGGGAAGAGATTCCTTATGTACAGAAGGAGGAACATCAGAATAATGTCAGACCTATCCACAGAGACCTGGCAAGCCAGAAAGGGCTGGCAAGAAATATTCAGGGTACTAAATGAGAAGAACATGCAGCCAAGAATACTTTATCTGGCAAGGCTCTCATTTAGAATGGATGGAGAGATGCAGAGCTTCCAAGACAGGCAGAAACTGAAAGAATATGTGACCACTAAGCCGGCCCTGCAAGAAATATTAAGGGGGTGTTCTATAAAAAGAGAAAGACCCCAAGAGTGATATACAACAGAAATTTACAATGTCTTCACAGGCAACATGATGATAATTAATTCCTATCTTTCAATAATCACTCTCAACGTGAATGGCCTAAATGCTCCCATAAAATGGCACAGGGTTGAAGTATGGATAAAAAGACAGGACCCATCCTTATGCTGTCTATAAAAGACTCATTTTGAACCTAAAGATACATCCAGACTGAAAGTGAAGGGATAGAGATCCATCTTCCATGACAATGGACCTCAAAAGAAAATTGGGGTAGCAATTCTTATATCAGACAAATTAGACTTTAAACTAAAGTCTGTAATTAGAGACACAGAAGGACACTCTATCATTCTTAAAGGGTCTATCCAACAAGAAGATCTAACAATTGTAAGTATTTATGTCCCCAACATGGGAGCAACCATCTACATAAGCCAACTGTTAACCAAAATAAAGAGTCATATTGATAATAATATATTAATTGTAGGAGACCTCAATACTCCACTCTCAGCAATGGACAGATCATCGAAGCAGAAAATCAACAAGGGAACAGAGCTTTGAATGATACACTGGACCAGATGGACCTCATATATATATATATATATACCAAACATTCCACCCTAAAACAACAGAATACTCATTCTTCTCAAGCACACATGGAACTTTTTCCAGAATAGACCACATACAGGGTCACAAATCAGGTCTCAACCAATACCAAAAGATTGAGATTATTTCCTGCATATTCTCAGACCACAGTGCTTTAAAACTGGAACTCAATCACAAGAAAATATTTGGCAGAAATTCAAATACTTGGAAGCTAAAGACCACTCTGCTCAAGAATGTTTGGGTCAACCAGGAAATCAAAGAAGAACTTAAACAATTCATAGAAATCAATGAGAATGAAAACACATCGGTCCAAAACCTATGGGATACTACAAAGGTGGTCCTAAGGGGGAAATACATAGCCATCCAAGCCTCACTCAAAAAAATAGAAAAATCCCAAATTCACTAACTAACTCTAAACCTTAAAGAACTAGAGAAAAAGCAATGCCTAAGCCATGCATTAGAAGAGAAATAATTAAAATTAGAACAGAGATCAATGAATTAGAAACAAGAAACACAGTAGATCAAATCAATGAAACTAGAAGTTGGTTCTTTGAAAGAATTAATAAGATCGATAAAACACTGGCCAGAGTTATCCAAAAGAAAAGAGAAAGGACCCAAATTAATAAAATTATGAATGAAAGGGGAGAGATCACGACTAACACCAAGGAAATAGAAACAATTATTAGAAATTATTATCAACAACTATATGCCAATAAACTGAGAAATCTGGATGAAATGAGGCCTTCCTGGAAACCTATAAGCTGCCAAGACTGAAACAGGAAGAAATTGACAACCTGAATAGGCCAATAACCAGAAAGAGATTGAAGCAGTGATCAAAAACCTCCCAAAAAACAAGAGTCCAGGGCCTGATGGATTCCCTGGGGAATTCTACCAAACAGTCAAAGAAGAAATAATACCTATTCTCCTGAAGCTGTTTCAAAATATAGAAACAGAAGGAAAACTTCCAAACTCATTCTATGAGGCCAGCATTACCTTAATGCCCAAACCAGGCAACAACCCCATCAAAAAGGAGAATTTCAGACCAATATCCCTGATGAATATGGATTCCAAAATCCTCAACAAAATCCTAGCTAATAGGATCCAACAATACATTAAAAAGATCAGCCACTACGACCAAGTGGGATTTATCCCCAGGATGCAAGTGTTGTTCAACATTCGCAAATCAATCAATGCGATAGAACACATTAATAAGAGGAGGGAGAAGAACCATATGGTCCTCTCAATTGATGCAGAAAAAGCATTTGACAAAATACAACATCCTTTCCTGATTAAAACTCTTCAGAGTATAGGGATAGGGGGAACATTCCTCAAGTTCATTAAATCCATCTGTGAAAAACCCACAGCGAATATCATCCTCAATGGGGAAAAGCTGAGAGTCTTTCCCTTAAGATCAGGACCATGTCAAGGATGCCCACTCTTGCCACTCTTGTTCAACATAGTATTAGAAGTCCTAGCAACAGCAATCAGACAACAAAAAGAAATAAAGGTATTCAAATTGGCAAAGAAGAAGTCAAACTCTCTCTTTTCGCAGACGACATGATACTTTATGTGGAAAACTGAAAGACTCCACCCCCAAATTACTAGAACTCATCCAGCAATTCATTAATGTGGCAGGATACAAAATCAATGCACAGAAATCAGTTGCTTTCTTATACACTAACAACACAACTGTAGAAAGAGAAATTAGAGAAATGATTCCACTTACAATAGCACCAAAAACCATAAGATACCTCAGAATAAACCTAACCAAAGAGGTAAAGGATCTATACTCTAGGAACTACAGAACACTCATGAAAGAAATTGAAGAAGACACAAAAAGATGGAAAAATATTCCATGCTCATGGATTGGAAGAATAAACATTGTTAAAATGTCTATGCTACCCAGAGCAATCTATACCTTCAATGCCATCCCGATCAAAATTCCAATGACATTTTTCAAAGTGCTGGAACAAACAATCCTAAAATTTGTATGGCATCAGAAAAGACCCCGAATCGCCAAGGAAATGTTGAAAAAGAAAAACAAAGCTGGGGGCATCACGTTGCCCAATTTCAAGCTCTATTACAAAGCTGTGACCACCAAGACAGCATGGTACTAGCACAAAACCAGATATATAGACCAATGGAACAGAATAGAGAACCCAGATATGGACCCTCAACCCTATGGTCAAATAATCTTTGACAAAGCAGGAAAAGACATGCAATGGAAAAAAGACAATCTCTTCAATAAATGGTGCTGGGAAAATTGGACAGCCACATGCAGAAGAATAAAACTCGACCATTCTCTAACACCATTCACAAAGATAAACTCAAAATGGATGAAAGACCTCAATGTGAGACAGGAATCCATCAAAATCCTAAAGGAGAACATAGGCAGTAACCTCTTTGACATCGCCCACAGCAACTTCTTTCAAGATACATCTCCAAAAGCTAGTGAAACAAAAGCAAAAATGAACTTTTGGGACTTCATCAAGATAAAAAGCTTCTGCACAGCAAAGGAAACAGTCAACAAAACAAAGAGGCAACCCACAGAATGGGAGAAGATATTTGCAAATGACACTACAGATAAAGGGCTGGTATCCAAGATCTATAAAGAACTTCTCAAACTCAACACCCAAAAAACAAATAAGCAACTCAAAAATGGGCAGAAGACATGAAAAGACACTTCTCTGAAGAAGACATACAAATGGCTAACAGACACATGAAAAAATGTTCATCATCATTAGCCATCAGGGAAATTCAAATCAAAACCACATTGAAATACCACCTTACACCAGTTAGAATGGCAAAAATGGACAGGGAAAGAAACAACAAATGGTGGAGAGGTTGTGGAGAAAGGGTAGCCCTCTTACACTGTTGGTGGGAATGCAAGTTGGTACAGCCACTTTGGAAAACAGTGTGGAGTTTCCTCAAAAAATTAAAAATAGAGCTACCCTATGACCCAGCAATTGCACTCCCAGGTATTTGCCCCAAAGACACAGATGTAGTGAAAAGAAGGGCCATATGCACCCCAATGTTCATAGCAGCAATGTCTGCAATAGCCAAACTGTGGAAAGAGCCGAGATGCCCTTCAACAGATGAATGGATAAAGAAGATGTGGTCCATATATACAATGGAATATTACTCAGCCATCAGAAAGGATGAATACCCAACTTTTACATCAACATGGATGGGACTGGAGGAGATTATGCTAAGTGAAATAAGTCAAGCAGAGAAAGTCAATTATCATATGGTTTCCCTTATTTGTGGAACATAAGGAATAGCATGGAGGACATTAGGAGAAGGAAGGGAAAAATGAACAGGGGGAAATCGGAGGGAGAGATGAACCATGAGAGACTATGGACTCTGAGAAACAAACAGGGTTTTAGAGGGGAGGGGGGAGGGGGGGATTGTTAGCCCGGTGATGGATCTTAAGGAGGGCACGTATTGCATGGAGCACTGGGTGTTATATGAAAACAATGGATCGTTGATCACCACATCAAAAACTAATGATGTATTGTATGCTGACTAACATAACATAATAAAATTTTTAAAAAAAGAAAATGAATGTAGCTAACATTTTTTAAAATACCACTTTTCCTTAGAGGAAAAAAAATGCCACAATTTCTCTTGCTTTAAAAGTTAAAGAACACAATCCAGTAAATATTATTACTGCTCAAGTTTTAAATTTTATCTTAAGGACAATAATTGGAATGGGATAATAGAAATAGGCTGAAGAAAAGCAACAGAGTGTCAGGAGAAATAGAAAATAGAGGCACAACAAGAACTATGATTGTATTAGTCTGGGTCACATCAGAAGATAGAAATTATATCAATATTATGAACATGGGGAATTTAACATTGAGAACTATTAACTAGTAAAAGGCGATTACTAAATAAGATGTGCAGAAGTAGAAGATATCAAAGGAGTACAGTAATAACAAATGTATAAATCCCTTCCTCCCTCTAGGGCTGAGGAGAAGGAAATAAGACTTTTCTTAGAAACTTAGAAACTTATGGTAGGGGACAGGCTCATAGTCTGGGATTAACACCTCTTTAGAGAAAGTAGGGGAAAGGAACACTCAGATTGTGATAAGTAAACTGAAGCGTGTGGGCCAGCCCTTCAGGTGATGGAGAAACTTGCAAAGTGTTTGAGCTGTGGTTGGTCTACAACAGTAGCCCACTGAATGGCAGAGAAACCCACTCAAGTGTTTGGACTCCATCTGGTTCATTGGGGCCTCTGAGGTTAACACTACAACATTTCACATTCCACATTCCAATCCATAGCTTTTCCAGACAAAATAGCTCAACCCCTTCGTGCTGACCTAGTTCTGCAATCTCTTTCTAGACAAAGGTTAATATCAACATCATGTGGCCAAAGAACAATCTCTAAATCTAGTATAACAGCGCAAGTGAAGAAAGGGTTGATCTGCAGCTAATAGTCAGTATATTGAAAACTCTCACATTCTGCATTGACAGCAATTCACATTCCCTACATACCTTTATACAAATGTTTGAATTTCCATAAAACAACAAAAACAATTTCATGTTTCACTTAACAAGATGTAATTAGTCTTTGCACAAGGGATGAAGTTCTCATCTTCCCCCCAAATGAGGGGACACAAAGTCCAATTGTCATTGTATCCCATCACTAGCTATATTAGATACTATTCAAATCCAGTCACCATTTCACTGAATATTTGTTACCTAAAGAAAAAATGTAAGGCTAACCTCCAATAACTTTATATAAAGTAATAAGAGGGAAGGGAGAGATGAAAATAGATGGCATGTGTAGAAAGAAATATATACACACAATAAGCAAAAAATATATAGATACAAAAAACTACCACAGCACTCACTTCTGTAATTGATCATGATGCTACATTTTATATCGGCAAATCTGTTCTTCTGCTACCAATTCCATATTTTATGTGTTTTCAGCCAGAACATGGTTAGTGTTCTTTAATCAGGTCTGATGATTCAAGCTCTTCATTTCTGAAGGACTTGAGTCCTCAATAGTTTTCCTTTCTTTGGCTTCTCTAGTTTTTCTTAATTATCTTTACTATTGTGCAGAGAAGTATTAAAAGTCTATTCTCTTAAATGTATTGACTCCTCTGTGTTCCTACTGTGTGGAAGCAAAATATCTATCGATAATCAATGTCAATCACTTCAGCCATTAGAGTAAACTTTTTGCCTGTTATTTTGGTGGATATGGTACCCAAAATTGCCAGGTGGCAAGATTGTTTTCCAATTCAATAGTACCAGTGTTGCCTGACCATAGAGGAAACATACCCTTCTTGAGGACTAAGTCCATTTCACAAGTGGAGCTCAAATTTGCCATATAAAGAGCAAAAGTTCTTTGAGTAATTTACTAAGGATGATAATGAGAGAAGCCACTCCCATTACCACTCCTTGATTTCCTGATTCCTGTATTCTGACTATGGGGTGAAAGTATCATATAATGGTCTCTAATTCAAAGCATAAAATGTATCCTAAGGAAGATCCCCATCCTTTTGATATAGTCTCCCAACTAATGTCACACTTGAATCTTCAATAAGCCATTGTACTAGGCCAGCCAATTCTTGGTCATGAGGTGCTGGTAAATCCATTAATTACACGAGCATGTGCTGAAATTCTCTTGATAAAATTGGTCTAGGAGCCAATAATCTAAATCTGTGTCTTTCCTTAACTATAAACCTCCATACCTCCCTGAAATTCAGTTTTCTGTTAAACTCTTCTTGTGGAACAATGGGTTTAACAAGAACCAGATAAAATCAGTCTGGATATGTTTTTACTTTTTAAAAAATTGCAAATTTAACATAACCTTCAAAAACCTATATTCTCCTCATTTGTACTCTATATTATAAAATATCCAGTTTTTTCCTTTAGAATAATTAATAATTAATAATTTAAGCTGTCTCTACACTTCAATTTATAAGCTCCACTTCTTGGTGCCGAGTCTTTTTTTTTTTTTTTTTTTTTGACTATTACAAAAGTTATTTAACAAAAAAGTTCAATATAAAAATGCACATGACCAGATTTTTATATTGAAGTAAAACAGGTGCTATGAAAAGGGGACATGTGGAAACAGTTGATTTCTTCCAGTGAACACACCCATTGTTTATACTCATTCCAAGGCTTCTAACATGATACTATTTTTTGTATTACCACCATTCCAATATTGCTCTGTTGCCCACTAGTTGCCATCTCCACACATTCATCTATCACAAGATTCATAAAGGGATTGAACCCCTGCAATATTCCTTGGACATGTCTGCCACCATTTAATTTCATTGATAATTTCTTGTCCAGAAGTTTTTTCAACTTGGTTGTGTGAGCTTTGCTCATGGTGTCTACTGAGTGAGCTCAAAGATGCCTCCAAACAGAATTCGTGCCATCATCATGCTCCTTCGGGAGGCCCCTGGGTATCAAGTTTCAAAAAGAAGTAAAAATTGAAATGTGCTTGTGATGGCTGTCATGCTAAGTCATCTCTCATTGTCACAAGAAGTATGACTCAGCTGGTATAATCAACATACTGCTAGTCCCTTGAAAGATACTAGGCAGATAAATTTTTTCAATTACATCTGAACAGGGTATTCCAACCCAATAAATGGAATTTGGTCTCTAGCATTTATAATGTAAATCCTACCAAGCATGATATCTTTAGTTCTTTCACATCCTTTAGGTAGATGGCAAAAATTTGGCAAGAATAATGTATTGTTACACACACACACATAAAGTTTTATTATATTGCATACATACTTTATTTTATACTCACTCTCTTCTATTTCATTTCTGTTAAAAATGAATTTTTCCATCAATTGATGAATGGATAAAGAAGATGTGGCATATATATACAATGTAATATTATTCAGCCATAAAAAAGAATGAAATCTTGCCATTTGCAATGACATGGATGGAGCTAGAGAGTATAATGGTAAGTGAAGTAAGTCTGTCAGAGAAAGACATGATTTCACTCATATGTGGAATTTACAAAACAAAACAAATGAACAAAGGGAAAAAAACAAAAAGATAGAGACAAACCAAGAAACAGACTCTTAAGAGAACAAACTGATGGTTACTGGAGGGAAGGTAGATGGGGGGATGGGTGAGATAGGTGACGGCATTTTTGATGAGCCCTGGGTGGTGTATGGAAGTATTGAATAACTATATTGTACACCTGAAACTAATATAACATGATATGTTCACTAACTGGAATTAAAATAAAAACTTTTTAAAAAATGAAATTTTTTTAGGGATTCCTGAAGCCTAGCTACTCAAAGTGATGTTCTCAAAAGTGATTGTATCTTTCATGAATACCTTCTAAAATAGAAATGCTATTAAAACTTGATTATTTTATGTCTATCCCTTCAGCAACTTGTCTAAACCTAGTCATTCTAATCTATAGCAATGACAGTTGTACACAGAATAGCAAGTAATCTTTCTTCTTATGCAGCATGATTAAATAAATTGTCTGGGTTGGTGAAACCAGTTTTACACTGGTTTTATATTCATGCTTGCTTTTGGTATCTTGCCTCACTAGGTGTTCAAAAGCATATGCAACATTACCTTGATTTCTGCTATACTGCTGACTTAAGTGGTTTGTTTTCTTTTGCCTTTATGATACAGACTCTATCTGGGTCAGGTTACTGCTGGGTTCCCAGGCACAACTGCTATACTGGTGAGAGGATACAGATCTGATGCTTTGTGAGGTATTTAAACTTTGAACACACATTGAACTAGTAACTCCAGTCAATAGTCTCATAAACATTTGCCATGGCACAGTAAAGACCAGGAGAACCTTTATGGGAATGTCAGTGTGAATTCAATTTTGTATCACTCTAAAGGTTACTCAGTAAAATCCTTACTTTTAGGAGGATAAAACATGAGTAGGAAAAAATAAGTGCAATGTTGACAAGTTATAAATGTGTTCAGAGCAATGAGCTGCATTTAGGAGAAAAGGAAATTTACTAAAGTGTTTTAAGTGGACTTTAAGGGAGAATAAAACTTCAGGGTTTAGATTTAGGTGATTTTTACAGGGCATGATTTTGAGCTATCACCAATTATTTATACCTGCATCAAAGAAAAATAAAAAAAAATTCTCAATGACTAGACTAAAAAGTAAGCTAGGTAACTCTAAAAGACACACACTAAACCTCCCAAAGCATTACTCTTGTTAATACCTGGCATAAACTGAACCTAAATATTCATGTTCCCTGTTTGTCTACTGTTTGTGGGATATACACTGTGATTTTGTTACACTATAGCAATTTCATGTGGAGAACTTAGTAACTTACTCAGTTATTTAATTTCAGTTACCCATTCCAGGAAAGGGGCAGAAAAAACACATGGGAATATTCATTAAAAAATAGTAGCTGTATTAATTAGCTATTGCAAAACAAAAACACATTTCTTCAGATCAACTATCTTAAGAACAAGAGATTTGTTGATGCTACTTGGGTGGCTAACCAAGGCAGGACTCAGCTTGGCAGCTTACCTAAATTTGATTATGTTCCCTTATGAACCTAAGAGTCAGCTGGGGGTTATCTACTCCAGGGTGGGTTCATATAGGAAGAACTGCAGATCTGCAGGTTCTGGTCTGTTCCACATGTGTCTCATCCCCCTGGATCAGCAGATCAACCAGGGCATGCTCTCCTCATAGTAATGGCAAAAGCACAAGAGATCACACAGAACAATGTAGGGCTTCTTAAGGTTCTGGTCTGTTCCACATGTGTCTCATCCTCCCTGGATCAGCAGATCAGCCAGGGCATGCTCTCCTCATCGTAATGGCAAAAGCACAAGAGGCCACACAGAACAATGTAGGGCTTCTTAGATTCAGAAATGGCACACTGTCAGTGATCATGACATGCCATTAGTCCAAGCAACCCACATAGGACCAAAAATCCTAAATCAAGGGGCCAAGAAGGATACTAGACCCATGCTAAGGCCATTCCAAAGCTAAAGCCATAATTCAATCCCCCTCAATAGCCAATGTCAGAAAGGGAGAATTAGTGACAGGTACAGTAATATCTGCCTCCAGAAAATGAATCAAGATTTTATCTACTAGAAGAATCTGTGGTAATATTCTGGAAAATGGAAAAAATGTGAATATCTGATCTGTATTAGTGGATAATAATAATAAACAGTTGCATGTGGTTTTGATTATTAAGTTTAAGATCCCTTCAAGAAACACACACACAGAATGAGGAAATTGAGAAAAAAAAACAACCCCATAAATCTAAAACAAAATAAAATTTGAGTCTATAACCTGGTTTTCACTTCTCCTGTTGCTCACATTATTTTTTTTTGCCATTTTTATCACCACCTGGAATTAAAAACTACATGGCTAGTTGATGCTTCATGGTTTTTGTTTATGTTTCTGTGGGTAGATCTTTTTAATTTCAACAACATTTTGATCCTGGAATCCATGGTGTGGGCCTTTGTGTGCAATGATGAAGTAATCTGAATAAACATTTTTCACAGGTCACCAAATGAATGGATGGACAAAAGACAGATCTTGTTCGGTTATGTTCATGATGGTACTTGCAACATTCAGCTTCCAATTTCAAGTGTATATCTGGTTGAGTCTTTAATGCATTTAAACTTTTTTAATTCATTTTCTGTGTTAATTTATCACATAAACTCTTCTCTATTTTTATAGGCCCTTTAAGGAGGCATAGAGTTGGTTTTGTTAAGCCTTTCTTTTTATTCGAGGGTACTCAGTGCCTCCCACAAATTAACAAATATCACAGTCTCTTCTCTGGCTCATGTTTCAAATTCTTGTGATTTTAAACTTCTGTATCACTTTCCTCCTAATTTTTGCTATGTCCATATTAAACTTACACATCACCTAGGTTGCCTGTGTTGCCTCAAATTTCGTAGAGGGTGGTATGGTTGAATTCAGTCATTTAATCCATTTACATCCATGTTTATTTTACCAAAGATTCTGAGCTTACATAATAAAATATTTCAATAAACTCATTAAATATACATGTATTTGGTGATTATTTGATGAACATTTAATTGCAATACTGACCCAAATTGCATTAATTGCAATTAGTTAAAAGTTAAAAATTATAACTATAGCTCATTACTAATGTGTAAATAGTGCAAGTATACGTATTTTTTAAATAAAAAAATAGCCATCAACAATTATGATTGTTAATTTCACAATTAAATGATAAGCTTAAGAAACAGCAACAAGGGGCGCCTGGGTGGCTCAGTCGTTAAGCGTCTGCCTTCGGCTCAGGTCATGATCCCAGGGTCCTGGGATCGAGCCCCACATCGGGCTCCCTGCTCTGCGGGAAGCCTGCTTCTCCCTCTCCCACTCCCCCTGCTTGTGTTCCCTCTCTCGCTGTGTCTCTCTCTGTCAAACAAATAAAAAAAAAAAAAGAAAAGAAAAGAAACAGCAACAAGAAGAAAGGACATTATTTGTGAAAATGTGAGTGTGATTTACTGCAGCTCGGTAGCAGGAGTTTCATAACTATATTTCTTTAAAACTACTGAAAGAAACAGAAGTTCTTCATGAGCTTACCTATCAGTCTATAGACAAACTAATTGAAAAAAAAAATGTGTTCTGGGGCGCCTCAGTGGTTCAGTCATTAAGTGTCTGCCTTTGGCTCAGGTCATGATCCCAGGGTCCTGGGATCAAGCCCCCTATCGGGCTCCCTGCTCAGCGGGAAGCCTGCTTCTCCCTCTCCCACTCCCCCTGCTTGTGTTCCCTCTCTCTGTCTCTCTCTCTGTCAAATAAATAAATAAAATCTTTAAAAAAAAAAAAGAAAAGAAAAAAATGTGTTTCATGTTCACTTGACTCATCCTTTTGGACTTTCTGCTAAGGCTAGAATATTATATATTATTTGGTTCTAAGTAGATAGTTTTCTGTTATATACCATTGATTGCTTATACATGAGGAGATTTGCCTTAATTCCACATCTTTATCTTCATATCTATCAATAGTGAACTGATTAATGTTTCTAAGATGTTCATTTATTACATTATAGTCCGTCCATTTCACACTAACAGCAATACCACAGCAATCTATCACTGTTACTTCAGACAATGTTCTGTAGACATGTTGACCTGAAAAAGGGCATGTAGAAAAATGTAGAATAGTATGGTTGCAAAAAATGCAAGTTCATAAACAATATGGTAACATAAACTTTGCTCTGGTTTTACTTCTCAATTTACCTTCTACTGTTTAAGTCCCATATCTGGTAAAATATTTAGAAAGACTCATGTAGCAACAAAACTGTTATTACTTGTGGGGAGAGATTTCCCCAAATCATAACAATAGTTTGAATAATCTGCACAATCTCCCAATGGATGCTCACCATCACTGAAGCATTGTCTTTATATTACCATAATAATTTTATTCTGCCATAGAATGCATTTCTTTAGGGTTATCCCTAAAGTATCCCATCCTGAGAGCCCAGATCTTTGAATTTGGTCTGAGCAAAAGAGGGGCTAACTACCTAGGCAGAGAACATTATTTTAAATTTGTTAGAGTTGAGTATAATGCTTTAAAACTGAAATCAACCATAACAAAATATAAGGGTGTGATTATTATTTTTTTTAATATTTTATGTATTTATTTAATTGAGAGAGAGAGAGAGAGAATAAGATGGGAGGAGGGGTAGAGGAAAAAGGAAAAGCAGATTCCCCATGGAGCAGGAAGCCTGACCTGGGGCTCAATCCCAGGACCCTGGGTTCATGACTTGAGCCAAAGCCAGACGCTTAACCAAATGAGCCACCCAAGTGCCCCAAGGGTATGAATATTTTTAATTTACTCTTAACCTAAGAATATCTACCAGTAACATTTTCAGACTTGTGATGATTCAAGAGTCATAAGACTTGTAATGATTTAGTAGTCATAATATTACTAAGAAATTATTTTTTAAAGAAAAGCAAAGAACATAAACAAACTAATGAACTAATTAAAGATAATACAGAATATGAAGATCATTAGATAAACATTTGAGTAAGAAACTATTATAACTTATAACTTTACGTTTACAACAATTGATAATATAACTGTAAAGTTTAAAATAAATGGTAAGAAGTATTTTCTAAAAGTGCAGAGGAATAAAATAAAAAGTTTTATTGATAGGAATAAAAATTGCAGGTCATTTCAACAAATTTTTGGAGGTTATGGGGGAAGATAACTACCATAACAACATCTTAGGGATATTAATTAGTTTGGGCTAAGGTGGGAGAACTTTTATTTATATTTATATATATATATATATTTATATTTATATTTGTATTTATATTTATATATAATTTCTTTAAAACTACTGAAATAGTTTTAATATAAATATAATAGTTTTAATATAAATATAATTATATATAATTACATTTGTAACATGTAGTTATGTATGTAATTATAAATCACATTATATAATATGTATATATAATTATATATGTAATTAGAAATTATAAATTGTATATGTAATTATAAATGCAATATATATAATTATATAGATAAATCGTATATAAAATACATCTCTCTACATACATAATATAAATTTAAATATATTATTAAAATATTTTAAGGTAACCATTTGAATAATAAAAGTAGAATATTTAGTGTTCACACTACTGAAGGAAAAATCTATATGTCATCAATTAAGAAAGGGCTACACCTTTCCCTAAAGGAAACACCTGCCTGAAATAAAGTTAACAAAAAATCACATCTTATAATAAGTGGAATGATAAATATCTGTGTCTAGTAAGACACAAATTTTCAGTTTATGTTAAAATATCAAGCTATAAATTTACAAAGGAAGCATCAGTAGTAGCACAATGTGGTTGAAAATACTGACATTACAAAGATGTAGAATCAAAGTCTGGCAACATCAGCGAAATTTGGACAAATAAGAACTTAAAGTAAAATTTTAAAATGAGACAGGGAGAGATGTTTTGTATTCATAAAAATTATAATCCACCAAGAAAATATAACATTTATAACTTTTATGTACTGAGAAAATTCAGCAAAACTGAGAATTTGACAAACCTGTAATTTTTTTTAGGACTCTTAAATACCTCTTATAGTGCTCATCATATCATTTATATAGAAATTAAATGAGGTTACTAGATATTTGCAGGGTATAATTAATAAAAGTGATCATTGCACTAAAAAACAGAAGCATCTGATCTTCAAATATCTCTGAAATATTTACTTAAAAAGACTATTAATTTGTACCCAGGATGGGAAATACTAAAAATTTCCAAAAATTAGAAATTGTGCATAGGTGATATTTTCTGAGTGTTTTGCAATTAAATTAGAAGTTAAAAAATAAGAAACAAGCAACGTTTTGTTCTTGCTCTTTATTTTTTTAACTTGAAAATTTTAAATCACATATGTGAAAAAAGCTTGACTAAGAAAAAATGTCATATGATACTCATAAGTAGTCTTTTATAACCATAATTATAAATAAGAAAATAAAATTAAAATAATTCTATCAAGATTTAAAAGAAAATACAAAATAAATGTAAGAATAAACTATCAATAATCATAAACTAAAGAATTAATAAAACTGAACAAAAAGCCCCTTAACAAAAAATGTTTGTAGGAAGATTAATATGGACATGATTTTACAAGACTGAAAAAGAAAATAAAAATGAGTATTAGCAAGAAAACTCCAGACTGAAGGAGATAGAAAAATATTAAGAACATTTTGGTAGAAAATCATAAGAATTTTGAAAATGGACAACTAGTAAAACATAAATTATGAAAATTATAGAAAATTTAAAAAGGTAAAAAAATTGGGCACAGTTTAACCTTTACCATTTATATTTCACAGTTTTTTACACCTACTTACATTACAAATTGAAGAATATTTCTTAGTGATAGAACACCTCAACTCAAGTAACAAAGAATAACTTTAAAATTGAATTATATTTTTTGTATTGCATTTTTTTCTACCTCTGCTCTTGGAGAGTTACTGTTTCATTCTTTTAATAAACAGGCATGCACACTATAAAATGCCAAGATGCAATGCAGTAAGTAGAGTTGTTGTGCTTTCTTTTAATTTTCATTCAAGTGTCATGGTTTACATTTTAAATCTTCATCCCAGTGAACAAAGTAGAGAGAATACCACAGATTTATTAAGGGTCTAAACTTCAAATCCATTTTTAAAATGTGATCAAAATAAAATAAAATGCAGGAATAAAACCAAGTGGGATATGCAACTCTTTGTATTGTGTTATAGTCCACATACTGCATTATGTGATTGTGTATACAGGTGGCCAAGGTATTTATCCAGCATCTCCCTTATTTGAATGGATATTTTGAGCCTTTGCTTACATTTGAGTATTAGGGAAATATTCGTGTATGTCTGAAAATGTAAAGTAGTGCCATGTTTAGTGTCAGAGAACAGATAATTCCATTATAGCATGTTGAAGTTTATTTTAGAATGAATAAAAAGGCTTTGTGGGAGAACATGTAAAATTAATGGAGATCAATATACTTCTCTGAATTTTGTAATTTCACCTGGTACTATGAGAGAGACAAGTAAAAGAGAAGGAAATTACAGATGACTCTTGATTGCTCTGCATGTTACATGGTGCCTTTTCATTTGCAGGAGAAGAGTCAATAGATAGTACTTAGGCCTTAACTTATGAGAAGAAACAACAGATTTAATGGGGAAAAGATATATAGGGCTGTGTGTAAAATGATTCGCTTCATAAGCCTGTCTCTGCAGCTAACTAGTTTTGTACTCTAAATTATTTATTTAATCCCTCTAGACCTCAGTTCCCCATGTAGAAATTAGAGGATTAGGACAAAAATACTTCTAGGATCCCCGTTAAGCTCAAAATCTCCAAAGTTGATGCTTTGGCGAGTGATAATACCAATTTTTCCCATTTTTCTTTTAGTCATTGTTTCACATACTCATTTTCAATGGCTTTACTTACCTGATATTCTTGTAACTTTTCATTCTTATATATTAGAAAACTTGAGAAAAAATGTGAGAATAATACAAGAAACTCCTGGATATCATTTACCCAGATCCATCTATTATTTATATCTAATCATTCTTTCTCTCTCTCTCGCCCCCCCCCATTTCTCTCTCTCTGTTTCTCTCCCTCTCATGCATGTTTGCCTGTATGTGTATATGCATATTTTTTCTGAAACATTTGAGATTAATATGGAGACTATTCTTTTAACAAAACAAGAGTATTCTGTTACATAACTACAATATAGTTAAAATGAGGAAATTAGCTTTGGTACAACACTATTATTTAATCCAAAATCCATATTAATGTTTCATCAATTGTCAAGATAGAGTATTTTATAGCTATTTGTTTTCCCCTGTCAGGTCCAGGATTTAATCCAGGTTCAGACATTACATTTAGTTGCCATGTGTTTTTAGATTCCTTTCACCTGAAAGAGTTCCTGAGCCTTTGTTTCTTAACATTGAAATTTTTAAGACTACAGGCCAGTTATTTTGAAGAATGTCCCCATTGGTATTTGTATATTGTTTGCTGAAATGGTGTCTGATATTTATATAGCCTCTCCTGCTTTCTTTGGCTTAGAGTTAGCATAATATATTTTTCTCCATCCATTTACTTTTAATGCATATGAATCTTTATATTTAAACTGGGTTTCTCATAGACAATGTATAATTGGGTCTTGTATTTCTAACCTCTCTAAATCTTTCTTCTAAATGATGCATTTAGAGCACTGACATTCGCAGTGATTACTGATATTGTTGAATTAATATCTACCATATTTGTTACTGTTTTCTTTTTTGTTGCCCTTGTTCATTGTTCTTATTTATGTGTTCCGTTCTTTGTCTGCCTTTTGTAGTTATAATTGAGCATTTTATGATTTCATTTTTTCTTCTTTCTTAACAAATGATTTATATCTCTTTTTTTACATTTTTAGTGGTTACCCTAGAGTTTATAATGTGCATTTACAATTAATTCAAGTCCTTTCAAATAACACTTCACAGTGCTTCATAGGTATTGTGAGTACTTTATAATAACACAATAATCCTAATTCCTGCCTCTCATTCCTTTTATCAGTGCTGTCATTCATTTCACTTCTATTAAGCATATAGAAGTAAATATATTTGGATATATACACACATACATATGCTATATATAAGCACACATATTTGAATATATTGCTGTTACTATTTTGAACAGTTATCTGTTAAATCAATTAAGAATAACTAAGGTTTTGATATACTTTCACTTACTCTTTTTGATGCTCTTCCATTTTTTTAATATAGACCTGAATTTCTGACCTGTATTATTTTATTTCTAAAGAACTTCTTTTCACATTTATTAAAAGGCAAGAGTACTGGCAACAAATGCCCTCAATTCTTATCTGTCTGAGAAAGCATTTCTACTTCATTTTTGAAGGATAATTTCACAGGGTATGGAAATCCTGGTTGGTGGCTTTTTTCCTCTTGACACTTTAAATATTTAGCTCTACTCTCTTCTTGTTGCATAGTTTCTGAGAAGTCAAATATGATTGTTATCTTTGTTCCTCTATAAGTAAGGTTTGCTTGTTGTTGTTGTTTTCCCCTCTGGCTGCTTTCAGGATTTTTTATCTTTGATTTTCTGCAATTTGAAAATGATATGCAGAGGTGGTTGGGTTTTTTGTTTTTTGTATGTGTGTTTTTGTTTTGTTTTGTTTTGTTTGATTTTGTTTTGTTTTGTTTTGTTTTGTTTTGTTGTATTTACCATGTGTGGTTTCCCTAGATCTGTGGTTTGGCATCTTACACTAACTTGAAAAAATTCTGTTATTATCATTTCAAATATTTCTTCTGTTCCTTACTCTTTCTTTTCCTTCTGGTATTCCCATCATACGTATACCTTTTGTAGTTGTCCCATAGTCCTTGCATAT
Source organism: Mirounga angustirostris (assembly GCF_029215605.1). NCBI lineage: Eukaryota > Metazoa > Chordata > Mammalia > Carnivora > Phocidae > Mirounga > Mirounga angustirostris. The sequence goes on along the minus strand of NW_026991709.1, from coordinate 50,529,110 downwards.
ACGTTTTTTTCAGTATATTTTTTTTCTCTCTCGGCTTTTCACTCTGGGAGGTTTCTATTGAGATAACCTCAAGCTCAGAAATTCTTTCTTCAGCCATGTTCACTGTACTAATAAGCCCATTTTTGTTTCTGTTACAGTATTTTTGATGTCTAGCATTTCTTTTTGGTATTTATTTAAGTATTTCCTTCTCTATTTGCATTGCCCACCTGTTCTTGCATGTTGTCTGTTTTATCTTTAGCATATAAATTGCACTTGTTATTTTTAAGATTTTATTTATTTATTTATTTTTTAAAAGATTTTATTTATTTATTTGACAGAGAAAGACACAGCGAGAGAGGGAACACAAACGGGGAGTGGGAGAGGGAGAAGCAGACTCCCTGCCGAGCAGGGAGCCCGATGTGGGACTCGATCCAGGGACTCTGGGATCATGACCTGAGCAGAAGGCAGTCGCTTAACCAACTGAGCCACCCAGGCGCCCTGATTTATTTATTTGAGAGAGGGAGAGAGAGAGCACATGAGCAGGGGGTGGGGCAGAGGGAGAGGGAGAGAGAGAATCTCAAGCAGACTCCTTGCTGATCATGGAGTCTGACTCAGGGCTCAATCCCATGACCCTAAGATCATGACCTGAGCTGAAATCAAGAGTAGGTCACTCAACCAACTGAGCCACCCAGATGCCCTTAATTGCACTTGTTTTAAATTCTTAGTATGCTAATTCCAACATCCCTGCCATGTCTGGTTCTGATGTTTGTTCTGTCTATTCCAATTGTGGTTTTGGTTTTAGTTTTGATTTGAGCTATTTGGTATGCTTTGCAACTTTTTTCTTGATAGCCAGACATGATGTATTGGGCCTAACCACTTGTTATAAATAGGCCATTAGTAATGTGGTGGTAGGGTATATGAGAGGTAAAGTGTTTTATAGTCCTATAATTAAGTCTCAGTCTTTTAGTGAGCCTATGCCTCTGGACTGTGAATTTTGCAAGTACTTCTCAGTTTTTCCTCCTCTCTTGAATGGGGGATGGAATGACTAGAGTGGGCTAGAGCTGGTTATTTCCCTTCCCCAAGGACAGTTATGCTCTGATGATACCTCACCAGAATTATAAACTGTCACACTTGTCCTCACTGAGCCTCCAGGAATTTGTCAATTGCAGCTTTTCCTCCTCTGGCATTGGCTCCTACAGAAGCTTCCACTCATTCAACTCTACTCCAGTAAGTTGTGACTCCCAGTATTCACTATAGGTCTCCCTAATCTTGGTGCCAGCACTTTGCCCTGCATCTTCCCATCTTTAGATATAAAAAGAGCTGGTGATTCTTTTAGTTTAAAAAAACGCTTTTTCCTTGTTGTTAGGAGGGAGTGGTGACATCCAAGCTCCTTACATGTGGAACTGGAAACATTTTTTTTTTTTCCCTAATTTTTAAGGGTATGCTGCCTATTGTGGATATTTGAGTCTCCTTAAGAAGTGTTGTGTTTTTGCTCACAGACAGTTCTTTTACTCATGTATCACATTAATCTTTACAAAAATATTTGTTTTTAAGCTATTTTAAGACAGATATAAATTATATAAAGGGCTGAACTAGCCCTTTTCATAAAGGATGGCTTTCTAGCATATAAACTGATTGTCCTGGATGTGAAATAAGTTTTTTTTTTTTTTTTTTTTTAACTCTAGCTACTTAGAACACCTATGTCTCTCAGACCTCTATGGCTTTTGGAGTCTCCATTCAACACAGATCACTGTGTCCTCCCAGGACTATAGAGTCTTGAACAGTGTAGGCACAGCTTAGTATTTGTCAAAAGACAAAGTGACAGCATTACATTTCTAGAATTCCTTTTTTGGGTAGCTTCCCTCTCTTTGACACTCTGTCCTTTTAATTCCTATGGCCATAGCATGCCCAGACTCTAGTTTCTGTTTCTCTTGCTCTTGAGATTCTTATATTCTACTTGGATTCAACCTCTTTACACTTCATTCTGATTGGGCTCCCAGACAGAGTCAGGATAATTCTAAATTTCATTTTGCATGTTTTCCCTCTAAAAGAGATCATGGTCTGTGTGTTGACAGTTGCACAAAATACAAAAACATGCCTCATATGTTTACCTGGTTTTCTAATTTACTGTGGAGTGATTGTTCCATACTGATTAACATACCATGGTTAGAAAAATAATTAAGCTACCCCATTGATCCAGTACTTATTTCTAATACTTATTATTGGAAATTGCCTAATATAAAATATGATTAAAAACATAATACAATGAAACATCTACAACTACACCAAAATCACAGCAAATCTTTTAATGTAGACCAAAATATTACTTCTAAAAGAACAAGTAAACAACAACAAAACAAGTCAATCTGAAAGCCCTTTCTAGTAATACTTGTCTCCAGCCTTTACTGATAATAGTTCTCAAGAGATCAATCTCTTTCAAGAGAGTTCATTCTTCATTGATTGATTTTTTGAAACCCCTCTATCTTGGGTGGGTGGGTGGGGGAAGATCTGCAGAGAAAATTGTTGAAGTTTATATTAAATGTAGCTGCCTCCCAGATCATACAGTATCTTTATTTTACCAGAGAAATCTCTTGTTAAGATTACATTATCAGTGCCATGACCAATTTAAAAAGCTATTCCTGAAATGAATGGATTGATATGCAATTACCTTCTGAGTTAGATTGTTTCAATATTTCTAATCACATGGATAAGATAAAAAATCCACTGATAGAACAATTTATGCTTAAAACAGAATTAATATTTATCCTTCTATTTTTTTTCTTTTAAATCTTGGTGAGTCGATGCCAACTCCTATACCAAACAAAGCATACACAGGCATATATGTTCATTTTAAAATCTCTACACAGCATACACAGGCATATATGTTCATTTTAAAATCTCTACACAAGCAGAACATATATGTTCATTTTAAAATCTTTACACAGTATATTTCTATACACAAATATAAAAGATTTCCAATATTGATAATGTGAAACATTATATTAAAGTTAAAATAGGATATACAAATTGAACCCACTGGAAGTATAACCCTACAATTTTAGAATTATTTGGAAATGTACTTTGTCACAAATAATTTGCCATCTCCTAGAGAATTAGAAACTAAAACATTGGTAAAATACATAGAGGAGGAAAAATAATTTTCCTTCTCACCTTCTAAGTTCTTGACTGAGAACCTCTGTAATAAAAGACAGATAAAGAAGGAAAAAAAAAATGAACATAGAAGTTCATTAACATGTTACTTCACATATATATGGGAGATGCCCAAGGAAAATGAGTAACTCTCCTGGGTGACATAAACCACAAAGATATGCATGCCAGGTGGCAGTGGGGATGCAATTTGGGGAGGTTATCAGATAAAGCAAGGTAAATAAGAGTAAGATTTGTTATATAGATTTAAATCTGTGCTTTCTCCACTATGATGAGTTTCTGGTGAGTTAGTCTTCCTTTCCTTCCTGGTACAGAAAGGGAGACACCATTACAAATGGAGATTTAATGTAAATGTGTTTTACAAAAGGGTAACTTTTACTCTGTTTTCAGAGCTTTTCCTGAATTTGCTGTTTTTCAAAATAATCAGCTCAAAATAATCCTTATGCCGAAGAGGCATATTTGGCATGACATATTCTACAATCCTTCAACTACAATGGAAAACAGAATGATTCATTCATAAATGCATTATCTCTAACATTAATATTATTAAGAAAAAGAGGCAAATTAATTGAGAATATTATCCATCATATAGTACTGAATATTTTGATGGTGATCCCTTTGTCTTTCTACCTGTGTTTATTACAGATAAAGGGATGATATCCCACATCTCAAAAGATGTTTTTTCTTATTATCCCTTTCTCTTCTTCAGCCAGGAATTATTTTTCTGTTTTGTTTCTTTATCCAGAGGAATTGGAAGGCATATACAGCAGCACAGACACAAACAAATGTAAGCACAATAAAGACTCCTGGAAAAAGTTTCCTTCCATGCCTCACTGGCTTTGTTAAAAGATAAACTGAGACATATTAAAAATTTTAAGAGTTTGAACAAAAATTGATACGAACTGGGCAACATCCAATCTAGCAGATAGAAAAAAGCTCCAAGGAGGTGAACATAATGGAAAACTTTTATAGGCAGAAAGTAGCAAGAACAAGGAAGTTATACTGGTGAAAAAGCAGGTTGGTTATTGAAAAGTTACTTTCCTTTAGGTGATAGCAGGCATCTATCAGTGATGATTACCTAACTAGTGATTCCTGATTGACTGGTTTAAGATTCCATTTCTGGGAGAACCAAAGCTGTAATTAAGTCTTGGTTTGGTGATGTTGGGTTTAGCATAATTAACTCCATATTGGGCCTATTGTCTTGTTTTTAACAAGTTACATCTAGTCTACGACTCTACTTGGTAAAGTATTTATATGGTCCAATTTTATTTGAGTAGTTTTCTTTACCTGGATTTGATGTATAAATATCCTGGATCAAATTCTAGGGTAATGCTGCTCTAGAAGCAAGTAAGCAGTTGACAGTTTGTATGTAACCTTGTTATAATAGACTTGTAATAACAAGTATTGTCATGTGGTCCTGGATTGAGGATAATGTAATGGGGATATCACTCTAGTCCAGCTCTGAATTTTGATTTTAAGAATAGCCAAAAGATTCCTTTGCAAGTATAGTAGTCTCCCCGTACTCACTGGAGATATGTTCCAAACCCCCACTGGATGCCTGAAACCATGGATAGTACTGAACCCTATATATATAGTTTTTTTTTTTTCCTATACATGATACCTATGACAACATTTAATTTATAATTTGGGCATGGTATGAGATTAACAACAATAACTAATAATAAAATAGAACAATTATAACAATACATGTAATAAAAGTTACGTGAAAGTGGTCTCTCCCTCTTTCTCAAAATATCTTATTATACTGTATTCTCTCTGTATTCTCCTTGTGATGATGTGAGGTGACAAAATGCCCATGTGAGTAGACGAAGTAAGGTGAATGACAGCGATATTGTAACTCATTGATAGGTTCTGATTCACCTTCTGATGACAGAGGATCATCTGCTTCTGGACCCACCACTGACTGCAGGTAACTGAAACCACAGGTTAGAGAGGGCTACCATGCCTGTCTGTCTGTTCTTTCAGGACAATTTGCCTTGTTCCTAAAATGTGTAACACTCAATACAGGGCTTTGAGTTAAAGGGTGATGATTAACACTTCTCATTTTCTCAACAATTTTACATAATTTCCTCTTTTAGATTTCTCCCCATTTTAATTTCTTCCAAACCCAGACATGTTCTTGATCATTAGCATGTACATTGTACATTTGAAAGAGGCAAAAGGAATGCAGGGTAGAATTGCCTAGTTTTTCCTACTCATAATCATGACTGAAGACTGGTGACAATAGGGAAGGGTGGTGAAGTCGTCCTAAGCCACAGGAAAAACACTCCTGCCAGTAAATTGGGTATTTTCAAAACTGGGCTACTAAAGGAGAACTATAAATGGAGAAAGGGTTCCAAAAGAAGACAAAGACAAATAACGAACAATGAAAATTAAGTTTGCTGCCTCCTCCTACATGAAACATTCCCCAAGTAACAATAAACAGTTCTCTCTGAATTACAAGAGCACTTTGCTTTTTCTTTCATATGCTTTACCAATTTCAGTCTGTCTCATGGTATGGGTATTTTCATGTTCCTCTCCCCATTAGAATATAATATAGTGCTATATCTATATTATTAATCTTTGTCTCTTCCTTCCCATCACATGTGATAGAATTCCATATATTTTGTTGATGTGAAATATGTGCAGGCTGACAGATAGGCTAGCATACAATGAAACATTACTAACCCTTGTATTTATTTTTATAAAGATAATTTAAAAATGTATTATAATAGAAATCCATTGTTAGCAATAAGACAATCACATGTTTAAAACAAAAAGTGTAAGGATGATGTCTCCACCAGATCTTTTAACACCATTCATATTTTGGTATACTGTCTTCTATATCAGGTGCTAAAAATAAAAGAAGAAAAGAAAAAGAAAGAAGGAAAGAAAAGAAGGGAAAGGGAAAGAGAGAGAGGGAGTGAGGGAGGAAGGGAGGGAGAGATAAAGGAAAAAATATTTTACACACACACGTATACCTTTTAGGACTTGGACAGCCTAGAAACAACAAAACAACAACCTTTGATATTTAACAACCTTTGATATTAGAGCCATGTGTTAAATATTACTAGACACTTATGTTGCTCCTCTAAAAATTATCTTGTTTAGACTTTTCCTTTCATGACAACAGCCACCAGTCTTTTTCTTTTTCTCACATGCACCAATTTCATATCCAGTTTCCCAATACCCATTATTATTGTTTGTTTTTTTACCCTTTCCTTTCTGATTTATTTACTTTAGAGTTACCAGTGAATTATTGCAAACATATATTACACACATGTAATACAAAACATTTTGTTCTCCTGTTTTATTTATTCTGCATAATTAAATCAGTACAAATTCTTTGAAAATATTTTATAAAATCCTGACAATAACCTGACACAGTAAAACTTATTATTTACCTTTTGCAGATAAGAGATTCAGGAAATTTTCCAGGATCTTGCTGTTTTCATCTAGATTTCTCAATATACTTTATATATCCTAAAATTCAACTCTAAACAACTTATATTTCAATTCTTAGAGAGTTCTCAATATATCCATTTTTAATACCCATATCTCATGCAGATCCCTTTCACTTTCAAATGTCTCAAAGGCCATCAATCTATTATGAATTTCCTAAATAATTTACTCCTAATTCAGCACATGATATCACTACCCATTACTTCCTAGCACGTAATTTCTATCAAAACCTATGCCCTTGCTACTTTTCATTATTAAATTCCCAAAAAGTGCTCTTAATTCCTTCACTTCCTTTCTACATTGTAGCCATGCTACAGTAATTAATTTTCAATAAGCAAATTCGCTCTCTCCCTTGTTATACCATTATACATAGTCACTTCACCAATCAACTTCATAATCATTTTAGAGTAATTTCTCCTTGCATTCACCACCATACTCTCAGCAAAAAGTATATTTATTCACTCCTCTTCCTTATCTCCCACTTTTCCTCCAGCATGTACTGTGTTTATCAGTAATCACTAAATTGACTCAACAAAGCTTCAGCAGTGATTTCTTTTACATGCGAAATACTGTTGTCTCTTTTAAGTTCTTAGACTACTGAAATTGTGTGTTTGTTACCAGAGTTGACCAGTCTCTCCTTGGTACATTCTGTTGCCTTGTGTGAGTGACACTGATTTGCTTCTTTTTCCCTTTCCTATCAATCTGGTCTTAATCTGACTTCTTGTTTTACTCCCTTTCTCTACCTATGTCTTCAGTATATGATTCCTTAAAGCTATTTCTTTGTCTCTCTTTGCTCTCCTTAAAGAAGATCTAATTTACTTCTGAAATCTAATTTACTTCCATTTCTTTAATTATAGCTGCTTTGATAATGGCATTCAAATTTATCCTTTTGCCCAACCACTCACTGGTGCTTCAAGCATGAATTCCATTTATTTGCTTGACTTTATGTACTACTCTCTTGCTTGTTCCTCAAACACAGCAATCCAAAATGAGTTCTTTATTTCCAAATAAGTTCCTATACTACCCGAGATACTGCCTCTTCTTGGTTCCTGCTTAGTTGATGGTCCATTATTCATAGCTTAAAGTCACACTCACGCACATATTTATTCCCTCGGCAAATGTTTTGTTCCAAGTACTAATCAATGGGTCATGAATGCATGTGAGGGAAAAGATACCTACTGTTTATCAAGATAAAAACTGCAATAATTAATTGTAATATATTCTATGCTCTAGAGTAGATGCACGAACAAAGAACTGCTGCAGTAAAGCAAAGCCAAAGTCATTCTGAATACATTTGTGTGAAGTAGAAACAGATTATCTTTTATTCAGTTGTACTAGACTGCTATCTCACCAGCCACAAAGTCCTATCTTGCCCTTAAGAAACATATCCAAAAAAAAAAAAAAAAAGAAACATATCCAGCTTATTAACAAATATTGGTGATTGATACACTCTATTTAGTGTTCACTAAATGACAGGACCCTGGTAATTGCTTTACAAATAATCTCATTTAATATTCAAAACAACCTGTGGCAAAGGTGCCTTCATTTCTAGTCTACAGATGAGGATTTGGGAACTAGAAATATTGAGTAACATGTTTTAAGATTGCTCAGGTTTTTATTAGTAAACTTAAAGAAAAAAATCCAAATTTGTCTGACCTCAAACCTATGATATAATACACTAAGTTGCCTTCCTGAGTATATCGTTTCACAGATTGTTTTTAAAGACCAAATTACAGATATATATCAAAGCAAAATTCTTTATGCCTTAACTTAGAGTAAATGAAACAGATTAACATACATAGAAGTTAAATAAAAATAAAGAATATTCAAATCACTTGTATAAAAATATATTAAAATGCCATCTGAATTCAGTTCAAAATATTTAAATAAATAAATGTCTGGAAATGCACTGTTAAATATTTATAATTTTAAAATGTTCCATATTGAGACAAGAAGCAAATATCAGCAATTGCTGAGTATTGAAAAATTATTTGTACCACACAAGCTGTAAAATATATTGAAGTCAGTACAAAGGTTTTTCCACTTCATGCTTTTATTTTATTTTATTTTATTTTTAAGATTTTATTTATGGGCGCCTGGGTGGCTCAGTTGGTTAGGCGACTGCCTTCGGCTCAGGTCATGATCCTGGAGTCCCGGGGTCGAGTCCCGCATCGGGCTCCCTGCTCGGCAGGGAGTCTGCTCCTCCCTCTGACCCTCCCCCCTCTCATGTGCTCTCTCTCTCATTCTCTTATCAAATAAATAAATAAAATCTTTTAAAAAAATATTTTATTTATTTATTTGATAGAGAGAGACACAGCGAGAGAGGGAACACAAGCAGGGGGAGTGGGAGAGGGAGGACCAGGCTTCCCGCTGAGCAGGGAGCCCGACGTGGGGCTCGACTCCCAGGACCCAGGGATCATGACCTGAGCCAAGTCAGAGGCTTAACCGACTGAGCCACCCAGGCGCCCGCACTTCATGTTTTTAATAATTAACAAGGAAATACACAAGTAAATATGCAAGAAATGATTTGGAAATTAGAGACTATATTGATAATCACTTTTCAAACCTTTAAAAGGATAAAATAGGATGACAATTTCTATTTTTCACTTAAGGTAAAGAAAACTTCATTGACCATGATCATAGAAATAGTGAAAGAAATATTACTTGGTGAGAGATACCAATGATCTACATGTTTAGTACATAATTGCTAAACATAAAACATACTATTTGTTTAGTATAGAATTTTATGATAGTTTAGGATGGATTGTCAAAGTTTAACAATCAATTGGATTAAGACTGTATTCTATGTGTACAATCTCAGGATTATATAAAAAAATCACCAAACTTAGTTTGGTAAAGGAAATATAATCTTAAGTTATAAAATTCTAAGCAACCAAACTAATTGCAGTATTGATTTTGTATATAACTTTTAGTAGAAAATACAAAACTGGATAAATTTGACATGGAATCAAAAGCAAACAAATAAAACCCTGGAAATTATAACACTTAGAAGAAAAAAAAAGAATAACTTTGAACCATGGCTGGTTTTGTGCAAAGTAGTTAAATATAAAAATATAATGTAGTACTTGAGACAAATTGCTTTTATTGTCCCCTTACACAAAAGCCCAATATTTTCAACATATTTATCTACCAAAAAATAGCATATATAAATACTTTTTTTCATCTTTGATCAATCAATAACCTAAGATCATATGATCAGAAATCATATTACAGGATAAAATTCCAGTTTTAAGTAACAAGAATTCATATGTTCTTAGAAGACTTTAAAATATGGAAAATAACTCAAGATTGTCATTTGTACAATGTCCGTTTCTACAAGGTCAAGCTTTGCAGATGAGCGGACTATTTAAACCAAAGCTCTCAAGTTAAAGATTAAAAAAAAAAAAAGACTCCAAAATTTTAAATAAACTTTCAAGGTCATGTGCTGAATTTGTTATTCTATTTGTATCAGAGCTGAAACTTTCAAACCCTTAGTAGATTGATCATTCCATTATACAACAGTACTCTTTCTTCTAATGCCTGAGAATTTGAGGGTCTAGGAAGGCATATTTACACATATTTATGACAAATTTGGGAGGCTTTTCTCTCATAAAAGGCATTTATCATTTGAATGGTGAGAATATTAATTTAAATAGAATAACATGAACTTGAATACTAACTCTATTCAAATACAATGAAATAATTCTGTACTTGATCTCTCTGGGTACGCTCTTTGTTAAACATATATTGCTTCGGGCGCCTGGGTGGCTCAGTTGGTTAAGCGACTGCCTTTGGCTCAGGTCACGATCCTGGAGTCCCGGGATCGAGTCCCGCATCGGGCTCCCTGCTCGGCAGGGAGTCGGCTTCTCCCTCTGACCCTCCCCCCTCTCATGCTCTCTCTATCTCATTCTCTCTCAAATAAATAAATAAAATCTTTAAAAAAAAAAAAAAAAACATATATTGCTTCATCCATGCCATACACTTGAATTTTAATAGGTCTTTCTTTTCTATTTAAAATAAGTATCCTAATGTGTGGCTTTGCTGATAATTATTTCAAAGTATATTAAGAGTAAAAAATAGAAAAAATAAATTACATTGAATATTTAATAAAGATAATATTCCAGTTTTTAATTATTATTTTAAGAAATATAATTATGCTTAATTTAATGAAAAATGTGTATGGTGTGATGGGTAGGATTTTTTTTTGTATAGTAGTTTGTACAGATTATGGATGGCTACTAAGCCCTATTCTGAGTTTTTCCTTTTATTGTGTGCTCTTCATTGAGCGTGAACACTGGTGGTTTTGTAGCTACTGGCATAACTTGCAAAAACAAATTCTATCACAAGGAATTTCCCCTTTGACCTTCAACTTCTTCTTTCACCCCTGCTGTGATATGCAGGTCTTGCTTTAAAAAGTTCAAAATTGCATTTTGGCATCAATTTGAGAAATATATTCATCAAAAGTATAATAGTTGATAAAGCAGCCATCTCACTGAAAGAGACAAATTTATTTCCTAATGCAGGTGCTTAAAGAGAAGTCATTTTTCTCATGGCCAAAATGTCATGCTATTTACAAATCTTCAGCTAATTTCTTCTTAATATTATAATGTTTATTTTCTTCTGTATTATTTTTTTTTATTTTATATTCTCCTTCCTCCCTCTTCTTTTGTTCCTCTTTTGTTGGCTAGATTTTTGTTTCTTCATAAGCTCTAAATATTAATCACCATGGTAACAAAATTTTGAAAGTTTCTTGCTCTTTTTATTTTTAACAATTAGAAGCAAAGAAAAACTGAAAGGTAACTATAAGTAGGTCTCCAAAGTAGGAAAAAAAAAGAAAATCTTTGTCATCGATGCTAAATGTATTTTAATGTCCCTATGGCTAAACATGCCTACTTACCTTTTCAGGTCATACATAGAATAATCTGATCTCAGAATTGAAACTTCACAGTGTCAGCTACAATCACATGAAAACTTCATGACATTCAGAAGAAATCAGGGAATAACTTTAGATGATGGCACTACTAAATGAGTTTGCTAGAATTGGTCTGGACAGGTAAATGGTTATTTTCAAAATTTGAAAAAAAAAAATTTCCATCAAGAGTGATACCAAAATGAAATCACTGGTCAAACTATGGTGATTTCTGCAAATAAGAAACATTAATGCGGACTGCACAGATAATGAATATACAAAAGGTATTTTTTTATTAAAAAGCATCTTGAATAAATATACACATTATATATTAGTTATTATGAGAGTTGAGTTAAACTTATCCATAGATTCTACCTTTTTAAAATTTAGTTTTAGTTTTATTTATTTCATTTTTACTTTTGCATTTAATATTTAATACATTTATGTCTGTGCATAAACTCTTGTTAACTCTTACTGGAATCTAAAAGAAATAATAATTAAAAAAAGGATTGTTTTCCTATATTGTCTAAAACTCTTTCAGTTATTTTTTCACCACAAAAAACTTGAAAGTCCTTAGGGACTTTGCCCTACACTGTCAATTTCCCAGTAGACAGAATTAAACATAAAAATTGTACACTGAATAATGAAATGTCTGAAATTTTGATTGCTGATGGAAACCATAACAAATCAGAATGCAAATGGAAATATATATACATGTATGTTTATATACATGTTTAAATGTATTTATAAACATGTTTATTTATATGCCTCTATAGACATATATATATATAAATATATTCTTGTTTACTTATAAAACATCTACGCTAAAGTTGGATATTAGAAGCACAATTCATTGTTCTCAAACACAGAAATATTTAGTATTATAGGCAACTTATCTTTTCTCTCTGGCAAAATCCTATGACTCTTTTAAGATCACCCAAATGTCATTATTTAGGGATAACATTCTGATGATTTCCTCCTATCTTTACTCTCATAAATTATGTCTTTCCTTTACCTGCACCTTTTTCTATTAAAATATCAAGCCACATTGTAATTATTTATTTGTGAGTTCATCCCCTCCAAAACAGTATGGATTATTTCAGTCCTCAGACAGTAATGGCATTCCAGAACATATAAGTAAGTATGCTCTTTATGTAGAGTGGAAAAAGAAATATTAGTAATTAATAATTAAGAAAATAAAAAGATGACTGTATAATTAATTTGTTGGTGAGGAAGTTGTGCTCAGCCTCCACAATTCCTAATTCCCAGTTCAGTAAGCTTTTCCTCTGCATTCAGATGATTCAAATGATTGGGGAATAAAAAGTCACTGGTATGAAGTAAAGTGTATCACTCTTTAGACTATGAAAAATTATATGGCTTTTAAAATCATTATTTCACACTGGCCATATTTTATGAATAAAAATTTCATCCATATATATATATGTGTATATATATATATATATATATATATATATATATATATAAAAGAAATCAGCAATAAATGTGGAAATTAAGTTCTCACTATATATATATATATTTTCCTACATATTTTAATATGTCCTAGTATCTCATTTTTAATCTTATCTTTTTTTCATTATCCTGACATTTTCATTTCTGTAATTAGCACTTTCAAATTCATTTTACATATCATTAACTTTTAAAAAATAGAAAATATGTGGACAAAATAATACATAACATATATATATGTGTATATATATATATATATAATGATAAAACAAGTGTAACATTACAATTTTAACCACAAATCGGCTTTAGGAATACATTACATTTCTGATAAATGCCTAGAAAGATTTCTCAGATTGCATTTCTCTCATGCACTTGCAAAAATAATTATCAATCTAGGATCTGAGGGAAGATTCTGCCTAGGATTTATACTCACATGTAAGCAAATTTGCCTTAGCAGAGTCTTAAATTTTGTAATTTTAAAACATGCATGTCTAAGTAACTTTAACCTTTTTCATAATTGTTTCAATCACTTCCCTGCTTTCTGATTTCTCTTTTAATTCCCCATTTATAAACTTTCATACTTATTGACTGACCACTTGAAATTAAAATTGTCTGGATATTATTTTTTATTAGTTCACTGAGACATTTTACTTAAAAATTGTAACTTGATGTCAATTAACAGTATTTTCCTCTCCCTTCTATCAATCATGACCCCACATTACTCCATTTCACTTAATTTCCTAAGCAATCCTATATACTATTATATATTTTTCTCATATCATCATTATCAAAATCATGTATTCATCTCTGTGAAAGTTTTACTACTAGAATTTTTTCTGAGATTATCTCTTTTCTACATTTCTCCATATTTCCATAACATTTAAACATATATTATAAGAAACTGATTTATCAGAATTAAAAATCCAGATGATAACAAAGAATTTCACCTGTATAAAATATGGATTATATATCACATATGTTCATGCTCATATATATCATACTAGGAAAGCCACTGCCTAGGGCATTCATAAGTATAGATATGTAAAAATGCTGTGAGGATTCAGAAATTTTACTCTAAAGTTTTACCAGGGAACTCTGACAACTCTTACCAGCACCTAGGGATACCCCAGCTGTGAGCAAATAGAAAATTTAGGATTTGAGTTTCAATAACAGTCCCCTTAATATCACAAGTACAAAATACACATCATCTCCAAAGAAAACCACCCCATATGGTCTTCATTTAATTTGTGCATCAGAACATCCAAGGTCAACATATTAACACCAGCAGTCATTGAATTTCATTAAAAGGTGTACTTTCAGAAGCAATAGAATTTTTTTAAAAAAGAATCCTTTGGCTCTACCTAATAAGAGATAAAGCGAGACTTGATTTAATGTTCCTATTTAATTAAACACCTTCCATTTGATTTCCTAGGATCAAATGAGAAGAATAATTTGGCTTAATGCTAAAGATAGCTGAAATTAATTGGAGTATAAATACTTTCACCTTGTATTTAGGGGATAAAATCAAAACCCAAGTCCAATGTCTCATTCTGGCTTTCAATGTTCTTAATAATATAGCTTAATATAATGGCTTTACCTTTTCTTTCCAACCTTCTCTACCATTACTGTCTAGTATTAAACTCCCAGTCTTGTCAGGCAGAATTCCTCAGAGCCATTCTAAATTTGGGATTGGCACACTATAGTCTATTGGCCAAATCTGGCCCACTGACTATTTACAAACAGTCCTCCAGAAAAAAAAAAAAAAAAAGTGATTTTCTTTTCTTTTTCTTTTCTTCTTTCTTGCTTTCTTTCTTCCTTCCTTCCATCCTTCCTTTTTTTTACACTTTTTTATGATTGGGGGTGGAAAGAAGAAAATATATGACAGAGATTATATATGACAGGCTACAAACCTAAAATATTTATTTCTGGGACTTTACCTAACATGCATATCTCTTTACCTTCTTAATTATTCTTCCTAGGAAATCATGGTTCTCTCCCACATCTGCCAAGCTCTAATCACAGTCATCCTTTAAGACCAATCTCCATTCTTATCTTTAGTGATCAATAAAAGGGAAACTGTATACATTTGACTCCTATTGCACTAGTTGCTAGTATTACAAAATAGCCCTTTAGTATATGTCCACCCTTTCAAATATATTAGTCTTGATTCTCCAAATAAATTGTATGGTCCTCATGAATTAAGATTGTGCCTGCCCCCAAGAAAACAACAAGAATTTCTTAAATACTTACTGATGAGTACTCACTGACTTTTAAAACTATACCTTTGCAATCATCATAAGCTTATTTTATATGTATCTTATCTACTTAAAAACTAAAAACATCCTCCTTTCTAGCATAGGGGCCCGGAACAGGCAACCCCCAAATGTGCTACAATAGCATATTGATTACTTTGAATTGAAACTACTTGGGAAACGGCTGATACAAGGATATTCAGATCCTCCTCTGCCCCTCTGAAAGCAAGAAATAAATATCCCATATGAAAAGTACTCCCTGTACTAAAAAGTACAGACATCCTTATTACCAGAGATAAGGACTTTAAAGCTGAGAAAGCTGTAGAAACAAACCTTGTTACCTTGTTTTTACTAATCTACTACCTCAGCCCAAATTCTGCTTAGAATTCCTTACTAATTAAAGCTCCCAAAGATCTGTTTTCTTTATCTTATCAATTCCTCACAAATTTATTATCTCTTTGTCTAAAATATATAAAAACTGGCTACCTTGGGTGGTGGTGGGGGTGGAGTAAATAGGTGATGGGGATTAAGGCGTGCACTTGTTGTGATGAGCACAGGGTGATGTATGGCAGTGTTAAATTACTATATTATACACCTGAAATTAATATAACACTGTATGTTAACAAACTGGAATTAAATTGAACACTTATAGAAAAAAAGGAAAAAAAAACCCAACATATCTTTATGAGAAAAAAACATGATTTTTATTCTAATGTTATATAGTTCTTTTGTAATCATGAAACTATGCTTAAATATCTTACATTTAAATGATTAAAGCTATTATGTAAATTAAAAAAAAACTGCCTTCCTTGATCATTTCTTGGTCTCAATTTCATTATTAGGCCTGTGTGCACTGGTAATAAAAGTTTGGTTTGTTATCCTGTTAACCTGTCTCATGTCAACTTAATTCCTAAACTAGCTGGAAGAACTTTGTGGGGGGTGAAGGAATTTTCCCTTCTCTTACATTAGTCTAGAGACACCTCAAAATGCTAAATATATCTCGAGAAAATGTTGAATCTGTTAGGTAGAAACTACACATGATCAGTGGAAGGAATGCCTACATGCAGAGTCCCAAGTTCTTGAAGGGGAATGATAGAGACATGAGTTGGAAGCAAGGATGGTGATTTTAAAAAGCTATACATTATAAGCCCAGGAGGTCAACATCTTGACCTTGTAGCTTCCAAGACTTGGGGCTGACAGATCAAGAGCCACAGGTGCAGAACATGTGCTGTCCTCTTCCACCTCTGCCCCAGGGTAAGCCCTAGACTAACTGTAATGCATTTGCATTTTAATACAGCTGGGCTAATGAAGAAAGGCTGCCTTGACCTTCTGGTACAAACCTTGCAGGGCCAAAAACTCCCTCTTCCAAACTGTGGGAAGAGTTTCCCAAATGAGTGGAAGCAGCCACCAGCCACCAGCCCAGAGAGACCCAATAATATCCAATTTCAGAACAACCCAAGAGGCCATTCTACCTTGACTAACCTGCCCTCTCTCCTACCTTGACTAACTTGTCCTCTCTCCCACCTTGAGAGTGTACTTTTGCTTTAATAAACTAAGTTGTGCTTGCTGCTTTCCTTCTCGCTATCTTTATTTGAGCTCAGATCTCCACCTAAATCTTCTTGTGGGGAATCCAAGGACCAAGATCTCCATTCACACCATGCAGACTCTCACACCTATAACATATCCATCTATTCTTTCTCAAGAAAGGTATTAAGCATAATGTAATGGTTACACAGAAAATATCAATTCATAGTTTCAACTGAGTGTATAGTTGTTTCCTGTGTGTATTAATAGAAACAGGAGATGGCACTGATGATAGAAAAAATCATCTCTATTCAATTCCCAATAGTTTGTACTGCACTGGCTTATTATTATTATTAGTTTTAATTTCAAGTCATATTTTCTTTATGATCTTATATGGATCCTCAAGAAGGATTCACGTAAAAGAAATCAGGAGTTATCAACTAGCAGAATTTCTTTTACATAGGTAGGTTGGGGGATCAATATTTGAGAAATTAAAGAGGGCTTTACTCTAAAAATAAATCAGTTTAAAATATTTTTCTACTTGGGGGCACATGGGTGGCTCAGTAGGTTAAGCATCTGACTCTCGATCTCAGCTCAGGTCTTGATCTCAGGGTCATAAGTTCAAGACCCACACTGGGCTCCATGCTGGGTGTGGAGCCAACTTAAAAGAAGCAAGCAAACAAACAAAACAAAGTGTTTTCCTACTTGGAAGGACTGCCTTTTTAGTTTTTCTCTACACCTTTTGAGAACTGCTTCCCATTTTGCTTTGCTTCCCATTTATGACCCAACAGTATAAGTACTTACTTTCCATAGGGAATTGCAATTAGCCTAGAGAACATTAATCATTGCTGATGTTGAATCTCCTTGAAGAGAGAAAGGGAGACAGACCGTTGACTAATTTTAAGACTCTTTAGGGTTGACCTTGGAATTGCTACAACTAACAACAGTTCTTAGGATGTAGCTTCACATGTTTCTTCATACTTAAATCTGATAAAATCTTCTTTCTATAGTTCAGTTCTTCTGATTTTATTTTAGCTGGCTTTCATTTCCTCAGGCCTTTTATGTTTTCATATGTTTGTCTTTGGGTGGATAGAGAAGTAGTTTAAATTTGTGGTTGGCCATTTTTAGCTGAAAATATAAATCTGAAATTTAGACCATACTGAAAGAAAGTGTATCAATATGATAGAAAAGGGTTAATAAATCAAAAGACTATTGTATCAACCTAATTAAGAGACAATAAGGACCTGAGCTGAGGCAAAAGTACTAGGGATAAATAAAAGAACAGCTACACTCGGGACACATCTGGGAGAAAACCACCAGGGATGGATGATTATTTTCCAAGTCACTTGCAACAGTTGCCTACAGGTGAAATACCCTAGGCATAGAATACAGGCTTGGAATAGAGCATGAGTGACATAATTTGTTAGTGGAGAAATGTATGAGTTAATTTCTGGAATTTCTTAGGTTATGTGTGATTTTAGACATACAGATATTGCTATCCAGAAAGTAGCTGAATATGTGATAAACTCTGGCACAGTGATGGGAGAGATGAGTTTTAGCAAAAAGAAACACACAAGGATCCTATTCTAAACTAAAGAATTTGGCATAGCTTCTATGACCCTTTTTAAGCTCATCAATATTAGGATTATTAGCTATTATTAGCTAGCAGGATTATTAGGATTATTAATTTATTCCATAAAATGCTTCTGGTATTTTCTTGGACATAAATTATTAGCACAAAGAAAAGAGGTAGCAGAACACTTGCTGAGATGAAAGCTGAAAGTAATTTCCTTGACCTTAAATTTCATAAAATAATTTTGTCTGTTTGAGCTTTATGTAAATAAGAA
The DNA here is from genome assembly GCF_029215605.1 of Mirounga angustirostris. Taxonomy (NCBI): domain Eukaryota; kingdom Metazoa; phylum Chordata; class Mammalia; order Carnivora; family Phocidae; genus Mirounga; species Mirounga angustirostris. Next base: position 50,510,502 of record NW_026991709.1, on the reverse strand, counting down.
CATGCATTTTGTAATCTATTGTGGCTTGTTTCTTTTGCTCAAACTATACTTGTAAAATTCATCCATGTGGTTGTAGATAATTGTAATATATTCATTTCAGTATTATACAGCGTATGAATACAACAATCCATTCTTTTGTTTGTGTACTTTTGGGTAATTTCCAGTTTTCAAATATGAAATTTCACTGCTGTGAAGTTCTTTTATATGTTGTGTGGTAAACATTTGCACACATTTCTTCTAGGTATTAATCTATATGTGGAATTTTTATCATAGGGCAAGCACATATTCAGCTTTAGTTGTTACTTCTAAAGACTTTCCCAATGTGGCTGTAATTTACTAACACCAGCAATGTGTGAAATATCTAGTTGTTTCACATTATCAAACCAAAGCAACCACTTCATCAAGGGTGATTTTTCCCCATTACAAAGGCAAGACACTTTTGAATGATCTACTCCATGTCTTGTGAATTATAAAGTTGTATTGGTAAACAGGCACTATCCCTGGGCTCTTGAAACTTTTCAAATACTGGTCCCTCTAATCTTTTTTGGGTGGTAGTTTTCCTCACTTTAGAAAGTTTCCTCAGATATATGTATGGTATGCTATTGAATACTACAAGAGGATCCTCTGCACATCTCCAGATTTCTCTGTGTATGCAGTTCTCTCTTCTCTGGTACTCTGTCTTGTGAAGTCTTTCCATCTAGCTGTCTTGATAACCCTGGACACTCAGCTCTTTTACTTCTATTTAAGGGGTTGGCCAAGCTCAGCCTGGATTCCTCCTCTTTCCCCAGAGCATGGAAACCTCTTCAAGACAGTGAGCTGGGGCATCTTAGAATATATCGGATTTGCTTTCTGTCTCTCAAAGATTACTCTGCTTCGTTGCCTGATGTGGTGTGTGGTCTCAGCCTATTGATAGCTATGCTATTGGCTAGAAATGCCTGAAAGCATTCACCTGGACCAGGTTCCTGGGTTCCCACTTTGGGACCAATTTTGTTGTGGCTGGAATGGCCCTTATGGTTCTTATTATAATTGTAAACCTCCCTTAGTTATATCCATCAGGAAACTTTGAAAGAAACAAGGTTTATTACTCCCAAGTCCTGTAGTGTACATGGCATGCATGAGGTCCCAAAATGAGGCTGCTGGTTGGTGGGGAAGAGAGAGCAAGTGAGCAGGCCCTGCATTCTGCTTTTATGGGGGTTGGGACTGGAAGGCCTAGGGTTCATGGGTTCAACTCTTTATTGGTGAAATTAAAACATAAGAGTGGAAATTAAAACACAGAAAAAAAAAGAAAAAAAGTACCTAAATGGTCAGTTATCTAAATCAACCAAAAATTGTTAAACAAAGGAATATCAAGGGGGCAGCCTGCTTGACTGTTTATCTATTGTGTGGATGGCAATGTGTTTATTTGAGATAGCTGCCTTTAAAATGGATACCTTGGCAATTGAAGCTTAAGTAAGACACTTGCAATACAAAAAAGAAAAACCAATTGTCAGGGCTTAAACTATACCTGATGTTCAGTATTTTCAAAACTATTTAAAAAAAAAAGGAGAGAAGGAGAGAGAGAGAGACAAACAAAGAAACAGACTCTTAACTATAGAGAATAAACTGATGGTTACCGGAGGGAAGATGGGTGGGGGGATGGGTGAAGTAGGTGAGGAGGATTAAGAGTACACTTACCATAATGAACATTGAGTAATGTATAGAATTGTTGAATCACTATATTGTACATGTGAAACTAATATAACACTGTATGTTAACTATACTAGAATTAAAACAAAAAACTTAAAAAAACAAAACCCAAAAAACTATTGTTTCACATAGCTTGCCCAATTTCTTAGTTGTTTTCCACAGGAAGGTAAATCCAGATCCTGTTGCTCCATTTGATCAGAAGCAAAAATTGGATATATTATAGAGTCATTATCAATCATTTCAACATATGTTATAATCTCTGCTGTGAATTTTTTAAATCTATGATTACTTTAAAATAATTGCTTAATTTTCAGTGTGGCATTTTCTAGTATTTTTAAATGTTATTTCTTTGTTATTTCCATTTTTTGTTCATTACGGTGTTCAGAATGTTTACATCTTTACAATTTTTAAATTTACTCTTTTGATCAACTTTTGAGAGAGGAATATTAATGTCTCCAATATGATTGTTGATTAGTCTATTTTTCTTTTCTTTATTTTTTAATTTTTGCTTTATATATTTTTGAAGCTATGCTTTTGGGATGAATACTGACCTAGAATCCTACTGATGGATTAAATTCACTATCATTGTAAAATAACCCTTGTATTAATCAGGATTCTCTAATATATTATATATTAAAAATATAAATATATATGTGTATATTTATATTAGGAATTGACTTACATGAATATGGTGACCAAGAAGTCCATGATCTGCTGTCTACAAGCCTGGGATCCAAGAAAGCCAGTGGTATAATTCAGTCCGAGTCTAAAGGCCTGAGAACCAGAGGAACTGATGTAAATCTTAATTGGAGGACCTGAGAGGATGAGATGAGATGTCACATCTCAAACATGCAGGCAGGAAACAAAAGCTTCCCCCATCAGTTTGCTCTATGCAGGCCCCCAATGGATTAGATGATACCTACCTATGTAGGGGAGAGCAAACTGTTTAGTCCACCAATTCAGATGCTAATTTCATCCAGAAATACCCTCACAGACACACCCAGAAATAATATTTAGTCTGATATCTGGATACCCTATGATGCAGTCAAGTTGACACATGAAATTAACTATCACAGCCCTTTTTATCTGTAGTAATGTTCCTTGCCTTATATTTTACTTTGCCCAGTGTTCTACTTGGACTAATTTTCTGCTTTATTTAGCATTACTACAGCTACTAGGTTGATCCATCCAGTTACTGTCCAGTTACTGTTTCTTTCATCTCCTTTCTTGGTCTTTCTTTTTTTGAAGGATGTATTTTGCTGGTTATGTAATTCTAGATTGGTGCTTTACCTAGATAATTTTTTTTCAGTTTATTCAGATTTTCTAGTGTTCCCAGATGGAAGTCTGCCCCAAGATATCTTATCTCACTTGTAACTGGAAAGTGGACTGTATGATTTTATTTTCAATTTATATGTCCAATGAAGAAAAAAGGAAGTCTCTCCTGTTTTGTAATCTAATCCCTCATCACCTTCTTCATAATTCTTTCCCTCTGAAAGCAAAATTATCACTCTTGTTTTCTGAATACACTATTTTATTGCTTCTATTAAAATGGATGTTTTTCAATTATAATTTCTATCTGGTTATTTTTCTACATATGAATGATAGTGATTTTATAGTTTTTATTTTGTATTTGGACAGCTTTCTAAAGCACTATTAATTTTGTGAATTTCTCTATTCCTCTTAATTTTGCAATTATATGTATACATTAATCTGTGCAGTAATTATATCTTTATAATTATGACTCACCTTATATCTTTATGTTTATTCAAATGTTCTTTAAATCAGACAATGTTCTCCCCAAAATTATTTCTAAGTATGTCACCATTTTTTTTTTTCCTGAGGCTCTTCTGAATATTTTGTTAAAAAGTTTTCTAGGTTGGTATTAATGATAAATAAAAAGCTGTTTAAATTTGGAGTACTTATAAATTCATCAACTTTATTCATTATTTTTGCTGATTGTTTTTTTATTTTATAGGTAGATAATTATGTCATTGATAAATATAATTTATATTTATTTTGATATAACATGATTAAGTACATAATTATTCATATATCTTTATATAGTTGCCAGTGATACAAAATTTCATTTCAGAGATTCAAATATACAAGAATGGGAACTTTTTTTAAGTGTTTGGAAACTCAATTTGTTTTATGAATCATCATTCCTGTCAGATATCAAAACTTAATCCAAATCAATGTTGGGCTCCATGAATATTGATCTTTTCCACCATTTTCCATGAGGACTGATAGAATGTCAAATCTTTATTAGGATGTATAGTGAGGACCACTGGACTTTTCCTTTTTGCTAGGCAGTTTTCTACATTGGCATCACTTAGAAGGTCACTGTTTGAGTATGTGTCATTATACCATATAGTCAAGCATACCAGTATATTGCTGCTGAGTTACCTTGGTTCATAACAGCAATTTTTATAAATTCAGAAAGCATTCTGGTTCTTCAGTGCCATGGTTGGGCATAATGAAATCACTGGTTCTTACTCAACACTGGGGGTGAGAAAATTCTGTGGATTTAAGGGTCCTTTACATTGGAGAACTATTTCTCCCATTGAATGTTTTTACAACAACCAATCCACCCCAGGAAGTGATAGAGATGTTCCTTACTCTTAGATTCCAGAAAATTGTTACAGTTCTGCAACCATTCTCACTAGCATGTTCTATTTCTCAGGGACCTCGGATTTTCTGAGGTTTCAGAAATTTCTCAGAGTAAGAAACCTCTATATATTCTTGAGTTAGAGAAGTTCTGACTCATTAGAATTCTTTACAATTCAATGCCTATGCTCTAGAAAACTTTCTGTCCCACTGAGGCCTTAGGCTTTTCAAGGGCAGATTGAATCACTGACTTTTCTATCTACCTCTGTTTTCCAGCATACAATTCTTTCTCTAAAGCATCAATTAATATATATATAAAAAAATACCGTCTCACTCATTACACATCTATGCTTTGCCTTAATTTACAGGTGTGCTTTTTAAAAATGTTATAGAGCAATTATAATGATCAACATTGTCATCATCATTATTATCTATTGGGCACTTACTTTGCTCTAGATTTTTGAGTACTAGGCAATTGTAGAATCTGAAAATTATTAATACTGATAAAATTTCACATATATGCATGTGTGTTAACAATTAGTATGCTAAGACCTTTATACTTACCATTTCTATATTCATATACTCCACTTTCTCTATATTAAAAAAACCCATCTTTACCTATATTTTTGAACTAGAGTGTTCTAATTCATCTCTGCATAGGAAGGAATTTAAAAGAATTTGACTTCAGTTATTTTAATCACCAGACCATTCTATTACTTTGGTTAATATAAGACCTTGGCTCACCATTATACAGGTTTTTTACTATATGTTCATTTTTTGGTAATTAAATTAAACCTTATGCCTCCATGTAAAATCTATAGATTTTTCTTTATTCATGTCACTTCATTATTTAGTAAAGGTATCATTTTTTGGCCATACTATTTCATTCCTGGGTTTGTAATTTAGTATAAGAGTCAGGTCAAATACTACTTCAAAAAAATGTCTTGTTTTGGGCGCCTGGGTGGCTCAGATGGTTAAGCCATCTGCCTTCGGCTCAGGTCATGATCCCAGCGTCCTGGGATTGAGCCCCGCATCGGGCTTCCTGCTCAGCGGGGAGCCTGCTTCTCCTTCTCCCTCTGCCTCTCTCCCTCCTCATGCTCTCTTCCTCTCCCTCTCTCTCTCTCTCTGTATCTGTGTCTCAAATGAATAAATAAAAAAAAAAAATCTTTAAAAAAAAAGTCTTGTTTTGTTTTCTAAAAACATAAGTTTTCATAATATTTTCCATAATTACTTTTTAAATTTTGAGTTATAAACTGAAAATATTATTGAAAATGCCCTACTGTCTTCTAGTATTTACCAGTACAGGTGGGATATCTTTTGAATTTATTATCTCTTTCATAATTTTACTTCATTTTTTTCTTCTCCAATATGGGCAAAATGTTTAATCTTACATTCTATGTTAGTTAGGATTTTCTTATCTTTTGCATGGACATATTACTCATGTAATTTGAGTTTTCTTATACTCCTTTCTTATTTCCCTGAATTTTCTTTGTATCTTCTTTATAATCCCTGAAGGGGATTATCTCTTAATTGTCATCTCTGAGAGTCAGGTAGACTTCTCATTCCAGTATTTCTTCTTATGGGTGACAGCTCTAATTTTCAAGGAAGTCATCTTGTCTTTTTCATTGCTTTTTGCATTGATTTTGCATTGATTTTGCATCTATAAGGGCACCCAGATCACTCGCCAAGGCTTCAGTCAGTTCACTGCTGTCACAGAGACCATCTCCCTGCTGGTGGGGTTCTCCCTTAGTCAGGTGCAATACCTGAATCTCAACAAGAGGACACCAGCAAGCTATCCAATGAGGAATGGCTGATGGACAAGACCAGGAACACATCTGCAGTGGCTGACTGAGTCCTACAGCCTGTCTCTGATAACCGGGCAGTGGCTACTGGAACCTGTATAACGACAGAGACCTATGCACCTGGGCTAGTCCCGTATAGAGCCCGCTGACGCGGGGCCCAGGCTTCCGTGTCTACCCTGCCAAGAGCAAGGGCCCTGTAACTGGCCAAGGAGGCGCTGGGTGAGGGACACCGAACAAGTTCGCCTGCAGCTCGCGCCTAGCCCGTTTCGGCCAGAACTGCTGCCAGAGCTCCTTCCACGCTCACTTCCCGCTCCTGCGCGCACTCATAAAGAGCTCCTTTGGAGGGCCTGCTTTGCATGTTGTGACAGCTGCTACATGGTGACAAGTGGCAAAGGTAACCTGGTCACCATGTGACCCTTCTCCAAGGGCCGAGTGGTGACCTGCACCATGGCCACCGGTCCCGAGTCAAAGCTGCGGTCTTGGCTCTCTACCTCCTGAGGACCTAGTGGGCGGCGGCGGCCACAGGTGATGAGGATGGAATGGACGGGGGGGAAGGGCTTGGAGCTACCGACCGAGGCTTGGCTGCTCTCCGCTCCGCGCGGGCGGCTCCACCACTTACCGAGTCAGCTCCCGCCGGCCCGGACGCGGGGCGGGCGAGAGATCACGGAGGACGAGCTTTCTGCTGAGGCGCAGCCGCGTGCGTTGTCCTGGGGGCCACGCTCCAGCACACTGCGCATGCCCGCGGGTGCCTCCCGCCCTGGCTCCCAGCAGGCTTGCCGTTCTGCCCCCACAGACCCCGAACGCAGCGGGCTGCTGAGGAAGCTGCTCCATCGGCGTTGGCCTGGGCGACACCAGCCTGGGCCGCTGTGGAGGCGTGCACAGGGATGACGTGCCAGAGGCCTGGTGCTCCGCGGCCCGCTGACCCCAGCCTGGGTGCGGGCACAGCGCTGTGTATCCCCGAGGTGCCGCTGCGGGAGGTCCTGGAGTGCACCAAGATGGCCCTTTTCCTGGAGGACTGGAGGACTGCGTTGTCACCGCCTGCCGCGGAGGGCCTCATCCTCAGTTGGGCCGGGCCAAGACCTTCACAGTGAGGAGAGGGGGCCCAGGCAGGAGGAAGGAAGCTGGTCCACGTCACCCAGCAAGTCGGTGGTAGAGGGCATCTCCTCCCAACCAGGTAACTCGCCGGGCAGCACAGTGGTGTGAGGCCATGGATGTCGGGGTCCCCACCTCATGCTTCAGCCTCCTATCTCTGATCCTACCGGTTGACCTCAGTGACCAATTTATTAACAAAACTGACCACAACCCATGACGTGCTATCCCCATTTCTGCGCACAAATTCAGGGACAGAGGATCCCCAGACTGGCCCAGACACACACTGGGGGTATGCAGTGGCAATGTGGCCTCAGCTTATTCTCATTCACTGCCAAGAAAAATGACCCCTTTTTCCTCTCCTTCCCTGTCCCCAGCATGCCATTCCTGAGGGAGAAGAACTCCAAGAGCCCAGCTGTGTGTGCACCTCTCTGTCCACTGGGCAGAGCAGGGGGTGGTCTATCCTTTGCTACTACTGTCTGTGTTTTCCAAGAGTATTAAATTATGGAAACCCCTGTGGCCCCTCCTCTTTTCCCCCCACCTCTCATTTATATTAAATTTCTCTGTTTTTGAAATTGTATTTTTAATATGAATTTCCTCTGGCTTTTCAGGATGATTTGTCTTTTCCATATGCTTCAGTTTCTCCCACATGCTTGCAATTTTAGGCACTTGCCAAGAGATTAAGTGATTGATACAGCTTTAGAAAAGCTCCTAGAAGGGCTTGGTTGCTGACAATGTCCACTTTGCAGCTAAAGAGAAGTTTGATGTGAAGAGGTCATGTGCATATTTATAATATTTAGAAGGATTCACATAGACTAGCTCCACAGGACGGATAATCCTAACACCTTCCTCCTGTTCTCTAAACCAGTGGATTATATAGAAAGGAAGAGAAGGGGAGGAGTGGGGGAGGGAAAACAAATTATGGTGTTCTAAGACTCTTCTTACAACACCTTTCTGTCTTTTGACAAATATTACTTATAGAAGACAAATAACTATGTCCATCCTGAACCTTACTTAACTTATCCATAATCCTGACATAGGACAGTTTGACAATCGGTCATAATATCTCTGCACCTCTCACTGCTCTGCATACATAAATTCTGTATCAATTTGTCCCTCAATAACTCCACCTCCAACCCTGCCAGCTATTCTCCTGGCCTCTGCTTATGTTCTTCTCCAATTTGTTCTCTACATCAAGGTCAATATATATTCATCTAAAGTATAAATCCATATATGTCATTTATTTGTTGAATATTCTTTATTGGCCCACCTAGTAACCTAGTAAACCAATAAAAATGGCACAGGAAATGAAAAATGACTATCAATCCAATCTCATCTCTTCTTCCTAAGTAACTGATGTGTACCTATTTACACATAAGATTTGCTTATCTCTTAGGTATGTACACTATTTATACTACAGTGATAGTGCCAAGAAGTGGATGGACTTGGAGAATTAAGTCCTGTAATCTCCATTAATCCATCCATTACAATACCCCAGAATATACAATCTATGTAAATACAGGGTAATTGCTTTGCTCAGCCAGCTTCAAAACAAATCTTATCATCCTCTCCTTCAAACCAGATCACCAGCCTGACAACTGCCAACCTGGGATTGTTAAATCTCACAAAAATTGGAACTCTTAGCCAATACCAAAGTTTACTAATACTTCAAAATTTCAAAAGTAACAGTAAATTTGAAACATAGGTGAAGAAGTGTGGAGAAGTGCAGGACTTCCCACAGGCTCCCCAGATTTATTTCTTGCTATGTTAGGATATTTTCTAGTTTGGTTTTAACATCTGTGACCCCTAAGTGATGCATGTAGGTCATCATTTACACTAAAGGGAACTTTTGTTCATGAAACATCTACAAGTTATAACCTGGTAATTACATAGTTTATATTACATTTCTCAAGTTGTTTCATAATAGATCCTAAGATAACAAGTTTATTCTCCACACGCAGTCCTGAACAGGCGAAGCACAGCTTGAAAAAGCATTTCAAATCTAAGGATTTACCCATTACTAAGTACCACACATGTGTGATTACCAGAAGGGCTGTAATTTGTCTGTTTACAAAGGGATTGGACCAGGTCATTTTTCTTTTTTGTAGCATCCCTGTAGGTAAAGAGACAATGGTCTCTTGTTTCCAACATTTTGTTTTTCACACACTATCTCCTGATATGTAGAAATTTCATAGCATCCATGGTTGATTGTATGATTGTTTACCTGTCCATCTCACTGCCATTAATTATGATATACATGAAATTCTACAGCATATGGTTTTGTATAGGTGCTTTATAAATGTATAATTGAATGATCATTAGGATCACAAAATTTAACCAGCTGGAATAACAGAGGATGAATGTAGACCCTGGCATTTCTGATATTTATAGCGCTATCTGCTCTTATATCAAGACTACTTTGGGATTTATTTAACATAAAGTGATAATAGAAATTATTAAGTGCATGGATCATTTATTTGTCAGTTATATTCAAACATTTTAAAAGAGGAACTCCTACATTTAGAGAGGGCAGCTGCCTTTAAAATGGCATATTTATAGTGATGCCTGGGTGGCTCAGTTGGTTAAGCATCTGACTCATGGTTTTGGCTCCTGTCATGATCTCAGGGTCATGAGATTGAATGCCATGTCAGGTTCCACACTGGGCATGGAGCCTGCTTAAGATTCTTTCTCTCCCTCTGTCCCCCACTCCCCACGTGTGTTCTCTCTCATTCTCTCTCCAAACAAACAAACAAAAAACAAAAAAACAAAGGGGAAAAAACAGAAAATGCTATTTTTATAGGAAAACCCTCTACATTTTCCTATCAAGTAGTATATATATATATTTAATACCTATCTGCCCTGTGTTATAAGGCTGTGTTTCTGATTTATCATGTGAATTAGGCAGGAATAACTTCTTTGTACTAACAGCAATATCTATGTAGATCTTTTCCTTTTTCATCTTTTTTTTATCTTTGATCAAAACTCATGATATTTGAATTCAAGTATTTTGACTGAGAGAACTTACTGTTTAAAAAACCCAATGCTCCAGTAAAACATTAATACGAGAAAGGAAATGTCCATTGATTTGACAGTTTCCTTGTTAATATAAAATCATTTACAATTTCTATTTCTTAAAAAAACTTCAAATAACTGTTTTGATTTACTACCACTTTTTGAATAATATATTTGCAAAGAACTTGTGATACTTGTCAAAATAAGAATATTCTGTGTTGTTTATCAATTATTTTATCCCATTTTACATAATTACTCTGTAAACTTCTGTTTTTTCTTATTACCTCTTGATTCACAACTTTTCATTAAATTAATTTGGATAGATACCTATATATGTTTGTATGTATATATGTGTATATAAACATATTAGCATATATGTTGAATATTGAAATATGGATTTTACACAGTGAAACTTATTTCTAATATGAACTTATAAACAAAAACCATTTTATTGAGCAGGAAATCACTGCTGGATTTTAATATTCAATCAATACTGTCAAATTGAGTAGAACATTTTTTAGCAAGTGTTCATAAAGAAACATTGTTTTCAGTTAGAGATGTTATTTTATTTCTATAGTAGTTTAGAATATATAGTTTTATTTTTGAGATTTTTTTTTTTAATTTATTTATTTGACAGAGAGATACATAAGTAGGCAGAGCATCAGGCAGAGGGAAAGGGAGAAGCAGGCTCTCTGCTGAACAGGGAGCCCAATGTGGGGCTGGATCCCAGGACCCTGAGATCATGACCTGAGCCGAAGGCAGCCGTTTAACCGACTGAGCCACCGAGACGCCCCATAGTTTTATTTTTGATTCACATTGAGTCTTTGTAAATTTTTCCTTATTCTCATCTTATTTTTTAAAAGATTTTATTTATTTGAGAGAGAGAGAGCACAAGCAGGAGGGAAGAGTAGAGGGTGAGTGAGAGGAAGAAGCAGACTTCCCACTGAGCAGGGAGCCCGATTCGGGGACTCGGTCCTGGAATCATGAACTGAGCTGAAGGCAGACGTTTAACCGACTGAACCACCTAGGTGCCCTCTTATTCTCATTTTAAAAATGAGGAACTTTGGTTAGCTTACAGTGAAACTTGTGCTTATTTTGATTTTCAAATACTGATTTATTTTTCTAATCACAATTTGATGAAGTTTAGTCTATGTGCCTCTTTATAAAGGCACAAAGAACAGTCTCTGGAAAATAACTAAAAAGATTTGTTTTGAAGGGGTGCCTGGGTGGCTCAGTTGGTTAAGGAAGGATCTGACTCTTGATTTTGCCTCAGGTCATGATCTCAGGGTTGTGAGATCAAGCCCCAGACAGGCTCCATGCTCAGCACAGATCCTGCTTAAGACTCATTCTCTCCCTCTCTCTCTGCCCCTCCCCCACTTGCCCATGCTCAACCTCTCTCTCTCTCTCAAATAAATAAATTAATAAATAAAATCTTTTTTTTTAATTTGTTTTGAAGCCTTACACATAAGTACTATGGCTTATCAAATCTGTTGAGATCCCAGTCTCCTTAATATTATAAATAAATAAGGCAACTAATTAAAGAGCTCTTTTGTTAGGTGTCATTAATAGGTAAGAGGGTAGGGAAAGAGGGCAACAGACAGGGAGAGGAAGGGTGAGAGAGGGAGAGAGGAGAGGAGACAAGTTGGGAAGGGAGGAGAGGAGAGGGAAGATTAGGCAGGAAATAAGACAAATGAGCATACATGAGCAAGAACAGGAGAAAAATGAAAATTTCCTATATAATTAGTAAATAAAATCAAAACTATGACTAAAATCTCAGAAGAAAACAAAATTCAAGGCACAATAGTAAGCAAGTTTCCTCTTGTCATGGCTAATTGTCCTTGCTAAGCTGATACAGAGAAGAACTATATTTCCATGCAGAAGGCATAAAGTAAAAAAGTAGGTGGGGGGCGCCTGGGTGGCTCAGTTGGTTAAGCGACTGCCTTCTGCTCAGGTCATGATCCTGGAGTCCCTGGATCGAGTCCCGCATCGGGCTCCCTGCTTGTCAGGGAGTCTGCTTCTCCCTCTGACCCTCCCCCTTCTCTTGTGCTTTCTCTCATTCTCTCTCTCTCAAATAAATAAATAAAATCTTTAAAAAAAAAAAAAAAGTAGGTGGTGTATCTAGGTGTTACATCTAAGATTTTCAACATGAGTATATATTTTCTGAAAAGCAGTAATATATCCCTGATGCCTTCACAGAGATGATGGATGGTATCCCTTGAATCAACAAAACAGATGTACCCATCCATTTCAAAACTTAATGCAACTTAAAAAACGCAAGAAAATCTAACTCCTGGTAATTTAGCAGCTTAGCACACCTTTGAGACAAGACAAAATGAATAAGAAGGAAAAGTAAATTTTACGATATTTTTTCACTTAAAAATAATTTATTATATAAGTATAGTTGACATATAATATTATCTTAGTTTCAGGTACACAACAGTGATTCCACAATTCTATACATTACAAAATGCTCACCACATTAAGTGTGGCTACCATCCATAACCATACAATGTTATTACAATATTATTGACTATATTCCTTATGCTGTACTCTTCGTCTCCATGACTTACTTATTTTAAAACTGAAGTTTGTACCTGTTAATCACCTTCACCTTTTTTGCCCATTCCCCTATCACCACCACCCACCCACCCCCACCCCAACCCCGCCCCAGGCTACCATGAGTTCTTTGTATTTATGCGTCTGTTTCTGGTTTTTGTTTGTTCATTTGTTTGTTTTTTAGATTCCACATGTAAGTGAAATCTTATTGTATTTGTCTTTCTCTGTCTTATTTCACTAATATATAATACATTTTAGAGGCTTCTTTGTTGCTTTTGTTTTCAACCTCCTAATTGTGCATTATAGCAAAACATCAATTTTGTTAAGATATTTATGATAAGCTTTTAAATATTCCAGTGTCTTTCATCTAAAAGAATCAGGTGGTGCTTTGCAGATGACAGGATATTTGCCTTAACCACTCCTCAAGTGAAGTTATCCTTAGATTGTACAATGTAAATTTCTTTGCCAATTACATTTCAGCACTTTGAAGACAAACCTACCAGTTTGAAATCACAACAGGACTTTTACTGGATAAAATGTTATCATCTATCTTGAAGTGCAGCTAGAACACTGAAGCTAAAATTATTTTATATACTGAAAATAGTATTGATTTATCTGGCTAAAGGAGTATAATTAAATATTCACTATTTCATTACTTATCAAGCAAACTAGCATATTCCAAGTAGAAGAGATAAATAGGTATATTACCTACTATTATAGGAGGTGCACCTGCATCTTTTGGTTTTTGATTATACCTAAACATTCTTTTTTCCCCCTAAATATTCTTAAAGCACATTTTTATGATTATAACCTGTAGATACCTTTTTTCATGACAAGTATATAAAACTATTTGTTATATTTTCTGAACCAGTAACAAAGTTGTTAAAGGTATATATTCAAATTTTGTAGCATAAACACCATGGCAAATAATTGAGATTGTTTGTTTAGTCTTATTTTTTTTTTTTTAATTTATTTATTTGACAGAGAGAGAGAGAGAGCAAAGCATGGGGAGAGGGAGAGGGAGAAGCAGACTTCACTGAGCAGAGAGCCAGCCCAAAGTGGGGCTGGATCCCAGGACCCTGGAATCATGACCCAAGCCGAAGGCAGACACTTAACTGACTGAGCCACCCAGGCACCCCTGTTTAGTCTTTTTCAACTTGTGCCAACAGATGAAAATTTGGTTATCTAACATTCAGAGTTATTTCTACCTTATAGTTTACTTTATGAATTAAGTAGATAATAATACAATAATGGTGTTTTTTGTCATCATGGTCTACTGTCTCTCCAAGTAACTTTTAATTGAAGTCTTAATGAGACCTATCTGTTTTCTTTACATTTGTAGATCACTAGAACCTTGATATATAATGAGTGTGCAACATGGAAAGGCATATCTGAGAAATACAGAGGGTTAGCTAAATTTACATATGTTGAATCCAACTTCTTTTTATCTGCATTTATTAAATATCATGTTTTCTTTCACTTATATTAAGCCTTTTAACATTTCTGCACCAGTAATCCACTGACACACCTTTCATATTAAGTTATTGATAACATCTTTGGATACATGCCTATTAAGATTACCTCCCTCCCTACCTAAGCAATTAAAATGAACTTTTTCTAGTGATGAGATTTTTACTCCTACTATGTTGGAATACAGTTTGATATTTATTATCCATGAGACCAGAGTGAGTTTTAAACTAGATAAAACATGTTCTTCTCTTCTTAGTTAAAAAAAAAAAAGTTTTTTTTCAGTTTTCTATTTCCTGTGTTCATATTGCAGAATATATACCAAACCACATTCTGTTCAGTTATGTTATGATTACTAGATTCTTCTTACACATGTCCATTAAGTTTATTTCCTCATTTAATATATATTATAATGTGATCACAACAGATCTTCATGGTGTTTTCAGATTATATAACAATTGTTTAATGAAATATTCTGATTTCCCAAATTTGACAGAAGGCTTCTGACAGTATCACACTCACACCAAACCAGTAGAAAGCCACATATATGCTGTCCCCATAGAAGCTGTGTCATTTATGCTAGTTCTTACAGAGACATCAGACATTTCTGTCCGTAATGAACTAGGGACAGTAGCTGGTGATTGCTCATTGACTTGAATGAGACAGCCCTCCCGGAAGCCATTTTGGTTTCCTTGCTTCCTTTTGTGTGGACAGAAAAATCTAATTTAAGACCTAGAAGTAAGTGAGTCCTTGTCATTTTATTTCCTGATTCATCACCTTATATTGGATAGACTTGGAGTTATATTCAAAATGATATTATATAACTCAATGAAGCACAGCATAACCTGTCATATCCTAATATAATAAGATATGATGTATTGGAAATCATTTAAAGCAATCACTTCATTTCAGGTTGGGTACCTACTATTGATTCATGTGGATTCTTATCCTGAATTAATTTTGATAAGATTGAAACAATTGAAACAATGCTATTAGGATAAAAACTCATCTCAAGTCTTTGTAAGTTGACTGAATGTTTTCATGTATTTGCTACAGCTTTATTAGTCCCTTGAGTGTATGTAAACACCCACTTTAATAATAGAAGTATCTTGTATACATCCTTCCTTGTCACCTTTTCTTCTTGTTTGCTGTATATCATTCTTTATTTTAATTTTTTCTATAGACATTTGAATGAACATGGCAAAAATTCAGTAAAGAGAACAATGATGACATGCCATATATAAATATTATTTAGGGATTTTTTTTAAACTACTGCAGTCTTACTGGATTTAGGATGATATGAGGAAGCATATTAAATCTACAGTAATGGCTAAATTGTGGTAAATAGTAAATCCCTTTAAAAAGAAAGAACTAGTCCAATGTAATTCTCCTGGCTAAGTTTAAGTAAATACATTATAAACAATTTAGTATTTCATTTTATTAAAAAAATATGTAAGCAATTAAATTCTTTGATTTTATGAATGAAACTTATCAACTTTTTAGACCTGGCATTTCCCATGTGGAACAAAAGTGCAAAAGAGTGCTTAAAGGATGGTGTGATATTTCTCAAAGATTATTTTTTTGGTTTGATTTTGGTTTAGTTTGTTAATTTTTCTTTTTTCTTCATGAAGGGAAAAGACAGGATACTCTTCTCCTGCATATGACATATTTCTATATGAAGATAGATATTTCCAGAATTTCTAGAACTAACCATGAAACATAGTAGGTCCATGTCAATTATAGTCTTGTAGTCTTATTCCTGCTTTTCAGTTGTTTTCTTCTGAAGTCTTTGAAGATACACTTGTATGCTGAAAAAGCATGAAGCCTAAAGTAGCACTATATCTATTTGGGAATATATACTTAGAATATAAACTTTCTCAAGTTTCTTCAAAAATAGAAACATTATGAGGTGTTTTTTGTTTGTTTTTTGGACACAAACAGATTCTGTGGTCTTTATACATTGTTCTTTATCCAATAAAATGATACCATCAAAATAGATAGATACATGGTCTAAGGTGAATTTAACTCCTCCTAAGTGATCTCATTAGCATAAACTATCTAGGGGTTCACCATAGGCCAACTTTTTTGCATAAACTCTCCAGTATGGTCCCTGGGGGCCCACTGTGAATAACAAAGATAACTCTGGAAATTTCATTTTATTTCATTCTGGAAATTTCAAGGGTTTAGAGGCTTTGTCCCTGGACAAAGACCTATTTTTCTTTTAATTGTACAACAAATATTTATTAGCTTCTATAAATTGGGAAAGATTTAACTTTTGTTCCTCAGTTTCATCACTTTTAATATGATAATATTATTAGTACTTCTATCAAGGAGCTATTGTACAATTTAGATAAGTTATTATGTAGAATATATAATTAATATATGTAAAACATTTAGAATGGTGCCTGGCATGTATAAGCCCTATTAAAATGTTAATAGTTACACTAATCATCATATTTATTTAATAATAACAAATATTATTGTCATTTCCTAAAATGAAGTGATTTTTCTCCATAGTCAAATGCCATGCAAATAGGATAACAACAAAAGTTCTCTTTTAAAGCAAGTGAATTTGGTTAAATGAAATATCCTATTGGGGCTCAGTTGGTTAAGCCTGGGACTCTTGATTTTGGCCCAGATCATGATCTTGGGGTCCTGGGATAGAGCCCTGTCTTGGGCTCGTGCTCAGCGGGGAGTCCTCTTGGAACTCTCTCTCTCTCCCACCCCACATTTTCTCTCTAAATAAATAAATAAAATCTTAAAAAAAGAAACCCCTAAAAAAAAAAGAAATATCCTGTAAAGAACTTATAATTTGTATTCATTAGAAAAAGTAATCACAATAAACCCTTTAAACAAATACATATATTTGTATTAACATATACATTAATATTATCTATGGATAATATTAGCATGCACATCCATATTATCCATCTCTGTGATTATAACAGTATAAAAATCCCATCCCAGATGCAAAATATCCTTATAATATGTAATATCCTATATACCATAGAGGAATGGTTTTACATCCAGGTCAGGTGACTGATTTTGAAGACAGTTTAAAGCTATCATTTTATGCTATTCTTTTGTGGCTTTGTTTAGCGGTAAATGGTGGGGCACCTGGGTGGCTCAGTCATTAAGCGTCTGCCTTTGGCTCAGGTCATGATCCCAGGGTCCTGGGATTGAGCCCGCATCTGGCTCCCTGCTCAGCGGGAAGCCTGTTTCTCCCTCTCCTGCTCCCCCTGCTTGTGTTCCCTCTCTTGCTGTCTCTCTCTCTCTCTCTGTCAAATAAATAAATAAAATCTTAAAAAAAAAATAGAGGTAAATGGTAAGGATATTGTCAATTCTTGCATTTTTAACTAAAGTAACTATTTAATTGTCATCAAATTTCCAGTCAGTTACAGTTCATTCAAAAGGTACTATTTTTATGATCTTTATTTTATAAAGTAACATTTTATTTTTCTCTCATTTTAAAATTTTATACCTTTTGAAAATTCAGTTAACTTCAATGTTGCTGTATGAATATGAAGATATTTTTGTCAACAAAGGACTGAATAATAATGCTGAAAGTTAGAAATAGTGTTTGTTTATATCTTGACAATGAAAACATACAATGTTGAACAGAATTTGCTTGCCTTTGTAATTTCATTAGCCTCGGTTTCCTGAATATCAGGGTTCTGTAGGTGGGGCTAGTAAGGAAGTTGTTACCTCTACAAACCAGGGAAAATAATTTACAGTCTTATCTTCAAGTTACATGGAGATGTTCAAGAGATTCACTCTGGTAAGATTTCTTAACTTCATTCTGTTTTTTTTCCATTTCCCAACATATGCTCTTCTTATTAAAATTTAACAACTTACTGCCTTCCTCCACCCCTGAATATAAGATTCCAAGGCTTTTTACCATACTTCTGTTTTTCATAACAGACAAAATTCTATCAACCCTATTAGAGCATTTCTGGCTTTCTCAAAATTTGTAGTATTTTTATATTTTATCATTTTTAAATTATCAGAAAAATTTTCTTCGTTACTTAAGGGAAAATGAAGTCTTGTTAACCTGTGCAAGACAACTTGAGTAACGTACATTGCAGCACATTTAAGAGGTGAAGGTTAGCGGGCGCCTGGGTGGCTCAGTTGGTTAGGCGACTGCCTTCAGCTCAGGTCATGATCCTGGAGTCCTGGGATCGAGTCCCACATCGGGCTCCCTGCTCGGCGGGGAGCCTGCTTCTCCCTCTGACCCTCCCCCCTCTCATGTGCTCTCTCATTCTCTCTCTCTCAAATAAATAAATAAAATTAAAAAAAAAAAAAAGAGGTGAAGGTTAGCAAGAGCAATCTTTGGGGCCTGCAATTTATCAGAGAAACTTTTTTTTTTTTTAATAAGCTGTGTATTTCTGTTGCTTGCAATCTAAATTATCATTATAACATTTTCTATTTTTGTTTGAGCATTTTTAAAAGGATATGGAAGGGCGCCTGAGTGGCTCATTTGGTTAAGCGACTGCCTTTGGCTCAGGTCATGATCCTGGAGTCCCGGGATCGAGTCCCACATTGGGCTCCCTGCTCGGCAGGGAGTCTGCTTCTCCCTCTCACCCTCTTCCCTCTCATGTTCTCTGTCTCTCATTCTCTCTGTCTCAAATAAATAAATAAAATCTTTAAAAAAATAAAAAATAAAACATAAAAAAAATAAAAGGATATGGAAGCTTCCAATATATGTTATAATAACTTATTTCTGATATCCATACCATCTTGTTAAAATACTCATGAAAACACATAGATTTGAGAGATTTAACTGCCCAGGAATATAGGTAGAGCAGTCAATTATATGTCAGAAATCATGAGAAAATTTTATTAGGGAAGTGGAAGCTGTGGGCTCTGGCAGAAAAGTGATGGAACCCAAGCAATATTCTGTAGAAAATTTTAAGTCTTCCCACTTTCAAATATCATCATATATCAAAGAGATGGTGTTTTTCCTACTGAAAGAAGGTGAGTCTTTTGACTAATGTTCACAGTTAGCTTCCCAGGTAATTAGGGCTTTTTCACCCTGCACTATAATCCATTATTACCTCTCTTCTACGACAAATATGTAAGTGTAAATCTTAGATGTGTACCTAAGCAATTATGGAAGTGAGTAATGAGTGAAGTTGCACATTGGGAGAAGTCAGCAAAAGTAAAGTACTAACCCTTTAAAGAACCATTAGATTATCAGAGGGACATATTTTGCCCTACATTCATTCTCTAACATACTGAAATGTCGGGCACAAGCTACTTCAAATTATGGGCCTTATAATATCATGCAAATGGGAAGTAAGTATCTGCTTAAGTCGTCACATCTCTGGGAGCTAAGTGATTTAAGACAAAACAAACAAAAAAACCCCCAAGAAACTTGGCTAAGGTATGTGCATGAAATTGAGTCTTCTGCTGGAAGATGTGAGAGGGAGATTCTAACAATAAATAAGTAAACAAGAAAGAAAGACTAAAGAAAATTCCACATCATTCTTTAGCAATAAATTGCAGACCTGATTAAGTGTACTCTCATTTCAGGACTAGTAACACCCATGAAATATTCCTAACTTAAAAAGTAGAACACAGTAGCACTTTCAACCAGAGATAGCTTACTTTTCGCAAATGTATCATGTAGAAATTAGCAGTAATGTGGATAATTTGTAGGCTAAATAACAGTGAAGTATATTGGAGCACATGTTGAAGTTAAAAACCTCTGTAATCAATGTTATAGAGCACGACCAGATTGCCCCTTCAGGAGGGAGTCACTCATTACCCCCACCTTCCAGGAATGTTGTCTACTGATAGCCCACAGCTAAGTCTCTCCCTAGGACCTGGCCCAAAGAATCTGCTTCTCAGTAAGATGCACGACCTGCAGGGAGGCAGCCCACATTTAATGACTGATCCATGCAAGACTACAAAGATTCATCCTGTTTGCCTTGGTTGCAACAATTTGGAAGGGACCTCTTAGCTTCAGAACTCTCTGTGGGATCAGATGAGGTCTTTATGCAAATCATCCCTTGCTTTTCTGCTTCTCTGACTTCATCACAGATGTTGTTTCTGAGTTCCTTCATCATTAAACTTCATGGACACAAATCTCCCTCTCACAGTCTGGTTCCCAGGGAACCAGACCTATGACAGTTAGTGCCAGCAGTGGTCTAAGGAAGCACACTGTAAAATGGGGTTTTGAAACTGAATTACCTCCTGGTTGCATGGCAGAGTAGCAGTGCTGTTGGTAGAAGTTTGAAAGGTGTTAGGTGGAGATGGCATACTAGTGAAAGTGAATGTGCCTTGGAAATGAAGTGTATCAGACTCCAGAATTATGGGGGAAAGTTATTTAGGGATTATAGAATTAGTTGATTATTGCTAGGGGCAATAGATGCTTTAGCAAAAGAAAATAAAAGTCTGAGAGTGATTATTAAGCAATTAAAGGCCAAGTGTGAAGTTGTTTTAGCAAGACCCAATAAATGCAACAGAGACAAAAGTTACTTCTGATACACAGGGGAAAAATTTTTGAAAATCTACTTTTGAGGTTTTTGTGAATAAAATAAACTGAACATATTTGGAGGCTAACAGTGTCATTCACAATATGCCTAATTTATATTTATGAATAATTTGTATATTTTAACTGAAGATATGACATCTTTGAACATGACTGCATTTAGAAAAATTTTCCTAAAACACTAAATATGGATTTATTGAAAATGGTTAATATATTTAATAATTTTACTTGAATTCACAGTAATTTTAATTATTCTAATAACCATGTTCTAAATTCTTCAAATGCTGGCTTATAGGGAAAAAGTGATTAATTCACCTGTATACTGTTTATGCTGAGGCAAACTCTTCTGCCACATTCTATTCACCACAGTTATCTGAGATGGGATAAGGTGTTGCTCCTACTACATATAGTTGGAAGAATTACTGTAATGAACCTAAGTAGTATATTGTTGTGGCAATTTTTATTTCAAGTACCCTGAAAAAATGTCACCCTTGCTTTGTTGCCTCCTATTCTTTGCAATTGTTTTGAGAACATACGTGGTGATATCAGGCTAAAGTATGCTATTAAATAATGTGGAAATAGTTTCTGCTCATCATCCCTGAATATTATTGAATTGGGTAAGTAGTAGAACCTCTTTTTCATAAAATGTTGATAGTTTTGAAAATGATTCTGGCCATAAAAATAAATGCAATTATGTACAAATCCAAATAGAGCAGTGAATTTTAAGACTTGAAAAAAGCAGTCCAGTCATTATCCAAGTTTTTTTTCTTTTGAAAATGTCTTTGCTCAAATGCCAAATAAGGAACTTATTTTAAAAGGGAAAAAGATAAAACAGTCTATAAAAAAAATCTGGGAAGAAGACTAACTAGATGTCTGATTTATTGAACAAACTGATGAAGAGGAGTGATAGGGATGTATGTAACTTTAGGAGAGATACAAATTATGTGAAAACATTATTATTGCTCAGGGTATTTGAATGAAGCAGAAGCTGAGGATGTTAATCCAAACAGATGAAGAAATCTGAAAAAATGAAGGATTTAGTCATTGATATTAAATATCTCTCCTGTAAAATTCACAAATACTTGCATGGTATAAAACACAGACACTGAAAATCAGAGCTAGAGGGATATATTAACAATAAAAGACAGCCCAAAGTGAAATGTAGCCTTTTGAATATATATTTCTGGGTTTATATCCAACACTTTGGAAATATCATGTACAATGGCATGGTGGAAGGGGATCATTTCACTATGAGAATTTCTTGTTTCCCAGAGCATCGTTCTGTAGTTTTTAAAGAAATAAGATTATCTTTCCAAGTTAAGTCACTGATTATATGCTGGTGAAGAAATGTTTTCCCTAGGAAAGTAATATAAAGTCTTATTTGATGGGACAGCATAATGTGTCAAAAGTCATGGGGCTCTTTAAGGTATTAATTAGTTTACTGCTTCTATAAATGTATTTTTGCTGGCAGGTGTTCTGTGAGCCATATGTTATGTTGACTGCTCCAATTCAATTGCAAAACCACCTACAAAGGAAGTGTAATTATTTATTTTATTGAGGAAAAAAAAAGATTATCTTCACTGTTTCTATTTTAAATTGACCTGTCAAGAATATAGTTTGACATTTTAATTAGTTGAAGTTTATTTACCAAACAAATAAATTACTTAAAGGAATATATTAGATTTACACTTATAATATCTATAAGAAAATATCCTTACTTAAAGTTGGTAATGCTATAATTTTTTGATCTACATGATATAAATCTAGAGTTAAATTTAGGGGTGCCTGGGTGGCTCAGTTGGTTAAGCAACTGCCTTCGGCTCAGGTCATGATCCCAGGGTCCTGGGATCAAGCCCCGCATCTGGCTCCTTGCTCAGCGGGGAGCCTACTTCTCCCTCTCCCTCTACCTGTTACTCCGCTTGCTTGTGTTTTCTCTGTCAAATAAATAAATAAAAAATCTTAAAAAAAAAAAAAGGGGGGCGCCTGGGTGGCTCAGTTGGTTAAGCGACTGCCTTCAGCTCAGGTCATGATCCTGGAGTCCTGGGATCGAGTCCCGCATCGGGCTCCCTGCTCGGCAGGGAGTCTGCTTCTCCCTCTGACCCTCCTCCCTCTCATGCTCTCTGTCTCTCATTTTCTCTCTCGCAAATAAATAAATAAAATCTTTAAAAAAAAATAAAAATAAAGTTAAATTTAGATTTTTTTCAGAGTTTTGATTTGCATAAATATGAGCACAGCTTTTACTTATCTTTTTAAGTTTTTATTTAAATTCCACTTAGCATACAATGTAATTTTAGTTTCAGGTATACAATATAGTGAACATAGCTTTTAAATATCTATGACATTAAGACCATTAATATGGTTTGTAAGATATGGTATATTCATCAAATTTGGGGTCTTTAAATATATGTTACATTGGATTTGCATTACACTTACATTTATATGAATTAAACTTAACAATTTTTTTTTCTGCCAAAATACATAGAAATATAGAAAGATAGGAGGGAGGACTTAAAAAATAGTTGTTGTGTCAGTCTATTTTAGTGAGTTTATGCCTAAAGCAATAGATAGATTAATCCAGCTTGGAATAATCAGTATAGGAGGCTAAAACTTGACTGACTTGATTAAAGCTTTGTATTGACTAAGAAGAGAAATGCATTGTTCAGATTCCCAAGCAAATGTGAAGTGATAGCACCCTTAACTTTGTTGAGGGAAAAATAAAAATTAATCAAAAGCCAAAGAAAAACAATAACAAGGAATTGAGAGGTTGATAAAATACATCTACAGACTTGAATGCAAAATTTACCCAGATCTAAAATACGTTTGTTCCACTATTAAACTAATACCCTATTTATAATGTCACCTTTCCAGTTTAAACAACTAGCCACCAAGGTGCTCTAGCGTATGGTACTATAAAAAGGATTCATGCAGGGCACCTGGGTGGCTCAGTTGGTTGAGCGACTGCCTTCGGCTCAGGTCATGATCCTGGAGTCCCGGGATCGAGTCCCGCGTCGGGCTCCCTGCTTGGCGGGGAGTCTGCTTCTCCCTCTGCCCCTCCCCCCTCTCATGTGCTCTCTCTCATTCTCTCTGAAATAAATAAATAAAATCTTTAAAAAAAAAAAAAAGGATTCATGCATTTTTGTTGCTGCTCTCAAGATGGAACAGAAGTATAATTTAAATCCGTGGAACCATTGTTACATAACAAAAATTCAACTGAGTAAATTTTCAAGACCTGATTGGTTTTATTAAAGATTCATGAATTGAGCAGCATTCCACCTAACAAATTGAAAGGAGCTCCACTGAGCTGCCAAAAAGGAAAAGTTTTTACAGGTAGAGGGGGAGTGGGAGAAAAGGACATTATTAGCAGAGAATGCATTGTTTTAGGCAGGGTCACCCTACTAAGGAGAACAAAAAGGGACTATCGGAAAGCACATACTTTGTAGTGCTAACCAGGAAATTCCAGTTTGGCTGGTTAGAGGTCACATTTATGAGAGAAGCTGAAGCTGCAGTTAGGTGACATATTAGTCTTGGTGGGGTTTAGCATAAGTGACTCCATTTTGGGCTTGCTGTCTCCTTTTAAACACTGTGAACAGTTTATATGTTAGCTCCATGGGGATGAAACAGGCTTACTGTGAAAGAGGATGATTGATGTTTCAAGTATACAATATTATCTGCTGGATTGGTTTTCAGTTATATGTAAATAGAAAAAAAGAATACTTTAACATACTGCCATGAACCCAAGTCCCCAAATGATCAATATTTTGACAGTCATATATCATCTAGGCCTTTGAACAAAAACATGTGTATATACATATATATAATTTTGCTTAGAACTTCTTTTTAAAGATTTTATTTATTTGTCAGAGAGAGAGAGAGAGCATAAGTAGGCAGAGCAGCAGGCAGAGGGAGAGGGAGAAGAAGGCTCCCCACTGAGCAGAGAGCCTAATGCGAGACTCGATGCAGGACTCGATCCCAGGACCCTAGGATCATGACCTGAGCCGAAGGCAGACATTTAACTGACTGAGCCACCCAGGCATCCCTAGAGCTTTTTAAAGCAAAACAACAATGTTGGTTTAACATTTGAAAATCAGTCAATATAATTCAACACATTAACAGAACAAAGGAGAAAAGTAATAGGATCATTTCAATGGATACAGAAAAATGTGTTTGCAAAATTTAATGCCCTATTGAATCCAGGCAAAGAAAATAACCATGGAGCCCCAAACAACAAATGAAATGAAATAATAACAAAAGATCTGGAATCAATGAGTAGGTAAAAGAAGAAAGAAAAAAAGCTGGTATAATTAGTTGCTGAAAAACTAAGATAAAGTAATTCCTGGAAAGACTAATCAGAAAGAAAGTTGAGAGGGAAATAACACAATGAACAAAAGATAGAAAAGAGAAAAAAAAATCATCATTAAAGTATTGAAATTATTTTAAAAATGCCATCCTAATATATTTAAAAATTCAAATTCTGATAAAGTAGAAAAATATATTACAACATTGGCCAAGATGAAATATAAATCATAATTAGAAAAAAAAAACATTAAAATAACTGACATGGCAATTTTTTAAACTATCCACAAGAAGCCCATGTCCATGAAGTTTAGTCAAATTGTACCAAACATTTAAGAATAGATAATTCTATTATACCCTTCCTGGAAATAAAAACAGAAAGAAAAGGGCTGACAAAATTATATGAAGTAAGTATAATCTTGATAACCTGAAAAGTGGAATCCGAGAAAATGAATTTACAATTAATTGTAAATATGGACATAAATGTAAAAAATTCTAAATAAAATAATTGAGTTCACTTGCATATAAAAAATGACAGTATATCATATGAAGTAGTGTTTGTTACAGTATAACATGAGAAAACCTCTCATTTCAACTTATCATAATCCTAATGAAATGTGGTGCCTGAATATTTATAAACTCCCAACTCTGAAACTCATTTAAAGCAAAAGCTCAAAAAGTATTTTAAAGGAAAACATAGAACATCTTCATGAACCCAGGATAGGCA
Source organism: Mirounga angustirostris (assembly GCF_029215605.1). Taxonomy (NCBI): domain Eukaryota; kingdom Metazoa; phylum Chordata; class Mammalia; order Carnivora; family Phocidae; genus Mirounga; species Mirounga angustirostris. The sequence continues at coordinate 50,484,770 of NW_026991709.1, read as the reverse complement.
AAGATGTATTAAACAGGGCAGGAAGTGGTAATAAAAAAGGGAAAAATTACACATTGGATTATTTTAAGAATAAGAACTAAATAAACATAAGACTTTACTAAAAGAGTGAAAAGCAAGAGAAGCACAAAGCAAGAGAAGTTAATCTCAGACAAGCATCCAAAAAAGAACTGTATATGTAGAAAACTACAAATCAATTAGAAAAAAAAGGCAGATAATAAAACAAAATGGTCAAATGACCTAAAATGACAGTTTTATTACTTTTAAAAAATCTTTTATTTATTTATTTGAAAGAGCAAGAGACCACAAGCAGGGGGAACAGTAGAGAGGGAGAAGCAGGCTCCCTGTCAAGCAGGGAGCTGGATGCAGAGCTTGATGCAGGGTGTGATCCCAGGACCTTGGGATCATGACCTGAGCTGAAGGCAGATGCTTAACCGACTGAGCCACCCAGGTGTCCCTAAAATGACAGTTTTAAAGAGGATATCTATATGGCTGGAAAATGTATGAAGAGGAATTCAACTATTTAGGAAGTATAAATTAAAACCACAATCTGAAATTACTGTTCTGTTAGCAGCAGAGCTAAAATGAAAAACACACAAAACTATTAGAACTATAAAATAACCAACTTGACAAATACGAGACTAACATGAAAAAAATCAGCATCCATTATTAGAAAAATAAATATTAGAAAATATACTAAATGATATTCTCAGTAGTGATAGAAATTATATTACAGGGGTACCTGGGTGGCTCAGTCAGTTGAGCAGCTGACTCTTGGCTCCAACTGAGGTCATGATCTCAGGGTTGTGAAATCAAGCCCCTCTTTGGATCCACACTCATCGGGGAGTCTACTTGAAATTCTCTCTCTGCTCCTCCCGCAGCTCACATGCTCTCTCTAAATAAATAAATAAATAAATAAATAAATAATTTTTTTAAAAAATTACATAACAAATATAATACATAAGAACATTATTGAAAAGCAATGCAAAATCTATTAAAATAATTAAAAGACATGGATAGAGAGATACATCTTTAGTATCAAAGCATTCTAATTTTAAAAATTCAGCAAAAGTTCACCTAATGATTCTAAAATACAGGTAAGCATATGTAGTCTATGGGTATCTAAAGCCAGTTTTATAAAAGAATAAAAATAAGACATATTACTAAGATGTATTAATTAAAATACTGGGTTATCAACAGACCTGGAACTTGTTACAATAGTTACACACATATACTAATTATGTAATAATTCTCAATATGTGGTTTCCAGAGCAGCAGTTATCTCCAAAGAATTTGTTATATATGCAAAGACTTGAGTCTCACCCAGATCTGGTGAATCAGAAAGTTTGATGTTGCATTCCATCTACCTAGCTTTAACAAGCTGTGGTCTTTGTCAGGTGTGAACTTCACTAGGTTGAAGTAATTTCCCAGAATACTCTTTTCTGTATGTTCGTGATTAGGGAGGGCCGAAACAGATTTTTGTATGAGGCTTGTAGCGTGGAAGTGGAGAAGCGGCCGTCTTGTAGCTCACACCTCTTCCGACTTACCCGCTGGTTCAGCTCACTGGCCCGAAGCAGAACATGTGCAGGCAGCTGCTCTCCCTCTCCCTTCCCTGGATCATCCTTCCGCTTCAACTCCAGGCAAGGTGTGTGTGAACTTTTAGTACCACCTCCATCCCGGTGAAAGGCAGGAAGACTTGTTAAGGGTTTCACCGTCTCCCTGTGATCTCCAGTTTGTGCTTGGGGGATCCAGTTTATTCTTAATCTCTTTTACTTTACATATAACTTTATTTCTGATCACCGGCTCTGTGGACTTGAAGCTTCAACATCAGACACAGAGAAAAGAGTCTTCCAAGCTGCTTAAGCAGCTTCTACAATTACGTAAGGTCAAGTTCCTGTGGCAAATCCCTGCTTTTCTGACTGAACCCTAGCTAATACACAAACACTCTGGTGATCCTGACACATGCTAAGGTTGAGAACCACTACTATAGCAATATTCCAAAGTATGAGAGAGACTATTTAATAAAATGTGTTCTAGGGAATTGGCTCATGTTTAGGGTGAAAAGCGACTGCAGCGTCACACCACAAGCAACACACTTTGGGTAGTTTAAAGTCTTAATGTGAAAAGTGAAACTAATACCAATGTGGATAATATGAAAGCATTTCCTCATAACAGTGGACTGATATGTAGTTTTTTTAAAGAAGAATCTAAAAGCACAAGTTTTAAAGGGATAAATGGTGGATCTGACTTCATAAAACTTAAAAATTCTGTTCAGTGAAGGGCATAGTAGACAAAATTAGTAGACAGGTGAAAGACTATTTTTAGTGTTTCTAGTTGCTGAAAAATATACAAAAATAAGGACTTAAGAAATTCTTACAAATGCATATGATAAAGGCAGAAATTCCAATTGGCAACATAGATGAACCAGTCATTTATGGAGGTGAAACATGAATGTGCAATTTGAATATATTCACAACCTCAGAAATTAGAAATAGAAATAGAATACAAATTAAAGGCAATAATGAGATATTACTTGGATTGGCATTTTATTGCTCTCACAATAAAATACCACAACCTTCATAGCTTAAAGCAACACATACCATCTCACAGTTATGTCAGTCAAAACTTGGGGTTGGCTCAACTGGCTTTTCTGCTCTGGGTTTCATAGGCCAAAATCAAGGGGTTGGCAGGATGGGATTTTATGGGGAGGCTGTGGTAAACATCTGCCTTCAAGTTTATTCAGATTATTGGCTGAGGTCAGTTACTTGTGATTGAGCAACTGACGTCCCCCTTTCCTTGCTGGTTGTCAACCAGGGAGCTACTTTCAGCTTCAAGAGACCCCATGGATTCCTTGGTTCCTGATTCCTTTCTTCTATCTTCAAAGCCAGCAACAACAGGTGGAGGCCTTCTTATGCTTTGAATCTCTGTGACTTCCCTTCTGCCTCCTCTTTCCTTTGCCCCTTACCTCTCGGTCTCAAACTTTGCCTTCCGCTGCTATTAAGAGTTCATGTGATTACATTAGCCTTGTCCAGAAAATCCAGGATAATTTCCCTACTTTAAAGCCAACTATTAGCAACCTTAATTTTATCTGAAGAGTCACTTCACAGCAGTACCTCGATTAGTGTTTGAATACCATGGGGAACTTGGGAGGGGACATCTTTATAATTCTGCCAACCCAAATCTTTTATATCTATAATATTAGCAAAAATTAAGAAGTAAAGGCTAGCAGTAATGTGCTATAACATGAGAAAGTGTTTCTGCTGGGAATGTGAATTCTTGTATCCATATGATTTTATTTTATTTTATTTTATTTTATTTTATTTTATTTTATTTTATTTTATTTTATTTTATTTTATTATTTTATTTTATTTTATTTTATTTTATTTTATTTATTTTATTTTTTTATTTTATTTTATTTTATTTTATTATTTTATTTTATTTTATTTTATTTTATTTTATTTTATTTATTTTATTTTATTATTTTATTTTATTTTATTTTATTAGAAAGCGAGGAAGAGAAAGAAGGGGAGGGGGCAGAGGGAGAGAGAGAATCTTAAGTAGGCTCCACACCCAGTATGGAGCCAATGCCAGGCTCAATCTCACAACCATGAGATGATGGCCTAAGCCAAAATCAAAAGTCAGGTGCTTAGCTGACTGAGCCACCCAGGTGCCCCAATCTTGCACCTATTTTAAAGAGCATTTAAATATCTTGTGTTTTTTCTTTTCTTTTCTTTTCTTTATTTTTTTAAAGATTTTATTTATTTATTTGACAGAGAGAGACACAGCGAGAGAGGGAACACAAGTAGGGGGAATGGGAGAGGGAGAAACAGGCTCCCCACTGAGCAGGGAGCCCGATATGGGGCTTGATCCCAGGACTCTGTGATCATGACCTGAGCCGAAGGCAGACACTTAAAGATTGAGCCACCTAGGTGACCCTTGTGTTTTCTTGTATGAATATATATATATAGTGTGTGTGTGTGTGTATTGAAAGTAAATTTGGAAGACATATTAAATATGTAATGTGTATAGTGTATGAAGGAGGAAGAAAATAAACAGATAAATAAATAAATAAATAAATAAATAAATAAATTTTAAAAATATAGTAAATGAAATAAAACAAAATAGGAAGGACATGATTATAAAAGTGTGCCTTAAACTGAGAACTATAGTCAAAATGATCCTGTGCACCTAAAGGAAACAAAGAATCACATAAAGAAATATTAACAAACCTTTCTGAGAACACAAGATAACTAGGAAAAAAAAATGTGGTGGGATAACAATCAATTATCTTTAAAACTTTTACCTCTATTTCTTGTCCTTCCTTTTTCTTTTTCCCCAATTCAAACATATATTTAATGATATGCTCAGAGGTATGAAACAGATGGAAATCAGAAATATATAGCAAACCATTCTGTCTTTTGTCATTCAGATGTCAAAGCATTTCTTTGGAGGAGATGAATGAAGTTGGGGCCAGGTACCAGGAGGTCAGAGTTGGGGATCTGTGGGTATAGACTAATTCCTTGAAAAAAAATAGAAAGGAGGAGCTATTCTCCATTAATCTTCCAAGTATTTTTCCCCCATATAGGTTTGCAAGAGGAAAAAAGGGAAAGGAAAGTAGAAATCATTGGGGCAGAGAGTTCCAAAGATATTTCATAACAGTATCAAAGGTAATAAGATCCCAGGTACATATTGCAGCCAGTCATATGAGAACTTCAACAGCTTTAGAACTGACATGGAAAATTCAGACACTAGACTTGAGAGAGCCCTGTGAACATGGACTAAGTCCATCACAGAAACAACCCATGTGGATTGTTATTAAGGAATAGCTGGGGCATCAAATCCCCCAAATACCTTGTGATTTCATGAGATCACACAATTCACAATTAAAGGGTATAAAAACCCTCATAAAGGATAACAGTGATTACATTTTCCACTGGTATGCTGAAATGAGGTCCAGAAATCAAGTAACGATGCCATTAATAGAAAATGAAGTTACATAATTATACATACAGATTTTTGAATTGGTATTCATCATCACCACAGATGTTTTAAGAATAACAGTGTGACCAAAAGTGTCAAACTCAATATTCATTGAATTTTACAATGTGGTCATTGGTTATTTTGGTGACAGCTAAAATAGAATACACTATAAAATAAGAAGGAGTTGAGAAAATGAAATTCATAACTATCTCTCTGAACTATATTGTGTCCAAAGCACAGCAGAGAGATTAGACAATGGCTGGAGAATGATAGAGGACTGAACTATCAGATCTCATATACAACTAATGTATGTCAATGTTAAATCCTAAATCTCTTTCAAACCTACTTACTTTGCTCACTTGCTTCCATATCAATGAAAGCCTTATAAAATCTACAATATTCTGTCATCTAGAGTATAAGCAATATCTTCCTTAGTCTAAAAGTTCCTTAAAAATATAAAACAAGAGAAGATAAAGATGGGAGACTCAGACTCTGATTGCAATTTATACAGAATTCTACTCTTCCCAAAATATTACCCACTCTTAAATACCTAATAGAATCACATTATGTCCTATTATACAAATATGAGGAACATATATGTGAGGCTCTCAAGAACTTCCAGCTTTGCAATGATTATGAAACAAATGCATAATGCTAGGTGGATTAGCCAGGGAAAAGAGAGGAGGGAATTTGAAGTAAATGAATTCTTTAATAAAGGGGAAGCAAGAAGCCCAGAAAATGTGTGCAGCATTCAGAAAGCAACAATATACTAGACAAGGGTAAATAAATGCAAAAGAATATAATAAGGATAGTTGAACATGGGGTTTCATCATAAATTTTGCAGAAACTTGCAAGAGGTGGAGAAACCTGTATTTAATTAAGTTAGAAATAAGGGAGTTTCAAAGATTATTACCGGGAAAAGTCTTATAAAAGTATTACACATTGGCTAGATCATTCTGGCATTGCCCTATATGATTACCCTGGTGGATGATCACTGGAAAGTTATAGCCAAAGCCCAGCTATATATACCTTAGTTACATATAAATTAGGTTGGAAGGACTTAAAGGAAGATTTAGATTTAAGAATACAAAAAATGTTGAAAAATAAGTGATGAAATCTGGAGAAAAAGAATATAAATAGTTAAGTAAAATAAGTAGAATGCAAAATTTAAACCCTTTCTGATGACAAATTTTATTTGACCAAGAAGTGTAATGAATGATGTAGAAATAAAATAGATATTTTATATATATCAATTATGTTTACCTTATTATTGATGTCATTTATGTCTTACATGATGTTAGGGTTTTGTTTGTTTTACCATTGGATTAGTCATGAGCTGAGAAAGATAAATTTGTCTCCATAATATGTTTTCTGCAATTCTCTTTGCATCTCATTCAATTTCTATTTTATGATTGTTGCTGCTAGGATAATTTGTGCATGAATATTCACAACTGTTATATCTTCATTTTATGAATTAAACCCTTTAGCATTCTGAAGTGGCCTTTTTTGTTCTATTCAATGCTTTTCATTTGATTTTGATTTCCACTTTGCTGGTATAATTTTGTTGTACAAATTTTACTTTTGTCTTTAATTTCACACTTTTATATACTTTCAAATTAGATTTACTTCTTGTATGCAAACTATAGTTAGATCTTGCTTTTTGGTTTAATGTGAGATGAAAATCATTTTTTGTTAATAGGGGGTTAAGCTATTTATGTTTTAAATGACATATACTTGGTTTTAGTTCTCTTTCAATATTTGCTTTGTCTCTTTATAGTATTTTAAAAGTCTGTTTTTTTTGCTGTTTGTGAATGTGTTGTTTCAATATTTGGAAGAGCATCCATTTTTGTTGTAGTGATTGCTCTTATAAGGGTCTTTAATACTATATTTTCTTAATTCCCTCTGAAAGTCAGTGGCAAAATTGGCAAATTTCTTCTCCTCTAACCTTTCCTCCTTTTTATAATATATAACATTAACCAATAATGTGATCATTTTGTGATAAACTTTGTACTGCTAAATAAGCTTATTCTTCTACTACTTTCATTCTCATTTAATGATATGGTTGGACACTCAACTATTACAATGCAATGAGAAAATTTACTCTACCTACCACCATCTTTTTGCTTTACCTCACAATTTGTATTAATTGAACTATTACCATGCTCTTATCCTAATTATAAAATTCCCTCATTTTTTAAGAATCCCATACTCTCGGGGCACCTGGGTGGCTCAGTCCGTTAAGCGGCTGCTTTCCGCTCAGGTCATGATCCTGGGGTCTTGGGATTGAGCCCCACATCTGGCTTCCTGCTCAGCGGAGAGCCTGTTTCTCCCTCTCCATCTGCCTGTCACTTTGCCTACTTGTGCTCTCTCTCTGTCAAATAAATAAATAAAATCTTTAAAAAAAAAAAAAAAAGAATCCCATACTCTCATTTATTATTCAGTATTCACTGCCAGTCATTTTGACCGGTTTCCTTAGGAAAGTTCTGTTTACCTGAGGTTCATTCTTTAATAGTTTCAATCATTTTTTCCCCACGGCTCTTGGTATAACATTTTGGTATATAAATTCAGTATATAAATATACATTTGATATATAAATTGTTTACCAAAATAATATCCACTTGAATTGTATCTTTAATATTAGATTAGTTTCATTGTCAAATAATAGTTTCAAGTAAGTTTTTATTTTCTAGATACTACTCTTTGTGGGTATTAGATATCCTTTTCCTGCTTTCTCTATAATTTTTTCAATAATATTTCTTTTTTTCAATTTCTATTTCACTTAATTCACTTTTCTGGTGTCTTTAATGGCTTTGTCTATTTGACTTTTCCATATTTGTTATTTGTCTTTATTTCTGTGTTTTGGGGATTTTTCTGTTCTAATTTGGATGACTCAAGTTTATCTCTTCCTTTTTTTGTCTTTCATGAGTTCTTGTATTTCTTCTTTGTGGTTTTACTTTATAAAGGCACATGTGCCACATTTTTTGTTTTTTAATTCATAGTAAAATATTCAGTCACTATTTGACTCTCTGGAGGCAGCATTTTTTTTATTACTTTATTTTTTTATTTAAATTCAATTAACATATAATGTATTATTGGTTTCAGAGGTAGATGTCAGTGATTCATCAGTCTTACATAATACCCAGTGCTCATTATATCACATGCCCTCCTTAATGTCCATCACACAGTTACCCCATTCCCCCCACCCTTCTCCCCTCCAGAAGCATGTTTTAATGGTGATCAACTGTGAGCATGTTGGCTGAATTCCCATATTGTTTTTTCATATAGCACCTTTATATCAATATTGTATGTGTGTTTTTTATTGTTAACCATTTAATAATTTGCACTTCTTCTTGCCAGCAGATTTTTATAGGGAGCAGAAGCTTAGAAAGACATGGGAGTGCAAAGGTTTTGGAGAAAATAACACCTGTGAAAGAAGAGGGGAGGAAGCAGGATTGGGCAGGGGAACATTCAAATCCCAATGCAGACTTAATTCTGCCTGCCCATCAGGGTGCTCCAGAGCAAAGACCATCTATTAGAGGAGTTCCGTGTTTGTGTGTGTGTGGGGGGGGGGGGGTTGTAAAGGTTAGTAGGTGGGATAGGTAGGTCCTTATACTACCCCCTTGCTGGAGCATTGATTGAAGGTTGTTACACTTAACTGCAGTCGAATAGTGAGCTCTTTATTGTAGGGGCCCTGGCAGTATCTGTCACGTTGAACCAGAACCAGATACTTATTTGTAAAAGCTCCCTGGCACTCATGCAGTATACTCTTCCTGGTTCAGAAGCCAAAATACTTTCTTCCTGATATTCCAGAGACAATGATTCTCAATATATCAATATAATCTCTGCCCTATACTGGGTTCTAGCAAATGTTGCAAAACAATGTAAGTTTTGTACTTCAAAATTAACCATTCCTTTTTTTTTTTTCCTGGTGTCTTCTAAAAATTCTCACCAGGATCCCTTTTTGCATTTGTCTACTTCTTTACTTTGTCCAATGTGGGTTCTTAAGACTTCAGCCGTTTTGGGCAACCTTCATATGTACTGCAGTCTGATGATTATGTTTATCTTCCAGAAGTGATTTTAAAAAAGGAGTTTGATTCTTTTTTTCTTCCTGCTGTATTGTTTTATGGCATACAAGAGGAGAGGATACCAAAACAAAAACATAAAAAAATGCCGACTGATGTATCTGTATTTTAAAATACTGTTTTTCAATATTGTTTTGGAGTATTTTTTTAATTATTTTTCATTACAGTCCTTCTTTTAAATGAGACAGAAACAAAGCATGGAGATTTTGGAAGCAAGAATGTAGATGACTTGTTGCTACCAGTTAAATGTAGAAAAAGAGAAAGGAGTTAAGAATGAGATTGCTAAAGAAGGAAACCATGAGAAGGGATCATTTTGATCTTGAGAAAGTTTTCTCATCAAACAGGATAAATCCAACAGTAGCATAGATCAAATTTCACATAAATCAGTACATAATCAAAAGGGTAGGAGTAGCACAATGTAACTAATCAGATAATTTAACACAAGTGTCTATGTGTTTGGTAAATGTCAGTTACCTAAACAAGTTTGTCATTGTCAAGTTCCTTGACTCAGATGTTCTGAGCAGAAAAACAGGCATTATAGTTAGAAGTGCTTAGGTACTTGAATTATGTTTATAAGTAAACCATTCTTATTAGAGTATTGTGTCTCTTTGAATGGATAGCTGCAATTGTGATGCCCACTACTGAAAGAAGGTACAAATGAAAGTTTTGTCAAGTAGCGCATTACTCAAAGATGCACTACCAAAAACAGTGATATTTAAAGTTTCATAAGCCACTTTTAGCAATATATTTTTACATTTATAAGAAGTTAAGTTAAATTATTAGTTCTTTGTGTTCTCAAGTACCAGGTAGAAAAAAAAATAAAGCCAACTTATTTTAAATTGAATCTGAGTATTGTTCATGTAAATTTGAACACTCACACTTTTTGTGCCCTATTCAACTTAATCATTATTAACAATTCTTCATGATTTTGGAAATTTTTTCAACTTAACCTTGAGACTCTTTTTATTCTACTTTTTAAGAAGTACGTGTTTTACTGTTTTCTATCTAGAATAATGGCTTAGTTCTTCCTAAAATACATAGATATTTTATTGAGCAGCCATGATCCTGTAACACTAGAGTTAATTTATAATTTTCTTTTTTAAAATAGCAAATTTTAAAATATAATTTTAGTAAAGATTACTATATCTATATCTATATAACTGTCACTGTTTCCACTTCCTAGTATAGTTTTTCATTTTTCATTTTTGGCCTCATTGTTGTAATTTGTTAAAGTGTCAATTCTGTTTTTTCATATTAATGCATTGCTTTGATGAGAGGAAGATACATTTCTTTTGAGAGGGCCAGAGGGAGAGGGAGAAGCAGGCTCCCTGATGAGCCAGGAGCCCTGTGGGGCTCAATCCCAAGTGCATGGAAAAATTGTATATATACATATACACATATGATATCATATATGTTATATGATATCATATGTATCTCTGTGTGTATGTGTATAAAAATACATAAACACCAAAGTAAATGCAGTGGTATTTGTTTTGTATGACTGTGGCTCCAGCCCTATAAGTTGTGTCTTAGGCTGCTTTAAGTCAGTTCTATAAGGGACAGAAGAAAGGGTGAGAGTTTAGTCCATTGTAATCTCAAAACTATAAGAGAGAAGAAAATTGAGATATTAAGTTGAATCAAGAAGAGTTGTTGATTTTTCTCTTTTTTTCCTCTAGTTACTTTGAATTACATTTTCTCTTTCTAGTTATATTCTTACCTTCTTTCAATGGCTTATTAGAAAAGTCTGAACATACATTTCTAACTGGTATAGGTTAGGAAACCTCCTTTTATCCTGACACTTAACAGATTTGCTGGGGATTCATACCTAATTAGATTTTTGTCACCATCTCCAATGGACTTCTTCAAAAATGTGACATCTTTCATCAGGGTATTATTTTTGCCTCTTCACCTAATGTGTGGAAGCTCATGTGGTATAGAACTGTAGTTATTTGAAGTGCTTCCTAGTTTATGAATCATACATATGATCCTCACTATTACTCCCTATCCATCAAGCAATGAAGTAAAGAAAGTGGGTGTGTCTTCCAGCGACATTATTGAGATTTATATGGCTAAGTAGTTCTCTAGTTAATAAGATGAGCACAGCAGAGCTGCCAGATGAAATCAAATTGAAATAATACAGTGTACCTATCCTATTTTCCAATCATTGGCTAGGCCTGGCAATTGAATTAAATCATATTAAAGGAATCTGTATCCTACAAGTTGAGACCAGAACTCAGACAGTCTGACTTTGGCTCTACTTACCAGTTGACCCATTGATTTATTTCTTTTACCTTGACCCAGGTAAACATCAGGAATGACTACAAAGAAACCAAAACCAAAACAAACAAACAAACAAAAAAACACACAAAAAAATTGTTTTAAGTGACAAAGAGACAAAGGCTTTTAAATAAATATTTGTTTAAATTCATTCACTTTAAATTTACACATTCACAACTATAATATGTATTTCTATACAATTATAGCTGTTATCATCTTACATGGTACTGGAAAGAAGGGAGAGTTTTATTTTCTCTTTCTTACAGGAGGACACACAAAACATTCTAAGTTCCATTCTGCTCTTATTTTTCCCTTTACAATGGAGAAAACTATGTCATTCTGTAGGAAAACATCAAATAAAAAAGAAGGCACAAAATTGGTTTTTGAAGACTTAGCACCAATATCTTTAGTCATTCTCTAAAAATATTTCAATATTATTTGGAGAGAAGTCTTGAACCATATCAATCTAACTTAAAAATTTTAAATAGCAAGTTATACAAACCGGTTATACTGGTTGGTCTCTGACATTAATTTTGTCTTTCACTCACTTTCTCCCTCTTTTTGGTTTCAAAATGAAGCATTTTATATGATCCCATTTTCTTTTCTTTATTAGCATATTGATTATACAATAATATATAAATATATATAAATTATAAATATTTTAATGATTTGAGAAGTGATGCCCATGTCTTTTTTAATCTTGCTGACAAGATCCATGTAGACCTTTTAGATGACATAAAATAATATTTTTTGTACATTCAGAGATAAACAGCATGGAACAGGAGCCAGAGATGTCTAGTGGTTTAAATTACCTCAGATCCCCAAAACATTTTCTCCCCTCTTCATGAACTCCCACATGATGACCTTGCTTCTGGTTTTATTGAGAAAATAGAAACAACTGGAAAAGAAGTTCTACTTGTCCTTCCAAAAACATCTAGCAGTCCCTATTTATTCCTATATACTCTACTTTCTAGCTTCGTACATTTTCTTGCAATTTTATGACTGACTTCTAATTTTGTGCTGCAACTCATTCACTCTTTTTTTTCCCTAGGTTTTCATCTGCAGCATCATCAAAGTTCTCTTCTTTTCATTAGCATAAGCATATTGTCTCACATTTTTTAGAGCACCCTTCACCTAGCAAACAATTTCGCTGCTTTATTCTGCAGCATAACTCCCAAAATAGTCACCTTCATTTCCTCTTCTACCCCTTTCTTTTAAAGCTGTTCATCATGACCATTGTTCTGAAAACACCCTCAGTGACCAGTGGTCTCATTATTTAACTCAATGGAAATTTTTTAGTCCTCCTTATATTAGACCACCAACAGTATTTCACACACTTCATTACATATTTCATTTAGTTCAAAATATTTTAAAATTTTTTGAGATTTCTTATTTGACCCATGTGTTATTTAGAAGAATTTGTTAATCTCCAAGTACTGGGGGATTTTCTAGTTATCTTTCTGTTATCAATTTCTAGTTTAATTCTGTTGTGGACTGACACCAGACATTCTGTGATTTCTATTCATTTAAATTTGTGGGTTTTTTTTTTTAAGATTTTATTTATTCATTTGAGACAGAGATAGAGAGAGCATGAACAGGGAAAGGGGCAGAGGGAGAGGGAGAAGCAGGCTCCTCGCTGAGTCAGGAGCCCTTGTGGGGCTCCATCCCAGGACCCTGGGATCATGACCTGAGCCGAAGGCAGATATTTAACCATCCAAGTCACCCAGGCGCCCCTTAAATTTGTTAATGTGTGTTTTGTGGCTCAGAATGTGGTCCATTTTAATGAATGTTCCATGTGAGCTTGAGAATAATGTGCATTCTGTTGTTGTTGATTGAAGTAGTTTATAGATGTTCATTATATCTAGTTGACTGATGGTGGTGTTCAGTTCAACTCTATACATATTGATATTCTGCCTGTTGCATCTGTTCATTTCTGATGGAAAGGAACTGAGGTCTCCAACTATGAAAGTGGATTTCTCCTTGCAGTGCTTTCAGTTTGTGCATCACATCTTTTGACATTCTGTGTTTAGGCACATGGACATTAAGGATTGTTATGTCTTCTTGGAGTATTGACCCATTTATCATTATGTAATGCCCGCTCTCTTTATCCTTCATAACTTAAATTCTGAAATCGTCTCTATCTGAACTTAATAAAGCAACTCTTGCCTTCTTTTAATTAGTGTTAAGATGGATTATCTTTGTATCTAATTACTTTTTAAATATATTTTCTTTTTTTAAAGTGAGTTTCTTCTAGACAATATCCTGTTGGGTTTTGTTCTTTCATCCACTCTGACAATCTTTGTCTTTTAATTAATATATTTAGACCATTGATGTTTAAAGTGATATCAATATAGTTGGATCAGTACCTACCATATTGGTGGCTGTTTTTCATTCATTGCCTTTGTTCTTAGATACTATTTTGTCTTTCACTCATTTTCTCCCTCTTTTTGGTTTCAAAATGAAGCATTTTATATGATCCCATTTTCTTTTCTTTATTAGCATATTGATTATACAATTATACTTTTTATTTTTCTTAGTAGTTTTCCTAGAGTTTGCACTATGCACTTAAAACTAATACAAGTCTGCTTTCAAATAACACTATACTGCTTCATAGGTAGTGTAATACCTTATAATAAAAAATATTCCTAATTCCTCCCTCCTGTTTTTTATATCATTGCTGTCATTCATTTCACTTATATATAAGCATATGTAATCATGTATGTGTATGTGTTTGTGTGTGTGTGTGGTGTATAAAATAGAAGACATTATTACTATTATTTTGAATAAAGTTCTCTTTTGGATCAATTAAGAATAAGAAAAATAATTTTTTTAATTTTACCTCACTTAATTTCTTCGTCAGTGTGCTTTCATTCTTTATGTCAATCTGGCTTTCTAAACCTATATCATTTTACTTCTCTTTGAGGAACTTTTAACATTTCTTGCAAGACAGGTCTACTGGCAATAAATTTCCTCAATTTCATTTGAGAAAATCTTTATTTCTCCTTTACTTTTGAAAGATAATTTCACAAGGTCGCAGAATTCTAGGTTTGGTGTTTTGTTTTGTTTCTCTCAACACTTTATGTGTTTCACTACATTTTCTCCTTGTTTCCATGGTTTCTGAGAAGTAGGACATATTTCTTATCTCAGTCCTCTATAGGTGAAGTGTTGTTTTCCCTTTACTTCTTTCAAGATTTTTTTTCTGTATCTTTGAGTTTTGGCAATTTGACTATGATATGCCTAGGCATAGTTTTTTGGCATTTATCCTGCTTGCTATCCTTTGAGCTTCCTGGATTTCTGGTTTGGTCTCTGACATTAATTTGCAGAAATTCTCATTCATGATTACTTCAAATATCTTTTCTATCCCTTTCTCTTCCTTACCCTTTTGATATTCCCATTATGCATATATTACAATGTTTATAGTTGCCCCACAGTTTTTGGATATTCTATTCTTTATTTTTTAGTCTCTTTCTCTTTGTGTTTTAGTTTTGATAGTTTACTGACATATCCTTAAGCTAAGAGAATCTTCCCTTAAGTATATCAGTATACTAATGAATCCATCAAAGACCTTCTTCACTTTTGTTACAGTGTTTTTGATCTCTAGAATTTTTTTCCTTAGAATTTCCATCTTTCTGCTTACCTTACACATCTATTCCTGTATATTGTCCCTTTTTTTCGATTAGAAGCTTTAGCAAATTATTCACAGTTTTAAAAATTTCCCTGTCTGGTAATTCCAACATTCTTGCCATATCTGAGTCTGATTTTAGTGTTTGCTCAATTATTTCAAACTGTAGGGGTTTTTTTGTTGTTTTTTTGTTTTGTTTGTTTTGTTTTTCCTTTCTTTATGCTCAGTAGCTAGACATAATCTACTGGGCAAAAGAAGGGCCATAAATAGGTCCCATTACTAATGTGTTGGTAAGGCATTGGGGGAGGGGAAATATTATATAGTTCTTTGATTAGATCTCAGTCTTTTAGTGATCCTGGGCCCCTAGACTATTAGCTTCATAAGTGAATGTCAATTCCTCCCCACTTTAGTCAGGACAGGGTGTCTGGGGTGTGGATGGGGAAATGGAGAGTTAGGGAGTGTGTCTCTTCCTTTACAAAGAAAGTTAGAGGGAGCTGGAGTTGAGTATTTTCCTTCCCCCAAGTCACTAAGGCTCTGATAAAACCTCAAAAGTTTCATCTCTAATAAGATAGTTTATTTTGATGGCAGGCCTTATAAAGAACAAAATGCTCCTAGTGTATTTCAGAAATTTTTTTTTTTTCCTTTCCTCCGCCTGGAAGCCTAAGGGAATGGAATTTTTCTCTGATCTTCGATGTGGGGACCTGATTGAGCTTCTGGGAGTACAACTGAAAAAAGTGTGAGGACCTCCTATAATTAAGCACCTCCCAGAGTTTTTAAATCTCAGATTTGTCCACACTGAGCCTCCAGGAATTCATCAGTTACCCTTCAGATTTTCCTACCCCAGTACTGGTTCCCATGGAGGTTTCTCTGAATCTGCCTGGCTGTCTCTCCAGTTTTGGAGGACAGTGGTTTGCCCTGTGACCTCACTTCTCTGACAAATTAAGAAGTCTTTTTGATTTTTCAGTTTCTTTAGTTTTTTACTTATTGTTAGGATGGAGTAACAGTTTCCAAGCTCTTTATATGACAGACTGGAAACTGGAAGTCCTACCTTAATTTTTTAAAATAATATGAAAAACATGTCTGTCTGCTTTTCAATATCTAGTAGCATACAATATACATGACATGAATATTTAAAACAATCTTGTATTTGGGAACAATATATTTAAAGTATTCTTCTTAAAATAACTGTTTACATCTTCTTTTAAAAGACTACTTTTCACAGTAGAATATATAGGCAATTTCAGAAAGACCACCAATAGAGGCTAGTTAACTGGGCAAGAGATTACTGCCAAACTATAAATTAAATTGAAACACCAGAAGATAAAATACTTTTTTTATGTGTTGTCTCGCATACCAGCTCAGCACCTTCCTCACCATGTGACCATTTGGGGCCTCTATTCTTGAACATTGAATAATGACTTGGTGACACTTATATAAATTAACTGATATGCTATCCTTCTGTAATTTCTTATAAAACAGTTAAACAAAATACACACACACACACACACACAGCTTTTAACTCAATTGATGGTCAATTTCAAAGCTCACCTTTCAGAATACAGTCGTGATTAACATTTTCTTTGGCTTATGTTCACGTTCTCAGGAGCCATCAGCATTTCTTTCACGATTGATATTAGAGATTAGGGATATACATTTAGGGGGCACTTGGGTGGCTCAGACAGTTAAGCATCTGACTCAATTTCGGCTCAGGTCACGATCTCAGGGTTGTGAGATGGAGCCCTGAACTGGGGCTCCGTGTTGGGCATGGAGCCTGCTTACGATTCCCTCTCTGTCCCTCCCTTCCTCCTCCTCCTCCCCCACCTCCTCCTCTTCCTTCTCCTCTCCCTTCTTCTTCTTCTTCTTCTTCTTCTTCTAATTCTTCTTCTTCTTCTTCTCTCTCCCTCTCTCTCTCCCTCCCTCTCAAACAAACAAAAAAGAAAAGAATATGCATTTAGGATTTCATGTATTTCCTGAGTTCTTTATTCTTTTCAAGGAAAACTCATTTCTGTATAATTATTGAAAGTAAAACACATTTCAAAATACTTGTACACTTTAGTGGACATGAATTGATTTGCTCTTAAAAAAGAATATGTACCTTTAGAAAAAAAATATTTTCTTTTTGCAAAGTGAACTAAAATATCCCCAATACTTAAGTAATATTTTTGTCCTCTACAAGAAAAAAAGAGTGAGCCAAAAGGGGAACTTTTCAATAAAGGCAAGAAAACATATACTAAATTAGAAGCATAAATCTTGATTTACAGTGTTAAGATGTTTATATTATTGATATTCATTTTCAGATTGAAATATTTGTGCATTTATGTGAAAGTAGCTTAAAATATATGTCATCTAAGTGGTTGTGGAAAATAAAATGTATTTAGTGTAGTTTTTTTTTTTTTTTTGCCAAAATTGTCAGTTAATTCTAGTATATGCCAGTTTTAAACAAACAACATTTGGATATAATAACAATGCTCTTTCTCAAACTTACCAATTCAGGATGCTTAACTTTCTAAAATCTAGTGACTGCCACAAAAGCTTAACAGTTTGAAGCAAACCTAATTTCATTCTTCCATTCTTGATATAGATTTATTTCATTCTATGCTAGCATTTTCATTGTCAATAATATGTGATTATTATGATTCTCTGAGAGAGAGACAATATCTAATTGCTTCTTGATTAAAAACAAAACAAAACAGATTTTGGCACCAAATTGTCCAGAATTTACATAAAGGCCAGAAGTGATTATTTTGTTGGGTTTGGGGAAGTTGCAATGTCAAAATTGAGTCCAGTTCTCCTCTTTCTTGTATGGCAATATCATTAAGAATTAGCTCTCAAATGCAATCTAGGTGCAACTAAACCAAGGATTCAGAGTAATGTTTTGACTTCTTGCCATGCTGGTCTTCAAATGTGGGTGGGACAAAAATGATATTTTGACTTTCCATAAATAATCTGAAATTGTTCATAGAATTATGAATAGTCAGATGCATGAAGAAATTTAGGAAAACATTTTAAGAAACATGTTTCCCATAACCAACTATTTCCAGAAATTTTCTAATAGGAATATCATCCTGCCAACCTACAGAAAAAACCTCTTATGTTGTTTATTGGATAGATAAGAATCATGGAAAGAATGGCAGTTTAAAGGGATGTATCATGAAAGAAAATGTATCTGTATTTGTTTGTTTGTTTGTTTGTTTCATTGCTATAGGAGCTCATAGATATTTCCTAAAGAGAGCAAAGGGTTGAGTATGGAACAAAGCTCAAGTTGAACACTAACACCAAGAAAAAATTTCCCACATTGTAAACCCTGTGATATTGAAAGCTACATTTAAGAAAATTCTGTATACAGACTCATGGTGTGTGTTTTCCACTGTTACTTTCTGAAAAGGATTTATGGATAAAATTACCAATGAGATTGATTGTGTGATTTTTCTTATCAGTCATTTACCCAGCATGGAAGGGGTAATATATTGTTTCACATTATTATATTTTAGTTATAAAAAATATGTTATACACTCTGGTCTAAATACATGACTTCAAAATACATTAACAATACCATTTACAAAGAAAATTGTTCAACACTGTACCGCAAACAGATGTACAGCAAATTTTGGGAGATACTGATTTGTGCTTGGAGGATTAATTTAAAACTGTCTGGTTTTGGCATTAGCAGTTTTCCTTTAAAAATTTTTAGTATTTTTAAAACAAAGATTCTTTGAAGAGGGTATTAATTCTGTCAAAACTGTATGAAGTCCCTAGATATTAGATGAATATTTATAGATTATACATAACACATATACATGCAAATTTCCTTTTCCAGGGATACTTGTTACATGCTTGTTAAATAGGTTTTCATTATATGATCAGCCAAGGAGAGAATTAATGTTTGGATTGACTGATTATCCCAATTCCCTGGTTGTTGGGAAGGACTTGGCATATGTTTCCTCTCTAAATAAAAGCATAACTGAGAGAGGGAGGATAAGACCCCAAAATGGACTTAGATAAGCAAAGTTTCAGCTAAAATTATAGTATTGGTTAGGATGCTTCTGATTGTAGTAAAAAGAAACCCTAACCAAAGTGGCAGAAAAATAAAGGTATTAGCTAAGAGAGGTGAAGGAAGGACCAAGCCTCTAAGATTAGTTGCTTCAGCACTAGCTCCATCATATCATCAAGAAGCCATGTACTTTACTTATCTCTTCTTGACCTTCCTAGATGAGAAGACTGGTTTCTGTGTGTAGTGAACAGAATGAATACTGCATGCTTCCTTTATCATATTCAATGGAGAGACAGAGTCTGACTTCATAATGTCCCTTTGACGAACAAAATGATAACTTTTTCATAAGCTATAATAACTATTTCCTCATATCTTATTGGTCATCTGTGTCATGTGGACATTTTTTAACTGATACCTGGCTAGTTGCATGAAACTACCTTTAGTCCAACATACCCTACTCCATAAACTAAGGTTGGTTCTTCAGATTGCATTGGTGCTATTCAATAGGTGAAGAATTGAATGAATAACAGGAAATCAATGCTGTTGTTACCTGCAAGTTCATTCTTCCACCATTACTATTTGCAGAAGTTTTCTGTCCTTCTTTTTAGAATATCATTGCAGCCAACCTACAAGGAGAATCCTCTTATGTTGTTTATTGGGTAGAGTAATTGCAGAAAGAATGACAGTCTGAAGGGATGTATCAGACCCACTTTCTCAGTCACTCCATCAACTGTGTAATAAACATTAAAATAATGAATTTAGGAAGGAAAAGTAGCTTCATGACAGGTTTCCTAACCTTTATCCAAACAAATAGTTTCCTATATGTATCTTTGTTTTAGAAATATTGCAGCTACACTTGATTGAAAATTGTCACTTTGGTTATAGTCTTGTAGTTCTGGAAGCCCCTATTGCAAAAGACCTCAATTCTGGTTTTCGGCTTCAAGTCTTATACCCTTATACCATGTTCTCTACCTATCTCAGTCTGCAGTATTTTTCTAAAAAAAAAAAAAAAGTCATGCTTCTCCCTTTCTTGAAGTTCACTGAAGCCTTCCATTTGCTTTCAAGCAATACTGAAGCAATATTGAAGACCCCCTGTGGTATGGCATCCAGTAGTATCATGTCCAACTGATACTGGGTTACCCGAATCTTATTACATGATATGAAAAGAGAACTAAATAACACTGATATTGTCAATGCTGTTCTTCAATGCAAGAGGTGAGATGGAGCTTCAAAATATAAATTCAGCTAGGTTTGAATAATAAATATGTATCAGCAAAATCTACACCTATGTGTTTATAGACATTGATGAAAAAATTTCATGTTCAGATGATCAAGTATATGATGGTGACTTCTCAACAGTCTTGAGAGAAATAACTGAAGAATTAACTTATGAGCTTTGAAAACTTAGAAACATAGATTTGTCTATATAAGACCAATATAAGTACAAAATAGGAAAAGACAGCCAGTTAGAAACTTCAGTAGTTTGTTGAAATATTCCAAGGGATAAAACACTTGAAGTACTTAATTTCAACGTATCCTTCCATGAAATTTATCATCTAAATTACTGGATTCATTATACAGGTTTACCTACATGTTACTATGTTGGACTACCTAAAACAATGGGCTATGTATTTTATGGTTCATTGGAGAGATTTTTAAAAGGATGTTTGGACTATATTCTATTTTCTCTTTATCTGTTAGCTGTAAGAACAAATTACCCATGAAAGAAGAAAACTCAATATTCAAAGTCTTTTCAGAACCAGTCTTTCCCTGGCTCTTCTTTCTTATATACTGGGTCTCTCTGCCTCGTTTTGCATATTTTTTAAAAGACTGAAACTCTCAATGCTTAAAAAAATTAGGGCGCCTGGGTGGCTCAGTTGGTTAAGTGACTGCCTTCGGCTCAGGTCATGATCCTGGAGTCCCTGGATCGAGTCCCGCATCGGCCTCCCTGCTCGGCAGGGAGTCTGCTTCTCCCTCTGGTCCTCCCCCCTCTCATGTGCTCTCTTTCATTCTCTCTCTCTCTCAAATAAATAAATAAAATCTTTAAAAATAAATAAATAAATAAAGGACCAAATACAAAGAAAATAATTCTAATTTAGAGCAACTGTTGAATTGTTCATGAGAAATGCATTTACTTTAATACTTGGAACATTTTCCTTAACACAATAGTTTAAGGATTTCTCTTTTATTCTCATATACATTACTTGTTTTTGGTCTTAAAAGATCAATCACATTGTTTCTCGTTTTACAATTACAGTTAAAGCATGGTGGTTTGCTTAAACAAACTGATTATGTATGTGCATGCGAATGTCTCATCTATGTGAATGTTCCAATGTAATGGACAGCAAATGGAATTTAGAAGCAAAGAAAACTGGGTGAGAGTGGCATGACTGACATGTTTGTTCTACTATGGATAATCAAGATTTAGAGTAATATGTTTATAATTAAAGAATACAATGGAGATCTAAGATATATTTTAGAATTATAAAGACAAAAGATCTGATAACTAGGTATAATTTTAAAATATTGGGAGGAGACTAAAATAAATGTGGGGTGTAAGGTTAATTAGGTAAATTCTCAAACTTCAAATATATAAACTTCATAAATAATGTATAAAATTAGTAAATCAATAAAGGGGAGTAGTATATACTTGAAAACTCCAAACCAATAAAAGATTAAAAGTGTTTAATTTGTGGATTAGGACTGAGAGTCAGGGATGACATGATTGGTAGTAGAACTGGCTACTTTTACACTTTTATTTTTTCACTCTTCTGAAATACTTTGAATTTTTTGAAAACTGTATTCTTTTATTAACTTTATAATAATTTTTAAATTAAAATTTGTGTGACTCCTGACTTAAGAACATTATGGAGGGACATGAGAGAGGGAGAAGGACAATTTTCCTTTCCATATTGTTTGCACTGTTTAAATTAAGGGGAAAAAAAGAGGGACATCATAAAGTAATATTTTTAGCATTTAAAATATAACACTCCATATCAATATATTTAAGATTGCTCCTTCCTCCCCTATTTTACAATTTCTCTGTTTCCACTCTCACTTCCAATATCAAAATACTCCTGTGTGCCTTCAACTACCACCATACTTGGCATTTCATTTCCAGGACAAATAGCTACCCAATAGCTCTTTAAAAAAAACAGTGCACAAGAGAAAGAATAATGTTGCAGGAGTGAGAGAAGCAGGAAATATTCTATGTTTAAATCCTACTGTGTGCGATTTCCTAGGAGATGGTTAGTAACAATTTCAGAAATAGTGCTGCCCTCTTCCTTGCCTCTTTATTTTTTTTTTCTTTCAGAATAAATTCTCACTCAAAAATATGTTATTTTGGGAAACTGTACATAAAGTTTGATCAAAAGTCATCAGGAAAACCACTTTCCATTTTATTAGCTGAGCCAGTGTTACCCAAATAA
Organism: Mirounga angustirostris; assembly: GCF_029215605.1. Taxonomy (NCBI): domain Eukaryota; kingdom Metazoa; phylum Chordata; class Mammalia; order Carnivora; family Phocidae; genus Mirounga; species Mirounga angustirostris. The sequence continues at coordinate 50,462,393 of NW_026991709.1, read as the reverse complement.
ATAGCTCTCACTTTTTACAGAGAATTGCTTTTGCTGCCCCAATTACACTATCATAGATGCTTCTGGTGTTTGAAACCAAAACTGTTATTATTTAAACATTTGAAAAAATAGTAACACTTTCAGCCTAAAATGATTGATATAAACACAGAGGAGGGAAAACCAAAAGCTTGGGAATTGAATTAGGATGATCATTCAATAGGAAGAAAGAAAAGAAAGCTCAAGAATTTTTTTATGTTTTTAATATAGAAATTATTTGAAACTTGGAGTATGACTTATGCAACATACACAAGGTTTGGGATTATAAATCATGGGGCCATATTCAAGTCCCATGTATGTCATCATTATGTAATACAACCTTACATTCTTGACTTCTTTATGTCCCTTTGTTTAGTTTTCTGAAAAAAAAAAAAAGTAATGCATGTGCGTGATTTTAGAAAAAGAATTATATAAAATGGTAGGAACTCTTTTCTGTGCAAATAATTTCTAGGCCCACTCTAACTTCCCAGAAGAAATCATGGGTAAAATGTTCAAGTTTAATTCTTCTGATAGGTAGCACTATTTTAAGGTGAAATAATGCATTTATATTTCTATTAATAGATGCATCAATATAGAAATATTGGTAGTCCAGACTAAAAGCACAGAATAGGGTGCACGTATATTACCTCCTATTTTTTCCCATCTACCCAACTCTTGATTTATTATATATTTTAATTCTCTTAAGGTTGTTTTCATTATTAGAAGTCACTTTTCCTTCCTCTTTATACCTTTTGGTTTTCCTTAGTTATATTTTTACATTGTCATGATTTATAATACTTGCATTAGCTGTTAGTGTTAAGGGTAAATGTGACCCTCCATTGAATTGTGTAACATGTGTTGCACTTTTTCCCAGCCCTGTGCAAATCCCTTCTGCCCATAAAGTTCACATGTTGCTGAAGTGGAAATTTTCTATGTATGCTAAAGGAACATCCATCTCTCTGTTCTTCTTCCTGGGAGCTTTCTCCCGAGCTACAGAGGCTCAGTCAGCCCATAGAGAGGGTAGCACTGAAGTGCTGGGATTTAACATCCCCAGGAACAACCCTCTGTCAATAAAATTGGGAATGGGTAGATAAATTATTCAAGGAGTTTATCCTTAAGGAAACAAGTTTGAAATGGGTTCTACGCCATTCCTCTGGTGGTTTCTAGAGGGATTCCACTTCCAGGTGGTCATAGCAGTGACCTTTTAAATAAGGCATTCTTGAATGTCTTTTCTCCTTTCACTGTCTCACTTGCTCTCTCATTTGCTCTTCTTGGGATCATGTCCCACATAAACTACCTTCAACCAGTTTTGTGTCAGGGTCTATTTTCCAAGATATTAAAGAGAAAGAATGTTTTTAGTGTAAGCTTTGCCTCCAAATCAGTTCTAAATATTGAAAACAAAAAGCATATTCAACCAGAAATTCACACTTAGTATAGGACCAAATATTACTTATTGTTTATTATTGGAATTATAGGTTAGGAAACACAATCTATTGATTAAAATAAATCTGAGAATTTTTTAACACCTAAAGTGCCATGAATCCCTTTAAAATATCTCTTATTTTCAAGTTGCAACATTCTAATAATCCTTTGTATGATATTTTTAAAATAAGGAGAATCCGATCTATTAAGTACTTTGCCTAAGGTCATCTAAAAGGTAACTAACAAAACCAAGAAGTAGGATACACCCAGTCTCTGACTGTTTGTCCAGAGGTTATGTTTTCCTTTTCTTTTTCCTTTCTTTCCTTTTTTTTTTTTTTTTTTTTTTTGAGTTTTGGGTTTTGGTTTTCATTTAACTTATTTTGAGACACAAAGTTATAGTAACTTATAATTCTGGATTTTAAGTAATTTATGGTTCTGTGGAACCATAATTGTATATGCAGTCAGTTATGAAGTCTTTAAATTCACTATTTAAATTAGACTTGGGAACAACTTTCCGACCAGTTTCAAATGAGTGTAATTCTCTTTTTTTGTTGTTGTTATTATGTTAAGTTATCCAACATATAGTACATCATTAGTTTTTGATACAGTGTTCAGCGATTCATTAGTTGTGTTTAACAAGACAGGAAACAACAAATGAGTGTAATTCTTACTCTTTATTAGTAAAACACCAACATATCTTCCTGACCCAAGGAGAAGGGGGAAAAAAATTCAGATGTAAAACATGACGGACAGCTATAGACATAGTCTCACAGTACATATGGTGCACATTTTGTTAACCCATTTGCTTCAAGAGCAGAGAAAAGTAGCAGTTTGTGTACAGGTTGATCCATTGTCCCATGTGTTGGTAGAGGGGACTTTAATCTAGACAGACTTTACCGGTAGAGGTGGTACCTGGAGCCTTATCGTACACACTTTTGTTTCTTTGAGGAAAGTTAGGTGGCCTGGCTTTTGTGCTTCTTCCTTCTGCTAGATTTTCCATGACCGTAAAATGTACTTGTAGAAAGGGGTATAGATTTTGTAAAAGAGAAAGGTAATATACTTTATGGCTCTATTACTTAGTAAAAATAAATTTAAAGATAACTTTAATTTCATTTTCTTCATAATTTTTATAAGTTGCAAGACAGCAGTAAATACCATTGCATTTTTCTATTCTTGAAGTAGAGTTGACATACAACAGTATATTAGTTTTAGGTGTACAATATAGTGATTTGACAATTCTGTACATTACTCAGTGCTCACCATGTAAGTGTAGTCACCATCTGTCATCACACAAAGTTATTATAATATTATTGATTATATTCCCTATGCTGTACTTTTTATCTCCATGACTTATTTATTTTATAGCTGGAAGCTTTTACTCCTTAATCCCTTGCACCTTAACCCCGTGCCCATTCCCCCACTCCCCAACCTCTGGCCAACTACCAGTTCTCTGTATTTAAGAGTCTGTTTTTTTGTTTGTTCATTTATTTTTGTATATTCCATATACAAGTGAAATCATATGATATTTGTCTTTCTCTGACTTATTTCACTTAGCATAATGCCCCTTCATGTTGTCACAAATGAAAAGATACACATGCACAAGGATTGAAAAATAATATTGTTAAGATGTCCATACTACCTAGAGCAGTCTACAGATATAATGCCATCCTGATTAAAATACCACTAGCTTTTTTCACAGAATTGAACAAAGAATCCTAAAATTTGTGTGGGACCACAGAAGACCTTGAATAGCCAAAACAAACATTTTTTTAAGATTTATCTGTATTTATTTATTTATTTGAGAGAGAGAAAGTGCATGAGTGGGGGGAAGAGGAGAGAGAGAGGGACAAGCAGACTCCATGCTGAGCATGGAACCCACCCCTGGGCTCAATCCCACGACCTCAAGACCACGATTGGAGCCAAAATCAAGAGACGCTTACCCAACTGAACCACCCAGATGCCACAGTAGCCAAAACAATTTTAAGAATGAATGCCACTGCATTTCAAACTACACCAGGGCTGGGAACCCAGCACACTAAACTAGGGTTGACCCTGTTTTTCTCAAGGACAAGTCACAACAGGTACCATCCTCCTTTGAATAATAGTGGCTTTTGAAATCAACAGTATATTAGTATCTAAGTCTTTTTATTGTAAACACTTACATGCTTGTTTCATACACTTATAAAGTATTTGAGGCCAGCCATCAGGCTAGCTTACATTTCATGAGTTCATTGCAATCTACAGAGTCAGGAATCAATTATATAGATTGTTAGACAAGGTCCACCCATCTCCCATATCTAGCTCCATTACATAAAACTTCATTCTGAGCTCAGAACTACAGAACATGTTCCTGCTCCTGAAATTTTTGTCTTCTTTGCTAGACATACCATGAATTGCCTTTATTAAGGGCTTTAAATGGGTGCTCACTGAACAAAAATTGTGTATATGTGTTATTCCATTTTAGAGGTATTTTTCATAATGTACAGGAAGTATAGAGTCTTTGGGAGAGTGACTTACTCAAGGTAAAACAACAAATTATTGTGTTATGCTTTGAGGATTATATTATTCACTTGCTTTCTTCCTTTTTGATTGTGTCTTAAGGATCTCTTCCACAAATAATTCTTGAGCCTTTCTTTTACTAATAATGGAAAATCTTCATATTGCCTAATTTTCCATTTCATACATAATAAAGAAATAACTGAAACAATTGTTGATCTCTCATTTTGATTTTAACTATATTATGGACATATTGACAGTTAAATCTAGGATACCCTATTTTTGTTCAAATTATCTCACAGTTTTTTGGAACATAGAAATAAGAAGAAGGTAAGGTACAGGGAGAATAAATGACTTCTCCAAAGTCACAAAGCTTGGCAGAGGCAGAATTGAAACTGTCTTCTTTGTTGTTCTTATGAAATACCCCAAACATATGTATAGTAATATATGTAAAAATAAAATAGTCATATTCCCACTATGTATTTTAATAAGACCTAGCATTTTTGGCCATATTTGATTTCATTTTAGAGAAATGCTATATTATAAATGGCATTAAAGTCCTGTAGGAAGCTCTATCAAATTCCATTCATATCCCTTTCTTCCCCATTCCTACTAGTACCAGATCTCTTAAATTTGGTGTTTATTACCAGGGCATATTACCTTTAAAATAATTAATATTCTTTTAAATAATAACAATTTCCACATTCTTTTTAATTTTGCCTCTGATTTTATTCATACACTTAACACCATAGGACATCAGCAAATTTAACTCCCTGTTAAACAGTGCTTACTATGTTTGCTTTTACTTTTTCTTTTTGCTATTTTAGCCAAAAAATTAATCTCATATGCAATGTTCAATTAAATTTACTCCATAACACTCTCAGTATAAGCTAAATATTAAATTACTGTTGTATTGGACTCTAAAGATCTTGATTCTCTATTTCAACTATTTCAATGATAGTAAAACTTATTTCTTATACCAATAATTTCTTATATCTGTCTTCATCTTTCCTCTATAATTTTCTATTATCAAATCAAGTTTAATCTAAAAATGGGATTTAACATGCCCTGATTCTTTTTAGTCATTCCTTTTCCATTTTTTACTACTATTTTGAATGTTCTTACTGTTACATTCATGCTAACATTTAGGACATACTCTTATATCCCCACACTTCTGTTGATACTATATCTATCTGAATCATGCTTTCGTCTTAGCTCTGGTTAGAAATACTTCCACCCATTGCTATGTTATTGTAAGGAAAAGTTACAAATAATCAAATAATTTGGGAACTCAGGGTCTGATTTTATATTCAGAAGAATATTTATCTAAACTGATCTTGCAAAGTATTGTAGTGGGCTGTTAGCCAGGTCTCAGTGGCATACTACCAACTCTACTAGAAATGCTCTGACCTGTGCTTTGACTTACTTGCTTGAATTATATCCAAAGATATATTTCCTCCTCCTGAAAGAGTAGAGAAATTTTATAAACTCACTAATTCTTTGAGCACGTTTGAGTAATCCTTCAGCAACCTAAAAACAGTCTCCTTTCAAGACCACTGCACGTGCACTAAATGACAAAGTACCGAAATATATACCCATACCTCCAAATACTTAATCTAGTGTTCATGATATTTAATTTTTCTCTTCAGTTACATTCAGTGTAAAAGAGTAGATAGATGATAGATAACATAGGTATTAGTTAAAGAAACCTGAGTGACAATCATATCCTAAGTTACTTCTGCTACTATCATGATTGTGTTATAGAATAAAGAATCTGAAAAAATAAAGCATAAATCTAATGACTATCAACAGTGAATATTAGCTGTCCTAAATTTCTGGGTTCCTCCAGGAAAATGTCTAACTATTGAGTTATTTTAGTCCTTTATTAGAAAAGCAGAAATATTGCTTTAGCTGGTAATATATGTTTTCTAGATATTCTAAACAAACTAAAAACCAAACCAAACCAAACAAACAAGGCTATGTTTTTCTAGTCCTAAGGCTTTTTTGTTAATGGTAGCACTTTGTAGAAATCAAAAGCAAAATTATTTTTAAATACTGAAACTGAAATTATAACAGAGGAAAGCCCTAATCCCATCTTTGTGGTAGGATAATGTATCGGGGTCAGATGGGGAAGGAGTATAAAATCTTGTGTGGTGAGTCTTATCTGCAGACTGAAGATCCACACACTGCACTGATGATTCTAAATGAGAAATAGTATCTCAAGTCATTAGAGTCTCAGTTGACAAGGGAAAACAGCTGTGTCTTATTTATTAAGAAATAAGATTACAAATGTTAAAAATAACAACACTGAGGCAGTTGCCAGCATTGGGTTGGGTCACATTATTTTTTTGCTCTCTTGTCAAATTAGCCAGGAGGCCACCTCCAGCACCAGGAGGCAAAATGATATTATACATACCTCAAAAAGGAGACGGTGGAGACAAGGAAGCCTCTGTGGTATTTAGCTAAGTAGCATTCACGTAATTGGATCTGGGGACTGTCAACACTAATGCATTCAATGACAGAAGGTTGTGGAGGCCCATCTGTGCTGGCCTACTGAGTTGATCAGATCAAGGAAACTGCTGGTCAGTTTTCTGAGAGTGACTCAGAGCCAAAAATTAGGTTGCTGAAAATTTCCATCCATCTAATATGTAGACAGAAGGAAATCTGCTGCTGTATGAATGAAAATAAGTGTATTAAGTATATTGAGAGTGTGTCTTAAATTACATGTAATTTTTAACTCATTGTTTTGTCAAAAATATGTTCTTTACCTAAAATTTTTGCAATGTACTTATTTATTCACTTTTGGATGAACTTTTTTCATATTCTGATTCCCTAATCTTTTGTCTTTTCAATGATACAACACAGCAAAGTTACAGTTTAAACCCATAATCAGACAGCCTAGACTTACATCAATTATAGTAACCCCTATGTCCTTTTGAAATATGTTTAGCTTCTCTGTGCCATAGTGTCATCTTTAAAACAGGGATCATAAAATTTTTTGCATGAAATACTGTGTGTGTATGTCACATGAAATACTTTGTAGCATTTCTGGCACATATTACAAGATTCATTCACACAAATGCAGACATTGTTATTAGTTAGAGTGTTTGGGAAAAAAATATGTCAGATCTGATTTTGCCCCATCTAGCTTTTATGATCTTTCTGATGAAGTTAGGTAAAGAAATAGGGCTGTATACTCATGATCTCCTTCATACAAATAAATGGGTTCTGTACCATTCTCTGAGATAGTGGGCTCATCAGGAGTAATTATCATTAGCTAAAGAACAATGTTAATTCTTCATACTCTTTTCTCTGTGTAATTTTTATTTGTCCTGTTATTGTTACTGCCTTACATACCTTTATGTTATCTTAAGTTCTCATGCTGACTTTCTTCTTTATCTTTCCTTGAAACCTACTCTCAGAACTTTAAATTATCCTAAATTAGATATGACTAGTAATAGTGTAAATTTCACAAAGTTACTGGCCCTTTAAGACTGTATAAAGGGTCAAATTGAAAGGATGCAATTGAGAGGACAGTCAGGTGTCTGTTACAGGATTTCACAAATTCTGCAGGGTATAAGACTGCTCTCCCTCCGCTGCTTGCCTCTGACTGACTTACCACAGGGACTGTACCTACTAGTTAGGCAGCTTTGTGAGAATAGATTAGAAGCTTCTCCTTGCTACAGGGTGGATAGTTGGCTAACTCTTAAGAAGAAGAAAGGGAAAGGTATAAGAGAGATTGTTTCTTTACTCCTTTTAGAGTGATGTGCTTTGCTAACTCCTTCAGAGATCTGAGGGGATATTTATAATTAGATACCATATCACTCATTTAATTCCCTTTATCATCCTCTTGTATAATAGCTACTTTGGAGAGGTGAGTCTTATTATTTTCCATAATTTAATTTATTTTCACTCTGTCATTCCTGAGCACAACTTGATAAAGCTCCTTTAGTTCAGAATATGTTTTCTTACCAGTGAATAAAAATAATTCAATAAATGGGAACAGATATTTGTAGGTCCTCTTCCATCTTCCCATCAACTTTCCCCTCAAAAACTCTCATTATGAGCTCAGGCCAATGTGGGGATTCCTTCATGCTCAGGCTACCTGGGTGGAAGTTTAACCCCACTGATTATTTTATGTTGCTCAGAGCACTCTGCCCTACCCTTAGCAGATATTAAGATATCTTGATGTTGCCATACCTCAGAAATCACTTATTTGAATTCGCATGGATTTTGTTAACTAACTAGAAAGTACAAAATCAAGAAGAGTGTCTTGCATCTAGTTACTATTTTAAGTAAATGACATGACATATAGTGCAAAAAATGTCAAAGAGGAAAGGATTTATTGCTCAGTTCACCTAATCACCTTATCATATGAGCAAATTGAGGCTTAGAGTGCTTAAAATAAAATTAAGGACCTTTTTTTTTTTTTTTAAACTTAGGACAAGAGACTGGTTTGAAAAAAAAAATAAGTAAATGAGTAGAATAATGAATGAATACCAGTTATGTTGCACTATTACATTCCTTTAGGAGTTTGAATTAGATCATCTCCCTCTTTTTGATTATTTTGTCTTAATCAGTACATTCCTCTTTTCCAAATGAGTTTCATTGGGAATAAATTATCCATGGAACTCATGTGTATATAGTAGCCAAATCTCTATTCAGTTAATTCAGATGACTTCTACTCAGACATCGGATGTCAAATTAGGTCAGGTGAGTAATAATTAGATCTAATTAGCTTTCCCACAAGCTGTTAATTCCCTTACCTGGAGCCAAATAGAAGACTGGTGATAGTTTAACTGCCTGTGTGAATGTATAGTGTCAGCATGAGGAGCAACAATCTTCTTTGCCACTGAAACAGGAAAATATAAAATTTGTTTTTTATTATTGCCAAATAACATTGAAACAACCAACCTGGATTTGATTCCTTGGTACTAGTAACAAAAATATGTGTGACAGTTTCTGTACCATGTTCCCCCTTTAAAGGACAGTATATAAAAATAAAATTTAGAGTAATTTATAATCAAGGATTTATTTTTCTGGACATGATGGGTTTTTGCAATATAAAAAGCAATAGGGCTTATAAGTGATATAAATGAGACAAAAGTCATTCAGAACATATTTAGTGTAAGGAACTAATCCCAGTTGCATTTGTCAGAAAAAAAGTAACCTTTTGACAAAACCTGCCATATTACTTTACACGTATTATCAATTATTCCCAATTGGATTTAAAAAAAAAAAGAAAGAAAGAAAAAGGTAGAGGGTATGGAACTTTAGAAAGATGATGGAACACTACATCAAAAACTAATGATGTAATGTATGGTGATTAACATAACATAATAAAATAAAAATAAATAAATAAATAAATAAATAAAACCTAAAAAAATAAGAACGATGATGAGAATCTTGATTAATTGAAATAGAAGAAAGGCTTACCAACTAACCACACATGATTTCGTCTACTGCTAGTTCCTTAGTTTTTTATTCCAAATTTTAAATTTCAGCTTGGTTTAGGTCAAATATATATTCCTGAAAAATCAGCTAAGAAAAAAAAAAAAAAGCAGAGTTATGATCATTGTGATCCTACCTATCACTATAAAGTCTATTCCCAGACAGGGGGGGTAGGTTATTTTGAAGTAGATAGCTACCCCGAGAGAAGTCTATCTCAACCGCCCTGGTTATATTTAACTGTGATAGGAAGGGCAACATCTGGAAATGAAATGTAGGCTGGGATAATTAAGAGTCATTGCAAAACTAGTTTTGATCTCACTAACTTGAGTTTTCCCTCAGATCAAATCTGAAACCAAATCTGGACAGCCTTTTATTAAATTTTAATGATGTGGTTTTTGTATGAAAAATATGATGCCAATCATATCTTTATGTGTATACTTGAGCATAAGATTCTGTGTTTGATAACTCTATTAGGTAGTGCTGGGATTATACCAAAGAGCAAACAGTTCTTATATTTTAGTTGTTTACCACTATACACATTTTACTCATAGGTTTGAGAGTTTGGTTGGGCTTGGGACCAGATCATTTGCACAGTCAGTGACTCATGGCAAGGGAGAAGGGGAAAGAGATTTATAATTTATCACAATAGAAAAAATAAACTGATTGAAAAGCAGTTGTCTGTATTTACCAGGAACCATAATTTTAATGGAATGCTACTCAAAGGTATAAAATGTTCAGCTGAAAGACACAATTAATTATAGAGAACTGATAAAAAAACAAATTATGACATTTACCTATATAAAATAATATAAAATCAGCCTCTAGTAAGCAAAGCAGCAAAATCTTGGGTAATTACAGTTTTTTTTATTAGTCTTCTCATTTGTGTTTTTGTAGAACATCATTGATTTATACTGAGACATTTTAAGACTCATTGTTTTCTGCTATAAGAAATGTGTTTAATAATTACTGCAAGTTCCTCATCATGAGGATATTTGGAGAAATACACTTCTGTCATAATACCATTAATAGTTACTCTTTCCTTGAGTAATTTGTGTGATTTTTTATCATTAAACGCTCTAAAGTTATTTTACTGATCTGGTCTTCCTGTTTGGATTGCTGCTAAAAATTCAGAGATAAATTAATGTCCTACATCTAGAAAATGTATAAGATTTCACTGTATTTATTTCTGTTTTAGATGAATCCTCATCTCTTTTCTATTACTGTTCATCTAGTTTACCTATTTTCTTTTTCAGTTAGTTTTCATTAAACTTTCTTGCTTTATTTCAAGCATCACTATAAGTTGATCATGTCTAGATCATGACAGAATATACATAAACAAATACAAAACATGACACACCTTTGGACAACCTGATTGATCTCCTTGGACCAGCTCTCTCATTTTCACAGCAAGGAGTTTAAACTACATTGATTTGTTTAGCCCATTTGAGGTTTAATATGTTATTAGGGATAGAGTCCAACAATGATGGGGGTCAACATGAAACTATTGAGATAAGGGAACCATTTAGTTACTGCATATATTTTTTTTAATTTTACACATTTATTTGAAAAAAAGAGAGAGAGCACAAACAGGGGGAGCAGCAGGCAGAGGAAGAAGCAGGCTCCCCACTGAGCAAGGAGCCCCATGCAGGACTCAATCCCAGGACCCTGGGATCATGACCCGTGACTAGAGCCGAAGGCAGACTCTTAACAGACTGAGCCACCCATGCACCCTTAGTTAGTGCATACTTTAATTGACATATTGGAAGTGGTAAAAACATAAAATGAATCAACCAGTAGTGCCTGCTCAGGAAAATAAACCACACAAGGAGGAAACTTAAAACCCAAAATAGAGTTTGGCAGATATTGTTAGATATCATAAATTGAACAATTAAGAGGCAGAACTACTCAAAATAGCATTTTTACTGTAATACTGAAATCCTTATGTGTGTGAAACTGTGCCCAGTCACAAAATTCTCTTAGAAGAGTTCAGATCCAACCACCCTTCTGACATTCCATTTAACATGGAGATCAACCCTTATGCAGTACTCTGAACAATTCAAAACTCTTTTGTAAGAAAACTCATAAGTATCAAGCCTTCTGCATCACTGAGTAGGTTAAATGGCTCCTCTCAGAAGGAAGATTGGGAGCCAGGACCCTTATATTTCTTAACAGTCAGTTCTCTCTATTAGATGTCTTTTTGAATCTATTGAAGAAGCAGTCTGCATAACAGGCACATTTCAGAGATCTCAAACTTAGAAAAGTTGTCATCTTCCTCAGTTTATGTCAATTTCCATCAGGAAAAGCTGACAGGATGCTACTCATTATATAACTGGGTGCAGTTACTCACTGCTGTGAGCACTCCTTTTAAATGCCCATCTCTGAGCATCTGCCATCTAAACTTTTTTGGATTTAGGCAAAGAAACTTTTGTTCCCTTATATTTGAATACATAATAAATCAACTCTTAATCGAATAAGTATTGACTCTATTGAGGCTGAAGATCTAGAGCTTTCAGCACACCTACTAATTTGTATTATTTAAATTCTTTTAGTTTTCCATTTTTACTAATTTTTAAACAAAATGATAGGAGTAAAATGTTTTAACAGGGTCAAAGAATTGTCCTATTACATACATTTCTGTACACCTAGCAAAGGTGTGTAAGCTGAACTGCAGGCTAATAGGAACCATTGTCTCTCAGAAGCCTACTGATGTAGTTACTTATCAGAGGTACCTTAGAGGTTACACTGTAGAGTGTGAAAGTCTGAGCGTGCTTTGTGGTTAAGACCAGCTTTCACTTGAACATGTCAACATTTGAGTTACCTTTTGAAGTTTTCTTAACCAGAGGTATAGATTTGGAAGACCTGGGGTCCCAGATTGGTGATAAAGCAAGACTGTAGTGTTTTGTTTTTTTCTCTTGTGAACTTAAAGAGACATTATAATAAGTTTTGTTAAATTTTGGATGTATCATTAGCACCAAGATTTTTAACCATATCAATAACTATTAATACATTTACTATCTTGTATAATGAGTGTACAAACTCTGGTGAATGTCAATTCTCCTAATTGGTCACATAACTACTCTGCAATATAATGTAGAGTTTGGGAGTACAAATCTAGGAGCCACGCTTTTCTTGTTCCAATCTAAATTTTGCCATTTATTTTATTTGGCTGTGTGACCTTAAGGAAATTACATAACCTCACTCTTTCTCAATTTTCACATTGACAAATGATATCAGTGATAGTAATGATACTACTGACTGGGTAGGCATGGAGAGTAAATAAGTTAATGATGTTTTATCAAAAGGAAAATGGTCTAAATATCAAAATCAGAATATCTATTATTCAAAAATTTGGCACTAAGGACAAAATTTGTACAAAGTTCAGCTGAGGGTTTCTCAAAATATATGTTAAAGATGGTCTGGGAAGATGGTGGAGTAAGTAGCCCCAGGAATCTGTCTCTCCACCTAGCCAATAATTGCACTAGCAGAATCTGTCTGATGTAACTATTTTGGAACTCTGGGGTCTGTTGAAGGCTTGCAACTTTCAGGAGAAGACTTGGACAGTAAATTGTGGTTAATTTTAGTCAACTTCACCTCTGATCACAATAGCACTTACCCATCAACCATCCCCAGCTATCCAGTAAGCAGCTGTGCCCATGTTCCTGGAATAGCTTTCACACAGTTTGTGGGAGTGAGAATGGGGAAAAAGGACCCTGACTTCTAAATTTTGGGAATCTCTGCTTTGATTATTAATTGTTGCTTCCAGTTACAGAGGTATAGACAGAGCTGGATCTCCTTTCATTGTTGTAAGACCTACCCTTACCTTCTCTGGCAGAAGTGACTTCAGGGGATCTAAAAGGGTCTTCTTCATTTTCTGTTTGCCCCCCTTTTAGGAACTAGACATTAAAGACAAGGACATTAAAAAACAGTTGCATATACAGGGTAAATTAGAAAGTAATTGTGCATACCTAGGGGAAGGCTCAGTAAAAACCCAAGAAGACCTTACACTTATACTTATGGCTGACCTTCAGCACAGAGACAGCCTACAGCAATTCAAAACAAAACAAAACAACACACACACACACACAAAACCACAAGGCATATAAATAAACAGGAAAATATGGTCCATTCAAGGAAAAACAATAAATAAAATATCCTTGAAAAAGACCTAATGGCATATATACTAGACAAAAAAAAAAAAATTAAGATTTTTTTTATTTATTTGACAGAGAGAGTGAGAGAGGGAACACAAGCAGGGGAAATGGGAGAGGGAGAAGCAGGCTTCCCATCAAGCAGGAAGCCCAATGCGGGGCTCCATCCCAGGACCCTGGGATCATGACCTGAGTCCAAGGCAGATGCTTAACAACTGAGCAACCCAGGCACCCCTAGACAAAAATTTTTAAACAACTATTTTAAAGAGAAAGAACTAAAGGTACATGTGGAGAAAGTCAAGAAAGTAATGTATGTACAAAATGTAAATATCAATAAAGAAATAGAAAACCTAAAAAAAGAAACAAAAAAAGAATTTCTGGAGCTTAAAAGTACAATAATAATGAAAAAAATCACTAGAGGGACTCATTCAAAGGCAGATTTGAGCAGGCAGAAGAATCAGTGAACTAAAAGATAGGATAGTGGATATTATCAAGTCTGAAGAACAGAAAGAAAAAAGACTGAATAAACATGAATGGAGCCTAAGGGACCTGTGGTCACCATCAAACAGACCAACATATGCAAGAGAACAAAGACAGGAGCAAAGATACTATTGAAGAAATAATGGCTGAAAACTTTCCAAATTTGTTTAAAGACATGGATATGAACTTGAATTGAAGAAGATCCATGAATTCTATAAATGATGAACTCAAATAGACCCACACTGAGACACATTATAATCAAATGCTCAAAAGACAGACTCTTGAAAGCAGTAAGAGAGAAATGGTTATTGTCACATACAAGGAAGGCTCAATAAGATTATAAGTAGATTTCTCATCAGAAACTTTGGAAGCCAGAAGACCATGGGTGATACATTCCAAGTACTAAAAGATAAGGTTTTCAAACAAGAATCCTATAGCCAGCAAAACTGTCTTTCAAGAGCGAGGGAAAATATACTTCTAGGTAAACACAGCTGAAGGAGTTTGTGATCACTAGACCTTCCCTGTAAAAGAACGCTTAAGGGAGTCCTGAAAGGTGAAATGAAAGAATACTGGACCTAATTTAAAACCATATGGAGAAATAAAAATCTGAATAAAGTTAAATTCATAGGCAATTATAAAACCTAATGTAACAATGGTTTGTAACTGTTACTTTCTATTTTCTTCATGACATAAGAAACTAATACCTTTAATGAAAAAAAATTAGTTAAAAGCTGGTGTTACTGTAACTTTGGTTTATAATTCCAAATTCTGTTTTCTCTATAAGTTAAGAAACTAGCACATTTTTTAAAAAGTTTTATTTATTTAAGTAATCTCTACACCCAACCTGGGGCTCGAACTCTGACCCCAAGATCAAGAGTTGCATGCTCTTCTGATTAAGCCAGGCAAGCACCCCAGAAACTAGCACATTTAGAAAATATTAGTTTATGTTTTGGGGCACACAATGTATAAAGATGAAATTTTTTGTCATCAACAGCTAAAAGGGGTGGGGACAGAGCTGTAAAGGAACAGGTTTTTTGTATGTTATTGAAGTTAAGCTGGTATAAATTCAAATTAGAATGTTACAACTTTAGGATGTTAAATAGAATATCCATAACAACCATAATGAATATAGCTACAGAATATACACAAAAGGAGAAGAGAAAGGAATTTAAACATTGTATTACAAATATTCAAGCAAACACAGAAGAATACAGTACTGCAGGAAATGAGGGACAAAAAATGCTATAAGGCATATAGAAAAAAAATAGCACAGTGACAGAAATAAATCCATAATTAAAGTGTAAATGGATTAAACTCTAAACTCAAAAGACTGAGATTGGCAGAATGGATAAAAACACATGAGACAACTGTTTACTGTCTATAAGAGACTCATTTTAGATCCAAAGACACAAAAAGGTTGAAAGAGAAAGGATGAAAAAAGATACTCTACGTAAATAGTAACCAAAAGAGAAGAGGGATGGCTATATTACTATTAGACAAAATAGTCTTTAAATAAAAAACGGTTACAAGAAACAAGAACATTATGTATTAATAAAAGTTTCAATATAGCAAGAGGATGTAACAATTATAAATATTTATGCACCTAATGACAGACAGACCATCAAAATATATGAAGCAAAAATTGAGAGCACTGAGGGAGAAACAGATAGTTCTACAATAATAGTTGGAGACTTCAATACCCCACACCCGATAATGGATAGAATAACCAAACAGATGATAAGCAAGGAAACAGAGGACCTAAACATCACGATAAGCCAACTAAAATATAACAGACATAAACAGAACACTCTACCCAGCAACAACAGAATATGCATTCTTCTCAAAAGCACATGGGGCATTTTCCAGGATAGACCATACATTAAGCCACAAATTAAGTCTCAATGTAATTTAAAAGATAGGTACCATAGTAAGTATCTTCTTTGACCATAATGGGATGAAGATAGGAATCAACAACAAAAGGAAAACTAGAAAACTCATAAAATCATGGAAAATAACACACTTTTAAACAATCAATGGATCGGGGCGCCTGGGTGGCTCAGTTGGTTAAGCGACTGCCTTCGGCTCAGGTCATGATCCTGGAGTCCCTGGATCGAGTCCCGCATCGGGCTCCCTGCTCAGCGAGGAGCCTGCTTCTCCCTCTAACCCTCCCCCGTCATGTACTCTCTCTCTCTCATTCTCACTCTCTCAAATAAATAAATAAATCTTTAAAAAAAATAAAATAAAAAAAATAAACAATCAATGGATCAAAGAAGAGATCACAAGAAAAATTAGGAAGTACTTACAGATGAATAAAAATGGAAACACAACATACCAAAACCACATTTACCCCAGTAAATGTGATGCAAAAGGGGATATTTATAGCTATAAATGCACACATTAAAAAATAAGATCTCAAATCAACAACTTAACTTTACAACAAAAGAACTGGAAAAAGAAGAACAAACTCAACTTAAAGCTAGCAGAAGGATGGAAATAATAAAGAGGATAGCAGAGATACATGAAACAGAAAAAAAAAAGTAGAGAAAACCAATAAAACCAAATGTTTGTCCTTCAAGAAGATCAATAGAATTGACAAACTTTTAGCTAGATAGGCTGAGGAAAAAAGAAGACTCAATTTACTAAAATCAGAACTGAAAGAGGGGACACTGCTACTGATAATATACATATAAAAAGGATCATAAGAGAATACTATGAACAATTGCCTACTGACAAATTCAATAACCTAGATGAAGCAAATTCCTAGAAACACAAAATCTACAAAGACTAAATCACGAAGAGAATATCTAAATAGACTCACAATAAGTAAGGTGAATGAATCAGTAATCAAAAATATCTCGACATAGGAAAGCCCTTAACTTGATGGCTTCACTGGTGAATTCTACCAAACATAAAAAGGTAATGTCAATGCTTCTTAAACATTTCCAAAAAATCAAAGAGGAAAGAACACTTCCAAATTCATTCTGTGAGGGCAGCATTACTCTGATACCAAAGCCAGACAAAAATACTGCAAGAAAAGAAAATTACAAACCAATATCTCTTATGAACATTGATATAAAAAGCCTCAATAAAATACTAGTGAACAGAATTCATCTCGGAAGCTTTCTGAACCCTATCCTTTTGGATTTTTATGAGAGATTCATTACATAGACATGATTGATTAATCATTGGCCACTGGCAATTGATTCAACCTACAGTCTCCCTCTACTCTCCAGAGGTCAGGTGGGTGGGACTGAAAGTTCCAACCTTCTTATCACATGGTTGAATCCCCTGGCAATTAGCCCCACCCGAAGGTGCTTTCCCAATGTCACCTCATTAATATAAACTGAGTTAGTGATGGAAAGGGGATTGCTATGAATAATAAGACACCTATTCCACCTTATGGCTCTGAAGGAATTTCAGGAACCAAGAACAACAGACCAAATATTATGATAGAAGATACTCTCATTGCTCTTATTGTTCAGGAAATTCCAAGGATTTGTGGACCTATGAGCTAGGAACTATGGATGAAAAACAAATATATATAAGAAATATATATTGGTCATTTGGATGTTTATATATAGATATATATTACATATTATATATATGTGTGTAAATATATGTAAATATATACATTTATTATAAATAACAATATCATAGTCCTCCTCCTGGTCTTTGAGAATAGATGCATTGCAATAAAGTAATCATAAAAGTCAAAAGATACTCGCACATTAGTAGAATATCATTCAGTCATTATGATCCAGTCCATTATCACGTTTTATGAAAATTTTTCCTAGGGTGAGCCAACCCAAATTTTCAGGCTTCTATTTGATCTGGTCAGGTTCCAAAAGCAGGAGTGGTCTTAGCAATACACGGCTTCGTTCTTTCAGGCATCTGGTATAATTGAGCTAAGTAAGAGACAATATCATCTCCTGTTCTGAGCCTCTTTTGAGGTGTTAATGTAGTAAATTTCCTCATCACATGACATATTTATTAATTCCTTTACCCATAGCTACTGTTTTTCCTTCTCTTCATTTATACTTAAACTTTCTCACCTTTGGAAGGGACAGTCCCCTTCCCCATCTCTATGCCATCTAGTGGAATTTCCATTATTTAAATCCCAAACTATAAGGGATATAAAAATGTTAGTCTTAAACAATTATTGACCACTAAAACTAATGTAATATTGTGTGTCAACTATACTCAAGTAAATAAAATAAAATAAAATAGCAAAATAAAATAAAATATTTGCCAATAATAGATTTTGAGAATATGGAATAGGATATTTCCTCAGGTTTTATGCTCATAAGCTCCTACTTAATAAATGATAGTATGTAATCTTTGCATCTTAGAGAATAAAAAATATCAAAATCTATAAAATAAAGCTATATTTTTTAACTTGACTTTTAGATTTATTTTATACAGTTAACCACTATTCTCATGGACAGATTGGAGATTATACAATTAGATAGTATTGGTTGTGTTTCAGAACTAGTCCCCCTTTCCAAAAAATCACTACCTCACTAAAATCCCCAACATCACATGCATCTATTTATCCAGCAAACAGCTAAGAAATGACTAACCACCATCAAAGGCGTAGTATAGTAAAGCACCTAACACAGTATCAAGAGACAGGGTGATATGATTTTTTTGTTTCAAGGAGAAATGATGGAAAAGAACCACAAAACTTGTTTACAGTGTTGCCTAGAAGAACCACAAGACTTGTTTGCAATGTTAGCTAGAAGGTTAGGGTAAATGTATGAGATATTCTGAGAATTTATTTTATATATTCATTGGCAATTCTGACAAAACCCACACAGCTTAAATTCTTTCCTCCTCAAATTTTATTTGAAGTTAAGAAGCCCTAGCTAAACCCTCTTACTCATATGTTCCTACTCTTTATATAAGATTTATTTGTTTGTTTATTTATTTATGATACTTTTATTTCTAACTCATATTCAAATTTTGAACAACAGCTCTCAGACATTGTGAGAATAGCAACATTCCCCTTCAGGTTACAGGTCATTTGTCTATAATACAAATTACCAAACTTTTGAAAGACTAAAGCAAAAATCAAAGACCAAATCACATAGCATTTGGCATCTTCATTTTAAGAAAGAATTGAGAGATCTTCTCTTCCCCTGTGTAAATATTCTAACATGTGGTATATATTGAGTCTTTAATTAGGTGGATAATGTCAAGTGGATAAAATAAAGGTACTTAGGTCACAGGCTAGATTGTAAATTTTAAATGAGATGATGAATATAAAACTTTAAGAAAAGTATGTATGATCAAAAAATTTTAATGAATATTACCAATTTTTAATAACACTATCCATGATTATGGTTTGGAGGAGGGAGGGAGCTAAGTCATAACATTTCTCAAACCTAGAGAAAATGCAGACATAAACAGAGTGGATAGATACTTCATCTCTGGATGTTTCTGAGGCTTCTTTATTCCTTATCAATTGATTTGCACAGAGATCTCTTTGGAACAAGCTGGTAATATTATTCTAGAGAAAACAACTAAAGATAATTCTAAGATCAAAACTCTTAACACAGTTTGAGGACTAAGTAAATAAATAAGTGAGATAGACAGGTATGCCCCTTCCTACAACAATTTAGAAAGTCTATTTCCTACTGCTTTCTTTTCAGTTATTTTTCTGCTTTACAAATCATTTGGAGCTTATCTTTGAGCAGTTTGCAAGGTGCCTATTTGGTCAGTGTCTGAAGTATTTGTATGTATTTGGTTGGTTGGTTGTGGTGGAAACAGCTATTTGCCTATTTGATACCTTAAAAAATATTTGGAGTGATCAGATGACAAAAGGGAGGAAAGTAAAAATGGATTAAATTCAAAAATGCATTCTTTAGGAAAGGAAATTCCTGTAGTGTGTAATGAATTAACCATGTTTCCAAGAAAAAGTAGTAATGACAAGCTAATTTACTTGAACTCCTTCAAATTTCAACTCTAAGGAAGACAATTGTTTGCTTTTTGTTTCTGGTTTCTATCAAGCATTATACTCAAAGAAATGTGTATGGCATAGAAGCAAGAACATATGACTCAAAAGAAAAGACTACTTTTGAAAGGTAGTAGTTCCTAAGTAGGTTTTAAAAATGTGCAAGTGAATTGACAAAGAAATAAAAGTCTTTTTCTTTAGATGCTTTGCCATTTAGAAAGAAGGTGTGCACGTATTTACTGAGTTGAGTCAAGAACCTAAAGGAGTTTTCTCCATTTTTTAATTTAGTTAATCAGATTGTAAACACTGACACTAGAAGGTATACAACTATGAGTTTAGACACTCGTTTTAATCTCCTTGTGGCCTGTGATAAATTAACTCTTTGGTATGCTTGTTCTACACTTGTAAAATGGGGATCACATTATAGACCTACCTAGATTAATGTTTAATTAGTTACCATATGAAGCTTGACATACCTTGGGAACAGTTGAAGCCGGCCAATTAATAATGGTCGCACAAACACCTCACAATCAAGAAGCTTGAGTCGGTGAAATGATGACTGATATACTGATAATAATTCAAAAGCAGTTAAATCTTAGAAAGCTCTGTGATTGAGACACCAAGTACTGATAACTTTACTGTAACTCCATTGACAAAGTTGAACTCATCCTTGATTGTTTTACATACATGAGCCAACACATCTCACATATCCCCCTTTTTTAGCTAGTTTGAAATGTTCCTATTAGATACCAAAATTTTTAAAAAGCAACAAAATAAAACAAAACTTACAAATAAAATTTCCTCATGAGATTTCAATTACACCACTGGCTCAGAGATTAAAACAGTTGAAAAAAACTGATGCTAGGTCAAACCCCAATTAACTCCATGTTTCTCTTTTCCATCATTTGTTGTATCTGTGCTTGAGTATTTTCCACTAGAGTGTAGTGACTCTCAGAGCAGTGTCTTCCATCTTTGACCAGCTCTGATAATTTAATTTTTCTTCTTCATTTCCTCCGTAATCTATTTTTTTAAAAATTTATTAAGAAATATTAGGTAAATCCTATGTATTAGGTACCATGATATGGTAGGTTCTAGAAATATGTTGAGGAACATCACTAATTCAGTCTCTATCTCACCAAATGGAGTATCTACTGAAGCAAACACACAATGACATCCTATCATATGTGTGCTGAGTGTTGGAAGACAAGTATGTATCCTACTCCTGTTGATCAGATGAGTCAGATGGAATTGAAAGTCATCAAATAATTGAATACATTTTTCAGTGTTCCCTGAAATGTATAGATTCAAGTGTTAAATATAATAAGTAGCAAATTGCTATTGTTCTTATTTGTTTATGGTAATAATGTAGATAAGACAATGTGCATTGACTTTAAAGTTTATATTCAGAGTCTTCGTTTCAATGGTTATAGATATACCCACATAGGATAGTATATGGGACACAATGTTATTATACTGTTCCACCCATACTGAACCCATGATCACATTATTGTTTCATAGTAGCTAAAAGAAAAAAAATATGCCAAAATACCACAATCATCTTCATTTCCTAGCAATGTGTTCAATATTCTGATTGTGCCAATAAAAAGATAAAGTACTTTAGTCATTGATTTGTGACTGTTTTAATGCTTTTTGCTCTAACTTCACATGCCACCAATGAGCTTACTGACAGCACGACATTCATCAAAAGAAAATCTTTAGATATAAAGCAGAGCTATGAATCCAGATAAGTTCTGCCCAATTGTATACTTGCGTCTGACTTCAAATATGAGTAGTAGAGCCTGCATAGAAACAACAGGGCATTTTTTTTTTTTAACAAAATGGCACTCTTTGAACCTCCTTAATTTAACAAATAGGCAATCTATCATTTTCTCTTGCGACTATATTTATATGTGGGATTTAACTTACATAACTCACAGACAATAATGGTAATTGCCTTCTCTTACCCAGATGGGTTGTTTTTTAAATGGCTATATACTATTTTAAACCTCTGTGTGTAGTCAATACAGCACTCAGTTGGCATATGCTAATATAAATAGTATGTCAAGAACATGGATATAAACACATAAATATAAGCTCAGTATGAACTGCCTCCAAATAGCAATTTCAAGGTGAGTTTGTATGTACATATTTTCTTTGCAAATTTAAGGTCACAATGCACAGTTGACCTAACCAGTGTTGAAATTGTTTTGGATCCAGGTCAATAGGACTTCATTAAAGTGTAGCATCATTTGTGCAACAGATCAAATATACAGTTCTAACCAGTATCTCACTGGTTTGTAAGAAGATGGTTTTTATAGGCCCTCAGAATTTAATCCAGGAAATTCAGATGATTCTTAAAGGATAATCACAAAGAGATGGACACAATCAGGCATGAAAATAAATCTTACATTGGAGAGTACATGCTTCTTACCTCTGAGAACTATACTGTGTGTTTCCTTAAAAACAAGGACAAGGGCATTCTTTTAGAAAACTGCAGGGTAATTATTAAAGTCAAAAATTTAATATTGATTAAATATTATCCACAGTTCATATCTAAATTTTGTCAGTTGTTCAATAATGTTCTTCAGATTTTATTATTTCCCTGGTTCAAGATGCAATAGAGGATTATTCATTATGTTTAATTGTTATATCTCTATAGTACTTTTAATTTGGAAGAATTTCTCAACCTTTTTTTTTTTTTTTAATATTGCTTGACCTGGACATTTTTGAGGAGTAGAATGCCTTCCATTTTATTTTTGTGGGATGGTTCCTCAGCATTTGATTCAAGTTATGCACTTTAGGGAAGAATACCACAGACATGCTATTTTATAATGCTTCGTGTCTTTGATGTCAAGTATGATAACTTCCTTAAGATAATGTCCCTTGGTTTTCTCCACTGTAAATTTGCTCTTTTCCTCTTGAAACTGATAAGTGTTTTGGGGTGAAATTCTTTGGGCTTATGCAAATACTCTTTTCTTGATCGAATTATCATTAATTTTAGTATCAACGGATGATTTCTAACTCTATTATTTCATCTATACTTTTAAGTTGTCATTTAAATGTAAAGAAGGGCTGGGACACCTGGGTGGCTCAGTCGGTCGAGTATCCAACTCTCAATTTTGGCTCAGGTCATGATCTCAGGCTCCCAGGATCAAGCCCTGTCTTGGGCTCCCCACTCAGGCTCAATGGGTAGTCGGCTTGTCTCCTTCTTTCTGTTTCTGTCCCCACCCCCCACCTCCTGTGCACACACACGCACACGTACTCCCTCTCTCTCTCTCAAATAAATAAAATAAATCTTAAAATAAATAAATAAATGTATAGAAGGGCTTTTCTGTCTACCACATTTATTTTTTCTTTAATTTATTAACACTAATACGAATTTATATTGCCCTGTTATTCAGTGCATTGTAATCCATTATTATCTTTTTTTTGATATTCAAATTATTCCAGATTGCACCTGTGAGAGACCCTTCATGACAGCAACTCTGTCCTTTTGATATGTCCCTATTATTCTTTGAGCACTTTTAGGCACAATAAGATTCAGATATTCCAGGATCATCTTGTACTTTCCCTGCTTCAGTATTGGATTTTGCTTTTACTCTAATAGGCATTGGTTTCTTTGAATGTGAAATGAGATTTGATAGTAAGATCGGAGTTCCAAAAGTGGTCTTTGGAATTGTAGCATTATTGCTTCAGGGTACTCTCTGGGCAGAGCTAAAGAAGGTAGATACTGTAGCTATTCTTATTGTTTCTATTTGGAGATTCAGTCTATCCCCTCTCCTTCTCTTCCCCTTCCTTCCTCCTAATATATAAACAAAACAAAACAAACAACCAAAATCAGGAGTTGCACTCCAGTCTTCTCCCTTTCAATTTTTTTTGACTCAGTTTCCCAAAGTGAGAGACCTGGCTCTCAGATAATCAATACATTCATTCACTGATTCAAGCTTAAAATATCACTTTAGTAGATTCAGAATTGCTAACTAATTGCACTGAGAAAAGCAGACCTAGTAAATGGAGTACAACATTGGTTTACAGTTATTTTTTAAATACAATCTTCATATAGAAAATGCATAAATCTTAAAGTAGATAATTTGATGAGTATTTACTAAATTATACTCAAATAATGAGTTTTTAATAAATTATACTCATATACCTTATATCACTATCAAAATACAAAAGATTTCCATCACCCCAGAAATTGTTCTCTCACCCTTATTTTATAAATACTATAATTCTCAAAGTTTAAACTGTATTTTAGATACAGTTAACTGTCAATTCTAGCAGATCCTCTTACTTGTATTTTGTGTTGGTTTGTTTTTCACATCCTAGGCCATACTTTCTGGTATATTTTATTAAATAAACAGAAATTTCTCTTCAAAATATTCATATTATAAAAGTATAACAAATTTAAAAATGCACCATATATTTGCTGACATTTGGTATTGTCTATGTTTTATTTTAGTCATTCTTTTGGATGTACAGTTGCATTGTAATTTTAAATCGCATTCTCCTGATGACTAATGATATTAAACATATTCTCACGAAATTATTGATCATTTTTGCATTTTTATAATGTATAAATTAAAATAATTTGCCCATATTATCTATTACATAGTCAGAGATTTTTTTATTAATTGCAAAATTTCTCTATGTATTCTAAATATAAGTCCTTTGTCAAATAAGTCATAAAATATATTTAATAGTAATTTGCGGCTTAACTTTTGGCTCTCAGTGGTATAATTCTTAATTCTAATGTAGTGCAACTTACCATTTTATGGCATTTTTGTCTTGCTAACATATCTTTAATTGTTTTGTGTTTTGTATTTAATTCTATAATGCAATTAAAATTGATTTTTATATATCATATGAGGTAAGGTAGAATAGTTGTCCCACACAGACATCCAGTTCACTCAGTGGTATTTATTGAAAGATCATCTTTTTTTTTTTTTTTTAAGAAGGCTCCATACCCAGTATGGAGCCCAACTCGGGGCTTGAACTCACAACCCTGAGATCATGACCTGAGTTGAAATCAACAGTCGGACACTTACCCATCTGAGCCACCCAGGGGCCCTGATCATCTTTTTCTTATAATGCTGTCATGCCATTCGTATCATAAATCAATTAGCAATATACGTTTAGGTCTATTTCTGGAAACCATTCTAACCTATTTGTCTAATATATTTTTCTTTATCCTCACATTTATATTGACCATATTAAGGTAGCTTTATAAAAGCCTCAATATCTGTTAATGGAAGTCTTTCTACTTCATTATTCTTCAGGAGTTCTTGTTTATTCATAAACATTACATTTGAATGGAAATTTTAGAGTCTGTCTTTTTCAAAACTCTTGCTGGGATTATTATTTGCATTTTTTTTAGGTCATTTTGGATGTAACACAGCTTTAGAATATGAAGCATTCCTTTTCACAAGTATGGCATATCCTTCTAGTTATTTGGCTTGTCTTTAATTTCTCCTGATCATATTTAATGATTTTCAGAATAGAAATTTATATCTCTTTGTTAAATTTATTTCTAGATATTAGAATGTTTTAGGTTTGGGGTGCCCAGGTGGCTCAGTTGGTTGAACGTTGGACTCGATTTCTGCTTGCCTCTTGATCTCAGGGTCATGAGATCAAGCTCCACATCGTGTTCCACGTTAAGCACGGAATCTGCTTAAGATTCTCTTCTTCTCCCTCTAAACTTCCCTGCCCGACTCACACTCTCTTTCTGTCTCTCTAAGAAAATAAAAAAAAGAATGTTTTAGGTTTGTGTACATAGTATTTTTATTTCATTGTTTGTTGCTGGTTAATACAAAAATAATTTAATTTTGTAGGTTAAACTTTTCCAGAAAAAAATAGGTATTTTTTCTAATAGTTTGTCTATAGAAACTTCTGAATGTGCCACATATATCATTGCCATTTTTATGCAATGAAATTTTTATTTCTTCCTTTCCAATTTATTTATATGTACTTATCACTGTGGCTAGAAACTCCAGTACAATGTTGAATAAAAATAGTGATAACGTTGGGGCACCTGGGTGGCTCAGTTGGTTAAGTGGTTGCCTTTGACTCAGGTCATGATCCCGGGGTCCTGGGATCGAACCCCACATTGGCTTCCTGCTCAGCGGAGAGCCTGCTTCTCCCTCTCCCTCTGCCTGCCTCTCTGCCTACTTGTGCTCTCTCTCTATCTCTCTGTCAAATAAACAAATAAAATCTTTAAAAAAAAAAAATAAAATAAATAGTGATAACGTTTTTCCTGGTTCTGATCTAATAGGGAGAATTTTTGACTATCTCAACATTAAGTTTGATGCTTGCTGTATTTTTGTAGCTATTAAAGTCATTTTTCTACTTTCCTAAAAATTTAAAATATATATTTTGAATTATGTATTAGTTGGGTTTTTTTGTTTTTTGTTTTGCTTTGTTTGCTGCATAACAAATTACCATAATAGAGGCTTCACGCAACAACTATTATAGCACACAATTCTGTAGGCCAAAAGTCCAGCACAGAGTATTGGGGTTTTCTTCCCAGGAAATTGTAACCAGTGTCCAGGGGTGCAAGAGCACCTGGTTGCAGAAGTCGGTCCCACACAGACCAGATTCAGCCATTCACAGCCGACAAAAACAAAGAGAAACAAACAAGTGGTGATGAAAAGGAATTTATTTCAGTGAAGCCTGCACAGGGAAGACAGTGGACTAATGTCTAAAAGATTGTCTCCAAAGTGCTGAAAGTGCTTCTAGATGTGTATAAGGAGAATGTGGAAAAAAGGTCAGTGGGTGTGTGCAGGCGGGCAGTAAAGGTCAATGTTGAACATCGTCTTGGGGCCAATTATGCAGGGTCTTGTTGGCATCAAGGCAGTTCTTATTGCTTGAGGGGTAGTTTTTGTCCCCATCATAGGATGGTTTACCTGCTGGGTCTTTTGCCTGAGTTAAAGCTAGAAAGAAGATCTTAATCAGTTAGAAAGTACAGCCTGAGGTCAAAATGGAGGCAGTTTAAGGCACAGCTGGGTCCTCTTTCAATATAATAAAGCTGAAATCAAAACATTGGCTGGGCTGACTTCTAGTCTGAACCTTTGGGGAAGAATCTGCTTTTAAGCTCATTCAAGCTGTTGGATAATTCAGTCGCTCTCCATTATAGAACTGAAGGCTCAGTGCAGAGTCTGCTTGAAGATCCTCTCTCTCTGCCCTTTCCCTGACGTGTGTGTGCACACAAGCGTGCTCCATCTCTCTTTCTTGCTCTAAAATAAATAAAATAAATCTTTTTAAAAAAAGTTACAAATCAGTTGACCTTGTGTTGCAGAGATTTATCTGAGGAAGACCGACCTAACTAATCATATGAGTTGTTTAAATCTAAGTTTTATCAAATTTGATCTCTGATCTCCAGTTAGGAATTTTTTTATTGATTTATAATTCATTAGTCCTCTTTTATGCTCTGAGTCTAATATGCTGTTAAATTTATCTATTTATTTCTCACTTTCAGTTGTTTTATTTCTCCTAATATTTCTGTTTTATTATTTAATATGGATTCCAGAATCTGGTGGAATTTTCATTCTTTTCTTTACCCTATGTTTTTCTCTACAGTCTACTAATTATAATATTTCTCCATCACATACAGTTCAGTTTCCTTTTTCTCTTTTCTTTTTCTTTTTTTTAATATTCTGCCCTTTTCTGTGCCTAGTCATTTTTCCTTAAATACTTGCCACTGCATTTGAAAAATTATAAAGTATATGGATGGTCTCTTCCTACAAAGAGAATTCACACTTTCTTATAGAAAAAAAGGAATGTGAGTTGCTGAAATCAATTTAATTAGAGCATAACCTGATAGGATAGTTTATATCTGGATCCTTAGGGTGTTTCATGAAGCCCGACAGCCACTTACCCACACATAGGTCCTGGACCCCAATCATTATTTTTAATCACTATCTTCCCAGCACTGCAAAACTGTCAAAATATCTGCTCTGGTTTTCATAGGCATTTTGATTGATTTCTTGGCCTTATGCTTTGTGTAGTTTCACAGTTTAACAAATATCTGGGCAGAGGGGTACATTAGACAGTTTGACCTAGAGTTATCTTTTCTTATTGGACAGCTGGAACTGAAAACTTTTTTTTCCCCCCCCAGAATCATTGCCATTTCTGCTGGTTCTCTACCTCTTGGTAGAGGCCTTTTACTCTTTTGTAAAGCATCTTCAGTGACCGGACTCAGAATTTTAGTCCAGTGGCCTAATAGAGAAAACAGTTATTGACTATCCCCTCATATATTAATATGCTTACATTTCTTCATGAATTATTTTCTCCTTCATGTTATTTTGACTTGACAATTCTCAAATATCTTTATAGTTACTTTTAGTTATTTTTAAACATTTATATTTAAATGTTTAATGTTAAATGTATGGATTTTTAAAGCATTCTCTGTGAAAGCATTGGTCTACTGCAAACTAATCTTTTGTATTGAAATTTGGATACCTGAAGGTCTAACACTGCATGGAATATACATGGAAATGGATAAATGCATTCATCATACATTTCAATGAGATTGAATAGATGTCTAAATACTACCTTCATTGCTGCCATTAAAATGGAAATGAAATGTCAGCCATCTAAAAATTAATAATATTCTTACCTAAAATATATTTTTCATTTGAGATCCTTAGTGTACCTTGTGTGCAAGGACTTTGCAAGATTTCTTTTTTTGTCTTAAAGTAAATAAGTAACCTGAGGTTTCATGAGAGATCTTCTTTCTAGTGAAAGTGAAAAACATGTTTAGAAAATAAAGTCTAATGCAAAGAATGGTTTAAGGGTTAATGAAGAACAAAATTTAATTGGAGTCATTTGTCCATTATTAGTTAAATTCTACCTCAATTAAATTTTGTCCTTGAAAATAAATTATATTTTGTTTTACTCGTAAAACTTATAATACTGCCCTTCCCTCTAATTTAAAGCATTTTACTTTTTATAATGAAAGCATAGAATTTTCTTATGTAACTGCCATGATTATAAAATTAGCAGTAAACAATTTTAATTTTAAAAAATAAACAGTAGAGATAATTGAAATAAGTACCTTGCCCTCTTTGCCAAGATTTTGTTATTGCTGTTTTTTGTTTTGTTTTATTTTGCTTTTCCTTCAGTTAAATGGGGAATTCATAGTTCACACATAGTGGGGTTACTTAGTGTCTGAGTCCATGTGGATTATTTTAAAATTCAGCTGCCTAAATTACTATTAAGTAAAGACAGGGTACAAAAAGATAAAGGATTAACTCACCACTTTTTTCAGTGTGTGCTTAATGAAAAGTGTATCGTTTTTATTATGTATGCATTTTATAATTAGAGTTCTGATTAGAATTCCCAAAAATTAAGAAGAAATATTTTGCTATTTGCAAACAAGTAATATTTTAAAATTATTTATACATCCACAAGAAATACCACATTGCTTGTAAAATATATGAGATAAATTGTAGTATTTCTCTTACTTAACAACATAGAGTATAATAAACACTAGAAGAAGAGGTGAGTGAGAGAGAAAAAATATAACTAAGTTATTCAGGAATGACTGTTTAAGAAGTAATCTTTACCTTGGGCTTTATAATAAAACATGTGTAAGCTTTTAAGATATTCTAGTTCAAAAGTCAATAAGGCAAAGACAAATATATAGGAAAGAGTGTTTGCCATCTAAGTCAAATGTGAGTAGTCTTGGGGCGCCTGGGTGGCTCAGTCATTAAGCGTCTGCCTTTGGCTCAGGTCATGATCCCGGAGTCCTGGGATGGAGCCTCGCATCGGGCTCCTGCTTGGCGGGAAGCCTGCTTCTCCCTCTCCCACTCCCCCTGCTTGTGTTCCCTCTCTTGCTGTCTCTCTCTGTCAAATAAATAAATAAAATCTTAAAAAAAAAATGTGAGTAGTCTTATTCAATTTAAATTTTGTATATAAATAAGGGGGTGTTTTTAGGTAGAGACAGAAAAATGAAATGAAGTAAGATTATGGGAGGTCCTCACTGCCTGGCAAAAGTGGGTAAGGCAAGGTATAGAAAAGAAACAATAAAAAATAAGCAGATGAGAGGTATAGTTATGAAGAACTGGAAACAGGTTGTATAAGACAGTGAGAAACTTGAAGAGTGTGAGATTAGGTCTACTAGTTAGGGAATTATAATATACTAAAAATAAGTGCTCATAAACTCGTGAGAACTTAAAGCAACACAGTAATTGTAGGAAGGTAGTCATGTGATATGGGAATTATTATTAATTAATAACCTTGAATTAAATTGATAACTAATTGAGTGTAGAAGAACAGAGAATGAAGAGTGAAAGATTATTCTAAGATTTTAGGCTTACCTTTCTGGAAAAATAATTTGGAGATGTAGTCATAAATGGGAAAGTGAGAAGAATAATCTAGCTTTGACTAGTTGGTTAAGGAAGCAGGTGAAATAATGGACCTCCTGCAAAGTCAGCTTTGATAATTCATCAGGAAATGAAAATTACTACTAGACCTTTGCTCATGCAGAAGAAATTCTTGAAGTCTGAGAAGCCATTCTCTAAATTTCACACACAGCTGCATACTAAAGGTTTGCAAGTCAAAGATGAGGAAAGGTGTGGGAAAGGGCAGGAAGGATGAGATGACAAAACATCTATTCCTCTGGGTGCCTGGGTGGCTCAGTTGGTTAAGCAACTGCCTTCAGCTCAGGTCATGATCCTGGAGTCCCGGGATCGAGTCCCGCATCGGGCTCCCTGCTCGGCGGGGAGTCTGCTTCTCCCTCTGACCCTCCTCCCTCTCATGCTCTTTGTCTTTCATTCTCTCTCCCTCAAATAAATAAAATCTTTAAAAAAAAAACCAAAAAACACATCTATTCCTCTAAGGGGAGATTTGAAAGAAGAGGAAGAATTTAGAATGTGAAATGAGAAAAATGAAGGTCAAATTCCTGTTTAATTTTTTCCAATTAAAAAAAAAATCAGTGTCTTTTTTGACATTAAGTCACTGGTTAGATAGAAAATTAGTTTCAGTAGACCAGAGGAAGGAGCTTCTTATGAAGCTTTAATATGTAACCAAATTACTGACTCATGTGTTTGCATGAACTGTACTTACTTATAGCAGTTTATTTATTGTGTAGCTTTACCAGTTACATGTCAATGACTGTTTAAAATTTTCCACTCACATGACTCTCCGTTGAAGAATAATATATACTCCATTGCCTAGGATCACACAGTAAGCCCACGAAATAAAACATGACACATCATTGGTATGTTCTTTCTTTTCTTAAACTACTGACAGGAAAATCCCTCGCTGGTCTT
Organism: Mirounga angustirostris; assembly: GCF_029215605.1. NCBI lineage: Eukaryota > Metazoa > Chordata > Mammalia > Carnivora > Phocidae > Mirounga > Mirounga angustirostris. The sequence continues at coordinate 50,431,158 of NW_026991709.1, read as the reverse complement.
AAAGGTCACTAGGGCAACATATAGATATTTCTTCTGAAGCATAAAGGTTAAGAAAAATGTATTTCTCAGCAAGTAATAGATATAAACTAAGATTAGGAACCCATAAGTGAGTTCTAGCAATCATGTTTCTGCTGAAAACCCATAAAGGTAAGTGTCTTTCAAGCCATGTGATATCCTTTCTAAATCTTTTAGAGCACACATATCATTATACCATTTGGCAATCTTTAAACCAGATGGGGTCAATGTTTTCAGTGTGGTACATTATACTTTGCTGTTATAGAAGCTCTAGGTAATAAATGTTTCTGCAACCAATTTAAAGAGAATCTATTATGCAAATATAATAATACCTGCATAAAATCCTTGATGTTATAGTTTATTATCATGTATCAGGATGACTTAATGATTTCCTAAAAATAAGTTTGTTCAAATGAGGGAAAAAATAAAATACAGTTAACCTATATGTAGCCATTGTAATGAAAGGGAATAGTAGCACTTAAATCTCCAGAATTTCTCTAACTTTTTTTTAGATAATAATTTTTCTCTAAAAAATTATTTTTATTCCAAATATGATTAAGGCAGTCTTCTAGTTTTTGACAAAAAGACATTTCTTTCTGCATAGCTTTGTGACATCTTTTTCCCCCTAAAATATCTGCCCACATATCACATAAACATATGTAAAAATGGTATTAGCATGTATATGCATGTAGACACATAGAGACACATGTGCAGAAATATTTCTTACATTCTCCTTTTCCTCTGGCTAGTTAAAATGATTGACTCTTTGTTGGCATATTCCAGGATGGATATATTAAGCTATATGTTATTTTTTTAAGTGACACGATACTAACAGTTAATAGATTCAAAACTTTCAAAGTGAAAAGATAGGGGTAAAGCAGGGAAATATCATTTTCAGTTTCTAGAATAAGCATTAAAAAAATCATCTGATGTCCAACATAGGATTCTGTTATGGGTCTGACTCACCTCTGCAAGAGTCACTTGGTAGCCCAGAAGCCACCCCTTTGCTGACTTTCATGCCTCCCCTAGTGCAAATCCAGCAAGAGCTCCAAACTCTATAGTATTCTGGAAATACCCCAATATTCTCCTAACATTCACAGCCTCACAAGCATTATCAGCACAAATACTGTTGTGCTCCCTGCCTCTGTTTTTGATCAATCTCTCATCATCACAAGAAAATAGAAGATTCCCAGGCCTTTCCTTCCTCTTGAACCCAATGTCCTTTCCACATCGTCTTTTCTATCCTTTTTCTCACTCCTCTTGAACTCTTAAATTTCTACTCTGCTTTTAGAAACCATTAAAATCCCCTTAATTATTTATCTCTTTTGTGAAAGGTCCCCTGAACTCTTCCTCTAAAGAAAACTTGACTATCCAATCCAACTTATACAAATGATGATTTTTTTCATTGTTTTTGGGAACTACTGAGCCTGAAAATGAATATTATATTATCAGATCACTACCTTCTTTTGTGAGGTATCTAACGATCCTTGAGCACTTCCTGGTAATCCTAAAATCTTTCGGCTCCTAGCTGACTGTCTTTCTCCATTAGTACTGATACCTTTCTGGGTGATTTCAGTGTCCATGTAGATGATCTAGCTCATGTTGTACAATCAGAACCATGGCTTTCTCTCTTTCCATGACTTTCTTCTACTAATCTCCTCCAACTTACTCCATTTCAGCCCCTCTGGCCTCCTTTTTGTTCCTAGGACACACTAGGCATGCTTGCACCTTAAGGATGTGGAAGTACTGCTCTTTCGCTTCCAATGCTCTCTGGCAGATAACCACATGGCTGTTTGCCTCATCCTCCGCAAGTCTTAATTTGTCACCTTCTCAGTGGGTGTTTTTCATGCTAATTTAAAACTGAAAACTCACTGGTCCCTGCATTCCTTATCTTTCTTCCTTGATTTATGTTCTCCCTATAGCACTTCTCACCATCTGATATACTATATATTTTACTTATTTTATCCATTTATATCACTCATAGTCTGACACTCACTTTACAAACAACTTCCACAAAGGCCATTTTTTTCTATTTCCTTCACTGTTACATCTTCAAAGTCTAGAAGGGTTCCTGGCACATGCAGATTTACGAATAAGAATTACAAATAATTCTTATTTATACATACTAACTACTCCATATAACGAGTGATGTTAAAAAGACTATTAGTTTACTCACTAGTCGATTTATAAATTAATGAATCCATCTATTAAATATGCACATTTATCTTATTTTCTGAATAACACATTTATCAAAATAAATCTTCGGAAAATTTTTTAAACCAGACAATTTGAATGATAAACGTGAATCTGTTACTGTCTTTTCAGTCCAACCATGAAAGAGATTAAGGTTTATAATGAGACTAGACTGAGTAAATGATACTCCACAGAACCAAATAGTACTGTTTTCCAAGACATTAACTGAAATGACAAGAAAATAATAAACAAAAAAAATATCATTTCTTAAAGCATATCTCACTTTCTAACAAATTGTAAAAATATCCAAATGAAAACCAACCAAATTGTGACATTTCTAGATAGTGCTCAAATAACTCAGTCCCTAAAAACTATAGTTTAACATCAAGGAAATCTTTCTATACTTACATTAGCTAGATGGATACAAGTACTTATAGACAACTAAATAGAACAATAAATTTATTAGCATTTATTATATATAGTCTTTTATGTGAAATTCCTAATTAGAAATGCACCTAATATTCTGTCCACCAGTGACATTGAGATTTTGTAAAACCTCCAGCTGTGTATCCCTCTACCCTAGACTTATGCAAGACAAATTTGAGAGGTTGTTTGCTATAGCCTCTACACCCCTCATTATTAAGCATGTTTCCTTCTCCCCCACTGAAGCAATTGATGACCCATGTTGGGCCCTTGGTGCCCTAGGCCTGGGGATGCAGGATTTAGCAAATAAAATGCAGGAATCCCAGTTACATTTAAATTTAGATAAACAACATGTATATTTTTAAGTATAGTTATGTCTCATGCAATGTTTAGGACACACATCCTGAAAATTATTTTCTCTTCATATGAAACTTAAATGTAATGGGTACCTTCTATTTTATTTGGCAGCCCTATTTGGGTGTCTTACAGAATTATTCTCAAGTACTTCATATATGTAAATTTTACCTCTAACCCCTCAAACTTAATTATCTGTGCCACATTTTCTTAGAGGCCTATAGGATATTGTCTTATGTGACATGTGTTTCAGTCCAGTATAAATGAGAATGGAGGTTAATAAATTAAGTAGATCATTTAAGCCTGCTAATAGATTAAGCAATTAATTGCCTATACTTCTGATATTGTACACCCTCCCCCCAAATCAGGTGGATCATAAATCACATAAATGAATTAACTCTGTATTTCTCTTTAAGGGAGCAATTAAGAATTTTTTTAAATGTAGTTTTAGATATGTTTATAGCCAATTAAGATAGATATATTTGGTTTAATGTAAGATTAAGATTGGAAATAGTATAAGCTAAACATTTTTGGTGTTTGTTAAAAATATTTTAAAGGCAGTTGCCTTCTAAGTGTCCATCATAACAGTATATTTAAAACATGAGTATGACAGAGCCTTATCTTGAAAACCTTGGAAAATTATCCATAAATTGATTTTAAAAAGCAAACAAAATTTGACAAATGATAAAATATTTAACTAGTCAATTCCCAGTAATTATTTTTGGCTTCTTTGAGAAAAGTCATAAAAAGAACCAAATTTAATAGACCTCTAAGTTCTCAAGAAGGTTGCAACTGATTAGTGTAAATTAAATGAGCAAATACAGCAAAACTTATATATGAATAAATTTAGCAGGAACATAGATCTGCTAAAATGATCTACCAAATGATTAACCAAAGTGTCTTCAATAGCTTAATTTCTAACATCTTTGAAAAAACAGTGCCATTGAAATGCAGTTCCCTTTTGAAGGAATTCCAAACATGGAAGATGGATGCACACACACATACAGGTACACACACATATATAAATATAAGCATCTATATACATACTCACACACATATATACATACACACACACACACACACACACATATATGATGGGGTTTTGGGATATAGGTGAGGCTCAGTGGGGTGGAGTCCAGAGCTGACGACTAAGAAAGAATTCTTGAGGCGTCTTTGGTGCAAAATGGTGGTTTATTAAAGCACGGGGACAGGACCTGTGGGCAGAAAGAGCTGCTGCACTGGGGTTGTGAGGGGTGGCTGATTATATACTATGGGGTTGGGGAAAGTAAGGAAAAGGGAGGTTTCAAAAGGATTTTTGTATGTTAAAGAAGATTCACAGGATACTGGAGGCCTTGCCATTGTCAAGTTAACGTTGTTTACCCCTCTAGTAAGGCATTAACATTAAGATAGTTGGGAACTTCCTGGAAGAATGTCACACATGTCCCACCCAGGAGTAGGGCTTGGGGGGAGGTTGCAGGGTGTTGGCTTATACTTTGTCTTCAGCCAGCCTTCTGTTCCCTCATCTATATACGCACACACACATACATACATGTTTTGAAAATTTACAATTAGAATTATCCCTAGGAAAAACTTTAGGAAGGTGTATTTAATTGGACTTTTGAGAGTTTGCCCCATGGCTTCTCCTTTCCTTCACTTCTAATTATTCAATATGTTTGACAGTTGTAATTTTTGTAAGCATATATAATAAAGAATGACTGAGTCAACTCATATTCTATCAACACTCTCTTCTTTGGCCTCTCCTACTCACTCACACAGGCAGATACACATGTACACATGCACACACACGCACACACACGCAAACAGTATACAATGGCATTCCTTCCTATGGTGAGAGAAACGGAAACAAATAGATCTCAAGAGTCCTTGAAGAAAATGTTAATGGAAATGAAAAGAAAGAAATATACTTTGATTTTATTCCTTCCTAGTTTTTTTTTAGAGATTTTATTTATTTATTTGACAGAGAGAGAGAGAGAGCACAAGTAGGCAGAGCGGCAGGCAGAGGGAGAGGGAGAAGCAGACTCTCTGCTGAGCAGGGAGCCCAATGCAGGGCTTGATCCCAGGAACCTGGGATCATGACCTGAGCTGAAGGCAGGTGCTTAACCGACTGAGCCACCCAGGCGCCCCATATTCGTTCCTACTTTTGACTGAACTCAGATTTGAGACATCATTTCAGTAATCATATGTCTTTCTCATGTTGAGTGACATCTTTCCCATGTTACATTCTGCCATTGAAATTTCTCAGAAATCTCACTGAAATCTCAAGAAACTGAAATCAGAACCCAATAAAGCCCGGAAAACTATTCATGATATTTGGTTCCCTTTAAGTTAAAACAACACAATAACATTAAGATATTTTTTTCTGATATATATTCCAGGGCCAGTGCTTCTCACAGCACAGCCTCAGAGAAGTCCTCAACCCAAACCTCCTAGTGCAGGCTTTCCATCCTGTGGGTGAAAGGACCCCAGAGGAAACTGAGGTAAGTGCTGGGTTTAAGGTATGACAGAAATCACAGAGATTTTAAAGCAGTTGTCACTCCTCCAGTAATACTGCTGTTCACATAACTCACATAATTCTTTGCATCGATCAGTTTAACCAAAAACAGTATTTCTCCCAACAAATGGAATCAAGTTACCCTTTCTGCAGTTGCCAGTGACTTCTGTTCTTCATCCATTTAGAAGTATCTTTTTATTGGCAGCTTGGGAGATATTATCACTAAGATAGTCTGAGATGTCTGCTCTGTGGATGCATTTCACACACCCAGTCTTACATGACCATCCTTAGGAGCCTCCCTTTATAACAAAATGATACATGTACCTCCCACCATCAACTGAACAATATGCTGTATTTGTGAGTAATTCAGGAGTTTCAACTATTGCTCTAAACAAAGCTTTTAACTTAAGTCATTTAAGAGTTTTCAGTTCCACAGGAGCCTGAATGGCTCAGTCGGTTAAGCAGCCAACTCTTGATTTTGGCTCAGGTCATGATCGCACTCGCTCATGCCTCTCTCTCTCTAAATAAATTAAATCTTTAAAAAAAAAGAGTTTTCAGTTCCAACTTAGAAAAATCACCAAATCAAGTATTAAATTATTTTGAAATAAAATATTATAGACAAACAAGTATAATCAAATAAAGCCAATGACATTAAGGTCATCATTTTCTTTATATATTCTATATATATATATATATATATATATATTACAAATATAGTCAGTATTTTTTAAAAATGCTAGTCCATTCCCCACTTTATTTCCAGTGAAGTGCTTATGTACATGTACCCTCAATCAATTAAAACAATTTTTTTTTTTAAGTAGGCTCATGCCCAACGTGGGGCTTGAACTGACATTCTTAAGATTATGAGTTATGTGCTCTACCGACTGAGCCAGCCAGGCACCCCTAAAACAAATATTTCATTGTGGTTTTAACTTGAATTTCTCTGTTGATTAGTAACATTGAATATTTTTTTTATATACCTATTGGTCATTTGTATGTCTTCTTTGGAGAATTGTCTACTCAAGTGCATAGCCTATTTTAAAATCAGGTTATTAGCGATTTTGCTATTGAGTTGTAAGAGTTTCTTACATATTTTAGAAATTAACCCCTTATCAGATATATGGTTTACAAATATTTTCTCCTATTCTGTAGATCCCTTTTTTACTCTGCTGATTGTTACCTTTGCTGCACAGAAGCATTTTAATTTGATGTAGCTGGTGAAAATGCAAAATGGTATAGATGCTATGGAAAATAGTATGTCAGTTGCTCAAAAAGTTAAATTTAATACTATTACATGGTACAACAATCCCACTTCTGGGAATTTACCAAAAAAAAAAAAATGAAATCAGGGTCTTGAAGAAATATTAGCACACCCACATTCATTGAAGCACTATCCATAATAGCTAAGATATGGAATACTGTACACCACTGTAACTATTGTTAACAACAATGCATTCTTGGGTGACTCAGGCATTAAGCGTCTGCCTTTGGCTCAGGTCCTGATCCCAGGGTCCTGGGATCGAGTCCCACATTGGGCTCCCTGCTCTGTGGGAAAACTGCTTCTCCCTCCCCTGCTCCCCCTGCTCGTGTTCCTTCTCTTGCTGTCTCTCTGTCAAATAAATAAATAAAATCTTTAAAAAAAAACCAATAATGCTTTCTACATTTAAAGATTTAGTCAGAGGGGGCGCCTGGGTGGCTCAGTTGGTTAAGCGACTGCCATCGGCTCAGGTCATGATCCTGGAGTCCCGGGATCGGGTCCCACATTGGGCTCCCTGCTCAGCAGGGAGTCTGCTTCTCCCTCTGACCCTCCTCCCTCTCATGCTCTCTGTCTCTCATTCTCTCTCTCGCAAATAAATAAAATCTTAAAAAAAAAAAAAAAGATTTAGTCAGAGGGTAGAAATCATGTCGATTATTCTTTCCACAATGAAATAAAAACTTAAAAGTATGTATTGATCACTTTGTGTTTAACACTAGAATAGCTACAATGTTAATATAAAGGTAAGATAAAATATTGATTACTGTTGTAGATTTTAGGCCACTACATTTCTTTTCTGGTTGGTAATAGAAAGTTATTAACTGTATTACTGGAAGTTTATATTTTTCCTACATGATAGAAAGTATGTAATTTATAGCATGCATTTCTCCTTTTTATTCTAGAAGCATAATTAGTGTAAGATATATCTGAGACCATCAAGATTTTCTTTTTTTTTTTAATTTAAGATAAATTTGACATAGAAATCTTATTTGTCACAATCACATTTGGCATCCAAAGTAAAAACCTAGTGTATTCTACTTCTGTACTAAGATCTAAGGATATAACTTAGTGGGAAAAGCAGACAAAAACAAATAACCAGTCAAATAAAATAATATATAGTGGTAATAACTAAAAGGAAAGAACCAGGCTGCTGATGGTGAACGATGGTGGGGGAATGAGGATGAAGGAGTGCTAGATAAATTAAGACAGACTTCCTCAAATGACTAGGCGGATTCTCAAAGGTTAAGAAGAAGGTCATGTTAAGATAAGGAGGGAAGAGGGCATCCCTAAAGCAAAAAATAAAAGAAGGTTATATCGGCTAACATTTAGAAAGTTGCACTTTATCCAATGAGAGAGATTGGTAGACCGTGCAGGACATCTCAGGTCATGAAAAAGAGACCAAATTTTCTTCATGGTACTGTGGTTTAACAATGATGCAAGAGAGTGACAGTATCAAGATATGTAAATAGTTGGAGATTTTACCCACCCTTGCAAGCTTTTAAGTTAGCTTGTCAGAGTCAAGTAGATTACTGGTAGAGGACGTGAGACTCCAGTTAGAGACGAAAGACATTACTATTCATGGCACAGCAAGCAGCGTGAGGATCAACATATTTGTGCTAGTTTCCCTTGCCTCCAGTTCCCATCACAGCAGTGCAGATGGGCTCAGATGGGTGCTGGAACAGACAATGGATTGTGTTGCAGGAGAGGGACCCTGCACTTACTGAATATTAATCTTTTGTAATGGATTATAAGAAAACCTGCCCTTTTCTCCAGGAAAAAACATGATTTTTATTATATTGAGTAGTAAACATGCCTGCTCTTTTCTCCAGTAAGAGACACTTCCTCTATTTTTTCTATACAAACATCCTTGAAAAGGTAGTCCAGACCAAAGGGAGATCAGTATCTCTGCCCACGGGACATGTAGAAATGCAAGCAACCCATGGGTAATTGCCTTCCAACAGTCAGGATCTGATTTATTATTTAAGCACAACACTGTGATTATGGAGTAGAGAAAGAATTGAGGGGAAGCAAGTGTTCATGTAGGATGGCTACAGGGATGTCACTACCTTATGATGGGATGGGTGTGGGCAGAAGAGGAGATAATTCTGGCTTCAATTAGGCATATGCCTAGGAAGATGGACAAAAATGGAATAAGTTAGTATATATCTTGGAGATAAAATTGGCAAAATTTGTTGATTTGTGCTTAATTGGATGTGTGGGGTAATTCAGAAGGAAAGAATTTTGGGATAGAGATGACTATGTGATAGAAGGGGACACTGCCATTTTTATTTAATCAATCAAGAGTTTAGTTTGGGATATGGAAGGGTTAAGATAAATGTAAAGTGATGAAATGAATGTGTGTAAGATGTGGCTCAGAGGACAGTCTAGGTGGAGATAATTTTGGAGTCAGCAACTAGATGATGTATGAATCCTTGAGATTAGATAAAATGACCTAAGGAGAAATTTATAAGAGAAGACAAGAGAAAATTGAACTGATATTGAGGAAAACTGATTCTAAGATATGGGATATAAGAAAGAGTACCAGCAAATTTAGCAAATAGAGGTAATAGGAAGATTATTGTGTCAAAAAACTAACTAAGCAAAGTATACAGACATCTGGTTCAAATGGTCCTGTTTAACAACTCTCTTTGTCATGAATTTAGAAAGTTTAATCGAGTGAACTTTTCTAAGTGGTACAAAGAAAATGTATTTTTTTCTTCAAAAAATAACTTATAACTTAAATAAATATTGGCCAAGAAATTCAAAACTACAGTTGGAGTTGTTACAAATTTTAAAATTAAAATTGCCCAATTAGCATCTTTCTACCACCAACAAAACAAAACAAAAAACAAAAGACTTAATTACAAGTGGAATACATCATATTATAAACCATGTCAATTTAAAAGCAATAGTATAGAAGGTAGTAGTGAAGGAGACTGATGAAGTAGAAAAACAGGTGCTAGAATAAGGGCATTATATTTTTATTCTTACATAGTAAGGAACCAAGAGACACAGATTGATGTTCATGAAACAGTAAAGAAAGGTCAATGTATCCTACTTAAAATTTCAGAAAAACCAAATAGACAAACTACAAAATATAATTAACCAAATTAAAGATAGCACAGTTTAGATAACAGTGTCCTACTGATGTTACCTTTTTAGTTTTGATAATTGTACTGTGGTTATGGAAGGTGTTAATGTTAGAGGAAAGTGAGTAGAGAGTGTATGCGAACTCCCTGTGCAATTACTGCAATCTTTTTTTTTCTAAATCTACTTCAGAGTAAAATGTTTTAAAAATTAAAGGTATCAAAGGGAGGAGAGAAAGCATAAGTATGCTATTATCTGCTTTTATATTGGAATCTGTAATAATGTTGATTATCAACACTGCCCATTGCCATTGTTTCGCTTCCTAATCAAATGTCAGTACTGTTTAGGTATTCACATTGAAGCCATGTATCTCAGAAGAAGCTAATTACACTGTCACATCCAGGAAAGTGTGGATGAGTCAAAGTGTAAACCAATTATTCTTCACAGGAATTAGTTTAAGAATGAGCGTGTCACTTAATTCTGACCAATGAGTAGTAAAGGGAAAACTTGTTCAGGGTTTCGTGAGAATAATTTCACTCCTAAAAGAGATGATATGACAAGATGTCCTTTCTTCTTCCTCTGAATTTTATGTGAGATAGTTGATGCCTACAACCTGACTAATCAATTTGGTATGTCTAAAAATGAAATAAATTCAATGGTTAGCTAAATAGATTAGAAAAACCTGAGTTCTTGATAATATAACTGAGCTCCTAAAATAATCCTGAGGCCTGTGAAACTATGAAATCATGAAGTTATGTGAAATAAAATAATAATACACATGTTTTAAGCCAGATTGAGTTACATACGTGAAATTGAAAGCATTATAACTAAGGAAATTCATCACTGGAAACCATGCAATGGTAATATTCAAGAAATGAATATAGACTAAATTATTTAGAATTATCTTAGTAACACTGAATAATAAAAACAGAATTATGTAAAGAATGCTAACTCCAGTAGGTGGGGGTAGAATAGGATGAGGAGGATTTACCTTTTAATTTTCATTTAATGTCATTCCGTGCTGTTTGTTTTTGCCCTGGTAAACGACCTGCACTCCTGTATGTGTGTCACTTATATAATTTCCAGATACTCAGAGGCAAAAAATATGTATATATGTATTTTAGAGAAAAACAAGACAAGTAAATATAAAAATGGGAAATGGATGATAATTAGCAACTCACTGAGGAATAAATGTAAATGTCCAATATACTTATTAAACAATATTCAAAATCAAGGACAATAGAATTAAAACAATATTGAAATATTTTTTATATTATTGGTATCTGACAGATGAAAGACAAAGACATATTTTCTTGACCAGAATAGAACAAAATAGATACATAAAAATTAATTTGACTGTAGGGCTGCTTGGTTACATCAATTCCGAAAGCCTTACTAATCCCTCTCAGTGCTTTCTGGAGTAGGTTTTGATTTTTCCTCATACTAGATAAAGAGGAAACAAAAGCATGGACATGTCAATAAATGTTCTCAAGTTTATATAGGTTACAGGCAGTGAAGCTGTGTGAACATTTTTCTTTTTTAAAACCTCTTGATTTTAACTATTGGAGTCAACCTTAAGCCTTTGCCTAATATTTACATAAGAATACTTGTATGAGAGGAGGACTCTAGGCTCCTCTCTCTTATTCTTTCACTGATGGATGAATTTGGATAGAGATAAGCATACTTTTTGCAGACCCTCTGAACTCTCTTTATGACTCCACTGTTCACAGACAGGAAAATCTAGTCTTCTAATCCAAATTTTGCAATTTTAAAGTTGATATTTATTTCCACCTGCTTTACTTTTATTTCTGTCTCCCAAAAAGGACTCAGAAAAAAATGTGTGTAATATAATTCTCCCTGAAAACTGCAACATTAATCACTAAACATTTCTCTCTACAGCTTTCTTTTTTCTCTGAGAGGAAAATAATTGGTTGATAAGTATGAACAGCCAGAATATCAGTTGGATGGACATGCAAATAATGTTTTGAAATTTTAAGTACTAAAGCAATCTCCTTTTTACAAAGCTTTTAGGTTAATATAAAATCAAATATTTTAATTACTATAGGAAAATTAAAAGATCTATGTTTATTTTTATTTTCAGGTTCTTGACTTAAGTCACTATTGTCTTTAATTAAATTCCTTCAGTTTTATTACTCTTCCATATTGGCATGTAAATGTAGTGTTTGATTTTGCTCTTCCTTCTTCTCCTCCTTCCTTTTCTTTCTTAGGAGGACAAAAGTCCATTTTGTGTTCTGCTTTATAATTTTAAATATTTATAGAAGCTTCCCTTGCAAAATATTTATCCTTGGACTGTTCTGTTCAATGAATTGCCAGACAATAAACAAGTACAAAATATTATCACCTTGCGATATTTCTAAAATAGCTGTCATTACATTTTTGTTTTCCACTTAGGAATTCATAGATAGTACTTTAATTAAATAAATTATATTTCCTTCCTCATCTTAGTTTCTGAGCATTAGATCAAGACCTAGAAACTATGTAATTTGAAATGAGTGTATTAGCTGTGTGGTAAGCTTGAGGATTTTGGAATTGATCAAGGAAGAGACAGGACCAGGAGAGACAGTAATACATAGCAAGATTCATTGGTCAGTGCTTGGACAGCGCTGTATGAGAGGTGAAGTTTCTCCTAGGAAAAGGCTTTCCAGAGACAGTGGCAAGAGGAACCACTTGGAAGGGGATGTGGGGAAGAAAGTAGACCGCCCAGAAAAGGGAAAATCAGAGAGGGGGCAAATGTGTCTCAATGTCTCTCAGCAGCAAGTTGGAGAGTTTCCAGGTCATTGTTCTAGAGGGTATTGTAGTTTGGGGTTTTTCATAACCAAAGGGTTTGCCTTATCTATGATTATCAGATATTAAGCACAGTTTTGAGGGGTATACAAAGTAGATAGACTCTAAATAGCTAAAAATATATTTATTTAGACTAAATTTAAAATGATTTGATACGTAAGAATTTGATTTTGGCACCAGTAAACTTTGGCCTAACAGTCCTGGCTGCATACATAAGCAACATGCATCCATTTAGGCCAATACACAGAGACCCTCTTTGGTCCATTTATATAACAACCTCTAAATGTGAAATAGGAATATATGTACAATTTATTTTGTTTCCTTTTTTATTTGTTGAATGAGTTAACTTGTACTGAACAATAGACATGTTCTTTTTATAAGGTGCATCATATAATTTTGTCATTGACAAATTCATCAGCAGGTAGCATACACTCTTTATTATAAATTGTTACAGGCTAAACTATTTTGCAGCGTTAGCACAAAGTAAATTGTTTGAATATCAGTAAAATAGAAAACCATTCCCTGAAGCCAGATATTCTAGCCAAAAGTTTGGAAAAGGTTTTGCTTACTTACTTATTGATAAATTAAACATCAATATTTAAAGGGGAAAAAGAAAAGCCCAGAATGAAATCATATTTACAAAATGCCCAAGGTACTAAGGAGGAATATATGATATTATTTTGAAATGTTTCCTGAAAATATCTTGGTTTTACAAAGAGAAATTTAAGTTATAGTGCAAAGGGAATGGTGAAATTGGATAAAGCGATGCCCTTTTCTAAAGTAAAGTGATATGTTACTAACTATAATAAAAAATTTGATATATTCACTAGAAGAATTGGTGCCTATAAATAACTGTTATCCTATTACTTCTTTCACGCTTTAGGAATGAAATTTGAAATTATTATCAGGGTAAAATTCTAGTAGATAACACCTTGTTGAAACCATAGATTTGGATTATTTTAGGGCAAATACTATCTCCTGTACACATGGGAATTTAGTACATCTCTTTCCAAATCAAATATTCCTTATTATATAATAATGATTCTAAACTGTAACTGTTGACATTCAATAAAATAAACCTCCTTTTCTGTTTCACTTGCCAAAGTAGAGTGAGTGAGATACAATTTTGTCTTGCCCAGTATCACTTTTAGAAACCACTCTTTTCCCATTGTTGGTTTAAGTGGTTTGAATGGGTTGCAGAAGTAACCTGTGTTACTGGAATTTTTTGATTCAACATACTATTACATAAAACTAGTCTTATCATTTGAGTAGAAATTTGGTTCTTTATGAAAGGGGTGAAGGAGGAATTAAAGTGTGCAAGACAGAGTAATATTGCTTTTCCTTTTTTGACTGGGAAGCTGCCATATAGAAGGGGGATAATGACTGGAACAACACAGTTATAAATTGTTGAATATTACAGTGGAATGGGTCCTGGGAATGCACTAACCAAATATCTTCAACTTACAGATAAGGGAACTAAGGCCCATAAATATGAAGAGCTAGGTAACTATGAGCCATCCTTGTCATATGACAGTGTTCTAGGCATTATTGAACAAATAAGTCATTATGAGAATTTCATCTTTATCAATCACCAAGAAAGTATAATTCAGGAGAAGGGAGGAATGGGAAAATTTTTTTGGTACTATAAGGTTTAGTGGAATATAAAATTTCTTATCATAGGATATGCACTAAAGTTGAGGTTTGAAGGTAATAAAATGTACTCATGACATTACGATATAATGAAATATGACTGGCATTGAAAATAAAATCAAGATGCCAAAGATAACCAGGTGTCACTGCATGCACCTGGTAAGCACTCAATAATTACTAATTTCTTTCATCGCTTTCTTTTTCACAACAAACAGACAATTCTTTGGGCAATATATGAGTTCTCTTTGTATGACCTCTTGGAGGCTGCTTAATTTTTCTGGCACTTTGTCTGTCCCTTTTGATAATTGGGATAATTACACAGTGCTTGCTACTTATGTAGCATATTGGGTTCCTCTTGCTAAAGGATATAGATCCATGGGTTTAAGGTATGTCCATGTACAAAGTATTATCATTGACAATTTAATGTTTTTTATAGTTTCACAAAGAGTATCTTTGTGATCACTTTGAAAGATTTATAAGGTTTATTATCATTTGGAAATTCTTTTCTGAGAATTAGCATAAATGGTGCAGGGAAGCCTAGGGGTTGTTAGACATTTTAAGGACAGCACTATAAATGGTAATTACTAGCTTAAACATGTATTTGTTCCAGTGAAATATAACCCTCCATTTACATCCTATTTCTAGCTGTGAAACACGATTTTCTGTAAGCAGGGAGTAGGATTTTTCAACACCTGCCAGAAATGTATATAAGATACATTAAATTCATGAAGAAAACAGTGTGAGTTCTAAAGGTAAATGAAGTAGTGTTCTAGGTAGTGCACATGGAAGAATAATATTTCTTTATTATTTCATCTCACTATGAGCCTAATGATTAAAATCAGTGAAGAGAGGAGGCTGATGAAGGGAGAAGGTTGAGGAATTGAATTAAATAAAACATTTGGTTAACTCTTACTTACAAGATTATTAGTAATAAAATTTTAGAAAGCTCTTCAGGAGAATAGTTGTCCAAAGCCCGTGATCACAGCTTTAAAAAGAGATAAACTTTTTTAGAATTTAATAACAAGATTTAAAAAATACAGTTACTTCGAAAGAGCTAAATCATTTCATATGGTTTGTGAAATCAACTTTTGAGTTTTTGTATGGGATTGCATGGGGAAAATCATGCGCATGTTGTACCTCCTTATATGGCAGATTGCCAAATATGTCAATAGATGCCCTTCAAATATTAGACATTATTAAATCATACCCATTTTAAAAAAGATTTATTCATTTATTTATTTATTTATTTATTTATTTATTTATTTATTTATTTTTATTTTAGAGAGAGAGAGTGGACGAAGGGGCACAGGGAGAGGGAGAAAGAGAATCTCAAGCAGACTCCAAGTTGAGCACAGAGCCCAGCAAGGGGGGCACAACCTCTCTCAATCTCTCTCTTTAAAAAAAACAAAACAAAAAAAACCACACTTTTTAGCAACACAGAGGAACAAAAATAAGTGCACCCATAACAACAGTGCCTGCAAGCAACAGGTATTGCCCTTGAAAAAATTTCTTCCTATCATAGCACAAAGAACTCTCTGTAGGAAAGCTCCTAAATCAAGGATAAAATCTCAACTAAATGAGAAAATTTTAATCCCCTCCAAATTGGCTAATAAAATAACAAAGAAAATTGACTATACATGGACATGATGGTTAACTAGAGCAGAGCTCAAGTCAAATAGAAACTAGTGTAATATATATCTTTTCAAAAATCATACATGAAGCCAATGACATTTTAAATTTCTTCTCCCATAAAATATTAGTTTCATATATACTTTTCATCATTATAATCTCAGAAATGGGTTGGAGTGGAGGCAGTTCAAACACCCTTCTGTGAAGTATAGATGCAGCTAATGAAGCCCAGGAATACTGAAAGCCCATTAGAAAAATCCTTGCAGTCATCATGGGACTAGAATAAGATTGTGTCTCTCACTCGGTGGTTTAGAAATGGTTGGGGATAAATATTTAGTCAAGTATCTCTAAGCCAAAGATTTCTATCAAGTATGGATTTCTTAACTCCTCTGAAAATTAGGCTGACTCTTAGTGTTCTGTACACTACCCTCTGGTGGATTAGAAAAGTCATTGAAGAGATAGCAGGCCTGGAAAGAGCCATTCTGGCTAAAGATGAGCTATTCTATAGCAAGTTATGAAATGACCATAATTAGCCATGGACTGGATAGAGGATGGCTGCAACCCAGAGTTGTGTGCCTTGCTGAAAAAGCCAAACTCCATAGCACACAAGAGCCAGTACCAGCATGTAAGAAATTTGGAGGTCACTCTTACATCCTATTAAGAGGTAAAAACTGAATAGACTGAAAAACAACAATTCTTCCTATCGGACTAAATAAGAGAAGTGAAGTCACAGGGCAAACTGCCCTTCCCAAGTTGGAGAGACAGATAGGCATATACAAAGAACTACCACTTGGCTGAGCTGAGGGAAAACTTCCATGGGAACCAGTGCCAGGGTAGGGAAACTTGAAATGTAGTTGACAAATTGCCATTGGCTCAGCGAGGAGTAAGTACTCCAAGGGAACCAGGTCATCTGATGGTTCTAATACTTTAGTGATTTGCATCCTGGAGTTCTACTAGCTTCACAGTGAACACTGGAGAAAAATCTCCTCATGCTTCCAGCAGGGAGAGAAAAAAAAGGAACAATTTTGAAAAATGCCAGAGCTTTCTATTCTTAACAGAGTCTGCCTTCAGGAGAAACTATTCAACCAGAGCCTAACCTGCTGTGGTTTTATCAGAGCCCAACTGACTTGGAAGAAGGGAAATAATCAACTCCAGCCAGCATTAACCTTCCATTTGGGATGAAAGATATACCTAACTCCAGCCAAGTCTAGACTTTCTGCCCCACCTACGGACAGGAGAGAGAAGCACTTGTAAAGTTCATAGTCCAATGGTACAAGCTTAATAACGGACTGAGACCTAATCAATGGACTATAGAACACTTTTCTTCCCACTACACCTCACCACCACATTAATAAAGGCCTATTTATAGCAGTTCCTTTTAACCAGCATGTCATGTTTAGTGATCAAGAAAAAATTACGGAGGATACTAAAGGATAAAAAACAGTTTGAAGACACCAATTGAGGGTAAGAACAAGTCTCAGACATGGCAGGGATATTAGGCTTATTAGATTGGGAATTAAAAAAACAAAAACAATGATTACTATGCTGAGAGTTCCAATGGATAAAATGCACATTATGAAAGAACAGGTGGGAAATGTGAACTGAGACATGGAAATCCTAAGAACCAAAAAGAAGTACTAGAAATAAAAAACACTGTAGCAGATCTGAAGAATGCCTTAGATGGGCTTATTAGTGGATTGGATATAGCTGAGAAAAGAATCTCTGAACATGAGGATATATTAACAAAACCTTCCAAAACTGAACAGGAAAGAGAAAAAAATACTAAAAAGGAAATAACAGAATGTTCAAGAACTGTGGGACAGCTACAGAATGTGTAATGTACATGTAATGGGAATACCAGAAGGAAAATAAACAAAAAGGAAAAGAAAAATATTTGAAACAACAACGAGAATTTCCCCAAACTAACCTCAGGTATCACACCACAGACTGAGAAAGCTCAGAGGACATCAAGCTGGATAAATGCCAAAAATCTACACCTGGCCATAACTTGAAACTACAGAAAGCCAAAGATAAAGAAAAAATCTTTAAAGGAGACAGAGGGGGAAACACATTTCATCTATAGTTGAGCAAATATAATAATTACATCCAACTTCTGTTCAGAAACCATACAAGCAAGAAGAAAGCAAGTGAAATTTTAGAGTTGAGAGAAGCATGAGGAGGCGTGCATGCACCCCACCCCCCGCCCCCGCCCAAAACAAGAATCCTGTATCCTGTATTCGGTGAAATTATCCTGTAAAAAAATGAAAGAAAAGAAAAAAAGTTTCTTTTCAAAGATTGAGAACAAATTTAGTAGTAGGTCTGCATTACAAGAAATGTTAAAAGAAGTTCTTTAGAAAAAAGTAAAATGACATAGATTAGAAACTGAGATCTATGTAAAGAAAGAGCATCAGTTAAGTGATAAGTGAAGGGAAAATAAAAAATATTTCTTTTTCTTAATTGATCTAATATTAACAACTGTTCAAAATAATAATAGCAACAACTTATTCAACGTTGTATACTTATGTATGTATATATGCTTTGTATGCTTATGTGTAAGTAAAATGAATGATAATAATGACACAAGGGACAGGCGAGAGAAACTAGGATTATTTTTTCATAAGGTACTCTCACTTCCAGGGAAGCAATATCGTGTTATTTAAAAATAGATTTGGATTAGTTGTAAATGTACTTTGCAAATTCTAGGGAAATCACTAAAAAAAAAAAAAAAGTTTTTTTAAAAAAGGAAATATACCTGATATGCAAGAAGGGAGAGAGAATGGATTTATATAAAATGCTCAATTAAGATTGCAAAAGGCAGGGGAAAAGTGGAAGACAAAATAGAAAGAAAGAACAAAGGCAACAAATAAAAATAGTAACAAATATGGTAAACATTAATCCAACTTTATCAATAATCATTTAGAATGTTACTAGTATAAATGCATCGATTAAAAGAAATGGTCGGAGTGAATCAAAAATAAGGCTATACATTGTCTATGAGAAATCCACTTTAAATGTAAAAACATATATAGATTAAAGTAAATGGATGGAGAAAACACACCATCCTAATAATAATAAAAAAGGATAACTATTAAATTCAGATGGAGAAAGGAATATTATAAGGGATAAAGAGAGAGGGATATTACATAATGATAAAAGGGTCAATTCTCCAAGAAGATATAATAGTACTTAACATGTCAAAATGATTGAGGCAAAGACTGATAGAAATAGATGAATATTTGGAGACTACAACACTCCTATATGAGAAATGGACAGATCCAGCAGGCAGAAAATCAGTGAGGACATAGTTGAGCTCAATAGTATCATCAATCAACTGGACATATGGACATCTATAGACTACTTTATCCAACAACAACAGAATACATATTCTTTGCAAGCTCACATGTAACATTCACCACGATAGAACCCATTCTGAGCCATAAAAAAATGCATTAACAAATTTAAAAGAATAGAAATGTACAATGTCCATTCTCCAAGCACAATAGAATTCAACTAGAAATCAATAACAGAAAGATAGATGGAAAACCCAAAATATTTGGAGATTAAGCCACATACTTCTAAATAACATGAGTCAAAACAGAAATCTGTAGAAAAATTTAAAATATTTTGAACTAAATGGAAAGGAAAACATAATTTATCAAAATTTGTGGGATGCAGCAAAAATAGTGCTTAGAGGGAGATTCATAGCATTAAATGAATATATTTGGAGAGAAGAAAGATCTAAAAATAAATGATCTAAGCATCTCCCTTAGGCAACTGGAGAAATAAGAACAAATTAAATTTGAAGGAAGCAGAAGAAAAGAAATGATAAAAATTACAGCAGAAATCAATGAAATTGAAAACAGAAAATGAATAGAGAACATAAATGAAACCAAAAGCTGGTTCTTTGAAGAGATCAATAAAATCAATGATCCTATAGACAGACTAATAAGGAAGAAAACTCAAATTACTAATTTCAAAAATGAGAGAGGAGCTATAATTACAGTTCCCATGGATATTAAATGGATAAAAAAGGACATTTTTAAACAACACTTATCCCCACATATTTGATAACCTAGATGGAATGGACCAATTCATTGAAAGACACAATTTGCCAAAACTCACACAAAAAAGAGTAGACAATCTGAATAGACCTATATGTACTAAAGAAATTGAATAAATAATAACCTTCCAAAACAGAAAGCCCAGGTCCAGATAGGTTCACTAGAGAATTCCACAAAACAATTAAGAAATAAATTATATTGGGGCGCCTGGGTGGCACAGTTGGTTAAGTGTGGGACTCTTGGCTTGGCTCAGTAGTGATCTCGGGGTCATGAGATCGAGCCCTGCATAGAGCTCTGCACTCAGTGTGGAGTCTGCTTGAGACTCTCTCCCCCTTTTCCTCTCCCCCCAGCACATGGGTTCTCTCTCTGTCTGTAAGAAATAAATAAATCTTTAAAAAAATAATAAATTATATCAATTATCTACCATCTCCTTCAGAGGAAAGGAGCAGAGGGAATACTTCCTAACTCATTCTATGAGGCCAGCACGACTCTAATACCACACTAGTCAAACATTACAAAAAAAGAAAATACAGACCTATATCTCCCATGAACATAGATGCAAAAATCTTCAACAAAATATTAGCAAATCAAATCCCACAATGTATAAAAATAATTCTGGGCCATAACCAATTGGGATTTGTCTATTTGTACTATAGATTCAAGATAATCACAAACAAAATTCAGGCAAGTAATACTGACAAACTAATTCTAAAGTTTATATGGAGAGGCAAAAGCCTTAGTATAGCCAGCACAATACTGAAGAAGAAAAAAGTTAGACGATGAACTTCAAGATTTACTATATAATTAATGTAATCAAGACAGTGTGATATTGGTGAAAGAATAGACAAATTAACAGAATTAAATAGAGAACCCAGAAATAGACCCACATAAATATATTCAACTGCTCTTGGACAAAAGGGTAAAGCAATACAATGGAGAAAGGATATCCATATGCAAAAAAATGAATCTAAACACAGACCTTACAGCTTTCCCAAATTAACTCAAAATAGATGATAGAACATGTAAATTCAAAGGTATAAAACACAGAAGATAATTTAGGAAAATAGCTAGATGACTTTGGGTGTAATGGCTTTTTAGAATTACTCTTAAAGGTACTATCCATATAAGAAATAATTGCAAAGCTGGACTTGATTAAAATTAAAAATTTCTGCTTTTCAAGAGACAGTCAATAGAATGAAAAGGCAAGCCACATACTAGGCGAACATATTTTCAAAAGTGACAACTGATAAAGCACTGTTCCTTATAATATACAAAATACTGAAATTACTCTATAATATATAATATACTCTTATAAGAAAACAACCCAATTAAAAAATGGCCAAAAAAAACCGGCCGAAGACCTTAACAGATATCTAGCCACAGAAGAGGTACAGATGGCAAACAATACAAAACAAAACATATTTTAAAAATGCTCCATATCATATGTCATTAGGGAAATGCAAATTAAAACAACAATCAGATACTACTATACAACTATTAGAATGACCATAATCCAGAACACTGACAGCACTAAATGCTGGTGAGAATGGTAGAACAACAGAAACTTTAACTGCTTGTGGGAATGCAAGATGGTACAACCACTTTGAAGTACAGTTTGGTGGTTTCTTACAAAAGTAAACATACTCTTACCCTATGATCCAGCAATCATGTTCCTTGGCATTTTGCCTTCCCAAAGGGGTAAAAAAACTCATTCCCACACCAAAACCTATACACAGATGTTTATAGAAGCTTTAATTGTAATTGCAAAAGTTGGAGGCAACCAAGAAGTCCTTCACTAGGGGAATGGATAAATAAACTGGTCTATCCAGACAGTGGAATGTTTTTCAGAACTAAAAAGAAATGTGCTATCAGGTTATGACAAGACCTAGTAATATGCATTTAAGTTTCCTCTAAGTGACAGAGCTACAAGAAATCCTGGAAAACAGTAAAATGGTCTGTGGTTGTCAAGGCTAAGAGGGATAGAGGGATGATCAGAAGCAGCACAGGGGATTTTTAAGGCAGTGAAACTACTCTGCACAATATTATAATGGTTGATACATGCCATTATATATTTGTCCAAATCCTTACATTGTGACTTTGTTAAATTAACATTTGTTAAGTAGAGCCCAGAGACTGGATGGTGAGCCAGTGTTCAACAAAAGACCATAAGGGGAAGTGAAAAAGAGTATTTTGTTACTCACAGGTACTGGAGGAGGTACACAGCACACCTTGAAGGGTCACATGAGGTCAAGGCGGGGTGCAGGAAAAGAGACTGGGGCAGGATCTTGGACACATGCCTTTATTAAGGTCTGTGGTTAAGGTGCTTTGGGGTTCATGGGCTGAGGCCAGACTGGTCAGTTCAAATTTAAAAAGAGCCAGTTTTTGGGAAGCTTTGCAGGGATCTTATCTAAGGAAGGCCCTAGGAGGCAAGGGAAAGTGCTTATCACAAGGGCAGTTTGAGCGTCATATCAGAACCTGTGACTCTAAGGCAATTATCTAGGGCATGTGCTCACCAGAGGGTATAGTGGCAGTTCAAGGCCCCTACAGGCCCCTACAGGACCCTTGGCCACACAAAAATGGATGCCAAAGCAGCAGTCTTATGGAGTAGCTTAATTAAACCCTCAACACCTTAGAATGTACAATACCAAGAGTGAACCCTGATTTAAACTATGGACTTTGGGTAATGAAGATGTGTCAGTGTAGGTTCATCAATTATTATAAATGTACCAGTCTGGTGGGGGATGTTGGTCACATGGGAGGTCATGCATGTGAGAAGGCAGAGGGTATATAGGAAATCTCTGTACTTTTCCTCTCAATTTTGTTGTGAAACTAAAACTGATGTAAAAAAGAAATTATATTTTTTGGGCGCCTGGGTGGCTCAGTTGGTTAAGCGACTGCCTTCAGCTCAGGTCATGATCCTGGAGTCCCGGGATCGAGTCCCACATCGGGCTCCCTGCTCAGCGGGGAGTCTGCTTCTCCCTCTGCCCTCTTCCCTCTCGTGCTCTCTGTCTCTCATTCTCTCTCTCTCAAATAAATAAATAAAATCTTAAAAATAAATAAATAAATAAATAATATTTTTTTAAAAAATGGAGGGTTAGATCTGGGTTGGTGCAACCGGTACTGTCCACTCTGGCTACAGACCAGATCCCAAGTTTTATCAGTTAAAGAGCTGAGTAACAGATTATAGCAACATAAGCAGTTACCAGATGCATCAAACAATCATTCCACTAAGGCAGTAAAAATTCAGAAGTCAGCACGATAGTGGTGGCATCTTTTCTACTTCACCATAAGAATACTTGATAATTACCCCATTCTGAGACTTGGTTTTGGAGAAAAAATAATTTACCTGTAACAGGGACTCAGCAGATAAAGATTACACTTTTTTTTTTAAAGATTTTATTTATTTACTTGACAGAGAGACAGCGAGAGCAGGAACACAAGTAGGGGGAGTGGGAGAGGGAGAAGCAGGCTTCCCGCCGAGCAGGGAGCCCAATGCGGGGCTCAATCCCAGGACCCTGGGATCATGACCTGAGCCGAAGGCAGACGCTCAACCGAGCCACCCAGGCGCCCCTAAAGATTACACTTTCAAATTGGGTAATTAAAGGACTATTTAAAAAGAACTATGTAATATAAATATTGAATAATTATGTGGTGCACCTGAAACTAATATAAAGTTATATGTCAATTATACCTCAGTAGGGGCGCCTGGGTGGCTCAGTCGTTAAGCAAAAGCCTTAGGCTCAGGTCATGATCACAGGGTCCTGGGATTGAGCCCCACATTGGGCTCCCTGCTCAGCAGGAAGCCTTCTTCCCCCTCTCCCACTCCCCCTGCTTGTGTTCCCTCTCTCGCTGTGTTTCTTTCTTTCTTTCTTTTTTTTTTTAAGATTTATTTATTTATTTATTTGACAGAGAGACACAGCGAGAGAGGGAACACAAGCAGGGGGAGTGGCAGAGGGAGAAGTGGGCTTCCCGTAGAGCAGGGTGCCCGATGCGGGGCTCGATCCCAGGACCCTGGGATCGTGACCTGAGCCGAAGGCAGAGGCTTAATGACTGAGCCACCCAGGTGCCCCTCGCTGTGTTTCTTTCTGTCAAATAAATAAATAAAATCTTAAAAAGACAACAATTATACCTCAATATAAGTAAATACATACATATATGCATCAATAAGTAAAAAAATAAATAGAGCTATGTGCCAAGATATTGGCTGGATGTAGGAAAAACAGAGGGAATAGTGCAGAATTTTAGAGCTGGCAATATCTTCATTACCCCTTAGACCTGAACGAACATGAGAATGGAGCTGTTACCACAATCTAGAAGATGATCTCTTGTAGAGGGCCACTGTTGGAGATGTAATGGGCCAAGGTGATCTAGCAGGGAGGGGCCAGAGGAATAAATATCCTCAATTTCACTCTTCTTTCTGTCTTAACTCTTTCTAGGCTTCCAGTAGCAACTCAAATAGAAACAGAAGGCTATGATTCCTTTCTGGTAATCCATACAGGCAAACTTCTAAAATAGAGAGTATGTGTGGACAAAAGGGAGACTAGATCAGAGGAGGTTGTATGGTATATAGAAAGAGAGAGCACTTGAAAAAAGAGCCTCAGATCCTATGAAACTGCCTCAAACCTGAAAACAATTCAGATGTCTTTTTCAACTGAAAGGTTTTAGTGTTTGTTGTTAACTTCTGGCTTTGTTTTATACTACCATCAGCAGAAATATAAGCTTCTGAGCTTGCCAAGATGCTGTTAGAAAAAAAAAAATTGCTTATTTTTCCACATTAGTGGATAGAATGTAAAAATTTAATCTATGTTATACTATATTTGGAAAGATCATTCCTGGGGCAATGAGAAAGAAAAATCAGGCAAAAAAGGGCCCCCTAATGAAAATGTTTGGCACCAGTTTATTTCCCAGAGTCCTACAGTATCTGAAAGTATAAACAAAAGGTAGATGATAGATAAATTGATAGATGATAGATAGACAGACATAACATTTAAAATATATACATGAGATATATATATATATATACATATATATATATCACCTTAAGATCATAGGAGGACTCTAAGAACATTAAGATAAACAGTGAAAGAACAGACATTGAAGGAGTTCATTCATGACATTTGATCAGGCCTGAGGATACTTGATCTCATTTAAAAGTGAGTAAAAAACAATGAAAGACAATATGGAACCCATGACAAAGTTGAATAAATAAAGGTAAAAAATTATATGCAAAACATGAAAAAGAGCAATGATGAGAAATGATTATATTCTCAGAAAAAAGATATATTTTTGACATCATTTTTGACATCATTTTAGTCCTCTTAAGGAAATGAAAGAGATGAAAGAGGAGATAAGAAAGTCAGAGACAGAAATTAGAAGATTGGCAGAGTTAGGAAAATAATACAAAAGAATTAGATTGTTAGAGGAGTGAAAGTTTTAGAAATTGACAAAAAAACCCAAATCTATTGTGAAGCAAAATGAACAAGTAGTGTGAAGGACAAAAAGAAAGAACTTTTGAAGTAAAGGGGAAAGTATACTGATAAAATAAGTCACATATTTCTTGAACACCTATTTTTAGCATTTTATTACCTAATAGGGATATGGATAGTTGCGGGGCGGGGGGGGCGGGAAATGGAGAGAGAAAGAAGGGAAAAATTCCTGTCCTCATAATGCTTTCATTCTTGGGAGAAAAAAAATCCAAATTATTAGTGTTATCAAGTAAGAAATTAAAAGAGTAAGCATATGTCAACAGGAGGTGGCTCCCATTAGATTGAATGGTTAGTAAATGCTTCTCTGTAAAGAAGACATATACATGAGACTTAAAAATGAACTAACATTATCTGCACAAAAAAAAAAAAAAAAGTGAGGGACAATGGGACAATATGGGCACCATTCTGGAGGAAGGAGCTTGAGATGTATAGGAAGCTTAAAAAAATCCTAGGTACTATAATAAACTTTCACATATATTTAAACTAAAATTAACTATACATTTCTTTCACCACAACTTGATAAAATGAAGATTGTAGATATGGACACTGATGTTGAGAGACATTAACTGATTTGCCCAAGGCAATGGAGTTATTAAATGGCTGATTTAAAATCAGGTCATCTTGACCCCAAATCCCATAGAGAACAAGTTCTGAAGAGCAGTATTTTTGGCTAATTGTTATGTCTGAACAAAATATTACAATTAGTTGAACATAAGAATGTGTAAAAAAGGGGGAAATGTCAAAACTGAGGAAAGCCTTTAATCTGAAATAACAAAGAGGTCACCATGTACTGGATAAAATTATTGAAAAGCATAAAACATTGAGTCTTATTCCACACAAATTATAATTGTCAGCTATGAAGAAAGCAGGGCTTTTTTTTTTTTAATTTTTAAAAAGTTTTTTATTTATTTGAGAGAGAGAGAGTGCATACAGCGAGAGAGAGGGAGAGGGAGAAGCAGGCTCCCTGCTGAACAGTGAGCCCATTGCAGGGCTCAATCCCAGGACCCTGGGATCATGATCCCAGCCGAAATCAGGCACTTAACCGACTGAGCCACCCAGGCACCCTGAAAGCAGGATTTAAATAATGTTTAAAAATTCAGAGAAAAACAATTATGCTAAATCAATGGGATCCTTCATTTGCTGGGTGAACTAGGGAGACCCTGGGCCCTGAGGCCTTGACCCAACACATCCCAAAGATATTGTGGAAGGGTCTTGCCTCTTCATGAGAAAGAATTCAAGGACAGACACAACACAGCTGATGAAGAGCCCGAGTGAGAAAGTTTATTGAAGTGAAAGTATACCCTGGGAATGTGAGAGCAGATAAGCTCAAGAAAGAGTGAAAGCTGCCACCCCTCTCCCCCCACCTAGCAGTTCAAGCTCTTATCTATTATTGACAGTTGTTAACAAGAGGGAGGAATATTTATTACTTGAGGTAGGGACTTTTTGGGAAGCAGGGTTCCCACATTTTCTCCCTTATTTGGCCAGAGTTTCCAGTCTATTTTGTTAACCATCTTGAGCCTGTGTGGTTTGATCTGGCTTCTTGTGGCTTTGTTTTGGGGTGCTGCCAGGACAAGCCTCTGACTTTCCCAATAGCTGCCCATGACTCTCTCTTTGCTGGCCTCCAAGCATCCTGTCATCCTGTTAGAACCTAACTGCCTGCCTCTAATATTTCCAGGTACCACTCTCCTCCAGGATACCATGGTATCCTCTACATTCAACCACTAGATGGGGAAAACTTTAAGGATTACATTGCCAGCTGTTTACAAGCCTGGTCTAGAAGAAACACATGCTGTATCTTCTGTGTCACTGGTTATTTCCCAGTCATAATGTGGCCTAATATCTAGTGAGTCTTGGGAAGTCATGTTCATATGTACTCAGCATGGAAAACAGGCTTAAGAACAGTTAACAGTCTTTGCTACAGGAAAACAGAAATGGGGTAATACTCTATGTGTTTTGGTGGAAAGCGGGGTATTTGTTAGTTTCTTTTTTTTTTTAAGATCTTATTTTTTCATTTGAGAGAGACAGACAGACAGACAAAGAGAGCATGAGCAGGGGAGAGAGGCAGAGGGAGAAGTAGACTCCCTGTTGAGCTGAGAGTCCAATGTGGGGCTCCATCCCAGGACCTTGGGATCACAACCTGAGCTGAAGGCAGACGTTTAACGATTTGAGCCACCCAGGTGCCCCTGTTAGTTAGTTTCTTCTATTTTAGTTTGTTTCTTATAGACAAGTGGATGAACATCGGGGGCCAAAACTTTGCTTCATATAGCACAACACTCAAGAACACTACTTCTTAGGGGATTAAATATTTACATGTAAAAAATAAAATAATATTATAGAAAATTAGGTAACAATTCATATAAGCTTTTAATGTTGAAGAACTCTGCAATCACAACATCAAATGTCAAAAACAAAGAAAAGAGATAATAGATTTGTGAGAATAAAATTTAAAAATATAGCTACCGGGGTACCTGGGTGGTTCAGTCGGTGAAGCATCTGACTCTTGATTTTGGCTCAGGTAACAATCTCAGGGTCCTGGGATAGAGCATTGCCTTGGGCTCCATGCTTAGAAGGAGTCTGCTTGAAGATTTCTCTCCCTCTCCCTTTCCCCTTTCTCTCTCTCCACCTCTCTCTCTCTCTCCCTCTCTCAAATAAATAAATAAATAAAAATCTTTAAAGCAAAACAAAATGAAATAAAACCATAGTTACCACAATAAACCCCATAACTATTATTGAAAGAAGAGTGGTGTTTATCTGGGAAAATTTATTTGTTAGTTAATAGAATTACGTTTACTGTATTTTACTCTGAAATAGTAATAAATAAATAAATTCCTGAAAAAACATGCAGTTTTAAAGAGAGATATTTTTAAACGCTGGTAAATAAATGATAAATACTTAACACCACTAGGAGTCAGAAATGCACATTGACAGGAAAAATTCTTTGATATTAACATACTTGCACATTTTATAATGAATTATTTTACAAGACACTGCAAAGGATGTGAGAAAATAAATACTCAATGGGAATTGAGTACAAATTGTTTCACTTTTTCAGGGTTGTTAGACAATTAATATCAAACATCTTCGAAATACATGCTTTTACAAAGCATTTAGATTTTCCATTAGCATGGCGTAATAAAATTAATAGATGCACTATTTGATGGATACATAATTATCCTTACTTATGTTTTTAAATGTAGGTTTTATCATTACTCAGTTATGGTTAAGGCCAACAGATCAGGAAACAGCTGCTATTTGAAAGGATGGTTGGTTATAGTCCCCAAGAGATGAGAACACATATCACAGTGCAAGGCCACATGGGAAAGCAAGCATCAGGTTCTGTCAGGAAGCAGAATGAGTGAGGGGAGAACATGGGCAAGAGACTTTATTATAGTTTCCATGGGAAAGCAAGAAAGGGCGATTGGCTGGTTTGTATAATTTTGGCAGGCTCTGGATGTAGGGGTCTTCCTGTCCTGCCCCAAGGGTGATGAGGGTAGATGAATAATGGAAAGAGTTAGATAAAAGAGGTAATTGTGGGAGTATGGGCTTTGGATTAGTTTGCATATGAAAGGAGTACTTGTAGGTGAGTCCTTTACTATCACTAGGAATTGATTAGCCCTGGCAGGGGCAATCTCTGGGACCAGCAAATCCCCAGATACTGAGACACCAAAAAAGGCACATTATTTCTTGTAATTAGAAAAATGAAAAAAAAAAAAAAGAGTAAAACATGATAATATTTTGAAATACTAATCAAAAGAATTACTGAAAAATATGTTACAAATGCCTTTTTCCATATTCGATCAACTAAACATTCAGTATTCTTTGCCTCAGAGAACAGATAAACACAGCAAGCATCAGGGGAAGGGAGGAAAGGAAAAGGGACCTTCTAATATCTGATGTTTTGAAAGTCTTGAACTTACTGAAATTAAAGTACCTCCAGCAAACATCACTAAACAGATGACCAAAACTTCTTGTTCATGGGAGAGAATAAGAATCATAGACAAGTGAGAAAAACATAGATTTCTTGGGTTTTAAAGAGAATATTCTGAATTCTGCTTTTGCCCTGTCTTTGAGCTAGAGGTAGAAGATTTATTTAAAATTCCAAATATGCAGCAAAGTTGGAGGATCCAAGGGCAGAAGAGACCTGGATCTCCTTCCTAGACTAAGTTTATGGAGTTGTCATGACCCCATAGAAGAAATGGCTGTGTGGGGTGTCTATGTAAAACAACTTGTGGTCTCTGTTTCCTTGGTCATCTGGAATGGCAGAACACACAACACAGGAAAATGACACCCTATGACTGAGGGTGGCCCTGAATTTTTGTTTGAATTAGATGAAAATAGAAATCTATTATTTTCCCATCTACAACCATAAATTCCCTGAATTTCTGCCCTATGATAAGGACCATAGAACCCATGTTTTGTCTTTGAGATATGATTTCCTTTGTTGGTATTTTTAAATAAATGTCTTAAAAGTTACAGAATGCATTATTTAAAAACAACTATTAAAAGCACAGAAATAACAGAAATCTAGTCAGAGTCACTACTCTCTGTCCTTCTCTTTTCTCTCCATTCCTGGCTGGCTTTCTTTCTTTCTTTCTTTTTCTTTCTTTCTTTCTTCTTAACTTTCTTCGAATTCTTTTAGTATAAAATCATGAATAAAGGTAACTGGTAAGTTACCTTTGTGTGAGACTACATGCTCCTTTCATGGAAAGAAGGATATAAGAATTATATTCTCTTTTATGAAGTTTTTTAAATGTCACATTTCACTCCTAAGTATGCATATATGAAAAATATAAAAAAAAAACAAATTCAAATTCTAAAGTCAAGAGAAAAATTAGTAACAATATAGTCATGGGCTTCCAGTTTCAGCTCTGAAAGTAAAGTACTTAGAAATAACCACTGCTATTTTTACAATAACTTTTGAACAAACTGAAATTTGAACAAACTGAAGATCAAGGACTCTTCTTGTCCCTAACAGAAAATTGAGATCACAGGGCAAACTGCCACCTTAAAATTAAGAGAGATGGGCAAATTAAGATTGTCACAATTAAGACTTACCTCCTGTAGAAGCTGCTAGAGCCATGAACTGGTAGAAATCCTTTTGTGACAATTTTGATGAATTGCTGGAGGCTGAGTGTGGACTAGCGTGAGAGTGAGAAACTCCTGGAGACCACTATCTCTGTTGGTCCCACACTTTTCCTGAGTTTTAACTCTAGGAATCCCGGTAGGTTCTCAAAATGAAGAGCTAAAAAAAAAAAAAAAAATCCATTTTTCACTCTGGTAGAGGATGGGAAGAGTAACAATTGTGAAATGCATCCAGCACATTCTTCAAGGCAAAGACTTACTCTCCAGCATAAAAGCCTTTAACAGAGCCTTATTCTATTGGAGAAAAGAAGATTTCTACTACTCCAGCCTCCTTTAGCCTTTCTGTCACACCTAAGTGGGAAACAAACAAATAAACAAAACCCCAAAATACAAGGTATAAACACATGTAAAGGTCACAGCCCAAATATATAAGCTCACAAAAAAAAAAAAAAACCTGAGATTTAAACAAAAGACTACACCCCCTCACTTACAACTTAACACTGCACTAACAGGACTTCAGTTTAGCGACAATTACTTATGTGTGAAAGAACTGAAGGATACAGATTCCCTGAGGATGAGTACTTAGGAGAGCCCAAAATCAACAGAGGACACATAAACTAGGACACCAGCAGAATTTGAAACCTCTTACACCTACCACCATACAAACATTAAACATAGTCCAACTGCTAGCCAGATTAATAAAATTTTATGAGAAAGGTTCATTTTTTTTAGCTCATTTTACCTGATACATCATGTCTGGCTTTCAACAGAAAATTACAAAACATGAAGAAAGACAAGAAAAAACAAAGTCTAAATGGACATAGTAGGTCTCAGAACCACATGAAGATATGACACAAAGGTTCGAATCATCAGACAAGGAAATTAAAACAACCAAGATTATTGTTTAAAGGGATCTCATGGAAAAAAGTAGACAAGTGGAAGAACAAATGTATAATGTAAGCAGAGAGATGGAAACACTAAAAAGGAATCAAAAGAAAGTAAAGGTGATGACTGATGAAATGGACTGAGTCCTTGAAAAATACAAACTAGAGGTGTACCTGGGTGGCTTAGTTGGTTAAGCAAACTACTCTTGGTTTTGGCTCAGGTTGTGATCTCAAGGTCATGAGATTGAGCCCTGCATCAGACTCCACATTTAGCACAGAGTCTGCTTGGGGCTTTCTCTTCCTCTCCTTCTGTCCTTCCCCCCATCTCTCCTTCTTTAATGAATAAATAAATCTTTAAAAAGAAAAGAAAGATACAAACTAGCAAAACTCACATAAGGAGATATCAATAATCTGAATAGGCTTATACATATTAATAAATTTAAAAAATGAATAGCATTACAAAAAGGAGCACTACATCCAAATGATTTCACTGGTGAATTTTACCAGACTTTTAAGGAAAATATATTATTCTCTACAATCTCTTCCAGAAAATATAAGCAAAAAGAATACTTCCAAATTCATTCTATCAGGTTTTCATTATCCTAATATCAAAACCATGCTACAAACTGACAAGGAACACACAGAATTAGAAATTAAAAACAAAATACAATATACATTAGCAGACAAAAAATAAACAATTAAGTTATAAATCTAGCAGAATATATACAAGATCTATATGAGGATAACTATAAAACTTTGACAAATAAAATCAAAAAAGAACTAAATAAATGAAGGAATATTCTATTGATAGTAAAACTCAATATTGCTGAGATATCAGTTCTTCCCATTTAATCTATAGATTCTGTGCAATCTTAGTCAAAATCCCAGCAAGTTATTTTATGGATATCAACAAACTGTTTCTAAAGTTATATGGAGAAGCAACAGCCCCAGAATAGCCAACACAATATGGAAGGGGAAGACCAAAGTTTGAGAAGTGACACTGCCCAACTTCAAGACTTACTATAAAGCAACAGTAGCCAAAGTAGCATGGGTTAGTAAAACAATAGACAAATAGATCAGTGAAATTGAATAGAGAGCTCAGAAATAGACCCCCAAATGTAGTGAACTGATCTTGGACAAAAGAGCAAAGGCAATACTATGATGCAAAGAGAGTTTCTTCAGCACATGTTGCCAGAACAACTGGGCATACATATTTAAAAAAAAAAGAAAGAAAGAAAGAAGAAAGAAAGAAAAAGAAAGAAAGACAGACAGACAGACAGACAGAAAGAAAGAAAGAAAAAGAAAAAGAAAGGAAGGAAGGAAGGAAGGAAGGAAGGAAGGAAGGAAGGAAGAAAGGAAGGAAGGAAGGAAGGAAGGAAGGAAGGAAGGAAGGAAGGAAGGAAGGAAGGAAGAAGAAAGAAAGAAAGAAAGAAAGAAAGAAAAGGAAAATATATAAAGAAAAAAAAGAAAAAGTAGGCACAAACCTTACACAAACCTTATACCTTTCACAAAAATTAACTCAAAATGGATTATAGATCTAAATGTAGAAGGCAAAACTGTAAAAATTATAGAAGATAACAGGAGAAACTTCGATGACCTTGGATATGCTGATGCCTTTTTACGTACAACATCAAAAACACAATCTGTGAGAGAAATAATTGATAAGATAGACTTAATTAAAATGAAAAACTTCTGCTCTGCAAGAAACAATATCAAAAGAATTAGAGGAAACATTTGCAAAATACATATTTGATAAAGAACTGTTGTCCAACATATACAAAGGATACTTAAAACTCAAGAAATTAGAAATAATAAGAAAACAAATAACCTGATTAAAAAATGAGCTAAAGACTTTAACAGATATCTCACCAAAACAAGTATATAAGCATATGAAAAGATACTCCACATCATACGTCACAAGGGAAATGCATTGTACAACTATTTTAGTGGCCTAAATCTGGAATAGTGATAGCACCGAATGCTGACAAGAATGTGGAGCAAGAAGAACCCTCATTCATTGCTGGTGTGGATGTAAGATGATGCAGCCCCGTTGGAGAACAGTTTGATTTTTCCTTACAAATCTAACCACACTCTTACCATATGATCCATTAAGCATGCTCCTTGATATTTACCCAAACGAGTTAAAAACTTATATTCACACAAAAATCTGTATGTGGATGTTTATAGCAGTTTTATTTGTAACTGTGAAAACCTGGAAATAACCAAGTTGTCCTTCAGTGGGTGAATGGATAAATAATTTGTAGTACATCTAAAAAATGAATATTATTCAGTGCTAAAAAGAAATGAGCTATTAAGACATGGGGAAACATTTAATGCATATTACTAAGTGAAAGAAACCAAGCTAAGATGGCTTCATACTATATTATTCCGACTACAGGACATTCTGGTAAAGGCAAAACTATGGAGACAATGAAAATGTCAGTGGTTGCTAGTGTTGTGGGTGGAGAGTGATGAATATGTAGAGCACAGAGGACTTTTAGGACAGTGAAAGTACACTATATAGTTATAATGATAGATATATGTCATTAACATTATCCAACCCTATAGAATGTGTAACACCAAGAGTGAACTCCAAAGTAAACTATGTATGTTGAGTGATTATGATCTGTCGATGCAGATTCATCCTTTTTTTTTTTTAATTTCATTTTGGTGAGTGATGATAATGTAGGAAATCTCTGTACATTCCTATCAATTGTGTTGTAATTCTAAAAGTGCTCTAAAGAATGGTCTTTAAATAAATAAGTAAATAGAAGTTATCAATACTCTACCACAGTAGACTAAAGAAGAAGAACAAAAAACAAAAACAAAAAAGAT
Organism: Mirounga angustirostris; assembly: GCF_029215605.1. Classification (NCBI taxonomy): domain Eukaryota; kingdom Metazoa; phylum Chordata; class Mammalia; order Carnivora; family Phocidae; genus Mirounga; species Mirounga angustirostris. The sequence continues at coordinate 50,396,887 of NW_026991709.1, read as the reverse complement.
AGCATCATATCAACAGCCCCCCCCCCAAAATTAACAAAAAAAATTTATGATAAGAGCTTTAAGTAAAAAAGGAATAGAATGGAACTTCCTCAACAAAGAACATCTATAAAATTCCTACAATTAGTATATTTGAAGAGGAGAAGCTGGATGATTTTCCACTAAGATTGGGAAGAAACCAAGTAGCAAGTATACTCTCTCTTACCACTCCTAGTCAACATTTTAATGGAAATGCTCTTGGAACTAAAATGCAAGTATAGAAATTTTACAGGAAACATAGTTAATTCAGTAGAGTCAATTGCTTTCCTATATAGGTTCAATGAACAATTGAAATTTGAAATGGAAAAAATAGCACTGAAATTAAATATTTGGTTGTAAATCTAATAAAATATGTACAGGATATATTTGTGGAAAACTATAGAAATTTGATGAAATAAATCAAAGAACTATATACAAAAATAATGTGTATTCATAGATTGTGGATTCAGTATTGTTAAGATGCCAATTCTTCCCAACTTGATCAACACAGCTGATATCTAAAATTTATATGGGAAGGCAGAAGATTTAGAATATCCAACTCAATACTGAAAAAGACTAAATTTGGAGGATTAGCACTACTCACTTTCAAGATTTACTATAAATCTACAGTAAATGAGACCAAGTGATGCCAGTGGGGGGAAGGAACATATAGAGTAATAGAACATGATGGGGAATCCAAAAATAGATGGATGTAAATCAACTGATCTTTCACAAAAGATCAACTATAGGGCAACTATAGTTCAATGGAGAAAGGACAGTCTTTTAAACCTACAGTGCTAGAAAAATTCAATGACAATATGCAAAGAACCAGAGCACAGAACTTAAATGTATCATAAAAATTAACTAAAAATGGATTATAGACATAAATTTAAAACAGAAGACTGTTAAGTTCCTAGGTGGGGGGAAAGGGGAAACTTAGGAGAAAATCTAGGAGACAATGGGATTGGTGATCAATTGGTGAATGATCACCCCAAAATGATCAATGAAAGAGAAAAATGATAATTTGGACTTTATTAAAATTAAAAGCATCTCATGTGAATGACTCTCAAGAGAATAAAAAACAAGCCACAAAGTGGGAGAGAATACTTGCAAATCATATATCTGATACAAGACTTGTATCCAAAATATATAAGGAACATTTTAAAATATAATAAAAAAAATTAAAAAACCCCAGAAAGTATCTGAACAGACATTACACCAAACAAGATATACAAATGGTAAATATGAATATGAAAAGATGCTCTACATAATTTGTCATTAAGAAATTACAAATTAAAACAATGGCATATCACAACACACCTTTTAGAATGGCTAAAATCCAAAATATTGACAATCCAATTACTGATGAGATTGGGGGACAAATGGAACTTTCATCCAGTGCTGATGAGAATGCACAATGGAATAGCTGGCAAGAGGTATGGCTGGTTTTTTAAAAAGGAAACAGTCTTAACATACAGTACAGCAATCACCCTTATGGGAATTTAACCAACTAATTGACATCTATGTCTCTATAAAAACTTCCACATGGAGGTTTGTAGCAGTTTTATTCATAACTGCAAAAAACTGGAAGGAAACAAGATATCTTTCAATAAGTGAATGGATCAGCACATTTTGTTGCATCTAGACATTGTAATATAACACAGCAAAAAAAAAAAAAGAGTTGTAAAACCATGAAAAGACATTAATGAATCTTAAATGCATATTGCTAAGTAAGAAAAGTCAGTCTATGGTACTGTATGATTTCAACTATTTTACATTCTGAAAAAGGTAAGACTATAATGGTGGTAAAAAAGAAAAATGTGTTGCCAGGGGTTCCTGGAAGATGGGGAAAAGTGTTGGATAGGTTAAGCAAAGGGGAATTTTTAGGGCAGTGAAACTAGGTTTTAATAATACTGTAAAGAGGATATATGATACAAGGCCTTTCTCATATATATATAAATGTACAGCCCAAAGATTGAACCTTAATGTGTATGAATTTTAAAAATAATTATGTAGGAGATCATGGGATCCCTGGATGGAATGTAGAATGCAACAATATATTCTAACTGTATTACAGACTTATAAAACAACCTCACTGAAGGTCGGGAAAAATGGTGCTGACAGTAACTTGGGAAATGAGCAGAATCTGTAAGACTAAATCAGAAGCTGTTGTACATAAGTACTATACTCTAGTTGATAAAGTTATTTCTCAAAGGGGAAACAGTTTAACAATTGTAATACTTTTACATATGTATACTGGAATTGAATAATAAAGTAAATGGGTGATGAATGGTGGGGACCAGTATTCTTATTGTTGGAGTGAGAGTTATTTTTATTTTTTTAAAGATTTTATTTATTTATTTGATAGAAAGTGAGAGAGAGAGAGCACGAGCAGGGGGATGGGCAGAAGGAGAGGGAGAAACAGACTCCCTGCTGAGTAGAGAGTCTGATGCAGGGCTCCATCCTAGGACCCTGGGATCAAGACCTGAGCTTAAACCACTGAATCACCCAGGATCCCTGGAGTGAGAGTCTATACCTAAGAAAGGGAGAAAGCTAGAATGATGCATTTATAATACATTAGAGCTAGCGACATTAGTATTCACTTGTATATATATACACACACACATACATACATACATGTTATATATACATACATACATTTATATACATACATGTTACATACATGTATATATAGATAGCTTACTATAAATATAGATGGTAACACATAGAAATTTTAGAGATACATGCACACACAATAGTTAGTATATACACATGTAATTCCTTACTCTGTCATTTAAGAGGGGCTAGAAGCAATGACACCCCCCAGTAACAATAAACACAGCTAGTAACCAAATCTTGGTTTATAACTTGGTTTTTTTTAATTTAAATTTTATTTAGTTAACATACAGTACAATGTTGGTTTCAGGAGTAGAATTCAGTGATTCATCACTTACATACAACAGCCAGTGCTCATCACATGTGCTCTCCTTAGTACCCATCACCCATTTAGCCCATCCCCCACCCCCCTCTCTCATTAACCGTTTGTTCTCTGTTGCTGAGTCTCCTTTGTTTTGTTTCCTTCTCTTTCTTTTCCCCCTTCCCATATGTCTATCTGTTTTGTTTTTTATATTCCACATATGAGTGAAATCATATGGTATTTGTCTTTCTCTGACTTATTTCACTTAGCATACTACACTCTAGCTCCATCCACATTATTGCAAATGGAAAGATTTCATTCTTTTGGATGGCTGAGTAATATTCCTTGATTTTTCATTTAGAAAAACTAGAGCTCCTTAGAGGAATGTCTGATTCCAAGCCTGAGATAAAAATACTCAATATGAGTATAGAGTGCCTTTCAGTACCAGAAAGTAAGGCAGTTCTAATCAAAAGAAGACACTGTGATGTTGATATATCAAATAGATACAGTAAGTAAAAAGTAGTCATCTATAAGAGTTTTCAGTGGCCAAATCTGAAATTTTAAACAAACAAACAAAAAAAGATATTGTAACATTGGATTATTAAAAAGCAAAGTTAAAAAAATAAATACCTATGGGTCCATACTGATATAAGTGGTTGAATAAATAAGTAAATAGGTGAAAATAGATAAATCCATGCAAAATAATTCCAAATGACTTATGTTGATATTCTACCTTCAAGGGGGTAGAATATAACTCCTCACTTCTTAATTATAGGCTATGCATAGTAATTTTCTTCCAAAGAGTAAAGTATGGAGCAAGGGAAAAAAGAAGATTAAATTTACAATGGAGAAATCTGATAAACACTCTTGCGGACATGTGATCAAAGTCAACATCAACAGTGAGATTATGATGATAGCATAAACCCTTGATATAATATGATGAAAATAGCACTTTCCCTCTGTGCTCTTCCCCAAAACACATAATCCAAGTCTACTCATGAGAAAACTATCAAATTCCAATTAAAGTATAGTTACAAAATACCTAAGCATTACTGCTCAAAACCATCAAGGTCATCAAAAAGAAAATTCGGAGAAATTATTACAGCTAAGAGTAGCCTAAGGACACATGACCACTAAATACAATGTCATATTCTGAATAGATCCTAAAACAGAAAAAGGAAATTAGATAAAAACTAAGGTTACTTTAATAAAGTGTGGACTTTACTTATGAGGTATCAATATCAGTTCATTAATTGTTACAAATGTACCATACTAAGGTAAGATGTTAATAATAGTGAGATTGAGTTTATTACTATCTTTAAATCTTTTTTTCTGTAAATCTAAAACTATTCTAACATAAAACACTTATTGAAAAAATATAACTGTGGGAAATTTGTATTATTTCATTAAAAAATCAAATAATGTATTATAGTTTTCATTGGATAAATAAAATGGCCTAACTATACAGAAACACTTCCTTTGTAAAGAATTCACTTTTAAGCTCATTTGACTTTAATTTCCTATCCTAGTACAATAAGGCTCTGGAGACAGAGAATATTTTGTTGATTATCTTTTTATTTGCCATCAGTCTTCCAGCTATGGCTCCATAACAGCAGCCATAGCATGTAATCATTTCTTTAAACATTCTGTTTATCATCAGCAGGGCTAATAGAGCAAGACAAGAAACATAGGACTTTGTTCTTCCACCAAACAGAGACATCAGAGCAAAACCTAGATTTTTTTTTTTAAGTTATGTTAATCACCATACATTACATCATTAGTTTTTGATGTAGTGTTCCATGATTCATTGTTTGCATATAACACCCAGTGCTCCATTCAGTATGTGCCCTCTTTAATACCCATCACCAGGCTAACTCATCCCCCCACCCTCTCCCCTCCAGAACCCTCAGTTTGTTTCTCAGAGTTCATAGTCCTCCATGGTTCCTCTCCCCCTCCGATTTCCCCCCCCTTCATTTTTCCCTTCCTGTTATCTTCTTTTTTTTTTTTTTTTTTAACATATAATATATTATTTGTTTCAGAGGTACAGGTCTGTGATTCAACGGTCTTACACAATTCACAGTGCTCACCATAGCACATACCCTCCCCAATGTCTATTACCCAGCCACCCATCCCTCCCACCCCCACCACTCCAGCAACCCTCAGTTTGTTTCCTGAGATTAAGAATTCCTCATATCAGTGAGATCATATGATACATGTCTTTCTCTGATTGACTTATTTTGCTCAGCATAATACCCTCCAGTTCCATCCACGTCGTTGCAAATGGCAAGATTTCATTCCTTTTGATGGCTGCATAATATTCCATTATCCATTCATCTTCTTTATCCATTCATCTGTCCATGGACATCTTGGCTCTCTCCATCATTTGGCTATTGTGGACATTGCTGCTATAAACATCAGGGTGCACGTACCCCTTTGGATCACTACATTTGTATCTTTGGGGTAAATACCCAGTAATGCAATTGCTGGGTCATATGGTAGCTCTATTTTCAACTTTTTGAGGAATCTCCATACTGTTTTACAGAGTGGCTGCACCAGCTTGCATTCCCACCAACAGTGTAGGAGGGTTCCCCTTTCTCTGCATCCCTGCCAACATCTGTCGTTTCCTGACTTGTTAATTTTAGCCATTCTGACTGGTGTGAGGTGATATCTCATTGAGGTTTTGATTTGGATTTCCCTGATGCTGGGTGATGTTGAGCACTTTTTCATGTGTCTGTTGGCCATTTGGATGTCTTCTTTGGAAAAATGTCTGTTCATGTCTTCTGCCCATTTCTTGATTGGATCATTTGTTCTTTGGGTGTTGAGTTTGATAAGTTCTTTAAAGATTTTGGATACTAGCCCTTTACCTGATATGTCATTTTCAAATATCTTCTCCCATTCTGTCAGTTGTCTTTTGGTTTTGTTGAGTGTTTCTTTTGCTATGCAAAAGCCAAAACCTAGATCTTTAAGAAACCAAGGAGTATAATTTACTAGAGTTGTTGTTTTCTATTTCCTGTAGAGACTTTTTTTCTGAATGTTCATTAAACTTCAAGATCAGCCTGATTATACTGATTGTATCATATGAACTAGCCACTAAATAAAAGACAATTAGATTTCTGACACTAAATTGAACTATCTTTATCATGGAGAACAAAATGTATTTGGGTAGTAATACAAAGTCTTCTAATTAAAGTCTTATAAAGTGTTATAGTGAAGAATGTGTGATAGCAAGGTTAGAGCAAATCATGGTGTTCTTTTTTTCTTTTTAATGAAGTATTAATCTAAAATCAAGTGTAAATGTGAAGGTAGAAGTCAGGGACAAGAGAGGCACACTGAAATGGTAAACGTTGTAGGGTTGATATTAGACAGATTTTATATGAACAGTATATTAAAAGTGTCTTTTATTTATTTCTTCTGGGATAATCAGTCACAAAGTGATTTGAACATAGAAACGCTATGCATAATTGAATCCAAAATTGCTGATTATTTTTATTGGCAGTAAAATAACTATGGATATCAGAAAAACTCAGTTTGGATTAAATTCAATTATTGGCTTGATTTGTGGACTGGAGTAAATGACTGACTATTTTGATACTATAGTTATGCTAGAGATTAAAAAATTGAATTATATTCTTCCTTGCCATTTTTACTTTACTGGTGCCTGAGAGACTTTTTATTGAAAGATATATTACTATTAATTGCATTATCATTGTTTTTTCCTAATGCAATACATTTTAGAGTAAACTTTATGAAAACAGTCAATAAATAAAGTTTAAACAATTGTTAATTTTTCAAACACTTGGGTTGTCTTTCCCTTATAATTTTTTTTTACTATATCTATACATGTTACATGGACTCAAATAATTGATGTTAATGAAGTGTATCTTTAGGAATGGAGTTAGTCTGTCTTCATTAAGAATCTTAAATAACAAACTGCTTGAAAGGCACTCAAGAATCAGGGAAAGTACTTTTCAATCCAGAAAATTTTTTTATTAGACTTTCTGAATAGATATTAAAATTTGCAGAACACTGGGGCGCCTGGGTGGCTCAGTTGGTTAAGCGACTGCCTTCGGCTCAGGTCATGATCCTGGAGTCCCAGGATCGAGTCCCGCATCGGGCTTCCTGCTGTCAGCAGGGAGTCTGCTTCTCCCTCTGACCCTCCCCCCTCATGCTCTCTCTCTCTATCTCATTCTCTCTCTCAAATAAATAAATAAAATCATTAAAAAAAAAATTTGCAGAACACTGAATGGGATGAATTATTGCCAAGCCTTTTCAAGATTTATTACATAAAATTTAGTTTTTCATATTCTGTTAGAATGCATATGTCACTATAGGTTGCACTTTCTTTTTAGGGGAAACAATCCACCTATTAATGAGTTAGCCTGATATCAGAAATGTGATGACTCAGTGTGTAGGTTGATGGAAAATCATGAAGATATTAACAGTAACGCAATGTTAGGTTGACCTTAAAGCCACATAATTTTATAACTTCAGATTATTAATGGCCTAATAAAAACCATTTACAAACTATGACTCATCTCAGCTGCAGCTCACAGAATTAACATACCTTTGCATTTGACTTAGTCTGTGTTACGTAAGTATAGTATTTCTGACATTCTTAGCTGGGTGGCCATTTATGCTTCTTTTTAAACATCTCTATGTTTCCTCCTAGAGTTCCCATTACTATTATCAAAGAAGCATAGTACTGCTAGTGAGACAGTACCATTCTTAGACTCTGGCAAAAGGGGCCCTTGTCTGGGGCCTTGCATTATTGAGGGTCCTGCTCTGGATATCCTTTCCCAGGATGTCCTGAAGATGCGAAGGGAACAAACACACTGAGAGTCTATTTCCCCCATTCTATGTTTTGGGAGATTGGGACAAAGCTAAATGTTATTTAAATGTAGTTTTGTTTTGTTTTTCATTTTTTCTTACTCATTAAGCATCAAAAAATAATAGATTAAAGCCATGTTAGAGCTGTGCCCTTTAGGCTATCAACCAGTTCTCAAAAAGAAATCCTATATATGTTAAAAAATAAAATTATGTTCTAAGATATTCCTGCAGTTATGCAGATAGTGAATCATAAATTACTCATACTACTTTTCAACTTCTTAAATGAGCAAAAATAATGTGATAGATTTTTGCTGCTTGTTTATTTTCCAATAACTGGACTAGTCTTATTCATAAACCTCTGAGTGTACAAATAAACAAACAACTAGAAACTTGTCCACCTATGTTATCTTAGTCTTTTCGAATTGAGTTATTTGCAGACTTATACAGATAAATGTTTTGGTGCTTCATATGTCTGCCATCATTTTCTCCAAGTAAGTATTAAGTACTTGGAGTAGCTTTTGTGACTCCATAGAAGTCAATGAGAGAAGAGATACAATCAATTAGGAATATCTTAATCCCTTGCTCTTCTTTGATGCAAATGGCTGATCTGTTTTGGTCTTTTAATTTATATCTGCCAAGTTATGGACTAATCCTATCTAATCTTTTGGGATGATGTGATGACCATTGTTGATGTCTGGGACAATAGAGATTCGCCTCTCGATTCAAAGACTGTTCACATTAAGGCGCCTTTAACCTTAGCACTCCATGTTCCCTTCCTGTAGCATTTAGGGATTTCTTTATTACTTGTTGCTGCTACTTGAAGGTAAGGGAAATTAGAAAAACTCCTTTAGTTTACATCTTCCACCAATGGTACAGAATAGTTCCCATTCCATATTAAATCATGCTAAATGCTGGCAAATCTGTAGTGATGAGCAACACTAACTCTGTTGTCTTTCCCCATACAAACATGGATATTTGAATAGCAGCAACCTTCTCAAACCGCACAGTTTAGGTCCACAGTCCCATCTGACCTGCTCGCCCTACTTCTATTTCTGTCCTCCTTTCAGTACTTCAGAAATGGTGAATGAAGCAGTTTTTCTTCTTCCTGTGTGAAAAGGACTTCTATCCCATATTCTATCCCTTAATGAAGTGGCCTTCACACTCTTTCCATAGAGCCATAATTAAAAAACAAAAAGTTTTCTGTTTAGGAAAGAAGCATCACAAGGTACGTTATTGCCTTGGCTGTGAAAACAACCAGATGGTGTGACTCTCCGAAGCTATAATATGTATTTTATCATCATTGTTTAAACATTAATGCTAACATTCAAATCATCTGTGGGTCTGCTTCTGTTGAATTTTTTTCTCTTAATTATGTGTTGAGTTTCCTGTTTTTCCATACTTCTCACTTTTTCTCTCATTTTCTGGACAGTGAGTATAAAGCAACAGCATAGGTATTATGGAAATATGACATTTTCTATTTGCATCCATGACCTTACAAGCTCTCTCCTTTTTCTAGCAGCTAGAATAAGAAGCTAAACATTCAGATGCTACCAATTCAGGTACTGTTTTTGTTGTTTGGTTTTTGTTTTTATTTTGGGTGCTGTTTTTAATTAGATTTTTTTTCTTTTACCTTTTGTTAGTAAATTCCCTTTCCACTCACACTATAGTTGCTGAAGGGCTGATCTTTGTAATCTTGTAAAAATTTGATCAGGCATGTGCTATTTTAGAGAGCTTTATGTCAGGTTTTATGAATCTAGTTTCTTTAGAAATCATTAAGACTTCATAAATTCTCTCAGATTTCTAGCTACTCTTTCACTACTAATTTTTCAGCAAAATTCAGATGAAAGGAAAAATTTTAGGTTGAATGATTTAATTTTACATTTGAAGCTTTTATCTTGCTATTTCAAGATAAAGTTCCTTAAAGTTCTGCCTCAGTGTTTTTTCCCTTACAGCTACGGCAATCTGCTCCCCTATGGAAGACATGTTCCTCTCTGGAATATCAGTTCCTTAGGTTTCCTTGCATACACTACTCTACAATAGCCTCCTATAAAAGTCTATTGTCTTTTAAATATTTCATCTTGGTTTTTTTGTTTTGTTTTGTTTTTGCTATCATGAGCCACAGGCCTAATTATTCTATGTCCGAACAAGTACTAGTAGCACACAAGTTTATTTATTTTTTAATTTTTTTAATTTTTTAAAGATTTTATTTATTTATTTGACAGAGAGAGACACAGTGAGAGAGGGAACACAAGCAGGGGGAGTGGGAGAGGGAGAAGCAGACTCCCCGCGGAGCAGGGAGCCCGATGCAGGGCTCGATCCCAGGACACTGGGATCATGACCTGAGCCAAAGACTTAATGACTGAGCCATCCAGGTGCCCCCACAAGTTTATTTTAAAGCATGAAAAATATAATAATTATTTTAGTCATGCCTATTTAATTCTAAACCTGAATTTCATGGAGTCACTAGAAGTCTGTGTGTGTATGTGTGTATTTAAGTTACAGGTAAATGTAAATTTAAAGTTAAAATATTTTTAAACTAATTTAATGTAGGTGATTGTTTCATAATTGAAAGGTAAATAAGTGATGGAGGATTTAGTTTAAATCCCCCATTTGATTTACTCCCACCCATGAAAAATTTAGAATCATTGGTACCCAAAAACATAAAATATAATTGGACAGACTAAATGCACTTGCCTCAGCAAAAGTAATGACATCAATATTTCTCACACAATGAATATGTAAAAAAAAATAAATATATAGAAAAGTAGGAAGTTGTTGTGAGATACAAAAGAGTGTTTTCAAATAATTAATGACAATACTGGCACATAATTTCTCATAGAAAACAATAGAAGAATATGATTGAATATAATATTTAAAAATTTGGGGTATGTTTGACAAGGGAGGGGCTTCTAGTCTAGAATTTTAGCTAAATTATTCTCAAAAAGAAAGATGAAATAAAAAAATTTATTAAAAAAACAAGCTGAGGGCGCCTGGGTGGCTCAGATGGTTAAGCTTCTGCCTTCGGCTCAGGTCACGATCCCAGGGTTCTGGGATCGAGTCCCGCATCGGACTCCGTGCTCGGCGGGGAGCCTGCTTCTCCCTCTGCCTCTCTCTCTCTCTCTCTGTCTCTCATGAATAAATAAATAAAATCTTTTAAAAAAATAAAAATAAAAATAAAAAAACAAGCTGAGAAAATGTATCACTAGCATTTCTGATGATAAAGCAAGTATTAGAGGGCATTCAAGTGTTGAAACAAAATATAAATGATACCAGATAGAAGATCAGATAACCGAGATAAGATAAAGGATAAGGATCTATAAAAGGGAAATATTTGGATAAATCAAATGAATATTAACAGCTTAAAATAATATAGTGATATCTAGGGGAGTTTAAAAAATTTAAGGTATACAAGAGAAAGATGATATAAATTCTGAAAAAGATAAATGGAGCTAATGTAATCCAAAGCCTTAGATATTTCCATATTGAAATTAGATATTTTTTATTAGATTTTGATAAGATAAAAATATATGATATGATCTGGAAACTACTAATATAATGGTAAAAGAATGAGTATATTGGTGATATAAGGAAAATGGAATGATTTTGTGAAAATAAATATAACAAATCAGTGATGAAAGAAACACATAATAGGCAGAATAAATAGAACAGAAATAGTAAAATGGTTTATTTAAACCCCCAAATATCAGAAAGCACATTAAGAAATTTTTGTTAAAAAAATTATCAGACATAAAAGAAAATAAGTTATATACTACAAATAAGAGAAACATAAAAAAAAAGAGTGTTCAAAAGTAGAAGCATGGAAAATCAAATACTATGCAAATACTAGTCAAAAGAAATTGATGGAGCTATTAATTAGGCACAGTTGAATTTAAGGGAAATTTCATGATGATAAAATGCTTAATTAATGAAGAAAATATAACAGATTTGAATTAGTAGTCATAATGTTACAACAAAGTAAAATTTGACAAAACAAAGGAGATAAATATAAAAATATAATTATAGTGGGAGATTTTAACATACCTTTTCAATATTTGATAGGGCAATCAGGCAAAAAATGAGTAAGAATATAGAAAATTAGAACTCCTTGATGAACAATCTTGAAATATTTTTTTATCTATAGAAGACTGTTTCCAACAATTGCAAAATACATCTTTCTTAAGTACACATGGAACGTTAATAAAATTTCACCATATGCTATGCCATTAAGCAAATGTTGACATACTTAAAGGATTTAAATCATTCAGAATCATTCCAATTACAGAATAATGAAAGTAAGCTAGGAAGTCTTAACAAAATATAACTTGAAAACCACCATATGTTTAGAAATGTAAAGCTTTTTTCTAAATAATCCATAGCTCAAAGAAATAAATCATAAGTGTAATTATAAAATATTTTGTACTAAATGATAATGAATACATGATATATCCAAATTACAGAGGAGAGGAACAAAGTTATTTCTTTGAATTGACAGGCAAAAAGTGATAACCCCAAGAATGGAGAGAAGTGCAGGGAGAATGTTTTTTTAAAGAACTAACTCATAAGGGAATATACCACATCCATGAATTGAAAGACAATATTGGAGAGATGTCAATTCCCTTTAAATTGACCTATAGAATTAAGATATTCCCAAACAAATTTACACATAACTTTTATTAAAATTGGCCAACAAATCTAAATTATTATAAATTCAAAGGCCCAAAATAGCATGACTCTTGAAGAAAAGGAGAAAGTTAGAAAGGGGTTATTATTCTGAATATGAAGATTTACTATAAAAGTTATGACAGTGTAGTATTTCTTGCAAGGGTAAAATAAAAAAGTAGACTAACAGAATGAGTCTAGAACACTTAATATGAATGCTTCCTTCATGAAGAGATGACAGAACAGCAGTGCAGTGGAGAGTAAACTTTTTTTTAAAGATTTATTTATTTATTTGAGAGAGAGAGAGAGCATGTGAGGTGGGGAGGGGCTAAGGGAGGGGGAGAAAAGCAGACTCCTATGAACCTGAAGTCATGACCTGAGCTGAAACCAAGAGTTGGACATTTAACCAACTGAGTCACCCAGATGCCCTTGCAAATAAACTATTTTATAATTGTTGTTTTATCAATTGAGTTTCCATATAGAGAATGATTTGTAGTAGTCCCAAATTGGACACAACCCAAGTGTTTAACAAAAGTCAACTGTGTACATGAATTGCTGCATAGGAAAAATCCAATGCTATGTGATAATAAAATAATGAACATGCATTACATGTTCTCACAAACATAATGTTGGATGAAGGAAGTCATCACAGAAGAATGCATGCTAAATGATTCTATTTATAAAAGGCCCAATACAGTCAAAACTAATCTCCAGTGTTACAATTAACAATACTGGTTAGCTTTGGTGACTACAGAGGGGATAAAGATTGGAAAATGATGGGGGAGCCAGTGAGGCTTCTAGTTTGCTAGCATTATATTTCTTGAACTGGATTATAGACACATGGGTAATTTATTTTCTAAAAATCTGTTGAGTTACACACTTAGGATTTGTGTACTTTTCAAGATAAACTTTCTTCTTTTTCGTTTCAAGTTTTTATTTAAATTCTAATTAGTTAACAGATAGTGTAATATTTTTTTGAACAGTAGAATTTAGTCATTCATCACTTACATATAACACCCAGTGCTCCCCACAAGTGCCCTCCTTAACAACAATTACCTATTTTACCCCTTCCCCTGGCCACCTCTCCTCCAGCATCCTCAGTTTGTTCTCTATAATTAAGAGTCTATTTTATGGATTGCCTCTCTCTCTTTCTTTTCCCCCTATGTTCATCTCCTTTGTCTCTTAATTTCCACATATGAGTGAAATTATATGGTATTTGTCTTTCTCTGACTGATTTATTTCACTTAGCATAATACACTCTAGCTCCATCCATGTCATTGCAAATAGCAAGATTTCATTCTTTTTGATGGCTGAGTAATGTATATATATTGACATAGAGAGAGGGAACACAAGGAGGGGAGTAGGAGAGGAAGAAGCAGGCTTCCAGCTGAGCAGGGAGCTTGATGCGGGGCTCGATCCCAGGACATACATACATATATTCCATTATACACACACACACACACACACACACACACCACACACACACACATACACATACATACCACTTCTTTATCCCTTCATCAGTTGATAGACATTTGGGCTCTCTCCATAGTTTAACTATTGTTATAATGCTGCTATAAACATCAGGCTGCATGTATCCCTTCGAATCAGTATTTTGTATCCTTCCGGCAAATACCTAGTAGTGCAATTGCTGGGTCATAGGGTAGTTCTATTTTTAACTTTTTGAGGAACCTCCATATTATTTTCCAGAGTGGCTGCACCAATTTGCATTCCCACCAGCAGTGTAAAAAGAGTTCTTCTTTCTCCACATCCTCACCAACATCTATTGTTTTCTCTGTTGTTAATTTTAGCCATTCTGACAGGTGTGGGGTGGCATCTCATCGTGGTTTTGATTTGTATTTCTCTGCTGATGAGTTATGTCGAGCATCTTTTCATGTGGCTGTTAGCCATCTGGATGTCTTCTTTGGAAAAATGTTTATGCATGTCTTCTGCCCTTTTTTAAACTGGATTATTTCGGGGCACCTGGGTGGCTCAGATGGTTAAGCGTCTGCCTTCAGCTCAGGTCATGATGCCAGGGTCCTGGGATCGAGCCCCACATCGGGCTCCTGGCTCAGCGAGGAGCCTGCTTCTCCCTCTGCCTCTGCCTCTCTCCCTGCTCATGCTTTCTCTCTCTCTGTCTGTATCTCTTTGTCTCAAATGAATAAATAAAATCTTAAAAAAAAAAACTGGATTATTTCTTTTTTGGGTGTTGAGTTTGATAAGTTCTTTATAGAGTCTCCCATTCCTTGTCTTTTAGTCTTGATGACTGTATCATTCACCATGCAGAAGCTTTTTGTCTTGATAAAGTCCCAATAGTTCATTTTTTATTTTATTTCCCTTGCCTCCAGAGACGTGTCTAGTAAGAAGTTGCTACAGCTAGGGGCGCCTGGGTGGCTCAGACGGTTAAGCTTCTGCCTTCAGCTCAGGTCATGATCCCAGTGTCCTGGGATCGAGCCCCGCATCAAGCTCCCTGCTCAGCTGGAAGCCTGCTTCTTCCTCTCCTACTCCCCCTCCTTGTGTTCCCTCTCTCTATGTCAAATAAATTAAAAAAAAAAAAAAGAAGAAGAAGAAGTTGCTACAGCTAAAGTCCAAGAGGTTGCTTCCTGTGTTCTCCTCCAGGATTTTGATGGTTTCCTGTCTCACATTTAGGTCTTTCACCCATTTTAAATTTATTTTTGTGTATGGTGTATGAAAGTGGTCAAGTTTCATTCTTTGCTTGTTGCTGTCCAGTTTTCCCAACAGCATTTGTTGAAAAGACTGTCTTTTTTCCATTCGATATTCTTTCCAAATGCTGCTTTGCTGAAGATTAGTTCTCTGTATACTTGTGAGTCCATTTCTGCATGTCCTCTTCTATTCCATGGATCTATGTGTCTGTTTTGCGCCAGTACCATATGTCTTGATAAGAATTCCTTTGTAATATAGCTTGAAATCCAGAATTGTGATGCCTGCAACTTTGCTTTTCTTCTTCAAGATTGTTTTTGTTGTTCATGGTCTTTTATGGTTCCATACAAATTTTAGGATGGTTTGTTCTAGCTCTGCGACAAGATAAACTTTCAATAAAGAATTTAATTAGTATTTATATCGCTGGATATTAACATTTGTTCTTTTATATGTATATATATATATATGTCAAAAGTTCTAGGTTTTCTATATTACACAAATATGAGGCACTAAAAATAATCCATAAATGTTATTAAATAAGGTATGGGTATATTTATATGAAGAAAATGAATTAAGCACACACAAACCAAAACATACTTTTAGACGTGCCTCAAAACAGCAGCTGTCATTCTCTCCACTTTTTCCCAGAATATAGCATAATGCTGGAAAAGTAGCATGTACTTAAGAAGTATTTATTATAAATTAGAATTAAATGAAGTTGAGAGTCATCCCAGTGAGCCTGTTTATAACCTTCTGATCTTGACCAAGTTACTTAAATAATTGTCTCCTTAGTATCTTGATTTGAAAAATCCATAAACTTTCTATTTCTTAATATATTTTTAATAATTAAATGAAATAATCTATGGAAAGAAACTATCACTTAGTAGGCTTAATACTAACAAACATAAAAATAATAAAATAATATCAATACTCCAACTGTAATTTGCTAACTTAATCATAAAGAACTTCTCTTTTAAATTTTAAAAATTCACATAGTTAATTTTGTATGGTAATGAAGAATGAACTTTTTTTCATTTTTCATAAAATTTTGAGTTTGACTTGTAAGAAATCCATATCAAATGATTTGGTAAAAATATTTCTTGTTTTAAAAAAAATTATTTATTTGAGAGAGAGAGACAGAGAGAGCATGAGTGCATGAGTTTGGCAGGGGAGCAGAGGGAGAGGGAGAAGCAGATTCCCCGCTGAGCAAGGAGCCTGATACAGGACTCGATCCCCGGACTCCAGGACATGACCTGAGCCTAAGGCAGACACTTAACTGACTGAGCCACTCAGGCGCCCTAAAAATATTTCTTTTAATGAAATTTTTGCTTACTTGTACTTCAAGTACAACTGTTTCAGAGCCCCACATAGTTATGAGCAAGTTGTGTGTTAAACAACTGATTACACATTCCCACCTCTCAACTGGAAAAACACTGGGTCTAAATTATGTTTCTGTGGCATTTCTATTTAACATAGATTCTGAAGTTCTATATTGCTAATTTCGCTTTAAAGAAAGCTCTGAGATCTTGAGACATTGACTTAATCTTCCTGACATTCAGTGAATTTATCTTCAGAGTACAGTAAGAATAATTTTTTAATATAATTACTGAGAAGATTAAATTATGTAAGATTTAGGTGATTTTATAAGTAGTAAAGCTTTGAGGGAAATATTCTTTTAACATTGTTGAAGAGCTTTCCCTAAATTTTTCATTTGCCCACCTAACTTTTTCTATTCCTCACCTCTCACATCTAATTCATCGACAAGTATTTTTAATTTGGCTAACAGAACACATGGCAAATATGCCTGTTTTTCTCTGTATCAGCTGATACCATCCTCAACAACCATGTCTCTCCCCTATAACTAAGGAATTGTTGTATTTTGCCACCTTTAATTCATTTTTCACAACACACATTCATTATCATAAATTCAAATAAAATGAGATTACTGCCTTATTCAAAACCAAAAAAAAAAGTTTCCTATTGTTCTTGGTATAAAATCTAAACTGCTTAATTTAATTAAAAAAAACAGGGTGCCTGGGTTGCTCAGTCGTTAAGCGTCTGCCTTTGGCTCAGGTCATGGTCCCGGGGTCCTGGGATCGAACCCCTTATCAGGCTTTCTGCTCAGCGGAAAGCCTGCTTCTCCCTCTCCCACTCCCCCTGCTTGTGTTCCCTCTCTTGCTGTCTCTCTCTCTGTCAAATAAATAAATACAAATCTTAAAAAAAAAAAAAAAAAAAGAAAGGAAAAAAGAAAATGTTTTTCAAGTAAGTCAAGCTTATTCTCACCTCCAGGACTTCATGCTAGTCATGGACCGAAATGTTTCTTCTTCTGATTATCTGAATAAGTTGTTGGCAAAATTCAGTTCTCAGCCTGAATATCATATCCTTTAAGAGGATTTCTTTCATGACTTGTTTACAATAATTCTTCCTCAGATAATATTTCTGTGATTTGCTCTCTATATCATTATTATTATGAGGAATTATCTTTTTATTTAATATTTTTCTTATTTATGTTTCTTAAACATAAATTTTATTTTAAAAATTTTATGAGAATAGGGACCTTGTTTGTCACATTGAGTGCTTTGTTTTTACTTAGAGATTAGCACTGAGACACTGACTGTTGAATAAATATCCAGTGTAATCACTAGCCAACAAGGAAGAGAGCACATGGATTCATGGAATCCATGATCAAATGGGTTTACATGTTCTGATGTGGCATAAATCTCGATTTTAAGAGAGAAAACTTTAGCAATTCACTATTAAATTACTAGTTGTAAACATTAAAATATACATATAGAAACAAGTTAGTTGAATATTTTATTAGTGTGAGAGCTTATATACACAAATATTAATGTATTCATAACATTAAGGTTGTACACATGGTAGAAATATGAAATATGTTGTATTTGACATTATTAACAATTGACCAATTTCAGAAACAAAAATGGTGGGGTTTTTGTAAAAACAGTAAAATATAACACAAATTATATGGTATAATTAATATAAAATACAATTTGTTATTAAGAGGAATTCAGTTTACACTAGAGTCATCACTGAAAAAATTCCTGGAGACATTAATAAGTGACAATCACTGTCACTGACTAAGAATATTTAGATAACTAAATGTTTAAGGTACAGGTTAAAATTTTTCCAAAGGAACTTGAGAAATAAAAACATGCCTTTGTATTAAATTAGGAGACTTTTGTATAACTTTTTAAATAAGTAATCAATTATTAAACTAGGCTACTGGCATCATTGTCATTCCAAGCTATACAGGAAACAATTAAAAGTTGCCAGCTCCACAAGGCTTCAACTGGAAATACCAAACTATTTTGAGTGAGACGACTTTTCAGCAAACATAAAATGTAATGCCAAAAGTATTTTCACAAGTTAAAGAATACTGAATTGGATTTGGCATCAGAAACGCTCAACGGGACAACATTCCACAACATGAGTGTTATGGCACCAGAACATTTCACTGCAACCATATTCTGGTTCTGTCATTAAACATCATAAACTTAAACATATGGACATTGGACGACCATTGGACTCCTAAATGAGCTGTCTGAGATACATTAACTTCAAAATAGTTGACTCTGAGCACTGACTTTAACTTTTTATTCATCAAAGAAAGCACATAAAGAAAATGTGCTTATACAATTAAAAATGACTATGTTCCATGTTGGCATAGCTCTACTCTTCTTACTGAACTTCTTTCATTGCTTTTGTGTGTATAAGCTGTTTGGGAGAAAGCTATTATACAGAATGCCTGGGACAAAATGGATTTCCAATAAATAGTAGCTATATTATTATTAATATTAGTAAAATATCAATGCTATCAGTATGTTTTTACAATACTGTATGTAGCTAGCTTCTTAACGTCAGGGCTATTTGATGATGTCTCTGTTAGGATCCACTCACAAAAGTAGAATTTAAGCTAAGTAATTCATACAGAAGGTATTAAATACTGGGAACTGGTTACTTCAGTTACCCTGAAGTAACTAGAGATTAATAATTTCAGGAAGCTTCTCCCATACCAGAGGGCTGGAAAAAACAAAGGGAGATAGTGTTTCCAGAGCCCAGGTGTACATGTTCCCTTGACCCTACTGGACATTGCCAATTCCAGACCCTCCAAAATCAGCTGGGCCTGCATCTACTCACTGATTTATCTCTCAGTGCTACTGAAAGCCTCTGCAGCCTGTGGCCCCCAGGACTGCCTGTAGGTACCCCCTGCTACTGCTGCTGGAATACCAAAGACAGTCCAACCAGTCAGCATTCACTGGTGTGCTGCTGGTCCTTCCTCCTAAAATCCTACCAGTGATCTCAAGGGCATTATTCTGAGTAAACAAATCCCAAAAGGTCACATACTGTATGATCCCATTTAGATAGCATTCTTGAAATGACAAAATGATAGATATAGAAAGCATAGTGGTGTTTGCCAGGGGTCAGAGATGATGAAGGGGCAGGGCGGCGATGAGAATGATTATTAAAGGATAAAACAAGGGAGATCTTTTGTGGTGATGAAACAGTTTTGTATCTTCATCAAGGTGGTGGTTATGCAAATCTATGCATGTGATGAAATAGAATTGTATGTACATTTTATAAATGTCAATGCATGGTTTTGATCTTATACTAGAATAATCTAGGTGTGACAGTTGGGGGGAACTGTGTAGAATATACTAGGCCTCTGTGCTTTCTTTCTTTGCAAATTACTATGAAAATATAATTATTTCAAAATAAAAAGTAATAAAATAAGTGCATAAATAAATAAATCCTGCTAGATCCTCTTACTAGGCAATACTAACTGGATTCCAGCTGGCAGAGGAGTCTGGGAAATGTAATGTTTAGGAGTTCAAATTCCTTCAATATAGAGCAGAACAATGAATGATAGGAATGAAATTAAGTACATGTAGATGAAGGAAAAAATGGAATAGTTCCAAGCATCTCTAATAAGTGCCCACTGGTTAGCAAATTGAATTTGAGATTAAGATGGAAATCAAGAAGTAGTTAGAACTAAACATATTTTATTCATTCATCCCATAATATCCAGTATGAATACTGATGGTGTTGAAGGCTCTAAAGAGGTAATTGGGGAAAGTAGTACTTGGGGGAAAGCTTATATTGTATTCAGAAAACAATACTCCATCCTTATCATACTCCTTCCACATACTATATGATCAATAATATTTGTCGAATGAATGACTGAAATTAATCACTAAATCTAAGTAATATTCTATTATGATTATTTCAGTTTAATACTGTAAGAATTTTTTTAAGTTTTGTTTTTGCCATACTGTATAGCTGGGTACTTGGAGGATTTATGTAAGTACCTACAGTCATAGAGCTGACTAAAAGGAATATTGTCTTAACTCTGAATTTCTAAACAAGCAAAATATATGTTCCTTCCAAAGGAGGAAGAGCAACAATCTGTTTCATTACTTAGCTCAAACACCAAATTCTATTTCTCTTTTTTTTTCTTAGACATCACCTAAATGAACAAATCTTGGGTATAACTAAATAAGAGCTAATATTTTTTACATTCTTACTTTATTTGTACTTTAACTTTATTATAACACATTTAAATCTAAACTACCAGATGTACATCCGAATAGATGGGACAGAAATAAATACAAGTGGAAATGTGTCATACTCCAGATAGCCATCTTCTTTGCTACAATTAGTAGATCCCGACGTGATCAAAGACTGCTAGTTCACTGAGAGTTTGCATTATGAATGGATGTTGAATTTTGTCAAATGCTCTCTGTTCATGAATTATTATGACAATATGATTTTCCTTCTTTAGGTTTTTGATATGATAATTTATATTGACTGATTTATAAATCAATTGACCCACTTCTAACTCTTTATCCTACAGAAATGAAAACTTACATGTATACAAAAAGCTTCATATAAATATTTATAGCAGCAGTGTTCATTATTGCCACAAATTGTAAATCCAGATATTCTTCAACAAGTAAATGGATAAATGGACTTTGGTACACACTCACAATGAAATACTACTCAGCAATAAAAAGAAACAAACTATCAATATGAATCTCAACTGCATTATGCTAAATAAAAGAGGCCAGCCTGTGTGATTCTATTTTTATAACATTCTGAAAAATGGTAAAACTACAGCAACAGAGGACAGATAAGTGGTTGCAGAGGACAGATGATGGGGGAGGGTCTGAATACAAAAGAGTTCTCTGTATCCTGTCCGTGATGGTGGCTATGAGTCTGTGTAAGTATATAAACTCATGTATCTGCCCAACAAAAAAAGTGAATTTTACTGTGTAAATTTAAAAAAATAAAGAAATAAAAAACAAACAAAACCCCTTTATTTATTAAACTCTCCTCATATAACGCAGCTCAGGGAGGTTGTTCCCTACTAAAACACAGTTAATACAAATGACCATCACATTCTAGCACTCTCTCAAATCTAGAAGGGGGAAAAGTGCATGGTGTTCCTAGAGGGAGTAAAACAGACACAGAGGGCCGGGCCAGGGCCCTGCAGCCTATGACTGCGAGGCGCTCACAGCGCCGCCTCCGCACGGGCAAGGAGGGCCAGCCGTGTGATGACACCTGCCAGGTCAGCAGCCTTGTCCAGCTTGACGTAGGTATCCGTGCGGATGTGGTGGAGGCTGAGCCAGTCGGGCAGCAGCTCGGAGAGGAGCCTCACGTGCTTCTCCATCTCCCCGGGGCTCACGGCTGCAGGGTAGCTGCCCAGCATCCTGCTGCAGGCCACCACCATGGTGAGCGCTGGCTTCCAAGCCAACGCAAAGAAAAGGAAAAGCTTAATTCCTTGTATTTCAATATGCATATGCAGATTTGAAATAAACCTGATTTTTCTCGTCTTCTCACATTTATACAGGGAAGAAATGCATTTTATTTAATATTGAGATACTAGGAAATTTTACAATCGCTACTCATTCTTCATATTTTGTTCAGTATGTTTAGTAACCAATAATATAAAACATATTTTCTAGTATTAACTATCTCTGATGCTCATTTTTATCACTAAGTATACTACAATAATATAGAACTTACTTTGCATTATAACTATGTTGTCTCTAAAGTAGAATCAAGGTCAACTCAGCAAAATTGTGAGATAAGTCTTCTTTTTTTTTTTTTAAGATTTATTTATTTGACAGAGAGAGACACAGCAAGAGAGGGAACACAAGCAGGGGGAGTGGGAGAGGGAGAAGCAGGCTTCCTGCTGAGCACGGAGTCCAATGCGGGGCTCGACCCCAGAACACTGGGATCATGACCTGAGCTGAAGGCAGACGCTTAATGACTGAGCCACCCAGGAGCCCCGTGAGGTAAGTCTTTATGAACTCTTCCCAGTTTTACCTTTTTTCTCCTACACTGTGTGTTTTATTGAGAGTTGCTGCTTCATTTCTCTCTTCCCCCACCCTCTAAAAAAAATCAATCGCAATCTCTCATAATAAATAATCTGACAGTGTAAACTAAGAAATATTGATTGTATACCCATTGTTTACAGGAAAGTATAAATGAATGAATAAAATAGTGAGTCCCTTCTTAGGATATTTGCATTTTAATGAAAATGAAAGTCAAAGCACCAGCATCAGACCAAAAGAATAAGTATCCAATTTGTAACTTTAAATATCAATGAGCTCATTTTAGGTCTTTTTTTTTTTTTTTTGAAATAAGAGAGGATTTACTGAAAATCACCACAAATAACTGTATGAACCCTCTACATTCCTTTTCCATAAAGGCAGAATCACATATTCAAAATTTTTCTTTTAAGATCTTTTTTCTCCATTTAAAAAAGATGAGTAACTAAAAAACAATGACTAACAAATTAAAATTTCACTAGTATAGATTATTTTACTGGACTTTTATAATATGAGAAATAAAATTATATGTTGATATAATGGCAAAAAAAAAAAAGGAAAAGGTAATTTGGTTTACACAGATGATGGTGGTAGTTTTGCAAATTAAACATAGGTCTACCTGACAAAATATTTAATTTGGTCAGTTATATCACTTAGCCATTTCTTCAATATAGAAATTTCTGATTAAAAATATTTATTTGAATTTTTTATCTCTCTAATGACCGTTTAGTCTGGCTTGCAACTACCTCTGTTCTTTCCTTTTATAACCTTTCATTTAGAAAAATATATTTTGAGGGACTATCAAGGGGAAAAGGAATGCTTGCATTGTGGCAGTCAGTATAATCACATCCCCTCAATGTTTGCAATCATTGTGGGTTCAAGTCTTTTGCTAGAAATATTTTATATTCTGGGACATCTGGGTGGCTCCAGGTCATAATCCCAGGGTCCTGGGATCGAGTCCCACATTGGGCTTGAGCAGGGAACCTGCTTCTCCCTCTGCCTGTCTCTCTCCCTGCTTGTGCTCTCTCTCTCTCTGACAAATAAATAAATAAAAGTTTTTTTAAAAGAAATATTTTACAATCTGATTGCTGAGGAGAGGATTTCTAGTAGTATGTTAAATAACAATAGTAAGAGTGGATATCCCTGTCTTTTTCCTGACTATAGACAAAAAGCTCTCAGTTTTTCACCATTGAGGATGATATTAGCTATGGGTCTTTCATATATGGCCTTTAAGATGTTGAGATATTTTCCCTCAATCCCCAGTTTGTCTTGAGGGTTTTTATCAAGAATGGATGCTGTACTTTGTCAAATGCTTTTTCTGCATCTATTGAGAGGATCTTATGGTTCTTATCTTTCTTTTATTAATGTGGTGTATCATGTTGATTGATTAGGGAATTGAACCACCCTTGCAGCCCAGGAATATATTCCATTTGATTTTGATAAATGATTCTTTTCATGTACTGTTGGATTCAAATTGCTAGTGTTTTGTTGAGAAATTCTGCATTTATATTCATTAGGGATCTTGGCCTGTAATTCTCTTTTTTAGTGGGGTCTTTGGTTTTGGAATTAAGGAAATACTGATCTCATAGAATGAATTTGGAAGATTTTCTTCTCTTTCTATTTTTTGGAACAGTTTGAGAAGAATAGCTATTAACTCTTCTTTAAAAGAATTTCCCTGGGTAGTCATCTGGCCCTGAACTTTTATTTGTTGTTTCATAGTGTTGTGATCAGAAAATATGCATGGTAAGATCTCAATCTTTTTCTTCTTGTTGAGGCCTCATGTGTGACCTAGTATGTGATCCACTATGGAGAATGTCCCAAGTGCACTTGAAAAGAATGTCTATTCTTTTGCTTTAGGATGGAACGTTCTTTCCATCTGTTCCACTGTATCATTCAAAGCCATTGTTTCCTTGATGATTTTCTGCTTAGGTAATCCATCCATTGGTGTAAATGGAGTGTTACATCCCCACTATTATTGTATTATTATCAATGAGTTCTTTATGTTTGTTATTGTTTTATATATTTGGGTGCTCCCAAGTTGGGGGCATAAATATTTATAATTGTTAGATCTTCTTTTTGGATAGACCCCTTTGTTATGATATAGTGTCCTTCTTTATCACTTATTACAGTCTTTGGTTTAAAATCTAGTTTTTATGATATAAGGATTAGAATTCTGGCTTTCTTTTGATGTCCATTTGCCTGATAAATGGTTCTTCATCCCCTCACTTTCAACCTGGAGGTGTCTTTAGGTCTAAAATGAGTGTCCTGTAAGCAGCACATAGATGGGTTTTTGTTTTTTTTTAATCCATTCTGATACCCTATGTCTTTTGATTGGAGAATTTAGTCTATTTAAATTCAGAATAATCATTTTTTAAAGATTTATTTATTTATTTGAGAGAGAGAAAACTCAAGCAGGAGAGGCAGATGGAGGGAGAGAGAAAGAGAATCCCAAGCAGACTCCACATTGAGTGTGGAGCCTGACATGGGGCTCAATCCCATGACCACGATTATGACCTGAGCTAAAACCAAGAGTTGGATACTCAACCAACTGTACCACTCAGATGCCCTTACATTCAAGGTAATTATTTTTTTAAAGATTTATTTATTTATTTATTTATTTGAGAGAGAATGAGAGAGAGCACATGAGAGGGGGGAGGGCCAGAGGGAGAAGCAGACTCCCCGCCGAGCAGGGAGCCTGATGCGGGACTCGATCCAGGGACTCCAGGATCATGACCTGAGCCGAAGGCAGTCGCCCAACCAACTGAGCCACCCAGGCGCCCCCATTCAAGGTAATTATTAATAGAGATGAATTCAGTGTCATTTTATTACTTGTTTTGTCATTGTTTCTGGAGATTGTCTCTGTTCCTTTCTAGTCTTTTGCTTTTGGTCTTTCTTTCCCACTCAAAGAGTCCCCTTTAATATTTCTTGCAGGGCTGGCTTACTGGTTACAAACTCCTTTAGTTTTTGTTTCTCTGGGAAACTATCTCTCCTTCTATTCTGAATGACAGTCTTGCTGTCAAATATTCTTGACTGCATATTTTTCCCATTTAGTACACTGAATAAATTATTCCACTCTCATATGGCCTGCCAAGTTTCTGTAGAGAGATCTGCTAATCTTATTTGTCTTCTCTTGTAAATTAGTGATTTCTTTTGTCTTGCTACTATTAGGATATTTTCTTTATCTCTATATTTTACAAATTTTACTTACAATATGTTTTGGTGTTGGCCTGCTTTTGTTGATTTTGATGGGATTTCTCTGTGCCTCCTGGATTTGGATGTCTGTTTACTTCCCCAGATTAGACTAGAGTTGATAGGTGAATTCAGTAAAGTTGCAGTACACAAAATCAATGTACAGAAATCTGTGGCATTTCTATACACCAGTAATTAAGCAGCAGAAAGAGAAATCAAGAAATCAATCCCACTTATAATTGAACCAAAAACCATAAGATACCTAGGGATAAACCTACCCAAAGAGGTAAGAGATCTATACTCTGAACACTATAGAGCACTTTTGGAAGAAATCAAAGAGGACACAAAGAAATGGGAAAACATCCCATGCTCATGGACTGGAAGAACAAAGATTATTAAAATGTCTATACTACCCAAAGCAATCTCCACATTTAATGCAATCCCTATCAAAATACCACCAGCATTTTTCACAAAGCTAGAACAAACAATCCTAAAATGTGTATGGAATCATCAGAGACCCATATAGCCTAAGCAATCTTGAAAAAGAAAAGCCAAGCTGGAAGCATCACAATTCTGGACTTCAAGCTATATTACAAACCTATAGTCATCAAGACAGTATGGCACTGGCACAAAAACAGACATATAGATCAATGGAACAGAATAGAAAACCCAGAAATGGACCCACACTATATTGTCAACCATTCTTTGACAAAGCAGGAAAGAATATCCAATGGAAAGAAAAGAAAATCTCTTCAACAAATGATGTTGGGAAACTGGACAGCAGCATGCAGGGGAATGAAACTAGACCACTTTCTTACACCATAAACAAAAATAAATTCAAAATGGGATGAAAGAACTAAATGTGAGACAGGAAACCATCAAAATCCTGGAGGAGAATACAGACAGCAACCTCTTGGACATTGGCCACAGCAACTTCTAAACCAGACATGCCACTGGAGGCAAGGGAAGCAAAAGCAAAAATGAACTGTTGGGACTTCCATCAAGAATAGAAAGCTTCTGCACAACAAAGGGCTCAATCAACAAAACTAGAAGGCAACCTTCAGAATGGGAGAAGATGTTTGCAAATGACTTAACTGATAAAGGGCTAGTATCCAACATCTATAAAGAACCTATCAGACTCAACACCCCCCCCCAAATTAATCTAGTTAAAAAATGGGCAGAAGACATGCATAGACATCTCTCCAAAGAAGAGATGGCTAACAGCCACATGAAAAGATTCTCAACATCACTCATCAGCAGGGAAACACAAATCAAAACCATGATGAGATACCACCACACACCTGTCAGAATGGCTAAAATTAACAACACAGGAAACAATAGATG
Source organism: Mirounga angustirostris (assembly GCF_029215605.1). Classification (NCBI taxonomy): domain Eukaryota; kingdom Metazoa; phylum Chordata; class Mammalia; order Carnivora; family Phocidae; genus Mirounga; species Mirounga angustirostris. Next base: position 50,369,923 of record NW_026991709.1, on the reverse strand, counting down.
TTGATGAGGATGAGGAGAAGGGGGAACCCTCTTACACCATTGGTGGGAATACAGTCTGGAAGTTTCTCAGAAAGTTAAAAATAGAACTACCCAATGATCCAGCAATTGCACTGCTAGGTATTTCCCTAAAGGATATGAAAATACTGATTTGAAGGGACACATGCACCCTGATGTTTATAGCAGCAGCATCGACAATAGCTAAATTATTGAAAGAGCCCAAGTGTCTATCTACTGATAAATGGATAAAGAAGATGTAGCACACACACACACACACACACACACACTCACGCAATGGAATATTACTCAGCCATCAAGAAGAATGATATCTTGCCATTTGCAATGATGTGGGATGGAGCTAGAGTGCATTATGCTAAGTGAGATAATTCAGTCAGAAAAAGACACCATATGATTTCACTCACATGTGGAATTTAAGAAATGAAACAGATGAACAAGAGGAATAAAAAAAGATAGGCAAACCATGAAACAGACTCTTAATTATAGAGAACAAACTGAGGATTCCTGAAGGGGAAGTGGGCAGGAGGATGGGTAAAATTTGTAATGGGTATTAAGAATGAGGGCACTTGTGATGAGCACTGGGTGTTATAAGTAAGTGATGAATCACTAAATTCTACTTGGGAAACTAATATTACATTAGATATTAACTACCTAGAATTTAAATAAAAACTTAATTTTTTTTCAAAGTTTAATTGGGGAGATTAATGTGATTGGTAGAATAATGTTGGGGAGATCAATGTGATTGATAGAATAATGGTCCCTCAAGGATGTCCATATCCAAATCCCCAGAACCTATTAATATGTTACCTTACATATCAAGAAAGACTTTGCAAGTGAGATTTAGTTAAAGATCTGGAGATAGGGAGAATATCATTGATTATCCGTGTGGGTCTAATATGATACCAAAGTCCTTATAAGAGGGGGAGAGAAGGATCAGAGTCAGAAAAGGAGACAAGATGACAGAAGCTAAGGTTGAAGTTATGCACAACCATGAGCCAAGGGTTGCAGGCAGCCTCCAGAGCCTGAAAAGGCAGGGGAATTAATTCTCTCCTAAAAGTTATAGAATGAATACAGCCCTGTTGACTCATTCCAGACTTCTCATCTCCAGAATTATAATACAATTCTGTTGTTATAAGAAGCCACTAATTTTTGGTACTTTGTTACAGCAGCAATAGGAAACTGATGCAGTTGACTTAAAAACAATGGTAATACATTTTGATAAATGTTATAATATGGGGAATGGATAATAAGTTGGTGGCAAAAGAAAAAAATTTAAAAAGTCTTGCAGAGAGGGTGATCCTTGGGCAAAACCCTAAAATATGAGTCAAATCTAGCTAAGGAAATATAAGGAGGAATGGCATTTTAGTTCTCTGTAAGTAGGAAAGAAAATAATTTCAGGAGAGAATTGATACACTGATATACAAGGAAAGGATTATGGGTCCTATTGGCAATTTTAGAAGTGTATGTCTATAGAGATGTAAGGACAAAAATCTCAAGGCAGGGGCACCTAGATGGCTCAGTCGGTAAGCATCTGTCTTCGGCTCAGGTCATGATCCCAGGGTCCTGGGATCGAGCCCCGCATCCGTCTCCTTGCTCAGCAGGGAGTCTGCTTCTCCCTCACCCTCTGCCTGCCTCTCTGCCTACTTGTAATTTCTCTCTTTGTCCTATAAATAAATAAATAAATCTAAAAAAAAAAAATCTCAAGGCATATTGGATTATGTGTAGAACGTTTTTTGAAATATCTGTCTCTGGGCCTGGTTGGAGTTGTGTGGGGATTACTTATTCTAGGTGGTCTCACATCTTGTTAAAATAGATACTGCCTTCTGGAAAAGCAGCTATTAGAAGCCAGTTTTTGACTTCTCTAGACATGGGACTATGTAGAACCTAAACAATGGGTTAAAATATCATTGCAGGAGCTTTAACATCAGGCTGCACAGTTTAAAACCTTCTACATATTGTGAGGTTTCCTCAAGTGAATTTTTTTAAAATAGCAAAGGAGAAGATTCCTTCAAAAGGACATTTTTGGAGGCCTACTGAATAATACTTTTAAACACTCCTCTTGAGTGTTTTGTTGACTGGGAGAGAAATACTGATAAATAAAAATAAAGAATAACATAAATTTGGAATGATTTTTATAACTTTATTAATATAAAATAAGTTGATACAAGTTTTAATATACATCTGTTTCCTTGAATCTAAGGCTCATTGTAACATTCCTGAAATGGGGTATAAAGACACATAAGAATAAATTGTATGCAATAAATTGTATGCAACTATAATTGGCATTAAATTTCATACTGGTATAAAAATATAACGGCAACTTAGAATCAAAGAATAGGGTAGTCCATTTCATCTCGTTTTGATAATAAATAGAAAAATAATAAAACAAATTACTTTTTTTGAAGATTTATTTATTTTTTTAAAGAGAAAAGGAGAAAGAGAACATGCAGTGGGGAGGGGCAAAGGGAGAGGGAGAGAGAGTCTGAAGCATACTTTGCACTGAGCGCAGAGCCATGACCCTGAGATCACAACCTGAGCAGAAACCAGGAGTCAGATGCTTAATTGACTGCGCCAGCCAGGTGCCCCAAAACAAATAACATACATAAAGCACTGACTCTGGGGACAGTCCTTACAGATGAATGAAATAATGTTGCCAATGAATAATGTGTGCATTCATAGAATAAATGCAATGTCTCAAAGTGATGACATTTCTGCATGTCAAATCCTCAAAGATCTATATCAATAAATAAAAACTGAAGCTTACCAATAATAGGGAAAAAAGAAAAAAAAAAAAAAAACAAGAGTCAGCCGTAAGGGAAAGTACAATATTTGCACTCTTGTTTCTATTTTTTTTTGTCCTAGATCATAGATAAATAAAGAACGAGCTAAAATGGACATCTGGAATCACCATGTTTAATTACTTTGTCTTAAAAATGAAGAGCTTCAGATGAACATAAATAAGCCTAGAGAACATTTTTTTTTACCTACTAGCAAAATTATGACAAAAACTTGGTTCACTGGACTCAGTTTCCTGTTTTTGTTCCACTCCATCACAGCTTTGCTTTTTCCACTCTATCAGGTGATAGCCTCAATCTGTCAGTATTTGCTGTGCTGTAGAGTTTCAGATGAACAGTGTGACTGATAAGAAAAAGTAGTTAAAAATGAACAAACTAAGGTATTTTAAACTGAGTTCACAAAGTCAAGGAAGCTAACAAAGTCTTTAAGATTATTTTCTATCGATTGTAGCATCATTTCTGTCCCTTTTCAAATATTATGAACAGTAAGCAAAAGAAAAAAAGTACCACAAATATACTAAAAATAATAATTGCTTTAAGTAAGCAATTTATTCTACTCTGCAAATCCAATGTTAGTTGATGCATACTTTCCCTTGAGCATATTTCAGAGTTTGTAATCAAACTTCGAGAAGTCATTATACCTTCTCAAACAAGTATCAATTTCATTATATCTACACTGTTTGCAGTGAAATGAACAATAACATTAATATTACGTTTTCCAGCATGTTAGAGTTAACAAATATTTTTAGGTACATTATCTTGTTTAATTTTCACCAAAGTAATGTAAGATGTCAGGACAGATATTATGACACTCATAAATTAAAAAGAAGTTCTGATTCTCAACTGATAATGATTAAAATAATTCTTTTTTTCTTATGATGAAATCTTTTAAGATTTACTCTCAGTATCTTTCAACTCTTCAGTATTACTATCATCGTTATGCCATGAAAAGAATCTATATGTATGGTGATGGATGTTAACTAGACTTATAAGAGTAATTATTTTGCAATATATATAAATATCAAATCACTATATCATATACCTGAAACTAATATAATGTGTGTTAATTATACCTCAATAAAAATAAATAAAATAATTCTATTTTATATCTATATATCTATGACAGCACAGTACCAGCTACCTAGTTTTACAGGACGTGAAAATTTAACTTCTTTAGTTGTGGCGATAAAGTTATATGTATCCACAATATATGAAATTTCTATTTAATCTACATTCCTGTCAATACTTAGCCATCATTTTCATTTTACTATTCCAGTATGCATATAGTGGTATCTAATTGCAATTTTTACTTGCATTTTTTTCAAAGATTTTATTTATTTATTTGAGAGAGAGAGAGATAGCACACACATAAGCAGACAGAGGGGGAGAGGGAGAAATAGACAAACTGCTGAGCAGGGAGCCTGATGTGGGGCTTGATCTCAGCACCTTCTGATCATGACCTGAGCCAAAGGCAGACACTTAACCAACTGAGCCACCAAGACGCCCCTTTACTTGCATTTTTTTGAAGATTTTATTATTCTTTAATTATTAATTAATTAATTAATTAATTTGACAGAGAGAGACACAGCGGGAGAGGGAACACAAGCAGGGGGAATGGGAGAAAGGGAAGCAGGCTTCCCACGGAGCAAGCAGCCAGATGCGGGACTCAATCCCAGCACCCTGGGATCATGACCTGAGCCAAAGACAGGGGCTCAACGACTGAGCCACACAGGCGCCCCTGCATTTTTTAATGGAAATGCTGTTAAACACTGTCTCATGTGTTTATTTGTCATCCATTTATCTTCCTAGGTAAAGTATCCATTCAAATATTTTACATTTAATTGTGGGGTTTTGTTTTTCAGTTAAAGTTATACTAATAACATATTAGTATTAAGTTATTAGAATAGATAGATGATAGATGATTGATAGATGATAGATAATAGATGATAGATAGATGATAGATAGATGATAATAAATTCTGGAAATAAGTCCTTTATCAAATACATTATTTGAAAATATTTTCTCCCTGTGGGTTGTCTTTTTTATTTCATTTTATTTTATTTTATTTTATTATTTTATTTTTTGACAATGCTCTTGAAGTGCAGAGGTTTTTACTTAGAAAAAATAATTTACCAATCTTTTCTTTATATTCTTGATGCTTTGAGGGACATATCTAAGAAAACTATGCCTACATTCTACAAACAGAGTTTTCTTTCTTATGTTTTCTTCTAGTAGTTTGAAAAACTAGCCACTAGACTTAGGTCTATGATGCATTTCATGCTATTTTTTGCACATGTTGGATTATATTTGAGTTTTAATTTTTCCATATGGATATAGATTTTTCCAGCTCCATTTATTGAAAATATTTTTCTTTTCCTTATTGAATTACTTTGAGAACTTTGTCAAAAACCAGGTGACCATATATGTGTGAATCTATATCTGAACTCTGTTGTATTGACATCATTTGTTAAAATTACAAGTTTGTTTTTGTTGTTTGGTGTTGAGTTGTATAAGCTCTTTATATATTTTGGATATTAACCCTTTATCAGATATATCATTTGCAAATATCTTCTGTCATTCAGTAAGTTGACTTTTTGTTTTGTTGATTGTTTCCTTTGTTGTGAAAAAGCTTTTTATTTTGGTGTAGTCCTAAAAGTTATTTTTGCCTGGGAGACACATCCAGGAAAATGTTGCTAAGGCCAATGTCCAAGAAATTACTATGTTTTCTTTAAGGAGTTTTATGGTTTCAGGTCTCACTTTTAGGTATTTAATCAATTTTAAGTTTATTTTTGTGTATGGTATAAGAAAGTAGTCCAGTTTCCTTATTTTGCATGTAGCTGTCCAGTTTTCCCAACAACATTTACTGAAGAGACTTTTTCCCATTGATATTCTTGTCTCCTTTGTCATTGATTAATTGGTCATATAAATGTGGGTTTAAAAAATGGGCAGAGGTCCTGAATAGACATTTTTCCAAAGAAGACATAAAGATGGTCAACAGACACATGAAAAGAAGCTCAATATCACTAAACATCAGGAAAGTGCAAATCAAAACCAAAATGAGATAGTACCTCACACCAGTCAGAATGGATAGCATCAAAAAGACAACCAATAGTGTGGAGAAAAAGGAACCATTGTGCACTGTTGGTGGGAATGTAAATTGATGCAATTACTGTGGAAAACAATATGGAAGTTCCTAAAAAAATTGAAAATAAAAACACCATACAATCTAGGAATTCCACTTCTGGGTATTTAACCAAAGAAAACAAAAAAACACCAATTCAAAAAGCTATATACAGTCCTATGTTTATTGCAGAATCATTTACAATAACCAAGATATGGAAGCAGCCCAAGTGTCCGTTCACATAGGTAAATGGATAAAGAAGATGTGATACACACACACACACACACACACACACACACAGGAATATTACTCAGCTTTAAAAAAAGAATGAGGGTTGCTGGAGTGGTGGGGGTGGGAGGGATGGGGTGGCTGGGTGATAGACATTGGGGAGGGTATGTGCTATGGTGAGCGCTGTGAATTGTGCAAGACTTGAATCACAGATCTGTACCTCTGAAACAAATAATACATTATAATGCAAAAAAAAAAAAAAGACGAAGATAGCAGGAGGGGAAGAATGAAGGGGGGGAAATCGGAGGGGGAGATGAACCATGAAAGACGATGGACTCTGGAAAACAAACTGAGGGTTCTAAAGGGGAGGGGGGTGGGAGGATGGGTTAGCCTGGTGATGGGTATTAAAGAGGGCACGTTCTGCATGGAGAACTGGGTATTATACGCAAACAATGGATCATGGAACACTACATCAAAAACTTATGATGTAATGTATGGTGATTAACATAACATAATAATTAAAATATAGTAATGTGAAAAAAAATTTAAAAAGAATGAAATCTTGGGCGCCTGGGTGGCTCAGTTGGTTGGGCGACTGCCTTCGGCTCAGGTCATGATCCTGGAGTCCCTGGATCGAGTCCCGCATCGGGCTCCCTGCTCGGCAGGGAGTCTGCTTCTCCCTCTGACCCTCACCCCTCTCATGTGCTCTCTCTCATTCTCTCTCCCTCAAATAAATAAATAAAATATTTAAAAAAATAAAATAAAATAAAGAATGAGATCTTGCCATTTGTGGCAACATAGATGGACCTAGAAGGTATTATGCTGAGTAAAGTAACCTCAGACAGAGAAAGACAAATACCACATGATTTCACTTATGTGTGGAATCTAAAAATACAAAATCAACAAGGAACAGATTCATAAATACAGAGAACAAACTGGGATTGCCAGCAGGGAGGATAGTGGCAGGAGGGTTGAAATGGGTTAAGGGGATTGGGAGGTACAGGCTACTGGTTATGGAATGAATAAGTCATGGGAAGGAAAGGTACAGCATATGGAATATATTCAATGGAACTGTAATAGCATTGTATGACAGATGGCAGGTGCACTTTTGGTGAGCATAGCTTAATGTATGTAGAGAGCTGTGAAATCACTATGGTGTACACCTGAAACTAATATTATCATTGTGTATCAACCATTCTTCAATTAAAAAAAAACTATAAGATTGTGATACTTTTTGGAATATTTAAATTTCATTTTCCAGTTTTTTTCTTCTAGTGTATTGCCCCTTTAAATTAACTTTGTATCTTTTGACTTTATTATAAATAACTTATTAGTTGTAACATTTGTTTTGTACATTACTACAAATTCCCTACATAAATAATGAAATCTACTGAAAATAGGGTTTTATTTATTCCTTTCTGATTTTCATGACTTTTATATCTTTTTATTGACTTTTTGCATTGGCAAAATTTTATAGTGCATGGTTTAATAGTAATGGTAAAAAAATGGGCATTCAGTCATTTATTCTTGCCTTTCAAAAAGCAATTTTTGGGGAAAAATGACTCAATAGTTTCTCACTAAATGTGATGTTAGCTGTAGGCTTTTTGTGGATGCTCTTTATCAAATCAAGTAAGTTTTCTTCTATTCCTAGTTTTCTGGGTATTTTCTCCTTCTCTTTCTTCCTCCTCCTCCTCTTCCCCCTCCTCCTTCTCCTCCTCCTTTTCTTCTTCTTCTCCTCCTTCTTCTTCTTCTGAGTGAAGGTTGAATTTTGTCACATGATTTTCCTGCATCTATTGAAATGACCATATTTTTTTTTACCTTGTTTTGTTACCAGAGTGAATTATTTTGACTTTTGAATGTTCAGCAATTCTGCAATCTTGTAATAAACCCCAATTGATCATAATACATTACTACTTTGATATATTTGTGAATTAAATTGGCTACAATTTTACAAGATCATTTGCATGTACAATAAATAGGGTTAGGTCCGTCGTTTTCTTATATATGCCTTTGGTTTTATATGATGATAATGTTAGGCTCATAAAATGAAATGGAAGCTCTGTTGTACTTTTCTAATTATTTCTGGAAGATTTTGTATATAATTGGAATTATTATTTCCTTAAAATTTTGTAGAATTCACCAGGGAGACCATTGTGGACTAGAGTTTTCCTTCTGAAAAAAATTTTAAGATTTTATTTACTTATTTGAGAGAGAGTGAGAGCACATGAGTGTGGGGGAGGGGAAGAGAGAGAGGGAGAAGAAGACTCTCCACTGAGCAGGTAGTCCACTGCAGGGCTCAATCCTAGGAGCCCGAGATCATGACCTGAGCTGAAGGCAGACACCTAACCGACTGAACCACCCAGGCACCCCTCTTTCTGAAATTTTTTAAATGATAAATTTGATTTATTTAATAAATATAATATTGTTGAGGTTATCTATTTCTTCTTGCTGAATGTTGGTGATTTGTGTCTTTCAAGGTAGTTGTCTATTTATCAAATTTGTTTGCAATATGTGTTTAACACGTTTTTTCATATAAGAATTGCACATTGCTTGTTAAATTTATTCCTAAGTATTTGATCAGTTTGATGATATTGTAAATTGGGTTTTCTCTACCATTATTTCCTCTGTTTATTGTTTTTGTATATGAATGCTATTGATTTGGGTTGCTAATTTAATCTTCTACAATATTAGAAACATCCAGTGATTCAGATGTTGTATGTTTTTATTTCTGAAACTTTCTTGTGATTATTTTTATATTTTTTATTACTTATGGATATATCCTGTCTTTGCTTTCATTGTGTGTATGAATCATTCTACCTAGGTGTTATATATATATATATATATATATATATATATATATATATATATATATATTTATACATATGTATATATATATTTAACCATATAAAAACTACATAATAAGAGAGCTATTTTAAATTCCTAGTTTAAGTGGTGCCTGGGTGTGTCATTTGGTTAAGCATCTGCCTTTGGCTCAGGTCATTATCCTAGGTCCTGGGGATTGGTTCTCTTATGGAGCCACCAGTGGAGCTCCCTACTCAGCAGGGAGTCTGCTTCTCCCTCTCCCTCTGCCCCTCCCCCCTGCTCAGGCTCTCATGCTCTCTCTCTCTCAAATGAATAAATAAGAATTCTTAAAATAAATAAATTCTTAGTTTGATAGTCTCAGCAGCAGTGTCATTTCAAGGCTTGCATCCCTTATTGTCTTTTCACTTTAGAATAGCTTGCATTCCTTTGTTTATTTGTATGTTAAGTAACTCTGGATTATATTCTCTACTAAATTTTTTTTTATGTTGATTCAAAAATTGTTTATGGGTTGTGTTAGCAGGCAATTAACTTGGTTGAACTCAAATTGAATACTCTCAAGTCTATGGTGGGCAGTGACTCTGATCATTTAAAAATTTTATATCACATGTGGAATTTAAGAAACAAGGCAGAGGATTATCGGGGAACAGAGGAAAAAATGAAACAAGCCAAAACCAGAGAGGGAGACAAACCATAAGAGACTCTTAATCATAGGAAACAAATTGAGGGTTGCTGGAGGGGAGAGGGGTGGAGGCATGAGGTAACTGGGGGATAGACATTAAGGAGAGCATGTAATGTAATGAGCATTGGGTATTATATAAGACTGATGAATCACAGACCTGTACCTCTGAAACCTATAATATATTATATGTTAATTAATTGAATTAAAATAATTTAAAAAAAGAAAATAATTTGAAAGAAAAAAATTGAATGTCAAAAATAGGTTTTCATTTGTAAAATTAGTGGCTTTCTAAACAGTATAATGGGGCACCTGGCTGGCTCAGTCAGTAGACCATGTGACTCTTGATCTTGGGGTCATGAGTTCAAGCCTTACTTCAAGAGCTTACTTTAAAAAAATAATAAAATAAAACAGTAAAAAAAATTATATCACAGAATTAAATTTGCACCATACAGGTACTGATGTCCTTTAGCAGGTCAAAGAAGTTCCCTTTTACTGAGAATTAGGATCTCCCCTTTTCTGGAAATTTCCCTTCTGATGTTTCTCCCTAATTATCCAGTAGCCCCAATTTATCGGCCTATTTACCCTAGCTCCTCCATCCAGAAAGAGGTTTGAATTTACTATCAAATCTCTATTAATAATCTCTTTTCCTCCTTCTCTAAACCACACAATAAAGTGAACCAAGACAAAAACTGGAAGTTACTTTGTGTTGGTCTCTTGCTTGAAGTTTTGACTTCCTTCAGAAGTCTGCTTTTGCACAGCCTCCAGAGTACTTGTGTAGTTGTGTTTTGTACTTTGTCTAGAGTTTATATCTGTTATTCTCAGGAGATTCAGTTTGTTAGGAACTTATTCCTTTATATTATGAGCATAACCCTAACTTAGTAGATTTTTGAAAAGAGGTTAACTTTCACACTGTAATGACATCCTTCAGGGGAAGAGATAAAGCCAGTAAGAGACTTCTTGGAATTTGCATAATTATGGGTAAGAGTTTATGTTTCCATAAATGAGTTTGGATATTCAGGGTAATTTCAACCAAATCTCAAGAGGCAGTGATTCCCAGCTGATATTTATATTTAACTTATTTATTATAAGGTATTTTAATGTCTCTCTAGAGTGGAGAATATAGTCACCACCTTATAGATACAAAAAGGCTTAGAAAAGTAGTTGACAAACTCCAGGTGCCTTAAATAAAATGAATTGGATCTAAGATCCTTACTCTAGTTTGTATGATCATAATTCTTCTGGAGTATAAATCTCAAGTTATGAGTACAGTTTCAGCTCAGAGATATAAAAAGATGGAAAGAACATTGTTCCAATATTTATTTCAAGCATAAAACCTGTACAAACTAAAAATTAACAAACTTTCTTGTACCAATCAGAAAACTGAAATCACAGGATAAACTACTAATGCAAAATTTGAAGAGAGACGTGTACCTCAAGGAATAAACAGCACCAAGAACTGTAGGCCTGGAGTTGATTCTGCAGCAAACCATACAAGGTGATAGGAAACTTAAACTAACAATGTTTAACTGATTGATGAAAGCCCAGTATAACCTTGCTTGAGAGTGTGAGGGCTGTGGTTCTCAGACTTGGGAGCATTCTTGCCCTCTTATAGCTTTTCTTCCTGAATACCATCAGGATCTTACAAGGAAAACTGGGGAGAATCCATGTAGAGATTTCCCCTGGAGCTGGTTGGGGCCAAGGAAACAGTAACCACTGCTGAAATCTGCTTAGAGTTATCTTAAATATCTTCACTACAGGGGAAAAAAAAAAAAAAAAAAGGAGGGCTCATTAAATCCATATCCTGGGGTACTAAAGGAATTCTATTGTGGCTTGGGAGGAGAGTGGAGGCCCTCCACTAAAAGTTCACCCAGATTCGTCTCCTCTACCTTCCTTAAGTAATGAAAGCCTTAAACTGAAGTTTAAAGAGCATCTGTTTCATAGCTTGAGAAAATTGGTAGGTACTTATTATAGTGAGTTAGTAGAATGAGGGGAAACAAAGGTTTGTTCCTAAAGGAGGGATGTGGGCTCTTACAAAGGCCATACTCAACAAACCTAGCTTTGTAGTTCCTGCTTAGAACTAGTTTTAATCAGAACTTTGGAGAAGACAATTGCTTCCCCAACCACCTCTGGTAACAAGTCTTTAGTAAAAATTACAGAGGAATACTGTTATAACAGAGGAATACAATATAACAGCAAGAGGTAGACTTCCCTTGGGGAGCAAGGCGATGAAAAGACCCAATCCAAGTGAGGGAAAAAAAAAAGCACAAAATAGTTCAAATCTAGTAATCACCTGAGCAAAAACTTCAAACCCAGCCCAATCAATGACTAGATTGGTGAGATCCTACATTGAAGTCATACCAGAAGTAAAGTTTGCTTGTTTCCAAACACAAAAAAGAATATTTACCATACTATATACTGTCTCATATAACATGTCCATCTTTCAGCAAAAATATTATGAGGCATTCCATAAGAGAATTTAAAAAATAGATTATTTTCAAATACAGTTTTTAACTTACCTTGTGTACCAAGTGAATGAATTATTTTATTTATGATAAATCAGTTAATCATGTTAAACAAGCTATACTATTTCTGAATATTGTGTAAAAACAAAATATAAAAACCTCTCATTTTTGTCAGAGGAGGACTTTGAGAGCACTTATTACACTGAGATTACATCTCTGTGTTTCTCACAATTTTAAGTGTCAGGTTTAGAGAACTAGCTTAAGAGCACCGACATTCTCAAGTGAGAGTTTTGGTGGGAAATGATATTTTACTTTGGGATGGAAGACTTAAAGGAGGACACATGTCAGAAAAACAAAAATATGTTTATGGGTATGAAAAGTTTTTCAAGAAGATAAATTATAAACAAATAATCAAAACCCTAACAAAGAAGCATCCTAGAAGCATCTGGGCTGCTTTTGATTCAGGATAGCCTGAGAAGAGTCCTCATTATCCAAATCACAGCAGTAATCATGTCATTGCAAAGTTAGATTAGAACTCTGAATTTTATGTGGCAAAGTTTTATTAAGAATGACACAAAAATCTGGGCGCCTGGGTGGCTCAGTTGGTTAAGAGACTGCCTTTGGCTCAGGTCATGATCCTGGAGTCCCAGGATCAAGTCCCGCATCGGGCTCCCTGCTCGGCAGGGAGTCTGCTTCTCCCTCTGCCCCTCCCCCCTCTCATGTGCTCTCTCTCATTCTCTCTCTCTGAAATAAATAAATAAAATCTTTAAAAAAAAAAAAAAAGAATGACACAAAAATCTAGAAGGAGAGCATGTGTTTTCCACATGCACTGGTGGAGCCTCTATGGGCTGCAGCTAAATTCTTCAGCTGCTCCAGGGAAAATTCATAGTTAAACACAGATGATTCTACCTTAGCACAGTAAGAGATGTGAATGCATTTGACTCACTTTCTCTATTTTTTTAAAATATACATTTTAAATAAATTACTTGATGTCTTTTCAGGAGCATATGTTTAAACAAACCCAGAGAATTGTTACTGCTATTCTCACCCATGAGCATTCCATTCACACCTGTAAATACATATTTTGAATTTCACATTATAGCATTTTTATTTACAAAGTTATTGGTGTTACAAAATCTAAAATAATACTGCCACTCAGTTTTTATTGAATTGTGGTTTACCCATTACAGATCCTTACTTTTCTGTACAACTACAAGTATTCTAAGTAAATATATAGATGGAAGAATAGGTGTAGATATTATAATAATTATGTGAAGTTACAAAACTCTCATCTTCAATAAATCTCAGAATACATTATACATGTGATCTGGTTAAGTCTCAGTGTTTTGTTTTGTTTATTTACCATGAAGAGATCTCAATGATAGGTGTTTTTTTTCTTTTGCATACCAAGATTCTTCCTGTGATGTTATTCAGGATTCTAAACCATTCATGGAGGGTCTTCTTACTATATGGCAGGTACTGGGCTGTGGCTCAGAAATTAAAAAAAATAAAAACAATAATAATAATAACATAATATACAGATACAAAAATTTATAGGCATATAAATTCACAGAGTTTGAAGAAAACAGGAAGCAATTGTTTTTATTGTTGTTTTTACATTTTTGAGAGGAGTGGGATAGAGGAAGAGAAGAGAGAAAGGAGAGACTGACTCCCTTAAGAATCCAGTGACAACTAAAAACCTTTGTTATTTGTAGCAATCTACATTTACAAGGAAGCCAGAAAGTCAGCATTTATTATTTTTTTATGTTTTCATGAACGTTATGATTTAACATGTGTTTTGAATAAGTAAGTCAAGCACATGATACAGAATTTGAATGGGCATAAACTTATACCATGAATACTAGGGCCCCTCTCTCTGCCACTGGCAACATTCAATTCTCTATCTGAAACATATTTTCTGTTAACTTTTGTGAATCCATCCAGAAATATTCTCTTTAAATACAGACATATATGAAACCATTCTTTCATTGTTCACACCCATATTTGTGTTCTATGCACAGAAATTAGTGCCTTATGTTATTTTTTGTCTTAAAAATATATTTTAGAAGTAATTTCAGATCAGTGCATACAGAGTCACCTCACACATTTTTTTTACACCACACTTTTTAATACTTTTTTATTATGCTATTGAGTGAGGTACCATGATGCATTTAACAGTCCCTCAGTTGATGGACATATAAATTGTTTCCAAGTACTTGGTGTTGCAAACAATTATGTACTAAATAACTAGTACCCTATTTGGAGTGTATTTCAAGGGTAAATACCCTAGAGAGATGTACATTTTAAACTTCATAGATATTGCCAAATTGCCCTAAAAGACTTCTATCAACTTTCATTCTATAAGTAGTGTATGAGAGTGTCTGTTTCCCAACAAAATTTTTGTCTTTGCCAATCTAATAGAAAAAAACAAAACAAAACTGTTGCTTGTTGTGAGAATTCTTATGATCTTTATAAGTGTAGCCGAATGTCTTTTCATATGTTTATCATGCTCTTTTTTTTTTCCATGTTGAAGTATTGGTCTTTTCTTATTGGTTTATGGACATTTTTAGACTACTATTCACTTAAGACCACAGCATTTCACTTTGGTGCTGCAGAATTTAACTTGGAACTTTTTCAAAGATTTTATCAGTAAGTCTAGTAGACATAGAAAAACTCAATAATATTCATGGGACATGACTGATTCTTGGTAAGATTAAACTTTCTGGTGTGCTCAGATTGTCATTGAACAGTGAAACATTCTTGCCTGCTTGGGTTTTAGGCTTCGTTGATCACAAAATTGTTTTGATCATATATCTCCTTATTTAGGATAATAGAAATTAATAATGATATGCAGTAAAATTACTATGCTGGGAGACAACTTGTTTCTCACATAAAATATTGTCTTGACAGCCCCAAATCTATAGTTGGTTAAAAAGGAAGCTGTCACAAATTAAACTTTTATACATAAAATTTTGGAGCTGATTCTGTAATATCAATTATATTTCATAAGTATATAGGTATCTTCTTCAATGTTCCCTTTTTACATATTGTATCTATAACTTGGTGTAACATTAATGTTTCCTTATAGCCCCTAACAACTATGAGCTAATAGGGCAAGGCTTATATGTGCCCAAAGA
This sequence comes from Mirounga angustirostris, assembly GCF_029215605.1. Lineage (NCBI taxonomy): Eukaryota > Metazoa > Chordata > Mammalia > Carnivora > Phocidae > Mirounga > Mirounga angustirostris. The sequence continues at coordinate 50,354,663 of NW_026991709.1, read as the reverse complement.
TGGAACAGACAGACCGGCTGTAATTTTTCAAAAATGTTTTTTCCTAGTGTTAGAAATGGACAAATTGTGTCTCTCTAGACAATCAGGATAGAGTTTATGTAAACTTTCTGATAGCCAGAGAAGATCTGTATAAACTGGAAGATTACCATCAGTATTCCTGGATAAAGTGAAATTGTAAATTGCCAGGGGACAATGAAAATAAACTAAACAATACAGATGGCTGACTCTCCCTCCCTCCAACCCTTCTCTCACAAACAATACACTTTGTTAATTTTTCTCCTATATCTCCATTATCTGATCTTTCCATTCTTAATCTCATTACTTTAGATGCACATTGGTATCTCTTATCTGATTGATGACAATAGTTCCTAAATTTTTCTGTATCCTATAATTTTGTATCCTTGATTCAGACTCCAATTGCTATTGGAATTTCTTTTTAAAACAAATAAATGGGACGCCTGGGTGGCTCAGTCAGTTAAGCGTCTGCCTTTGGCTCAGGTCATGATCCCAGGGTCCTGGGATCGAGTCCCGCATCGGGCTCCCTGCTCCGCGGGGAGCCTGCTTCTCCCTCTGCCTCTGCCTCTCTCTATCTCTCATGAATAAATAAATAAAATCTTAAAAATAAATAAATAAATAAATAAATAAATAAATAAATAAATAAAACTCAAATAAATGAAGTTCCTGTTCAAAACTTTGATTATGTGCCCATCCCCCAAAACACAGATTGAGAAACCAGAAATTACTAGTATGACATTCAAACTTCTCAGTATTTTGCATAACCTGGCTTTTCTCATTAGAATTGGTTGTATTTTCCAATCAATCTCAATATAGATTCACCAAACCATTTATCATTTCTCAATACAACCTGCATTTTCTTATTTCTGGACTTTGGTTCATGATGACCTGTCAGTCTGGAAGTCCTTTTCCACTTAGTAAAATTATACTTAAAAATAGCTAAACTTTTTTGGTGACTTATCATCCGAGGAACTATTTTAAGCATTTCACCATCAGACTACCATGAAAAAACATAGGTCCTATCATATATCTATAGATAGATCTATATCTATAAGTACTCTTCCTATTTTATAAATAATGAAATTGAAATATTGAGAAATTAACTAGTGTGGACTTAAATACAAAGAAGAATTTCAAAACCGGCATTCTCTCTCTAGAGTTGGTACAGGAAAGACTGTGTCTTGATTATCTCTTATCTTCCACAGCATGTCATACATTATTTGTACAGCACATGTGCTAAATAAATGTTGTTTAAATTGAATGTCTTATTCAAATTATAATTTGGCCTTGAATGATCCAGAAAATTAACTTAATTATCCACTTGAGAATGTCAGTGTTGTCTTGACCCATTTTTGTTGAGAATGTTTTTTTCCCTTTTTCTCCTTAAATATTTCTATTTTGACATTTATAGTCACAGCAGATGCTAATCCCAGAAATCGAAACAAAGGCAACCAAGCACAGCAGTGTAGAGAGCAGTGTATGATGACCCCAAATGGTGGCAATTATCTAAAGGTGTAGCAGTTAGTAAAGTGACATGCAGCCAAATTTGCTTTCCTTTGAGGGGAACTTAGAAAGTAAAAGTGAAAAGCCATAAATGAGAAAATTGACATTAAACATGTAAAATGCATGCAAACTTCAGTTTCTCTGAATCACAAGTAGTGTGGTTAAAAGGAATTGGGAGACATTATTTTTCCATATAGTAGTATTTATTTGATAAAGCTAAATTCCTTATCAAATTAATAACCATTTATATTTTAATCACAAACTATACATAATATTAAAAGGAAACTGTTCACAGCCTTCATAGTTCTTGAGGCAATTGAGGGAGATGCAAATTTCAACTACAGACTAAAATTTACCCAATGGAAATGAAAATGGACTATTAAAGATAAAAATTAAGGTCAATGGAATTTCTTTACCTTTTCCTAAGACTTGTAAAATTAAATTTCAGTGTCAGAAATGTATGAAATTTATATATCCATGCCCCTTTAACAATATAAAAAAGGTTCATTTGGTAGAAAAACGTATTTCTGTGTGGTACTTTCCGTGTTAACTTTCTGAAATGACTGTTTTGAATGTGATTATTCTTTAAAAGAATTGTATCATGGCTTTACTTACTGGTTAGTATTATACCATGGTTCCTCAACCTCGGCACCACTGGCATTTTGAACCAAATAACTCTGTTGTATGGGGCTGTCCTGTGAATTACATGATGCTTAGCAGCATCCCTGGTCTCTAACCACCAGATGCCTTTAGCACTCTTTAAGTTGTAATAACCAAAAATGTCTCCAAACCTTGCCAAATACACTGGGGAGGTGGGGGAGTCATACCTACCCACCCACCCCCATTGAGAGCCACTGATTTGACTCATTGTCCTGGAAATTTTATATTAGTCATTCCAAAGGATTCCTCAAAGACAGCATGCTTTCAGGGAAGGAGTTTGCAATCTGTGCCTTTTTATCATTTATTTTCTGTATTACTTTAAGGGTGCTTATCCTTTACCCCCCCTTTGGCGCCAATACATTTCTTTTCTCCTATCTGCCATATATAGCATGGGACACGATGCCTGCATTTAATGCAGCACTAACTACATACTCAGACTCTGACACCACAACTAGCTCTGTGTAGAGATCTTGCTGAATTCCAGTGTAGGGAGGAATGGTTGGACCACAGCTTATGCTCTTGTCCTTAAACAGCACAGCAGCAGGAATTAGTGAAGCAGTGCTACTTTGTGAATTCCTTCTTCTCAAGCATCAGCAACTGTTCATTCTATTGTTTTAAATATTATGCATTAAAGCAATGCAGCATAAACATTGGCCTGAGTTCCCACCTTCGTTTTGGACAACTCTATACTACCTGGAGAAATCTCAGCAGGTAGACGTGTAGCCAGAGGATAAAGAAAGCAGTGAACCACCAGGATATTTTTGTTTGATCCAGAGGCAATAGCTGCAGTGGCAAAGACCTGGAGATATAAGAATGCAGCCTGAGTAGTCAACAAACACAGATTACATGGAGATAACCATGCAGGTTTCGTATAATAGTTTACATTCATAGTTTTTAAAAAATAAACTCAACATATATTGTTCAAGTATTCATTTAACCAGTTTGTACAGTTCTTGGTTTTCTTTTATAGTCTTCCTCCCTTTTGCTGTAATATTGATTTGGTCCTTTGGGGGGGGGGAAATCAGCATGCACAGCAGGTCATCCCAATGCTGAGCACTTAAAATGCTATCAGATCTCCTAGCAAATTAGTGCTCTCTGAATGGGGCATTGACATTTCCTTATTTAAACTGCACTCCCTTAGGGAAGGCTCTGTCACCAGAGTCATTAACTGGGATCTAGATCTAACTACTGCATTGTACCGTCTGTATCCAGATGGTATAAAAATGGAAATTTCCATATTTTTAAGGTGACCTTTAGGATGAAAATCACTTTTTCCTTTTTTTTTAACCCACTTGCAGTGTCTTATTCAGCAAAGTGATACTTTCTAAGCATAAAAAGCAATGCGATACTTTATGATAGCATAATAAAAATGTTGGGACCTCCATATATTTGTCAGGATAGATCTTTTTCCATTGGATCATTATTATTTGCCTCTTCACTGTGACTTGCCTCATTGCAATGTAATATTCTAAGAAATTCTACTGATCATTCTTATTTCTTGTCATCACTTTTTGGTTTTGATAGAGTTATTTTTTATGTAAATTATTTAATAGATCTAAGGAATTCTTAGTATATCTCTGTTCTTCTTAAGTTAGTCATTTACACACTGGGTGTTATGCACAAACAATGAATCATGGAACACTACATCTAAAACTAATGATGTGATGTATGGGGATTAACATAACAATAAAAATAAATAAATAAATAAATAAATTAGTCAATTACAAATACAAACCAAGAGTAATACTTAAGAGACTAAGTGGCACCAAAGTTTAAGTAAACAGATTTGGGAATCAAAAACATGAGTGTTAATCTGGTTTCAACACTTCACATTTGTTTGATTTCAGACAAGTTAACTGAGGTCTAAGAGATCCATGTTTTCATAGGCTAAGTCCCCATTGCACTGCATAACTTTACCACTTTAAGTTTTATGACACTTCATCATGGACCATAAATCACATGAGAATGCCAAGACTGTTTTACCTAAAGCCCCATGTATCCCCCAAATTCTGTGATTCTCACTTCTACATAATTCCAGTTTTCCATCTTCCAAATGTAAGAAACATGATGAATGGTGATTTTTTCCCCCTCATTGTCCAATCCCTATTTTTTAGAGTAACTCAGGTCTATCTGTTAAGAACGCAAGTGTGTGTTCTATGTGTGTTAATGTTCTGTAAAACATTTGTTTGACCAAAAAAAAAAAAAATAGCTCTTTGATAAAGTTTGAAAACCACTCCCCTATTATTTCTAGCCTAATAGTAAGGCATGATTTTTCCTGCTACATTTCTTCAAAACAGTTGTTTTTGAAACCCCAATTCTTAGGGTCATGGACAGTAGTTCAGCATGAGAAATAAATATTTGAATAGTTGGTCGAATCTAGCAAGCTAGAAAATATATCTGACGGAGTCATCCACTAGGTGGAACAAAAGTAGCGATTTAAAGCCAGGGTTTGAACAAGAGAACAGAGAACCTACATATAGGCAATGCCTGAAATAGATGTTAGTCTTCTGATGGTTTTCACTTGCTTTCTATATGGTATAGTGCAGGGTGGGCCTACTGCAGGTAAAAGCAACAATAATAACCTAACTGTAAGAAATATAAAGCTCTAAATGTAGGTTGGATCATGAATATGGAAAATCTGTGCAGGAAAAAATCAGAGGACTATTCACAATGAACTAGAATTTTGTTACTGATGTTCTGTTTTTTTTTTTTTTTAATTGTTCTGTTGCTGATTAAAAAGAAGAAAAATAAAAACTGTCTTTGCTCCTGTGTTTCACCTTTAATGTAACATGACTACCACACTCACAACACTTCTGACACCAGATGTGAAGCCTTTTTCCCTACCAAGCATTTCTCTGAGACACCATCTGAGTGCCCTACAATTAAACTCAATTCTGACTCTGTTGACCTAGAGATAGCATAAGATCCCACAGGTTAAAGCCTCAGTCCTACAAGATTGCTCCCACCCCATTTCAGATGCCAAGTGCAAGTCAGTGTTGTCACCTGTACTTTTTTTTTAAGATTTATTTATTTATTTTAGAGACAGAGCGAGCGAGTAGAAGGAGGGGCAGAGGGAGAGAGAATCCTGAAGCAGACTTCCCACTGAGTAGGGAGCCCAACATGGGGCTTGGTCCCAGGAACCCAAGATCATGACCTAAGCCAAAATCAAGAGTCAGCTGCTTAACCAACTGAGCCACCCAGGTGCCCATTACCTGTACTGTTTTTTTTTTTTTTTTTAATGAGAGACAGAGAGCATGAGAGGGAGGAGGGTCAGAGGGAGAAGCAGACTCCCTGCCGAGCAGGGAGCCCGATGCGGGACTCGATCCCGGGACTCCAGGATCGTGACCTGAGCCGAAGGCAGTCGCTCAACCAACTGAGCCACCCAGGCACCCTACCTGTACTTCTGACTAACTGGCTATAAATCTGAAGTTTCCATGACCCCCTCCGTGGATTCAGTTAATTTGTCAGAGGGGCTCACAAAACTCAAGGAAACACATTTATCAGTATATTAAAGGATATGATAAAAAGCTACAGGTGAACAGCCAGAAAGAGATAAACAAGGTGAGGTGTGGGAGGGTCCTGAGCATAGGAGCTTCTCTCTACCTGGAACTGGAGGTGCATTATCCTGCTGGTATGTGATGTGTTCACCGACCTGGAAACTCTCTACCCCATACTATGGGATGTTCTGGAGGCTTCCTCATGTAGGCATGGTAAGTTATGATCTCTATTTCTAGCTCCTCTCCTTTCTCTGGAAAATTGCTGGTGGAGCTGAAAATTCCAAGCTTCTAATCATGGGTTAGTCTTTCTGGTGACCAGCCCCCACCCAGAGATGCACCAAGAGCCCACCCAGAGTCACTTCATTAGAAAAAAAGGTGCTCCTGGTGTTCTTACTACTTACGAGCTTACAACAGTTTTAGGAACTCTGCCTGAACAGGGACGAAGACCAAATATATATTTCGTATTATAAATCATAATAGCCCCAACTCATAGATCTCTTATAATAAAACTATCTTAAAAGTCCAAAGATATCTGACATATTACTAGAATGTCATTCAGTCATTCATAAGTATCCAGTCAGTCATCGTATTATATGAAAATTCTCCCAGGGCAAGGCCACTCATGTTTGCAGGTTTCTCTTTGATCATGTCAGGTTCCAAAAGCATATGTGGTGTCGGTAATATATGGCTTCACCTTTTCAGGCATCTGGTACAGTAGAGCTGAGAGAGTATTATCTCTTGCTTTGAGCCTCTTTCAAGGTGTTAATGTAATACTGGATTTCCCTTACTGCATTCCTTCACCCATAGCTAATATTTTTCCCTCTCCATTTATACCTAAACTTTCCCACCTTTGGAAGGGACATTAGGTCTGGCCACTGTGCTGGTCTAGATTGCATGCTCCAATCCTAGTCTAGCAAATCCCTCCCCCTCACTGATCATAGTCATTTTTTCATGTGTCACTATTTCACAAGAAATAGTGAGACAGACAAGTAGGCAACCATAATACAGTGCATATCAGTCAAAAGAAAGAAATGTGACAATTTTGGTCAGTCAGGAATCAGGCAAAATAATGCAGCCACTAAACCCATCGAATATCCAGACTAAAATAATTTAAGAACCGAAGCAAATAACTCGTTCTCTCCAAAGCAGTGGTTCTTGCCTCTGGCTTTGTATTAGAGTCACCTGGGGATGGGGGGGGGGGCATTGTTAAAAACGTACTGATGACTGTGCCTCATTCTGACCAAGTTATTCTAATATCCCAGATGATATCTAGAAATTAGTATTTTTCTTTCTTTTTTTCTGATACTTTCTAGGTGATTGTAATGTTTAGCTAGTTTTGAGGAATCACTAATGTAGGAAATTTATGTGCTGAATTCCTCTAGTGTGAGTGAAGACATACTGATTAAACTTAAGTTTAAAATAATTATTTGGTTAATTACACTTTATGAATACAGTTTTATGTTCATTTTGCTTTGTACTTAAATGTGCAATCTGTTGAAATTCCCATTTTTCAGTATTTTTGTGCACTTACTCTATATATTCCAATAATACTTTTTTTCTGTATCTCCTCTCTCCCTTACGCATTTGTGTCTACATTCTGTAAATTTCAGCCATTACAATTTTAAGATGCTCACTCTAATGTTATCCAACTGTACCACTTGCTGTAATCCAAATTGCTTTTAACTGATATTTTTCTCTTCCCATCTCCCTTCCAACTTACCATCTTTCAGGCTTTAAGAGGATTATTTGGTACTAAAATGAAATTCTAATTTATCATTTTGGCTAAGAGAAAAGTAGATTAGTGTATAAATTGTTTTTTGACATTTTCACTTTATTACAGAGAAGAATGTGAATTCAATTAAATGTAGTTATGTCATAGATCTAACTAATGTACTTCTTGGGAATCATTTTGTACGCACACGGGTATACAAGCAGTGTGACCTGCAGGACCCATTCTATTCTATACATAGAGAGATCTCTAGGTCACAGTTAAGTAGCTGAGGTTTATGAATTGTTGGAAATATTTCTCAAGATTTGTAGTGATATTTCAATTGTAAAATATAACATTGCTGTGTAATTATCGACTTTGTTTCAGGATGTATTTTTGGGGGGAATCCTTCAAATTATTCTGTGGCATTAGAAAAACACTAGGGTTCTTTCTTTTTTTAAACTTCTGTTAAAGCTGATTTAATCAGACCACAACTGAAACAGATTCAAGCTGACATAAAATTTGAAAATAATTTGTTGTATTTAAATTGTACTCCTTTCCCTAAAAGTACAGAGCAGTTTTTACATGTAGTATTTTTTTTTAAAGATTTTATTTATTTATTTGACAGCGAGAGAGAGAGAACAAGTAGGCAGAGAGGCAGGCAGAGGGAGAGGGAGAAGCAGGCTCCCCGCTGAGCAGGGAGCCCGATGGGGGGCTCGATCCCAGGACCCTGGGATCATGACCTGAGCCGAAGGCAGCCGCTTAACCGACTGAGCCACCCAGGCGCCCCTACATGTAGTATTATGTTATAAATCCTCACATCATTCCTTCAAGGCAGGGACTCATTATTTTTCTCGTTTAACAAGTAGTGGTTAAATTGAGGTTTTAAGGGATTTACCTAAGGGAGTGCAAAGTGTCATTGTTAGAGTCAGCAAGCTCTTTTGCCTTTGAGAGCAGTATTTTCTCTTTTTCTGTGTACTATGCTACTTGAAGAACATAATCATTCGTTTAACAAATATATAATGAGCCTCACTATGTTCCAGCAAAATTCTTAGTGTTGAGGACAGATATAGCAGAAAACGATAGAGCAAAAATACACGTGCACAAAGGTTTGCAGCAACTTTTTTGTAATAGCTCCAAACTGGAAGAATTCAGTTGGTGAACAAATAAATTTTAGTATACCCATACCATGGACTATTACTCAACAATAAATAAAAATCAAATATTAATGTACACAGTCATAGATGAATTTCAAAAACAGTATGTTAACTGAAATAAATAAAATACAGATGGATACTTCTGTATAACATATAAGAAATCCTTTATAAGAAAATTGAGAGGTGCAGAACTGTGACTGAAGGCAAATCAGTGGGCACTTAGGGTAGGCTGTGGTGGGCATGGTGGGGTGGATGTAAAAAAAGGCGTGAAGAAAACTTTTAGGCTAATGGAGCTGTTCTATTGAGTGTGATGGTGCTAACGTGTATAAAATTATGAAAATATGGGACGCCTGAGTGGCTCAGTTGGTTAAGTGTCTGCCTTCAGCTCAGGTCATGATCCTGGGGTCCTGGGATCAAGTCCTGCGTCAGGCTCCTTGCTCGGCGGGGAACCTGCTTCTCCCTCTGCCTGCCGCTCCCCCTGCTTGTGCACAATCTCATTCTCTCTCTGACAGGTAAATATATAAAATCTTTAAAAAAATAAAATAAAATAAAATAATGAAAATACTTAAAAATTTTAAATTTTATTGTAGATAATATAACAGTAAAACAATTTGAACTTGTATTGATATAAGGTTGTTTATAATACGCTATTTTCAATGTTTGTAATGTCTACAGTGTTGCTGGCTTTAATTTGTTGATGATCATCGCTTCTCCATCCTCTCCTGTTTTCTGCTGCTTTTCTTTTCTAATCAATTGATCAGAGGGTTCCAGTTTGATCAGTCTATTCCGAGAACCAAATTTTATGTAAGTTGATCCTCCCTACTGTGTGCTTTCTGGATCATTACTATTGTGATTATTATTTCTTTGCTTCTGTTACCTTTGGATTGTTCTGCTGTTATTTGTTCTAATATCTTGAGATAGATGATTAGCTTATTTCTTCTCTAGGATATATGTTTTAAATCTATGCCTCTTCTTCTGGAAACTGCTATATCTGCATCATATAGATTTTATAGGTACTTTTTTATGGACTGTTTTTATTAGTCTTTAATTCAACATAGTTTTGAAGTGTTATGATCAGAGTTGTTAATAGAAATAAAGTGATAGAAGAATATGCCCATATCTTTCCATCTATATTGTCATATCTAGTAAGCTTATATCAAGCTCCTCCTTAACAGTTTTTAAAAAGTCAGGTTTATTGAGGTACAGTTTAAATACAATAAACACACTATTGTAAAGTGTACAATTCAATGAATTTTTCAAATTTAAGTTACATAACTACCACAGATCAAGATGTAGGACATTTCCATCACTCCAAAATGGCCCCTGGTGCCCCTTTGCAGTTGATACCATACCCCAACCCCTAGCCACAGACCTGATTTATTTCCTCTGAATTTTGCCTTTTCCAGAATATCATATAGAGTCATATAGTATATAGCCCTTTCTCTCTTTTTTTTAATTTATGAGATTCATCTATACTGTTGAATGTTCATTTTATGTTATATTCTCTTAAATAGATGTATATAATTTATTTATTTTGCTAGATAATGGACATTTGGGTTATTTCCAAATTAGAAACTTATAATAGGTTATGAATAAAGTTGAAATAATTACCTGCCATATATATATAGACTGGATTATATGGAAGATACATATTTAACTTTTTAAGAAACTCCTGAACAGTTTTCCACAGAAGTTGTACTGCTTTGTGTTCACATCAGCCGTGTCTGAGAATTTTACTTGCCTAACTCCTCTGCATTGTATTGTTGATCTTACTTATTTTAGCTATTCTAGTAAGAGCGTAGCAATATTCCATTGATTTATTTTGAATTCTCTTAATGATGAAAGATGTTAAGCATCTTTTAATGTGCTTATTTGTCATTCATGTATCTTTTGAGGGGTATCCATTCAAATCCTTTTCCTCTTTTTTATTGAGTTGTTTGTATTTTATTACTTTTGTTACTATTGCAAGAATTCTTTATATATTCTGGTTTCAAGTCCTTTGTTGGGTATGTGTGTTGTACAAATATTGCCTTCCAGTCTGTGGCTTTTGTTTTTTGTTTTTTATTTTGTGTTGTTTTGTTTTCATTTTCTTAAATGTCTTTGAAGAGCAGATTTTTTTTTTTTAAGAAGTCATATCCTCAATCTGTTCTTCTGTGGCTCATGCTTTTTCTGATTATCTAGGAGTTTGTTGATTATCTCAGTATCTCCAAGATGTTCTTGTATAGCTCATTGCAAAAGTTATACAGTTTTAGCGTTTGTACTTAGTTTCTATTTTTTTTAAGGTATGACATAGGATAAAGGTGGAGGGAATTTTCTTTGTTCTCCTTTGGCCTCACTCAAGTCTTGGGCAGGCCCTGTGCACCAGGGATTCCAGAGTAGGGTTTCATCAGCTTTTCCACCTACCCTCCCCCCGCCCAAAGTCCCCCTCCCTTAAACCCACCCACTTACCCAAAGTAGTGAAAATCTGACTTGTGTAATTCAGAAATCTTAGTCAGGAACACTTGGGTCCTCCCATAATAGCATATGCCTTTTGCTTCTGTTCCCCATTCCCAGAAGCAGCAGGTTCTTACTCCTCCAGAGGCTTGTAGCTCTTGCTTTCTGAAAGAGTAATGTCCAGGAATTGAGCACAGTAGTCATGGGCTCCAGAGAAATTGAATTGATATGATAGATAGATAGATAGATGATAGATAGATAGATAGATAGATACAGATATTTATTATAAGAAATTGACTCATGCAAGATATAGAGACAGATGTCCCAAGATCTGCAGTCAGCAAACCAGAGATCCAAGAGAGCTGATGGTGTAGTTCTGATCCAAGTACAAACACCTGAGAACCGGGAGAGTTAATGGTATAAGTTAGAGTACAAATCTGAGTCCAGAGGCAGGAGAAAACCAATGTCTCAGTTTGAAGATAGATAGAAGGCAAATTCTCCTTTGCTCAGCCTTTTTGTTTTATTCAGACCTTGACTGGATGAGGTCAAACCACATTGGGAAGGGCATTCTGCTTTACTCTCTATATCAGTTCAAATGCTAATCTCATCCAGAAACACCCTCACAGATAGACCCAGAATAATGTTTAACAAAATATCTGGGCATCTCATGACTCAGTCAAGCTGACATGTTAAATTAACTACAACAGGACAGAATTTGGTTTCTTTGTGCCAGAGAATGAATCTGTCATTTACCCTGCACTTCTCTCTATCTTATCCTGAGTACCATGCAGAAGGCAGTAGAAAAGAGCTGGTGAATACAGACTACCCTTGTATCTGGGCAAAACTTTCTGAACTTGTTAAACACTCAGCCATTTTCTTCTTACCTGACCTGTTTTTGTGGTGGTTTCATCTTTTCCTTGTACTCTGTCAAGAGTGAAACAGTTTGTATGCCCCATCTCTCTTCAGAGGCGCTTCTTACTGGATTTCAATTCAGTTTACCTTGTTAACTTGCTCTTTGATGGGCTTTTGATTATGCACAGTTTTCTAGCTAATGCTTGTTAAGATATGAGTGACATTCTCTTGTAGGTTTATGCACACTTGGTTGAAGCAGAACTTTAGTTCCACATTTTTTACAGCTTCACTGAGATATACTTGAGAAATAAAAATTATGTATATTTAAGGTATGCAATGTGATGTTTTGATATATGCATACTTTGTGAAATGATTACCAAAATCAAGTAAATTAACATATCTATCTCTTCATGTAGTTACCCTTGTGTGTACATGTTGTAAGAGCACTTGAGATCAATTCTCCTGGCAAATTTCAAGTATACAATATAGTCTTAACTATAGTCACCATGTTGTGCATTAGATATCCAGAACTCATTTATTCCATAAAACTGAACATTTTTGCCCTTTACCCAATATTTTCTTACTCTCCCACTTCACAGTCCTTGGCAACCATGATTCTACTTTCTGCTTCTATGAGTTTGACTTTTCAGTTTGCACATATAAGAGAGAACATGCAGTATTTGTCTTTCTGTGAGTGGCTCATTTCACTTAGCATAATGTCCTCCAGGCTCATTATTTTTGTCTCAAATGGCAGAATTTCCTTCTTTTTCAGTCTGTAATTTTTTTAAAGATTTATTTACTTATTTTCAAGATAGAGCGAGAAAGAGAACACAAGTGAGAGGGGCACAGGGAGAGGGAGAGAGAGAATCTCAAGCAGACTCTGCGCTGAGTGCAAAGCCCGATGCAGGGCTTGATCTCACTATCCTGAGATCACGACCTGGGCCGAAACCAAAAGTCAGACATTTAACCAACTGTGCCACATCAGTCTGCAATTTTGAGGGTACAGTCTTTTGAGGTATAGTGTCTTTCAAGAAGAAACAAATAAATTAAAAGATGCATATATATATATATATATATATATATATATAGTAAGTAGTATGTATTAGGTATATTTAGTGGATAGGCAGTGCTATTATAATGTTTGACTATATTAAATATACAGAAAAGTAGATTAAAAGTAAAAGGGTAGGAAAACATATAATGCTAAATTTAGTCTAAAGGACTAATGGAGCTAGAGTGGTTACATTCATATAAGACAAAGTAGATTTCAAAGCAAATAATATTACCAGTTTAAGAGGGCATTTCATAATGTCAAACAGATCAATTACTTGCAAGTGCATAAAAATACTAAACATTTATGCCTTTATGAAATTCCAAATACATAAAGCAAAGACAGATGATGATGATGACAGATGGATAATTATATACATACATATGGTACTCAAAGATAAATTAACATATCAACAATTATAGTTAGTTTTAAATATCCCTCTCTCAATACATCCTTCCTCATTTATTGTACAAGTCCAGCACTACCCTAATATCAGAAATTGCAAAGAAATTACAAAAAAAAAAGGAGGAAAAGAAGCAAAACAAAACCTATATACAAATATTTTAATAAACACAGATGTGAAAATTCTAAACACAGCTTTAAGGAATTGATTCTAACAATGCATAAAAAAATGATAATAACAAAGTGGGTTTTATCTAGGAATGCAAGTTTGGTTTAACATTTCTAGATCCCCAAATCCAAGAACCTGCAATTTAAGAAATGGCCAAGAAACATTTGTTGAGTGAAAAAAAAAAATGAATAAAAAGTTCATCCCTTACTTGAAAAACCAGTCCACTACTCACCCTTTTAGGGAATTCCTAGAGTAAAGTTAAACATCTTTGACTCCAGAGTCATTTGGTCTTTTATTCCTTTTCCTGATAGTTGCTTAGACTTACCCTGAGTATCAACATCTTTAAAATAATGATAAAGTAATAATACCTAACTTATAGGATTATTGTGGGAATTTTGAAGTCATGAAAAGGGCCTATAACTATGTCAGTTACATACTTAACATATATTATGTCTTAACCATTATAAGATCATCCTAAATGTTACCTTTTTGTTTAACAGACACTCTAGAACTTCTACTCTGGCATAATTTTCTTTTAATACATCTGTTTCCCTAATATATAACATTATTATATATTTCTTTAAATATATGCTTTCCCCCACTGCTGGGCATTTGCATCATAAAATCTGGTCTATAGAAACTGACAATATAAACACAATGGAATTGGAATAATAAATGTTTATGGGATGAATTTTGGATCAAATAAATGTTTGTTTAGTTTAGTTTTTAATTCTCATTGCAATGATGATAGAACTTGAAGGCAGTCTCATTGCCAGTTCAGAAACCTGGAAACTGTTGAAAGAAGGTGTAAATAATATGCTACAAGGTTTTTTGTTTTTGTTTTTTTTAAGTGCCATGTTTCCATCTGTCACATTGTCATCCTGCTAAGTGTTTAACTAAAGGCAGCAATAGGGAAAAGGGAAACTTAAATAGAAGCTCAGTATAAAGAGTTGGGAATGGTACTGTTACAAATGATAGGGGAAATATAATCACATCAAAAACAGACAATAATAATTTGTGAAATAGTAAGAGTTAAATTATGGAAATAAAAAAGGATCCATTGGAAGCAATGATATAGAATTGTAATAATTTGAAAAAAATTATAGTTCAGGGGATCATGGAGAGGAAATAGTTGCAAATGGAACTGATCTCCAATGTAGCTACAGTCAATAGGGATAGCAACTGAGTAAACTGCTAAATTATCTAGAACACTTTACTTCATAACATTTGATTACTGCCGGGCTCTTATTAAATGTGGAATTTTAGTACAACCAGACTGTAGTTATTTTTGGAAATTTTTCAAACTCTGTGTCCCCAGGTCATCATGGCTGCTTTCTCCCTGGAGTCAGTTTTCTCTACTGGCAGCCTTAGCACACATTTCTAGGATGATTTAGAGATTTAGAAGGGAAGACTTTAAGTAACTCTACACTAATACTGTGGTACTCAACATCAAAATCATTCTTGCACCTATCTTTTGAGTCTGCTTTGCTTCTACCTCATTTCCCTATGCCAAGTTTTGTTTGACATAGTGAATCTGAATTTCGGAAGGAATCTGCCACATTTTCTCATAAAACTTTCATGGACAAGATGGAAATATAGGGAAGGGGATGAATGATAATTTATTTCATTGGATTCCAGTCCAAAAATATCATGAGGAAATCTGTCAGATGCCTTTTTACATTCTGATATACTATATCAACAAACTTTGGCATGACTTGTTCTTCATGAACCATGCTGGATCCAGATGATTAGCCTTTCTGTTTTTAAATTCTCTTTAAATATGCTTTAAAAATTATGTTCTAGAATTTCACTGAGACTCATCTCCAAATTCTTAGAAGTTTGAGAAATCAATTTTGTTTTTTTCCACATAGAAAGACTGAATTTATGCAAACTTTAGACTTCTGGTATCTCTCTTGTTCTCATGGGTTTAAAATATTAGTTTTATTACATACCACAGCTTATAACCCTCAAATAGTGTCAGTCTATTTTTCAGAAATGTTGTTTGTGACTATGTTCCTGTGATAGATTTTATTATATTCATAACTTAATCACATACCACTACTATAAATGGTCAATATGTCCCTGCCCATTGCCATGGGCCTTACTAGCTTTCTGTGTAAGAGGTATAATTCTCACATCATTGTCTTGCCCTATTATTTTGTTCAATGCAATGTGAGAGGAAATAACATATGTTAGTTTTGAGCCAAAGTTTTGAGTCATTGCATGTTTCAGCCACCTCTCTTGCCTTTCCCTCTGCCAAGAGAATGGGATGTCCAAGTTAGGGGCAGTTCCTTCAAGCCTAGACCCCAGAACAAAACACATAAAGAGTCAGCCATCCCCACAATCGCTCACATGTAGTGTTGTAATGTACTTTTCTTGCTATAAGCCATTATTATTTGAGGCCTTTTTGTTACGATAGAAAAGGAAAATAATCCACTATCTAAATTTACCTTCTGAAACTATATGACTGTTTTTGGTCATTGAAGAAACAGACTTTTGGTGATTTTTATGGATTTTTGCCTCACTGGGGAACTGTTGGTAATGTGGTTGCAGTATTTTATTTCATGTTTTGATTTATCAAATATTTTTATGACATATCTCAAAATCTTAAGTTATTTTCAAGGACTTCAGTTGAGTTTAGTATGACTGGGTTAATCTTGAACAGACCAACACTGAATATTTTAATTATTGTAATTATATTTTTTGTTCCTCATTCATTTCCTCCCTATACAATGCACATGGAACTTACCATTTGCTTGTCTCATAGGAAACAGTCCTGTTATAAAAGTGTGTAAACTGTGTGTAGTAAGGAATGGAAAAAGGATTGTGGTCGGTGAGTCTAATGACCATGCTCAAAAATGTTACACTATATTCTAAGGCCATGCTGAAGCCAAACTGAAGGGACCCAACTTTGTTCTATTTGTCATCTCAGCCTCTATACCCTGTTCTGTATACTCTGATATTCTACATATTCTATATATCCTTATATTCTCCACCACTCACTGAAGATATGCTTTTTCTCCCTACCTGCTATTCCTTCTTTTCAGCTGACCTTTAACAATAAGAGCACATAATCATATTCATGTAATGCCCATATTATTTTTATAATTTTTTCTCTGTGAACAGTTGGATAAAGGCTTAGTATTGGGAAATAAGGCAAACATGTTGCTGGAGTATCCCTGGGCCCTGAAGTAACTTAAATTTGCAATGACCAGTTTACCAGTAAGTGAGACTAGTTTCCTTCTTAGGTCTTATAGACAGGCTAAAGGAAGAATAGAAGTCAGTAGTTGGTCTTGAACTATTTGCACAGAACATATGAAATAAGTAAATAGTTTCTAGTGATAGTTTTCTGTTTCCATTTTTCTTTTCTTGCATCCTTTCTTTAGTACATTTTATTTTATGTGTGCTGTGTACTAAGGAGTACTAGACACTGGGGTTAGAACAATTAACATGGCAAAAATGATCCCTTTATAGGAAAAATCCAGTGTGTTTTAACACA
This sequence comes from Mirounga angustirostris, assembly GCF_029215605.1. NCBI lineage: Eukaryota > Metazoa > Chordata > Mammalia > Carnivora > Phocidae > Mirounga > Mirounga angustirostris. Next base: position 50,337,717 of record NW_026991709.1, on the reverse strand, counting down.
GGAACCCACGCTACTCTGGAGTTTCAGTTAAGTTTTCCCTAAAAAGACATTTGTGTTGAGGACTGAATAATTACCCAGACAAAAAATAGATTGAAGAGAGGTTATGATGAAATAATAATGAAATGAAGGAAATAATGGTTGAGAAGAGATATGTCCTAGGAGTAGAAAGAACCCTAAAAAAAGAAAGTGGGGATAGACAAAAAAGAGTGGCTAAGGGAGAAAATGGCCTGAGATTAGGGTTAAGAGAATGCTGAGATCTGATCAAGCTGGAAAAGATTTTGGATCATGTTCTAAGAGCATTCAGAAGGCATTGAAATAATATAAACAAAAAGTAATATGAAAATTTCCAAGAGCTTATGTGGAGAATGGAATTGAAAGGAAATAGAATGGATGCAAGAAAAATGAGATACTTGAGATGTGATTAAGAAGTCATTTAAGTCAATTTGGTCATGCAAAGCATTTAAGTTCTTTTTGACAATGAGAAAATTTTATGGTTGGATAATATCAGTGACTCCCACATAAATTTGCTAGAAGGTTACAGTGAAATTCTGTCAAATTTTTATTGGACAAACATAAACAAAATAACCTGTTTTTAAAACTTAATAAATTCCCCACACCTTGTCCGTTTTGGTTTTCCTATCACCTCTCATACAAAAGGTTCATAAGGCCAGTGAGACAGAATTTGAGTCAGGATTCTTTTATTCTCATTGTCTTCAAAAGACAATACATTTTCTCTCTCTCCATTTTTACATCAATGGCCTAGCAACTGTATTTGGAGTGAGGCTTTGCTGATATCACACCAATATGCTACCACTGGAGAGTTAATTCCTGATTAGGAGAACTGCCAATGCCTGAATGGTAGCCTTGATTCACACAAGTTATATTTTCCTGCTTAAATATTTTAGGGTAAAATATGGACATTATATTAGATATCTGGCAAAGAAGTGATAGAACCTGAACTAGAGATGTGACAGTTAAAGGTAGAGGGATACTGAGATTTGAATATAAAATTTCCTAAGAATTAAAGTAGACCGACCAACCTAGAGAAATTAATAACTGTGTGTGGTGATGAAAACAATTGGATTGTAAAACAAGACTGTGAGTTCAAGTAAATCATGAAAGGAAATATGACTTATTTAATTCCTTCTGAGTGTTCATTACAAGGCCAAAAAAGTAAAATTGATAAAATATGGAGAGGGAAAGAAGTTGAGGGTGGGTCATAACTTGTCCAAGCTCCCTAGAAGTCCTAATCCAAAATGTATTTGCTACCATGATTGCCAGACTCTATTCAGAGCCACTTTGTCAGTCTACTCAGAGGAATATACAGATATTGAAAGTTGCTTTCAAAATCCAAGATGTAAAGAAAATTTGCTATATATGGTATTTAGTCATAGGTAATCCTCCATTGGAGGGTGATGTTATATATTACTTCATCTCTTTTTTTCTTAATTTTTTCCCAGTTAAATGCTTTGAATTGAATCTGTTCTTCTGAGTTCTTGTCAATGACCTCATTGTTTCTGTGTTGATTTATGTCATTAAAGAAGGAAAATGGAAAGAAACCAAGAGAGATAAATAAAATATGTCACTATGGGGTGCTGTAAAGATTTTATTGCCACTTGTTTGAGAGGAGCCCACATAAAACAAAGTATTATTCCAAATGTACAGAAATAAATCTTTGTAGCAGAGTATATGTCTAAACAATCAAGAAATACTACATGTATGTATATGTCTATATATGTCTATATGTGTGGATAATATATGTATTAGAAGTTAGATGTAATTTTACAATTTTACTGCTTCAAAGAAATTTGATTTGTTTTATGTTTAGATGTTTTGTTGTATGTAGGAAGTTAATTTGTTTCTATTACATTTGACTCAAATAAAAAGAATAAATTCCCCTATATTAAAAAAGTTTTCCATATTAAGTCAATTTGTATCATTTAATACATGATATTTGGAAAACTTTTTTTTTCAATATGTTTGATATTTCAAACGTTTGAAAAACATTTGAAAAACTTCCCCAGGAAAAAAATGAAACTTTTGTCTCTATTTAATACCAAAATACTCAGTATATTTGTTTGTGTATGTGTGTGTGTGCATGTGTTTGTATTCAGGATGACTAAATTCTCCCATGTGATTTATGATTATATATTGGCCTAAAAAGCACAAGAGAGATTATATGATGTGACTGAATAAAGCCTTATTGATTTTTGCACATGTAAAAAGCTACAGAATTACAAGAAATTCCACTCATATCTCATCTTGGGTTGAACACTGACTATGTAAAGCCACAATGCTTTAATATGGATGGAGCTTATAGGCTACAAATGATTACTTTTAATGAGTTGGAATTTGTGGCTCTGGCTCATGGGTCCTAGGGAAATGAATGTAAATCCTACACAGATGAATAAAGCAGGAAATGTCATTGATTTTAAATAAACCACAGTTAACCCTCTATCATCAACTCTCAAAACACTGTATTTGGTTATTTCAGTTATATACTTGGTTATTTTCTGGATGGGAGAAAATGAACAAAAAGATGAGCAAAATTATTTGGCTTGTAATAAGATTGATTTTGCAAATTTTTGAGGCTTTATTTGTCTGATTGGATTAGAAGGAAAAGGAGGGGCTCCTGGGTGGCCTAGTCGTTAAGTGTCTGCCTTCGGCTCAGGTCATGATCCCAGGATCCTGGGATCGAGTCCCACATCGGGCTCCCTGCTCGGCGGGAAGCCTGCGTCTCCCTCTCCCACTCCCTCTGCTTGTGTTCCCTCTCTCACTGCCTCTCTCTCTGTCAAATAAATAAATAAACTCTTTAACCAAAAAAAAAAAAAAAAAGAAGAAGAAGGAAAAGGAATGGCTGTTTTTGTTTTTTCTCTTTTTTTAAATTAGGAATAGATGATCTGTGGCACAAGAATCCTGGAGCATTCTATTCTCTGAACACCTTAAAGGTAGAGAAGTTATTTTATTCATCTTTATTTTCCTAAGACCTAATAAGTAAATGATTATTCAAGTTAAAAAATTCTACAAATCTTTATACATTTAAAATGTATATTCACATTTATGTATTAATGTATTTATGTATTTATCTATTTATTTTTGAGAGTGAGAGAGAGAGAGAAAGAGAGAGCTGCAGAGGGGCAGAGGGAGAGAGAGAATCTCAAGTAAGCTCCATACCCAGCGTAGAGAGCCACCCAGGGCTTGATCTCATTACCCTGAGACCATGACCTGAGCCGAAATCAAGAGTCCGAGGTTCAACCAACTGAGCTGCCCAACTGCCCCAAAATGTATATTCTCATTTGTAGTATTATCTTTTATTTCTCCCATCACTAAGGTGGGGTGGTGGGGGAGTTTCTCTCCCTTAACATGTACCTTTTTATTTTCTATTACATATTAATTACCATTATTAATTATATTATTTACTCTCTTTTTTCCCTTTTACCACAAATAGTACTCCTATGGCTTTTTGTTTCTTCCTGATTTCTTCCAAATCATAGACTTGATAACTATCCTTAAATACGTACAATGTTTTTAGGGCCCTTTGATTGCACTATTAAAAATATATCATTATTTCTCATGATTCTCTGGGTTGACTGATTCTTCTGTTTCATGTGGTATTTGCTGACTTCTGAGATCACTGAAAAACCCAAGATATCCTCTCTCTCTTAGCTAGACATGTTGGTTCAAGCCACCCCCTTAGGGATAGAGCTGAGGCTGTAAGCCTCGGTTGTTTCCCATGTGGGCCCCTTCAAATAGCTATTTTGGGTTTATTTTAGCATGGATTCCAAGAAAAGCACCAATGTGCAAGTGCTTATCAAGTCTGCATACATCATAATATGATGTTTTATTGGCCAACATTAATTGTATGTCAAAGCCCAGAATCCATGTGGGAGTATAAATACTAGAGGGTGGTTTATCGTGGAACTCAAAGTAATAGTCTATCATAGTCTGGGATTTGGAGATACAAAGTTTTGTCAAATCTGGATTGCTTGTTTAATAATTTGGAATCAACATTGAGAAGAAATGATTTTTTTAAAAAGCATCCAAATATTCATTGTATAATTCATAGAAGAAATCCTGGAAAATGTCACCATTTGAAGTCAAGCTATTTTAGACCAAATGTCCTTCAGAAATTAAAATAATATTTAAGGTTTAATTATTAATGTACAAATTTAAGAGAGGGGGGAAATGGAAACCAACCTTCTGAGCATCACTGTGGGCTATATACCCCTAATATATTATTTAATTATCAAAGCATTTTTGTGAAGAAAGTGTTAATTTCCCAATTTTATTGAGAGAACATTAAGACTCAGAGAACAATGACCATCACATAGTTTTAAAGAAAATAGTAAATCATGGATTCAGGGGAAATCCTTTCATTCTCCAAAATCCATGCTCTTGTTACTAAACCATGTTTCCAGAAAGAAGAAATATATTTAGTTGAGCTTTCAAAAGAAGAGATATAAGCAAGCTTTGTGAAATTTCGGAGAAAACCTACAAGCATCTGTCAAATCCACCACCATCCTTTATCAGAAGCATGTGTGCTGTCAACATTTTGACTTTTGATACAATCTTAGCTTACACTAAGACAGGTTCCAAAAAGACTTGAGGTAATTTGTAATCAAACTAATTTTTGTAAGGACAGTTAAAACATATGCTTTTTTCCTCTATACCTTCTTAATTCTTGGTCGTGTCTATTTACAGTCTAGAATCGCTAGATATAGTACTATACCATGTAATAGAAATGTTCAAATCCCCCTGCTATAGCAAATTTAGACTAAGACCAAAAATGAGATAAAATAAAATGAAGACAGAGCAAAAGAATAACCCAAAGGAGCAGTATCATTGTGACTCCTACTTATATCCTTTATGCAGTTTCAGAGTTACAGACGGTATTTTTAAATCACATACAGTAACTTTATTTCTATCAAATGACAATATCTATTCATCTTATGTGTTTTGAGTGCTTGGGAATAAAGAATTTAAATGAATTCTGAAGTCTCTCATCTCTTCTAACCCTCAAAAGCAGCATTTAGTGTTTCAAAGAAGAAATTAAACTCTTGGCAAAGTAGCTACTCAGGATATTCCGTTTTTTGACTTTCATGAGGCCATACTTCATTGAAGAGACATGCTTAAACTAAAAACTCCAGTAATGGATGAATGAATGAAATAACACCATAACTTAGAATACAAATGATTTTAAAGCCGCTGAGAAAATTCCAGATAATGTGGTACTAGCCTCAAACATGGTCTTCTGATCAGTTTAGTTTCACTGCCTTCCTTTTGGTTAGATAAAAATTCCACTGACGTGAGCATTGAAACTAGCATACCCAAATAGGTTTTAAATAAATAAATAAATAAATAAATAAATAAATAAATAAATACTCTCCTCTAAGATTTTGTTAATACGGAAGCAGTTTCTGTTGTTTAGTTGGCTGAATTAAATACTATTCCATGTGGTGGCAACTTTCTGAGAGAAAGAGGAGGGTTCCATTCTCGTCACATTGTTTTATTTCCCTCCTGAGCTACTATCCTTTAATGTAAAAGAAGGGGAGAATGGAAATGGAGTTAATAAGCAGGAGAGAAACGTGCATCTTAGTCATTCATTGGATTTGTGTCCTGGTTGCACCTTAATGCGAAAAAAAATTTATTTGCATAGGGCTAGATTTGTACTGCTCTCTGCTGTCCAGATAAAGTAATAGTAATGCTTTGACTATATAACCCTATTTTAGTAGTTCTAAATCTGTAGTCTCTCAATTTATGTTTTTCCCTTGAGACAGGATAAAGTATGAGGTATGAGTGCTAGAAATATAATATTAAATGACCTTAAATATGACTGGATGTAATGTACTTGGATATAGTGGTTGTAAATGGCAAGCTCATTAATATTTGCTGGAAAAAAAACAAGAGACATGCATAAGAAGTAAATCAGAAAAACTTTCTACATTAATAAGCATAAGCTTAGTTTATTTACTATGAAAAAGCATCTGGGAATACTGAAAGAATAAGACAAGAAGGGTAAAAAGAGACAAAGCCCTGAAAAGGATGTTTACCTCCTGATATACTAGAAACAACTTTCAACTTGTGGGCACGACTGTACCCCAAAATATTTACAAGAAGAGATCTTTATTGGAGTCCCTAGTAATTTGCACGTGTCTAAGTGGCTACACAGAGCATGTTTCATGTCCTACACTAAACTGTGAAGCTTCAAAAGTCTTGAAGTTTTTTAGAAATAGAAGAAAGTATATATTTTTTAAATGTTAAAAAGTACTTGAAAGATATTTAGACTGTTGAAGCTTAGGAAGCCAGATATCAGTTCTCGTTTTTCCTTTTACAGGGTATTTTACTCAATTAGCCATCTTCTTTATAAAAGGACGAATCCCCAGTGCAGCACTGAGCTGCTACAACGAGTAGCTTTCCTGAAGCCACATCTGGCACCAACGGGAGAGGCACAATTTGAAGAAGTAGACATAAGATGGCACTCTTAATCTTACTCCATCCATTATAAAAATAATTGGGCCATGGGATCGCTGATGAAGATATGCATGCTTCTTATCAAGTTTCTCCCCTGAGGGAAACGGATAGATGTGGTAAGGCTCTTGCCTCCATAAAGGTCCCAGGAATACATTATGGGCACTTAGAGGCAATAGCAAGTGGTTGGAAGCTAGATTTATTTTTAAAGGGGGTTTCAGTAGACTCTGAGCCATATGAAATTTAAAACAAAATTAGAAAGATTGTTAAACAATTTACTACCACTAATAGCAAATGATGGCACAATTTATTATACTGTTTACCTACTACCTGACATTGAATACCTCTGAAAACAAAGCGAGTGAGAAATTCTTTAAAGCAGTAGTGAGGTTGTAAGCTCCCATTTTGTGAATTAAAAACCAGGGATTTGCCTGAGGTCCACAGTATTCTAAATTTTCAAATTCTGTATTTAATGTATAGAGTGTGTAGGCGGCACCATCCTAATCACTGGAAAAAGACATTGTGATGAAAAATTATATAAGTGATGAAAAATATAAGAAAAATAATGTGGGATTCATTATATCCCATTGTCAATGAGAAGGGAAATTCTCCTGTATTTCCAAAGTAAAATTGAGCTGGATGTATCAAAATAAACAATGAATAGAAAGAAGACAGCAACTGAAAATATGACTTGTATATATAATTATTATTATTATTTGACCATGACATCTGAACTTCAACTTACACTAATACTCTTATGGCATATCCATCCTGAGATATAATTAAATTCTATTGGGTATTGAATTTGGATCTGTCATAACAGAGGCAGGACATCACTTCTGTATACTTACACAAAAATTGTGTGATAACATTCATAATATTAGTAAATATCAGATCTAATTCTTGTTCTATGAAGCCCTATCCCAAATGATAAATATAGACAAATACCATCAAAAAGTATTTTCTAAAATAGGGATTGGCAATGGCTGCAAACTCGAATTGGTAGAGGTAAATGAAAACTCCCTGGGGCAAAAGACTTCTAACATTACAGTAAATGTACTCTTCAATGAGTATAGATTTCTACCTAAGATTTTGTTTAAGTGTTTCTTCAAATTGCCCACCTGATGTCCACTCTCTTGTTTCTTTTAAGTTGTGCAGTGTTTCAAAACCAAACAAGAATGAAAGAATGAGAAGCAAAGGAAGTTGAGTAGGTATATCTGACTATCTCTGTATCTATGCTAGATTTATCCATTGCTACATTTTAGTTGATTATAAAACCCATGGATAACAAGGGATTTATCAGGCTTCACTCACATTCCATTTTGGTGGTTCCTCTAGGCAGTCTGGTCTTCTGTCAAAAATGATAACTTCCTTATGTTTGGGTTGCCCACAAAGAACAGGCTTGGAAAACAGACTCCTATAAATAATCTGTGGCCTCCATAAAATCCATTTAACTTTGTGAAAGTATAATTTGCAAAAAGTAAAAAAACAAAACAAAAACCCTAAGAAACAAACAGACAAACAAAAAAAACTCTCCACTCAGTGCCAAAATTTGGATTTCTAGTAACATTCTCTAATAGAAAGAAAGAACTGATTCTTGGGTTGGAAAAGATGATACATAAGATGAGCCTGGAGCATCTTGTAGTGCCAGAAAATAAAGAAATGCTCATATACTGACACACACACACAAGGTATGTCAAAGGACATGAGAGTGAACTGAAAGGGGTCCCAATGACCAACCTAAAACAACTTGAGCAAATAATGTAACATTGGATTATAATCCAAGTTATAAAATAAATATCTGTGAATCCATAGTAATACAAATAAATCATTAAATAAATAAACACATGCAAGAATAGAAAAATTTCCTAGGCAGCATTCCAATAATTTTGATTGATACTCTTGCTAAAAAAGTGGAGCCTAACTCTCTAGTCCTTATGTGTGGGCTGCAAAGCCTTCCGAAAAGTACAATATGAAAAAGGGAGAGGACTAGCTACTGGGGGAGAAACCTGACAAAAACTACCTCTGTCAGGTGATTAAGGTCAACAACACTGGTAAATGATGCTGATAAAATGAACCCTTGGTATGATGTGATGGCAGGGTCACTCTACCTCAGTAGTCTTCCTCCCAGTAACCTATAACCCCAGTGTTACGAGAAAATCATCAAATACCAATTGAAGGACATTCTACAAGATATCTGACTAAGAGTCCTCAAAATTGCCAAGGTCATTATTAACAAGGACAGTTGTCACAGTCTAGAGGTCCCTAGGAAGACATAATCATTACATGTAATATGTATCCAGTATGAGATCCTGGAAAAGGAAAAGAGCATTACTGAAAAACTAAGCAAATCTGAATAAAGTATGAACTTTAGTTAGTAATAATATTTCAAAAACAGTTCATTGGTTGTGACAAATGTACCATACTAATGTAAGGTTTTTACGAGGTTAAAGTGACTGAAGTGGATATGGAAATTATCTTTCCTAACTTTGTGACCTTTTTGTAACTCTAAAACTATTGTAAAATAAAGTTATTAAAATATTAAAAAAAAGACTAAAAAGTGCAAATTGAGGTTGTGTCAGACTTAATTTGCTCATAAATGAAGGACCCACAAGGTGGTAAAGCTGGTTCAGAGGGAAAGATGAAAGTATTTATAGTCACTGAAAGAAGTTAAGTTTGAATAAGATTTTTAATTTAGATAAAAACTGATGTATGTCCTACAAAGTAATAAAACTGTAAATTCTGAGGGTTATTTTTTCTATAAATCATTTACATCTTTACTGAATGAAGTTGGACAAGAATTACTTGCATGGCAATTGTCTTTTTACAAGTTGACGTCTTTCTTTAAACGTCTTTCTTTACAGAGCTGTGAAATATCCCAATCAGTAGAAAAAAGTAAGTCAAATAAAGGCACACACTTAAAGAGTCACATAAAAGATATGAAAGATCCCCTTGCCTATTTTCATGTTTGATAATTTCCCAAAACAATTTACACTGCTTGATTTGATTGCATAGACAGAAATGATGTATGGCCAGTTTCTTGCCCGCAGTAGCATTATATCTTACAGTGCAATTTTTGAAAGGCACAGAAATTATTTCACAATTTTTTTTAGACTTTTTCGCCTGGAGCATGAGTCATCATTTTCTTTTTAAGCGTTTAAAACAAGGTGGTGTCATCTCAGAAACAAGAAAAATATGTTCTACACGTGAATTTAGTAATAAAACACTAACATCTAATAAGTAATCCATTAACAGTGTCTTCCTTTAACCTTCTTGAAATAAAAAATTGTGTCCAGAATATATAATTTTTTAATTGAAAATATATTGTTTAGAAAACCTAAGTGTTACCTGAGCTAGCACTGGTAATTACTAATTGGTTTGCACTGAAGGATAACACGTGTAATTCTGTAGAACACAGTTGTAGTAATTCTCAGAGCTTTGTTTAACTCTGTGTGGTCCACCAAACTAAACAGGTAATATGAGAAGAGAAAGCATAGAAACAATACATTACATTTTTTAAATGTTTGGAGAAAGTTGCCTGAGAGCTGACAATTTCTAGATATAAGAAAATATTCCAAAACTGAGTTTTTTCAGGGAAGTTCTTAAAGGTCAAGCACTACCTTTTCCTGATCTAAAAATGTATGTCAGTTATTTTGTGACAGATATGTATTGTCCAGGCAAAACTATGTGTGTCTAACTGAGCCTGCAGGTGACCAGTTGCAGGTGCAATTGAGTGGCTAATTTATACTTTTGGCATAACATTCCAGTGGCTAATTATGCATTTAGTTGCTTGTGGGTGCAATTTAGTTTAGTTTTGTTTTGTTTTGTTTTGTTTGCAATTTTTATGCTGTTAAGTGATTGTAGGCTCTAACCTTAAACTCATTTGGAAGGAGGCTGTGACTGAAAGGTCACCTTCAAAATCCAAAAAAAAATTGGCCACTATAGTAACTGGAGAAACAATCTGTAGATTACTGAATTTTACAAATTTGTCAACATGTGGAAGGAAATACAATTAAAAGAATAAAGGGATTAAAGGAACCACATGGAATGACATAATTTCATTTATTGGCAGGCATATAATTTCATCTTTACAGTTCAAAATACATTAATTATTGTCTGGAAAAATGAATGAATTGGAGTACCAAAGACCTATGTCCCTGCTGAGTTCTTAAAGTCAGTCTTAGTAAAAGAATGAGAAAGACTGATAGCTCTGTTATGAACATTATAAATTTTATGGATGTGGCAAAATGAAAATTAGTAAAAGTATATGGATATTATTATCTTAATTAAAAATAGGTTTATTTTTATCTTTTTCTATTTACTAAGGAATTTACCAGTTTCAGGGCAACTGGGTTGCTCATTGGGTAACTGAGCCTTTGGCTCAGGTCATGATCCTGGAGTCCAGGGATTGAGCCTTGTATCCCTCTCCCTGCTCAGCGAGGAGTCTGCTTCTCCATCTGCCCCTCCCCCTACTCATGCTCTCTCTCTCTCTCTCCCCCCCCAAATAAATACATAAATAAATAAATAAATAAATAAATAATCTTTTTTTTAAAAAAAGGAATTTACCAGGTTGGGGAAATCAGTCGCCATTTCTATGTGACTAGACCTCTCTGATTTTCTATTTTAGATGGTAATTTCTGGGTGCTCAGATGTATTTCCCATTTGATTATCTAATTAATAAATAGGCAAAGATATAGCCATTCTGTTATAAGCTTATCTCTTTAACTTATTCATGGAACTTTGTACAATAGTCATTTAGAAAAAAAAAATCCCCTTGGCCCTTTGAATGGAGATAGTATTTAAAGCTGTCATTGTTGGTGTCATGTATAAGAAGAATCAATTTGGGGTACTGGCAGGTCAATATCAAAATGGAATAACTACTATTGTATATGCAATATACTATTCCTTTGTCATCTTTAATTTCCTTTGTTTAAATTGTGTTTTTCTTATAAATAATTAAAGGAGAAACTATCTGATTCTGAAATGGGTAAATCAATTAATGATTGCTTCAGAGTATTTATGCATGTTAGATTCACAAGCAAATGCCAATCAATACGGAGAGACTATCAGTTACCTCATTTTGATATGTTAGAGAACAGTAGCTATTTGCTTTATGCTTATGAAATTAACATTCTTCAAGTTTATAGATACACATTATGAAGATACATCTATTGCAAGGGGTTTTTCAATTATCTTCTGATGAGATAGACTATGTAGTTTTAGGGGGAAACTGTAATATTTTATATAATAAAGAAAAGTATCCTAAAGATAACTGATCCTCTAGAAGAGGGAAAAGATGGCTTCCTTCCTTATCCTTTCAACTTATGCCCCAATCTGATTAAATAGGGATATTCATGCAAATGATAAAAATACAAAGGAGTTGTTTATTTTTTTAAAAAAAACAATGCAGTGACTTTTTTTTTAAGATTTATTAGAGAGAGCACAAGCAGGGGGAGCTGCAGAGGGAGAAAGAGGTGGAGAAGCAGGCTCTCTGTGGAGCAGGGACCCCGATGCGGGGTTTGATCCCAGGACCCTGGGATCATGACCTGAGCCGAAGGCAGACGCTTAACCCACTGAGCCACCTAGGCACCCCAAAGTTGTTTAAATGTGTAAAACTTTTTCTTTTTTTCGATAAGCATGGTTAGGTTTTGTTCCACTGATTCCCTGTGTTCAAACCTCTTCCACAAAATAAGGCTGCCTGCCTGTTCTGACACCATTCTCTCACTTCTAAGCTTCTATATTACAGACTATGCAAACACAACTGTCTGAAGTTGTTTTAAAAAAAATCCTACTGTACATGCTTTGTATAGTCTGATATAAAAATGCTGGTATTCTTCCCTGAAGGTATTGATTTCAGTGTTTATTTTCAGTTTGGCATTTGCAAATTACTACCTGAAGATCTGCTCCTTAAACTTCTTCTGACTTTCCAACTCAGCAACTAAAATATTGAGTATGGAATCTAACAACCTCATAGGTATGTTGGGCATTTCATAGAATAACATGATGCCTGACATATGATAAAGCTCAAAAATATATCTTGAATTTGATTGAGATGTAAAATTTGAAGAAAATTGAAGTTCAAAAATGAAATTGAAGTATTATCTGAAGCATGAATTATCTTTTTAAACATAAACAGTAAAGTTTTGCTTCAACTACTCTGACACACACACAGATGCTCTTCTTGATCAGACTTTCATAGGATTAGCATATATAGTTTCTAATTTTCAGAGACTTCTGTGATCTCCCATAAAGGGGCTTGATCAATAGCATGGAGTCATGGCCTGTTAATTTTGGTTGAGCACCCACTCCCCACCACATCCCCCTTTTTTCCCTCATGGAAATGTCAGGGAAACTGAGTAAGGTTTTTTTATTAGGAAATAAATATCGAACCCTTATTATATACCAGACAAGCATCATGCCTCTGCCAGAAGAAGAGGGTAAGGTGAGGCCTTGACCTCAAGCTTGTAGAATGCAGGTGAAACAAATAACTGACTTGGTCATTTTAATTTGGCACATGTTGGAAGTGCCATGTTGGAAGTGCCTTATCGGGACACCATATAATCTGATAAATAAATAGAAAATCCCAACTCAGGTTCACAAAAGGTTTTGAGAGGGTAGATATTTAAGCAGAGCTGAAAGACCAGAGTTGGTTCAAGATGAGGAAGGGAGAGGAATTAAATTGTAGGATGTAATGCTGGCATGGGGAGATCCACAGATCTGTAAAGAGTATGGCTCATTATGGCGCATGCAATTAATTCTGAATAGCTGGTCCAGAGTAATTAAGGAGGAAGAGAGCTATGGGAGAAGAGTCTGAAAAGAGGGCAGGGAGGGGATCCTGGAGGATTTATATACTCTGCTGAAGATTTGTTTTATTGTAAAAATAAAAGTAGTAATTGAATAATGTTAAATGAAATCCTAGCAATAACTGATGAGAACCAGGAAAAAAAAAATAGGACCTGGTTAAATAGGCAAGCATACAAATAGAAACACAGTGATAATCTGGAACTATTTAGCAAATAGAATGAAGAAGACTTGAAAAATGATTAAAATTTGAATAAACAGAGATAGGAACCTATATTAACAAATTTCTCGATTTCTGACTCAGGTGACATGGGGAATGGTGATGCAATTCTTTATGGAGGGGAAGCAAGAAGAGGAAACAGATCATGAAAGGTATTAAGGATGAGTTCAGCTTGGTACATTTCCATTTGAGAGCTTGCAAGGTCATCTAAGTTTTAAGGAAGGGATTATGTTTGGAGTAGCTTAAACAAATATGTAATAGGAAACCAAAAGAGGCTTTTGAATTGAAGGATTATTTGATAAAGTTTCTGATATAGGGCAAACTTTTAGTATAAAGAATGTAGGATTAACATCAGAAAGTTTCATTATTCTGAGGCAATGCAGTATTTAATATATAGGAAAAAATGTAAAACATATGTGACAAGAGCTCAGGTCTTATCATCAACCTCTGTCTGTTCTCCTAGTGCTGGTTCCAGTCAGACAGCTTCTTCTTCTATTGTCCACGCTGTACCCCCAACACACTTTGCTATTCTAATGTTTAGAATGCTCCCCACTTCCTTATGTTTATGCAGATTTTATTTATTTATCAGCCCAACTCAGGTCTTATCATGTCTATGATAGCTCAGAAGTTATTTACACTGTCATATAATGGCATTATGTATTTAAATCTCATTTTATCAACTAAGATGTTAAGCCATTAGGGGCCTTCTTAAATTTCTTTGTATCCTCTTTAATGACTTCATGGGTCTAAACATCTAGTAAGTCCCAGTAAATATTTGTCAATTAAAAGAAATATTGGACTGATTGCCTAGAAATGGAAACTTAATGGATATAAACTTAATGGATATAAAGGGGATCTCTCCCAAGATGAAACACTTTATCTCACAAATTTGACGATAACTTGGGAGTACATTCAAATCTTTATGAAATGATAGGAAGTATTTTGCTAATCATTTAGAAAACCATTGCTTGAGGACTTTTAGTTGTGACAGACATGAGAGAATCAGTGCAGCTTCCAGAGAGGCTGACAAGGTAGTAATGGAAACAGGAGTATAGAGGACACCTCAGTGTTTTTGTATTCCAAAAGATAGTCCTCTTCAAGAATAGCACTAAAGGAGATGTATAAAGTGGAAAGTCTAGTGACATGCTCCTAAGATGAGTGACTGCTTATCTTTTATAGTTTTGTATCATTGCACTCATTTATTGTTATAAGTCATGCTAGGAAGGGAGGAACTAGTTTCTTTTCTTTACTTGGAAAGCTGAATCTTTTTGCAGCTTGCCCAGGGTCACAAACCACTGAAAGAACAGAAAATCAAAAGTGGTCTTTTGTGCCACTGTCTGCAATGAGTGACACTTCCATTTGTGCCTCCACATGGAGGTATAGTTAGTAACATAAGGGTAGAAAAAAGCATGCCTTTTGTAATTACATAATCCAACTGATTAACAACATAAACATTTTTGGGTTTTGGATTTTCATTTTTTTTAAATAAATGTGTTCCTAAAGCTAAAATCATTTTTGCTTAGGTCGTGGCTGAAGTGTATTTTTTATAATCCAAATTATGAAGTACTAAAAAATAAGAGGTTGTAATGGAAATGAAGACAGACCTTTAATATAAATGGTACAGTTTTCAAGAACATGTCCCTAGCTTCAAACAGAGTAACCAAAGATCTCTTAAAATTTATGAATATATTAATAATCTATATTTCATATTTTATATGTATAAATACTAAACTGGGAATCTCTAACTAGAATAAAATGATTTAAAAACCAGATGAACTTGGATTATAACAAACAGGGCAAATAACTAGGCATATATAATATTTTAGATTGCTGGTTTCTTTTCATTATAGTTATTATTTCTAGGGTCATCCTAAAGTAAAACATGTACCACATTTATTCTTTCAGTACTTGTATTTGTTTTGTTTTGTTTTGTTTTTTTAAAGATTTTATTTACTTATTCATGAGAGACAGAGACAGAGACAGAGGCAGAGGGAGAAGCAGGCTCCCAAGGAGCAGGAAGCCCGATGCGGGACTCGATCCCAGGACCCTGAGATCATGACCTGAGCCGAAGGCAGATGCTTAACCATCTGAGCCACCCAGGCGCCCCAGTACTTGTATTTGAATCATCTACAACCAATGACAGATTGGAAGGATTGCAAGAATCTGTTAAAGTGAGGACAGAATTAACTAAGGAGAAAAGTCTTTTTCAAAGCACTATTTAGAAAAAAAAAGTATAATTAAAAACAATGATAAACATAATTGTTATTTGTTTTATAGAAACTTTGTCCTTGACGTTCTCTTTCCTTTAGACTCAGTATATAAAGTGAAGAATTAAAATATAATGAATAAGAAATAAAATAGTCATTTCTTGAAGGACCACGTTTTTTGATATTTATATTTGCCTATAGATTTGATGTTTAATCAGAGAAAACCATGATGGTTTTAGCAAACAGTGATTAAATGCTATTAAATGAGAATATCAGTAATGAAGGTTTGTGGAAGATCATATTTTATTAGCAATGATTTCCATATGAACTCTGATGTGACAGAATGATTGCATGAAACTTGCTCCATAGAATTTCCATTTCACATGATTTTACTCCTGATCTACTTTGTAGCCCACTTAGTCAGTTTTTCAAATGCTGCAAGATGAGGCTTTCCAGGTGACATGAGTCTCTAGAAGGCATTCGGCAGTGTTTGGGAGCCATGGAAAGTGAGGTCTAATATAGGTTGTTGTATTTGGTGATTAGCACAATATTGTTTACTGTGAGAACAGTTGAAATAATGTAAAAGAAACTAAGGAGTTAGGACAGTGTAGTTTAAGTACCCGACATTAAGGTTTTGATTGCCAAGGAATGCATTTCAAAAGACATTGATCTTTTTTTTAAATTTTATTTTATTATGTTATGTTAGTCACCATACATTACATCATTAGTTTTTGATGTAGTGTTCCATGATTCATTGTTTGCATATAACACCCAGTGCTCCATTCAGTATGTGCCCTCCTTAATACCCATCACCAGGCTAACCCATTCCCCCACCCCCCTCCTCTCTAGAACCCTCAGTTTGTTTCTCAGAGTCCATAGTCTCTCATGGTTCGTCTCCCCCTCCGATTCCCCCCCTTCATTTTTCCCTTCCTACTATCTTAAAAGACACTGATCTTGAATAAACATATTGCCTGCTATGTATAACCACCAGCAAAACAACTAGATCAGAAATTAGGCTGCCCCCACCTAAGAAGTTCCCAGTTTTAGAAAGCCCCGAGTAACCAAGATAATTGACTTCTTGAGTAATCCCTTTCTCCACTCTAATTCCTGCTTTTATGCTTTATTATTTTTATTTTTTAAACATTTGTTTATTTTTCAAAATTTTTTGTGTTTTTTTTTTTTTTTTGATCATAGTTGATAGAGTGTTACATTAGTTTCAGGTGTACAACTTAGTGAATTGAGAAGTCTGTACATTATGCTATGTTCACCACAAGTGTAGCTACCATCTGTCTCATTATATCACTATTACATATCATTGACTATATTCTTTGGTGTGCCTTATATTCCTGTGACTCATTCATTCCATAACTAGAAGCCTCTATCTCTTCTCCCCTTCACCCATTTTGCCCAACTTCTCACTCATCTTCTCTCTGGTAGCCATCAGTTTGTTCTCTGCATTTATAGGTCTAATTCTGCTTTTTGTTTGTTTATTCATTTGTTTCTCCTCCTCCTCGTCCTCCTCGTCCTCCTCGTCCTCCTCGTCCTCCTCGTCCTCCTCCCCCTTCTCCTTCTTCTTCTTCTTCTTCTTCTTCTTCTTCTCCTTCTTCTTCTTCTTCTCCTTCTTCTTCTTCTTCTCCTTCTTCTTCTTCTTCTCCTTCTTCTTCTTCTTCTCCTTCTTCTTCTTCTTCTTCTTCTTTTTCTTCTTCTTCTTCTTCTTCGATTCCATTGGTATTTATATTTCTCAGGCTACTTATTTCACTTAGCATAATACCTTCTAGGAGCATCCACGGCTCAAATAACACAATCTCATCCTTTTTATGGATGCATTATTCCTATGTACATGTGTGTATATATGATAGGTTATCTCCATGTTTGGCCATTGTAAATAATGCTGCAATAAACATAGGGGTACATATATCTTTTCAAATTAGTGTTTCATTTTCTTTGGGCAAATATCCAATAGGGGAATTAATGTATCATACGATATTTCTATTTTTAATTTTTCAGGAACCTCCATTCTGTTTTCCATAGTGTCTGTACCAATTTACTTCCCACAGTAGTGTACGAGGGTTCCTTTTTCTCCACATCCTCAACACTTGTTATTTCTTGTCATTTTGATTTTAGCTATTTTAACAGGTATAAGGAGACATCTCATTGTGGTTTTGATTTGCATTTTCCTGATGATTAATGATGTCGAGCATCTTTTCATGTGTCTATCAGCAATCTACCACCAAATATAAAAATAAACTCAAAATGGATTAAAAAGCTAAATATGAGACCTGAAACCATAAAAATCCTAGAACACAACACAGGCAGTAATTTCTCTTATATTGGCCTTAGCAAGGTTTTCTAGACTTGTCTTCTAAAGCAAGAAAAACAAAAGAAAAAATAAACTACACCAAAATAAAGTTTTCATAGCAAAGAGACCATCAACAAAAGAAAAAGGCAACCTACTGAATGGGAGAAGATATCTGTAAATGATATATGTTATAAGGGATTAATATCCAAAATATATAAGGAACTTATACAGCTCAACACCAAAAACGAACAAACAAAAAACTGATTAAAAAATGGCCAGAGGATCCGCTCTGCTGCTTTAAATTTGCCAATAGAGAGTGAACCCAGAACACTAGACAGTTCACCCTTGAAACCTAATAAAGACAGAGCCCAGGTCTGAGGGAAGTGTCTGTGGCAGTTTGCTAAGAGTAATACCAGCCACGCAAATGCCTGAGGCATGCCCAGCCTATAGCATTACTACCAGTAGACTGGGATTTACATAACATGTAGGCAGTAATTAGGTAAATGCAATCATTGTGTTCTGCTGCTTCCCAAGTTTAGAAATGAAATGCAAGAAAAGGTAGCTAGAGGGAGAATGATGTCAAGGCAAATATTGTGACTGCTTACATTATCACTTTCATTTCACAGGGGTAGAGGTGTGGCCCTAACTATCTTTTTACTGGTCAAGAGGAAAGTAACAATGTCAGATGCAAATTAGGATCACTCTATCCCTTAATATCTAGAGAAGATAAACTAAGTCCAATACCATACTCCATGGAAAATACAAGGTAAATTCTCAGGCGATTTATATTCTCATGTCACCTCTGGTTCTGAGTTTCTGCTTTGATTGTTTAAGTATACAGAGATCTCATTATCTTGCAACTGCTGCTCCTTTCCCAGGACACAAAATAAAATATTTGCTTATGGTCTTTGTGCCTGTAGGACACACAGTTTTGAAACTTATGTCTTGTAGCAATACAAATAACTTAAAATGGAGTATTTCATATCCTAGCTTTTAAAAGGACAAAATTTGGTTTCTAATCTCTTTGTATTTCTCCATCTGACCCTCTAATTTTTCTTTTTTTTCTATGTCACTAGATGAAAAACAAACAAAAAACAAAGAAAATAAATAAATTCCAACAATTTTTATTTATCTGGTTAAGCAGAGTAACCCAGCGCTCTTTTAGTTTTGGTATTTCCTATGAGGTTCTAGTCTCTGACCTGAAGCCTGCCTTTTCATACACAAAAACTTCTGTTTTATAAACAGAGGTAGTTCTTTCTTAGAAGAATCTGATACCAGGGGAAATATCAAGTCCATAAAACTATTCTTACCACTAATTTTAACCAACCCTTCATATTGAATTATCATCTCCTGTCTTGAATTTTCAAGTGTCACATCTCACAACTAAAGGCACCACAGGTGGGCAAGTGATCCATAACTCCTTGTCTTCCAAGCAATTCTTATTAAGTGCCATTATTTTACACCTTATAGTCCCTGGGTACACTGAAAACTACTTGAGGTCAGGAATCCAGCAATATTCATACATCAACATAAAGAGCACAATAGGGTTAACAAGTCAATATGGAATGGATATGCAAATATCATAATCAGGAAGGGAAGGCAGGAGTTATATAGTGGCCCCATAACTGTACTCTCTTTAGGACATGGACTGACTGTATCTCTTTCTATATATTACATCACATGTATTACAGGAAGTGTGGCATAAACACTCACATCATCTCCTCAGTCTGAGGAATTTACAACTTCCCTGAGTCAGCAGTTGCATTTCTCTCGTTGGCTCTATCTAATATTCCATTAGAACTCTAAGCAGTCTTTTTTACTCTTCACTTATTTCATCCCCTGATCTGTGATTGGTCTTTTAAGAAGTAGATTGAAATATATTGTAATGTACACAATAGGATTTTGGAGGAAAGGGACACCACAATTACAAGCAGGTAAATAATGTGAAATCAACCCAATACACTTGAAAAAGAGAAAGAATAACGTGTGTAGTGTTCTTGATTCTAAGTGACTCTACATTTGATGAATTTATGCCCCAGTGTAATATGGGATTTCTGGTTCTCCTATTTTATCAGTTCTCATAGTTGCCTTTCACCTCCTTAATGTCAGCATTTCTCCAAATTAACTATGGTGTTAATCCGATGTTTATAAAAAGCTCATTCCTCTAAGGCATGTAACCCATGCATCACAGCATGAAGTGCAGATCATGTAGAGAAACCATCTGTGCAGAAATGGGTGTTTATTATATTGGTCGTAAAAAGTTTGTATTTATTATGCATGAAATGTTGAATAATTTGAAATGGATTTTAGATAAATACCTAAATACAAGAGAACTATCACATGGCATTGCCAAATAAAGAAATAGTGATTAGGTATAACAATAAGAGAAAAACAACTGTTTGTGTTGGTATCAAATATGGATTCCCCGAGAGATTTTCAAGTAGGATTCAAACCAAACACAATTTTTGCTTTGTGTATTGAATTTCCAGCAGAATCTCTAGGGTAAATATACTCTTCAATGTAACACTATATTCCTCAATCCTTTTCTAAAGATAGTCATTTTGAAGCTCTATGATAAAAAGTTTCTTCATGTTATGTTGTGTATGTGTGTGTGTGTGTGTGTGTATCCACACATGGGTAGGGATTAATTTGATAACTATTTTAAACAAAACCCTTCTGAGTCAAAATCCTACCCATTTAAAACAGAAGATATTTAGAGCAAGATTATCTTCCTGTGTTTGTTTGTTTTAATAGTGATTTGATACTCATGCCTGTGAAACACTGATTTAGGGGATGCTTCTGATTTTGGTGGCAACAAGGAGTGAAGGGCTAATGATTATTGAGTTTGGATAAAATACTGTTTTAAATGAAAACCAAGCTGTTTGGAGTGAAATAGGCCTGAAACCTATAACTCTGTTTATGATGAGAAAGAACCCAGCCACAACCACATTACTGTCCTGTAGCTTGCTGTAATATAATTACGGGGAGAGTGGTGTTTTTAGTGAGTTAAGTAAATTTTTAGAGTGCCTTAGCACATATCTGATGTCTTGTACTGAAAAAACAATGTGGTTTAGAAGGAAGATAAGGGTGATGGGCAACAAGACAGAGTTTGAATTTGCCTGGAGGTTATGGAAAGGAAGAAAGGATTCATTCTCCTTTATTTATATCACCACTGTTTATGTTCTGTCTCAGACATGATGTTAGTTTAATTTTGATGTATTGTTAAATCTTAACATTGCCATCGAAAACTGAATCTATCCTCTTTCCCATAAGATATCATTATTCCTGGATGTCACACTTCTCTCCTCTTACTGCCAGTGCTATGATTCTTCTCTCGTTGCCCAAGCTCAAAACTGAAACCTCTTATTCTCCTAGTCCCCATTCTCATCCACATCTCATTTATCAGTAGGTCTAAAAATTCTATGTCCATTTTAAATTTGGCCTGCCTCTCCACATCCTAAATAGCTGTCCATCTCTGTTACGTTCCTAGCTACTATATACCAACTTATCTGTACCTCCCTGTGCAGAGACTATCCTCAGGTTTCCTTACAATTTGTTTGTCAACTTTTGCTTGATGTATCATTCTCAGGATTTTTCATGATGTTCTGCTGTTCAAAACCAATAATAATTCTTAGTTGTTGTATGTCACATTTGTCTTCAAGACTCTTCAGTATAAGTTAGCCATCCTAATTTTTCCTTTTTACCATGTGTGAAGTATCTCCCCTATCACAGGGCAGCTTCCTCACCTTCAATAGAGCATGTGCCATGCACTATATGTACCTTTAGGCAAATTAAGCTGAAGTAAAGTTCATGGAATTAACTTCTCAAATTGTTATGATTTCACAAAAGAGTGAAGAAGATAGGGTTTACTCTTTACACTTTACTTTTTTTTAAGAATTTAAGCAATATTAGTTTTTATCTTCCTAGACTGAAGCATATTACTAATCTACTAAAGTTTAACATTTCTTTCAACATGTTTCAATATTAATATTTTAGAATTTTTAAACTAATCATTTATTCAACAAATATATATTGATCGCCTGCTATATGCCAGGTACTTTATCTGAATATAAGTAGTACGTATAGAGAAGCTTACATTTCAGAAGAAAACAAAAGTAGATAAGCAAACAATCAAGATAATTTCAATAGAAATAAGTCCGAAGAGAGAGTAAAAGAAATGGATATAACAGAGAGCAGTAATGGTGGAGGAAAGAAGTGGGTATCTTCAATGGAGTAGTCTATTAATTCGCCCCTGAAGAGAGGACACTGACCTGATGTTCAATAGGAGTCAACCTTACAGAGATCCGAAGAAAGTCCATACCGGACAAAGACAACAAACATGTTATCCAACCTCATTGGCCTTCTCTCTCTTTCTGAACATGATACAGAGATGAAAAGGAATTCCAAGACAGAGTCTTGAGACGTGTCAACATTCAGAATTTGATGGTATGCAAAGAGGAGGCAATGGGGAATAAGAAGGAGAGATGGCGAGATAGGAAGAAAATCAGAGTAGTATGTAGTTATGGAGATCACAATCCAAAAATACCTCAAGAAAACAGGGAGTGTCCAATCATGTCATCTGCTGCTTAGAGGTGAGGTGAAACACAAACCAAAATAAATATTGGATAGTACAACATGAATGTCACTGATGACTGACAAACAGAAGTTTCTCTGAATCAGAAAACATAAAGTGGGAAGACTAGAGGCTGTAAGAAAGCTGAGACATTGACTGTACACAACTTGATCTCTGTTTGGGACATTTTGCTGGTAAGGAGATAAAAGAATTTTCAAAGTAAATAATGTGGTCAAGAGAAACCTAAAAATAAAATAGATTGTATGCTATTGGGAATGACTCTGAAGACAGGGAAGAATTGGTAATATAGAACAGAAACAATGTAATTGCATAACCAAGGTATTCAGTGTTCTAGAGGAGATGGAACCCAGAAATCAAGAAAATTGAAACTTGTGGCAGAGAACAAGAATAAAGGAATAATTAATCACTACAGATGTAGGTTGTCAACTCACTTAATTGTAAGAAGATAAGGACTTTTCTCAATTTCTTTCTTTATATATATAGTGAAATATGAGGCAAAATCATCAGCTGAGAGAATGCATGGGGGATTGAATAACGGTTTGGTAAGGAATAGGTGGTATGAAATAGCCTTCTCAGAGATTGGGAAGAAAAGCTCACCAGAAAAATATATATGTGGACTGCTGACAGTGTTGAGTGGTCATAAGAGATTCATGATTATGAATTTCAAGTGAGACTAGCCAGCACTGTTGTGTCATTTTTCTTTAGAAATATTGACCTACAAGTGGGGTTGTGCACAGAGTTGAGATTTAAGACAGAGATAACAGAAGAGAGTTGTTTTTCTTGAAATATGGTATCCTGATGAATATAAAATATTCCAAATTCTAAAATCCCACATTTGATGTATTTTACATTTCAGTTCCAGTGATCATCCTCATATAGTTGCACTTTTAACTCCAACAGACATCATTAAAAAATAATCTGATAAAATCTGCATGTAATTATTGAGGTCAGTCATTCAAAACATTTATGCACCAAAACACAATTTAAAGAACCAACAGGGGGCACCTGGGGTGCCTGGGTGGTTCAGTGGGTTAAGCATCTGCCTTCGGCTGAGGTCACGATCCCAGGGGCCCGGGATTGAGCTCCTCATGGGGGCTCCCTGCTCCGTGGGGAGCCTGATTCTCCCTATCCCTCTGCTGCTCCGCCCCTGCTTGTGCTCTCTCTCTCTCTCTCAAATAAATAAATAAAACCTTAATAAAAAAATAAAGAAGCAACAAAATTCTCCAAAAGACCCCATGATTTAAAAGATACCATTTACTATAAATAATTTTATTCTAAATTGTATTAATTTAATTTAGTTTAAAGTGTATATAGAATAGGGGGGCCTGGGTGGGGCAGTCAGTTAAGCATCCAACTCTTGGCTTTAGTTCAGGTCATGATCTCAGGAACGTGAGATTGAGTCCTGTGTCCAGCTCCGTGCTCAGCGCAGTCAGCTTCACATTCTCTCTCCCTCTGCCCCTCCTGCTCATGATCTCTCTCTCTCAAATAAATAAATAAATAAGTCTTTTTAAAAATGTGCATAGAACATACTTCGATTGTGTATCATTGATGCCATAATGGATTTCATAATATGGGAACTTGCTGAAATAACTTCATCTTTTACAATAATGAATTTCATTAAAAATATTGTAGTATAAAAATCCTAAGATAAATAAAAAACATTTTTTTAAAGATTTTTTTATTTATTCATTTGACAGAGAGAGACACAGAGAGAGAGGGAACACAAGCAGGGGGAGTGGGAGAGGGAGAAGCAGGCTTCCTGTCGAGCAGGGAGCCCAATGTAGGGCTCAATCCCAGGACCCTGGGATCATGACCTGAGCCGAAGGCAGACGCTTAACGACTGAGCCACCCAGGCACCCCAGTAAGAAATATTTAAAAAATAAAATAGTGGTGATACAAGAGAGCAATTTTTAAAATTGACTTTAGCAATACAACTTTTAAATAAATACTATAGAAGAAACAAATTATTATTAGCACACAATTTTAAACTTGCGAAGAAAAAAAAAATCCCAACTAAATATAGTATTTGAACTTGAAAAAAAATTATTATGGGATTGATAAAAGATATGTTTCATGAAATCATAACCCTACTGCTGATACAGCATATCTTGTTTCCAAAACTGCATTTTGAATGAGCCTGAAGAATAGTTTCTAAGTGCATAAGCAAATTGTTTTCACTGTTTGCTAATTTTCCTCTTGTGTTGTGGAGGAGAGTGACTTAGATAATTGATTTTGAATGCCAGAAGAGTTTGCCTGCTGGTCTCCAACAAAGAATTCAGTTAAACAAACCTAAAGAGCATGATTTCTAGCTGAAGATGGATTTTTATTTATCCCCTATATTTATCTTTTATTTATTGATCTAATCTATATAAATCAAATCTTTACCTAAGGGCTACAGAGTTCTTGCACACTATGGAAATTCAACGTTCAACCTGAAGTCAATTCTCAATTATTCAGTGGCTGGTTCTCCAGTCCAGGGCAAGGATAATTCATGCCTCTGGCTGCTTCTCCTCTCACTGCTTGCATTTTGGCTGCTTTGCTTACTGTGATTTTTCTCCCTTAGAGGATCAACAGTGATGCAATGCCAGGTGCTTCACTCTGACAACCTCACCTTCAAATTTTAAACTTCCAGCTTTTAACCAAATCAATATTTTGGTTAACAGTTTTACCTTTGATGTCACATGCTTTCTCTGTCTCACTTATTTCCCAATTTATAGCCTGATGCAAATTAGCCACATGCCTGAATACAAGAACCAGATTGCTGTGTTTATAACTCCTGTGCTTGCCCTAGCATGGATACTATAGACTGTTAACAATCCCTTTCTTCTAGAATCTGCCACTTTTAGTAAATATTTTAGGACTGTTCTTTGTACCTCTATATTATTAGTTATTTTAGTAGCATATCCACCAATTATTTGGTGAATGATATATAACTAGAAAAATTAAAAATTAAAATTCTTACACTATCCCATTCTACTGTTATTGGCAAACATTTATTTATTGGACTTTCTGAAATGCATAAAAATAGTAATATTTCATAGTTGATATTAAACATGCTATTTCCTGCCTTCAATATATATGGTATATATAAGAACTTGAATATATATATTTAAGATATAATATATATATCTAAGATATAATATATATTATTTAAGAACTTGAATTTTTAAAAGGTTTCTTGAAATGTATTAGGATGTCAAGCTCTGGAAGAATGAAGAAACCTATAGAAAATCTATCAGTCAAATTTTTCTCAATCATTTTCATCATCTTGACTCTACCCTACCATTTTTGTCAGTCTAGAATTATCTTTTCATTCTGCCTCATTTTGCTTTTATCAGGCAAAATTTACTGTACTTCTATCAAGCTTCAAAACTCACATTGTGTGTGACAACTTACTCTACCATTTCAACAGATAAAAAATTCAGATCCATATTTTGTTTAAATAATGGGAGAAAAGCCAAATAATTCTATTTCATTTCAGGAGGAACTTGACTTAGGTCTGGTATTCTTTCCTGACCTTGAAACTTAATTCTTGGTCATTCATAGTCATAATGTCAAAATAACCACATCAACTTCTCTTCAGACAAATCTATAGCCACATACATTTTATATACTTCATAGTTTCAATACCATGGCTACTTTATTATTTGTGATTTTTCAGATGAATTTATAGGCTTGGTATTATGGGTCCAACCCAAAGAGAAGACACCTTATGAAAAAAAGATCATGCCAGACTCATTTCTCTCCAAGGAAGGAGAATGCATGTTTCCCTCATGCTTTATAGAGATACTTATTATTCTTTTGTTCAATTATTTAACTCCCACCCTTTTCCAGAGGAGAAAATATAATGATTACTCCTTATAAATATGTTTTTTATTGGATCTGTTATTTATGGAGGCTCTCTAAATAATCTATGCACCATTAATTGCAGCTATTACTAAACAAATATGATAATTTTTTTGTTGTTATGTGCTTAGTTGTTATGTGCCCTTAAGGGCGGCATGAAAGGTAATTGAAGAACTGGCATGAGTAAAGGCAAATATAGATGTGTTCAGAATTCAGAGAGAAAATATCAGAAGAAAACACTTGGCAGAGTAAAAGAGAAACTCAGTCGACTTAGACAAATTGAAGAAGTTTTATCTACATGCATTAATACTTCAACTGTTTTTACTATTCAACTGATTAATTCTGTAGCTTCTGTATTTTCTAAAATTTATTGTGTTGACTGTTACTTAGTTGGTCTATGTGGAGAAAAAAATTGAATTGATTCATTGAACAAAGCATCATATTTGAGTTGTCCAGAGCAAAATGGGGACTATAAATATCTAAGGAATACAATAAAAAATGAATAGTAACGTGAGTAATTGTATATGTAAAAATTGTTGTCATATTTTATCTATGGATTTAGAGTGAGGAATGAGTGAATTATTTCAAAGACCAATTTAATTTCATCTAGTGAAAGGATTGGTTTAATTTGAATTTTTACATATTATTCATCTTATAAAGAATGTATAATTTTTTTGTGTTATAACATTGTATGGAAGGATTGAGTAAAACTAGGTTTCAGATTCTACCAGACTCTAAAGGATATTAAATTGGGTTAATGCTATTTGTTTTTTGTAGAAGTTCTATAGGATTATATGAAAGAAATTTCATGGAAATCCTATATTGAAAACACTGTTATAAATTGTACTTTCTAAACTTAAGTTGACATGTTACAATACACTTTTTTTTTACCTAAAAAGGAAATATATGGCAAAAATTATAATCAAACTCTGCCTTTTAGTCAAACTCTTAATAAAGTAAGGAAGACGTCTCAGAACAGCATTTCTTTTGAGATCAAATTTGCTGAGAACTATACCATCTTTATATAACAATAGAACTCTTAAGTTATTTTATTTATTTATTTTTATTTTATTATGTTATGTTAATCACCATACATTACATCATTAGTTTTTGATTGAACTCTTAAGTTCTTAAGTCTTGGAATTGGCTGCCAAATGTTCCTGTTGCTCCAAGGATTCAGCTTTATTTTTAACAATATTCCTAACCAGGGAGCCTAATATTTGTAACATTTTGCTTAATTTCATCATCAGCTCTTAATTTAACTCCTAGTTAATTGTGCACTAACAATGCCAAGAGGCAATAACAAGTTATAATGAAAGGCTTCTAGCAGACTGGGAATTTCTCCATGAAGGAGGTGGTGTGGATGGATAAGAGAGGGGAATACTGTGGACCAGTCAGAGTGCTGTTCCTCCCTGGAGCTAAGGCACTAATCCCCTCAGGCTTTTTTTTTTTTTTAAGTGTAATTTTTTTCACAGGAGATTTTATTTTTTTTTTTAATTTGGTTCTAAGTGTTTTGCAAATGCCCAGAGAAAATAAAACTAAACTCCTTGCTAAAAATTAAAAAAAAAAAGAAAGAAAGAAAAAAAAAGAAAAGAAAAAAAGAGAGGGAGATAGGAAAAAAAATGAATAGTTTAAGATTGATTGGATCCTTCAGTGGGAAGGAAGATGAGGACCCTTGGCCAAGGGACTAACTGAAGACCACAGAATAATTGGACACAAATGAAGACATATGTCTAGTGACAGAAATTAAATGCTTTCTTAAGTTCTGATAATAACTTGCTTTCTATAATTGTGAAATCATAAAACTATGCATATGGTTAACTAGGGAGTTTGTAAACTCTATATGAAAATTAAATGCAGGGCAGTTCTATGGTTTTTTGACCATATTTGAGTAAGAATCAAGCAAGCATCTATTGCATGTTCAATATTAATTTAGCATTGTGTTAGAAGTTTAGGCCTATACACTTTTTTAAAAAAAAAATATTTTTCTAGTCCTGACAATGCGGAGAAAAAATATTAATTCAATGTTAGTTTTGGTTCTGGTTAATGTAATTAGTTGCAGTGGTTTATCCTATGATGTGAAATAATTTATGATTGATAGGTATAATTTGTTGATCCTGGGAAGAATTGACAAAAAATGAATTTATTTTTCATTACCAATGAAAAGTTTTTGGGTAGAGGCTTAAAATAATTATCCATAAATATCTGTTGAATGAATTTTGCAGAAGTTATGACTATAATGTAGGCCCCTGAATCTCCTGGGAAGCTTTTGTTTGTTTTCTGATTTTTATGTTTGTTTTTGTTTTATAATTAAGAACCTGTGTTCTCTAAGCAAATATTTTAAGGATATTGTTTTTTTTTTCTAATACATCCTCCAAAAGCAATTTATTAATTTACTAAGTACTAATTTTCTAAGTTACTAGTACTATCAATATGTAATTAAGGTAATACTGTTCTGGGATGTATCTATCTAACTATATTTGTATGTCTATCTATCTATCTATATCTACAGATAGATATAAATTCTCTTTTTATTCACTTAATTTCATTTATTTTATTTTTCCTGGGTTAAATAAATTTGAAAGACTAAACACTATAGTCATTTATTGATTAATACTTTGAAGGACCTGGGAAGTTCTCCAGTAAAAAATTCATTTCAACTTTATTCAGTTCAGTATTTTCTGAATTGAGTAGCACAGAAAAAATTTTTGAGGCACTATTGACAATATTTTCAGGCATGCATTTTAATAGTGAATAAAATAATAAGTTATGTATCATGCAGCAGTTTCATAGAGTTCATAATATAAAAATGATAGAGAATATTCTGGCAAAGGATAGCATGCATCTGGAGAATCAAGGAGAAAAAAATATATATATATCTACAAAATAAGATCAGAAGAGTCAGTAAGATGGATGAATGCAAATGAGACATTAAAACACTGGTGAAGCAAGCTCTTTGTAATAATGAGAAGAAATTATCAGGCAAGAAGGCCAATTTGACTCAATTAATCAAATATATTGAACATCTCCTATGTAAAAATATTGTGTTACTTGCTGCCAGCATTCTAAAATGAGCTTCTAAAGACATAGATCCCATCCTTAAGGAATTTTTAACCTAATGTGACAGAATAGTATAGAAGATAATACATAAATGAACAAACATTGGTACAATGTGAGGGTCATAAGAATTTTAAAAAATGCTTTGGGAATCCAAGCAATGACAGTATGTGAGTACAGAATGGATGGTTAACTGACAAAGGAAAATAACATTTTAATAAATGAAGTCGAACACTATTTTAGAACAATTTCACAGACACTGTTAGGTAGTACATAAGACTGAAATAAAGGACTTGTATTATTTTTTAAAAGAAATAAATTAAATAGAAGGAAGCCATGATTTAATATTACTGGTCATAATAGCAGAGGAAACAAACCAAATGAAGAAACAAAGTGTAATCCTTGCCTAATGGTTCTCAATAGTTAGCACCTAAATGCTTGTTAAAAATTCAAACATAAGATTCTCTCTCTCCCTTAGAGAATTTAGTTCAGTAGGCCTAGGGTCAATCTGGAATTTTTAATAATTAATAAAAATATTTTTATTTAAGCAATCCAGGCACCAAGCATTTAAAACAATACCCTAGTTTTTAGGAATGCAACTCACTGGATAATATGTTTTTTAGGTGTTGAGTTGGATAAGTTCTTTATAGATCTTGGATACTAACCCTTTATCTCATATGTCATTTACAAATATCTTCTCCCATTCCATAGGTCGCCTTTTGGTTTTGTTGACTGTTTCCTTTGCTGTGCAAAAGCTTTTCATCTTGATGAAGTCCCAATAGTTCATTTTTGCCTTTGTTTTCCTTGCCTTTGGAGACATGACTAGCAAGAGGTTGCTGCAGCTGAGGTCGAAGAAGTTCCTGCCTGTGTTCTCTTCTAGGATTTTGATAGATTCCTGTCTCACATTTAGGTCTTTCATCCATTTTGAGTTTATCTTTGTGTATAGTGTAAGAAAATGATCCAATTTCTTTCTTCTACATGTGGCTCTCTCGTTTTCCCAACACCGTTTGTTGAAGAGACTGTCTTTTTTCCACTGGATATTCTCCCCTGCTTTGTCAAAGATTAGTTGCCTATAGAGTTGAAGGTCCATTTCTGGGTTCTCTATTTTGTTCCATTGATCTGTGTGTCTGTTTTTGTGCCAGTACCATACTGTCTTGATGATTACAGCTTTGAAATAGAACTTGAAATCGGAATTGAGATGCCACCAGCTTTGGTTTTCTTTTTCAACATTCCTCTGGCTATTTGGGGTCTTTTCTGGTTCCATACAAAATAGTATGGAGGTTCCTCAAGAAGTTAAAAATAGAGTTACACTATGCCCAGCAATTGTACTACTAGGTATTTACCCCAAAGATACAAATGTACTGATCTGAAGGGGCACCTATACCCCAATGTTTATAGGAGCAGTGTCCACAATAGCCAAGAAATTATCATATATGGAGTATAAGAGCATTATCATATGTGGAGTATAAGAACATTAGATAAAGAAAATTATCATATGTGGAGTATAAGAACAGCACAGAGGATCATAGGGGAAAAGAGAGAAAACTGAATAGGAAGAAATCAGACAGGAAGAGAAACCATGAGAGACTCTTAACTAAAGGAAACAAACTGAGGGTTGCTGGAGGGGAGGTGGGTGAGTGGATGGGGTAACTGGGTGATGGGCATTAAGGAGGGCATGTGATGTGATGAGCACTGGGTGTTATATGCAATTGATGAATTACTGAACTCTACATCTGAAACTAATGATGTACTATATGTTGGCTAATTGAATTTAAATAAAAAAATAAATAAAGTTATCCACATTAAAAAAAAGAATGCAAGTCACAAAATATTTATGTTTAAAAAGTAAATAAATAAGAGTGCATTTTATTGATTAGTGATTTCAAAAGAGAAGTCCAAAGGCTATGTTAATCAGTAAAAAAACAATTCTGACAATACAAAGGTAAATAACATCAGTAAATTAGGATTTAATGGAATCATTATGCCTGCATATGAAACTAATTGATTACCTCTGATTTTAAAAGATCGTGTATAAAAATGTTAATATGAATAAATGATATAAATTCTAGAAAGTGACATCTATAAGGAGAATAAGTGAAAGGACAATAAAAGAAAAATAGTTTGAGCAATGAGATTCTAAGGAAAACAAAAAGAATAATTGGTTAGTTGGGGAAAATGGTGTAATAATAAAACAATCTGTTATGTGGAAAGTATAATTACAACCTAAATAAGAGTGAAATAAAGCCAAATGTAATTGAAAAAGTCATGAGATATCAGAGTTGTTTCCAAAGAGATAATGTTTCCAACCCATACACGTGACAGATAGGAACTGGTAGGGGATGAGGGCTATAAAATGAACTAGAGGAACCATCAATCACAATCTTTGCATTTATGAACTGCAATGGTACCACATGATTGGCTTTTGCCAAATGCTCTACAATTAAAAAAAAAAAGTAGTTTGGAAATGACATAATACCTGATATCAAGTACTATATTGCCAATTCAAATATTTATCCTTAAATTTTAGTGTATGAACACTAAGGAAAAAAAATAAAAGCTGATAAAGAAAAAATAAGAGGAAACAGGTATCATTAGGTGCTAACATGGAGTAATATGAGTAATTCTGAAACATATTTCAAAGAACACTAATTTTTTTCTAAATATTAATGAATATTCTCTTAAAAAGAATTCCTTGGTCCAAAACGTTTGTAAAATTCAGCCTGGACTATTTTTTTCTTGCATATGTATTATTTATATTAACATAAAAAAGGCTCACAGAATGCCTGCAATTTGTAAAAGTCATCTTTTTTTTTTGTTTTATAGCCCAGAATGTCCCAAATATACTTAACCATAGAAAACTATGCTTCATTTTTCATTGAAATACATTGTATCAAAAATACAGAAATAACTGTAATAAGTGCAAATTACACTACACTAACATTTTTCTTTTTTATGTTTGTGTGCCATAGAATTATTTGTAGAGCACACAAACTCACAAATATGTTGTGTGTTGAATTTAGAAAAATTCCCCGATAAATATCTTATGAGATTCTTGATGTGGGCTAGCGGAGGCACAAGTTAATCAGTTCATTTGCTCATGGCTTTGACACCAAAGGTTAATTAAGATTGACATCTAACTAGGAGGAGGATTTATTTTTAATGACATTTTACAAATCTTTGTTCTTGCCCTTTTCCATATTTTTTAATGAACTGGAGAAAACTAAAGGAGGTAATCCTATCGAATTTTAGATTAAAATATATAATAGAAATAGCTATGATTTTGGAGTAAAACCTAAAATAAACAGGATAGAATAAAGGATTTAATTCTAGAAATTACAAGTTAAAGATGAGTCAGTCCTTGATCCATATGTTGGTGTAAGCCTGTTGCATACTAATGAACCAGCTAAGGACTCTAAAAAATAAGCAAAATAGGAAGACTGTAAAGGGGTTTCCAAAGTTGGAAATGTGATCCATTCAAAGACGATTTTACCAGTTTATTTTTTTTTCTCTTTCCTCTCTTAGGTCTCCCCAAAGTATAGGCAGCTATTGCAGAGCTACCTGGCAGAACAGTATTGTAAGAGAGGAAAACATAACGTATGAGTTTCCCAGGCATCCCAGGGATGCCATAAAAAAGTACCACAAATTAGGTGGCTTAAAACAATTGAAATTTGTCTCACAGCTTTGAAAGCCAGAGTTCCAAAATCAACGTGTTTGTAGGTTCACATTTCCTCTAAGCCTGTATGGAAGAATCTTTTTTAATTTTTAATTTTGTTTATGTATTTATTTATTTATTGCCTCTTCTAGTTTCTGGTATTTGCAGGCAATCTTTGGTGTTTCATTGCTTGTAGATACATCACTCCAATCTCTGTCTCCATCATCACATGGCCATCTTCTTCCTATGAATCTCTGTCTTCAGAGACATGACATTCTCATCTCTGTGTATGTCTCTGTGTGTCTTCTCTTCTTATAAAGATTAAAAAAAAAAAGATTCCAGTCATATTGAATTTTTTTAAAAGATTTTATTTATTTATTTGGGAGAGAGAAATGAGGGGAAGCATGAGCAGGGGAGAGGGGCAGAGGGAAAAGCAGACTCCCTGCTGAGCAGGGAGCCCGGTGCAGGGTTTGATCCCAGGACCCTGGGATCATTACCTGAGCCGAAGGCAGACGCTTAACCTACTGGGCCACCCAGGTGCCCCTCCAGTCATATTGGATTAAGAGCCCACCTGACTCCAATAGGAAATCATCTAACTTAGATATTTATCACATCTACAAGGACCCTATTTCCAAATAAGGTCAATTAACAAGTACCTGGGGTTAGGACTTTAACATATTTTTGTGGAAAGAAACAGTTCAGCCCACAATAGTCAGAAACCTCATTTTTCTGAAGAAAATAAATAGTAAATGGGGCTTGTTTAAGCTGAAGACTGTGGAGAGACTCCTGGAGAGGAAACAGAGAAAGTGGGTACCCTAATTCCATGTATGAATAAGAACAAGTTTGAGTTCACTCATGGGCTCATATACAGAACAACAACAACAAAAAGGCAAGCAACATAAAGTCTTTGAGAACTACACATTTAGCCATGGCCCAGGTCTCAGATTAATCTCTGACTGGTGTGTGCATGGGACAAATCCAAAGAAGCATAAGCTTTGAAAAATGAACTAGAAATTGTATTGCCAGTGCTTATTTCCTGAAACTAACACAGATGATTGCCCAATAAAACACACAACAAAACAAAACAAACACCTAACATTCTCCTGAGGAGAGGCTCTGCCCAACACAACATTCAAAACAAAACTTACAGGGTATGATCCAAAATACCCAACACACAAAGAGCTACAGATATCTGACCAACACTTAAGGGAAACACAATCAGTTGCTGAACCTGAGTAAATCTAGACAGTGTAATTATCAGACAAAATTTAAAGTGGCTATTATAAATATTCTTCACTAAATTAATAAAAGAAGTTCTCAGAATAGAAATAGAAACTAAATAAGAAAAAAATGTAGGGGCACCTGTGTGACTCAGTCAGTTAAGCTTCTGCCTTCGGCTCAGGGCATGATCCCAGTGTCCTGGAATTGAGCCTTGTAATCCCGCTCCCTGTTCAGTAGGGAGTCTGCTTCTCCCTCTCCTTCTGCCTTCTCCCCCCAACCCCGCTTGTGCTCTCTGGCTCTCTCACTTTCTCTGTCAAATAAATAAATAAAATCTTTAAAAAAAAAGAAGAAGAAAATGGAAATGTTAGAATAAAAAATAAATATGTAAAAGTTTTAAAAAGTCACTTGTTGGACTGAAAAACAGAATGGAGATGAAAGTGAAAAGAATTACTGAACTTGAACATAGATCAATAGAATGTATTCAGTCTGAAAAAGGGAAAGAGAACAGTTTAAAAAAAAGTGAATAAAGCCTCAAAGACCTAGTGATAACATCAAAAGAACTACCATTAATGCTAATGAAGTATCAGAGAGAGAAGAGAAAGTTATTAGAACAGAAAAAAAATAGAAGCAATAATGGCCAAAATTTACCAAATTTGGTTGAGAAACGTATACTTAGAGATTCAAGAAATTCAGTGAACTCCAAAGTGGAGGAACTTTAGAAACAAAATCAAGAAATACACATGCATATACACACACATACAGACATAGCACAAATAAAACTGCTGAGTTTCAAAACTTGAGAAAAAGTCGTCTAGTGAAAATAACACATCATATACAGGACGATTCAAATCACTTCAGATCGTGCATCAAATATATGGAGACCACTGATAGTAACAAATCTTTAAAATTTTAATGGAAAACAGCTTTCCAACTAAAATGCTATATCCTGAGAAAATATCTTTCAGGATGAAGGCAAAAATAAAGATATTTTCAAATGATGATAAAAACTGAAAGATTTCACAAACAGAAGACCTGCTCTCCAAGTACTTCTAAAGGAAGTTCTTTGGCCTACAAGGAGATAATACCAGAGAGAAACATGGATCAATAGGAATTAGAGACCATAACTAGAGAAATACTAAACAGCTGATATTTTTCTATTTAAGTGATACATATACGCACATATAAAATCTTGAGGTGAGGTATACAATGTATGCATATGTAACAAATAGCATAACTATACATAGAAGTTGTAGGGAGGAGGAAAGAATCTACATGGTTGCAAACCTTTCATATTTTAATAGCAATAGCATAAGAAGCAGACTGGGAAAGTTTGATATGTATATTGTAATGCCTGGAGTAACTAGAGGCCATAAACCAATATGTAATTTAACATTATTCAAATAAACCAGAAGATGTCAGAAAAGATGGAACTGAGAAATAAAATAAGAGAGAACAATCAGAAAACAAATGATAAATAATTGAACCATGTCAGTAATTAACATATTACTAAATATTACTAAATATTACTAAATAGTAATTGTCAACTACTCCAGTTAAAAAGCAACATAACATTCAAAATGTCCAAGGTAAAATCCAACATTCATACTACAGCACAGATTGAATAGGAATTACTATATAGAAAAAGACACAACTTAAATATAAGACAATGATGAATCAAAAGTAAAGGAATAGAAAAAGATACAGAATGCAAACAGAAAACATACGTCTGGAATGACTTGTAAAATACAGATAAACAAGGCTTCCAAAAAAAAAACAACAAACTCATCAGAAAAGAGATAAAGAGGGACATAGAGTGATACAAGGAAAAAAAAAATATATATATATAATAGAAGCTCACCTGAATCAAAAATTGACAACATAGGGAAAGAAATTTAAAAAAATCTGCAGTTACAGTAGAAGATTGTAACATGTTGTGGAGCAGTAGAGAAAAACTTTTATGTTTTTGCACAGTTAGGGCTCTGTGACCAAACTCTACTGAAATTTGGAATTTTAGCTAAAAGAATAAGCCTTGGAAGATAATTTAAGACTAACTAGATAGACAACTCCAGAGAGATTTACCTCTATGGGTGCATGTGTTTATATTTCAAGTGGTGGTCAGAGCTATGACCACAAGAGACAACACTAGGTTATAAAGCTGGAGTTTATATGGGTTTACCCTGTTTTTCTAATTCATCACTTTGCTCATGCCTTTAAGTAAATGTGATTAATAGCAAAGAGACCCTTACCTACTCTACTTAAAGTGGCTGCTAAAAATGGAAATGTTTTTATTTTCTATTTGCAATAAATATTTTAGTATAACTTCAGAAGTAATGTAACATCATTAGGTCAAACAATGAGGATGGTAATTATCAATGAAGTGTGAGATACTAAAAAATGGACAAAAGATTTTACTGCAGTACAAATACAGAACAGATATTTAATAATAAAAATTTGTTAAGGGTAGCCTGGGTGGCTCAGTCGTTAAGCATCTGCCTTCAGCTCAGGTCATGATCTCAGGGTCCTGGGATGGAGCCCCATGTGGGGCTCTCTGCTGAGCAGGGAGCCTGCGTCTCCCTCTCCTACTCCCCCTGCTTCCTGCTTGTTTTCCCTCTCTTGCTGTCTCTCTCTGTCAAATAAATAAACAAAATCTTTTAACAAATTAAATAAATAAATAAAAATTTGTTAAAAAGGAGGAATCTAAAGAAATTTTTGGATTCATTTAGTAACTAAAAAGATGATGCATGTGCTTGGTGTACATATATTTATTATTTGCTTATGAACAAAGACTATTTTCTATGAATCATTAAGAGGATGCTAAACAAATGGATTCAAGTCATATGATTACCGAAATGGAAGTCTGAGTAGCTGAAGTTTACAAGGACTACCATAAGAATGGGGAATATTAATAGGAGCCTGAATGCCTAGAGATATTTAGAACATTGACCAAAGATATTTTAAAAATCTTTGAATTAGGGGCACCTGAGTGGCTCAGTCATTAAGCATCTGCCTTCAGCTCAAGTCATGATCCCAGGATCCTGGGATCAAACCCCACATCTGGCTTCCTCCTTGGCAGGAAGCCTGCTTCTCCCTCTCCCACTCCCCTTGCTTGTGGTCCTTCTCTCACTGTGTCTTTCTCTGTAAAATAAAAAAATAAAATATTTTTAAAAATCTTTGAATTAGCCTATATTCTTCCTTAGTCCTTGGTAGGCTCCATCTGCATCTTATATTGCATACTAAATACAAAGTTTCTATCATAGGATTAGATTTCTGGGAAAGTCAGTCATTTAAAATATTGCCATAAATGAAAAAATAAGCAAAAGAAACCTCTTATGAGTCATGAAAATGAAATGTACAAGCACTGCTATTTTGAACCATAGGAGACTTTTCCAATCAGGGTCCAGCAGAATGGCTCCTGCGAAGAAGGGTGGCGAGAATAAGGGCCATTCTGCCATCAACGAAGTAGTGACCAGAGAATACACCATCAACATTCACAAGCACATCCATGGAATGGGTTTCAAGAAGTGTGCCTCTTGGGCCCTCAAAGAGACCCGGAAATTTGCCATGAAGGAGATGAGAACTCAAATGTGCACATTGACACCAGGCTCAACAAAACTGTCTGGGCCAAAGGAATAAGGAATGTTCCATGTTGTATCCATGTGTGGTTGTCCAGAAAACATAATGAGGATGAAGATCACCAAACAAGCTCTACATGTTGGTTGCCTATGTACCTGTCACCCCTTTCAAAAATCTAAAGACAGTTAATGTGGATGATAACTATTTGCTGATTGTCAAATAAAGGTATAAAACAAACAAACAAACAAAATAAACCATAGGAGAAACTTATAAATGAACTGCTACTAATTATAAACTTGTGTGTATATATTTAAAGCCAACAAATTGAAAGGATGTTCAACTGAAGTGAAGAAATCAAATTATGGTCAGAAAGAATAAACAAACACACTTTGCTATCAGAAGACATTTATAATTAGTATAAAAAGAACTATTACCCAACAAAAGCCTCTGAAGGTATCAAGTAGAAAGGACTTAAGAATATTCATTATGCTATGTTTAAGCATAAGTAATGAGGAGGTATATATATTTTAATATAAGATAGTATTATTTTGTTTTGTTGTTGTCTATCATCTGTCTCTTTAAGAGGCTTTTGGCTATAAGTAACAGAACAGGAGAGGGGTCTCATAGCACAGTACATAAGAGCTCCAATTTCCCAATTTGGCTGTTGGCCATTCTTGAGGCTCTTCTTCCTACACTGGCTTGATATTATAGGTAGAACATTATAGAAAAAGCAATGATAGGGCACCTAGGTGGCTCAGTCAGTTAAGCGTCTGCCTTGGGCTCAGATCATAATCTCAGGGTCTTGGGATCCAGCCCCGCATCCCGGTCCCTGCTCGGCAGAGAATCTGCTTGTCCCTCTGCCCCTCCCCTCACTCATGCTTGCTCATTCTCTCTCTCTCAAAAAAATTAATAAAACAATGACATATGCAATACTATGCACCAAAAGTCCTGTAGAAGAGAGTGTTTCTTTTTACATACCTCTTTTTATTGTCAGTCACTGCTAAGAAGAATGGAGCTATGAAATTTGACTATTAGATTTTTACTCTTAAGTCATATTAGTGAACAAACTAATTCTACCAACAGGAAAGAAGGAATTGGTTGTTATTCAGGTAACTAGAAAAGGCCTGCTATGTTATCAGAACATGAACTAATAATAAAGGTTGTTAAAGTACAACCATACTTTAAATTTTATGGTGAAATGAGACCAAAATGACCAAAAGAATCAAAACAAATCTTGGAATGAAAGTGTGGCCAGAGAGCATAATTCCAGATAAATAAAAATTTGGAAATCTCAGAGAGCTATCAAGATAATAGGAGGATTGGAACCATAGGAGTGTAAGAAAAAAAAGCAGATACACTTCTTAAAATTTATATAATTAATGTATCCACCATTTCCATTATTTAAAAACTGTTCCCTTGAGCGCTTACTTTATAAGCAGTACATATCCACAGCATTAGGTAGTTGATGATCAGTAATATATACATTGCTCCTGCTTCATTTTTGGCATTTCAGGAATAGAATCTAAATAAAGGTAAAGAAACAAACAAAATTAATTTATAAAATATAATAGATAATACAAACATAGTACCACAATGGACAGATGAAGAGCTGCTTTATATAATAATGAC
Organism: Mirounga angustirostris; assembly: GCF_029215605.1. Lineage (NCBI taxonomy): Eukaryota > Metazoa > Chordata > Mammalia > Carnivora > Phocidae > Mirounga > Mirounga angustirostris. The sequence continues at coordinate 50,298,150 of NW_026991709.1, read as the reverse complement.
ACTGAGAGCCTATCAGGAATGTGGCATACATGGTATCAGCTATTCAAAGAATCAGTGGGGAAAATGTCAAAAGATCAAATATAATCAAGAATGTGAAGGAGTAGAGGGGTGCCTGGATGGCTCAGTCAGTTAAGCCTCTCACTCTTGATTTCAGCTTAGGTCATGATCTCAGGGTTGTGAGATGGAGCCCTGTGTTGGGTTCTGCACTGGCATGAAACCTAACTTAAGATTCTCTCTCTCTCTCCCTCTGTGCCCCCCCCTCACACACACACAAAAGAGAATGGGAAGGAATAGAAAAAATGATAGAAGCAAATAACTGAATGAATTTAATGGCTACTGCACAATAATCAAGGACAATAGTGATCTATGAAGAAATTAGAGAGGTTGTAGAATCTAGATCATTAAGGACATAGATCATGAAAAGCAGTTTGGATCCTATCTTCACCCAATGAGTAGCTGGAAAATGATACAGATTTAATCTGGTAAACCAGAAAACAAGCATAGGATTCTAAGACACAGGACAAATTAGTATAGTAGTTAATATCTATACAAATTAAAGTTATTTTTTCTCTCCTTTTCCTTCTTCTTTTTCTCTGATTTCTTCTCATTTCCTTTTCTTTCAATTTCCTCTCCTTCACCACAATTTCCTTCTCTCTTCTTTTATTTTCCTTCTCTTCTGTTTTTGCTCCTCCTCCTCCTCTTCATTTTATTTTTCTTCCTTAGCAGGAGCAAGTCTAGGAACTTTATTAACCTGTGTATGAAATCTTGTTAGTGGATTGTGCCTTATGTGGTTATAGAAGTTGGGATTGTATGGGAGCATCATTAAAGAATGCTGATATATAGGGAAAAACTTAAGGAAGACACCTCATTACCTTATGGGAATGCATAGGAGAGAGGTCACTATACAATTTATATTCAAATTCTTCTTTACCAATCCTAGCTTCCTTTTCATATTTAAGAGAATCTTTAGAAATCAATTTGGGGATTTAAGCCAACATTGAGGTGTAGGAAACCTGACAGCATTCATTAATTAATCCAACAAAATGTATTTGTTCAGTACTCATGTCCTAGAGCCCATACCTAGAGTCTCTACCACTGAATTTGTTACTTAATTATCTATTGTCTGGAATCCTAGTAGTATATGTGTACATCTTCTCTACCGAGGAGGCCCCTACCTATCTGAGAACATTTATTTTGTAGCTTTTACTACATTCAATAACACCATAAAACATAGAAGAGTATTTGTTTCTGAATAGGTACTCAATAATTATTTTGGAGTCAAATAATTATACATCCATAGTCTATTATAAGTTCAATGTAATTAGGGACTAGGTCACATTAATCTTTACATAAAACATACAGTAGCTTATTACCAAGAAAAGATAAGGCATTCCATGTATTTCTTGAGTAAATGAACAGATGTATTAAGCTTTAAGTTTCAGCATTCAGGAAATATCAAATAAAACACATTGTCATAGTCATCAAATCATATAACAATCCATAGACACTTTTTTTTTTTGCATTTTTCTTTCCCCAGTTTTCTGAAAAACTCTGAAGAGTCAAACAAAAGTAAAACATTTGGTTGAATTTCAGAATTTACCTTAAAAAATGTGTCCAAGAACAGGAAGAATGTCTTCAAAGATTCCCACAAGTATAATCAGGGTATTGAGAGAGAGAGAAAATTCCAGCTGAAGCTGTCACTAGCAGTTAGTGGTAAGAATTTTTCCTCACCGTCCCCAAATTAGAGGGCTAAAGTGTGTGAAGAGTAGTATGGGGGACTCCCTGCATTGCATTAAAAGTTCACAAAAATTCATAAATAGGCTACTTACATGAGCCTATCATTCAAATGGTATGTAAAATTTGTATGGAGTATCTTCTGTTTAAAATGCATGATTAATTCTCAATTTAATATAGGTACCTGGTAATACAATTAGAATTACAGTTTCAGTATTTTCATCTCACATTTTAATGTGAAAATGAAATAATATATTGCTGTCAGTGAATTAAGTTATGGTAAGCAATTTGTTAGTAATAAATTTTGGTAATATATCCAAATGAGAATTCAGTTTTACAATTCACTTTTGCAGCATGATTGAGCCCATAATGAACCATTTGATTCACTTGACCATAGTTTTATTCAGTATCCAGACCTAAACTAAGCTATATACAATTGATTGAGTTGCTCATATTATAATACATAAATATTTAAGTGATCATTCAGATGATGCACAATTTTTCAAAACATTTTATCATACATTAATATGTACATATATACACATATATACATATACCTATACAAACACACACACCGAAGACTATGTGTTATGCTCTGGGCTATAGGGATTGCTAAATTAAGGCTCACAAACATTTTGGAATTCAGAATACAATACATTAGGGAAATTTCCCGAAAGTAGAACTGCATGTTCAATGTCTGGGTAGAGTGAGGATTGGGAAAAGCTGTCACCATACCAGTCTTCATTAAACCATTTTTCTCAAAACTGATGAGCATGGCCACCAAAATTTTTCAGTAGATCCACTATATCTAGGACTGCTAATCTCTTTCTTTTTTGTGAAGCAGGCAAAGCTATAGTCCTACTTATAAGCTTGCCATCACTTCTCTATAGGTATTTTCTGAGATGGGAGTTGGTAAATAATGTCAGTAAGTGTCAGTAATTATAAGAGAAACCCTTCAGTAAGCATCAAATGGAGTTGTTTTAACATTCAGTTGTTCTACCGCACACTGTCCAAAGTAAAGACTCTTCAGTCATAAAGAATATTTCATAGCTGAGAACATAGTCTATAATGTTAGAGATTGTGATAGTATAAGCAATATCCTTTTTAAATTTAATTCTCAATGTACAAACACACAGAGAAATCTTGCAAAGACACCTTGCTGTGAGCAGACATTCAAGGAGAATGCATAGTCAATGTGCCTTTAATTAGAAAACTAGATAGTAGACATTTCAACATGGGCATACACAAAATGTATTTATATTTTAGCTCTTCCTTTTGATATGGCTTTTTGCATTCATGCAAAACTTCAAGGTTTATAGAAAATTAGTATGTACCAATTGTTAGCAGATGTTAGAGATGGACAATGATAGGCTGAAGTGAGTCATATTCATTGAATGCCGTGTACTATTCATAGATTGCTTTAATGTGCATCACCAACATATACCCAATAGTGGTTTGCTAGGGCTGCCATAACAAAATACCACAGACTGAGTGGCAAGCAACTGAAATTTATTTTTCTCACAGTTCTGGAAGCTAGAACTCCAAGATCAAGGTGTCAGCAGATTTGATTTTCTCTAAGGCCTCACTCCTTGGTTTGCAGATGACTGCTTTCCCACTGTGTCCTCACATGATCTCTCCTTTCTGTGGATAAAACTTATCCCTGGTGTCTCTCTGTATATCTAAATTTCCTTTTCTTATAAGGACACACGTTAGATTGAATTAAGACATACCTGAAAGGCTTCCTTTTAACTTAATCACCTCGTTAAATTCTCTGTATCTAACTAAGTCACATTTTGAGGTATTGGGGTTTAGGGCTTCAACACAGGAAACTGGGGGGACAAAATTCAGCCTACAGCAGTAATGTAATAACTGCATATGAAATGGAATTCTTTATGATAGGACACTTGAGTTTATGTCTTTCTTATGCTCTTTAATTTTGCAATTATCAAATTGGCTTTGTATTCCATATTCCAATAAAACTATTTGGATGCATGAAGGATAATAATGTACTGAGATTTTACATATCTTCTGTTTCACAGAAGGGAAGCAGCCTCAGGTGAGAGATACTTACTCTAATTGTTTAATCGAGGCAAAGTGTCATGTTTAAAATAGAGAGGGAGGATTTTCGTTTCACAGATAGATAGATAAATAGCTATAAACAACTTACACGTGAATATAGGGAAAATTTGTATGAGATAAACATACTAGCTTCTAATCTCCATCTTCAGGTACCCTGCCAGAATTGGTATTGACCATGGTAGACTGAGCGCTTGTAGTCCACACTCTGAATTCCTGGTCAAGATCCTCTGGTCATGTCTCACCTCACTCTTTACCCATACCATCTGCTCTAGGTTGTCTGCTTCCCATTTTAGAGATTCTAATTGCTGGTCCCCAAGAAGTATTAAAATTGGCTTGTTAATCACTTGGATTTCTGCTTAACATTGCATCTCTCTTCTAACTCAAGACCAAGATATCTGTGCTCTCTGTTATTGTATTCTCTACCTGGAATCAACATTGCTCTTTAAACCATGGTGTGAAGGTGATCTTAAATCTCCTTTCATAGCAGAAATCTTATTCTGTCAACTTTTCTAACAATTTTTTTTCTGCTGAAACAAGATACTTCTTTTATGCTATTATATATATACAGTTATATATATATATATATATATATATATATATATAGTTAACAATGGCTCAGGATATTGTCCCTATATTGTTTTCTTTTAAAAGTCTTTACAAAATAAGCTGACCATATCATTATATTTTTAGAAAACAAACAAAAAATGAAAAACAAACACAAACAAAACAACCATATAAGCAAAAGCTCACAGCCCACTTGGAAAGTTACGGAAAATCTTGATAAGCCAAAAATTAGAGAGTCATCAGCATCTCAGATATTTCTCCCAAAGATTAAAGGTGTGCTAGTATAGAGCAAGGTGACATCTTTTTTATTTTTTAAGATTTTATTTATTTATTTGACAGAGAGACACAGCTAGAGAGGGAACACAAGCATGGGGAGTGGGAAAGGGAGAAGTAAGCACCCCGGCTGAGCAGGGAGCCCAATGCGGGGCTCGATCCCAGGACTCTGGGATCATGACCTGAGCCGAAGGCAGACGCTTGATGACTGAGCCACCCAGGCACCCCAAGGTGACATCTTTTCACAAAAAGCCGCAACCTAAAATTGTACATTAACCACATTTCCAATGGAGATCATCTTTTTCCTTGCATACATGAACTATAATAAATTCCAGAGTATAAAATGAAAGTGCCATAAAGTGTAGAATTATGAGAAAAATATTTTCTCTCACAGAACAACAGGAAAAATATTATTCATTTCCTATATCTGTGGGCAGGGGTACTCTGCTTTCAAATTGTATCTGTTCTCTGTCCTCATAAATCTAAGTTCTCTATCACTTATTTCAAATAACCTGAAGCAATGAATTATTTTATATGCTTTAAATTTCGTATTGAAGTATACGAATCAGGGTTTTTGTTTTCAAAGAACAAAAATATCCTTTAAATAGTTTCAAGAGGATATGAATTTATCAATTGCTATTAGAAGCTCATAGAATCTTTTTTTAATTTAAATTCAATTAGCCAACATATAGTACATCATTACTTTCAGATGTAGAGTTCAGTGATCATCAGTTGCATGTAACACCCAGTGCTCATCCCATCCCCTGCCCTCCCTAATGCCCATCACCCAGTTACCCCATCTCCCCACCCCCCCTCCCCTCCAGCAACCCGGAGGTTTCCCCAAGAAACTCACAGAGTCTTAAGGAATGCTTGAATACCAACCTTTAATGACTGATAGTCAGCAGCTTCAAGAAAATGATACCACAAGACTGTTCCAGTGGCAACATACTGACCCCAGCCAGTCCCGGGCACAGACACCACGGCTTGCCCTGTGTCTGCCGCCACTGGGCGCCATTGCTGGAACTTCTGCCGAATTGCCCTCGAAAACGGAGCATCATTGCAGCCACTCAGGACGTAATCATGAATTCTATGTGCTGCGCTTACTTCTCCACATGACCAATTTTCAGATTAAAACTGCACACATTGAGGGGCGCCTGGGTGGCTCAGTTGGTTAAGCGACTGCCTTTGGCTCAGGTCAGGATCCTGGAGTCCCGGGATCCAGTCCTGCATCGGGCTCCCTGCTCGGCAGGGAGTCTGCTTCTCCCTCTGACCCTCCCCCCTCTCATGTTCTCTCTTTCATTAAAAAAAAAAAAAAAAAAAAAAACTGCACACATTGATTCTGATTTGTGGAACCTAGGCCGAATCTATGTGCTCTGTAAGGAAAGGCAAATTTTTATATTTTTCTTTGGAAGAATTCTCAAATATATGAAAAAATATTCAGTCATGACAGGCAGCCAGAAAGAATGACAAATGTCTATTACATGGAGGTAATGTGGTTGGTATATTTAATTAATCCTTTCAAGCTGAGCTTTAATTTGGAACAGGGGAACCAAGTAGAATAATCAATCATTTTCAAGTAACCTAAAGAGACAAGAGAAAGAGGAATTACAATTAGTGTTCCCCATAGGTGTAGTAGGTAGGAAGCATATTTTTGGAAAGGAAAGGAAGAATGTTTTTTTTTCTAAATAATATAGTAATTTATTAATCCTTAGTCTCTCTTGCCTCGATTCCTAGAGAATAAATATTTTAATTAAAGATGGAAAAGGTAAGTTCTATCCTAGAGATTCCTCTAATAGTTCAGTTACAAAAGTGGGAATAGTTAATTGCCCCAACTCACAGAACTCTACTGTGTATGTTATTGAATATATCAGGTTTTATATTTTTACCCATTTGGAGTTAGTCAAGGTTGAAACCAGTTATACTGAATTGTACTATCAAGGAAAGGGATAGAGTGGGTAACTAAGGTAAAGAATGCTAAGTGCAAAAGGCACATGAACCTTGACTGTTTTTGGGGTGCCTGGGTGACTCAGTCAGTTAAACATCTGACTTCAGCTCAGGTCATGATCTCAGGGTCCTGGGACTGATCCCAGCTTCATCATTCAGTGGGGAGTCTGCTTCTCCCTCTCCTGCCCCTATCCCCACCTCTGCTCATGTACACACACACTCTCTCTCAAATAAAGAAAATCTTACGGGGGAAAAACAAAAAAACAAACCTTGACTGTTTTGTATCCATCTCTGTTACTCTGTGAAACATCACCTGGCATCTGACTGAGGTAGGCTTGTTTTATAAGTGTGGATAGACGTTTATAGGTTTGTATTTCTTTTTAAGAGTGATCTTGCTGGTTTGAACAAGATCTCAGATAAGTTTTCAGTTGCATTTTCTCCTGTAACAATTGCACTTTCTACTTTCTTTGCTGCTGCAATAGATATAAACTTGGTGATAATATGTAGTTAATGAATTCACTTCCTTAAGTTTTACTTTAAGGCTTATTTTTATTTTAAAACATGCATTTTTTACCAAAAAGGTTATGGTTAGTTTGGTGGAAGAGTAGTTAGGAAAGCATATTCCAATTAAAGTCAAAGAAGGTACACCTTCCTGGAGTTAAGAAGTCCACTCAAATTTCAAGATGACATGTTGCATGTTGAATGAAGTGGTGAACTCCTGAGAGAATAATTTGGGCAAGTTATATATTTATGCTTAATTATTATTCTTCAACACAATTGTATTCCCATGAAGATACTTTCTCTTTAATAATATAAGTCAAGTTCTCAAATTCCCTGTGTCAAAGAGCAACAGATAATGCCTTATGTCTCAGCATCCCCTCCCAACACAGAAATAAGTGTCTGTGTCTCTTTGTACACATACATTTAGCCATGGTTTTTAGCAAATTATTCTCCGTAGTCATATGATGAAATGCTACATAAAATACCTCCATAATGACATGTTTTCCTTTTAGCATGAAGTCAATAACACTTTGTATTTCTTTATAGGTGTTCAGAAAGTTTGTTCCATCACAGTGTAGGTGATGAATGATATTTATATGAATGACAGACCCACATGGGCTTATTTTAGAGGCTTTGGAAGTTCTACTGCCCTATCTGTCCTGTTTTGAATTTAAAGCAATCTTGGGAATTTTATTGTGATACATTTTTTAAATTTCAAAGACAAAAGGAACAACATATTTTGAGTCTTGTTCATGCAATAAGTTCTTGATAATTTGCTCTTCCATCTCTTTCCTTTTTTATATAATTTACACCTTGATGGCTATATACTTTCTCTAATTACATCACATAATTAATTTGTCCCCTTCCAGCACTTTATACATATACCTATTTTGTGGTGTATCACTTTACTCACATTGGTTGGTTATTTGCATATCTCTCTTTGGTATTTCTATCTCCCAGAAAAGACATGTCCAATAATTCAGCTTTATCCCTCTTGTTACATTACCAATATATGATTAATAGAAATCATTCAGTCACTGTTAGCTGAATTACAATGAAATTTGAAAGTAAAACTACCAAATATTTAATAATACATAAACTTCAATAGGAAAAAAGCTATAATTGTTTGTTTGGGCTCAGTCTTTTAGAAAGAGTATGTATGTATGTATACATATGTACATAAATGCATGTACCTTCTAATTGATGAAAACAATGTCAGAGAGAAGTCAGAACCAGAAAAATTCAAATATAAAATCTAAATGCCATTATTGATTTTAGAAAACAATTGGTATGCAGTAATAAGCTGTTGCCTTTTTTCCTTTATAATATTCCTAGAAACAGAGTTTGTATTGTAACTTTGAAAATCATTACCTATGGGAAATACTAGAATCTTACCTAAGATTGGATAGGAAACCATCTTCTCATTAGTCTTAAAACAAGTCTTTAATAGTGGTTGGATATAAAGAGGGGGAAAAAACATAAATATTGGTAAGGTGTTACCTCTTTTGCTTAATCTTATGTCAATGAAGTAAAAAAGATAGAGAACAGAAGAGAACTGCTACAAAATTTCAGTTAATATTCTCAGATGAGAGGTTATTGCATCCAAAAACAAAAATAGGAGCTTATGAAATAAAGTCATAAATATTTCTGGTAGTGGTATCCCTTTCCCTAGTTTTAAGGCTTTCTTGATTAAAGTACCACAATTAATCACTTATTTCTGAGTATTCAATCTATACTGGGAGTGTAGAATGGCATTATTAAAATAACTTTGGCAGTTCTGACATTGATTTCAGTGCTATATACTTTTAATTAAAAAAGGTACTTATTTTGCAAATGGAAAAGATATTTTTAAACTCCCTAGGTTTTATGAAATAAAAATGTCACTGAAGTCTTGTTTTCTTAACGAAATGTCCAATTCAGATTTTTTTCAAAAACTGTAATTCCAAATTCAGTATTGCCCCCATGGTGTCTGTCTGAAATGTCATTGCAGTCTCATAACTAAAACAACTTTGTCCCAAATTAATCCATAGTCATGAAGCTATAGTCTGGTGCAACATGTGTACACCAAAATCTGGCCCTCAACCTCCCCCCTGGACCTTTTTCCCCAAGTTTTTCTTTTCTTTACTCATCCATAGACAAGTAAATACTTCTGTATTTATCCCCCCCACTTGTTTTACTGAGGTCATTTAATCTTTTTGTGTCTAGGAAGACATTTATTCTGTGTTCAATGGGCTACTAATGTTGGATATAAAATGGAATGAGTTTTGTTCCTGAGCATGAAGTGGGGGAGAATGTAGACCGAAAACACTGATTATTAATACATATTTTCCTTTCAATTTTAATGCAGAGAAGGAAGAAGTTATGTGTAAGAAAAAGAGGAAGTAGCAGATAGAGTGAGCTCTGAAAGGTTGTAAAATGGAATGAGAGTTAAGACTGTGATGGGGAGAGATGGATTAGAAATGAATAATGTAGAAAGAGCACTCCTATGCATTAGTAGGGGAGCAGAAGTGGGGCTGACTCCATCTGTAAATTTGTAGGTGGAAGTTGTTCAAATTTCATCTTATTGCTCAACTCTTTTCTATGAACATTATGCAAACACATCAGCTAAAAATAAAATTGGATGTATAGGGTGTGAAAAATGTTTTGATAAGAATGGAAAATTTTGAAATATCTACTATGTAAAGGGGAGAAAAAATAAACATAATAGGATTGCCAGCATCCAATTTATGTTGAAAACCGTGAATATATAGAAGCACCCATCTGTGAGTGTGGGTAGATCTCTCTGGATAGTACTTAGGTTCAGAGGAGATGAAAAGATTTATCTAGGGTTGGAATTTTCCCTGGTTGTACTGAAAAGACAATATAATCAATACAAGAGTTGATAACAGTGGACAGAAAAACCTAAGTTAGAAGGACAGAAATGGTTCAGGATTAACCAGAAAAGAGTAACTAATGGTTTAAAGAGCTTTGTGAGGTCAAAGAGCAGTGGTGTTGTGAGTAACTATGTGATAAAGCTAGACAGACGGGAACTTGTCGTGAAATCGGGCTACCTGAATATATCATTTCAAAGGTGGAGTTATGTCAGATGATTTAAAATGTCCCGTATGTCCACAGTAATGATTGGTTGAAGTTGTTTTGAGTCTTACTCAACCACAAGCTCAGTCCACATGTATGTACTTCTCACTCATCTAGTCAATGTTTCTAACCCAGTTTGCTTAAATACCTTCTCTCTTTCTAATAAAGCTAGATGTGCAGCGTCATAACCAATATCACTGTTAAGGGATTTCCGAGACATTTGTCCTGTGTGACTTATCAGCCAATTATTTTTGACTATCACTGGATTTGCTATCACAAAACACAGTTCCAGACTCAGATCTTGCAAGCTTCAAAGCGAAAGTGAACTCACACACCAAGCATTACTAACCAGTTTACATGTAGGGGTTATATGTCACCTGAGGAACTCTGCTTCCTTTACACTAAAGATCCGACTTGTATGTGTTATAAAATAGACAATCATCAACTAGTGGCACATAAGTCAGGGTAAATGATATATTAAATAGAGAATATTTCCTCTGCTGTGATAAACTATTCAATTAAAAAATAATGGCATGCAAAATCTAAAAAAAGAAAGATACATAAGATCTATGGGACAAAGGAGAAAAGACATTCTATATAAGGAAAACAAACTCTGCCCTGCCTTCTAATTCCCCAAATCTTTAATTTTATATGCAGATTATTGCTCACAACATATCTTCTAGGCTTTCTCTGTGTCTCTGATGTGATGACAAAGTATCTGTCCTCTAACTTTTGGTGTGCTCTCTCTCCTGTCTCTTTCCATGCCGCTGCTATCTCTTTGCCTTGCTTTGAATCAAACTCTTAGGTTTCATCCACAGAATAAAAGAGCCACTGTTCCACCAATGCCTGTTTATCATTCTTTGAGGATGACTGTTTCCTTTTTCTATGGTAATAATTCATCAGGGTATCATTTAGTCATCAATAATATCCAATAATTTGTTGAAATCCATCTGAATAATATTATAACAAAAACTGTTTACACGAGATGGGAGCAAGGTATTCCTTTAAATAAATGCTAACTTATTGCTTATGTGCCAAAGGGAAATATTTTTCTATAAGGACCCAGAATGGTCATATATAACCAAAGTAGGAGAAATTCCTTAGACTAGAAGTTTTTTTTTAAAAAAACCGTACAATGTTTCAAAGTCCATTTGAATGTGGAAAGACAAACTTCAACTGAACTATGTGTTTAAATATATTTTTGTTTGTATTTTAATTTTCTTTAAATAAATGCATTATCAAATTTGAAGAAGTGGTCCCCTGTGAATTGGGATTCTGTTTCCAGTAGGGCAAGTCTTAACTCTTTGCCATGGAGTTGAGTGAAAAGTAATTTTTTCTTCCTATTTTTGAGTTAACTTAGTGCAATGTTGTTTTCATGTATTTTTAGCTTCAGTTGAACTAAAAGAAATATTAAACATGGAATTAACTATGCAGATTTCATTGGTTCAAGGAAGAAAATTCCTTTTGGAATCTTTGAAGGCAAACACACCTTAACACTAGTGTGCAAATTTCCACCTCGTAGCTTTAGATGTGTGCAGCAGGAGGAGACTACCCATCACTCTTGTCTTCTCACATTTCTCCTGAAATGAACTTCTACTCTTAATGGGGAATGAAATTATCCACATTGAGAGGCACAGGAGTTGCAGATGAATTGTAGGCTGTGATGTAGATGTGAAAAAAACTATCCAAATTTTATACATGAGGAAACTGAGAGTCAAAGTGTAAGTTTACATAACATAATTTACATATTATAGGATCAAGGTACAAATTCAAGTATATCTATCTTTCTTGAAATTGTAGCTTTTTTTTTTTTTTTATAATTTCCCTTGTATCTTAGCTGAGAATTATTCACCCCCAGGGCACACTGGCAATGTCTGAAGACTTTCTTTGGTTGCCACAATTGGAGGATGCTCCTGGCATCTTGTGAGCTGAGGTCAAAATGCTGCTGAACATCCTGCAAGGTACAGGGCAGCACTCCACTCCGACCACACCAAAGAATTATCTGGCCTCAAAAGTCAATAGTGCCAAGTTGATAAACCCTGCCTTAAATATAATTGATGTGTTTCAGTATATGGAAAGAACCTGTACTTACAGAGGCACTGTGGAAACAGAACAAATCTTTCATCCTTGTGTTTGCACACAAGCTTTGCTGAAAAAACCAAACTTGCTGTTTGAATTTCCTAGAACAAATAAGCTGCTTCTGTAGTATTTCCCAGAATATGCAGCTACACTTCAAGGGCAGCAGTGTAACTCTTACTAGGTCACTAATGAAGTGGGAGAAACTAAAGCTATGGGTTGTAGCTAGGTCATTCTTTCCAACAAACTAATTAAGCTTAATGCATTGTATTCACACTCTATGAGAGAAAAAAAGTTTTGTTTTTGATCACAGGCTTTTTCTGGCTTCAGCAATATTAAGGGGTCCTCAGTAGAGAAAAGCCTAAGCAAAGAAAGGAATACAGGTTTAAACAACTATAAGTGAAAAGTAGTTTGTATATTTGGACAATGCCCTCCTTCTAGGGCTATAAATCAAGATGCTCAAATAGAGGAAACTGAAAATTCTGAGCTATATTTGTTGCTCATCAATCAAATAGTCTTAAACACAAAACTTGTCATTATAGACAAAATAAGTCTTCTCTTAGTGAGTGTTAAAAAAAAAAAGTCTTCATCATCAAGAACCTTCTTTCTTCTTTAACACACCTATGGCCTACATATCCAGTGTTACTTTATAAGGATGCTCTCTGTGGTACACTGAATAAGGAAAAACATCATTGAATTTATCGTTAGTATACTTAATTACCATAAAACGAGTGTGGTTTACCTTTTCTTCTGACACATAAACTTATTTAGAATAACTTGGAATACCAGCTACAGAGGAATTGAATTTTCCTTTAAATAGTATTTTTTAAAGTAAAAAACTAGATAAATTTACATCAGAAAATTTAACAAAGGAAAAGGAAAAGTTGAAACTATACACAAATACACACAAAAGGTACCCATTAATTACCCAATCAGAAAGAAAAATTTCTTAACTTGTTAATGTATTATATAAGTTTGGCCTCAAAATACAGTTTATAGACTTTCATTTAACATTGTTATAAACATTTATGTATGTAAATATTCTTTGAAGTGTTTTTAAATGCCTATCTAGCATATAATTATTTAATTAGAGAAATTAAGTGTACTTATTGCAAAAAATAGGAAATATAAGTGAGCAAATACAAGAAAACTTATCTAATTACAATAATTTCCAATAACTACTGGTGCTATTTTAAAGTACATCGCATAACATCTTATGCATTAATCTTTATTGAAATATTTTATCAAAAAAGAAGTCATATATGCAGATATAATGGTTTCTAACTTGCTTTTTTTCTACTCAAAATATCATTAACAATTTAAGCATGTCTAAATATTCCCTAAAATACTATTTTAATGACTATGTAGTATTCTATTGTATGTTTATAATACTGTTATCTTAATAAATTCCTGCTTTTGAATTTAAAATTTCATAATTTAAAAATTCTAAACAATGCTTCATAGAACATCCATATAGAAAAATCCTTGGGGGCGCCTGAGTGGCTCAGTCGTTAAGCGTCTGCCTTCGGCTCAGGTCATGATCCCAGGGTCCTGGAATCGAGCCCCGCATCGGGCTCCCTGCTCCGCGGGGAGCCTGCTTCTCCCTCTCCCACTCCCTCTGCTTGTGTTCCCTCTTTCGCTGTGTCTCTCTCTGTCAAATAAATAAATAAAATCTTTAAAAAAAAAAAAAGAAAGAAAAATCCTTGCCCACATATACATTACTACTTTTTAAATAAATATCTGGGAATGATATTACTCTCATAAAGAGAATGCATCTTTAAAAAAATTTGTGATATATATTGACAGAGTGCTTTTCAAAAAAGCTTGTGCTGAATTATATTCCAAAAGGCATTTTAAATGACTGGTGAATGCTTCTTCCTGAGTTCTCTCCAGAGTAATAGTGTTTGGCTCATTAATTAAACATTCATGCATCTGAGAATTCTAGCTGTACACTATATAGGGCTTAAAAATTACTTTAAACATACAGACACTTCTTTCAAAGTGTTTACTACTTAGGGATATCAAATAATTAGTAGGTGGTTGTGAAGCAGCAAATAAAGTTCAAGAAAGTTATCTTCTAATCCTTTAAAGAAATGTACAATGATAATGTGATTGAGAAAACTATTTCAAAACTAAAAATTAAATACATTTTGAAGACATTTATAAATTCAAATTGACATAAACACCTGGAAAGGACATTCCAAATAGTATGAATGGCAAAAGCAAATATTTAGAGATAGCAGTGAATATGTGCTAGATGTCTCATAGAGGTAATTCATCATGGAAGATTATCATTGGAAACAGTTACAGGTGAAATTGGAATAGTGGGTTTGTGAATAGTGGTATAAGAATTGTGGGATAAAGGCTAAAGAATTATCTTTGATAAACCTTGCAAGTCTACCCAGGAGCCTACCATCAAGCCTTCCCATGAAAGAAGGAAATGGGGAAATTGTGGCTAAAATGAACAGTAAAGTAAGGCTTGATCAAGGAAAGAAATTACTAAAGGGAAGGCTTATATCTCTATAAGAGAAGAGGAACAATGTGTCCATATTCCTTTTCTTACTGAAGGTGAGAGAACTATATGTACATGTATACATATTTGAAAGTATTTTTTAATATCAGCAGACAGAGGTGATTCTGCATCAAATTTCTTTTTTTTAAAAGTTATTTAGTTTAGGGGGGAGGGGTAGAGGAAGAGGGAGAGGGAGAGAGAGAATTTTCAGCAGACTCCCCACTGAGCATGGAGCCTGACACAGGGCTTGATTTCAAGATGCTTAGATCATGATCTGAGCCAAAATCAAGAGTCAGACACTTAACTGACCGAGCCACCCAGGGGCCCCCGGCCTCAAATTTCTAATTCATGGAATAAATGTTCACTGTCAGCAGATATGTAGTATATATGTGGAAAGAGCACATGAGTGTTAAATTTCAGGACAAAAATATTAAATGTTCATGTCACATTGTAAAATTTTAGCAAAATAACGTTAGGGTAAAGATAAGGTTCTGCTTCATTTTTATCTTGGTTTGTTTGATCGATGATGTGTTTTTTATGTATTCTTTCCATATCATGAAGCAATAATTGCATAATTTTAAAAGTTTGGAAAATACAAAAAAATATAAGGAAGAAAATATAAATTACCCATAATACAAGTACTCAAATTAAATTTTAAAATTATGAATATTTCATATAATGAATGTGTTTTACCAGTGTACCTAGAATGGAGATTAATTTGAATGGTTGGACATCATTTGCTTGCGTTAATCTAGATCCTTGGAGAAGAATGTCAAGATGGGATTGGACCCATAGAGAGTTTTTTTTTTAAGATTTTATTTATTTATTTTTTTTGACAGAGAAAGAGAGTGTCAGGGGAAGCAGCAGGCAGAGGGAGAGGAAGAAGCAGGCTTCCTGCTGAGCAGGGAGCTGGATGTGGGGCTCCATCCTAGGACCCTGGGATCATGACCTGAGCGGAAGTCAGGAGCTTAACCATCTGAGCCACCCAGGTGCCCCTGGACCCATAGAGATTTACTGGAGAAAACAATTTGAGGAAAATGTGGAGCAAGTAAGAGGATGTTAGGAGTGCCAATAGACGATTATGTAGTTTGAATGCAGTGTAAGAGAAAGGGAGAGAAAGAAGGAAGGGAGGAAGGGAAGGAAGGAGAAATGCCTTAGACTACAATGCCGTTCTAAGTTTTGACAAGTCTGACAGGGATTCCTGGAGGCAAAGTCGCCTAAAACATAAGTGGCACATCTCTCAAGTATAAATCTGCTTTACTCTTCCTTATTATGCTCAGTCATTGGTGGGAGCATCCTGTAGGAAGTACCACATTAGCACAAGCTCACTGATGGATTTCAGTTTGCAGCAGCTGAGGCAGCAGGAGAGGACAGGTGCATTTTCATGGCTGCCATATTGCTTTACAAAATGTTTACTATTTTGGGTAGTGGCAGTGTTCTTAAAAAAATCAACTCTAAATTGAGGCCTTGTATGCAGACCTATACAACTCTAGTCTTCTACCTCACTCTCAAAAAGGAATCATTAAAAAAAATTGTTGATGAAAATTCTCACAATCTTTTAATGTAACCTTAGTATGTTGTTACAAGAGTAGAGTTTTGCAACTTTTATAATATTATATATATATATATATATGATAGTTTATTGTGCATATATTGTTACATAATGATTCTTTCAGTGGATTTTTTTCAGGATATATGTGTATGGATGCATGCAATTCTAGTTCATTATTTTCACTGCTGTGTTCCTGTCCATCATATAAAAGTATCACTATTTGACTTTCTTATAGATGAACAATTTATAGATGGACATTTAAATTTTTTCTAGTATTTCACTTCAACAAAAAGTATGGTAATAAACATTCTTCTGTACATATCATTCTATACATTAGAAGCATTTTTCTGTGATAACATCTAGAAGTAAAATTTCAGAGTTTCAGTTTATTTGTTTTGCTTAATTTATTTGTTTGTTTATGCCAGTCGTTTGGGTGAGTTAATACCTAACATTTTTATGAACATTTTCTTTATTACTAGTTATATTGAACATTTTTCTTAATCTATATTGTCAATTTGTATTTTTCCTTTACGGGTTGTTTATTAATATTCTTTCCAGTTTGCTCTTTTTCTTTTTAACTATTAAGGGACTGGATATTTTTTTCTCAACTGGAAATATTTAATTTCTCAAAATACCCAGTGTCTGCAATGATACAAGCAATGGATCTCTATACTCCTGAAGGGTAAAGATGTTTTGAAAAACAATTTGGTCATATTTAGTAAAGTTGGTGATGTATAGTATGTGCATAGAGTACTACCATGTAATTCCACTGGCATATATTTATTTCCACTGTCATTACTATAATTATACAAATATTCATATTGTAGAAAGATGTTCAGAATAACACTTTTTAGGGTAAACAACACGTATTGAGCATTCTTTATAGGTCAAAAATTCAGATGGCTCTCTATTTTATCTTTTAATCTTGCAAGATCTACTGGAAGGTAGATAAAAAAAAAAAAAGACTTTATTTGTTAGAGCTATATTAGGTTCACAGAAACTTTAAGTGGAAAATACAGAGAGTTCCCACATACCTCCTTCCCAAAAACACACACAGCCTACCCCAGTATTAATATCCTCTAACAGAGTACATTTTTTTTACAACCTGTGAGCCTATATGGACACATCATTATCACTCAAAGGCCATAGTTTATATCAGGGCTCAATCTTGATGTTGTACATTCATTCTATGCATTTTGAAAAATATATGATACATTTATCAACCATTATAATATCAATAATAGTTTCACTGCCCTAAAAATCTTCTGTGCTCTGCCAATTCAACCCCCCTCCCACCAATACCTTACTCACTCCATAGGTTTGCCTTTTCCAAAATGTCATATAGTCGGAATCATGCAACATATGTAGTCTCTTCAGTTTGGTTTCCTTTACTTGTAATATGTATTTAAGATTCCTTCGCATCTTTCGATGGCTTGATAACTCATTTCTTTTTAGTGCTGAGTCTTATCATAGGGTCTAGATGTACCAGGGTTTATTTATTCATTCATCTACTAAAGGACATCTTGCTTCCAAGTTTTAAAACCTGCGATAAAGCTATAAGTACTCTTGTGCAGGTATTTGTGTAGATAAAGTTTTCACCTCACTTGGGTAAATAACAAAGAGGGCAACTGCTGGATCAGATGCTCAGAATACATTTAGTTTTGTAAGAAACTGTCAAATTGTCCTCTAAAGCGACTGTACCATTTTGCATTCCCACCAGCAATGAGTGGGGGATCGTGGTATTCCACATCTCCATAGGCAGTTAATGTTGTCAGTGTTTCAGATTTTGCCATTCTAATAGGTGTGTAGTGGCGTCTCATTGGTGTAAGTTTATTTATTTATTCTTGTGTGAGTTTGGCAGATTGTGTTTTTCAAGGAATTGATCCATTTTATCTATGTTACCAAATTTGGGGACATAGACTTGTTTATAATAATCGTTTTTTTAAGATTTTATTTAAATTCCAGTTAGTTAACATACAGTGTTAATATTAGCTTCAGGTGTACAATATAGTGATTCAGCACTTCCATACAACATCTGGTGCTCATCACAACATAGTAATCTTTTATTATCCTTAATGCCAATGGGGAGAGTAGCATTTGTTTAAAAGTTAAAATATTTGTAATATCCTAAATATCTATCAATATATTGATGCATAAATTGATTTTCCCATAATCCCTCAATGGATTTTCACACAATAAAACTAGGTGAACAAGCAGAATAAATCTCTCATGAACATGCTGTTGAGCAAAACCAAGCAAATTATAAAAGAATATATGAAACATTATTTAAAATTATAAATTAAATATTATAAATATTTAATTATATAAATTAAATCTGTGTGCCACGTTTAGGAAATAGGACTGTGTTACATAAAAGAGACAGCAGTGATTGCTAAAGAAAGGTGTAGGTAATATATGTATTTTATTTGGTGAGGAATAAAGGGAAAGCTTCAATATTTTAATATATTAATTCCTAAGCTGCAGGTTAAATAAAATGGTTTTAATTATCTTATTTTTATAACTTTTTAATATCTGATATATAATATTTCTTTTGAAGACAAACGTCAAAAAAGTTTTAATAAATATTATTAGGTAGTAAGTTGTATTTTATTTATCTAATGTTTTTAAATTTATATTCTGACTCCAGATATAATTGTTTTTGTTGCATGTTATATCTAAATTTAATTTTTCCATAAAATCTTTTGTTCCATCACCTTTATTAAATAATTTTTACTTGTTCCTTATTTATGACATGGTTTTTATTAAAGTAAACATTTATAGATTCTATTCTTGACTATGAATTATGCTACAACATTTATGAGAATACAATCATTGTAATTATTTTAAGTATTTTAATTGTATTTTAATATTTAGTGGGGAAAGATCTCTCATTCATATTTAAGAATGATAAATAGGGCTAAATTTATACAAATGGAAATAAATTGGTTATTGAGGTTAGAAAATAAGCAAAGAAATCCAAGGAATAGGAGATAGAGAGAAAATATGTCCTGGGATAAAAGTTGAAATTGTTGGAAATTGGCATACATATTTAAGGTTGGACATTGATATGGTCAACTTTTCACTGATTTTTTTCTCTCTCTATTGATTTTACATATTGAACAGTATAGATATAGCATTCACAACCACTGATTCCAATGTCAAAATTATGAATATATCATAAAATGGTCCTTTTTAGAAGAAAGTACAGAAATAACAATATGGAGATTGGGGTTTCACTGAAATTCCACACTAGTTATGGAATGAAAATGAAGGAATTTTTTATGATAAGACAGTGTGGGGGAAAAAAAAGACTAGAAGGCCAGGAAATATGCTCTGGAAACTGTCAAATATTGAATTATTCTCCTACAATTATGTCCCTGCAATGCATGTGGGTCATTAGATATTCTCTGGTAGAAAAGACAATGGAGGTCAGCTTCTCCTTGTCTTTTATAGAACAGATAGTTACACCATTATGAATTAAGATGAAAGATGATAATCATAACTAAATGACCAACTCATAACCATCATAGTCCTGATCAGAATGATGATGATCATGATGATGATTAATTTAAGATTATTAATCTTATAGCTATCTCTGGACCTGTGTTAAGCATTGTTTCTAGCTATTTATTATAGTTGGTTATACCGTAATACTAATGGAGCCACACTTGTGGAAATTAAGTCAGCCTTATAAAGCATAAATTTCTTGGTTTTAGAGTCGGGGACGGTAGTCTTGTCCTGCAGCTGTTTTGCAGTTGAACACTAGATACATCTACATAGAATGTGTGCATAAGTCAGTACAATCAATCAGCACTTCAAAAAAGTATAGGAAAGTAGAGGATTCTTTTTGTGTGAAAAAGTTAACAAGAGACTTAAGAAATGATAGTCTATTCATTTTAGGGTTCTCATAGTATTATACTACATTTGGCACATTCAATTTTTTAATGGAATTCTGTAATTAATAGAATATATAAATATTATTAGAATAAATTTCAGATATAGGGCTATATGATCCTGTACTTAAAGAGCTCAAAATATTGTCAATGACTTGAATAAAATAATAAAATTCATGCTCATAATATATATCGATAGAACTTATAGGGCAAAATCATATGATCCATTATAAATGCAATATTAACAAGCTTGCCATTGGTCTGAAAATAAAGCAAAATAAAAGCAGGACAATTTCTATGAAGTTCAAGGTAAGAGATTCCATTTAGTATAAAAATTCCACATAATTATGGATAGAAGCTAAGTAGATAACATAGAAAAAGATGAAATAAAAAAAATAGCCTGACTAAATGGACAGTAAGAAATGCTTAAATTTGGCACAGGACCATACAAAGTTGGGATGTCTACAGAGAATTGTATCTTCATGCTAAGCCATATGATGAAGAAAAATTATGAATATATAGACCATGAGAAAACTAGTAAGATGTGATAAATTTTTAAGTGACTTTTATTTGGGAAAAAATATTTTATAAATTCTAAAACCACCAAGAGGATATTATAAATAAATGATTTCACTTCAGTGTAAGAATTTCCTGTAAATAAATGTATCTAAGGTTTTGTTTATTTCAGTGTTATTGGGCCTTCCTATGATGGAGTGAGCATCTCATCCCTGAATGAACATTTATCCATTCAACAGATATTGGTTGCTAGGCACTATCTGGTCTCTGAATAATCTGTCATTGGACATAGAGCTCATATGTTAGTGGGACAGCTAGCCAAAGATAGTGGCAGTGGAGAGCCCTCTGCAGTGTGAAGGGAGAATTCTATGATTGACAGTAAAATCTTAAGAAATGTTTCTTTGTATTTCTGACCCCCCTTTTTTTGTTTTAGTTTTTCTTCTGAAGTTGTAAATGAAAAGGAAAGCTCTAAACATATTGGATAAAAGTGAAACAACAGGGCGCCTGGGTGGCTCAGATGGTTAAGCGTCTGCCTTCGGCTCAGGTCATGATCTCAGGGTCCTGGGATCGAGTCCTGCATTGGGCTCCCTGCTCCTTGGGAGCCTGCTTCTCCCTCTGCCTCTCTCTCTCTCTCTCTCTCTGTGTCTCTCATGAATAAATAAATAAAATTTAAAAAAAATATATTAAAAAAAAAAAGTGAAACAACAGCCCAACCCCTGAGCTTCTTCATGTTTTGTTCTGTGTATGTCTTTGTACTACTCTTTTGGAGAAGGGAGTGAATGGGAAGGTTTAACTCCTCAGCCTACACCTAACTCCAGGGTTCTAGGAATCTGATTACACAAACAGCATAGGAAAGAATATTTTTTAAAAATAACATTTTAACACATTTTAAGGGGTGCCTGAGTAGCTCAGTCGGTTAAGCGCCTGTCTTCGGCTCAGGTCATGAACCCAAGGTCCTGGGATCGAGTGCCACATCTGGCTCCTTGCTCAGCAGGGAGCCTGCTTCTCCCTCTGCCTGCCACTCCCCGTGCTTGTGCTCTCTGTCAAATAAAATAAAATAAAATAGAAAAATAAAAACAGCAACAACAAAAAAACATTTTAAACCAAATATTGTTAATATCTTCCCTGGAAGAGGCGGATTTTAATTTTTTTCTACCTAGAATCGAATCATGTCTATTCATATGCAAAGTAAATAAACATAATTGAATTTATATGCTAGGAAATGTAGTTTATTGTTCTATGTAGAATGATATTGTCTATGATGAAACAATTGACAGCTCCCGGACATGGGTATGATTTTTTTTTTAATGAGGTTGTTGTAAAAAAAAGGTTTTGAAAGGCTAAAATACAATCTAAAACATTCTTTTTTTTTTTTTAAAGATTTTATTTATTTATTTGTCAGAGAGAGAGACAGAACACAAGCAGGGGGAGAGGCAGGCAGAGGGAGAAGCAGGCTCCCTGCAGAGCAAGGAGCCCGATGTGGGACTCGATCCCAGGACCCTGGGATCATGACCTGAGCCGAAGGCAGCGGCTCAACCAACTGAGCCACCCAGGTGTCCCTAAAACATTTTCTATAAGTAAGCCAGACTTTGTCAGTTCAGAGTGGTTTTATTTTCCTTATTTTGGCATGCCTACACAGCATGGGGGGAAATGTAGTGAAAATCTTTGCCAAATGATGCACTACCATTCATCTACAGAGAGTAGCTCTTAGATTATCATCCCCACAGCAACCCTAAAAGGAGTCATCTGGAACAAAGAAGAAAGCACAAGTGAGCTTTTTGCTTTCTACAACTCTTTACACTTTCCATAATCTCTAATCATCCTTCAAATGGATGATTTTGGAGGAGATGGTGGTGTTTGCCTATGATCTGTGGGGCTTCCTGTGATTACTGCAATTTTTAAAACAGGGGAAACTTGAATGCCTTGCTCCTCAAAGTGTGGTCCTAGGACCAGAGCATCAGCATCACCAGGAAGTTTATGAAAAATGAAAAAAACTCAGATCCCACCCCAGTCAAAATGTATCAGAATCTGGATCTCTAATGAGATCCTCATTAAAGTTTTAGAGGTAGTCCTTTAATCTGTGCCTCTTGTCTTTTGTCAAGGGAAAATGAAGGTGATATAATTTAGAGTCTGAGAAAGTTGCATGTATGTAAGTTTTAGAAACTTGCATTTACTGAGTGTTTATGGTGACTAATGTTCTAAATGCTTTGCAAACATTAAGTCTTTAGTCCTCCCCATATGCTTAGAGTTGAAAACTATTATGTTCATTTCACTGAAGAAGTAACTAATGCTTAAAAACTTTAGTTACCTTGCCCAAGACCACCCAGCGAATGAGAACCATAATCAGTCCTCAGACTTCCTTGCTAGTTCCAGGTCTCAAAATGTAGAGCCTTAAATTAATAATTTGCCTCTTTGTTCTTCATTTTTCCATAGACCTTTTGATGTGTCAGCTTATGGACAGGTGAAATCAGGTCATATTAGAATATAGTAGGTGGGTAAATATTTTTCTTCTCAGTAGGTTTATCTTCACATTAATAGAACATTGATATGAATTCAATTCTGATAAAATAAATTATTAGAAATATAACAATGTCAAGATCTAATTAATCTTAATTTTAATTATGATATGGGTCATTGCAAAAACTGCTTTATTAAAAATTGTTTTGGGTCTGAATTTTTTTCACACAAATATAAGCTGCAATTCAACATTTAATTTTATTGGCAATTAATTAATCCATGGTATATTTAATGGACTTTGAATGGCATAATCATTAAAACTTGAACCAGGACTATTTGGATAATGACTTTTCCCCCTTGCTAAACATTTAAACTCTTGCTAACTGTGGTAAATATGGTGAGTAAACAATGCTTAATTACAACAAAATACAGGGTTATGATTTTTGTTGTTGTTTCTCCTGAATTTATCTTTTCTGTGAATGTACAAAAAACGTTTCACAACTATGGTTCACACAAAAAATAAAATAGAAAAATATATTTGCCTAACAAATGAAATATAAAAAGTCCATGTAATTCAAACATAAACATATTAAGGAACCAAATTCATTTACCAAATTTGAAAAATCCTACATTCTTGTTGGCCTTGATGTGCTTGCCTCTCACATACTAAGAATGTGGGGCAATGACAATATTAAATGCTCCATAGCAGATACCCCAGTATATTATCTATACATGATGACTTTTTCCCTTAAATAACTTTTGTTTAGGTAAGTTAAAATGTAAGAGGGTAGTAAATCTAATCAATCAAATATAGAATTCAAAACCAGTATCTTTTTTTAAATTTTTTTTATTCTTATGTTAATCCCCATACATTACATCATTAGTTCTAGATGAAGTGTTCCATGATTCATTGTTTGTGCATAACACCCAGTGCTCCAACCAGAATGTGCCCTCCTCAATACCCACCACCAGGCTAACCCATCCTCCCACCCCCCTCCCCTCTAGAACCCTCAGTTTGTTTTTCAGAGTCCATTGTCTCTCATGGTTCATCTCCCCCTCCGATTTCGCCCCCTTCATTCTTCCCCTCCTGCTATCTTCTTCTTCTTTTTTTTTTTTTCTTAACATATATTGCATTATTTGTTTCAGAGGTACAGATCTGAGATTCAACAGTCTTGCACAATTCACAGTGCTGCTGGAGTGGGGGGTGGGGTGGGAGGGATGGGGTGACTGGGTGATAAAACCAGTATCTTTTATGTCATCAGTACACTCAAGTGCATTAGTTTCTTTCAATATTAAATCCAAAATGTGCAGAATACGCTCCAATTAAAATGTGCTGATGACAAGGTCCCTCAGCCATTGTACAGACTTTTTTCCATAATTTTATTGCTCTTAAACTTTTCTTCAAAATATTTTTAGTCCTTTTAGGATCACACACACACACACACACACACACACACACTTGCGATCTCATCCTCTCCTACCTAATTTTTCTCAGTTATTTGCAATTTTTGAAATGTAAAAGAAACATGATATTATCCATTGATTACTGAAATCTACATTTTACAGACACTATGTGACATGTTTTAACGTGCATACATTCTCCTGAATATTCAAAACAACCCTATAATGCTATTTCTTTTAGTCCCTTTCTTAAGGACAGAAATTGAGACCCAACGCTTTTAAATAACTAACACATCTAAAAAAGGAGCACACTGACAGTTTCCTCTAGAACATGTTACAATACCTATATTAAATTTTTCACACTACTTTAACAATAATTTCAAGTACTATGCTACTTTTAGTATGACTCTAATATGAGTATGGTGCATTTAGTCTCATAAA
Source organism: Mirounga angustirostris (assembly GCF_029215605.1). NCBI lineage: Eukaryota > Metazoa > Chordata > Mammalia > Carnivora > Phocidae > Mirounga > Mirounga angustirostris. Next base: position 50,273,132 of record NW_026991709.1, on the reverse strand, counting down.
AATTGTCATAAAGCACTATAATGGGACTCTAATCCATTTCTTTTTTTTTAAGATTTTATCTATTTATTTGAGAGAGAGAGAGAGAGAAATAGAGAGAGCGTGAGCAGGGGGAGGGGCAGAGGAAGAAGCAGGCTCTCTGCTGAGCAGGAAGCCCAATGCAGGGCTCGATCCCAGGACCCCAGGATCATGACCTGAGCCGAAGGCAGATGCTTAACCGACTGAGCCACTCAGGCGCCCCTCTAATCCATTTCTTAAATGCACCAGGAATGTCTGGATGCTTAAGGAGATCACTAAGCTGCTTAGTGTTTCCTGAAAATAAGAGGGAATTCATACATAAACAACAAATGGAATTGACATGATACAAAATAAGAAAAATGGTAACATATTTTTGGTATTTTTAGAATGAAATTAACGCAGAATTGTTAATGAACTTTACTTTTATGTAATTTTACCTTTAAACAGACTTATTAAGATAAGTTGGTAAGTTGGCAAAAACTTAAGAGCCTGTCACAAAAGAGTATAATTTACTCTTAAAAATTTGTGCTAACATTTATTATTCCACATTGCAGGAAATATGCAGTCTTTCAGAGGAATGATCGTATAATCCTGGAATGTTTTAGTTTCACAGACTTAGGTTTAATTTCTGTAATTTCATAGCATGGTAATTAAGAGACAGAACACTAAATTATTTCCCAATAAAATTAACCTAATTAGAGGTACACCTTTACTAAAACTTAGTCCCACTTTGTCTACAACATGCCTTGGTTCCTGGTCGGGGGAAATTATTTGTATTGGTTTTATACTTTGGTAATGATGTGTGCAGCGGTTTCCCTCATGTGGGATTCCTCACAGCCATGGATTTTACCAGCAGCTCCATGAATACATGAAAGGTTAACCAATTAGGCAGCTCTTCTACTACCTCCTTTTACCATCAATAGTGTGAATTTGGAAGAACCCAAATTCAGTGTTGGCAGTGTAGCATGTGACCAATGAATAGAATTAAGTCCACAGTATGCAAACAAATTCAACCCATATACTGTACTTCTAGAAAAAATAGTCTTTAGATTGTAGTACTGTAAAGATTTTAAATCTTTTAAAATAGTAATTTGATTGCTTTTATTGAATACTAATAAGTATGTATAAAATACAATTTCTAGGGCGCCTGGCTGGTTCAGTTGGATAAGCGACTGCCTTCGGCTCAAGTCATGATCCTGGAGTCCCTGGATCGAGTCCCGCATCAGGCTCCCTGCTCGGCAGGGAGTCTGCTTCTCCCTCTGACCCTCCCCCCTCTCATGTGCTCTCTCTCATTCTCTCTCTCTCAAATAAATAAATAAAATCTTTAAAAAAAATACAATTTCTAACTCTGTCAGGGGAAAATACCTCTCAGTACCCAGCTTAAGTATAGACTATTACTATTCCCAGACAGGACTTCTGTGAATTAATTCCTGATTCTATACTTCCCGCTCCTCAGTAGGTACGTATACCTTGAAATTTTTGTCTATTGTTTTTTGTTCTTTATTGTTTTACCTCATATATTTTCCCCTTAATCATGTTATCTTGTGACCTGTTGAACTTTGGAAAAGTAGGATTAAACAATATAAATATCTTTGTAAACTATTTTAACCAATACTTGAAGAGTGATAAGATAATATATACATCAAAAGAGCAAATTTTGTTCGGAAAAGAACAGGCCTTGTTTGGGAAGGTAAGATGCAGGTTATTGGGAGATGATTTTCCATCTCTCTGAGGTTTCCGCATGTCTTATCTGAACAAAGCATTAACTGCTCTTTCTTTTCTATTGTTTTGAAGATTTTATTTTATTTTATTTTATTTTATTTTATTTTATTTTATTTTATTTTATTTTATATAGTCTTCAAAAACAGAATCTCTCTGAAGCAAAGGGAAGGTTTGCTTACAGGTTAGGAAGATAAAGTTGCCACCTTCTGAAGTAAAGTGCAGCCTCATTTACTGTTCAGTTTACTTAAGATAATATTTGCATCTGGTGAAAAGTGTAAGCATACTGGCTGCCCATTATAAAGAATCCAGGTTTCTTAAGCTCAGGGTTTCTTCCTTGTAACACAGACACTATGTGTATGGGTGTCATTTGGATAGATTTGAGCAACTCTGTGGGAACTGAGGCTCGTAAACTGGTTAAAATGCTGATACTCTGAGGAATAAATTCTTTTGTGTCTGATCCGAGGACACAAACGAACAAAGCGGTGATTGCAGAGAACAAAGTGGTGATTGTGGGGTGGGGGGCAAAATGGGTAAAGGGGAATGGGAGGCCCAGGCTTCCACAAAAAAGAAAAGACTATTAAAATTATGGAATGCCCTATTGAACTCTGAATGTTGCAGCTTCAGAAAGTTACAATCAAATGATATGTAGGGAAAGACGAGTGAGAAACACACACACACATACACTCACACCCACACACAGGTAAACACACATATAGATATAAACATAGAAATGGTAGATAGGTAGATAGATAGATAGATGTAAATAACTGCTGTATAAGGAGAAATTGAAAAAGGAGAGATAGAGGGCGCCAGGGTGGCTCAGTTGGTTTAGTGACTGCCTTCGGCTCAGGTCATGATCCTGGGGTCCCTGGATGGAATCCCGCATCGGGCTCCCTGCTCGGCAGGGAGTCTGCTTCTCCCTCTGACCCTCCACCCTCTCATGCTCTCTCTCTATCATTCTCTCTCTCTCAATAAATAGATAAAAATCTTGAAAAAAAAGAAAAAAAAAGGAGAAATAGAAAAGAACATGACTTTTCAATAGCAAAGTTCGAGCGCCAAATGACAGCATAAAAGAACAAAAAAGCTGCTAAATCATTAGGGTCATGGCTGAGTTAAACTAAGACACATTCAGATATACAACAAACTTAAATTTCTAAGATGAAACTTTTGTATAAGTACTCTGGAAAATTCTTAAAAAGCACATTTTAACCAGTACACGATCTTATTAAAGAATGTGCCTGCCCAGTGGGTAACCAAGGCAGGAAATTATATCAAGGCCATATATTCTGCAACAACAAATTCCTTGGAACAAACATTTGGATGAAAATTGTAGGTAGATTTTCACAAAAATCTATATCACAAAAAGGTTTGGGAGTGAAGTATTCCTGAGTACACATTCTAGATGTTCCATTCATCAGTGTATATACTTGAAGTTACTGAATTCTGAGCTTCAGTTCCCTCATCTGTGAAATCAGGATACTAATAGCTGCTTATTGGTTTGTTGGGAGGATTAAATATATAGCTTCTATTATTAGTTGCCACATACACACACACAACTTGATATTTCTCTTTGCCTTTGCTGTCAATTGCTCATAAACTGATCAGAAAAAGAATACTTCCTCAATTTTTTCTAATCGGTTTATAAGAAAGTTTATTACTTTGTGAATTCATTCAATGAAACAAACCTGAAAAGCACAAAACATACATTAATACTCAAATCCCTGACATGAATTCTTTATTTATACTCATTTTTCTTGTGCTCTGGTGTGCTACATTCATTATCCTGGAAAATTGCTGACTTTTAGTGTGAGTTTCATTCTTAACATTCTTGTTTTTTTTATTTTTTTTTCACTGAATTTAAAAGCAAACACAAAAATTCAGGCAGTGGCAGTAACCTTTCATATAATACATATGATAAAGAGTACAAATTAATGCTATATAAGTTTGCTGCAAAAAAATACAAAGACTGCTTTTTCCTCTGTTCTCAACAGAATCTCCACTTGGTCTTATTTAACAGTTTCTAGTTGACAGTCACCATCAGAGAATTCTGGTAGTCAGTCAGGCCTCTGATATCATATGCTTGCCAGTTTCAAAGCTAATCTGCTCAGTTTATTCATATATATATATATATATATATATATATATATATATATACACACACATATATACATATATATATATACACATTAAACACAAACATAGATTTTTTAAATAACCCCATTTTCTAGGCAATGTGTTAGGCAAAAGGATGAACAGTGAAGAACAGAGACAATCGAGGATTGTTACTTATGCTATTAGTGACAGAGAACAGGAACAAAAAGGGAAGACTTTAATGGAGTATATTGTACTCAAACCTTTGTGTTTGTGTGTATGCGTGTATATTGTGCACACGCACTGACAACTACAGATTCATTATTTGATCTTCTTTCCTTCCTAACTAACAGAATTTATATTTAGTTTGGGGATAATGTGCTCAGCTTTGAACTAACTAGTACTACATTTCTCACCATTATTCGTAGCTAAAAATAAATATCTGACACAATAATTCTTTTTTTTTTAAAGATTTTATTTTATTTATTTGACAGAGAGAGACACAGCAAGAGAGGGAACACAAGCAGGGGGAGTGGGAGAGGGAGAAGCAGGCTTCCCGCCGAGCAGGCAGCCCGATGCAGGGCTCGATCCCAGGACCCCGGGATCGCGACCTGAGCCGAAGGCAGATACTTAACGACTGAGACACCCAGGCGCTCCTGACACAGTAATTCTGACCAAAGAGATGTTAGTAGATGATACTGGATATTTTTCCCAGTAAATATCCTTATAAAAGAACATAACTAGTTTACTGACATTATTTTATCTACTGTCTTAGTCTTTTTCCCTGCTGGAAACATGGGTACATAATGGAGGTAAAGAAATTTCTTGGGACTATGAGGTGACAAACATGAGGATGGAGCCGACCCACTAAAGATGACACAACAGGAATTTAGATGATTGAATCATTGATAGCTTCATGAAGGCTTTAGTTCAGTCCTAGATTGACTATATCTGTTTTTCCTAATTCTCTTCCTCTGAAAGCAAAATTATCACTCTTGTTTTATGGATACATTATTTTATTGCCACCACTAAAATGGATATTTTTCAATTGTAATTTTTACCTGGTGACTTTTCTATATATGAATGAGAGTGATTTTACAGTTTTTATTTTATATTTGGCAAGCTTTCTAAAGTACTTAATTTTTTTGGATTGCTCTACTATTTGGTCCTTTTAATTTTACAGTAATATTTATACATTAGTCTGTGACGTAATTATATCTTTATAATTGTATCTTATCTTGTATCTTTCCTTTAAATAGTACAATGTTATCAGATTATTTCCAAGTACTCCACAATATTTTTTCCCGAGACTGTTCTAATATTTTGTTCATAATTTTTCTAGGATGTTATTAATAATAAATTAGAAACTTTAAAATTTGGATACTTATAAATTCATCAGTTTTATTCATTGTTTTTACTAATTATCTTGGGTTTTATAGGTAGAAAATTATGTCACTGATAAATATAATTTACTTTAATTTTGATATAGCATGATTAAGCATACAATTATTCATATATCTTTCTATAATATCAGTGATGCAAAATTTCATTTTAGAGATTCAAATATATAAGAAGGACAACTTCTTTGCCTTTTCAGTTTTTGGAAACTCAACTTAATTTGTATTATGAGTCCTCATTCTTCCCAGATACCAAAACTTAATTCAAATCAATGTTGCGCTTGATCAGTATTTGTTTCCTCCATCTTTTTCAAAGAATACTTATATAATGTCAAGATGTAGAGTGAGGAACACTGAATTTTCTATTCTTGCTAGACAGTTTTCAATATTGACATCACTTAGAAACCTGTCCATTTGAGTTTGTGTCATTATACCATGCATATTGCTACTGACTTCCCTTGGTTCATAACAACAATTTCTACAAATTCAGTAAGCACTCTGGTTCTTCAGTGCCACGCTTGAGCATATTGGAATCATTGTTTCTTAATACCACAGGTCAGAAAACTCTGTGGATTTAAGGGTCCTTTACATAGGGAGCTTTTTCTCCCATTGAATATTGATACGACTACCAGTTCATCCCAGAAAGTGATAGAGATATGCCTCACTCTTAGATTCCGGGAAATTATGGGAGTTCTGCCACCATTCTTACTAGCATGTTCTATTTCTCAAAAACCTCAGATTTGTTCCTCTCCAGAATAAGAAACTTCTGTATACTCTTAAGTTAGAGAGGCTCTGACTCATGAGAATTCTTTATGATTTATTGCCTATGCCTTATAAACCTTTCTGTTCCACTGAAACCTTAAGTTTCTGAAAGACAAATTGAATCGCTGACTTTCACATCCATCAGTTTTCCACCACACAGTCCTCTCCCTAAAGCATCAATTAATATAAAAAAAAAAAATCATGCCCTCTCACTTATTACATGCTTAATTGACAATTTTTCCATTTTCTTTTATATATGTGTGTATATGTGTATGTATGTATATGGGTGTGCATATATTAGGTGTGCTTTTAAAAAAATGTCATAGAGCAATTATAATTATCATCATTGTCATCATCACTATCATTTATTGGGGTGAGCACTTACTTTGCTCTAGATTTTTAAGTACTATGCAATTATAGAATCTGAAAATTATAAATATTGATAAGATTTCACATATTTACATGTATGTTAATAATTAATATGCTATTACCTTCATATTTACTTCTTTATTCACACATTTTTTTTCTGTTCCTTTATCTTTTATTTTTTCTGCATTGCCAATGGTTTGCTTTTTTACAATTAGATAAAAATGAGAAGTATACCAATTGTTTTTAATTTACTTTCTCTATATTCAAAAATCCTGTCTTTACCTGTATTTCTATAATTACTCTAATTTCTCTCTACATAAGAAGGAATTTAAGAGAACTTGACTTTAGTTGCTTTAATCAATAGACCATTCAATTAGTTTTTGCCAATGTAAATCCTTTGGCTTGCCATTACATAGTGTTTTTACTATATATTCATTTTTGGGGGATTAAATTAAACCTTATACCTTCATGTAAAACAATTTTTTAGATTTTTCTTTATTTATGCCATTTATTATTTAGTAAAGGTATCATTTTTTAGCCATACTATTTCATTCTTGAGTTTGTAATTTAGTGTAAGAGTCAGGTTGAATACTACTTCAAAAAATACTGTTTTCCAAAAAACGTAAGTTTTCCTAACATTTTCCATAATTATATTTAAATTTTGAGTTATAAACTGAAAATATAGCTGACAATGCCCTACTGTCTTTGAGTATTTACCAGTACAGGTGGGATATCTTCTGTATTTATTACCTCTTCATAATTTTGATTACTTCATTTTTCCTCTCCAATATGAGCAAAATGTTTAATCTTACATTCTACATTAGTTAGGATTTTCTTATCTTTTGCATGGACATATTACTCATGTAATTTGAGTTTTCTTATACTCCTTTCTTATTTCCCTGAATTTTCTTTGTATCTTCTTTATAATCCCTGAAGGGGATTATCTCTTAATTGTCATCTCTGAGAGTCAGGTAGACTTCTCATTCCAGTATTTCTTCTTATGGGTGTCAGCTCTAATTTTCAAGGAAGTCATCTTGTCTTTTTCATTGCTTTTTGCATTGATTTTGCATTGATTTTGCATCTATAAGGGCACCCAGATCACTCGCCAAGACTTCAGTCAGTTCACTGCTGTCACAGAGACCATCTCCCTGCTGGTGGGGTTCTCCCTTAGTCAGGTGCAATACCTGAATCTCAACAAGAGGACACCAGCAAGCTATCCAATGAGGAATGGCTGATGGACAAGACCAGGAACACATCTGCAGTGGCTGACTGAGTCCTACAGCCTGTCTCTGATAACCGGGCAGTGGCTACTGGAACCTGTATAACGACAGAGACCTATGCACCTGGGCTAGTCCCGTATAGAGCCCAGGCTTCCGTGTCTACCCTGCCAAGAGCAAGGGCCCTGTAACTGGCCAAGGAGGCGCTGGGTGAGGGACACCGAACAAGTTCGCCTGCAGCTCGCGCCTAGCCCGTTTCGGCCAGAACTGCTGCCAGAGCTCCTTCCACGCTCACTTCCCGCTCCTGCGCGCACTCATAAAGAGCTCCTTTGGAGGGCCTGCTTTGCATGTTGTGACAGCTGCTACATGGTGACAAGTGGCAAAGGTAACCTGGTCACCATGTGACCCTTCTCCAAGGGCCGAGTGGTGACCTGCACCATGGCCACCGGTCCCGAGTCAAAGCTGCGGTCTTGGCTCTCTACCTCCTGAGGACCTAGTGGGCGGCGGCGGCCACAGGTGATGAGGATGGAATGGACGGGGGGGAAGGGCTTGGAGCTACCGACCGAGGCTTGGCTGCTCTCCGCTCCGCGCGGGCGGCTCCACCACTTACCGAGTCAGCTCCCGCCGGCCCGGACGCGGGGCGGGCGAGAGATCACGGAGGACGAGCTTTCTGCTGAGGCGCAGCCGCGTGCGTTGTCCTGGGGGCCACGCTCCAGCACACTGCGCATGCCCGCGGGTGCCTCCCGCCCTGGCTCCCAGCAGGCTTGCCGTTCTGCCCCCACAGACCCCGAACGCAGCGGGCTGCTGAGGAAGCTGCTCCATCGGCGTTGGCCTGGGCGACACCAGCCTGGGCCGCTGTGGAGGCGTGCACAGGGATGACGTGCCAGAGGCCTGGTGCTCCGCGGCCCGCTGACCCCAGCCTGGGTGCGGGCACAGCGCTGTGTATCCCCGAGGTGCCGCTGCGGGAGGTCCTGGAGTGCACCAAGATGGCCCTTTTCCTGGAGGACTGGAGGACTGCGTTGTCACCGCCTGCCGCGGAGGGCCTCATCCTCAGTTGGGCCGGGCCAAGACCTTCACAGTGAGGAGAGGGGGCCCAGGCAGGAGGAAGGAAGCTGGTCCACGTCACCCAGCAAGTCGGTGGTAGAGGGCATCTCCTCCCAACCAGGTAACTCGCCGGGCAGCACAGTGGTGTGAGGCCATGGATGTCGGGGTCCCCACCTCATGCTTCAGCCTCCTATCTCTGATCCTACCGGTTGACCTCAGTGACCAATTTATTAACAAAACTGACCACAATCCATGAAGCGCGAGAGTGCCCATCTCTGTGCACAAATTCAGGGAGTGGCCAGAGGATCCCCAGTTCTCTGCCTTTTGAAATTGTATTCTTAATATGAATTTCCTCTGGCTCTTCAGGATGATGTGTCTTTTCCTTATGCTTCAATCCCTCCCACATGCTTGAAATTTTAGGCACTTGCCAAGAGATTAAGCGATTGATACAGCTTTAGAAAAGCTCAGAGAAGAGTTTGGCTATTGATAACATCTTCTTTGCAGCCAAAGAGAAATTTGATGGGAACAGGTCATGTCCATATTAATATTTAGGAGATATTCACATAGACTAGCTCCACAGGACAGATATCCTAACACCCTCCCCCCATTCTCTATACCAATGGGTTATATGAAAAAAAGAAAAGAAAAAAAAAAAAGAAAAAAGGAAAGAGAAAGAAAGAAAAAGAAAACAAGCTGTGGTATCCTAGAACTCTTCTTAAAACTCCTTTCTCCCTTGTCTACAAATATTACTTATGGAAGACAAATAACATTCATCCTGAACCTTGCCTTTATCCATAATCCTGACATGGGACAGTTTGCCAATCTGCCATATTATCTCTGCACCTTTCACTGTTATCAGTATATAAATCCTGTATAAGTTCGCCCCTCAGTAACTACAGTCCTCCCCCTCCAACCCTACCAGCTGTTCTCCTGGCCTCTGCTTATGTCCTTCTCCAATTTGTTCTTTCCGTCAAGTGCAGAATATATTTACCTAAAATGTAAATCCATATATGTCATTTGTTTGTTGAATATTCTTTCTTGGCCCACCTAGTGACCTAGTAAACTAATAAAAATGGCACAGGAAATGAAAGGTGACAATGTAGTCTCATCTCTTTTTCCCAAGTGACTGATATGTACCTATTACACATAAGGTTTTCTTACCTTTTAGGCAGGTATACTATTTACACTACAGTGATAGTGCCAAGAAGTAGATGGACTTAGAGTTTTAAGTCCTGTAATCTCCATTAATCCATCCATTACAATACCCCAGAATATACAATCTATGTAAATACAGAGTAATTTCTTTGCTCCAGCAGCTTCAAAACAAATCTTATAATCCTCTCCTTCAAACCAGATTACGAACCTCAGATAAATCACAACCTGAGATGGTTAAATCTCACAAAATTTGGAACTCTTAACCAATACTAAGGTTTACTAATAATTTCAAAATTTCAAAAGTAACAGTAAATTTGAAACATAGCTGAAGAAGTATGGAGAAGTGTAGGACTTCCCACAGGTTCCCCAGATTGTTTCTTGCTGTATTAGGATGTTTCCTGGTTTGGTTTTAACATCTGTGATCCCTAAGTGATGCATGTAGGTCATCATTTACACAAAAGGGAACTATTTTGTTCATGGAACATCTGTAAGTTATACTTTAGTAATTGCATTGTTTATATTACATTTCTCAAGGAGTTTCCCAGTAGATCCTAAAATACCATGTTTATTCTCCACAAGCATTCCTGAACAGGCTAGGCACATCTTGGAAAAGAATTTCAAATTTAAGGATTCTCCCATTACCAAGTGCCACACGTGTGTGGTTACCAGAAGGACTGTAATTAGTGTGTTTGCAAAGGGATTAGACCAGGTCATCTTTCTTTCTTCTTTCCTGCAGCATCCCTGCAGGTAGAGACAGTGCACTCCTGTTTTCAACATTTTATTTTTTACACAACGATCTCCTAATATGTAGAAATTTCATAGCATCCATGGTTGGTTATAAGTGATTGTTTACCTGTCCATCCCACTCCCATTAAATTATGATATATGTGAACTTCTACAGCATATTTGTGTAGGTGATTTACAAATGTATAATTGAATGATCATTAGGATCTCAAAATTTAACCAGCTGGAGTCTCAGAGAATGAATGTAGACAATGGCATTTCTGACTTTTATAGAGCTATCTGCTCTTATTTCAATACTACTTTGGGATTTATTTAACAAAGGGTAAAAAGTAATAACAAAAATTATTAATTACATAGATCATTGAATTGCCAATTATATTCATATATTTTAAAGGGGGACCTCCAAATTTTAGAGAGGGCAACTACTTTTAAATTGTTATGTTTATAGGAAAAAAATTACCTACATTAACATCAAATTGCATTTTCTTTGTCACGATACTGGCTGCCCTCTGTACTACCTAAGGTTTGGGTTCCCAATTTATTATGTGAAGTGGGCAGGAATAACCTCTCTGTGCTAACAGTAATGTCTATGTAGATCTTGTCCTTTTCCATCTTTGATCAAAGTGAAAATTCCTGAATTCAGATATTTTGACTAAGACAACTTAACTGTTTCAGGAAACCCCGTGCTCAGATCAAAACTATAATGAGATGTCACCTCACGCTTGTCAGAATGGCTAAAATCAAAGACAAGGAACAATGAGTATTGACAAGATGTGGAAAAAAAAAAGGAACCCTCTTGCACTGTTGGTGGGAATGCAAACTGATACAGCCACTGTGGAAAACAGTATGGACGTTCCTTGAAAATTTAAAACCAGAGCTATCCTAGGACCCAGTAATCACACTAGGAGGTATTTACTCCCAAAATACAAAAACATTAATTCAAAGAGATACATGCACCCCTATGTTATTGAAGCATTATTTACAATCAATAGATAAATGGATAAAAAAGTGGAATATTTTTCAGCCATCAATAAGAATGAAATCTTGTTATTGGTAACAACATGGATAGAGCTAGAGAGTATAATGCTAAGAGAAATAAATAAGTCAGTCAGAGAAAGACAAATATCATAGGATCTCACTCATAGGGGAATTTAAGAAACAAAACAAATGAGCAAAGAAAACACACACACACACACACACACACAGACAAACCAAAAAACAGATTCTTAGATTCTTAACTACAGAGAACAAACTGATGGTTACCGGGGGGAGGGTGGACGGGGGAATGGGAGAAATAGGGGATGGGGATTAAAGAGTACACTTCTCATTATGAAAAAAAAAATTAAAAAGAATGAAATTTAAATTTCAGATGTTCAATTTTTATAGTTTTTAATGATTAAAACAAGTAACTTTTGAAAAAAATCCATGTCATGTTAAAAGCTGTGTGACTGTCATGTAAAAATTTTGCTAAGCTACATTCTCCAGTAAATTAAATGCAGGTAGTTAGGGAAAAAAAAGAAACCCCATGCTCTAGTGAAACATTATTTTTTTATTTGTTTCAAGTTTTTATTTAAATTCTGTTTAGTTCACATATAGTGTAATATTGGTTTCAAGAGTAGAATTTAGTGATTCATCACATACCTATAACACCAATGCTCATCTCAACAAGTGGCCTCCATAATACCCATCACCCATTTAGCTCATCCCCCACCCACCTCCCCACAAGCAACCCTGAGTTTGTTCTGTATAGTTAAGAATCTCTTATGGTTTGCCTCCCTCTCTTTTTCCCCCCTTCCGCTATGTTCATCTGTTTTGTTTCTTAAATTCCACATACAAGTGAAATCATATGCTATTTGTCTTTCTCTGACTGGCTCAATTCACTTAGCATAATATACTCTAGCTCTATCCACATCATTACAAATAGCAAGATTTCATTCTTTTGATGGTTAATATTCCATTTTGTGTGTGTATATATAGAGAGAGGTGTGTATATATATATATAGAGAGAGAGAGAGAGAGAGAGAGAGAGAGAGAGAGAGGACACACACACATGCACACACACACACACAAACACACACACCAGGATTTCTTTATCCATTCATCAGCCCATGAACATTTGGACTCATTCCACAATTTGACTATTGTTGATAATGCTGCTTTAAACATCAGGCTGCAGGTGTCTCTTCCAATTAGTATTTTTGTATCCTTTGGGTAAATAACCCAGTAGTGCAATTGGGTGCATAGGGTAGTTCTATTTTTAACTTATTGAGAACCTCCATACTCTTTAATACTGTGGTTGTCCCAGTTTGTATTCCCACCCATAGTGCAAAAGTGTTCTCCTTTCTCACATCCTTGTCAACATCTGTTGTTGCTTGTGTTGTTAAATTTTAACCATTCTGACAGGTGTGTGGTGGTATCTCATTGTGGTTTTGATTTGTATTTCCCTGATGATGAGTGAGATTGAGAATCTTTTCGAGTTTCTTTTCTCCATCTAGATGTCTTCTTTGGAAAAATGTCTATTCATATCTTCTGCCCATTTCTTAACTGGATTATTTGTTTATGGGTGTTGAGTTTGATAAGTTCTTTATGGATTTCAGCTAGTAACTTTTTATCTGATATGTCATTTGCAAATATCTTCTCCCATTCTGTAGGTTGCCTTTTAGTTTTAATTGATTTCTTCACTGTGCAGAAGTTCCTACAACCAAGGTCATAGAGGTTGCTCTAGGATTTTGATGGTTTCCTGTCTCACATTTAGGTCTTTCATCCATTTTGAATTTGTTTTGTGTATGGTGTAAGAAAGTGTTCCAGTTTCATTCTTTTGAATGTTGCTGTCCAATTTTCCCAATACCATTTGTTGAAAAGACTGCCTTGTTTCCATTGAATATTCTTTCCTGCTTTGTTGAAGATTAGTTGACACTATAGTTGTGGGTCAATTTTTGGGTGTTCTGTTCCATTAATCTGTGTGTCTGTTTTCATGCCAGTACACAAAATGTCACAAACATACTGTCTTGATCACTACAACTTTGTAATATAGCTTGAAATCCAGAATTGTGATTCCTCTAGCTTTGCTTTTCTTTTTGATGATTGCTTTGGCTATTTAGTTCTTTTGTGGTTCCATACAAATTTTAGGATTTTTGTTCTAGCTCTGTGAAAAATGCTGGTGGCATTTTGATGGGGATTGCATTGAATGGGTAGATTGCTTTGGGTACTATAGACATTGTAACTCTATTTGTTCTTCCAATCCATGAGCATGGAATATTTTTCCATTTCTTTATGTGCTCTTCCATTTCTTTCATAAGAGTTCTATAGTTTTCAGAGTATAGATCTCCTACCTCTTTAGTTAGGTTTATTCCTAGGTATCTTATGGTTTTTAGTGTAATTGTAAATGGGATCGATTCCTTGATTTCTCCGTGCTGCTTCATTATTGGTGTATAGAAATGCAACAGATTTCTGTATGTTCATTTTGTATCCTGTGACTTCGCTGAATTCATGTATAAGTTCTAGGGATTTTTTGGCAGAATTTTTTGGGTTTTGTACAGAGTATCATGTCATCTTCAAATAGTGAAAATTGACTTCTTCCTTGATTTGGATGCATTTGCTTTCTTTTTGTTGTCTGATTGCTGAGGCTACAACTTCCAGTACTATGTTAAATAACAATGGTGAGAGTGGACATCCCTGTGTTATTTTTGACCATAGTCAAAAACCTCTCAGTTTTTCCCCATTGAGGATATTCACTGTGAGTCTTAAGTGTATGACCTTCATGATCCTGAGATATGTTCCCTCAATCCCACGGTCTTGATGGTTTTTTATCAAGAATGGACGCTGTACTTTGTCAGATGCTTTTTCTGCAGCTATTGAGAAGATCATATGGTTCTTATCTTTTATTAATGTGGTATATCACATTGATTGATTTGGGAATATTGAACCACTCTTGCAGCTCAGGAATAATCCCACTTGGTCATGGTGAATGAGTCTTTTGATATACTGTTGGATTCGATTTGCTAGTATTTTGTTGAGAATTTTTGCATTTATGTTCATCAGGGATATTTGCCTGTAATTCTTTAGTGTGGTCTTTGTTTGGTTTTGGAATCAAGGTAATGCTAGCCTCATGGAATGAGTTTGGAAGTTTTCATTCCATTTTTGTTTTTTGGAACAGTGTGAGAAGAATAGGTATTAACTCTTCTTTAAATGTTTGGTAGAATTCCCCTGGGATGCCATCTGTCCCTGGACTTGTTTGTTGGGAGATTTTTGATTACTGATTCAATTTCTTTGTTGGTTATGGGTCTGTTCAAATGTTCAATTTCTTCCTGTTTCAGTTTTGGTAGTTTGTATGTTTCTAGGAATTTATCCATTTCTTCCAGAATTCCCAATTTTTTGGCATATAATTTTTCATAATATTCTCTTAAAATTGTTTGTTTTGTTGGTTGTAATGTCTCCATTTTTACTCATGATTTTATTTATTTGAGTCCTTTCTCTTTTCTTTTTCATAAGTCTTGCTAGGGGTTTATAAATTTTATTAATTTTTTCAAAGAACCATCTCCTAGTTTCATTGATCTATTCTACTGTTTTTGTTTGTTTGTTTTATATCATTTATTTCTGCTGTCATCTTTATTATTTCCCTTTTTCTGCTGGCTTTAGACTTTATCTGCTGTTACTTTTCTAACTCCTTTAGGTGTAAGGTTAGGTTGTGTATTTGAGATTTTTCTTACTTCTTGAGGTAGGCCTGTATTGCTATATACTTCCCTCTTATGACCACTTTTCTGCATCCCAAAGGTTTTGGACTCTCATGTTTTCATTTTCATTTGCTTCCATGTATTTTTTTTCTTCCTTAATTTCCTAATTTCCTTTAACTTATTCATTCTCTAGTAGGATATTCTTTAACTTCCATGTATTTGTGGTCTTTCCAAAATTTTTGTTCTGGTTGACTTTAAGTTTCATAGTGTTATGGTCTGAAAATATGCACAGTATGATCTCAGTCTTTTTGTACTTGTTGAGGCCTGATTTGTGACCCAGTATGTGATCTGTTCTGGAGAATGTTCCATGTGCACTCAAAAAGAATGTGCATTCTGCTGCTTTAGGATGAAGTGCTCTGAATATATCTGTTAAGTCCATCTGGTCCAGTGTGTCACTCCCAGCCCTTGTTTCCTTGTTGATTTTCAGCTTAGATGATCTGTCCATTGTTGTAAGTCCCCTACTATTATTGTATTGTCATCAATGAGTTCTTTTATGTTTGTGATTAATTGTTTCATATATTTGGGTGCTCCCATGTTGGGGGTATAAATATTTACAATAGTTAGATCTTGTTGGATAGACCCCTTTATTATGATATAGTGCCCTTCCTCATTTCTTGTTATGGTCTTTGGTTTAAAATCTATTTTGTCCAGGGGCGCCTGGGTGGCTCAGTTGGTTAAGCAACTGCCTTTGGCTCAGGTCATGATCCCAGGGTCCTGGGATCGAACCCCGCATCAGGCTCCCTGCTCGGCGGGAAGCCTGCTTCTCCTTCTGCCCCTTACCCTGCTCATGCTCTCTCTCTCTCTCTAATAAGTAAATAAATAAAATCTTTAAAAAAAAATCTATTTTGTCTGGTATACATATGGCTACTTCTGCTTTTTTTTGATGTCCATTAGCATGATAAATGGTCTCCATCCTCTCACTCTCAATCTGCAGGCGTCTTTAGGTCTAAAACAGTCTCTTGTAGGCAGCATATAGATGGGTCTTATTTTTTTATCCATTCTGATACCCTATGTCTTTTGATTGGAGCACTTAGTCCATTTACATTCAGAGTGATATTGATAGATATGAATTTAGTGCCATTGTATTACGTGTAAAGTCATTGTTTCTGCAGGTTTTCTGTGTTCCTTTCTAGTCTTTGTTGCTTTGGTCTTTCTTTCCCACTCAAAGATTCTCCTATAAGATTTCTTACAGGGCTAGCTTAGTGGTTGCAAACTCCTTTAGTTTTTGTTTTGTCTGGGAAACTCTTTATGTCTCCTTCTATACTGAATGACAGCATTGCTGTGTAGAGTATTCTTGCTGCATATTTTTCCTGTTTATCATGTTGAATATATCTTGCCACTCTCTTCTGGCCTGCCAGGTTTCTATGGAGAGATCTGCTGCTAACCTGATTTGTCTTCCCTTATAGGTTAGGGATTTCTTTTCCCCTGCTGCTTTCAAGATTCTTTATTTATCTCTGTATTTTGAAAATTTTACTACAGTAAGTCTTGATGTTGGCTGGCTTTTGTTGACTTTGATGGGAGTTCTCTGTGCCTCCTGGATTTGGATGTCTGTTTCTTTCCCCAGATTAGGGAAGTTTGTAGTTATAATTTGGTCAAATATACCTTCTACCTCTTTTTGCCTCTCTTCTCCTGGGACTCCTACAATAGGAATGTTATTATGCTTTATGGAGTGGCTGAGTTCCCTAAATCTACACTTGTGATCCAATATTTTCCTCTCCCTCTTCTTTTCCACTGCATTGTTTTCCATAACTTTATCTTCTATATCACTTTTTCATTCCTCTTCTTCTTCCATCCTTGTGGTCATTGCAATCAGTGGATTTTGCAACTCAATTATAGCATTTTTAATTTTGGCCTCACTAGTTTTTAGGTCTTTTATCTCTGTGGTAAGGGACTCCCTGGTGTTTTCTATGCTTTTCTAAGCCCAGCTAGTATCCTTATGATTGTTTTTTTTTTTTTTTTAATTCTTGTTCAAGCATATTACTTATATCTGTTTTGAATAGATTCCTGGCTGTGGCTTCTTGTTCTTTCTTTTGGGATGAATTCCTCCATCTTGGCATTTTTATCTAGGTCTCTACCTTCCATGTGTTAGGAAAGCCTGTTATGTTTCCTCTTTCTGAGAGTAATGGCTATATTAAGGAGAGGTCATATACTGACCAGGGCCTGACCCTTCAGGAAGAATTTCTGGTGTAAGCTGTATGCACTCTGCTGTTGTGTTTTGGCTGCTCTTTCCCTCAGGTCAGTCCTCTGTAGGGTTTCCCTTTGCCTGCAATGGGGTGTGTTTGGACCTTGGCCAGAGTGTGGTGAATTTTAACTAAGTTAAATTTGTTCTGCTTTCTAAAAGAGGCTAGATCATATTTCCCCTAAAGCTGAAGCTTTGCAGCTCTATGGTCAGTAGGTTTGGTGGGTGTGAGGGTTTGTGCTGGTCCTCTGAGGGCGGGGCCCACTGCTGCTCTCTCAGGCATATTTGCCCTAGTAAAAAGGCACCTGCAGAGTGCAGGGGGGCTGGGCTTTGTGTAAGTGGCTCAAGCCTCTACTGTAGGTGCTGTGCTTCTCCCTGAAGTACATCCATGTAATGGCATCAGATGGCTGTCTCATCCTGGAGAGGCGAATTTACCTTACCTTACCACTTACCTTCCACTGTTCAGGAAGCCCTCACAGGAGAGTGAACTATCTCCCCTCATTTGTCCCAGGCTTCCTCCAGATCCCTGCCTTTACCTTGTCTGTGTCTGAGCCATCTGCTCATTTGGCAATGCTGTGCTCCTGTGTTTTATCTCTGGCACCCCAGCTGGGTTTCAGAACTCCAAATTTTAGGGACCTGGTGTGGCATGGACCCATGCTGATTCTCTGGGAGCGGGTCTCCCCACATTGTGGCTGGTGCAGTTTTGTCCCAGAAGGGCAGTCACATGAACGTGCAGGGGCTTGGAGTTTAAGGTAAAGCACAACAAAAAGCCAGCATCCAGGTAATTGCTCTCAGCTGCTGACTCTGCTGCTATGCTAGTGAGCAGCAGCTCAGTGGCACCCATGGGCTCTTTTCTCTCCAGAGAGGCGGTGCCACCTCTCCCAGATGGTCTCGAAGAAGGAGAATTGTTTTTCCCAGTGCAACCTAGGGGATCCTCAGACCACGCTGTCTGCTCCCAGGCCTCTGCCCTCCTTCTCTACAGGAGCACCTCTGTGCCCACCAAGCTCCACCTCGGTGATGGCGTGGACTTCTAAAACTTCGGACTTTGAGCTCTGTTGCTTGTAAAAGCTTGCGATTATCAGTCCCTCACATTTTCCCCATCACTGTTTTGGGGGAAGTGTTTTTCTTATGCAATGCCCTGTGCCCTGCTCTCTCTCTCTCTCTCGCTTTCTCTCCTCTCTCCCTGACAGGGCTCCTTCCCCTCCACAGCACCAGGGATTCTTTTCTTCCCCAAATCACATCTCCACACATATTACCTTCCATGACATGAACTCTTTTCTCCCTCTAGTTGTGCAGTTTGTTCTTAGTCCACAGATTGATTTCCTGTATGTTCAGAATGATTTTATATTTATCTAGCTGTGTTTGAGGGACAAGGCAAGCATAAGGCCCTCCTACTACCCTGCCATCTTAACTCCTCCTCTAGTGAAACATTACTACAAAAAATGCTTCCATTGGTTTGGTATTTCCTTGTTAATATAAAATAACTTAAATTTATTTTTCTTAAAAAAAACACTTCATATTACTGCTTTGATTTACTGCCACATTTTGAATAATACATTTACAAAGAGCTTGTGATACTTGTGGGGAAAAAAAGAATATTCTCTGTTGTTTATTATTTTATCCCACTTTACTTAACTACTCTGTAAACTACTGTTTTTTTATTTATACATCTTAGTTGATAACTTTTCATTAAATTAATTTGGATAGATACCAATATATGTGTATATGTATGTGTATTTATAATGTATTAGCATATGTATTGAATATTGTTAGTGTGAAGCAACGACACATTTCTAATATGACTAAACTTAGAAACAAAACCTTTTTTTTATTGAAGTAGACACACAATGTTATATTAGTTTAAGGTGTGCAACATAGTGATTCAATAACTACATGTTATGCTATCTCATCCCAAGTATAGCTGCCATCCGTCACTATACAAATCTATTATAGCGGGCGCCTGGGTGGCTCAGTTGGTTAAGCATCTGCCTTCGGCTCAGGTTGTGATCCCAGGGTCCTGGGATCGAGTCCCGCATCGGGGTCCCTGCTCCTTGGGAGCCTGCTTCTCCCTCTGCCTCTCTCTCTCTCTCTGTCTGTCATGAATAAATAAATAAAATCTTTAAAAAAAAAATCTATTATAGCACCATAGACTATTCCCTATGCTGTACCTTTCATCCCCATGACTTATTCATTCCATAACTAGAAGGATTTACTTCCCACTGTCTTTTCATCTGTTTCACCCATCCCTCTTCCCACCTCCCCTCTGGCAACCACCAGTTTGTTCTCTGTATTTATGGGCCTGTTTCTGCTGTGTTTGTTCATTAGTTTGTTTTTTTAGATCCCACATATAAGTGAAGTCATATAGTATTTGTCTTTCTCTGTCTCACTTCTTTCACTTAGCATGATAAGCACTAGGTCAATCCTTGTTGTCACAAAGGGCAAGATCTCATTCTTTTTTATGGCTGAGTAATAGTCCAGTGTGTGTTGCATCTTCTTTTTCTTAATATTCTTTTAAGAAAGTTAAGCCCTTGGTGCCTGGGTGGCTCAGTCGTTAAGCGTCTGCCTTCGGCTCAGGTCATGATCCCAGGGTCCTGGGATCGAGTCCCACATCGGGCTCCCTGCTCGGCAAGAAGCCTGCTTCTCCCTCTCCCATTCCCCCTGCTTGTGTTCCTGCTCTCACTCTCTCTCTCTGTCAAATAAATAAATAAAATCTTAAAAAAAAAAAAAAAGTTAAGCCCTTGATTTGAATACTATCATGAATTGGTGTTGGATTTTTGTCAAATAATCTTTCTTCATCTATTGATATAACTGTGCAATTTTTTTGCCTTCTGATACGATGGTTATAGTTAATTATTTTTCAAATTATGAATCAGCCTTGCATACCTGGGATAAATCCCACCTGGTTGTTGTATATAATTCTTTTTATACATTGTTGGATTTGATTTGTTAATTTTTTTTTTTTTTTTTTAAAGATTTTATTTATTTATTTGACAGAGAAAGACACAGCGAGAGAGAGAACACAAGCAGGGGGAGTGGGAGAGGGAGAAGCAGACTCCCTGCCGAGCAGGCAGCCCGATGCGGGACTCGATCCCGGGACTCCAGGATCATGACCTGAGCCGAAGGCAGTCGCTTAACCAACTGAGCCACCCAGGCGCCCCTGATTTGTTAATATTTTGTTGAGGATTTTTATATCAGTGTTCTTGAGAGGTCTTGTGTCTATAGTTTTCTATATTTGCAATGTCATTGTCTCATCTTGTTATTAAGGTGGTACTGGCCTCATAGAATAAGTTAGGAAGTATTCCTTCAGCTTCTGTCTTCTGAGAGAGATAAAGAATTGGTATAAGTTCTTCCTTTAATTGTTGGTGAAATTTACTTGTGAACCCATCTGAGTCTGAAGCTTTCTCTTTTGGAAGGTTATTAAATATTGACTCAATTTCTTTATTTCACATTGGTCTATTCAGATTTTTTAAAAAAATGAATGATAGGGCTAATCTATGATGTAACACCAACTCTTTAGCTACTTGAGAGACTTTTAAATGAATAGATTTGTTCTAGGGTTTGCAAGATTATTGAGTATTAATATTAGCTGTAGTATTACTGAGTTACAGATATATTTTCCTGCATAATTTGTAGGAGAGCAACGTAGGAGGTACTCCGTGGTAGGGCCAAAGATGTCCAAGAGTATTAATTAGCAGCCACTCAGAGTTGCCTGCTAAGAATTTCTTCATTGTTATTCAGAGGTTTGAAAAAGATGAGTTGTCTGAGTCCTGTGAACTTGGCTGACATGTAAAACAGAAAGTTCCATTTTGGTAGGGTAGTGGAAATGCAACTAATTTTGTGACCCCAATTGCTCCATCCAAATTTATGACAAAATATGTGTAGAAGATTTTAATTTAAATTTTAATATTGCAGTATAGATGAAAGTCTAACATTTTAAAAAAGAAAATAAAAGAAACAGTCATGAAGAGAAAAATCATATTCATTTCTTTAATCTATAACCTTTTTCAAACTAGTGACCCAAGGCCATAAAATTACTTCTGCTTTTTGTAATTCAGGATTATTTTCTTCTTCTTTCTGAAACACTTCCTTATACACGATGTTCTATGCCCCGTGCCTATGACCTATCATGTTAGAACCTGATTAAGGGAAGACAGATGGTCAAATAACTTTTGAAGCTCAATAGTTTCTTTATATAGCTTCAGGCTAAAACATTGACCCGAATACTGTCTTCCTTTTTAACTGGGATGTTAAAAGCTATTTCAGGGATTCTTTTTTTCTACTTAATTATGCTTATACTTAATTAAATCTACATAATTCAGCTGATTTCCATCATTATAAAGTATTGTTACGGGCTTACAGGGAATAAATAGATTTGATTCTATCAGGAAAAAAGAGCAAATGCTGAGAGTTGCTGATTCTTTAAATTATTTTATAGTTTCTGTTTAGTAAAGAAATAAGCTCCAAAAAAATAGTTATATCCTTGCTTTTCTTCAGGACCATGCTCAAGTAATGATAAATTGGCTAATCTCCAGTGCCTATCCTAGGTTAAGTGGTAATTTTCTCTTGTCTCTCACTATTTAATTTTTTTCTTGGTCTATAATCCTCTACATGCCCCAAATTCTAATGCTTCCCCCTGATTTTCCAGAGATTCTACTGTGATATTATGTTGTTCCCTATCCGGAACTCAAAATAATCTTATTTTTTAACTGGTGTCTTGTGCTCTAGATCCATTAATCTTTGCTCTACCTCAGCTGTCAACAATTCAATATAACTCATTGTATACTCTAACCTCATAGGAATAGTTCTCTAATTGGATATTTTGGGCTGCTGGGATACATAAACATATTTTCAGAGGTTAGTGAATTCTCTACAAGAATTTATAAAAAAATATTTGTATTCCAATGATCATCAATAATAAGCATATTTTATATGCTTGTAAAATATAATAATTATTGGGATAAATCCCAAGTTATTCATCATCTTTATGAATTACTCAACTGCTTGATTACCATCATTTTTACATCTTGCATAGGGCAAAAGATCCTTTATGCAATTGTAGTTATTTCAGTAACAAAATAGTGAGACCTCGTCAGTGGGATTCCTCTCAGCATCTGTCCATCTTTGAGGATATGGCTGCTTTTTTCTCCTTTGCATATGGAAAGGCACCTCTTACTTGAGAGTCCTGTGACCTGTTTCAGGGAAGAAGGGAGGCTTCAAAGAGTCCTTCTACACCTGATGTTTCTCAGATTCCTTCAGTTAAGTTGTTCAATATGCCAAAGCATCATATTTTGTGAGTAAATGTATTCTGAACCCTGATAGATACATTAAATTCAAAGAAATTGATTCTATCACCATCAGTACTGTATTTACATTGCTAGCAAAAGTAATATGTCAATCATATTTCTTTAATATTAACCTATGAAAATTCATTGGCGATAAGTATTTTGGTCAATATAAAATAAATATTTTGCCCCTTATTCTATCAATCTGGGTTAGATATACGTTTAATGTAGATTTCAACCAAGCCCTAAAACTAAATCTATTTTCAGGTGAGTGAAACAGTTTTTAAAGATACCTTGTTGGGGCGCCTGGGTGGCTCAGTCGTTAAGCGTCTGCCTTCGGCTCAGGTCATGATCCCAGGGTCCTGGGATCGAGCCCCGCATCAGGCTCCCTGCTCCGCGGGAAGCCTGCTTCTCCCTCTCCTATTCCCCCTGCTTGTATTCCCTCTCTCGCTGTGTCTCTCTCTGTCAAATAAATAAATAAAATCTTTAAAAAAAATAAAATAAACAAAAATAAAGATACCTTGTTAACATTAGCCTTTGAGAGTTGCTCACAAGAAGAGTTTTGGCTAAACGTAAGTTGGAATTATCTTGTATTAGCAAACATATTTTCAAGTTATTAACAATGTTTTGCACAGTATACTTATGTTGATTTCCATTTTCTGACTTAATTTTATTAAAGTCAAAATAAAGAGTCAGAATAAATCTACACCTGAACTTGATGCTACTATTTTTATTTTTAAACTTCAGATTAGAAGCTGGTGAATTGGTTTCAGGGAAAAAAAAAAATCACATTAAATAATGTGTGTTATTGAAATTAATTATTTCTCAGAATCATTTGTATTTATACTTTGTTTTATTGTTAAAGTTATACTTATAAGTGCTTTGTATCTACTGTTTTATTTGTACATTTTAAATAACATTAAAACAAATGTAACACCCATTGACACAGAGTCCAGTAAAATCATTGCATTGCATTGCATTTGGATATCACTTAAGTTTGAAGGACAATACCTCATAACTTGAAGATAACTGGAGTCCTAATCTCTGAGTAAACTAAATGTCTCAATTAGTAAAACTGACTTTTTTTTTTAACCCTTTCACTAAAGTTAGCATTTAAATAAAGAACAGAATATTTACAGGGCAAATTTCTATACAGTGGCTAGTCAGCTAAGAAATGCCTTTTGCAAAGCTAACAAGCACACAAAAAATATTTTTAATCATTACTTTTGAATCATAATATCTTGACTTTCTATTATCTTTTTTCTTACAAATTATGCCAGTCCCAAACTAAGGTTATTCCTCCATTCCCTCAAAAATGTTACATTTTGATTCTTTTAAAGACAAGTAATTTTAAAGATAAATCCTTCAAAATAACTTGATTATTTTTATTCTTGCTGATTGTTTTTGCCTTATCTGCTGTCTCCCACATCAGTGATGAATTCTCTTTACAATATTAGGTATTTGGAGGAATGGGAACTCTGTCAGATTTAATGTTACTAGTAGACAATTTTAATTTTTGTCCTTCAAATGATCTTAGGTTTGAATTATATCTTAAAAAGGCATTATTTTGTTATGGTATATTATAAACATTGTATAGATTTTATAATCACTGGCATTCACAATTGAACTGTTTCATCTTTCTGTGGACATTTGCTTTTACTTACACAGGAATGTGTGTGTATAACCATAAATAATGTTTTAAATATGCTTTAATATATTTAAATATTTATTATCATCATGGATTATTGGCAATCAAGAAATATGAATGATGCACATAATATTTCTTCAGTTATACAGAAACATCTGTCAGGATTAAATTAAAATAGTAATTTTGTCATAAAACAACTGAGTAGTAAGCATACAATTGAAAAACTAAAGGCAAAATAAAGTGAGTAAGATGTTAGGTTCATACAAAAAGATAAAACTGATGCTAACATCAAAAAGAACTGTTTTTTGATGCCAGTATAGATGGATCTGGATGTAGGTTTATGTGAACCATAATATATCATCTTCATTATATCCAACTGACATAAGAAAAATAAAATCATGGAAATATATGTCACTCAAAGGAAAATTCCCCATAGGGCAACAGAAGATGTCAATTCGTTCCTGAGAGAATATAACATAGTAAGAGGGTGGTCGAGTTTAGAAGGGTGAAGCAGGAAAATGTGTATTTAGCAAATAATAATGATTTGTGAAACCCTTTCCAAGATTTGATATTCTGTAAAAAAAATTGTTCAGAACCAATATGTAAAACTGGCTAAGTTGTTAAAATAAATCACATGTTATTTTGTTGTTGGTGGTGGTGGCGGTGTTACAGGCCTACCAATTTCAAATTTTTGAAATATTAACATTTTAATTTTAATTTAATTAATTCAACTTATTTTATTTTTTATTTTTTTAAAAGATTTTATTTATTTGATACAGAGAGACATAGCAAGAGAGAGAGAACACACCAGCAGGGGGAGAGGGAGAAGCAGGCTCCCCACTGAGCAAGGAACTGGATACAGGGCTCAATCCCAGGACCCTGGGATCATGACCTGAGCTGAAGGAAGATGCTTAACTGACTGAGCCACCCAGGCATCCCCTCAATTTATTTACTTTAAATGAAGATATTCTCTAAGTCATTGTGCTGAGAAGGCATTTAAAGTATATGTAAAATTCAGTGTGTCCCAGTGTCTACTGATAGATGAATGGATAAAGAAGAAGTGGTATATACATGCAATGGAATATCACTCAGCCATAAAAAAGTATGTTATCTTGACGTTTGCAACACCATGGATGGAACTAGATGGTACTATGCCAAGTGAAATAAGTCAGAGAAAGAAAAATACCATATGATTTCACTCAATGTGGAATTTAACAAACAAAGCAAAGAAAAAGATAGAGACAAACCAAGAGACAGACTCAAGTATAGAGAACAAACTGATGGATACCAGAGGGAAGGTGGGTGGGGAGATGGGGGAAATAGATGATGGAGATTAAAGAGCACACTTACCATGATGAGCACTGAGTAATAATATACAGAATTGTTGAATCACTATTTTGTACACCTGAAAGTAATATAACACTGTATAGTAACTATACTGGAATTAAAATAAAAAAACTTGAAAAAAGTAAATATATGTAAAATTCTATACATTTCCTTATTTGAGAGCATGAAGAATGATGAAATCCAAATGCTTAATGGTGAAGGGGAGCAGAATATGAGACCCCAAAATATGCCACTTTGACACGTGGATTATGTTGAGCTCAAGGCAATTAAGACCCAGCCGTCTTAAGAGAAAGTTGTACATAAGAGACCATGGACTCTGAGAAACAAACAGGGTTTTAGAGGGGAGGAGGGAGGGGGGATTGGTTAACCCAGTGATGGGTATTAAGGAGGGCACATACTGCATGGAGCACTGGGTATTATATGAAAACAATGGATCGTGGATCACCACATCAAAAACTAATGATGTATTGTATGGTGACTAACATAACATAATAAAATTAAAAAAAAAAAAAAAAGGAAAAAAAAGAAAAAGTTGTACCTCCCCCTTAACTACCTAAAATGATTTACATAGGGGTCCTGGCTCAGAGAGAGAGCTATTACCAGAAATAACTTTGATCTGAATGAGTCATAGGATGGCAGGGCCAACATCCAATTACCAAACATCTGTTCTTATTGTCCTGTGAATTACCCTCCTCCTCTTTGAAGCCCCAGGCCCCCATCCCATTCCTTAGCTCAGAATGGCATATAAGAAAGACTCAACTGGCTGACTTGTCTTTGGGTCTCATTTTCTTATGGAGCTCCAGTACATATGTTATTGAATTTGTTTTTCTCTGGTTAATCTGTCTTATGTCCATTTACCAGTCAAGGACCTAGGAGGGTAGGGGAAAAGTTTTCTTTTCCAACACTGGCAACCGTGTGTAAAATACCAAAAGAACAATTTCTTAAGAGTAGAGGTGTTTATGTGCCTTAGTGCAACTGTGAGAACAGTATTGTACAATGTAAGTGGCATTGTTCAACGAGTTCACTTTTGCCAAAGAGAAAAGAGCCTTTCTCTTGCCAGCAGGAGCACTCAGGATACAGACACATGGAAATGAAAAATGAAAACCAGTAAATGCAAATAAAGCATTACAGTAGCCTTTTTCTTGTTCCTTTCTCACCCTTTCTGCCATCACACACTGATGACAAATGATGGTTTCAACTGTAGCAATAGAGATGCATTTGTTTTTTCTTTTTTTTTTTTTAAAGATTTTATTTATTTATTCGACAGAGAGAGAGACAGTGAGAGCAGGAACACAAGCAGAGGCAGAGAGAGAGGGACAAGCGGGCTCCCCGCTGAACAGAGAGCCCGATGCGGGGCTTGATCCCAGGACCCTGGGATCATGACTTGAGCTGAAGGCAGCCGCTTAACCAACTGAGCCACCCGCACCCCTGCATTTGTTTTTTCAAAGTCAGTCCACTAGAGAGTAAATTTTTAAGTCACAAGTCAACAAAGAGTCCAGAAGAAAACATGTACAGACTGTTTCTCTGGTATAATAGAGATGTCCAAACTATTTCACTGTTCTGGAGACTTTTCAGTATGACTTGTTTAAGAAGTTATTAAAGCACAGTAAGGCAATTTCTTTTTTAATGTCCAGAAAAACTGCCAATGACTTGGAAATGGGCGAATAGAATTGTGGTGTCTTTGAGTGGAATGCTTGCATTGTGTAGTGGACTCACTGGAGATTAGTGGATCCCATAGGGGTATATAACTGTGTCTTCCACTAGCAATCCAACAACTGTGGAGATAAGAAGTTAACTTGTGGAAAACAGTAATGCTGATGGAAATGCAAATTATTTTTGTTCATGGTGATGCAAATGAATTGTGTCCTATTGCGAATACAGATCTCTGTAATTAAACCCTCATTTGAACTGGTTTTAGTGTCTATTGGCTCACTCATTAATTAATGAGTTGACTAAAATTTCTGACAATTACTCATTTTATATTTGTATGTGAATCATAAATCTTTTTTGAAAATTGTACTTTACTGCTATTATTAAGTGAATTAATGACTGGAAGAACCAGAAGTTCAGAAGTTAAAGAGGGAAAATTGGTCTTAACATGTGTTCAGGTGCTTGGGTTGTCATTATTATATTGTTTTTGGCTCATTGCTGCTCCCTTTGCTCTGTGTTAAAGCAGTGAATGAGATTTTGTTTTCATTTAACTGATATAAGCCAGCTTTTAAATTTTAGAATGCAGACATGTTCCCCTCTGGAGTAATTGAGTTCACTTTGTAAAGATTTAGAACTATTTACTTAGGTGCATATGGGGGTGAAGGAATTGGATAGAGTGGAGGTGCCAGAAACCTGGAACAAAATAAAAGAAAGAATGACTTCCTTGGGACAGAATCATGGCAGTACATTCTTTAGTGCCTCCATCCTCTCTCAACAGCCTACTTTGTTTGTGGCTGCCAGAATAATTAAAGGAGTTGGAAAGTAGGTTCTGTTACTATCTTGCTTTTAAGCTTTGCTCTCAGGTTGATTAATGCTTTCTTTACACTTGCACTGGGCTGCTCTACATTTCCTTTGTAAGTAATGCTAATTAGGTTGAACAAGCAGGGAGTGCTTGCAGAGCTAGTGTTTGAGTCAGAATAACTCCTGGGAGATCATGATGCTTCTGGATGAAACTAAATGGAAAAACCTAGGATCTAAAAAGGCATTTTCATTCATCATTTTAGCTAATGTCGATTGAGAACCTACTATGTACACTATGGCTATATGAGGAGAGAGTATTCATGCAATGTCCTGGAAGTGGCTGCCTTCTTTTACATTCAGAAGAGGCGAGGAGACTATTAGTGTGACTGGAACCAAGTGATGAGGAGGAGAGTAGCAGATAAGGTCAGGGAAATAGAAGATGCAGGGTTCTGAAGATATATGTTAATAAGCTCTCTTTTTTTCCCTGCCTGTTATTTAAATGGATGTCATTGGATAGTTTTGAGTAGAAAACAGTGTATGATCTGACATACTTTTAAAAAGATAACTGCTACTGTATTAAGAAAAACAGCAGAAAGTCATAGAAGTTGGGACCCTTATAAATGATAAGGAAGAGTTGGCTGTTACTTGGGCCAAGGTATTTGCAGAAGAGGTAATGATAAGTGGCCAATGAGTTGGATGTAGTATATGAGAGATAGGTATCAGTGTTGTTTTTTTAATCCTTGGTGTGAAGAACTGGGGAAATGGAGTTGCCATTTACTGAATGAGGCATAAGGTTGCAGGACCTGCTTTCTTAAGGAGTGAATGGGATTAGGAATTTGGTTTTGAGTATATTGTCAGTTTTCTATTAGCTTTGAAGTGAAAATGTTGAGATATAAGAGTCAAGTTCAAGGGTGAGCCAGTAACATTTAATGGGCTTTCTTTTAATGATTTATAATTAACATTTACTAAGATGCACAATATTTAAGTTTGTTGAATTTTGACAAGTGTACATAACTGTGGAATCAACATCTGTAACAAATTTTAGAAACTTTACATTATTACAGAAAGTTCCTTAGTAGATTATTGCCTGTATTAGTAGATTATTGTCCAACTTCCTCAGCTCCACCCTTGGGCTAATTACTATCTATCACCATGGACTGGTTTAGCCTACTCTACAACTTCATAAAAGTACAATTATGCAATGTATATTTTTAATCTTTGGTTTATTTGCTCAGCATGATGGCTGAAAGATATTTTTACACCATAGCATTTATAAATTGTATTTGTATACAGAAACCTATTTATTGATCATAGCTCTGCAAGAAATATCTTAGAGATTTTTGTCTTTAATATATTTTTTAATTTAATTTAATTATGTTATGTTAATCACCATACATTACATCATTAGTGTTTGATGTAGTGTTCCATGACTCATTGTTTGCATATAATACCCTGTGCTTCGTTTGATATGTGCCCTCTTTAATACCCATCACCAGGCTAACCCATACCCCCACCCGCCTCCCCTCTAGAACCCTCTGTTTCTCAGAATCCACAGTCTCTCATGGTTCATCTTGCCCTCCGATTTCCACCCCCTTCATTTTTCCCTTCCTGCTATCTTCTTTTTCTTCTTTTTTTAACATATAATGTATTATTTGTTTCAGAGGTATAGGTCTGTGATTCATCAGTCTTACACAATTCACAGTGCTCACCACAGCACATACCCTCCCCAGTGTCCATCACCCAGCCACCCCATCCCTCCCACCCCTCACCACTCCAGCAACCCTCAGTTTGTTTCCTGAGATTAAGAATTCCTCATATGAGTGAGATCATATGATACATGTCTTTCTCTGATTGACTTATTTTGCTCAGCATAATACCTTCCAGTTCCATCCACATCATTGCAAATGGAAAGATTTTATTCCTTTTGATGGCTGCATAATATTGAAATATCTTAGATTTTGCTATAAGAATTCTACATAAACAACAAATCCAAAATTTCGTTAGCTTAAAACAAACATTTATTTTTCACTCAGGGGTCAGTAGGTTGTCTGGTATTCTTCTTGGCTTAGCTGAGCTTGACTAGGCTTGGGTTTAGGCCCACTCCATATGTTTGTGTTTTGGAGACCAAGGGAAAGAGGAGTAACTACATGCAGCAGTTACAACCACTTCTTATGGTGGACCACATGAGGGCAAGAAAACCAGTAGAAACTTTGAACTGATGTATTTTCATGTATTGTCACATCTCCTTGGCTGAAGCAAGTAACTGGGCCAAACACAAGGTTAATAGGGTAGGGAAATGTAGTTCTTTGAAGGTGTTGGAGAGAAAGGGAAATGGATAGTTGTGGAAAAATAATACAGTTTCACAGGTGAGCAAGGTTAGAGGTACCAGTCATTATTTAGGGAGAAAAATAATATTCAGCTCAGAAGATGTGAGTGCTCAATTTAATTGTGTGATACAGATGAGACCCAAACACTGCTCTTGTGACATTTAATTTAACATTGGACCATGTTCCTGCTTTTGTTTCATTAATAACATTAGGCTTGCACAACGAAAAGAAGTAAGGACTTTGGGACCGAGATAAAGGAGAAGACAGACTACAGAAGTGTAAGTAAGGAATGTTAAAATGCCCCTTCTCCCACCATTATCCTTAATATCCTTCTCAAATTACTAGAAGAGCCAGGGTTTGTACACCTCAAAAGGTAAGTATTAAGAAAAGTCTCACTATTCTTTAGAGACTCTTGTTGAAGTTAGCAGTGAAGAAAAAAGGATAAGATTTATTAGAATTGTGAGGAAGACCATTTAAATATGGAAGCAAAGACC
The DNA here is from genome assembly GCF_029215605.1 of Mirounga angustirostris. Lineage (NCBI taxonomy): Eukaryota > Metazoa > Chordata > Mammalia > Carnivora > Phocidae > Mirounga > Mirounga angustirostris. The sequence goes on along the minus strand of NW_026991709.1, from coordinate 50,242,155 downwards.
CCACCTTTTTTTCCTTATGATGTATTTTTTCAGCCATCAGTCTGAAGGGAACACAGTTATGAACACTTGTGCTAAGAGTATAAAGCTGTTTCAATTTAAGGAGAGATCCTCATGGCTTTTGAAGCAATGTCATGAGGAGGAGCAATTAAGGAGGCACTAACTGGTAGTGACTGATGGCTGGAGACAAATGGTAACCATCTCAGTTTAGCTCCAAACAGAACACTAATGTCAATTCTAGAGGAAGAAAGGGAGTCCACGGAGCTGAAGAGGAATAATGAACAAATTTGTGGTAAGAGTTAAAACAGGGTAAATACATCGTGACAAACCACATTTTGAGGTCAGTAAGTCCTCAAGAGGAGAATTTATGTTGTGCAGCAGAGGGGACATTTGAAAAATATGCTGGGGCCAGATTTTGGAAGGCCTTTAAAAGGCCAGATTATTGAATTTGGACTATATAATAGGTTGTACATAATAGGTTGTTAACGCTATTTTTTATAAAACTTCCAGAGTGCTAAAAGCAGCGTTTTAAGGAAAGTAATCTGAGTAGAATTTAGAATTATTAAATGGGTAAAATATGAGATCGGTCATATCAGTCAGGAAAACATGACTAATCAATGTGTAATTCATATGGTCAGAAGCAGTGGGGGAAGCAATGGATAGTTTTGAGAAATATAAGTTTACAATTCACCAACCATGGCAATTGATTAAAGACTACTGGTTGGGAAGAAGGCTAAAAAGAGGTTAAAAAGAAATGATTGAAATTTTTGAGCCTTAATTACTAAGAGGATGTTAATTCCATATGACTTTATAAGTATGGAGAGGTATTAGAGACCTATGATATTTTTAGTTTGTTTAATATTGTTTAAAGAGGGTTTCTGTTAAGCCTATTTAAGATTAGCTTGCTTGTGCAGATCCATGTATATATGCTGGAGAGAAGAGTGTAGGCTCTGTAAAAAATGATAAAGGAAATGTGATGCTTGTTTAAAGGCTATGAAGACACAAAAAATAAAATAGATTTTTTAAATTCTGTGAAACCTTTTGAAAACAATATAGAGCAAAATTTAATGTACAGTAGAGCCATCTTGGAAACCATTCATGTCAATTTAGTCCCTAAATTATTATGCCTAACACAGTGTCTTGGTCATCATAAACACATTCTTGCCTTTATGGAGTGTTTTTCTTGCATCATCTTCAATGGCATAAATCACAAGGATTTCTGTAAAGTAAAGCATAGAGTGCAGTCCAAACTCAACTTATTTTCACTTTGATTTACATATATGATAATATATGTGATGGATATCTTATCCAGGCCTCTATAGGAATATTTCTTTCCTTTCTTTTGGCTATATATTTATTTCTGTTTGAAAGAGGAATAATTGTTTCTCATAATTCAATTGATGGTTTATTGAACACATTCTATTTGAGAAGCATTAGATTAGTCGCTGGAGATACAGAGGTAGAAAAGACATATAGCTCAGAGTTTAGCATGGAAATAAAAAGAATGAACAATTATAATAGGGTTTGTGAAAAGTGTTATGGTGGAGTTATGCCTGGAGTGCTATGGCATTGTAATGAAAGGGTTCAAACTGAAATTAGGGGATTGATGTTTGCAGGATGAATAGGAGTTAGATATAGCTGAAGTTGAAGGGAATGAAGAGTGCAGAACATTTTTAACACAGAAAACAGACTGCATGAAGGAATAAGGGATGTGTGGAGAATTTCAAATAGTTCAGTATGCCTGAATTGAAGAGAGAATATGATGCAATAGCAGAATATAAAGGGTACTTTGAACTTTTTTTTTTTTTTTTTCCACTTTGCTGTGTTCATTCCCCATAAATTCCCTGTGTCTCAGAAGCTCTAGTATCTCCTAGGATCTTGTTCGCCCAGAAAAATAGAGTTAGTGGAAATCACGAAATATCAAAGCTGGAAAGGAATCTTAAAAGTGATATATTAAACCCACCAATTGCCAAATAAATGCCTTTGAGTACATAAAATTGAGTTTTCAATTTATAAATTAAAAATTGAAAATAGGAGTTCAAGTATGACCGAAGCTGACTTCCTGCTTTATTATCAGATTTCTTACTAAAGAACTAGTTGATAGTCTCTTTCTCAATCAGAATTAAAACCAACTATTGAATATCTTGTTTTATTCAAGTTTAAATGCCAGCTACTGTATAAAACCTCTTTTCAGAGTAAAATGTTAAACACTCAGCTTTGCCCCATTGAAGTCCAATCATTTTGTTAGAGAATCCTTGTTGATTCTAACCTCATTCACTAGGCAGAGTTGATGGACACTATTGAGGCCTAATTATCCTTGATTGACATACCACATGTCTAAATCATTCTCTTATTATTGGGATGATCATATATCCTGCTTTTCCCAAGAAAGGTCTAGTTTACTACTATTGTCCTAAACATAATTACTAAGAGCTCCTTTTCATTCTTTAATGGCATCCAAATTTGGACAATAAATTATACAGTCACCTTCTTAGTCAGATGAGTCCCTTTACAATTGACATAATGGTTTTGCAAAATTTCATCCAATACAATTTAAAGATATAAATAGAATTCAGTTATTCCATTACCAAGATATATGAACAATGAGAGATAGGCACATATAGGCACTCTAACATCACTGGACAAGGAAATCCCTTAACTTGCAGAGGCCAGGAACATACACTCTTACTACAGTTATTCTAGCACAAGCTTAGGGAGGTATGACCATAAGTTGTGTCTAGGACACTTCTAATGGAACCTTCTGAAAGTCAATGTGGTCTTTGAACTTTCCAAGGGGATTTTAAAGAATTGACTGATTTTCTATGCCTTTAACTGTGAGCAATGTATATTTTCTTTTGTATCTTGGCTAAAATATCTCTTCCTGCCATTTCCCACATAGTGTGAGAGGGAATGTAGCAGAGAGGGAGGATCCCCAGATAGCAATCTACTGCCAGTCTAACAGCCCCCACATAACAGTTATTTTTGCTTTGCCCACGGAGCTGCTCTGTGCTTAATGCCTCCTTGACTGAGGAGCCAATTTAACCTCCTCAGAGCCATGAAAAAACTTTTTTGAGTGTGCATGATTTCTGAGCATCCTTATTCAGATACAAAAGATACTGAGCTGTTTTAAAGCACCATTTCTTCTTTCCAGAAATGTGATTATGCTTCCTGGAGAAAAGGAAAGCAAACCCTCTGTGTTAGAGGCCAGCCAGATAAATATTCTCATGTATGTTTAACAAAGTGGGAATGAAGACAAATAAAATAAGTAAATGGATACTCACATCCTTAATATGACAGAAAGGCTCTCAGCACCCTTTCAAGAACTTTTCAGCTTAGGTTAAAATTCTTTGGAGGGAGGCAACTTTAAACTCCGCATATTAGCAAACATACGTATGCAACAATAAATAATTCCACAGGAAAGGAATCTAGGAGTGAACATGTGGTAGAGCTATTAATATATTTATATAGTTTAGAGTAAGCAATTTTTTATAAAAATGACACTTGAAAGGATTAGTACAGTGTCTTAATTGACAATACATATTTGCCTAAAGGAGTCTTGTTGGGTTTGCTATAGATAACAGAGAAAATTCAGTTATACTCAGCAACAACTCTTTCATTCCTAAAATCCATCTGCTCAAGTTCTTAAAAATTATTTTTCATTGAAGTATAATAAACATGACTATCTATATATATATTTTTCAAACTTTCCCCCAAAATGTATGTGAAGATAAATCACAGTCCAATGCGTGAAGAATCATTTCGCTGAAATTTGCTAATGCTGATCAGCATAAATCTTCTTCTTCAACTAATGTCTGTCTCGTCTATATTTAAATACGTTCAGCAATTAGAAATCAAGGCTATTTGATCACTATTGTAGATCCTTAAAGTTTTCTCTTTAAAGGAAATAAAAGCATGAAGTGTTTTCACCAGTATCAGACTGCACAGGCTAGCAAGATTATTTGTCAATGATATTCTACTGTTCAAAGTTTTGTTCTCGACTCCAGTTCTATACCCTCTCCCCTACATTGGCTTCATGAATTTGGTCTAGTGACCTGGCCATCCAGGGTTGTCTGTGAACCATACACAATCACATAATAGGTATATTGTGACTGGCACTCCCAGTCACCTTCCAGCACAACGCGGTAGAATATTCCAGGTGTCTGGCACCAGGAGACCTGAGTTAGCCCCATGATGACCAAACTGTCGGAGAAAGACTAGTAAACATCAATCAGTGGGCTTCAATGCACCGGGACTTACAAAGAGCAAGGACAGGGCACCCGGGGGGCTCAGCCGTTAGGCGTCTGCCTTCGGCTCAGGTCATGATCCCAGGGTCCTGGGATCGAGCCCCGCATCGGGCTCCCTGCTCGGCGGGAAGCCTGCTTCTCCCTCTCCCACTCCCCCTGCTCGTGTTCCCTCTCTCGCTGTGTCTCTCTCTGTCAAATAAGTAAATAAAATCTTTAAAAAAAAAAATCCAATCAGTATTCAAATTACCCCCAAGGTCTGTCTAGCGTGTTTGTTCAAATCAGGCCTCAGATAAGACCCATACATTGCAATTGGTTGAAGAAGTTCTTAAATTTCTTTTAATCTAGGCGCCTAGGTGGCTCAGTCGTTAAGCATCTGCCTCCGGCTCAGGTCATGATCCCAGGGTCCTGGGATCGAGCCCCGCATCCGGCTCTCTGCTCCGCGGGAAGCCTGCTTCTCCCTCTCCCACTTCCCCCTCTTGTGTTCCCTCTCTCGCTGTGTCTCTCTCTGTCAAATAAATAAAATCTTAAAAAAAAAAGTTACTGGGGCACCTGGGTGGCTCAGTGTTAAGCGTCTGCCTTCGGCTCACGTCATGAACCTAGGGTCCTGGAATCGAGTCCCACATCGGGCTCCCTGCTCCGCAGGAAGCCTGCTTCTCCCTCTCCCACTCCCCCTGCTTGTGTTCCCTCTCTTGCTGTGTCTTTCTCTGTCAAATAAATATATAAAAAATCTTTAAAAACAAAACAAAAACGGAGCAAGAACAATGCATAGTTTCCTCTCTTCTTGTTTCATGGAAATGCAAGCCTCTGTTAGGGCAGACCTGGAAGCCCTATGACTTTGTATAAACTGAGGGGAGCCCCTGCTCTTGGCACTACCTTTCTATAGGATCTCTTCTTTTTTATAAGCTATATAAAGAGAATGGAGATTTGGATCACATAAGCTTTTTACTACACAATGCAAAGAATTTCCAAATCATATAATCCTCCCCCCGTCCCTCCTTCCTTCCTTTCTCTCTCTCTCATGTGCATGTGCCCATTGAATTACAGCCACTTTATGTCTGGCACTAAACTAGATGCTAGAAATAAAAATTACATGTATTGACAATTCAGAGGTCAGCAAGGTATAGTCTTCATCTTTAAAATAATGCTCCATTTCTCATAAAATAATATTTGAAAGAGAAAGTTGACAGTTGACCCCTGCTCCCCAATAAAACTTTTCTGAATCCTTCATGTCTCAGAACAAAGCAAAGTTTAACATATATATTATAAACATACATATCATATAAATATATATTTATATAAATATAAATACAATTTATATATAAATCACCTATATATATATCTCACCATATTATATACCTGAAACTAATATAACACTGTGTGTTAACTATGCTGGAATTAAAATTAAAAATTAAAATAAGAAAATATATTTTTAATACTAGTCCTTTCCTGTCTTTCTCCCCATGACCACTTTTAAGGGACTTGTTCTGGCTGGCAGGGCTCTTTCATCTCCTAGGTAAGGAGGGTGATTAATTGGAAATCAGGAGCTCTAATTTTATTCCTATGATATCATCATTCTTCTAAGTCCAGAACAAAAAAGAACACATCTCTTGGCTACTCTCAAAGTCCAAAATATGTTCAGTAGTAAGGAGATACAACAATTTCTGTCAAGATCAAAATTTATGGGTATGAAAATTTGAATAATAAACTTTGAAATGGTTTTAGAAAAAAATTATATAATCTTCCCAGCTTTCTGCCATGCATGGGCAATGTAAGTTTATTTGTGGCAGGCAGAGGAAGAAGCAGGCTCCCCACTGAGCAGGGAGGCCCCCCCCCATGCGGGGCTTGATCCCAGGACTCTGGGATCATGACCTGAGCCGAAGGCAGAGGCTTAACTGACTGAGCCACCCAGGCGCCCCAATGCCACTGCATTTTAAGCATAAAATATAATTCCTGAAATATTCAATAATGAAAATGTCATGGTTCTTTCTATCTGTCCCTTAAAATTGCCCTATTGTATCAATACCAGTTAACTTGCAATTCTGTAATTTTACTCTGATGATTTTTTTAAAATTGTGTAATGATCTGTCTCTTGATTTTTAAGAACTACCTCAAATTTGTCTTTCAAGATTTGCTGTTAAAATGAAAGGCAGACATCTCTTTCTAAAAAGTGTATTTTTCACTTCTAATTTACTTCTTCTATTTAGAAAATTATTTTTATTTTCATTTGCATATTTATGCACAATGAAGCCATATAAGCAGAGTGAAGTTTTTTTCCTTAGAAGGGGACATCTGTCAGATACTGTGAAGCTCGCAGGTAGGCTAGGATTTAGCCATAGGTGAGAAATGGAAAAAAGGTCAATTCATAGACAAATCGTCCATGATAATCACTTCATTGCCTCATAGATGGTATCCTGTTCAGAATTCCATATCTTGGCAGATATTGGGAACATACAGCCTGATAACTGAATATTACTGTATTTCTTGAGTAGGATTCCAATGAGACATATACACATAAGGATCTTTTATAGTACAATTGAAAACCCAGTTTTTTCCTAATAAACTGTTACATGACATCCTTTTCCAGAATAAACATAAAGGAAGATGAGGCAAAAGCCATCATGCGCCCCATGCACATTCTGCCTGCTGGCCCTGCATTATTGACCTACTACATAAAAATGGTCTAAGCTTCAGCAGGTCCTGACCTTTTATATCAGTTATACCAGAGCCACCTGGTGGCTTGTGAACATTCAAATTTTCAGTTCTCCAGACAGAGTAGTTCCCAATATAGCAGCAGAATCTTCATCATTCTTGCTCATACTACAGTGTAAGAATTGCTTCTCTAAACATCTATAGCCCCCGGGGTGGTTAACATCTTGAATCACACGTGGAAATGACGATGTAGCTGGTTCATAAGGAATCAACAGCAGATGTCCCGCACTGTGTGCAGATGAAGCCCTTTCCAATACCTAAATCTAGGACTAAGAAGTATGTTTCTTTCATTTATTATGCTTTCATTCCATAGTGCCAGGAACAGTATGTTAGTCGCAGATGGAGAGCTAGATCATCCCTGCCTTCTTATTTATTATCAATAGTTTGCTATATCCTTAGAGGAATGTGCAACTGCTACACTACTTAGAACAAAAAGAAAATTATATCATAAAATTAGTATTAAAACCAAGCATCTCTTCCCTTTGCTCCTCTTTTGGAAATGTTCAGTGAATGATTTATAGGCACTTATTTAATGGACTTGGTGATGTTTATAGAATTGGCTATTCAAAGCATAATTCTTCTGGTCATATATTGTACATTATAGAGTTTAATTAAAAGTATCTGCTTCACTATGTAGTAAATGAAGCATGCATGTTACTCCACAGGACATACATATTTCATGTTATAATTATGCATTTCGCAATCTAAAGTATGCATTTAATTATACAGAAAAGTTATACAATTTTCAAACTTGGTAAACACAGATTGAAATGGTAAACACAGATTGAAATGGTAAACATGAATTTTTTTTTTAGAAAAGGATATGAAGGCAATGTGGAAACAGGTTATTTTAAAGAATTCATATTTGAAAATTAAACCTCTCAATTGCTCAATTGCTTTTATGTCTAGAATCGTGTGTGTATGTGTGTGTATATATTTTTTATATATATATATATGTGTGTGTATATATATATATATATATATATATATATATATATAAAACATCATATATACATTGTATCAGCACCATAGAATGTTTTAGTATTGATAGAATGGCCAAGGTGATATAACTGGGGATCATCCTTCTTATTCATTGTAAATCCAAAGGCATTTTCTGTGAAGAGACAAATATCTTAAGTTCTTGAAATTTGCCTGAAATACCCTCAGATGTGCCTTTCACTAGCCCCTCCTTTTTGGGCCGCCTTAGATGTTCAGTTATAACTTTGACCATCACTCTATCTAAAACCGGTCTCTGGGGTGAACCTGGAACTTGCCATTTTCATTGTGCTCTGAAATGGGCTCTTTACCTCTCCCAGGTTTAGGCACATTTGAATGTCCTCTCTACATGAGTACATCTTGTGGAACAAGTAGAACACCTGTAGTTGTTCCCAGTAGAACACCTGCTTTTATTATTTTTTTTAAACCTAGATGTTATAAGTCAGCTTCTCATGTAGTTGTTGCACCATGGGAGATGACTTTTTGTTGTGGTTGTTGCTGCTTTAGATATTTCTTTTGTTTTGGGTTTCAGCAGTTTAGCCACGATTTGCTTATGTATGAGTTTATTTACCCAGCTCTGAGTTCCTAGAACATTGACAATTTGTACCTTGCTATGTCTCCTCAGTCTTGCAGAGCAGCCTTTATATTCAAGGGAATTTTTTAAAAATGAGAATTATGGCAAAACCAGATATTACATAAAGAAACAAATAGAAGTCCTAGAAGTAAAATTTTTATTTTTATTTTTATTTATTTTTTGTTTTTAAGATTTTATTTATTTATTTGAGACAGAGAGAATGAGAGACAGAGAGCATGAGAGGGGGGAGGGTCAGAGGGAGAAGCAGACTCCCTGCCGAGCAGGGAGCCCGATGCAGGACTCGATCCCGGGACTCCAGGATCATGACCTGAGCCGAAGGCAGTCGCTTAACCAACTGAGCCACCCAGGCGCCCCCCCTAGAAGTAAAATTTTAATGACTAAATTAAATAATAGAACAGATAAATTTAAGAGAAGATCAGACAGGTTAAAGAGAGGATTTAGTACAGTGTGTGATAGTTCAAAGAAAGCATTCAGAATGATGAAAGGGAAAAAAAAATAAAAGAAATTCAGAAGAGCGATAAACAGATACAAGTGACACATTTAACATACATCCACTTGGAGTCTCAAAAAGACCAAGGAGAGAAGATGGAAACAGGCATTTCCTCCAATACAGGGAAGATCAAAAGCTCTGTTGAGTTTCTTAGACTCCCAGCCACCTCATTCAGAAAGCTCCTATGTCCTAGGTGAAAAGTGATCTCCTCAATGCCATTAACAGAGTCCTGTTTTATATGATTTTTTTTTCATATAAAAATGAATTTTAGACCAATAAGGGAAGGCCTCAAGAGTCAAAGTTTCCTAATAAGTAGAGCTGTAGAGGAGTGGGCCTGGCATTCTGTTAGGTTTTACCCTTGAGACATTTAACAATTACTTAAGCTTACAAGGAAAGAGGCTGATAAGATCAGCAGAAAACAGGTAGAAAGCTCAGCAAAGAAGGTAATGAAATCTGTCAGTGCTGGCAAGATGGCAATTAGGATGGAGGCCTGCCAAATAGGAAGAATCCCTTTTGGAACCAAAACAGGTAGACCAAACTTGATAAAATTTGTAACTTTTCTAATCTGGAATTAGCTTAGAACCTAAGTGTAGTAAGGTGATTCACCCCTGCCATAGCTCCTTGGAAAGGATATTGTAAATTATCTATGGAGAAAGATACTGCAATCCAAAGCCTCAACAGTTTTTACATTAAAAAAAATAACATTCACTAACAAATTAGCAAGCATAAAAAGGAAGGGAGGGTGAGGGAGGGGAGGGTGAAAGGAGGACAGGAAGGGAGGGAGGGAGGGAAGGAGAGAGAGAGAGAAAAGACAATGAAAAGAGACCCAAGAGGTGATCCACATATTGGAGTTACTGGACTTTGGCATTGAAATCACTGTGATTAATGTGTTAGAAGTGAAAAATCTCACTAGAGAACTAGCATCTATAAAAAAGAAAAAAAAATAGAGTAGTTGAAGCCTCCATATGTCAGCTGCCTAAAAGAAAAACACTTTATATATAAGGACACAAATGGGTTAAACGTAAAATGATAGATAAAGATATCCTATGGTTATACAAACTAAAAAGGAAGTCAGAATGGTAATATTTATCTCAGGCAGAGGAGCAAATATTACCAGGCATAAATAGGGTCAGTTCATATATATAGAAATCAACTCATGAGGTATTAGAAGTATTAGACTTAATACTTCTAAACATTTATTCATGAATAAGGTAATTTAAAAATGCATTGAATAAGATAATTTAAAAATACATGAAGCAAAAACTGCTATAACTGCATAGAGAAGTAGGCAAATTCATAATTACTGTGAGAGATTTCAGAACCTTGCATTCAGTAACTTAAAGAGAAAATCAGTAAAGATATAGAAGACTTGGAGAATACTGTCAACCATTCTGACCTAATTGATATTTATAAAACAGTTCACCCAACAATGCAGAATATACATTGTTTTTGAGTGCAATGGTGGTTACCAAAAAAGATTTATTTTCTGGGCCATAAAACAAGTCTTAATACATCTGTAAGTATTTTGATCATACAAAGTATATTCTTTGACCACAGTGGAGTTAGATTAGATACCAATAACAGAAAGATATATAGAATATCTTCAAATATTTACAAACTAAATAACATTTTTGTAAATGATGTAGGAGACAGCAAAGAGGTAAAATTGAGATTAGAAATCATTATAAACTGAATGGTAACGAAAGCCATGACATATGAAAATTTGTAATATGCTGCCAATACGTAGAGGGAAATTTATGGCACTAAATGGCTAAATTAGAAAATATGGAAGATCTTAAATCAACGACCTTACCTTCCATCTTCAAAAACTAAAAAAAAAGTTAGTATAAAAAGTAGAAGATAGGAAATAATAGGAAATAGATATTAATGAAATACAAAAGAGCCAAACAATGGAGAAAATATCAATGAAACAATGAAACCAAATCTAGTTCCTTGAGAACAATAAAATTGACAATTGTCCAGCCAAACCAATGAGAAAAAAAAAAAAAAGAATGAAGTCATAAACTACAAAAATGAGAATGGGAAAGGTAACATTGTTACAGGCTCTACAGATATTTAAAGTATAATAAAGGAATAATAGGAAAAAATTTATAGCAATATAATTGGAAACTTGGATAAAATGGAAAAACCCCTTCCAAGAGAAAAACTATCAAAGCTTGCTCAAGAAGAAATCTATAACCTAAATGACTATCTATTAAAGAAATTAAAATTTTATTTAAAAAATTCTCACAAAGAAAGCTTCAGGTCCATATGGCTTTACTGGGAAATCCTATATAACATTTAAGGAAGAAATAATACCAATCCTACATGATTCTTCCAGAAAATTGAATACAAAACACATCTCAACTTGGGGTGTCTGTGTGGCTCAGTTGGTTAAGTGTCCAACTCTTGATTTCAGTTCAGGTCATGATCTCAGGGTTATGAGATCCAGCCCCATATCAGGCTCCAGGCTCAGTGCAGAGTCTGCTTGTCACTCTCCCTCCCACCCACGTGCACACACTCTCTTTCTCCTCAAATAAATAAGTAAAATCTAAAAAAAAAAAAAAAAAAAAAAAAGAAGCACTCCCCAACTCATTCTAAAAAGCTAGAATTAGTATAAAATCAGAATAGATGAAGACATTATAAGAAATCTATAGAACAATATTTCTTCTAAACATGGATGCAAACAAGCTTGTCACAATTATAAAAAATCATATTCAATGATATTTAAAAAAGAATAACATAACTTGGCACAATGATGTTGAAGGAATGCAATGTTGGTTTAATATTTGAGAGAATCAAGTCACATTATTCATCATATCAAAAAACTGAAAAATAAAAACCGTGTTATCTCAATAGACAACTAACAAAATGTAATGTCCATTTTTGGTAAAAATTTATCAGCAAACAAACACCAGAACCCTACTTTCTCAGCCTCATGAAGGGCATGTACAAAGAAATCTATAACTTACATCATATTTAATAATGAAAGACTGAATAAGCTAAGGAAGAAGACAAAAATATTCACTCTTACTACTTCTGCTCAACATTTGACTGAAAGTTCTAGCCAGTGCAAGTAAATAAGGCAAGTAAAACTGATTTTAAAAATCATACTGAAAGTAATAAAAATGCTAGTACGTGAAGATGAAAGGATTGTCTATGTAAAGCAAATGTGATGAAATCTACAAAAGAGCTACTACACCTGTTTGACCCCAGACCAATATGCAAAAACAACTTTAATTCTCTATTTCTTTTTTTTTAAGATTTTATTTATTTATTTGAGAGAGAGAGTGAGAGAGAGAAAGAGCACAAGAGGAGGGAGCGGGAGAGGGAGAAGCAGACTCCCTGCTAAGCAGGTAGCCTGATGCAGGACTCAATCCCGGGACTCCAGGATCATGACCTGAGCCGAAGGCAGTCGCTTAACCAACTGAGCCACCCAGGCACCCTAATTCTCTATTTCTAACAAAATTTAGTTTTATGTTACAGTAGCAATCAGAAATTGAAATAAATAACATTTACAATAGCATCAAAAATTTGAAATACCATGATCTAAATCAATCTGAAGATGTGTATGAGCTGAACACTGAAAACTATAAAACATTACTAAAAGAAACCTAAATAAATGGAGAAATATAGTCATCTATTTATATTTGTATCCTTCCTACAGTATTTATGTATTGGAAAAGAAATTATAGTTAAAATGTTAGTTCTTCCCCAAATTAATCTACATATTCAATGTAATCTCAATCAAAATGACAGCAGCCTTTTGTAGAAAGTGATGATTCTAGACTTCAAATGGACCTGTAAATACTCAAATCATTTCAAAAAAGAACAGAGAACTTATCCTTTCTGACATCAAGATTTATTATAGAGTTATGTTATTGAGAAAGTGTGGTATTGGCATCAAGACAGATCAATGGTATAAAATACAGAAAGGAGAAATAGACCTGCACATAATAGAAAAAATGATTTTGGAGAAAGGTCTAAAGACAGATCAGTTAAGAAATAAGTCTTTCCAATAAATGGTCCTACTAAAATGGATATGCATATGCAAAAATTAAACTTCAATTCTCACCTAATACCTAGAAAATTAATATAATGACATATTCAAAATACATAAAGAATATTCCAAACCTAATAGTATGGAAGCGAACAAACTCTGTACATTAGCAACAGAAAGGTACTTCCTTAACCTAAGAAAGGACAACTTTATACAATCTACAGTTATGATCAAACTTAGTGGTGAGACAATAAATGCTTTACCCTAAGTACAGGAGCAAGAAAAAGGTGTCCTTTCTTAGCCCTCCTATTAATATTGTATTGAAGTAACTCATGCCTACAATATGTCCATAAAAAGAAAGTCATACTGATTGAAAAGGAACAAATAAAATACTCAGTATCCACAAATGACGTAATTGTCTACATAAAACACTCTAAAGAATTTACCAAAAAAAAAAAAAGTCTCCTAATAAGTGAATTTGGGAAGATTGTAAGAATTTAAGTCAGTATACAGAGGTCAGTAATATTCCTATATGCCAGCAGTATTAATTAATTAATTAATTAAAAAAATAAGATGAAGCACAGAATTTTAAAAAACACTAATTACAGAAAAAGTGAAGTACTTAGATATAAATCTAATAATATCACCACAGAATGTGTATACTAATTATAAAATATTGGTGAGAGAAATCAAAGGAGATCGAAATAAATGGAGAGATGTATAAATAGATTGAAGACTCAGTATTGTTATGGTATTAATTCTCCCCAAATTAATCTATAGATTCAACATAATCCCAATGAAAATCTTAGAAAGTTTGTGGGGTTTTTTTTTTGTTGTTTGTTTGATTGATTATTTGGTAGATTTCGAGGACCTACTTTTAAAACCATAAGAGACTCTTAATCTCAGTAAACAAACTGCAGGTTGCTGGAGTGGAAGGGAGTGGGGGAATGGAGTGGATGAGTGACAAACATTAGGGAGGGCATGTGTTGTGGTGAGTGCTGTGTATTGTGTAAGACTGTTGAATCACAGACCTGTACCCCTGAAACAAATAATACATTATACGTTAAAAAAAATAAAAATAAAACAACTATTCAGAAGACACAGGAACTAGATATATATATAAAAAAAAATTCGAAAAAGAACAAAATTGAAGGATCATACCATTCAATTTCAAGGTATTATAAAACTGCAATAATAAAGACAGTGTGGTATTGGTGAAAGATAAGCGAATATCTCAATGGTACAGATGAGAAAGCTCAGAAATAGACCCAATCAAATAGTTACCTGATTATTATTATTATTACTTTAATGTTCAGAGGTAACTTAAAGGAGGAAGAATGGTCTTCTTAAAAAAATATTTATTTATTTGAGAGAGAGAGAGAGACAACAAACAGGAGGAAGGGCAGATGGAGAACCAGACACCTTGCTGAGCAGGGAGCCAGATGCAGGTCTGGATCCCAGGACCCTGTGATCATGACCTGAACCAAAGGCAGACGCTTAACCGACTGAGCCACCCAGGCATCCTAAAAATAGTCTTTACAGTGAATAATGATGGGGCAATTAAGCATCCATATCCAATAAAGAGAACTGAAACTTGACACATGTCACATCTACAAAAATTAATACAAAGTGGTTCATCAATCCAAATATAAAACATAAAACAGTGAAAATTCTAAAAGTAAACATAGAAGAAAATATGGTGAACTTGATGTAAGCAAACATTTCTTATTTATGATACCAAAACTATGATCCATAAAGAAGATAGGACTTCATCATAATTAAGAACTGGTGTTTGAAGAACATGATTAGAATGAAAAGACAACACAGAGGAAAAAAAAAAAGAATGAAAAGACAAACCATAAACTGGGAGAAAATATTTGAAACCATATGTTTAATAAGAAACTTTTATCCATAATACATAAGGGAAACTCAGAAAGAAGACTATAAAATTAGGGTAAATATTTGAATAGAAATTTGGCCAAAGACAATAATATATAGATGTTAAGTTAGCATATGAAATGATATTCAATGTTACTAGTCATTAGGGAAATGCTGAACATTATCATAATATAACATCTCTATATATCTATTAGAATAAAGTTAAAATGACTGACTATGCTAAGTATTAGTGAGGATGCAGAAGAAATACAACCCTTATATCATGTTGGTAAGAAAGTTAATTGTGCAATGTCTTTGGAAAACAGTTCAGCAGTTTCCAAAAAGCAAAATATATATTTTATTTCCCTATAGTTCAGTGTTCTTCCTTTTAGGTATTAACTGAAGAGAAATGAAAACACTTTTCCATACAAAAACTTGTGCACCACTGTTCATAGCAGCTTTATTTGTAATAGCCAAAAGTTGGAAACAACCGAGATGTCCATTTGGTGAATGGATGAACAAATTTCTGTGTACCGATGCAGTGGAACACTTTGGCATTAAAAATGAAATGACTTAATACATATAAAAACATGGATGAATCTCAACATAATTATGCTGAATTAAAGAAACCAGGCAAAAAGATTAATATTATATTATTCAGTTTATATGTAATTCTAGAAAAAAAAGTCTGTAGTGATAGAAAGAGTGTCAGTGTTTACCTGAGGACAGGGATGGAGGCAAGGAAAGAGGATTAAAAAAAAGGACCTAGTTATGTAGTTATATTTAGTCAGGGATGTGTATATTCATGATCTTGATTGTGGTCATGATTTCATGTGTATGTGCATACAACATAATTTGAACACTTTGACAATATGAAATTTATTTTATGCCAATTCTGCTGTATGCTTCTTTAAAATTTTAAAAAATATTGAAAATATGCAAAATGGAAATAGCTGGAGGAAAATGTGTTTTTATGTTGATGAGAATGAGCCAGTAGAGAATCCTAAGTTGATTTTGGGACATGGGATTTAATTTAAAGAGAGAAATGTTAAAGAAGGTAAAATAAAATTAAATTCAGAGCAAAAGTAGGGTTATTACCAAAGGAAAAACAATATTGTAAATTAAGCGATGACAGGGATATGTGGATACAAGTAGACTTAATTTTAGGAGTGGCGAGTAAGAACATTCTCTTCTGCGGTACAATCAATAACTTGTGAAGATAGGAAACTTTGAGAGAAGAGGAAAGCTATAACAGAGTAAAGGAAGGAAAATTACCGCATACTAATTGCGATGCTAATAGAGATTTATACGTTATGACATGGGAGGAAAATACTGGAGGAAGTGCAAAAAACTTCAGTGTAGAAGAAGTATGTCTCCTATAATATAAAAAGAGTTCTAAAGCTATATATAATGAAGACCTCATTCCTTTAAATATTACTTAAAGTGAAGTAGTAGTTTGGACAAGATTAGATTGTTTTCTTTTCCTTATATTATTGGGTAGAAGTAGATGAACAGAAATGAATATGTTGATTCATTAAATGGAAATCATTAGGCTTTATTTTCATCATTATTTTAATAAGTATGGCCTACTTATACCAGCACCAACTCTGCTGTCAGAACAGACTGGAATAAGATGGACAAGTGTGTAGGACATTCCTGTGAGTAGTTAAGCCTAAACATTTTAGGGGCGCTTGGGTGGCTCAGTTGGTTAAGCGACTGCCTTCGGCTCAGGTCATGATCCTGGAGTCCCGGGATCGAGTCCCGCATCGGGCTCTCTGCTCGGCAGGGAGCCTGCTTCTGCCTCTGACCCTCTCCCCTCTCATGTGCTCTCTCTCTCTCTCATTCTCTCTGTCTCAAATAAATAAATAAAATCTTTAAAAAAAATTAAAAAAAAAGGGCTAAACATTTTAAGTGTGCATGCATACTGTAATGGGTGTCAGTATTCATAATAGATGCCCTTTGCTGCATGATAGCAAAATCATAACATTGATGATTATCCTAAGGCTATGACTATCACAGGAAGCAGAACACTGTAATCTACAAATCAGAGTTTGTTTTTAGAGACTAATGGAAAATATAAGAAAATAGAACCAGGAAGAATCCAAGCTTAGCAGAGTGCTAGTTATCTGCCAATATCCATTCCTCGCCTCTTAGTAACTGAGCATGTGATCACCCAGCTAAATGCTAATCTCTTGCTCTTTCTGGTTGCTAAGTGTGGTCATGTACATCAGTTTTGGCCACTCCGATACATATGATAGAATGGTTTCTGATTCTAGAATGTGTCCACACAAGGATTAGATATTTCCTACTCTACTCCTTTCTCCTGTACACTGGTAGAAAGCTGATAGAAACTAGAATAACACATTTGACCCAGAAAATGGCAAGAATGTCAGAGCAGCTGAAACAGCCCTAGTATGCTTAACTTTCTATACTTACCCATTTCTATGTCGTTTAAGCCATTGTATTTTGTAGCCTTCTTGTTAGAGCAACTTATCAAAATCCTCCCAGAAAACTCTTTACTATATGATATCATAATGGCTCCCGTTTATCAAGAACTTATAATAAGCCAGCATTTTCTTATACTATTTATATCCTAAACAACCCCATGGGCTGTAGAGAGAACAATGAGACCAGAAGAAAATAAGCTGCGTGCACAAGTTTCAGCGTCTTCTAATACATTGTAGATATGAAAGGAATTGGAACTCAGATCTCAAGGGTCCTAAGCTCTTTGTTTCTTCCATTCACTATGTGAATGAATCTTTTCAAGTGAAGAAAAGTTAACCTCACAGAAACAGTAAACACCCAATTCTGAAGTTGTAAAAATGAAGCTAGGATCATGACCTACACATCTTTGCATTTCTGGAATTTCTGAGACATTGAAGAAATGCTTTAAGCTATTTTAAGTTATTCAGTAGAAAGAAATTTTACCTTCTCTGTGTGTTAGACAAGAAAAGTAGCTGAGTGACCTCGTAGGACTTTTCTATGACACACTGAAAACCAATTCAAAGATATTTATCAAACAAACAAAAAAAAAGTGTCAAAATAATAAGCCTTTTTTTTCCAGAATAGAAATAGCAGACTCAGGATAGAAGTCTGTTTCTTATAGGGCTTATTGTTATTGTTTATTTAATAAAGAAAATTTACTGATAATTTAATCATTAACACCTATTGAATCAATCATGTAACACAATTATAAAGAGCCTTAGGAGCATGTGCCCTTCAGGGAACGTCTGATGACAGAGTGGATTGTTAGAAGTGTGAGTCTTTTAAACAGTGAACTAAAGCTGCCATGTGAAAAGATTCAGTCATTCAGAGTCCATGAAGCAACAACAACATATTCGTCCAGCTCTCAGAGAAGGAGTGTGGTTCCTCAGAGATGAGACCAGGGTGGCCTGCCCAGAGCTATTTAGGAGCCCTGGGTATAGTGAGATTTCTAAGGGTCCACACCGACTGGAGTGGCACACAGATGAGAAAACTGCATTTTTCAGGTTATTGCTTATGGCCAAATGGTGGCTTACCAATTGCTGCCAGGACTCAGGAGAGTGATCCAGCAGCTGCTTCTATATGCCAGAGTACACTTCATGAAAAGGCAGATCCCATGTTGCAAAATAGGCCAATTTCCAGGATGCCTGTAAAATTCTGATAAGTCTAACTTCTTTCCTTATAGCCTAAGGACATGAAGTGAAGCAGACATAGGTTGCTTTCTTTTTGAATTTTATTTTTTATATATATATTTTTGTAAGAGCAGGTGGGATCAAGGAAGCCACTGACTGAATCAAATAATGACTTAGAAAGATGAAATTTCAGAATAAGTTATTGAAATCAGGCTTAATTACTTTATTAAAATGTTACTTCAAGGAAAAAAAAAATAAATGTTTCCACTACTGCATTTGCTTCACAGTAATATAATTTACTTCTCAGCTACTTGTCTTTCCTGTAAGTTACATCTTCCATTTGCCATCTAAATTTTTTTTCCCATCACATAAACTCGGTGCTATCACATGCTGGAAATTGTATCCATTAAGAACACTGACTAAACAAAACAAAACAAAACAAAACATTATTAAAAAACAGTGAGAGGCATGTGTCGTCATTGGGTGGTATTAAGCAACAGATTATTACAACACAATCTCCAGTGATCCCCTTTCCTGCATAAACACATACTTGTCTCCTCCAGCATAGTGTCATAATCAGCTAAAATGAGAATCACAGCTCACTGACAAGACCACATGTTAAGGATAACACCTTCCCTTTGAGCAAGGTAAATATGAACTGCAAGAAGTTTTCTCTTTGCCCACACATGTACTACCCTGTATGTGATACTCTCCCAACTATTTTTTTTTAAAGATTTTATTTATTTATTTGAGAGAGAGAGAATGAGAGAGAGCACATGAGAGGGGGGGAGGGTCAGAGGGAGAAGCAGACTCCCCATCTCCCAACTATTTTTAAATATGCGGGTCTTCATATACCCTGGCAAGAGAAAAAAAAGACTCTCAGAATACAAATGTTGCTGAAGCTTGCCTACATTTTCAAAAGATTTTATGGGCATCAACAAAGTTCAGCAGCTATTTATTGAGCAACTTCTCATGTGGTTAGGAAGGCAGACATGATCTCCTTTCTTAGAGCTTAGGATCATGCCGCAAGACACACCTTAATCAAATACTAAGAAGTATGCAAATTACTTGAGTTCAGAGATTGTTCTGTGTGGTGTATACACAACAGCTCCGAGCGGTGCTAGGCATGCACTGAGCACACAAGTAAGTACTTACGAATGACTCCTAACTACTTGAGTTCTGTGAAGTACTTCAGTTCAATGTAACCTAATCTGTGTGGTCAGGAAAGGCTTCCTTGCAGAAAGAATACTAAAATTCGAATCTAAAAGTCATGAAAAAGTTAGCTGGGTGAAGAAAGATGAGAGACCATCCAAACAGAAGAACATTATGGGGTCGTTCCTACAATGTTAGCAAGAGGTTGTGTTCAAATAAACAGAAGAGGGCGCCTGGGTGGCTCAGATGGTTAAGCGTCTGCCTTGGGCTCAGGTCATGATCCCAGGGTCCTGGAATCGAGTCCCGCATCGGGCTCCCTGCTCCTTGGGAGCCTGCTTCTCCCTCTGCCTCTCTCTCTCTCTCTGTCTTTCATGAATAAATAAATAAAATCTTTAAAAAAAAACAACAACAAATAAACAGAAGAATTCTAATGAGGGATGGCAAAGTGGCGGACAATGTGAGAAGGCAAAATGTCTTACAGGCCACTACAGAGATTGGATATTTTATGCAAAGGACAGTGGAAAGAGCATTTTAAGCAGGGAAGCATGTGTTGTTCATTCATCTATTTATTTTAATTAATGAATTAATTATTTTACTCATTTATTTATTTCTCAAAGCTGTTTCGTATTTGGGGGAATAATGTTGAGTCACAGATCCAATCCTCCATACCTAAGTCTGTAATCTTAGAGGAATCACTTAACTTTTTCATGTCTCAGTTTTATCATTCATAAAATATTTTTTAAAGCTTAAATAGGTAATACTTCTTTATCTAAAAGCCTGTACCACAATAAGAGCTAAGTGCTTTTTTATAGACCCATAATTTAAGCTTTGGCCAGCAATACATACCTTCCCTTAGTGAACAAAATAATCAAAAAGAAGGTATAAATGCCTACTTACTGACATTGTACCCATGAAGATAAACTGTTGTTTTAGTTTCAGTTCTCTCAAAAGCAGAACCTATATATCAGTCCAGGAAGAGTCTGCATATCAAAGAGATAGAGTGGAGAGGCAAGCAGATAGTTTATTGGGGGTGGGGTGGAGAGGAGAGAATAGGATGAAGAGGGAAGAAAAGTAAAAAGGGAGAGGAGAGAATAGGATGAGGAGGGAAGGAAAGTAAAAAGTGACCATGGTTGATCTGCAGACAACTGGGGCTTAAGTCTACTTGGAACCCTCTGAGGATTTGTGTAAAATGCACCTTTGAATTGCCCCTCCAGATTATAAGGATATGAGCCCAATGTATAGTCTCTTGTTCTCATTAACTGAAGACTGATTCTGAAAGCATTAACTTCCCACACTTCCAGACTACACCAATACAAGTGCTGAGGGGACTTACATTATTCACAAGGCACCTCTGGAGCAGAAATGCCCAAAAAGTCCTGAAAGGGAACAAAAAGTGTCTACCTAGCTGTCATTGTGGGGACACAAGGAATCAATAAACGTATAGAGTGCTATTCTAAGAAACTGTTGGAATGGGGAGTCATTAAAGGGGTCCATGGTGATAAGTGATGGATGCAAGGTGGAAGCTAATTTAAAAGTGGGAGACCCTGGTGGCTGGATACCACTTGTGTATATTTCTACTTCCTATATAAAGATGTCTACACTTCTCAGTCTGTATTCCAGACCATTGGGGGTGGGAGGACTATAAATGTGATACAAATAACAGGTTGATAAGATAATAGAATAAATGAAATGGTAGGGGTAAGATTATGAAACATTTTGGAAATGAAATTAATTTTATTCAAGGACTGAATATGAGGAAGGGAGGATTATCTAGAATGATTCCTAAGTCTTGGGATAAGTAACGGGTATAAGTTAGTAGCATCAGTTAATATTGAGAACACAGAAAATAAAATATTTGTTGTTGTGTTTGTTACAGTTATAATTTCATGAGGATAAGATCATTTCACTTTTGGACATGCTAAGTTTGACATACATGGGCATATGTCTATGAATTTTTAACTATAGTGGTATGCATTTAGGGTTCTAGCTCGGACTAGCAATAGAGATTTGGAAGTCATTACAATGCCGTTATATTTCCTACTCAAATAGGACTTGTTAGAGAAATGTTTGATTCTAACTCTGGGACATTAAATAGTATAGTATAAACCTGGAACATGTTGTCAATTCAGATAGCAAAGAACTACCAAAGTCCATGTGGGACATGTCTGAAGGACTCGGGAGCCAATAGGAGAGATACCAAAGGCCAAAAACGGAGTATTTCTTTTAGCATAAAAAATAATTGTGAATGATTAAACATTTCAAACATGTAAATTTCTGAGGTCATAATATGATTAAAAGTAATTTGTTTTAATTGCAGTGTGTGAGGGAATGACTTACTGTTTCAAAAACTAATGATTAATGGGAAATAATCAAGCATTTATTCTTGCTTTTCCTATACAAATTGTACCACCGTATAAATAGTAAACAAAAAAGGTCCTTATTAAAGAAATATACAGGTAAACAAATATAAAAGGAATGATAACATTAAGGAACATTGTTTTGTAACTCCCATTAAACTAATGGAGCAAGGTGTTGATTATCAATACTTGATAACAGAAAAAAACAAAACAAAACAGAATTAAGCAGACGTTATGTGCTTCCTGGTGGAAGAACATATACCACCTATAATTTTTTTAAAAAAGAATTGAAACCCGAATTGGTTTAAGCCTCTAATTTTAATGGCAATTTACAGGAAATATAGAGGATAAAGGAATAAATTAAACTATGACATTGGGAAACATTGAGCAAAATTCAGACTGTAGGAAACTCTACAAATTGAGTGACCTAGTTTCTTCAACAATTTGGTTTCTAGAAAAAAAAAACATAGAGGATGAGCATATGAATTAAAAGAAAGTAAAAAAAAAAAATCTATCTACTAGTCATAATGTATAGAACCTTATTGGATCCTGAATCAAAGTAACTAGAAAATTAGACATTTATGAGGCAATTCGGAAGTTGTCCACTGACTGGATGTTTGAAAGTATGATACTATTATAATTTTTTATAATGATATTATGATTTTCTTTAAAATATATGTTTAGTTTTTTAAACATATGAGCTGAATTATTTATGGGTAAAGTAATATGTCTAAAATTTGCTTCAAAATACTCTGAGAAGAGCAAAAGAGGATGAGTTTATGATTTGATAGTTGTTGAGGTTAGGAAAATATAGATGGGAGTTCAATATACTATTTTTTCTTTCTTGATGTATGTTTGAAGTGTCCATGTTAAAAAAAACAATAAAAATAATCTTTAGAACACAAAAGATCAAAAAGAACAGTTATACAATTACTAAGTCAAACACAAGTAAAAAAAAAAAGAAAAAGAAAAGAAAAGAGCAATATTTAAGAGGTAGTGAACTTGGGCAAGCTTTTTTTTTTTTAAGATTTATTTATTTATTTGAGAGAGAGAAAGAGAGAGTGCTCATGAGCAGGAGAGGCAGAGAGAATCTCAAGTCGACTCCACACTGAGCATGGAACCACATGCCGGGGCTCAATCATGCCCCAAGATCACAACCTGAGCCAAAACTGAGTCAGGTGCTTAACGGACTGTTCCACCCAGGCGCCCCTGGGCAAGTTTTATAACATGAATATGTCTCAGTTCTTACATCCATAAAATGGGAGGTAATGATACTATAAATTTTTTGAGACATAAATGAAATACGATACACAAGGTACCTATAAGCAAAGAGGACCTAATAAGTGTCAGTTCCCTTAGAAAATGTGAATGCCAATTCTGTCTTCCTATATGGGTACATTTCTGTCTCCATCAGTCAAGGAAATGAGATTAAGCATTTTATTCAATATATTTATTGTATAAAAATATAAAAGTGGGTATCTAGGAGTAAGAAATTAGGGAAAAATGGCAATATGGCAATTCCTTCTGAAAATCAGTTGGGGATATTTTAACCCTCTGTTGCTTTATGCCACTTTGCTGGGAAGAGCACTACTCATCATAGTAGCTAAGTATTACTCCTTTATCACAACTTATAGTTATTTAAAAACTCATTTTTAGCTCTCTATCCAAGCCATAAAAGTAGAAATGCTTTGGTTTTTGACAAAGCCTGGAGGGAAAAGGAGGAGATGATAGGGAGGTGATACAGCTGACTGTAGAAATGAAGAGGGAACTGACACGGAATCAATAGTTAATATGAAAGGCACATGGAATAATTAATACCAATACCCCAAACTGCTATTGTCTTTTGAGGAACTGATATTTTGACATCTTCCCAAAAGATACTTAGGAGGAGTTAATATTTTAGCGTATCACCATAATAGGCACAAACACACTGTTCATAAACTCTAAAATGCAAGACTATATATATATATGGCGATATATATAGTTTTTTACAAAATCCCTGCCTAACCACCATCTTTGTTAAAGACTGGTAAGGTTGATAAATGCAAATGCTACTATGAAAATAAACAGAGGAAACTTCATTTAAAATGAAGCCAGGGAGCCCTGAAGGGGGAGCTCTCACACACATACGACGTACTGCAACCTGTATGACCAACTTGACTATAACCAGCACAGAATCAACTTGACAAAGGAGGGCATTTTTTCACCTAGGATTGGCGTCTCCTGCTTTTAAAAAAAAGAAGGAAGATCCCTCTCTGCCCCAGCAACAATGAATTACCTAACTGCACTCTTGTTCTTCTCCAATGAACTTTTCCTTGAAAAAGTTCCTTCTAAGACTTAATAAAAGCTGACCTTCCCTTTGCTTCTTCAGACTTTCCTGTGGTTCACCATGGCTTGCATGTCCCAAATTTCAGTTCCTCTACTATTCCCAAATCAACTCATTTTGCTAGTAAAATAACTGGCTCTTTTATTTTTAAGATTGATACTAATGAGATAATAAACCTGAGCCAGTGAATCTCATTGATTATTGCCTTTCATGTATACAGTATCCTTGCATTTACTTATCTATAGTAATAAACAGCAATTGAAATTTCCATCAGAGGGAGAAGCCTTGAAGCAAGAGACTGTAAAAAAAATTTTGCTTGTTTTTAAAGTGTTAATTTCTATAACAAAACATTTGAAAAAGATCATTTTAAAAACAAAGAAAATGAATGGAGTTAAATAAAAACTGGAGAATAGTACCATATGTACATGTTTGAAAAATTTAGCAGCTGGGTGTCACACACACTCATATCCGAATTAAAGTTCATATGTGTCCTGTGAACTGGATTCAAGTCCATCTTTATCCTATAACTGTCATATAAAATCCTTTAAGCTAAAAATTTGTTTCTTATTTCCTCAAGTTTCTGGAAATAATGCAAGCCTCCACCTATATTTTTACCATTGGTCTAGGAATAAGTTGTTTCAGTAAAATTTAAGATTAGTGGTTTGTGTCAGCTGACTGTTTTATAGCTAGTTGCCAACAGAACTGAGTGATAGCATGGTATATTTACAAGAGCAGAACATCCATGGATCACTCATGAATTAGAACAAGTTACTGTGCAAATAGCCTTTAATATAGTTAGTCAATAACCACTGCATACTCACAGTGCAAAAGAGTGATACATAGTATACAGCAAAAATCATGATATTTAGCTGCTTGACATTTTAAAGATATAATCAGATTATTAATGTGACATTTGTAAAACAGAAATGGTTATCATAAAAAGTAAATTATTCAGTGAGGAGATGGGAAACTCAAAGAATGTTGTTGTCTGCTAGAATGTAGAGAAAATGGCAGTATACACCACACCAATTTGCTTCAAATGACATGCCTGTGACAAAGAACAGTATGGCTTTCTAAAGCAGGACAAAAGAAAAATCTCGTGGTAGCCATATTTTCAGACTCCATTATTTTTTCTCCTTGTCCTGGAGACAAACTTTGATTTCAATTGCTGTTTATAACTGTGGATGAGTAAATGTAAAAATCATAGTGTATATTTGAATGACAGTAATTACCCAGTGAGATTACTGGCTCAGGTTTATTATCTTGTTAATATCATGTGCCAGTAATAGTTTGGAAATTCCCCCAGGGCATAAAGTTAGGTCAAGTAGCTCATCAACAGTGTATCCTATGGAGTAAGATATCTGGAACTTTCTGTAATACCTGATAGGAATCATGGAATTCCAATTTATTCTGTCAAGGAAGAATTATAGATGCTCATCCTTCAGCTGGAAGATATCCACAAGAGAACTATAAACTATTAATTTAAAAGGATGTATTTCTCTAACCCTTGTATTTATAGGTGCTATGATATCATAATGCTGGGAACCATTATATTTATATGTTTTCTGTAAAGGGATCACTTACAGTAAGACTATTACACTGACTGAAGTATGGTCACTAAAACTGAGACAATCAGGAGAGATCCTTCTATGTGGCTAATTGGTTATGTGATGAGGAAATCTCTTTCGGCTATTGATCATTAGTGTGGATTAATTGATATAATGGAGTAAGAAATCGGAAGGAATATTTTCTTAAAGATGTGATCTGTGTCTGCTTTTCTGAGAAACTATCTGACCTCCCATCTGTTCTGACACTTTTACTCATGACAGTATCTTACAGAATTGGCTGAACATATTGACACTCATAATATCAAATGTGAGTCTGCTCTATTCTCCCTGCTTGCAAATATCTGTAATTTGAAAAATGTTTGTTTTTCCATGCATGTAATAAACTATATGCCACACATTGCAGTTTTGAATGATGCTGTCCATATTCAACAGGAAACAGCAGTTTCACATTGCAGAAATGAATAAAAGAAGAATCTACTTGTATAGGAAATCAGATTTCAATGAAATTGTCATTAATATTTATTTTAATGTCATCTAAATCTAAAGAGACATGTTAACATTAGTTTCTGAACATCATAGGATTGCTTGAAACTACAATTCCAAGGAATTATTTTGTTTTCATTCAAAAGCTCTCTGATTTCTGCTCAAATGTTTACTGTTTTATTTGAAAATGGTTTCTCATTTTTGCTCCAGATGTTCACAGAGCAAACACAGAACATGGCAGATAAATGAGAGTATACAGCTGTGAGCATAAATTGACTGTTTAATTCACTGACAAGTTGCTCTCATAAGGTCTTCTGATACCTGAAAAGTATAACATCCTTTCTGCATGGCTCTTACAGCTCACAATATCTTATACCTTCTCCACAATATTTCACTTAAGTTCCTTCCTGTCCAATAAACATAGGCCTTACCTTTTATTCATAAGAGGTTCTTTTGGCATTCATTATCTACTGTTTTAATAAATTATGTTTTAGGGAAATATTATTAAAGTTTAATACCAAAGAGTCAGAGTCAGAACAAAATTATATATAATCTTTGAAAAATGAAGGAATCTGATAAAATGCTTGTGATGAACTGTGATCAACATATTGAATGCAGTATATATGCACAATATTTGGGTATAATCATATGCATCTATTATATATAATTGACCATATACTCTTATAGTAATAATCTCTTGCCCTAAAATGGTAATTCTTTTTTTTTTTAAAGATTTTATTTATTTATTAGACAGAGAGAGACAGCGAGAGAGGGAACACAAGCAGGGGGAGTGGGAGAAGGAGAAGCAGGCTTCCTGAGGAGCAGGGAGCCCGACATGGGGCTCGATCCCAGGACCCTGGGATCATGACCTGAGCCGAAAGCAGCCGCTTAACCAACTGAGCCACCCAGGTGCCCCTAAAATGGTAATTCTTTATACATTCTTCAGTGTAATCAAACAAATGTTTCCTTTAGGGTTTTCTTTTTTCCCCCTAATTCCCTAGTCTTTCCATGTACTTTTCATCGGAGATGTCAGTAGTCCTTTGGGTTCTTAGGAGTGCCATATGGAAACTTGCCCAAAAGGCTGAGAAGTGGTTGCTTTGTCAAATATGGAATTATAAATAAAAATAAATAGTATGACCTACTTATAAATTAACGGAAGAGAACCTACTAAATTGTTTTTTGCAGTATTCACTTTAAGAGTTTATGAATTTACTTTAATAGTAATATTATTGCTCAAAATAATTGTATAGCTCCTTTTAGAACCCGTCTTCAATACAAGGTTACTAGATTCATAGAGAAAGTTTTTATTCTACATTCACCATGTTTTTACCCAGTCTCTCCGAATAGTTTGTTGATGATTTTTAAGGAACCTGAAATTTTTTAGTGATTTTCTAAAAAACAATCCTAAGAAAGTTGTTCTTTCAATGACCATATTAATGTGAGGAAGCACATGCATCAGGACAGATGCATGGAATCCATTTTCAATGATTCCCAGGTAGTGGATGTTCTAAATAACTTCCTAAGAACCATGAAGTATGGAAGTCTTATGCGAGGTATAGCTTGTATTCTCTATAGATTTCTTTAAAAAAAGCTTTGGACTAGAAGTAAGATGTGTGTTCCAATTCCTATTTAGTCTAAAAATATAAGAAATATACTTGTTTCGCTCTTTCACAGGGATATTAAAAATAAATATGTAAGGGCACCTGGGTGACTCAGTCGGTTAAGCGTCTGGCTCTTGATTTCGGCTCAGGTCATGATCTCAGGGTTGTGGGATGGAGCCCTGTGTCAGGCTCCGTGATCAGCTGGGAGTCTGCTTGAGATTCTCTCTCCCTCTCCTTTCCCCCTCCACCCCAAATAAATAAGTAAATCTTAAAAAAATAAAAATATATAAATATGTAAACTCATGTCACAGTCAGCCCTTAGGAACTATCATACAATAGGCAGGTTAACTTTTCTTTGGGGTACTCCTGCTTTCCACATCATGGTTTTTTGTTTGTTTTGTTTTCCCCACTATAAGGCAACAGAGTGTTACTACGTACAGGCCTTTATCTCAAGGTAAGTAAAGCATAACATGCCACTAAATTTTTTTTCTGATTTTAAACTTAATTGTTGAATACTCTCTGAGATTTCATGTATCTTGGAAACTAGATCAGGGAAATATTTTTGAATAGATTGACTTCCGTGTAATATGTCTTCAAACTGATGGTGATAACCATTGCATATACCTTGTGTTCTGCTCTCCTGAAGGAGGATCATTTACATTTTAGGTAAGGTGATAGGAACTGAAGTGGGAAGAATATATATAGGTTTGTCTGTTTTATATGGCAGAGAGGATAGCCTACTATGCAATTTTTTTCCTTTCCTTCATTTTTTCTTTCTTGCTCATTCTTGTCTATCCTTTTTTATTTTTTCTTTTTTTCCCTTAAAGGTTTTAGATGAAGCAAATTTGCGATCTTAGATATTCACTTGGGGAAATGATATAAAGCTAATTAAGGATAGGCTATAATCTTAATCTGTAAATCTTTCTTTGAGCTGAATATAGGTATGGCTGAAGAAAAAAAATCTAAGATGACTGGAGAAATAGAACAGAGGTCTTATCTACATTGAACATGAATTTATGTAGAGAAGGGACATTTACTCTCCCTTTTTAAGTGAAAATTAATATTATTATTTTTGAAAACCCTAAAAATAAAGTTATTATCTTAATATATATGGAGAAATATAGATATATAGATTTGTGTGTGTGTGTGTGTGTAGATAGATTTAAACTGTCGAAGAAAGTGGCCTTTTATACATTAACATATCATTAATTTATATCAAATTGTATTTATAGATTTAGGGAAACTCTTTGATTTTAAATAGCATTTAAAGAGGTGTTTTTGTGAAGCATGGGACTTCAAATTATCTATATAAAGTCAATGGTAAATAATGGGTGGGTCAGCCCCATTTTTTTATCTTTTTTTTTTAAATTTTTTACTTATTTATTTATTCATGAAAGTCAGAGAGGGAGAGAGAGAGAGGCAGAGGAAGAAGCAGGCTCCCCACCTAGCAGGGAGCCCAATGTGGGACTCGATCCCAGGACCCTAGGATCATAACCTGAGCCGAAGGCAGACGCCTAACCATCTGAGCCACTCAGGCGCCCCTCCATTTTTTTTTTATCTTAAATGTATAAGCATGCTATTTAGTTTTTTAAAGAGAAAACTGGTTTGATCCCTAATAGGATTATAATACCTAATAGGATTATAAGCAAATCTTTCATTTTGCTTTTCTCAAGTTTGGTCTTCTGAGGATCTCCAGGTTAAGAGATGTGAAATGATTCTTTTTTCACTTAACTTTTACTGAACAAAACTAACAGAAGATTTTATTGTTTAAGTCTGAAAAATGGTAGATAGAATTAGGTGTCTGATCAGTTTTAGAGTAAAGGACCCTTTCAATGATAGTTTCAAGTAACAATACATGTGTTAGATGATCTAGTTACTCATATACCTCTGATAATCTGAAATAATTTTCTCTTCAATACATCTCTCTGCATATTATTATCAGCATATTATTATTGAATAGATGTCCATAATCATATACTTAGTAGATAATAGTACATTTGTACTTATCTAAATCTTCAGTTTGTTCTGATATTATAAAGGTTTTATTTTACCCGAATAACACAATTACAATTTATTTCCAATTGTCAGGCAGTTTTAACAAGCAGTTGTATATATCATCATAGCTTTAATGCACTAGTAGTTTCCCAGAAAAAAAACATATATCAGTTGCTCTTGTTATCATATGTATATTTTAGTAAAGGACTTGAAGTAGCTTAAAAAATTACAATTTATTTGTCTACTCTATGTGTAATATCCTCATCCTCCCCCTATTTGACTCACCACAAGAGTTGCAGTGTTTACAATTACAAAAATACTTGGGTGAGTCTTTAGAAGTAAAAAATATTGGTAATATTGAGAGGAATGGGGACCCCTCAGAATAAAAAAGGAGAAGGAAAAGTTGGGCAAAGGGAGTATAGAGGAGGAGGGGAGGAGTAACAAGGGGAAGAAGGAAGAGAAGGAAGGAAGGAAAGAAGGCAGGCAGGCAAGAAAGGAGGAAGGCAAGCCAATGTCTGCTCTTAGAGGGGAAGTTCATTTCAGTCCTTAGCTGGTAGACCACAAGGTCTTCCTTTTTCTACTAGATTATAATGATGTCGTCATTACTCTGATACAGAAGCTACCAATGTTGTAAGTATACAAAATTATTATTAAATGATGGGGAGAGCTCCTTCTCCAAAAAATCCCCAAATGGTATAATTTTTATTAATTTTTTTTTTGCTATATCCTCAGCTATATTAAATTTACTGTGCTTTACCTTCTTTGCTTCATCAGCATCCCAAGGTTAATATCCCTGAACGAAATGGATGTGGATAGTTGCCACATTGCGGCAGGCTGTACTTTATAGAAAGAAGGATAAAGAAGAGACACAATTTACATTTCTTTTGAGTAGTGTGGACTCTTTTCTCCATAGAGAATCAGTTTAATCAATCATTGGTAATACTAACTCAAAGACTAAAAATGTCCTCAAAAAGTAAATGCTAAAAAAGGTTAGCAAGTCAGGTATGGGCACACTAGGTACTGCTGTAGCCTTGTCCAGAGAGTGCTTACTTCCCAGCAAATGCAACATTCTTCTTCTGTGCAAAAATTTTCGATGTCCTACAATGTGAATTGTTTTAACTCAGGGTGAGTCTACTTTGCTGTATGTCATTTTGTCATTCTTTCTGGCAAGCTAGTGCTTTTTATGCGTATGTAGTCTGTGGAGCCA
Organism: Mirounga angustirostris; assembly: GCF_029215605.1. Taxonomy (NCBI): domain Eukaryota; kingdom Metazoa; phylum Chordata; class Mammalia; order Carnivora; family Phocidae; genus Mirounga; species Mirounga angustirostris. The sequence continues at coordinate 50,210,943 of NW_026991709.1, read as the reverse complement.
TCCATTTAAAGTATTTATGGATGTAGGATCATTTATTTATTTTTTATAAACATTCTAAAACACAGAGCCACAGCCATTATCTGGTACCAACTGTATTTTTAATTCTCAATTTTTCTGAAAATGCAAAATCATGAGTTACCTAAACATTATGGACTGACCTGAGGAAATAAGATGCATTTCAATTCTGTGGCCCAAGGTTGAATCTCATTGCTTTTATAAGAGATCTTTACGTTTATTTGGTTGTCTGAGGATTAGAGCCTCTGTATAAAATATTTCACAACTAATTTCATTTCTATCTTACAAAAGAAAAATAGGGGGGGAAAAAGTCAAGCCAAAAGGAATAATTTGAGTGTTTCTCCAATTGCCATTAGACCTAAATGCTTGTAAATCATTCTAGGTCTCTTATTTACGTTCAATACTTTCCTAGGCAAATATCTATCATTTTATATAAAATTATAAATGAACTTGGCTCTCTGCAGCTCAAAACACTAAAATAGGACCAAATACCTTGCCACTGTTAATTTTAATAAAAATATTAGGTACATGACCAAACTATCAAAATGCATTTTTTGGGGGCATGAAGGTAAAATCCCAGTTTCCTCTGGGAAATTTTCTGACTTCAAATAAAATTCCAGACAGAAGTGCATAACAATGTGAGCCCCACTAACCAAATATTTTGAAATGCTTCAGTAGTGGGGTTAAAGAGGTAGAGTGAAATGGCAAATGACTTGTATTACAAGTAGATGCAGTTTACATATGTAACAGACCTCTAGTTATACAAATACCTTATTAACCACTACCGCTGTCACATCAGGGACTTCTATTTTTCTTTTTTGGTTCACATTATTAATTACGAATGAAATGAATGTGCAAAGCCCATATTCCATAAGTCATTAGTTTTAGCCACGTGGTCAGAGGAGAGTTAACAATCACAGTAGGTTTTAGAAATTTTATATATAGGAATATGGTGGAACAATTTATCATTGAAGAGGATTCACAGTTTCTTTTTATTTGAGGCAGGGAGAGGGTAAGATTTAATAATTATCATTACAATTATGAATCATTTATAAAAATTTGAATTTTAATGACTGCAAATACCACATTCATCATTCAGGTTGGAAATATTTTGTTATTCAATTATTAAACATGTTATGCAGCATTGCATTCAAAATGAGAAATTATCCTGTGTGAACTATTATGCAAGGATATTTGTCCATATATGTTTGTTTATGCTAGATTATGCACTGTCTTGCACTTTATTTTCTCAAAATATAAGAATTAATATGAAATGTTTCACATTATGAAAATTCCTTCTGATTATCCAACATCTGCAGAGTTCTTGTCAGTATATCCACTTCATAAGGATACAATTTAATCATAACTCTTTTTTTTTTTAAATTGCCTGTCATTTCAGATTCATATGCTCTATAATGGAGATCCCTACATTGAGGGGTCATAATACTGAGTTCTGGCAGAATTATGGAGATATGCTTCAAAGTTATGTATTATTTATCTCCTAGCATTGACTCAGTGATGACCTGGCCTTGAATTTATATATTTAAATATGAGATTTTATTGAGTATCAATTTACCCATGGTAGACAAAATAATGCCCCTTAAAGATGTCCATGTCATAATTCCAGGAAGCTATGAATATGTTACTTTGAGTGGCAAAAGAAACTTTATAGATGTGATTAAGAATCTTGAGATGAGAAAACTACCCTGGATTATCCAGATGGGCCTGATGTAATCAAAAAGATCCTTATGAAAGAGTCAGGAAGGTTAGAGTTAAAGCAGGAGATATGATGATAGAAGCAAAGATTGGAGTGGTGCCATTTCTGGAAGGGACCATGAGCCCAGGAATACAAACAAATTCTAGAAGCTAGACAAGCAAGGATGGAATCTTCCTTAGAGGCTCCAGAAGGAACAAAGCCCTGCCAGCATGATTTTATTATTTATTTATTTATTTATTTATTTATTTATTTATTTATTTACTTATTTATTTATTTATTTTTAAAGATTTTATTTATTTATTTGACAGAGAGAGACACAGCGAGAGAGGGAACACAAGCAGGGGGAGTGGGAGAGGGAGAAGTAGGCTCCCCGCAGAGCAGGGAGCCTGATGTGGGACTCGATCCCAGGACCCTGGGATCATGACCTGAGCTGAAGGCAATCACTTAACCAACTGAGCCACCCAGGCGCCCTGCCAGCATGATTTTAGCCAGTAGGACCCATTTCTGACCATCAGAAGTATAAGATAATAAATCTGTATTATTGAAGAAACTAAGTTTGGGGTAAATTTATGATAGTAGCAATAGAAAATGAATATACCCAGATTCCAAAAATAATTTTCGGTCTTCCCATTTTCAAATTAAAAATATTTATTTTTTTTTTAATTTAAAGATAATAATTAAAAACATTTGCAGTTTTTTATCATCCAGACAAGAAATAAAATACAAGTAACTCTGCACATGGTGTTCAGTGTTACACTTCCACATTCTAAGATATTTATGCATAGGAAAGAATACTTACTGGCCCAGGCTTTTCCTGTAGCTCCACCACACCTTTGTTTTCTTAACTATTACACTTTTATAATATTATGTATGCCTTTTCAGTTACTTACAGGAATTCATAAAATTTAACATCAGTTCAGGCAAATAACTGGTAATGAGAAGATTTTTTTTTTTTAACTTTATATCATTTACATTGATCCTTTGCCATTGTGAAAGGAAAAGAGTGTCAGGGTAAAAATGATAAAATATGGGTTTCCTTTTCTTTCAATCCCCCTGGGAACTCTGCAAAAATTGACAAAACCATTTCCCTTATATTTTAAAATTTAATTTTAATTTAATTTAATAATTTAATTTAATTTATTTTTTATGGGTGAAGGGGCAGAGGGACAGGGAGAGAGAGAATCTTAAGCAGGCTCCATGCCCAGCCTGGAGCCCAGTGCGACGCTCTATCACACCACCCTGAAATCATGGCCTGAGCGGACATCAAGAGTTGGATGCTCAACTGTCTGAGCCACCCAGAGAACCTGCTCCTTTAATGTAATTTTAGATTCACATATACTCGTAGGAAATAATACAGAGTAACCAGGCATAACCATTGTAAAGGCTTGTCAAAGAATTGACATTGGTACAGTCCATCAGTCTTACTAAGATTTCACCAGTTTTACGTGAACCATTTGTATGTGTGCATTTAGTTCTGCATAATTTTATCACATTTGTAGATTTGTGTGACCACCACTGCAGTCAAGCTGCAGAAAGGTTCTATTACAAAGATCCTTCTTGCTACATTTTAACAGCCACTGTTACCATTCTCCCCTCACCTCATAAGCCCACCACCAAGTTTTATAACACCCAAGCTGCTCAGCAACCTGTTGAACAATATGTTAAGTATCGCTGTACCTTTTTTATACCTATGTAATATGGGCTGGTAATAAACAGTTAGAAAATAGTCTGAATAGCCCTGGTCCCAGTGCATTCTCTTATCTAATCTAATTCCCTTCAAGCCCTGTAGCAAAGCAACAGCTAAAGACATGTGATATAATTAAAGAATGTGCACATGTTAAACCTAAGAACCTCTCCAAGCATCATGGAGTTCTTTAACAGAAATTTTAGTGTTCCCATGTGCATAATCACTGGCATCCCCAGAGGGTTTTCAATTACTCTCTTGGGACCTGAGCTCTATCAAAGTGGTAGGTCACTAGACACTTGGACATAGAGCAGATTTGGGGAGCCTTAAGACTGGGGAGCCATGGTAGGGCTGTGGACTTATACAGTGAATATAATATAATTTTCTGGGGTTGTGGATAAATAGATACCTTTGAAATTACATGATGAAAATGTACATCCCCACGTGTGAAGATATAGAAAATCTGAATATATGAGGATTATCCTAAATCACTTACATAAGTAAAAAGACACCTAGTCAAAAAATTGAGGGGGAAAAAAAAAAAAACTGAGAAAGCTGAAGCTAGCTTAAGAACATCCAGATGGATCAGCTGTCCAACAAATCAGTAGAGCTTGGCTGTCAGTGACTGCTTTGATGGTATTCAACTGAGGAGTAGATTTCTTAGAGGTGTCAAATTTAAGAAAGCCCAAACCAACATATCTAGAGAGATTAAATCCATTACTACTCCTTGAGTCTTTCACACTTTGTGCTGTATCACAGAAGATTAAATTGCAAAAGCAGGTTTAGTTTTATAAAAATGGTGCTGTTTTCTTTCTTTCTAATTTTCTGGTCATAGAAACTTACATTGAATTCTATTTTTGTCTTTTATTTTTTAGTATAAAAACTGAATAGATTATGAGTAATTACTATTATGATTGTGGAAATATAAGTATCTGTTATCATTTCTAGTAATGATTTTAGAATAGATACAGAGGTAAAAATGAAGCTGATACATTCCTCAAATGCAAGGCTAAATGCAATAATGAATGTGAACACTGTGACAGAATAGTCAAATGGCTCTTATCCCTCTGCAGGGGACAGGTCCTATAGACAATAGGAGGTTAGTTCTAAGAGTGGGCATCAATTGCAAATATTTGATCATATTTCTTGGATCCATTTGATAATATTGCATTTAGAAGATTATTTTGATGGATAATTTGATGCAATCCTGAATTCTTTAATTTAGATATTTAAAAAATATATATATGGGTATATATAAATATGGGGTTTGCTTTATCCATGCAACTATTTGAGTCTAACAAAATTTATCTTAACCAATTAATTCTTCATAATCTGATGAATTGTAACTTTATATCCTAACAGTAAATCAAGAAATCTTTAAATAGAGAAACTGCTAAAGAGTTTCATTCTTCTAATACTGGTTTCCTGTCTACAATTTATCAAAATGTTTATTTCAGAATTATCAATTTTCTAGGGATACCTGGTGGCTCAGTTGGTTAAGTGTCTGACTCTTGATTTGGGGGGCTCAGGTCATGATCTCAGGGTTGTAAGATTGAACCTTGTGTCTGGTTCACACTTGGCAAGGAGTCTACTTGAAATTCTCTACTCAACAGGGAGTCTGCTTGAAATTCTCTCTCTTCCTCTCCCTCTGCCCCTCCTCCTGACCCCGTGCTCTCTCTCTAAAACAAAGGAATCTTAAAAAAAAGAATTATCAATTTTCTATCTACAATATGGTGAATTTAATGATATAATACACACACGTGTATATATATTATATAGTTGTAAAACTAATTTTTACTTTTATTACTATTTTGTTGTACTTTTTGGTATATGAGATTAAAATGAAGTAGAGAAAAAAATGAAGATAGTGAAATGAAGATAAAATATGACATTAAAAATAGAGCTACCTTACTGATGAATCACAGACTTGTACCTCTGAAACAAATAATACATTATATGTTAAAAAAAAAAAAGATAGTAGGAAGGGAAAAATGAAGGGGGGAAATCAGAGGGGGAGACGGACCATGAGAGACTATGGACTCTGAGAAACAAACTGAGGGTTCTAGAGGGGAGGGGGGTGGGGGGATGGGTTAGCCTGGTGATGGGTATTAAAGAGGGTACGTATTGAATGGAGCACAGGGTGTTATACGCAAACAATGAATCATGGAACACTGTATCAAAAACTAATGATGTATGTTGATTAACATAACATAATAAAATAAAATTAAAAAAAAATAGAGCTACCCTATGACCCAACAATTGCAGTACTAGGTATTTACCCCAAAGATACAGATGTAGTGAGAAGAAGGGGCACATGTACCCCAGTGTTCATAACAGCAATGTCCACAATAACCAAACTGTGGAAGGAGCCGAGATGCCTTTCAACAGATGAATGAATAAAGATGGGTTCATATATACAATGGAATATTACTCAGCCATCAGAAAGGATGAATACCCACCATTCTCACTGACATGGATGGAACCAGAGGGGATCATGCTAAGCCAAATAAGTCAAGCAGAGAAAGACATAAAGAACATAAGGAATAGCATGGGGGACCATAGGGGAAGGGAGGGAAAACTAAAGTGGAGGAAATCAGTGAAGGAGACAAACCATAAGAGACTCTGGACTCCGGGAAACAAACTGAGGGTTTCAGAGGAAAGAGGGGGTGAGGAAATGGGGTAGCTGGGTGATGGGTATTAAGGAGGGCACGTGTTGTGATGAGCACTGGGTGTTATACTCAACTAATGAATCTTTGAACACTACATCAAAAACTAATGATGTACTATATGTTGGCTAACTGAACATAGAAAAAATATGCAAAATTATAGAAATTGTAGTGTTCTTTTCCAGATAAATACATTTTTATTATAAATTCATATATTATTTCTAACTTTATTAAGATATTTATAAACTTTATATATTTACATCTATATTTATTTTCACATCTTTCATCCTTTTATCTTTTAATTATTTTCTGCCTTTATAATTGATGCCTTTGATATGTGTTTTCATTTACTAACTAGTGAACTTTCTCATTAACCTGTAAAGGTGTTTTCTTGACTGTGTTGCCCTCTTTAAGTAGTACGCTAAAGATATTTCTGACTCATCTGTTAATACTATCTACCAAATTAAAAACAATTTCTAACTTCCCAAACATGTATTATTCTCTGTCCAAATCCTAAACTTTAGTAGGCATTTTAATATCAAATCACTTTAAAATTATCTTAAATTACATTTCTGAAGTCAATATAAATAGAACTGTAAAACACTACAGTAGGAAATATTTTTATTTTTTTAATTTATTTTTTATTTTTTTTTAATTTTATTTATTTATTTGACAGAAAGAGAAACACAGCGAGAAAGGGAACATAAGGAGGGGCAGAGGGAGAGGGAGAAGCAAGCTTCCCGCAGAGCAGGGAGCCCGATGTGGGGCTCAATCCCAAGACCCTGGGATCATGACCTGAACCAAAGGCAGACGCTTAACGACTGAGCCACTAGAGTAGGAAATATTTTTAAAGTTTGTGTGGAGAATAGAGAACTCTTCTCCAATCTCAGAAAGCATTTAAAATAGTGATCAGTTTAAAGACAAAAAAGAAGCAAGTGCTCAAATGTAGTGGAAAGCTTAACAGAATAGGCGTAATAGAAAAGAATAGTTAATTCAGCCTATCTAACTATTTTGGCTATATCCACTAGAGGAGATTAATTCTTCAGAGGATTTTAAAAATTATTACTACTTTCAAAACAGCTAATTATCCCTGCTTGATACAAGTTTAATAATAGAATATAGCACAACCTTATTTCAGTCATTTAGATAGTAGAATCGGATCAGAGAATTCCAAAATACTTATTCTGGTTCCCATTGATGGGTTGGGTATTTAAAGTGACTATGCAAAGTTCACTATAATCATTTTCAATTTAGGAGTTTCTCCTTTTCATTCCTTTAGATTTTATATTATGCCTTATTGAACTCATGTTTAAAACTTCCACATCTCAGAAGCACATTTCTGAATCATCTTAAATACCTGAAGTGACCCTAATTACAGATATAGAATATGGACATTTCTAAATAAATAGATTGTAAGATTCTTTAATGTTTCCAATAACATTTCTAGTGTATGGAAGAGAGTTGAAACATGACAACAAATATAGGAAAATATTTGATGTGATATAACTAATATTTTGTTAAGGAAATAATCAAGAAGTTTATGGTCTCTAATGAGGCCTAACAGGCCCTTCAGAGTTAGGTGTCTCTCAATGGAACTTAGCATTTTGGTCAGGATGGGTTTTCATTTTGTCAGTCTATACCGCATGTGGGAAGGTGTGCAACATTCCCTGATTCAGAAAACAAATGCAGTAGCATCCCCCAATCAAATGACAGCTATAAGTTGCTCTTGCATATATATGAATTTCTCTGGGGGGGGTGGGGTTTAAACCTGATTGAAAATCACCGGAAAGGAAGGGGCATACATATCTTCTACTCCTCAAAGTTTCAAAGATGAATAATACTCCCTGTATTATCTCAGTCATCCCTTCCTATTGAAAAAGGGCTTGGAGAAGGAACTGATCATGTACTACTCAGTCTCTTGATTTCTTTCTTTTGGAGTATATTGTCCTTGCTAAGCCAACTTCTCCATTTCTATGAGCAGTAAGTTTTTAGGGGGAAGGCTCAAGGCCAGCAAAAGGTTTCATCTGAGACTGGGAGAGTAAATTTACTTCTGGGGACAAATGCCAGGACAAATGGCTACACATTTATGTTACTTTAATCTTCATCTCTCTGGCTATGATTCCTCATTTAATTTCAAATTTGGGTGGGGAGAGAAGTGAGTTAGTAATTTGGACCCTCAAGTCTGAGCAAGGCTGAGAACTTGGCTATCAGAAATCCACCTGAGAACACTATGTGTCCATTCTGTAGGAGGGTATAAGCTTATGCCATATCTTTAGCTTTGCAAGCACATAGGACACACACACTAATCTTAACCCAGGGACCACAGATTTCATGTCTTTGTCTCTTAAATTCCTAAAGGCATTTATTGCTTTTGGTTCTTAATAACCAAAAAAAAAAAAAAGCTGGAAATGTGACTTCTGAATAAATGAAGTATTTTATAATAGTCAATTGATAATTATGTGAAGTAGATAATGGTTAACTATAGTAAGAAATAATTTTAGTAACCTATCTGGGGATAATGTGAATTTATAAGGAATCAAGAAAAATTTAGAAGTTGCTTAGGCTTTACTATACATGTCACATTTAGAGGTATCAAAATGTAATCTCATTTTTGTCCCATTTTTTATTTTTAAAGTTATTAGTAAAACTACCACTTATGTGTTTATAGATAAAACACATTACAATATCTGTCCTTTCCTCTCAGTATCTTCTTGCATTTATTTATATACAGTTCTCAAAATTTAGTCAGCTGGTTTCAATGATCCCACTTTGTTCAAGCTTTTATCATGTCCAATCTGAGTAATCTGCATTCAACCTCTCCACTCTCCATTCCACCATATGTACTTCTTGAGTTGTCTTCTAAAGTATAAAGCTGATAATGTCACTCCATGCTTGGATAAAGTTCATACCTCCTAATTACCTATAAAGTGATACTGAAACTCTTTCTTTATACACTGGCCTGTTATCATCTCTGGAGCCTATCCTCCCCTTATTTCACAACTGCTGTCTTTGGCTCTAGCAATTCAGAACTGATGTAGTCATTGAATGTACCCCCCTTCCACTCCATTGCACATGTTCATTGGTCTACATTGAATATCTGCTCTTTCAGAACTGCCTGGGAAGGTCTTGATGTTACCACTTAAGCATTCCTTTCTTTTTGAAGCATTCCCTGGCCTTCCCCAGGTGAGCTTTAAAATCCCAATGTTGTGTACTTCTGCTGTTTCTTATTGTAGGTTCTGTGCCATATTTTAATCACATACACGAACCATGAAACCTTGAAGTCATTGACACCATTTTAATTTTTTTTTTTCTTTATGTCACAAAGTTTGTAAAAAAAAGGAACCAAAGACAGAGAAAGAAGAGAAAGCTGGAAAATTCTGCATGGTCAGAATAATACAAAGTAAATGAGCATCTTCTTGTAGAAAGTGAATTGGGGTTTTTGCAGAAAGAAACATCATCTCATGTACTCCGCATCCTTCTATGTATTCACTCCATTCCATTCATTAATTTGCTTCTTTGTTCAACAGTACTCTGTGCCAGTCCCAGAAAAAGAGATGTTGACAGAAATAGAACTGGGTTGCTGTTCTCTATGGAGAGAATTGTTAGTGACGCTATTTTATACATAGTGATTTAACTGTGACGATGACCAGACCTTATAATTGGACAGTATTGATTTAATTTCTTATGTTGTATTTTAGGGATGCATTTAGGAACACATCCCAAAAACAATATAAAAAAAATACTTGAGATCCTGACATGACATATTGAATATTCAAGGACCACAGAATTTTGGAAGTAATTAGTATGTTCTAAGAGTGAGAGATACACAAGTTAGAGTAAGGCACAATTTATGATTATAAAAATACTTTGCAGTCTAGGTAAACTTGTAAAAAAATAAAGCATAAAATGAGAAAAAAATAAGATAGATATTTGTAATGTTTTGTTGTCATATGCATGTCCTGATAAGCACTGGCACAATCAGACTTCTGTTTTAGAAAGATAGATCTGCCAGTAATGTGGAGACTGCACATCAGAAACACAAGGCTAAAGGGCTAGAGGCTCATCACACTTATTGAACACAACCAGCATTTTGTTGATTTGTATCAAAATCAATGATAAGCCAAACTTTGAAGTCCTCCTTATGGATCAAAAGTCTTTGAAACCCATGTAACATTTTTATCTCTCCTCTGATTGATGATTTTAGAAAGGAAAACACATAAATGGTATGTTAGATGATATCATAAATAAGATTGGATTCCATGGATTCTGATATTAAAAAAGTGAGCTCCTTATAAATTATGGATTATGTAGTGTGAAGATTAGGAACATTTATTTGAGTAGAAAGGTAAGACATACCCAGATCAAAAAAAAACTTTAATGGATACTATATGCATGCCATAAAAGAAAGACAATGATTTTTAGTAGTAAAAATAAGAAAATAGGAACCAGGAATATTACTTGTGAATGTTGAAGAGAAGTGCAAATTTTAAAGTGAGAAGGTGAGTAGAATTTCGTAGGTATCACCTAGATCTAGGGTAATGGTGTTTCTGAATAGGATACAACATTAAAGAACATCTTCAAAGAAACAAATCTATGTTTGAGTCACATAAATATCATGTGCCTCAATGTCATGTGACATGCTTAATATAAGTGCATTGCAGGAAGCATATGGATTCATGTAAAATTAAGATTTAGCAGAATTATTTCAAAAGAGTAGTTTCTGTTCTGAAATAATATCTTAGCTTTTATTTGAGGGGAAATTCTAGAAAAATAGAAGGAGAAAAGCCAAGAGAGCTTGGAAGGAACAAATAATACATTATATGTTAAAAAAAAGAAAAAAAAAGAAGATAGTAGGAAGGGAAAAATGAAGGGGGGAAATTGGAGGGGGAGACGAACCATGAGAGACTATGGACTCTGTGAAACAAACTGAGGGTTCTAGAGGGGAGGGGTTGGGGGGATGGGTTAGCCTGGTGATGGGTATTAAAGAGGGTACATATTGAATGGAGCACAGGGTGTTACACGCAAACAATGAATCATGGAACACTACATCAAAAACTAATGATGTAATGTATGGTGATTAACATAACATAATAAAAAAAAAAAGTGGGAGCCTAAATGGGAAAGTGCAAGGGTTTTTCACAAAAGTTTTGAGGAAATTTTGATAATGAAAACAAAGGATTGGTAGCTTTATTTGATTTGTTGCTTAATCAATTTGATATTTTGCCAGAATCCAAGATTAAATAATGGCTCTATTTTATTGATAGTATGCTTAATGAGTTAATCATATCCTTTGAAATTACACTAAATTATACACTTTGAAAATATACTAAAGTCAGTCATATTGATAAGAAATATATCCTGAATCATCAAAAATGTAGTTTTTACTTTTATGCTACAGTTTTCAATGCAATGAGTAAGAGAAAGATGTCATGCGGATATTTGGACACAGGAAATAAATTCATGGACTTAATAAAAAAAAGAACAAAACAGTTCAGGAAAAGGATTGTATACAATTACCTTGAAATTTATTTAAAAAGTATATTCCTAGGATTATTCAAAATAAAAATGTAAATTAGTCGATAGAATATAATTTGGGAGTATTTTTATATTTCTATTGCACTACATAAAGGAATGTCCTAATTTATATAAGAAGATTTTGAAAAAAGTAGTCTATAGGGATATACATTACGTACACCTGTGCCAAGGGAGAGTAAACTTCAATTGAGTATCTCACTTCTTATTGGAAGAGACACTTATATTATCGGTGTTTATATACTTTCTGCCTCTTTCTTTAGAATATAATTGAAATGATCTATCATAAGCAATTTTTCTCAAAGCTTATGAATGTAAGCCCTGGTGTGTGACTAATTTGAAAATTATCCCAGGTTTTATTTTTCTCTCCTGATATTTTAAGATTAAATTCAATAAAGTCTTAAATTAAAAAATCTAAAAGAAAACAGAAAAGAGAATTTAATAACATTAACTATGTATACTCAAGGAGATTGAAAAAACTCAAAGGAGAAAATTAAAATGAAATCAGAGATGAAAAAAATATAAATGTGTCACGGTATCAAATGAAGAGTCAATTGAGGAAATATGTTTAAAATCAGATAAAGAAATTAGAGAAAACTTAAAAAATATATAAAAAACAAAAAGTATAATATGAAAAAATTTTAAAAAATGTCTATAGAGAAGAAAGAACATAAAACAAAATTTGAGAATACTTTTTGAATTTACATAGAAATTCAACTTGACTTTTCCCTTACTTCCCTTCAGTACAGTCCTATAACCTTTTCTCTCACTGAAAGAAACCATTACTGCCAACTGGAGTTACCTATTTAATCTGTGTTTGATACATTTTTCCTATCAGATATATATGTAAAACTTACAAAGTATTATCACTGTTTAAAATTTATGTAAATAACAAATTGTATGCATTGTTCTTCAATACCCTTTTCTCATTCAACACTGAGTTTAAAAATACATCTTTTTTGATACATAAAAATGCAATCTATTTAAAAATAGTGCATTCATTTTAACTGTCATGTAATAAGTATTCCATTATGTCAATATATATATTCAGTTTTATATTCTAAGATTGATTCTGATATTAATACACATGCACATTTCCTGTGTGCATATGAAAATGTCTCCCTTACAAACATAGTGATTTGAAGGGGCACATGCACCCCAATGTTTATAGCAGCAATGTGCACAATAGCCAAAATATGGAAAGAGCCCAGATGTCCATTGACAGATAAGTGATAAAGAAGATGTGGTACACACACACACACACACACACACACACACACACACACACTGGAATATTACCCAGCCATCAAAAAGAATGAAATCTTGCCATTTGCAATGATGTGGATGGAACTAGAGGATATTATGCTAAGCAAAATAAATCAGAGAAAGACAAATACCATATGATTTCACTCATAGGTGGAATTCAAGAAGCAAAACAGATGAACATTGGGGAAGGGAAGGAAAAATAAAATAAGATCAAAACAGAGAGGGAGGCAAACCATAAGAGACACTTAACTCTAGGAAACATACTGAGGGTTGCTGGAGGGAAGGGGGGAATGGGATAATTGGGTGATGTGTATTAGGGAAGACACTTGATTTAATGATCCCTGGGCATTATATGCAACTGATGAATCACTAAATTTTACCCCTGAAACTAATAATACAGTATATATTAACTAAATTGCATTTAAATAAAAATGAATAAATATATAAAAAAAGAAAATGTCTTCCTAGAAATAGAATTGCTGGATAAATATTTTTTAAAGACTTATTTATTTTAGGAATGCCTGGGTGGCTCAGTCAGATAAGTCACTGCCTTTGGCTCAGGTCATGATCCCTGGGTCCTGGGATCGAGTTCGGCATCTGGATCCTTGCTTAGCGGAGAGCCTGCTTCTCCCTCTGCCTGTCACTCTCCCTGCTTGTGCTTTCTCTCTCTCTCACAAATGAATAAATAAAGCCTATAAAAAATATATTTATTTATTTATTTTAGAGAGAGAGAGAGAGAGAAAGAGAGAGTGGGAGGAGGGACAGAGGGAGAGAGAGAGAATCCTTAAGCAGGCTCCCCACTGAGCGCAGAGCTGGATGCAGGGCTCTATCGCAGAACCCTGAGATCATGACCTAAGCTGAAATGAAGAGTCAGCCATGTAACTGTAACCGACTGAACCATCCAGGTGACCTTAATATATAATTTATGTATTTTTTAATTTGGCAAAAGAGTTTTCCAAAATAATTCTAAAAGTTTATAATATTACTACACGTGTATGCAAGGCCCAATTCCCTTCAATATTTCTAGATAATTGCTATGAGAAATTTAATTTTTGCCTCTCTTTTTAGGTGTGCAGTAACTTATTTTAATCTGCATCTCCTTATTAGTCAGATTGAACATATTTTCATATATGTATTGTTCAGAAATAGGTACTCTTCAATAAAATGCTTATTTACTCTTTTCCTCTTGGTATTCTGGTTTTTACCATTTTCTCTGTTTTAGGGTTACAAATACCTTCTACTCTATTACGTGTCTTTTAATTGTGTTTATAGAGCTTTTTTTTGTTTCTAAATGTTTAGTCTCTTTCTTGATGTTCTTTTCTGTTACGTTCTATTGATCTATATATCTATTTCTATACTAGTGACCATTATTTTTTAATTTGTATAGTTTTACAAACATGGTTACATATGATAAGAACAGTTTGCCTCTCTTGCTCTTCTTTCCTTAAGAATTATACCTTTAGGGCCCCTGGGTGGCTCAGTTGGTTAAGCGACTGCCTTCGGCTCAGGTCATGATCCTGGAGTCCCGGGATCGAGTCCCGCATCGGGCTCCCTGCTCGGCAGGGAGTCTGCTTCTCCCTCTGACCCTCCTCCCTCTCATGCTCTCTGTCTCTCATTCCCTCTGTCTCAAATAAATAAATAAAAAATCTTTAAAAAAAAAAAAGAATTATACCTTTACACTTGTATATTAACTTACAATAGTTTCTTGATTTCTATGGAAAATACTGATGATTATATTGAAATTAAAGTGACTTTTATCATGGCAGTAAAGCACTATTACATTTCATAATATCGTACTTTCTTATATGCATGTCTAGTATCTCTCAATATTTAGGTCTTCTTTTATGTCTATGGACAATATTTTTTACCATATTCAAAAGTTTCTGACAGATTTTTTTTTAAATATTTTATTTATTTATTTGACAGAGAGAGAGAGACAGCGAGAGAGGGAATACAAGCAGGGGGACTGGGAGAGGGAGAAGCAGGCTTCCCACGGAGCAAGGAGCCTGATGTGACTCGATGTGGGACTCGATCCCAGGACCCTGGGACCATGCCCTGAGCCAAAGGCAGACACTTAACGACTGAGCCACCCAGATGCCCCAGATTTCTTTAATTTATTCCAACTGAGCCACCCAGGCATCCCTTTAGTTTATTCCAAGAAACTCTGAAAGGTTGGTTTCTGGCTATTATTAATGGTATTCTTTGAAAATATTCCATTTTCCATGTTCTTTTTTTTTCTTTGTAAAGAAATTTTACTGAGTAGTTTGAACAGTTCTTGCCTTCTTTTTGTCATACTAGTTCTTTTTATACAAATGATACTAATTTTTGTGCTTTCAACTTATATTCAGCAATTTTGCTTAATGTTTTAATATTACAAATAGATTTTGTTTGATTTCCTGAGAGGACACTGTAAGAGACAATTTGCTCCTTAGAAAATTATATTCTTTGCAAATAAGACAACTTTGGGTTTCCCCCCCAATTTATATAGCTCTTATTTTGTAGACATCTTGCATTGTCTATAGCATCTAGTGTTACGTGATTGTGATGTGAGAGGTTTCTTGATTTGTTCCTGGAATTACTGACAATGTCCTTAAATCTTCACTTTAAGTGTTATGTCTGCAAGAGTTTTTGGTAGATATGCTTTATGAGGCTAACCATTTTTCTTCTAATCTATTTTGCTAAAGGATTTGCTTTTTTTTTTCTTTTTCTTTTTTTTACCTGTGGTCTTTTTTTTTAAATTTTTTTTATTCTTATGTTAATCCCCATACATTACATCATTAATTTTGGATGAAGTGTTCCATGATTCATTGTTTGTGCATAACACCCAGTGCTCCATGCAGAATGTGCCCTCCTCAGTACCCACCACCAGGCTAACCCATCCTCCCACCCCCCTCCCCTCTAGAACCCTGTTTGTTTTTCAGAGTCCATCGTCTCTCATGGTTCGTCTACCCCTCCGATTTCCCCCGCTTCATTCTTCCCCTCCCGCTACCTTCTTCTTCTTCTTTTTTTTTTCTTAACATATATTGCATTATTTGTTTCAGAGGTACAGATCTGAGATTCAACAGTCTTGCACAATTCACAGCGCTTACCAGAGCACATACCCTCCCCAGTATCTATCACCCAGTCACCCCATCCCTCCCACCCCACCCCCCACTCCAGCAACCCTCAGTTTGTTTCCTGCGATTAAGAATTCCTCATATCAGTGAGATCATATGATACATGTCTTTCTCTGTTTGACTTATTTCACTCAACATAATACCCTCCAGTTCCATCCACGTTGTTGCAAATGGCAAGATCTCATTAAAGGATTTGCTTTTTAAAATTATGAATAAATGTTGGATTTTATAGATTTATTCTTCCACAGTTGTTGAGATAACCACTTCAATTTTTGTCCCTCAATCTGTCTTTGTGATAGCCAATATTTGTTGATAACTTTTTCCCTCATTTCCATTTGGTCATAAAGTTTTCAAATACACGATGGACTCAATTTGTTAATACAGTTGACCATTGAACAACATGGGTTTTAACTGCAAGGATCCACTTTATATGCAGATTTTTTTTGGATAAATACAGTACAGTTAAATGTATTTTTTCTTCTCTCTGATTTTCTTAATAACGTTTCCTTTTCTCTAGCCTACTTTATTGTAAGAATACAGTATATAATACATATACTGCAAAACGTGTATTCTTTGACAGTTTCTGTTACATTAGTAAGCCTTCCGGTCAACAGTAGGCTATTAGTAGTTAAGTTCCTGGGGAGTCAAAAGTTATATGAGGATTTTCTACTGTGTGTCGGGGGGTTGGCACCCCTAATATACTAGAATAAGTTGTTCTAGCATCAACTGATTCTTCAGAAAGATTTTTAAATCCAGGATCATAAATAAGATTGGCTTTTTTTTTTTTTTCACTTTATCCTTGGTTTAGAATCATAGCTTTGCTCCTGTCACCTATTTGTTTCCCATGGCTGCCATAAAGCATTACCACAGTCAGGGTGGCTTAAAACAACAGAAATTTATTCCATTACACTTCTGGAGGTTAAAATCTAGAATCAAGGTGTGAGCAGAGACATGTTTCCTCTGAAGAATCTAGGGGAAAATCCTTCTACTCTCTTCCTAGCTTCTGGTGTTTGCTGGCAATCTTATGCTCACGGTTTGTAGCTGCATCATTCCAATCTCTGCCTCTGTCACCCTATTGCCTTCTTCCCTCTGTATGTCTATTCTGGCTCTGTGCCTGAACGTCCCTCTCCTTTTATAAAGATACTAATCATTGAATTAGGGCCCATCCTAATCCAGTATGACTTAGTCTTACCTAATTAAATCTGCAAGGACCCTGTTTCCAAATAGGTCCACATTCTAAGGTTCCAAGTAGTCACGGGATTTTGGAAGGATACTATTCAAACCACTACAATTCAAACCTCATAAAATGAGGTGCATACGTATTTCAGTTCTTTTACACTGATTAAGATGTTTGAATTTACATAAAATTTGGGTTAAAATCATTTGAGTTTGGAGTCTCTTACAAGAGTGAGAGGGAATTTTTCTTCTAATTTTAATAGCCATTTCATAATTGTTATGGTCATTTCTATATTCATGTTTTTTTCTTCCTAAACAATTTGAAAATGCATTTTTCTTCAATAATTGGTCATTTAATCTACGCTTTCAGAATAAGTGGCATAGTTATTTACATTATATTGTACTGATTTTAAGGTTTTGTTTCTTGTGTGTGTGTGTGCATTGATGTTTGGATTTTTTACTTGCATATTCTTTTCTGCTCTTTATCAATCTTTTGGTAAACAATTAATCTTTAAAAAGTGATCTGTACTTGCTACTGCATAAGTTCTTAATATTTCTTACTTATTATAGAATTATTAATGATGATTTCCATATATCTCAAACTCATTTCAAAATTTGGTATTCTTGAAGCATAAATGCTTCTGAGACTAGCACATTAAAAGCTTCAACAGTGCTCATGAATTTTAATTTTTTTCTGTGTAATTATATCATTCCTGCTTTGTATCTATCAAGTTTATATTGTTAAATGCCTTAGGTTAGTGATTCTTGTATATGTTTATGAATTTATAATCTTAACTAATATGTTTGTCCCTTTTTCTTTATTATTATTGTCATCTGCTGTATTACATTCAAATTTTCATATATTAATGTGACTGTGTAAATTTATTTTACATAATATGTGCCTGGTACATTATATTTTTCTTGTTTTATATGCAGTTTTTCTAATTTCTTGTCATAAGTCTGGCTTGGGTGCTTTCACTCAAAAAATTCAGTTTTTAAATCCTTACCCTAGAAACCCTGTAGATTTATGGCTTTAGTCTCTGTTTATTATATTGGATTTCAGTTTCATTTTGAGCCACATAGGTGCTTTTAAGCATTTACATATATATATATATATATATATATATATATATATATACATATATATATACATATATATATATTTACATCTTTTAAATATACACTATCATTGTTATATTTTGGGGTGTACTTTTCCTATAGTAGCCTATATATTTGCCTATAACAGAATGCTTACAAAGACATAATTTAGGTTTTAAATCTATAAAATAATTTATTCAAAATATTAAACATATGCTCTGTCTTCTAAGACAGATGATATTTATTAATTTTGTTGTAGGTAGATTTATTCCCCTAATATTTTTTTCAGAAAGAGAAACATGTTGCAAACCTTTGTTCTTAAGAAAGCCTTGAATACAATGAAGCAATCCAATTCTTAGATTAAACCATATGAAAATGGTCTTATTTGGCCATTATATTAGTCAAGGTTCTCCAGAAAAACAGAACCAATGGGAGTGGGAAAGAGAGAAAGAGAGAGAGGGAGGGAGGGAAGGAGGGAAGAGATATATAATATTGTATATTATAATAAATATATATTCTGCAAGCTGGATACCCAGGAAAGCCAGTCGTATAATTCCAGTCTAAGTCCAAAGTCCTAAAAACCAAGATTGTTGATGGTCTAAATCTCAGTTACAGGACAGGAGGAGACCAAAGTTCCAGCTCAGCAGTAAGGAAAGAAGCAAAAGGGGTGAATTACTCCTTCCTCCACCATTTTGTTCTGTTCTGGTCCTCAACAGATAAGATGATGCTCATCATATTGGGAAGGGCAATCTACTTTATTGAGTCCACTGATTCACATACTAACCTCATCTGGAAACATCCTTACCCATATACAGAGAAATAATTGTTTAATCTGGAGATCCCTTATTCCAGACACATAAAATTAACTAACCATCACACTTATATTAAGAGAAAAATAAATTGAAAATACATATCTTAATTTCATATGGTTCAACCTAGTAAATATGAATGCTTTAGATTGAGTAGTTCAATACTCTATTTGGGAAATATACCATATTTTGATTTTGAGAGTACTTTGCCTAAAATGTATTGCTTTATTTTTTTTCCACAAAACCGGCTTCTTTGGCCCCTGCTACATTTTTTTATTATTATTATGTTCAGTTAGCCAACATATAGTATATCATTAGCTTTTGATGTAGTGTTCAATGATTCATTAGTTGCATATAACACCCAGTGCTCATCATAACACGTGCCTTCCTTAATACCCATCACCCAGTTACTCCATCCTCCTACCCTCCTCCCTTCTGTTGCTTTATTTTTATGTTTTCCATCGTTTTAGTATATGCAAATGCATGGATGTAAGTGTCTAGAGTTTGTGTTTTGGGATCAGAAAATTGCTAAGAGGATATTGCTAAAAAAAAAACAACAACTAAAAACAGGTAGGATATTAAGGATTAATCTTTATTTCATATTTTACTAAAGGAAAGATGGTGATAAACCAATATGATTTTATTTGAAATTGAATCATCCTAAATCCCAGTCACATATGATTTTATTATTTAATAGTTAGGCCATATGTCAGACTCATTGGAGGAAGAATACATTATTGGGAGAGAGAAAAGGAATTCTCCTCTGAAGGAAATAAATTCACTATATCAGTCATTCTGGTAGGGTTTAATTATTGAGCAAAAAAAAATGTAGCAGGTCTTAGAAGACGAAGTGTACATAAGGAGCCATTTAACCTTGGAAATCTCTTAGGTGTAGAATAGTCAGAACCAACCTAAAGGAGATTATTTATATGGTCTTGGCTATTACCAAACTTTCACAAAAAATGTCATCATTACTTACACTTGGACTCAGCTGTACTGTAGGGAATTGGCTAAATTATGAAGATGTTCTTCCCTATTTTGCAATAGCACACATAAAAGAAAAATTTTAAAATGTCTTTGGGAATTATATTGGTGGCTATCCCTAGTGACTAGACGAATGGGCCAAACTAATTTGATTACAGAATGATAAGATCTGAAACATATGTAACATAATATTAATACTTGCTTATTCAAAGTGGTAGTTAAAAGGGTATTTGTTGTATCACTATCTGTACTTTTTGTATGTATGAAAAAATTAATTTTAAAAAGAAGTGTAAGCTTCTTTTAGGGTATAGGCTGAGTTATAAAACCTTCATTACAGTACATACCACTTTGTAGTAAAATTATTTACATGGTTTCATGTCTTTGACTTCAGAATACAGCAAAAATCATGACTTACTAATTTTTGTATGCACAACAGCTTTAATTAAATATGAAATCATAAATAGTGATTGCATACATAATTAAATGATTGAATGAGTAAGAAAAATGTGGAGAAGAATGTGTATGACATGTTTGTTGAACTTGAGTAGAAACACTCATCTAAGTGAAGTGTTGGGTGGAGATATAAGGAAAATATAAATCAGTAGAAATAAGTCTAACTAATGAAGAGTCCTCTCTGACACATGTAAACTTCATCGTGAGAAAATAACTGTTAGTCCTGGATTTCTTTTTTAATCTGGCACATGGATAGATTATGTGCAAAATTAATAACATGTATGTGGCAGTGATATATAAGATGAAGGTGAATTTTAGAGAAAATTTCTTTTTTTCCACCAAGGGATGCAATGGAAAACAATCGGAATAATCCAGCTATGAGGAGTTGAAAGTTTAGACTAGCTACATACAAAGAAGAAAGGAAAGGAATATGTATGTATAAATACTTGATAAATATTAACTCAGAATAATGACACAAAGTAGGTACTATAATTGCTTTCATCCTAAAAGGAAGAAACTGAAACAGAGAATTTAAGTAAATTATTGATTGTTTTATAGGCAGGACTTCTAGCCCTGGAGTCAATGTTTTTCTTCAGGGGTTATATAGCATATTATATTCAGTTGAAGAGCAGATTGGTAAAGTAAAAGATCACATTATTTAATATTACCAGTTTCCTGTCCCTGATCCTTTATTCATTGTTTGATCTTTCAGAAAATTGGATAAACAATCCCACCAATATTCTCATGACAAAAGCAGCAACCATTGGTACCTAGTAGAGAGTTTGTTATGGGTTCATAATTGAGTGAGGATTTGAAAAAGCAAATTTTTGAAATTATGTACTTTCATTTAGTTTTCCTGATGGTTTTAGGTATTATCAATTCTAGTTTCTTTACTTTTATTTTTCTATGTGATTGCTCTTTCTCCAACCCTAAAACTATTCAATATACATTCAATTTCCAATGCATAATGTCTTACTCTAGAATCATTTGGTATTAAGAATCTAGTACTCGTTACTTATAAATACTGGTTTGATATAAGTAACCAATGAAACTACCATAATTATTAGAAAGAATTTGAGAGGATTACTGAGATCCAAAGTCTTACTGTGATTCCAAAATATAACCCAGAGGACTAAGACCAAGAAGATTAAAACTACCAGGAGTCAAGGATCATTTACTTCCTTGTTATTTTTCACTCCACATGGTCTCTTTTTTTACTGGTTGAGGAAGGTACATGGTAGAAAATGGCTGCTTGGCATTATACTGCCTTTGTGTTTGGATGCTCAACAGAGCCTGAATGCAATCACTGTCTGTGGTCTTTTAGTAGGGAAGAGAATTTCAGTAGTCTTGGTGTGGGACAAGTGAACACCTGTAGTTATATCAGTGATTACCAGAAGATTAAGGGCTTCCTTGGAAAGAGTTTTCGGAGCAGACTGAAAAGGGCATAACCGTGTTCTTGAAGAAGGAGATACGGGAGTGGGAAGGAAATGATAAGCAAAGGAAATGATTACCATCTCTTACAGAACAGGTGGAAACATATTTCAAGTTCTGTGACTTGGATTCCTTATCAGAACCTAAAGGCACATCAGAAAAACAGCCATTGACACTATTCATCATTGAATTTATTTTAGATAATCCCTACCTTGTGTAACCTATAATGATTCTGTTTATAGAGAAAAAAAGAGTATTTGTATACAAACTAAAGATGGGTGTTGTTTAATCTATTTTTTTATTTTCAATCTGTAGGAATTCCACTACCTACTAATGAAACTTCTTGGAGAGTGATTAGTAAACATAATAAATGCCTGATACAGTATAAGCAGTATTGTATTTGAGAATGGGCAAATTGTCCATATATTGCTATAAAATGTTAATCCAGAACAAAGACTGAATAATTCAATTTTTGAATCTTCACCTACACTTTAGATTAACTGACTTTAGAAGTCAGTATAAATGCACAAATTTGGGGAGGCTAAAATTGTTCCAAATTTAAAATAATTATAAATTCGAAAGATGTAAATGTTATATAATAATTATTATTTTTTATTCCTAAAGCACATGTCCAGTAGAGTGGCCCATAATCAAAAAGGCTGTAATAGCACTATTATCTGGATCTTGGTCTTAGGTTTCCTGTGATTTTTCACTATGTTATTAAAGAAAAAAAAATTGTATGTGAAATACTTTATTTTCCTCTTAGAGGAGTGTATAGCACAAGGTTTATTAATAAAATACTATCCAGGTAAATTTATATGTATGCATTTTTCTATATAAATTTCATGTGTGCCTGTGTGTGTGTGTGTGTGCACGCGCATGCACGCGCGGGCTCACATTGTGTGTTTGTGTCCATTTTGGACAAAGACAATGTCTGGATAGTTAAATAGTTATGGTGTTCTCTCTTTGTCATATACATAAGTAATGCATCATTTGCACATAAATGACCCAGATTGTTCTTATTAATAAGGGCAGAATTACTTACAGTTAAGAAAAATAATCAGTATAAGTACATATTTAGTTGTGTTTATTATAAATAATTGGTAGTTCTTTGCCCTTAATCATAGTAATTTTTTATCGCTATCCCAGGTACTTTAAATATTGTAATGTGTGAATTTCAAGGATAAAAACCTACATTTAAACTGGATAGTGCCTTGGGTATTATATAAGACTGATGAATCACTGACCTCTACCTCTGAAACCAATAACACATTATATGTTAATTAATTGAATTTAAATTGAAAAAAAAACAAATATAGAAAGTCATCTTGACTAACTCAGGAGTCTTATTAGTGTTTTACATAAAAGTTGCAAACTGATATATGTTCTTAGAAAATCAGAAACATAGAGAAAACATTTAAAATTCTGGCCAAAGCAAATCCAGTAATATCCAGAATAATCTACCACCAAAAAAGAGAGTTTGTATATAATATTCATTGTATAACATAGGATTTCCATGATATAATAAATAAGAATTTCTAAAAAAATAAACTGGATAGTGTTTGAATATATATTTCATTTCTTTATGTGAAAAGGAAAATCTATGAAATGACTAAATAGAAGTTACTGATCATAAAGTATATAGGAACTAGGATCAGATTTACTGTTTGAAATGAGGAGCTCTTCTTGAATAATGTAATAAATAATAATTACAACCCTAATGAAGATGATAGCTATGCTTATAGAATGCTAATATATACCTTACATATATTAATGCATCTAACCCTTGTAAGACTTTCCTAGCTCCATTCTATAGAAATAATAGCTGAAAAACAAAAGTATTAAGTAACACGTCAAAGAAAATAATTGGCAAGGCCAATATTCTAGTGCAGGTGATTTGTCCCTAAGGTTTTATTACTTTCAGAAAAATAGGAAGGGATCTTTTGCATGTTTAGGCTGGTGATTGTTAGCTCTTTGATTTACCATTTCATCTCTCAGCATCACTGGGAATTATCTTTGAAACAGCAAGTGAATCACAGAAATGTCAATGCATATCCCCAATGGTTCTGAAGGCCCATTCCACAGAAAACACTGAGTTTTCAAATCTTACAACTTTCATGCTTTCATTTCATAAGTGTCCCAGAGGTCCCGTCACTCTGCTTGGGTACCATTACTGCTCTCCTGCTATTGCTTTTCTTTGGCACCCAGGATCAAAACTACTGCTGCTTTGTTACCTTTGCCTCATCTGTATCTGTTCTCGTAACTACTGATGCTGTTATGTAAGTTCTTAGTATCCCTCTCCTTCTTACCCCTTGTTCCCTTGTTGATATTTGTATATATTGCAAAATAATTACCACTATAAGTATAATTAACATTTATGACCTCACATAGTTACAATTTTTTTTTTTTCTGGTAATGAGAACTTTTATGATCTACTCTCTTAGCAACTTTCAAGTATACAATACAGTATTGTTAACTATAGTCACCATGCTGGACATTACATGACCATTTTAAATTTAAAATCTAATCATGTATGACCTTTCTTAAAATAATCTCATAGATCCTTGCCACATATCAAAATAAAGCCCAAATTCTTAACATAGCTGTGAAACAGGCTTCTCTGGCCCTATATATATCCACACTCATGTAGGCTCAGCAAAGGTGCCCAAATCTACCTGGCCCTATGCTAATCCCCATGGTCTAATCCATTTCATTTCTCACTTTATTTGGCTCTCTGCCCAATACCACCTCCAATGAGAGGTTCCTTAATTTCTTACTGCACTTTAATCAATAGTAGCTTATAATATTTAATGTTAAATTTCAGTGCTTCTTCTTCAAACCCTTATGTATTCTTTTTTCTTCAATGCATGTGAAAAAATTATTGAGTACAATGGGTTCTAATATTCGATGCATTTTTTAAGATTTATTTATTTATTTATTTATTTGAGAGAGAGAGATCCAGAGGGAGAAGGAGAGGGAGAAGCAGGCTCCCCAGTGAGCAGAGATCCTAATGTGGGACTTGATTCCAGGACCCTGGGATCATGACCTGAGTCGAAGGCAGACGCTTAACCGACTGAGCCACCCAGGAGCCCCTGTTGCATTTTTTACTTTAAATGTTTTATTTATAATTATACCATTGAAGTAAATTTTAAAAGTGCTCTATTGTGTCAAAAATTGTGTCAAAAATATCAAAGCAACAATAATAGAGAACAATATATAAATAATCATAATATCTTAATGTAACAAGTGATATGACTATCCTGGAATAAGCAGCATAGCCATAATTCATAATATGAAATCATAGAGGGGAAAATCCTCCAAGGAATATCTTATTCCTCCCATAAACATTATCTTTTTTTATTTAATAACTTGTACAAATAATTGTAAAACTCTTATTCTGAATTCCTAAATAATTTGTTCCTTACAGAATTACCTTAAAAACTTAACTGATACATTACATTGCAAATTATGATGTAAAATTTAGATAAATGCAGATTTTATATTTATTAAAAATTAGGACCATGAGATTTTCAGAAGGCAGACTTTCATTAAGATATAAAGAGTTATGCAGAACTACTGCTGCTGTACTTTATAGCCAATGTATAAAGTACAAACTGTTGACCCAAGATGGTAAACTATTTTTTGTTGTTTTTACAAAAAAACAATATGGTATTTCTTTCCTTAAATATTTTTTTATTTATTTCAGAGAGAGAGAGGGAGATCGCAAGCAGGGGGAGGGGCAGAGGGAGAGAGAGACAAGCAGACTCTCCACTGAGTAGGGAGACAAGCAGACTCTCCGCTGAGTGGGGAGCCCATCCTGGGGCTCAATGCCAGGACCCTGAGATCATGACCTGAGCCGAAATCAAGATTCAGAGGCTTAACTGAGCCACTCAAAAACCCCAACAAATGCTATTTCTAATATAAATGTAAGTATATTGAGGCTGGAGTAATGCATTCCAAAGAGACTAATGCTATTGCTTCTGAATTATGTCTTAGTTGGACTGAACCAAATCATTTTTCTTGCCTCAGATGCAAGTCAGTGGCCACTTTTATTAACTGATCTATAATTTCATAGTATTTCCTTTGAACGAAATGATCTAAAATCACCAGATCTGAATATGCAAAGACAACTAACGTTTTATGGAGCTGTTTTATTAAGGATGCTTCTTAGATTTTCTGTTTTAAAAGAAACACTCTGAATAATATGAGCTTTATGTAATTTGAAATTTTAATAATTAGTTATATTTTTATTTTATAATACTCCTTATCAAAATTAGTTTTTCCCTTGAAAAACCCTTTTTAAAATTAAAAGCTATCTCTGGGGTGCCTGGGTGGCTCAGTTGATTAAGTGTCCGACTCTTGATTTTGGCTCAGGTCATGATCTCAGGGTCCTGGGACCGAGCCCCACATTGGGTCGCTGAGTGTGGAAACTGCTTGAGATTCTCTCTCTCCCTTTGCCTCTGCCTGTGCTCTCTCTCTCAAAATAAATAAAATCTTTAAAAAAATTAAAAGTTATCTCATGGATTGTGAAATGAGCAAATATATGCATGTGAAGCAGTTGACCATTCCATGCCATTTACATTTTCTATAATAATAGTCAAGGTTCCTAAGAAGCAAATATCATGTATACTTAGGAGAAATACCTTGAATCCCTTAGGGGAATTTCAAATTTGAATACCATATAAGTAAGTTAAAAGTAATACAATGACAATTAGATTTCATAATATTTATATGCAGTTGTTATTTCTTCCGTAAGGATAAAGAAAATAATTATTGTTGGACTTTGGCCATCCTCCATAACAAAAGTAGTCAGATATAGTCTCATGAATATTTCACACACATGCATGTATTTCTTGTTATTAACCTTGGGTTCCCATTTTACTTCAAATTTAAAATTCATGATAGTATTTAAGAAAAAAAGTAAGTTCGTATTTTCAGTAGAGGAATAAAATGAAAGGCCTTCCTCTATAGCAGTGTTTTTCACAATTCAGTGAAAGACAGCAGTACCCCTTTTTTTGTATATAAATTCAATTATTCAATGCTAATATGTACAACACGATAGAAGTGAAGTTATGCTCTGCTTGCTTGGTCCCCCCTGCACACCTTGATCTCTGAGAAACCTGGGGTTCTACAAAGCCATTTGAAAACTACTGTTCCAAAAAGTATTTTTTTTACTTGTTTTGTAGAATAGTAACTAAATTATTTTCTGCTTATTCTGTAAATTGAAATGGTCTAAAGATATAGGCAGTGTTATAACTGGTAAGGGGAGGTTTATCTCTAATTTCTATGAAAGTGTCATCACAGTTTCCTAAAAAGTGTTCATCTTGCCCATCTTTTTATCTTCCTTTAATATGTTTTTATCTTTTTTTCTTTGTAAAAAGATCATTTGTATAGAAAAAAATTAAAAGTAAATACCTTTGTACTATGACATTAGTCTCATTTTTCGAGGCAGTTATTTTCATCTGAGTCACATTACTCTGAAAACCTCATGGGGATTTGAGAGATTCCAGTATGGTGTTGCCCCAGCCACAGTCTCTCCTATCTGTGCTAATGGCAGCTGCATCCTTCCAGTTCCTCTGATCAAAAACTTGGTGACATTCTTGACCACTCTCTCTCACACCTCATATACATTGCATGAGGAAGTTCTTAGATATATCAACGAACCAACCACTTCTCACCATTTCTTCTAATGTCTCCTTGTACCAAGCTGCTACCATCTGTAGCATCATTACTTTACTTCTCTGTAATCTATTCTTTTTTTAAAAGATTTTATTTACTTATTTGACAGAGAGAGACACAGCTAGAGAGGGAACACAAGCAGGGGGAGTGGGAGAGGGAGAAGCAGGCTTCCTGTGGAGCAGGGAGCCCGATGCGGGGCTCGATCCCAGGACCCTGGGATCATGACCTGAGCCGAAGGCAGATGTTTAACGACTGGGCTACCCTGGCGCCCCTCTGTAATATATCCTTAAACAAAGTCAAAGATTTATGACTGCTCATAAATCTTCAGTGGTGTCCCATTTTTCTGAGAATAAAAGCCAAAGTCCTTAAAATGCCTGTCTTAGACAGACTTCTCCAGTGAAATAGAATCAACAGGAGATTTTATCTATGTATTAAATTATATCTGCATCTACATCTTACTATAAGGAATTGGTTCTTGTCATTATGGGGGCTGAGAGGTACCACAGTCTGATATCTGCAAGCTGGAGATCTATGAAAGCTGGTAGATCCATGTTTGTAGTCATGAGAACCAGAGAGCCAATGGTGTAAGTTCCAGTGCGAGAGCAAAAAACTGATGTCCCACTCAAACAGTCAGGCAGAGAGAATGACATCTTCCTTTTTCTGCTTTTTTCTTTTTTTTCTTTTCTTTCCTTTTCTTTTCTTTTTTTTCTATTCAGAGCTTCAGTGGATTAGATGGTACCAACAACATTGGAGAGAACAACCTGCTTTACTCACTGTATTCATTCAAATGCTAATCTCACTGTAAATATTTTCCCAGACATACCTAGAAATAATGTTAACGAAATATCTGAGTGCCGGGCGCCTGGGTAGCTCAGTCATTAAGTGTTTGCCTTTGGCTCAAGTCATGATCCCAGGGTCCTGGGATCGAGCCCCGCATCGGGCTCCCTGCTCCACAGGGGGCCTGCTTCTCTCTCTCCCACTCCCCCTGCTTGTGTTCCCTCTCTTGCTGTGTCTCTCTCTGTCATATGAATAAATAAAATCTTTAAAAAACAAACAAACAAACAAATATCTGAGTGCCCCATGACCCAGTCAAATTGACACTTAAAATTAACCATCACATATCTTACCAGGTTCTATGCGGACTGACCCCTATTACCTGAAAACCTGATCTCTTGCCCTTCCTCTGCTCCAGCTATTCTTGTTTGTTTGCTGAACCTGAACACAGCGGGCATGCTCTGACTTCAGGCTTTTTGTATTGGCTGTTTCCTTTTATGAGAACATTTCTTTCTCAGGTATCTGCATTGCTAACTTTTTTGTCTATATCAAGTCTGATCAAAGATATGTTACCACTAAGACTACTTTGACAGCATGTTTAAAATTGCAACTTTCCCTCTACCCTGGACTACTTTGCACTGCCAATTCCTTTTCCTTCTCTATGTTTTTTTTTTTTTTTTTAAACAAAACATTGATCAACAGATAGCATGCTGTATAATTTCCTTATTGTTATTTATTTTATATCTTCTTTCACGTGGATGTAAAATTGAAGGGGAAGGATACTTGTTTAATATGTTTTCTGATCATTCTAAGCACCAGAAAAAGAGGGGGCTGACACATTGTAACTGCTTAGTGAATATTTGTTGATAATAAATAAAAGGATGAATGAATCCATATATAGGTGAAAAGATTCATTCTCAGTTGTGCTATGAAATTTCCATCATGCATTTCTACATCATAATTTTTTACATTAATCACTTTTTAAAAGAAGATTTTACTTATTTGTTTATTTATATATTTATTTAGAGCCATGAGCAGGGGGAGCGGGAGGGGGAGAGGGAGAATCTCAAGCTGAGCACAGAGTCCAACACAGGGCTTGATCTTACAACCCTGAGATCATGACCTGAGCCGAAATCAAGAGTTGGATGCTTAACCGACTAAGCCACACAGTCGCCCCTACATCAATCACTTTTGAACCAAAATTAATGTAATATGCTGCAGCAGTTAATAGTACTATAGACTACCATTCACTTCAGCATTATAATATACTGAGAGCATGGACCAGTGGATATTTGTATAATATACATTTTTTTCAGGATGATGGAATCTGCACATGGCCCATAGGTATGTGAATAATAAGACTAAGCACTTGGAATAAAGAACAAAGTATAAGGAATGATTTTCCCTCATTATGTAGTAAAAACTATTAGCCTTGGCTACTGATAGTAAGAAAAAATAACAGTCACTAACCAAAATAATTTTATTCATGTATTGATCTCTAAAGGAAACATCAAATAGGTTTGTCTTAGTATGTCACAAATGAATGTAAAATCTGAATTGGTCTGAGCTGAATTTATTACAATAACCCCCTAGTATTATGACTGTTACTTAAACAATAGTTTTTTTCTACTGACTTTTATACCATTCATTATTTATTCTTCATATCATTTCCAAGTTAGTTATTAGTACTATTGAGCTAATTGCGTAGTGATAAAATCATATAAAAAAGATTAAATGATCTATCCAAGGACAAATAGTGTGTTTCAACCATAAAATAAAAGTTTTTTTTTAATATTTTCATCTGTGAGACTATGAATTCTTTTCCTCATCTCAAATCTCTTAATATTTTGTGTAGTTTTTAAAATCATTGTAAATATTTTATACCTCTATTCTCTATTTTTAGCTGCTTTAACATGTAAAAGATAAACTAAAGTTAAAAGGTGAGAAAAAATTCAGGATTTGAAATAGGGGAAATATGTTTTATTTTTTAAGTGTTTTGACATTTTTCACATGGCAACATTATTGCCTTGTTGTGAGACTGTTTGTCATCAAGTTTGAAAAGGTTACTGCATGACCATTCAAAGGAAGTGTAAAACAAACCTCTGCTTGCATTTAGAACCAGAAAGCTACTCATTATATTTCATATTCTCCCTCTCCACTTGTCTTCAAACAATAATCTTGACGGATCCAACATAGGTTGTATTCTATGAATATTTCTGGAAAGCAAGTGTAGCAATACCAGGCAACTGCTGCTTAAGGGTGACTTCAGTTTAGCTTCCTTCCTATTACTTTCTCTTGTTTTGGGACTTAGATATTATTTTATAGCAGGTCCCAATATAAAATATTATTACATGGGTACCAAAAGCAAAAAACTCAATAAAGCTGTTTCATATTGGGTTTTACTGTGCAGTACAGGAGGCAACCCACACATTATAATTTCTTATTTCTTGTTAGCTACAGAAATCACTCAGTTTGTGCACCTGACAACTCTGATATTTGCCCACACATTGGTATTATTTCTGTTCTGTTTCACTTTCTTTTGAATGTGGTTGTAAATATTCTGATTCCCCACCTCTATACAGCAACCCACCATTATTTTCAGTTGATTTAACATGTGAGTCTTTGACTTCCCATCACCGCTAGTCCTTTTTAGTCATGATCCTCAACAACTCACTGCATGCTTCTCTTTTTATCTGGCCTTTGAGATGGTTCTGAGCCACATTTCATTGAAACTTCTTTTCCTTTCATGTGTTTAGCAATAAGAATGTACATTATTAGAAAGTATTTGCTGAATTTCAATCTTTTCAGTAAATGCAAAGAATGAGATCTTCCCATTTGCAACAATGTGGATGGACCTAGAAGGTATAAAGCTAAGTGAAATAAGTCAGATAGAGAAAGACAAATATCATATAATTTCACTCATATGTGAAATTCAAGAAACAAAGAGATGAACAAATTAAAAAAAAAAAAAAAAAAAAAAAAGACCAAAAAGCAGACTCTTAAATGCAGAGAACAAAATGGTGGTTACCAGAGGGGAGGTGGGAGGATGGGTGAAATAGATAAAGGGGATTAAGAGTACACTTATTATGATCAGCATTAAGTAATTATAGAAGTGTTGCATCATTATAACACTGACAATATAATACTGTATATGAATTATATTTCAATAAAAAATTAATAGCTTTTTAAAAAAAAACAGAGCTGTGAATTGTGCAAGACTGTTGAATCACAGATCTGTACCTCTGAAACAAATAATACAATATATGTTAAAAAAAAAGAAGAAGATAGCAGGAGGGGAAGAATAAAGGGGGGAACCTGAGGGGGGGACAAACTGAGAGACAATGGACTCTGAAAAACAAACTGAGGGTTCTAGAGGGGAGGGGGGTGGGAGGATGGGTTAGCCTGGGGATGGGTACTAAAGAGGGCACGTTCTGCATGGAGCACTGGGTGTTATACACAAACAATGGATCATGGAACACTATATCAAAAACTAATGATGCAATGTATGGTGATTAACATAACAATAAAATTTTTAAAAAACAGATTTTTTTTTTAAATAAGGGCTAAAATGTTATCAGCAAGTGGACATTCTTTACTTAAAAATCATGAAATTATAATTAGGAAACCTTTGTCTTCTTAATTATTTTTATATAAATAGAAATTTCTCTGGAAACACAATCTGTCAAAATTAGTAACAAAAATTATAGCCCTATAATTTTAATTCTATAGTGAAACTTAATCCTAATATTTCAGTGACAGTAAAGTAGGATATGGGTTGTTATTTTCACTCTAGGGAAACTTATCCTGTTTTTAGTCAAATGTTTAAAGATAATTTTCACTCAATTCAACAATTCAATCCCTAAATTAATAAAAAATAGAATCCTAAAGCTGAGAGAGTACTTCAAAGGAATTTACTATAGAAATCATTAAGGAGGAGAAATCAAGGGTTTAGTGAATTAAAAAGATTTGTTTAAAGTCATAAATGTAAGGATCAGAGCTGGAACACAAAATAGTTCATCAAGATTTTGGTTTGGGGATGTTTGTTGAATCATTAATCTAATCTTCCCTAAAATATTGCCGAATAATATGTCTTGTTATTAAAACCAACATCAGTGGTTTCAGTCAGTGGATTCATTTACTGTTTTTTAATCATATATTACAAAATATGCTCAATAATGTGCATGGTTCTTATGTGAATAGCCTAACATATTTTCACAAAGTGGACACCACAGTGAATACTGAGATATCTGCCCTCATGCTCCACCCCCCCAAGTCATAGTCCCTATACCCCTACCACCAAGAATAGTTTCTGTCTTGACTTCTAACATTGCAGATTAGTTTTTCCTGTTCTACTTTATATAAATAAAATAATACACTGTGTGCTCCTTTCTGTTCATGTGAGAGATTCATCTTTATGTTCTCATTGCGGAATACTAGTTTTTATAGTGTAAAAATTTCAAAATTTATTTACTCATTTTTTTATGCTCATTTGGGTAGATTATATTTTGGAGATACTATGAATTTCCCTTTATATCCAGCCTGTTGTCAGCTGCACAATAAACATCATTGTGCAGAATTTTTTATAAACATATATAAGTAGGGCACCTGGGTGGCTCAGATGGTTAAGCGTCTGCCTTCGGCTCAGGCCATGATCCCGGAGTCCTGGGATTGAGTCCCACATCGGGCTCCCGGCTCAGCAGGGAGCCTGCTTCTCCCTCTGACCCTCTCCCCTCTCATGCTGTTTCTCTCTCACTCGCTCTCAAATAAATAAATAAAATCTTAAAAAAAATAAACATATATAGGTATTTCTGTTGAGAAATATGGCCTATATTATGTCTTTTCTTCCCCAATATTCATGTATTGAAGTCCTAACCCCTAGTACTTTAGAATGTGACTATTTGGAGATAGGATCTTTGAGAGTTAATTAGGTTAACGTGAAGACATATGAGTAAATCTTAATGCAGTATAACTGGTGTCTTCATAAGAAGCGAAAATCTGGACAGACACAGACAGAGGGCAAAGTGAAGACATAGGGAGATCACATTTACAAGCCAAGCTGAGTCCTAACAGATGATTTCTCATGACCTTCAGAAGAAACCAACTCGACCAAAACATCTACCTTGGACTTCTGGCCCCTACCACTGTGAGGGAAAAAAAAAAAATGTGCGTGCGTGTGTGTGTGTGTGTGTGTGTGTGTGTGTGTGATTGAAGCCTAGTCTGTGGTACTTGGGCAGCCTTGCTTAGCAAACGAAGACAAGTATAGTCCTCAGAAGGTATTTGCTGAGCAAGGTGTGTGTGTATGTCTAACTTTAGTGACGACTTTTTCTAAAGTTATTGTACAAATACACATTTCTTTTAGCCAGGTATAAACATTCCATGAGACCTAAAACTTCAATATTTTGTATTTTCTTTTTTTTTAAGATTTTTTAAAAGATTTTATTTATTTGAGATAGAGCGAACACAAGTGGGTGGGGAGAGGCAGAGGGAGAGGGAGAAGTAGGCTCTCCCCTGAGCAGGGAGCCCAACGCTAGGCTTGATCCCAGGACTCTGGGATTATGACCTGCACCAAAGGCAGATGCTTACTGATTGAGGCACCCAGGTGCCCTTTTTTTTTTTTTAGATTTTATTTATTCATTTATTTGAGAGAAGTGGGGGAGGGGCAGAGGGAGAGAATCTTCAAGCAGATTCCCTGCTGGACATGGAGCCTGAAGTAGGGCTCGATCCCACAACCGTGAAATCATGACCTGAGCTGAAACCAAGAATTGGACTCCTAACTGACTGAGCCACCCAGGCACCCCCATATTTTGTATTTTCTTTTTCATTAATCCTTTCTGGTTTGTTATGAAGTACTATCTCATGGTTGCATTTTGCATTCCTGTGATTAGTACTGTTGAGCACATTGTCATGTGTTTATTAGCCATTTGGATGTCTTTTTTGATACTAAGTCTCTCCATTACTGTGTACTCATCTACATGTCTTAAATGTAAGGAACATTGAGTACAGCTTCTTTACTTGTCTGAGCTTTAATCCCTTTATATCCAGCCTGCTGTCAGCTGCACAGCTTTTTCTTTGCCAAAGGCTCTCATGTGGGAAAAGGAAGAAAGTCCTAGTTAATCACTTTTGGTTATGTTTTATCTTTTACATCACCCCTTGACTGTATTGTATTTTCTCCCTAAACCAAAGAGTTACTGTTGATCCTTTTTTTGTATTTTCCATTGAATTCTACCATTCTGTATACCATAATCATGCATTTCACTCTCATTAAACTATTTGTAATCCCTTGCATAAAATGTGTTTTTCTCTAGTGTTGTAATCTGCTAAGCCTTTCTTTGAATCGTGGTCACTGATCTTCTCTTTCCAGTTACAGAAGATTTGGAGGATTTTTTTTAATCCTGCTGCATTCAGACTTTTAAAAAATCTAATCATTATTATGATTTGAGCTAAGTCAACTAAATAACTTCAAGATTAAAGATGGCTGTAGTGTGAAACAAATGTTTTTCTCTGAGAGCTATTGGTTTAAATATTTATAAATAAGCAAATACTCATTTGAAACTTTTTTTTAAAGATTTTATTTATTTGTTTGACAGAGAGAGAGAGACACAGCAAGAGAGGGAACACAAGCAGGGGAGTGGGAGAGGGAGAAGCAGGCTTCCTGCATAGCAGGGAGCCTGAGGCAGGGCTCGATCCCAGCAGATGCTTAATGACTGAGCCACCCATGTGCCCCTTATTTAAAGCTTTTGGTATGGATATAACCATTTAAAAATAAGGTGTAAAATCAAAGATTTCTCACTCATCAACTATCAATAGTTTATAGTTAGTAGTATTTATAATTTATTGAAACCATTTTTTTTTAATGTCATGGCAAACATTTAAGAAGGGCAGTCTTGGGGAGGGTGTCTGGCTGACTCAGTCCATAGAGCATGTGACTCTTGATCTAGGGGTTGTGAGTTCAAGCCCCATGTTGGGTGTAGAGATTACTTAGAAAAATAAAATCTTAAAAAAAAAAGGTAGTCTTACTCTTGAGGATATCCATTCAAAATTAGACTACATACTCTAGACACTAAACACCTGGGTAAAGCAAATGGAGTCTAATTTCAAGGCAGTACTATATTTTAAAAATTATATTTATGTACTCATAAAAAATAATATGTCATTATTACCCTAGTATTCAAAAACATACCAGGTGATATCAAAGCATTGCTTATCCCCATTTTTTTTTTTTTTTGCTTACCCTTTTCTAAACTCTGAAATGCATCATAGGGAATTATCTAGTTTACAAGTTTTAATTTCTTTTTCAACTTAGTTGTTTCCTCTCAAGAGTGTTTTGATTAGCTTTCTGATTTAATCTTGTTGTCTTTTATAAAATACCTAACTAACTTGTTTTTTACAATGTTATTTTAACTGGAGAAGTGTTTAGAAGGCCAGGAAATATGTGTATTGCTTTTTATAGCACAGATACTGCTTTGAAACTGAAATTTGTTTATGGACATTTTTAAGGATGAACAAATAGTATTTGATGTACATGTATCTACAATTTTATTGCTGTCCTAGCATATCTTCTCAATTGTTCCATTGTGTTGGTGACACTATAAAAAAAGTTATTATGATGAACAAACTTAATAAAAACAAAAAGTACCTAATGAGCTTTGTAAATGGCCTGTGCAATCTTTCTCTCAATATGTAATATTATATGCAAGTGTATAAGGAAGGGAGTTTCTTATGAGACCCCTTTACCCACTTCCCCTACCCCCTAATTCCTAGCTCTTGCTCAAGGATGGGGACAATTGAAATTGTCCAGATTCCAGAACACTGGGTGGTTTATGAGTCAAAATGCTGTGCTTTATGAGTCAAAATGGTGTATGGTGGTTTCTGTTATGCTTCTCCATTTTGTTCCACTGAAATAGCAGATATTTTGTTGTATGAATGAGAATTGCAGCAGGATACCTTAGGATATTGCAGGAAATGCATATCTTCTTTTGCAATTAAATATAATTCCTTGATAATACCTCTTGTTTTGCTATTGGGTATTATTAGAAACATTATTAACCACAGAATATCATGTAGCCAGGACACTTGATTTGCACTTTAATAACTGGATTTTTTAACAATCCACAAAGTGATAAATTTCAGTGAAAATAGTAGTGCCCAATCTTAAAGAGGAAGTGGTATATTTGATATTGGACTTGAGTGGTTATGAAAATAAGTAAATTGCACAAGCAAGTTTCTCATATTTCCATAGTAACTATTTCTACCACATTGTCATTCCTCCTTCAATTGCTTTTGTCCTCATGGGAAGTTTGTTATGATCAGGTAGCAGAAAAAGAGATGGTGTATTAGTTTCCTATTGCTTAGTGGCATAAAACAATACAAGTTTATTATCTTACAGTTCTGGGGGTCAAAATTCCAAAAAGGTTCTCATTGGGCTAGAAATCAAGGTGTCATCAGGGCTGTGTTCCTTGGGGAGGATCTAGGCAAGATAGTGTTTCTTTGCCTTTGCCAGCTACTAAAAAGTCTCCTGCATTCCTTGGCTCATGGCCCCTTGTTCCATCTTCAAAGCCAGAAAAGAGGCATACTGTCTTAATATCTCTTCTGAGTCTGCTGACCCTACCTTACCCTTTCTCTCAGAAGGATTACATTTTGCTTACATTGGGCCTACCTGATCAATCAAAGGTACTTTCCTCACTCAAAGTTAGCTGATTAGCAAATATAATTCTATCTGCAACTTTAATTCTCTCTTGCTATGTAACAATATATTCCAAGATTCCAGGTATTAGTTTATGGACAAGCAGCTTTGCCCAGTCTCCTGGTGCCAGTCAGATGTAGATTGCCAAGTTAATACAATCACTTCCAATTACAGTCCTTAAAGATTATGGGAGAGAGCGGCATCCTCCCAGTAAGCAGAGTTACTGTATTCTCCGCAGAAGCTATCATTTTTTAAAAAGATTTTATTTATTTATTGACAGAGAGATATAGAGAGAGCACAAGTAGGCAGAGTGGCAGGAGGAGGGAGAGGGAGAAGCAGGGTCTCTGCTGAGCAAGGAGCCCGATGCGGGCCTCGATCCCAGGATCCTGGGATCATGACCTGAGCCAAAGGCAGACGCTTAACCGACTGAGCCGCCTAGGTGCCCCAAGAAGCTATCATTAATTATGCAATCAATCAGCCATTTTTTCCCAGACATGTTGGTACTTTCTCAGTGGACTGTATGTACAGGGTGGTCATGGTAGCAGAGATGGTAACTTACCCATGAGCTCAACAACACAGATTATCTCTCGCCAAGCCTGATCTGTTTAATGCACTGCTAAATGCCCAACCTGTGTACAGTTCAGGGTAACATTAAACTTTGAAATAATTCTATTCTGCAGTGAGGGAATTAGTCTGGTAACTTATATCAGGTTGATTATATTAAATCTATTAAAACAGAGAAAGGCAACAATCTCAGTCCCATCCCAGACCGACTGTCCAGTATCTGCATTCTAATAAGTTTCCCATGTGTTAAGTTGGAGAAGCTATGGTCCAGGGGATAGGTAATCCCTACTTGTAAAAAAAAAAAAAAATGATATTTATGAGTAAAATGCCATTTTATCATATAGATGACACACATTGTCTGCTCCCCAGAGCACATTGAGTGATAAGATATTATAGATGAAAAACAAAACAAAAAATCAAAAACAAACCCTTTTTTAAACAAACATTGATGCTCTAAGGTGCCAGTTTGAGGGATTCTTATGATGGTAATAATGAAGATGATGAGAATAATGAGATCTTTCCAAAATTTAATGTAAATGCAAGTCATCTGGAAACTTTGTTAGATTCAGAAGACTGCAATAGGACTTGAAGTTAAAAATTTTTAAAAGCTTCCTGTCACTAGTCCAAAGGCCATACTTTGAACAGCAAGGATGATGATGATAAAATGAATATGCTGCTGCTGATGGTGATTATTTCAGTTATGAAAACATGGAAATCTAACTTTCTACAGTGGATAACAAATTTTGTGCTTTGTTAATATACTTTCTCATGATTCAAACATTTTAAATATTTGTTCATGATTCAAAAAGCAACTCATAATAAAATATTTTACAATTATTATTAGTGATTTTTAAAAACAATTTATGGAAATGTTACTATAATCAGCATATATTAAACTCATGTCAGAAAATCACCATTCTAACTGGGTTTATTCGTGGAAACAATGATGAGCTTATCCTCACATTAATTAAGCACAATAGCCTACATAATTTGATATTGACAAGAATTAACCATGCAAAGATAGGAAAAGGGCAAAGCTATAAATTTAGTTTATCCATCCAAGCCTTGTCCTCATATAAATGGTATTACACTATTGAACTTTTTTAGCTTTGCTATTTCACCCCAATGTTGTGGACTTTTTATACCAGTTTTCCCATTTCATTGAGTAAATATTTTATGCTTTTGGGACTGAGGGACAATAAGTTATCGTATTATGTTGTTTGTTTTCCTGAAAATAATTCTTACTTGGGATTTCTTCTGGGAAAATAGTCTACTACCAAGGACCAGAGCATCAGGGGCTATTTGGAAAATTGCATCTCTGAACAGTATTTCTTAATTTTATAAAAGCCTAATAGAAATATAATGGCCATAATACTCTGATTCCTGAAGTAGAGAAGAGTTTCAGGGAACCCATAAATAGACCATTTCAATGGGTTTATTTCAAAATATAAAAAATTCCTAAGAAATAGATGCATCACAGAGACAAATAACAGAAAGATTTTTTCAATAGCCAAATAATAACCAATTAAAAATTAAACTAACATCTTAATTCTAAATTGAAATCCATATAGGTCTCTCTATATAAAAAAATTAATTGGCTCATAGTATTTATTATGACCCAAGCAAACAAAGAGTTATAAAAAATACTTTCTGACCATTTCTTTTTAAAGAGAAGCTATAAGAAAAAACAAACAGTAATATCAGCTTGTGGGGGGATGGGTTAGCCTGGTGATGGGTATTAAAGAGGGCACGTATTGAATGGAGCACTGGGTGTTATGCACAAACAATGAATCATGGAACACTACATCAAAAACTGATGATGTAATGTATGGGGATTAACATAAGAATTAAAAAAAGAACAATAAATAAATAAATAAATAAATAAATAATAAATAAATAAATAAATAAAACTAATGATGTAATGTATGGTGATTAACATAACATAATAAAAAATAAAAGTAAAAATAAAAAAAAGTAAATAGTAATATCAGCTTAACATTAGTGTCACAATAATAGTACGAGTTTGGAGAAATGAGAAACAGCTATGGGCCAAAATTGTTCGGGAAGATCAGATTCAACTGAGCTGTTAAAAAAATAGATTTTGCTGGGTAAATAATGTTGAGTGTGTGTGTGTTTGTGTGTGTGTGTGAATTTCAAATAGCGAGAGCATTGACAACCTGGTAGATTCCATATTTTGAGCTAAATGCTACGCATATAATGATTAATAAGACTTGATGCCACTAATTCAGGCACATTGACGTATACTATATTGTGGTAAGAGAAGTGTTATGATGGAAGCAATGAACAAGATATAGTCAAGTTGTAAGTCATCCTGTCTATTAAGTTGAAAGAATTCAGTGTGGCTGTATATTAATGTATAAAATATTGGCTAAAATGAAACGTTAATACTTAAATATCGGGGGATAAAGTGGGCAAGGTTGGTTGGGGTCAGATTTTGGAGGGTATTTTAGTTTGTTTTATTTTTCTCTTTATTTTTGTTTTATTTTCCTTTTTTAGCATAACAAGTGTTATACAAAATTATTCTGAGATGGGTTTGGCTTTGTGTGTGTGTGTGTGTGGTAAAAAAACAAAATTTACCATCTTAACCAGTTTTAACTGTATGGTTCAGTAGTGTTGAGTATATTCACATTATTATTATTATGAAACAAATCTTCAGAACTCTTTTGTCTTGCATAATTGAAATTTAATATTTATTGAGTAGCAACTCCCCTTGTTCCCCCTTCCATAGCCTCTGGAAGCCACCATTCTACAATGTTTCTATGAATTTGACTATTTTAAGTACCTTATGTAAGTGGAATCATGCAGTATGTGTTCTTTTGTGACTGGCTTATTTCACTAAGCATAATGTCCTTCAGTTCATCTATAGTGTCACATATAACAGGATTTCTTTCCTGTTTTTTAAGGCTGAACAATTTTCCATGGTATGTATATACCACATTTTCTTTATCCATTAATCTGTTGATGGCTGTTTAGGTTGTTTTTATGTCTTGGCTATTGTGAATAATGTTGCAGTGAACATGGGAATGCAAATATCTCTTTGAGATTTTGTTTTGAATTCTTTTGGATGTATACCAGAGGTGGAATTGCTTAATCATATGATAGCTCTATTTTTAAGTTTTTGAGGAATCTCCATATTGTTTTCCATAGCAGTTGCAACATTTAACAATCCCACCAACAGTGCACGAGGGTTCCAGTTTCTTCACATCCCTGTCAACAGTTGTTATTTTCTCTTTTGTCCCCCTTTTCTTCCTCTTTTTTCCCTCCCTCCCTCTCTCTCTCCTTCCTTCCTTCTTATCTCCCTTCTTTCCTTCCTTCCAATAGTAACCATTCTAATGGGTATGAGATGATATTTCAATTGTGGTTTTGATTTTCCTAATGATTAATGATGTTGACGATCTTTTCATGTGCTTATTGGCCATTTTTCAAATCATCTGTAGAGAAATGTCACTCAAGTCCTTTGACCATTTTTTAATCAGGTTGTTTGAATTTTTTTGTGGTTGTTGAGTTGTAGGTGTTATTTATTTTGGATATTAACCCTTTATCAAATATATGAATTGCAAATATTTTCTCTCATTCTGTAGGTTGCCTTTTCATTCTGTTGAGTGTGTCCTTTGATGTGCAAGAATATGGCATTTATATGGTGGCTCAATCCCCATATACAAAGGAAACCACAGTGCGTAGGAAAGATTTTTAATTGTATTGCACAATTACCCACCATATAGCTATCCATTACTCCAAAGCAATGGTGCTCAAAAGTTTTATGTTCAAAAGAAGGATCTTGAAAAATGAAGACTTTGATTAAGTTTGGGGGCTGAGTTACTGCATTTTTAGCAAGCTTTCAGGTGATGCCAATGCAGTTAATCTTAGAATCATATTTCAAATATCAAGACTCTATAAAATATTTGACTTAAATTTTTCATTCACATGAATTTTAGTATTCAGTGTGAGTGAAAATTATAATTACATCATAATTTTAAGTTCTATAGCCTTCTTCTACATATGCTGTCAGTTTATGGATTAAAAGACATTCATATTTAAATTGGGCTTGAAGGTGAGAGCCAACATTGAACTTCTTAGTGAAGCTGGCATCTTGGTGAATGATGTGTTCACTCAATATAATTCTCTGCAGATTCATCTAAGCTGTGTGTCACTAGACAATTCTTTTTCATTGCTGAATGGCATTCTATGGTATGTATGTGCCACAGTTTATTAATATTTGGCTGTTGAAATACATCTGGGGTGATTATAATTTTAGGTACAAACAAAGCTATTAAAAACATTCATGTATACATTTTTGTGTGAGCATAAGCTTTAATTTTTCTGGGATAAATGTCCAAGAGTGCAATTGCTGGATCATGTGGTAATTACATGTTTAGTTTTCTCAGAAACTGCCAAACGGTTTTCCACAATGTAAAATTTCCAGGCTTTAACACTTTATATTCGTACTCACAGCATATGAATGATCCAGTTTCTCCACATCCTAGACAGCATTTGGTATTGTCATTACTTTTTATTTGGCCATTCTGATGGGTGTGTGGTGATATCCTCTGTGGTTTTAATTTGCATTTCCCAAATGGCTAATGATGTTGAACACCTTTTCATATGCTTACCTGCCATCTGTATAGCCTCTTTAGTGAAAGGTCTGTTCTTGTCTTTTGCTCAGTTTTTAATTGGATTATTTTTTAGCTGTATAGTTTTGAGAATTCTTTACATAGTCTAGATTCTGGTTCTTTGTGAGATTTGTAACTTGTAAATATTTTCTTCCAGTCTTTTTATCTACTTTACATTGATTTCCATAGAGCAAAACTTGATAATTTTCATGAGGTCTAATTTATCAGGTTTTCATTTTATGGATTGTGCATTTGATATCAAATTTAAGAACTCTTGTCATAGATGCCAGTGATTTATCATCTAATTTTTCACCAAAGGTTCTATAGTTTTATATTTTATATTTATCTTCATAACCAATTTTGAGTACATTTTTGTATAAGATGTGAGATTTAGGTTGAAGGTTTTATTTATTTATTTTGTTTACCTGTGAATGTCCAATTGTTCTAATACCATTTATTGAAAAGGCTATCCTTCCTCCATTGAATTACTTTTGCTAGTTTGTAAAAATCAGCTGAGTATATTTGTTTGAGTCTTTTTTTGTGTGTTATTATTTTCCATTGATTTATGTAGCTAACCCTTTACCAATACCTTATTATCTCAATTACTATAGATATAAAATAAGCTTTAATTTCAGATAGAGTGATTTTTTTCACTTTCTTTTTTTAACTATCGCATATCCTGTGCCTTTCCATATAATTGTAAATGAAGCTTATAAATGTGTACAAAAATCTTGTGGGGTTTTATTAGGGATTGTATTAAATCTGTAGTCAATCTGGAAAGAACTGACAGTTTTCCTACATTGAATCTTTTCATATATAGACAGGGTTTACTCTCCTTTTACTTAGGTCTTTTTGATTTCTTATATTAAGATTTTAAAATTCACACGTACATGTCCTGCTAAGTATAGCTTAAGTATTTCTTTTCTTTGGTGTGGTTATAAATAACATTTTGTACTTAACTTCAACTTCAGCATGTTTATTATCAGTGTATATAAATATGACTGGGGGTGTCTGGATGGCTCAGTCGGTTAAGCTTCTGCCTTCTGCCCAGGTCATAATCCCAGAGTCCTGGGGTCTAGCCCCAAGTCAGGCTCCCTGCTGAGCAGGTCTCCTCCCTCTCCTCCCAGCTAGTGCTCTCTAGGTATTTCTGTTGTTATCTCTGTCTCTCTCTTTCAAATAAATTAAATAAATAAACAAACAAACAAATAAATAAATAAGAAATGTTATTGATTTTGCTGTGTTCCTTATATCCTGCAATTCAGCTGAACTCACTTATTACTTTTTAGAAATTTTTCCATGTAGACAATCACACTATCTGCAAATAGAGAGTTTTGTTTTGTTTTTCCTTTTCCCATGGCTTGTATTTATTTATTTAGTCTTATTTCTGTGGCTGGAAGTTACAGTACTATGTAGGATAAGATTGGTGAGAGCAGGCATCGTTGCTTTGTCCTCAGTCTTAGGAGGATTTCATTTGGTCATTCACTACTAAGTATGATATCAGCTGTAGGTTTTCTGTAGAAATTCTTTATTAAGTTGAGGAAGTTCTCTTAATTCCTAGCTTTCTGGGCATTTTCAGTGTGAATGTTTGTTGGATTTTGTTAAATGTTCTTTCTGTGTCAATTGATATTATTGTTAATAGAGTGGATTGCACTGATTTATTTTCAAATGTTGAACAGGCCTTGCATACCAATAATAAATTTCACTTTGACATGGTATGTAATTATTTTATACATTTTAGATTTGATTTGCCTATAATTGGTTGAGGATTTTTGTGTCTAAGTTTTTGAGAGATAGTGGCCTAGCATTTTCCTTTCTTTCTTTTCTTTCTCTCCATTCCATCTATCTTCTTTCCTTCCTTCCTTCCTTCCTTCCTTCCTTCCTTCCTTCCTTCCTTCCTTCCTTCCTTCCTTCCTTCTTCCCTCCCTCCCTCCCTTCCTCCCTTCCTCTTTCCCTCCTTTCATATTTTATTTGTCTGGTTTTGATATCAGGGGACTATTAGTGTCATAAAATTACTTGGAAAAATATTTTCATCTTCAATATTCTGGAAGAGATTGTTTAAAAAATTAGTGTTAATTCTTCAATTTGCTTTTCAGGTTGGAAAGTTTTTATTCATCTATCTTTAAGCTCACTGATTCTTTCTTTGGCATTGTTGAGTCTACGGATGAGTCACTCCATCAGAGGCATTCTTTATTTTTGTTATGGTGTGCTTGTAGTGTTTCTGGATGTGCCTGTTTCTCTAGACTTCCAGGTAGCAGTTTTCCCTGCAACTTTAGTTCTCTGATGCATCCAAGAATGATGACTTCATGTACTTTCCAGGTCAAAACCAGAAGTCCTTAATTTTTCTTTAAAATTTGAGTATAAAAAATTTGGTAATAAAATATATATAATAATATATTGATCTTTTAATTATTTTTGGGTAGATATAGACAGTTTTATTCAAACAAAAACCTTGATTAGGTATATTCTAGGAAACACAACATGAGTAAATAGTCATAAACTTTCCAAATAATTCAGTCAGTCAAGATGCACAGAACTAATCCAAAAATTGCTTTCTGAACTTTCTCAAAACTAATTAACAATACAATCCATCTAAC
Source organism: Mirounga angustirostris (assembly GCF_029215605.1). Lineage (NCBI taxonomy): Eukaryota > Metazoa > Chordata > Mammalia > Carnivora > Phocidae > Mirounga > Mirounga angustirostris. The sequence goes on along the minus strand of NW_026991709.1, from coordinate 50,166,071 downwards.
CTAGTGTAGTCTTTAGTTAAATATTGTATAATGCCATCTGCTTCATGGGTGTGCTAATTTATAAATTCCTTGAAGGGAAGATATCTTCATACACTTTGTATATCACTTAAAACAACCAAATAATATCAAACACATCATCTGTTCCATAAAATACTGTGAAAATAGATTAGGAGATAATATACCCAACTGTGTGTCTGCTGAGTGTTGGAGAAAGTAATCATATTCCTTCTATTTTGTCCTTTATCTGTTCTCTCAAATATATAGTTGATTCTTACCCAATTACTAGAATGCTGTTTAGTAAAGGATCAGTTTTATCTATGCCTAAGAGTATCAATGATGTTTGTATATAATATATTTTAATGATGTATTTCTTTATAATTGTATACTTTGCTGTATGTTGACATTATCAGTCATACTTGAATATTGATTTGTTATATATAATCTGTGTAGAAAAAAAGACTTGGTCATTAATTAATTTCTTCATTTGATTTCATATATGATTGAAGGTAATGATTTTATATGCTGAGTTACTGATTGTAATTCATTTATAGTTATATGTGCAGGTTTTCAGAATGAATTGTCCCAAGATGTGTCTCCCAACTGCCTAAAATAATTTAGATAGAGGACCTGCTCCAGGAAGGGTGCTGTCACCATAGATACCTACATTATAATATGAAATAGGTATGGTTGACAGGGAGGAATTTAGCAAAGTCTCTTTGCTAAAATTCCTGTCCCATTGTTTCTATTGGTCCAGCAAACATTTATTTAACAAACATTTCCTCTTTTTTCATCTTCCTATGAATTGCTTTCCTTCCCTTTGTAGTCCCAACCCCCTACCCACTTCTCCTTAGTTCAGAACGACATATACACCTCATTTTGCCTGGGTAATTGATTTGTACAACACAAGGCTATAGAATGTAAACATGAAAGATCTGCTGCCTTGTTAAGTATAATAAAAGGTAGTATCTATTACCAGGTACTTGTGGCACTTTCTACTTTCATATGTTCTCTTTTGAAAGGAAGCTAATATTCTTAATTCCTTATTTGAAAAAGATTTATTCTGAATATTAAAACTAATTATATAATTGTGAATATTTGTAATGATTCTTTGAGCTCAGAAAGCAAAAGTATTATCAGTTGTGCATTATAGTATAACCAGGTTTATGTCTATGAAAATGGACATTTTCATAAAATGAACCATAATTAAATAACATTTAGTATAATTAATGTAATGGTTTTTAAGGAAATGAAGAAAGAGCTCTAAAAAATCATCTTGTAGTTCAATAAATATTTTTTGAGTATTCATTATGTAGAAGGTAATGGATTAACTGCTGTGGAAATTTATAGTGATAAACCAGTCATGGACCATAAAGTAGGGGAAGATGATGGAAGGAAAATGCTCTTGCCTAAGTACCATATAAAATAAGATACATTCTGCTAGATGCTTTACATAAATGTTTTTGTGTTTTGTGTTTTGTTTCTGTTTTTGCTTACATATAAAAATGGTTCAGTCCCATGGTTTTTACTTGACGAATATTTGTTGACAAAAGAGATTTTAAGAAGAAAGCACTTTTACCAAATAATGGCCTGTAGAATTCTAGCTGTATTCACAGGAGGGAAAGTTTGCTTCCAGAACAGGTGTGAATTCTAGGAACACTTAAGAAGTGAATTGGAACTTTATATAGGCCCTAAGAGATAGGTAGGATTTGCACATATCTTGATGGAGAGAAAACCATTCCAGTGTGATTGAACTATAGTGATTAGTTTGCCTGAAAATTGAGGTCTTTGGAATATTGGGTAATATTGATGAACAAGTAGATTTGTATCAGTTCTTTGAAACAAATGATTCAGTTTAAGTATTTCAATTCTGGGCGCCTGAGTGGCTCAGATGGTTAAGCGACTGCCTTCGGCTCAGGTCATGATCCCGGCATCCTGGGATCGAGTCCTGCATCGGGCTCCCTGCTCCTTGGGAGCCTGCTTCTCCTCTGCCTCTCTCTCTCTGTCTCTCATGAATTAAAAAAAAAAAAAAATGTATTAAGTATGTCAATTCTAAGTTGTGGAAAAGTGAAGCCCCGGGAATTTTTGAGCTGACATGAGTCATGAACACAAATATGTTTCAGGGTGTTGAGTTGAGCAATCTGTGAGAAATGAACTGAGTCAGGAAGTGACTGAATGTGAGGAGATCAATTGAAAGATACTAAAATATTCAGGTAATAGGTAATAATGGCCTAAATTCTGATAGCAGCATAGGAATAGAGAGGTGGGCCAAGGCAAGATAAATTATCAGACAATATGTTTCGAACTCCAGTCCCATTCATATCTATCCTGCTAAAATGCATGTTGGCTTTTTTCATACAACTGTGTATGAAGGGAAATTGGAAGTTAATAACAATCCTAACTTTCTACCGTTGTTTCTTCTTTCATTTTATTATCATAATGTGGAAATTATGTTTCATTTCTCCATTTTTCTGTATGTTAGCAGTGTCAAACATAAATCGAATAACAACATTTTACAACAACCAAAGTATATACCACAAGCCAAGTAGCATAGTTGCAATGATAGTGATAAAATACAGTCTCATTATAAATCTCCTACTGTGGTTGATAGGGAAGCCTGGATTTACCCACAAATTTTGTGGGAATAACTTTCATTTCTAAATTCATTTTCCCTTATGTATTTAATCAGATTTATCAGTACAGGTAATTTGCTTTTTTTTCTAGCCTCCTTATTCAAAATATCTATAGTTATCATCACAAAACTTCCCTGAAAGATAATACTTTGATTCAAACATGCTAAGGGGTTATCACGAATATATAACTCAGACAAATAAAACAAATGTCAAACTCAATTTGGCATATTGATAGAATGCATTACACAAACACTAGAGGAATATTATCAGATTGTGTTACTCATTAAAAATTGTCATAAGAAGATGTGTTACTTGTAACCTGATTAATGAAAATGATGTATTTGTCTCATGACAGTTTCCTGGAGTTTTAAACTTTCCTATACAAACTCTAAAGATGACAGAAAAGGAAAGGAACTTGAAAAGTGATGCCCCTATGAATATTTTTGAAGTGATTCATTAATATTTAGATATGTGTTAATATGTGGGCTCCATGCCTCCTCAGGATGTCTCATTTGCCCTCATGTAGCTCTTTCATCCTATATTTAACTTCTAGTGATGGATATAATATGGAGAGGTGTTGGAGAGGAAGAGAAGAATGATGGGTGTGTGGACATAATTAATCTTTTCATTTTATATTTTTAATTTTTTTCAACCTTTTACAACATTTCTTTAGATATGTCTCATTTCAAGAGAGTGGTTAAAGTGGTTAAGTCTCATTCAGGGGTAAAGCAGCATCATTTTCAAAAAGATCAGTGTTAGATCAATTTTTGAACCATTGGGATCATATTCAGTTGAATAGCATAAGCAAGAGTTAGAAAGCTTCTGATGTTTTTACTTTATACAACTTCTTTATATTTTTCAGACTTCTCATACTATTTACATAGCCAGAGGATGAAATAGCATTTTCTGTGTATATGTATATATTAAAACAAGAGACATAAATTCTCTGTACAGGACTGTTACTGAAGAAATCTTTGCTTCAACCTAAATTGCTTCTGAGCACTGAAGCTCGAGGGCATTTTGCTAAGTGAAATAAGTCAGACAGAAAGAAAAATACCATATGATCTCTCTTATATGTGGAATCTAAGACAAACAAACAAAAACCCCAAAACAAAAAACAAAACAAAACAAAAACCCCAAACTCATAGATACAGAGAACAGATTGGTGGCTTTCACAGGTGAGGGTTGGAGGGGGTGGAATAAATGGGTGAACTATTGTTTATTTTAGTTTAAATAGATAAAAAATATATAGATATATTTAAATCACATTAAATATTAAGTGAAAATTTCTATCCAAAAACCAAAAGAAGGCCAGACTTTCATTGTACTTCTTTATATCTATATGACTAAATTCTTTGCAAAGCTTGTAGTGATTATACATATTATGTTTCCAATAACATATTTCCCATATTTCTTTATTTATTTAAATAAAAATATCTTCTTTGTATTTATTCAAAGATAATTCAAGGAGACTTAAAATTAATTAATTATATTTTTATTACCAAACTTTTTTTCTGCCCAGTTAAGCCTGACAGTCATCTTCTGAACTCTCATTAATCTTATTTATAGGTAGAGGTAATAAAGTCAAATGGTTCCAAGAGTCAGGCAGTTAGTAAGATGAAGGAGGTAAGATAGGATTGTAGAGAAATTACACAAAAGCATAAGTCCAAAACTCATGTTCAAGTGACTCTTGCCATGTTATAATTTAGGACTAGCATTACCTGATATACTGTTTGTTTTTTTCCCCAAAGAATCCAGAAATTGAGATCTTTATAGGTGAAAAGTAAAATCTCAAGATTTTATTATTTTTTTTAATTCAAGGAAAATATGCTGTGTGTCATATTTGTCTCCTCTTGTTTAGGCAGTCAGTACTCCTAGAATGTCATGGGTTACTACAATTGCTGGGTATAAAAGTCGTGGGTTATTATGTATTGAAGACAAACATTGGATATGCAAAATGACAGATACTTCTGTTAAAATATTTTTTGTTTTATTTTTCTGTTTTGTTTTGTTTGCTTTACTCTTCCTTATTTTAATTTTGCAATTATCTGTCAGGCATTATATAACCATTATATGTTTGACTTGATGCTAAGGACTGAAATTATAGCAGTGAACCAACAAGGACATAGTTTAGTGTTTTTTAGAGAAGCTAGACACTAAACAAGTAATTAGAAATCATAGTAAGTGTTGAGAAAAGAGATCCGTAAGTTCCTACTACTCTCCCTACGGTGTATTATGGATTATTATTTGCTATATAGTTCATGGTTCAGAATTATTCTTGGAAACCTATTAATATTGTTTTGGTGTGTATGCAAATATATGTAATTAAATGTAACTGAAGTATAGGCTTTGCCATTCATAGTTCTGAAGATTATGCTTCTCAAAAAGACCTAGAAGTCATTTAAATGAAGTTCATTTTCCCAATAGCTAGTAAGAAGTCTTTGCAAATTCTTGAAAACTTTATCTTGTTGCTAAAATTATATTTGGATTATAAAATAATTCTTGGAAGATGGTGACTTTTTTTTTCATCAAGCTATTTGGGATAATAAGATAATTCCCAGCCTGGTTTTGTTGTGAGTGTGGTCCTCAGCCTTTGAAACATGTTGTTATCATGTTCCTCTCCTTTACTTTCACCTTAAGGTACTAACAAAATAGTCCTCCACCAAAGTCTTTGGGGACTATTTGATTTGTTTGAATTAAACCTATGCTCTCAATAAGAAGCTCATATAGGGAAGAGGTGGGGTAGGGAATCAGTTCTATTTTATTCTCTTTTCTACTACCTTGCAAACTTCATCATGGTCTACAAGGATTATCTGCTTTTTTTTTTTTTTTTAAGATTTTATTTATTTATTTGAGACAGAGAGAATGAGAGAAAGAGAGAGCACATGAGAGGGGGGAGGGTCAGAGGGAGAAGCAGGCTCCTTGCTGAGCAGGGAGCCAGATGTGGGACTCGATCCAGGGACTCCAGGATCATGACCTGAGCCGAAGGCAGTCGCTTAACCAACTGAGCCACCCAGGCGCCCCAGGATTATCTGCTTCTTAAGACAGTTCTTTGCTGTTCTAAAATGTTTACTTCCAGTGGGAACTTGATGAATGCTTAGCTTTTCTGCACATTATATTACTTTTTCTCATCTGTTAAAATTCCTACAAGCCTGGGCTTGATGTTGAGTTGGAGGTACTATCACAACTTTCTGCTCTCCTTATAAAAAGTGAGCAATTCATTATGCTTTGTCAAAACGTTCTATGTCAGTGCTCTTCTCTTTAATGCTGTGCCTTCTTGGCAGCTTTGTAAAAGTTTGAATTGCTTTAAAGAGTCACTCCTAAGAATGCCAAGAAGAAAAGGAATTTATACATCCTTATTTCTCTCATTTTGGGGAGTATACATTGTTCTTTCCCTAACGGGACAAGCAAGCAAGCCAACAAATACTGAAGATACTTGCAACATGAAGTGAAGAGTGAGTTTGCTCTTATAGGACACTAGGTTATCTTGGTTAAATTCTCTAATTCATCTGAATCCTAGTTTTCTTCCCTCTAAAATGAAAACAATAAAATATATTGGATTTTTGAAGTTGATGTCATTTTAAAATGTATGTAAATATGGTTTTTATAAAAATACTGAATTAAGTCTCAGGGAAATTTGAAACATTGCTCTAACTTTTTATTAACTTTTTACTCTCTGAAAATGAAGGCCTGGGTATTGGGCAGTAGAAGAGTCAAGTTAAATATATATATGCCAATACAAAAGGTAATAGGGATTCTAAAAGAGATCACAGGGATACTGGGATTACATATAATTACCCTGCCATGTCACAGATTCAGTTGTCTCTAAGGGATCTTCTGTCATAAGCAAGTTTACTGTGAAAATTTTGGTGGCTTTTCTTTTTGTCCTTGACTCCTAGGACACTTAGAAACATAATACCAATGGTATTTAGAAGAAGCCCTAAGACACTGAGTATCATTTAAGATGATAGCCCAGCTATTCTTTCTGAATTGTAAAATGTCAACCCACATTTTCTTCATCAGTATATAATCAGGACCACTTGCTGCCCTTTAAAAAAATAGATTAGAGCTAGAAATAATGACAGGTCTTGGTATTATATGCAATAGCAGAGCACCTCTTAGATAATATGGATTCACTTGATCGGCTGTTGCTCTCTGATGACACTGTAGACACTTCTGGGCCTTCAAAACTGTACTGTAGAAAGGCAGTCAGGGGACCACCAACACTGAGATAGTTGTTCTTTCACTGTACCTTGTTTCTTCTTCAGTGCATGCTGAAAGAGCTCACTAAGAACTGTTTTTATAACCTCAAAGTACAAGATTCCATTCATCAATAGGGGTAGCCTTTTCTCAGTGGTTTATATAGAACAGTTCTATTCCTAACAGTATAGTCATATTCTGACATAGACCACAACAGGAGGGAAGTTAGAAGTAGTTTTCTATTGTGGCATCATGTTCAGCCTTATCAATTCAACATCTTAGAAAATGACTCAGCTTCATACAATGGAATATTATGCAGCGATCAAAAGGAATGAAATCTTGCTATTTGCAACGACGTGGATGGAACTGGAGGGTATTATGCTGAATGAAATCAGAGAAAGACGTGTCATATGATCTTACTGATATGAGGAATTCTTAATCTTGGGAAACAAACTGATTGTTGCTGGAGTGGTGGGGGATGGGAGGGATGGGGTGGCTGGGTGATAGACATTGGGGAGGGTATGTGCTATGGTGAGCACTGTGAATTGTGTAGGACTGTTGAATCACAGACCTGTACCTCTGAAACGAATAATACATTATATGTTAAAAAAAAAAGAAAAAGAAGAAGAAGATAGTAGAAAGGGAAAAATGAAGGGGGGAATCGGAGGGGGAGATGAATCATGAGAGACTATGGACTCTGAGAAACAAACTGAGGGTTCTGGAGGGGAGGGGGGTGGGGGGATGGATTAGCCTGGTGATGGGTATTAAAGAGGGCACGTACTGAATGGAGCACTGGGTATTATATGCAAACAATGAAACATGGAACACTACATCAAAAACTAATGATGTAATGTATGGTGATTAACATAACATAATAAAATAAAAGAAAAGAAAAAGAAAATGACTCAGCTTCAATTTTCAGAGTAAAAAAGAAAAAAATAAGAGTAAAGGAAGGGTATCCCTATAGTATCTGAGAATTATTTGACTGTTGTTGTTCTTATCATGAAGTATTCTTTCAGTGTTTAATCTGTGCCCAGTCCAGGACTCAGTGCTGTGGTAAATCCTGGAAGAAAAAAAAAGAGGAAAGAAAAGAAGGCAGAGTTCTTTCTTAATATTATTAACAGATTCTGATTTTATTTTATTTTATTTTAGCTGATACTGTTTGTTTTATTTTCCTTTTGCATCACTCAATCTAGGCTTTTTGAATTTTTATCCTTGACAGTGGAGTAAAAGTTAAAGAACAAACTGTGACATCTTCAAAAGAAATTCTGGAGATTACAGAAATAGTCCAAGTGGAAGCAAGTGCTTAAGTGTATAAGGTTAATATTTTGTTAATGTACTTTTCAGACTGAGATACTATGACAGTGCAAGCAGTTTATAGTCATACACTATTTGTGTGTGTGTGTTGGTGTGTGTGTACATTGATTTTTGACAATAAGAAATCATAGCATTCTTTGAATTACTGGGGTTTTCCTTCACCTGGATGTGTCCAGCAGCTCAGAATTAATCCAAAGTTTCAGCTGCTTGAATGCCCCAGATCTCTCTTCTTCAGCAGAGAATTACATGTAGATGTGGCTCACTGTTCTCCACATAATGTCTTCACCTCCTCCTTCCTCTCTCATTTGTGATGTAGGACCTAACAAACTTTATTATTGGAAAAAGGAGGAAGCAGTTAACTAAGCATATAGATGGATGCCCAAGTGCTGTGGGAAAAGATAATCATGATCTTCCCAGGCACTCGAAAGACTTAATTATTTGGGCAAGTGCAGCACTGAGGTGGGGAGGTTTTGTGGAATGCAGTTTAGATAACCAGGGCCAGGCAGGGGCCAAGTCTAAATCCAAGTGGATTGTAAATATCTTTATCTAGACTGCCCTTGATGAGTGAGTGTCTTGATCCCATCTTCAGTGGCCCTAAACAACTTCCTGTTATTTAGTTCATTAACTGGAATTTAAATAACTAGCTGAATAGAATAAGGATTTTTAATAGCTTGAAAGTTTATAGAGATAAACTAGTCTATTCCCAGAGTGAGTTTTAAACCATATTTTTCCTTTCCTGTTGTTGCAATCTTTTGTTGGTAGAAATTTTTCTTTTTTGTTTTAATAATCTTTCCTGTGACTCAGGTGGGTACAGATCAACCACTCTATGAATTCATAGAGAAAAGATGGAAAAGTCTCCATTGAGTGGTGGTTAAAAAACAAACAAACAAAAAGTCTAGGTTGTTTTACAAATATCTGAATGGGATAATATAGTGTGGTGGCTAAGATGAGAAGAAAAGGAACAGGTCTGAAAGAAACCTTGAGTTCTGATCCTGGATATTTTTTACTTAGGAATTAAGTGACACTTGCCCTCTTAGAGACTTGTTTTCTCTTGGATGCTCACATGTGCCTAACCAATCTCAGTGATGATTTATGACAATCAAATGAGACAGCATGTGCTACAGAGCATTGTACTCTCTACCTACATGTATACTTCCTCTTATTACAGAGAAGGCTAGAATTGCATGGAGTAGGTAGGAGTAAAGAATTTTTTGCCGAGATAGGTTTGGCTTTTATTTTTAAGTAATAAAATTTGCTTTACTTGAGTAGAAGAAGCTCTAGTTCTTTTAAATCCTAGAAGAATATAAAAATATTGAGATGATTTCTGCCCTAGTGCCTAATTTCTTATGGTTTCAGCCTAAGTTATTAGTAGAGAGGGAAAGTTCCCTGAGACATTAAAATGTAATTGAGAAGATAAGACCTGGTTATAGTTTAATTTAGCCATGTTTGTGAAATTATATTTTGTTCCTAAAATTTAATTTGAAAATACATATGGACTTCTTTCTTCTTAGAATACTCTTGTGTAACATTGATCATGTGATCAAGTCAGCTTCCCATTATATACATATGTATATGTCATATTTGAAAAGAAGGCTCACATCCTTCTGAGGCAACTCTAGGCAAAATTTAAAACTCCATGCACTCCTTAAGGGAAACTCTCCTTTACCCCCTTCCCGCCCAGCCATGTATGTTTTGTGTCACTGTCATAGAACGATAGTCTTAGCTGGTTATCCTCTCTGTGTTTTCAAATATTATGCTAAGATTCCTCATAGTTTAATGAATAATTCCTGGACAACGACTATCTCTTGAGACCCTGATAAATTCCCAGAGGCAAAATTTGAAGCTCAGTTATAGTAGTTCAAAAAATATTTTGGAAACAGAAAATCCTCTCATACAAAACTCCAAAGTATATCATTTGTGTATCCTAAGCCTCCCATTTGCTAACTTACCCTGACAGCTAGCTTGTCATTTCTTATAAACCGCAAGGTTTTCCATCAAGGGAATGAATATTCTTGAGATGGTTCCCTCATATAGCACTAGATATTTATTGTTGGCATTGATATAAATGATAAAGGGATGTTGGGATTTAAGAAATGTTATTTATTACTGAAAGCAGATTGAATTTAATGTCAGACTAATATTACATATCAAAAATACATTTTGGTTGAGATTTAATCTTATTATTTATAACACCTAGCATTTGTTCTCGCCTAGTTGCTTGTTTTTGTAATGTGACTTCTTCCTGCCCTAAGCAAATGTGCAACTTACATATAGAAACCAAATATCCTGATTGGATTCATGTAATGATTTTTGTCTAACAAACTCTAGAGGGCCTCATCCATATTAAAGATGCCCTGACTCAATGTGAGCCACTCTGAGTAGAAAGTCAGCTGGCCACTCCCCTTCAAAGTAGGGTAGAGTGCTGTCTATGACCTTGAATTTCCAACTGAGAGTATAATTATTTCTATTTAATTTGCTCATTTCCGTTGTATTCTTTTTGTGGTAACTGGATGCATGAGGTGGGAGAGACTGCTTTGTTTACTTGACAAAAGCTGTTTCTCTTTCATGACTTAAATATGTACTTAGGATGTTCCATCAAATAACATTTCCTCAGGCTATGATACACATAGTAATATATTTTTGAAAAGCTTATTTAAAAATCACATCATGGTTTCTAATTTATCACATGCTTCTGGCTAAAGGAAACCTTTGATTGCTCACTTCCTTTGAAAATGAACACAGTTTCTCTCATAATTTCTGACAATTCATGAACTATTCAGAATTTTTATGTTATTTTTAGGGGTAGAAATCTAGTTGGAGCAAGGAGGTAGGGATTTTAGCTTGAAACCATGTTTCTATGGGAAACACATTTTTTTTACTTAGAACACATATACAGATCACTTTAAAAATAGCAACATTTTTCTAAAGATATATTTATTATCACTTTACAAAAGACTGACAAAAAGTTATAATTCATATAGGGTAGCTTTGCCTAAAATAAGCAAAACTGTGGAAGAGATATCTGAAGTTCTCCCACTCACCTATCCCCAATTACTAATGGATATGATTTCATCAAAATCCAGCTTTTATGTTTCTAACTGATTACATATCTAGCACAAATTGTAGTTCCAGTTATTCTGTTCACCCCCACCATGCCTTACAATTAGGAGATTTGACTCAGAAGATATATTGAGAAAGATTTTTTTGGGGAAAAAACAAGTTGTTATTTTTAAAAAGATACATGCATGTGTACGCATATTAATTTCTTAGTTGTAAGAAATTATAGGGAGTATGTGGATATGGTACAATTATTTTTTTTAATTCTTTACTTAAATTCAATTTAATTAATATATAGTGTATTATTAGTTTCAGAGGTAGAATTTAGTGATTAAGCAGTTGCATGTAACACCAGTGCTCATTCCATCAATGCCCTCCTTATGCCCATCACTCATTTACCCTATTCCCCACCTACCTCCCCTCCAGCAACCCTCAGTTTGTTTCCTATAGTTAAGAGTCTTATGGTTAGTCTCCCTCTTTATTTTCATCTTATTTTATTTTTCCTTCCCTTCTCCAATGTTCATCTGTTTTGTTTCTTAAATTCCACATATAAGTGAAATCATATGGTATTTGTCTTTCTCTGACTGACTTATTTCACTTAGCTTAATACCCTCTAGTTCCATCCATGTCATTGCAAATGGCAAGATTTTGTTCTTTTTGATGGCTGAGTAGTATTCCTGTGTGTGTGTGTGTGTGTGTGTGTGTGTATGCCAATTTTCTTCATCTGTCAATGGACATCTGCACTCTTTCAGTATTTTGGCTATTGTGGATGTTGCTGCTATAAACATTGGGATGCATGTGTCCCTTTGAATCACTGTTTGTATCCTTTGGATAAATACTGTATGGTAAAATTATTATTTTGTGGGCGCCTGGGTGGCTCAGTTGGTTAAGCGACTGCCTTCGGCTCAGGTCATGATCCTGGAGTCCCAGGATCGAGTCCCGCATCAGGCTCCTTGCTCGGCAGGGAGTCTGCTTCTCCCTCTGACCCTCCCCCCTCTCATTCTCTCTGTCTCAAATAAATAAATAAAATCTTTAAAAAAAAATTATTATTTTGTTTTTTGTCATCTGAGGTATTAAGAATGTTTTTAGTTATTTAACAAATAGCCTGAGAGGATAGTGTACATGATCTGTATATTTAAAATGGACACTTTAGGGGCAGCTGGGTGTCCCAGTCAGTTAAGCATCTGACTCTTGATTTTGGCTCGGGGTCGTGGTATTAGGGTTGTGGGATTGGGCTCTACACTCAACACAGAATCTGCTTAGGATTGTCTCTCTCTTTCTCCCTCTCCCCCCCTACATACTCTCTCTCTCTCTCTCTCAAATAAATAAACAAATAAATAAAATGGACACTTTGAAGTAAAGTCAATGAAGTCAATTTTGTGTTACTTTAAATAATATGTATAGTTTAATTTAAATAACACTTTAATTTGAAATTAGTGTTGATTTTTTGAAATGATAATACCGGTAATCCTGGGCCTTTTGAATAAATTTTGCAAATTCCTTTCTTTCTTCCTTTCTTCCTTTCTTTCTTTCTTTTCTTTCTTTTCTTTCTTTCTTTTTCTTTCTTTCTTTCTTTTCCCTTCCTTCCTTCCTTCCTTCCTTCCTTCCTTCCTTCCTTCCTTCCTTCCTTCCTTCTTTCTTTCTTTCTTCTTTCTTCTTTCTTTCTTTCTATCATTGAATTCTTCTTTCCTAATAAGCTAATCAATTGGAACACAGTTGATCTCATAGTTCCGGATTCCATATTTGTGATTTAGCCTACTTGCTAAATTTTATTTGTAATCTCAAAATCAATACTCATGGTGTTTTCAAGGTCATTTGAAGACATGCACATATGTAGAATGACAAAAAATTTGAGTTGCTCAAGCAAGTCTAAGGTCAAAAAAGGCAAAGCTCTGCTTTCTTATGTCAGTTCTCACACTACAAACAATGTCCTTCTTGCAGTCTATTTAGTTACATTTTCCATATTTTTGTACATTTTGTTGATAATTTTACCTTTTACAGTGTCTTCCAGGTGTAGTGCTGGTGTACTGTCTCATTTTCCAAAGCTCACAAAGGGTGTGATGTACCTTATAGAGAAATCAGACATGTAAGATAAGCTTCCTTCAGGCATGAGCTGTAGTGCTATTGTCTGTGAGTTCAATGTTAATGGATCAATAATATGTTAAAATAACATGTCTTTTCGATGGACTCTAAAAAACAAACAGGGTTCTAGAGGGGAGGCGGGTGGGAAGATGGGTTAGCCTGGTGGTGGGTATTGAGGAGGGCACATTCTGCATGGAGCACTGGGTGTTATGCACAAACAATGAATCATGGAACACTTCATCTAAAATTAATGATGTAATGTATGGGGATTAACATAAGAATAAAAAAATAATAACATGTCTTTTAAACAGAAACATACATAAAATAAGATTTTGTATTGATCAGTTGATGAAAACTTTGTGACCAGAGATTCACAAGTACCTAACCCTGTATTTTCCCCAGGGGCAGTGGTTCAGTATTCACTAATTTAGCATTACAGGCAACTTTATAGAACATAACTACTCAAACAATGAGAATCAACTGTATATGGGTTAAACTTGTAAGCACCAGTGACTTATGATGGCATTAGTGTTCTTTATGCAGTACTTTGTACAAGGCCTTTTGTGAGAGCTTATTCAGCTTAATCTATCTGACACGACTGAGGCATGTAATGTTTCCATTTTTAGAGACAGAATAAATAAAAGGTTTTAGTCCATTTTATGTTTCTCACCTCTTTACATTGATCTTCTCTTGACTTGAAATGTTTCATCACAGGCCAGATTGTAGATACATAGTGGGAGAATCGCCTCAATCCTATAAAAAAAAAAATGCCTGTAGTTTTATACCTTTGGGTATAAATTAATCATCACCCGGGATGAGAAAGGTGTTTACTTCTGTTTCACTTCATGATATACTTTGAACTATTATACATGCATGGGGGTTTTCTGCTTTATTTGAGGAATTTTTTTATCAGTCATGATTGTGATAAGGTAAAAGAACTTATTGCCATGGTCAATATGAAGATTATGTTTATTGTTTTCTTTTTCTTCCCTGCATGGCATTTCCTGTAGCAAAAACTTCTCTTATGTCTACATTTTACCATGGAAAAGGAATGAAGGATACCATCAAAAATCGTGCATCTCACATAAGACTTGGCAATGAAGAGCTTATGAAATACAAACCTTAGAAATTCTTCATTAGCTTTGCTGTGGTGACTGAATCCATCCAACCAACAAAGAGAAATCTTTTGCTGTTGCTACAAATAATTCATAACTTTAAATCTGAAGGCAGATTTGTATTGGTAGAACTATATGTGCAGTCAGATTTTATGCTTCCTTTATTGGTACCCAAAGATTGGTTTGTAATTTATTGCTACCTTTGCTCTCTTGTGTTAGATGTCTGGAGAGAGGAAAGAAGGATCTGGAGTCATGATTTCTTTTCTAAGATTTTGGAAACTGTTTACTCACCCAATATCCTTTTGTTTGACTATAGCACTATAAGACTCTGAGAAAAAAAGTGTGTAAGGTAAAACTGCTGATGTGGCCTCAACCTAAGCATTATGAACAGTGGCACTATAATAACTTCTATGCAGCTAGTAAACCACTCCTCTACCAATCACAGGAAATACTCTGATGAAGCCGTAAGTCGCTAAGGTCTTTGAACTGGCTAAGGTCTCTTGACAATACATACTGTTTTCTCAGTTGTTTCTAGATAAAATTTCAGTGAGTTAATAGTTATTTATAATTCCAAGTTCAATAGAGCATGGAACAATGTTATATGATTTTAAACATCCTTTCTAATGATTAGAGGTTAGGATTATGTATTTAAAATTTTTGATATGTCATTAAAAAACATTTACCAGGGTAGGACTGAGGTAGCATATTTCTTCTTACGATTTCTTATGAATACTTCCCCAGAATGCCAATATATACAAAGGAAATGCTGACAGTTTTAAAATTTTTTATTGTAACTTTATCTATAACCATTTTAAAAGTAAATATTCTGCTTTCTAGTTGTCTTTGGCATTCACAGATCACAGTGAAATAGAGTCTTTTGTTGTCTACCTTTTGGGGACAGATATGCACAGACTTCACAATTCATAATTAGGTCCAAAATCTTACTCATGTGTTCAGGTAGTGAGGACAAGGGTTCTTTATGAGAAAAAGAGGCTTAGAAAGACTGTGTGAAATCTATGAATGTTTTAACAAAGATTGCTATTATTTACACTCCTGTAGGCAGTCATGTACAAATTTAACACGTCTACTTTTCTGTCTTTCACACACATGGCCCTGAGGGCCATGATAAACCTGAAGTAGACTCCGTGGCTGAAGCTCTCAGCCAGTAAGACTGCACATTCCCTGACGATGAGACTGGATTACATAATCACAAGGGGACCTGGCAAGTTAGCTCCCAGCTGCAGAATCTGTCAATAAAGACTTTTAATCTTCAACACATGACTACAGCTTTTCACACCAACAATTTTCTTTGTTAAGTTCCACCTTTTCACAGTGGAGGCATTTTTGTTCCCTGCTCTAGACTTTTGTTTGACGTGTGAATAAGATTCAGTGTTATCATGCCCTACAAGCCCTAGAGCTTGTGTAGCTCTTCGCTACTTCTTTTTCATAAAGTTCTATCAATCTGCTCTGTCTTCCCTCTGCAAAGTGTCTTCTCTATTATTCCTTATAGCCTTTGTACCTGCTCTTCCCTCTGTCAAGAAATCCTGCAGACATTTTCATGACTTGCTTCCTTACTTCATTCAACATCCCTCAGAAAGGCCTTCTCCCACCACCCGTTACACTCAGTGCCCTTATAGTGGCTTATTTTTATTCACTGCACTTTTTACTACCTGAAATTATCATTTATCACTTTATTTGTTTTGATCACCAGAATGATATCTTTCAAACAGGAACCTAGGGGTTTTTTTTTTTTTATTTGTTTGTTTGTTTATCCCAAGCATAACATAGTAGGCACATACACAACCTTGTCATACATACAAGGTCAGTATACACATACATACCTTGTCAGTATACACAACCGGATAAGATGGAGTGGGATGATACGGACTGGAAGGAGTTCAATTAGAATATATAATTAGCTTTCTGCATTTGCTGGTCATTGAGCTAACAAATGCAATGAATTTTATTACAAATCAAATTTGGATTCCAAATCCCAAATGCCTCTTCTTGTGTTATGAACCAGCAACTCCAAAAATCTCTGTATGTAAATGTCTGCTTGTCCCCTCTGGAGAGCTAAGGTAGGTTTAGGATTTTTCCTAATACAGCACTCCAGGCACCCACTGCAGTCAGAACTGATACAAGTTCTCTGAGAACATTGATTTTTGTCTCTTTGATTTATTGCTACATCACCAGAGCCCTAGAACAGTACTGGCACAGAGTAGGTACTCAGTAAATATTTGTAGACTAAGTGAATAAAAGATTTTCTATCTTTGACTTAGGTCTTTTGAATTTCAGGTAATGAAAGCATATTTTTTAAGGCAAGTTGTGATGCCTCCATACACACAAGAAATAGGAGTGAGGAGATAATACCTCACTTCACTTCCATTGTATCCAAAGTTATAACTGAGATAAAGGACTTCTGTCTATCCAGAGGGGCCAGGCCTCCCAGATATTCTGCCTGGGGAGTCTCTCAGCTCTCATCTTCTCCCACTTTATCTGATGATAGAGTGAATAAAGTAATCCTTCTAGGACAAAACCACACATGCACTTTGTTTTTCATAATTGCAACCACCTACTGCTCAATAATGACAGCAGCATAAGTGTTAAGCTCATGGATCTGATGTAATTTATATTGAATCTGATGTTTTGAGAATTATCTCTTATGAGGGGTATTAGCATATTTAAAGGACCGCAGTGCAGTATTTCATACATTTTCTAAATGCCCTTTATTTCAAATATTCACTGACTGCTAACAATCCATGTTGAAGAATAATGGCCCATAGTACACATTTTTTCAGCAAACTATTAAAAAAAGATATTAACGTAGAATTTCTGGAAATGTTGGTTGGATCTTGCTAATCAGATCTCCCATATGTTACTAATGTGGGGATTTATAAGCCCCAAAGTATATAAACAAATGAGTAGTTTTATTGATTAAAACAAAAAGAGGAGTGTTTGAAATTTTCTGTTTGTATTCCACCTAATATTGTGGTTTAAGTATCTCCTCTGTATAATGAATAACCTTAGATGCCAGGACAACTGACTATACTTCTTTGTGACCTGGTTTCATCATCTAAAATGTCTGATAACACTTACCTCATACAGTTTTTGTGAAGATCAAAGGAATTGATATACATAAAGCTCTTAGAAAAATGCCTGGCACTTAACGAATATAAATATATGTATTAGATATTGTAATTCTCATTATTACATACACATTCTAATCCATATTTAAGCTTTAATCAGTTTTCTGGAATTAAATCTATAGACTATGGATTTGTAGGAGGTAATTTTCTCTAAATTATATGTAATTCTGTTTCTTTGAGTATAACAAGTGTGAAATGAGAAGGAATAAAAAAGGATTGAGGACTGTTTTAAGAGCTACTCTAATTCTTCTCTAAACATATCATTTTGAAAAGAAAAATAATCTTATTTTCCATAATTATACTTAATTCAGAAAGTAAAACAAAGGATAAAAGAAATTCTGTAGCTTGAAATGTAGGAATGACACTCCTGGTGTTGTTTTCCTTAGTACATTTAAAGTATGAGAAATGAACTGTGCCATAAACCTATGATCAAAGAGTTCAAAAGTAGTTGGCAAATAGAGAATAAGAAAGAAAGGCATACCAGATTTGCCTGATGATTTCTAAAACTATATCTTCCCCAGGGATTCTTATATACCTTTGTGTGGGGTAGAGAATACTAGTATTAAGTGAAAACACACAAAAACGATGAGTATAACTCTTCAGCTGCATTTTCTGTGTCATTAGTGACAGTATAACATGGAGAGTGACTCCTACCACTGTGGTTTTTATTCAACTCTATTTCTGAGGCAGAAAACATAAATCAAACCCAAGGGGGGTATAGGAGTCTTTCTAATAAGTCATAAACATGCTTTAATATACAAACCAGCTACATAATTTGCAGGCCCCAATGCAAAATGAAAAGGCAATCTCTTTGTTAAAAAAATATGAAGTATTTCAATATGGCAATGGCAGAGTCTTAAACCTTAGAAGGATGCAACCCTTCTAAGTGTACAGAGACTGTGCAGGACATATAAACTATGAAACCAGCCATATTGGTACCATAATGATAAACACCTTGTAAGTAAATTGAACAGAAATCCTAGCATGAAAGACATCTGATCTTAAACTATCCTTGTGTAATATTAGCCAGTGCAATTTATCAGCTTATTAAATGAACCAAACTAGACATCACACAGTCATAAAGAAATGTATCTGGAACACTCTGGGCATTTATAATTTTAAAGGAAAAGTACAAAGGCAACCCAATACTCCTGATTCTCCTGTACATGCCTTAAACTGATTAGATAATATCTGCATACATGGTTTCCCTAGACGCAAATATTCCCTACATACATCCATGGAAGTATATTCTGAAAAGTGTGTTCTTAGTATTCCAACATCAGATTCATACTGGGTTCTTATAACTTTTCAGATTTCTGGGATTTTTCCTCAAATTTTAGAGACAAGATTTCTTGGGCTTGGTCTAGGATACTAAACTTTACACATTTTTAATGATATTTATCTATACCAAAGAAACCATAGATTCAGGGACTCAGGAAAATGATAATGAGGAAAAACAAATAAAGAACTAACCACAACTAAAAGAGTCTTAATGCTGATGCAGTATCTGAGTTTCCCAATATATTAGTGTGCTTGGTCTGCCATAAAATGCCACAGCTGGTGGCTCAAACATCAGAAATTTATTTTCTTACAGTACTGGAAGCTAGAAGTCCAAGATCAAGGTGTTTGCAGGTTTGGTTTCTCCCAAGGCTTCTCTTTTTGATGTGCAAGATGTATACCTTCTCACTGTGTCCTCACATGGTCTTTCCTCTATGCACAAGCATCCCTGGTGTCTCTCTTATGTGTCCACATTGGTCAGGTCACCAACCATATTGGCTTGGGGCCCATTTTAATGGCCTCATTTTTTAATTTAACCACTTCTGTAAAGACCCTATCTCCAAGAACGGTCACAGTCTGAGTATCCTGGGAGTTAGGGTTTCAACATTTGAGTTTTGGGAGGAAATAAATCAGCCCTTAACACCCAGGCACTCAAAATTCCTGTCAGATTAGAAAGACTTGAACCTTTCCTACTTTGCTGATTTACTCCCTTCTAAATTTCTCCTTTTTAATTTCTGGTGTCAGATCTTTTGGGACATTGGATCCAAGCTTGTTTACCTTTTTATAAAACTGTCCTAGGGTTGAACGTGTCTGTTTTCAGAACTTACATGTCTGTTTTCAGAACATGTCTATTTTTAGAACTACATATCTGTTTTCAGGACTAGCATAAGAATAATAGCTGGGATTCCAGGGACCTCTTTATAAACAATTTATATAAACTATTGGATGTGAGTGGGTAGATGTGTTCTAAGAGAATGTTTGGTCATAGTTTTGCTTCAGTCAACATCACTACTCTAATTTCACTAGGATAATATTGTAGTCCAACTCATAATGATGTGTGTTTTCTTTTGTTGGGATAATCTCAAAGACTCTCATACTATAACACACCCCTGCCTCCTGCTCTTTTGTGCTTTTGGACCTGTGGGAAACAGCTCAGTTAAGTATCTTGAACTCTTTTTGCCTGGCTTCCTTGCTGAATTTTAGTCTTAGCTTTGCATTTGCAAGCAGTGTGACCTTGGAATAAAATTTAACCTTCCTGTTTTCTCTCTAAAGTGAGAGTGTAGAATGTTAAGATTTTTCTGCAGCTAATTTTCTTGAAAAACCTGAGATCATGGAAGGTACTTTTCAGATTTACTCTTAGATGATCTTCTTCTAAAACTGAGAATGCTTAACAAATTTTGTAAATACACTTTCCTGGGCATAGACCATCTTTTCAAAGAACCGATGACAGTTAACTCATATCCATGGAACATAACTTTCTCTCCCCACACACAACATTCCCTATTTCTTTTTAAGATTTTATTTATTTATTTGACAGAGAGAGACACAGCGAGAGAGGGAACACAAGCAGCGGGAGTGGGAGAGGGAGAAGCTGGCCTCCCGCTGAGCAGAGAGCCCGATGTGGGCTCGTTCCCAGGACCCTGTGACCATGACCCGAGCCAAAGGCAGATGCTTAACAACTGAGCCACCCAGGCACCCCAACATTCCCTATTTCTTTTTCCTTTTCATTTACCTAATTACTTTAATGTATAAAATTTCTCTTCAGTGCCAGAAATCTAGAGCAGTCTGATTTTTCCTAATATTTTTCCTGTTATGGTAGATGTAAAACTTCCTATTTTCCCCCTTTCTGTCTGGTGCTCTTATTCGAAGATCTCCTAAAAATTATGGAGATTCCATCTGATTAGACTCTCACTGCTTGAACCAGGGGACTTTAAAATTTAGTGAATCAGAGGTCCTTTGCCCCCTCCTCTTCTCAAGTTTCTTTCATCCAGAGTCTGAAGTAAATCCTGTTCTATATCTGTGATTGATTTGTTTTGTTTGAGCACTGAAAAAGATGAATTAATCCTTAACCAATCAATCAATTAATTAATGTCATTTGTCCTTGATGATATTATTTATGATTTCCTCTTCCTTTCTTCCATCTCTTAGAATTCTTTAACTCGGTGGAAAATAGGATATAGCATTTGACAAATCTGATTCTTTATCTCCAGCCTCTTTTTTAAAAAATATTTTTTTTATTTATTTATTTGAAAGAGAGAGAGAACATGAGCAGGGGGGAGGGGCAGAGGGAGAGGGAGAAGCAGACTCCCTGCTGAGCATGGAGCCCAATGCCTGGCTCAATCCTAGGACCCTGGGATCGTGACCTGAGCTGAAGGCAGATGCTTAACCAACTGAGCCACCCAGGTGTCCCTATCTCCAGCCTCTTTAGAAACTATAGGGAACATACAATTGTATAATATGTCTCGTCTAATATCTGGTTTTATGCATGTTATTTGTCATGGAACTAATAGTATCAAATATTTGAACTTTCTTTCACCAAAGAAAATCAAGAGCTTCTGTGGCCACATTGGGAAACCTTTGACATAAATCAATTTATGCCTTAGACAAAAAAAAAAAAAAAAAAAAGTAATATGTGTATACATATTCATATACATGAGAAGATTTTGTCTGTCTAAAAGACTTTGTTTAATATAAGAACCCTTCCATTCTGGGCGCCTGGGTGGCTCAGATGGTTAGGTGTCTGCCTTCAGCTCAGGTCATGATCCCAGGGTCCTGGGATCGAGTCCCACATCGGGCTCCTGGCTCGGCAGGGAGCCTGCTTCTCCCTCTGACCCTCTCCCCTCTCATGCTGTTTCTCTCTCGCTCGCTCTCTAAAAAAATAAATAAAATCTTTAAAAAAAAAAAAAAAGAACCGTTCCATTCTACCCTAATTTACTGTACTTCCTAGATTAATAAATAATGTCTTTTTAGGGAAGCCACCCAGGCTCAGTTGGTTAAGCATCTGCTTTGGCTCAGGTCATGATCTCAGGGTCCTGGGATCAAGTCCCTCATCTAGCTCATTGCTTAGTGGGGAGCCTGCTTCTTCTTCTGCCTGCTTCTCCCTCTGCTTGCTGCACGCCTGCTTGTGAGTCCCCTCCTCTGGCAAATAATTAAAATCTTTAAAAAAAATGATGTCTTCTTAATCTTGTGGTTTGGTGACATTTCCAAGGCCATAGGGCATTGTTTAACTTGACTGTAATGGATTGTTTCTCTCTCCGCCTCCATATTTATCTATATCCATCTATCTCTATCTTTCCCTATTCCTCTATTTCCTTTTCCCATTTCTTGGAAAACTTCAAAAATAAATCAGATAAAGTGCTGCCAGTATTCTTGCATACTAGAAACTCTAGAGATAAAATATTAAGAATTTTAAAAAGAATAAGAAAAATTAGTTTTTGTTTCTTGAGCTTTAAAAATGTTGGCTCCGTAAGGAATTGTTCCTGCTAAAATTTCAACTAAGAAATATAATTGAATAATATCTTTGTTCACTAGTTAAAATAAGAGCTCTAGTTCCAAGATAAGGAGATATTTTAAACATTATTTTGTAAGTTTAAAAATACTGAACATAG
This sequence comes from Mirounga angustirostris, assembly GCF_029215605.1. NCBI lineage: Eukaryota > Metazoa > Chordata > Mammalia > Carnivora > Phocidae > Mirounga > Mirounga angustirostris. The sequence continues at coordinate 50,143,638 of NW_026991709.1, read as the reverse complement.
GAGTTTATAAATTTAGAACATTTATGTGTAATAGTCACAATAAATAGGTGAATCTATGAAAATTTAAAGTGAGTTAATGATTATGGTTTAAAGACCATTTTTTGTCTTTCTTTCACTCATTTAACTGCATAAAACTAAAGCCAACATGGTATATTAGGTTATGGGAGACTAGGATTAAACTCTTTAAATTTAAACTTTCTAAATTCTTGTATTGGTTCTATAAGTCATTTAAGTTATCGTTTTCACATATTAAGATTATAAACATATAAAATTAACTGAATAAATTTATAATTTGCAGATTTTTAGTTAACTTTAAGATCATGACAAATTTTAAATTCAGTAAGGTAATAAAGAATATTTGGGTAATACTTTTGGTATAAAACTTTGGTCACTAAAATTAGTTCTTATACATTTTTAAATAGTTAGGGATTCACAGGTATGGAAATGACTTTCTATAATGTTGGTTATGAAGGAGTTTTTACCATTTTGAAATTTGTAGAGGTGATATGAAATGCGTGCCTCTGAATAAAAACAACTGCATAGTTCTTGGTTTCCTGTCTCCAGTTTTGTGTAACAGGAGGAAAAAGTTGGTTACTTTGTTAAAGGTGATAATTAATATGATTGAGAATGTTCTAGGTATAGTAGTTACAGAAAAATGTGAATATCCATAAAAGTTAATGAATATGGTATAGCGGTTTATTTAGAGAATGTTACATTTAATTAGGATTGCAATTTAAATATAATATATACATTGTATTACTATGTCAATAAAGTCAATTAAGTTTAAAGTTAAATGTAAAAGTTCTAATTGTATCTACTTATGTAATAACATATTTGTATATGTCTAGGTATATACATAAAAGTAGATTAGGATTAGTTAAAAAGCTTATGAATAGTAAAAATCAAATTTAAAAAATAAAATATCCTAAAAAGTTTAACAAAATTAGTTGAATATTAGGAGGGTTATTCATAAAGAATATTTATTAATATTTTTTCTCCAAATTTTTCCATGAATGATGGGGGGAAAAATAGAAAAAAATTTAGATTTTCCTCTGTGAAGTGGTCAATTTATTCTATACCCAGACCACAGAACTTCTTATCAAAATATTTTGTTAACTATTTCTCCTTGACAGTCTCATGTATCATTTTTATGTCTCTATTTTTGAAAAAAAGTTAAATGCTTAATAATCCATTTTACTTGTAATTTGTTTTTTAAATATTGCCTATAACTATTTGCTAACCTTAAAAAATTATGACTGACTTTCAAGTATTTTCTCCCCTCTCAGTTCTTTTTATTTTTTAAGATTTTATTTATTTGCGAGAGAGAGGGCACGAGCGCGGTGAGGGGCAGAAGGAGAAGCAGACTACCCACTGAGCAGGGAGCCTGATGTGGGGCTCAAGGACCTGGGATCATGGGATCCTGGGATCATGACCTGGGATCATGACCTGAGCCAAAGGCAGACGCTTAACTGACTGAGCCACCCAGGCCCCCCTCCCCTCTCAATTCTTGACGTTTCCTTTTTCAAACTCCATCCTCAATTCAGAATCAAAAAAACAGTAAAACAACCTTTATAGCTAAAACTGTCTTTGAATTATCTGGAATAGCCATCAGATAATCCAAATATTTGATCCTTTGCCTGGTAAAAGAAAGAAAAAACAAAAATAATAAAGTTTATCTTGGCATTCTCTGTTAATTAACCAAAAGTCACTTTAAAAGTCCTTTTATTTACCAAATTTAGGATGAAAGAGGAAAAAAAAACTGATATATCAAGACAACTTTAGTCTTTATAGATTTAATATGTAAAATATGTATTACTATGTATTATGGCTCGAAGACTATGTGCTTTCAGGTTAAAAGAAACATTTGCTATGGGAATCCCAAAGACTGTCTACCATTTAATTTTGTTTCTAGGTTTACACAGCTTGTCAGTCAGGAGAGTCAAGTATCCATCAATACATGCTTTTGGCCCTGGAGTTTGGCCAAGGATCCTGACTGTTTAGAAATGATCTTATTCTTATCGTAGTCATGGACTACATACTTAATGTGTGTTATACAGGAGGAGAGGGCTTCATTCTTTTCCATTCTGGTAATACTTGCTCACATAATATATCAGCACTAATTATCCTGGGCCTGATGACCTGGATGACCTTTCTCCATTTTGCAGTCCTTTGATGTCAAGTGACTACTGGTGGTTGTCTCATGTAGATATTAACACTGAAAAGGATGCATGAACTCAGAGTGCTTTCTCAGTCCCTGTGATAGACTTCCCATGATGCATGGACTGTATTCATTTAATTCTGCTGCTTCCCTTTTTAACAGTTGTTAAAAGCTGCTTAGAAATGGTAATGGTGAAATATGAATAAATATTTTTCTTTCCTGTAAAAAGCTTAGTGCTTTCACATACTTTTTCCAACCATACCCCACTCTTGACAAGATGCCTATCAAGCAGGTGGATAAAAGTCAATTTTGACTTTCTATTTATTAATTGAAAGTGATCACTCAATTCACATATCTACCATATTTTTAAAAAACTGATTACTAATCTTTTTAAACCTATTATACTGGGATGAATCACTGCTCATTCAATCACTACAGACTTAAAGGTCAAAGCTGCTGTTTTATTCAGCTCCCAAGAGCTGAACCATTTCACTCTTTTTTTTCTGTAATTTTAGCTGTTGTAATTATGTGTTCATGCTGAGTAAAGGGCAGAGTGGAGCTTTCAACAGATCAGGTGCCCATCACTACTAGCATAGTACTCTGAAGCTGTTTTTTTGTTTGTTTGTTTGTTTTAGTATTTATTGTGCATGTGAGTGTGTGTATGTTTTTCCTGAGGGATCATTCAGCAAGTCAGCAGGTCTGTGTTTGTTACTAATTATTTTTCCCACTTCAGTTTCCTTCTCCATTCCCATTCCATTAAATCAGATACCAATTAATACATACATTTTGCTGTTACTTCCTAAATGGAAAATTTCTACTCTGTGATCTAACTTTTCAGGTTACAGGGAAGTTAAAGGTATTTATTTTGTTTTGTTGAAAAAAAAATCACATTGGAAGATCCATTTGATCTAGATGGGAGTGATTTTTCTTAAGATCTGAAAGCTTATGCCACTCTGAGAAGTCACATAACATCAAGGAAAAGCCTAATTTGAGTGAACAGTGTGGTACAATAAGAAAATCAGAAATGTAAAGTGCTTGGGTTCTGCCTTTAAGACAAGCCTATGATAAAGATTTTGGCTTGTTTTAGACACCATCAGTTTGCAGAATGCACTTATGTATTGTCCGTTGCTACCTGACTTTCTCCCTTTATTTCCTTTTGTGGTAGTCGTCTACTTTATGTACTATAGATTCTGGTAGGCTTTGAATTATTTGCCATACCATATGCAAGCTCTTGAAATCTTCATTTTTCATGCAGACAACACAAAGTTATCAGCAAACCTTTTAAGAGATTAAATAAAGGTATCATCTATTTAAAACATCAAAGTGGAAAATTCCAACAAAAATCTATCCTTATGTACCACCAGCTTCAAATCCTGAATTTTTCCCCTAAGCACATATTATTTTTTACTCTTTCAAAGGCCCTCATATTGTAGGGACTCTGATATATTCAAATAAAACTTCATGAAAATAATACTTTACACCTTTTCACTGCTATACCACAAGCAGACAGGCCCAGATGGATATATGAGTTTTGCACTAAGAGTTTATAAGTTGGTTATCTTGAACGAGAAATACATTCTCCCACAGAGAGTGGGGAAATAAAAGTTCAATAAAGCACTTAGATCTCCAGGCTAGCTCATAAGAGCAAAATGTAACTGAAGATGAAGTTCCTCTGTTATTTAAGCTTGGTGCCTACTAAAACTACCTGAGCATCAGAATTTACATTTATTTTTTTTTATTTTTTATTTTTTTAAAAGATTTTATTTATTTATTTGAGAGAGAGAGAATGAGAGAGAACACATGAGGGGGGGAGGGCCAGAGGGAGAAGCAGACTCCCTGCCGAGCAGGGAGCCCAATGCGGGACTCGATCCAGGGACTCCAGGATCATGACCTGAGCCGAAGGCAGTCGCTTAACCAACTGAGCCACCCAGGCGCCCTACATTTATTTTTTTTAAAGATTTTATTTATTTACTTGACAGAGAGAGAGAGCACACACAAGCAGGGAGACCAGCAGGCAGAGGGAGAGGGAGAAGCAGGCTCCCTGCTGAGCAAGGAGCCCGACATGGGACTCCGTCCCAGGACCCCGGGATCATGACCCAAGCTGAAGGCAGACACTTAACCGACTGAGCCACCCAAGCACCCCCAGAATTTACATTTAGAGCTTACCTAAATAAATAGATTTACCACCCTTACTCTTATAACTCACTATTTGTAGAGGATTGTTTGATATAACTTGGATTAAAAAAAAACTCAATAGTTTAATGTGAAATATATTGTATGTAAGAAAGAGTATATATAATATAATATAAAATGTATCTATTTTTTTTTTTAAGATTCTATTTATTTATTTGACAGAGAGAGACACAGCGAGAGAGGAAATACGAGCAGGGGGAATGGGAGAGGGAGAAGCAGACTCCCTGCTGAGCAGGGAGCCCGACGCGGGGCTCAACCCCAGGACCCTGGGATCATGACCTGAGCCGAAGGCAGACGCTTAACGACTGAGCCACCCAGGCGCCCCTAAAATGTATCTATTTTTGAGAAAGTTAAAACCAGGATGAAATTAATTTCCTTGCAGTCACCACTTAGGTTAAGAAATAGAGCATTATTATTTTGGGGGGACACTCCATATACAACTATCCTCAACCTGTCCTTTTTACTCCTGCCCTGTAAAGTAACAGTTGGCCTGAATTTTGTCATAATCTTTCTTTTTGCTTTTCTGGATAGTGTTAGCAAGCTCACATGTATCTATATAGATAAGTGGTTAGATAGGTATTTTTGCCTTTTTTTAAAGTTATGCAAATGGAAATATATTTGAAGTGCTTTTCTGTGACTTGATTCTTTCAGACAGCATTGTATTTTTCAGATGTAGAGACACTTTTGAACTGTAAATCATTCATGCTCAGTGCCATAAAGCATTCCACTTTATATGGCAAAATATATTCATTCTACTACTAACAGTTATTTGGGTATATTGCATTTTATTTCAGAAGTCATTGCTAAACTCTTCAAATTGTGTGCTTAATCTGCAAGTCCTTATGTGTTGTTTATATAGATAATTTTTATTAACAATGGTAGTTAAATTTCTATTTTTGAATCATTTCCCATTTAATTTATTTCCCTTATTACACTGACTAGTAATTTGTTTAATCCACATTTTCTAGAAAGCAGAGACTGAGGCAATAGTTATATACTGGTTTTGCAATCTTAAAATTGAAGGAAATGTAATCTTAAAAGTGAAGGAAAAGAAAGAGGACGCAGGAAAGGAGGGAAAATAATTACAAAATAGTATGCTACCTGGGGTGCCTGGGTGGCTCAGTTGGTTGAGTGACCGATTTTATTTCAGCTCGGGTCATGATCTCAGGGTCATGAGATCAGTCCTGCATAGGGTTCTGCTCTGCTCTCAGCCAGGTGTCGGCTTGGGATTCTCTCTCTGTCCCTATCCCTCTGCCCCTCCCCCCCATGCGTGTGCTCTCTTTCTCTCTAAAATAAAATAAATCTTAAAAAAAGAGTATGCTACCAGGGCGTCTGGGTGGCTCACTTGGTTGAGCATCTATCTGCCTTAGGCTCAGGTCATGATCTCAGGGTCCTGGGATGGAGTCCCACATTGGGCTCTCTGCTCAGCGGGGAGCCTGCTTCTCCCTCTGCCTCTACTGCTCCCCCTGCTCGTACGCTTGCGCGCTCTCTCTCTCTGACAAATAAATAAATAAAATCTTTAAAAAAAATAATAAAAAATAGTATGCTACCTACCTGTTAACAAAATTAACATTATTAAATTAATATTTTAAATTAAGTTAAAACTTTTGTTAATAACATCAAATTGCTTTGTCATATAGGAAGTTTCTGAATAGACTATATGTAATCATTGCCTCTTACAGCAAGTACTTTGTCAACAGAGAGAAGGGAGTAGCATTTATCTGCCATCTCTGAGTCTTCCTTTGTCATATTGTCCCATAGGGCATTAACTCTTTTAAACTTTCAAGTTGTGTTACCAGACATTTCTAGGAAGCCTTTTTCTGGAAGCCAGATTTTCTGCCCTGTGCTCTGTGATTTCATATGGCTCCAGATATAGCAGGAGAGACTAGAACTTCCATGGATGCAGCCCATTTGATCCTAGGTGTGAAATCTCCCATAACTCCTGTCCCAGCTGACACAATAAACATCTAATCCTGGGAAGGAAGGATAGTGGCAGCCAGTGGAATTAAGGGACAGGAGGATGGCAGTGACCCATTGAGCAAGTGGTGAAGATGGAGAAGTTACATGGGGAAGAGGTGGTGGGAAGAAGATGAGATTGAATGATTTGTATGCAGATTATAGTGGAATAGGAATCATGGTGATCCCAGATATCTTTTTATTTTCTCTGACCTGGGAAAGGGTTTGAACCCTTGCCATATGTGTTTTGCTTTTGCTTTGCTTTAAGCCAAGGAAATTCCCATTTATTTTTATTTACTAAAAATTTTATTTGAAGTCATGAATGTTAAATCATATCTTAAAAATCTATTTAAGTAGCTTTTCCAGTCAGAGGACCCTACCACTCAGGTAGACAGTGACCTCCTGTGCACTTGAAGGGTGGAAGAACCAACAACATCCTTTACCAACTGACCATGGCACTCCCCAGGGGTGGAGGTGGGCATGTCTGTAGTCTCTATGGCCTTGGCTGGGCCTCTTTTCCCCACAAGAAGTGAGACCAAGAAGCCTGCAGGACCTAAGTAAACATCAATAAGTGTGCTGGCTTCCTGGGGAACCCCCCAAAATTTATTTAAATAATTATATTTTTCTCTTTTGAACAAATGGGATATGTTTGAAAGCAATATCTTTTATGTTTTTTTCTATAGATTAATAAATGTTATTTACTAATATTTTGTTTAGAATTTCTTAACCTTTCCTTCATATTTTGCCAACACCTTACTGGTGGGATTTAGATCATCATTCCTCAGATGGTTGAGCTCTGAGTTTTCTTGCCTTTATTGAGTTCATACCAACTTAACTGCTCCTCTCAAGTTGATCTGAGCCATTTATATTCTGCAAGTTTTCTGTTTCCTATAGAGAATTACATTCCAATAGTTCCAGCATGTTCTTTTACTTCTTTCACATGATTTATCTCTTTGACTAGATTATAAATTAATGGAATTCACAGAATGTAGCACAAAAAGCAGGCACTTCAGGGGCGCCTGGGTGGCTCAGATGGTTAAACATCTGCCTTCGGCTCAGGTCATGATCCCAGGGTCCTGGGATCGAGTCCCACATCAGGCTCCCTGCTCCTTGGGAGCCTGCTTCTCCCTCTGCCTCTCTCTCTCTCTCTCTGTCTCTCATGAATAAATAAATAAAATCTTTAAAAAAAAAAAAGCAGGCACTTCATTTATTTAAATAAAAAAAATAAATGTTTGATGTGAAAAGAGATATGAAAATAAATTTGAGCATAGTCAAAGGCTGATGAAAGAATTACCGAAGTATTAGATAAAGACACTGATTTGGCCATTTCCTTAAAGGAATGAGGTGATGGCTTTTGTGTTTAGTGCAATGGTAATGGTAGCTGAAAATGTTGCTTATGGGGTAATTTTCAAGTTGGCAAAAGCTATCATTAAGAGTTGCAAGCATAAAAAGTGAAATTACCTTGCCCGTTTCTCATATTCTTTTACTACATATCTCTGTGCAGTAGTCACAGTAGGTATGATAAAACATAGGTATCAGCATTGGGAAAGTGAAGTACACACCATATTGAGTGGCATCATTTGGAAAGAAAGAAAACAAATCAGAGAGGAGAGTTCCATTTATGCTGAACAGTAGGAGCAAACCCTCTCTCATGGACTTTCCATGCAAATAATCCATGAACAAAGAGAGGCAAAGATGGGCTTGATTATACTTTTCTCTCACTCCTACTGAATCTTTTTCATTAAGTACACTGTGTGTGTGTGTGTGTTTGCACGCATGTGTGTGTGAATGATGTAAATTAACAACCTTCTCATCAACAACCAAAGAATAATTCTAAAAATATTTGAAAAAAAAAATTCATTGGTATATCTAAACATCCAAGAGTTCAACACATTGCCAACATGTGTTAGACACATTTACCTTTAGTTTAACTGATCAAATAAAAAAATTCTTAGGGAATACACTGCTGTCATGATTTGACTCTTTTTCTAGAACAGAAAAAATAATCAAGAGAAAGTGTACTGTGGAAATGTTAATACATAAAACCATCAGTGAATAAAGAAGTCATCTGGCAAAAACTACAATTGAATGATAATGAAACAAGAAGAAGGAGGAGAAATATAAAGCCAGCTTTATCAGATTACATTAACAGAAAGCTCCTAGGAAAGGAAAAAATATTTTAAAAATCATATTGCAGGTTTTATTGAACAGTTTTTCAATTTCTCCTATTTGATATAGGTAAATCTTCTAAAATTCAATGAAATGTTTTATTTTATGGTGATTTCTTTTTTTTTCTTCTATATTTGACGTTTAAATATAAGAATTTGGATTATTTATATTGTACTGACATCTGGTGGACCTTGGCCTTGATACAACTAGAAAAGAAGCAATGATTGGAAACATCCATCAAGGTCCATTGAACAAATCTATGGTAGCCTTCAAGTCATACACTAAATCAAACAAGGGTGAGAATATTATTTTAGCTTCTATCAACATCTCCTTACTTCACTTTAAAGGGAAAGTTTGAACAGCTCTTGGCCACACAATGAAGCCACTTTAATACTTAGCACTTCAGTAATGCCTATTTTTTGTGATGGTATTTAGGAGATTATTACATAAGAAACCTGACGCCTTCTTATTTCTTGAATCCCAGGAATTTTCTGTGATGGTATTTCTTCTGCTCTGGACATACTTAGAAATAAATATGTAGATATAGATAGATACAGATATAGATAATATATGTATCTGTATATACATATATGCATGGAACTATATACATATATATCATAGATATTAAAGATATACAGGTATTGCATATGTGTTATAGATAGATATATATCTATAGTATATATAATAGAACTTTTGCCAAAGAACTTGAATGCAATTCAAGTGTGTGGGAAATGAAGGGATATTTACAAGCTTCAAAATGAGCTGACTGTCTTTGATCCAATTTGGTGTTGTTCAGTTGACAAAATTTAGTCTAGATTTGTGGGCTCTATCCCCTTTGAAATAGTGCAAAAATGCAACCTGATAGAATAGGAAAATTAAGGTAAAAGAACATTTTTTTAGATAACCAAAAGCTACATGAGAAAATGACTTTCCTGAAAATAAAAATTTTCACCCTATTTTTCTTTTAGTCAGACTTCTGGGACCTGCCTTGCATATCTATGAAAGCTAGAAGGAGACTAAGCCAGGGAAATTCATCCCAAAAGCAGTTATATTTAAGAAAGCCTTTTATTATTTTATGCTATTTCATCCCAAAGGATTTCTTTTGCTGTTTACAAGTCATACAGGAAGAAAAGAGCATATATTTTTTAAATTTTATTATGTTATGTTAATCACCAAACATTACATCATTAGTTTTTGATGTAGTTTTCCATGATTCATTGTTTGCGTATAACACCCAGTGCTCCATTCAGTATGTGCCCTCTTTAATACCCATCACCAGGCTAACCCATCCCCCCATCCCCCTCCCATCTAGAACCTATTTTTTACACGGTAATGAAAAGTAAATTTCTAACCATGTTATATGCTTTTTCAATGCTATTAGTATTCCATTATAATTGAATTACTAGTCCAAGATACTATTGTCAAAGTTATGTATGAGAAACCTGTCTGTGCATTTTATCCTGACTCTTGACTCGCTTGTCCCATCCTCTCTGTTTATATGGAATGGAAGTAATAACTTACTATACATTATACTCCTGAATACTCATAGGTACTCAGAACAAGAGCATAATTGTAATTAACTCCATATCTGAAAATACAAAATTACTGAATGAGAAAGTTGTTTAGTAAGATATATATCACAAGACTGCCAAGTTAATATATATTATAGTATCTTTTAATCTTAAGAATTCCAAATAATTTTGAAAATGAAATTTCTGGGTACTTACCTAGCAAGACTTTAACAGAGTTCAGACGTAATTCACCATGATGAGAAAAAGATATCAATAGTTCAATGTTCACAGGAGATTGCTAGGGGAAATAGTTAATTCAATTGAGTGAACATACTTAAATGGTGTTTTGGCCAATGAAATCATCCTTGTAAAGTGTTACAAACTTAAGCATTTATGTATATATGCATATATACATTAATACATAAGCTATATATGAATATCAATATGGGATAGCTCATACATAAAACCTACATTTGGAAATTGCTTGGTTAATTTCATTAATGGAAAAACCACTTTGGGCTAAATAATGGAATTAGAGATGATAGGTTGATTGCATTAATCAGGAAGTTGCAAATTTGTTCCATCATTATACTTTTTGTAACTACAACTTTGTGTATTAATATACTGATATAAACTCAGTTTTCTTTTATCTCATATAATCAGTTCAAAACTATAGTGCTATTTATCTTCATTGAAATGGCCATTTTATTGTTTTATTGCTTTCCATTCCAATGCTTCTAGATATAATTGTGACAATTCTCTTCTTTTCATTTATATTATTCATTTTTTATGAAAAAACCCTATTATTATACTGCTTTTTGCTCAAATATAAACTACTGAGATATTATTAACAATGTTGGTTTTAGGAAAATAGAATCTAGTGAACACTTTTCAAAAGCCGTCCCAGGGCATTGAACAGGTGTTAGTGAGAGATAAAAGGCACTCATAATCATAACTGTTTATCTCTTCTTAAACAAGCAAACAAACAAACAGACATGCAAACTATGTGTACATGTGTATTCTTTTGTCAGATTGTTGTGGTTGTTAAGACTGAAAGCACAAGTTCATACTAGTATATATGAAGAAGAAAAATCGTCATTTATTCCTACATTAAGATTTTACTTAGGGAAAGAAATGGGGGATAGCTACATTGTTGTCCCTCTGAATACTCATATTATTTAACCAAGTTACACTAGGTGGTTACACTAGGTTAGACCATCCGTTTTAACTGGCATCAATGACTCTATTCTCAAAAACTGTCTAAATCTATGTGAATTGGACAAAATGTCTTTACTATGAAGGGTTATATATTGCTCAAAAAATATTTTTCAGAGGCTCATAGCACATTAAGTCTCACTTTACAATTGAAAAAGTGAAATTTAGTGAAATTAATTATCACATTACATACAGATAGTGACTTCAAGGACATGGTTGGAATATCTTGAATGTTCTTACTGTAGGTGCCTTCATATCACGAATTGACTCTTAATCATACATATCTGGTGCAAGTTACATCATCATTACATGAAATTCACTTAAAAATAGGGTCAAAAGCAAAGATAAACAAGCACTTTAGCAAAACAAGCACATAACAGTAATTATAGATTGCTTCTGGTTGCACTAAAAATTCAAGGAATTGTTTATCCCTGCCCTTTTTTGAAAGGTTGATAGATGAGAGACACATCCTACCTTTACTGGCAGAAGCAGATTAAGACGGTACCAGCAGGCGGCTAGCGAAAATGTAGTTTGAAAGCTCAAATTTCAAATCAGTAGCTTTTGACCATACTCTAATCATAGTGGCATAAATTAAGCCTGTGTGAAAGTTGAAAATGTAAGAATATGATATTTATCAGATAATTGCCAAGCTTTCTCTCAATCATCCTTTGCGCGGGTAGCATGCACAATATTAGACATTAATGCTAATAAATCCTCAGCAAAAAAAAGTAAATTTCCTAAACTGTATCTAATATAGTATTTGACCACCATAGCTAGAGCATGATGTCATAATACCATCACCCAGTGAACTTTGCAGGTAGCTATTAGCCAAAATTAATGGATAAACCAGATAAGCTAGGTTGCAAGGTTATGTTGTTCAGTGTGAATTATCCCGTTTTGCTCCACCAGCAAAAATATATTTCCCCTCTACCACTTAGCTGGATCCTGTTTCCTAAAAGAAAATATATATTAAATAATCAGTTTTGCATTCCTATTTATAACCAACACAAATATAGAATCCAGACTGCCATCACTTGGCCTTTATATCTTCATATTACCCACTTTGTGTTGGTGCATGATCTAGATTTTTTTAAACAATAAGCCTAAATCCATTATAATGAGGATAGCTAGCTGCCTGACATGTTGAGGTGGAAGAATGCAATGAAAGGAGTCAGGACTACCTATAAAATCCATCTTTAAACCTTGCAGCTGTGTTTATGTGAATGTCTGATCACTGAGATTGGACATTGAAATAAGTGACTATGATGAACTAATCTAAAACCAAGATCAGATATTCAAATCAAACCATTTGCATTTAGTTTTTAGGTCATACAAATAAAGATGTTTTCCACCATAGGCAAGGTAAAACATACCCTTCCACTTTCCTAAACATTTAAATCTAGTGCAAGGAATTGCCTTATTGACAGGAGTAGGAAAGAATATTAAAAATAATCCTGGGTTAATTAACATAACTTATCACACACTTGGTTTTCTCCTTTGCTAAATAAAAATAAAGTATGTCTTGACCTACTTCCCAGGTTTTGCTAATAATCAAATTGGTAATGGTAATAGTTATCTATTATTGTATAAGAAGTTAATACATACTTACTGACTTACAGCAACACACACCTGTATTATCTCACAGTTTCCTTGGGTCAGGAATCCAGACATGACTAAGATGGATCCTCTGCTTCAGGGTCTTTAACAAGGCTGCAAAGTGTCACTTAGGGCTGAGATCTCATATAAAGATACAAGTGGGGAAGGATCTGCATCCAAACTGTGGTTGTATGTTGTGGCTGTTGGTAGGCCTCAAATTCCTTGAAGACTGTTGGACTGAGGGCCTCAGTTCCTTGCCACTTGTTGATTGGAAACCACCCTCAGTTTCTTTACAGATGGGCCTCCCCAGTGGCAGCTTGCTTCATCAAAGCCAGTAGGGGAGAGCAAGATAGAATTTACAACTCTTATAGCTTAATCACAGAAGTAACATCCCATCACCTTTGCTATAACATATCATTTAGAAGCAAGTTTTTAGGCAGACCAACATAGGAGACTGGGATCACTGAGGCTGCCTTAGAGTCTGTCCACCACGGCAATCTAGGTAAAAGTACTGTGTAAGCTTTTAGAGACTCAAAATATAAATTTTTAAAACTGTATTTCTGAGTAAAATTATCTTTACTCAAGCATGTTTAGTAGCAAAAGAGCTCTAAATATCCAAATCTCTTAATATTTCCACTAATGAAGTTATTTTTCATTATGTGGACATTTTGATCTTCATAACAAGGAATGAAATATCTACATTTTATAGCATAATAGTTCAATATGTTTGCTTTGGTGTCAGACAATGGGTTGGAACTTTGACTCTATCACTTACTAACAGTGTGGTCTCTGGCAATTTACTAAACTCTGAGTCTCAGCCTCCTCATCTGTAATATTTTACTGTAGATATTTTTCATAATTAAATAAGACTTGTTAAGCACTGAGAAGTAATTTAAAATGTTTTTATTATATTTTTAGTAGTAGTGGTATTATCGTTAGTGTAAATACTGCTGCTATTACTGTATATACTTGTCACCATAGACAGATTTGTGACAGTGGAAAAAAAAAAAAGAAAGAAATTATTTGCATTTTCTGCACTTCTGAATCTTGATTCTCTTTCTGCTTTCATGTTTAATGACACAATTCACATTTAACATAAAGGTGAATAATTATAGCACACATTTCGTATTTTTGAAATTTGAACTGGTAATGAATATAGAAGTAATGCTTTCTGTTAGTGGTACCCATAACAGGCCATTTAATTATTAGCTAGAACTGCCAACTTAGAGTGGACTAGAATGAGCTCATCTGCTCTCAGCCATACCATCCTTCAAGGCTGAGTTAAGCCAGACCTCAATCTTTAGATATTCATGAACAGCCCAGGCCTCAGTGACCTTTCTTTATGAATTTTAAATGTACTCATAGCCTGTTCTATAGAATTTAATATCTAAACATGTAATATATCTTCTACAATAAAGGACAAATTCTTTGAAAGTATATCCATGCCTGTTTTACCTTTATAATTTTCAACACTGCTTAGCATAATGATAATAAAATTGTGTACTATATAAGTACTTATAGATTATACCACTGAAATGTCTAAATGTAGCAAGTAATTAAAATCAAAACAAAATCCAAACTTGGCTTAAACATTATTGGGAATTGATTGAGTCATCTATCTGGAAAGTCCAGAGGTTAGGCAGGCTTCAGGGTTTATGGGTTCAGAATGCTGATGTTATCAAGGACTCAGTTTTACCTTTCCAGCATTTCTAGCAAGAATTCTAAAGTTTACCTTGACATTGGTGTGGAAGGGAGTGTGTGTGTGTGTGTGTGTGTGTGTGATTTAGTTCAATCTAGTTTTTTTTTTTTTTTTCCCCCTTGGAGCTAGCATTAAGATCTAAACTTGTCACTGTCAATAGAATGTTCTGCAATGATGGAAATGTTCTATATCTGTGCTGCTCAGTGTGACAGCTACTAACCATATGTGGCTATCAAGCATGTGAAATGTGCCTAATGTCTTTTATTTTATTCAATTTTAGTCAATTTAAATTTAATGGACACATGTAGCTAGTGGCTACTACATTCATAGCACAGATCTAAAGCATGTAAAATACTTGAAGAAGGAAAACACTCAAAAATCAGGAAATATTTAGGGAGAACTGTAGGGAAAATGGATTATGGCTGAACAACCAATGATACTCAGTAAATTTACTGAAAATGGATTGTTTCAAACAAATCAAAATTCATGATCAATTGGTAAGAACTGAGAAACTAATCACCCTGTAACATCAATATTCTATAGCTAATGCTTTCAAAAATAGGTTATAAGCATATACAAATCATTTCTATTTCCATGTAAAAACCTGTGTCTTACTACCTCACCCAGTCAAATGTAAATTAACCAAAACATGGGATACTTAACCTCTGTCACTGTAGTTAAGTAATTCTGGCATAGTAAAATACAGAAAATGTTATTAATTATTTGGTAAATTTAAGATATGAAATTAGGTTCCCACATGTCAGCTATCTGGATTCATCTGTGTTCATCAAATGAACTTGATAAATGTGAAATTGTCCTTTTGCTTTGTACTATATTTGAAAAGCCCTGGTAATTACACGCTTGTTGAGGAGAAAAAAAATGTTTTGGTTTGTGTGCGTATGTTCAATTTTTGTGCTGAATTTATTATAAAAATAATTGAGGTATAAATTTGCCTCAGTGACAGTGGCTGTGAAAGGTGACTCTGAATTATTTGGCTTAGAACTATTAATGATTAAAAATGTCAACCTTAATGTTGCATTAATGTAGTATTTAAATTGAACTCTTTATAAAATTTAATCATGGCATCATGTGGATTGGCAAGTTCAGGTGCAGAGGGGTCATTTGGAATTTAAACAGATCTGCATTTGACAGGTTGCACAATGCTTTTCCAGTGTATGTTGAATTTCTCCTTTAATCTCCACATATTTTACTAAAAATTGAGCTTGAATCTCTTGTGGAAATAAGCACTGTTTTAGTTCTGCATCTTATAATGACAATAAGGCGTATATGGCTTTTTTTTTTTAAGATTTTATTTATTTATTTGACAGAGAGAGAGAGACAGTGAGAGAGGGAACACAAGCAGGGGGAGTGGGAGAGAGAGAAGCAGGCTTCCCGCTGAGCAGGGAGCCCAATGTGGGCCTCGATCCCAGGACCCTGGGATCAAGACCTGAGTCGAAGGCAGACGTTTAACGACCAAGCCACCCAGGCACCCCCCAATAGGCATCCGTGGGAAGAAGACAATGACATATAACCTTGCACTGGGTTTCCTAGAGGCTCTGGGTGCAGCTTCCACCTCAAAACTCAGCTTCTTGCACCCCAAAGGTAATTGTACAACAGGGTTTTACTCTCTAGACATGATCAGACATATATGTTGATAACAATGAACATACCTTGTTGAGCTGAATCAAGAAACACATTTTATGGTTTTGTGAGATTAAAAAGATTTCAAAGTCAAGATTGCATCTGTTCCAGATAAATTCTACCAACCAGATTCCTACAAACAAAATAATAATAGCTAGTGCAAGATCTGACTTAGAGTTGCTACTTAGGTCCATTCTTTCAAAATCAATTTTGAAATTCATTAAAAGCTTTGGTGAAAGTATTTCCAACTGTTGAGTGAAGGCAAAGGACATCATAATGACAATCTTCTGGCATATTAGAGATAGGCAGTAGGTGTTTATTTAAAAAATATATTTTTATTTCATTAAGGGTTCAGTCATCTACTCCTTTATTAGGGTTATCTTTAATAACTCTTAATGTTATTAAATAGCACATACTTTACTAAGATTTGATTACTTCCATTAGTGTGCTTATCACTGAGGAGAATAAAAGAAAGTAAAAGCCAGGGTCCCTGACATCTAGTTGCTTATTGTATTATTGATGAGTCAAGACACTCAATCGTTTATGTAAAAAAAAAAAAAAAAAAAAAGTTTTCTGCATTTTCTTTACCCTTTTAAAAGAGACTCTTTTTTTTTAATTTTTTTATCTTGGTGGAAGATGTGAAAAGACCAGTTTCAGAATACCTCAGCTGTATTCTTAAACTGAGCATACACTAGCCTCTATAAGCATGAAAGGACTACTAAAAAGAACTACTGTTAGATTAACAAGGTTGTAAATACTTCAAGAATTCCTAAACAGAGGAGAACATTGAGATATAGAATAATATAGAGGGGCACCTGGGTGGCTCAGTCATTAAGCGTCTGCCTTCGGCTCAGGTCATGATCCCAGGGTCCTGGAATCGAGTCCCGCATCGGGCTCCCTGCTCTGTGGGGAGCCTGCTTCTCCCCCTCCCTCCATCTACTGCTCTGCTTACTTGTGCTCTCTGTGTCAAATAAATAAATAAAAGTTTTAAAAAAAATAATATGGAAAATCTCAAGGTTTATGAAATTTTTGTATAGAAGAAAGGTCGTAGTTCAGATAGCAAACCCTTATTTTTCAGGTGAAGAAACTGAAATTCAGACTAAATATACTGCTCCAAATCACCTATTGAGTCAAAACTGCCCCAAAACTCGACGGCCAGTCCCCTGTCACCTAGCCCAATATTTGTTTTAACATAATAGATCGCCTCAGTGGCAGAATTGATTTTTTTTAACCAGGCCTAGAAAAAATGTGATTGATTTTTGGATTATCATGTGCCAAACTTCATAAGGAGTCAGACTCATTCAGATATGAATCTGTTTTCTTTTTTTTTTTTTCTTTTTTTATTTTTTTTTTAAAGATTTTATTTATTTATTTGAGAGAGAGAGAGAGCACATAAGAGGGGGGAGGGTCAGAGGGAGAAGCAGACCCCCCGCCAAGCAGGGAGCCCGATGCGGGACTCGATCCAGGGACTCCAGGATCATGACCTGAGCCGAAGGCAGTCGCTTAACCAACTGAGCCACCCAGGCGCCCTGAATCTGTTTTCTCTGCCATTGTATTGAAAATGACATCTGTAAACTGAACCAACTACACTCTTAGATGTCACCTTGTGATCAATGGTACTTTTTTATTTCTAGAAGAGTTCTAGTGGGTAGCTAAAGCATGGAATGCAACCAAATGTATAGTCTGAAGCTTGAACCCATGCCCGTTCCCTGTTTTAACATCATGTTCTAGCCAACTATAAGCTCACTGAAGCAGGGTCTTGTGTCACTTGCCCTACTGATCTCTAATTCAGACACAGTGTTGACATATATTAGGTGCTCAGTAAATATGAGTTAAATGTATTTTAATGACTCCTCTACCTCATCATCATAGTGATTTCAAACGAATTGCTTTGCCTTTGTACTATTTTCCTTGATACTCACTGTCACCAGCTTAGATATGTCCTAAAGTCAGTGTTCAGAATAAATGTCTCCTAGAATTTCCCTTAGTTGGGATGAAATCTTAACCCATCATCTCTGAGATTAAAATATAACCACTTAGCTTTTATTAAAAATGAAAAATCTGAGTCAAAGAGATTATTTGAATTTATAGAAATTAAAAATAGTTGGAGATAAAGGAGTGTTCCAGGATTATGCTGAGATCATTTGCCTTCTGATTTCTGCATAAGCCACTTGGACAAACATACTGCAATGCAAAACCTGACCCAGTCCCCAGAGAGAAATCTTCAGGAAATGCATATTAATTAACTGAATGAAAATATAGCATGATATTATCATGATAATTTAAACATTTCTCTGAGCAAGTATATTGCAAAAATAAATTTTGTAACTTCTTACCTTTTTTCTGCTCATCATTTTTTTTTTTTGTAACCACCAAATTCTTTTTTTTTTTAAGGTTTTATTTATTTATTTGAGAGAGAGCAAGAATGAGAGAGATCACGGAGAGAGAGAAGCAGGCTCCCCACTGAGCATAGAGCCCGATGTGGGGCTTAATCCCAGGACCCTGTGATGGTGACCTGAGCTGAAGGCAGACGCTTAACTGATTGAGTTACCCAGGTGCCCCTGTAACCACCAAATTCTTGAAAATTGTCTACCAGTTTGTGAGCATTTGGAAGTATATATAGCTTTCAGTTAAATCAATGATTCTTTCTCCATTAGGCCTTTCTCACTCATCACAGCTGAAGTTTTTTTCTCTCCCTCCTTGTATACTATAGAACATACTGGCTTATTCCACATGTTTAACTTATATTATTATGACCCTAAGTCATTAGTTACTTTTTAAAAATTTGTATATAGCAAATTTCCCTCACCAACCTTTCACTGAGAGTGAAAAAAACCTAGATTCTAATCTCTAATTATAGCTGTGCTTTGAACATTGGTTGAACATCTGAGAACACTCAGATAAAAGACAGGAGTGGCAACAAGTAGAAATTATCATAACATGATAGAATATGTAAGAGGCACCTAACCCAGGAGGACCAGAAGAAGATACTGCACTAAGTCCTGGATAGCAGATAGAAATAAACAGGGGAGTAATGGGAGGCCAAAACATTTTAGCAAAAGGTATATGTGTTACCAAAGGCTTGGGGACATGAAAAACAAGGAAGTACTGCAGAGAACTGCATATATTTGCATAACCAGATTGGGCGAGGGGTTGTGGTAAAGAAAGGGGGTGCAATGAGATTAATCTGGAGTGGTTCACAGTACACTTGGGAAGAATACCAAAGAAATTTAGTGTACTTTTATATGCTATGAGGAACAACTAAGGAATTTATTAAATAATTTATTTAAGTATTCTGTTCTTAAGTCCATTCAAATTATTGTAATACTAATACCAATATAGATCAAAAGATTTAGGGAAGATGCAGTTGGAAGTGATTTGGAAATATAAAGGAGTGGGTAGCTTGATTCTTTGCAGAGCTGGGAAGAGAAAATTTCCTCAACAACCTGCATGCTTAATGCATCTGTTATTCCTCTGCCTTGATCTTCCTTTGCAAAATCATTTTTGCTTTAGGGAATTTCTCTCTTATTCTGAAAAGAAGATGATACCCAGTTGGAAAGTTTATAAACTCATCAAATTCTCTGGAACTGTTTTCTCACTTGTGAGATTGTGAGTCTAGGTTAGATTTCTAATGCCTGTGAAGACTGATTTGTAGAAGTTGTTTTATTCCTTGGACTATATGTTAAGAAAAAATGTGATGAGGAACACCTGGGTGGCTCAGTCATTAAGCGTCTGCCTTCGGCTCAGGTCATGATCCCGGGGTCCTGGGATCGAACACTGCATCGGGCTCTCTGCTCCACGGAAAGCCTGCTTCTCCCTCTCCCACTCCCCCTGCTTGTGTTCCCTCTCTCGCTGTCTCTCTCTGCCAAATAAATAAATAAAATCTTAAAAAAAAAAAAAAGAAAGAAAGAAAGAAATGTGATGATCACATTTATGACTCATTTTATTCTCAGTCCTTGGCAGTGATTAAACACTCAATTGTGTCTTTGTTGGAGTGTGATTTGCTTTGTGATAATCTTCTTAGAATATGCTTTCCAGAACCCCAGCATGAAGAAAATCAAGGATATTTGGTAAAACATACAATTTAATTTTGATTTCTAATTATATGCCCTCCTCTTTGATTTCCAGATAACTTACAAGGAGCTCTTCTGAGGGCACAAGAGTGAATAATAATGAAATCATATTCCAAATTAGATTATATTATCTCCAATATTTAATTTTTATTTCTCACAATGCTTAATATAATAATGGGCTCTTGATATCATTTCCTTAGATATTTCACTGAATGTCTGGTATGTCCCTGTTGACTTGACAAAGCTAATGAGGCTCCACAACAATCCTATATGGCAGTAATACTCCTATTTTATAGGGGAATAAACTAAGTTTTAGAGACCACTCAAATGATGAAAGCAACTGCTGAATCAAAGCCTGGCAAGAATTGTAGCTTAAATAAGACGCATGTTCATGAGACTTCCCTAAAATCAGAATGACTAACCATGGGACTCGCAGGGTGGCGTCAAGATACTAGCAACACAGGCTACTTACACTTAATTTTTCCACTGTCCTCTGTACTCTAGGGCATTGTTTTCCTCTGCATGGTCAAAGATGAGTGATCATCACATCCACCAAGTCCAAAATCAAACCAGTAGGAAAGAAGAAAGGGGAAGCAGAGGAAAAAGCATACCCTTTTTCTTTAAGAAAACCATGTAGCAGTTGTAGATCTCGCTTCTTTGTACTCCACTGGCTAGAACTTAGCCACAGAGCTATTCCTCAGTATGAGAAAGGTTAGGAAATGTCATCTTTACCTGACAGTAAAAGAGGATAGATACTTGGTGTTAACAAGCCATCTGAGCTATGAATTTGTGGGACACAGATTTAACACTTTCTAACTGACTCCAATGCCTATGCCCTAAATCAGGATCTAGCAAACTATGGCTCAGGGGCCAAATCTGTCCAGCCTTTTGTTTTTGTAAATAAAATTGTTTTGGAACTCAGCCACACCTATTCACTTATGTATTATCTACAGATGCTTTTTCTTTATAGAGGCATAGTTAACTAGTTGCGACACTCTGTGGTCCACTAAGCTCTAAGTATGTACTATAAGATCATTTATAGAAAAAAAAAATCCATCCTGTTTTACTAGGCTAACTAATCTTGTTTGTTTCCTTCAGTCCACCACTTTCACACATATCTAATCTCCATCCTTTTACTGTACCAGGCCTGGCGTAAAAGAGCTTCTAACCCTTGTAGGCTCCATTGTCATACTTTCTTATTTCTAGTTTCTGATAGAATCTGGCTAGAGGAGTAAGGTGACAATATCAGAGTGCTGGAGAGACATGTGGAAATACTTCTCCTCCCACCCCCAACCAGAATGTGCTGTTGCCATAATTCTGAAAGTAGTTGTTTGCCTACAATAACAGTTCAGGTTAAGTAGCCCCTTGTCCATGTCTCCAGTTCTCCAAAGGCTCCAGTAACATTAATATTCTCCCCTTCTTCTTTAGGCCTGGGGTTATAATGCATTCCCATTGTTTCTAAAATTTGATGCCTCACATCTTGGTTTCCTTCAACAGTTTTTCTTTAAAATCCCTTTTCTTCTTTCTGGAACCTGACTGACACAATAATGACTCTTCAGAGCCTGACCGTTCTTGCAAGTCTTTGGGTATGATATATTTTATTGAATAAAAATTATAATGAAAATAAGTAGAGCAGAGAAACCTGAGACACTAGAAGGAAAGCTATCAAGCTATCATGGATTAGGTAAATTGGCCCAGTCTAATCACTTGAGTCCTTAAAAGTGGAAGAGGTTGGTAGAATATTAGGTCAGAGAGAAGCAACAATGGAAAGAAGAGGCAGAAGTGTTTTGGATTGTGAGGGAGTCAAACCACCATTGCTGGCTTTTAAGATGAAGGAAGGGAACCATGCACAGAGGAATGTGGTAACCTCTAAAAGCTGGGAACACCAGCAAGAAAATGGGGATCTCCGTTATACAACTGCAAGGACTTGAATTGTCAGTAACTTCAATGGACAAGAAAATGGATTCTCCCCTGGAGCCTCCAGAAGGAAGGCAGACTGCTGATACCTAGATTTTAGCCTGATCGATGCTAGACTTCTGAACTAAAGAACCGCAAGATCATAAATTTGTGGTATTTTAAATTGTTAACTTTCTGGTAATTTGTTACACTAACAATAGAAAACTAATATAGACTGGATTCCTTTAAATTGAAACCACCTTTGTGAAATTGCACATAAAAAAAGAACTATCAAGTTTATGAACTATTTATTCCTCATGTGAGACTGAAAAACATACTTGTGAAAGCTGATGATACAGGCATTAAGGATAAGTTCAAAGTGTTCTTAAAATGGCCATGCTTATGAAGAGCTACTATAGAATACCAGGGACTGGATGGTGTAATGGACAAGGGAAAGACAAACAATATAATCAATGGGTCATGGAGTTGGGTTGGTGGGAGGTAGAGGGTAGAATTAACCCAAAATTAAGGCAAGGGGAAACTAATGCATGAGGATGAATGAAAGCAAGTAATTTAAAAGGGAGATTTTAAAAAGAATAAAGGAATAGAAGATAAAAAGGAATGATGAAGAAAGGAAGGGAAGATGAATAAAAGGGTGGAAATAAAGTGAAAAGATAAAAGGCCAAAAGTGGAATAAGCATAACTGATGAAGGAAAATCTTTTGTGAGAACCCACCTATGAAACAACCCTTAATTCCAAACATTCTCTGTCTAATAATTTCCATGTAGAGTCTGTAATCTTTCTCTCCTAAACTTAATCCTTTATCAGGAGTGCAAGAGGTGAGCTGCTCTTGACTCCATACCCTTCCAGTTCTGGCTCAGCCTTTGGTCTGCATTCTGCATTCTCCTCGCTCCCTCCTTTCCTAATTACCATTTTACACAGACATTTCTTTTGGAGGATTTAAGCTTTTCTTTTATTGCAGCATCACTTCATCTTGTGGCTCTTTCTTACTCAGATGTTTTTGGAATGGAGAGATTTGCTCTCCTGATGACAATAATCAAACTTGTATCAGGCATGAATCCAAGAGTACCAGGCAACTTGACTTTGAAAGTGAAAGCCAGAGATGAGGGCAAATTGGGGTCACATGAAATATCAATCCTCTGTATGGACAGATGATTGTAGGTTGCTTCATTTCTTGGATTCCTACCTCTTGAAGCAATAAAACACCAATGCAGTACACTCTTTGGGGGAAAAAAAGATAGATAACAGCAGCTCATTTCAGTCAAGAGAGGAAAAGCTGAGTGTATTAATATTGGAACTGAATTATTTGGCAAAATATTAGTATTGTGGGCAATATTTTCACTTGGAATTAAGTTCAAATTGAGTAGTATTCTTATTTAACAGATATTTTGAGACTGATAGACTCTAAACAAAGAATCTAATAAGTACACCTTATCCTTGTTATCACTTTCTGTCTGTGTTAGTAATTTAGAAAAGCATGCATATTTTGAGTAGATCCTATATAAACAGCTATTTGCATATTATGAGTACTATAGCAATAGGTGATCCATTTCCCACTCTAAATGGACATTTATTTTATCAGATCTTCATTTTTATGCTGAAAGTTTCTTTGGACCTCCCCTTAATTGCATGCATATTTTGCATGTGTGAATCAAACACATCTGATTAAGTCTCTTGGGAAATTGCTTTTTTAAAGCCTTAAAAAAATCTTTCAGTATGAACCAGACTTGCATTTTTTCTTTTTTTTTTAATTGTTGTAAAGCATACATATTTTTAAAAATCATTTTAACAAATTTTAGGTATATAGTTTAGTGGCATTAAATATATCCATGTTATGGTATAGTCATTCCCAACATCCATCTCCAGAACTTATTTTTATCTTCCCAAACTGAAACTCTGTACTCATCAAACAATAACTCCCCATTTTCCAATCCCCTTAGCTCCTGGGGACCTTCTACTTTCTGTTTTTACAAATTTGACAACTCATATAAGTGGAATTATACTATATATGTCTGTATGTGTGTGTCTGGCTTATTTCACTTAGCATAATGTCTTCAATATTCATTCATGTTGTAGCATGTATAAGGTTTTCTTTTTTAATGTTGAATAATATTACACTGTGTGTATACCATATGTATATGTATATATATGTGTGTGTATATACACATACACACACACCATGTTTTGTTTTCTATTTATTTCTTGATGGACATTTGGATTGTTTCCACCTTTTGGCTATAGTCATTATTGCTCCTATGAACATGGATGTGCAAATATTTGTTAAAATCCTTGCTTTCAATTATTTTAGGTATAAAATTATAATTGCTGGATTATATGGTAATTCTGTTTTATTTTTTGAGGAACCACAATACTCTTTTCCACAGAGGTTCCACCATTCTCCACTCCCATTAGCAATTGGAAGGGTTCCAGTTTCTCCACATCCTCACTGATACTATTTTTTTTTCTTTTTTGATAAGCATCCTACTGGTTGTAATGTGATATTTGATTTGTGCTTTCAGGATTGTATTTTTAAGGGTATAAAGATGTAAGATAAATTGTATTTCCAAATTAAGAGTTCCTCTGTGGAATTAACAAAGTGAGTGTTGCAGACTACCTGATAAAGTAGAGAAATAATATAGGTCCTAAAAGCCAGTTGTAATTTGGCAGGAGATGTTTCATCTGGTTATCAAGGATTAGCTCTACAGTCTGCAGTTCCTTAAATACTACTTCAGCTAGTGTTGTGATTTTTTTTTTTTTTTTTTGCAAATCCATTTATAATGTTATATGGTGCTCAGAAGGCAGACAAGAGTTGATAAGTGAGAGCTTCAGTTACATAGATTTAAGCTTAGGGCAACATAAATAAACTTCAATATTAGAGTCCAGTAGAATGTCTAGTAGAATAACAACTACTAGGTCAAATAGCACCTTAACACTGGAAATATTCAGGGAGAATTCATGTAGAGTATTTAAGAAAAAAGTTCTGCATTGATTAGAGACTAGGCCCAATAAATGCCAAGGCCTCTTTCACTTCTCAGATCCTACAAGTATTATTATACTTTGAATCACATTACATTCCAAAAGATTAGCCATAACTTTTTAAGAAAAGTCTACTTTTATTTGCGGCAAACATTTCAACTGCTAACTGATATCTGGCTTCCCTCTCCTTCCAGTCACACCTGAGTATTGTACTTTGCCCATCCCTTTGAATTTAGGTATGACTAGTTCTGGCAGATGAATTATAGGTAGAAATGATACAAATCACTTCCATGATGAAGTATTTGATTGCAGAAGAGCAGTCCTCCAGCTATGCTCTTTCTGTGCTTTGACAATCATGGAAGTATGTGTTAAGGTAGAGACCCTATCAGACTGGATCCCTAAGTGACCACAATGAACAATGTCAGCTGACCCCTTCCCCCTCCCGCTTTGAACATTATTTGGTGAATGAGAAATAACCTTTGTTGTTTTAAGCCACTACGTTTGGGGGTTATTTATTTATTTATTTATTTAAACCACACTAACTTGTTCTGACCAACATAGTATTTGCCTAAAGTTTATTTTCTCTTCTTTTTTAAAAATTTTTATGGTCCTGTATTCTGATTTGATAGGAGTGCTCATATCTCCTAAGTCATATTCTAATATCTAAATATGAATATCTAAAATCCTAATATATAAAAATCTGTGCTTAGGTTATCACAGGTCTGGGCAACCAACAAAAATTCCTCCAGGTAATTCCAAGCATTGTGTCAGTTTTTGTTTAAACTCCAGGGATGTTTTATAATCCCATTAGAATGTTCTAATGAGGAAAGTGGGATTTAAGACAGAGCATCAGAAAGGAGATGCTCCCACTTTGATCTCATCATAAAATCGGGCAATTCATGAACTCCAAGTCTTCATTTACAAATTTGAAAAATGTGGATTATAATAGTTTCTCTAAAGTATTCTTTCACAGAGTGATTATAAGGATCAAAAGAGATAATACTCAAGCAAAAATATTCTAGGATGCAGACGTACACTATGGAGGATAAAAACATTAGTCTTAAAAAAAATTGGAAACCAGTTCAGCATAGACAGCTAGGCAAAAATGCAATTTAAAATTACCTTAGAAGCTTAGAACTTCTCTAGGAGCATGCAATGCATGACTAATGAATGCAAGTTAATTAACCTCAATTCTACAAGGCTATAACATGTATATGTCTACATTATTTCTATAAAATAGAAACAATGCTATGTGCACAACTCTATGCCCCTAGGAGACAGTTCATACCAATTTACAGACTGATAAAATCGATTCAGGGGACACCAGTAAACCTCTACACTCCAGTGAAGCCTGTGGAAGATTCTATTAAGTTTAAGACAATCTCTTTTTAAATCAAGGGACACTCACCTATATAAAATATAATATAGTATGTGTTTGTTACTGATGTACTGCCCAGTAGAGTTCTGCAAAATCATTAACACACTGAATATAAGAAAGATTCCATTTTCAGAACTTTCAAGTTGCTACCTGAATTTGGCTCTATAAATGGTATTCCTTGGCTCAAGCTGAACACTCAATCATCCTGAGTTAGAAATGTCCCCTGCACCTGACTTCACAGATTATGCCCAATGCTATAAATTATTGTTGAGTTGTAATGTTCACTTACTCTGTTTTATTAGATAGGAAATGATTATCATTGCTCAGGCTATAATTGCCTTTATTAAAATTGACCACATGAAGGCAATTGATGAGAGATGCTAATATGGTATGACAAATTTTATTCAGAAAGCCCTATGTATTCCAGCTAAAGCAAAAATTTTTTGGGAGGAATTGCTGAAAGTTGACACACTCTTAAGTCTGAGTTCCTTTCTCAGAACCCCAAAAGCAGATAATTACACACATGGGTTGAAATTGTCTAATGCTTATTTGCAGTTAGGTGTAAAATATCTGTTTTTTTTTCATGAAAAATATGATCATCATGCCCTATGAGCATTTGTTTGGTATTTTCAAACTCAGTATTTCAGAATGTAAGAATAGATATGATAAATTATTTGTAATAGAAAAATAACTATGTTTTGTATGATATGGACAATTTTTCTATCCAAAATTATGAATTCTATAGACTTTAGCCCAGACAAGCAGAAGGAATTATTTATACAAATATTGGGGGAAATATCTTGGGAAAAAATAATGATACATGATGACTTACTTACAAATTTCCATGTTAAGTAATACATTTCATATTCTTTTCCTAAAGCCGCTGTAACAAATTACCACACACTAGGTGGCTTAAAAACAGCAGAAACTTATTCTCTAAAAATTTTGGAGGTCAGCAGTCTAAAATTAACCCATCAGTAGGGCTGCACTCCCTCCAAAGGCTCTAAGGAAAATCCTTCCTTGCCTCTTAAAATTTCCAGTAGCTCTAGGTGGTCCTTGGTTTGGGGCTGCATAACTCCACAATCTCTGTGTCTACATCTTCACATGATTTGTTTCTCTATATCTTTGTCTCCCAAACCTCCCTCTGCCTCTTACAAGATTTTAGAACTCCTGTTATTGGATTTAGAGCCTACTCTAAATCCAGTATGAACTCATCCTAAGATCCTTAACTTACTTCCATCTGCAAAGTCCTTTTCTCGAGTAAGGTCAAATTCATAGGTTTCAGGCATGTATGCATATATACATATATACATGCATATACTTTTTTTCTGCAGGGATGAAGGTACTAGTCAACCCCATGTTCTTCTAAAATATTTTAAGAATAATTCCATGTTAAGGAAATCCATATAAAAGATGTTTTTGTTTTAATCAGTATGTCAGTAAAATCTCTAAGCTGAGGTAGCTATTACTTGCTTTCTATTACAGGACTAGTAGAAGAATAAAACCAAATCAAGATGAGATATACCCGTAAGGTAAAATGGAATAGTAAATGTGAGAGAACCATGAGAAGCAAAAGCATGCAAGAATACAAAGTAGAATTATTATGTCTTCACTTTGCTTTGTTTGTGATAGTCTTCCTGGCTTGATAAGAAAATAAGAGGGAAAATAATACTCTGTCAATAATAGCATTCAGATTACTGACTTAGACAAATAAATTACATGAAGTGATACACTTCATTTGAAATATATACTATATGGGAATATCTTTGACTCTTAAGTCTCTAAACCGATTATTAAAAGATTTAGTGTCCATAAGAATTCATTCACATTGTCTGAATTAATTCCTCTTGAATAAAAAGAATAAATGATTTAACTCTTTAAAATTTTTATTTAAATTATTAAATTTTAATTTTAAAATTAAATAAACTTTAATAAATTAAAATGAAATAAATTTAATACATTTTAAAGAGCATTCTTCAATGGCATATTACTCATACAATGAAAAAATATCTTTTAAAATATTTTTCAAAATATGCTACCTTTTGTCAAATACATAGTTTCTTTTAGATTTGATTTTTCTGAGAAATTCTCTAGCTGTAGTGATTTGGAAAAGTTGTAAGTTGTTCTGTATACTAGGACAACTTACTTGGAACTACTTAATTCAAAATGTTTTATTCTTCTTAATACAGGTAAATAAGTTTAAGATTAAAGAGGTAGGCATTTCTGTTTATCAAAGGGAATGAATTTGTAATCTACACATTTATGTTTCATAATAATATTGTCTTCTTGGTGATGTGGCTTAAGTATAAGGTAAAGTCCATCTATAGAAATCCTTACTTGTTTAATTAATTGACCTCTATTCCTTCTTATATATTTTGACAGTTACTCCCACCCCTAGTGTGTTCCTGCCCAGTCTAGAGATATGCATGCTCATATAGACTAACATCCTCAAATATTCTCCCATATCTATTTCTTTCATTTAGCTTAACACTTTGGGTATAACTTCATCTTCTGAAGTTTTGGTAACCCTGTTCCTTGCTTATATAATAGTCAGCCCTATCCTCAGTGTATGATGCAGGCAGGTCTAACAGTCTACCACTGTCTCTCTCCCTCAAAGCTCATGCCCCTTATTTTACCTCTTACACTCTAAACATTTGAAGTATGGCAGAAACTTTGATGATTCTTCAAAATGTTCACCAGTTTATATCATAGCAAATTTATTTTAATTTTGAAAAGGCAAAGTAAATAGAAAAAAAAGCAGTAGTAATGCTTGTATATTTATGTGTGAGTGTGTAATTCACTTCTGTATGTGCAATAGGCCAAATCCAGCTCTGTGGATTCAAATAGGAATTGGTTGGATAACCGCATTGCCAGCTACCCACACTTTTTTCCATGAGGTTCCCTTTTGGTGGGAAAGTCCTTGCTGAAAAAGCAGTACAATTAATATAATGTATTAGGAATCATCTAATTCAGTCTCTTTTGAAGGCTAACTATAGGCTTAGAAGACATAATGATGTATGTAGCCCCAGTATTTTACATCATGATTTCTGGATCAGAGAAATAATAAGTAAAATAAGAGAATGGGTTAATGACCATCTCCTTCCTTCTTTTTTTTTTTTTTAAGATTTTATTTATTTATTTGACAGAGAGAGACACAGTGAGAGAGGGAACACAAGCAGGGGGAGTGGGAGAGGGAGAAGCAGGCTTCCCGCTGAGCAGGGAGCCCGATGCGGGGCTCGATCCCAGGACTCTGGGATCATGACCTGAGCTGAAGGCAGATGCTTAACCGACTGAGCCACCCAGGTGCCCCCATCTCCTTCCTTCTTATCATCCCTACATATTGAGAGTAACAGGAGTAAGCCAGGGTTGGATTTCCATTAATCTCCTGAATTTAGATCTATGTCTCTTTGATGGTTTCTCATGTGATGAAAAAATCAAATAAAATGCACACAGAATCAGGCATCAGTGAAGCTGGTGGATATCTTTAGCTCTTGCCTGAAGGAATGTTCTATCATATTGGAAAGACACATAAATATTGATTCCTAATGTGTATTTCAATGAAATCTGCCTAATATTTAAATATGAAATAACAGTAACTGAACAAAACAGTTTCAGTATATTGCTTTTTACTTATTAGAAGTAAACAGTTTAAAACCTCAGCGTCATTAGTGAGACTGTATAATCTCCATCATAATGAGATCCTCTTATCCAAATAGTACATAGTATTAAATAGTACTTAAACCTTTAGTTTGCACAGTTGCATTTTTGTAGCTCTTTTTCTTTCTTTTTTTTAATTTAAAGTTTATAGCACCTCTATTTCTGAGAAATTCTTTGTCTCTGTTTTGATTATGCTATCTTCTTTTCCCCTCTCCCTTTCACTAACAAATAATTATGGAATGTTGTTATATGTCAGGTACTCTGATAGGCCCTGAGGAAGCAATGTCTAATACATGGTTTTTGCGATCTGCAAGTCAACCACTGAGAAGCCTGGAAGGAGTGTGTAAACACTAGTCATCTTTGTCATTCTAATGGAGGTAAAACACATATGTAAACACATAGAGGGACAGTCTACTTTGGGGAGGAAACTTAGTTTTAATTCATGAAAGTAACATAAAATTACAAACACAACCACAAAATTAGGTACAGAGCCTTGAAAAGATCATGAATGTATGACAGTCCTGAAACTTAATTTTTTCAGCTTTTAAGTAAACCCATCTGTACTTGTATGAACCAGTGTGTGTGTGTGTGTGTGTGTGTGTGTGTGTGTGTGTTTCTAAATCTAGGCTCTCTTAGGAGGAACAGCAATGAAAATAGTGTTGAAATTCTTCTAGATGTAATATAATTTGTTGAATGAACTTGGGAAATATAAGCTGTATTGTTGTATATTAAATATGACATCTAAGCAAATAGTCCTAAGGTAAGTACACTTGACCTTAATTTTGCTAAATGCAAAGTCTTTCATTCTTTCAGCCCCATTTAACTAATTATTTAAGGAAAAATTTACTCAACATTCTAGATGCTCCAATCCCAAACCAAGCTACCTGACATCCTCTTGTATATGTCTTGTGTATTAGTTTACTAGAGCTGCCAGAACAAAGACTAGGTGACCATAGGTTCTTCTGAAGTCTTTCTCCTTGGCTAATAGATGAGCATCTTCTCCCTATGTCCTCTTTTTGCATCTATTTCCTAATTTCCTCTTCTTATGAGAACATGAGTCATATGGAATTAGGGTCCACCATGATGACCTCATTTTACCTTAATTGACTCTTTAAAGACTATCTCCAACTGCAGTCACATCCTGAGATACTGGAAGTTAGGACTTCAATATGGGTATTGGGGGGACACAGTTCAGCCATGTCACCCTAGTATGATGGGGATAGGTCTCTACTAAAGTACCCTTGTCATACAGACACAAGACTAGAATCCCGACCCTTCATTATCCCAAATTTTACCCATAATTAATCTCTGTTCTTTGAGATCTTGAAATCTCTTAAGAGCAGCAATATGTTTTGTAAAATATATATATATATATCAATGAACTAATCCACTAATCCAACTGTTATCATCCCACCTAGGAAGATTCTTATGAAGCAGTGATAATGTCCAGAACCTTGGGAATTGTTAAGTAGTAGGTAGGGAATTTATTTTTTCTGTAGAGATTGATAACAGCCACACAAATTCTACTATATAGGAAATAATTTGCATGAGTATAAAGGTGTAGAAGTCCAGCTCTTTTCTCATTAAAATAGAGAAGTTACCAATCTGATATTGTGCCTAGGTAAGTAAATAAATAAAAAGTCTGGCTAACAAACATGGAAGAATATTTGATATCATAAATATTTACAAATTATGGCTTATTTGTGTATAGCTCAGCAATTATTTCAGTTTAAAAACTGCACTTCCAGTTGCCCTTCCTATTATAAGATGGAAGATGAATACCACCTAAGAACAATATTAAAGCTTAATTATAAGTTACACAACATGCTGGCAGGCGAACTCAAAATATTCACTCATCTGTCTTCTCATTAGTGACATAGGGATGAAATTATTGACATACCTCAAAGGAATGCTATGACAATATCTCCACATTCATGCCCCAATTATTTCTATCTATGCAAAATGTCTTTATGAACCTACATTTTAACACTATATTATGTGGTTACATATTGGAAAAGTCTCCATATATTTCATACATACACTTGTGCATATATATATATATGTATTTTCCAATTATCATTGTATGGCACAAATGCTTGGATGGTGATTAGATGCTTTGATTTTTCTTGTGTAGAATGGTGGATACTCTAGACTGGGTGACTCAGCATCATTCCATTGTTTTACAAAGATTAAATTAGGTTTTGCCTGTTAAATATGTTTGTATGCAATGTAAAAGGTGGAGGTAATGAAAAAAAGAAGCCATCTACTTGTTCTTTTGGGCTTTTTTAGCTTTTCCTTCTTGTAAAGAAAATTTTATTAACATAAAGATTCTCTGAAACTGCATTTCAGTGTCTATTTACCAGCTTGCTGGATGTCAAAAGATAGGCACAGCGGGTAGTAATGGCTCTTTTACGTTAGATTGCAGCTATGGGCATAGAATTTATTTAGTCTTGAATTCAAGCTTTGGTGGTCAGAGTAGTTTCCCTGGTGGGTCAGTTTGGGAGACATTCCTGGAATCTGAGACTAAGGAAGGCCCACTGTTCATCTAATACTTCTAATAATTCTGTGAATACCTAATGCTCTGTATTTCATCTAGATTAAAATACCTGGCTTGGTTCTTTTTCTTACATACATTTTGACTGGTGACAATATACTGTAAGTGAGCACCAGTCTTTAAGGAATGGAATTTGGTTTGGGTGGGTATGACAGCAGGGAGAATTCCCTTACCCCTGAAAATGGAATAGTATTAATACATCGCATATAGGAACAAAATAGCTACTGAAATTATCCTCTAGAGTTATCTGGCATAAAGTACCTGAAGCAAGTCTTTGGTAGACCTGATGGATAAAAAGACCATTAAGGTGGGGATAATGAAGACAAGAATGGAGGGAAAACCTGAAAGCTTGAAAGCCTGACTGAAAGACAAAGTTTAGTGTCTTAAATTCACAGATCAGTGTGAATCAGTGTGAATCAGTCAGAATATCAGTGTTTTTGGGGTGCCTGGATGGCTCAGTCAGTTAAGTGTCTGACTCTTGGTCTCAGCTCAGGTCATGATCTCAGTGGGAATTGAGCCCCGCAGTATGTTCCACACTCAGTGCAGAGTCTGCTTGAGATTCTCTCCCTTTCCCTCTGCCCCTACCCCCTGCTTGCTTTCTCTCTCTCTCAAATAAATAAATAAATAAATCTTTAAAAGAAAAAAAGAAAGAAAAAAAAGAATATCAGTATTTTTGTGACTACACACAAACACAGAAATACTCATCATTCTTTTTTTTTTTTTTTAATCTTAACTCCATTGTAGTTAACAATACAGTGTTATATTAGTTGCAGGTATACAGTATAGTGATTCAGTAGTTCCATATATTACTCAGTGCTCATCAAGATTAAGTGTATTCTTAATCCCCTTCACGTATTTCATCCAACTCTCCACCCATCTCCCCTCTGGTAACCATCTGTTTTATCTATAGATAGTCTGGTTTTTGGTTGGGCTCTCTTTTTCTTTCTTTGTTCATTTGCTTTGTTTTTTAAATTCCACATATGAATGAAATCATATGGTATTTGTCTTTCTCTGACTGGCTTATTTTGCTTAGCATTATACTCTCTTGTTCCATTCCATGTTCTTGCAAATCACAAAATTTCATTTTTTTTTTTTATGGTGGAAAGATATTCCATTGTATATACATATCACATCTTCTTTATCCATTCATCTATTGATGGACACTTAGGATGCTTCTATAGTTTGGCTATTGTAAATAATGCTGCAATAAACATGGTGTGTATATATCTCTTTAAATTAGTATTTTCGTATTATATGGGTAAATACCCAGTAGTGGAATTACTGGATTATACAGAAGTTCTACTTTTAATTTTTTGAGGAACCTCCAAACTGTCTTCTACAGTGACTTGTACCAGTTTTCTTTCCCACCAATAGTACACGAGGGTTCCTTTTTGTCCATATCCTCACCAACACCTGTTGCACTGAATGTGTAGATTGCTTTGGGTAGTATAGATGTTTTAATAATATTAATTCTTCCTATCCATGACCATGGAATGTCTTTCCATTTCTTTGTATTGTCTTCCATTTCTTTCATCAGTGTTTTAGAGTTTTTAGAGTACAGGTCTCTCAACCCTTTGGTTAGGTTTATTCTAAGGTATCTTATTGTGAGTGCAATTGTAAATGGGATTATTTTCTTAATTTCTCTTTCTGCTGCTTCATTATTAGTGTATAGAAATGCAACAGACTTCTGTACATTGTCTTTTTTATCCTGCAACTTTACTAATTTCATTTATCAGTTGTAGTAGTTTTTTGGTGGAGTTTTAGGGTTTTATATATATAGTATCATGCCATCTGCAAGTTTTGAAAGTTTTAATTTTTCCTTACCAATTTGGATGACTTTTATTCCTTTTTGTTTTCTGATTGCTGAGGCTAGGACTTCTGGTACTATGTTCAATAAAAGTGGTGAGAGTGGACATCCTTGTCTTGTTCCTGAACTGAGAGGAAAAGCTCTCAGTTTTTCACCATTGAGTATGATATTAGCTATGGGTTTTTCATATAAGGCCTTTATTATGTTGAGATATGTTCCCTCTAAAACTACTTTGTTGAGGATTTCTATGATGAATGGCTGTTGTATTTTGTCAAATACTTTTTCTCCATTTGTTGGAATGATTGTATGGCTTCTATCCTTTCTCTTATTCATATGATGTATCATCTTGATTTATTTGTGAATATTGAACCACCCTCATATCCCAAGAAAATATCCCACTTGATCATGGTGAATGATTTTTTAAATATGTTGTTGGATTTAGTTTGCTAATATTTTGTTGAGGATTTTTGTATCCCTGTTTATCAGAGATACTGGGCTATAGTTCTCTTTTCTCTGATATTTTGTGTCAGGGTAATACTGACCTCATAGAATGAATTTGAAAATTCTCCTTCCTCTTCTGTTTTTTGGAAAAGTTTGAGAAGAACACATATTAACTCTTCTTTAAATATTTGGTAGAATTCCCCTGGGAAGCCACCTGGACAAATACTCATAGTTCTTATAGGAACACAATCAACAACAGCAGCAAAATAATAATAATAAATAATAATAATAATAATAATAATCAGAAACAGAGTCTAACTGTTAGTTAGACTACAACATTATATTCTATGTAGAAAACCTGACAGCCTCCACCAAAAAATTGCTAGAACTGATCCAGGAATTCAGTAAAATCGCAGGATACAAAATCAATGTACAGAAATCTGTTGCATTTCTATACACCAATAATGAAGCAGCAGAAAGAGAAATCAAGGAATTTATCCCATTTACAATTGTACCAAAACCCATAAGATACCTAGGAATAAAGCTAACTACAGAGGTAAGAGGTCTGTACTCTGAAAGATATCAAACACTGATGAAAGAAATTGAAGAGGACACAAAGACATGGAAAAAAAAAATTTCCATGCTCATAGATTGGAAGAACAAATATTGTTAAAATTTCTATACTACCCAAAGCAATCTTCATATTTAATGCAATCCCTATCAAAATACCTCAAGCATTTATCACACAGCTAGAACAAAAAAAAATCCTAAAATTTGTATGGAACCATAAAAGACCACAAATAGCCAAAGCAATCTTGAAGAAGAAAAGCAAAACTGGAGGCATCACAATTCTGGACTTCAAGTTATATTACAACACTCTAGTGATCAAGACAGTATGGAACTGGCACAAAACAGACACATAGATCAATGGAACTGAAGAGAAAACCCAGAAATGGACCCACAGCTATATGGTCAACTAATCTTCAACAAAGCAGGAAGACTATCCAATGGGGAAAAGACAATCTCTTCAACAAATGGTGTTGGGAAAACTGGACAGCAATATGCAGAAAAATAAACTGGACCACTCTCTTACACCACACACAAAAATAAATTCAAAATGGATGAAAGACCTAAATGTGAGATAGGAAACCATGAAAATCTTAGAGAACACAGGCAATAACCTCTTTGACCTCGACCATAGCAACTTCTTATTAGATATGTCTCCTGATGCATCGGAAACAAACAAACAAAAATGAACTATTGGGACTTCATCAGATAAAAAGCTTCTGCACAGCAAAGGAAACAATCAACAGAACTAAAAGGCAGCCTACAGAATGGGAGAAGATGTGTTTGCAAATGACATACCTGATAAAAGGTTAGTATCCAAAATTTATAAAGAACTTACCAAACTTAATACCCCAAAACTAAATAATCCAGTTAAGAAATGGGCAGAAGACATGAATAGACATTTTTTTTTCAAAGAAGATATACAGATGGCCAGCAGGCACATGAAAAGATGCTCAACATCACTCATCATCAGGGAAATACAAATCAAAACTACAATGAGGTATCACCTCACACCTATCAGAATGGCTAAAATTAACAACACGGGAAACCAGGGATGTTGGAGAGGATGCAGAGAAAGGGGAACCCTCTTACACCATTGGTGGGAATGCAAACTGGCACAGCTACTGTGGAAAACAGTATGAAGTTTCCTCAAAAAGTTAAAAATAGAACTACCCTACAACTCAACAATTGCACTACTAGATATTTACCCAAAGGATACAAAAATACTGATTTGAAGGGACACATACATCTTAATGTTTATAGCAACATTATAAATCATGAAAAGAGTCTAAATGTCCATCAACTGATGAGTGGATAAAGAAGATATGGGAGCACTATATCTATACATTGTAGAATATTACTCAGCCATACAAAGAATGAAATCTTGCCATTTGCAATGATGTGGATGGAGCTATAGAGTATTATGCTAAGCAAAATAAACGTAACAGAGAAAGACAAATACCATATGATTTCACTCATATGTGGAACTTAAGAAAAAAAAAATTGAACATAGGAGGAAAAAGAGAGAGGCAAGCCATAAAACCGACTCTTAACTATAGAGAACAAACCGAAGGTTCTTGGAGGGTAGGTGGGTAAGGGAATGGTCTGAGTGGGTGATGGGTATGAAGGAGTACACTTGTTGTGGTGAGCACTGGGTGTTGTATATGAATGATGTATTGCTAAATTCTACACAGAAACTAATATTACACTGTATTTACTGACTGGAATTTAAATAAAAACCTGAAAATACAAAAAAAAAAAAATAGAAGAAACAGAGCCTAATCATAAAAGTTGCTTTATTATAGGTAGAATTCTCACCCTTATGTGAAAGTTAAAATAATTGATTTGGAAATAATGTGACAATTGGAATGAATATATCTGTGTGATATCAAATTATTCTGAACATCCTGATCTCCTCACAAAACACTGAATAACACTAGCCAAAATCCCTAATTCCCCGCCTGATAAATTTATTCCTGCATATTTGAGACCTCACCTGATACAGTGTTTTATTGTTATTTTTGTTGTTTAAATTTTTTTTTTATGTTTCATTTTAGCGTATCAATCCCAATTTTCCTGCCGGCTAATCTTTGCCACTTCTTATTTCCTTCAGAGAAATAATTAACTAGACTCAGATTTAAGCTTGCTCTAAAGGCACAGGTAGAATATTTTACCCAGGAGGTAAAAGTATACACAGCAAAGTAATTGTAAAATGTTGCTAATTTATTTAGGAAGTAACCTGATAACTATGTATACCAATATATTTTAATGTTGCTAGATTAACTAGGAAAAAATGTAACTTTAAGCCAAGTACATTAGTGTGGGTATACTTACTCAGATTCTGGGAAAGATTCAAACAGATTGCTCAGCTGTTTGGCAAGAAATTTGGACCCAGTGGTGTACTACACTAAATGAAATGAGATTCCAGAAATTCATTGCTGTAATGAAAAGGAAAGAGTCCAAAGGCCAGCTGAAAGCATTGCTGAAGGGATTTGTCATGTACTCACCTCTTTGATAAATATATCTCTGAGATCTAGAAAACACTCTTCAGGAGGCCAAGTTACTGTAGCTGTCCTCTGCAAATGGAAACAAAACTATGAATATTATTATTGAAATAGGATCTTTGATTATAATGAGGGTTATGTAATCCCAGAATGATAGAGGACAAGTACTATTGAGTCTGATCATCATAATGGTTAGCTGGGACACAACAGTGAATATAATATTTTTACAGACAGTCATCTTTGGTCTTACCAAATTGATCATATTTTCCCTAGGACGAAATAGGTGATAAGCCTACTAAAGGGATACTTAATTGTAAAACTAAAAACATAAAATTCACTTCTGAATAGAGTCCTGAATTGATTCACTACAGTGGTAATCATGGACTTTGATCTAATTATTAGATATGAGCTATTTCACTGAGGTTGGCCCTTGGAGTGAAGGGAAAACTGTATGTCTTGAGAAAGGGCGTTTTTAAAACTGCTATAAATATATCCTCTAATATTTCCACCCAGCATTCCCTAAACTGATCAAAGTCTATTTACAAATATGACTATATACTGGAGAAAGAATAGACCACTGGACACTGGTTCTGGGCTAATGCCAGTCCCCAGGAATCAGAATATAATCATTGTAGCTGGTCATAGGGATGCCTTATGGAGACCAAGTGATAGAGATTTGGCTAAATTAAGGTAATAAATGTGGCTGTGTGTAAGTGATTTTTTTTTTAAGATTTTATTTATTTATTTGAGAGAGGGAGAGCAAGAGGGAGGAGCCGACTCCCCGCTGAGTGGAGAGCCCAACACAGGACTTGATCCCAGGACCCTGAGATCATAACCTGAGCTGAAGGCAGACGCTTAACTGACTGAGCCACCCAGGTGCCCCTGTGTTTAAGTTTTTTTGACTCTGGGTCACATCTTCCTGATTCTTTGTATGTCTTATAATTTATATCATATTATAGATAGCATTATGCCTTAAAGAGCTGTAGAGGCCAAAATTATATCTATATCTATACACTTACACACACGTGTGTGTATATATATGTATATATATATATGTGTGTGTGTGTGTATAAATATATGTATTTTATTTTTCTCTCTCTCTCCTTTTGTTACAAAAGTCAGCATTCTTTGTTTTAAGCAGCTAGAATGAAGGACTGATGATGATGACCAGATTAGGAGGTTGCAGTTAAGCAGGACTTTAAAATACAAGCACCAGGAAAGTAGGGGAAACCCTTTGAATTTCAGCTCAGTAACCAATTTTTCTTCTACCTCTGCTGGGTTAATATCTTTGATCATACTGAAAGTCGAACTAGATTTGGTTATCCCTGCAACTTTGGTTAGACAGCTTACCTCATTTTTCAAGCACTTTTTTTTTTTTCTTTCAAGATTTTATTCAAACTCAAGTTAGTTAACATACAGTTTAGTATTAGTTTCAGGGGTAGAATTTAGTGATTCATCACTTGCATATAACACCCAGTGCTCATCCCAACAAGTGTTCTCCTTAACACCCATTACCCATTTAGCCCATCCCCCAACCCACCTCCCCTCTAGCAACCCTCATTTTGTTCCCTATAGTTAAGAGTCTCTCATGTGGTTTGCCTCCTTCTCTGATTTTATCTTATTTTATTTTTCCTTCCCTTCCCCTATGTTCATCTGTACTTAAAGGATGAGTTCAGGACTTTTCCTCTGGGAAAGCCATCTTACTAAACTCTGTGGAACTGACTGATCCTGAAACAGTGAGAATACAAATCAGCTGGACTTCAAAACTGTAAGATTATAAGGACGATAGATTTGTAATATTTAGACCTCAAGAATATGAGATCATGAGATTTTGAGACTGAGAAATCAGGGACTCAGGACTGTGAGATTGTGAGAATATGAATTAAAAAATAATAGCAGAATTGCAACACCATGTGAGCCTTAGAGATTGTTGGATGTTGACGGTGTAAGACTGTGAGATGCAGATGTCAGGAGACTGGGAGACTACAAAATCACATGACTTGTTCCCACTGTCCAGGCCTGTCCCTAGTCTCTGCTTTCTCAGCAAAATCCCCATGTAGGAGAATCTTACAGAAAACATGGTCTTTGTTTTGGGCGTTACTCTAGGTCCAACATACCAACCAACTGATTTGTCAAGATTTGCTGATGTTTCCTAATCTAAGCAAAGAGTGTTCTGTGATAGGCCTGCTCTTCTGCCTGCTCAGCAGCCAACATTATCATCTGGCCCCAAGTATCAAAACCTCTTCATTTCTTGCTCATCTAAGAATGACTCCTTCCTATGCAATTCAGTTCTTTTATATTTCTTCATGTCCATAGCTGTCCTATGGTTTTAAATACAAGTATGCTGAAAAAAATATATACATATATATTATATATTTTATTTACATATATATCTGTATTTTTATTTTGGTGATATTGAGATAGGGTTGGGGCATGTTATAAACTGAATTGTATCTCTCCAAAGTCCCAAGTGACTGCATTTGGAGATAGGAACTTTAAGGACATAATTAATATTAAGTGAAATCATAATGGTGAGGCCCTAATCCAATAAGACTGTTATCCTTATAACAAGAGATACCAGGAGTGTTCATGCACAGATAAATGACCAGAGGAGGACAAGAAAGAAGACAGCTATCTGTAAGCCAAAGGGGAAAGTCTCACGACTAACCAGTTCTGCCAGCACCATTTACTTGGAATCCCAGGCTCTAGAACTCTGAGAAATTAAATTTCTATTATTTAAGCAACTCAGTCTATGGTATTTGGTCATGGTAGCCCTAGCTACTAATGCAGGGGTTATAGGAGTTCTTGGCTGGAAAGACATAAAAGCCAACAAAGAGTTGTGGTGCTAACATCTGTCATATAAGATGTCACAAATAGACACATGAAGCAATATTTTCTTGTATTGTTTTCTCAGTAGCTAGTCTCAATAAAGTGAGGAAGTCAAATGAACAAATAATATTTTTTTGGATATGCTGACCTCCCACATTGTTACTGAATTTTGGGCTGACTCAGCAACCCTAAGATTCAGAACTGGCTAGACATAGTACTTCACATAGTACCCCTGATTTGACTTTGCCCCCTTAGAGCACAGTGGGATGCCTGAATGGATATCAACAGAATTGGCTTATCTCAACTAACACAAAACAAGACCCCCTCTTTACTTTAGCATAGTTGTCAGCTTCTGAACAGAATTTCATATATCATGAGCTCTTTGATGTGTTAACTACCTGACTGAAAAGGAGCTGTTCTTTTATACCAAATCTAGATACTCTATTGATAAAAGCTCACTGCAGGGGCTGTCTTGAAAAAAGAATGAAAGAAGACTGTTGAATATGACCCATAATCCATTGGATGATAAAGAGATACTTACTCCAATAGTCAGACTTCAATAGTATTACACTATTACAGCCTTTTGATCTTCTGATTCTTTACAAAAAGATAGAAAAAAAAAGTTAACAATTGGTAAATTCAACCCTTGGAGTTGGTGTGAAACATATAAGAGGTTATCAGCAAAAGATGTGCTGGGAATGGCCAGCGATCCCTGTACCGATGGATGAAAGATTATTCCAAACTTTGCTGTGAAATAGAGAAGTCAAGGGAGTCAACACTCAGAGATGAAGACCCTTTGCACTTCTTTGCTCCTGCTTTTATCGGTCCTTCAGATTAATCACAAATCCTTATCACTGTTTCTCAAGCATGTGATGTGTGACGAGGGGTCTTACTGAAACTGGGAGGATCTGTTTACAAGAAAGATACAATATGCTAATCTGCGTGTTCTAGGAGTTCTGCTAAACATAGTCTAATGGACAATGCATACATCTCAGATCACAGGGTGGCTGTTTGGGCTAAGAAAACTTCTGGGAAGGCAACTCCCCACGGCTTTCCAACAGCAGAGTGGTCACGCAGGCCTCGGCATTCCAAAGGCCCACGCCCTTCTCCAAAACCTTCCATCGCCCCCAACAGCCTCTTTGTTACATTTTAGCAAGCCAGGGATTATGGCTAATTTCATGCTCTACATTAACCCCAACAAAGATGAGTTTATTGTCATCTAAATTCTTCCCTCTCTATTTTGATAAATTTGTCTTTATTTATGATTGTCCAGCAGAGACCTTTGGCATTTATTTGCCCCTTCACATGAACCTATGCCAGGCACTGGATTTGTTGACTGTGATCGTATTTGTCTCTCTTAAGACCTTTTCTGTGTATAAAATTTTACTGTATCTATTTGATTTACCAGATACAAGGCATATCAATAGTGTAGTTGCCACTAGGAACTCAAAGTTCTGATGCTACAGAATGCATACTTTATAAATATTCTATAGTCCAGATTCATAGCAAGAGATTGTTATAGGAAAAAAATACAAGTACTTCACTTCAGTAGGCTGTCAGTGATGAAATT
The DNA here is from genome assembly GCF_029215605.1 of Mirounga angustirostris. Taxonomy (NCBI): domain Eukaryota; kingdom Metazoa; phylum Chordata; class Mammalia; order Carnivora; family Phocidae; genus Mirounga; species Mirounga angustirostris. The sequence goes on along the minus strand of NW_026991709.1, from coordinate 50,101,227 downwards.
TTTAAAGGATACTTTATCTTTTTAATTCTTCTAAATTTTTATTTATTTATTTATCTTTAACTCATGACCCTGAGATCAAGACCTGAGCTGAGATTAAGAGTCAGATGCTCAATCAACTGAGCTACGCAGGCACCCCTAGGGGACACTTTATCTCTTAAATATCTCATTAAATAGGGGCACCTGGGTGCCTCAGTCCGTTGAGCATCCGACTCTTAATCTCAGCTCAGGTCTTGATCTCAGGGTCCTGGGATGGAGTCCTGCATCAGGCTCCCTGCTCAGCCGGGAGTCTGCTTCTCCCTCTGCTCCTCCCCCCGCTCGTGCTCTTTCACTCTCTCAAATAAATAAAATCTTTAAAAGATATATCTCATTAAATACAATAAAAAATACATTCTAATTATCGATGGTGTGTGTGTCCCTAAAAAGTGCAAGGAATTTCCTAATCTATTATTGTGTTCTAAGGACGAGACAAAATCATGTCAATATCAGACAGGTAACAAATCATTTACATGGAAAAGATAATGCATGAACCAACAGTGGGATAGGGAGAACATCTATGATCATTTTCTTAAAAACATCTGTTTTTTAAGAAGCAGACCAGGCACTACTTTCTTTCATGACACCTCGTGCTCTTCTCTCTTCAGTATACAGTGATTCTGAAAGTTGAGGGTCTAATGTGAATGGCGAGGGGCAAGATGAGGCAATGGGGCCTGGTAGCTCATTTTAAAATCAAATATGGGGCTTCATTTTCCTCATTCATCATCATGCTTTGTGGCACACATTAAATATTTCCACTAACTACTTACCAGGTATCTATTCTCTTCATTTTCTAAGCTTTATCTCCCCCCTGCCCCAGGTAATATTTTCAGAGTTTAAATATGACAATTATATCCCTATTAAAAACCAATAATCCCTGTTGCTCTGAGGATAAAGACCTAAATCTTTAACATGGCCATAGATGTAGTCTTGGCTTCTCTGCTGTCTTGTCACAACATGCCCCTCTTGGCACATACTCCAGGCACACTGGGCCTGTTTTCATTTCTGTAGTGTGTCAAGCTCTATTCTACCACATGGTTATTGCACATGTTGTCCTACATCTGGAAAGCTCTTATTCCATCTCTGCTCCTTTCTTTCCCCTTTTGCCAAGATCTTTAAGAACTCAGCTTAGGTTTTCATCATATAGGGATGCCTTTCCTGACCTCCGAGTCTAAGTCAGTAATCTTTGTTACCTTTTCTCATAGAACTGAAGCCCTTTCCATCATAACACATAGTAGTTTGTATTTATACATCACTTAGTAGTTACTTGATTAATTTCTCTCTTTCCCCTATAGAATCAGAACCATCTCTCCTTGTTTATCCCTGATTCTTCCATGCATAACATTGTCTCTCACACGTACATACACAATTGTTCAGCAAATGTTTGTTGAATAAATGAATGAATTTATACTTCAAAACACTATGCATAACAAATTTCCAAACAGCACTGGTGGTAGAGTAAATCTATTTGTAATATATAGTTAGGACTTTTAAAGGAGTTTTTGATTAATATGCATCTTAAATAGCACGTGATGAATTGTTAAAACAATGAAAAAAGATACTTGAAACATTGGAAAACTGATAAAAAATAAATATTATGTAATTACTAATAGCAACTTTAATAGATGCAGAGGATAAGAATGAGTGGTTATGCACCTTGGTATTGATGCCAACATGGTTTTTATGACTAAATATGTTATAATATGGACTAACATTCAAAATCAAAATTTTGTCCTAAATAATAACTTTGTAGAATGAAACTGTCTATATGTGCTGGAGGCAGCATCTTTTTAGTCACTGATCAAAGTTCCTACAATTCTTGTAAAAAAAAAAAAAAAAAGGAGGGCCCAGCTCAGTGTCTTCGCATATTGTGGGCATAATTTCTGAATTTATTCATTAAATAAATCTAGAGCAAGAGATGTCATTCTTATTCTTGATAACAAGCAGATGTTCAGAGCAGCTTGTGTCCAATTATGATACAAATATTTAAAATCTGCATTGATATACAGTCTTCAGTCTTTGTAATCAGAGGCAAAGATGAGAGTGCTTTTTCATAGAATTTATTTTAATGATGCTTTAATGGATAGCAAAAGCTACAATGAATAAAGTCAGTGCTGGCAGGTGGCATAAAACCCAAAGATGAACTATCTTCCCAAACTCCACAATGAAGGTTTAGTGGTTGCATTTTATTCACACTGCTTCTTAATACCACTTAACCACAATGGCCACATCAACCACATATCACCTCCAATGTTTTACTAAATTATATTATGGAATAAATGGCTGCTTATAGTTGAATCCCTTGTGGGAAACAACCAAATGCCACAAGATAAATTAGGTTACCTTGGGGGAAATCACATTCAGTACCTTAGTGATGGGATTTAGGACATGTTATCCCAAAATATGGCACCTTAGCATGTTGAATATTTTAAGATGAAGAAGTTTGAGAAAATAGCAGAAGCAGGAAGATCACCCTGATTTTCCCCTAACCCTTCCCCCCTGAAGCAGATCATAAGACCCTCATGTGGGAAGTGTCCTCCCTATACACTGAGGAGAGGAACATTTTTGTCTCGGAGACAAGATTCTGGGAAGAATCCAGACAAAGAGGCCTTGCTAAGTTTCCCAACAGTTGATTATACCTACATCATATTTTGCCCCATCATATTTCTACATGACTGGCCGCTCTTCATCAAACCTCGTATAAAAATACTTAAGTTTAACTGTTTCTTTGGATCTTCATTTCCTTATGAGAGCTCCTGTGTCACATAAAATTTATGCAAAATAAATTTGTATCTTTTTCTCCTGACAATCTGTCTTTGTAAGTTTAATTTTCAGGGTTTGCCAGGGACCCTAAGAAGTTCGAGGAAGACATTTTACTCCCCTACACTAGGAAACTAAAACAACAGAAATTAAGAAAATACCGCAAATACACGGACATTCTCTTTAGTATTTATAGATTTGATTCCTCATCATTTGTATGAAAAAGTTTGGATGTACCTATGTGTGATGTGTGAGTTATGATATGTGGGCTTTCTGGACTTCCTAGTGACAATTTAAAAAGGTTGTCAAGTTGGGATGCCCTTTACCCAGCCAGCACTCCGTCAAAAGATTGTGATGTGCCTAGCAGAGAGCCTCGAAGACAGATACTCAATAAGTATTTGTAGAAGTGTATTTTCTAAGACCTTGGATTATTGACTGTATTCTCCTTCAGTAATTCACTCATAAAGACCAAAGTTCCATTTAGAATAAAGTGAATTACTTAAGAGCAGGAAGCTATTGGATTTCTCAGGATTACCTTCATCAATCCTGACTTATAATGATCTTTTATTTCATCCACTATTCATACTTTTGTAAGATTGTCTCATTTATCAAACAAGTTCAGAATCAATATTAATTAATTGAACAATTAATTTCCAACTAAATTCTTTAGGAACTAATGAAATGAATAAAATCTGGTTTTATCTTATTATGTAATTATTTTTGAACATACACTCTAAAGAATGTATTGTATCAGCTCTGTTAGATTCCATTGTCTGAGTTTGAAACATTTTGAAAGCACATGTAAGATTATAATTGGCCCAACCACTCATGTTTGTGGGGTTTTTTTTGGGGGGGGGATTTTTTTAGATTTATTTTTTTACAAAGTGTTAGTGATATATGTTAAATGCAGAATATGACAAGATAATTGTCAGGTAAAATTTTTATATCTAATAATGATAAGAACAGCTATGTCATGATTGTATAAGACTATGTTTATAGTGATTATTTTCAAAATGTTAATTTATTAGTCCATCATTATTAATTAGTTTCAAACTAATGTCAATAATTAGTCTATTTATTGGAGCAGATGACTTCAGATTGATTAGTTGTTATTGTCTATTTGTGAAAGAAAACATTTAACCTTTTTAATAGGCCTTCTGTCTAGAACAACATTTTCATAACTGTATCTATAAATAAATAAGATTTATTTTAAAAATTATCTTTTACAAGGGAAACATAAAGTAGAAGTACTAATTAATTAATGTGTCAATTCTTTTCACATTTATAAATATCTGATGAGCATTCTGCCCTAATAGCTTATGGTATATATAGCATTAGGTTATAGGAATATTTATATTATGCTATGTTGTATTATGCTACCTAATACATAATATTAGGTTATGGAAATATTTGTTTATGTTTCTTTAAATTATAAAAAAGATTCAGTGATTCTATGCAACCCAACAGTGCTTAGATATAAATTATTTGAATAGAAGAGAGTAACCAAATCACTTCCAAGGTAATCACCCTCCTAATAAGTTAACCACCATAGGAAGATCTACAAAGGAAGGAGAAACTATTTTAAAGTGGAACATCTAATAATCAGCATGATTGGGACAAAAAATTAGTAATATGTGAGTGTTTCTTAGCATATGCTTTTCTCCTCAACTCATTCTTAGGTATTTTGTGCCACTGAATAAGAACAGTAAGGAAAAGAAACAACAAAGAGCATTTGCTTCAGAATAGGGTGGGAATTATTTAGGCAGTCCAGGAAAAGTGATGTGGAATGAAAGAGATCTATATGAACTGGATAATGAATCTCTTATAAGGCTGTTGAAACCTGAGGGGAAACTTCACCATGTAGGGAAAATTAAGAGTGGGTGAGATTTTGAGAAAAGTTTTTTTAAAGATACTTTCTGTGCATTAAAATTGTTTTCACCCTGATTTCCTTGTCCTCAAGAAATGGTTTAGAGATTAAAATGAGTTTGAACTAAGTTTTCTTTGCTGATTTTTGCTTTTTTGAAACTACATTACTTAGGGACGCTGCTAGCTGAGTATCCACTTATAATTTGGTTACATGTGCTGATGTCTGTAATGGAAGCTAGGCATTTCAGTTCATTAAAATGACTAACATTTTCAGGGGAGAGGGATTGTAAATTAGCTTTCGTTGGAAGATTTTTTTCATATGAAGATGATTTCCTTAAAGTATTTTGTTTATTAGAAATAAAGTTGGTAAGCATCACACTCCTGGGTTCCGCTCAGGTCAAGATCTCGGGACCATGAGATCAATCCCCACATTGGGCTTCACACTCAGTGCAGTTTGCTTAAGATTCTTTCCCTCTGCCCCTGCCTCCCTCTCTTAAAATAAATAAATTAAAAAGAAGAAAGAAAGAAAAGAAGAAAGAAAGAAAGAAAGAAAGAAAGAAAGAAAGAAAGAAAGAAAGAAAGAGAAAGAAAGAGAAAGAAAGAAAGAAAGAAAGAAAGAAAGAAAGAAAGAAAGAAAGAAAGAAAGAAAGAAAGAAAGAAAGAAAGAAAGAAAGAAAGAAAGAAAGAAAGAAAGAAGGAAGGAAGGAAGGAAGGAAGAAAGAAAAAAATTGGGGTAAAAATGTCATTGATGGTCGCACAATAAACAATAATTGTATGACAGAATGGGAAAATGTTAATCATACTCAAACGATTGCAATGGAAACAGGAATGTTAAAATCTATGAATTTCACATAAGTTCAAATATATAGAAGCTGTTATGTATAAGAAGCTAAGAAATTATATCAATTTCTGTCTATTTTATCTCATCTGTATACCTGTCTACTCATTTACCTACCCATCGATTTATGTAAGTGTATAACAGAATTTTTCAAAGGTGAAAATATCTGGAAAAAAATGAATATTCTGTAATGGAGGAATGATTAAATAATATATGATGCATTCATAATAGAGGACAGCATAGGAGGTTTTAAAAAGTGAGTTAGAGGGGCGCCTGGGTGGCTCAGTCATTAAACATCTGCCTTTGGTTCATGTCATGATCCCAGGGTCCTGGGATCGAGTCCCACATCGGGCTCCCTGCTCCATGGGAAGCCTGCTTCTCCCTCTCCCACTCCCCCTGCTTGTGTTCCCTCTCTCGCTATCTCTTTCTCTGTCAAACAAATAAATAAAATCTTAAAAAAAAGTGAGTTAGATCTTTATAAGATGTATCAGAGACATACTTATGATTTATTATTAATTTAAAAAGATCTTTATAGTAGAGTGTTTAATATAATTTAATTTTTACTTTTCAAGAAAGCATAGTGTGTAAATCTTTATGTATTTCTCTTTTTTTAAGGGTAGACAATTATATACAGGAAAATACACCAAGTTTTATTATTTTCTCTTTCCAAATACCAGACATTTTGTATGTTATAAGGATAGCAACCCCCTATATTTTGAAAGGAGTAGTCTCTCCTACTAAATATTAGAACTGTAGAATAAAAACCAATAGAGAAAATGAGGTATGATGGCTAGAAATTTACTGTGTAAGTAGAATGACCTTGTAATTTATTGTCAGAAAGTGAAAAGAGGTAGAGATATTTTTTTCCTCTTCCTCTGTTGACAATTATGAGCAGATACATGGCCTTCCCAGATGCAAAGTTTAGCATTCTGACATTCCCTAGTATTTCACCAGAGAAGTTGCAGAGAAGTTTTAAAGTTATCTATTGTTTCTTCCTGTCTTCTGACCCTGGGCAGCAGCAGTTCTGCATTTTTGTATGATAGCAAAACTAAGGTGGTCACATAGACTTTGTCTCCTAAGGTTTTATAAGCAGATACTTTGCTTTCTCTCTTAAATCAACCCCTAAATGATCAAGACACAATTAGAAGCAAATAAATTAGTTCTGTGCCTATTGTACTAATCCAGGTGGGAGAAACTAGTAATAGGGAAGTAGCACTAACGGTCATATTTAGGAGAAAGTGAAGGTAGAGCCAATAGGACTTTCTTTTTTATTTTTAAATTTAAATTTTCTTAGTTAACAGACAGTGCAATATTGGTTTCTGCCATAGGACTCAGTGATTCATCACTTACATACAACACCCAGTGCTCACCATAACAAGTACCCTCCTTAATACCCATCCCCATCTAACCCATCCCCCCACCCACCTCCCCTCAGTTTGTTCTCTATAGTTAAGAGTCTCTTATGATTTGTTTCCCTCTCTCCTTTTCTCCCCACTTCCCATATGTTCATCTGCTTTCTTAAAATTTCACATATGAGTGAGATCATATGGTGTTTGTCTTTGACTGACATTTCACTTAGTATAATACACTCAACCTCCATCCACGTCCTTGCAAATGGCAAGATTTAATTTTTTTTTAATGGCTGAGTAATATTCCATTGTATATGTATACCACAAGTTTATCTATTCATCAGTTGATGGACATTGGGGCTCTCTCCATAGTTTGGCTAATGTTGATAATGCTGCTGTAAACATCGAGGTGCATGTGTCCCTTTGAATCAGTATTTTTGTATCCTTTGGATAAACACCTATTAGTGCAATTGCTGGGTGGGGGGGTAGTTCTATTTTCAAATTTTTGAGGAACCTCCAAACTGTTCTCCAGAGTGGCTGCACCAGTTTGTATTCCCAACAACAGTACAAAAGCGTTCTCCTTTCTCCACATTTTCACCAACACCTGCCAAAAGGATTTTCTGATTAATTAAATGTAGGATTGGAGAAAGAGGCCAAGGATAACTAAGATCCCATGGAATGCTAACAGATGCCATAAAGAACAGAAGAGAAGAACATCAGAAGATACTGGTAAGGATTAACTAGTGATATAGTAGGAACATCAATAGTGGTATTCTGGATGCAATGTGAAGAAAGTGCTTCAGACGAGATCGGGCGCGTTCAGGGTGGTATGGCCGTAGCAAGAAAGTGCTTCAAAGAAGAGAATCATCAACTGGGTTGAATATCACCTTTGAGTCAGTAAAGATGAAGACTAATCATAAACATGAAGAGTAATAGTCGGATTTAAAAATATGGAAGCATAGGTATACTTGACAAGAACAGTTTTAGCAATTGATGAGGACTAAACATGGAAAAGGAGTAAAGTAACTTACTTCCAGACTCAGTTGTAAGAAAGTTGCAAAATAAATAAAATAAAATAAAACAAAACAAAATAAAATAAAATACAAAACTACCAGAATTTGAGAGAGCTTCAGGGAGCACAAGTGCCTTCAAGGAAGGGCAAATTTCTGTTAGAGGGACAAAGTTACGGGTATAATCAGAAAGCAGTTTGAGGATGAATATCAGAAAACAAAAAGAAAACATTTCAGGAGCTGAGAAGGGGTGACATAAGGAGACAGAAGAGGTATTTGCAGACTAATACAGAGATTGGGTACAGGGAATAAAGGATGACCTACAAGTTTGGGCTGTCTTCTGTTGTCTGATATAAAAAGGATAAAAGACATAATGATCTCCTGAAAATGGGGTCATCTAAATATACATATTTTAATATTTAATATTATTTCATCATTATATATAATATTAATATGGCTATATAATATACAATGTATACTCTATTCTAATTTAATATTACATATACATTCATATATATATATATGTATACATATATATATCCACCTGTTCCTTATTCCCAATTCTCATCACAGCTGGATTCTGATTATTCCCTTTTCATAAATGCTAGTCCCACAAACCAATCATTTTTCAAGTGCCCTGTACCTTTCCCAGAAGAGGGAATACATGTTACTTTCTCTCTGAGTGATTGCTTCTGTTATAGCACTTTCCAACTGGTACAGATCCAAAGCTCAGGGAAATGGCTGTTTGTATTGTTCTCCTTTTGTGAGCCAAATGGAAAATAGCAGTGTTTTTAAACACCTGGTTTGAGATTTCTCTAGTTGCAGAAAATAGTTGAGCATGATACAGATGAGCAGTGAGAGCAAACCGAACCCTTAAAGAATAATACAATGATACTCAACTATGAAGCAAAATTAAAACAAACAAAATATTGCTTCGATTTTGTAGGAGCAGGTACACTGAATGTTAAATAAAACGTTTCCTAAACTGCTGCATTTGCCTATAAGTCAGGATGCCATCTGTAACTTGGAGTGTGACTTTTCTCTTTTTTTTGGGGGGTGGCACATTGATTAGAATAAACACATCTATGTAAACTTGCTGTGGCCACATTAACCAGGATTTTCATAAAACTGAGTTAAGATGGAATGTGGAGAAAGGGACAGATTTTAAATACCTATTAATCTCCAGTGGATATGTGTGCGACTTTTCTGTGAACTGAATAGCACTCAAATAGGTTGTAGTATTTGACAATATATGTCTAATGAATATAATCAAAGTACAATTCAAAAGGTGGTTTAATTCACAGACATTTTTACCGATATGTTTTCCTACTAAAATCACATCTGAGAATTGATATTTTCATGTTAAAATTATTTTTTTTTAAAAAAGCTTTTATTAAGCTGTAGAGGGGAACCAACTTTTCTGTGATAATACATGACAATGAATTTTTAAAAGAGAATCCTTGGACTTTGATAGAGGGTTGCATCACTGATGAGACATGTAGCATCATTGATATGAACTTATCGTCTACTGCTTCATCTCACCTATGATTGATTCAACTTGCAGAATCTCCTTAATTTACCAAAATATTCAGTAAAGAAAATTCGTATCAAATTGCGTTGTAGCGAATAAATGCAATCAGCCACACGAATCTTCAGTTCACATGGAACAGGCTGCTCAAGGCTGTGATTGAATCAGCTGTTTCCAACCCTGGCTGTGCTTCATGAACACAGATTCCCAGGCCCTACCCCATCTGTGCCAAACTAGAGTTTCTGGAGGAGTCTCATGGTCAGGGTTTTGTAAGGCCCTCTAAGTGATAAAGCCCCAATGCACACTGGAGTTGGAAAACACTGACTTAAGTGGTACGAAGTTCTTCTTGCCTAAATATGCTTTTGGAAAAAGATATGTAATGACGCATATAAGATGTCTTCCTTTCAGTTAAGGTATTAACCAGTATCCAAAATTAATATGATTAACCATTTTGAAAGACTGACACTTCAGCTCCAATTAGTTTATTAATCCTTATTATCTGACAGTTTCTTTGGGGTGGCAAGATGGTTTACAAGTAGTGTAGGCTGAAGAGGAGATAACAAATATGATTATGAAAAGAGGAGGGCAGAACAGGCAAATCTTGCATTTTCACAATTGTGGCATGATACAGCTCATGCTAAAGAAAGGGGCTAAGCTCCACCTGACATTCAGTTGCAACAGTGCTTTGTTGACTTCCTTATAAATACATTTTCCAATGAGAATGGTGACCAAGACACCTAGGGCGCAGGAACAGCTTATAGGATGAAAGATTTTCTAAGCCATGTGCTAAAGCAGAATTCACTATTCCAAGTGATTTCTTCTTAGTCTTGACCATGTTGTAGTTATTCTCAGCAGTCAAATATCACAAAGCACTGTGTTATATGCCCAAGTACTTCGGACCAAAGGCTGCTGGCTAATTTGTTAGAAAATCATGCCACATTTCTTCACTGAGTTATGAGATGCTCTTAAGCTGAGGCAACATACACAGCAGTCAGCATGGAAAGACATGATCATGACATGAGCCTGAAAATCTGCCATCCAAATCTATCACCATTCATAAGTTCTGAAATTCTACTGTTATTTTTATTGTCATTCTGTCAAATACTGTCTTCTCTTCTATATTAAATGGAAGCACTCTTATGAGAACTAATGTATCTCTTTCCTAGCTCATTAGTGTGTGTATGTATATCTACCTCTATCTAGCTCTATATCTAGCTCTATATCAATCTATCTATTATCTATCTATGTATGTATCTATCTATCTATCTATCTATCTATCTATCTATCTATCTATCTATCTATCTATCTATCATCTATCATCTCTGTTTCTGTTGAGTACCAGAGAGGAATAAAAAAAAATGAACACCAAAAAGAAAGAAAGAAGACCACTATTTTTTTATAATAATACTTTCTCTTGAGTTGGTCTCTTTTTCTTGGACTGTGTACTAATAACATGCATTTCTTCTCCTTCCTAGAAGAAAAGTAGGTATTTGGTCACTGCCATTGTCTAGGGACCCAATGTTCAGACTCCTCAAGTACCCTTAACATATGACATTCCTGTTCCCATCTCATTTACAATGATTATATGTAATTTTAAGAAAAATTCTCCAAAAAAAGCTGATAAACTGTGTATCCTTATTGGAACAAAACTAGATTTTATATTTTGCTTTGTGCATTTGGATATCTTTGGTTGTATAATATTTGTGAAAGAAAAAATATATAGTTTTCTTTAAAAAAATGCAAAGTAAATTTAATTATTAATTTGACACCGTCTGTAGGATTTAAAAAATGAACACAATAGTCTGAAACTTGCTTAATATGCCTTGCACTGGAAGTTGACCTAAATTTGTGAAATCGTAGCTAGGGAGAGAAGAGCAAAAAAGCAGAGGGTTCAACCCAGAGGCATATATTTTTCTCTGAGCTAGCAGATTGCTTTCAGAAAACATGGTACACCTTGCCAGGATTCTTGCTCTGCCTTCTATGCCATTCCATGCAGGGTAGTGGATAATAAAATTTCTCCCAAACTTATCTAATCATGGGTGAGGCTTCTAGCTTTATTGCAATCTCTGTACTGGATGATAGAATATGACTGGTGTTGGCTCAGCTTCCCTGGACTGGTAAAACCTGAGTTGGGAAGAAGTGTTGCTCTGTGAATTTGTCTTGGCTGCAAAAGACATTTCTCTTGCGTGAGAGTTCTGCTTGTCCTTTGCACACATATAACTAGGGACAAAAATAAATCAGTAATAGTTTAAATTGATCAAAACTCATGTTTTACATGCACGTTTCTCAACTTATTCCAAAAAAATCAATCTTCAGAGATACAAAATACCCTAAATAATACAGTAGCTAGTTTTCAAGATGCATGGTTAAATTTGATAGCTTTTCTTTTTTTTTATTTTATTAATTCTAAATATGTTGGTACAAAATTTCAAGTTGAGATAGAGATGAAAGCATGAGAACAGTGGTTTGAGTTAATATTATTATTTTCAGAATTTCTGAAGGACATGTGAGTATGATTCTGATTTGAGCAAATTTCGGTGTAGGTTTTTATTGTTTCTTGAGGCAATTTTCTTTAGTCCTTAGATAATCTATTATAACTATCACAGCCAAAAATCTAAAATTAAGTCTATTTTTTTTCTATACACAAACTAATAATCAGTTCCATATCTTCAGTGAATGAAATTGTAGGAGTCTGACATTAAACTGGGCTGTTGTCTAGCTTAATCTTGTGTAACAACATGAACCATTTGTACTCTCCTCAATATCTCATATATTCTCTTTGGTTTGAGAAATTACCTATTTCAAAACAAAAAAGAAAGAAAAATAATCAAGAGTTTAGAGTAAAAATAAGCTTAAATAGTAAAAAAAAATAAATAAAACTAAATGAATTTATTTTATCCTATACTGAATATACAATATATAACATCATATAATGCAGTTATGGCATAATGATATCTTTTTTGGAAGTCATTGTTAAATATTACCAGTGAAGGGTTTTTCTGTCACATTAATAGGTTTTATACAATGTGATCAACATGGGTTTCTTTACAATTTGAACATAATGCATGTAGAAGTGAAATTATTATTTGTGGTGCTCTGTGTTACTCAGCTTTGGCCACCATAACAAAATATCATGAACAGGTGACATAGGAGATACTTATTTTTCTCACAGTTCTTGAGGCTGGAAATCTAAAAAGAAGGACTAATAGGGTTTGGCTTCTGGTGAGGGCTCTGGTCCTGGCTTACATGTGGTCGCCTTCTTGCTGTGTCCTCAAATGACATAAATTTCTAAACCTGGGGACAGGCTTGGACATCCAAGTTCATGAAGCTATTATTATCTTATTATTTAAATCCAAAATGATCTTATTATTTAAATCCAAAATGATCTTCTCCAAGACAAATTATAATGCAACTGTCAAAAATCAAATACAGAGAATTCTAAAAGCAGAAAGAGGGGGAAAAAAAGAAGAGCCCTTAGTGGGCTATCAGCAGATTTCTCAGGAGAAACCTTTGAGGCCAGGAAAGAGTGGGATGATGATATATTCAAAGTCCTGAATGAAAAAATTGCCAGCCAAGAATACTCTATGTGGCATAGTTATCCTTCAGAAATAAAGGAAAAATAAAGACTTTCCCAGACAAACAAAAACTGAGGGAGTCTGTCACCACTAGACCTGTCTTAGAAGAAATGCAGAAAAGAGTTCTTTAAGCTGAAATGAAAAGGCATTAATTAGTAACCTGAAAACATGTGAAACTATAAAACATACTGGTCAAGTTAAAGGTATATTTTTATTTAGGAAACTATTCTCTAATATGATGATGGGTTAATCTCTTCACTATACTACAGAGATCAAAAGATAAAGAAAAGAATATGTTTTTAAAAAGATATATTTATTTGAGAGAGAGAGCATGCATGCGTGAGTGGCAGAGGTGGTGGTGGGGGAGGGGCGGTAGCAGAGAGAAAGAATCTCAAGCATTCTCCCCACTGAGCTCTGTGCTGGACTGGAGACTGGAGGCTCGAAATCACAACCCTGAGATCATGACCTGAGCAGAACGCAGGAGTTGACCACTTAACTGACTGAGCCACCCAGGCACCCCAAAAGAAAAGAGTAGTAAAAATAACTATACCTGCTATAGTTTGTCAATGAAAACACAATATAAAAAAGAGGTAAATTGTGACATTAAAAACATATAGGGAAAGAGAAAGGGGTAGTTTTTGTATAAGATTGAAGTTAAATTGCTATCAGCATAAAATAGACTGTTATATCTACAACATGTTTTATATAAACCTTATGATAACCACAAAGCACCAACTTGTAGTAGATTCACAAATAATTAAGAGAAAGGAATCATAAAATACCAGCAAGGAAAATTACTAACCCACAGAGTTAGGCAACAAAAGAGAAAAGAACAGTGGAAGTACAAAACAGTCGTAAAGCAATGAATAAGATCGCATTAGTATAATTACTCTAAATATAAATGGCTTGATTTCTCTAATCAAAAAGTATAAAATAGGTGGATGGATTAAAAAAAAAAAGACCCAACTATATGCTGTCTATATAAGATGAATAGATAAAGAAGATGTAATATATATAGACATACACAATGAAATATTAGCCATGAGAAAGAAGGAAATCTTGCCATTTGTAAAAATATGGATGGACTTTAAGGGCATTATGCTAAATGAGGCAATTCTTTCAGAGAAAGGCAAATAGTGTATATCATTTATATGTGTAATCTAAAAAAAACTGCACTTATAGAAACAGTGGAATGGGGGCTTGGGAATGGGAGAATTAAGAAGTTGATCAATGAGCACAAATTCTCAGAAGATGAATAAGTTCTGGGAATCTAATGCATAGCATTGTGATTATAGTTAACAATACTGTATTTTATACTTCAAAGTTGCTGAGACTAGATCTTAAATATCCTCACCACAAAAAAAGAAATAATTAAATGACATGATGGAGGTTTTAGCTAAAGCTACAATGGTAATCATATTGCAATATGTAAGATTATCAAATCAACACATTGTATACTTTAAACTTATGAAGTTATATGTCAGTATGTCCCAATTATAATAAAATAAAATAATAAAGTTAGTGAGCTATGTGCATGAATCCAAAATCTGTTTTAGTTCTAGATATGACTTTAGTATTTAACACAGATATTTAGAAGTCTTGTCATGTTGGTGTTTTTGAGCAACCATTCTAGTTTTTGGCTTGCATTGTTCTTACACATATATAGCAAATAATTAAAAAAATGTATACTTTTCAAGCTTCTGTATTCTTCAAAAACCTATTTTATTTTTTATTTATATAAGTTATGTCCTTAAATTATACAGTCTTCTTGATGATAGAGAATCTGTGTTATAGGGATTTTCCATCATGCAATGCAGTGAAATAAATAATGCTTAATTATACTCATTGAATTACATTAAATTAAATTGAAATGAGATCAATGCAATTTGCCATTTGCCAAAGAAAGCTGTTTAACCTTTATTAAATGTTGCTGTTTTTGCACAGGTAGTGATATTGTTCAGGATTTTTTAAATACAAAGTACCACATCTATCTTAAAATAAGTTTTTAAATGTCATTTTTCATTATTAAAAGTAAATAGACCCAATTTTGCCAGATATTTTATACTAGCAGATTTGACTGATATATACTAAGGTCTGAGTTCTTACCAAGATTTTCATGCCTCTACTTTTATGTATTTGTAAATATATATAAATTTACAATAACACAAATAATGTGGAGACCATCAACTCAGTCTCAAGATAGATATTTTTATGAACGCCATTGATTATTTTTGTTGAAATAGTTATTTTTATTTCAGTCTGAATTTAATAGTAGTCATGATAATGAGCTCATCAGCGTTCTTTGGTAGCTTGTAAGTGAGGAACTACCTGTGTTTCCAACTGTGAGAACTTTTTGCATATCTTTTGAATAATGTTTGGGATAACTGAGAGGAAAACAAAACAAAACAAAACCTGTCAATAAGAGGATAAAAGGCTAAGGAAGCTGGCTAAATCCTTTCTTCAGAGCAATTTTGAATGAAGCACTGAAATACAAACAGAAGAACTCAATTCATTTTCAATTCAGAAAAAGCTTTTTCCTGGGGTTGATTTGATATAATGTTTAGGCAAAAACTGAAGACATTCTTGAGTGTAGAAGAGATAGAGAAGCAAACACACAAAATTCTAAAACCAACTAGAAGTAAGTTGTTTTTTGTTTTTGTTTTTGTTTTACTCCCAGACTCATGTAGTGAAGCCAGAAAATCATCCTAGGGAATCTTGTTATAGAAGGTCAAGAATTCATATGTCAACAAATTGGGCAAATAAATAGAATGTGCTATGTGTTAAAAGAGAGAAACAAAATATAAGACAGTTTTCAACAAAAAAATGATAATGAGTCGAGGTCATATACAACTAAGAATAATAAATGAAAAGGAAATATATTACTTCTTGTAATATGTAGAATAGGCATTTCTTAAAAAGAAATTAAAGGTAAGAACACGGATGTGTGTAAGTTTAGGATACACATTGAATAAACCATCATTTCACCTTAAAAATATTAGATTCAAATTTCTAGTGATCATATGACCTCTATCAAAAACGTGGAATATATTATTATTTTACAGGCTTCCTCAAAAATGTTTTATCAGAGGAAATCTAAGATAACCTAAGCATAGTTTTGTATGTACTCATAAATAAGTTGCACACACTTTAGATGATGTGCTGGGATGAATTTGCCCTGAACCTAACAAAATTTAAGCTTCAAGATCTTTCACTTGTACTGGCCCTGTACCTAATTTTGTGTTTATAACTTTATATTCTTGTAGAGGGTTCCATGATTTAATAGGCTTCAAGGGTCACAAAACTTAGATCACCTACAGAGATACAGCCTAGATAAAGGTAACATGCAGAAATAACAAAAACACTGTTATCATTATTGTCAAATATTCATGCTTTTTTTCTGCTTTTTTTATTATGTTATGTTAATCACCATACATTACATCATTAGTTTTTTTTGAGTTAAGAATTTTATTTTTATTATTGTTATGTTATGTTAATCACTATACATTACATCATTAGTTTTTGATGTAGTGTTCCATGATTCATTGTTTGCGTATAACCTCCAGTGCTCCATTCAATACATGCCCTCTTTAATACCCATCACCAGGCTACTTTTTCTTAGTATTAACATGTTTCCATGTTAGTAAGGCATTTCAGATCACTCATTTTCAAGGTGTTCTGCAGTATCTTTTCAGTATTTCTGTAAGAAAGAGAATGAATTGCTATAATTGCTTTTAGATCAGCCTGACAAATGCTCATCAGGATTGTTCACAAGCAGGTGAATTGCAGCACTATTTGTATTTCTAATGTTGGGTATCTATAGTATTTCTGCAATAAGCCATTATTTTAAGAGAATATTTCTAACTTGGAGGAAAGCAATGATAATTTTTCAATAAGCAGAATGTTGACTTTAAAGAAGTAAGTTAAATTTAACTTTTGATGCTAAACTATATTTTTAGATATGTTGAGGAAATAGCAAATGACGGTTTTACCACCAGAATGCCAAAATATGTGTGCATGTGTTTGTGTGTGTGTGTGTGTGTGTGTGCAGAGAAAGGGTGGGAAGAGGAGGGTGGAAGAGAAGGAAGAATGATAGGAGGGTAGAGACCAAGGCAAGAGGGAAAAAGGCAGATCACAGAGAGTAAAGATGACAGTTCTCAGCTACAGGGCTAAGCTGGTGTTATTATTATCTTAGAGACTTCAGAGGAAATCATAGTCCTCTCTGTCCCAATAAATGAGCCTTGAGGTCTTTGGCTCCACAGTCTCCTTGCTAAATAGGATCTCCCTAGAAATTTGGGAATCATATTCACCTAGGTCTAAAGGAATGTCCAGGCAGTAAGTCTCTCCCCATTTTAGCAGTTGTTTTAGTTCCTTTGGGCTGCTATAACAAAAATACCAGACTGGCTGGCTTAAATAAACATTTATTTCTTACATTCTGGAGGCTGGAAAGTCCAAGATCAAGGCTCCAGCAGATTTGGTGTTTGGTGAGGATCCACTTCCTAACTGATAGACAGCTATCTTCTGTCCTCATGGTGTGTATCACATGGTGGCAGAAGGGATAAGGGAGCTCTCTGTGGTCTCTTTCATAAAGGCACTAATCCCATTTGTGAGGGGTCTACCCTCGTGACCAAATGATTTTCCCAAGGCCCCCCTCCAGATATCATCTCACTAGGGATTAAGTTTCAACATAATGAATTTTGGGAGGATACAAATATTCAGGCTATAGCAGAAGAGTTAACTCTTATTCTCACTAGATTCTATCCGGAGACTACTTATTGATCTGGATAAAGAAATGAAGAAATCTGTCTTAGAAAGACAGGTGTTTTCTTGCATCTCCAAGAGGGCCAATTGCTTATATTCTTAAGGATTAGAAAAATAATAATAGTTTTGCATCTTTCTACATGCATTCTCATTACTGCTATTAGTATTTTACTGTATTTATAAATAACATCCTCAATATAAATTCTGTAGTGAAGGAGGGGAAATAATAATATTTGTGTTATTTCATATACAAAATATGTATTTTTCTAATTGACATAATATGGAACTTCTGTTATTTTACAACATGCCTGTTACCCTATGTATTCCACCTTACTTTCTATTGCTACATCTGCTATTTACTATACATGTTAAATATTTATGCTAAATTTGAACTAAATCTATGGTTCCTAGAGGTGTTATGTATTCCTACATATATAGCATTTACATAATTTACCTGTGTAAACATCAATTATCTTTGAAAGACTGCCTCAAATATATTTGTCCCTCAGATGCTCTTTCCTGAACCCCAAAGGAAAGAAGCTCTTCTAGGCTTAATCCCCCTACTGCTTTGTATCACTCCTTATATAACTATTTTACTATATCTCTAATTATAGGTATGTGTGTCCTAGTTTCACTATGACTGATTGTAAATGGACAAAGAGCAGAGGCTGAGTCTTATTTATCTTTCCACTTCCACTTTTATTCTCACCACTCCACTTCTGTCTGAAAATATGCAGGGGTGAGATTTAACAGATATAGGACTGACTGCATGGTAGGTGATGCATTTTATCATTTGCTCTCTTATGCATTTATCTATTATTTAATCACTTAATCTTTTATTCCTTTTAACTCAAACAACCCTGTGCAATAGGTGTTAGAAGTATTTAGTTTTACAGAGAAGAAAACTAAAGGATACTCTAGAAAGGTTAAAAGAGGTGCTCAAGTTCATACAACTAGAACATGAAAAGAGCAGTTGTTTTAATTCCTTTGGCTGCTATAATAAAAATACCAGACTGGGTGGCTTGAATGCACGTCCATTAACCCCAAAGACCCTGAAATTTCCCTATGCTCGCCTATTAAGTACTATGAGGTTAAGAATTTATCTGAACACTCTGAGTTAGTTAGTTTCACATGACAGTCTTCTTGGCATTAATAACATCTAAAGAGAAAGAGAAGGATAGTAACAAATCCAGATACTAATATGATTATGCTATGAATAACCTTTTAGGGAAAAATTAATATTTTATGAAATCTTGTAACTTACCTTTCCTCCAGAAAAAAACACATCAGTGTAAAGCCTATTACTTATATATTTTTTTTTCTTTTTCGGAGGGGAGGGATGTAACATTAATATGCTGAAGTGTGTAAAATACAAAATCCATAAGTATTTACTTCGAAGTATTTTACATATGTAGATACTCATGTAACTACTATCTATCAAGATATGGAACACACTTACCACACCTGAAAGGTTTGTTAGTGACCTTCCTTGGCATATCAGAAATAATACATTTTCTGTCTCCTATGACCACATATTAATTAACTTTATAGTTTTTTTTAACTTCCTACACATGGAATTACACAGCATGTGCATTTTTCATTTCTCTAAACATAATATCAGTGGGATTAATCAATGGCATGTGCTACATTTTTATAACTCATTTGCATTTGGTTTACTTCCAGTTTTTGGCCATCGGGAATGAGGCTAATAAGAAAATATTTGTACATATTTTTTATATTTAATTAGTTTTTTTTATTTTAATTCCAGTATAGTTAACATACAGTGTTATATTAGTTTCAGGTATACAATATAGCGATTCAGCATCTCAGCTCATCATGATAAGTGTGCTCTTTAATCCCCATCACCTATTTCACCCATCCCCTCAATCGCCCCCACTCTGGTAATCATCAGTTTGTTCTCTATAGTTCAGAGTCTGTTTCTTTGTTTCTCTTTCTCTCTTTTACTTGTTGTTTTGTTTCTTAAGTTCCACATATGAGTGAAATCATATTGTATTATCTTTTGATCAACCCATGTACCCATTTTCCATGGGTCTATCTCTAGGAATGGAATTGTTGAATCTGAGAGCAGGTACATAAGCAACTTTAGTAAATTGATGTTTGAATGGAAAGTACAGCATGTTCACTGATAAGAAAGCAATGTCCAGAATCATATACTAGAATTCATAGATTTGACCTGTTTTTCAGCATCGTAGAAATAATATATTGAGTTCTTGAATTTTGAATTACTACTTTTGATTTTTGAATGTATTTATTGATAATCTAAATTGACTTATGCTTTGTATTCTATACTCTTTTGATATAAATATGAAGAAAATAGATAAGATTGGTAATAGTTTTGTCCTCTATAAATTGTTTTTAATTTTATAAATCATTGCATATAGGATAAATAATTTAATATTAGTGTTAATATTTTTTATGAAATTGCTGGATATATTTCCTTCATTGATTTTTCATTCTTTGCAGTCTTCCCACCCTTAAAAGAAGACCTCAATACTCCATTACTCCATGGAGAAGGTATGTGGATTCTGCTTAGAAACAAAAGGAAAGGAAAAAAAAAAAAAGACTCATGCTGGCGAAAGGTGTAGAGAGGGCTTTGGATGATTAAAAACAAAACAAACAAAGTAAACTATATCTATTAGAAAACCAGACTTTCATCACTTTCCATTTCTGAGCGTTGGTTCAAAAATAAAAGGTGGAAATTACTGAGAAGATGGAAACCTCAGGTAGAGAGGAGAGCTAAAAGCAGATGGGCATGTGGTTTTCTCCTTTTGGATTCTGGAAGAAACAATGTCACAGTGTTTCATGCAGAATGGAGTGCATTTTATAGGCAATTAGATCTCTTCCTGACATGGAATGATAACATAGACATATGTAAAAGGCGATTGAGAATTGAAAATGTATGCACCTGTTAAGGTCAACTATAAGGGCAACTGCTGAAGCCAGGGAAGGGATGAGGCACATGCCTCATGGGTTTCAGAGAATCTGCACTGTTATAAAGAAGGTAGGCCTAGTCAACCTTAACAGAGGTGGGTTAGAAGGCAGGGGATGGGCCAAGCCCTGAGTGTGCCAAGAGAACAGAAACTACAGTCATGGATACTTCAAAAGCTGGGATGCAAATTAACAAAAAGAAATCGTGTCATAGTCAATGTTTAAGAACTACCTGAGATAGAGAAGAATCACCTAAGGGCCAAGTCCCTTAACCCATCACTATAGAATATGTACATTTTGCCTGATATACAAAAATCAATTTTTGAAAAATATTTTGAGGGGAAATTTTTGGGGGGAGGAGGTAAGAAAATATAAAGATCCTCAGTACAGAGTTTGAGCCTTAAAATGAATGTAAGTTCAAATGAAATGAACCCAAAATGAAATTGTTAAATTGTCCAGCCATCTAAATATCACAGGTTTGCCATTTCATTTATTCTAAGGAGAATCTCATATTTCTCTTCCTACCCTCTTCTTTCTCTCCTTCCCTTTTTCCTTTTTTCCTTTCCTTTTCTTCTCCTTTCTTTTATTTATTTAGACTATTTTGTTTATTTAGTTTATTATGATGATTTAGATATTTATCCATTATTTATTTTGGGATACGTAACTGTACTTACGATTTTAAGCAAAATGTAAGTTGAGCCTTCCAGTATAATTATATGGTATAGTTAAAATGACCATTGTAAGATGATTTAGAGGGCAGTAATTGACAACATAAAATATATACATCTTTTAAATAGTCAAAGAATCTTTAAATAGATGGAATGTGGGTTAATTGACTAATTAATTAATTGCAAAGCTTTAAATGGAGTCAAAAATTCTACATCAAATAATTCCTCCACATTATTTTAAGTTTATAAGGCCTGCCTATAAACTTACACTTTTTAAAATTTCTATACCCCAGTACACATCTAAGGAGGGTTTATAATGCCTGTGATCTTTAACAAGCAATCAGAAACATAAAAGACATTCATTCATTTTTATTATTTTTTTCCTACTCTCTGAAAGGAAGTTCACCCCATGTCAGCAGCCTGCTCTTTGGCCATTCTCGGTTGGCAAGTTCTCTTTCAGGATTTCAGTCAGAACAAAGACAATTTCAACCCTTATAAGAGGCACTTACTCCTCCCCCCCCCAACATTTTGTTATGAAAAATTTTAAGTATACAGCAAAGTTGAAATAATGATATAATGATCACCCACATACCCACTACCTACATACCAACATGCTTACTTTATCACACATCCATCCTTCTCTCTACCATCCATCATCCCATCATGTAATTTTTTGTATTTCAAAGTAAGTAATGAAAGATTGAACTTCTGAATTATGTACACCACCTGCCATAATTAAGTCAATTCTATGCTATACCCATTTTTGCAAACTTTCAAATGTTCATGAATTATAGAATACATATGCTCTGACCCTACTACTAATCTATACCCAGAAAACCAAAAGATACGGAATGTTGAATCAAAAGGAAACACCCCTCCATAATATAAATCATGTTCTCACTTGGCCAATAAATCTTTTGTAACTAAATATACTTCTAATTTTCAAATGACTTTGGCTTATATATGCACAATAAGTGACTGCACTGAGAATTTGCCACCTTTTTATGGTTTCAGCTCAGAAATGCCCAAGCCATAAAAGCAGAAACTGAAAGTTTATCTTCTGATTCCAAGTTCTGTGCTCTGTCATTCTACTCCAGAGTCACCACAGTTTTTCTGTTTTTTTTTTTTTTTTTTTAAAGATTTTATTTATTTATTTGAGAGAGAGAGAATGAGAGACAGAGAGCAGGAGAGGGAGGAGGGTCAGAGGGAGAAGCAGACTCCCCGCTGAGCAGGGAGCCTGACGCGGGACTCGATCCAGGGACTCCAGGATCATGACCTGAGCCGAAGGCAGTCGCTTAACCAACTGAGCCACCCAGGCGCCCCACAGTTTTTCTGTTGTAGATTAAAAATAAAATTCAGTAAGTGAAATATTTGTTTCCCACTTTGTTATGTGTAAAAGCCCATCCCTTTCATTCTTTATTGAAATTTTGTCACTTTGTTCACATTAATACCATAAACATCTGTAGGGTTACTAGAAAATGCTTGAAACTTCCTATGCAAAATTTACTTTTTAAGTATTCTATAAAGTGGTTTCATTAATGAGCACATTGCTTGGAATTATCAGGTATTCTCTGTCAAGCATTTATTTTAAATCACCCCTTTTCTGCAGAACATGCTGTTTTTTGATGTACTACACAGACTGTCTCATGTGTAAAGTTAAAGGAAGACATTTTCAAAAGAACGTGAACAGAGTTTAGAAAGCCAGCATTTTTTCAGTGTTAAGTAGAACGTGCTAGAGTTAGAGAAAATCTCCTGATATCAGGGTCCAGAAGCTTCTCTGCCACCATGTAACTCAAATGTCCAAACAACATCAGGAAATAACAAAGCTGCTAGCAGTTTTCCTGTACCTGCTAGGGAGGCAAACCATGACCTGTCTTCCAGAAATTACCACTTTGTAAAGAACTATTTCTGGCAGCCTCCCAGAAGACAAAAACTGTTCTCCCTGAAATGCATTACATTGGAAATTTGATGGAGAAAATTGAAAATAATTCCAGCAAAGGAATGCACAGAGGCTATATGCATATCTAATTTTAATAGAAAGACCAATTTTTTATACGATTTGCAGTATTTTAAATCCCCATTAAACATGTATAAATGTGATTTTATCCCATCCTTGCTATCACTTGATGTTGTTATACTTTTTAAAATTTACCAATCTCATTATGGATATGACAGTTTCTTTCTGGAGTACTATTTTATGTTTCCTTGCTATATATGCATAAGCATTTATCTTTTTTGACATATAGGCATCTTTATTTTTGTATCTTTTTATCTAATGCCATACTAAACAAACTCATATATACTATGAACTGTTAGCAATAATGCTGCATGGGTATGTTGTGACACAGAAGTACTGAAGTAGAGGGGTTAAAAACCAGGCTCAGCAGTCAAATTACAGAATCATGCTTCTATTGCTTGCTACCACAATGAACTTGGGGAAGGAATTCACTTTCTGTGACTCATTTACCTAGTCTTTAAAGTGGACATGTGAGGGCGCCTGGGTGGCTCAGTTGGTTAAGCGACTGCCTTCGGCTCAGGTCATGATCCTGGAGTCCCGGGATCGAGTCCCGCATCGGGCTCCCTACTTTGCGGGGAGTCTGCTTCTCCCTCTGACCCTCCTCCCTCTCATTCTCTCTGTCTCAAATAAATAAATAAAATCTATGAAAAAAAAAGTGGACATGTGAATATACAAATCATAGATTTACTGTGAAGATTAAAAGTGTTATTATATAAAAATTACTGAGACAAACATGCTTAATAAAAAAAGTACTGAGACAAGTGTTCAGAACTATATAGTAAGCACTATATAAAAGTTGACAAGAAACATAGTATTTTATTAACATCTCATTCTCTGAATATCCCAATGAAATAATAAAAATAAATAAATAAACCTCAGAAGAGCGAAATAAAACATATTTTGGGTGACCTTCTCCAAATACTTCCGTTGCCAAAGCCTAGAAATAGATTGTCACTTTTTCAGATGGCTTAGGTGCCAATTTGACAACTCAATTTATACAATCAATTATATATTAATCAGCCATTAATTGGTAAAAAGAAATGAAAATCATGGTGTGTTAATATTGCTCTCTGTTCCTTACCAGTATCTCATGATGTTAAAAACCAGATTTAGAAACTAATTCATTTGTAAATTGAATAGATTGCCCAAAAGTTAGCAGCTGGGATTTTCTTTTTTTTTTTTTTCCCCTTTTTTAAAAAAGATTTATTTATTTATTTGAGAGAGAGAAAGAGAGAAAGCATGCAGTAGTTGGGGGAGGGATAGCAGGAGAGGAGGGAGAGAATCTCAAGTAGACTCCCTGGTGAGCATGGAGCCCATACAGGGCTCCATCTCATAACCCTGAGATCATGACCTGAGCTAAAATCAAGGGTCAGATGCTTAACCAACTGAGCCACCCAGGCACCCCAGCAGCTGGGATTTTCTGAGATAAAGGAAAAAGTTCCTCCAGGGCTTTAAAAAACATAATTTTATTTTTTAAACACGTTTCAAAATTGAATAGTAAGTTCAAACACAATGAATTTAATAAAGAAGACATTGATCTTGAACAATAAATGCAGTTGTTTAATTTTTTAAAGGGATGTTTATTTGAAGATATTTATGTATAAATTGTTATCTCTTTATAGAATAGATTTTACTCCCACATGGGCAGACTTCAATTGTCAATTTTTAGTAGGACCATTTGTAAATTGGTATAGACTTTACTTTTTCTACTTACCCATTTAGGTTTTTATTTTTTTTAAAAAAACAATGTTTTGGAAAGAAAGGAATTTTATTATTTCTTATGTTCTCTTACTGATTTATGATTGAGCGCAACCAGTAAATACTGATTTTTAGGGTTCTCATCAATGGACAGTTCATTCTAATCTCTAAGATAATTATGATGGTTAATTTTATGGGTCCATTTGGCTGGGCCATGGGGTGCCCAGATATTTAGTCAAATATTATTTTGGGTGTTTTTGTGAGAGTAATTTTAGATGAGATTAACACTTAAATTGATGGATTTAAGTAAAGCAGATTGCCCTCCATAATGTGGCCAGTGCTCATCCAATCAGTTGAGTCCTTGAATAGAACAAAAAGACTGGCCTTCCCCAAGCAAGAAAGAATTTCTCTAGCACACTGCCTTTGGACTTCATCTGCAACATTGATTCTCCCTGGTACTACAGCAGATGCCCTTCAGATTCAAACTGGAGCACTGGCTGTCCTGGGTCTCCAGTCTGCTGGCCTTTGGACTAAAACTACAGCATCAGCCTTTCTGGGTATCTACTCTGTAGATTTTGGACTTGCCACCCTCCAGAATCATGAGCCAATTACTTACAATAATAAATTCCTTCCTTCCGTCCTTCCGTCCTTCCTTCCTTCCTTCCTTCCTTCCTTCCTTCCTTCCTTCCTTCCTTCCTTCCATCCTTCCTTCTGTCCTTCCTTCTTTCCTTTCTGTACACATACACATACATACACATCCTATTGATTTTATTTCTCTGAAGAATCCTGGAAAATAAAATTATTATAAAAATAATATATACTCAAGACCATTATGCTGGGATAATAAAATTACTATAAAAATTGTATATACTCAAGACCATTATGCTGAGACAAACTTTTCATATGTCTTGCTCACAAGGCCAAGGATACAAGTAAATTGCCATACACACACACACACACACACACATATACACATTATAATATAGTAATGTAGATTTATTCACTCTGATCATAGAATAAGCTCCAATCTAATTTTTATATAAATACTTTTAGAGTAATTTCTTAACTCAGGGCAATGATGTAGTTCTAGAGTCAATCATTTATGTCCTTCTAAAAAAATAATAGATCATTAAGGTATAATATCCAAAAGAATAATCAAAGTTTTTATTACCCATGCTGATTACATATTTGAAAATGTTGATTTCTGGCATTTTTGTTTTGAAAAGACAATAAAATGTCTTAAGCAACTTCCAATAAAATATGATAGATTCAAGGCATGCTTACTCAACTTCTATACTTAAAAACTTTCAAAATGATCAAAATGATGCAACAAAGAAAAACATTCCATTTGTATTTATTGGATGGAGGCATTCTCTTGAGTAAAGTCTTATTTTTTTAAATAGTAACTTAAGAGCTTAATTTTTTAAATAATTCAAGAGAATTATTTTAAAAAGAGTATGACTAAAGTTTGTGGGGTTGTGACTCCTTTCTTTCTCTCTTTCTTTCTCTTTCTTTCTCTCTCTTTCTTTCTTTCTTTCTTTCTTTCTTTCTTTCTTTCTTTCTTTCTTTCTTTCTTTCTTTCTTTCTTTCTCCTTCCTTCCTTCCTTCCTTCCTTCCTTCCTTCCTTCCTTCCTTCCTTCCTTCCTTCCTTCCTTTCTTTCTTTCTTTCTTTCTTTCTTTCTTTCTTTCTTTCTTCTTTCTTTTCTTTCTTTTTTCTATAGTGTCCTTGTTTCTCACCATAGAGTGATATTGTAGACATAACCCAAGAGCTCTATTCATCCCAAGACCTAAGACTCCTGAAAGAAAGCTTTGCTGGAAGTGAGACATTAAGGAGAATACAGAAGATGAAAGATGCCTTTATTTGAAGGCACTACCCACAGTCACCTGGATTTGATTTTAAAACTTTCTAATTACAAAAAAAAAACAAACAAACCTCTGAGTGGAGAGACATAAAAATGAACCCCACTTAACTTTTGTCCTGGTTATCTTTTTACTTTCAAGAGGAGACCAAATCTCAGTCAGAAGAGTAACAACACTAGGTGCTCACTTTTCCACCTTCAGGTAATGGATCAGTGACCTATGTTCATTTGTAGTCAATTATTGGACAAACATACAAAGAAACAAATACAATTAAAACAAAAAGACAAATTGAAATGACTCAAATCAAATCTGAATAAGTTGGTAGCTTTGAATAGACACTCACACACATTAGAATAGCATTAAAGGAGAGAATCATTTAAAATTATAGATGATTTGGGGCCCCTGGGTGGCACAGTTGGTTAAGCCTCTGACTCTTGGTTTCTGCTCAGGCAGTGATCTCAGGGTCATGAGATCAAGTCCCACATCAGGGTCCACACTCAGCACGTAGTCTGTTTGAGACTCTCTCTCCCTCTCCTCTGTCTCTCCCCCACCAGGTGCACTCTCTCTCTCTCTCAAATAAAGTAAGTCTTTAAAAAAACTAAAAATAAAATTATAGATGATTTATGAATTTCAGCCTCCAGATGTATAAGAATATTTTAATCAAACATTTTTTAACAATCTAAAATAAATTAGTGAAGAAAGAACTCTTTTTACAAATAACTTAAACAGAAGAGGCAACAAGAGGTTAAAAAGTTAGAAGATAGAAAAAATGCACGTTGCTCTGGCAGTTATCAACAAATAAAAATAGTAATAAAATCATTACATAAATTTAGAAGTATTGAAATTAGAATACAGACTACTAAAATCAATGATTGGTATTAAGATATGTGGAGAAATTGGGGCACCTGGATGGCTCAGTCGTTAAGCGTCTGCCTTCAGCTCAGGGTCCTGGGATCGAGCCCCACATCGGGATCCCTGCTCGGCAAGAAGCCCGCTTCTCCCTCTCCCACTGCCCCTGCTTGTGTTCCCTCTCTCACTGTGTCTCTCTCTGTCAAATACATAAATAAAATCTTTTTAAAAAAAAGGTATTTGGAGAAATAAATAGATTTTATTTATTTATTCGACACAGAGAGAGACAGCGAGAGCAGGAACACAAGCAGGGGGAGTGGGAGAGGGGGAAGCAGGCCCCCAGCAGAGCAGGGAGCCCGATGCTGGGCTCGATCCCAGGACCCTGGGATCATGACCTGAGCCGAAGGCAGTCGCTTAACAACTGACCCACCCAGGTGCCCCTCTACATATTTATATTTCTTTTAATTGAATCTTAGGTTTCTTTGTAGGCACGTGAGTTACCCACCCAAATAAATATTAAATTCCTAAGAATTAAAAAAATACAAATAAAAAAAAGACAGTGAACTATCTGGTGTTTCAAATACAACATAAAGATTCCTAAAGATTGGAGATAAAAGAACAAAGATAAACTGAGAAAACCAAACAAAAGGAAAATAATTTGTATATATTATATTATGAAAATATTATGAAAGAATGCAAAAATAGCATTATTAGACAAAAAGTGTCATGTCATGTTATAATGATAAATTTACAATTAACTAGGAAGGCAATGATTCTAAATATATTTAGCCTTATATCTATGTAGAAAATTTTGACAGAATTATGAGAAAAATTGACAAATCCATAATCATAGTCACAAGTATAAAAACACCTATCTTTTAATTGATAAGAATAGAGCACTGCGGGGCGCCTGGGTGGCTCAGTTGGTTAAGCGACTGCCTTCAGCTCAGGTCATGATCCTGGAGTCCCGGGATCGAGTCCCGCATCGGGCTCCCTGCTCGGCGGGGAGCCTGCTTCTCCCTCTGACCCTCCCCCTTCTCATGTGCTCTCTGTCTCTCTCATTCTCTCTGTCTCAAATAAATAAATAAAATCTTTAAAAAAAAAAAAAAAAGAATAGAGCACTGCACTAAAAATATGGTATCACCAAGTTTTTAGAATTATTTATTAAAAAGGAATTATGTAGTAGGCAATAATTTTTTTCACAAATTTCAATAAATCAATATCAGTTTAATTTATCTAACCACATTTTAATTATTATTTTAATTATGTTAAAATCAAATATCAAAAATATGCATTAATTAATGTTTTCAAAATAAAAACATAATTCTAAACAACACAAAGTTTGAAAGAATCATAACTAAGCTCTGCAGTACTGCAGAATAAGAAATAATGATGATGCAATTTATCACATTTATAAAATGCACCTGAAACAGTGAACGGGTTGGAATTTGTAGACTTAAATGTCCATGTTTGGCAACAAGAAAGGATGAACATTAATGAACTAAAAATCCCACTTAGCGTGTGAGTAGGCAAAATGAAAGTAACAATAAAGATGAGAAAAGACATTTCAAAAGAAAAATAGGAAAGATTTGCAAAACCAAATGTCATTTTTTTTTCCCACATAATATCTGGGTATGTTTATTTTAGGACAACACCTAAGCACAGTGCCTGGCATGAAGTAGGTACTTAAAAGTGTGTATCGAAAACATATATCAAAATGTCTTTAAAGTAACATTCTCCAAATGTCATTTTGAAAAGTCTAATGAAATAGTAAAATCTAATAAGATTACCTTTAAAAAGGTCCTCACTGATATGTGGAATTTAAGAAACAAGGCAGAATATCATAGGGGAAGAGAGGAAAAAAATGAAACAAGATGAAAGAAACCAGAGAAGAAGACAAACTGTAAGAGACTCTTAATCTCAGGAAACAAACTGAGGGTTGCTGGAGGGGAGGGGGTGGGGGGATGGGGTGGCTGGGTGATGGACATTGGGGAGGGTATTGCTGTGGTGGGCGCTGTGTATTATGTAAGACTGATGAATCGCAGACCTGTACCCCTGAAACAAGTAATACATTATATGTTAATAATAAAAAAAGATCAGAGGTAGAGAAATTAATAATCGAATGTGGCAATAATTACAGAAATATTCAAAATGAAAAAAATGTGTGAATGTTTAGTTTCACTCCATTAAATTTAAAATCTTAGACAACATGCAAAATTATTTATTAAAATATAACTTGCCACAAGTTACAGAGAAGTAAAAATCCTGACTAGATTATAACCATTAAAGTCATTAAAGCCACATTTGAGATTCTTCAAACAAACAAAGAAACATACATAGCTATAGATACTTATGTGAGCAAGTTCTAAGAAGCACTGGAGTGCCCATTTAGGTCAAAATGAAATTACTTAACATATATTGCATTATTTGTTTCAGAGGTACAGATCTGAGATTCAACAGTCTTGCACAATTCACAGCGCTTACCAGAGCACATACCCTCCCCAGTGTCTATCACCCAGTCACCCCATCCCTCCCACCCCACCCCCCACTCCAGCAACCCTCAGGTTGTTTCCTGAGATTAAGAATTCCTCATATCAGTGAGATCATATGTTAAAAATAAAAAATAAAAAAAAGAAGAAGAAGGTAGCAGGAGGGGAAGAATGAAGCGGGGGAAATCAGAGGGGTAGACGAACCATGAGAGACGATGGACTCTGAAAAACAAACTGAGGGTTCTAGAGGGGAGGGGGGTGGGAGGATGGGTTAGCCTGGTGGTGGGTATTGAGGAGGGCACATCTGCATGGAGCACTGGGTGTTATGCACAAACAATGAATCATGGAACACTACATCTAAAACTAATGATGTAATGTGTGGGGATTAACATAAGAATTAAAAAAAAATGAAATTACTAATTAAAGAACAGCCATTCCTGCCACCTAATTTTACTATGTCAGTATTCGATTGATGACAAGATATACCAGCTAATCTCAGTTGTGAATATATACACAATAATTCTAAATAAAATATTCACAAACTAAATTCATGGACAACATACATACTCCTATTTGGAGTTTCCAACTATTAAAATACAAAAGAAAAATCTTATAAAACTAGAAATAAATGGGATTTTTTTAAAGTTAGATAAAGTTAATGTATAAAAAAATTACAAATATTGCTGAGTACAATCACAGAAGATCTACATGGAGAAATATACAATGTTTATGGTTTAAAAGATCCAATATAATTAATATGCCAATTTCCTCCACAGTTCTGTCAATTTAAGAAAAGTCCACTAAAAATTCCGGTAGTTCTTCTTTTTTTCCTAGAAATGGGTAAGATGATTTAAAATAATCTGGATAGGCAAAGGACCAAGAATAATTCAAACAATCCTGAAAAGAAAAAAAACAAAAACAAAAACAAAATTGGAAATTAATCTTGATGTCAAGATTTACTATAAGGACAAAAATATCAAGACAGCACTATATTGTCAAAAGGATAGATTTATCAGTATAACAATATCAGGAGCACAAAAATATGCCACATATATGCAGTAATTTTTAATTCTTCCAGAACACCATGATAGAACAACTGAATATCTCTTTTGGGGGGAAGGAAAAACTCACCTCTGACCTCACTCCAAATCTCAAAATTTATGCTGAATGAAAGTAGTCAAAAGAAAAAAGTACCTATTGTATGATTCCATTTAAATGATATTCTAGAATAGCCAAACTAACCTAATTAGAAATTAGATCCACTTTTTCTTCTGGTAGGAGATTAACTAGAAATTGGAAGAATAGATATTACTGGATGATAGAAATTGTTCAGTGTCTTGATAGGACTATGAGTTACATACATATATACTATGAGGATATACGTTTGTCAAAATGATTAAATAGGATGCTTACTATCTGAATGTTTTACTGTATATTAAGTATACAGTGTATGTAGAGTTCATGCCTCAATTAAAAAAAAATAATGAGATCTCATTGACCAAGAATGGAATAATTTGAGCAAGAAGAATAATAATCAACTCAGCTATTTTAAGCATTGTATATAAAACATATACATTTAGGATTAATATTACTCAAAAAAAATCACTGCTCCTCCAAAAAAAAAAAATTATCACTTTCATTGGTCACAATTGGAGGCTAAGTGGGAAACCTGATTATGACTCTGAAAATTGTCAATTGGAGAAATAATTAAGCTTTTTATTTTCTTTCCTATTGAAATTGTATTTCAGAGTAACCAAATACATGGTACTAAACAGTAACCATTTTGCGATTCCCATTGCCATCTTTAACTCACTGACCATTCTTCACGTCAGGAAGTTTGGAAAACTCAGACATTATGCGCCTCCTAATGTGATGTAATATGAGTACTTATCACCACTTGTATAAGATTTTGCCCAAAGAAATAGAACCTAGATGTAAGAACTACCTACCAGTTTACAGGAAACATGGGTTATAGAGGAACAAGTTTCATGACACCATGAAAGAACAAGTGGATACATCTAGAATTCAGGACAACTACATTCCTGGTTTCTTCAACTTAACAATAACATTAAAAAGGGGGAGGGTTTGGGGAGTTTGTTTGGATCCTTATTGTAAGAAACCATCTTTAAAAATATATTTTTGACACAGTTGAGAAACTTTGAACATGAGATGGGATCCCAATAATACCAAATAATAATTGTTAATTTTATTAAGGGTGATAATGGCATTTTCAAACAAAGAATTCCATTTTTAAACAAAAATCTAAATGTTTATATTGAAAAATATACAATACAAATAAAATTTTTAAAAATTAATAAATTTTAGTACTGTTGTTATATGTAACTATGTATATAAAATTCAATTTCTTATATAACAGCAGTAAATACTAAATAATAATGACATGCCATAGCAACAGATACCTTTAACAAAAATGTGTATAAATTATGGAGAAAAAAATAAATTTTAATGAAAAATATTAAAAAGGATCCAAAATTATGTTTACAAAAAGGAAATTCAATTTTAGAAAACCTATCTATTCTCCCAAGATTATGTATCTATTTAAGTTAATCTAATAAAAATCCCATCAAGATTTTTAAAATTTCCAACTGATTCTAAATTTTAAATTAAATTAATTTAGATATAAACATAACCAAGAAAATCAGGATAATTTTGAGGAAAAACAAGCTTGGGAGAATTTCTCTATCAGAGATCAAGATTATTTTAGAGATACAGTCCCTCATGAGGGAGCCTGCTTCTCCCTATCCCTCTGCCTGCAGCTTCCCCTGCTTGTGTGCTCTCTTTCTCTCGCTGTGTGTGTCAAATAAGTAAATAAAATTAAAAAAAAAAGATTTTAGAGATCTAGAGAGGAATACAGAGTGCTATTTGTGCAAGGATAGATAGATCGATTAATGGAATAAGGAAGAAAGTCCAACACAATGGGGCATATATGGAGATTTGATTTATGACAAGAGCCTTGTAGATTAATTGTGGGAAGGAATATTTTTGGATGGGGTGACTGGGTGATAGACACTGGGGAGGGTATGTGCTCTGGTAAGCGCTGTGAATTGTGCAAGACTGTTGAATCTCAGATCTGTACCTCTGAAACAAATAATACAATATATGTTAAGAAAAAAAAAGAAGAAGAAGGTAGCAGGAGGGGAAGAATGAAGCAGGGGAAATCAGAGGGGTAGACGAACCATGAGAGACGATGGACTCTGAAAAACAAACTGAGGGTTCTTGGGGGGAGGGGGGTGGGAGGATGGGTTGGCCTGGTGGTGGGTATTGAGGAGGGCACGTTCTGCATGGAGCACTGGGTGTTATGCACAAACAATGAATCATGGAACACTACATCTAAAACTAATGATGTAATGTATGGGGATTAACATAAGAATAAAAAAAATGCAAACAAAACAAAAAAAATTTTTTAAGTGGTATGAGACAAATATATTTACTTTATAAAGCAATGGATCTCCACCCTGCACCATACAGAAAAATATATCTTACTTTGCTAAAAGTAGTAACACATATTACAAAATTTGTATAACAAAACATAGAGACAATGTGAGACCTTATTGGTCATGGCTAATATTCTGGATTTTATTCTAAATAAAGCAAGAAGCCATTGAATGTTTCCCCCCGCATTGGAATGGCATAATATGAGTTACATTTTAAAAGTTTCACTTTGCTGCTCTCTAGAGAATTAGGTATATGAGAGAAAGAGAATAAATAAATAATGAAGCCAGTTAGAAGACTTTAGTTTGGGCAAAAAAATTATTATTGTATAGTGTTTAGTAGTAGAATGGTCACATCTAAGTTAATTTTAAAAGCCAACATATGGTACTTGCCATGATATTCTTATTATAAATTAGATATATAACAACATAAGTATCTTACAAGTCAGGGCCATATAACTTAATTTACTAATATAAATTAGATATTTAATTGGTATTATGTCTTTTTCCTAAAGTTAAATATGAACCTTTCAAGTTCGTATTTGGATTATCTCATGATAACAGTTTTACTATGCAACTATTTTCATCAAGGTTAAGTAACATTAATTCAGATTTTCTTTATTCTTTGTAGTATATATGCATAAGAATCACTAAGATCCCTAAGAAGAGGATCCCATGATTTACTAGACCACTGAACTATGGTCTCACTTCACTCAAGCGTCGTTTCTCTAAGGGAGATTTATCATTGTTGTTGATGTTGTTATTATTATTTTGCCACAGTTCATAAATCAGTGGGTAGTGGTTACAAGAAGCCACAACATATTGTCCAGATTAAGATTCCATCAAGATTCTTACACTGGGGTGCCTGGGTGGCTCAGATGGTTAAGCGTCTGCCTTCGGCTCAGGTCATGATCCCAGGGTCCTGGGATCGAGTCCCGCATCGGGCTCTCTGCTCCTTGGGAGCCTGCTTCTCCCTCTGCCTCTCTCTCTCTCTGTCTCTCATGAATAAATAAATAAGAATCTTAAAAAAAAAAAAAAGATTCTTACACTGAATGGCTTTGTTTTCTGACATTTATGGGAGCAGGTTAAGAAACTGGAAACTTTAGCCAAATTCTCTTTTCTGAGATAAATAAAATGCTCTAATTGCACTACAGCCCCAGTCACCCAGATAAAATTTTAGATGCTTTGCCACATCCTCTGACCCTCCACTTCTGAAGAATTTTTTTTGTCAATGATTAGTTTATTTTTACAGATTCATACATACAAGGAATAAGCCACCAGCATTTGACAGGACCTGTGATAAGGGTATGCATGATTGGCAATAAACTGACACCATAACCACACCCTCTCTGAGTACATTCTACTACTAAGACTGCTACTGTTCTTAGCTTTTACTTTCCCATCAAAACTTCCTCCCAAGGTGATGTTTAATATCAGTCCCTTGCCACTTAGTGTATAGTTAAGATAGCATTTCATTTGTCTTAGTCATTTGCATTGAACTTCATTTTTAATGGTAAAATTGAAAGCTTTAACCCCACAACATATATAATACATAGTTTTTGTTTTGTTTTATTTTTAGCTGAGCATCTATATGCAAATCTCTCATTAGGCTTGCTTTTATTCTAGTGTCCCTGCAATAATAGCTTAGATTTCTAGGACCTGGGAACTTTATAAAGTGGATTAAATAGGATCCTCACTTTGCACACATAATAGTTTATTATATGGATGAACTCATAGATATGTAAAGTTTTTTCTAACTTAAAAATTTTATGATTTTATCGAAAACAAAAAATTCAGGTTATCTGTTTCTTGTATGTTAAATAACTGGAATTTAAATTAAAAACTTGAGAAAGAAAAAGAAGTGACTTGTGAGGGCATGCCTTGGGGGCAAAATGCATTAAAGATCTGTTTTGTCTAAAATACATACATACATAATACACACATACATACATACTTACATACATACAGACAGTGAGCCAGTAAGAAAATATATGTGTCTTTAAAAAGAAGAATATGGAAGCCTAGCAAGTTTTCTTTCTTTAAAAAAAACAAAACAACTTTTTTTTTTAATAGCAGTTTTATGTTCACAGGAAAATTAACAGGAAGATACTGAGACTTCCCATATATTTTCTGTCTTTTAACATGTGCAGACTCACCCGTGATCAATACTGCCCACCAGAATGGTATATTTGTTAAAATTGATAAATGTACATTGACACTCATAATAATTCCAAGCCCATAGTTTACATTAGGGATTTCTCTTGGTATTGTACATTCTATGGATTTGGACAAATATCCAATGACATGTATTTATCATTATGGTATCGTACAGAGAATTTTCACTATAAAATCCTAAAAATCTTCTGCACTTCACCTATTTCCCCTTTCTTCCCCATTCTCTGGCAACTACTTATCTTTTTACTGTTTCCATAGTTTTGCATTTACAGAATGTCATATAGTTGAAACCATATAGTATGATATGTAGACTTTCCAGATTTTTCTTTTCACTTAGTAGTTTACAGTTAAGGTTTCTTCATGTGTTTTCATAGCTTCATAGCTCATTTCTTTTTAGTGCTGAGTAATATTCCATTGTCTGGACATACCACTGATTATTTATCTATTTACCTACTGAAGGACATCTTGGTTGCTTCTAAATTTTAACAATTATTAATAAAGCTCTTATAAACATTATGTTCAGGTTTTGGTATAGACATAAGTTTTCAGATACTTAATGCCAAGGAATATGACTGCTGAATCATAAGGTTAGGAGTATATTTAGTTTTGTAAGAAAATGAAAAACTGTCTTTAAAGTGACTGCACCTTGGGGCACCTGAGTGACTCAGTCAGTTAAGCATCTGCATTTGGCCCAGGTCATGATCCCAGGGTCCTGGGGTCGAGCTCTGCATCCGGCTCCCTGCTCAGCAGGGAGCCTGCTTCTCCCTCTCCCTCTGCTGCTCCGCCTGCTTGTGCTCTCTAGCTTTCATAAATAAATAAATAGATAGATAAATAAATATATTGATTAATTAATTAATTAATTAAATCTTTAAAGTGGTTGCACCATATTGCATTACCACCAGCAATGAAGGAGATTTACTGTTGCCCTGTA
Organism: Mirounga angustirostris; assembly: GCF_029215605.1. Classification (NCBI taxonomy): domain Eukaryota; kingdom Metazoa; phylum Chordata; class Mammalia; order Carnivora; family Phocidae; genus Mirounga; species Mirounga angustirostris. The sequence continues at coordinate 50,064,422 of NW_026991709.1, read as the reverse complement.
TCCTCACCAGAATTGGGTGTCATCAGTGTTTTGGATTTTGGCCATTCTAATTTTGGCCAACGTTGTTTTAGTTTGTATTTCCCTGATGACATATGATGTGGAACATCTTTTCACATGCTTACTTACCATCTGTGTATCTTCTTTTTTTGTTGTTGTTTTTTTTAAAGATTTTATTTATTTATTTGACAGAGAAAGACACAGCAAGAGAGGGAACACAAGCAGGGGGAGTGGGAGAGGGAGAAGCAGACTCCCCGCCGAGCAGGCAGCCCAATGCGGGACTCGATCCAGGGACTCCAGGATCATGACCTGAGCCGAAGGCAGTCGCTTAACCAACTGAGCCACCCAGGCGCCCCCATCTGTGTATCTTCTTACCTGAGGTGTCTGTTAGGTCTTTGGTCCAGTTTTTCACTGGGTTGTCTTCTTCTTGCTGAGTTTTAAAATTGTCTTTGTATATTTTGTGTAGCAGACTTTTCTCTGATGGATCTTTTGCAGATATTTTCTCCCAGTCTGTGGTTTCTCTTCTATTCTCTTCATGTGCTCTTTCACAAAGTTTTTAATTTTAATAAGATCCAGCTTATTGATTCTTTCTTTTGTGAATTGTGCCATTGGAGTTATACCTAAAAAGTTATTGCCACACCCAAAGTCATCTAGGTTTTCTCCTATGTTATCTTCTAGGAGTTTTATACTTTTGAGTTTTGCATTTAGGTCTGTCATCCATTCTAAGTTATTTTTTTGTGAAGGCTGTAAAATCTGTGTATAAATTCATTTTCTTTTTTGCATGTAGATATCCAGTTGTTCTAGCATCATTTGTTTAAAACACTGTCTTTTCTTCACTATATTGCCTTTGCTTCTTTGTCAAAGCTAAATTGGCTGTATTTGTGTAACCTATTTCTAGGTTTTCTATTCCATTCCATTGAACTATTATTTCATCAAAACTATGTTGTCTTGATTATTGTAAATTTATAGTAAGTTTTAAAGTCAGATCAAATCAGTCCTCCAACTTTGTTCCTCTTCAAAATTGTGTTGTCTATACTGGGTCTTTTGCTTCACCATATAAATTTCAGAATCAGTTTGTTGATATCCACAAAACAATCTGCTGGAATTTTGATTGAAATTGTTTTAAATCTATAGATCAAATTGGGAAGAACTGACATTATGATAATACTGAGTCTTCCTTTCCATGGACATGGACTATCATTTCATTTATTTAAATAAATATATATAAATAAATATATATATTACTTATATAATTATATATAATATATTATAATTATATAATATATAATATATATTATTTTATCATAGTTTTGTAGTTTTTCTTATATATATCTTGTACATATATTGTTAAATTTGTATTTAAGTATTTCATTTTTGGGGTGCTAATGTAAATGAGGTGTGTTTTTAAGTTCAAATTCCACTTGTTCCTTGCTGGTATATAGGAAAGTGATGGACTTTTATTTACTAACCTTCTAACCTGCAGCTTTGCTATAATAACTTATTAGAGCCAGGATTTTTTTGGGGGGGGGGTCTATTCTTTCAGATATCCTATGTAGATGATTATGTCATCTGTGAACAAAAACAGTTTTATCTATCCTTCCCAATCCATATGCTTTGCTTTTCTTGTCTTGTCTTATTGTATTAGCTGGGTCTTCCAGTACAGTATTGAAAAGTGATGTGTAGATGAGACATTCTTATATTTGTTCTTCATGTTAATAGAAAAACTTCAAGTTTCTCACCATTAAGTATGTTAGCTATGGCTTTTTGGTATGAGGAAGCCAAATTCTTTATCAAGTTGAGGAAGTTCTCCTGCACTCCTACTTTACTGTGAGTTTTTGTCATGAATGGGTTGGATTCTTTTGCATCTGTCAATAATATCATGTGATTTTTCATTTTTAGTCTGTTGATGTGTAATGGATTGCATTAATTGATTTTTGAATGTTGAGCTAGTTTTGCATACCTGGAGTAAATTTCACTTGGTTGTGGTGTAAGCAAGTTCTCCTCTGGTTTAACTCAAGTCAGAGATAATAATTTAGAGTGGCGGGGTACCTGGGTGTCTCCATGGTTAAGCATCTGCCTTCGGCTCAGGTCATGGTCCTGGGGTCCTGGAATTGAGCCCCGCACTGGGGTCCCTTCTCAGCGGGAAGCCTGCTTCTCCCTCTCCAGCTCCCCCTGCTTGTGCTCTCTCTCTCACTGTGTCTCTCTCTGTCAAATAAATAAATAAAATCTTTAAAAACAAACAAACAATAATTTAGAGTGGCCATATATAATGATCCAAATGTTAGTGGACATTTTAACTATATGTAGGCATATATGCAACGATCATTCCACATAGATTTATACTTATTTTGTCTGGATATTCTATCTTAATTTTAAATCTAAGAAATTTAAGTATTTTAATAAAATGTAAAGTGTAATTTTATTAAATATCCTTATAGAAAGTCATGAGAAATGTAATTGGCTTAAAAATGTAGATCAGTTAATATACAATCATTTAGGTAAGTGCAAAAGTTTTTTCTTTGTATGATAGTTATGTTCACCTGCCTACACATGTGATAGAATTTTACTTACATATTTCCAATTTCCTGGTCTCAGCTCTTCAGTATTCAGTACTTCAAACAACGTCATTTGTTTTTATTTATGTTATATTCTGGATACAGGTAGAGGTTTCTCCATAGTGAGATTCATCATGGTGTAGAATGAGAAAGCAACACAACTACCCGAAAATTTCATTCTCACTGATTTATCCCATGAGTGTTTATTTCTTTTGGTTGAGATATTCAAAAGTCTAGTAAAAATGTAAAACCATTACCATAGAGAGATAGAATTCAGTAATATCTGGCCTTGAATAATTTTATCAGTTAAATCATCTACTCAGCTACTTAGCTTAAATGAAAGCCCACAAGAAGAAATCAACATTACCTTTGCCACAATTTGTTCTGAGTCAATCCCTTGTATTTAGTATCAATGTTTAGGGAGGATTCTGGATTTACTTTTGAAAATATAAATGACTGAGATAAGTATGCATCATAATTCACTTATTTTAAGAGGAGATATGGGTTTCCTACATCCGGGAGCCAGAAGGACTTTATGTTAATGTGCTATGTCCTAAAAAAAAAAAAAAAAAAAAAAATATATATATATATATATATATATATATATAAAGACTCTTCATCATTCTTTCAGAAGTCTAGTATTGTGTGTATGTGTGTGTGTATGTGATTATATATATTTGTTCACTGTTTATGAGATCCAAAATTTCATATTGTCTTTGGGGGCTTTGATATCTTTTGTATGGATAATACATTTTTTTTCATTCATAAGCATTAATGTACTTCCAGTGTTTTAGTTTGATTTTGTTTTTCCCATGGCTGAGCAAATAGCTCATTTGCTTTTAGAGTCTTTAAAGTTTTTGCTGACAAATATCTTCTAGGGACAATTTCTATTTTTTCATTGCTGTTATTTGTAAACACTAGAAATGATATATGATAAATGATACATTAGAAATGAAGTCTTTCTAATCAATATTTTTGAGAGATAAAGGTATATTTTTATCTAAAAAGCTATGTTTATGGATTCTATTATAGAATTCTATTTGCTCAATTTCTAGAACCCTAGAATATGATAACAGAGGTTTTAGAAGCCAACTGAGTAAATTTTCTCTTTTCTCTTTGACATTGTGAAAAAGAAGAAATAGAAGCTGACTCCTTCATGTATATTTGCCCTTTAATGACAGAGCTAGAACACTAAGATAACAGCTTTCAGTGTTATTACACTCGTGAATAAGTTATCAATTGCAATAATAATGCTTTGTAACAAACCATCCGCCAAACCTCAGTGGATTAAAACAATAATATTTATTTACTTAATAGTCTGCAGGTCAGCTGGGGCATTTTTTTCTACTTAGCCCTTGGCTCAACTGTTCTTAATTATGCTTGCTTAATCATTTGTGGTTAGCTATGAGTTTGCTGAGACTTTAATGTTTTGGTTGGGATCACTTAGATCTCTCCGGTATGGATGGGCCATCCAGGCTGACTTTGACTCTTAAGACTTTTTCTTCGTCAGCAGGATTGTCCAAGCTTGTTCACACAGTGGAAGCAACACTATAAAAAAGTAAATGAAAGTACAGAAGGCCTCTTGCGCCTTAGTTTGTTACTCACATATCATCACTTCTGCTGCAAATCACAGACTAGCTCAGATTCATAGAGTAGGGAAATAGATTCCATTTCTTCTGTTGACCAAGAAAGAATTCACTGAAAATTAATACAACTATGATGAGCTTGTTATTTTTTTCCCTCTGTATTCTTGGAAACTCCCTCATCTTTGTATAAACCTCCAAACTGGCATCATCTATCTCCAAATTCTCTGCTTTTAAATGACATATGCAATGCTGGAAGATTACTGTCCCATTATATACTCTTTTTGATAGTTTTCTATGAGATGCAAAACAAACAAAAAAAATCATCATTATCTTTCTGGGAATCTGATATTTGTATTTCCTAAATAAGAATGTCTTCATTTATTCTATTGCATGACATATAATTAATTGTAATGCAATCATTTTAATGTAAAACATTAAAAAAATGATTTTTAAGAAAACTTTTGTTTATCTGATAGATAAAGCAGAGCTTTCCCAAGCAGACATCAGCCATAGCACTAAGGTTATTTTGAAATGGAAAACCAAGTGTTAAACCTTCATAACTCGCCTCTATATACATAATTATCACTGATGTATTTCTTGTCTAAATGCAATTTTCCTGAGTTCCTATTCAGGTATATATTTCTTGAATAAAATAAACTCTACACTTTTTCACAGCTTGAATTATAACAGAGAAAAAATGACAATAAAAATATATTATCAAGTAGTTATAATTTCCATAAAAAGAAATAAAATTTGATTAGGGAAAAGACGGAAGTCTCATTTTATCATATATTGCCCTGTGATAAGAAGTGGGATTAGTGGAAGAGTTATAAGACCTCCAAGGCTATCCCTTGACACTGTGGTAGTTCTTAGGTGTCTGTGGAGTTAGAAGGATCTATATTTAAATCCCAATACCACAGTTAACTGAGTGTGTCATGAAAAACTCTTGAATAAACTCTACAAACCTTAATTTCTTTATCCATAAAATATGGTTGTTAGAAAATACCTTGGAGGATTTGGGTGATGCTTCAACAAAGCAAATCATGTCAGTTAGACTGTTTACTAGAATGCCTTCCTTACATCAGAGGTTTCAAAAATGTTTGCCATTTTGTAAATTATATTGGTGGTCAAAACAAGGTATATGCAAAAGAAATACAGGTTTTCTTCTGAAATACTTTGAAGTCTCTTTGAGTAAGCTTTCACAGTGATAAGTGTACATTTATTAAATTCTTATTTTTTGTTCTTTTTTGTGTTAAATTTAGCATTTCCTACTATTGCTGTACCATACTCTTTTTTTTTTATTTCAAGTTAGTTAACATACAGTGTAGTATTGGTTTCAGGAGTAGAATTTAGTGATTCATCACTTATATATACACCCAGTGCTTATCCCAACAAGTGCTCTCCTTAATGCCCATCATCCAGTTACCCCATCCCCCACCCACATCCCCTCCAGCAACCCTCACTTTGTTCTCTATAGATAAGAATCCCTATGGTTTGCCTCCCTCTCTGTTTTTATCTTATATTATTTTTCCTTCCCTTCCTCTATGATCATCTGTTTTGTTTCTTGAATTCCAGCTATGAATGCAATTACCTGCTATTTGTCTTTCTCTGACTGATTTATATCACCTAACATGATGTACTCTAGTTCCATCCATGTTGTTGCAAATGGCAAGATTTCATTATTTTTCGATGGCTGAGTAATATTCCAGTGTGTGTGTCTGTGTGTCTGTGTGTGTAAACCACATCTGTTTTATCCATTCATCAGTTGATGGACATTTGGGCTCTTTCCATAATTTGACTATTGTTGATAATCCTGCTATAAACATTGGGGTGCATGTGCCCCTTTGAATCAGCATTTTTTTATCCTCTGGATAAATATCTAGTAGTGCAATTGTTGGGTGGTATAGTAGTTCTATTTTTAACTTTTTGAGGAACCTCCATACTATTTTCCAGAGTGGCTGCACCAGTTCACATTCCCACCAACAGTACAAAAGAGTTCCCTTTTCTCTGCATCCTTACCAACATCTGTTGTTTCATGTGTTGTTAATTTTAGCCATTCTGACAGGCATGAGGTGGTATCTCATCATGGTTTTGATTTGTATTTTCCTGATGATGAGTGATGTTGAGCACCACATTATTCCTAAAACTTCTTTGTGATGGATGAATAGTCAATTTTGCTGACCTGTTGAAAGCATCAACTTCAGAGCTACTACATCTGGTCTTCATTCTAGGTCTGCCACTTAATTGTGTGATTTGGGGGGAAATCCTCAATCTCTCTGTGTTTAAGTTTCCAAAACAGGGGAAAAAAAAAAAACAGAGGATGAAAATAGTGTTTACATTATTGAACTTTTGTGAATATTAAACAATTCAACATGTTTTAATGGACTTAAAACAGTACTCAACACATTAGAGGTCTTCTATCTTATGTGTTACTATTCTCACATAAAATGAACTGTTGGAAAAGAAAGACTAAAGATAAAACTGGAGGTTCTTTATATGTGTGTGTGTTTTAAGAGATTAGAAATATAGATTGCATACTAAAGTAAGAGATTACAAATGTAATTTTACACTATTTTATTAGTGATTGGTTGATGATTACTGAACATTTTGTTTCCATTTACTATCTCTTGATCACTATCTCTTGCAGTTTAAAGATGTTATATTTTTTCTTTATTTTGATAATATACATCGTAAGGTACATTATTTCTTAGTTTCATATTACATCACACATTCATTGCCTACAAATAAGGATTTAGAATGGACATGTATTTGACAAACTATAGTGAAGTGAATTCATATATTGTAGGACTTTGTGTAAGGATAGGTTACAATGGAAAAGTATCATGGTGTACAGGTATATAAAAACAAGAGGGACTGCTATAGTATTAATTTCATTTCTCCAACTTGTGGATTTTCTAATTACTAATGTATGTCAGAAACTTCAAATAATGGGTGAGATGGATAAAGTTATAAGAAAAGCTATTGGAAAGAACACTGTAAAAATTATACCTTGTCTACTACTTCTTAGTCAAATGCACTTGCACGTTTTCTGCTTTAAGTGACACTGATGAGAAGGATAAATGAAAAGTTCCTCTGGAGTCACAAAGCAAAGACAGCAGCAGGTAAAACAGGAACTCAAAATACATAAAGTAAATCCATTTGCTTCAATTCAGTTCAGAGAACACTTTGAGGAGCAATTTAAATGACTTTATTAAAAATCTATTCTAGTTAAAACTATTTACTATATATTTTTATTTTCCCCCAGCTTATTAACATGTCTCTTTCGTGGGCTCAAAAATGACAAGATTTATATCCTATGTCAACTTGAGAATACTGTTTTTATTCATTTATGTTACTATTTTACATTTGGCTCAATTGAAGCATGTGGGCAGTATTTCTGACAGCTCTACCAGTGCGCTGCTGAGGTGGCCACCTATGTGAAACACCAGTGTTGACTTTTAGCATAAGAAGACCCCAACTACTACATTTCAGGCAGCACAGATTATAGCTTACAGAGCCTGTCTTAGTCCATTAGGGCCACTAGTTAAAAAACAAAACAAAACAAAACAAAAAAAACACAGGTTGAGTGGCTTATAAACAACAGAAATTTATTTCTCATAGTTCTGGAATCTGACAGATTAGGATGCCAACTTGGTTGGTTTATGTTGAAGGCTCTCTTCCAGCTTGTAGACTGCTCATTGTATCATTGTATCCTCATATGGTGGAAAGAGCTAGAATACTTTCAGGAGCCTCTTTTATATGGCACTAATCCCATTCATGAGGTTTTCTAGCCTCATGAATTAAGCACCTTCTAAATCTCCACTTCTCAATACCACCGTCTTTGGGGGTTAGGATTTCAAAATATGAATTTTAGGTGAACACAAACATTCTGACTATCCATAACAAGGCCCTTCCTTGTATTAACTACCATGGGTAAGAAAGAAGAGCAAAGAAACCTCAAAGATTTAGGAAATGGAAAACTCATAGTTCTTTCATGGATATACAAATGACAAGCTGAGCTGCCATTAACATATAAATTCATATATCAAAACAAATGACATAGAAATTGAAAGGAAAAATGAAGAAAACTAGCCCAGAAAACGAAATTGTGAAGCAAATGAGAAAACTAAAACATGGTATATACTGACTTGGATAGTTGAAGCATATGACGAATATATCTGAATGCTAGTAAGTTTTCCAGATTCCTTTGGTTGTGGAGACACAGCTTAAAAGCCTCTCCTGGACATTAGTGTTGATAGAAAGCCTTGAAAACAGTAAGGAGGAGGCCCTGAGTAAATAGAAAAGAATAAACATTTATATAGATCTATAACTTCCATTAATGCTAATCACAACTTTGCATGAATCTGAGCACATCAGAGAAAATGAAGAGAACTTTCACTAAGATAACCCTTGAACTTTCACTAAGATCACATTTTAAAATGATGGTAAACAGGGCCTGTCTTAGGTCACTTATAATTTAAATACATTAATATTTTAGGACATGTAGCACTTGAAAACTTTTAGATAGTGAAATTTTAATTTCTCGGGTAGAAAAATTTGCAATCTGCTACAACTTTATAGATTTTTCACTGCAAATGAAATCAGACTTAAACTAGTCATGTTTGGTAGAGAAATCTAGTTTTCTATGAGATTTATGCAAACCTACACAGAGAAGAAAGCAGGAGAAGATGGTGGGTGAGAAGTAGGAGAGGGAGGTGAGGAGGGAAGGAAAGATGGAGGAAAAGGGGAGGAAAGAAATCTGCAACCACATATAACAGCAAACTAAGTAGATTGTGAAGTCCTTGAGAATGGGTCTTTCTTGCCTTCATTCCTTTGAATCTCTGCAGACTTGGGCAATGCCAGGTACAGTGTAGGTGAACAATGTATTCTTATTAAACTAACCTAAATTGACAGAATGACTGAAGAATTACTGATGTAAAAGCATTGTCTTCACCCATTTTTTCATTGTTCTGTGGATTTTATAGAGAAAAAAATGAAAACAAAGGATATTTTTTTCAAGTTCATTTGAGGTGAAAATTACCCTGAAATTATTTTCAAATAAAGGCTACTATCTGTGGAGTAAGAGAAAACATTAGTTATAACATAGATACTAAGAAAGGTTTACTTGACTTGGAGATTGTGTATTTGGGGTAGTTATGCTAGGAATTCCATAATTCCTCAAATGTTGTACAAACTTTAATGTTTATATAGGTATGCCATATTTCTGGGGGGAAGTCATATATAAGAATGACTGGTAAATTTAAATTTCTGTGATGGGTGAATGCCAAGATAAGGAAGGATGCCCTCCCTCCCTTCCTCCTTTTCTCTTTTACTTCTTTACTTATTTTCCTCCTTCCTTCCAAATTAGGGATGCGACTGTGTGCCAGAAATCGTGTTGTGTTGGGCATTGGAACTTCTATTATGACACTTGCTACAATCATCTGGTTATTTATTAATCTCCCTCACTCCCTCAGAAACTTGAGTCTATCTCTGATTTTTCACATTTGTTTATTTGAATTCAATCAACCATAGAGAAGGTATGCTTTATGAGATTTAAAGGTGGAAAGACAACGTGGTCTCTGACCTCATATAGCTTATCTAAGGGATGGGAGAGCCATTTAAACAAAAATATAAAAAGTTAAAGTACTACATTTTTGTGATGGCAATATAAACACAAAGACTAAAATTCTTTACATTAACTGACAATCAGCTTTTTGCTAGAAATTTTTGAAAGATCCATGACAAAGATTCAAAGCTACTAGAATTATCTGGGACTCATTTTAATAGAAATAGAAGAATGTAAATGTTTGAAAATATTTTAAATCTTTCTTGAAATACAAGTGAAAGAGCAATCAGAAAAAAATCTGATGGTCTCTTTTATTACAGCTGTTTAAGGGAAAAAAACAAAACTAATTGGTGTACATGACATTTCCTTTTGAGATAGCTGGGAATATTAATAAATTTGCCCAAGGTGACTGAATTATATTAGCTAGTTATTTACAAATGAAACACCCTAGACATTCAGTCCCTTGTTGATATGCTACCATCAATTTTCCATTTTTTTTTCTTTCAGGTTTATTACTGACAGTTAAAGCAATGCATATAAAACTGATATGCTCATAGGTATTTGATTTCAAAAGGTTCACTTTGCTCTTCAAATTTCAGTTTAACATAATCTCTAATGGGATTTGTTTTCTTATTTCCCTTCCTTTCATTTTTTTCCCCATGACCTTAGCAGTATTAATGTGGTTGTCTTACATGTGTTGAGCTTCTGTTACTGAATGATATTTTGCAAGGGCCATTTTTCACACGTATGTCATATACTTCTTATTTATTTTATTTATTTTTAAAGATTTTATTTATTTATTAGAGAGAGCACATGAGAGGGGGGAGGGTCAGAGGGAGAAGCAGACCCCCCACTGAGCAGGGAGCCCGATGCGGGACTCGATCCAGGGACTCCAGGATCATGACCTGAGTCGAAGGCAGTCGCTTAACCAACTGAGCCACCCAGGTGCCCCGTCATATACTTCTTATGAACCTCACTGCTCCATAATGGAATCTTCTTATTCTTCCTAAATGCTAATATTCTGTTGTGGGGTCTACTTTTGAAAGAAAATTGAGCATAGACTATTATGTAAAACAACAAGGAAAGGAGGAAGGAACAGAGCAATACAATGAATTAGGGTATAAAGTCTGGTTACTATAATAGCATTTCAATATATCTTGCTTTCAAGTCCAAACTAAATATAAGAAATTCCTGTTTTCATAATCTTTTGTTATAAGGTTCAACCTACTTGTTTATATTCTTATCTTTCTCCTTTCAACTAGTGCTCTATATTCTTTTTTTTTGTATTTTTTAAAATTTTAATTCAATTAATTAATGTATAATGTATTATTTGTTCCAGGGGTAGAGGTCTGTGATTCATCAGTCTTACATAACACCCAGTGTTCATTACAACACCTACCCTCCCCAACGCCTATCACCCATTTACCGCATCCCTTCACACCCCTCCCTTCCAGCAACCCTCAGTTTGTTTTCTAAGATTAAGAGTGTCTTATGTAAGGTTTGTTTCCCTCTCTGATTTCATCTTGTTTCATTTTTTCCTCTCTTCCCCTATAATCCTCTGCCTTGTTTCTTAAATTCCACATATTAGTGAGATCATATGATAATTGTCTTTCTCTGATTGACTTATTTTGCTTAGCATAATACCCTCTAGTTCCATCCACATCATTGCAAATGGCAAGATTTCATTTTTTTAATGCCTGCATAATCTATATTCTTATCTTCTTATCTTTCTCCTTTCAACGAGTGCTCTATTTTGAGGGTCTCCAAACCAGAACTGGTACTTCTATTTTTTTTTTTTTTAACATTGCACTTGTGGTTACCATTCCATTGACCAGAATGACATTCTCTGTTCTCTCTTTTTAGACCCCCTATGACCCATTCTTTAAAACTAGTAGTCCATTACTAATTCTTTAAAAGCTTCGTATGGCCAATCCATCCTGAACTGATTACTCAAACTTCTGAGCTTTTATATCAAGGCAAATTTCCATTATAGTCAAGAAATTATATACTGTCAAGTAATATCTCTACAGTTACTTTTCAAAATTTCTAAATAGATCATTTTGGAAGGACTACATAAGTTTACAAATATTTATGTCATAATAACTCTCTGTGTGAGATTTTGAGGGCAAGAATGACACATTATTCATTATTTTTCCCTCAGAACACAAAGCAGAATGCTAACGATGTGTGTTTTTAAATCTAAGAAACCTTCTCTATGTTATAGTTCCATCTATGGAGAAATAAAAAACTGTGGTTTCTTTTATTTATGGGTTCAGTCATTCTATATTTGATCTTATCCAAAAGGCTGAGAAGTGATATGTGTTCACTCATTCTATCAGTATGTACTGAGTACCTATTAGGAGGTGCAAGACACTGGGTATACAAACACTAAAATGGCACTAATTCCACCCTCAGTGCATCAGGACAATAGGCAGCTGTCCCTTTTACCTTCTCCACATTGTCCAGACTCACAAGGACTACATCCTTATGCATTCAGTAGCTGCTGGTCTGCAAGATCAGAGCATGGAATTACGGTGAATATTGAGCATATTAATGTCCATATTCAGCTTACCAAAAAAGAGGTTTGGTTTCTAGAAAAGTTGGATTTTTCCTTTTAATATGTTGACTTTTCCGTATAAAACTAAGTTTGTCCCTCACATTTATTGTGGGAAAAAAAATAGATACAAACATTGTTTGATAAAATTAAAAAGAGCAATCATCATGTGCGAATGCTTTGTAGCCTTTTGAGATAAGCAATATTTTTATTGTTTCTTGAAATACAAACACGTTTATTTCTAAAACATAAAGTGTTGAATCAATGACAAATTCACTTTAGGAAAGACATGCCATCACATTAGGATATTTTCCATAATTGAAGAAATGAATTCATTCTAGCTGCAGCATAATAATTATATGGTTAAAATGCAACCATTAAAATAAAATTGGAAAGCATAACAAAATTCAAATTATACTTCTACTATTGCTTGTGTTAATAAAAGTATGCATATGCATATACATGCAGACATATATTGCCCTACACAATATCTCGCTTTTCTACCTCTTTTACTATTTTAAAATTTTTATTTTGGGAGATAACTTCCTTTGCACAATAGATTATTCTTTCTCTGTTGAGATCTATGTAGAGAGCGTAAACTGTGGAATCAGATATGACTGGCTTTGAATTTCACTTGTACAATTTTATAGCTGGATAACTGGCAAATTTAGTGAAATTTGTTTGAGCTTCACTTTCCTCATCTTCCAAATTACCATAATAAAGCATATTTGTGATGAAGATAGAATAGATTGATACATAAATTATGTGGTAAAATATCTGGTACATATTGTGCACTTAATATCATGCTTTTATTATTATAATGTGTATTTGGATAAATGAAATTGATAACCCATGTGAATACTGGATTGGCAAAATGATTATTCAGATAAAATACTCATTTCTTGCTCTGTTTTATAAGAATGAATGTGGGTTTGAAAATTAAGTTTCTCCTTGTTAAGTGGACTGATTGTTTTAACCTTTCTATTGTGAGAATATCTGCCTTAATCAAATTATTTTGACCATTCTATAAAGTATGCAGTTTATATGGGGCAAATCAAACTTTATACCTTTTGGTGGCTATTAAAGGTATTTTAAAAGTAGAGCAAATTGATATAAGATGCAATATGCTGGGGTGCCTGGATGGCTCAGTAGGTTAATCATTGGAGTCTTGGTTTAGGCTCAGGTCCTTATCTCAGGATTCTGAGGGCAGTCTCCAAGTCAGGCACTTCACTCAGTGGGAGTCCGCTTCTCCTCTCCCTCGCCCTCTGCCCCTCCCCCTATTCACTTTCTCCCTCTCTTTCTCTTTCTCTCTCTTTCTCCAAAATAAATAAATCTTAAAAAAAAAAAAAGATGTAATATGCTGGAATATAGGAGGCTTAGGACTAATAGTTCAGTCTAGCCTATCTTATGGTCTCAAGTTATTCAATTAGAATTTTAAAATTTAAGTAGTTTGATTTATTATTACTTTTAGTTGTCTGTTATGAATATTGCTTTTTTCTGCACATAACATTTTTGCACACTGCACTTACCATACGTTTCTAATTGTTACAAAAAGAATGAATAAACATTGTAAGGAAGATCTGAGATCTGATATCTGCATAATTGTGTTTGCTGGGTACTATTATACTGGGAACTAGTAGAGAAAGGTAAAGGTGGTTACTGAGAAAAAAGCAAATTATAATTTTTAGCTCAACTCATCTTAAATGTGTGGCAAAGCCATCACTAGGTTCATAATAAAAACATATTCTTGAAATTGGCTACATGCATTGATTACTGAAAACATAGTTTGGATAAACCTACACTTCTAAGGCATCTTGCCAGCTTTATGAATCTATCCCACTGCCTTAGACCAGGAATGTGTGTTTATTCCCATTTATTTATGAGGCAAATGAAGTCTACAAAGCAGAATATCTTGGCTAGTGCATGAATATAGCCTTGTCAACCACATAAGAATGGTTCCAAAGGAAAGAAAAAAGTATGTAATATTTAAAAGCGTGACTGTTCTCAGAACAATACTAAACTTGATTAAACTTGTTTGCTACCTGAGTAGCAAACATGAGAGTTTTGTTTTAGTGATTTTTTTTTTTTTTAGAGAAAGTTTATTCCTACATCATATCAAAACTACCTTTATCAATTCCAATTTATTAAACACCCCACTACCTCTAGTGAAGGTAGATCTACACTGGAGAACATCTTCACATAAAACCTGAACTTGCAATCTGCAAGGCATGTTGTTTAACAAGCCTAAATAACGACTTTCTTATATAGCTGCTTTACAGAGACACATAAAACATCCCTCTCTTTCATATTAAGCTTTCTTGGGTTTTTACATGCACAATATCTTAGTGCTTTATCTGGATGATGACAGTGCAAAGAGAAAAAAACATCCTTACTAATCCTCCTAATCTTTGTTCAAGATTTGAGATTTTGGAACATTTTGGTTATTAAAATGTGTCACTCAAACTTTATATATATCTAAGTTAACATTTGAATAAACTTCTATGTCTAGAATATTTAAACAGTAAAGTTCATTTGAAAACTAAAGCAATGTTTTTAGTCATCTCTTAAAGTGAAAGTTGAAACAAGGTTAGCCAATGTTAATTTCTGTTCTAGAAGACAATTTATCTTTACTCAAATAACAAAAGGGGGACGCCTGGGTGGCTCAGTCGTTAAGCGTCTGCCTTCGGCTCAGGTCATGATCCCAGGGTCCTGGGATGGAGCCCCGCATCGGGCTCCCTGCTCCATGGGAAGCCTGCTTCTTCCTCTCCCACTCCCCCTGCCTGTGTTCCCTCTCTCGCTGTGTCTCTCTCTGTCAAATAAATAAATAAAATCGTAAAAAACAACAACAACAACAAAAAAAACAAAAGGGGATCTTCAAGCCAAAGAAATGGTGCTAACCAGGAATCTCAGTATGCAGAGGTCCATCACTATCAAAATATATTACAAAACCCTCTGGTATGCTCTGTGTTTAGGGAAGGATAGAGAGGCTACTGCCATTTAGTGACCATATGTGTCCATTCTATTCATGGTGTCCTTTTGCCATCGCAAGTGCCATGGCATGAATGTGGGCCTTTGTTTTTTAAATCCCTGCTGAACTGTGTCAGTTAAGTAAATACCTGGTTGTATGCCATTACACAACAGGAAATCACTAACTCGTTACCTACAGGACCAGAAAGGTAACCGAAATTCTACAGTTGGAAGCAAGCTGGCTGCAGAACACAGCAGGTGGTGGGGACAGTGGTAAACTGGAGGGTACGTGTTCCCCCTAAATAGGTCAGCTGCTTATCTGCAGCAGATATTTGCCATGGGGAAAGATGGGCTTAGTGTTATCAAAGAAAAACCTGAAGTCCAGGGTATTTGCATGGGCTTGTGTGAAATTACTTTAGAATTTACCCAGGTTGAACACTCATGCACAGGCCCTCAAGACAGAGACTGTGTAGACCCAACAAAATAACCTTTTGCAATGAAATGAACTATGGGTGTCTATTAAGTGATGTTTGGAGATGACTAATCATAATAAGCTCCTGATTCGTAATGCTAATTTATATTTAATTAACTTCCACTGAAGGCTTACTGTGTATAAGTTACTCTTCTAGGTAGTGTACCAACATAAACATGAATGGAGCATTGTCTTTTTACATGTCCACACACTCTGCTAAGATATTCGTAAGTAATATTGAAGAAGGAAATCTATAAAAGGAAGACATCATTGCAGGAAAACAAAAAACAAAAAACAAAAAACCAAGAATTAGAGTCATAGGGAATTTGGCTTGACTTATGTCTCCATTGTGTGTGTGTGCCTGGAAAACCTAGTTAAGTTCTCTGATTTCATACTTTTCTTATATGTAAAGTACTACTTTGTTGTAATGTGAAATTATTAATGGTTGTAAAACTCTTAAATACTCAATAAATACTAACAAAAATATAAACACCAAAAAACTACCTCCCTTTGAAGAAATAGTATATATATAAAGTGCCTGCTCAGTATATGGACTATTAGATGCTCAATAAATCACAGTTTAGGGGAATATTCTGATACCTACATTTTGTAACATTTGTAGATGAAGCATTCTAATTAAAATGGATCATTTCCATGTGATGGCACTATCTGATCTATTTGTCAATATTCTTAATATCCAGAGTATACCAAAGATACAAACTTTTTGAAGGGAAATGTTCAGTAGTGTAACAACAGGCTATTTATTCACTGTTTGGGTATTCTTGTTATAGGTAAATGCCTGTGTTATTTCAAGATGCTTGGCAGGCTAAACATGACAAACTTTTGAGTACAGGTATTTTATTTCTGGAAAAGTTCTTTATAAAGAAAGATAATATTTTAGAACTTCATCCAAGGATAGAAATCTTATTAAATTTAAAATAAAATGAACAGACTTATAAAGCTAGTCATTATTTTATTGTATCTCTTACAATGATAGAATCAACTCATCTTGAAAACAGATTTCCAAAATATTTATTAAGTTAATTGTTTCATAAAGCTCTCAATAAATATATATCTTAGATTCCCTGTCTAGAAGGGAAAAAAAAAAAAAAAAAGAAAGAAAACTTCAGGCTTACAGGACATTCTATCCTAGAAACCTCCCCCCTGCCAATTAGAAACTGATGCGTGAAGTAGAACTATATATCATGAATCCCTGACCATCAGTAAATTAGGACTGTGTCAGCATGGGATGGAAAGGAAATATCAAAGCCAAGGGCCCTTTCTAGAAAATGCTTTTCATGATCTGGATCTTAAATCTTGGAACCATTAGCAAGAGTGCTCTGGATGATCAAAATTGTCCATAGGTTGCATGGGGTTTTATTTATTGTACAATTTTTTACATTGAATTTCAATTCTCAGGAGCATTTTTTTACACTCTCTGATTTTCAGACACTCAGGGAAAAGTAAAATATAGGATCAAAATAAGATTAGTCTCCACGTGGATGAATCAGTCATGCTTCATGGAATGCCTAATGCAGCTTTGCTTCAGTAAATCCCAAGTAACATTTCACAACTTCATGAGGTGCCCTGAGATTGGGGCCTTATTTGTCAGTTGCTGATGGTAAGTCAATGTGCATCTGTGTGTGCATGCATCTATGTGCACACACGTATAACAGTCTCATGGTTCACTGAAGCATACTGTAATTAGAGTCCATATTAGTGAGACCAAGTGTACATGTAACGACAGTATTTGAAAGTGAATTATGGATTTACTCCAAAATTGACTCTAAAACTATGGGTCGACACTATCTCAGCAGCAGGCACAGGGGTGCCTGAGGGAACAAATATCTCTAGGGGTTACACCATCTGCAGTCCAACCTTAATATCTGATAATTCAACAATCTGCTCTGTACTTAAAAATCAAACACAGATGATCAGATTCAGAGATAATAAGGACTGCTATTTCCAAAACCAAATGATCCAGAAGTGTTCAGTCCTTTGAATTATTTTATGTTTATTTAAGTGTAATGCCTTTTTAATAAGATTTTTTTGAAATATAAATGTTGTGTTTATACATTGTGCGAACTTTAGAAATTTTGAAAAAAAAGTGAACATTTTTCCCTCCTAGATTTTTTTTTCCCTTCTAGATTTTGTTTTGTTTTTTAGTTTTTATTTATTTGAGAGAGAGAGAGAAAGAGAGCATGAGCGGGGGGAGGGGCAGAGAGAGAAGCAGACTCCCCACTGAGCAGGGAGCCTGACTTGGGGCTAAGCTGAAATCAGATGCTTAACCAACTGAGCCACCCAGGTACCCCTCCCTTCTAGGTTTTTAAATCTACATTTTATTTACAAACTTGGAATCCTATTAATATTCCATTTGTATCCCCTTTTATCATGTCATAAAAGGATAATATATTCTCATGACACTAAATGGTTTACTAAAACTTGCTTTTAATCAATACATAGAAATTTCAAAATTTTATCACATGGATCTGTTATACATAGCATTTTACCAAAACCCTATGTTAATTCGCTTGTTACCTTAAGCAAAACATAGGAAATAAGGCTCCCTTATTTAAAAAGAGAAGTATTTGTCCAAAATAAAGCTGTGATCCTAGTAGGTTATTCTCTTTTTTTATTCTCTTTCTTTTTCTATTACTATTATTAAATGTCATTCTCAGCTATTTTGTAAATCACACAGCAGTCTCTACCATAATTCTGATATCACTTAAGCATACTGTTGCTTATTTGTCACTAAGAAGAAGCAATATATTAGGTTAAAAAATGGTGTATGTACATGAATTTTTTATTTTAATTCCAGTTACTTAACATACAGTGTTATGTTAGTTTCAACTATATAATAGAGTAATTCAATACTTCCATACACACCCTGTGCTCATTAAAACAAGAGCCATCTTAATCCCTATCACCTATTTAACCCTTTCCCCCCACCAGCCTTCCCTCTGGTAACCATCATTTTCTTCTCTGTATTTAAGAGTCTGTTTCTTGATTTCTCTCTCTCTCTCTCTTATTTTCTTTCCCTTTGATTGTTTGTTTTGTTTCTTTTTTAAAGATTTGATTTCTTTATTTGAGAAAGAGAGATAGCTAGAGAAAGCAGGAGTGGGGGGTTGGTGGTAGAGAGGGTGAAGCAAGTTCCCATTGAGCAGGGAGCTGGACATAGGGCTCTATCCCAGGACCCCCGGAGCATGACCTGAGCCAAAGGCAGACACTTAACCATCTGATCCACTCAGGAGCCCCTGTTTTGTTTCTTAAATTACACATATGAGTCAAATCATGGTATTTGTCTTTCTCTGATTGCTTTCTCTGATTTATTTTGCTTAGTATTATACTCTCTCCATGTCATTGAAAATGGCAAGATTTCATTTTCTTTTTCTTTCTTTCTTCCTTCCTTCCTTCCTTCCTTCCTTCCTTCTTTTTCTTTCTTTCTTTCTTTCTTTCTTTCTTTCTTTCTTTCTTTCTTTTCTTTCTTTCTTTCTTTTCTTCTTTCTTTCCTTCCTTCCTCCCTTCTTCCCCTCCTTCCTTCCTTCCTTCCTTTCTTCCTTCCTTTCTTCCTTTCCATGCTGCTTGCTTGCTTTCTTCTTTCTTTCTCTTTCTTTCTTTCTTTCTTTCTTTCTTTCTTTCTTTCTTTCTTTCTTTCTTTCTTCTTTCTTTCTTCCTTCCTTCCTTCCTTCCTTCCTTCCTTCCTTCCTTCCTTCCTTCCTTCCTTCCTTTCTTTCTTTCTTTCTTTCTTTCTTTCTTTCTTTCTTTCTTTCTTTCTTTCTTTCTTTCTTTCTTTCTTTCTTTCTTTCTTTCTTCTTTCTTTCTTTCTTTTTTTCTTAGAGACAGAGAGAGAGGAGAGAGACCCCGAGGATACATGAATGGGGTAGAGGCAGAGGGAGAGAGAGAATCTTAAGCAGACTCCATGCCCATTGCAGAGCCCAGCATGGGGCTCAATCTCACAACCCTGAGATCATGACCTGAGCTGAAATCAAGACTTGGATACTTAACCGACTGAGCCAACCAGGCACCCCAAGATTTCATTCTATTTTTACTCCTGAATATTCCATTGTGTGTGTATATATAAATATACACACACATCTTCTTTATCCATTCCTCAATCAGTGGACACCTGGGCAGCTTCCATATCTTATCTATTGTAAATAATGCTGCTATAAACAAAGGGGTGCATGTAAGCCTTTGAATTAGAATTTTTGTATTCTTTGGGTAAATACCCATTAATGTGATTGCTGGATCATAGGGTAGTTTTATTTTTAACTCTTTGAGGAACCTCCATACTGTTTTCCACAGTGGATGCCCCAGTTTGCTTTCCCACAAACGGTGCACAAGTGTTCCTTTTTCTCGACATCCTCACCAATACCTGTTGTATCTTGTGTTGTTGATTTTAGCCATTCTGACAGGTGTGAGGTGATATCTCATTGTTGTTTTGATTTGTATTTCCCTGATGATAAGTGATGATGAGCACCTTTTCAGGTTTCTTTTGGCCATCTTCTTTGGAAAAATGTTCATGTTTGCTGCCCATTTTTATTTGGATTAATTGTTTTTTTGGGTGTTGAGTTTTATAAGTTCTTTGTACATTTTGGATACTAACCCTTTATTGGATATATCATTTGCAAATACCTTCTTCCATTCTGTAGGTTGCCTTTTAGTTTGTTGAATGTTCCCTTCACTGTGCAGAAGCTATTTAGTTTGATGTAGTTCCAATAGTTTATTTTTGCTTTTGCTTCCCTTGCCTCAGGAGACATATCTAGAAAGAAGTTGCTACAGCTGATGTCAAAGAAGTTACTGCCTGTGTTCTCTCCTAGGATTTTTATTTTTTCAGGTCTCACATTTAGGTCTTTAATCCATTTGGAGTTCATTTTAGTGTATTATGTAAGAAAGTGATCCAGTTTCATTTTTTTGCATGCTGCTGTCCAGTTTTCCCAACACCATCTGTTGAAGAGACTATCTTTTTTTCCATTGGATATTCTTTTCTGCTTTGTCAAAGATTAATTGACCATATAATTGTGAGTTTATTTCTGGGTTTTCTATTCTGTCCTATTGATTTATGTGTCTATTTTTGTGCCGGCACCATACCGTCTTGATCACTACATCTTTGTAATATAACTTGAAGTCCAGAATTGTGATGCCTCCAGCTTTGCTTTCCTTTTTCAAGGAAAAGTTGCTTTGGCTATTCATGGTCTTTTGTGGCTCCATACAAATCTTAGGATTGTTTGTTCTAGTTCTGTGAAAAATGCTTTTGGTATTTTGAAAGGAATTGCATTAAACGTGTAGATTGCTTTGGGTAGTATAGACATTTTAACAATATTTTTAGTAGGATATTCTTAATAGAGAGGAGATCGAACCTAGAAAAAATAGTGTAAACTGTCAAAAAGAACCAATAATGAACATTATTCTACTAATATAATTGATGATAGAGAAATTGAGACCAGATATTCTTATACTTCAAAATAATATTATCGGCTACTAAGCTATTAAGAAAAAGTGACAAAGATTTAATGTTTAGCATTCCGAATTATACACTGGCATATTTAGGCATGAGTTGGGTTAGCTTGGAAAAACAAATTATATAATGATGATGATCAGAGAGTCCATGGGAAAAATTTAGCAAAATATGAAGTCAACCCCTGCCATCTTTTTTTCTCTTTCTTCTCTGTCTCTGCTTTCTCTGTTTCTCTCTCTCATAGTGATTGAAGGTTTGAAAAACAAAATCCTTGAGAAATTCTAATTTTTTTTTTAGAGTGGGGGGAGTGGCAAAAGGAGAGGGAGAATCTTAAGCAGTCTCCATGCTGGGCTCCATCCTTACTTAAGGCTTGATCTCACAACCCTGAGATCATGACCTGAGCCGAAGTCAAGAGTCGGACACTTAACCAACTGAGCAACCCAGGTACCCTGCTAATTTTTTTTTTTTAACTTGGAAGGAGTGATTTATAGATTCTCAATGAATTATTATTTCCTGAGTTTTTTCTATCAATACTTAAAAAAGAAACAAAAAATAAATAAAAACACTTATATGAACAATAAAATCCCATTTTCTTTTTTTATTATTATGTTCATTTAGCCAACATATAGTACATCATTAGTTTTTGATGTAGTGTTCAACAATTCATTAGTTGCGTATATCGATGGATAATGATGAGACCTTGCCGTACTTTAACAAGGGAAATTTGGTGTGGTAGCAATGACTTTTACACAAGTGTAAAAATCTAAAGATAAAGTATTAGCCAATATCTTGGCTAACTGAACATAATAAAAATAAAATAAAATAGAATAAAATAAAATAAAATAAAATAAAAATAGAATGAGTAAAAAATAATAAAGTATAAAAGAATAAAATATACACCAAAATTTGTGCCACTTTGTGCTAAGACAGCAGTTTAGAAAATAGAGTGAAAAACTTTGACTTGTTAATGAAAAAGGTATAAGGAAGGAGTTGACGTTTATGATGGAACAGAGGATTAGGGAAAGATAAAGCCATGAGGATTAATTTTCAGAGATGACCTATGTGTATAGGAAATAATTCCCAAACAGATTGCATAACATTATTTTTTCACCTGAATGGGACTCCCTGGATATTTTTGTTTCTAAATGATGAATTTTCTGACTTCTCTGATAATTCTATCATAGATGAGGAGTAGAATTCTAAAACTACTGTATTGAAATTCCTTGGCAGAACAAGAGGCAATTTGACTTTTCTATGAGCATGTCCATTATGTGAAATTCCACTAAACTAGGGGGAAAAAAATCCATGTGAACCTAGGGAAAATTACTCTAATTTTTGAAATTTTAGCAAAACTCTATAGTTTCAGAGCTTTCTTAAACTCAATAAGCTGTGTTACAAGACATGCGGAATTCTAGACAGAGAATTATATAACACGCTGATCTTAGAATGGCCAATATTTCAAATCTCTTTCATCTTCATTCTTTCACTTCACTTCTTCTCTTGCAAATAGTCTAATTTTAAGGTAATTGTAATTTCTGGTGCATCCATATGATGACATTTTAAAAATCCATGTGCCCATTAAAAGTATTTTTAGTAAAACATTTAATGTCATGGAAAATGTCTACTCTCTAATTTTGAAATTTAAGAAGAATGATATTGGTATATATACTAGGATTTCAACTTTGCCTTTTCCTGTTTATCTTTTATCTTTTTTTTTAACTGTCATATCTCTTCTCTGACACAGATTTCTTGAGACTGTGACAAAGACAAAACCAAACAAAACTAAGATCAGAAATTGTTAACAAGGTATTTATAGAGTGAGATAAAGATAGCATAGAGGGTAGTATAATGGGCAATAAGTCCCTCAAAGTAAATTCCCATTCAGACTACTTACTGCTTATGATATGTCGGTTTGAAAAAAATGATTTTAAAACATATCAATACATATTTTTCCATATATACTGTGTACCTGATCTTCAAACAATTCTGCTTCTCTGCCACTCCACTGAGTCCCCAGGGATCAATGTCACTAATTCTAAATCCAATGGTCAACTCTCAGACTTATTTTCTTTGTGCTTCCCTGTCTGCTCCATTCCAGTGTCCAGGGCAAGAATGTTCCTGCCTCTCAGTCAGCTAATGTTAGTTTGCCTCAGGCTCATCCTCAGCTTTCTGTGCTCTTACTTGCATTTACTCTCTTGGAGATCTCATGCAACCATGTGATTTTAACTCATTGTGTCTGGTTCAAATTAGATTTGACTTCTTACAAACAAAAATTCACCACAAAAATCCAAAAGGGCCAGTTTAGGGAAAGCATGGGAGTTTCACACTTATTTGTGACCCAGCCTCCAATAGCAGTGTTTTTGTCCATCCTCACAGTAACAATTAGGCTGCTGGATCTCCTTGTGTTCAGTAGAGGACAAGATATGTGGGAGAAAAAAGCACCAAACAGAAGTATCCTGGCTAAATTAGGCCCCTGGATGGGTCTTCCTGGAAGCCTCACTTAACAACTTATGGGAACATCTCACAGAAAACCCCAATCTGAAAAAAAGGTTAGAAATTATTATTATTATTACTCCTGGTAATAATGGGATTCTATTAGTAAGATAGAATTATAAATGGTTATCATATAGGCAACCAGCAGTTTTGCTATAACATCTTACATGCTGAGAGCTCCAAAATTTCATTCCACTCAGATAAGCCAGTCACCACTCAGCTGGCTGATGGGTGTTTTACTCAACCCTGTCCAAAATAAAATTAAATTATACCCACACACCTGTTCCTTCTGTAGTTTCCTCATGCTCATTTACCCAATTTTAAGTCTCTAAACCTTGGATTCCCTCTTGATTTGTCTTTTTCTATCATATTCTATATACATTCTAATAGCGAATCTGTTCCACCTGTAAAATAGTAACTGAATCTAACTACTCCTCAGCACAACCAATACCACAATATCCTTTTTTTTTAAAGATTTTATTTATTTATTTGAGAGAGAGAGAATGAGAGACAGAGAGCATGAGAGGGAGGAGGGTCAGAGGGAGAAGCAGACTCCCTGCCAAGCAGGGAGCCCGATGCGGGACTCGATCCCGGGACTCCAGGATCATGACCTGAGCCGAAGGCAGTCACTTAACCAACTGAGCCACCCAGGCGCCCCACCACAATATCCTTTCATCTAGACTCCTTTCTTGCCTGCCATAGTCTGTCATACTATTAAAAAAAAAAAAAAAAAGAGTCTGATTATGCCCCCCCCCCCCACACACACTTAAAATCTTTCAGTAGCATCCCAATAAAAGTAACTTCTCACTGTGGCTTACCTGTATGATCTCCCCCAAGTACTTTTTCTGACATAATTTATTTCTCTCCAACTCCTTACCCCCAAGCTTCATCCACTCTAGCCATACTGACCATTTGGCTATTTTTCAAACAAGCAAATTTGCCCCTGTTTCAGGATCTTGTACTTTATTTTCTTGTAGCAGAAAAGCTCATTCCCCAAATATCCACAGATATTTGCAGGGTCACTCCCTTACTCCATTCATATTCACTCAAATGAAGCAAACCTCTCCTGACAGGTCATCCCTGACTACAATTTCTAAAATAACCTGCACCCTAATACACACATCATATCCTCTCTCTTTTTTTTTTTAATATATTTTTTAAACTTTTTTTTTAAGATTTTTTTTAATTTATTTATTTGAGAGAGAGAGAGAGAGAGAGCGCAAGAGGGGGTAGGGTTAGAGGGAGAACCAGACTCCCCGCCGAGCAGGGAGCCCGATGTGGGACTCGATCCCGGGACTCCGGGATCATGACCCAAGCCGAAGGCAGTCACTTAACCAACTGAGCCACCCAGGCGCCCATCATATCCTCTCTTTTGGCCCAGATTTAATTTTCTTCATAGCACTAATCAAAACTTGTTGGTATATTATCTAATTATATAGTTTTAATGTTTGTCACTTTCTTTTGCATAAGCTCTGTAAGGTTAAGGACTTCATCTCTTTTACTCAATACTTACTGATACTACCTAAAAGAGTTCTTGGTATATAATAGTAATGTAATTTCCTCTCTGTAGGCCTGATTTCCCCCATCTACATATCGGACAGTCTAATTTTTAAGGTAACTTTGAGATTTCAAATTCTGATTTCCTGGGGTAGTCAAGGAAGGCTTCTAAATGGGAGTATGTTATGTTTGAACAAGCATTTTGTACTACTTAATCTGATGGTTATATATAAGAGACAGAATGGGGGTAGTTAGATGTACTGCTTATAAGGAAATAACTTAGGAAGTTTTTATAGGAGTTTAAGTATGAGGTTATTCATATTCAAATTAGAAAGACAGCACTGTCTGAAACTGTTAAAAAGAACTCCTACAACTCAATAGCAAAAACAAATAACCCAATTTAAGAATGGGCAAAGGACCTGAATAGATATTTCTCCAAAGAAGATATATGAAAATGAAAGGAGTACATGAAAAGATGCTTGGTATCACTAGTCATTAGAGAAATGCAAATTAAAAGCACAATGAAATACTACCTCACGCCTGTTAGAATGGTTTATCATCAAGAAGACAAGAGGTAACAAATGCTGGCAAAAACGTGGAGAAAGGAGAAACCTGTGTACTGTTGATAGGATAGTAAATTGGTACAGCCACTATGGAGAACAGTATGGAGGATCCTCAAAAAATAGAGGACCCTTAAAAATAAACTACTATAAGATCCAGCAATTCTACTTCCAGGAATATAACTAATGAAAGTGAAAACAGTAACTCAAAAAGATGCCTGTACCTCCATGTTCATAGCATCATTATTTACAATAGCCAAGACATGGGAAAAACCTAAGTGTCCATTGGATGGATGAATAGATAAAGATGACCAATACTGTATGATCTCACTTATATGTGAAATCCAAAAAGATACAGGCAAACTCATAGAAAAAGAGGTCAGATTTGTGATTACCAGAGACATGGAGAAGGATGAGGAAAATTGGAGAAAGGTGATCAAAAGGGAAAACCTTGGGGCGCCTGGATGGCTCAGTCGTTGGGCATCTGCCTTCGGCTCAGGTCAGGATCCCAGGGTCCTGGGATCAAGCCTCGCATTGGGCTCTGTGCTCAGTAGGAAGCCTGCTTCTGCCTCTCTCATTCCCCCTGCTTGTGTCCCTCTCTCGCTGTCTCTCTCTCTCTCTGTCAAATAAATAAATAAATAATCTTAAAAAAAAAAGGGAAAACCTCTTATAAGATAAATAAGTACTAGGGATGAATGTACAACATGATGACTATAACTAACATTGCTCTATAATATATGAGAAAGTTTTTATGAAAGTAAATCCTATGAGTTTCCATCACAGGAAGATTTTTTTCTCTTTTTCTTTTTTCTTTTTCTTTTTTTTCTCTCTTTTCTTTTTTTTTTTTTTTTTAATATTTTATTTATTTATTCATGAGAGACAGAGAGAGAGAGAGAGGCAGAGGGAGAAGCAGGCTCCCAAGGAGCAGGGAGCCTGATGCAGGACTCGATCCCAGGACCCTGAGATCATGACCTGAGCTGAAGGCAGATGCTTAACCATCTGAGCCACCCAGGCGCCCTCTTTTCTTTTTATTGTATCTATATGAGAAGATGGATGTTAGCTGAATATATTGTGGTAATCATTTCACAGTATATGTAAATCGAGCCATTGTGTTGTATGCCTTAAAGTTATACAGTGACAAATTATGTATGAGAGTCAAGGGAAATGGAAAAGAATAAAAAATTATTCCAAGAATTAAAACTGAGTTGTTAGGTACTATTTATTGGTACCATGTATAGTCTGAGATGGGTTATATACAAAACATTTTACCTAGGGATAAAATTCAGGTGGACAAGTAAATTGGTTTGTCATCTTTGGAAATGAAATGAACAACTGAGTTACTCAAAAATTTCAAGCATGAATGAATATTGTTAGTATATCAGGAGGCCTGATATTTTAATTTGATTTCTACCTACCCACTAAAAAAAAACACCATGTAATCAATTCCTGAAGCTAAACTCACTTAATTCTTGCTCCAAAAACAAAATGAAAAAACATTTTTTCACTGTATCAAAGTTTAACTAAATTAAATTACATTAAACACATTAATCCTTACAACTTTTTTTCACTGTATTAAAGTTTAACTGAATAAAATTACATTAAATTACATTAAATTATTCATCACATTAAATCAATGTATTCAAACTGATAGATAACATCTACCTCTTTTTCTATCTCACATACACACATCTATAAGTATAAATTACATATATATATATATATATATATATATATATATATATATATATATATATATGTTGCTGGTGTGGATTATAGTAAAAGCTTGAAGAATTTCAGTCAAAATCATCCTTGGTGATGATAGTATCAATAGATAACTAGTTAATAAGCTCCTGAAAAATTTAGGAAGTGCCTTTCACTACCCAAGACTTAGGTAGTTTATGGTGATAGAGCATAAGGAGCCTAGAGGATTTAGGACCTACGACACAGTGGATGACACTACATGAATATAGGAAGACAGCTGGAAGACCAGAGTCCATGTTGTATTACTCTTCACAGACCTATAGTAAAAAAAAAAAAAAAAGCTACGCATGAAAGTTAATGGAGTGATTACTATCAGGCTGGCAAAAAAGAAAATCACATAACTATGTAAATTATCACCAGTAAAATTTCATGGTATCCAGTCTTTGCTTAGCTTTTATCACTATTTCATGTGTTTCTTCTTCGGTTAGCTTTCATTCTTGACAATGGCTCCTATCCCTCCAATTCTCCTCCTGCTCTTAATTTATGAAAAAAAATATATATATAGGGGTATATGGTGGCTCAGTCATTAAGCATCTGCCTTCGGCTCAGGTCATGATCCCAGGGTCCTGGGATTGAGCCCTGCATCGGGCTACCTGCTCGTCAGGAAGCCTGCTTCTCCCTCTCCCACTCCCCCTGCTTGTGTTCCCTCTCTCGCTGTGTCTTTCTCTGTCAAATAAATCAATAAAATCTTAATATATATATATTATTGTCATATATATATATGTCATATATATATATGTCATCCAAGTAGTACTATTTATACTTATGCCAGAAGCAACTGACAGATTTCCTTTATCTATGCCTTTCCTTGCATCATTCCTCTTGCTTCCCCATCAATGTTTCCACTTCCATGCACAATTGAAGGTCTTTGATTTTTCAGTTACTCACTCTCCTCAAGTATTCTTCACTACTGAATCTTTCCTTCAGATTTTAAAAAAGCTCATTTTCTTCCATTTTGAAAGAAAACAAAAACAAAAACAAAACAAACAAAAAAAAAACAAGTGAAGCCGTTAAAGCATACCTTTCCCTACACTAGGCTTTAGCTTACCACCTTATCTCACAACTCTTGAATGAGGGAGTCTGTTTTCCCAGTCCAAACCTACTCACATACCATTATTCATTTTCTCACCCTACATGTTAACAATATGCCATAGGCAAAAATTCCATGGAAACCATATCAAACCAATTTTCTATTTGACCTAGTGTGATCCATTGTTGACTCTTTCATCCACTTTGAAGTTGTCTCTTGTCCTTCCTTTGCTGACACAATCTCTACTTGATTTCTGTTCTCTTTTTCTGGCTATTCTCCATCTTATCTTCTTTGTGTGGTCCTATCTCTCATGGTCTCTTATGTGTTGGTGTTCACCAGAGACATTTTTTAGCTTCTTTCTCTTACTGTACATTAACTTTTCATGTTAAGTTTACCCCTGTGCCTTTAACTATTATAAATATTTGATACATCAAAAAGCTTGTTTATATTTATTCTTAATTATGTATCTTGGCCTATACCTAAATGCATATCTTTTATCTTTATTCTCATCTTTAGTTCCATATATTACCTTTTCCTGAGTTCCAGACCCATATATTCAACAATTGAATAGAGGGTGCAAAACACACACACACAAATTATCAGTGGATAAATATTTTAAAAAATAAATAATCAGTGCAATGATATTATATTTAAAAACTAACATAAATAACATTTCTTAAATGTTATATACCTTACTGAATTCTCCATTCATATATAGCTAAAACTGTGGATGCTCATTTTATTATACATTTTGATACATCTCTTAGCCCATAGTGGGTGCTTAGGAAAATGCTGAGTAGCAGCAAATGCAAAGACAGACTGTATATTTCTGTTCTAATCTATTTTCAAAATGATATGCAAAATCACTTCTACTAAATATTGCTCAAATTGATGATGTAGTCTCAATATTGAATTTTGTAAGATTTCTACTTATCACAGCAAAATCAAATTTTAATCTTTGGTTTAAACAACTCTTTAGAAGCATGCAGTTCATCAGCATCCTATTGGCTAAATATTTGACAAGACTTAATCACCTGAATTTTTCCATTAAGAACTATTTATGACTTTGATTGTGGAAGTAGAATCAAAATCTATCTAAGCAAATTGGGTATACAGCCTACAGAAACACTCTGGCATTTAGCTTACTTGATTTAGTTTGGATCAAAACATACTCCCATGGGAAGCTCTTGTACTATTGATATGAATATCTGAAGAAAAGAACGTCTGTGCATTTTTGAAAATGAATAATTCACACGCCAAATTAAAAGATTGAGACAGCTCATCTCAATTATTACAAACAAAATGGAAATCTTCAGACTAGATCTTAAAGATGGGGGTTATGATGATATTGAACTTTTTGAATATTAGGAAGAAAATGTTATGAATTGATTTTATTAATAGCACCTCTTTCTCTTTCTATGAAATGAATATGGCCTAAGAAGCTAAAATATCTTCTACACTCAGGATTCAGTGTCCTAATGCAGTTCATCAGGAGCAATTCAACCTATAAAATCACAATATATATTCTTAAAGAAGTTGAAGTGAAAAGCAGGTTTTATACAAAGGATGCTTTTTTTGCATCAAAAATAGTTATTGAGTATTCCACAAATAGAATAGTTTAAAAGGAGACAATTTATATTCAGAATTTTACTTGTTATGAAAACGGATTGAATATGGAAGAAGATATATAATCTTTCTTTTGAAATGAGCTTTTGAACATCAGTGGTTTCTCTGCCAACCTCACCCCCATTATTCATGTATTTGTGTCAAAGAAATTGTATTAAAGTTAGTGACCACTTAGAATATTAAAATGTATTCTCTTTAGAAACAGAATCACAGTTCCTTTCATAATCATGATGCTTCTTACATCCAGAGTTTTGAGATCTATTCCTGTAGCCCTCTGAAGTCTTAGTCGACATTGTGACTAGCTTTGAACTACAGGATGTCCCACAAGGAGCATTTCCACACGTGGCAGTATCATCTAAAGAATGGATAAGAGTTTACTATGAAGACAGAAAGAGGAAGGGTACCCGAGGAAGAGTAACTACTGTACACAGGGCCTGACATATTAAAACAACGCATGGTTGTTCTGTATTAAGGAATACAGAACTAGTTCAGATAGACTGAATACTTTTGTCTGAAAGAGAGAGGCAAGACTGAAACAGAAGAAGTAGACAGATTTCAAGCACATTGCCTGATGATTTTGGACTTTATCTGATATGTCTTAGGGAGCTGCTTAAGGATTTTAATTAAATAGTAAATTGACAGCATATTCAGTTTTGAAAAATAAATTGAGAGCAATATACATTGTTGGACTTCTGAAAGGAATACTTAGGGAAGACATGGCAAATGTCCAAGGAAAAGATAATAAAGACAGCAGAGGTGTGTAGGAAAAGAGTGATACAGATTCTAAAAATGGATAGGAAGTATAAATATTAAGACTTAATAATTCATTACCTATCCATTAGACAATTCCTAAAATTAATTCATTAGGATTATTTTATTCCTCTGGCTTCCTAAATTTCAGTGTGGAATAAGGAAGAGTACTCCATGTCTGGCCAAGAAAATTGGAAACCAGCTAAGAGCCTGAGAAAATAATTTTACCAGATTGGTTTGAAATTGTTTTCTAACTTGACACTGTTATAATTCTCAGGACTGTTTTTTTTTCTTTCTATCTCATCTATTAATATTCAGTTCCTACAGTTTTACATAATGGTATAAAAAACCATATACTGTTGAATATTCTCCAATCTAGAGGGCAAGGTGTGTTATGTACTCTACTGTACTCTACTGTAGAAGGAAAAAAAATGTTAGACATTTCCATCCTGATGTATTTTCAAGAGAATTTAAAATCATAAAACAGAAAAAAAAATGACTGGAGAAAATAAACTCATCTGGGGCCCAACACCACATATTCCACAAATCATATTCTTTTTCATTCTCTCCCTAATTTTTGGTTCCAATGTCTGATTCCCCCCCCCAAAAAAAATCTTCTAAAAGGAAATTGGAAAAGGCATTTAGGAAAATGAAAGGATAATGAAGAGACCATATAGGTGGAAAAATATGAAGAGATGCTGCAAGTTCTAGGAAAACAATCCTAAAATGAAGATATATTATATTGACAATAAGCATGCAAGGAAGTTCTTAGCATTTCCATGAAATTATTATTGATCTAAATGACTAAATGCAGTTTGGTAAGATAGCAAAATATATAATTCTTGTTATACTGCTGACATAGTATGTCTAAAGCATGAGTCTGGAACAGTGATTCGCAACGTATAATCTCCAGACCATCAGTATCAGTATTACCTGGGAACTTGTTAGATATAAATTCTCAAGACCTAAATCAAGAAGACTTAATGAATCAGAAATGCTGGGAGTGGAGCTAAATATTCTACTTTAACGAGCCCCATGGGTGATTCTGATGCACACCACATTTGAGAACCACGGTTCTAGAAGCACCATACTGACTAAATAGTGGAAGATGCATGGTTCTATCAGATAGGATCCAGTGATGGTTCAAATTATCCATGTCACTTTGCGTATCTTAACATCTCTGACCTCAGTTTTCTTTATAAAGTAGAAAAGTTGGATTAATTTATCCTTAAGATTCCCCCAACACAAATGTGTTCCAAGTAAATATTTTTTATATTGTCAAATATAGGTACTTGGCAAGCTCTAAGACCCTATATGATCACCCTTCTCTCCACCAATCCTATTACCTCTCTGAACACACCTCTTAGTATTCTGCTCATTCATTCTGTTCAACCACACTGACTCCCTTGCTGCTTTTTAAATATGCCTAAATATTCCCACTTTAGGGTCTTCCGTTTGGTTGTTCTATCTTTCTGGAATGCTTTTCTTTCAGAAAAAAAATGATAACTAAGTCAGGTATTAGCTCCTTAAAAAGATTGCTATGCTAAACCACATCATTTCAAATTGTAACTCAAACAACACTGTTTATCCTCTCTATCCTGTTCTACATTTTTTTCTATTTTTCATAGGCCTTATCAACACTGAAATTACTATATAATTTACTATACATTATGTCTACCTTTTTAACTGCGTGTCTCCTTACCCCAACCTGCTTAGAATGTAAATTCCAGGGTCCTTTGTTTTATTTTCCCACTGGAATATCCCAAGATCTAAAATAATTCCAAGCCCTCAAAAATATTTTTGAATAAATAAACAAATGAATGAATGAATAAATGAATGAGTGTAGCTCTAATGACTTAACTAATATTTATATAATTCAAAATTATGTAAAATTTTGGCAATTTGGTTAATGTAGATATATTCAAGGTCCTAAACTGGCCACTTGATGAATTCTTTAGTCCAATTCTATCTAGGTCTCTGAGATAGTTTTTATGCAGTACTTCACTTAATGAAGTATTAACACCCACTGCAATTGCTTTCAGGGGTATAGGATAGTATATTAAAGCTAAGGAGTAATGGATGATGATATATAAATATTGCCAAGGCAAAAAGAACTACTAGATTTTTTTAAATATTTTTCCTGTTCTCTTCTTTTGTTTGTTCATTTCTCCCTCCCTTCCTTTTCTTCATAAAATACTTATTGAGCACATTCTTTTTTTTTTTTTTAAAGATTTTATTTATTTGAGACAGAGAGAATGAGAGAGAGAGAGCACATGAGAGGGGGGAGGGTCAGAGGCAGAAGCAGGCTCCCTGCCGAGCAGGGAGCCCGATGTGGGACTCGATCCAGGGACTCCAGGATCATGACCTGAGCCGAAGGCAGTTGCTTAACCAACTGAGCCACCCAGGCGCCCAACTTATTGAGCACATCCTGTGCTATGTCCATCATTGTGCTATGTGCTGTTAAGGCAGTGGTGATTAAACAGACAGACCCTGCTCAAATGCAATTACAATGTGTAACTGTGTATCCTGTACAAATATAGTACAGTAATAGATCATATATTAACAAATGGGTATATAAGACATAATTACAATTTGTGGCATTACCAAGGAGAACAGTAGAGTGCAATGATTAAAATTAAATTGAAGGTAACCATTTAGAAACACTTGGCAAGGAAATCTCTTTAAGGAAATACATTAGTTTATTATGGCCACCATGACAAAGTACCAAAAAATGAGTAGTTGAAATAACACACTTATTACTTCACAGTTCTGGAAGCTAATAGTCCAAGATCAAGGTATCAGCAGTGTTAGTTCCTTCTGAGGGCTCTGAGAGAGAATTTGTTCCGTGACTCTCACCTAGTTTCTGGTAGTTCTCTGGCAATCTTTGGCGTGTTTTGGCCTTTAGAATCATCACCTCAAACTCTTCCTTCATCTTTGCATGGCTTTCTCCTTGTGTGCATGTCTGTGCCCAATTTCCCCTCTTTTTAAAGATACCAGTTCTATTGGATTAGGGGCTCATGCTTCTATAGTATGACCTCATCTTAACTAATTATATGTGTATCTAAACCTTAGCAAGAAGGTCTCTGTTCTCTACCCTGTGCTTTAGCAGGCCTGACTTTGGCTCTTCTCTGGCCTCACCTTTCCCTACAGCGTAAGGAGACCAGGTAGCCAACAGGATGTGGGCATCCAAGCATCATGCCATATTTCCTTAATCACAATCTGGGTACCTGGGACTCTGGATTTCTATAGTTATATGGCCCCAGATCTGCTCCAGAACTTTCAGGAGATTCATACAAGTTTGATCTTCCTGAGAGCAAACATCACACTCATAAGTAGGAGAAGTAGATAAATTATGTCCTTCAAGGAGAAAGGGAAGGAGTGAGAATTGAAAGAAGGTGGATGACATTTGTCCTCTCTATGATCATATCAGAAGTGAAACTTCAAGAAGGCCAAAAATTCTAAATTCAGATTTGGCCTTCAAGGTGTTTATGAAGTAGATTTGTCAAAATTAGAGGGAAGTTATTTCTTTAACAGGCTTATCCTTTTTTTAAGCTTGATTTATAGATTTTAAATATTAGACAAATGCTATGTGGACATTTTAATCAAAAACTGACCTTTATGATGGGTAGTATTAGAATACATTTGAGTGCAGTTAAAAGTAACCCAATAGAAGGAGAAATGTATCATTTAAGGTAGAGTCAGACCACTACTACCTAAGGTCCAAATCCAGACCACCATCTGTTTCTGTAAATAAAATTTTATTGTATTTCAGCCAAACTAATTCATTTACACATAGTCTATGGTTGTTCTCATGCCACCTTGACAGAGTTGAATAACTGCAGCAAACTATTGCAACATGTCCTATGGCCCACAAAGCCTAAAATATTTACTATTTCACCCTCTAAACAAAATTTCCCACACTTTTTTGAAGAGACAGAGGAGATAAACAAAAAGCAAATCCCATAAAATATGAGAAAGGGTGGCTGCAAAACATATCTGGAGTGATATGACCAGACAGAGCCCATCATCACTTAGAATGGCGAGGAGGAAAGAGTGGGCTGAGAGAGATATATGGATTTAGTGGTGGTAAAATTGTCCTTACCCACATATTATGTAGTACGAACACAAACACACACATATACACACCAATATCCCTCTTGGTTATGGGATGGTAGGGTAGAAGAGAAATGGGAATGAGAACAATTAATCTTTACACCTCATTAGTTTATTTTCCTTGAACCCACCTCACTCTTCCCAAATATTTTTAGCATTATTATATATATCTGTACAATTACTTACCAGACTTCACCAGGTAACTAAGTAGCAGGATAATCAACAGATAATCTTAATATCAAATACTCTTATGGGCACTATTTAGATACATAGTTAAGACCGTTTTGAAAAATTTAAGCATAATGAATACAGTGTACTATTTATCTATTTATTTAGATCTTATTTATTTAGATCCTATTTATTTATTTATTTATTTATTTATTTATCATAAATGACCCTATATGATAAATCTCTTATGGCACTTATCACCTAATATTATGATCATGGGTCTATTTTTCTATGCTTAGTACTAGGTTAGAAATTCTATCAAGCAGAAGCTTTGTTCATATTTACCTCTATTTCTACTGTCTAACAATATTTTTCAGAAAGTGGATGCTTAGTAAATATTATTCAATTAGTAATGTGTAGGCAAATAAGTGACAATGTTTCAGAGATATATTAGGTTTTAAACTCACTATGCAACTTTTCCCAAATTGCCAAAATACCATTTCTGTGATACTACCCTAGCAGTTCTCTCTATATTATCCCACCAACCAGATGTGAAACTTTTGGTGTCTGGTCTATCTGTCAAGAGTTTAGATTTAAAACTATCACTTTATTCTGATATCTCTAGTTCACTGATAGATGACAAGTGAAAATTTGTAGCCTACCAAGGTACAAAACCTATAAAAAGGCAGTAGGAAGAGAGTATAATCTGGTGAACTTTTTGTTTGCCTTTAAAATCAGATTAACTATTAGCAAAGAAACATTCACTTTGTATATCAGAATATATTCTTAAAAAATAATAAAATCCAGTGCTTTTTAAAACAGATCTTTAAGATTATAATCATTTAGTAGTTGTTTTTTTCTCCTTTTGGTAACTCTTTATTGCTTTTCCATATGCACATTGTCTTTTAGAGTTTTGTTTGGGGGACCTATTCCTCCTTTTGATCATAACATGTGTGTTCCCTTGTATGCTGGCAGTGTGAATTTTATTGAATATACTTCTGAGATTTGCATAGTATAATCCAGTTTATGAAACTTGTTCACATTTACTGATTCATTTAATCTCATAAATGAGGAGACTATGGCTCAGAGATTAAGTACTAACAACATCATTCAAGGACAATTAAATTGTGATTCTATGTTGGACAGTTCCATCCTTCAGTTTCATGGTTCCTTTCAGAACAGTAATGGCTTCCAGAAATCTTTGTATGAACATTCCTCTATTAATATCACAGGTGTTTGGTCATCTCCTTGTATCATCTAATCTCTACTTATGTATTGATATTCAAGTTTACATTAGTTCTTCCCATCTGTTTTCAGAGATGATGAAAGTACTTGCATGTTTTTCATGTGACTAAAAATAATTCAGGCATTGAATTATGTAATGAAGAAGTAGACATGTGCAAAATATTATTTTACATAAAAGTCAGACCCATGGTACAATTTATTTGGCAAAAACATGATCTTTTTTTGATTGTCAGTATATTTACTTTCATATCAAGCAATTTGCAGATATTTATGAATAGATATTATCATTAATTTATATATAGAGAGAGACTGTTATCATTAATTTACATATATAGTCATAATTAATTTACATTATATATAAATATATACTATATATATTTTTATACATATTATATATAAGTATATATAATATATATATAAATATTATATATATATAATTTGTATATGGAGAGAGAGAGATGGCTTATAAAATCCACTGGAAATGGCTTGAATGTCAAAATGATTCAAGATTTAGCTTAAATATGGAAAGTACCCTAATTTTAACACTTAAATTTAAATTTCTTGGACTGATTTTTTCAAAATTATACATGAAACATTACATATTAATTTAAAAATGTTTAATTCTACCAAAGAGTTCTGGAGAGATTACCAAAACATAAAACCTTACAACTAGATTATATTTGAGGCTTTGAAGTCAGGACCATAGATGATGTTTTCACATATTTCTAAAATTTTAAATTCAGACTTTATTACATTTTGGACAAGTCAAATCTCAGTCAATAACTGATCCAGAAACTGATGTCTAATCTCACTATTTTTGTTTAAATACTTTATCTCAATTTAACAAACAACAAAAACATCATTTATTGTATGGAATATTATTCAGGCTAAGTAATCATTGTAACTTTATACCCAAATCGCACATTACAAATGCTTTCCATAGTTTAGTTAGTAAGATCTGCATAAGGACCTTCTGTTGAGGGCATTTTACAAGTTTACAGATAAAAAGAATGAGTTTTAGAGAAACTATGTGATTTAATCTACTTAAACAGGTTGTTTGAATAGTTGTGTGGAGACCAGGAGACCTAAGTTTGTATCATATATTACCAAATCCAGTGCTTTCCAAATTTTAGTAGCAGTATACAAGTGCTTATTAAGTTGGTAGGAGGGATAAAGTGACTAAAAAATATATTATTTTTTATTAACTAAAGGCCAAAAGAGACATGCAAACAAAATCTAAGGAGAGCTTCTATCTAGTTGGCAATAACAGAAAATACTTTGTTTTGGTAAAAAAGATCAATGTTCTTCCCACACAATAAAAACCTTTTAATCTGGAAATTTTAATTATAGCTAACCTTAGTATGCCTATTTGCATGGTGCCTATACTAGGAATCATATGAATCAAGATGGAATCTTAGACTTCAGTTATCTTTGAGGCATCAGACTTGTGTTAATACTTCTTTTTTTTTTTAAAGATTTTATTTATTTATTTGAGAGAGAGAGAATGAGAGAGAGCACATGAGATGGGGGGAGGGTCAGAGGGAGAAGCAGACTCCCTGCCGAGCAGGGAGCCCGATGCGGGACTCAATCCAGGGACTCCAGGATCATGACCTGAGCCAAAGGCAGTTGCTTAACCAACTGAGCCACCCAGGCGCCCTGTTAATACTTCTTTTATACATAGATCTGTGGGTCTTACGGAAGACATGCAACCTATTCAAGCAACAGGGACATTATGAAGGAAACATTGTCAGTAAACTCCTCAGGAGAACTGAGTCCTCACATTTGTTGACCTACCTGGTGGCAGGTCAGTTTACTCTTCTAGATCTGTTTCTTCATCTGCAAATAATTGAGGCTTGAGACAGATCAATAGTTTTAAATTTTGTTTGGTACAACTCACAGAAAACTTAAATACATAAAATTTTTCTGCTCTAGTTAAAGTAGGATTGAAGGCTATCACAGAAACCTCTTAAGCACTAACTGGGACTTCTTGGGTTCACCTGCATTGATTCAGTTATTCTGGTGACTAATTGTCCATAGACCACTGTCCTCATGCAGATTCACTTGACAAAGCCTTGTCTCACACTCATCCTGTGAACCTCTAGTCTCCTGTTCTGGAGCTTCCCTGTTAACACCAAGTCATGAACAACACTGGGACAAAACTTTGGCCGGTTGAATATGGAAGCCACTGGACTAATTCTTCCCTCTTTCTTCTTTTGTGGGGACTGTGCAAAGAACAGTCATTTAAATAGCCTCTTAGAAGATGATTTCATGAGAGGCAGAAATCTATTGTTCTTGATATCACACAATAGCCAGTTAAGCAGTATACCCCCAAATGAGGTCTCTCTCTCCTTCCTTAATTCATCCTGCTTTTCTCTCCCTTCTGCTCCCACAATTTACACCTTCTAATAGATTAGTTCAGAGAAGCCTTTACTTCAGACGCTATTTTCAGGGGAACCCAGGCTAAGGAAAGAACCTGGGCCATTTTAAAAATCCAAGCTATATGAAGGGGGGGAAATCGGAGGGGGAGATGAACCATGAGAGACTATGGACTCTGAGAAACAAACTGAGGGTTCTAGAGGGGAGGGGGTTGGGGGGATGGGTTAGCCTGGTGATGGGTATTAAAGAGGGCACGTTCTGCATGGAGCACTGGGTGTTATACACAAACAATGAATCATGGAACACTAATGATGTAATGTATGGTGATTAACATAACATAATATAATAAAATTAAAAAACAAATAAATAAAATGTTAAAAAATAAAATAAAAATCCAAGCTATAGCTCTTTAGCAATTCTTATGAGAGCAAATAATTCCTGGATCAACCTTCACTAAAATTCCATCATTAATAGCATACTAACAAACTAACATACTATAATTAAGGTACATATTCCCTTTATGTTAGTCTTTCTCACTTCACTAGAAGACAAATTGTATGAAGCCAGAGAATTACGTCTGTTTTGTTTACTATTGTACTTTCAGTGCCATTAACCATTCTCATTCTCATGTGTTGACTGTGAATTTGATTAGGCTCAATGAGAACATAGCATATATTCTCTTGCTACAAATTTGATTGCTAAATATATGATTCAACCAAGGGAGAAATCCAAGTGCAAATGTTAGGTATCACAAACATCTATATCAGTGAGTAAAAAATGATTAGAACATGTCTTCAGAACTGGTCACCCCTGAGGTAGTAACTAAATGTTATTTTAAACACTTCTTATATTCAATACATAGGGAGGAATACTTCTTATTTCTTTTCTTTTTATTTTTCAATTAAAACATAAAAATGAAAAATGTTCAGACTTACAAATAGATTTTTTCCTCTGTCAAGCAACTGACTCATAAGCTGTTAGTTATAATAGGACATGTGAAAAATAAATTAGTTTAACTGTGAATTCTCCCTCGAGTATTTCTAAAATGGCAATATTAAGTTTATAGGTCAAAATATTAGATAATGTGTTTTGGTCAAATTTATGAGGTTACAATAATTAGGAACCAAAAATATCGTTGGATTTCATAACAAACTATTTTAAAGGTACTTGATTCAATGCAAACCGGTTTGGACTTTATGATTAATCCTAACAGAATATGCTGTCTGGGAGAAATGTTGCAGTTAAATGAACTAAGTAGAATGCTTCAACAATTTGTCCTCATCCAGTTGATTTTTGGGTATCCAATTAAAGTTTCACTTGATGCTTTTGAGTAATTTAATCTTAAATCGCCCTTAATAAAAATATGTTGACTAATAGAGTCATTCAGTAAATTCTTTATGGAATCCCTACTATGTGTCAAGCTTTGAATCTCTTCCTTCAAAAAACCCAATCTAGAGAAATAGACACCTTCAGCTAATGCATACCCAAAGTATTAATGTTCTTGAAAGGAAAGGGAAATACATAGGGGAAAAAACTTCTCACTGCTGCTCAAATACTGTAGTGTATCATCTCATTGGATGTACTTTTCAATCTCATTCAGAGTAAAAGCCAAAGTTCTTTAATGGCCTACAGGGTGATACATCATTTGGATACTCTTTAATTTGTGGATCTTATTTATTTACTATCAGTATCCTTGTTTGTTCTTTTTTTTTTTTTTTAAGATTTTATTTATTTGACAGAGAGACACACAGTGAGAGAGGAAACACAAGCAGGGGGAGTGGGAGAGGGAGAAGCAGGCTTCCCACCGAGCAGGGAGCCCAACGTGGGGCTTGATCCCAGGACTCTGGGATCATGACCCGAGCCAAAG
The DNA here is from genome assembly GCF_029215605.1 of Mirounga angustirostris. Taxonomy (NCBI): domain Eukaryota; kingdom Metazoa; phylum Chordata; class Mammalia; order Carnivora; family Phocidae; genus Mirounga; species Mirounga angustirostris. The sequence continues at coordinate 50,023,781 of NW_026991709.1, read as the reverse complement.
GCAGAAGCTTAAAGACTGAGCCATCCAGGCGCCCCTCTCCTTGTTTGTTCTATCTAGTGATACTGATCTTCCTATTGTTCTTCAAACACACCAGGCCTCCTCCCACCGGCATTGGTTCTTCCCTCTATTGCAAAAGCTTTCCCCTGATGTGCCACATTTAGTTTCACCTCCATGCCCACCCCCCCCCTTCTCCACACACAACCTGCACTTACTTGCCGAAATATTAGCTTCTCAGGGAGGCTTATCCTAACCAATTTACTTAAAATTAAGCCAACCCTTTATACAGTTTCTGGTACTCTCTAGTCCCTTTCCTTGCATATTATCTACATAATGTATTATTAACTTCTACTATATCATATACTTCACTTATATATTTCACTTATTGACTCTATGAAGCCAGAGGATTTTGTCCCTTTGTTCCCTGTGTTTTATCTCTAGTGTTTTTGAAAAGTACCTTGCATAAAAGAGGTGTTCAGTGAACATTCACTGAATGTATAAATGTATAAATGTATATAATATGAACTCATTTTTTTTGGCTGAATAAATAATGACTAAAAGAACACAAAGACTTTTTAACTGGGTTTGGAGAAAGGTTTTCTAACAGCAAGGAAATAAAAGCCTGAGTGAAGCTGCAGAGATAAGAGATAAGCAGAGCTTTGATAAATAGTTGCCCTGCAAATAACAGCCACCTTAGTTAAGTGGGAGAATTACATGATTAGGTATTTACTTATAGCTTTACTGCAATGTATAGATTGGATCTGAAGGGAGGAAGTTCAGAGACAGGAAGACCAGCTATACCATGGAATCAGGTTTGAGGTCCTGAAACAATATGGGGATAATGGGGGCAGGCAGCAGGGGAAATCTGAACATTTCTGAAGAATAACCAACAGTTGAAATTGTCTGTGTGAAGCCATACTCACAGACATTTCACTTAGGCAGAACGTGATCCATTCCTGCAGCCCATGATGCTAAGAATTTGAGGAGTGTTGGATAGCTTTATAGTCCAGGAAGCAGAACTCTGTGGAATGCTAGACTCCTTTAATGAAAATAATCTTGGAATAGGCAGAAATTAATATTAATGCTTTAGCAACTCAGTAGAATCTGATTCATTGTCCTATTGGAGCAATTTTAGCACCATGAATAGAGTTCATACCTGGGAAGGAAGTCTTTATTTACTAAATAATTACCAGTGAAGACTTGCTCTTTCCTCTTTTAATACTGTAGAAACTTTGCAAAGCAGGCCTGGAGATATTGTAGAGTCTTAACGCATAGTTTCTCATCCACTCATCCCCTTGCCTTTCCTCCAGGATGAGAGAGAACATGGGAGATTAGGAAAATGCCAAGCAATAAAAATCTAAGACATAAACAAATAGTTCCTCTGAAAAGCTTTATTTGGGCATTTCATGTTCTGAGGGTTAGACCTATGATGACTTAAACAAGCTCTGCAAAAGAAAATACCATATATCCCTGCATTTCTTTTCTAGAAGCTGACACAATAGCCAATATATTGAGTGCTTTTTCTAATTGTAGATATCATTGACAAATAATATCAATTGTGACTGGATATTTTCAGTCATAATTTAAGAGTAAGGAAAGATAAAACTGAATATTTTAACAAATGTTAAAATAAGAAATTGAAGGAGTTAGATTTTCCATATCTACAAAAGCCAAGAAGAGAACAGGATGTCAGCGATCCAGATTTCCTCAGCCCAGTCAGAAATTTGGTGTCTGGACAAATAACTGTAATCCCATAGCAAGAGTTCTTAGGACACAGCAAATCATTAAGGAGGATTTTTAGCAAATACTTTTTTTAAAGATTTTATTTATTTATTTATTTGACAGTGAGAGAGGGAATACACGCAGGGGGAGTGGGAGAGGGAGAAGCAGGCTTCCCGCCGAGGAGGGAGCTTGATGCGGGGCTCAATCCCAGGACCCCGGGATCATGACCTGAGCCGAAGGCAGACATTTAACAACTGAGCCACCCAGGCACCCCAGCAAATATGTTTTTTAGTCAACTAAATTTGGAAAAAAGATGCTCCATCTCCAACTCTGAAGATTTCTAATAAACAGTGAGCATTAATGATTCTGAGAAATTATATAGGAGAAACCAAACAAACAAACCTTAGTTTCTCTATATGCGTTTAAGGCTTTTCACATTTACTTGACAATGGAACCCTTTTTGTCACGTAACATGTAGGAAGAATGGAAAATTATGTCTTGGATCAATATCTGGAAATAAAATCACATCTTCTTTATCTTTGCATTTATAACATTGTCTTAGTCCTTTTGCGCTGCTATAAGAAAATACTGTAGAGGTGGTATGCAAACATCAGACATTTATTTCTCACAGTTCCGGAACCTGGAAGGGGGAGGTCAGGGTGTCAGCATGGCCAGGTGAGGGTCCTTTTATAGGTTGTAGACTTCTCAGTGTGTCCCCACATGGTGGAAGGGGCAAGCTGGCTCTCCGGAGTCTCCTTTTTAAGGGCACTAATACTGTTCATGTGGCTTTCCTTCATGACCCAGTCACTGCATGGATGCCCTATCTCCTGTTACCATGCCATTGGACATTAGGTTTTCAACATGTGAATTTTGGGTGAACACAAATATTCACACCATAGTAAGCATCTTTCACATTTGTGGAATGAATACACATGTTTCTCAAATATCTCATCTAAAATAAGTAATGTGTACAATGGGTAATAGGCAAACATTCTCTCAAGGTATTTTCTGTTTTCTTTCATATTCCTTCTTTGGTCCTGTTACGCCATTTCTGTGCCTTTTTTTTAATGGCTACCAATTTTCAGAGAAGGCATATCATAAAAAAAATCAATAATTTTTGTTTCAAAGGTAGAGTTATACCTAATAATCTTGAAGAATTTAGAAGAAAAGTGGTAGAAAATTGCCAGTAATTTAGGAATGATATTAGAGTATCAGCACTAAGACAAAATACTACCCTTATAGTATTTACAACTTAAATAGTAAAATAATAACAGAAAATAATATAGATTAGATACAAATACATGTGTATGTACATATATACAAATATATGGGAATATAGGGAATTTTTACTATGCTAAATAAATTCCTTAAATAAATTATCAGACTTGATCATCAATACAACTCTAAGAGGTATGAATGTTTTACAAACTAAGCCGTAGAGAAGTTAACTTGTCACAGTTCATGTATTAGGAGTGATATTGGGGGTGCATGAATAATTTCGGTGAGCATACTTAAGATGATTGCCTGGAAAAATCCCAGGTTATTCATATTTTTCTGCTACGATAATTAACACTATTTCTTTTTACTGTCTATGTGCCCAGTTTAGACAATAATTTACTTAGTCAAGCCATAAATAATGGAGTGGAGTATAAGAAGGGATCATTACATATTATAATGAGAAATTACTTTTAGACTGCAGAGGGATTCCTTTTCTAATTCTCTCATAACCTGAGGACACATGGTGTGTCCTCTCAAAAAACAAAATGTCAATTCTAGATGTATACTGGGGAACTACCGGTAACTTAATGTTACCTGATTTAGAAGTAATCTTCACTCCTAATATTTGTGCTGAGGTTTTTTTGTGTGTGTGTGTGTGTGTGTGCGCGCACACACCTGTCACATAATGTTTTCTTTCAAAGGCTTATCTGAAACTTGGTCGTTGTGTTAATGGGAAGCAATTAGATGATTTTTGCTTTCTCTTTTGTTAAGATATTACTACAAAGCAAGACGATTTCCTTATAAATAAAAACTCCCCTTTTCTTTCAGATAGTTTCTTTAATTAAAATGAAAAGTCGATTAATTCTACGTCTTCTTAGAGTGTAGGAAAAAAAATCATTTTTAAACTATGTACTGTTCTAAAATGCCCTGTGGATATTAGCTTTACAGAAAAAGTTTTTCAGGACAAGTATAAATTAATGCCTACCTAGTAATGAAGTGGATGTTTTCAATTGTTTAATTATTTGTGCTTTCTAGGGAATGTTGAAGGATAACATATTTTTATGGGAAATTCCATCATAAGTATCCATTAAATTTCTTAAGTATTGATAGGTGGTCCTATGAGATATAAAAAGGTTATTTTCACTTGAAATCAGATGCTGACAACTTGTTCAAATGTACTAGCTGGATTGTGTGAAATATATGTGTTTAAGTAGGTAAAAGGCCATTAATCGGTACATGCAAGCTACAGTAGAAGTGGCTTTTAACCAGTCATCCTACCCCCACCCACCCCACCCCCACAGCTTCCTTACCCAGCTCCTCTATTTACAACCATACACCTTAGAAGTATAATCAATTCTGCAATGATTTCCTCACCTTCAACTCCAACTGGAAGCCACTCTAATTGTTCTTCTGTTCCCATCACTTTCCTGAATCAGATTTCACTAAAAATACCAATAACTTTCACATCATTATATTAATCAGGAGTGTATTGATTCCCAAGTGACTTTGAGTCTCTGTAGCATTTAACACAAACATTTCTTTCTTTTTTTTTTTTAAAGATTTTATTTATTTATTTGAGACAGAGAGAATGAGAGAGAGAGAGCATTGAAGAGGGAGGAGGGTCAGAGGGAGAAGCAGGCTCCCCGCTGAGCAGAGAGCCTGATGCGGGACTCGATCCCGGGACTCCTGGATCATGACCTGAGCCAAAGGCAGTTGCTTAACCAACTGAGCCACCCAGGCGCCCCAAACATTTATTTCTTAAAATACTCCCTTTCTGTGATCTTTTCTGCTCTGTCAGTTCCTTCTGTATCTTTCTCCCCCTATTATTGTTGTCTTATATTATTTGATCCAAGCTTATATTATTAGCATAATCCTTAGGTCATTTTATATACTCTAAGGCTTCAAATATTATCAATGAGCAAATGACTCCCAACTTTATATCTCTAACTTATTTCAACTCAACACACAGTTTTTGAATATCCATTATTTTCCAGGTATACTGTGGTAAGCAAGACAGTATGACTGTTGCCTTTATACTCTAGTAAAAGAAACACAACAAATCAATAAACTGCCCAAATAAAATAAAATATATCTATAATTATGATAAGACCTATGAATAAAAATTACAGTATAATTAACATCTCGAAATCTTAGGACTTGAAATTCAAACTGTTCCTTTGAACTGGATGTGGTCATTTGGGCCAATTTGCAAATGGGCTAATGGGGAATTTAAAAAAAATATTCTTAAAATGGACAGTGCTTATTAGATGACTACGTATTAGTCACCATTAAAGCAACAGTGAAAACCCTCTTTCAAGCTCATGTGTTTTGTAAGAACAAATGAAAAGCACTGCAATTAGACCGAAAATGCAAATTAAGGGGGGGGGTACTGAATCTTATTTGTCAGAGAAAATAATTACAAAAGCAAAGTCTATTATAGGAAAAGCTCTAGAATGGAATCCATGAAAGTAGCTAAAGGAACAAGGGGAACAATAATCAGGGAGGGAAACTGGAACAATTGGATACTCCTTGGGGCTCAGGAAAACATTACAAGGCCAATTCCTACATAATGACAGTACAATACTTGATATTTGAAAAGTCCTATAGTGCTCCTCCTTTTCAATAAGGTCACATGTAATAATTAAACAATTGGTGAGGGTGCCTGGGTGGCTCAGTTTGTTAAGGGACTGCCTCCCACTCAGGTCATGATCCCGGAGCCCTGGGATCGAGTCCTGCATTGGGCTCCCTGCTCAGCGGGGAGTCTGCTTCTCCCTCTGACCCTACCCCTCTTGTACTCTCTCTCTCATTCTCTCTCTCAAATATATAAAATAAAATCTTTAAAAACAAATAAAACAATTGATGAGAAGCTTATATACCTTTGCTGAAACTGCAGGGGGAAATTTTTTTTTCCCCTACTGTCCTAACATCTCTTTTCACATAATATGTTGAAGCAACTGCAAAAAGAATTATATTTTAAATGTGACAATTTCTTGTTTGAATAGCTTTCATTTAGCATATGATCTGCTGAAATTAGCATTGTGGTAGACACCAGAGATGTGTCACCATGGCCTTTTAAAAAAGAAGGGGTTTGCTGCTCAACTCTGGAGTGACATCAGGAGATAGTTTCTGGCTGTCATCTAAGAGTTTGCCTCACCAGCAGAGGGCTGACTCACCTAAGGGCTGACTGGATAAGGCAACGGAACAAAGGACAATAACAAAGTTCATAAACTTTCTCTGTAAAGAGACAGATAGTAAATGTTTTAGGTTACACAGGCTAGAGTCTCTGTCACAACTCTTCAACTTTGCTGTTGTAGCTCAAATGTAGCCAGAGATAATAAATTATGGATGGATATGACTGTATTCCAATAAAATTGTATTTATGGACCTTGAAATTTGAATTTCATATTAAGTTTTACATTTCACAAAATAGTATTCTTCTTTTGATTTTTTTTTTCAATCTTTTCAAATGCAAAAACCATTCTTAGCTTACAGGGAATAGGTAAGTAGACGGTAGGTTAGTCATAGTTTGCTGACCCCTGGCATAAAGGCCCCAGCCATTTCTCCCTAATGTGGGACAATATCATGGACGATTCATGCTCAGGGGCTCCTCACCAAGTTCTCTGAGGGTTTATGAGGCCTATGGTGCACTATGACTTCTTCCTCTGCTCAATCTGCTTTCTCCTCTTTCCCTTGCCCCTGTTGATTTCTAAGAAACATCTCTGAATCTGCTTCTCTGGAACCCAACATGAAACACACATGAATTGATGTCTTTAGGTGTTTTCTCCTCTAAAAGTGGGCAGCTTTAATATCCCATTTTTCATGGCCATCCTTGAATCTGACAGAAATAAAGGAAGGAAAAGTCACTCTCCTTCTACCTACAGGCAGAGCAGCTGAGTGTGTGGAAGTCTAGGGAAAAAAGGAGAAATGGTACATGATAAAGAAGGGAGCTGGTAAGCTCCAAACCCTAGATTGGATTTTATATACTCTTATTTACTTACCTTAATATATCCTGTTCATATTCATTGTAGTTTCATCTAATCAACTCTGTTTTCTAGCAGACTGCCCTTTATTTTCTACCTCCACCAATCATCCATTTCTAGTCATCTTTTATTAGGCTGAGTGATCTTAGTTACCACTAGCTGTGATAAAGTTTATTTTCCATTTATCAAACTTCCTTCTCTTCCCATTATCCTCATTTATACAGTTAGGTCTCCATTCTACCCCTGCATGTTTCCTTCATCCCACCCTTGGTGTCACGTTGACGTGCTTCTGGATCTCTCCACATGTAGACCTATCAATGCTTATCTACTATAAATTTTATTCCAAGTCACTTCTTGCTCTTGGCTCTCTGCCATTTGGAAAATATCTGATATGATTCAATAATGTATTAAATATGGACAGAAGTTTTACATTTGCCCTCTTATTTATATTAGCATTTGAATACTTAACTCCATAGGGAAAATTCCCCACTAATAGAATATCAGGTTATTTGGCAGCTACCAAGAGGGGTAATTTTGAGTGTGGATAGCTACCTGGTGACCCCCCATTCAGACCACATGGAGTACTCACCAACAAGAAAGAATAGTCCTGGCAGCACACATATCTATTCATAAATTATTGACTCTGAACTCTGGATAAGACAATCATTTTATAGATAGCCACAAATCAGACAAATACCTGAAAATGGGGTTCACTATTAGAATGCCAAAATCATTTTAATCAAAGAAACACAATTTCAATTGATTGCTACTTTTATATCAGTTTTCTTCATTCACTGATTCTAAAGAATGAATATAAATGATTCCCAAAACAGTGTTTGCTTTTGCTACTATCACTCATTACATAATAAAGTTTGCATATGTCCTTTGTTTCATGGTACCTGTTATTAAGCATGTGTTCAGTTCTTCAATCTACCTCTTTTTTTATTCTACTTAGTTAATAACACAAAAATATTCAAAGTATATAGTTACCTACTCATCTACTTTCGTGCATCAACTCATTGACATTCGCAGTTATATTTTTTCTCATCTGTTTTCTGCAGAAGTCCCCTTCCTAAGGTAAATAATGTTATCTTCTTAATGTAAAAAGAAAGAAAGTTGGATTGGCAAGTGTGGCAGGAAACCGTTTAGAGAGTCAAGTAGAGAAACAAAAAATGAGAAGCAACATCCTCCTCTCTACTCACATCTATTGTTCCCAGTTGGCCAGGAAATTGTTAGTGTATGTGAAGATCCCTGTTGAATTCCAGCAATTTCTTTTTTTTTAAATTTTTTTAAAGATTTATTTATTTATTTGAGAGAGAGAGAGCATGAGAGGGGGAGAGTCAGAGGGAGAAGCAGACCCCCTGCTGAGCAGGGAGCCCGATGTGGGACTCGATCCCAGGACTCCAGGATCATGACCTGAGCTGAAGGCAGTCGCTTAACCAACTGAGCCACCCAGGTGCCCGAATTCCAGCAATTTCTAAACTGTGATATAATCTATGATATTCTACCTACGTATCAATGCAAATGCAAGCAGTACTAACAAATTTATAATACTTTCATAGTAGGAGATTTTGAGGGGGGAAAAAACAAAAACTTTTGTTATAAGGAAAACTTAGGGTTTTAATACTTTTTATTTTATTTGTTTAAAATGTAATACCTATTTAGTCTAGAAATTGAAAACATAGCATGCAATGAAGAAAACAAAAAATATCCGTAACCCCATAATAAAATGTATACTTTATGCATATACATATGTGTGTATACATATATATATTTACATCTATACATACAGAATTAAAATCACTCAGCAAATTCATTTTTCAAATTGTCATCTGGTCTACTTCAAGAAAATGATGAACTTATTTGTCTGTTATATCTTGATAGCCAGTTAGAAAAAAGAAATACGCCTGTATATTGGGTGAACAGATTATTTCTAATACTTCTTTCCCCATTGTTTGTAGGTCTATATTAACCAATCATAACATGTCTATCATCTGTTTTCTGTGGCTGGAAAAACATGCTTCATTAGGCCAAGGTCAGCAATATATAGGATCACCACCTTTCCCAAGAATGTCAGGCACAAATCAGGTGTTTTGTGACTATTTGTAAGTATGGATGAGTGATTACAGTGAACTATCAGTTCCTCAGTGTACCAGGAGCTGATACAAACTTTGTAGATCCTGAAATTTATACAATTAGGGATCCTTTTTAAGAAAAGAAATTATTAGGGGCACCTGGGTGGCTCAGTTGGTTAAGCGTCTGCCTTTGGCTCACATCATGATCCTGGGGTCCTGAGATCCAGCCCTGCATTAGGCTCTCTGCTCAGTGGGGAGCCTGCTTCTCCCTCTCCCTCTGCCACTCCTGGGCTTGTGCGGTCTCTCTCTCTCTCTTTCAAATAAATAAATAAAATCTTTAAAAAAATAAAAAGAAAAGAAATTAATATGTAAATATAAAGTCACAAATACAAAATTACGAAGCAACAGAACACCTGTGTGGCTCAGTCAGTAAGTGTCCTACTCTTGATTTTGGCTCAGGTAATGATCTCAGGGTACTCAGATTGAGCCCTGCATCAAACTCCGCACCCAGCAGGGAGTCTGCTTGAGATTCTGCCCCTCTCCCTCTTCCTCAACCACGGGCCCCCTATTCGCACATGCTCTCTCTCTCTCAAATAAATAAGTAAATCTTTAAAAAAAAAATTACAAAGCATCTCCCAAAGCCTAGAAAAGAACCTTGGCAAGAGAAGATCCTTGAAGCTTAAGCATTATTAGCTCCTTGATAAATTCATCCCTGCCTCCACTGTACTTGGCATCCTAGTTTTTAATATTTTTGTCTTGACACAGTCTGTCCTGGTCTATTTTTTGTCTTTGTATCTGGATTTTCTAGCAGTAAGATACAGAGTTCCATTGAATCTTCTTGTTACTGAATGCAGAGATTTTATTTCATAAGAGGACATTTGATTTGGTCCTTCCCCATATTCTCCTCTTTTGAATTTCTGTATATTTTCACATGCTTCATGATTACTCTGTTTCTTCACACTTATAAAGGGAATTGTACACTCATATAGTAGTAGAAATTAGATTAAATCTCTTAGAAATTCTGTTGTTTTCTGTCCTGAATCTTTAACACCCATATAAGGTTTGAAATGCTCACATATAACAGTGTTACTTTGCCAGCATCCTATGTTTGTTTGTTTTCTGCATCCTTAGGTCATTTTGGCACTATCTTGGATACAATGCCCTCACTCCCTGCTTTCTGTATGACATTGTTTTCCTGTCATGAGCTAATTAGAGTCATGACATGTCTTTTTGTTTTCTTAGAGAAACACTGTCCAGTAGGAACATAATGTGAGCACTAAGAGAGAGCCACACATATAATTTTAAATCGTCTGGTAGTTACTTTTAAAAAAGTAAGAAAAAACAAGTGAAATTATTTTAATGATATATTTTTCTTAACCTAATATATCCAAAATGTTATCAATTCAAAATGTAATCCATATACAAATAATTAATGAGATACTTTAAATTATGTTTATATACTGTTTCGTTGTTGTTTGTTTTGAAATTTGGTGTATTTTAACTAGTCACTTTCAAACACTCAATAGTCACAAGTGTTTGTGGGTACTGAACTGGACAGCACAGGTTTTAAACTATGTCAAGTATAAAGTAATGGTGGCATCAAGCTCACCTCTGGGTGAGTGGTGTATTCTCTGTCATGTTACCAGATGCTCTGGAGTAACAAAGATAGTGAAACCTACCTTCCTTATATGCAACCCATGGCCTTTCCCTGTTAAGCATTTCAGCAAGTTTTTTCTATCATATTATTTACTTACCTCCCCAAATAATAGCCATTCTGTTTACTATAGTAAGTTAAAATTCTGCTTAGCCCTTTCTTTAATCTGATGCTAGTTGTATTACATTGGTACTATTCTTCTTTTTTTTTTTTCAGCATCTAGCTGAAAAACTGCCATTCTTAGTTTCAAGAACAGATGCTGATCTTTTTACTATTTTTATGTAATTTATTATACTTTTTTTTTATTTTTCAGTTCCAATAAGATCCAGATTTTATTTTATTTTATTTTTTTTAAGATTTTGTTTATTTGACAGAGAGATAGAGAGCACAAGTAGGCAGAGAGGCAGGCAGAGGAAGAGGGAGAAGCAGGCTTCCTGCTGAGCAGGGAGCCTGATGTAGGGCTTCGATCCCAGGACCCCGGGATCATGACCCAAGCCAAAGGCAGCCACTTTACCAACTGAGCCACCCAGGTGCCCCAGATCCAGATTTTAAAACGTTAAACACTTACATGCAGTTTTCATCTTATCCAGTAAACCATATGAGTTTATTTTAGAAACTCAAAAAAATAATCTGAATATATTATAGAAAAAATATTTCTTCTTGAAAATTAGTTATTTATTTTAAAACCAGGCCCCACTAGAGAAAAAGAATCAATGTGTTCCAGGCATACCAGCCTGTAGTAAAAAGAAAAGCAACAGACAAAACAAGATGATAATTCCTATTATGAAAAGAAATTCAAATTACTTTCCTTTGATGATGTTAAATTTTCTAGATTTCTTAACCAGGTTAAAGTTACCTTTATTATAGTACATTTTATTTAACCACTCTTTGACATAATGTGTTTTTAAGACATCTAGAGTAATACTTTTCTTCTGAATTTTCAATGTGTATGTGTGTGTGTGTGTGTGTGCTTTAAAATATAGAAAAAGCTATATTTACTAACAGACTTTGAAAGCAAATGTATGTTCAGTGCTTGGAAAATACACTTGAAATAGTTGGATGTCAACTGTCCAATAACATAATCAAAAGGTTCCTGGACAATTATCTAAAAAATGCAATGAATAGGTATAAGTCTGTATATAGTTATAAAATAAAAATAGTATTGATAGGTTCATGTTTTATTGCTATTTATGCAGTTCATTCTATATGTGTACAATAGTTTAAAAATCATCATATGTAATGTGCACCATAGCAGTTTGAGTTAGGTATCATCCCTATTTTACAAATAAAATTAAAGGTTGCAAAGAACAGATATCTTGTTCAAAAATACAAAACTCATTAAGCATTTCACTTCTATACCTAAGCCCAGAGCTCTTCCTAATGCACATTTTGTTCTGAGTTTTTATTTTTTCTTTCTTCCTCTTTTGAATAGTTGCAATGATAATAGAAAAGAAGACAGACACTACTTTCCATTGCCCTTATTTACAAATTGGCTGAAATTATGGGGTAGAAAAATGTGTAAATGGAGCATGGTTAAAAGAGAGAAAAACAACACATCTAGCAGCAACGGGGGCATATTAATAACGATATTAATGACAAAACAATGCATTTATGTTACTTCTTACATTTGAATAAGCTTTTAAAGCATTTTCACAAAAAGCCTTTTAGAGAAAGGACACTTTGATTTTAGCACAGTTATTTTTAAGACAGATTAGTGTTCCAGATAAGGTGGTTTGGAAAGCTCCTTCAGCATTTCCTTTCCTTGTGTCCATCCTGAGCTTGATATATATTATTCACTTGGGGTCAAGATTTATTAAAATGTCCTTGGTTTTTACCGGGGAGTCAGATTCACATAGTAGCATATCTTAAAACCACTCACTGATATTACTTAGTGAAAGATGTAAGAAATTTGAGTGGGGAAAGGAATTGGACATAATGGAAGAATTAGAAAAGGAAAAGAGGTGGCGAAGGAATATAAGGGGAAAAATAAAGGGATTGGACCTGATAACAATACAATTGAAAATGACCCAAACTCTGAAATTTGGGAAAGTGAAAATTAATCAGATTAGATTTTCTGTCAAGACGTCACTTACTGTTGGAGAGCGGTTTACATCTCCTTCCAATTATCATGGGTGTCCATGCTTCTGTCTTTTACCACTTTAATTTTACAAGTCAGTGGGCTAACAATTACTTTAGCTGTCTTAATACAGATTGTTTGATGCTCTTGGTGTTACTCAGGGGTAATAGCTAGGCTGATGACAAGTTCTCCATTTGTTTCAATTCCTGCTATGGATACAGGGAATTACTTGCCTAGGCTGCTATAATGACCTTTCCTTTACTCACAAAGAGCAAGGTCATCCATGATGACCATTTCTTCTTAGGTAACTAGAGGCAGAGAGAACTACAGACAACCTGTCAGTGAACTCTTCAGCTATTAACCAGTTACTCACCAAAATAGAAGTTCTCTTCTTTTTCTGCAATGTAACAAAACAGTAGTTTTAAATTACTGATTGCCTCTTTGTACCTCAAAATGTTACCTGACCTGTATTTTCAGCACAAAAATTTCATCAGTTTTTATAATAAGAGCTTCAGTCTCTAACAGAAAGTTATAGAAACTCTTAATGGAATTTGGGCATTAATCTATGTTCAACTGTGAAGAAATTCTTTTGGAATTGAAAATTACAGCCATATTAATACCTTTCTCTTGTGCTGTGAACAATAAATGCCAAGAGGCTTTTTCCCCTTTAATGATTAACTGCTTTTTGGAAAGTACTGCCATTTACCACATGCAAATTTCTTGCTTTGTAGATCAGATGTGACTAAGAACACTAGGTGGTTGCCTCTTGTGAATAGATTTAGAAAGTACTAATTATAAGACTAACATACCACAATCACGCTTAATTTGTGTAACTCCCTTAATGCCAGATGAATGAACTCTGGGAAGCAAATTGAGATGGAAACAATAGGATTTTTACCTTTTGTCTATTTACTTCCTTACAGGATAGGATTGACAGCAGGAAATAAGAATTCTTTGACTATATAACCTTTAAAAAAAGTTATTTGTTACACTCAAGCAAATAGAATTTAGACTTTTTGTGTATCTTAAATTAAAATAGCTCTTAAACTTAATAGTGTTTTAAAAAGTACCTAGATGGGTAGTCAGTGTCCATGATTAGAATTGTTACCTCTATCAGAGTTTTAAATATAATTTGGTGTTATGTCCCTTTGTAAAGGTCATAATACCAAATAGATAAGTATTCTATGTTAAAACCAATAAAATACATGCTAGAAATTAAGTATTTATGAATAGAATATAAACAGGAAATGTTATGGATTTTTTGGTTAGAATTTTAGTAATTATCTAATTCCATCAGTTAAAAGAGGGAAATGAGGGAATAAAATAAATAAATGCATGTTCTGAATTGTAGTTCCATCAATGCAATTTCTTATTTGGAGATCAGAAAACAACTGCAAAAATCAGTTAAGTTGGAGCTTACAATTTCAAAGAAAGATCTGCTAAAACTAATAGATTGTAGGAATGAAAGAATATGATTTACCTAAAATAATTCAAAGTATAGATTTTCATGTTATGGTAAAATTCAAATAAGTGCATAAAATTGTGAATGCATAGTTCAACAGAACTAAAGCTCTAAGCATGGACATATACAAAGCAGGCTTTTAAAAGCAAGAAAAAGTAAGCTGAGCAGTTGGCCAAAGCAAACATACAATGAGACAATCCCAAAAATTAACTTTAAAAAAATTAACATTTAGGTAACATGATAAAAATTATATTTAGTGATTTCCAAATAAGAAATGGCTAAAAATAATAATATTTAAACCAGGGGCACCTGGGTGGCTCAGTCGTTAAGCGTCTGCCTTCGGCTCAGGTCATGATCCCAGGGTCCTGGGATCAAGCCTCGCATTGGGCTCCCTGCTTGGCCGGGAGGCTGCTTCTCCCTCTTCCAGTACCCCTGCTCATGTTCCCTCTCTAGCTGTCTCTCTCTCTGTCAAATAAATAAATAAAATCTTTAAAAAAAATAAATTATAAAAAAGAAAAATTACTGACACTGTCTTCTCCAGCTTGTTATAACCACCTTCTTTTTCCATCTGGCCTCACATTTCCAACAATAGATTCATTTCTTTGAGTTACAGTGCAAGGATGGGGCATTCATTGCCTCTAGATGTGATGGTTAAAATGGACATATTTTGACTGATGGGGAGAAAGTCCTTAATGGTAAGATTTTACTCCTATTTCACAGAGTATCTATGGAATTTTGAATAAATTACTTTATTTCTTAATTTCACTTCTCTACATCCCATTGAAATAATAGGAGAAGGTGATCTCTTCAGGTATTTTAGAACTGACATAGCAGGAATCTGTAAAGCTAGAAAGCAGTAAACATGAATGACCCAGGAGTCACCATTTATTTACTAAAAATGTATTAAGGAAGAGTCTCTTTATAATTTGGCAGGGAAATACATAGCACAGATGTTGATGGATGTGTCCTGGGTGGGTATATGTTGGTGATATATATAGAATGGGAGGAAGCAAGCATAGTGACTTTTGTTTCCTTTAGGTATTAGATTCTTAAAGATAAAATGAAGAAAAGTAGAATCTTTCATGTAATAATACAGGATGTGTTTGCTGCTTCTCCACCCTTGGGGAAAGGGTTTTATTTATCCACTTGTAAGACATGAATAGCTCTGGGAGAGCTTGGGTCATCATGAAGATGAAATACTGCTGAACACTATGGGCAGTAATATTTTGTTTTTATGTGCCATACTTCTGAAATAATTATTAATGAACAACTTATAACTTGAATGTATAGGAATTGGACCCCAAATTTGGACTTAAATAGCTAAAGGTACAGCTGCATCTTTTTGTGTAGGTTCTGCGGTAGTCCTTCTCATAGAATTCCATGCTATACCACCTCTTTTCTGTAACTGTTAATGTTTGGGCACACTAGTTCTGGAAACATGCTAGTATTTAGTTATGCTTTATTTTAATCATATTTTCTTTATTTCTATTATTCATATTCTGAAAATGTGGCATCTACTGAGAGACATTCAAGTCCTTCCACTTCTTCCTCTTCTTCCTTATATTTTGATTCCATTTTTTCCCTCTTTCCTCTCCCCCACTACCTTTTTCTGCTTCTGCCTTCTCCTTTATTTCTGCAAATAGAGCTAATTTTTGTATTCATGAATAACTCATATTGAGAAGTTGAGTTAAACGTTTTTAGCAGACCTCAGTTAGGTGACGTCATATTGTGTGTGCCACAGTAAATATCATTCTCTTTATTTTTTCCAAATATAAGTTATGGCTTGATTGTGGTTATTGTTTTTATTATATAAAAATAGTAAATTATTCTCTTTCTATACTTTTATTTCATCTCAAGCAGATCTAGTCTTTTTACTTTATGAATAAATGGAATAGCTCATGTGATCCACCTACTTTTTATATAGAAATTGTTCCTAATTTTTTTCAGTTTTTCTTAAATTAGAACATAATTTATAATAGTCAAGTCCACCCTTTTTAATCATAGTTTTGAGAGTATCAGCAAACATATGTTTGTGATTACTACTGTAACAAAACACACAGTAGTTCCACCAACAGCAAAATTCTCTGTGTCACCGTATACTCCATCATTCATCCAATCCCCAGCCTGGGATGCTACTGATCCCTACAGTTTTGCCTTTGCAGAATGCCATAAAATGGAATCTTAAGTATCTAACTTTAAATTTGGCTTCCTGAACTTAGCATAATTCATTTACATTTTATTTATACTGTTACACAGATTAATATATTGTTACTTTTTTTTTAAAGCTAAGTAGAAATATTTGTATTGATGTACCTTAGTTTATCTTTCCTTAAATTAGGGACATTTGGGTTGTTTCCAGTTTGGACAGTTAAGACAAAGCCTCTATAAACATTTGCATACCAGTTTTTGAAAGACAGAAATTTTGTCTGGGTAAATTCCTGTGAATCAGATTGTTGGTTCATATGGTAAATGTTTAATCTTATAAGAAATTCCCGAACTGTTTTTCAAGGTGGTTGTACCAGTTTGCATTGTATCAAAGTTCTGGTTGCTCTGCATCCTTGGCAGCTTTTGCTGTTATCAACTTACTTTGATTTTAACCATTTTATTAGATATGGAATGGTATCTCACTATCGTTTTTATTTACATTTCCCTAATGACCAGTGATATTAAGAACATTTTAATATGTTTACTTGCAATCTATATTCTTTATTATATAAAGAGTCTGTTCCAATCTTTTGACTTTTAAAAACATGGTTATTCATTTTCTTATTAAAACATTTTTTAATATATTCTGGAAAAAGTAGAATCTATTATGGGAATTAACATTAGCTATATAATGTGCAAGTTTTCTACCAGCCTGTGCCTTGTCTTTTTATCCTCTTAACAATAACTTTCATGAAGAAAAAAAATTAATTTTGACAAAGTTTATTTATATATTTTTTTCTTGCACAGATTGTGCTTCTGATATTGTACCTAACAAATTAATACCAATCTGAGGTGGCACAGATTTTCTTACATATTTTCTACTAGAATATTTAAGTTTTACACTTTACATTAAGGTTTCTGGTCAATTTTGAGTAAATTTTTGTGTAAAGTGAGAGCTGTGTGTTGAGGTTTATTTGTTGATTGCATATGGACATGCAATTCTTTCAGTAACTTTTGTCAAAAAGACTGTTTCCTTTCACTGAATTGCCTTTAAATTTTTTCAAAAATCAGTTCACTGTATTTGTGGGAGGATTTTTTTTATGAGTTCTCTATTCTCTTTCATTGATCTGTGCATCTGTCTTTTTGTTAATATCACACTGCTTATCATTATAGCCTTGTAGTAAGCCTTTAAATCTTGTAATGTGAGTCTTCCAATTTTGTTCTTCAGAATTGTTTTAGCTATCCTAGATTTTATACCTGTACCCTTAGGTCTCTTGAGAGTCTAAGAAAATCATGAATTTTTAGATTATCTCATATATTTTCATCATGTGGATGGGAATGAAGCTTTTATTTATTTTTAGAGAGAGAGGGAAAGAGAGAGCGAGTGCTAGTGAGGGGATGGGCAGAAGGAGAGAGAGAATCTCCAGCAGACTCCCCACTGAGCGTGGAACCCAACCGGGAGCAGGGGCCTCAATCTCAGGACCCTGAGATCATGACCCTAGCCGAAATCAAGAGTTGGACGTTTAACCTACTGAGCCACCTAGGCACCTGAAGCATTTTTTTCTTTATGTAAGATGTGATATAGGAGATGGGCCTGAGATGGGCTATGGAGAAAAAAATGAATAGGAGAGTAAAAAAGTGACCATTGTTTTGTAGGTATAGATTTATTATGTTTTATAAGGGCTGAACTTATATCCTGTTGACACAGGATATGTGATATTTTATACAAGAAAAGTAATAATGACTTTTGAAGTGAGAAATTTTTAAAAATCACAACCTTTCAAAAACCTTCAATATTTATATTTAGAGAACATATAGACTTTAAGCTAGGCAGATAATGAGAAAGGGTAAAGAGAGTGTCCTACTATTCCAGGCATGATAAAGATGCAACTAAACTACACTGACTACTGATCTGATGCACTTAAGACTATTTGTCCGTATGCTCCATCCCCCGTATCCTAAGTACAGGCCCATGAATAGACATAGCAGCTGCCATTATCTGTGCTTTTGAAGAAAACAATAGGTGCTCTTATATCGCAACTACAAGAACTTACAGTCTATACTAGAGGTATATATCGTGATAGGTTCAGTGGTTCATAATTGTACACTAGGATATCAAGATGAAATTCACCCTGCCTATCATGTTTTCCTAAATAAATGAACAAAGTATAAAGCTCCGTCCCTTCCACTAATTGTTAAGCATTTTCTTCTGTGTTATCTTCATAATTCTCTACCTTTTATGGTACTCATCTAACTCCCATTTTCTCCCTTCTCTCCCCAAATCTACCATCCTACTCTCCATAACTCTTATATTCTAGTTAGTCAAACCACTTACATCCTTGACATTTCTCAGAGAGTGTTTCCATCTCTTTGCCAAATATAAAATTTATATTTACCTCATAGACTATTTCTTGTTTAACTCTATGGAAGTCTGGGTGGTTTATTTTCATATCCTCATGACTCAAAGCTGAGACTGATGACTTAATTGCTTATTGATGCCACACTGTTCCATTGAACTATTGGAAAAACTCTTTTATCTCAGTGTTTATCTCCAGTTCAACTTCTCTTGTTAACCTGGGAGGTTTCATCCTCAACATGGCCAACACACACACACTGGACCCTCAGTTCCTTGACCTCCTTATCTCTAGTGACCATCTCCATTATACCATAGCCACCTGCTTCTAATAGAGCTCCTCTGATTTCATGAGCTCAAATATCCCACTCTTACCACAAAATTTCTCTTTCCTGTTTGTTTGCCCAACCACCCTGATTATAACTGTTTCATAATATGATTGAAACATAAGGTCATCTCATCTTAACACCCACATTCCATCCCCAATACACCATGTCCATGTCTAATGTTCTGTGGTTCAGGGTTGCTTCGTGACCTCTGTTTTTTCTTCTTACCATGTATCTGAAACCCAAATATGGCTACACTCTAATGCTTGTCATCTGTTTTTTTTTTTTCTCATACTACCAAAAATGAGTGATACTTAAAAATATTTATACCATAGGACAGATTGCTAACACTCCATATTCATTGTTCACCTTATGCAACAGTGTATTAAATCTTCTCATGTTTCTCACACACCCAACTCTTTCCCATTCCTCACTGAGCAAAAGGTCCTGTATTCAGAAATAACAGAAGCTGCCAGATGGGAACCCCTTTGGGTTCCTGTCAAGTATTCTGCCTCCACCCCTCAGTTATTCAGTCATCCGCAAACTATTTATTGCTTGGCACTGGAAGCCTTTTGGTGAACAAAACAGATTCAATCCTCATCCTTATATATTTTACTAGAGAAAAGAGAGATTAATCAAATGGAAAAAATATATATACACTTTTAATTATAAGTGGAATATATTAAAAAAATATAGGACCTTTTTAGATTGGACAGGGATCTGTACATTTTCTGGAGAAGTGTCATTTAAATTTAGTCCTAAAGGATGAGTTAAAATAATCATGTGGACAGTGGGAAGAAAAGCATACCAAGAAGATGAAACAGCAAGTGGGAAAGCCTGAAAAGGAAAGGAGTTTGATACATTGTAGAAACATTAAAAATACCAGTGTGGTTAGAACATAGGGAGTACTGTATGAGAAGCCTATGGAAAATTATGCTGAGCAACAAACAGCCTGGGTAAAGCATGTAGATTAATATTGTCAATTCTGGAATTAGACAACCTGTGTTTGAATTCTGACTCTTCTAGTCATTGGTTGTGTGGGCAAATTGTTTAATCTTCATGTGCCTATTTTTCTCATTTATGAAGTAATAATAATAGTAATAATACAATCTACATTATATAAGGCATAAGGTCATTGTGAAATATGAATCATTTAATATATGCAGAGTACTTAGAAAAGTTGTTGTTTTAAGATAAAAGTGGATTAAATGCTAGTTTTGCTGTTGCTTTTGTTCTTAATTAAGTTCATATTAAGGAATTTAGTTTTCATTTTCAAAAGTGTGAATAGTCAGGGGCGCCTGGGTGGCTCAGTCGTTAAGTGTCTGCCTTCAGCTCAGGTCATGATCCCGCGGTCCTGGGATCGAGCCCTGCATCAGGCTCCGTGCTCCGCGGGAAGCCTGCTTCTCCCTCTCCCACTCCCCCTGCTTGTGTTCCCTCTCTCGCTGTGTCTCTCTCTGTCAAATAAATAAATAAAATCTTAAAAAAAAAAAGGGTGAATAGTCATAAAAGTTTAAAGTTGCAAAGTGACATGATACTGTAGACATTTTCAAATATCAGTTAGGCTGATTATAAAGACTGGACTGAAGAAGGCAATAATTAAATCTGAGAGGATATTAGGAAACCAATGCAATAAACCAGGAGAGAAATGATAAGGCTAATAATTTAAGGGTTGGTGTAGTGTATGTACAATTAGAGAGAAATGAATTGACTTGAAATATGTTTTTGTGCTAACAGGTTCCAAACGTTGCAAAACATTGGATATAGTGACTTAAGAGAGGTGATGTAAAAAAAAAAAAAAAAATGATTCCCAGGTATCTGGTTACTGGAGGCATATTTATATAGATAGAAAAGAATGAACTCTTGGGGTACTTGGGTGGCTCAGTCATTTGGAAATATGATTCTTGGTTTCATCTCAGGTCATGATGTCAGGGTCCTGAGATTGAGCCCTGTGTCAGGCTCTGTGCTCAGCATGGAATTTGCTGCAGGTTCTCTCTCCCTCTGCCCCTCCCTCTGCTCTACCACCTGCTTACACTCCCTCTTTCTCTCTCTCTGTCTCTAAAATAAATAAATAAAATCTTTTTTTTAAAAAAGAAAAGAATGATGGAACTCTTAAGTTATTTTTCTCTTTAAAAATTAAAAAAAAATTTAAAGTTTATTTCCTATTCCTCATGTATGTTTCCAGTTCTTGAGCTCTTCTAGGCTTATTTCTAAGCTGATCTTCTATTACTCTACCACTTGATAATTATGTTTATCTACATTATTGGAATATGATGTCCTCTCTAATTAGTGAATGGTTACTTTTCCTTATTTCCTCTCTTTTGTTCCAAATATATTCACAATAAAAATCAGGAAAATGTTGTATGCCAAAAACAATAGCCACATAACTCCAATTCTATTTTTAAAGTATATATGTAACTCTGATTGTTTTAGGTAGTGATTTTGGTTTCTTGCTCCCTGTACCCACCCACCCCACCTGAAACCAAGATGTCCAGAAGCCTAGAAAAATATAAATAGTAATGGACATAGAGGAAACATGTGAAACTTTCCTGATACTAGCTGGTATCTTTCAGTATCCCAACTCTGTTACCAGAAACTTCTCTCACAAATGTATATGCTGTCAGGATATTGCAAGAGCATTGAATTAATTGGGTTCAATCAGGAGACAGAAACCACACAGTAATATATATATAGGAAAAGCTTAATATAAGAAATTATTGACTCAGACAAGGGATTTGATTAATGAAGGACTGGCTTATTAGAGTTCTCCAGGGAAACAGAGTAAATAATATAGAGGGACAAAGACATGGAAAGATTTATTTTGAGGAATCAGATTATGAGAGCAGCCAAATGATATCTGTAGGGCAAAGTTGGTGGTCTGGAGATCCAAGTCACAGTTGATGTTGCAGTTTTATTCCAAAGATGGAAAACTCAGGAAACCACAGCCTTCTCTTAAAACCTTCAACTGGTTGGATGAGGCCCGCCCCCGTTATACTGCTTTACTTAAAGCCAACTAAATATATATGTTAATTATATCTAAAAACAATTGTATAACAACATCTAGTACTCTAGATGTTTGACTAAATCAACTGGTTAGCATAATCTAGCCAGCTTCACAAATAGAATTAACCATTATGGCTAGGAAGAAGTAATAAGAACTCTAAAGAATTTAAGAGTAACAGATAGAAGGAGTAGCCAACTCCTTGAGCTAAGACAGAGCACCTTAAGAAGAGACCTCTGGACCCCCAGGGTTGAGTTTCAGACCTTGCAAAAGAATGGCTGTTCCTCAGTGGACGGCAGGGAAGTAGCTGTGTTGCTGCACAGTGGAACTTAACTTGAAACTTATCCTCTAGGTTGCCACAGAAAATAATGTCACATTAGAGTCTGCCGAAGTGGGGATTTGGGAAGCTACTGGTCACTGGATGCATCTGACTGCTGTGTAGTACAGAAACTGAGAATTGAGGAGGCTGCCTGTGCCGCAAGGGCTGGTGGTAGGAAAGTGTCCACACTGCAGGAGTGGACCCTGATAAAGCCAAATGTGCTGTAGGAGCTTGCCAAAAAAAACATCAGAACCATGAATGTGAGTCTCTGTTTCCTGTATTTATCTCTATCACCCTGTACTGACAAAAGCTTTATACCTTGCCAGCTGACAAAGGAAAAGCATTTAAAAGCTTTAGATCCCTTTTTTGCAATGATAAGTGGATTTGTAGCTGAAATGCAATAAATTAAAAAACTATCACAAGCATTGTATGCGATGACTTGTGGAAGCTACTCCATGCAACAAGACCTACAACTACAGAAACAAATTTAATAAGGGACTGCAATGGAATCAGGTATGCAAATGTGTGCCTTGTAGTTCTGTCCTATGTCCATATGATATATGGTAGAGCTGTCTATGGGAAAAATAGCAGAGAACATCACCAGTGAGAGTGTTACTGTATTGGAAAATATTGCTGCAGGCAGATGAAAAGAACCAAGATTATTAAGCTGGAAGGACTAATTGTACTTCAGAAGTAAAGAGTCTATCAGAGTTAAAAAATGCATGGTAAGGATTTCTCTCCTACTCACAAATTCTCAGTCAGGACATGGCCTTGAACTCTTTCTTTACACAGGACTAAAGGGAACTGCTTTACATTTATTGCAGCTAAAGAGGACTCGCATTAGTGGGGGATCTTTCTCAAAGAAGCAAGCAAATTGAAGTAAGATTGAAGAGACAGAAATGGGACTGAGTCCAGAGCACCCTTTGGAATACTCCTTTTGCATATCCTCATTTTCCTCAATAAGCAGTGGGTGGACCTGGAGCATTTTTGAGCTGAAGAGACCATAGGAATAAAACTCAAATATTCACTGTTGAAAATTCCAGTCCCTGTGTCCAAGTTACTGCACTGGGAAGTCTTATAGACAATGTCAATTTTTCCTCCCTTTGACAACCATCCCAGTGTTATGATACTGGTTATATTGAGCTAATGCAGAAAATATTCATACAATTGAATTTTTATAGATATTTTTAAATCCCGCTAATCCACAAGCAATGGATTTTTTTCTTACTCTCTCTCTAGGAGAATCAGATATATTTAGCATTTCCTATGATTAATCTTGGTGTGTGCATAGCTTGTCACATCAGGAACCTCCAGTTCCTGACCCCTGAGGACTAGCAGCACAATTAGCAGTGACACTTATCTCACAGACTTTCAGAGGAAGAATATAAAATTGTGCACTGTAATAATATTTTATTTGCTCCTGCACAATACTACACTTCCTCTTACTGCAAAACTAAATGTCAGTCCAGGATTTCTTGCCTTGTGAAATTAAGAAACTTTATTAAACGGAACATGAATAAAGTCATCTATATTTTAGTTTACATTGGTTTCTGGATGAGAAATGCTAGCATTTTAAATAGTATTTGGCAGACTTTCCTTGAAGTGGATCATAGGTTTTCTTTTTTTTTTCTCGTTAAAATATCTTTGTATTCATCAAAACACTCTAGTTGTAACAGATATAAAATTATGCTCATTGAAGTTACACTGAGTGGAGTGGGAAATGGGTTGTGAAATCACTCAGCAGCATATAGTAGAATAGGGTACAGATGAAGCCATATAACAATGGGAAGCAGTTTTTAAAGCCAGAGCTTGAGGATCTATTTTCCTTTAACCTAGATTTTGGTTACAATAAGAGTTTACATTCGTGTAGGTGTTTTTTTTTTTTTTTTTTTTTTTTTGTAGTTCTAATATTTCAGAATATATTTTTGATAATTAAATGATTAAATATTATTCTAGTGTAAAGGTAGAAGAACAGACGTACTAAGAAATTAGTAACTTCTAATAAATTATACTGCCTTTTGGTATTTACTTTATAGGATATCATAATAAATAAGGAAACAAAAATGCTAATTCTTCCCTAGTGAAGGTGGACTGTAAGAGACAGGAAGAAACATCTTGGCATTTTGACAAAGGGAGCTCTCTGTATTATCAGTATTATTCTTATTTTTATGCTCACAACTATTACTGCTCAAGAAGCTGGAAGGTCTTCTCTCTAGTCTTTGATCTTATAGTCACAGAATTTTCCTGTTCTCTTTAAACCTAGCTATTACTTCACTGTATATATGAGAATTTTCCAGAAATAAATAATATTCATACATAGAACAAAAAAGTCTAGACTCACTCAATTCAAGAGGAAAAAAAATTACTGACACTTTACAGGAAAATTCATTGCTCTGGAATATTTTGTTGATTCTCCTCAGTTGCATAATTCCTAACCTAAAATCTCTCTGCCTATATTTTAAGGATCTCCCCCCCACTCTCCCTTCCCTCCTTCCTTCCTTCCTGTCTATTTTTAGCCTAAATTTAACCCAGTCCTTCTTAAAACTCTATTTCTAAACTCTTGATTGATGAAGAGCCATGTCCCCCCACCTCCTTTTTTTTTTCCTCCTCTGAGTTTTGGCAAAACTCAGATTAAGAGACATTCATATTAAAAGACCTTTTATTCCTATGTCTCACAGCCCACTGATCTTTTCTAGTGGAACTCTGGTGCCCACCAGTCTTTTCTGAAATCTCCAATTCACATAATGTATATATCTTACACTATTGTTACCATTTGAAAAACATAATTTATTACAAAGGGTATAGTTAACACAAAATATGCATTGTTCACAAATCACAGAGTACAAAAATTGCAAAACACTAAGTGCTTTCTTAGTCATTTTACTTCTGATGCCTAACTCAATGTTCCCAAAGGATTTTTAGCAAATTATTAATTCAGGAAATGCTCTTTGAAAAAGAAGTTCTATGGATAAATAGTTTTGGGAAAAAATCCTGCCACATCCTCCTCAGAGATTTATAATGCATACTAAAGCATCTGATAAAGATAATTCATCTCAAACATAGTTGATTGTGGAACCCTTTTATTGTTAATACATGTAAATAATTTACATGTTACTTCTTGAAGTCTGTCTTATTTGATTCTTATCAAATTCCTGAAATATAACTAATATTACAAGCAATATATGGATAGAAAGTAGGATTATTAGATATTTCAAAATTACTTTCAAGATGAATTCTAGTAAGTGAAAGAGGTAGGATTTGAAGATTTGTATGTGTGATTTTTTTTTATTCTTTTTTTTTTTTTTTAAGATTTTTTATTTATTTGCGAGAGAGACAATGAGAGACAGAGAGCATGAGAGGGAGGAGGGTCAGAGGGAGAGCAGACTCCCTGCTGAGCAGGGAGCCTGATGTGGGACTCGATCCCGGGACTCCAGGATCATGACCTGAGCTGAAGGCAGTCGCTTAACCAACTGAGCCACCCAGGCGCCCTTGTATGTGTGATTTTTATTTCACACTGTCTCCAAAGCAACCAAAAGCTACAACAATTAAGTGGAACTAAAATGTAAGATTGTTTCTTCTTTCTGTATGCCTACGTTCTACACACACTAACAGTCGGCCTCAAATATTCATTGCTCTCTTCTCCCTGTGCAGGGACTACATCTCACTCTTACATCTTTTCCAGAGAGGAAGCCTTGCTAAAATAATTAATCAAAGCCCAGCACACTCTTTGAGCCAGGTTTAAGGATGGACAATAATGTTATTCTTTAAAGAAAGGAGCAGAGGTGCCTGGGTGGCTCAGATGATTAAGCGTCTGCCTTGGGCTCAGGTCATGATCTCCAGGTCTTGGGATGAAGCCCTATGCCAGGCTCCCAGTTCAGTGGGGAGTCTGCTTCTCCCTCTCCCTCTGCCTCTCCCCGTGCTTGTGCTCTCTCTCTCTCTCTCTAAGGAATAAATAAAATCTTTAAAAAAATAAAGGAGCAAACATTTTACCCACTTTTCACATGTTCTGGTTGTACTTCTAAGAGCAGGTTTTGTTGTCTCAGGGCAGTTCATTTGGCCATCCTTATCCATGTAGGTGGTTAAGAAGAAGCCAGGGTCTGCTCTAGACTCAGTCACCTCAAGTTGGAGAAGTGCCTGTCATGAGCCTGGCAAGACTTATAAGAGAAGTCCTATACTGGGGCACAATGGAATAAGCTTGCACAGGTGTTCATAAAGAATATTTCATTACCTTTTGTCTGTTATTTTCTGAATAGCCACATTCAGGAAGGGCTTATAGGGTATGAGAACCAAATTCACACTTTTTTTTTAATTTAATTTAATTTTATTATGTTATGTTAGTCACCATACATTACATCATTAGTTTTTGATGTGGTGATCCATGATTCATTGTTTTCATATAACACCCAGTGCTCCATGAAGTACGTGCCCTGCTTAATACCCATCACCGGGCTAACCCATCCTCCCATCCCCCTCCCCTCTAAAACCCTCAGTTTGTTTCTCGAAGTCCATAGTCTCTCATGGTTCATCTCCCCCTCCGAATTCCCCCCTTTTGTTTTTCCCTTCCTTCTCCTAATGTAGTCCCTGCTATTTCTTATGTTCCACAAATAAGTGAAATCATATGATAATTGACTCTCTCTGCTTGACTTATTTCACTTAGGATAATCTCCTCCAGTTCCATCCATGTTGATGTAAAAGTTGCATAATCTCCTCCAGTCCCATCCATGTTGATGTAAAAGTTGGGTATTCATCCTTTCTGATGGCTGAGTAATATTCCATTGTATATATGGACCGCATCTTCTTTATACATTCATCTGTTGAAGAACCAAATTCACAACTTTGAAACTGTGTTGGTAAACAGAACCAATCCAAGCACGTCCTTGCAGGCAAGTAGCCTAAGATATGACAAAACAGAAATTATAGTCATCACCATTAGTAATGGTTACTATCTGCTTACCATGTATGAGGCAGCATGCTAGATAATGTAAACAAATTGTATTCATTTAAATCAGAGGCTCTTAGCTTGCTGCTTATCAGGATCACCAGGAGGGTTTTTAGAATATGCTCAGACCCAGCTACAGTGAGTTTAAAAATGATGGCTTATGCTAAAAAACTGCATTTAAGATAGTTATCAATTCAAATTTGCTTACAAATAACTCTGGCAATCTTATGTACAGAATATGAACATATCTCTAACCCAGCATCATTGAAGAAAATTAGTTACATACCCTGGTATAGTATACACAAAATTGTTTTATATAGCTTTATTTATAGTTACATATATATTTTCCTTATGAATAACTATCATTGAGATAGTTAGTAATTTGATCACTGCTGTCCTGGGTAATGTTTGAAACACGGCTGAAGAGCTGGATTATATTTTTCCAATTATAAAACCTCTGAGCTTCACAGTCCCTCATCAACCAACTTTCAAGTACTAGAATTTTACAATAAACAGAAAAGTTGACATGGTTTAATTCGTTCCATTACTTACAAAATGCCAGGAGGGTTTCAAAGTCATAATAATTATTATTGTGAAACAGAATAGGCAATAAAATAAGGTTTTATTACTGCAGAAAAAACAAACAATCCTACCTTCTGTAAACATCAAAAAAAGTCCTATGATTATTGCAACAAAAATGAAAAACAAAAGTTACTGCCGCTGAGAAATAAAACAGTAGACATATTATAGTCTTGAGACCCCAGATTTACATAATATATTTCAGTATACAAGCACCAAAGTAACAAGTACTTTTATGTGGATGGTTTTCTTCCAAGATATGTAGGTGCTTTATATGCATTATTTCTATAATCCTCTAACATCGCATCTGAATGAAGCCTCATTATTTAAAAAAATAATAATAATGCAGTTAAATGAGTCACCAGTATGTCCATATAAGAAACTGATAATTTAGAAATAAATGAAATTAATTTTTAAATGTACTTATCAAACTGAAAAATAGCAAAAATTATATTAATGCAAGTGTATATCAAGTCAGTGATATTCAAAATTTACTTACATTAAACTCATATGTTAACCAAGAACAGTAAATATTAAACTATTAATTATTTTCAAGAACCAAAAAAACATTATGTTTAGCAGACCCACTTAAGAGTATGCCTATTTTGGAAATACAAACTTTAATATATTTATAACACTATCACCACTATTTCATATTATAAACTATCAACACTTGATTCCAGAATTATATATTCTAAATAAAGTTTTTAGCTGACAAAATCGGTATCATATAAACAATGCATTATCCATGCATGTTTATTTTATTGATAAATCCATTAAAAATGAGAACTATTTCCTTTGTTTGGTCTAGTATCCTTATTTATCAAGCCAATGACTTACACTAAATTTCTAAAGTCTAATCCATTTTTAACAATTATATGAGTACAGTGAATGATTTGTACTGAAAATTAACAGTTTAATAATCATAATACTCCAATATATACAATCTGTAAAAACCTCAAATAATGAGTCATTCCTCATTCCACACTGTCCTATCATCCTCACATTCTTTTTTTTTTTTTTAAGATTTATTTATTTATTTGAGAGAGAGAGAAAGAGTAAGTACAAGTGGGGGGAGGGGCATAGGGAGAGAATCTTCAAGCAGACTCCCCATTGAGTGCAGAAACCAATGGGAGGCTCCATCCCAAGGCCCAGGAGATCACAACCTGAGCTGAAACCAAGAGTTGGCTGCTTAACTGACTGAGCCAGCCAGGTGCCCCTCATCCTCACATTTTAAGTCCTATGTTTTCCTTTCATATAGTATTTCCATCTATTCTCATACTCATAGTCTTTACTGCCACATCTCCCCCTCTACTCTCTTACTCCCTATCCCAATTAATTCCTTTAATACTGAACAAGTATTAATTGTCTACTATGTGTCTGGCACTGGCTTTCATCTGTCACTAAGACATAGTCACTAATAGTCTAAGGAAGAATGCAAATATTAAGCAAAGTAATAAATTAAGTATTTAAAGTTTGTCAATTGTTTTGAAGCAAAAGTTAATCTGAAAATGTGTAATAGGGAGCTTTATGTTTAGTAAGGTTAAGGGAGCTGATATTTAAACATGAACACAAAGTACGAATTGGAGTTAGTTAGATAAAGTAGTTTGAGAGAGAAGAGTTTCCAATCAGAAAAAAGTAAGTTCCAAGGTATTAAATCGAGAAGGACTAGAGAAAGAAAGATGGAAGTGAGAGAGAACATACTAGACTAGAGAAAGTTTTGGGGGGTTATGATAATAGAGCATTGGTTATAAGGTTAGAAATTTAGGATGACAAGCAAATAATAAAAGGATGGATGATAGAAACATTGAGTGAGGATGCATGGTTTGTGTATAGCTAATTGGACAGGGATGCATGGTTTGTATATAGCTAATTTAGTGGTTAATTAAATCTCATAATTAAAACAGATGAAATATTATTCTCATTAATGTAAAACTCTAACCAATGAATGAACTCTTAGAAAAGATCATGATGGAATATTCCTTAAGTAGATGCCGCATAGTTAGATCATTCATGAATATGACTATTTATGGGTGAATGTCCTATAAAATAATAAATAAATTTTAACAATACAGTTACATATTTACTTGCAAATATGTAGAGTCTTAAAGTATTTAGGAAGTATTATGTACTACTAAACTATTCTCTATGATTTTTTATCATGTGGGAATATTCACTTAATTTTTATGACTCATTTTTTCTTCAGTTTTCGATCTTCCTACCCAGTTTTCCCTCTGGTACATATACACACATATTTTCACATAGTAAAAGTTTCCTTGATCTAGCCTGCTAAAATTTCCTGTTCTTGGTTGTTGTGCAATATACTTAAACATTAGAGAAAAAAATTATGGAAACTGATTTAGTAAGAATTTAAATTCCTTAAGTAGCAGTGGAAAATGAGTATAACACAAGTAAATGCCAATGAAATCGATTTAGCAAGAAGAAAACAAGGCGTTTTACTTTAAAATATATATTTTTAAAGATTTTACTTGGGCGCCTGGGTGGCTCAGATGGTTAAGCGTCTGCCTTCGGCTCAGGTCATGATCTCAGGGTCCTGGGATCGAGTCCCGCATCGGGCTCCCTGCTCGGCGGGGAGCCTGCTTCTCCCTCTGTCTCTAATGAATAAATAAATAAAATCTTAAAAAAAAAAAAAGATTTTACTTATTTATCTGGCAGAGAGAGAGAGAGAACAAGTAGGCAGAGAGACAGGCAGAGGGAGAGGGAGAAGCAGGCTCCCCGCTGAGCAGGAAACTGGATGGATCAAGACCTGAGCAGAGCCTAAGGCAGATGCTTAATTGACTGAGCCACCCAGGCACCCCTGAACAGATATTTTTTATAAATAAGTAAGTACCAGATCCCAAAGATGAAAAATGGTAAAATATAAGTATGGAATTTTAACTTGCTATCCGTTTTCTCAAATGAGCATGAAAGCATTTTTAGTAACCTCCAACTATGTTTTTTTCTAAATTTGCAGTCACAAAAATTAAGTGATATTAAAAAAGTAAATAACAAGTACAAAAAAAATAGCATGTATTAACACAATTATTTAAATAAAGGAATAATTTTTTTTGTTTTTAGGTCTTTTAAGTAAGGAAACTGATTTTGAAGGTAGGTGACATAATCCATGAGAATTTCTTACAGTGTCATGGAAAAAATAGAAGAGGAAATATTGTTATGCTTCAGCAAAATTTATTATTAAATATTTTCATGAAAATAAGATTTATATTAAAGCAATATTGCATTTCTGCCAAGTTGATATAATTTTCCCAATGTGGTATTCAAATCCAAAGCAGGAATATGAATGTCCCTAAATTGGTCAGAAATTTTGAAATAAGGATAGGCATGCTGTTTGAAGCTATAGGTTGTATTAAATTTCATTGAGGAATGATCCTATGCCATGTGGCCTGGAGTAATAATGATGAAAAAGAGAACATTCATATTAATTCTGAAGTTCTCTGTTGAATAAAGAACCTATTTCTATTTCTGTTAGCACTTTTATCCATAATGATGTTTAATTTTACAGATTTTTTCAAAATGTATAAACCAAGTGGTCATATGAGTCCTTATATTTATTAATGGTGATTAATTACAATAGATTTCCTTCTATTGAACCATGATGCCATATATATGTGTGTGTGTGTGTATATATATATTTTCTGTCTAATAATACTCTATTTAGGATTTTATCCTCTTTATCAATAAGTGATATGTCTGTAGATTTTTTGGGAGGCTGCTACAGTCTTGAAGTTTAAGGTGTCAATGGTCTGTTCTCATCAATATTGAAATCTGGAAATTTTAAAAATCATTCTCTGATCCGAAAAAGTTTAAATACTTGGAAGTACTGGTTCTTTGGGCACTCCAATTATGAATGTCTTAAATCTCTATGTTCAATGCATATACCTTTATTTCTAAATTTTTACTTTTTATTTATAATGCTTTATGTTTATCATCTTCATTTTGTTTTAGTTTGTACTTCCACAAAAGCAAACTTTGTGACAAAAATTTAGGGGCAAGTAGTATATTTGGGAAATTATCTCATAAAATGGGATAAGGAAGGAAGGAAGGTCAGAGAGAGTGTGCTAAAGAATGGGTTTCATCCTCTGAGAGTCTGTGTAGAAAATACCTCAATTTAAATGTGGGCCGAAAAACCTGAGCTATTTCTCCACCTCCCTCTATTTGATTGGTTGAGGATACCTCCTGAATTATTAACACTCAGGCCAGCATGCCACATCCATAGTCCTGGCAGAACATGTTCCTGTGGCTAAGGAAAGCCTCAGCAGAAAGTCATGCAAGTACTCAAAGTCCAAGGTCCCGAGCTCTCGGCTTATATTAGATCTGTCTATCTGCTGATGCCAATAGGCCAAGCTGGAGCTGGGTGTCCTGGGGGAATGGTGGGAGAGGAGAGGAAGACATTGTCTCCCTGTCTCTTCATTTCTTTTCAGCAGTCTCTTCTCCCTTCACTCCCCTGACTCCTTCCAATGCTATGATTATTTTTATGTTTTTCTTTCCTATCATTTGTATGCACCTATTTCACTGTTAAATATATTTCTTAAACTAAACTGAATGTCTTCTGTTAACTTTAAGGAAACCCTCACTGATGCCAGGTGGTGTGAAATAATCATTTCTTCTTTCTAGGTACGTATTTTCACCCTAATTCCAGGAAACTAATTCTTCTCAATACTTTCCATCCCAGTGGAGCTATTTCTATTCTCCTTTGCTGTCTCCTTCTTTCTTTGACTTTTATTTATTTATTTATTTATTTTTTATTTTTTTTAAAGATTTTATTCATTTATTTGACAGAGAAAGACACAGCGAGAGAGGGAACACAAGCAGGGGGAGTGGGAGGGGAGAAGCAGGCTTCCCGCCAAGCAGGGAGCCCGATGCGGGGCTCGATCCCAGGACCCTGGGATCATGACCTGAGCTGAAGGCAGATGCTTAACGACTAAGCCACCCAAGTGCCCCTCCTTGACTTTTAAATACTGGAGAATTCAGGGCTCTTCCCTCTGTCCTAATATATTCTCTACTTAAAATCATTTAGTATGTGATTTCTATAGAAATTATTGATATCTCCACTAACTCCTAGCAACCCCTTATTTTCAGTCTCCCCTGCCAAAGTAAATGATACCACACAACAGCTTATTTTTTTTAAAATCAAATATTTATCCTTCTTCTGTTCTAATCACCCAGATATATTCTAGATACTCCACCTCTAAAGTATATTATGAATACAATTTTCCCTCACCTTCACTACTATCACCCTAGGCCAATTCCATCATCATTTTCTTCATTTCCTAGTTTCCTAACTGGTTTCCCTTCTTTCATACTGGTCTTTTAAGGAGTATATTTCAACACAGCAACTAAGGAATCTTTTAACCTTCTACTCTACATACTCCAGATTCCCATCATTCTCTAGAATAGCATCCAAATCTCTTACCATGAGCTACAAGTCTATAGATACCATTCTGCTCCTGGTACATTCTGACCTTCTCATGGTTTGTTCCTCAGTGTCCTTGGATTAAATTATGTTATTTTTTGCCTCCTTATAAAATAATTTACAACATATTCATGGGAAATGTCAACAGGACCAATGTATATCATTCTGAGATTTAAGAACCAACATGTACTTCATGTTCAATCTTATCATTTTTTTTTTCCTGCCATGTTAACCAGTGATGCTTACGTAGAGGCTTCTAACTTAACCTCAGTTCTAGAATTAAAAGAGCATTGAGCAGAGGTACACCTAACCTGTGATGCATGGATAACATATGAATAAGAAACCCCTATTCCTGTAAGCCAGCACACTGGTATATAAGGATTGAAAAACATACCAAATTTCTTTCTTTTTTTTTTTTTTTTTTGAGGATTTTATTTATTTGAGAGAGAGAGAGAGACAGAGATAGTGAGAGAGAGCACAAGCAGGGAGGAGAGGGAGAAGCAGGCTCCCCAGTGGGCAGGGAGCCTGACATGGGACTCGATCCCAGGACCCTGGATCATGATCTGAGCCAAGGCAGATGCCGAACCAACTGAGCCACCCAGGCATCCCAAATTTCTTTCTTTCCTAAGGCACTGTACTTGCTGTTCCATATGCCTGGAACCATCTTCTTCTAGCACAAAACCATCTTCTCTTATGGTTTACTTCCTCACTTAATTTTATTTCAGTTCAAATGTCAACTCTTTAAAAAGGTCTTTTTCTTACTAGTATAAGATAATAAACTTCACCTTATTTTCTTTAATAGTACTTACTATTAAATGAAATTATATTATCTCTCAATATATCATAAGCTAAAGAAAAGCATACATACATACATACATACATACATACATAAATAAATAAATAAATAATAAATAAATAAATAATAGAATAAATCCCACTTGGTTGTGGTGAATAATCCTTCTAATGTACTGTTGGATCCTATTGGCTAGTATTTTGGTGAGAGTTTTTGCATCCATGTTCATCAGGGATATTGGTCTGTAATTCTCCTTTTTGGTGGGGTCTTTGTCTGGTTTTGGGGTCAAGGTAATGCTATCCTTATAGAAAGGGTTTGGAAGTTTTCCTTTCATTTCTATTTTTTGAAACAGCTTAAGAAGAATAGGTATTAATTCTTCTAAATGTTTGGTAGAATTCCCCTGGGAAGCCATCTGACCTTGGGCTCTTGTTCATTGGGAGATTTTTGATTACTCCTCCCATTTCCTTGCTTGTTATGGGTCTGTTCAGGTTTTCTATTTCTTCCTGTTTCAGTTTTGATATTTGTACATCTCTGGGAATGCAAACATTTCTTCCAGATTGCCTAACCCCCCCTCAAAATTAACAAAAATAGGTCAAGACCCTGACATATAATAGTGAAACTTACAGATCTCAGAGACAGAGAGAAAATCCTGAAAGCAGCTTGAGACAAGAGGTCTGTAACCTACAAGGGTAGAAAATTAGATTGGCAGCAGACCTATCCACAGAGACCTGGCAGGCCAGAAAGGACTGGCATGATATATTCAAGAGAATATATGCTAAATGAGAAAAATATGCAGCCAAGAATATTTTATCCAGCTAGGATGTCATTAAAAATAGAAGGAGTGATAAAAAGCTTCCAGGAAAAATAGAAACTAAAGAATTTGTGATCACCAAACCAGAAATCTTAAATATTTTATTATTAAATATTAATAGGGAATATTAAAGGGATCCTCTAAGCAAAGAGAGAGCTCAAAAGTAACATAGACCAATCAGGAACAGAGACAATATAAAGTAATAGTCACTTTACAGGTAATACAATGTCACTAAACTGATATCTTTCAATAGTTATCCTGAATGTAAATGGGCTAAATGCCCCAATCGAAAAACACAGGGTATCAGACTGGATAAAAAAGCAAGACCCTTCCTGCAGGAAGGGAAGAATGAAGGGGGTGGAAATCAGAAGGGGAGATGAACCATGAGAGACTATGGACTCTGAGAAAAAACTGAGGGTTCTAGAGGGGAGAGGGCTGGGGGGATGGGTTAGCCTGGTGATGGGTATTAAAGAGGGCACGTTCTGCATGGAGCACTGGGTGTTATACGCAAACAATGAATCATGGAACACTACATCAAAAACTAATGATGTATTGTATGGTGATTAACATAACATAATAATAATAAAAAAAAGCAAGACCCATCCATATGCTATCTGCAAGAGACTCATTTTAGACCCAAAGACACCTCCAGATTTAAAGTGAGGGAGTGAAAACTATTCATCATGCTAATGGACATCAAAAGAAACCTGGGATGGCAATCCTTGTAACAGACAAATTAGATTTTAAACCAAAGACTATAATAAGAGATGAGGAAGGATACTGTATCATAATTAAAGGGTCTATCCAACAAAAAGATCTAACAATTGTAAATACCTATGCCCCTAACATGGGAGCAGCCAATTATATAAGCCAATTAATAACAAAATCAAAGAAACACATTGACAATAATACAATAATAGTAGGGGACTTTAACACCCCCCTCACTACAATATACAGACCATCTAAGCAGAAGATCAACAAGGAAATAAGGGCTTTGACTGACACACTGGACCAGATGGACTTCACAGATATATTCAGAACATTCTGTCCTAAAACAGCAGAATACACATTCTTTTCAAGGGCCCATGGAACATTCTCCAGTATAGATCACATACTGGGTCACAAATCAGGTCTCAACTGGGACCAAAAGATTGGTATCATTCCCTGCATATTTTCAGACCACAATGCTTTGAAGCTGGAACTCAATAACAAGAGAATATTTGGAAAGAATTCAAATACTTGAGGCTAAAGAGCATCTTACTGAAAAATGAATGGGTCAACCAGGAAATTAAAGAATTTTTAAATATCATGGAAACAAATGAAAATGAAAACACAACTGTTCAAAATCTTTGGGATGCAGTAAAGGCTGTCCTAAGAGGGAAGTATATAGCACTATAAGCCTTTCTCAAGAAACAAGAAAGGTCTCAAATACACAACCCAACCTTACACCTAAAGGAGCTGAAGAAAGAATAGGAAATAAAGCCTAAACCCAGCAAGAGAAGAGAAATAATAACGATTAGAGCAGAAATCAATGAAATAGAAACCAAAAGAACAGTAGAATAGATCAATGAAACTAGGAGCTCGTTCTTTGAAAAAATTAATAAGATTGATAAACCCCTGGCCAGACTTACCAAAAAGAAAAGAGAAAGGCCCCAAATAAGTAAAATCATAAGAACGTATTATGATCAACTATATGCCAATAAATTAGGCAATCCATGTTGTTTTTTTAAAATTACTATTATTATTTTCTTTAACAAAAAGATGTTTTAGGAAGTTAACATATATCCTTTGAGATGAACTTACAGTTATCTTTAGTATAGTAATTCTTTTAACATGAGTTTTTTTTTTCTTTTTTCTAACTTAAAGTCTTTTTTTTTAAGTTTTAAGAGGTATGGCATTATGATATTTTTCTATGATCACATCTTTATATCTTTCCTTTCCTTCTTTCACTATCCACCTCTTACCAAATATAGAAAAGATATATAGATGGATATATTATTAGGGTCAGAGTGGATTATTTTTCATTTTTTTTCTGCATAAATTCCTTATAATTATTAGCATGTTTCCCACTTACAACAACAATTTAGTGAGTTTTTTTTCTTTTAATTAGAATGAGATAGAAAAAAGTGGGAGAGAGCCATGTGAGTTAAATCTTCATCTTTCATTATGGTTAACAGAATCTGTATAAAGTTATTAAATGCTATATAGAAATATGAATATTACCACCAGAATACCTCTTAAAAGAAGATGCATATTAATGACAGAGAGTGGATAATGGATTATTCTTCTTTGTAATTACTACTGTAGTATTTTATTTTTCCCACATGTACAGCTTATTGATTTCTTTGTAAATACCTCTTTCTACTAAGAAATTGAACATATAAACCTTCAGCCTATCACAGAAAATGTGCATGGAAAATAAGTTCACTTGGTGAAGCTGTACAAAAGAGAGTTAAATGCCAATGCTTCACCAAATACTTTGTCTAAATCTGGGAAGGCGGATCCTATCGTTTCCCTAATCTAAGTAGTCTTGATTTTGAACATTTTGTATGTCTATACATGCTCAGTATCTCAAACACAAGCCACTTTTAGGTTTGAAATTAGCAAGAGAGCATGACTTTATTCTGATTTTATGAGAATGTATTCTTGACCCTGAGTCTACTTGATTAAAACATACACACACACACACACACACACACATATATATAATGCAGAAATATAAATATAAATAAATTTAAGAAATAAAAATTAAATAAATATATACAATTATATACATATATATAAAGAGAGTATATATATAGGTTTTATTATAGTAGAGTATTTAATAGAGTATATATATGTATATATTCATATATACCCTCACATGAATTTTAGGACCATATGTGAAGTAATGCTGATATTAAAATTAATATCCATTTTGTCTAGTAGTGTTCATATATGAATTTAGTGATTTCATATACCATATATTTAATGACTTATCAAATTCCTACAGTGTGTTTCACAATTTGCCTTTTGACTAATTGATGATTTCTTTATACTAATTTTTTGCTGAATTTGATTTGGATGGTTTTCAAAGAGAAGTACAAATGCAGGATGATATTTCTATTCTTATTTTTATTTTTTATTTATTTATTTATTTATTTATTTATTCATTTTTATTATGTTATGTTAGTCACCATACAGTACATCTTTAGTTTTTAATATAGTGTTCCATGATTCATTGTTTATGTATAACACCCAGTGCTCCATTCAATACATGCCAGGATGATATTTTTACGTGGCCCAGGTTGTTTGAGGGAAAGCCTAAAAGGGAGACTGCCAAGCTGCAATATTTAGGAGTGGCAGAGGGGCAAGAAAAGCAATCTTCTCCCATGAGTACAGTATAGGCATAGTCAACAAGGAGTGCAATTATCCAATGGCTGTTACTATTGCAACATAATATTTTCCTACTAACCACCACTCCGATGTGGTTTCATCCATTTATCACAGTTAAGAATGACATAAAAGTCAACATCCTCCTGACTTTGGGGTAACTCATAGGCATGTGTTATTCCTTATTGTTTCACAAGCCCAGGAAAGGACAATTGGTAAGATCTTTCTCCTAGAATTAGAAAGTGAAATATGGATTTTAAGGTATGGTGGTGGTAATAAGGGCTTCTGTTTAGGATGGAAATGAGGTCACTGAGAAATTCAGCTGTGGCTCTGACTGCCTTTGCCCTTATCTAGCTTATGAGGACAAAGTAATCAGTGTTACAATCTTCTGCCTGTTAGTATGGGTTTTTCTTGATGAGTTTTACAAACTAAGAAATTATTTTCCTTTCTTTTCTTTTTCACTTTAAGGCATACACCATGCTTTAATATCTGTTATTTGTGTATTGTCCTATCCACCTCTGTCTTAATCTGAGATTACTCTTGCCCCACACACTATCTACATAATTATTAGAGCTATCATGTGAATAAAATATGTTGCTAAGCCTGACCAATGCTTATTGCTCTCGGGGGGAGAGAATCTGACTCATTCAAGGAAATGAGTCCTTTTTTTTGTGATATTTGTATATGTAATCTAAAAGGAAAAGTCCATCGCTCTTCTGAGTGAATAGACTGTTAAATTTCTATTGGGAGTTATTGGCAATCATGTTTTCCATACAGCTTCAAGAAAAATTCACTCAGTGGAAATAGAAGCAGTCTCACAGAATTGGTAAAGACTGAAAGAAAGGCATGGCAATTTTTAACTCCTCAAAACCATTGTTCCAGACTTAGTTCTATTCCAATTCTCTTTATAAGACATTTTCCAATTTAAGTTATTTTAGGTCATGTCTTAGTTATTTGCAATCAAAAGAATCCTCATCAATACATAATATATATGCAGAGTTATGTATTCAATAAGCTTTTAGAAGATAATTTTAAAAATTTCCAGTTAAGTGTTTAAAACCAAGTCTTCCCACTGAGTGAAGAAATCCTTAGTCACATACGGAAAACAATGCTAATAATGAAAAGCATTGCAGCTATTAAGGAACACATAGGTGTCATAGGTCAAGTTACCAAGAAACAGCCTCCGAGATATGGATTTGGGTGCAGAGTTTATTGAGGATTATCCTCAGGAACAATACTGTCAGTGGTAGAGGAAAGTACATTGGGATAAAGGAGAAGTTGAACTGCAGTGCAGTTGATAGCCCATGGGAAGCTATCAAGCTGGATGGCCTTCAGAGATGTCTCTATGGTTGGGATTTACCCTCAGGTCAATTAGGCATTGAATGCAGTCACTGACTTCTAGTTGAGGTCAATTCCTGAAAAAACGATTCAACTGTGTTTTTTAGATGTTGAATTTGATAAGTTCTTTATAGATTTTGGATACTAGTCCTTCATCTGATAAGACATTTGCAAATATCTTCTCCTATTCCTTCAAAAAATGGACAGAAGGGACACCTGGGTGGCTCAGTCATTAAGCATCTACCTTTGGCTCAGGTCATGATCCTGGGGTCCTGGGGTCAAGCCCCACATCAGGCTCCCTGCTCAGAGGGAAGCCTGCTTCTCCCTCTCCCCCTGCTTGTGTTCCCTCTCTCTCTGTCAAATAAATAAATAAAATCTTTTTAAAAAATGGGCAGAAGACATGAACAGACATTTCTACAAAGAAGACATACAAATGGCCAACAGACACATGAAAAAATGCTCGGCATCAGGGAAATACAAATCAAAACCACAATGAGATACCACCTCATACTGGTCAGAATGGCTAAAATTAACAGCTCAGGAAACAACAGATGTGTGCAAGGATGTGGAGAAAGGGGAACCCTCTTGCACTATTATTGGGAATGCAAACTGGTGCAGCAACTCTGGAAAGCAGTATGGAGGTTCCTCAAAAAGTTGAAAATAGAACTACCCTACAAAAATTTGCAGGCTGACGGGGAAGTTGGTACCAAGGGCCCAAAGCAGGGAGTTTTGGACAATATACCACAGCACCTATTACATTAGATACAGTGACATCTCTAATTCTTATTTAATTTCTATTTAGCTAATGATTTTTTAAAAAGATTTTGTTCATTTATTTGAGAGAATGAAACAGAGAGAGAGAGAGAGCACAAGCAGGGAGAGGAGTGGAGGGAGAGGGAGAAGCAGGCTTTCAGCTGAGCAGGGAGCCCAATGTGGGACTCGATCCCATGACCCTGGGATTATGACCTGAGCTGAAGGCAGACACTTAACTGACTAAGCCACCCAGGTGCCCTTTAGCTAATGATTTTAAAATAATATTAATTAGCAATATGTATGCCCTGTGTGATTCCTAGCAGTATAGTAAAATGTGAAGGGAGACGAGTAGACTATCAACAATCAAGCAAATAAAAAAAGATATAATTCTCTCTCATAAATACTTTCACTTTTTCATCTGATATTCAGGGATAGAAAGTATAGAGAGTGATGTCTGTAATTGGAAAACACTTGACATATTCAATGTTTAAATTAATATCATCTGAACCTAGGATAAGGTAATCCCTCAAGAGATGAAAAGACATAATTTTAAATAAGAGAGATTTCATAACATATAACTTTTTGTTATTGTTTATTTGACTCTAATAACATTCATTGTGGGGGTTATGTAAAGAGAGGGAGAGTCCAGAATGGAAGTTAAATGTTGTCGATATCTTCCACAGCATCCTCCACACTCACTTCATCAACCAGTCCAGCCCTATGACATGGAAAACATAAGATAGATGGACATGATTTTTCATGTTTTGCAGCAAAGGTACAGGTTCCATAATGAGAAAATAATTATAGTTTAAATTATAATAATTTGATTATCTGCTAGAAATCTTCACTGAACATTATCCACTGATATTCTCACTGAATGTCACTACTTTAAAATTCCAGATTATTCACAAACTCAGTGGCATAGAAGCACTTCTTCAGAACCATAGGTCACTGTGTAAGAAGTCTGTTCACCAGCGTATTGGCAATGGTGACAGCACAGTAAAGGAAAACACCATTTGCAAGCATTAGAATGTGATAAAAGAGCTCCAGCCAGAGTCCTTGCACCTCTAAGCTTTGCAAAATTAGGCAGAAAAGTCTGAACTATTCTTAATATTTTTGTAAATCTAAATTACATTTTTTCGTATTTTGTGAACTAGAAGTACATTTTCTTTTTAAAACAGGAATTAACTAATTTTATTTTTTTTAAAGATTTTATTTATTTGTCAGAGAGAGAGCGCACAAGCAGGGGGAGCAGCATGCAGAGCAGACAGAGGGAGAAGCAGGCTCCCTGCTGAGCAAGGAGCCCGATGTGGGACTCGATCCCAGGACCCTGGGATCATGACCTGAGCCGAAGGCAGACGCTTAACTGACTGAGCCATTCCCGCGTCCCTAGGAATTAACTGATTTTAATATCTAATTTCTGTGCTAATAAAATATATTATTAATCATTGTTGTGGTTGTTAACCAAGAGGCAAGAAAAGATTTTTGTTAATTAAAAATCACTTTGTTTTATAGAAATGATATTTTAAGACTTAAGAGCTATGGGCAAAATAATAAAAGCCACTTTATTTAGCAAATTCGAAAATTGTTGATATAAAAAAAGGACTTTGGAGGCTAAAAACTAGAGTTATAATTCTATTTCTGCTACTAAATAGTTATGTTTTGGGAGGTCACTTAAAATGTCTGCTCCTCTGTAAAATTAGATAATAGGATAAGTCATCTTGAAAAATCTCTTTAAACTCTAATGTTCTGTCGTTTTTCAATTTTTTGATATTCCATTGTCTTTCTACACTCCAGTTCCTCTCTCTGACCCCAGGTAAAGGAGTGGGGAGGAAATCATTTGGAACATTTCTGCTCTTTTGCACACTTCAGCAGGATAATTATCTTCACAAGATTCAACAAATGTCCATTTCTCATCCATTCAGATTCATTTATTCATATAGAAAATATTTCTTCAGTACTTTCTAATTACCATTTTATCTGCTAGATACCAGGAACAAGATGAAATGTGTTCTTAAGGTGCTTATAGTCAAGTAGGAGAATCAAAAGTGCATATATAAGTTATAGTACTTGGTACTGTATTGTAATTTGCAAGAATGGAAGCTTGTTCAGTATTCATAAAGAGCACAGGGGAAGAGCTGACCAACTACAGAGGAGATATTTTGGGAATATTAGCTGAGGAGTAGTGTACAGCTGGCTGGATTATAATTCTTGCCTAAGATCCTATTGGCACTTTTTTTTTTTTCCTGAGAGAATATGAGATTCCTGGGTTGAGTTTCCAACACAGCATCAACAATCTCCAGCTCTTATCGATTATCTGTAATAGAGATTCAAATATTTATTTTTGTCCTTTGTATTTCAATAATACTTGTAGCAGAATCCAGTCACAAATAAGAAAGAAAACTGAATTAAATTAAATTATAATAATTAGTTTTTGAATTATTGCTTTTAAAATTGTGAAAAGTAATTTCAGAAAATTTCTTCTTTATGAAGAGAGTTGAAACATTTTGAGAAAGACGTGGAGTATGGTGTTAGGGGCATCCAGTCTGCTTCCATTAACTCATTTTTTTCTCTTACAATGCTTCTTTGTACAAACACTTATCCACTTTCCCCTCTAGCTCCTCAAAATAAAAGCTTCAGTGTATATCAACTCTGACAAAAAGTCCTGACATTTCTGCAGACATCCATGTTCTGGAATCTAGTTAGTGTTCAGTCCTTTTATCCAACCACATATTGGGAGTCCACCCTGAACACCGTGCTCAGTTCTTTTAAAAAGTGTCTAGTATAGGGGATGTCTGGGTGGCTCAGTCGGTTAAGTGGCTGCCTTCGGCTCAGATCATGATCCCAGGGTCCTGGGATTGAGTCCCACATTGGACTCCATGCTCAGCAGGGAGCCTGCTTCTCCCTCTGCTTGCAGTTTCCCCTGCTTGTGCTCTGTCTCTCTCTGACAAATAAATAAATAAAATCTTAAAAAAAAAGTGTCTAGTATAAATACAAAACAATGGAAACAAGTAAAATACTGTTTTATTTTTAAGGAGCACTTAGATATTAAGCATGGAGATGAAAGCTAAGATTATTATGCAATAGTCCTTGAAGAAACTATCATTTTTTATAAAGACAAGGGTCAATCCAACAAATTCAAACCTGGTCCATATTTATATTTGAGGGTTTTTTTAATTCCAAGTACTCTTCTTGATGTTTCAAGAGGAAACAAAATGTTATCCCTTATCTGAAGATCATATTTGTTTTTACAATGAAACTCTGATTTTATGTGAATCTTTGAATATTTGGCACCCAATCTATAGTGTATGTTTAGACTTTATGAAATTTATCTTAGAATCTAGAGATGTCTTCTCACTTCATATTCTCCCTGAGCTCATCCAATTCCATGACTTGTCTTGCCATCTGTAAATAGATAACTTCC
Source organism: Mirounga angustirostris (assembly GCF_029215605.1). Classification (NCBI taxonomy): domain Eukaryota; kingdom Metazoa; phylum Chordata; class Mammalia; order Carnivora; family Phocidae; genus Mirounga; species Mirounga angustirostris. The sequence goes on along the minus strand of NW_026991709.1, from coordinate 49,980,012 downwards.
AAGTTTTTATCTCTAGTAGGAACTGTATTACAAAAATTCAATGCAATACAGGTAACTTTCTACTTCACATCCTTATATGTCTAAGAGACACACAAAAGCTTCATTTATCAAAACATGAACTCCTGGTAACTACATGCAAATGTATACAAAGAAATATACACACCTGCCTAAAAACATACACACATAAGGAATCCTCAGCTTGTGCAATGTTCCTTATGTTAACAAGTATGATGACCATTAAAAAACAATGGTTATAAAATAAATACATGTTTGTGTTGAAAAATTGCAAACTATAGGAAAGTATAAATCCAGTAATTTCACCTGTTATCTAGCAACCTAATACCCCTGCATTTTCAGGGATTTCCTTTAGTACATTCAATTTCAAACAGCTCTTTCTTGGCCATTCACTCCTTAATCATGGCATTTTTTTTATTCTTTAGATGTAAATATATTTTTAAACTTTTCTAAATATATTCATTAAATTACATGTTTGAATTTAATCTTTTTTTTCACATATATATTTTTTCTTTTACTTTCTACATTTTCCTTAAAGTATCTAATAATCTCTGTGTATAATTTCATATTTAAACACAAGATGAAGGAATGATTGATTGTAATCTCCATTAATGGCTACTAGGCCATAAGTTGCCTTTGGTAAAATTTTAGAAAAACAACCTCTTCTCTGGAAAAATGCAGTCCTAGCACATGGCTTGGTAAGTAGAGTGTGAGCAATGCTTTAACCCTACTACCCTTCCTGATCAGGCAACTTCTGTGGTCCTAAGGTTGTGGGAGCCTTAAATTCTAGATTGACAAGGTGCCAACATTCACATTAGCTGTTCCCCTCCTCCAAAAAATTTAATTAAATGTCTTTACTCAAGAAGCCTCTGAATTATTTTTATGTTGAGGACTTGAGTACAGTTGTTCTGTACTTAAGAGTAAATGGAGGTGGGAAAGTAAAATAATTCATGAAGCAAACATTACTTTGTCCTTTTGTTTTCAGCTTCATATCTTCTATTTCCATATATGACACCTGTGGCATCAGGGTCTGGAGGCTCAACAGGGTTCTACTAGGCAGATCTGCTCTATTCTATTTTGGAATGCACCTCCAAAAGTTGCTTTCTTTACTTTTCCTTCATTTGTCACTTTTCCTTCCTAATTTCCATCCTCCATAAATGGATGAAGTAACTTTTATTGATAACTGTCTTTTTTCCTGTGGATCTATATTTTTCCCTCTATTATCATTTTAATGAATTTTAGTAAAAAGAGAAGGTAAAACATTTTGCTCAAATCACCTCTTCAACCAGAAGCCCACTAGGCATTTAAAAATGTAGTCATAGGGCGCCTGGGTGGCTCAGTTGGTTAAGCGACTGCCTTTGGCTCGGGTCATGATCCTGGAATCCTGGGATCGAGTCCCGCATCAGTCTCCCTGCTCAGCGGGGAGCCAGCTTCTCCCTCTGACCCTCCCCCCTCTCATGTGCTCTCTCATTCTCTCTCTCTCAAATAAATAAATAAAATCTTTAAAAACGTAGTCATAAAAATATTTTCCCAAATGAGCCATTCATAAATGTCTTAAATGTAGCATTTCCATTCACTTATTAAAGAAACATTTCATAATTGTCATTTTTTAACTTTATTGATTTAATTTTAAAGAGCTTTATATAATCTTTCTTTTGGTAACAGGATGAGCTTACCTTCTTGGACTTCTCTCATGTTTGTTGTTTAGAATTTTCTGAGAAGTTATGTTTTCCTACCATTTTCTGCCATTGTTTCTGTTATCTAAGACAGTGTTAACAAACCATCCCGCAACTTAAGCAATCATGTTGTAATTTCTTGAGTCTTTGATTTGGCAACAGCTCAGCTGAAACATTATCCTAGCCTTTCTTAAAGTTTCTCATGCACCTGCACTTGGAGGTAGTCAGGCTGGGACATCCAAAATGGTTTTACTTATATATCTGGCATCTTGATGTTGGGATAGCTCAAAGGCCAAAACCTTATTCAGTCTTGTGTGGTCTTTCTAAGAGTCCAGCTTACACTTCTTTGCTTTGTGGAACCTGGCTTCAAAAGTGAATGTTTACATGTGTAAATATGCAATAGACCTTTGTTTACATCTAGATTGCTATTGTCATGTCCCATAGATCATGTCAGTCACATGACCAACCCAGAGTTAATGTGGATGGAGACTAAAAAAGTGCATAACTACCAGGAGTGTGGTTCATCAGTGGTCATAACAGTTAACAGTCTACCCTAGCCATCTACTACCAACAGAGATGTTCTTCTGTTATCTGTTTGAAGAAGAATGTATTACTAAGTAATTTGAATCGCTACATAATTTATGCATGAGGCATCTTGATATAAAAAATAGAAGAGATAAAAAGAATAAATTCAGCATTCTTATTTTGCTTCTTGTCTTTGCTGCTTCCTACTATTGAACTCACTTCCCAAAGTCCAAGAAACTACCTCTTATGTATTTTACTGTGGTGAATTACTGGGAGCTAGTTTTCATAGCAGGCGTTTTTTTTGTTTTTTTTTTAAGATTTTTTATTTATTTTTTCTTTATTTGACAAAGAATGAGAGAGTACAAGCAGGGGGAGTAGCGGAGGCAGAGGGAGAGGGAGAAACAGGCTCTCCACTGAGCAGGGAGCCCAATGTGGAGCTCAATCCCAGGACCTCGGTATCATGACCTGAGCCGAAGGCAGATGCTTAACCGTCTGAGCCATCTAGGTGCCCCTTCATAGCAGGTTTTATACAACATAATCCCAATAGCCTTTCCCTGCCTCCATGCAACATTTATGTCAACTGTACTTTCGTATATGTTTTACTTCTCCATATTCCATGCTTTTCCCATTTATTCAGAGTGCCCAACCCTTATTAATTACAGGAGCCCATTCATTCAAAGCTCTGTTTAGATTGTACTTTATTTTATAAGATTTCCTGTGACTAATTGAACTGATAAAAAGTCATCACTATCTCCTCTTCCTTGATCTACTATTTTAATATTTATAACTCTGATAACTTTCCCAACTATTAGATTCTAAATAAATATATATTGAAAATTAAAATCAAAGTATAATGACTTTATCTTATTTATATTTGTATAAGGTCACTAGCAAAATATCCTATAAATAACAGACTCTAAATTAATATTTATATAATTATTTAATTTTGAACACATTTGTGTCAGATAATTTTCTAAGTGTTTTACATGTATTAAGTCATTTAATTCTTTTTTTTCTCTTTCTCACATACACATTCAGACACACATAAAGAGGGAGTACTTTTTTATTTCTATTAAATATATAAGGCAACTAAAGTTAAGACTATTTCTTAAAGTCTCATTGTAAGTCAAGAGTGAGATGAGGATCTGAAGCCAGTTCTTCTTTAAATAGAGCTCATGCTCTTAGTCATCCTACTCTACTGAATCATTATTAATTGGCTTTAGTGTATTTTTTAAATAAAACTACAGGTTTATAATTAATCTTTTCTCTCTTTTTTTAACTATTAATGTTGCATAGAATCATAAAAATGCAATGATTTTAATGTTCACCTAGTGCTATAGCCTCATTTTCTTTTCTGATGTTTATTTTTTATTTTTTTGACATTTATAATTTTTTATTTTAGAATAATTTTGAATATGTAACAAATACATACAATAAGTCTCATTATCCATCACCCTGCTTCCTCTAATGTAAGCATCTTCAGTGACCATATTAACATTTTATGAGAAGGCATATTGAAGCCATGTAGAAATACATTTCTCATCAAACTTTTATTTTTGAAATTTATATCACCATGAGCTCAGGATTTGCTTTTTCATTCAATGGATAATATCCATTACTATCAACAACTGTTTGTTTTTTTAACTTTATTATGTTATGTTAATCACCATATGTTACATCATTAGTTTTTGATGTAGTGTTCCATGATTCATTGTTTGTGTATAACAGCCAGTGCCCCCCTCAATATGTGCCCTTTAATACCCATCACCAGGCTAACCCATCCCCCCACACCCCTCCCCTCTAGAACTCTCAGTTTGTTTCTCAGAGTCTATAGTCTCTCATGGTTCGTCTCCCCCTCCGATTTCCATACCTTCATTTTACCCTTCCTACTATCTTCTTCTATTTTTTAACATATAATGTATTATTTGTTTCAGAGGTACAGGTCTGTGATTCATCAGTCTTACACAATTCACAGCGCTCACCATAGCACATACCCTCCCCAATGTCTATCACCCAGCCACCCCATGCCTCCCACCCCCCCCTCCAGCAACCCTCAGTTTGTTTCCTGAGATTAAGAATTCCTCATATCAGTGAGATCATACGATACATGTCTTTCTCCGATTGACTTATTTCACTCAGCATAATACCCTCCAGTTCCATCCACGTCGTTGCAAATGGTAAGATTTCATTCCTTTTGATGCCTGCATAATGGAATAATATTCCATTGTATATATATATACCACATCTTCTTTATCCATTCATCTGTTGATGGACATCTTGGCTCTTTCCATAGTTTGGCTATTGTGGACGTTGCTGCTATAAGTAAAGGGCTAATATACAAAATCTGTAAAGAACTTATCACACTCAACGCCCAAAGAACAAATAATCCAATCAAGAAATGGGCAGAAGACATGAACAGACATTTTTCCAAAGAAGACCTCCAAATGGCCAACAGACACATGAAAAAGTGTTCAACATTGCTCTGCATCAGGGAAATCCATACCAAAACTTCAGTGAGATACCACCTCACACCAGTCAGAATGGCTAGAATTAACAAGTCAGGAAACAACAGATGTTGGCGGGGATACGGAGAAAGGGGAACTCTCCTACACTTTTGGTAGAAATACAAGCTGGTGCAGCCACTGTGGAAAACAGTATGGCAGTTCCTCAAAAAGTTGAAAATAGAGCTACCATATGACCTAGCAATTGCACTACTGGGTATTTACCTCTAAGATACAAATGTAGAGATCTGAAGGGGTATGTGCACCCCGATGTTTATAGCAGCAATGTCCACAATAGCCAAACTATAACCTCATTTTAAGGAAGAGGTAGCATTAACGATTTACTCAAGAAAGATCCAAGACTATAGCTGAGATTCTCTAACTCCCTGACTAGCTTTTACTTCTTAACACCCAGGTTTAATATTACAAAGGCCCATTTATGTAGCAATGATAAGTGTTGGATATAAGAGGGAAAATAATTTGAGAGGATTGGAACTAGTAGTTTGGGATAAATTTAAAGGGGAAAAAAAAACATGCTCAGAAGATTTTGGAGCCAGTTCAAAAAGTATGTATTTTTTTTCCAACATTCAGTAAATGTCTTTTTAAAAATACAGTAGTAACTAATTAGTGGCAATCAGAATGTTAACAACAACAACAATATATAGTCGCATCAGAAGTCAACAATATACATAGTGACAGATTTGAAAATTGAAAACACATCCAAAAAATCATATTTACTTTTTTGGATGAGCATGTGGGTGTAGAGCATACCTCAAGGTCCTGGAATTTCTCAATTCATATATTTTTGATGATATTAGAACTCTGGGTATATAAAATGGTAGGAGAAATGGTTTATGGAAAATATGCACTATATTAGAATAGTAGGGAACAGATTGCCAATAAAAAGAATTTTTCAGCCTTATCTGAGATTTGCTTTAATTGAAATTTTAAACCAAAATAAGCCTTAATATAATTAGAAAACTCCTCACAAGCCATTCCATCTAATAAAAGGAAAATTTTATCATTGTTCTAAATGTCTCTGAGGATTTTTCCCCTTTGTTAAGGGAATGTAATTATCCCCAATTTCCATCTTAGACTGATTTCCCAAATAAATCACAGTAAGAAAATTCAAATGTCTTGTCATTTAAAAGTTCATGAAAGCAACATACTAATTTCAGAACTCTCTTAATGGAAAAACACGAACAAATTTTATTTTTCATATACTTAACCTCCTTTTTTTCTTCATAAAGGGTAACACTGAAATAGACTTTGGCTGAAAGAACCCCTAAGGGATTCAGAAATGACTTCTGGGAAATTTTAGTTATTATAACTTCTATTTAGAACCTCAGCATAAAACACAGTTATTTTGTTGTTATTAAATAGAGTAATTCAGAGTCATTTCTTTTTCTGCAAACATACAAAGTAAAAATACAGTAAGATTGCATTTATTTTAAGCTGCTCATTTTTCTTCCATTTAGTGTTTTTTGCCTTGAGAACATTGTGCAATATTGTGTTATTCTGAATCACCTGGTTTATTAAAAACAAAATTTCATGACTTACTTGGATTAGTCTATATTAATCAGGATCCAGTCAGGAAAGCAGAAATCAATCTAGGTTTACAAAAAATAGAGAAGAAAAGGTGGGGGTGGGGGAGGATTTATTACAGGGAATTGGTTAAACAGATTTTGGGAGAACTGAGAAGACAAGCAGGAAACAGTGAGACCCTCCAGACAATTGCAAGGACAGGAGGCCATTAATTTGCAGAGTTGAGAGACAAAGATGGAGGTGGTGCTACTAGGGCAGAAAGGCTGGGGCTGTGGAAAGGGAGCTATAATTTTAGCAGGTGATTTTTAGTCCAAGATGGAGTATGGAGATCATGCAGGGAGGAGCCAGGTATGGAAGCCAGAGGGAAAGAAGAGATGCAGCCACCGCAAGACATGCCATGAAGCAAAGAGACTTCCTGTTCTGGTCACACCAACCCCATGCTAAAGGATAAAAGAAGCAGCTAAATGCAATTCTCTTAGTTACAGAGTGGAAAAGGGAAGGGTGGTCTATGGATTTGAAGGCAAATAAGCAATTGATAAGCATAGTTCAGGAATTTAATTTGTCTCAACAACTTTTAAATGTAAATTTAAATAATTCAAAAATATTTTGAAAAGTTTTTGTTGTTATTGTTATTATTGAAGTGATTTCATAATAAGTTCAAGAACAGTGCTCTCCAATAGGAATTTTCTATGATGGTGGGAATATTCTGCATATGCTCTGCCCAGTACTGTAGTTGCAAGTCACATGTGGCCATTGAGAATTTGAAATGTGGCTAGTGTGACTGAGGAACTAAAGTTCTTATTTCATTAAATTTTAGTTAATTTAAAATTAAAGAGCCACATGTACATATTGATTACCATATTGTTACAGCATAGATCTAGACATGTTAGGATAGCCAAATTTGTTCAGACTAGTTGATCTAGATATCTTTGTAATTTACAAGTAATAACTAAAAACTGATTGATAAATGTGTCAAACCCCAGTGGGAAAGTATTTACAAAATGAATTGTATATTATGCAACTAAAGTAAATCCTTAAGTGTAATTACTTCAGGATTTCTTTACTTCCCTCTCATTTTCTCAACATAAAAAACAAAAACTAAAAGAAAAACAAAAAACCAAAACCTATATTCAGAGTTCAATTTGATCTATTCTACTCAGAAATCTTTCCTTAGTATAGAAATATTTTTTCTACTAAACCATTTGTTTGTTTCTAAAGTCATTAGAGAAACATGTTTTTTCCAGGGACATTGAAAATGTATTCAAAACAAATTTTTGACTCAAAAGTTCATAGACAAAACACATAAAAATATGTGAGAGAGAATTAAGAGAGAAGATAAACATCTAAGTGATCTCAACTTATGACATCCATAATACTTATTTACTATTTTGTCTTTAAGTAAAACAAAAAATGTTTTCTACTGAAAGTTTTTTTATAGAGCTTTATTGAAGTATAATTCATATACAAAGGACTGAACGTATTTAATATGTACAATTTAATGACATACAAACCACAATCAAGGTAATAGACACATCCACCACCTCCCAGAGTTTTCTTACTTCTCTTTGTTTGTTTGTTTGTTTTTTCTTGTGGTAAGAACACTTAATATGACATCTATTTTAACAAATTTTGAAGTGCAGAATGTTGTACAGCGGATCTCTGTAATTTATTATTCTGGCATGAATGAAATTTTATATCCACTGAATAACAACTTCTCATTTCTCCCACCATCCAGACACTGACAATTAATATTTTGTTCTCTACTTCTATGAGTTTGACTATTTTAGATACCTCATATAAATGAAATCAAGAAGTATATGATCTTATGTGACTGGCGTATTTCACTTAGCATAATATAATGTCATAGGTTTATCTGCATTATCACAAGGCAGATATTTACTTCTTTTTTAAGGCTGAATATTTCACTGCATGTATATGCCACATTTTCTTTACCCATTCAGCTGTTGGTGAGCATTTATGTTGTGTCTATTTTGTGGCTATTGTTAATAGTGCCGCAGTGAACATAGGTGTGCAGATTCCTATTTGAGACTCTGATTTCAGTTATTTTGGCTATATACCCAGAAGTGAAATTGCTGGATCATACGGTAATTTTATTATTTCCCCTAGTTTCTGCACCATTTTATATTACCACCAGTGTACAAAGGTTCTAATTTATCCACAACTTTGTCAGTACCTGTTATTTAGTTAGTTTTAATTAATTTATTTTTAATAGTAGCCATAGTAACAGATATGAGATGATATTTCATTGTAGTTTTGATTGCATTTCTGTGGTAACTAATGATCTTGAACACCTTTTAATATACCCATTGGTCATTTCTGTGTTGTCTTTGCAGAAATGTCTGTTTCACTCTTTTGTCTATTTTTTAATCAAGTTATTTGGGTTTTTTTTCTTTTTTAAAGTTATAATTTTAGACTAAGCATTTTCTCATGTCATTAAAATTTCATAAGGCATAGTTTTGATGGAAATATAATACAGATTGATTTTAATTTACCTAGTCATTTTTATATTATTCATCACATAGTTTTCTTTTTAATTTTTAGCACTTTTGATAATCTGATTTGAACAGATTTTGAATTATTTTTATATGATGACTTTCTATAATTACTAGGTCAAATGTTATAATAAACTGTTTTTAAGACTCTGGACATAGGCTAGTAAACTGCCATCTGGAAATACTGATTAATTTCAACTCCCATCTGAAATATATGCGAATATATACTGAATCAAAATAAAGAAAGAATCTTAGCAACCTAAATTTAAGATATATGTAAGATTTTGAAATGCTAGTCACAGTTATAGGATCAGTACTGAGGAACATTAATTCAACTGTCTTTGAGTCAAATGGTTTTTAAGCCTTTATTTTGGAAAAGTATCACCTAGATAGCTTCTTTAACATAATTCTTGAATACCAGCAAGAATATCGTTCAAAAGTCAGGATATCTGCATGTTTAACTAACACTCCTCTTGAATTCCATGCAAATATAAGAAAAACTCTAAGAAATGTTGCTTTCCATAGTAAGACAAATTAGGAGTGCACCATGTTTTTGTCTAAATTTTCTAAGTCAGAGAGTAAAATATGGTTTCAATAGAGATGAACAGATAGGATCCTGATGGTCAGTTTTTTATGTTAACTTGGCTCATCTGTAGTCCCCTGTTATTCAGTCAAACACTATTCGTCGTTGATGTGGTGAAGGAAATTTGTAGTTGTGATTAACATCTCCAATCAATAGACTTTAAGTGAAGAATACTATCTTTGATAATCTCCATGGGCTTAATCCAATTAGTTGAAAGGCTTTAAGATCAGAATCGAAGTTCACCAGAGTAAGAATGAAATTATACCTGTGGACTCAGCAACTTCCCAGAGTCCAACCTGCCCTCCTGACAGCCTGCCCTGTGGATGTCAGACTTGTGAGATGAGCCCCCACAATCATATAAGCCAATTCCTTTACATGTATTATATATTTTTACTAATTGTTCTCTTTCTCTAGTAGAACCCTGATAATATAGATATTAATATCGTTAATATTTATATAGTTATAAATTAGTATAATTATAAATTCATATGTGTTTCTTACAACTGAGTGTTTTTAATTTAATTATCTTATTTTTGCTTAGTGAATAATTATTGTGTGGAACTCAACACTTGGTATTCCATCCAACTATGTTTCTCTTTCAGTTGTCTTCAGCATTATTCTTTTTTTTTTTTTAATAATTTTTTTTAAGATTTTATTTATTTATATGACAGAGAGAGACACAGCAAGAGAGGGAACACAAGCAGGGGGAGTGGGAGAGGGAGAAGCAGGCTGCCCGCGGAGCAGGGAGCCCGATGCGGGGCTCGATCCCAGGACCCTGGGATCATGACCTGAGCTGAAGGCAGACGCTTAACGACTGAGCCACCCAGGCGCCCCATTCAGCATTATTCTTTATGATTCCACCCTTGTCTTCTTTTCTAATTTTGGCTGTAATTACTACAAATACAAAATTTATCACTCCTTTGTTCAAAAATCTGCCCTACTGTATTTAGAATAAAATTTAATAGCTAACATATGGCCCAGAAGGCCCTCCATTATCCGGCTCCTTCCCCCTTCTGCAATCCTATCACTTGTTCTGCTTGTTCTCTTGTCCTGCTTGCTCTCATTGTTTCAACTGCCCTTTATGTGTTCTACAACAGCTCATGCTACATGGCTTTACATGACTAACTCTTGATAACTCTTCAATTTTTGGCTCATATATCAGTTCATTAAAGAGGTTTTCTTGGAAACTCCATCTTATTTATGTCCTCAAAGCATTTTATACTTTCCTTCACAACCTTATCACTGTTTTAATAGTTTACATATTCAAGTGATTATCAACTTTATATATGTCTCCTCAATGAGACAAACTTCAATGTGGGTAGAGACCGTATCTATTTTATTCATTCATTTAGGCTAGGTTTCCTTAAAAACAAACCTTTAATAAAAGCCTTGTGTGCAGATGATTATTTAGAAATGAGTTCTTTGAGCTAGTGTAAGGGAGAGAGGGGATATGCAGGGAATTAAGGATGCCAAAGAGGATGTCTTTATCAAACTGGCCACCACTATTGGTGACTGATGCTCAATCTCTAGGTATATTCTGAGGATCCCTAGGGAATTCTTATCAGAACTGTCCTCAGTGGGGATGAAAAAAAAAAAAAGAATGGTGTATTTATTTCTTGGCTTTGTCATTACAGCACTCATACTATTAGAATGCCCATGAGTGAATTTTAAATAGGCCTCTGTGGTATCCCATGATGCAGAGACAGGGAAGCCAGCAGAAAAAAAGAAGTACTTGTGATGGTGCCATAAGCAAGGTATAGTTAAATTACATCTGTGCAAAGCTGATTCAAAGCTTACACTGAAATATTGGCCACAGAGTTGCTAGAATAAGAGATGTGGCTGAGAAGATATGAAGTAGTATAAAAGACATAAGATATAGCCTGCCACTTGTGCCCTCAAATCATATAATCTCTCAAATAAAATACAAACTGTCACAAAACTGTAATACATGTGAGCTAATGGAATAAGCTATAGTACCCATCACTTCAGCTGATACCAAGGTCATAACTGATATTTCCATTTCTCTCCTCCACCATACTCCATGGATTTCTTTTATCTTCAGCCAAAACATGGCAGGTCCATGCTGCTTTCTTAATGGGATGACCCTAACTTTCATCCATGAGGAATCTAAGTTTTTAATTCACTTGCCCTTACTTACTGGTTCCTTCAATAGCTGGTTACCATTAAGGAAGCTTGAAGAGATTCTCCAGTATATATTGCTGTTTCCAGACATATTTCTCCCTTCCTCAGTTGTGTAGCTGCTATCTTAGTTCCCCATGATACTCTGTGTCAATTACCCTATCCCCTGAACCCCCCAGTGTATGAAATCTTTTTTCTGTACTGCCCACTGCATGAGGAGCACAAAGTGACCACAAGGCAGATGAAACCTTGAGTGTAAATACTACCATGATCCCTTATGAAAGCATCCCCCTTGAGAATCAAGATCTCTAATCCTTTGCAAAAGTTATCACTGTGAGGATAGGGGCCAAAAACACAAGTAAGTCATTAGATTGACAGTGAGAGGAGAAAATCCTATGTCCATGTTTGTTTCATACACTCATTCCATTACTGAGACTACAGTTCTCTCTCTCTCTCTCTCTCTCTCTCTCTCTCTCTCTCGAGTATTCAGAAGAATCTGGAGGTACAAGTTTTTTCAAACTCATCTTAAGTTTCAGGGTCCAACTCTTCGCCTATCAAGTTCTTGATTTTGACACATGACGTGCATTAAGCCTGCATTTTCAGGTTCAAATGTTGCTCTTCCAACTTTATATGAGACTGGGCACTTATTTTTAGCATGGTCTGTCATAAGCCTATGTGAGAAGAGAGGTTTCTTAAAGGCTATCATAGAAGCTTTCTGTCTTTTAAGATATACCTTGAGTTACTTTATTAATTTAATTTAATATTTAGCAATTGATTTTTAAACCATTTTATTGAGTTATAAATGACATGTAAAAAGGTGTACACATTTAATATACACATATACAGGATGGGTGTACATCTGTGAAACCATCACCACCATCAAGTTCATAGACATATCCATCACCTTCTAGAGTTTATTCCTGCCTCTAGTAGTAGTAGTAATAGTAGCAGCAGCGGTAGTAAAAACACTTAATATGAGATCTACCCTCTCAGAAAAATTTAACTATACAATACAGTATCATTTGTTACAGGCATGTTGCTGTATAGTAGATCTCTAGAACTTATCTTATAACTGAAACTGTGACCTTTTGACCATAACCTGGCAATTACTCTTCTATTCTCTGCTTCTATGACTTTGACTGTTTTAGATTCTGCATACAGATGAGTTCATACAATATTTATCCTTTTTGTTTGGTTTATTTTACTTAGCATAATGCCCTCCAGGTCCACCCACATCATTGGAAATAACAAGATTTCCTTTTTTAAGCCTGAATAATATTCCATTGCATGCATAATGCATATACCAAATTTTATGTTTTTAAGGCTTCCAAAGAAGTTAACAAAAAGCATACAAGTGCACACTCTTTATGTAAGCCTTGCCCCTTCTTTTTAAATGCCACAGCTTCCTTGTAACTGAGCACTTCATTTTCTACCTGCACCTAATCAAATCATTTTGGGTGAGAGTCATGATCATTTTGTTGCTACTACAAATGGACAGTGATCATCTTTCTAAACTACCAAAGAAATAGGGACCTCAATTCCTGCAACTGGCCAAGTGATCCAGCTTCAAAATTCTATCTGAAGGTTACCAATTGCTTTAACATAGGTAACCAGGAAGGCAAAGATAAAGGCTTGAATGAAGATAGTTTATTGACAATATGATTTCAGAGAGTAGGTGACTGACACTGGTGATCTGTAAAGTCAAGGAGGAAAAATTAATGAAAGGGTGCAATATAAATTTGTTCACTCTTATGAGAGACTGATACTCAATTCCATGGGACATTTCAAGATTTTCATGAAATGAATCTTAAGAACTATTAGTAGGAGATTAAAAGAGGGATATATTTTTTTCTTTACTACTGTCCCCTATTGGTCAAAGGAGACCCTGTGTGCATCAGTTTCTGTATGCATCCAGGTTGCACACATATGAATGCCAAACGACATCCATTTTTTATCCTACCTTGAAGCAACAGAGAAGCCCTTTGAAGGAAACAAGAAGCACATGATGAAGTAAGTACACAAGGCAAGGAACTGTAAGGTTTTAACTATGTGAACCTCAAGAGCCCATGTGGAACATATCCTTAAAATAGTGGCTGGAGTGAAAAAAAAAAATGAGCCTGAGAATTAATAGAATTATAAATCGGATACATTCATGATGCAACCTCTGATTCTTAACACCAAAGAAGAAATCAATAAACATTTTCTGAATGAATAAATTAATGCATGTATACAATTAAAATATGGTTACTAGCTACATGGTTTAGGATAGAGCTATTTGTATAGTTTTTAGCTGAAGTAAATTTTATGTATTGGTGAGTATGGTTTGCATTATGTCTATACATTGCTACCTTCAACTGATATGTCATTTAGACAAAAATAATATTATTATGGGACATCAATTAATTCCTTTATATATATCTAATATGTATCCATTCATTTAGTTATATGGCTTGGAGAAGATAAAAAACTCAAACAGTCTCTTACAAGTATTTTTTTCCAGATTTTTCTTGTCCCCATATTATTTAAGTTCTCTATCTCCAAATTTACAGAAGGGTTGCCAAGGGAACCAGAAATTATGGTAACATAGACATTATTATTTATCTTAGGGAAAGAAAATATGTACTGTTCATACACTGACCCTTTAGCTCCATGCTCTATTGAAGATAACAGCTGGAAAACAGATGTAATAGTCTTCCCAAATCTATTTTTTTTAATTTTTCTCTTTGGTAGGTTCTATGTAATTTAAATATATTTGGGGACTTGAAAGAGTGGATCCCCAGACTATCAAAGTATTAAAGTTTTGAATTGTTTGGATCTGGCCTTGTGAGATAGTAATTCGTTCTTCAAGGACACCAAGCATTTTGGAATTGCCTATGTTTTCATGGGCATGTCAAATTTTCTTTCTGAGATTCAGTTTTCTTAGCTAAAAAGTTAGGTTTGGTATGATAAGTATCTTTAGATCTTTTTTGTTGTTGTTGTTATTTCACTTAGCTATCAGCCTGGAGTGTTTTGTTGAAGCACTGGTAGATATCCATATGTGTTTGCAGGATTTTTTTTAAGTGACTGTCAAAGGATAGTGTTTTTCTTAATAAATACTGACTGCTCATTAACTGCTGCTATATTTGAACCAAGAATTCTTATTTCTTTTTTAGGGATTATTTCTCTAAACATTTAGTACAACAAGCTTTCTTTCATACAAACAAACAAAACAAAAATTGCCCCATTTTCTTTTTCACCAAGCATGTACCAGATCAATCCTAAACTCTTGCACTATCTTAGTCACTGAGGGATAGGGAAAGAAAAATTCCTTCACTGAGAAGCTGTTTGTCACTTTTTCCTCTCTCATATCCTCTCATATATTTTTATAAGAATGCAAAATTATACATCCACAATGGAGCAGAATTTGGCAACATCTTACAAAAATACATTTACATTAACAATTGACATAGGACCCTACTTCTAATAAGACTCTATTCAAAAGGTATATCACAAAAAATATAAAATGGCATAGGCACAAATTTCACTTAAGTATTATTTATAAAAATAAGATGGAAAATCACATCAGTATTATCAGTAGGATGGACTGAATAAACTATAGTACATTTACACAATGCAGCATTACACTTCTGTAAAATGGAATTCATATATAAACTTACCTTGAAGATGTAGAATAAAGTGATAGAATCAAGGTATAGAACTTTGTAGACTGCATGCAACATTTTGTGTAAGAGATAGGAATATATGTATATATGTAATATTCACAAACAAAATGATAGAAAGATTAAAAATAGTAAAAATAATTTCATTTAAAAGCAGAAAGGAAACAAAACAGGAATGAGGAGGGTAGTGGAAGTGAGATTTCTGTGAATGTACTTGTCATATATATTTTTTTATTACTGTAAAAATTTCTTGTTAAAAAATCATGTAAACAGGAAAGTGAATCAAGACTGAGTATAGGGTTTGAATTATCATACAATGAGCATACCCATGTAACCAACGTCCAATCTAGGAATAGAATGGTAAAAGTACTAAAAAATCCACCTTATACCCACTATCAAGTGATGACCTTCCAATGACGTCAAGACCACTTCTGTCTTCTTCTCTGTCATACTCTGTTTCTCTCTCACTCTCTTTCTCTGTCTTTCAGCAGTGAACTATTTTTGATCTCTAAATGAAGCTAAAACATATATCTTTTTGGATCTGGATTTATTTCTGTCATCTCAATGGTTGTGAGATTTATCCATGTTGTATGTAACAGAAACAATATTTTATATGTTTTAAATTACTGTAGATTTTTCTATTGTATGATTATAACACATTTTATCCATCTATTCTATTCTTGAAATTCTTTGATGTTGCCAGATTTAGGATATCATGAGCACTGCCACTATGAACATTCCTTACGGGTACTTCCATCCATTTATACACAATTATCTTAGCATTTCACCTAGGAGTAAAATTTCTATGTAATAGGGCTTGAATGCTTTCATCTCAAGTAGATAATGCCAAACAGTTTGGCAATCTGATTGTTGTGATTTACAGCTACATCAGCAATGTGTGAGAGTTTTCTTTGCTCCTTATCTTTACTAATGTGGAGATTGATGTATCATTATATATTTTTTTCACCTTACCTTCAATCAGTTATTGAAGATAACTGCACACAGATAAAAATTTCACAGCTTGATGCAATATCACAAACTAAACAAGCTTCTGAAACCACCATACCCATCAAAATATCTAACATTAGCAGTAGCCCCAAGAAGACCCCTCATGTACTGGGTTTAATAGTGTCTCCCCAAAATCTGTGTTCATCCAGAACCTCAGAGTATGACCTTATTTGGAAATAGGACCTTAAGAAGCTTATAATTAGTTAAAATGAGGTCACCCTTATAAGGCATCCTTATAAGGAACGAAAGCAGAGATACATAGACACACGTAGGAGAGAATGCCACAAGAAGATGAATGCAGAGATCAGAGTGATATGTCTGCCAGGTCAAGGTAACACCAATGGTTGCCAGCAACCACCAGATACTAGGAGAAAAATGGACTATATTTCCCCTCAGAACCTTGAGGAAGAAACAACTCTGCTGATACCCGGATTTCAGACATCTAGCTTCCTGAACTATGGAGGAGTAAATTTCTATTGTTTTAAGTCACCCAGTTTGTGGTACTCTGTTAACGTAGCCCTGAGAAATTAACATATGACCCCATTCTCCTCTCCAAATTTAACACTATACAGACTTAACATATATGGAATCTTAAAGTATTTATTATTTGCACGATTTCTGTCACTTAACATTTTTTGTGAGATTCATTTATACATTGTGTGAAAATTTATTATGTTTTATTTCATTGCTATACAGAATTCCATTATATGAATATGCCACAGTTTATTTATCATCCTACATTTCATAACAGTACTATTTGTTTTGTTTTGGTTCACATACATGCATATATGTCTTTTGAGCATATAGTTAAGATTATGATTTATGCTGACCATAATTTATGCCTCATGACTCTGGGCCTAGGGTTCAGCAATCTACTTTTGTCCTTTGTCAGCTGACTTCCTGGTAGTTTCTGCCAACTGGGGGCACAAGATAGACACTGGAAGGCAGAACTGGAGACAATAAGCCTTTTTGTTTGGCTTGCTTTCAACATAGAGCCAGCAATAACTCCTCAGTCCAGAACATTTGGTTGTCTGGAGGCCAACAGTTCACTATTTTAAGTTCTATAGCCTTGGTAGGTTTTAGAGTGTGTCTTCCGTCTTTATTCTTCAGCTTCATGTTTATTTTTACTCATGTTAATATTTTATTTCTCCATATATATTTTAAAATTATCTTGTCTATTTCTATGCACACAGAAAATCCATTTGATTGGGTTTGTATTGAAAATATAAATAATTTTAGGAAGAATCTATATCTTCAATATTTTGAATTTTTAATTTGTGAACCTAATATATTGCTCATTTGTATTGAGACACCTGATATCTTTAGTATTTCTTTTAGAAGAAATTAATTTTGATTAATTCTCTCAGCTTTATTTTTTTCTGAAATACCTTTAAGTTTCTGTATTTTTGAAGACTATTTTTGATGGATATGGAATCCCATGTTGGCTATGATTATAGTTGTTAAATTATTATTATTATTTTGGCTTTGGGTTTTCACTGTACTGTTTAGTAAGTCCTATCATCATCCTGTCAAGTTAATATTTCATTTTCTCTGGATGACTTTAAGATTCTTATATCTAATTGATTTTGCTTTTCTTTTCACAGTTTTATCATTATCATGTAGTATGTAGGCATAGCTTTCTTTGTATTTATCCTCTTGTATTTTGTAGTGCTTGTTCAATCTGTTGTTGGTGTTTCTCTTCATTAACTGAATATTCTAAAGTATTTTGTCTTCAAATATCACTTACCAATTTTCCTTCTTATTTTTTCTAGGACTATTATTAAAGGTATGACAGATCTTTGTACAATATTTCATATAAATTTTGTTATCTTTTGACTTTTTCCATCCTATTTTTCTCCCTGCTTCTTTGATCCAATTTTCCAATTTCTGATTTGTCTTCAGCTCTAACATATTGTTTAAACCATCCATTGAATTGTGCATTTCAGTTAACATATCTTTCCACTTTAGTATTTTTGAATAGTTCTTAATTTTCCAAAATTCAGACTTGTATTTATTTCTTTAAACAATTAATATTGTTATTTTAAATTCTATTCTCAACATCTACGTTTATGGATCATATATATATATATTTTTAATTGAGTATAGGTGACACAAAATGTTACATTAGTTTCAGGTGTACAAATTAGTGATTCAGCATCTCTACATGCTACACTTGCCATAAGTGCCATAACTATCATCTGTCACAATATCATTGACCATATTCCCTTTGTTGTGCCTTTTATTCCTATGACTTATTCTTTCCATAACTGGAAGTCTGTATCTCTCACTCCCCTTTACCCATTTTGTCCCTGATACCCCCCTTCCTTCTAGCAACCATCAGTTTATTTTCTATGTTCAGAGCTCTGATTCTGCTTTATGTTTATTCATTTTTGTTAGAGTACACATACGAGTAAAATTATATGGTATATATATATTCTCAGTCTCACTTATTTTACCTAGCATAATATCCTTTAGTTCCATCCATGTTGTTGCAAAAAGCAAGATCTCATCCTTTTGATGACTGCATAATATTCCATGGTGTGTGTGTGTGTGTGTGTGTGTGTGTATCACATCTTCTTTATCTGTTCA
This sequence comes from Mirounga angustirostris, assembly GCF_029215605.1. Taxonomy (NCBI): domain Eukaryota; kingdom Metazoa; phylum Chordata; class Mammalia; order Carnivora; family Phocidae; genus Mirounga; species Mirounga angustirostris. The sequence continues at coordinate 49,961,259 of NW_026991709.1, read as the reverse complement.
TCTATTGATGGACACTAAGATTGTTTCCATATCTTGACTATTGTAAATAATGCTTCAATAAGCAGAGAGGTGTGTATATTTTTTTGAGTTAATGTTTTTCTTTTCTTTGGGTAAATACCCAGTAGAGGAATTATTGGATCATACGGTATTTCTATTTTTGATTTTTTGAAGAACCTCCATACTATTTTCACAGTGACTCTACAAATTTATATTCCCACCAACAGTGCATGAGGGTTCATTTTTCTCCATATCCTCACCAACACTTGTTATTTCTTATCTTTTTTTATTTTAGCCATTCTGACAAATATAAAAGAGTATCTCATTGTGGTTTTGATTTTCATTTCCATGATGATGAATGATGTTGAACATCTTTTCTTGTGTTTGTTAGCCATCTGTATGTCTTTGTTAGAAAAAAAAAATGTCTATTCAGGTCCTCTGCTCATTTTTTAATTGGATTTTTTTTTTGGCATTGAGTTGTAGAATATCTTTATGTATTTTGGATATCAACACCTTATCAGATATATCATTTGTAAATATCTTCTCCCATTCAGTTGGTCGCCTTGTTGTTTTGTTGATGGTTTCCTTTGCTGTGCAAAATCTTTCTATTTTGATGAGTCCCTAGTTTATTTTTCTTTTGTGTCCCTTGCTTCAGGAGACATCTAGAAAAATGTTGCTATGTCCAGTGTCAAAAAAAATCACTACCTGTCTTCTCCTCTGGGATTTTTGTAGTTTCAGGTCTCACATTTAGGGCTATATTCCCTTTTTTGAGTTTATTTTTTTGAGTAGCATTGAAAATGGTCCAGTTTCATTCTTTTGCATGTAGCTGTCCATTTTTTCCCACACCATTTATTGAAGAGACTGTCTTTCCTCCATAATATATTCTTGCCTTATTTGTCATAGCTTAATTGACCATGTAATCATGGGTTTATTTCTGGGGTCTGTATTCTGTCCCATTGATCTATCTGTCTCTTTTTGTGCCAATGCCATACTCTTGATTACTACAGCTTTGAAGTGTATCTTGAAATACGGAATTGTGATACATCCAGCTTTGTTCTCCCTCAATATTGCTTTGGCTATTCAGGGTCTTTTGTAGTTACATGCAAATTTTATTATTATTTGTTTCAGTTCTGTGAAATATACTGTTGGTATTTTCATAGAGATTGTGTTGAATCTGTAGATTGCTTTGGGTAATATAGACATTTTAACAGTATTGGTTCTTCCAATCCATGAGCATGGAAAACTGAAAACTTTAATTTCTTTCATCAATGTTTTATAGTCTTCAGAGTGCAGATCTTTGACCTCCTTGGTTAAGTTTATCCCTAGGTTTTTTTTTTTTTTTTTTTGATGCAATTGTAAATGAGATTGTTTTCTTAATTTCCCCTTCATTATTGGTATATAGAAATGCCATCAGTGTGATACATCACATCAACAAAATGAAGGATAAAAATCATATCATCATCTCAATAGATGCAGAAAAAGCATTTGACAAAATTCCACACCAATTCATGATAAAAACTGATCACGAAGTGAGTTTAGAAGGAACATACCTCAACATAATAAAGGCCATATATGAAAAATCCACAGCTAACATCATACTTAATGGTGAAAAACCTAGAGTTTTCCTCTAAGATCAATAAAAAGACAAGGATGCCCACTCTTGCCACTTTTATTCAACAGGGTACTGGAAGTCTTAGCCACTGTAATCAGACAACAAAAAGAAATAAGAGGCATCCATATTGGTAAGGAAGAAATTAAATTGTCATTATTTGCAGATGACATGATAGTATATATAGAAAACCCTACAGACTCCACCAAAACCTATTAGAATTAATAAATGAATTCATTAAGTTGCAGGATACAGAATTAACATATGGATCATTTTTAAGACTATTTCTAATTTTTTTGTTCCTCTGTTTTTTTGTTTTATTTTACATTGTCTAGGCCATTCCATGCCTGTGATTGTTTTATTGAATTTTGGGCATTGTATGTAAAAAAACTATAGCAATATTTTAAGACTTTGGATGAATTTGTTTTATTACATAAAACATTTTGGTCATCACTGTGGCATATCAGAAATTCCAGATAATATTAAACAAATAGGTGATCATGATTATATGATTCTGGGTTTCAAATCCCCTTAGAGTTAGGCTTTGTTCCATTTACTTCAGTCTTAGGTTGTCAATGTAAAATCTGGGCCTATATTTTATTTTTGTAATATTGAAATTATATAAACATTTATAGAATCAATTATTAAATAAAAAAGAAGGCAATTCCTCAAATTGAAAAGTCATTAAAACAAATGACATGACTTTTCATCAAGTCAGAGACATAAACACAGAGAAAAAAATACAGCATTTGACTATGTGTTCTCAGTCATTTAAAGAAAAATTTTCAAAAAAGTTAAAATCATGGCTTTCATATATATAAATATTTTATAAAATTAGTAATTAAATGAGAAAACTGAAAGATGTTATAACTAATTCAAGAAAGAAACCAAAGAACTACATATTTATATTCAGTAAAAGAATATTTAAATCAATTCGTAAAGCTGATTTATTTATTAAGCCATAATTACTTGCATTCCAATAGACACAAGTGATTTGTATATGCACACAAGAAGCTTCAGCATACCATTGGAAGAACAATCTTCAAGACAATTCTTTTGCCAATTTCAAATTCTTAATTTTTCTCTATATTTGTATCTAAGGGCTAAAAACCAAAACAAAACGAAGGAAGCAAAACTTATGAGGAATATAGATTTTGTTTAACAGTATTCTTATTATATAATATCATTCTTATTAATAGTATTTTTATTGTAATATTGTTATTTTAGCACATTGTAGAATACATTAATAGTATTTATATGTATATACATATGTATATAATGTATATATTTTAGGAACCTTCTCAACATAAAAAAAAATAAATTGTGTTAAATCTCTATAATCTTACAGTTGAATTAGAATTATTGGTGTGATCTTATGGTTTGTTTTTCTGTCTATAAAAATATGCATTTCTTTTACATATCCATATAATAGTCCTGGCAACCCTGGTGCTCAGGCCATCATACAAATCAATTAATTTCTTAGGGAAAAAACAAGGACTTGGTAAACAAATAATTCATTCCAGTAGAACAGGAAATTAAAACACACACACACACACACACACACACCATCTAGTGTAGCCATGCTCTTCGATATAGTTTAGACAACTCCGTCAATAAAAATAAAAATAAAAAATGAAGGAAATCTTTCTGGATTAAACAATATCTTAAATAAACTTAAGATGTAAAAGATATAATCATTTTGACAAGTGAACCTCATTTCCTTTTTGTATCCTCTTTCAAAAACTTATGCTCTGTAAAAATTCATGTATTAGTTGTTTAGAGAATTTATATACTGACTGGATGTGAGGTGATATATAATTATTTTAATTTCTTAGATGTAATAATTACATTTTACTGTAATGAAATGGGTTTTTGAGCTGCACTATGTAATATTTCTGGATGAGATGTTAAAATGCCTTGAATTCACTTTAAAATATTCCAACAACAATAAAGAGGTGCTAAAAGGATAAATGAAACAACCATGGTAAAATGTTGACAGTTGTTGAAGCAGAGTGATAAGTACATGAGTGTTTATTGTTCTTTATTCTTTTTGGTAAAAGTCAAATGGAAATAAATATGAATGCATTAATGAAAATGCTCTCAACAGGGGGATGAGAAACATGTTTTAATTTGTTGTTATCCCAGTGCATAGTTCTGCATTTGGCAAAAACTACTCATTCCTTAAATATTGGAAGAAAAAAATGAAGGAAGTTTGCAAAACCAAAGCCATGGTTTTATTAAATGTTAGCACCTACTTATTCATAGTAGAATTTATATTGTAACAAGATCAACAAATCAGTGACATATGGTACATCTGCCAGGACATAGAGACAGTTACATCGATGGGAACTTTTCTTTGCAAAACTATTCATCATAATGGGTGTTTGACTCAAATATCAATGCATATTGAGTTGAAATAAAAAGCAAAATGAACTGTGGGATTGCATTCCACCAAAGATCCATTAAGCAAATTATACGAAGGCAATTCATTATACATGTAAGAGGAAAGAGAGAAGAGGTTAAGTAATTTCCCCAGAAAGAAGTCAAGTCTTTTTTGCCTCTATAACCCCAAAGCTTGGAGTAAGCTCTCAGCATTAGATATAATTACTTAAAAATTGTAAAATAATAATGATAGCAAAAGAAAATAATAATAGCAAGAAACATATTAGGTAAGGGAAATCAGAGTTGCTGTGGAATTAGTTTAGGCATTTTTGAAAAGCTCAACATTTGCTTCTTACTAAGATCCAAGATTGATGGGGTCCCTGGGTGGCTCAGTTGGTTAAGCTGATTGGTTGATTTCAGCTCAGGTCATGATCTCAGGGTAATGAGATTGAGCCCTGCATCAGCTCCATGCTGGATGTGGAGCCTGCTTAACATTCTCTCTATTCCTCTGCCCATCCCCCCTCTGCTTGCACTCTCTCTTTAAAAAAATAAATAAAATAAAATAAGATCCAAGGTTGAAAACAATCAGTATAAAACTTGAAAGTCATTCAGTAAATGTGTAATGAAAAACAAATAGTAATGGCTATTGTTTTCATGAACAGTAACATTATATGGAAAAATAAGTGAATTGTATATGCAAGGGTAAGAAGTTATAATCCACTTGGAAAATAAATAAGAGGTAACAGTTCAAAACATTTAATAGTAACAGTCATTTAATGCTTAATTAAATAGGTAAGAGCCATGGTATTTTATTTTTAAATCATTATTTTGAATCCAGTATTTAAAAAATAAAACTACTATATCAAATGTTGATGATAAAACAAATGAGATTGAAGTTTCAAGAATGGTCACTGGGCTAACCAATGGGATAATTTTATGGTTTAGCAATTTTTTTTTTTTTTTATGTTGGTGAGAGACAGGCAACAGGTTATAGTGTGGAGAGGAATGGTTAGAAGATGAAGAGGTGAATTTAGTAACTGTAAATGAGATAGTATACTGTAAATGAGATAGTATACTGTAAATGAGTATACTATGAGATAGGCACCCAGAAGGCGTATTTGTATAGCAGATAAGTTTTGTTCAGCCTACATAGTATTGTTTTTGCTGTTGTTTTATTGCCTTTAGTTATGGATACGATTCCCAGGTTCTCAGAATTCTCTCTGCTCTGTGTTTTTATAGGTCTGGTCTCATTAACTGATTTGTTTTATCTGCCCAGACCCTGGAGGATTTGTTTGTGACCTAAGAATTGAGACCACTTAAATGAACATTACTCAATTATTAGGTCTACTAACCAGGACCACCTATGTCAATGTAAGTTTTCTCTTTCTAGAGAATTCTTGCCTCAGAAGATAAGCCAATAAACCAGTAAATAATCTCACTGTTTGCTTTAGACAATTCTTACCCACCAATTACCTGGACAAAGGTTGCAAATAAGCACAAAGGAAAAGTTAGAAAATTTGAATGGACTAATAATAATTCTGGAGGGAAAATATATATACATCTACATATGTGTGTGTGTGATAGCTAACTATATTTTTGTTTCCAGAGAAGGTCTAGAAAATAACAGTCACAGTTCATTTCATAAAGCGAGTATAACCTGTATATATGTGTGACAAAATTATTAAATAAAATAAATATGTAGACTCTCATTTATAGAAACAGACACAATATTAGGCCTTTATTGTGATTAATTATATTAACATTATTTAACGTAAACTTTCCTTGAATTTATGTCATAATTTATAATTAAATATATTATCATATTAAAATTTTAGATATTTCGTAGACAAAGATCCATGGACTAGTTTCCTTCCTAGCTCTGTGTTACTTAGAATACTTTTTACATGCTGTTTTTGGGCCCAGCATAACTCAATTATTGGTGACTGGGGAGAGTAACCAGAAATTAATTAGAAGCAGATGGGGCTAAGCTTGATAAAGTGAACTAGAATAATTGTGGTTAGCTCTGAGGCTTCAGACCTCTGTAAAATGGAGAAATTAATTTTCTATCTTGCCTAATTATATAACGACAATAATGCCCAAACTTTTATACTAGCTCCTAAACTCTTCCGCAAGCCATATCTCATCAAAACAAACGTGATAGCTTAGTGATGCTGCCAGTATCCAGTGTGATACCAAAACCATTTATCTATCTTAAAATGAGATCCATATATGAGGTATTATGAAATTATTTTCTGGCTTGAGTAATTTGGCAAGACTTGATTTAAAACGTAGAAGCTAATTGTCAACTTTTAATGTAGGTTACCAAAAGAAACCTTCAACAGATTTTTTTTGAACATTTGTAATTGGTAACAATTCTATTTTTTTTCTGGAATTACAAAAACAAGCTTCTATGAAACAATTTCTCATTAGCATACATTCTACTAGTATTCAGGAATGAAGAGGAGAATATCGGAAATGGATAAAAGAAAAGTTTAAGGGAGTGGGGTGACCAAGGGTGGCCTGGACTATATCTTACCCAAGGCAAGCTTTATTAGACATGTGAGCCTAGCAAGACTAAGATCAGTTTGCTCCTGTGATTAGATTAGGGACAATAATGTATCATTGCACGTATATGTGTGAAATAATGCATGTTAAAAACACCTTAAAAAAATTTATGTGCTATATATATATATATATATATATATAAACATTAGGTAATATTATGTAAACAGTGAATGTTTTATTAACAACTGTCAAAGAATTGAATCTTGAACCAATAAAATCATGACACATTAAATATGAAAATGCCTACATTATCAGCAAATGTGTTGACATTTGAAATATATATATATTTATTATCTCCTTGGATATATATAAATATAAATATGAATATAAATATATGTATTTACCTCCTTTAAAATTTTTCCATAACAGTTACCCACCAGGGTTAAACCAGAAAAAAAATACAGTATCCAAGGAGATAAATACCGCTTAGATCATACTAATTACTAAACAAGGAGGAAAAAACTCCTAAAAATGAAAACAAACAAAAACAACCTTTCCTTCATGTCCCAGAGTAAATAGTAGAGAATTCTTATTTAAAGAGGCATATATGCCTGGGTGGCTCAGTCGGTTTTAAGCGTCTGCCTTCGGCTCGGGTCATGATCCCAGTTTCCTGGGATCAAGCCCCACATCGGGCTCCATGCTCAGCGGAGAGCCTGCTTCTCCCTCTCCCTCTGCCTGCCTGCCTGCCTGTCTGCCTGTGTGCCTACTTGTGATGTCTCTCTCTCTCTGTCAAATAAATAAATAAAATCTTTAAATAAATAAATAAATAAATAAATAAATAAATAAATAAATAAATAAATAAATAAAAGCATATTTTCAGAAGGAAGTTCCAAACCTTTCTGCTTCTGATTCTTAAATGTTACAGCTTTTATCAGGAGAATGTAAGATTGATGAATGCTTTTATAGTTTGATATTGATTTTTGTCATTTCAGTACATACTAAAGTAAGATGCATTTTGACTGTTATTCCCACTAAGCCATCCTGGGTCATGTAAATGAAATAAGCAATCTGCCCTCTCTTTGCACTCTAGAAATAGAGGCATGGATAATGGCAATAATGAATATTCCTTTCTGTTTTAGTCACATTTAAGTCTATCTGAAGTGCTCCAAATACCTCATAGCTCTGTTGCATGAACCAAGCAAACTTTGAAGATATAAGAATGGTTATTCCATGTAGAATGTTATTTTTATTAATATTATAGACTCATACCCACAGATACTGAAATAAAAATTTTAGCTATCAGTTCTTTAACATTACCTACAAAAACATACTCAAAAACAAATTTTAAAAGCCTCTCATAAACTGTGTATTTTTTTAATAGGGAGAGATTCAGAGATAGCCAAATAATTCAATAGGAAAAGACTGCATTTTGAGAAGTCTGAAATTCTCATCAGCAAGATTTTATAATCTAATTAATTACTTGATACATATATAATTTAAAATTTATAAAAATGGATGTTGGAGGCAAGAAATGGTCAAAGTTTGCTTTGCAGAGATAAAAACAGATGTTTGTTGAAAAAGTATATTTAGAAAATCCATTTTTCTGTAATGTCTTAGCCAGATTCTATAAATCTCCTTACTTAAATAACTCTTCAGACTAATCTCCTAGTCTTCCAAATAGGACTGAAACAGTGACTTTCCCTTTAGACTCAAAGGCTAACTATAATTATATAAAGTTCCAAATGATTAATTAATGAGTTTAAATACTTGGTGAATTTTCTACTGAAAGAAAACCCTCCTCAGGATGCCCATCTTATCTATTATTTTTCATCTCCTTGTACAAGCTTAACTCTCTCTTCATCTTTTACCTCATATGGAAGTCTACTTTCCTGGAATAATAACCCAGGTTTGAAACTGCCTGGCTGCCTTAAACTAACTAACCACCTTATCTCACCAGCCATGAAGATTACCTAGAAAGATCAGAGGAGGATTTAACAATGGTTCCTGCTTCTCAAGTCTGTACTGTACCCTATCTCTCCAACAGAGTTACATAGCACTTAGAACTTCAGTCATAATATAATATACCTATAAGCTACATAATTAGAAATTGACTTATAGTACTTACAGGTAATGGCTTTTATTCTATAGGTTCTTATTTCCTGTTACAATTACTATTGTCTCTGTGATTGTAGGCTCCTTGAAAGCTGGGACGATGTGTATTCTACTTCACCTGGTGCAGTAAACTAGTACAATAATATGTAAATTAGAAGGACTTATTATGTGATATAAACACATAATATTCACTTACTTTGCATTTCGGGATGACTTAAACAATTTGATTTTGATATAACAATTTTTATTATTTTTGAGTAATCATTTGTGTAGGATTTACCATGGATTTACCATGGATCTTGATTTTTTTGCAGAAAACAAAATTGGTTTCTTTGATTGGAATCATTCAGAAATGTACAACTTGTCCACTTTATATGTGATATGTTGTTTACTAAGTTTCACATACTTTCAGAATGAAATGGTCAAAAGGAGGTGTAGAGGCTAGCAGGTGAGATAAAAAGGCAAAGTTATGAGGCCGTAATACCAAACAGTAATAATTAATATATATGAAAGTGGATGCTTGGCGGTAGGAAATCAAGCCCTGCTGGTATTCCTGGGATCAGTTGAAAAGCAGGCAGCTGATACTGGGAGAAGCTTAAGAATATCACATAAGAGAAAATTCCAGGTTTGGGACAATGTTTGTTTTAATGGTAGATTCAAGTACACATTGCATTCAGCTGCTACATATGGGTTCCACATAAAGCTCAATTTGCATGATATTATTTTCTCATTTAATATCCTGTGGTATTTGATATCACTTACTTGTGAGGTTTCTTTTTTTTTTTTTTTTATAAAGATTTTATTTATTTATTTGACAGAGAGAGAGAGAGCGAGAGCAGGAACACAAGCAGGGGGAGTGGGAGAGGGAGAAGCAGGCTTCCTGCCGAGCCGGGAGCCCGATGTGGGACTCGATCCCAGGACCCTGGGATCATGACCTGAGCCGAAGGCAGACGCTTAACGACTGAGCCACCCAGGCGCCCACTTGTGAGGTTTCTTGAAAGACTTGTACTGTCTTCAAGTTTGAACGTTAATTTAGTCTTCTCATCTTTCTCAATAAATCCCAGTGATATTTTCTAATCACATTAGAATTGGGCCTTAAACCAAGAAATCATCAACAGAGCCATGCTGGGTGAAACAACAGTAGAGCCCGAGCTTGTCACTTGCTGTTGGGAGTATATGAGTGCAAACGAAATAACACAAGATGAAATATCTCTACTGGTTTAAGGACATTTTTCTTAAAATAAAACATTGTACCCAGTTCTAAACATTGAAACCCCCCCCTCAACCCCTCGGATAGAATACATAGCTAAAAATTCCATTAAAGTCACCATTTTAGTGTTCATATTTTAGCTAAGTTTTAAGCATGTTATATATGATAAGTATTTTTGCCCTCACAACAAACCTAGGTCGGTGTTACCAACCTCAGCGTTCTTTGACTCACATGCGAAGAGACAGACATGAAGCCAGTGATGGTACTGACAGTGTTTATGGCAAGTTCATGCCCAGGATTGAGGGAAACAGCCTTAGTAAGAGGGATGCCAGGCTGCTCCCCGAATTGTGGCCGGGAAATGTGTTTTAAAGGGCTAAAGCAGGGAAGGAGTGATATCCAAGCATGGAGGGACAGGGAAGTTGGGCACGTAGATGCAGTTGACAGAATATGCTTCTTCATACATGTATATTTTATTTGCATGTTAAGTCTCCACCCCTGGGCTTGATTTTTAGCATGATAATAGGGAAAAAGCAGGTGAAAGGCCAAGGATGGGACCCACCCTGGCTCTGACTGTTCTGGTTTGATCTTTGTAGGAGGAAACAAGTTTTAAGTTGGACCCTGGATCTCGTTCCAAATTTGTGGTTTCTGGCTTCCTGATTACATGCAACACCTGCAAGGTGGGCTAGAGAAATAGGTTATATAAAAGGGCCTGAGGTTTTCTGCAAGTTACTATTCTGTAAAAGAAGTATCCCAGAAAAGAAAACTACTAATGGGCAGGCAGATATTCAAGAACCTTTTATTTTGAAACAGACTGAAATTGTAAGGAGACCAGGGCCTAGGGCAACCTCATCCCAAGATGTGACCCCCACACCCGCAGTGCCAGGTAAGTGCCTCAGAGTCCCCATCCGTTTCATCAGCCATTAATTTTCACTTCCCTTTAACAGATGAGGAAACTGAGATACAGGAGCTTAAGTAAACTTGCTTGAGATCACATAAATAAGGTGCCAAAGCCAAGACTCAAACCTAAGCCGTTGTACTGAGAGTGGGTGTTCTTATGCACTCCTCCATATTATCTAATAAAGTTGTTACATGCTACTCATAATGACATTATGTAATTATATTTGTATGATGCTTTAGGATCAAAACTGAAACTTATCAAATGCCCGTGAAAATATTTATATTCAATTTGCTTATTTATTCATTAATCTGTGCAATCATTTTAGATAACCTGTTTCTGTTAACCATTTGCTACACCCTGGAAATGCAAAAATAAAACCACCTATTTTTTATTCCCTAATTCTCTTCTCATAACTTTTCTATTCTCAAGTCTATAGGAATAGAAAAAATAGGTAGTATTCTTCACTGTCATACTTAATACTGAAAATATAGAACTTTACAAAAAGAACTTTTTCTTTAGAATTTTATTTTAGTTTATATCACAGAAGGGGTGACCACAACAGACTACACACTTCTGCTTAGTTTAAAATCAAGGATAATGACAAAGTGCCAGGGAATTGGAGAATAGATTTGATAGTTTTCATGAAAGTATAGTGTAACTGATAAAATTTCCAAGATAAATTATGAACGGGGCCCATTTTTATCCCACCTTGTGAACTATAAGTATGTTTCCTCTGCTTGGGCAGTGGATCCAGGCAGTCTTCTCCAACAATGTGCATTTCTCCTAACCTGGGTCTCCAAACACAAATCCTGGGTTACTTTGATCAGGGAGGGCGGCAGCCCCTTTGATGCTTGAACAAACACAAAAATGCCATGGCTTTATAGTTAAATACAATTTTCTGGCATCATTAGGTAAAATCTAAGGGGTTGTGTGTGTTTGCTTCCACACAAACATCTGCCCAATAGATTGTTACTTAGTGACTTCTTTTCTGCACTGTTGTTGCACTTGGTCAACTTTTGGGCTGATTATACTTTCCTCCAAGACTGATGGACCAAAGAAACCTAAAGTGCTGTTTCTTCCATGGACCCTTACAAATGAAGGAGGACCACTGCTGCAGATAGAAGTATAGACAAATAATGTCACATTATATGAAGTAGAATTTAGTTGTTTAAGTGTTTCTTCCTTTTATATTTAGAGCTAAATTTGATCTGAATTTTCTTAGAGTTATCATGTTCTATCACCATTTCTTTTTTACCCGGAGAGTATCAACTGACTCATATATAAATTTCCATTTTGCAGTCTGTCAGATTATATTGATCAGCATTGGAAGCATGCTTGAGACTCCTTGGCGTGGTGTGGAGGGTGGTGTTCATCTAATAGACTCCTTTTATGGTCTGTCGAGAGGCACATGTGATTCTCAAGAACCCAGATTGGATTACTAAATAGATTTGAGTTTAAATTCTGCTCTTATGCTTATAAGTTTTGCAAATGATATTTTAATCTAAATTTATTTCTTCCTCTGGAAAATACTGAAATGAAGACCCTTGCCTTAAAGAATTGTTGAGGAGAATTGAGTAAGATAACTAATGAAGGTACTTAGCACAAAGTCAGGCACCCATTGATTAGCCATACAAACATAAAAATGCATGTGAATCTATTGCATTCATAACTGGGGAACAGAGTTAGGGCCTGGATTTCTGATGTATGCATTTGCACATATCCTACATATTCCCATAGTTTCATTTGTCTATTCTCTGCAATGAAATCAAACAAAAATCTCTTTCCTGTCGAGGCAGAGATTTACATTATGTCATTGCAAATCATTCATAATTAGGCTACTGTAGTTCTGTCTTTAGCCTCCTAAACTGGTACTAAAATTTTCTAAGATATGAGTTTTCAGAAAGATATCATTAAACTATTAAAGGAATAAAATAAGAATGATTTTTCCCTAAATTGAAATTGGAACTTTCTATTATTTAAAAAGTAGAGAAGTATATAAGTGAAATTTTGAGAGACTTTGAAAACCTAAAAATGTCAGAATCACTTCCATTTGAGGTAAGAAAGGAAATGGACTCAGAAAATGGAAGAAAAAGATACTGAATAGTTAAATTTCCATTGCAGAATGAAATAATAATGGATGATGAATGATGATTTATAGTACTTTAAAAACTTATGCCATGAAACATGCATTGTAATTTGACTTTTCTTGTTAAACTATTATTACTGTATACTAGGAAATGATTGGACTGAGCCCAGTTCTTACAGATTGAAGGAAAAGACTAATTAAGAAAATGAATATACTAAGTTATGAGAATTATGATATATTAGGAGAAAAAAGTATCCTAGCTCCTAAAATTGACGATTTACAAACTGTGTTATGCCATTTGCAAATTATTTTTATTAATTTCCACAAATATAGAAGGACATTAAACTTGCCTTTGGCTAAATTGCTATTGAAGTTAAACATGTTTTATACTTTTTAATTTCACAATTGTTCTATCATGAAATTGTCTTATTAATTCATATTAACTTCCTGTTAACCTAATTTGAATGGTTCACTAGGTTCATTTATGGGATATTTTGTTAACCCAGTTTTTTTTTTTTAGTTTTATATTTAAATCCAAATTTCTAAACTCCTGAATTCTGTAACAGAATATATGAACTGAGAATTTATCTTTAGCGTAAATTTACAGGGAAATAATTTTCTTATGCCAAAATCCATTTTTAAATACTATTATTTAAGAACTGGGTCTCTTTTAAATTCAAAATAATTAATTTAGGGGTGCCTGAGTGGCTCAGTCGTTAAGCGTCTGCGTTCGGCTCAGGTCATGATCCCAGGGTCCTGGGATCGAGCCCCGCATCGGGCTCCCTGCTCAGCGGGAAGCCTGCTTCTTCCTCTCCCACTCCCCCTGCTTGTGTTCTCTCTCTTGCTGTCTCTCTCTCTCTGTCAAATAAATAAATAAAATCTTTTAAAAAATAATTTAATTATCTTCAAAACAGAAAATGTTAGTGACATTCCTAATTGAAAAAGAGTTTAAGAATTAACATTTGGGGTGCTATTAGAAAAATTTTACTTGTGTTTTTGAATGGGAACAGATTTCTAATGCATTATTTGAGCAGCTGACTGTAACCATTCCTTCTGTGCTTGTTCAGTCTTTTTCATCGATGCTCACAGAGCTCATTTTTCAAAATACATATTATTTTTTCCAAAAAGTCAAGCAAGCTCTATGGGAGCATATTACACCATTTCATGTAGAAATAGTACAGGAAAACAATATTTAAAACTTACTGAGTGGAACTGATAAAACTCTCATCACTGCTGTAGATTTAATAATTATCGAGTTATGGTTGTTTTCTAAACCATGTGTTCTCATATCCAAATACCATAGATTGTTTCAAATTCAAACTTTTCATTACTAGGGTCTTTTTCAATACTTTTGCTTGCTGTGACAAGAGCTGGTTAGCTCAAGGAACAAAAAAATCAAAACCAAAGTACTTAGGAAGTGGTAGAGATTCTTGACATATAGAAGGTGATGAAAATATATGGAGAAATAACAGTTTTTAAATTTCCAAGTTATGTTAATCTTTTCTTCATAATTTAAGACCATTCTAACAAGTCATGTGATTGGATCCAGCCACTATAACAGCCCCAAGAACTTTGCAGGGAGTCTGATGATTCATCCTAGAATAACAGAACTATCCAGTGCATCCAAAATTTGTTCCCTCTTTCAGTCACGATATAAACCTCTTTTCATCATGGGATAGTGATGGCACCATACTGTGTGGTTCTAATTCTGACTATCTCAATTTCAGGTTTTGTTTTGCATTAGTTACTAGAGGAGTGACTTTATTATAATGAGGAGAGGTTTGGAAGGAATTGGTCAGCATTAGGTAAAAACAGATACCTCATAAGATGTTTACATAAGATGTAAACAGTTTTGGGCGCCTGGGTGGCTCAGTTGGTTAAGCAACTGCCTTCAGCTCAGGTCATGATCCTGGAGTCCCGGGATCGAGTCCCGCATCGGGCTCCCTGCTCAGCGAGGAGCCTGCTTCTCCCTCTGACCCAACCCTCTCTCATGTACTCTCTCTCATTCTCGTTCTCTCAAATAAATAAATAAATCTTTAAAAAAAAAAGATGTAAACAGTTTTGATTATCTCAGAGCATTGTTATATATTATTACAATCATTGGACTTATTGTTCAAGAGATATTTCATAAATAATGTTTACTATAACGATTTAGATGTGGGTAAGGTATTACAAATATGGCAATACCTCTTAACAGGAACTACATAGCTCTTTGCTGATATGCCTTGAGCCTCATCAGTATGAACTCCAGGATAATTATTTTTTCTATCAAGATTTCTGATGAAGCTATTTTCATCTGTACTTACAAGTTTTATTTTGAATAGAAAGTTGGTTATTAGGATAAGCTTTTAGCTTTTCAAATGAAGACCATGAATGTGTTCTTTGGTGTAATTCCTTACTTCCAAAGTACAGCCAAATTAAAAGATCAGAGACCCCATAATTAACAGCCAATTTCCTCAGATAAACACATGAAGAAAGATAAAATTTCCATAGAATATATACCAATTGTTCTGTCATAAAATTCTTATTTCTCTGTTGCATTTACATAAATATTTACATCAGTACCCAATTTTTTGTCAGTTGTCTAACTGTCTAGTAGATATTAACCTTGTCTAGTCAGTAATACTCTATTTTGTTTAGTCAAAATCATGGAAGACAAATGAAAAGTCTTTTTTTTTTTCAGAGCATACAGTAAAATTGAGGAGTTTGTAATTCAATCTATAAACATCTCCATTTAATTAATTTTTAGAATTTCTATGAAATTGTGGGTTATTGCCCAAGATTTTAATTTTAATCTAATCTTGAGTGTCTCAATGGTAAAGTATTCTATGTGAGTCAATACAAAAGGACAGTGATGGAAATGGTACCTGTGGCTCTGAGTGATATTATAAATAGAAACATGGAGAAGAAGAAGATGGAAAGACAAAGTTTCATTCCAAAGGATCTAAAATTGATGATTTTGAAATTCTTAGAAATTAGAGGAGCAAATATGGGGTTAAGATCTGGGACACGTTGAAAGAAGGAAGAATACCTGCACTGGATCTCTAAAGTTCACTGTTTTCATTATATTTCTGAGGCAATGACATTGAAATAATGGCGGTATTCAAGATAATCTAATGTTACTGGAAAGGAGATAAATGTTAGAATCCTTCACTTTATGAGGTTTAAATGGTACAAATGGTTTCCTAGTTGAAATCTGACATGGATAATTATGTGCTAGTCTTAATGACCAGCTGATGAGGCTCAAGGCATATAGAATCTGTGATGGAGTCCGAAGTAAAAGGCAAGTCACTGGATTCTTTACCAGTACACTTGCTTTCTGATTGTCACAGTTGCACAAGTCTTTGTCAAAGTCTCAAAGAATTAAAAAGTGGGAATAACACATGACTATGTATTCCTTAAAGCTACATCCCATGATATTTCCACTCAAGCAAATCCCTATTCCTTTTGTCAAAAGGATATTTTTCTCAAATTTTTGACATAATTTTAAGTTTTTATTACTATTTTTATTCCAGTTAATTAACTTACAGTGTTATATTAGTTTCAGGTGTGCAATATAGTGATTATATAATGATTCAACAATTCCATACATATAACAATTCCATGTCATGCTCATCATGACAAGTGTACACCTTAATCCCCATCACTTATTTAACCCAACCCCCTACCACCCTCCACTCTGGTAACCATCAGTTTGTTCTCTACAATTAAGAGTCTGTTTCTTGGTTTCTCTTTCTCTCTCTCTATTTTCCCTTTTCCCCCTTTGCTCACTTTTTTCTTAAATTCCAAATATGAGTGAAATAGTATGTTTTTTGTCTTTCACTGACTGACTTACTTCACTTAGCATAATACTTTCTAGCTCAATCCGTGTCCTTGCAAATGGCAAGATTTCATTCTTTTTTTAATGGCTGAATAATATTCCACATACAATGGAATACTACAACTTCTTTATCCATTCATCAATCATATTTTTTAATAATTCTGTTAATTTCATGAATTAATGAGAGACATTATAAAGAAATGACAAAGAGCACAGATTCTAGAGCTAGCCTGTTGGGTTGAAATCTCAGTGCTAATGCTTACTAGCTGTATGACCTTACAAATCACTTAACCTTTCTGTGCTTCAGTTTTTGTATGTATAAAATATTGCCTAAATGAATGTTGTTTCATGATGAGTATATTACAAGTTCTCTGTCCTCAACATAGAGCCTGCTTGAAATTCTCTCTCCCACTCCCTCTGCCCCTCCCACTTGTGCTCTCTGTCTCTAAAATAAATAAATATTCTTTTTTAAAAAAGGAAATTAGAGAATTGTTTTATAACTAAAAGTAATTTTATTTTTAAAATATTCTATGAGCCTAGCATCTAAAATCAATTTAACTGATTGATTGCTAATAATAAATAAATAAACCAGTACATTTTTGGGATTGGTTTTCTAGGGACCTCAAGTCATAGATTCATTGTTTAATTTATGATTGCAATATCCTTCTGAGACAGGTGTTTGGTAGTTATTACTCTTCCTATCATAGATTTAGGAAGGATACCCAAGCTGGGACAGTTATAAAATACTATGTTAAATCATAATGATGTATATCGCTGAAGTATACCTATTATCATATATTTTAATTTCTTGTCAACAATGAAAAAATAATTAAAGGGATTGTACACATTTGCCAATAAGTGCATAGTCTGTAATCAAGGTTGGAGTATTTCTTTGCAATCTCAGTTCAATAGTTCAGACATTGTTCTGTTAGTATCTGAGAAAAAAAAAACATAAACTCTCAAAACAAAACTGACAATTCTATCGGAAGCTCATCAGATTGAGAGAAGTCATCATTAAAGTTTTCAATTGCTAATGGGTAGAGAAGAACAAATCCAATCTATTGCTTCAAGATTCATATTAGGAAATTGGATTCTTTTTTCAATAATTGATTCTCTGACACTTAGAAATGTAGAAATGGTAGAAGATTTGTAGATTTCAAAACATTATCATTATCATTAAAGGAAATCAGGCAGGGAAGAAATTATGCCTACATCTAGATGCACAACTAACTTGAATGCTTTGACTGAATTGCTAGTGTCTTATTTATTGTCACTTTGCTGGCCAAAGTTTGCACAGATAGGGATTAAACAACTATGTATCTCCTCAGTATATTGCTTGCATTAATGTTAAATTGCCTCCAAATTGTTTCTTGTCTGTGATATTTGATTCAAATAGTCAAGCTTCATGTGTTTTACTGACAAAGACATTATTTTTTGGACTAAATTATGATTTTAAAATAAAAATATATCTATTTGAACAAAAATTGTATTATCCTTTACAGGAAGTATTTTTACACATTTATGCAGTAAATGTCCAGCTGTTACGAATGGCCATGGATAAACAAATTTGACATGGTTTCTACCCTCAGGGAGTTTTCATTTGGTGATTGAGAAAGAACAAAAGTAGATTAAAAACTAATTTTTACAAATTTAATTTCATATTACTATATTGTAAAACAATGTCAGAATTAAGAATATCTTGCTGTCTAAGTTACTTAAGGTACTGGGGAAGTTTTCACTGAAGGACTGATTAAGCCAAAAAACTGAAGGATGAGAATAAACTAGTCATACAAATAAGGGAGGTGCATATCATATTTCATGTTCTGGATCTATGTAATTTAAGGGCATAGAATAAAAATGTATGCTTGTGTTATCCTAAACACTGATAACTCAGTAGACATAGCTGTTTTTATTAAACCAACAGTATTAAATGAGACTCTAAGATTTACATACATCATGTGAAATTGAGCTCTTAAAATACTTGGGTTAGTTTCTATAAGACTACTTTTAAATATATTGTAAGTTAAATACGTTCAATTTCTGGAAATTTTGGGAATATTAAATTTATGTAAGTATTTAATTCTAAACAAACCAGAATAGAGCTCTTTAAAGTAGTCTTATTATATAATTTGGTAATACCAACAGGAGATGGTAAATATCACACATACATAACATATACACATACATAACATATATACATGCATACATATATAACAGAAAGACAGGTAAAAATGGGGAGTTTATAGCTTTAATTCTTTAATCCATGGCTTCATATAAAAGACCACTTTTGTCCTTGTTTTACCTTAACATTTTTACCAGGGTTTTGTTTCTGGAAGATGGGACAAGTTGAGTTTACCTGCTTAATAGCATTCCCACCAATACTTGTGAAGGAAACCTTCAAAATTTCCTTTGCCCTGGGGTGCCTGAGTGGCTCAGTCATCAAGTGTCTGCCTTTGGCTCAAGTCATGATCCCAGGGTCCTGGGATGGAGCCCCGCATCGGGCTCCCTGCTCGATGGGAGGCCTGCTTCTCCCTCTCCCACTCCCCCTGCTTGTTTTCCCTCTCTTGCTGTGTCTCTCTCTGTCAAATAAGTAAATAAAATCTTAAAAAAAAAAAAAAATTCCCTTTGCCCTGATGTGTAACCTTATGGAGGCTGTGGACTAAATTGTGAATGAAGGACCAAAAGGAGACCAAAGTGATACCTGTAGGAGGATAAAATATACAACTTGTTTCCAATTACACTTTCAGCCATAAGTGGTTGTTCTTGGGGCTCCTGAGCCCCTTGATAGTCTCTCATGGGGACAGAAGAGGTGGAAGCTGGAGTAACTCTAGTTTAGGGGAGTTCAGGGTCTGTTGTGGAGAGGGAAAGGTCTGTCACAGGTGGACAGAGGGGTGGAGGAGAGAGGTGTTATAGGGGAGCAGATCAAAGCATTTAAGGGAGCTGAAAGAAAGTGGAATGTGGGAGAAATGAGAGAGGAATGGGAGTGATAGGAAAGAATAGGTTTTAGATGAGATAGTTTGAGGAGTGTCCAAGTTTCCCAGAATATCCATGGTAATTCTAAACCATCTTTGGCAAAATTTGGCATGTTTGAAGATATCGAACTGAATGGTTGCCATAATAGTGAAGCACACCAAAAGAAGTGAAGGGAATGAGAGTTACCTGTGGGATTAGATAATTCAACCAGTGGCAGGACCTTAACGGAGCCAGGACAGAGCCCTGCTGAATGAATTCCCTCACACAGTCCCCATCCCCAGGTTGGGAAGATGAGGAAATACTCCTGTCCAAACCGAGGATTTGAGGAATCAGTGAAGCTATCCCCATAATCCGTGTGGTTTCAGGAGCTTATAAAGAACAGAAGAGGCATTATAGAAGGGACAAAAAAAAAAAAAAAAAAAGTCTCTGCCTTAAAGAATCCAGATAACTCCTGATAATGGTACAGCAGACAATGTCTGGAGCACTGGTTTAGGTGTTACGACTCACTACCATAGATCTGGATTTCCTCACCTAGGGAAGGACAAAGAGGGCGGAGAAGCTGGTATTACAACTTGAATGAAGACGTCAGGGTCTAAGGGCTGATTGGTATGCCATCTTAAGTCACAGCCGCAGCAAACTGTTAAATAAAAACAAGTCCAGGATTAGGCAAGGAAATACATTATTCGAAAAGATTATTGCAGTGGGGTAAAGATGCAATTACAACAGGGACAACACCCCAAATATAAGATCTACAAGTATCTCAAAGATAAAGTGTCTCTGGCAGAAAAGTCATTTTTCTTTTACAGGGAAGATTAAACAAGGTTAGAAAGAACAAGGCATGGAGGAGTGGATGGCATGCTCAGACAGTTTATCAGAGAATCTCTCTTAGTGGTCAGCTTATACTCGTGAGGGGCTATAAAACAGAGGCTGTATCCTGGCTCAGGCTGAGAATGGATCAAAATTTAAGGAGCTGGAGAAAGGAGAAAAGGTTAGTTAAGTAAAGTTTAGTCAAGCTGGGCATTTTGTCCAAATTGGTCAGTGGGTACAAAAACATTCAGTTAATCATTTATAACGGGAGGAATGGATATTTGAGAGGTTTGTGTCTGGCCTTGTCATAGGTAAACAAGTGAGAGTGTCCATGAGTCTTACCTAAACCATACTGGGAAGAGTGCTTCTTTGCAGCAAGTCATTTCCTGAAACACAAAAGTTTGGGGGTGGAGGTGCGGGTTTCTTTAACTGTTGCTGCTTCCCAGGAACGTAGATGAAGTTTAACAGAGTAAAGTTTAATGTCAGTTCTAAGCTGCAAGTTGTATCTTGGTCTATTTCATGTGTCTCTCATCCTCCTTGGGTCAAGACTTCAGACTAGATGATCAATGGTCTTCTCATGACAGATTCTCAAGAAATAAATCTCAAAACACAAACGTCTCTCATGTGAACATTCATTCTGCTTATGCCATCATCATAGTATTGCATGACCCAAAGAAAGTCACATAACTTAGCCCAAATTCAAGAAGTGGGGGAGAGTGGGAGAAAAAACAAACTGATATGGCAAAGGTAGGAGAAAGATGAAGAATGGTAACAATAATGCAATTTCTCATAGTCATAGAATATGGAATATCATGATCAAAGAAACTAAACTGTTATATTAGGAGAGGTCTGGATTGAGAAAACAATGTGAGAACTTCCCCTACCCTTACATGTTCATGTTACACATTCACGTGGTCACTGTTGGAGGTTCATCTTAGTAGCGCCTTCATAGTGCTTCATGGCTTTTCTAAAAATTACCATTTATTCGCTCTTTTTTGCCATACCACCTTCATCTTCACACTTTGTCTTCCCTATTAACTGTGATTTCTTTCTTCTTTTTTTCTTAATAACATTTTGTACCTCCTAAAATCTCTCTCTGTGTAGTGGTTGCACAATAAAATGGCTCCATTGCTAATAAAAAATATGTCACACATAGAGAGGTACAGCTATTCCCTTCATCCACAATTGTTGCATTTATTTCCTTCTTATCCTACTAGTCATGTCCACTGACATAAGCACTATCATTCATTCATTGAATACTGCTGTTTTATAACCACTATTTCATGTTTAACCATGTTGAATGACAATAATAAGAACTGAAACAAAGCAATTGCTCTGATGCCTAAAGATTGGAGGGGGACATTTAAAGTATCATACGCTCATGATCTAAGTCCACATTTTTTAAGTTATAGCTTCAGTATACCATTATGATTTCCATTTGATGAACAACTGAACAGAGATTGTATGAAAATTTCATTCCTGTGAAACTTTCCAGTTATATGTCATAGCTTAAGATAGAGTGAGAGTGTCATTCTACATCTTCTGATGAGCCCTTCTCTATTTCTTTTTTTTTTAAATATGTCATATGGGCAGCAATACAAAGAATACCAGAGAGAATTGTATATGCCTTCCCTAAATGACTAACTCCTCTCATCAGAGAGGGAAATTCCTTGGGCCATAGAACAGGAACCAAAGCCAGTATGTCAATAAGACTTCATGGATAGGAAACAAGCTTTCTTCAGAGAAGGGAGAGAGATGTAAGGAGTCACACTGTTTTTTAAAACTATGTTGTGACTATTTAAGCTGCCATAGGGAATTAAAACAAAGAAAAAATAGAAATGACAATAATTCAGATACTTCTTGATTATTCTCCAGTGAAAAACAACTATGTTAGAAAACACAGTATATAAATTTTAAAAATCAGGGACTTGGAGTTAGTAATTTATTAAATTTTGAACAAATAGATGTTAAAAATATCTTTACTAATGAAACTAGGCAGGTTGTAGTAAAACTGGAAATAAGGCAAAATCCTCAAGGTTGAATAGAACTTATCTTAATAAAGAAGGTAACTGAGATAATTGTCTACTAAGACATAATACATATTTGAGCAAGTTGAACAAGTCTCTGTGTTAAAAGGTTGATGTCTCAAAGGAATGTAAAGTTTCCACAGATTTTAGACTAAAAGTAAAACAAATTGGTCAACCCATACACACTTGAAAAAAAAAATGCGTTCTCCTCTCTTGAGTCCAGACCAAAAAAAAAAAAAAAAAGGAAATTTTTACTTATTCAACAGTTTATATTTTATCTAGGGACTATATGATATCAGTAATAAATAATTTTTACTTACCAAGTATATTTAATTTACTAAAGAGTTAACACATTCACCATTTTCTTATGGCAATACTGTATCGATTTAATTATAATGATGTAGATAAGTATCTCTCAATAATTTGATGCATCTGAGATTTTGCCATACCATAAAAACAGACAAACAAAAAAAGCTAACAAGTCAGTCTGCCACAGTTACATGGATGCTGGAAGATGTCATGAGATTCTTGGCTTAAAAACAGAGGACTTTGTTACTCGTGGAACAGCAAAAAATATGAGGTTCATGATCACAGTGGTTACCCTGTCTCCAGGTTGTGTAGTGATCCAGGTAGACACAACACACATAATAAGTTTGTGTTATAGCAGAGGAACCCCAAACTTAGTAAACTCCAGTTTAAAAATGGGTCTTCTCGGGGCGCCTGAGTGGCTCAGTCATTAAGCGTCTGCCTTTGGCTCAGGTCATGATCCCGGGGTCCTGGGATTGAGCCCCGCATCGGGCTCCCTGCTCCATGGGGAGCCTGCTTCTCCCTCTCCTACTCCCCCTGCTTGTGTTCCCTCTCTCGCTGTGCCTCTCTCTGTCAAACAAATAAAATCTTAAAAAAATAATAATAAAAAAAAATTAAAATGGGTCTTCTCACAAACCTATTCAACCTTTGTCTGGAGGGAGATATCTTTATCATCATGGACAGCAAACAAATTTACCCTTTGCCCTGGAGACAACACTATCTTTATCATTCCACAATTTTCTATGTAAGCATTCTTGAACAAATAGTTCAGAACAAAAGCTGTCAGTATCTCTGCTCAGAAAATTGTGGAAACTAGATCTAAGGAAAACTGTCACACATAATATCCATCTCTTATTTGTACACCATCTTGTCTTCCAGGAAGTTTTTCCATGAGTACACCAGTTCACCACCCATTTGGACAAGTCTGACTGATGGCCTGGGACAAAATTTGTTTATTTTTCATGCAGCATTTAATTTTGGCTATTTTCAACAGGATTCTATGTAACAGGATGACACTAAGCTGCAGTTTTGACCTCAGCCATGTCACTCCAGTGTTCCAGCTGAGCAAACCATCAGATTCTACCTGAAAACCATCAGCCTCTAAATGATAAAATCTACCTTAAAAAAACCACGTGGTTTCTCCTTCAGTTTTTGTATGGAACTTTCCATTTAGCCTGTCGCATTAATCTAGGTGCAACAGAATGCAGTAGGAAATGCACATATTCCATCTTTGCCTGAGAGGAGGAACTTTAGAGCAAATTTATCATCCATAAAATCCAGGCTAGTGAATTAAGGCTGATCTGAATGACTTCCAGGTCTGAGGTGGTGTTTCTTCAACACTTGACATTTTCTTATAACCTCTCTTTAGGTGCAAGTCTTCATGTTTTTGAAAGGGAAGCAAAATAATTCCTGGCTACCACACAAGAAATGCAATCCCAATGGCACACATAGTGTTCTAGAAACAAAATGTTGTTTACAATTTTGGGGGCCTTCCAGATAGTACTTTATATCAGTTGGGAATACAGGTTGATGGTTCTTCCAATGTTTGTCTCTTGACTAGATGGAAGGCCTTAGGATTGCAAATTAATTTTAATAACTGAGTGTGGTTCTTGTTTTTGGAGGGACCGCCTGGGCAGTGTTAAGATTCTTCTGTTTGTCAATGCCTCCATTGGGTAGCACTTATCTGAAATGTGAAATTATGTAGAAGAGGGATAGGGAAAAGTTCCAGAAATATTTTCCATGGGAGCAGCAGGATCTAGGGTCATCTATAGTGTTGGGATAAAATGATTTTCTCCTATTTCTCCTTTTCTTCGTGATTTTCTCCTACAGAGCAGAAGTATTGACAGCTTTTGTTCTGGAGTATCTGTTCAAGGGTGTTTGAATGTGAAACAAACTCGGAAGATAGGGACTATGTCTGTCTCCAAGGTAGAGGGAGCAAAGGGAATTTTGTCTGTTATCCAGGAGAATAAAGATTATTTCTCCTCTTGGGGCAAATATTGGGAAAGTTTGTTAGCAGCTCCCTTAAAATATTGGTGATTCCCTAAGCTCAATTTTCTTCATCTGGGCGCCTGGGTGGCTCAGTTGGTTAAGCGACTGCCTTCAGCTCAGGTCATGATCCTGGAGTCCCAGGATTGAGTCCCGCATCGGGCTCCCTGCTCAGCGGGGAGTCTGCTTCTCCCTCTGGCCCTCTCTCCTCTCATGCTCTCTCTCTCACTCTCTCTCTCTCTCAAATAAATAAATAAAATATTTTTAAAAAATTTTCTTCAGCTATGATACAAATCTGCAGTGTCTGTAGAAACCATTAGACTGCATCATGTGAGTCTGCAAGACTTCCCATTGGGAAGACTGAATGGGAAAAAGTGAATGGAAAGGTAATGGAGTGGCTTTCAGTGAAAGGACAAGGAGATCAGCTGTGAACATGAAGTTCACGATGCTTACTGTGCCATAAGTGATTAAATCCTCGTCTCTGATTGAGGAGTCTCATTCTTCCATCATCATCCAAAACCGGTTGGCTAGCATGTTATTTTGCAAGCAACGTAAAATCTCAGACTCTCCAGAGTTCTTGATAATGTTTAGATTTTAGGATGAAAGGATTAAAAAAAAATAATTTACTAATGTCCTATCTAGATCCTGAAAAACTGAAAAATACTTGGTGATTTGGGCCCTTTTGATTCCCTGTGGTATATTTTAGTACTAGAACATGAAAAAATCAATGTAGAAATGTCCTTGTAATTCATAAATTCATATGCAAGACCTTCTCCCTTATATAACAAGCTATGTTATGAAAAATTATACATATTTTTCATGATAACCTTATATTTTCAGTATTTGTAGAGGAAATGAAAATGTCCCTTAGAGTAAATTGCCAAATGTAATTCAATAATAGTTGGTAGTTAAGAAAATGCCCAGTGATTTTACCTTTTTGGAAATAACACTGCAGTTGAAAACATCAAATTGAGTTTATTGCAAGGCAGTAAAGGATTCAGAATATAAATTATCATTGGGAGAAAGACTAAATGGGAAAAAATGAGTAGAAAGGTATTGAAGTGGCTTTCAGTGAAAGGACAAACATAACTCAAAATTTCTTTACAAACTTAAAAATTACTGATGGTCCCTAATTATTTTATGTGGATTATATCTATCAATATCTATATTAAAATTTTCAAATGAGGAAATCTTTAATTATTTTTCACTTAGATATAAAAATAAAAATAAACCCATTATATGATCACATACATAACAATTTTATGAAAATAGAATTTTCAAAATAAATTTTTAATTGTGAGAATTATGGCATTGTTTAATAGTTTTGCAAATCTCTATAATGTGAAGCTTCATGGAAGACAGCTGGATTCTCTTATTTGCCTCTTTATATAATCTGTTGTAATAAGCTATTTTGTTTCTGTGAGGCGAAAATCCCACCTCACATACCATATATAGTTTGTTCTCAGCCAACACTTTGAGAACTACTGTCTCAGATTATAATAATATCATCAAATTCAAAGAAACTTAAGTCATTGCTTTATTTTCAAATCTTTTAATTAGAAAAATCTGAGGTCCATGGCGGTGAATTTTTGAAGTTCCTAGTAAAACAAGACTTTGAGGTCGGATATCCTATTTTTTTAATACTCTTTCCAACATAACACACACAGAGAGATCAGCATAGACTTCCTTTTTCATCTAATTAATAAATATAATTTCACAAATTTTAAGATTGCCAGTCCTCCTAGAACTTTGCCAATTTACCTCACAATATTGGAGGTAAATCCTTATACCTGAAAGTGAGATGAATTTCTTTTTTTTTTTTAAAGATTTTTATTTATTTATTTAACAGAGAGACATGGCGAGAGAGGAAACACAAGCAGGGGGAGAGGGAGAGGAAGAAGCAGGCCTCCCACCGAGCAGGGAGCCCGATGTGGGTCTCGATCCCAGCACCCTGGGACCCTGACCCAAGCCAACGGCAGACGCCTAACAACTGAGCCACCCAGGTGCCCCTGAAAGTGAGATTAATTTCTAACACTAAACTGTGTTCTAACATTTTATCATCTTTCCTTACTTCCAATAAAACACATTAAATTTACTCACTGTATCAGTGCACTTCCCTACAGCATTCATTCCA
Organism: Mirounga angustirostris; assembly: GCF_029215605.1. Taxonomy (NCBI): domain Eukaryota; kingdom Metazoa; phylum Chordata; class Mammalia; order Carnivora; family Phocidae; genus Mirounga; species Mirounga angustirostris. The sequence continues at coordinate 49,934,407 of NW_026991709.1, read as the reverse complement.
TTATCACTTCCAGAACCAGGACTCCTTATGCTTTCCTCCATGTTTTAAATCATTGAGTTATTGACATTATCTAAAGCATTATTGAAATATTTCTTACAGGCACACACAACCTTGGCAACCAAGATGATTGATTGTTTACATGACACATGACACAGTCACAGAGTAACAAAACAGAAGAAGAGATATATAACATGAAGAACTAATTTAGTGACTTTAAATACTAGAAGTAGTTATTTATGGTGCTTACTGTGTGGCAGACAATGAGCTAAAAGCTTTTAAAAATTACCTAAACTGTTTCTCATCATAACCCTATGATGAAAATTTTTTTCTCATGATTATTTTAAATGAAGAAACTGTACAAAGAAAAGGAAATAGCTTATTCATAATCACAGTATGTGATAAATCTACAAATCAAAGCCAGTATACCAAGTCTGACTTCAGACCTAACCAAATTCGCCACTATACTAACTTTCTTCTAAAAGAAAAATGAGTATCTTAATTTGTTTAATTAATAAATGTTCACCTTATTTGTCATCCTCATTCATTTTTCAATATTAATGTCCCTACAGATTGTCCATCGAAAAACTACAGGTGGTTCCATTTGTTTCTTTTCTTTTCTTTAATGATAATTAAAAAAAAATTAAAAAAAAATTCTTACACACTCTAGTTGTATATATTTCATTATTTAAAATCAGCAAGAGAATTGAGATAATAGAATGTCAGGGGGTGCATTAATGAACACCTCTTGTTTTATTTCTTAATAATGTGATGGTTTAGTCAAGTTAGAAACACTGAGCTTTAGATAAAAAGATGAGAAAGGATAATAAATTGGGCACACTGAAAGATATTGATTTGGGGAATTAATTTACAATGTTGAAAACATAATTGCAGCCTGATTAAAATACATTCTTTCCTCTTATGGACATTTATTTTTAATTTATTAATTTCAGTGCTCATTATATTCTGATTACACTCTCTTTCTGGAGGAAATAAGATCTGAAGTGCCTTGCATTGTGTTCATTATCTTTTTTTTATATACAGAAATTGTAAATTTGACATGTACTTGAATCTATTGTACTTTCTCTCTCTCTTCAGTTTCTATTGTAAGTTAATTATATTTGGGAGAAAAAACAAAAAAACAAAAAAATGAAGATGGACACTTTTTTGCAAATCAGTCCCTGAATGGTGAGAGCTTATTTAGTGTCATGAATGGTATATCTACTATGAAAGCTTTACTTTTAATAAAATTACCAATGTACTATGTAAATCACAGGGAAAACATAACACACATCTGCAATTCACAGCTATCTTACAGTGATTTATTATTGTCATTTAAAACTGATGAGTAAATTATTATTTTGTAGGTGAATTAATTTATTAGACATTAGAAAAGGAATAAAAAATAAAGCAAACTTTCTATTTCTTAGATTGAATTCTCCCACAACATCTACTTCTCTGTACTACACATACACAAAATCCCTTTCATATGCAGTATCTGGACTTTCATCCTTTAACTGAGCAATGAATCTTTTGTGCCAAGACATCATGTTGGCACTTGACAGCAGATTTACCCATAGACATTTGACTTTCTTATACATTACTAGGAATTACATGTGGGTAAATGTGTATACACTTACAGAAAATAATATGCAATGTAGTACATATAGTACAATGTTATTGGCATTAACAAATATAGTCAAGACCACTAAGAGCTAAAATGCTCAGGAAATGATTTGAAAAGCTGATAGGCAAACCCTACTGAGGACTGAGAAAATGGAAGGCATTCTAAGAAAAGCAAACAACAAATAAAATCATGAAAACAGATTGAGGAAATACATAGCAGATAGGATTTAAAGATGGGGAAAACAACCTATCAGAACAGGTAAAATCAAAAAGACAATAAATAAGTGTTGGTGAGGACATGAAAAAAAAGGAACTCTCATGCACTGCTGGAGAAGATGTAATTGGTACAATCACTATGGAAAACTGTTTGGAGGTTCCATAAAAAATTAAAAATAGAAATGCCATATGATTCAATAATTCCACTACTGGGTATATACCTGAAGAAAACAAAAACACTAACTCAAAAAGATATGCACTCCTATGTTTATTGCAACATTATTTATAATAGCCAAGATAAGGAAACAACTTACAAGTCCATCAGTAGCTGAATGGATAAAGAAGATGGGTATGTGGTGTGTATATACATATATATGTTGGAATATTATATATTTATGGAATATGATGCAACCATAAAAAACAATGAGACCTTGCCATTTGTAACAACATAGATGGACCTAGAGGGTATTATTCTAAGTGAAATAAGTCAGACAGAGAAAGACAAATACCATATGATTTCACTCATATGTGGATCTAAAAAAAAAAAAAAACAAATGAATAAGCAAACAAATAAAAAAAAAAAAGAATGAAACCCATAAATACAGAGAACAAACTGATGGTTGCCAGAGGGAAGGGAGATGGGAGGATGGGTGAAATGGGTGGAAAGGAGTGGAAGATAACAGGCTTCCAGTTATGGAATGAATAATTCACAGGAATAAAAGGCCCAGCATAGGGAATATTGTCAATGATATTGTAATAGTATTGTATGGTGACAGATGGTAGCCACAGTTGTGATGAGCATAGCTTAATATGTAGAAATGTTGACTCATGTTGTACACCTGAAGCTATTGTAACATTGTGTCAACTATACTAAAAAAAATCAAATTTATTAAAAAAATGGGGAAAACAAGGAAAGCCATACCTACTATTTTTTCACAATAAAAAAGAGATTTAATATTTTCATTTGATATCAACCCAATATCATTTTTGTAAACAATAAAAATTAAAATTAACCAAATGTATAGAGGTGTACAGAGGAAAGGAATGTTACTTTTAAGCCTACTCCCTGTGGACAAACACTGTCAATATTTTGGAGTACATCCTGGTTGGCCTGTACTTTTTTCTCTATAGAACCAGGGCTGGTAACTTAATGAAGAAAAAAAGACTAGAGTGGAGGGCACACACTTGGAATACCTTATCATCCTCCTGAAGCCAAGTAACCACATGAGGCCAGCAGGGAAATACCTTAAACCTGTATCAAAGGTTTATATTTTTCTTGAGGACATACATAGATTTCAGAAAGCTTTCTTTCATTTTCATACTTTCAGAATTTTATCACCTTCAAAACTGTTAAATGGTGGGAAGATAAGGGGTGGGTTGTCAGTGGAGGAATCAAAAACTTCTGCCTCAAATCTATAGATAAAATTCTGCAGTATTATTATTATTATTATTTATTGGCATTTAGTCATCTTTCATACTTTCATAAACTTTTAGTGACTTAGGACTTACTTGACATGTTAGCTCTTAGAATATAGCATGATTCCTCAGCCTTCATCAGATAGATTGAAATAATTATATAATTTTATGCATCAACTAGGGGAAATTTTTTAAGATTTCTACGGCCATAGGTAAGTGCAAGTTATAAATAAATAATTCTGTTTAGGGGCGCCTGGGTGGCTCAGTCATTAAGCGTCTGCCTTTGGCTCAGGTCATGATCCCAGGGTCCTGGGATCGAGCCCCGCATTGGGCTCCCTGCTCTGCGGAGAGCCTGCTTCTCCCTCTCCCACTCCCCCTGCTTGTGTTCCCTCTCTCGCTGTGTCTCTCTCTGTCAAATAAATAAAATCTTTAAAAATAATAATAATAATAATTCTGTTTAGTAGAGGACAAAAGGAGACAAGAGAATATTAACCCAATTCAGTTGTGTTTACAGGACCACAAAAACACACATGTATATACAAACACATAATCACACATTCACACATATTTTCAGTTCATACTTCATAAATAGTTCTATGCCTTCCTTGTTTGCCTTACAATTCAATAAATATAAATTTGTGTCATAATCTTAAATGAACCTAAATTCTAACTTATGGATACAAATAACTTATTATTCTAATTCTATTCTAATACATATCCCATATTTGCCTTTCCATATTATAAATTTTCCTGTGATAAACAAGCTAAATTGCAATTTGAATCATTATATCATAATTTTCTTAAGATAAATTGTTACATGTAATCTGCCATGTCAAAGTGTTAGATTATTTTAGGATTTTTGAAATATATTACAAAATTCTTAACCAAAAATAGGACCAATTATCATTCAATCAATACATACAAGATTGTGATTTTCTTTCAGTCTCACCAAGAATGAATACTGTTGTTTCTTAATATTACTTATCTGAAAATAAACATTTTAATGCTATTTTAAATATATTAAATAATTATTTTATCACAATATTATTTATATTTATATTGCTTGTTAATTGGAAGAAGCCTAAAGGTCTGACAATATAGAAGTAGATACGTAATTTTCAATGTAGGTATAAAATGGGATATCATGGAGTCATTACAAATCATGACTTTGAAGCATACTGAATGTTATTAAACTTTCTCACATCAATGGAAAAGAGATTACCCAAGTCGTCGTTAATAAATAGATGTATGAGTGTATACGCTTACCACTCTGCATGTATACACCATATATGGAGGGAAGTATACCAGTTTTACCTAGATAATAACATTACACGGGGGGGCTTTTATTTTTGTTCTTACTATATTTTCAAGTTTTTTACATTAATTAAAATCACTTATGGGAAATTATTAAAGCATTTGATATACAGAATATTTTCTATTTCTCTCCACTTTGGAAGGTAATAACAATATATTATTTAGCAACATGTGCTTCTGATATTGTCATTCTGAATATTCATGTGTTTGATATTAAGGATGTTTAAATTCTGTTCATGTACATGGACATTTTATGTCATTTTCTGTGTATTTCTCTTATAAGTTCTTTGTCCTCTTTTCTGTTATGATTTGCTCTTGTTTATTTTCAGAGTTCAGGATTTAGGAAAAGTAGTGATCTTTTTTTCATTTGTCTAAGTTTGGTGTTTGGCTTTTAATTCTTCATGGTGTTAAACCCAATCTGTAACACTGTTTTGATCTTAGTACTAATTGTCTTTATATCTATTTCTTGACTTTGTCCTTTTCTAAGGTGAATAGGTGGTAGGAGAGAACACTGACCCCTTAAAGACCCATTACTAAACCCACTGTGTCATCTGGCTTCCTGTTGGTTTTGGAAATATGTGACAGTGGCTGGAGAAAGAAAAGTGGGAGGGAGGGAGAAACCAGAGTATTTCTCCAGGACCCTCTTGGACTCAACTGACATCTTTAGGAGTGGTCACATCACTTTCTAGGTGGGCCACCCTACATGGGTTCCAGCTTTTCCCAGGGTACCTCAGGAAAAAGTAACACCTCTTGTTCCTTTTGTTTCTCCAGCCTGACAGTGGCATTGACTTCATGCTGTGGAGAATCTCTGGGTTTCTACTCTGTCTTTTATGGTATCTCAGCTCCTCCATCATTGTAGACCCTGCATTTCCTTTGTTGTAATCATGTGAAGTCATTTCTGTTTTCCTTATTAAACCTTGATTAGATACACTGCTCATGGAAAAGACATAGTCTGGTATTTTCAAGTATGTCATTTCATTCATTCCTTATAAACTGGTAAGATGCATAGTACAAAGATGAAAAAAAAAAAAAAAAAAAAACAAAGCCAGACAGATTAAGTGACTTCTTTAGACCACATGATTAAACAGTAACAGCCCCATGATTTGAGGACAGGTCCCTATGGTTCCAGAACCACAAACCTGAGTAGTGGAATAGGTCTACAGAGATGAGTTAGAGCAGACTGTAGAGGTCTCCGGTGCCAGGATTAATAATATGTGAATAAATAATTGGTGATTTTTTTTTCGTTTTTATCATTTATTTCTTAGAAACAATATTGTTAATTATCTGGTCATTTGTGAGATATATTTTACCACTGAGTTCTTAATACTGAATTATGGCTCTGAGAGGAAAATTTTGTCCTTTGTGAATTAGAATAACGGTTTTCTTTTGTTCCATTCTTGTGAAGTTGTGTTCATCATTATCAGTGTTAGTTTGGTTGTTCATCCAAATAATTCCAACAGATTATAATTAGGCTGCAGGATAAGCATGTTATTTTATAAATGATGATACCTCTGTGAGTGCGTGTATGTCATTTTTGGTATAGAGGGAATATGCTTTCATTAGCATTTTCACTCAAAGTGATTCAGTGGATGAAGGAATGAGAAAGAACATTTATGTTTAACTTCAAGATAATTATAAGAAAACAAAATGTAACTTAAAACATTTTATTAACAAAATAGTTCAAGAATAATGAAAAAGTAGAGAATAATATAATGACCACCTACATAAGCAGAACTCAGCTAAATCAAATATAACCACTTACCATGTTTAATTCAGACTCTTTTGAAAAATAAAATGTTAAGTTGAATAGAATTTGCACCTATATTCATCCTCAATCTAATATTACTTGATTCATTCCAGATATAAACACTTTCTTAAATTTGTTTATAATTCCCATGCATATTGTTAGATTGCATCAATAATCAATATGTATCATGTTACACATTTAATAACTTAGTTAAAAAGAATCATGCCAAATGTATTATTAAGTAGCTTCCTTTAAAATCACATGGTTTATGAGATAAATTTATGTTGATAAATCATTCATTTTAACTGCTTTATAGAATTCCATTTGTTCATGAGCATTTAAGATTATTTTTAATTTTTTAAATTTTGTAAACAATATTTCAGTAAACTCAATTATGCATATCTGCATGGGCATATGTGCATGGGAGTCCCTAGAACATATATCTAGTATAGAAATCTCTGACATAGAGCTAGTGTATCTTCAGAGCTGATTGACATTGTTGAATGATTCTCAAAATGGTTATACACCAGCACCATGAAAGTGTTTAAAAGTTTTCTTTCCCCATTATATCAACTTAGTATTAAATTGCTTGGTATTACCAGACTTAAATGTTCTGTCAGCACATGAATCAAATGGTATTGCATTGATGTTTTAATTTTCATTGCTCTGGAAAACCAAACATTTTGAAATGTTTATTGACCATTGGTTATGGCCTTTAGCCTTTTTTCTTTTTTCTTTTTTTTTTTCATAGTGGACTGCTGATCTTTCAATATGTGGGTTTCTAGATGATCTTCATATATTATGGTTGGTAATAATTTTGTCAGGTATAGATCTAAGCACTTTCTCCCATCTATGTCTTGTTTTATCACAAGTTTTTTGAAGGACTTTTGTAATTTTCTATTAGAGCATTTGTTTTTCTATTGCAGGAATATCTCTTTTGCAATTTCTTTTAATTTTCTCAGGTTTCTCATATCTATGCTTGCATGTTCAGCCTTCATTTTATTGCTTTTATCTTTTATATTATAATTATGTAGAACAGAAAACTTTCTTATAAATATTAAGTTTAATCCCTCCAATTTTGATGTGTGATATATTTATCATGAAGTACTAAGTATTTTCTGAGTACCATTGTCTTCATGAAATTATTTAGTGTATTCTAAGAGTCATTTTGAGGTAACTATGTTGGTTTATTTATTTTCGTGGATACATAAAAAAAATCCATAGAAATGGTTTAGTCATCTCTTTAATTCTTTCTAAGTTGCATTAATTCAAAAAACATGATCATCACATATAGGTTTTTTAAAAATAAAGGTTAGTATATGATTCTGTAAGATATTAAGGAATGCACTCTTTTTTTAAATTTTTTTATTAACATATAATGTATTATTTGTTTCAGGGGTACAGGTCTGTGATTCATCAGTCTTACACAATTCACAGTGCTCACCATAGCACATACCCTCCCCAATGAATGCACTCTTTTAGAACTTTATTTTCAATTTTTGTTTGTTGGTTGCCTTTTTGTTATTAGAGCATGTAAGAGTGCTATTACTTTCTTAGTTGTGGAGTAAAGAAAAGCTGCTAATGGTTGTTTTCTAAGAAACACCTCTCTGGTATTTTCCTCCACAACATTTTTCTTGAATCTCAGTTGTGTGTATTTCCAAGTAAGAATCATAGACTTAGCATCTGTGAGAACCCCAAGTAGGTTCCATGTTAAAGAGTTATTTCACTAGTTGTTTTTATTTGACTCTTACATAATATAATTATCCTGTATTATCAGTATTTCCACTGTACAAATTGAAATGCCAGTTGAACCACTGGGCCTCACAGGGAGGGACATGTTTTAGAGTATTCTGTATCGCATCTCAAAAGTTCCAGGATGCTTTTTTGCTAACTTTGAGTAGTAATTTCCTAAATTATAGTTAGGTTCAAGTTATCCTATAAGAAATCAAGATGTTTGTGGCATAATATGTACAATTAAGAATAACTTTTGCTTCATTAAACAATAAATGTATTCATTGGAAAGCTTTTGCTGTTATTACCCGTAGCTTCCTGAAGTTTTGGAGAGCTTTGAAATGAGGCATTGTATGTAAAACGAGCAAACAAAAATCGCTCTTCCCACTAAAGCAAACAAACAACAAAAAATACAGTCTTACCTGACTGTACTTTTTAAAGTTCACTTATGAATTTTTATACTGAGTAGCCAAGAAAATGAAATACTGTTTTTTTTACCCTACCTACAGCTAGAAATTAGGTAAAACAATGAACCCTGTCTTCATTTAAAAAAGGCGGGGGTGGGGTGGGGTGAGCTCTTTACTCAAGGGAAAACACGGGACACTATAGACCCTGTAGAACTGCTCCTGCCAAAATGGAGGAGATTTGTTCTAAACCCAGTGCATTCTCCTTCATCCACAAAGTGCACCAACTGGCCAATTCTCAAATCCTGTGGCCATGTTAACATGAAGAATGAACTGGGGAATTCACTTGTGTGTACGTATGAAGAGAGGTGAAGATGAAATGCACAGGGATCCTTTAACTGGTGTGCACACATATTGCCACTGTGTCTGCCTGCTATATACCATTTCTTCAAGCAATAAGGAATTCTTTTTATATCAATTGCATCTTATGAAATAAATAGGATTCTACTTTCATTCTTCAAACCTCACTCTAGTAAAAATAGCAGTGAAAAGGCCAGTTTTCACCCACCCCCTTGCTGCTGTCTTATTTTTTAAATGTAAATTGGCAAAGGAAAAAAAATATTTTATTTTTGATTGGAAAAAGAATGAGTTTGCCATTTTGATACAATAAAGTAAAGCTTTAAATGAGTTGTGTATCTCATCAAGATTAATCAAGCCTTTCTAATATGCATGGCCCAATCAAAGTTCCTCCTTGGTCTAAATAATTTTAATTAAGCAATTCTACCTTCTGTAGCGGTCATTACCGGGAGATAATTGACTGAATCAGTAATGAAGCATTCGGTGGATGCTAAACAAACAGCAGGGTTAATTATCTGGCAGCGATGTCTGTTAGGGAAGTGTAGTGCTGGCCTTCCAAGTTTCCTAATCCCCTGCAGCACCTCTTAGTAAATTATAATAATCCTCATTCAAATATATTGTGCAACTGCAGTTGCTATGCACCATGCAGGGTCAGATCAAGTGATCGAGAACCTCATTTAAATATAATAATGGTGAAGTGTGCTTTTAAATTAGCCTACTCTTTTAGGCAGCATGTTTCCTTTCTATTATTTAATTGTTCCTTCAATTTGAAATTTTGGAATAACTTTCCAAATTCTGCAGCTTGGTATCAACAGAACTGACAGCAAAGATATATTTTGTTTGGAGACACAGTCTGGAAGGTTTATATGTTGCAATATATAATCCTACAGTTTATCTGATATTTTTATATTCACTCAGCTATTGTTTTTACCCTTCTTCCCATCTTGCCAATAAATCTATTTGCCCTGGGTTATCTGATAGATCAGATTGTTTTCAAGAAGCACACGATTGAATTTTGCATTTAGGTGTATTTTGCAGTTAATTCTATTCACTTAACTTTATGCTTTAAAAAAAGTAATAAAATAATAGTAATTTTGTAAATGCTTTTAGATAGCAAAAAATGGTATTTCAAATTCATATCAAAACAGTTTCTTTTTAAAGATAAGAATGAATATTAATAAAATAATCTTGAGCTAAGATGATTTCCTCCTTAACCTACAGAAATGTCAGAAGTCTTTCTTTTTTGTATTATATTTGCTAAGATTCTGAGCATAATCTTTAAACTATTTTTCCTAGATCACTGGATTCCTCTGTTTTTAAACTTTCCCAACTCTTGTAGAATTTTGGACATTATAATTGAATTCTTATTATCTAAATATACTAAAATGTAACTAGAAGATAACTAAATTTTTATTAGGAGTAGTACAGTCTTTTCCTCTTTTCTCTGAATATAAAAGTCAAAGTAATATATGTACCTTGTAGAAATGTTGAATATAAAAGTAATGGTAGAAATGTATTCATATGGATTACATTTGAAATATTATTTTACTTTAGGTATCTTTTCTTTTGAGAATAAAGTAGGTTAACGCACAGCACCCAACACATAATAAGTCACTGGATGTGCTGATCATCACCAACGTTACTATTGTTATTTACATTCACAAGACAAGAGTCAGAGCACAATGTGAACATTGCAAGGGAGATTATACTTTTAAATTCCATACAGTTCCACAAATTTTCATGTCAAGTATAGACATGAATTACATTAGATTCAGCTAGTTGTGGTAACATTTCCAATGAGCTGATTTCTTGGTGATCTGGAAGCTAAAGGAAACAGTTTTGTTCACAAAAATAAAAAGAGTGCCTATGACTATGGACTTTGCTGGAATCCCTTTGGTAGCCAACTCAGTATGATATAGATTTTTTCCTTTATGGGAATTAAAGAAAAATCAAGAATTTTGAAACAACAGCAAGAAAACTAATCCAAAACTCCACTGCAGAGATGGTACAGCTAGTTTTCTGAATTAGAGATGAATGAAGAAAAATTCTTATAGCTGCAATGAAGCGAAGTCACATGAGATTTAAAAGAGAAGACTTTTCTCCTTTTGAACATGCTTTCTTTTCTAGAGAAAAAAACATTTTCTGTGGCACTTTTTTGCTACTGGCCCATCTTAACCCATATAACTGAACAGGAAATCTGACATAGTAAATAACAACAACGAAATCTTCCAAGATATCTTGGATATTTCTCAGCTGTAATGAAAAGCAAAATATAGCAGAAAGCAGGGGGGAAAGGGGCATTTTTAGTACAGGCTAAATCAAAAGTGTAAATTATATTTTAGTTAAATTTATTTAAAAGGTTTATATGAATAAGATAAACATATTCCTCAAACGTGTATTTTAATTATTTCTTCAATACTTCTTACAGCATTTTGTTTTCTGTCTCTGCCTCTCTTTTTTTAATCGATATATAGCACCATTAATTGTATTCCATGCATGGTGTTCTTAGTTGCAGGACATTAGCCAATGCCTATATCATCTGATTTGGTGATAGTTGACTTCTCTTAACCAAGTTCATTCACATAGATTTTCTCTCAGGAGGAGTGGCAATTTCAATTTAATAAGCGTGAAGAAATACGTATTTTTGCAAGGTAATCTTATCATTTATATATGCATCAAAATTAACAAAAACATGTTGGCCAAACTAGCAGCATACATAGTACATGTTAGAAAATCTAATTTTGAGTTGATTTATAAATTATTTAAAATATATACCCCATTATTAAAAAATAATTTGAGACTTTGTATTCTCTATTTTGATTTTTTTCCAAATACATAATGTTGTTTTAAATTCAACTTCCTACATTTTGCTCCTCAAAAAATCATCCCACACAGAATATCATCTCAGATCACATATATTCTCCATCTTTCCTGTGATTCAATGAGTTGTGAGATCAGCTAAATTAGAGTTATTAGGAGAATTTTGGTTAGAGATGGACTTGGCCATCAATATACATACATTTCTACATATGTCAACATAAAATTTGGGAAAAAGATATTTTGCAGATATTTTGAAGAACATCTATATAGTTCAAGTTCTCAAATCTATCCACTTGGAAAACGAGCAGAATTAGTCCATAAATAATCAAATCAAATCATTTTAATAATTTTTAAATATATTAATATTCAAATAAACATAATTATATTAAATAATAGTATTTAAACAAATATAATTATTTAAATGTTAAATTCTTAATAATAAGAAGAATTCTTAAAAGGATCAAAATTAATAGGGATATAGGAATTCCAGCCACACAAATCAAACTAATAAAATTTGAAGTGCAGAAAATCACATTTTACACAATAAAACCATGGAAAACACAGGTTTTCATGGTATCCCATTTGACTAGATCCCCAGCCCCATCCTGGGTCGTATGTGGCACTAGGAGAAATCTCTTGCAGGGTTTCTTTATCTGGAGACTGGTGAGTGAGTCTCAAGCCAAACGGAAGGAAAACTATAATTTTCTCTGAGTAACTTCAGGGAAGAAGACAACCACTCAACAATTACACCAAGTTACACAACAAGGAAAAGATGGAGAATGCAGGACATAAAAAGACTTAAAAGTGTCTTATCTCTATGAGGCTAATTCCAGATACTTGATGGTGGCCAGACTTATGTCGCTCCAGATTGCATACTCTATTTAGAAGCCTCCATTTTTGATAGTCATTTTATGTGCTTAATAAGTCTCTGTGAAACAAAATGAGTTAAAATGTTGAAACATACCTAATATTTTAGAGGCCAAATAAAAAAGATGAAACAAAATTTTTTAAATGTACCTACTTTGGAAAGAGAATTACCAAGTCAAACTACCCATATTCATGGAAGTGATGAGACAATGGTTGAAACTTGTCTGTTTTCACTACGTAGATGCATGTTTCCATCTGTGGTCTCCAAATCAGAATTTTAAGAAATGCTCAAAATTGGACTCATTTATGTGGACCACTGTGCCACAGGCACACTCATACACACACACACATACACACACACACACTCTCAAGTGCAATGCAAAAGCATTGTTTCCAAATGTCTGCACTTGATCAGTGCTTCAGAATACATATCTGCTAGAAAAATCTCACTGGTTTTAATCCCAAGAAAATGACAAATCTTGGGTGCCTGGGTGGCTCAGTTGTTTAAGCGACTGCCTTCGGCTCAGGTCATGATCCTGGAGTCCCTGGATCAAGTCCTGCATCGGGCTCCCTGCTCGGCAGGGAGTCTGCTTCTCCCTCTGACCCTCCCCACTCTCATGTGCTCTCTCTCATTCTCTCTCTCAAATAAATAAATAAGATCTTAAAAAAAAAAAAATGCGAAAACTTTAGTGAGATCTCCCTAGTCCAGCCTCAGGAGGTCCCCTCTCAAGGCTTTTCTGTGCTACTCTCTTAAGAACTTCTGTCATGTTGGGGCGCCTGGGTGGCTCAGTTGGTTAAGCGACTGCCTTCGGCTCAGGTCATGATCCTGGAGTCCCGGGATCGAGTCCCGCATCGGGCTCCCTGTTTGGCAGGGAGTCTGCTTCTCCCTCTGACCCTCCTCCCTCTCATGCTCTCTGTCTCTCATTCTCTCTCTCTCTCAAATAAATAAATAAAATCTTTAAAAAAAAAAAAAAAAAAAGAAAATGACAAATCTTGATAAACCTAGCCAAAGCAAATATACTTATTACCCGTGTCCATGTTTTGTAATGCACTTTTGATAAAAATTAATGTATTTTTCTCTTGTTCTAAATACAGAGGCAAAGAAAATACTTTCAAGGAACCCAAACGCATTATTGTACAAAAATAGATGTAATTTACTTTTCTACATATTCTTTCAGTCTTTTAGCCATTTTATAGATATTTAGAATCTCTTTTAAATTTAATTCTAGAAGAGAAAGTCAGTTTTCGGTTTTGATTCCAAAGTTTCATGTTATTCATACTACCTCATTGAGTTATTTGAAAGTTTTCCTCCCCTACCCTGAATTCAATAAAAAGGATAAATAGTTCCCAGAAAAAGTTATTTTTTTAAGTGACTGCCGACTGACCATGAACTGGACCCTGGCAGTCAGACGCTCCTTATCTCTTCCCCTCTTCTTGCCTTCCCCATTTTGAGACTACTCCAAGGACATAGCCTTGACATAGTGATGTTGTATTTAGAACACCTGCACCACGGTATACATGACTGACCCCAGTTAAGGTCTCTTTATAAATGTTTAAGATTTGTCAGGCAGTTGCAAAGATTCATTTGTTTTGCTGCCACCCAAGACAAACATTGTGTATAATTTCCCTTTGCTTATTAAAACTGCCACCTACCAACCTGGACAGGCCTGCTTCTTTCTTTGCTCTCTCCTTGCACTCACGCCTGGGGCTAGTTTCAGATTCCACCTGGGATGCTCCTGAGGGGGTTGTGAACTAACAGTAATGTGAGAAACACAAATTAAAAAACAAAAACAAAAAAGGTTTCAGAGGAAGACAAATACCATATGATTCACTCATATGTGGAATTTAAAAAACAAAACGAATATAGAGGGTAAAAAAGAGAGGCAAACCAAGAAACAGTCTCTTAACTAGTAGAGAATAAACTGAGGGTTAAGAGGGAAGGGGGGCAGCAGGTTGGGTTAAATGGGTGATGGGGATTAAGGAGGACACTTGTTGTGAATGAGCCCTGGGTGTTATATGTAAGTGATGAATCACTAAATTCTATACCTGAAACTATACCTGAAACATGTTAACTAACTGGAATATAAATAAAAACTTGAAACACAAAAATAATAAAATAAATAAAATAAAATAAAATAAAATAAAATATTTTTTAAAAGTTTTAAAAACAAATTTAGCCTTTTAATATTTTAAGGAAAGGGAATTTATCTTTCCTCTTTTTTTGATAGCTGCAAGGAAATTGCAAATATTTGCTTTATTATTTCTCTGCTGTGTAAAAGTTACTTTATGTTTTCTCCTGTATCTGTTCTTGTAATACATAAACTATGAGTTATGCAGTTATAAATGTGTCAAATAAAGAATTAATATTTTCTAAGTAAAATTATAGTGTGAAGGTTATATTGATTAGCTGTAATTTTCATTATACTTTTTTCTCTGTCCTGGCTAGTTATGATCTGGCTAACACTAGAGATAGTCCAAAATCATTACAATTAATACAGTTTTAGAAAGCATATTATAAACCAAGTTCTTTTCATTCAAATGTGTGTTTGTATTACATTTTTTATTTGAACATCTCAATTGTTTAGTTTATTCCTAAATATTATTTTCATACATACTATGTGCCGCTAGCTGGTGATACAGAAATTACTGAAATACCTAGTCTTAAATACATTATGATACAGTGGAGAAAGTAAGACCAATATTATAAAAAGATTTGAAAAGTGTTTATTTATTTTTAAAAATATTTTATTTATTTATTTATTTTAGAGAGAGAGAGAAAGAGTGTGAGGGGCTTGGGGAGGACTGGAGGGAGAGAGACAGACAGACTCTGTGCAGCGCACAGAGCCCAATGCAGGGTTTGATGCAGGGCTCCTTTCAGGGCTCAACCTCAGGACCCTGAGATCATGACCTGAGCCAAAATCAAGAGTCAGATGCTTAACCAACTGAGACACCCAGGCGCCCCACTGAGAAGTGTTTAAATCAGAGTATGCTTAAGTGTGCTGGAGTAGTACAGAAGCATGATTAACCCAGAGTGGCAAGTGGGGGTTGAGAAGATAGGCACAATCTTCTTTTTTTTTTTTTTTAAAGATTTTATTTATTTATTTGAGAGAGAGAGAATGAGAGACAGAGAACATGAGAGGGAGGAGGGTCAGAGGGAGAAGCAGACTCCCTGCCAAACAGGGAGCCCGATGCGGGACTTGATCCCGGGACTCCAGGATCATGACCTGAGCCGAAGGCAGTCGCTTAACCAACTGAGCCACCCAGGCGCCCCAATAGAGGCACAATCTTCTTATTAAAGAAGCTTACATCTGCTTGTGATTAGAGAAAGCAGAAGTTGATTGTAAGGATGTTAATCAAGGATTTATCAGGCAACTTACACTATAGATACAAAGATATGAAATAAAAGAGTAAAAGAGCATATTCTGGGACTGCATGTAGGTTGATACAGTTGGCACATAGGAGAGAGCGGGGAATTTTTTTTTCATTGAAAATGGAGCAATAAATATGGGCAAGATCATCAAAAGTTCTGTAAGTGACTTTAAGTTTGGACTTAAAGGATAACCACGTTCTTTTATTCTATCAGCCTGAGAGATGTAGCGGCTTACTGCTGTTATTTATCTCTGCGTTGGCTCACTGCTTGCTTGCTTGTTTGATTTGGAAGGTTTTTGACACTTACAACATGAATGTAAGTAGCTTTGTATTTTACATTTCCTCTATTGGACCACGGGCATGGACTCTGTTTTACTGACTCAGCACTGACCAGTATAGACTATTAATCATAGTGTCACTATGAACATTCTTGTGCATGCTTCCTGGTGCACATCTGAAAAAGTTTACTAAGGCTGCGTGTAACTATTAAGTACTTAAAATGTTGTTGTTACAATTTGGGCGTGCTCTAAGTATAAAATAGACACTTGACTTTTGAAGACAGTACAAAAAATAAAGAATAGTAATTATCCCATAAATAATTTTATACTGATCACATGTTAAAATAATATTTTAGATATATTGAGCAAAAACTACATTATTAAAGTTTTGTATCACATATTATTATTTTTTAATATGGCTACGAGAAAATTTAAATCTACATATCGGGCTTGCCTTTTCCTATTTGATAGAGTTGCTCTAAGGTGTATGACTAAGCGTGGAGAGTCCCGTACCTTCATCCATCTTCATCTTTACTAGAACATGTCAAATGGTTTTCCAAAGTGGTTGTAACATTTTACACTTTCATCAGCAGTGCATAAGAGTTCCAAATTGCTTCACATCCTTCCTCAGAGTTTCTATTTCATTCTTTTTATGCGGTCACTAGTGACTTTGTACCTTTTCATGTTTGTTAGTTTAACTAGTATTTTTGTATAGCATCTTCTGTTAACATTCTACATTTCTACAAATATTGACAAGTGAATATTTGTAGATCATGGAGCCCTCCAGAGGAAGGCTAATTTTTATTTATTTTTTTTTATATTATGTAGTCATTTTTTTCTAACTACCTGGTGAATCTCCCAAAACATTAAACATATGAATATTCAAAGAGCATGAAAATAGGAACCTCAAATATTTTACTCAGATTTAGATGGTTTTAGATTTATATTGGCACAGACCATGCCTCCAAACTTGATAGATGTATTTGAAACCGGTCTGGGAAGTTTTTACTTTTTAAAGAAAAATGTTAATCTTTTTACTCATATAAATGTAAAGAATGAATTCCTCTCCACAGCCAAAGCTTTAAAACCTACTGTGTACAGCCAGAGTGCTATGTCACCTGTCTCAGGGCTTTAGAGACAAGGAGCAGATGTTTGTTGGAGAGCTTGTTTTATAGCAAATCTTTGTTTCAAGGTGATGAA
This sequence comes from Mirounga angustirostris, assembly GCF_029215605.1. Lineage (NCBI taxonomy): Eukaryota > Metazoa > Chordata > Mammalia > Carnivora > Phocidae > Mirounga > Mirounga angustirostris. Next base: position 49,917,065 of record NW_026991709.1, on the reverse strand, counting down.
TCTCTTATGAAGAAAACAAAGCAATTTGGATATATTTACAATCGAAAGAAGTGCTTACAATTTAAAGCTGTCAGCAAATTATCCTTCACACTCATCATAAATTCAATTTATTGAAATTCACCTTGTGATCATTTTCAGGCTTTTATAATCACAAATTGAACAGAGCATTCAAACCAATGGTAGAGTCTGTAAAAGAGAGGCAGATCCAATCATAAATCCTTTGCTCCGAAACTTGCATTCAGCCTAATGCTCTCTGTGATGCTCCATTTCTTGGCAGCACATAAATGGATGTAGTTTTTACTCTTGATGCTGGTCTGGTAGGTAAGCATATAAGAGACTGGGAAGAAGAGCAGTCATCATGAAAGTCTGAGAAAACCAAAGTTTTAAAACGTTTCCTATGAGCAAAAGTGAAATGGGTAGAATGAAATGCGTATGTTTGTGGACATGTGAGCCATGAAAACAGTAAGTAAATATAAGTATTAGAAGAAACATGTTTTTCAACTTTCATCTATGCCAATTTGAACATTCTTAAGTATTAAAACATTGAGACTGTATGAACATTATTAATTTTCACTTATAATTTGTTGAGTTGTGCTAGACACAAAGTAATAAGATAACAAAATATAAATTCTAGGTTCCTAGTTTTAAAAATGAGAAAAAAATATATCAAAACTAAAAGCACGGGCTTAAGATATTAGACTTTCAATATTGTCTATAAATCATTCGACACTGTTATGAGATGGGAATTTAGCAGTTACAATAAGTAAACAGACTAAATTTAACATCAATATCTCCATAAAAGAAATGTCTTTCTGTATATTTTTAGAACCTTTAAAGAGAGAAAGTTATGTAATAACAAATGATTAAAATAGTTATAACAGATTAATATAATTTATAGAAACACAATCTCTTCTTTTAATCCAATTACTCTCTTCCTTGAGCTTGGACAGACTTTTCAGCATAAAACACTATGTACATACCATTATTATAGCTTATTTGTCTCAAACCTGTGCCTTCTGCCAGCCAGTGAGTTCCCTACAGAAGGGACAGTGTCAGAACTCAGTTCATATATACTAGAAGCCTAGAAAATTAAATGACAAAATTAATGAATAAGTGAACAAACTTTCAGTTATAAAATTAATAATTTATGGGGATCTAATGGACAACACGGTGAATGCAGTTAACATTGTATACTTGAAATTTGCTAAGAGAATAGAATAATAAATGTCCTCACCAAACACACACACACACACACACACAAAGGTAACTATGTGAGGTGATGGATGTGTTAACTAATTTTATTGTGATAATCATTTCACAATATATACGTATATCAAATCATGTTGTTAAGTATAAATATAATAATATGTAATATGTATTTATAAATTACATATAATAATATATTTACATATAACAAATTATATATAACATATTTGCATGTAATATATAATGTAATATATAACATTTATGCATAAAATGAAACATCACATTGAAATTCATAAAATCAGTGATCTGTTCTTTCAGATCCCATTTTAAATTGCTGCACATTCTTTTATTTTACTCATATTTTTGCATAGAGCTTTTACTCCTAGCCATGGCATGAACAAAGAAGCTTTTTATAGGACTTAATCTGGCTCCCAGCACAATATTGAAGGTATTAAAAATATTTGGCTTTTGGGCCCCTGGGTGGCTCAGTCTGTTAAGCATCTGCCTTCAGCTCAGGTCATGATCCCAGGGTCCTGGAATATTTAAAAAAAAATATTTGGCTTTCAAAAGCATGGGAAAATAAAAGAAATTAAATGACATCCTGCAGGAGAGACTATCTAAGGAAATAAAAAATGCAGTGGGGGCGCCTGGGTGGCTCAGCTGGTGAAGCGTCAGACTCTTGATTTCAGCTCAGGTTATGATATCAGGGTCCTGAGATTGAGCCGCGTAGGGCTCTGCACTGGGCATGGAGCCTGCTTAAGATTTTCTCTCCCTATACAAAAAAAAAAAGAAGATTCTCTCTCCCTCTCCCTCTGCCCCTTCCTTCCCCTGCTCTTGCTCACTCACTCTTTCTAAAAAAAAAAAAAAAAGAGCAGTGAAAATAAGTCAGAAATGAAGTGATATTTCTCTTAGATTTGGTGGGAAGAAAATAATGATGTGGATTACTTTGATTAGTGGAGATTTGTTATAGTGCATTATATTTACAAAACTATAAATGAAGATACATATTCTGACCATAGTATTGCTCAGTCAGTATAAAACATGTCAGAATGATAACTTAGTTTCCACTGGTATAAGAATTGACCCAGAATTACACACATGCTCAAGTAGAATAGTGGAATACAAAATTTTGTTTTCTCTTCCTTAAGTGTAGCACTGGAGGATGTGTCAGATAAACTGATTGTAGGAGGAAGCGATTAGAGGAAAACATCTCTATTAAAATTCTGAAAAGAATTAAAATTGTGATTTAGATTTCATTTAAAAGATTGCTTCTGCAATCTGTCTTTGAATTTGTGCACATTACCCTTAATATATTTCAGATTCTAAATAGCTAGATAAATGGGAAATTTCCATAATGCTTCCCCTTCCCATATCTATTTTTTTATTTTTATTGCAAATTTAGATAGCAATTTAGAAAAATATTTTTCCATAACTATTGGCAACCAGTTTGGGGATTAAAACAAGCACTAAAATAAATAAAGTTTTTGCCTGAGTTTAGTCCTGCATTGCTTCAAATGCCCAGGAACTAGTTCCTCCCATGCTCACAATGTCATCAGCTTTCTAAGGGTTGTATATCTAATGGTGCTTATCTTCAATAGCAGCATTGCAGGAAATGAATATATATGACAATTTGGGTGCTAATTCACCCTTTAAAGTTGTATTTAATACTGAAAATATTTCAACAGATTTCATTCACCCTCACAAACTCCATGAATTAGATAAACAAATAGAAATAAGTAAAAATACTAACACTCAGCTCCTATTGGGTTTAGAAAAGAAGTAAAAGTAATTTTGGGGGCACCTGGGTGGCTCAGTCGTTAAGCGTCTGCCTTCAGCTCAGGTCATGATCCCAGGGTCCTGGGATCGAGCCCCGCATCGGGCTCCCTGCTTGGCGGGAAGCCTGCTTCTCCCTCTCCCGGTCCCCCTGCTTGTGTTCCTTCTCTTGCTGTGTCTCTCTCTGTCAAATAAATAAATAAAATCTAAAAAAAAAAAAAAAGAAAAGAAGTAAAAGTAATTTTTGTTTCACAAAAGAAAAAGAAAAAGTATTGTTCTCAAGTTGAAATCAGAAAACAAACAAAAAGAAACAGGCCATAAAGGAAAATTTATTTTTGTGTTTCTATGAGGTATTGTCCATAAGTTCAGCCATGATAACTTGAAACTTTTTAAGCAACACAGCCCAATTTAAAGAATAGTTTTCTCTGGGATCTGTGTGTTTTATCAAAATCATCAAGCTTCCTTATTCTTTCCTTTACTGTGTTCAGTCTACAGATGTGCCCATAAAATGCATTTTTCATTTTGTGATTGTGCTTTTGATTCTTACTATTTCCTTTGAGTCTTCCAGAGAGTCTCCATATCTGTATCATTGACCATCTGTTCTTGCATGTTGTGTGCATTATTACCACCATGGCCACTAAAATATTAATCAGTTATTTTAAATTCCTTGTCTGATAACTCCAACATTTGCATCATAACAGTCTTGTGTTGATGCCTACTTTTTTTCAGATTGTGTTTCTTCTTACCTTTTAGCATGCCTTGTACTTTTTTTTTGTTATTGTTGTTAAAAGTTAGATATCATTTATTGGGTTTAGGAACTGAGGTAAATATACAGCTAATGTAAGGTATTTTGTCAATCTGACGAGGAGTCAGTCTGTGTTAAATACTGTATGTAGCTGTAGGTGCAAAGAAGCTAGAAATTCTGCTAGTGTTCTTCCTCTTGTGTCCCCCGTTATCTTTGGGCTTCCCTAAAGACTCCTTTTTAGATGGAGTCTCTGTTTTGCTGTGCTTTCAGCTGTAGTTCAGAGTTACATTGGAGCCCTGTTTATGTGGTGATAAATATGAGGGAGGAGAATCATTCTGTAATCTTATGATTAAATCTTAGACTTTTAGTGGGCCTGTGGCTGTTTCTTAGTTTCTCCCACAAGAAGGTTAATTATGTAAAACTTGGAAATAAACACAATAAATTACTGGTTCGGCCTTGATTCTTTTACTCAGAGCAGAGTTTAATGTGTAGATTTTGTCTGGTAAAGATGCAAATCACCCCAGTGATTGCGGTCTTTGGGGTCCCTTAGTCAATAATCAGCTTTATATTTCAGCCACTATGGTTTTACCAACATTACTTTATTAAATTATCTATATATACATAGCTTTTAAAATACCCTTGAGATTAGTCTAACATATACCTGGTTCAATTATTAATTAATGGGTTAATTAAAATCTGAGAAGTGTTCATATATATATATTTGTTTTTTACCTCTTTTGAAAATTATACTTTTATAAGTTAAAGAAAACCTAAAGAAATTACATATAGACAAAATACCAACCACATTTTCTGACATAAGCACAAATAAAACCTATATGGAACTACAAAAATAATACACTCCCCTAAATAACTCTCTTGTTAAATAAGAAATTAAATGGCATGTTACAGACTATTCTGAAAATAAAAAAACAGCATTATACAAAATAAGGGGTGCAATCCAATCATTTGTTATAGAAAACTACATATATTAAGTGCTTATAAGAAGAAAGACAACTTAAAGGAACTAAAAGGTCAATTTGATCATCAAATAAACATAAGAAAAGAGAGAAAATAAATAAGACATTTATACAAAATAACAAAATTTAATATTTATATAAATTCAAAAGACTAAACACATAAAAAACAAACACCAATAATATTTTGTGAAGTATGATTATTAAATAAAAGAGAAGTGAAATATAAGATTAGTAACAAGAAAAAGGCTATAACAATATGCATATAATTTGGGGGAAGAATGTAAAACTTTTAATAGTATATTAGATTACTCACAATGCTAATATAATTTAAATATTAATAGCATGTATTTCTTCCAAAGAAATATACTGTAAAACTGATTTCAAAATTGATGGAAAATGTACCAAAAAAAAAGGAAAGAAAAGGGCATTTGAACAAAGAAATGTTGCTCTAGACAGAATAACGGTTAAGGAAAGCCTCTCTAAAATGATAATATTAAAGCAGAGATCTGGATGAAAAGAGAAAATGAGCTGCTCAAATACAGCTGGAGATAAAATTTATAGGTAGAGGTAAGAGCAATTGCAGACAGTAAAACAGAATGACTTGACATATTTAAGAAATAACAAAAAGGACATTATGGCTTGAGTGAAGTGAATAAAAAACAGAGGGCTAGGTATAATGCCATTATAGATTTGAAATTTAACACCATAACTGTTGCACAAATTAATTTTGTGTAATTATCTTTAGAAAAATCCCCTGCTAAATGATTATAAATCTTTAAAATAACTAATTCTGAAGTTATTTCAACATTTCCATGTTATAGAAAAAAGTGAAAACCTATAATAATGAAAAAGATACTACAGAAATATAATTTGTTAATATTTATGTGGATATTAAGTACAACTTTAGAAACTAAGCTAACAAAAATATTTAAAAGCTATGGAAATTTATTTAAGAGAGTGAACTATTTATTATTAAAGATTAGGAAATATGTTAGTATAATCCATGGGCAATAGTAAGTCGAAGAAAAACTAAACCATCTCAAGACCTAAAAAAGTATTAGATAAAATTTAGAATATGTTCATCTTAGAACTAACAACAAAAGCTGGTAAAGTGGGCGTTAATAACACCCATTTAAAAAAATACAATAAAATCCGCCTAAAACTATCAGTCAACATTTTTCTTTGTAGTACATACCTAAAAACATTTCCATTATTATCAGAAACAAAGAAATTTTCCACTATGCCTCCTGACAGTCACATTATTTGACAATTCTAGTCAATATGACATCTAGTAAAAACATAGGTATTACTTCTAAAAAGGAAAATAATTATTCTTTGCTGGTGATACAGTTGACAACTTGTACTACCAGATATATTATGAAAATTTAGTAAGGTAGTTAGACATAAATACACACAATTTTCTCTACCCTGTAAGTGAAAAACTATGTCTTTGAGAATCTAATGGAGAAAACATGCCATTTCCAATAGAAAAAAAAAAAACAAAAAACTCTAGAAATTATGAAGGAAAGCATAGAACCTATATAAGTTATAAAATGTATGTCATACACACACCAAGACATATTATAATTAAATATGCAAAATATAATGATTTTTTTCCACTCAAGGAGTAGAAAGGAGAGGCCAAAAATGGCAGTATAAGGTAGGAAACTAGGAGTAAAAATGAATATTTCTGTAAAATATAAGTCAAGGAATTCACAAAAAAAGGATATAAAATAATAACATACACCTAAAACATGGGAAGAGTAAGAAAAAAAAAATGGGTTCAAACATAAATGACCATCAACTTAATAAAAACTGCTATAGGCAGAAGAAGTTATATACAAACATAATGATAACCACAAATCAAAAACTACTAATAAATATGTAAAAAATGAAGAGAAAAAATACAAATATATCACTAAGGAAAATCAACAAAACATGAGAGAAAGACAAGAAAGGTTCAGAAAAAACTTTCAGAAACAAGAAAACAGGTAATAAAATGGCAATAAATACATATCGATCAATAATTACTTTGAATGTAAATGGACTAAACACTCCAATCAAAAGACATAGGGTGACAGAATGGATTAAAAAAGAAAAAAAAGCAAGTTTCATTATATGATGCCTACTCATTTTATACTTAAGGACACCTATAGATTGAAAGTGACATCCCTGCCATGTTCCTGACCTTAGGGGGAAGCTCTCTCTTAGTACTCTGAATATATCATGCCAGTCCTTTCTGGCCTGACAGGTCTCTGTGGATAGGTCTGTTGCCAATCTACCATTGTAGGTTACATATCTCTTGTCCCGAGCTGCTTTCAGGATTTTCTCTTTGTCTCTGAGATTCGTAAGTTTTACTATTAGATGTCGGGGTGTTGACCTATTTTTATTGATTTTGAGAGGGGTTCTCTGTGCTTCCTGGATTTTGATGCCTGTTTCCTTCCCCAAATTAGGGAAGTTCTCTGCTATAATTTGCTCCATTTCCCTCTGCCCCTCTCTCTCTTTCTTCTTCTTCTAGGATCCCAATTATTCTAATGTTGTTTCATCTTATGGTATCGCTTATCTCTCAAATTCTGCCCTCGTGATCCAGTAGTTGTTTATCTCTCTTTTTCTCAGCTTCTTTATTTTCCATCATTTGGTCTTCTATATCACTGATTCTCTCATTGTCTCATTTATCCTAGCAGTTAGTGCCCCCATATTTGATTGCACCTCATTAATAGCCTTTTTGATTTCTACTTGGTTAGATTTTAGCTCTTTTACTTCTCCAGAAAGGGTTTCTCTAATAACTTCCATGCTTTTTTCAAACCCAGCTAGTATCTTTAAAGTGATGATTCTGCACTTGATCTGACATCGTTCTATGGTCCGTATTGAATAGGTCCCTGTCGGTAGTACCCAGTCGGTACTACCTCTTGTTCTTTTTGTTGAGGTGATTTTTTCCATCTTGTCATTTTGTCCAGAGGAGAAAAGATTAATGAGAGAACAAAATGCTAACAGGGTAACAATGTTCCTAGAAAATATACTCTAAACAAATCAGAAAAGACCTGAAGCAGTGGGAAAAGAAAGGGAAAGAGAGAAAAAAGAAAAAGATAAAGATAAAGATAAAAACAAACAAAAACAGAACAAAACAAAAAAACAGAATGTGATCAAATATGATCAGGCTGGTATATAGATCAGTGCCACACACTAGATTTTGGGTGTATTTTGGTCTGTTAGAGGAAAGTACCTCCCCAAATTTTAAAGATGGAAAAACTTATATATGTACAAAAATAAGGGTTGATATGATGAAGGGATGGAATATGACTGTAAAGATGGAAATGATAAAAAAAATTATAAAAGGAATTGATAAGAAGTTGTTTGAAAAAAGATAGAAGAGGATTTAAAAAAAAAGAAAAAAAAAGGGAGAGAATGTGATCAGGCAGGGGAGTAAAAAAAACCATACACTAGAGATTTAGGGTATATTTTGATCTGTTAGAAGAAACTATCTCAAAATTTTAAAGAGAGAACAACTTATATATATATATATATGTATGTATGTATATGCCAAAAATACGGGTAACTACTATGAAGGGATAGAATAGGACTCTAAAAATGAAAAATAAATTTTTTTTTTTTAAAAAGGGATTGATAAAATGTTGGTTGAGAAAGGGAAAAAGAAAAATTCAAAAAATAAAAATAAAAAAGACAGTTAAAAAAATTAACTTTGAAAGACTAAAGAATCATGGTAAAAAAGCCGTGAATTCTATGTGCAGTAGTCCCCTAGCGCTGGAGTTCTGCCGTTCTCATTGATCGGTAAACTTGGTCTTGGCTGGCTGTTCTCGCTGATCTTCTGGGGAGGGACCTGTTGCCGTGGTTTCCAAATGTCTCTGCCGGAGGCGGAATTGCCCCGCCCTTGCCCGGTCCGGGCTAAGTAATCTGCTCAAGTTTGCTCTCTGGAGCTTTTGTTCCCTGGAAGCTTTCTGTACAGCTTTGGAGGACAAGAGTGAAAATGGCGGCCTCCCAATCTCTGCCCTGGAGGAGCCGAGAACTCGGGGCCCCGCTCCTCAGTGAGCCCCCAGAGAAAAGCTGTCAGTCACTCCCGTCTCCCCGGTCTCCGGCCGCACTCCGTGCTCACCCGGCCTGTGACAGCGCATTTCTATCTCTGGCACCCGACCCCGGGTGGAGTCTCCAAACCCAGCAGATCCCTGCGGTGCACTCCCGCGCGGCTCCTCCTGGGGAAGAAGGTGAGTCTCCCCGGATCTGCCGCTTGTTGGGTCCCTGCTGGAGGAGCAGGGGCCCGACTGTGCCGCGGATCACGGTTTATGGCGACCCTGAGCTGAGAGCCCGCGCCTGGGCTCCGTCTCTGCCGCCGGCTTCCCTGCTCCGATACCTGGGAGCTCTGCCACACTCAGGCACCCCCGGTCTTTCTGTGACCCCGAGGGTCCTGAGACCACACTGTCCCGGATGGTTCCACCCCCCGCTTAGCCACCCGAGTGACGTCCCTCGGTGGAGCAGACTTTTAAAAGTTCCGATTTTGTGCTCCGCGGCTCTATCACTTGCCAGAAGCGGCCGACGGAGGCCCCTCCCCCGCCATCTATCCTCCCGAATATTGCCTCAGATTCACTTCTCCGCACGTCCTACCTTCCAGAAAGTGGTCGCTTTTCTGATGAGAGAGTTGTTGCTATTCCTTTCTTCGATCTCCTGTTGAGTTTGTAGGTGTTCAGAATGGTTTGATCCCTATCCAGCTGAATTCCTGAGAGGAGACGAAATCCAGGTCTCCTACTCATCCACCATCTTGCTCCGCCGAAATCTCCAGAACCAGTTTTAAGTTGGTGAAATGTGATCCAGGGCACTGAAGAGCAAGCAAGTAGTTACCTGACCTCACGTCCTCATTGTCATTTATATTTGTCTTCCCTTTCCTCTTCATTTTTTTTCCTCTTTCCTTTGCTGTTCTTTTGTTTCCCTGCCCATCTTTTTTTTTTTTTTATGAATCTGTCTACTCTAAGTTATTGATAGGCTTTTTATAGTTTGGTATTAAATATAACTTGCCCTGCCTCAGAGAATGCCAGTTAACTCACTTGGGACTTAAAACCTTAATGTCATGACTTTCCGTTTGACTTATAATGATTAAAATGTTTATTAGCCCAATCAGAAATAAACTAATGGTAAACATTTTAGCTGATATATAACTGTTGAAAGAAAGCAAGCTTCTTAATATCCAAATTCAATATAAGATGTGATATTACCCACCCTAATATATGTATTGATATTGGTAGTGCAAAAATATAATTTTGGCTTAAGTTCATGAAGACAGGTGTGTTGTGTGTGTGTGTGTATGTGTGTGTTGCACATATTTATAGGTTTGCACATAGGAACCTTTTATAATCAATAAGGCAGAAGGGGGCTCCCTTATATAGAGATTAAGGTAATTTAGGCTCATCTGCAGTAAGTAGGGCCTATTGAATAGCAAACGTTAAAGTATGAAGATTCTTGTTCAAATATACATTATTTCTCTCACAGCCACTGAAAATACAATGGAGTGTCCTATTTCTTTTCTCATGCCAATCACGATAGGAAAGATATTGTATTCAATTTAAATAGTATTTAACATGTCGTCTGAGTGAAAAACTTTTAGAAGTTGACTCAATATAGCAGTTGCTTGTGGTGACACATTAATTGTGTTGGGTTCCATTTATGGGGTGTTCCAACAACAAAGCTTGTTAATGGTGATCTGGAGACAATTTTCCTGTTCCATTTTTCCTTTTAGAGATAGATGAGGGTGTTAGATAACAAGGCTTTCATTGTTTTGAGAAAATTTTGCAGTTTGCTCTTAGAAAGCAATAATTTTAGAAATAGGAGAAATTCCTATAGATATGCAAAGTAAATATTGTAGAAAGCAAGTTTAAAAAATTGAAACAATTTAAGCTTTTACTTGAATCTTTATGTTTTCTTACTATTTTACATCATGCTGAATAATTTACTAACTTATAGTTCAAAGTCAGCTTAATAAGCTCTGATATTTTATAACTACAGCTATAATTCATTCAGTGTCAAACCATAATCTACACATTAGTTTTTAAAACATGGAATTTATAAAAACCTTACCAAAATTTAGTTTATCTACTTTATTATATTTATTTCATTTTTTTAATTTAACTTTTTAAAAAATATTTTAAGGATTTTATTTATTTATTAGAGGGAGAGCATGAGTGAGGGAAGGGGCAGAGGGAGAGGAACAAGCAGACTCCCCACTGAGTGCAGAGCCTGGCACGGGGCTTGATCTCAGGACCCCAAGATGAGACATGACCTGAACTGAAATCAGACACTTAAGCAACTGAGCCACCCAGGTGCCCTTAATTTAGCATTTTAGCATAAGGCTTTGGGATGCTGACAAGTAAAGTATTTCACTGTAAAACACGTACAAAGTGGATAATTCAAAGTACACTAATATAATAGATACAAACTTAATAAAAAGTGAGATAAAACAAAAAATAGATAACACGTAGTAATTTGGATTATATTTTGTCAAAGATTATTTATAGCAGTTGTTTATTTATTTGACCATCAGTTTATTTAACATTAGCTGGTTAGTAAAAGTCCATGGGGTAAAGTAAACAAGGAACAGGCTTAAGAATTAGATAAAATCTCACAAAAATTCTATTTACTAATCTAGAAAAGAGTGGGTTATTCCTTAGACCATACACATGATAACTGACTGTGTTGGCTTGTCTCTAAGAGCCAGCACTCTGAGCTCCCCTTCTCTCCCTGGCTCTATGCCTAGAGGATAGAGCCCAGTATAGAGAGCTCTTCATCTCCTTGATGGTCACAGTCTAGATCTCACCTCTTTGGGAATTAGGTGATTTAGAATATAACATTCAGAGCTAAGGGAAATTGAAATTATTCAGAGCAGATCAGTCATTTGTGGAATATATGTGGAGATATAAAAATATATAATATATAGAATTAGTATCTTAAACACCAAAAACAATTCTAACACAGTGATCAAGCATGTAATTCATATAATAACTAAAATCAAAGCTTAGGAAATAATAATGTAGACTATAAAGAGTAATAGAGCAAAATGGTAATGAGAAAAATATGGAAGGATTTTGTGTTTTGGAGGTATTGAGTCTTGCATCTGCTTTTGGTCAGGATAGAGTATTTTCATTAAACTAAAATGAAAGGGAATATTATATGGTCCATTTTTATGTTGCAACGTGCCAGCTCAGAGTGCTATATACTGAAGTTCTCAGACTATGAGGATATATAAAAGCATACTCTTGATTTGTCATATGAACTTGTAATTTGTGTTATAAAAGTATCTACTCTCAAATCAAAGGAAGACATGTTGCAATGAAGAAGGATAATTAGGGAGCTTGAGCTTTTTTTTTTTTTTCTGTGACTTTTTTTTTTTATTATGTTATGTTAATCACCATACATTACATCATTAGTTTTTGATGTAGTGTTCCATGATTCATTGTTTGCGTATAACACCCAGTGTTCCATTCAGTACGTGCCCTCTTTAATACCCATCACCAGGCTAACCCATTCCCCCACCCCCCTTCCCTCTAGAACCCTCAGTTTGTTTTTCAGAGTCTATCATCTCTTGAGCTTGAGCTTTTTGAAAAGCATCATGAGTTAAGCACATAGGTTCTGATCCAACTACCCGGTTCAAATTTCTGTCCACTATTCACTACATTTGTGTCCTGATTACACATAAGATAATTTAGATAATTTGAATTCAGATTATAATTTCAGATCCTTTGGATTCCTTTAGGGAGAAAGACTTTCATGACATTACACACCTCACCCTCCCCAATTTGGCAACTTCCAGATTTACTGTATCTTTTAAGATACATTATATCATCATCCCAGCCAGTAGTGACCTCTCATTCATTTGAATTCCCTTTTCACTCTTTCCTTCTACATTTCTCGTGAAATGTACAATATACCACTCCCTAGTGTAATTATGTATACAGATAAGATATCTCCCTTTTAGTCTGTAAGATCCTTGAGAGCAGTAATTGTGGTTAATTTGTATGTATTGTATAGGACTGAACTCAGTTCCTTCTACAAAGATGAAAGCCCTATGAGAATTTAGTGGATGAATATTCTCTCAAAACATTTACAATCTGAACTACATAAATCAGCTCTCATTTATGCATTGATTTTCCCTGTTTTCTAATAATTGCATTTGAATAGAATTTGTCTCAATTGTCTATTTTCTATGTCCAATCACCTATCATAACAGCTCAGAGTAGGCTTTCAATCAAAATGGACTATACGTTAAATTTTCAGGAAAAGCATGTTAATAATTTCCAGAAGTAATCAACAGTCATCCTTAGTTTGATTTCTTCCTTTCATTGCCAATCAGAAATCAAATTATTTTCCTCCTATTTTTAATGTAAAAAGCAGAGTTTAAATAATTTTCAGTTTAGGGCGCCTGGGTGGCTCAGTTGGTTAAGCGACTGCCTTCGGCTCAGGTCATGATCCTGGAGTCCCTGGATCGAGTCCCGCATCGGGCTCCCTGCTTGGCGGGGAGTCTGCTTCTCCCTCTGACCCTCCCCCCTTTCATGTGCTCTCTCTCATTCTCTCTCTCTCAAATAAATAAATAAAATCTTAAAAAAAATAATAATAATAATTTTCAGTTTAGTTGTAAGTTTACACAACCAGATTTATTAAAAATTAAATTTACCTACATGATTTGTACTGAATTATAAGTGTTGGTTTGATTTGTGGTCTCAAGATTTTCTGATACGAATTCAGGCCAAGGTTTCAGCAAATGTTCACTTTGAAATTCAAACTCAAGAAAAATAACTGAATATTTGACCTTGTACTATAAAAAGAAACCAGGATCATAGAGCAAAAAATTACCTCCACATAGTATTCATCCTCTGCTGCTTCCCACTACCATAGATTATAAGGTTTCCCTTTCTTTGGCTGTGCCTATGTAATGTCAGAAAGAGATAGCTAAAAATTAAAAGTTTAGTCAGATAGCTTTATAGATTAATTTCAAGGCTTAAGATTTGTTTTTAAATTGACCTCTAAAATCTCTTTCAAGATGTATAATTATGTATTTAAACAGTTTTTGTTTTTATATTTAAAGTGAATTTGGCTAAAGCAGTTGTTCACATAGACACCATCAGTGAGGTGTTTACTTTTGTGTGAAAAAAATTAGTCTTTCAAATCACCTCAGACTTCCTATAAGAAACCATGTATAACCATCTTTATTATTCACAATTGCCTTGTATCAGTATAACATTCCTTTCTCTAAAGTACAACGTAATAGGTGATGCATTAGTATTGAACCAATTTTCCAGTCAAATGAGTATGCTTAAAGGGAGCTAATAGAAGTCTCAGTAATAATAATACAGACAATTCATAGTATAGAAGGGCCTATTAGTCTGTAGCATTGTGGTTTTGATATATTTAACTACTAACCTTTAAATTAATTTGTTGTTCTGCTTGTATTAATGTATTCTAAATCAGGCTAGATTCATTGGTGCTAAAAAATATTATGATGTAATACAAAACAATGTAATAATCAACATTGTATTTTCAGTCACATTAATATAGAGTGAGATTAAAACCATAATTAATAATCATGAAATAAACAAGCTCTTGTAAAATTATAAATATATAGGCATTAGGGTATTTCTATAAAATATATCTGCTTTCACTGAAAGTTTATAGTCATAAATACTAATGATTTTGAGAAAATATGTGTATATATGGAGATATATATTAAACAAAATGAAGTAAATAATTTTGTTTTTCCATAACTGTGTACATCAGTTTATCTTTGTTTTATCTTTCCTTCAAACTAAGAATTATTTTATTCAATAGCTACAGTGCATTTTTCCATTTTAAAATATATTTAGCAAAAATTAATTCCATTGCTGTAGTGTGCAAAACAATAGGTTAGAGCTGCAAAGAAACGTAAATGTATAAGATGCAGTACCTGCCATTTCTAAATCTTACGTCTAGTGGGAAGGAAGGCAGAGACTCATTTCCATAATGTACAATAGTAAACCATGTTGAAGAAAGGGAAGTGGAACTGGGGACCATCTACTGTACTAGTTTGCTAGTAACTAGGCTGCCACAATAAAGTGCTACAAACTGAGTGGTTTAAACAACAGAAATTGATTGTCTCACAGTTCTGGAGGCTAAAAGTCTGAAATCACAAGGAGTTGTCAGGGTAGGTTTCTTCTGCAGGCTAGAAGGGAGATTCTGTCATGTCCCCCTCCTAACTTCTGAGGGTTAGCTGGCTATCTTTGACTATTGAGACATCACTCCAATCTCCAGTCTTTATAATTTCATGGCGTTCTCCCTGTATCTCTTCAGATCATCCTCACCCTGTGCAAGTCTATCTATGTGTATGAATTTCCCCTTTTTATAAAAACAGCAGTAATATTGGATTGGGATCCATCCTAAGGACCTCATTTTAAATTGATTACCTCATGAACATTCCATTTCCAAATAAGGTCACATTCTCTGATTTCAACATATCTTTTTGAGGAGATAGAATTCAACCCATAACATCTATCTGTATTTTGTTGCTGTTTCCTTTGGGATTTCAGTCCTGCCTGGTTATACCTGGTCAATTTGTGGCCTGACAATAATCTATTGAAATGAGGGATAAAGAAGTCTTCGAGAAGTAAGCTGAACATCTAGGAAAACACACCGAGCTTAGTTTTTCTCTCTGACTTCCCAATTAATTGCAAAGCAGCCCTGGAACCAAGAGGTTTCTTGTGTGTTAGTGTTAGCTTGGTGTAAATGTTCTATGTGGAACCCTGGGAGATCTGATGCTTGTTTCCTTTTTTTTTTTTTTTTTAAGATTTTTTATTTATTTGACAGAGATACAGCGAGAGAGGGAACACAAGCAGCGGGAGTGGGAGAGGGAGAAGCAGGCTTCCCGCGGAGCGGGGAACCCGATGTGGGGCTCGATCCCAGGACCCTGGGATCATGACCTGAGCCGAAGGCAGACGCTTAACGACTGAGCCACCCAGGTGCCCCTGCTTGTTTCCTTTTTAGGCAGAGAGAGTTGTGAGGTCCAACTAAATTATGCTCTTCCCTAACAGAAACAGCAGAGGTCAAAGGCACATATCAGCACCTGAGGAAAAGAGAAAAAAG
Source organism: Mirounga angustirostris (assembly GCF_029215605.1). Classification (NCBI taxonomy): domain Eukaryota; kingdom Metazoa; phylum Chordata; class Mammalia; order Carnivora; family Phocidae; genus Mirounga; species Mirounga angustirostris. The sequence goes on along the minus strand of NW_026991709.1, from coordinate 49,901,255 downwards.
AAAATAATGTCTAATGGTAGCCTATTCAATCTGAAGTTAGGTATGTGTGAGTCTAAGAAAGGGAACATTGTATAGGCATATGTCAGAGATATTATAGGTTTGGTTCCAGGCTACACAGTGAGATGAATATCGCAATAAAGAGAATCAAATGATTTTTTGGTCTCCTAAAGCATATAAAAGTTATGTTTACACTAAAGTCTACTAAGTGTGTGATAATACTATGTCTAAAATATGTATATACTCTAATTTAAAATGACTTTGTTGCTAAAAAATGCCAACCATTATCTGAGCTATCAGCAATTTGCAATCTTTTTGCTGTTGGAGGTTTTGCGTTAATGTTAGTGGCTACTGACTGATCAGGGTGATGGTTGTTGAGAGCTGGGCAATTTCTGAAAATAATGCAACAGTGAAGTTTGCCACATGAATTGACTCTACTTTTCATGAATTACTTCTCTGTAGCATGTGATGCTGTCTGAAAACATTTTACCCATAGTAGAGCTTCTTTCAAAACTGGAGTCAATCTTCTCAAATCTTGCTGCTGTTTTATTGACTAAGTTTATATAATATGCTATGCCCTTTGTTGTCATTTCAACAATCTTCACAGCATCCTTACCAGGAGTAGATTCCATTTCAGGAAATCACTTTCTTTGCACATCCATAAGAAGCATCTCCTCATCCATTAAAGTTGTGTCATAAGATTGCAGAAATTCAGTTCCATCTCAGGCTCCACTTCTAATTCTAGTTCTCTTGCTATTTCCACCACATCTGCAGTTACTTCCTCCACAGAAGTCTTGAACCCTTCAAAGTCATCCATAAGGATTAGAATCAACTTCTTCCAAATTCCTGTCATGTTGATACTCTGAACTCTTCTTAATCGCCCCTAGAATGGTGAATCCTTTCCAGATTTTCAGTTTACTTTGACCAGATCCATCAGATGAATTGCTATCTGTGGTACCTATAGTCTTATGAAATGCATTTCTTAAATAATAAGACTTGAAAGTCAAAATTAGTCCTTGATCCACGAGCTGCAGAATGGATGTTGTGTTGGCAGGAATGCAAACAACATTTATCTCATTATACATCTCCATCAAAGCTCTTGGGTGACCAGGAGCATTATAAATGAGCAGTAGTACATTGAAAGTAATTTTTTTTTTTTGAGCATTAGGTCTCAACAATGGGGCTAAAATATTCAGTAAACCATGCTGTCAACAGGTATGCTGTCATCCAGGCTTTGTTGTTGCATTTGTAGAGCACACGCAGAGTAGATTCAGCTTATTTCTTAAGAGCCCTCGGATTTTCAGAATGGTGGCTTCCACCTAAAGTCACCAGCTGCATAAACCCCTAACAAGAAAGTCAGCCTGTCTTTTGAAGCTTTGAAGCCAGGCATTGGTTTCTCCTCTCTAGGTATGAAGGTCCTAGATGGCATCTTCTTCCAATAGAAAACTGTTTAATCTCCATTGAAAATCTGTTGCTCAGTGTAGCTACCTTCATTTATTATCCTAGATAGATCTTTTGGATAATTTGCTACAGCTTCTACGTCACCACTTGCTGCTTCATCTTGCACTTCTTTGTTATGGAGTAGGCTTCTTTCTTTATTTTTTAAGTCTTTATTTAAATTCCAGTTAGTTAACATACAGGGTAGTATCAGTTTCAGGTGTACAATATAGTGATTCAACACTTCCACACAACACCCAGTGCTCATCACAACAAGCACCCTGCTTAATCCCCGTCACCTATTTAACCCATCCCCCATCCCACCTCCCCTCTGGTAACCATCAGGTTGTTCTTTATAGTTAAGAATCTCTTTCTTTAGGGCGCCTGGGTGGCTCAGTTGGTTGAGCGACTGCCTTCGGCTCAGGTCATGATCCTGGAGTCCCGGGATCGAGTCCCGCATCAGGCTCCCTGCTCGGCAGGGAGTCTGCTTCTTCCTCTGACCCTCCTCCCTCTCATGCTCTCTGTATCTCATTCTCTCTGTCTCAAATAAATAAATAAAATCTTTAAAAAATAAATAAAGAAAGAATCTCTTTCTTTATGTAAACCTCATGAACCAACCTCTGCTGGCTTCCAACTTTTCTTCTGCAGCTTCCTCACCTCTTTTAGCCTTCATGGAATTGAAGAGAGTTAGGGCCTTGCTCTGGATTAGGCTCCGGTTTAAGGGAGTGTTGTGGCTGGTTTGATCTTCTCTCCAGACCACTAAAACTTTCTCCTCTGTATCAGCAATAAGGCCATTTCACTTTCTTATCATTTGTGTGTTCACTGGAGTAACACTTTTAATTTCCTTCAAGAACTTTTATCTTCATAACTTGGCTAACTTGCACAAAAGGCCTAGTGTTTGGCCTATTAGCTTTTTTTTTTTTTTTTTTTTGCATAAAAAATAGTTTATTTCCTGGTAATTATAAAGGAATCACTTTTTAGGTGTTTGGAAGTAGGATGATATGGAACCAAAGTAATGAAAATATTCAACTAATTTTGCTAGAAATAGAGTCCTTCAACCCCGTGCTCCATAGTATATATCACTCCATAAACAATCCCAGCACCATGGACCAACTTAAATAAGATGTTTATCCAGTGGCCTTGTTTGAGAGTTTGAGAGGACAGGAAGTTCTGTTTCTACATCCATTTTTATTTCTATAATCCCAATTCTCTTACTCCTAAAATCTCAACATAAAGGAGCTACTCTTTTTTGGTGAGATTGCCCTATTTCCTTTTTTTTTTTTTTTTTGTATTCTACTGTTTTTTTTTTAATTTAATTTCTTTTTTCTTTTTTTAAATTTTATTATGTTATGTTAATCACCATACATTACATCATTAGTTTTTGATGTAGTGTTCCATGATTCATTGTTTGTGCATAACACCCAGTGCTCCATGCAGAACGTGCCCTCTTTAATACCCATCACCAGGCTAACCCATCCTCCCACCCCCTCCCCTCTAGAACCCTCAGTTTGTTTCTCAGAGTCCATCGTCTCTCATGGTTCGTCTCCCCCTCCGATTTTCCTCCTTCATTTTTCCCTTCCTGCTAGTTTCTTTTTTTTTTTTTTTTTAACATATAATGTATTATTTGTTTCAGAGGTACAGGTCTGTGATTCAACAGTCTTATACACTTCACAGCGCTCACCATAGTACATACCCTCCCCAATGTCTATCACCCAGCCACCCATCCCTCCCACCCACCCCCACTCCAGCAACCCTCAGTTTCTTTCCTGAGATTAAGAATTCCACATATCAGTGAGATCGTATGATACATGTCCTTCTCTGATTGACTTATTTCACTTAGTTTTGACATGCCTTGTTTACTAAGCTGTATCTTTCCTAGCTTTTGATTTTAACTGAGAGATGTGCACACTTCTTTCACTTCAACACTTAGAGGCCATTGTAGGGCTATTAACTGACCCAATTTCAATATTGTCGTATCTCAGGGAATAGGGAGACCTGAGGAGAAAGAGAGAGATGGGGGAACATCCGGCTGGTGGAGCAGTCAAACTTATGCAACATTTATTAAGTTCATCATCTTGTATGGGCACAGTTTGTGGTGTCTCAAAACGATTACAACAGTAACACAAAGATCACTAATCACAGATCACCATAACAAAAATAGTAATAATGAAAAATTTGAAATATTGCAAGAATTACCAAAATGTGACAGACATGGAGTAAGCAAATGCTGTTGGAAAAATGACACCAATGGACTTACTTGATGCAGGGTTACCAGAGACCTTCAATTTGTAAAAAAAAAAAAAAAAAAAAAAAAAAAAAAGGCAATATCTGCAAAGTGCAAAGAAAATGAAGTACAAGAAAATGAGGTATGCCTGTGTATCAATAGATTGCTTTGCTTACATTTTGTTGAAACTCAGGCTATGTTTCACTCACTCAAACTTGATATTCCTGGGGCTGTATCTTTTTTGCAGTCAGTGCTAGAAATGTGTTTTCATTTTAGAATTAGAACCTTGACAGGAATACTTGCTTTGACTGACATCTCCTACTCAATTTTCAAGGCCCAATTCAAATCCTGCCTTCTTTGTAAAATTGCCTCTTCTTTTTTTTTTTTTTTTAAAGATTTTATTTATTTATTTGAGAGAGAGAGAATGAGAGACAGAGAGCATGAGAGGGAGGAGGGTCAGAGGGAGAAGCAGACTCCCTGCCGAGCAGGGAGCCCGATGCGGGACTCGATCCCGGGACTCCAGGATCATGACCTGAGCCGAAGGCAGTCGCTTAACCAACTGAGCCACACAGGCGCCCTGAAAATTGCCTCTTCTTTAATGAAGATATGGGCTGCCTGTTTGGTGTTCTCATGGCACTCTATTTTTTTTTTTTTTTTATATTTATTTCTCCCAGAAGAGTATTATGTTTCTGAAGATAAGGAATGTTTCAAATGTCTCTTTAAATGCCTAGTGCCTAGAATAGGGTCTAATAAATGCTGAATAAGTGTTTGCTGAATGAATAAAGACATAAATGAATGCAACTTTGCCACAAAATAGCATAGGTAATAGTGGAATAAAAAAAAAACCTGCAATATGCTTCCATTTATTCTTTTCTTCCTGTTTTTAAATATTAGTAGCTGTAAGGTGAATAATAGTATATGGTATAAATCAAATAATAATACTTGATGAAACTATCTGATGTATGTTAACTATACATATGTACATGACTACCTGTGTGTATATGTTTATTTAGAAAATTTCAACACCTGTTATTGTGCAAGCAATGTCACTCACTGTTGTAGAACTTGCAACATATCATCAGATTTCAAGTCAGCCATATAATCTATGTGAGGGAATTCAGCAGTGACATATAAATATTTCTGTATTGGAAAAATAGTTATGCTTGTACTATTCTATAGGTGTATTAATATAGGATTCTGGACACTGATTTTTTTTAATAGGTGGAAGAAGCAAAAATAATGTTAATTCACATGAATACATTAAATGGTTTTAAATGATTACTAATGTCTAATTAACCAGCATAATGTTGTCTACATTACCAGATGGTGTGGGGCAGATACCTCATCAATACTTTTATCTGAGAGCAGGTGAATGTTATGCTATCCATCACATTTTGCATATGCAGGGAGCCCATGCCTTTGATTCTGTGATGGATACACATTCTAACATGGGCAGTTTGGAATAAGCAGTACTCCCCTTTCAGCCTTACAGATGTGATAATAAATCCAACTGAGCTTTCTGCAGTGTCTGTTATCCCCATGCACTGTTAAACATGAATCCGTTTCAGTGACAGGAGATGTGAATCCCACAGAACCAGATCATCGTTAACATTTCTAAAATGCTTGGAGGTTCCTTTGAGATAAAAGAAATGCTATAAATATTGCTATGATTATCTTTTTTCTCTTTGAGAGAGAGATTGTTATTCACACGGTATACCTTTTTTTTTTTTTCCATCCTGGAAAATATTTGTCATCTTGATGCATTCTCCAGTCACTGCCAATGAAGAAAAATGTTTGCATCTCTTTCTCCACAAACTGTGGGTGGGGAGCGACTTCAAATTGAATTAAGAACACATCAGTGAGCTCCAAATAAATGATTCAGCCTGAAGGCTGAAGTGTTACCTTTTATTCTATGGCCTATAATTGACACAGATTGTGTGTAGAGTAATTCATAAAGCACAGACTGTGCAATAGTGGAATATTTTATTATAATGAAGGATCATTATTTTTTATAGTCAGAAAGAAGCTCAAACACCCTGATCATTAAGCAACGTTACATATTTTCAGTTGAAGAGTAAGATTATAGGCTGGGAGCCAATTTTAACTGGATTTAATAACTTAGTATTTATTGTTTTCTGAGCTCAAAGAAACTGAAAACTTCTCATAATGAATTTTATATTATTTTTGTTCTAGCTTGGACTTGTCAACAGTAAGAAATGTGGCACTATCTTCAAGAAAATTTTGTAGATTTAGAGAGGAGAATGCTAAAAATGATCTGGTCCAAAAAAAAATTTAAGTGGTATTAATAATAGTTTCACACATTACCTATAATGTACAAGAGTTAGCTTGCTAAACTACTTTAGTGCAATCAAACCTGCAAATCTTCCAGAACAATAATATTATTAATGATTCAAGGTGTTTCTCACTATAAGAGATTTTAATATTTTTAGCCAAAAAAAATCCTTATTTAATATAAAAAATGTTGAAAACTTAAGGCATGAAAATAGATGAATTCAAACCAATACTTGATTCTTGGTGTGTAAGCAGCTGGCCTGGTTTTCTATTTATCATTTCATACCAGCTAACATTTTACTGGGAAAATTTCAGTGGGTTAAAGAATTTAGTTGGGTATTCTTTGTTGTTTTAATCATTACAAGTGAAGTAAAAGTGATCAAGATATTGTTTCAGAATATAGCCTGTCTTTTATCCTTAATTGTGTTAAATTTTAACCTGTGTAGGTTTTGTTTGCCACAGAAACAATTAAATGCCATTCTAAAGGCAGCTATAGAAATTCTGGATAGAAAAAAAGGGTTATCTTTGTGTTGCCCTAAATAAAATTCAAAACAATATAAAAAGAGGGGGGAAATATGTTATTGCTTCTATAACTTGTTTACGTCATATTTCTGGTTCTCTTATAATTTCTTCTACAACTCTCACATTTTTCACTACCCAAGTTATGATTCTTTGGTTAAAACTCATGTATATTTTACAATGACATTATTTGTCTAACATGTGAGACTTTGGGTGACCTATGCTTTCAGACTCAAGATTACTCTTCTTTCAAGCATTCCTGTCCTCTGGGTTCTTTTCAGCTCTAAAATTCCATGAGATCCCAGTAACACTATGCCATAGAAAGAATTTTGAGTTAGAATTTAATGGATTTAGTTTAAGGATACACTCATGCCAACAATGATGATAAGTAACTATTTGCATATATATGCAATATACATATATATTTAAATATATGTTACAGATAAATTTATAATGTATATTGTGTATATATATATATCTTTCTATATATAATTCTGCTCTGCATAGGTTGCTATACACACACACCTCACACACACACACACACATATTTATATTCCAAGTATATATATATGTTTATATTCCATATATATATAAATATATATACATAAAAATTCCAAATGATCCACCCAAATAGTTTTGGGAACTCTCTGTAAATGAGATTTCAGATTTCATCGTAAAGATGATTTGGGAAGAAAGGGGAACATATGGGCTAAATTAACCATCTGTGTAACTTGTAGAAATATTGGGAACTAATCCATCAAACAGGACACTGGAAAAGCTCTGATCTCTAAGCCGCAGGAACCATGGATGGTGGAGGTGAGCAGTGGAGAAAACAGGATTAAGTGAAGGTTTATATATATACATGGGATAACAGATTCTTATATGGCACTTTCATCATGTTATCCTCACATTGCATCTATAACCATCATTATATTATACCTCTCCACTCTATCCCTAGTCAACACCTAAAACATGTGTATTGTTTCCTAGAGTCTGTACCCAGAAAAATGCTAGTCTTTTTCTCTAAAGAAATTGAATAAGATTTGTACATACCCACATACAATGCTTCATGTATTGACATTTTCTTGAAAGAATTAAGCCGTTTCTCTTACTCAAATGATATCTGTGGTATCTGTAGCATGGCAATTTAACAGGATACAAGAAAATTTTAAAAAATGGCTTCAAACGTCAAGGATATATTTTTAACCTAGAATTCTTTATCTTTCCAAAGCATGAATAAATGTCCAGAAAAAGAGTTTACAATTGTACAAAGATGTGGAAAATTTACTTGCCATGAATCTTATATTTGGAAGTTCTTTGAAGATGTACTTCAGTGAAATAAATTTGGAAATGAAGGAAGACGAAGACATGGGTTTGGGGAATGATGTGGTAGCCCAGATATTGTATTCCAGATGAGAGCTCTATAACAGACCTGGAGAGCAACCTACACAGTACAGGAAGGTGTGATAGATGGAAGAAAAGCATCTTGGGAGATTTAAAAAAAAGGGGGTATGTTTAAGAGATTTAAAATTTGAGGGTATGCTAATGGCAAGTAATGCGAAAAAAAAAAACAAGATTTAAAAACTCTATGAAAAATAATTTACTAGAGATCATGACTCAGTGATTTTTTGTGATCTTAGTAAAATGCTCTATTTAGTGGCATGAACGATTTTATTTTTTTGCTGTGTATTTCCATGGTCTTTCCTGTGTGCATGCACATCCCTCATGTCTCCTTGTGTGTCCAAATTTCTTCTTCTGATAGGAACACCAATCAAATTGGATTAAAGCCCATCTTAGTCCCTGTTTTCTCATTTTTAAAATGAGAAATCAGATTGGATTAGGGCCCATCTTCATGGCTTTGTTTTTAAAATAATTACCTCTTTATTATTTATTTTTTTAAATATTTTATTTATTTATTTGATAGAGCACAAGCAGGGGGAGCGGTAGAGGGAGAGGGAGAAGCAGGCTCCCTGCTGAGCAAGGAGCCTGATGCAGGGCTCAATCCCAGGACCCTGGGATCATGACCTGAGCCAAAGGCAGCCACCCAACTGACTGAGCCACCCTGATGTCCCAATAATTACCTCTTTGAAAGCATATCTTCAAATACAGTCACATTCTGAAGTACTGGGGGTTCAGATTTCAACACATGTATTTTAGGAGGAATAAAATTCAATCCAAAAGAAACTTTTTTAGCAAATAAAATGGAATCCTCACACTTTATTGTAAATTAATAGTTTTAAGGTTTTGGGAGCCTGAGTGGCTCAGTTGTTAAGTGTCTACCTCCTGCTCAGGTCATGATCACAGGGTCCTGGATGGAGCCCCACATCAGGCTCCCTGTTCAGCAGGAAGCCTGCTTCTCCCTCTCACACTCCCACTGATTGGGTTTCTTCTCTCGCTATCTCTTCCTCTGTCAAATAAATAAATAAAATCTTTTACAAAATAGTTTTAAGGTTTTAAGTCATTTTATGGTCAAAGTTAGAAGATATCTTTGTGTTTCCACTAATAGAATTATACCCTTAAAAATAAGAAATCACAAGATATTACAAAATTGATGAAAATAATGACAATAATACAAAAATAATAGAAAACCTAAAATATATACTAGCAGATGTTGAATAAAAGAGAGATAGGATGAGTTAAAACATGGTTTTCATATTGAAGAGTAAATGGGTAATTTCTGTAGTTGATGAATCAATAAACAAAATGTAGTATTTTACATGGAGTTTTGAAATAACCTATTAAAAAATAAAAACAATAAATTTAATATGACAGACTAGCTGGAGTGAGATTGAGAATAGGAAAATGTAGGGTAGGATATTTATTTATATCAAAAACACTTCTAAACATTTAGAATCATTGCTGTGTAACTGTGATAAATACAGCAAACATTACTTACTATTGTTAGCATTCCATTATTATATAATATATGGTTAGGGTTTACTCTGGGCACATATTATTACTTCTAATTTTATCATCCATTGTTTTGGATTTAAAGTGTGTTAGGCTTCAGTAGACATGGATTTAGTTGTCTAAGTTTCTAAAAAGTTTCCAAAAAGAATAGAAAATATGATGTTTAAAGGAAAAACAAAATAAAGAAAATACATAAAATGTATTTTGGTTTGCCTTGGCACACTTAAAAACTTTGTTTACGTGATTATTTCCTAGGATAATCTAAGGAGTAATGGCAAATATTTCACAGCATAATTAAACATATTTTATTATAGTGTTTATTTATTTATTTGTTCACTTGTTTATTTTAAACCCAGTGTAGTTAACATACAGTGTTATATTAGTTTCAGATGTAAAATATTAGCATTCAGTAATTCTGTACTTTTTTCAGTGCTCATCAAAATAAGTGTGCTCTTAATTCCCATCACCTATCTCACCCATCTCCCCAACCACCTCCCCTCTGGTAACCATCAGTTTGTTCTCCAGAGTTTATTTTTTGGTTAAAAAAAATTATGATGTTTTAGGGCACCTATGTGGCTCAGTTGGTTAAGCATCCAACTCTTGATTTTGGCTCAGGTCATGATCTTAGGATTGTGGAATCAAGCCCTGTGTTGGGCTCCACTCTAGCATGGAGCCTGCTTGGGATTCTCTCTCTCTCTCCCTCTGCCCCCCCTCCACTCCCCAAATCTCATGCATGCTCTCTCTCTCTCTCTAAAAGAAAAAAAGATGATTAGATTGCTATCATGAGCAATCTTTAATTTTTTAAATATTTTTTCTCTTAGTATTTAATTTCTACTATATTCTATTCTTTCTCCATGCCCTTGAAATCCTTAATAATTTAACATTTTTATTAGATTACTTAAGTCTTAAAACTCTCCAAATATTGTTTTCATCTTTTATAAATTCCCTAAGCCTGTAATTCGTAGGTTATCATATTCTAGCTATATAATATCTGAGGTAAAGTAGTCTAATAAGTAGGAATTTTGAATTAAAATAAAAAGCATAAAACATTTATTGTTTAGATATATTCTGTTTGAGATATTCATTACTTCACTGATCTAAGATATGAAAAGTTAATTCATAATAACCACATTTCAAATTGTTTAAGCCCAGTTCCTCCTAACTACCCATCCTCATATCAAACTGCTTTGTCTTACTTTGTGCCATTTGCAAATTTATGAACATTCTTATTATTGAAAAAAAATTTTCAGATTCATTTTTTCATTCATTCATTTGTTTATATTAACACTACTCATCTCTCTTTAGTGATTCTTTGTTTCTCTCTATTATAGAAACACATGAAGTACCAACACTTGAGTTGTAAGAGCAGGTTAATTTGAGGATCAATACACATCCTTGGTATAAAATATATGTTGCCCTTTCTTTAACAACGTAACAGATGCAGTTTTTGTCTTAACATACACATGTATAGTATACTCCAAATCCATTAAATTTTCACTGATTTAAGCCAAAACTCTTCTTAAAGTTCCTGACAAACCCCTTGCACAGTTCTCATCATTTAATTTCTCCTTTGTGTATATCCTAGCCCCTCACCTTTATGAGAAGCATTTACTTGCTTCCTTTTCCTTTCTCTTTCACTTACCAAACTTCCCTGTTACGTTGACTCTTATTCCTCAGTGAACCTTAAGTCATACCACCCACCATTGTATTTCAAAATGAATTACTAGAGGAATTTGAAGATAAAATGCAAAAAGCTGGAGAAAAAGGAAGACAAGAGAAGATGAAAAAGAATAATAATAAGGGGAGAAGGGAGAAGAAAAAGAAAAGGGGAAGAAGGAGAGAAAAGTTAAAAGAGAGAGAGAGAGGTGGAGATTATAGGAGACAGAATGTCTCCAGTTGTTGAAAGGTACTTTTCACCTCAACCACACTACAGATTCACCATCATGTAGGAAAGGATTTTTGAGCTTTATAAGGTATTGCCAAGAATGTAGACCTAGTGTTGAATAAAAGAAGTACAGTTTATATAAAACAAACAACTATCTCTTCTTATTTTTATCTGTTCAATTAAATATTACTGGTGAGTCAAACAGTTGAGTTAATCTCCCAAATAGCATAATAGAAAGGAATTAAATTTTGTATTGTTGCAGGTTAGAACTAACTTCAGATTGAAACAAGTAGAAGATCAGTGGGGGCAATCAAACACAGGCCAAGTATTAATCAAAGGGCACTTTCAGGGGCAAGAAAAAGCCACCTCATAATGTGAGGTCATTTGCATTGGGATAAATTTGTTCACACACCTTTGAATTACCCATCCCATTATATTACTTTTAGTAATTTAGGTTCACTGGAGCAGAGAAAGAGTTAGATTGACAATGATAGCAGCCTAAAAGAGATGATTGTTTCTGTTTCCCATTTTCAGGCTTCACTTCTGATGAAAAGAATGAATTATAATGAAAAGTTAATAGTTAATCATGATAGCAATGCCTTAATATCTCATTTTCCCACCTAAATGTTCTATTTTGGTTCAAAAAAAAAATAGAGGATGACAGGCATTTTTATATTGACATTTTGGGTTTTTTTAATGATTATTTCTTTCACTTTAAAAACACACTTTTATATTCTCCAGTGTTTTCACAATTTCAACTGTGGATTACAGAAACAATGGGAAGCAAACCGTGTTGCCTTAACTCATCTTGATCTTCAGCATCATAATACATTACAGTTCTATGCAATTTCAAAAAAATGGGAAAAAAAGGGAAAAAAATGGAAACACCTGAACCCATTTTCTTAGAAGGCCTTTAGACTTCCATCTACATATTAAATGAACTGATGTACTTGAAAGGAAACTCTGATGAAAACTTTTAGATATCAAGACATAGGATTTGTAATTATGAAAAATTACTGATTTAGAATATTTAAAAACATTGTTAAATACAGGAATTGTTGCTTGTGTTAGCCTAAGAAATAAAGGCCCTGCTACACACACACACACACACACACATTGTACTTACGATTTTATATAGTTTATAATTATACAAGTGATATATTTTATAAATATATATAGGTAACACATATTTGTTATATGTATTAGATGTGAAAGGATACATTTGAAAGGAAACTCTAAGGGAAAGTTTTAGATATCAAGACATAGGCTTTGTAATTATGAAAAATAGCTGACTTGGGGTAGTAAAGTTAGTAATACTGTTAAATATAAGAAGTGAGAAACATTGTTAAATACAGGAATTACTGCTTGTGCTGACCTAAGAAGTAAAGGCCCTGCTATATATATAAAATGTATATAATATATAGAGACACACACAAACTTATGTTTTGTTTATAGTTTTATATAGTTTATAATTATACAATTGATATATTTTATAAATATATATAAATAATACATATTTATATATATTTATAAAAATGAATATGTTAATGTGTACTTTGTTACTATTATTTTATATATGTTGATATACCTTTCAGATAATAACATCACTGTATTTTTCCTTTCCAATAGTTAGAGCAATGTTTGTTTTCTCTGCTTTTTTCCTCTAAATGTCTTGGTATTTCCCCATATTCACACTAATTGTATTAATATTGTTCCCACAGAAAGTGATAAATATGTTGGAAAACAACCCCTTCTGAAAAAATAAAAGTAAACAAAATATTTTTGTAGTATTTTTAGGATTCTGCCTAAAAACATTGCACGTGAACAACCTTATTTAAGTGTAACAGGATTGTTACTCTGTAACATTCCTTGGAGGAGAACCACTAGAGGAATACCCAGAAGTAAAGAGCATAGAGGTTTAACTTAAAAAATATATGCCAGGTCTCCTGGGTGGCTCAGTCAGCTCAGCATCTGACTCTTCATTTCAGTTCAGGTCATGATCTCAGGGTTGTGAAATCGAGCCCCTCCTTGGGCTCTGGGCTGGGTGTGGAGCCTGCTTAAGATTTTCTCTCTCCTGGGTGCCTGGGTGGCTCAGATGGTTAAGCGTCTGCCTTTGACTCAGGTCATGATCCCAGGGTCCTGGGATTGAGTCCCACATCGGGCTCCCGGCTCAGCGGGGAGCCTGCTTCTCCCTCTGACCCTCTCCCCTCTCATGCTGTTTCTCTCTCGCTCGCTCTCTAAAAAATAAATAAAATCTTAAAAAAAAAAAAAAAAAGATTTTCTCTCTCCCTCTCCCTCTGCCTCCCTTCCAGTTGTGCACGTTCTCTCTCTCTCTCTCTCTCTCTCTAATAAACATATATAAAATATAACATATTAGATAGATGGATAGATGATAGAGATAGATAGATAGATAGAACAGAAACAAGAATCAACTTTCTGGTTTTCCAATTTTATCACCAAAGGGTGAATGGAAAAAGGCCATAGGTATGAGCCAATTTACAGTAACCCTCTAAGCTAAGCATTAACAGAGATCTTACTGATGACAGTGTACTATTTTAATCATCTGTATATTTTGTGAATCTAGAGATGATGCCACAGCCAAGAACTTGGAATGATGTTCCCTTCGGTCAAATGGGTGAGGTTAAGTGCATCCACAGAATGACATTTTAGTAGCATGAGGAATTTTGGCATCTTTATAAAATTAGTGATTTGATAGCTGTTAAATTCAACTCACGATTGATTATTAAATGTATCTGCATACAATTCTCTGGTTTCAGGAGGATTTATAAGTGCTAAGATATGTTTTGAGCAAGGAAATCTTGGAATAATACTCAGTTCCATTTTTATTCAATCACGTAGTCTCCCTGTAAGGATTCTGAGGCAAGTATGCACACAAATGGGAAATAAAACTTTCTTAACAGATGAGCAAGTGCTCTGCTATCACCTCCATGGCATCTCTGGTCTCTGGGGACTACTTCTTTTCTCCAAAACCACACCGTTATCACTGGTATAAGAGCTCTTAATATTCCTGGTATTGAAACATAGGTAGTGAGAGAAAGCAAATAGACAGACTGTCTCAGTGTCCCTGGTCCTGAATGTTCATCCAGAAGTAGTGGGTGTAAAGGCTCAGGAGAGGAGAAAACATGTGGGTAGGGCAAGTGATGAGTGGGGAGTGTAGCCAAGCTCTTTACCTCCATTACATGTACATGTCCCCCAAAAGTAACTATTTGGTTAGATTTAACTACTTGCAACTGATACCATTGATAGGTGAATTTATTCAGTATAATTCTATTAAATTGAATTGCTCAAGCAATGATTCCATAATGGGGAAATATCAGAATCATCTCAGGAACACATCAAGGATGTCTTTTTCTTTACTAATACGTAATCTTGATTTGGAGGTGGTAGCCAATGCAATTAGATGCAAAAACATTGGAATGGAAAAGGTAAAATTATCTCTATTGACAGACATTATCTGTAAATATTTTGAAAACCTAAGCAGAATCAATGAAAAACTACCACAAGCAATATGAAAATTTAGTTAAGTAACAGTATGTCAAAGGACTGAAAGTGTGAGCCTCTACACTTAAAAAAAAATAACTTGTTAAAATATAAATGAAGTATTCATTTCGTAAAATAAAAAAAAAACTTTCAAAATGAATCGAATGAAACCGATGTAAGAAAACTATAAAATATTTTTTAAGAAACAGAAATAAACTGGACCAGATGTAAAGCATATGCTGCTCATCATATGCCCTGACTCATAAAGATCACACAATACCAATAAAAGAGGGCCATCAGTTTGTTTGTTGTTTTTTGTCCTGAGCCAAGTACTTTGGAAGATGAGTACTTACAGCCAGGATGATTGGGGGTGGGAGAGGGTGGACAAGAAAGGGAGAAAGAGAGTACAATGATAGGGTTAGTGCTACCAAACCAAGAAAAAAAAAAAACTGCAAAATACATCACAAAGAAAGGGTGATTATGCATAATATATAAAACTTTGAGAAGAAAAAGCCCATCAAACCATGATAAAAATGGACAAACTGAACTGCAAACAGGAAAAAAAAAGTGATCTTTAAATATGAAAAGATGGTCAGGTTCACTCAAAGTAAGAGAAATTTAAATTTAAACTAAACTGTTTTTATGTATCTATATGGCAAAACCCCAAAAGTTTGACAACTTACCCTATTGGCATACAGTCCAACAGAAACTGCGCATTTGGTGCTATCCAGCAATATTTCATATGAATTTCCTTTGACCCAGAATAACCTATCTGGTTATTAGGATATATCCCAACTCAAGATTCTTTTCCTCTCCCTCTGCCCCTCTCCCCTAAAATAAATAAATAAATAATTTAGGACATTTGGAAAGAGAGTACAATGGAACCTATGGGTTTAGGAACCTATCCCAACTCGAAGTAAGTAATAACATATGCAAAAATCTTCCATGGTGCACTACTTTTAACAGTAGAAGATGGGAAGTAACGCAAAATCCCTTATGAAAGGATTGCTTAATAAATTATGGTCTATCTATATCAATGTCACTGAAAAATTAATGAGGAAGATATCATAGCATAGTAATAATATAGAACTGTTGCAGGATTGCAGGGCTCTTATCTCATGGAGTGGAAGAATGAATCTTGGGGACACAAAAGGATAAAGTGAAGCAGAAGTTTACTAAGTGAAGGTGAGAGCAGAAAGGAAAGAAAACTCTCTAGAGTGAGAGGGGTCCCAAATGGGTCACCACTAAGGGCTTTTATTGGCAGTCTTTTATTGAGAACGGACTGGGAAGCTTGTGGCCTTGGGATTCTTGTGCTGTCTTGGTCGGTCCCCTTATTTCTTGTTCCACCCTGTCTCAGTGTCTCCACTTGCCAGGAATAGTTTCCAAGACTAGTCAGGGGAGTCAGGAACCTCCTATCTCTACTGCCTGAACCTTCACCCCTTGCCTATTCACGGGACAGGACCTGTGGACAGAAAGAGCAGTGACTGATTATATGCTTTTTAATTTGTGGGAGTTAGGGATGGTGCAAGTCTCCAAGGAATCTGGAAGCAAGGCTTTCAGGACCTTGAGGGGCCAGCTGCTGCCAAGATAAGGTTACTTTTAAACATTAAATCACTAATGCAGCCATGAGCTCCTTGAGGAAGGTCATGCTTTGCATGTTTCAGGAATCTATCAGTGGGCTATAAGCTGTAAGATTTTAATTTAAGCTAAATTTCTTTGGCCTTTGTTTACCACATCATATTATGAATATGTGTGAGTAAAACAATAATCGGTAGAATATTTTTTTAAAGATTTATTTATTTATTTTAGGGGAGAAGGGCAGAGGGAGAGGAAAAGAATCTCAGGCAGACTCCCCACTGAGCATGGAACCCAACATAGGGCTTGATCCCACCACCCTGAGATCATGACCTGAGCCAAAAGCAGAAGTCAGAGACTCAACCAACTGAGCCACCCAGGCACCCCTGCAGAATATTTTAATAGTATTCTAAGTATGCAGAAGAGGGTATAAAACATGTGTATATACGTATGTGTTTCTCTGTGTAAATATATTTAATTATGTATTATATATTTAATAATTTAAATATATATTATATATTATATATTTAAATATTACATATTTAAATATATTATATATTATATTTAATTATATATTTATAAATATATTTAATTTGCTTATATTTCCAAAGAAGAAATTAAAAGGTAAGCCAAAATCTAATAAAACTGTTTGTGTATAGGAAGTTGAAAGGAACAGATGTAAGTGGATATGTATAGAAACTAGATGTCTCTGAATGTAACCTGATTTATAATTTAGGCTTTGCAATTATTTTTATATTTACTTAAACTTTATTAAAATTAATAAAAAAGGAAAAAAGCCTTCTCTAAAATTAACAAAATTCAAATAGAAATAGATGACCCTGGGACACCTGGGTGGCTCAGTCGCTTAAGCGTCTGCCTTTGGCTCATGTCATGATCCCAGTGTCCTGGGATCGAGTCCCACATAGGGCTCCCTGCTCAGCTCCCTACTCCCTCTGTTTGCCACTCCCCCTGCTTGTTCTATCTGACAAATAAATTAAAAAAAAAAAAAAAAAGACATGACCATAATTGTATATTAAGTTGGTGGCATAATCACGAGGAGGAGCAATGATCTGTGTGTGTTAACTATACACATCTTTTTAAATAAACCCGAATGACAAGTACTGCTCAAACTGCATTTATCAGTCTCTTTTTTTGGTGGTAAAATTTATATTGCTATTTGAAATTATTATATTCATGTTGAGTATAAAATAAATAGGTAATTATGTTATTGTAATTAGAATAAAGATATTCCATGAAAGCAGAGACACAAATATAAAATTAAGCTGAGTAAAAAACCCCCAATCTTCATTTTCATTTGGAAATCAGAATATAAACATAATTTTCTGTCTAAATTGAGTAAATGGTGTTCTGTATTTACCTTTATAAAAAATGCATATATGTGTTTGTGTGTCGTATACAACTTATGTCCCTGATAAGAAGAGTACTAAGAATGTATTTAATAAATCTGTAATGAGATATTTCCCAATAAGAAGAGTCTAATTTTCCTTCTCCATGTTTCAGGTTTTCTTTCAGTTTCCCTCAAAATCACCATGCTCTGACGGTCTTTTCCCCTTCAATTTTTGTTGTTGTTGTTCCTCATTTTCTAAGAGTCTGTGGACTCAACCCAAGGGAATGCCGAAAGGGTGCCCTTTGGTTCCTTCTGTTCAGTGAGCCAAAGCCAACTCATCATCTCCCCTCTGCCCCAGGCCCTCTCTTTCTATGGCATCTGTCTCAGATTACTGCATCACCCTCCTGCCAGTAAAATATATTCTTTTACTTTTCCTTTTTTCCAAATTGAATCAGTTTGAAAATCCTCTTGGTTTGTTTTCTTTTTCATAAAATGTCTTGCATCTGCCTTATCTTCTCCATTTTCATAGCAATTTGAAAGCTGTTTCTTTCATTCTTTCTTCATTGTTTCACTTTGTCTGCCCCAAGCTCTCCTCCTCCTACCAACTCTAATTCATCTTATACCCTGTGGCTGTGTTAGTACCTTAAAAGTACCAATGATGTTTTGAGAATGCTAGTCCATTCCCCAAAATCTGCAACATAATACTTAAAAATGCATACAAACTCTTGATCTTGGTGTTTCAAATTAGTCATAGCATGGCTTCAAACCTATTTTGGGGGAGGAAACTGTTTATGTTCTATACATATGGACACCATTCTTACAAAATTTCATTTTTTGGTTGAATACCTAACTTTGCCTGTTTCCAGAGCATGGTTCACTTTAGTCTCTAAGCAAATCAGTGTGGGAATGAACACCTGAGCAACAGTTACTAGCCCTGGGAAGTCAAGTGATATAAGTTGAGCCAAGACAAGTACAGGGAAAAATTTGTATATCATGATTAGGAGTGGAGTTTCCCACCAACTTACTGAGATAAATAACAAACAGGTATGATGCCCAGGGGCTGACTGCCACCATTTTGTAGCCATGAAGGATGTCCATGTCAGGAAAGAACATATACATATCCGTATTCTGGGGTGTTCTCCGATATTCTACTTCTCTTCCTTGTTGCAAACATTCACCCTGTTCTTCCTCCATTTTAAAGATCTTCAGTACACTCTAACATTTTGTATTATTCTTCCAAAAACTTGTTGCAGTCTCACAGTCTCCTCTTTTACAATACTGGATAGCATATGGAAGATAAAGGAATTTGAGCTTCTCTTTAAGAACTGCAGCCTGGGCAATATTTAATGATGTTTCATTAACAAAAATACCACAGCGTCTGTTTCTTTGGATTGGAAGGACCATTTTTCTCCTTTAGACTCTGAGTAGTAAGGGCTTTTCCTTCAAAATAAATGCTTTAAAGCAGTTTCTCAAACTACAGAATACAGAAAACAGCTAAAAGAGGCTGCTGTTCCAGTAGAAAAAAAAAGGGTAGTCACCAAAAAGGAAGAATTGGATTATGAATGTTCAGTTTAGAAGAAGAGGTACAGCGTTATAGCTTCACTGTACAAAGAAAAAAAAAGAAAGAAAAAGAAAAGTGTTTGCTAAAAGACTCAGAAGACTTTAAATTAATCTTCTTATGTTTTTTTTTAAATGCCTTATCCTGATAGAGAAATATGGAAGAAATTTCAATACGAGGCCCAGAGAAGAAAGAATTGGCTAATTGGGAATATTATTTTTGCCACTTCAGGAAAGGAATGTCACCATTTTCTTGGTTAACAATTGAATCTAGTTCATTGTATAATGAGATAAAAATATATAAATACATTAACATAAAAATAGCCACAAATTTCTTCTCTCCACCAGTCTTCCCCCCTGGTCTAAAGAGAATATAATTACCAATCTACCTGATAAACTCAACCATTTCTATTCCCATCTCATTCCCCTGTGAGAACTGTCTAAACTTTTATGATGTTGTATAGTAGACAAAAAAAGCATAGGACTTAGAAGAAAGAACAAATGATCTCATAAGAAGAGATACTTAACCTACATAATAAACATGTGAAGGAGAGAGTAAAATCTAACAGGATGGGGCAAAGGAGTTTTATTTATTTTGTTTCACGGGTGAGTTGGTGAGTGAGAGACACAGCATAGAATGAATACAAGTTAAACAGAATAGAGAGGAGGATAGAAGAGATTCTTGGCTAGTCAAGAATATTGAATTGGATTTTCTTTAATAAATGATAACATATGGATGTAAGCAATGATTTCTGGTTACTTTTTTAATATATTTTACTTTGTAGAGCAGTTTTAGATTCATAGCAAAATTGAGTGGAAAGAATAGGGAAGCCCATACACTTTTCTCAGAGTGGATGGACCTAGCTACTCCTTCTCAGCTCCTCTCCACTCCCCCCCACCACTTTCCTCAGAACAGACAGATTGGAGGGGGCAGGGGCTCCCTCCCAGGAGTGTTTCTAGAGCTCAGAAGCAGCTAGTAGGGGTTTCATTGTCCACGCGTTTAAAGTCTAACAACAACAACAACAAAAATCACTGGATATGAAATTGGGAAATAGATCCAAGTCTACATCTACAGCCTCACATTAGTGACCTTGGGGCACCACTTTCAGATAAAAACATAGGACTGAATGGCATCATCCAATATCCAAGGAAACCGTGAAATTGATCTGAGGACTGAGAGAACAAACTGCACAACTAGGGAGAGGAAAGAGTTCATACTGTGGAAAGTAGGAGGTGTGGAGATGTGATGTGGGGGAGAAGAGAACTGTGGTGCTACAGAGGGGAGGGAGCCTTGGTCATGGAGAGAGGAGAGAGAGAGAGAGTGAGAGAGCAGCATGCAGGGGATTGCATTAGAAAAACAATTTCCCAAAACCAATGACTGAAAATCAGAGGGGCTGATTATTACAAGTTTTTACAAGCAGCAGAGCTAAAATCTGAAGTTATAGATGTCTGTGCCACTGCCAGGTGGAGCCCGGTGGGTGTAGTGGTGCTCCTCTGGAGGAGGAAGGCAGAGTCCTAGAAGCAGCAGTGTGCTCTGAGGATCCCCTGGGTCACACTGGAAGAGACAGTTCCCCTTCTTGGAGTGCATTTGAGAAAGGCAGAACCACCTCTCAGGGAACAAAAGAGCTGGTGGGCATCATTAAGTTGCCCCATTCATTAGCATATGAGCACAGATGCCTACTGAGGGTAGCTAACCTGGTGCCAACTTTTTGCCATGTTGTCCCCTGCACACTCATGTGACTGCCCTTCTGGCACAAACAGGCAACAGCCCCAGCACAGTGATGCCCTCCCCCAGAGGATCAGTGCAGGTCTGTACCATGACAGGTCCCTAAAATTTGAAGTATTGAAACTAAGCTGTGCACCTCAGATAAAACACAGGAGCAGACAGCTCAGTCACAGACAGGGTGAAGGCAAGGATCTTATGGAAACCTGGGACACAAGAGGGGAGATGGATTGCTCTTCTATGAGGGCTTCCTGAGCAGCAGGGAACACGAATTCTCCTCTTTGGGGAAGAGAGCAGGTCTATGCTGTTTCACCCACACCCATCAGCATAGTGCCCCACAGTGAAGGCTTTGAGCCGCTTACACTAAGCTCTGCCCCGCTGGGCTCTGCAGGTGCCATTTTTTACTAGGGCAAGTGTGATTGAGAACCAGAAAAGCAGCGGGACCATCCCCAGAAAAACATCACCCAGGTCTACTGATTATAGAGTGCTGCAAAGCCTCAGGTCTAGTGGAAATTTGACCAAGCACAGACTTTCCTAACACCTTAATAAAGTGCAAAGACAAAGGAATTCATCCCAAAGGAAAGAACAAGAAGAAGTCACAGCCAGATAGCTAATCAAAATAGATATAAGTAATATGTCTGAACCAAAATTTAAAACAACAATCATAATGACACTATCTGGGCTTGAAAAAAGCATGGAAGAAAACAGGGAACCCCTTACCACAGAGATAAAAGACCTAAAAATTAGTGAGGCTGAAATTAAAAATGCTATAACTGAGATGCAAAACTGACTGGATGTAATGACTACAAGGATGGAAGAATAAAAGGAATGAATAAGTGATATAGAAGATAAAATTATGGAAAATAATGAAGTGGGAAACAGGGAAAGAAAAATATTAGATCACAAATGTAGACTTAGGGAACTCAGCGACTCCATCAAACATAATAACATTCATATCATAGGAGTCCTAGAAGAAGAAGAGAGGGTAAAAGGGGCAGAAGGTTTATTTGAGCAAATTATAGCTGAAAACTTCCCTAATCTGAGGGAAAAATAACCTAGATATCCAAATCCAGGAGGCACAGAGAACTCCCATCAAAATCAACAAAAGCCAACCAACACCAAGATGTATCATAGTAAATTTTTCAAAATACAGAGATAAGGAAAGAATCTTGAAAGCAGGAGGGAAAAGAAATCCCTAACTTACAAGGGAAGACAAATCAGGTTAGCAGCTGATCTCTCCACAGAAACCTGGCAACCCAAAAGAGAGTAGCATGATATATTCAATGTGCTGAATGGGAAAAATATTCAGCCCAGGATACTTTATCCAGCAAGGCTGTCATTCAGAATAGGAGGAGAGATAAAGAGTTTCCCAGACGGGGCACCTGGGTGGCTCAGTTGGTTAAGCGACTGCCTTTGGCTCAGGTCATGATCCTGGAGTCCCGGGATCGAGCCCCGCATCGGGCTCCCTGCTCGGCGGGGAGTCTGCTTCTCCCTCTGACCCTCCCTCCTCTCATGCTCTCTCTCTATCTCATTGTTTCTCAAATAAATAAATAAAATCTTAAAAAAAAAAGAGAGTTTCCCAGACAAAAACTAAAGGAGTTCATGACCTCTAAACCAGCTTTGCAAGAAATTAAAGGAGACCTTTTGAGTGGGAAAGAAAGACCAAAAGCAATAAAGACTAGAAAGGAACAGAAAAAATCTCCAGGAACAACAACTTTACAGATAATACAATGGCACTAAATTCATATCTATTAATAATCACTGAATTTAAATGTACTAAATGCTTTAATCAAAAGACACAGGGTATCAGAATGGAAGAAGAAGAAGATAGAAGAAGAAGAAGAAAAAGGAAGAAGGCAGAAGGAAGAAGGTAGAAGAAGAAGAAAAGAAGAAAAGGAGAAGAAGAAGAAGAAGAAGAAGAAGAAGAAGAAGAAGAAGAAGAAGAAGAAGAAGAAGAAGAAGAAGAAGAAGGAAAGAAGAGAAGAAGAAGAAGAAGAAGAAGAAGAAGAAGAAGAAGAAAAGAAGAAGAGGAGGAGGAGGAGGATATGCTAGGATATGCTGCCTAGAGGAGACTTATTTTAGACCTAAACACGCCTCCAGACTGAGACAGAAGGATGGAAAACCATCTATCATGCTGATGGATATTAAAAAAAAAAAAGCCGAGTGGACATACCTATATCAGATAAACTAGACTTTAAACCAAAGACTGTAACAAGAGATGAAGAAGGGCACTATATCATAATAAAGGGGTCTATCCAACAAGAAGATAGAACAGTTGTAAATATTTATGCCCCCAACTTGGGAGCACACAAATATATAAATCAATTAATAACAAACATAAAGAAACTCAATGATAACAATACAATAATAGTAGGAAACTTTAACACCCATGTACAGCAATGGGCAGATCATCTAAGCAGAAGATCAACAAGGAAACAATGGCTTTGAATGACTGGAACAGATGGACATAACAGATATATTCAGAACATTTCATCCTAAAGCAGCAGAATACACATTCTTTTTGAGTGCACATGGAACATTCTCCAGAATAGATCACATACTGGGTCATAAATCAGCCCTCAACAAGTAGAAAAAGATCGAGATCATACCATGCATATTTTCAGACCATAACACTATGAAATTTGGAGTCAACCTGAAGAAAAATTTGGAAAGGCCACAAATACATGGAGGTTAAAGAACATCTTACTAAAGAATGAATGGGTTGACCATGAAATTAAAGGAGAAATTTAAAAAAAAAATACACGGAAGCACATGAAAATGAAAACAAAACAGTCCAGAATCGTTGAGATGCAGCAAAGCCTGTCATAAGAGTGAAGTACACAGCAATACAGTCCCACCTCAAGAAGCAAGTCTCAAATACACAACCTACCCTTGCACCTAAAGGATCTAGAAAAGGAAGAGCAAACAAAGCCTTACACCAGCAGAAGAAGGGAAATAGTAAAGATTAGATCAGAAATAAATGATATAGAAACAAACAAACAAACAAACCCAGTATAACAGATCAAGAAAACTATGACATGATTCTTTGAATGATTTTAATAAAATTGATAAACCCTGAGCCAGACTTATCAAAAAGAAAACAGAAAGGACACAAATAAAATCATGAATGAAAAAGGAGATATCACAACTAATATCACAGAAATACAAATAATTATAAGAGAATATTATGAAAAACTATAGGCCAACAAACTGGGCAATCTGGAAGAAATGTCAAAATTCCTAGAAACATGCAAACTACCAAAACCGAAACAGGAAGAAATAGAAAATTTGAACAGACTGATAACCAGCAAAGGAATTGAATTGGTAATCAAAAGTCTCCCAACAAACAAAAGTCTAGGGACAGATGGATTCCCAGGGGAATTCTAGCAGACATTTAAAGAAGAGTTAGTACCTATTCTTCTCAAACTGTTCCAAAAAGATAGAAATGGAAGGAAAACTTCCTAACTCATTCTCTGGGTCCAGTATTACCTTGATTCCAAAACCAGACAAAGGCCCTGTTAAAAAGGAGAATTACAGACCAATATTCCTGATGAACATGGATGCAAAATTTCTCAATAATATACTAGCAAATTCAATCCAATGGTACATTAAAAGAATTATTCACCGCAATCAAGTGGGATTTATTCCTGGGCTGCAGGGGTGGTTCAATATTTGCAAATCAATCAATCAACATAATACACCACATTAATAAAAGAAAGGATAAGAACCATATGATCCTCTCAATAGATGTAGAAAAAAGCATTTGACAAAATACAGCACCCATTCTTGAGAAAAACCCTCAATAAAGTAGGGATAAAGGGCATATATCTCAACATCATAAAGGCCAAATATGAAAGAGCCACAGCTACCGTCATACTTAATGGGCAAAAACTAAGAGCTTTTCTTCTATGGTAAGGAATAAGACAGGGATGTCCACTCTCACCATTGTTATTTAACATTGTACTGAAAGTCCCAGTCTCAGCAATCAGACAACAAAAAGAAATAAAATCTATCCAAATCAGCAAGGAAGAAGCAAAACTTCGACTATTTGCAGATGACAGGATACTCTATGTAGAAAACCTGAAATACTCTACCAAAAAGTTGCTAGAACTGATACTCAAATTCAGCAAATTTGCAGGATATAAAATCAATGTACAGAAATCTGTTGCATTTCTATACACCCATAATGAAGCAGCAGAAAGAGAAATCAAAGAATCGATCCACTTACAATTGCACCAAAAACCATAGATACCTAGGAATGAACACAACCAAAGAGGTGAAAGATCTGTACTCTGAAAACTACAGAACACTTATGAAAGAAATGGAAGAGGACATAAAAAAAATGGAAAAACATTCCATGCTCATGGATTAGAAGAACAAAAATTATTAAAATATCTATACTTCCCAAAGCAATCTGCATATCTAATGCAATTCCTATCAAAATCAACAGCATTTTTCACAGAGCTAAAACAAACAATCCTAAAATTTGTATGGAACCACAAAAGACCATAAATAGCCAAAGCAATCTTGAAAAAGAAAAGCAAAGCTGGAGGCATCACAGTTCCAGACTTCAAGCTGCATTGCAAAGCTGTAATGATCAAGACAGTATGGAACTGGCAAAAAAACAGACACATAGATCAATGGAGCAGAATAGAAAATCCAGAAATGGCCCCACAACTCTATGGTCAATCTTTGACAAAGCAGTAAAGAATATCCAATGGAAAAAAGACAGTCTCTTCAAAACATGGTTTTGGGAAAACTGGACGCAACATGCAGAAGAATGAAACTGGGCCACTTTCTTACACCACCCACAAAAGTAAATTCAAAATGGATAAAAGACCTAAGTGTGAGACAAGAAACCTTCAAAATCATAGAGGAGAACACAAGCAGCAACCTCTTTGACATTGGCTGTAGCAACATTTACTATATATGTCTCTGAAGGCAAGGGAAACAAAAGCAATCAACCATTGGGACTTCATCAAGATAAACATCTTTTGCAGAACAAAGGAAACAATCAAGAAAACTAAAAGGCAGCCTACATAATGGGAAAAGATATTTGCAAATGACATATCTGATAAAGGGTTAGTATCCAAAATCCATAAAGAACTTAAACTTGGTAACCAAAAAGCAAATAATCCAGTTAAGAAATGGGCAGAAGACATGAATAGATATTTTTCCAAAGAAGGCATCCAGATGGCCAACAGACACATGAAAAGATGCTCAACATCACTCATCATCAGGGAAATACAAATCAAAACAATGATGAGATACCACATCACACCTGCCAAAATGGTTAAAATTAACAAAACAGGAAAGAGGAACCCTCTTACACTGTTGGTAGGGATGCAAACTGGGGCAGCTACTGTGGAAAACAGTATGGAAGTTCCTCAAAAAGTTAAAACTAGAACTACCCTATGATCGAGCAATTACACTATTAGGTATTTACTCAGAGGATACACAAATACTGATTTGAAGGGACACATGCACCCCGATGTTTAACAGCATTATCAACAATGGTAAAATTATGGAAAAAGCCCAAGTGTCCATTGACTAATGAATGGATAAAGAAGATGTGGCATATATGGAATGTGGCATACAATAGAATATTACTCATCCATCAAAAAGAATGAAATCTTGCCATTTGTGACGATGTGGATGGAGCTTTAGTGTATTATTATGCTAAGTGAAATAAGTCAGTCAGAGAAAGACAAATACCATATGATTTCATTCATATGTCAATTTAAGAAAGAAAACAGATGAACATATGGGAATTAAAAAAAGAGAGGGAAGCAAAACATAAGAGGTTCTTAACTATAGAGAACAGTGTTGATTTAGGGGAAGTTGGTGAGGGATGGGCTAAATGGGTGATTAAGAAGGGCACTTGTGTTGAGCCCTGGGTGATAAAAGTAGGTGATGAATCACTAAATTCTACTCCTGAAACCAATATTGCACTATATGTTAACTAACTAGAATTTAAATAAAAATTTGAAGAAAAAGAAAAGATAGAATAGAGAGTTCCCATATACCTCTTGCTCCCAGATATACACAGTCTTCCCCATTATCAATTAGTTATAATCAATGAACATACAGAGTTGAGAGTTCACTTTTGGTTTTATACATTCTATGGGTTTTGACAAATGTATAATAACATGTATCCACCATTTTAGTATCATAGCAGGATAGTTTCACTGTCCTAAAAATCTTCTATGCTCTGCCTATTTTCTCTCCCTACCCCTAACACCTAGCAACCACTGTTATTTTCATTCTCAGCAAAGAAGTTTTAACTGCAAACATTTTTTCCTATTCTAATTCATTTTTAAAAACCTGACGCTATAAGATTATACCACATAACCACATAGTTCATGGTTTTTGTACTGTTAAAGTAATATGTATGCTTGTGGACAAAAATAGCATATTCCTTTGTTGAATAATGGAAATTACGCTATTTTCAACAAATCTTTGTTTTAGAAATAAAATTCTGCATCAAATCACCTTCAATTACTGCCAAATAATGTACTGGCCTTTGATGTGTTTTACTGGGATAGAGTGAATAATGGCCACCTAAAAACATTTGTGTCTTAATCCCCCAAAATTTGTGAATATGTTACCTTACATGACAAAAAGGGACTTCGTAGATATGACTTAGGTT
Source organism: Mirounga angustirostris (assembly GCF_029215605.1). Lineage (NCBI taxonomy): Eukaryota > Metazoa > Chordata > Mammalia > Carnivora > Phocidae > Mirounga > Mirounga angustirostris. The sequence continues at coordinate 49,873,638 of NW_026991709.1, read as the reverse complement.
AAGAACCTTGAAATGGGTACATAATCCTACATTATCAAGGAGAGTCCCATCTAATTGTGAATCTTTAAAAGCTTTACCCAGTTTCAGTCAGAGAGAGACAGACAGACATCACACAGTACAGTCAGAAATTGTGATGTTGCTGTGTTTGAAGATAGAGGAAGTGGTGAAAAACCAAGGAATGTAGGCAGTCTGTAAACTGAAAAGGCAAAGAAATAGATTCTTCCCTGGAATTGCCAAAAAGGAGTGTGACCTTGCCACTGTAGTGATTTTAGCCCAGTGTGATCTGTATTGGATATGTGACCTACAGAACAATGAGATCGTAAATGTTTCTTGTTTCCATCCACTAAGTTTGTGACAATTTGTTAAAAGAGCAATAAGAGACTAATACATCCATTATCTAGGCAAAGGTCTGGTGGGTAACAAATACACAAAACCAGGTATACAACAGTCTTATAGAATTGTCTGTGAATGAGTTAGATTAATAACTATTTTTCCTCACATATTCAGATGAATAATTCCCATGAGCATACCCAAATTTTGATGATTAGGTTGCTATATTGTGAGTTACATGCATTTTTGGTTAATGTAGTGTTTCATTCTCTTAGAATATTCTGTTTGAGAAAAGTTATGAAGTTAATTCAGAATGGCAGTCAGAGATGGTCTATTTTGATTGAACTATATTCAGTTGTTTTGGTTCTGATATTGAAAACTGATTTAAATTAAATTGACCATTTATATTAGGTAATGTACAAACCAATAAAAAGATAAAAAACAAAGCAATGGAAGTTTGTGAAGAATTAATCTTGAAAACTATATTGATTAAATTTAAGCTCAATTTGAAGCAATTTATTGTTTAAAAATTGAGTGATCTCTCCTCTCTTTCACTCTATAAAATAAATAAATCTTAAAGAGAAAAGAAAGAAAGAAAGAGAAAGAAAGAAAGAAAAAAATAGAAAAAAAAGGGGGGGGGGGGCACCTGGGTGGAACAGTTGGTTAGGTGTCTGACTCTTGGTTTTGGCTCAGGTCATGATCTCAGGGTCGCGAGATCGAGCTCTGCATCGGGCTGTGTGCTCAGCACGGAGTCGGCTAGGAACTCTCTTCCTTTCCCTCTGCCCTGCCCCCTGCGCTTGCATGCACTCTCTCACTCTCTCTGTCTCAAATAAATAAATCTTAAAAAAACTTGAGTGATATTTCAATTAAGAAATTTTTCTTTAGAAAGAATTGCACTAATTTCTTGTTTTTGATATAGAAAAAACAAATTCCCTCTATCAAGCCAAATAATAATATATAAAAGAAAGGGAGATTAATTTATACGGAAGATGTTAGATAGGGAGCTTTATCTTTTCAGAAATACCATGTTCAGGAAGAAATATAATAAGGAGAATATTCTATCTGCCCTCTCATGTTCGTAAGATATGTTCTCACAAAGGCTGAGGGTCCATTTTCAATAGATTAAGCAGAATTTATAGAGAGCCATAGTTGAGTAAAAGTACCCAAGAGTTAGTCTCCCTGTGTAGAGAATATCCACTGCTAAATTTCCGTGAATCTCTATAAAGAACACTGGAAGCTACAGGAAGTCACTTAATTCACATTGGGATATTTGTTTTAAATTTGTCCAACAAAGAACAGAAAGTAAAAAGAACCAAAAAAATTCAGATAAAAATTGGAAGAGGAAAAAAATGTGATTTTCACTCAGGTAGCATATATTGATATTGGGTTAAGATTGAAAAGAAGCAGGTCGAAGAGGACCTGAGAGAGTCCAAGAAACACTGCCTACCCTCTCTGCATCTTTTCTTTCTTCCTTTTTCTATGATCCATTTTTATGCCTCATAAAGTCTTCTGTAAGTTGCTCTTCTTTTCAATCATTACTTTACAAGTTATCGTCCATCTTTACCACTGTCATAGTCTTTCTACTTATGTTGGTGCACACTTATGATTCCTAATTTTCTCCCTTCACTTTATTTCTTCTCCCTTAGTTCACATATTTCCCCCAACACATTGAAATATCTTCATCTCATGTATTAATGTAGGTTGACTACATTGTTGAGAAGAAACATGTTGTAATAAAATTATGAATAATTCTAGAATGAAAGTTTTTGTTCATTCGCAAAGGCAAAATTAAAACTGCAAAAAAATCCAGATTTTTTTGCTAAAAGAATTAGGAGTGTATGTGAGTAATTAAAACAAAAGCAATCCAAAAGAAAAAAGGGCCTGCTGTGTCTTTCTATGACAATTATATATGTACTTATTCAATTGGAGAATTGAAAAAGCTATATGAATTGTCTAAACTAAACAGATTTATTAAAATATTTCAGGTTAAGTTTAATAGATATATTAGAATATCATTTATGTTTCTGAGCAGAGGTTGAATTTTCAGGTTAAATATTTCATAGCATTTAAATGAGTAGACATCCCCTAATCTGTCTTAATGGGCTTGATTTTGAAGGCAGTTAAAAATCTACATTTTTTTTCTACAGTCATTATTCATTTCTAGTAGACTTATTTAAAGTGCAGTTCATTACAAGATTTTTTTTTCTTTTAGAAAATCTTTCAAAGATAGAAATCAATCAAATGCTATAAACATTGTTACAAGTATACTTTAAACCACTTTTTTTTTTTTTGAGAGAGAGAGAGAGAGAGAGAGAGAGAAATAGCATGAGAGGGGATAGGGTCAGAAGGAGAAGCAGGCTCCCCGCCGAGCCGGGAGCCCGATGTGAGACTCGATCCCAGGACTCCGGGATCACGACCTGAGCCGAAGGCAGTCGCTTAACCAACTGAGCCACCCAGGCGCCCCACTTTAAACCACTTTTAAGGAATAAATTATTCACATTTAAATTTACTTTGTTAATTGGTCATGCTACCTGTATAAATAGAATTTTCTTCAAACTGTAATTCAAGCTTGGCATTTTTAATATTTTTACGGATTTTTTTCTAAAAATCCATTGTGTATCTCATTGTATCATATGCACAGCATGCCTAGCTTATAAAACTGCTATGAATGCTAATCACACAGAAGATACGAACTCTGCCTTGCCTTGAAAATTTTATAACAATACTTAAAATATTTAAGTTATTTTATGATTATTTAAAAGAAAACCATAAAGTGTTTGCAATTAAGTATGAAGATTTACAGATAATAAATTTCATAACAAAAGTTTTATATTGTAAAGGATACATAGAAATTGTCTTACAATCCTGTATAAAGAGTCAAAACTAGCATAATCATCAGTGAGTAATAGTAGTGAATATTATTACAATAATTTATATCTAAATCTACTTTGACATGTCACCTCTATGCTAAACATCAGGAGGAAAATTCAATGATAGGATTTGGGAATTTTGGATTTGCTCAGAAGAAACAGCGCTTGTATTCATGCCGTGTTCTCATTTATCTTATTCCATTTGACTATGGGGCATGCTCTTCTATTATCCACTTTCATTTATGCTTTCTAGCACGCACACACTCTAGTCCTGTACGTTGAGCATTGCTTTCCAAATTGACTGCATTTTCCCTATAAAATGACATTGCATATTAGACCTGCCATTTTTAAAAATATTCTGCCACAAAAGAACATGTAAATTTTGCTAGCAGTGGAACTTACACATTCATTATTTGACAGATTTTCCAACAGAGGAACTGAAAAGAAGGAAAAATACATGAGAATATAAGATTTAGTACCAAATACTGCACTCAAGAGCTGATTTGACAGGTTAGGGGAAGACTCAGAAGCATTCATAAATTAGCAATTTTATTTATGAATTAGCATTGATTCGGTATCATTTAATTAAATAAGTCACCTTTACATTTTATGTGCAATACATTCACAGAATACACATCTTAAGCGTGGTTACTTTAAGTGTCATAAAATGGAAGGTTGCCCTTAGTATCTTAGTTTTAAGGTGGTAATCCCACTGGTATGACTGCTGATGAGAAAAATACACATTTCATGCCTCCAGAATTTTAAGGAAAGCAGTTGTTGAGTTAAACGCTTCATTAGTCACCTCATACATCACAGTCTCATTATTACTTTTTCTTTCCATATCAAAAAGGATTTCCATAGCAAGTGAAAAAAGGCATGAAAGAATATCAGGGATTTGTGGCACAAGTGAAAGGAAAATGAGCATAAAGGGAGAAGGAAAGAGAAATAAACAGGATGGAAGCAACACTTCAAATGACACAGTGATAATGACTATTAACATTGTGAGACGGTACCAGTCGTCCAGCCATCTGTTCCAGACAGGCAGCAGAGCAAACAAGGTGAAAGGAAATGCAATGCTTAGGAATTGCTTGATTTTCATCATTAAAAGCCTCTTTAATTCACATAGCCTATGTTCGAATGAGATGGGGTGCGCAGAAACTAAAATGTTGTGTGGGAACGGTTCAAGATCACACCAATATCCCATCTGATAGAACCAGGGAAGTGTTGGCACCCTCTGAAAACCCGAAAGAGTCACAGCAATGTATTCTTCCCTTCCCTTCTCTCCCATCCCCTCCCCTTCCCTTCCCTCCCTCTCTCTCTCTCATATATATATATATTTCTATATATAAAATTAATTTCTATATATAAAATTAATTTCTATTTTAATACCATTACTTTGTATGATTTCTATTATTTTAAATTTGATAAATTATAGTTATGGCCCAGAATATAGTCTCTAACAGTGGCTATTCCATGTGTTCTTGTGATTAATGTATATTCTGCTCTTGTTGGGTGGAATACTTTATCAATATCAAGTAGGCTAAGTTGGTTGATGGTGTTATACAGTCATCTATATCATTAATGATCTGCTCACTTGTTCTGGCATTACAGAGATGAGTGTTAATGTCTCTTACTACAATTGCAAATTTGTTTTTGTTTTTCAAATCAATTTTGTGTCGTGCATTTTAAAGGTTATTTACCCCTGACAACATTTCTTTCTATGAAATCTAGATTTCTGATATTAAGTAGCTGCTCCAGGTTACTTTTAGGTAGTTCTTACAAATCCTTTTCTATCCTTTTATTTTATTTATTTTTTTTGAAGTGGGGGAAGAGGGGCACAGGAAGAGGGAGAGAGAGAATCTTAAGCAGGCTCCACACCGAGCTTGGAGCCCGAGGTGGGGCTCAATCTCACAACCCCGAGATCATGACTTGCGCCGAAACCAAGAGGCAGTTACTTAACCAACTGAGCCACCCAAGCACCCCTCCATCCTTTTACTTTTAATGTGTTGTTATATTTATGTAAATATATATATAAATTTATATAATATTTACATTTAAAGTAACAACATATAAACATATACAGCATATATTTGAATTTTACTTTTTCATCTAATCTATTTGTTTTTTATTTATTTATTTATTTATTTATTTTTTAATTTTTATGTATTTGACAGAGAGAGAGACAGCGAGAGAGGGAACACAAGCAGGGGGAGTGGGAGAGGGAGAAGCAGGCTTCCTGCGGAGCAGGGAGCCCGATGCGGGGCTCGATCCCAGGACCCTGGGATCATGACCTGAGCTGAAGGCAGACACTTAATGACTGAGCCACCCAGGTGTCCCAAATCTATTTGTTTTTTAATTTCTCAGTGTAGTTTATTCAGATTTAATGTGATTAATAATGTGATTGGATTAAAATATATCAACTTGCCAGTTCCTTTTCTATTTATACATCTGTTCCTTATTTTTTCCGCCACATCGTGGTTTAATCAATCACTTCTTATGATTTCATTTAACCTCTACTATTGATTTATCTAAACCTCTTTTTAACTGCTTTAATGGTTGCCTTAGGGTTAAATTTTATTTATTTTTTGTTTGTCTGTTTTATTTTTTTGACTGATCAGTGTCTGCTTATCGGCATAGGGTCCTACAGGGCTAAGACTGCTTCCTCCCTACCCACTTCCTGAATCAGAATCAGGGTAATCAGAATCTAGGTTCTTTTAAATAATTTTATACCAAGGTACTATAAACAACAAAAAAAATACATTTCTACTATTTTTGCATTAATCAGTTACGTATATATGTGTGTGTGTATAAAGATAAAATATATATATGTGTATAAAGATAAAATATATATATGAAAATATAAAATACATATATTTTACTATTCCATGATATTACTAGAATATTCAAATTTCATCTCCACTAACCTGCTCTTGACGTTTACATTATTTTATTTACCATATACTTAAAACATTTAAAGATATATGATTAATATTTATTCATGTTTATCTATCTATTCACTTTGTTCATGGTCTTTATTATCTCCTGCACTGTCATTTACAGAGTAGGAAATTGAAGGGAAAAAATGGAAGGAAAGGAAAGAGAAAAAGAAGGAAGTTGCATCCTTCCGATTATACTAAATATATTTTTCCTAGAAACATACAACTGAATCTTAAAAGAAAGGATGATGCTAAGAGTTTTATGAGATATTTATTTTTGAGATTAATATCTATTAAAGGAATCTGAGGTTAACCACAACATCAATGATTTGGGTTTGCCATAAATATTTACTATAAAGAATAATTCCTACAATTGAGTTACATACATTTAAGGGTTATCAAAAAAGTATAGCTTCAATTTTCTAGAATGTGTTAAATATGATCTTATGAGAGGCAACAAATTAGGCTTGATCAACTTTCAAAGTGAATATCGGTCTAGACTACATGTAATACTTAAAGAATCTCCTCCTTAAACTGTGTTAGTATGAGACTGCTCTAAGATTGGTAATTTGACTAAATATTAACATCAATGGATAAACAGTAGGAAAACAAGGCAAAATACATGAATAGAGCTATAACAACACTAGAGTTAGAAGTACAATAAAAAAAAAATCACATTTATGACTCACTGTCATGCCTAATTAAGATTCTTGGCAACAAACTGACTCCTGGCAACAGATATGGTATAAATGTTCTAATCCAAAACAGTTTTATAACCAGATACATTAATATAATACCTGATAATTTTATGTGCATCACACATGTAATTACCAAAGACTATTTTGATTATGATTATATCTTCTACTTAATTGATTCCTTAAATTGGGAATTTAAAACCCAGTTTGTTTTGGAGAGGCTGTAGTTGAACAGATAATTTTATATTGCAAGTGTTGGAGTCACCTGAGACTCTTGTAAACATTCTTACTCTATTCTTATTCTTATTACAAGGAAAGGAGGAAAAGTATCTTCTGCATTATAAAAGTATTTTTAGCATGAGCTTAAAAAAAAGATAAAAGCAAAACAAAAACTTTGTCACTATTCTTTTATATTTTAATACCTATTATTGGCTTTAACAGAGGTATTTCAAGATAATTTGAAATAATTAGGAACATTGTGAACAGTCCCTACCACCAATTTATCTTTCAAAGAGAACAGATTCATTGGCTACAGACAAAAATGACCAATTTAATAATTAACTGAATTTCTCCAGTACATAAATCAATCTTTAGAAGTAAGTCAGGTCCTTGGAAGTAAAATAAAATCTTTCAGACCCACTGAGATCTCTTTTATAAACTAGTGTTGTATTATTAAAGGGAGCCTAGGAGATTCAGAGAATTAATTTATTACTCAACTTGTTGATGTTACTCTTGAGAATATAAACATTGACTAGTGGAATGTGACTGGCAGTAAGCAATTTCTTGTCCCCTGCTTTCCACCAATATCTCAGCTTCAATAGCTGCACTCTAGCATCCTTCCCAGAATTGTCTTCATTCTAGAAATTTGATTTCCTTAGTTTTCTTAAAAACTTATTTAAAAAACCATGCTGTTTATTTTGTCAGATGCTTAAAATGCTTGACAAGGAAAAATAAAAATAAGTAAAAAAGCTAAGATGACTTGAGTTGTGTTTAAATCTAGGTCTCTGTCATGTAGTTAACCTCAACTAATTAAGTACATTTGGTATCGTATGATAAACCAAAAAGTACTCTACAGTGCCTAGCCTTTGCTGGTATCTTTAATAAAACCCATTATTTGAACATGTCAAGGTAAAAAAAAAGTATAATAATGAAATCATGTTTTATTCCTGACTTGGCAAAATATCTAAAAGACTAAACTAAACAATTCCAGCAATGTGCATGCAAGAAGCAGAGGCTGCAATGTTTAATTTCTAAAGCAAGAGAAATATGTTCTATCGTTGTCTTTTGGATTATTACACCTTCATGGTTTAAATAACGAAGGAACACAGGCAAATTTAACTAAATCAAATAAAGAAATTGAGTTTCAAACTCTGCCTTGATATTAGAACAGTAAATTATATATTCTATATTGATGCCTAACTTAATTCCCTTGATCAACGACTCCCACTCTTAGAGACAGAATATATTCCTGGAAATGTCAACTGAAGTAATATCTTCCGGTTGTTGAGACAAAAAATTAGGTGTGAATCTTAGCTAATTATATTGTGATAGTCATTATATGGATAAAACACAGACTATGTGAAGAATTTGTGGAGATGAGATTTGTGAAATTATACTAAACATGGACAGATTTTGCATGCACACTTAAGTATATGTATGTGTCCATTTTTGTATGAGCATGAATCCCTCCTCTTCACATTTAATTCCTTTAGCCTCTTGAACCACTTCTGCCTGAGCACAACACACTGGCTCAATTCTGCTATTAGCATGATGGCCATTAGTTGTGTCTGATTTGCAAAAATTCTTGATCATCTCGAAATCTATTAAAAAATTAGTACTGACAGTCTACATGTCAAAACTCTTACCCTGTTATTAACATGTCCTGCCAAATGTCCCCAGTAATGTCATGACTACAAAATGCTCTATTTCCTAATTTTAGAATGAAAAGATATTAACTCTTAGTATATTAACCAATGAGACAATGCTCAGGACAAACTAAAAAATAAATAAATAAAAGTTGTTTCTGTCATATAGCTCACTGAAATTGACTCTGAAAATTGAGGGACAAAATGTCCTTCCTACTCCACGTTTAATAAATCAATTTTAACAATAAAATTCTTGGTTATGTATTTTTTTATTTTATAAAAATCATCCTTTTGCATTGTCTAATTTGATAATCCTTCTCCCATTGGGAGAAGTTACCTATCCAACAAAGCAAAGGATTTGTCCTTCTGAAACACGAATGTGCGATTGGTGGATGTTTTCTACAATCACTTATAAAAACTTATTTTAATTACTTAATTTGTTCATGGTCCAAGGATAAAATGCAGGAAGAAAACGAAATCACAGAACATTGAAGTAGTTGTTCTTTCTTTGCAAGATGGCCAAGTTAGTAATAGGCCTTGGAGCTTTGTAAACCACTTGGAATTTTGTAATGTCCTTATTTATCAGGTAGTTTCTTTGGTTAAGTGGGACAAACAAAGGGGAAGAGTTATATATTCCTATATAACTATATATGTTCCTACATATCGCATGTTATAACTAGACATATATAACTACATATTCCTATATATCCCATATTATAATGTGACTAGGCATATTCAGTGGAATGAGATAGGACATGCAAACTTTTATTCTTGGGCATGCATTAGTTCATTCTGAATGATTTTAGTTAGGTTTTGCTCAATGGGTAATAAATATGGGGAAAAAAAGAGAAACATATGGCAATTAAAACAAATGGTATAAGTAAGTTTAAAAGGAAATTAGATATTTTTATTGCAAAAGAATGTTACACAGAAAATGGATTAAAAGGAGTAAGGGATGCAGGTGAAGCTGATATGTGGGCAGAAGCATGGAACGAGTGGCCATTTTCCCAACCCTGTAGTTTCTTTTGTCTCACTGGAAGAACCTATATTTTAAGATAATTATGTACAGTCATGGAAATGGTAACAGCTGCATTTTGGTAACTTGGCATGCAAATTACTAGTTCTACTCAAGCCATGTAAGCATGAATTGATGCAAGATTTGAAAGAGAAGGACTGTCAACAGCTTCTGGTTGTAGGACCTAATGAGCATCAAGGATGATGACCTAGTGATGTCTGCAAAGATTCAAAGGTTCTGGATTCAAAGGAATCTGGGATTTTAGATCATATTCATAAAATAGTGCAGAGGGTACATATATACAGGGAACACAACATTGTTAGATACCCCAGTTTCTCAAATAGATTATATATTTTTTAAATTTTGTTTACTGAGTCTAGCATCATCTCAATTTGAAACAGCTGCAAATGGTATATAATTAGGTCAGAATGTTTTGTTGTCAGGATTCTCAGTTGCTTATATTGGCTTATGAAAAGGTCATCAGGAGAAAAGGGATTTGAATAGCAAAGAGATTCCAGCTGGTTAGTTATTATTTTAATTATACAATGGGATCAGCTATTTCCCTGCCTATATCTAAAGTTACTTATGGAAGATTTATTCAGAGACTGTGTGAAGACACTCTTTCTGTATTTTCATTGCATGTCACAAATCCATATTTCTCAACCTTTCTGTACCTTTAAAACTTCCTGTTGAATAATGTTCATCCATGCATTCTCTCAATAGTGCTTATAGTGGGACTGTGATATACCTGACACTTTGTATTTTCCTCATTCTCAAGGAGTATTTTGGGAGTTAAAATCTACAGTTATTATAAAGCATAATATGTACCCCTCTGAGGTAATTCTAATTAGATTTTCTATATTTCTTAAAAGTTCAGTGTTTAGAGTCATGAAAAATCAGCTTTTTCTGTTATCTTCTCTGTTTTTTCTCACATATAACACTTAAATTTCCACTTTCTTTGAATCTTAAGAAAGAAGAAGATGAAAAAAACCTCAGAATTTCCCTAAAACAAAACAAAAAAGAAGAATTTCCCTTAAACCAGTTTACTAAGCTTTGGGGGTATTACTCTGTGAATTTCATTAAATTTATAAGTTTAAAATAACTTGGTCAGGTGCCCTAATAATTAAGGTATAGGAGTTTTTACATTAAGAAGGGCAGGAGAAATTGGTATATTTAATAAACCAATTCAGTAAACAGTTAATTGGCACAAAGGGTTAACTCTGGGGCTTACAGTTTAGGTCAACAATTGCTTTGGAAGTACTGGGCAGACCAGGAGGTGCCTTTTGTTTTTTTCCACACAGGCTTGAACCCAGCATCCTTTATCATACCACAAAACTGCCTTGAGTCCTTAAAAAGGTAGATGTAGTGAAAGCACATCGAAATAATGAGGTTAAGTAAAAAGCTAAGAAATATTTTATTTCCTGTTTCAGGATTTTGACTGATAATAGCAGCATGTAACTGCTGAGTGAGTGTAGGAAAATAAAGACCTGTCCTCAGATATCTTTCCCCATTTTTCTCCTTCTAATCTAGTCAAAATAATTTATTCACTGTCCACCTTACCTTTACTTGGGTTTTTTGGTTAATTTCATTTTTGGAATTCTATTCCTATTCTCTTCTGCCAATCTAAATTCCCTGTAACCTTGGCTATCTGGGCTCAAATTCCATTTCCTCTGAGAAGCTCGCAGCATTGGACTCTATTCTTATCTTTTTTTTAACTTCTCGATGATCCCCAGAAGTTTATGTCTGGAATTCCCTCACTCTTTTCAGAAAATAACATAGGGACACAGATAACTTCAAAATCCACTTTTCCTGAAGGTCTACATTTATTTGTAGGAATTTAGTTTGATTGTATAATTCCTATATAAATATAAATTCATATATGTATACAAATATAGATGATAATTTTGATAATTGATTAATTCCTATAAAATAATATATACTTTCTTTAACAGTAACATATTTTAATATTTTGGTGGTATTGATAAATCAAAAGAAATTGACTATTAGCAGAGTTCTACAATATGATAGACGATCACTTTCACATGAGAGAACTATGTTCCTGAGGGACATACCATAAGACATGCCCATGGGACAGAAAAATCAAAACTAGTTTGGCAAGAATTTATACATATTAATAATAAAACATTACAAGTGAATCTCTGTTCATCTCTCAAGACCCATCAATTACTTCCTCATCTGAAAAATTTAGATCGTGACCACAACTCTAGGGAATAATCACTAGATTCTTGTTTTACCATTCTATCTTATACATTGCTTTATGAAAAACCAGAATACATGTATTGAAATTATTTATTACCTTTTTGTTAACTCAATAAAACTCTAAGATCAGAAACTACAACTTTGGGCACCTGGGTGGCTCAGTCGTAAGCGTCTGTCTTCGGCTCAGGTCATAATCCCAGGATCCTGGATGGAGCCCCGCATTGGGCTCCCTACTCAGCGGGAAGCCTGCTTCTCCCTTTCCCGCTCCCCTTGCTTGTGTTGCCTCTCTCACTGCATCTCTCTCTCTGTCAAATAAATGAATAAAATCTTAAAAAAAGAGAGAGAAACTACACCTTTATTTGCTTAGTGCAAATCATTATTCAAAATGCTTTTCAAATAAATCAGAAAAGGAATTTTGAAAAGCATTACATAGTATTTTAAATATGAGAATATTTTCCCTGACTTTACTGTTTGCATATCAGTGTATAAAAATATATAAGGTCAAAAGAACTGCAAATGCAGTTAAAAGTATTCATATGATTTAAAAATTGTTAGATAATATTTCAATGCTTTATATTTCCCCTTTAAGTTGATAAAGATAATATGAAGGGATTTATTACTAGATGAAAACAGAAAAAAACTTAGGTGTGGGGATTTTATTTTTTATCTGAGAATGTGGGTGTTATTAAATCTCTGTGGGGGTGGACACTAGTAAGTGCTATAGATCACAACCACTTCTATTTAATTCCTGTTGATTTAATTTTATTTTCAGCGCTGCTTCTTCACAGATTGTTTCGAAATATATGGCTGTGTGGGGGAGGATAGAACATCACGGCTATAACATTAAACACAGGCATATACATTCACAGAACCCACAAAACACAAAATGTGCTGAAGCAGCTGGAGTGTTCTTTTTTCTGATAGCAAGTTAGAAGACAGGAGGATGAGCAAAATTGGCAGTTGGATGATACTGACAAAAGCAGAGCAATTCGTGCAAAGAATTTACTGAGTAGGTCTGAGACTGACATGTGGGATCACATTTTACTTCTATTGGCAGTGCAATGACTTTGAAATTAAAGTGACTGGATACACAAAAATGTTAAGTTTGATAGCTCCATAAAAGGCATTACATACTTTAAAAAATGCGTGTGCCCTTATGTCAAGCGAGTCCCACTGGAGAAATGTGGGTAAATAGTGATAATTAATTTGGTAGGCTAGTTTGTTATAAATAGTTTGGTTGTATGGTTTATTCAGTTCATGAGTGGTTAAACAATACAATAAAACTTCTTTTTTGGTGCTAATTAGCTTATTAGTGCATTCAGTGGAAGTTCAAAAAAATAGTATACATTTCTGAAATTTAGTTACTTATATTTGCTTATCAGCAGTTTTGATGAAAGATTTGGCAAAAACAAACCCACAACTGATTCAAGGGTCTTGGCCATGTAGGGATAAATAAGATTTTGATGTTACTAATGCATTTTATTTTATTTATTTATTTTTTTAAAGGTTTTATTTATTTATTTGACAGAGAAAGACACAGCGATAGAGGGAACACAAGCAGGGGGAAGTGGGAGAGGGAGAAGCAGGCCTCCCGCTGAGCAGGGAGCCCGATGCGGGGCTCGATCCCAGAACCCTGGGATCATGACCTGAGCAGAAGGCAGACGCTTAATGACTGAGCCACCCAGGCGCCCCATTAATGCATTTTAATTACCCTTATATCTTAAATTCTATTTAATCACCCCCAAATTGAGACTTTGCTTAAATTAAAAATTACATAAATCAAGCATTTATCCAATGTGGATTTTTTTCATATTAAGGGGGGAGCTGGCTCACTAAACCCAAATATTCTGCACCCTGTTCCACTCCGAAGCCATAGAATTTAGGAATACTAATCAGTGTTCTGCCAACCCAGAGATGCATGGGGTCCCAAAACAGGAAAAAATGTGCAGGAGTTTAGGGAAGTTTCACCTTCCTCCACTGAGCCAGAAATATTGAAACATAAATGAAGAGAGAATCCAAGGTTATTTATTCTAAATTTTCACTAGTATTTCTGTTCCAATATCTATTGGAAGGATAAAATTTCAAGGGCCAGGAATTAACTAAGTTAATAAATAGTAATTATTATATTACACTGTGGGATGTGAAATCAACATTGTGGGCAAACATAAGATGTATGAAAGCAATGTCCTGTGAAATTATACTTCTTCATGTACTGTTTAAGATACAGAAAGCATTGTAAATAATTTTCAAATATGTAGGAATAAAATTATCCAGCACATAGTTAAAGAGTTGTGTTAATGTGTTGTATGCTACACATCCTCAATCCAGCAGAGTTATGTTATACAAACAAATGAGCATAATAATAACAATAGGGTCAATAATTCAAGGCCCTATCATAGGCTTATTGTTTGACTCCCTAATCTATACACTCCTAAACACTGAGAGATTATAGAGCATAAATAGAAAAATTAGTATATTGTTTCAATAAAAATGCATTTTTTTCCATGCAGCTAAAACAGAAACCAAGTGTGAAAAGCAAGTAGAGTTGAAATATTGAGCCTACTGGGTTCTCATCAAGATTCAGCCATGGGTGGCTCAGTCTGTACCTGTATGATATACATCATATGAAACAGTGGTTCATCTCATTGACTGACACCAGAATTTGAGTTTGCAAAATGGACTAATTTAAAATTTTCAATATATGCATCTTTTTTGGTTTTGTTTTTATTGACTGTATTGACTATTTCTTCTCTGTACCATGAATTTTCCTGCTTCTTTTTGTATTTTGCTTCCCCCCTCCACCAACAAATACTGCATCTAAAATAACAGTGGAGACTGAAGTAAATAATATATATTTCAAGATCAAGAAAGGGCATACTTTTTTTTTCAGACCACTAGTATGGGGATGCTGAGTTAATCTAATCTGTATTTGAGCTTGGTTTAGGATTTGTTGCATCTTTATCTAGAATCAGTTTGCAGATATAAAATCATAACAAAAAAATACCATATATTCAGTTGTGTTGGAATACCCTATTGTTATATATAAACACATCAGACTCAGTTTAATGTATTCAAATTTGATATAGTTTGGATTGGATTGACCTAGTTTACTTAAAACAAAAACAATTTCAGGATATGCATAAACAGTTTATTAATCTCTATTTTCTAAATACATTCTAGGGACACCTGGGTGTCTCAGTCAGTTAAGCGTCTGCCTTCGGCTCAGGTCATGATCCCAGGGTCCTGGGATCGAGTCCCGCATCGGGCTCCCTGCTCCGCGGGGAGCCTGCTTCTCCCTCTGCCTCTGTCTCTCTCTCTGTCTCTCATGAATAAATAAATAAAATCTTTAAAAAAAAATCATTTAAAAAAAATAAAAAAAAATACATTCTAAAAAAACAGGTATTTCTTTAAGGAAATTTGACAAAACTTTAACACAATTATAAACTGGAAAAATGTAAGGGTGGTGGCTCATTTATTTTATGAAATATTATGTATCCATTAAAATGAAAATATAAAATGGCAAGACATTCTTCATAATCTAAAATTTAGAGAAAAGGAAGATACAAAATTTCAGGTGTAAAAAATCTAGATAAAAATTGTATAGCAATTTCCTTTTTGTATACAAAAGTAGCCTAATTATGGTATATATTGGCTTGTTCTGAGCCAAAACACCAGATAGGGGCCAGAAACACACAGGTTTAGTTTAGAAGAATTTTAAGTGTACACTTACCACAGAATTATAAGTGTACACTTAATATAACCTTTAATTCATGAATACTGAGCCCATCATGGGGAGGAGTTTATATTTTGCAAAGCCTTAGAATTATCATGTTGTGGTGTATGTGTAGGGAGCCAGTTTGTTTTCTACCTAGATGAATGTTTCCATGAGATAATTACTGCCACCTTTATCATGTCATGGATTATTATAAAAAAGAAAACCAAACAAATTCTGTTAGACTTAGATTTCTTTTTAAAACTTCATCATTTCATATTATTTTATTTTAAAAATAATTATTTTTAAAATTATTTTAAAAGCTTGTTTATAGTTTCAGAAACTTGCAAATATATTTTTTAAAGTAACCCACATAGGTAAATTCAGGATATTTAAATAATGTTTTTATGTGTCATTGAAGAATAAAAATATTTTAAATAAGTTGGAAATGATTTCTGGTAAGAGAACTACCTACCTTAGAAACTACAGTCTTATCAATAGTATGTAACTCGTACTGAACAGTGTATTCCTGCCTTATCTAGTTGCGAAATTTTATCAAGGAAGCAAAGATATACAGACTACAGAAATTTAAAAATGTACACTTCCTGATTTTTCAGGATCCATATGTAGCTTGAGATCAGCCATCTTAACAGAGGGTGGATAACCAAGTCTCTACTTCATTATACTCTTACTGGGGACACTTCTCTCATTTGTCTTGATTGCTATTTACATCCCCAAGACACAGAACCTTACCTGCTATATACAAGCATTAGTAAATACATGTTGATTAAATTAATAGAAAAAATTGTATTAAATCAGGGGAAAAGAAGGTAAAAAAGGAGAGAGAGATGCTTCAGTAACCAGAGGAGGAGTGAGTTTCAAAACGGGTAAATGGTCAACAATATGAAAGGCTAAAAAGATGTCCAGTAAAATAAAGACCTAAAATTTTCACTGGTCTTGGTAATTCTAATTTAGGGAAGGGAATTTCCTTGATGAGATGTGGGTTAACATCATATGGCAATAATTTGGGAAGAAAATTACTGAAAAAAAATGGAGACAGCTGAAATCAGCAACTAAATGGTCAGAGTGAAACACTATCTTTTTTCCTCTGAAGCTCTACAAGCAAAGATAACACTTTCTCCTCAACTCAAAACCTTTCCCATAACTTGATTTCATGGAAAATAAAATGGTTTCTATGAATGTTTCTTCATTCTCAAACCTTGTCTAGGTTTCCGCAATCTCCCTGAAGTTTTGTAAATTATTTCAGTATCCCCTGGTTTGTATGACAAAGTCCAGATTTTTGATATGAACATTTAGCTGAGGAAATCACATCAAGAAATATGCAAGAAAACAATCCACTTTACATTGTAATACATGGTGTATCAGACAAGAACCAATGCAGAGTATTTTTTTCCATGAAGATTTTCCAAAGATAATAGTTTTGTTCATACGTACAAAATAAATTTCAGCTTTGATGATGGTGCCTTTCTTCTATGCCTTAGATTGCTTACATTCTCTTGCCAGTTAATGAATACCTAGTCCTGAAGTCACAACTTCCAATTTAGTCTCTGAATGCTTGTCCTCTGGTTCCGCGTCCCAGTTTCAGACTCTGCACTCCTCAGATCTCCGAAAATATGCTAACAGAACAAGGGCTACTAAGGTTCTTTTATTTTATACCATTAACAGAACTAAAGCCAGTGGACAAACCCATTCCTATTACTGCTAACCTGTCTTTATAGATGCTTTAAACAGAATACCAAATGTCAAGCAGAGAATGTCAAAAAACGCTGTGAACTGGATCCACTAAAAATTCAAGTTTCCTAACTTGATTCAGTTCCCTTTTTAATACTGCATTTCTTTGAGTCATTCCAATTTAACTCAGAGTGAACACACTTTCAAAAGTTTTAACAAACATTTACCAATCTTCCTGTATTAACTTTTACTATCTGCAAACTCCTACATTACTAAAATTGAAACCTTATATGTATATCCTCAACTTATGACTTCTTCAGTTCAAAAATCTATGATTTTAACCTTGTTCATACATAGAACACACATAGAAAAGTGAGTAAAAACAGTGTGCATCCCCTGAATAGTAGCAAAACCACCAACCAAGGGCAAGGTGAATATTGTCAGTAACTGTGAAACCCTAGCAGGCTGTCCACTAATAACTTCCTACAAAATATAACCACCATCTTGAATTATTCTGGTCATCATGTCTTCGCTTTTTAAAAAAATTACACCTAAGCATATAACATTAAACATTATAATTTAGTTTGCATAGTTTTTTTTTTTTTTTTAATTTTATTTATTTATTTTGAGAGAGAGAGAATGAGAGAGAACACATGAGAGGGGATAGGGTCAGAGGGCAAAGCAGACTCCCCGCCGAGCAGGGAGCCCGATGCGGGACTCGATCCAGGGACTCCAGGATCATGACCTGAGCCGAAGGCAGTCGCTTAACCAACTGAGCCACCCAGGCGCCCTAGTTTGCATAGTTTTAAAATAGTTATTTTCACTCAATATCATGCTTGGGAGATTCATTCTTTTTGTGGCGAATAGGAATAATTTTTTCAAAATGTGTTCATTTATTGCCACATGCTATTCTATTACACGAATATATTATTTCCTTATCCATCATATTCTTGATGAAAATTTGAGTTGTTTACAATCTGGGGCTCTTATAAATAATGCAGCTATGAATACCCTTGTCAGATTTTTAGTGCAAATGGATATAAATTTCTTTTTTTAAGACTTACTTATTTATTTTAGAGAGAATGAGAGAGAGTGGAGGGAGGGGCAGAAAGAGAGAGTCTTTTTTTTTTAAAGTTTTTTAAATTTATTTATTTGTCAGAGAGAGAGAAAGAGTGTGTGCACTCACAAGCAGGGGGAGGGGCAGGCAGAGGGAAAGCAGGCTCCTTGCTGAGCAGGGAGCCTGGACTCAGGACTCAATCCCAGGATCCAGGGATCATGACCTGAACCCAAGGCAGACACCCAACCAACTGAGCCACCCAGGCGTCCCGAGGGAGAGAGAGTCTTAAGCAGACTCTGCACTAAGCACAAATCCAACGAAGGGTTAGTCACTTAAGCAACCGGGTCACCCAGACACCCCACAAATGGATATAAATTTCTAGTATATATATTCTTGGTTTTGAATTGCTGGGTCATAAGGTATACAGAAATCTAGTTTCTCAAGTTTGTGCTGGTATTCCAAAATGATTTTACCAATTTGAACTTTTATCAGTAGTGTATGAGAGCTCCCCTTTCTCCACATTTGCACTAACAATTAGTATTTTCATTAATTCTTAGCTAATTTTATCATATTGTGCTTTTAATTTGTACTTCTCTAGTTAATAGTGAGGTTGAATACCTTTACATATATTTGTTTGCATTTGTATATCCTCTTGGTGGAATGATTATTCAATTGTTCATTTTTCTATTGGGCTATTATGATATATAGAAATTATTTTTATTTTATTTTATATTTATTTAGGTTATTTTATATTCTAAATTCAAATTCTGAGTTATTTGTATTATAAATCTGTTCTTTATCTGACTTTTTAATATTTTCTTCAAAATGTTTTAAAGTTTTTCCTTTCTCACTTAAATCCTTAATCCGTCAAGGATTTCTTTCTTTCTTTCTTTCTTTCTTTCTTTCTTTCTTTCTTTCTTTCTTTCTTTCTTTCTTTCTTTCTTTCTTTCTTCTCAACAGTTTGCTCATTGTGTTTTTTGTTGGTCATGTGATTTTAATTTATGATCATATTCTTTTGAACACTTTATGTGTGGAAATATATGATGATTAAAATCCATTTCTGAAGGTAAAATAAAATAGTATATATTTCAGGGGTGCCTGGGTGGCTCAGTTGGTTAAGCGACTGCCTTCGGCTCAGGTCATGATCCTGGAGTCCCGGGATCGAGTCCCGCATTGGGCTCCCTGCTCGGCGGGGAGTCTGCTTCTCCCTCTGACCCTCCTCCCTCTCATGCTCTCTGTCTCTCATTCTCTGTCTCAAATAAATAAATAAAATCTTTTAAAAAAATAGTATATATTTCATATAATTAAGAAATGAAGGGGCGCCTGGGTGGCTCAGTACCTTAAGCATCTGCCTTCGGCTCAGGTCATGATCCCGGGGTCGTGGGATCGAGCCCCGCATCGGGCTCCCTGCTCAGCGGGAAGCCTGCTTCTCCCTCTCCCACTCCCCCTGCTGTATTCCCTCTCTTGCTGTCTCTCTATCAAAACAAATAAATAAAATCTTTAAAAAAAAAAAGAAATGAATTATTGATTTTGTCACAATGGAATTAGAAATTCCATACGCCATATGCAGTGTAGTGCTTAGGGATTTTCTAATTCCATTTTTGTTTATTCTTTGCTTTTTTGGTTTTTTGTTTGTTTGTTTTTCTTATAATGCTTCACTTAGATCAAGGTCAAAATATGCATGTACTTACACTATCTCCTTCAGAGTTCATTTTTAAAATCTATTTCCCCTATCAATGGTGTTTCAGTTCTTTTCTTTTTTTTTAAGATTTACTTATTTATTTATTTGAATCAGAGAGTGGGGGGAGGGAGGGGGCAGAGGGAGAGAGAGAATCTTCAAGCAGACTCCCCACTGAGCACAGAGGCCAATGATGGGGCTCGGTGTGGGGTTCTATCTCATGACCCCAAGATCAAGACCTGAGCTGAAACCAAGAGTCAGATGCTTAACCACCTGAGCCACCTAGGTGCCCCAGTGGTGTGTCAGTTCTAGGCAGAGATCTTCAATCAGACTTTCCTCTTCTTTCTATGGTATTTTCCTCTATTGCCTGCATTTATCCCCTTAAAATTCAGGCACACTTGAGAATGGAAGATGTTTACAGAGTTTATAGTGGCTCCAATGGAAAGGGAAGGTATGGCCTTTATTCAAACAAAGACAGGTAGCAGTGTTGTTTCCACCACCGAAGAGTTGTATCCTGGCCAATTCACTCAGCCTCTTTAAATCTCAGTTTTCTCATAAGCAAAATGTCAGTGATTACTCTTAATTCTTACTGTAGTTTTAATTGAAAGAGATTGTAGTTTAATTGAAAGAGAACACCATTTGTATGAAATCAAATGGGAACTTTTACATATAGGTACTCAAAGAATATTAATTCTTTTCCCTCACTTCTTGGACTGCTGGCCTACTTCCTCTTCCCCAAATTCCTATCCATTGCCCTTTTTCTTCCACTAGTATCTTCATGTTGCTTTTTCTTCAGAAAATAGTCACTTTTACATTATCACCGTTCATTTGGTTGCCATGTATGAACTATACCCCAAGTCCTTGCCTTTCCTGGTCTTCTCTGTGGTCCATCAGAATATGCAATTCATTTCTGGAACTAGGATACATATGTCTGCAAATGCATGTCTCTGATTATATATCATCTTTTCCTGGTTTCTTTACTCCTAGTCAATGTCAAAGGCCATTTTTATTTGTCTTTGCATTTACAGCTCATTGTGTAATGTCTGCAAAGTTTATTTACTTAATGAATTAGGTAGCGACATATAGTAAGATCATGGGTTTTGTAATCTGATGTATGTGGACTGGAATCATGAATCTCCCACTCAGCTATGTGAGCTGGGACAAGATATTGACATGATTTTTAACCTTCAAAATTGTTATATGTGACACTAGCTTAACAACATTTTTTAAATTGTGTGAAATGTTTTATAAAGCTCTTTCTATACTACCTGAAATATTTTAAGTCCTCATAAAATGATATTAATATTTGATGGTGAAAGAATGAAAAATTACATTTAAAATGCTTTACTGGAAACTTCCATTGGCAATACATATAAGTACATAAACTAAACATGAAAAATGCAGAATGCAACATCTTTTTCTCAAATCACATCTTTATTGCTTTCTCTTTTTACTATTTGATACTTTACCACATCATCAAAACTCTGAAGTAATCTCTGACTTCCTCTCCTCCATATCCCTGGACTAAGAATCATCAAGCTTATGCATTCATTCATTCAGTGGAATGGATCTAGGGAAGGACTAACATTATTACATTCATGATTAGACCACAAAGCTTCTGTAGTATATTGGGCAAACTAAAATATTTATTTTATTTCAACAAGCATTTTTCAGGCTTTGCAATGTGTTTAACCCTGCTAAGCATACTTAGTTTTAAGGCAGCTGACCATAATAAAAGGTAGTTTATGGAATATATTTCAGGGTTAAATTTTGTGGAACCAAGAATTATTCTATTAGTTCAGAGTAGTAAGAAATTGATTAAAGTATTTAAGGAAGGCATTTTTGAAGTTGGGTGACTTTAGTTAGCCTTTAATGTATGGACAAGACTTGGATAAAAACAAAAACAAAAATTAAAATTAAACTTCTGTGTTTCATACATAAAATTGATTTAATCATTCAGCAGCTCGTTATTGAATATCTACCATGCTAAAGGTCAAAGAATAATAGTGCTTAATTTGAGAAAATTTTTTTGAATGTTTAAACTCATAATAATTGAAGAATAAAATGAGACAAAACATTTTATTTATTTATTTTTAATTTAAACTTGGCAGGCAGCCTCTGAAATACTGCCTAAAATAGTTCTGCATATATTAGGATTTTGAAAATTACCTTTGATAGGAAGGAAAAGAAAAACCTGTAACATTATTTCTGGATCAAAATTTCCCATTAATATTTTAAATCTGTTGACTAGCTTCCCAATAAAATGTAGAAATGTCAATATTTTGATGGAATCCAAATATGATGGGTATAGATTAAGAAACTTTCTGGTGAGAGATGACTTATCCTCTACCTTAATCACATGAGGATTTGATAAATTTCTGCATACATCTACAGTCTTTTCCCTGTTATTTATGATTCTTTGGAATATTGAAATATTCCTAAGGAATTTAAATATTGTCTTTTTTTAATTACTTTAACTCTTGGGGTGCCTGGGTGGCTCAGTTGTTAAGCATCTGCCTTCAGCTCAGGTCATGATCTCAGAGTCCTGGGATTAAGCCCCGCATCTGGCTCCTTGCTCTGCGGGAAGCCTGCTTCTCCCTCTCCCACTCCCCCTGCTTGTGTTTCCTCTCTCTCTGTGTCTCTCTCCGTCAAATAAATAAATAAAAAATCTTTAAAAAAATTACTTTAACTCATTCCTGCAGTTTTCTGTACTCATTTCTTCAGCATAGAGACTTCTTTTTGAATAAATTTGTCCCAGTTTTCCTTATGAGGCTTATTTCCAACAGATATGAATTTAATAAGGCACATTTATATAACCTAATGCAGCCTTGCAAAGCATTTGCAAATATAGTAAGAATTCAAAATCATATTAAATTCATAGAATTTTCAGATTTCCAAACTGAGTTATTTAGGTATTTTTCTCTATGTGTCCATCTATATATATATACAAACATACACACTGCTAGATTTCTTTTCTTCCTTTAACTCCTAACTCTAAAAATACCTCTCGTGGCCATGCAGCACGCATTGGTCAACACTCTTTCCATGCTAACACCAGTTTCAGTCCAGTTATTTTAAACCCATGTGTTCAACCAAATGCTGTTGATATTGAATGTGTAGCAAATCAGCCAGGCCATCAAAGACTATTTCTGCCAGGCTATTTTTCTCTTTTTAATCCCAGGAGGATGCTATTCAAAACCATGTTAACCACTAAGAATTCAAAACATCCCGTATTTTAACACTACACAGTTAGTGTCTATGCCACAGTTAATATTTATATCCTCTACTACTTTTTTACTCGTTCTCACATCATTGCAAATCTTCAAGGAGGGGGGTCAAGTTGAACAGTTCCCCGTTGCTCTCCACGATGCCTAACACATAGTTAGGGCTCTTTTCCTCAAAAGGTTCCTTGTTTCCTTTATTATATTCAGGTTAATTTTCCAACAAGGTATTCAAGGCTTTCCATGATCTGCTCCAGCTTATCTATTTTTTTTAAAGATTTTATTTTATTTATTTGAGACAGAGAGATTGAGAGAGAGAGAGCACATGAGAGGGGGGAGGGTCAGAGGGAGAAGCAGACCCTCCGCGGAGCAGGGAGCCTGATGTGGGACTCGATCCAAGGACTCCAGGATCATGACCTGAGCCGAAGGCAGTCGCTTAACCAACTGAGCCACCCAGGCGCCCTCCAGCTTATCTATTTGACTTCATGCCTCACCTTTCAATTCCACAGCAATCCGATTGATGTTATTTTCTGTTTCATAAACTTGTCATTCTCTCTTTTTTCCACTGGGCTTTTGCTCATGCTATTACTTCTGACTGAAACATTCTTCCTTAGTTGATTCCTCACCTTTCTTTATGGCTGTCATTTCATAACACTTGTGCCCCATTTTCTGAAAGTACGTGTTCTTAAATAGTGAAATTAACTAATTTGGTTTAGAGAATTTTGTGACAGCCTTGGAGATAACTGGAAACAAATGAGATGATGTAAACCCAGAATTTTATGTACTGGGAAGAGAAGGAAGAGGAGAATGAGGGGGAGGCTAAGTCTATAGATTTAATACCTGCAAGGAAAAATGTGTTTTTTATAAAGAAGCACCTCTTGTGTAAAAGGGGAAAAAGTATTCCTGAATATACCCTTTATTAAACCTTAATACCAGAATTGAAGAAATGTATACTTATGTGTTATTTTCAGCTCTAACATTTACCATGTCTGTGACCTTAGACAAATTCATATTTTAATTTGTCTAAAGCAGTTTAACTAAAAACAGCACGATTCCAGGCAGATAGTAATTACTCAATAAATATTAGCTAAACGTCATTTCTTGCCACTCAAACATCTTACCGCTCTATCTGGTTCACTGTGTACATGTCCTTTTTAATCAACTCTACTGTAATGTGTTTAATAAGCCACAACTTTGGTTTATTAAAAATTTTCATTTGTCTTTCTCCATTTATTGTTCTTAATTGCCAGCCCAGTGCTTTACATAGAGTCAATGCACAATTAATATTGCTTGCCTGAATATGAAGTGAATGTTTATCTTGACATTTGGTTAAAAATAAATTTGTTTTACCATAACTTTAAATTCGTAAAAGGCCCATACATCTTATAGAAATATTAACAGGTATACCTTTTAATATTTTTTTCCTTTCTGGTGTCTAGGGCTAATATTTTTACATCAAAATTATAATAGTTCAGATAAGGTTAAAGTTACATTAAATGTGATTTAATTCAAAAAATATCATCTGAAACTAAAATCCACAGAACAAAAACATCTACTGTTATGTAAAGAAGATGTTTTTTAAAAAGCCATCTGAAACTTTTGGATAAATACAAAAATGTTTGCTGTATATTTCCTGTGATTATATCCTTATAAAGCACATAAGCCCTCTGCACAACACATTTACATCACATGTGTATGGGAGGATGCCTGCTTCTTCAGAAAAACCTATTATGTAACAGACACCAGGAAAGGATAAGGAGCCACAGGAAGATCAGGAGAAGGGGACTAAACTTCTGAGTATCAGGAAGTATTACTTGCCAAAAAGAAGAAATCAGAGTCCAAAATGCATTTATAAAAAAAAAAGCATACTGTTATATTTTTTATAACTTTGCATCTCAAGTACTATAAGAGTCTAATACAAGTTATTGGTGATGTTTTCCCACAAGTCCTGTATAATTTCCACTTAAAATTAAGCATGATACTATAAAATATGTGCAGTTGCATTTGCATCAATTCTTTTTTTTTTTTAAAGATTTTATTTATTTATTTGAGAGAGAGAGAATGAGAGAGAGCACATGAGAGTGGGGAGGGTCAGAGGGAGAAGCAGACTCCCTGCCGAGCAGGGAGCCCCATGCGGGACTCGATCCTGGGACTCCAGGATCGTGACCTGAGCCGCAGGCAGTCGCTTTAATCAACTGAGCCACCCAGGCGCCCCTGCATCAATTCTTTTAATATCTGCTTAAAACTATTTGCCTCTGTTTTTCTGTTAGGATTCAGAATGCTCCATAAAATCAAATTATGACTTAGGCTTTATGGGGAACTATCAAAATGTCTTTAGTTAATTCAACTGATATTTCAGTACAGTAAAAATTCCAAAATGGAGCCACCAATTATTGAAACTATCACACGCTACTTGTAACGGTATATTGTACATGCTTTCTGTATAGCCATAACTTATGTTTATCAAGTATATATTTGCTCTTTTAAATTAAAGTACACTTTAATTTCAATATAAGGGAGAATCTCTGCATTGTCAATTATAGTTATTACAATTTCTAGTTCCTTTTTTCTTTTATTGTTGTAATTCAAAGATTTGTCTCCTGCCCAGTTGTAGAAAGACATCCCTTCATTACATTTAAAAAAGCAGCTCACTGATAGAATCAGTAATAATTATGAACTTGGATTATTGATTCCTTAAAGCACTTATAAGAAATTATCCACTAGTGGATTCAAAGTGTAATTGGGCATATTTAATCACATAAAATTATGGTTCTTTTAATTCCTTTCAAATGGAATATTAATGACTATTGGATCATGAGCAAGAAAGTAGAGAAAAGAAGTATGAAGGTGGCAAGGGGATAGTACTGTAAAGGAGAGGAGAAATGAAAAGCTCATCTGCTGCAGCTGGAATGTATTTGGGCCACCCCTGACCAACACTTCACTTCAAAAGTGAATTGGTGCTTGAATGAGTAAGAAGCTACACTTTCTTTTAAAAAAGAAGCAACCTAACAATGACACTATCTGTAAGAGAGGAATGTTCTGCATCAGAGCCCCAAAAACATCTTAGACAGATTCCTTTTCTTTTTCTAAGTTAGTATGCAGACATTCTTTTTTTTCTATCATAGGACTTTAGCATGACACCAGTTGCCTGATTCTGTCAAATGCATGAATGAATGAATGGGCAAGCTGAGAGGAAAAAAAGATTTGATAACTTGGTTGCATATGATAAAGAAGAAGACACTGATATCTCAGGACTAAATTCACATTTTGCTGTTTTCACTAGCATGAATGCCTAATGCTTATAAAATTGGATTTATGCTTTATAAATGATTATTACATTTAAACTATATAAACTACACAACACAATCTAAAGAATGGCAGAGTTTTCTTTACATGAAGATTGAAACTTACCTATCACATGCAAAAAGAAAAGAAAAGAAAAGAAAAGAAAAAGTTGATTGAGTCTGAATCTCATATGATATGGCTTTCCCCTCATTTCTTTTACTTAATTATTACTACTATTAATGAGTGTTATATAACTGTCATATTTGAAAAATATATTGATGTAAAAAAACCTAAGTGTCAGAAAATTGTTTTCAAATTAATTCTTTACTAGTATAAAAAAATAACAGTATGAAGTTAGAAATGTCTTAATCACAGCCCTGGTAATCAGATGACATAATTAGGATTTCTTAGTGAAAATCTTTTGCTTATTCATATACTCAGCCTGGTGACTTTCTAATGCTGAACTCACAATCTCTTGAATTCCCTTTACTATCTTAGAAGGGCAGGTGAAAAGCAATGTATGAAAGCAGTGAATGAATCACATGTACATGATAGCCAAATATTCTAGTAGGAAGCTGAATGTTAAAGTTAAACCAGAGACAAAATTATGAAATTGCATCTTTGGATAACTCCATTGTTTTGCTTATGTGTCTATATATCCATATATGCCTTTCTCATCATCCTGACAATATATTCTCTTAGGCAGTTCAAGGTTTTTCATCAATAGTATTCTTAGGCCTTAGGGCTTTCTGAAATCCCCCAAATTCACAATGTGACAACTGAATTATATGAAGACTCAATCTTTGTATGTGCCAGTGGGAATGACACAGAGGGAAATATTATCTATACTTAACAACTACCAGTGACCGGAACATTTTTAAGTTCTCAGATACCTTCTCCAGTGACACTCTTTAAATAATTAGTTAATCTGATTACAGAAATTTTAAAATAAATATGAAATAACTAGCTGGGAAAATAGAGGAAACAAGGACAAAGTCCTTACTCTGACTTATAACACTATTACACGAGCTGGCCCTCTGTTAACTCTAGAACCCTTCATTCTGTTCCTAAGGAGCTTACCTTGTTCCTTCTGCTTGAGCCACACAGGTCCGTACGGTTTGTTTTTTGTTGTTGTTGACTTTGTTTTTCTGAAAAAGCCAGGTATGGTTCCAGCTTAGATTGTTGTTATCATTCCTTCAGCCTTGGATGATCTTCCCTTAGACATTTTCATGGTCTACTCTCTCACTTCATTAAATCTATACAAAAACATGTCATCATGGAGGCCTTCTTTACCCATTTTATATAAACTCACAATACCTTACCCCCACTGTCTGCTCTACATTTTCTCCTTAACACTTAGTACTATATATCAGATAGAACAATCACATGATTATTAGCTATTCTAGAAAGTCTCTGTTCAAATTTTTAGTCCTTTTTTATTAGTTTTTTTCTATACTTATATATTTTAATTACCTTATCCTATTAACTCAGAAGCATTCTCCGTTATAAGCTGCAACATTATTTTATGTAATACTATGAAAAAATGCTGCCAATAAAATAATGTCATGTCACTAAAAGATGCATTATATTTCCAGAGATATTAAAATGTAGATTGGAGGTCCTTGAAATGGAGCATTTATCATGTTTATCTCTGCTTCTCTTACTAGAATGAAAGTTTCACGAGGGCAAAGACTTTTGAGTGCTTTCTTCACTGCCATTTGAGTGCATTCTTCACTGCCATATAGCACCTATTATTCCTGTTACATAATAGGAGGTACCCAATAAATATTTTTAACTTAATAAATATCTAAATAGATTTTAGTAGTTTTATGTATAGTTATTCTGTCACCTCATGACTTACAATTGTTATATACATCTCCATAGATTTTTCTCTCTCATACAGCATCAGGTAAAGACATAAGCAATTGAAAAGTAGATATTTATTAAATTGTGTCAAATCAAGGACCCTTATTTAACTTAATGGAGATGATGTTTGATTGTGTTTGGCATGAATGGGTGTGTGTGTGTGTGTGTATACATGTGATGATTTCAGAAAGCATGAATCTTTGTGATTGGTTAGGGTTAAATTTGTGTGTAAGTGACAAAATGGAGTAGTTTAAAAGTACAAGTATGACAGACAATTCAGTGCTATTCTAGTGCATCACAGTGTCCAGAACATAGGTTCATCCTAACTTGCTGCCTCATCCTGCATGGCCTCCAGTCCACAATTCACTTCATAGTCTAAGATACCACCAGCTCCACTTCTCTATTCTTTAGACAGAAAGAAGTTGAAGTGCTATAAACTCTATCATTTAAAGACTCTTCTTGGAAATTGCATAAACCCTTTCTTCTTACATTTTGTTGGTCAATGATATTGCATGACGACATATAGTGCTATGAGAAGGTGGAAAATTTTGAATCCTTGGTCTGGATGGCCAGTGCCATATTACTCAGAAAGAGGAAGTAAATTATTTTTTATGGAATAGTTAGAATTCTCCACACTGAAGAGTCTGTGAGTATCCTTCTTCCCACATTTAAAATACACTACCACTTCCTAAGAAAGACATCTGAGTCCGGGCGCCTGGGTGGCTTAGTTGGTTAAGTGACTGCCTTCAGCTCAGGTCATGATCCCAGAGTCCCTGGATCGAATCCCGCATCGGGCTCCCTGCTCGGCCGGGAGTCTGCTTCTCCCTCTGACCCTCCCCCCTCTCATGTGCTCTCTCTCATTCTCTCTCTCACAAATAAATAAATAAAATCTTTAAAAAAAAAAAAAAGAAAGACATCTGAGTTCTTCCTCTGCAGTTACTATTTTCAGTCCACAGGCCAAGGTTTCTCAGGGATATGGTGGATATAGCTCCTCATATTCTATTGACCTATAAACTATATCACAGCTTAAAATTCTGTGACTATTCCTATTCCCACTAATCTGGTGTAGGGACAGAACAAATGGAACACAGTGAAAATAGATGGTGGGAAACACAGCCGTTACTGGTCATAGCTATTATCTCTTCTTACAGGGAAAAAATAGAAGAGACTCACTTCTGTGAGAGATCATCTCCTGTAGGTTCCATCATTGAGCTTGGCAATGGATTATACAACCCATATGTTGGTGTTTCACCTTTCATACTGTGTCTCCTGTTGGCTCATGATTGGGCCTGCTATTTCTTTATAGTGTAAACAATTACAAGCTTTATCAGGCAATGCTTCTGGTTTTGACAGTATAATTCCCTTCAAAACTTAGTAGATGGTCAATTTTCTCCTAGCACTGTCTATGTTCAAGCAATTGCAGCCAAATTTTGTCGATACATGTTAAGCTTGAAGACTCTTGTCTTTTGTTTATCACCCTCTCATTATTGTAAGCTACTCTGAGAATAACTGAAACATTAGACTTGGGTGGAAAAGGAAACAACTTATTCTG
This sequence comes from Mirounga angustirostris, assembly GCF_029215605.1. Classification (NCBI taxonomy): domain Eukaryota; kingdom Metazoa; phylum Chordata; class Mammalia; order Carnivora; family Phocidae; genus Mirounga; species Mirounga angustirostris. The sequence continues at coordinate 49,843,644 of NW_026991709.1, read as the reverse complement.
GTCTTTGCTACAGAGAATAAAATGTATTTGAAATAAGTTTGGGGAGACAGTCTTATCACATTAAAATTTATTTTTGAGAGACACCATTAATAATGGCTTTGGTTTGAAGTACCAACATATTTGTTTTTTTGCCCTCAGAACCCCTTCATTATTTGACTTTCAATCAGTGAAAATTGTCTACTGCAGACCTCGATTATTTTCCTAGGGAGAATGGTATCCTTTTTCAACTCTGCTTTTTGGGTGGTAAATCTAGTCTGAGTATTGCTCTCTGTTAAACATCTATAAATAGCTAATGAACACCTACGTTTTAAATTTTTTAAATAATTGTTTAGTGCTTTAGCCCTTTTAAGCATATGATCTGCCATTGAATTTGAGCCACATATTTTGACACTTAATTACAAGTACTATTAACTTTTAATATCTAATCCTTCTTGGGCGCCTGGGTGGCTCAGTTGGCTAAGCGACTGCCTTCGGCTCAGGTCATGATCCTGGAGTCCCTGGATCGAGTCCCGCATCAGGCTCCCTGCTCAGCGGGGGGTCTGCTTCTCCCTCTGGCCCTCCCCCCTCTCATGTGCTCTCTCTCAAATAAATAAATAAAATCTTAAAAAAAAAATATCTAATCCTTCTTACCCAACATAAGACAGGTTGTACTAATCCATTGCCATATGCTTAGGTTCTGTTACTTGTAGCACTATAGTCTGAGTACCAAATTTGCATTAGTTAGATTAGATTTAAAAAGATTAGATTAAAAAGATTAGATATTAGATTGAATGGCAAGAATACACATTAAAAGTTATTAAAACATAAATTTCTGATAGGTATTCTTGGACTCCCCACAGTTTTGCATCTAGTGTCCTTCTGTCAAAAGGCAGTAGATATGGCAGTTGAGAACATGGCCTCAGATGAAATACAGCCTCTGTTCAAGTCTTGCTTTACCACTTATTATCTGTGTGACCTAGAATATATAACTCCATCTCTGGGTGCTTTGATTTTCTCAATTATGCAATTGAGATACTATTTAAATACCTAATAGGATTGTTGTGAAAATTAAGCAAGTTAATACATACAATTAACTCAATACTTACAAGCACAGAGTGAATTATATATATGTTACCTTATAATCAGTTAGCTTTCACTATGCAATAACCATCCAAAAACTAGTGTTTTAAAATATTAGCACTTCATGTTTCTCACAATTCTTCAAGTTAGTAATTTGGGCTGGTTTGGAATGAGTTTGGCTGATCTTTAAGTGGACTTGTTCATGAAGCTATGATCAGCTGGAAGGTACACTGGGGCTGGCTTTTTTATCATGACCTCATCTGAAAAATCTGGGATGAATGGGCCATCTGCTAATGTGCTCTGTCATCCTTCAGTGAGCTAGGATGAGTGTCTTACATGGCAGTGGTGGTATGGATACTAAGACCAACAAAGAAGGACAAGTTCTAGTGTACAAGATTTTTTCCAAACTCTATGCTTGTATCATATTTTCTACTGTAAAACCAGCCAAAGGGAAGAGCAAGGTCATCCCCTATTCAAGGAGTAGAGCAATGATTATAGGAGTTACAAAGTCATATTGCAAAAGAAGGAGAATGACTTTTTCACTTAGTAATATGCATTTAAGATTCTTCTATGTCTTTTAATGACTTGAGAGCTTATATATTTTTATTAATGAATAATATTCTATTGTCTGTATGTACCACTGTATATTACTCATTCACTGAAGGACATCTTAGTTCCTCTAAGTTTTGACAACATTGAATAAAGCAGCTATAAACATCCATGTGCAGGTTTTTGTGTGAACATAAGTTTTAAACTACTTTGGATAAATATCAAGGATTACAATAGCTGGATTGTATGGTAAGAGTATGTTTAGTTTTGTAAGAAACTGACAAACTGTCTTCTAAAGTGGGCTGTACCATTTTGCATTACCACTAGCGATGTAGGAGAATTCCTGTTGCTCCGCATCCTGGCCAGCATTTGGTGTTGTCAATCTTCTGGATTTTGGCCATTCTAATAGATTTTGATCATTCTAATAGGGATGGCTTATTTTTGTTTTAATTTGTATGTCCCTAATGACATATAATATAGAGCATCTTTTCATATGCCTATTTGCCATCAATACATCTTCTTTTAGTGAGGTGAGTTTTAAGGTCCTTGGCCCATTTTTTAATCAGGTCGTTTGTTTTTTTACTGCTGAATTTTAAGAATTCTTTGTTTATTTTATATAACAGTCATTTATAATATTTATCTTTTGTAAATGTTTTCTTCCAGTCTATGGCTTGTCCTCTCCTTCTCTTGACAATTTCTTTCACAGAACAGTTTTTAATTTTAATGAAGTCTAGTTTATCAAGATTTCTTTCATGAATCATGCTTTTGATGTTGTATCTAAAAAGTTATCACCATGTCCAAGGTCATCTAGGTTTTCTCCTATGTTAACTTCTAGGAGCTTTATGATTTTGTATTTAGCTTTATCATTCATTTTGAGTTGATTTTCGTAACATAAGGGCATAAAGTCTGTATCTAGATTGTTTTTTTTTTTCACGTGGATGTCCAGTTTGGCACCATTTGTTAAAGAGGCTATCTTTGCTCCATTATATTATCTTTGTTCCTTTATCAAAGATTAGTTGACTATATGTATGGGATTCTATTTCTGGGCTCTCTGTTCTGTTCCACTCGTGGGGGGGGGGGTGTTGTTTTATTTTTTTTTAATTTTGCCAATACCACACTGCTTGGATTACTGTAGCTTTATAATAAGCCTTGAAATCACATAGTGTCAAAAATCTCTGTTCTTCTCCATTAATTTTATGTTGCTATTCTAGGTCTTTCCCCTTTTCATATAAACTTTAGAATCAGGTGGTCAATATCCATAAAATAACTTGCTGAGAATTTGATTGGGATTGCACTGAATCTATAGTCGAGTTAAGAAGAAGAGTTGACATCTTAATAATATTGAGTCTTTCTATCCATAAACATGAAATATCTCTTATTTAGTTCTTTAATTTGTCAGAGTTTTGTAGTTTTTCTTTGATAAACCTTATACATATTTTGCTAGATTTATACCTAAGTATTTCACTTTTGGTGATGTTAATGTAAATGGTATTATGTTTTTAATTTCAAAGTCCATTTGTTCATTGCTGGTACATATAAAAATGACTTTTGTATATTAATCTTGTATCCTGCAACTTTGTTATAATGGTTTATTAGCACCGGATACTTTTTTTTTTTTTGGTCAATTTAATTTTTTTTCCATATAGAGCATCACATCATCTGCAAACCCACACAGTTTTATGTGTAAAACTGTAGAACTTTTTCTATGTAGAACTTTTAGTATGATATTGAAAAGGAGTGGTGAGAGGAGTTACCCTTGCCTTTTACTTTATCTTAGTGAAAAGCTTTGAGTTTCTCATCATTAAGCATGACGTTACCTATAAGTTTTTGTAGATATTCTTTATCAAGTTGAGGAGGTTTCCATCTATTCCTAGTTTACTGAAAGTTTTTACTATAGATCTGAATTCTCAAGCAGGCTCCCTGTTGACAAGGAGCCCGATGCAGGGCTCCATCTCAAGACCCTGGGATTATGACCTGAGCTGAAGGCAGACACTTAACCCACTGAGCCACCCAGGTGCACCTGTTTCTAGGAAGTTATTTATTCTACAGTCTCCTAAAAAACTTACTTTAATCTTTCTTTCAACGAATTCCCTGTTTTTATTTGTGAGAGGGTATTTATTTCTCCTTCACTTCTGACACATAATTTTGTAGGGTACATACTTCTCATTATTGTTGTTTTTGTTTTTTCTCTCAACAGTTTAAATATTCCACTTCACTTTCTTCTTGCTTTCATGGTTTCTGAGGATACGTCTTATGTAATTCTTATCTTTGTTCCTCTATAGGTATGATGTTTTATTCCTCTGGCTTCTTTCAGGACTTTATCTTTGATTTTTCTGTAGTTTGAAAATGATATGCTTAGGTGTAGTTTTTGTTTTGTTTTATTTTGTTTTGTTTTTGTTTTGGCATTTGACTTCTTTTGTGCTATGAGCTTTCCGGATCTGTGGTTTGGTACCCGACATTAATTTAGGAAATCCTCAGTCATTATTGCTTCAGATATCTCTTCTGTTCCATTCTTTCTTTCTTCTTCTTCTGGTCTTCCTACTATGGGTATAATACACACTTCATGTTTTCCCACAGTCCCTGGATATTCTTTTCTTTGTTGTTGTTCTTCTCCTTCTTTGTGCTTTTTGCTTTTTTACTTTTCAAGGATTCTATCGATAAATCCTACAGCTCAGAGATTCTTTCTTCAGCTTTGTCCAGTCTACTAATAAGCTATTCAAGGGCATTCTTCACTTTTTTTTTTTTTAATCTCTAGCATTTATTTTTGGTTATTGCTTAGGATTTCCACCTCTATGCTTACATTGCCTTACTGTTCTTACATGCCCTCTACTTTATGCACAGGAACCCTTAGCATATTCATCATAGTTGTTCTAAATTTCTGCTCTTATAATTCCAACATCCCTGTCACATATGTTTCTAACGCTTGCTGTCTTCCCAAGTTGTGGTTTTTGCTTTTTGTTATGCCTTGTAATTTGATGTACTGAGTGAAAGAAACTATTATAAATAGGTTTTTAACTATGTGGTGGTGAGATGTGGGGCAAGGGAAAGCATTCGATTGTCCTATGATTAGCTTTCAGTCTTTTAGTGAGCCTATGCCTCTGGACTGTGGACTTCACTAGAGGTTCTCATTTTTTTCTCCCCACTCAGGTGGGACAGGTTGACTAGAATGGGTTTGAGTTGAGTATTTTCCTTCCTCAGGTCAGTTAAGCTCTTATAATTCCCCAGTAGGTTAGGTATTGGTTAATTAGTTTCTCCTGAAGGCAGATCGTGTTAAAAAGAACAGAGTGTTGTGGGATATTTCAAAATGGCTCCTTTTCCCCTTATCCTGCCTAAAGCAGGAGGGGATTTTTCTCTGATATTCACATTATTGTGCACCCTCACCCCCATGTTAAGTTCTCTTGGAGTTTTTAACTCTCAGACTTGTTCACACTGAGCCTCCAGCAATTCATCAATTACATTTCAGGTTTTCCTACTCCTGCGCTAGTTTCCATGGGCGTTTCTGCTCCTGAGTCTCTGCTCCTCTGGTAAGCTGTGACTTCCTTTATTTGTCTGTTTCTCTAATATTTGGGGCAGTGGTTTGCCCTGTGTTCTCTTTCTCTTAAAAATCTAAGAAAAGTTGTTTTTTAGGTTGTTCGATGTTTACTTATTGTGAAGATGTAGTGGAAAATTCTAAACTTACACGTGGAACTGGAAATACTCATTGCTTGGATTGTCTCTTCTTTTTTTATTTTCGAGATATAATTGACATATAACATTATATTAGTTTCAGGCATACAATGTAATGATTCAGTATTTGTATATATTGTGAAATGATCACCACAATAGGTATTGTTAACATTCATCCCCTACACAGTTATGAATTTGTTTTTCTTGTAATGAACATTTTAGGATTTACTCTCTTCACAACTTTCTTCTTTTTTCCAAAAATGAAATCTTATTTTATTTTATTTTTTATTATGTTATCTTAGTCACCGTACAGTACACCATTAGTTTTTGATGTAGTATTCCATGATTCATTACTTGCGTATAACACCCAGTGCCCCATGCAATGTGTGTCCTACTTAATACCCATCACCGGGGTAACCCATACCCCCAGCCCACCCCTCTAAAACTCTCAGTTTGTTTCTCGGAGTCCATAGTCTCTCATGGTTTGTCTCCCTCTCCGATTCCCCCCTCCTTAATTTTTTCCTTCCTTCTCCTAATGTCCTCCATACTATTCCTTATGTTCCACAAATAAGTGAAACCATATGATAATTGACTTTCCCTGCTTGACTTATTTCACTTAGCATAATCTCCTCCAGTCCCATCCATGTTGATGCAAAAGTTGGGTATTCATCCTTTCTGATGTCTGAATAATATTCCATTGTATATATGGACCACATCTTTATCCATTTGTATGTTGAAGGGCATCTCGGCTCTTTCCACAGTTTGGCTATTGTAGACATTGCTGCTATGAACACAGGGTGCAATTGGCCCTTCTTTTCACTACATCTGTGTCTTTGGGGTAAATACCCAGTAGTGCAATAGCTGGGTCATAGGGTAGCTCTATTTTTAATTTTTTTGAGGCACCTCCACACTATTTTCCAAAGTGGCTGTACCAACTTGCATTCCCACCAACAGTGTAAGAGGGTACCCCTTTCTCCACACCCTCTCCAACATTTGTTGTTTCTTGCCTTGTCAATTTTTGCCATTCTAACTGATGTAAGGTGGTATCTCAATGTGGTTTTGATTTGAATTCCCTGATGGATAATATTGATGAACATTTTTTCATGTGTCTGTTAGCCATTTGTATGTCTTCTTTTGAGAAGTGTCTGTTCATGTCTTCTGCCCATTTTTTGACTTGATTATTTGTTTTGTGGGTGTTGAGTTTGAGAAGTTTTTTTTAGATCTTGGATACCTGCCTTTGTCTGTAGTGTCATTTGCAAATATCTTCTCCCATTCTGTGGGGTGACTCTTTGTTTTGTTGAATGTTTCCTTTGCTGTGCAGAAGATTTTTATCTTGATGAAGTCCCAAAAGTTCATTTTCACTTTTGTTTCCCTTGCCTTTGGAGATGTGTCTTGAAAGAAGTTGCTGTAGCTGATGTCAAAGAAGTTACTGCCTATATTCTCCTCTAGGAATTTGATGGATTCCTGTCTCACATTGAGGTCTTTCATCCATTTTGAGTTTATCTTTGTGTATGGTGTTAGAGAATGTTCGAGTTTCATTCTTCTGTATATAGCTGTCCAATTTGCCCAGCACCATTTATTGAAGAGACCGTCTTTTTTCCATTGCATATTTTTTCCTGCTTTGTCGAAGATTAGTTGACCATAGAATTGAGGGTCCATATCTGGGCTCTCTATTCTGTTCCATTGGTCTATATGTCTGTTTTTGTGCCGGTACCATGCTGTCATGGTGATCACAGCTTTGTAATATAACTTGAAATCGGGCAACGTGATGCCCCCAGCTTTGTTTTTCTTTTTCAATATTTCCTTGGCAATTCGGGGTCTTTTCTGATTCCATACAAATTCTAGTATTCTTTGTTCCAGCACTTGGGAAAATGCCATTGGAATTTTGATCAGGATGGCGTTGAACGTATAGATTGCTCTGGGCAGCATAGACATATTAACAATCGTTTATTCTTCTGATCCATGAGCATGGAATGTTTTTCCATCTTTTTGTGTCATCTTCAATTTCTTTCATGAGTGTTCTGTAGTTTCTAGAGTATAGATCCTTTACCTCTTTGTTTAGGTTTATTCCAAGGTATCTTAAGGTATTTGGTGCTATTGTAAATGGAGTCCTTTCTCTAATTTCTCTTTCTACAGTTGCATTGTTAGTGAATAAGAAAGCAACTGATTTCTGTGCATTGATTTTGTATCTTTCCACATTACTGAATTGCTGTATGAGCTCTAGTAATTTGGGACTGGAGTCTGTTGGGTTTTCCACATAAAGTATCACAACATCTGTGAAGAGAGAGAGTTTGACTTCTTCTTTGCCAATTTGAATACCTTTATTTCTTTTTGTTGTCTGATTGCTGTTTCTAGGACTTCCAGTACTATGTTGAACAAGAGTGGTGAGAGTGGACATCCTTGTCGTGTTCCTGATCTTAAGGGAAAGCCTCTCAGCTTTTACCCATTGAGAATGATATTTGCTGTGGGTTTTTCATAGATGGATTTTATGAAATTGAGGAATGTTACCTCTATCCCTATACTCTGAACAGTTTTAATTAGGAAAGGATGCTGTATTTTGTCAAATACGTCTTCTGCATCAATTGAAAGAATCATATGGTTCTTCTCTCTCCTCTCATTAATGTGTTCTATCACATTGATTGCGAATGTTGAACCACTCATCCCAGAGATAAATCCACTTGGTCGTCGGGGATGATCCTTTTAATGCACTGTTGGATCCTATTAGCTAGGATTTTGTTGAGAATTTTGGCATCCATGTTCATCAGGGATATCAGTCTGAAATTATCCTTTTAGATGGGGTCTTTGCCTGGTTTGGGAATCAAGGTAAGGCTGGCCTCATAGAATGAGTCTGGAAACTTTTCTTCTGTTTCTATTTTTTGAAACAGCTTCAGGTGAATAGGTATTATTTCTTCTTTGAATGTTTGGTAGAATTCTCCAGGGAATCCATCAGGCCCTAGACTCTTGTTTTTTGGGAGGTTTTTGATCACTGCTTCAATCTCATTACTGGTTATTGGTCTATTCAGGTTGTCAATTTCTTCCTGTTTCAGTCTTAGTAGTTTATAGGTTTCTAGGAAAGCATCCATTTCTTTCAGATTGCTTAATTTATTGGTATATAGTTGATAATAATTTCTAATAATTGTTTCTATTTCCTTGGTGTTAGTCATGATGTCTCATCTTTCATTCATAATTTTATTAATTTGGGTCCTTTCTCTTTTCTTTTGGATAAGTGTGGCCAGTAGTTTATCGATCATATTAATTCTTTCAAATAACAATCTTCTAGTTTCATCAGTCTGTTCTACCATATTTCTGGTTTCTAATTCATTGATCTCTGCTCTAATCATAATTATTTATCTTCTAATGAGTGATTTAGGCATCGTTTGTTGCTTTTTCCCTAGTTCTTTGTAAAGTTGGTGAACTTGAGATTTTTCTATTTTTTTGAGTGAAGCTTGGATGGCTATGTATTCCCCCCTTAGGACCACCTTTGCAGTATCCCATAGGTTTTGGACCGATGCATTTTCATTCTCATTCATTTCCATGAATTGTTGAAGTTCTTCTTTGATTTCCTGGTTGACCCAAACATTCTTGACCAGAGTGCTCTTTAGCTTCCAAGTGTTTGAATTGCTTCCAAATTTTTTCTTGTGATTGAGTTCCAGTTTTAAAGCATTATGGTCTGAGAATATGCAGGGAATAATCTCAGTCTTTTGGTATCGGTTGAGACCCTATTTGTGACCCAGTATGTGGTCTGTTCTGGAGAAAGTTCCATGTGTGCTTGAGAAGAACAAGTATTCTGTTGCTTTAGGGCAGAATGTTCTGTATATATCTATGAGGTCCATCTGGGCCAGTGTGTCATTCAAAGCTCTTCTTTGTTGATTTTCTGCTTAGATGATCTGTCTATTGCTGAGAGTGGAGTATTGAGGTCTCCTACAATTAACATATTATTATCAATATGTCTCTTTATTTTGGTTAAGTTGGCTTATGTAGTTGGCTGCTCCAATGTTGAGGGCATAGATATTTACAATTGTTAGATCTTGTTGGATAGGCCCTTTAAGAATGATATAGTGTCCTTCTGTGTCTCTAACCACAGTCTTTAGCTTAAAATCTAATTTGTCTGATATGAGAATTGCTACCCCAGCTTTCTTTTGAGGCCTGTTGGCATGAAAAATGGTTCTCCATCCCTTCACTTTCAGTCTGGATGTATCTTTAGGTTCAGAATGAGTCTCCTGTAGACATCATATGGATGGGTCCTGTCTTTTTATCCAATCTGCAATGCTGTGCCATTTTATGGGAGCATTTAGGCCGTTCACATTGAGAGTGATTATTGAAAGATATGATTTTATTGTCATCATGTTGCCTGTGAAATCCTTTTTTCTATAAATTGTCCCTGTAAATTTCTGTTCTATATCATTCTTGGAGTCTTTGTCCTTTTATAGAACCCCCCCCCCTTAATATTTCTTGAGGGCCGGCTTAGTGGTCACATGTTCTTTCAGTTTCTGCCGGTCCTGGAAGCCCTGTATCTCTGTATCTCTCCCTCCTTTCTAAATGACAGCCTTGCCAGATAAAGTGTTCTTGCATGTTCTTCTCATTTAGTACCCTGACTATGTCTTGCCAGCCCTTTCTGACTTGCCAGGTCTCTGTGGATAGGTCTGGCATTATTCTGATGTTTCTCCCTCTGTACATAAGGAATCTCTTCCCCCTAATGGCCCTTAAGATGGTTTCCTTGGTTCTAAGATTTGTGAGTTTTACTATTACATGCCAGGGCATTGGTCTCTTCTCCTTGATCTTGGGAGGAGTCCTCTCTGCCTCTAGGACCAAAATGTTTGTTTCATTCCCCAGATTAGGGAAGTTCTCAGCTACGATTTGCTCAAATATACATTCTAATTCTCTCTCTCCACCCCCTCAACATCTTACTTATATCAGTATCCATTTGTTCTATGGCAGGTGTCACAGTCTCTGAGTCTTTCCTATTTTGGGGGTTCCTCCTCTTATTCATTCTGTTGAGATGTGGTTGCGGGTATGTACAGAGTCCAAATCATTGACCACAACCCAAGCAAGATGTGCCTGTTTTATAGGGACCTTAGAGTTGTTGGCCTCTTGTTCTTCCAGCCTGTCTTCTGGGGGAGGGGCCTCCTGAACTGTTACTCAGGCAACCCTGTTTGGGCAGAGTTGCCCTGCCCCCTTTGGCAGGGGGAGGAATGGGCTCAGTGAAAACTGCTTTTGTTCTCTGGTGGCTTTCCCTGGTGGCTTTCCGTATCTCTTCCGAGAGTCAGAGCAGAAGTGACCATTTCTAAGCCTCTGCCGCAGAACAGAGAGATCACAGTCTGTTCTTCAGTGAGCTCTCCAGGCCACACTGTCTCCGTTTCTGTCTGTGCTGCTACAAACGCAGCGTCCTGGGTTGTGCACCTCACAGAAGCACTCCCAGCCCTCACTTCCAGGTCCAGGCACATCTCTGCTCTTTGTGCTTCTAAAACTGCCAGCCACCCCCAGTTCTCACACATGCCCCCACAGCTCCAGGTTTCAGTTGGGGGGCTGCCCTAAAGCCCTTTTCCTGCTGCTACCAGCCTGCAAGTCTGTGCCCAGTCCCAAGCACGGGCTTCACAACTTTCAAATATGCAACACAATATTAACTATATTCACCATGGTGTACATTACATTCCCATGACTTATTTATTTTATACTTGGAAGTTTTGCCTTTTGGCCCCTTTAACCCATTTTGCCCATCCTCTCCCCCCAAAACATCAAACTGTTCTCTTTGTCTATGAGCTTGGCTTTTTTCTTTTTCTTTTCTTTTTTTCCCCCTAATTCCACATATAAGTGAGATAATATGCTGTTTGTCTTTCTTTGAGTTACAGCCCTTAGCATAATGCCCTCAAGGACCATCCATGTTGTGGTAAATGCTGAGATTTCAGTCTTCTTTGTGCCTGAATAGTGTTCCATTGTGTCTATATACCATATTTCCTTTATCTATTTATCCATCAGTGAACACTTAGGTTGTTCCTATATCCTGGTTATTGTAAATAATGCTGCAGTGAACATGGGGGTGCCTACATCTACTGAAGTTAGTGTTTTCATTTTCTTTAGATAAATAGAAGGTGGAATTGCTCTATCATGTGGTAATTCTATTTTTAATTTTCTCAGGAACCTCCACACTGATTTTCATAGTGACTGCACCAATTTACATTCCCAGCAACAGTGCATAAGGGTTCTTTATTCTCCACATCCTTGTCAACAATTGTTATTTTCTAGTCTTTTTGATAATAGCCATTCTAACAGGTTTGAAATAATATCTCATTCTGGGTTTGATATGTATTTCCTTGATTATTAGTGGTGTTGAGCATCTTTTTATATACCTATTGCCCATCTGTATGTCTTCTTAGGGAAAAAAAAATGTTTATTCAAATCCTCTACTCATTTTTTAATCAGATTATTTGTTTTTTTGTTATTGAGTTGTATGAGTTCTTTATATATATTGTATATTAACCCCTTATCAGATACGTGATTTACAAATATTACCTCCCATTTGGTAGATTGCCTTTTCATTTTGTTGATAATTTTCTTTGTTGTGCAGAGCTTTTTAGTTTGATGTGGTCATAATAGTTTATTTTTGCTTTTGTTTTCTTTGTTTTTTTGAGTCAGATCTAAAATATCATGGTCAATGTCATGGTGCTTACCATATATGTTTTCTTCTAGGAATCTTAAGGTTTCAGGCCTTACATTCAAGTCTAATCCATTTTTAGTTTAGGTGTTTGTTTGTTTGTTTGTTTGTGTTTGGTATGGTGTAAGATAGTATAGTTTCATTGTTTTGCATGTGGCTGTCCAGTTCTCCCAACACCATTTATTTAAGAGACTGTACTTTCCCCATTGTATATTCTTGGCTCCTTTCACACAAATTATTTGGCTATATATGTGTGGATTTATTTCTGAGCTCTCTATTCTGTTCCACTGATGTAGTGTTTGTTTTTATGCCAACACCATACTGTTTTGTTTACTATAGTTTTGTAGGATAGTTTGAAATCAGAGAACATGGTGCCTTTAGCTTCATTCTTTCTCAAGATTGCTTTGGTTCCTCAGGATCTTTTGTGGTTTTATGCAAATTTTAAAATTGTTTGTTTTAGTTCTGTGAATAAAGCCATTGGAATTTTGATAGAAATTGCATTGAATCTATATTGCTTTAGGTAGTATGGATATTTTAACAATATTAATCTTCTAATCCATGAGCATGTAATACTCCATTTATTTGTTCTTCCTGAGTGTATTTCACCAATGTCTTACAGTTTCCTGTGTACAGCTCTTTCACTCCCTCAGTTAAATGTATTCCTAGGTATAAATTTTATTCTTTTTGATGTAATTGTAACTGGGTTGTTTCTTAATTTCTTTCTGATAGATCATTATTAGTGTCTAAAAATTCAACAGATTTTTATGTATTAATTTTGTATCCTGCAAATTTATTGAATTTATTATAACAGTTTTTGATGGAGTCTTTAGGATTTTCTATATATATTATAATTCATCTGCAAATAGTGACAGTTTTACTTCTTCCCTTCTAATTTGGATGCCATTTATTTCTTTGTCTTGCCTAATTCTCATGGCTAGGACTTCAATACCATGTTGAATAAAAGTGGCAACCATGGGCATTTTTGTTGTGTTTATAATCTTAGAGAAAAAGTTTTTCAACTTTTCATTGACTATTATGTTAGCTGTGAGTTTCTTAAGAGTTTTGATCATTAATGGATGTTGAATTGTGTCAAATGCTTTTTTGGCATCTATTGAGATGATTATATGATTTTTATGCTTCATTTTGTTAATGTGGTGTATCATGTTGATTGATTTGTGGATGTTGAACCACCCTTGCCTTCCTGGAATAAATATCATTTGATCATGTTATATGTTCCTCTTTAATATATTGTTGCATTTTGTTTGCTAATAATTTGCATCTATGTTTATCAGGGATATTAGCGTGTAATTTTTTTCTTGTGTTATCCATGTCTGGTTTTATAATGCTGTCCTCATAAAAGGAGTTTGGAAGTGTCCCTTCCTTTTCTATTTTTTGGAAGAATTTGAGAAGGATCTTTCCACTTTTTTGATGGTGTCCCTTGAAACATGAAAGATTTTTAATTTTGTTGTAACCCAACTTATTTATTTATTTGTTTTTTTGTTGCTTACGCTTTTAATGTCATATCTAAGGAAGTATTATGTGACTCAAGATAATTGAGATTTACTCTTATGTTTTCTTCTAAGGTTTTTGTAGTTTTAGCTCTTACATTTAGGTCTTTGTTCCATTTTAATTAATTTCTGTAAGCACTATAACATTGGTACACATCTCTCTTTCATATGAGATCATCCACTTGCTCCAGGACCACTTTTAAAATGTATAGCTATTTTTGTACATCTTTAGGGTCATCCATGAAGCAAACATACTTTCTTAGTAATAGCCCTTTTCCTCTCTTTTCTGCTACCCATCCAAGAAGTTACTTTTTAAAAAATGTGATGCAGAATCAAGTTTTACCTTAGGTATTACATTAATGATATTATATCATCTGAGCCTTCTCAACATGGTTATGTTCTGCTGTTTCTTGAAATAAGTGTTAATAAGAGCTGAAATTTAGTTTGGGTTTTATGGTATGCTTTTTTGCAAGTCAGTTAAGCTTCAGTTAGATGTAGGCACAGGCTGTCTATGGCATTTGGCATGAAGCCACAGCAACCAAGAGAGATTTATTTTCTTCTCCTGTCTCCTCTATGCATATATTTTATCAGGGACCTTATAGGGGTGGGTATATGTGAACAGGAAAGGGCAGAATTTATGCATTTTGATACCATAACTCATAAGACATTTTATATTTTTTCACCTAATTCCAATTGTTGTACCTATATGAAAACATACATTTTTTATAGAAGTAAAGCAAGTGCATGTGAAAGGATTATTACCTAAATATGCAGTACAATTATAGAAACAAACTATTAAGTAGGTTATAATAAGGTGCTACTTATATATAAGAATAGTAGGAGTTAGAAAAGGAAAGGTTAGCGTAAACAGATCATCATAAATATATTCCTGCAGAACACTGGTTGCTTCTCCATGTTGGACACAATATAAACCACTATGCCAATGTAGTGAGGGATCTGAGAAAACAGTCTTTCTGAGGTAAAATAAACCTTAATTTGATTCCTGGCTCTTCTTTTATTTGAATGGTGACTGAGATGTTACTCAATTTCCTCACCAGAAAAAATGAAATATAATAGTTATATTTTATAAATTTATTTTTAGAAATACTGTGAAAATTCAGTGTCATGATATACAAAATAGTAAAATGCCTGATGCAAAGCTAATATCTATAATGTCTTCAACTGGACTGCTATCTCTTTTAAACCATGTATTCTTATTTTTACAATACTTATAAATCATGACCTGAATTAATGTCATATATTTTTAATATATTTTTTTTTATTATCTGTCTCTTTCCTCTAAGCTATAGAAACCATGAGAACAGGAGACTTGTTTGTTTTGTTCATTTCCCTGACACAATATTTGGAATCATGTCTGGAACATACTTGGAATATAATAAATATTTGTTGTGTCAATGGATAAATAATAGTTATTAAAAATAGGCACCATTATTTTAATTTAAGCACTTTCGAATTCGGGATGACACCTGCACATGATCTACTTGCTCAGTCTGCTTTCTCAGCAAAAGTAAGCACTTGCCCTGGTGGATTAAAAATAGCATTCGTTATCTCATTTTAAAAATCAAGTCATTAGAATGAGATAAAGCTAGAATTACACTGACATAAATTCAACATTGTAAAGATAGAAATAACTTAGTAAAAATGAATATATTTACTATTATCGTTAATTATCATGATGTTATGGGTTGGATTACGCCCCCCAAAATGATACGCTGAAATTCTAAACTTCAGTCCTGGGACTTAGTAGGCTGAATGCTTAGCCATGGGCCACCAAGCTATATGCTAACTGAACCAGTTTATCATAAACTGGCTGCTATCCAATCCACCAAGCCATAAAATTGGGCATGCACAGTAGCACTGCATCATAAAATGGAAGTGGTATGTATAAGATCAGGCTCAATCAGTCCCTAAATGCACAGGTAAGTTGCATAATAAAGTAACTCAAATGCTCCTGGTTCCCACACTTGCCAAGTTCTCTTCTTTCTCCTAGTCCACACTTGTAGCCTTGTGGGGAATTCCAGTCCATTGACTGAGGAGAGAAACCTTGGAAATGGTTTACATATGATTCTGCATAATGTACAGGGACCACTTGAAAGTGGGCAGCTGTACCACTATAGGCCCTTTCTGGGACATACTTGAAAGACAGTGGTAAAGGGAAATTCTCCCTGAGGGCCAAGAAGACACAACCAGCATCCTGGTGGGCTGAGAGGCATGGCATCAAGCCCAGAAGATTGTTCTCAGGTCTTGACCACTAATGGAAATTGCCCTGCTAGGTTTTGAGATTGCTTGGGATCCATGACCCCGTTTTCCTTCCAATTTCTCCCTTTTGGAATGGGAATATCTATCCTATGCCTGTCCTACTATTATATTTTAGAAAGCAGATAACTTGCTATCTGGTTCTACAGGCTCACAAAGGGAGAGGAATTTTGCTCCATGATGAATCATACTTCAAGTTTCATACATAATTGATGATATGATTTGGGATTTTGAGTTGATGATATTAGATCAGATTTTTCACCTAGAGTTGATGCTGGAATAGTTAAGACTATTGGGGCATGTTGGGATGGGTGAGTGTATTTTGCATATGGGGAAGGACTTAAGTTTTAGAGAGCCAGAGGTGGACTATTACAGGTTGAATTATGTACCCAAGAAATATATGTTGACACCTAATTCCCAATACTTTAGAATATGGCATTATTTGAAAATAGGACGCCATATTCTATTATGGTGCCACAAGCCAAAGAACATCTAAGGCTACCAGAAGTTGGAATAGGCAAGGAAAGATCCTCACCTAGAGACTTCAGAGAAAGAGCATGGCCCTGCCAACACTTTGATTTTGAACACCTAGCCTCCACAACTGTGAGGGAGTAAATTGTTGTTGTAAGCCAGCCAGATTGTGGTACTTTGTTATGGTAGCCCTAGGAAACTGATATATATGTGTATATACACAAATACACATAACACATATGCACACATGCACACACACACATATAAATATGTGTGTATACACACACACACACTTTGGGTAAATGTAACACTTGGTATTTTATAAAATGCTTAATTCTGCATTTATCTAATTGATTTTCACAAAAACATCATAAGGAATTATCATCATGCAAAAGATAAAAATTATTCAGTCCAAAGAATTTCAGTGATCTTCCTGAGAACTAAAACATGATTCTTCTGCCTTCAATTTCTAAATGGAATTTAAAAAATAATGTAAGTTCAGAGACATCCCCAGACATTGGAATTTTCCAGAACTGCATGTGCATACTGGTTCCCCTGGTAGATATGACTGGTGAAGGGTGTATAAAAAGAAAAGAAAGTAGTTTACATTAAAAAGAAAAAGCTGAGCCAATTACCTCTACCATACTTCCTGCCCTCATATTAAGGAATATAATGGGCAATATTGCCACTATGTCTATAGTCAGCAAAGTATAAAAGTATTTTTCATTAGGGCTGCACTTTGGTGGCCTAAAATTCCATATATGTAAAGTAGATTATTATAGTTTCCCTCAAAATTTCCCTAAAAATTGCTCTGCTTACCTTGAAGATATTGACCTTCCAGTTTTTGATCTTAGTGACATACCCTAAGGTCTGTAAAGTCCATAGAGAACGTGTGGAGGAGGATGAAGATAAAAATAAATAAAGGAGATGAAAGACTATAGGGATTCTATTATGGTGAAAAATTTGCTTTTTAGTTTCATACACAATGTTGTCTTAAATCTAAACATGCCAAAGCACTTAAGAAAACCTAAACATATAAATTTATGTGTTATTTGGGGAAAAGTTGGGGGATCAAGAGGTTAAGTGATTTATCTGAATTACAAAAATCCAAAACAGCAATAAGCAGATGTAAAAATTTATATTCTGAAACTTATAATCATAGCTAGAAATCACTGACCCTTTCTACCAATGATGAATTTTTTTCCCAAGAAGCGGTAGAGCAGACTTTTTTGACAAGAATTTTAAAGGTCTGAAATTTTATTCTACTTATAATCTAAGTAGTTATCCTATTACTGTTTCATTAAGACTGGCAGAAGACACAACAGTCCTGGATGAAAGACAGAGGACTTCATTACTCACAGCAAGAGCAGTGGTACAAAATCTGTTTTACTTGTCTCAAATAATATTTGAGTTATAATCAACAGGACTTCAAGCATCAGGCCAAACTTCAGGACTGAATGAACTTAGTTGTGCCCCTTAGGATGAAAAATCAACCACCTATGGATAAGTACAGTATTTTTAGCTACAATCACCATGCTGTATGTTATATCCCTATGACTTACTTATTTTATAACTGGAAGTTTGTACCTTTTGATCCCCTTCACTTGTTTTACCCCACCCCTTGCCTCTGCCTCTGGCAACCACTAATCTATTCTCTGAATCTCTTCACAGCAGGTCAGATTTTACATTCTTTTTTTTTTTTTTTTTTTTTTTTTTTTTTTTAGATTTTACATATAAGTCAAATTATCTGATATTTGTCTTTCTCTATCTTGATTTATTTCATTTAGTTTAATGCCCTCAAGGTCTGTCAATGTTGTCACAAATGGCAAGATTTCATTTACCTTTATGGTTGAATAAGAGATTCCATTGCATGCATATATACACCACATTTTCATTATCCATTCATCCATCCATGTACATTTAGGTTATTTCCATATATTGGCTATTGTGAATAATGCTGCAGTGAACAAGGGTTTGCACATATCTTTTTGAGTTAGTGTTTCATTTTCTTTGGATAAATACCCAGAAGTGGAATTACTGGATTATATGGTAGTTCTATTTTTAATTCTCTGAGGAATCTTCGTACTATTTTCCATAGTCATTTCACCAGTTTACATTTCTGCCAACAGGGTTATCTTTTGTGTTGTTCTTTTTTTTTTTTTTTTTTTTTTTTTTTTTTTATAATTGCTATCCTAACAGGTACGGATGAGATATCTCATTGTGGTTTTGATTTGCATTTCTCTGATGATTAATGATTTGGAGTGCTTTTTCCTATATACTTTGTCCAACTGTATGTCTTCTGTGGAAAAAAAGTCTATTCATTTTCTTTATCCTTTTTAAAGTAAGGTTATTTGTTTTGTTTTGTTTTGTTTTTGCTATTAAGTATAAGAGTTCCTTTTATAGTTTGGATAATAGCGATTTATCAAATGTATGGTTTGCAAATATTTTCTTCCATTCCATAGATTGTATTTTCATTTTGTCGATTATTTTCTTTGCTATGCAGTAGGTTTTTATTTTGATTTAGTCCCACTTGCCTAGGTGATGACTATAGATGTGTGGATTTATTTCTAGGTGCCCTATTCTATTCCATTGATCTAAATGTCTGTTTTTATGCCAATACCATACTATGTTGATTACTATAGCTTTATAGTATATTTCAAAATGAGGAAGTGTGATGCCTCCAGTTTTGTTCTTCTTGCTCAAAATGCTTTGGCTAGTTAGGGTCTTTTGTGGTTCCATAATAATTTTAGGATTATTTTTATTCTTTCTATAAAAAAATGCCATTTGGATTTTGATAGGGATTGCATTGAATCCATAGATCACTTTGGGTTGTATGGACATTTTAACGATATTAAATCCATAAACACAGGGTATCTTCTCACTTATGTGTGTATGCTCTAATTTCTTTCATCAGTGTTTTATGGTTTTTAGTGTATAAGTCTTTTATCTCTTTGGTAAGTTTATTCCTAAATATTTTATTGTTTATGATGCCATTGTAACTATAATTGTTTTTTTAATTCCCTTCTCAGATATTTCTGTGTTAGCATGTAAAAGTGCAACTGATTTGTATATGTTAATTTTGTATCCTGAAACTTTGGTCAATTAATTTATTAACTCTAACTGTGTGTGTGTGTGTCTGTGTGTGTGTGTGTGTGTGTGTAGTTTTTAGGATTTTCTACATATTATCCTCTTCTCTCTTCCTTTTCCACTGTCTGTAATCAACTGTTACCTATGAGACCCTTAATGGTGAGTCTTTGACTATGGGATTTTTCACCTATGTACTTTTTTTAAGAACTAGTCTAAGTCTCTACCTTTATTCTTAGCTCTTATATTGAACCTCCCAAATTCTAATTCTAATCTTGATTCTCAGTAAGTGTTTAGTCTTTGAAACTGATCATATTCACAACATTTCTCCATGGAATCCCACATCAGTCCCAAATACATGTTGTCATTAACTGTGCAAGTCAGCACTATTTCATTTCTGCATACCTTGTAACAGCCTCCTAAATAACTATCTTAGAAGTATTCACTTCATCATGTGACCATCCTGCTCAAGAATCTTTAATGGTTCCCCATTATTTGGATCAAGTCCAAAGTTTGTGTTGGTTTCTTTGAAACTCATTCCCATTAATGAATAGACCACTTGTACTCAAGTTGAACTGAATTGCTCCTTTGTTCTGCATGTCAGGCTTTTTGCTTTAAAACTGAATTGGGTTACATAAAATGATCTGCAAAGGTGTTCTTTTCCCTATAGTTCTCATTTTATATAACACATACATGCACACATTTATTTTTTATTTAAATTCAATTAACCAACATATAGTACATCATTAGTTTCAGATGTAGTGTTCAGTGATTCATCAGTTGCGTATAACACCCAGTGCTCATCACGACATGCCCTCCCTTATTTCATTTAGCATAATACCCTCCAGTTCCATCCATATTGATGTAAATGGTAGGTATTCATCCTTTCTGATGGCTGAGTAATATTCCATTATATATATGAACCACATCTTTATCCATTCATCTGTTGAGGGACTTCTTGGCTCCTCCCACAGTTTGGCTATTGTGGACATTGCTGCTATAACTTAATGTCCAGCATGCCCCTGTGTGCTATTCAACATACCATAAATGAGTTTGAATATCACCTTTTTATATCAGAGATAACAGATTATTTGTATAGAGTTCTCATTTAACATGTCTGTGATTGTTTGAAATCTAAGTGACATTAACATTTATTAACATGATATATTATACCTATTACTGTATTTAGTTATTCAATACACAGAACTTAGTAATAATATTTACATTAAAATTATATTTCAAACTTATTTTCTTTAGCTCTTAGTCATGCAAAAATACTTAATTCTTTTTAGCTTTGTGGAATTGGGGAGCTATGTTAGAAATATCACGGATTCAAGAAGGAAGATAATGTTTATGTTTCCTTCCCCAGACTCCAGTGCAATTAGCTTTATATAAGACCTGTGTACAATAAAGCCCACATCTAATAACAAACTCCAAGCATCCCAGGCATATTGGCAGATATTTTCATCTTGTATTCACTACTGGACATAGGTCCATATTCACCTGACTCACTACCAATGATCTGCTTCCAGTTTTGGACCTGTGCATGCCTCTCTGATCTTAAACTGGCATGAGATTTCTGAATTTTATAACAGCCATTTCTCTTTATGCTTGTAATCTAATCCACCTGATTCAACCTTCCTCTCTTCTACATGAAAATAAGGTATGGAATCTGAATTGAACGGCTTGTTAAAAAGAATATTGACTAAAAATAAATCACTTCATAGTTTTCCTTTGTCCAAATTTCCTATTTATACATCTACTCTCATAAAAGCAACTTAAATTTTATTTTTAACCCATTTTTCTTGATAAATGAGGATTAGTCATATTGCTATCTATTCTCCTAACTAAAATTATCTTTCCTATTCTTACAATCTCTGAAGCAACCTTAAACCCATCAACTTCCCAAATAACTCCAGCTCCTACTGACCTCCCTGTTTTAACCATCCAAATCACTTATTAATTGTGCCACGAATCTTGGACTGCTGTAAATACTACATATTTCTTGGAAGTTTTTGTGATGTGACACTGTGGCAGAAATCTCAGTGTCCAGTCTCTTCTTCAGACTTAAAGACATGACACTGCTTTTAGGAGGAGTGCTATACCCAGATGAAAAAGAATATATCTAAGCTCCCTTTGAGATAGGGGTAAGCATATGACTAATGTTTTGTCTCAAGTTACATGTTTAGAAGTTATTTAGTGGGACATCCAACAAAGTTTCCTAATTTGGGTTGATTCAACCATCAATTTCCTTTTCCATTCCATCTTCCCCTACTTGCAATGAGACTATGATGGGTTGGAGCTTCATCTCATGCAAACATGAGGACACTGTGCAGAAAGACACATACGCCGTAGGTGGAGAAGCAGAGAGGTAGAATGATTTGGAGACACCATTGACATTGTAGAGCCTCTGTACCAGTCCTGATCTAATTACTTTTTGTCTTCATTTTACATGAGAGAAAAATAAATACCAAAGTTTTAATCAATTGCTAATAGAGGTCTCTGTTCCTAGCAAATAAACAAATTCTTCACTGATTTCCCCTTCATAAAAGAAAATATGGATTACAAATGCTATTACTTTATTCTACATTGCTTTTGCTTTCTAAAGCAAATATGACATAGGCTGTCATATTATTTATGTATTCAATAATATTTGCATTGAATATCAGAAAAGAAATATCTCTTAGTTTTCACATTTATCAGAAATATAATATGCATTCTTAGACAAAGAGAGTGAGCTAGGGAAAGAGGAGACAGATTGAGTAAAAGAGGCTATAAGGCCTCCTCTGCTGAAAATTCATCATGGGGAAAAAAAAGTTACCAGTTGCAGGAGGCCAGGATTTTTGTATGGGATTAGAACAAGTCACGTCCTTATTTTCATACTTTTTAAAGAGTTAGGGTACATCATCTCAGAGAAACATTTAGATCGAGAAAGACAGTAGTTTTATAATTTATTATCTTAAGTAATACACTGTTTAGGTTTTTATATCTGGAAATTTACCTAAAGTAAAAACAACCATTTTGTTTCAGGTGACGTCAGCAATATATCAATCTGTTGGTCACGTGCTCCATTTCCACATCCAAGAAATGAGAGATTTAAGGCTATTCAGAAAGTTTTGTTGTTTGTTTTGCTCCTAAGATAAGGCACTACTTCCAGCAGGCATATAAAATTCCCAGTAGTTAAAAACAAAACAAAACAAAACAAAAATACATTTCTTGAAGAAATTTCTTCAAATATTAAAGTTTCAATAAGAAAACATGTAAACATCACCCTGTTCCCTTACTCCCCCCAGTAATTTCACATTACATTTGTAAAGGAGATTGTATTCAACTCGCCCTATGTCAGCTATTACATTTCTCAGTAAAGTAATTCCCTCTTATCCATGGTTTCATTTTCCATGGTTCAATTCCCATGACCAATTGCCATCTGAAAATATTAAATGGAAAATTCTAGAAATAGGCAATTTATAACTTAATTTATACACCATTCTGAATAGGTGATGAAATCTGTACCCTCTTGCTCCATCCTACCTGGGATGAGAATCATCCTTTTGTCCAGCATATCCATGCTGTATGTGCTATCTGCCCCATTAGTCACTTAGTAGTTATCTCGGTTATTAGACTGGCAATCTTGATATCATAGTGCTTGTGTTCAAGTAATACTTGTCTTACTTAAAAGAATTAAATAGGTGATGGCGGTTAAGGAGTGTACTTGTGATGAGCACCAGGAGATATATGGAAGTGTTGAATCACTCTATTGTACACTTGAAACTGTACACTTAACTGAACTTTAAATAAAAACTTAAAAAAATCAAAATAATCAAATGCAATGCAAAATATATAAATAAATAATGGCCCCATAGTGCAAGAGTAGTGATGCTGGCAATTTGGATATGCCTAAGATAAGCTGTGAAGTGCTTCCTTTAAGTGAAGAAGTGAAAGATCTTGACCTAATACAGAAAAAAAAAAAAAAAATCATATGCTGAGGTTGCTAAGGTCTATGGTAAGAACAAATCTTCTTGTGAAGATTGTGAAATTATGAAATTGTGAAGAAGGAAAAAGAAATTTGTGCTAGTTTTATTTTATTAATCTCTGATTGTGCTTAATTTATAAAATAAACTTTATAATAGGTATGTATGTACAGGAAAAAACTGTATGTGTAGGGTTCAGTACTGTCCATGTTTTCAGGCATCCACTGGGGGTCTTGGAACATATCCTGCATGGCTAAGGGGTACTACCATAGTAACAGATGTCCTACTTTTAACTAGTCACATTACCATATAAAATAAAAGTCACTATTCTGCTTTGCAACTAAGTATGACCATGAGATTAAATTCTTCTGCTAAAGCATGAGCAGAAATATAATATGACATTAAGGAAATTTTTTTATCTTTAAAAGAAAAAAAAAAAAAACAAAACTCTTTCTCCTTTCTGGTACTTGATGTAATGGTGAGTCTTAGCAACAGAGGTGGAAGACACAAGCCAAAGATGGCAGCATAGAGAGATAAAAGGAGGTTAGGTCAGAATGTGTGGAGCCCCACATCAATTGTGAGACATAAACCTCTGGATCTCTTAAATGAGAGAGATTAAATTGGGATCTTGTTTAAGTCTTTACCAGAGGTTTTTATTTTGTATGTAGCCAAATTTAATTCTAAGTAACACAATTCTTATATTTTTATATCTGCAGAGCACAGAATGTACATCTTCTGGGTATCTGAGACAGATTTTTACATCTAAAAGTGAACTTGTGTGATTATCTTAATTCCCTAACTCATGGATTGATTTCATATTTGTAACAGTACCTTCTTTTTCTTTATAATACTTATTTTTTTGTGAATGTGTTGCAAAATTCATTTACATAAGCACAGAAACATTTTACTAAATTAAGATATTCACAAAGATAGAAAATATTATAAATCCATCACTGAAATTATTATGCCTAATCTATTCCTTTAAGCTTTTCAAAAGATTTAGAAATAGATTATTTAGGTGTATTGTCTCCCTTAAGGCTCTCTGAGTTTGAGATTTATGGAAACAGAGACATTGCAAATAGTAGCAAAAAAATCTAAGCACCATTTGTTCAAGTCAGAGTAAGAAAATGCAAGGCAGTAAAATAACTCCCATTTCAGAACTTAAAGGCAATGATTTTAAAAAGCTGTGGAAGGCAGAGGAGTATTATCAAATTGGTTGAAGCTTTATACTCACCTAAAAATCCCTGGAAAATTTTTATTTCTAAATTACCCTTAGGAATAAATTAGACCTACAAATATATTCAGTCTTTGAATGTGGGTCTGTATATGTTTGAAGGTATATGTTCCATTTATGAATTAATATTCATAATGAGAGTATCTAATTGTATAGATGTATTTAGATGTATGCTTCTTTAAAATTTTGTTGAAGATATAGATCTTGTAATAATTTAGTAATATTTAATGTCATATTTAATGTTTGTGAACTTTGTGACATAGACCATTAAAATAAGAAACTGATACTTACTAAACTATGTAACAAGTAGACTCTTAGGTCATATAATTTAATTGTAACCACTTTCTATACTTCCAAACCAAGTGTTTTGTTATTTGCTTAAGACCTCAGAACCAAAGAGAGAAAGAACCAGGATTTAATCCACAGCCACACTCTTTCTACCATATTGCATTAGCTTTATACTTTTCATTTTTTTAGCAATTAAAAAGGATAATTTAGTGATTGATTTACAGAGAATACTGATATTCCTCACTTACACATCCCTACTGCTGAAAAGTTATTGTTTGGGCCACAGAGTCACATAGACAAGTCAGCAACACTGATCTGGTAGAAATCTTGTGCCCACTGTAGATGCAATAAACAATGTTTTTTAAAAAAAAACACCCTGAACACTAAAATCAACCTTTTAAGAGCTGAACTTGCAAACCTAAAAATATAAAGTGATGACAGTATTATCATAGACTCCTTAGATACTTGAAAGAATTCTTTTAAGTGTGAAGCCTACTGTTTATTTTGACAGAGCTGGAGAGCTGATAATTCCTTTTCACTAATCCATTTTTTCTAAACAAATCTATTTTTCCAAGAAATGATTCCCAATAAACCATAACATTTAATTTAAAAAAGCAAAATAAGATAACAACTAGAAAGAGAAATATGTGGCCATACATTACTTATTATCCATTTATATTCCACAGTTCAGCACCTGACAAAAATTAGAGTACTCTAATTGCCTGAGGATATTTTTTTAAATGATAGATTCCTGCATCCTAATCTCAAAGATTCTGTTACAATAAGTGTGCTATATGACCTAGAGATATATGTACTTCATAGATACATCTGGAGAGTCTCATAAAAATGGTCTAAAGAACATATTTTGAGAACTACTGAATCAGTCTGCATGTTTATTCAATTTGTGTCATAATATATAAGCATGAAATTATAGATCTAAATGAAATCAATGAGTATGAAAATCCTTAATTTACCAATGAGAAAACAACTCAGTTGAATGTTAGAAACTAAGTCAAATGTGTACAAGCTGAGATTTTTCCCTACTTACAAGTTAACAAATCAGTTTGCCATAATTTCATGGATGTTGGCAGAAGGCATGATTTCCTGGGGCAGAGACAAGACTTCTTTACTCACTACACAGCAAGAGGCATAAGCTTCATGTTCGTGCCAGTTCTCCTTGTCACCTCAGATCTCACAAGGATGATAAGGAGCACACAGGTAGAGGCTACACATATAGGAAACCCCAAACTTTTATAAAAAGACTGCACAAGAACCTGCCCAAATCTTGCCCTGTAGGGAGATAGTATTCTGAATGTCAAATAAACCTGCCTTTTCTCTGGAGAGAGACACTATCCCTATCTTCCAAGGCCATTTACTCTATAAAAATTCTTGAGAAGTTAGTCTGATCAAAAGCTTTCACTGTCTTAGCTTACAGGACATGCAGAAACATGAGAGGCCCAATGGAGAATTCTCTTAACAATGAATCCCCCCTCCATTTTTTACATGGATATTATATAAAGTATAATCACAGGGATCTCACTATCCCATCTCATTCCCAGTGTGAGTTATTCATTTCTGCCTCTCCTCCAAAGAGTTGTGAAGATTTGTCACCATCACTTCACTAGGTTTCCTGAATATTAGAAGAGGAGTCCACACAGTGTAGCTCCACAAGGAAAAGATAAACCACAATTATGCAGCATCAGGCTGGATAATTGTGACTTGCAATTCAGTTCCCATGCAGTCCTGGGCACTTCAATATTTCTATATGCTGCTCAACTTCTCTCCTTTTAGATAACTTCCCAAGATATGTTTAGAAGCTATATTTAGTGAGGTAAAGACCCCTCTTGCCCCCTCCTTGCACCCACCAAAGTTTTCATCCCCATCACAGCTTCTTTATCCCTTCACCGAAAAGAAAAGAAAATCCAATTATCTAACACACTGTAATTTTACTTTAGAAATGGAAGATGCTTAAACACAAGCCAGACTCTTAGAAAATTCTTTTCAACTTCTCTAAAACTAGGCGGCCTAAATCTCCCAACTTTTACAGATCTGTTTTCATTTCTGACATCTACAACTGCAAAGATATTGAGGAAAACCCTAAATATTTATACCTTCCCATTAAAGCCACCTAAATAGTGATATCCTGGAACAGGTATTATAACATTTTCCTTTTTGTTATTTGTTTGTCTTTGCTTAGGACAATAGGTCCAAACCAAATCCACAATATTAGAAAGATGATCTCAGAAAATATGGGAAAGTGACTATCTAGTATTTAATATATTCTCACTTCTTAACATCTATCATTCATCATGTAATCTTTCCTTTGTTTATAGTTAGGATTGTTATTTATTGGGAACCTTCCATCACCTGGGTCTGTTTGGTGGTAAAAATATGTTTTCTCTTTAGAGCACACATGGTGAAAAGTACTATGTTAAGCAACATAGTGTTTATAAGCATTTGACCTTAAGGTTATAGCCTGTTGGAGTAACATTATTTTACACAAATAGCTATAAGGCAGAGTAAAAAGTGATACCTTATTAGAGAGTGTATTAGGTTCCTGTTGCTGTTGTAACAAATCACTGCAATGTAGGTGCTCAACCCAACACACATTTATTCTCTTACAGTTCTAGAGATCAAAGATCTAAAATCAGCCTCACTGGGCTAAACTTAAGGTGCTGTAGAGTTGCCTTCTTTCTGAAGGCTCTAGGGGAAAAATCATTTATTGCCTTTTTCAGTGTCTAGAGGGTGCCTACAGTCTTTGTCTTGTGACCTCTCCTTCTAATATTTTCATTAGTCTGATTTCTGCCATTGTCAGATCTCTTTTTCTGACTCTGGCTCTCCTGCTTCCATCCATTCCTTTATATGGACACTTGTTACACCATTGAGCTTCACCAGATAATCTAGGATAATCTCACAATCTCAAGTTTTTTAAGTTAGTCACTTCAGCCAAGTCTCTTTTGCTGTATGGAATATATAATCACTGGTTATAAGGATTAGTATATAGATCAATTTGGTGGACCATTGTTGTACCTAACACAGAGAGCTTTATATTTTTGCAGTCATGAAGAATAAAAATCCTTTAAATAGACACTTGGTTTGATATATGATGAAAATTTATTAATTCTTATAAATGATGTAGCTAAATTATTTGTATATCAATTATCCCCCCAAAATCATATTAAAACTGAACCAGGCCATTCAGAGATATAAAGTGGGTGAGAGAGACAGATACAGAGAGAAAGAGAAAGTCTGTATCTTATATCCCCTCATAAAGATGAACTGCTAATCCACTTAAAAAGGAGAACTCTTTGAACATTTTTTAATACTCTAGTGAAATTTTCTGTTAATGAAATGGTAGTTGACCTTAAAGTAGTCCAATATAACAGCTTCTGAACTTGCTGACTGCTTACTGATTTCTTTAGTTTGTTTGCTAATATTCTGTTCACAAGTTCAATATCCAAAGCTTAAGTGTGATGACTGCAGCCTATTCCAAAACTTGATAATAATTTCAAAGGGAGAAAGAAGCAGGTGAGCTTCCTATCATAGTATGGTAATGTTTTGACACTGTTGTCTGCCCTGAAGTCAAAAGACTGGAAAGAGCATACCCTTGAAGCTTCATTCTGATGTCACAATGTGATTCAAAGCAATTGGAATGAATATTCATGTTTTCTGGTGTCTGAGATGCTGTCATGGTCCCATCAGTTATTAAACAATGACATTTGATGATCGTGTTTTATTATTCCTACCGAATGTTCTAATGTAGACTTGAGCATCCAAGGTCTATCTCCTAACTAAAGCTGATTTATTATTTTAACAACATTAAAAATAATATGTAATTCACAAAAATAGCAGGAAATATAGCAAAAGTGTAACAAATAAGCATGTACTCCTTCCAGCTTTAAAACCTTAAATTTAATTTCTCCTCCCAACAAAAACAGAGTAATAAAGATGGGATAGATCCATCCACCTGAAAGAGCCAAAAAACTGGCAAAATATATAAATCAATGTTTTTAAGAGGTCAGTCAATGAAGGAAGTTCAGTAATGCCTGAGTAACATGAAAAAAGTGAGGGTGACCACCCAAGATTGTCTGAGCTTTACTCCATTGTGAGTAAACAGAGTACAATATAGAAAGGAGCTATATAGATAAAGAACTTCAGAGATTTAGAGAAGGTCCTTCTCAAGTATTCAGCACAGTAGTGATAACATATCTGTGTGAGGTAACTACCTGAGATGGGGAAACACACACACACACACATACACACACACAAGGGGATTAAAAGTAGCATCTCCTGATGCTCTTACAGGGACAGTGGACAGCAATAGTGTTTATTCTTCCTGGGAACACAGGAAAGCTTCATAATTCAAGAAAAATTGAGTAAACAGAAGGGTAATGATTGAGTAGAGGGGAATAATTAGTTGTAATCTGAGTACTGATCCAGTCCCATCTAAGAAATGTTAAAAGCTGGAATAAAAGGCTCACACTAATTTCAAGAAACTGAATTTCAGCCAGAACAAAGCTCAAAATATTTATAGGAATAAAAAAAAATCCATAAAAGTAAAATTTACAATATATGGTATTCAAAAAAAAAAATTACTAGATAATGTGGAAAAGAAATCAATTGAAACAGACCCATGGGGGAAAAAGTTGTTAGATTTAGCAAAGAAATTAAAACAGTTACTATAACTGTATTCCCTATGTTCAAAAGATAAGTAGAGATATGAGAGATATAAAAAATCAAATTTAAAGAAATGAAAACTAAAATATCTAAAAATATATTAGATGGGATTAATGGCAGATTAGAAATTATAGACAAATTAGTGAATTTGAAGACATAGGAATTAAATTTTACTAAAAAAATAGGGTAAGCAAAAAGTTATAATGAGCAAAATATCAGTTACAAATGGAAAAAGTTTAAGTGCATAATTTATTGGTAATTGGAGTTTCTTAAGTAGAGAAAAAATAAAGAAAGACTAAAATTTTTCCAAATTTGATGAAAATCACAAACCCACAGATAGTAGGTATTCCCTGAAATGTTCTCCAAACAAAAGAAACACGAAGAAAACTACACCAAGACATATCATACTCAAATGTCTTAAAACCAGAGGTGAAGAGAAAACCTTATAGGCAGTTGGAGAAAAAGACATATATAAACAGAGGAACCAGAACAAGGATGATGTCAAGAGAGAAGAGAGTAGAATAACATCTTTGAAGTTCTGGATAAGCAAAAGCCTGTCAAAACAGAATTATTTACTGGACAAAACTTTATTCCAATAAAAAGAAGAAATAAAGACTTTCAAAATGCAAAAGATGAAAGAATTTATTACCATCAGACCCATACTACAAAGAAATTTTAAGGAATATCCTTCAAGTAGAAAGAAAATGATGCCAGATAGAAATATGTTTCTATACAAAGTAATGATGACAACCAAATTTTGTACCTCTGTGAATGAACATTTGATTTGTTGCTTGTTTAAATTTTGTAAAATTTCCCCAAATATTCAAACAACCCAGAGAAAGGCGGGGAAAAGGAATCAGAGAACAGAAAACAAAGATAACAAATAGAAAATGAAAAACTATTAGAGCCCTAATAGATCAATATTATATTAAATGTAAATGTTTTAAATAAGGCAGAGATTGACAGTGAATAAAATAAAAATGTGATCCAACTATGTGTCACCTACAAGAGATTCAGTTCAAATATAATGATATAGATAAGCTGAAAGGGAAAAGATGGGAAATGATATATCATGCAAATATTAACCAAATGAAATAAAGGATAGCTATATGAATATCAGATTGGGTAGACTTTAGAGAAAAGCAATGACTAGAGACGAAGAGGACTATTTCAAAATAATAAGTATCAATAAGCAAGAAGACAGCACAATCCTATGTTTACATGCCAAAGAACAGAGTTTCCAAATATGTTAAACAAAGACTGATAGAACTGACAGAAGGAAGACTAATATACAATCACAGAGACTTAAGCACTGTCTCAACAATTGATAAAACAACTAGACAGAAAATAAGCAAGGATATAGAAGGATTTAATAACAGTATCAACAAACAGGATCTAATCTACATTTATAGAATAGTCCATCAACAACAGCAGAATATACATTATTTTCAAGCACCCAGAGAACATATACCAAGATAGACCATATTCTAGTCATAAAACACCCCCAAAATTTAAAGGAACCAAAATCATACTACAAATGGTGTCTGACCACAATGGAATCAAATTAGACACTAGTAAGAGAGGATAACAGGGGGGCGCCTGGATGGCTTAGTCGATTAAGCATTGTTCTCTTGATTTTAGCTCATGTCATGATCTCCGGGTCATGAGATCAAGCTCTGAGTGGGGCTCCCTGCTAGGCGTGGAGCCTGCTTAAGATTCTCTCTCTGTCCCACCCCCCGTTTGTGTTCTCTCTCTCTCTCTCTCTCTCTCAAAATATATAGAAATAAATATAAGCAAAAAAGCATAACAAGAAAATCCACAAGTACTTGGATATTAAATATATTTGTAATAATAAATTATTAATAAATTTAAAAGGATTCATGTCATGCCAAGTATCTTCACTGACGCCTGATATTAAAATAGAGATCAGTAGCATACAGTGAGAGAAAGATATCTGGAATATACCCAAATATATGGAAATGAATTTACAAAACTCTAAATAACATATGAGTCAAAGAAGAAATCAAATGGGAGATCAGAATGTGTTTCTAACTACAAGAAAATAAAAACAAAATATATTACAATTTTGAATTGTCACCAAAGCAGTAATTAGAGAATTATTTATAGCATTAAATGTTTATTTTAGGAGAGAAGGAATAGATCAGCTCTTCAGTATCTTCATGGAAAAAAAGGAAGAAAGGAAAAGAGGGAAAGAGAAGAAAACTAGTATAGGGGCAAATAAAACTCAAAATAAGTAAATAGAAAAAAAGAAATGGGAAACATCAGAGTAGAAATCAATGACATAGAAAACAGTAAAACAACAGAGAAATCAATAAAACAACTTTATAAACATTTTCATAGGATATAGAATTTTGAATTAAATACTCCCAATAGTTTAAAAACGTCATCCCATGTCTTACAGCTTGCATAATTTCTGAGGGGAATCTTACATTTCATTGTTGTTGTTGTTCCTCTTTATGTTTCTTTTTTTTTTTTTATGTTTCTTTTTTTCTCTGAGAGCTTTTCAGATATTTTTTTTTATCTTTTTTTTTTTAATCAGCATTTTGGCTATGTGTCAGCATTTTTTTTTTCCCCTGCTTAGTATTCTCTGGGTTTCTTGGACCTATGGTTCATTTTTCCATTAATTTGGAAAATTCTTGGCCATTTTCTGATCAGATTTGTGTTGCACACCATTGTCTTGGATACTCTACTTTTGATTTGATTAATTAATTATTTATTTTTGTCCTTTTTTTCTTTTTATCTTTCAGCTTGGATAATTTCTATCTGTTCACTTTTGTTTTCCTCAGTTGTAACCAATCTGTTCTTGAGTTCATCACAGGAATTCTTCATCTCTAGTATTATATTTTTATATCTGGCATTTTCTTTTGTCTCTTTGTGTAATTTCCTCCTCTTTGCTGAAATCCTCCATCTTTTCATGCATGGTGCCCACCTTTTCCACTGGATCCTTTGTAATATTAATCATAATTATGTTGTATTCCTCTCATACATCCAAAATCTAGTTTTGTTGATTATTTTTTACCTTGAAAATTTGTTTGTTTTTGCTTTTTTTGTGCACCTACATTTTTTTATTCTTATGTTAATCCCCATACATTACATCATTAGTTTTAGATGAAGTGTTCCATGATTCATTGTTTGTGCACAACACCCAGTGCTCCATGCAGAATGTGCCCTCCTCAATACCCACCACCAGGCTAACCCATCCTCCCACCCCCCTCCCCTCTAGAACCCTGTTTGTTTTTCAGAGTCCATCGTCTCTCATGGTTCGTCTACCCCTCCGATTCCCCCCGCTTCATTCTTCCCCTCCCGCTACCTTCTTCTTCTTCTTCTTTTTTTTTTCTTAACATATATTGCATTATTTGTTTCAGAGGTACAGATCTGAGATTCAACAGTCTTGCACAATTCACAGCACTCACCAGAGCACAAACCCTCCCCAGTGTCTATCACCCAGTCACCCCATCCCTCCCACCCCACCCCCCACTCCAACAACACTCAGTTTGTTTCCTGCGATTAAGAATTCCTCATATCAGTAAGATCATATGATACATGTCTTTCTCTTTTTGACTTATTTCACTCAACATAATACCCTCCAGTTCCATCCACGTCGTTGCAAATGGCAAGATCTCATTCCTTTTGATGACTGCATAATATTCCATTGTATATATATACCACATCTTCTTTATCCAGTCATCTGTCGATGGACATCTTGGCTCTTTCCACAGTTTGGCTATTGTGGACATTGCTGCTATAAACATCGGGGTGCACGTACCCCTTCGGTCCCTACTTTTGTATCTTTGGGGTAAATACCCAGTAGTGCAATTGCTGGATCATATGGTAGCTCTATTTTCAACTTTTTGAGGAACCTCCATACAGTTTTCCAGAGTGGCTGCACCAGCTTGCATTCCCACCAACAGTGTAGGAGGGTTCCCCTTTCTCCCACACAACATCTGTTACTAAATCAAAAATTGTAATAGAACCGGACTTCAAGCTCTATTACAATTTTTGATTTAGTAACAGATGTGTGGGGAACAACAGTAGAAAATGGGATAAATAGTATGATACCTGGGTACACTTCTTCTGGGCATTAATGAGGCCAGTTGCTGCCAGGTTGCTATTACCTTATGATTGGAAGGGGGCATGTGAGGCTAGAGACTTTTTCTTAGAGTTCCCATTCTACTCTTAACTTTCAGCAATTACTGCACACATGTGCCATGGAAGGGGTCTTATTGTTGCTTACTCTACTTGGTGGGACCAGGAAGTATTCTTTATTCTCCTGGGTCAGATTAAGTCTCAGGCACCTGTATACCTGGGCTTAAGGTGTAGGGATTCCTCAGCTTTCCTTCCCTACTTTGCAACTAAATTTTATCTTCTACCTGTGACTAGTCTTCCATGAGAAGGCTTTTTTCTGCCCCATCATTAGCAATAGCTCCTCTCTTCTTGGTGTTGATACATAAACTTGGGCCTACAGAAAGAGGGTTTTGTTTTTGTTTTTGTTTTTGTTTTTGTTTTTGTTTTTTCTTTTATCCTACCTCATGAGCAATGAATCGCTGCTTATTTTTGGTTTGGAAAGTGTTTTCTAACCATCTTCAAGAGGTAAACAATTTTATTTTTTCCATTCCACAAGATGCAGTGGATTTTCTATGAGCCCTGTAGGTGAAATGATTTACTGTCCCTGCACTATCAAGTTAAAGCCTTTATTTATTTCCTATGAAGGAAGTGTTTAGGGATGCAGGTGTAGCTTCATGCCTGAATTCCAGTGGCATCCAGTTATGTCCTGTACATTTTTGCCACCAAGCAGCATCTCTCCTCAGACCTATTCCCAGTCTTTCTTGGTAG
This sequence comes from Mirounga angustirostris, assembly GCF_029215605.1. Taxonomy (NCBI): domain Eukaryota; kingdom Metazoa; phylum Chordata; class Mammalia; order Carnivora; family Phocidae; genus Mirounga; species Mirounga angustirostris. The sequence goes on along the minus strand of NW_026991709.1, from coordinate 49,809,354 downwards.
AGACCTGTTGAAAATATCTTAAGATTAGTTGTAAACTTTTTATCTTTCTGGAGCTTCCAGCTATGCAAAATTGATATGCTAGCCCACACTTGCCCTTTAAAGATTCTATAAAAATATCAATTTTATCTTACATTCATGGCAGTCACCTCTCTCCCATGCTTTAAAAAGGATGTATTCCTTCTCTCCAAAGAGGGATTTTTATCCCTTGAAATAAAGGGTTTTAAAATTTTTCTCTGGGATAGACTCAAGAAAAATTATGATTTTGTGGATAATTTGGTTTTTCTAATTTTCATGTTAAGAACATTCTTTTACAAGTTTCTACATTTTAAGTGGAAACAGAACTCTCCTTTTATATTTTATTTACTGTTTCTATTGATTTATAACAGTGTCAGTGCATAGAAGCAAGACCTTTCCATATCACACTGACCAGAAATTAAACCTTGACGTTAAATAAAATTAAGACACATGAGACATCTGGTGAAAATTATAGGGAATTAGATATTATTTTAGAGTTAACACATATCCCAATTGAAGATCATATTTTAGTGTATATGTAGTAGTTTGTAACCATCTTATGCTTCAGTGTTTTTCTTAGCCTCGATTCAATGGAAATGATTCATAAGACAAATTAAAATCACATCAAATAACGTCAAAACTTGATCCAACTTCTTCTGTAATTACACACAACTCCATTTGGCAATAATTATATAAGCAGTACCTCTTGGCTGTCAAACTTTATCTTACAATATCTAGTGGACAATGGTAAAAAGGTTGTCCATTTATTGAGAGAAATGAATTTAACTTTGGAATTCTCAGGGATATTACAAATAGTGTTACCAAATGGCCTCAGTTATTATTTTGGTACCTAGTTTATCATCCAGGAATCAAGAAGGATATTCCTATCAATGAAACCCCTCTTTTAATATTCTTATCAACTTCATCTTAGTCTTACCACAACAGCAAACAATAGCCAACTGTCATTTTCAGTGAGAGTTTGGTACATTTAAGTAATTCTCCGAGTATATTTTAAGGAAGGTGTAGGTCAACATATTATTGCAATCAAAGTATGTTTAGTATTTGTTGTCATTTATCTAGTTCATTCAGTATTTCAACTAATATTTATTCAGTACCTCTACTCTGCTAGGATCTCTTTTAGGTACAAAAGTTAAATTAATGTGGACAAGTAGACATGGTCAGTGTTTACTTGTGCTTAAAGTCTAGTGGGTGGTAAAAAAAAAAAAAAAGCATATGCAGAAAATCATGCAATATGATAAATGCTGCAGTAGGGAGCATATCTGATCATACGACTGTTCCTAGGCAGGGGAAGAGAGAAAATTTGTTTCTGTTTGCTGGATTATTCAGTGTGGAGAAATGAACTAAGTACCACATGCATTACGGGTCATTGTGCAATGTCCAAGTGTTTTAGATTCTGATGGCTACACAATATTAGGGTCTGAATTTCATTAAATGGAAAGAAGAGCCTATTTGAAATTTAATTTGTATTTTCCATTTTTTTTCATGAAATATGTGTGGTAGCCTATAATAATTTATGAGGAATAGAATTTTTTTTCTGAATGGACAATATAGTTGGTAATATGTTGAAGGCCAACCTTATTCTTAAGAAGCAATCAATATAAAAATAAGGGTTACAGATATGCAAGATAAATTAGCTTGATCTGGAAGGCAATCACATATATCAGTGCATTGTTTATTTTTATTTCTAATATCTTAGAAGCTGTGTGATAAACAAGTCTACTTGAAGAAAGGCAAATTGAAAAGGGAGCTTCTATCCAGCCTGGAAGCCAGAAGTTCCTCTTTTAGCATCTGAAGTAAGTAATACATGATGGGGATTAATATAACATCATGGTTTTTTTTTTAGTTTATCAGATTGTTAAGTTGAATTAATTCACACTGAATTATAAGGGTATATACCCTGCATATTCAAATAATTAGTTCCTAAATAGAGGCAAGATTCTTTTTCTGTAACACTGTTTTTTGTTTTTGTTTTTTTTTTTTTAATTGTAACACTGTTTATAGGCACTATTTTAGGCTCTAATGATAACATGGATATCTCTTAAGGTACTCATATTCTTTAAGTGGAAGAATAAATAAATTTCATTTAGTGGCAAGTGTTATAAAGAAAATAAAGTAGGATATTGGGATAAAAGAAACATATATATTGAGCAGGAGCTGAGAAGGTATTTGAGATAATTTGGTTAGAGACAGCATCTCTGAAGGTATGACATTTGAATGGTATTTGAGCACAGACCTGAATGACCAAACCCCAGCATGTTTAAGGAAGACCAGAGGAAGTGCAGACAATAAAGTTTCTGAACTTTATAAAGTCTCTGAACAAGAATGGGCTCAACTCTTTTAACTCACTGTAAGAAGCTTAAATCAGTCAAAATATAGAGAACAAGAGAGAAAGTATTAGGATATTAAACTGCAGAAATAATTAACGAACATGTCATATGTGGCTTTTGGGCGTTCTAAGGAGTTTGGCTCATTCTAATTGGTAAAGGAAACCACTGGATATTTTTGATGAGAGGAATGAGGTGCTCTGAGTTATAATTCAGTCAGCGTACTTTTATCAAACTCTTACTGAGAGCCAGGCATTTCGTGTGAAGCTAGGAATGTCAAGTAGTTGAGTCTGTTGGTCATTTAATTTCCTTTGGGTAGCCTCGTGACCCAAGGTCCGTCCATATGTGATACTAGTGGGCCACACAGTGATGCTCTGCCAATTTAGTTAGTTTCCCAGGCAGGGTCTCAAAGTCATGATCTTTAAGAATAATGTGTTTTAGACTGTTTATCAGCAATAATTTTCAGCTATTACTGCCTGTGTTACCAAGGAAACTCATAAAACTATTGTTTCATGGAAAATTATTCATTATGACAGCTTTAGAGAGACCAAAAGTTTTATCCAAATCTCTTTTGAACTATAATTTTAATAGGCATTATTATTGATTATTAAGATAAATTCTAATATGTACTATTGTACTTACTTGAGTTTAAAGACAACTGAACTCTTTAAAAGAAAAACAATGGTATTTTCTAATGGATTGGATAATGTTTTACTGTGAGAATTCTGATGCTTTTACTTAAATGCTGTGAAAATATATTTCTTTCTCTGTTTTTAGTTTTAAAAATATTTACAAATGATTAGCATCATGCATAAAAGTCTCAGCAACAAGGACAAAGAAAACAAATTCTGTATTAGTATGCTGCTTTTTGATTCTTAGTTTTTTTTTTTTCCCCAAAGATTGGCTTCACCATAAGCATTTAGAATCTCCTGCAAAGTACAGATATAATTCAAATTGTATTACTGCTTGTGTTTGTGTTTTAATAATCAAGGGGGAGAATGAAAAAGATGTGGAAAAAATTCTTGAAGATAATAACTGGATGTTTTCCCTGAAGCCATAGAATAACTAATATAGTAAGGTAAATAAATGATATTCATCATTTTCCTCCATTTGTAATTTCACATCAAGCAGAATATTTATGGAACTTCAAAGGTAGCAGATAGGAAGTTTAAGAAAATAATATGCTAAATTTAGTTTTCCTTTCTTCTTCCTCATCACATATCATTGCAAGTCTGTGTAATTTAGTACCCAGCAATAACTCTTCAGAAAAATATATTAATTTTCTAAGGGTTAAACAAAAAGCAAGGTAAACACACCATACACTTGTAAACCTGTTGTGCTAAAACATGGGAAGTTGTCCTAAACTCATCAATACCAGTTAAATGTAACATACGAACTTTGACTATAATTGTAAATATAAATGCTTGAGTAGTATAGTCGTCATAAGAATGTATCTTTCAGGGTACCTGGGTAGCTCAGTCGTTTAAGCATCTGCCTTTGTCTCAGGTCATGATCCCAGGGTCCTGAGATCTAGTCCCACATTGGGCTCCCTGTTCGAGGGGAGTCTGCTTCTCCTTCTACTCCTCCCCCCTGCTTGTGCTCTCTCTTTCTCTCTCAGAAATAAATAAACAAATCTTAAAAAAAAAAAAAAAAGAGAAAGAGAGAATGTACCTTTCAGACTTGCAAATAAAGAAAGGCTAATTGTCATGGGCTACAGCTGCTGAACTCAGATCCATCCTGCATTTGCAGTGAGACTACCTCCCATGAGCTTTCCCCAGCCAATGATTAAGCATTATGGAGATAGCAAAGCAGATCCATTTCCTGGAGACATGGTACTCTTCTGAAGGGGGATTTTGACTCCGGATTCCCCACAACCTTCCAAACCTTTCTGAACCTACACAGCAGTCTAGGAAACTTCCATCTGCCTGTCTCCCTCAGGCTCACTCTTGTATCGTAGTCTGATGGACGTCCCAGTCTTCCCCAAACCCCTCCTCATTTTCTCTCACAGGCATTTCTCTTAGTAAAACTTTTGTATGTTTAATCTCATCTCTTTGTCCACAGAAAACAGCACCCAGACTAAAGTAAGTAGTTAATATTTCAATATAATTTCACATATAGGATCAATGTGATCATCATAGGAGCTCTATGAGAAAGCCAACGTAAGCATTATTATCTTTTGACAGAGGAAAATGAGATGATTTCAACGGCATTCTGGATTACATATGATCCAAAAGTGATAAGTCATTGCTAAAAAGCCAGTCTTAGCAAAAAGTGACATTTTCTTCAGTCATTGACTATCATTTGGCACAAATTAAATAGAAAATTTAACATTCAATTAAAAATGGACTAAGAAACTCATTGCTCCCAATTTTCTTTATATGAAAAGAAATTTAAAGGAATAGTCTACAGACACTAGATCTGCGAAGCAGGATAATAATAATATAAAGAAAAATGCAAAAAGAGTAAATAGTGTGATATTGCAACTGGATATTAAATCCATATTTTTTTGTCAATTCCATCCAGTGATTTCAATTACTTTATTTTTTTTAATGTTTTATTTATTTATTCATGAGAGTCAGACAGAGAGAGAGAGAGAGAGGCAGAGGCAGAGGGAGAAGCAGGCTTCCCGCTGAGCAGGGAGCCCAATGCGGGGCTTGATCCCAGGACCCTGGGATCATAAACTGAGCCGAAGGCAGACGCTTAACCATCTGAGCCACCCACGCGCCCCGATTTCAATTACTTTAATTAGAAGTTGTATATCAGTCCACACAATAATCTTTTTTAGTAAAACTTGGTCTACATGTCACTCCTGGTAGTCTTGATTGTGAAATGTCATAGGGAGGCTTATAGGGTCAGTGACCTCAGATAGATTTTAGAAGGATTAGCAAGAATCCAAATGGTAGGCAAGGGGAAAATGCCATAGAAACAAATATATATGTGCACACATATTTTATATCTCAAAAATATACTTAGTTTTTGTACTCTGCTTGTTTTTTAGAGGTAATATATGATGAGTATTTTCCTATAACTTTAAATGTTCTTTGAAAATATGTTCTTTTAATCCTCTGTCAGAGGACAGATGCTAAGAGTTTAGGTAACTTGATCAGATTACACTGTTTATTTAGTGGGGATAAAATAATAAGGGATATAAGTGGGGATATAATAAGAAAAATATCTTCTTCATAATGTTATTGTGTTGATTAAATTAGTTAAGCCATGAACCACATTTAGAGTGAAGGCAAACACTGTAAGCATTCAACCAAAGGCAGCTATTATCATTAGTTTTATAACAGTTGAAACCAGTCTCTGCTTCTATACTTTTTACAACCTAATATTGCTCTAATTTGTAGTTTCTCAATTCCCCATTAAAATCTGTGTAGATATTTTGATCAATAACATATGGTACTTCAGAATGACCTCTTGAAAGAAAATAGCAATGTGGATATAGTTTGTTCTGAGAGAGATATTATATACATAATATAGGTACATATAATATATACACATATATATATATTATAGGTACATATAATATATACATATACTATATTAATATATAATAACATAATATATATTATTTTCATATCTTATTACTAGTAGCTTTGGACACTACTGACTTTATTTCGATCTTCCCAATGTCCAAAACACCCCAACCAGAGCAAATAAAAACTAAGGACATTTAACTAGGTTATTCAGGCACATACTGGGCAAGACTCCTAGATATTTACCTGCTTGCTATTGAGAAAAACACATTAAGATTAACTAGTGTCTCTTTTCTATCATTATGCCTGTTTTAGAAAATGTTACAGTAAGTTCACTAATAAGAAATCATTCTCCTTTTTTACTTCACTCTTCTTTGTATATCTTTTTGCCAAATGTTATTTGACTCATAAGGGTCATACAGTAATGACTATATCAGTGAATCTATTTAGAACCAAATTAGCAATTGGAAGAAACTGAAAATTCCACATTTGTCTCCAACACATCTTGAAAACTGTGTGTACACTATATATATATATATAGTATATATATACACACACAGTGTATACTATGTACTATATATGTGTATATCTGTATACTATATATAGTATATACATTTTATATATACACTTTGTGTGTGTGTGTGTGTGTGTGTGATGGGAAAATGTGCACAACTCTCCAAATCTGCTTTACATTGTTAGTCTGAGTTTTACCCACAGGGTGACTGTCATCTTTCAATGTATATTATGCTTCTTTGAGACAGAAGCTGCATGAATTTATCTTGTTCTTTCAAGAGCTAGATGACTTATCAAGCTTCTTGCTGTGCTTTCTGACCATCTTAATAGTGGGTACCGGGTGATGACACTGTGAAGGTTACTGAAGTGATTGCTGTGATGTCTTTCTCAGGATTGGGTTAACTGCAGCTTGTGAGAAATAAAGACCTAGAGGTGTGTCGCAAGAGGGAAGGCAGAGGGGAATGGGAAGAGTAAAGAACAAGGAGATGAAGAAAGAGGAAGAGAAAGGGAGGGTAACTGGCCCACGTCCCACATCTCCATGTTTACAGGGACATGCTTCAGTGATCTGTCTGCACTGTTTAACCGCATGAGTACGATCAATTTACTATGCCAATCTGCTCTCGTCCCTGTCCAACGTTTCACTGATTCTGAATTCCGTGGATGGTTTGAAGATGCCCGATGCTAATTTAGGTCAAGCCTGTCTTCTGATTTACAGAGAGGAAATGGTTAAAATTTTCTTCTTGAGCAAGTAATGCCAGAAGGATTCTTGCTGTTATGACTTCTGCCACTTAATGCTTTAGTATATGCTCACTGCTCTCCAACCTTCTTTTTCAAGTTAGAATTTATGCTATTACATATTAACAATGCCTATACTTGTAGATATCAATTACTCTGATGTGGCCATAAGAACTGAAGTAACCACGTATGGATCTGGACAATGATTTAGCTTAGGGTAACTTAATTTAAATAGTTTTCTCTTAAAAAAAATAAGTGCTGTGGTGCCTGGATGGCTCAGTCAGTTAAGCATCTGCCTTCAGCTCAGGTCATGATCCCAGGACACTGGGATTGAGCCCTGCATTGGGCTCCCTGCCCAGCCAGGAGTCTGCTTCTCCCTCTTCCTCTGTGTGTTCTCTCTCTCTCTCTCTCTCTCTTTCAAATAAATAAATAAAATCTTTAAAAAAATAATAAGTCCTATTTTATAGGTATCCTTTTCCTGTAAATTGATTTTTTTTCAGTAAGTTCATTAATGAAATATCTTAGTTTTGTCCCTAGCTTTCTCTTATATAATTTTTCAGAAAAATACATCATTTGATATAGAAGAAGGAGCCAGAAGCTGAGAAACTTGGGTCTGGTCAACAGCAATGGTAACTAATTGCATGCCTTTAGGCTGGTTCTTACTCTGAGCTATCATACTTTGGAGCTAGGCTAACTCATCTCTAGGGTGTTTCAGCTTTTAAATTCTGAGATTATAAAATGTTATTTCTTGCTCCTATTCTCTAAAACTGTGGGCTGTTACTAGGTAGTAACATAAAAAGCATACAGAACCATAACATATTGAACAGAGTATCGAATAAGGTACTTGATAAGTGTGGTTTTAGATCCAGCTCTTTTACCAACTGGCTGCAGGATGGGAATGAGTAATTTAAAATGTTCATCCTCATCTATAAAATGTAGATAATACCAATTTTGGAGTATTGTTGTTAGAGTTGAAATAAGATGCTTTCGAAACACACACACACACACACACACATACACACCATGAAACAAAGCCTTCTGGAACTAGAAACAACTGATTACTTAGTTAATAAAGGATTTTTAATGTATCTTAAAAATCTCACATTGAATTTTATTATATGTATATTCTTCTAACTGTGGAAAATTATAAAACACACCTGCAAGCAAACATTTTTCTCCAGGGGTTATATTTTATGTTTATTTTAATGTAGGGTGGCTTTTCTCTCTCTGTTTCTGATTTCTCCAAGATAGAATCTTTTTTTCTACTTTCCTTTTATATGTTCTGGTCTAATAATTTTAGTTCCTATTCCCTAAATATGTCCTCCTCTTTCCCACCTCTAAATTGCTCTCACATTACTCCTTCTGTTTCTAATGCCCTCTTTTCTTTGGTCTAATCCACTAGTTTTCACACTGCAGAATTATATTTAGTTTTGAGTTAACACCTACTTTTTTCATGATGGCATGAATCACTATCCTAGTTCATTGTGGTAACTGCCTTTTTGGACCCCAGTAAATTTTAAGGAGTACATTTCTTCACAACATATAAATCCTACTTTTCGTGTATGTATTAGATTCTTTAAAAATTATGTCTAATATTTTAAAAAGTAGGGGCATACTATCATACTCCTCTGAACTATGTTTTCTTAAACATTTTATTTTGAAACTATTTTAGAATTTCAGTAAAGCTGCAAAAATAGTACAGATAGTTCCCATTCACTGATTTCCTCCTGATGTTCACATTTTGAATATTCATAGCACAGTTATCAAAACTAAGATGTTGGATAGGTATAGTATTATTAACTAATCAACAGAATTTTTTTTAGATTTTACACCTCTCCTTCTTTTCATTAATGTATTTTTTTCTGCTCCTGAACCCAATCCAGGATATCACATTGCATTTAGTCATTATGTCTCTCTAATTATTTGCATCAGTGTAGAATCATGAATATTTCATTCTATGAGTTAGTGTCTGAAACCATTTTTATTCATTTTTAAGATTAGCCATTGGGAAATCTTTCATGTTGGTTCCTATGACTTTGGACATGCCCCCATTTTTTTTTTTTTTTGAGTTCTTCCTTATTTTCTGAAATCACAAATGTTCCAGGTTCATCTTATGTTTTCCCTGACCCAGATCTGGATTAATCACTTCTCTAAGGAGCCCTAATTCTTATTTTTTTAAGATTTTATTTATTTGAAAGAAAGAGCACAAAGGGGGAGAGGGGCAGAGGGAGAGGGAGAAGCAGACTCCCCGCGGACCAGGGAGCCCAATGCAGGGCTGGATCCCAGGACCCTGAGATCATGACCTGAGCCAAAGTCAAATGCTTAACCAACTGAGCCACCCAGGCACCCTGAGCCCTAATTCTTATTATAAGATGTTGGTATTTAACACGTAGGTGTGCTCACTGCCCCTGGGATATCAATATTTCTATGCCTTCTCAGTAAACAGAGCTAGGAAATATATGTATGTTACTAACATATACACACACACAGAATGAGACACATATACATATTTGCATATATATATGTATGCATGTATATATTTAAATACATATATTTAAAACTCACAAGCTCTTAATTACATCTGTGATTCCAGTTCAGCACTACAGAGAGTTTATTTTAGCCTTCCCCCTTTCTTTATTTGTAACTTTTATCTGTCATTAGAAGGAATCTGGCTCACATCACTTACAATGTATTTTATTAACTCAACCCTAGCATATGCATAAAGCATTTTAGAACTGCTGACCTTTAGCCCTGTGAGAAATAAATTTACTAGCTGGAATATAGTATTTGTGTAGAGTTCTTTTAATCTTTAACATTATAGTAAAATACTGAATTTTAAGTTACTAGATACTGCTGTAATTTTAATTAATATCAGTGATTCTGAGGAAATAGAAATATTTTCATATGATTTGGAGCAATTATACAAATTTTCCTGTAAAATGTAATTCTGTGTCTTCTCTCTGTATGTCTTCCTTATGGTCTTGTTTTTATGCATTTTGGGGGACTCTTTATATATTAGACAACTTAGTCCTTTGAGGCATAAGTGACAAATATTTCCACTATGATATTTGTAGTTTGATTTTGAGTATGGTGGAGTTTATATTTTTTTAGTTTTTATATCACTGAATTTATCAGATATATATCTGGATTTAGGCTGTAGTTAGAAAAACCTCTCCACTCCAATATGTATATATGTATTTATGCATGTATGGATATATATGTGTATATTTCATAATTTTGTCTCATAGTTTAATGTTTTTGTTTTTTTATATTTCAATTTTGATTCATTTCCAGTTTGTGTTACATGTCATGAAATATATCATCCTTAATTTTTTCAACTGTCTGCTCTATTTCCCTAAACTATTTTACATGTTGATTTTAAATAAATTTAATTTTGAGCTCATTTATCATAGATTACATTCTCAAATATATTTAGGTGACTTTTAGGCTTTCTTGTCTACTCTTCAATTTATATCTTTATGCATTAGTGTTGTACTATATCAATTACTATTTATGTTATATGCAAAAATATATGTATATAATTTCTAAAGAACAGTCTGATAAAATTCATAGAGTTTTTTGACACTTTTCAGAATTTTTTTTTCAGAATTTCACAGCTAGCTCTTTTGTCCACATTAGATTCAAGCTATTTAGCCTGGAACTGAAGTTTGTATTTAACAAAATGCATAGCCCACTGCCTAATGCCTAAAACATTCTGAGTAAATCACTGCATGTTTACTGGATTAAATTGGAATTACTTCAAAATTGTAGTACCCCAGGGGCGCCTGGGTGGCTCAGTCGGTTAAGCGGCTGCCTTCGGCTCGGGTCATGATCCCAGGGTCCTGGGATCGAGCCCCACATCGGGTTCCCTGCTCAGCGGGGAGCCTGCTTCTCCCTCTCCCTCTGCCTGCCTCTCTGCGTACTTGATCTCTCTCTCTATCTCTCTGTCAAATAAATAAATAAAATCTTTAAAAAAAAAATGTAGTACCACAAAACTGATCTTTCATCTACAGAATTAGACAGGGATGCCAATTTGAAATTTTCTGTCTGGATAACACAACTGCCAGGCAAGAAAGGAATGAAGGCATGAATAACACAAGCCCACAGAACTGAGGTAGTTTTGATGATGAGAAAGGCAGTTACAACATTTCTGGAGAAATGTTAGTTGAATTAATGCTGTATTTTGAAACTCACATTACCCTAACAAGTAACTAACAAGTAGCGTTTGCATCCTATTATATCACTTGTCAGAAATAAAAGAATTTCAGCTGAACATGCAACCATTTCCCCTTTTGCTGATAACAGGACTTCCATTTATCTTCAAGAATCCCCTTTCCCATCTCCTGTTTACATGGTTCTTTGGGATTTGATTGAACTGATTGAACCCTAGCTCCAGAGTTGGGCATAAATCCAGGCTTTCTTAACAAATTGCAACCCCGTCCACAGTAAGTGATTATTAATAACTTGACTCAAGTCAAGTACTTCTACTGAAATGAGAGAAGAGAGAAAGATCTTTCTCTCATATACATACTGTGAGAATGTGGGAGTGCAATACTGAGGGTCCATCATATTGTCATAGGTTCCTAAAATAGAAGCAAAGCACAAAGAAGAATTAATCAGCCCAGTGGGAAAGATTACTGCTCCAGATGTCATCATTTGAGCCCCTGGATCCATCTGTGAATTAAGTTTTCATTTAGGAATGCTGATAATGTCATTTAAAAAACAAAGATTCAAATAAGTTTGACTTGACTTTTTTGTTATTTATAACTGAACACCTTGATAAATAAATATACACCATTCCTAGGAATATATTTGAAATAGTTCTCAAGCTATTTTGTTCATGCAGACGTGTGTTTGTGTGTTTGTTCATGTTTATAAAATAGATTGTACTTTTTCCTAAATCCCTAATAGAGTGTGTTGAGCACTCTGACCATGTTACTTGCCTCTGATGGAGTCATATAAGACACTTGCCCACATTACTTATTTTCAGGAGTATGTGTAGGTTTTCCTTTTTCTCTCAGATATTTGCATGAAACCTTTCTTATTTCCAACAAGGATTTGAAGAAACATCACACTAGAAATTCATATCTTAAAATTCAGCACTGTGAAACTTATCTTCTTTTGGAATCAGTTCTCCAGTTGGGCACAGAGAATAATCCTAAAATATGTAGAGGTTTTTTTTTAAGTCTCTAGTAAATATATATAGCAACAGCACTTGCAAAAGTATATGAAAAAAATAGATAATTTTTCAATCTTTTTTTAGAAACGATTCCTGCTATCGTTGGTCCTTTAGTAGATATTTTGTGCTTGGCAACGTGAGATAGGTCTAGAGTAATAAAAAAAAAAAAAAGAAAAAAAAAACAGAAATCTAGGTGACACTGTACCAGAGATGCTGATAAAAGAACAGTATTTGATGTTCTTAAAACTTAATGGCAGTTTAGGGGCACCTGCTGGCTCAGTCGGTTAAGTGTCCAACTCTTGGTTTCGGCTCAGGTCATAATCTTGTGGTCGTGGTGGGATCAAACCCTGCGCAGAGTCTGCCTTAGATTTTCTCTCCCCATCCCTCCCTTTCTCTCTCTTTCTCTCTCTTAAATAAATAAAATCTTTAAAAAATTTAATGGCAGTTTAGAACAGTACCTTATGATTTATGATAGTAGAAGCTTTACATGTGCTGATGGTCACAGATTTCTCAAATTTGTTTTACTCTTTACTACTGAGTACCAGTTATACCAGGCTATGCTCCCACAATGTCCAGGAGTCATGCAGTTTTAGGCTGCATAAAAGGAAGGGCAAAGCAGAAAAATATGAAGCACTTACTGATTTCCAAAAATTCATACAAGGTATGAAATTGGGAATATATGTTAAAACATCATATTTGTCCTTTCTGAATCATAAAATATTACTTTCCTGTAACTCTGCCTCAATACTCTTGCTATAGGCAAACTGTCAGTCCTTGTGACAAAGACACAAACAACTGCCATGTTCTTTGAGCCAAGTAAAAGCAGCCATTTAAAGAAAAAAGGAAATGAAAAATAATAAGCAATAGTGATTTATTTTTCTCCATTATCTTTTGTTTTCAATTTTACTTGCCTTTGGTCTCCAGGAGTTTGACTATGAAATAGTCCTATTCTAGCTCATCAAATGATAGGGTGCACCTGCCAGCTATCATTGTGGCAAAGAAGATCATACACCACATCCACTTTTCTCTGAAAAACACAGCATCAACTCATTATTTTGTCTGTGACCTGCTCAGCCAAAGAAGCAGTGATTGTGTGCTCTGCTTGTGAAAAGTATGAGTTTATGTGCTTTAGGTGTTGGTATATGCCATTGTCCCTTGCAAGCTTCAATAAAAAAACTAATATTACAAGTTAAAGGTCCCTAAAAGGCAATATTTTCACAAGATGCTTCATGTACTGTTGTATTAATTTTTACTTTTTAATATATTGCACTGGTAAAAATTTAAGGAATAAAATATCATAAGTGAAAAATTTGCCATGTTGAAATTGGAATACCTTTGTAATTATCAGTCCGTCAGTTTTTCTGTTTTAATTCTTTATGCTACCTAGTGTGGGCCCTGGGTAGGCATGTAGGAGTAAATTGGGATTACATGAAATAAAAGAAGAGAAGGGCACCCGTCTGTCTAACACATTAGAGCATCCTGTCCAGTAGAGTTTTCTGCCTGATCCATATCATTATGTCCCTGAAAAATTGTCCCTTCAAAAAGGCATGGCCAAAAGAACAAGAGGTCCTCATTGTTTATTGCATGTTTCTTTGTCTCACTTTCTCAGCTCACTGCATTTTCAGTTATCACTCAAATCCATAAAGAAGAGGTTCATGAAGACTTTCTAAATATTCCAACTGTGGTAATAAAAAAGATCTTGACTAAATTATTAGAAGATCTATCTTTTGTAAGTAATCTCTTTAATAAGTAATCTTTTCATTCTCCTGGGACAGTACCTAATACTGACTCTTCAGATTCATATACACACAAATATAATATAATATGATATGATATAATATATATATCAATATTTTATATATATATATATATATTAGGAATACAAGGGATATAAGAGAGAGAGACTTATTTTTCCCCGAGGAGATTCTTTCTACAGTCTGCTAGGAGAGAATTAGTCTTGATCATTTGGGGAGCTCCAAACAAAAGAAAACAAACACCAAAGGAACTATAATTTGTTTTAGGGATATATCAAGTAATTTTGAGGTAATAAGAAAATGTTCTCTTTATCCAAGATGAAATGTGAAAAGCTGTGAAAGGATTATGTTTATCTTAGGTAATTATGGAAGAAAATGGATGCAGGTTATATTGCAAGGAAAGATATTTTGACTTAGAAGGCATTGCCTACAGATTTTTAGCAGGATTGCTCAGTATAAGCAGTAAGTTTCCTGATAGGACTTTTTAGATGCCAGATGTATCAGCCTTCAAAGAGGAATGCTACATGGATTCATATCTGGAATAGGTGGTTTGCTTCAATAATAGAAATACAAATTTCTAATATTTACTGAGTGCTCACTATGTGTGGAAACATTGTTCAGTCATTTTTCACAAGCTTTCCCATTTAAGCCTCACAACAACTCCTGGTCATTGAAAGGAATGTACCGAAGGAGAAGGGAAGGAATAAAGATTGGGAAGACAGATTTGGTATCTGTAGTGTTACCACAAGGCCTAAGCCAGCCCTGTGTGGACTCTGAAGCTGGGATGGCCCTTTAGAAGTCTCCTGATTGGAGGCAATGGGGCAGGTGTTTATACCTCCATGAGCATCAGCCACTAGAAGAAGGTTGTCTCAAAAAGGAGGCATAACTTTGGGGGGCCCTTTCTTCAGCTCGGGCAGCTCCCATAGGAGCTTGACAACTGGCACTTGGGGGACTATATTCTCAGTCCTGACAGGGACATCTGAGCTAGGGATCCCAGCATCCATGACCATCAGTGCAATAGCTGAATATTCTAGAAAAGTATTGCTAGTCATGTCCTTTCTGCTTGCTATCCCAAAGTACATTTCTTCAGTGCCCCTTATTTAAAAGAATTCTGTATAAATTAACACTATTTGTCATAGATGACTCATTCTTTATAGTGATATTTCAGGCTGTATATCATGATGGGCTGAGGAGACTTGGTTAAATTTCATCATTTAACCAACACTCCACTACTCATTCATTTAACAAATATCTATCACTCTTAAGTTCCAGGTGTTTTTCTGGGCACTGGAGATAGAGAAAAAAAAATAATAAGGCATGCCATGTATGTTGATAGACATTTGCTAAGTGATGAGTAACAAGATGGGGAAGTAAATAACACTTTTATTTTTTTCATACTCACTATGAACGAAGGCGCAGTTCTAAATTCTTTGCATATATTAACACTTTAACCTCTTGCAACATTGCTATAAGACAGGCACTAGTAAAACCTAAAAAATTGGCACAAGGAGGTTATGGAACTTCCCATAACCACCCAGATACTGGGTTTTACAGCTGGCATCCAAACTCTCAGTGTTTGCCTCCAAAGTCTGCTCTGATCCACATGCCACTAATCATGACCACTATGTTTCACTGCATGTGAAGGCATTAGGAAGATGCCTGGGGCTAGATCCCTAATCTAGTGATGAAGACCAAGTGATTTATCATGAATTATAAACTAATTATTAAAATAAGAGTGCAGGGCACCTGGGTGGCTCAGTTGGTTAAGCGACTGCCTTCGGCTCAGGTCATGATCCTGGAGTCCCGGGATCGAGTCCCGCATCGGGCTCCCTGCTCGGCGGGGAGTCTGCTTCTCCCTCTGACCCTCCTCCCTCTCATGCTCTCTGTCTCTCATTCTCTCTCTCAAATAAATAAATAAAATCTTTAAAAAAAAAAAAAAAAAAAAAATAAGAGTGCAGAATCTTGTTTTGTTTTTGACAGAATCTAATATTTTTATGCAGTTTGGTATTTATATTAATCCTCTATCCCTAAAGATATTTGGGTATGATGCTTCTGAAGGATTTTTGGATGGCCTCATCTAACATCCTTTAACATCTAGCATCCTTTGGTGCTGAGATCTGGTACACAGCAAACACCGAATCCTGAGGTCACCTTTAGCATGGTGTTGTGTGAGGGTAACAAATGCTTCCTAATTTGTCAGGAAGTGCCTGTGACTTCCTCAGTTTTAGCACCAAAGATCTGCATCCTGGAAACCTCTTCAATCCTGAGTAAACCGAAATGGTTTCGCACTCGATGCTGTATCCTCATGCTTGTTGCTAATGTCATTGTTCTGTACATCAGGGGGAAAATATTTAAGAAAGTCAAGTTATTTGGCTTCAGGCAGAAATATAGAGGGGAGAAGGGATACACTGAGAACTATCCATCTGGTTCTCCTTCAGAGAGAGGGCTTGAGAAGGAGGAAGGGTTTGGAATCTCCAGGTCTTGTTCTGGCAGCCTTTGTGTGCTTCCTGAAGGAGTATGGGCTGAAGCCAGGCTGAATGCACCTTCTGCAGCCAGGAATTTTTAGGAACGCCCCATAGCACTTTCCTGTTGCCCTGTGTTTTCTCATCCTTCAGTCTTCTGGATTATAAAACAACAACAATAACAACAACAACAAAGACATTTTTTGGACCTATCATTTCTACCTAATTACTAGCAACAATAGTTAGGATTATGCCCACACTTAAGTCTGATCAGAAGCTTTCATAAAAGTAATTCAAATCATGGGTTTTTATAAGCTCTGTTTTATTTTAACATGCTACTTTCAAAATAAAGCAAAAAAAACCTATTTTTTTTAATTTAAGCTGTGTGATATCAGAAATATAAAATGATTTTAATATCTTTTTTTAGGAAAAAATTAATTTATTTGGTAACACTCGTGTCAACAAAATAGGAATACTGGTTAAAGAATGTTGAGAGGAATGTTTTAAGCTAAAAGTCAATAAAAGCTTACAAAAATATGAAAGATGACTAATGAGAAAATCAAGCCCTTTACACTTTGATGAATGCCATCAGAGTGTGAAAACTTGCACTGTATTACCAGATGACACAGAGTACAAAACATGAAGAAAAACTAATTAGGAAAAAACACACAACAACGAAGGCAACTTGAAAATGGCGGATGAGATAATTATATTTAATAGTCAAAGAATGCCAGAGGTCTGAAGTTTACAAGACTTGTTTTATCAGTGATCTAAGGTGACACTGGGGACTCAGATACCAGAATTAGTGCACCAGTTAAATATATGTTGGAATGACTGTGTTTTAAGTTAGTTCCTTAAAAGAGTAACATAAGCTCTGTGGTACTGATAATCTCTCATAAACTGTTACCCATGGTTATATTTGTTAGCTGTTGATTTGAAAAAGGACACATAAATTCAACTCTGTGGATTTAGCATTGTATTTCCTGTATCTTTATTATATTTACAGACCAATTGCACTTGGAGGCAAGAGTTAGAGAAAAGTTGAGGACCTTCCTTACATGAAAGCATTGGAGAGAAATACTGCTTTTCCTTCTTTGTAGGTGGTTCTTGTTGATTTTTGTCCCACATACAGAGAGGAAATTGCACCTTGGAACTTCTCTTTCTGACCACTGAAAAGGCATGGACTTGGTCATGTATATAGTATTCCAGACTGTCGGGGATGGCTATGCTTGTAATCCTGGATTCCTGGGCATCACCTCCAGGTCAGAGAAGCCTGTTTTATATTTGGTTAGATTTATATTTGGTTGTGTTCAAGTTCCTTGTGTCAGTGAGGCTTCTACCCCACTGCTTTCCAAGCAGTCTATTGAGGATGTGGTCTGATTTCTTATTGCTGCCTCTAGTAAAATGTCAGAGGAAGGAGATATCTTGAGGGAAGAACTTTTAAGTAAAAAGAAACCAGGAAATGATGATTTGGGAAATTCTCAGGCTACCTACATTGCCTACCAAAATTAATTTACTGCCAAGAAGCGCTGCTCTGGAGAGAGAACCAGGGTGCGGCTAGGCAATCATTTTATAATGCTTCAGAGGGATTACAAGGACACAGTATTCATCACACAGAAGGCTTTGTGAAGAGATTGGATGTGATATGTGGGTCCTTTTAGCCATCTCAGTAGAAGGTAGGAATAGATATGGGATTATCTAGGAAAGATCTATGGAAGAACCTTTGTCTAACATAGTAAGTCCATGTGACATACATGGGAGATGCACAAGGTACTTGAAAATTTTGTACAGCAGAAACACTGCCAATTTGTACTAAGAAGGACACAAAAAAGAGGAAATAAAAGAAGGATGTGAGACTCCCAAAATTCTGCAGGCATGAAACAAGATGATAAGATTACTAAGCTTCATGAACATGAAAAGGATGAATGATTCCAAGAACAAGAGGCATAAGCCCAGTGGGTGTAAACTTCAAACACAGAGTATTATTCCCAGGCCTTGAACCTACTGTTTTCCCACCTGGATTTTGAAATTGCTTGGGTCAGGTATCTCCTTTTTTTGTTTGTTTTCTTTTTGACTGGAAATTTCTGTAACTATTGGTGTATTCCTGTGTTCAATGGGACTTCATACCTATCCCGCATGAAAGTCCCCTTCCTTGGCCCACATCATGAAGGCTCTCCTGTCTCTCACTTTGACTCCAGTTTTTCTCATGATCACATCTTGAGGTCTGTGGAGAAATTTTACAAGTGGGCATGAATTATCTTAGTGTTTTTTAGCGCTTAGGAGTTCTATACTCTCACACTGGTCCATGTTGAATATTTAGCAATTTATTTAAATGTTTGCTGACTTCTTTTTCCTTGCTTGTTGGCTTATTGCATCTGCCCTCTGTCTTCCCACAGAATTCTGGTTAGTTTGTTGCTCTGAGTTCCAGAAATTTTGGTTTAGTACACTACCCAGCTTTTTACATTGCTTTTGGAAGGTTGGAAAATAATGATCTTTCCAGTATTATACATTTTAAGTAAAAGCTTAAAATTCTGTTTCCCTTGTCTGGAAGGCTCTCAGTTTTGGTGTGGAGATATATTTGATTCTTACAGAACGCTTGTCATTATGTAGCTAAACTTAAAGCAAACTGTAATATCATTCTGGGGAGCCACTGTCTTAGTTCAGATAAACCCAAAGAAATATAAACATATAAGTAGGTATAATGTTTAAGTGAGATGCTAGATTCTCACTTGTTCAAGGTGAGAGCAAAATGGTTATACAGGAAATCCTCTCTAATTCTCTGCCTCAGACCGAATTGGTAAAAATGTGCTTCTTCCTCCTTTGAGAAAGCCTCAAGTCTGTGTAAATTTGTTTGCGTGCCTTCTTATTCATCTTTATTGAGAGAAAGAGATTAGGAACTTGACATCTGGCAACATCTGGCAATATTTTTCTAGAGACAGAGAATTTAGCCCAAAGTGGGGCAGCAAGGTCCTTGACCTTGGAGAACCTGCATGCTGAAAGTAAACTATAGTGGCTCAAATTAAACAGAATGAGTTGGCTTATTTGATAAACTGCCCTTAGCTTTGCAGGGTTGACAAGGAGATTTTTTCAGAAAACTTGGGTTATATTTTCATCAATATTTTATTATGAGGACATGTTTTACTATAAGTTCTATAACTGAAGAGACCATCTCCATCGTTTTTTTTCCCAATTTTATAGCTTACATATTCTGTACACATATGGTGTGTGTTCATTAAATGTTCCAGATTCATTAGACCTGTGCATAAGTACCGTCCTACACAAACATGAGTGTTGTTCATCATATAGTGATATTATCAGTTTATTCGTAAGGTTGATTGCCAAAGCTGAATGCTTATGAATTGATATTAGTTGTGGTAATGTTTTCTTCATTTCATTTTATATTTTTAAATTGTAGTCATTGAACATTGTACACATTTTGAATTTCTAATGGGTAGAAACTGAATTAATACAATTTAACTCATTTATTTTCCAGTTCTATCTACAATTGTTGTGCAAATTTGCAATTCATCCAACCAGCCGGTATTGTTCATATAGGGATGCAAACCCCAAGGTTTACATCTGAAGCAGTTTATTTGGCAGTGCAAAGCATAGATGACTATGTTATTTTCTCTTATGTCTGATAGCTTGTTGTTATTAAAATTTGCAGGGCATGTCACCGATGCTTTGAGCTTGTAGAGTTTTTTAATATAATGTCTAAAGTTCAATAAACTCTCTTAAAGAACATTCCCCTATTTCTACGTGATGGATTTGATAACAAGTCAAATTGAGCATTTCTGAGGTGCCTCAGATTTTACTTTTGTAAGAGAACTTTTTATATAGTAATCTCTTCATTTTCCTACTAGGAAAAGAAATGAGTGTAGACAATTCCATATTTATTAATATTTTAAGTGAAGAACAAATAAAATAATGGCAAAGACTTCTCAGGGAAAAAAAAAAAAAAAACAGACACCTGTTTAGCTTCTACTTCCTGAGCTTCTTCAGTTTTTTCCTGTATCCTTCTCATGGCTGGAAATGGTCAATCTAAATGGGCATGCCTGGCCCTTCTTCCTTTTATATACCTATTGATTCTCACCTACCACAGGAAAGGTAGGTGTGGTTTTTTTTTTCTGTTTGTTTTTTTCTTGTTGTTGTTTGCTTTATTTAATAGTCTCTTTTGGCTACTGGTGGTTTATAACACAGATCCTGTTCTTGTCGACAAAAAATTAATCTAACTTTTAATCTCCATAGAAACTTGAAAGTATAAAATAGAAAATCTGCTGATATGCAGAAACAAAATTATGATTAATGGAATTCTAATTAAGGTAACAAATTCATCTCTAATATAATAGCAGTATATTGGCTAAAATATCCTGCAACTCAGAGTATTAATGTATCATCCTGGTGTAAATTACAATCCTATTCTGCCCAAGTGGCAGAATACTTAAAATGACAGATTCTGGATACAAAATGCCTGGGCTTTAATACTGTCTCTCCTGCTTATTAGTTGAGTAAACTCGGATTTTAAAATGCTGTCTCCTCATCTGTAAAATGGGAATATTACTAGTAACTTCCTCTGAGGGTTCTTGTGAAAATGAAATGAAGGAAGATATGTAAACTTAGAGCAATGAGCACATAAATAATATTGACTATTACCATTATTCATTTTCCATGCCTTTTAATAATAATGTAGTACATCCAACCTCCTTCTACTCCTTGGCACCTAGGAGAATAAAAGAAAAAGGGAGAACACTGGTTCAGATCCTCTCCATATAATTCACAAGTAGAACAAAAGTCTGCTATTACAGTTTGGGTTGTGAGTTTGGCATTTTCAGTTCAAATGTCTGAGTTTCCATCTACTAGGCATGCAAGTAGTCATCTTTTAGCCATGTTTTTCAGGCCAGCTATCGAAGGTGAGAGGCATACACTGTTCAATATATTTCCACTATGGATTTGGTAGAATAATAGAAGGTGGTTGAAAAAGAAAGAGCAGATGGATCAAGAAAGTTCTTCAATTCTACTCTCTATTATAGTTGGGAGAGTCAAAATTATTTAGGTGATCATTTGTTTATATTTGTCTTTGATCAGCTTCATTGTTTCTATGGAATTTATATAAAAAGTCTATGACACTGCCTTGTTTTTACGGGTCAGGAAAAATTTCTCCTGGTGTGCATCATTTTGTACCAGTAAGAATACAACATAATTGCTACCTCGTACAATTTTCTAGTGCATCCACTGAAGAGTTAGATGGAAGAGTTTGAGCAGTCAAATGAACCCAGCTGCCATAACAGAGAAATATCTATAAGTCACTGTCTTGGATTTCTGAGTAGTATCATGAAAATTTAGCTTACTCAAATAACCCAGAAATTATCTCCCTGGATAGTAGAAATCTAACAGTTTAGCATCAAAGAGTCAGACTAATGGGATATTTATTTCCTTTGAAGATCAATAAGGATTTACTTTATTTCCTCTCTTGATGGCTCTTCTAACTTCCTTTTTACCTTCTTGTGGATGGAATTACACATTGCCATAGAGAAACAATAAAACAGCTTGGCAAATTCAGACTCAGACAAGCACATCTAATTTACCTTTCAATTTGACTGTTGGTTCTCTCTCTACTATGGTCCTCAACTTGGTTTCCACCTAGCACAAGGAGTTTTAACTGTCAGTCATACAAATTAGTGTCAGGAAGGGCAATTAGATCATCAAGTCAATCTTTTCACCAGAGTAGGATAGATTGCTGATGTTACTTTTTTTTCTTCTATTTTTCCCCAGGCTAGAATTGAACATGTTTCTTGCTATTTCTTGAGGGCAAAGAAGATAAAAATCAATCATTAAAGTAGATGTGGGTTTAGGAGGATTGTATCTTAAATGGGGAGGGGGATTTTACTTAAGCATTTTCTGAGCACTCTTTATTCCACAGGATGATAAATGGCCTCTCCTCCACTTTTCTTTTACCAGCAAAAAAAAAAAAAAAAAAAAAAAATAGACATTTTATCACCATGCAAAGTCAGACCTAGAATTCTATCATTGGCTTATATATGTCCCCAAAGAAATAAATCTGCCATAGAATCCTCCTGATCTGATGACAAATCCTTTTAGATTTATCTTTTGCTTAATAAGAGTGAGACTATTGAAGTATTAGATTTCAATATTTGGCTAAGGAAGAGAGAGAGAGAGATTGAGAAAGTGTGTGTAATCTACAAGTAAAAATGTACATGTAAAGTGTGTACGGTGTCTATGTCATGAAAAACATTAATTAGATTAACATAACACATGGTGATGGATTTTTTTTCCCCAGAAACATTAACACTGGAGTGATGCTTTGAAATAATTTAACCAAACTTTCTCATTTTACAGAGAAGCTAAGTTTTATTTGCTCATAGTTACCAAGATAGAGAAGCTGATTCTGGGCTAGGCCAGACTTTCTGATTTTCAGTTGTGTTTCTTCTCCTAAACTACTCTTGCTTAAGGTTATTTTTTTCATTTGTATCAAGAAGTGAGATTTCTGAATTAAAAATGCTGTAGCCTAGAGCCTAGACTTGAAGGATTAAGACCAGAACAAAGTTTTTGTATCTTTAGCTCAGATATGCTTAGAGAAGTCTCCTCTTCTGTAGGGAATATTCAAGCTAGACATAGAAGAGACTGACATCTGTTATTTAAATGCTGATTCTTGTGATGTCAAACAGGCAGTCAGACATAGGCATT
Source organism: Mirounga angustirostris (assembly GCF_029215605.1). Taxonomy (NCBI): domain Eukaryota; kingdom Metazoa; phylum Chordata; class Mammalia; order Carnivora; family Phocidae; genus Mirounga; species Mirounga angustirostris. Next base: position 49,786,167 of record NW_026991709.1, on the reverse strand, counting down.
TTAGTAAAGAAATGGAGAAAAACTAGAAGCAAGGTCACTGCTTAAAGCTATATACTTTCTTAAGATAGCATTGTATCTTTCTGGGATCCTATTGATTAAAACATTAATAAAATTCAATTTTGAGCCTGAATTAATTGCAGTGATAAAGGATGTACAAATAAATGAAAATAATATACTGTAATAATATAATAAAATGTGTTTTGGACCTTGTTTCATCTAACCCTATTTGTTAAAATTCATCAGTAGTCACCAGTAGGCCTGCTGAGTTCTCATATTCTGATTTCTGTAATAACTAAGCAAGAAAAGATTAAAATGAAAAAAGAAATATGTAGCTCTAATGACAGAATTGTCTCAGGATTTATCAAAGTTATGATTCATCCTAGGCTTTATAATTATTTTTCTTATATGTGCTATGTTCCAGGAATGATCTCTCAACAAGATGTTTCTATCTGATTATGATTAGGAATAAACTTTTTGAATACAGAGGATAAACCATGGACACTTACTAATATCACAGCTACTATTTCTCCTAAAAGCACTCTACCAACAATAGTAAATTGCAATATGAGCACTTCACACTTACTAAGAACATGAATGATGCCTTTGTTTTTCAAATGAAGACACCAATATTTAGAGAATTGGCTTAGCTGAAGATGCATACTTAGTAAATGATAGAGCCAGCTCTAAACCTAGGTGAGTCTGACATCAAAATCTACAGCATCCCTCATACTCCAGTGTGTGTATGTATGTGTGTGTGTGTCTGTATGTGTACATATGTGCACCTGTGTGCATGCATGGGCATTGCATGTCAGTTGGGAGAAGGTATATAATGTGAGGGAGAGGATGATAAGGTAATCAGATGACAATAGCAAGATATCTCTAATCAGAGTTTTACTTTTGTTTTTGTCAACATTGAATAGAAAGAGTTACAGACTGTATTTAGATGATCAGATGGGAAGACTGATTTATATTAATAATACTATATTGTTACTGCCATTTAAATAATAGTTTTCTACTTGCTAAATGGCTTTTTTTTTTTGCTTAAACTTTTCTTGTGTTTGGTTGAGTTAAAAAATATAGAGGGAAATAGATGTCTAAAATAACTTAATATAAAATGTTAAGTACATAACTACCATATGTAAAACATTATGTCTACATTTCTGTAATTTTTGGTCTTCAGGGACTGCATTTTCACCATCTTTGGCAAAGCTATTTGACAAAATAAGAAATAAAATACAAAAGTAACCTCATTTTGAAAAAGTAAAATGGAAATAGAACAGATGTCATTTTGTAAATGGAGAATAGAAATGTCTGTGTTTGTCAGCATTAGAAAAGTTTAAAATAATTTCACCTCATGAAGACTTAAAGTGATTATAGAATTGCTGATGGGTGGGAGTAACACAATTAAATTTATTAAAGTTCTGCGGGTGTCATTTATAGATTCTGTGAATTATATATTATTTATTTGCAAAGATAATGCATTATGCAATTAGAGCTATTTTTCTATTTTATATAATTTAAATTCTATATTAAACTTCATTTAAGTAAAAATTCAAACAATTTAGCCTGCATCTATCACAACTGAGGATGGCAGGTGTCTAGGGTATAATACAGGAAGCTTGATTTATTTCCAGCTTCTTGCTTGATAAAAAAGATTCAGAATTAATTATCAATCCAGGCTAAAGAGAGCTCTTTAAAATTGTATGTTTTCAGGTAAATTTATTCTTTAAAAAATGCTCCTTTTACCCATACCCCACCACCACCCCAGCTAGTCCATTTCCTGCTACCAGCATTGATAAGACTTTAATAAAAAATGAAAGAAATATTTGAGTTTCCTAATTCTTAGCTATAAAATTTTAAAAACTGTCAAAATATAAGAATACACCTATAGCACACAGTTGGATTTGGGGGAGGAAGATGGTCTGTTAGCAGCCATTCTTTCCTCCTGATCACATTCAGATATCCTCTTTCTCTTCTGTCTAGTGTGGTAAGACTCTTAACTATGTGCACTGTTCTGCCCTTAGCAAGATTTGAGCTCTTGATTCAACCAAGGTCAATAGACTCAGAAGCTTGAACATGCCACGAAAGGATATAAACACACTCCATTTCATTCCATTCTAGAAGACGCTGTCAGACTTCATGCCTCCTGCTTTAAAACTAATGCCATTGCCATCCAGAATTTCTTGTCCAATTTCAAGCCCAGAGGTCCCACCTTAAAATCCATTTTGCATTCCTCCAAAATCCTTTTAAATACTTCAAATACTTCTCTTGTTGCTGATGTTAGAGCCAGTTTCTGTGATTTGCAACTAAAGAATAACAATGTTACAAGATTCTAGCACATGTCTGTATTGTTTTAACTTAAAAGTACCCTGAGGTTAGAAGGCAATGTTTTGTTTTATTTTTTTGAAGATTTTATTTATTTATTTGACAGAGAGATAGAAAGAGCACAAGTAGGCAGAGCGGCAGGCAGAGGCAGAGGGAGAGGCAGACTCCCCACTGAGCTGGGAGCCCGACTTGGGACTTGATTCCAGGACCCCAGGATCATGACCTGAGCCGAAGGCAGATGCTTAACCTACTAAGCCACTCTGGCACCCCTAGAAGGCAATGTTTTTTTTTTGTTTTTTTTTGTTTTTTAAGATTTTATTTATTTATTTATTTGAGAGAGCGAGAATGAGAGAGAGTACATGAGAGGGGGGAGGGTCAGAGGGAGAAGCAGGCTCCTCGCTGAGCAGCGAGCCTGATGCGGGACTCGATCCTGGGACTCCAGGATCATGACCTGAGCCGAAGGCAGTTGCTTAACCAACTGAGCCACCCAGGCGCCCTAGAAGGCAATGTTTTATCCATGGTTTGTCAAGTATAGCATTGAGTTGTCAAGATCTGCTCCTCAAATACACATGTCTTGGAAAAAAACCCCATATTCAGCCTAAATTTGGTATATAGCATTGTACCATATGATTCCTCATAAAGAATGTTTTAATTTTCAGCCAAGGCCTTTAGCCTGCAGCATTTACCTGAAAAAAACAAAAGTAGGATATATTATAAGGATGAATTTAATGTCTGACAAATCATCACCAAGATCTAGAAGTTCAGTGAAGTTTATAATGCTATAAGATCCTTAAAATAGGTAACTTGGTCACAAATTGTGCTCTTATGAAAATATAACTTTTTGTTGCTAATATTGACTTTTTAAAATAGTTTTTTGGTCCTAATTATTCAAATGATATTTAACAAATATCAAATGCCATCAGTTAAAGATTATGCATTGTAGTGACATAATTTTATCTTTTAAATAGATACAACATATGTGCATTTACAAGTTGAAAGTATTTGTAGGAAAGATAAGTATACAAATTTATGTGAACATTTGTCTTTGAACTTTACATAGCCAAAAACACCAAGTTGAAATATCTAGAATTCCCTTGAGTCATTTCCCTTTTATATGGTGATCTTAATATTTTGGCTCATTTTGTTATTTCTAATTCATGCTCTTCCATTAACTTCAAACAAAATCATAGTTTTTAAACATAGATTTTTTTCAGGCACTATCTCCAGAGAGATAAAGCAAACTAAGCTAATCCATGTAATATGCTGTTTATGTGACCTTCCTAAATTTAGAGTGCCAGCTAGCGGAGATCAACAAAAGTGTGACTGGCATGCCTATAGTCCAGCATCTTGACCCAGTGAAGGTACTTATAATTAGCTGTTCAATCATATATATACAAATTGAGTCCTACTTTGAAGCCAATTTTTTTTTTTTTGGTCCATAAGAAATACAACACATGCAAAACAAATTAAAACAAAACAACAAAAAGCACTTATTAAATGTTTTTTTAGATCATAATGATGTTTATCTTTCATTTTTTTACCATGGATCATACAGCTTTGAATGTTCCTTCTCTTAAAGATGACATCTGAAAATGGTACTTGTTTAATCCATCATAGCATTGTGAAGGTTGATTTTAGAGGAAAATTGTTACATAGACTCAGATTGTTATTACTGTTTTTTGTTTGATGCTTTAGTCACAGTCCTGGGCTGTCATTTTATAATTCTAAAAAAATATGAGAGCTTTCACCAGAAGAGGTAGTTTGCCACCTATAAAACATAATTTTTATTATTGTTGTTGGTTGTTTTGTTTTTGTTTTTAACTAAGCACTAGAACTGAAATAACTTCATATCTGACAGTTTTGTGTGATGGTGGGTGAGCTATGTGGTAATTAGAGATTGTAACTTATCATAAACTGGGAGGAATTTATGGACAGCAATCCAACACATACCAGAATCAAATGCCTTTTATTTCCCCAAAAATAACTTATTTATTTTTCTAATCAAAAGGAGTTTTACCTATATAATTGGGACAAAAACTGCACTATAACTGAGATACTTCCATAGTCAAGGACTGATATACAATATACCACCTATCAAACTTGCTAGACTTAGAAGCAGAGTGGTGGGAAGAAAGAAAAACATGTATGACATTTATAATTTTCTATCCTGTACTGCAGTAATTTCTACCTCTCTCTCATGATTGTAAGCTCCCAAAAGCAGAGACTTGGTAAAATACATTTGATACCTTCTCCATTAAATAGCCACTCTAGAGAAAAATACAGGGATTTTTATTTAAAGAATAAGTAAATGATACCATAACTTTAATAATAACAATATTAATAATAACCACAACAATTAATGATGATTTAGACCTTATGAAAATCTAGTGTGTGTCACACAGTAGCTGTAAATGTACTAGCTCATTTAATCTAAAAAATCTTATAAGGTAGGTACTATTATTATTCCTCTTGTGCAAGCAGAAAAACTCTTGCCAAAGTAACACATCTAGTAAGTGGTAGAAAAGGGATTTAAATACAGGCATTCTGATTCCATAGACTAAACTCTTAACCATTTCTTACTTATATTTTTCTTCTTCAATGGAAATTAAATTATGGCTGTATCTGATGACCGTATTAGTTTTCTATTGTCGCTGTAACAACACTACCACAAATATAGTGGCTTAACATGACCCAAATTCATTATCTTACAGTTCTGGAAGTCAGAAGCCCTAAAATCAAGGTGTTAACCAGTCTGCATTCCTTCTGAAGGCTCTAGGAAAGAATCCATTTCCTTAACTTTTTCAGCTTTTGGAGGCTGCTTAAATTCCTAGGTTTGTGGCCCCCCAGTGAGCAACTGAATCATTCCAATCTTTGCTTTTTCTTTTTGAGATGACATTGTGTAAGCTTAAGATTTACAATATGCTGGTTTGATACATTTATATATTGCAATACAATTACCATTGTAGCATTAGCAGCAATCCCAATCCTGGGTATATATCTAGAAGAATTGAAATCAAGGTCTCCATATCTGCACACCTGTGTTCATTGCAGGATTATTCACAATATATATATTTTATTATGTATATATAATAAAATATATATATATTCCCTTAAAATAATGAGGTCCAGAGGCAAAAACATGTTTTTGAATGAAGTACTGACTTCTGACAGAATTTTAAAAAGAACCTAAATGCATTCTCTCCTCTCTTCTATTTTCATCCTACCTTGGATTTCTTTCTCCTTTGGGATTGAATACCTTTATATATATATAAAATATATAATATATACCCCAGACTTTCAGGATTTTATAAAAACATTTAAATCCGGGGCACCTGGGTGGCTCAGTTGGTTAAGCGACTGCCTTCGGCTCAGGTCATGATCCCGGAGTCCCGGGATCGAGTCCCGCATCGGGCTCCCTGCTCGGCAGGGGGTCTGCTTCTCCCTCTGGCCCTCCTCCCTCTCATGTGCTCTCTCTCATTCTCTCTCTCAAATAAATAAATAAAAAAATAAAATCTTTAAAAAAAAAAAACATTTAAATCCTATAGCATTCAAATCTTATTCTCTCTCTCCTACTTACGAATTAAATGATTTAAACTTAAAAGAGTAATCAGCAATTTTTCAGAGGTTTAAAAACAGTATCGCACAACCAATTGCAAATAACTGTAAATGGATGCACTTAACAAACCTTAAAGTCCAATGTCTGATCCTTTTATTGTTTGGATCTTATGTCACTTGTTCTGGCTACTAATATGACTGCTCGGAAGACAGAACCTAGAAAATAGGTGGAGAAAAAGCCTGAATATCAGATTCTGATGCTGCTCAAGGATTTTCTTAAGAGTCCAAAGGAAGCCTATGAATATAATTTTAATATTTGACACTGATTATCACACACACATATATATGGTTTAATTTATACAAAATGTTTTCATGCACAGTGCTTCTTTCCAACTTCAAAATCAGTCTATGAGTTCAGTTAGGCAACTAGTATAGTCATGGCCATAAAATTGTTCACCAATATAGACTCTTGTAAGTAATAGTCGATCTTAGACTACAAACCCATTTGATGATTCCTACTCAATTTTTAATCAAAGATACTGTGTGACCTTCTAAAAAGTAACCTATTTAGTTCCAAATTCTCTAGATTTACCTTAGTGTTTTGCAAATAATAATAAATTGTGAGTGGCTTATACATAAATGCATAATTTGTTTAAAAAATGAAATATATGCATGTTTTAAAAAGCTATCACTGCTTAAGCAATCACTAAGTTTAATATAGAGGGAAATCATGCAGTTATCAATAACACACACACACACATATACACCCAAATTTTATTTATTTACTTAAAATAATGAGGTCCAGAGGCAAAAACATGTTTTTGAATGAAGTACTGACTTCTGACAGAATTTTAAAAAGAACCTAAATGCATTCTCTCCTCTCTTCTATTTTCATCCTACCTTGGATTTCTTTCTCCTTTGGGATTGAATACCTTAGTCTCCCAGTCGTTCAGCCTTCCCCCCAAATTAACCCATGCCTTTTCTTTAATTCTTTTATAACAGTATTATTACTCAGACAATAAATTATCATGTGTCAAGTAGTAAGCAAGCCCTGGATTCCTGGAGATAAAAGATCAATAAAGCAGTCCCTGCCCTTCAAGAATTTATTAGTCACTAGGTACGATCATACATGTACACATGGCTGATTACAATAGAAGACAAATCACAAGTATAATATTGGTAGAAATGTGTAACTGTGTTCTGTCTTAACCATCACAGCATTCACTCTCTTGATGCTTTGCCCTGTAGTACCTTTGGCAAGAGTTTTGATGAAAGATTTTAGCAAAGGGGTTGAAATTCTTTTTATCAAAATTATTGATATTGACTTGCCCTTAACAGAAGAGGAAGAGGAAGGAGGAAGAGGAAGAGGATGTATAAAGATGGTTTTATTTAATCTGAGGAAATAAATCTTACAAAGTGAAGTTTTAGGTTTCATAGCAGTCCTGTCTTTTGGGGAGGAATTATTTCAGTACTCTTCACATCAGTACTCTTCACATCACATTATTTCAGTACTCTTCACATCACATGATAACTTCACATAAAGTTGCATGTTTGTAGAATCACTGAGATCTGTTTATAAATTTTTAGAACACGCTTCTGTAGAAAAGCACCTGATTCGGGCGCCTGGGTGGCTCAGTTGGTTAAGCGACTGCCTTCGGCTCAGGTCATGATCCCAGGGTCCTGGGATCGAGTCCCACATCGGGCTCCCGGCTCAGCAGGAAGCCTGCTTCTCCCTCTCCCACTCCCCCTGCTTGTGTTCCTGCTCTCGCTGTCTCTGTCTCTGTCAAATAAATAAATAAAATCTTTAAAAAAAAAAGAAAAGCACCTGATTCAATAAGGTTAGAGCAGTGGTGCTAAAACCTCACTGTGCATAAGAAGCTTCCAGAATGCTTATCAATAAATGCAGACATACTTGTCAGTTAACCATTTTCAAAGAAGCTCAGGAGTATGCCTTTATGATAAGCACTACAATAATTCCAACATGTGGTTCATTTTGAGGAAAACTGTATTGAATATCCACAAAAAACAAATAACTAAAAATTCTCAATCATTCTAGCATTACGTATGTCTCCCAACAATCTCTAAAACATTCGGCAAATTTCTCCATCTTTATAGTCACTCAAACACCTTTTATGTCGAAGCCAAAAATGAGTTCCTCAGAAACAACCTTATTTTATTTGACCTAATTTTAAATTCCAAATCCCCTTATTGAGACAAAATGATCCATGGACCCTAATGATAGATTCCTAATTTCCTGGAATTTAGACTTAACAGTCACGTAAATATACCCAGTTCTATATAGAAGGTCTAGTCAATACCAAAACAAGGACATTTTACATTAGGAAGTTCATCTCAGTCTAGAGAAGTTCCTGTCTCCTGGTTGATTATTAATGGCCCTGGCAATCTTTTTTTTTTTTTTCAATTGGCAGAAAAAAATTTTCAATTTTTTCAATTGGGTTGGATTCTCCATGCCATCTTCAGGTTTTTCAATGAATGACATACCATAATCTTCATCCCACGTATTATGTTGCCTAGTTTCAATCATTCATTGACATCTCTCTATAGAGATGTCAATTAATGTTTTTCATTTTTTGTATACATTTAATACACCAACTTTATATTGATAAGAAACTGTATTTTAACCTCAAAGGGGGAAAAAAAAGAAAAAATATCATTTACAAAGAGGTAGAAATTTATTCACAATTATTTCCAAAAGGCAAACTGATAAAACAAGTACTTTGTTAGGAGAAACATGCAAAGAGAGATGGTTGAATAGCTACTATTTTCCAAAATTATTTCCATTTTACCTTAACTTTCATGTGCATTTTAGGGAAACTAAATTCCCTCTATTTTGTATTAATTGTCACTTACAAAAGAAACTTTATTGTTAGGATAAATTTTATGATAAAAATTTTGCTCCTATTATTTTGCTAATGAGGTTAATATTTTGTTTGATTTTAAGAAGCAGACAAATAGAAATAATACTAAGTGGTATTTCAGTAGGTAATCTTCTAAAATAAAATAAAAAAAAATGACACAGGGAAAAATTAGCATACAAAGACAAAATCTGAAGAGAAATGCTACCATTTTTCAAAACTTCTTAGTGCAGGGAAATAATCCAATCTAATTATCCTAAAACTATTGTAATTAGAAACAGAAGGCTTGGTTCCTAATACTAAGTTATGAAAACTTGATGTGGTTCAGTTTCTCTTCTGAAAATAGACTTCATAAAGTTTATACTGTGGTGAGTTGTGAGGATCACAAGTAAGCCACTGTTTCATGAATTTTATAAGGATAAGTGTCACCTGCCGGGATTGTGAAAGCTTTAACTACCCAGACCCCTCCCCTGGGGATTCTGATTTAGAGTGGCAGGGGTGTGACTCCCATATTTAAATATTAACACAAGGTCCAGTTTGGACAATAGTAACAAGATGTTTGGAATTTCTTTACTGGGAAGTAATAAGCAGGAAGCAGTTAAAGACAGGATTAAGATTTAGTCGGGGGGGGGGGAATAGCAACATGGCCTTAACAGTTATAATATCAAAAGAGTTCTAATCAGGTTTAAAATAATCATTTCTGGCAGCAGCTAGTCCCTCATCTGGACACTGAGGTCCTTTTGTTCCCCATTGCCAGCAAAAACTACAACTGAAGAGTTAGCAGGTCTCATAGCAGGTAGCCTGCAGGACTCTGCTCTAGGCTTTAGCTGCACTTTTTCTGCATTGTCCAGTTCCTCTGTTGTATTGGCCGCTAAACTTTTTTTTTTTCTAATAATATCACCCCTGGGCCAAGGCATGTGTTTAGTAAATCCATAGAGAGATTGTCCAATATCTTTGATGTAAATTGTGTATTGTTGTTGGAAAGTCTAAATCAAGTTAGAAAACAAATAAGCAACACAAAGACAGAACGCTTGCATTATTTAAGAGGTTTTTGTTTGCTAGGAGTTAGGCATTTTCCTCCGATTTCAGAATATATTTATTTCAAGGGAGAATTAGTAATTATTATCATCCTGAGTAAATTCAATCAGAAAGATAACAAATAGGAAAGAATTGAAGAAACAGTAGGTAAGGGAATATAGAACCTTCCAGATAGATGACGTGGATGCTGGCAGCTAAATAGTCGACCATCAGATCAGCAAAGAAGGTTGGGGCGGTGGGGAGAGAGAAAGGGAGAAGGAGAGATTGGTTGAGTCAGATAAAACTCTTCATAGAAATACAGAAATACACATAGCACCAAACAAGGAAACCTATGGAGATTGAAATGTATAGACTATGATGGGTATGCTGCAAGGAGAAAATGTATTTTTGATAATTTGTAGCAAAAGCAACAAAGCCTCCAAAGAATTATTGAATAAATTAAAAGCTTCTGAAACTGTGCTGCAATATTTTGTCATAAATACGCAAGACATGCATGATCACTTACTCTAGGATTTCAAAAGTTTAGAGATTTTAGAAAATGGGTCTCAACATATGTAATACAGAGGAAAATAATTGTGGGTACAACAAACATCAGTAGGGAAGTTATCATGAACACTCACTGGAAATGCTGAGAGATCTTGAATTGTAGCAAAATGAGAGAAGTCATGGGAATGGAAGAGGTGTGGGTCAGAGAAAGTGTTGATGACAAAACCTGTGGTCTTGACACTATGATAGGAAGCTTAGGGCGGGGAGACAGGGTCTGGCATCTGAGAACACTGCTTCTAGTTTGGTAAACTGAGAACCCACACAGAGGGTACATGGAGAAAAGGCATATAGGAGCTGTCGTGAGGAAGCTTTAGTGGATTTTATAGGTTTCTGCCACCATAATCTGTGGATCCACTGACTGGTTAAGATGACAAGAACAAATAGAAATGGTATGTTAATGATCTCTAACTTACACTCTAGAGAGAAGAACACAATTGTTAAAGCTCACCTCATAATTGAATGTGTCAACAATTAGTTGGGAAGTTTAACTTCACTGCTTGGTAAATCTGCCCTTAGTAACATGATTAAGTGGTTTCCAAATTATTCCCCTTTGCTTAAATTTATAAATAAAAAAAATAAATAATATATGAATTAAAGATCCTTCAGTTCTGGCAACCACACAGCTACCTACCTACTGGGCTGGTGCCCAGGGTGGGGCAGCTTGACTTCAACTAATTTTACTTATATTCCTGTAAGTAAACCTAAACATAAATTATTGTCAAAATATAAAGATGTTAATCGTAAAATTCTGTTTTGAGATGTTCCTGAGCTTGGACTGTGTTATTCATGTACAAGTATCTTCTTCTTTTTTTTTTTTTTTTTTTTTTTTTTTTTTTGTGATTCAGTAGCTGAGCGCATTTAATCATGTAGTTCTCCATTTCAAGTTAATATTGGAACTACTGATGAAATCTATGTTTACTTAGAAACCTGTCTGAGACTCAGAAAGTAACACGCATTGTTATGTTTAAATTCAACAACAACAATATAAAGATAGTTTCTTGCAGTTGAGTTCACATCAGGCCCACTACTCTAGTTTTTGGTTTGTCTCATAGTTCATCAAATAATTTGGAGGTGTCATGTATTCTCATTGAAACCTTTCTGTACTCACAGAAAATCGCTTCAGTTCCTGTATTTTTGTAAATATTGACATAACTCTGCAAAATCTCTCTTCTTCCCAGAGTAAAATATCTCCACATCTACCCATTTCTGGCAATGTCACTTTACTATCTTTTTTTTTTTTTTTTTACTATACTCCAATGTACTTCCTCAAGTATTTTGTTATTTCTCTCTCCTCTATTACTAACAAATATTTTCACAGAGATTTTGTCTTTCTGCTAACAGACATTCTAAAGTTTTTCACATAAAACTTTAGTTTTATTTTCCAATCTAATTATAGGGAGACAATTCTCCATAGATGTCTCACATTTCTTCATGTCTTGCAAGCCAAGGCACTGACCGACTTTGTTCTGGCCTATCTTTTCAAGGATGTTTGTATAGCAAATAGCTTTTTGGAAGAAAGAGATAGTATCTCCCTGTGGAGCAAAGAGAAATTTTCTTTGCTGTGCAGCATAATAATGGTAATGTCTCTTTCATGACAAAGGTCAAACAAGCTTATGGACAATTCTAAATAGGTTCCCTAAACTCTGGGTTCTTTTCTTATATTTAAACCCACTCCATGTGCGGGCATCTCACCTGGCGCTCACCTGGCTGTCTGTGAGAACTGTAGCTCAGGACGCTCACGCATGATACTCTGCTGATACCACTATTCCTGTGAGTAATAATATTTTTGTCTCTGACCCAGGAGTCTGTGCCTTCTGCCAGCATCCATGAAACTGTGACAAGTTACGCTATTTGCTTGCAAATAGAGTAAACTTTCAAGCCCTTCACAGTTCTTGACACAAACATGCCTTTAAGGTACCATCTCATACCATTCTCGTTTTGACCACCCCAATCATTAAGAATAACCCATGTGCACTGCTTCCATTTCCTCGTGAACCACGCACTCTTTTTCTTTTTTATTATGTTATGTTAATCACCATACATTACATCATTAGTTTTTGATGTAGTGTTCCATGATTCATTGTTTGAGTATAACAACACCCAGTGCTCCATGCAGAACGTGCCCTCTTTAATACCCATCACCAGGCTAACCCATCCTCCCACCCCCCTCCCCTCTAGAACCCTCAGTTTGTTTTTCAGAGTCCATCGTCTCTCATGATTCGTCTCCCCCTCCAATTATCCCCCTCTTCATTCTTCCCGTCCTGCTATCTTCTTCTTCTTCTTTTTTTTTTTTAACATATAATGTATTATTTGTTTCAGAGGTACAGATCTGTGATACAACAGTCTTGCACAATTCACAGTGCTCACCATAGCACGTACCCTCCCCAATGTCTATCACTCTTTAACACAATGAAAACTGAATTCTTCTCATACCATTACTGAAATTTCTTTATCCAATCACACAAAATCATCTTTTATTATTGAATTTCCTTTATTATTACTGAACACCATCTAATTTCCTTTTATTTTTCTAAGGCATTTGTTATCTTAATCACCATCCCCCTCCCCCTGGAAGCTCTTCAGTTGTGATTCCCTTTAGACTTCTATCAGTTCCTTCTTAGTCACTATCAGAGACCCTCCTTCACTAACATCTCATGAGAAGCTGTACTTCATCTGTTGCAGAATTAGACCATAAAGCTGTTTTTGATCAGTTCTTTTCTGATAATTCATTAGTAGCTTAAAAATCTGTCTAAAAACCATACCTCTAAGTTTTCCTTTCTCAAAGTCTCACTTTTACATCTCTAGACCTCCTAATCACTTCTATCTGAATATCCCTGTCTCTAACCCCTCAAACTCAGCATATACAAGTCAAACATCTTTCAGCTCGAACCAAACTTGTGTCTTCTGCAAAGGATCTTATTATTCACCTAAATTCCCTAATTTTAATATCAAGAAAAATATTTTATTCCTCTTCATATATATACTTGTTGTCTTGCTGATACTTACTTTTTAGTTTTAATTGTCAGTTTTATTTTTCCAGTTTTATTGATAAATAATTGATATACATCATACATAACATATTATATATGTTTAAGGTCTATCGTATGAAGTCTTGATTTACAGATATTATGAAATGATGGCCACAACAGGTTCAGCTAACCACTGTCTTCTTGTATGTTTACAGTAAAAAGAAAAGAAGGGGAAAAACAAATTCTCCTTGTGATGAGAACTCTTAGGATTTATTCTCTTAATAACTTTTCTATATTTTATACAGCAGTGTTAGCTGCAGTCACCATGTTGTACCTTGATCCTTGATTATTTTTTTATGTGCTTCCTTGTTTATGTTCTTTATTTCATTATAATAACTCAGGGCATATTAATCTCATTCTTGGTATATTACATATATTTCCTAACTGGAGATCCATTTCCTTCTATTTGATGTTTATTAAACCAGTGGTAATTTATTTTCCTAAAATACAACTCCAGTTTTTTTCAAGTTCCAGCTTAAAAAAAAAAAAAAAAGAAAAAAGAAAAAACAGTTTTGCCTTTAGATGATAATCATCAAAAGTGAAAGATCTCCACAATTATATACCAGATTACTTCTCCATTTTCCTCTCTTACCAGTGCTCTAAATACATAGATTCATTCATTTCTTCAACAAAAACTGATTATTATTTATGTTTCAGGCACATTACTAGAACTCAGCACAGATGAATATAACATATTGCCTACATTCAGGTACTAAGGAAAAATAAATATTCAACAGGAAACATTACAGGGCTGTGTCACAAAAAACATAATGTCCAATGATAAATTCCATTTCCCATATACTTTCTTTTTTTTAATGTTTTATTTATTTATTCATGAGAGTCAGAGAGAGAGAGAGAGAGAGAGAGGAAGAAGCAGGCTCCCCGCCTAGCAGAGAACCTGATGCGGGACTCGATCCCAGGACCCTGGGATCATGACCTGAGCCGAAGGCAGACACTTAACCATCTGAGCCACCCAGGCACCCTCCCATATACTTTCTCATGCTATTTTTCTGGTACTTACCACTATTTTTTTTTTTCCCCACTTACATGTTTTACTTTTTTTTTTTTTTTTTAAGCTTCAATGCTTGGCTCTAGTTTTATTTCTGTATGAGTTTTTCCTCCACGACTTGAACTCTATTAATCTCTGTAGCAATTAATATTAGTACCTTTCAATTTAAACTCAACATGACTTATTTCACTGTGTTATTAGTCTTCTTCTCTGGCTTTGGTTCTAATATGTTTATAAGATTTTAAGTATCTTCAGACAAATATTTTACTTAAGATGAGTATTCAACTCCTAGTAAGAAAGAAAAACTTTATTTTTCTTGTTAAACAAAAAAGTAGCAGTAAGGATTTCCTAGAGTAATCAGTTCAAGATTATAAAGGCAGAGATTTCTGTGATTTTCTCATCTCCTTAGCTATGATCTCAAGATGGCTACTTCAACTGTAGCAAATATCTTTTCCTTTTTGGTTAACTAAAGGAAGAAGGGTGGTGACAAAATTAGGAAAAGAAAAAAGGTGAAGAGCAGAAGGATTCGGAAAATATAAATTTAAAAAGTATAGAGATATAAATAAACTTAATGAGCCCAAAGTATATCAGGTAACTAACTCTGGCTACGAGGGAATCTAAAAAATATAAATTGTAACCTGGACATGTTTCTACTCATTATTAAATTGTAATTCTGTTAATAAGGAAAAGAGGGAAATGGGCATTTGGCATGTCATTAACAGATGTGCCACAGTAAAAGACTATTTCTATCACCAGCTACTCAAATTCACTCAATGTAAGTCATCAAAAGTGTTTTCTGTATTTTCTCCCCTTTGCTGATCTGTCTGTTTCAGTAGATATGCCTATAGTTTGCAGAAATGGTGGATCTTTATGACAAATTAATCTTCAAAACTGAGAGAAAGAGAGAAAGAGAGCTCTACTTATAAACAGACTACTGTTACTCTACCTTCTTTAGAAAGAGGGGAAGTGACATTATGTTCACACTCCCAGAATTAGAAAAACACAGAAAGCTGACAACTTTGGTTTTAAAACTCCATTCATAACTAAAGCATAACAGGACACAATTTTTCATGTGTTAGAAAAATTCCACTGATGGATGCACCAGTTCTGGAGACAGACTAGTCAAGAAGACATAAATGATTTCAGAGGTACACTTGTGATGTTCTTTGACCCAGGGCCCTTTCTCCATTCAGGAAGGCATTTTTTTTTTTCTTTTTCTCCAATTGATTTGAAAAATGTGAGCTCATAGTGCCAAACAAACAGGATTAGCAACAACATCGTGTGCCAGGAGACATAAAACTTCTCAAGATAAACAAAGACACAAACATTAAAAGACAATGAAATGTGCAAACACATAGAGAATTTCAGTAAAGTGAAAACTGAAAAGAATCCCCATACTTGAAATACATAATGTCGGAAATGAGTAATTTATTCAGTAGTTTAACAGAAGACTGAACACTGCAGAAGAAAGGACAAATGAACTTGATACAAGTCAAAAGAAATTATCAAACCATATCAAAGAGAAGAAATAATTATATGTACAAAGTGAACAGAGGTTCTGAGATTTGTGGCACAATATGATGTTCTAACAAAAGTATAGTTCATCTATTAGGGGAAAAAAGGAGACAATAGGGCAGAAGCCAGATACTGGTGGAAAATTTTCCAAATCTGATGAAAGATATCAACCCATAGACTGAGGTAGTTTAGGAGCCTCCAATTAAAGTAAATGTAAAGGAAAAAATACTGAGGAATATCAGAGTTGAACTATTAAAACTATATAATGATAAAGAGAAAAAGAAAAGAAAAAAAGAAAAAAAACATGGAAAACAACCAGAAAAATAGTGGCATTTTATTTAGGAGAACAATAAGATTGATGGATGACTTCTCATAAAAGCAATAGAGGCCAGAGGACAATAAAATTACATTTTTAAAGTACTAAAAAATTTTGTAAAGTACTGAAGAAATATTTTAAACTGTCGCATTGACATTATCATTCAAAAACAAAGGCATAATAAAGATATTTGCAAACAACAGGTAAGAAAATTTGTCTCAAATCACAAGAAATATTAAAAGAACTTCAAGATATTGTCTCTTAAAAGGTTTAAAGCTAAAATGCTAGTATGCATCCTAAGGTTTATAAGTTACAGATGTAAACTATATGATAGCAATATGAAAATCAAGAAACATAAATGGAATTATGCTCCTAAATATCTTACATTATCAATGTAGTATTATACATTTATTTAAAATAGACAAAGATATAAATAAATAAATAGAATAGGCCTGGATACATATTGTAATCTCTAGAGAAACCACTAAAAAAATAGAAGGATAGCTAAAAAGTCAATAGAGAAGATAAAAGGGAATGCTAATATTCAAAAGAGTACAAGAAATCTTAAAACTATGTTGAATGAAAAATCAGACATAAATGAGTATATCCTATATGATTCCATCTATGTAAAATCTGAGAAAGGTCATATTTAATCTAAGGTGACAGATATCAGACAGTACAGACAATAGTTGCCTGGGAGGCAGTGGGGGGTGCGGGAGGGGCTGATTTGTGATCAGAAAGGATAAGATATAAACTTCCGGGGAAATGGAAATAATCCATATCTCAATTTGCATGGTGATTATATGAGTACAAAACTGTCAAAAATCATCAGATTATATACTTAATATCTGTGATTTCATTATACATAACATTTATCTCAAAAATCTAAATAAAGATTTAGATCTTTGCAATTCCTTCATCTGCTATTAGAGGCTATATTACTTTCCCATTGCTGTTGTAAAAATTTAGTGGCTTAAATTTTTTCTCTTTTCTGAAGGTCCTAAGTCTAAAATGATCCACAGGGTTATATGACTCCAAGAGATTCTAGGGAAGGACGCATTCATTTACCTTTCCCAGCTTCTAGAGGCTCTCCTTATTTTTGGCTCCTATCCCCTTCCTCCAACTTCAAAGCCATCACTCCAGTGTCTGTTTCCATCTTCACATCTCCTTTTTATGACTATTACCTTCTTGCCACCCTCTTATAAAGGACCATGTGAATTAACACATTGGACCTCCCCTAGTAATCCAGGAGAATCTCTCACCATCTCAAAGTCTTTAGTTTAATCAGTTCTGCAAAATCCCTTTTTGCCATACAAGGCTACATATTCACAGCTTCCAGTGATTAGGATATGGACATCTTTGGGGTGCCTGGGTGGCTCAGTCATTAAACATCTGCCTTTGGCTCAGGTCATGATCCCAGGGTCCTGGGATTGAGCCCCGCATCAGGCTCCCTGCTCCGCGGGAAGCCTGCTTCTCTCTCTCCCACTCCCCCTGCTTGTGTTCCCTCTCTCACTGTATCTCTCTTTGTCAAATAAATAAATAAAATATTTTTTTAAAAAGAAAAGGATGTGGCCATCTTTGAAGTGAGGGTAGAATTGAAGGAGGTAGGAGGTGGTATATGGCATCATTCTGTCTACCACAGAGGCCAAATGTTCAGACTAATGAAATAGATTCCAAGGGTCACTGACATTAACTGGAAAATGGAAACAGCTGTGTGTTAATCAGAACCATAACCAGACTGGTCCAAATATTTGAAAGAGGAACTATCAGCAAAAGTAAAATCTCAATCTTTGTATAAGATTCTCCCCCTGCTGCTGAAAGAGGTATGCCTGGGTGCAGAAATCTCAGGACAGGGCGCCTGGGTGGCTCAGTTGGTTAAGCGACTGCCTTCGGCTCAGGTCATGATCCTGGAGTCCCTGGATCAAGTCCCGCATCGGGCTCCCTGCTCGGCAGGGAGCCTGCTTCTCCCTCTGACCCTCCCCCCTCTCATGTGCTCTCTCTCTCTCATTCTGTCTGTCTCAAATAAATAAATAAAATCTTTAAAAAAAAAAAAAAGAAAGAAATCTCAGGACATGCAGTTTATGAAACGCCATATGGTAATCTGTACTGCTATACTATGCTGTAATATAGTCACTATACTGTGAAAGCAATATGGTCATCTCTAAAGGATAATTCCTCCTATGCATTCAGTGGAATTACAGCTGTGCACCTTCCTGGTAGTATGCTCTGCATCTAGTTTGGGCTCAGTAAATATTTGACCATGGTCTCAAAGAGAATAACTGTATGATATTGTTGCCAATGAAAAGGATTCTTAGTGATCAGCAGAAGGCATGGTGCTGTCCTGAGCACCTACTTTACTGCTAGAGGCCTACCAGGTTGGAAAACATGGCAAATGAGTAATAGTTAGTCAAATGCCCAGGTATTTTGCAAAAACCAATGTTGAGTTACTGTGCGCCGGAACTTATTATTTTAAAAACCAGTTTGTTTCTTAATGGAAACCGACCCTTTTTTCCTACTTTTCTTGCTCCCAAATCTATTTTTGACTATGGATACTAATTCCAGAGAGAGTACAGCCCAATTAATTATTAACTTCCAATGACTTTACAAACCCCCTGTTAAAGTTTATACTTTGCAAATCCCATTCTATTAACACTTGGAGTCTGTTAAAACAAACAGAAAGCTTTCATGGTCACCATTTCAATTAAGCTAACCTGACCAATTTAGGACTTACACATTAGCTCCACAAATTAAGCTTTCTATTCCTATGGGTCTTTTACTGAGCTTATTTATTCAGCTTAGGTTTGTGAGAAGAGTTGTCTGTCAGCTAGCTCTTCTTTAAACCCATATGTCTCTTGGAAAATTTTATCTCAGAAGCCTTCATATACATAATTAGTTATTTCCTTTTCAGAAACACAAAGCATCTAGTCATTTTTTTTTTTTGCTTTTAATGCAATATATCACTGCCCTAGTTTCTGCAGTGACAGATCTTTAAATCAATTATTAACTGTTTACGTCTATGTACGCCCTAAAATTAGTGACATAAATATCCCCAAATTACTAGAGAACAGCTGTTTTAAAGAATATATTTTTCCTTCTCTGTCTCTCTGTTCTTGGCGAACTAAGGATAAATGACTACAAAAACTGCATCTTATATAATTAAACAGGTAACTAATGCATTTAAATTGAGGACAGTATTGGACTTAAGGGGTCACTTCTCCAACAGGTGATGAAAAAATAGTTTCTTTTGCTGTTGTTTCAGGCTCATTATGATTGAGAAACCAATTATATTTTCCAGGGCTTACATGTAAAATAATACGAAGCTTAGAGTTTTCTCTCCTACTCTTGGAGAATACTTAGATTATTTTCCACTAAGAAATAGTTTGCAGGTTGAAGTCAAGTTTTGCAAACAACCCTGAGAGTTTCTTCTGCATAAAAGGAAGTGGATTTCTTAGACTATACTGCAACTTTATGAAAATTTGGCAATCTTTTAGAAGAATTATGGAACTACAATATGGCAGATGCTTGTAAAAGCTCACTTAGGCCATTGACTCTCATCCCCTGGCTTCAACTTTTATCACTTCTAAATCAAATCAGACAGGTAGAAGTTCTATCTAACATTTCAAAGATCTTCAGTGGACATTCTGCATTCTACTGGGATAGTCCAGTCTGATGCCTATAGCCTCACACTCTTCCCACAGAACTGATTTCTTCTGGTTTCGCCACGATGGAATTAGAGAACAGTATATCAACATAACACTGTTATGAATGTCCACAACCCAAATAGTTGAATTAGACCTTTATTTGTGTGGCTAAAACTAAATAGCACCTTATTTTTTGGCTTCCTCAAATTAGATCTTCTTTTAGAAACTTATTCAAAATAATGGCTTTAAGTTTTCCACAATCTTCTTGAGTTTATTCTTTTTATAATTCACATATGCTACTTCATCTTGGGCTCTACATATCTGAAACACAAATCAACACCTCTTCTTCCAAATTAGCTCCTCCTCCTGAATTTTTAATTAGTTTTTATTGTACAATCATCCTTTGTATACATAGGGTCAACCTTTTAGGAATATAGACACTGTATTCTTCCTGGTCCCATCCAATATTTCAATCAGTATCTGTTTTATTGATTAAACTTTTAAACGTGCCTTTATTTAGCATCCTCTATTTTATTCTCTCAGGCTGTATTTTTAGGATCATGCTGCTTTGGGTGGATGGGGAGGAAAATACTACCATAGTCTCTTAATGAATATGCATTTTTTGTCTTTTTTTTCCTTTATTGTTTATTAACCTCCATAAGATTAACTTTAATAGAGTACAGCTATGAACATATGTAGAGGATCCCTATAAAATTTATCCTTGGGCCCTTTTGAACATATTGCTTATGTTTGGGGATTTTTCTCTTAATTTTTTCCTTAAGCCTGAAAATTGCTTTTCCATTATCCTCTGCAGCTAGGGCACAGGTCTGTGACTCAGAATCACAAACCACACTCACTGGTATGAAATTTTGACTCATAAGTAAGAGAAATAGGGCTCAGATACCAGGCATATTTCAGTTAAGAAAGTATTGGAGATACTTGGGCTTGGCAGCATTAATGATTATAAGGGACCTTTCCTGAGACAGAACTGGCACATAGACATGAAAAGCAATGGTAGCAATTAGGTTGACTTCTTGGTCCAGAAAAGGTAACCATGCTACAACTTTACAACTAGTAGTTTCCCCACAGACCTCTTCTGCAGCAAGATTCTGGTTTGTTCCTGGAGACCAACTCAGAGGTTCATCATTTAGCCCCTAAACAATTTTCTGAACTACACAGTATATTTTTATAATCACTTTCTCCGGGAAATAAAACAGGAATCTTTGTTTTTCAGAGTAACTCAGAGTAATACATGTGTAATTCCTTGCTTTAAAATCTTTTATATCTCCGTATATTTCTAAACAAAGTTTAAACTGCTAATATTTCCCCATTTTGGCCTCAGAATCTCATTTAGGTAATTGATCTCTCTGTTCCTCTGCAGCAATCACACATGCCAGCCAAAATGTTGTATTCACAGTTCCTTGAAATGACTTTCACCTATTTTTGAATCTTTTTTTGTTTGTTTGCCATTTTTCCTACATTTCCACAAAAATCCTGACATGTCTCTTTCAAAGACCAAGTGAAGTCCCATCTTTTCCGAGAAGGTGTATCTGATAAATGCAAATTGAAGGCTTATTTATCATCTTCTTGTTAGTGCTTACTTCTTACTGTATATTTTTGTATCATTGCTCCAACTACTCCATATAATCTAAAAGTACTGAGAGATTATTTAATCTATTCATTCTGATAGACTACTCTTTCCTTCCTACCAACAGAACACAGCAATGTATTCTGTAAATATTTCCTACGAGATAAATTAGGTAATGCCTCACCCCTAGTGAGGTCTACTTGCAGAATATATTTGCACAACACACATTTGCTTAGCCCTCTGAAAGGGAGTTACTAAAACAGTACTTATTACTTGAGTTAGATGTTACTCATTAATGCTAATTTATGGCCAGAAAATGATCAGAATAACATAGAATTTGGCTTGTCATTACTCTGAATTCCTGACCAATTTATATTTGTTATGATTCGGCAACATTATCATCTCAACCAGTCTCAGTGGCCTGACATAGCAAACATTTATTTCTCAAATATATATTATTCATTGCAGGTAGCCAGAATTTTACTCCATCCAGTAAACAGATCTACAGCTCCTTTTTTGGTGATTTTTTTTAACACTTGATCACGAAAGCAGGGAAATGCAGAAATGGGAGAGACATAGCAACATTAATCTGCTTTAGGCCAAAAGAGGCGTATAGCATTTATATGCACAACCCACTGGCCATGGCCAATCAGATGGCTCCAACATCATAAGAGGTAAGAAATGTTCAGGAACACATGGGATTCTGATGGGTGTTATTTCTTTATGCCATGTAATCTGAAGTTAATCTCCTGAATTTTAAGCCTATCTATTATTTGAGTAACACTGAAAACTAATTTCCCGTTAATTCCAAGAAAGATTAGTTTCCTTCCCTTTTCTATCTCCTCACTTCTCCCACAAACATGCTTCTTTTTACTTTATTTCATATTTTACTCCTACTCTCTATGAATTATCTGCCTTCCACTCATGGTTTATTTAAATCTGAAATGTATTTAACCCCCAAGTCAGTTTTCTTACATTTGGGAAGCACCCTAGATACTTTGGAACTCATTAGTGTCCCTTTTCCAAATTTCTGTAGCACTTAAGCCACAAAGTTTAAAACTAAATTATCTTCCCATTAGATATAAATACTATATACGGGACATTCTGTTAGTCCTAAAAGATAAAAACATCGTTATAAGCAATATTATGTAGATAACCAAATCAATAGAGAAATGGACAAAAGAGTCAGACATAAAGAAATCAAATTATTAATTTTATCACTTGTAAAGCTGATACTAGAAGGAGACTAGATTTGCTGACACAAGTAGGCTGACACTCCCACATTCTGACACTCCCTGTCCGCTTTACTCAATATTCCTACCCAGGACCAGGCAGAGCTCAACAAATATAGAACTTCCATTCAGGGGCAGACTAGTTATTGCAAAGGAGAAAAGAAAGAGACTAACTTGAGAGCAGCCTGCTCCAAGAGAGAGAAAACTATAAAGGGGTTGTGCCACACAGGTTCATTTCTTCTCTCTATAGACCAATTAATCAGGTAAATCACTTTTGCTCTCATGGTGAGGATTCAGTAAAAGGCTTTGGAAAAAAATGAATGGCACCTTCAAAACCTTTTACTCCAGGGGAGAAGAAATTTCCTCCCCTCCAGAGAAACATGAAGGTGAAACATGAACATTTCTTCTGTCAATAGAAGGCATCACGAGAGGGCCAAACTGGAGTTGCTCTAGAAGAAGATTTGAAGAGTGTACATTGCCCAGTCATTGGTGTGGAAGTGGGGAAATAAAATCTGTGCTTAAGCAGCAGGACTTCGTTGTTATATTTTCTCTGGGATGGTAGGTTCTTTGTCTTATTCCTTCTATATATCTCTAGCACCAAGAATTGTAAGTTGCATGTATTGGGCACTCAGTAAATACATTTTTCATGAAAGGGAGTAGCAGGCAACTTGTGAGGGTTTTCAATTTGGGACTTAAGAATTAGAATTTTATAGAGATGTGTGCAAATTTTCAAGCAGGGTCTGACATGAACACAATACCATTTTAAGAAGATTAATCAGGCAATGTTTTATACAATGAATTGCATTACCAAGAGTCTTGAGGGAGGGAGTTCAATTAGCAGATAATTGCAATAGCCTTAGGATGATCAGATGGTAACTCTGATTAAAGTAGAAGAGGGTGGGTCTGGGAGAGAGTAAAGGACAGTTACGTAAAACCCCACAGAGGAAAACTGGCAGGACTTGATAAATGACTAGAAAAGAGAGTGGAGGAGGGGGGAATAAGACAAAAAAAGATCAACTGATTCATCATTAATTGAGTACTTATCCTGACATAGGACCCTTGGAGGAGTAAATACAAATGTGTGACAGAAGTATTGTTCTTTTAGCAGAATTATGCTATTCATAGGGAAAAACCTCATGGGAAACAAAGATGTCAGACATAGATTATGGGGGTAACAGGTGCAGAGACAGTAGCTAGAAATGTGAAACAAATGCAGGCCAAACACATTTTGCAATTGAGAGATCAAGAAAGCAAAATAAATCATTGGAGACACTTCATTAGGGGAATGGTCTCAGACTTTTGTGTTGTTTTGAGTCTTACGATCTTTTCTGAAAACATGTATCAACCAATATGAGTCAGTTTTATTTTTGAAATTTATTTCAATCACTCAAATTCTTATATAAATGTGAATATAAAATAATTTTAATAAATACATGACCCTTCTATAACATAACCATCATATTTATATTTTTTAAGTCCAGAATAACAACAACTAAGCAAGTATGAATATGTGTGTAGAATATAAAATTTGCAAAAATGTAAATAAAAATAATTCAATAAAGGAGTGTTAAACTCAATCTGGGTAGAATATAGAGAGATGAGATATACTGGCAGCAGCAGGGAGATAGAGTTTTAAAAAAATGGAAAAGAAAAATGGAACGCTTGATCAGATTCAATTCCATGCTCAAAAGTCAAAAGGAATGTAAAAAAGTATTTTACTCTCGTTATTTAATGGTATATATAATGATAACATAAAGGTTTATTTTCTAATGCAATCCGATAGCCCTCAATGTGTCTAAAACTGGAAACTTCATAATGACAAGATCATGTTTTGTTTTCAGTTTAGAAAATGCTTTGAATAGAATATAAGTATTTTTTTTTTATTTAAAAACTAAATGAAGGGATTATTACAGCCCAGTCTGCACCTTAAAAATGTGTCCACTTTGGCCCTTAGGTTCTTTCATAGAATCCTATAAAGATGGTTTTCTTTTTATTTGTTTGTTTCAAATTTTTCTTAAATTCTAGCTAGTTAACATATAGTGTAATATTGGTTTTAGGAGTAGAATTTATAGTGATTCATCACTTACATATAACACCCAGTGCTCAACGCAAGTGTCCTCCTTAATACCCATCACCCATCTAACCCATCCCCCACCCACCTCCCTCAAGCAACCCTCAGTTTGTCTTCTGTAGTTAAGCGTCTCTTATGGTTTGCTTCCCTCTCTCTTCCACCCCATCCCCCATGTTCATTTGTTTCATCTAGATTTCTATAAAGCTGGTTTTCTAAGTGAAAAACTGAACTGACAGAAGTTTAAGTATTTTACACCATTAAGTCTCATTGGTAGAAAGCAACTTCATGAGGTTAATACTTTTTAAAAATAATCACGAACTGTATTTAATGGGAGAATGACCTAGGCCTTTAGTTTCATCTTGTTTTATAATTATGTATTGATGAAAATACAGTAAATGCTAGGCAGTAATCACTTATCTATACAGTCTAGCCATTCCTTTCTTCTGTTAACCAACAAAATCTTAGAATCTTTAGAAATATGAATAGATGCTCTTCCATTTTTTATTACTAAAAAGTATCCACATTAAAAATAGTCCTAGAAATCAATGGACAGTTAGCCATGTCATGGGAAGACATATACAAAATATTAATAATAATAATGATGGCATTCAAACTGACAGATTTTTAAATTAAAAAATATAATAGAGAGAGACAGTATAGGAAAACTGTTGCATCATTAATTAGGAATTTACTTGGGTACACTTTTAAAGGTTTTCTTTTGATTAGGCAGATTAAATTGGCCTATGAGCCTGCATTTATTTCTTTTAGGTCTCTAGTGAAGTCATTACATATACTAAACAAGATAGGGCTGAAAGTGATTTTTCTAGAGCGAATTTTCTGTTAGGACCATCTCGGTCTTTCTGCAAGTGACAAGAGAGGGTGCTTTCCCATGAGGCTGACTGCAATTTCCTATATGCTGTGATATCTGACAGTAGACATGGGCAAGCAGGAAAGGAGATACTCAGCAGGTTTAGAATCATGCTATTCTAAATATATATGCGCTTGGCTTCTTGCATACACCACACATACATGTATATAGGCCAAGGGCACTTTGACAGCTGCTTTCCAAAGCTGGAGAGCAGGAGTGTTTACTTCAGGCAGTAGCCAACAGGTCCCAACTCTATCTGGGTTTCAGCCTATTTTCAGTGAAGAATTGGGTTTGGGGACAGAGTGTGTTGTAGGATGTTTTCCTCCCTTCTGTGATCCAAAGGACACACATGCACACTATCTCCATGTCTAAAGTTTGGGAAATAGGATACATTTTGTAATTTTAAAATTAAGCTGAGTTAAATGCTAATGTTTTAAATTTAAATAGGTACATGACTAGATTTCTAATTATTTGTACTAGGCAGTAGTGTCTTTTCATTATTGTTATTTTAATTATTTTATGGTTATGTATATGAAAAAATGCAAAACATTGATTAAAAAACCAACAACATGGGGCACCTGGGTAGCTCAGTCAGTTAAGAGTCTGTCTTCGGCTCAGATCATGATCCCAGGGTCCTGGGATCGAGCCCCAAATCGGGCTCCCTGCTCAGCAGGGAGTCTGCTTCTCCCTCTCCCCCTCCCCATCCCCTGCTCAATCTGTCCCTTGCTATCTCTCTCTCTCTCTTTCAAATAAATAAATAAAATCTTTAAAAAACAACATAATATTTCATTGTATATATATTATGCAGCCATCAAAAGGAATGATATCTTGCCATTTGCAACGACATGGATGGAACTGGAGGGTATTATGCTGAGCGAAATAAGTCAATCAGAGAAAGACATGTATCATATGATCTCACCGATATGAGGAATTCTTAATCTCAGGAAACAAACTGAGGGTTACTGGAGCGGTGCGGGGTGGGAGGGATGGGTGGCTGGGTGATAGACATGGGGGAGGGTATGTGCTATGGTGAGCGCTGTGAATTGTGTAAGACTGTTGAATCACAGAGCTGTACCTCTGAAACAAATAATACATTATATGTTAAAAAAAAAAGATAGCAGGAAGGGAAAAATGAAGGGGGGGGAATCAGAGGGGGAGATGAACCATGAGGGACTATGGACTCTGAGAAACAAACTGAGGATTCTAGAGGGGAGCGGGTGGGGGGATGGGTTAGCCTGGTGATGGATATTAAAGAGGGCATGTACTGAATGGAGCACTGGTGTTATATGCAAACAATGAATCATGGAACACTACATCAAAAACTAATGATGTAATGTATGGTGATTAACATAACATAATAAAAAAAAATACATTGACTGAAAACAAAACCTTGAACAGAACTGTATCCAAATTATTTCAGGATACCCCGGGGGCTGATCCTAGAATTGTGAAAGGTATCCTTTCTTGAGATGGTCTCCACCACTGCTCAGAGTAGAAGTGGGACTCTAAACCTCTACTACTCACAATTCTTCACTTTTCCTTGTATCTTTTCTAAGGCCTTATTCTTCTGTATGTGATGATATAGAGAAATTATATTATTAATTTTACTTCATGATATTACTAAATTTAAAGAAACCCAACTGGGAAACATCAACATCATCTTTAACTTCTCCTATTCTTGTGTCCCCAGGTCATTTTCTCCACCCCATAATCTACCAGTGAAGTTATCAGGTCTCTTTCAAATCATTTGTTATTCCTGCTTCCCATTCCTAATGTTACCACACTCCATTGGACTGACATTACTTCTCACTTGGATGATTGTCATCACTTCTTAACCAGTTACTCAACCATGATCTTTCCTATGCTTAGCTGCCAGAACTCTCCCTCTAAATCTCTCTCCAGAGCTTTACCAGAGCTCTCTCTCTCTCTCTCTCAAACCTGCTTTGATGCTAAGTTACCTTATTCCCTGCTCAAAAACTTTTCCTAATTGCCTAGCAAATTAAAAATACAAAGTAGATAAAAATTTTCCCTCTCCTCATGGAACTAACACGAGACAGTTTTATAAAAATTAGAGTCATAATAAACATATTTGAAATGTGATATTATTTTTGCCAGGGAAGTTAAGGGACACTATTTGATAGACAAGGTGATAATTGATCTTGGCCATAAAGCATGAATAGGAGTTGAGCAGGTGAAATTGGAAAATAAGGAGAGCAGGAGAATATTCCATATGGAGAAATACTACAAACAAAGGCTAAGTTATTTCAGATTTATTTTAAATTATTTCATAGTAGGTGTTTGGAGAACAATATTTACAGTGGTGTTCATAGAGTGTTTTTCAAAATGTTTTTCCGGGACTATCAGTCCTGCAAGAGATCCCATGAGAGAAAATGGGAGGCTGATGAGATCCATGGTTAATTTAGTCTGAAATTCAGCAACTTATGTTTGTCTGTTTTTTGAAACTAATAGTGAGTTAACATATGAAAAGCTCTGGGGGGTCTTTAATTTTCCTTAAAATTTATCCAGAATTTTGCAAATATTTTACCATGGAATCATGCCTCCCCTTTTTAAACAAGACCATTTTTAATATTGCTTTCAATTAATGTTATGTTAAAATTGCTTTAGGAAATTAGACTGGACAAACAAATAATTCCTGAGGTTCTTGCACTAAGAAAACTATCTTAATGTCATAAAAATGATTCTAAATAACAAAGACATTTTACAGCCTAAAACACTTCATAAGAGCATATATATAATGTAGTCTGATATAGACTGTTCTATATTAAGGACATAGACTTTTCTATTGACTCTTATTTTAACTTTTGTAGATGAAATTTTGCAGCATGAATTACAAACTAAGACATTCTCTTTTCCAGCTTAGAAAGAGATGGAGTTGCAAAAAGGCATAGTCAAAGGTGGGAAGTATTGCTCACTGTAACTGACATTAACTGATATTAATTCATTACCTCTGTTGGTAAATTTTAAGTAAAAAAGAGAATTATCACCATCTTTATTGTACATAGCAGAAAGTAATTCATGACTGCATTGTTTCAATTGTCCAACTGGGTGTCATTTTGTACAGAGAGGTCAAAATTAAGTAATCCTCTATCATCCTGCATTCACATTGGTTAAGGACCTACTTGGAAATTATCCCCTTCCACCACTTAGTTACTATCAAATAAATTTTATACAAATTTATCCTAAATTCCTTTCCATTTCCAGAGAAAGATAACACTTGGGAAAATTCTACTTGATTTACACATGTAGATATAATCTATGTTCTAGTATAAGTTATCTAACATCATTAATAGTTCTTTAGCTGAGAAACATGGGTAATCATAACTACCCCTGTGGAGTTTAGTGTAGAGTAAGTTAAATAAGATATGGAAAGTGCTTGGCATGGTCACTGTAACATAATCACTCAGTATTTATAAATTATGGGGGCACCTGAGTGGCTTAGTCGGTTAAGCGTCTGACTCTTGATTTCAGCTCAGGTCATGGCATCAGGGTTGTGAGATCAGGCCTGCATTGGGCTCTGCAGCTCAGCAGGGAGTCTGCTTGAAGATTCTCTCCCTCTGCCCCCTGCCAACTCATGTGCATGCGCTCTCTCTCTCTCTGAAATAAATCATACATATATATATATAAATTATGGTGCTGATCACAATCATGACATTGATACCCTTACTAAAGTACTATTAAGTGAACAGCATTTATTTTATTTTTTTTGTTAAAGTTCATATGGGTTTTTTTAATTTATTTTTTTATTCTTATGTTAATCCCCATACATTACATCATGAGTTTTAGATGAAGTGTTCCATGATTCATTGTTTGTGCATAACACCCAGTGCTCCATGCAGAATGTGCCCTCCTCAATACCCACCATCAGGCTAACCCATCCTCCCACCCCCCTCCCCTCTAGAACCCTGTTTGTTTTTCAGAGTCCATCGTCTCTCATGGTGAACAGCATTTATAAATACTTATATTCCTAACTGTTTGACTTGTAAATAAATAAGGTGGGTAAGTAAAGTTCTCACAGGAAAGACACTTGGTCTAGTTAATCCACTTAATTTTAATCTGTGCAATTATATACATCAATTACATGAGGAAGCTTCTTAAACATAATTCTCTTAATTATAAATGTTACTTATTTAGCAGTATTATTTGGTGTCATTTAACTTGTCTGGATTATAGCTCCTTAGTATATCTTGAGTCAAAATCCTTGCATTATGGGTAGATTTTCCCTGGATTTTGTTAGACATATATCACGCAGAAAAAGTAGATGAAAGCACAAGACAAAAACAAAGACAAGATGGAGAAGAAGATGAGAAGATGGCAAGGCCAAACGAATATACCTCTACTTTCATGAGCAACAGAGGTTTATTTTATTTTCTTCTCTCAATTCAGATCTTTACAGTCCTTGGTGATTTACAAAGATCAAAGTCTCAGGGAAGGAGAAGAAAAAGCCCTTAGCTTTGAGATATATTTCCTGACTGCCAATATCCTTCTTGCAATGTTCTTTTTGCAGGGCACACCCAATTATTTGGTAAAACCTCCATTATCTGTTTATTTTGAAGTGTTCCACTCTGAAAACTCTGAAAAACAAACAGGGTTCTAGAGGGGAGGGGGGTGGGAGGATGGGTTAGCCTGATGGTGGGTATTGAGGAGGGCACATTCTGCATGGAGCACTGGGTGTTATGCACAAACAATGAATCATGGAACTCTTCATTTTAAGTCATTCCTAGAGCATGGTAAAGAAAGCCTATAGAAATTATGATGGAGGCAGGCACACTACTACTGCAAAACAGAGGAATACAAAGAAATTCCTTTCCTGGCAAAGGAAGAAAATCTGCATGAAATAAATACAGACTTTAATGAATATGAGATATATAAGCAATATTCTTGTTTAATTCAGAGAAGATAAACTTGAACTCAGTGTTTATTCTCTGGATAATTAGAGAATATACATATTGGACTGAGGGTCATAGCTGTCCTTTACATTACAATTTTCCTAGCTTTCATGTTCATTCAATCCTTTGGTTCTATTCTGAAATCTTTTCACCATAGCTAAATAATTTAATGATAGAGTACCATACCCAGGATGGTCCTGGAAGGGTTATTCCTCTCTCAGAAAAAATTACCCTTTCTCTCTGGTTGGAATGTTGAAAGAGTAAAATCCTTGAGATGTGGATGGTGTATCCTGCTTTGTTGAGGATAGAAGTAGGAGAGAATAAAGATAATTTTAAGAGACAGTCACAAATTAATAGAAGAGTCTCTTAACATATAAGAGCATGGTTTAGTCATCCCTAGGACCGGAGTTATTCTGTCCCTCCTAGGAATTTGGTTAAGTTGAATCCGTAACTGTCTCCTTTATTTTTAAGTTAGTTTAAATTGCCACATAAAATGTCTTGAATAATAGAATGATGGTAAAATGACTAGCAATTTTATGGTATATACTGAAGCTTCCGCAGCTTTTTTTTTATTTTATAATTGTGCCTTGATATCTTTATTTACTATAATTTTAACATATTTAGGAAAACAACTTATTTCCCTCATTAAAAGGAAGTATCCTTCAGTTGTCATCTGATTCATCTAGAATATTAAATTTTAACCTCCTTTATTTTTTATTATAACTGAGTTTTCTTCATTGGTACTATCCAACATATTGTTTAAATAATAATAAATTATTTATTGGAAAAACAGTTAAAATACATTGAATAGTTTTATGATATGGTACCTATAAAATACTTTCTCCTCTGAATATATTATACATGTTCAAATAAATAGCAAACATAATATTTCTCAAACAAGGAGTATTTTAGCTCTGAGATAGTACACGTGATTCTCCAGTTGCCATGCTAACTAGTTTTTATTTTACAAAAGCACAGATGTATGAAACAAGAAAAAATAGACAAGAAAAGGCAATTTTTCCAGAAATGGCACATTTTTTTTAATCCAAACATTGAAATTTTCTTCTTTGATTCAAAAGCCCAGCCTCAGATTTGACTTGACTTTGCTTCAGAATATGTACTTTTTATACCTATAAAACATTTCTAATCCAAGTAAAAAAGTGTTGAATTATGCCTAATCTCTTGGTTGCACAATTGCATGTGGAATATTTTCAAGCAAGTATAATTTTATAAATCCTCAATCATTATTTGATGTCTCTTTCTTAACTTCCTAGAAATTAAGAGTCCTCAGAGTTCTCAATAGTAAAACACCTCATGGGAGTCAATAGCAAATACTTCTTTTTAAATAGATCCTAAGTTAAAGGTAGTTGAAAGGCATTTTCCTAATAATCTGTCCAATTGCTGACAAGGACAATCTTGCTCCTCACTAGGTCTTTCTATGTAAAATTCCATGCCACTGATCAAGTCTGTGGAAAAGTAGAGGGATACATTATCATCTCTTTTTCCAGTTCTGACCCCTAAATTTTCTCATCTTCAAATTTCAAAGTTCATCTGATACCCTTCCTTCCAGGGAAGCCATTGTCCAATCTGCCAAAAGCCCATGTGGTGATGGAGTACTCTGAAATGTTTAATTTGAGAATGTGATTAAAAATTAAGTAAAATAAACAGTGAATGTCTTTTCACCACATCTTGAAATTAGATAGTCTGAAATTAAATCACAGAATTAATAACTGCTTTATATATATGATATATAGTACATAGCTTTAAAGGGGAAAAAGATGTTGTGGGAAATAGGATCTGATCTATAGAATGAGTCACAGTAGAATTTCAGCATGCTAATTCCATTATCTCTTGCATTTGCTTTTTAAAATCTGCCTCTCCTTTGGGAGTCTGGTGGCTCAGTTGGTTAAGCGACTGCCTTCAGCTCAGGTCATGATCCCAGGGTCTTGGGATCAAGTCCTGCATAGGGCTCCCTGCTCAGTGGGGAGTCTTCTTCTCCCTCTCCCCCTCCCCCCTGCTCTCTCTTTCTCTCTCTCTCTCAAATAAATATATACAATCTTTAATAAATAAATAATTTAGGAACATGGACAAAATTCCAAGTATTCCTTACAGTTTGTAATTCAAAAGGTGGTTCATGGACCAGAAGCCTCAACATCACCTGGGAACTTTTCAGAAATGCATAATCTTAGGCCCTATTCCAGGCCTGCACATTCTGAATCTGTACTTTAGCAAATCTGCATTTTACCAAAATACTCAGGTGATTTTTATACACGTTCAAGTATGCAAAGCGCTGCCCTACAGAAGATGTAGATATTTATCATTTGTCACCCTTTTCTGCCTAGATCCCCAAATGATCACAACAAAACATCCAACAGCTCAAAAATTCACCTCCATGTGTTTATTCCACATGAGCCAATGTGGTTTGGGATGAAAAATGTGAACAAGCACATTAAGCTCCTATATGGACACAGAGCTCAATGCTGTCACATACACTTCTTCATCTAATCTTTGTATCAATCTCTGGTAGGTGATTGGACCTACCCTGTTGTTATTATTGTTGTTGCTGCTGTTAGTATTTACCTTTATGTAATACTAATGAGAAGGATGCTTAAAAAAGTCAAGTAAAACCAAATAGCTTTCCCAGTATTATACAATTAGTAAATACTGCACTATTTTATTAGGATTATTGAATTGCTTTGTAACTGATCTCACTGAGTGCAATCTTATCCTTAACAGGGCTACGGAACTGAAAATCTCATATGCAAATTTAATTCTACCAGTTACCTACTTAAAATCCTTTGATAGGCTCCCATATGATTTGGGAGAAACCCTTTCTGACTTTTCCTTGCGTATCTTTCTTTCTATATGGGTTACTATCATAATTTTAGACTTTTTCCAAACTAAATGATTTCTTTCTCTCATAACTTGTTTAAATGTGCTCTTCCTGTTACTAAAACATTCTCCTTCCCTTTATTCATATGCTCAACTAAAATTCTTTTTTTAAAACCCGTTTCATCACATTCTTTAAGAAGCCCTCCCAGACATCACAATCTAATATTAATGCATCCTGCATCTGACTTCTCAGCCCTGATCCCATGCTATTAGGATAATTTCATTCCTGTCAGCCTTACCTTTGGAACTACAAGCTTTTGAGAACAAGAAACATATTTTATTTCTTTTTTTTTCTGCACCAGTTTTTAACAGAGAACTTGGCATACAACAAAGCCTTAATGAATGTTTACTGAATGAACTAAGGTAATGTAAAAATTTCTTAGAACTAGATGGATCTGAAAGATCAATATTTAAATCAAATAATAATATTCCAGAAAAAAAATGGATTTGGTTCTCATTCTCAAGTACTATGCTTTTGTCTTCTGCCTTCTTATCACCTTCCTGATACCCATGAGTGTGATAATCAATGTCAGAGGGAGAATCAAAAGTAACCAGGTGGACCCTCCTCTTGATAATAGCTGGAATAGAGGTACTAGGTATTTAGAGTCAATGAAACAGTGTTTGGTTTCCATACATATAAAATAACAACAATTAGGTTTTATTGAATTTTGATATGTGATAAGCACATTGTTGCTACTTTGTAGTTATCTAGTTAATCTTAATTTTAAAAACCTCTGAGGTTTATATTATCACCCCATTTCATAGATTAGTAAATTGAAATTTAGAGAGGTTATTGTGTTGCCCAAGAACACACAGGCTGAAAATGGCAGAACCCAAGGCTCAAACACATCTTTCTCTGATTCCAACGTGACTTTAACAGGATACAAAAGCTGTCCATTCTTCTGCATCATCCCTTTAACCCAGGGTAAGCACTAGAGGATCAACAAGGTTCCTCTAGAAATGTATTCCTGGAACCATGCTGTAGACAGGACTGGGTCTCTCCTTTTGCAGGCTTTCTGAGCTGATAATTTATACTCACTCTGATTGTGCTGGGTTTCAGGGGAGAGAATCAGGCTTTACAACACAAATGTAAAGATATTCTTTGTATGATCTTCACCGACTCCTTCAACTGGAAGGAGTCTCTTGTTCGTATATTCAGTTCTATTTAACTTCTGTTCAGGTTCTATTTAAGCATTTTGGTAACTGATCTCTAAATTTTCACTGATAACACACTGCTTCCCATTTAAATGGGCTACTTTTTAGAGAATCTGGAACATATCCTTGACTTTTTGATTTGAGGTCTTTGGAAGTTCAGGGAATCCTACCTCCCACTCCCAGTTTTTCTACCTGTAGTCATTTTTGCTCTTTCCAGCAAGTAGAGTGTAATGTTCATGAAGATTATGACTGGTGTGCTGGGAGTTCATTATTACACCAAAGTGAGCCACAACCAATAGTCCATGTGGCACAATTTTTTTTAATAATATAAATCTAACTGTACTGCTAAGGTTTTAAAGACCTATAAAATGTTGAAGCCATTTAATTATTTTAACATATTCTGTTACTTAATATTCCCTTAGATTTCACATGTTAAGTTTTAGTCTACAATGAATTTTAGAGCCAACTTTAAAACTCTCAAAATAGAATTTTAATGGAAATGCTAAGATATTCTCAAGTATAGCTGCATAAAAGCTGCAGGTTTTTTTTTTAAACCATTCCCATCATGGTTTAAAACATATGGCAGGTCTTTTTTGGAAGTTTTCTGATGGCATGTAGAATTTGTAGTTACAAATATTCTACCATTTAAATAAGCTCACTCAACTTCACCTTTCTGAATTAGCAGAACTTAACTATTCATTGTCAACTGATTCATGAATATAGAACCAAGCTTCATTTGGAACATATGGCCTAAAGATAATAAATTTAAATGCCTGATGTAAAGTAAATTAGAATTGGGATTGTAATGCTGATAGCTTTTTCTACAAGACTCTTATAACATCTGTCCAGAAACTTTAATTTTTTTTCAGATGTTTTTCACACACGTTGCTTCAAATCTCTATGTGTATATTGTAACTTTCCTTCAAGAGAATAATTAGAAAAGTTGGTTATTATTTAAGAATAAAATAGCATATGTGTGACACAATAAAAGCGTATAATCTTATCATTTTTAGAAGAGCCTTAAATTTTACCAATAGGAAAAAAAAAAACAATATTAGGAGGAAAACCTAAATTATGTGTTGAGATTTGAGGAGATAAATGCCTCTACATGAATTTTTATGTCAAAAGCAATCACTATATCACATATAATACCCTTCCTATCTAAGTTTCCCATACATGATAGGAATTAGAATTCGGAAGCTGGATTTACCATTATCTCCTGCCAGTATGGTTATTTCTACCAATGAGAGGTACTCTCAAAATATTTGGGGAATGGAAGAAAAACAGAAGTAATTATTTTTCAGCCAACAGCTATGAACAGGCTCATGGCTTTGGCAGATGTCAGTTGTGAGTGTTTGCCAGCCACTTCCATGTGCCCTCCTGAGAGTCATCCACTTTGTTGTTGTAAGCCACTGAGAACATGAGTGGCAATTTTCTATAATTTCTACACTCCCCAGTTTTGTGAAATCTATCAGGAGCTTTCTGATCTTCACTGTCCTAACTCTTCCAACAATTAGGCAAACCTCTGATTTCCAGTGTTAAATCCATTCCTATTTGAAATATTTCTGGTAGTTTCTATATTCATGATTTAACTAACTGATACATCTATAAGAACTTGTGATTTGCTTGAAAAGATCAAACTAGAATTTTGTCGTTTGTGACTATTAATATAGATATACAAATGTAACCAACTACGAGGTTGGTTGTAAGGGAAATTCCTGAAGAATTTGAGAGGAAGCTCTTGTTTCTGTGTAACTTCTGCCTGTTTTGATCTGGGGTCACTGTTAGCTATCAGGTTGTCAACAATTGGGTAGAAGAGTTGGCCACAGAATGGAGGAGAACAAGAACAAATTGAAATCCACCAGGCACCACTGTGTCTCTCTGCCATCTGTATGACCACAGTAAGACAGTTAAAGGGTAATGTTGTTAGTTCACTTTCACTTCTCAGATCTCCCATATGTTACTCTGGGCCAGGTCTAACCAGGAACCCAACAGGTAAAGGGATCTCAGGCACTGGAGCTCCTTATTTAACCAAGTGGCCTGTAGAAAAATGTGGTACACATGAGTAGGAGTTAACCTAATGAGGATTTCGGGAAGAGGAGAAACAGAAGCTAAAGGCAGAGAGATCAGATGTTGTATCCAATGTTATAATTAATTATGCAATATAAAATAAACCCTTGCTTATATGCAACTTTTGATCAAAACTGTTATTTCCTAGTTTGGTTTTATGAGAAATGGGTTAAGAATTAAAAGCAGAATTTAAGCACCTCACATAAAATCTAAAAATGAAAAGAAATTCTAAAATAAAACAAAAAGTAAAAGAAAAAAGAAATCAGTATCACAAACTAGATAATAAAGGAAAATCTATACTTGTAGGTTTTTTGTTGTTGTTTTTGTTTTGTTTTTTTAAATTTTATTTTACTGTGTTATGTTAATCACCATACATTGCATCATTAGTTTTTTTCTTTTTAAAAAAAATTATTGTTATGTTAATCACCATACATTACATCATTAGTTTTACATATAGTGTACCATGATTCATTGTTTGCATATAACACCCAGGGCTCCATGCAGAACGTGCCCTCTTTAATACCCATCACCAGGCTAACCCATCCCCCACCTCCCCTCTAGAATCCTCAGTTTGTTTCTCAGAGTCTATAGTCTCTCGTGGTTTGTTTTTAATGGGCACAGCATATTAAAGGAACAGCTTGAGAGATAAGAAATGGTAAGAGAGAGAGAGCGGACAATGCAGACCTAAATTGGGCATATTTCATGAAAGTTTAAGTTTAGGTATTCCTGGATTAGTTCTCAGAATCTCTGACCCATTTGCCTTCATCTGGACAATTTTATTGTTGTTTGAGGCCATGAAATAATTCACAGATACACACCCTTGCATAGGATTCTTATGCATGGTGGAACAAATCCTTATGTTACATGACTTACATAGTTTGAATCTTCAGAAAGTCCAAAAGATAAAAGAGACTATTAAGTATTTATTTAATACTAAGTCCAACTGATAAATAAATGATCAAAGATTTTCTTCTTTTAATTATTTTTTTTCTCCTCTCTTTCTCTTTTTCTTGTTCTCTCTTGCTCAAATACCATTTGGCTACTGTTTTTAGGACTTAAAATGACATAGACAATTTTTTATTAAAATATTTATTTTGATTATTTATTATTTATGAGGAAGTGAGACTGTTAAAGCATCACTTTTGTACTTAAATATTAAGCCACAAGTGAAAGAAACCAGTCCTTGAAAGAAAGAAAAAATAGACAGCTATCTTGTAAAATCAGGGCTTTGATTCAGGCTATAAGATACTATATCATTTGGATTTTATCCAGTTTTGATGAAAACATCAGTGAGAAATCTCAATACCATATGTTTTGTCTCATTTAATCAATGAAGTTGAACCAAAAGAAAATCAATAAAACATCATGGAAAAGTAGTTAGTATAAACTTTTAAATTTAAATTGTTAACATAGCAATAGTAGTATCAGATCTCCTTTTTATTTTTTTCTCTTTTCAGGAAGTATAAAAATGAGGTAATTACAATTTATAGACCTCATGAATATTTCTCAAATTAGCTGTGGATTATTATGAGAAAGAGCAAGAAAATATCATTTGTTCATATTTATTTTTTGATGAAGTGAAATTATCCCTTTTTCTTTCTGCCTTTGTTCCACAGATCTGCACATTACTGTAAGTAGACACTCTCATACCAACTTTTCTTCAGCAATATGTTAAAATTTAGAAGGATCTAATACATTCAATGAACTATTTATTCTTTAATAATAGTGAGAAGAGAAGCCCTCCATGTAACTCCTCTGGCTCTTTGTGCTTAATCGATTTCTATTCTTAGTGTACATTATGCCCCTATGGAAAAGATACATGACACAGGGGATACCTAACAAATCAGTATCACAAACTAGATAATAAAGGAAAATCTATACTTGTAGGTTTTTTGTTGTTGTTTTTGTTTTGTTTTTTTAAATTTTATTTTACTATGTTATGTTAATCACTATACATTGCATCATTAGTTTTTTTCTTTAAAAAAAAATATTGTTATGTTAATCACCATACATTACATCATTAGTTTTAGATATAGTGTACCATGATTTTAAGGATTTTTTAAGGATTTTATTTATTTATTTGAGGGAGAGAGAGCACAGAATGATAGTGAGAGGGAGAAGCAGACTCACCACTGAGCAGAGAGCCTGATGGAGGGCTAGATCCCAGGACCCTAAGATCATGACCTGAGCCCAAGGCAGATGCTTAACCAACTGAGCCACCCAGGTGCCCTGATACCAAAATATTTTTAAGTCAGAATGAATAGAATAGTTACACATACAACAGGTCATAGCCTCCCAGTAAAGTATGAGTCAGAAACTCCTCTTTCATATAAATCTATGGAGTGTTTTTCAATATGGGTTTATGGTAATCTCAATCTCTGCTCAAATATTATCAAGAATATTTAATAAGACAATCCAATAAGATCAAAATAAGTTCTGGGTAAATGGACACAATTAAAATAGTATTGCTACATTATTTTAAGTTCACTTCAGAAGAACGCTTTCAATATTATTTTTATGTAGATAATGTACATAATTACCATGAGACATAATCTCTATTGGGAACTTCAGTCAAGTCACATTTGACTAAACATTTAAATTTAATCTAAGACATATATATTGAGTGCCCAATGTGTACCATGTACTTTTCTAAGTGCTTGGGGTAAACAGTGAATGAAATAAATTTAAAAAATCTCTGCCTTATAATCTTGCATTCTAAATATACTAAAATATTTTCATCTAGATTTTTTTAACCTCAAATTCAATATAATTAAAATTATAATAATAATTAAAATCCAATTAGTCATCTTCAATAAAGGTATTACTGTTCTTATCTTTCATATTTTTGCCAACATGATAAGCATCTGAACTGAATTTCTAATCTTTTCTACACCTTCTTTTGCAATTAGTTTCCAATTCTGTCACTTATCATTTATAATTGTTTTCACATCCATCTTAGTAAATGGTGTTCCTTTTCCCTCTTATCCATTCCTTTGTTATATCAGTCATTAATTTATTGAATGAACATGTATTAAACATTTATATTATGTGTTAGATATCATGCCTGAACTATCACAATACTTTCCTAATGGACTTCCTTATCTCTGAAATCTTAACTAATCTATTGGACACATTATTGCAGGATAAGCTTTTTTCTTTTATTTTTATTTATTTTTTAAGGTAAGTTATTTCTTTTAAAACTAGTTTTATCAATGTCAGTTTTCTTTCCATCCATTATCAATGACACCCATGTGCCAGCAGGATAAAGTTCATAGTTGTTTAATGAAAGCAACATCTTGACATTTTCTTGTCCCAATGCCTGTTTTAACTTTATTACTTTCTTCTTATAGCAACCTTTATTCTAGTAGGATGGCCTCCTTTATCAGTCCTCATATACACCTTTCTGGTTTTTTCCTTTGCATTTTTTTTCTACTGTAAAAATGCTTTTCCTACTTCTCCCAAAACCAAGCTTAAACTCTACATCCTCCCTGAAGCCTTTCCTAACCACTTCAACAGTCTGAATTGTCCTTCTATTACATTTTAATTATCACTTAGAACCTTTACTTTATACTTAATCTTTAGATTTCTATTTGTAAACTTGCCTTCCAGTTTCATGCACATCTAATAGATAGATTACTATTGATTTATACTGTACCTTATTCCTAAATGAGATCGACTGACAAAGAATATACATCAGATGATAATCAAAATGAAATATTCAACGAGAAATTTGGCATTCATGTAAATACATGTTGAATAAAGGAGATAAGGTTAAAAATCTATATTTTAACAAGAATATATCAATCAATTGCCATAAATTTGTCTGTGAAATCCAAGCAGCCAAAAGAAAGAGAGTTTCATGATTAGTTACATGGTTCACAGTATCTGAATATAATAACAAATATTGTTGAGTATAACTACTCTGTTATTGAAACCAGAGGAATCATCCCTAGGTATTCTTATAGCACAGTATGTATGTGGTGAATATCCTCAATCATGTAAAATACAGGAATTAGTTACTTAAGGGCTTTTTTTTTTTTTTTTTCCACAAGAGTTGTTCAAACTAAGATAGTGAGACCTGGTCAAAAGAGATCTCAGTAAATAATATTACATTTGGATTACAGTGAATCTCTTTTACATATGCAGCTCCTACATAGCATGTATGGTCCTAATAAGAACTTTAGACTGCTATAGGAGTTAATAGAATACATATTACTCATAATTCTGTAATTTAAGGGATTTCCAATAAGAATTTGGTGGAGGTCAATTTATCCTACATGCTGTCAGTAGAATTTAACCATATGTAAAATGTGACAGTACTTTAATCTAAAAAAGGAACTCTTAATTGGAGAGAAATGGTGTGAATGAAATCCGTTTGAAATCCCATTGTGTGATGACTACATTTTGCAATAAATAGAGATATAATTTGAAATTAAATTTAAAACTTTATTAGAGTTTATTTTAAATAAAGTTTCAAAAATTGTAGTTTGGACAGATTCCTCATGGTTCCCCTCTCTGTTTACCTGGACGTGACATGAGTCTTCTTTAGTACTTGAATACCAATAACAGCAATACTTCATTTATTTTTTTTTTAAAGATTTCATTTATTTATTTGACACATAGAGACATAGCAAGAGAGGTAACACAAGCAGGGGGAGTGGGAGAGGGAGAAGCAGGCTTCCGGCCGAGCAGGGAGCCCGACGTGGGGCTCCATTCCAGGACTCTGGGATCATGACCAGAGCTGAAGGCAGACGCTTAATGACTGAGCCACCCAGGCACCCCTTAATAACAGCAATACTTCAGATCTAAAAGACTGAGTAGAAACTCAAGCATACTAACAAAATTGAGAATTGGAAGGAGATGAGAAATTTAAGTACTATATATTGTTTTGTTTGTCAAGTTGAGAACTATAGTAGCTATCAGCACTTTCAGAGTTTAGATAGCAGGAAAAAAACAAAACAAAAACTTAAAAGCAATTATTCTTTTCCAGCTGCAGGCAGGGTGGGGCAGGGAGGATATGATTAAAGAAAGTTGACCTGTAGGGAAAGTGAGAAAAGAAGGAAAACAGGAAACAAGCCTTAAAAGAAAAAAAGTAAAAAACAAAAAGCTTACAGACAGGTAGGAGATATAATTTAATAAAAAGTGTACCTATTAAAAGGAAAACATTTGATATGTGTTTTTTAAAAATATATGAAATTATAAGAAATTTACCAGAACCAAATTGTCTTAAGAAGTTTGAATGTAAATACTGTTCAAAGATAAAATAAACAAATACAAAAAGCAAACTAAAATCCTCGGTCAAGATATTAAATCATACACATTTAGAAACCGTTATAAAAAACATCAAATCAGACAAATGAAGTAACTTTTTAATTGCCAAAGGGGACAATACAATAAAAATATATAAACACAATGAACTTTATGCAACAAAGAAGCAATAAAATATATAAAGAAAGTTTTATAAAAAATGTAAAGACAAATTTAAAGCAAAATTATAATGAAAGGTTAGCAAACCACTGACTTTTTTTTTTTAAGATTTTATTTATTTATTTGACAGAGAGAGACACAGTGAGAGAGGGAACACAAGCAGGGGGAGCAGGAGAGGGAGAAGCAGACTCCCCGCGGAGCAGGGAGCCCTATGAGGGGCTGGATCCCAGGACCCTGGGCCGAAGGCAGACGCTTAATGACTGAGCCAACCAGGCACCCCTCCACTGACATTTTTTTCACATCAAAGAGAAAATTAGACAATCTTGACGATACACATATAAAGAAGGGTGGGGAGTGGGATGCTTATTTAAGATAGAATAGGGGTCCCTGGGTGGCTCAGTCAGTTAAGCGTGGGACTCCTACTTTCAGCTCAGGTCATGATCTCAAGCTTGTGAGATCAAGCCCCCAAGTCAGGCTCCCCGCTTAGAGGGGAGTCTGCTTCTCTCCCTCTCCCTTTGCCCCTCCCCCTGTTTGGGCAGGAACAGGCTCTCGCAGTCTCTCTCTCTCTCTCAAAAATAAATAAATAAAATTTTAAGATAGAATAGGTGTGTGTTCTACCTATTAGACAATTTAAAAAATAAATAACATTAAGCTGATTTTTTCTAAGTTAACTCAGAATGTCCCTCTGTCATAAGAGGAATGTGGAAAGGGCTGTGTCAAAATCACCTCATCAAATTGGTTTGTACCTAGAGATGTCTGAGGTGAGTCTGATATTTTGCCTTAGTATTTATAGGCAGTCTCTGTTTTTTCACATGGATTTGTGTCAGATTTTTTTCTTTATCCTTAAAATTCAATGTTTTTACTACAGTGTCTGGTAGTTTGTTAACAATAATTTTATTTAGATATTCATTCATTTTAATGAAGTATTCTTTCATATCTTCAGATACTTTCTCTGATTTACTTGCTAGTTCATTTCTGCAGTTACATCTGTTACTAATCTGATGGATCAACCTCATCCATCCTCCATGCAAATCATCTTATTTTTCATTAATTTGTCTCTTTTTCAGTGTCTTCAATTCCAGCAGTTTTCCACTTGGTTTTCTACATTATTTATCATGAGTTTTGCTGCTAGCAGCGTTGATATATTTGTCTTTTAAGCGAATTCTGAAACTCTCCAATTCCCCTTTTATCTCTTATTTTATAGAATTCATTAAAAATTTCCTTGAGAATTCAGCCGTACAAATGTATCTTCTTTTCCTAGGGTGTCTCCTTCAAAATTGTATTTTCTATCATTTGCATATTACAAATATTTGCATAGTCATATATATATATATATACATACACACACACATAGTCATATATATATGTATACACACACACATATATGTACATTTTTTCTCCTGTTAACATTTGTAATATTCACCAAATATTAGTTTAGATAGATTCCTCATGATTCCCCTCTCTGTTTACTTGGGTGTGATATGAGTCTTCTTTGTACTTACTATAAAGGAGTACTTGAATGCCAGTGATTTCTCAAGATCTGTTCAGCCATGCGATTGCTTACAGCAAGCATTAAATGACTGGGTTTGAAGGGAAGCAACAGATGGGAAAATTTGTCTCGTTATGCACTTTTTTTTTTCTGTGTTAAAATCTCTATATTATGGGACACCTTTGCTAAATTGACTGTATATCTCATTACTAGAGAAGAAGTTATCTTTTAGATGTATGTTTGTTCATCGTTTTAGGGTGTGTCAGCCTCTAATGGGAGGTTAAGTTTGGAAGGGCTCATAATTTGTAGGATTTGCATTTGGTTTCCCACCCTGAAATACAAGTATAATATAAGAGAAATATAGAGACACAAGGTTGCAATATGACACCAACTTTAAAAATAAGGATGAATTAAAGTTGGAAAGCAATCCATTAAAAATAATTAGCATTAATCACAAAAAATGTAACATTATAAAGCAATGGCAAAAGGCTTGATTTTGCAATATATGTATATATAATAAAACAGTTAAAAAATATGGAGTCAAGGTGTATCAATGGCACTGGGAGTCAGGGGAGAGTAAAGAAATCCATTTTTTTAGGAGATCAGCCTTATCGGTTCTAGTAAAACCCTAGTGGAGCAGGTGTCCAGTAGAGGGTTCCTTGCTTATACATCTTTGGTACAAGCAAAGTACCACAATAAAATTTCTGCTTAACTAGATTTAAGACCTCCAGGCTTGCCTTTTCAAGTTAAACTTTAAATTTAAAATAAATATTTTTTTATTTTTTTATTATGTTAATCACCATACAATACACCATTAGTTTTTGGTGTAGCATTCCATGATTCATTGTTTGCATATAACACCCAGTGCTTGTTGCAATACGTGCCCTCTTTAATACCCATCACCAGGCTAACCCATCCTCCTACCCCCCTCCCCTCTAGAACCCTCAGTTTGTTTCTCAGAGTCCATAGTCCCTCATGGTTCATCTCCCCCTCCGATTTCTGCCCCCTTCATTTTTCCCTTCCTACTGTCTTCTTTTTTTTTTAACACATAACATATTATTTTTTTCAGAGGTACAGGTCTGTGATTCAACAGTCTTACACAATTCACAACACTCACCATAGCATATACCCTCCCCAATGTCTGTCACCCAGCCACCCCATCCCTCACTCCCCCATCACTCCAGCAACCCTCAGTTTGTTTCCTGAGATTAAAAATTGCTCATATCGGTGAGATCATATGATACATGTCTTTCTCTGATTGACTTATTTCGCTCAGCATAATAACCTCCAGTTCCATCCATGTTGTTGCAAATGGCAAGATTTCATTCCTTTTGATGGCTGCATAATATTCCATTGTGTATATAT
The DNA here is from genome assembly GCF_029215605.1 of Mirounga angustirostris. Taxonomy (NCBI): domain Eukaryota; kingdom Metazoa; phylum Chordata; class Mammalia; order Carnivora; family Phocidae; genus Mirounga; species Mirounga angustirostris. Next base: position 49,741,253 of record NW_026991709.1, on the reverse strand, counting down.
ACCACATCTTCTTCTTTTTTTTTTTTTTTTCACATCTTCTTTATCCATTCATCTGTCAATGGACATCTTGGCTCTTTCCACAGTTTGACTATTGTGGACATTGCAGCTATAAACATCGGGGTGCACGTACCCCTTTGGATCACTACATTTGTACCTTTGGGGTGAATACCCAGTAATGTAATTGCTGGGTCATAGGGTAGCTCTATTTTCAACTTTTTGAGGAACCGCCATACTGTTTTCCAGAGTGGTGCACCAGCTTGCATTCCTACCAACAGTGTAGGAGGGTTCCCCTTTCTCTGCATCCCCGCCAACATCTGTCATTTCCTGACTTGTTAATTTTAGCCATTCTGACTGGTGTGAGGTGATATCTCACTAAGGTTTTGATTTGTATTTCCCTGATGCCGAGCAATGTTGAGCACTTTTTCATGTGTTTGTTGGCCATTTGGATGTCTTCTTTGTCTGTTCATGTCTTCTGCCCATTTCTTGATTGGATCATTTGTTCTTTGGGTGTTGAGTTTGATAAGTTCTTTATAGAGTTTGCATACTAGCCCTTTATCTGATATGATTTTTGGAAATATCTTCCCCCAATCTGTTGGTTGTCTTTTGGTTTTGTTGACTGTTTCCTTTGCTGTGCAAAAGCTTTTTATCTTGATGAAGTCCCAATAGTTCATTTTTGCCCTTGCTTCCCTTGCCTTTGGCAATGTTTTTAGGAAGAAGTTGCTGTAGCTGAGGTCGAAGAGGTTGCTGCCTGTGATCTCCTTTAGGATTTTGATGGACTCCTGTCTCACATTGAGCTCTATCATCCATTTGGAGTCTATTTTTGTGTGTGGTGTAAGGAAATGGTCCAGTTTCATCCTTCTGCATTTGGCTATCCAATTTTCCCAACACCATTTGTTGAAGAGACTGTCTTTTTTCCATTGGACATTCTTTCCTGCTTTGTGGAAGATTAGTTGACCATAGAGTTGAGGGTCCATTTCTTGGCTCTCTATTCTGTTGCATTGATCTATGTGTCTGTTTTTGTCCCAGTACCATGCTGTCTTGATGATGACAGCTGTATAATAGAGCTTGAAGTGCAGAACTGTGACACCACCAGCTTTGCTTTTCTTTTTCAACATTCCTCTGGCTATGCAGGGTCTTCTCTGGTTCCATACAAATTTTAGGATTGTTTGTTCCATTTCTTTGAAAAAAGTGGATGGTATTTTGATGGGGATTGCATTAAATGTGTAGATTGCTCTAGATAGCATTGACATCTTCACAATATTTGTTCTTCCAGTCCATGAGCATGGAATGTTTTTCCATTTCTTTGTGTCTTCCTTAATTTCTTTCATGAGTATTTTATAGTTTTCTGAGTACAGATTCTTTGCCTCTTGGTTAGATTTATTCCTAGGTATCTTATGGTTTTGGGTGCAATTGTAAATGGGATCGACTCCTTAATTTCTCTTTCTTTTGTCTTGTTGTTGGTGTATAGGAATGCCACTGACTTCTGTGCATTGATTTTATATCCTGCCACTTTACTGAATTCCTGTATGAGTTCTAGCAGTTTTGGGGTGGAGTCTTTTGGGTTTTCCACATAAAATATCATATAATCTGCAAAGAGTGAGAGTTTGACTTCTTCTTTGCCGATTCAGATGCCTTTTATTTCTTTCTGTTGTCCGATTGCTGTGGCTAGGACTTCTAGTACTATGTTGAATAGCAGTGGTGATGGTGGACATCCCTGCCGTGTTCCTGACCTTCGGGGGAAAGCTCTCAGTTTTTCCCCATTGAGAATGATATTCGCTGTGGATTTTTCATAGATGGCTTTTATGCTATTGAGGTATGTACCCTCTATGCCTATACTCTGAAGAGTTTTGATCAAGAAAGGATGCTGTACTTTGTCAAATGCTTTTTCTGCATCTATGGAGAGGATCATATGGTTCTTGTTCTTTCTTTGATTAATGTATTGTATAATTGATTGATTTGTGGTTGTTGAACCAACCTTGCAGCCCAGGGATAAATCCCACTTGGTCATGCTGAATAATCCTTTTAATGTACTGTTGGATCCTATTGGCTAGTATTTTGGTGAGAACTTTTGCATCCATGTTCATCAAGGATATTGGTCTGTAATTCTCCTTTTTGATGGGGTCTTTGTCTGGTTTGGGGATCAAGGTAATGGTGGCCTCATAAAACGAGTTTGAAAGTTTTCCTTCCATCTCTATTTTTTGCAACAGTCAGAAGAATAGGTATTAATTCTTCTTGAGATGTTTGCTAGAATTCCCCTGGGAGGCCATCTGGCCCTGGGTTCTTGTTTTTTGGGAGATTTTTGATGAATTCTTCAATTTCTGTACTGGTTATAGGTCTGTTCAGGTTTTCTATTTCTTCCTGGTTCAGTTTTGGTAGTTAATACAGCTCTAGGAATGCATCCATTTCTTCTAGATTATCTAATTTTCTGGCATATAGTTGTTCATAATATGTTCATATTATTGTTTGTATTTCTTTGGTGTTGGTTGTGATCTCTCTTCTTTCATTCATGATTTTTATTTGGGTCATTTCTCTTTTCTTTTTGATAAGCCTGGCCAGGGGTTTATGAATCTTGTTAATTCTTACAAAGAACCAGCTCCTAGTTTCGTTGATCTGTTCTACTGTTCTTTTGGTTTCTATTTCATTGATTTCTGCTCTGATCTTTACTATTTCTCTTCTCCTGCTGGGTTTAGGCTTTATTTGCTATTCTTTCTCCAGCTCCTTTAGGTGTACAGTTAGGTTGTGTATTTGAGAACTTTCTTATTTCTTGAGAAAGGCTTGTATTGCTATATACTTTCCTCTTAGGCCTGCCTTTGCTACATCCCAAAGATTTTGAATAGTTGTGTTTTCATTTTCATTGGTTTCCATGAATTTTTTTAATTCTTCTTTAATTTCCTGGTTGACCCATTCATTCTTTAGTAGGATGCTCTTTAGCCTCCATGTATTTGAGTTCTTTCCGACTTTTCTCTTGTGATTGAGTTCTAGTTTCAAAGCATTGTCTCTGAAAATATGCAAGGAATGATCCCAATCTTTTGGTACTGGTTGAGATCTGATTTATGACCTAGGATGTGATCAATTCTGGAGAATGTTTCAGGGGCACTAGAGTGAATGTGTATTCTGTTGCTTTGGGATGGAATGTTCTGAATATGTCTGTGAAGTCCATTTGGTCCATTGTGTCATTTAAAGTCTTTATTTCCTTGTTGCTCTTTTGCTTAGATGATCTGTCCATTTCAGTGAGGGGGGTGTTAAATTCCCCTACTATTATTGTATTGTTGTTGATGTGTTTCTTTGCTTTTGTCATTAATTGGCTTATATAATTGGCTGCTCCCATGTAAGGGGCAAAAGATATTTACAATTGTTAGATCTTCTTGTTGGATAGACCCTTTAAGTAGGATATAGTGTCCTTCCTCATCTCTTATTACAGTCTTTGGTTTAAAATCTAATTTGTCTGATATAAGGATTGCCACCCCAGCTTTCTTTTGGTGTCCTTTAGCATGGTAAATGGTTTTCCAGCCACTTCACTTTCAATCTGGGGGTGTCTTTGGGTCTAAAATGAGTCTCTTGCAGACAGCATATCAATGGGTCTTGTTTTTTTTTATCCAATCTGATACCCTGTGTCTTTTGATTGGGGCATTTAGCCCATTTACATTCAGGGTAACTATTGAAAGATAGGAATTTAGTGCCATTGTATAGCCTGTAAGGTGACTGTTACTGTATATTGTCTGTGTTCCTTTCTGGTCTATGTTGCTTTAGGCTCTCTCTTTGCTTAGAGGACCCCTTTCAATATTTCTTGTAGGGCTGGTTTCATGTTTGCGACTTCCTTTAGTTTTTGTTTTTCCTGGAAGCTTTTGATCTCTCCTTCTATTTTCAATGACAGCCTAGCTGGATATAGTATTCTTGGCTGCATATTTTTCTCATTTAGTGCTCTGAATATATCCTGCCAGTCCTTTCTGGCCTGCCAGGTCTCTGTGGATAGGTCTGTTGCCAATCTAATGTTTCTACCATTTTAGGTTACATATCTCTTGTCCTGAGCTGCTTTCAGGATTTTCTCTTTGTCTGAGACTCGTAAGTTTTACTATCAGATGTTGGGGTGTTGACCTATTTTTATTGATTCTCTGTGCTTCCTGGATTTTGATGCCTGTTTCCTTCCCCAAATTAGGGAAGTTCTCTACTATAATTTGCTCCAATATACCTTGTGCCCCTCTCTGCCTTTCTTCTTTTTCTGGGATCCCAATTATTCTAATATTGTTTTGTCTTATGGTATCACTTATCTCTCGAATTCTGCCCTCATGATCAAGTAGTTGTTTATCTCTCTTTTTCTCAGCTTCCTTATTTTCCATCATTTGGTCTTCTTTATCACTAATTCTGTCTTCTGCCTCATTTATCCTAGCAGTTAGACCCTCTATTTTTTATTGCACCTCTAATAGTCTTTTTGATTTTGACTTGGTTAGATTTTAGTTCTTTTATTTCTCCAGAAAGGGCTTCTCTAATATCTTCCATGCTTTTTTCAATCCTAGCCTGTATCTTTATAATCATCATTCTGAACTCTAGTTCCGACATCTTACTAATGTCCTTATTGATTAGGTCCCTGGCAGTGGGTACTGCCTCTTGTTCTTTTTGTTGAGGTGATTTTTTCCATCTTGTCATTTTGTCTAGAGGAGAGTAGATGGATGGGAGAACAAAATGCTAACAGGGTAACAGTGACCCCAGAAAAATATACACTAAACAAATCAGAAGAGACATGAAACCGGGGAAAAAGAAATGGAAAGAAAGAAAAAAGGAAAAATAGAAAAAGATTAAAAAAAAAAAAAAAAAAACAGAATATGATCAAATATGATCAGGCTGGTGCACCGATAAGTGCCACACACTAGACTTTGGGCGTATTTTGGTTGTTAGAAGAAAGTGCCTCCTAAAATTTTAAAGAAAGAAAAACTTATATATGAACAAAAATAAGGGTAAATATGATGAGGGAATGGAATATGATTGTAAAGATGAAAATTATAGAAGATTTTATAAAAGAAACTGATAAGATAAATAGTTGGTTGAAAAAAGAAAGAAGAGAAATTAAAAAAAGGGGGGGGAGAGAATGTGATCCAGTGTGAGACTAAAAAAAACAAAGCCATACACTAGAGACTTAGGGTATATTTTGGTCTGTTAGAAGAAACTGTATCCCAAAATTTTAAAGACAGAACAACTTATATATATACCAAAAATAAGATTAACTAGTATGAAGGAATAGAATATGAGTCTAAAATTGAAAAATAAAAAAGATTTTTAAAAAAGGGATTGATAAAATGTTGGTTGAAAATGGGAAAAAGAAAAATTAAAAAAAAAAAGAATAAAGAAAATTAAAAAATTAACTTTGAAAGACTAAAGAATTAGGGGGGAAAAAGCCATGGATTCTATGTGCAGTATTCCCCTAGTGCTGGAGTTCTGCCATTCTCATTGATCGGTAAACTTGTTCTTGGCTGGCAGTTCTTGCTGATCTTCTGGAGGAGGGTCCTGTTGTTGTGGTTCCCAAATGTCTTTGCTGGAGGTGGAATTGCCCCACCTGAGCCGGTCTGGGCTAAGTAATCTGCTCGGGTTTGCTCTCCGGGGCTTTTGTTCCCTGTGAGCTTTCCGTCCAGCTTTGGAGGCAGAGAGTGAAAATGGCAGCCTCCCAATCTCCACCCCAGAGGAGCCGAGAGCTCGCGCCCAGCTCCTCAGTGCACCCCCAGAGTAAAGCAGCAGTCACTCCCGTCTCCCTGGTCTCCGGCTGCACTCCATGCTCACCCGTTCTGTGACCGAGCATTTCTATTTCTGGCACCCGACCCCGTTTGGAGTCTCCAAACCCAGCAGATCCCTGTGGTGCACTCCCGTTCCACCCTCCTGGGGGAGGAAGGGGACTCTCCCCATATCTGCTGCTTGTTGGGTCCCAGCTGGAAGAGCAGTGGCCCAACTGTGCGGCAGATCACAGTTTATGGCAACCCCGAGCTGAGAGCCCACTCCTCAGCTCCATCTCTGCAGCCAGCTTCCCTGCTCCAATACCTGGGAGCTCTGCTGCACTCAGGCACCCCCGGTCTTTCTGTGACCCCAAGGGTCCTGAGACCACACTGTCCCAGAGAGGGCTCCACCCCCTGCTTAGCCACTTGAGCGATGTCCCTCAGTGGAGCCAACTTCTAAAAGTTCTGATTTTGTGTTCTGTTGCTTTATCACTTGCCAGTAGCGGCCAATGGAGGCCCTCTCCCCCACCGTCTATCCTCTCGTATATCACCTTGGATTCACTTCTCTGTACGTCCTACCTTCCAGAAAGTGGTCCCTTTTCTGTTCAGAGAGTTGCTGCTATTCTTTTCTTTGATCTCTTGTTGAGTTCATAGGTGTTCAGAATGGTTTGATCCTATCTAGCTGAAATCCTGGGACCAGACGAAATTTAGGTCTCCTTCTCCTCCACCATCTTGCTCCTCTTCTCAAGTTAAACTTTTAAAATGTTCCTGCTCTCTACAAGTCACAGCAGACTGAAGCAATCAAAGTGCTAATGCTATTTACCTCAAGTATGATCCCCAAATATTTCTTCAATAACTCTACTGATCATGGATTGTTCAGTGTATACACTGGCAATAATTCTGTCATCTGCACAGTGTCAATTATTTTGATCTAAAGTAACTTATTTGAAACTTTTATGATACGGCCCATGGTCATAGAGGAGATTTTCTTTAGTTTGAAGATATTCCTATTATCAGTCTTTTAAGGTAGCTAATTACCACTGTCATTTTTTGATTATATAGGACAAAATATTGTCCCATGAATGTATGTTGAATAATGTATGAGTGGATCAATGGATAGCAATATAGTTGTCTTTTCCTACTTACAATATAAGACTACCCAATTAAACAATAGAAACATAGCTACATATAAACAATAAAAAATAATTCCAATTCATCTATGTAAAATTTTATTAAAATAGAAACAACCTCTGTACCATCTTATGGGATCAATAAATTTTGCACTTATATGGATGCTGATTCTAGCTTGCTTGCTCTCCAACCTGTGAGTGGATGTGAAAAGGAGATGGACCCAGGAAACCTGCGAAGTAGCATTTTTTCCCTAGAAAGGAAAATGGACACATGAAGAGAGCAATGAAGATATAAAACATAAACCTCAAGGATTGTAAGATTGGCAATTTAGTAGCAATGCATGTTTCTAATTCATTCCTGCCAGGTAAAACAGACTTCCAATTATCAAAACTGACTCCAGAAGAGAAAACCTAAACAAATCAATAACGATGGAAGAGATTAATAATGAAGGAAATAACGATGGAAGTTATTAATAATGAAGGAAAGAAGGAAGGAAGGAGAGAAGGAAGTAAAGAGAACTACTTTCAAAAGAACCAGGCCCAGATGGCTTTACAGTGGATTTACAAGCAGCCTAACTCCAAAACATTTGGCATTTCTCTAAGTAAAGCATGTGAGTGCTTTTATAATGTAACCATATTAGGAACAGCCAAACATTTAGAAATGTTTTTCCCCTCTGGGTCAGGACTAATATGAATTCTTAAATTTTAGTGAGACAAAAAGTTTCAGAATACCAGGGAATAGTTCTACTGTTTTTTTATTCACTATCCATGAGTGCTAAGCAGCCTTCAGATATTAGTCACACAGATTTGAGCCTTCTGCCAAAAGTAAGGTTTCTTTAAATGTACAGAAAATACTGAGGTGATATGGCTCACTTGGCCAGTCAGTAGGCAGACATTGAAGAGTTTGAATTCTACCATAGCCATGCTAGAAGGTACTTCCAGGTGGCTACTTAGGTGGGGAGAAAAGTGACCCCTTCTATTATTTCCTGTGGAGCAGACTTAGAGTACTGCAATGGCATCTGGTCATAAAGCTTTTCAACTGAGGGCAAGTTTATCTTCTCTAACAGAATTTTAGATGGCAAGTCATCCTGACCTCCAAAGAGACTTTGTGCAAAGATTCCATAGACCATACATTTTCTGTTTCCTTGGTAAAGCTCATCTTTTGGAAAAGGGTCACAGAGTTCCTACTGTAATATCCTTAAGCAAAACAGACATTTTAAAACTCATCTGCTTCTCAAAAGAAAGAAAAGAAATATAATGTAGAGGACTTTGGGGGCTTGCTGAGGTCTCCCAGCACTGACACTAAGCCCCTTCTCCATCCCTATTGCCCCCCTCTCAATTCCCCCTTTGTGTTATGCTCACTAAGCCCCTTCTCCATCCCTATTGCCCCCCTCTCAATTCCCCCTTTGTGTTATGCTCACTAAGCCCCTTCTCCATCCCTATTGGCCCCCTCTCAATTCCCCCTTTGTGTTATGCTCACTAAGCCCCTTCTCCATCCCTATTGCCCCCCTCTAAATGCCCCCTTTGTGTTATGCTCCTGGGGGAAGTACACTCACAATTCCTCCAAATGTAAAAGCATTTTACATGGTTTTCTCTATGTCTTAATCTTGGGCTAGCACTTGTTGCTTCCTTATCCATCTAGTCAACCTTCCAAACCTACCTCAAAAGTCATATCTTCCGGGAAGCCTGCTCTGTCCAGACAGCTAATTGAGCAGGCCCTCCTCTGTGGTGTCATTGTGACTTATATCTATTTATATATTATACTTTTCACTGCATTATAATTATTTTCCTCTCTTATATTACCTCTTGGGAAGAATCTCTGTAGTACTTACATCTGTCATCTCCAATACACCTAGCAAAATGCAGAATAAATTATGGATATTCAATAATTCGACTGAATTTAGTTAAATATCTTAGCACCTGCTGGGGTATAAGCAGGCAAAATAGAAAAAATTCCCTAACATAGGTCAATGAAAATTTTTGTTTGTTGTTATTTTTACCATATCATACATTAATCTGAATGAAACAAATACAAAAGTACTTGTTTTTATTAAACAAGCATTATATAGAAAGGAAAAAAAAAAAAAAGAAAGATGACCATTTGTTGAGCCTACTATGATTATGGTACTTACCATATTCCAAACAAAGTATGACATAGGTGACATGCTAAAATTAAATATTTTCACTGTAATCATGCCAAAGAGAAGGAATGGGGCTTAATTTATAAAGGTAGAAACCGATAATTAGAGAGATATTTGTTCACAGTCACTTTGGAATTTTGTCTAATATGTTACTATTTGCCTTTCATCACCCTTGTTTTGTTCATGTCATAATTTTGAAAACAAATTTTGTTATGTTTTTATTGTTTTTTGAAAACAAAAGTTTGTATAGTTTGGGACAAATTTAACTTGGAATATGTATTTTTTTTTTAAGATTTTATTTATTTGACAGAGAGAGACACAGCGAGAGAGGGAACACAAGCAGGGGGAGTGGGAGAGGGAGGAGCAGGCTTCCCACTGAGCAGGGAGCCCAATGCGGGGCTCCATCCCAGGACCCTGGGATCATGACCTGAGCCGAAGGCAGACACCCAATGACTGAGCCACCCAGGCACCCCGGAATATGTATTTTTTGAAAATGAAAAATACCAGGCACCTGGGTGGCTCAGATGGTTAAGCGTCTGCCTTCAGCTCAGGTCATGATCCCAGGGTCCTGGGATCGAGTCCCGCATAGGGCTCCCTGCTCCTTGGGGAGCCTGCTTCTCCCTCTGACTCTCTCTGTTTCTCATGAATAAATAAAATCTTAAAAAAATGAAAAATATCATGATTATGAATTTTAAAACTCATCATCATTCATTCAGCGTGTCCCCTTCTGGTGAACACTTAATTTTCATTCACTATTGAAAAGATTGTTATAACAACAATGGTTCTTGGTATACATCTTGTGCAAGTCAGCATTTCTTTGGACTACATTCCTAAAAGACTTGTGGTTTTATGTGTGCTCTAAAGTTTTCATACCTGTATTACATATCTGTGGCTGCTATAGATTATAATTTTCCAGCATCATGGAAAGGAATGACACTTTCTTTTTTTTTTTAATATCTCAGCATGTGTTGTACTTTACCTTTACAATGATTACATTTCTCTTCAACGTCTTTTATCCTGAGTATTTAGCAGCACATAGGAAAATGTATGGGTAGTGAAAAAATTAAGGAGCTTGGTTTTACTCCAAACACTGTATAAAGTATGTGTTTTTTGTCATGTCTGTTCATCTGGTCTAGTTTTGTTATGTTTTTATTGTTTTTTTTTTTCCCACTGAAATCTCTAAATGTGATTTTTTTGTTGTTGAGGAACAAAGTTCAGTTTAAAAAAAAGCAAAGAGAAGAACAAAACACAGCAAACACTTCTCACTCACCTAAAGAACTGCATATGCTTAATAGGTGATTATGGTTATAATCAAAAAGTAGAGCAATAGATCAATGAATGGAAGAAAGAAGCAAGAGGAAATTTTTTCATATCCTTCCATTCAACAGATACTTTCTGTTCTCCTTCTGCTGTGTTAGGAGGAGTTAAAGGCCTTGTGCTCAATGGAAGGTGGGCAGAATCCCAGGGGAGGAAGGATCCAGGAATCACCTAGGGCTTGACACTCGTGATATTTTTACTGTTAGAAACTTCCTGGTTCTGTGATTTACTAATTCTTGAGGAAGTGGAGACTCCCTGAAGCTGTCTGTATCAGCAACATCTTTTGAAAAATAATATTAAGTTTCAGCGGTAAAGTTTTAAAACACTCGACTTCTTTCTCTGCTTGAACTTCTCGCCCCCTCCCCCTGTCATATCTTTTAAAACAAATTTCCTGTCAAGTTACAGTTTACTTGATATTCATTTTAACAAGTATATAGGCCTGTGACTAATCCAGAGATAATTATAATGCCAATCCTATTGACAAAATCGAAATACTGAAATGGAAAAGTGTACATTTCCACTTTTTTTTTCCCAATAATATTAACCTGTCACTTCAGTGCTGTATCAAGAATTCCTTGGCTTCTTTCCTTAAATCAAATTTGCCCAAAGCCCTGAGAAATCACATTTTCATAAGCAACTTAGGCTACATCCACAAGCTCCAGGAGTGAGATTACCACATTGCTCCCATCAAAAACTTCACTTATGTGATATTAAGAACTTTGAAAACTGACTTATACTTCTCTACTAAACTCATCTTCAGGATTGAGGGGGATTCTTAATTAGCTTCTTATGTTCTCGTTAACGTGCTAACCGGTTGAGTTTCCATTTCAAAGGCAACATGATGGAAATGTGCATGTTTCTCATTTAAGAACTTCCACACTCATATTTGCACAATAATTTTGTGTGAAAACTCAGCATCATGGAAAGTATAGCAACTGTGAGAGCTATAAACATAAAGAAGAATTTGCAAAAGAGAAAAAAAACATTCATGAGGCAATTTGCACCTTGTTACCTAATTTGAATTTTAATAGGCAGATTCCTACAATAGTCACATGCTGGAAGGAAACATTGATTGAAAAGAGCCCAAGAAGATATTACCAGATAATTACCATACAATTTAAAATGCACATTCCATTGTTCATACATAGTGCTTTTTTTTTTAAATCAGTACATCATAGAACATTCAGAGGTTAGAGCAGAAATGCAATATCAAATGCAAAGTAAAATTATAAATCTCTGGATAATGAACTTTTTCTTTTCCATTATATAGCAGTAAGGCTAGGGAAACAGTCCTCAATGATCAAGGCAAATGCTGTGCCACTAAATATTACATCAAATGCTAAATTGAAAATAGTTTGTATAATGTCATACCTCATGGAGCTGTGCACTAGCCATGAAAAAACACTGAGGGAAGGAGAAATAGTGAAGGCAGTACAGAAGAGAGAGAAGGAGAGACGTGCACAGTTAAAGCTCTTTCAAGTTTGTGATTGACAAGGGCATTAACAAATACCCTAAAGTCAATGCGCTTAGCAAATGGAGGGCCCATAAGCAAAAAAATCTTCTGAATACACAGGAGGAGTACTGTTGCCTAAACAAACCTAAAAGCAAACTAAAAATATATTTCTTTGGTTTCCTGTGGTGAGTTCTGCCTAATGTATCAAGAGAACTGTGTAGCTTACCTGCCATGTTATTATGAACAATGCATACACAACATGCACACACCCTCCATGTATTACTTTTAATCAGAATGGAATCCTAGATGCCTGAACCTGGATCTCCAAAGAAGCTGTGGATAAAAAACAACTTCCCTTTTACTAGAAAGGCCTCAGCAGATAAATAATATGAGAATTTTGATTAAAACACCTGTTGAAAGCAGAAGGCTTTGTAACTGTTATTTTAGGAAGCTAGCTGCAGATAGCACATAAGGAGAGTATTTTAGTCTTAGCTTGAATGTTTCTCTCTTAATAGTTATTTATATTAAATGTCTGCATTATATAGAATATATAGTACATATAATATATATTTGTGTATATATTAAGCATAAATGCTTTGTATTGTTGGTAATGCTTGTTTATTTCTGGGCTTCCAGAGGTTTAATCTAAATGAACTGCCTACACTGAGAAGGGAAGAGGATGTTTATGTAGCAGCCACGAAGCCCCACTTACCAACGCAATGAGGGAAAGAGATAGCCTGATTAGCCTGAAGCCACAGATTTGTCATCTTCTCAAACCTCCATCACCTCCTTTTCTTCCTTGTGTCCTTCTACATCCCCATATCCCCCTTTCTGTGACAAAAACAAACAAACAAAAAGAAATGTTACTTAAACATACGGAACTGCTTCTGTTGATTTAAACAATTGAAGGGCTTCCAATCCTTTTCAGAACCATAGTGTAATTTATAAATACATTCTACCCACTTCTGCCAGCTGGTAATTAAAAGTATGCACATAAACAGTAGCTACTGATTCATTAGGATTTTATTCGGAAAGTGCAACTTCTAAACAGTTGACCACACCATATCCAGGGAATTGGTGATTCCAGACTAAATTTACTGAGAGATGTCAGATTTCTGAATTCACCTGGACCTACCCAGTGACTGCCTAAACTCTCTCAGAAAAAATATATAAATCCAATATTTGAAATGATTTATCATTTTATAATAAGATTTAAGTATTAAAATTAATGTATTAATTTAAATAGTTGTGAACAGTAATAGAAGAAAAAAACAAATTAAAGATAACCTTTCCTTATCAACTCAACAAAAAATATTTTTGCTATCAAACAACAAAAAATAGATTGCCCAAATCATACCCATGTTTAGTTATGTATGGGGGGAAAAGGAGAAAAAAATAAAAATACAAATATCAAATAATCTAAGGGAATTTGTAGAATTTGTGGGATCAGTGTTAAGCAAATTTATTTTTATCTCTATTTTCTGGAGATTTCATACAGCTTTTACTCTGCTTGGCCAATAAATAGATAGTATTTAAAAATATTGTAAGTCAGATTATCTTGTCAGTTACATGTAAGGAGGGGAAAGGAAAATGTATACTTCAAAACCATGCTTCGAATGAAAAGACAAATTTGGATATGTGCATGTAGTAGTTTGTATTGTATTGTATTGAGTTTTAACTATTGTGTCTTGTGAAATTTGTATTTTTAAGGGCTAGGTTTTCACCTTTGCTCAGTTTTGCTAAAAGATTATGAAATATAAATAAGTGCTGTCACTTTTTCTACAGCCTTTATTTAGTTTTCTTTTTCTCAACAATTTTACCTGTAAGTACATAACAGTGGTTGAGTCACATGAAATCAGTGTTCGTTTGGAGTTCCACACCATGCAAGAGTAGCCCCTGATGACCTGCATCTTTGAGTAGTGTGAAGGATGCAATGCACCGTCCTCTGTGAATGTTTTTGAAAGTTTCTGAAACAAGAGTGTTTGTATTTTCTACTCTGGTTAGATTGTTATGTCAGGTTTGTGAATGATGTGTCTTCAAATATACATTTTTCAAAAGGAGAGTGCATAGTTACCAAGGGTAAGGCTGAACAGAAACAGTAGCTTTGGCATATCCAGTTCAGCTCTGTTCCAGAATAAAGCTTTGAAAGCCCAATTGAAAGGATTTGTAACTATTCTATTTTATTATTTTACTATTAAATACTGACTCATCTTTAGTCAGTACCCTCTCCTGCTGTAAGAAAAGTAATTTCATACTGTTTACCTGTTTCTCTATTCTCCTTACAGAAATATTTTCATCTATTTAACAAGCATTTGTTGATGGGTTACTATGTGCAGGACACTCTGCTTCCTACCAGAAAATAAAAATTAGACAATAAAAAATTTTCAGAAATCAGTGTTATAATCCTTTCCCAAAAGACTAAAGTAAAAGCCAAGATTTTACAAAGTGTTTTCATAGAGAAGCAGGTTTTGTTTAAATAGAATATTAATTTTACAGATAAAAACCGTGAGAGGAGAAATAGTATCTGTCAGCTGTGGTAAGGAAGTCTTCCTGAAAGCAATAGCCTTTGTTTCTAGGCCTTTCTTTGGTAAAGTTTGTACAACAGCAAATCGGTTACAGCAAATCTGTACAGCACCTAGCATACAAGGTGTACTTTTCTCTTTATTTATGCCCAACTATGTTCCCATGCATCACCAGAACCAAGTAGGTAGTTGTGATGGTTTATGTTATGTATCAACTTGACTTGGTTACAGGTGCCCTGATATTTAGACAAACATTTTTCTGGGAGTTTCTATGAGGGTGTTTTGGGATAAGATTAACATTTAAATTGGTAGACTGAATAAAGATTGCTCTCCCTAATGTGAGTGTGGATCATCTGATCAGTGGAAGGCCTGCATAAAACAAAAATGTTGAATCTCCCACCCCCACCCCAAGTAAGAGAGAATCTTTCCTGCATGTCTGGCTTCAGACTGTCACGTGGGCTCCTTACTGCTTTGGACTCAAACTGAAACATCAGCTGTTTCTGGGTCATGAGCCTGCAGCCTTTAGACTGGGACCACATCAGCTCTCCTAGTTGTCAGGCTCAGACTGGAGCTATACCATCAGCTTTCCTGGGTCTCCAGTTTACAGACTCACTCTGCAGATCTTGGGACTTAGCTGCTTTGTAATCATGTGACCTTATTCCTTACAGTAAATTTCTTTATGTATGTAAACATCCTATTGGTCCTATTTGCTCTGGAGAACCCTAATACAGTAGCCAAGCAATTTTCTTCATTCTAATTATCATTCACACCTGAAGACATTGCCTAAGCCAATTAACCCTTGATGTGACGTGAGGGAAGTAGTTATACCTGGATGCTAAATTCCTTCCATTCCAAATCTCTGATTTGACTGTCTAATAATGTTTTCTTTTTTCAAGGATCTATGTGGAGAAAGATAAAATACTCTTCATATTTTTGGCACTCTTCTGTATGTAAAAGATTCTTAGCTCCAGAATGAATCTATATAATACATTTTTTCACGCATGTATTCAACAATGTTCTGAACACCTAGTATGTTCTAGGAACCTTCTAAACAAAACAGTGTGGCAGTTGGTAGGGACAATGTTTACTGAGAAAAGACAATGAAAGACTTAATGTGATTAATTAACAATTGAAAGCTAAATATGAAAGCTAGAGAGCTTCCTTAGTAACAAGAACAATGAGGAGTCTGAGGTTTTACCATACTTGTAAGATAATATTCTGCCACAATTTCATGGAAGTTGATGGGAGCTATGAGATGCCTGGGTCAAAAACAAAGAATGGTGTCTTACAACAATAGAACAAATGAGATGTGATGATGGAAGCGAGGGTTGGAGTCATGTGCTATGGGAAGGACTCAACCCCCCATTTTTGGCTTTGAAAACGGAAGAAGGAAGCCAAGCAGTGTGGGAAGCCGCTAGAGGCTGGAAAAATGAGGAAACTGATGCAGTGGCTACAGGAAGGTAGAAGTGGAGCAACCCTATTTTCCCGTAAGAGTCAGAACAAGAGTCCTCTGCTGGCAGGAAGGCCTGGGGTGGGCTTCAAGGATGGGGAAGGGGCAGCAGCAGGTGACAAAGCAACCCCAAGTTTGCGACAGTGGTAAAGTGTCTTAGAAATGACAAACCTGCCGGTTAGCAATTTCGTCATGAATTCAGAAGTCTCTAAAATCTGTATCTGGTGCATCTTCAACTAGTCATCATTTGTCTCCGTTATAATGATGACTGAACATTTACTTAAGAACTTCAGGGTCGGGGCGCCTGGGTGGCTCAGTTGGTTAAGCGACTGCCTTCGGCTCAGGTCATGATCCTGGAGTCCCCAGGATCGAGTCCCACATCGGGCTCCCTGCTCTGCAGGGAGTCTGCTTCTCCCTCTCCCACTCCCCCCTCTTGTGCTCTTTCTCTCTCTCACTCTCTCTCTCAAATAAATGAATAAAATCTTTAAAAAAAAAAAAGAACTTCAGGGTCAATCATATGACAATTTAAGAAGACCCTTTGCAATAATAATGTGACTGTATTAGAAAAAAATATATATATATACATAATATTTCCAGTCAGCCAATGAGGTATTAGGTATTACCTCAAAGCAGGGGTCTCTAAATTATTGTCCACAAACCAAATCTGACCCACTGACATATTTTTGCATGGCCATGGAGTTAAAAGTTTTTTTTTTTTACATTTTTAAAAGGTTATAAAAGCAAAGACATTAAAATATGGAAAAGATAGTATATGTAACCTGAAAAGTCTAAAATATTTTCAAAATTTTATTTAACACCGGCATGATGGATAAGATTAACTTGAATGATTATTAAAAACATTATATAAATTACCAAATGCGTTCAGAAATTGAATTACAACCTCTAAAGGTATTCTTCTGTAGTTGATTAGCAAGAGAAAGAACCATATTTAATTAGTAATCAATTTGTTGCCATGGTTCTTTCACATTTTGAAGAGCTGGTAGAGCAACAAGATCACATAATCTCTACTAGGTGGTCTATTAAATTTTGAATGGCTCTTTTATCTATCTCCCTAATTTTCAAGCCATTTTAAATAAACTATCTGAATACTTCTACCCACTTTCATTGTTATATTTTTCCCATTTCTTTTATTTTTTATGGTCTCCCTTTGTTTGAATGATCCTAATATATTTCCATTATCCAATCCTATTTAGGGGGGATGAACTAAGAGGTTTGCTACAGCCTCACTCATATCACTGTTCTTGTAACAGAGAGTCCTGCATATGCAACAGTGGGAGCCCACCTCTTCAAAGCACCAGTATCAGTCAGGTCAATGGCATAAAATTAGAGGACACTTTACTGTCACAATATGTTCAATCCAAGAGTTGCACTCTCACAATTTAATCAACCTCAAAAGTAATGTGATATGTTTAGTTTTAACAGTGGAATTGCACAATTCCCATTTTCAAGGTATGCTTTATGCTTCTCGCTTTTATGAAATTCAATATATTGGAAGTTTGTTTATCCATATTTCTGCAGAAATTGCAACTAATGAGGGTCAAGAATAAGAATGAACATGTCCTTCCATTTGACAGCATCTAATGCAGGGGAAATAACTCCCTGATTGCCAAAGTATAAAATCCATTTTAGCACTGGCTTCACAGATACCTATCCGTATCAGCCCACAAAATGACGTAAACCTTTGTTTAAACATGTTTCATACGTCTCTTGGTTTCTTCCTTCACTAACATATATATGATCTTTTTTTTAGTGATTATTAGTAGGATTGTGAGCATTCAGATCAAAACACAAGTCTGTGTTACTGCCTTTTGGCATCAGGTTATGTCCTGCCCCAGTATAAACAGGGTCATCAGCTGAAACTTAGCTGGGGCCTCAGCCTCTTCAGTTATTTTAGTTTTCACCAAAGAGGGCAAAAGTGTTCAAAGTATGAAATTACTGCTTGAATTTCTTTTGTAGTCCATTCAACAGTTTCTCCCATTATAGTGCTACCTTCAAGTTTCGTTCTTATTTTTCCTTCTGTCATTTGTGTTGACAGTTTAGCAACCTTAAGTCAGGGGCAGCCTTCGTGCCAGTCTGACTCTTCATTCTCATTTTCTCATCTTTCTTTCTCCCAAAGAAAGCATTAGCTAACATTTAATCATGAAGTCTGAGTTGTTAGTATTTTCACAGTGCCTGCTGTGAAAAACTGAATAACTGAAGGTCTTGTTAAACTCCACTGGGCATACACAAATAAGCCAGCAAAGAGTTCCCATGTAACACCGTGGGAAAACTATAGTAAAACATCATAACCAGAGAATTGTCATTGGTACATTCGTCGATCTCAGTCAGATGTCCCCATCTTTCATCTGCTTTCTTTGTGCTTATATTGCACTACTTTTTTAAATTTCTTGGGGTAGGAATTTATATTACTGATTTGGGACAAGTTCTTGTTTTTTGAAAAATAAACTTTATAACAATTTAGTGCTCAGAAAAATTGAGACGATATTACAGAAAATGCCCATATATTTTGTATACAGTTTCCCTTTACAGTTGACCTTTGAATAATGCAGGGGTTAGGAGCAGTGACCCCCATGCAGTTGAAAATCTGCATGTAACTTTGGACTTCCCAAAAGCTACTAATAGCCTACAACGTTGACCACAGATTTACCAATAGCATAAACAATTGAGTAATACATATTGTGTATGTTAAATGCATTGTATACTGTATTCGTAGGATAAAGTAAGGTAGAGAAAAGAAAATGTTCAGAAAGACATAAGGAAGTACTGTACTGTAAAAAAAATTCATGTATGAGTGGATGATCCAAGTAGTCCAAACACATGTTGTTCAAGGGTCAACTGTATTAGCATCTCACATTAGTGTGGTTTATTTTTAGTGAAGCAGTATTGATGTATTATTATTACCTAAATTGATGTTTTATTAGATTTTCTTAGTGTCTTTTTCTGTTTCAGGATCTCATTCAGGATACCATATTCCGTTTGTTTGCCATGTCTCTTTACATGCAATTCCTCAAACTTTCCATTTTTTGATGTCTTTGACAGTTTTGAGGAGTATTGATCAGTTGTCCAGTCAAAATGTTCCTCTCTTAGGGTTTGTTCAATGTTTTTTGTCATGCTTAGACTGAATTTATGGATTTTTAGGAAGATCATAGAAGCAAAATACCATTTTCATTTGTATCAAATCAAAGCTCCATACTATCAACATGACACCATTGTTTGTTTGTTTTTAAAGTTTTATTTATTTATTTGAGAGAAAGAGAGTGAGCACAAGCAAGGGGAGCAGCAGAAGGAGAAGAAGAGGGAGAAGGAGAAGTAGACTCCCCACTGAGCAGGGAGCCCAACATGGGGCTTGATCCCAGGACCCATGACCTGAGTGGAAGGCAGACACTTAACTGACTGAGCTACCCAGGTGCCCCAACATGACATCACCGTTGGTCCGCAATGGTGATGGCCTTGGTGATTTCTTTCTCAATTCCTTTAATAGACATGGGCCTATTTAGATTATCTATCTATATCTATATAGATATCCTTTTGTGTGAGTTTTGATAATTTTCATCTTTCAAATATTGGCCCATGTCATCTAATTTATTAAATATTCGGGCACAGAGATGCTCATATTATTTCTTTACTGTCCATGTAATTTTCATGAAATCAGTAATGACAATTTTTCTTTCATTTCTAATGTTGGTAATTTGTCTTTGCTTTCTTTCTTAGTTAACATGGCTAAGGTTTATCAGTTATATTGTTCTTTTCAAGGAACTCGCTTTTGACTTCATTGATCTTGTTCCTGTTATTTCTTTGTTTTTAATTTTATTTATTTTTGCTATAATTTTATTATTTCTTCTGCTTTCTATAGCTTTAAATTGTTCCTTAGTTTTCTAAGATGGACACTTAGATTATTATCGATTTTTAGATCCTTTTTTCCTACTATATGCATATGATACTGTAATTTTGTCTTTAAGCACTGTTTTCACTGCATTTCCACAAATTTTGTTTTGTTATCATTTTTAGGTAGTTTAAGGTATTTAGAATTGTTCCTTGAAATTCTTTTTAATCAATTATTTAGAATGTGTTGTTTAATCTCCAAATATTTTGGAATGTCTCACTAACTTCCTGGTATTGATTTCTAATCTAATTTAATTGTGAGAAGAGAAAATATTTGTATGATTTCTCTTCTTTGAAATTTGTTCAGATTTGTTTTACAGTTCAAAGTTTGGTCTATCCTTTTTTTATTAACTTATTTAATTCAATTAATTAACATATAGTGTATCATTAGTTTCAGATGTAGATTTCAGTTATTCATCCACTGCATATAACACCCAGTGCTCAGTAGTATATCACATGCCCTCCTTAATGCCCCTCACCCAGTTACCCCATCCCCCCACCCATTTCCCCTCTAGCAACCCTCAATTTGTTTCCTATTGTTAAGAGTCTCTTACGATTTTCCCCCTCCCTGATTTTGTCTTATTTTATTTTTTCCTTCCCTTGATCGCTATGATTGTCTCTTTTGTTTCTTAAATTCCACATATGAGTAAAAGCATATGATAATTGTCTTTCTATGACTGACTAAAATTTGGTTTATCTTGATGATTACCTCATGTAAACTTGAGAAAGTACTCTGCTCTTTTAGGATAGAATATTCCATAAATATCAATTATATTAATGTTGATTGATAATTCTCTTCAGGTTAGCTATATCCTTACTGATAATAGTGGGTTTGTCTATTCTCACAATCCTATCAATTTTTGCCTGGTACATTTTGAGCTCTCTTGTTAGGTACATACATGTTAATAATTATGCATTCTTGGAGAATTGATTCCTTTATCATTATGCGATGCCCTCCTTTAGTGCAGGTACCTTATAACATATTCCCAATTCCTTCCTCCTATTCTTTATGATATTACTGTCATTTACATCACTTGTCCATATGCTATAATCTACTCAATCACCCATTACATAGTTAATGTTATTTGCCTAAACACAGTTAACTTTGAGATCAATTAAGACAAAGAAAGATACAATTCCTTTTACCTTTATTTATTCCTTCTCTGATTCTTCATGTAGATCCAGGTTTCTGACCTGTATAATTTTCTTTCTTTCTTTCAAACATTTCTTCTAAGAATCCTCTCTCTTGATCTCTCTCACCCCTCCCCTTTTTCTTTTTGTGAGAAAGTCTTTATTTCCCTTTCATTTGGAAGGATAATCTTGCTCAATGAAGAATTCTAGATTGCTGTTTTATTTTGTTTTTAATTAAATGCTTTAAATATTTCTTTTCTAGCTTACATGATTTTTTTTTTAAAGATTTTATTTATTTATTTGACAGAGAGAGACACAGCGAGAGAGGGAACACAAGCAGGGGGAGTGGGAGAGGGAGAAGCAGGCTCCCCGCAGAGCAGGGAGCCCGATGCGGGACTCGATCCCAGGACCCTGGGATCATGACCTGAGCTGAAGGCAGTCGCTCAACCAACTGAGCCACCCAGGCGCCCTTACATGATTTTTGATGAGAAGTCAGTTTTAATTATTTTTGTTCCTTTAGTACAAGGTATTTTTATTTTGTCCTTCTTCACAATGTATTTTTGTTTTTGTTTTGTGTTTGTTTTGTTTGGTTTTGCCTTACTGTACTTTGAATATGATGTGCCTGGGTGTATTTTATATACCCATCACCCATTTATCCCATCCCCCACCCACCTCCCCTCCAGCACCCCTCAGTTTGTTCTCTAGAATTAAGAGTCTGTTTCATGGTTTGCCTCTCTCTTTTCTCCCCTTATGTTCATCTCTTTCATTTTTTTTTAAGATTTTATTTATTTGAGAGAGAGAGAATGAGAGAGAGAGCAAGCACATGAGAGGGGGAAGGGTCAGAGGGAGAAGCAGGCTCCTCCCCGAGCAGGGAGCCCGATGCGGGACTCCATCCAGGGACTCCAGGATCATGGCCTGAGCCGAAGGCAGTCGCCCAACCAACTGAGCCACCCAGGCGCCCAATCTCTTTCATTTTTTTAAATTCCATATCTGAGTGAAATCATATGATATTTATCTTTCTCTGACTGACTTATTTTGCTTAGCACAATACACTCTAGCTCCATCCACACACATCATTGCAAATGGCAAGATTTCATTCTTTTTGATGGCTGAGTAATATGTCATGTATATATATACATATATATATATATACACACACATATATATATATCACATTTTCTTTATCCATTCTTCAGTCAATGAATATTTGGACTCTTCCCATAATTTAGCTATTGTTGATAGTGCTGCTATAAACACTGGGTGCATGTCCCTTCAAATCTATATTTTTGTATCCTTTGGATAAATACCTAGTAGTGCAATTGCTGGATCATAGGGTAGTTTTATTTTTAACTCTTTGAGGAACCTCCATACTGTTTTCTAGAGTAGCTGCACCAGTTTGCATTCCCAGCAACAGTGTAAGAGGGTTCCTTTTTCTCTGCATCCTTGCCAACACCTGTTTTTTCCTGTGTTATTAATTTTAGCCATTCTGACAGGTGTGAGGTGGTATCTCGTGGTTTTGATTTGTATTTCCCTGATGATGAGCGATGTTGAGCATCTTTTCATGTGTCTGTTAGCCATCTGGATGTCTTCTTTGGAAAAATGTCTTTTTGTGTCTTCTGCCCATTTCTTAACTGGATTATTTGTTTTTTGGGTATTGAGTTCTTTAAGATTTTGGATACTAACTTTTTATCAGATATGTCATTTGCAAATGTCTTCTCCCATTCCAAAGGTTGCCTTTTAGTTTTGATGATTGTTTCCTTCATTGCACAAAAGCTTTTTATCTTGACTAAGTTCCAATAGTTTATTCTTGCTTTTGTTTCCCTTGCCTCCAGACTCCTATCTAGTAAGAAGTTGCTATGGCTAATCCTAGGTGTATTCTTTTTTTTTTTTTTTTTTTTTAGTATTTATCCTTCTTTGTGTTTCCTAAGCTTTTTGGATATGTGGTTTTGTGTGTGTCATTTATTTTGAAAAACTTCACTAATTATTACTTCAAATATTTCTTCTGCTATGTTTTCTCTTTTTTCTCTTTCTGGTATTCCAATTGCATGCATCTTACACCTTTTTAATTATCCTAAGGTTTTTTGAGATTGTGTTGTATCTTTGCCATTCTTTTTCTCTCTGCATTTCAGCTTAGGAAGCTTATATTGACTTATCTGCAAGGCACTAGTTCTTTCCTTAGTCATTTCCACACTATTGATTAGCCTATTAAGGCTTTTTTTTTATTTCTATTTTAGTATATTTTATTTTTAGTATTTTCTTTTGATCCTTTCTTAAATTTTCTAACTCTTTGCTTACATTACCCATGTGTTCTTGGATGTTGTTTACTTTTTCCATGGGCCCTTAACATATTAACCATAGGGGTTTTTTTGTTTTGTTTTGTTTTGTTTTGTTAATTCCTGTCCATTAATTCTTTTTTTTTTTTAAAGATTTTATTTATTTATTTGAGAGAGAGAGAGAGAGCACATGAGAGGGGGGGAGGGTCAGAGGGAGAAGCAGACCCCCTGCTGAGCAGGGAGCCCGATGCGGGACTCAATCCTGGGACTCCAGGATCATGACCTGAGCTGAAGGCAGTCGCTTAACCAACTGAGCCACCCAGGCGCCCTCCTGTCCATTAATTCTAAAATCATTGTCATAAGCTCTGTTTTTTTGTTTTTGTTTTTGTCCTAGGTCTTTCTTACCTTTTCCTTCTCTTCCTTCCCTTTGTTCTTTCTTTCTTCTATTGATTTTATAAGTATGTTTCAAAAGCTTTGATTCTCTAAAATGAACCAAGTTCACCAATAAAGAAATGTAATTTGAATTTAAATTACCTAGAAATGTAGGAGTAGACATGGAGTAGACAGTAGACATTGGTAACATCATATATATTTTTTTTTGTATTCCAGTCTATGTTTTCTAGGCTCTTTAAATAAGTCAGATCACAGATGTAAAAACAAAGAAGCAAACAAACAAAACAAACAAAAATATTATCTTATTGGGCAACAGGATGGCATAAAATAAATATTCAACATTTAAATACTGAAAGAGTTGCATACGCTATTTCCAGTATGAGGGCAAAAGTGAAACAAACTTTTATTTTTTTAAGTTATAGTATTGTTGACCAAGTAAATGTAAAATAAGGAAAGCCAATGAAATATTCTCAAAAACCCTCTAAATGTAGGAATTCAGGTAAATATATAACCAAGGCTAGCTTAAACTTGACAGAGAAGATAAAATCTTTTCTTTTTAAGATTTTATTTATTTATTTGACAGAGAGAGACACAGCGAGAGAGGGAACACAAGCAGGGGGAGTGGGAAAGGGAGAAGCAGGCTTCCTGCTGAGCAGGGAACCCGATGCGGGACTCGATCCCAGGACCCTGGGATCATGACCTGAGCCAAAGGCAGACGCTTAACGACTGAGCCACCCAGGTGCCCCGAAGATCAAATCTGTTTAAAAAAAAAAAAAAAAAAAAAAAATATATATATATATATATATATATATATGGAGAGAGAGAGAGAGAGGGAGAATATCATAAAACCCAATTTCCAAGATATGAGGGTTCAACCCCCAAACCACCAAGAAGTGCTCTAACACAAGCTGAGTGTGTCCTACAATTCAACTAAATTCTAACACTATCTACCTAGAGACAGCATCAGATCTCACAAGTTAAGGGCTTAGTTCTATAAGACTGCCCCTGCTTCAGATGACATTTACAAGTTTAGGTTATCACTGTGCTTCTGACCAACTGGCTATAAGTCAGATTTTCTAACAACCCCTCCTTGGGTTTGATTAATTTGCTAGAATGGCTCATGGAATTCAGGAAAGCAGTTTACTCACTAGATTACCAGTTTATTATGAAAGGATAAAACTCAGGAATAGCCAGATGGGGGATACACAAAGAACAAGGTATAGGAAGAGGGACTGAAGTTTCCCTGTCCTTTCTGAGTGAATCATTCTCTCCATATCTCCATGTGTCCATAACCCAGAAGCTCTCCAAACCCTGTTGTTTTTGGGTGTATGTGGAGGCTTTATAACATAGGCATGATTTATTAAATAATTGACCATTGGTAATTGACTCAACCTCGAACCCCTCTACCCTCCCCAGAAATCAGGGGATGGGACTGAAAGTGCCAACCCTCTATTCATATTGGGTTCCCCTGGCAACCAGCCCCCATCCTCAGGTGCTTTCCAAAAGTCAACTCATTAGGTAAACCCAGTTGTGGTAGAAAGGGGCTAGTTATGAATAACAAGACACCTATTTCACCTTTATGGCTCTAAAGCATTTTCAGAAACTGAGAACAAGAGACCAAATATTAAGACAGAAGATGATCTCATTGCTCTTATTACTTGGGAAATTCCTAGACTTTTGGGACCTGTGAGCCAGGACCTGTGAATACAGACCAAATAAATATGAAAAATATATTTTGGTCATCTGAATGACCAAATATATATTTCTTATAAATCATAATATTACAACCACACATAAACAAAACCAAACAAATCTTCTGTAGGGCTGAATCTATATGGTTTGATGGTTTTAACTGTTGCAATGAGTCATGCAAATGTAACTTCTCTATTTGGTGCTGGAAAGACAGCCTGAGCACTTATTTGCTGGAGTTGTTTCAAATTCTTTTCATACTCTCCCTGGCAGATCAGTAGAACAACTGTGTAACTTCCACATCTGTTAAGCATTAACTCCACAGTCCTGGATTTCTATTTTCTTTCCGGCTGCGTGCCCTATGAATCTGAGTTGAACTGGAGAAAGAAATAACAGAACAAGATACAATGAAATACAAATAGCTAGATATTTAACTTCTTCGCACTATCAAGTTTCAAAACAATCATGAAGCTATATTTTTGCCTTTACAAATTTTTATTTTCCCTTCACCTAATAAAGGTCCTGTGTTCATTGTCAGAACTGTAATGTCCTTTTTTCTATTGTTTTCTCCTCTGTCGGTCCCAGGGACAGAGCTGTGTTCTGTTGTGGTACCAAAGGAAAGACTATCCATTTGTTTGAAGTAGAGTACTGCTTCAAAGTGTAAAATATTTATCTTATAGCAAGATAGGAGCTACAGAACAAGCAAGACTGATTAAAACAGAAGCATTCTTTGTTGTTGTTGTTGTTGTTGTTTTACTTGAGTAATCTAACACCTTTGCTAGGAGTTTAAGAATGTTAGAGACAAAAAAATGTTGACGTATTAAGATATTAAGAAATAAATGACTACATTTTAAATAAGAACTCCAAATAAAATTTCTACCTGTCCAATGAATCTTTGTACTAGTTTCTATTTTCTAAGTCTTATCATCTGATAAGCAGACCGCCCAAACTTTTCCATTTACACTAACATTTTGTATTAACTCTGGTCACTAAGGTGGAAGTGCCAGACATTTCAGATAAATTCTGGTGGTATTTCTAACATACTGTCAGTGACTTGAGAGACTCAGAGTGGTGTAAGAATTCACATTTTAAACTTTCAAAAGCCTTTAAAAATCATCTTTTTAAAGGCATACGCTGAAAAAATGTTTTAGAAACAATAAATAGCTAGAGAATTTTATTAAGTAGAATAGAGGAATATATCACTGGATTCTTGCTATTCTTTCCTATTAATGGCTTATTTCAATTTCATGGCTTTCTATAAGAGACAATAAAAACAGATATTAGAATATAGAAACATATATATCAAAGTTCAAAATGAAAATATTTGTTGGGATCTTTGAAATCTCACCACCTTGATATTATTCTGAGTTTCTTTCATGCTTAAATATAATAGCACTGTTGTTAAGAGAGGGTGAGGAAAAATATGCAAGATTTCTTTGGTATATAACTGAAGTACAACAGTAGACCATATTAATGTCATGCTTTATATAAAAATGGACTAATCTGTTTTTATTTAAAATATTTGTATACAATTCCATATACAAATTTGATAAACATAAATTCTTCTGTTTTTTGTGAAAGATCACCAAATTCTTCCCACTTCAACATAAAAACCAGAAGCTTATGACTTACTTGAATTTGGTGATAACCAGAAACCAGAAGGATTTACATTTCTTCACTCATTGAAAAACATATTTGCAGCTTTGATCTGATCAAGAAATAAAAAATTTCTTCTCAATTGCAGAGATCCATACATACACAGGATAGAGAACACTCAATATTGAGTAGTGTTCCTCAAATTACTGAGCATATTCAACTGCATCAAAATCAGCTTGAGATTCTATTATAATCAGAATTTTCTGAGTGGACCTATGAATATGTATTTTACCAACATTTAAGAGAAACATTGAAAAGTCAGTGAAGTTGAAACATTGTTATTTTTAGGTTGAAATTCAGATTACACAACTATCATTTTACAGAGCTTATCAAAGTGAGCCAAACTCAATAGTTATTAATAGATGAGAGTTGCACTTAAAATAAAATGTGAAACAATTATATGGGACTGGACAAACATCCTGCAGTTACTAATTAATACTGAGATAACAACACAAAAGATACCATAGTACAGACCATTTTCATAAATTTTAACTAGTGCACACAAATGAGAGTCAGATCTTAAAAAAATAAGAGGAACAGATTAGACTAGAGCAGATACCATCACATGTATTAAGTTGTTCATATAATAAACTCTGCCTCCCCCTTTATTTTGCCTGTAACCATTGAAACCTCCTTTTATACTCCATGTATTCTTGATTTTATGAGTCTCGATAAATGACAGATTGCGTTACCTATTTTAGGTGCTGAATATACCAGATACTTTTTCAAACTCTCTTGCAGCTAGGAATCAGGCCGCTAGGCTCCTCAAACCAGATCGATCAACCCTTGATAATGAATTGGGAACTAATAAGAATACCAGGAGGAATCAGGATAATCCTTCTTCTTGATTTTGTAGTTATAGAAAAGTGAAGTTCTTGGAGCAGCCGGGACAGTCAAGGTGGTCATCGATGAGAGCTGTGCAGGCTGAAGCATTAGAGTACCCTGTAGTGGTGTTCCCACTATGCTGGTTCTACATCTTGTTTGGGCTTTGTTTCTGGTCCTGTGGCCTCTGATCATGGTTATAAGACCTCTTAGTGATTCTGGGAGCCAACCAGTATCCATTCGATAAATTCATTCTCTGCCCTAAGCACTCAGAGGCACTCCTAGCTGCTAATAGTAAGATTCCTGACTGATGGATTAACATAAGAATTTTTATGTAAATATTTTCTTATGTATGTGTAATTTAAAAATATGAATCTTATGCATTCTTTAGTTACTGCTTTTTGCTGTACAGAATGCTATCTACACTGGCTATATTACTCCTTACAATTACCTTCCCGTTACTTTATTTAAATCTTATAAATATCTTGATACTCAATTTAGACAAAAGAAAAACAAACAACAAAAAAAGTTAAATGATTAATCCAAGGTCACAAGGTCAAAAAATGGAAACAGAACCAATGTCTTCTGCCTAAAATCCTGAGATTTTCAACCTATATTATGTTGCTTTTAAAATGAGTTCCAAGGAAGAGGAAAGCAAACATCTATCTAAAGGGAACTCTGAGTTTTGACCATGGGAAATAAGACTAGGCAATGTAGAGTTTCTCGAAACTATATATCCACATATCTATATCTATATCTTCAAAGTCTTACAGATTCTCAACAGCCCACACGTTTTATTTGATATCACCTTAAATACCTGTGCCCAACTTTCTCTTGGAGAAAGCTTAGAGAAATCATGTCCATTCATGCTTTAAAATAAAATAAAATAACACAAAATAAAATAAAATCCACATTGCTGTCACAGTTAAATTTCAATAAAATTTTGAGAAGGAGAGAGAGGAAGAGAGTAAGAAAAAAGTATATTCCACTTAGGTCAATTTCTGATTTTCCTTCATTATGGTCTAATGGGGTTTTAGAAGTTGATATGTGAAAGAATAAGCAAAGATCAACTGCCACAAGATTTTCCAAGCTTCCATTAGCATGCAGCCAGAGTCAGCACTGAGGACTGTGAGGCTCTGAATGGGAAGCAATGTTCCCTGCAGGCAAACAGCCACCAGTCTTCTAATTTTTTCCTTCCTTCCCTGAGTACATCTCCTTAGACTCCCATACTTGTACCACTCCAGAGCAGTTATCCTAGTACTGATGGTGGAGTTTGCATTGCAATCACAGCAATAATTCACTTCATTTGATTTCTGAGTCTCTGATTAACAGCATTTAATGCTTATGTTTTGCTAGACTTGCAACAACCAGTGTCAAGGAGCTCTCTCTCAGCACTGTGCCCTAAAGCTTCTATTCTTTGTTACTCATAGAAATCAACTAGACTACAGTAAAGGAACCATTCCTGGTCTCCAACTCATAAAACTACCAGACACCTGAGGTTGCTCACACATTCACTTGTTCAGATCTTCTAAGGTTTCAACTTATACTCTTCATATTACAGCTGCTTTCGTCCCCACCTCACTCCCAGCTGCTTAAGCCAACACACACATAGACACACATAGACACACACATCTGTGCTATTCCAGCTTCCAAATATTCTCATTTATATTAGTTATTTAAAAATATAAAATCTGCTTGGCCATATATTAAACATTCAGAAGAGACTGACCTCAGGCTAAGATTGAACTTTTGAATTTCAAACTGCTTCAGCCTATAACAACACCAACCATGAAGCTTTCGGCTAGAACCTGTAGCTTTTTATTGTATTCTGGGCATAAGACCAAGAGCACCCTCTTGAGAGACAACAGCTATAAACCATCTTTACCTGACATACTTCAGCTCTCAGAGGTTCTCCTGGAAGCTTCAACTCTGACATCTAATCCCACTTCTGTGAGAGTTTATAGAGGCACTGGAAGATCTTCACAGGCAACTGTTAAAAAAGAGAAAAGAAATTAACTGAGAGGAGTCATAATTCTACCTATTTCACTTCTTGTTGTCAGGCTAAAGGAGAAGAAAGACAAAACCATCTTTAACCTTTATAATTCATTTAGAGTATCTAGCTGGCTGACAAGGAGAGATAGAGTGTTCTGAGAAGTGGAAATGTACCTAGAGCTGAAAGTTTTAGCAACAGTGACATAATAGCACAAGGTTCTTAGAAGAGTGGGAGCATTCAGAGAAATTGCAGATTGTAACAATTTATTAAAATGTCTGTTAGAAAGTCATTTCTCTTTAATTGTACAAGATCTAGTTAAGAATCTAAAGGAGAGGAAGCATTTTCTTTCAGTCTCATCCCATCACTACTTTTTAACTGTACAGATTAGAATTACAAATCTTTATTGGCCAAATGCCAGGATAATTTAAGGCTCCATAACCACAGGGTTTGCACTCCCAAAGGACTTAATGATCACAGACCAAGAGGATTAAAAAAAAAAGCTTGGAGAAGTATGGGTCTGTTCATTTTCTTTACAGGAATACAATTAATTTTTCTTTCTTTACTCTTTCCCTTTTGGATTCCTTTAAATCCCAAATGCTGGCATTGAGACAAGCTTGAGAGTAATATTTGGTTTCCTAGTCTGGAAACCTTGCTTGAAGTGATTGGAGCTTTATAAAGAGTTGATGGTAAAAGAGCATGTGAGCATGTTCTTCTCCTTCATGAACTTTCTTTGGGTTTATTATCCTGGCCAATATGCCCAAGGAAGAAATCTCAAGTCAGCTCTGTTCTAAGCATTGGGATTAGCTTTCCTTTTCTGCTTAATCTTGGGTTTGAATATTTTTTGCTTGGGTTTGAATTTTTTTCAAACAAATAATAAATCTATCAAGCATTTCTGTTTCCTCAAGTTTTAAAAATCTTTCCTCTGCATTGTTTCAAGGGAATTTTAGCCACTTAAAGTTTTCATCATATGTTGATGTTGAATCTATGTCTGCATTAGCCACTACAACCAAAGATCAGAACAACAAAAAGTTTAAGAATTGAATATAGTAATATTCAATCTGTATCGAATACATTTAGCTTGTGTGTGTGTGTGTGTGTGTGACTACTCCTGTTATGAGAAGGTTTAATAACCTGAAGCCACTTGGGGAAAGGGAAAATAGTTAAGGGGGATGATTTTATGGTCGTCTGATCAGTAAAAATTGGGAGAAGAAAACTAGCATGGTCAGTGCCTGTCTGCTTATGAAAATATCTATTCTACTGGGTCTGGTTTAAGAATTGGTAAATTTAAAAAAAAAAATGTGTTGCTGACAATAGCTATTTATAACTATTTCGGAATAGGGTTCAACAAGAAGGAGGGGGGTGGGAGACAAAAATAAAGAAAGAGAGAGAGAGGAGATGGATGTTGAGACTTTGAGAGTTGATTACATGTCTGCAAGGGTCAGCAGGACCTTAAATGATAGATCACTATTACAAATTCCTCTGACAGCTATGTCAGTGTTCATTTATGAATGTTTATAAACAACTGTAGAATCTGTGGTTATATTTCACCTACATCGACCCATGTAATTACCACAAAAATTAGCTAAATTTTAAAAAATTTGATCCAGTTATTTGTTTTGGTGCCTATTTCTTCTTTTGGAGTATATAGTCTGCTGTCTCTTCCCTGTGATGTCTCAGCATATGCATGGTTAGGTTTGTGATATGTGACCCTATTGCTCTAGACATAACTGAGTCAATCAGTACCAATCTACTAATCTCTGATTAAATGGCATTAGAGGTTCTTTTGACAATTAGTTAAATATGTGCAACAAGTAACACAGTCCATATTACACCCTCAATAATTTGTGGCTATTGATACCATATTATACTGAAACTATATTATTGACACAATTATCCTAATCTTTTTACTATCTTTTTAACTTTCTCATTGCTTCTATTCTGCCACCCTCTTAATTTGTCTACTTTCTAAAACCATATAATTATATATGTGGGATTGATTCCCAATGTTGTATGTCTTTTTCTTGATTGTTTTCCTCTCCTCTCCCCTCCCTTCCCATCTCCTCACCTTGTCCTCTTCCCCTCTTGTGTTTCCTCTTATATCTTCTCTCCCAACCCTCTCTGTTTCATCTACTTTCTGTAAGTAAATATTCCCCAGTCATGGCTTCTAACTTGTTCTCCAGTTCTGCAATCCCATTCTCATTAAATATCTCTAAAAGCTGAAATTTTGAAATTTGATTTTCTGATGGTTAATGAAATAGAACATGGAAACAAAGGCAGAGGTGCTGAACAGATCTGATCAATTCTGTTCTTTCTCCCCTTTTTATGTAAAAATAAGAATTTCCCTGGACAGGGAAGAAGGGAAGGCAGAAGAGGAACCATAGTTCTCCTTGAAGGAAGAAAAGTAGATAAAAATAAAGCATTGTCCCGCAAAATTATAGTAAACAGTGTTAAATGATAATTTGCAGTTTGCAATAGACTTTTCATATACCTCATGGCCTTACTTACCTCCATGTTAATGATGAGGAAACTGGTATTCAGAGAGGCTGAGTTCCTTCTGTAAGAGATTCCCTGTACTCTGAATCAGGAAGGAACCCAGGTCTGCAGATGGAGGATGATCTGGTGTCCATTCCATCTGACACCAAGATAGATCTGTGTGAACACATAAAACGTAATATCCCTTAAAGATGCCACTGTTTCTGCCAACTAAAAATCAGAGTCTGGTGTTAAGGCTTGAGGTAAAGGACAGTCAGAAAAAAGTTAAATGGCTTATGTGAAATACTCTGCTTACCATGATTCATGTGTACTTGCAGATCAAGTACAGCATTTCCATGCACTGGATGTCTTGACCATGGTGTCTTCTCTTAGAGTAGAGAAAGCATTAGACTTTTTGACCTTGTCAGGAAGTCTCAAAGAGGACTTCTCCTAAATACTCTCTTGTGTATGGCAGATACATTAAATCTGGCTCTGTCTCACCTAAAACCAGATTCTAACTTACTTTATGAGAGTCAATCTAGTATTTAATGTCACAGTCCTTGACTTCAAACTAGGCTGTATTTGTGGTTCTGGGGCACACTGGCAGTGACACACTGGATGCTTTATTTGCTCTCTCTAAACCTCAAATCCCTTATTGTAAAATGAGAGAATACAATGAACAGCTCCTTTGAGAATTAATTGAGATACCACGTATGTAAGCACTTTATTCAGTGCCTAAACACAGTGTCATAGTATCTACCATCATCATCAATCATCATCATCATCATCAGGTTATTACTAAGCTATAATGAAAAGGACATACATTTTGGAGTTAAACTGATGTGGTTTCAAATCCCTTTTCCACCAGTTACTCAAAATTGAAATTAGGCCGATTATTTACCTTTCCTTGAGTCATATATTCCCTGCATGTTGGGTATGTTACTTCTCTATGGAATCAGAGTGAAGATTAATTAGGTCATATATGTCACGTTCATGGAAAATGGAATGCCTGAAAAATGACCAGAGTTCAATAAAAACTCTTCTTGCCCTTTGCCTGATTGCCTAATGATATGAAATTCTTAGCAAAATGTATTTTTGTTCAAGCTGTTCATCAACCATATAAAGGAGAAAAATAGTGCTTTCAATCTGTGACACTTCTACTTCCCCACCTTGCTTAACATATTTTTGTAAGCACTTCATTGGCTTATGCTTATATATTACTATCCACACTCTATTTTTCATATTTATCTTTTAAATAAAATTTGAAACATACAAATTGCAGAAAAACAAAACATATACTTATGTACCTCTTAAGGAGAAAAAGAATTCCCTTCTAACTTTCTAAGTTCCTTGGTCTATTAATAATCACATTAACATAAAAAAAGATGAGCAGGAGAAAAAAATGTATAACATATGGGGGCCCCATAAGAATATGAAACCCAAGGACAAGCTGGTCCATTGAGGTTTATATGCCATCTTGAGCAGAGGAATGGGATCGAGGCATGGGGTTCAAAGATGAAGAGGGTGATTCATAGGACAAAAAGAAGAAAAAATGATAATCAGATGTTCATCCTGCCATACAGATAGTTCATTCAGATAAAAAAGTTGTCTTTTGGTAATAGCTCTCTTTCTGGGCCAGGCCTCTATCTAAATTATCTTAGGTAGTTTAGGGAGACGTGAAATTTTTCTTGAGTTTGCTGGGTCTTGATTGCTTTTACCTCAAAATATCTCACAAGCCTACATGGCACATTTCGGAGAAATTTGTTCTGAACCCCTCCTTACCCAACACACAGATTAAAGATACATTTAACATTTTTTCTTATTTTTTCAAATGTCTGTTTTCTCTTTTTAGGCAATTAAACATAAACTACTAAAGTTCTATTCTCCATCTCTTCATGCTTCTTTCCTTGCAAAGATAATTACAGGTAACTGTATTAATGACATTCATGACTTTATACTTTGTAACATATATCTGCATTCATAAAATATACTAGTTTTTGGTATGATCCTCGAGTTTGATAAAACTCATCTGAAAAACAACTATATTTTTGTGGTTAAACTTTTAATTGCCAATTTGATTTCATTAATATTTAGAAATCAATTTCAAAAAATGTTTTAAGATACATTTTTCTAGTAAATGTTTACTTAAATTTTTACTACTTTGGACTGTTTTTTTTTTTAATATGATTTTCTTTTTGCCATTCTGTACATAGTTATACTCTTCTTTCCAATTCCATTGTTACTTATCTATGCTTTCTTCCTTTCTAAGTCAAAATAATATATTATTTTATCATTATTCTTAAATTTATAGATTTTGTTCTTGACAGTTCTGTCTTTGGGTTTTTGCTTTTTCTTTTAGAAGTTCTAATTCTTATTTTTCTTAAATCAATCATTTTTGTAAATTTGTGATTTTACTTTTTCTGATTTTGTAAGCAAAATGCTTAAGTCATACCTTATATATATATGTGTACATATATATGTGTGTGTATTATTTTTTAGTATATGTGCTGCCGAAGCGAGCACTGTATTATTTTTTGATATGTAATGTGTACTGATGGTATAACTTTCCCTCAGGTCAAGCTTTGTTTGGTCGTCTCTGTGATAATGTGTAAAGCTTTCAAGTTCCTTCAATTCTAATCCTTAGTTTATTTCAATTACAATTTCTATTACCAATTAGTTATTTAGAAATATGTTTTGATATTTCCAAATGAAAAGAGTTTGGATACAATATTTTTGCTGTCACATTGGGATCACAGAATGTCACCTCTGTGATATTGATTCATTGTCATTTTTTAAGCCTCCCATTGTGGCTTAGAACATTAGCAAATTTTGTAAATGTGTGTTCTTGGAAAAAATATATAGGTATACCTCATTTTATTGTCTGTTGCTTTATTGTGTTTCACAGATATTGCATTTTTTATAAATAGAAGATTTGTGGCAACCCTGTGTCAAGCAAGTCTATCCAGCACCATTTTTCCACAGCATTTGCTCATTTCATGTCTCTGTGTCATATTTTGGTAATCTTCACAATATTTCAAACTTTTTTTTTAAGATTTTATTTATTTATTCATGAGAGACAGAGAGAGAGAGGCAGAGGGAGAAGCAGGCTCCCAAGGAGCAGGGAGGCCGATGCGGGACTCGATCCCAGGACCCTGAGATCATGACCTGAGCCGAAGGCAGACGCTTAACCATCTGAGCCACCCAGGCACCCTCAAACTTTTAAAGTATTATTATATTTGCTATGGTAATTTGTAATCAGTGATCCTTGATGTTTCTATTGTAATTGTTTTCAGGTGTCATAAACTATACCCAATTAAGACAGTGAACTTAATCACTAAATGAATGTACTGTATGTTTTGACTGCTCCACTGACTGGCTACCCCTGTCTCTCTCCCTTTCCTCAGGCCTCCCTATTTCCTGAAACATGGTAATATTGAAGTTAGGCTGAAGAGCCCTACAATGGCCTCTAAGTGTTCAAATAAAAGGAAGAGTTGCATGCCTCTCACTTGAAATTAAAAGTTAGAAATAATTAATCTTAGTAAGGAAGGCATGTTGAAAACTAAGATAGGCCAAAGGCTAGGTGTCTTACACCAAAGAGTTAGCCAAGTTGTGAAAGCAAAGGAAAAGTTATTGAAGGAAATTAAAAGTGTTACTTCAGTGAACACATGAATGATAGGAAAGTGAAACAATCTCATTGCCGATATGGAGAAAATTCGAGTGGTCTGGATAAAAGATAAAACCAACCACAATATCACCTTAAGCCAAAGTCTAATCCATAGAAAGGCCCTAGCTTTCTTCAATTCTGTGAAGTCTGAGAAAGGTGAAAAAGCTATAGAAGAGAAGCTTGAAAGTAGCAGAGGTTAGTTCATGAGGTTTAAGGAAAGAAGCCATCTCCGTAACATAAAAGTACAAGATGAAGCAGCAAGTGCTGTAGAAGCTGGTAGCAAATTATCCAGAAAATCTACCTAAAGATAATAAATGAAGGTCATTGCAATAAACAACAGATTCTCAATGTAAACAAGAGAGGCTTATATGGAAAAAGATGCCATCTAGGACTTTCAAGGCTGGAGAGGAGAAGTCAGTGCTTGGCTCCAAAGAATCAAAGGACAAGCTGGCTCTCCTGTTAGGGTCTAATGCAGCTGGTGACTTAAGTTGCAGCCAATGGTCATTTACCATTCTCAAAATTCTAGAGCCTAAGAATTATGCTAAATCTACTCCACCTGTGCTCTAGAAATGGCACAACAAAGCCTGGATGGCAACACATCTATTTACAACATGGTTTACTGAATATTTTAAGCCCACTATTGAAACCTACTGCTAAAAACAAAAAAGGATTTCTTTAAAAATACTACTGCTCATTGACAATGTACATGGTCACCCAAGAGTTCTAATGGAGATGAATAGTGATATTAATGTTGTTTTCATGCCTACTAACACAACATTCATTCTATAGCTCATGGATCAAGGAGTAACTTTCTAGTCTTATTATTGAAGAAATACATTTCATAAGGCTATAGTTGCCATAGATTGTGATTCCTCTGATGGATTAGAGAAAAGTAAATTGAAAACCTTCAGGAAAGGGTCCACCATTCTAGATGCCCTTAAGAACACTTATGATTCATGGAAAGAGGCCAAATATCAAGATTAAAAGGAGTTTGGAAGAACTTGATTCTAACCCTTATGGAAGACTCTGAAAAGTTCAAGACTTCCATGGAGAAAATAAGTCCACTGTGATGGAGATAGCAAGAGAACTAGAATTAGAGATGGAGCCTGAAGATGTGACTGAATTGCTGCAATCTCATTATAAAATGTTCACGTATGAGAAATCACTTCTTAAGGATAAGCAAACACAGTGGTTGCTTGAGATGGAAACTATTCTTGATGAAGATGCAATGAATATTGTTGAAATGACAACAAAAGATTTTCTAATTCTTATTAGTTGATAAAGCAGTGGCAGGGTTTGAAAGGATTGACTCTAATTTTGAAAGAAGTTCTACTATGGGTAAAATGCTATCAAACAGCATCACATGCTACAGAGAAACTCTTTGTGAAAAAAAAAGGTAGAGTCCACACCCAGGATCTGCCATGTTGGGTTTTGTAGCTGCTACCTTAGCCTCCAGGGGCTTGTGGGGACTTGGCTCTTTAGCACTGCTACTCCAAGTCCAGGTCTTGCCGTGGGCCATCTTGTCAGTACTCCCACCTGCCAGAGACTATGCCACCCAAACATCTCCTTCCCACTCCTCCTAAATGCACTGGAAGTGCAGGGGAGAGAGA
Organism: Mirounga angustirostris; assembly: GCF_029215605.1. Classification (NCBI taxonomy): domain Eukaryota; kingdom Metazoa; phylum Chordata; class Mammalia; order Carnivora; family Phocidae; genus Mirounga; species Mirounga angustirostris. Next base: position 49,703,935 of record NW_026991709.1, on the reverse strand, counting down.
TCAGGCTGGCTTTGGAGGTGGCCCAGCATTTGGGTGAGAGCACAGTAAGGACTATTGCCATGGATGGCACCAAAGTCTTAGTTAGAGACCAGAAAGTCCTGGATTCTGGTGTACCGGTCAAAATCCCTGTTGGTTCTGAGGCCTTGGGCAGAATCATGAATGTCATTGGAGAACCTGTTGATGAGGGAGGTCCCATTAAAAGCAAACAATTTGCACCTATTCATGATGAGGCTCCTGATTCAGAAAGATGAGTGTTGAGCAGGAAATTCTGGATACTGGTATCAAGTTGGTGGGTCTTCTGGCTCCCTATGCTAAGGGTGGCAAAACTGGGCTCTTTGGTAGTGCTGGAGTTGCCTAGATGGTATTGATCATGTAGTTAATGTCATCAAAGCCCATGGTGGTCACTCTGTATTTGCTAGTGTTGCTGAGAGGACCTGTGAAGGCAATGATTTATACCATGAAGTGATTGGGTCTAGTATTATCAATTTAAAAGATGCTACCTCCAGTGTGGCACTGGTGCATGGTCAAATGAATGAACCACTTGGTGCTCATACCTGGGCAGCTCTGAATGGACTGATTGTTGCTGAATACTTCAGAGACCAAGAGGGTCACGACGTAGTGCTCTTTATTGTTAATACCTTTAGCTTCACCTAGGCTGGCTCTGAGGTGTCTGCTTTACTGGGCAGAATTTCTTCTGCTGTGTGCGGTCAGTCTACCCTGGCCACTGACATGGGTATCATGTAGAAAAGAATCGCCACCACCAAGAAGGGATTACCTCTGTACAGGCTATTTTTGTGCCTGCTGATGACTTGGCTGACCCTGCCTTGCCACTGTCTTTGCCCACTACCACTGTGCTGTCCCATGCTATTGCTGAGTTGGGCATCTATCCAGCTATAGATCCTCTGGATTCCACTTCTCGAATCATGGATCCCAATGTTGTTGGAAATGTGTATTATGATGTTGCCCATGGGGTTCAAAAGATCCCACAAGACTACAAATTGCTCTAGGACAGTCATTGCCATGACTGTGTCCCGTGCATGGAAAATACAGAGTTTCTTGTGTCAGCCATTCCAGGTTGCTGAAGTTTTCATATGTCATATGGGGAAGCTGATACCTATAAAGGAGACCATCAAAGGATTCTAGCAGATTTTGGCAGGTGAATATGACTATCTCCCAGACCAGGCCTTCTATATGATGGGACCCATTGAAGAAACTATGGCAAAAGCTGATAGCTGCTGACTGAAGAGCATTGGTGAGGGGGTTCTTTTGACACATTAAGCACTCATTTTCCATGCTGTCCCTCTCTTTGCCCCTAATCAAAAAATTTCAGTTTGCTCTGTAGGCCACATGAGATCCTTGATTGAAGACATCATGTTCCATCTGAAGAGTACTCAAGGTTTCCAATAAAATGTACACCCCTCAAAAAAAAAAAAAAAAGTCAATTGATGCTGCAAACTTTATTGTTGTCCTATTTCAGAAATTGGCACACCACACCAGCCTTCACCAACCATCACCCTGATCAGTCATCAGCCATCAACATCAAGGCAAGACCCTCCACCAGCAAAAAGGTTATGACTTACTGAAAGCTCAGATGATGGCTAGCACGTTTTAGTAATAAAGCATTTTTAAATTAATGTGTATATGATATACATCTTTTTAGACATACTGGTATTACACACGTACTAGACTATAGTATAGTGTAAACATAAATTTTGTATGCATTGGGAAACCAAAAAATAATGTGACTTGCTTTATTGTGATATTTACTTTACTGCAATATTCACTTTAGTATGATCGTCTGGAACTAAACCTGCAATATCTACAAGGTATGCCTGTAGAGTATTTTACAAGCTGGAGACTATGTAGAGCCCATATAATAATTTCCTGCTTTTATTTTTTCTTTAAACAGTGGGCATAAGAGCTTTTATAAATCAGTAAAACTACTTATTGTGAGGCTATTGAATTGTATTGAAATAGCATTATTTTTTTCATGATAAAATAGTTTCTTTATATAGTGTTTATATAACATATATTAAAATTACATACTAATTGTGAAATCATGGTAACTGTGTAAAGATTTTAAGAAGAAAGTAAATGCCAATTGAAATCCCAACACTTTGAGAAGAGAGCCCTCAGCACTTTGGGACTGTACTTCAATGCCTCTCTCTATGCACATGCACATGTTCTTTTTTTTTTTTTTTTTTTTTTTGGTTTCCACTATTTTATTATCATTTGAAGATTCTACCTTTTTTTTTTATTCTTATGTTAATCCCCATACATTACATCATTAGTTTTAGATGAAGTGTTCCATGATTCATTGTTTGTGCATAACACCCAGTGCTCCATGCAGAATGTGCCCTCCTCAATACCCACCACCAGGCTAACCCATCCTCCCACCCCCCTCCCCTCTAGAACCCTGTTTGTTTATCAGAGTCCATCGTCTCTCATGGTTCGTCTACCCCTCCGATTTCCCCCGCTTCATTCTTCCCCTCCCACTACCTTCTTCTTCTTTTTTTTTTTTCTTAACATATATTGCATTATTTGTTTCAAAGGTACAGATCTGAGATTCAACAATCTTGCACAATTCACAGCGCTTACCAGAGCACATACCCTCCCCAGTGTCTATCACCCAGTCACCCCATCTCTTCCACCCCACCCCCCACTCCAGCAACCCTCAGTTTGTTTCCTACGATTAAGAATTCCTCATATCAGTGAGATCATATGATACATGTCTTTCTCTGTTTGACTTATTTCACTCAACATAAAACCCTCCAGTTCAATCCACGTCATTGCAAATGGCAAGATCTCATTCCTTTTGATGGCTGCATAATATTCCATTGTGTGTGTGTGTGTGTGTGTGTGTGTGTGTGTGTGTGTGTGTGTATATATACCACATCTTCTTTATCCATTCATCTGTCGATGAACATCTTGGCTCTTTCCACAGTTTGGCTTTGTGGACATTGCTGCTATAAACATCAGGGTGCACGTACCCCTTCGGATCCCTACTTTTGTATCTTTGGGGTAAATACCCAGTAGTGCAATTGCTGGATCATATGGTATCTCTATTTTCAACTTTTTGAGGAACCTCCATACAGTTTTCCAGAGTGGTGTACCAGCTTGCATTCCCACCAACAGTGTAGGAGGGTTCCCCTTTCTCCGCATCCCCACCAACATCTGTCGTTTCCTGACTTGTTAATTTTAGCCATTCTGACTGGTGTGAGGTGGTATCTCATTGAGGTTTTGATTTGGATTTCCCTGATGCCGAGTGATATTGAGCACTTTTTCATGTGTCTGTTGGCCATTTGGATGTCTTCTTTGGAAAAATGTCTGTTCATGTCTTCTGCCCATTTCTTGATTGGATCATTTGTTCTTTGGGTGTTGAGTTTGATGAGTTCTTTATAGATTTTGGATACTAGCCCTTTATCTGATATGTCATTTGCAAATATCTTCTCCCATTCTGTCGGTTGTCTTTTGGTTTTGTTGACTGTCTCCTTTGCTGTGTAAAAGCTTTTTATCTTGATGAAGTCCCAATAGTTCATTTTTGCCCTTGCTTCCCTTGCCTTTGGCGATGTTTCTAGGAAGAAGTTGCTGCAGCTGAGGTCAAAGAGGTTGCTGCCTGTGTTCTCCTTTAGGATTTTGATGGACTCCTGTCTCACATTGAGGTCTTTCAACCATTTGGAGTCTATTTTTGTGTGTGGTGTAAGGAAATGGTCCAGTTTCATTCTTCTGCATGTGGCTATCCAATTTTCCCAACACCATTTGTTGAAGAGACTGTCTTTTTTCCATTGGACATTCTTTCCTGCTTTGTGGAAGATTAGTTGGCCATAGAGTTGAGGGTCCATTTCTGGGCTCTCTATTCTGTTGCATTGATCTATGTGTCCGTTTTTGTCCCAGTACCATGCTGTCTTGATGATGACAGCTTTATAATAGAGCTTGAAGTGCAGAACTGTGACACCACCAGCTTTGCTTTTCTTTTTCAACATTCCTCTGGCTATGCAGGGTCTTCTCTGGTTCCATACAAATTTTAGGATTATTTGTTCCATTTCTTTGAAAAAAGTGGATGGTATTTTGATGGGGATTGCATTGAATGTGTAGATTGCTCTAGGTAGCATTGACATCTTCACAATATTTGTTCTTCCAATCCATGAGCATGGAACATTTTTCCTTTTCTTTGTGTCTTCCTCAATTTCTTTCATGAGTATTTTATAGTTTTCTGAGTACAGATCCTTTGTCTCTTTGGTTAGATTTATTCCTAGGTATCTTATGGTTTTGGGTGTGATTATAAATGGGATCGACTCCTTAATTTCTCTTTCTTCTGTTTTGTTGTTGGTGTATAGGAATGCCACTGACTTCTGTGCATTGATTTTATGTCCTGCCACTTTACTGAATTCCTGTATGAGTTCTAGCAGTTTTGGGGTGGAGTCTTTTGGGTTTTCCGCATAAAGTATCATATCATCTGCAAAGAGGGAGAGTTTGATTTCTTCTTTGCCAATTTGGATGCCTTTGATTTCTTTTTGTTATCTGATTGCTGTGGCTAGGACTTCCAATATTATATTGAATAACAGTGGTGATAGTGGACATCCCTGTCGCGTTCATGGCCTTAGGGGGAAAGCTCTCAGTTTTTCCCCATTGAGAATGATATTCGCTGTAGGTTTTTCATAGATGGCTTTTATGATATTGAGGTATGTACCCTCGATCCCTATACTCTGAAGAATTTTGATCAAGAAAGGATGCTGTACTTTGTCAAAGCTTTTTCTGCATCTATTGAGAGGATCATATGATTCTTGTTCTTTCTTTTGTTAATGTATTGTATCACATTGATTGATTTGTGGATGTTGAACCAACCTTGCAGCCCAGGGATAAATCCCACTTGGTCATGCTGAATAATCCTTTTAATGTACTGTTGGATCCTATTGGCTAGTATTTTGGTGAGAATTTTTGCATCCATGTTCATCAAGGATATTGGTCTGTAATTCTCCTTTTTGATGGGGTCTTTGTCTCGTTTTGGGATCAAGGTAATGCTGGCCTCATGAAATGAGTTTGGAAGTTTTCCTTCCATTTCTATTTTTTGGAACAGTTTCAGAAGAATAGGTATTAATTCTTCTTGAAATGTTTGGTAGAATTCCCCTGGGAAGCCATCTGGCCCTGGGCTTTTGTTTTTTGGGAGATTTTTGATGACTGCTTCAATTTCCTTAGTGGTTATAGGTCTGTTCAGGTTTTCTATTTCTTCCTGGTTCAGTTTTGGTAGTTGATACATCTCTAGGAATGCCTCCATTTCTTCCAGGTTATCTAATTTGCTGGCATAGAGTTGCTCATAATATGTTCTTATAATTGTTTGTATTTCTTTGGTGTTGGTTGTGATCTCTCCTCTTTCATTCATGATTTTGTTGATTTCGGTCATTTCTCTTTTCTTTTTGATAAGTCTGGCCAGGGGTTTATCAATCTTGTTAATTTTTTCAAAGAACCAGCTCCTAGTTTCATTGATCTGTTCTACTGTTCTTTTAGTTTCTATTTCATTGATTTCTGCTCTGATCTTTATTTCTCTTCTCCTGCTGGGTTTAGGCTTTATTTGCTGTTCTTTCTCCAGCTCCTTTAGGTGTACAGTTAGGTTGTGCACTTGAGACCTTTCTTGTTTCTTGAGAAAGGCTTGTATTGCTATATACTTTCCTCTTAGGACTGCCTTTGCTGCATCCCAAAGATCTGGGACAGTTGTGTTTTCATTTTCATTGGTTTCTATGAATTTTTTAATGCTTCTTTAATTTCCTAGTTGACCCATTCATTCTTTAGTAGGATGCTCTTTAGCCTCCATGTATTTGAGTTCTTTCCGACTTTCCTCTTGTGATTGAGTTCTAGTTTCAAAGCATTGTGGTCTGAAAATAGGCAGGGAATGATCCCAATCTTTTGGTACCGGTTGAGACCTGATTCGTGACCTAAGATGTGATCTATTCTGGAGAATGTTCCATGGGCACTAGAGAAGAATGTGTATTCCGTTGCTTTGGGATGGGATGTTCTGAATATGTCTGTGAAGTCCATTTGGTCCAGTGTGTCATTTGAAGTCTTTATTTCCTTGTTGATCTTTTGCTTAGACGATCTGTCCATTTCAGTGAGGGGGGTGTTAAAGTCCCCCACTATTATTGTATTGTTGTCGATGTGTTTCTTTGCTTTTGTTATTAATTGCCTTATATAATTGGCTGCTCCCATGTAAGGGGCAAAAGATATTTACAATTGTTAGATCTTCTTGTTGGATAGATCCTTTAAGTAGGATATAATGTCCTTGCTCATCTCTTATTACAGTCTTTGGTTTAAAATCTAATTTGTCTGATATAAGGATTGCCACCCCAGCTTACTTTTGGCGTCCATTAGCATGGTAAATGGTTTTCCACCCCCTCACTTTCAATCTGGGGGTGTCTTTGGGTCTAAAATGAGTCTCTTGCAGACAGTATATCAATGGGTCTTGTTTTTTAATCCAGTCTGATAGCCTGTGTCTTTTGATTGGGGCATTTAGGCCATTTACATTCAGGGTAACTATTGAAAGATAGGAATTTAGTGCCATTGTATTGCCTGTAAGGTGACTGTTACCGTATGTTGTCTGTGTTCCTTTCTGGTCTATGTTGCTTTTAGGCTCTCTCTTTGCTTAGAGGACCCCTTTCAAGATTTCTTGTAGGGCTCGTTTTGTGTTTGCAAATTCCTTTAGTTTTTGTTTGTCCTGGAAGCTTTTTATCTCTCCTTCAATTTTCAATGACAGCCTAGCTGGATAGAGTATTCTTGGCTGCATATTTTTCTCATTTAGTGCTCTGAATATATCCTGCCAGTCCTTTCTGGCCTGCCAGGTCTCTGTGGATAGGTCTGTTGCCAATCTAATGTTTCTACCCTTGTAGGTTACATATCTCTTCTCCCGAGCTGCTTTCAGGATTTTCTCTTTGTCTATGAGACTCGTAAGTTTTACTATTAGATGTCAGGGTGTTGACCTATTTTTATTGATTTTGAGAGGGGTTCTCTGTGCTTCCTGGATTTTGATGCCTGTTTCCTTCCCCAAATTAGGGAAGTTCTCTGCTATAATTTGCTCCATTATACCTTCTGCCCCTCTCTCTCTTTCTTCTTCTTCTGGGATCCCAATTATTCTAATGTTGTTTCGTCTTATGGTATCGCTTATCTCTCGAATTCTGCCCTCTTGATCCAGTAGTTGTTTATCTCTCTTTTTCTCAGCTCTTTATTTTCCATCATTTTATCTTCTATATTACTGATTCTCTCTTCTGCCTCATTTATTCTAGCAGTTAGCGCCCCCATTTTTAATTGCACCTCATTAATAGCCTTTTTGATTTCTACATGGTTGGATTTTAGTTCTTTTACTTCTCCAGAAAGGGTTTCTCTAATATCTCCCATATTTTTTTTCAAGCCCAGCTAGTATCTTTAAAGTGATGATTCTGAACTCTAGATCTGACATCGTACTAATGTCCGTATTGAGTAAGTCCCTGGCAGTTGGTACTACCTCTTGTTCTTTTTGTTGAGGTGATTTTTTCCGTCTTGTCATTTTGTGCAGAGGAGAATAGATTAATTAGAGAACAAAATGCTAGCAGAGTAACAATATCCCCAGAAAATATACTCTAAACAAATCAGAAAAGACCTGACGCAGTGGGAAAAGAAAGGGAAAGAGAGAAAAAAGAGAAAAAAAAAAGAAAAAAAGAAAAAGATAAAGATAAAAACCAAAACAAACAAAACAAAACAACAACAACAACAAAACCAGAATGTGATCAAATATGATCTATATGGTATATAGATCAGTGCCACACACTAGATTTGGGGTGTATTTTGGTCTTTTAGAAGAAAGTGCCTACCAAAATTTTAAAGGAAAAAAAACTTATATATGTACAAAAATAAGGGTTGATATGATGAAGGGATGGAATATGACTCTAAAGATGGAAATTATAAAAAAAATTTATAAAAGGAATTGATAAGAAGTTGTTTGAAAAAAGGAAGAAGAGGATTTAAAAAAAGAAAAAAGAAAAAAAAAGGGAGAGGATGTGATCAGGCAGGGGAAAAGAAAACACCATATACTAGAGATTTAGGGTATATTTTAATCTGTTAGAAGAAACTATCTCAAAATTTTAAAGAGCGAACAACTTATATATATAAGCCAAAAATACGGGTAACTACTATGAAGGGATAGAATATGACTCTAAAAATGAAAAATAAAAATGTTTTTTTTTTTTTTAAAAAAGGGATTGATAAGATGTTTGTTGAAAAAGGGAAAAAGAAAAATTCAAAAAGAAAAAAAAAGAAAAAAGACAGTTAAAAAAAATTAACTTTTAAAGACTAAAGAATCATGGTAAAAAAAAGCCATGAATTCTATGTGCAGTATTCCCCTAGCGCTGGAGTTCTGCCGTTCTCATTGATCGTAAACTTGGTCTTGGCTGGCTGTTCTCGCTGATCTTCTGGGGAGGGGCCTGTTGTCGTGGTTTCCAAATGTCTCTGCTGGAGGCAGAATTGCCCCGCCCTTGCCCCTTCCCGGCTAAGTAATCTGCTCGGTTTGCTCTCCTTTGTTCCCTGCGAGCTTTCCGTACAGCTTTGGAGGCGGAGAGTGAAAATGGTGGCCTCCCAATCTCCGCCCCGGAGGAGCCGAGAACTCGGGGCCCCACTCCTCAGTGAGCCCCCAGAGAAAAGCCATCAGTCACTCCCGTCTCCCCGGTCTCCGGCTGCACTCCGTGCTCACCCGGCCTGTGACTGCGCGTTTCTATCTCTGGCACCCGACCCCGGGTGGAGTCTCCAAACCCAGCAGATCCCTGCGGTGCACTCCCGCGCGGCTCCTCCCTGGGGGGAAGGTGAGTCTCCCCGGATCTGCCGCTTGTTGGGTCCCTGCTGGAGGAGCAGGGGCCCGACTGGGCCGCGGATCACGGTTTATGGCCACCCCGAGCTGAGAGCCCGCGCCTGGGCTCCGTCTCTGCAGCCGGCTTCCCTGCTCCGTTACCTGGGAGCTCTGCCACACTCAGGCACCCCCGGTCTTTCTGTGACCCCGAGGGTCCTGAGACCACACTGTCCCGGAGGGTTCCACCCCCGCTTAGCCACCAGAGTGACGTCCCTCAGCGGGGCAGACTTTTAAAAGTTCCGATTTTGTGCTCCGCGGCTCGATCACTTGCCAGAAGCGGCCGACGGAGGCCCCTCCCCCGCCATCTATCCTCCCGAATATTGCCTCAGATTCACTTCTCCGCACGTCCTACCTTCCAGAAAGTGGTCGCTTTTCTGATGAGAGAGTTGTTGCTATTCCTTTCTTCGATCTCCTGTTGGGTTTGTAGGTGTTCAGAATGGTTTGATCCCTATCCAGCTGAATTCCTGAGAGGAGACGAAATCCAGGTCTCCTACTCCTCCGCCATCTTGCTCCGCCGGCCCCCACACACATGTTCTTTTTACAATAAGATAATCCTTTCCATTATGCTTTGCCTGGTGGACACTTGTTCAGGGCCAGGCACTTGGAAATACAGCATCAGTCCCTGCTGTCTCATTCACTTTATTTGTCCCTGGGAAAGTCTCTTACTTCTAACATCTGTAACATTGAATAAATACTTATTTAATGCCTGTTTTGAAATACCCGCAAGTCTTCTGTTTAGAGGAACAAAAACAGATTTACATATTGGCCTGAAGGTTTAAACATGGGCTCTCTGAAAGCACAAGTGTCAAGAAGTTCCAGCATTGGGAACATTCCATTGAAAATGCCCAGCCCCTGGGTATATAAATTGAAATTCATGAACTATCAACAGGAGCTTATCTTCATTTGCCCCATGGGAGGAAAATGAAGGGAAAGTAATGGAAGGGTAATGAGCAAAGCAGAGCTTCAGTAGTAGAAAAAGGAAAACAAACTGCCTAATTTTCCTTCCCACTGCCTAATTAAGGGTGTGTTTGTGTGTATCTATAAATATGATCATTCTACATTCTCTCCTTTAAAATCAAGAAAAAGATTAATATGAAAGCCTATAAAATGAGGGTATTAATAGTAACTACATTTGCATTTGTGGATTGCTTTACAGATTTTAAGTTATGTTATCTTATTTAATCCACACATGAGCCTTTTCAGTGGCAGGGGATCTATTATTCATTCAATGAATTAGGAATTTGAGACCAAAAAAAAAAAAAGTTTTGTGACTTATTCAATGTTACAAAGCTGCTTTATATCAGAACTAGAACTATCACATCAAATTGGCTAATATGTAGTTCATGGCTCTTTCATGCTGAGGAACATAAAGATTTCCTTTAAATCAAATCTGCAAAGAAAGTAACATGTTATGCAATAAAATAAATTTAAATACAGGACCATTTCAGTTCTCTGATGTATTCAAAATTTTAAACTGAAAAGGTGTTGCATTTTAAATATTTTGCAAACAGCTTATATAAACACCATATGCTTCGCAAACATAGCTTTTGAGTGATAAGAACTTTAGAGGTGTCAATCTAATTATGTTCTTTTAAAAATAAGAAATAAGGGGACCCTGGGTGGCCCAGTTGGTTAGGCATCCAATTTTTGATCTCAGCTCAGGTCTTGATTTCATGGTCATGAGTTCAAGCCATGTGTGGGACTCCACGCTGGGTATGGAGCCTACTAAAAAAAACAAAAACAAAAACAAAATTTTAGAGAGTTTAACTTATCCATGGTCCTGTAGATTTGGGGGGATACAGCTTATACGATATGCAGTGCAATTTGGATTATAAAATGAAGTGTGTGTGTGTGTATAACTTGATGAGTTATATAATAAGAAGCTCTGATTTATTTACCCAGTGATACATATTTGATAATGATTTCAATTATTGAATTACATAATCATGAAGCTTTTATACTGAAACTGTTTTTGTTAAAGTAATAACATATATCAAAAAATGCACCCATTACAGGAGTACAGCTTGATAAATTTTCCCAAAGAGATCACATCAGGTAAATATAACCACATTCAGAATAAAAGTCAAACCATTATAACTCCAGAAACCCCCTCCTGTTCTTTTGACATCACTAAGCACCCCAACTCTGAATTCTAGTAATAGAGATGAATTTTGCCTCTTTTTGAACTTTATATATATGAAATATACAATATGCACTTTGGGGCTCTGGATTTTTTGTTCAACATTGCATTTATGAAATCAATTCATGTAATTGCATGAAATATGTGGTTGAAATGTAATTATTTAAATCCACTTGACTATTGATAAACATTTGGGTTGTTTCTAATTTTGTCAATTGTCGATAATGCTGGTACAAAACTTTTCATATAAGGCTTTTGATGAACACATGACACATTTCTGTTGAATTTAACCCTAAGAATGAAAGGTCTTGATCATTGGCCTTGCTTTAGATCACCTTTAGTGAATACTGATATAGATATCCAAAGTATTGTCTGAAAGAGTCTATTGATCTAAATCTCTGAAAAATATGTTTGCTATTATATTGAATCAATAGACAAATTAAAAAAAAATGTTTTCTTTAAAATAGTGTATCTTCCAATCCACAATTGTGGTATATACCTTCATTTATTTGGGATTTTGTACATTTTCTGTATAGTATTTTATAGTTTTCACTGTAGCTGATTTACACAAGTTTTAATGATATTTTAAGCATTAAATATAATTGATATTATATTAATACCATTTTAGAATGTAAATGTCAATTTGTTGTTGAAACTTTTTATTTTGAGATGATTTTAGATCAATTCCACTTGTAAGAAATAATACAGAGAATTCTAGTGTACCCTTTACCCAGTTTCCCCCAAGGGAAGCTTTGCAAAGCTGTAGTACAGTATCACAACCAAAATACTGACATTTTTACAATCAAGGCATATGAGTGATGTCACCACAAAGATTCCTCCCTGTGTTACCCTTTACAGCCAAATCTACTTCCCTTCTTACCATCTTTTACTCCTTGCAAAAAATAATCTTCTACATTAATGTCATTTTCATTTTAGGAAGGTCATATAAATGGAATCATACAGTGTATGATACATTCCTTGGTTATTTGGTATTCCATTTAGCGTAATTTCCTGCAGGTCCATCCAAGTCATTGTACCTATCAATAATTTGTTGTTATTATTATTATTTATCATTACTGTTGCTTGAGTAGCATTACATTGTATGAATATACTATAATTGTTTAACCATTATTCCACTGAAAGACATCTGAGTTATTTTCCACTTAGTGTTATTACAAAAAACAAACAAACAAAAAAACCTGCTATTGAACGTTGGTATACAAGTTGTCATGTCATTGTAAATTTTCATTTCTCTGAGATAAATGTCCAAGAGTGCAACTGCTGGGTCATATGATATTTGTATGTTTAGTTTTTTAAAACTCACCGATATGTTTTGCAGGGTGGCTGTATCATTTTACATTCCCATCAGCAATGTATGAGTGACCCAGTTTGTCTGCATCCTTGCAAGCATTTGGTTTTGTCACCAGTTTAATAGTTGTCTAATGATTTGTTGTTGTGAGTTATTTTGCATTTCCCTAGTGGATAATGATATTTAACATCTTTTTGTGTGCTTATTTGCCATCTGTATATCCTCTTCAGTGCAAGTTGAATTTATGTCTTTTGCTCATTTTGTAATTGGATTGTTTGGTATTTTTTTACTTTTGAGTTCTGAGAGCCCTTTATCAGATATGCAGTTTACATATGTAATCATCCAGTCTGTAGCTTTTTTATTATTATTCTATAAATGGAAAAGTTTATTATTATTATTAGCAAAAGTTTTATTTTTTTAAATTTTTATGAGGTTCAGTTTATTATTCTTTTAACGAACAAGGCTTTAGTGTCAGATATAAACATTCTTTGCCTTGGCCCCACATCGCAAGGATTTACTCCTACTTTTTTTTCTGAGAGTTTTATGGTTTTATAGTAGAGTCTATATTCTCTCTCTCTTTTTAAAGATTTTATTTATTTATTTGAGATAGAGAGAAAGTGAGAGAGCACAAAAGGGGGTTTTAGGGTCAGAGGTAGAAGCAGATTCCCCGCCAAGCAGGGAGCGGGATGCAGAACTCGATTCCGGGACTCGGGGATTATGACTTGAGCCAAAGGCAGTCACTTAACCAACTGAGCCACCCAGGTGCCCCTATATTATCTTTTGAGTTAATGTTTCTATAAGGTGTAGATTTTTGATCAAATTTTTTTTAATTAATTAATTCATTCATTCATTATTTCTGCCTGTAGATACTGGTTTCTTTAGCACCCTATGTTAAAAAGCCTATCCTTTTTCCACTGATTTGCTTTTATACCTTTGTGGAAACTGGTTGGTCACTTCTGGGCTTTCTATACGGTTACATTCATCTATGTGTCTATTGTTCCGCTACCATTACGTTGTCTTAATATAACTGTATTATATTACTAAATATCAGAGCAATCTATCCTCACTTTTTCAAAAGTTTTATTCTAGAGCCAAGAACCTATTTCTTTCCAAATAAATTTTAGAGTAAGCTAGTCTATGTGTACTAAAAACATTTCTGCAATTTTCATAGGAATAATACAAAACCTATAGACCAATTTCAGAAGATAGATAGCTTTGTTATGTTAAGTCTCCTAATCCATAAACACAGTATAATCACCATTTTTTTTCTTGTTAGGGCTTCTTTGATATCATCAGCATTTTGAATTTTTTGGCATTCAAGTCCTATACATGTTAAGTGTACACCTAAATTATTTTATTTGGAGTGATTGCAAATCATATTATAATTTAAATTTCTTCCCCAGGTGCATTTTCAATACATATCCTGGGAAGTTGCTGGACTCACTAGTTCTCGGAGATTTTTGTTTGTTCATATTTTTTATGATTTTATTTATTATTTGAGAGAGAGAGCCCAAGTGGGGGCGGTACACAGGGAGAAGCACACTCCCCACTGAGCAGGAAGCCCTAAGCAGGGCTCCATCCCAGGACTGTAGGATCATGTCCTGAGCCAAAGGTAGACACTTAACCAACTGAGCCACCCAGGCACTCCTGTTTGTTCATTTTTAGTATTCCTTGAGATTTTCTATGTAGAAAATATCATTTGCAAAGAGGGAGAGTTATGTGTTCCTTTACAATATGAATGCCTTTTATATCTTTTAGTTTCCTTATGCAGTGGCTGGAATCTCCAATATTATACTGAAAAAGAGTGGTGAGAGGAGATACTTTGGCCTTTTTCCTGATCTCAGAGGAAAATATACAGACTTACTCATTAAGTTTAATGCCAGCAGTATGTTTTTTGTACATGATCTTTATAAATATCAAGTTGAGGAAGTTCCCCTCTAATCCTAGCTTCCTGAGAGTTTATTACGAGTGGGTCTTGGATTCTGACAGATGCTTGTTATGTATCAGTTATTATGTTTATATGATTTTTCCTTGTACATCTGATGATATGATGGATTATAATGATTAATTTTAATACCTATCAAGCCTTACATACTTGGATTAAATCCCATTTGATCATTTTGCATAATTCTTTCTATGAATAGTGGGATTTGATTTGTTAATATATATTTTTTTTCCATCTAAGTCAGTGGTTTTGATTTTCTTTCTTTGTTTTTTGTTTTGTTTTGTTTTGTTTTATTTTTTTTCTTCCTTGGTACTGTCTATGTTTAGTTTGGTGTCAGAGAAATACTAACATCATAAAATGAGTGGGAAGTATTCCCTCATCCTCTTTTCTGAAAGAGAATTTGTAAAATTGATACTAACTCATCTTTGAATGGTAAAATTTTCCCTGAAATCTTCTATCTGGAGATTTCTTTTAAAGAGCTTTGGAAGTATTCAATTTAAATATTCAATTTCTTGATGTTTATAGGAGGACTATTCAGATGATCTATTTCATCTTGGTTGAGTTCTGGTAGTTTGTAGTTTTCTAAGAATTGGTCCAAATTCTAAGTTGTCAAATGCATGAGAATGAAGTTGTTATTGTATTTTCTTATTTGTAATAGCTGTAGGGTCTATAGTGATATCCCCTGTTTCATTCCTGATGTTAAGATTTGTATCTTCTTTCTACTTATATTTGACAGAATTGTTAGAGTTTTATCAATTTTCTTACTTTTTTGGTAGAATCAGCTCTTTATTGTATTTTTAAAGTTTTTTCCTATTTTCAATATCACTGGTTTCTGTTCTTTATTATTTCTTTTATTCTCCCAACTCCAGGTTATTCCCCTCTTATTTGTCTCATTTCTTAAGGTAGGGACTTAAATGATTGATTTGAGAATTTTCCAGTGTAACTATTTATTGCTATAAATATCCCTTTCTGCACTGCTTTAGCTGCATCTCATTATTTTGATAATTTGTATTTTCATTTTCATTTAGTCCTCTGTAGTTTTTAAATTTCCTTTGAGATCACTTCATTGATGCCTGGATTTTTTAGAAGTGTGTTGTATAATTTTCAAGTGTTTTGAGATTTCTGTGGTTTTTGTTATTGATTTCCAGTTGACTCCATTCTACTCAAGTTACTTATTCTGCCTTACATCAAATTTTTAAAGATTTATTTTATTTTATATATATATAGAGAGAGAGAGCATACTGCATGCATTTGGGAGGAGGGGGAGTGGGAGAAGGAGAAGCAAACTCCCTGCTGAGCAGAGAGCCCTACTCAGGACTTGACCTCATGACCCTGAGATCATGACCTGAGCCAAAATCAAGAGTCTGGTGCCTAACCAACTGAGCCATCCAGGTGCCCCTGCCTTACATCAATTTGGGGGCAGAAGCTCAGCTCCCTATTCTGCTCTCCTGACACCAAGAGAGGAAAAGGATGAAAAATGATTGTTTACTTCTCCATCTTCTGCCACTTCCCCTATCTTATTTTTGCTGAGTGGAGGTGAAGGTTCTGCTCACCATTGGAACCTCCCCCACTAACACTACCCCTGTGGGCAAATTGGAGCACTCCTGCTTTTGCCAGACAGGAAAGGGAAGATCAGCTCCCTGCTGAGCCCTTCTAAATCTACTTTGGAAGAGAGATTAAGGGAAGGACATTCTACTTCTGCTGAGTGAGAAATAGGTAACCAGCTTCTAGCTCATTCCTGCTAATATTATCCCAGCAGGGGAATTGGGCAGTGAATGCAAGATTACCTGCTGGTTTAGTGCTGCCAACACCAACCTAGCAGGTGATTTCCACCAGCCAGAAGATGCAAGATTAGTTCTGTAAAGGACTCAACCAGGTGGGAAAATCAGAGCACTGCCTGCTTAGAAACAGAAGATTAGCTCCTTGCTCCATACTGCAAACTCAATTAAGTGCAGGAATAGGAGCATCACTGTATGCTTTCACTTGCAGGTGGATGGGATAAAAGATCAACTCTGCTCAGCCCCACTGGAATGACAAGAAGAAGACATGTTATATGTTTTGTTTTGTTTTTTGTTTTGTTTTGTTTTGTTTTGTTTTTTCCAGTGTTATGCTGGAGGAAGGTGGGTATTGCCAAAAAGGTTTTCTATTGTTAGTCATCCCTTTCCTGGCATTTTGGCTAGGAAGGAATAAGCTTTTCTTGGGGCTTCCCCCCACCTTACTCCTTGTTGGTTGTTCTGGGTTAGAGGCTTGTACAGTGGCCTGTCTGGGATAAAGGGGAGACAAAAATGGAGCAGGGAACTCACATCTGTGTCATCCCTACAGTCTCAAGATCCTTAGCCTGTTTGCCTTCTTCTTTGTACCTTTTCAGAACCTTTCTAATTTTGTTGTGTTATGTTCAGTTTTTTTTTATTGCTTGTATTTTTGTTTTATTTGTTTATTTTTTAAGTGATGTGCAGGAGGAGCTAAGGGAATAGGTTTGCTTCATTTTGGCAGAAGGGAATATCTGCAATTGCTTTTTGTATATTGGCCTGTATACAATGGTCTTGGTAAATTCACTTATTTATTCTAATAGTTTATACAATGTTTTGGATTTCCCTTGTATTCAGCTATTAAATCTGTAAATAATGAATTTTATTTCTTCCTTCTAATCCATATTCTTTCATTTCTTTCCTTTAACTTTTTGGTCTCCAGTGTAATAAAAATGATTAAAAGTTGTAATAATGGTTGTCCCTGTTTGTTCTCAATCTGAGGATATGTGACAATATTTCACCATTAAATATGATGTTTGTTGTAATTTTTGTTCACTCATTTTGTGGTAGCTGCAATTCTCTTCCATTACTAATTGGTTAGTCTTTCTATCAGGTAATGCTATTTTTCATGTCCTTTCTGTGTTAATGTGGTGAAATATATTGATCTTTTGGGGTTTTATCCTTCTTTTTTTTTTTCATTAAAGTATTATTACATACAATAAAATTTACCAGTGTGTGTAAAGCTTGTTGAATTTTGGAGGGGTAACTCTATAACCACCACTACAATCAAAGAACAGTTCCTACACCATAAAATGTTTTCTTTTCTGCCTTTAATGAATCTCCTTTCCAAAGATCCAGCCCCAAGGAATCATTGATCTGTTCTGTTCTAGTTTTACCTTTCTTAGAATTTTATTTACTGTACATAATCTTTTTTTATTTAACTTCTTTTAGTTTGTGTAATATTTTCAAGATTCATCCATGTTGTTGATTGTTTTAATATTTTACTCCTTTTTATTGCTGAGTAGAACTCCATGGGTTAGATATACAACAATATGGTTATCTACTCACAATCTGATGGAGATTTGGAGTTGCTTTTATTGGGCCTATGAATATTCTAATATGAATATTTAGTGTACACATTTTTGAGTGGACATAAGTTTTAATTTTTCTTAGATAAATATCTAGAAGCGGAATGGTTGTGTCATAAGGTAAATGTATACCATTTTCCAAGTGGCTATACCATTTTGAATCCTCATCAGCAAAGTATAATATATGTGGTGGCTTCACATTCTGTCCATCTCTTTTACTTTCACTATTTGTGTGTGTGTGTGTGTGTGTGTGTGTGTCTTTAGAGGTCTCATTATAGTTTCAATTTGTATTTCTGTGATGACCAGTAATGATGATAATTGCTTCTTGGCTTATTCAAAATTCATATAACTTCTTTTTTGTGAGATATCTATTTAAATATTTGCCAACATTTTTATTGGGTTTGTCATTTTATTATAAAAGTCCTTTATATATTCTGATTACAAGATCTCTGATGGACATTTGTTTTACAAAATCATTCTAGTCTGTGTCTTGCTATTTTCTTAAATTGTCCTGAAAAGAGTAAATAACAGGTTTACAATAAAATTAAGAGGAGGGTTCAGAGATTTCCCATATATCCCCTGCCCCTACACATGCATACTCTGCTCCATTATCAATATCACTCATCAAAATAGTATACTTTATTATCAAGGATTAATCCACACTGACAAATCATAATCACCCAAAGGCCATAGTTTACCTTAGTGTTCACTCTTGGTACTGTATATTCTATGGGTTTGGGCAAATGTATAATGACATATCCATCATTTATAATATCATACAGAGTATTTTTACTGCCCTAAAATCCTATGTGCTCTACCTATTCATACACCTTACACCTTCCTCCACCCATGGCAATCACCAATATATTTATTGCCTCATAGTTTTGCCTTTTCCAGAATGACATATTGGAATCACAGTTTGTAGCCTTCTCAGATTGGCTTCTTTTACTTAGTAATATGCACTTTAAGTTCTTCTATACCTTTTCATGGCTTGATGGCTCATATCTTTTAGCTCCAAATAATGTTCTATTATCTGGGTGTACCATAGTTTACCCATTCATTACTGAAGAACATCTTAGTTACTTCCAAGTTTTGGCAATTATAAATAAAGCTATCACAAATATCTGTGTGCAAATGTTTGAGTAGACATACATTTTTTAGCTCCTTTGGGTAAATAATGAGGGCGTACAGTTGCTGGATTTTATGGTAAAAGTACATTAATTTTGTAAAAAAGTACCTGTCTTTCAAAGTGGCTTTGTCATTTTGCATTCCTACCAGCAATGTTTGAGGGTTCCTGTTGCTCTACATCTTTGTCAGCATTTGGTATTGTCAGTCTTTCAGATTTTGGTTATTCCAAAAGGTGGGAAGTGGTATCTCATTGTTGTTTTAATTTATATTTTCTTGATGACTTATTCGGTGGAGCATCTTCTCATATGTTTGTCTCCCATCTCTATATCTTCTTTAGTGAGGTGTCAAAGTTTTTTTCTTTATTTTTTTTAATCAGGTTGTTTGTTTTCCTACTGTTGAGTTTTAAGAGTAGTTTGTATGTTTTAGATACCAGTCCTTTCTGAGATGTGAAATATTTTATCTCACTCTGTGGCTTCTCTTCTAATTCTTTTGATGTTGTCTTTCACAGAGCAGTAGCTTTTTAAAAACTAATGAAGTTCAGCTTATCATTTCTTTCTTTTTTTAATTTAAATTCAATTAGCCAACATATAGTACATCATTAGTTTTTGATGTAGTATTCAATGATTCATTAGTTGCGTATAACACCCAGTGCTCATCACATCACATGCTCTCCTTAATGTCCATCACCCAGTTACTCCATCCTCCCACCCACCTCCCTTTCCACAACCCTCAGTTTGTTTCCAGGAGTCAGGAGTCTCTCATGGTTTGTCTCCCTCTCTGGTTTCTTCCCATTCAGTTTTCCCTCCCCTCCCATATGGTCCTCTGTGTTATTCCTTATATTCCATATATGAGTGAAACCATATGATAATTGTCTTTCTCTGATTGACTTATTTCACTTAGCATAATACCCTCCAATTCCATCCATATCGATGGAAATGATAGGTATTCATCCTTTCTGATGGCTGAGTAATATTCCATTGTATATATGAAGAACATCTTCTTTATCCATTCATCTGTTGAAGGACATCTGGGCTCCTTCCACAGTTTGGCTATTGTGGACATTGCTGTTATGAATATTGGGGTGCATGTGCCCCTTCTTTTCACTACATCTGTATCTTTCGTGGATTATGTCTTTGGTGTTGTATCTAAAAAGTCATTGCTACACCCAACGTCATCTAGGTTTTCTCCTTTATTATCTTCTAGTTTTATAGTTTTGCATTTTACATTGATATCTGTGATCCATTTTGAGCTAATTTTTGTGAAGTGTAGGGTCTCTGTCTAGATTCATATTTTATGTTTGTTGAAGAGACTAACTTTGTTCTATTGTAATGCTTTGCAGCTCTGTCAAAAATTAGTTGACTATATTTATGGGGATATATTTCTGGGCTCTATTCTGTTCCATTTATCTCCCCCCTCCCAATTCCATACCACTTGATTACTGTAACTTTATAGTAAGTCTTAAGCTGGGTAGCATCAGTCCTCCAAGACCCTTGTCCTTCAGCTTCAATATTGTATTGGCTATTCTGGGTCTTTTGCCACTACGTAGAAACTTTAGGATCAGTTTGTCAATATCCATAAAATAACTTTCCAGGGTTTTGATTGGGATTGCATGGAATCTATAGATCAAGGTGGGAAGATGTGACATTTTAACAATATTGAATCTTTCCATGAACATGGAATATCTTTTCATTTATTTAGTTCTTTGATTTCAAGTTTTGTGGTTCTCTTCATACAGATCTTGTATATAATTTGTTAGATTTATGCATAAGTATTTCATTTTGTGAGATACTAATGTAAATAGTATAATTTTAAATTTCAATGGTATTATTTTAAATTTTAAATTTCAAATTCTCCTTGTTCATTGCTGGTATATAGGAGAGTAATAAACTTTTGTACTTAACTTTGTATCCTATACCTTGCCATGATCATTTAATTTGTTCCTAGAGTTTTGTTGTTGTTGATTATTTTGCACTTTCTAGATAGACAATCATATCATCTGTGAACAAAGTTTTGTGCCTTTCTTCCCAATCTGTATACCTTTTATTTCCTTTTCTTGCTTATTGGATTAACAAGGACTTCCAATTCAAAGTTGAAAAGGAGAGGTGAAAGGGGAGATTTTTTTTTTTTACTTTACCTGATCTTCATGGGAAAACTTTAAGTTTCTCACCATTAAGTGTGATGTTAGCTGTAGATTTTTTTGTATCAAGTTGACCTAGTTTTCTGAGAGTTTTTAATTCTGAATGGATATTAGAGTTTGTTAAAGGCTTTTTATAGGGGCACCTGGGTGGCTCAGTCGGTTAGGTGGCTGCCTTCGGCTCAGGTCATAACCCCAGGGTCCTGGGATCGAGCCCCGCATTGGGCTCCCTGTTCAGCAGAGAGCCTACTTCTCCCTTTCTCTCTGCCTGCTGCTCTGCCTACTTGTGCTATCTCTCTGTCAAATAAATAAATTTAAAAAAATGACTTTTTATACATCCATTAATATGATCATGTGATTTTTCTTTTTTTAGTCTGTCGACATGATGAATTACAATAATCGATTTTGAGTGTTGAGCCAGCCTGGCACACCTGGGATAAATCCCACTTGATTGCATTTAATTATGCCTAAAGAAAAAAAAAAAAACAGACAATAAAAGGCAATGGGGTTTTTGTGAACCAAAAAAAAAAAATAAATAAGTAAAATTGTAGTTCCTAGAATTTTCTATTATTCTCCATCATAGGCTTGGCTAAATTCCAATACAAAATAGAAGTATAGCAGATGCACGTTAAATCTTGCTACCTGCAAAATCAGATTTGCTGGATTTTGTTTTATCAACTTAGTACTATTTCTCCTGTCTAATGTTGGGAACTTTTTTTTTTTTTTCCAGAATTTTCTTTTCCAGATTAGAGTAAGCTGATTGGAGGAACTTGTGCATGTTTTGGAAGAAATAAGGTAAGCAGAGTCCATTTTTCTTACAAGGTTCTCTGTGAAGATCATAAATGATGACAGACAATGAAATGCTTCCTCTTGGACCTCAGCTTGTTCTTATTCTCTTCCTGCTGCATGCCCCACTTAACTTTCTGGTTACTGGCCTTGCTGACCAAAAGCAGCTCTGAATTTACCACAAGGTGTTTGATTAAGGACCTGAGGAGGTAGACATCCCCATAGTGAGGTAGACATCCCCATAGTAAGAATGGTTGCCTCAGAAGCAGCAATTTCTAGTCAGTAGATTCCATTAGGTGGTAGTTTCCATGCCTCTATAAGCTCCCCTTTTGTGGCATACAACTTCAGTGTCTAGTCCTGAGTGGTTTCTTGGGTTTTCCTTCAAGCTATCTACCTAAACCAGTACTTTGCTTGGCTTCGTCAATGACTATTTTCCCTACTTCTAGACATTCATTGCCCCATCTTCTTCTACATTCCAATCCTTGTTTGAAATTTTTTTTCTACAATACTTAGAGTGACTCTGTTTTCCTAACTAAACTACGATACTTGAAGATAGGTGGGTGACATAATATTAAAAATATACTATGTTTTATGACAAAAAATATACTATATGCTATCAATATTATTAGCCAGATGGCTATTAAAATAGAAGCATATGCTAATAATAAGCAAAACAAGTCATTTAACAAGTCTCTGTTTTAAGGTGTTACAGGGCATTTTAGGTAAGTTAATGTTAGCTCAGCATGTTCATAAATTGTGACAGTAGATGTTTATTTTTATATTCATATAGATACCAAGATTGCTGTTTCTGATTAATGGTGGGGTTGGAGAAGGCATATACTCCTGGCAGTCACTGAGGGCTACAGGTTAACATAGGTTTTTACACCTTCACTTCATGAATCCCAGTTTGCCCTCAACACTGACATAAAGCTTAACTATTAAAGAATAAAAGATAGAGGTAGCATATGAGCTTTTTAACCAGATTGGCCCAGAAATGATACTCATCACTTCTACTCCCATGTAATTAGAAACAACTATATTTGCACATACTTTCAATGGTCAGAGCTTAGTTCTTAAATGTTGCATGTTCCCAGAAGGAACTATAATCTATGAGAGGGGATATAAATCTTTGGTTACAGCTAGTCATCTGTGTTGAATATGGAGACCAATTGAATATGGACAGTCCTTCTCCCTAGAACACAATTCCACCCACACACAGAGGGGATAAGTCAAAGTTCCTTCTACTTATGGTCATCAGTTCAATGTTCATATTTTCTAAGGGAGTTTTCTCCATCACGTCTGGAATAGATTTCTTCTGTTCCTATACTCTAAATAAATGAAAACAAGTTTCCTGTACCTCCTTCTTCATATACAGTAGGGATAAAATAAATATAACAAAAATTCCTATTTTAAAAAATGACATATGAGACAAATAGTTGTCACTGATTCATAATGATAATGGAATTCTGCAGAGAAACTCTTAGAAAGGAGAAGTTCCGTGAGAAGTCCCTGATTCTGTTCTCTAAGAGGAACTCCTTTGTTCTTTATTCCCCTAGACCCCTTCTCACAACCTCTGGGAGTATCACCCTATTTGTCTGTTCATGACTACATATAAAGTGGATGTTTTTAAAATGTATAGCTTTTGCAGCGTTTTTTCTTCTCGTTAAAGTTGGTAGGCCAGAGTACAATTTTAAGGCTCAATTATCAAATAATTGTTAGGACTGATATCCAGTATTTTGAGCAATATCATTCCTTCAGAATTACAATAGGCTTCTGATTTACTTCCTTATAGGCAAGGTTCTGTGCCATAAACACACCCCAAATTATTTCCTTAGCATAGTTCTTTTTTTTTTTAATTTTTTTTTTTTTAAGATTTTATTTATTTGCGAGAGAGAATGAGAGACAGAGAGCATGAGAGGGAGGAGGGTCAGAGGGAGAAGCAGACTCCCCACCGAGCAGGGAGCCCGATGCGGGACTCAATCCCGGGACTCCAGGATCATGACCTGAGCCGAAGGCAGTCGCTTAACCAACTGAGCCACCCAGGCGCCCTTCCTTAGCATAGTTCTTAAATCTACTTTATTTCTTGGTTTCCTTGGTACAATGTTTTCCTCTCAGAACATATACTAGTGTCGCAGTTTTCCCTGGAAACACAGTGTTGCCATTCTCCCTGATTCTCTATAGCACTGACTTCTAAATAAAAGGATTGGGTAGCCCATGACCACAGCCTAGTTGAGGGAAGACAGGATAACATGGCGTTTTCAGCTTCAGTCATGCAGATTATTTTTGCCTTCCAACAAGACTCCCAAGATAGAAAATTACCTAAAAAAAAAAAAGAAAGAAAGAAAAAAGTGCCCATACACTAAGAAGCCTCAAAATGAAACATTTCCCTGCATTTGTATAAGGCATGATTTGAAACATATATTAGAA
The DNA here is from genome assembly GCF_029215605.1 of Mirounga angustirostris. Lineage (NCBI taxonomy): Eukaryota > Metazoa > Chordata > Mammalia > Carnivora > Phocidae > Mirounga > Mirounga angustirostris. The sequence goes on along the minus strand of NW_026991709.1, from coordinate 49,679,866 downwards.
CAGTTAATCACAACTATTCTTTCCATTATTATCCAGGTGTCCATTTAATGTGAGCAATTCTTTCTCTTCAGCCATTGCACATACACTTTAGTAGTTATCCCAGCTTGAGTTCAATTTACAGAGGCAAGAACCACCACATATTCTTATTTTTATAAAGATCTTATTTATTCATGGAGAGAGAGAGTGAGAGTGGAGGCGAGAGGCAGAGAGAGAATGTCAAGCAGATTCTGTGCTGAGCACGAAACATGGGGCTTGATCTCACAACCGTGAGATCATAACCTAAGCTGAAACCAAGAGTCCGCTGCTTAACTGGCTGAGCCCCCCAGGCACCCCTGAACCACCACATATTCTTTAGGGGAAAAAAAGGGTCTGATTTAATACAAAGACACCACTTATGTAATTCAATGTATCCTATTTTCCATGGGAAGCATTCTGTCCCACTGATATTTTGATGTTTCTTCTGAAGTGGTGTTTTCTCCTGGCCCCCACCTCTGGGCCACTCTGGAAAGTAAAATAATGAAATTTTTAAATCTTGGATACTTCTCAAGTTTTCATGCATCTTAGCTGTTTTTCCAAAGCCAGATAATATACATTTAAAAATAAAAACTTGACATATAATAAGAAGTTCCGTAGTTGTAATGACAAAGCTAAATATAGACCAATTAAATTTGCTTAGTTATCTCTTTGATTTAATCATTGCAAAGGTGACTTTATGAACTTTGACAGAGTATCATATTAGTCTTACTGTAATTGTAGCCTGTATAATTTGACCACTAACCTAATCTATTGAAGTATTTGTTGTTGTTTTTTTTCTAAGAGGCATGTAACTTTTTATTTCACTGAATGTTTCTTGCCTAATTGTGCCCATGCCAATTGTTATTGAATATTTAATAACACACATTTTATTCCCATATATTTCTTCTTTCCTTTTCTAAATAAGTTGTCCTCAGGCACCATAAGCATAAAAGTGTCGGTGACATATTTTGTTTATAGCACATAAAATAAAAGTGTTTTGACAAATACTTGTTTATTTCATATGTTACCAATTTGTTTTAAATTTAGTGTAATATAAAGAGCTCAAAAGAAAGAAAACAAAACAAAACAAAAAAACTCATAAAGAGTAAGATTATGCACATTACCAAAATATTCTCCCCTTAATAAAAAGCTTCAACAAATTCATTTTTTATGAATAGCATTTCAGGTATATTTGTCTAGCCAAACAGAGTGACAAGATCTGAGCAATACAGCCATAAACATCTGCCTTGATCATCAGTAACAAGCAACCCCTGGGAGAAAAACTTACCAGAGGAAGCAGACAGATTCTAATTGTTTCAGAAAAAAAGTAGTGCCCTGAATCTTTTACTGCCTAAAGAATATTCTAGTACCTCTGAAACAAATAATGCAATATATGTTAAGGAAAAAAAAAGAAGAAGAAGAAGATAGCAGGAGGGGAAGAATGAAGGGGGCGAAATCGGAGGGGTAGACGAACTATGAGAGATAATGGACTCTGAAAAACAAACTGAGGGTTCTAGAGGGGAGGGGGGTGGGAGGATGGGTTAGCCTGGTGGTGGGTATTGAGGAGGGCACGTTCTGCATGGAGCACTGGATGTTATGCACAAACAATGAATCATGGAACACTACATCTAAAACTAATGATATAATGTATGGGGATTAACATAACAATAAATTTTTAAAAAGAAAAAAAAAGAATATTCTAGTACTTAAAAATTTTCTGACTACAGAAACTCTGAGAAGTCCTTTAGGCTCTGATTTTTAGGGCATCTTGCCTGTGACCCCATCAAGGAAATAAAGAGAATGAGAAAAAAAGAAAGAAATATATACAGAAATCATTTGGATAACTTCAGAACATTCCTATGTACTTGGAAGACCTCAGACATTCAAACTGGAAACATCAAGACACAAAGTAACTACATTTGTAGGTTGTCTTATTGTTAATATAAGCAGGTACTTCCTGGGTATCTCTGTGTGAACATCCTGTTCTCTGCAGAAACCACCCCACTTTACAAACCCTATTCCTTCCTCATTAGCTCTAAAAAGGTTTAATATGTAATATAAGAGGTGTGATATTGGTGTGCCTACAAAGCAACAACATTAAATTGTAAGAAAACCTTACAAAAATGTTTCAGACTGAAAGGGTGAGTGAGGGGTCCCTCTATTCCTTTTTTTACATTGAGGTATAATTGGGAAATGAAAACAGGCCTTGGCCAGATGAAGAATTAATTCTGGTGACAAGTATAGAGAAGAGGGACTCCCATATTTATTGAAAACACTGCTCTTGGTACCTATTGATCCACTCAAGGGTGATATTTTTGGAGCTGAGTCTGGCTTAAAGCCATGTTCCTCCTATCCCCTGAACTACCCTATCCACAGGTAGACTAGAATAATAGACAAAGTTGGTTTTTAAGAGAAAGGAGAAAAAGCAAGCTTTAGCAGGGTTTTATTCCCTGGTGTAAGCCATTTGCGAAGCCTACCTTTGGTTCTTTGAGAAATTATATAAATCTTCTTAATAGATTTATTATTATTATTATTATTATTTTATTTTATTTTATTTTTTTTTTAAAGATTTTATTTATTTATTTGAGAGAGAGAATGAGATAGAGAGAGAGAGCATGAGAGGGGGGAGGGTCAGAGGGAGAAGCAGACTCCCCACTGAGCAGGGAGCCCGATGCGGGACTCGATCCCGGGACTCCAGGATCATGACCTGAGCCGAAGGCAGTTGCTTAACCAACTGAGCCACCCAGGCGCCCCTTATTATTATTATTATTTTAATTTAAGCTGTCTCTATGGATTTCTGATGCTGGTAGAAAAAAAAAATTAATGAAATGAGTTATTTTTCCATTAATTCTTTCTGTTTGTAATGTTCTTCCTGTAATTCTCCAGATGGAAGAATTCTATTTATAAGACCTTAGCATGTCACTTCTTGTGAAGACTTCACTAAGTTACAGCACTGTTCTCCCCACACTCATATGAATCACTCTCTTATCTAATTTATAACAGCCTTTTGTATTCACCCTGATGTATTTCTTTAAAATTCTCTCAGACCACAGATTTATCGATCATTTACTATGAGCCAGATATTGAGTTAGGTACTGAAGGGGTACAAATATGTATATAATGTGATACAAGCTAGTAGAGATTTATACCTAGTGTTGTGGAACGTTAGAGGAGGGAGTCATTGATTTTGTCTAGGGAAATCGAAAAGGTCCCCAGCGAAATGTGATGTTTGAGCTAACTAAATAAAGGAGAATAGGAGGCACCCAAGCAGATGAGATAATAGAGATAAGGACTGGCCAGTCAGAGAAAATGGAAATTGAAAAGACATAAAGGAATGAAAAACTCCATAGAGCATTGGGGAATTTTGTAATATGGGCCCATACAAATATGGAGATGAGAGGAATAAAGAGAGAAAGGGTCAGTCACATAGATTAGACAAGCAGGTTGAGTGAGGCCAACTGTGAAAACCCTCAGATACTCTTGTCACATTTTCATTTGTTAATCAAATATATTATGTCCTCAACAAGATTGTATTTTTATATCTTCTAATTTCCTCAGGTTTTTAAAGGTTATAGTTGAATTCTTTCTAAGGGAGCAAGAGTACTGGGAAGAAAAAACAGAAAGGAAACAATAGAAGAGATAGTTTGGCAAGGAAGAGATGAAGGATTTTTTGTAGAATTAGTATATACCTATATGATTTGAGGATCTGCTTCAAATTTTTCTGTCTAGTGTTTAAAAAGAATTTATTATTTCTTTGGGTAAAACACTGATCATTTTTTGAAGTCAAACTTAAAATTGCAAGTGTCTGGAAAGTTAGATTAGAAATATATAAAATGAATTAATTTCTTTAGATTGGATGATAACATTAGTCACCAGGATAAAGTGTAGTAGGAAGCCTTAAAAGATAAATAAAAGGTATTCAGGATAGGAGACAATTTTTATGTACATCAATTCCCTCTAAAAGCTTGTATAAGAGAACATAAGCTTCTGGGAATGAATGAAACTGGATCCAGAGGAGCATTAATATTTCATGAGTTTTTAACAGTCGCTTTCTGGGGAATTGAAAAGAAGTATGGAGGCAAGGATAGAAAAAAATGAGAAGGTAGGTTATTCAGAAAAAATACATACAATTGCAAAGGATCTCAAAGTTTGACAGTAAGAACATTTAAATAAAAGTAACCTATTATAGGATTTCAGTTCATTTCTAATATCTTCTTCTAAGGTAGAGTATTACTGATATATAGAGAGAGATATAGATACTGATACATATAAATATCCTCTGATATATATGTGTATTTATACATATGTGTGTGTATGTGCAAAAATAATCTAAGAGTAGCCTCATTGCTTATGATTTTATATTTCATTCTATTGGAATTAACAATATTAAAAATTATGTTGGAGGAAACATGTTTGACTGCCCAATTCAATTCTACATCCCTCTTTCTAACAGAATTCCATTTGTGCTTAATATTGCCCTCAGGTAAAATGATACTAATTCAAAATTAAAGCCAGTCATGAAATCCTATTTCTCTTGATTGGGATTGTTTTGGAGATATGAACCCTGAGAAATTTTCTAAGAATGAGTTCTAGGCTCTTGTGAAAGAGACACTAGAGGTGGAAATTCATGGGATTTTGTTGTTGTTGTTCTAGACATTGTCATTTTTAGATATTGTACAGGAAAGTGTTCATTCGGTGGGCTTGTGTTGGTCAAATACTAAACATTTCCAAGAAGGCCTGTTCTCAGGACTGACCCACAGCCAGCTTCTAGTTGCTGAGCTCTCAGCCCTTGGAATATTCTACCTTATGGAGTATTTTGTAAGCCTGAGGCATTGGGCCATGCTGTACCAGTTTGACCAGATAGTTTATGCCAGCGATGTGATTTGTGGTTTCTGCTATGAGGAGTCCTGAGTCTGCATAGCTGATATCAGTCATGCAGGCACTGCATGGCCTATGTGACTGATCCCCAGTAAGAATCTGGACGCAAAGCCTCAGGTGAGCTTCTCTCATTGGCAACACTTCAAGTACAGTGTTAAATATCCTTCCCGGGACAATTAAACACATTTGTTCAACCCCACTGGGAAGGAACACCTCGAAGTTTATACCTGGTTTCTGTCAGACTTTGCCCACAAGCCTTTTTCTCTTTGCTGATTTTAACTGTAAATAGTTATAGTTTAAACTATAACCATGAGGATAACAGCTTTTGAGTCCTGTGAATCCTTCTAATGAATCATTGAGTGTAGAAATGGTCTTAGAGATCCCTGGCACAGATTTGATCTTGAGGCCACTGAGTAAATCAGTCTTCAAATAAAATCAATGTGATAACAGATACAGTTTAAATTTTTTTTTCTTCAGGAAATTTATGTTTTCCTAGTCGTATACCATGTAGATTCAGGAAATAAATGCATTTTATCATCACTGATGTAAGATCAAGCAGATTTTTCTTCAGAAAACCAAACAGATTGTTGAGGTATAGTTGATATACAAAATTTGCACATATTTAACGTATACCTGTTGATGAGTTTGAATATACATGCATACACCTGTGATACCATCCCCACAAACAAGGTAATAAATCTATCATCTCTGAAAGATTTCTTGTGTCTTTTGTTTTGTTTTGTTTTTAATGGTAATAACACTTAGTATGAGTTATATTCTTTTAACAAATTTTTAAGTGCACAACCCTGGATTGTTACCTTGCACAATTGTTATACAATGGATTTCTAGAACTTACTTTGTTTAACTAAGCCTTAAACCCATTGAACAACATTTACCCATTTCCTTCTCCGCATATCCCTTTGGCAACCACCGTTCCATTCTCTGCTTCTGTGAATTTGACTATTTTAGGAGGAATCATACAGTATTTGCCCTGTAATGACTGACTTATTTCACTTAGCATAATCTCTTCCAGGTTTATCCATGTTGCACAAATGGTAGGATTTTCTTCTTTTTTAAGGCTGATTAATCACTGTGTTTTTCAAAAAAATTCTATTTCATACTTTAGTAGACAAATACCCTTGAATGAGGACAAAGAAAGACTCGGAATATAATCAATTCTTCAATATGCATATTTGTGCATAATGAGTTGGTAACAGAGTCCCATGCTATCCTCCTAGCGAATGTTCAACCATCAGTAGTCCCCAGATAAATACTGGCATAAGAAAGTATCTTTATCATTGCTATGAAATTGTTTTAATCAATTGCTATGTTTTTTTCATCCTAAGTTGATTGAACATTAATAAATATAATGCTAAGAAACATGCCCAAATCACCCAACTAAAGGAGAAGAATCAGTTTGTAAGTCTCCGTCAATCTCAGTACAAATCCATACCATTTGTTGTATATCATAGAGTTTGTCTTCATTGGCACTCCATTTCTATGCCAGTATTTACCTTTCCTCCCTACATGTTCAATTATTTAGTCATTCATGCATTCATTAGTATATATTTTGGATGCCTATTAGAACTCAGGTTATCAAACTAAGGACTGGGAAAGCAATGATGGGGAAAAAAAAACAAAACGCACTTCCCGCTCTGATGAGATGTCAAACAAATCATTATTCTATATAAATGCATAATTTGAAAACAAAATAAGAACTATTGATGAGAGGGAACCAATACTATGACAGCATATATCAAAGATACACTGACTATCACAGGAGGCATTCTTGAGAAAAATAGTACATTAGATGAGATGACAAAACTTATTATGAATTAACTAGGCCAGAGTGGAGGATGGTGCTTTTCAATATCCTAGCTGCTAGTCACATGTATTTATGGAGCACTAGAGATCCTAGAACAAATTGAGATGCATAGTAAGTGTAAAATACATTCTGGACTTCAAAGACAGTACCAAAAGGAGAATGAAAATTATACAGCAGGAAAGTCAAGTAAGATGACCCCCCTAAGATGAGCAGCCACATCCAACAATATCCACTGGGTTCTCCCTGGAAAAGAGAAAAGCTTTTTGAAAATGTTTTCCTGGAAGCCTTGAGTACAGATTATTTGCTCACTTTTTAAAGAGGAGATATGATTAAGAACCATAACCAAGGAAGTTATGTGGGATCTAGTAGACATGTTTATGCAAATCGAAGGTAATTTGAATCACACTGGAATAGTTTGAATAGTAAACAAAAGGCAAAAAAAAAAAAAGGTAGGAGGAAAGTATAAATGATTTTTTAAACAGTTTAAGAGGCAGAAAAGAGAGATCCTTGAAGAAGAGGGGGAAGACTTAAAGGAGGTCTTCTGTATGCTTGTTTTTAAGGTAAGTAAGACAATCATATTTTTTCAACTTATTTTTATTTACTTTTTTTTAAGAAGCCAGTACAAAATTTTATTTCATGCCATAATACATTCTGCCAATGAATTCTGAAAAAAACAATATAGGTCTAAGAATAAGTGAAATATTTAATTATCATAAATAGCAATAGTTGCTTTAAGAAAGCACACTCAAACTTGGTATTTTACAAATTATGAAAAATTGTTAAAAGAAGAATCTGTAGAGATTTATTTTATACTATGGATGTTGATCCTTTATTTTAACATCTTCCTTGTTTCTCAAGTATTTTTTTTTTTGTGACACAATTACTTCTTTTTTTAATATATATTTTTTATTTGAGTAGAGTTGATACACAATGTTACATTGGTTTCAGGTGTACAACTTAATGATTTGACAAGTTTATACATTATGCTGTTTTCATCACAAGTATAGCTACCATCTGTCCTATTTCATTGCTATTACAATATCATTGATCATATTCTTTACCCTCTGCTTTTGATTCCTATGACTTATTCCATAATAGGAGGCCTGTATCTACCTCTCCCCTTTATCCATTTTGCCCAACCCTTCAAACCCTACCCTCTGGCAACCCTCAGTTTGTTCTCTGTATTTATAGTCCTGATTCTGTTTTTTGTTTGTTAATTCATTTTTTTAGATTCTATTCATGAGCAGAATCATATGATATCTGTCTTTCTCAGCTGACTTATTTCACTTAGTATAATACCCATTAGGTCCATCCATGTTGTCTCAAATGGCACAATTTCATCCTTTTTACAGCTATGTAATTTTCCATTGTATATGCCACTTTTTCCTTATCCATTTGTCTATTGATGGACACTTAGGTTGTTTTCATTTCTTGGCTATTGTAAATAATGCTGCAATAAATATAGGAGAGCATATATTTTTTTGACTTTGTGTTTTTATTTTCCCTGGGTAAATAGTGGAATTATTGGATCATATAGTATTTCTATTTTTAATTTTTTGAGGAACATCCATACTGTTTTCTACAGTGGCTGCACCAGTTTGTATTCCTACAAAGACTGAACAAGGGTTCCTTTTTCCCCACATCCTCACCAAAAATTCTTGTTTCTTGTCTTCTTGATTTTAGCCATTCTAACAGGTGTGAGGTGATATCTCATTATGGTTTTGATTTGCATTTCCCTGATGATGAGTAATGTTGAGCATGTTCTCATGTTCTATTGGCCAGTATGTCTTCCTTGGAAAAGTGTCTATTCAGGTCCTCTGTTCATTTTTGAATCATACTGTTTTTTTGGTGTTGAGTTGTATACTTTCTTTATATATTCTGAATATTAACCCCTATCATATATGTCATTTGCAAATATTTGAACTCATCAGTAGTCTATCTTTCTGTTTTCTTGATTGTTTCCTTTGCTGTGCAGAAGTGTTTTTTTTATTTTGATGTAGTCCCAATACTTTATTTTTGTTTTTGTTTCCCTTGCCAGAGGAGAAATACCTAGAAAAATGTTGCTATGGCTGATGTCAGAGAAAGTAATGCCTATATTCTCTTCTAGGATTTTTATGGTTTTATGGGTTTCAGGTCTCCCATTTAGGTCTTTAATCCCTTTTGAGTTTATTATTGTATATGATGTTAGAAAGAGGTCCAGTTTCATTCTTTTACATATAGCTGTCCAGGCTTCCCAGCACCATTTGTTGAAAAGACTGTCTTTTACCCACTGTATATTCTTACTTCCTTTGTCATAGATTAATTGACCATATAGCTTTGGGTTTATTTCTGAGGTCTCTATTTTGTTCCATTGATCTATGTGTCTGTTTTTGTGTCAGTACCATACTGTTTTGATTTCTACAGCTTTGTAGTATATCTTTAAATCCAGAATTGTGATGCCTCCAGCTTTTTTCTTCTTTCTCAAGATTGCTATGGCTATTTTGGGTCTTCTGTGGTTCCATACAAATTTTAGGATTATTTGTTCTAGTTTTCTGAAAAATTCTGTTGGTATGTTGATAGGAATTGCATCAAATCTGTAGATTGCTTTGAGTAATATGCATGTTTTGACAATATTAATTCTTGCAATACATGGGCATGGGTATCTTTCCATTTGTTTGTGTCATCTTCAATCACTTTCATCAGTATTTTACAGTTTTCAGAGTACAAGCCTTTTACCTCTTTGGTTAAGTTTATTCCTAGGTATTTTATTCTTTTTGGTGTAATTGTAAATGTTGTTGTTGTTGTTTTTCTCTTTCTGCAACTTCATTGTCAGGGTATAGAAACACTACCAATTTCTGGGTATTAATTTTGTATTCCACCACTTTACTGAATTCATTTATTATTTCTAGTAGTTTTTTGGTGGAGTCTTTAAGATCTTCCATGTATAATATTCATCTGCAAATAGTAACAGTTTAATTTCTTCTTTTCCAATATGATGTCTCTTACTTCTTTTTCTTCTCTGATTGCTGTGGCAAGGACTTCCAGTACTATGTTGAATAAAAGTGGTGAGACTGGAACATCTTTGTCTTGTTCCTGACCTTAGAGGGAAAACTCTGTTTTCCACTATTGAGGAAGATGCCAGCTGTGAGTTTTTCCTATACCGTCTTTATTAATTTGAAGTATGTTCTGTCTAATCACATTTTGAGAGGTTTTTTATTTTTTTTAATTATCACAAACGGATGTTGAATCTCGTCGAATGTTTTTTCTGCACCTACCAAGGTGATCATATGATTTTTATCCTTCATTTTGTTGATGTGGTGTATGACATTGATTGATTTGCATCTTTGCATCTGGGAATAAATCCCACCTGATGGTGGTGAATAATCTTTTTAATGTATTATTGTATGCAGTTTGCTAATACTTTGTTGAGGCTTTTGAATCTATGTTCATTAGGGATATTGGCTTGTAGTTTCCTTTTTTTTGTGGTGTTTTTTTGTCTTTGCCTGATTTTGGTATCAGGGTAATGATGGGCTCATAGAATGTATTTGGAAGGTTTTTTTCCTCTTCTATTTTTTTTTTTTTTTTTTTCCTCCTTGTAGGTATTAACTCTTCTTTAAATGTCTGGTAGAATTCACTTCTGAATCCGTCTGGTCCTAGAGTCTTATTTTTGGTAGTCTTTTGATTACCAATTCAATTTTGTTACTTGTTATTCTATTTCTATTTCCTCTTGGTTGAGTTGTAGAATATTGTATATTTCTAGGAATTTATCCACTTCTTCTAGGTGGTCAAATTTGATAGCATGATATTTCATAGTATTTTCTTATAATCCTTTGCATTTCTGTGGTATCAGTTGTTACTTCTCCTTTCTCCTTTTTGATTTTATTTTTTGTCCTCTTTCATTTTTTCTTGATGAGTATAGCTAAGAGTTTGTAAATTTTGTTTATCTTTTCAAAGAACCAGCTCTTGGTTTCATTGATTTTTTTTTTCTTTTTCTTTTTCTTTTTTTTGTCTCTATTTCATTTATTTCTGCTCTGATCCTTACTATTTCCTTTCTTCTACTCACCTTAGACTTTGTTTTTTTCTAGTTCCTTTAGGTATAAGGTTAGATTGCTTATTTGCATTTTTTTTTCTTATTTCTTGAGGTAGGCCTGTATTGTTATCTACATCCATCTCAGAACTGCTTTCATTATGTCCCAGAGCTTTTTGACTGTTGTGTTTTCATTTTCAATTGTCCCCATGTATTTTTTTATTTCTTCTTTGATGGCTTCGTTGACCCATTGGTCATTTAGTATCATGTTGTTTAGTCTCCATGTGTTTGTGTTTTTCTCATTTTTTTCTTGTGATTATTTCTAGTTTTATATCACTGTGGCCAGAAAAGATGTATGGTACAATTTCAATGTTCTTAAATTTATTGAGGCTTGTTTTATGGCCAAATATGTGATCTATTATGGAGAATGTCCCATGTACACTTAAAAAGAATGTGTATTCTGCTGTTTTAGGATGGAATGTTCTACGAATATCTGTTATGTCCACCTGGTCCAATGTGTCATTCAAAGGCATTGTTTTCTTATTGATCATTTGTCTGGATGATCTATCCATTGATGTAAATGGAGAGCTAACATCCCCTACTACTTTATAATATGATGTATTACCATCAGTTTCTCTCTTTATGTCTATTAATATTTGCTTTATGTATTTAGGTGCTCCAATGTTGGGGGCACAGATATTTACAATTATGATGTTTTCTTGTTGGATTGATCTCTTTATCATTATGTAATGCCCTACTTTGTCTCTTGTTAGTCTTTTGTTTTAAACTCTGTTTTTTCTGGTATGAGTATTGCTACCCCAGCTTTTTTTTTTTTCACTTCCATTTGCATGGGGAATATTTTTCTAACCCTTCACTTTCAGTCTGTATGTGTTTTAGGTCTGAAGTGAGTTTCTTATAGACAGAATATAGGTGGGTCTTGTTTTATTATCCATTCCACCATCCTATGTCTGTTTTTTTTTTTTTTTTCAAGAACAACTCAACTTCTGTTAAAAGAAAAAAAAATAAAATGATTATCATGGTTGACAATAGCACTTCAAAAGTAAGCCTCAGGGGTAAGCACTTTCCACAACTTATTTCTCCTAGGCCTGTGCCCCTGGACATTTATTAATAATTGATAGTCATTATCCTTCAAACTTTCTCTTAATTTGGAATTTCCAAAAATGGAAATTATGCCAGAAAACATTTCTACATAATCAAATATTAATGTAGGTTTTGTAGAAATTTTAAACAATGGTAACTTGAGCCTACTACTAAAATCTTCCTTGATTTGCAAATTCTATGTCTTTTGATTGGAACATTTAGCCCATTTGCATTTAAAATAATTATCAAAATGTTGTTCTTAATGACATTTTTTCCAATTTATTTTTGGTTGTTTTGGTAGTTCTTTTTTGTTCCTTTCTTCTCTTGCTCTCTTTCTTTGTGATCAAAGAGTATCTATAATGTTTTGTTTGGCTTTCTCTCTGTTTTTTGTATATATATCATAGGTTTTGGGTTTGTGGTTACCATGAGGTTCATATATAACATTTTATTTTATTTTTTCATATATAACATTTAAGTAAATAGCAGTCCACATTAATTTGATGGTCATTTAAGCTTAAACACACTCTTGAAGAAGAAGGAAGAGGAAGAGGAGGAGGAAAAAGAAAAAAAGAAAAAAAATCTCTTTTACTTGCCTTTTTACTCCCTTCTCCACATTTTATGTATGTGTTGTCATATTTTACATCTTTATTTCATATTTTTCTTGTGTCTAATTATGGCCATTTCTTTTCTACTTAAAGAAGTCCCTTTAACATTTCCTGTAAGGCTGGTTTATTGCTGATAAACTCCCTTTTCTTTTGTTTGTCTTGGAAAATCTTTATCTCTTCTTCAAATCTGAATGATAACCTTGCCAGGTAGAGTATTCTTGGTTGTAAGCTTTTTCCTTTCAGCACTTTGAATACATCAAGCCACTCCCTTTTGCCTTGCAAAATTCCTGCTGAAAATCAGCTGATAGCCTTATAGGTTTTCCCTTGTTTCTTTCTTGCTGCTTTTAAGATTCTCTCTTTATCTTTAACTTTTGGCTTTTTAATTATTATGTGCCATGGTATGGACCTCTTTGAGTATCTTGTTTGGAATTTTTGGTGCTTTTTGGACTTAGATGTCTGTTTCCCTCCCTAAGTTACGGAGGTTTTCAGTTGTTATTTTTTCTACACCTTTCTCTCTCTCTTTTTCTTGGACCCCTATAATGCAAATGTTCTTCACTTGGTGTTATCCAAGAGATCTCCTCATCTATCTTCATTTTTTAAAAAATTATTTTCTCTTTTTGCTGTTCAGCTTGTGTGCTTTTCATTACCCTGTCTTCCTGATCACTGAAACATTCTTCTGAATCCTCTAATCTGTTGATTCCCTCTAGTGTGTTTTTTATTTCAGTTATTGTATTCTTCAACTCTGGTTCTTTTTAATATTTGCTATCTCTTTGAAGGTCTCATGAGTTCTTCCATCTTTTTTTTTTTTTCCTCCAGCCTGATGAGTATCTTTGCAATCATTATTTTAAATTATTTATCAGACACTTTCCTTATCTCCATTTTATTTAGTGGTTTTTCTGAGGTTCTCTCCTTGTTCTTTCTTTGGAGCATATTCCTCTGTCTCCCCATTTTGCTTGACTTTCTGTGTTTGTTTCTGTGGATTGGATGAAACAGCTACTTCTCCTAAAGTTGAAGGAGTTGTCTTGTGTATAATGTTCCCTATGCAGACTGTGTGTGCTTGATGGCTTGCTGGCTGGCTGGAGCTGTGGCTTTATATGTTAGTTACTCTTTTAAGCCATGTTTTTTTACAGAAAGAATAATAATAGAAGAAAAAAAAAAGAAAAGACAAAATAAAAAAGAGAACAAGAAATAAAAGAACAAAACCAAAAAAATAAGATAAGACAAATTTTAAAAAGTAAACAAACAAAGAAAACAACAACAACACAACAAACCACAAAACCAAGGCTTGTTTTTTGTGCCCCCATACCACAGAGTAGCTAGTGTGGGCTAGTAGAACCTGGGCTCACTGAGGTCGCAGGCCCACTATGATGACTGGGACTTGCCTGCTATGGCATCCAGACCCTGTTCTGGTCTATGCTTTTAAGGTAGGGTGAGAATGTAAACCATATTGTTCTCCAGTCCCTCTGACCTGGAGAGCTTTCCTGGAGTTCTTCTGCTTCTTGCCAGAGTTCTAGTGTTGTCTCTTTTATATGCTAGTTTCTCTTTTAAACTATGGCTTTTATCTGTACCCAAGGACTTGTCTGAGTCCTGTTCTGGGCTCCTCAGTACTATCCCTCCCCACAACCATTTGCAGCATTGGGGTGAGAGTTCCCTTTGTTACTGTGTGTCCATCTCTCTTGCTGTCCTTTTGCTGTTCTATCTTTGGTTGTTCAGTAGCTGTGTAGTCTGCCCTCAGTTCTTTAGAAGGAATTGTTGTATAAATAGGTGTAATTTGGTGTGTTCTGTGGAGGTGAGTTCAGGCTCTTCCTATATCACCATCTTAAACCAGAACTCTCAAAACAATCATATTTAAAAATGATCCATGAGAGAGAATTTGAATATGAATATAATAAAAAAGGGATAACTGAGGGTGTAAGGGTAAGTTTTCAGAGGAGCAGTTTTTTGATTTTTCAGAGTACAGTGGAAGGATCAGCTTCCTTGGCAAGTTATTAGTATTCTATATTAATCTCTACTTAATCACATCATCATGTATCTTTAGGGTATTTACTGTCTTCTGACTGCCAGCTAGCCAGTGTTGTAAAAACTGTACTCTGTTGGGGTAATATAGTTTGACTTCCTAAGCTATTCAAGTCAGCACACCCCTAATGCCCAAAAGAATGACACTCAAGAAGGCATAATGGTAGAAGACATTTGGGCAGCATCCCTGAAACCTTACCTTTGTGTATTCTGCTCTGTGCTTCCCAGCATATGACTGATCCTGGATTTAGTATTATGAAGACCTGAACACATATACAATTCATTTTTCTACAGTTCTCTTTTATATATTTACTTCTTCCCTTTTTTCTATGAGTTCCTTATTGGCTTAGAGCCAACCACAGGGAGGCTGTCAGAATACTGTACATTAGAATTTTTTACAAGCACTTTGATTGCACTATTCACCTTATTCACTATATTCTATAATTATTATTTAATCATTAATTCAATAGTATAACAAACACCTCCTCAAATCCCAGAGTGCTTTTTACATAATTAATACCTAAAAGGATTAATTTCTCCACTATTAAGATCTATGATGTAGAAATCATTATAAGTACTTCTAAGACATTATATAATAGTTAAGAAAATAAAAGAAGGGTGGTTACCTATTTAATGCCAAAAGAAAATAAACATTCTGAGTCCAAAGTGAAGTTTGACTCTAACACCTGAATGGAGTTATCCTTTTGAGGGAATGAGCCATGTAATCTTTCATATATCATTGGTTGGGCTTTGCATTTTAACACTCCAACTGAAAATGTGTTCTTTTAAGAAGTGAGACATTCAGTTGAATTGTTCAAAGCCATATATAATGAATGGGCCAGATTTTCTTTTCATTACCATTCCTAAGAGCACATTTGCAAGGATCTATGAAAGAGGGTACCTGTTTCACATTTTGGGAACCAAACATTGTTCAATAATATTGAGGATGTTAGTTCAATGAACTAATCAATTTTAGCTTTTAAATATCCTCTTCCATTTTTTCTACCATCAATTGGAGAACTTTCATGAGAACACACATGACAAAAACAGGATTTAGGCCTTATTCACAAAATCAAAGCTATGCCATGAGAAGCCAGCCATAGAGGCATGATGCACATTCTATAATCTCAGAAATAGCCTGAAGTGTTTTCAGACTAGGATAGTTAATTTAGTAGCTCATTAGTAAGTAAAAGGATTTCATAGCACCTCTTTCTAGTACCAATTCCTATGAAAAGCAAGAACCAAAAACAGAACTCACAGGATAGCCTAAGTATGGCAAAAAAGAAAAAAGAAAAAAAAAAGAATTTACAAAGAGTATTGAATTTCCGCTTGAAAATATTGGAAAATTTGTCAGTATGACACATTCTCACAATGATTGAACATAGTTTATAGTTGCTTTTCTTTAGAGAGGGTGGGTATTTTCCAGATCCCCTCATTTCTTACTGTCCTTCTGACACTGAATTTTAGTGTGAACTTCCTTTTCTGCTGACCCATTTCATTGACATATCATAATTGTCTGAGTCTTGTAAGTAACTTAATTGTCAATCCCTGATCAAAAGAAAGATTCTTTAAACATTTTGCATGAAAACAGCTGTTTGACAATTTGAATTAAGCTTTGACCTCACTAGGGCAAGAGTGGGATGAGAGTTCCTAGCAGAAGACTTACACAGGATGCTCAGGTGTGACAATAGTCTCTGTCAGCATCCATAAATTAAATGTAGGCTAGTTCTGCAACCCAGTTATACAAGCCATTCTAACCTACCTAGTGTGGGAAATAAACATCCAGTGCCATATGGATAAAGGAAATCATGAAATAAGTCTGTAAAATCATGACTGTGGTCATATTATGTACAAACACTGAGCTATTGTTTTCTAAAAGAGGTAGTTTGTATCATGGGGTGCTGAAGAGGATGTTAGAGAACATTTTTGTCACAAGTCTCCATCTTGCCATTAAAATATAAATGTTCTTGCCATTGAAGCAGAAATGCTCAATGTAACTGTGATTCTGCTGTGTTGTTTGCTGTATGCAAACTTTTCAGAGAAAATCATTTGGGGCTCAGGTCCTGTTCTAGCTGTTGTACATATAGGTGGTATTAGAGTAGACTTTTCTAACAATGACTCTGATCACTCCTGCCACATTAATACTCTCTTACTAAAAAGAGGAAAATAAATATAAAACATTTTCTCTAGAAAACTTGAATATAGATTTCATCCTCATTTGCATTACCTTTTTTTCTTAAATTAATACAGGTAAACACACATCTTAACTTTATAAAGGCATAAAAAACTCCCAACTTCAAAACTATAACTATTAAGTTATTCAGAGTAATATTAAGATATTCAGAAATAGCAATCTTTTTTTAATTTAATTTAATTTTATTATGTTATGTTAGTCACCATGCAATACATCATTAATTTTTGATGTAGTGATCCATGATTCATTGTTTTCGTGTAACACCCAGTGCTCCATGCAGTACATGCCCTCCTTAATACCCATCACCAGGCTAACCCATCCCCCCAGTCCCCTCCCCTCTAAAACCCTCAGTTTATTTCTCGGAGTCCATAGTTTCTCATGGTTCATCTCCCCCTCTGATTACCCCCCCTTCATTTTTTCCTTCCTTCTCCTAATGTCCTCCATGCAGAAATAGCAATCTTAATAACAATTAGAGATGTTACTAAGTGCACAAATAACCCAAAATATTACTCAGATCATAGGGAATATAATCACTAAAATGCTTGCTAGCAGAATAATGGCCACATGTGCAAGATAATCATATGAAATGCCAAAGACCAAACAAATGGGAAAGGGTACTTAGGAAAACTGAAGAGTGAAATTTCAATATTTTTAAATATGTCCACAACTTGATAAACTAACCAACAGGACATCGGCTGCACTAAAATTTTCTCAGGTGTATATAAGCCCTTGGGAGATAATTCTCAATGACTCTCCTGTCTTTCTGCAATGTTATTAGCAGAGGCACCAATAGCTTTTGTTTTGGACTATCTTTTCAAGGATGCTTATATTTCAAATGACCTTAGAAGATAGAAATAATGTCTCCCTGGAGGGAACAAAGATTTGGCATGTTTGCTTACAGCCTAACATAAAAGATTTGAGTTAATTAAACTCAGGATTCCTCAAACATTCTCAATATTATAGCTGAATTTTAAGCTTCCAAAGATTTCTTAACCATCACAGTATCTACCTGGGATGTTCTATGTTGTCCCTGTGACTGGGGGAAGAAGGACAACTGATATGCAAGGTTAGCTTATGCTGCTTACTGTCCCAAGATGATAAGGTCCTCCCTCTGATCCAGGATTCTCATATCTTCTGTTATCATCCATAATAGTGTGGCAGACTAAATTCTTAGTGTTCAATGGTGTAAAATCTCAGATCCTTCCCACTTAATAATGCAGCAAGCCCTAAGCCCACATTCTTATGTCAGTAACTGAATCCAATTTTCCAATCTTTCCAACTTCTGGCTTGTGAATAGAAGTTGATTTTTACAGTTACCTGAGCATATAGTTCTGGATTCATTTATTCAATTTTTCAAACTTTATTTTCTCATAATGAATTCATATCATGTCCCAGTTCATTGATTGAATGGTAGAAATGAAAATTATAAACATTTAATCTACAACAACATACCCCCACCCATGACAAACCTCTCTGAATCTCCCTGCTTCTGACCTCTACTTGTAGTACAAAGTTAATTAATTAAATAGGCATTACCTAGAATAAGGATATTGGGTGTTGCATTCTGCTAAGTCAACTAATTTTGGACATCTATCATGACCTAAAATGCAACACTGACACTGAAACTTCTTTAGTGCACAATAATAACTTTATAGTGACTTTTAAGCTTCCAAAGATTTGAAAGCATATGTGTGAAGTGACCTTGCTGTTTCTGTTAAGCAGCTCATATTATGTGTCCCAAAATACTTCCAAAATTGTACTATTAGAGCTGAGGCTCTTTCTATGATCACATTGATAGAATTACAATTTTCAATGTCAGATCTACAGATTCCATGGTTTCATTTCTGCTCTTGGCTTTTGATTTGGAATAGCTCAAGTTGTTATTTCTATTATATTCTCTATAACTCTCTGTTAAAATAGCACTGCACGGTAATATCCATGTGGAACAAGTTTCTGAAAATGAATGACAGTTAAAGTTTAAAATAACTGTGTGGTTCTCCTTTTCACAAAAATACTTTTTTTTTTCTTCTTTTTTAACTCACTTGACATAGTCTCCTAAAAAGCCCTATTGGTAGTGAAAAAGATCCCAGGTCAATTTGTTCCTTATCAGTCAAGAGCATTGAAAAGGCTGACTGGAAGATGTTATAGTTATCTTTTCTTGTTAGGCTACAGGGAAAATAAGTTAAGTGGCACAAAGATCCAAAGCTTATTCATGAGATTTCCCTGTTAATGCTACTAACAAAAGGGTTATCATCCTTCCTATAAGACCTCTGAGAGGTAACTCATGAAATGTGAGATTTCAGAGAAACCTAAATCTCTGCCATTACCTATATGATACCCATAAGAGTTCCTCACTTTTCTTTTAAGTTTATTACTGACTTTAAATAAAAAATAGAGCTGAAGCTTCTCCAAAGTACTGATAATGAGAAGAGTGAGTCTGGGCATTGAGAGTTTAGCTAAGCTACACCATAGTATTGCTGCCTCAGCATCCATTGGCTTTGGCCCAGTGGCCTGTAGGGACTTTAAACTGACACCAGTTCCCTCATGCAAATGCATGTCCCAAGTAACAGCCTGCAGAACCATAACAAATATAAGTTCTTGATATGAATTCCCCAGTGATCCTTGTGATCATTAGCCTCCCCCATCTCCTAAAGTATTCCCTTTGTGTACCTCTTAAATAAGACCTCTGTAGAGCTTATCAAAATTCTGCTTTTCCTAGTTTGAATCAACCAATCCAGCTGTAGCCAGGGAATTCCAAAGCACTTCATCCATGGACCCCAACAAAGGCATATACCCCAGTCCTGTCACTCTACTTGTACTATGCCTTGATCTCCCTGTGTGGCTTTTTGAGGCATGCTGTGTACTTCCTCCAGTTTCTCTTATGGTCTTGTAGTCTTTTGTCAAGCACTGGCTCATTGTCTGACACCCTGTACTCCATATAACAAATGTTAATTTAACAAAGTCAAGTCAAAACACAGGCAAGAGAGCAATTCTTATATGATCAGCTCAAGTATAACCTTTACTCATGTTTCCTAGGTTTTCTCCCTGCAGGAATAGACCTGCAGACAGTGTTACTTTCTATTATAGACAGAACTCCTTGAGGTGAGTGAATATGTCTTATTTTTGTATCTTCAGTATGTGGAACATTCTATGACATACAATGAGTATTAATAAATACTAATGACAGGATGAACAATTATTTCAGCATTTTTCTGTACAATCTTCTGTGGCATGAGAGATTCAGAAAGTTTTATCTGAGCAAAATCTTGGCATTCAGATTATCACCCTTGGGTGAGTGATCTAACTCTGACTTTGTGGTCTCAAATCTAAAATCTGAATTTCTTCTTTATTCTTAGAAGTGTTACTTCCTAGTCTTTCCTTTGAATTTTTTTTTTTCAAGGCTGAAGGGACTTCTCTGACATCCTTCTAAATTATTTTATGGATGTAAGCCTCAGTTATACTATAACATATCACATTTATGGCAAAAACATGTTGAATGAAATATTGTTTTATGTCTGGGTTTAAAAGATATGATTAGATATGTAGCAGTAGATATTAAGACCAGATATCATCATATTTTGTCTTTGTAGTTGTGATAAGGCCAAAAACAAAGGTGATTTTGTTTAACCATCAGTTTAACTGACCTTATTTACTAGTGTAGCTAATATATAGTCCAGCAGCATCCTCCTCCCTCCAGCACCACCTTTAATATTCAGGCAATAAGTATAATATATACTATGATACTGGGGAAATTGGGGAAGGGGGACAATAGTCACATTTCTGTACCCTGCTGCATTTCATATTATTCTACTTTTCCTTGGATTCTTTTTTATTCTTGCTGAGCTAGGTATGCTTCTGTAGACTGCTTACTGGTCTATAGTACATTATTATATTTTCAAAGCTCCTTCAACTCCTCACCCCTCCCAAAATGTGTTAGGGAATACAATTCTGTGTGGTAGTAACCAAAGTCAAGTATCCAGAGAACCTAGCAACAGGCTAAAATTTCTTTGGCATCCCCCTATCAAGGACATAGGGCCATATATGCAAATTAGGTCACAGGAAATGCCCTGACTATTCCATAGTCCCTTAAGGTAGATATGCAAACTAAGCTCTAATAGATAGTGACCCTGGGTTAATTAAATAAAACATGTAATCTATTTATATTTTGTTAGTGGATCTAGCCACCTGAAGCTTGAATTAAATAAGACCTTACCTAGAGAGAAACAAAAATTCAAATTACCAAAAATCTTACTGTCATGTTTGATCCAGTAAATGTATGTAAAAAATGCATATGACCACCTGTTAAGTATTTTTATTATTGTTGCATCTTAAAATTATAAATAAATTAGAAAATCATATGAAAGAATTAATAAAATTGGTAAAGCCCTAGCCAGACTTATCAAAAAGAAAACAGAAAGGACCCAAATAAATAAAATCATGAATGAAAGAGAAGAGATCACAACCAACACCACAGAAATACAAACGATTATAAGAGAATATTATGAGAAATTATATGCCAACAAATTAAGCAATCTAGAAGAAATGGATAAATTCTTGGAAACATATAAGCTATCAAAACTGAAACAGAAAGAAATAGAAAATTTGAGTACACCCATAACCAGCAAAGAAACTGAATCAGTAATCAAAAATCTCCCAACAAACAGAAGTGCAGGGCCAGATGGCTTCCCAGGTGAATTTCCCAAAACATTTAACGAAGAGTTAGTACCTATCCTTCTCAAATTGTTCCAAAAAATAGAAATGAAAGGAAAACTTCCAAACTCATTCTATAAAGCTAACATTGCATTGATTCCAAAATCAGACAAAGACCAAATTAAAAAGGAGAATTACAGGCCAATATCTGTGATGAATATGGATGCAAAAATTCTCAATATACTAGCAAATCAAATCCAACAGTACATTAGAAGAATTATTCACCATGATCAAGTGGAATTTATTCCTGTACTTCAAGTGTGGTTCAATATTGGCAAATCAATCGACATGATACACATTAATTAAAAAAAAGGATAAGAACCATATGATCTTTTCAATAGATGCAGAAAAAGGCACTTTCCAAAATACAGCATCCATTCTTGATAAAAACTCTCAACAAAGTAGAGATAAAGGGAACACACCTCAACATCATAAAGGCCATATATGAAAGACCCACAGCAAATATCATCCTCAATGGGGTAAAACTGAGAGCTTTTCTTCTATGGTCAGGAAGAAGACAGGGATGTCCACTCTCACCATTGTTATTTAACATAGTACTGGAAGTCCTAGCCTCAGCAATCAGACAACAAAAAGAAATAAAAGGTATCCAAATCAGCAAGGAAGAAGCCAGACTTTGACTGTTCACAGACGACATGATACATTGCAAGTACGTGAAAACCCAAAAGACTCCACCAAATATTACTAGAACTGAAATATTAATTCAGCAGAGTCACAGGATACAAAATCAATGTACAGAAATATGTTCCATTTCTATACACCAATAATGAAGCAGCAGAAAGAGAAATCAAGGAATTGATCCCATTTACAATTGTACCATAATACACCTAGGAATAAACCTAACCAAGCAGGTAAAAGATCTATACTCTGAAAACTATAGGTACTTGTGAAAGAAATTGAAGATGACATAAAGAAATTGAAAAACAGTCAATGCTCATGGATTGGAAGAAAGAATATTGTTAAAATATTTATACTATCCAAAGTAATCTGCACATGTAATACAATCCCTAACAAAATACCAACAGCATTTTTCACAGAAGTAGAAGAAACAATTCTAAAATTTGCATGGAACCACAAAAGACCCCAAATAGTCAAAGTAATCTTGAAAGAGAAAAGAAACCTGGAGGTATCACAATTCCAGACTTTAAGCTTTATTACAAAGCTATAGTCATCAAGACAGTATGGTACTGGCATAAAAACAGACACATAGATCAATGGAACAGAATAGAAAACCCAGAAATGGGCCCACAGCTATGGTGTCAACTAATCTTCAACAAACCAGGAATGAATATCCAGTAGAAAAAGACAACCCCATCAACAAAAGACAGTCTCTTCAGACTTCCCCAAAGTCTCTTGGGAAAACTAGACAGCAACAGGAAGAAGAATGAAACTGGACCACTTTCTTATACCATACACAAAAATAAATTCAAAATGGATAAAAGACCTAAATGTGAGACAAGAAACCATCAGTATCCTAGAGGAGAACACAGGCAGCAACTTCTTTGACTTCAGCTGTAGCAACTTCTTACTAGACATGTCTCTGAAGGCAAGGGAAACAAAAGCAAAAATGAACAATTGGTACTTCATCAAGATAAAAGCTTCTGCACAGTGAAGGAAACAATCAACAAAACTAAAAGGTAACCTATGGAATGGGAGAAGATATTTGCAAATGACATATCTGATAAAGGATTAGTATCCAAAACCTATAAAGAACTTATGAAAGTCAACACCCAAAGAACAAATAATCCAGTTAAGAAATGGACAGAAAACATGAATAGATATTTTTCTGCAAGAAGACATACAGATGGCTAGCAGACATGAAAAGATGCTCAATATCACTCATCATCAGGGAAATACAAATCAAAACTACAATGAGATATCACCTCACACCTGTCAGAATGGCTAAAATTAACAACACAGGAAACAACACAGGAAACGCAGAGAAAGGGGAACCCTCTTACACTGTTGGTGGGAACGCAAACTGGTGCAGCCACTCTGGAAAACAGTATGGAGGTGTCTCAAAAAGTTAAAAATAGAACTACCCTATGATCCAGCAATTGCACTACTAGGTATTTACCCAAAGGATACAAAAATACTGATTTAAAGGGGCACATGCACCCTGATGTTTATAGCAGCATTATCAACAATAAACAAGTTATGGAAATAGCCCACATGTCCATCAACTGATGAATGGATAAAGAAGATGTGGTGTGTGTATGTGTATATATATTATACACATTATAATAATATATTATAATAATATATGAGATGTGGTCTATCTATCTAAAGAAGATGTGCCATACACATACACATACACACACACACACACACACACACCATGGAATATTACTCAGCCATAAAAAAGAATGAAATCTTGCATTTGCAACAATGTACATGGAGCTAGAGTGTCTTACGCTAAGTGAAATAAGTCAGAGAAAGACAAATACTATATGATTTCACTCATATGTGGAATTTAAGAAACAAAACAGATGAATATAGGGGAAAGAAATAAAAAAGAGAGGGAGGCAAACCAAGAAACATACTGTTAACTATAGAGAACAAACTGAGGGGTGCTGGAGGGAGGTGGGTAGGGGATGGGCTAGATGAGGGATAGGTATTAAGGAGGGTACTTGTGATGAGCATTGGGTGTTGTATGTAAGTGATGAATCACTAAATTCTACTCCTGAAATCAATATTACAATATATGTTAACTGACTAGAATTTAAATAAAATTTTAAAACAAAGTGTTTGCAAAAAAATAAATGCAATTTAAAAACAAAGAAAAGAATACAGAAGTAAGGGCGCCTGGGTGGCTCAGTTGGTTAAGCGACTGCCTTCGGCTCAGGTCATGATCCTGGAGTCCCGGGATCGAGTCCCACATCGGGCTCCCTGCTCAGCAGGGAGTCTGCTTCTGACCCTCCTCCCTCTCATGCTCTCTGTCTCTCATTCTCTCTCTCTCGCAAATAAATAAAAAATTAAAAAAAAAAAAAGAATACAGAAGTATAAGTAACAGTAAAATCACTGCTAATAACACAATTCTAAGGCAACGGTTGTTAGTTATCTTGTCATTTTATGTTCTGACTTATTTTTCAATGAAAGTAATTGAAAATTTCATGTATAATATTATACTTTGTTTCATTTAAACAATCTGATATAATAACTATTTCAGTATCAATTTATGAGGTCAACATTTGCTCAAACATCAATTTATGAGCAAAATGATTAAGAAAATGAATTTTGGGACCAGATGCCTGGGTTTTACCCTAGCTCTGCTGCTTGCAAAACTGGATGACCTTAGACAAGTTATTTAAAATTTTTATACCTAAAGTTTATCAAAAATAAGAGTTAGTAGTAGCATATTTCTCATAGGGTCCTTGTGAAAATTCTCTGTGTTAATACACATTAAAATGCTTAGATTAACACCTGGCACATTAGTAAATGCTATAAAAAAGTTAACCACAATTTTTATTGTCTGGATATTATTATATTTTATATATATCAACCAATTTGTTCCATTGGTCCCTAAAGTTGGAAATTTTTTTCCCAATATTTATAAATAAAAAATGTTTTGATGAATTTTCTGTAAAACATATAGCTACTTTTAAAATAATTTTCCTTGAGGATATCTGCACATGTTAAATGATTTGGCCAAGGGGCGCCTGGGTGGCTCAGTCATTAAGTGTCTGCTTTCGGCTCAGGTCATGATCCCGGGGTCCTGGGATCAAGCCCCATATCAGTCTCTCTCTCAGCCGGAAGTCTGCTTCTCCCTCTCCCACTCCCCCTGCTTGTGTTCCCTCTCTCGCTATCTCTCTCTCTCTCTGTGCCAAATAAATAAATAAAATCTTTAAAATAAATGATTTGGCTAAAAACAGGATCTGAAGACATTTGATACATATGGATAAATTTTCTCCCCCAAGAAGAAAGCACAGACATAAAAACTCAAATAGGAGTTTATGAAAGTGACTTATCATCATTGAATAATATAAATATTTATTTTAATGGCATCACACTATTAATTTTAATTTGAAGTAATTTCATTACATGCAGAACAGAATATATATTTATGCATTTACAACATGTTTGAGTTGATTTGTGCTACCCCAAAATTCATTTGGTGAAGTTATAACACCTAGTACCTTATAATTTGAAAATAAGGTCATTAGTGATGTAGTTAGGTGAGGATGAGGCCATACTGAAGTAGAGTGGGCCCCTAATCCAAGGCTATTCGTGTCCTTATAAAATGGGGAATTCAGATACAGACATGCACAGGGAGAACACCATCTGAAGTTGAAGGTGAAGCTCAGAGTGATGAAGTAGAAGCCAAGGAACACCAAAGATCACCATCAAATCACTGGAAACTAGGAGAGAGGCTTGGAATAGATTTTTCCCCATGGTCCTCAGAAAGATTGATGGCCTCCAGAAACATGAAACAATAATTTTCTGTTGTTCTAGGCCACCCATTTTGTGGAATTTTATAATGGCAGCTTTAATAAACTAATATACTACCTTTGGGATTTCTTCTTTAGTAAGTATACTGTGTGATTTCTTTACCCATTTATATGCCAGGCTCTTAATATTTTTCTTTTGTATTTGATGTGCTCTTTTATATAGTTGTGTGTGGTGTCCCTTTCTCTAATATGTTCACTGGCACCGTAATTAGGATAGTTTTTGGACTAACTCTTCTTCTTCTTTATAATCAGTTCTCTATCTTACATTAAGCTGTTGTTTTAGTCATGATACTTTAAAAAAATAGAATTTGTTACCCAGGAGAACTGGATTTTCCCTTTATTTCTCCCTTTTTATAATTTTTAATAGTGTTCTGACCTATTTCTGTTTCCTTAGTTTTCTTCTCACGGTTGTCTTTTAAATCAGTAATTATGTTTCAAAATTGATTGAATCTTTAGATAAATACATACACACACACACAGAGTGAAGGAAAACTAGACATTCTCTCCAGAGAAAGGGATATCATAAGTATCAAAAGTAAAGCAGAACTTGTTTTATTACATTCATTTTCAGACATATATAAACTTAATTTCATGTTCATATTATAGTTAGACAGTAGTGACAACTATAAATCTATTCAAAGTGAAATTCTAATATAGTTTTGAGAGAAAATAAATAGCAGTGGTTAAAATATAGAACATCTATTTATGTTTTTGGAATGCACAGAAATTTAAGTTAATTGCAAGCTGATGTGATTGTTCTTTTTCTTAAAGTATTTAAACATTGCATGCCAACCAGTTCCCTGTTCCCATATCTTTAAGCTATGCAACTGATAAGAGATTTAAAACTCATCACACTCATTGCTCTATCTATGTAGTGATTTAGTTGTCTAAAATTGTAGGGTGCTATTCCTTCAGGTTAAAGACAGCTGCAGTTTGGCTCCAGTTAGGAGAAATGGTAACAGAATCTATGATTTGTTTAATAGATAAAACAGTCTTATCCATTTTCATATAATTTCCTGCATCTACATTTTTTACATCCTACATTTCCTAATTTCCTGTTAAAAGTCAACTACAAAGGATTTGATTAAGTGTGGGCTTATTGAAGGGTGCCTGAGTGGGTCAATTGATTAAGCAAAGGACTCTTGGTTTGGGCTCAGGTCATGATCTCATGGGTCCTAAGATTGAGCCTTGGTGGAGCCCCAGGTGGAGTCCCCAGTGGAGCCCTGTGTCCAGCTCCAGGATCTGCACTCAGCAAGTAGTCTGCCTGAAGATTCTTTCCCTCTGCCCCTTCCCCCTCAAATAAATAAATAAATCTTAAAAAAAAAAAAAAAAAAAAAAAAGAGTGGGCTTCCTGTGATGGGTGAATGTGTTAGAAAAATTTCATGTCCTTTATGGTTTCAAGTGATTAATTATATAAGATGTAAAGTTTAAGGTAAATCTTGTTTGAGAAATGTGCCTAGGTTTTGATTTTCAAGATTTTTTCTTAAAAAAGATCAATTTCAAAAAAAATGAAATAAATTTACTAAAAGAGCAAACATTCAAATACTTGATAAACAAGATATAATTGTGTTTTCAGCAAAACACAAATCAAAGAAGAGCAATCAATTTAAAACTAAAAAAAAAGTGAGGATTTTCTAAGAAATTTATACAGGGGCACTTATTTATTAAATATGTATGCTATTAAAAATTTATATATAAGAAATTATATATAAATTTCTTTTCTCGGGCATGGAGACCCAACTTATTTCTAAAAATCACAGTATTTCAGCTTGATAAAATCTAATGAAATCCAGCTTTCTCTCTCTCTCTAATAAAAACTATATCCATTCCATATATAGTGATCTATTACATTCAATATAAGATCTGAAAGGACAAAATGTATACCATCAAGAAGTCAATGAACCAAATTGGTTTATGTATCTGTTCCAAACCAATTTTACTGGAAAACTTCAGACCATATTGTATAGTGACTTTTTTTCTGTTTTGTGATTTCTCTCCTTTGGTTTTATTACATTTCCCATTTTGGCTTTTCTTTTTACATCCTCACAAAGATATTTAGATGGACTTTCATAACTTTAATAATAGGTGTAAAGAAAAGGGTTTGAATTTGTTTTTCTTAGTGTTGAAAGAACTTTCTGTTTCTGCACCCACTGTATTATCATAACTAGTTAAATTCCAGAGGCCCCTTCATTATTTTCACTGAAATGTAAGTAAGAAATTTATATTACTCCAATCATGAATGTATTGGTTTATGTAGTAATAATCCTGGTCCCAAGCACAGGAATGTCCAATATTAAATAAAGTATTCTGGGGCCTGATTCTTTAATTCCAGTACTCAGTGTAAAAGACCAGGGGGAACACTGCTATAGTTACTGGCGGTTTAGGAATCTACTTGCTACATTGTCATCTGATACCTGAAACATACAATTATAATTTAAGAGTTAATGAGACTCTGGAGCCATGACTGAAATTAAGGAGTCTGCCTTTGTTCTGACTGGAGCTAATGGGCAAAGTAGTAGGCTACTTTTATTTTATTTTTTTTATTTATTTATTTATTTATTTATTTATTTATTTATTTATTTATTTATTTATTTATGTTATGTTAATCACCAAACATGACATCATTAGTTTTTGATGTAGTGTTCCATGATTCATTGTTTGTGTATAACACCCAGTGCTCCATGCAGAACATGCCCTCTTTAATACCCATCACCAGGCTAACCCATCCTCCCACCCCCCTCCCCTCTAGAACCCTCAGTTTGTTACTTTTATATTCAAAATATGTGCCCTCTTCTGGCTTGAACTGGATTTTAAATGTGCTTTATAATAATTTACATACCAAGTAAAAATTCTAATGATAGAGGATCCAGTGGCCCCATTTTCCAGGAAAACCACCTGCAAACTGGATAAGAACCACTACTCTAAGGGCATATTTTTCGTCATAGGCGGGGAGTGGTCCAAGATGCAGTCTATGTTCCTGTAACAAGAGGGGCAGTTCCTCTATTTATAACAGTGCACCACAGGACAAGAGCCAGTGTGTTGTGCTGCCTTACATCACAAGGGATCAAATTATATGGAGATAGAAAAGGGAATATCCTGGGCTTTATTCTCATGCAAAGATAACATAACATCATTTCTGGCTACTCTGTTATTCCTGGTTACCTGCCTCTTTCCTTGGTTTTATTCTTCTTCATAGTACTTAACTCCCTCTAACATATGATTGTATCTAATTAATTTTATATATTATATATTATTATATCTAATTAAATTATATCTAATTAATTATATATAAATAGTTATATATGTGTTATATATATATATATTTTTTAATTATCTGATGTGACCAATAGAATTTTTGCTATTTATTTTCAGTGCTGCTATCTAAATGTGTTTAAGGCAATTATAACCACTCAAGAAATACTTTTGAATGAATAAATAAAGGGGAATCAAGAGTTACAAACTCACTCATTAACTTTCAGCACACTGTTATACTTTATAGCTTACATGTGTGCTAATTAATTGGATTTACATATTATATTATCTAATTTAAATTAAAATCACCTATATCAAGTGGACTCCCTTAGAAAGATTCCTGCAAAGGTTAAAGACAGAACTAATATTGGGAAGATAAACGAATAAGAAAACAACAATTGAAATTTCTCTTACTTCAAGGGTAAGATTTTTATTAGTCTTATTATAAGGTAATATCAATAATAATCTAATAAAGTCCAATAAAGTGGTAGCTTTTCAAGATTACAATTAATTGAAACAGAATTTATACATAGTATTTTTTTTAAGATTTTATTCATTTATTTGAGAGAGAGAGAGAACAAGCAGGTGGAGAGGGAGAGGAAAAGGGAGAAACAAACTCACTGCTGAGCAGGGAACCCTATGTGGGGCTCAATCCCAGAACCCTGGGATCATGACCTGAGCCGAAGGCAGACGCTTAACAGACTGAGCCACCCAGATGCCCCTATATATAGTATGTTTAACAGAATATCATCTCCTATACTGTCCTTTGAGATTTAATTGGATAAATAGATACAGAAAGTGTTGATAGGAAGAGATAGAATATACATAGTTTTCTTTTTCCCTATTGTATGGGTGATTGACAAAATATTGGATTCCACTGATACATAGTTTTTAGTAGTAGATCATCAGCAGGACTTGTAAATATGCTTTCTATACATAACCTTAATGATGACAATAATACTGTTTTAATAATAACAACAACAATCTGTATTTGGTGAGCATTTGCTATGTGGGGGAGAAGGTACTCAGTGTTTGTTTACATGTATCCCTATGGCCCATGTATCCCTATTGTAAAGGTGAAGTAATTGAAATTAAGAGAAGTGAAATAACTTGCTCCAGTTTATATACCTAGAAAATAGCAAAACCAGAATTTAAACTCTGGGAAGCCTAATTACAAAGCCCATATTTTAAACACCCAAAAAATATTTTATAAAATTAATATTAGTAAGACTAAATCCATCTATATCAATATATATGCACACATACTCAAGGAATGTAAGTACTCAATAAATTATTGAATGAAGGAAGGAAATAAATTATTAAAAAGGTGATTTTCTAACGGCAGACACATTTTTGTAATAGTTAAATATGTATAAAATGAGCTGACATTATTTCACTAGTGTTTCTTATTTCTAATCAAGGTAACAAAAATGTAGACTTCTACATTCCTCACCTTGTCAGCTGATAGCAAACACGTTCTGTGAAATGCATTTTGGTCAAATGTTAATAGATGAGTCCTAGAAAATATGTTGTTAGGCACTGCAGACGTCTACATAACCATCAAAGCGTATTTCCAAATTTTTGGTAAATGGGCTCCAAATTGCTGCCAAGATTTCTCCTCAGAATAATTCATTAGTGTTCTGTTTCTGTTTTCAGTATACTATGATGGAAATGTCCGTGACTAGATAGCAATATCTCCTGCGCAACGCCAGATTTTAAAAGTGTGTCTAAAACTGAAGAAACAGGCTCCTTATGATTTTTAATGTCCTCAAGTTGTAGTTTACGAGGCGTGTCTATATACCCTTTTTCCAAACTCAGTCTCTTAAGGCATCCCGCTCATCTCTCTATCAAGCAATATGACAGTATTTTGCCTGATATGACATGCTGTTCCATGTCTCTGTGCATTTTTATATTTCTTCTCCCAGAACTACCTTTACGACCCAGTTCTAAGAGGCAAATTCCTTGTCATGGTTTTGTATAGAAATATGACTCCTACAACAGAATTAAAGCCTACCCCTTTGTACTGCCTTGAGAAGCTGTGCATACTTTCATCATTACCATCATCACATTATTATGCTTTTTGAGAATAATTAGGAGCAATGTCCGACTACTTTTTATCTCTAGTGTCTAACATAATACTTGAATTGTACTGGACATTCAATAAATATTTACTAAGCTAAAATTCAATTTCTACAGCCTTATATATTTTCTTATAATGTAAGCTTCCTCTTTCAGGACATTTATACTTTAGGAAAATTGTGTCACTACAGAGATGGACAAGCTGTTACTGATAAATTAATAGGTGTTTTTACATTATCACAGTCCAAGTTTTTGTAATTGGGTTTTGGAAATAACAAATACAAGCAAAGAAGAAAAATAATTTTATTTTTAATACTGTTTTTCATGCCTCTGTGGGTAAAACAATAAGATCAAATCATAGTTTTCAATAATGTTTTCATTAGGAAAAATAACAATTTTATTGGGATTTATAATGACCTACAACACAATGCAATTGAATTAGATTTATTAGAGTTCATTGCTACATTTTTAACATTTACATTAATTTTGAAGGCAAAAATGCAATTTCAGTGGAAGACAATTTTTGCATGATACATTGTTTTAACTTATATAAAAGACTTAGTGACACAATGAAAATATTAGAAGCAGTAGAAAATGTCAATCAATGCATGTAAAACTAAAAGCACTAGTACTTTTCCCATGTGAGTGAATGACTGTCGATACATTGCTTCTCCTAAAATGCTGTTAATCAGAATCCAAGAGAAACAATTGCTTAGTAATTGTCAAGATCATGTACATACCAAGTAGTTTTGATTATTTTGACCAATTTAATTCTATTTAACATTGAGTTTCACTTCTGTCCAAAATACTGTACTGGACATCATAGAGAACTCAAAAGATGAGTAAGGCACACTTTTTAACCCTCAACATGCTTACAGTCTAAGAGCACAAGAAAACTTGAAAACAAGTAGGTGATATTTCAACAATTTAAAAATAAAAAATTGGGGTGCCTGGGTGGCTCAGTCGGTTAAGCGACTGCCTTCGGCTCAGGTCATGATCCTGGAGTCCTGGGATCAAGCCCCGCATTGGGCTCCCTGCTCAGCGGGGAGTCTGCTTCTCCCTCTCTCTCTGCCTCTCCCCCCTGCTCATGCTCTCTTGCTCACTTGCTTGCTCTCTCAAATAAATAAATGAAATCTTTAAAATTTTTTTTAAATGGAATAATGTAAGAATTATTAAAAATAATTAGTGGAAATGTTTAGGAGGCTAAAAATAATATTAAAAATGATTATATATAATATTAATTATGCATGATCTATAATGACATAAAATACATAGAATAATATATTCATCATCCAGTAAACTATTGAAATTCAAACACATTTTGTATTTCATCTACAAATATTCAAATATGCAGCATAAATTCATTGGTAACTATATTCACCTAGTTTTTATCACCATAGGTGATAAAGATTTTTTACTGTTTCAATTTCCTAAAGTATGCTATGAATTTTTAGTGTCATGAGATGTGAACCTAGGTGGTAAAACAGACAAAATTAATAAAAACAGTTACACATCTAATTTAGTGCTTAACTAGAAAATTATAAACAGTTTCTCAAAAATCATGATTCACCAGATATTATTGTTTAGGTCTAGGATAAATAACCCACTTGGGATTTTGTTTAGCTTGTGTTTTTGCTTTATTTTTATTTGTTTGTTTTGTGTTTTACAGAGCTGATTTAACAAAAACTATGAAATAAATAATGGTCACATATGGTCATGCCATAAATCCTGAAGGTAACACACAAGTGACTAAAATATGTCTCTAATTTTCTTTTAAAGGAATTCCTAGTATGGAATAGAGGTAGCCTAGTATGGAATAGAGGTAGTATGGAAAGAACTACAACCACATTTTTTTAAACTTTCTTATAAAAGTTCAACAAAAAGGGAATTACAGGTACAGGTAAGATGGTGAGCTGACATAATGTAAGTCCTTTGTGCCAAGCACCTACAGTACTGCATGAAATATAACAACAATAAAACAGCCATAAAATACATCACTGAGCTCACCAATAATAAGTTAATCTCTACATGCCATAAACAAAAAAAGAAGCTAAAAACAAGCATGATTAGCATTTAAGAGATGGAGTGCATGTTCTTATAGTCACTGACCACAATAGCCTAAGATTTTGGGTTTAAATATCTACCTGAAAGCAAAAGACCCAGCTGTAGGTCTGCATAAAAGCAGAGTTCCCAAGATCAGTGTGATTAGTGTCAGTCTAATTACAAAGTGTTCTCCTACCCACCGAGGGAGACAGCAAGGAGACTGACTACAGAAAATAGAATCCCTGAGAAAGAAAAACCTTGACCTACACTGCTTATTGGTTTGAGGATTGAATTTACTTTCCCCAATTGGGTTAAGAAACCCTAAGCTGATACAGTAACATAAAATTTATTCATGAACTATAGACATGCCTGAAGATCTAGCAGACTGAAATTGAGTGAACCTCTCACATCTAGCTGAGGTACAGTGCCCACTAAACAGAAAAAAAAAAAAAAAAAACCCACTACAAATGAGGTCAAACACACATGGACGCACATACACACAGACAGTAACAATTCACAATGAATAAAAATCATTAGTAAATGCCAACCAAAAGATTAATGTCACAAGCAATTAAAATAATAAAATAGCAAAGTTAAAGACAATACAGAATAGTAAGATATTCTTTTTTTTATTTTATTATTTTTTAAAAAGATTTTATTTATTTATTTGAGACAGAGAGAATGAGAGAGAGAGAGCACATGAGAGGGAGGAGGGTCAGAGGGAGAAGCAGGCTCCCTGCCGAGTAGGGAGCCCGATGTGGGACTCGATCCCGGGACTCCAGGATAAGGACCTGAGCCAAAAGGAGTCGCTTAACCAACTGAGCCACCCAGGCGCCCAAAGAATAGTAAGATATTCTAAGAAAACTTGTAGAAATGAAATAAGGGGCATTGCAAGGAAATCACAATGAATGTGTTGAAGTGCACACAGCTGAGAGAATATGCAAATTGAAACATTTGCTGAAATAACAAAGAATGCATTTCAGAAAAAGGAAAAATATGTAAAACAATAAATATTGGTTAAGAGATATGGAGAATGAAATGAGAAGTTTCGGTAGAGATTTAAAAAGAATTTCTGGATGCAAAGTGTATGGTAGAAATGGTGGAGAAGCAAGAGCCCAAGGGAAAATGGCTAAAAATTTTCCAGATGAAGAAATACGAACTCCAGATTTAAAAATATTAGAAGTCTTTAGCAGAGTAAAATGTTAGACACTTCAGAGTAAAGGTATAAAACATCAAAATAAAAAAAAGATATTGAAAACAAACAGAAAATATAGAACATATGTGAAAGAACACATAAGGGAAAAAGTTCACAATATCAACAATAAAGGCTAATGCTGAGATAATAGTATAAATAAATTCACAGGGTAGACACCTGCCAACATATGATTCTGTAAGCAGCAAAACTATTATTCAAGAGGGCAAAATGAAATATTTTTCATGTTAAACATTGAAAATTGACACTCAAACCTTGACTGAAAGAACTACAGAATGATGTCCCTCAAGATTAAAATCACCTGGAATGAATAAGTGGGAAAAAGCTAGAGAGCATAAAGAAGTTTATGGAAAATATAACAAAATCTAAGTAAGTTTTGGCTGTATTGAGCAACCAGAACAATAATAAATTTAGAGGAGAGCACGATGTATAATTAAAAGATGAGAAAAAAACATAAGACATGAATGAGGACTCAGACTTAAAACATTTTAAAGATTTTTTTGTTGTTAAGGAAAAGGAGAGAAATATTGATTATGCTGAGATTACATTTTTTTAACTAATCTCTACATCCGTCATGGGGCCTGAACTCATGACCCCAAGGTCAAGAGTTAGATGCTCTACTGACTGAAGCAACAGGGGATGGAATTATTTATTTATTCATTTATTTTTCATTCAAGACATGTTAAATATTTCAGAGTAACTCCTAAGAGAATAAACATAGGATAGAATATTTTCAAATCAGTAGAGGTAAGAAAAGATAAATAGAAGAGTTAATCAATAAAATATAATACAATGAAAAAAAATGCACTCATTGAAAATGGATAATAGGTTAGAAAATAACACCAAAAGGATTATATATATGCATCCAAGTATATTAGCAATCACACAAACATACACAGCCACAAATTGTAACTGAATGGAATTTTACTCACCACTCAAAAGGCAAAGATTTTTTTAAAAGATTTATTGATTGATTTTGAGAGAGAGAGAGCTAGTAGGGGAAGGGTCCCAAGCAGACTCTGCACTGAGCACAGAGCCAGACTCAGGGCTTGATCCCAGCACCCTGAGATCATGACCTTAGCTGAAACCAAGAGTTGGGTGCTTAACCAACTGAGCCACCCAGGCACCCTAGCAAAGATTTTTAAAAAGCAAAACAGGTATATGCACTTTAAAAGAGATATGCCTAAAGCAGAATAAAATGGAAAGTTAGAAAGCAAATAAATAGGAAAAGAAACATTATGTCAAAAAAAACTAATCAAGGAAAGGCAATGTAGTTATTTATAGCACATGAAACAGAATTTAAGGCAAAAATAATTTTTCAGGATAAAAATGTAGTTAGATAACAATAAAAGAAAAAATACATTGGTGTGTACTATTTATCAAGTAACACACCATAAATTGTATATTCAAAAAATATATAAAGTTGAGGCACCTGGGTGGGTCAGTTGGCTAAGCATCTGACTCTTGATTTCAGCTCAGGTCATGATTTCAGGGGCTTGGGATGGAGCCCCACATTGGGCTCCCGCTGGGTGTGGAGCCTGCTTAAGACTCTCTCTCTCTCTTCCTCTGCCCCTCCTCCCCTCTCCCTCTCAATAAAAAGAACCATATATATTTTTAAAAGATATATATATTTGAAATGTATATGCACACACACACACACACACACAAAACAAAATTTGACAGAATTACAATGAGAAATGGACAAAACCACCTGCACTGAAGCTGATTCTGTATGTCTCTTAGTATAATTTAAGCAGACCAGAGGAAAAGTCAAAATGTAGAAAATAAGAACATCAGTCCTCCTCTAATGGACACAATATAGCATTGTACCCAGTACCTTGAGAATGTGCAGGTATACTTCAGAGATTCTGCTTTTGCTTCACCTGGCACTTTTATGTTATGGAGACAGCTTCTTTCCTTAACCCTCATGACCCAACCTCTGCTAGCTTCCAACTTTTCTTCTGCAGCTTCCACACCTCTGTCAGCCTTCACAGAATAGAAGAGAGTTAGGGTCTTGCTCTGGATTAGGCTTTGGCTTGAGGGAAGGTTGTGGCTGGTTTGATATTCTCTCCAGACCACTAAAACTTTCTCCATATCAGCAATAAGGCTGTTTTGCTTTCTTATCATTCATGTGTTCACTGGAGTAGCACTTTTCATTTCCTTCAAGAACTTTTCCTTTGCATTCACAACTTGGCTAACTGTTTGGCACAAGATGCCTAGCTCTCAGTCTGCCTTGGCTTTTGATATGCCTTCCTCCCTAAACTAAATCATTTCTAGCTTTGACTTAAAGTGAGAGACATATGACTCTTCTCTCACTTGAACACTTAGAGGCTATCGTGGGGTTATTAGCTGGCCTAATTTCAATATTGTTGTGTTTCAGGGAATAGAAAGGCCCGAGAAGAGGGAGAGAGATGGGGAAACAGTCGGTGGAGCAGAACACACAGAATGGTCATTGATTAAGCTTGCTGGGTTTATAGGGGCATAGTTTGGGGGTGGGGGTCCCCAAAAGTTACAATAGTAACATCAAAGATCACTGATTACAGATCACCATAATGAATATAGTAATAATGAAAAAGTTAGAAATATTGTGAGACTTGCCAAAATGTGACACAGAGACACGAACTGAGAAAATACTGTTGGGAAAATGGTGCTGATACACTTGCTTGATGCAGGATCGCCACGAACCTTCAATTTGGAAAAAGTGCAATATCTGTGAAATGCAAGAAAGCCAAGTGCAATAAAACAAGGTCGAGGTGTGCCTGTTTAGCCACATTGTCTATTAGTATCATTGTCAGAGGGCTGAAACCACCATGACTCCTATTAGTGTGCATATGTATATATATATAAATATATATAAAATATATAATTAGTACTGTGTATAAAGACTTTATTAATGTTTATATAAGAATATAATATATCTGAATATATATAGTGTTTATATATATATATATATAGTCATTCCAACTTCGCAACTTCAGAATACACTATAAGACTAAAATGGCTTTCTGTACAATATATTTCTCTCCTAAGAATCAACTAATTAAAATTCTTCCAACCTACATTTCTGGCATAACTCATCCAATTTGTAATGAAAACTAAATTACATGAAAAATAGAACTAAGATGCATAGAGGGGAAAGAGCTATTTACTAAATATGACTGATTAATTTTTCCCCTGGTTCATATGTGTCGAAGTACATATTTTATCTCTTCAGTATCAAAAACTACAGTCTCTTCCAGAGCTATTTAGTATATCAAATCCACACATTTCTCCCTATCCTGTCAAGTGAGCTGTATTATGAATTACCACGTAAGACTGTCTAGGATATCCCTAAAAGAAGTAAATTTTATTTTTTTATCATTACTATTACTGCTCTTCCAAGATCTCTGTATGCTTTTATTTATCATTCTCTGCTTATTGTTAGCAGTATGGCCATTCCATATTTTGAATGGATTCTGCCACCTGAAACCACAGGAATCAGAAAAAAGAATAACAGGAAGTATAAAGGTAAAAAGTGTTCCACCTAGTTAATTGGCTTCCTTATGCGTAATTAGTGTGCATGTTCATAAGATACATAGATGAATTTACCTCTGCTTATCTTCCAATAGAAAGTGGGAATGAGGAAAGAATACAATAAAAAAAGAAAATTATTCCAATTTTATTCATGAGTCCCAGTCACAATGTTTCTGAACTGTCAAACAAACTTGAAAGACATAAATACCATATGAACAAAACACACTCCTATAATTTAACACCTGTCTCCAATGAATAGGATATGGTATTTTCATGCTTATGTGTTAATGCAGTGTGTCACTTTTGGTGCTCCCGCCATGGAATATCTGTAAAGGAGCCATGTACATTTTTAACTTGGCTGTAGTGTGCATGCTCTGAGGATTCATATGCATTTTTTTCCAATTAGACTCATTTCACCTTGCATGGTTTCTGAATTATGAACATCACTGCATTGTTGTTTAAATGTGAATATGATACTAAGGGAAGGAAATAGGTTAACACAGACATAATAAAGAAGACTTAGCTTTTGGCATATCTTTTTTGGGGAAATAGCAATAAGATAACTAGCCTAACTTTTTTGGCACAATATGTTTAGAAGTTGCTGATAAGCTTAGGGAAAGATGCGGATGACAGTATACTGTCCTGCAGATTAGTAGTCCACAGGGTGACAGAACGCGAAGGATTTGAGAGTATAACCTGAAATATTGTAGAGAGTTGTAAAATACTGTTTTGCCTTCCTCTTCCATCCTTCCTTTGGGTTTTTGCAGCCCAAGATATAAAGGGATGTGTTTGGAGGTAAGTGTCAGATTTCAGAGACAGACTAGGTGAGGGTAGAGTAAAGTTACAGGTGAAATCATTTTGAACTTTTATGCACTCCATAATCTTGAGAAAGTTATAAGTTGTTAAGCCTTAGTTTCATCCATGAAATGAGGATAATAATGAAAACAGCACTCTGATACTATGAAATCATGTTTGTATAGTGTTTGGTAAAATGAGTTTCAGTCTAAATGTCAGTTATATTTCTGTGGTGCTTACAGAGCCCCTCACACTGAGCTCACTACATCACGTATCCTTTTTTTTTTTTTAAAGATTTTATTTATTTATTTGAGAGAGAGAATGAGATAGAGAGAGCATGAGAGGGAGGAGGGTCAGAGGGAGAAGCAGACTCCCTGCTGGGCAGGGAGCCCGATGCGGGACTCGATCCCGGGACTCCAGGATCGTGACCTGAGCCAAAAGCAGTCGCTTAACCAACTGAGCCACCCAGGCGCCCCTACATCACGTATCCTTAAGCCACACTGTGTGGAAAGTACTGCTATCATCCCCATTTCACAGTAAAGGAAACAGGCATAAAGAAGTGGAAAGGTTTGGGCAAGGTCACACTAGTAATGAAGCAGCCAGGATCTGGCCCAAGAAGTCTGATTTTGCATTCTTCCCCATTTTGTTATACTTCCTCTGAAGTGAATGCATCCTTGGGATGATCATTGACCACCTCCTGGCACGTCTTCCTCAGTGTTTCCTTGTGGCCCTCGAGGGATGACCCCTAGATGTGCTTGTACGTCACATCCTTATTGCTTATTTTGCAGTGGCTTTTCCTGAAAGTGAAGGATAAAATTTGCTTCTGTCCTGATTTTTCTCTAAGGTTAATGTTAACTGGTAAGGATTTAGGAATCATGTCTAGAAAATGCAGGTAGAAGTATTGTGAGCAGGCGTGACACAGACAACAGAGCAGTCATGCCATCCCAGCAGGTCAATGAGCTGAATCTTTGAAAGACAAGCCCCCTGGAAAACAGTATGGAGGTTCCTCAGAAAGTTGAAAATAGAGCTGCCCTTCAACCCAGCAATTGCACTACTGGGTATTTACCCCAAATATACAAACATAGGGATCCGAAGGGGTACGTGCACCCCGATGTTTATAGCAGCAATGTCCACAATAGCCAAACTATGGAAAGAGCCACGTTATCCATCGACAGGTGAATGGATAAAGAAGATGTGGTGTATATATACAATGGAATATTATGCAGCCATCAAAAGGAATGAAAACTTGCCATTTGCAATGATGTGGATGGAACTGGAGAGTATTATGCGGAGCGAAATAAGTCAATCAGAGAAAGACATGTATCATATGATCTCAATGATATGAGGAATTCTTAATCTCGGGAAACAAACTGATGGTTGCTGGAGTGGTGGGGGGTGGGAGGGATGGGATGGCTGGGTGATTGACATTGGGGAGGGTATGTGCTATGGTGAGCGCTGTGAATTGTGTAAGACTGTTGAATCACAGACCTGTACCTCTGAAACAAATAATATACTATATGTTTAAAAAAAAAAAAGAAGAAGAAGATAGCAGGAAGGGAAAAATGAAGGGGGGGAAATCGGAGGAGGAGAGGAACCATGGAGGACTATGGACTCTGAGAAACAAACTGAGGGCTCTAGATGGGAGGGGGGTGGGGGGATGGGTTAGCCTGGTGATGGGTATTAAAGAGGGCACGTACTGAATGGAGCACTGGTGTTATACGCAAACAATGAATCATGGAACACTACATCAAAAACTAATGATGTAATGTATGGTGACTAACATATACATACATACATACATACATACATACATACATACATACATACATACATACATAATAAATAAAAAAGGAAGACAAGCCCCCAGGTTAGCCCTCCAGCTCCTACTGTACAATCCTCCTGCTGGCCTTGTGGGGTGGGAGATGCTGTCTCACACCAGCCATGAAAGGAAAAGCAGGTTCCAATTCCCACTGCTTGCCTTGTTCTCGTCTCCCTTTTCCTTAAGTAAAAGTTGTGCTCCTGCTTCTCTCTCCTGAGCTGCCATAACTGTATGACTTCTGGATAGATGTGACTAGAGGGACAGAAAGGACTAATGCTGGAGTGGGCAGGGGACACTCCCTAACTTTTAATAAGTAGTTGCACTTTAGACTGCAATTCCTCTAATTTTGGTTTTGTTGGCCCTTTCTATCTACTCACTACATAAAGTTTTTAGGCAGCTCCCATTTCTCTTATTCTCACATTCTTGCTCCATTCTGGAACAAATTCTCCTAAAATTAATAACACTTTTCTTCACCATAGGAGTATACCTTTTATTTTACCCTGGGTCTGCCTCATACTTTTTTGATGTCCTTCTCACTTTACTCAATAACAAATGTGCCTCTTGTCTGTGGACCAAATATCATACCTCCAATCTTCCAAGTTCTTTGTTATGTTTCGGCACTGATCTCTTTGATTATATAAATTCACAATTAATCTCTTCCATCGCAGAACTCTTTTTATGATTATAGTCATGCCATAATTCAAAATTTAATTGTCCCCTAATGACTTGCTCTATATGTAAGCATTAATCTCTTCTAATCCTTCATATGCCTTGCATAATAATAGATACATCATGGGTTTTCAATAAATGTTTATTGTTGAAATGCTGGCTATAACTTAGAAAGTAAACTTGCTTCTCATTAAATAAAGGCAGGAGATAGAAAACAGGATCTAGTGAAATGAGGACTAGAGAAAGGAAAGGAACAGTGGAACAGTTACACCAAATGTGTCAATGACAGATGTTTTAAGATGGCAAAAGAAGGGACAAAAATTCAAAAGTAAGATCTCTGTTAACCTGATATCAATAATCTTTTCAAATACCTATAAAATGTTGCACTATTGTCTTCTCTGCAAAAGTTTTGAGTGACTCTTAGACATATTCCTTTTTCATTCCAAGAGATGTTGGTGTTTAAACCTCAACATTGACTTGGTGTTAATTTTACAAAAAATATAGTATATATTTTTGATGTCCAACATCAACAAATTTTGATGTTGGTGTTTAAACCTCAACATTGACTTAGTGTTAATTTTACAAAAAATATAGTATATATTTTTGATGTCCAACATCAACAAATTTTTTTCTTCTCATTTCTAAATAAATTCAAAAAAATTTAGCTAGCTCCCTGAAATGCAGTTTTAGGAATGCAGAAAATCTATAATTTCCTAAGACAGAGAGGTAAAAATATATCATATCCTCCTGAAAGTATATCTTTATTTCTGTAGTCTCTGATTTTTTTTTTTTTAACTAAGTGTCCTCAGATTTGAAATCTTAGTTTTGCAGTGTTTTTTCCCAGGCTTCTGACATCTACAAATGTCACAATCAATCTATCTGAGCCATCACTGCTCCTTTGCCTCATGAGATTTCCTTTGCACCTTTCCACATCTGTTTTCAACATTCTAGTGTTGCATCTATAAATATCACAGTCAAAGCCATGATATAACAACTGAGTTTTGGTTTTACTTATAGTATGACAAATGATATATATATATATATATATATATATATATATATATATATAGTGTGTGTGTGTGTATGTGTATAATTTGACAAATTATTTATATATATGTAATTTGTCAAACTATTTTTTATTGAGTCTATTCTTGATTGTTTTCACTCTGTTTCGTTCTACCCATATCCTCACATATTGTGATATGTGCTGAGTTGTGCTGAGTTTTTCATTTTCTGAGGTCTTAGCTCAGTGCCAAATTTCAGTCCCTTGCCAATCAGTTGCTATAGATGATTACTAGACTTGATTTACTCTAAAGTAAGGTAAGTCTGAATCCATTAGTTTGATTGCTACATGCACGACCTAATATTGAACAAATCTGTACTTTCTAATACTTTTGGTAACACAGTAAGATGTAGAGGAATCAAATTATCCTAAAGACAAATCTTACATAATATGCACATACTGTTATTTTTACCAGAGTTATTTAGAAAATTCTGGTCATCTCCCAGGACATGGTCCTGGTAACCATGAAGACAGAAAACTATAGATAGCTTCCCCTGTCTAACAAGGGAAGTGTTGATAACTGACGCTTTCTGGAGTCATTATTTGCATTTCATTCAGTAATTTTTGTATTCTAGATTATTCCTGACTTATCACCAAAATTAATCTCAGTGTTGGAATTTCTTGATTTTCATAGAACCATCAATGAAATTTCAAAACAATAAATTTTTAGATTCAGAGAATTTAATATTTAGAGGCTTACCTGCTCCCAGGTGTCCTCCAAGATTCATGAAATGAAGTAATTTATAATTTAGCTGAAGCATAGTTTAAATGGCAAGAACTGAAAATACTGGTGAATAACCCCAGCTGGCCTCTAGTTGCAATCCTCATTGCAAGATTACTTTTGTGTTCCTCCTTGTTGTCTGTAAATGTTTTGGGAGAAATCATTAATAACAGAGGTGTCTCCAGAAATCTCAGTCATGCTACAGAATCCATTTAGACATATTTCAAGCTCCATGCAGAATTTTAGAAAGACACATTTTGGCATTTCTATGAGTTTAGGTCAATTAAAATGCATGTTATGGATATTTTAAGGTTTTCATAATCAGCTCCAGGATATTAACTCTATTTATGAAAAAGTTCATATGTTAGACTCTGAAGGTCTATGCCAAAATATAAATTTATCTGAAATTTTAGGCAATTGTAACATTCCTGAGGTT
Organism: Mirounga angustirostris; assembly: GCF_029215605.1. Classification (NCBI taxonomy): domain Eukaryota; kingdom Metazoa; phylum Chordata; class Mammalia; order Carnivora; family Phocidae; genus Mirounga; species Mirounga angustirostris. Next base: position 49,636,447 of record NW_026991709.1, on the reverse strand, counting down.
AATGTAATTCTGAGTATGCTGATGTTTTGGTTTTACAACAAAGAATTATTTGCAACTACTATTTAAGTGGAGATAATTGTTAGTTACTTAAAATAATTAAATACTGAATTCAATTGACCTGCTTTGCCTTAAAAAGAAAGTAATATAATATAAAAATAACTTAAAAATAACAGAAATGGTTAATGATTACAAGGAATATAAATTATAGAGTAAACACCAGAAAAGTTGGTGCACAGTATAATAAAAGTTAAGGCAAAATGCATTTCCTCGGAGCAGAAAGAGCTCTTATTATTACTTGCAAGCACAGAGGACAGTGACATTCCACACAAAATTAACTATCCTTTGTGGAAAACTCAACCTCCTTGCTTATTAAATCCCACTCCCTAATGCAATCTAAAAGACATAAGCAACAAAATTAGAAGTGTTATGTACAATCGCATGTTTCATATTTCTATAATGTTGTTGATATAAGCATGTTTGTGTAATTTGGGTTTACACTGGAATCAGCAAATAGATCACCTTAAGTGGTACTTCCCACCTGCAATGGTATCTTTGCAAACAAAATTAAAGTGTCTCAATCTGACAGAGAGGTGTCTCATATTTAGTAGGTATTTTTAAGTGGTACTAAATAGAATTTTGTGATCTCCTTTTACCAACTTGGTCAAAACTTTTCATGTTAGAAGTCTTGATATCAGTGTGAGGTCTTGTGATCTGCATCCATTTAGACACTGGACATGACCATGAAGGTGAAAGACCGCCTACAAGGAACACAATTTTTTACAAAAGTAAATGACAAGTCAAATACTTTACTACTAGCCTTTGACTAAATAACAATTAACATTTTCTGTCATTAAAGGCTTACTTGTGATTACTAATGTTGGTAATATAGTTTACTATTTATATTATTAATAGTTTTAAGTCACCTGATATGTTTATATATACTTGGCTAATTCTGAAAATCTGTAGAACCCAAGAATATGAACCTTTGCTTGTGTTCATAGATGGCACAGACTGGGAGAGAAAAAAAAAAAGTATAATTTCAGACTTGGTTAAGCTTGAATATACCTGTTGTAACAAGACTAGCACAGATTTAAAAAAAAAAATTAAGAAACTATAATTTAGGGGCACCTGGGTGGCTCAGTTGGTTAAGTGTAGGACTCTTGGTTTCGGCTCAGATCATGATACTAGAGTCCTAATGGAGTCTAGTGTAGGGCTCTGCACTCAGCAGGGAGTCTGCTTGAAGATCCTCTCTTGATTCTCTCTCTCCCTATCCCTCTTTCCCTCCCCCTGCTCGTGCTCTCTCTCTCTAAAATAAATAAATAAATCTTTAAAAAAAAGAAACTATAATTTAAAGCTAAATTGTGTTACACCATTATTTCAATGAAATTTTAGTGAGTTCACATTAATATTCAGCAGGATTGTTAGACAATGGTATTCAGTCATGAATGCTCTCTTCTCCAATGAAGATTTACGAAAGTGGAACAGAAAGATAAATACAATTTGATAGGGGCAGTGTCAATGGATATATATGGTGTTACAGGAGCAAATAGCTAGGATTCCTAATTCACATGTTGACATGGCTCTCTAAACTTTGAAGTCTGTAGTAGCCCTGACCTTTAGGAGAGCATCACTGCAGCTTGCAATGAGCAAGCCCCACTCGGATAAATAATTTTTATCTCCTCTGATTTTTTCCTCTCATAAATGACCTTGCTGTGTCTTTTAGGACACATGAACCTAAAAAGAACTTAAACCAAATCTACCACTTGGTTCTAGTTTAACAGTCTGAAGGAAAGAACAGAAGAGAGTTATTCAGGTTCATATCTATCTTGGACCAACTTTGGGACACCGGCACTAAAGTCACATTTTCAGAATGGTGGGTTTTCTAATGACGAACTGCACAATGTGCCTTACTAAATATTGTTCAACAAATAAGATTTCAATAAGTCTTCCTCCCTCCCTCCATCTTCCCTTCTACCTTCCTTCCTTCCTTCCTTGTTTCCTTTCTCCTTTTCCTCCTTTTGTTTTATTCTTACCTGCATTTGGCATTTGCTTAGTATTAACTATGTATCAGAAATTTTACTAATTATTGGAAATTCACTTAGTGACTACAACATGGTATCTGTCCTTAAAGAAAGTTAGGTTCAGCACTTTCATTTGTTTTGTTATGGCTTTCTTTTTTATGTTCCTTTATAGCAATTCTTCTGAAAAACATAAGGTCTTCTCATTGAATTTGAAGGATATCCCTCCTCCTCCTCCTCCTCCTCCTCCTCCTCCTCCTTCTTTTTCTTCTTCTTCTGGTGCCTTCTATATCTAATATATACAAGTTGTTTAAAAATAGTGACTTGATCTAATTATCTCAAGTCAACAGGTGTGGAGTAGTCTGCTATGCCATTCTCAAGCCAGTGAATTCTTTTTACTTTGCCCTAAACAATGGGATTTAGTCACAAATGGTCTGTGGTATCTTGAATACTGAAGTGAATTAATTCCTGGCATCAAGTTGAAACCATCATTTTGGACTCTCCTATATTTTTCCCAGTTACCTCACATTTATCCATCTATGCTGGCGTTTTTTCATCAGTTTTCTCTCTCTCCATCCCTAGGACAATTTATCTCATCTGTTCAAAATCATATCTAGTGACCTATTAATCTATTCTAACATTAATCACAGTTTTATTGGTAATATTTTCTCTCCTACAAGGAGACATAATTAACAATCAACAAAATCATCAGCTCTGGACAGTGATGTTTCTGCAGTGTCCACGTAAGTTTCCCACTGAGGCAGCAGCTACAGAGTTTTTTGAATGAATGCACATCCTCTGGTTCAATCAAATTTACTTCTTCCTGTGCTGTATTATTTTTATTATTGTTGTTATTCTTATAGAACATTGCTCTTAAGAAATTGGTGAGGGCAGTTGTGTTAAAATGGTAGAAGATACAAATAAAATACTTCTTGTAAGTAGAATATTTTCCTTACCTAGAATGGAGCTTTCTTTAGATGATATGCCTCCACCCAAGGAACAGTCAGTGGTACCTTGGGGGGAGGATGTCTTAGTTCAAGTCAAAGTTTCCCAATTTCCTCACACCAAACTACAAACTACAAAACTAACATGGTAAAGCTATCACCTGACCTCTCGAGGGATGTTTGGCATAATGAAGGAATATGATGGCTTCTGTATCTGAGAGCTATGAGTTAGAATTCTGACACCACCACATTTGCTAGCTCCACAACTTCAGGAAAGTTATTCAATTGCTCTGAAACCCATTTGTCTGATCTGTAAAATGGAGGAAAATAATGCTCTTCCCTGGATAACTGAGAGAGTATAATTGATCCAAATAATGAATTTCAGTGCCCTTGACATAGAGTCAACAGAAGGTTAGTTCTTTCTTCCATTTCAGGTTGCTGTTTTTATCAGTTTCCACAGCCCTTAGCACAGAGTAGGTAATGTAAAAGTATTGCTGGATTCTAGTTGTTTCCATGGTTACTGTTGAGACTACCTGCTATACATACAAATACATTCTCACTTGTAAGGTATTTAAAAATGACATTGTTGACATTATTAATATAATTCTATAATGCATATTTTAAGAAAGATTTTTGTCTCTGGAAAAGACAGAAAACTGTAAAGAAATAAATATGACCGAAATCTTTCATGCATAGTTGAAGATCACTACAAACTAGGTTCCCTTAAAAAGATATATTTGAGGTAGAGAAGCAATGTTTCTTCAAAAACATGTTAATTGCAGGTGTTTTCTAGATTAAGTGTCATAGGGGAAAAAGAAAGGGAGCAAAAGAGAAGAAAATAAATTAAATACCTCTATGATTTCATGGAGAGACAAGAAAAACAAATTTAAACACCACCTGTAGTCTCTGTGTGTCGTGACAATTTTATTTATATTAGATTCCCCTGATCCTCCCTGATACTGCAGTCATCAAATAGAGGATTAAAATGAGATAATAGGGGCGCCTGGGTGGCTCAGTCGTTAAGCGTCTGCCTTCGGCTCAGGTCATGATCCCAGGGTCCTGGGATCGAGTCCCACATTGAGCCCCACATCGGGCTCCCTGCTTGGCGGAGAGCCTGCTTCTCCCTCTCCCACTCCCCCTGCTTGTGTTCCCTCTCTCGCTGTGTCTCTCTGTCAAATAAATAAATAAAATCTTTAAAAAATAAATAAAATAAAATGAGATAATAATAATAAACAATAATAGTTAAAACATCGTAAAAAATCCATATTGAAGACAACAAACACAGGAGTAAGGTACCCTGGAGGGAAAAACACATTCAAATCCAATAATCTACCAATGTGTACTCCCTGGCATGAATGTCTGATGACGTGGGATCCATTTGGGTTAGGTAGAGCTTGGCACTGCAGTCGTGTTAGTCGTCTCTGTCAGAGTCAGGAAACATAGATCATAACAGGCCAGCATGTGAAGATTCATGCTGAGCCTAAGGTATTCAGACAGCTCCAATTTATCATCGTAACTCATTACAGCTTAGCAGTGTTATTGGCTGCTGTCATTATTGGGTTGTTGTATTTCAAAAGAGCTTCAGTTAGCAAGGTTGCCATTCCTATAAAGGCAAAAAAGTGTCTCCAGCAACTTCAGTTATTAACAAGGGTGGCAGCAAATTGCTTCAATGTTGTTAAACAAGATCAAGTGTTCGAAGATGTTGCCTCCAGTGATTGTCCAGAACCTGAACTAGAAAAATGAATGTGTTGAACTATAAAATCTTCAGAAATCTTCTGGGTCACAGGATAAAGAGTAGACCCTGAAAGAAAGGAATTGAAATGGAACAAATAGGGCTATCTAAAATGTAAACCAAAAGAAATAGAGGTTTTGAAACTGTGAGAATCTTTGAGACCTGAGAAGTCAGAATTTAGAGGGTACATGATTTTGGTAGGAAAAAAGTGACATCTTTTTTTAGCAATCGCTAAGTAAAATTTGTTCACTTCTTTTGACTATTACTATAGGCAACAAATCATAATAGCAGTACCTGTGACTGTTACCAATAGAAACCAGAGATGTGTTCCTATTCCATTGCAGTTTGTTGCATGTACCTTTAAATATATCGTAGTGTTCATTACTACTTAAAAATTATGGTAATCATCATACCTTCAGGGTAATGCATTAATAAAGGAACACATATTCTACTCTAGTGCAAATTTCAGTTTAAATATATTGATAATTGCATTTCAACCTAATTTGTTTCCTTTGTTATCAAATAGAATATATTTTAGGCATTTAAATATATTATTTTGAGAAAGATCCATAGCTTTTAATTGACTGCCAAAAAGTGACTGGCACACAATAGTTTAAAAACTCCTGATTCATTGGTAATAGAAAGGTACTCTTCAGAGGCTAACAAAGTCAAGGCCAAACAAAACTTCAGCACAAATAAAATATCAGCACCTTTCTAACTAACAAAGAAAAAATTCTACACTGACAATCCCTTTTTACAACTCACGGAAACTAAGGTTAGAAGATATGGTGCCAAATAGCATCTCTTCACACGCAAATATTTTTCTGTAGCATGATAGCAAAATATGCTGGAACAGTGCCTCTTTTGCAGGCTTCTCAAATTAGATGTAGATCAATCTGGTGGTGTGGGAAGATCACCTGGCGTAATTGTGTTCTATCACAAAGTTGCTATTCAACTTTGCGAGCATCTAAACTTTCAGAACTTATTTCTTCAGTTATGTAATGAGAAAATTAGACACTTTAGCTGTTTCAGATCTAAAATTCTATTCCAGGTGTCAATAGTCCCTTGATTAAAGTGATTTTTTTTTTCTCCCAGTATAAGCAAATGTATTACTAAAGGGGCTTTGCAGTGGAATTTTATTGTATTGATTCTTCTATGATTCAAAGTGTTAAGACTAGCCATCTTTTCACTATTAGACTTAATTAGATATTAACCATAGTCACAAGTTTCAAAAACCAGGTAGACTGTCTTAAGATTGTCCAGCTATTCATTAGCTGCTCATGCAGGTTTCTCCCCAAGATCAGTTCGTGGCTTATTTCTGAAGAATTTATCCAGTACAAATTGGCAGGGCAGTTACTTCCAACACTTGAAAATTTCACATGCTGCTTGGAAAAAAAAAAAAGTTTCCAAATCTTTCTAAATTTATTAGTAAAATATTTTTTTCTCTTGAAGGGATTTTTTCAGAGGGTCACCTTAAAAACATACCTATTTAACTCAGACTTTTTTCATCCTGTATCTTCCTGGTTGGGCAGTGGTACACACATTTTAATCTTGAGAAACTTGATAAATTAAGAGTAACATTTAGAACAGTGAACTTTTAATTTTTCAAGAAGACATTTACATTCTCAAAAAGTTTTGCATATGCGTGTGAAGTTTCCTTATGAAATGTCCTATAAACCTACTTTTCCTATTAACCTACTTAGCATTTTATAAAGAGATTTGAGGTTTTAGATGATTTTTCTTAACATATTAACATAAAAGATAGTCTATAAAATCCAAGTTTTTTTTTTTCCATAAAATACTGAGAACGAAAAGAGATAAGATTAACAGGATTTTTTTTTTTTAAAGGTGTCTTTAGCAAACCTCTTCCAATTGCTCTTCTCAAATGAATTAAGTTGTGTGTGGAAGAGGTATTGGGGTGGATTAGGGTCATTTCATAGCATAGCAAGTGAGTGACTAAACCATGAAGCATTTCCATTCCTCTGGCCTCAGTCAGCGTCTTGGATAATGCTATAAAAATTAAAAAGCCACCAATAAGCCTAGTAATGAAATAATAAAAAAAGACAAGGACAAGTATTTCTCACCAATGACAGGCAGTTATTTATAAGTATGCCTTAATTTACAAATTGCTTTCACTTAATTAGTTTAATGTTTACAAAGCACTTTGAGGATAAAAAGAATAAAAGGAATCACATAAATGTTAGAAATTTTTAATAGACTCAATTCTTTCAGAGGCCGAGAGCTCTCCAGCTGCATAGCTTTCTAGATGAGGATAGGAGAAATCACCTTCTAGAATTTCTTCAGGGCAGCAGAAACTGACCCTTTGATATTCTGACATATGAACTTGTTGAGAGTTTAAGAACCACCTTCTCCTTTCTTTGTGTTTACTGATTACAAGGGAGCCTCTGTGAAAAGAGAAAAGGATATTTGTAAATAGTAAAGAAGATAAATGTATTAGAGGGGAGGGGAGAGAAGGGTACTTACTACCACTCTTCTTCCCTTTGGAGATAAGTCCTGGGGAGTGTCCTTTCTCTCCTCTAGGACTGCTGGAGCTGAAACCAGCAAGTGTGTGGGGGGAGACAAGATTAATTCCCTTTGATGTGGTCTCACAGTAGCAGTCTTTGTATCTGAGACAGCTAATTAAACAGCAAATGAGTTAATTTGGATTTTTGAACATTGTCACCTGAACTTCTCTTCCTTTTAGGTGTTCTTTCAAAAACAAAACTGATCACTATAATAATGGAATTCTAGCCACTTTTTGGTTAAACTATGCCGGTGAGCAGATTCATATTAGGATCATGAGTAGATTTTCAGCATGATCAAAATTTAGAGAATCTATCTTAGAAGACTCAAGACGTCACTATAATTCTAAAAGTAAAATTAAAACCTGTGTTTCAAAATTGCCTGTGTTTTAACTCTGCTGGAGAAGATTCATATAGAATATTAAACATTAATATCATTTCAATAAAAGTTAACTGGAGAGTAGCAAATATTAAAATATGTTTTGATTTATAATCACTCCAAATAAAATTTATATATTTTGAAGTAACCAAGTACAAGGTCTTATTGTTAAAGTACTCATCTAAAGGAAATTTAAATATGTATGTTTCTTGATCTATTCATGAAAATGAAACAGGGATGGGAAAATCTTTGATGATGTCTATTATATATTTGGAGCCTTTTAGGCTGCTGGAAATCATCTTTTTTTCTTTTTTTTTAATAAGATGACATATGTTGTCAAAGGGAATGATTATTACTCAAATAAAATATGCTCCCAAGGTGATACCAGCACTGTAATTTACTTTTCAAAGTTTGGAGAGGGGAGGGGACCTACAGCATTCTATTTTCTAAAAGAACAAATTATAGGAAAAGCCTAAAAACTTCACTTTATGTTCCAAAATTCAGAGAAATATTTGACTCTACAGCAGCCAAATTCCTCAGAGATAAAAGTTAGTGTTTTGGAGAGAAAGTGATGCTGAAAATTTAAAGAAATTTAGTCAAAATTCTTCAATTTATTATTTAATTTTGGTTCATTAGTAGAAAATCCAATTTCTTCAGAGTAAAGCTGTGCATGTACTTAGTTAAAAACACTTGAACATTAGATGAGATTAGAGAATCGGGTCAGAGTAAGACAAAAGGTTTAATTAAAATTTGTTTGTCATATTCAATAATGTACTTAAAGAGACAGAACTTTTGCTAATACATAACACGCTTTTCTATTCTTCAAAAAAGTCATTTCCTTCCAATCCAAAATTGGGTTATTTTTTTTATTATGTTATGTTAATCACCATACATTACATCATTAGTTTTTGATGTAGTGCTCCATGATTCATTGTTCGTGTATAACACCCAGTGCTCCATTCAGTACATGCCCTTTAATACCCATCACCTGGCTAACCCATCCCCCCACCCCCTCCCCTCTAGAACCCTCAGTTTGTTTCTCAGAGTCCATAGTCTCTCATGGTTCATCTCCCCCTCTGATTCCCCCCCTTCATGTTTCCCTTCCTGCTATCTTCTTCTTTTTTTTTTTTTTAACATATATTATTTGTTTCAGAGGTACAGGTGTGTGATTCAACAGTCTTACACAATTCACAGCGCTCATCATAGCACATACCCTCCCCCATGTCAATCACCCAGCCACCCCATCCCTCCCACCCCCCTCCACTCCAGCAACCCTCAGTTTGTTTCCTGAGATTAAGAATTCCTCATATCAGTGAGATCATATGATACATGTCTTTCTCTGATTATGCTTTCTAATAGAGCATAATACCCTCCAGTTCCATCCACATCATTGCAAATGTCAAGATTTCATTTTTTTTAATAAGGATTGTAAAGTGCCAAGAATGTTGAATGTTAAAAATGTGGGACCTGGCATTAGAATGGCATATAATGAATTGTGGTGTCACAACTGACCAGTTAAGGACTGGTTATGAAAATTAGCTAACCATGGTGTACCTCAGTGTCCTCATCTGTAAAACAAGAATAATTATAATATCTCTCTTTTAGATTGATGTTAAGTTTGAGAAATAACACCTTTGAGGAACTTAGTTCAAAGCCTGGTCCACCGTGAACAGTTAACTAGTGTTAATCACTACTATTTTAGGAAAACTCATAGTGTGTGCTAAACGAGAGCATGGAGCCTGGAGCCAGACTTCCCAGGTTTAAACCTCAGCTCTAACACTTACGAGCCATGTGATTTTGGGCAAGTTATTAAAATTCTTTGTGTGTCCGCCTTCCCATCTCTAAAAGGGTGTAATAACACTTGTTTTTTTTTTTTATTGTTATAAAGATTCAAAATGTCAATATATGTAATCCATTTTAAAAAGTACCTGGTATTTGTTAAGCCATTTGTTTTCCCTAATCCAGTGAATTAATCTAAACAGTTATACATGATTGAAACCTAGACACCCTTGAAACCTCATATAATTTCCCATATCATATAGGTTATTACTATTTAAAGTTTTACTAGCTACCACATGGTACTTAACAAATGCCAGGTACTTTTTAAAATGAGGACACCAGGTTTGAAGAAAAATTAAGGAGTATGATTATGTATGTACTGAGTTCAGTTCCCTTTGAGCCAACTAAGTGCAATATTGAGTAAGCATTTGGATATAAAGGTTGGGAACATAGATAAGTGTCTAAAGTAAATTTAGACAAAATGGTGATGCTAGCAATAGGAAGGTGGCCTCTGGAATACAGATAAAAATTGAAGGAACAGTCATGGATGACAGAGTTTACATTAGAAAGCCTATAAAGGGAGAAAAAACTGAGATTTTAATTAAAACTCCAAATACAGTTTCTTCACAAAATTCTTTTGACTCTTCTAAGCAGGTACCCAGGCTAGGAAGCACTGTATTTCTATAGATTTTAATGCTATGATAAGCATTAGCTTATGAGAAGTGGGATCAGTTACAAATCTGTATGCAGTCATTGGGAACAGAGCTTCTTCCTTTCTCCTTCCCTAGCCTGGCACTGAACAAATGGTTATGAGCCCATTGGTTATGAATCACTGTAGGTAGTTCCTGCAGTATTGGGCATGGACTATAATAGACAGGACTATAGGACTATAATAGGAAAAGTAAGGATTGGTGGGGCTCAAGTAGTGGGATGGAGACTTACAAAACTGAACTAGAGAACAAAGGTTGAGAATCAGGGAAGGAAATTTCCACAGATCAGAAATACTTGTTTTAGGATTCATGAAGACTAGCCTTTGTGAATCTTCTGCATTCCATTCTCACTCTGGATTTGATATTGGTTCAGGGTTTGGCCTGAACTGTTCCCTTTCTGCTTCTATTAGTTTATGTTTCAAAACAGTTCTCTTCCATTTTCCTTCCTATCAAAATTCCTTGTTTTATTTTCCTGTTTCTAATGCAGTGCAAATCCCTTGGAGGATTTATTTTTCTATAATGAACATTAAAGACAAATAAAAATCAGAAAATAAAACTATTCCCTTTAACTCCACTTCTCACTTCAGTATACCTTTAAGCTTGTAGATCTTAGATTCACAGAAAAGACACCTAGGAGAAATTTGGAATGAATGAACACATGAACTGGAAAGAAGGAAGGAAGGAAAGAAAGAAGGAAGGAAGGAAGGAAAAATGGGAGGGAGTAATGGAGGGAGGGAGGAAGAAAGGAAGGGAGGGAGGGAGGGAGGGAAGAAGGAGGGAAGGGTTGGTTGACTTTGTATAATTCAGTCATGTTATTCAATCTGAAGCTAAATAGTCTGCATAAAATGAGGTGGGGGAGGAAAGTATTGGGGGCTGTGAAGGTGAATGGCAATAGACCTAGAAAAGAAGTAATGGTAGTGAAAGCTGAGGGAGACAGAAGAGAACAGAAGTTTATTTCCCCCTTTTCTGTCCCTTTCCTACTTACCATTGTAACAGTCCACAAGACATGCCTCAAAATTAGTATATATTCACATACCTCCCTGAGCACACATACCCATAAGCATAATATAAAAGCTTGGCATTTGCCATTGTAAATGTTCATAATTGTTAGCATTAACTCTAATCTTAATAATTTACTTTAGGTCAGGGAAATGGGTTTTTAACTTTAAGGTCAAGTTGTCTTAGCTCAAGGAAAAAATAAGTTTTCCTAAATCTCATTTATTTTTTGAACTACACATAATCTTAATTCCTCATTTTTGTCCCACATCCCCTTGTTTGATGCCAAGTAAACTTGCAGTGATAGCAGCCAATTCTGGACATTCTTTTGCCGGCTGCCAGTGGCTGAGCTGAAAACTGGTTTCACCAGTCTGATTACTTAGTGAAAGATGAACAATGACATGATACATTTTCTGGTCAATTAGTCATGGCTGGGCCCATTTTGAGTGTTAGCTTTCAATCTCTCCAGCATTATGAAACTGGAATTGGGAATATTAGTCTCTTAGTGCTCTTTCCTGATTGTCTATCAGTGGGAAGATACTGGATTCTCAATGGCTAGGGAAGGGTTGTAATTAAGGCAAAAGAATCTTAGAGACCCTGGTAATCTAGAGAGACTACTAAAAGTTGAAAATTTAGTCTGCTTGATATATATATATTTCTTTGGAACAAGTACCTTTGAGTTGAATGTAATAATTGTTCTCTTTAAATGACAATTGTTGTACTCTTACATAAGGGATAGAATAAGGAAGTAGTAGACCCACATAATCTGAAAATAATGGGAAAAAGATGTCTAGAAATACGTAGATACAGAACTAATGAGTTGTCAAATGGGTTCCCAAAGGTAGTGTATGGAAGGCATCATACCTGAAACATAAAGAGACTATATGATGATTGTTGGCTGTGTAAACAAATTATCACATGCATGTTAATCCTAAAGCAAGGACACTAATACTTCCCAATACAATGTTCCTATTTGTTTATACTTCTTTACACCTTTACTTCATTCTTTTCTTTCCTTTCTAATGCCTTTCCCCCCTACACTCTCACATAATACTTTCATTTTCATCTTTCAGTTGTTCTTCCCTACCTGTTGACCAGATTGTTGCCCAATCTGCATCACAGACAGTATAGTCATATAATCCTATAAAATGTGTATTTCTAACTCTTGAACTGATTTGTTTTCCTGAAACTAGTCACAAATATTTAGGTTCCAACTGCAAAACAACCTCAATGTAGCCAGTTGCATATCCTCTGGGCTCCCATACTGCCATTATCTGTGTTCAAGTTTATCTCATTTAAAAAGTTGTAAACTCCTTGAAATAAGGCACTGTGCTTTATTGGTATTTTTCTCCCCAGTGTTTTGTGCTGTGCTGAACTCTTATTTAACACTGAATGAGAAACACTGAATTAAAAAGTGAATGGGAAATTTCCAGTGGCGAGAGGAGAGATAGGAATGGGATATAACATTCTTCTACATACAAATAAACGTTCATTAAATGTTCAGGCAGAGCTGGAACAAACAACTGTAATGAATTTTAACCGTTCTAATTGTCCCAATGTGTCTAGACCAATGCCTAAACTTTAAAAAAGAAAAATAGCCACATTCAGAGAATCCACACACTGTACAAAAAACTGGTATTTGTCTAGTATAACAGGATGACCTAAGTTAAAGAAAACTCCTCTGACTCCATCAACACTGCAAATGAGACTTTCCTGCATTTATGATGAGGAAGCCCATTTATTTTATCATTATTTGTTTTATTACTAATAACAGGCTCTTTGCGCCTACACACAGGGATGACAATAGCAAAGGAAGCAATCACTGGGAAAAATACAGACTATACATAATACTGCCATCTTTACCATACATTAAGGGTAATTGCCCTTAAAATCAAGTCTTTGTTCCAGTGTTCCAGGAAGAAGAGCAGATTTATCAAATAGTTTCTACTTTGCAATGAAAGGCAATCACTAGAAATTTGGTTAGACCACTTAAACTTATTTAATAGTCAAAAATGTTAAAGTCCTTTGGAGATTTTCTAGTTAATAGAATTAACCTGTAGTGTAATTAGACATGTCTGAATTAAAGTCCTCTTTCAATGATAATACCTGCAGTAGAAGTAGTCTCCAGGGATAAAAAGATTAGTATTCACATTAGTGGTAAATTTGCTATCAGAACCACATTTATTCTTTTGGTCGTTCATCCCTGAAGGATTCTACAGCTGGGTAGATTTACCAGGTTTGCTCTTTCTCATCAACTCTTTTACCTATTTTTATTCCAAGGAATATTGCCTTCCATCATGATTTCCTCATCTGAACTTTAATGACAAAATGATCCACCTTGTTTTTTTCCTGCCTCTATTCAGAAATATGGGGATGGTACAAGCAAACACAACACAATCTCTCCAACGAGCTTGAAAATTAGCAAGGACGTTTTTAAGAAATCTCTCAAATCATTGTAGCCAAATGCATGCTGGAGTTTCTGAAGATGACCTAAATACCTATGCCTGCACTTCATCTCTTTTAGGCAATCTTCCCAAATTAATAACAAGAGTGTGGATGACTCCAGGATACCCAGTAATGTTTCAAGATCACCATGTTTATGAAGAACTAATAGCTAAGGTGTACTCATTTATCTGTTTCTAATATTAACACAAATGCAAATATATGTACATATATTTTTCATGTCTTTTTTAGTAAGTTTTATATTAACTATTAGGTTTCCCAGAAAAAAGTTATGTCTTCACTTCTTCAAAATTCCTTTCTGTATTGTTGCACTCTACAGGATGAGTACCTTATCAGTGGATGATACTGAATCTCTTTTATTTGCCATTGTAGGTAACATAAGCCATATATTTTCTTCTTTGGAAGACTTTCAAACCCACGTGCCTGCACCTGTTTGGCCTCAGAGAGCCCTACATGACTTACATTTTTGGTTTTATTTAGTACAATAACACAGACTGTGAGTTAGAGTTTAAAATTTGAGGTTTACATTGTGCTACAAAATAGTTGTGTTATTTATCAGTTATTCTCTGAACTCCTTTGTGTCTTCCTGGTCATCCAGGACATAAGTATACATAAGTTCTATGCATTGTAAACAAACAAACAAATAAGCACTGCACATTACCTAAAGCTCCGTGGAATGGAAAATGATAGTGTTATCTACTCTCCCTTTTAAGAATCTTTGTGGCCAATTTAGATGTGATATCACCCTTAACCCTCTTCTAGACTTCTGGGTTTCTTTGTTTATACAACTTCACTGTTCTATTTTTTAAATTTTTTTATTAACATATAACGTATTATTTGTTTCAGGGATACAGGTCTGTGATTCATCAGTCTTACACAATTCACAGCACCCACCATAGTACATACCCTCCCCAATGTCCATCACCCAGCCACGCTATCCCTCCCACCCCCCTCCACTCCAGCAACCCTCAGTTTGTTTCCTGAGATTAAGAGTCTCTTATGGTTTGTCTCCCTCTCTGGTTTCACCTTGTTTCATTTTTCCCTCCCTTCCCCTGTGATCCTCTGTCTTGTTCTCACTGTTCTATTTTGTGTCATGTTTACATCCTATTTAGATTTATGTTATATTCTACAGCAAATTTGTAATTCCACACAGTAACTTCATTATACATATTTTGTACCTTCAATATGATTAATTTATTTGAGCTTTACAATTTTTGTGGTGAGGATCAAGTAAAATAAATCACATGAAAATGTTGTAAACCATAATGGGCTGTACAACTGCAAAGTAGCCCAACGTGTGTTGAATACATGTTGGCTATATAAAGGGAATTTGCTTTTCCTCTTTCAAAAGTAGCTACATAAAATTAAAGATAATTAATACATATTCAAATTCAGAATGTACTAGAGGTTGTATGTTATCTGATTTAATCCTCACAAGATGATTAAGTATCTCCATTTCCTAATGAAGTAAATGAATTTCAAGAAATTAAAGGGGCGCCTGGGTGGCTCAGTTGTTAAGTGTCTGCCTTCGGCTCAGGCCATGGTCCCAGGGTCCTGGGATCAAGTCCCACATCGGGCTCCCTGCTCAGCAGGAAGCCTGCTTCTCCCTCTCCTACTCCCCCTGCTTGTGTTTCCTCTCTCACTGTGTCTCTCTCTGTCAAATAAATAAATAAAATCTTAAAAAAAAAAAAGAAATTAAGTAAATGTTCAAGTGTGCAGTACAGGTTTTTGTACTTTATTCACTCACATACCTTCTGAGGTTAACATTCATACTCTTTCTTCTGTCATGAATTACCTGTTAGGATTACTGTGTAACTAAACTGATACAGGGCAGGCAAATTTTCTACTTTTTAATATTAAGCACTATATAAAATAAATTACTTTCTCTGAAACCAAAGGAAGTCTAAACAATATTGTGTTCTCCTATTTTAACCAGGGTACATGAGTTTACATAGAGGACTGTAACATTATTCAGTCAACCTCAAGTCAGATAGTCCCTCAAGACTTAGTTTCTGTTCTAATCATTTACATGGTATTACTGGAAAGTTTCCTGGATCCCATCTATAGAAACAGGTCTCCAGCTTATAGACAAATGATTAAAATTTCATAATAAT
The DNA here is from genome assembly GCF_029215605.1 of Mirounga angustirostris. Lineage (NCBI taxonomy): Eukaryota > Metazoa > Chordata > Mammalia > Carnivora > Phocidae > Mirounga > Mirounga angustirostris. Next base: position 49,620,790 of record NW_026991709.1, on the reverse strand, counting down.
GGAATTGTGTCTCCATTACCATATCTAGCATAGAACGTGGCACATAGATGGTATTCAGTAAGAGAATACTCATTAAATGAGTAAATGAGGGAAATATGGGAGAGAATAAAGACAGCAGTGTGTTGTAGGAAGTGGATTATGACCAGTAGTTGGGTGACTTGGCTAGAAGTTCTGGATCATTTACCAACGACCAGAATGACTTCCAAAAGTCATCTAATTTGTGAGCTTCTGGTTTTTTTTTTTTTCTTTTTTTTTCATTTTTAAAGTCTTATTATATCTCTAATATCTCTTCTAGCACAAACATTTTCAAATTCTCTGGATTGTTCAAGAAGGTACCAATGTCCTTTATTCTTTCAATCACAAAATTTAACCTGATATTAATACATGATGAACTTCACAATCTCTGATGAATAGCATAGCCCATTGGCTATCCCCTAGTTTCCAAGTTCTAATGCAATCTGGGACATCCTCCTTGACCTCCTTTTTTGGTGAGACCATTGCATATCTTTTGCTCTTTGAGTTTTTTCCCACCATTCGTCTCACCTGACTTTAGCCTGTGATACTACTAATGAAGCCCAATTTAATGTTTTAAACATGAACAGAAATAAAGCCTAAGGGAAATGTAGATGGATGATGAGTGCGTTAGAATACTTTAGGTGACCCCTCCTGAATCACAGTATCTTAAAAGAAACAAAAATAGTGTAAAGAACTGTGAATAGCCTTGGATTTTATCCTTTTTGTGAGCTAACAAAGTAGCCTACAACAGTTTCACAGATGCTGGCACTGGACACAAGATCCCTGGGTTGGAGACAAGAGATTTTACTACTCAAAGCACAGCAGGCAGCATGAGTTACTTGTTCGTATCAGTTCCCCTTTCTCTGCAGGTCCCAAGAAGTGATGGCAAGTGTCTCAGGTGTATGCAGCATACACAATGGGCCTAGGCCACAACTGAGGAAAACCAAGCTAAAAAAAAAAACAAAACAATACAGGTCGCTTAAAACAAACCTGTTCAATCTTTGCCCCAGAAGGAGACATTATCTTTATTTTCCTGGTCAGGAAACAAATCTCCTTTCTGCCCTAAAGGGAGATGCTACCTATATTATCCAGGGGTGTTTGCTATACAAAAGGATAGTCTAGGACAAAAACAATCACAAGGCCATGGAGAATTATTCCCCGATAATACATTTCTTACTTAAACTACATGTCTATCTTGGATTCCTCAAGGTTATCTGTTTAGTGTAGTCACTCAGAGGCTCAGACTGACAGAGGTTCCTTCTAGACATTTGCTTTTTAGAGTATCATTTTGAAGGAAAAGCTCAGAAAATTTTGACACTCTAAACTTCTACTCAGAAGGGACACATGCTGCTTCAACCTACATTTTTTTTTATTCGTAAAAGCAAGTGACTGATTCACAAATACTTTTCAATTATTTACCCAAGAAGTGGACAGCCAGGAATGATAGGTAATCAACACTAATAACAGAAAGAGCTGAATTCCAAACAGAATGAACCACCATATCTAAATTATGCTAACAAGTTATTTTTTGCTTGAAGAAGGTCTCAAAAAGCCATAATAATCTGCCATCAGGTTCTATGAAATTGGGCAATTTTTAAAAAATATTTGTACATATTTAAACCTGCAAGAAAAATCGGATACATTAGATGAAAAATTAACAGTACCTCTTTAGGCACCCTGTGTGGGCTAATAATGTGCTGGGTGCTGAGGGTCAAATAGCGGGTAAGATGATACCTGCCTTCAGATAACTAACATTTTAGTGTGAGGGACAGAAAATAAACAAGCAAATAAACAAAATAATTATAGTTTATGGCAAGTACTAAGAAAAAAAGAAAATAGAGTATCATGGATTGAGAAGGCTGAGACCATCAAATAATCCCCATACAAATTTTGGTGGGTGGAGGTTCCTCAAAGGGTTCTAAATGGAAAACATCAAATAATAAGCTCCTGAATTGTAATAGGGCTAGATGTGTTACTTATCCATGACCTCAAAAGTTCAAAAAACTTGGGCGACTTATCCAGAGAAATAATTAATTAATAGGAATAAATATAAAAATCTTTGCTCTTTGGTATAACCACCCATGCCCAGAGTTGGACTGATAAGGCTTAATAGTAGCACATGTGAACATGACTTTGGGATTTCAATTGACTTTGAGATCAATATGTTTTAAAATAGTGTGTCAAAAATGGGAGTCAATAATAACATGTGATGCCCAGAAGAAAACAGAAGGATAATTCTATGTTCTGTAAAGTTGGACTTCATTCAGTTCTAGGAAGACATCTAGTTTTGTGAAACACTGGAATTTGTACAGGCTAAGGATATATGTGGTTTTAATCAAGACTATACCAAACCCAGAGGATATTTAGAAATGCGTTAGGGCTATTTAGTAGTTGTCTCAATAAGTTATAAATGCCACTTGGAATTTAAGAAAAGGGGCAAGAGTACTAAGCAACTGGCATTACATGGGGGAATTCCACACTATGAAGAATTATCCCTCCCAAAATTCTAATGTATCCCCTTTGACAAATACCAGTTTGTGTGTGTGTATAAGATATTTAATTATATAATTAATAATTAAATATTATATATAATAATTAATTATATATAATATATTTTTATTATATAATTATATAATATATATTATATTGTATATAGTAGATATTTTAGTTTATGCAGAAACACCTGAGAACATTTAATTTGAGGAAGAGAATAACTGTTGTCTCATACAGAAGTCAGTCAAGCAGCAAAGGCTTCTGTGTAGGAGCAAACTGAGATGAGGTTAATAGAATTTCCTGGGAAGGAAAGAGAAAAGCAGATTTTAACTCATTGTAAGGGATAGATGTTTAAGGTTTATAATCAGGAAAAAAAAAATCTGGGAAAATGATCATTCTAATTCATTGACTTCCCTTTGGTGTAACCATTTTATTAAGGTTCAACTTATCTATCACTTGCTTAGCACAAACTGGAAGAATTTGACTTTGTCCAGAGAAGAGCCAAAATTTCCTATTTTGACTATTGCTGCCTTGTATAAAATGCAGGTCAGCTATATTTAAAGAAGATAATTCCTCAGCTTTTACACTCAAAGGCTAGCTGCCAATAGCTCTTCTTAACTTGTAGAGAAAACCAGAAGAGTCTAATTCTAGGATTCTGATTTTATATGCAATATTTTTCTAAACTAACTTTACTTCACATATGCAGACTTGATTTCCTTGGTGGAAGTTAAGCTAAATGTTGCTTTGGTTTATTTGACATTTGGAACATTTGTAATATTGTGCTTCTTGCAGTTCAGAGAGGAGATTCTTGATAAATATATTTGACTAATTACTATTTAATAATTATTTGTGTCACAATATAAATTTGATTTTTATGCTACTTTTGTCCAGAGTTTGATGAATAACAACCACAATCCCATTTATTGGTGTTCATTTAGTTAAGCACCTGATGATGGACAAGAATATATGAAAGGAAGAAACAATCCAGAAGAAAATGTTTAGGATTTCTGTTAGACCTGAATGAAGTATTGAGACCAATTAAGTAAAACCTGTCCAGGTAGTTGTGGGACTTATCTTAGCCAGGGAATACAGTAATATATTCTGGCCATTGGACCCAGCAGGATAGTCTAACGCTCACTACTCTGGGATAACAGAGTGATTTGGAGAGCACTGTTTTAGCATGACTTTGTAAGGATTTTCTACTAGACTGTCCATATACAATTTTTTTACTTTTTTTCAAATTTTAGATGTCTATGCGATGTGGTACGGAAGTAGTGTGGGTTTGAAAGACAATGAGCATGGGGGAATAAGCTCATTGAGGAAGCAGGAACAAAACACTTGCCTCTGAATTATTTTGAAATTTTTCAAAAATATAATCTCCTGAAAAAGATCATCATACAATCTCAAAATTAATTTCCAAAGAAAGATTTCAAAACTGTTTTTGAGCAATACTGTTATGGTTTGATAAAACATGTAAACTCTGAAGGTTTGTAATTTAAAGGAGAAATATCATTTGAATGTATGCTTCATAATAGCTTTGCCAAACTCTTTTGCATTATTTTACATTCATTATTCATATTCTCATACTCTGTTTTGAGAAAGCTATCAGGAGGTTTGCTATCTGGAGTTGAAATTCATTGGGAGGAGTCCCAATATATAGTTCTTGTTTTTTCAAAGCTAAAAGATAAAATTATATAAAGAATAATTCTTCTGTGTCATCCTGACCTCTGTTTTTCCTTCCAGACGAAAACTTGTTTAGGTACTCCACCCTACAGAGACAAAACTACTAATCTAATTTTTCTACTTCTTCCCTTTTGGAGAAAAAAGTAAACAAAAGTGGTTCCCCACTTTTCCAAACATTTGTCTTAACTGAGGAGATCATCTCACTTGGGAAGGCCCACCACAGGCCATTATTACCTATAATGGGATAAGTAAATCTAATGCCCTATGTTGTCAACTTACACTTAATCAGTAACAAAGAATATTTTGAACTCCAGATAGCTTACTTTGGTCTAATGTATCATTTGTTCAAAACATGGGGGAAGCAAAGGTTATTATTTATTGAGTACCCTGAAAGAGCAAAACCTAATTTCTTTGTTCCTCAGAATATAATCCCTCATCCCATCATATGCTTCTAGGTCTTTTGGATGAATGTGTTCCTATTTTCTCTGAATTTAGTAATAATCTTTAGAAAGTCAATTGTTCTCTTATAATGAAATAACACAGGATTTTACTTGCTTATTACTACTCTTTCCTCTATAGGGTAATATGAAATACATTTCTTAAATTCCAAGACCTTCTAGAGTATTAATGTCAAGTTGAGAAGGCTGGTGATATTTAATTCTAAATTATTTCTGTTGTTTTATCCTAATATTTAGTTCAGTAATCTCTAGCTCTTAATCTTTAAGAGTAGACAAATTTCATCAAATGTTACACAGCCCAGCTATGCACAGCTTAGAAAAATGTCCACTATTACCCTGCCTCACCCTCTGTAACTTTACTTCAATTTTCTAAGTAACTTCTGTGTCCATAAAAGCTTTGCCAATAAGCTTTCCACTTGACTAGAAAAGGAAAAATATCGTATTACTAAGTATCCACCAGAATGTTAGAATTATTCTTAGAAATAAAATAAGAACAACAAAAATATCAAAGCTACAGCAAAAGCATATGTCAAGCTGACAAGACCTAATGTTATATCATTAGAAACCTACAAAATGTTTTGGTAGAAATGTTAAAAAAACAATAAGTACATACTCATTCAAACTCACAATCACTCTGATACTCTAAGCAAACTTTTCTGAAAACTTTTCAGGATATTACAAGTTGAAGCATGTTCACTTCAAATTTTCTGTAAATAGTTACCTCTCTAATTCGTCAAAATTCAAAGGACAAAGTAACTATGTTGGCATCATGAAAATCCTGGTTTATAGTAGACCTTCATTCATGCACTCCTATTTTTATACACTGCCTTCTACTGTATTTCCCCTTGCCATCTCCAGCTTCAAGGACAATATAGGACTGATAATAGATATTACCAAGGAATATAAAATTATTCATAAATAAAGAGTTATGTAACATAAGTCTATTAATCATGTGTAATACTTTCCAACACCAAATCGGTTAACAAATCAAAGTGATAATATCATGACTGAGGTAAGACAAAATTTACCAACAACATAACAATTTTTTAGTCTAGATTATTTTATGGAGACCCTCCTGCTGACCCATCATTGATAACTCTAAGAAAAGATCTTCATTACCTGATAGGCCCCTAAAAGAGTGCTAGAATACAGTTTGAATTAAGCCGAAAGTGCAAAGTTTGTACATGGTGGGGGGGTTGCTGGGAGAAGGCATATATATATATATATATATATATATATATATATATATATATATATCCTGCCCCCGGGTAAACCACCAGAATGAATTTCAAATTTGAAAATATCTGTAACTTTTCTTTTTAATTTTAACAGTATTGAAGTAACTATATTCATATTCTCATTCCTAGAAGTATGTTTTTTTCATTAAAACTAGGAGTCATTTAGATGACTCTCAGTTTTCATTCATAAGGATGTATACTGAAAAACTCCAGGAAAAAGACCAATTATAACATGAAAAAAGGACAATGACAATGAACAGATTATTTCAATAAATGGGGAAAATGAAGTAGAATCTCAGATTCATTCATCTCTAATATCTTAATGAAATGGGTGGGGGGAGGGAAAACAGGACGGTGGTTTTCCAGGGTGAGGCTTATACATGATACTTCGGCTGTGCTGACCCCTGCAATTTCCCCAAATATGGGAAATTTGGTTGCATATTTTGTTGAAGAGGGGAACTGCATTCATGCTTTTTGGAGTCTTCTTAGAAGCACTACAGTAAGGTCTCTGAGACAAAGTCTGAGAATTTGTGCTCCTTTCTCTTTTTAGTGCTTAGCCTGTCCATGCTTTGGTAAAGTTGTTTTGTGTTTCTCTCTTCCCCCTGGGGACAAAAGGGAGTCACACCAATGTGGACTCACAGGAGCTGGTTTACTCTCCTGCCTGAAACAACAAAACAATACAGCAACAAGACCACACAAGATCCACAAAATGCATCAGGCAAAGAGGACAGCCATCCCGAAGACATGGAAATACACAGGTGAGTGGAGCCCTACAGTTGCTCCAAGGTACTGCCTCCAGAGAGTTTCCAAGCAAGGCACAGGGGAGGGGAAACTGAAGGGAAGCCCAGTAGACCTGGTAGAGTTGAGGACACTGAGCTGAGAGTCCACAAGATGGTGTATGGGGGAGGACAGCGCTGCAGAAAGTCAACTGGTGAGATCTGTGGAGGGGCCCTCTCCCATGCAGCAGAGTCTGACTCAGGGCCTCCATGGGAGTCAATGACCCCAATTCAGGGGCAATCATTTGAAAGCATTAGAGGAAATAGGGCCTGGGGCTCACACAGCATTGGGAATAGAGCCCGTCCCCAACAGATAGACTGAAAAAAAGGAGCTCCTGAAAAATGTCTCTTAATTCAAGAGGCACAGAATGGAGGACTCAGAGAGGTCTTGCCATTGGAAACTCATCATTAGCCCTCCACTGAGAACTGCTCTGGACCACCAAACAAATTAAAGAAACACCAGAAATGATCAAACTGTTTCTAAGTAACTTAAATGCATCCCTGAACAAAGCTCAAAATCATAGAAAACGCAAAAATATCCAGCAACCAACAAGGTAACATTCACACTGTCTGGCATTCCATCCAGGAGTGTGAGGTATGCTGAGAAGCAGGAGACATATCCCTCATGAGAAGACAGATTAATCATCTGAAAATGACCCAGAGCTGACACAGATGCAAGAATCACCAGAGAAGGACATTTAAGTGTTTATTATAACTGTATTCCATCAGTTCAAAACATTCAGCAGACCTACAACTATATGGTCAACTAATCTTCAACAAAGCAGAAAAGAATATCCAATGGAAAAAAGTCTCTCCAACAAACGGTGTTGGGAAAATTCAACAGCAACATACAGAAGAATGAAACTGGACCACTTTATTATACCATACACAAAAATAAAATCAAAATGGATGAAGGACCTAAGTGTGAGACAGGAAACCATCAAAATCCTAGAGGATAACATAGGCAGAAACCTCTTTGAGCTCAGCTGCAGCAATTTCCTACTAGACACGTCGCTGTAAGTAAGGGAAACAAAAGCAAAAAAGAACTGTTGGGACTTCATCAAGATAAAAAATTTCTGTACAGCGAAGGAGAAAATCAACAAAACTAAGAGCCTGCCTACAGAGTGGGAAAAGATACTTGCAAAGGATATATCTGATATAAGGTTAGTATCCAGAATCTATAAAGAACTTATCAGACTCAACACCCAAAAAACAAAAAATCCATTTCTTAATGGGCAGAAGACATGAATAGACACTTTTCTAAAGAAGACATCTAGATGGCTAACAGACGGATAAAAAGATGCTCAACATCACTCATCATCAGGGAAATACAGATCAAAACCATGATGAGATACCACCTCACACCTGTCAGAATGTCTAAAATTTATAACACAGTAAACAACAGATGTTGGTGAATTGCAGAGAAAGGGGAACCCTCTTGCACTGTTGGTGGGAATACAAACTGGTGTAGCCACTCTGGAGAACACTATGGAAGATCCTCAAAAAGTTAAAAATAGAGCTACCCTACAACCCAGCAACTGCACTACTAGGTATTTACACAAAGGTACAAAAATACAGATTTGAAGGGGCACATCCACCCCAATGTCTATAGCAGCATTATCAACAATAGCCAAACTATGCAGAGAGCCCAAATGTCCATCAACTAAATGGCTAAAGAAGATGTGGTATATATACACAATGGAATATTATTCAGCCATCAAAAAGAATGTAAACTTGCCATTTGCAACAACATGGATGGAGCTAGAGTGTATTATATTAAGTGAAATAAGTCAGTCAGAGAAAGACAAATATCATATGCTCTCACTCATGTGGAATTTAAGTAAAAAAACAGATGAAGATATAGGAAGGGGGAAAAAAGGAGAGAGGGAAATAAACCATGAGACTCTTAATGATAGAGAACAAACTGAGGATTGATGGATGGATGTGGAGACAGGCTAGATGGGTGATGGGTATTAAAGAGGACACTTGTGATGAGCACTGGATGTTGTATGTAAGCGATGAATCACTAAATTCTACTCCAGAACCCAATATTGCTCTGTATGTTAACTAAAATTTAAATTAAAAAAATATAATTGAAAAAAAAAGTTATAGGAATCAAAACATCAGGTCATAAAGAAGTTTTACCTATGGTTGATATTTATATATTCTAACTTGCACTTTAATATACAATTAGTTTCAAATCTAAATATTATATAATTGGTTTATAAATTGTCAATGTGATTAAACAGCATGCTTTCCATTTTATCAGAAAAAAATCAAACCTTGCCATAAATGTATTATTGAAAAGTGTATTTAAATCCAGGTATGAAGAAGTAGTTTGTAATCTCACTTAAAACAATGATGTAAGTTTGGGGGAAAGCTGTTCGAAGAGATTTGGAGACCAATCAGGCCCTAGAAATCTTAAAGGGCTAAAATGGAGAAGGTGAAATATATAGAGGGGAGCCCCATATTTGCTACACTTTTATCTCTCAGAGGATTCGCTATTTAAAATCAAGTGTCATAGAGAAGAAATGAAAAACTGTGTAAGTAGAGCTTGTGGAAGATTCTCTTGACTGAATAGAAAAAGACTAGATTTTGGTGCTACTAAAACAGGATATAAGAAGACAGGTTTCCAAACTGTGTTGTTGTGATTTGTAATAAGAAATATGTATTTGATCTTCATTCCTGTTCCTGGCAGCAGCCCCTAAAACTCTCGTAATTTCCTAAGTGATAAGAGCAATGGGAGAATTATTTGTCATGATATTTGGTATTTTGTCCTGGGTTCCTGAAATAGCTCCAGAACAACAAAGGCAAAAAAAGTATCTTTTGTTATTCATAACAAGCCCCCTTCAACGACACATGAGTTTATGTTAATGAGATGACTTTTGGAAAGTTCTTAGATAACCGCAGAATGAGGTTGCCAAGGAAACCAACCAGGGTGATTAAAGGGTTGGAACTTTCAGCCCCATCCCCAATCGACCTCTGCACTAGAAGGACTGTAGAGAGGAACTGAAGGTTGAATTAATCACCAATAGCCAATGATTTAATTAATCCTGCCTATGTAATGAAGCCTCCATAAAAATCCTAAACAATGGGGTTTGGAGGGCTTCCAGGTTGGTGAACACATGGAAGTGCTGGGAGGACAGCATTCCTAGAGAGGGCATGAGCTCTGTGTCACTTCCCACATACCCTATGCATCTCTTCCATCTGGCTGTTCTGAATTGCATTCTTTTATAATGAACCAGTAATCAAACAGGTAATACTTTTCCTGAGATCTGTGAGCTGTTCTAGCAAACTATCAAAGCCAACAAGGGGATCACAGGAACCTCCAATTTATAAACACTTGGTCAGAAGCACGTATAACAACCTGGGACTTGGGATTGGCATTTGAAGTGGGGGTGGTCATTTAGGACTGAGCCCTAAGCCTGTGGGGTCAGTCTGCTTTAACCTCAGGTAGATATATCAGAATTGAATTGAATTGAGGACACCCAATTGAAGAGAATTGAAGAACTACTTGGTTTGGGAAATCCTCACACATCTGGTGTCAGAAATGAAGGATTCTGAAAGTAGACAGAAGAGGGTTTTCTTTTTGTTTGTTTTTTTGCTTGTTTGTTTTCCTTTCATAGACCCAAAGGAAAACCAGAGAAATTAGCCAACATTCTGCCTGCAGTTTTTTCTCAAGACATTTGCTGATATTTAAGCTGTGCATGTCAGGGACAGGAAGAAAAGAAAGAAAGCAAATAATAACAATAATGACAAAAACAATAATAGTAATAATAGACCAATAATAATAATAGTAGATAAAACTAACAAATCTGCAAAAAAAGGCTAAAAAAATCCAAATAAAGCTTTCTTCTCACAAAAATCTGAAATCTATCCTTCAGATTTCTTAATCCCAATTTGTATCACCATATGCTTGTATTTTATCTGTCTACTAGAAGAAACTGATATTCCCTCTACAATTTCTCATGTACAATCTCAGCATTTCATGTAAATTTAATCAACATTCCACACAACATGACCAAATGACTGAAACCAAAAGGAAAAAATAAGTCAATAGAAATAAACCCACATTGGGGCACCTAGGTGGCTCAGTCGTTAAGTGTCTGCCTTCGGCTCAGGTCATGATCTCAGGGTCCTGGGATCGAGTCCCGCATCGGGCTCCCTGCTCGGAGGGAAGCCTGCTTCTCTCTCTCCCACTCCCCCTGCTTGTGTTCCCTCTCTCGCTGTGTCTCTCTCTGTCAAATAAATAAATAAAATCTTTAAAAAAAAAAAAATCCACATGCAATCCAATTATTGATATTATTGAATTATATAAAGTTTACAAATCTTAAATGTAATGATCGATATATATATTTCTAAAACTATCACCCATATCAAAACGTAGAAAATTACCAGTTCATCAAAAGCATCCATTATGCCCTATCCAGGTCTACATTCACCAAAGTTAACCATAGTAGTAACGGCTATCACCAAAGCTAAGATGTGTTTGGAAGAAAAAATACAGACATGAAAATAACAAAACATATCTTGGAAACATTTATAAACTTGAAAAGGTTTTTTTAAGGATCATTTGTAGCTTTAATTTTATTTATTTTTTAGGTTTCAAGATTGTATTTCAGATATCACATTGAATGTAATTGGCATGTCTCTACACTTTTATTTTAGAATGGTTTTACATCTTTGTCTTTCATGATATTAATATACCTGAGGAGTACAGGCCAGTTATTTAGTGGAATTTAACTCAATTTAGATTAGCTGATGTTTTCTCATGAGTGTATTCAGATTATGCATCTTTGACAGGAACATTACAGAGAATGATACTTATTCCTCTCAGTGTATCCTATCAGGAGGCACAGGTTGTTGGCTTGTGTCTTTATTCATGGTATTAAATTGATCACTTAGTTAAGATCCTGTCTGCCAGGTTTCCTCGCTAAGAGGTTCCTGGTTTCTCTTTCTAATTAATGGGTCATTTACAGAGATGCTTTAAAACTATATAAATACTATGTTCCTCCTCAACTTTATCCCCCTAGTTCTAATACCCATTAGTGATAAATGCTTGAATCAATTACCAAAATGATTACAAAATTGTCTATAGAAGTAAACTGACATAAAAGAAACTATTTTTTACCTTTGCTCACCATTTTATTAAAAAAAGATCGAATGGGGCGCCTGGGTGGCTCAGATGGTTGAGCATCTGCTTTCAGCTCAGGTCGTGATCCCGGGGTCCTGGGATCTGGCCCCACATTGGGCTCCTGGCTCAGCGGGGAGCCTACTTCTCCCTCTGCTGCTCCCCCCTGCTCATGCTCTCTCTATCTCTGTGTCTCAAATGAATAAATAAAATCTTTTTTAAAAAATTGAATAATTTTTAAACTTTCTAAAATAATCATTAGGACATTCATTATTCTAAAAGGTATTTGGGGTTGAAATAATCTGAAAATATTAGTTAAAAACAATCACAATAAGTTGTGTGGTTTGGGCATAGGGATTAATGGAGATTGCATCAAACTATGCACAAAAGGAACAAATTTATAAGATGGTGAGAGATATCTGTATAATTTTCCAGTTTGTTTGTGTGTGTCTGGTTTCCATGGGCTTGTTACACCACAGGTAGAAGTAACAAGAATACTCACTGAAAGAAGTTTGTTTTTTATTATTCAAAGGACGCTAAGAGCTTAAATGGATTTGGGAATTGCTCAAATAAGGTTGATATTTGGGAATCAGGGAAATGAATGAGATTTTTCCCAGGGAGAACATTTTACATAAGAACAGAAGTGAGTTCAGAACAAATGCATGGGAAACACTGAGTTTTAAAAAGGCATAAAGGAAGGAATTCAGAAATCATTCTCAAAGAGGTAGCAGAAGCATGAGAAAGTGTTGTTTGGGTATGCACAGTGAAATTGGAAGGCACTGTTCCTGCTTTCAGAGAGCTGTGAAAATAAAGACAGGAGATTCACTAGGGTGCCTAATCTAATCTGGGCAGGGAGGGTGGTCAGAGACTTCCAAAGAAAGGTACCATCTATGCTGAGATTCAGAGGAGGAAAGGGATCTGAGACATAATGTTCCAATTAGAGGGAACATCATGTAAGAAGGGATAAGGTAAGCTTGTGCAGTTCAAGCCACTGAGCTAATCACAGGCCCAGGACTAATCATAGTCTTACAGAAATAGGCAGAGACAAGAAATAGGAGGAGCCCTATATACCACAATTAAAAATTTGTGTTTTGCCTGTATGAAATGGGGAACTAATAACCAGATTTACTCAAGGTGAGGAACGTTTTAGCTCAAGAAAAGACATGGTGTATTTTAAGGAGAACCAACTAAACATCACAAGAGAGTAGGAGTCATATCCCAGATTTATCTGTTAATACCTGTAGGAATTTGGATAGGCTATTTTCTCTTTAAAATGGGAATAAGAATACTTACCATTTTGAGTTTTTGAGACATTTGAATAAAATAACTTGCATTGTCCCTGTACCTGAAAATGAGGTTACAGTCAGTTGTTTTTATTTTCCCCCTTTACTTCAAAAATACCCTTTCCTCTTTGTTATATAATCTTCAAATTCTATAAAATATGAAAATCTTACACCGTTTGCAGCACACCTCTCTGGTGCCCCACATCACTTTTCCTTAGCCCCTGCTCTTTTTAGCTGAAATTATGGTAGACAGTTCAAGTCAGGCTCCTCTCAATCTAACAAAATCCTGACTCACAGGTGCACTGTGCATCCTTCTGCGGTATGCCAGGGTCTTTGAGACTCTGATAGCCAGTGATTGTGCAAATGCTGGAAGGAACCCTCAGAAATAGGGGACAGAGACAGTGGGTAAATATCCCATCCTCCCAAGCTTCAGGAAAACATTGTATATGCTGCTCAAGGAGTCCCATTAGGAATCAAGCTCCCCTCTCCTTTGCCTACAGGACTGGCCTCATTGATGGATGGCATACAATGGCTTTTTATTTTCTATCATTCTTTCTGACTCCTTACTTATGCTTTCTGAGATAACCTCTAAACTACCTACTCCCAACCCCTCCCAGACTGATTTCAAGGAAAACCAAACTGAAATTCTATCTCATTCTATTTCATAAGAACACGTTTAATTAATTCTTTAATTCTATTACTTTAAATTGATAGATTTCTTCTCTATTCTCTTATTCTTTCCTATGAAATGTCATAACCCCAAGGCCATTTGGCCATCTAAAGTCACTACTTTTAACTCATAATTTGAAAAAAAATAAAAATCTGGTTAATTAGATCATCTCTAAAAAGATTTTCTAAAAATTGTTAATTGTATTAATCAAAGGTTTACTAAAATTTAATGTTTGACACATTTATTATTTATTTATTTATTTTTAATTAAATACAATTAATTAGCATTATAAAATCGTATTGGTTTCAGAGGTAAAGGTCAGTGTTTCATCAGTCTTATATATTACCCAGTGTTCATTACATCACATGCCTCCTTAATGTCCATCACTCAGTTACTCCATCCCCCGATCCCACTGCCCTTCAGCAACCCTCAGTTTGTTTCCTATGATTAAGAGTCTCTTGTGGTTTGTCTCCCTCTCTGATTTCGTCTTGTTTTATATTTTCCTCTCTTCCCCTATGAGCCTCTGATTTGTTTCTTAAATTCCACATATGAGTGAGATCATATGATAATTGTTTTTCTCTGATTGACTTATTTCACTTAGCAAAATACCCTCTAGTTCCATCCATGTCCTTGCAAATGGCAAGATTTCTTTTCTTTTTTTTTTGATGGCTGAGTAGCATTCCATTGTGTGTGTGTGTGTGTGTATATATATATATATGTATACCACATCTTTTTTATCCATTCATCTGTTGATGGACATCTGGGCTCTTTCCATAGTTTGGCTATTGTAGCTATTGCTGCTATAAACATTGGGGTGCAGGTGCCCCTTCAGATCACTACATTTGTATCTTTGGGTTGAATACCCAGTAGTGCAATTGCTGGGTCATAGGGTAGCTCTATTTTCAAATTTTTGAGGAACCTCCATACTGTCTTCCAGAGTTGCTGCACCAGCTTGCATTCCCACCAACAGTGTAAGAGGGTTTCCCTTTCTCGGCATCCTCGTCAACATCTGTCATTTCCTGACTTGTTAATTTTAGCCATTCTGACAGGTGTGAGGTGATATCTCGTTGTGGTTTTGACTTGTATTTCCCTGATGCTGAGTGACGTTGAGCATTTTTTCATGTGTCTGTTGGCCATTTGTATGCCTGCTTTGAGGAAATGATTGTTCATGTCTTCTGCCCATTTCTTGATTGGATGATTTGTTCTTTGGGTGCTGAGTTTGATAAATTCTTTATAGATTTTGGATACCAGCCCTTTATCTGATAAGACATTTGGAAATATCTTCCCCCATTCTGTCGTTTGTCTTTTGGTTTTTGTCGACTATTTCTTTTGCTTGCTAGACAGTTTAGATTACCTTAAATATTAATATGAGTTTGAACCCTACAAATTACCAATGTTTTAGAGCATTTAGAAATGTATTGAGTCACAATGTTTGGCAGAGCAGACATTGCTGTTGCCTATTGCAGTCATACATCTCTTCACAACCCCCCACCCCCCGTTTTCCCTACTGATTTAATTATAATATATTTAGGTAGAGGATCAAAACCCACTGCTCTTGGAAGGGTAAATCTCAAAAGAATAAATTATTATTTAACTAAACCTGTCATAAAAACTCATTTTTTTCTAACTATGATTGGTGTACGTGTGAGCAAATGACACCACTCTGGCCAACAAGATGAAAGAAATCTACTGGGATAAAACTGAGGTTTTCATTTCTGAAACAAAACAAAATAAAACAGAACCCCTCAACGCTGCCTAAGGAAATATCTTCAACCTTCCTCTTATTCTTGCCTTGAATATAGCCAGGAATCTTGAAACTGAAAATTAGAAATAACTTGAAATGATGGCATTTTTGGTCCACTGAACTAGCATAGGTAATTGCATATACCCTAACTCCACATTTGTGAGGGAAAAAATGCTCTCTAATTTAAGCTACTTATTAGTTAATAGTTTAATAGATAAAGTTATTTATTTATTTATTTATTTATTTATTTAAAGCTGAAGCCATTCTTAACCAATATAGGGAGGGAAGAGAAAGGCTAATGGTAACATTTTTCTCACAGGATGAAAATTTTGTTTTGAATATCAATGATTTTTGGAATATCTAATTCAGGTGTTCAGGGTCCTAAGGATCCAATTTAGAGACTTTCTTAGGCATGGAAGGGAGACTGAGTAAGCTGCAAAATCTATGAAATGCCCACCCTTATCCCCATTTAAACAGAGCAGTCTGGCTGATTTTAAGTGTTGTGATTTCCAGTAAGAACAAAGTTCTGTTTCTACAACATTTGAAGATACCTCATGTGAATCATAATCTTCAGAGTTATATAAATATTTAAAATATTAACCATATCGAATTTTTTTAATAAAATTTATATTTCTGTCAGAAACTTCTATATTTTTTCTCTGTCAGAAAATTCTATCTATTCTTAAATTAAAAGGTTAGATGACAGCAGGAATTTGACCTAATTGTAGATAATATTATTTATGGCATTTATGAGGCTCTGCAGCAATAAGCTAAGGAGTTTTGGTAATTTTCCAGAGAAGCATTATTGAAATTTAAAAACAGATTTATACATTAAAACATGTAAAACTTTGTTTTTGTTGCTTTCTTTTATAGCTAAGTTACAATTTTGCATATTATATTCTTGGTAGAAAATGACTTGTAAATTAAAACTGGCACCTGATAGTTAAATAAAATAGCAATGAGACAGAACAAAACGTTCACCGTTTAAAATGTCCTTTGACTCATATTAAATATTAAATTATTTTCATAAATAGCAATTTTTGTGAGACTACATGAATTTCAGGATTTAATGTTAAATATTACCTTTTTCTCCTGGATTAATCTGCTTTTCAATCTTTTTATTTATAAAATAATATAAGCTTAGAAAATAGTCAAAATTTATTCTTTCTATGTCTCATTGCATCTTAAGGATTTAAATAAAAGTGAATACAAAATAGTGCACCCATTATTTTAATTGATTTTAAAGGAATGTTCAAAGAAATGAGTCCTTAGAAATCACAAAAATGTGATTAGGTAGTAATTCATAGATAGTAGGCCTTTGGGAATACCTAGCAGTGTTCATATAGAGGTGATTTGCATGGTCAAATATGGTGTTATTGTTTTTCTAATAGACTTTATTTTTTTAAGTATTTTTAAGTTTACAACAAAATTGAGCAGAAAGTACAGAGAGTTCTCATATATACACCTGTTCTCACATGTGCATAGCTTCCCCCCAAATCAACATTCCTCACCAGAATGATACACTTGTTACAACTGATGGAGGAACACTGCCACAACATTATCACCCAAAGTCCATAGTTTACATTAGAGTTCATTTTTGGCATTGTACATTTTACATTTAATTGTTTTGACAAATAATGATGTGTATCCACTATTATATTATCATATAGAATATACAAACAGATCAACACAGATCAAAAGTGGAGAACTGAATATTGAGCCAGTAAATCTAACTAACCAAGAAAATTAATCTGTGTAACTACATCTGGAAAAATCCACATATTTTAAATATTTGTTTCCACTTATTAATTATTAAGTCACACTATTTCTTGTGAGCCTGTATATAACTTTTTTGTTGAGATAACATACCATAAAATCCATCCTTTTGAAATGAACAACAGTGCTTTTTAGTCCATTCATAGTTTTACAGCCATCACCACTAATTCTAGAACATTTTGATCACTCCAGAAAGAAACCTGGCTCCCATTAATAGGGAACCCTCTTTATGCGCTTCCCCCAGCCTCTGGGGAGGGGGATGGGAACTGTCTGTCTCTAAGATTTTTCTTTTGTGGACGTTTCATATAAATGGAAACAAACAACATGTGGCCTTGTGTGTCTGTCCTCTTTCACTTAGCATAATGTCATCAAGGTATATCAATATTGTAGCATATATCTGTAACTTTATTCCTTTGTGTGAATGAATAATATTCCATTGTTATGCATATGTCACATTTTGTTTATCTGTTCATCAACTGATGGGCATTGGGTTGTTGCACTTTTGGCTATTTATGAATATTGCTGCTGTGGACATTTATGTAAAAATTTTTGTGTAAATATATGTTTTTAATTCTCTTGGCTGTATAACTAGAAGTGGAATTGCTGAGTTATATACTAATGCGAAGTTTAACTATTTCAGGAACCGCCAAACTACTTTCCAAACCAATTGCAAAATTTTACTTGCCTACCAGCAATGCATGATGGTTTCAGTTCTATACATCCTCACCAATACTTGATATTGTCCATTTCCTTTTTTATAGTTATCATCGTAAGTGTAAAGTGATATCTCATTATGATTTTGATTTCATATTCTTAATGACGAATGATGTAAAACATCTTTTCCTGTGCTTATTGGCCATTTGAATATATCCTTGGATGAAATGTCTGTTCAAATACTTTGCCCATTTTTTCCCTGGGTGGCTCAGTTGGTTAAACGCCCAACTCTTGGTTTCGACTGAGGTCATGATCTCAGGATGGTGAGATTGAGCCCTGCATTGGGCTCCTTGCTCAGCATGCAGTCTGCTTAAGATTCTCTCTCCCTCTCCCTCCTTCTCTACCCTCCCTGTGCTTGCCCTCTCTCTCTCTAAAATAAATAAATAAATATAGATAAATAAATAAATAATAAATAAAATCTAAAAATAACCCAAACACTTTGCCCATTTTTAATTGGGTTATGTATGTTCTTAATGTTGAGTTGCAGGAGTTTTTGTTTTGTTTTGTTTTCTGGATACATGCCCTCATGAGACATATACACAAATAATTTTTCCCTGTTCTGTGAGTTTCTGGATTTTGTCCTTTGAACCACAAGTTTCTTAAATTTATGAAGTCAATTTATCTATTTTTTTCTTCTGTTGCATGTACCTTTAGTGCCATATACAAGAAACCATTGGCCTTAACCCAAGCACATGAAAATTTGCATATATTTGCCTTTAAAAGTTTATGATTTTAATTCTTTAAGTTTTTGATTTATGTTAGTGGTTATATGTTGTGTGATGTATGGGTCCAGACTTATTCTTAGTATTGAATATCCAATTTTCATGGCACTGATCTTTGTGAAGACTGTACTTTCCTTGTTGAATTGTCCTAACACCATAGTGAAGATTAAATTGGCCATAATTGTAAGCATTTCTTTCTCAATTCTTTCTCAATTCTATTCAGTTGATCTATATGTACATCTTTCTTCCAATATCACATTGTCTTGATTATTAAGCTTTATGGTACATTTTTGAAATTAGGAAATATAAGCCCTCCAACTTTATTCTTTTTCAGTATTTGCTATTTTGTGTCCCTTGCATTTCCATATGAGGATTAGGAGCAGCTTGTCAATTTCTGGCAGAAAAAAAATAGCTAAGTTTTTGAGATTTGGTAGGGTTTGCTTTGCATGTGTAAAAAAATTTTGACAATAATAACTTAATAATTAGTCTCCTAATTTATGAACACAGGATGACTTTCTTTTTATTGGGGTATTTTTTCTTTCAAAGACATTTTATGGTTTTCAGTGTAAAAGTCACGTACTTCTTTCATTAAATTTATTCCTAAATAATTTACTTTTTGATGCTATTTTAAATGGAACTATTTTATTAATTTCATTCACAGATTATTTATTGCTAGTGTTTAGAAATATAATTGATTTTTTTGACCTTGTTTCTCCAAATTAATGAATTTATTAGATCAAATATTTTTTTGTGGATTTCTTAAGGTATTTTATATACAAGATCATGTCATCTCTAAACAGAAATAGTTTTACTTCTTCCTTCTCAAACTGGTTATCTTTATTGATTTTTCTTGCCTAACCTCTCTAGCTAGCATCCTCTTCACAATGTTGAATAGAAAAAAAAAAAAAAGAAGAAGTAGCAAGAACATTCTTTTCTTGTTCTTCATCTAAGAAGGTAATCTTTCATTCTCACAATTAGTTGTAATGTTAGCTGTGAGTTTTTCATAGATTACTTCTATCAAGTTGAGGAAGTTCTATTCTATTAGTTTTTTGGGGTGGTTTTATCTTGAAATGTTGTTAGGAAATTTCAAATGCTTTTTCTGTGTCAAATCATGTGATTTCTGTCTTTTAACTATTAATATGGTGCTTTATATTAATTGATTTTCCAATGTTAAGCCAACCTTACATTCCTGAGATAAATCTTTTTTGATCATGCTTTTGATCATGGTATATAATCCTTTTTATAAATTACTGGATTTGATTTGTTAGTATTTGTTGAGGACTTCCATATCTGTATTCATAAGAGATTTTATCTGTACTTTTCTGCAATGATTTAATTTTGGTATCTGGTTAAAATGTCATAAAGTGAGTTGGAAAGTACACTCTCATTTTTTTTAAGAAGCGTTTGTAAAAGATTGGTGTTAATTTCTTAAGTTTGGTGGAATTCACCAGTGAACCCATATTTTTCTGAATTTTTCTTCATGGGAAGTTTTACAGTTATTAATTTGATATCTTTTTTAAATTTTGTTATGTTAATCACCATACATTACATCATTAGTTTTTGATGTAGTGCTCCATGACTCATTGTTTGTGTATAACACCCAGTGCTCCATTCAATATGTGCCCTCTTTAATACCCATCACCAGGCTAACCCATCCCCCCAGCCCCCTCCCCTCTAGAACCCTCAGTTTGTTCCTCAGAGTCCATAGTCTCTTATGGTTCATCTCCCCCTCCAATTCCCCCTTCATTTTTCCCTTCCTACTATCTTCTTCTTTTTTTTAACATATAATGTATTATTTGTTTCAGAGGTACAGCTCTGTGATTCAACAGTCTTACAAAATTCACAGCGCTCACCATAGCACATATCCTCCCCAATGTCTATCACCCAGCCACCCCATCCCTCCCACCCCCCACCTATTCCAGCAACCCTCAGTTTGTTTCCTGAGATTAAGAATTCCTCTTATCAGTGAGGTCATATGATACATGTCTTTCTCTGATTGACTTATTTCGCTCAGCATAATACCCTCCAGTTCCATCCATGTTGTTGCAAATGGAAAGATTTCTTTGTCATAGGCCTATTCATATTTTCCATTTGTTCTTGATGTTCAATAATTTGTGTCTTACAAGGAATTTGTCTATTCCATCTAAGCTATCTAAGTTATCTAATTTTTTCATGGTGTTCCCATAAGTGCTTTTTATTTCTGTAAAGTCAGGAGTGATGTCCCTTCATTTCTTTCCAATTTTAATACTTTGACTTTCTCTAGTGTGTTATTGGTTAGTATAGGTAAATATTTGTCAATTTTGTTGTTCTTTTCAAAGAGTCAAATTTGGTTTCACTGATTTTTTTCACCCATGTTCTATTTCATAATTGTTTGCTCTAATCTTTATGACCTTTTCTTCTACTTGCTTTGGGTTCTGGTATTCTTCCTCTTCTAGTTTCTTAAGTTAAAAGGGTTGTTATTGATTTGAGCTCTTTTCCTTTTTTTTTTTTAATAGATATTTTTACAGAGTCTAGCTATGTATTATGTGCTTTTAAAATAGCAATTTTAGTTATTATACAAAATAAAACAATTATCTTTTTAAAAAGATTTTATTTATTTATTTGTCAGAGAGAGAGAGCTCACAAGCAGAGGGAGTGGCAGGCAGAGGGAGAAGCAGACCCCCAGCTGAGCAAGGAGCCTGATGCAGGACTTGATCCCAGGAACCCAGGATCATGACCTGAGCCAAAGGCAGACGCTTAACTGACTGAGCCACGCAGGCATCCCCAAATAATCAATTCTTTTTTTTTTTTTTTTTTAAGATTTTATTTATTTATTTGACGGAGAGAGAAAGACAGCAGGAGAGGGAACACAAGCAGGGGGAGTGGGAGAGGGAGAAGCAGGCTTCCCAATGAGCAGGGAGCCCGATGTGTGGCTCGATCCCAGGACCCTGGGATCATGACCTGAGCTGAAGGCAGACGCTTAATGACTGAGCCACCTAGGTGCCCCCCAAAACAATCAATTATTAAAGAGAATTACAGAGGCTTAGTTATATGTGTCTTTAATAGTTCATATCTTCCACAGAAAAATATATATGTTCATGTGTCTCAAAAATCATATTTTTAGTGATGCATGCTTCCTAATTAAAAGCTAATATAGATAATAAAAGTATCAGGAATTTAGATTTAGAATAAATTAGGCCAAATTTTTGCTTTTATTCACTGAATAACTGTGTAGTCATATCAGTTAACCATTCTGATAGAAATATTTATACATAGATTATTATTACCCCAACAGTTTCAGGTGCAGTGCCAGTCATGTTGGATTTCAATGATTGAGTACATTGTGTACTGTTTTTTCTCTGATAACACTCTGTGACCAGTATCCGCTATCTGCTGAGAGTTAAACAGGGTTTCCAGAATTTGGAATTAGGATATTGAGAGGAATTTGGAATATAAACATACCTTTTACCTATTTTGTAAATTTGCTTAGGATCTGTTTAGTTATGATTTTCAGGATGTATTAATAATTCATTTCTGATATAGTCTTTAAATATAAGTTAAGCACAACAATGTAAATATACTTACTACTGAAGAGTAAACTTTAAAATGGCTAAGATGAGAAGTTTTGCTATGTACATTTTACTACAATTAAAAAGAAAAAAGAAAAAATGTAGAAAAAAAAATAGGCATTTATAGTTATAAACTGGCCTCTATGTGCTTCCTTGACTGCATTTAAAATTTAGTAGGTGTGTTTTCATTTTCATTCATCTCAGTATTTTTTAAAATTTCCTTGCAATTTCTTTCTTCAACCTAATTTTTTTTAGGACTAGGTTGTTTATTTCACATATTTACCAATTTTCAAATTGTCCTTCTGTACTGATTTGTAATTTTATTCCATTGTGATCAGAGTGGATATATTTTATGATATAAATTCCTTTCAGATTAGTTGACACTTTTTAAATGGCCTAAAATATGGTCTATCTTGGTAAATATTACAGGTATACTAGAGAAGAATATGTGGTTTGCAGCTATAAGTTAGAGTTCTGTAGAAGTTTATTATGTCTGCTTGTCTTATAGGGTTTTTCAGGTCTACTCATTTGTTACTGATTTTTTTTATTGTTGTTTTCCCCTTAATTGAAAGTGGGATATTAAGGTCTCCAAGTGCTATTATTGAATCTTCTAATTTGCTCTTCAAATTCAATAAAATGTTAAGACTTTATTTTGGGGGAACAATTTTAGGTTTACAACAAACTTTAGAGAGGGGGGTGCCTAGATTTCCCATACATCTCCTACTCACACACATGTATAACTTCCCCATTAACAATATCACTTGCTGAGGTGGTACATTTTTACCAAGGTTGAACCTACATTGACACATCATATTAACCCAAAGTCCATAGTTTACATTTCAGTTCACTCTTGGTGTTATATGTTCTATGGCTTTGAACAAATGTATAATAACACATATTCATTGTTATAAATACAGAGTATTTGCACTGCCCTAAAAATCCTCTGTGTTCTGCCCATTCATCTAAACCCCTCCTTACCTCTGGCACTTACTATTTAATTGACTCCATAGTTTTACTTTTCTCAGAATGACGTGTAGTTGGAATCATACAGTACGTAGCCTTCTCAGATCAACTTCTTTCACTTAGTAATATTTAAGTTTCCTCCATGTATTGTTTCAGTTTTGCTCATATCTTCATGGCTTGATAGTACATTTCTTTTTAGTTCTGAATAATATTTCATTGTCTGTATATACTACAGTTTATTTATCCATTCACTTACTGAAGCACATCTTGGTTGCTTCCAAGTTTTGGCAAGTATGACTAAAACTGTGATAAACATTCTACATATGTTTTTGTGTAGACACACATTTTCAACTCCTTTGCATAAATACTAAAGAGTACAATTGCTGGATTGTATGTTAATAGTATATTTAATTTTGTAAAAAACTGATAAATTGTCTTCCAATGTATCTGTATCATTTTGCACTCCCACTACCAATGAAAGAGCTCCTAATCCTCCACATCCTCTGCAGAATTTGGTGTTTTCAGCATTCTGGATTTTGGCCATTCTAGTAGACATGTAGTGATATCTTATTGTTGTTTTAATTTGCATTTCCCTGATGACATATGATGTGGAGCATCTTTCCATATGTTTATTTGCATCTGTGTATCTTCTTTGCTGAGCTGTTTTTTAAGGTCTTTGGCCCATGTTTTAATCAGGTTGTTTGTTTTCTTATTGTTGATCTTTAAAAGTTCTTTGTATATTTTGGATAATAGTCTTTAATCAGATGCATCTTTGTAAATATTTTCTCCTAGTCTGGGACTTGTCTTCTAATTCTTTTGATATTGTCTTTGTGGAGCAGATGCTTTTAAAT
The DNA here is from genome assembly GCF_029215605.1 of Mirounga angustirostris. Taxonomy (NCBI): domain Eukaryota; kingdom Metazoa; phylum Chordata; class Mammalia; order Carnivora; family Phocidae; genus Mirounga; species Mirounga angustirostris. Next base: position 49,596,725 of record NW_026991709.1, on the reverse strand, counting down.
GAAGTCCAGCTTCAATTAACATTAATCAGCTATTTCTTTCATGGATTGTGTGTTTGTTGTTGTATGTAAAAAGACATCATCATCCTCAAGGTCATCTAGGTTCTCTGTTATGTTGTCTTGTAGGAGTTTCATAGTTTTGCATTTTACATCTAGGTCTATAATTTATTTTGAGTTAATTTCTATGAGATATGTAAGGTCTGTATCTAGATTCTTTTTTTTTTTTTTTGGCATATAAATGTCTAGTTGTTCCAGCATCATTTATTGAAGATACTATTTTTGCTTTATTGTATTACCTTTGCCACTTCATCACAGATTAGTTTACTGTATTTATGGGAGTCTATTTCTAAGCTGCTTATTCTTTTTCATTGAACCATTTGTCTACTCTTTCACCAATATCATACTGTCTTGATTATTTTAGCTTTATAGTAAGTCTTGAAGTTGGGTAGCATCAGTCCTCTGACTTTGTTCTTCTCCAACAACATTGCATTGACTACTCTGGTATATCTTTTGCATTCTCGAATGAACTTTATATATATAAAGTTTTTATATAACTTTATATAAACTCTCCATATAAACTTTAGAATCAGTTTATTGATGTCCATAAAATGATTGGCTGGTATTTTAATTGAGATTATGTTAAAATGTGTAGATCAAGGTCAAAAGAACTTACATCTTCACAATGTTGAATCTTCCACATGAACATGGAACCATTTATTTCATTCTTTGATTTTGTTCATCAGAGTTCTGTAGTTTTCCTCAAATAAATCTTGTACATATTTTGTTAGATTTTTATATCAGTATTTCATTGGGGGATGTGTTAATGTAAATGGCATTGAATTTTTAGTTTCAAATTCCACTGGTTCATTGTTAGTATACTGAAAAGCAATTGACTTTTCTATATAACAATCTTATATCCTGCAACTTCCTCTAACTGCTTATTAATTTCAGGAAGATTTTTTTTGTCAATTCTTTTGAATTTTCTACATAAAAGATTATGTCATCTGAGAACAAAGAGAGTTTTACATCATCCTTCCCAAACTGCCTAACTTTCCTTTACTTTTCTTTCCTTACTAGACTTTTAATTTGATGTTAAAAATGAGTGGTGAGACTGAACATCCTTGCCTTGTACCTGATCTTAATGGGGGAGTTTCGAGTTTCTCATCAAAAAGAACAATGTTACTTGTAGGTGTTTTGTAAATATCTTTGTAAAATTAAAAGAGTTTTCCTCTATTCCTGGTTTATTAAGTTTTTACCATGAATGCATGTTGGTTCTGTCAAATGCTCATTCTGCATCTATTAATGTGATTATGTGATTTTTCTTTTTTAGTTTGTTGATGAGATGGATTACATTGATTTTTTTGAAAGATTTTTCATTTATTTATTTGAGAGAGAAAGAGAGAACATGGGGGGGGGAGGGCCGGAGGGATAAGCAGACTCCCTGCTGAGTAGGGAGCTGGATGCAGGACTTGATCCTGGGACTCCAGGATCATGACCTGAGCCGAAGGCGAAAGTCGCTTAACCAACTGAGCCACCCAGGTGCCCCTACATTGATTTTTGAATGTTGAATAGCCTTGCATGTCTGGGATATGTCCCACTTGGTCATGGTGCATAATTCTTTTTATATATTTTTTTTGGATTCAATTTGCTAATATTTTGCTGAGGATTTTTTAAACTATGTTCCTGAAAGATATTGGTCTGCAGACTTCTTTTCTTATAATCCCTCCTCTAGTGATGTCTCGTATTTGCATTAGAGTAATGCTGACCTCACAAAATGAGTTAAGTATTCTCTCCACTTCTATACTCTGAAAGAGATTGTAGACAATTGATACAATTTCTTCCTTAAATGTTTGGTAAAATTTACCAATGAACACATCTGGGTCTGGTGCTTTCTGTTTAGAAAAGTTGTTAATTATTAGTTCAATTCCGTTCATAGATATAGACCTAGTCATATTATTTATTTCTTGTGTGAGTTTTGATAGATTGTCTTTCAAGGAATCGTTCCATTCCATCTAGGTAATTAAATTTGGGGGCATAGAATTTTTCATACTAGTCTTTTTTTATCCTTTTAGTTTCTATGGAATCTGTAGTGATGTCACTTCTTTTATTTCTGATATTAGTAGCTTGTATTCTCTCTCTTTTTTACTTAGTTAACCTGGCTAGAGGTTCATTGATTTTATTGATCTTTTTAAAAGAAATAGCTTTTGGTTTCATTGATTTTTCTCTATCAATGTTCTGTTTTTAATTTCATTGATTTTTGCTCTAATTCTTATTATTTCTTTTCTTCTGCTATTTTGGATTTAATTTGCTCTTCTTTTTTTTTTTTTAGTTTTGTAAGATGGAAACTGACATGATTAATTTTAGGTCTTTCTACGTTTTTTAAATATATGCATTCAATGTTATAAATTTTTGTCTGCATACTACTTTTGCTGTATCCCACAGATTCTTGTAAGTTGTTTGTCATTTTCATTTAGTTCAAAATAGATTTTAACTTATCTTCAGATTTCTCTTTTGGCCCATGTGTTATTTAGAGGTGCATTGCTTTATTTCCAAGTATTCTGGGATTTCCCAGTTATCTTTCTGTTATTGATTTCTAGTTTAATTCCACTGTGGTCTGGGAGCAGACATTGCATGATTTCTATTATTTTAAATTTGTTAAGGTGTGTTTTATGGCTCAGAATATAGTCTGTCTTGGTGAATGTTTCATGTGAGCTTGACATAAATGTCTATTTTGTTGTTGTTAGATGGAGTAGTCTATGGATGTCCATTACATCTAGTTTATTAATGGTGGTGTTGAGTTTAGATATGTCCTTAGTGATTTTTTGCCTTTTAGATCTGTCCATTTCTGAGAGAAGGGTGTTGACATCTCCAAATATGATAGTGGAATCTCACTTATTTCTCTTTGCAGTTCTATCAGTCTTTGCTTCACATAATTTGACATTCTGTTGTTAGTGATATATGCATTAAGAATTGTTGTGTCTTATTAGAGGATTGACTGTTTTATCCATTTGCAATACCTTTATTTATCCCTGATAATTTTCCTTATCTTGAAGTCTCCTTTACCTGAAATTAATATAATTACTCCTGTTTTCTTTTGATTAGTATTAGCATGGTATATTTTTCTCTATCCATTTACTTTTAATCTATTTGTGTCTTTATATTTAAGTGGATTTCTTGGAGACAATATATAGTTGAGTCATGCTTTTCATCCATTCTGACAATCTCTGTCTTTTGATAGGGCATTTAGACCATCAATACTCAAAAAGTGATTATTAACGTATTTGGATCAATATCTACCACATTCATTACTATTTTCTATTTGTTGCCCTTATTCTGTGTTCCTATTTTTCTACTCTTTTTTCTTTCTGTAGTTTAAATATTTTATATGACTTCATTTTCTCTTTTCTTAATATATCATTTATACTTTTTTTTTTAAGTCATCACCCTAGAATTTGTAATATCATTTACCACAAATCTGAATCCACTTTCAAATAACACTATATCACTTTGTGGGTGGTGTGAGTACCTTATAATAATAAGGTAATCCTAATTCCTCCCTCCCATCCCTTGTGTCATTGTTGTCATTCATTTCACTTATGTACAAGCATATGTAAACATATATATAATGTATACATGATATATGCATAAGTATGCATAATTGAATACATTCTTATTATTTTGAACAAACTGTTAACTGTTAGATCATTTTAGAATAAGAATATGCATTTTAGTTTTGCCTACATATATTCTTTCTTCCATGTTCTTACTTCCTTATGTAGATCCAAGTTCATGACCTATATTATTTTCTTTTCCTCTGAAGAACTTCTTTCAACATTTCTTGCAAGGCAGATCAACTGGCAACAAATTCCCTCAATTTGTGGTTGTCTCAGAAATCCTTTATCTCTTCTTCACTTTTTTTAATTGAGATATAATTGTCATATGACATTACATGATTTTTAAGTGTACAACACGATGACTCGATGTTTGTATATATTGCAAAATAATCACCATCTATCACCACACACAGTTATAATTTCTTTTCCTTGTGATGGGAAAATTTAAGATTTACTCTCTTAGTCACCTTTAAATATATAATACTGTATTATTAACTATAGTCACCATGTTGTACATTATATCCCCAAGATTTATTTACTTTATAACTGGAAGTTTGTATCTTTTGAACCCTTTCATTCATTTCACTCACTCGCCACTGTCTCCTTCACTTTTGAAGGATAATTCCACAGGACACAGAATTCTGGGTTAGTGGGTTTTCCCCTCACAACACTTTAAACATTTCACCTCTCCTCTTGCTTGCATGGTTTCTGAGAAGTTGGATGTAATTTTTTATCTTTATTCCTCTACAGGTAAGGTTATTTTTTATCTTCTGGCTTCTTTCAGGATTTTTTTCTTTATCCTTGATTTTCTGTAGTTTGAAAATGATATGCCTAAGTATAGGGTTTTTTGTTTTGTTTTGTTTTTTGCATTTTATCCTTTGGCAAGTGAGCTTCTTGAAGCTGTGATGTGGTGTCTGACATTAATTTGGGGGAAATTCTCAGCCATTATCATTTCAAATATTTCTTCTGTCCCTTTCACACTTTCTTCCCCTTCTGGTATTCTCATTATGTGTATGTAACACCTTTTTGTAGTTGTCCCACAGTTCTTGGATATTCTGTTCTATGTTTTTCAGTCTTTGTTCTCTTTGCTTTTCAGTTTTCAAGGATTCTATTGATGTATCTTCTAGTGCTGAGATTCTTTCCTCAGCTGTATTCAGTCTACTAACAAGCCCATCAAAGGCATTCTTCATTTTTGTTACTGTGCTTTTTATCACTAGTCTTTTATTTTTCCTTTGGTTCTTTCTCAGTATTTCTATCTCTCTACTTACATTACCCATCTGTCCCTGTCTGCTCTCTATTTTAGCATATTAACCATAATTGTTTTAAATTCCTGGTCTGATAATTCCAACATCCCTCCATGTCTGGTACTGATGCTTGCTCTTTCTCCCCAAACTGTGTTTTTGCCTTTTGGTATGCCTTGTACTTCTTCTTGATAGCAAGACATAATGTACTGGGCAATAGGAATAACTGTAAATAGGCTTTTAGAATATGATGGTGAGATGTGGAGGGATGGGAAGCATTCTTTATTGTAACTAGGTCTCAGCCTAGGCCTCTGCACTGTGAACTTCACAGGAATTTCTGGTTTTCTTCTCCCTGCTTAATGAGACAGGTGGCTAGAGTGGGCTACAGTCATGTATTTCTTTTCTCCCATATGGAAGGAGAATCACCTGGAGTAGGGTAATTCCCTCCCCCACGTCAGTTAGGTTCTAATAATGCCCAGCTGTTTAAATTCTAGTTAACTAGTTTCCTCTTAGGTCAGGTTTTATTAAGAGGAACAGAGTGCTCTCTAGTATATTTCAAAATGGTTTCTCTGTCCTCTCCTTATCAGAAGCCTGAGGGGATCTTTCTCCAGTATTCATTGTGGGAACCTGGCTGACTTCCTGAGGCAAATCTCACAGTAATATGGAGGTCCTCCTATTAGTCAATCATTCTGGTATTTTTAACTCTCACTGTTGTCCACATTGAGCTTCCAGCAATTCTTCAGTTACAGTTCAGGATTTCCTACTCCAGCACTGGTTCCCATTGTGGTTTTCGAGTCTCTGCTCTGGTAAGTTGGCTTTTTGTTGTTGTTGTTGTTGTTTTTAGTATTTGCTTGTCAGTCTCTTCAATCTTTGGGCAGCAGTTTATCCTGTATTCTCCTCTCTCTTAAGGATCCAAGAAGAGTTGTTGATTTTTAGTCTGTTCAGCTTTTTACTTGTTAGGACAGAGTGGTGACTTCTAAGCCCCTTAGATGCTGAAGAAACTGGAAGTCATGTGAGTTTTTGCTTCATGTATTTTAGGGCTATTTTGTCAGATGCTGTATTAATTTCCTAGGTCTGCCATAACAAAGGATCTCAAAATGAATGGGTAAAACAACAGACATTTATTATGACACAATTCTGGTGGCTACAAGTTTGAAATCAAGACATTGGCTGAAACCTGTAAGGGAATTCCTTCCTCGCCTCTTCCAAGCTTCTACTGCTTTTTAATCCTTGCTATTCCTCGGCTTTCAGCTGTAACACTTCAGTCTTTGCCTTTGTCATTACATGGCATTCTCCCCTTGCCTCTGTGTCTGTGTCTTCTTTTATGAGGATGCCAGTCATATTAGATTAAAGGCTTGCCCTACTATAATATGACCTCATCTTAACTAATTACATCTTCAATGATTCTATTTCCAAATAAGGTCACATTAAGAGAACTGGAGGTTAGGACTTCAAATATCATTTGAGGGTATACAATTCAATCTGTAACAGGTGCATGGGGGAAGGGGGATGAATAAGTTTCAAAGTCAAAACGCCTGCTGTTCTTACTGAGATTCTGATTTTTTTAAATGTACCCCAGAATACTGAAATACTTTAATTTCTAGACTTCTGAAAATGTTGATTTTTTTTTTTGACAAATTTTGCCAGTGTTCTCATTGCTTTTATGTAGAAATTTTCAGAACTTCTTACACTACCTTTCCTGCACATATCATCCCCTAATATTTTCAAATGTGTGACTTAGGCTCCAGACTGTTTTGGTTTAAACTGTGCTCTGAAATAGCTATATGTCCTTGTGCAAATTTGTTTTCTTTTAACTCATGATATGAATTTCCTCATTGACAACAGGTGGATAATGGTATTGCATAATATAGTTGTTACAATGATAAAATATGAGAATAATACAAAGAAAGCACATAAAAAATCCATCACAAATTTAAAGGACAAATAAATGTAATTTATCTATAAACACTGGTTAGGTATATGCAACACAGATACAGAAATAAATTTATAATATCTAATATTACAGTTTATTTTCCATCTTTTGATAATTAGGCCATCCTCTTAAACTAATAGAATCTCTTCTGAAATCCAAATCCTTTAAATAAAAGTTACTGCTTCTATTACCTTTTTTTGCTGACCACACTTTTATTAAATATGTCATCTAGTTTCTAATGTAAGTCAATATACAAATTGAATAGGGTAAGAATGAGTAGAGAATGAGAGTCACTTCATAAGAAACCTCCTGCCAGATGGACATCGTTTCACATTGGAAATTATTTGGATATTTAGTTTAAGCAGGTATTATTTTTCCTATCAATATTCCTTTCTTTAAAAAAAAATAATAACCAGACTGAGAAAGAATATAAATACTGTGGGAAAATTTTATAAAAGTTTAGAGGGACTGATATTATGTTCTCACTCTTTATAGGTTTAAGAATACTCTTTAACATTAATTAACAATTCTGGCAACAAAAATATCAAACATATTTCAAGTATAAAAATCTTGAGACTCACAGAGAATAAATGACTTATGACTTATCAAAGTTCACTTAACTGGTATAGGAAGCAAAGCTAAAATGATACCTGAGGTTGTCTGATTCTGAAGGTCTTGGGCATAGGCCAAATTTGAATGTAGAGACAAATATCATGTATCTCTTTTTTTCTATAGGTATTGTTTAGCCTGACTCACCTTTATATTGATGTCATCAAGCCATTTTTTTTTTTGCTTGTAATGGTACCTGGGGTCAACTTTAATAAACACTGAACTTAATGCCTGGTACACTGTTATTATTGAAATATATTTGGTGGATTAAAAAAAAGTGGATGAATGAATGAAAATATGGACTTCCCCTCTTTTGTTTTCCCATGTGTTTATCCACTGACTCGCTCTACTCCGAATCTACTCCCATTATTTCTTATATCCACCTGAGTCAGAATGTTTCAACTAATCTAAATTATTTTGGTTTTGCTCATATAAAATATCCCAAATGCTCTATTATTCACTTCCCCTTTTTCTCAGCTCACACCAAATGATATTTTTATATCTCCGTAAGCACTAGACAGTAAGCACCTTTATTATTTTGTTGGCTTTTTGTTTGTTTTTTGTTTTTTGATAGTAAGCACCTTTAAAAAGTATGATTATCCATCTTGTATTACAGAATTTAGAATATAAAAGCTACCCTGCAAGTTAACAAATTTTGTTTTAAGTATCAGTTCTATTTCACAAAGTTAATATCTAGTGTATTCAGTTCACATATGAGTCAATATAAATGTAAAACTTGTCTTAGTTTGGACTGTAAAGAAATACCATAGACTGGATAGCTTATAAACAACATAAATTTATTTCTCACAGTTCTGGTGGATGAAAGTGGTCTTGGACCTGATCTTGGACTTCCACCCACCAGAACTGTAAGAAATAAGTTTATGTTGTTTATAAATTATCCAGTCTATGGTATTTCTTTAAGATCAGCGTGCCAGCATGGTTGAATACAGGTGAGGGCCCGCTTTCGAGTTGCAGACTGCCAACTTCTGTTTGTACCCTCACATGCAGAGAGCAGAGAAGGGAAGCAAGTTCTCTGTGATTCATAAAACTAAGTCTGTCATTAGGGCTTCATCTTTATGACCTCATCTAATTCTAAGGTCTTCCAAAGGCCCCAAGAATCCACATTCTTGGATTGGGTTTCAACATATGAATTCTGGGGGGACACAAGCATTCAGTTTGTTCATAACAATACTATACATATGATATTATATTATGTAACATTATGTAATATTTTGTTATGTATAATTGATGGTAAAACACCATGATTATGGTTTTATGTTTGCAGCTATTATAATCTTCATCTATACACAGTATTGCAATTAATAGAGACACAAAAATTTCAAAATAATTTATATAAACAATTTAAAAATACCAATATATTTAGTTTTTACTAAAAGTTTTCAAATTTCATTAGACATTTTAAACTTTTATTTAACTGCTTATATATATTTTTTAAAGATTTTATTTATTTATTTATTTGACAGAGAGAGACAGCGAGAGAGGGAACACAAGCAGGGGGAGTGGGAGAGGGAGAAGCAGGCTTCCTGCGGAGCAGGGAGCCCGATGCGGGGCTCGATCCCAGCATCCTGGGATCATGACCTGAGCCGAAGGCAGACGCTTAACCGACTGAGCCACCCAGGCGCCCCTAACTGCTTATATTTGAAAGCACTTCATCAGTAATCACTTCAAATGCATAAAGTATAATAATTAATTAGCTTTTCCTCACAAAAGCCTCAGTAAATGAGCCTTGTCCTTCCTCTTTTGTAAATTAAGAAATTCGTCTCCAAGGGGGTTAAGTTCACACTCCACCTTAGCAGCTATTTTTTTTTTATGTAAGAGTATATTTTAAAATTTTTTTCTAATAACTACTTTAAACACATACATTATTTCAAAATATTAATAGCAATGGGTAAAGGAGGGATAGGGGTAGTGTTCAATTTAACAATCATGTGTTAAAGACCTTGTTCTCTACTGCTTGATTATCTTCGTGTGTAGCTCTATAACTTTACCTATTTTCACCTTTTCCTACATGCAAAAATGGTGCCTTTTACTAAAGTAGGTGTGTAAACATGAGGCCAATTTTTGTGCTGTGCCTTCATTTGTTATATAAAGTTATATCAGTTTTAGAGTTGTTAAATTGACTGAATTAATATAAAGTTCTTAGAATAATGATGGACACCTATTAGATACTCTCCAGTGGGTGAGTTCCTTCCCCTACTTCAGCATTCTATTATATATCCATAGTTATACTAAGGAGGGACACAATAGTGTACCAGTGGCTTGAATAAATTTAGTAATAAAAGTTAACTTGTGGGGCACCTGGGTGGCTCAGTCAGTTAAGCATCTGACTCTTGATTTTGGCTCAGGTCATGATCTCAGTGTCCTGGGATCGAGCCCTGTAATGGGCTCCACACTCAGTGGGGAGTCTGCTTGAGATTCCTCTCCTTCTCCCTCTCCCTGTGCCCCACCCCTGCTTGCATGCTTTCTCTCTCTTTCAAAATAAATAAATCTTTAATTAAAAAAAAGTTAACTCATATAATACAGCCCCTTTTGTCTGTTTTTTGGCTAAAGACTTGTTTTATGTTTAACAACTCATAACCAACTTGTTCCCCTTCATGTGGTTCTCTTTTTGTCAAAATCCTTGTATAAATTTCTCTTCCCTCAAGCATCTAAATCCAACCTAATTCTTTGTCTCAACAGATATATTGCCATGTCCTTTACAAAAAAGTTTCAGATGACATAATATGATCTCCATGTATTTTCTACTCTTCAACTTCAGATTTTCTATCATTTCATCCTCATTTATGCACAGCCATGTTCTAGTCTGTTGAGTCCATTTGTATCTTTTCTCCAGATGAAGGAAAAAAAAAAATGCTTGCACTGTCAGTATAAGCCACAGAATATCCTCTGATGAGAAATAGTGATTCTATTCCACTGGTCAAGAATATGGAATGGAACAGGGAAAAGTAGGGATTTTACTTAGTTATACAGTGTATTACAGAAAAACAAAGTTCCAAAATTTTTTTGCTTAGATGTTTTGCTTCCAATGATATACAGTGATGTTATAACTTGGTTGCTCCCCTTATTCATGATTTTACCCAGGTAGGACAGATTTATGGCTGAGGTCGGAACTATAAATTGAAGTCTGCCATGGTTAATCTGATAAATATTCCACAGAGTTGGCACAATTGTGTGCTTATAAAGAGAAGCAATATTCTCAACTGTGTACGTGTTTATTCTGAGGACAGCATGACTATATTCAAAGGCCTAATTGAGAATATTTCTAAAATATAATCATGTGTAAAAATGGCTTAAAAATCTTATATTTAGAAAGTACAGTTTGGCTAAGTTATAATTTTTTTCCATAGGGTATATAACTGTAGAAAACAAATGCTAATTGGCAAGCGAATATTTGGGCATGACCAGACTCAAAAATGAAATGAACTGGTAGGTTCGCCTGCCAGCAATGTTGCAATTCTGACTAGCAGATGATCATTTGGCACCTTAGAACATGGGAATGATTGACTCTACATGACCAACATTTCACAGATCCTAAGCTGGTGCAGGTAGAGGTGGGTAATTACTTTAGCCACCCAAGGGGAAAAGAGGGAGCAGGTGTTAGGCTGCCAGCACAGCTCGGGTTTCAACTCATTTCAAATATAAATGTAGCTGATCCTGGGAGCCAAGAAATTTGGGTCAGTTGAGATTTTCACTGTCTCAATTTAGGGGATTATAATTGAGTTTTTGCCTCTCTGACCTGATTCTTTCTAATGCATTTCCCATATTGGTAACTTTAAAATTTAACTTTTCCCTAAGCATTTTGTGTTCTCGCAGAGTTACTGAGAATGGAATTCACATGCTGTTTTAGTAACAACTGACAAATTTGTCTTTTGAGAGATTTACTGCATCAGCTTGCCTGACAGAAGAGCTGATCACAGAAAGCTTAGGTTTGTCTGTCTGTTTCCTGGAGTTCCTTATGCTCTGTTATAGCTATAGAAGAACTGGAGAAGGGAAGGTGGAGCAAGTAAGTGACTGCGAAGGAAAGTGATTTTTTTTTTTTAAAGGAGCAAACTGAAATGATGGGGAAAGAAAGAAAACTGAAAGTAGGAAAAAATGATTTTTTTTCCTCTTAAAAAAAAATATACCTTGTTGGAAAAATTGAATAGTCAAGTATTAAGTGTGACTAATTCTGTTTAGTACTCAAAGTGACCTATGGTGCTCAGAGACTACTGAGCACAATTACTTTTTTCTTTTGACACAGAGACATTAATATGAGCACATTTCCTTCAGACTATTGCACCTCCCTATCCTCAGTGGCAATTGAAGAATTTAGAACTGTTCACCCTATAATAAATGGCTGTGCTTCACAAAGTTCCTTTCTGTTTCAGCAGATATTTATCTTTTCACTTCAATTTCAGGCTGTAGGTTTTCACTTCTTGAAACTGCTTTACAACTAACTACTTTTTTCTGTACCCACGAGTTCATTCCCCTTCAATGTGCTCTGGCCTGGGAAAAGAGGTAATTGCCTTTGCAGAATTGTGTGCAAAGATCTCTTTGAAGATTTCATCTAAGAGTTAACCACAAAAACTTTAAATGCATCATTTTGTTGCTAAGAGGTGATTTTTTCTGGATTTCATATTCCAGATGGTCAAGTTGTGGAATATCAAACCTTAAAAAAATGAGATCATTCCTTTTTTATAGTTTGTGTTCCTTCTTTATTTAAGTATATTTCATTTGATATCATTTTGTGGTTAAAGTTTTCCTCATTCTGTGATTTAAAATTGATGTTTTCTATTTCAACTCCCATAGATTTAAACTGTTATGTTGGCTAGGTAACTGCCTGGCATTCATTTATGTATGAAAATTATTCTTCTTTAGTTGGAAAAATTTTCCCTCAGCATCATTTTATGCATCTACCTGATTATATTATGATTAAGGCTAACATAACTGTTTTTTTTTTCATGGAGAATACATTAAATAGGACTTAGCCTAATTCATTTTTCATTCATAATTTATAACTTCCAAATTCTAATTTATAACTTTCAATTTCTGTGGCCATTTTTGGAACACAGTTGTCAACTCAAGAGGAGATTCCTAGAATAAGAAAATAATGGACTTTAAAAGAGGTCTCAGAAAGTTCCAATATATGAAATTTCTAATTGTGCTCGCTTCGGCAGCACATATACTAAAATTGAAATTTCTAATTTGATGCATCATTATCAATACATTGACAAATACATCTTCTGGGAATGTATTTAAAATTTAACAGGGAGTATTTTTGGAAATTTTGTTACTGCATAGTAGCGTAACCACAAGTATTTGGGGCACACAGATTTTAATTTCAGTCTTGACTGCATCATTTATAGCATGTGTAATCTCGAGACCTTGAATTAATTCTCTAAGGGGCCATTTCCTCCTCCATAAAATGGTGGTTGTAATATTTCATTTAAAGAATGATTTGGGTACTAATACCTAGCAACATACTAAGTAAATGGTGGATGCTTAATTAATTATATTTTTATTTGGCTGTTTTAAGTTTTCTCTACTACTATTAAAGTCCTGTTTATATATTTTATTCTCAATGAATTTGGGAAAAAAATAGCTTAACATTCCTCATAATAAACCCTTAATGTCTATTGATCAAACTGAATTCTTCAGCCATGATTTTCTTTACTTTTAATTTTTATCGGTCTCTTTTCAATATAACACTTTGAGCATTACACACAAAATCAGGTATGCTTGTACAATTTGGAGCAAGGTATAAAGGCGTATAAACGTAGGTGCTTCTATGATCTCACATGGACATGGAGATAACAAATACCTACCATTTAAATGTAAAGCTGAAGGCTCATGACACAAAGCCTCCCAAATTGGGTACATTCACAAAAAAAAAAAAAAAAAAAAAAAAGCCTTTCTTCTTGTAGGTATGCATTGGAGCTGGGCAGGAGGCACCACACAAAATAACCACGAAGAATTCCCTGTTCTAATGCATCTCCAATTCCTCTGATTTATTCAGGGGCTTTCTGACTTATGACTTTGTAAGTCTCACACACATACACACACACAAACACACAACCCACAGTGTGTTATCCTAATGCATTAAACTGGCTTGAATCATTGGCCTCTCTCCACAGTTGTGATTTCTACTCCCCTCCTGATGATGCTATTTTTGGCAGTTTTGGCTAAACTACTCTTTTCCAGTCTGGGATTATCCATGCTCAACACAATGTAACCACTCACAAAATTACTCAAGTGTTGATAGACTGGTAGTATAAGCACTAAGACTACATATTTTCTTTCTCAAATTCAGTTCCTATATTCCTGGAGTTATAGCATTCATCTAGATGGGACACTTTCAAATGGCAAACCGGAATTCATAAGAATTTTGATGGGAAAAATGACTAGTCTAGAAATTGTAACAAGAGGAATGGTGGTAAGAACTGAAAATTGCCTTTTCTGTTAAACAAAAAATTTAAAAGAGGCTATAAACTCTTTTCACGTATCTAATGGGTTGCCATAAGGCATAAGGAAACAACAACAAACTTTCTCTAACACAACAAAATGGGAATAAGTCAAATTAATGAAAATGAAAGGATTACAGGTTTAAAAAAAGAGAGCACAATATGAAAAATAGAAATTTAGTGAGGACCTCCTTGTTATTAAAAATATGAAGCAGAAGATGAATAACACTTCATTCTTCCCAGTCTCCATCACATGGAAATAAGCTATGGAGAACATACAGAGAGAATGAATGCCAAGAACAGATTAATAGGATAATTGACAAGGTGCATCCAATGCCAATATTCTCTACTCCTAGTGGACTTTTTTTGAGCAAGAACACAGAGACTTTTTCTGAGAAAAACTATATGGGCCTCATGTAGAATGCAGAATGACTTAATTAATCAAAAAGTAATAAACAGCATTATATATCAACCTAATGGTAGACTATATAGAGGATAGATATAAAATTCAGGATATGACTCCTAAACAAAAGATAGAAGATGATTGCAACCACTTTTAGGTTGGGATAATAAAGGCTCACTCTTAGAAGCAGATTTTATATTCATTATGATTATGTTTGTGTACCTGGTATTTTCCACCCAGTGAGCTTTGTTACTTAGCTGTGACCTGCAGCCTTACCCTATGCTAACTCCTCCCTGATTAATGAAGGAAAACAAGATATAACACTTGACATGCTCTAGCCTCAGAAATAATTACAGAAAATAAACCTTGTAGGAATATACATAATTTGTAAGCCATATGCTATTAGCAATATTACTAGCAAATAATAGTCATAATCCACATCTAAAAAACTATACATTAATCACGTAACCAATGATAGATAATTTTTGTGAAATACTAAGTTTTTATTAGAAAATTTAAAACCCTTCTATAAACCTTATATATAAAATCATAGGCATTTTATAATCTAAGAAACTGACTAACTCTTGAAAATTGAACAGCATTATAACTTAAAACATTACAGCCCAAGAGAGGCCAGGATTTGGAAGTAGACCTAGAAAGTTTTGGAGTGCCATTTTTCCAGTGGTCAGCTCTGTTAGTAACAAATGGGCTTTCTCTGCTGGGAGATTCTGATGGGAGATTCTGACAAGAGACACGCTTTTAATCTATACCTACCTACCTACCTATCATCTATCTATGTAATCTATCTACAATCTATCCAGTAGCTGGCTACCTATAGAGAATAGTGTTCTGTTGGGTGGGAAACAAATCTGCGGTTTAGTTCCTATGAGATTCTGTGGTATTAGCATGTACTTTCCATACTGTAGGAAAATGCACTTTGTACATCTCTGACTACGGGAAGCCCAATGGATTGACCACCCCAACTACTGTGCCCTAAAACTATCATTGTGTTCATGTTGAGGATATACTTCCCACAGGCTGCTGTCAGGCAGTAACTGAGCATGGCAGGGATACTAAGGACCTACTCTTGCTCTGATGACAGACTTTGGCTCTTTGAGGCTCCACCAGCCCTGCTGAATATCCATAGATCTAAGTTACAGTCTAAGAAGCTTTTTTTTCCTTCCGTTTCTTTTTCATAAGTCAGACCTGTGTTGCAGACAGATGGCTCCTGGCTTCACTCCCTTTGTTTTCTGACCTGCTTTTTACCTAATAAATCTTTTGGTGCTTACTCCCAACTTGGGGTCCACTTCTTGAAGGACAAGACTAACATAAGCAATGGATGATTGTTTCCATTGAGGTGAAAGATGAGGCATGGTTGTGGTGAAGTTGAGTAGAAGAGGACTTTAAATTCTAGAAGGCAAGCTTTTTTTTTTTTTTTTTTTTCATTTTTTTTATTCTTATGTTAATCCCCATACATTACAACATTAGTTTTAGATGAAGTGTTCCATGATTCATTGTTTGTGCATAACACCCAGTGCTCCATGCAGAATGTGCCCTCCTCAATACCCACCACCAGGCTAACCCATCCTCCCACCCCCCTCCCCTCTAGAACCCTGTTTGTTTTTCAGAGTCCATCGTCTCTCATGGTTCGTCTACCCCTCCTATTTCCCCCGCTTCATTCTTCCCCTCCCGCTACCTTCTTCTTCTTCTTTTTTTTTTCCTTAACATATATTGCATTATTTGTTTCAGAGGTACAGATCTGAGATTCAACAGTCTTGCACAATTCACAGCGCTTAACAGAGCACATACCCTCCCCAGTGTCTATCACCCAGTCCCCCCATCCCTCCCACCCCAACCCCCACTCCAACAACACTCAGTTTGTTTCCTGCGATTAAGAATTCCTCATATCAGTGAGATCATATGATACATGTCTTTCTCTGTTTGACTTATTTCACTCAACATAATACCCTCCAGTTCCATCCACGTCGTTGCAAATGGCAAGATCTCATTCCTTTTGATGGCTGCATAATATTCCATTGTGTATATATACCACATCTTCTTTATCCATTCATCTGTCGATGGACATCTTGGCTCTTTCCACAGTTTGGCTATTGTGGACATTGCTGCTATAAACATCGGGGTGCACGTACCCCTTCGGATCCCTACTTTTGTATCTTTGGGGTAAATACCCAGTAGTGCAATTGCTGGATCATATGGTAGCTCTATTTTCAACTTTTTGAGGAACCTCCATACAGTTTTCCAGAGTGGCTGCACCAGTTTGCATTCCCACCAACAGTGTAGGAGGGTTCCCCTTTCTCCGCATCCCCGCCAACATCTGTCGTTTCCTGACTTGTCCATTTTAGCCATTCTGACTGGTGTGAGGTGGTATCTCATGGAGGTTTTGATTTGGATTTCCCTGATGCCGAGCGATATTGAGCACTTTTTCATGTGTCTGTTGGCCATTTGGATGTCTTCTTTGGAAAAGAAGGCAAGCTTTTAAAACTTAAAAAGGCCTCTGCAATGACTGAATAACAACATCATGCTTAATACCTATGCGTTTTGGAGAGCACAGAAACTTTGACATTGTTTAAACTTCCTTAATTGTGTAATAGAGATGTAAGTTCAAGCTAACTGCCTTGGCATACTGAGAAGTATTATGTACATATGCCATACCACAATGTACATTTCTAGAAATTATGAATAGGGAGAATACTAACACAAAGTTTTTATATGAGATGTAATGCAATCTTCAAAGATTTGTTTTATTCTAAATACCAAAGATTAAGTATAGAATTTTTTTTTTTTTTTTTTTAGCTAAGTGATAGTCATTGTACACATTGTTCAGGAGTGAAGAAAGATGATAAAGGATACACTGTTAACCCCAGGTAGGCCACTATCATTGTGAGAGTTCTGAACAGTAGAGGTATGCTTCCATTTGCTATAGCTATTTCTTTTTCCCATAAAAAAAAAAAAAATCCTGTAAAGCTTTGATTTTATGCAGATGCAAATGCTAAAGTGGGACAGGAAAAAGCAGTCATTCATCAACACATAGATTTTGAGATTTAATTACTTTTTAAATATTTCCCATAATTATTCTTATGTTCCAGATGTCTAGTTTACCCTCTGCATACCCTGGAGATTTTTGCAACATTTATAGTAAATTGTAAAATTCTTGGATTAACTTAGAGTTTGAAGAGTTTGTGAATTCATTTTATTAGATGTATTTTTCTAATGACTTCCAGTTTTTAAATGATTGGCTAAGAATTTAGTGGCAAGAATTTAAAATTCTGGATTGACATCATTTGTGGGGGAAAATGAAAGCATGTTATTTGGTTATCAGAGATATATAAAGGCAGCAAGCTGAATCTCTTAGCTTGACAACTTAATGTCTATTTCTTAGCATACTTTTCATGAGAAGTGTGGTAATCTGTTAATTACCAATCCTTAGATTTAATATAAAGAAGCTCATCTAAGAAAAGACACATTAAAATAGGATGAAAAAATAGTAAATGTTCTATATGCAATCAGAATTTGTTTCTGTTATATAAAGAATGCCATTATAATAAAAATCAAAGAAATAGAAGCTCAAATTCGATGCTAACTAGATATTCCCATGGTGTATGTTTCCTCCAATTTGTACATGTTTCTGGTACAACTGTATGCCTCCCAGACTTTTTCCTTGAAGGTAAAGATAAGACCTATCAAAAAATATTTGACATTTCTGAAGGGAATTAGCAAAAATGTTACATGCTTTTCCAACATCTAATCTATTGGTATACTTAGAGCTACAGTTGCTTACTAGACACACTGGTGGCAGTTGCCTTGGTGGTGGTACTGTATTGAGCACTTAAAGAATTCTTCAAGATCCAGTAAAGCAAATAGCAATGGGACTATAACAGGAAAATGCTCACAAATGTGAATTTTAAATAAGATTATGGTAAAAGAGCATAAGCAAATGTCTTACCAAATATAGGAAAGGGGAAAAAAGACATGACAGCAAGAAAAGCCAAGCAGCCAGGAGCAGAGTGAACAAAGGTGAAAGGAGCATAACAGGAGAGAAAGCTGGAAAATTAATGAGCAGCCAGATGAGGTAGGGCCTTTTAGGTTATAATAAGGATTTTGGCTTTTCCTCAGTGATAAGAGAAGTCATTGGGAAATTTTGACCAGAAGATTAGTATCGGGTTCATATTTAAAGAACACTATTCTGGTTGCTATAGTGAAGATAAACAGAACAAACCAGTTAGAAGGAGGATTGTTGGTGGTTTTGACCAAACTAGTGATGGTGGTCAAATTAGAAGTGATGGAATTTGAATAGAGGTATACCCTGTTTTTTGAAAGTTTTCATTAAGCCACTTCACTTTTACAAAACATCTATATTAGTACCTGTTTTTTGCTAACCAAAAGAAATTCAGAGGATTTTTGCTTTCAGGAAAAAAGACGAAAAGCAAAAATAGCATTCAATAATTGTTTTGCAGCAAACTCCCAGGAGCAAGAGTGGCATCACCAAGCTCCTTCCCCAGGAATTACACTCTGCATCTCAGCACCAATTTGCCATAGCTTTGAACTGTGTCTGTGAGCATCTGTGCTTTATCTCGATTTATTTTGTGTATTCCTTGGCAAGATGTATCCTAAGGTATCAGAAAAGCCTAAAAGAAGTCATTTTCGGGGTCTGGAAACACTAAAAAAATTTCCATATAAATTAATGATAATTGCTTCTTGCTTTATACCATCATTTTGGCTTATGAAAAATTTCATGCCAATGCTTTAGTTGTGGATAGCAGTGGAGACCCATGTATTAAGGGTACAATAGATAGACTTTCTGACTTACCAGAGTGAGCTTTGAAATTTAGAGAGGACTTGAACTTGGTACCAGTGTTTTGGCCTAAGCAACTAAAATAGAGTTACTATTAACTGAGTTGGGAAAGACAGAACAGCTCAATTTTGGATACACCAAGTCTGAGACCTTTACTGGACATCCAACTGGATGTTGAATGAGCAATTGGATACCTGGTTCTAGAATTAAACAGTGATATAAAGGCAGGAATAATCAGCAAAGGGTGTTTTAAAACATGAGACTAGATGAATTTATAGAGAGAAAAGGTACAGGGACTGAGACCTGGGACAACCCAACATTTAGAGGTCTGGAGAAACCAACAAAAAGAGACTAAGAAAAATGTTCAGAAATGTAGGAGGAAATCCAGTGATTTTTCTGAAAGACAAAAAAGGAAAGTATTTTATGCAGAAAATGATCACCAATGCCAAACATTGTTACGAGGTCAAATAAGATAAGGTCTGAGAGATAACTGCTAGATTTGAAACATAAATGTTATTGGGGAACATAAAAGGGGCCACAAATCTTTTTTTTTAAAGGAAATTCCCATTATTAAAACATCATTGTCTTAAGTTTTCATTTAATGATTAACTGCAAAAAGAACATAGGGGCTTACCCAATAGAAAAATAAAGGGCAAAATCAAAACTTTTGGCCTTTTATGTAATACTTATTCATGATTAAAATAAAAAATAAAATATAGAAAAGTAGAATAAAAAGAGAAAATATTATTAATAATTTCCTGTCTGGATATATAAGTCTTTAAAATTTATTTTATATCCTCATGGAAACAATTTCAGAATTCCTCTATTTTGGCAAAACTAACACCTGGAAATGATGTTTTCCTTTTTTGTCTTTAATTATTTTACTGTGATGCGGAAGGCATTTTACCTATTACATTGGGTAATTCAAAGGCTTCCTGGAATCCTATTTGTCACCAAGTATAAAAGGTCATCGTGAATGTCATTTGCTGATATTAAACACAGCAACATGAACCATTGAAGAGAATAATCTGCTATTTAATTAGAGTAGGAGGATCTCTGGAACTGTCAGCCAGCTGTCTGCTTCTAACTGTAATGTTAAGAAGAAACTGACTTAGAAGTATATGGACAATGTTAGAAATACCTAAGTAACATTTAATAATCTAAAATTTAGAGATATTCAAAGTTTAAGGTCAATTTTCAGGAGTGTCATACATACACACAAAAACACCTTGAATTCTACATTCATTTTGGCCTCTTAAAAACAGAAAAAGCTTAACATTTTATTGCCCTCATTGTCTCCATCAGAGTGAAATTGAAATAATTACCCTTACAATGCCTTTTATTCTGTGACCTTCAAAGTCAAAGCCACAGTCATACATAGCTGATTTTTTTTTCCTAAATTACCTGACTAATTGCTTAACACTATGCTTCACTTAGGGAAGATAAAATAGGCTGAGAGATATGAAAATTAGAAAAATTTTCCTCACAGGTAACCCTAGAATTGAGATATCAATATAAAGAGGTTTTATGGTCTCAAAAGATTTTGAAGGATTTCTTTGGTCTTGATTTGTAGACAGTCACTAGCTTGATTCATAAATGATGGCAAAGTTCACATCCTATTCCATCTCACCGAACATTTTTAAAGAGGAGATTTGATAAAACTAAGGAAAATGCAAAATTAATAGCAATGTATTTTAATCAAATGGAAATAATTTCTGAAGATGACATAGTACATTTTAAGGTTTGCTTTAAGACCTAGAAAGCATTTAAAACAGACTTTTCTTGAGTTGCTTCCTTTTGGAAGTTTTTAAGTTATATACAGATTCAATGCCAGATCTTTTAAAATAATCTATTGCCATGTGGTTTATAATGTGGTAGCTGAAAGTGGCAAAGATGTGCTACTCCATCTCATTTTTTCTCCAGCTCTGGAAAAAGGATGACGTGTTAACTAAAACTAAACACTTACATACATACTTATACACAATCTCATGATATAGTTCATGAATGGACAGATAGGTAGATACTCATCAATATTATGGATTATATTTTGTTGAACAAAAACACTGTTCCCCAAAAATAGATTTATTTGCCTAACTTCTACGGTGTCTGAAAGTTTTATCATTAGTGGAATATTCAGCTGCTCACATTGGTCATTAGCTCTAAAGCACAAATAAAATTTTTAGTTTGGCTATCTAGTCTGGATTGGGCTTTGGTATAATGAAATGGGAGTCAGGTAGGGTTTATTTCAGAGATAAAGAAATAAAAATTGCTATTCATTTTGTTAGTCTGCCAAATCAAGGCCCTCTGTTGAAATTGGAAAAACCTCTCTAATGGACAATATACTAGAGGTACACAGTCTCTCACTGGTTAAGTACACTAGCTATAATGCATTAATGTATATTAAAAAGAAAAAAACAGCCACAATCACAGCAGGCATATACACTCATATTCTTTTTTTCTTTTTTAAGATTTTTATTTACTGATAGAGAGAGAGAATGATAGAGAGCATGAGAGGGAGGAGGGTCAGAGGGAGAAGCAGACTCCCTGCTGCGCAGGGATCCTGATGCGGGACTCTATCCTGGGACTCCAGGATCATGACCTGAGCCGAAGGCAGTGACCTAACCAACTGAGCCACCCAGGCACCCCCTATACACTCATTTTCTTGCTATAGGACTGTAGTAACTTTCTTATACCCTTTTTTTTTTTTTTGGTGAACACTTATTCAGACATAATTCATATACCATATATTCCGCCACTTAAATTACACAATCCAGTGATTTTGAATATATTCATGAAGTTGTGCAACCATCACCATAATCAATTTTAGAATCCCAAAAGACAACTCATACTTATTAGGGGTGACTCCCCATTTACCACCAACCTCTCCAACTCCCTGGCAATCACCAGTTTACTTTCTGTCTCTATGAATTTGCCTATTTTAGGTACTTCATACAAATGGAATCATTTATATGTTTCCACTTCTTGGCTATTACAAATAATGCTGCTATGAACATGGGTTTGCAAATAGCTCTCAGGACCCAGCTTTCAATTCTTTTGGCTATAGACTCAAAGTGAAATTGCTGAATCATGTGGTAATTCCACATTTAAATTTTTAAGAAACTGCCACACTGTTTTCCATAGAGACTACACAATTTTATACTCCTACTAACAGTGCCTAAGGGTTCCAATTTCTCCACATCCTCCCCACCACTTATTTCATGTTTTGTTTTGTTTTTTTCTTCTTTATTTGGTAGGAGCCATCTCAGTGGTGAATCTTACTGTGGTTTTGATTTGCACTTCTCTAATAATTAGTGATGTTGTATACCTCTTCATATGCTTGTTGGTCCTACACTCTTTTTGATAATATAGTCTGGAGGGAACTTGATTATCTGGATATTCTGCAGGCCATCTCTGTGGTCCCACTATACCGATGCCATCATATTGATTGGAACAGAAGTTGTAGTTCTCAGAATGCCCCAATAAAGACACTTTCACACCAGATGGTAGTTATAAAGCCTCCAAAAATTCAGGGACATGCCATATCACTTAAGTTTTTAATTGTGTTCATATGCTAAGACCTCTCTAAAGTAAAGAATATGTTGTTATACCTTGTGCTTCCTAAACACTAAGAGACACATCACTTGTAGGCCTTTTCATATTTTGGAGATAGTACATACCAGATTTGAGAATATCGCAGAAAATCATTTGTTGGTGTGTTGGAAGAACCACAACTTTGAAAGTGGCCCAGAGTATAAGAGGGAGCTCTGTAAGAGACTTGAGCTATACCGGTGGGCCTTACTTCTTGGGGCATGCAACCCAACAGATTCCATGGTGTTGTAGGTATCTGTGGTACATAAGGACTTTCTCTGAATTTTTGAAGCCCAATTAGAGGAGTTACAGCAGAATAGAACCCTAAAGGCTCTGGAATAATGCTATGTCATATTCCTCAGATAAAGATTTACCACCTGAAAAGCAACTTCTGCTATGGTGTTGGCCCCTAAGTAGATACGGACACCTAACATGGTATATCAAATGATTATATAGTCAGAAAGGGTCTAACAAGTCATAAATTCAGGTAAGAATATCAGAAAGTATGGTATTATAGAAGTGGTTTATTCAGGATTGGGCCTGAACTAGCCTAGAGAACGTAAGTATCAAAGAGGTTGTTATGGAGTCCCAAGTCACCTACTATTATTGGAGTTTCTCCATCAACACATGCTGATAACCCTGTGGAGTATTATCTACACCCAAGTGATGGAGTTGGAATAAAAATCTCGGCCTGGTTTGTGGTTGGGATGGCTTGAGGGCTGAAAATAAACTGCTGCTACACTCCAGCTTTGCCTAGAGATGGTCCTGAAAAAGCATGGAGGTAAACCTTTCTAATCAACAGGGCTTTGACCAGTTTGTGAGGTCATAACCTGGAATGAGAGGAAAAGTATCCTGAGTTATAAATGTTCCTGGACTTCTGGGCATTTGAAAGAGATTGACTGGTAGGTCAGGAATTTGGAAGCAGCAAGAATGGAAGATTGAAGGCAAAGAAGTTTGGAAGTATATGTGGTGGTAGTGGACAAAAAGTATGCAGATCATTTATTTCTCAAATCAATGACTACCTATATGCTGCTCTATGGAAAGACACCTGTATCTCAGTTTTAGAACTTCCAGGTATAAATTGAAATCGGGTTTGTAAAGCTGTAGACCAGGCTCTTTTCTGAGTTGTATACAAAGTAATGGCTTTAACTCTCTCCTTTGATGTGTTAAAAATACATAGAAATGCTCTCTTATGTCTATGCATATGGGGAGCAATATATCTCTCTCAATATGAAACCTTTAGATATAAATCTAACAAAACATAATTAACAAATCTAAAAAATAATGTAACAGAACTTGTATCCTGAGAATACAAAATGCTGATGAAAGTTATCAGAACAAAATAAAAGGAGAGACCTATTATGCTTATGGACTGGTAAACTTAGCATAGTATAAATTTCAATTACACAAAATGATACATAAGTTTAATGTGATTCCTATCAGAACCCTTGCAGAATTTTTTTTATGAATATAAAGTTTTTCTAGAATTTATATGGAAAAGCATTGGAATTGTAATGGCTAAAAGAATTGTGAAAAAGAAGAATAGGAGGAATGACTCTATCCAATATTAAGGCTCAATATAAAGATACAGTAATCAAGATTGTGTGATATTAGCAGATAGACACATGAAATAATCCACTTCTAGACTCACC
This sequence comes from Mirounga angustirostris, assembly GCF_029215605.1. Taxonomy (NCBI): domain Eukaryota; kingdom Metazoa; phylum Chordata; class Mammalia; order Carnivora; family Phocidae; genus Mirounga; species Mirounga angustirostris. The sequence goes on along the minus strand of NW_026991709.1, from coordinate 49,572,414 downwards.
CAAGTGTGGAAAATATAAAAGGTACAAAATAAATTCAGTGGAGAAAGGATAGGTTTCCACCAGGGGTAGGACAATTGGATACCATAGGCGCGCGCATGCACACACACACACACACATACACACACAGAAGTCCACAGATAAATGTAGAATCTCTGAGTTCTCACAGTGCAGTGTGCCCCCAAGACAGAAGTGCTATTTCTTTCATTAATTTCTTATAGTTTTTAGAGTACAGATCTTTCACCTCTTGGTTAAATTTATTCCTAGGTATTTTATTCTTTCAATGCAACTGAAATGAGACTGTTTTCTTAATTTCTGTTTCTATTACTGTGTTATTAGTGTGTAGAAATGCAACAGATTTCTGTATATCGATTTTTGTATCCTGCAACTTTACTGAATTCATTTATTACTAATAACAGTTTTTTGTTGGAACCTTTCTGGTTTTCTGTATGTAGTATTATGTCATTTGCAAATAGTGACACTTTTATCTCTTTCTTTCCATTATGCATGCCTTTTATTTTTTATTGTCTAATTACACTGCCAAGGATTTCCAACACTATGTTGAGTAAAATTTGCAAGAATGGGTGTCCTTTTCTTGTTCCTAATCATAGAGTAAAAACTTTCAGCTTTTTACGATTGAGTATAATGTTAGCTGTGGGCTTGTCATATATGACCTTTTTGACTTTGAGGTACATTCCCTCTATACCCACTTTGTTGAGAGCTTTTATCAAACATGGATGTTGAATTTTGTCAGTGCTTTTGTATGAATCTTTGAGATGAACATATGATTTTTATCCTTTATTTTGTTAAAATGGTATATCACATTGATTCCTTTATGCATATTGAACTATCCTTGCAACCCTGGAATAAATCCCACTTGATCATCGTATATGATCCTTTTAATGTATGTTGAATTTGGTGTGATATTTGGTTAAGGTTTTTTTAATTTATGTTCCTCAGGGATATTGGCCTGTAATTTTCTTTACTTGTGGGGTGTCCTCACCTAGTTTTGGTATCAGGGTAATGCTTGACTTGTAAAATGAGTTTGAAGGGTTCCCTCCTCTTCTGCTTTTTAAAAGAGTTTGAAAAAGATTAGTATTCTTCAAATATTTGGTAGAATCTACAGTGAAGCCATCCAGTGATGGGCTTTTGTTTGTTGGGAGGTTTTTGATAACTGATTCAATCTCCTTACTTGTAATTGGTCTATGCAAATTTTCTTCATGATTCAGTCTTGGAGGTTGTTTGTTTCTAGGGATTTATACATTTTTTCTAGATAGTACAGCCCATGGGTCAAAGAAAAGAAAACACTTTAAAGAAAAAAAGTATGTTAGCTAAATTAAAATGAAAATGCAACATAACAAATTTGTAGTGTGAATCTGAAGCACTGATTATAGAAAATTTCATGGAATCAAACACTTACATTAGAAAAAAATCTAAAATCAATAATCTGAGCTTCACCGTAAGCAACTAGAGATGGGAGACTGAATTAAATTAAAAGGAAGCAGGAGGAAGAAAATTATAAAAATCAGAGCACAAATTAATAAAAATTAAAATTAATAGAAACGGAGAAACCAAAAGCTGATTCTTTGAAAAATAAATATATAATTGATAAATTTCCAGCCTGACTGACCAAGCACAAAAGAAAGATAAAAGAAATTGCTAATTTCTGGAATGAAAGAGGGGACATTGCCACTGATTCACAGATATTAAAAATACAATAAGAGAATATTACTAAAAAAAATAAAACGTCTATGACCAAAATTGGAAATTTTATTATTTTTTTATTTATTTATTTTTAAAGATATTATTTATTTATTTGACAGAGAGAGAGAGCGAGAGAGGGAAAACAAGCAGGGGGAGTGGGAGAGGGAGAAGCAGGCTTCCCGCGGAGCAGGGAGCCCAATTGGGGCTCCTTCCCAGGACCCTGGGATCATGACCTGAGCTGAAGGCAGACACTTAATGACTAAGCCACCCAGGTGCCCCCAAAATTGGAAATTTTAGATGAAATAGACCAATTAATTAAAAGATAAAAACTACAAAAGTCAATCAAGAACAAATAAATAATATAAATGATTTATCTATTAATGAAATTATATATTTAAAAGTTTGAAAAAAGAAAATTCCAGCCACAGATAGTTTCACTAATTCTATCAAACACTTAAGGAAGAAATAATACTAATTCTATACAATGTCTTCTAGAATAAAAAAGACAATGAGGCCCTTCCCAACTTATTTTATGAGGCCCAGATTTACTCTAGTACCAAAACATGACAAAGACTGCAGGAAACAAATTTAGAGTTTAATACTGTCATGAATATCAACACAAAAATTCTTAAAATTAACAATTTGAATTCAGCAACCTATAAAGAGATCAAGTGTAGTTTATTTCAGGAATGGAAGTCTCCTGAAACATTTTATTATCAATGTAAATCACCAAGTAACAGACAAAAGGAGGGGAAAAAACCCACATGAACTGTTAAATAATACAAAAGCCATGATTAGTCAAAATTAAGTTATCTCGTATTGGAGAAGACTAAGGAGGCATTGCAACTACATGCAATGTGGAATCCTAAATTGGATCTGAAACAGAAAAATATAATGGTGGGAAACTTATAGAATCCAAATAAAGTCCTTAATTAATAAAACTGTTATATTAATTTTTTGTTTTGATAACTGTCCTCTAGTTATGTAAGATAGCAGTATTAGAGGAGGCTGGTTGGAGGATATACTGGGTCTTTTGTATTATGGTTGCAATCTTTTTTAAGCGTAAATTTTTTCAAAGTAAATTTAAAAAAAAAAAGAAGTAATAAATAGTATACCAGAAAACAATAATTATGAGACATTGGAATAGCTATATTAATATCACATAAAATAGATTTAAAGACAAGAAATGTTATAGATAAATAGGAATTTAATGTATGATTAAATGGTTAATACAGTAAAGAGTTAAAACAATTCTGATTTATTAAGCCTCTAATAACAGATCTTCAAAATACATAAGTACACTGACAGACTGAAGAGGAATAAAAAGACAAAAGAGATAGGTAAAACCACTATTAGAGTTAGATATTTTAACACTCCTTTCTCAATTATTTTTTATTTTTTTATTATTATGTTATGTTAATCACCATACATTACATCATTAGTTTTTGATGTAGTGTTCCATGATTCCCTGTTTGTGTATAACACCCAGTGCCCCATGCAGAACTTGCCCTCTTTAATACCCATCACCAAGCTAAACATCCTCCACCCCCCTCCCCTCTAGAACCTCAGTTTGTTTTTCAGAGTCCATTGTCTCTCATGGTTCATCTCCCACTCCGATTTCCCTCCCTTCATTCTTCTCCTCCTGCTATCTTCTTCTTCTTCTTCTTCTTCTTCTTCTTTTTTTTTTTTTTTAACATATACTGTATTATTTGTTTCAGAGGTACAGGTCTGTGATTCACCAGTCTTGCAAAATTCACAGTGCTCACCATAGCACATACCCTCCCCAATGTCTATCACCCAGCCACCCCATCTCTCCCACCCCACCCCCCACTCCAGCAACCCTCAGTTTGTTTCCTGAGATTAAGAATTCCTCATATCAGTGAGGTCATATGATACACGTCTTTCTCTGATTGACTTATTTCGCTCAGCATAACACTCTCCAGGTCCATCCATGTCATTGCAAATGGCAAGATTTCATTCTTTTGATGGCTGCATAATATTCCATTATATATATATATACAACATCTTCTTTATCCACTCATCTGTCGATGGATATCTTGGCTTTCTCCACAGTTTGGCTATTGTGGAGATTGTTGCTATAAACTTCGGGGTGCACATACCCCTTCAGATCCCTACATTTGTATCTTTGGGGTAAATACCCAGTAGTGCAATTGCTGGATCGTATGATATCTCTATTTTCAACTTTTTGAAGAACCTCTATACTGTTTTCCAGAGTGGCTGCACCAGCTTGCATTCCCACCAACAGTGTAGGAGGGTGCCCCTTTCTCCACATCCCTGCCAACATCTGTCATTTCCTGACTTGTTAATTTTAGCCATTCTGACTGGTGTGAGGTGGTATCTCATTGAGGTTTTGATTTGGATTTCCCTGATGCCGAGCGATGTTGAGCACTTTTTCATGTGTCTGTTGGCCATTTGGATGTCTTCTTTGGAAAAATGTCTGTTCATGTCTTCTGCCCATTTCTTGATTGGATCATTTGTTCTTTGGGTGTTGAGTTTAAGTTCTTTATAGATTTTGGATAGTAACCCTTTATCTGGTATGTCATTGGCAAATATCTTCTCCCATTCCATTGGTTGTCTTTTGGTTTTGTTGACTGTTTCTTTTGCTGTGCAAAAGCTTTTTATCTTGATGAAGTCCCAATAGTTCATTTTTGCCCTTGCTCCCGTTGCCTTTGGCGATGTTTCTAGGAAGAAGTTGCTGTGGCTGAGGTCAAAGAGGTTGCTGCCTGTGTTCTCCTTTAGGATTTTGATGGACTCCTGTCTCACATTGAGGTCTTTCAACCATTTGGAGTCTGTTTTTGTGTGTGGTGTAAGGAAATGGTCCAGTTTCATCCTTCTGCATGTGGCTATCCAATTTTCCCAACACCATTTGTTGAAGAGACTGTCTTATTTCCATTGGACATTCTTTCCTGCTTTGTCAAAGATTAGTTGACCATAGAGTTGAGGGTCCATTTCTGGGCTCTCTATTCTGTTCCATTGATCTATGTGTCTGTTTTTGTGCCAGTACCATACTGTCTTGATGATGACAGCTTTGTAATAAAGCTTGAAGTCCAGAATTGTGATGGCGCCAGCTTTGCTTTTTTTTTTTCAACATTCTCTGGCTATTCGAGGTCTTTTCTGGTTCCATATAAATTTTAGGATTATTTGTTCCATTTCTTTGAAAAAAGGTGATGGTATTTTGATAGGGATTGCATTGAATGTGTAGATTGCTCTAGGTAGCATTGACATCTTCACAATATTTGTTCTTCCAATCCATGAGCATGGAACGTTTTTCCATTTCTTTGTGTCTTCCTCAATTTCTCTCATGAATATTTTATAGTTCTCTGAGTACAGATTCTTTGCCTTTTTGGTTAGATTTATTCCTAGGTATCTTATGGTTTTGGGTGCAATTGTAAAGGGGATCGACTCCTTAATTTCTCTTTCTTCTGTCTTGTTGTTGGTGTATAGGAATGCCACTGATTTCTGTGCATTGATTTTCTATCCTGCCACTTTACTGAATTCCTGTATGAGTTCTAGCAGTTTTGGGGTGGAGTCTTTTGGGTTTTCCACATAAAATATCATATCATCTGCAAAGAGTGAGAGTTTGACTTCTTTGCCAATTTGGATGCCTTTGATTTCTTTTTGTTGTCTGATTGCTGTGGCTAGGACTTCCAGTACTAGGTTGAATAGCAGTGGTGATAGTGGACATCCCTGCCGTGTTCCTGACCTTAGGGGGAAAGTTCTCAGTTTTTCCCCATTGAGAATGATATTCACTTTGGATTTTTCATAGATGGCTTTTATGATACAGAGGTATGTACCCTTTAACCCTACACTCTGAAGAGTTTTGATCAAGAAAGGATGCTGTACTTTGTCAAATATTTTTTTCTGCATCTATTGAGAGGATCATATGGTTCTTGTTCTTTCTTTTATTAATGTATTGTATCACATTGATTGATTTGCGGATGTTGAACCAACCTTGCAGCCCAGGGATAAATCCCACTTGGTCGTGGTGAATAATCCTTTTTAATGTACTGTTGGAGCCTTTTGGCTAGTATTTTGGTGAGAATTTTTGCATCCATGTTCATCAAGGATATTGGTCTGTAATTCTTCTTTTTGATGGGGTCTTTGGTTTTGGGATCAAGGTAATGGTGGCCTCATAAAATGAGTTTGGAAGTTCCTTCCATTTCTATTTTTTGGAACAGTTTCAAAAGAATAGGTACTAATTCTTCTTGAAATGTTTGGTAGAATTCCCCTGGGAAGCCATCTGGCCCTGGGGTTTTGTTTTTTGGAGATTTTTGATGACTGCTTCAATTTCCTTAGTGGTTATAGGTCTGTCCATGTTTTCTATTTCTTCCTGGTTCAGTTTTGGTGGTTGATACATCTCTAGGAATGCATCCATTTCTTCCACATTATCTAATTTGCTGGCATAGAGTTGCTCATAATATGTTCTTATAATTGTTTGTATTTCTTTAGTGTTGGTTGTGATCTCTCCTCTTTCATTCATGATTTTGTTGATATGGGTCATTTCTCTTTTGTTTTTGATAAGCCTGGCCAGGGGTTTATCAATCTTGTTTTCTTTCAAAGAACCAGCTCCTAGTTTCGTTGATCTGTTCTACTGTTCTTTTGGTTTCTATTTCATTGATTTCTCCTCTGATCTTTATTATTTCTCTTCTCCTACTGGGTTTAGGCTTTATTTGCTATTCTTTCTCCAGCTCCTTTAGGTGTATGGTTAGGTTATGCATTTGAGACCTTTCTTGTTTCTTGAGAAAGGCTTGTATTGCTATATACTTTCCTCTTAGGACTGCCTTTGCTGTATCCCAAAGATTTTGAACAGTTGTGTTTTCATTTTCATCGGTTTCCATGAATTTTTTTAATTCTTCTTCAATTTCCTAGTTGACCCATTCATTCTTTAGTAGGATGCTCTTTAGCCTCCATGTATTTGAGTTCTTTCCGACTTTCCTCTTGTGATTTAGTTCTAGTTTCAAAGCATTGTGGTCTGAAAATATGCAGGGAATAATCCCAATCTTTTGGTACTGGTTGAGACCTGATTTGTGACCTAGGATGTGATCTATTCTGCAGAATGTTCCATGGGCACTAGAGAAGAATGTGTATTCCGTTGCTTTGGGATGGAATGTTCTGAATAGATCTGTGAAGTCCATTTGGTCCAGTGTATCATTTGAAGTCTTTATTTCCTTGTTGATCTTTGGCTTGGATGACCTGTCCATTTCCGTGAGGGAGTGTTAAAGTCCCCCACTATTACTGTATTGTTGTCGATGTGTTTCTTTGTTTTGTTATTAATTGGCTTATATAATTGGCTGCTCCCATGGTAGGGGCATAGATATTTACAATTGTTAGATCTTCTTGTTGGATAGACCCTTTAAGTAGGATATAGTGTCCTTCCTCATCTCTTATTACAGTCTTTGGTTTAAACTCTAATTTGTCTGATATAAGGATTGTCACCCCAGCTTTCTTTTAGCATCCATTAGCATGGTAAATTGTTTTCCACACCTTCACTTTCAATCTGGAGGTGTCTGGGTCTAAAATGAGTTTCTTTCAGACAGCATATCAATGGCTCTTGTTTTTTTTTATCCAATCTGATAGCCTGTGTCTTTTGATTGGGGCATTTAGACCCTTTACATTCAGGGTAACTATTGAAAGATATGAATTTAGTGCCATTGCATTGCCTGTAAGGTGACTGTTACTGTATATTGTCTGTGTTCCTTTCTGGTCTATGTTGCTTTTAGGGTCTCTCTTTGCTTAGAGGACCCCTTTCAATATTTCTTTTAGGGCTTGTTTCATGTTTGTGACTTCCTTTAGTTTTTGTTTGTCCTGGAAGCTTTTTATCTTTCCTCTATTTTCAATGACAGCCTAGCTGGATATAGTATTCTTGGCTGCATATTTTTCTCATTTAGTGCTCTGAATATATCCTGCCAGTCCTTTCTGGCCTGCCAGGTCTCTGTGGATAGGTCTGTTGCCAATCTAATGTTTATACCATTGTAGGTTACATATCTCTTCTCCCAAGTTGCTCTCAGGATTTTCTCTTTGTCCTGAGACTCATAAGTTTTACTATTAGATGTCAGCGTGTTGACCTATTTTTATTGATTTTGAGGGGGGTTCTCTGTGCCTCCTGGATTTTGATGCCTGTTTCCTTCCCCAAATTAGGGAAGTTCTCTGCTATAATTTGCTCCAATATACCTTCTGCCCCCCTCTCTCTTTCTTCTTCTTCTGGGATCCCAATTATTCTAATGTTGTTTTGTCTTATGGTATTACTTATCTCTCAAATTCTGCCCTTGTGATCCAGTAGTTGTTTATCTCTCTTTTTCTCAGCTTCTTTATTCTCCATCATTTGGTCTTCTATATCACTGATTCTCTCTTCTGCCTCATTTATTCTGGCAGTTAGAGCCTCCATTTTTTATTGCACCTCTAATAGCCTTTTTGATTTCAACTTGGTTAGATTTTAGTTCTTTTATTTCTCCAGAAAGGGTTTCTCTAATCACTTCCTTGCTTTTTTCAAGCCCAGCTAGTATCTTTAAAATCATCATTCTGAACTCTAGTTCTGACATCGTACTAATGTCCATATTGATTAGGTTCCTGGCAGTCGGTACTGCCTCTAGTTCTTTTTGTTGAGGTGTTTTTTTCCATCTTGTCATTTTGTCCAGAGGAGAATAGATGAATGAGAGAATAAAATGCTAACAGGGTAACAATGACCCAGAAAATATACACTAAACAAGTCAGAAAGCCCTGAAACCAGGGGAAAAGAAAGGGAAAGAAAGAAAAAGATTAAAAAAAAAAAAAAAAGATAAAAACAAGACAAAAAAAACAGAATGTGATCAAATATGATCAGGCTGGTGCATATATCAGTACCATACACTAGATTTGGGGCATATTTTGGTCTGTTAGAAGAAAGTGCCTCCCAAAATTTTAAAGAAAGAAAAATTTATATATGTACAAAAATAAGGGTTAATATGATGAATAGATGGGATATGACTGTAAAGATGAAAATTATAAAAGGTTTTATAAAAGAAATTGATAAGTCAGTTGAAAAAAGAAGAGGGTTAAGAAGAAAAAGGAAAAATTGTGATCAGGCAGGAGACTAGAACAAACCCATACACTAGAGATTTAGGGTATATTTTGATCTGCTAGAAGAAACTGTATCTCAAAATTTTAAAGAGAGAACAACTTATATGTATATACCAAAAATAAGGGTAACTACTACAAAGGGATAGAATATGACTAAAAATGAAAAATAAAAAATATTTTTTTTAAAAAAGGGATTGATAAGATGATGGTTGAAAAAGGGAAAAAGAAAAATTCAGAAAAAAAGACAGTTAAAAAATATTAACTTTGAAAGACTAACGAATCATGGTTAAAAAAGCTATTGGTTCTATGTGCAGTATTCCCCTAGCACTGGAGTTCTGCCATTCTCATTGATTAGTAAACTTGGCCTTGGCTGGCTGTTCTTGCTGATCTTCTAGGGGAGGGGCCTGTCACCGTGGTTCCCAAATGTCTTTGCCAGAGGCAGAATTGCCCCGCCCTTGCCATGGGCCGGGCTAAGTAATCTGCTTGGGTTTGCTCTCAGGAGTTTTTGTTCCCTGCAAGCTTTCTGTACAGCTTTGGAGGATGACAGTGAACATGGTGGCCTCCCAATCTCTGCCCCAGAGGAGCCAGGAACTCGGGGCCCCACTCCTCAGTGCACCCCCAGAGAAAAGCAATCACTCTCCTCTCCCTGGTCTCTGGCCGCACTCCGTGCTCACCCGTCCTGTGACCGAGCGTTTCTATCTCTGGCACCCGACACAGTGTGGAATCTCCAAACCCAGCAGATCCCTGTGGTGGACTCCCATGCCACTCCTCCTGGGGGAGGATGGGGAGTCTCCCCAGATCTGCCACTTGGTGGGTCCCTGCTGGAAGAACAATGGCCCAACTGTGCCATCACGGTTTATGGCAACCCCGAGCTAAAAGCCCACAACTCGGCTCCATCTCTGCAGGCAGCTTCCCTGCTCTGATACCTGAGAGCTCTGCCACACTCGGACACCCCCGGTGTTTCTGTGACCCCAAGGGTCCTGAGACCACACTGGCCCAGAGAGGGTTCCACCCCCTGCTTAGCCACTGGATCAATGTCCCTCAGTGGGGCAGACTTCTAAAAGTTCTGATTTTGTGCTCCACAGCTCTATCACTTACCAGAAGCGGCCGACAGAGGCCCCCTCCCCCGCTGTCTATCCTCCCAAATATCACCTTGGATTCACTTCTCTGCACATCCTACCTTCCAGAAAGTGGTCGCTTTTCTGTTCAGAGAGTTGTTGCTCTTCTTTTCTTTGATCTCCTGTTGAGTTCGTAGGTGTTCAGAATGGTTTGATCCCTATCCAGCTGAATTCCTGGGACCAGAGGAAATCAAGGTCTCCTACTCCTCCACCATCTTGCTCCTCTCAATTATTGATAGGACACAAAATTCAGTAAGAGTGTAGAATACTTGAACAACCATCAAACCAGAGGACTGCATTTATATTTATATATTTATAACTAATTTGACCCAACAACAGAGGATACATTCTTCTTAAGGCATGTGAAACAGTCACAAAGATAGCCTATATGCCTGGCCATAATACATTCCTTAACAAATTTAAAATGATTTAGCTTATATAAATCATGTTCCATAAATATAATGTAAATTGCTAGAAATTAGTAAATGAAAGATATTTGTGAAAAATCAACTATTTGAAAATTAAACCCCCACATACACACTAATTACCCAAGGGTCAAAGAAGATTTTATAGAAGAATTTAGAAGATATTTTGAATGGAATGGATATAAAAACATATAAAAGTTTATTAAATTCTTCTAATACAATGTTTAAAAGGAAATTTATTAAGTTTATTTGCTTATATTATTAAAGAAAAAATACCAAATTAGTGAAGTTGTTTATCTCAGGAAATTTTAAATGATAAAAAGAAAATCCCAAAGAAGTAGAATAAAAGAAAGAATACAGATATAGAAGCAGAAATCAATGGACTGGAATATAAACATTAGAGAAAATCCAAGGCAACCAAAAGCTGATGTTTTGAAAGACTGATAAAACTGATAAATCTATAATTACCTTTCTGAACAGCTTTATGCCTATCTGAACAGTTTTATGCCCACTTTAGATGCAATGGACGAATAACTCAAATTACTAAAATTGAACCTAACAAGATTGAAGTGAAAATATCTCTAATATATAAATGAATTTGTTATTAAACCCTTCTCCAAAAGAGAACTCCAGGCTTAGGTGACTCCAGAGAGCTTGTAACTATAGATCTCAGGGTTGTGATTTTGAGCCCCATGTTAGGTGTAGAGATTACTTAAATAAATAATTAAAAAATAAAAAAACAAAAACATTAACCTCAAATATATCATAGATTGAAATATAAAACTTAAAATGATAAGAAAATATAAGAGAAATCCTTATGGCCAAGAGTTAGGCAAAGACATCTTAATAAAACACTGAAACACAAATTATAAAAGAATAAATGGATAAATTGGACTTTATCAAAATTGGAATGTTCAGCTTTTCAAAATATACTGTAGAAAATAAAAAATGAAAATATAAGCAGCAAACTGTAAAGAATATTTGTATAAATATATACATATATGTATACACACATATATGAAAGCAGGATATGAAAGAAAAAAGGTCTTTGACATTATTATTCAGCTCCTCTCAGAATAAATTTTGTCCACATCAAGGATACTTAGGACTCAAAACTTTTCTTTAGGACTCATAATTTCCAGGATTAGAGAGTTATTCTTCATTTCAAGTTCATGATTAATCTGCCTATTTAATTTCTATCCATTGTATTAACTGTAACATCCATTAATTAATTAAGTAATATGGAACTCTGGATTCCTAAATCTTATAGATAAAAACAAAATATGTCTGAAGGAGAGTAAGTTTTTTTCATGGCCCATATACTTTAACTAATTTTTTAAGATATGAGTCTGAACAATTTTTCCTTAATATCAAGAGGATATTTTTGATTATTTGAATTTAATATTTATAGTCAAGATTGTCATAGCTTGTGATATTTTTTAGAAAAGATTGTTATAGTCCTATTTTATTTTTTTTTAAATATTTTATTTATTTATTTGATAGAGAGCGAGAGAAGGAACACAAGCAGGGAAGTGGGAGAGGGAGAAGCAGACTTCCTGCTGAGTGGGGAGCCCAATGTGGGGCTTGATCACAGGACCCTGGGATCATGACCTGAACTGAAGGCAGACGCTTAATGACTGAGCCACCCAGGCTCCCCTGTTATAGTCCTATTTTAAAAGTACATGTTGCCAAAAAATTATGGTTAGTCAATGAGGAAAATAACACCTAATGCAGAAACTAAATTTGATAATTCAGAGAAATTTTACTAATAGACCTTATGAAGCAGTGGACTATTAAACTGCATTGGATAAGTGGTTTGTAGTGGGCATTTCCTGCTAAGTAGTTAAAGTTACAAATGCAAAGTTTTAGAATTTTATATGAAAACAGAAATGTTATTACTTTCTAATTCCAAAGAACAGGTGAAAGTAGTAAACACTATTAGAGAAAGAAAATCCTTAAAACTTGGGGAGGTAAATTACCATAAATAGAAGGAAATTAATAGGATAGGATGAGTTGGCTCTGGATAAGTAGTTCATTCATTCATGTTCTGTTCATTCATTATATCATTATTATATGTTTCAGACACTGTTTTGGTTTCTAGGGATAAGGGATGAGTACTGACAAAAAACCCTGCTCTAATGGAGCTCATTCTAGTGGGCAGAAACAGACAAAATCCAAAAAACAAACAAATATTGTTCAGTGAATTAATATCTGATTTAATAAATATGTGTTGCAGATAATAAAGGAAAGAAAGTAGGTTTCGTCATAGCAGCTACTTGGAGAGTAGAGAAGATAGTTACAGAAGGGTTTTTCTGAGGTGGTGTTGGACAGAGATCTGCATAAAACAAACAAAAAAAAGCATACCTCTATCAGAAAAAGAATGTTTTTGAGAGAGGCATCAGGGAAAAAAAGTTCCAGAGAGAGCCAGTATTTAGTGAAAATGCCAGAGTGTTGGCACTCTTAACATACTCTTAATATATTTTTAATGTTGGGAATCTGTAGGGCATCATTGTAACAATAGCAGAGGGTTCCTCAACTCTGTACCATTGACATTTGGGGCCAGATAACTTGTAGGGAATTGTCTTGTGCATTGCAGGGTGTTTAGCAGCATCCTTGGTCTCTCCCTACCAGGTGCCAGTAGCAGCCCCTGTAAATATATCATACCTCTAGATGACGCTAAATATTCCTGCCTGGAAGGGAGGGGGCCAAACACCCCCATCCTATGGTTTTGGAACTGATCTAAACCCTGATCTTGACAAAAGGAACAAGAGAGATGATGATAGGAAATGTGGTCTATGAGGGAGGGCTAGAAGTCAGTAATAGGCAGGACCCCGTAGGACGTTATAAGGACCTTCATTGCAGTGATTTCAGCAGAGGAAGAAGTTTTAGTAGGGCCATTCTGACTTATGAGAGGTGTCGTCGTGCACTGAAATAAAGTTCTCAAACACCAATCTGAGTGGCCGTGCAGGGGTGCCTCTTCAAGGAAGAGCAGCAGCAGCTGAATCCTGCGCATAGCTTTTATTTTGTTCTTTATCAGAAAAGCAAGGACAGATGCCTCCAAGTGTGGGAAAGGAGTACAAAGGGATGGCGAATACCTTGAAGCAGGCTTTCATTTTCCCCTATGCATAGACACACAGAGAGTCAGTCATGGGATAAGGGAAGAGCAGGGTATTTGAGCTAGCTATCACCAGGTGCAGAAAGGGGAGACTGAGGGTTCCATTCTTTCATGGCTCCTAATTATGCTCTGCCCCTGGGGATGGTGGGATCCTGCTCCTACCGGGCCATTGAGTTCAACAGCCCAAGAACAGGAATGCTGCTGATATTTCAGCTGCTTCCACAGTCACCCCTTAGGGCTTACAATATACTTTCAAACCTAATCCAGGAGATCATGGGATCCTGCTCCTACCTGGCCATTGCATTCAATTACCCAAGAACAGGAATGCTGCTGATGTTTCAGTTCCTTCCACACTCAGTTCTTAGGGCTTATAATATATTTTTCTAAGAATAACTCCACAAGTGGAAAATAGGTTGTAGGTGAGGAAGAGTGAAAGAGAACCTGGTTAGGAAGCTCTTGGAATAATCCAAATAAGTGATAAATTATTGAACGGATGGTAGCAGAGAAAGTGGTAAGAAATGGAGAGCTCTAGATATATTTTGGGTTTTCTTGTTTAAGATTTTATTTATTTATTAGAGAGCGCACACAAGCAAGGGGGGAGGGGGGACAGAGGGAGAAGCAGACTCCCTGCTGAGCAGGGAGTGTGACATGGGGCTTGATGTCAGGACCCTGAGATCACAACCTGAGCTGAAGGCAGAGGCTTAACCGACTGAGGCACCCCTAGATATATTTTGAAATACAGTTAACAGGATTAGTTTGGGGATGTAAAAGGAGTCTTTTTTTTTTTTTTTTTATGGTCTGCACAACTGAAAGAGTGAAACTGATTGAGATGAAGAAGGCCCCTAGAAAAACAGGATTTGAGTACAGTTGAGGGATGTATTCCCCAGGAGTCTGGTTTTGAACATGTTAAGTTTGAGTTAGTTATTAGTTATTGAAGTAAAAGATGTTGAGTAGAAATGTGAGGTAAGTGGCTAGATTTCAGGCAAGTGGCTGATGTTAGCATTATAAATATTTGAATGTTCATTAACTAGGAGATTACTGAGGGGACAGGTGTAGATATATTAGAGAAGAAATTCAAGAACTAAACTCTGAAACACTCCAACACTTTAGAAGTCTGGAGGATGAGCAAATATATTAGAGAACAGAGTACAAAATTTTTACAAATGTTTAGAGCAGAATATATATTTTAACTGAATATATTCCTATAGAAAATTGTGAGAGATGTCAGAATAAGGAAAAGTCTACAGGTCTTCAATAGAGTAGAATATGATAGATTTTGCATAAGAAGAATACCTAGCATATCCAACACAGCAGGAGCTCAATAAACATTAGCTATTGTAACCAAGACTTGAAGCCTTAATGAGTAGAGAAATAGGAGGGCTCTTAATGGAAATGAGAAAATTAAGTGGTATAAATTAGTGGTGAACATGGAAAGAGTCTGGAGTGGCACAGGGTGATACCTTTGAAGAGATAGTTGATAGGATGTTTGGGATGTGCAACTAGGGACAAAGAGAAAAATACATCAAATTTGAAATTATTAGTCAAGCAGATATGCATTGTTAGGAGTGCAGGAGTTTTCTGAAGGAGGAAAGAGAATACTTGAGAGGGCAAAGGACTAACCTATGAGAAAGTTTCACATTTTGCAAAGGGTGAATGAAGGGAAAACCTCAGAGAGAAAATGTCCAGGGATATGAGAGAACCAGGACATCAGTAGCAGTGCCAAATGTTCCTGAAAGATGAGAAGATGAGGGAGACTTAAAATTCATTGTATTTTATATTTAGGAGATTATTTTATACCAGCAAGAGTCGATGTTCAGAAGAATGGTAGAAGTGGTAACCAGACTTTGAAGGGAAATTAAGCAGTAATTTAGGTAATTGGCAGCCTAATGGGGAAATGAAGAAAATAATCTCTATATTTCATGGAAGAAGTAATAGAAAATTTTAGAAGGTAAATCCTGTTTTAATTTTTTAAAGATTTCTAAAAGCAGTTCTCCTAAAGACATATATAAAACTAAAACTGAAAAAAATGAAGGAGCAAGAGAAAATAGGGGGAATGGTTAAGGTTGAAAATGTGTTATTACAACTGATATCAGATCTTGGTGGCACCAAAATGCAAATGATTACAATAATCCAAAGGTAAACTGACATAAGAAGTAGGGAGAAGGACAAATATTATATATTTAATATTCAGTGAAATCATGATTGAGAAGAATTAGGAACTTCTGAACTAAGCCAGGAAGTCATAATGAAAGATTCAATTATAACCATAGTTGGATGCCAAGAAGTAAAGAATGGGAATGTTTTATTTTTTTAAGTTTTTATTTTAATTCTAGTTAGTTAATATACAGTGTAATATTAATTTCAGGTGTACAATATAATGATTCAACCCTTCATGTGACACTGGGCACTCATTATAGCAAATGCACTCCTAAATCCTCATCACCTATTTTACCCATTCCCCCCACCCACTTCCCCTCTGGTAACCATCAGTTTGTTCTCTGTGGTTAAGAGTCTCTTTCTTGGTTTGCCTCCCTCTATCTTTTTTTTCCCTTTGCTTGTTGGTTTTGTTTCTTAAATTCCACATAGGAGTGAAGTCATATGGTATTTGTCTTTCTCTGACAGGCTTATTTTGTTTAGAATAATACTCTCTAGTTCTAACCACATCATTGTAAATGGCAAAATTTCATTCTTTTTTATGGCTGAGTAATATTCCATTGTGTGTATACATCACATCTTTATCAATTCATAAGTTGATGGACATTTGTACTCATTCCGTAATTTGGCTATTGTACATAATGCTGCTACAAACATCAGGGTGCATGTGCCCCTTTGAATCAGTATTTTTGTATCCTTTAGGTAAATACCTAGTAGTTCAATTGCTGTATCATAGGGTAGTTCCAGTTTTACCTTTCTGAGGAATATCCGTACTGTTTTCCAGAGTGGCTGCCCCAGTTTGCATTACCACCAGCAGTACAAGAATGTTCCCCTTTTTCCACATCCTCACCAACACTTACTGTTTTTTGAGTTGTTGATTTTAGCCATTCTAACAGGTGTGAGGTGATATCTCATTGTAGTTTTGATTTGTTTTTTCCTAATTATCAGTGATGTTGAGATTTTGACACAACTTTTCATGTGTCTCTTGGCCATCTGGATGTCTTCTTTGGGGAAAAAGTCTTTTCATGTCTTCTGCCCATTTTTTTAATTGGATTATTCATTTTTGGGGTGTTGAGTTGTATCAGTTCCTTACATATTTTGGACACTAACCCTTTATTGGATATGTCAATTTCAAATATCTTCTCCCATTCACTAGGTTGCCTTCTAGTTTTGCTGATTGTTTCTTTTGGTGTGCAGAAGCCTTTGATTTTGACAAAATCCCAACGGTTTATTTTTGCTTTTGTTTCCCTTGCCTCAGGAAACATATCTAGAAAGAAATTGCTATGGCTAAGGTCAAAGAGGTTGCTGCCTGTGCTCTCCTACAGGATTTTTATGGTTTCTGGTCTCATATTTAGGTCTTTCATCCATTTTGAATTTATACTTTTAAATGGTCTAAGAAAGTGATCCAGTTTCATTCTTTTGCATGTTGCTGTCCAGTTTTCCCAACACTACTTGTTGAAGAGTCTGTCCTTTTCCCCAATGGATATTCTTTCCTGCTTTGTCAAAGATTAATTGACCAGATAGTTGTGGGTTCATTTCTGGATTTTAAATTCTATTCTACTGATCTATGTATTTATTTTTGTGCCAGTACCATACTGTCTTGGTGGTCTTGATGACAACAACAGCTTTGTAATATAACTTGAAATCCAGAATTGTGATGACTTCCAGTTCAGTTTTTCTTTTTCACGGTTGATTTGGCTTTTGTGGTCTTTTGTAGTTCCATATAAAATTTAGGATTGTTTGTTCTAGCTCTGTGGAAAATGCTGCTGGCATTTTGATAGAGATTGCATTAAATGTGTAGATTGCTTTGGGTAGTTGATACATTTTAGCAATATTTTTTCTTCCAATCCATGAACATGGAGTGTGTTTCCATTTCTTTGTGTCATCTTCAGTTTCTTTCATTGATGTTTTATAGTTTTCAGAGTACAGGTCTTTCATCTCTTTGGTTAGGTTTATTCCTAGATATCTTATGGATTTTGGTGCAATTGCAAATGGGATTGATTCTTTAATTTCTCTTTCTCTCACTTTGTTATTGGTGTATAGAAATGCAACAGATTTCTGTACATTGATTTTGCATCCTGCAACTTTAGTGAATTCATTTATCACCTTCTAGCAATTTTTTGGTGGAGTCTTCCAGGTTTTCTACATATAGTATCATATCATATGCAAGTAAGTGAAACTTTGATTTCTTCCTCACCAATCTGAATGCCTTTTATTTCTTTTTGTTGTATGATTGCTGTAACTAGAACTTCCAGTACTATGTTAAGTAACAGTGGCGAGAGTGGACATCTCTCTCAGTTTTACATCATTGAGGATGATATTAGCTGTGAGTCATATATGGCCTTTATGATGTTGAGGTATGTTCCTCTATCCCTACTTTGTTGAGGGTTTTTATCAAGAATGGATGCTGTACTTGTCAGATGCTTTTTCAGCATCTATTGAGAGGGTCATATGGTTCTTATCCTTTCTTTAATTAATGTGGTGTATTATGTTGATTGACTTGCAAATATTGAACCACCCTTGCAACCCAGCAATAAATCCCAATGGATCATGGTGAATAATTTTTTTAATGTATTGATGAATTCAGTTTGCTAGTATTTTATTGAGAACTTTTGCATCCATGTTCATCAGGAATATTTGCCTCTAGTGCTTTTGTTTAGTGGAGTCTTTATCTGGTTTTGGTATCAGGGTAATTCCTCCCTCATAGAACGAATGTGGAAGTATTCCTTCCTTTTCTATTTTTTGGAATAATTTAACAGGTATTAACTTTTCTTTAAATGTTTGGTAGAATTCTGCTGGGAAGCCATCTGGCTCTGGAGTTTTGTTTGTTGGGAGATTTTTGATTATTGATTTGATTTCTTTGCTGGTTATTGGTCTATTCAAATTTCCTCTTTCCTCCTGTTTCACTTTTGGTATTTATATGTTTCTAGAAATTTATCCATTTCTTCAAGATTACCCAGTTTGTTGGCATATAATTTTTCATAATATTCTCTTATAATTGTTTGTATTTCTGTTGTGTTGGTTGTTTCTCTTCTCTCATTTGTGATTTTATTTATTTGGGTCCTTTCTCTTTTCTTTTCATAAGCCTGGATAGAGGCTTATCAATTTTATTAATTATTTCAAAGAAACAGCTCCTGGTTTCCTTGATCTATTTTTGTTTTGTTTTGTTTCTATATCAGTTATTTCTGCTCTAATCTTTATTATTTATTTCCTTTCTTCTGCTGGCTTTAGGCTTCCTTCATTGTTTTTTTCCTAGTTCCTTTAGGTGTAAAATTAGGTTGTTTGAGATTTTTCTTGCTTCTTAAGGTAGGCCTGTATTGCTATATACTTCCCGCTTAGAACTGCTTTTGCTGCATCCCAAAGATTTTGGACCATTGTGTTTTCATTTTTCATTTATTTCCATGTATTTTTTTTAATTTCTTCTTTATTTCCTGGTTAACTCATTCGTTGTTTAGTAGTATGTTATTTAACCTCCATGTATTTGTGGTCCTTCCAATTTTTTTTTCTTGTGGTTGACTTCTAGTTCCATAGCTTTGTGGTCAGAAAAGGTACATGGTATGATTTCAATCTTTTTATATTTATTGAGGCCTGCTTTGTGACCAAATATGTGATCTATTCTGGAGAACATTCCATGTGTACTTGAAAAGAATGTGTATTCTGTTGTTTTAGAATGGAATGTTCTGAATATATCTGTTAAATCCATTTGTTCCAGTGTGTCATTCAAAGCCATTGTTTCCTTGTTTATTTTCTATTTAGGTGTTCTGTCCATTGATGTAAGTGGGGCGTTAAAGTCCTCTACTATTATTGTGTTATTATCAATTAGTTCCTTCATGTTTTTTATTGACTGTTTTGTATATTTGGGTGCTTCCATGTTGGGTGCATAAATATTTATAATTGTTAGATATTCTTGTTGGATTGTCTCCTTTATGATTATATAGTGCCCTTGTCTCTTGTTACAGTCTTTGTTTTAAAGTCTAGTCTGTCTGATATAAGTATTGCTACTCAGGCTTTCTTTTGACATCCATTTGTGTGATAAATATTTCTCCACCTCCTCACTTTCAATGTGCAGGTGTCTTTAGGTCCAAAATGAGTCTCTTATAGGCAGCATAGAGGTGAGTCTTGTTTTTTTTTTTTTTTTTTAACTCATTCTGACACTTCATGTATTTTGATTAGAGTGGTTAGTTCTTTTACATTCAGAAATAATTATTGATAGATATGTATTTATTGCCATTTTATTGTTTTGTCATTATTTCTGGAGATTTTCTCTGATCCTTTCTTTTGAAGGAGAGACTTTTGTCTCTCCTTTCTACTCAAAGAGTCTCCTTTAATATTTTTTGCAAGCCTGCTTTAGTGATCATGAACTCCTTTAGTTTTTGTTCATCTGGGAAATTCTCTCTCTCCTTCTATTCTGAATGATCATAGCCTTCCTGCATAGTTTTCTTGCCTACAGATTTTTCCTCATTCAGTACTTTGAATATATCATGCCAATCTTTTCTGGCTTGTCTAGTTTCTGTTAAGAAATCTCCAGCTAGCCTTATGGGTTTTCCCTTGTTAGCTAATGACTTCTTTAGTCTTGCTGCGTTTAAGACTTTTTCTTTATCACTATATTTTGCAAATTTAATTACAATATGTCTTGGTGTTATCCTGCTTTTATTGATTTTGATGGGAGTTCTCTGTGCCTCCTGGATCTGGATGTATGTTTCCTTTCTCAGATTAGGGAAGTTCTCTGCTATTATTTCATGAAATAAATTTTCTGCCCCCTTTTTTCTCTTTTTCTTCTGGGACTCCTATAATATGAATTTTATTATGTTTGATGAAGTCAAACTAAGTCCATTTTCATGTTGCGTAAGTCTTCTTTCTTTTGTTCAGTTTCATTATTTTCCATTATTTTGTCTTCTAGGTCAGTAATTTGTTCCTTTGTTTCTTCCAGCCTGTTGTCCTTTACATCAAACCTGTTTCCAATCTCCTTTATTGCATTTTTCATCTCTGATTCTTTTTTTATCTTTAATCTCTGTGGGTCCCACTGATGCCTTCTATTCTTTTCTCAAGCCCAGTGAGTATCTTTATGATTGTTGCTTTAAATTTTCCATCAAGCATGTTACTTGCATCTGTTTTGCTTAGATCTTTGGCCATGGCCTTATCTTGTTTTCACTTGGGATAAATTCTTCTGTCTTAACACTATCTAAGTCTGTGCCTTCTTTTTTGTGTTAGAAAAGCCAGTGATGTCTCCTGCTCCTGAAAGTAATGGCCCTAGGAAGAAGAGGTCATGTAGTGCTCAGGGCCTAGCATTTCTGGGAGTGTCTCCAGTGTGTACTGTGTTTGCTCAGCTGTTGTGTTTTGGCTGCTCTATCCTTCAGGTCAGTACCTGCAGAGGCTCTCCTTGCCTGCTGTGGGAAGTGTTTGGTCCTTGGCCTGAATGTGGCAAGTTTTAATTAGGTATGTTCTGGTCTGCTTGTGAAAGGAGACCTGACACCAAATCCATAAGAACTGAGGTTCTGCAGGACATTCTCTTTGGTTACCCGAACTCTTGCCCTTCTCTGTGACCATAGCTCCCTACCCTCCTCAGTACCTGCAATCTCCTTCTCCCCTAAACTCTGTCTCTGCACTTCCTAACTTCTTTGAAGTGACCTCTTCTGTCCCTTTAGTTGTGAAGTTTGTTCTGTCAATCCTCAGGTTAATTTCTGAGGTATTTAGGATGAATTTAATAGTTATCTAGTTGTGTCCATGGGAAGAGATGACTCTAGGGTCCTCCTACTCCCCTGCCATCTTCCTCTAAGACTGTTATATTATTTTTAAGTGATACTAAGAAACATAATATAAAAGAGCTCTCTGGGGCACCTGGGTGGCTCAGATGGTTAAGCGTCTGCCTTCGGCTCAGGTCATGATCTCAGGGTCCTGGGATCGAGTCCCACATCGGGCTCCCTGCTCCTTGGGAGCCTGCTTCTCCCTCTGCCTCTCTCTCTCTCTCTCTATCTCTCATGAATAAATAAATAAAATCTTTAAAAAAAAGTTAAAAGAGCTCTCTGAGTCTTCAGAATATTTAGCATGAAGGGGAGATCAAGTATTTGATCAAGTATTTGCAAAGGGAATTCTGTGACAGCAATCAGCAATAGAATATGACATTGGAAATAAAATACAACCAGGAATTAGAATAAAAAAGGAAATTTTAATTGTTGCAATTTGAGAGGTGAAGAAAAAACTAAGGGAGAAATCAGATGAGGTCATGTATAAGACAAAGAAAGGACTAAATATTCATTAAGCCCCAAGACAGAGGTATGATAGATAAATTCCATCATAAAAAGATGAATGTGGAGAATGTAATGTGGAACAGGGAATCCTATTGTTAGGTTCGATAACACAAACATTCGAATTAATTAGTTTAGCAATTATAAAAAAAGTGATCATACAATCAAATAATCTAATGATATTAAAAATAATTTTACATCATATCCAGAGACTATGTGTGGTGTTTGGAATTGATTTTACTCTAATTATTATCAAAACAGTGTGTTAATGTAGTTTCTTTGAACCATAAGAGGTGAGTATTTTTGTGACAGGAGTGGGTACTTCTCTCACACAGGTGGATCCCAATCAATGTTCAACTACAGAAGGTCAGTGAGTGAGCCAGATATTGGGGGTGAAAGATGAGCAGTATATTTTCTCTGCCTTCAGGGAAATTGTGATTCAACAAAGACAGGCATGCACATTTATACCTACAAAATAATGTATTCATGCTAAAATCAAAGTTTGGGATCCTGATGGGGTTGTAATATTTCAGTATTTAAGAATAAGTAATACAGAGATGAGAAATACAAGAAAAATGAATGGTGATAATTAACATCAGGTCTATAATGCACAGAAAGGAATATTGCCCTGAGTCTGAAAGGATTTCCTTGAAATTCTGAAAGGAGAAACATTCCTGAGTAGGCTAAAACACTCAGAACTTGATTCTTGCCAAGGGTGCACCTTTCTGAAAATAAGGCCTCCTTTAGGAATATCAACTCTACATATTTTTTAGACCACCCACTGTGGAAATGAGAAAAATAAGTTGAAGATCATGGATTCTGATATCCTTTCTTTATCAGCCTTTACCCTGAAACCTCAACACAAAGATTAATACAAGTGACTTCTGGTGTGATAGATGATTATTTCACAAATATTTACTTCCCTCCCTATCCCCTTCTGTCTTTCTTACAGCACTTCCTGTACTTCTTTCCACTCTCCCCAACGTTGGGAATGGCCACATGAATTTCTTGACATACAGAAAGTGAGCAAACATAAGAGATGTACTAGAATGCTTTCATGTTTGGCATCCCTCTTGCCCTTTTGCTCTCTGCCAGGAAAAGATCATGCCCTGTTCCCAGATTGAGAGACAGGTGGAAGTGACCTGAAACCAACTTGGAACCTGAAGAAAAGCTACCCAGCTAATCCAAATATGCCTGAGTGAGGTTAGAAAAAAGTGTGTTTTTTTTTTTTCTCATACAAGCCTTTGAGATTTGTTTTTTATTGTTACTTGCATTGTTATATTAGAAATGTCATGAAAACATATGCTATCACAAAAATATCAATCAACTGTTGCCACAACAAAAATGTATGATCAACCACCCCAAAACTTAGCATCTTAAAATAATAACCATTTATTCTCATGAGCCCATAGGTCTTCTGGAAGAGTTCTCTTGATCTAGAACAGGCTTGGCTGGGTGATTGAGTTTCAGGTTGCAGCAGCTGAGGAGTTTTTATTGCTCCAGGCCTGTGCATTAGCTAGGCCAGCACTGCTGCACATGTGTTTATTTTGGGGTCCCAACTGATGGGGCAGCAGTTACCCAAGGGATGGTTATAAGAATCAACTTATTCAAAATACTGGGCAGATTAAAGATCAGGCTTTTCTCTCCACATTGGGGATGAATGTCAGGTCCTCAAAAGAACTGTTAAAAGAGGTCTAGTAATCTTTGCCACTTTCAGTAAAACAACTTTATATAAAATTTAGCTTTCATGAGTTAATCTTCTCATATTGATGGCAGTGCAAGAGGGCAACCAGAAACACACGAGGCTTCTTAAGGCCTAAAAGAACCATATGCCATTGACCAAGACAGGTCAAATGGCTAAGCCCAATGTCTATGAGCCAAACCCATGAAAAGCCCATAAAAATGGTATGAATCTAGTAGGAGCAAATAGAGTCAATTATTTAATCTCCTATTATATGTATCTTGATAGTATGTTATTACAGGGCAGGTTTGAAGTCTCACTCAAAATTTCTGGGAATGAGACTTAGAATCTTTATTTAACAACCTTCTTCCACCCCACCACAAATAATTCTAATGCAGAAAATTATAAAAATGCTATTTCCTATGAGCTCACAAAACAATTTTCTGTGCTCGTCTGTGACATCCCTGATTTTTTCCCTTTCTTTCTTGTCACTTTCAGTGAAGCCTATCATTCACCTCTGCCCATCAGCCTACTTTTCTCAGTCCTCACCATGAGACTGCCTATCTCAGTGTCAGTGATGCTCCTAAAACAAAAGGTGTAGTCCTGTGCTCTCTGGAGTACTCTGTGCAAACATATTTTAATGTACATTGAATGTTCTAAATGGTATCTTGAAAAAATGTAATAAAACTTTAATGAAAGATATTTTATTTTTTGTATATGTGCTGCCGAAGCAAGCACAATATTTTATTATTTGATATTTACACAAAATTATCTCTGTATGTCTTAACCAGAACTAAATTTTAGAAATGTAAGGACAAATGTTTGATCTACTATACAGAATATATTATCATTTCCAGTTTTCCTAATGACATCTAGAGAAGGAATCTCTACAACCTCACAGTTAACAGATCTTTGATTAACTGAGCATTTGAAAATAATTAATGACAACTTTTTGGATTTTAATTTAAGCTCACATTCTTTTAGTTGGTACACTTTTAAAAATTGATCTTCAAGAACTTGATAAAAATGATTTGAATATAGTAAAGATTTAATGAAATCACTCCTTTGTGGCTTTATTAGAATAATCAAATCAGATCTTTAAGACTTCCTCATGAGTAGCTTAGGAGAATGTTGTCAATGATCTTATTCTTTAAAAGGTGCCGAAAAGTAAAATAAAGTCAAGTATCTAGATACCTGTATGGTTGCCAACTTTGTAGCTAAATCTCTTAATAATCTAGTATTTTGTAATGGATACAATATTTTTAAGCATGAAAAAATACTTTTATTTATGTACTTAACTCTGTCCAACAAACTTTCCTATACACACACACACACACAAGGCAAAAGATTATATATAGTAACCTTTCCAATTTCCTTCCTAGTCAGTTGCTCTAAAATGGAGTTCCTTTATCATTTCCAAGTGCTTAATAGCTTCTCAACCCATACTTTATTGCTGCAATGTACAAGAACAATTTGGATTCCATTGTTAAATTCTTCACATTGTGGAATGACTTGCCAATAATCACAGTATTTTTCTCTGTTCCTTTTTAGAAGTGTTTTGGACTAATGCTTCTCTTATTTTTAATCCTGTATTAATCCATTTAAGAATTTGTAATTGAAATCCAATTCTGATGTGGTATGACAGTAACTCTTGTGCACGTTCACCTAATCTACAAGAAACACAATACATCATCCAATTATATGTTTTATTGTCTTGTTAGACACTATATATCATCTGCTTATTTCATCAAGGAAGTTTATCCTCATTATATACTTGCAATTATTTTTAGTGGCAAACAACCTATCCTGAATTGCAATTGCATGCCTTTCAGTCTCACCAAGACCGAACACTACTTCACTTACAAATTAGACAATTTCTTCTCTATAATTTTGGTTAAGTTCATATGTGCTTCAATTCTGAATTTTCTGAATACTCATAAATTAATTTTGCACTTCACTCTATATATCCAAAAGCTTAAGTTAGATTGAATAATCAAAATGCATACAGTTATCACTTGCTGATAAATGTCACAGAAATGATATATTTATCTATGTAAACAAAATGACTTCAAAAGCAGAAAAGACTCATTTTGCAAACTCTGACTTTTAGAACTCTAATCAATTAAAATTATATGATTGCATTTTTTTCATATCCAACTGTGTTCACCTGAAGTTCTCCCAACTAGTGCATTTTTACTGAAGCACTTCATTTTAACAGTGAATGTTCAAATGATTTAATTTTTTGCTACTATAGGACTTGATAACAATTATAACATTTCTAACTCTAACATAGGTCACTATTAGATAGATTTGTATAATTGGTATACTTGCAAAATGCCTGCATTGTTACTTGTAGTGAAAAAACTCCATGTAACTTAGATTAACCAGAGTTGCCTGCAAGGGTAGTGGCTCTTCCCTCAAATTCAGGGTCTCTATATTATCAGTAAATCAAGGTGGCTGGGATTATCAAAACTGATGTTAGCAGCACTAATGTTCTCCCCTTTATTTAATTATCTCGGCCTCTAACATCTTTCTTGGATCTTATTCTGTCTGAACTGGAATCACCAGTGAGAACAATAACCTTTGCAAACAGTCATTTAGACATCCCAGAAATATTTCTTAAGAATGAAAAAAAGAAAATTAATTCTTGAATGTTATATATTTTACAGCAGAAAATTATAATTTTTCTCAGGGCATTATGTAAATTTCTCTTTTTTTTTTCTGAGAAGATGAACATAACTAAAAAAAATATCACTTTTATATATGTGCCCCTGCTACTAACATAATTCCACTTCCTACCCTCAAATCTAAAAAGGGTAAATAAAGTTAGTGTCCTGCTTTATGGTTTTGAAAATCTGTAAGTAAAGTTCAGAAGACAAAAGAATGCATAAACATGAGGAGATTGACACTAAACCATGTGGCCTTGACATTGGTTTATTCCACAACCTAAAAATTAGGTGGAAGATTGTTAAGACACTTAGCATCACTTGACAAAAATCAGAGAAATAAAATATTTTGAACCACCATTACAATTGAAATAGGAGGTTTTGTAGATGTATTAGACAAAGGGGCAGCAAGCTATTATAAAATTAAGTATGTAAAATATGTTAATAATTTATTTAAGGCTACTTCATACCAATTTCACCTGAATTATAACAGATTGTAAACAGTATGGAGGTTCCTCAAAAAATTACAAATAGAACTACCATATGATGGGGAGTGGGAGGGATGGGGTGGCTGGGTGACAGACATTGGGGAGAGTATGTGCTATGGTGAGCGCTGTGAATTGTGTAAGACTTGAATCACAGACCTGTACCTCTGAAACAAATAATACATTATATGTTTAAAAAAAATAGATACTAAGAAGGGAAAAATGAAGGGGGGGAATTGGAGGGGGAGACGAACCATAAGAGACTATGGACTCTGAAAAACAAACTAAGGATTCTAGAGGGGAGGGGGGTGGGGAGAGGGTTAGCCTGGTGATGGGTATTAAAGAGGGCACGTATTGAATGGAGCACTGGGTGTTATACACAAACAATGAATCATGGAACACTACATCAAAAACTAATGATGTAATGTATGGTGATTAACATAACATAAAATAATATTAAAAAAATAACACCAATTGTAAAAAAGAAAAAAAAAAAAGAACTACCATATGATCCAGCAATCCCACTTCTGGGTATAAATATGAAGGAAATTAAAATAGGATATCAGAGTTATCTGCACTTTCATGTTCATTGCAGCATTATTCACAATAGCCAAGATAAGGAAACAACCTAAGTGTCCATCAATGGATGAGTGGATAAGGAATATATAATATACATTTACAATGGAGTATTATTCAGCCATGAAAAACTAGGAAATCTTGACATTTGCAGAAACGCAGATGGACCTTGAAGGCATAATGTTAAGTGAAATAAGGTGGGGAGAGAAAGACAAAGACTACATAGTATCAGGTATATGTGGGATCTACAAAAAAAAAAAAAAAAAAACTCATCAAAATAATAAAAAATAGTAGCTGTAGGGGCAGGGGGCTGGGGATGGGAAATAGAGGTTGGTAAAAGTGAAAAAACTTTCGCCTATAAGATGAACAAGTTCTGAGAATCTAATGTAAAATATGGTGACTATAGCTGATAACCCTGAATTGTATAACTGACATTTGCTAAAAGAGTAGAACTTAGGGGTGCCTGGGTGGCTCAGTCATTAAGCGTCTGCCTTAGGCTCTGGTCATGATCCCAGGGTTCTGGGATCAAGCCCCGTGTCGGGGTCCCTCCTTGGCAGGAAGCCTGCTTCTTCTCCCACCCACCCTGCTTGTGTTCTCTCTCTCACTGTGTCTCTCTCTGTCAAATAAATAAAATCTTTAAAAAAAAAAAAAAGTAGAACTTAGACATTCTCAACAACAACAAAAAGTGAGGTGATGGATGTGTTAATTAACTAGTTGGGGTGAATCCTTCCACAATGTATATGTATATCAAATCAACACAAAGTACACTTTAAATATCTTTCAAGTTTGTCAATTATACTTCAGTAAAGCTGACTTTTTTTTAAAAAGTGGATAAAAAGTAACCCCCAAAATAAAAACATAATGTAGATCAACCATGTTTGAGATCAGAAAGAAGGATATGACTAGGATATTGTCCTCATCCTCAAATGACTTATAACTAAAAATAAGTCAGATCCCATCATGGTAAGAGTCAAAATGATAGCTTATGCCTTTATCATTCTGTTTTATTTTTTCTTTCTTTATGTCTTTATCATTGTGAAGGCATCCAAAAATAATCTCTAAAATAAATTCTCTCATCAACAAATATGTATTGAGCACTACTATGTGCCAGGAATTATTTAGGTCTCAGGGAAACAGTAGTAAAGAAAATCAAATCTCTACCTTGCATTGTTGTTAAATACAACAAATTATTATTTTTTAAATATAGGTCTAAGTATCATGAAGAAAGTCAAGGTTAGAGAGACAGTGTGTTCAGATGGTGGAAGATGGAGGGCAGTATAGTATTGCTATTTTATATAGAGTGTCCAGGAAAAGCCTCTCAGAGAAGGAAATTTTGAGAAAAAAACTAGGGGAAATGAAGTACTGAGACATGTGGACATTTGAGTAAAAGGTGCTCAAGGAAAATATAGGGGAAAAAAAAGGAAGTATTTTTTATCTGATCAACTGGAATGAGTTTGTTTCACAGTGTAGAGATGATTATAGAAGAAATAGGGTTGGGGGGCCATGTTTGGGTACGTTGGATGTGAGATGCTTAACAGACGTACAGATCAAGATACTGAACAGGTAGTTGTATAGAAGTCAGTAGGTCAGGAACTGACCAGGTTTGAACTGGATATGAAAATATGCATATCAGCAAATACAAAAGATATTTAAAGGCGCAAGATGGAATGACATAATAAAATGTCATGTGTAAGTAGAGAAGAGAACAGATACCAGGACCTAGCCTGGAAACCATCAAATTTTAGAAGGGGAGGAGATGAGTCAAAAGACTTGGGAGAAATGTGGCAGGATTGCATAGCAGTACTAAGGATGAACTGTCTTGAATTTAAAATGGAAAAGAAAGTCAAAACAGTACAGTGTTTTTTTCTGGCCACATTCAGCTGTCCTACCACAGATGCAGAAATAACCTTTGATGGAAGAGTAATATTAATCAGATGAAATGATAATCTTTGCATATTAAGTGAAATGATGTCAGAGATTGTAAATTACAACCACAACTACAGCAGAGTAGCATTGCCTGTTTAAAGTATCTGTCTTTTGCATTACAGTTTTTGTTTCCTCTCATCTTCCAAAGAAAATGGCTTAGATTTCTCATTTTCCCCCCTTTTAACAAGAAATATGGAGTCTCCTTTTATCTAAGAGATAAGTACTGCTGAAAATTTCAAAAACATGGAAAATACTATTCGTAGAAGTGAGTACATACTTAAATGAGATCAATTACGCTTTTTCAACAGTGGGAAAAGATTTGGAAATACTGCTATAACTTCTGATGCTTTGATATAGTACTGGTTTTCTCTGTTTGCCATACCCATACCTCAATCATCCGCTCATCCCAACAACTAATGCATCAGCTAACCTTCTCTTTACTCAAAGTTGTCATCTGTAGACTGTATCACTTAGTTCCCTTGCCCTTATTAATAGCAACTGAAATTAGCTAATATTTTTAAATAATCTGTTATTATTTATGAATATATAAACTTTTGGGTTAGGACCATCTGAGTGCTAGCTAATAAACTATAATTGATGTGGCATTTGAAAATCAGTAAATTTGGAACTAGGTATTGAACATCTAGTGAGTACAGTGGACCAGAATAGGTATTTTCAAATATGATTAAAGTGTAATTTTTGCCAAGGAATAACACAATATAGTGGCTGAAATGCATTTGCAAATATTAAAACACAATGCAAAGTAAAGCATGGCACATTTTATAATAAAGAATTAAAAATAAGCTCAGAGAAAACACTTAGCAATTATAAATAATAAGGTCAATATGAATAACATGGAAATGGTGGAATTATATTAGTCTATTTAAGAATGCAGACAATTTCAGTAGTTAAAAGATTAGCAGTTTTGAGGAAGAGGAACCACCCTTAACAAAGGCATAGATCATGCAAATTATGTATTTATTGAATAATGAGTAATCTAAGTCAATTTAAGTTTGAAAATGAGGAACTGTATTGGAATATGAATTTATGAATCAAGTTAAGCTAGAGGTAAAAAAAAATGCATTTAAAAAGAGTTTGGGAAATTAGTTTGGGGCTAGATGTTGAAGGACCATATAGAGAAACTTTATATTTTGTGAATTTTAGCACAGAACAGACTTGATACAAATAAGAGAAATGTAGGTAAAGAAAGATTATTGGAAAGCTTTTGAAATAGTTCAAGAAAGGTTTCAAGGTATTAAGGCCTGGTCCCTGATACAAAGCAGTGAAAATGAGCATTTAAGAATGTTTAGAATATAAATTGATTTTATCAATGAGTATAGGAGTTGAGAGAAGAGGAATAGAAGATTTTCTTAAATTTCTAGTTGATGCAACTGAAAAATAATAATGCTTATTATTAAATACTCATTAAATACTCATTACTATTTATATTATTTCTCACAATTGTAGCTAATAAAGTATTTCTGGTTTTCTTTTTCTGCTTTTATTTCTCTTCTACGGTAAGAAAGCAAGCTTCATGAAGGAAAGAGCCTTGTTTCTTAGGTTCTCTGCTGTATTCCCAGCACTTAACCTAGAATTTGGCACATACAACTCACTTAACAAATACATATTTGGTTTTTTTGTTTGTTTGTTTTTGTTTGTTTTTTTTTTAAGATTTTATTTATTTATTTGACAGAGAAAGACACAGCGAGAGAGGGAACACAAACGGGGAGTGGGAGAGGGAGAAGCAGACTCCCTGTCGAGCAGGGAGCCCGATGCGGGACTCGATCCCGGGACTCCAGGATCAGGACCTGAGCCGAAGGCAGTCGCTTTAACCAACTGAGCCACCCAGGCGCCCAACAAATACATATTTGTTAAATAAATAAAAGATGGAAATGAAACTAATGAGTATATGTCTGAGAAGGACAAGATTTTGTGGATAACCTTAGGAGTTTGATATTTGATATACAGAATTTAAAATAGTATTGGGTCATTCATACAGAGATATATCTCTATGTTCCCTTATCCTGTATTCATTGAATATTCAACAAAATATTATTTAGCATTTCCTACATGCCAGACACTATTTTAGACACTGGAGATAGAAATTGTGAACAGAAGAAACCTCAAAAATTCCTGTCATTATGGAATTTATATTCTAATGGTTCTATATTCCAAATTATTTTCCCTTTCACTTTACAATAGTATACAAAGTAAATTTTAATTTATTCCAAGATTTTTAAAAAATATCATCTTGGTCCCATATCTTTCTTCAACTACTGCTCCATTTCTCTTTATCCCTTTATGGAAAGCTCAAAGGCATTTTCTATATGCTCTCTATAACATTTATGTACTGCTGCATAACAAAACAGACCATAACACAGTGACATAAAAGAACATTTGTTTTTATCATAAGCCTGCAGTCATCTGGGAATTTTTGCTGATCTTGACTGGGCTCATTCATGCTTCTCCAGTAAGCTGGTAAATCTGGAATATCCAGAATGGCCTCATCTGCACAGGGTACTTGAATAAGAAGCCAAAGTATACCAAGCTTCTTGGAATGTATCATCAAAAGTGGCACAATGTCACTTTTCCCACATTCTACTGGTCAAAGCAAGCCCAGAATCAAAGGGTTGAAAAAAATTTCTGCATCTTTATAGGAACCTGAAAAATTACATTTCAGAGAAATATGGATTCAGGGAAGAGAACATTACAGCATTTTTCAAAAAATCTACCATATCCTTTCATTGTGCAGAGAGTAAAACAGATTCCATGTCACATGGCATGGGTTAAGGAATATGTTTTATTGAGGAAAGGGAAACTTACAAGACTAAATTCAGCAAAAAAAGGGAACCACCAACTTTTATCTCATCTCCTTGCATTGTCTTTTGTCTCCTTGTATTCCATTGTACACACAGCAGGACTATAAATGGATTATGCTACTCACCCTTTTCAAAATGACATCTCACTCATCATTTGGAGAAAGAGTCAACATTTTTACAGTATATTTCTACTTAATATAACCTTCTCATTCCCAAATTAATTTCTGTAGGCATTTGCTCCTCTCCACCTTGAGTTCTGCATTTCAGTTACATTGGCCTCCTTGGTAATTTTTCAAACAGGAATATTCCAAACATGTCTCCACCTCAGGGAATTTACATGCCCTACTCCCTCTTCTGGAAATGTTTTTTCTCTAGATGTCCACAAATTCCACACTTAAGTTTTGTAATTTTCTCAGCAATTTTCTATACAAATTAGAAATCCTCCTTCCTAATTCCAAGTGCTCCCTGCCTTATTACATTGCTTTATTTTCTTCAAAGCTCTTACCTCCATATAATACGCATATATTTTTTTCATTTGCTTATTTTTGTGTCATGTATTAGACTGTTAGCTCTTTGTGGCCAGGATTGTAGATGATTTTGTTCACTACAATATCCCATATTACCTGACACATAGAAGACGCTCAATAGTTTCTCAAGGAATGAATTGCCACAGAATGACGTGGGAGCTTGTTTGAAAAATATTACTCTCCTTTCCAAGAAAAAGTCTTGCTTTACATTTAACTTTCATGGATTTGTTTACTGCAGGATTATAAACTCCATAGCTTGCTCTGCTCTAACACTGATCTTTCACACAATTTCATCGTGAACTGATTATTAAATATCTCCACCTATTTATGTTACCTTTATCTCAAACTTGTGTCTATAACTGAATTCTTCACCTTCTATTTCAAGGAGCTATGGCATCTATTTTTATGTTAATGTCATCATTCTCAAATTTTAAAATACTATTTACCCTCATCTTACTGTATTATTTATGTGACTTTCATTTTATACTGAAAATTTCATAAGGGCAATGCATATCAAATTCCTTTTGGCTTGCTTCAGAATTCTTAGCATATTGACTTACAGAGAGAATATACTCAATAAATATTTATGGTGGGCGCCTGGGTGGCCCAGTTGGTTAAGTGACTGCCTTCCGCTCAGGTCATGATCCTGGAGTCCCGGGATTGAGTCCCGCATCGGGCTCCC
This sequence comes from Mirounga angustirostris, assembly GCF_029215605.1. Classification (NCBI taxonomy): domain Eukaryota; kingdom Metazoa; phylum Chordata; class Mammalia; order Carnivora; family Phocidae; genus Mirounga; species Mirounga angustirostris. The sequence goes on along the minus strand of NW_026991709.1, from coordinate 49,539,217 downwards.
TGCTCGGCAGGGAGTCTGCTTCTCCCTCTGACCTTCCTCCTTCTCATGCTCTCTGTCTCTCATTCTCTCTCTCTCAAATAAATAAAATCTTAAAAAAAAAGTAAATAAATAAATATTTATGGAACACACAATATTATAGATAAATTGCAGAGCAGGCTCTTTCAGAAATTCTTCCCTCAGTCCACAATAATATTCAACTAAACTACCGCAATTCTGGTGGCACAAAAGACCAGTCCAAGAAGAGTATACCAACCTTTAGGAAGCCAGCTCATGAACAGCATAGCTAAAGAAAGATATAAAATGCTCCCCTCCCTGTCCCACTGCCCCCAAGCCCCCACCCCACTGTCCCATACCTGGAATGGAACTGTCCTGGACTTTTACCACAGGTGTCCTTTTGGAAGGACAGATCTCAAAGCAGAGATGCCTCTAAAGCTGACTTTGTTCTCCAGACTCATGAAAAAGAGAAAGCCTGCTAAATTTACCCACGTGTGGATGCCAACTTCGTTTTTCAGAATAGTGGAAGTTCCACTGAATGACAGTGTAAGTCAATCAGTATATTTTAACCTAGTCAAAACATAATTTTATCTACATCCTCTTTAGGAGAAGAATGAGTCTAGAGTGGAGGGAACAGTGATTTTCTATTAATATACATTATCAAATTGAGTTGTTTTCATCTTAGATTTACTGAAAATAAACTATTTCCATTTCTTTCTTCATATGCATTATTTTATTCATTATAAACCTATGAAATAGCTATTATAATTATGCTTAAAAGTTTATTTTTTCAAAGTCACATATATGGTAAGTGCTATAGCCAGTACTCTGTCCCATGTCTGACAGCCTCTGCAGCTTTTGCTGTTGACCACTACTGCATACGTTGGAAAGAATACTTGAAATAGTGTAGTCAATTATTTCTTCAGTCAACAAATATTTTATGATACTCAAGGTATTTCAATCAGTTTGCCAGGTCTACATCTAAAATGTTGTTCTTGACCTCTGAAAGTTTGCAATCTATTAAATAAGATATGTGTTTCTTCCTTCTTTTTTTTAATGACTGCTTTCCTCTAACACATTTAAATATTTGAAAACAATTTGTTCTCCTGAGTAGTTTACTATTCCTTTCCCCAATCTACAAATTTGATTACCCTGTGGATTTACTTGGCAAGTTCTATTTTTCACAGATGGCGTAGCTGCTTTCAAATTATCACAAATTCTTATTTGAGTAGTTCAAATGAATGATGTATTATTTTAATGTGCAGAGTTGGTTTTGGAGCTTAGAAAATGTGTTTGTAAATGTGCATAAATATATGTTACTAAATAATTTAATATGATCTCATAAATTAAATGTTAAGTTATATATAGAAGATTTCCAAATCTTTATTATGAACCTTTCCTACCACCTAGCTTCTAATTATATTTCTAGTTACTCACATTGGTATAGATGTCCTAGAATACTCAGTTTCAGCAAGTCTTAAATTATTATTTTTTCCTTTCCATGTATACTTTTCCTTGACTTTTCTACTTTTTTTTTTAAGATTTTATTTATTTATTTGAGAGAGAGAGAATGAGAGACAGAGAGCACGAGAGGGAAGAGGGCAGAGGGAGAAGCAGACCCCCTGCTGAGCAGGGAGCCCGAGGCGGGACTCAATCCTGGGACTCCAGGATCATGACCTGAGTCGAAGGCAGTCGCCTAACCAACTGAGCCACCCAGGCGCCTGACTTTTCTACTTCTGCCATACTTCTTCCTGACATCTAAAATCAAAACATATGTTCATCCAAATCAATCTTTCACCTTTTACCTTATTTTACATACAAACAGTGTTGGGCTCCCTTGCTCTATTCTTATGCCACCCCCTCACAGTCCATCTTGTCTAAAGCCAACAGATCAACCCTTCTAAAATAATGTTACATTATACCAATTCTTTGCTGTTCATGTTTTAGTGACACCCTACTGCTTATGTTAAAAACTATAAATTCTCAATAGGGTTACTGAAGTTCCTCCCTTTCTCCCTTTCTGTGGTTTTAGAAATATACTATCCTATCCTCCCAGATATAACTTACCCTACAACTAAATGAATGACTTCCATTTCTCTTGACATTTTTGGGCTTCATCAGCTCTGATTAATGATATTTGTCCACTTATGATATTACCTCAGACTCTCAAAATCTCACTCATCCTTCAAAACCCAACCCAAATCATGTGAAATATAAAGGTATGAACTCTCCCTGGAACCCCATGGTACTGAGTGGTAACAGTACTTTTGTACTATAAAGCATGCTGCCTTTTATAGCAATTTCTGAACACAGCATCATTATTTTACTATAAGTTCATTATAAAGTATTTTATACACCTTTTTATCCTTCCCAGTGCCCAATTGAGAAAATTACATATAGTAGGTATAATAATACTTAATATATGAATAAATATGCATTATATATAATTGTGATGATGGTTAAAATATGTGACTCTTTGTTGAGAAATGAACCCCAGCTCTGCTTATCCAACACTAAATTATGTCAAGCAATGAGTCCTTCAAAAAATCCTTAATGAGGATCAGTCTGCAGTAAAGTTCTACAGGAAACTGTTAATGACCTCTCATGTGTGCATATTAGGGGAAAAAATAATTCTAACAACTTCACCACTACAACATGACATTTGGAGTGGGAGAGTAAGCCATAATGTTTACAGTCTCTAAAAAAAAAAAAAAAGTGAGAAAAACTCTTGTCTTCAGAAAAGCAGGAATCCAGGAGGGAGGCAGTGGGCAAGAATGAAAGCTGCTCGGCTACTTGCTGGGCTGGTAGGAACCTAGGTGCCAATCACCTAATGTGATTAGAGGGAGACTATTTCTCCAATGCTGTGGGTGAGAGCTGGTACCCAAAAGATGATACATCAAAAAGAAAGAAAATAAATTTTGTATTAGTCAATGGTACTAGTCAGATTCTGAAAACTAAATCTCTCTCCCTATTTCTTCATCCTTAATGGAGAATTAGAGATTAAAAAATATATATGATCAGATGAGTATACAAATAGGCAGTGACATAAACCCTAATGAATAGACATCAAAAATCTGTAAACTAAGGCAGAACAGGAGGATGACTTACCATGACCAAGCATTCATTCAATACTCAAATTATAATACAACACCCACTGCCAAAGAGGAAATCAGTACTTGCTAATATTAGACACATTTCTTTACAACCTATGTTAGTTGTGTTAGTTTGTTCTTTTCATCAGGGAAGGCGGTTTGGTTTGGTTTCTACTTCTAAATCCTTCTAAATTTTGCCATAAATATGTTTAGTAAGATATTGGCCTTGAGAGGGGATCGTGGGCATAAATGCAATTGCATATTTCAAGGTAAAGAAAGTATAACTTGAAGCTCTCTGATATGGGGGTCTAGTCATACACTGTACCCCATATCAGATTACTCACACTAGCTCTTTGTGTCTCAGTTCCATTTTCTGTAAAAAATAAAAATAAAATTAGTAAAATGTATCCTGCTTCATAAAATATATGATGGATTCCAATTTGGGTTGAATTAACAATGTCTTTGGTAATAATAGGGAATATTCAGGGAAGGGGAAAAAGGGCCCTCTTTGTGCCTGCTGGATATGCACTTAGCTTGAGAGCTTGAGGTATGAAGAAATAAAAGTTAGGGATTCACCAAGAACAATGTGCTAACTGTGCTAAGGAATTCTTTACTAACTTCTGTCACTCAACTAGTTTTTCCTACTCAAAACTCAAATTTAATTAAAGGGTACATAGGAAAAAGTTTTGCTATACTAGAAAACTATGCATTGTTTAGATATTGGAGGATACACCTCAGGATTGTCTGACCACAATCTTATAGAAACTATTTTTTCCAGATTTATTGAGAAATAATTGGCATACATCATTGTATAAGTTTAAAGCATACAGCATGATGGCTTGATTTATATATATTGTGAAATGATTATCATAGGTTCACTAACATCCATTGTCTCATACAATAAAAAGAAAAAAAGGAAAAAATTTCTCCCTGTGATGAAAACTCTTAGGATATACTCTTTTAACATTTTTCTTGTATGTCATACAGCAGTGTTAACTGTAGTCATCATATGTACATTACATCTCTAATACTTATCTTTTTTTAAGATTTATGTATTTATTTTAGAGCGAGAAAGAGAGAGCTGGAGGAGGGGCAAAGGCAGAGGGAGAGAGAGAGAAAGAGAATCTTAAGCAGACTCTATGCCCAGCATGAAGCCTGATGTGGGGCTCTATCTCAGGACCCTGAGATCATGACCTGAGCCAAAATCAAGAGTCAGCCACCCAGGTACCTCATCCATTTGATTGTATTTTATTCAATTTCCTTTATCAGTGCCTTATAGTTTTCAGAGTAGAGATCTTTTACCTCTTTAAATTTACTTCTGAGTATTTTATTGTTTTCAAAGCTATTGTAAATGTAAATGGGTTGATTTCTTTATTCTTCGGAAAATTCATTTTTAGTAAAATGCCACTGATTTCTGTGTGTTAATTTTGTACCTGAAACATTATTGAGTTTGTTGATTACATCTAAGTTTTTTGGTCAAATCTCTAGGATTTTCTATATATAAAAATGTCATCTGCAAATAGAGACAATTTAATTCTTTCTTTGCAATTTTGATACCTGCTTTTTTTTTTTTTCGTCTGATTGCTCTAGATAGGACTTTTGGTGCTATGTTGAATAGGAATGGTGAGAATGGACACCCTGCCTTGTTCCTAATCCTAGAAGAAAAGACTTCAAACTTTCACTATTGAGAGTGGTATCAGCTATGGGCTTATCATATATGGACTTTATTATGTTAAGATATGTTCCTTCTAAGCCTAATTTGTTAAGACTTTTATGTAGTACATTGATTTGCAAATTTTGAATCATGCTTGCATCTTAGGAATAAATCTCACTAGATCATGGTGTGTTATCTTGTTAATGTGCTGCTGAACTCACTTTGCTAATATTTTATTGAGAATATTGTATCCACTTTTATCAGAGATATTGGAGTTTTCTAGCAGTGTCCCTTTTTGGTGTTGGTATGTGTTGGCCTTGTTAAAATGAGTTTCAGAGTTTTCCTTCCTCTTCAACTTTTTGGAAGAGTTTGAGAAGCATTGGTGTTAATTCTTAAAATTTTTGCCAAAATTCACTGGTAAAGCCATCTTGTTGTGGGCTTTTCTTCTCTGGGAGATTTTTGATTACTGATTCAATCTTCTTACCAGTAATTGACCTATTAAGATTTTCTCTCTCTTTCTGACTCAGTCTTCATAAGTTGTAAGTTTCTAAGAATTTTTCCATTTAAGTTGCCCAGTTTGTTGGTATATAATTGTTCATAGTAGTCTCTTATGATCCTTTGAATTTCTGTGTTATCAGTTGTAATGTCTTCTTTCTAATTTATAATTTTATTGATTTAGGTCCTTTCTTTCCTTGGTTAGTCTATCTAAGGTTTGTCAATTTTATCTTTTCAAAGAAACAACTCTTATTTTGGTTCTTTTTTAATTCATTGGTTGTTTAGGAGAATTGTTTAATTTGCATGTGTTTGTGAATTTTCCAGTTATCCTCTTATTATTGATTTCTAGTTTCTTGCCATTGTGATCAGAGAAGATATTTGATATGATATCAATCTTACTGAATTTTTAAGACTTCTTTTGTGGCCTAAAATACAGTCTGTCCTACAAATGCTTCATATGCATTTGAGAAAAATAGTTTTCTGTTGTTGTTGGATAGAATGTTCTATATATGTCTGTTAGGTCCATTTGGTCTATAGTGTTCAAATATGCTGTTTCTTTATTGATTGTCTAGATGATCTATCCATTGTTGAGAATGGGGTATTAAAATCTCCAACTATTATTGTACTACTGCTTATTTCTCCCTTTAGATCAGTTTTTGCTTTATATATTTAGATGCTCCAATGTTGGGAACATAAATATTTACAATTGTTATATCTTCTTAATATGTTGACCTCTTTATTATTATATAATAACCTTGTTTGTCTCTTTTTATAATTTTTAAAGTGTATTTCATCTGATATAAATATAGGTATTTCTACTTTTTATTTGGGTACCATTTGCTTGAAATGTCTTTTTCCAACCCTTTACTCTCAGCTAATGTGTCTTCAAGGATAAACTGAATCTCTTTAGGCCATATACTATTGATTTTTTTATATCAATTCAGCCGTTCCATGTCTTTTAATGCTATAGCTTTCATTCCTAGAATGTACTTATTTTACACTGGAAATTTGTGCCTTTTAATCCTCTTAAACTACTGTACCCATCACCATACACCCTTCGTCTCTGGCAATCACCAGTTTGTTCCTTGTATTTATGAGTGTATTTCTGTTTTGTATTGTTCAATTGCTTTGTTTTTTCAAATTCCACATATAAGTGAGATCATATGGTATTTACTTTTCTCTGTCTGACTTATTTCAGTTAGCATAATACCCTCAGGGTCCTCCCATGTGTCACAAATGGCAAGATTTCATTTTCTTTTATAATACATAAAATATATATATTAAGTATATATATATATTAATATAAATAGCCATATCTGGCTATTGTAAACAATGCTGAAATAAATATAGGAGTGTATATATCTTTTCAAATTAATGTTTTCATTTTCTTCAGATAAACACCCAGATGTGGAATTCCTGGATTAAATGATAGTTCAATTTTTAATTTCTTCAGAAAACACCATAATGTTTTCCATAGTGACTGCACCATTTCACATTCCCACGAGTAGTGCATGAGAGGTCCCTTTACTTCATATCCTCACCAACACTTATTTCTGACCTAGTATTCTGACAGGTGTGAGGTCATAGCTCATTGTGGTTTTGATTTGCATTTTCCTGATGATTAGTAATATTGAGCATCTTTTCATGTGCTTTTTGGCCATATTAATGTCTTCTTTGGAAAAATATTCAGTCCTCCTATTTTTAAATTGGATTGTTTATTTTTTGTGTGTTGAGTTGTAGGAGTTCTTTACATATTTTTGCTATTAACCTCTTATGGGATATTTCATTTGCCAGTATCTTCTCCCATTTGGTAGTGTTCATTTTCATTTTGTTGATTTCCTTCACTGTGCAATGGCTTTTTAGTTTGATATAGTCCCATGTGTTTAATTTTTTGCTTTTGTTGCCCTGCTTGAGGAGACAGATCAAGAGATTAAAAAAAAAAAAGTAGAACCAACGTCAAAGAGTTTATTGCTTTTGTTTTCTTTTAGGATTTTTATGCTTTCCGGTATTACATTTAAGTATTTAATCCATTTTGAGGTGTTTTTTTTTTTATAAGGTGTAAGAATGTGGTCTAGTTTCATTCTTTTGGATATGGTTGTCCAATTTTCCCAACACCATTTATTGAAGTGACTATTCTTTCCCCATCATATATCTTTCCTCCTTTGTCATATATTAAATTTTTTTTAAAGATTTTATTTATTTATTTGAGAGAGAGAGAATGAGAGAGAGCACATGAGAGGGGGGAGGGTCGGAGGGAGAAGCAGACTCCCTGCAGAGCAGGGAGCCCGATGCGGGACTCGATCCAGGGACTCCAGGATCATGACCTGAGCCAAAGGCAGTCGCTCAACCAACTGAGCCACCCAGGCGCCCTCCTTTGTCATATATTAATTGACCATATAAGTGTGGGTTTATTTCTGGGTACTCCATTTTGTTTCATTGATCTATGTGTCTCTTTTTATGCTAGTACTGTGCAGTTTTGATTACTATAGCTTTATAATATAGTATGAAATCAGGGAGCATGATACATTCAGCATTGTTCTTCTTTCTCAAGGAGGCTTTGGCTATCCAGGTCTGTCGTGGTTCCAGACAAATTTTAAGATTTTTTTACTTATTAGAAAAATTTGGTATTTTTATAGAGTACACTGAATCTGTAGATTGCTTTGGATAACATGGGCATTTTAACAATATTAATTCTTCTAATCCACGAGCATGATATACCTTTCCATTTATTTGTGTCTTCTCTAATTTCTTTCATCAAAATTTTATAGTTTTTAGGTCCAGGTCTTTCATCTCTTTGGTCAAATTTATTCCTAGGTATTTTTTTTTTCTTTTTGATGCATTGTAAATGAGGTTGTCTTAGAACTCTTGGCTTGGTTCCCTACCCATCTGAGGCTATATGATGGGCTCTGTGGTTGTCTGGATTCTCTTGTCAGATTTACTAGATAGTTGGGACTGGGTACTATATTCGGTAGGAGATGGGCCTACGAATTCACTTCCCTGCCCTGTTAGGGCATCAGGATAGGACCCTGGGTCTGTATATATCTCATTGTTTGGAGTATGGAATCAGGTATGAGTGTGCACTGAATTCCCTGGCTAGGTGAGGCCACTGGTTTTGCTTTGCAGATGGTGGAAGCCACTGTATATAGCACTGTTGAATGGGCTACACAGCTTCCCAGGTGCTCTGGTTAGGTTCCCTGTTCAGACAGGGAATATGGCAGATCTGTACCCCACTGAGTTTCCTAGTTAGAGTGCACCCTGACTTCGTTCTGCAGATAAGCAAAACCTCCAATTGGGATTACTGCTTGGGTACTGCAAGTACTTGGCCTGCCAAGATTTATGTGCTGATTGTTGCAAGCCCCTCCCCCTTCTCATAGCCAAATTCCCAGTGGTTGAGCCTTGCAGATTGTCCTGCAATCCCTGTGATATGAGATCAAAGTAGGGTCTCCTGCAAAGCAACCTACAATGCTGGGGGGAGGGAGGTGCTAGGTTCTCTTCCACTAGAAGACCTGGAGCTCTTTGCCCTGGAACCTCTCCACATAGTGCTGGGCTGGCATAGTAGAGGGACAATGTGGTCAAATGTAGCTGCTTTTCTTACCCTTCTAATACAGTCTGTCTTGGTCTCTGTGGTGCAGGGCTGGGGTGGGGTAAGGGGGGTGCTTCAGCCTCACCTCATGTTTTAGGTGTCTCTCAGTGGTGTATTGTTCTTGAATAGTTGTTGTTTTACTTGTGTTGGGGAGCAAAATCAGGAACAATCTATGTCACCATCTTAGTGGCTTTTCTCCTTTCATGAAAGCTATTTATAACTCTGCAAATATAAGGTAACAGTAAAGCAAAATGATTCTTATTAATATACATGCAAATTATATCTTATCCTGTATAGGTTTATTGACTTCCCTTCAACTCCCCCAACCTCCCTCTGCTACCCTAAAAGAAAAAAGAAAAAAAAAGTTGGGCTTCATGTGCACATTTATTTTAATATTCTCAATGTATAAATGTGTATGTTTCTGAGATTCTTTTTTGAATTATGTAGCAATAAAGACCCCCAAGTGAGAAAATAAAAATAGAGATTATCTATTTAAGGTTTGCTATATCATGGTAGGCAGCCTCCATGAATGGCTTTGGCAGATTACAAGGCAAGCAGGGGATTTAGGAAGCTTTATAGTGGAAAAAAAGGGAAGACTTCAGATATGTTCTTAATGGAGGTTGTTGGCAGGGGGAAACTGGAGGTGGACCAACTTAAATTGTGGCTTCTTTTGTGATTGGTTTGGATAGCATATTTGACCTTAGGTTGGCCCTTGAGTTGGAAGTGGGGGCAAAATTTAGGGAAGTTAGCAGTCATTGACCAAGTCTTGACTGGTCTGAGACTTTGTGGTTGGACTTCCCAGACTGGTTATGAGTGATGCTTCTATTTTCATATATGGTCAGCCATTGTTTGCATATTCAGTTTCCAGTACTGACTTTTCGCAAAGGATTATTGCCAAAAGGTTAAGGTTGTAAAGGTTAAAGTTGCCTTCCCCAACATCTTCCTAAGTAGTTTTTTATGATCTTCAACCAGAAAATCTCATAGACTAGGAAAGGCATCAAAGATAATTTGCTCTGGAACCTCATCAGAAGTGACCTTATCAACGCTAATGATGTTGGTCTGTTGCATTCTATTCATTCTTAAATACTTCACAGCTGCTCTCATTAGATAATCACCATGATTACACAACAACAAAAAGGTCAAGCAGAATTTGCAGTACAGTGACTAGGGAGGGAATTGAACAATTCCTGTGTGGTAAAGATCTGCATATGTAGCCTTCCCTGAATTAGTTAACTTCTCTCAAGTGACCCAAGGTCATATATGATTTCTCCTACATTATCTTCTAGGGTTGGGCATTTCAATTTAGGTCTATGATCTATTTTGAATTAATTTTTTGTGAATTATGGAAGATCTGTACCTAGATTCTTTTTTTTTTTTTCCTTTGGATATCCAGTTTTTCCAGCCCCATTTATTGAAGAGACTATTTTTTCCCTTGTATTGCTTTTGCTTCTTTGTCAAAGATCAGTTAGACTATATTTCTGGGGGGTCTATTTCTGGGCTTTCTGTTCTGTTCCATTGATCTATTTGTCTATTCTTTCACCAATACCACACTGACTTGATTACCATAGCTTTAGAGTAAGTTTTGACTTTGGGCAGTGTCATTCCTCCAACTTTGTCTTCTTCAAAATTGTATTGGCTATTCTGAGTCTTTTTCCTTTCCAATAAACTTTATGATCAGTTTCTTGATATCCATAAGATAACTTTCTGAGATTTTGATTGGGATTGCATCAAATCTACATCAATTAAGATGGGAAGAACTGATATCTTACTCTTGAGTCTTCCTATCCATGCCCATGGAATATTTCTCATTTATTTAGTTTTTCTTTGATTTCATTCATCAGGGTTTTATAGTTTTCTTTATATAGATCTTGTACATGTTTCCTTAGATTTATACCTAATATTTAATTTGGGGGTGGGGGAACTAATGTAAATTGTATTGTTTTTAATTTCAAATATCACTTATTTATTACTGATATATAGGAAAGCAACTGACTTTTGTACATTAGCTTTATACTCTGCAACCTTGTTATAATCACTAATGTGTTCCAGGAGCTTTTTGATCAGTTCTCTTAGATTTTCTACAAAGATGATCATGTCTTCTTTGAACAAATAAAGCATTATGTCTTCTATAATAACTGTTTTCCACTTGCCTTTTATTTCCTTGTCTTACTGCATCAGCAGCAATAGGTTTTGATGGTTCCCATCAAGTTGAGTTAAAACCTTAATGTTTTTCCAGATCACTCATGTGTAAATAGTAACACCTAGGAAAGAGGCTGTTGAAGAGTTTTCTTCTGTTGCAGAAGCCTGTTTTTGTTGGGCTCTCAAAGGAGATTATATCTTAGTGAGAACTTAGCCAACTCATAAAGAAGAGTCATAATCTCAGAATAATTTACACCCATTGTGTTCAATATCAATAAATATGCTAAATCTAAAAGTACTCCTGATTTCATTTTTAAGGAATCTGGAATAAGTTTATAGAGTCTTTAGTCTATCAGGAGAGTTTGTTTTTCACTCCTTGAATAAGTTATACCCTAGTAATTAATTGTGTTTTAGCAAAATTGTAATGTGTCTTGGAATATTATCTCTTTCTGCTCATATTGAAAGCAAGTAAATTGAATCCTTTAACAGGCTCACTTGTTTTCTGAACAAATTAGAGATCACTTACATATTGCATCAAGACCAAATGAAAATATAAATTTATCTTTTAAATTTTTATTTAAGACTTGGGAAAAATAGGAATGGACTTCAGTAAACCCTTTTGTATGATTGTCCAGTTATACTGTTGTACCCCTCCAAAGGTATTGACTGTTATGATTCAGAGGCACACTGAAAAGAGTAGAGGAAAGAATCACCAAAGTGAAGTGTTTAGTCTATGTCAGTGTGGTAAGTCAGAACCATCAGATCTGAATCCCACTCTGCATTGAGTTCCTCACTATTTCGTCTCAGTTCAATACCTCAGTTTGGTTATTGGTTACTATTTGTTTGTGATTGGTTCCTATTGTTGATGGAATCAGACCATTCCTTTTTATACACTTTTGCTCTCCTTTGTATTTCTGTTTTCTTTTGTGTTGTCTAACAGTGTTACTTGTCGTAAAAACAAGAATCACAGGGTAGAACATAGGTATAGGTCCTATCAACCTGTGGAGTTTGAGGTTTTCACTGGACTAGCATCCATTTGGACAAACTATGTTGTGGGTTACCAATAAAGCAAAATGAGATTCTCCTTCCATCTTGATTACTCGGTCTAAAGAACTTGGTTTTGATAGAACAATCTCTCTGGCTTTCCACTCACCAGGAGACACTTTTAGTCTGTGCTTTCAGAGGTTGGTTGACCATCAGGTTGAGTGCCCACAGTGACACTGACCCAACAAGCCAGAAGCAATAGAGCACAAGGGGCTGTTGTAGGGACTGCATCTGGTAAAAAGCTGGACTCCATCTCAATGGGCAGTACAGATCCTATCTTAATGGAACTTCCAGGAAAACTGTGGGAATAAACAAAGGCCACCCAAATTAGAACAAATACTATTCAGATTTTGTTAAATCAAGGGAGTCAGTCACCATTGCTTACAATTTGCAAAGACTCAAATGCAGGCAGGTGAGTGGGAAAGCTTTGTAGTGAAAATAAGGAAAGATTTCAGTATACCTAATAGGGGGTTATTGGCATGCAAAAGCTGTAGGTGGGCTAACTAGAAGGGAGGGAGACACCTTATGTGATTAGTTTGGGGAGTATATTTGGCTTTCTCCAGTTGGTCATGAGTTGGGAGTAGAAGTAAAAATTAGGGCAGCTGGCAGGCATTGACAAATCCTGACCCTTCTGGGCTGATAGAGGTTGATATTTGGCTTCTTGGACTGTTTGCTATAGAAGTTTGGAGTCAGACTACCATGATTATGTATGATCTGGCCATTGTCCATTTGTATAATCAGTCGTTCAACTAATTATAACCTCCATGTGTTTCCCTCATAACTTAAAAATCTTCAACATGTTAGTTTTCATATTTGTATGAATCATTTTACTTTTTTGGATAATTATCTTTTAATAGTGTACTTCCCAAAAGATAATTTCAATGACTCCCCAGGTTCAGTCAGGATCTTCTGTAATAAACACCCTATGTTTCTGTTTCAGGGCTTAAAAATCTTTGATAGCTTCCTCTGCCTATGGTGGAAAGCTGAAACACGTTATCCTATTATACAAAGGTTTTCTGTGATTAAACTGTTTCCTTTCTCTCCAGTGTCATTTTTTGACACATATTCATGCTTACTCACTCTATGACCAGGTGAATTATTTGCCAATACTCTTGGAATGCTTGCTACCTCCAAAATTTTATGCATGTTCAAATATTCCTTTTTCCTAGAATGTAGTCCTCCTCCTTCTACACAAGCAATCAATCTTACCTTAATTTTAAGAATAAAATTACTCTGACCTCTACTGCCAGCTAGAATTAACCATGTTCCAATTTGTAATATTTCACATGTAAATACATCTGCAAAGACAATCACCAGTTCAGAGCAGGTTCTCTTTTTCATATCTGCCTCTAACATCTCCTTAAAGGACCAAAGTCTGAGTCTTAGTAACTTCCAGTGTGAGGCACAGGGTAGAAATTGATTGATTGCTGAAGAAACAAATGAAGGGAGAAACTCTTGTTCTTAGTACCCCACATCATGGCAAGAATTAAATTAATTAGACATTTTTTCCTAAACACTGGCTAAAAATAATTGCACTAATAAAATAGAAAATTTTGTTTAAAGAAAGGTGCTAGAGAACCAGAGAAAAAATAATAAAGATTGGAAGGCGAGAGAGGAGTTTTGAAAGGGGAGTGAAATGTTAAATAAAAAGATGAAAGCAAAAACAAAACAAAACAGGTGTCTTGTACTTTACCATTTTAATAATATCCTAACCTTTTTATAGAATGAAAAAGGCATCTGTCTGTCTCTCCTATTATACTGGCTTGGGAACATTTCCTCTTCTGTATCCATATATCCTTCAAGATTGTCATCTCTGGGTCAGAAAACCTTTCAATAGAATTTATTTTATATTCTGTTTATGAGAATACTATCATTCAGTTCCATCGTATTTCTGGAAGTATCCAGACAAATGTCTCATCTCAAACATTACCTCCATTCTACCTAAATTTCACCTTTTTCTATAAGTGGATGAGCTATTTGCATGTCTTGTTTGCTTCTAATTTTTTTGAACAGCTCTTCTGTGTTATATTAGCTGGGTTTTTTTGTTTTTTTAACCAGGAAAGCCATTCAGCAGTTAACAGAGTAATCTTTTATCATGCCTTTAGTTCTGTGAATGGTTTTTAATCTTGTTAAAGTGCAGTGTGAATCAATATCTAGTATTGATTATGAGTTTGCATAGATGGGCTAGACAATGTTTAGAACTAGAGTTATGGTTAACATCCAATTTTTAGCATTCAGCAAAATACTGTTTTAACTGAAACTGATAAGGAAGTGGAATAATATCTATAAGTTTCAGCATATAATTAGCAAAGTATTTCATGAAGTAATAAATTTGATTATAGTCGTTAGTTTTAGTATCAGTCTTCCTTATGAAAAACTTTACCATAAACAGTAAAAAAACAAAAACAAAACCTCTTTAATTTTGCCAACTATTCCTTTTCATTTCACATAACCAACCTGAACTGTTGGCTCTTAGAAAAATATTTCAGATTCTTAGAAAAAAAGTTAAATAAAGTTAAATACAGCATGTAAACATACAGACCTAGCCACCAGATAGTAGTACACAGTGTAATAATTATCTCATTAGCAGGTCCATTTATTACGTGGGTGAGCTAAATCCCTTGATTATAAGTATCAGAAACCAACTTGAAAGCTTAAAAAGAAATATAGTAGTGTAGGCACACCTCTTGAAATTCAGTGTCAGACATTTAGATAGTCATAGGAAGAACTGAAAGTTGCAAACTGAAAAGCCATTAGGATCCCTGGAAATATAATCTCTGCCCCTCTCTACTCATTTCTGGGTTTCTATATATAGATTGACTTCCTATATTTGTTGTCTGCACAGCTAAATCTGGGTGCTAATGAATTCCAAGTTTACATGTCATGGGCTCAGGTACATGAAAATGCTTGATTCTATCTTGGTCCTGCTTCAACCAGGAGGGTTTTGGATTGGAGAAGGATAAGCCAGATACCTGTCCCTGGGCCTGTCAATCGTAACTGTTGGTTGTGGTCGCTGTGAACAAATAGGGCTGCTAGGAAACTGTGTTAAGTTTAAGGAGTGGTTAGAAGCTAGTTAAGGAAGATATTGGAGACATGGCAGACATTCCAAAAGGTGTGTAATACACTATCCCTCTCATGTAATTTCCGTACTTTTCAGCCTATCTAAAGACCTTCATGTTTTATTTTAGATGTTTTAATATTAACAGGATGTATGATAGAAGCTGACACATTTCATCCTTTTTCTTTTTTCTAACACCTTGGTTACAGCTGTTAGAAAAAAAGAGAAGAGGGGCGCCTGGGTGGCTCAGTCGTTAAGTGTCTGCGTTTGGCTCAGGTCATGATCCTAGGGTTCTGGGATTGGGCCCTGCATCAGGCTCCTCGCTCTGCAGGAAGCTTGCTTCTCCCTCTCCCACTCCCCCTGCTTGTGTTCCCTCTCTCGCTGTATCTATCTCTGTCAAATGAATAAATAAAATCTTAAAAAAAAAAAAAAAGAAGAATTAGGACATGTACAAGGGACTTCAACAAGTTCAGTATATCTGATGGGTGGGCAAGGGGGTGTGGGAATGAGTGTGTGTAGAAGAAAAGGACCTTTTGTGATGAGAGTCCTTTAAAAACCCTCTAATTCCTACTGTGAAGAAACAGCCTACTTCACTTACAGATAAGCCTCACTTTAATGGTATGTTCTTTGCTCATGGTCTTTTTTTCACCCCATTTAATGACTTTATCTAAGTCAAGACTGAGCTGAAGTTTCTGAGGATGAAAGACTCATTGAAGGTGTCATGCTTGTTTTAAGCTCACTGGGCACTCTCAGGCTTAGCATTCCTTAGGTAGTTTTGGAGTGCTCTAAGAACTTAGTTTGTGAATTTTGACTCTCCCCATATGAGCGCTGGGTAGATCTGATGTGAGCACAGGGTAGAGAGGACATGAAAGAAGTAGCAACACACCTGTTTACTTTCTGATCCTACTGTTTCTGAGGCTTAATTTATACTTCGCTTTTAGCAAATTGTACAAATGCAAATCCTGGGTACTGATTCTATCAAACTACTAGTCTGAGGTCACTGTGTTAATGGACCTACGTTCCCCTCCTTAACTGCTTTATCCTATGGCTTTTTACTTTGATAGGAAAAAAGCACACCAGCACTCCATATTCCAGGTTTGCCATATTTCTCAAATGGTAAATCTTTTCAAATTTTACAATAAACATTTTCAACGTAAAATGGCATACACATCTTTTACTGAATTTTTCTTTCACGCTACTAAAATGACAATACAGAAGTAGTTGTGTCCTATTTAATTGAAAGATTTGTGGTCAAGTCTGTATACCATAACTACAAATACAAAATCTATTCTGCTCTTAATATTTTTGTCTTAGAATTTGAGTGCTAAATGCCCCAACAAACTTGCATTGCTGCCAAGAAATGGCATTTCATTGTAATAAAACTTAGAACTTAATATTTTGATTCTGTACCTAGCCCCATGTCTTGCCATCTCCTGGCCAACAAAGTAGTTAGTTGTAATTTCATACATGACACTTACTCAAAAATATGTATTTAAGGGCAAACTCTTGTAAGTATAGCATTTTATGATGCAGTTTGTCCAAATGTATACCAAATTGGGAAATTCCAGTTTTCCACCAGAGGAAAGAACATTTTACAAATAAATTGAAAACCTATAACCCCAATTTCCACTTGAAAGTGATTATGATTTGCGTGTCATACTGCAGGAAGCAAGAAATTTACAATGTTAAGTTCACCTAGGAAACTGAACAATCAATAGGATAAATCTCAGAAAGAAGGCAGATAAATAGTTTAGACTCCAGGAACAAAACTCTGGATGTCAGATTAATTAACTGATATGTAAGTAAATAAATAACTCTAGAATATTTTTAGCTACATTAACTATTTTTTTATGAGTATCATATCTAAATGGATCAGAGATATCATAATTAATTTCAGGCCATCTACACTGTTCAATAAGTTCGGTGGTATACTTTAGCCAGATTCTTAAAAATTTTTTGTGTGTTCTTCAAAATAATTATGAAAAACTATGTGTCCCTTATACATTAGGTTAGAATGTAAAATTTTATCATATTTATTTATAAATGATAGGTTTCTGCAATACTGTAGATATTGACATCTTAGAATTTTCAATTTATTTTGTTAGAAAAATATTCAAATATATGCTAAACTCAAGAGAACAGTACAATAAATTATCCAGATTCAACAATTATTTGGATTTTACTTCATTTAACCCTATTTTTCTCCTTTTTGATGCATCATAAAACAAACCCCAGAAATCATACTCTATTTCAGTATGTGTTTCTAAATAACATACATTTTTCTATTATAACCATTATCCCACCTGACAAATTAAAGGTAAGTCCTTGGAATCATCTGATACTTTATACTCATATTTTCATTTCTCTAAATACATTTTTATATTTTTTTAATTTTTTCTTGTTATGTTAATCACCATACATTACATCATTAGTTTTAGATGTAGTGTTCCATGATTCATTGTTTGTGTATTACACCCAGTGCTCCATGCAGAACGTGCCCTCTTTAATACCCATCACCAGACAAACCCATCCTCCCATGCCCCTCCCCTCTAAAACCCTCAGTTTGTTTTTAAGAGTCCATCAACTCATAGTTCGTCTCCCCCTCCAATTTCCCCCCTTCATGCTTTCCCTCCTGCTATCTTCTTCTTTTTTTTTCTTAATATATATTGCATTATTTGTTTCAGAGGTACAGATCTGTGATCAACAGTCTTGCACAATTCACAGTGCTCACCATAGCACATACCCTCCCAAATGTCTATCACCCAGCCACCCTATCCCTTTCACCCCCCTCCAACTACAGCAACCCTCAGTTTGTTTCCTGAGATTAAGAATTCCTCATATCAGTGAGGTCATATGATACATGTCTTTCTCTGATTGACTTATTTCGCTCAGCATATCACCCTCCAGTTCCATCCACGTCGTTGCAAATGGCAAGATTTCATTCCTTTTGATGGCTGCATAATATTCCATTGTATATATATACCACATCTTCTTTATCCATTCATCTGTCAATTGACATCTTGGCTCTTTCCACAGTTTGGCTATTGTGGATATTCCAGCTATAAACATCGGGGTGCATGTACCCCTTTGGATTACTACGTTTGTATCTTTGGGGTAAATACCCAGTAGTGCAATTGCTGAGTCATAGGGTAGCTCTTTTTCAACTTTTTGAGGAACCTCCATACTGTTTTCCAGAGTGGCTGCACCAGCTTGCATTCCCACCAACAGTGTAGGAGGGTGCCCCTTTCTCCACATCCCCACCAACATCTGTCGTTTCCTGACTTGTTAATTTTAGCCATTCTCACTGGTGTGAGGTGTTATCTCATTGAGGTTTTGATTTGGATTTCCCTGATGCCGAGCAATGTTGAGCACATTTTCATGTGTCTGTTGGCCATTTGGATGTCTTCTTTGCAAAAATGTCTGTTCATGTCTTCTGCCCATTTCTTGATTGGATCATTTGTTCTTTGGGTGTTGAGTTTGATAAGTTCTTTATAGATTTTGGATACTAGCCCTTTATCTGATATGTCATTTGCAAATATCTTCTCCCATTCTGTTGGTTGTCTTTTGGTTTTGTTGACTGTTTCTTTTGCTGTACAAAAGCTTTTTATCTTAACGAGGTACCAATAGTTCATTTTTTCCCTTGCTTCCCTTGCCTTTGGTGGTGTTTCTAGGAAGAAGTTGCTGTGGCCGAAGAGGTTGCTGCCTCTGTTCTCCTTTAGGATTTTGTTGGACTCCTGTCTTATGCCTTTCAATCATTTGGAGTCTATTTTTCTGTTTGGTGTAAGGGAATGGTCCAGTTTCATTCTTCTGCATATGGCTGTCCAATTTTCCCAACACCATTTGTTGAAGAGACTGTCTTTTGTCCATTGGACATTCTTCCCTGCTTTGTCAAAGATTAGTTGACCATAGAGTTGAGGGTCCATTAGTTGACCATAGAGTTGAGGGTCCATTGAGGGCTTTCTGTTCTGTTCCATTGATCTATGTGTCTGTTTTTGTGCCAGTACCATACTGTCTTGATGACAGCTTTGTAATAGAGCTTGAAGTCTGGAATTGTGATGCTGCCAGCTTTGCTTTTCTTTTTCAACATTCCTCTGCTATGCGGGGTCTTTTCTGGTTCCATGCAAATTTTAGGATTATTTATTCCATTTCTTTGAAAAAAGGTGATGGTATTTTGATAGGGATTGCATTGAATGTGTAGATTGCTCTAGGTAGCATTGACATCTTCACAATATTTGTTCTTCCAATCCATGAGCATGGAACGTTTTTCCATTTCTTTGTGTCTCCCTCAATTTCTTTAAAGAGTATTTTATAGTTTTCTGAGGACAGATCCTTTGTCTCTTTGGTTAGATTTATTCCTAGGGATCTTATGGTTTTGGGTGAATTGTAAAGGGGATCGACTCCTTAATTTCTCTTTCTTCTGTCTTGTTGTTGGTGTATAGGAATGCCACTGATTTCTGTGCATTGATTTTCTATCCTGCCACTTGACTGAATTCCTGTATGAGTTCTAGCAGTTTTGGGTGGAGTCTTTGGGGTTTTCCACATAAAGTATCATATCATCTGCAAAGAGTGAGAGTTTGACTTCTTCTTTGCCGATTCAGATGCCTTTTATTTCTTTCTGTTGTCCGATTGCTGTGGCTAGGACTTCTAGTACTATGTTGAATAGCAGTGGTGATAGTGGACATCCCTGCCATGTTCCTGACCTTAGGCGGGAAGCTCTCAGTTTTTCCCCATTGAGAATGATATTCGCTATGGGTTTTTCATAGATGGCTTTTATACTTTGAGGTATATACCCTCAATCCCTATACTCTGAAGAGTTTATCAAGAAAGGATGCTGTACTTTGTCAAATGCTTTTTCTGCATCTATTGAGAGGATCATATGCTTCTTGTTCTTTCTTTTATTAATGTATTGTATCACATTGATTGATTTGTGGTTGTTGAACCAACCTTGCAGCCCAGGGATAAATCCCACTTGGTCGTGGTGAATAATCCTTTTAATGTACTGTTGGATCCTATTGGCTAGTATTTTGGTGAGAAATTTTGCATCCATGTTCATCAAGGATATTGATCTTAATTCTCTTTTTTGGTGGGATCTTTGGTTTTGGGATCAAGGTAATGGTGGCCTCATAAAACGAGTTTGGAAGTTTTCCTTCCATTTCTATTTTTTGGAACAGTTTCAGAAGAATAGGTATTAGTTCTTCTTGAAATGTTTGGTAGAATTCCCCTGGGAAGCCATCTGGCCCTGGCTCTTGTTTGTTGGGAGATTTTTGATGACTACTTCAATTTCCTTAGTAGTTATAGGTCTGTTCAGGTTTTCTATTTCTTCCTGATTCAGTTTTGGTAGTTGATACATCTCTAGGAATGCATCCATTTCTTCCAGATTATCTAATTAGCTGGCATATAGTTGCTCATAATATGTTCTTATAATTGTATTTCTTTGGTGTTGGTTGTGATCTCTCCTCTTTCATTCATGATTCTATTTATTTGGGTCATTTCTCTCTTCTTTTTGATAAGTCTGGCCAGGGCTTTATCAATCTTGTTAATTCGTTCAAAGAACCAGCTCCTAGTTTCATTGATCTATTCTACTGTTCATTTGGTTTCTTTTTCTTTTTTTAAGATTTTATTTATTTATTTGAGAGAGAGAGAATGAGAGACAGAGAGCATGAGAGGGAGGAGGGTCAGAGGGAGAAGCAGACTCCCTGCCGAGCAGGGAGCCCGATGCGGGACTCGATCCCGGGACTCCAGGATCATGACCTGAGCCGAAGGCAGTTGCTTAACCAACTGAGCCACCCAGGTGCCCATTCATTTGGTTTCTATTTCATTGATTCCTGCTCTGATCTTTACTATTTCTCTTCTCCAGCTGGGTTTAAGCTTTATTTGCTGTTTTTTCTCTAGCTCCTTTAGCTGTAGGATTACGTTGTGTATTTGAGACCTTTCTTGTTTCTTGAGAAAGGCTTGTATTGCTATATACTTTCCTCTTAGGACTGCCTTTGCTGTATCCCAAAGATTTTGAACAGTTGTGTTTTCATTTTCATCTGTTTCCATGAATTTTTTTAAATTGTTCTTTAATTTTCTGGTTGACCCATTCATTCTTTAGTAGGATGCTCTTTAGCCTCCATGTATTTGAGTTCTTTCCGACTTTCCTCTTGTGATTGAGTTCTAGTTTCAAAGCACTGTGGTCTGAAAATAGGCAGGGAATGATCCCAATCTTTTGGTACTGGTTGTGACCTGATTTGTGACCTAGGATGTGATCTATTCTGGAGAATGTTCCATGGGCACTAGAGAAGAATGTGTATTCCGTTGCTTTGGGATGGAATGTTCTGAATAGATCTGTGAAGTCCATTTGGTCCAGTGTGTCATTTAAAGTCTTTATTTCCTTGTTGATCTTTTGCTTAGATGATCTGTCCATTTCAGTGAGGGGGGTGTTAAAATCCCCCACTATTATTGTATTGTTGTCGATGTGTTTCTTTGCTTTTGTTATTAATTGGCTGCTCCCATGTTAGGGACATAGATATTTACAATTGTTAGATCTTTTTGTTGGATAGACCCTTTAAGTAGAATATAGTGTCCTTCCTCATCTTATTACAGTCTTTGGTTTAAACTCTAATTTGTCTGATATAAGGATTGCTACCCCAGCTTTCTTTTGGTGTCTATTAGCATGGTAAATGGTTTTCCACACCCTCACTTTCAATCTGGGAGTGTCTTTGGTTCTAAAATGAGTCTCTTGCACACAGCATATCGATGGGGTTTTTTTTTTAATCCAATCTGATACCATGTGTCTTTTGATTGGGGCATTTAGCCATTTACATTCAGGGTAACTATTGAAAGATATGAATTCAGTGACACTGTATTGCCTGTAAAGTGACTGTTACTGTATATTGTCTGTGTTCCTTTCTGGTCTATGTTGCTTTTAGGCTCTCTCTTTGCTTAGAGGACATCTTTTAATATTTCTTGTAGGGCTGGTTTCGTGATTGCAAATTTCTTTAGTTTTTGTTTGTCCTGGAAGCTTTTTATCTCTCCTCTATTTTCAATGACAGCCTAGCTGGACAGAGTATTCTTTGCTGCATATTTTTCTCATTTAGTGCTCTGAATATATCATGCCAGTCCTTTCTGGTTTGCCAGGTCTCTGTGGATAATGTTTCTACCATTGTAGGTTACATATCTCTTGTCCCGAGCTGCTTTCAGGATTTTCTCTTTGTCTCTGAGACTCATAAGTTTTACTATTAGATGTCGGGGTGTTGACCTATTTTTATTGATTTTGAGAGGGTTTTTCTGTGCCTCCTGGATTTTGTTGTCGGTTTCCTTCCCCAAATTAGGGATGTTCTCTGCTATAATTTGCTCCAATATACCTCTGCCCCTCTCTCTCTTTCTTCTTCTTCTGGGATCCCAATTATTCTAATGTTGTTTCATCTTATGGTATCGCTTATCTCTTGAATTCTGCCCTTGTGATCCAGTAGTTGTTTCTCTTTTTCTCAGCTTCTTTATTTTCCATCACTTGGTCTTCTATATCACTGATTCTCTCTTCTGCCTCATTTATCCTAGCAATTAGCTCCCCCATTTTTTATTGTACCTCATTAAAAGCCCTTTTGATTTTGACTTGGTTAGATTTTAGTTCTTTTATTTCTCCAGAAAGGGTTTCTCTAATAACTTCCATGCCTTTATCAAGCCCAGCTAGTATCTTTAAAATCATGATTCTGAACTCTAGATCCAACATCGTACTAATGTCTGTATTGATAAGGTCCCTGGCAGTCAGTACTACCTCTTGTTCTTTTTGTTGAGGTGATTTTTTCCATCTTGTCATTTTGTCCAGAGGAGAATAGATGAGAGAACAAAATGCTAACAGGGTAAAAACGTCCTCAGAAAAGACCTGAAGCTGGGGGAAAAGAAAGGGAAAGAAAGAAAAAAAAAAAGCTAAAGACAAACAAAAACAGAACAACAACAAAAAAACAGAATATGATCAGGCTGGTGCATAGATCAGTGCCACACACTAGATTTTGGGTGTATTTTGGTCTGTTAGAAGAAAGTGCCTCCCAAAATTTTAAAGAAAGAAAAACACATATAAATAGGGTTGACATGATGAAGGGATGTGATATGACTGTAAAGATGAAAATTATAAAAAATTTTATAAAGAATTGATATGAAGTTCTTTGAAAAAAGAAAGGATTTTAGAAAAAGAAAAAAAAAAGGAGAGAATGTGATCAGGCAGGAGACTAGAACAAAGCCACACACTAGAGATTTAGGGTATATTTTTGATCTGTTAGAAGAAACTATCTCAAAATTTTAAAGAGAACAACTTATATATATATGCCAAAAATAAGAGTAAATACTATGAAGGGATAGAATATGACTCTAAAAATGAAAAATAAAAATGTTTTTTAAAAAAGGGATTGATAAGATATTGGTTGAAAAAGGGAAAAAAAAATTTTAAAAAGTTTAAAAAAATTAAATTTGAAAGACTGAAGAATCATGGTAAAAAAGCCATGGATTCTATGTGCAGTATTCCCCTAGCGCTGGAGGTCTGCCATTCTCATTGATTGGTAAACTTGGTCTTGGCTGGCTGTTCTTGCTGATCTTCTGGAGGAGGGGCCTGTTGCTGTAGTTTCCAAATGTCTTTGCCAGAGGCACAATTGCCCCACCCTTGCCATGGGCAGGGCTAAGTAATCTGCTTGGGTTTGCTCTCAGGAGCTTTTGTTCCCTGCAAGCTTTCTGCACAGCTTTGGAGGAGGAGAGTGAAAATGGCAGCCTCCCAATCTTCACCCCAGAGGAACCAAGAACTCGGGGCCCCACTCCTCAGTGCGCCCCCAGAGAAAAGCAGTCAATCACTCCCATCTTCTCAGTCTCTGGCCACACTCTGTGCTCACCCGGCCTGTGACTGAGCGTTTCTATCTCTGGCACCCGACCCCGTGTGGAGTCTCCAAACCCAGCAGATCCCTGCAGTGCACTCCTGCACTGCTCCTCTCAGGGGAGGAAGGGGAGTCTCCCGGATCTGTTGCTTGTTGGGTCCCTGCTGGAGGAGCAGTGGCCCGACTGTGCCACGGATCACAGTTTATGGCCACCCCAAGCTGAGAGCCCACTCCTCAGCTCCATCTCTGCAGCCGGCTTCCCTGCTCCAATACCTGAGAGCTCTGCTGCACTGAGGCACCCCCGGTCTTTCTGTGACACCAAGGGTCCTGAGACCACACTGTCCCATGAGGGGTCCACCCCCACTTAGCCACTGGAGCAACATCCCTCAGTGGGGCCAACTTCTAAAAGTTCTGATTTTGTGCTCCATGGCTCTATCACTTGCCAGAAGCGGCCAACAGAGGCCCCCTCCCCTGCCATCTATCCTCCCGAATATCACCTCAGATTCACTTCTCTGCATGTCCTACCTTCCAGAAAGTGGTCACTTTTCTGTTCAGAGAGTTGCTATTCTTTTCTTCAATCTCCTGTTGAGTTCGTAGGTGTTCAGAATGGTTTGATCCCTATCCAGCTGAATTCCTGAGCCCAAACGAAATCCAGGTCTCCTTCTCCTCCACCATCTTGCTCCGCCCCCTAAATACATTTTTAAAGTTATTTAAACAAGATTTCCCCCTAGAATCCACACATCCTATTGGTGTTATAGCTCTGAAATCTTTTTAATTATAGATGTTCCTCTTTTCATTTTTTGTGCTACCAATTCTTTACAGAAACAATCAGTTACCCTCTAGAATGATCCACATTCTCTATTTGTCAGTTTCCTTCTTTGAAGTATTATTTAGCTTATTCTTCTATCCCCTATATTTCCTATAAATTTAAGCATGATCTAGGCTAAAATCATGGAAAAGTATTTTGGCAAGCATGCTGCAAAAGGTGTGTGAAGTACTTTACAGAGCATATTATTGGAAGGGCAAAGGGTGATTTTACCCTTTTTTTTTATTTATATTTTATTATGTTATGTTAATCACCATACATTACATCATTAGTTTTTGATATAGTGTTCAATGATTCATTGTTTGCGTATAACACCCAGTGCTCCATTCAGTACATGCCCTCTTTAATACCCATCACTAGGCTAACCCATCTCCCCACCCCCTCCCCTCTAGAACCCTCAGTTTGTTTCTCAGAGTCCATAGTCTCTCATGGTTCGTCTCCCCCTCCGATTCCCCCCTTTCCTTTTTACCTTCCTGCTATCTTTTATTTAAAACATATAATGTATTATTTGTTTCAGAGGTACAGGTCTGTGATTCGACAGTCTTACACAATTCACAGTGCTCACCATAGCACATACCCTCCCCAATGTCTATCACCCAGCCACTCCATCCCTCCCATCACCCACCCCTCCAGCAATCCTCAGTTTGTTTCCTGAGATTAAGAATTCCTCATATCAGTGAGATCATATGATACATGTCTTTCTCTGATTGACTTATTTTGCTCAGCATAATACCCTTTAGTTCCATCCACGTTGTTGCAAATAGCAAGATTTCATTCCTTTTGATGGCTGCATAATATTCCATTGTATATATATACCACATCTTCTTTCTCCATCCATCTGTTGTTGGACATCTTGTTTTTTTCCACAGTTTGGCTATTGTGGACATTGCTGCTATAAACACCGGGGTGCACGTACCTCTTCGGATCACTACATTGTATCTTTTGGATAAATACCCAGATTTCACCCCTTTTAGAGGTACAAAGATTTCTGTGGGTTTAATAATGACAGTTGGTCTCCTCCACTATGAAGTCTGCTATCATTCTGTCCTTTACAGTTTCACCCATTGATGATCATTATCTTTAAAAAATTGTGTAACTAATATTAAATTGATTAAAACAAAATTATAAACTTTGATAAAAACAATTATGTAAAAAAAACATTGCAAATGCACATTTAAAGATATAGAGGAGACAAGTTTTGGTGACTTGATTAAAAACATGGTGAAACTTTCAGATTATGTGCAACCTCAGGAGACAATGCACTCTAAGTTTTGAGATGGTTAGATTCATTCTTTTTTTAAGATTTTATTTATTAGAGAGAGAGAGAGAGAGCATGAATGGGGAGAGGGGCAGAGGGAGAGGGCCAAGGAGATTCCCTGTTGAGCAGCAAGCCTGATGTGCAGGGCTCCATCCCAGGACCCTGAGATCATGACCTGAGCTGAAGTCAGACACTTTATACCACCCGAACCACCCAGGAACCCTCCATGTCTGTCTTTTTGAATGAGAAGAGAAATTGTGGAAGGACAGAAAGGAAAAGCATTAAGCTTTTCCTCACAGGTTCTTGGCTTCTCAGACAGAGCAGTAGTAAAAAAGACTTTCTTATTCCCTCAAAACTCCCCATACATCATGTAAAGGGTATGCAAAATGCTGTTTTAATTTTGTTGACCTAAGTCACAAACGTTGGTATAGAATAAGAATTGATAGACATAAGAAGATTTGTAAGGCAACATTGTTAATTGTGAACAAGAAAATGTAGCATGAATGAAAATATCTTATGTCTAAGCCATTTTTAAACAATCTTGACATCCCTCTTTCCAGAGGTCTTTTAATGCTGTTTTCTTTTTTTCCCTTTTGTCACATTATTTTAAAATATAGGGATCCTACAATATGAAAAGCCAAGAATTAATATTTATGTATTTCCCTTATTATTTTTATAGGAAGACTAAGGCAGAAAAGGGTAAGAGGTCAGAGTTTCAGAGAGGAGATAAAAAATATCTGCTTTTTACTTTTAGATTATACATTTGGATTAAGACTGCCCAATTTAGTTGCCTTGGCACATCTGGAACAAACTGATTTTGTCCCTAATTCCTTGAGTTCCACAAATTCATTGAAACACAGGACTTAATTTATACTGGATCAAGTCAATACCAGATTTTTTTTTTTTTTTATGAAGCAGCCTAAAAAGGCAATGATTGGTCCTTCTGCCCCTCTTTCCCTCTATTGTTCCCGCTCTCTTCCAGAACTTAGGCTTCCAAAAGGTCATTCTCCATTGATTACAGGGTTCTCCAGAGAAATAGAATTATGAAGATATATATAAAGGGATTTATTATAAGAAATTGGTTCACAACTATGGAAGCTGAGAAGTCCCAATATCTGTAGTTTGAGGGTCTGAAAACCAGGAGTCCAATATTCCAGCTCAAGACCATTAGGCAGAGAGCAACACTCTCTTGCTCAAATTTTGTTCCACTTAAGCCTTCACTGGATTGGAGGAAGCCCTCCCATTTGGGGAAGACAATCTGCTTTGTTCAGTCTATCAATTCAAATGTTAATTGCTCCAGAAACACCCTCATAGACACATCCCGAACAATGTTTTTATATCAGAGCACCACGTGACTCAGTCAAGCTAATGCATAAAATTAATCAAATGTAAAGTCTCTTGTGTTCTAGCAAGAAAAGACTGAGGAGGGGTTGCATCCCCAAACAAAATAACAAAACCTGCTTAACTAAGGTAGTCCTTAAATAAACAACTGCTTTTTTTTTTTTTTTTAAGATTTTATTTATTTATTCGTGAGAGAGAGAGAGACAGAGGCAGAGGGAGAAGCAGGCTCCCCGCGGAGCAGGGAGCCCAATGCTGGACTTGATCCCAGTACCCTGGGATCATGACCTGAGCCAAAGGCAGACGCTTAACCAACTGAGCCACCCAGGTGTCCCTAAACAACTGCTTTGATGTCAAAGTGGTTGTCAGTTATTTCATTCTAAAAGATAAAGGAGGTTTTAACTCACTTCTTAGAATACAGCAGCTTGGGTTGAAGCATTTCAAGAGGGTTTCATGGAAGAAGGGGCTTAAACAAGCCTTGAAATGAGTGAGGATTGAATCAATAGAGAAATGCACAAATCCTGCCTTACGATTGTATTGTGTCAGGATCAGATCACATGTTAACAAATGGCCTCAGCAAACAACACAATATACCCATGAATATTTTGTATTCCCAGTTCTCAGATTTGGTCTCTGGGAGAAAATTAGTTCATATTTACTGTCATATCTTTTTCATCAATTGCCTAGAGCTCCTTCAAAGAAATGTACTATGGAAATAGAAATAATTTCTATTCTGCCTCCCTCACAAGTTTATCCATTTCTTTTTCTATTCAGCTTGTCATAGGATTTGTCAAACTAAGGTTTAGCTTAAGTTCTTGAGCTGTGGCTAGAGTTTTAAGAATAATACATTAGGTGAGACTGTTCAAATAGTGAAACTGCTGTGTGGTTTTTTGTTTTTTTTTTTCTTCTTCCCTTCCCTTTCCTTGACTTTCAGTCATATGAATCCATCAGGAGAATAATTTTCAGTAGGAAATGGACCTATCTGGGAACATAGAATGTGTTGGCTATCTGATAAACCCTTGAGTTATCTGTTTTAATATACATGTTTCAGATAAAAACCTTTTAGCTATATCTCAGTTTCTCAAGGTTTCTCATGTCAAGCATCAGAAGTCATAAATGTAAGTCTCTGTAGATGCCACCTTTCATTATATCAAACTACAGGCATACCTCTTTTTATTGCACTTCACTTTTTTTCTAACCAACTTTGAATCAATTTTGGGGGGTTTTGTTTTAATTATTTTTGCTCTTGAAATCTAAGCAATTGCATTTATAAGGATTTGTATTAAAAATTGAAAAAATCTTGCTCATATAAACCAATTTAATAATGGATGTGCAAAATATCCTATGCAAAATAAATGAACAATATTTGCTTTGGTGTATATTACTAAGAAAAAAAAGGTTAGAAATAAATTAGAAAAGGAGACCTAAAACCGAATTTTTAACACTCAGAAAACAGGTTGAATTTGAACGCAGAATTTTAAGAACTCACCAACCTAGCTTTTGATAAACTCATTAGGAATATTCACAAACTCTCTAGATTACCCTTACCAGGGTTTCATTTTCTCAGGAAATAATTTTGAAAAAGAAATCATAGGTTTTTGTTTCATCTTGTCATCTCCACCTTCCATGAATATTGAGAACTAGTAAGGCACAGCTAAAACTAACTGAAAAATATGGTACTAACTGGTCATCTCTATACTTGGCCCAGTGGTTCTCAACTGGTAGAATAAATAAATACAGATGTTTTGGTAAGTAGTTCCTAGAGTCTATATTTCTTTTTAGTCATTTCTGTCATCTTGGTTTACTGTATTTGTGAATCATACTGCAGAGAGTACAGACTTTGGGGGAAACCAGAATGTATTCAAATTCCTAATTGTTCAATTTTTGCATTGCCTTATCTGGGGGAAACTTACCTAACCTTTATTCACCTCAGTTTATTCTAGTGATGCAGGTTAGTTAAGGCCTGGGTACATTGTTTAAAATTCATGCTGCACTGTGCCCCTTAACCACCAATTCTTTCACACACTTTTTATACTTCACAACAGTCATATTTCTCTTCAAAGTAGTTTACATTCATGTACCCATTTTGATTACCTAATGCATTTCATTTATTGTTCAATTATTTCAAAAACATTTTTTGGTCTCCTACTATGTGCCAGACAGTGCCAAATCCTGAGAATACAAAAGGAACGAGGTACAACCCCTGCTCTCAAGCAGTTTACAGTATATTAGGGAAGAGTAGAAGAAAAAAAGATTCTAATAGATACATGATCAGAGTTCTCAGGAAAGAACAAAATGAGAGACTAATTGTACTAGACTATCTGTTTAATTTTTTTTTTTTTTAATGTTTGAAGGAGGCCTTGGAGACTGAATACTGTTCCTCAAATAGAAAGAGCCAAGATGCCCTTTAACAGATAAATGGATAAAGAGGATGTGGTCCATATATACAATGGAATATTACTCAGCCATCAGAAAGGAACAATACCCAACTTTTACATCAACATGGGTGGGACTGGAGGAGATTATGTTAAGTGAAATAAGTCAAGCAGAGAAAGTCACTTATCATGTGGTTTCACTTATTTGTGGAACATAAGGAATAGCATGAAGGACATTAGGAGAAGGAAGGGGAAAAGGAAGGGGGGAAATCGGAGGGAGAGACAAACCATGAGAGACTATGGACTCTGAGAAACAAACTGAGGGTTTTAGAGGGGAGGGGAGTGGGGGGATGGGTTAGCCTGGTGATGGGTATTAAGGAGGGCACGTACTGCATGGAGCACTGGGTGTTATACGAAAGCAATTAATCATGGATCACCACATCAAAAACTAATGATGTATTGTATGGTGACAAAATAAAAAAAAAAAAACAGGACAGACAGGAAAAGAAAATGTTAAGCACAATAAACAGCTTATGCAAAGATAGAGATATGAAATTTTAGCATATCAATCCTAGCAACCAAACTCTCCAATCAATTGTAAATCTGTTGCTACCTACCAATATTCTTGGTTCCTTAATACATTCTCTGTGTATGACTTACCTACATAAAATGATTGCTTTATAAGTATCAATGTTTATTTTATATCTAGAGAGGACTGGTATCTGAAAGAATACCCCAGTTAATGCATCTCATCTCTATTTTTAAATTTTAAGTTGATATTTTTTTCATATAGTACAGTCATATTACGTGGAAAAGTTTCCTTCTCACAGCCACCCACTTGTTACATCATTGCTGTTAATTTCTTGTTTTTGTCTACAGTTATTTTATGAACAGGGTATCAAGTATTTTTATGTTCTTTTGTACTCTACAATAAATCCTTGAGATCTTTCCATGACAGCACAAAAGTTATGTTTCTAATTACTATAATTTATTTAAATAGTCTTCTAACAATAGACATGCAGAAATGAATATTTTTTTACATGTTATTTCACTCATGTGTGAAATGTCTCTATAGGCTAAATCTAAA
The DNA here is from genome assembly GCF_029215605.1 of Mirounga angustirostris. NCBI lineage: Eukaryota > Metazoa > Chordata > Mammalia > Carnivora > Phocidae > Mirounga > Mirounga angustirostris. The sequence goes on along the minus strand of NW_026991709.1, from coordinate 49,508,434 downwards.
ATAAAATTTGGGGGTCAAAGAACAGATATAATTATGTTCAATGTTGTCAAACTACTTTTCATACTGGCTATATTGTCCATGGTACCCATATTGAAACCAGCAATATACAAGAGTGTCTGTTTTCCCATGGCCTGGGCAACAATGTGAGTTATTTCTCATGTATTTTGTGGGTTATTTTATAATCTGGTATATCTAGATAGACGGAAAATGCTTTATTCTTTCTTAAGATCTCATATACATACATATGGTGTTTGAGTATAATTTTGTTTTTTTATATTATATGTAGGAATGAGTAGAGTTTTATCACTTTAAGAATCATTTTTATGGTATGCTTGTTCCCAAATGATCCCTCTTTTTCCCTTTTAGGTTTTGATCCTGTTCTAATGTAATTATAGGTATTCTTTATATATTAAAATCAAATCTGTTTAAATATCTTAACTATATTTAAAAGGTCCATTTTTCTTCTATGATTACTAGAGTATTTTACAGTCAGTCAATACAGAATTTCCTTCATACCAATAACCATACTCAGAATTTCACATTTGGGAATTATAGTAGTAAGTAAATGGAAAAAAAAAACAATAAAAGATGGTGGGTATACTTAAACTTGAAATTAGTGCTATTTTTTATTACTGAAAGAAAAAAATTAATGAGTATCTGCTTCAGTGTAATGAATTTCATATATAGAGATTTCAATTTTATTTTGAGATGACATTTTAATGAGAAGTGTAAGTGAATCAAAAAAATATTAATTACTAACATTTGAAATAAGTCATTTGTAGAGTTTTTTGGAGGGTGTGGTCAATAAAGAGGTTGGTGTGTTGATCATTTTCTGTAGAACATTCTGTGAAAACATCTTTAGATGATTTCAAAGGAGGACACACCATTTCAGGCAAAAGAGCTTCTGATATTTTTTGGAATACTTTTCTCTACCAGACACTGTGACCATAATGGGCAAAATGCATGGTAGCACTATTATAGCAGAATGAGAGATGGCCTTGCAAAGTCAATATTGTATAGAAAGGATCTAAAGTAACTACATTAAGTAATGATTGTGTGTGAGTATTCCTTCCACATCAAGTTTCACTGACATCAATGGTGCGGCCATCTTGTTCATTTTCATGTATCTTTACGTATTTAATTTGAAATGTAAATACTCCACATAACCAATTTTACTGTATAATAAAAATATTTTAATATTGTACTGAAAACTCAAGTGTGTTTATTTTTAAAATGCTCTAAATTGATAACATGTAGAAACCAGCAAGTTTTAAGGTGACATGATTTGAAATAGTCATGGCATGCTACCATTTAAAAATACATTCTCTATGCTGTATATTTGTTAAGTAAATCATAAGGTTTTTACATAGTACTAATGATTCACCGTGAGCATACTGTGAAAGTTCAATCCTTAAACCATTCACTACTAGATGCCAAGAAGAAGTAGAAGCTAACCCTGCTGGAACTCCAATTTTTGGCCAAAGCAGATTCCAAAAACAGTGAGAAATTAAAAGCCTTGCTGATTGGATTACTAAAACACAAAATGGTCAAAATGAAGTTCAAAATGCATCTATTTCAGAAATCTATAGACTTCCTGGATACAGAATTAAGAAAAATAAAATTCTTTAGAATATTAGGTCATTGTAAAGTCCATTCTTTCAAATACACATATATAATACTATAATTCCTATCATTTCTATGTTTGCTTTGAATCTTTTCCAAAATAACTATATTTCATTGTTTTGTTTAAAGGCATTCAGTTTGGTATGCTTTCACTGGTAACACAAAAGAGATAAGACCAAAAAAACAAAACAAAAACAAAAAGAGACAAGTACCATTTTCCTACATTTATAAATGGGTGAGACCACTCTTGTAACATCAATAATTATATTCATTACTCTTGTGACTCTTAGACGAGCATATATTTTACCATGTTTCTGTAGTGACTAATTTTGGAAACTCAGAAAAAGCAACCTAAGGAGCCAGAGCTGCTTTGGTTTACCTACGAAGGTGGGGGACTGTTACTGTACATTGCCCAGATAATGGCAGTGTTCTCTGGTGCGAGTTCTGGGTAACCCCCATAGGTTTAGATTTTTGTTCATCTTTATAGAGCACTAATCCTGTCTGTTTTCCCTAGATAGCCTCACCTTCCACTCATCTCCACCAAATCCATTCCTGGACCAGAATAGAGGCCAGTAATAAGAAATGAGCATGTGATTAATATGATATAAATACTGTGTTCTTTTGTTGTACTATTACTATTATTCACATACTAACTCTATGAAGTAAAGACATTTTCACCTGTCTCTTTTACAGTTAAGAAAATTGAGATGTAGAAAGAGTAAGTTATCCTGCTCATTTACCCAATTTTTAAAATTCAGGGCAGAAATTAAAACCCAAAGTCTGTGAGATGTCAGAGTCCTGGCTTTTAGCCTGTTTTTCTCCCTTAAAAAACAGATTCTCAACATCTATATTAATGATTAAACATGTCTTCAAAGGGAAAATAACCATGTTTGGTATTTTGGAATTCTGAAGTTTGGGGCTTTTCAAAAAGTATAACTTAGTAGACTGGGTCAAATAAAACCCATTGATATACCAATGACAACTCCATGTGAAGCCTTTTGAAAATATTTAAAACTGTGATAGACTTCCTAAAATGTAATGTATTAAAAACAATAAACCTCCAGAGGTCATTTGAGAATCAAACTACTTCAGATTTGTCACACACAGGTGTATTTTACAAAGATGGTATTCACCCCAAAAGTCAAACTACCCTATAAACCAAAATATACTTAAATTCAAGTTTCATTTTTTTTTTTGCTTCTAAGTGTGTACCAGACTATATTTACTGCCAAAAATTAAACTTGAGATATCACAATGGTAATAAAAATGTCATGTAGGATTTGCTTATGTACTTTTAAATGATATTAAAAGTGAGTTGTAAACAGGACTGCATAAAAGAAAAATGTGGATGGCTATTGATCTTTAAATGAGAAAGTTTTATCATTGCTGTGGTAGGAACTTGCCACAGGAATGTAGACAGCTAACTAATGTCCAAACTTAAAGATGAAGTGGCCTATTTTTAGACAATTAGTTGAAATACTAAGTGTTTTCTCATCTTAGAATTCTATAGAATAGTATTGTAAAGGGCCATTTCAAATGATTAAGTAAATCTTTAACCTTGAAATGTGGGTCAAATTTATGAGAAAGAGAGGAAAAGGGTTGAATATGTATCTGAGGAATGTACAACAGCATGGTGAAATATGATAGAGATCACAATGCCTAAACCTTTGCTTTCCTCAACTGTCATAGGGAGAAAAAAAAATTGAATTGTTCTCCCTTATATCTATGTGGATATAACTCAGGATGTCTTGGTCAATCTCATCTAGGTCACAAAAGTATGATAGTGAATATACAGAAAAGCTCGCAAAATTAATTTTATCCTGATGGTGGTAAAAATAATGTTTTTTTTAATGTGGATTAATTACTCCTACTTTTTTTTATCATTTCACTGTATATAAGTCATCATTTTTATATCATTCTAAGAATATGCAACAGAAAAATATTTGTACAAATATAAATGTCTAGTTTTAAAAGAAGAGGTAAAATGTGTGTTCCCAGCAAGTAGAGTGAATCCCAAACAATTTTCATGTGAATAATACCATGCTATTGCTCAGAGGGCCTGAATGTTGCCAGTGGTCTCAGATCTAATATCTTCTATGATGGAGAGGAACAGGTTTTTGCATCAGAGGCCATTCATTCTTGAGATACCATGATGTTTATGTAAATTTTACTTTTTTAAGATCAGGATATACGCTATCTGTGACTATACTTAGGTATTCTTTTAGTATTTCCTGGTCACTAAATGACTATTCATTTAGCTAAAATTTCAATGTATAAAAATACATCCTGTAATGCCTGATTTTAATGCTATACCTTAGAACAAACTTTGCCATTACACTTGTCAATTCTAAAGCTGGTTGCTTTTGCTGTTTCATTGTGAAATACACTCCCACTGTAACTCAATATTTTAAACTTCTTTGAATTACATGTTCCTATTTTAATCATTTGGATTTTACTATAAACATTATCACAAGTGTGTTTAGTAATATTTATATTTATGGTACTGTTATACATTCTCCCTGGGTATCATCAGCAGAGAAGAGAGAATCACTACTGTTCTCAGGCCCTCTGAATCATGTTGGGGTTCTAGAAATTCTCCCTCTGGCTCCATATTTAGGATCAAGAAAGAACATATTCTCAACTCCTCCTCACTCTTTTGTTCCCATTCTTCATTCCTTCCAAGTCCCAGAAAAGATTCCTCTCTCAACAGTATGGCTTCCACATACCTTTATTTCCATTACCAAGAAAAACTTCAGCCTTTTCTTGCGTTAATGCCTCCAGGACACCTGCACTAGTTTGACCCATATCACATACATTGACATCATTTTCCAATTCTTAGAGTCCATCTCTTCTCAGAATCCCATATAATGAAAACCTGACCTAGGAAAGCCCACTATCTAGGCCTTATTCTCTTGTATCCATAAGCATGACTCAGGGAAAATCACATCAATTCTTTGAGCCACATTTTCCCTCTATAAGACAATGGGATTATTATAGAACAAATTATGAAGCTACATGAGCATTAAGTGGTCAGCTGGCCATAGGTGACAGATCACTGCTCAATATATTTGATATCATGACTTAACCTTTTGAATTTATTTGTGGAATCATGATTATATTTAAAGGTACTATAAAGCTAACATGTGACATAAAAATAGCCTCCCTTCTCAGCTAAATATGAAAGCAACCTTTAGTCTTTTATTAAGCAGATAAACCAGGAAATGTTTTGAATAGAGAAAATGAAATGAAAATTAACTACCATTTGCCAATGATAAATGTTAATCCAATAACAGGAAAGAATGTTTTTCTATCTAATCATTCTGTTATAAATCCCCTAGTATGAAATTCAGAAAAATCTCTCTACGTGATGCTCTTCCTTAGTAGTTGACTTACTGAACCAAAAATTCAAGTCATGCTAGAGAAGTGGTTCTCAAATCCCATGTATAGATTTGTCACAACACTTGGAACGTTAACTTATAAAACAGATTTCTGACTAATCTACAGACCTAAGAAAACAGCACCACTGTAAGTGTTAACACTTTATAATTTGATAAATACTTCCCGTGTTCTGTCAATGATTGTGATGAAAAGCCAAACTCAGGACTCACTGTTCTAGAGGATATTATCTATTGCCCTAATCTTTAAAGAATTAGTTCTATTATATAGCCTATAAATTACCACATATAAAAGACAAAGAGAAATTTTGATAATTTCAATGAATGTAAATACAGGTCAAAAATAAAAAAAATGGCTCTTACCTGTGTAATTGAAGTTTAGTAAGAAAGTAGAACTTAAAAGTCTTCACCAAAAAAAGAAAATAAAAATAAGGCAAGTAAGTGAGGTAATAGATGTGTTAACTCTGTGGGGGAATTCTTTTACAATGTGTATTTACATCAAATCCTCATGATGTACACCTTAAATATCTTAACATTTTTATTTAATTATATCTCAAGATAGCTGCAAAAAATATGGCTTTTATGATTCAATGTTATTATCCCTAAGGTTCTTTCCAAATAGACTTAGTGCATACTTGACAGAATCAAGGAAATGTAACTCTCTGTTCTTCTGTTTTAGGAAATTAAGAAAATAAGTGTCAAATTAATCTCATTTGCAAAAACATACCACTGACTATCATTACAATTCTATTAAAATAGGCCTATTTTTATTTTTTAATGTTAGATATAGTTTTTTAAATAAATTTTATATATTCCTAAGTTTTTAAAAGATATATTCTCAGGGTAAAAAAAAAATTATTCTCAGGGATGATATAGGTCAAAGGGCATAAATTTTCAGTTATAAGAAAAATAATGGGGAATATAGTATATTATTCAAATCTATTTTCATCCCTACTCCCTGGTTTCATATTCAAATCCAAAGGAGAAAAAAAATTGTTAATAAAAATGAAACAGTTCCTTCCTATGAGGTATAGGCAATGCTACTATTTGACCCTTATCCTAGTCTGTATAAAAAGACAGGAGCCCTTGTTTGCCACAGTGAGATAAAGAGCCAAGAGAGAGCTCGGCTGTGACAAGAATTCTGTCATCTGCTATAACAGCACCAATTAGCAGCACCTCTTGCCATGCCTAAAGACCAGTGGTGACTACAAATCAGAGTTAAAGGTACCTGAAGCAGGAAAGCACTCCCAAAAGAAGCTCAAAGGCCCTGGAGAAACTGGCTATAATAAGGAAGTACATGTGAATCTCCTCTGAGAACTTCCACAAATACTTATTATGATGAGCAGAGGAAATGCAGTTATGAATGCACCATATTAACTTGTCCCATTTGTATCTATAATCCAGTATGGTCTGGTAACATTGGGACTCACTTGTAGCTATTTATGTACATACCCCACCCCATATTAACAGTCTCTTTGACTCCTCACATCAACTCTGAGAGACATTAGGTCAATTTTAAATTCCCTGCGAAACTCCCAAAACTACCACTCAGTGAGTGGTAGAATATTATAACCAAGGATTTAGTCTGTTCAAAATCTATAGTATTTCTTCTACACTGCTGCTTATAGAATGGGTAAATTAAGAGCAGCAATTGTCCTTTTGTAAACATCCTTTGAAATTTTATCAGGATGTTCTCTAACCACATTTTATTTTGTATAAAAACATTACTTAATACAAACAAGCCTGTTCTCACTTTTTTTTTGTTCAATATTGTTTGCCAGTGTGACAACATAGGAAAAATATGTTAAAGACAAAATATTAGAAAGGAGAAAATAAATTGGCCATTATTCTCAAATGATAAGCAAGTACTAAATAAAGATAAATATACAGAATTCAATTGTACTTGCATGTGTACCAGCAAAGATTAGAATTCTTTAAAAACATTTAAAATAGTATCAAAATAAGAAAAATCTATAATAAAACACAAAAAAGGTCATTTAGCATCTACACCCAGAAAATCATGAAACATTACTGCAAGTCAATAAAGAAGAACTAAGTTAGTAGTGACATATCTCATGGGCTTTGGTAGGAAGACTTCATAACATTAAGATGTCAATTCTTCCCAAATGGATATATGTATGCATTGAAACTTCAATCAGAATCTTAACAGGATTCTAATAATATTTGAACAGTTTGTTCTAAAGTGTATATAGAAAATCAAAGTACCATTCCTGAAGAATAGAGGATTTACTTGCCTTTCTATATGTGAAGATGATTATAAAATGATACTAGATAAGATTCATGGTATTGGTATAGGGTAGACTAATTGATGAATGATATACAGCAACCTAGGTAATGGAAGCATGTATGTGTGTGTGTGTGTGTGTGTGTGTGTTTTGGTATTTCATGAAGATAGAATGGCAAATCAGAGGGAAAAAGTGTCAGAAAGAAATACTTTTTCACATGAAAAAAACAAAGCAAAACAAAACAAAGTTGGATTCCTACCTTCCACTGTATGATAAAGAGTAAAAGATGAGAAACATAATCAACTCCACATACCACATAGATTAAGAATTTCAATGTGAAAACCTACCTTGAAATTTTTAACATATAACTATCTTTCAATCTGAGCTTAAAAAAGGATTTCCTAAATAAGACACCAAAATTTATTTTTTTAAAATGATAATTTATTTGAAGATAAAGAAGTTCTCTTCATCCATGGATACCTTTAAGGAGGTCAAATACTAAGCTACATACTTGAGGTAATTATTTGCTGTATGTATTACTGACAAAATAGTTTTCAGAATATTGAGTTATAAGCCAGTAAGAAAAAAAAAATCCAATTTTATGGAAAAGTATTTCATAAATGAGAAAATACTTGGATAGTAAATATAAGAAATGATGTTCAAAATAAGTAATCAGGAAATATAAATCAATAATAAAATGACACATCATTTAATAACCTTTCAATCTGCAAAAATTAAGTAGTTGGACAATTTCAAATGTATGGTATAGATCAGGGAAGCAATAGAATCTCTTATACATTGCTAGGGCAATTTCAACTTAGTTTAATTTGACATGATCTTGTAAAGTATAACATTCACATGCTATGGTAGATTGTTTAATGGCCTCAGATTCCTCCCTTTCCTGTGTGCATTTACTTTTATCATATGATTTGCTGCCTCTTTTATTAAAAGCTTGAATGAGTATAAATATCAGTAAAAATAATATAGGTGGTTGTTATAAACATAATATTCAGCAAAAAAAAATGCAAATTCCAAAAGATTATATATGGATTTAAAAATATTTTGCTCAAGTATATATTCTGAAAGATTCAAGAAAAGGGAATTGTGCAGAGGGATCAGTTGATCTGTGATGCAGGCCCAAAAAACAGTCTCAGTGGTAGATTTAGAATGGCTCTCAGGGAAATCCTAAGGTGCCAAGAGGGACTTCATACTGTTGCATAAAATAGCTTTTGGATATCACTGGATGTGGGCCAGCCCTGAAGTAGCTATGCTGCTGAGGCAACCCCTGACACTCTGTCACTGTAAGGTTATCTATTGACAACACTCTCAGCAGCTTGTACAACTTATTCTTCAACAAATGTGTTGGATTGCACATTACAGTGTCCACCAATTGTGTAACTAAGTTGTATGATTTTTCCCACCTCTTGTTGTCTTCAATGTAGAAGTCATAATGTCAAGGATTCAAAAGAAATTCCCAAATAAAAGCTATCTTCATCACCCAGTTCCCTGTTTTTCTTAAATTTTGTGTTGGTAGATTATTTCCTTTTGTACTCTCTCAGCAATCCATTTAAAATGAATTTTTAAAGATATTTTATCCAACATTTGAATTGGGAGAGACATTAAATTGCACCATATTTCCAAAGTCAATAGAGTGATGAGAACTCCCTCATTAATGGTGGTAGAACATAATTCCCCAAATCTTAAGTGTATGATGCATATAGTGACTTCCTTCTAAAGAAAACAGTATGGAAAGGAAAAAAGAATAACTTTATGGCAGGAAAACCTGACAACTATTATCTTAGCCACATAAGTGATCAAGGATATTATGGATACAAAGTATGTCTTCCTCCTAATACCAATAAACTTAATCTAATCATGAGAAAAACATCATACCCACCCATCTTCATGGTCATTGTAAAAAACACTTTCTCAGTACTCCTTAAAAATGTCAAGATTAGGGGCGGCTGGGTGGCTCAGTTGGTTAAGCGACTGCCTTCGGCTCAGGTCATGATCCTGGAAGTCCCGGGATGGGGTCTCACATCAGGCTCCTTGTTCAGCAGGGAGTCTGCTTCTCCCTCTGACCCTCCCCCATCTCATGCTCTATCTCATTCTCTCTCTCAAATAAATAAATAAAAATCTTTTAAAAAAATGTCAAGATTATTTGTTTCAGAGGTACAGGTCTGTGATTCAACAGTCTTATCCAATTCACAGTGCTCACCATAGCACATACCCTCCTGTTAAAAAAAAAAAAAAAAGAAGAAGATAGTGGGAAGGGTAAAATGAAGGGGGGGAAACGGAGGGGGAGATGAACTATGAGAGACTATGGACTCTGAGAAACAAACTAAGGGTTCTAGAGGGGAGGGGGCTGAGGGGATGGGTTAGCCTGGTGATGGGTATTAAAGAGGGCACATATTGAATGGAGCACTGGGTGTTATACTCAAACAATGAACCATGGAACACTACATCAAAAACTAATAATGTAATATATGGTGATTAACATAATAAAATTTAAAAAAATAAAATAAAAAGTACAAAAAAAGTCAAGATTATGCAAGTATTGGCAAAGATTGGAGAAAAAGGAACTCTCATGTACTGTTGGTGGGAATATAAATTGGTGCAGTCACTATGGAAAACAGTATGCAGATTACCCCCCTCAAATAAAAATAGAAATAGAAATACTATATGATTCAGTAATTACACTACCGGGTATTTACCCAAAGGGGGGGAAAATCTTAATTCAAAAAGATATATGCACCCTTCTGTTTATTATATAATTATTTACAATAGCCAAGATATGGAAGCAACCCAAGTGTCCACTGATTGATGGATAAAGAATATGTGATACACACACACACACACACACACTGGAATATTACTCAGCCATAAAAAGGATGAGATCTTGCCATTTGTGACAACATGGATGGACCTAGAAGTATTATAGTAAGTGAAAAAAGTCAGACAGAGAAAGACAAATACTGTATAATCTCACTTTTATATGGAATCTAAAAAACAGATGAAAAAAGAAAGCAGAAATAGACCCATAAATACGAAGAACAAACTGATGTTGCTAGAGGGTAGGGGGCAGGGAGATGGGCAAAATGGGTGAAGAGGAGTGGGAGGTACAGGCTTTCAGCTATGGAATAAATAAGTCATAGGGATAAAAGGAGTAGCATAGGGAATATAGTCAATGGTACTGTAAGAGCACTGTATGGTGATAGATGGTAGCTACATTTTGGTGAGCATAGGATAATGCATGGAGTTGTGGAGTCACATGTTGCATACCTGAGACTAATGTAACACTGTATGCCATCTATACTTTAAGGAAAAAAAAAAAAGTCAAGTTTCTCAAAAACATGAAAAGTCTGAGAAAGTGTCAATCTAGGGCAGCCCAAGAAGACAGGATGACTAAGTGTGATATGGTATCAGGATGGAATCCTGAACAGAAAAAGAACATGAGGTAAAAAAGTAAGGAAATCAGAATAAAGTATAGACATTAATTAATAATATTGAATCAATACGGGCCCATTAATTGTGACAAATATACCACAGTAATGTTAACAATAGAAGACACTAGATTTGGGATATACAGGACTCTCTGAAATATTCCCTTTTATTTTTTAAAGATTTTATTTATTTATTTGACAGAGAGAGCACAAGCAGGGGGAGCTGCAGACAGAGGGAGAGGGAGAAGCAGGCTCCCCACTTAGCAGAGAGCCTGACATAAGGCTTGATCCCAGGACTCTGGGATCATGACCTGAGCCGAAGGCAGATACCCAACCCACTGAGCCACCCAGGCACCCCTCTCTGAAATATTCTTGTGAATTTTCTGTATCTATAAAACTTTTCAAAAATAGGGACAATCCAATAAGAGGATATAATAATTATAAATATTTATGAGCCCAAATGGGAGTACCCAAATATATAAAACTGTTAATAATCATCATAAAAGAAAAACTGATAGTGATATAATAATAGTAGAGGACTTTAATACCCCACTACATTGATAGATGGATCATACAACCAGAAAATCAAGGAAACAGTGCCTTTGAATGACACACTGGACCAGATGAATTTAACAGACATATTCAGAACATTCCATCCTAAAACAGCAGAATACACATTCTTTTTAAGTGCACATGAAACATTTTCCAAAATAGATCACATTAGGCCACAAACAAGTCCCAATAAATTCAAAAAAAATCAAAGTCATACTGTGCATCTTTTCTGACCTCTGAAACTAGAAATAAACCACAAGAAAAAATCTGGAAAGAGCACAAATACATGGAGGTTAAATAACATGCTATTAAACAATGAATGTGTCAACCAAGAAATCAAAGAAGAAATAAAAAATGACATGGAAAAAAATGAAAATGAAAACACATCAGTTCAAATTCTTTGGAATTCAGCAAAAGTGATTCTAAGAGGGAAGTTTATAGCAACACAGGCCTACCTCAAGAAGCAAGAAAAATCTCAAACTACCCAACTTTACATATAAAGGAGCTAGGAAAAGAACAAACAAAACCCAAACCCAGAAGACGGAAAGAAATAATAAAGATTAGAGCAGAAATAAATTATATAGAAACTAAAAAAAAAAAAAAAAATAGATAACATAACAATGAAACTGGGAGCTGGTTCTTTGGGAAAAAAATCAACAAAATTGATAAAACTCTAGCTAAACTCATTAAAAAAGAGAGGACCTAAATAAAACTACTAATGAAAGAGAGGAAATAACAACCAATACCACAGAAATACAAACATGGGCCCATTAATTGTGGTGGGCCACAATTGTAACAGAATATTATGAGAAACTAAATGCCAACAAATTGGACAGCATAGAAGAAATGGATATAATCCACAATTGTGGTGGGCCCAAACAATTGTAACAGAATATTATGAGAAACTAAATGCCAACAAATTGGACAGCATAGAAGAAATGGATATAATCCTAGAAACATATAACATATCAAAAGTAAAGAAAGAAGAAATAGAAAACTTGAACAGACCAATCACCAGCTGGGAAATTGCATCAGTAATCAAAAAACTCCCTCAAAACAAAACTCCAAGACCAGACAGCTTCACAGGCAAATTCTACCAAACATTTAAAGGGTTAATAACCATTCCTCTTAAATTATTCCAAAAAATACAAGAGGAAGGAAAACTTCCGAATTCATTCTATGAAGCCAGCATTATCCTGATACCAAAACTAGATAAAGACACCATTAGGGCGCCTGGGTGGCTCAGTTGGTTAAGCAACTGCCTTCGGCTCAGGTCATGATCCTGGAGTCCCTGGATCGAGTCCCATATTGGGCTCCCTGCTCAGCAGGGAGTCTGCTCCTCCCTCTGACCCTCCCCACTCTCATGTGCTCTCTCTCTCTCATTCTCTCTCTCTCAAATAAATAAATAAAATCTTTAAAAAAAAAAAAGACACCATTAAAAAAGAAAACTACAGACCAATGTCTCTCATGCATATAGATGCAAAATACCTCAATAATATATTAGCAAACCAGATATAACAATATATTTAAAAAATAATATACCACAATCAAATGGGATTTAGTCCCAAGATGCAAAGGAGATTTATATTCACAAAACAATCAACATGATATGTTACATCAATAAGAAAGGATAAAAACCATATGAGCATTTCAATAGATGCAGAAAAAGTATTTGGCAAAGTACAACATTGATTTATGATAAAAAGCCCTCTACAAAGTAGGTCTAGAGGGAACATATCTCAACATAGTAACAGCCTTATATGAAAAACCCATCGCTAACATCATACTCAATGGGGGGAAACTGAGAGCTTTTCCCCTAAGGTTACAAACAAGACAAGGATGTCCACTTTCACCACTTTAATTCAACATAGTAATCGATGTCCTAGCTACAGAAATGTGACAACATGAAGAAAAGGCATCCAAATTGGTAAGGAAGAAATAAAACTCTATTTGCAGATGACATTATACCATATATAGAAAACCCTAAAGACACCATCAAAAAACTACTAGAACTGATAAATGAATTCAGTGAAATTGCAGGATACAAACTCAATGCACAGAAATCTGTTGCATTCATGTATATTAATAGTGAAGCAGCAAAAAATGAAATTAAGAAAACAATCCCATTTACAACTGCACCATAAACAAAATATCTAGGAATAAACTTAACCAAAGAAGTGAAAGACTTGTACTCTGAAAACTATAAAACACTGATGAAAGAAATTCAAGACAACACAAAGAAATAGAAAGACATTTCATGCTCATGGATTAGAAGAATAAATATTGTTAAGATGTCTATATTACCCAAAGCAACCTACAGATTTAATATAATCCCTATCAAAATACCAACAACATTTTTCACAGAAGTAGAAGAAACAATTTTAAAATTTGTATGGAATCACAAAAGACCCCAAATAGCCAAAGCAATCTTGAAAAAGCCAAGCTGGAGGCATCAGAATTCTGGGGACTTCAAGCTATATTACAAAGCTATAGTGATCAAGACAGTATGGTACTGGCACAAAAACAGACACATCGATCAATGGAACAGAATAGAAAACCCAGAAATGGACCCACACCTATAGGGTCAACTATTCTTTGACAAAGCAAGAAAGAATATCCAATGGAAAAAAGCAGTCTCTTCAACAAATGGTGTTGGGAAAACTGGACAGCCACATGCAGAATGAAATTGGACCACTTTTTTTTTTTTTTAAAGATTTTATTTATTTATTTGACAGAGAGAGACACAGCGAGAGAGGGAACACAAGCAGGGGGAGTGGGAGAGGGAGAAGCAGGCTTCCCACCGAGCAGGGAGCCCGATGTGGGGCTCGATCCCAGGACCCTGAGATCATGACCTGAGCCGAAGGCAGACGCTTAATGGCTGAGCCACCCAGGCGCCCCGAAATTGGACCACTTTCTTACACCATACACAAAAATAAGTTCAAAATGGATGACAGACCTAAATGTGAGACAGGAAGCTATCAAAATCCTAGAGGAGAACACAGGCAGCAACCTCTTTGACCTCTGCTGTAGCAACTTATTAGACATGTCTCCTGAGGCAAGGGAAACAAAAGCAAAAATGAACTATTGGGATTTCATCCAGATTAAAAGCTTCTACACTGTTGGTGGGAATGCAAACTGGTGCAACCACTCTGGAAAACAGTATGGAGGTTCCTCAAAGAGGAATAAAACTACCCTATGATCCAGCAATTGCACTACTAGATGTTTATCCAAAGGTTACAAAAATATCTGATTCAAAGGGGCACATGCACCCCAATGTTTATAGCATTATCAACAATAGCCAAATTAAAGAAAGAGCCCAAATGTCCATCAACTGATGAATGGATACAGAAGTCATGGCTGCCCCAGATTGCATTCCCACCAAAAGTCCAAGGGGATTTCCCTTTCTCCATATCCTCCCCAACCCGTTTTTTCTTGTGTTGTTGATTTTAGCCATTCTGACAGGTGTGATGTGGTATCTCATTGTAATTTTGATTTGTATTTCCTTGATGATGAGTGATGTTGAACATCTTTTCATGTGTCTGTTGGCCATCTGGATCTCTTCTTTGGAAAAATGTCTATTCATGTCTTCTGCCCATTTTAATTGAATTATTTGGTTTGGGGTGTTGAGTTTTATAAGTTATTTTCTATTTTGGATACTAAACCTTTATCATATATGTCATTTACAAATATCTTCTCCCATTTCCATAGGTTGCCTTTTAGTTTTGTTGACTGTCAATTGCACTACTAGGTATTTACCCAAAGAATATAAAAAATGCTAATTCAAAGGGATATATGCACCCCTATGTTTATTGCAGCATTATTTATAGTAGCCAAAATATGGAAGCAACCAAAGGATCCACTGACAGATGGATAAAGAAGAGGTGATATACACACACACTGGAATACTACTCAGCCATCAAAAATAATAAATCTTGCTATTTGCAATGACAGGGATGGAGCTAAACGAAATAAGTCAGAGAAAGACAAATGCCATATGATTTTACTCATATGTGGAATTTAGGAAACAAAATAAGCAAAGGGAAAAACAGAGATGGAGGTGAACCAAGAAACATATATATATATATATATGTGTGTGTATATGTATATATATGTGTGTGTGTGTGTATATATATATACATATATATGTGTATATATATTATTTTGACAGAGAGAGAGAAAGAGAGAGAGAGAGCACAAGCAGGATGAGTGGGAGAGGGAGAAGCAGGCTCCCTGCTGGGCAGGGAGCCTGTTACAGGGCTTGATCCCAGGTCCCTGATCATGACCTGAGCCAAAGGCAGATGATTAAGCAACTGAGCCACCCAGGTGCCCCAAGAAACATATTCGTAACTATAGAAAACAAACTGATGTTTACCAGAGGGAAGATGGGTGGGGGATGGGTTAAATAGGTGATGGGGATTAAGGAGTGTACTTGTTGCAATGAACACCAGGTTTTGTATGGAATTGTTGACTCACTATGGTACACCTGAAACTAATATTACACTGTATGTTAACTAACTGGAATTTAAATAAAAACTTGAAAGAAAAGAAAGAAAAGGAAGGAAGGAAGGAAGGAAGGAAGGAAGGAAGGAAGGAAGGAAGGAAGGAAGGAAGGAAGGAAAGAAGGAAGCAAGAAAGAAAGAAAGAAAGAAAGAAAAAGAAAGAGAAAGAAGAAGAAAGAAAGAAAGAAAGAAAGAAAGAAAGAAAGAGAAAGAAAGAAAGAGAGAAAGAAAGAAAGAAGAAAGAAAGAAAAAGAGAAAGAAAGAAGAAAGAAAGAAAGAAGAAAGAAAAAGAAAGAAAGAAAGAAAGAAAGAAAAAGAAAGAAAGAAAGAAAGAAAGAAAGAAAGAAAGAAAGAAAGAAAGAAAGAAAGAAAGAAAGAAAGGAGGGAAAGAAAGAAAGGAGGGAAAGAGAGGAAAAAGAAAGAAAACTTAGAAATGCAAAAAAAAAAGTATGTAAAGATTTTACTAGTTAGTAAATATATTAAATAATTATGTTTCATTGAGTATGCCACTCCAGTTAGTTGTATACTAACACATACATATAATTTTAATTTGTTTTCAGTATCAGGGATCATGGTAGATACCATAAAAAGTTTAAAATTAAAATAAGTAAGGTATTTCCTTTTACTCCTTTAAGGGGCATCCAATTCAACCAAAATACCTTCAGCTAGTTGAATTCAGTTGCTACTTCTTGTGACCATTGGAATTGATATATGCCTTCTAGGTATAAGCACTCAACAAGGAGATTGTACCGACTTGATGCACATCTGCAGTATGCGCAAGGGAGAAGTGCAATTCAAATACAAGATTTCCAGCCCACTGATTAAATATTAAAATTAATCCATTTTACAAAGTTTTTTTAGCACCTTCTAAATGCATAACATTGAGCAAGATATAATCTAGATTTCAATGAAAGCTATGATAATATTTGTATCTTAGAGAAGTTTATAACTATTCTGAGAAAAAAAATACTGTAATGGGATAAACCAAAAAAGAGAAACCGCTCCTTGGACAGAATAACAAAGCTCTGCAATTATTTAATATCTATAGATTAAATCATGCCTGTATGAACAGTATTGTAAAGGAAATAGAAGACAGAGGAAAATATACTTAAATTATACAAGGACAGAGGACCAATAAAGTTAACATTTGGCTTAAAGTCTTCTGTCCATCTTCAGAAGTCACATACCAGGGCGCCTGAGTGGCTCAGTTGGTTAAGCGACTGCCTTCGGCTCAGGTCATGATCCTGGAGTCCCGGGATCGAGTCCCGCATCGGGCTCCCTGCTCAGCAGGGAGTCTGCTTCTCCCTCTGACCCTCCTCCCTCTCATGTTCTCTCTCTCTCATTCTCTCTGTCTCAAATAAATAAATAAAATCTTTAAAAAAAAAAAAAAGAAGTCACATACCAGGGGTTAAAAGAAGGATCAAGTACCAGGGAAATGGATAAACATCCAGCATCACAAAGAATATCAGCTCAGAATTCTCCACAATAAACTTCCTTAAAGAACATACTTGGTGGATTACAAACAAACAAAAAATCAACAAATCCACTCTTCAAAAGAATGCCTCCCTGATTTGAGTCTGAACTGGGACAGAGTAGAAGGGGAAATAAAATAGAAAAGAAAAAAGTATGCCCTAACCATAAGCTAGCAATCACACACACTTGTGTCATGAAACCATACCAGTTGTTGCCTTAAAAATATGAAGACAAAAATGTAATCTTGGGGTGCCTGGCTGGCTCAGTCAGGGGAGCATGCAACTCTGGATCTTGGGGTTGTGAGTTTGAGCCCCATATTGGGTGTAGAGATTACTTAAGATCTTTAAAAACAAAACAAAACAAAACAAAACAGGAATAAGACAGCCCCATATTGGTTTGCTTATAGGAATTTTGGAGAAAGCAAATATAAATGTTCTTTAGAGAAAAACATTTTATTTTTATTTTTATTTTTTAGAGATTTTTAAAAATATATTTGACAGAGAGAGAGAGAGAGCACAAGCAGGGGGAGCATCAGGCAGAGGGACAGGGAGGAATAGGTTCCCTGCTGAGCAGGGAGTCCAATCTGGAGCTCCATCCCAGGACCCTTGGATCATGACCTGAGCTGAAGGCAGATGCTTAACCAACTGAGCCACCCAGGCACCCCTGGAGGAAAATATTTTAAATAAAGACTCAACTTCTCTTATTTACAAAATTCTATAAAGCAGCCCCCATTCAAAATAATGAGAACCATCAAGGATCACATAATCATGTAAACCCAGCAGAAAAGTCAAACTAAAGAATAAGATTCCCAAACTGCAATTGATAGACTCATCAGATGTAAGTATATAAAATAAATATATTCACATGTAAACAAAATGAGGCACTGAAGTTATGAACAAAATGTTCGACTAAATATTCCTAAAAATGTTGAAAAAATAGGACAAATTAAACTTCAAAAAATGGAAAATGGATTACTTATATTTATATTAAAATGAAAAGAGTTTAAATACTACTAATATTAAAATTTAAATTTTAATACTTCAAGTGAAAAGCAATTAAACATAGCTGCTGAAAGAATTAGTGAAGTGGAACATAGGTCTATAAAAGCTGCTCAGAGAGACAAAGATAAAAAATATTAAACAGGGAGGATAGAATGAGTAAGCCCAAATTCTGTCTAATTATATTTTGAGGAGCTGACAATAGGAAGATTAGGGGAAAAGCCATGTTCAATGAAATAACAGTAAGTGATATCCTAGATTTTCTGTAAGATCCCCTTCCTCAGATTCAGGAAACTTAAAGAATACTAAGCAGGATTAATAAAAAGAAAATCCACAGTTACACATGTCATGGTAAAACAGCAGAGCAAAAAAGGAAAAAAGAAAGTTTTAAAAGCAATCAAAGAGCAAGATCAATTGACCTACAAAGGAGTAACAATCAGATAGTCTACTCTTCAATAGCAGAAAAAGAAAGCCAGAAGAGAATGAAGTAATATCTTCAGACTGATGAGAAAAAATATCTATCAGAGTATAATTGTGGTATGATTTTGTTTTCTTCATTCTCCTTATTCTACTTTTAATTAAAATAGATTCTCATTTTTAATGTAGTAAAAATGTTCCATCTTTTCCTTTATGGTTTGTGTTTTTATGTCTTGTTCAAAAACAATCCTTCTTTGTCCCAAGTTCATGAAGAATAATCTCCTTTATTTTCTTTTAATAAGACTGTTTTTAAGCCACAGATTTAGAGAAGATTTTGCAACATACAACTGAGTAAAGATTCCATTTGGAATATAAAATTAACTCAAAATTCATTACAAATAATGATTTTAAATCAGTAAAAGAGACAATTTAATAGAAAACTGAGAGAAAAAAACAATTCACACAGGACTTCAAGATTAGTGGTAATGATTATGTTTAAGCTGAGAAATAGACAATGGTTTTTTTCTGTTCTTTAATGGTACATATAGTTTCTATGATGTACTTCACACAGAAAATATGGTAATAAATAATATGAAGTCACTATCAGGTAATGTATAATTAAATTTCTAGATAATTTCCATATAGATTTCAAGGAAGGAGAAAGTACAGTGAACCTGGAGGAGTTGTCATGTGCATTTAGGAGGTGAGATTTGCTTGGTGACATTCCTAGCAAGTGATAGGAAGGAAGAAGAAAGGAAAAGATTCATAGGAAAAGATAATATTTAGGGATGGCAAATGTGGGCCCATTCTAAGTAAACCAATGTAAAGCTCTCACACCTTTTTTTTTTTTTCTTGTTACCAAATAAGCCTTTTTCAAGTTCATTTGCCTCTTGAAATATGTCAAACAACTCATTCTAGGTTTACCGAGAAAGAGCTGCCTTTGATAGTTCCATCCTCATATCCCAGAAACAATCATTCTTGCATGGCACAGTTACCTCATTTAGTGCCCTTGGGAACTTTTGCAGGTGGACAGTATTTCACATGCAGTTTGGTTTGTGTACTCTAAACATCACTGAACAAAAGCAAATCCATTCAGAAAAATAGCACTAGAGGGACTGGAGGTTGCTAAAGATAGAATCATTCTCAGAAATGAAGTAGCCCAAAGCTTTGCTCTCCTTCAGAGTCTAGGAGGAAAGCAGTTTTACAAATAACATAAGGAGGGCACACACAGGAAGGAGCAGAGACAGAGGTAGGTTGTGTGTATCTATGCATGTTTGAAAACTATGATTAAACTGTGGCCATATTTTGTTTGACTACAATTTCCTAGAAAATAAATGGTTTTATATAGGTACTTACATATTGAAAAACAAGTACATGAAATCAACCATTTACGGATAAATTTCACTTTTTAAAGTATAAGTTAAATTCTTAGCAAACAATTAGATCGCCACAAAATCAATATAATTAAATTCTTCATATAGTCAAAATAACCAATGATTATTTCAGTGGTGTATTCAGATAGCCCAAAAAAGAGCCACACAGTTGACTTGGAGGGTAATGCTGCAGAACACCGACTGCAATGGGAATAATAAATGTGTGTCTAATAAAGCTTTCTCCCAGCTAGTTGGGCAACTGAGGAATAGTCTCTGCCACAAAATTGTCACAGAAACAATACCCCAAACCATTTCTCTGGCTTCCCCAAACCTCTTTCTGAAGAGAAGAGGTGTTTGTTTGTTTGTTTGTTGTTTGTGTTTCCAAATGAAGCCTTGTCTTAGTAACCTGTTTTTGTGATGAGGACCGATAATTGCTGTTGAGTTGAGCTTTTTGGCCATACTGAAGCAGTTAGATTGGCTAGGTACTTAGGCTTGAAAACCACATCTATCAAGCCAACCCAAAAGGTCTATTATGTAGTCTTGGACCTTGCTAAAAATACTAAAACTAGGGAAAGTATGAATCATCCAGAAAAGTTCCAAATATATGACAAAAATAGCTGAACCAAAAAACATTATTTGTAGAACGAGCATTTATTAAGTTAAAACTAGTTAACAAAAAAGGAGTTCTGTAAAGTCTCAAGAATTCTTTGGTTTGTCAGATAAGTCCTTCTAATTGGTTGATACATTTTATACATTTCAAATTTCTTCACAGACTAAGGGAAAATTTTGCTATATGAGTAAAAGAAAAAAAAAGTAGTTAATTTAGGACTTTATTCTATGGATGGATTTCAATTCCTAAATGGGAATATTTCAGTATCCACAACTAAGTAAAGATTTTAACTTTGGAGAAATATGCATCAGATATGCTTTAGAAAGTATCAGAGGGTGCCTGGGTGGCTCAGTTGGTTGGGCATCTGCCTTCAGCTCAGGTCCGAATTCTGGGGTCCTGGGATCAAGTCCTGCTTCTGGATCTGCTCAGCGGGGAGTCTACCCTCCATCTCCCTCTACTCCTCCCCCCCACACTCTGTCATGATCTCTCTCTCTCAAATATTTTTTAAAGATTTTATTCATTTATTCATGAGAGAGAGGGAGAAGCAGGCTCCCCAAGAAGCAGGGAGCCTGATGCAGAACTCGATCCCAGGACCCCGGGATCATGACCTGAGCCTAAGGCAGACACTTAACCAACTGAGCCACCCAGGCGCCCTGATATGGCAGTTTTTAGCCCAGAATTACTTACCTGATTTATAATATCTAGCTTATAGTGTATATAATGAAAAACTCTAAGGATATAATGAAGGGTTTGTTTTTTTCTTTTTTGGTATTTAAAAAAATCAATTTTACTCACAGGTTATAAGACGACTCTGGAAGCTTGATAGTCAAATTCATTTCCTAACTGTTGCTTTACACTCCTGCTCTGCATTCACATAGGTTTATTATGGCACAGTTGCCAAAATGGTCATTTCTTGTGCTCTAATGCACATTTGTCTGGAGTTCTTTTTTGTCTGACTCTTTCTGTCTTTTCTTCTGTTCTTGGTCACAACACAAACAGATTCACACCATCACACACACAGGCACACAAATCCACTATCACAATAAAAAATGTTATGGCTTTATTAAAGTAGATTGTCAAAAGGAAGAAAGTTAAGTCAAATTATGGTTTTATGAGCTTGTCTGGGGTCCCCCAGGTGCTGTTTTTATGTGGTGACTGAAGATACATTTATTACACTCTGCAATGTCTAAAATTTTAATTTTCCGCTATGAAGCCTCTAAGATCTGTCTGGGATAGTCGGAAATGTGTTTCTAATTGCCTTTTCCATGCAAAAGAACTACAATAGATTACCAACAACAGGACTATTAATCATCCATCTAAGTGCAGCTTCTCTTCTGCATGCAATATTTATTAGCGTTTATATACTCCTGGCTAATGCTAACAATCAATGCCTACTTGATGAACCAACCTATATAATTGTCAAATACCTGAAACTCACCAAGAGATTAAGTTTATTATTGGTTTCTGTTCCAGATTGTATTTGTGATTCAAAGAAAGAGAGAAAGAAAAGATATCTTTTTGAAGTTTCTATTGGGAAGGGGAAAATGTTTTAGCTGCATTTTTCTTGTAGATAGCAGAAGCCCTTTCATTACTATTTTCTTACATCAACTATAATAACAAAATAGGAGGAGGTGGTTTTCCTTACCACTGAATTTGTGAAAGTCATTACAATGTACAGTTTCTGTGATGCTAGAATTAAGAACAAAATCCAATTACTGTAATAGTTTAATTGGGAAATTTCAGAACTTGGAAGAGTTAAGCTGAGTCCTCAATTTACAAATATGATTTGGTTGCATGTTTTTTGTTACTTGATTTTGTGATTTTTAGTAAGATAGGATGCTATTTGCATTCTCAGAGTGATGTTCATTAACTACAGGTCAGCCTATTTTAAGTTTTAAAATTTTAGTAGTTAAACTTACACAGAGTATTATAATTCAGTGAAGGATATTACAAAATTTCCTTTTATTTATCAAACAAATATGAAATTGTAAGATTATGTTTTACATTTGAAATTTCTCAAGTTATTCTTATTTTGCATATAACTAATATATTGGCCTATAAACTAGTATGGTTTTAGTAACTGTCACCTCTTAATTTGGAATTTCTTGATTATCAAACTTAATTTTTGACCTTAAACATTTTTCTACAGAATTCAAACCTGAAGAATTTTGAAGTCTGTATTTACTCATTTGATCATTTATAAATACATGCTCTGTATATCATACCATACCAGATTCTATAAATGATTAAGACTCTGCTAATACCATTTACCTCAAAGTTTGTTTTTAAGAGGAAAAAGACACTCATGGTAAGTTCAATACCAATATACAAGTGTGATGTAAAGTCATCACTGAGGAAGCACAGTGAGAATTTAGGGCATTAGTTCCGGGCAGTGTAGTTAGAAGACAGCATCTCAGAGACGGTGGGGCTTAACTGTATCAGGAAGAGTAGCTGGGACTTGGTCAAAGAGAAGAAAGGAGCTCAAGTCAGAAGGAAACTCAGGTGCAAAAATGATTTGTGTGTCTTGGTAGGCAGATCAAGGGGAGTGAGAGAGAGGGGAGTGTTTCTGTTGGAATTGCTGAATAGCCAGAGGGATGTTTACGAAGCCAGTCACTGAGCAGATTGTACATAGGGGACTGAATTTCAGACTCAGAGTCTGTGTTTTATCTTGTAATAGAAATCCATTTTAAAATGATCTGTAGGAGGTGACAAGTCAGAAGCAGAATTTTACAGACATTTATCTAAACACAGTTGCAGGTAAGAAAAGAGTTGCACTGCCAGGAGACAGATTAGACTATCATCTCAAGAGTGCCATTAAACCTGCCCTGTGCCAGGCCACGGGAAGGGATATCCTGGTGAAGGACTGTGCCTTTGTAAGGATTGGATATTCGCTTTTTTTTTTTTTCTTTATGGCTGCATTTTTTTAAATTTATTTCAGAAAAAGAGAGAGAGAGTGTGAGATTGTGTGGGGGAGAGGCAGAGGAAGAGGGAGAGAGAATCTCAAACAGACTCCATGCCCAGCAGCGGGGCTCGATTTCAGGACCCTGAGATCATGACCTGAGCTGAAAACCAAGAGTCAGATGCTCAGCCAGCTGAGCTATCCAGGTGCCCCTATGGCCGCAATTTTTAAATGAGGTAACATTGTAAAGAGGAAAAGTAGACTAACTAGGCCTTAGGAAATTTGCCTGTGTCTTGAGAGATCCTCTTATGGTTGCTGGCCTCCCAAATCTCCAGAACATGTTGCTGACACATGCAGATTATTGTTTTCAGGACGTCGTGTTACTCAAGATAACTGGTGATAGATGGTTTCCTCAATGTGAAAGCAAGGCAAACAGGGTAAGAGCACAGATGTCACCATCTCTCTTCTATGCCTCAGTAAGCCCATATTATTTTCTTTCCTTCTCATGGCCAACCCTCATCGCTGCCACAAAACCCTTCCTTTCCTTTCCATTGCTCTTATCATCAATGTTTTCCTTTTGTTTATTTTCTCCTTTTTGCTATTATAGATTGACAGTAAAAGGCACAGCAGAGGGATAAAACAGGAACAAAACAAAAACAGTGAGTCCCTTACTTCTAGAAACTTAGGGACACTCATTGTGGAGGGGAAAAAAAAGATTCCTGACTATCAACAGACGTCATTATGATAATTAGAGAAAAAAAGAGATAATTACAAAAGCTAAAGAATGGCATTTCCTTCATTTTTTCCTCTCACTTTCTCTCTTCAGAGATAGGCTATTCCTATCACATTTTATAAGCATGTCAGGTAGCCTAGTCACTAACAAAGGAGGCTTGGATTGTCATCAGATGGAGTGACATCAGGGCAGTTCCCCCAACAGCGTCTTGCCAAGTAGAGTAAGCACCTGAAGAGTTTTGTGACAAAGATATTCTGGGTGTCTTCATGTCACCAATCAGCCACCATAAGGATAGAGGGTTACAGGAAAAGAGCTTGAACAGAGAAGACACTCTCCATCCTATGGCTCCTGCATGAGAGCCAGTGGCCACACACTTCCAAGCACTATGGTATAACCTGCCACCATTTCTTCTAACGTATACCTAACCCTAAATTGTATATATTCTCTAAATGGTAACTGTCCAGAATAGTAACATTTAAATACTACTAATAAAATGCACACCACTATAAGTCACATATGCTTAATATGCATGTGTACTTATAATTTTTTTTTTTTCAGTGAAAACACACAGAATAGCTATTTGGGGTATGTTTCCTGAGATATTTTGTTTCCTCAAGTCATCTGAACGCACCATATCATGGGCCATTATTTACATATATTATAAAAACTAGACTCAGTCTAAACTTTCAGGAGAGGGGAATCTGGTCCCACACTCCAAAATTCATCCTTTCATGTGAAATTCAGAACATTTGCCACAATTTTTCAAAGTGGCATATCCTCTAGCAATAGGCTGTGCATACGAAGAAAATTCTTTGGTATTTTTTAGTAAGAGAGGCTCCTCCAGTATTTGTACATCTGTTCTCAATATTGTCACCAGGTAGGTAGTCTTTCTGGTGGATAATGGAAGTTAATTAAACTTAGCACATGTTTTATTTACAATATTTTAGCAGTAGCGTTTAACACAATTCTGCTGGTATTTTTTCTTCAAAAATATTTACAATTTCCATTTTAGTGGGCTGCTTGAACATTAAAATCAGCCTTCAATTCTTTAATTAAAGTGTAAGGGCATTACCGCAGAAAGCTCTTGTTGCTCAAATGAAATATAAAGCATGTGGGGGGAAATAAAAATGTCCCAAGCTCTCCGAGGCAATTAGGCCCATTAGTTGCAGTTCTCCTTTAAGAGGGAGAGGATAATCTAATTGAATGACCATATGCACTATTTTATTAGGCTGATGCTTTGCATTTTAGCATAGCTAGTGTTTATGAAAAGAACCCTTCACAGAAAGAATCTTTGAAATGGCCAAAACAGACCATTTATCATCCTGATCTGCTTCTTACTTTAAATCTTTGCATAATGTAAAAAGTCAGTAAGGTGACTGCTGAGAACCCCACAATTTTTTTTAAGCATAGGTTACTATCACATCCTCCTCAGTTACACACCTAAGATTATCATCAGCTCAAATCATTTATCAGTAAACAAACTTTGGAGTAGCTTACATAAAACTATGTTAAAGGCAATCAAATGTCAGGTCAAGAGGCTGGTTTTGATAGAAATGATCTGTAAATTTTAAGAACTATGAAAGTTAGATATCCAAAGGAAAACACAGTTATTTTAATTAATTTTGTGTATTGTAAGGTACTTGTGGTTCCACTGATTAACTGATATCTCAACTTTCAGGGCATATCTATTTTCTACAATCACAATATAGTGTCATGATCTAATTGTGCACAATACATCCCTTAATCAATCAGTGCCCTTGCCCTTCTTTGAACAATTGTCTGATATTTAACTAAGACTATGCCAACAATACTCTCTTATGCTAAAAGGAAAAAAAAAAAGTCCTAATCCCTAACTAGATGACAGAATAAGATCCTGACTTCACCTCCTTCCATAGATGTAACAAGTCTACAACTACAAAAAGAGCAACTCTTTGAGAACAGCCTGAAGACTAGCAGAATAGCTCTTCCACAGCTAAAGAGAGAAATAAAAAGCCTCATCAAGAACAGTAGGAGGGGCAGATATGTGGTCTGTTTGGGACCCACACTCCTGGCATATATGGCCCTCAAGCTTTAGGGATATCACAGGCATAGAGGTCCTCCATGAGGAGCAAGGGCTTCAAGCCCCTCATTGGGTACCCCTTATCCTGGGGACAAGCACAGGGAAGACAAGCTTCCATAACATCTGGCTTTTAAAATCTGTGGGGCTTAATTCTAGGAAAGCCAGAGGGCTATAAGAAAAAGAGACTCTACTCTTCATTAAGGGGCCCACACAAACTCACTTGCTCTAAAACTCAGCACAAGGGCAATAGTTTAAAAGGTGCCTGGGCCATAGGTGAAAGAGATTTAATGACTAATTTTAGGATGTGTGCCAGAGGGATAGGGATCTGTAGGAAATTTCTCCAGAAACAGAAACACAGGTGGGCACCATCTTTCTTGCCTTCCTTCTGCCTACTTGAAACAATGCTAGTGGGTGCCACTTTTGACAATCTCCATCCACCTTGCTGGAATCACTCACCCCACCCCAGTGTTCCCCTGTGGACATGCATCTGAAGGCACCCCTCCGAAACAGCTCCTGCCCTTACACACCCTCTGGACAGCCTTGGTCAGGACCAGCTTCCCCAACAAAGCACCACTGCCCCACCACACCAGACAGAAGGCCTCAGCCGAAACTGGTAGCCCTCCAAAGTAGCTTCTGCCCTGGTGGCCACAACCAACTTAATAGAGTTATATAAGTTGTTATATATGAATCCTATGGTAACCACAAACCAAAAACCTATAACAGATTAACAAAAAATAAACAGAAAGGTATCCAAACATAACACTAAATAAAGTCATTAAATCACAAAGAAAGAAAACAAGAGAAGAATAAAGGAACAGAGAAGAACTGTGAAAACAATCAAAAATCAATCAACAAAATGGCAATAAGTACACATCTATCAATAATCATTTTAAATGTAAATGATCTAAATGTTCCAATCAAAAGACATAGGATGGGGGAATGGATTTTTTTAAAAAGACCCAACTATATGCTGCATATAAGGGACTCACTACAAACCTAGCCACATACAAATGAAACTAAAGGGATGATAAAAAGTATTCCACGCAAATGGAAGTTCAAAAAAAAAAAAAAAAAAAAAGCTGTGGTAGCAAAGCAATACTTATATCAGACAAAATAAACTTTAAAACAAAGACTGTAACGGCTCCAGTGGCGCAACCGGTTAGCGCGCGGTACTTATAAAACAAAGACTGTAATAAGAGACAAAGAAGGGCATTATATAATGATAAAGGGATCAATCCAACAAGAGAAATATAACAATTATAAATATCTATGTACCGAACACAGAAACACCTAAATTTATAAAGCAAATATTAACAGACATAAAGGGAGAAATTGACAGCAATACAAAAATATTATGGGTTTTTAATACCTCACTTACCTCAATGGATAGATCATCCAGACAGAAAATCAGTAAGAAAGCAGTGGCCATAAATGACCCATTAGGCCAGATGGGTTTAACCAATATATACGCAATATTCTAACTAAAACAATAGAATACGCACACTTTTTGAATGTACATTCAAATGTACATTCTCCAAGACAGATCACATGTTATGCCATAAAACAAGTCTCAGTTATTTTAAGAGATTGAAATCATCTCAAGCATCTTTTCCAACTACAATGCTATGAAACTAGAAATCAATTAAAGGAAAAAACTGGAAAAAAATGAAAATGTGGAGGCTGAACAACATGCTGCTAAACAGCCAATGGGTCCCAAGAAATTAAAGCGGACATAAAAAAATATACAGAGACAAATTAAAATCAAAACACAAGGGATGGGGTGGCTGGGTGACAGATATTGGGGAGGGTATGTGCTATGGTAAGCGCTGTGAATTGTGTAAGACTGTTGAATCACAGACCTGTACCCCTGAAACAAATAATACATTATATGTTTAAAAAAAGAAAAAGAATAAGAAGATAGCAGGAAGAGAAGAATGAAGGGGGGGAAATCGGAGGGGGAGATGAACCATGAGAGACTACGGACCCTGTGAAACAAACTGAGGGTTCTAGAGGGGAGGGGGTGGGGGGATGGGTTAGCCTGGTGATGGGTATTAAAGAGGGCATGTACTGAATGGAACACTGGGTGTTAAATGCAAACAGTGAATCATGGAACACTACATCAAAAACTAATGTTGTAATGTATGGTGACTAACATAACATAATAAAATAAAATTTAAAATAAAAATTAATGATGTAATGTATGGTGATTAACATAACAATAAAAAATAAATAAAATGAAAACACAACAGTCTAAAATCTTTGAGACAGCAAAATCAGTTCTAAGAGGGGAATTTATAGTGACACGGGCCTCCCTCAAGAAATAAGAAAAATCTCAGACAATCTAACCTTACACCTAAATTAGAAAAGAACAAAGCCTAGGGTTAGCAGAAGGTAGGAAATAATAAAGATCAGAGTAGAAATAAATGAAATAGAGACTAAAAATTAATGAAAAAGATTAATTAAAACATGAGTCAGATTTTTGAAAACATAACAAAATTGATAAACCTTTAGCCAGACTAATCAAGAGAAAAAGAGAAAGAACACAAATGAAATCAGAAATGAAGAGATGTGGGGCGCCTGGGTGGCTCAGTTGGTTAAGCGGCTGCCTTTGGCTCAGGTCATGATCCTGGAGTACTGAGATCAAGTCCCGCATCGGGCTCCCTGCTCAGCGGGGAGTCTGCTTCTCCCTCTGACCCTCCCCTCTCTCATGCTCTCTGTCTCATTCTCTCTCTCAAATAAATAAATAAAATCTTAAAAAAAAAAAAAGAAATGAAGAGATGTAACAACTGACACAACAGAAATACGAGGGATTTTAACAGAATACCATGAAAAATTATATGCCAGCAAATTGGACAACCTAGAAGAAATGGCTACCTAGAATAGTTAGAAACCTACGATCTTTCAAAACTGAATCAAGAAGAAATAGAAAACCTGAACAGACCAATAACAAGTAATGAAAGTGAATGAGTAATCAAAAAACTCCCAACAAACAAAAGTCCAGGACCAGATGGATTCACAGGTGAATTCTACCAAACATTTAAAGAAGATTTAATAGTTATTCTCCTCAAACTTGGGGTGCCAGAGTGGCTCAGTTGGTTAAGCATCTGAAGCATCTGCCTTAGGCTCAGGTCATGATCCCAGGTTCCTGGGATCCTGCTTCTCCCTCTCCCTCTGCCTGCCACACCCCCTGCTTGTTCCCTCTCTCCCTCCCTACCTCTCTCTCTCTGTCAAATACAATCTTCAAAAAAAAAAAAGTTTATTTTCCTCAAACTCTTCCAAAAAATGAAAGAGGAAAGAAAACTGTGAAATACATTCTATAAAGCCAGCTTTACCCTGATAACACAACCAGCTGAAGACACTACAAATGAAACAAACAAAAAAAACAAAAACAAAATACAACACATAAAACCCATCAACAACAAAAACTACAGTCTCATATCCCTGATGAACATAGATACAAAAATCCTCAACAAAATATTAGAAAACTGCATTCAACAATACATTAAAAGAATTATTCATCATGATTAATTGGGATTTATTCCTGGAATCCAAGGATAATTCAATATTTGCAAATCAATCAACATGAACCATACATCAACAAAATGAAATTTAAAAAGTCATATGATCCTCTCAATAGATGCAGAAAAAGCAGTTGACAAAATTCAGCATCTGTTCATAATAAAAACCCTCAGCAAAGTGAATTTAGAGGTAACGTGCCTCAAAATAATAAGGTCCATATACAAAAAACCCCACAGCTAATATACTCAATAGTGAAAAACTGAGAGCTTTTCTTCTAAGATCAGGAGCAAGGCAAGGATCTCTCTCTCACCACTTTTATTCACATAGTACTGGAAGTCTTAGCCACAGCAATCAAAAAAGAGAAATAAAACACATCCAAGTTAGTAAGGAAGAAGTAATAATGCCACTATTTACAAATGACATGATACCATACATAGAAAAGCCTAAAGACTTCACCAAAAAACTATTAGAATAAATGAATTCAGTAAACTTGCAGGATACAAAATTAATACACAGAAATTGGTTATGTTTCTACACAGTAATAACAAAGTAGTAGAAAGAGAAATTTAAAAACAAATTCCATTCATAATTGCACCAAAAAGAATAAAAAACTAGGACTGCACTTAACCAAAGAGGAGAAATACTTGCACTCTGAAAACTATAAAACATTGATGAAAAAATTGAAGATGACACAAAGAAATGGAAATATATTCCATGCTCATGGATTGGGAGAATACTGTTAAAATGTCCATACTACCCCAAACAATCTACAGATTCAATGCAATTCCTATCAAAATACCAACAGCATTTTTCACAAAACTAGAAAAAATAATGCTAAAATTTGTATGGAACCACAAGAGACCCCAAATAGCCAAAGAAATCTTGAGAAAGAAGAATAAAGCTAGAGGTATCATGATCCTAGAGTTCAAGATATATTACAAAACTGTAGTGATTAAAACAATATTGTACTAGTACAAAAACAGACACATAGATAAATGGAACAGAAAAGAGAGTCCACAAATAAACCCAAACTTATACGGTCAATTAATCTATGACAAAGGCAAGAATATGCAATGGGGAAAAGATGGTCTTCAACAAATGGTGTTGTGAAAACTGGACAGCTAAATGCAAAAGAATAAAACTGGACTACTTTCTTACACCATATACAAAAATAAATTCAAAATAAGGGCCTAAATGTGAGACATGAAGCCATTTCCTCTTCCTAGAAGAAAAGATAGGCAGTAATTTCTTTAACATTGGCTGTTGCACATTTTTCTAGATATGTCAAACTACTGGGACAATACCAAAATAAAAATTTTGGGGGCGCCTGGGTGGCTCAGTTGGTTAAGCGACTGCCTTCGGCTCAGGTCATGATCCTGGAGTCCCTGGATCGAGTCCCACATCGGGCTCCCTGCTCGGCAGGGAGCCTGCTTCTCCCTCTGACCCTCCCCCCTCTCATGTGCTCTCTCTCTCTCATTCTCTCTGTCTCAAATAAATAAATAAAATCTTTAAAAAAAAAAATTTTGCATGATGAAGGAAACCATTAACAAAATGAAAACACAACCTACTGAATGGGAGAAGATATTTGTAAGTGATATATCTGGATAAAGACTTAATATTCAAAATAGATAAAGAACTTACACAACTCAACACCAAATAAACAAACAAAAAAACCTAATCTGATTTAGAAATGAGCAGAGACCTGAATAGACACTTTTTCCAAAGAAGACATACAACAGATACATGAAAAGATGCTCAACATCACTCATCATCGGGGAGATGCAAATCGAAACCACAATGAAATATTACCTTATACCTGCCATAATAGCTAGGAACAAAAAGACAAGAAATAACAAATGTTGGTGAAAAAGGAACCCTTGAGCACTGTTGGTGGAAATGTAAACTGGTGCAGCCACTGTGGAAAACATTATGGAGGTTCCTCAAATATTAAACACAGAAATACCATATGATCCAGTAATCACCCATAAATATGGGGTATTCACCCAAAGAAAATGAAAACACTAATTTGAAAAGATAAATTCACTCTTGTTATTTTAGCATTATTTACAATAGCCAAGCTATGGCAGCAACTCAAGTATTCATCGATAGGTGAATGGATAAAGAAGATGTGGTATGTATACACAATGAAAAATTAATCATAAAGAAGGATGAGATATTGCTATTTGCAACAACATGGGTGGACATAGAGGTTATTATGCCAAGTGAAATACGTCAGACAGAGAAAGACAAATGCCATATGATTTCACTTATATGTGGAATCTAAAGAACAAAACAAATCAATAAAAAGCTGAAATAGGCCCATACATATAGACAACTGAAGGCTTCTAAAGGGTCTAGCTGTAGGAAGATGTGCAAAATGGATGAAAGGGAGTGGGAGATACAGGCTTCCAGTTATGTATTGAATAAGGCACAGGGATAAAAGGTACGGCATAAGGAATATAATCAATGGTATTGCAATAGTGTTGTACAGTGACTGATGTTAGCTACATCGGTGATGAGCATGGCATGAGGTAAAAAAAGCTTAATCACTATGTTGTATACCTGAAACTAAGGTAACATTGTGTATCAACTATACTTAAAAAAGAGTATCTTATTTGGAATCTTTTTAAGTTTTTTAAGATTTTATTTATTTATTTTAGAGAGAGAATGTGTGTGAACCAGCATGAGCAGGGGAGGAGCAGAGGGAGAGGGACAAGCAGACTCTACGCTGAGCACAGAGCTCAATGCGGGGAATGATCTCAGGACCTGAGATCATGACTTGAGCCCAAATCAAGAGTTGAACACTTAACCAACTGAGCCAACCAGGCATCCCTTTTAATAAGTTTTTATTCAAATTCCAGTTAGTTAACATACAGTGTAATATTAGTTTCAGATGTACACTATAGGGATTCAACACTTCTGTACATTTTCTTGTTCTAATCACAAGTTCCCTCCTTAATCCCCATCACCTATTTCACCCAAGGCCCCACCCACCTCCCCTCTGGTAACCATCAGTTTGTTCTCTATAGTTAGGAGTCTGTTTCTTCATTTCTCTTTCTCTTCCCCTTTGCTCATTCTGTTTCTGTTTCCTTTTTTTAAGAGGGAGAGAGCATGTGTACACGAGGGAGGGGGAGGGAGAGAGAGAATTTTTTTAAGATTTTATTTTTTTATTTGAGAGAGAGAGAGAGAGCACAAGCAGGGAGGAGGGACAGAGGGAGAGGGAGAAGTAGACTCCCTGCTAAGCATAGAGCCCGATGTAGAACTCAGTCCCAGGACCCTGGGATCATGACCTGAGCTGAAGGCAGACGCTTAACCAACTGAGCTACCCAGGTGCCCTGGAAGAGAGAATCGTTAGCAGATTCCATGCCCAGCATGGAGCCTGACAATGGGCTCGATCTCATTACCCTGAGATCATGACCTGAGCCAAAATCAAGAGTCAGCCACTAAAATAACTGAACCATCCAAGTGCTCCATTTGTTTTATTATTTGGAAGTTTTTATTTATTTATTTATTTATTTATTTATTTATTTATTTATTTATTTAAGATTTTATTTATTTATTTGAGAGAGAGAGAATGAGAGACAGAGAGCATGAGAGAGAGGAGGGTCAGAGGGAGAAGCAGACTCCCTGTCGAGCAGGGAGCCTGATGCAGGACTCGATCCTGGGACTCCAGGATCATGACCTGAGCCGAAGGCAGTCGCTTAACCAACTGAGCCACCCAGGCGCCCCATTTGGAAGCTTTTAAAATAAAAATCAGACTCTAAAAATCCTAAAATGTAAATTATCCTCATAATTTAAAATTTTTTCACACATTTTTGGTCTCTGTGAAATATTGTACAGAAATATTATTATGACTAGTTGTCCTGTGGCCTCTCCAGTATTGGAATAAATACTTCTCAGTTTATATTTAGTTGCTTTCCTTCCCTGAGTCTGTTTCTCTTATCTGTACACAACCAAGTCAAGGTAGCACCCTGGTGTGTTTGTGCCAGGCTGAAAGTGTCTGACCAAATGAGGATGCCTTGATGGTTTTTGACAAAGCAGAGTCCTAGTACTTACTCTCTATTTTTCACTATGTCCAAAAATTGCCTTTTCAAGAGTTATGAGGGTAGTTTTTGTTTCATTTTGTTTTTGTTGCTGTGGTGGTTCTCTTAATTCTGTTATTTAAACTCATGAAGGACTATAGAGAAATATTTGGGTTTTTTTCCTGATAGAAATACTTAATACATCAACCCAACACAAATCTTGTCTGAAATGTAAACAAACTACTAGATTAAATTAGAAATTAGAAGTTAAAATTAGAAAAAGATAATTAGAAAATATCAAAAATAATAAAGGAATCAATATAAAATATATTGAGATGTTCTGCATGACAAAAGACTTACTTAGAATGCCAAAACCCACTGACTTTTTAATTCACTGCATTCAGTATACTACTCCCTTTTATATTACCCTATTTAGCCATTTCCAAGCCAACCTATCCCATAGTATATATAGCCTTTAGCAGCTGCTCCTAGTAAGAAATGCTGTGACATAGAAATGTTTATTGGAAACAGACATTTTCAAACTCACAATAACTTTACAAATATAAGTTATATCCCACTGATAAAATCCAGAACAAAACTGATTATCAGGGATTTGTAGTAGGGAGGTGGTTCTATTTTTTTTTTATTAAAATAGTAATATTATTTGTTATTGGAAGAAGTAGAAAAGATATATAATGCAATTTCATTTTCTAAGGTTTCTCTATTTTGCAAATGTTTAGATTATAGCAATTGTTATAAGTGTCCAGTAATGACTACATTCAAGGAGTAAACATAAATGTTTGTGGGTTATGATCACTAAACTAAATCAAAGGTTGTTCCAGTTTAAATATTCAAAAAATATCTGTATGTTTACAAATAGTTCTGTTCTTTTCCTCTAGAAATTCAAGTGATTCGAAAGATTGTAAATTAAACAAAACTAAGAAGAAGTAATCTAAGAAAATCACCTACCAAATAAATTTCATAGGGTGGACTTTCTCTTTTGCAGATTAAATTTAAAATTGTATGTAAAACAAAGAAACAAAACCTTAAAAAATAAATTTGATTCAACAAGATATAAACTATACTACATGTGTTTATGAATATCTACAGAAAAGGCTAAGTTATGGACCTTTTAATCCTCTGAACCCAGGTATGAAGACAAAGTAAGAATAAGATTTTTTCTAAGTAAGTTTTAAATTGCAAAACCATCCTAGAAATACTAAGCAACTACTAATAAAATCAGACACCTCTTAACGAAGCAGTTTCACAACAGGACAGCTTGAAAGATATCTCAAAGAAGATATAAATAAAAATAAAAACATTTTACATATAAAAATAAAAATATAAAATAAAAATAAAATATAAATAAATAACATTATATATATATAATGAAATATTACTCAGCTATGAAAAAGAATGAAATCTTGCCATTTGCAACAAAGTGGATGGAACTGGAGGGTATAATGCTATGTGAAATAAGTCAGTCAGAGAAGGACAAATACCATATGATTTCACTCATATGTGCAATTTAAGAAACAAAACAGATGAACAAAGGGTAAGGGAAGGGAAAATAAGATAAAAACAGAGAGGGAAGCAAACCATAAGAGACTTTTTTTTTATAAAGATTTTATTTATTTGAGACAGAGAGAATGAGAGAGAGAGAGCACATGAGAGGGGGGGAGGGTCAGAGGCAGAAGCAGGCTCCCTGCCGAGCAGGGAGCCTGATGCGGGACTCGATCCAGGGACTCCAGGATCATGACCTGAGCCAAAGGCAGTCGATTAACCAACTGAGCCACCCAGGCGCCCAAGAGACTCTTAACTATAGAAAACAAACAGAGATTTGCTGAAGGGAGGTGAGTAGGGGATGGGGTAATTGGGTGATGGGCACTAAGGAGGGCACTTGATGTAATGAGCACTGGCTATTACAGGCAACTGATGAATCATTAAATTCTACCCCTGAAACTAATAATACACTATACTGTGAATTAAATTGAATTTAAGTAATTTTTTTAAAAAATCATTTAAAAAATCATAAAAAATATTGGAAATTCTGAATTTAATATTTACTAGTTATGTTTTGTTTGGCAAGTTATTTAACTATATAAAAATTTCTGAAGGTAGAATTGTGATGAAAATCAAAGAAAAATTGTTTATCATATTTGGAATATGTTACTCTAACATATAACATAGTGTTAACTATATTTTTGTTTGTTTAAATTCATCAATCTGACAATTTCATTCTTCACTTTGAGGAGGTCCTAAGGATTCATGTTGTGTTGTTCCCTATGAGAGGTAAGGCTATTCTGTATATTTCTTTAAATATAACTTCATGGATATCTTTTGTCAATGACATATGTAATGCCCATCCTCACAATCAAAATAATTTCAAGAAATAAATAAAATTTCAATCTTTCTGCCATTTTCCAATTTCACCTTCCCGAAATAACCAGAGTTATTTGTTTAGTTATCCAAAATCATTTCTACAGCATACATTCATATAAAAAACTCATTTTTTCCCTTAAAATACGTTCTACAACTTTCTTTTCCTATTTAAAAATACCATAATTTTGAATATTCAAATAAAAATGCTTCCAACTATAATGGCAATTTCTAAAAATTAGTTCACAAAAAAAAAACACCAAACTTTATTATTTCTTCAAGTTTTTATTATAATTGGGATTAAATACCAATAAATTCAGGCCTAAATTTTATTATCTCACCCTGCCTTATAGAAGGAAAATTGAACTGTGTCTACATTTAGAATTACTTGAGTTAATTCTATGTCCATTATTCTTTTTCTTTTAATTGAGTTGCCTTAACTTCAGTAAATTGCTCTGGTGACCAGATTTCATTAGCATGTGTATAAATTCTCAGCTGCATGTCTTGGCAATTTATCTATATTAGCAATTTCCAATAGCCCAAGAGAATACAACATGGTTGTTTTCTCCTTTTTGTTCTGGTGATCGTAGAATAAGCCTCATTCTTCAGTGAATTTGACATTTGAACTAAGATAAATTATTTCCAATCTTAAGTTCCTTCAGGACAGAGACTCAGACATGTGTATTTTTCCAGTTCCTAACATAGAGCATTATACTTAGGCAAAGAAGACACTTTGAATCCTTGAATTGAAATATAATTTTTTGAAAGCTAGGGTATTATTTAGTACACTATATATCTACAAAAGATTGTATGCCCAAATTTTATGTACCCAGGTGGATATGGGAGCCAAAGTAGAGTAAGATACACCTGAGGGCGACTAGTATGTTTGAGCCTCAGTATTTCATTCTTTACTTCTAACAAAATGGGAATAATGAAAATAGTAAAAACTACTTCATAGAAGCATTGTGAGTATTAAAACAATATAAAGGAAATAGTATTGTCTGGCACATAATATGAACTCAGTGAGGGTGAGTGGTGGTCCTCAGACTTCTTGAGGGAAGAGGAAAATGAAGAAACATTTTTTGAATCCCTATCACATGTCAAGTATGGTGGTTATAAGTGCTTTTCTTAGGTCACTCATGTTTTCATTATTAAATAATCAAATCTCTATATTACAAATAGAAATTAAGACTCAAGGAAGTTATAGTTATTTACTGACATGTGGTGAATAAGAGTTCAAGTCCAGAATGTCTCAGACCAGAGACCTTGCTCTTTCCTTAACACCCTGAACCAGAATGCTATGGCAATGTGGGTCACTAGCTTCTATTTATGATTTCTTGG
This sequence comes from Mirounga angustirostris, assembly GCF_029215605.1. Lineage (NCBI taxonomy): Eukaryota > Metazoa > Chordata > Mammalia > Carnivora > Phocidae > Mirounga > Mirounga angustirostris. Next base: position 49,470,853 of record NW_026991709.1, on the reverse strand, counting down.
TGAATTTTCTAGGTTATTATTATTAAACAATGTTCATTTGGAGGTAAGTGAAAAGAAAGCTTACATTTTCAAATACTAGCTTAAATATTTAGCAATACTCACGTACACACTATAGTGAACACTCAATGCATATGAACCATTGCTACTAGTAGCTGATAAAGGTGGGAATGAATATAATTATTTATTCTGTAATTCTGAATACAAAGAGAAAATGGTTACAGACTGGTGAGGTCAGCTGTTCTAGCATAGCTCCTTTGTACCTCCTTCTTTCCCCCGTGTTTTTCATGATAATGATCAACCCTGCTGATTTAAGTCACAGGTGATAGAAGGGAACTGCCAACAAATAATAGTAAGAACTCAGAAAATACTACATTTTATGGAAATGCTAAATCAAAGAGTCAAACTCTTCTGATTGAGGACAATAGACAGGATATTCTCAGCACCTAATGCAGTCTCTAATCTGGTATGAACCAAAATTTCAGCTATTTATGAAAATTACTTGCAGCAATTTTAATTTTAAGGCTTTGAAAATGCAGAGACCCCCTAATGAGAATTCTTTTCTACTTCAGAGTTTTCAATGTTGTCATTTCATTTAATGTGGCTCCTAGGTTTTTATATTCCTTTTTCAAGTTCCTAACATGTTAGAGGCTTGTTGTGGATTAACAAAGAAATATATGACAAAAATACATTTTGATAGCATTCTCTCACTTTAGATAACATTTTTCTTATATGAGTTTACAATAACACAAAAACACAACAGCAAAAGGAAAGCTTACAATGATATTAAAATTAATTCTCTCTTTGCTAATTATTCTCCAATGTATATATTTATATATTAATATTATATATTACTTTTATATATTTATTATATAATTATATATAGCATATAATTATATATATTAATTATATATACTTAATATATATTTATATATATAATCATGTCTGTTTATAGAGTGAAATTCCTTTATGGAGTAACCAAAAAACACAAAGTATTAAGTGAATATTTAGGAAGTTCTAGATCATAAACTATTATCCCAGAGAGATGTGTGTGTGTGTTTGTGTGTGTGTGTGTGTGTGTGTGTTTAAGCATCTTCAATGACTTAACATATCCCAGACTCCTGATTCTCATAATGTTTTCGAGCTTCCATAAATGCCAGGCTTTTGGTCATTTTTCTACCTGTGTAGCACATCACCCCAGCCAGAATCAGGTTTCCCCCACATTGTTGCTTATCTGAGAAAATAACCGTTCAAAAATTCCATTCAGATCAAAACAACTTTATGGCCTAATCAAGATTCATACCTGGATTCAGAAAGACTTGTATTGAGTATTGGTGGCATTGTACAGGATGACTAAGGCTTCAAGTAGGATTTCAATGAAATAAAAGTTATCTCTTGTAAAACTGATTATAATCTAAGTACAGATTTACATTACTCTGTTATTTTTAGGGGTTCTGTGTCTGTGTGTGTTGCGGGGGTGTTGGATGGGAGGCATGCACTTTTGCACGGTGAAAAGGAGACCAAGATATCATTTTTATCCATGTTGGCTGGGAATGCATGTAGGATGGCATCACCAGGTAACATACAGGATGCCCAGATAAATTTGAATTTCAGATAAATAATGAGGTTTTTTTTAAAAAGATTTTATTTATTTATTTGACAGAGAGAGACAAAGCAAGAGAGGGAACACAAGCAGGGGGAGTGGGAGAGGGAGAAGCAGGCTTCCTGCGGAGCAGGAAGCCCTATGCGGAGCTCGATCCCAGGACCCTAGGATCATGACCTGAGCCGAAGGCAGACGCTTAATGACTGAGCCACCCAGGTGGCCCAAATAGTGAGTTTTTTAATATAAGAATATATCAAATATGGCATGGAGTATAGTTATACTAAAATATTATTCAATGTTAACCTAAAATTCAAATTTAACTGAGTGTTTTATATTTCTTGTTATATCTGGCAACCTTAATACAGGTACAAAGTTTCTAGAAAACAATTGGCGAGAACACAATAATTCCATTTAGACGTATTATTCTAAGGAAATAATATCAAAAATGCAGACAAAAATGTGCCTTTACAAAGATATTCCATTTCATGCACTGAATTTCACACATTTTCTAGGCACTGGGGATAAAACAAAGAAGAATGCCATAAGATTCTTGCATTCATAGAGCTGGCATTCTCACAGAAAACTGAAAATGTTAAAATAAATAAAATATCAGTTCCATGATAAGAATGAAACTAGATAATATGAGAGAGGGACAAAGAAGCTGCTTTTCATTGGCTGTTAAGGGAAAGCCTTAGTGTAAAAGTGACATTTAGGCTGAGAAATAAATAAAAAGTAAGAGCCAGAAGTAGTAGACATGCTGAATGTGGGAAACAACAGAAAGGTTGTAAAACTTCGTGTATTAAAACAACGGCAAGAAAAGTCACAGTGTGGCTGGAGACAGTAAATGCAGGAAGAGTCTATGAGACAAAGCAAAGTTGTAGGGATTTACAGGTTCTGATTAATTTGAGATCCAAAAGATCAGAGTACTGAATTCGGATTTTATAGTAAATGCAGTAAGAAACAAAAACGGGGTTAAGCAGATAGATGGGATAAGATGTAATTTTTGTTTTATAAGGATACTTCTAGTAAGTGGATGGTAAACAGTCACATGTGCAAACTAGGCAACCGTTGAGGAGTGTCTTGTGGGAGAGACTAAGGTAGTAGTAGGGAGATGATAACTGCATGTATAAGGAACACAATGAGTTCAAGGTGGCGGGGTTTCCTGGCACCTTGGCTGTGGGGATTAAGATAAGAGAGGAGTCAACAGTACCTGGTACTCTTTTTTGGTTTACTCAAATAGTAGATGGTGACAACATTAGAGAGGTTTGTATAACTAAAGGAGTTTGTGGACTGGGAGTTTAACTTGGGATATGTTAACTTTGAGAAACTTATAAGATATTCATGTGAAGATGTAAAGAAGCAGGTGGCTGTGAGTTTGGAAACCAGGAGAGAGATCAGGCTGAAGATGTAACTTGGCGTTTAGGTATTTAAAGGCATAGCAGTGATGAGAGATTTTCTAGAAGAGGCAATAAACAGAGAAGGAAGTGGTAACAAATTTGAGCCCTGAAAAAGAGATCTCGAAGAGCAGCCAGCCAGAGACTGAGGAGGAGTAGACAGTGAGTAAAGAGAAAATCCAACAGAGAATAATACACAAAAAAAACTAAGATAGTGTTTTTTTCAGAAAATAAGATTGGTCAAACTAGGTAGAATGAACCTCGTGAAAGGGTAATTTGAGAGATGGGGAGAGCTCATGTAGTATTTGGTAATATGACAGTTACTGGTGATGGGGTATGAGTAGATTCGGTGGAGTGGTCAGGAGCAGAAGTCTGGCTGAACTTAATGAAGGGGAAAATGCAGATGAGAAAGTGAGTATAAAGCTACTGACAACATATTCAAGGAGCTGTGCTATAAAAGGAAGCAAAGAAATGTGGTTATATTTTAAAGGAAGGTTTTTTTCTTCTAATAGATGAAAGAACCTAAAGAATATTTTATGTTGATGAAGATATTCAATAGAGAAGGAGGAATTGATGGTGTGGAAGAGAGAGAAATTGCAAGATTAATTACCTTGAAAGATGATATAGGATGGGATCTCGAGCTGAAGTGGAAGGATTGACCTTTGATAAGATTAGGGTGCTTCCTGAATTGTAGCAATGATCAGATGACAGTAAAGGGGGAGGAGAGTATATGGAAAGTTCGAAATAATAAAAGAAAATATTTAATACTTTGAAATATGGATTCCACTTTAAAAATACACGAACTGGGAAATGAACCATATCATGTAATGTAATGCAGCCATTAATATGAATATTTTAACGAGAAAGGGAAAAAAACCCTCAATGTTAATTTAAAAAGGATTAACACCATGTATATATAGTATGATATCAAGTATGTAAAAAAAAAAATATGTAAAAATAGCAGAACCTATGCTAAAATACTAATAGTGGTTAAATATGGGCTTTGTTATTATGGCTACAGATTATTTCATACTTTACATATTTACATAACAGGGAAATACTTTTAAGTGGTGTTTCACAGTAATGGATTAAGACCACATGAAAAGGGATTCTCTATCCCTCTTCACCAATCTCTACATATGAGTCAAGTAATTCTAATACTAATTCTAGTTTATTTTTAGAAATTTCAAATGGAAGGTCAAGTAGTGAATAAATTATGTATAATCAAGGACTGCTTTTAGATATATTTGAGAGTCTCCTGAAGAAAGACTCCATAGAAGAAAAAGAAATTGTATCCATCATTTTAGAATGATCTATTCAATACAATCATCAGGCTATACTCTTTACCACAAGAAGAGGAAGAGGTGTAAGAATTGACAAAAAGTATACAAACAAGGGCAGAAGACAACACTGTAAAACAAATGTATATCCAAGAACCACTTTTTTTTTTTAGTTATTATGTTCATTTAGCCACTGTATATACATAATTAGTTTTTGATGTAGTGTTCAATGATTCATTTAAGTATAACACCCAGGGCTCATCACAGCACCTGCCCTCCTCAATACCCACCACCTGGTTACCCCCTCCCCCACCCCCTTCCCCATTGAAACCCTCAGTTTGTTTCCTGGAGTCCATAGTCTCTCATGGTTCATCTCCCTCTCTGATTTCTCCCCCTTCAGTTTTCCCTCCCTTCCGCTATGGTCCTCTGTGCTATTGCTTATGTTCCACATGTGATGAAACCATATGATAATTGTCTTTCTCTGCTTGACTTATTTCACTTGACATAATCCCCTCCAGTTCCATCCATGTCGATGCAAATGGTGGGTATTCATCATTTCTGATGGCTGAATAATATTCCATTGTGTATATGAACCACATTTTCTTTATCCATTCATCTGTTAAAGGGCATCTCAGCTCCTTCCACAGTTTGGCTATTACGGACGTTGTTGCTATGAACATTGGGGTGCACATGCCCCTTCTTTTCACTACATTGTTGAGGTTAATGTAGAGCATGAAATCAGCCATAATACCTGGCTTGCTAAAATTTAACACAGAGGCTGCTGGGGGCAAGAGAGGGTTTCAGAGAAGGGCATGGGCCTTTGGAATGCTGGGGCCTGCCTGACCACTCTGCCATTGAAATGCCATGGAGAGTTACCTTCCCTGAAGCTCTCTTAGCCCAAACAGCCTCCCTGTGATCTAAGAGATGTGTGCATTGTCCTTTAGGCTGTTTAGTAGAACACACAGATTAGTATATCTTATCTTTCTTGTAAATCCTCTGTTTCAGTAAGACCCCTTGTCACACATCACTTGCTTGAGAAACAGTGATAAAGATATCCTGAAGGACCAATTAAAGAGGGATCAAAGAAGAGCAAAGGGTCTTCGTCTCTGAGCATTGACCCTTCTCCTCTCTTTCATGGCAAAGTTTGGAGTAATCTTTCATCCATCAGTACAGGGATTGCTGGCCATTCCCGGCACTACGCTGTATCTTTGGCATAAATACCTAGTAGTGTAATTGCTGGGTCATAGGGTAGCTCTATTCTTAACATCTTGAAGAACCTCCATACTGTTTTCCAGAGTGGCTGTACCAACTTGCATTCCCACCAACAGTGTAAGAGAGTTCCCATTTCTCCACATCTTCTCCAACATTCATTGTTTCCTGTTTTGTTATTTTTTGCCATTTTAACTGGTGTAAGGTGGTATCTCATTGTGGTTTTGATTTGTATTTTCCTGATGGCTAGTAATATTGAGCATTTTTTCATGTGTCTGTTAGCCATTTGTATGTCTTCTTTTGAGAAGTGTCTGTTCATGTCTTCTGCCCATTTTTTGACTTGATTATTTGTTTTTTGGGTGTTGAGTTTGAGAAGTTTTTTTTAGATCTTGGATACCTGCCTTTGTCTGTAGTGTCATTTGCAAATATCTTCTCCCATTCTGTGGGGTGACTCTTTGTTTTATTGCATGTTTCCTTTGCTGTGCAGAAGATTTTTATCTTGATGAAGTCCCAAAAGTTCATTTTCACTTTTGTTTCCCTTGCCTTTGGAGATGTGTCTTGAAAGAAGTTGCTGTAGCTGATGTCAAAGAAGTTACTGCCTATATTCTCCTCTAGGAATTTGATGGATTCCTGTCTCACATTGAGGTCTTTCATCCATTTTGAGTTTATCTTTGTGTATGGTGTTAGAGAATGTTCGAGTTTCATTCTTCTGTATATAGCTGTCCAATTTGCCCAGCACCATTTATTGAAGAGACTGTCTTTTTTCCATTGCATATTTTTTCCTGCTTTGTCGAAAATTAGTTGACCATAGAATTGAGGGTCCATATCTGGGCTCTCTATTCTGTTCCATTGGTCTATATGTCTGTTTTTGTGCCGGTACCATGCTGTCATGGTGATCACAGCTTTGTAATATAGCTTGAAATCGGGCAACGTGATGCCCCCAGCTTTGTTTTTCTTTTTCAATATTTCCTTGGCAATTCGGGGTCTTTTCTGATTCCATACAAATTTTAGGATTTTTTGTTCCAGCTCTTTGAAAAATGCCAGTGGTATTTTAATAGGGATAGCATTGAAAGTGTAAATTGCTCTGGGCAGGATAGACATTTTAACAATGTTTTTTCTTCTAATCCATGGGCATGGAATATTTTTCCATCTTTTTGTGTCTTCCTCAATTTCTCCCATAAGTGTTCTATAGTTTCTAGAGTATAGATCCTTTACCTCTTTAGTTAGGTTTATTCCTAGGTATCTTATGGCTTTTGTTGCTATTGTGAATGGAATTGATTCCTTAATTTCTCTTTCTACAGTTACATTGTTAGTGTACAGGAAAGCAACTGATTTCTGTGCATTGATTTTTGTATCCTGCCACATTGCTGAATTGCTATATGAGTTCTAGTAATTTGCGGTGGAGTCTTTTGGGTTTCACATAAAGTATCATGTCATCTGCGAAGAGGGACAGTTTGACTTCTTCTTTGCTAATTTGGATGCCTTTTATTTCTTTTTGTTGTCCGATTGTTATTGCTAGGACTTCTAGTACTATGTTGAACAATAGCCCACTCTCACCAAGAACCACTTTAATCTCCACAAAGGAAAGTCTAGAGGAGGTACTGAGGAGGAAACCTGATTTGTTTCAGATTCATTATTCAGCAGTGTCAATTATTCTTAGATCCTGCAACCTAGTCTCATTCCTATAGCTTTTAATTTAAATAAGAGATCTTGAAGGTTCAGTGATTTTTTTTTTAAATCATAGGTCTCCTCTTTGAACACATTATTAAATATATATTATTAAAACATCTAGTTTTCAGTTATAGTTAGAGGTCACTTCAAACAGGTAAAATGGCAAAAGAAAAATAAAGTGACCACTTTCTTTTCAGGATATAAATATGCTAGAACCTTTAAAATTTGTAACGTATTATGCATCTTTGGTAGAGCCTTTCAAATAAGTGTGTCATCATTATATAATAATAGGTTAAAAATCTACTGGCAACCATGTGATACTCTGCTGGGGATTTTCTTCTTAGCTGTTGTTCATCTCATTAAATAGATTGTAACACCCTGAAGAATAGGAACTGCATCTCATTCATGCTTACATTCCCAGAATGCAGCATGGTTCCTGGAATCTGCTAAGGGGACAATATATTTGTTGAAAAAAAAATAAATAAAAGGAAGAAAGGAGGGAAGGGAGAGAAGAAGAGTATATGTCCTCCAAGAAACCTCATAGTCTCAAAGGCTGCTAAGTATTTTTTACAACATAATGTTTCTTTTCATGGCTTCTGAAGAAATCATTCTCCAAAACAGTTGGAATTTCATGGAGCAATCATTCTCATTGGCTGTACTTGAGAGGTTTGAGAGGCCATCAGTCTTTAAGGCTGTTTGTTGATCTGGAACATTTTATCAAAAATGTTTTGAAAATTAGAAATGAAAAAAAAAAGTCCTCTGTTCTGTCCTAGGGGAGACTTATTTCTAATCGATTGAACATGCCTGAATGCATTCTTTAGTCTTTGTAGAAGTATTAAAACAATGACTCATCTTGTAGTAGCATAATAATAGACAGCATCAGTTGTGAATATAGAACAGCCACTTGTAAACATCATGAATATATCCAAAGCAGCAACTGGGCCATATTTTAAAGTGACTTATCTACAGCATTCATGTTGTAGAATTATTCAGATTAAAACAGAAAAAAAAAATGGCTTAATTCAGAATTCAAGCATTTACCCAATATTTTTTTCACTCTCTCATAATAGGGAGTCACACAGAATGAAAACTAGGGAAACTGGACAATGGTAATTGAGAGGGGAGTGCTATTTCTGACCACCAAGATGTATTTATCTTTATGCGAGGAATCAATATGTTGATTGCATATTTTAAGAGCTATTTTTCAAACCATGATGAGTATCTTACCAAACTTGAAAAAGTTTTGTATTCTGAATCATTATTTTTTCCTTTGCTTTCTAAGATATAAAAAGATATGTAATCATCTTTATCCGATTTCCCCCTAAATCTAGTTCCCTTAGGAAAGTCTATTCTAAACAAAGTAAAGCCTCTAAAAAAGAAAACAAAAGATCCATAAATTATATATACTAAAAAAAAAATAGTCACAAGTTTTCCAAATGATATTAAACAACTTCTCCTTTTTGTTGTTTCCAAAATGCAGATACCAAATATCAATATAATTTACCTAAATAATTATACTTTTCTGAAGATTGTTTAATCCCCATTGAAAAAAATTCACACTTACAAATCAGGTAAGACTCTGCCAAGAATTGAGTGTAGCTAATTAATATGTTGTTCCAAAGTCAACCAAAAAACCAATCCTTTAAAAATAAGGGACTGAAAAAATGGAGGGAGACAGAACTTGTCCTGAGAGAACAAACAAGGGAAGAAGGACTGAATACCAATTACTATACTTATTTTGAAGGGCAGATTTTTTTTTTAATTATTACATTTTTATTTACTTGAAAGAGAGTGCATGAACACAAGCTGGGGAGAGGGAGAGAATCCCCAAGCAGACTCACCACTGAGTGGGAGCCCCACTCCAGTCTCCATCTCATGACCCATGAGATTACAACCTGAGCTGAAACCAAGAGCCAGATGCTCAACTGACTAAGCCACCCAGGTGCCCCTTCAAGAGAAGATTTTTTAAATCATTGCTTTCACACCATATACTACTACTCAAAGACAAGGAGAAGTGGTACATTAAATCTTTGGAGGTGTTTTTCGTTCTATTTCCTGCTTTTTTTTCCCCAAGTATGTTTATAGGACTGTAAAATCTGTAAGAAGAGAACTTTTTACATTATTTGGGCATTCAAATAATAAAATAGTAAAGCCTAAGCATTATTTTTGCCTTTTTAAATATGTGATATTTTAAAGGGAAAATAAATATATTTCTTAGAATTTTAAATAATTTTAAAAGTTCATTTTAGTGACATAGAAAATAAAAAGAGAACTATTCTTTATTCTTAAATGGGAAAATACTAATGATGTTAATACCACAGAAGAAAAAATGAATTAAAGAAGAACAAACCAACTAAGGTTTAAAAGGTTTAAAAAAGGAGGTGTTGCCTTTCAGGAATTCTAAACAATGTCAAAATACCGATCTTCTTTCAATGGAAGTCAGAGTTCCAAAATTTGTTAAAATGCTAAGACTAAAAAATGCAAATATAGGAAATTCCTATCACCTAGTAGCTAGATAATCCTCTCAAAACAAGAAGAAATTACAAAGTAATGATAAATGATTATACTAAGAAGGTAGAATGAAAGAAGAAAGTTTAAATGTTCAATCATCTATATTTTCTCTAAAAAATTACTATTAAGGGGCTCCTGGGTGACTCAGTCAGTTAAGCATCAGACTCTTGATTTTAGGTCAGGTCATGATCTCTTGGTTGTGAGACTGAACCCCACATCAGGCTCTATGCTGGGCATGGAGCCTGCTTAAGATTCTCTCTCTCCCTCACCTTCTGCCTCTCCTCATCCGCACCCTAAAAATTAAATTTTTTTAAATTATTTTTTTTAATTAAAAATGACTATTATGTGCACTCTATATGTTTAAAAATAGAAAAATGGACACTTGGTTAGCTTAGTTGGTAGAGCATGTCACTCTTGATATCAGGGTTGTCAGTTTAAGCCCCATGTTGGGCATGGAAACTCTTTTAAAAAATAATAAAATTTTAAAAACCCACATCTTAAAAATAATAGAAAAATACATCCTTGGAACCAAGGAGCTTTCCAAAGCATGACTGGATCATGAAATTCTGCTTCTCCTGTCAGAGTAAACATATCAGTGTCTTCCATTCCTTTCCTTTATGTTTTTCACAGGTGTTGAGGAGACAGTTTGAAACAGAGTAATTTGGTAAATGGTCTATTGTGTTTACACAGAGAGGTACAAACACAAGATTTTTATCCAATTTGGTAATCTTATTCCTTGGCAGTGTTTAAATATGCACAACAGCTGCAACTAGTCTCAGATCTGACTAACAATTTATCCACCAAAAGCAACTTTCATCAAGAAGAAACACTGAGAAAATAATGGAGCATCATTTGAGCATCGCACCCTGTCTTTAATCAAGCAGTAACAGAAACAGACTTTCCAAATCATTAGCAGTGTTCTTTTAACATGATCATGTATACATGATGTCCCAATCTCAAATGCCATAAGAATATCTTCTCATTTCCCAAGATAGACTATGGAAAAGCCATTTGTCCAACTCCATTATTTCGCTATTTTTTTATAAAAAACATGGACAGTTGTGATATCTCTATTAACAATAACATTAATTCACCTCATAAATCTTGTTAATCCCCATTTTGCTTACTAGAAACAAATAAAATGTCTGGACCTGGCTTCAAGATTAATATGGAACCAAACCACAATTAAAACCCAGTCAACAGTTAAAGAATCAAGTAAAGATCAATAAAATGGGAAAATATCCTTATTATTAAATTAAACATGAGAACTGGATAGATAGACTTTGGGAACACAGTTCAAACTGTCTTTGGCTTTAGAACTGATAAATGCATTTCTATTCTGTTTGTAATACCTGAAGAATATTAATAGTTCTAATTGTCTGTGAATATTATATATTTTATCATTCTATGAAGCCCAAACAAGTATTTTTTTTATCAGAAATCTGCAATCAACTACCAAAATAGACCCAAGAGAAAAAAGAGACCCATACAATCTTGTCCTATAATCCCTAAGGGTACTGAATGAGTTTAAAGACTCTTAGGCAAAAATTATCATACTAAAATGATTTAGGCAACAATAATCACAGACCACTATACATATATGAGAATGGCCCAAACTTGGAAGTAACTAAGATGTCCTTCAGTCAGTGAATGGATATTAAATAAACTATGATAAGTACAGACAATGACATATTATCTAGCCCTCAAAACCAATGAGTTATCAAACCATGAAAATATATAAAGGAACCTTAAACGCCTGTTACAGAGTAAAAGAAGCCAATCTGTTTGATTCTAACTATATGACATTATGAAAAAGACAAAACTATGAAGAAAGAAAAAAATATCAATGCTTACCAAGGTGGGGATAGGGACACATATAGAGGCAGAATACAGAGGAATTTTAGGGCAGTAAAAATACTTTGTATACTATAATGATGGATCCATTTTCTTATATAAGTATCCAAACCTATAGGATGTGCAGTAACAAGAGTGAGTCCCAAGGTAAACTCTGGACTTGAGTGATTATGATGTGTCAATGTAAGTTTATCCTTGGTAAAAATTGTACCATTCTGGTGATTGATGTGTATAATGGAAGAGGCTATGCATGTGTGGAGAGAGTATACAGAAAACCTCTGTATCTTTCTCTCAATTTTGTTGTAAACCTACAAATGTTCTTAAAAAAAAAAAGTCTTTAAAAAATGTAGCAGGATTTAAGAAAAATAATCTTCAAAGGACTAATACACACTTATCAGTAGCTAGGAATAAGTTAACCATTATGTGACCAAGAAATTCATAGATAAAAGTACAAAGAATTATTGACAACCTTAAAGAAAACCTGTAATATGGAGAGAGAGAGAAAATATGAAGCTTGTTTACAACTATATTACAAAGCTATAGTAATCAAAATAGTATGGTTTTGACATAAAAACAGACACATAGATCAATGGAACAGAATAGAGAGCCCAGAAATAAACCCATACATATATGATCAATTAACTCATAAGAAGCCAAGAATATACAATGGGAAAAGGACACTCTCTTCTGTAAATGGTGTTGGGAAAACTGGATAGCTATATGCAAAAGAAAGAAACTGGGCCACTGTCATACACCATACACAAAAACTAATTTAAAACTTTAAAAACTTGAATGTAAGACCTAAATCCATAAAAATCCTAGAAGGGAATATAGGTGGGTATGCTCCTTAACATTGGCATTGCCATGATTATTTTTTTTCTGGATTTGTTACTAAAAGCAAAAATTAACAAATAGGACTACAGCAAACTAAAAATTTCTGCCAAACAAAGGAAACCATCAACAAAATAACAAGGCAACCTACTGAACAGGAGAAAATATTTGCAAATCATGTATTTGATAAGGGGTTAATATCCAAAATATGTAAAAAATTCATACAAAATCAATAGCAAAAAAAGAAAATGAGCCAATTTAAAAATGGGCAGAGGATCTGAATAGACATTTTTCCAAAAAAGAAGTGCAGACACCCAACAAGTACATGAAAAGTGATCAACAACCATTCATTGAGGGAATATAAATTTAAATCACTATTAGACATTACTTCACACCTGTTAGAATGACTATTATCAAAGAGACAGAAATAACAAGTGTTTGTGAGGTTGTGAAGATAAGGAAACACTTGTACACTGTTGGTGAGATTGTAAATAGATGTAACCACTATGGAAAACAATATGGACTTTCTTCAAAGAATTAAAAATCATAATACCATATGATCCAGCAATACCACTACTATTTACCTGACAGAAATGAAAATGCTAAATCAAAAAGATAGCTGTACTTCCATGTCCATTGTAGCACTATTTACAATAACTAAGACATGGAAACAACCTAAGTATCCATTGACAGATGAATGGATAAAGAAAAGTGTGATATATATGTATACACATACATACTTACTTACACATACACACACACACACACACACATACACGAGTATCACACAGTCCTAAAATGAAGAAAGTTTTGCCATTTGCCTTAAAGGTTATGCTAAGTGAAATAAGTCAGACAGAGAAAGACCAATACAATATGAACTCAGTTAATATGTGGAATCTAAAAACAAAAACACATAGATATAGAGAACAGACTGGCAGATGCCAAAGGCAGGGGGTGGGTGTGGGCAAAATAGGGAAAGGGGTCAAAAGGCATAAATATCCAGTTATAAAATAACTAAGTCATGACATGTAATGAACAACATAGACACTATAGTTAATAACACGGTATTGTAGGGCGCCTGGGTGGCTCAGTTGGTTAAGCGACTGCCTTTGGCTCAGGTCATGATCCTGGAGTCCTGGGATCAAGTCCCACATTGGGCTCCCTGCTCAGCAGGAGTCTGCTTCTCCCTCTGACCCTCCTCCCTCTCATGCTCTCTCTCATTCTCTCTCTCACAAATAAATAAAATCTTAAAAAAAAAAAAAAACCACTGTATTGTATATTTGAAAATTACTAGGAAAGTAGATCTTAAAAGTTCTCATCACAAGAAAAAATTCATAACTATGTATGGTGATGGATGTTCACTAGACTTATTATGATCATTTTACAATATAAACAAGTATAAAATTAATATTGTACATCTGAAACTAAAAAATTATTAGTTGTCTATTATATTGCAATAAAAATTTAAAAGGAAGGTGTAAAGATTCAATAGTGTGAAGATTTTTTTCTCCCTAAGTAAGCTATAAATCAGTGTTATCCCTAAGAGCTTCTCAAAGACTATGACAAGATAATTTTCAAATTCATATCAAAGAGGAAGGATCCAAAAACAATCAATATAACTTCGGAAAATGAAAAGATGAAGCTGTAACTTTAGCAATTAAGACAATAAGGTATTAACAAAAAAAAAATGACAAATAGACAGTAAAAATAATAAAATAGACTAATGCTTATCCAAAAATATGGTACAAGATTTTGTACAACAAAAATCAATACAAAGGGATTCAATCAGTAGTACTGACAATTGACTAACCATATGGAAAAAAAATTTAATTTTAAATTCCCATGTAAGTTTAATAACAAATAAAATTAAAATTTTGGAAAAGAAAGTTTTAACATTGATTATGAAAAGATGTTTGACAGCAAAAGCCAAAGTATAAAATAAAATTTAAGTTTGAAAATATTTAAAAACTTCAATATAACAAAAACAAAATTTAAAGACAAGCTACATAGTGGTAGAAGATGACTGCATTACATATTTATTCAATGTACAACAGATGTCTAAGAGGTGTCTATAAAATGGCATGTCTATAAAATGGCACCTCTATTACTTGTAGAAATACTTGGAATACACAAGATAAAAAGTAAAGATACATGAGCTGATAGAGCTCACAAACTGGTAGGAGAGGTATATAGAAAATGAAAAGTAAACATAATAAGTTAATAAGTTCAGCATAGAAAACTAATGAGAACATAATCATTTTAATACCTATCTTTCTCAAATTATTTCAAAAAAAGATTGAAGAGGAGAGAATATTTCCAAACTCATTTTATAAGGCGAGCATTACCAATACCAGAACCAGACAAAAAAAATCACAAAAAAAAAGAAATTATAGGCCAATATCTCTGATGAACATAGATGCAAAGATTGTCAACAAAATATTGGCAGACTTAATTCAAAAATATATAAAAAGAATCATACACCATAATCAACTGGGACTAATTTTAGGGATGCAATGATGTTTCAACATTTGCAAAATCAGTGTGATACACATTAAGAAAATGAAATATAAAAATTATATGATCTTTTCAACAGATGCAAAAAAAGCATTTGAAGAATTCAATTACATTTATAATAAAAACTTTCAACGAAGTGGGTATAGAGGGAACATACGTCAACATATAAAGGCCATATATAACAAACCCATAGCTAACATCAATCAGCAGTGAAAAGCTGAAAGCTCTTCCTCTAAAATCAGGAACAAGATAAAGATGTCCACTCTTGCCACGTTTATTCAGTATAGTACTGAAAATCCAAACTACAGCAATAAAAGAAATAAAAGTAATCCAAATAAGAAAGGAACAACTAAAACTAATACTATTTGCAGGTAATGTGATACTACATATAGAAAACCCTAAGGTGTCCACCGAAGAAGTGTTAAAATTAATAAATTCATTCAGAAAAGCTGCAGGATATGAAATCAACAAACAGAAATCTGTGGTGCTTCTATGCACTAATAATGAATTATCAGAAAAAGAAATTAATAAAACATTTCCATTTACAATTGCATCCAAAACAATAAAATAGAAAGGAATAAATTTAACCAAGGAGGTAAATGATCTGTTCTGTGAAAACTATAGGACACTGATGGAAAGAAATTGAAGGGATACAAATAAATGGAAAGCTATATCATACCCACAGATTAGAATAATATCGTTAAAATGTCCATACTCCCCAAAGTGATTTACAGATTTGATGCAAGAGCACTGGGTGTTATATGTAAGTGATGAATTACTAAATCCTACTCCTGAAACTAATATTACAATATATTGTTAATTAACTAGAATTTCAATAAAAACTTAAAAAATTAAAAATAAAAACTTGAAACATAAAAAATGAACTGTATTGCAGGGGTTCTGGTGCTCCCAGGTAAGAAATTAAAAGGGTTACTCTGTAGACAATGGCAAGCCAATAAAAGTTTTTAAACTGAAAAAACACACCACCAACAAAACAAGGGCATTTTTCACACAACTAGAACAAATAATTCTAAAATTTGTATGGAACCACAAAACACCTGAATAGTCAAAACACTCTTGAGAAAGAACAAAGTTAGAGTTATGCTCACTGATTTCAAACTATATTAGAAAGCTATAATAATCAAAACAATATGTTACTGGCATAAAAGCAAACACAAAGATCAATGGAACAAAATTAAGAGCCAAGAAATAAACCCAAACACATACGGAAATTAATTTACAACAAAGGAGCCAAGAACATACAATGGAGAAAGGACAGTCTTTTCAATAACTGGAGCTGGGACAGCTGGACACCCATAAGCAAAAGAATGAAACTATACCACTAACTAACACCATACACACAAATTAACAAATTAACTCAACATGAATGGAAGACTTGAATGTAAGACCTGAAGCGATAAAATTCCTAAAACAAATTATAGACAGCAACTCCTCAGAATTGATTTTAGCAATGTGTTTGTTGTTCTGATGCCAAAGACATGTGAAACACAAGCTAAAATAAACAAATGGGACTACATCAAACTATAAAGCTATTGCACAATGAGGTAAATCATCAGGAAAATTAAAAGGCATACCACTGATTGGGGGAAGATATTTACAAATCATCTATCTAATAAGGGGTTAATATCAAAAATATATAAAAAATTCACACACACCATCAATAAAAAACCTAGCAGATCTGAATAGACATTTTTCCAAAGAAGGCATACAGATGACCAACAGGCAAATGAGAAGATGTTCAACAGGACTAATTATTAGGGAACTACAAATCAAAAACACAATGAGATATCATCTCACATCTTTAGAAAAGCTACTATCAAAAAGACAAGAAATAACAAATGTGGCTGAGGATGTAGAGAAACAGGAACCTTTGTGCAATCTTGATGGGAATTTAACTTGGTACATCTACTATGAAAAACAGTACAAAGGTTCCTCAAAAACTGAAAAAGAAAACTACATATGATCAAGTAATTCCACTGCTGGGTGTTTATTCAAAGAAAACAAAAACACTAACTTGAAAGATATATGTACCCCATATTCATTGCAGCATTACTTACAGTAGCCAAGATATCCAATCTTAGTGTCCATTGATGAATAGAGAAAATATGGTGTACATATATATTCTATGTAATATCCATCCAGCCATAAAGCATTAAGAATTCTTGCTATTTGTGACAACATGGATAGAAGGTAAGGGCATTATGCTAAGTAAAATAAGTTAGAAAAAGAAAGGCAAATACTGTATGATCAAACTTACATGTGGAATCTAAAGCAAGCAAACAAAAAACCAAGCTTGTACATAGAACAAATTTGTATTTGCCAGAGATGGATGTAGGAGACATGGATGAAATGGATGAAGGGACACAAAAAGTAGAAACTTCTACTTCTCATATAAGTCAGTCACTGGGATGAAATATATGGCATGGCAACTATAGTTAGTAATACTATATAGCATATTTGAAAGTTACTAAGGGAGATATTAAAATTTCTTATAGGAAGAAAAAATTCTGTAACTTTGTATGGGGACAGATGTTAACTAGACTTACTGTGGTGATTATTTCACAATAGACACAAACATCAAATTATTATCAATATGCCTGATATTAATATAATGTATTAATATAATACTGATATGTATACTATTAGTATACTTTTTAGTATTGATGCAGACTGATCACTTGGCAGAGGTAATGAAATTGTGAAGAATTAGTGCCATTTTAAAATATTTGCTCATAGGGGTGCCTGGGTGGCTCAGTGGTTAAGCCTCTGTCTTCAAGCCTCAGGTCATGATCCCAGGGTTCTGGGATTGAGCCCCGCATCAGGCTCCTTGCTCTGCGGGAAGCCAGCTTCTTCCTCTCCCATTCCCCCTGCTTGTGTTCCTTCCCTCGCTGTCTGTCAAATAAATAAATAAAATCTTTAAAAAAATAAAATATTACTCATATTCAATCCTATAACCATCTGCTTGTGTTGCTTTCTCTTTTGAAAAGCTAATTATTGATTCAATATCTTTAGTAGATAAAGGTCTTATCCATTTTATTACATTTATTTATCAGATTATTTATCCTTGTGTGAGTTTGGGTTACTTTGTCTTTCAAAGAATTGATGCATTTCATCTACATGATCAAATTTATGGGCATAGAGTTTACATATCCATTTCTTACCCTTACAATATCATTTTGACAAGGTGTTACTACACTTCTTTAATTCCTGACATTGGTATTTTATGTCTTTCCCTCTTTTCTTCTTGGTTAGCCTGGCTAGAGCTTTATTGAACTGCATTCCTTTTTTCATTGGACCAGCTTTGTATTTCATGGATCTTCTCTTTTTTTCAGACTCACTGGGTTATACTCTAATTTTACTTACTATATTTGATTCAGGCTTCCATTTTCTCTAGTCTCCTAAGGAAGCTTAAATTATTGATTTTAGTTTTTTTCTAATATATTAATTTTAATGCTATACATTTCTAAGCATTGCTTTTGCTGAGACCCACAAATTTTAAGGTTTTCATTCACCTCAAAATAATTTTAAATTTCTCAAGATTTTGAGTCATATTATATTTTAAAATGTGGTAATCTCCAAATATTTGAGGATTTTTCAGGTATTTGTCTGTTACTGATTTCTAGTTTAATTCCATTTTTGTTTGAGAATGTACACTGTATGATTTTTATTATTCTAAATTTGTTAATGTGCTCTAGGTCCCAGAATGTGGTCTGTTTTGGTGAATGTTCCATGCGAAATCGAGAAGAAAGTGTATTCTGCTGTTATTGAATTCACTTCTCTATAAATGTCAATTAGATCCAGTTGATTTATGATGCTATTCAATTCAATTATATCCTTACTGATTTTCTGCTTTCTGGATCTATCAATTAGTGACACAGGGGTTTTGGTCTCCAACTATAACAGCATATCTCTCCTTGCAATTCTACGAGTTTTTAGCTTAAATACATTGACATTTCTTAAAGACTTATTTATTTACTTAGGGGTGGTGAAGAAGGAGATGGAGAGAGAAAATCTCAAGCAGACTCCTCATGGAGCCCAATGTAGGGCTCGATCTCATGTTCCTGAGATCATGACCTGAGCTGAAATCAAGATTTAACTCTCAACTGACTGAACCATCCAGGTGACCCTTGACTGTCTTTTATTACGTGCATATATATTAAAGATTGTACGGTTTTCTTAGATAAATGACACCCATTATTGGTGTATAATGTCTCTCTCTATCCCTAATAATTTTCCTTCTGAAGTCAGCTCTAAAATTAATATAACTATTCCAGCTTTCATTGGTGTTAGTTTTGTAGATCTTTATTTCTCTTTACTTCTGGCCTGAGTCTTTATTTAAAGTGGATTTCTCATAAACAACAGAGTGGGGTCTTCTGTGTTTTTAGTTCTTGCTGACAATAGTATATTTAGATTATTCAAAATTAAAGTGATTGATATAGTTGTACTAATACCTACCAAGTTGGTAACTGTTTCCTATTTATTGCACTTGTTTGTTTTTCCCCCCCGCTTTCTGTTTTTAGTTTTAATTGATCATTTTATATTAAATTTTATCTTTTAGTAAATTAATTATATGCTTTTTTCAGAAAACTGTTTATTGTTTCTCTAAGGTTTGTAACATATTTTTTACTAATCTAAGACCATTTTTGAGTAACACTATACCACTTCACAGGAAGTACTGCTACCTTATAAATATTTTCAATTTCTCCCTCTCATCTCTTAAAACATTGCTATTATTCACTTCATTTATCCATATAAATATTATCACCCAATACATTGATATTTTATATTTGGAGTCTGGGTAAAAAAAACTGACTATAATAAAATCCTGTGACCCCAACTCTTCCAGGCCAATATTTATGCCCAGAACAAATGCTGACACTAAGAGGCTGCATGTAGATAATTTTTCTTACTATCCCATGTGGGGTAAATCATAAGCCAGGGATCCCCTTGAAATCTGGTGTCATTAGAAAGAAACAGGATGGGGGGAGGAGCAAGATGGTGGAGAAGTAGGAGACAAAATTTCATCTGGTCCCAGGAATTCAGCTAGATAGGGATCAAACCATTCTGAACACCTACAAACTCAACAGGAGATCGAAGAAAAGAATAGCAACAACTCTCTGAAGAGAAAAGCGATCACTTTCTGGAAGGTAGGACGTGTGAAATGAAACCGAGGTGATATTCGGGAAGACAGAGGGCGGGAGGGGGCTGCCACTGGGAAGTGATAGAGCAGCAGAGCACAAAATTGGAACTTTTAGAAGTCGGCTCCGCTGAGGGATGTCTCTCCAGTGGCTAAGCAGGGGGTGGAACACTCGCTAAGCAAGTGTGGTTTCAGGACCCTTGGGATCACAGAAAGACCAGGGGTGCCTGAGTGTGGGGAAGCCGGCTGCAGAGACAGAGCTGGGGAGTGGGCTCTCAGCTCAGGGTGGCCATAAACCATGATCCGTGGCACAGTCAGGTCACTGCTCTTTCAGCAGGGACCTAACAAGTGGCAGATCCGGGGAGACTCACCTCGCTCCCCCAGGAGGAGTGGCACAGGACTGCACTGCAGGGATCTGCTGGGTTTGGAGACTCCACACCGTCAGGTGCCAGAGATAGAAATGCTTGGTCACAGGCGGGGTGTGCACGACTGTGGCTGGAGATGGGGGAGACGGGAGTGATTAACTGCTTTTCTCTGGGGGCTCACTGAGGAGTGGGGACCCAAGTTCTCAGCTCCTCTGGGGCGGAGACTGGGAAGCTGCCATTTTCACTCTCGTCCTCCACAGCTGTACGGAAAGCTTGCAGGGAACAAAAGCTCCCGAGAGCAAACCCGAGCAGATTCTTAGCCCAGACCAGTAAGGGCGGGGCAATTCCGCCACAGGCAAAGACATTTGGGAACCACGGCAACAGGCCCCTCTCCCAGAAGACTAGCAAGAACAGTCAGTCAAGACCAAGTTTACTGATTAATGAGAATGGCAGAACTCCAGCACTAGGGGAATACAGCACAGAGAATTCATGGTTTTCCCCATGAATCTTTAGTCTTTCAAAGTTAATTTTTTAAATTTTCTTATTCTTTTTTTTTTGAATTTTTCTTTTTCCCTTTTTCAACCAACATCTTATCAATCCCTTTTCTAAATATTTATTTTATTTTTCATTTTTTAGAGTCATATTCTATCCCTTCATAGTAGTTAACCTTATTTTTGGTATATATATATGTAAGTTGTTCTGTCTTTAAAATTTTGGGATACAGTTTCTTCTAACAGACCAAAATATACCCTAAATCTCTAGTGTATGGCTTAGTTCTAGTATCCAGCCTGATCACATTCTCTCCTTTTTTTTTTTTTAAATCTTCTATTTCCAACCAACTTATCAATTCCTTTTATAAAATCTTTTATAATTTTCATCTTTACAGTCATATTCCATCCCTTCATCATATTTACTCTTATTTTTGTACATATATATGTTTTTCTTTCTTTAAAATTTTGGGAGGCACTATCTTCTAACAGACCAAAATATGCCCAAATTCTAGTGTGTGGCACTTATCTGTGCACCAGCCTGATCATATTTGATCATATTCTTTTTTTTTTCTTTTTTTCCTTTTTTCTTTCTTTCCATTTCTTTTCCCCCAGTTTAATGTCTCTTCTGATCTGTTTAGTGTATATTTTTCTGGGGTTGTTGTTACCCTGTAAGCATTTTGTTCTCTCATTCATGTATTGTCCTCTGGACAAAATGACAAGGCAGAAAAAATCACCTCAAAAAAAAGAACAATAGTACCAACTACCAGGGACCTAATCAATATGGACATAGTAATATGTCATAACTAGAGTTCAGAATGACGATTTTAAAGATACTAGCTGGGCTTGAAAAAAGCATGGAAGATATTAGAGAACCTTTCTGGAGAAATAAAGTAACTAAAATTGAACCAAGTCGAAATTAGAAAGGATATAAATGAGGTGCAAACAAAAGTGGAGGCTCTAACTGCTAGGATAAATGAGGTAGAAGAGAGAACTAGTGATATAGAAGACCAAATGATAGAAAATAAAAGAAGCTGAGAAAAAGAGAAATAAAAAACTACTGGATCACGAGGGCAGAATTCAAGAGATAAGTGATATCATAAGATGAAACAATATTAGAATAATTGGGATCGCAGAAGAAGAAGAAAGAGAGAGAGGAGCAGAAGGTATAATGGAGCAAATAATAGCAGAGAACTTCCCTAATTTGGGGAAAGAAAAAGGCATCAAAATCCAGGAGGCACAGAGAAACCCCCCCCTCAAAATCAATAAAAATAGGTCAATACCCTGACATCTAATAGTAAAACTTACGAGTCTCAGAGACAAAGAGAAAATGCTGAAAGCAGCTAGGGAGAAGAGATATGTAACCTACAATGGTAGAAACATTAGATTGGCAACAGACCTATCCACAGAGACCTGGCAGGCCAGAAAGGACAGGCATGATATATTCAGAGCACTAAATGAGAAAAATGTGCAGCCAAGAATTCTATATCCAGCTAGACTGTCACTGAAAATAGAAGGAGAGATAAAAAGCTTCCAGGAAACACAACAACTAAAGGATTTGCAAACACAAAACCAGCCCTACAAGAAATATTGAAAGGGGTCCTCTAAGCAAAGAAAGAGCCTAAAAGTAACATAGACCCAGAAAGGAACACAGACAATATACAGAAACAATCACCTTACAGGCAATACAATGGCACTAAACTCATATCTTTCAATAGTTACCCTGAATGTAAAGGGGCTAAATGCCGCAATCAAAAGACACAGGGTATCAGATTGGATAAAAAAACAAGACCCATCAGGGCGCCTGGGTGCCTCAGTTGGTTAAGCGACTGCATTCGGCTCAGGTCATGATCCTGGAGTCCCAGGATCGAGTCCCGCATCGGGCTCCCTGCTCAGCGAGGAGCCTGCTTCTCCCTCTGACCCTCCCCCCTCTCATGTACTCTCTCTCATTCTCGCTCTCTCAAATAAATAAATAAAATCTTAAAAAAAAAAAAAAAAAACAAGACCCATCAATATGCTGTCTACAAGAGACACATTTTAGACCCAAAGACACCCCCAGATTAAAAGTGAAGGGGCTGGAAAACCATTTACCATGCTAATGGACACCAAAAGAAAGCTGGAGTGGCAATCCTTATATCAGACAAATTAGAGTTTAAACCAAAGACTATAATAAGAGATGAGGAAGAACACTATATCCTGCTTAAAGGGTCTATCCAACAAGAAGATCTAACAATTGTAAATATCTATGTCCCTAACATGGGAGCAGCCAATTATATAAGCCAATTAATAACAAAAGCAAAGAAACACATTGACAACAATACAATAATAGTGGGGGACTTTAACACCCCCCTCAATGAAATGGACAGATGGTCCAAGCAAAACATCAACAAGGAAATAAAGACTTTAAATGACACACTGGACCAAATGACTTCACAGATCTATTCAGAACATTCCATCCCAAAGCAACGGAATACACATTCTTCTCTAGTGCCCATGGAACATTCTCCAGAATAGATCACATCCTAGGTCACAAATCAGGTCTCAACCGGTACCAAAAGATTGGGATCATTCCCTGCTTATTTTCAGACCACAATGCTTTGAAACTAGAACTCAATCACAAGAGGAAAGTCGGAAAGAACTCAAATACATGGAGGCTAAAGAGCATCCTACTAAAGAATGAATGGGTCAACCATGAAATTGAAGAACAATTTAAAAAAAATTCATAGAAACCAATGAAAATGAAAATACAACTGTTCAAAATCGTTGGGATGCAGCAAAGGCAGTCCTAAGAGGAAAGTATATAGCAATACAAGCCTTTCTCAAGAAACAAGAAAGGTCTCAAAAACACAACCTAACCCTACACCTACAGGAGCTGGAGAAAGAACAGCAAATAAAGCCCAAACCCAGCAGAAGAAGAGAAATAATAAAGATCAGAGCAGAAATCAAATGAAATAGAAACCAAAAGAACAGTGGAACAGATCAACGAAAGAAGGAGCTGGTTCCTTGAAAGAATTAATAAGATTGATAACCCCCTGGCCAGACTTATCAAAAAGAAAAATGACCCAAATAAATAAAATCATGAATGAAAGAGAGATCACAACCAACACCAAAGAAATACAAACAATTATAAGAACATATTATGAGCAACTCTATGCCAGCAAATTAGATAACCTCGAAGAAATGGATGCATTCCTAGAGATGTATGTACTACTAAAACTGAACCAGGAAGAAATAGAAAACCTGAACAGACCTATAACCACTAAGGAAATTGAAGCAGTCATCAAAAATCTCCCAAGAAACAAGAGCCAGGGCCAGATGGCTTCCCAGGGGAATTCTACCAAACATTTCAAGAAGAACTAATACCTATTCTTCTGAAACTGTTCCAAAAATTAGAAATGGAAGGAAAACTTCCAAACTCGTTTTATGAGGCCACCATTACCTTGATCCCAAAACCAGACAAAGACCCCATCCAAAAGGAGAATTACAGACCAATATCCTTGATGAACACAGATGCAAAAATTCTCACCAAAATACTAGCCATTAGGATCCAACAGTACATTAAAAGGATTATACACCACGACCAAGTGGGATTTATCCCTGGGCTGCAAGGTTGGTTCAACATCCACAAATCAATCAATGTGATACAATACATTAACAGAAGAAAGAACAAGTATCATATAATCCTCTCCATAGATGCAGAAAAAGCATTTGACAAAGTAGAGCATCCTTTCTTGATCAAAACTCTTCAGAGTATAGGGATAGAGGGTACATACCTCAATATCATAAAAGCCATCTATGAAAAACCTACAGCGACTATCATTCTCAATGGGGAAAAACTGAGAGCTTTCCCCCTAAGGTCAGGAACGTGGCAGGAATGTCCACTATCACCACTGCTATTCAACATAGTATTAGAAGTCCTAGCCACAGCAATCAGACAACAAAATAAATCAAAGGCATCCAAATTGGCAAAGAAGAAGTCAAACTCTCACTCTTTGCAGATGATATGATACTTTATGTGGAAAACCCAAAAGACTCCACCCAAAACTGCTAGAACTCATACAGGAATTCAGTAAAGTGGCAGGATATAAAATCAATGCACAGAAATCAGTGGCATTCCTATACACCAACAAGACAGAAGAAAGAGAAATTAAGGAATCGATCCCCTTTACAATTGCACCCAAAACCATAAGATACCTAGGAATAAATCTAACCAAAGAGGCAAAGAATCTGTACTCAGAAAAGTATAAAATACTCATTAAAGAAATTGAGGAAGACACAAAAAAATGGAAAAACATTCCATGCTCATGGATTGGAAGAATATTGTGTAGATGTCAATGCTACCTAGAGCAATCTACACATTCGATGCAATCCCTATCAAAATACCATCCACCTTTTTCAAAGAAATGGAACAAATAATCCTAAAATTTGTATGGAACCAGAAAAGGCTCTGAATAGCCAGGGGAATGTTGAAAAAGAAAAGCAAAGTTGGTGGCATCACAGTTCCAGACTTCAAGCTCTTTTACAAAGCTGTAATCATCAAGACAGTATGGTACTGGCACAAAAACAGACACATAGATCAATGGAACAGAATAGAGAGCCCAGAAATGGACCCTCAACTCTATGGTCAACTAATCTTCGACAAAGCAGGAAAGAATGTCCAATGTAAAAAAAGGCAATCTCTTCAACAAATGGTGCTGGGAAAAATGGACAGCCACATGCAGAGGAATGAAACTGGACCATTTCCATACACCACACACAAAAATAGACTCAAAATGGTTGAAAGACCTAAATGTGAGACAGGAGTCCATCAAAATCCTAAAGGAGAACACAGGCAGCAACCTCTTCGACCTCAGCCAGAGCAACTTCTTCCTAGAAACATCTCCAAAGGCAAGGGAAACAAGGGCAAAAAATGAACTATTGGGACTTCATCAAGATAAAAAGCTTTTGCACAGCAAAAGAAACAGTCAACAAAACCGAAAGACAACCGACAGAATGGGAGAAGATATTTGCAAATGACATATCAGAACAAGGGCTAGTATGCAAAATCTATAAAGAACTTATCAAACTCAACACCCAAGGAACAAATGATCCAATCAAGAAATGGGCAGAAGACATGAACAGACATTTTTCCGAAGAAGACATCCAAATGGCCACAGACCCATGAAAAAGTGCTCAACATAGCTCGGCATCAAGGAAATCCAAATCAAAACCTCAATGAGATAACACCTCACACCAGTCAGAATGGCTAAAATTAACAAGTCAGGAAATGACAGATGTTCGCAGGGATGCAGAGAAAGGTTAACCCTCCTACACTGTTGGTGGGAATGCAAGCTGGTGCAGCCACTCTGGAAAACAGTATGGAGGTTCCTCAAAAAGTTGAAAATAGAGCTACCCTATGACTCAGCAATTGCACTACTGGGTATTTACTCCAAAGATACAAATGTAGGGATCTGAAGGGGTACATGCACCCCTATGTTTATAGCAGCAATGTCCACAATAGCCAAACTGTGGAAAGAGCCAAGATGTCCATTGACAGATGAATGGATAAAGAAGATGTGGTATATATATACAATGGAATATTATGCAGCCAATAAAAGGAATGGAATCTTGCCATTTGCAACATCGTGGATGGAACTGGAGGGTATTATGCTGAGCGAAATAAGTCAATCAGAGAAAGACATGTATCATATGATCTCCCTGATATGAGGAATTCTTAATCTCAGGAAACAAACTGAGGGTTGCTGGATTGGTGGGGGGTGGGAGGGAAGAGGTGGCTGGGTGATAGACATTGGGGAGGGTATGTGCTATGGTGAGCGCTGTGAAATGTGTAAGACTGTTAAATCACAGACCTGTACCTCTGAAACAAATAATACATTATATGTTAAAAAAAAAAAAAAAAAAAAAGAAGATAGCCGGAAGGGAAAAATGAAGGGGGGGAAATTGGAGGGAGAGATGAACCATGAGAGAGTATGGACTCTGAAAAACAAACTGAGAGTTCTGGGGGTGGGGTGGTTAGCCTGGTGATGGGTATTAAAGAGGGCACATACTGAATGGAGCACTGGGTGTTATACGCAAACAATGAATCTTGGAACACTACATCAAATACTAATGATGTAATGTATGGTGATTAACATAACATAATAAAATAAAATAAAATAAAAAGAAAGAAAGAAACAAGATCAAGATCCATACAAAGAGTGAAAAAATTATTTTGAGGATTACAGGGAAGGGAGAAATCAGTTATAGGTGAGATAGTAAGAAAATTAGAAGAAAAACGTGGCCCTGAAAATAGTCAGGGAAGCATTTAAATAAAAGGAAAGGACAAAAGGGTAAGAGAGGAAGGAATTCCAAACCGAAAAAGCCAGATAAGCCAAAACATAGTGGCTGCATGGTTCATATAATGAAAGGGAACAGTTAGGAGCATGATTTGTTGGCCATAGAGGATTTAGACTAATACACAGTATTAAGTCAGGTTAGAAAGATAAGTAAGAGCCAAGTTCTCATTTAAACAGTCATAAAACTGAACAGTAGAATTAAAATGTGCCTTCTGTAGAAATTCTAGACCTCTTCAGGAGCATTTTTTTTTTCAAGTGATAGTAAATCACAGGGGCACTAGATGATTTGGCATGAAAATGATCCACTAAGTTGTAGACATAATCCAATTACATTGTGATCAATACCATAGGATTTTGGAGCATTTGCCATAAATTTTTATATGAAACCCTATCATTAAATTTGAGTGCAGTTGCAGTGAAAATCCCAGGATTCCATCACTATTGAAAAGTTTTCTGACCCTTAAACACATCAATCTAAAATAAAATGAAGTATGTGGAAATTGATCTGAGAAATGGAGTTAAAAATCTGGAGAATAACTGGAAAAATAATGAGAACTATATCCAAATATTTGGGGATCCATCAAGATAATGTTTTATCTAGTCTTTAAATTATAATAAAACCAAACACTCTCAATATGCATAATTAAAGAGGTGCTAACTTTGTAGTAGATTAAGCCCACATAATTTAAGACTTCTACACATACTTATTAAAAACTTAGAGAATGAAGCAATCATTATCTTCTACTCACTATTGCAGCAGGTTTGATTTACCTTCAAGTATGCTTACCTAAGTCTGTGTGTGCAAGAGCTTGGCCAAAATCTTGGGACCATAAAATTATATGAGATCTAACATTAAGTAAATAAAGTTCTCCTCTCTCTTAAAGCTCACTTATTACAGGGTAAACTAATCATTTTGAAAATAGCACTTCTCCATTTCTCTCCTCCACAGGTTCTGTTTTTCAGGTTGATTTTTGCACATTTGTTATTAACCTATATCAATACACAGTGACAGCCTGAGCAATAGAAATGCTTGCTCATTTAAATTTATTAAGCTATACTGTTATCTGTTATGTTGCAAAAGATCCTGACAGATCATATTGTGTTCCAGAAAGCCTCAATCACTAGTGCTTCTTTGGTGATGCCGTATTATTTTCCATTTGACTTCTAATAGCAATGATACTTGAGTGACACATAAGGTTTAAAAGCAAATAATGGACTATGTCTACATTCATCAAATTCATGATAGGAGACCCATTTGTGCATCGTAGAAAATGTTGAGTTGTAAAAACAACTGATCCTTGAATGACACATTCCCAAAATGTCTGAGTAAGAAAGTACTGTGAAGAAAGAACTCAAACCATCATCAGAACTGATTCCTTGATGGTGTTTAATCATGTTATTAGTTTTATATTGATGTAACTTTTATATATTTTAACATTCTAAGGATTTTACCTCCATAAAAATAGGTCACATATGTAAAACTTTCAAATGCAAAGCTCAGCAGACCAAGAAATCTGAATTTTAGTTACTGGGGATTTTATTACTTCAACATAATTCACTCTTCTGTCATTCCATAAAATCCTGCTACAGATAAAGTCATAACAAGCATCCATATGAGATCCAATATAATGTACTCACAAAAATGAGTTTAAAAATATATATATACAAAGTGTGTCATTATAAATATTTTCCTATCATTTTTTAAGCATTGTCACCTTAACATGCATATTATCTCTATTATGTAAAATTATCCCATATACTTTTGTCATGAAATAACTCTTTTTACAGTAACTAAATATCCTTAATTGATCCTGGTAAAATCACTTATCAAAATATTAGCTATAGGACTATTTAAAAATATCCTAACATAAAATTCAGTATTTATTGTTCATCTTCTGAAAAAAAGCCACTAAATATTCTTAATCATAAATTAGTCATCTTCACAAATTTTAAAATGAAAACTTGGCTCATATTTCATCTGGATATTGATGATTATTTCTGTCAAGGATTTGCTATTTTCAGAATGATTTTAATAAGTCCCTTATACGTGTTATGAGAACACTAATTTCAATTTTCCAATACATCTATAAATCATTTAAAATACTTTAGTCTTCTGAGAAGGATCCATAATGCTGTTTATATACTTAAATTACTGTATTTAAACATCATTTAATCTTACCATTTTTAGATCCTGAATATCTTTTATCTTTCGGTTCTTTAATATAATCTGGCATTCTTTATCTCTACTTCCTTATATATGTTATAATTTTATCTAAGGGCTCAGTTCTTTTATAGGATCTGATGTTTAGAGTGTTATAAATTATTTTAGGATATTAAAAAACTTGCTCAACAATTTGTATAATAATTGAATGACATTGTTTTAAATCAGCTCTCAAGAGTGCCAGTGTCATGAACTAAATCTATTCTTATATTCTTATACTTCTTTGTGCAGCTCTATCCGGGATTTAGGCTATAAATACGTTCATGCTTCTCTAAGGCCCACCACGAAGTTGCAGCTCCTTCTAATTAGTCAATACTGCACTTCATTATATTACTGACCAAACGGAGTCAATGAGGATCTCTCATGATCAAACAAACCAAGTATCTGCCCCCTTATTCTCTTTCCAGTATGTTCTGCAGTGCATTGGGTTCACAGGCAGTTCTGTGTCAGACTCCAATTTTAATATCATTAAAAAACTTTGAAGAAATGTCCCTTAACTGTATGTTTTATCACATCAGTAGTTCCCAACACTTGTTACATATTAGAATCTCCTAGTAACTTTTATGCCCAGTTACCACTTTGCCTACCCCCACCCCCCACCCCCACCACTCCATGGTCTGGTGGAGGTCCTGGGCATTATATGCAAAACAATTGGTTCAAATTTATGAGTCATATTTTCTTTTAGATAACTTATAAAATCTTCACTACACTCTGAATTTTCAGAAAATTATCAGAAACAGAAACAAATAGGTCTTCAATCTACTAAAATGGTAAGAAAAAGGAAAGTTACAATGATTGACTACAGCTAGTAAATACTCATTAGGTTTGTTAAAGGACTTGAAAAATACCCCATGTAGATGAACACAGTAAAACATTCTTTA
Organism: Mirounga angustirostris; assembly: GCF_029215605.1. NCBI lineage: Eukaryota > Metazoa > Chordata > Mammalia > Carnivora > Phocidae > Mirounga > Mirounga angustirostris. The sequence continues at coordinate 49,440,541 of NW_026991709.1, read as the reverse complement.
GTTTATTCTTAGAGACGATAAAGTTGGAAAACCTTACATATTAACTGACATGTAAGCTGACAATCTCAACCAAGGTTGACCTTCTTAATCTTTTCTTTTAAACAATTCCTTGTAAAAATATTTCCCAATTTTTAAGTTTATTCACTCACTAGTTCAAGGAACAGGAACCAAGATTCTACTAATAGCCAACAAATTTGCCAAGTTCTGAGAATACTACAACAAACAATGGACATGGATGTTAGTCTTGAGGAACACTAACTAGTTGAGAGAGAGGTCTTAAGACAATTAACTATATTTCCCTTTAATAATTAATACTGACATATTCAAATTATATTAAAAGCATGGGAGAATGAGTCTTAAAAGTAATCCTTATTAATGCTCTACAATGAGATAGAAAATTGTGTTCAAATTTGTGGATCTTATAAAAGTTATAGCATTTAGTATCAAAATATTAGAGAAATTCTGAGCCAGAACAGAAAAATTGAGCCCACCACCTGTTATCTTACTTGAGAGTTAATAGTTTTTATAACAACAGGTGTTGGCAAAGAGAAAGGGGAACACTCTTACACTGTTGGTGGGAAAGCAAACTAGGGAAGCCACTTTGGAAAACAGCATGGAGGTGCCTCGAAAAGTTAAAAATAGAACTACCCTAGACCCAGCAATGGCACTACCAGGTATTTACCCTAAGGACACAAAAATACTGATTAAAAGGGGCACATGCAAACTAATGTTTATAACAGCATTATCAATAATAGCCAAATTATGTTAAGAGCCTAAGTGTCCATTATCTATTGACCGATGAGTGGATAAAGATGTGGTATATATGTATGTGTGTGCATATATATATGCATATATATAATAAGTATATATATATACACTAGACCTATTTGTTTCTGTCTCTGATAATTTTCTGAAAATTCAGAGTGTAGTGAAGATTTTATAAGTTATCTAAAAGAAAATATGACTCATAAATTTGAACCAGTTGTTTTGCATATAATGCCCAGGACCTCCACCAGACCATGAAGTGGTGGGTGTGGGGGTGGGGGTGGGCAAAGTGGTAACTGGGCATAAAAGTTACTAGGAGATTCTAATATGTAACAAGTGTTGGGAACTACTGATGTGATAAAACATACAGTTAAGGGACATTTCTTCAATGTCCCTTAGAGCTAGAAAGTATTATGCTACATATATAGTATATATTATATAATATGTATATAATATGTGTATATATATAATGTAATATTACTCAGCAATAAAAAGAGTGAAATCTTGCCATTTGCAATGATGTGATGGAGCTAGAAAGTATTATGCTAAGCGAAATAAGTCAGAGTAAAACAAATTACCATATGATTTCACTCATATATGGAATTTAAGAAATTAAATAAACATAGAAGTAAAAAAAAGAGGAAAACCAAGAAATAGACTCTTAACTATAGAGAACAAACTGATGGTTACCAGAAGGGGAGGTAGGTGGGAGGATAGGTTGAATAGATGATGGAGATTAAGAAGGCACTTGTGATAAGCTCTGGGTGTTGTATGTAAGTGTTGATCACTAAATTCTACACCTGAAACTAATAGTACCCTGTATGTTAACTGGAATTTAAATAAAAACTTGAAAAAAATAGTTTTTATACTTTTAATGGTTGGGAGGGAATAATATTTCATAAAAATGTAAAAGTTATAAGAAACTCAAATTTTAATGTCATTGGAACACACTCATATTTTAAATATTGTCTATGACTGTGTTGCATTCTAATAGCAGTGTTGAATATCTTCAAGACGTCAGCCTTTAAAGGCTAAATATCCAGCTCTTCACAGAAAAAGGTTGCCGATGTCTGTTCTAGATTGACACTGAATAGAGCTTTTTATGTGATGATGGAAATGTACTATATCTGCACTGTTGAATACAATATCCACTAGTTACATGTAGCTTTTGAGATCTTGAAATGTGACTAGTGTGATAGAAAAATTGATTTTCTAAATTTAACTTTAAATTTAGCTCATTTTAAAATATTTACTTTAGCAATTTTAAATGTAGCTCATTTTGAGTGATGTAATATAGCATTAATTGTTGAGTGTTTGCTCTGGAGTTGGGATGCATAGTGTTTAATTTCAGCTTGGATACAAATTGGTTCTGAACCTTGGGAAATTTAATTTCTTGGATGTACTACTGTATCTTGGATAGTACTACCTATTTTAGTTATTGTAAGGATTAAATAAATTAATATTTTTAAGGTACATATAATTCTACCTGTCAAATAGATGCTCAAAAAATAGTGGTTGTTACATCACTATTAGTTTTGACATTAAAATATATTGAACAAATATAGGAAATATTTGTATTTTTAGCACCTATTGTAGGTGCCTAGAATACACAATGAAGGCAACAGAGAAAGTATCTGTTTTTGTATGGCTTATGTACTGTGAGCCACCATGTAAAATAAAATACAGCCAAAACAAAAATTTGATATAAATTACAAGTAATTACCTTTATGAACCAAGATTATACCAATATCATGAAAGGGAATAAACCAAAAAGTATCTGATGGCAAAAATCTGCTATAAGCCCACTGTCATTATATAGGCTCTAATTTTAAATTTTTGTTTACATTGGATCATCTCCAGTATTCCTATTAATTGATTTTATTGAAAGAAAATTGAAATTTTAAAAAAGTGATAGTAATAAAAGTAATGGTGTTAACTCAAACAATGAATCATGGAACATTACATCAAAAACTAATGATGTAGCACATTGATTGATTTGCAGAAGTTGAACCAACCGTGCAGCCTAGGGATAAATCCCACTTGGTCATGGTGTATAATCCTTTTAATGTACTGTTGGATCCTATTGGCTAGTATTTTGGTGAGAATTTTTGCATCCATGTTCATCAGGGATATTGGTCTGTAATTCTCCTTTTTGATGGGGTCTTTGTCTGATTTTGGGATCAAGGTATGCTGGCCTCATAAAATGAGTTTGGAGGTTTTCCTTCTGTTTCTATTTTTTGGAACAGTTTCAGAAGAATAGGTATTAATTCTTCTTGAAATGTTTGGTAGAATTCCCCTGGGAAGCCATCTGGCCCTGGCTCTTGTTTCTTGGGAGATTTTTGATGACTGCTTCAATTTCCTTAGTGGTTATAGGTCTGTTCAGGTTTTCTATTTCTTCCTGGTTCAGTTTTGGTAGTTGTTACATCTCTAGGAATGCATCCATTTCTTCCAGATTATCTAATTTGCTGGCATAGAGTTGCTCATAATATGTTTTTATAATTATTTGTATTTCTTTGGTGTTGGTTGTGATCTCTCTTTCATTCATGATTTTATTTATTTGGGTCATTTCTCTTTTCTTTTTGATAAGTCTGGCCAGGGGGTTATCAATCTTATTAATTCTTTCAAAGAACCAGCTCCTAGTTTCGTTGATCTGTTCCACTGTTCTTTTGGTTTCTATTTCATTGATTTCTGCTCTGATCTTTATTATTTCTCTTCTTCTGCTGGGTTTAGGCTTTATTTGCTGTTCTTTCTCCAGCTCCTGTAGGTGTAGGGTTAGGTCATGTATTTCAGACCTTGTTTCTTGAGAAAAGCTTGTATTCCTATATACTTTCCTCTTAGGACTGCCTTTGCTGCATCCCAACGATTTTGAACAGTTGTATTTTCATTTTCATTGGTTTCTATGAATTTTTTTTAAATTGTTCTTCAATTTCATGGTTGACCCATTCATTCTTTAGTAGGATGCTCTTTAGCCTCCATGTATTTGAGTTCTTTCCGACTTTCCTCTTGTGATTGAGTTCTAGTTTCAAAGCATTGTGGTCTGAAAATAAGCAGGGAATGATCCCAATCTTTTGGTACCGGTTGAGACCTGATTTGTGACCTAGGATGTGATCTATTCTGGAGAATGTTCCATGGGCACTAGAGAAGAATGTGTATTCCGTTGCTTTGGGATGGAATGTTCTGAATAGATCTGTGAAGTCATTTGGTCCAGTGTGTCATTTAAAGTCTTTATTTCCTTGTTGATGTTTTGCTTGGACCATCTGTCCATTTCATTGAGGGGGGTGTTAAAGTCCCCCACTATTATTGTATTGTTGTCGATGTGTTTCTTTGCTTTTGTTATTAATTGGCTTATATAATTGGCTGCTCCCATGTTAGGGACATAGATATTTACAATTGTTAGATCTTCTTGTTGGATAGACCCTTTAAGCAGGATATAGTGTTCTTCCTCATCTCTTATTATAGTCTTTGGTTTAAACTCTAATTTGTCTGATATAAGGATTGCCACTCCAGCTTTCTTTTGGTGTCCATTAGCATGGTAAATGGTTTTCCAGCCCCCTCACTTTCAATCTGGGGGTGTCTTTGGGTCTAAAATGTGTCTCTTGGGCGCCTGGGTGGCTCAGTTGGTTAAGCGACTGCCTTCGGCTCAGGTCATGATCCTGGAGTCCCGGGATCGAGTCCTGCATCGGGCTCCCTGCTCGGCAGGGAGTCTGCTTTGCCCTCTGACCCTATCCCCTCTCATGTGTTCTCTCTCATTCTCTCTCTCTCAAAATAAATAAATAAAAATAAAAATAAATAAATAAATAAATAAATAAATAAATAAAATAAAATAAAATGTGTCTCTTGCAGACAGCATATCAATGGGTCTTGTTTTTTTTATCCAATCTGATACCCTGTGTCTTTTGATTGTGGCATTTAGCCCCTTTACATTCAGGGTAACTATTGAAAGATATGAGTTTAGTGCCATTGTATTGCCTGTAAGGTGACTGTTACTGTATATTATCTGTGTTCCTTTCTGGTCTATGTTACTTTTAGGCTCTCTCTTTGCTTAGAGGACCGATTTCATGTTAAAAAAAAAAAAAAAAAGGAAGAAGATAGTAAAAAGGGTAAAATGAAGGGGGGGAAAACTGGAGGGAGAGACGAACCATGATAGACTATGGACTCTGAGAAACAAACTGAGGCTTCTAGTGGGGAGGGGTGGAGGGAGGGTTAGCCTGGTGATGGGTATTAAAGAGGGCATCTACTGAATGGAGCACTGGGTGTTATACACAAACAATGAATCTTGGAACACTACATCAAAAACTAATGATGTAATGTATGGTGATTAACATAACATAATAAAATTAAAAAAAAAAAACACTTTTAAAAAATGCCAGGAAACAAATAGGTTTTGCAAGAGAAACTTGCTCTTGCCTCCCTATTAGAAAAACCAAAGCACTGCCCTAATTGACAAAGCTTTCAAAATCATCATCAGTCTAAGTTGGTACAAGTCTCTTTAATAGTTTTAAGCATTCAAGATATTCCCCTTCATAACCCAAAGTGTTCATGACACATGGGAAAAAGAACGCCACAATGACCACTGGTGCATGTTCGCTCAGTCTCTGAGATCTCTGAGAAAACTCAAAATTGCAGGGTTCAAAGTAACCTGAAAGGATCAGAGTGAAATGCCCTTGGAACGTGTGTGGTCAGTTCTAAAGTACGCAGCAGAAGATGTTTTGTAGATAGGAAGCCAGCTGTAAACAGCACACTGGGCACTCCCCTCTCTGTTCCTTTATTCTGTTTTAAAGATTCTTACATGCTTGACTAATCCTGTATACGTGGAGGAATGTGCCTTACTACGCCCCTGCTGCAAATCACTATAGATCTTTATCTATCGCTGTAGAAGGTATATAAGAGTATGGAAAATAAACCTCAGTGCCTCAGGCTGTTAGCTCGGGGTCCCCTGTGCCTCGCTATACTGTCATCTCTTTTTCTCAGTTCCTTCACTGCCCCAGGTCCCCGACTCTTAGAGGTCAACAAGTGGAGCCTGAACAGGGACCTGAAGCCGCCGTCGAGGAGTGATTGGCCAGCGATAGGGAACCTACAGAAGGTGGTAAGTAGGAAAGTTTATTACAGGGTTATGGGGCAATCAAATTTGAAAACATCAGGTTTTGCTGCATTGATACATCATTTTCTTAAAGAATATGGAGCCAAAGTTACCAAGGAGTGCATTGAAAAATGTTTGGAAACAGTAGTTGAATATAATCCTTGGTTTCCAGATGAAGGCTCCTTAGATGAGGAGACTTGGATCCAAATGAAAAATAATGTCTTGAAGGCTATGAGACAGGGTGAAACGATTCTCCTTGATTTCTGGCCCATTTGGGCTTTAATGGTTATCAGTACCATAGTATTACCACTTTAGTGGTTATCAATAGTATGGAAACTGGGGATAAGTTATCCCCGGCTGAGGTTGCTAAAGAAACTACCAACTCTTTACATACATATGAATTAGACGATGAGACTTTAGAAAAGGCTAAGACTGAAAGTAAAAAAGTTTTCGCAGCTTCACAGTCCCGGCCGTTACCCACGGCCCCTCCGCTTTTAACAGAGGACCCCACTGAAGATGATCAACCCCCCTCCACAGATTTATTCCCTCTCAAACGATCCTCCCTAGCTCTCTCACCTCTCGAAAAGGAACTCCAACGGCAAGGGGCTAATGATCTATGTATGGCTTTCCCTGTAGACCGAACACAAGCTGCTGGTCCCGTCTATGAGGGATTACATTTAAATGCTTTAAGGGAACTGAAGAAGGCTTGCCACTTGTATGGACCCACAGCTCCTTATACTATAGAGATTTTGAAAGCTTGGGCCAATTCTGGGGAGTGGATCCGTCATGATTGGCATATGGTTGCATGGGCTTGCCTTAAGCCACAAGATTTATTGCAATGGAGAATGTGGTCATCGGATGCCTCCTATATGAAAGCCTGGACGAATTGGGCTAACCCAGCCATGCATCATATTTCTTTTGAAATGCTCACTGGCTCTGGCCCCTTTTCAGATGTTCAAGAGCAGCTGGTTAACACTCCACCTGCAGCCACAGCGCAGGAATCTGAAATCGCACTCACAGCTTGGGGAAAGCTAACCCCTTCAGGGGAAGTGGGGCAAAGTTATATAAAAATTATGCAAGACCCTACAGAAGCATATACTGATTTTATTTCTCTGCTCGAAATGGCTATTGACCACCAAGTCGATAATAAACCTGCTAAAGAGCACTTGCTAAGACAGCTTGCTTTTGAAAATGCTAATGAGGACTGCCAAGCAGCCATCCGGCCACATAGGGAAACAGGAGGCATTCTCGGTTATCTTCGTCTATGTAGAAACATTGGCACTCTTACACATTAAGCTCAGATAACCTCCCTTCAACTCATGGCCCTACAAAAACAACAGGATATAAAATGTTGTAATTGTGGGAAAGTAGGACATGTCAAGAAGAAATGCCATAAAGCCCCCCAACCTAGAGCCAATTCCCTTTCTAATACTGCCCCTAGCCTCTGCCCTCGTTGGGGCAAAGGCAACAATGGGGCATTCAATATGTTGCCTCTCCAGCAGCAACTTCCTGCTGCACACATAAACCTTCTGTGTTAACACTCAGTTCCACCACCCAGGGAAGTGCTGCAGTAGATTTAACCACTCCTTTTACAATAAGTCTTCACCCTGGTCTCGGGCCTCAAATACCCACGGGTTATTACGGACCTTTACCAAGAGGAAACGTGGGCCTTGTGCTAGGAAGATCTATCCTAAATTTTAAAGGTATCCAGGTGATGGCTGGAGTAATAGATTCTGATTATGAAGGAAAAATAATAGTGGTCGCACAGACTTGGGTTCCCTGGACTTTTAAGGGAGGAGATAGAATTGCTCAGTTATTATTGCCCTATGTACAAATTGGTCAGTCCCAACAGATCAGACGAGGAGGATTCGGTAGTACTGATCCTCTCATGGTTAAATGGGCTTCATTATTGACTCAGACTGATTGCCCTTCTATGACTCTTAAAATTAGAGGAAGGACTTTCTCAGGTCTAGTAGATTCTGGAGCCGATATTTCAGTAATAGCCTCCCAGCATTGGCCTAATACCTGGCCCACGCAAGCAACCTCTAGTTCGGTAGAAAGAATAGGTTTTGTGACGGCAGAAGAAATTCGACAAAGTAGTGTGCCACTTAAATGTGAGGGACCAGATGGATTAGAAGGAGTTATCCAGCCTTTCATCTTAAATACCCCCATTAATCTTTGGGGAAGAGATCTCTTGCAACAAGAGGGAGCCAAGCTAATCATCTCCCCAAGTGAACCAGCTAATCAAATCATGACAAAAATGGGCTAAAAACCAGGACAGGGCTTAGGCAGACAACTCAAGGAATAAAGGAGCCTATCATTGCCCAAGGACAAACTCATAGGGCTGGACTGGGTTACCCTTTTTTCTAGGGGCCATTGAGGAAAAGAGGCCTGCCCCTATTAAAATAACATGGAAAACTTCTTCCCCAGTTTGAACTCCTCAATGGCCCCTTCTGATAGAAAGATTGCAGGCCTTAGAACAAATTATTCAAGAACAATTTCAGGCAGGACATACAGAGCCTTCGCAATCTCCTTGGAACTCTCTCCTGTTTTTGTTACCAGAAATCAGGTAAGTGGAGGCTCTTAATCGACCTTCGGAATGTTAATCCCATCATGGAGCCTTTGGGTGCCTTGCAGCCTGGGTTACCCACTCCTACAGCCATTCCTAAACAATGGCCATTGATAATAATAGATCTTAAGAATTGTTTCTATACCATAGCCATTCACCCTGAGGATAAGGAGAAATTTGCCTTTTCTATTCCCAGCACTAACAATAAGGAACCAATGAGACGATATCAATGGACGGTTTTGCCACAAGGCATGACTAATTCTCCTACCATGTGTCAGTATTATGTTGGCCAGGTCCTCAGACCTGTAAGAGATCATTATCCTCAATCCTATAACATTCACTATATGGATGATATTTTGCTGGCATCACAAACTGAAACCGAATTACAAGATGTGTATCAGGCCACTTCCCAACATTTGACTTCTGCCAGTCTCATAATAGCCCAGGAGAAAATCCAAACAACTACTCAGGCTTCTTATCTAGGCACTGTGGTAGATAGAACCACAGTGAAACCTCAAACAATGCAAATTCGTAGGGATATCCTCCTTACCCTTAATGATTTTCAGAAACTCCTAGGAGACATTAATTGGATTCGCCCTCTCCTAGGGATTCCAACCTATAAATTACAAAATTTATTTAACGCTTTACAAGGTGATCCTGCTTTAGATAGTCCTCGCACTCTATCCTCAGAGGCAGAAGCCAAACTGCAGTTTGTTGAGGAGCAATTAAAAACTGCTTTTGCTTACAAGTATGATGATTCTCTCCCCCTGCTTCTTCTTATTTTCCCTACCCCTCATTCTCCAACTGGTGTCTTAGCGCAAGAAGACAAACCTTTCGAATGGGTGACTTTACATACAAAACCTTCTCGAACTGTCACTCCATATCTAGCTCTTGTCTCTTCACTCAGTCTCCAAGGACGAAAGCGTTCTATTCAAATTCTTGGTTTTGACCCAGCGCTCATTGTTTTACCTATCTCTTCGACATCTTTTAAGGAAGTCCTTCCTTTCTCTACTGATCTGCAAATATCTCTTGCTGATCAGGCAAACTATGGGACTTCCTAAAGCGCACTGCCTGGGTTATAAATCGCATAGTTCATAACGCCCCAATCCCCTCAGCTCCTACATACTTTATTGATGGTTCTTCCTCCGGGCACGCCGGAGTCTGGGGCCCTGCTATTCAGCGCTCCATGAAAACCCCTTACACTTCTGCTCAACAAGTCGAACTTACAGCTTTATTGTTCTTATTGCAGAATGTTCATTATCCTACGTAGTTGGCATTGTTGTGCCTTTGGAAACAGCTCTTATTTCCACAACTCATTCTATCATTAACCCTTTGCTTCAGGAATTACAATTAGAAATTCAATCTCAAACTCACCCTTTGTTCATTACTCATATCTGTTCTCATTCTAAGCTCCCTGGACCTCTTACACAGGAAAATCAGTCTGATTTATTGGCTACTCCTATTTTTGAAACTCCACAAGCAGAACATGCCCATCTTCATTCCAACGCCAACTGCCTACATTCACACTATAAAATACCCTTGCGCTCTGCCAGGCAAATAGTCTCTTCCTGTCCTATTTGTCGACCTCTACATTTAACTGAGCATCCAGCGGGCGTCAATTCCAGAGGCACAGCTCCTGATTGTATTTGGCAAACGGACGTTACTCATTTCCCACCTTTCGGACGTGCCTCATATATTCATGTTACAATAGACACCTTTTCAGGATTTCTTCATGCTACTCCATTGATGGGAGAAAAGGCTGGGCATGTTGTCTCTCATTTACTTGAATGTTTCTCTATTATGGGGTTACCTAATTGTATCAAGAGAGATAATGGCCCAGCATATACTGGCAAGAAAGTACGAGAATTCCTTGCAGAATGGCAGATACAGCATATCACAGGTATTCCTTATAATCCTCAAGGACAGGCTGTAGTAGAAAGGGCGCATGCCACCATTAAAAAACAAGTCCATAAAACTTTCAAAAAAGAAAGGGGGAATCTCCCCCCGAAACGTCATGGCACAAACCTTATTTATTTTAAATTTTCTAAACTTATCCCAAGGAGAACCATATACTAGAGATGACAAACATTTCTCACCAGCCTCAATCTCAACTCAGGATGCACCCATGTGGATAAAAATAATTGGTTGCCTGGGAAATTAATTACCCGAGGCCCTGGTTATGCTTGTGTCATTCCAGATGGATCCAGTCGAGCAATTTGGATACCTCTTGGAAAGTCCGGCTTAGGACTGGCGAAAGACAACAGAAGAGGTCTCTCAGGGCACCTGGGTGGCTCAGTCGTTAAGCGTCTGCCTTGGGCTCAGGTCATGATCCCAGGGTCCTGAGATCGAGCCCTGCATTGGGTTCCCTGCTCAGCGGGGAGTCTGCTTCTCCCTCTCTCTCCCCCACTGCTTGTGTTCCCTCTCTCGCTGTGTGTCTCTCTCTGTCAAAAAATAAATACAATCTTTAAAAAAGAAAAGAAAAAAAAAAGAAGAGGTCTCTCAGCTGCTGCAGGGATTGACTACCCAACCCCCTGTCAGAGATGGCAACACTCCTTGAAGAGACCTCGAAAACGAAAATTGACCCCGACAACACCCCCAACTTGGGGGCAACTGAAGACCCTCACTCAGAGGGCGAGCGAGTCCTGGAGACGACTAGATCTACCAAACCCCCTGAACATTTGTTCCTGGCTGTTAGCAGTGGTGACATGCGCCTCTGCACAGTACGGATTCCATCCTTCTTCTCCAGGCCCGTATGGGGGTCTGGATCCCGGATACTGTACCCTCAAAAAACAAATGAGTGCTCAAAATCTCCATCACAGAGTGCTTATGACAGCGACTGTTTTGAAAAAAGAAAGGGGAAGCTGTGGGAAACAGAACGCCACAATGACCACTGGTGCATGTTCGCTCAGACTCCGAGATCTGAGAAAACTCAAAATTGCAGGGTTCAAAGTAACCTGAAAGGATCAGAGTGAAATGCCCTTGGAACGTGTGTGGTCAGTTCTAAAGTACGCAGCAGAAGATGTTTTGTAGATAGGAAGCCAGCTGTAAACAGCACACTGGGCACTCCCCTCTCTGTTCCTTTATTCTGTTTTAAAGATTCTTACATGCTTGACTAATCCTGTATACGTGGAGGAATGTGCCTTACTACGCCCCTGCTGCAAATCACTATAGATCTTTATCTATCGCTGTAGAAGGTATATAAGAGTATGGAAAATAAACCTCAGTGCCTCAGGCTGTTAGCTCGGGGTCCCCTGTGCCTCGCTATACTGTCGTCTCTTTTTCTCAGTTCCTTCACTGCCCCAGGTCCCCGAATCTCAGAGGTCGACAATGATAGATGAATATTTTGAGGTCAAATCTTCTTTGTGACATGTGATCTCCTGCTATTACGATCCACAAGCATTAATGATGCAAAGGATAGTTTATGATAGGAATGCTTTCTACGCCTTATATTAATTTCTAAAATTAGTATGAAGTATATACAGAAAAGTTTTAGTGTATACTTTAATGTATTCTCACAAACCTAAAATGTTACTAGCATGCAGATAAAAAACAATATTACTAGCAGACCTGTAGCTCCCCCTTATATCCTTATTAAGTCACTACATACTCAAGGGCAACAAATTTGATAACTTCTACTACCATAAATGGGTTTTGTCTGTTTTTGAAATTTACATAAATGAGATCATACAAGGTATAATTTTTGTGTCTGCCGTATTTCAACATTACATGTGAGATTCAAAAATTGCATAAAAATATAATTCATACACCCTCAAAAAAAACCCCACTAATGATATAATGTATGGTGATTAACATAACATAAAATAAAATAAAAAATATACAATGTGAAGATACCAGAATAAGACAGCCTACAAGCCAAGGAGGGAGGCCTCAGAAAAAAACCGACCTTTTTGCTATCTTGATCTCCAACTTCTAGCCTTGGTAACTGCAAGAAAATAAATTTCTGTTGTGTAAGCAAAAAAAAAAAAAGTAATGGAGAGCCACTGGTATCTGTTTAATACATTGGAATTCCTGAATAGATTTTATTTTTAAAGGGTTCCGTTGAGGGGCTCTTGGGTGGCTCAGTTGGTTGAGCAGCTGCCTTCGGCTCAGGTCATGATCCCAGGATCCTGGGATCAAGCCCCGCATCGGGCTCCCTGCTCAGCGGGGAGCCCGCTTCTCCCTCTCTCTGCCTACCACTCTGCCTATTTGTGCTCTCGCTCTGTCAAATAAATAAAATCTTTAAAAATAAATAAATAAAATAAATAAAGTGTTCCATTGATAATGCATGTAAAGTATCACTGTTGAGTCTAGAGAATAAGAAATTAGGGAACTAAGTAACCAACAAAGGTTATATAATGAGTCTAAAGGTGTTGATACTGCCAGAGGTTGGTTGAGAGCCTACATGACCCACAGAGTTCTGATGACCAATGTGCCTTTTCTGGAGAAATGACATATTTAGGAATCCTGGGAACAAGTAAATAAAATAACCACATGCGGTTATAGTTGAGATTTAAAAATTTATTCTACCTTCCTAGAAGGTCTAATAAAAGCATTTTTGGAGGTAGGCCTGATTATTGTTTATAATTTCTTTTTTGAAGGATCCTTTATTTATAGGATAAATATTCAACTAATTTATTTCGATTACCATGGCCAATATTTTCTTTTAGGACATTTTGTTGTAATAAAGTAAAATCGTCTCCCTTGCAATGTGGCCCTCTCCTGCTATTTGGTCTCATCAGCAAGCCAGAATTATTATTGCATGGTAATCAAAGCAGAACCACCACATGAAACACCTGGTTCCTACCTTAATTGACAGGGAACTACATCAACTAACTCACTTCTGGCAAAAGCAAAAAGGCTTATCACAATCCAACACTCAAATGGAATAAAGGAGGAACATTCTGTCCAAATGGTATAGTCTAGTTAATGAAATCTAATGCTTCCTAAAACTCATCCTGGGCAAGCAAAATGTGCCTCCAGAAAATTGGCTTCTTTATTAAATATGGAATGCCAAATATTTTCTTAAGGCTACAATCCTGAACCATCCTGATACTACAAAGAGGTTGAGTTCCACTGGAAAGCATAATTAGGTTAAATCACATTTGGTCATTTCTCAGCCAAGGAATACAGTAAATTAGGAATTTTTAGTTCAAGATTAATCAAGAAGAGTACATATTCATGAAACTAATATGCATTTAAAATAATAAGAAACTTGAATACAGCAGAGGATAATGTTTCCTAAGAAAATACACCAACTATATGCTGGCTAATTGAATATAATAAAAATTCTTAAAAATTAAAAAATTTTTAAAAAAGAAAAAAAAGAAAATACACAAACTAAAATTTTAAACCAACATTGTTGATAAAACAAGAGAATGTCTTATAATATAGAATGTGGCATTTGAAAATAAAAGTATGTCTACAGAGTAAAGCCTTTCATCATTTTTGTAAATAGTAGTAGACAATGCTTTTAAGAAAGTTTTAGGAAAAAGAAGTAATTCAGTAACTGAAGTAAAGAAATAGTTGCATCTCAAATAAATGGCCCAGATTGTTTCCTTAGAGGAGTCTTAGAAGAAAAATTAACATGAGTCATTCTATGGAAAACTGTAGATTTTAGCAGGATGGAGTTTACTAGGAATCACTCGTGTCCCTCACAATACTATCAACTGTGAGAAGTTACCACAAGTAGAATCCTTTCCTCAGAATTTTAATTCTTATATTAAGAGGTTTGTTATTTGTGTATTTGTGAGAACGGATATCAACAGAGACAGATAATCCAAAAGACTACAGATGCTAGAACCATGTTTCCAGGGTCATAGGTTTTTGTTAAATGTGCACAAGAAAAAAAATTAACTATTATAAGTCAATATCCCTGTCTTTGCCACTCTGCCTTCCCCTCCATCACACCCTCCTTCCTATTGGTGACTGTCAAGTAATCCTGATCATGATCCAAAGAGGGAGAAGCTGATTTTAAAATGCATGTAATTTGGATGTAGCGAAATATTTATGTGGTTTGCAGTTACTCTCATGTATAAATTTTTGCTAGTTGTACTCATGAAATATTGTCAAGAAAGTGCCTATTGTCCCCTGTATTGACTCAACCAGCAACCAAATATCAAGATAAAGGGGAAAAGGTGGTAAGAATTCATCCTATAGGACCAGGCTCCAGAATCAGGAACTGAATAAAACTAAGTTTTAAAATGCATGGAAATGAAAACTAGATTCTGGAAAATTCTTCCAGTGATCAGATGTGTAATATTTTAACTAAAAGATTCAGTTTGCACTGACATAGGCAAAAAAGAGAAATTCACTCCAGTAAAAAAATATACTCAATAACACAGTATATAAAAATTATAAATGCACCATGTTTTGCAATTGATACACATAGCACAAATTTGAATTTATGAAAATCCCTGTATTTTGGATCACAAACCTCTAGCAGTGCTACAATCATTGAGTACATCTGTGTAGAGTAGCATAAATTTTTTGTCATAAGAAGTTGCAATTAAATAGTAGGAGTTGGGCGCCTGGGTGGCTCAGTCGTTAAGCGTCTGCCTTCGGCTCAAGTCATGATCCCAGAGTCCTGGGATCGAGGCCCGCATCGGGCTCCCTGCTTGGTGGGAAGCCTGCTTCTCCCTCTCCCACTACCCCTGCTTGTGTTCCTGTTCTCGCTGTGTTTCTGTCAAATAAATAAATAAAATCTAAAATAAATAAATAAATAGGAGGAGTTAAATTTTTAGGAAACCATGCTACATTATGTTATTTAATTAGAATTACATTTCTGGATTTTATGATGGATTTACCAGCTTTTTCAAAGTTGCATTGTGTTGTTAATTTTTTCTCATTCTAAATATGGTCTTCTACATATAAATTTTATTTGTAATTTTATATCCTTTAACTTAAGAGCTTCCCCCTGCCTCCCAACTCTATAAGCCTTGGACACCACAAAGCCTGGATCTATCTTTGATTATCAGATTTTAAAATGGGAACTAGTAAAAATATTATCTTAGAGTAAACTTGCTGGACTATATATATATTCCATAAACCTAAAAAAACTACAGAAAGTATTAAAAACATGTAATTCTAGATATATTGCACGGTAGGTATTATGTTTCCACAATCTTAAAACAAATTCCTTTGAGCTTTGTAAAAGTGCAACATTTAGGTCAGATCTAAGGCAGCCAGAGAAAGATGGGAAAATATAACATTTTTAATGTGTGACTTTGAAAGTTTTTTTTTCTTTTCAAACACATTTTAACTAATATTATCTCTGAGCTATTAAAAATTAAAAACTTGATATGATACATGATTATTGCATTCATAGCTCTATATTTAAATATTGCAGTTTTCTCTGGAATCTTTTAAGCAACTCACATAAGTGGGATGAATTAGTAATCCATATTTCAATTGTTTCTCTGCCCATTCTCATTATCAAGTTGTAACATATTAAAGAATATTATTCAATATCTATTCCTCTCATATGCAGACTCTTTCTCCCCTCATTCAGTCCTCCTCTTCAAATTACTATTCACACCATAAAAATGAAGCAACTTTGCAAATTTTATTAAAAAATGTTTTTATAGCATATATGCACCTTATTTGTTTCTCCTATGCTTTTAGTAGGTCATTCCATTGTCTTCTTATTTGTTCAGTTTCTGTAAAAGAAATCTTTTATTACGTGGAGCTTAGATTTCTTGATATTGTTCCATAAGTCACTGAGTCACTGTTTCTCCTTTTTCCAATCTTTCTGATTTTCTGTGCTTCCATTGGGATAGTTTCTATTGTTAGGTCTTCAGATTCACTGATATTCTGCAGATGTTTATCTAATGTAATCTGATGTTCATCTAATCTAGAAAAAATTTTGTTTTAATTATTGTATTTCTCATCTTTAAAAATTCCTTTTTGCTTATTTTTATATCTTCCATTTTTCCCCAGCAGAAAGTGGGAGTTGTTGTTGCATTAACTTCATTTGTTTATCCTTTTTTCATTGATCACAGTCCTACCCTACTCGTTAGCTAATAGATGAAAAGAACTGCTTTATGTATTTTGTCCAGTTCCCTAATGATTTACAGTACTAAGAAAAGTCAAATGTTTCATCTCTGGAAGCAGAGATCTTGAGATTATTTTTTCTTTTTTTTCTACTGTGCATATGACCCAGGCAGACATTAACAGACATTAGTTCAAAACCAGAAGGTTCATTAACTCAACAAAAAGGTATTTGTCTTTAGTTTTCTTAACGTGTGAGGAGGCTAACTTTATCATGGCCTGCAATTGTTTGAGTGTGTAATATGCTTCAAATTGCATTTTAGCATCAAAGTGTGTATGTGTATGTGTGTGTCATTGATTTGAGACCATGACTGAGTAAAAGAAATGGCTCAGTATTCTATTTTAGATACTTTAGAAAAAAAAAGTGTAATCTAAATCATGATGAGAAATACATTAATGTAAATATAAGAAATGAATACAAATAATAAAGAAAAAGGTAGAAATTATGAATAAATCTAAGATTGGAAAAATACAATTTTTAAGTTAATACGATGTTAGAACTAGAACGTGATAAAAAAAGGAAAAATATAGATCATTTGTTGAATTGAGAAATTCCTAAATATAGGATAAAATTGGCAATGTAAGAATAATACATGATGCCCAAGTAGGGTTTATTACAGGGTATGAAAATACTTCCATGTTAGCTCACTCTGTTCAATAAGCAGTGGTGACCTCAGCTTCAAATTAACAGTGAAACTCATAAGACACAGTACATTTCACATAATAAATACATTCTTAATTAAGGCTAGGTAAAAGATAATGTAGCATGTATAGCAACAACAAAGTGAAGGTCCTATGACTCTCAGGCACAGCTTTCTATGTCCCCAAGTCATTTCACACTGGAAATACACGTGTTCACCTAAGCAGATGGAAGCCATAAGCTTCATGGTTTTATTCTATGTTGCTGGTCACAAAGCCCCTCAGGAATAATGACTAACTCATATTCTACAGGGCTACTACATCTCATCAATATTGGTTACTAATTACTCAATATACATTATCAGTGATGAAGTATAGGTTGTTGTTCTGGTACATAGTACTTAATGTGATCCCCATTTATATTGGCTCAATTGTTTTTTTTATAAATTCTTTGAATTAACGTCATAAAAATTTGACCAAGCTAAATCAGCCATTCATGAGACTATATAAAGAGCCATAGAATCATCTATCAACCTCTTCCTTCCAGTCAGTATGGAGATTATAATATATAATATGGGGAATACAAGGTAAATATAAAGGTATCTGGTAAAACTCAACATCCAGTCTTACTTTTGAAAAAGTCTTTAGTAAAATAAGACTACAAATATGATTAAAATATTTTAAGAATACAAATTTCCAAATAACTGTCAATGTCTTATGATCCTTAATGGTGAAACATTGCATTACAACTAAAGAAACAAAAGAAGGAGGTGATGTCATCAAGATGTCAGTATAGGGTATTCCCAACTTTAGTCTTCCCTCACCAGAAGACCGACTAGCAACCATGCAGACAAGACAGTATTGTGAAAATCCCAGAACCCAGAGGTGAAGCTGAAGCTCTTCCCTGGACCAAGAAGGGTGGCATTAGAAAGGTAAGAAGAAAAGTCCTGTTTTCACCATAGTACCCCTCTCCTAAATCAGCACAGTGCTGCATCAAGAGGGCTTTCTCCAATGGAGGAGGAGAGCCCAAGGTGGACATTGAACTCTCCTGGGGTTGTGAAACACTTCCAGAGGCCTACTCAAGTCTTGCCTCATGGGGATCACTGGATTAATCTATAGGGCTTAACTACTGGGGATCAGATAGATAAAAACGAGGGCGAACCTTACATCAACCAGCACTCAGATCTTGGTGGACTGCATTGCTGCTTGCAGCTGTGCCCAAGCAGACATCTAGGCCAGTAGCTCTGCACATCTGCAGAACAAAGCTAGTGGCCCAGTCTGGGCAGGGAATTCAGATGGCAGTTCTGCTTGATTTCAATCTTCAGCCAATGGGCCATACCAACCACAGAGCCTATTGTAAGTCCCCACCAATCAGGGAAGCAAATTCACAGCCCCATCTAACTGCTGACCATAGTTTCCAGTTCCACTGGACCAGAAAACCTGACCAGAGAAGCTCGATAGCAGCAGAGCCCATTATAAAACTCCATTAGGCAATGAACCAAGCCAGCATCTCTGTCAAAGTGTTACACATTGCCTCTGGCCTTTTGTAACCAGGGAGTTTCCACAGTGACCCAAGGCAGCCTCTGAGCTCATCCTGCAGCCTTGCCTGATGACTAAACACTGGCTATGGCTTAGACCAGCCCGGGAGCCCAGCCAGTGACCCTGCCCAACCACTGAGTACAGGCTCTAGCTCCACCCAGCAGCAGGACACAGTAGAAAGCCATACCTCACCAGAGAGGTAAGTCAGCAACCATATCTAACAGCAAAGCACAGCCAGCAGCCTACCTCATCATGAAGCCCAGCCTAAGTCCCTGCCCAGCTTCAGGGCATAGCCTGTGGCCCCACCAGATTACAGAGCATAGCCTGAGGCTCTTGCCAACCACAAAGCCCTGCCTATGGCCCTGCCTGAACACAGTCCTTGAGGCCTCCCCCAACCAGGAGCAATTGCAGAGCCCAGCCCATGGTACTACTCAATTGCAGAATTCAACTAGTGGTATTATCCTACCAGGAAACAGTCTGTGACCCCACCAGACCAGAAGTAAATGCAGAGCCCAATTAGTGGCCCTTTCTAATCGTACAGCACAGCCAGCAGCCATATCCAACTGGGGAGCCCACACAGGTGCCTGCTTGAAATTGGAGCCCAGCCAGCAGCACCCCTTCCCAATATCAAAACGTAGGCAGCGGTACTGCCCAACTAGAAAACTCAATAGCAAGCCCTGCCTGCCAAAGCAACTACCAGTTGACCTAGTCAGTACCCCAAGCTGATCTGACCTGTGATGGTTTTTCCTTGCAGAAGGAAACTTAAGTCTGGAAGAGAAGACTGCTTACTCAAATGTACAGATACCAATGCAAGCACACAAGAATCACTAAGAATCAGGTAAACATAGCACCACCAAAGAAAACTAATAAATATACTCACGGGTAAAAATAAATATATTTTCAAACCAAATTCTCTCATATTGTATTGGTGGTACATAAATCACAACCATAGTTTTAAATTTAATCATATTAACAACTATAACTATGATAATTTGTTTTTGGATGCACAATATAGGAAAAGAGGAAAATTGTACATTAGTAACAAAACTTGAGAAATGGGAACAGTAAAAGAGTAAGTTCCTATATGCTCTCAAAGTTATCAGCTTAAAATAGGTTGTTATAACTGTTATTACATGTAAGACCCCTAGTAACCTCAAAGAGTGAGCACAGACCACATCACAGAGGAAGACAGCAAAAAGCAAAAAACAGAGGATCTATAAAACAGAAAATAATTAAAATGACAACAGTAGGCCCTTACTGGGGCTCCTGGGTGGTTCAGTCAGTTAAGTGTCAGCCTTCGGCTCAGGTCATGATCCCAGGGTCCTGGGATTGAGCCCCGCGTTGGGCTCCCTGCTCAGCGGGAAGCCTGCTTCCCCCTCTGCCTCTGCCCCCTGCTTGTGTTCTCTCTCTCTCACTCTCTCACTCTGTCAAATAAATAAAATCTTAAAAAAATAGCAAGTCCTTACCCATTGATAATTACTTTAAAGTAAATGGATTAAATTCTCCAATAAGAAGACATAAAACAGCTGAATGGATAAAAATAAAGAAAAACAAGCAAAAAACCCCATAAGATCTAACAATACCCAGCCTACAAAAAACTCACTTTACTTTTAATGACATTTACAAACAGAGAGAAGAGATAGAAAAGGTATTTCAAGCAAATGACAACTAAAAGAAAGCTGGGGTTGCTACACTTACAGGGAAAAAGCTCCTTGACATTGGTCTTGACAATAATTTTTTGTATATGTCACTAAAAGCACAGGCAACAAAAGCAAGAATAAATAAGTGGGACTACATCAGACTAAAAAGCTTCTGCACAGTAAAAGAAATGTACAAAATAAGATAACCTATGGAACTGGAAAAAGTATTTGTAATCCATGTATCTGATGAGGGTTAATATCCGAAATAGTTAAGGAACTGAGACATCTCAAGAGCAAAAACCCAAATAATCCAATTGAAAAATGGGCAAAGGACTTGATTAGACATTTTTTCAAAGAAGATATTCAAATTCCCCACAGGTACATGAAAAGGTATTCAACTTCACTAATCCTAAAGGAAATGTTGATCCAAACTGCAATGAGATATAGCCTCACACTGGTTAGAATGGCTATCATTGAAAAGCCAAGAGATAACAAGCGTTATTGTGAAGATGTGGAGAAAATGGAACCCCTGTTCACTGTTGATGGGAATGCAAATCAGTGCAGCCATTGTGGAAAACAGTATGAAGATTTCCTAAAAAATTAAAAATACAACTACCATACAATCCAGCAATCCCACTTGAGTATGTATCAAAAAGAAATGAAAGCACTATCTCAAATAAATACCTGCACTGCTCCCCCAAATTCATCACACCATTATTTACAATGGCCAAAACATGGAAACAAACTAAGTATCCTTCAATAGATGCATGGATTAAAAAATGTGACATTTTTAATGAAATAGTCAACCATGAGAAAGAATAAATCCTGTCATTTGTAACAAATTGCATGAAATTTGAGTACATTATGCTAAAACTAGTCAAAAGAAAAACAATAAAAAATTAAAACTAAAAATAAAATCAACAACAACAGAAAAGAAAGACAAATACCGCATGATTTATCACTTACATGTGGAATATAACAAAAACTAAACTCACAGAAATAGATTGGTTGTTAGCAGGGGCTGGGTGGTAGAGGAAATGGGTGAAGGTACACTTGACAGTAGCTAAGAGAATAAATCCTAAAAGGTCTCACAACAAAAAGAGAAATGGTCACTATGTAAGGTGATAGATGTGTTAACTACCTTTATTGTGGTAATCATTTTGCAATACATACGTACATCAAATCATCATGTTGTATGGCTTAAGCTTACACAATGTTATAGGTCAATTATTATCTTAACAAAAGGAGAAAAATATAAAATACTGAAACCAAATTAAAAATAATGTAAGGAACAAAAATGTACCTTTTATTAATATAATTTAACTTTGTTCTAGAATTCTTTGTCAATGTAATTCCATAATAAAATGAAATAGGAAAGTATTTAGAAAGGGGAAAATTAATTACAACTACCTCTGAAAGAGCATTAAGGTGGCTGATGATAAAATACATATTAATAAATCTATAGTGTGTTCTTCATTTATTAGTTAAATAATTGAATACCTGTTGTGTGCCAGATGCTCTGCTACTGAAGAGATGAAACCGTGGACCCCTTCCACAATGAGCTTACCTAGTCATCAGAGCTGCATTGAAATTACCAGAGGAGTCTTTTGCTAAATATACAGGCATGAGCCACATTTCAAACCTACTGAAACACAACATTCAAGGACAGGGCACAGGACACTTAATAAAGGAGAAAAAAATTGTTTCCAAGTAATTTTTGCACTCATTAACCACCACTCCTGACTAATTATCATGCAGGGAGCTACATATAGTGATAAAATAGAGAAGAGAAAGGCCTTTCCCGGAATTCCAAAGTCAAGAAAAAATTCTTGGTGAAAAGGCTTAATAAGCCCAAAACTGAATGGTGAATAAGAAGGTTTAGGAAGTTTGTCCCATGAACGAAAAGAAGAAAAAAAAAAATCTTATATAAAGTCCGGGATACAACAGAGTAGTCTAAAAACAAGATTCTTTTCTATAATTGTTCTTCACCCTTTGGAACATATAATCAGGTGGGAGGTAGGAATAACTAATATTAGCAACATATGTTAACTTCCCAGAAAAACAAAGAAATGTATAGAATCTGTGTTAAAAAAAAAAAAAAAAACAGCAATTAGGTATAGAAAAGACTATTCTGTGACATGCAAAAGAATCCTGAAGAAATAAATATATAATATTCCTGAATGGGAAAACTCAATCATATAAAGATGCAAATCTCCCCAAAATTAGTATACAAAGAGAAAAGAACATTACATGGTTTGCATTTATGTTAGATTTCATTAGATTATACTCAGAATACTTCAAAGTTCTTTAATTTGTACTCAGTTTCCAACCCACCTGAATTCACACTAAGTTTAGATTTGATTTTGAAAAACTTCATTTTATTTTCATTTTATTTTATTTCATTTTGAGAAGGGTATGCTTTTGTTCTTAAGAATAAGACTTCATGCGTATCTTAATATACTGATAGAATGCCAGAAAATATTAGGAACCATAAGGGGAGAAATATGAAAATATAAAAAATAGATTTTTAAACCAAAGGATGAAATGTTCAATTAGGCCCAATAAGAAGCATAAACATAAATTGACTCTTTGCTATATTAGAAAGGACTTAAAGACAATCTATCACTAAAAAAAAGTCAGTTGGGGTTTGGCAATGGCTGAGTAGATTGTATTATACAAACCTACAGGTTAGGTAAACTTAAAAAAGTACACACTATTTATTAAAACAAAACAAAACACCCTCAGTGGAGGCCTACCATTGCAAAGAATTTGTATGCCAAAGATTCAAAAGAAAAGACAAGTGAGGTGACCTTGGCATTTGAATCTAATGTTCCCTTGATAAGAGATAGACAAATCCCAAGTTACTGAGATTATTTTAATGACACTCTAATTGATAGGACACAAAGGAAATAGCAGTACAATTGTAAATAACTCAAGGTAAAGAAGTCCCAAAAGGAGTTACAAGACATTATAAACTATATAATAAAAATATTACATATCAAATTTTGCAAGTTCTAGCTATAATTTGGCTTAGAGGAAAATTTAAACAAGTATTAGAAAATAAAACTGAAAATCAGTAATCTAGACCTGACTCTTAAAAAAACAAACAAACAAACAAACAAACAAAGACAAAAAGAATGAAGAAAACCAGAGAATTAGGGAAAGAAAGGATAAAGAAAAATTTAAGAAAATAGAAAACTAACAGCAAAGGTGATCTACATAGCCAGAAGATATATTAGTAGAATTGATACTCCTGGCAAAGAAGATCAAAGGAAAAAAAAAAAAAAAGAGGACACAGATAGCCAATATCGGGAATTAACAAAGGGACATTACTAAAGACCATCAAAAAAATTATGAAAAATTTTTATTTAAAATGTCCTGCTTACTTCAGTTACATTTATAATTTGAACAAATTTCAGAAGTGATCTCATAATTTGAGTTAGACAAATATTAACTATTGTGCAATCAGTACAGTGACTAAGCCTGTGGGACACAAAGATGAAAATACCATGGCCTCAAATTCACAAACCAATGGGATAAATACTTCTAAATAATCTCAGAACAGTCGTAAGCGTTGTCATTATAGTCAACCCAGAGGGATAAGCGAGCATAAGAGCAGTCAACCCAAGTCTCAGGTTGCCTTAAATAAAGTCTTTCTGGTGGAGTTAACAAAGTGAATCTTAAAAGGACAAGAGATACTGGCAGTGAAAGCATCTGGGCCAGGACAAGAGTGTGAGTCAACAGTCGTGTAGGCATGACTCAACCTCATTTTGGGGGAAATGATCAAATTTGATATTTGATTACATATTAAAATTAGTAACGGAGAAAGAAGAGAGCTTAAATGTAGTTGTAAATATCAAAAGTAGGTTGATGAAGAACTTGAGTAACTTTGTATTCTATGCTTAAATTGACTCCATTCCAACAGAGATGGGTTACTATGATGAATTCAATGAAAGGGAGTAACATGAGCAATTAATTACTAAGATTCTTGCTTCTCAGAGTGTGAACTACAGAATGTTGTCAGCATCATATGTGAGCCTATAAATGCAGAAGCTCAAGGCTCCATTCCAGATCTGTTGAATCGGAATCTGCATTTTAACAAGATTGCCTAGTGATTTCTATGCACATTTAATTTTGAGAAATAGTGAATCAGATCAAAAGGGCATATTTTGTTCATTAATGGAAGCAAGATTCAAATGAGAACAATTAGAAAGCTAAAGGTAAGGTCATAGATACAAGATGCAAGATCACTTCACACAAGATAAAAGATCCCTTGTTAGAATGCCAATTATCAAAAAGAATTAAGTGTTGGTGAAGATGTGGATAAAGGGAACCCTTGTACACTGTCAGTGGGAATGCAAATAGGTTCAGCCACTGTGGAAATCAGTATGGAGGTTCCTCAAAATTTTTTTAAAAAGGAGGGGGAAAGTAAAAAATTATGCCCAGTCTAATAGTTGGGGTGAAAAGATAGATGATGAATATACTACAAGGAGCAGGTATAGAAAATGCTTCATCATACAGGGAATAAAGCTGAGGAATAGTATGTTGAAATAACCCATGATAATGCAAAAAGGGCTTTGTAAATTTTAAGTCACTGATTTTTTGGTGCTTTGCAGTTTACAAAGCTCTTCTTCATTTGTGCAGTTTTTAATCTATTGAATCGTGGTATTAACTTGAATGTATCTCTTTAACAGAGATAAATTTTATAAAATAAGAGTCCTTTCCTTTGCAATTTAAGACTAGATGACTATCAAATCATGAGTTTAGGGATAAGGTAACATAATTTATGTTCAGTTTCTTGAATTATGTTCTCTATGCCCTGTTCTTATGACTACTCCTCAAGAAGTATTGGACATGTTTCAAGATTTTTTTTTCATTATTATTAAAACATTTATGGGAGAAATTGCCTGAGTTTCCATCTTTTCTAATCCTACTCTGGAGAGCTATTCTGCAAGCTGTGCCTATAGAAGCTATCCTTCAGCAAGTATTCATTTCAGCATTTCCAAATGCATCAACATTACTCCTGCTGATAATGGCTTTTTTGTTTGTTTTTTAACCAAGACCGAAAGATCCAGCAGAATATGTACAGACCATTGTTGCTATAATGTTGGTGATAGAAAGTACAAAATAGCCAGATGTTGTAGGATTTGTTCAGCATGTTTAAATTATGGGTCTTGTCACCAAAATAGAGATAGATAATCAACTTCTAGGTATTTGACTCCATAAGAAAAATTATTAAACTAGCTGTCTTCACCCTGGATACACTGAAAGTTCCATGTGTGATGGAAAAAGAAGCATCAAATACCTATTTGAAACACAAATAGGTAAGTTACTTCCTGTGAACATCCAATTTTAATTATTTATCAATGATAAATAATAGAATAGGGGTGTCTTGGCTAAATCTGGGAGCATGTTAATACTTTTTTTTCCCCCCTCTGTGCCAGAAACATTGCACTGCTAAATTTTTCTTTTTACTCTTAAAATTTCTGGTGTTCTTTTGATTTGATACTGAATTATAATTAATACTAAATTATATTACCATCATATATTTTATGTTACAGCTTTCACTGCAACTGCATTACAAAGAGCAGTTTTTTCAACCTAAAGCCTAAAATAAAATGTGATATGTTCATTTATGTTGAAATTCACCTCTACATAAAATACATTGATTGGGCACTTATGGTATATAAAACATTCTTCTAGGTATCTGATGCATGAGATCAGGAATATAAGGATGGGCAGGATATAAATTTCACTTAAAAACTATAAGATCCAGTATGGCCAAATGAGTATTAATAGGTAACCAATAATATAATGGAGAATAATCTGAAAACAAAAGACAGCTTAAATCCCAGTAGAATAGATTTAGAAGCCTCTTATTCAAAACTGTATATTTATACTCAATAACACTTCTGTGTTTACTGGCTTCTATTCTTTTCTTAATAACAATATGTGTATAAAGTCTGTTCAAGTGAATTAAATAAAGCAATGAATTTGAGATGGTTTACACAGGTTATCCAAAGCCTAAATCCATTCAAAAGGACAGTTAAGGGGGGGGGGAAATAATTTCTGTCTTAGCATAAGGTGGCTTATATGCTATTTCCATGAATATAGATATGAATATTATATTTTTACACAGGTAAACTTTCCTGTATGGTCTCCTTTCTGCAGCAATGACTGTCACTGCAAATTTGTGAACAGTTTAAGTAGGCCAGTGAAGTGTATTTTTTAGTTTCTTTTCTTCTTCAAATTGGCTATAACATGCTCATGTAATAATCAAATAAAGGGAAGAAAGTTTCCAAAAGACTACGCAGTCTGATGCAAGTTGCCAATGGTAGAATGTCATTTACAGGAACATTTTCTGCTCTGTTGTTCATTCAAAGGGAATTGTACTACTGAGATTCCATTCAAACTATATTCATTAAAACAGAAAATATAGTCTATCAGGCTACTGAAGTATTCATCTCGTTCATAGACACAAATGTACCTTAAACTTTTTAGTAAAGGTATGTATGTTTATATATATGCCATATACTTGTAGTTCATTTTTAATGGATATTTTAATCATCTGGCTTATTTTCTGTAGTTTGCCCTTTACTTACACAAGCAAACAAAAAACAAGGACAGAAAACCAGTTTACCAATCAAGAAATCAGAAGAATGAATAAATCAATATTGCTTTTCTGGGTTTTATTGCTTCTTAAAAGTAACCTTGTTCATGATTTCTGCTTCTACTTTAACATAAAAATCGGCATCTTATATGTGGCAACTAAATCAGAGGTGATTTTTCTCTGTGATGCTTTGTTATTTACTAAAAATGTTTTTCTCTTCCCAAAGCAATAGCCTTCAATTTAAAACCCATGCAGAGTCTATTTCCAAAGGAGATTTGTATACTGTAACTACATGTAGCAAAATTGTTGAAAGGTAAAATCTGTCATGAAGCTACCTGATGGCCAGAAGGCAAAACAACAATAAATGTTTGTCCAACTGAAATCTCCAGACCCATTCTTCATATTTTCACATTTTCTTTTCTCATTTTTGTAAAACACAGAGCAGAAATAAATAAAACCAATGAATATTTATTTAACATAATCTCATTTCAGTATCCTATTTTGCTTCAGGTTACCCATTTGAATTTTGCATTGGCTTCCTTAATGAGACAAATTACATATGCCTTTGTCTCCAGGAGGATATCTGCTAACTTCTAAAAACCTGAAATTTTTACTAAAGAATAAAAAAGAATGTACATTTTACAAAATAATATGAGTTTCATACTCCTTTCCTTGCAAATATTATCTCCAGGAACAGTATTTTTGAGGTGAACTGTCAAAGGTTGTTGTATCAAGTTTTATATCAATGGTTATTATGTATAGATTTCAACGTCCATGAAAACCATTAGAATTGACTTTTGTAAAAATGAATCTATCAAAGCAGTCAACAATGTGTCTATGGAATGAAAAGGCCCAAAATAGCATAGCTTAAATTCTAAAATCATTCATAATAGGGAAAAAAGAAATGATAAATGTGGACTATGCCATGGAAAAGAAAAGAAAATCAACAAGGTTTAATTTTGCCTTTTATGATTTTTACATTCTGGTTAGAGAGTTTTATTTCATAAAGGTCTGTGATATATTTTGGAATTAAGAGATTCTTGCAATTTAGTTCAAAACTTAACACTGGGCTAATTTTTATATTCTGTCAGTAATATGTCCAAAAGATATTGCAGACCATTTTTAATTGGCATATATTTGGTTCTTCAAAGTTTACATATTTAACTGTTTAGTGATAAACTCAATAAACTTAAGATGCACACTAATTGAGTGATCCTGTAAATTTGCTAAAATTAAAAAAACTTGCAAAATGAGTTGGTATATTTTTAGCTTTAATACTTGAAAAATAACGCTTCTTATCTAAGTCTAGTATATTTGTTTGAATTTAACCTTGGTGATTTGGCCATTATTTTAAATATCTTCATATGTACATTGAATAGACATTTCTAATAATCCTTCCCAGCTCATATCATTGTTAGTAAAAGACTAGATAGTATATTTTTGTTTCAGTATAAATATATATTAAAAGAATATTTTTTTTATAATGTGATTGAAAAACTTAATAACTTCTGGCTTTTTCCTAGATCACAGAAAATAGTAAAAAGAACATGACCTTTGAGCTAAGTTAGATCTGAGAATAAATAACAACTTGACATCTTTTCTGATCCTGTAAACTTGAACTGAAGTTCTTAAATTAGGTGTAGAGTCATCAATAAAATTAGACCTATAGAGAGATTATAATTACATATATATAATTATGTATATATATAAAATACTCTATGTAAAATGTTCAATATGATGTCTAACAAGGTGAAGGTATAAAATGTTTCTTTCTCCTCCTTTACCAAAGAAGGACATAAAATTTTAGTGTAAAGTGTTTTTATTCAGAACACGTTCCTAGGTTACTTCCATGTGCATTACAAATACATTTGCAATAAATAGTCTAAAACTGTCTCTAAGGTAGATACATTTTGTTTTAGATGTAGGTTCTTCTATCTTTCCATATCCCTCCTCCTCAGCCACATTGATGGAGTTTTGTGTAGCATCTACGAGATCTATCACTAAATGTTCACTAATAAACAAAAGACTGGTAAGACCAAGTAAAACATTGATATCACATTGCACCTCCACTAGCACACTGTTTATTCATATGCACATTGGTTCATGGAGGAAACAAACAAAACCACTGCTTTAGCCAATTAAATAGAATATTTTTACTGTTCAAACAATGAATCATGGAACACTACATCAAAAACTAATGATGTAATGTATGGTGATTAACATAACAATAAAAATTTAAAAACAAAAAACGTTTTGTTTGTTGGTATTTAAAATTTTTATTTTCTTGGGGGACATATATTTGCAGTAAGTAAAGATAATAAAATTTCATTGAGAAAAGAATAGACTATTTTTAGATGGTATTTTTCAAAATATATATTTATCAGCTGGTTTATTAGTTAAATTGAATGGAAATTGGGTTTGAAATTTAATTTATTATTCTTGAAGATCCTAGGTAAGTTATATTACAGAATATATTTCTAGAAAATGAAGAAAATGCCTATTTCATTAAGTATTAGAAAAATATGCAACTGAAATGAGACACTTGCAGAGCTTTAAGTCTCTGAAGTCAAAAACAAGTAATATCAGCATTACGCTTTTCTATTTTTTTAAAGATTTTATTTATTTATTTGACAGAGAGCGAGAGCAGGAACACAGGTAGGGGGGAGTGGAAGAGTGAGAAGCAGACTCCCCGCAGAGCAGGGAGCCTTATGTGGAGCTCGATCCCAGGACCCTGGGATCATGACCTGATCCGAAGGCAGACACTTAACTACTGAGCCACCCACGCATCCCTCAGCATTACTCTTTTTAAAACCACTTCAAAAAATAAAATACTAAATGAGATGCTCAGATAAAGGGTCAACACAGGGTTTGAACTTGTACCCTGACAAAGGACATGTGGGAATATGACCCTGAAGTTAATTGCTTACAACTCTGAAATACAGTGGCTTAAGATAAATGAGGAATATTACCTGTATGCCATGATGTCCCAAGCATCCTAATGGCTTATTGTGAGACCACTAATGTATAAATTATAGATTCAATGGCTGCTAAGACTTGAAAATAGGTAAGAAATAGAAGCATTAATTTCACTGGTTTGATATTATTCATACATCCTTAAACCTCATCTCTTACACCTTAACAAATTAAATGCAAAAATCAAATAAAAAAAAGTCACATGTATCATGTACCTAATGGATCATGTACCTAAATGTAAATGCAACACTATAAAACTCCTAGAAGGTAATATAGGAAAAATCTGCACGACCTTGGGCTTGACAATGACTTTTTAGATATAACACAAAAGACATGATCCATGAGAGAAAGAATAATCTGGATTTCCTTAAAATGAGAAAACCTTGTGCTGTGCAAAAGACACTATCAAAAGAATGAAAAGACAAGCCACAAATAGGGAGAACATGTTTGCAAAAGACCTATGTGATAAAGGACTGTTATCCAAAATATACAAAGAATTCTTGAAACTCAGTAAGAAAACAAACAACTCAATTAAAAAATGGGCAAGAGACCTGAGCAGAAATCTCACCAAAGAAGATACACAGACCTCAAAGCATATGAAGACATTCCATGTCATGTGTCATCAGAGAAATGCAAATTAAAACAATGAGATACCACTACATACCTGTTAGAATGGCCAAAATCCAAAACGCTGACAACATGAAATCCTGGTGAGGATGTAGAAAAACACAAACTCTCATTCATTACTGACAGGAATGTTAAATGGTACAACCACTTTGGAAGACAGTTTGACAATATCTTACAAATTTAAACATATAATTATCATATTATCAGTGTCCAATTCGTCTATTACCTCACATTGGGATTATGGCTGGTTAAAAAAAAAAAAAAATCAGAAAAGGAATATATGGGGGGGGAAAAAAAGACCATTTCTCAGCCTAATATTAATATTGGGAAAGGGCTGGGAATGAGATTAAACTTGTATGAAAATAGGGATGTGTGGGTGGCTCAGTCAGTTAGGCATCTGCTTTCCCTCAGGTCATGATCCCAGGGTCCTGTGATCGAGTCCCACATCAGGCTCCTTGCTCAGAGTGGAGCCTGCTTCTCCCTCTGCCTGCCACTCCCCTGTTTGTGCTCACTCTCTTTCTCTGACAAATAAATAAAAATCTTTAAAAAAAAAAAAAAACTTGTATGAAAATAAATGGAGTTACTAAGAAAGACTTGGTGGTCCAATATTATCATTCAAATGGAGGAGAGAAAAATCTACTTTATCTGTCGTTCCTCCACAAAGGACATCACCCAGGTGTTAATCCTAGTAAAAACAAGTCTAAGTCTAAATAAGTGTAAGTATGTATAAGTCAGTTCAAGTAAGTTCAAGAAATAAGTAAAAATAAGTCTAAAACATACAAATCAGAAGAATTAGGAAAGACTACAGTAGAACATGATACAGAATCCATTTCAACCACAAAATAATAGAAGTACATAACTGAAGGCCAGGAACTTTTCCAAATCCCTAGGAGAAAATCCAAAGTTGCATGACCCTCATGGAGGTGAGTGAGCTGGAAGTAGGAAAAGGTCATTCCTTGGGTTGTTGGTAAAGGAGCTCCATGCACTGTTATCCATACCAATGACCACAGGGGCATACTACAGAGACCCATGTGAAACTGAATGGTTATGGAGACATAGAGTAAAGGCAGCTGGCTAATGATAAAAGGAGAAATAGGAAACAAGAATATAAACACATCCTTGGGGAACATCATCCTTATAAGAGTACATAATTGGATGTGTGAGTGATAGATATGTCAATATGAAAAAACCTATCTAATATTTTTTAGAAATATAAAATGCTAAATATTAGAATTTCCTCAACCACCTTCTCGGATAGATGCTTTTTAAGAACATAAAAGTCACGGAAGACAGTAGAAAAACTTTTGTTAAAGAAATAAAGAAAGCAGAGATATTAATACTAATCAACTCCCTATAGTCCAGTGTGGTAACTCTAATTAATTTGTTGGACTTACAAGGTGAAACCTTAAGACTGTTAGATTTTTGAAAGAAAGATGGTGGTGGAATGAATCTTTGAAGTGAAAAAAAAAAAAAAGGAACATATAATTCTATACACAGAAAGGGTTCTTTCAAAAATAAGAATTGAATAAAGACACTTTCAGACAAACAAGTTGAAAGAATCTGTTGCAGGCAGGTCTGCACTGAGAAGAAACATTAAATGGGAATTTTTTAGGTAGAAAGAAACAAACTCAGATAGAAACAAAATAAAACAATGAAGAACACCAGAAAGGGCAAATGTACAGGCAAATATGCATACATATTGAACAAAGAATAAATCTAATGTCTAATGGAGCTCTAAATATATGTAGAATTAAAATTCATTTCTTACTTTTGAAGCTTTTTATCAAACTTGGAATAAAAGAGAATTTCCTTACTATAACATGATGCATGGTTTCAGATACTCAATATTTTAAATATGCCAATTCTCCCCAAATTAATCTATAGCAATGCCAAGCAAAATTCCAAATAACATTTATTTCCATGAAAATTGTAAAGATGGTTCAAAATCTTTATGGAAATATGAAGGTCCAAGAATACATAAAGGAAAAACAAAGAATAAAGCTGCAAGACTTATACTACCTACTACAACAATGTATTTAAAAGCTATATCAGTACAACAGTATGGGATTAGCACAAGAATAGACACATAGGACAATGAAATAGAAAAAAAAGTTTGAATCAAAATCAACTAGTTTATAGCAAAGTAGATACTATAAAACAGTGGAAAAAACTATCTTTAAAATAAATGTTGCTATATTAATTAGATCTCCATACAGAAAAATTATCTTGCTCTTAATCTCATGCCATATACAAAAGTCAATTCCGCATGGATTACAACCTGACTAATAAATTTTTGAAGTAACACAGTAAAATAAAATTTTAGTAAATTTTAAAATTTACTGAAAACAAAGTAAAAAGTAAAATAAAAATTTAAGAACAAAAGAAAACATCTTTTTGACCCTTGAATAAGATTTCTAAAACAGGGAGTTAATTGCAAAAGTAAATAATAAAGGATATGAAAATTAAGTTTTATTTCAATAAAAAATGATCTGATAAGAATAGAAATGTAAACCATAGGATGAGACAAAGTATTTCCAACACATATGTAACAAAAGCCTTATGCCTAGAATATATAAAGCATTATAAATCTGTAGGAAAATGACAAGCAAACCAATAGAAAAAAATGGGCAAAATAGTTGGACAAGTACAAAAAAGTGTATCTGAATGGCTAATATATAAAAAGACACACAATATCATTCAGAGAAATGTAAATTAAACCACAATGTGTCACTACTATGATAAATCAAAAAAAGACAGAAAACAGCAAATTGAGAATGATATGGCAGTCAAAATTCTTGTAGTATTGGGGCACCTGGGTGGCTCAGTTGTCAAAGAATCTGCCTTCAGCTCAGGTCATGGTCCCAGGGTCTTGGGATCGAGCCCCACATCGGGCTCCCTGCTCTGCGGGAAGCCTGCTTCCTCTCCCAGTCCCCCTGCTTGTGTTCCCTCTCTCGCTGTGTCTCTCTCTGTCAAATAAATAAATAAAATCTTAAAAAAAAAAAAAATTCTTGTAGTACTGATGGGAGTATAAATTCATGTGACCACTTTGAAATGTTGTGGATAGAATTTTTTTTTAAAAGATTTTATTTATTTATTTGACAGAGAGAGAGATAGCGAGAGCAGGAACACAAGCAGGGGGAGTGGGAGTGGGAGGAGCAGGGAGCCCGATGTGGGGCTCGATCCCAGGACCCTGGGATCATGACCTGAAGCGAAGGCAGACGCCCAACGACTGAGCCACCCAGGCGCCCCATGGATAGAATTTATTGTAGCTGAACATAAGCATATCCTAGGACCTAGCAATTCTATTCCTAAACATATAACAAATGGAAATACATGCATATGTTCATGAAAAAGAAATAGTAAAGTGTGCATGGTAGTACTATTAAGAGAACAATAAGCTGAACTGTAGTAGAATGCTGAATACTGAAATAAATTGCAGTATTTTCTCACAACGGAATTCTATGCAGCAATGAGAAGACTGCAACTACACACAAAAATATGGATAACTCACAAACAATAAATGTTAAAGAAGCTCTATAGAAAGTATATTGTTCATATATACGTATATATACATGCATACATATAGAGAGGAAAGTTGTGGGTTTTTTGGAATAGTGACAAGAAGTAGACAAAGCGGAATCCTGGAATGCTGGCAGTGTTCTGTTTCTTGATCTGGATTTTGGTTTTAATATGCTCAATTTATAAAAATATATCACCTTAAATGACTATAATATGTATGTATAAAGTATGTTATACTAGAATAAAAAAATTTTTAAATTTGCAGCCCAAGAGGAGTAACTGGCGGCTGGCTCACTTGGTAGAACATGTGACTCTTAATCTCTGGGTCATGAGTTCAAGCTCCAAGTACAGGTAGAGCTTACTTAAAAATACATAAAGTAAAATTATTTAAAGAAAGCAACCAGGGGCGCCTGGATGGCTCAGTTGGTTAAGCGGCCAGTTCTTGATTTTGGCTCAGGTCATGATGTCAAGGTCCTGTGATCAAGCCCCACAACAGGCTCCAGACTCAGCAGCAAGTTTGCTTGAGGATTCGCTCTCTCTCTGCCCCTCCCCCACTTGTGCGCGCGTACATGCGCACGCTCTCTCTCTTAAATAAGTGTATCTTTAAAAAAAAAAATTGCAACCAAAGAAATCCAGGTGAATTGATTAGGTGTTTCAGTAGTAGTCTGGAATGAGAGAAGGCTAAGCCAGGGACCATCAAGGACTTCCCATTATAGGTGCAAGGGCTGGACACTGGGGGCAGGACACCAGTCAGTGAAAGTACCGGAGTGTGAGAGCAAGAGCAGAATGAATTTAAAAAGGAGGGCATGGAAGGACTTCAATCTTAGAGAAATGTGGGAACCCGGACAGGAAAATGAGAGTCAGCAAACACATCAGGGATACCGTTGGTGGGAGAATTAGCAACTCTATTGCATCCACAAATGTCGGACATACAGTTAGCGGCAGTATCAATCACTCCAAACTCCTAATATACAAATACAGGAAAGGAGGTGTATATTCTTCTTAGCCGAATCCAGGTAAGAGTTCCTCAGGCTTGTTTTGGGACAAGGAGTAACTATCCCTCCTGAAACCTTGCTAACAATGGGTTTAAGAGAGTAAAACTAGAAAGCAAGGATCAAGAAGCCAGAAAAGGGCATACTCACAAGTTTTCAAACCACACGGGTTTCAGCCAAGGTCACAAGTCCAGGAAAATAAGAATGTAGATCAGATGACCAAGAAACCCAGCCAGACATGGGTTTTACACAAATAGATTTGGAACCGACCAGAGCTGGCTTTACAAGTTGAATCCTATTTGTACATAGAAGACATACTTCAAGATTTGAGAAGAGAGTAGGCAGCCTCTACAATAACGTTTCTGTAACATTTGGCTTCAGGACCCTTTTACATTCTTAAAAGATATTGAGAATCCCAAAGAGCTTTTGTTTATGCCAACTAGGTCTGTAATTACTCTATTGCAAACTAAAATGGAGAAATTTTTAAAAATCCTTATTTAAAATCAACAATAAAGCCATTACATTAACAAATTATATGCTTTATAAAAAGTATCTATACTTACCAAAACAATCAAAACTGAGTAAAGAGAGTCCTTGTTTACATTTTACAGTTTTCCTTAATGTCTCTCTTACTGGAAACAGCTGAATTTTCCTACCTGTTTCTGCATTCATTCTGTTTCAATGTCAGATTATGTAGCCTCTGGAAAACTCCACTTTTCACTCATGAGAAAATGAGAAGTAAAGAGGCAAATGGTATCTCAGTATTGTGAAAATTTTTTGGTATTGCAGACTCCCTGAAAGGGTCTTAGGGAACACCATGGGTCCCTGGACAATGCTTTAGGAGTCACTGTTCCACTGAAAGCAAGTTTGATCTCAGAGTTGGGAATGACTGATCCTGTAGAAGCAAGTTCCCTGAACCCACATTCAGCTACCACAGCATGGAACTTAATATTTTTGAAAGGATACAAAAGTCAACTCTCAAAATAATGTGTCAGGGAAAAGTACATTTGTGGACTGGCTATAAATGGCAGATAAATTTGCTAAAATAGAAGAGTATTTATAAGGACATTAATGGAAAATATCTATAAGAAAAGAATGTAGGAAATTAAAGGTGAGCTTTAAATAGGGATAATGGAAATTTAAGTAAACATGGACATGTGAGCAGAGCTTTATATTTTGGGGGGGGTACAGTTGAGCAGAAAGAAATTCTATTTTATTAAGCACCTTTTAGGCAAACCATGTTATAATGTGTCAAATGATTTGTACAAAGCTAGTGGACTTGAGACAGCATGTTTGATCAGTAATTTATTCTGGAGGAGGGAGTTTAAGAGAAGAAGGTTGCAAATCTAGGATTTATGTGACCACAGAGATGAGAGGGACCAAAACAAAAAAAAGCTAGACTTAAACCAAATTACATGATACCAATTCCATAAGTCTTAATTTTGATCTTTTAGAATCAGAGAAATGACAAGATTATAAGGGGATGTATAAGAGTTGCCAGTAAAGAATACTTTAATGTCTTTTGAGGTCTATCAATATTCCAGATAAAAGGGTTATTGTAAAAACGAATAGACCAGGTGGTGATGAATCCCTGACTTACTGTTTGTATCCAATACCATCACTGCACAGACAAACTCCTGATGGGTTTGATGCATCAGTTTGACCTGTGACAGCTGCATGAATGTTCAGCTTTTTTTTTGCTATCCTTTTGCTCTTTGGTGCTACCAAGGGAAGATTGAAAACTAAGGAGAAAATGAGAATGGAAGAGGCAAATAATATCTTTCTATAAAGATATTAATATTAATAGAGTCAATAGAGACAACTATTTGAACTTTCCAGGATTGGGAGAGGTGCTTCGCTGGGATAAAATCAGCAATCACAAAGATTTGTCAGTTTCTTAATAGGCAGAAGTCTACAAATAGAGAAAATACTGTAGGACCTTTTTGAGGCTTAATTCTCATAACATTTTAAAAAATATAGATTTAGATATTTTCTTGCAAATAGCATACTAGTGCCACATTGCATTGTATATTACACACACACACACACACACACACACAACCTCATTCATTTGGAGAGGATTAATCTAATAGGAATCTGACTTAGAGAACCTTGAAAAAAAAATCAAGAATTCTTTGACATAAGCTAACCTTACTGGCCACATGAGCTATAGGAATTCTGATTTGATGTTTCTGTGAACCTCTGTGAATTACATCACCAACTTTTATTATCACCAGAATAAAATGTTAAAAAGCTCCAATGGATATTTAAGAGGACATGAGCTTTGCCATGTTAAAATCAAATCCAAAAGACCAACTTTTCATTTAAGTCAAATACCAGCAATTTACTCATTTAAAAAATATATATATCATTTGAGTGTAGTTCACAATGTTCTATTAATTTAAGATGTACAACATTGTAATTTGATAAGTTT
The DNA here is from genome assembly GCF_029215605.1 of Mirounga angustirostris. Classification (NCBI taxonomy): domain Eukaryota; kingdom Metazoa; phylum Chordata; class Mammalia; order Carnivora; family Phocidae; genus Mirounga; species Mirounga angustirostris. The sequence continues at coordinate 49,403,108 of NW_026991709.1, read as the reverse complement.
ATACATTATGCTGTATTCAGCACAAGTGTAGCTACCATCTGTCACCATACAAGGCTATTACCATCAGTACCATTGACTATATTCCCTATGCTATTCCTTTTATTCCCATGGCTTATTCATTCCACACCTGGAAGCCTGTATCTCCCACTCTTCTTCACCCATTTGCCCATCCCTCAACTCCCATACCCTCTGGCAATCATGTTTGTATTCAGGTCTGATTCTGCTTTTTGTTTATGTATTCCTTTTTTATTTTATTTTTTTTTTAAGATTTTATTTATTTATTTGAGACAGAGAGAATGAGAGACAGAGAGCATGAGAGGGAGGAGGGTCAGAGGGAGAAGCAGACTCCCCGCCGAGCAGGGAGCCCGATGCGGGACTCGATCCCGGGACTCCAGGATCATGACCTGAGCCGAAGGCAGTCGCTTAACCAACTGAGCCACCCAGGTGCCCTATGTATTCCTTTTTTAAAAAAGATTCCACATATGAATAAATCATATGGCATTTGTCTTTCCCAGCCTGACTTACTTCATTAGATCAACACCCTCTAGGTCCATCCATGCTATTGCAAATGGCACAAATTCATCCTTTTTTATAGCTGCGTAGATTTCCTCTGTGTGTGTGTGTGTGTTCTTTATCCCTTAACCTATCAATGGACATGTAGGTCACTTCCATATCTTGGCTATTGTAAATAATGCTGCAAAGAACATAGGGTGCACATATCCTTTCCAATTAGTGTTTTCTTTGGATAAATACCCAGTAGTGGAATTATGTTATTAATTATATGTGGTATTTCTATTGTCAATTTTTTCAGGAGCCTCCACACTGTTTTCCACAATGGATCTTTTAAATATATTTTTAGGCCAAGGTAACTTTCCTCCTTTGGGTTTTACTTGTCCAATTTGCATTGTCTTTTTCAAGGAAGCCATTATTTTCATTTCAAACTTGAAATATGGCAGTATTTTAAAATTGACTTTATACTTTTTACAAAGGACATCTGTTTCCAATACAAACCAGAGCAAATAGCATGAAAATACTGTATGCATACTGCATTTGGAGAGGAAATAGTAAGCAGGTCCAAAGCTTATTATCAGTTTCTCAAGTAGTATATAAAACAACAACAAAAAAGAATCAAATGCTGTGTTTATATTTTTCTCATTTGATTAACAATTCAAAATTATTGTTGAAAATATTTTACTCAGCTTATGAAATTTTAGATATGTGATGTTTAAACTTTTTTGAGGTTTTATTCAGGATGCTATCTTGCTAATTTGTACTGGAAGAAACTTAAGAATAAGATGGAGCTAATTTCATGTATATAAATCTAGAATGAGATGGTCTTCAAAAAAAAAAAACTGTGGACACCTTCTTGAACATTTAAGCCACATGCTACTGGATTTTAACAAATGTTATTACTGTGGTAGATCTTGTATTAGAATGTTTTAGAATTACTAAATATCTATTTGTTTCTTAGTGTTCAACAAGCCTCAGTAGAGAATAATAGTCTAAGATAACCTACTGGGAGAATATAGTACATGAAGCAACTAGAAAACAATATAAGCTCGAGTCCAGTTTGAGACTGTGCAATATAGATGGGTTTAGGTGTTCAGAACAAAGAAAATCACAGCAGAGACAAATCAACTGGGTGAGATTTTATGGAATAAACAGATACAGTATATGTTAGACAAAAAGGAAAGACTGCATTTGGCTCAATTGAGGCAGCTAAGCAATAACAACTAATCTGATCAGAACATCGGTTGTTATCCACAAATAAGCTGGTCTCACTAAAAAGTACAGGGCGTGGAGTGATCAAGTAAGACTGAGTGAGAACCAAGGGATAAAGAACTTGAAACAGGAACAACCAAGTGAGGGTGATGTGCTTAAACTATCCCCCTGGAAGTAGTTTGAAAGTAGCAAGAGTTTGGTGGCAGTAAATATAATCATAAGCTTATTGACTTTTTTTTTTTTTAAGATTTTATTTATTTATTTGACACAGAGAGAGAGAGCACAAGCAGGGGGAGCAGCAGCCAGAGGGAGAAGCAGACTCCCCGCTGAGCAGGGAGCCCGATGCGGGACTCGATCCCAGAACCCTGGGATCATGACCTGAGCCGAAGGCAGATGTTTAACTGACTGAGCCACCCAGGTGCCCAAGCTTATTGAAGTTCTATCAATGAAATGTTATAAAGTCTAAGTTGATATTAAGAATATAAAGGAAGAAACACATATGAAAGACTATAAAGGGAGAACCTATAGATAATTTACTGCATATAGGAAATAAAACTGTCTTCCCAACAGTACAGTAACTTTTGAACATGCCTATATTATATGAATCATTTCCATCTTCCTTTTCACTTGGTTTACCAATTTAAGAGCAGTTGCATATGTAAAGGACAGAGAATACAGATATTAAAGTTTTTTTCCCTTTTAATTGTTATTTCTCCATACCCAGACCATTCAAATGGAAATCAAAAGTGTTTTCAAAAAGTCAAGTATACATATTGTAAGAAATACTTAAGTTTAAGGTTTTTATTATGTTGTTCCTGTAAAAATAATTCCTAAACTATACCAAACATGATTCGTTCAAATTATTTTATTTAGATTCCTATGTAACAGAAAAATTAATAGGACATCTTGAATTTTGCAACAAAATGCCAGTGAAATGAATACTCATAACATATTTAATTCAGTGGGAGAAAATTCTTCTGTGTAGAGCTAAACAGACTCTCAGTTGTGTCTAAGACTATGAAGAAAAACAAGAAAAGGCTGTGTCTAATTTTATCAAATACAATCCTCTATTTAAAATGAAATCCTTAACTTAAATGCTATAACCCATTTCCTCACAACATTCCAAACAGATGCTACAATTGATGGACAGAAAACTTTTAAAGAAACAGGACAATGTTTCCAACAGGTAATTGGTTTACTTCAGCAGTGAAAAACTATCATTGACTTTACTGGAATTTCAATTTGCTTTTCAGCCATTGTAATTTTAAGTAATTAATTTTCCAATATAGTTTTGGAAAATAACTCTTCGACCAATAAAGAGAAATAGGTAAAATCATCCTTTAATGAGGATATTGCTTTATTCTGACATGCCCTCTGGAAGCATATATCATCCTATGGAAGAGTCCTTTCTGTTTCTGATTTAAGAGGCCAGCTTTATGATCTGAAAAACTCAAGCCCAAAACAATGATTCTGATGAAAATAGGGCTTGAAACTATAAGGAAAAAAATTACATACACTTCTACTTGAGGGTTATGATTATAGCTATAGCCAAAAATAGTTACCCTGAAACATCAATAAATGTAAGCACTAAGCCATGTGTTCAGGGTCTGAAAGAAATCAACAAGTACCCAATGATGGCCTTGTGGAGACATAGGATCATTCTTCTTCCTGTAAGTAGACAGTACAGTTTCTGTATCTATTAATATATAGAACTTCAAAAGGAGATAAATCTGTGGCTGTGTTGAAAATGGGGACAATGAGACATTTATAAATTGATATACTTAATGTCTAGCATGAAAGGTACAGGATAGAGATCAAAAGAGAATTAGAAGTCAGCTTGGTTTCTCTGTGGCTTTGTTGTATAAATTTCAGCAAGTTACATTACTTGGACTTTATTTTTCTTATCTCCAAATAGGGATAATGATAATAATAAAATACACTGTTATTATAAGGATTGAATATGAATATTTCTTAAGGCTCTCAGAACAGACTTACTTCCAGGCACTTACTAGTGACAATGGCAATGACTGAAATTATTATTTACTTGTTAATATACCTGACATAGCTAGGCTTTGTTAATTGAAGTAGAACAAGATTTACTGAAGATTCAAATCTGAAACTAGACCTGCCTAAAGTACGAAAAGAATGGAGGGGATGAACTCAAGGACAAATGGAAGTAAATTCCCGTTTTACAGTTAGAATTTAGCATCTGGTGAGCAAAGTCACAGATGAATAGGGATTTTCTAATTCCACAATATTCATTCAGGGAGTGGAGTCTCTAGGCAAGTAGAGGCAAATTAAGAGGGAATACAGGTATTGGCCATAGTTTTGACTAGGGCTTAATCCTAAAGCCAGTAAATAAACCTTAAAATCCACAGAGTCCAAAGTATCCTCCAAATTCTCACAACACAGTACTACTTTGTAGAACTGCAGATCATCTCCCAATATAGCAAGTTCGATGCATTCGATCTCTCCTCTTCATTTGAACACATGATGAAGCAGTTCAATGGAACATGAGCCAATGTTGTAATGGATATATAAAATTAAAATCCAACTGTGTGGTTAAGAGTATAAGGAACACATGGAAATTAAATCTACCTAGGAAGTAACAAATTCCTAGCTTTCCTCTCACATCTAAGTCATATACATATGTGTAAATTGATAACTTTTGAAAGGTTTTCTCTCTCTCCATATAAATATACACATATGACATTATATGCCTTATACTTTTATAGTCAAACTTGCAAAGGAAATTAAGGAATTAAAGGTTTTTACTTTAATAAAAGGACTTTAGCTTCTTGCTTGCATAGGTAAAACTATAGTACCCTCAAGTACTCATTTCCATAACCAGCTTAGAGTCTATTTTTCTTCATTTTAACTGCTTGGTTATGCTTCAGTTGGTTGATTCCCCTTTCCCTTCATATTATGACCCCAGGAATTTTCAAATCCATTTAAATATAACATTCCACTTCCTCCTCAAATTCATCAGAGTAGCTGAACACTGCTGGAGTAAAACACATGGCCAAGTTGAACACACCAGCCACGGACACACACAGCTCAGGTCTCCCTTCAGAACTTGCTGCAGTGAGCCCTGTTGACTGAAAGCCTCCATCAGCAGCACGTACAGATTCTGTACAGTGCTCGTGCCAAAGCTGAGCTCCCCCTAGGCTGCTCTCAGCCAATAACTGGGTTTGACAAGATTACTAGAGCAGAACTATCTCTGCTCAATATGGGATTCTCTTAACAGTCAATTCTGCTGGGGGAACCTCACGTTGACCTGGCCAAGACATTCTCAGACCTGCACTGCACAGTCTGAAGTGCTTAACCGAGTTTTCCTGGCTTTCATTTCACAGCCATCAGACCTACATCACAGTCTGAAAACTCTTCTCCACCATGCCTAACTCTCCTCACTACCTTTCACAGGTATGTCCCCCTAAAACTCTTGCAGGTCTAATGCCAACCTGGCATCTTCTTCTTGAAGGACCTGAATTGATTCGCTAACTCTTAAGCCCTGACCATAAATCTTAGGCAAAATCCGTTCTTTCTTTCAATCCCATTGTATTTCCTTAGTCAAATCAGTCATCCACCCTTCTAGACAAATAGTAGATCTATTTTCCTCTCTCCTCAAATTAACAAAAAATCTTCCCTCACCATCCCACCTGTCCACCTCTAGGGCATTCCTTCTTTTCAGGTGTTCACCTTTTAAATAGCTCACTGACAAAACAGAAGCATTCAGCAGCCCCTAATCTGCCATTCACCAACCCACATACTTTTATTCTTATATACTCTGCTTTCTCTCCTGCTGTTGCTTTGTATTAGTATTCCTACCCTCATCCCTCCAGTTATGCAGTGGCTTTCATCCTATCTCACTTACTCATGATACTGTTCTCTTGACTTTCTGCATTATCAGTTGTTTCTCTCTTGAACAATTTTTATCATAATCAAATATGCTATATTAATATGAATTAAAAGATCCTCTTTAGCCATCCAGTTCGTCTCAAGCCACCATCTGTACTCACATTCCATCTCTCCATTGCTCCTATTCTGTCTTGAACCCACACTAACTTATATCACTAGGACAATGTAATTTGTATCATTTACTCTTGGCTATATCACCAGGAGCATCCACCTTAATGAATATATCAATCAATTCTCAAACTCCGCCTAATGCAAACAATCATCAACATTTGACAATGCTGGCCACTTCCTCCTTGAAAGATGTTCTTCATATTGACTATGGACACCACTTTCTCTTGATTCTTTTACTTCATGAACTACTTTAATCCTCCTCTGCAGGTATCTACTCATCTTCCAGGCTTGTAACAATTAGCTATGGCTTTGTTCTTGTGATTTTTTTCTAACTATACATTCTGATATCTTCCATTCCCATAGCTTTAAATATCATCTTTAACTTGTTTACTCCCAAGTTTATCTTCAGACTTGTATAACCAACTGTTGACTCAGCATCTCCACTTAGTCATCAAATATGTATCCAAACACATCCAAACATAAATTCTTGATTCTCCCCAAGCATGCTTCTTTCCCAGCTTTCCTATTTAGATTAATATCAACACCGCTCTTCCAGTTAGTCATAGCAGAAATCTTAAAGTACCATCCAAAAAGAAGATGTTATTTGTTCTATCCTGTTCCCATTGGCCCTGATGTCAAAATATACCCAGCCCAAATCTTACCATTTCCACTCATTGCTACTATTCTGATCTTCACCATCATTCTTTTTTCCTGGATTATTTTAATATATTCCTACTATTCTCTCTGCTTCCACCCTTGCCCTTTAAACCTATTCTTTGCTCTGACTTTTTAAACGTACATAAGATCATATCACTCCTCTTTCCAAAACCCTTCAGATTCCTTCTCACTCAGAAGAAAATGTAAAAGGTATTAACAGAAACTACAAATCTCTAAAATATCAGTTTTCTGTTCTTACTCTACCTCTCTGGTGTCCTCTGTTAGCCAACACTCTACCTTGTGTGCTCTATATCAGCCGTGTTGACCTCCTTGCCCTTCTTCCATCACTTCCCACCTCTGGTACATGGAAATCTGTTTGGAAGGAATTTCCTCCAGGTATCTGTGTAATTTACATCCCTATTTCTTTCACTTCTCTGTTCAAATGACCCCCTACCAGAGAGTCCTTTCTTGAAAACAACATATAAACTAGTTCAAATCCTACTCTGTCGCTATTTCTCCTAGATGGTCTTCATAGTATTTAGCAAAAGTTGACAATCTCTATACTCTAATATACACATACTTGCCATACACAAGTACAAGTTCCTTTATAGAACTAATTTTGTACTATTCTGTACTCTATATTTTGAACTATGTTGATGGTATATAGAGCAATGAAGGTTTACTGAAGGAGTAAATGCATAAAATGAATAATGGGATGAGCACAAAGGAGGCAGCAGGGAGATCTACTTATCAGAATACAGCAAGTAAGATAGCCTGCCTAATGGGATCAGATTAATTAATCTAACCTGCTTATTCTAATTAATGTAAATAGATAGAAACTTGATTGTAACTAGCAGTTAAGATTTTTACAGTCAGGTTATGAAAAAGTTAATTGTGTGGAAAAGTGTTAAGTTAGCTGGTTGGAGACTACTATTCTTAGAAGCCCTACTTTCAAGATTGGCATTTGGCTGGTAAGAGTGTTCCTACCATTCCCTAAATGACCGGGTGGTGGTATGGGTCTAGACTGTTTGTGTAGAGAATGTGCTTTATACTGTATCTGCTTTCCTTCTGGGAGTCTGGAATTTTGGTATGTGCTAGGCAGAGGGTGCCTATGTAACCAGCTCCCAGTAAACACCTTGGCCATTTGTCTCTCAGCAGCTTCCTCAAACAAAACAAAACAAACAAACCTAGTAAACATTGCATGCATGCTATAGCCTTTTCATTTCTGGGGAGTAGTGTGCTCCATGTGATACTTCATGAGAGGGAGAGACAATAAGGAAGCCTGCAGAAGGATTCCTCCATGTCTCCTTACCTCTTTTCCCATTATGATTCGGTTGTATAACCTTACCACTTCTAGGTAATAGAATATAGTTTTAATCCTAAGATTTTAGTCTTAGGAGTCATTCTAGGAAATCTCCTAACATGGGGATGGCACTGGGGACCCCAAAACGCAATAATAAAATGCCTCCACGGTCACAAAATACTCCACTCAGTCAGATTTTAAGCCACCAATTCTTAAACAACCAGGTCTGAAAACTCCTGAAAAACTGGCTCACAAAGCGAGCAAGATTTGGCTCCAGTGTACCACAGGACAACCAAAGCCAATACAATGTAAATGCAACCTCAAGTCTAGACCTGGCAAAGAAAGCCCTATTCCTCATGTTGCTATGACTGCTGAAAACCTAATATTGTCTCATGCACAAAGAGTGCTGAAAGAGCCACAGAGATATCTAACATTCAGAAAAAATTGGTAAATGACACTTTGCAGAAGCCTTTACTTAAATTTGAACCAAATATTTCATGTTCTCTTCTAGTTCTTCAGTTTTATTGACAACCTTAAAGACAATACTTATATACTATTCTAATTGTTCAAATAAAGACAAGAAGCATTACACATGGTAGAGAAATGATATAGCAGTTGAATTTGTAGTCAACTGCTAAAATTTATTAATGACATGAAAACTTAAGCTACCCACTTGAGATCTCATCAGGAAAGTTAATATAAAAGGTACAATAAATACTTTCAATTTTTGTTGAAGAAAATGGAGAGCTATACAAAAAAGCAGGGCTTGTTCTCTCCTTCAGTCACTGCTAAATCCACAGTTCTTTAATCCAATCCAGCACTTGTCATATAATAGTCACTCAATTAACTTTTATTGAATTAATGAACATCTAGTTCAAAAGTAAAGGTCACATGGTAAAACTGATTTTACACTATTTCTTCATCCAATTAGTGACAATGACAATATAAGAAGATAATGTCATGCCCTAGCTGATTTATGATAAACAGCTTTTATATATATATTTTGCAGTGTCACTCTGCTTCTAGCTTTTTTGACCCAACTGGATAAATACATAACACTTATCTATTACTCATAACAGCTTTGAAAAAATATTTTCTGAGTGCATTAGACTATTACCCTATTCGTTGGAAGTCAAGAGTGCACTAATATCTTTTATATACACTGTACTTTGAAGTAGTTTTCACACTGATTAAGTAAAATGTGATAATGGCAAGAGTGAGGAAATGAAACTTAATGGAAATGATGTAATACATTAGAATTAAGAATTCTGAGGTACCAAAATTAATTGCTTGATCATCTAAGGAAGCACTGTACGATTTTGCAGTGCTCCAAAGATAAATAAAATTTCCAAAATTTTAAATGAATAGGTAATAAAATAAGCTTTCCTACTGTGAGATTGGATTAAAACAGTCATTTTATAATTTCTGATATTTCTGTGCATATATGAACATCCATTTAATCTGTTACTCTACTAGTAAAAAACTAAATAAATAGCATTGCAAAGCCTGCAGCTTAATAATGACATACTAGAGGCATCACATTTACAATATGTTACATGCATACCTTGCTCACAGAAAGATTCTGCTCTGGCCTTTTTAAAGAAGAACCAAGTTTTCAAAGGGGGATGGCAACACAAATGGTAATGGAAGTAATAATCTCAGTAACCCAACACAAGCGTGAGCAACTTTTTTTTGTTATATGGAGCAGGCACCAGATTTAGTAGTTACCACTTGATCCAAAACTTTTCCCCAGAAAGGTTTGAGTTCCAGTTACTATACAGAAAGGGAGAAAAAGCATTGCTCTCACTCAGACAACAAGAAAAAGAAAAACAATCTACAAAGCTATACTTTGTTTTGAGCTAATAAGATAGCTGAGGTCACAACAGAAACAAATAGGCTAAAACCTAAGGAAAGGTAGGCACCTTAAAGGAAATGTGAGTGGTGGCTTGCTAGGGCAGGACAGAAGACGAAAACTGGGCCATCCTATAAGCCAGTAAGAAAATTTCTGATAAAGCTTATAAACAAATTGCTAAAGACCAAGTGTGGGATAGTTTGAGTCTACAGAATTCCCCAAAGCCACAGACACCAGGGATTTTATACTCAATCTTGGACTTTTCCATGTATGTCACCACAAGGTAAAAAGAACAATTTTGGGCAGAGTGAAAGACTACAAAAGGCCTCCTTTATGGTGTAAACCTGAACAAGAAAAACAGCGACACAGCATGAAAGCACAAAGTTCCACCTGGAAACTTGTCTTCTACAGAAAAAAAAAAAAAATCTTGAGCCATGAGCATGGGGGTGGGGGGAGAGGGGGAAACAAACACAGTTGCCGCTCTGGCAAAAATAAAGAAAAAAACCCAAAAAACAAAAAACTTATTTCTAACCTTGGAAGGCAGATTGGAGGCTCTCCAGACCCTGGCTATTAGAGGTATCCTACATCTGGCAGGAGCATCTGACAAGATCATAGAGAAAGCCCCATCCCCCAAAACAGACTAAGAGATTGAACCAGAACAACAGAGAATGCCCTTCTGTCCCTACCAACAGGCTACTCTGCACTCCTAGTAAGCTGCTGCTGTCTATTCCTGCGGTAAGGGCATGAGGAGAGACCTATTCTGATGTAGAAACACACAGGCGATGTCTGAACTTAATAACAGGACAGGAACATTGAGAAAAAACCCTCTGTCGATCTAACTTGTACTAATGTACAAGGTAACACTAAAGGAATTTGATTAGAGAAAAGACTAAGGATAACTACAACTGCAATGAAATTCACAGCTCAATTTTTATGCAAGCCAAAAGACAACTGAATGGCATTCTTCAAGTTCTGAAAGAAAACCTTCAACCCAAGAAATCTGTAACAATTGAAAATATTTTTCAAAAAGGAAAGGTAAATAACTTTTGCAGACAAAAACAGAGAATTCGATACCATTTACTACAACACATTTAAAGGAAATCCTGCAGGTAAAGGAAATACGATACAAAACTTACCTGTAGCTCAAGTCATCTGCAAAAAGGGAAAACACGAGACTGAAATAAAAAGCCATCCGTGGCCATTAATATAAAGGGATTCACACATTTTTGTGTCTTACCTCTAGGAGCTGGACCAGGTTCTCAGAGTGAAGAGTGGAGAAAAATCTTCTGTGCTTCTCACAGGGGGAGAGAAATAGGAATCTTTTGAAATACACCAGAGCACCGTGTTCTTTAAAATGTCAGCCATCAGGTGAAACTATTTCACTAGAACCTAACCTGCTGGGGTTAATCAGAACTTTATTGACCTGGGGGAAAAGAAAACTCAACTCCTGCCCCCTCTAGGTTTTCATGTAGAGGAAGGGATATACCCAACTCCAGCCCACTCTACTCATCCTGTCCCAGTGAAGGGAGGCAAAAAACTGAGAAGCATGTGGGAAGTTCACAATTCAGGCTCACTAAAAGACTGAGACCTACTTTTAAGACTATGAAACACTTTCCTCCACCCACACCTTGCCACAAAAGCCCTAATTACAGTTCTCTTTACTCAGTGCATCATGTTCAGCTGTTAAGAAAAAATTACAAGACATACGAAAAGTCAAACACCAAAGTTTGAGGAGAAATAGCAAGCATCAGAACCAGACTAAGCTATGGCAGGGATGTGGGAATTATCAGACTAGCAATTTAAAACAATGTGAATAAAAAATAATAATAAAATAAAACAATGTGAATAAGTTGGCTCCAGTGGATAAAGTACAATAAAGAAGAACACAGGGACAAGGTAAGCAGAGGGATGGAAATTCTAACAAAGACCCAAAAAGAAATGCTAGAGATAAACTAACCAAACCAAACAAAAATACTGCAAGAGAGATTAAGAATGCCTTTGATGGGATTATTGGTAGAGTGGATACAGCTGAGGAAAGATTTCCCGAGTTTGAGGGTATTTTAATAGACAACACCAAAACTGAAAACTACGTGGAGTAGGAATGTCTTTGAGGAAAAGCTTTTCATTATGGATTAAATTTCCTTCAAAGAATAGGATTTTTAAAAATCTTCTCTTCCTGGGCGCCTGGGTGGCTCAGTCGTTAAGCGTCTGCCTACGGCTCAGGTCATGATCCCAGGGTCCTGGGATCGAGTCCCACATCGGGCTCCCTGCTCGGCAGGAAGCCTGCTTCTCCCTCTCCCACTCTCCCTGCTTGTGTTCCTGCTCTCACTATCTCTCTCTGTCAAATAAATAAATAAAATCTTTAAAAAAAAATTTCTCTTCCTTATGATATTAATTCTGCTAAGTTGTACTTCTCTAGGAATTGTCCCTTTCATCTAAATTTTTAAAATTTATTCATGTAAACTTGCTTATAATATTCTTGTATTCTATTTGCAATGACTATTGGTCAGTATAAATGTCTTCTTCGACATTCCTTACACTGATATTTTGTATTTCTGCTACATTTTAATAAGTCTTGCCGTTGGTTAATTAGGTTTCATAGAGAACCAATTTTTGGCTTTTAGTTTTCTCTATTGAATGTTTGTTTTCCAATTAATTAATTTCTTCTCAGGTGTTTATATTTTCTTTTACCACTTTAATTTGCTATTGTTTCTTTTTGGTTTTAAATAGATATTTTTTTTAGAGCAGTTTTAGGTCTGCAGCAAAATTTAACATAAAATAGAGACCCCACACCCACTGCCTCCAGCACTATCAACATCCTGTACCAGAGTGTTACATGTGCTACATTTAACCTAATTAACACATCATCACCCAAATTTCACAGTTTACATTTTGGTTTACTCTTGGTGTTGTACACTCTATGGCTTTTGATAAATGTATAATGACATGTATCTACAATGATTGTGTCACATAGAATAATTTTACTTTCCTTGGGTGCCTGGGTGGCTCAGTTGGTTAAGCGACTGCCTTCAGCTCAGGTCATGATCCTGGAGTCCCTGGATTGAGTCCCGCATCGGGCTCTCTGCTCGGCGGGGAGTCTGCTTCTCCCTCTGACCCTCCCCCCTCTCGTGTGCTCTCTTTCATTCTCTCTCTCAAATAAATAAATAAAATCTTTAAAAAAAAAAAAAATAAAAAATAAATAAAAAAAAGAATAATTCTACTTTCCTAAAAATCCTCTGTGCTTTGCCTATTTATCCCTTCTTCTGCCTAATCCCTGGAAACCACTAATCTTTTTACCTTCACCATAGTTTGGCCTTTTCCAGAATGTCATATAGAATCATACAGTATGTGGCCGTTTTAGCTTGCTTCTTCACTTAGTAATATATATTTAAAGTACCTCTGTGTTTTGGGGATGATTTGATAGCTCATTTCCTTGTAGTGCTGAATCATACTCTTGGATTATAGGTATTGACTGGATGTATCAGAGTTTATTTACCCATTCACTTACTGAAGGTTATCATGGTTGCTTTCAAGTTTTGACCATGATGAATAATGTTGCTATAAACATCCTTGTACAGGTTTTTGTGTGGACATGTTTTCAACTCCTTTGGGTAAATACCAGGGAGCATTACTGCTGGATCATATTGTAAGAATATATTTAGTTTTGTAAGAAACCACCAAACTGGGCGCCTGGGTGGCTCAGTTGGTTAAGCGACTGCCTTCGGCTCAGGTCATGATCCTGGAGTCCCGGGATCGAGTCCCGCATCGGGCTCCTTGCTCAGCGAGGAGTCTGCTTCTCCCTCTGACCCTCCCCCCCGCTCATGCTCTCTCTCTCTCTCATTCTCTCTCTCTCAAATAAATAAAATAAAATCTTTAAAAAAAAAAAAAAGAAACCACCAAACTATCTTTCAAATTTGGCTATGCCATTTGCATTTCCACCAGCAATTGAAGAGAGTTCCTTTTCTACATCTTTACCAGCATTTGGGGTTTTCAGTGTTCTGCTTTTGGCCATTCTAATAGGTGTGTAATGGTATCAGTGTTTTAATTTGCATTTCTCTGATGACATAAGATGTGTAGCATTTTTCATATGCTTATTTAGAATCTGTATATCTTTTTCAGTGAGATGTCTGTTAAAGTCTTTTGCTTAATTTTAATTGAGTTGATCATTTTCTTATTGTTAAGATTTTTTTCTTGTTAAGTTTTAAGAGTTCTTTGTATATTCTGAATAATAGTCTTTTATAAGATATGTCTTTTGAAAATATCTTCTCCCAGTGATGAGTCTTTTCATTCTCTCAACAATATTTTTCACAGAACAGAAATTTTTAATTTTAATGAAGTCCAGCTTATCAATTCTTCCTTCCTGGATCTTGCCTTTGGTGTTGTATCTCAAAAGTCATCACCAAATCCAAAGTCACATAGACTTTCTCCTATGTCATCTTCTAGTTTTATGGTTTTTCCTTTTCATTTATGCCTGTAATTAATTTTGAGTTAATTTTTATGAAAGGTGTAAGATCTATGTCTATATTTTTTTTTTTGCATGTAGATGTCTAATTATTTCAGAATCTTTTGAAAAGATTTTCTTTTCTCTGTTGTATTGCTTTTGCTCCTTTGTCAAAGATCAGGTGACTATATTTATGGAGGTCTGTTTCTGGACTCTCTGTTCTGTTTCATTAATCTATTCATGTATTCTTTTGCTAATATTAGACTGCCCTGATTGCTGTGCCTTTATAGTACGTCTTGAAGTTAAGTAGTAATTAAGTTAGTAGTTAAGTTAGTAGTACTTCAACTTTGTTCTTCTCTTTCAATACTGAGTTGGCTATTCTGGGTCCTCTACCTCTCCATCTAAACTTTAGAATCAGTTTGTCAATATCGAAAAAGTAACTTGCTAGGATTTTATTGGAATTGCAATAAATTATAGATTGAGTTGGGAAGAACTGGCATCTTAATATTGAGTCTTTCTATCCATGAACATGGAATACGTCTTCATTAATTTTGTTCTCTGATTTCAACACATTTTTAAAAAATAAATGACACCAGCCTAAATAAAGCAGAAAATGTGTGTAAGCACAGTGGAAAATCAGATTGAATAATATAAAATAGGGGCAAATTTTGGAGAACTCAAATACAGGCACATGAGCTGGGAATTGGAACTTGAGATAGGCTTCCTCAGCCTTTGACTTCTTATTTTCTAAAGTTAACTTAGTGCCAAGTGTTATATACTTGTACTTTTCTATTACTTATAAATTTCCAAAAAAAGCTACTTCATCAGGTACAAGTTATAAAGAACACATCTTTTTTTTTCTCTGAACTTGATCCATATTCTACAATCAAGAGCTATTTCTTGAAGCCTGAACAATTTTGTCAATTTGTCAATTTGTCAATTTTGACAATTTCTTCTGTCTTTTAAGAGCTTAGCATTCTCACACAATTCACAATGCTCACCATAGCACATACCCTCCCCAATGTCTATCACCCAGCCGCCCCATCCCTCTCACCCCCCACCACTCCAGCAACCCTCAGTTTGTTTCCTGAGTTTAAGAATTCCTCATATCAGTGAGGTCATATGATACATGTCTTTCTCTGATTGACTTATTTCACTCAGCATAACACTCTCCAGTTCCATCCACGTCATTGCAAATGGCAAGATTTCATTCCTTTTGAGGGCTGCATAATATTCCATTGTATATATATACCACTTCTTCTTTATCCATTCATATGTCGGTGGACATCTTGGCTCTTTCCACAGTTTGGCTATTGTGGACATTGCTGCTATAAACATCAGGGTGCACGTACCCCTTCAGATCCTTACATTTGTATCTTTGGGGTAAATACCCAGTAGTGCAATTGTTGGATCATATGGTAGCTCTATTTTCAACTTTTTGAAGAACCTCCATACTGTTTTCCAGAGTGGCTGCACCAGTTTGCATTCCCACCAACAGTGTAGGAGTGTTCCCCTTTCTCATCTGTCATTTCCTCACTTGTTAATTTTAGCCATTCTGTGAATTGTGCAAAATTGTTGAATCACAGATCTGTACCTCTGAAACAAATAATACATTATATGTTAAAAGAGGAAGAAGAAGAAGAAGAAGAAGAAGAAGAAGAAGAAGAAGAAGGAGAAGGAGAAGGAGAAGGAGAAGGAGAAGGAGAAGGAGAAGGAGAAGGAGAAGGAGAAGGAGAAGGAGAAGGAGAAGGAGAAGGAGAAGGAGAAGGAGAAGGAGAAGAAGATAGCAGGAAGGGAAGAATGAAGGGGGGAATCAGAGGGGGAGATGAACCATGAGAGACGATGGCCTCTGAAAAACAAACAGAGTTCTAGAGGGGAGGGGGGTGGGAGGATGGGTTAGCCTGGTGATGGGTATTAAAGAGGGCACGTACTGCATGGAGCACTGGGTGTTATATGCAAATAATGAATCATGGAACACTACATCAAAAACTAATGAGGTAATGTATTGTGATTAACATAACATGATAAAAAAAAAAAAGAGCTTAGCATTCTCCACACAGTAGGTACATAACAAATATCTCCTAAAATTAAATATAAATCTGTCCAGAAGAGAAAAGTTTATGAGTATGCTATTTGGTTTATCATGTTCCAGAATTTGCACAGAGTTATTGTCAGAACTAATAGCGACTGCATTTTTATTTCTTTCTTATGTATTTGCCTTTGTTGAAACTTATGTAGGGTTGAAATTCAATGATGTACCCTCAGCCTTCCCTGTGTCAACATAAGTAGAAGACTGGATGAAATCCAATGAGCTTAATCACACTTGATACTAAAACACAGAACATCCTATGCTTAGAATGTCAAATTACAGGTCAAAGATAAAATCATTTGCTGGTATGAAAAGTAAGAAACATTTAAGCTCTGAGCAATTTCTCAAAGATGCTCACAGTTGTTCTACTTAACATGGTGTCTCAATCACAGTGCAGCAAGCTCTACTTGGCAGGGATGGAAATAGGACATTATTAAAATGATATCTGCTTGATTCAATGGTGGGATAGGAAATACTACCTCATCGTTTTTCATTTCATTTTACCATTAACATATCCATATAAATGTAATTGAGAAAAGAACTCTAGAGCCCTCATCAGATGCTAGCAACCACAATGTAAAGAAATAATAATCATAAAATAGATTGGACTAAATTAAGAAATAAAATCAGTAGATGATGCACAACTAGCCTTTGAAATCAAAATAAACCTTGTGGGGCATTTGAGTGGCTTAGGCCATTAAGCCTCTGACTCTTGATTTTGGCTCAGGTCATGATCTCAGGGTCTGAGGCTGAGCCCCACATTGGTCTCCACATGGAGCCTGCTTAAGATTCTTTGTCCCTCTGCTTCTTCCCCGTCCCATCTGCCCCCCAACATTGCACATGTATGTGCGCTCACTCTCTCTCAATAAAAATAAATAAATAAAAATAAGTCTTATAGAGAAAGGTGTATTAGAACATTGTCAGGTTGCACCTAACAAAAGGAGAACTGCTTCATTCTAGTCCCAAAATGGAAAACCCTTCACTATTAAAAAACAAAAACAAAGCAAAACCAAACCAAAACAAAACAGACAAAAACTCTCTAGCAGTAGAAATCTTCTAGACCTCCGTTTTTCAACAATTTGAGGTTTCAGAATTGAGGATATTGAGGTTATTCACACACACACACACACACACACACACACACACACACGTAAATGAATTGAGGTGACTGGCAAAATAAAAAATTAGTAAGTGCTAAATATAAATTAAAATGTTATAATTAATGGAGGGAAGAGAGTACACATATGGTATTCACAGAATCCTTTCCTATATTAAAGTTAAGCCACAATTTTGACTCTAGTTACCTAGTGACCAAAGCTAAAAGGGACTAAACATCCATTAACATAATCTGTGGAGTATTTGAAAATACACAATAGCTTCTCAGTGGAAGCAAATTCCTCCTGGCATTTCGATCTGGGAAGTTCTTTCTGTTTTTGTTTTTGTTTTCTGTTTGTAAAGTAAGGAGTTATATGGGTAACAAGAAATAATGTCATGGATATTGTCCTTACCAGTGTCCCTACAGTAAATTTAGCAATGAATTTTAATGCCAGGTCATCAAACAAAGTTGGAAGCCATGGTATTTCACAATAATGACAGTAATTTAATAGCCAAGACATTCAAAATCATTGCCTTTATTTCATCTTAAAAATTCCTTTTACATCAGAAAAAAAAAAAAGTCTTTAAGAGCAAGCCAGTTGCCAAGTGCCACTTAACTTGTGAGTGATTAAATTAGAATCAGAAGGTGAGCAGTCTGACACCAATAACCCATTTTTTATATGGAACACTTTGCCTCACCAAAGATAATTCTATAAAATGTAAAGAGAAAAGGGTCCATAGGGTTCCAGTATTGCAGTTCCAGTTTTCTGCAGTTCTGGTTTCATCTACTAATAAAACTGAATATTTAAAATATTGCAGTGGGTAAATTAAATGTCTTTCAAATGGTGCTCCATAAGGCTTTGGCCTCTCAGTTTGTTGACCTTGTATCTCCCCCATCATTCACTTCTATGAGCACACCCTCAATCTTGAGATCACAAGAAAACAAACCTCCCATCAATTCTTGAGAGCATATACTTTAAAATAGCATTCCATACTTTTCTCACTTGTTCAAATACCTTCACAATCCTTGTACTTGTCAGTGTTGTAAATATATTGAAATTATCACTTTCTAACTGTCCGTCAATACTATCTGTTCTTATCTGACCTCAATTTTCATTTTCTATCCTGATAATTACTTTTTTGTATAGGCCCACATTTTTCTTGTCTCTTTCTAGCACTACTTTCCAATAAACCCCAAATCTTCATGAAACCAACAGGTTAAATACTCTCTTTTATTTTGTGGCATAAAACAAAGTGAAAATTATTTTTCATATGACAATCAGTACAGTTCTTCATAATAGGGTACCTCTCTTTTGTGTGTCTTCCCTTGAGGAAGTTACGCAAGGATGCCAAAGAATTTCACCCCCCTTTTTTTTTTAAAGATTTTATTTATTTATTTGAGACAGAATGAGAGAGAGAGAGAGCACATGAGAGGGGGGAGGGTCAGAGGGAGAAGCAGACTCCCTGCCGAGCAGGGAGCCCGATGTGGGACTCGATCCCGGGACTCCAGGATCATGACCTGAGCCGAAGGCAGTCGCTGAACCGACTGAGCCACCCAGGCGCCCAGAATTTCACCCTTTGATGTTGCCACCTTCAGCAGATGGTTTCCACAGTTGCCATAGAAGAGAAAGAAGGGAGAAAGGAATGAAAAAGAAAAAAGTCGGTGTTATGCCTAAAAACTACCCCGTATTTCTAGAATTCCACACACACATGCACACACCCAGACTTCTAATCTCCATTTAAATGGCACCTATTCAGAGAAGTCTTCCTGGCTATTATATCAAAGATAATGGGCTTACCCATCTGTCTCCATATTCCTTACTCACTTCATCCAGAAAAGGGTCCTTAAAAATAGCAGGCAAGGCATGAGGAGAAAAAAAAAAAAAAAAATACCATTACATGGAAAGCAAGAGAAGAAAGTTCTTTAAGAAAGAAAAAACAAATTAACTCTGTAAAATATATTAGAAAGATTGAGGAAAACACAACCGTCCCATGGTCCTTCCTGTACCACCAAGGCTAAAAGGGCTTTACTCACATTCCTTTGTGGCTAAGTTATTGGATACAATCTAGTGTTTGCTGCTGAGATATATGCAAGATCTGAAAGGCAGGGACAGAAATAGAAGTCATCTTTTACAGTTCCTAAACAGGTTCTAAAAAACATGTGCCTTTGTAAGCTCCATGTGCTGATACCTAGTTACCAATGTCATGAACAAAAAGTAACTATGCGGGTAGCAACATTGATAACAGGAGTAGCTTCTTAACATCTAGACTGCAACTAAAATAATTTGGTCTTTAAATCAAGGGTTTAGTGATTTTTTTTTTTTAACTTTCCTTAACTAAATACTTCTGATGATATGTAACCACCATATTACCTGAATTAAACCCCTCTCTGTTTAAAATACCTAGAACTTTGCCTGAGAGAGTATTAGGTAACTGGAGATGTTGCAGGAAAACGACTCAGAATTGATTTATCTGACTTGGTTGTTTTGAAGGTTGGAAAATGGCATGCTATTAGTCCACAGACACATGCCAAAATACTTACATAAATTATTATCCTGTAATTCCCTGGAACAAAATGCTCATTGAAGGCAACCTCTGGCAGAACAGCTGGCTGCTGGAACATACTGTTTCGATGAGACGGAGTAATACAAACTGTGGAGTAGGCTAGCTATTCTGATAGCACTGGAGATTTTATTTTTAAAAAAGGGTAAGGGGCGCCTGGGTGGCTCAGTTGGTTAAGCGGCTGCCTTTGGCTCAGGTCATGATCCCAGAGTCGGGATCTCTGCTCAGCAGGGAGCCTGCTTCTCCCTCTCCCTCTGCTGCTCCCCCTGCTTGTGCTCTCTCTCTCTGTCAAATAAATAAATAAAAATCTTTAAAAAAAAAAAAGGGTAAGTTCAAGGTTTTAAATTCTTAGCTTAAGTGATAATAAAGAAAGAAAGCTCCCATGTTTATCCTAAAAGAATCTCATACCTCTTGCAGATGCAGGGTTGGGCTGCTGAAACTGAAAAGAAGAGCAGAAACTTCTACAGGTTGCTTAAATTATAACATAAATGGGTTTATCAGCCCTGCCAGATCTCATAAAATTTAAGGGATTGACTAGGACTCTCAAAAGTGGAATGGGACATTTGGATGATTTATGATGAATATAAAGACTTTAACCCACAAATCACAAAAAGTCTCTGTAAAATCAGGAAAATTGCCTCTTCTCCTGTCTAGTGACAGAAGTTCTGCCTTGCCTGATGATTTGCAATGACCTCACCTGAAGCAGTTAATTCAAAAGTAGATAGCAATTGTCATTCTCCACTGCTGTCATCCCACATTCTTTCCAGGATTGTACGTGGATTAAGATTCCAGCATGCCCAAAGTAACAAGTATAAACTCTGAGCTGGGAAAACAGTTAATGCCCTAAGAATTATATGATATTACCAATTTACACAGGCAGAGACCTGGGTTTTATATGAAGTGATAGATTCAATGGGTTTCATTAATTGAGACAATATGAACATAAAAAAAAGTAAAACCCTTCTCCAAATACTGGTTCATCAACAATTCATCTGTGGCTTTTATTATACCAAACCAACCAAGTCTTAACTTTCCAAATATATGCTAAACTATTTAAGGGAAGATTCTCAGGGAAAATCATATATATTCTCTAAAACAATCATTTTAAATAAAATATCATGACTATCACAAAATAAAGGAGCCCTCATTTCTGACATTGTTGATATCAATAGCGAATCACTTAAATACTAACAATTAAATAAACAACAAATCATCAAAGGGCATAACTATACATGCTTATTTAAAATTAAAAATCGAATAAGCATGTGGTATGCAATTATTTAAATTTTGAGGGATACAATTCATTTTGACAATGCTATGTGATACTGGTAGTAGGGAAAATGTAAAAAGGTACATGTGGTATTTACATATAGTTTTAGGTGGTTCGCAAAATTCCTGTATCCCATAACTGGAATCCCTATGATAATACACATCTTGGGGTAAGAAATCCTGTTAGAACAGTCTAAATTATTTCCTTGGAGTAAGAAATCAGGTTATCAGAGGCCAGAGTATCTATTTGTACTAATTAATTTTATAAGCCCTCTCCAATAGAATTTCCATTACCGTATTTTACATATATATATAAATATTTCATTTTACATATGTATTGATATATGTAATATATAGATGGACTTAGGAGACATGTACACATACACATTCACACACACAGTGATATTTACTGGAGGTTTAGAGACATCATTAAATACAATGTTCCATTTTGGAGGTCATGAGGGAATTTCCTACCAGATTTTGATATCAAGCAAAGCTGTGCAATTAAAGATTAACCTGATTTTTAAATGGTTTTAATTCAATGAACAAAAATCTTATATATTTTCTTTTGCTGTTACAATTAAACACAGTCATTCTGAGATCCATCTGTAGCAAGTGCACAAAATGGTCTGCATTTACGTGGTTTTATTATTTTTCCATCTCTGTTTTACTCTAATCTAAAATTTTGTTTTATCCTTTATTACATACACTTTGCAAGAAATTTTAAACACTTGGTAAAACAAGATAAGGGATAAAACTTATAAATAAATCTAATAATTATTTATTGTGTTTCAAGTCACAGAAAAATGCTTTAAAAATTCTTTACCCAGGATATATTTTTAGATGTACATTCCAGAGTGCAAGACTATAAGTGGAATGTTTGTCATTGCATATTTATTTGAAGTACAAATTAAGGATCATAAGCATTTTATCAACAGCATTTTTCACAACATTCAATATAAAGGAGCAAATTAAATCAAACTGATATTCTTTTCTGCATTATATAAATGATAAGAGACTAGGTCTCCCATTTGATGTTTGGCCAAAATAGTGTAGCATAGCCAAATCTGTCCTGTACCTTGACCTCTGTCACTGGTCAAAAATAAAACACCTTTATAGATATCATAAATGCTTCCAGTACCATTATTTTTAAAAAATTAGCTACAGCCTCTTCTGACACACACCCTCACCTCACTCATGCAGCTTATTTCTGGCAGAGACTACAAATTATGAGAACAGTACTACAAGGCTCTCAGCTTTTATTATAGTTTTCCTTATTTTGTTACTTCTATCTTATGAAATATGTTGGTTCTAAGTTACATATTTTCAGTAATATCCTGAATTTATATGTTGTGGTAGCTAAAATTTTAATTTAGAATTATGTCCAAATACCTACGTAGCCTAAATTCTTCAATTTGTAATGATAGCTAGGTAAGTCATGTCTTCTCTCCCAGTTAAGATGATTCCAAATTTTTTCTTTTATTGTTTTTCTCTTTTCACCCATATACCCACATATCCATGCATTTATTTATACGTCCATTCTTTTATTCAACAAAATAAAATACATAGCTTGAAAGATCATGAAAGATTCTTGATCGCCTAATAAAGGAGACTGAGAGTCCAATAATCAGGTGTTGACATTGTTGCATGGTAAGCATTATTATGATCATCAGTCATCTTTGAACTTAGGTTAACATTAGTTCTAAAAGTATAATTACTTCATCTTGGAGTATATTCCATTTATTTTGGTGGGTAATATTCACTTGTTCTAAAGAGACAGCTTCATGTAGCCCATTTCAGTCATTGATTGTATTCATTGTCAAGCTCCATCAGTGTTGATTCACTGAAGATTCTATACATCAGTTCATAACTCGTCTTAAATATTATAGCGTCATAAATGTTGCCTTTTTAGGTAATTCAATCTTAGCTTTTATTAAACTGCATTTACAAAAACAAACAAACAAACAAAAAAAAACCTCTTTCTGCCTATACTACTCCTATGTAGAATCTTTTCTTGTTTGCCAAAAACATAGTTTCAACACAATGCATATATTTCTCTTCCATTGTTTTCAATCATAAATAAGATTTGCCTTAGTGAAAATAAAAACCTTTATTTTATTTTTTATTATTTTTTTTAAAGATTTTATTTATTTGACAGAGAGAGACACTGTGAGAGAGGGAACAGAAGCAGGGGGAGTGGGAGAGGGAGAAGCAGGCTTCCTGCTGAGCAAAGGGAGCCCGATGCGGGGCTCGATCCCAGGGACTCTGGGATCATGACCTGAGCCAGAGGTAGACGCGTAACAACTGAGCCACCCAGGTGCCCCAACAATCTTTATTTTAAATAATCAATTCTAATCTATTAAGATTTTAAGATATTAAAATAATTATTTATGCTATATTTATATTATAATTATATAATATATAAATATATATTTATAACATAAATATATATATTAATAAATTGATATAATATAAATATATAAAATGTATTAATATAATTATTATTTGTATTAGCTCATGGAGTGCTTTAAAAATGTATTTTGATCTCTTTATAATCTATGCTTATTAAGCTTAGTTTACTTGCTAATTTTACCCATTTCCTAATTAGAACTGCAAATACCATGATCAATAGCAAACCCAGTAGAAAATAAACTAGATGGCAATATTTTACTTTTTTAAAAACAAAAAACCCCCTGTTTTGGGGGTGCCTGGGTGACTCAGACAATCTGCCTTAGGTCCAGATCATGATCCCAAGGTCCTGGGATTGAGCCCCACATCTGTCTCCCCCTGCTCAGTGGAAAGCCAACTTCTCTCTCTGCCTGTGGCTCCCCCTGCTTGTGCTCTCTCTCCCTCTCTGTCAAATAAATAAAATCTTAAAAAAAAAAAAAAAACTCCTGTTTTTAATTGCAATCTGGTAACCTGTGGCTACAATCAACCTCTAATACATTTGGTGGCCAATACTCTGTCCACCCTCTTTCTCAGGTTAAGTGTATCATCCAAAAGGAACTCTGCATTATAACATGTGATGGTGGTTACTCATCAGAAATTATGACACCTGGAGTCACCACAGTGATAGAAAGTTTAAATAGATCAATCTTAGTTGAGTATTTTGGAATATTTTAATATTTTTGCAGAGCCAGTAATACTCATCAGAGGCCTGAAAACCACTCATGAATAAGCACCAAAAATCTTTGGGCAAGGCTTTCATAGATCACAGGAATTCCTCTATTTCCAAAACCCTCCCCAATTTTAGCCTACCTTGCCTATTCACATAAATCTCATGAAGAGAGAATAGTATAGAGGGTTTTTGTTTTTTCCTTTTTTGAAATTCATGCCCAGAATTGAGTTTATCATTCCCATCTATAATTGATTTGGATAATGATCATCTGCTTTTCTTTTATTAAATTTTTGTCCCCTTCCAAGCCCTTACTCTCACAAAAGAACTTTTTTTTTTTTTTAAAGATTTTATTTATTTGAGAGAGAGAATGAGACAGAGAGCATGAGAGCATGAGAGGGAGGAGGGTCAGAGGGAGAAGCAGACTCCCTGCCGAGCAGGGAGCCCGATGCGGGACTCGATCCTGGGACTCCAGGATCATGACCTGAGCCGAAGGCAGTCGCTCAACCAACTGAGCCACCCAGGCGCTGCCCTCACAAAAGAACTTTTTAGTATATGTAATATAGGTCTCTCCCATCTATCTTTTTTTTTTTTTAAGATTTTATTTATTTATTTGAGAGAGAGAGAATGAGAGAGAGCACATGAGAGTGGGGAGGGTCAGAGGGAGAAGCAGACTCCCTGCCAAGCAGGGAGCCCAATGCGGGACTCGATCCAGGGACTCCAGGATCATGACCTGAGCTTAACCAACTGAGCCACCCAGGCGCCCGGTCTCTCCCATCTATCTTTCAAGTATTTTGGGGGATAGTGCTATATCCTTGTAACCGTATTGTGGTATTTCAGGTGAGTATTTATTGAAATTGTGTTGTGCTTCTAATACCATTCTATTTTTTTCCTATTTTTATGGGTGATAGTCATAGCACACTCTCTAATTCTTGCTATCATTCCAGTGTGGATATGAAAATCCCACCACATCTTCTCTTATGAGTTACACATTTTTGAAAGAATATACCCAGAAATGAGAATGCTGGATCACAGGCAACTTAATTTCATGAGATACTGCCAAATTGCTTTCCAGTATTTATACCTCCAACAGCCACGCACTTAAGCTCCCATTTGCCATATCCTCACTAGGCTTAGATACTATGTGACTTTCTAATTTGTGCCATTGTGGAGAATGCAAAGTGTTCTTTACCTTGTATTTCTCTGATGAATAATGAGAATAAACAATCTCTTCAAATGCTTACAGGTCTTTCTGATTTCCACCTCTCTGAATTACTATTCATTTTCTAAGTACTCTCTTCTTTCTAATGATGTATTGCTAAAAGAGTTCCTTAAATATTCTTGATATCTCATACCTTATTTTGATATTGCAAATACCTTCTCCCTATTACCCTTTTATATACTTTTCTTTTGGTTGTTTTGTTAAACAGAATTTTTTTAAAATTTCAGTGCAAACTTTCCATTTTTTAGTAGGATCAGATTACAATCAAGAAGTCTGAAAGAACTCAGTGCTAAGCCTTATTTCAGAAGTATAAATGGTCCTTGCTTTAAAAATCATCCGTGGCACATCCTTGCATCTCCTCTTATGTTCAGCATCAGTAGACCAGATGAATTCCAAAATATGCAATTTCTATTCATCAACTTGAAGAAAGTGAATATTTTTTAAATTTTTTATTTTATTTTATTATGAAAGAAAGTGAGTATTAATCTAGATAAACAAATGAATTATCTCAAAGCATTATGAAGAGAAAGAGGTATGGATGGCCATAAGCAGGCTTGATGCAGAGTGACAGGGCTCCAATGTAATATAGTAGGTTGAAAAACAAAGAAGATATTTCACTCAGCTTTAAAACCTGTTTTTGAAACAGGGAGTTCCAGATTACCTCCTTAAATTTCAATAAATCTTTTTTGTGTGTGTGGTTGCTGTTCCTTGTTTTCACTTTTTTTTAACCTATGAAAGTTATGATGAATACCATTTTGTTCTCTGTGTAAAATTAAGAGATTTTCTTTATATCCTGACCAATGAAAAAGAACTTAATATTTTTTAGTTTTCAAAACTTGAAGAACTTATTTTAGGTGAAAATAATCTTGAAATAGATAGATTTTTTTTTTTTTTTGTCTTGAAGAGCATAACAAGTGAGTCATTTTCTTTAATGTGTTTCAGGGTTGTCGCTATGAACCCTACATATTTTACTTGGCTGCCACACTAAGTTGCCTAAAGAGGTTACTGAGGGATTCCTTGAACCTACAATAAATAATTACAAACCCTGCTTTTTAAATTAATATACCAAATAATCATAATTTTTCTCCTATTTTCCTACTGTCACTGGGAGAAATAATTTCTTTCTACCTTCATTTTCTCATCTGTACAAAAAAGATGCTAATAATAGCTACTTCATAATGGGTCTGTGATGAGTAAGTCCATTTATATAAACATTTACAGGGTTTGGCCCATAGTAAGCATTATGTATGTATCAGCTATAAGCTATATTTTTATTATTAATGATATTGTAATTCTTATCTTTAGCCTCTATATAGCAATATCCCCTTTTTGAAAATTTTAAAGTTTAGTTGAAATACAATATTATATTAGTTTCAGGTGTGCAACATAGTGATTTGACATTTATATACATTATGATATGCTCACCATAATTATAGTTACTGTTACCATACAATATTATTACAATCTAATTGATTATTCTCTATGCTGTACTTTCCATCCCCACGATTTATTTATTTTATAAATGGAAGCTTGCACCCCTTAATCCTCCTCACCTATCCCCCCCACCCTCTAGCAACCACCAATTTGTTCTCTGTATTTATTTTATCTGTTTCTGTTTTATTTGTTTTGCTTTTTAGAGTTTACATGTAAGTGAAATCATATGGTATTTGTCTTTTCTGTCTGATTTGTTTCAAGTAGCATAATACCCCTCATCCATTTTGTCATGAATAGCAAGGTTTCATTCTTTTTTATGGCTGAGTAATATTCCATTGTGTTTATATATCATATCTTCTTTATTCATTCACTTCGGTTGTTTCCATATCTTGGCCATTGTAAATAATGCTGCAATAAACATAAAAGTGCATACATACATCATTTTGAATTAGTGTCTTTCATTTTCTTTGGGTAAATACCTAGAAATGGAATTACTGGATCATATAGCATTCTATGTTTTTAATTGAAATATAGTTGACACACAACGTTATATTAGTTTCAGGTGTACAACACAGTGATCTGATAAGTCTATACATTATGCTATGCTCACCACAAGTGTAGCTACCATTTGTCACCATACAAGGCTATTACAATACGATTGACTATATTTCCTATTCTGTATCCTTCATGTCCATGACTCATTCATCCCATAACTAGAAGCCTGTATCTCCCACTCCCCTTCACCCATTTTGCTTATTCCCCCACCCCCTGCCCTCTGGCAAGCATCAGTTTGTTCTCTGTATTTATGAATCTGTTTCTGCTTGGTGTTTCTATTTTTAATTTTTTGAGGAAACTCCATGTTGTTTTCCATACTGGCGATACCAATTTAATTTCCCACCAGTAATGCACAAGAGTTCCTTCTTTTTTCTCCATATCCTTGTCAACACTTGTTATTTTTTGTCTTTTTGATACCAGCCACTCTGATGTGAAGAGCTACGTCATTGTGTTTTTAATTGCATTTCCCTAGTGATTAGTTAGCCATCTGTATGTCTTCTTTGGAAAAAACATCTATCAGGTCCTTCACCCATTTTTTAATTGGGTTATTTGGGTTTGTTTGTTTGTTTGTTTGTTTTTTGGTGTCATTGTATGAGTTCTTTATATATTTTGGATATTAACCCCTTGTATGCTGTGTCATTTGCAAATATCTTCTCCCATTCAGTAAGTTGCCCTTTCCTTTTGTTACTAGTTTCTTTTGTTGTGAAAAGCCTTTTTTAATTTGATCCAGTTCCAATTTTTTATTTAGCAATATCCCTTTAATCAAATTTTCCATGGATAGTAAAATAGCCAATATTGTTAGCATTGTGTGTAAAATTTTACCAAACTACCTCTAAATGATTAGGTAGACTCTGTAACACTGTGATATCAGGCAGAATATATATACACAATGTGTATATATGTATGTGTGTATGTATATGCCTTAATCCCATTAAGAGATGACCATTATTATTATCTTTGTTTTACAAATAAGGAAACTAAGGCAGAAAGAAGTAGTTGTTCATAGTCTGACGGTGGAAGGAAATGTAGAAAAACTATAGCTATCAGGTATATGAACTTGAAAAGTAATGGTTTGCTGTCATTTACACCCACTGACCTATCCACACCCACATCTAAAAAAAAATACCAAAGAATTTCAGCTCCAATAGCTTTCATCTCACTTATCCAATCTATTCCACCACCCAAATATTTGATTACCCATTTATGACATAATAAATTCTAAAAATTCCCTGTCTTATCTATTACAGATAATGGTTATAAAATATAATGTTCTGAAATCATTAAGTTCTCCTGTTGCCATTACATCGCCATTACAGCAATGCCCTTTTGGAAAGAGAACCTATCAAAAGCATGGAATTTAGGGAGCTATACAATGCAGTCTTCAGATAGTACCATCAAACGATATAATAAAACCATAAAATCTGCAATGAACCAGTATTTAATAAAGTTTTCACTCTGATCATATTAGCAAACTTGTTTGAGTCCTGAGTACCCAGAGTGATAGAAGGACATTCTGAGGGCACTTAATAAAAGAGAATTTGGAAGTCACAGTCCATACGTTTGTCCCCCTTACATTGAATGGCATATTTCTAGGAAGAGATTTTTTTTTTAAGAAATCCTACATAAAACTAGCCAGCTGACAAGAAAGTAAATCCTATGCTTAAGTATTTTCTTTATTCTTAAATCAGTTCATTGTGCCCAGATATCACTGTCTGTATGCTCAATAAGATTTAGTACTTTTATAAATGTCTGAAAGGAAAACTATAGTTGGTCTGATAAAGGAGTGTTCTGAAAAATGTGTTTGGATGTTATCTCCTTTTAAGGATGAAACAACAACCTATGAGCTATTTACCATGCCAGTTTTCCAGGCAGCTGTTGCCCCAACAATATTAGAATATTGGACAAAGTTCTAATCTCAGCTGAACTATGCATTGGTATCTGCACTGAAATAGAACATTCAAGTGTTATTAGCCTCTGTTTCCTCTACTGATATAGTCAACTTTACTGTCCCTCTTGTACCTGGGAGATGGGATGATTCTATGCAGGTCTACATTAAAGTGTGTATGTTAAATCATGTAGAAGTGGCAGATGAAAGAATCTCTCATCCACACTCTGCACACAATGTAACCAAAACAAATCATTCCATGAATGATTTCCCCATACTTTCACCAAAAGATGGGAGAAAAACAACTCAAATCCTATTCTACTTCCATGTAAGGGAATAAGAAGAAAATTGTAAGACAATGAATGTAAAAGAAATTAGAGAACCCAAAGTTCAAAAGAATACAGCATAACAATTCCCAGACTTCCAATACAGAGCTTATTAAAGAAGATAACTTGTCCTGAGAGATTTTAATGTAGTAAGACTTACTGGTAATTCTGGTATAGGTAGTCTAAGGACCACATTATTCAAAACAAATGTCTATTAGCATGGTCATTATGCCTAGGACATTATGCCCGGTCTTTAAAATGTATGAAGTCAAGTATATACTTTTCTTTTAGTTTATGCTTAAAATAAGGCAATACTCATTGGTTTGAATATGACTTTGGGAAATTTTGGAAAGAGAAGAGGTGAACCTATTGTAGACATATCATTCTAAAAAGTGCTGGCCCTACATAATCCTGAACAAAGCCACCCTAGCTTCATGTAGTAGATGCCTCTGCTTCCCCCAAATTTGTCCTTTAGCCAACCTCTGACTTCAGCTGCAGTTCAGGCTCATCTGTAGCTTTCTGATGCAGTGTTCTACCTGTAAAGGATGCTTACAGGATCTTTCCACTTTCTATTAGGCATCTTCTCTAAGGCTATGGGAAATCCCTCAATCCATATGTTGATTCCATTCAGAAGTGTGGGTTAAAGCTCCTAGGACCAGCCTTATCCCATGATCTGGTACCTCTTCTCTCAATTGGTGTGTTGTGGGAAGGGTTCTCCATAATTCTTAGGAGACCCAGGGGAATCAGTCGCCAATATCCACTGTGACAACCTCAAAAATATACCTGAATATTGAGAATATTGGCCTATCTTCCCTCTGTGTCTCATTCTCCCCACTCTTTAATCCCTACTTCCTAGGGCAACCAAGGTCTTGTCTCATACTTTGCTTTCAGGAGAACACAAACTAAGATATTTCTCTAAGCCTTTGTTCTGCCTTCTGCCTCAGGTTATCCACGCAGTTGCAGAGGATAAGCAGTTGACAGCAATCCATGTCCTTATACTATTATCCTTTCTAGGTCCAAAGTGATTATCTATAATCTAGTTGCGACAGTTTTCTGGCTACAAGTTATTTTTAAATAAAATTTAACATCTACCATATGTCACATATGTTGCTCAATGTTTTACATGTGTTATTATGCTCAGTTGTCATAACATCCTGTAAGTTATATTAGTCTCATTTTATAGATGACAAAATTATGCTTCAAGGAGTTGAAGTAACTTGTCTGATGTCACTAAAGTCATAAGTAGCTTAGTCAGTATTCAAGTCCAAATCTGTACAGCTCCGAAGCCAATATTCTGTCCACTTCTTAGGAGAAAAAATATCATTCCAAATCAGTGAAATGGCATATACTACCCACTAGATTTATCTAGGTACCAAAGATTTTTTTTTATAACTGTCAAGTGTCTCTTAAATAGCTGTTCTGCCTTTTCCTGGAGATAAGGTGTTGATTTATCTCAGCATATGTGTGCTCAGATACGGCAGAGCTGCCAACAAATAGAGTTAATCCTCATAAAAGAGACAGGAAAGACTTCATGGTAGACATGCTACAAGATGATTCAGATGATTTCAGTGTAAGTTTCTGATTTGTGTGATGTTTAGCACTTATTTCAGATACCTTCCTCTAATATCAGGTCCCAAGCAGAAGTAATGCTAATTAAACAAGATTCTAATCAACTAATTACTTAAATGCTACCCAAATTACACAAATTATCATTGTGTTTACTGACAGTAACCATTTCCATTCATACCATTATACCTAGTGAGAGAAGAAATGAGGTTATCATATTCTCCCATATCATTTTACTATCATACTTTTCCAGAAATATTTGAGTCAGTGAATGTGAGGCTAATCTCATTTTTGAGAGGATAGACCTGGAATCCAGACAAGTTACATGATTTTTTTAAAGGTTTTATTTATTTATTTGAGAGAGAGAGAGAGCACGAGCAGGGTGGAGGGGCAGAGGGAGGGGGAGAAGCAGACTCCCTGCTGAGCAGGGAAACTGCTGCCGGGGTTGATACCAGGACCCTGGGATCATGACCTGAGCCGTAGGCAGGCATTTAACCGACTGAGCCACTCAGGCACCCCTAAGTTACATGATTCGTTCAAGGGCACAAAGCTGGAGTTTGGCAAACTGAAACAGAACTGGATTCCCAGTTCTGTGATATCACACATTGACTAAAATAGACACATAGTGCCTGTAAACACTATAAACTATATAAACCCTGCAACCTTACCTGTGCAGACTCTTGCATACCAACAACCTAGCATAGAACTTCACACATACACACAAAAAGACTCAATAAATCAGTCTTCAATAACTGGATGAAGGTCCAAATAGGAACTGAGGAACTGTACTCAAAATACCAATGATGTCCAAAATGCTCCAGGGGAGAAAAGGGGGATTACATCTACATATGCCTTTAATTTCCCAGTCTGGAAGAGCAAAATGTGGTTATTTTTCATATCTCAATCTTTCAAAGAGGCAAGGCAATTCTTTATAAGAACCACTGAGCAGTGGTTCTCAAAATGGGGCCCCCAAAAAGCAGCATCAGCATCAACTGACAATCTGTTAGAAATACACATTCTCATGCCCCAACAATGTCTACTGAATCAGAAGCTCTGGGAGTGGGGGACCTAACAAACTCTGTTTTAACAAGCCTTCCAGGTGATTTTGATGCATGCCAAATGTGAAACCCCTTGGCATAAATCACTACAAAATCACTCTAAAGCACTGCTTGGAGTATGAAGCCACCAAAAATAAAACGTGGTTATGGAATAAGAATCAAATTAGCACTGTACATTTAAAAAGGTCTATAAAGTGTGTATGCAAATTCTCTTAGTACTAAAAGACTACCTGTGGTAAAAATTTCAGGATACTTGAAATCCAAGGAGTAACTTCAAGTTATATAATCTCAAATAATGCAGACAAGCAAACAAGCAGAACCCAAGCCAGCAGTCAGAGCAGTCTCCTACCTCCTAGCCCTAATTAGCTTCACTAGCCTCCACTCCCAATGCTCCTGAATCACACATCCTAGAATCTAACCTAGTCTGTACCCAAGTTTGAAATGCATCTAATTTGGTGAAGATGTAGAAGAAACAGTATTGATTTGCATAGTAAGAATGATATTCCATTTTCACTTTTCTTTCCCTCTTTCAACTATATTACTTTGGTGCAGGTGACTCTTTACATGACTCTAAAACTTGCTAATCTCAATGATAAAGCATAAATGCAAGTACAGATATCTTCATGTGCAATATTCTGTGGCTACAATTTAATAATAGTATTTTGCTTTCATTGTGTGCATTTGTATGGATACCTATTATAAGGATATAAGCTTGATTTTCATTTATACTTACACTATTAATATATTTATTTGAAAGAAAAAAGGACAGAATAAAAAACATTAATATTTTAATAATAGCTTATATCAAATGATTAGATTTGAGAAGCATTTTCCTAACTAAACTGAAATAATAGCTGTATTGTCTCACTTCATATTTATTATGAACTGGATTGTATCTTCCCAAAATTCATACGTTGAAGCCCTAACCCCCAATGTGACTATATTTGGAGATAGGGCCTTTAAGGAGGTACCTAAAGTTAAATGAGGTTATAAGGGTAAGACCCTAGAATTGATGTCCTCATAAGAAAAGGAAGAGACAATAGGCGTGTACATGTACATGGGAAATGCCATGTGAGGACACAGCTAGAAGGTAGCCATCTACAAGCCAAGGAGAGTTGCCTCAGGAGAAATGAGCTAACACCTTGATCTTGGAATTCCCAGCTTCCAGAACTGGGAGAAATAAATTTCTGTTGTTTAAGCTCCCAGTCTGTGGCATTTTGTTATGACAGCCATAACAGAGGGATAGAATACTTTTATTTATTAATTCACTGAACAAAGATTTATTGGGTTCATCTATGTCAGAAATCACTATTAAGTGCTTTTGACACATGTTTAACAGAGTCCCTGCTCCCATGGGATTCCCAAACTCCTAGGGGGAAAGGGGCAAAGAAATTGCTAATAAGTGTTCAGTGCCTTAAGTGTAACACTTCAACAATGCAGAGGATAATTTGGAATGATGGTACACGGGCCCCTCACCCCGACTGGAGTATAGGGAAAGGCTTCATGAATGACTGTGGCCTGAGAGAAGACTCAAAGGATGAGTAAATGGCTGAGAATTGTTGTGGGTGAGAGGACAGGTAGAATAGGATTCCAGGCAGAGCAGAGAGAATAAATACAGCCACTATGTCAAGAAACAGCACTGTGCATGTACCTTGTGCTCATAAAATAAACCAGAAGGGATTGATGAGCATGAAGATAAACACCGTGTTTGCCATGTTAGAAATCTTTAATTTAATCCTGGGGGTCATAGGCTTCAAGAGTTTCTCAACCTCAACACTATTGACATTTGGGGCTGGGTAATTCTTTGTTATGGGAGGCAAAGAATTAGAATGCTTAGCAGCAACCCTGGCTTCTACCCACGACATGCTAGTGTCACTGTGACAGCTAAAAAGGTCTCCAGATATTGCCAAATATCCAGTTCAGGGATGGGGGGACAAAAGAGGGAGGACAAAAATAGACTCATTGAAAATCACTGCCCTAGATGGTTCAAATGATATGAGCCTGGAAATAACATGGTTATGTTGGAATTTTTAACATGGTTATGTTGGAATTGGTGAGAAGCAGTATAGCATAATGGTTTTAAAAACAAGGACTCTCAGAAGCCACTGTGGCTGGGTTCAAACCCTGGATGTGCTACTGACCTGTTGTGCAAAGTTATGCAAGTTACTTAACTTTCATGTCTGGGTATTTTCACCTATGAAATGAGATAGTAAGATTGCAGAGTTGTTGTGAAGTTAAATAAGTCAAGATATGTAAAGGGCTTAGAATAGTACTTGGCTATGTAAATATTTCTTAAATGAATAAAAGGATTTGTGAGGAGAATGGAAATAAAGAGAACAGACCAAAGATAGAGGATAGGTGTTAAGTTTGGTTGAAACTTCAAGGCTTCCTCAATGCCCACAGCAGAATGTAGTCTTGCCCTCCCTTGAATTCACATTGAGGGGTGCCTGAGAGGTGGCTCAGTCAGTTAAGTGTCTGACTCTTGCTTTCAGCTCAGGGTCCTGGGATCAAGCTCCACCTCGAGCCCCACCTTGGGTTCCATGCTCAGTGGGGAGTCTGCTCAAGATCCTCTTTTCCCTCTGCCCCTTCTTCCCCCACCCCCCACTCTTTCTCTATTTCTCTCTCTCTCTCTCTCTCTCTCTCTCAAATAAATAAATAAATCTTAAGAAAAATTCTAAGTATTGTGTTATTACAATTTATCTTGTTCCATAGTTTATTATGCAATTGTCACATCATCTTTGTATCATCTACAGTTCTTTATTAATAGTATATGCTTAATAAATACACTTAAATTAAGGAATAGAGAAAAAGAGCATGCCAAATGTCAGCTTTCTCTGATGAAGATAGACATCAATTTTACAAGAAGTATGAGTGTCCCTCATTATTTTAAGATCCAAGTTTAGGGCAACAGGGATGCAATGGAGCGCTAGATTCTAAACTGATAAAATGGTTCTTTTCTTACTCCTGCAGTAGGCAGAATTCTATGATACCCCTAATGATCCTTATCTTGTAAAACCTCCTCTCCTTTTAGTGTGGATGAAATCTAAGTATAATGATCTATCACTCCCATCATTATGGTACATTATATGACAAAAGAGCTTTTCTAGGTGGGGTTAATCTCATCACATGAATTTAATCACTTCAAAGCAGAGTTTTCTCCAGCTCTTGACAGAAGGGAAAATGAGAGAAATTTGCATTGGTTGGCTTTGAAGATGGAGGGGACCGCATGGAAGAACCTCAGAACAACGTCTAGTTGCTGAGAGTGACCTCCTGCCAAGAGCCAGCCAGGAGATAAGATTTCAGTTCTACAATTGCAAGAGACTGAATTATGCCAACAACTTGAATGAGTTGGAAGCGAATTCTTCCCCAGACCTCTAGATAAGAGACCAGACAAGCTAATACCTTGATTTTGACCTAATGAGACTGAGAGTAGAGTAAACTTTAGTCAAGATTACCAAAATGTCTGACCTCCAGAACTGTGAGGTACTACATAGGAGATATTTGAAGCTGCTAAATTTGTGGTAATTTGTTATGCAGCAATAGAAAACTAATACAACTTTTTACAAGAACTGATGAGTGTTCATCTTGAGATTCTTTTAGAAATGTTATCTGAAGTATACATTCACTTGTTTACACATCCATTCTATAATGCCTGTATATGATGTAATACCCACTAGAGTGACTTCAAGCATAATTGCAAGAACCACAAGCAACACTACGGATGATTCTCATAAACATAACATTAAAAGGAAAAAAGAAAAGCCAGACACAAAAGAATATTATCATATAATTGTATTTATATAACATTGAGAAAACAAGTAAAACTAAATTGTGGTGTTTGTGTAATGTATACGTAAGTGCCAAATGTATAAAGAAGACCAATGAACTGATTGTCATGAAACTCAGGATAGTGATTACCTTTGGGGGAGAGGAGGGAATAGTGATGTGAAGGGACCTGGGGGTGGGGAGAAGAGGGTTACATTTGTGGTACTGACAATATGCTATATCATGACTGGGGTTGTGATTAACATGACTGTTTATCTTATCCTTATCCACTAATAAGTAAAGTTGTTTCATGTATGTTTTTGTATGTTTTATAAATCCAATAAAAAACTTCAGGGTATTGTGCTGATTCATTTTATCTTCATGCATATAGCTGAAGGTTCATGAGAGCATTGGAAAGGAAAATGTATGAGAAACACCAGGCAACAACTGCTACAAACTGAGAGCCCTGGTATTCCTTTAGTTAGGGAAGTATCTTTTCTGACACATGGAACAGATGTACTCATGGGCTCCCCTTACCTAAAGTCCCTGTATTTCCTTACTTACTCTGGGATCATGAAATGGACTATTTTCTACTTTTTATTTATTTTACTGTATGTTTTTTAGGAAGCAGTTACCATCTTTTGAACATGAACATAAATTACCTCTAAGGGAGCCCATGACTGCTCTGATTCACCATCTCTGCTATTTTCTTGAATCATTTCGTCTGCTTCTGTTCTTTTGCTTCTATCCAGAAAGCAGCTGAGATTTTGCTAGGGATGTTGGTGCTAATGCCTCCCGCACTATTACCTCACTGATGTGCTAGCCCTTTTTATATTAATGTGACTAGGGAGAAGCAGTAATAATGATAAACTGCTGATTGCTTTGTTCCTTCTCCAAAAAAAGTTCCCTTGATACTTAGAATGTTCCTGCTCTACTCCATATGCCTATCAGATATTTTTTTTTCCTTTTAAAAAATATCTAAAATGAGAACTTTATCACCGTTAATGGAATTCAATATTACAGGGTACAAGCTATTTGGCAGGATAGAGGATGGATATCCATTAACCCTGGAATCCAAAGCAGAGAATCGGAAAGAGTGTAGACTATTCTGATAATACAAAAGAAAAAAAAAAGTCTTCTTGTTTAAACTTACAAATGTGCTGGTATGGGTTTCTAAGGGGTTCAAGAATACAATGGAATAAGCAGTATTTGCAGTACTTGTAAAGCCTGAGCACATAACGATTCAACCTTGATTCCATCTCCCTATTAGCTGATCCTTTCTGATGCAGTCTCTCCTCATCCCTATCTCTAAGTGGACTCCATAGATTCTTTTCATTGTTCCCTTAATTTAAAGTACCTTGCCTCATCCCTTTTTACTATCCAAATTCTATCCATCCTTCAAATCACAGCTAAAGACTTATTTCCACCCTAAAGCCTTTTCCAAACATATCAATATGCAGCTCCTTTCCTATGAGTTCTTATCATTACATTTGATTGGCATCTTGATCATGTTATATTTTTTTTTTTTTTTTTTTAAAGATTTTATTTATTTATTTGACAGAGAGAGACACAGCGAGAGAGGGAACACAAGCAGGGGGAGTGGGAGAGGGAGAAGCAGGCTTCCCGCCGAGCAGGGAGCCCGATGTGGGACTCGATCCCGGGACTCCGGGATCATGACCTGAGCCGAAGGCAGTTGCTCAACCAACTGAGCCACCCAGGCGCCCATTGATCATGTTATATTTGTTACAATACATCATCAGGTCCTTAAGAGGCAAATCATTTCTTCTTTTTAATCCTTTACATCATTTTGGAACGTGCTAGGTGCTGATAAGGGAAAGTAATAAAAAGTCATGGAACCATGAGATTTTCAAAAGAAGCTCTTCTCTGGAGAGAAAAATAACCTCATCCAAACTTAAAACTGTAAATTATAGAAACACAAGGGAAATATGATTGAGCCAAGTGATTCCTGGCACATATAATTGTGGGTAGTTGGTTGATGGTCAAAAAGTCTTGTTAATTGATTTAATATGAGAACAAGAATATGGCCGGCTTTTCCTGGAAAAACACAAAAGGGAGAGAGTTTATTATCTAAGGGGACATTTAGAAGTGGAAAATGATCTAAAATCAAGTAAGTTAAGAATAACCCTTATTTTTAGAAGTGGCTAAGGCTCTGAGTAACTAGAAGAGGTGAAGCAGAGCTGTTGGCTTTCATATCATCACCATTTTTATCAGCAGTATATATTTGATAGATACCCATATATTTTACATGTATCTCATTTGATCTACTCAAAAATCTTAAGGGATAGGAATCATTATTATTCTTACTTTTTCATTGAACTGAACAAACAAGTTTAGAGAGATATATTAGCCTCCTATTGTTACTAAAACATAGCACCACAAACTTTGTAGCTTAGAACAACATGAATTTTTTAAATTTTATTATGTTATGTTAATCACCATACATTACATCATTAGTTTTTGATGTAGTGTTCCATGATTCATTGTTTGCATATAACACCCAGTGCTCCATGAAGAATGTGCCCTCTTTAATATCCATCACCAGGCCAACACATCCCCCCACCCCCTCCCCTCTAGAACCCTCAGTTTGTTTCTCAGAGTCCATAGTCCTTCATGGTTCCTCTCCCCCTCTGATTTCCCCTCCTTCATTTTTCCCCTCCTGCTATCTTCTTTTTTTTTTTTTTTAACATATAGTATATTATTTGTTTCAGAGGTACAGGTCTGTGATTCAACAGTCTTACAAAATTCACAGCGCTCACCATAGCACATATCCTTCCCAATGTCTATCACCCAGCCACCCCATCCCTCCCACCCCCCACCACTCCAGGAACACTCAGTTTGTTTCCTGAGATTAAGAATTCCTCATATCAGTGAGATCATATGATACATGTCTTTCTCTGATTGACTTATTTCGCCCAGCATAATACCCTCCAGTTCCATCCACATCATTGCAAATGGCAAACGTTCATTCCTTTTGATGGCTGCATAATATTCCTCTGTGTGTGTGTGTGTGTGTGTGTACCACATCTTCTTTATCCATGGAACAACATTAATTTATTATCTTATAGTTGTGGCAGTCAGAAGTCTCAAATTGGTTTCCTTGGCCCCAAATCAATGTGTTGGCAGTCTAGTGTTCCTTCTGGAGGTTCTAGGTAAGAACTTTTCATAGTCACTTCCTCCATTTTCATAGCCAGCAGCTCTCTCTCTCTCTCTCATTCTGGCCCACCTAGATATCCAGCATTATTGCCCTATCTCAAAATCATTAATCACATCTAACAAGTTGTTCTTGCCTTGTAAGGTAACATATTCACAAATTTTCAAGCACGCCATTCTCTGACTTACCTGTGACCCTGTGAAGTAAATTCATTGTAGGTATAGGTGGTAAAGAGAAGGACAGCTAAGATCATACAGAATTTGCATCCAAGAAGATGGAAACGCAGTTCAATGCTAATCAGAAGAAAGATGTTGGCCAAAGAAAGATCTAAACTAGTTTTCTTAAAGTGTGGGCAACTACTTCACTGCAGTTATCCAAAGAGTTTCTTTTCAATGAAATTCCTGAGATCATCCCAGCATACTAAATTAAAATCTGATTATAACAAGTTTCTAAGGTGATTCTTATTCATGTTAAATTGTGGGAGCTCCTGGACAAGGAAAAGAAGACCAATGGTGGGTGAGGGGATGGCTAAAAGAAATAGGTATTACAAGGTGAAAAAATGTTCTATAGCTAAGAATGTTCAAAATTTAGTGGCACCTGGGTGGCTCAGTTGTGTAAGTGTCTGCCTTTCACTCAGGTCATGATCCCAGTATCCTGAGATCCAGCTGGAAGGACAGGCTCCCTGCTTAGCAGGGAGTCTGCTTCTTCCTCTCCCTCTGGCCCAGTTCCCACTTGTGCCCCTCCCTGCTGTTCTCTCTCAAATAAATAAATAAAATCTTTTTTTTTTTTCAAAATTTAATATGAGCAGCACTAGTAAGCAACTAATATGAAACCTAAGTTACACAGCCAGTGTACTCATGATTCTTATGAAACATTAAGATCATTAATGTTTTAACTACAGCCAAAGGAATCCAGACGATGCCCAACCCTTTCTGGGCAAAGCAGCTTTGTTTACTGAGAAGCTCTCATAGGACAAACACATTCACAAATTCTGTCCCAATCATGCAAATCTTGTGAAGAACCATGTTCTCTGAGTTTAGAGACACAAAATGCTCATTTCTGACTATGACCACCCTGCTAAATAAATGGATTAAAAATAACCTTGATTTATCTTGCACATTTCTCTGAAGAACTCAATATCATGACAGATACTGTTTAGTTCTTTTAATCCCAGGGCTTTCACCAACAGAACCCAATATTGTTACTTGATATAGTTCTATCACTAGCAAGTATCCTATACTCATGTATGTGATAGTCCTGACAACTTTGCCCAATAATTGAGATTGACAAGAACCTTCCAGAATAGGGCCTTTATTTCTTTTCCTATGTTAAATTTCAACCCAAGGGACAGTTGAAAGTCATCAATTATTTCTTCTGAAGGAGGCATAAATAAAATCCCATTTCTTAGGCATAACACGTCACTTCAATTGACATTTTAGTATGTCATGTCACTAAAGATGTTCCTTTTTCATACAACCTCATAGCAGACTGGAAGTTCCTCTTTCTTTAAATTTTCCAAGTTCTGACAAGCAAGGTTCCAAAACAAACAAACAAACAAACAAACAATTCTCAATAGTAGATGAAGATTTTATCAACTTTTTCTTCTCTGACCCCTCTCCCCGTTTCTCTCTCTTTGGCTGCTGAGTAGGTTTATTTTATTCCAAGTCACAGCAAGGTGGCTGAGAAGCCACCAAGACCCAGACCTTTCTCAGAGCCTCAAGGCCTCCCAACATGGATAACTGCCAAACCTGATTGGGAACCGAGCAAAAGCTCAAGCACAGTCATGGTTTGGCACACCATTTTATCACCTTTTGAAGGGGTCATATCAATGGGATAAGTGCCACCAAAAAATTCCTATTTGCCGTAAGAATATCCTTTTTCCATTATCTCTGATAGAGAGAGAGAGATTTTTCTATTGTGTCTCTAATGGTTTACTCTATTATGACTCTATTATGATTCATTGAGTTGGGAAACAGAGAGCATCAGTGTGTTAATGCCATATATCACTTAATAACATAGTAATGTCATGTACTGACTGGGCCCATGTTGCTGATCTCATCACAGATTCTGTTTTAATTGTTTAATTTATTTGTTTTAGTAACTGGTTGTGTATCCCAAGTGTTCATTAATAGATGAATGGATAAAGATAATGTGGTTACACACACAGAGAGATATCATCATAGATTCTGCCATAAAATGAGCAATCTTTTACTGTTAGAGCTGCACACCAGTGGTAAGGGATCCATATTCTAAATTCAGATGTATTCTTTGTCCTTAGTCTATACCAACACATGTAGCCTTTTTTTTTTTCCCGCCCCCCAACACATGCAGCCTTAAGGAGAGTATTTAATAAGAAAAGATTTAAGATCTGCAACCAATTATTATTATTTTTTAATTCCAGTATAATTAGCATTCAGGATTATATTAGTTTCAGATGTACAATATAGTGGTTCAACAATTCTGTACATTACTCAGTATTCATCAAAGTAAGTATACTCTTAACCCCCTTCACCTATTTCACCCATTACCCCTCCACACATACACTTCCCCCTCTGGTAACCACAACTTTGTTCTCTATATTTAAGAGTCTGTTCTTTTGTCTGTCTCTTTTTTCCTTTGTTCATTTGTTTTGTTCCTTAAGTTCCACATATGAGTTAAATTGTGTGGTGTTTGTCTTTCTCTGACTGACTTATTTCACTTAGCATTACAGCTTCTGGATTCCTTCATGTTGTTGCAAATGGCAAGATTTCATTCTTCTTTATGGCTCAGTAATATTCCAGGGTGTGTGTGTGTGTGTGTGTCTCTCTGTGTGTGTAACCACATTATCTTTATCCATTCATCTATTAATGAGCACTTGGGATACACAACCAGTTACTAAAACAAATAAATTAAACAATTAAAACAAAGTCAGGTGACTGCATTTGAATAAAAGAGTAGCAATTATATGAGATAATAACCTAGATCCTGAAAAGCAGCAAAATAAATAGCCCCTATGCCTAGACCTCACAATTATGTAGCTACATATACAAATAAGAGGAGTGGGCAACCCTGGGTGATATGGTTTGAGGGCTCAGAAAAAAAAAAAAAAAAATATATATATATATATACTCCAAAGACTGAGTTTTTCTACTCAAGAGTCATTTGGATGTTTGTTCATATTTATTGAGGCTTACTAGGAGCAGTTTCCTATTTTAGACACCTAGGATGTTACAATGGGTAAAATAAGCTCATTCCCTATCCTTGGATTCTTAGCTTTCTTAGGGCCCTAACTAGAAATATCCCTAGAAGCAATTATGCCTTAAGTCATAATTAGGTATTAAGGGAAGGGATAATTTCCCAATTTCATGTAAAAAAGCAAAACTACTTGAAAGAAAGAAACAAACAAACAAAGAAGAAGAAAGAAAGAAAGAAAGAAAGAAAGAAAGAAAGAAAGAAAGAAAGAAAGAAAGAAAGAAAGAAAGAAAGAAAGAAAGAAAGAAAGAAAGAAAGAAAGAAAGAAAGAAAGAAAAGAAAGAAAGAA
Organism: Mirounga angustirostris; assembly: GCF_029215605.1. NCBI lineage: Eukaryota > Metazoa > Chordata > Mammalia > Carnivora > Phocidae > Mirounga > Mirounga angustirostris. Next base: position 49,360,471 of record NW_026991709.1, on the reverse strand, counting down.
GAAAGAAAGAAAGAAAGAAAGAAAGAAAGAAAGAAAGAAAGAAAGAAAGAAAGAAAAAAGAAAAGAATGGAAAAGAAAAAAGAAAAGAAAAAAGGAAAAGAAAGAAAACAAAACAAAACAAAACTCAGGAGCAAGACTCTCTGAAAAAGAGATAGAAATGTTCAGGGATCTGGGGGCATAATGAGAAGGATTTACCATGGGTCAGACTGAGCTAGAGGCCTTGGACAATCTCTGCAAGCAACAATTATCAGTGAAGCCAAGCATATAAGTATGTATTTGGTAGAAATTTCCTTTTAGGTCTTTAGTAAGGTAGGTAACTTGTTTCCCCCCAAGGGTAGATAACTTTTAATAACAATTCACCAGAAATGATTTTGAAGAATAAAAATAATTTCCTTGACAAATGCTATGAACAATTAGAAATGGAGCTAAGCCTTCTGAAGTGATGACTAAGTAGGGCTAAAGAGAGGTCAGTTCATATACACAGAAGACACACTATCCCTTAAGAGTAGGAATTAAGTAAAGGTTCATGCATGTAACAACTATCAGATTTGATATAAACCTGACCATCATTAAATCATTTCTATCTTTCTTTTTTTCCCTAGCAAATTAAGAAGTGCATTTCACATAGATCACATTTTATGGTCCATCACTCATTTTATGAGTAATGATTAGCATTTATGTAAACCCCTAATAAAACCACACAACCAGCTTATACTACAATAGTCTACAGTTCTCAATAAATAAAAGACAATCTCTGGGGGTCAACATGGAAGTATGATTAGAGATCATATCTATCTGCTGTCTAAACATTGTCTATAAACTGAGTAAAATATCTTTCATACAATTCTGTATTCTTTGTCATATATATGAAAATGACCTGGTGATTAATAAAATACATCCAAAAGCTTTACTAAGTGTATGGTAAGTGTCAGTAATCGTGGGTTTTTTTTTTTTTTCAGTCAACAAATACTAAAACATAGATATTATCCCAGGAGGAAGAAAATGTCTGGAAATTTTCTTCATTAAGATAAAGGGCTTCATTCTTAAGAACATAGAGAATGACTTACAAAGCCCTGCCTGTATGGGAATCCAACCACGCAGAACTTTACACCATTCACCTAACTGTGAAGAAGAGAGTCCTTTAAAATGCAGGAAACAAACAAACAAACAAAAGCATATTCCAGAATTCCAAAGTTAAGTTTTTTTCAAAATTAAAAGACATTCCAGCTGGGTTGAAATTGATTTCAAATATCCAGTATAACAAATCTAATAGACTTATCATCTCTCACACTCAGCACCTTTGGTATTTCAGATCCATATTGGTTTTGTGATCTTTAAATGGATGTGCAGTCTGACATTGCCTGATAAGAATGCAGCTATCAAGCTTATCCCCTCCCTGAATAAAGGAAAACGATGAAGAGAAAGTTTTGGCACCTGATGTTCCCTGATGATGACTCTGCTTTGAGAAAAGTTATAATAATGATGGAAAGGGGGGAAAAATTACAGATATTGTCAAACTAGACAGTAGGTGATTAAAATAGTAAGAGATTCATGTCTGAACCTTCCTAGTCTTTACCAAGAGCGAATATCTAATCCTTTTTAAAGAAAAGTTGTTTTAAAGTAAGGAGATAGAAGATGGCAAGATTTGAGCAGAATGAGAGGGCATGTAGAATGACAAAGTGTTGTCAAATTATTTAAGAAAAATTTGAGAGAAGAATGCTAGTAGTTTGTGAGACCAGAAATTCAACTTGTTTTGTTCTTGAGATTAAATTCTCTCAAAACAGCATTACTGTAAGTGATACTTAATCCTCTGATCCACATTCTATCTATTCTCATTCTCTTGGAAATATAAGTGTGTGTGTGGGGGGGAGCCCCTCTCTTTCTCCACAGGTGGCCTGGAGGAGAACCCATGTGGATTTTTCACCAGGGGAGCAGAACACATTAATCTGACAGAAACCAGCAGGAGACCCAGGAATGGGTTGCCATGTGACACCAGGAATCTTACCTCTTCAGAAAACAGCATGGCAATTATTGCAAATAATTACTTTCAGAAACAAAGCTTCTTTTGGCAAGTCAAAATTAATTTTTAAGTTTAAAAGTTTATGTTACTACAGCGCACATTACAAAAAAATCATGAAGTTGAATGAAAATATAACCATTGAATAAAAAATAATTTGACAATTTCAGACCATGAAAAATGAAGTAGTTGGGTATAATGTGGCTATTCTAATTAAATGTAGCTCTCAAATTTCCACATAGCATAATTTCTAAAATAGGATCAAGATACAAAATGAGAAGCGCAGAAGATATAAGCTGCGGATTAGTCAGCCCTCAGTTTATATACAATTGTATCATCAAGAATTTCTACATGAGTATGAAACTGCATGCTACTCCTGGGTGCAATGCTACTTTCATCTTTTGATTCTGAACTGGAGAGTGTCTATTCCATGTCATTTTTCTGTCATGTAGTTACAGAAATGGATTGAATTAAAAAAAAAGTTCCTTTTTAATGATTCCTGGGTATAAATCAACCCACCTCCAATGAAGATCATGCTCTATATTGATATAGAAATGGCTGCTGCTATTGACAGAAAAAGACTTAGAATTAAGAAAGCAATTGTCCCATAGACACAATGAGATGGATGATGGTTAGTTGTATTTAAAACAATTCCAATATATTTAGGTGCCTTGTGTGTTAAAATGACTTCGCAATATTGGTCAGGGAACATAATAATCATTCATTATGTTATTTGTATCAGAAAATGCCCATCACTTACAAATAATTTTTGGAATGTTATTCACTCATCACTGAAGAAGAGTCTATTTAGATAATAACAGAATGGCTTGGAATAAAGAAAATGATCTAGAATGCTTCCCTGCTGGCAATGAACTGCACTGGTATATCTCGCTAGTTCAAAGTCATTTGGAAAGTCCCAGTCTCCCTTGAGGGAAATTTTGGTGTGGTTCCTTTCTCACTCCTTTCATTAAAAATATGTATCAATTGTCTAAGAATATTTTTTTGATAGGTAAGCAACATGAGAGACAGAATAAATAGTGATGTAGGAAAGATGTTAGGGTTTGAAGCCAATGGCCAAGAAAAAAATTCTTGAGATGGCTTTGGTGCAAAAAGGTGGTTTTATTAAAGCACAGGGACAGGACCTGTGGGCAGAAAGAGCTGCACTAGAGGGGGTTTGGGATAGCGTATATCTCTAAGGAATTTTGGAAGCAAGGTTTCCAGGACCTTGAGGAGGCTAGTTATTGTTGGGAAAATGTCATTTATTACTGTCTAATAAAACCTTAGTCATGAGACCCTTCAGATGTATATTGGTGGGCCATATGCTTGAGGGATGATTGCCAACATGTATCTTGGGGGGTAGAGATAAAGGAAGTTTCCAAAATAATTTTTATATGTTAAAGTAGGCTTACAGGATCCTGGGAGGGGGTGGGGAGGGAATTGGGCTAGGATTGCCTTTTGCCTTTTGCCTTTAGCAAAATGTCAACATTGAGGCAGTTGAGTCCCTAGAGGAATGTCACTCTGCCTGTCAATGGGCTGTAGGTAGTTAAGGAAATTTAACAAATTCTCTTCTGCCTTTGTTTCCCACATCAAATGGTATTATTGAGATCATAGAGATGAATCCATGTAGTGCAGTGGCCCTGTCCTAGAGATGTCTCATTGGCAAGTTACTGGGGCTTTTCTCCTTCATATATTAGGTGAGCCATATGAAGATTAAATTTTGAAATCAAAACTGGCCAAATATTGACTATTTCATTCATTTCTGCCTTAATGAATAAGGTCTTACTAAATGGAGCCTAAGATCTCCTTCCCAGCCATGATATTCTATGGTTATATGAGTCCATTCTTGGTGAAATCGAAGTAATTCTAAGAGCCATAGAGATTTGTACTTTCTGTTGAGCAGGGTTAATCAGTACACCAGCAACTTTTTCAGAATGCATTCTTTCAGCTGCTTTATATTCATAGATCCCTATTTATACTCAGGATAGGAAGATGGACCCCAAAAGAGAGACGGCATAGCATACTTGGCTCACAGACAGTGTACCATAGGCCTGACAAATCATCTGCTCTTTAAAGAAAAATATCACGGGGCTAGAGTTTCAGTAGATCTAGGAAATAACAAAAGAAGGAACTAGAAGTAAGATCATCATGTAACTACCATAAATTAAGCATAATTTAAACAGTGAACTAAAGATTGAACACCTTATGATTATGGAAAATAGGATTATGATAGATCTAAAACAATAAATCATAAGATAACTATTCTATCACTAATCATTAGGAACTACAGTGAATATATTCCTGAAGAAGGGTGAAGCAAAAATGTTTACTTTCAACATGGGCCATTTCTACTGAGTGCACCAAATCAAAAATTATAATGGTAAGGTTGGCATTCTTCATCACCCTCATTTTATCCAAGCATGAAACAATGGATTGTTTGCAGTTGAGTAATTTTAACTCAGATTAATGTCCAAACTAGAGCAACTTTTAAAACAATAAAATTGATAACTTGGTATTTAACATGGACAATTGATAATCATGATATATTCTATAGTAAAAGGAAAAAGAGTAAAGGGACGTGATGTTTATTGACCTTTTTATTTGGAAAAATACATCCAAAATTACTGAATTGGATGAACTCACAGCAGGATAAGGAAGAGTCAAGGAGCAAAGAATATAGGGCAGGTTCATTAAGGATGAGTTAAAAATTAGCAGTGGATCAAATAATAGTTCTAAAATACATGATGCTTTTGGAATCCATGCACTCCCAAATATCAGAAGTAAGATAAGTAGGAGGCAGAAAAATCGAGTGAACCCAAATATCAGGGAGCAAGTAGGACCAAAACCCAAAGAGTTCAGAAGATGGTCTTAAGCTGAAAGGAAAAAACAAGCAAGTTGATGGTATCTCCAATAGGATGTACTTTACATCATGTCAGAGGAAGGTTTTATGCTTCCAATAGGCTAAGTTGAAGAAAACAGAGAAAAATAATAGAGAACAGCACCGGAGAGGGTAATGCAAGGACCATGAATAATGCTTTTTCTGATTGTCCAGATACTGAAATTAGAAAACCTCAGTAAGGAAATGTTGGGTGTACTAGTTTTAAGTAAAAATAAGTGTAGGGGAGTAAAACATTTCCCTTCTTTCCTTCTAGATTTTTTTTTTGGCTGATCTATTAATTAAATTGATAAAAGATAGAATAATAGGAGAAAATAAATTTAATTACATACATATGGGAGCCCCATAAGAGCATAAGACCCACAAGCAGGCAGACAATTGTGGCTTATATGCTATCCTGAGTTAAGAAGAAAGGGACAGTGGTTTGAGACTTCAAAGGGAAGAAAGACAATTCACAGGAAGATAGGAAGAGCAAATGTTTGGTAAACAAATGTCTGCCATCCCCTGCAAAGAAAATAAGACACAGAGAGGAATTTGATCTCCAGACCTTGCTGAGCTTCTCCACGGTTTACCACACTTAGCCCACATTCTTGGTAATTATTTCTGGTGATCTGTGCTATTCCTGGAAAAGGCCCTTTATCTAGATTCTTTTAGACAGTTAAGGGGGAAGTAACGAGCTCTTTCTAAGTATTTTGGGTCTTGATTGACTTGAGCTGACTTCAGCTCAAGGTAATCCACATGCCAAAGTGTCACATTTTGGGGAGGTTTATGCTGAACCCCTTAACAAGGCCTAGGCATTTGTGGAAAAGAAAAACATCAATGAAATGTATTTTAACATCAACTTGTTTCACTTATATTAGAAATAAAATAATGGTTAGAAATGCCAAGTCAGGAATAATAGTGTAGGAGAATAGACACTTAACATAGGGATTCCAGGCCCATGTCTTGAAGAATATACAATTCAATGGTGAACTAAGATAGAGACCCTCAAAAACTACTATCAAAGACATTACATAAGCAATAAGCTCTTTGGCATTGGTCTTAGCAATATTTGTTGGACCTGTCTCCTCAGGCAAGGGCAACAAAAGCAAAAAAAAACCAAACAAATGGACCTACTAAAAAAACTGATGCACAGTGAAGGAAACCATTAAAAAAATGAAAATGCGGGTGCCTGGGTGGCTCAGTTGGTTAAGCGACTGCCTTCAGCTCAGGTCATGATCCTGGAGTCCCTGGATCGAGTCCCGCATCGGGCTCCCTGCTCAGCAGGGAGTCTGCTTCTCCCTCTCCCGCTCCCCCGTCTTGTGCTCTTTCTCTTTCTCACTCTCTCTCTCAAATAAATAAATAAAATCTTTAAAAAAAAAAGAAAATGCAACCTACTGAATGGAAGAAGATATATGCAAATGATATAACCTATAAGGGGTTAATATCCATAATATATAAAGAACACACACAACACAGTATCAAGAAAACAAAAACTCTAACAAAAAAAAAAAAAAAATGGGCAGAGGACCTAAATAGACATTTCTCCAAGGAACAGACACACATGTGGCCAACAGATACATTAAAAGATGCTCAAAACCACTAACCATCAGGGAAATGCTAACCAAAACCACAATGAGATATCATCTCATACCAGTCAGAATGACAAAAAATAATAAGTGTTGGCAAGAAGGTGGAGAAAAGGGAACGCTTCTGCACTGTTAGTAGGAATGCAAAATTGTGCAGCCACTATGGAAAACAGAATGGAAGTTTCTCAAAAAATTAAAAATAGAAATACCATATGATCTAGCAATTCCACTTCTACATATTTATCGAAGAAAATGAAAATACTAATTCAAACAGATACATACACTACTATGTTCACTGCAGCATTATTTACAATAGCCAAGATAAGGAAGCAACCTAAGTGGTGTCCCTTGATAGATGAATGGATAAAGAAGATGTGATATATACATATACACACACACACAGTGGAATATTAGTCATAAAAAAGAATGAAATCTTATCATTTGTAACAACATGGATGGACTTAGAGGGTTTTATGCTAAGTGAAGTAAGTCAGATAGAGAAAGACAAATACCATATAACTTCACCTATATGTAGAATCTAAAAAACAAAACAAAAAAGCAAACAGAAACAGACTCATAGATACAGAGAACAAACAAGTGGTTGTCAAAGGAGAAGGGATTGGGGGAATGAGTGAACTAGGGGAACGGGATTAAGAAGTACAAATTTCCAGTTATAAAATAAATAAGTCATGAAGATGTAATGTACATCATAGGAAATATAGTTAATAATATTGTAACAACTTTAAATGGTGACAGATGGCAGCTAGATTTATCCTGATGATCACTTCACAATGCGTATAAATTTTGAAGCTCTATGTCCTACACCTGAAACTAGTATCATATGCCCACTACAAATCAATAACAACAACAACAACAACAACAAAAAGACATTACAGACATGGATCCAATGAGAAATAGAAAGTACTTTGTGGGGGGAGGGGGCCTGGGTGACCCAGTCAGTTAAGCGACTGCCTTCAGCTCAGGTCATGTTCCCAGGGTCCTGGGATCAAGCCCCACATCGGGCTCCCTGCTCAGCAGAGAGCCTGCTTCTCCTTCTCCCTCTGCTGCTTTCCCTGCTTGTGCTCTCTCTCTCTCTGTCAAATAAATACAATCTTAAAAAAAATAAAGAAAATACTTTAGGGATTAAGAGTAGAAATATTGTTATTTTCAATAGAAGGAATGAAATTAGCACTACTGCTGCATAACAAACCATTCCAAATCGTAATGGCTTAAAAGAGTAATCATGATTAAAGCTCACATGTCTTTGTATCAAGGAGTGTGATAATGTAACTGCTTTGAGAGTGTAACTGCTAAGAAAGTGAAAAGCAAAAGATAAGACAAGGAGAAATAAATTGAGCTAAGTTCATGCAATGGAATCCTTACTAGTAAAAATGAATATTTATACCTATAAGTATTAATAGAAAAAATCTTAAACATAATGTGAAGAAAAACTAAGTTTCAGAGAATTAATTATATGTGATAACATTTATAGGCTTTAATAACACAAAAAAATAACTATTGTTTCAGAATATATACATATGTAATTAAAGTGTAAACATACACTGATTTGATAAATAACAAAGAGATTAGTTAGCTCTAAAGAAAGAAAGAGGGGCGCCTGGGTGGCTCAGTCGTTAAGCGTCTGCCTTCGGCTCAGGTCATAGAGAGACGGCCCTGGGATCGAGCCCCACATCGGGCTCCCTGCTCCACGGGAAGCCTGCTTCTCCCTCTCCCACTCCCCCTGCTTGTGTTCCCTCTCTCGCTGTGTCTCTCTCTGTCAAATAAATAAATAAAGAATCTTAAAAAAAAAAAAAAAGAAAGAAAGAAAGAAAAGGAGAGGGAAATGAAAGGGGATAACTGAATAGTGGGACTCAAATGAATCTGTAATGTTTAATTAAACTATCAGAAGCATATAAAACAAAATTAGGATTTGACAAAGCTGGGTGATGGTGGGTATTCATCATGATTTTCACTATATTTTCCTCTATGTTTAAGACATTTTATAGCATATAATGTGTTCTGTATGGAGAAGTTCTTTATTCAGAGAATGATATTACTGATAGAATAAGAAGCTTAATTAAATCCATTAAAGATGCTCTTAACAAAGCTGGCATATTTTCCTCTCAGACTGACACTGCTTTTGATATAGGCATAGCTGCTGTTTATTCAGTGATATTCAAACATGCCAGAGAATTTTTTTCAGAGAATTCTAAGATGTATAGAGAGCTTAGAGTCAAGTACTGGAGAATATATGTTCCAGACTACTGCAAATGTCCTCAGTTCGAATATTTTGATGAAAAATTGTGTGTAGGCTAGAGCCTAGAGCAAGAAGGTATGGTTGAATGGATTTGCATTATGACTTATAAATAAATAAATAAATCTCCTCACCCAAATCTGTGCATGTGCTTTAAAAAACAAAAACAGGGGCGCCTGGGTGGCTCAGTCGGTTAAGCAATTGCCTTCGGCTCAGGTCATGATCCTGGAGTCCCGGAATCGAGTCCTGCGTCGGGCTCCCTGCTTGGCAGGGAGTCTGCTTTGCCCTCTGACCCTATTCCCTCTCATGTGTTCTCTTTTATTCTCTCTCTCTCAAAATAAATAAATAAAATCTTTAAAAAATATATATATAAAAAACAAAAACAAAAACACAGATATTTTACACTTAAATATAACCATAAAATTACCAGAATGTTTCAGATAAAGTAAAATCTGTCATTTGTACAATTTGGTGTGAATACTGAGAAACTGCAATGGCTATCAGGCTCACTGATGAAACAAGATTATATTCTAAATGTTTAGTTTTGAGAAAACAGTGTAAAAGCACGTTCTAATATATTCTTAATGTCAAATAGAAACTTAAGTATAATACACTCTACTTACTCTCACAGAAGTTTAGATCTGTATGTCTGGCCTTACACCTAAGTGAAATATCATGTACATCTGCCATAATATAAGCAGTACCACATGGAAGAAGTCCTGTACAAAATTATCTCCTCCACCAACTAGTGCCAGCCATGAAAATGCCCTCAAGCAATAAGCACCTTTGGAATTGGTTGTGGTAGAGTAAGAAGGCTACTGAGGAAAATAATCTTCTGTTCTACAGAAAACAAAGTCAGATGGAACTAGGAAGAAAGAGAAGCACTCAGAAAGAGTGCTGGACGGGGTGCCTGGGTGGCTTGGTCATTAGGCGTCTGCCTTCGGCTCAGGTCATGATCCCAGGGTCCTGGGATCGAGCCCCACATCGGGCTCCCTGCTCCGCAGGAGGCCTGCTTCTCCCTCTCCCACTCCCCCTGCTTGTGTTCTCTTTCCCGCTGTGTCTCTCTCTGTCAAATAAATAAATAAAATCTTAAAAAAAAAAAAAAAGAAAGAAAGTGCTGGACAATGGGGAATAAAACACAAATGTTCTGGAATGACAAGGACAAAGTGTGTTTGTGGGGAAAGATGCCAGGGTATCTAACTTATCAAAGAGCACCACAACTTTTTGTAGTTACCCCTGCCCCTAAGGAAGAAGGCTATTTCTCTCCAGGGTAGATGGTCTTATATCTAGCAGAACACATTGCTTTAGGTGGGAAACTGTATAGAGTTTTAGCTGGAGACGTGAACTCTCTAAACTGCTCTCCATAAGAAGCAGTGAGAATTGAGGGTTGCAGAAAGTTTAGTAGGGATTGGAAGGCAAGGTAAGAGCAGAGGTGAACAAAACAGAAGCATTTGGAGGCAAGATCTAAATAGGACCTGAAAAGCTTTTCATCTCTCCATTTTGACATCGGCAGTTGTCCCCCATGGAATTCTGATGCTTGTGTGCATAACATAAGAGCCATTTAGCCAGAAAGAGTATACTCTGAATTACTCAGTTGTCTGTTTCTGTTTCTGCCTCTCTGTTCCCCCACCTTTGGTGGAATTCTTTGTGTATACCCCTTCTCTTTCCTTTTTCATTTAAAACCGTAATAAACAAAACTTCTCAATCAAAGGCTATGTTACTTAAATGTATTAAATAATAATGTTTCTCAATTATTAAAATTGAAAATGCTATCAATTAAATGTTAAACTTAGCTGTCTTTATTCAAATTGAAATGAATGTCTGGTAGAAATAATCAACATAAAAAAATTGACAATGGCCAATGATGCACATATCAAAACATGTTATTCACTAAAAATTGCTGGAAAAATAAATTTTTGAACAAAATTTAGATTTGGAAATATCAGTGTGGGGAAATTCAAACTATTATTAAAAACAAAAGAGCCACAAAAGAAAAACAAGGAGCTATACCTGATGTGATTTTATATAGTTATATAAAGTAGTGATATATGAGATATCTTTTAAAAAAACAGATTTTATTTGTTTGTTTGAGAGAGAGTGAGTGAGAGAGAGCACAAGCAGGGGGAGTAGCAGGCAGAGGGAGAAGCAGGCTCCCCACTAAGCAGGACCCTGGCATCATGACCTGAGCCAAGGGCAGACACTTAACTGACTGAGCCACCCAGGCGTCCCTGAGATATCTTTATATCAAAATTAACCTGGGGCGCCTGGGTGGCTCAGTTGGTTAAGTGACTGCCTTCGGCTCAGGTCATGATCCCGGAGTCCTGGGATCGAGTCCCTCATTGGGCTCCCTGCTCAGCAGGGAGTCTGCTTCTCCCTCTGCCCCTCCCCCCTCTCATGCTCTCTCTATCTCATTCTCTCTCTCAAATAAATAAAAATCTTTAAAAAAAAAATTAACCTGCAAAAACCACCAATTTTTTTTAAATTCAAGAAAATAAGAAAATTAAAATAATTCAATTGTGCTGTAAAAAAGATCACTTATATTTGTTAACTATTTTCTTTATTGTATTGAAGAAAATTCTTTTTATGTGAAAATCCATTTGTTCAGAAATAATTCTGAAAAATTTGTTTACTAAAAGGGTCCTCAGGAACAGTGGGGTTAAAATATCCCATACACAGTCTTTGCCAGTTAGAAATTCCTGGCTGTTGATGCAAAAGATGGAGTGGTAAGAAAAGAACTTCAAAGAACAAAGATATTCGATACTCACTTTTTATATAAATTGCTGTATATTACTGCAATGCCCCCCCCACCCCCTTGACTCTAAATCTTCAGTATAATTTGCTGTATCTACAAATGCTTTCTGTGACTGAAATATGGGAGAACTTGAAGACATGAACAATGTTCCTTATTTGAGTAAATTATGAAGAAAACAGCAAGGGGAAGTGACAAATAGGTAGATTAAATTCAGAGTAAACCAGAAATTGGAATTAGAAGTGACTGTAAGAATGTACACTCCTGGGAATTCACAGAAATGTTGGGAAAAGCATTGGATTTCTTATTGGACATAAAATAGGGGATGCAAATCAATTTTAAATGCGTCTCAAAGGAGAGAGTAACCTCTAATGATGTTATGATTATAGTCCGCACCAAGAAAATCTATCTACTTCCCAAAGTAGACCTAATGGACTCCAAAAATATAACTATAAAAATAAAGAACAATGCTATTTTGTAAATGTATATAGCATAATATATATACTATATATATAAATGTAAATGTTTATAGCCTAGCTACTTACAGAAGAAAAAAATAACAGATTTCTCTATATAAGTCTCTTTCCATGTCCCAATAGGAAAACATCATAAATATGTGAGTTCTACATTTTCTACAATAATTAAAACTTAACCACTGAGACCACATCCCATGTGAGGACCATAAATAAGCAGAGTAGCTGCACAATTTTTATGTTCAGTAAAAAAACTAAACCCAAAGAAGGACCTTATCAAGTTGATATTTCCTTTTAAGAAAAAGTGAGACTTGGGCTTATCAATACTCAATGTCCAGTCCTTTAATACCCTTATAGTAACACAGCCAATAGATAATGTCTCAATTTTGAGATTGGAAATCCACCATTTTAAGTTACAAGTCTCACGTCACATTCTAGGATAGAAACAGCATTTATTTTAGGAAAGACTGCTCTTTGATCTGCTTGGGTGCCACTTAATCGAAGCCTTCAATTTATACATAGATACAGAATAAACTTCTCTATTGTTCTTGAGGAACACTTGAGTTAGAGGGGTCTGATCTTTGGTCTATTAACTTAAATAAGTTTCCTTAACAGAGCAGTAGTGTAGAAAGTTGAGGAAATCCTTTATTTAATCATCAATTTATTTTGTGTTCCCTCTCAAAAAAATCTGAATTTTGGAAATCACCTCTACTTGTTACATGAGTATCTTTCTGAGGGACAATAATAACACCCAAGATCAGACTTTGCCCAGAGAACAATAGAGAGTCCTGACCTTACTTCACCTCATGTAGCAAAAAACCATGTAAAGGAACATGTATGGATTTGGCACAGCTTCAAACTCGACTAAGACATAATGAACGTCATAATCTGGGATTCAAAGGCTCAGTTTTGATAAATATACTACGGAATAGGAGGGCTGCCTTGTCTGGTGAATATAATTCACACCACACATCTGTGATGAAAGGCAGTGATGAGCATGAGTAAGTTGGGGAAATTTGCCAAGAAGAACATGTCAGACTCCTGTGACAGGATAGGAAAGAGACTGGAAGAGGAATGAACTCCTGCATCTCTCAGAGACACAAAAGGAAAGCATATGTGAAAACTGAGATGTACAAGTCTTAGGAGATTGCCATTGTAGGGGTTGAACTGACCCTCCGATGGCACAGAGAAACCTTGCAGGAGCTGAACAGACATCCTGACAAAAGGTTTGAAAAAGTTAGTAATAACAGGTAATTATGTGTAGGACAAATTTTAAGCTATTCTGTGTGTTGTTCACTACTGCAAAGTTCCAGCAGTCTTCTTAAAAGTCCTATCCTGACCCAACCTGTGCTGTGGGGAAAGAAAGGGATGTATCTTCCTTCCTCAAGAACATGCAATGTCTGAGATGAAGAGGCAGGATTGGGGAAGTCAAATGACCCAGATAGCAAACTGGAAGGAACAGGTGAGGATGGATGCAAATTATGGGTCATAAGTTGTTGAAAGCAGTACATCAGAATAGCTGTCAGTGGCATAGCTTTGCTTAGCTAAGAGTCCACTCACATGGGTCAGCACTTTTGAAACAGCCAGGTGGTGATAAGATTAGAAAGTATAAGACCAGATCAGAGCAAATGGAGGGTCTTTTCCAAAGCACAGTAGGGTTACTACTCTAAGAAATTTCCAGGAATGAAACAGAAATATTTTTAAAGGGATACCACTTCCCCAGGAGGAGATCATGGATGAATCACCCTCTAACTATTTGGGGAAAAAGTAGAACATAATTTCATTTTATAGCACCAGGCTACTGAAACAGAAGCACATGATTAAACAATGGAAGACATGTATAAGCTATGCAAAGGTGTACAGTTGCTTTAAGATGTCACACCATTTCCACAACAAGAGCTCATACTTCTAGGAATAGTCAGATTTTACTCTTGGCTGATAAATGTACAACTACCTCACTTTAGCTTTTCTTTTGGACAATGCAGATTTCAACTCAGCCTGCCACTACTTTTCCTGCCCTGCTACTAGATCTGGGCATCCATCCTCAAGGTGCCCTTTACACTCAATAGAAGAGTTTACTTTCAGCTAGCTACCCCTTCCGAGCTATGCTTTCAGAGAATGCCGCAGAAATACCTTCCTTTCCCTCCAACCTTCCAGGGATCCTTGGATCTGGATAATACCCCCAAGGATAGGGATCCAGCCTGAAGAGAAGACTCCAAACCAAAACCATAATTGTCCTATACCACAGTTTTCCAAGGGAAAAATCTGAATACTTCAGTAAAAAAATATAGCATCCTTATAAAATATACTGGCATAACTAGAATTTGGAGGTCTTAATTTTTTTCATAGAAATCAATTCCAATGACTGTATCTTTAGGAAGCCAGAAATCAAGAGAATTGAGGGAAGTAACTGCAGGGCCAGGGAACCTATTAGCACACTGACATCCATAAAGCAGTCTCTTTAAATGATGATTTCACTTGCAAAGAGGGGGCATTTATACAACTCTTGAGAGAAATATCCTTGCATTCCTGCTTGAATAAATGCTCAGATTAATCCTAATGCTTAATTTCAATTTTTTTTCTAAAGCAAATCTTATAGTTTATATGTTTATATTTTATTATATTATATTATTATATATAATATATATATAATATATTATATTATATTATTTATATATATTATGGAATCATAAAAGAGTATCTGATATTTTCCCCTCAGTATCTTTTATAGTGGATTTGTTTTTTGTCCTCCTCTCTTTAGTTTGAATGCTCTTGGCTCATTTCCTCTCTCTTTATAGTTATACTTTTTTAACCTCCAGTAATCCTTATGTCTCCTTGTGCTATGCACAAAGACATCTAGCCACTTCTCCAAAAGTGTTACCCATAATTAAACATATTATTCTATTTTAAATCAGTGATAAATAACCGTTGCCTCAATTATTTATTTAGTTTAGTCCTATGACTTAAAACATCCGCCATTAGATGCAATTTGGTCTTACGGTAGGTTTCTTTTTTTTTTTTTTTCTTTAAAGAAGTCTACTGATAGCTGGTATCAAAGAAATATCTTTCAGAATGCCACAGTTTAGCAACAAACATTGAAGCCTTGGTGCTTGGCTTTATTTGTTCTTACTAAATCCATGTTGCTTATTGATTGGCTTTTCAACCCCATTAGATAACCAGAGATTTTCTCTTTTCTACAGCCTGAATGGGATCCCAGAAGATTCATGTAGTACACAGACTTCTGGAAGGGAGCAGGAGGGAAAGGATTGTATAAAGAAATTATCAGTAAGGGAAGTAGGAAAAGATATTCTGTTAAAAAAATTTATTGAACAATTTATTGTCAACACTTGGCTTGAGTCATTCACAAGAGTTAGACCTAGGGTGTTTTATAGACATACAAGTTCAATATAAGTCAACAATATGAGGAAAAAACATGAGGAAAAAAATCTAGCTCAGTCTTAAGTTATACTAATTTAAGGACAGTATCATAAAGAAAGGTAACAACCCTAATGACTTTTGTAATGATTAGACCCCACTCAAACTAAGTTCAGTTTCAAGTTCTTAAGTCATTTTATAAGGGTGAAGTAGCATAGGAAAGGAATCAAGTTTTGTTTATTATCTACCACTTGCCAGCAACTGGGCTAGACACTTACATAAACTAATACATGAAATGTAATGCTTAAATCAACCATTTGAATATAAAGAACATATACAACACCAAAAAAAAAAACCAATCTGATTTAAAAATGGGCAGAGAACCTTAATAGACATTTTTCCAAAGATGTACAGATGGCCAAGAGACACATGAAAAGATGCTTAACATCACTAATCATTAGGGAAATGTAAATCAAAGCCACAATGAGATATCACCTCATGCTTGTCAGAATGGCTAGAATCAAAAAGACAAGAAATGATAAGTATTGATGATGATGTGGAGAGAAAAGAACCCTTGCGCACTGTTGGTGGGAATGTAAATTGATTAACTGTAGAAAACAGTATGGACAATTCTCAAAAAATTAAAAATAGAAATACCATATGATCTAGCAATTCCACTACTAAGTATTTACTCAAATAAAATGAAAACACTAATTTGAAGATACATGCACCCCTATATTTATTGCAGCATCATTTATAATAGCCAAGATATAGAAGCAACCTAACTGTCCATTTATAGATGAATGGATAAAGAAAATGTAGTGTACACACACACACACACACACATACACACACCCAATGGAATATTACTTGACCATAGAAAGGATGAGATCTTGTCATTTGTAACAACATGGATGGACTTAGAGAGTATTATGCTAGGTGAAGTGTGTTAGACAAAGAAAGACAAATGCCGTATGATTTCACTTTTATGTGGAATCTAAAACACAAAACAAATGAACAAACAAAAAGCAAAAACAGACCCATAAATACAGAGAACAAATTGATGGTTGCTGAGAGAAGAGGTTGCGGGGGGTGGGCAAAATGGGTAAAGGGGACTGGGAAGTATAGGCTTTTAGTTAGGGAATGAATAAGTCACAGGATGAAGGGTACAGCACAGGGTATTGCAATAGTGTTGTATGGTGACAGATGATAACTACACTTGCGGTGAGTAAGTATAACATAACATATAGAGTTGTCAAAATACGATGTTGTACACCTGTAACTAATGTAACATTGTGTGTCAACTATACTTGAATTAAAAAAATAATAAATTTTTAAAAATCAACCATTTGACATAGGTATTACTTTTCTCTTTTGGATAGAAGAAAACTCAAAAAGATTAAATGACAAAGCTAGTAAATAAACTAAAATCTGATGACCAAATCCATGTTCCTGCATTTTTTAGTATTGAAAAATTAAAGAAAGCTATATGTTTAAAAATGAGAGAATAATTAAAACAAGTATTAAAAATACATGCAATAGATACACCAATATATTCCCTTTGCAAGGATGACCTTTCTCTAGTATCCATTACAAAGGAAAAGCATTGTGTTATATGCCTCTGCTGGTTAACTTGGAAGGATTCTTTTTTTTTTTAATTTTATTTTATTATGTTATGTTAATCACCATACATTACATCATTAGCTTTTGATGTAGTGTTCCATGATTCATTGTTTGCGTATAACACTCAGTGCTCCATTCAATACATGCCCTCTTTTAATACTCATCACCAGGCTAACCCATCCCCCCACCCCTCTCCCCTCTAGAACCCTCAGTTTGTTTCTCAGAGTCCATAGTCTCTCATGGTTCATCTCCCCCTCTGATTCCCCACCCCTTCATTTTTCCCTTCCTACTATCTTCTTTTTGCATCTTCACGGTTGATCCCAGCACTGAGACCACTTGCTCTGTACTAATTAGTCACCATTCTAAACTTCTGAGTACAGAGTCCTCTCTTTTAATGATTAATTGCAGAGAATAAATGAAAAGCAGGCCTCAAAGGCTAGAAGGAAGTTCACTCTTTTAATGAAATATTGGACTAATTAAAGGGAATTATAATGTAAGAGAAAAAGTTTAAACGTATTTGTTAACTACCACTGTTCCTATATTCCAAAGGAAAAGAACCTAATAAAAATCATCCGAGAAGATTCCTTTATGAGCATCTCCCAGCCTATATCCAAGCACTAGCCACACTTCCTGGGTAAGGTATGTGGGCAAGAAAGCTTAAGATTAAAAGATAAATTAATTTGGCAATTCGATTGACTGACCCATCTTGGGCACAATACCTTATCACAGTGATATTAATAGCAAAAAAATGTTTATGATAAAAATATTTCTGATGTTCCTGAATATAATAAATATTTCTGTTTTAATATTCATATATTTTGTTGTCAGTAAAGAAAGAAACACATTTGTAATGAGATACATTTTTTTGAGAGTGGAGAGCATTTCAATAATATTCTGTATCACTTTTTACAGTTATTTTTCCTTTAAATTTATTTTCTCTGAATTCATATTCTTCTCAATTTTATAATTTATAAAGACTTTTGACAACAGTTTATAAAATTTCAATATTCTCCCTAGTATTAATTAATGCTGCTTCTAAGCCCAATTATTGTTTATTGATTTCTGTGGCTTCTATAATCAATTTACTCTAAAAGGGTCTATTTCAATTTTTTCATATTTTGTTTTCCTTAACATATTTAAAAATGTCCTTCATAATCTCTTTAACCTCTTTGCTGCTATTTTCTCTTTCCTAATATCTATAAAGGATATCAGCTATTTTTAAATTACCTCTCCAACTTTTTTATCTTCTATAACCATCATTCAAGTTAATCCTACATGTTTTTTATCAATGACAATATTTATTTTCATGTTGATTTCTGATAGCTTCATGGTAAAGACATATTGGAAGTTTCTAGTTCTTTATGCACAGAACTGTAAACTGCTCTGCTTTAGTTATGGTGTCCTTTAAAATGCTCATGACTTTTAATATTTCCTCTCTCAGTGAAATATAATAACTTTAATTCCTGCAAGTTTGATTTATCGGAAGCTAATGGTATTGAAATGCTGTTGTATGTGATCTTATTATTTAATATTCTAAAATTTAATATCTTGTAGGCTCTATGTACAAAGCTTGCCTGATTATAATAAAGGTATCCTGATGTGAGAGGCTATAGAGGTCATCTGTTCCATTTCTTGCTTTGGTAAGATGATAATGATGCCATGTTGAACAAGTATAAAGTTACCTTATCTCTCTAGCTCTCCAAAGGACATTCAAATTATAACTAGGTGGTTTAAAATCTCTGTTGTTGAATTATTTAGAATTTGACACAATAATCTCTAAAAATTTTTCACACTAAAATATCAGATGAATTCGTATGGCAACCCATTATATCAGTATTGACATTCTAAGAAGAAAATGGCTCTTAAGTAATGTACTTTTTCATTTACATCCACTTGGAATTTCTTTTGTCTATTTGGCCCACATTGCTTATACTTTTCATATACATATTAAATGTAATATACATCTTTCTCATTTCAATTTGGTACATCTTGAAGTCCTTCTGGTCAAAAAGCATCAACATTAAAAATGAGTAAAGTAGGATATTTCTTTCATAGTATTAGTAAACAGAATATTTCTCTTCATTACATCTCTAAAAGTTGACACATGCTGTATTTATTAGTCAGGGTTATCCAGAGAAACAAAACCAAGAGAATGTGTATGTGTGTGTGTGTGTGTGTGTGGAAAGAGATTGATTATGAGAAATTGACTCACATGATTATAGACCAATGAGTTCAAAATCTACAGTGTGAGCTGGCAAACTGGAGACTTAGGAGAGCCAGAGATGCAAATGAAGTTTGAAGGCAGTCTGCTGGGGAATGCCTTCTTGCTCTGATAGAATAATTTTTTTTGTTTTATTCAGGCCTTCAAATGATTAGATGAGGCCAGCCTACGTTATGAAGGGCAATTTGTGTACCCAGCACTCACCGATTTAAATGTTTATTTCATCCAGAAACACTCCACAACTTGACACATAAAATTACCCATCACACAGCATTGTTACAATATCTTAGATACAATATCTAAGACATTGTCTTTCTCAATGTTATTTCAGATGATAGAGACAATTTGCAGATTTCCTAATAGTGGCATTCCTTGTGGTAATCTGGGACAACAACCCATTAGTCTAGATAATGCCATATTACACAATCTAACAACTCTATCACCTTAATATCAGTTCATATTTCAGATTGGCATTACCACATTACTCCAGAACTGAGTAAAATCCATCAATATAGAACCCTGGGACAAATAATATTCCTAGCAAGGAATATTTTCAAAATTAGTCAATAGAAAAGTTTATTGTTTAGTTTTTCAATAATCTAATAACCATCTAAATCATCTAAATCATAAATCTAAATCATCCTCTTTGTCCTTCTAAATTATCTTCTAAATTATCTAAATTATTGCCTCTTTTTTTACATACTTAAGTAGGTGAATATTTCATAACATTATTCTGTAACTTTGTACTTTAAGACCCAACATTCACATTGCCTCATTTGATTTTCATAGCAACTATATAAGGTAAGTAGGAATATAGGAGATTGTCACTGCTTTATTTTTTGAAAACAGAGACACGGAGAATGTAATAATTTTCTTATGGTCATCCATCTAGTGACAGAGGCTTACCTAGAAGCCAAGAATCATGAATATTAGTTTATTACTCTCTTTTTTGACTACATCACATTAAATGTCAACTGATCTGTTGAAAGTTATACATTTGATTAGCTAAACTTGCCTTTTTTTAAATCTTGTCCTCTGTATGAAAACTAAGTAGTTTAAAAATGGACTTTCTATTTCATCATCAAATTATCTCAAAACAACGTAATATACTTAGCATCTACCAAGTACAAAATATTGGATTACAACAACTATTTAGTGGCCACCCCAAAAGATTCTGAAGTTCCTGTGAAATTCCAACAGACATGACTCTGTAGATAAATAGGAAGCTAAATTGGGAATATAGAATTGCCACTAGAAAGTGAGTCTGTCTGGATTGGATTTCTCACAGTATTGTTCCAGAATTTTCATTGAAATGTTCATTAAGTCAGAAGATTTACTTATAGTATCTATTTCTTCCCAATTTTTGGAAGGCAGTTTTTTGATATAAGAGTGTGTGTGTGGGTGGGTGTGTTCCACCTTCATTCCACACGCTCACTCAAATTCCAACATATGGTATCATATTTACTTGCTTCATAATGTTTGGAAGGGCTGAAAGCAGGAGACATCTAATAGGATTGCTTTTTATATTTGGTTAAAGCCTACTCTTATTAAAGAGTGGATGCTGGGTTTTGAAGAGAGAGAGGAAGAGAGTGGAAATTGCCTTTAAGAGTAGTAATGTAAAAAAAAAAAAAAAAAGAGTAGCAATGTAGGGGCACCTGGGTGGCTCAATCGGTTAAGCATCCAACTCTTGATTTCAGCTCAGGTCATGATCTCAGGGTTGTGAGCTCGAGCCCTGCAAAGGGCTCTGTGCTGAGTGTGGAGCCTGCTGAAGATTCTCTCTCCCTCTGCCCCTCCCCCCACCCCTGCTCTCTCTCTCTCTCTCTCTCTCTCTGTGTCTCTCTCTTAAAAAAAAAAATAGCAATATAGGACAAAGCTGCCTAGAATGGATATGGAGAAGTCCCGGGCATACTGGGCAACTTTACAGGGCAACTCTCAGCAAGTAGGCGATTCTCCGAAAGGACTAGGCACACAGTGTGCCAAGGGAGTCTGGAGCCCAGGAGCCAGATCTACCTACTCTGGGTCTATGAATGGCAGAGAAGTAGAAAGCCATTGGGCTGTAAGGGGTCCTATGAACTTAGACTGAACCGCAATTGGCCCTGTAATGCATAAGTTAGATCATAGAAATCATAAGAATTTTCTATAATCAATTGCAAAATTGAGAAAGTGGACATAGATAATAACTGATATTGAATGTAGATCCAGAAGCAAATCATATTAAACCCAATAAGGCTATGTTTCCCACACATATAAGTATAAACAATGAAATTCACTCTTATTACACAAATTTGACTCCAATGTTGAAACTCAGTAGAATGAGAATAAGAAACTGGCTGATTGATGGTTTTCTTTATTATTAGCTTAGATAAGAGGAAGTAGGAAATGAGTATTGGGTTCCTGGACTTGTGTTAAATGTTTTACTCACATTTTCAGATTTAGTAAACACAATGGAGCTTTGAGGTATCTATTGGTGCTTCTGTTTTACAGATGAAGACTTGAGGCTTAGAGTGTATAATTAAGGCACATGCATTCCCAATCCTAAAGAGGTAACCACAGATCCTACTTTTTAATCAGTAAGCAATAAAGTATTTAACTGCTTTAAGATTTAGTCCTAGAGATAATAGCACAAAATGTTGATAATAGTATAATTGTACTATAATAAAAAGCACAAATATCCTATTGAATAAGAAATAGTAATAATATAAATAGTCAAATAATGAAAAACTGAAAATGTCTTTGTATAGTTGATCCTTTTCAGCTTAGGTTTACAAAGTAATTAAATTATACAATGTGTGCATAAAGCAATATTTCAAGTTACTTCATCATCTCATTCTGATAGATGGTAAACATTATAAGAAGGCTGCCTCCTCTAAACCATAGAGACAAATGAACTATCTTATGACCAAAAGAATGAGAACTGAAAACTTAAGAACCTAGATAAAACCCTTAAAAGTTTACTCTCATGCCCTCTGTGTAAATGCTCTCAAGTTAGTTATTAAAATCTGATTTTCAAAAATTAAAAAAAATTAAATGTAGCTGAGTTCACAAAAGATAATGGGATAAAAATGGAAAAACTTCTTAATTGTTTCTTTCCAATATCAGCAACCCCAAGACATCAAGCTCATGATATAATCAATAAAACTGTCATGCCCTAAATTCTAACATAATACTGGGTAGTATTAAATCTCCTGTTGCAGAAACTCTATAATGCACTCAACAGATTTTATTTTCGGCCTGAAATATAATGTTTCTTGCTTGACTAAAATTCAAATATATATATATATATATATTTGAGAAAGTATATATATGTGTACATATATATATATATATATATATATATATATATATATATATATGAGAATGTAGCTTAGCTACTGATATATAGTGTAGTCCCCCTAGTCAAAGAACCTAAGAAAATCAATGTATATAATTCTAACCCAGAACTCTCATTTGGAATCACTTTGTGAGGGTTATTTCTCATTTTTAATAACACAGAATTGGAAAGTTAAGATAATGGAAACAAAATTGCTCTAATGGTAATAAAATATTTGTAAACTAAAATATATTCATTTTGACTGTAGAAGAGACATTTAAATAATTTAACTGCTGTGAGTAAAATTGAAATGGAGCTGTAATTACTCAGATTTTCAGCATTCCTTCCTTTACAAAGAGAAAGAACTGCTACTGGTTTCCCCATCACAGATACTTCTATCCTGCCAAATAAAAAGATTAAAAATATGTGCCAGCTGCAGGAAGAGTGAGCCTGCAGCAAATTAACAAAATACAGGTGACACTTTTTCCAATCACTCTTTCTTATTAATGTAGTGTCTTGCAAATATGTATTTCATTAGCTCTGTAAGAATATACATGAGGGATACACCAGCCTTAAGTGAAAGCAGGAAAACAGCTAATATTTTTTTCAATTTTGAGGTCCTTTTTTATTGGCTCTTTAGGAAGTACTAAAAATATCTTTTTTAAATCAAGATTATAAAAA
This sequence comes from Mirounga angustirostris, assembly GCF_029215605.1. NCBI lineage: Eukaryota > Metazoa > Chordata > Mammalia > Carnivora > Phocidae > Mirounga > Mirounga angustirostris. The sequence goes on along the minus strand of NW_026991709.1, from coordinate 49,337,307 downwards.
TGTGGCCCAAAAATTACCTGAATAGTTTTTCTACTTTTTATTGGGACATCCCCCAATAATCTGGGAATCTATGAATACCAAAGACTACAGTTTAGATAACAAAGTTAAGGAGTTTAAATATTATTATAAGCTTTCCCTGAATATTTGTAGATGTGAGACGATTTTAGAATAAAGATACTCTTCAAATAATTAATCTACTACTCTCTTTCACCTACGCTTTTCTCCACACACACACAAAAGTATTTTTTTTAATGTATCTTCTACTAATGACTACTATCCTCTAGTCCCTATTATTTTTCTTTCATCCAGTCACTGCTTTTTTCTGTCCTTTGTTCCATATTAAATGCAGGTTCTTCTCCCAAATCTTTGCCACATGCAAGTAGCCAAAGACCACTATTATTTTAATAGCCACCAATTTCTTTATTGTTTAGCCAGATCTCTCCTAAATTTAGGTGACTAAATTAGATTTCAGGGAGAAGGATAAGAATGCATCTGTTCGCTTTTATATTTACCCAGCCTCCTATATGGAATTACTAAGAGCCTTTACCAGAGCTGATCCTAATTAGGAAAAATGTTTATTATCACAGTTCATCCACAAGGTAGTGGGATCCAAATGTCAATCACCTAAATATGAAACATATCATGGACAAAACTGGAATCTCCTGAGTTTATAACACCCTTCTTCCAACAATTCATAGCCTAAAACTCCAATATGAATACCCATCTCTTATCAGTACACATAAGCAGATTTCTGACTCATTTTCACATCCCTATTGGGAATGAAGACTGATTCTGACTCCATTTTGCTGGTGCCTGACTGACTTTTAGCTCTTTCATCTTTCTCCCAAGTGATCTGTCTTCTACTCTCTTTTAGTTGCCCACAAACACCAGCTGAAGACCTATGGAAAGAGGACACCAGAATTGAAAGGCCATAGCCCCTTCACTTGTAATAGCACATAACTGTTTTTCTTCTCAGTACCTCCTCTAATTTTTTTTTAAATAAACCCCTTCCTTTGAGAAATGGCTCCTTTACACTATGTGATTCCAATAATGGCTTCCAATTATGACACTGATCTGTGATCTAGCCACGGAGGTCGTATACAACCCATTCAGACCATATCATAATTACATTGTCTTCAAGCCTATATATAGTATCAGTCCAATAGGTGAACACTTTTCTAAGCTACTCCAGAGTCATTCTCTAAGGATTTGTTTATTTTGATATTTATGTTTTTTGTTTGTGTGTGTTTGTGGTTGGAAAAATATCCATTGGGGATCACTTGGGTTATAAAGCTATAAAGACTGAGCTCAAGACCTGCCAGCCAACACAGTTCTATTTTGTGAAGTTTAGTGGTTAGATATATTGAAGTCACCATGGAAAGAAAGAGAAAGAGAAGAAAGTATACAATTATTAGTCCCTGAAGTCCTTGGAGATGTGTGGGACCTACTTTCCTGAAGCTTGGTTCCTTAGCTCTTTCTTCAATTTAGTGAATTGGATAATTTTTATTTGTACCTAAGTTAAGTATACCTAAGTTTTTGTTTTGTTTTGTTTTGTTTTTTAAGTAGGCTCCACACCCAGCATGGAGCCCAACATGGGGCCTGAAATCAGGACCCTGAGAGTCGAACACTTAACCGACTGAGCCACTCAGGCACCCCACCTAAGTTAATTTTAGTTGCATTACTAACTTCCTTGCAAACCACATGCCTGGGTTTACTTGTTTTGTGCAAATATACAGGATGGTCATTTGTATTACCCTGGTAGTGGTAACATATAATATCCAATTTAGAGTCAAGTCAATTATTCTCAGTGTTCAATAGAGCTAACACCAGGTACTGTTTGCTTTCAAGTATCAAAATTAGCCCAACTCAAATCACTGGTATTAGCATTAGGATATATTTAAATACTTAAACTCATATTGCAAAATTGTTCAAGTTATATCCACCCTCCACTAGGGATCCTCTCCCTCAATTAGATTAAAAATCTATTATCACTGTCACTCATTCCTAAAATTGCTATCTAGTGAAGTTTTCTGTATGGTTAATTTAAATTATGAGACAGGTTCACTAATTTTATACAAATAAACTCAAAACCTTTTTAATTTTTTATCATTTTATTTTAAAACATACTATTTCACCAATATCTTAGGAACCTTCTAAAACTATGTTGACTCTATCACCTTTCACAATAAAGTAGAACGTGAGTGAGATAAAAAAGAAATGAGCATGAATCTCTGCGTTTTCTTTTCTATTTTCAATAATAACTATTCCTTAAAGTCTCCACAACCATCAAGGATTTAAAAAATTCCTTTGTATAGTGTTTATAATGTAAGATAAACCACACAACCAAAATGTTTGCAAGCAAAGGCTTTCACAGTCTGATGGCCTTTCCATGAGGATACACATTCATAACCGAGTCTCATTTTTATTTTTCGTCATTTATTTTAATTGTCTACAAGTCACACTATCACTAAGAGCTACCTAAATTCAAAGAGTCTCAGAAGACTTCATGGAATCAGTGGAATTGGATTTGAGATTTGACACATGGGTAGAATGTTGTTGGATATGCTTTGGTGGCAAACAGGCAAAGGTATAAATGCCATATTCAGGGACTTGCGAACAGAATAGTTTGGTTGTGCCAGATTGATTGATTATGCATGGAGCAACTGAAAAGGTAAGCTGAAAGTGTGGGCAGAATTCAAATTTTGGCAGGATCTGAATATCAGACGTGAATTATTCTATCAGTCGGTCAAAGTCCATCTTGAAACCATATCTGAGTATGTACCATGTGCCAGGTATTGTGTTTAGTCCTGATAATACAAACTTAAATTTAGTCCCTAGACCTATTAGGAGAGTGACAAGTAACCAAGATGTGATAAGGAATACTGAGGACTGGGAAGTTTTCCTGGAGAAACTGAAGTCTGAGATGGGTACTGAAAAATGATAATCATTAACAAGATAAAGGGGAGGCAAAGTGGGAGAAATATATTAATTGAGTGCCAGGAAGAGGGGGGAAAGGACAGACCCAGAGAGAATATGACATACAGAGAATTATAAATAATTACAAAAAATCCTGTAAACTTGAAGCTTACAGTGTGGAAACAGAATTCAGGAGCTATATTGGGAAACTGAATTATTACACCCTGCTATTGTTGGGAAAAGGAAACTTAAATATCATCTAGTTCATATTATTTTATTCTTACAAAGTTAGAAATAATTTTGTGTATTTTTTTATGTAATTACTTAGCTTAGAAAAAAACATTCTTCATAATACTCTTCAGTCCAATTGTAGCCATATTATTACAAAGTGTTAAATAACTTACTTTACAGGATGAGTACCATGAAGGAAGGATGTTTATCGCTTCTGTTCAGTGATGCATCTCAAGATCTTAGAGATAAGATCTCAACTTAGAGTAGTACCTAGGACAGATAGAGCATTCAGAAAATATTAGGTAAATAAAATTAATAATATGTTAATATATTCTCAGAGATGTAATGTTTTTTCCTTTTACATGATGAGTGCATTGAAATAAAAGAAAGCCTATCATTGAGTTTCTGGGTTCAGAGATTCATAGAATTGAACTCCGAGGAAGAGTAATGGAGTTTTATTTGTCTTCCTGCAATTACCTTTTGGATAAGGATCCCAGGGAGCAAAACTCCTTCCCATTCTGATTGCTCCATATTGTCTGGGAAAGACTTCTCAAAGAAATATACTAAATACAAACCTGGATTGCATATGATCTAGGCCAGCTCTCAGCTTTAAACATATTTAAATTACTCAAATGCTTACTCTAAAAAGCACTGATGTGGGAGTACTCTACTTCTGATGCATTTTGGTCGAACACTAATCAGCTGCTAGCCTCCTGTTACTAATTAGCTTTTGGTTTTCATATGAGTGCAAGCTTAAAACTTGTAGAAGTTTATATTTCAAATTTCTGCAGATATTTTAACAGTCTCAGACTCAACCTTTTTAACTCTGAGAGCAGGAGAAATAAAATAATAATCTTCTAGTATTTGTTCCTATAAAATTAACTCATCACAACATTTATGAAGGCTATTAGAGCTGTATAACGTGTGCAATTACCAAACAACCAAAGTCCCTTAATCCATAGCCCAAACTTTTCTGAAAAATAAAATGAGTACATTCAAGATTAAGCTATCTGAAAGAATAAAGGGTTATGATACAGGAGATATGTATCACTGTAGCCAGAAAACTCCTTTCTGAACTTTCTGTCCTCTTTTCCTTAGTAAATTAAAAATACTCTGAGCACTTATCATGGGTAGAGAATTGCTTATTTTCTCTTTTTCAAATATAGAAGAAACCTTTTTACAAGTAACATATATCAATCAAAGGACACTCCCTTTTTTTAAAGACTTGTTTATTTATTTGAGAGAAATGGGGAGAGAAAGAGAGAGCAGAATGTGAGCATGAAAGGGTGGGGGCAGAGGGAGAAGGAGAGAAGCAGAGTCTCCATTGAGCACAGAGCCCTACCTCAGGACCCTGAGATGGTGACCTGAGCCAAAATCAAGAGTGGACGCTTAACAACTGAGCCACCCAGGCACCCCAAAGGACACCCTTTTGAAGACTTCTTTTGATAGCTGTTGTTTTCTACTTATTTCCAATTCCCTAAATCAGCCAACCTATCTTCTGCCTCAATTTGACCTATGGTTATGATATAATACTTTGTTTTAGGCCTACAGAAGTTATAGCAATAGAATAATAACTTTATAAACCCTTGGATATAGGGTGTCCATAGACCTTTTCCTTTTGTGCCTGAACATTCTCCAGGTAAGTACATTAACACTTACCAAGTGCCTACTACATATTGCTCCAAACTGTAAAATGGTATTTAATGATTGAAGCCTAAGTGCATAGTTCTGAATTTTGTAGGTAAAATAAGATAGGATGAGATAAGATGAAATAAGATAAAATGTCAAACAAATAACTTTTCCACTTATATTGAGGGGCAGCATAGTGTAGTAGCTAAGACAGTAAGACTATCTGGACTTGACTGACCTTTTATACTTATTAGCTTTGTGTCTTTGGGCAAGTTTCTTAGTCTCTTCAAATCTCTTAGCATCTCAGTTTCCTCATCTATAAATTAGTGATAATAATAGTTAAGACTGCTTAGAACATTGCTGCAACCTAGGAAGGAATTAATAAATACTAGCTAATATTATCAAGGTGATTCCCACTGAAAAACTTGAGCACTCATCATAGCACTTTGCTCATAGTAAATAACAACAAAGATATTTTGTGAGAAAAAAGAAAAATTCAATCCTATTTGAGAAGATGTAATTATCAGTTGTATAATTCACAATTTAAAATAGAGAATAGGGGTGCGTGGGTGGCTCAGTCATGATCCCGGGGTCCTGGGATCCAGCCCCAAGTGGCTGGGGGGGGGGCTTCCTGCTCAGCAGGGAGCCTGCTTCTCCCTCTCCAGCTCCCCCTGCTTTTGCACTCCCTCTCTCTTCCCCCCTCCCTCTCTCTCCCCCCTCTCTCTGTCAAATGAATAAAATCTAAAATAAAATAAAATACAGAAAATAAATCAAGTGCTCAGAAGAAGAATAATTCACCTTGATGGTAAGATCAGACAGTAATTTCTTCCAGGGCTCCTGGTAAAAAGGCCATTGTGTGATGAAATAAATAGTACTCTTCACAACAGTGATAAAATAAGCATAATGACAACTTCAATCCTCAGTATAGGCCGATGGCATCATACCAGTGCCCAATTCAAAACAACAATTCAGGAGAAGCAGTTTTGCAAATAGTTGCTGTTGTTTTGAAAAATCAGGAGCTTCCCAGGTGAAATTTGAAATTGACCTCCATTCATGGAGGGCAAGCAGAGACTGAAAAAAGAGGTGATTCAGATTGGTAGGTGGCAGGTTTAATAAGCAAGGGAACTTACATATAAGATTTGTTTGGGGCAGCCGCAAGACTAATAGATATCTGCACTGGCCTGCCAGAATCTTAAGTTTATAAAGAGGCCTTAACTGGGTTCTGTCACATATTTAGTCCAGATGGTCTCAACACCTTACTCTCAAGGCTGTGAACTTGAAACTCTCCTAGTGGGAGAGTGGTGGGCTGACATACATTCCAAGGACAGGTGGGATGAGGAGGCTCTGATTGCCAGATTCAGCTCACAGGTAAACCACCAGTCCTCTCTTCTCAGTGACCTCCTCCAAAAGATGCTAATGAACTAGACAGCCTGCTTTCTGCTGTTTTAACTTCTTCTAGGGATATAATCTATATTATCTATAAAAATGCTTGACATTTAAGCAATCCTCCTTGAATATTTTTACCATCAAATAATGTTTTGAAAAATGAGTGACAGAGCTTGAGATTGTATTCTTGGCAAAAGAAGCCTGCAGGGTAACTAATCCATGCTGCCATTTGAGCATAAATATATCTTTCTTACCAAACAAAATTTTGAAGTAAAATCATTTTGTAGAAGCTGAGGTGTCCCATAGAGACAGTCATCAAAATAGAAGGCCATCCTATCTTTGCTCCATAGTGATGTTGTCACATGTTTTCTATGGATGGGTATATTAAATACAGCCCAGTGCGCAAACACATTAGAGGTCAAGTGTCCAAGCTTCACTCCATGGAACATAAAGTAAATTATTTTATTTTGAAAAAAATGTAGTAATATAAACAACTGCCTCAGGCAAAATAAACTCTGTAACCTATACTACACAGAATGCCTACTTGTGAGCAAAATAACTTCTAGATAGACTGGGTATGAAAGAACACCAAAGTAACCAAATGAGATAATTTATTTTATGGCTTTGTCTTTTACAAACCTGTTAAAAGCAGGGAAATGTCTATCAAAGGTAATTGGCTCTGTTTTAGAAGCAGGGTAGATTGTTTCTGAACAAATCAAATTCAAGCTGATAAGGTTATAATAGACAATTATGTGTCTACTATTCAAAAAGTAGTATCAGCTTATTAAGAAACACATTTTAAAGAAAGGATAACAAAACATACCTTTTTAACCGCTTTGAAAACTTAACTTTGGATTAGAAGACTGTTCTTACCAGTTCTAATTACTGCATTACCAAATGAGGTGCAGATTTTCCATGAGCAGCAAATGGGTCTGTACCGGTAACTGCAGCCCTCCTATCACTAACTGATGGCCAGAAGGTAGAGTTTAGAAAACAATATGAGGATTTCTTTTCCCAGTAGTTGTTTCCATGAGGTGATGAAGAATGCAATGAGAGTAAAAGCTACCCCTAAAGCCTGCCTGAGCCTTGGGTAAATAGTATCCTGAATATTCAAGATCAGACTAGTGCCAAGCAAGCAGTATAATTTGGGATATCCAACCAACAAATTGCTCTATACTTCACTTGGAAGAGAGGGTCGTCCTTTTTGAAGTGAAATAACCATACTCATATGACCTCTCAGGCCATGCCTATTGAGTTAATAAATATAAAATAATTAATGATAATCCGCAAAATTCTTTAGAAGCCATAGACCAGGTAAGGACGAAGGGAGAGAATCTTCCCTAGATGCTTTATTTGGCAAATATTTTAGGGACAAAATGAGAAGGACTGTTAGTGGGATCCATTGAAAATTACATAGTATTTACAAAATTTAGGAACCATTTATCTTTTCTGTAGAACTAGGAAAAATGAGTCTCAACCCCTAGTTCTTCTTTAATACCAGATTTAAAACCTCTAATCATGTTACCCAATAGCATTTTGCACTAGCTAAATTCTTTTGAAACACTCTGATATGTACAATAATCATTAAATGTTCTAAGGTCTCATCTTTTAAAATTTTTTGCCTGGTGCTTCACTAGCATCACTAAAATATTTTGGCCTTCTGGTGTTCTTTGTTAACCCAAGTAATCACTGGAGTCTCGAAGGGAAGACTGTGTCTTGCTCATTGGTTCATCTCCAGGATATTGGCTAGCAATAGTAGCATCTCCATATGTCTATTGTTTTGGAACCATGAGCTAGTATAGTGGGCCTTATGCTTGTTCTGACCTTTTGGAACAAAGAATTCTTTTAATTTATCTGGCAGTAAGAGAGAAAATAAATTTCATCCTCAAGACACCCAAATGGGGTTTTATAAATCCTTTAACAAAAAACATTAATGAACAGAGATTGAATATTAATTCATTTTAATTATTTTTTTCCCTAGCTTCACTAGCTTATTCATTTGTCCTTATAATACTCTAACATAGAAATGATCAGGGTTAAAACAAGGGGAAAATAATCTTTCTTTTCTCTCTCTCTCTCTTTTTAACTCAATCCACAACATGCATTTTAAAAGTGTCCTGGAGCAACAATGCATAGGATGGCTAACTATAATGTAATCCATAATGCTGTCTCTCTAAATCAATATGTAGGTAACATGTCCCTTACATCTATCCTATATAATATTGTACACCACCACCAAGTGCTAATAAAAAATGAACTTGCTAAATCTCCTATTAATAATAATACATATGCTTCTCTGAATGCATGCCTTACAGTGAAGCAATACTTTCATTCCTGCCCAAAGCAGAGCACTTTCAAACCTGACACCAATCCTGGTACTCAGAAACCTATAAATGATTATCTCAGCCATGGGCTACATAAAATAAATTAAGTTTTAAAGATCGTAAAAATAAAACCATGTGTCTAAACATATGGCATGTTCATTGGCAGTGTGAATGCTCATCATAAGAGAAATCTCATCCAGTTTGTCAGGAAACGGAATCAAATATTTCCTCCCATGTAAGTCAGAGAGCTCAATAGCAGTCTCCCTAAGGTTCACAGTGAATACACTGGTTGAAATACTTACTATCACTGACAGTACAGAGGTAAAAACCCAAAACCATAAATATGGAGAAATAAAAATTCTAAAATCAATACTTAGAGGAAATTCAAACCTCAAATGGATGCTCTTACCCTACCAGAAAAAAACTGAACCATCCTGGTAATTAGTAGGTCGGATAAAGACTAGAATAAAAATGGTGCAAGGCGTTTAGCCACACAACATCAGTACTTCCTCCCATTAATGTTACTTGAAAGTTTTAAAACCATCTGGTTCTATAGCTAAGTCAACCCCGGAGGGAAGAAAAATGGAGTTTCCCCTGCCATTTCTTAAATGTGTCCACCCTAGAAGTGATATACTATATTTTCCACTTATATATTAATAGCCAGATCAAATCACATGCGATTACTATCTTTCTATATGCATGGAAATAGAGTAAAACTGGAGATTGATGTAAAGCTTGAGTCTATGACTAGACAGGACTTTGGGATTTGTGGAATTATATAAACCCACTTCTTTCCAGAGTACCTAACTATGCCCTTGACTTACAGGAAAGTAGAGTAGCCTCTTTGGGAAAGTATTCAAACTATGTCCACAATTGTATATAGGCCCAATGGACTTAAAAGGACTTAAAGCAAATTGTGTCTGTTAGTAAGAACCCAAATTGTGATGAGGGATAATGAAAGGGAGGGAAGAAGGCATCTGGCATTTTGGAGTCAGTCTCAACAATCAGGCCTAAGGACTGTAAGCAGATGATGACACCACAAAGAGTTTAGTGACTGTTCCATAATGAGCATGGTTTTCTTCTACCATAAAAATGCTTAAAAAAAAAGAAGTTTCTGGAGTAACATAAATTTCCATGGAGTCAAATGTCACTGTTTCCTATTCTTACATCAATAAGCCTTTAAAGATATTACCTTATGTAACTTCAGAGCAGTCAATGAGCAGGTGCCCTTCCTTATCAAGAATTCAATGACAACTGCTTATCAGGAGGATCCAGAATGCTTTCAAGTATATGAAAACATATGTTAAAATTCCTTGTATCCCATTCTTCTGCAAAATAGAAACCCTTCAAAATAGAAACTTCTTCAAAATAGAAATCTGATTTTTCTTTTCTTTATTTATAGCTCTTTTCAAAATTTCAACTACCAGAATACAATCCTGAGAATAAAACAGATTGTTTTCTAAATGTGAAGATCATAAGACATAGTAGAAGACATTTCCTCATACTGGTATAATGTTTCAGTTACTATTTTTTCTCTTAAAAAAATAGAAAAATCCTAAAAAAGGCAAGGGAAAATAACCAAATATGCAAATAAGTATTATAATCCTCATAGTGAAATTCTATGTCCAGTCCTCTTTAAAATATAATTTCTTGGGGGAACAGCCCAAATCCTAACCTACTCCAAACAAGTTGTAACATAATCTTTTTTTTTTTTTTTAAGATTTTATTTATTTATTTGAGAGTGAGAATGAGAGAGAGAGAGAGAGCATGAGAGGGGAAGGGTCAGGTCAGAGGGAGAAGCAGACTCCCTGCCGAGCAGGGAGCCCGATGCGGGACTCGATCCTGGGACTCCAGGATCATGACCTGAGCCGAAGGCAGTCGCTTAACCAACTGAACCACCCAGGCGCCCCAAACAAGTTGTAACATAATCTTATAAATCAAAAACACAGTCAAGTTAATGAGTCTCAAAAGATAAGGAGATTTATAACTCTTAGTCCCTCTCTCAAAAATCGGTGATGTTTTAATGATCTTAAGTTTCCAAATGCAAAAGATAAAATCAACCTGTTTGAAAGTCACAAAAATAAATGTATAAATAAATAAGTAAAAAAAAAAAAAGAATGAGGAAGTAAGTGCTAAATTTCTGCAAAGTGTTGCAACTTTTAGGGTTGAATCTGTTTCCTTTCCATAAAATTGAAGTGATGCCAGCAGAATTAAAATGATCTGTCCCATGCAATCATAAATAGCATGATAAATATGCTAGTCATTCTGGTTTTTTTCTCTTAAAGACTTAATGTTTCAGAAAACAATTAGGAACTGAAGCTAAACAATCATGTCTCAAAAAGAAAGGAATAGAGAGAGAAAGAGTACACAAGCACAAGACTCTTAAGTGGATTAGTTTATGTCTCTCAAGAAGCTTATTTTGATTTATACATTATGCTGAAATGTGTATATTTGTTCTCTGTACAGTGATGCTACCATCATCAAAAATCTCTATCACAGTCTTTAAAATTATGTCTTTTAAAAATATGATAGAATTTCATGATGGTGCTTTTGCAGAAAAGAGTTAAAGATTGAACAAAAAAAAATATATGGATTAAGATAAAGGAGTGACAGTTCCAGTTTGAGACTATTCCTTGTTGTTTTTTAGGAATTGTACTAAAAGTTTCTTATTACAGGTCATTATAGCAAGTTATTTTCTCTGTGTTCTAACTGGAACAAATAGACTTAAATTAAAGCTTATGGGATTTCAGTTAGATATCTGGAAGGATCTGCTGACAGAGGGGTCTGTTAAGCCTTGAATATATATAAGCTTGGAAAATCTTTTTATCTGCTAGCCTTTAAAAGGAGTGTAGGATGGTTTTTCCAGCTTAGTTTGCCTAAAGACAAAGACAGACAAGCTGACATTTCTGAAAACTTTTCCAGCACTAATTTTTTCTGATGTGGTGATTATGTAATTAGGTCCTCACCATAAATATTTCCTCTATTGCTTTTCCTCTATTCTCAGCCATCACCACCATTCCTCACCATCTCTATAAATTTTTTTTTTTTCCAAAAACAATTTCAGTGTAGAAAAGATAACAAAATTCAATTATTTCGAATAAGTGAATCTATTATACAGGGATATATATATATATATTTTCTGATGAAGGAAATTAATAAGACTTTATCTGACTATCACTATTTAGGGATACATATGCTATATGCACATATAACAAGTGGTTAAAGTAACTGAAAAGCCTCACTCATTTTCTCTAACTCTAGATTTATTTTATTATTATGCCCCACTTGGCCATCCTATTCATAATTTTCAAATAATATATGTATGAATTGGAGATTTAGCTTTGCACTTCACAGTAACTGATTTCCAGAGGCACCTGAGTGATTTTGTATACAAACGAAGTTGCTGCCTGTGTATTTCACTTGAGAAGTATTTTGGAAAATCTTTTATAATGCTGAGTTGAGTTGGGCCTATTTAATTTGGTTTGGTCTCAGCTTTCATGAATTTTCTATTTGAGTCTGTGATTTTCAAAGCCCTTCTAGGATTTTTGTAACCTTCCCATCAACCTTGGAAAGGAATCTTGTTTGCTAAAGCTTTGTAAATTACTTTATTTCACACTCAGAGTGCTAAAGATCTTTACCAGGCAGTAAGACCAAACTTAGAGTCATTCAGACTACATTCAACTATTATTTTGAATAAATATTATTTATTCAACAATTCAACTATTATTTTGTATGTGATCAATTGCTAAGTGTAAACCATCTTTTCCAGAGAGTTGTTAGGTGAGCAATTGCAGTGTGGTTTGTGGTGGGAAGTTCTATTATTTCAAATATCCTATGTAATCCTTTACTATGACCAACTTCTTATTCCTGATCTAGGTAAATAAATCTATTCCACAAATTTCTGCCTATAATCTAGAAATTCATGGTGAGTGTCTTCTTATGGGTCTGAAGTTTTATACAGACATGTGTCATATTTTAATTCATATTCTTCTATCCCTTATACTCCTAGTGAAATTATTATGACCTCAGTTGATATGCTTTGCTCTCCCTTTCATAAAACCACAACTAATCTTTTTGAGTACTTCCTATGTAACAAAACTCTGGTCAATCAAATAGGTTTCATTTTGTCATTATTTCAATTCAGTGAGCTTCATTTACAGTTGTTCTGGACATAACATATCTGCCCTGAGTATTCCCAGACTGAAACCTATATTTACTTTTAATTCAGTTTTGAGCTCCAATTTTTGGTGCCATTGTCATAATTCTAAACCTGGATACTAGTCTTTGGTGCGTTCTTTACATTGTTAAAAAACAAAAATTCAACTGAGTAAATTTGAAGATCTAATTGGCTTTAATAAGCCATTCATGTATCAGGTACCATCCCATCTAGCAAGTGGAGGAGAGTTCTGAGGAGTAGTACAAAATGGAAGGTTTTTATAGGAAGCAGGGCAGGGCAAGAAGTTTTTAACAAAAGAAAAGAGAGTATTGTTTCAAGCAAGGTTACTTTCTCTTAGGAGGAAGTGCGGGGATCTTATTAGATGCATTTCCCCACCTTCCGTTGGGGAATGAAAAGGGCCCTGTGACACATTCCCCCCTTGGTGCTGATCAGAAAAATTCCAGATTAATTGGCTTAAAATTCCACTTCTGGAGAGGTTGAAATAGCGATCAAGTCTCAGTTTGCTATCCTGGGGCCAAGTGATTCCACTTCAAGCCTGTGGTGTTCTTTTTAACAACATTTAAGTTCATGCAACTTGTCTGTCATTGTAATGCAATCATTTTCAAATTGTGATCCAAGTAAATCACAAAGCAGGGATGTTCCTGCAGGTTTATATGGTCCCCAGGCAAAAGGGGACAAGGAAGAATGTTGCAACCCTTTCTCCTCCCTCTGCAAATCATGTATGTTGTCATCAAATACGGCTCTTCAGTCCAGAATGTTAGTCCTGGGACCATGGGGGAAAGCCTAGGAAGAGAAAAGCCAAAGGTACTGAATCTGCCATAACATGTCTCTGCGACTTCTCGTGCCACAATCTTCAATTAGTATTTCAACAACCAGCATGTAAATATACAGAGGGAAAATGTAGATCGGGGCTTGATGCACAGCAAAAAAAATGTAATTATGGTAGAAAACAGAGGAGGCTGCTAAAGGTAAATCTTTCCCAAAGCCACTCCCCTGAGCCTCACCCAAGTCATCCAGGCATGAATGAAGTCTGCTCTAACATAGCCTCAGCTGTACTATGTGGGCTTCGACATTCCTCAGGACATCGTAAGAAGCTTGGCTCACTTAATCTCAATTTCTAATTTGTTAAAATCATTAATTTTAAAAAAATGTATATTAAACACATTCTGTGAATGTTAAAATTTTTAAAAAATTAATTATTGAATGGCTGGTAAAAATCCAAAACATATTTTATAGTGGATTTTTTATCTCTTCGTTTGATCATGTACTTTCTAATGTTTTCAGTTATCTTAAACAAGTTGCATCCCTACAGACACTATTAAGAAACAGAAATGCTTTCCCCATTCCTATTCAATATGAAAATGTCTTTGACTTTTGTCCAGTATGAGAAAGACTAGAATATACTAGAATATACAGGGATATATCTGATATCTAAGGGAAAAGTTATGAATTTAATTACTTGATGGAGCTGATAAGCAGGTATGTATCCATCTTAGGTCAATCATTTTGATTCAGGCTGTGATTGAAATAAAGGTATTACAACTCTAACGTGACATTGCTGAACTTGGCCAACTCAGAGAACCTGTTCCTCTCCCTCTTCTCTCCTCCTCCTCCTTTTTTTTTTTCTTTTTTAACAGCCCTTTGAAAATATAAAGATGAGGGTGCCTGGGTGGCTCAGTCGTTAAGTGGCTGCCTTCGGCTCAGGTCATGATCCCGGGGTCCTGGGATCAAGTCCCACATTGGGCTTCCTGTTCAGCGGGAAGCCTGCTTCTCCCTCTCCCTCTCCCTCTCTTACTCCGCCTGCTTGTGTTCCCTCTCTCACTGTGTCTCTCTCTCTGTCAAATAAATAAATAAAAATCTTAAAAAAAAAAAAAAGAAAATATAAAGATGATTCTCAGCTTGCTAGCCCCACAAAAACAAGCCACAGGCCCCATCTGTCCTGCCAGGATCAGCTGGAGTTTTCTGACCCCTAATTAGATAGACCGTGATTGTTTCCATTCAGTTTTCCTTCCTCCATAGAGAGCTCTCTGATACTGAAATGGAGAGGCTGGTACTCTCAATTGTTATCATGGATCAGCACCAAGGGGGGAATGTGTCACAGGGCCCTTTTCTCATATTTTGGGTGAGCAGGGAAATATTTTCAATGTTTATAACCCATTACTATGTCCAGAGAAATTCAATCAAACTGTTCCTTTATCAGTTACCACATGAACACTCTCATGTTACTTATCTGTTAATTAAGAATTCTACAAAAGATTTGTGTTAATTTGACCATTCGCTACAGAGTTTATGTAGACTGTATTCACAGACAAGATGACTAAAATATATTGGTTTCTTTCTTTCTTTTTTAAGATTTTATTTATTTGTGAGAGAGACAATGAGAGACAGAGAGCATGAGAGGGAGGAGGGTCAGAGGGAGAAGCAGACTCCCTGCTGAGCAGGGAGCCTGATGTGGGACTCGATCCAGGGACTCCAGGATCATGACCCGAGCCGAAGGCAGTCGCTTAACCAACTGAGCCACCCAGGCGCCCAAATATATTGGTTTCTAATATTTGATCCTTTACTTAGCACAGTGTAAGCTACTGGGAATATTAGGATAAATATAACCTAGTTTCTGCTTTTAAAGAGTTCACAGACTAGTAGAAAGGATAGACAGGTAATAATTAAAATATTTAAGCTAAAGAATTTGAAATTTAAGCAGGACTTGGATGCATTTCCAAGTGGCCAGGTACATGAAGAAGAAATGTATACTTATCTAGGCCCCAGAAAAGAGACATGTCCTGGAGAGAGATGTTTGAGAGTTATCAGTGCATATGAGAGCTAAACATTTGTCCATACACAGGACCCTTCAAGGAGAGAGCATAGAGAGAAGAGTGGCTGCAGGGACAACAGGACTAGCAGTACCTAGAAAACAAGGAAGTGGTGCATAGGAAGTCTATGCAAGAAAAGATTGCAAAAAAAGTCATGGTCAGCAAGTTCAAAGGCTTCAAGGAGCTCAAATAAGATAAGGCTGGAAAGTGGCAATAGAATTTGCAGGTCTGGAGCCATCTTAGTGAGAAGACCCTGGGGAATGATGAGTGCTAACTGTGAGGCATTGCATTAAGATAGTGATTCTCACATGAAAATCAACTATGGAGCATTTTTTCAAAATTGAAGTACATTGTTCCCAAAGGAAATGCAATATGGTAGAAAAAATGTGTTTTAAAATAAGATTTCTGTTGTTCTGCTACCTGCCTTTCTCGGGTTAAAAATTAATGGAAAGTGGAGAACTTGAGATAGCAAGTGCATCTTATTTTTTTGTTTGTTTTTAAGTAGGCTCCATGTCCAGGGTGGAGCCCAACACAGGGCTTGAATCCACGACCTTGAGATCAAGAGTAGTATGATCACCAAGCCACCCAGGTACCCAGAGTGTATCTTATTTTGGGGGCACCATGACTTCGTTAGAAAGAAAAGAGATAAAACCATAATGAAAGGGGAAGATGGGATTTAGGAAGAGCTTGCTTTGTTGTTGTTTAGGATGAGAAAGACTAGAGAATGTTAAGACCAAAAGCTACTAAAAGGACAGAAGCTGAAGATAAATGATAGAGAAAAGAACGCTGGGTTTTGCCCTGTCCCTAAGGCAATGACAAGTAATAGGATCCAGAGTAAAGGCAGAAGGGCATATTAAAAGGTTTCCATATTTCATATTTCATATTAAAAGAAGACAGTTTGTTAAGCAAGCAAATTTGTACAAAAAAACTTTTACACAGCTTCAGTACTAATTTCCTCCACCCTAAGTTATATCTGTATTTGAGGAAAGGAAATAAAAGGAAAGGATGGAGGTGTCATCAGCTAAACCCCAAGACCTGAACCTTTACTGCCCACCTGCTTGTACTCACCAACCTTTGTCCCACATTTTTCCTTAAGTTCTTCTTTCCAGCTTATCTTTTAACTCTAGCAAATGGAGAACAAAACCGCCTCTCTAGCAATAGGGACTGCCCTGACAAGACTTCTAGCCAACCCAGACTACCCAGACCACCCAGACCAGTTTGAGCTTAACCCCTGGCTCACACCTTCCCTGCTCAGGTAGACCATGGAGTGACCTCTAGAATGACTAACAACTACCTTTACCTCATCATAATACCAGAATTTCCACCCAACGAGGAGCACAAGCCTCATTTACATAACATAAAATGTGTGCATAGGCATGTTTCCTTAAGACACATGCTAGCAACCTTATGCCCACCTCTGTGTCCCATGACCAGTCTTCCCTGTCTAAATATTTATCCTAACCCTAAAGAAAAGGAACCCATCCACCCTTGCTTGGGAAGTCACGGCTTTGGAAGCCATTCCCTGTGATCTTATTTGCTGCAAATTAAGTTTTCTTTGTACGACAATTCACCTGGTGCAGTTTCTGTGCTTCACCAAGGAACAAATTCACATTAGTTTGGTTACAAAGGGGACAAAAAGCTGATTATAGGATGGTCTGTATAATGGATTTCTACTCATTATTTCTCTTTGGATTTCAGTATTTTAAGATCATAAGGGGAAAGAGGCGTTACTGGTTTTATTTGGAAGATGATGCATAGGAGAAGCAGAGATGAAGTTCACAGTCTGGATACCAATAATGAAATTAACAGGAACAGCTCATATGCATAATCTAAGTATTTCATTAACTAAATGAAAGCAAAGTTGTTAGTCCTAATGCAACAGGCTTGGTGACAAGTATGGCACACTGGAGTACCACTGAGGATATGTAAACAGAAAGACGCTGACCGATGCTTTCTAACCAAAGGAAATATTTAAGACAAAGTTTTTTTGTTTTGTTTTGTTTGTTTTGTAGTTAATCTGAGAGATACCAGAAAATTTATGGAAGAGCTAAAATGGCAAGCGTTATAATTTAATGATTTTCCCATGAATGCTTATTTTTTATCCTGGAAGGGGAAAGCTCTGTTGATATTTCAAGATCTAGCATATATTTGAAATATGTAGATTTTGCCTATAAAGTGTTAATTCACTGGAGAAAATAAGATCTCTGTCTTTGTGTCACCTACAGGTCTGTTCATGGAGAAAATAAACCACCAATAGAATTATCAAGAATGCACAAGTGCCATCTAGAGGCTGGTCAAGCACCTTATAGGTATATGACCCTTAAAATTCACATGGGGTGGGGTTATTGGGAAAAACACAAGAAGGGACTCTAGAACTGATACAGATCATATAAAATATGTGATTATTCAAAGCTCCCCCACTGCAGACTACTTCAAGGGAGAGATGCTACTTGAGTTCTACTTACTTTAAAACATTAACTCATGTTTTCAGCCAAGTGGCAGCACTGAATCGACTTGTGATTATGGGCATTAAACATTCTGTGTGCCATTTAAGCACCTTCAGCATCAATTTTGCAGCTGGCAAACTATTGCTATTTATGTTTTCAGCACATTTGAAATAATCTGGAAGTTATTTTACTTCCATTACACATTAAGAAAAGAACCAAATGTAAAATCATTACTTTGCCAATTTACTGTGAAACCCAAAGGAAATCTCTCAAATGTATCATTTATTGAATGTAAAAGTAGAAAAAAAAAAAACAGTTTTTGAAACTAGTCAACAACATTTTGGTCAGGTAGATTTATCAAAAGTATATTAAGGATTTTGAGACTTTTTCCATTTATATTGCCATAAAAATAGCACAAAACAGCTGATTAAAAATCTCCTATATGTCAAGTATTATTAGTAACATTATATTCCTTTTATTTTTTTTTAAAGATTTTATTTATTTGACAGAGACAGAGATAGCGAGAACAGGAACACAAGCAGGGGGAGTGGGAGAGGGAGAATCAGGCTCCCCGCCGAGCAGGGAACCCCCATGCAGGGCTTGATCCCAGAACCCTGGGATCATGACCTGAGCCGAAGGCAGACGCTCAACGACTGAGCCACCCAAGTGCCCTATATTCCTTTTAATACTAAAAACCCAGCAGTGCAGCATGATCTTTATTTTACACATAAGGAAGCTAAGGCTGCACTTCATGAAATCACATGACTACCTAATTAGTGATAGCGAAAATTCCAATACAGGTACCTCAGAATTCAAAGCCAATGCTCTTACATTCTCAAGTGAGAATATATATATTTAAAACTCTGGAGATAATAGATATCTATATACACGACAGAATAAGATTAGAGCTTAGATTCCTTAAATTCCTCAACTTTCTTACCTCTTAGTATGTGAGATGTGGCAAGGTACCTGTGAAGCATCTTGTGCTCTGATTATCAGTATATTCTAAGCTGCTTAGACCGCTCATCAGAGCACTACAAATCAGTTCTCACTCCTCCACCTCGCCTGAGTTTTTGTTTCACCTTTTATGCTTGGGCTCAGCATCTTTGGAGGAATATTTAGAACCATAAAGGTTTGACCCACTGTACATTTTCCTATTAAGTATCATCCCGATCCTGAATATTACTTGTCATCCTTTTATGCCCCTGTTTAAAATTCTCCCAGGCCCCAAAATACTGTTGAAGACAAATTTTCACTCGAAGCCTCCCACTGTATACCTCTTCACCTTATATTGGCTCCTTCACTGATCATGTATTCTGAGCTCCAGCTTTTACCTTTCCTATTTCAGTAACTCACTCTATATATCTATAGATAGACACCCAAATCTGTGTCCTTATCTGCATAAGTGTCTTCCTTCTTTGCACTGATAGACAAACTGACCTAACGCCCCTGACTCAATTTACTTGTCCTCAACTGCTGAAGCAACTTGCTGTTATATTTTCCCCCTTCAGAGATTCAGTCTTTTCCTCTTCACTGAATTCTTCTACCTCCCTTAACTCTTTACCTACTCCTTACCTTCTTAATAATGTGAACTTTTTATTCTCACAATTTTACTAGAATTGTTCTCTTGGAGGCCCTTAAAAGATAATCTTCTTACCAAATCTACTCGAAGTTTTTCTCCTTTCATTTCTTCAACATTGTTAGTATGTCTGATCCTACTGACTTCCTTTTACATCTTGAAATTACTTCTTTTCCTTGGTTTCTCTGATCTTAAACAGGCTTCTGGCTTTCCTCTAGCCTACTGAGGCAAAAACTATTTAGATTATTCAAGAAAAGTGTGGGCACCTTGCGCTGTTGTTTCAAGAAAAGTAGGTATCTTCTGGGCAACTTTGAGACCAGCAGCTCCCTGCTTCTCTTCCTGAGCACTACTCCCCCCTTAAGAGGGTGAGAGAGTCTCTTTACCCCCTTTCTCAAGGCCTAACGCCTTTGTTCTTCTGCCAACTAACCTTCTCAGGTCCTTCCCATTTACTTGAAGACTTCAGAATGAGGGCAACACAATGAGTGAGAGTCTGAGAATTTTTTTTTTTTTTTATTGAAGTACAAGGGACATAAAATGTTATATGAGTTTCAGATGTACAACATGTTGATTTGACAATTTCATACATTATTCAATGTTCATCATGGTAAGTGTAGTCTGAGAAATCTTTTTAAAGATTTAGCTATTAGAGAGAGAGAGAGAGAGCTGGGGGAGGGGCAGAGGGCAAGAGAGAATCCCAGGCAGACTCCCTGCTGAGCACAGACCCTGATGCAGAGCTCCATCCCACCACCCTGAGATCATGACCTGATCCGAAACCATCTGATGCTCAAGGGACTGAGGCATCCAGGTGCCCCTAGTCTGAGAATTTAAGGGTGGCTTCCTAAATTAGTTTTGCTTCTCTTCTAAAACAGCTAGAATCAACTAGATTATATACGAGAAAAAATTTTATTGATTTGAGTTCGTCTTCTTTGTCTTATTAAACAATTTATTGAAGATTGTAATAAGCAGGGGAATTTCAAACAGTAAGGATTCTGAATAATCTACAAACTTTGAATTGAATTATTTGAATCTTTGAGTTAGTCATTCAGTCATAATTGATTTTGTTAATAATTATATAGTCAGTAAAAAATGTATCTAAATATCATAAAGCAATCTGAAGCATGCTAGTCATTTAATGTCAAGTGAAACAAGTATTAAAAATGTATCATTATAGATATATAAAATAAGCCTAAAGACACAAAAAATACTTTAAAAAATTTACTGAAGTGTTAGCAAAAGTTAGGTTCTAGTGCTATGGTTTTGTTTAGTATTCACGTATGGGTTTTTAAAGGAAAGATTGGTTTTATTTTTTTAATTTTATTTTTAAGTAATCTCTACACCCAACATGGGGCTTGAACTCACAACCCCAAAATCAAGAGTTGTATGCTCTACTGACTGAGCCAGCCAGGCATCCCAGAAAGCTTGGCTTTAAAACACAAACAAATCTCAAATGAAATCTCCCATCAGGTAACTTGCTTCCAGCTGGATAACTTAGATGTTCCTTCTCCATGGCTCCTGATGCTTTGCATGTGTCACTTATTTTATTCCACAAGCTAAACTAAGAAGGAATTTTGAACACATATTAGGGCTATTCCCATGCTCTTTCTCCTTTAGGAAACAAGGCACATGTTGAATTATTTTTTTAACCCATCCACACCAATTTCATGAGCTTTTTTGGAATATACTTTGTGAAGTTTCATAAATAAGTAGCCAACTAATGAGATTTTTCTAATGCTTAATGAATCAAACAAGAAAATACCATTAATATGTAATAAAGTATAACTTAACAAAGTTTGCCTTTTTCTTTTTTGCAGCCAGAAATGCATGCTAAAATATTTATCTTTTTAAAGAGCAGCATTTAAGTATCCAAAAAATCACCAAATAATCTCTGCACAAGTGAAAATAAGTTGCAAGTACTGCATGTGAAAGAAATTCATCTTCTAGACAAGAAGCCCACCATCACCACTGAAATAACATGATAAATATATGATAAACAGCAATGACAGATGCAGGTACTTTCTAAAATAATACAAAATGAGGATTTCAGGGACACATAATTTAAATTGCATCCCAGGGGTATATTTTCATCTTCTTATCAAAGAATTTACATTCATAACCTGTCACACACAATTACAATAAAGAGAGGTTTGTGATGTGTTTGTGTTTCTTTCTTTCTGTCTTTCTTTTTTTTAACAAGAAAGCATACAATGATAACTTTGGAGTGCTGACTATAGTAAACAAATAATTTGAAATGTTTCCCCTGTCATGCTAGCAAAGTAAATAATCCAATTTGCAAATTCCAGAGGTTTTGGGGATTACAGTGGTGCTAATGTTTTAGACCATAGGTCCCTGTTGGCTCATACCTTTTCAAATCAGTATTTTCATAGTCACTACCCCTACTTCTCCCTTCCCACAAAAATATTTGCACACATTGAAACAATGAGATTCCTGGCATACCCATAGGCCTTCATAATCTCTCCCTTTTGTTCTGCTTCTGTTCTCCAGCAGAATGAGAGAAAGGGATTTTTTTTTCCTTCCATCTTCATTTTAGTATAGCTTTTTAAAACTGAATGTTATTTACATTTCCTTTGAAATTGCTTTTTCAATTCATCACATTGCTGTGTGATTTCCTTTTAAGTTTGCATGTAGCTTAACATGGTTTACAAATATTCTGTGGGCAGAGTGGATGTAATATTGTCCAAACTTGATCCTTCATCTTTAATTATAACTCATGTATTGACTTATTTAATTAAACCCTCCCAAGTAGATCACATTGTTCATAATCCTCTAGAGCTGCACTGTCCAATATGGTAGCCACTAGCCATGTGTAGCTATTTATATTTAAAGTAATTGCAATTAAATATAATTTAAAATTTAGCTGCTCAGTCACACTCACTATACTTCAAAAGCTCAATCACCATATGTAGCTAGTGGCTATCATATTGGACAGCACAGATATTGGAGAACTTTTCCACCATCTCATAAAGTTTTATTAGACACTATTACTTTAAAGGAAGTCTCATAAATTGAGGAACTACAAATCTGGCCTTCTTGAAGTGTAATAAGTCGGAGGTTTTGGGTTCCTTACTTAATGTATTAAACGCAAAATATACCAGATAGAATGTGTTGATTAATATGTAAGTGGAAGATAAAACTGACACGTTAAAATTTATCCAATACACATTACACAAAAGGGAAAACAAAACATCCAAGCTATGGTGTACCTACATTCCCTGCTCCTGATTAAAACTCTGACTCTTGTAAGTAATCCTCGATACTACTGAGGCTCATTCAAGCCTAACTTTATTACACACCCACTATAAACAAGTTGATGAATCTGCACATTTTGTAGCATAGGAAAACAAAAAAATCAAGAAAACGTCCTCCATTCTAGTGGGGAAGATAGTCATGCACTTAAATAAATATAGTTCAAGGAGGGGCATAGTCAGACTATGGGTCTTAGAACTTACGCAATTTGGAAAACACTTTAAAAAGACAAGAACCACCACCCCCCCAATTGCAAATATATAAAATTATGATCATGTGAACACATTGCCAAGGCCACTCCCAGAATTTTGGAAGAACCTTGTGCAAATAAGCGTTCCTGAGTTTGAGCTTCATTAATTTAATGTAAAGACTCTTCTGAGTGCGAAACAGAACATAACAAAGGGCTATGCACAGACAGTAGGACAGAGTAAGAGTAACTGAAAGTGATGTGGGAAACAAAGACAAAAGAAAAATTAAATTTCCTTACTACTTACAGCCCATTGACAAGTCCTTGAAACAGACAGAGTAACATTCCTCTAGGAACTCAGATGCCTCGATGCTAATACTTTGCTCAGGCCAAGAGGCAATCTTAGCCTGACTCCTAGGATTCCATGAGTCTACTTTAACATATAAACATTCCTTTGGAAACTTCTTTTATCTCTATCCCCCCCCCAAGATATATGTTAGCAATCATCCTCCAGCATATAACCCACCAATATACATCTGAAGGGTTTCATGACTGAACGTTTACTAAACAGTAATAAATGACCTCTTCTTAACAATAGCTGGCCCCCTCAGGATCCTAGAAACCTTGTTTTCAAAATACCTTGGGCTGTCCCTAACCCCTTCCCAACTTGGAAGTATCTAATCAGCCACTCTTCATGACCCAAGTGCAGCTCCTTCTGCCCACAGGTCCTGTCCCCATACTTTAATAAAACCACCTTTTTGCACCAAAGATGTCTCAAGAATTCTTTCTTGGCCATGGACTCCAAATCCCAATATCTTTCCTACATCAAAAGGACTGGAGATGGCATATTCACAGAAAAAGGACTGAAAAAAAAAATTAGTATTGCTAAAATGATAGCACTCTCAGCGTAAGAAATATGTGAGGGCAGAAAGGGTTGGTTCCGTATTTTACTTTGTAATTTCTCACAACTTTTACATTCTCATATTTACATTGAAAATACATTCTTGTGTTTAAATATAGAGTCTGCCCAATTTTTTTAACACACACACACATACATACACACAAAGAAAGATAATACCTGAAGTAGGCACTGAAGACTGGCTTGATGAGAAAAGATGGGTGAGTGTAAGTTCAGGAGGCTGTAACAAAATACTGCAGACTGAGGAGGCTTCAACAGCAGACATTTGTTTCTCACAGTTCTGAAGGCTTAGAAGTCTGAAGTCAGGATGCTACCATGGTGTGGTTCTAAAGAGGGTCCTCTTCCTGGCTTGCAGACAGCTGCCTTCTTGTTGCAGCATCCTCAAAAAGTGGGGGAGGAAACAAGATTGGAGGAGAGATCTGGTATCTATTTATAAGGACATTAATTCCATCATGAGGACTCTACCCTCATGACTTCCTCTAAACCTAATTACCTCCCCAACCCCCCATTTCCTAATATCATCACCCTGGGGCTTCAATATAAATTACTGGGGGGACATTAAACATTCAGTCCACATCAGAGAAGGTCAGTCCTGAAGGAGAGGACAGAATTTGCAAGGATACGAAGTGAAAGATGAAGAGAATGTTGTAAGGTAGTGCTGTTTTCATGCCTCCCTCGTTCCAAATCACAAAATTTTCCACATGGTGTAATATAACCCTCATCCACAATCTCATCTTGACATCCTTAGGGGAAAGGAAGTGGTAAATGTCCAAAATATCCTGGAACTTAAAATATAATATGATAATTAAATCAGCTATATAAAATGGAAAACACAGGTCATCAGGTCATCAAATTAGAAACAAATTAAAAAAAAAAAGATATACTATATATTTTTATACATATATTCTTCTTTAGTCCCTGTGTCAACCTGGGCCCCTTTTGGGTATTTGCATTCTTTTGGGGGGGAAGGGTGGAGGGGACATGAGGTAAAGAAATACAATGAAAAATACTAGAAGTTCCAAAATTTGGCTAAATGGATATTTTGAATAAAGGTATTATAAATCTTTTCTCTGGATATTTTTTGTTAAATTTTCAGGACTCTTTATGTATACCATGAGAGTTCCTTATTTTTCTTTGGATATCTTTGTTTTATAATTTGACTTGTTCCTAGAATTTAGAACTGAAATAGCTATTATAAACCAAAACTGTATTCCAGCTTCACAGGTCTTCTAGAGTTCCTGATGGAAAAGTCTAGCAAAAGATAGACCAGTATGCCTCTGTAACCATAGGAACTGCCTCCCTGAGTCTTGTAATTCAAGGTTTAACTCAACAACTTCAATTATTTTCTCTTGTGGAATACTGATAGTCCACAAGCAGGATCAAGATTTCAACTATTAAAAATCGTTCTACCAACATTTGTGAAGCACTTACTTTATGCAAGACACTCTCCTACAATAAGAATAGAAAATAATAAAACATACTCCTGTTCTCCAAAAAGGAGGGAAAAAGACTAAATGGGCAATTATGGGATAGAGTGAGAAATTATGTGATAGACGTTAGCCTCTGTTTTCCTACAACAAGGTGTACTAGTGAGCTTCACAGGTCAATGAAATAAGTAAACCCAGGAAAAGAAATATTAATGGTAAATTATAATTAATACAAGATGTTGACCACATTTTTTCTTGAGTATTAATTCTGGCAATCATAATTTTACATATTTATTGTAAATCCATATTTTTGTAAGAAATCATTCCTAGTTCATAAAATAGAATTGTCTTGACAAATTTAAAGAACGTGCCACTCCACCAAGACCATTAATATCTTGAATTGCTCCCACCAAAAATAGAATTGCCAAATGCTTTTCATGACTGACAGGCTTTCCACAAAATTTATATGGAACCCAAGTAGTATATGTTTTGGCTTTAGGCTCAGCCCCTTCCCCTTTTTTCTTTTTTTAAAAGATTTTATTTATTTGAGAGAGAGAAAGCAAGAGAGAGAGAGAGCACAAGTGGGGAGAAGAGGCAGAGGGAGAGGAAGAAGCAGGCTCCCCATTGAGTGGGGAGCCCAACGCAGGGCACCCAGCGTGGGGCTCAATCCCTGGACCCTGGGATCATGACCTGAGGTGAAGATAGACACTTAACAGACTGAGCCATCCAGGTGATCCCCCTTCCACCTTTTCCATTAGAAGTCCAGTTTTACCAAATAAATTATAATTCTTGTCATTTTATTGAAAACATTGTGGTAAAGGAGAAGCACCACATTACATGGATCACGGTATTTCACTAGGAAAAAAATATTTAAGTATGAATCTTCTCCCAAAATACTTGTCTTAATTACCAATCACTGGTCTCCCTTTTCTTCTCACCTGCCATGTAGCAGAGCATAGCTCAACCTTACTCATCTCTTTTCTTCCTCCTTTTCCACTCAAAGTATCTCCTTCATCCTAAAATATAGGACACAGACCATAGGATGGTAACTTATCAACCTTAGAGAGAGCTTATTAAATATCTTTTCAAATATCATCTGCTAGGATGGTAACTTCTCCTTATACCATTACACAAAGATAAAGCCTAATTTAATTAAGCCCTCTAAATACATGTCTATATAGCCCTATAACTCTACATTATTAGAAGAAAGGAATAATAATAATAGCTAATGTTTAATGAATATTTACTATGTGCCAGGCACGGATCTAATAGTTTTATATATAAGTAATATCATTTAGCCCTCAAACTAATCTTATGATCTATATAGTATATCCACATTTAATGTTCACATGTATTAAATCAGAAAGCTGAAGTATAGACGCTAAGGAACTTGCTGAGTTCACTCAACTAAAGTCATGAAAATGCAACTTTAACCAGAAACTCGGGTTCCAAAACACAAGGAATCACTTTATCATAGTGCCTCAGCCAGTAACTGAACCCTCAGATCTATTCTAATTTAGGAAGGGATACTAGAAGAAATTATATAGACTCACAAGGAAAATGTTTAATATATAGCACTTACGTGTAAGAAAAAGGACTTCAAAGGGTGGCTCTGAATCCTTGCATGGAGAAAGTAGATGTTGAACTAGATGAGCAGTCTGGTTAAATAAGAACCAGGGAAAAAAATTTCACAAGATTTCTTATAATCTATAATATTTGACATTAAAAGATATGTTCTTTTTCATTCTCTTTATGCCTTTTAACTGATAAGTGCTAGCTTTCAATTAAGGCAAGGACAGTGCTTTTAAATTATTTTCTGTGTTCCAAAATTTTAAACATAATTCTTCACAAATGAAAAAATCTATAAATATCAAAGTAAGAAAAGACAGATGACAAAAGTGGAGTTATGAGAAAAGAAAGTAAACATCAGCATAATTGGCATTTGTTCACCATTTTGTTTAAACCATCCCTCCCAAAAACCTTTATAATTTGTCCCAGTTTGGAGGAATATAATTTTTCAAGGTGCTTGCTTCTCCTACTTTGTCTTTTCTGGATGCTCACTTCTGTACAATTCACTAATCATAATTTTTCTACTATGATATGAGCTGAAAAATAAAATGGGATGAAATTAAGACTAAATTTTACTACTTAAAGAGTTGATAGAAGGTTTACTGAGGACAAAGGAAATGTAATTAAACAAAATCAGATTTTGCGAATTTTCCTGCGCATTGCAATTATACAGTTTTTAAAAACACAGTGCTTAAATATACATAGCTCTTTTTCATTTTAAAACATGAATCCACATACATTTCTGATTTATTCCTCAGGAGAGACTTAACAAAATGCTCTTCGCAGACATCAAGGAAAAACTGAATAAAAGGAGAGCAATTTGGCAGCAACCACAAAAATCATAAAAAGGTATATTTTCCCCAAATTAATCTAAATATTAAATGCTACTTCAGACAACTATTCTAAGTCGTGTTCTCTTTTAGCCTTTGCTTGATCAGATACTGCTGCATAGCCATAAGCTATCCAAAAGCAATTAGGAAAAGAGATTATTTATAATGAAATATAATCTATCTTTACCTCAAAAAATTTCCCCGTTATTACTTTATCTAAGAACTCATGCAACACTATTTATCGAATAACTGTTTTGCACCAGCCATTATATTTAGATACCAGATATAGGTTGAGACTCTAGTGAACTATCAACTCATGACCCCTGGTTTATAAAACCAGGGCTGTAACCATTATCAGCAAAAGGAAGTGGTAAAGTTAATAATTATTCATTGTTTGAGCTTCTGGAAGAAAACTTTTATAAATCTGAGAAGTTATCTTTACACACTTCTTAATGTGTGATAATAACTTCAAGCATTATTATCGTTATTATTCTCCGTAATTATGTAATAATCATGATACCTCATTTCTAACTCTCCAGAGAGAGGAGGGAAAAAAATCCCGTGGGAAGATGATGAGAGAGATTAGACAAAATGGTCTTGATAAATTTTCTATTGTAATTTTAAACAAAGCCCTAGACACCATCTGACTAATTGCAGATATTTCTGGAAAGCTTGAAGGTCTCCAAATAATTAGATTGGGAAGAGGGAGGAAATCAGTCAGGAAGCTGATACCTCCCTGGACACTGCTACAGACAAGTGCCTACAGGAGGGGCAGTGTTGGCGAGTCAGTACGAGCTCTTTAAGAAGAAACACAGTTTTGAAGAACATAAGAACTCCAGAACCAGACTGAAAGAATTTGAATCCCAATCCTGCCACTTGTTTGCTTCTAGGACAGCTAATGTAACCTCTCAGTATTGATCTCAGATGCAATGGTGTGTCTGTCCAATTGGGGAAAACATTTTGGCCGTGAGAAGCGTTCAAGCTAAGCTTCACAAAGAGAAGAAAGAGGAAACTTGAAATCAAATTTAAAATGTATTTGTTATAAGCCGAGCAAACAACAGTGCACTAACCAAAATGCTCTGTCATTCTTCATCAGTCACTGTTACATTCAAATTCCTTTGCTAAAGAACAAAATGTGTCCAGAGGAATAGTAAATCTTTATTTGCTTCATTAAGTCTGCTGAAAACAAAACAAAACCAAAGTTGATAAAGGGATCCTACGAAGATAGGGCTATCATCATTATTCTCATCCAACAAAACATTCTGTTACGGTAAAAAAAAAGTTGATAGAAATGCTTTTTAAGTGTAAGTGAGAGATAATGATAAATATCCACATTGGCAGGAGGCAGGATGTTTTAGCTACAAGATCTAAAGGGGAGAAAAAAGTTCTTCCTTCCCAACAGTCTTCATTTCTTTATTTAAAAGACTGAATTTCTTGCATAGACCCAATTCTTCCTATTAAAAATATTGATGCTGGCTTTTATAACAGCCACAGCTGAGTGATACAGAATTCTGGCTTTTATACTCAATAGTTTCAATACATACCATTATAGCCTATATTCTAGAGTCTTTGCACATTTCAACATAGGTGTATTTGCTTCCAAGAACTGACATAACAAACTACCGCAACTCAGAAATTTATTCTCTCATAGTGCTGGAGGCTAGAAGTCCAAAATCACAGTTCGACAGGGCCGCTCCCTTTGCGGACTCTGGGGGAAATTCTTTCCTTACCTCCTCCTAGCTTCAGGTGGTGGCTAAAAATCTTTGGCACCCCACGGCTGGAAGGTGTATCACTCCAATCTCCGCCTCTGTCGTCTCATGGCCTTCTCCCTTCCATGTGTGGCTGTGTGCCTCCACATCTCCCTCTCTAATAAGTCATTGGACTTTGGCCCACTCTAACCCCGGATAACCTCATCTTAACTTGATTACATCTTCAGAGACCTTATTACCACATAAGGACACATTCAAGGCACCTGGGCTTAGGATTTGAGCATATCTTTCAGGAGACCCAATTTAACCTTTAACAATATGTTAAATGCAACTCTGGATTCTCCGAACCTAGAAGGCAGGAAGAGATGAGGGAAATGGCTATTAGAGCAATAGCTATCTATTCAATTTAAAAAATGTAATCATGAGGTTACAAGGAAGGAAATATTTCTATATGGTCATGCAGAACAAGAACAGACATGCAATGCTGTGAATGCTGACATCCTACATATAAAAAAGGTAAAGAGGAGTATATATATATCCAGGTCAAGCAGCAATGCCCCAGCAGATTATGAAATATTACACCTAGACTCTGGAAATAAGGGTAGGGGATAATACTGGGGAGCAGGAAAGAGGCCTGTCATGACCATCTCACAGAAAAGGAAACTGAGGAACAGAGAGGTTACATTAGCTGTCCTAGAAGCAAACAAGTGGCAGGATTGGGATTCAAATTCTTTCAGTCTGGTTCTGGAGTTCTTATGTTCTTCAAAACTGTGTTTCTTCTTAAAGAGCTCGTTCAAAGGAAATTCTTCTAGTTCTACATAGCAATACAGTATCAGCTATTCCTTGTAAGCTAATACACCCAAGTGCCTTTCCCTGAGCATCTAATCACCCAGGAAAACTTCGCATAAGTTATGGTCACTGAAGTTCAATATTTCTGTTCCTGGATATTTCTCAACCTCTTCATACCAGGGACATAACTGATGAATACCTTCAGATCATGTAACTATCTGGACACAATTCTACTCTAGATAAGCCAACTTATTTGTATTTCTTCCAAAGGTCCACAATCCATGGACCACTGTGCTTTGACCAAGCTATCCAATTCCCTTATAAGGATTCATCACTCTTTTTCTCCCAACCATGTTGACTAACTCCTGCTTAAATTCCTAGTTACATCTAAAGTGTTACTCCCACATATATTCATTTCCTGACCCCTTCCCCAACACACAAGACTGAGTGCACTTCTCCTCTCTTATGACTGTTTGGGACCAATAGCAGTGGGCATTCTTATCAACCAAACATTAATTCACATCTTCCTTCTTCTTAACAGAATCTGAAAATTAACCATCTTCACTCATAAATACAGGTACTCAGAGGAAACTAACCTACCTCCAGCATGAGGGATGAACTTGGCTTCCTTCAAGCCTTTGTTAAAATTTCAGGGTATCATCCAGCTATTCCCAAACACAAATTTCAGTAGTTTAGGACAACCACAGTTTGTTGTTGATCATGATTATGTGGGTTGGCTAGTCTAATCTTCTTGTCTGTGCCAGCTCAGCTGGAGCTGGATAGTCTAGAATGATCTCAGTTGGATGGCCTTCAGCCTCAGCTGGGACTTTAGCTAAAATGGTTTAGAAAGCTGAAAGCTCTAGCTCCACTTGGACTCTCATCCTCCAGCAGGCAAAACTAGGCTTTTACACTTGGTGGTAGAGGGTTCCCTAGCAACAAGAGAGGGCAAACACCATTGCATAAGCATTTTCAAGCCTTTGCTTTGTTTATAATTTTTAATGCCTGTTAGCCAAAGCAAATCACATGACTAACCCTATATTTAAGACACAGGGAGAGAGAGTCTACTTCTCGGGCACCAAAGTTGCACTGCAAAGAGGTGAGTGTATAGGAATGAGAAGAACAACAACATACTTCATCAATAAGAACTACAGTGATCACTCTATTTAAAATTGTGGCTTAGCGCCATCCTGATCCCCTTTGATATGCTCTACTTTTCCTTGTTTCCATAGTGTATGTCACATCCCAACACACCTTGATATTTACTTGTTAGGTCTATTGTTTATTGTTCTTTCTCCTATAAAATATATGTTCCTAAGATAGAAATCTTTGTTCACTAATTAGTCCACACAGGAGAGTTCCTGACACTTAACAGGGCTTAATAAATATTATCTGAATGAATGAGTGAAAGGACCATCAACAGTCTGAGGCCAATGGGAGTCTCATATTCAGCCAGAGGAAGTATCTCAAAGGGAATGCAGATAGAAAAATCCCCAGCAATGGGGAGAGTCTAGCTTGGAATGATTCCCCAAAGAATCCATTAAACTATTCTGAGAAACAAATTTCCATCTGAAAACATGTAAACAAACACACAAAACAACAGCAATCGTAACCTGAAAATCTGGCACCAATTCATGACAGCATTAGTCAAATTATAACTTCCCTGCCTCTTTAGAGTGAGAAGCATAAATCAGTGGAAAAGAGAAGAGGCCAACCAAATCCTCTCCGACTAAACCATTAGTCAATGGCTAACCTACAACAGAACTGAGCTGAGCTAAGGGAAGTAGCTGGAACTCAGATGAAGTATAAAGTTTCAATTATCACACAAAATGAATGAGAACAGTAAATTGCTGACCAGAAAATTTTGATTGTCCATCAGAGATAGAGAAGTCACGGAACTATTCCAAAATTTTATCCAGGGGAAGGGAAAATACTTAAAAGAACAGTGTGTGGAGGGTGAAATAAAAGTGCTTTATGATTACATCACATAAGCCATACTTGTCAAACATAATGTTTACATTGCCTTTCCCTTAGTGAGAGATACAGTTGCAAAATGACTAACTTTTTTGTCATTGGAATCCCTTCTACATGGAGGAAAGGGATGCTTATCAGAGATAGGAAAGAAGAGAGCTAACATCTATTGAATATATTCAAGGGAATAGAAGCAATCCAAGAATTATTTCATAAAATCTTTCCCAAAAGCTATAAGCTAAGTATTATTATCATCATTTTATATGTGAGGAAATCGAAGCACAGAAAAACTAATGCGTAGTTCAGACAGGAAGTGGCAGAGCTTGGTTTAAAACTGGGTTTTTGCTGACCCTAAATGCCATACTCTTCTGTTATAAGCCACAGCCTTCCACACTGAAGCAGATTCAAATATAAATCCTCTACTCAATTAGTATATAATCTTGCAATATCATAAGACCCTGGGGAGTATCCATAAATCACTACCATACAAGGTCCTAAGTATTTTAGGAGAGGCACTGGGAAGTCAGAAGAGGAAGAAATTACTTCCAGCTGAGGATCAGGGAAAACTTCCCAGAGGAAATGGAATTTTAATTTCGCCTCATAATTATTGACAGGGTGAATGCTCTGGTTGGTTTTCCTTCCCTTCTTTCCTATCTTTGAGAATATTGAGTCATATTTACTTTTTTTTTCCAAGTGTTTAAATAATCAACTGAACTAAAAGTAACTTAGACCCTCTCTCTTCTTTTTTCCTTCCTAAATTTATCTTCTTTTCTTTCACCAAACAAAATCTAAGTGAAAAGAATAGAGGGTAGACTCCACCCACCACGTATATATATGACATATTCACTCTTAAAGCAGTTTTATTTCCCACTTGCTATTGAAATGATCTAAAAATGAGTATAAGTACCTAAATCATTATAAATTTTATTAATTATAATGTTTACATGTTTTGACAATTATAATTATTATTTCTAGCATTTTCCTGATTCTAAATTTTTAAGTTGTTTATAATGTTAAATTGGCAATATTAATTATATCCTTTCAAGCTAGAGGAAAGAGCAAACATGTAATAAACATCACTGTACATATCATAAACTCTAAGTCCAAATGTCAAAAAGGTATAGTTAAACATGAAAATTGAAGTGATTGAAAATTACAGAACACTTTATTTTGCCTAAAAATACATATTTAAAAACATAAATACAATAATCATATACTCTAACTTTATAAATTAATGTATACAGATAATGGTGCAAATTTATGTCACACTATAAATGGCTGTTTGTATCTTGTATAGCTTTTCATTAACCATGAATTTCAGAGTCCACTATGGGATAACAGGCCAAATCTGTTCGATGTGAATTGATCAACCATAGAATCCAAAATTCTGTTTAACCAAACCTAATTCTCCTGAAGAGACTAATACAACTGGGTCTTAAATTGAAATCAAACTTAGCAATGAGAATCAGATGAGTCCAACAATTTAACTTTGCCTAATTTGGACACAGTCACAAAATGTGATTTATGAATTACATAAATGAAGATTTACCTCTTCAACCAGATTAATAATTAAATACAAAGAAATAAGGAAAACATTTGATACTATGTACCAGACCCTTTATATTATCATTTTATTAAAAGAGTGGGAGAGCTGGACTTTGAACACACATAGTCTTGGGGCACCTGGGTGGCTCAGTCAGTGAAGCATCTGCCTTCAGCTCAGCACCCACAGGGTGCTGGGATCGAACCCCATGCTGTGCTTCCTGCTCAGTGGGGAGTCTACTTCTCCCTCTCCCTCTGCCCCTCCACTGCTTGTACACTCACACTCTCTGTCAAATAAATAAAAAAACCTTTAAAAAAAATGAATGCACATAGTCCATTCCCAGAGCCACTCACTGAGCCACTAGACTATGGGCCTCATACTAGGGGAGAGCTAAACTTTTGTACCAATAAAAAATTATTGATTCCACAGTATTGCAAGACTTTGAAATTGCTATTTTACTATGTGTAACACAGTTTGAAATGTACAGAAAGTGACAGAAGAGTTTGAACCAAGGGTACTGTTTTACCTTGGATCTTTTTGAAAACTCTAATACATATTTAAGAGCACTTGAAAAAGAAAAAAAAAAAAAAGCTCTTCTAATAGTTCAACTTTAAACATATTGCCTTAATCCATCTAGTAATGAAACCAGTCTTCCCCCCAATTTCCTTTTTCTTTTTTTTTTTTTTTCACAATTAGCAATGTAAGACTGAAATGCATGTGATGCCCAAGGTTTACAAAAACACATCACCCCACTGTACCAAACAGCTCCAACTTCAGCAAAGGCTGACCTTCAAGTCTTGTCAGTATCCCATTCATGGTTCACGGTGACTTCCTCTCTCCTTCTCTGCCACCACTTCTAGAGGTTCATCTTTTACCTAGTAGGGTATCCACAAAGAGCCCTTGGGTTGCACACGCCACAGGGACAGCTCAATAAAGTCGTCGTCCTGGTTGTGTACTGGTTGTAGAATGGCAAGCACTGTGCTGGAGTGGTAGTTGCTGTCACTTTCTGCTTGATTTAACTCATCAACACCCAGCGTTGGACACCTCTAAGAGACCCCAAATGCATTGCCATCATTGTCCCCCAAATGGACTTTTGTAGTAATTTCTCTTGATGCAGATCCAGGAATAAAATTGCTGGGCCAGGGCGCCTGGGTGGCTCAGTTGGTTAAGCGACTGCCTTCGGCTCAGGTCATGATCCTGGAGTCCCAGGATCGAGTCCCACATCGGGCTCCCCGCTCAGCGGGGGTCTGCTTCTCCCTCTGACCCTCTTCCCTCTCGTGCTCTCTGTCTCTCATTCTCTCTCTCTCAAATAAATAAAATCTTAAAAAAAAAAAATTGCTGGGCCATAGTTTATATGTTATATAACTTGGCCAATAACTACCTAGACTAACTTCCCAGAACAGCTGCATCATTCCTGCCAAAAATGCATGAAAATTCTTACTGGCTATCATTATTCTGAGAGTGGTTGTCCCTAACTTAAGATCTATACTTAGGGATTTTCCCTTTATAAATTTCCTCAATTTAGCAATATTTGTATCTTGCAGCTTTCACACTATTTTTGTCTTCTTTCCCTGTCTCCCACCTCCAACACAGTGTTGAAGTTATTTAGAATTTATTTATCTCAATCTGCACTTTTAAAAAATAATCATAATATCCTCTGGTTTTTTGGCCACCATTCTTCATGTACCTCTTATAGCACCCTGGTGCTTTTAGATGTCGTCTTATTTCAGTACATCCTCCAAGAGCTTTTCAAAGTGGGTCTCCATATGGTAATTATTCTCAGGTCTGATAGGATATAAAGCCCTTGGTTCTACCATGTGATTATGGTGTTAAGAAGGCTGATATAAATCTAAATATTTTTTTCCTTGGTAGCTTCCATTCTCCTTGGAAGCATTTTCGATTTGCCTTTCTTTGATAGAATACATCTAGGTGATAATAATAGCTAATACTAAAATAGTGATTATGAACAAGGCACTATTCTAAAGGCTTTACATATATTAACTCTTTTACTCCTCACTGTATTTTTTTAAGATAGTAAAATAGACATTTTACTATCCTCATCTTATTGATTGGTAAACTGAGGTACTGAAAGTTTCACTTTATGTAGTATTTCAAATAAAAGGTAAGTTGTCTTTTTTTAAACTCTGCGATATTAATATTCTTTATTTCTTCAAATATATCTTTCCTTTGTCCCCCACCATGACCATCACCACCTTTTTTCTGAGATTATTATTAGCTGGGTATTAGCACTTTAATTTTTATTTATTTATTTCTATTCTCCAAATCTCTTAATTTATTGTTAAATTTTCTTTTTTTTTTTTTTTTCAGTTACCTTCTAAGAGTGTTCAATCTGATCTTCCAGCAAATGAATTATTTCTTCAGCTGAACCCTTTGGATTATTTATCCTATTTCTTCTGTTTTTTATTTCAACTATTATAATTTTCATGTTTACTGTGTCCACTTGGTTCTTTTTTATGACTTCTCCCACATTTAATTAACACCTTCCTTATCACTGAGTATTTCAGTTAAACTTATTTTAAATTCTTAGTCCATCTGTTCCAAGAATTCTGTTTCATATGCTATTAGTTTATCTCCTTTCTTTTATGGGTTGTTTTTGCCAATATCTACATTTTTTCTTTTCTGAGCTCATGATATTGTCTGATAATATGAATTAGGGAATGGCCTAAGTTATATTCCTCCTGATGAATCTAAACCAAAGGGAAAGAGTAAGAATAAGTGGGGACCTCAACGTACCAAAGAACCTCTCTCAGTCACTTCTGTCTGCCGCCACTCCACTTGACAAATCTTTTGAATCATTTTTCAAGATGGCACAGTCTCCTTAAAATAAAACCCACTAGTCCTCCTATTTTTTAATTTATTTTTGTTTATTATGTTATGTTAATCCCAATTAAAAGCACCTAGGGAACAGAAGTAAGATCCTGGCAGCTGACGTCTGTTCCATTAGCCCCTCTGCAGCAGAACTTTTGCAGACCCTAATATCATGCCCTTGGCACTGCTAGGTCCAGGCTGTTGCTGTACATTTCTGTGCAGATGATGAGGCAATAACAGTCCCAAGTAATGTACAGAAGAACCAGACTCAAGAAAACTGAAAACCTCTAAACTCTTCCCACAGCTCAGGGGTTTCTCTTAGCTTTCACATCATTTCCAGATCCAGGCTTCTTTCTGCTTCTATAGTTTCTCCGGGAGTTTGGGGGAGGGAACAGCAGACTACGCTAATTCACTCTCTTCAGGAACCAAATGCCACATTTCTGATTTTTCTGCCTCTTCTATTTGGGAATGGGAGAGAAGAAAGAAAAACTCAGTCAATCTCATTTAGATTTAGACAAATGGCTGATCAGGCTTATTTCCAAACAGCAAAGCCCTTTTTGTGTTTCAGCCATTCAGGTTTCCTACAATCTAATCAGCCAGAATCACCTTTCCAGCTACCACACGATATGCTTCAATAACCTTCAAGCCCCTCTTTTTCTGGTCATGGAATCTTCTGGAGCCTAGATGTTAATTAATATATACATAAAGTCCTTGAGTTAATATATATATAAAGTCCATGAACTTAAATCCAGAAATTCCCATTTTTCAAGTTATTTCGGGCCTTACTTTGGATCTGACATTTTCAACTGGTTCTTTAACTTCAATCCTCCATAGCTTATTCAATACACTACACAGTGCTCTGATATTTTAAAAATTAAACAAACAAACAAAAAAACTCACAAAATCTTCCAAATGCTTTAGATTGCTTCTGATAAGCACAAAAGGAAATTCTCGCATTTTAAATTTGTTTTGGAAAACTGCAAAAGTCTCACCACAACCTTGGCTATTACAAGCTGAAGTTCAGGATAATCTAAATTCAGAATTTCTTCCTTCAAAACATTCTTAC
Organism: Mirounga angustirostris; assembly: GCF_029215605.1. NCBI lineage: Eukaryota > Metazoa > Chordata > Mammalia > Carnivora > Phocidae > Mirounga > Mirounga angustirostris. The sequence continues at coordinate 49,299,708 of NW_026991709.1, read as the reverse complement.
TGTTAATGAATTACGCAGGTATTGTACCTTCTGTGCCTTTCTGTTCAAAAGGAGAAAAGTTGTTTTTTTTTCATTTGGAGCAGAGTCTGTGATTACGGACCAACTAATTAACTTGTCTGATATGGAAGGGATGATATAATTTTCACTTCTAGCTTTTCTCTTCCATATGGACAGGGTTGCCGCTCATAAACACTGCGACTGCTGTTGGGCAAAAGCTTGTTCTAAGAACTTGCTTTAAGCTCATTTCTATACCTACCATTAAGCTCCCTTAGCAACAGAGAAAATTTTTAAAAGCCAGCCAAACTAAGTTACCAAGTTAAATTTCCACATATTCTTATTTATGAAAGGCAGGATTTTCCTCTAGCGATCTTCTGAACTTCCTTCCAGCCTTAAATATTTTTTATTATGTTAATCACCATACATTACATCATTAGTTTTTGATGTAGTGTTCCATGATTCATTGTTTGCGTATAACACCCGGTGCTCCATGCAGTACGTGCCCTCTTTAACACCCATCACCAGGCTAAGCCATCCCCCCACCCCCCCCAGAACCATTGGTTTGTTTCTCAGAGTCCATAGTCTCTCATGGTTTGTCTCCCCCTCTGATTTTCCCCCTTCATTCTTCCCTTCCTGCTATCTTCTTCTTCTTTTTTTTTTAAACATATAATGTATTATTTGTTTCAGAGGTACAGCCTTAAATATTTTAATAGACTATCACTGTTACTTAATAAAGTAAACCATGAGATGGGAAAGATACTGCAGCTGGTCATGACAAAACCATAGGAGAAAATAAGCCTTCAAAAAAATTCCAACTTCCGGGACATCTGGTGGCTCAGTCGGTTAAGCATCTGCCTCGGCTCAGGTCGTGATCCCAAAGTCCTGGGATCGGGTCCCACATCAGGCTCCCTGCTCAGCAGGAAGCCTGCTTCTCCCAATGCTGCTCCCTCTGCTTGTGCTCTCTCTCTCTGACAAATAAATAAAAATATTAAAAAAAAAAAAATTCCAACTTCCTTAGGAGAGTATGGGGGCGGGAGGTTCTTACTCTGCCATTTTAGTTAGAAGTTTATTTCTCTCTCACAAAAGGACAATTCCTGTTGTTTTACTGATTAGATATTACTCTTTGTCAAAGTACAGAATCAAATGAAAACTAAAACTACTTAGCTACTTGGTTAAAAAAATAAAAATAAACACCGTAGCAAAAAAACATTTAAACATTTTGCAAAGAAAAAGAAAAAGCCAGCAGCACGCTTCTCATTGATCCAAAAGAAATTTGTCTGAGCCAGATATGGATAGACACATATACTTCATCTAAAAAAAATATTAGCAATTACATTAATATTGATATAAATAATAAATTGCCTTCCAAAGAGGAAAGCATAGACTACAAAAAAGACATCTGTGGTATATATCTCAAGAACTCAAAATTTAGATCCAGGACATAAGGGATGTTGGTTGATTTATAAAATGCCTTACTGCCTTGGGTTCGAGTGCCAGTAAGTATTTTAGATCATCAATACCATCATCCTTAATATATGCTTCTTAGAACATTTAAATAGCTGATGCAGTATTTCATTTATGACCATCCCGAGTAGGGTTTCTTTATGCAGTCTACAGACCCGGAGAGGGGAAGAAGACAGGTCAAATGATTAAATGCACCCTGGAAATTGGCAGTATTTCTGACCCTGCCTCAACCTGTAGTGTGACCTTGAGGATCTGCCATGAAATCTCAGGACCTAGAATGTACCTTAAAGATGTCTAATCTGGCCCCTCCAGGGGCATGTGCTCTCCTCTGGTAATAGTTCTAAGGCTTTGCTCATACCTTCTATATCACACTTGGCAGATAATAACCCACATTATTAAGTCTTACAATACGTCAAGCACTGTTCTGAATGCTTTGCGTGAATCAGCACATCCAATGCTCAACATAGGCCAATGAGGAAGGTACCATTTCTGTTCTCATTTTTCAAGATGAGGAGGTTGATTTCTAAATGTTTTAAGTTACTTTTCCAAATTTACACCGAAACTTAAAAGCCTGCACTTTAACATTTGAACTCTACGTTGGGTCATTTTGAACTCTAACAATTAAGCTCCTTGAGGGCATAGACGTTGTTTACATTTGAAATATTTTTCAGCACTTAACACACTTTGGGGTAGGCATACAAAAATACTGGTTAATGAATTCATTCTATGGAAGGTGAATGCACTTGATATTCTCTGCCCCACCAGATCTTTCTACCATTTTCCACTCTGCTCTGGGCCCCTAGGAGGCTGACTTCCATAGCCTGTTTCACCCAGGCACCTTTCCCCTCTGGCTTCTGCTTAGGTCTGGCCAGTGGAGAAGGCAGTGGAGACTGAAAGGTGGGAGGAGAGAGATCCTATTCTCCCCAGCTCCATCACTTTGGTGCAGGAGATTGTCAGTGACTGTGTTGCTCAATAGAAAGCCACCGAGTCTGCCAGGCAGGGCAGCTAAGGCCCCAGTCACTGCTCTTTGTGGGTCTCAGTAGCTACTCCCTCCCCTGGCCCTTCAGATAATGCAGCCCCACTTAGCCCAAAGGTGAATCTTCATCCTTTTTTGATTTCCCTTAACCTTTCTCACAACTTTACAATGAGGACCTTTGTTAAATTCCTTTTAATTACTCTGTTTGTGCATGCCATCTGTTTTCTGCCAGGCACCTGACTGATAAATAAAAATAAAGCTTAGAAAAATTAAGCAATTTGCCAATGAATGCCATTTATATCTCTCTAAGCAGATAGTGACATTATTGAGCACTTCCTATATGATGGGCACTATTCTAAATGCTAACAGCCACTTGGCAATAGAGTTTAGGATGTTCTTTAAGAAATATATCCCATTCTTTGTTCATATATTGCTTGTTTTCATCATAACTGGTGTGAACTTTGGCAAGTCATTTAATTGTCTGTACCTCACCTGCTCATCTTTAGAAGAGAGATAATGATACCTACTTCACAGATTTGTTACCAAGTACCTGGCACATGGTGAGTACTCAGTCAATTCCTATTAGAATCTGGTGCTCTGAACTTGGAGTCACTGCCATTTTCCAAAGAATTTGAGCCTTTTGGAAACAAAAGAACAAATAAAACAGTATCATTCAATCTACTTTCAATTTCATTCAGACTTTCCAGTGTTAGACTGACTTGTCTACAGTGCATATTGCTTAGATGTTTTAAGGAATGCTAAGGCATTTTAATATAGACCCCCAAAATATGTAAATATAAATCTACTATCCATAGGACACATGTAACATAGTCTGAAGTCCAATATAGAAAACATTAAACTAAACTAAACTAACATTTAATATGTTAAAATGGTAACTTACCCTAAATGCTGTGGATAAAGAGAAATGAACCATATTGACTGTACTGGCCAAAAATTATTGAATATTGGCAATTAAGTGGTCTTTGGAAATTATTAGGCCACCCTCTCTTATTCCAGTGATAAGAAAACTGAGGTTCAGAAAGGCAAAACCAGATATAAAGAGTTGCACCCAGGCCAGTGACTAGTTAGGTCTCAGAATCAGACCTCTTAACTCCTAAACAAATAGTGGCTCTTACCCTAAAAACGTTGATCTCTTCAAGTTCCTCATGTAAATATTAGTTTAATTGTTTTAAGTCCATTTCTTTTTATATCTTCTGCCATCCAAATATTCATATTTTCACCCAGGTAAACAGTTTCTTAGAATAATATTTGGTGTTATAGTGAATAGGATTCCTGAGAGTATCTAAAATATAAGACAAGTGGGGTGCCTGAGTGGTTCAGTTAAGCGTCCGAATCTCTTAAGTATCTGACTCTCAATCTCAGCTCAGGTCTTGATCTTAGGGGCCATGAGTTCAAGTCCCACAGTGGGTTCCATGCTGAGCATGGAACCTACTTAAATAAAATAAAATAAAGTAAAAAATAAAATAAAATAAAATATAAGACAAGTACCCATGGCACAAAGAAATACAGACAACTTCCATTTAAAAAAAATTAAATAGGAATTCTTATCCTTTGGGATTTCATAGGCCAGTATTTTTTTAATCAAGTTATACACCTATTAGAATGGCCTAACTCTGGAATACCGACACCACCAAATGCTGCCAAGCATGTGGAGCAACAGGAACTTTCATTCATTGCTGATGTGAATGTAAAATGGTATAGCTATTTTATAAGATAATGTAGTAGTTTCTTGCAAAACTAAACATATTCTTGGGGCGCATGGGTGGCTCAGTTGGTTAAGCGACTGCCTTCGGCTCAGGTCATGATCCTGGAGTCCCGGGATCAAGTCCCACATCGGGCTCCCTGCTCAGCAGGGAGCCTGCTTCTCCCTCTGACCCTCCCCCTCTCATGCTCGCTCGCTCTCTCATTCTCTCTCTCAAATAAATAAATAAAATCTTAAAAAAAAAAAAAAACTAAACATATTCTTACCATACAATCCACCAGTAGTGCTCCTTGGTATTTACCCAAGAGAATTAAAAATTTATGTTCACACAAAAACCTGCACATGGATGTTTTTAGCAGCTTCGTTCATGATTGTCAAAACTTGGAAGTAACCAATATGTTCTTCAGTAGGTAAATGGATGTATTCCACTGTCTAGTATATTCCACTGCGGTACATCTAGACAATGGAATATTATTTAAAACTAAAAAAAAAAAAAAAAATGCTAGTGAGCCATGAAAAGACATGGGGGAAACTTAAATGCATCTTACTAAAGTGAAAGAAGCCAATCTGAAAAGGCTACATACTGTATAATTCTAACTATATGACATCTGGAAAAGGCAAAATCATGGAGGCCATAAAATGATCAATAGTTGCTGGAAATTGGGAGTGGGGATGGAAGGGTGGGAAGGCACAGGTGGAGAATAGAGGATTTTTAAGGCAGTGAAAATACTCTGTATGATTCCATAATGATAGATACATGTTATACATTTGTCCAAACCCATAGAATGCCCAACACTAAGAGTGAACCATAATGTAAACTATGGACTTTGGGTAGTTAAGATGTGTCAGTGCAGGTTCATCAATTATAACAAACGTACCACCATGGTGGGGGATGTAGATAATGGGGGAGGCTATATATGCGTAGGTTCAGGAGGTATATTAGAAATCTCTGTACCTTACCATCAGTTTTGCTGTGAACCTAAAACTGCCCTAAAAAAAAAAAAAACTTAATAAAAATGTAATAAAAAATTAAGCCACTAACAAATTGTTGATAAATCTTTTTCATATATATATATATATATATATATATATATATATATATATATATATGCATATGTATGTGTGTGATATCTAATCCATGAAACAGCGGGAATTATCCATTTGCAAGAGAGACATAGCTGCTAAAGTGGCAGAGTAAAAAAATAGCCCCACCCCCCTCCTTTCAGCAGCTCGGACTTCTATGTTTTGCAAATGTCATTTACAACTTCTTCTATCAAATAGGAGCACAATAATATCAGAGTAAGACAATTATTCCCTGCTTCACATCACAGGATAGAACAATTTCTGGGACCAGCTATTGGAAATTACAACTATATAACACTGATATAAAACATTAAGTGCATAATTTATATATCATCATGAACTAAGAATCTTAGGATGATTTTGATTAACTGAGCTCACTCCTCACACTTACATGCAAGTATTTGAGGGTTATGTTGTCATTCAGATCTCTAGTTTCCTGTCCCATCCTGGAATGAAATAGAAAGCTCTGCTTCAGGGCCCTTCACTTTTTCCCTAGAGACAAAACTACACAAAATTCAAGAGATTTCATCCCTGAGACAATCTTTTCCAATTGAACAGCTATTTTTCTGCCATTACCAACTAGTCTCTTAAGAGTTTGAAAAAAAATAGCTTTAATTATTTCCTTCCAGTGATCTGGCCATACAGGATCATCCTGCTTTACTTACTTAGTTTTAACCAAAGTGTGATTCCCTGTCAACAAACTTTGTTAATTCTGCAGTTCACAGGGGAATAGAAAGGACCAAATTCTGAATTGTCATGAATTGTCATTATTTCTTTTTTTCCCCAATTTATGTTCTTGTTGTGGCCAGAGGGTTAATTCCTATCACAACTGGCACAAAGGCTTTTTTGTCCTCTCAAAGCCTCACCTCTCCAGAGCATATTCTTGTAGATACTTATCATCAAAAGTTCTATAATCAAGGATTATAGCAAGACAGGATTGTATGTGACAATCTTGGGTAGAGATGCCATGGGAAGTTACTCTCCCATCCTTAGTGTGAGTAAATCATAGACAGCAAAATGGACCAAAACATCATATTATCATAATACAAGATCTACCTAATCCACCTCTTTGACTTGATTTCCTACCACTCTTACACTAATTCATCCACTTCTCTGTTATCTGGCCCCCTTGATGCTCCTGTACAGCAGCAAGTATGCCTCTGCCTAATAGTTTCGTACCTGCTCTTTCTTCTGCTTAGAACACACTTTTCCCCATAAAGCAATGATATTTACCCCCTTACTTTATTTGGACTTTGAATGTCATCTTAGATGACACTATCTAAAGATAGCACCACCCATCATGCTCTAGATACATTCCCTGCTTTATATTTCTTTAAAGATTGTATTATCTGCCATTATATTTTATTACCTTATTTGCCGATTGAACTCATTCTTACTACATCATAAGATCTGGGAGGACACAGACTTTGTTGATTTTGTTTTTCACTAAATTTCTGTTTCTAGAATGAGGCCAGGTAGTTCATACTCTGTATTTGTTGACTGACAAGGTGAATAAATTGTTATTACCAATCTTTCAGTTTAAGTATTCATTTGCATTGTTCAGAATTGGATTACTTCCTCTTTTATCCATTCCCTCAATAGTTTTGGGAAAGAACTACCAATTATATCCATGTATAAAGAATAACTCCTAGATATGTAACAAATCAATGAACTAAAGTCTCTTAATCTCCCAGACCTCAACAGAGCATTTTAGGGCTTCCTCAGATCACTAAGGTGAGTATTCATGTTGGTTAAGCTCTTAGGTGGAAGAGATATATGAAAGTGCAGAGGAAGATATTAATATGTGACTCTGTCTTCTTTCAGCAAGCTTTATATTTTGCCTTATGGCCAAAAGCAGTGGGGTTCTGGCAATCTATTTTCTTTTTCTTTTCTTTTTTTTTAAGATTTTAGATTTATCGGGGCACCTGGGTGGCTCAGTCATTAAGCGTCTGCCTTCGGCTCAGGTCATGGTCCCAGGGTCCTGGGATCGAGCCCCGCATCGGGCTCCCTGCTCAGCAGGAAGCCTGCTTCTCCCTCTCTCACTCCCCCTGCTTGTGTTCCCTCTCTCGCTGTGTCTCTCTGTCAAATAAATAAATAAAATTAAAAAAAAAGATTTTAGATTTATCTATTTGACAGAGAGAGAGAGAGACAGCGAGAGAGGGAACATAAGCGGGGGAGTGGGGGAGGGAAAAGCAGACTCCCCGCTGAGCAGGGAGCCCCATGCAGAACTCAATCCCAGAACACTGGGATCATGACCTGAGCTGAAGGCAGATGCTTAACCGACTGAGCCACCCAGGCATCCCTGGACTTTAGTAACTCAGTGTTACCCCCTGAAAGTCATATGATATTATGACCTAAGGAGCAGCAACTTCAAAAATCAGACAAACCTGGGTTCACCTCCCCAACTCTGCTACTGTGTGATTTTGAGTCTATTACTCACCCTTTTCAAGTTTCAGCTTCTTGAAGATAATATTGGAATTTGTCAAAGGGTTAGTAAGAAGGTTAAAGAGAATATGTATAAAGTGAGAGACACAGAGTAGACACTTAAGATACATTTGGCTTTTGTTGTTGTTGTTGTTAAAAGCTGAAAACCACCTATTATGCATGGTCCAGAACCGTGGTGTTTAAACTGTAGACCACAGATTCCTTGAGTTCTATGGAGGAATCTAATTATTTGGATGGGGGTGGGTGGTGGTAGTGGGTAATGAGGGGATGTGAGTGAAGTTGGCTAGTGAGGCAGAGAGCTCATGCATGAGACCTTCAGTCAGAGCAATTCCAATGTCATGTGGTTTGTTTTTTATTTTGAAATTTCTGATTTATTTAAAACAGTCTCTAATCCCAATGTAGGGCTTGAACTCATGACTCTGAGATCAAGAGTCACTTGCTCTACTAACTGAGCCAGCCAGGCACCCTTGTATTTTGAAATTCTGAATGTAATTTTCTTTATTTTCACAAAGAAAACACATTTGGATTTTGTATCTGATTATGTAAAAATACATGATTATTTAAAAACTCTTTAATCATGTATAAAAGCATACCTATGGCTAATTCACTGAGAGAGATTCAGTAGAGTGCAAACAGGAAGTAGTGTTCCTCTTTCTAGCTACATCTTTAAATTGTTCCTATTGACCTGTTTTCCCCTATATCTAAATGAAATTTCAGGCTGATCCTATAACTCTCCTAGTCATTTTCATAAACTAACAGGTGATCTCAATTTTCAGAGAATTAAAAAGTCTATAATGCTGCCTATGAACAAAATTTCAGCATCTTATTAAATTTAAAACTTCAGCCTTTCCTGCCAGAGATTGCTTCAACAAGATTCTCATTTTCACATATTTTATGAGTGCCTTTGTCCCTTATATTCTGGAACACATGCCCAGCTTTCTGATGGTTTTCTGAAACACAAACACTTGAGGAGTTGGGAGAAAATGCATCCTCTAACTTGAAAGGAGGGACAAGACCTCAGTAATCTGATAAAAAAAAAAAATCCCTTTCTCCAATATTCAAATCTTCTTTTATGCAGCTTAGAAGTGGGTGAACAGCTAAAGTTGGCAAGGACTGACTATAAGGATGGTCCTGCACTTTTCTTTTCTACTTATTGGTGTGTGGCTTGTCCTTTTCTCAGCTTTAGGTCCTCAGCTCTAACTATGAGATACTAATCTCCTGAAATTTCACCACTCTGAAATAACGACCAGCAAAACGTTGGGAACATTTCTGAAATCAAGATCATAGCAAACATACAGTTTTTATCATTAAGTCTTTCCCTTTTCTTTTATACCTCTGCCTTTCTCCCCTCTTCCCTTATCACCTGAATAGCCACTATTGACAACCTGGTGTATGTCCTTCTGCAACTTAGAATACATAATATTAAGAGTTTCTTGTTATTTGTTTACTAAAAGTGATAACCTTATGTCTATCATTCATAAGGTTATTGGTCTTGTGCTTTTATCATTTAATATTGCATCTTAAAAATCTCTCCCAAGTCAACTATGCCAGAAAAATTTTATATTTTACCTACCTACATTATTCTATGTTATGAATTTACATAATTTATTCACTCATTCTCCTTTTGTTAGACATCCACTTTGTTTTCAGTTTTCATATATCCCAGTGGCTTATTTTCCTGTAGAATAGATTCCTAGCTGAGGCAATGCTGAGTTGAAAGGTATATGTATTTTCAATTTTAATATCTCTTGCCAGATTTGTTTATAAGGCTATAATAAATAACACTTCTACTTACAAAGTATAAGCCTACCTTTTATCCTATGATTTACAAAGGGTGTTATCTCATATAATTTGGTTCAACCTTCTAAGCACAAAGAATGTGTCATTTTTTTTACAAGCAGTCAGGACTACCAGTGAGGCTGAGCCTCAGTCAGTATGTTCATTGGTTGTCTGGATTTAGTCTTTTGTAAACTATCTATTTATTCATGATGCACTTTGTTCATCTTTCTATTTTTTCTCGTCATTTTCTTATCAATTTGTAAGAGCTCGTCTTATTCTAATGTTGTTGTCTTATATTTATTATGAATTTTCCCCTCAAACATTTATTATAGACTTTGTGTATGATAGATTTTGCCATAAAAATGTGTCTAAAGTTTCATATAAATATGTCTATAGGATTTTTTGTTTTTGCTTACCCAGCAGAGATTTTTGTCTTATTATATAATAAGTTCCTAGATTATATATAGGTTTATATAATCTTTAAATGTTTATTTAAATATATAATTCAGAGGAGTGAGATGGTGGAGGAGTAGGAGACCTAAACTTCGTCTGGTCCCAGGAATTCACCCAGAGAGTTATCAAACACCTACAAACTCAACAGGAGATCGAAAAAAGAATAGCAGCATCTCTATGAACAGAAAAGCAACCACTTTCTGGAAGCATATATTTTTCTGGGGTCATCGTTACCCTGTTAGCATTTTGTTCTCTCATTTATCTATTCTCCTCTGGACAAAATGGCAAGATGGAAAAACTCACCTCAAAAAAAAAAAGAACAAGAGGCAGTACCGACTGCCAGGGGCATAATCAATATGAACATTAGTAAGATGTCAGAACTAGAGTTCAGAATGATCATTATAAAGATACTAGCTAGGATTGAAAAAAGTTTGGAAGATACTAGAGAATCCCTTTCTGGAGAAATAAAAGAACTAAAACCTAACCAAGTCAAAATCAAAAGGCTATTAATGAGGTATAATAAACAATGGAGGCTCTAACTGCTAGGATAAATGAGGCAAAAGAGAGAATTAGTGATATAGAAGACCAAATGATGGAGAATAAAGAGAGCGAGAAAAAGAGAGAAAAACAGCTACTGGATCATGAGGGCAGAATTTGAGAGATAAGTGATACCATAAGATGAAATGATATTAGAATAACTGGGATCCCAGAAGAAGAAGAAAGAGAAAGAGGGGGCAGAAGGTATATTGGAGCAAATTATAGTGGAGAGCTTCCTTAATTTGGGGGAGGAAATGGGCATCAAAATCCAGGAGGCACAGAGAACCCCCTTCAAAAACAATAAATACAGGTCAACACCCCTACATCTAATAGTAAAACTTACAAGTCTCAGAGACAAAGAGAAAATCTTGAAAGCAGCTCGGAACAAGAAGTCTGTAACTTACAATGGTACAAACATTAGATTGGCAGCAAACCTATCCACAGAGACCTGGCAGGCCTGAAATGACTGGCATTATATATTCAGAGCACTAAAAGAGAAAAATATGCAGCCAGTAGTACTATATCCAGCTAAGCTGTCACTGAAAATAGAAGGAGAGATAAAAAGCTTCCAGGACAAACAAAAACTAACAGAATTTGCAAACATGAAACCAGCCCTACAAAAAATATTCAAAGGGGTCCTCTAGAAAAAAAGATAGCCTAAAAGTAACAATGACCAGAAAGGAATAGAGACAATATACAGTAACAGTCACCTTACAGGCAATACAATGACACTAAATTCATATCTTTCAATAGTTATCCTGAATGTAAATGGGATAAATGTTCCAATCAAAAGACACAGGGTATCAGAGTGGATAAAAAAACAAGACCCATCGATATGTTGCCTGCAAGAGACTCATTTTAGACCCAAAGACACCTCCAGATTGAAAGTGAGGAGGTGGAAAACAATTTACCATGCTAAATGTTAATTGACATCAAAAGAAAGCTGGGGTGGCAATCCTTATATCAGACAAATTAGATTTTAAACCAAAGACTATAATAAGAGATGAGGAAGGACACTATATCCTACTTAAAGGGTCTATTCAATAAGAAGATCCAACAATTTTAAATATTTATGCCCCTAAAATGGGAGCAGCCAATTATATAAGCCAATTAATAACAAAAGCAAAGAAACACATTGACAACAATACAGTAATAGTAGGGGACTTTAACACCCCCCTCACTGAAATGGACAGATCATCTAATCAAAAGATCAACAAGGAAATAAAGACTTTAAATGACATACTGGACCAAATGGACTTCACAGATCTATTCAGAACATTCCATCCCAAAGCAACAGAATACACATTCTTCTCTAGTGCCCATGAAACATTCTCCAGAATAGATCACATCCTAGTTCACAAATCAGTTCTCAACTGGTACCAAAAGATTGGGATCATTCCCTGCATATTTTCAGATTACAGTGCTTTGAAACTAGAACTCAATCACAAGAGGAAAGTCGGAAAGAACTCAAATACATGGAGGCTAAAGAGCATCCTACTAAAGAATGAATGGGTCAACCAGGAAATTAAAGAAGAATTTAAAAAATTCATGGAAACAAATGAAAATGAAAACACAACTGTTCAAAATCTTTGGGATGTAGCAAGGGCAGTCCTAAGAGGAAAGTATATAGCAATACAAGCCTTTCTCAAGAAACAAGAAAGGTCTCAAATACACAACCTAACCCTACACCTAAAGGAGCTGGAGAAAGCAAATAAAGCCTAAACCCAGCAGGAGAAGAGAAATAATAAAGATCAGAGCAGAAATCAATGAAATAGAAACCGAAAGAACAGTAGAACAGATCAATGAAACTAGGAGCTGGTTCTTTGAAAGAATTAACAAGATTGATAAACCCCTAGCGGGAGGGGAAGAATGAAGCGGGGGAAATCGGAGGGGTAGACGAACCATGAGAGACGATGGACTCTGAAAAACAAACAGGGTTCTAGAGGGGAGGGGGGTGGGAGGATGGGTTAGCCTGGTGGTGGGTATTTAGGAGGGCACATTCTGCATGGAGCACTGGGTGTTGTGCACAAACAATGAATCATGGAACACTTCATCTAAAACTAATGTTGTAATGTAAGGGGATTAACATAAGAATAAAAAAATAAAAAAAAAAAAAAGAAAAAAAAAAAAAAAAAAAAAAAAAAAAAAAAAAGATTGATAAACCCCTGACCAGACTTATCAAAAGAAAAGAGAAATGACCCAAATAAATAAAATCATGAATGAAAGAGGAGAGATCACAACCAACACCAAAGAAATACAAACAATTATAAGAACATGAGCAACTATATGCCAGCAAATTGGATAATCTGGAAAAAATGAAGGCATTCCTAGAGATGTATCAACTACCAAAACAGAACCAGAAAGAAATAGAAAACCTGAACAGACCTATAACCACTAAGGAAATTGAAGCAGTCATCAAAAATCTCCCAACAAACAAGAGCCCAGGGCCAGATGGCTTCCCAGGGGAATTCTACCAAACATTTCAAGAAGAATTAATACCTATTCTTCTGAAACTGTTCCAAAAAAATAGAAATGGAAGGAAAACTTCCAAACTCGTTTTATGAGGCCACCATTACCTTGATCCCCAAACCAGACAAAGACCCCACCAAAAAGGAGAATTACAGACCAATATCCTTGATGAACACAGATGCAAAAATTCTCACCAAAATACTAGCCAATAGGATCCAACAGTACATTAAAAGGATTATTCACCACGACCAAGTGGGATTTATTCCTGGGCTGCAAGGTTGGTTCAACATCCGCAAATCAATCAATGTGATACAATACAGTAATCAAAGAAAGAACAAGAACCATATGATCCTCTCAATAGATGCAGAAAAAGCATTTGACAAAGTACACCATCCTTTCTTGATTAAAACTCTTCAGAGTGTAGGAATAGAGGATACGTACCTCAATATCATAAAAGCCATCTATGAAAAACCCACAGCGAATATCATTCTCAATGGGGAAAAACTGAGAGCTTTCCTGCTAAGGTCAGGAACATGGCAGGGATATCCACTATCACCACTGCTATTCAACATAGTACTAAAAGTCCTAGCCTCAGCAATCAGACAACAAAATAATTAAAAGGCATCTGAATCAGCAAAGAAGAAGTCAAACTCTCACTCTTTGCAGATGATATGATACTTTATGTGGGAAACCCAGAAGACTCCATCCCAAAACTGCTAGAACTCATACAGGAATTCAGTAAAGTGGCAGGATATAAAATCAATCCACAGAAGTCAGTGGTATTTCTATACACCAAAAACAAGACAGAAGAAAGAAATTAAGGAGTCGATCCCATTTACAATTACACCCGAAACCATAAGATGCCTAGGAATAAATCTAACCAAAGAGGCAAAGAATCTGTACTCAGAAAATTATAGAACACTCACAGAAGAAATCGAGGAAGACACAAAGAAATGGAAAAATGTTCCACACTCATGGATTGGAAGAACAAATATTGTGAAAATGTCAATGCTACCTAGAGCAATCTACACATTTAATGCAATCCCTATCAAAATACCATCTACTTTTTTCAAAGAAATGGAACAATAATCCTAAAATTTGTATGGAACCAGAAAAGACCCTGAATAGCCAGAGGAATGTTGAAAAAGTATAGCAAAGCTAGTGGCATCACAATTCCGGACTTCCAGCTCTATTACAAAGCTGTAATCATCAATGGCTTCCCAGGGGAATTCTACCAAACATTTCAAGAAGAATTAATACCTATTCTTCTGAATAGGTATTTATTGATAAATTACAGAATACACATTCTTTCCGACTTTCCTCTTGTGATTGAGTTCTAGTTTCAAAGCACTGTAATCTGAAAATATGCAGGGAATGATCCCAATCTTTTGGTAGTAGTTGAGAACTGATTTGTGAACTAGGATGTGATCTATTCTGGAGAATGTTTCATGGGCACTAGAGAAGAATGTGTATTTATCAATCAATATGGTACTGGCACAAAAACAGACACATAGATCAATGGAACAGAATAGAGAGCCCAGAAATGGACTCTCAACTCTATGGTCAACTAATCTTCAACAAAGCGGTAAAGAATGTCCAATGGAAAAAAGACAGTCTCTTCAACAAATGGTGTTGGGAAAATTGGACAGCCACATGCAGAAGAATGAATGGACCATTTCCTTACACCACACACAAAAATAGACTCAAAATGGTTGAAAGACCTAAATGTGAGACAGGAATCCTTTAAAATTCTTGAGGAGAACACAGGCAGCAACCTCTTTGACCTCAGCCGCAGCAACTTCTTCCTAGAAACATCGCCAAAGGCAAGGGAAGCAAGGGCAAAAATGAACTATTGGGACTGCATCAAGATAAAAAGCTTTTGCACAGCAAAGGAAACAGTCAACAAAACCGAAAGACAACTGACAGAATGGGAGAAGATATTAGCAAATGACATATCAGATAAAGGGCTAGTATCCAAAATCTATAAAGAACTTACCAAACCCAACATCCAAAGAACAAAGAATCCAATCAAGAAATGGGCAGAAGACATGAACAGACATTTCTACAAAGAAGACATCCAAATGGCCAACAGACACCTGAAAAAGTATTCAACATCGCTAGGCATCAGGGAAATCCAAATCAAAACCTCGATGAGATACCACCTCACACCAGTCAGAATGGCTAAAATTAACAAGTCAGGAAATGACAGATGTTGGCGGGGATGCAGAGAAAGGGGAACCCTCCTACACTGTTGGTGGGAATGCAAGCTGGTGCAGCCACTCTGGAAAACAGTATGGAGATTCCTCAAAAAGTTGAAAATAGAGCTACCCTATGACCCAGCAATTGCACTACTGGGTATTTACGCCAAAGATACAAATATACTGATCCAAAGGGGTACATGCACCTCAATGTTTATAGCAGCAATGTCCACAATAGCCGAACTATGGAAAGAGCAAAGATGTCCATCAACAGATGAATGGATAAAGAAGAAGTGGTATATATATACAATGGATTATGCATCCATCAAAAAAAATGAAATCTTGCCATTTGCAACGACATGGATGAAATTTGAGGGTATTCTGCTAAGCGAAATAAGTCAATCAGAGAAAGACAAGTATCATAATAACTCACTGATAAGAGGAATTTGAGAAACAAGACAGAGGATCATAGGGAAAGGGAGGAAAAAATGAAATAAGATGAAACCAGAGAGGGAGACAAATCACAAGAGACTCTTAATCTCAGGAAACAACCTGAGGGTTGCTGGAGTGGTGGGGTGTGGGAGGGATGGGGGTTCTGGGTGATGGACATTGGTGAGGGTACGTGCTATGGTGAGTGCTGTGAATTATGTAAGACTCATGAATCACAGACCTGTACCTCTGAAACAAATAATAGATTATATGTAAAAAAAAAAAAAAAAAAAAGATAGTAGGAAGGGAAAAATGAAGGTGGGGAATTGGAGGGGGAGATGAACCATGAGAGACTATGGACTCTGAGAAACAAACTGAGGGCTTTAAAGGGAGGGGGGTGGGCAGATGGCTTAGCCCAGTGATGGGTATTCAGGAGGGCACGTATTTCATGGAGCACTGGGTGTTATACGCAAACAATGAATCATGGAACCCTACATCAAAAACTAACGGTGTAAGGTATGGTGACTAACATAACATAATAAAATAAAATTAATTTTAAAAAATTAAATAAATAAATATATATATATAATTCATCTATTGCTTATTGTTTTGTCAAAGTAAAATTCAGATTTATTTTCCTTCTGGAAGATTAGCAATTGTGCTTGAACTACTAAGTAAAACTACTATTTCCCAGATGATAAAAAAATTACTTTTATGATATCTTATATTTCTGGGTTCTCCATTCTAATTCACCACTTATTTTTTTCTATTCTAATGACAACATCGTATTGTTTTTATTGCTATGCCTTTAGAATATATTTTCATCACTTATAAAGCTGTCTCTCCTCACTATTTTTCTTTTTCATAATCTCTTAGCTGTTTTCAGATGATGTATTCTTTCATATCTAATTTTTTTTAAATGTTATCCAGTTTGAAAATATCATGTTATTTGAAGAAAAGATTCCACCAAAAATATTTGAAAAGCCACTCCAGGTGATTGGAGGAGTGGTAATTTTATAAAAATAAGCCAGTGATTTCTTCCCTGCGTCTGATGACCAGTCATCAGAAAGAATACTTGAGAAGTACTGGTGCATTCCTTCATTTTAACTGAAGGAAAACTTAAATCCTTGGTTTCACCCACACAAGTAACTGCTAGTTCTGATGCTCACTTTATCTGCTAGAATTGCTTTCAGATATTTAAGAAGTTTTGGAACCATTAATTGCAAAGGAGCATGCAGACTGAGAAAGTATCTGGAGAATCTAATTTTTATTTACTTCTAGTCCCAAGACTTTCATTAAGTGTGTGTGTGCATGTGTGTTTGTGTGTGTGCATGTGTGTTTGTGTGTGGTAGATAAGGGGTGAAGTGAAGAGTCAGTGGATCAGAAGGGAAACCAAAGATTGAAGCAGAGGAAAGAACAGTAGGATTTGGTATGAAAATTGCTTTCATTTTCCTCCTCTATTTGCATGCATTAAATAATTCCATAAATTTTATTTCAGTAAATATAATTGACATTCCACATTTACCTTTGACCTTAGTTCCACTTGCTCCTAAACATGTCCCTAAGCACTGTAGAAGTCATCTATGAAGAGAAGCACTAAATGCTGCTCCTTGACATTTTGTTGTTTTAGGAGTCTAATTTCTTGGAAACAACATCAAGACAAATAAAGTCATTCAGCTTTTAATCACGGGTGATATAAGTCATCATGTCAGTTAACTCTAGGGTCCATAAATCTCTAAAAATGTGGATTTATGACATAGGAAGGCAATTTACCAGTATTGGCTTTTTCAATTTGATTAGAATGATGGGCTATGATAGAACAGATTTTTGCAATTCTGCTTGCAACCGTACCAAAAACGAAGGCTCTCAAGATCAGTCTGTTGGTGCATTAAGTATCAGTTTCACGTTTTCCCTGCTCAGACTAATTGCTTCTTTAATCTGTGATTGCTGACACACATGTGCAGTTGTGCAAGTTAATAAGAAGGAAGATGATTCTGATACTTTTCAGTTTCATTATATTCTGTTTTTAATTGTCTTCACTGCTAAGGCACCATCATTTTATTTGATGGTTTAATAAGCAGGAAATCCAACAATAAAATTTGAGTATTTAAGATAGCTATGGATAAACATTCAAAGTGCAATATACCCAAACAGACCCAAAGCCAAATGGATTCATTTAAAATATGGATAATGTTGTGAAGAGTGGTAGAAATTTACCCCCACTGGAGCTTGCTCTGGTTTGTCTTGCTAAGCTTTTCAGACCACCTATCAGTAAACTTTCCAGATCTGTTCTCTCAAGTTTCCATCCACTTACCCTAATCTCATAGCAAGCACACACGCACGCTGAGTCAAGTGCCCTGCAGCTGACTGATATGCTGACGCATTTTTAGAATAGAACAGAGTGAAGCTGAACCAATGCAGTGGCTAAAATAAGAAACCAATTCAACTCCATTGTAAAGACAGTCACCCAAATCATCTCCCCCAAATAATTCAAAATGTTGGCCTGCAATACTGAAAACACATATTTGTTCTTTTTTTGGCATGCTTTTTTTTTTTTTTTTTTTTTTAATGTACATCTCTTTCCCTCCTACTCACTGAGGATCTCATCATCCTCTTGTTCTGGAGGTTTCTGAGCTGTTATTATATCCACACTTTCACATGATGCCTCTGTTAAGTTTGGTTCAGCATTTCCATTATAAAACTCATAAGCTTCCAGAACAGACTTATTATAACTGTCTATGTAGGAAAAAAAAAATTGCTCCCAGCTGAAAGTTAGTATATATTACATTCACTTTCAGTCCAGAAGGCACTTGTCTTCTTTAACATATTATAAAATAAAATTTCATACCATTGCTTTTGCTTTCTTTAGTTTCTTCTGTCAGTATGATAACATGAAAGAATAAAGCAGGGAAGCAAAGAACCATGCATCTCACATTTTGCCCATTTTCTCCAAGACACTGTTCCTTTCCCATTTCCAGCCTAACATTAAAGTGTTAGGTCTCAGCAGAGTATCCGTGAAGGTCCCTTTCACCAGACCAGTTCTGGCTACTGCTAGACTGTTGGATTATAGGGATCTGGTTAATCAAGGGACCACACAGGAGGGCTTTTATTCACCCACGCTCAGGAGCAATCATGAGTTAAAATGCATAAAATGTAAAACACAAGAAACATTCTCAAAATGACTTCAGCATAGAACATTAAAAGATACTATGCCAATTCAAGCAACCTCATTTTGGTATTAAGTATAATTTACAGGATGTTTATTTAAATTATTTTGCTATCTGATTTTGGAAAAAAAGGAAAAGGAGAAGGGAAGTACAAGCAAGCTTCTAAAATGAGAATTTAACTACTGAATATGGTTACAATTTTCTTCCTTTAATAATTTTCTTCCTTTAACAATAGCAGTTAGGTAAACAGTATTTTTAACATGCCTTGAACCTGAGAAAATTTTTCCACTGGTTAAGTAAACATTTGGATTCCTAGTATGTCTTCATAATTAATAATATACCAATGTAATCAATGCTAATTAAACTCCCACTCCTGTGACTGGGTCTGAGGAGGAAATGCATCTCCTCTGGTAGACACCTGTAAGAGAGAAGGTGCAAAGGAAGACCTGCTCAGATAAAAGAGTAACGGGGAGTCAGGGGCATTTGGAAAAACTGTAAACTGGTAATCCCTCATCTAGACCTAAATTGCTACGTTTGGCACCCATCTTTTTCTGGCTCCACTCTGATATCCTTTCCTATTTCTATGACTCCCCACTGAACAGAAGATTTGTAGAGGGCTAGGGCAGGTACCTCATGGTCCGGGAACCATCTGTAACTCTGCATCTGCCAAAAGCCACTTTCGTCTTAAGGCAAAAAATGCTGTGTCCATTGATACTCCCTTCTTTGTTCTTAACACCCTGGCTGAGGGAAGGAGTTTTGTATCTGTAACCAAGCCTAATCCAGAAGCCAGTGCGCAAGAGAAACTGGTATTAGTATTCTGCTGTGACAGGCAAGTGGATTCAAAGACAAGTTTCAACACAAAAGGCGGGCGTCTTCAGCATCCTGCAGTAAAATAAAATGGAGAGAGCTGATACTTCATTGTAGATACAAAAGAAGCTAAGTAAACATCCATTTCTTCATGCAGACTATCAGATGACATAGAAATCTATCCAGAAACTTCTTTGAGAACCCATTTCAGGCCCAGCAATGTGCCCGGAGTTGAGGAGCAAAAGATAAATCTCACTGATATGAGGAATTCTTAATTGCAGGAAACAAACTGAGGGTTGCTGGAGTGGGGGGTGGGGTGGGAGGGATGGGGTGACTGGGTGATAGACACTGGGGAGGGTATGTGCTCTGGTAAGCGCTGTGAATTGTGCAAGACTGTTGAATCTCAGATCTGTACCTCTGAAACAAATAATGCAATATATGTTAAGAAAAAAGGAAGAAGGTAACGGGAGGGGAAGAATGAAGCGGGGGAAATCGGAGGGGTAGACGAACCATGAGAGACGATGGACTCTGAAAAACAAACTGAGGGTTCTAGAGGGGAGGGGGGTGGGAGGATGGGTTAGTCTGGTGGTGGGTATTGAGGAGGGCACATTCTGCATGGAGCACTGGGTGTTATGCACAAACAATGAATCATGGAACACTTCATCTAAAACTAATGATGTAATGTATGGGGATTAACATAAGAATAAAAAAAAGATAACGTTTGTGCCCTGCAGCAGTTAACACTCCCATGTAGAAGCCAACAAAAATGTCCTGAGTCTCAAGTTAGATAATACTTTAAAGCCATTTAAGTGCTATAGATTTGCTAGTATACACTAATAAATAACTGCTGAAATAAAAAGCAAAATATTTTAATTTTTCAGGAAAATCCCTAAAATAACAGATCAAGTTGAAACTTCCTATATAATATGGTATATAATTTGCTTACATAAAAAGAAAATGAACTTTGAAGCCAGAAAGACCTATCTCTGGTAATGTACTAGTTATGTCAACTTGGCAGGCAACTTCGATCTTTTCGAGTTTAAGCTTCCTCATTTACGTAAGTGGGAAGGAGTTCCTTCTGCCCCGTAGATGTTGTATGGATAATTAAATGGGTTAACATACCCCAAACACCCGCGATGATAGTTGGCACTCTCTCTACTCGTTTCTAAAAACAGAACATGAAGTCTCTCCACTCAGCTTATACCTGCCCTGTGGTGATAAGAATGACAAGCAAAGCAAATAGTACTCTTTATTTTTGTTCGCTGAGAGGAAGGGAAAATGCAGTCTTAAATGTAACTTCTAAGATACCAAAGTATTGTGTTTTGAGTCTTTCGTTGAAAACAAAAACTGACCAAAGATGAGTCTCTAATATCTGAAGAGAAGATTACACTATGCTTTTAAAAGTCAGAACTCATTAGAAGCCACACATTCCAGGAAATGTACACTTCACACTTCTATTAATTTTTATCGTGCTCAATCCTGATTTAAAAAAAAATCCTCTTATGCTTTGTCTCCCTCTCTGGTTTCGTCTTGTTTTATTTTTCCTTCTCTTCCCCTATGATCCTCTGTCTTGCTTCTCAAATTCCTCATATCAGTGAGATCAAATGATACTTTTAATCTCAGGAAACAAACTGAGGGTTGCTGGAGTGGTGGTGGGTGGGAGGGATGGGGTGGCTGGGTGATGGACATTGGTGGGGGTATGTGCTATGGTGAGTGCTGTGAATTGTGTAAGACTGATGAATCACAGACCTGTACCCCTGAAACAAATAATATATCTTAATAAAAAAAAATTACAAAAAAAAATCCTCTGTGAACTTAACTTAAAACTTGAGGACTTTATCCTGTTAAGTTCCCTAAAGCATAAGTCATGGTCCTTCTTTCCCTCTTATAACCCCAGAGTGACGTCAGGCTCAAACTCTAAGTTACCTTCAGATTTCCATCCAGAAGCAAGCAGAAATAGTGGTAGGTAAGAGCTGGCCGTTTGCACCTGTGAAATGATCAACCCGCACTCCAATTTACTCTCCTTCCCTTCTCCTCAGCTTTACCAATCATTTGGCCCTTAATGGGTCTCTTTTGCTGTTTATCACTCTCTATCCCCATCAATTTTCATTGCTCTCTACAGCTTCTTTATCACTTTTTGTTGTCAAGAACATAACTACTTTTGGATCAGATGTTTGCCATAAATTCCTGAAATAGACATCTAGCTCATAAAGAATAGAAATGAATAGGCTAGTTTTAAATGTCACTGGTAGATAGTTCATCTCAGTAGGCGTGATTGTTAATACTTTCACATCTCGAGTTCAAAATTGAACTTTTTCCAGTGCCCTAGGCATAATTATTTTCCTCCACATGACTTGGAAGCCAGTATTACAGCATCCACCTACACATTATATTTGACCAAAACATTGACATAAAGCAGAATCACAAAAATATATTTACGTATGCTCCTTAGTGTTGGCAGCCTTGATTTCTTAGGAAATATCATCTTATTCAGATGGAATAAAATTTGATAGCATTGGGAATTACTGACTTCTGCTTTAGATTAATGTCCACATGTGCAAAAAAAATTTGGAGTTTTGTGATTCTAAATGTTGAAAAAAAATGGCAATGACACTGAAACTTTATATACCACATTTCAGCTGACAGCACAATTTAGGGTTGAGTTACACACTCTTAAAATGAAAGCTTCCAATAGAAATGCTGACAGGCCCTTTACTTATAGGGAAGTATTTGCCTCTAGAATAATAGCAATATATTATATTTAAATGGATCCTTTTATAAAGCACTTTAAAAACAGTCAACCTGCGTCTCTCCTTCCTATACACATGTATCTCTCATGAAAGTCAATAGCAAAGCCATATATCTATTATTTATTTAGTTAGTTATTATGTATTTATTACATTTATGAGATTCACCCATCATTTATTAGCCTCTGGGCACCTTTGCTAGTTTCAGAGTTAAAAAAAATAAGAAGACAGTCTGTGTCATTATGATTTGCAAGTTACTCTAGACATCATGAAAACAAGACATATTGCTTCCAGCCTTATTATCTTAGAAGTTCAACATACCTTCAAAAACATACATTCATCAGAAGAGAAACACTTAAGACTGATGTAGCTCAGAATTATTTCATGTTAGAAAAAGAAAGCAGAAGTAATACCAAGTCAGATATTTTATATATTTTTTAATATTTATGTGTTCTGAAGTGTTGTTACATAGATGTTGATATAAATGGGATGTTATGGAGAAGTCTGCACTATTAATTTATTCAATTTTCTGTATCATTTTCTCAAAAAAATTTACATTATATCACTCTTATGCACTTGGCGCTGTGCACAGGTATAAAACTTCAATCTTAAATTGAGTACTGAGCTAGTCTCTAGTAGGGCTCATAGCCAGAAAGAGTGCTCCAGCTCAAAGACATTTGATAATACAATTAAATTTAGAGTTTATCTAAGAGTGTTTTCTCAATATCAAATATTTTGATGCTAATAGATATATCAATAGATTACATGGTTTAAAAAGAAAAATAAAGAAAAAGTAATGACCCCCAGATACTCCCTTTAACCCTGTTCACTCAATGTCTCTATGCCCATCCGGGAGAAATCTGACTTCCACTTCGGTCTCTTCCTAGTTCTTTCATCGAGAAAGTACTAGGGTCAAGATGTGGAGAGATTGAAATGGCAGGATTAAAAAAAAAAAAAAAAACAGTTATAATTCCATGTCCCCAACCTTTACACCAATGTAGTAAGTGACCTTGGGTTAGTTAGAAACCTAATGAGTCAGCATCCTAATGTCTTTGGCAGGGGAGTAACCTCCTTCAGCTGATAATAAGTATGTTTAAACTTGTTTTGAGATGTTGGAATAAAAAATGTTCTATAAATACAAAGTACATGCACAGTATAAAAATACTCTCTATGTGTTCTTCTGTCTTACTGGTAGAACCCATTCATCAGGACCTGTAACATCTTTGTTTTTCTATTGCTATCCTTGCACACAGTCGAAAAAAGTTTGTCCTTACCTCTAATTGCCTAGCTCTAAACCAACCAGTATATATTAAACTAAAATACTGTACTCCTGACCACTAGCCAATCAAGATCTAAATGTAACTCCCCAAGAATAGAAAGCAAAGCATTAATTTACTATATTTTGGAAAGTTCTTAGTAACTCCCTGGTTCAATTTCTTTAGCTTCAAGTACAAAGAATCTCCTCCAGTGCAAGATTGTGAAATGCATTTGCAACTAAACCTAGCCCAGAACACTTGTAGAAAAAGACTAGACATTTGGTTTTCAGATGGTGGAAAGACAGATAATAAGTGAGGCAATTATGTAACGTAAAATGAAATAACCTTTCGGAAACCAATGTTTATATTTTTCCCAGATTTTCCCACAGGATCATGTTTCTAACTAGGAACAAATGCGAAGGCATATTCAATTTTAATATCTAATGATATATGCATCTGTACAAGGTATTTTGATTACTTGCTAGAATGATACCCCAAGGACCGTACCATAGTTTGTATTTATCTCTGAATTTGATTACTTTCAAAATAATTTTATAAATAGTAACATTAGACACTTTAGAGCACTGAAAACATGCCAAATACAAAGAGAGAGAGAGATGATCCTTGCACCCCCATCTGTACCCAGACTTAAAGATTAGTTTCTGATGAACTTGGGAGTTTTCAGTTCACTATCAGAACCTTTCCATTCTCAGACAGGAACTTCACCACTTTCTTCTCACACAGCACATACACCTTCCACCTTCGTTACCAAACCTGATTTATGAAGTCTGCAGGCATGGGGAAGGGTGCTGATGTTAGAGGAGAGATTTACATTTCCTCTTCTTTCTTCCCTTCTAACACATTCTCTTATCATGTCAGTCATGCATGTACCTCTTTGACAAGGGACTTGAAGGAAAGTGACAAGTACCAGGGTAGAAGATGCTAGATCGAAAAAAAAAAAAAAACTGAAGTTTTATGAATACTTCCTGCGATTGCAGATGTTCATTTAAAAATAGAAGCACATTAATTATTATAAGACTATTTATGGTATTTGCATTTTATTTCTCAAAAAAAAAAAAATAGTAAGTGAAGCCAAAAGGCAAGGTGGGGAGAAGGAAACGTAAAGAAATGTTGTCGTGGGATTTTATCCCTTAAGGGACTTTATACCACACAACTGGTGGCCAAGGGGAATATCATCCTATTATCTTACAAGTGCAGGAAGCTTTGCATTGCAGCCCCCTAGGGTGCTCTCAGCAGGTCTACTGCTATTCCCCAGTTATTTTTACAAGCAATACTGCCGAAGATGCTATTACTCTGGTTTATAATAGTTGATCACTGCTATGAAATTCAGGCTGTAGACAAAATGGATTCTTTGGGGGGAAAAAATGGTAAGGGGCCCAACAGCCCTTCCAAAGCTCTTGGACAAGTTTTGCCAAATGCTTCACTGTAGAAGGCTATTAAATCTTTCTCAGTATTCGTTTCTATTATGGCTGATTGGCGCTTGCCTAATTCCTGGTATCTAAGTTGAGAGGCTGTGTCCCGTTCTTTTTTATGTGAATGTGAACTAACCCTGAGGGGTGTAGGTCTCTTTTCCCTGCCCTTTGGGACTGAATTCCAAACAAAATGCTTACTCAAGAATGTTTATTGATTATAAAAGTTTGGCACTGTAGAGCAAAAGAAGGGTTGTAGGGAGGAGGAGTAACAGTTTTTGTTTTGTTTTGTTTTGTTTCTTTAGAGGGGACGGTGAGAAGGGAGGGGCAGAAGGAATTTCAAGCAGGTTCAATGCCCAGCACTGAGTCCCACATGGGGCTTGATCTAAGGACCTTGAGATCATGACCTGAGCCGAAATTAAGATTAGGTCGCTTCAACTGAGCCACCCAGGTGTCCCAGGAGTACCAACTTTTTAATCTGAGGTAAGTAGAAATGGCTCTCATTTCCTTTATATGTGTGTGGTGCCACATTCCTCATTACGCCAAAACACTCCAGAATCTCTTCACTGCCAGATCCCATCAGCCCTACTTGGAATATGTTTATCATTTTACATACCATACAGTGTTTTATTGGTAGTGTTTATTTACTTATCTCTCTTCCCTGCAAGAATATGAGACCAGAGCAGGAGGGAATATATCAGTCTTGCTCATTATTTTATTTCCATTGCCAAACAGAAGACTTGGCACAGGGTGGCATTCAATTAATTTTTATTGTGCAAATGAATAATGGATTTGTCTTTGTTAACATGGTTGTTTTTGTTATGTACCATTGTAATAGAGCAACAGAGTTTACAGGAAAAATAAGTTGTCCACAATGAAATACCAAACAGTGGTTCAAAAAGTAGATGGAACTCAGCATTCGTGAATCTGAAATATCACTTGTGGGATTAAAATTCTATAAACTTCATTCATTGGCAAATACAATTGCAAAGCTAACAGCCAGAATTTGAAGAAGATTTTATTAATCATGACATTCTGTTAGATCAAGCCTCTTCTGAAACCAAAGCAAATAAATGAAAGGCATAGCTAAGAAGGTCAGGAAGCTTCTAGAACCAAAATCCTGGGAATATTCTCCAAATCTCCAAATTACTTTAAACCAGCTTACGTAACTGCTTTATAAATGGATAGTCACCTATAAATAGTTATTCCAGAATAGATGTTTGCCTTTTCCCTCTGGAAACACAAACTGAATTCCTTCTTGCCTTTTCATACCCTCCCCTATAGAACTCAAGTCCCCTTTATATCTTATACAACAATGTATGTGAAATAGAGTAAAAACCCAGGCTGTTGCAGCCAGCAAGGGGTGTTACATACTATTACACTGCAAGGTCAACAGATTGCCTGTTATTTTAAATGCTATTTAAATTATCTTCCTAAGAAGATAAATTTCAGCTTTCAACTCTCCATCTTCTGAAAGAAGCAGAATTTAACACACCTTACTGCCTGCACATGGTGAGAAAACAAAGACACTGAAGCAATGGTCAGAAAGGACAGGAATAAAAGCAGAAATTCATAAGGAGCATACAAGCAAAGTTAGTCTAAGATAATTGCTCTCAGTGTGAGGTTCCCAGACCAGCAGCATTAACCTCAACAGGGAACTTCATGGAAATGCAAGTTCCTGGGTCTCATTCCAAATCTACTGAATCAGAAAGCCTGTGGGTGGGCCCATCAATTTTTAGTTGAACAAGCCACCAGGGTGATTTTAATGCATGCTGAGGCTTGAGAACCTATCATCTAAGGTGATAAATAAGTAAAACCAGGCTTTTTTCAAAACTACATAGGCGAAATCAAGTGACCTGCCCATATAATTCATGAGGATTCTGTTAATAACAGAACTTAATGGAACTGCAAATGCAGTAATTATTTTGATATAAGAAAGTGTCCATGTTAGTGCAACTGTGGGTAGAAAATACATGTAAACACACACACAGCAGAAAGAATGTCAAAAGAAATTACCCTATCAAGTATCACTTGACATTGATATTATAATTGCATTAAATCTTTTAAAATAAATACTTTTTACTGACTTTGGTATAAGAAAATTTTATTGACAATGCACAAAAGCTACTGACCAGAAAAAGTTGAAAGTTATATGTATATTAATTAATTCCATTAATTAAAAGATATATTTCAAAAGGAAAAAAAACAAGCTACACTCAAAGAAGATTTTTATAATACTTTTAACTGAGAAAGGATTAGTATTAAGAACATAAAAAGAACTCCTACAAATCTCTTTTAAAAAAAAGCAATAAAACATGGACAAAACAAATGAAGTTAATTTGGCCAAAAAATACACGAAGAAATAATTACACTTGTAATTAGGGAAGTCAGGACCACAATGAGATATTCCCCTATTCATTGGCTAAAATTAAGAAGTTTAACAATATTATGGTTTGAAGGAGAAACAGATTAAAAGGATCTCTTTATATATTACAGATATGAATGTGATGGTTACAAGTTGTCTTGTAAACAAGTTGAGATTATCTTTACAAACTAAATGATAACAAACTATGGGTTCGAAATTTCACTCCTGGAAAAATACTCAAGTAATTAATTACTAAAAACTGGAAAGCATATAAATTCCCATCAAAAGGAAGGTTAATGACCATACTACAGCAATTTAACACAATTGAATGTTGTAGCATAGAATAACATGGAGCAATTTTTGTAATATGAAATAGAATTTTAAAAAATTCCCAAGAGACTACAATAGTATGATACCCTTTTTATGATGTTTGAAAACAACAATATATTCTCTAGTTATGTAAAGATGTTCAAGAGAATGATGAACACAAAATTTAGGATAGTGGTCGTCTCTATGAGGAAGCTGAGGGATAATGGAGGAACACAATTTTTATGAATTATTGTTCTTTTAAGATACTCAGTTGAATATTCATTATGTTACTTAAAAATCAAGAAAAATTACTTAATATAGAAAGAAGACAATGCATGCAAGAAAGATGATGCTGTATAATGAACTAAAGATTATGATTAAACTAATTTTATATTTCTGAGGTCCTTAAAATAATAAATGAGAAAGAAAGAAAAAAGAGGAAAGAAGTAGTAGGAAAGAGGGAAGGAAGGAATGAGGAAAGGAGAAAAGGAAGGGGAAGGAAAAAGGGAGGGAAGAGATTGAGAAAGTAGTTTGTTCTGAATTTTTTTAACTACCTAGGGTTAGGAGTTTCTAATTCCTTAAGAGGAATTGGAAGGTGAACATGTGGGGGGATAAGGGGTACATATAAAAGCTCTGTACCTTCTTCTCAAATTCATCGTGAACTTAAAACTACTCTAAAAAACTGTCTTTAAAAATAAAAGTAAAAAATCAACAAAAAAACCCCCACTGAACTTTTTTTTATCAGTCCATGTTAAATCTAGTCTGTGTTAAGTCTACAATAAACTGTATATCATCATCAATTGTGGTATGGATAAAAGCATTTTTAAATATATACCTGACTAGATTGAACTTCCATTTTGACTAGGTATAGTCCCTACTTATAAACAGCAAACAGAACCCCTTCTAGAGGACATGAGCTGGGATCTGGAAAACAGTGACAAAAAGAACAGAAAGTGTGTTGAGTCCAGATGCAGATTTACCATCAAGCTACTAATGCTTCAGCTTCAAGAGCCCCCATGTGAACAGGTCACTAACAATTGTGATCAGATGTCACCGTGAGCCTTACAAAACTAGGGTATTTTAACCAGAGTCTGTTAATACAACTATTTCTTTCCACTCTGTATTTCCCCCTTGTTAGGATAGTTTGGAGTAGAGATGCCACTGTGAAAATACAGTGAAAGAGAATTTTGGGTGCATATTTAGTATGTTTAGTGTAATAGGTTTTTGTGATTTCATAGTCTTTTCCATTCTTAATAAGTTGTTGTTAGCTATCCCAGTTTAGGAGTGTTTCTAGGAATACTCCTCTTACCTCCTGTATTGATTCACTTGCACCTTGACATAGTACTATATGAATGTTTACCTCAGTGCCCTGCACCAGAAGTAGGTGATACGTAGGGAAGAAAGAAGATTTGAAAGGTAATGTGTCAGAAGCCAATCTATGGAAACTTCATCCGGTAATCAGAGATGTAAAATTATAAACAGAGGATTCAGTTCTCTTTAATAACTAGTCAAAATGGAAGTTCCATCCTGTCAGGAACATATTTAATAATGTATCATATACAAGTATAAATGTATAACACCTTTTTATGGGAATCACATGAAATAGAATGTATGGAATCCTTTGTTTGAGGTCACAAACCTGTAATAAGATTATAAACATACCTGTATATGAAATTACATATTTATGTACCCCCAATATCAATAAGAATTAATCATGATAGAAGACAAGAAAGATTAAATCATCCTTCTATTCCTGATAGAGAAGTGATATTATTAATTCACTGACATATAAAATGCCAAAGAGAAGGCAGGCAAAATATGAAAAAAAGTATTAAAAAGTTGTGCCAGAGAGTTAATAAAGAAAACTGTTAGGTTGTTTGGGATTTTGTGATGTTTGTGGTATGTCTCAGGCTTTTGAAAATCTTTAATTTGGTTTATTTCTGTTCTCACCTTAAATATTTACTTTTTTACCTAATTTTTTATTGATAAATTTCATTGTTTTTAAAAATAAAGCCCACCACAGTGTATAAGCTTCAACACTCTTAAAATCTGGGTAAGCCTTTGAAACACAAGTGGCATAATCTTTCTACTTATCCCAACCTGAGACACCCAACCGTTCCTTCCCCTGCTTTCCTTGGCTCTGAACGTGTTGGAGGCAAGGCCTAACCAAGACACCTGATAAAGGCCATTTTCTTTTCTTCACTGACAAAAGTTTAGGAAAAATATAAGAAAGAATGAGATGGGAGTAAAGAACAAATATACCCTAATATGTTGGAAGTATTACATTAATGACTATATAAATGAATGTTTTCTGGTCACACTGTTCACAAAATAAGAGACTATGAAAACCAGAATAGATGGTTAAAGACCACGTTGTCCAAACCTCCATTATTCTGATGCTAGCTAGTCTTATAGGCTGGAGACATTGAGGGAATTTCCCCATCTCTTTGAACCCAAAGAAAGTGAGATAGCCCTATAAATGATACTCTGTGCATTCCAATTTCCCATGATGAATTAATCTATTTTCCCCAAAGAAGTGTCATTAAAAATGACATGTGTATATTCTACACTGAACTTCATTCAGAGCTACATTCTGGATAGAAGGTATATTAAATAGATATTCTAGAAGTTTTCTTATAGGCACTCAACAATTATGCATAACTTGACTTTTTATGGGGAAATGAATTCTGAGTTGAAAACAATAAACTTACAAAAGACCTTTTGAAACAAAACCTTTTCCTCAGTCAGAAAGTGAAGTGTCTTATTGTGCTTCTTACCTCCTCTCTTTGTACCTCAATTTCCTTGTCAGTAATACAGAAACAGTAATCTAACTTGTCTCCCAGGGAGAAGGTGAAAAATAAGTGGGATAATTAAGGCCTAAAATCTAAGACCTGGTTCTATTTTTTCTGAGTGCTCAAGGCCACAAATGTGTATGTGTGAGTAAACTCTTAGGAAGAAGCAAGATCTGGTTAATACCATGCCCTGAGAAGACAGTTTTTTGTTTTGTTTTTGTTTTTGTTTTTAATGTAAAAATCTCACTGGTCACTGAAACTTAGGATTTGATTTCTAATTCTGGCTTTCTCTCTCACTTTCTTTGGGTTCAAAGAGATGGGGAAATTCCCTCAGTGTCTCCAGTCTATAAGACTAGCTAGCATCAGAATAATGGAGGTTTGGACAATGTGGTCTTTAACCATCTATTCTGGTTTTCACAGTCTCTTACTTTGTGAACAATGTGACCAAAAAACATTTATTTTAAAAAGATATTAAAAAAAATGTTTTTACCAATCTCAAAGTTAGAGAAAGTAAATTCCTGTGATATATCAGACTGTTTAAACCCAACCATCCTTGGGAATAAGGTATTCCTATCTATAGGGAGATCACTCAAAGATCCATCTTTAAAAGTTTGAGAATTAAAAAAAAACAAAATGCCACTTCAGATGTCACCTAGCATATGACTCATGACATCACTGACTATTGAAAATAAGAGTTAGGTAATTCTAATAGCAAAATAAATACTTAGCAATTTTTTCATTTGGTATTATCTACTTTATAAGAGTCAAGATCAAGGAAAAGCTTACAATTTGCTGTAAAGTTGCCACATTTTCAAAATTTAAGTAAATAACATTTACGGAAAATTAAGCCTAGTGCAATAAAAAAAGACGTTGAAATAAAAATTTTAAAAAGGTCTAAAGAGGCTCAATACTTCTGAGGCACAAACACTTGAATTTGGAATGTAGTTATTTTACTGCTATCTGTACGAGTGTTTCATTTTTAGCCAAGGCAAGGAAAATTAAAAATATCCAGGCAGTGTATATGTCATAAATGTAACTACTGTTTATTTTTAATCATTTCATTCCTTTTTATGCTTTTTTTTTAAAGCAGCTGTTGCCATTGCTACATGTTTATACCAATCAATCAGCCCCTTGCTCCAACATTTGCAACAAAATCCAGAAACCACAAGCTGCAGTGTATCTATCTACTCATCTTGGCAGCAATGAAGAGAAATCAAATGAAAAGCATTTTATGTTAAAGAGGTAAAAAAGTTCCATCTACATATACATTTATATTTAGCTGTATTGGGTTTGCAGGCGCAAGTTTTGGGATGAAATAGGGGCAACGTTTTCTGAAGTCTTAGTCCATAGGATTTCAGAATGCCATAAAAGCTGTGGTTCTGTCATGCTTTGCCTACAGAAAATTGTCCATCGTCATTTTAGCTGAATTTTGAAGAGATGGCTTATGCCCACATCCTTGTGAGAACTTTTCTCCACCACCCGTAGCTAAGCAATGTATAATATATGATACTTCATGGTTTTTCCAATCCCAGGAAAAAGTTTTTGAATATGCTTGGTGATCAACTTCCAGAATTTGTAGATAGGGGAGAGAGAGACTCAATAGAAGCAAATGAGTAGATATCTGATAGCCCACCAAATATTATTTTGAATGTCAAAGTAACAATTATTATTTTCAGAACACCTGGGTGGCTCAGTAGGTTAAATATCTGCCTTCAGTTCAGGTCATGATCCTAGGGTCCTGGGATCGAGTCCCACTTCAGGGTCCTTGCTCAGTTTGGAGCCTGCTTCTCCCTTTGCCTGCTGTTCCCCCTGCTTGTGCTCTCTCTCTCTCTCTCTCTCTGACAAATAAATAAAATCCTTAAAAAAAAAACCCACAGGAAACAAACTGAGTGTTGTTGGAGTGGGGGGTGGGGTGGGAGGGATGGGGTGACTGGGTGATAGACACTGGGGAGGGTATGTGCTCTGGTAAGCGCTGTGAATTGTGCAAGACTGTTGAATCTCAGATCTGTACCTCTGAAACAAATAATACAATATATGTTAAGAAAAAAAAAGAAGAAGAAGGTAGCAGGAGGGGAAGAATGAAGCAGGGGAAATTGGAGGGGTAGACGAACCATGAGAGACGATGGACTCTGAAAAACAAACTGAGGGTTCTGGGGGGGGGGGGAGGATGGGTTGGCCTGGTGGTGGGTATTGAGGAGGGCACATTCTGCATGGAGCACTGGGTGTTATGCACAAACAATGAATCATGGAACACTTCATCTAAAACTAATGATGTAATGTATGGGGATTAACATAAGAATAAAAAAAAAATCTCTAGGAGTCCAAAAAAAAAAAAACCACAATTATTATTTTCTAATCAAAGTATTTTAACAAACATAATTTTCTAACACTTAGAGAAAGGAGTGGGCAAATATCTATTTATCTATATAAATCCTGTCTTGGTTTTAATACTACATTTACTATGAAATGGGGTGGAAAACAGATTCTATCTTGGGCATAAGACCCACATTCTGCAGCTCTCTTGGAGACCTGGGCACAGGTGGACATGACTGTCCCTCTTCCTCTGCACACTGACCTTCCCCATAACTGCAGAGAGGCCTCATTCATTTAGGAAATACAGATTTGAGAATCCTGTAACCACAGAAGAAAGAAGTTCTCTTCTTTGCCAAGAAGATTAGTTCTAATTAATGCTAAAACAGTAAATTCATAGTTCTAATTTAAAATTGTTACAACTGGGGCACCTGGGTGGCTCAGTCGGTTGAGCGTCTGCCTTCGGTTCAGGTCATGATCCCAGAGTCCTAGGATCGAATCTCACACTGGGCTCCTTACTCAGCGGGAGCCTGCTTCTCCCTCTGCCTTCAGCTCCCCCTGCTTGTGCTCTCTCTCTCTCTTTGACAAATAAATAAAATCTTAAAAAAATAAAATAAAATAAAACTGTTACAACTACTCAAAGATAATCTCCATGAGGGCAGGAATATTGCCCATCCTATTTACTAGACTACACACTATATCACATCTGTCAGTAAATAGTCTTTCAATAAATGTTTGTTGTTGAATAAGCCTATGAATAGAGTTTATAATTAGGAGATATACTGACATTTTCCTACCAGATAAACTTTATAACTAATTGTTTAAAAGTGCTAAACATGGGGCGCCTGGGTAGCTTAGGTCATGATCTCAGGGTCCTAGGATTGAGCCCCACATTGGGCTCCCTGTTAAGTGGGGAGTCTGCTTCTTCCCCTCCCTCTCCCTCTGCCTCCTCCCCGCTGCTCATGCTCTGTCTCTTCCACTCTCTCTCTCAAATAAATAAAATCTTTTTTAAAAAGTGGTAAATATTTGTGTCTATGCATTCATGACATAAGATGGTATACTACAGTGAGAGGTGAGAAATGAGATGACACATGCCTTTAATAGGAGGTACTCATCGAATGTTAATTTGTTTCCCTCTTTCCACTATATTACACTGCCTCTAATTTTAAAATCACTAAATACATATATAATTCCATTAAAATAAACCATCCTATGTACTTTAAGTTCCATGAAGGCTAGAGCAATATCCATTTTGATCTTTTTGTTTTGTTTCCCCAACTCGTACCATGATATGCAATAAATATTTGTCAAATAAATAAAATGTGAATGAATGAATGAATGAATATCCCAATGTTATTGGAAAATGTTATTGAAAAGTAATTTGTGTTTTTTTACTTGGCAATCTCTTGATGTATGGTTTAAAGACTACTTTAAGGAAAACCATTTGCTTAAAATAACCAGAGCAGAAGAAAATAATTTATGGATAATTACAAAGTAGAATTTTACATATAGAATTCCCCATTTTAAACATTCCATGGCAAGAAGAAACAGACAACTGACATATTCCTAGATCCAGGAGATATCCAGTGGGTTGAAGATTCTCATGATAACCTTGAACTCTCCATTTTTCTCCAGGAAGAGTCAAGAGCAGATCTAAAGGAAACGGGAGGCTGGGCCATCATAGCAAGTTTCGGAGGTATGAACCAAGCTCTCGCCATTACTCAGACCCATTCATTGCTAAAATGCTGGCTGTTAGTGGTGGCAAAGACCAAGTCCATTGTCTCAGAGAAGACTCTCTTGGTATTACTGTTTGCAGGCCAAAAAAGAAGTCAAGAGTTCTATGTCAAGCATGTTAAAAGAGTGTCGTACTTGATTTTCTCCACTAAATGAGAGAAGGATAAGGAGAAATATCCAGCTTAATTGAATATATATATATATATATATATATATATATATTCAAACATGAAGAACATGAAGAACAATGAAATAGTACAAATAGGATCCAAACTATGTTTATAATCTGCTTTGGAATAGTCAAATGAAAAAAGCTATATCCCTGGAAAGAACTAATGTGTGGATTCTGAGAGAGGAGTATTAGTCAATATCAATAGCAAAACCTTTGCACAAACATCTCCTACAGATCTTACTGGGTACCACAGTGGCTGGGGACCAGCACAAGAGTAGGGATGGGACACAGAGATGAGAGGAAAAGAATTTCAGCGTGAGGAGTGCCTTTCATCTTGTGGATAACATGCACTTAGTAAGGACGAGAATGGAATTCAAATTCATTTAACCCATTTTTTCTTCACAGTATTCAGCACCTCTCTCTTTCCTTGGAGAAAGAATTTTAGGGGATTCTATCTTTAACAAAATGGTAAAGTTCTCCTTTTGCACAACTTAAAAAATCTCTAGAGTATTCAACTCACTCTACAAATTCAAGATCAATTCCTGACACCTCTGTGTATACAGTTTGGCAATGCAATGGTTTTATTTCTGTAAAAATAAACTTCATTTCCTGGAAAAAGAACAAATCACAGCCACTAAAAATTCACCTCCAGTTTTGGGGGAATCTCACCTGAGCCCCCGACCCCACCTCCTTGCTCCTGGCTGTGTTTGCCAGCGGCAAGAGAGATTCCCACATGCAGGAGGATGGGTCTTGTGTCCAGGGCTTAGCAGAGCACAGTCAAACTCTGTGTCCTCATCAACCCAGCCACAGCTTCCAGAGCGTGTGTCCCTTTGCCCTCCTGCCTGATATTCAGCCCGACAGCCTAGAAAATCAGTTAAGCTTTTCAGTTACAGCACCCCCTGTGACAAACGTGTGGAGCACCACATGACTTCTTCAACCAGCTGGTTTTTCTGGCATTTGAATAAAAGTAAAAATAGAAAACAAAGAGGGAGAAGTGACAAGCTGAAACCTGCTACGAGAAAGAGGACAAGGTACAGAAAATTGGCTCCGGGATGCCGGGGAGGGGGTGGGGTATGATGGGCTGTTGCTGCCATCTCGTGGCTGCACGATACTTGGGGAAAACTAAATCTCCAAGCGGAGGGATGTATTTACTTTTAAAGTGCTAGGAAAAAAAGACAATACTTTAAAAACTGGGCCAGGATTGTGATGAGGACAAATGGTCCTGGTAACTTGTTTGTTTGATAAACAGGGGAACGATAGGAAAAAACTTACCAGAGCTGCCTTGCTGCCTTAACAAGTGTGATCTCACCTTTTCTACTTGAGATTTGAGTAGAATCTACCTATTTTCAAACATTGCCTTCCCCTCACCCTAGGGTTGCCAGATTTAGGGGAAAAAAAAGATTTTGCTCGTTTAATCTGAATTTTAGACAAAAAACTAATTATTTTAGTATAAATATTTATGCTGAAAAGAAAATCATCTTTTATTTGAAATCTAAATTTAACTACTCATCTCACATTTTATCTAGACAACGCTACCTCACCCCCAAGTAAAGGCAATATTTAACCAAAATTTTAGCTGATACATTTCTATTAGGACTGACCTGAATGACAAAATATATTACTTTTATCATCTTTGCTACCATTTTTTGCAATTATTATAGGTGTGGGTTGGCTAAATCCTAGAAAAAGAATAATTAATAAAAGTAATATTTTCAGCATTGAATTAAATTAAGTTCATATTGATCTTTCATTCTAAATTCCCATTTATTCTGTAACACATATCTCTGAGCTCGGAACTGGTAAAAAGCAACACAAGGTTTAAAGATCTAGTCATTAAAATATACCCCAAACTAATAACCAACCACACAGTGATTAGAAACCTGTATAAATTTGTTAACATGACCTTAATGTTATTAGTTCAGAGCTTATGTGTAGGTGAGCAAAGAATTATAAACAGTGACTGAAAATGAGCCCTGTCTCAGAAAGATTCCACGTGCCAGGGAAACAAGAGTCTAAAAAAAGACCTAAGTGTTTCAGCAGCTTTATTTTTCACCTTTAACACACTTGACCATTTGACAGTCAAATTTTGCTTTTTAGATTTTGACTTTTGAGGAGAACATTTCTCTCATTTCACTTTGCTGAAGGACAAGGTTTAAATGTCCCACTGAACAATGATATCTTGTCAACTGCTACACAGATGCTGTGAGTTGAATGATCTTGTGTATTTAGGACAACCTATTCAATTGATGGATGAGGCCAAATCTTCCAGAATTTACTGCAAATATATTTTGGATGTTGTACAATCGTGGCCATTTTTCTGCTTGTGTCGGTCATCAGTAATAATGGAAAGGCTTCCTAAAATGAGAAACAATAATCTCATTTGGTGTTGAAATAGCCACAAACCCAAAGAGTACTTCTAAGTAAATGATCAACACTATTCACTGCCCTTTGGCTGCTTGCTTTAATTCACTTCAAGCTGGCAGAGACTTCCACTGGTTTCCTTGTGGTTTGTTTTTTGTTTTTTGTTTATCACTTCATGTAGGAGCTGAGACAAAAAAATGAGAGCCATCCTATCCCCAACCCTCACACACCCCCTACATGACACCACGTTAATCTCTCTTCTTTACTCATTAATTACAGATAAATAACCAACTTTCTGTGGCTTAATTTTGTTCATCAAAGTGGGCTGAAATCTAACCTGCCTTGTCTAAATTAAAGAGCCCAGTAATAGTAGGCAAATTACTTTAAAATTCCTGGAGTAGAACACATTCATTAGGGTTTAAATTCTTCCAATTATTAGAGGATGCCTTGGCCTCAAAATCAAGTGCACTTAAAAGTTATACACCTTGGAAACTGGGCAGCTAAGTGTATTGTGCATATAATGGTGTTCCATTACATAAAAGCTGTAGTCCTCCATAGGGTATCAATTCAGATCAATTTTCTATTTCTCTTTCTATTGATTGATAATGTAGATTAGCAAGAGTATTATCTTTATTTCTATTCCTCCTTCAATGAATCAGTGATTACCAATACATACCCTTACACTTAGCTCCTTTGCCCCTGGTTAAATAGCTAATAAAAAATAAGCAAAGAATATAAAATAGTATTCGGGGGGGGAATCCTTTTTATATTAATCCTTTACTTTATAAGAATTACTCTCTTTCAGTATCAATTTGTATATTTGGGATTTTTTTTCAAACACCAACATACTTCATCAACTAAATTATTTTTAGGTTATGGAAGCTATATTAGTCTTATCTAGCCAACAGAATCATTTTATAATTAGAAAAATCTATAAAATAGAAAATATAAGATTTAAGATTTACCTTATAAATCTCACAGAATTTGTGTCAAATGAGACGGCATGGATTATAGGAAACAATATATGGTTGGGAGACTGTTCTCCGTGGGTCCCTATGTGAATATGCATGTCTTGTCAGCAGAGTTATTAATAACTTTTATCCCAGATATTTTTTCCAAAATGTCTTTTTAAGACATTCTTTTCAAGAGTGGCAAACAGCCTCGGAAGATATATGTAGTGTCACCCTCCAGGGCAGAGGGTAGATTTGTTTGCTGCCCAGTATAATAACAATAATAAAACACAGTGAGATCTCCCTCCAGGCAAAGGTTGGGCAGGTTTGCTTGCAGCCCCTTTAAAGATTGGGATTCCTCAGCTGTGACACAAACACACTGCATGCAGAGGATCTACCTGGATCCGTCTCTGAGTGACTCCCTTGGGGTCTGGTGGTGGGGAAGGGAATCAATGCAAACATGAAGCCTATGCTGCCTGTCAAGTCCTTTGTCTCTAACGCAGGAATCTCATCTCTTTCTAACAATCATGAGTCTGTGGTAGGCTAACCCTTAGCTCATAAGTAGGGTACTATCTCAGACCCTCAGGGTTCTTGACATAAATACATTAATGTGGGCTTTTTAAAATTACTTGTAGATCTTTACAATTCTGAGATAGTATTATTACATTGGAGAATTACCTTACAAACTGATAATGTGTGTATCTGTGTGTGTATTTGGCTTTACGTGTATTGTGGATAGGGAAAAATAGCTGAGTCCGTATCTCCCAAAGGTAATTTTGCTAATATGGAGACCACTGTGGCATGCCTAAATCCAGCTAGCATCTTGACACTTTAATCCCACCATTTCTGCAGAATTCACAAAACTCCTGGAGTGGGAATACAGTGTAGTGGTTGGGAATACAGATTGTGAAGTCAGTTTGTGCTGTCTCAGTTCTATCACTTACTGGCTGTGTGATCTCAGACAAGTTACTTAACCTTTCTTTGTGGTAACATATACCTCATAGTGTTGATAAAACCTGGCAGTCAGTAATTATGTCGTTTTTACCTGCATACGTCAATCTAATCAAATAATTCAGCTCTGTTTGATTTCACTGAGTCACAAAGATTTGAGGTAGACTGTGTCACAAAGATTTGAGGTAGACTGTATATTGGATAAATCTGGCTCAATGCCTTAATTTTGTGAAATTCAAAGCTTTTATTTCCTTTTTCAAATTTTGTATTTTTTAACCATTGCTCTCTTTCACACCTCTTTCATGGGTTAACATCAACATTAACTGATGTGTTGTTTCCTCAAAGTACCTTCATAATCAGCATAATGAAATCAACATTAAAATTTCTTAACAATTGTGGCACCTGGGTGGCTCAGCCAGTTAAAGCATCTGACTCTTGATTTCAGCTTAGGTCATGATTTTGGGGTTGTGAGATTAAGCCCCATGTGGGCTCTGTGCTCAGTGGGAGTCTGCTTGAGATTCTCTCTCCCTCTTCCTCTTCCCCTTACCCTGCTCGCTCCCTCAAAAAAAAAAAAAAAAAAATCTTAAGAATCATTAGCAACTCTCTCCTTACATAGCTTTTTATTTGTCATAAAATCTTATTTGTCATAAAATCTTTGTTTCTTACTACTTGTATTAAGAATTATATATACAAAAAAAAAGAATTATACACATATTTTTTCAGATAAGGATTTGTTGGCTTTTAGTATCTATTGCCTCTTCTACCAAAATCTGAAAGTTACATTCCAAAGACACCTCAGATTAACCAAAATCCTTATAAAAGTAATGATTATGGGCGCCCGGGTGGCTCAGTTGGTTAAGCGACTGCCTTTGGCTCAGGTCATGATCCTGGAGTCCCAGGATCGAGTCCCGCATCGGGCTCCTTGCTCAGCGAGGAGTCTGCTTCTCCCTCTGACCCTCCCCCCCCCATGCTCTCTCTCTCTCTCATTCTCTCTCTCTCAAATAAATTAAAAAAATTTTTTAAAAAGTAATGATTATATAAAAAAATTAAAAAATAAAAATAAAAAGTAATGATTATAATGGGGAGAAATAGAATTTTAGAAACTACTATGCTGTAATCAAAGTCTTAGATTCACATTATCAATTTTATTTTTTCCTGTGGGAATTTTAGTATTAAAAGTAGCTTTTATGGTTAAAAGTTGTTTTCATTGCCTGATAAACTTCTTGATTAAAGCTGTAAATAAGAGAATAACCAATTCTTTGCCTTTCAGTCCACATATGTGAGAGTTTTATAAACTTAGCATATATTCTCATACTAGATAAAGCACCCCTGAAATAAGATACTTTTTAAAAAAAAAATCACAAAATAGCAATAAATCATAGTGTAGTTTATAACTATCATCAGTTAAAAAAATAAAATATGATGGTAACCAGTAGCCATAACTCATAAACTCAAAAAAATAGCTGAGCATATTTATGTTACCCATATAATCTTTTTTCTTTACCTTTAAGATCACTGTATTTCCCAGTATCCTTCAAGGTCACTTCAATTTCCCCATACAGGAGCCATTGCACTATTTAGGTGTATGCTAATTATTGTCTTTCCAAAGATAGTTAAAATGAGGATCAGAGTCAGTGACAGTCTCCATACTCCCAAGAAAAGCCAAATATATTTTCATCAGTGATAAAGAATCATCAGGAAAAATTTCTAGTGAAACATTTTAGTCTATTACTTACAAAAACTGAGTAGATTTTATATGGTGATATTCTCTTATTCTCTTTTCTTCCTCCGTATACTGCCTACCTCATACCTACCAACTTCTGAAAGAACTTACATGTGACAGGTGGTGTGGATGAATTGTTACATGCCTGCCTAGGTGTTGCCAAGAACAGCAGCCTAAGTAGTCATTCCAGGAATTCAGACGGAAGAAAAGTGTTTAAAGTTCAAAACACGGTCCTACAAAATCTGAAAAGCTCCCTGCTCCAATTACATGACATATTCAGCAGGCTCTCGGGGCTGATAGACTGAGCTAAGGACCCTCGTCCTCTACTCTTTCTTCAACTCAAGAACCTGCAGAAGGCTTCCGTTTGGGGTTTTGTTTGTCATTTTTCCCAAACACATGAACAGGCTCTTCTCTGGTCATTGCCAGAGTTGATTCACCATCCAAACTGTTTTTACTACCATGTGTTGATATAAGTGCTTATTTCTTTTCTTCAAAATCTACAAAAACAGTGAAGGCAAAATGGCAAGAGTTGTGCATGGACAGGTGTGAAATCAAGCCATGAGACAAGAGATAGGGGGCAGGGGTGTCTGTTCGAAAATACAGACTCCTGAGCCCATGGCCATTCTGAGCACTCACTTGTGTGTTCTGGCTAAGGGCATATTAATATGCACTGCCTTCCTACAGCCAGCAATGCAGCTGGGAGAAAAACAAACCATCCATTACTGCAAAAACGCTATTGACAAATGAAGCATTTTGAAGTTTTATTCTTAAAATGTCCCTTCAGGGCAGAATGTTGGAAAGCTTTGCCCTTCTCAGTTCCTAAGAAGGGAGACTGAGGCATGGGGAGGTTAAGTGAGATGCCCAAGGTCACCCAGGAAGTCAGTGAATTAACCAGAAATAGTACCCAGGACTCCTGCCTCCTATACCACAGTTCCAACCGCGGGGCCATGTTTCCTGATGGCAGCCTAGTGTTAGACCACAGTGGTTTGCCAGCAACATCAAATAACATTTTGCCAGAGTAATTTACCTCTTTCAGAATTAAATAATAATATCCTTTTACCTTAATCTATCACCTTTAGTCCCAGAGGAGCCTAAAGTGCTAAGTGCTTTAGTTATGAGTTTTAGCCGCTTACATATAAATCACTTCACACACCATTAAAAGGCAGCTGTCCTTGGAGTCAATGCTGCAGCTGTTAAACATAAGTATCCCAACTGTTAAACATTTATTGAGCACCAATGATGTGCTAAATGTTGGAGAGAAAGCAAAATTTGAATTTAGGGAGTTTACAGGGATGAAGAAAGAGGAAAACTACTTAAAATGTTGATAACATATAAATAGAAATCAGACTATTACTGGAACACACTTCTGTTTCTAGTGAATATAAATATCAAGGGGTTGGAAAAATTGCCTTTGGTTGTGAAAAGGATTTTTAGATAAGTGCTCTAAAAATGTGAAAGCAATAGTTTGCCACAAAGATGTTCCAGACTCATTCCAAGGTAGTCTGCTAATCTTTACCTGATTCCTTGCATTCTGTTTTCATCCTTCCTTGTGTTCTCAGGCACTTATAATGACAAATTTCAAATAGCCAAATACAATAAGTTTAATATAACCTGACCTGATTTTTCCATGGAGATCCATTTGTAACTACAAGCATTTCTTCCCTGGGGCAGAGGGTGGGGGTAGGAAATGGATTCAGAAGAGAAATAAAGCACATTTGAGCATACACTAAATAATGACATGGTTAGTGGAAAAATACTAATTTTGTGATAAATGGTTAAAACAGAATTATAAGTGTTTTTCTTTTTTTTTTTCCAACCATAGTTCCCACACCATACACTTTACAATATGATGTGCTATAATAAATCTATGAACCTAGTAAATGTGCAAGAGAATTTACAAAGGGAATTAATCAGGATTATTTTTATTTGCTTTATTTTTAAACACAACCACATGAAAAGTTAAGGGGAAGTAAAGGACAGTTCAAAGGAAGCAACAATTCCAGATGAGGACTGAGTTTCTATTTTATCTGTCCGCTATTCTACTCAAGTCTGCTTGAGAACATACTTTGGTTGCTCAGATGTTGTTTTGGTATCTTTTGCCAAATGATTGCTTTCAAAATGAGCAAGTTGATCTGGTCTTCAGGGAGGAAAAGACACAGAAACACCTAAAGGAACCTAGTGGACATGCTGCAGATATGAAAACAACAAACGGATCACATTGTCCAAAACATAGAATTTGGGAATAGGAGCAAGAAAGCCCTTTCTTCCCCCACAGTAATCTGTGCTATCAAAAAAGAACAAAAGCAAACCCCCAAAATCTACTTTACTTTGTTCTCCTTGTTGATTCTCAGGTACCTGATAGCTTATTACATCAGGAAGTTTTACATAAACAGCTAATAAAACCTCCCTGGAGAAGGGTAATCTGAAAGAATGAAGGACAGGTTAAAAGATATAAAGTTTCATTGTTTTCAAGTACCTGTTGTACTGTGAGTTAATATAAAGTCTACTCTGGATTAATATATAGTTTAAAATAATATGGAAATATTTTAAATTGAAATATACTTTTCAGGGGTGCCTGGTTGGCTTAGTCCGTTAAGCTTCTGCCTTCGGCTCAGGTCATGATCCTAGGGTCCACATCCAGCTCCTTGCTCAGCATGGAGTCTGCCTCTGCCTCTTCCTCTGCCTTTCCCCCCAACCCCCGCTGGTGCTCTTTCACTCTCTCTTGAATGAATAAAGAAATAAAATCTTTAAAATATATATATACTTTCCAGATCTTAATTTTGCAATGTATACATAGGGTTAAAATGTATGCGTGTAGATGTAGCTGTGATGGAGAAAGTCTGGTTTAGCAGAGCAAAAGTGAAGAAGTCTCAGAAATGTAAGTTGGCAACATGATCAGTATGATTCTACCATACGATACAACTGCTAAAAAGACTGAAGTCTTAGTCTGCAGTCACTTATGCATTCACTCAACATCGTTTATCAAGTCTCTAGTTTGTGCCAGACCTAAGGGGAATCCAGGAATGAATAACAACACATTGTTCTTATCTCAAAGAGCTTAGCATTTAGTAGGGAAAATGGCTATAAAATAAATAATGAATGAATGACTGAATAGATAAAATCGCTGTTCAGTGTCATATGTGCCAAAATAAAGGTGTACATATAAAGTGATATTTAAGAACAGAGGTAGGCAGAGAGGAGATGTCCAGATTCTAAAGAATGAATAGGACTCCACCAGGAAAAAGACACTCAGGGTTGGGAGGGGTGGAATTTAGAAACAGAGTATCCCAAAATAAGGGAGAAAATTCTCCCAATCTACTTGGTGTAAGTCCAACTCCCTGCAAATGAACTGTGTCCAAAGGAAACCTCTCTATTGACAGGGTACTTTCTCTGTATGGAACAATTAGAGTCAGTGGAAGTACTGAGTCTTCAAGGAAGAAAAGAAGAAAAACATCTGCATTCTCCTTAGATATTTAAAGATTTTCATGTAAAAAAAAAGAGAGAGAGAGAACAGCTTGTCCTCTTTAGCTTCAAAGAACAAAGAAGAATCTTAGGAAGAAATTACAGCAAAGCAAGCAAATTTGGCTTAATACACAGACAGACTTATAGCTAGAGCTGTTCCCAAATACAATGTGTCATCACCATGAATGGAGGTGTTGAGACTGAATGACAGGGATGTTGTGGAGTAAATTTAACCATCATGTGATGAACTAACTGATATCTATAATCCTTATCTCTTCTGGGAGTCTATGAAAAATAATGTAAAACCAGCCTGAATTGTAGAGGACTTAGTTTTCTTTACACCATTGTCTTAGTTCAGGCTGCTTTAGCAAAAATACCATAGACTGGGGAGCTTATAAACAACAGAAATTCATTTCTCACAGTTTGGGAGCTGGAAGTCCAAGATTGGGTTGTGGGCATGGTTGGTTCTTGTGAGAACACTTTTCCATGTTGTAGACTGTTGACTTTGTATCTTTACATTGTGGAGAGCCAAAAGAGGAAGCACATTCTGTGTTGGCACTTACAAGGACACCAGTACCATTTATGAGGTTTCCATCCTCATCACCCCATCTAATCCTAATTATCTCCCAAAGGCCCCACTTCCTAATAACTTCATGAGGACAGGGG
This sequence comes from Mirounga angustirostris, assembly GCF_029215605.1. Classification (NCBI taxonomy): domain Eukaryota; kingdom Metazoa; phylum Chordata; class Mammalia; order Carnivora; family Phocidae; genus Mirounga; species Mirounga angustirostris. The sequence continues at coordinate 49,254,953 of NW_026991709.1, read as the reverse complement.
TATCAACATACGAATTTGAGGGGAACAAATTCTTCAGTCTATAACAATTGTATATGTTAGGTTAAGTTTCTGGTTTTCTAATGAGGCCCCAGAGCTGAGGGCAATGGATCACACATGCAAACACAGTTTCCCACAGATATTCTAAGAGGTGGACAAAATCACCTCAGCAACTCTTAGCCTATGGTCCACCTCTACACTACATAAAGAAAGATAAGAAATTCAAGAAAGATTGATCAGAGAGGAAAGGATAATAGAAGGGAATTAATAGTAAAATGGACTGTGGCATTTTTCTTCCCTTCATACAAGCAGAAGGGTGGAGGATATGTCTTCTCTCCAATTCTAAGCTAAGGGAGAGGGGCAACAAGCTACCCTTTGAAATAGAAACTGAGAGTCAATCACAAGGAAGGGATATTGACTTCCAGACTTAATATTTTTGGAGCTTTGGAACTCTGAGTTGGATGCCACCTACTATAGACTGAATGTTTATGTCCCCCCAAATTCATATGTTGAAATCCTAACCCCCAGTGTGATGGTATTAGGAGGTAGAACAATTGGGAAGTGATTAGATCACAATAGTGGAGCTCTTATGATTAGGATTAGTGCCCCTATATAAGAGACCCCAGAGAGCTTCCTTGCCCTTTCTGCCATATGAGGACACAGCAAGAAGACAGCTATTTATGAACGAGATGCCTGATCTGCCAGCACCCTTATGTTGGACCTCCTTGTCTCCAGAACTATAAAACATAAATACCTGTTGCTTATAAGCCACTAATTCATGGTGTTTTGTTATAGCAGGCTGAACGGACTAAGACATCCCCATAGGACGATGAACATATGCAATGAAAGAGGCCTTTGGAAAATTTGGCATATGTCCCGTGGAATATGGGAAACATGAAGACCAGTGTATAATTCTTGCCTGAAAACAAGGAGAGAAAAAAGCTGTGTGAATGATATGCATTTCCAGAGTTTGGTAGAACAAGCATATGTATTTCCCTGAAAGCCAAGTAGACACTGCCAAAGAGAACTGGGATAGGTCCTTTATGAAAGGATCCTGTCCTTGAGGGTTTCTTGCTGGCATGAGAGGACTCCAGAGGAAATCCCTGGACAGGAGCTGAGGAATATCTATATGTTCCAAGATAGGGGTCTGCAGCATGGATGCAAGAGACTGAGAGTGGAGAGTGCTCCTTAAGAACCCACAAAAACCCCCCATGAGAGAGAGCTGCCTGGCAGAGACCATGAAATGAACAGTCAAGATTTATAAGCAGAGCCAGGAAAGCAATATTTTGTCTTCTCCTCTCCAGCCAGAGGAGCCTGAAGCAGAAGAGCAAATAGGGGAGGAGTTGACATAAAGAAAAAACTTTAAGAACGGAAGTCGTGTCCCTGCTCCAACACTGGTCTGGAAGCCCTCACTCAGGCTCCTCCTGGGGAGAGGCAGAGCTTTCAACTGCATGGAGGACAGAATTTCATTTTTTTTTTTTCTTTTTTAGATAGAACTGGACTACTTAAATCTGAAAAGGATAGTGTTCCTAATATCAGAAAAGTTATGTCACCTGCCTAAGATATAACCAGCATATGGGGAATGGAGATTCAACACAACTTGTTAAAGGCAAGAGTGGAGAAAGGAAAACTCTTTCCTGATTGTGGGAAAGCCATATTTTTTTAAACTGGAAAAATAAACATATCCTATCAAAAGCTGCTCTATGCATTTCACTTATTCAAAACACCCCTCATTGACCTCTTCATTCAGAATATCCTTATAACTTCCATTATTATCCACCAGATTTTATAGAAAATTTAAGTAAATTCAAAATTAGAGTTTATAATATATTAAAAGAAAAGCATTAATGTTTGCATTTTGAACTTCCTTATAAATGAGATACCATTTAGCAATTATGGAAATCAGGTTTAGGGGAGAGAAATGAGAGAGAACAAATAGGGCATGATAATTAAGTTTTTGTTCTGATCTAATTTCACTCTGCTTTACAGTGAAGAGCAACAGGATGAACTTCCTTTCTTGGAAACGTTGACTGGGGTTACTGGTTATTGTGAACACATTCCCTGCGATCACTGTGAAGCTTGCCTAACCACAGTAGGAGCCAGTACAAGTTTATGCTAGAATCCTGCATTACATATGATGACTTGGTAATATACAGCCCATTCAGGACTGTTTCCTAGAAGCTTTTTATTGGGTATCACAAAATCCACACTGTGCATACAATTTGGAGTCTATCAAAGCAGACGAGAACATATTACGCTCACTGTTATGAGGAACAGTTTCAATCAGTATCTTCACTCCAACCCAGTATTAGTGGCCTCCTACAGCACCGAGCTGAGAATGATGCTATAATCACATCAGGGTGTAGCAAGAGTATCACATGCCCTTAGTAACATGAACCATGAACAAGGAGAAGGGACAGGTGGCCAGTGGGCCACATATTTGTCATCTCTGAGTTAAAGCCTGTTTTTCCTTTCACTATAGATACTGATATTAGGTAAAAGCAGGCTGTCGATTCATGTTAAAATGGAGAAAAAACTATGGTTTGACCACAGATAGGTAGAGTCAAGTCATTTCACAATATCCAAAATAGCATACTACTTTTGATCTCAATTGTTTGTCTAGCTATTAACCCAATGTCAGCAGCAGAAAATGAGCAACTGAAGACAGTTATTGCAAGCTCATGGGTCCATAGCATGTGTAGACAAATGCCCAAAAAGCCATCACTAATCCCAGCTTTCTTGAGAACAAACACAGACACACACACATACCAATTCTGTTATTCAGAATGTTCTATAAACTCTATGCTTATAGAACAACATTCTATAAACGCTATAAACTATGTTCTATAAACTCACTATGGACACTGAGGTAGTGAATAGTAAACAATCACTCCTGGAGGAAATACAGGTTTTCATCAGCTGACCGATAAACAGCCTTATTTTATGTGTGTGTTTTCATTTAAAAACATCTTACTTAATATATATTGTTATTCGTTAACACTGAGCTCACACTCAACAACACTAGAGCTAATGTCTGAATGAAGCTTATCTAATACGCATTCTCTGTAAGGCACATCATGCCTTCTCGCACTTGGCAATGCTAGACAGCACTTCCGCACTATGCTTGAGGGCATTTTAAACAGCGAAATCACCAACAAAAAACATCAAAAAAGCCAAAAACATAGCACTAATTGGACCTTGAAAAGAAGACTTGTTAACAGTACAAGAGCAGAACATGCACATTGGGTGCCTCAAATTTTTTGTAGACTCTGTAAATGTGAACAAATGATCATGAAAACATCATGAGTATTGAGTTTGGAATTATCAATAAATTTTAGAAAATAAGTGAATTCACAAATACAAAATCTGTGAATAATGAAGATATACTCTGTGTGTATGTAACTATAAATGGTAGAATACCACGATTTTTAATTAGAAACAGAGATGCAACCTGTAATTGACCTCAAGAGTTTACATTTAATTAAACAATTAGGATTAACACAAATAAAATATTTAAATAAAATATAAACCGGATATATAAGGAGACTATACTCAAAAATTAAAATGCTAATAAGGAGTGCCTGGATGGCTCAGTCTGTTAAGTGTCCAACTCTTGATCTCAGCCCAGGTCTCGATCTCACAGTGGTGAATTCAAGCCCCGAGTTAGGCACTGCACTGGGTGTGGAGGCTCTTTAAAAAAAATGCTAATAAAAAAATTCAGAGTTTGGAAGACTCAAAGCTGACATATTTTTTAAATAGTGGGAATATTTCTCAGTTTTTGAGTCTTGCACAGAATTTGTCTAAGAGGGATATAGCAGATAGGATACTCCTGGTAAAGGTTCAAAATGAACAAACATTTGGAGGCAAGCATGATGCCCTGAGGGCCCCCTATAGCGTTCCAGAACCCACAGAACATGGAAGTGGAGATGGGGAAGAGAGGGACTGAGCCAACAGCAGCCTGAGGCCTTCATTCTGTAGTCAGAAATATATGCCAATGGGCTCCTGGGTGGCTCAGCCGTTAAGCGTCTGCCTTCAGCTCAGGTCATGGTCCCAGGGTCCTGGGATCGAGCCCCACATCAGGCTCCCTGTTCGGCAGGAAGCCTGCTTCTCCCTCTCCCACTCCCCCTGCTTGTGTTCCCTCTCTCGCTGTGTCTCTCTCTGTCAAATAAATTAAAAAAAAAAAAAAAAATCTTAAAAAAAAAAAAAGAAAGAAAGAAATACATGCCAAGCTGACCTTCATGTTCTGATTTCAGGCTCAGGTCCTCCAGAATAATGGTTTGCCTCTTATGTACATGTGTATTTAGCTAAATTAAGCATGGGGCACTCTGCACCGGGGAGCACTTGATAAATCTGTTTCTTAGTTATCCCTTCACTCCTGCCTCATACTAAAGAGGTGAATGATTATAGTTTTTCCCCCTTTCCCGGCAGTGTCACAGTGTGGGAGTAGAGCGTTCCTTCTCACTGCCATTCCCTCTCCCCAGGATAAAGGAGAGAAAATGACTTGAGCCATAACAAATATTACCCCAGGTATATTACTAAGCATTCCTAAGGGAGTGGAGACTAAATCAATCCACAATGCGCCTTTCAGAGTTGTGATAGTCAGGGGCAATGTCCATGAGGACTTTATTTCTGAAGGCTTCCTGGGCATTTGCCCTTGATTAAACTCTGTGCTGGTATTTGAAATGAGGGGATTCAATACCCAGCAATTAATATCGTACCATATTTAAATATCCTTCATTAGATGTACTATCTTAAAGCATATAAATGTATAGTTGTTACCATTGCTACAAAAGGTCCTATTTACTGAAAGAGGGTAAGCAGACAGATGCTGCTGGGAGAAAGTGACAGACTCAGGCAATCCTCTTGTTACAGGAGTCGGCAACATTTCTGTGAATGTCCAGATAATTAATATTTTAGGCTTTGCCTGAGGGTCATCTCTTTCACAACTACTCAACTCTGCCATGAGACAGCACTCACAGACAATACATAAATGAATGAACATGGCTGTGTTCCAATAAACATTATTTATCGGCATAAATATTTGAATTTTAAATACTTTTCGCATATTATGAAATATTGTTCGTCTTTTGATTTTTCTCAACTGTTTCAAAATGTAATGGCCACTGCTACCTTGCTGGACATAGAAAACAGATGTAGCCCAATAGGCTGTAGTTTACTGACCTCTGCTCTGAGGTAAAAGAGAATAAACAACTTTCAGAGGCTAGGAAAGAGAGCCTGGGGCAGGCTAGGGTATAATCATAAATCCAGGTAAGAGGACAAGGTTCTGAGTCTCTGAATGGCTTAAGTACTGCTCCTGAAGTTACACTCTCCAGGGACTAGAGTCACCAGCTCAGGCTGCTTTAGCATCCTGGAAGAATATTCCAAAATAGAATCCAAGTAATTGGTTCCATCAACCAAAAAGCCAATACTGCTTTTTAAACCAGTACCATTCCAGTTTATAGTCTTAATTCTGTCCTGCCTGTCCCAGCCTACTGGATTTAATTAAATTATTCTCCCTGGCCTCTGACAGGCTCTGCCTCACTGAAATTATCTTTTGGAAAGGGCAATCGCTTGGGTGGGGGTGGGGAGCAGTGACAAGAGGTTGGTTCTGGGCTCCTGGCCACCTGGTCGTCACTAGAGCAATGATCTAAAGAATGGACAGGGATTTCCATTATAAGCATTCTAACAATAAAGATAGTTAAAACTGAAAAAAAGATGACTTTCACGTATGGCTTTGCATATGCAGTTTGGTTTGGCAAAGATAAACTCTGAACCAGTCTATTCCACCCCAGGTGCTACACGCAGTTGCTTTCTTCAAGATATGTGGCGGAGCTGATCTTGGCCTCATGTAACAATGGTCCATCTCCCCACAGTCATTTGAGTGACTAACAAGTGTTAAGCCCTTAGTACGCACTAAGGATCTCACATGGGGTATTTGATGTATACTTTACAAGACCCTTGATGCTGATCACCATTATTATGACTGCCCTGCAGATGACTAATAAGAAGCTCATAAGTGCTATGTGGCTTGTTCAAGCTAGCAAGCAGCAGAAACAGGATTTAAAGAGGATTCAAACCCACCTGGCCCAATTACAATATGCTGATTCCTTACTGATTTATAACATGAAGACATTAGTATGTTATACCACTTGCTGAGAGTTTGGAGACAAAGTTTCCAGAATCCAGCTGAGAACCAAAGGGTCTCTAAACAGCCTTGTCAATGCTCAGGAATTCAGTCTTACATTTCGACAAAAGGCAGGTCCATCAGCCATCACTCAGAGACCACCTATGTTTATGAGAGATATCATTTAATCAGTTTGGCTACTTGGTTTTCCAATTCCAAACAACATATTACAAGAGAAGTCAGCAGGAGCTTGAAGAAGAGAAGATTGGACAGTTTAACAACCAGAAAAACAGAAAATAATTATGACATAAGGATGCAAAATGTATAGCTGTCTGGGACCATTTAATGTAGTGTCTTTACTCTCTTTTATATTGTGGTGTAGTAGTTAATTTTCAAAATTAAAATGAGTCATTGAGAAATGCTTAATTTTTTGCTCATCATATTCTGCTTATAAAAGCAAGAAAGTTTGTGAAACATTTTTTTTTATTTTTTTTAAAAATCAAAACTAGTTTAAAATGTGAAAGAAAGTTTGATAGCTTAAAAGGATACATATCAGTTACAGATGAATCTCATTCTATTGCCTAGCAGCACTGGGCATTTTTTACATAAGTCCAAGTCTCAGGAGATAGTTATCCAGGAGATATCCCAGGAGACAGTTACCCAGATACGCATCCCAGGAGAGCCCTGTAGGGCTCTCTGTAAGGGCAATGCATATGCATGAGAAGCCTAAGAGCTGAGCCAAACAACTTCTCACCAAAGGATTAATCCTTAGAGGCAACATGCCAAAGGCAAGATGTAAAATCAGCAACCAGGAAATAGAGTTAAAGGTTAATTTCCAGGAAAGTATCAATCATTCCTTAAAGTTGAAGAGTTAAGGCAAGAGAAGGGTGAACCAGACAATGGGAAAGATTTTTTTAATGTCCCAAAGAAACAAGTGGATAATAAAAAGAGGGTGTTAAACATGAGAGCATTTCACCTTTAGATGAAAGCCAGAATGGTGCCTTATCCTGGTAATGAACTTCTCAGGTCAAACCAGCCTAACAACATGCACTGGCAGCACTTTTAATCTACTCAAGCATTTTGTTTTGCAGATTCCTGGATTCAGGTCCTTCTTTTTCACTTTCTTATCTTGCAGTAGGGGGGCTGGAGGAGGAGATGTCCCCAATTAATTTATAACTCAGCCTGGATCTTAGTTTTATTAATGTGTATTCCCTTATGTTTTTGTCTCTATTCTAAGCTTCTGCCTCAACATACTTACAAAAATCCCTGGAGTTAAGGGCCTAGCTAGTTGTGATATTGTAAGCATTATAAGAAGAATGGAGATATCATATATGACTTTATGATATATTTCCCATATTAAATATTCTCTTAATTGCTCATAAAAATACTGTTCCAGAAATATCAATATTTCAAACATGCAATCTCAGATTTCCCCATCATAACTAGAAACATGGCAAAAATCCATGGGAGGTAAAAACCAAGAATCTATTCAGCCAAATTCATTTTCTATCTTGGTGTGTAAATATATTTTGATTACCACAAATTAAGGCACATGCCAATATTTTTAGGCTCCAGTTGAAAATCTCTAATGTTAATGATGAAACATCAATAAACTATCCAACTATTTGCTCTTTTATCTTGAACTTATATTGTTGAGAGTTATTTGTTTCTATCGAAAAAAAAAAAAGAATTACTAAATACACTTTGGCTTTATTTCCAATGGAATTTTTCTGATCATGTTTGCAGCCCTTTCCCATTTGCTAGTCATTTCTCTACCTCTATGTTCTTATCTTCTGAAGTCCTAAAGAAATGTCACTTTCAGTCCGGCCATTACTCTACTGCCCTGTTCTTGGTTGAGATGCAAACACAGGGAGAATTAAGCCTACATCTTATAGAAACCTATGTGCTTGGTCCAATTACTCATATTAATTAATTAATTAATTAAGCAAGCCACCAAGGCATTGAAATTCACTGTTGGCTTTCACTAATTCACTAGTCTACTTTGTTGGACAAATAAAATGTAAGCTCTGTGAAAGCTAGGATCCTGTCTGTCTTGTTCCGTGGTATTTCAACATCACCTACAATATGTGAAATAAATGAATGGATCAATAAATATATTTAAATAAATGAGTAAGCCCTTCTAACACCATACCCCATCACTTGATATTACTCCAGCCATGCATACATAGATTTAAACATAGCAAGGCAGGGCGCCTGGGTGGCTCAGTTGGTTAAGCGACTGCCTTCGGCTCAGGTCATGATCCTGGAGTCCCTGGATCGAGTCCCGCTTCGGGCTCCCTGCTCAGCAGGGAGTCTGCTTCTCCCTCTGACCCTCCCCCCTCTCATGTGCTCTCTCTCTCTCATTCTCGCTCTCTCAAATGATGAATAAATAAAAAAATAAAATCTTTAAACATAGCAAGGCATATTAAGCAGAAAGGTGAGGCTTCATAGGAAATATAAAGCTTCTCTTATTTTCTTCTCTTCTGTATAGATAGAATAATGGCAGAATCCTTTAAATGTTCTAGAATAATTAAAAATATTTTAACTTCAAAATGAAAAACTTTAACAGGAATCATAAAATTAGAGAAACAATAACAGGTCTATGTAAATACATAATGTTTACCAGCTAATCTCTTTGATAGACCTACCACCCAGTTTAACAAGGAAACAGTATAGCATAGAGAGCAAGCGTAGTGGCTCTAAAGTCGGACTGCCTTGACTCATACCCACTTCTGCCACCAATTGGTATTAGACAATTAATTAAGAATCTCTGCCCCTTGTTTCATTCATTTGAAAACTGGGGTAATAACAGCACTTACCTCATAAGATTGTATGAGGTTAAATGATTGTGCCTATAATTTGCCTTTTGTCTCTTAGCCCAAATCTACTCTTCTAAGCTCTGATCCCTGGCTGAGGAGGGACTCTACAACTACATCTCTCCGACTCCTTTGCCGGTTAAGTTCTACCAATAGGCACAAAAGGTAGAATGAAAAGTAGAAGGAAGAAGAATGGACTTCCTTCTTCTTGCTGTTTTTGTCAGCATTATTCATGTCAGTTTGTTTGAGTTTCCAGCTTATTTCAAAACACTTGCCCTCTTAGAGATATAAATAATAGTTTATCCATGCCGTTGTTTCAGAGAATGACACATTGGTTGTATGAGGCTGTTTCTCAAATTCTTGAGATGTCAAATGCAGCCAAGTGACCCTCTCATCAAACGTCTGATTATCCTCCCATGGTGTACCAGATACTAGTAAAACTATATTCTGTTGTCCTCCCAGCTGTGGGGAGCAGAGCCCATGTGGCTGTTTCATATGGTTACTATTTCAACTCTCCAACACTATATAACCAATTTCCTAAATTGCCCCTACCTGAATACCTATTGTGCTTATTATTTTTCTGACTGGACCACGATACACAGTAAGTGGATATTTGTAAAGTGCTTAGAATGTCTGTCACATGGTACATAGTAAGTTTCAAACTTTTAGCATTATTAGCATATTTCTGATGTATTTACTAGGACAACTGCACCTGATCCCTAGTTTCCATGGTCAGGAGAAAAGTATTTGAATTTGGGAGAGAAAGGAGAATATCATTTTCTCAGCAAACCCTGTGAATGAAACACTACTTTAGAAAGAAAATAACATGTAGTAGGCATAAGATAAATATTTGCTAAAAAAAAAGGTGACTATTTGTTCCCTTTAACTCTTTATTGTAATGCTTCTCTATAGTGAAGAAACTTTTGTTTTTCTTTTCATTTCTAGCCCATCACAGACTGTTAGGTCATTCCCTGAGCATGATCAAAATGCAGCTTGTGTCACTCATGAACCAGCACATGAGTTCGAGATATCAAACTTTTCTACACCCTGTTCAACAAAACAAGTCCACCAGCCTTGGTTTGGATGCTGTGGCAACATTATATTGCCAAAAGAGTTTCTAAATTCTTACTCTCAATTTGTATGCTTATCTTTTGTGGATTGGTTTCCAACACTTTTAAATTGTCCAGAACACACTTTGAGTAGCATTGCTTTATAGTGATTTGGTCCTATCCACTCCTTTTGCTAGAAAATTCCCATTGAGTGAGAGGTTTGGATCTTCCCTGATAGGACCGTGGATGCCCTTTAATTACAGAATTTTCTAAATACCCAGAGAGAAGACAAACTTGGAATATATTGGAGAACATGTGAATGGTGAATCACTTAGGCTGTCATTTTAGAAAGAAAGGCACACAGCACCTCTTACATAGATCTTAGGTCTGGGATTGAAAAGTGCCTCATCTCAGGGTGCCTAGGTGGGACAGTCGGTAAAGCATCCAACTCTTGGTTTCAGCTCAAAAGCATCCAACTCTTGGTTTCAGCTCATGTCATGACCTCGGGGGTCATAAGATTGAGCCTCATGTCGGGCTCTGTGCTCAGTGCAGAGTGTGCTTGAGATTCTCTCTTCCTCTGCCCCTCTGGCTCATGCTCTTTCTCTCTTTCTAAAGTCAGTAAATAAATCCTTAAAAAAAAGTGCCGAGAGGAGAAAAGATGGCAGAGGAGTAGGGGACCCTATTCCAACCAGTCCCCTGAATTGAGCTGGGTATCTACCAGGCCACTCTAAATACTCACAAAATCAGCCTGAGATGTAAGAAGATATATCTGGATCTCTGCAAACAGAATATCACAGGCGGTTGGTTTCAAGGTATGAAGTGGGGAACCATGATTCAGCAGGCAGATATGGGAAGATAAAGGGAACAGGGAGGGAGCCTCTGGGATCCTGTGCCACCGGAGTGCAAAAGCCTCCCACACTGGGGACTGGGCACAGACTCGCAGACCTTAGCGACCATAGTGGCGGGGAAAGGACTTTAGGGCAGCCCCCCAGACTGAAACCTGGAGCTGCAGGGGTGCTCGTGCAAACTGTGGGTGGCTCATGGTTTTAGAAGCACAAAGGGCAGAGATGTGCCTGGACCTGAAGCGAGGGCTGGGAGTGCTGCTGAGGGGCACACAACCCAGGACACTGCGGTTTTTAACAGCACAGACGGAAACAGAGACAGTGTGGCCTGGAGAGCTCATTGAAGAGCAGACTTTGAGCTCTCTGTTCTGAGACAGGTTTGGATATGGTCACTTCTGGTCTGACTCTCAGAAGAGATGCAGAAAACTGCCAGGGAAAGCTGGCAGGGAAAGCCACCAGAGAACAAAAGCCCCCAAAAAACAGTTTTCACTGAGCCCATCCTCTCCCCCCCACAGGGGACAGGGCAACTCTGCCCAAACAGGGTTGCCTGAGTAACAGTGCAGCAGGCCCCTCCCCCAGAAGACAGGCTGGAAGAACAAGAGGCTGACAACCCTAAGGTCCCTATAAAACAGATGCATCTTGCTTGGGTTTTGGTCAATAATTTGGGCTCTGTACATTCACTCAACCACCCCTCAACAGAATGACTAAGAGGAGGAACCCCCAACAAAGGAAGGATTTAGAGACTGTGGCCTCTGCCAGAGAACTAATGGATATGGATATAACAAAGATGTCAGAACTTGACTTCAGAGTAACAATTATCAAGGTGATATCTAGGCTTGAGAAAAATATTAATGACAATATAGAATCTCTAAGGGCAGAGATGAGATCTAATCAGGCCAAACTTAAAAATGCTAAGAATGAAATGCAGTCTAAACTGGATACTTTGACTGCCAGGGTAAACAAGACAGAAGACTGAATTATTGAGATAGAGGATAATATGATAGAAATGAAGGAAATTGAGGCAGCATGGGAAAAACAAATTAAAACCCAAGGAATCAAACTGAGAGAGATTAGTGACTCAGTGAAACGTTCCAATATCAGAATTACTGGGATCCATAGGGGGTGGAGAGAGAGAGAGCGAGGTCTAGAAGATATATTTGAGGAAATTGTAGCTGAGAACATCCCTAATCTGGGGAAGGAAACAAACATTCGTGTCCTAGAGGCAGAGAGGATCCTTCCCAAGATCAAGGAGAACAGAGCAATGCAAGGGCATGTAATAGTAAAATTTGCATATCTCAGATCCAAGGAAACAATCTTGAAAGTAGTGAGGGGGAAGAGATTTCTTATGTACAGAGGGAGGAACATGAGCATAATGTCAGACCTATCCACAGAGACCTGGCAAGCCAGAAAAGGCTGGCAAGACATATTCAGGGTACTAAATGAGAAGAACATGCAGCCAAGGATACTTTATCCAGCAAGGCTGTCATTCAGAATGGATGGAGAGACAAGAAGACCTGCAGAAACTGAAAGAATATGTGACCACTAAGCCGGCCCTGCAAGAAATATTAAGGGGGGGGGGGGGTGTTCTATAAAAGGAGAAGACCCTAAGAGTGCTATAGAACAGAGATTTACAGAAACAATCTATAGAAACAAGGACTTCACAAGCAACATGATGACAATAAGTTCATATCTTTCAATAATCACTCTCAACATGAATGGCCTAAATGCTCCCATAAAATGGCACAGGGTTGCAGATTGGATAAAAAGATAGGACCTATCCATATGCTGTCTAGAAGAGACTATTTTGGAACCTAAAGTTACATCCAGACTGAAAGTGAAGGGATAGGGAACAATTTTTCATGCCAATGGACCTCAAAAGAAAGCTGGGGTAGCAATTTTCATATCAGACAAATTAGATTTTAAGCTAAAGACTGTAGTTAGAGATACAGAAGGACAATATATCATACCAAAAGGGTCTGTCCAACAAGAGGATCTAACAATTGTAAATATCTATGCCCCCAACATGGGAACAGCCAACTACATATGCCAACTGTTAAACAAAATAAAGAGACATATTGATAATATGCTAATAGGAGACTTCAACACTCCACTCTCAGCAATAGACAGATCATCTAAGCAGAAAATCAACAAAGAAACAAGAGCTTTGAATGAAACACTGGACCAGATGGACCTCATAGAAAAATATAGAATATTCCACCCTAAAACAACAGAACACTCATTCTTCTCAAGTGCACATGGAACTTTCTCCAGAATAGACCACATACTGGGTCACAAATCAGGTCTCAACTAATACCAAAAGACTGAGATTATGCCCTGTGTATTCTCAGACCATAATGCTTTAAAACTGGAACTCAATCACAAGAAAAAATTTGGCAGAAATTCAAACACTTGGAAGCTAAAGACCATCCTGCTTAAGAATGTTTGGGTCAACCAGGAAATCAAAGAAGAACTTAAACAACTCATGGAAATCAATGAAAATGAAAACACATTGGACCAAAACCTATGGGATACTACAAAGGCAGTCCTAAGGGGGAAATACATAGCCATCTGAGCCTCACTCAAAAAAATAGAAAAATCCCGAATACACAAATTAACTTTACACCTTAAAGAACTGGAGAAAAAAACAACAATTAAAGCCTAAGCCATGCATAAGAAGAGAAATAATTAAGATTAGAGCAGAGATCAATGAATTAGAAACCAGAAATACAGTAGAGCAGATCAATGAAACTAGGAGCTGGTTCTTTGAAAGAATTAATAAGATCAATAAACCACTGGCCAGACTTATCCAAAAGAAAAGAGAAAGGATCCAAATTAATAAAATTATAAATGAAAGGGGGGAGATCACTACTAACACCAAGGAAATAGAAACAATTAGTAGAAATTATTATCAACAACTGTATGCCAATAAATTAAGCAACCTGGAAGAAATGGATGCCTTCCTGGAAACCTATAAACCACCAAGACTGAAACAGGAAGAAATTGACAATCTGAATAGACCAATAACCAGTAACGAGATTGAAGCAGTGATCAAAAACCTCCCAAAAAACAAGAGTCCAGGGCCTGATGGATTCCCAAGGGAATTCTACCAAACATTCAAAGAAGAAATAATACCTATTCTCCTGAAGATGTTTCAAAAAATAGAAACAGAAAGAAAACTTCAAAACTCATTCTATGAGGCCAGAATTACCTTGATCCCAAAACCAGGCAAAGACCCCATCAAAAGGAGAATTTCAGACCAATATCCCTGATGATTATGGATGCCAAAATTCTCAAGATCCTAGCTAATAGGATCCAACAGTACATTAAAAGGATTATCCATCATGACCAGGTGGGATTTATCCCTGGGATGCAAGGGTGGTTCAGCATTCACAAATCAATGTGATAGAACACATAAATAAGGAAGAAGACAAGAACCACATCGTCCTCTCAATTGATGCAGAAAAAGCATTTGACAAAATACAGCATCCTTTCCTGATTAAAACTCTTCAGAGTGTAGGGATATGGGAAACATTCTTCAATATCATAAAAACCATCTAAGAAAAGCCCACAGCTAATATCATTCTCAATGGGGAAAAGCTGAGAGCCTTTCCCTTAAGATCAGGAACATGACAAGGATGACCACTCTCGCCACTATTTTTCAACATAATACTGGAAGTCCTAGCAACAGCAATCAGACAACAAAAAGAAATAAAAGTTATTCAAATTGGCAAAGAAGTGAAACTCTCTCTCTTCTCAGATGACATGACACTTTATGTGGAAAACCCAAAAGACTCCACCCCCAAATTACTAGAACTCATACAGCGATTCAGTAATGTGGCAGGATACAAAATCAATGCACAGAAATCAGTTGCTTTCCTATACACTAACAATGTTACTGTAGGAAGAGAAATTAGGGAATCAAGTCCATTTACAATAGCACCAAAAACCTTAAGATACCTTGGAATAAACCTAACCAAAGAGGTAAAGGATCTATACTCTAGAAACTACAGAACACTTATGAAGGAAATTGAAGAAGACACAAAAAGATGGAAAAACATTCCATGCTCACGGATCAGAAGAATAAAATTGTTAAAATGTCTATGCTGCCCAGAGCAATCTATACTTTCAATGCCATCCTGATCAAAATACCAATTGCATTTTTTAAAGTTCTGGAACAAACAATCTTAAAATTTGTATGGGACCAGAAAAGACCTCGACTCGCCAAGGTAATGTTGAAAAAGAAAAACAAAGCTGGAGGCATCACGTTGCCTGATTTCAAGCTATATTACAAAGCTGTGATCACCAAGACAGCATGGTATTAGCACAAAAACAGATACATAGATCAATGGAACAGAATAGAGAGCCCAGATATGGACCCTCAACTCTATGGTCAAATAATCTTTGACAATGCAGGAAAAAATATCCAATGGAAAAAAGACAGTCTCTTCCATAATTGGTGCTGGGAAAGTTAGACAGCTACATACAGAAGAATGAAACTGGACCATTCCCTTATACCATACACAAAGATAAACTCAAAATGGGCGAGAGACCTCATTGTGAGACAGGAATCCATCAAAATCCTAGAGGAAAACATAGGCAGTAACCTTTTCGACATCGGCCACAACAACTTCTTTCGAAACACGTCTCCAAAGGCAAGGGAAACAAAAGCGAAAATGAACTTTTGGGACTTCAACAAGATAAAAAGCTTCTGCACAGCAAAGAAAACAGTCAACAAAACAAAGAGACAACCGACAGAATGGGAGAAGATATTTGCAAATGACACTACAGATAAAGGGCTGGTATCCAAGATCTATAAAGAATTTCTCAAACTCAACACCCAAAAAACAAATAATCAAGTCAAAAAATGGGCAGAAGACATGAACAGATACTTCTCTGAGGAAGACATACAAATGGCTAACAGACACATGAAAAAATGTTCAACATCATTAGCCATCAGGGAAAATCAAATCAAAACCACATTGAGATAGCACCTTACACCAGTTAGAATGGCAAAAATTGACAAGAAACAACAAATGTTGGAAAGATTGTGGAGAAAGGGGAACCCTCTTACACTGTTGGTGGGAACTTAAGTTGGTACAGCCAGTTTGGAAAACAGCGTGGAGGTTCTTCAAAAAGTTAAATATAGAGCTACCCTATGACCCAGCAATTGCACTACTGGGTATTTATCCCAAAGATACAGATGTAGTGAAAAGAAGGGTCATATGCATCCCTATGTTCATAGCAGCAATGTCCGCAATAGCCAAACTATGGAAGGAGCCGAGATGCCCTTCAACAGATGAATGGATAAAGAAGATGTGGTCCATATATACAATGGATATTACTCAGCCATCAGAAAGGATGAATACCCAACTTTTATATCAACATGGATGGGACTGGAGGAGATTATGCTAAGTGAAATAAGTCAAGCAGAGAAAGTCAATTATCATATGGTTTCACTAATTTATGGAACATAAGGAATAGCATGGAGGACATTAGGAGAAGGAAGGGAGAAATGAAGGGGAGGAAATCAGAGGGGGAGATGAACCATGAGAGACTATGGACTCCGGGAATCAAACTGAGGGGTTTTGGGGGGGGGAGAGGGGGATAGGTGAGCCTGGTTATGGGTATTAAGGAGGGCACGTATTGCATGGAGCACTGGGTGTTATATGCAAACAATGAATCATGGAACACTACATCAAAAACTAATGATGTAATGTATGGTGACTAACATAACATAATAAAATAAAATTTTAAAAAATAAATTTAAATTTAAATTTAAAAAAAAAGTGCCTCATCTGACCTCCCTTTTCCCAAACAGGAACTACTAAACATACCTTATACTTTCTAATCTTCAATACTTTTAACATAGGATATCTAACACTATAATGCTCCCTTCTTGTTCTACACCTATTTATCCTTCCAAGTTCAAACCCAAAGTCATTTATTCTGTGAAGTCCTCTCTGATCCCCCAATAATACTTTATTTACCCCCACATACCTAACACACACTTCCTAGTGCTATATTTTTAAATTTTAATTCATGGCTTATCTTCTTAAAAACTGTTAGCTCCTTGAGAAAAAGACTCTTATAAAACCTTGTGTCCTTTTAAGAAACCACATGTGAAGCTCTATGTAAAGGTGTTTTCTAAATGCAATTTTCTATGTATGTAAAGGTCTTTCCTAAATGCAATTTTCTAGGCTAACAGTGTACAGTGAGATGTCCATGTTCATAGACGATGACACTAGGAGAAGGAAGCATAAATTTAAGTGCTAAGAAAGTACTAAATTTGAGTGCACCGTACTGTTTTTGTTTTGTTTTGTTTTTAAACCAAACCATGGTGAGACCAATGCATATAGAATATTTGGAACACCTTGGGTAAAAAGATTTTATGAAAATATTTCCAGTTAGGAAAAGAAGAATCATGAGGTAAAAATTTTTTAGTAGTCTGAACAATATAAAGAACAGTAGCTTTATTTTTAAAGTATAATAAAGTTAAAAAAACTTTTTATTAGGGAATATAGTAAATGATTTGTCTATATGGAAAACAATTATCATTGAGTTCCAGAATTCATGTAAAGATTTTTTTCTCTAAACATATGGGATATTTCAATAGTTTTCAGCCAAAAATAGTAGATAAAAACTGCAGATTTCTCTACCTATAAAGAAAGGATTTTCTAAACAAGACATAGTACAGTTCAGTCTTTATCTAAATTATTTAAAATCCCTTAATATTAACTAATGATTTACTTTTGTGACACAAGCATGTCTAAGGAATAGGAGAAATAGTTCAATTCAGAGAATCTGGTCATATAAATATATATATATATATATATATATATATATATATATATATATATATATATATATATATTAGTTGTGGTCTGTAACTTACCAGCTTTAAAATTCTCTGCATATCTCAAAGTTCATCTGAAAATTAGATTTTTTAATATATGATCTCTAAGTTTCTCTTCATCAGAAAAGTGTTCTGAAATTTCTAAGATGAGAAGCCTCTGTGATTGCTGAACTACACTAAGGGGCAATTTGACATTTCTTCAGTAGTTTTTGGACTAAATCAAATCTTTCGAACTTTTAAAGGTGATAGAAAGAAAATGACTCAGGCTAACAGTTTCAAAATCTGCCTGGCTGCTGGCATGTTTGACAGAATTATACTAACCCTAACCCTATCAGAACCCTCTTTTCAACAAAGTATATTTCTTTGCTATCAAACCTTTCTTTATAAGCTCTTTGTAAGCCATATGCATCTGAAAAATATGCTTTGACCTTGACTTCAATTTAACCAACATATTTCATGTTGTGGTCCATTTTAGGTAGAGCCAATAATAGTGGAAGCTATTGCATTGTTAATTTCTGGCTAGTGCTTCATAAATTACTTAGACTACCCCTTTCCTAGGAATGAAAAGAAAGCTATATTCATTAAAGTTTCTCAGGGATTACACTAGCAACCCACCTTTGGCTGTCTATTTCCTGCCTACTTACAGGTTTTTTTTAGTGCCTTTTTTGCTGTGAATGTTCCTCTGGCACTTGAGAAATATAGGATTCATGAAAATTAATAAATCAGATGATAAGGTTCCTATTCAAATGCAATTAATCTAATGCAAATATTACTGCAGATAAGGGTGACAGACCACCTTTTGTTTGGCCCTCATGGCAGGGATGTGAGTGAATATTAGCAAATGGTGTGCTGATCAAATAATTAAGATCATTAAAACCTATGTTTACCCTGACACTGATTACAGACAAGGTACATGCTTTTCACATGTCTTCTTGTTTGTGTTGCTTATTTGTTGCTTATTTTGTATGTCCTCAGTAACAGGAATTATGTATAATTAATATGACTTTTGAACCATATTGTACCAAAATTATAGTTACCATGTATATATGTAAACTCTTAATAATAACAGTTGTTATTATTACACCCTGTAGAGAGGAAGAAGCTATAGAAATTGTTCCCAGACCAACTGCACTGCTAGAAGTATTTTGTAAAGTTATGCAAAGAAGGAGCTTGCCAGAGTTATGAGCCCACTGGTGTATCTATATCCCAAAGGTGGGCAGTGATATAATTGCATAAAGAACACTATTTAGTCATAGATGACAGACTGATGACATCTCAGCCTATAGATGCTTTCTGTGCCAGTAAGTTTACGTGGAAGATTGTCTTTTGCCAAATGTATAGTAGATAATACAGTTATAATATACTGTATCTTTACCTCTGCTATAATAGATATAGAAGCTTGCTCCATATTTTCTTTTTTTCCCACACACACAGAAAAAACCACTAGATGCTAATGTTAAAATTAAAACAAAATTCAACTTGAGTAAATCTTAAAGATCATATTGAGTTTATTCAACGATTCATAAATCAGGCATCATCCAATCTAGTGGATACAAGGGAGCTCTGAGGAGCTGTGCAAACTGAAAGACTTTATAGGCAGAAGGGAGCAAAAAAGTGGGTTGGTTACTGCAAAATCATTTTCCTTGGGGATGGCAGGGTCTTATCAGGCAGATTACTTAACTAGTGCTGATCAGGTGATTCCTGATGGACTGTTTTAAGATTCTATTCTGGAAGAACCAAAACTATAATTAAGTCTTGGTTTGGTGATGTGGGCTTTAGCATAAGTGACTCCATTTTGGCCCTATTCTCTTGTTTTTAACACTAAGAATAAAAGAATGGCCCAGTAGGAGAGAAGTAAAAGCTATATGAATATTTGAAATAGCACATGCAAGGCACTTTAGTAAAGATATGTGCAATGCACACTGGTAGCACAAAGGAGGGAAAAGCTAACTTTCTTTAGCTTTGGGGGAGGGTCTCAGAACAAGAGGATATAGTTGAGAAAGTTCTTTCATATGAGTAGAAATTTCCCAGACAGTTGAGTAGAGTAACAAATGAGGCATGAAACAGTATGAAACAGCAGGGTTAGAGAACACCAAGGAAAAATTAGAGGGCCTATTATGCTACTCAGTAATTTGGGGCTTTATGCTCTAGGCAATAGAAAGCCCCAGAAGCTGTCTTAAAGCAAAGGAATAGTATGATCATGGTCACCTCTTAGTAAGATCACTCCCACTGAAACCTAGAGAGTCATGCCAATTAAAGGTATAATGAGTGGTTTGGAGAGTCTTGTTATAATCGAAGCCTGAACTAAAGTTGGGGAAGAGAGTGAAAGGAAGGGACTAATTTGAAAGGCTCAGGAGGAAGAATGGCCACATAACACTTACATTAAATTAGATGGATTTATTTATTTATTTTGCACTTTACCTAGGCACTTTATTAGATCCTAGGGATACAACTAACTTGAACAGACATAGAACACGTGGCCTAAAGGTAAGACAGAACATTAAACAAACCTTTCTAGTAGGAGATAAGTGCTATGATAGGATGGCAGGGGTTGCTATGGAACAAAGCACAGGGTCTCCAAACCTAGACAGGAAATTAGGGAATGCTTTCCAGGAGAGATAAAATCTAAACTGAGATCTAAGAAGAGAAGTAAAGGAGGTTGGAGGGGAGATTTTCAGGAAGAGAGGAGAGTATTGAAAAGGTCTTGAGGTAAGGAATGGTAAAATAAGAGAGAAAACCTGAAGGAAATATGTGGAGAGATGAGAAAAGGCAAGAGAAGTAATCAGAGGCCAGAACATGGAAGGTCCTGAAGCAAATTTAAAGAGTTCTGCATTCATCTGAAGGGCAATGTCGAGCCATTTTAATCACAGAAATAACATATATGTCTGTATTTTAAGAAAATCACCCTGGATGTGATATAGAGAAGTCACAGCTAGAAAGGGTCAGCCCTGATGTTTTCTATGTCACTTTGTTTGTCTTCTTTGGTTAAAGGCTTTTCCTCCTACTAATGTACATAATTCATTAAGGCAGAGAAAACATCTTTTTTGTGCATTACTGTATTTCTATGCAGATGTTAAACAATTTTTTAATAACACAATAAACAAATGAATAAATGGATTAGAAACAGGATGTTATTATAGGATTCTACAAAATTAATGAAGGGGTTTTTGTTTTTTGTGTTAAAGATTTTTTTTATTTGTTCATTTGAGATACAGAGAGAGAGAGAGAGCATCAACAGGGGGAAAGGCAGAGGCAGAGGGAGAAGCAGGCTCCCCGCCAAGCCAGGAGCCAGTCGTGGGGCTCGATCCCAGCACCCTGGGATCATGACCCGAGCCAAAGGCAGACGCCTAACGACTGAGCCACCCAGGCGCCCCAGTGCAGGGGTTTTGACAAGAGTAGAGATAGTGGACATAAAGATAATTGGACAAATTCAGGAGATATTTAGAAGTAAAACTGACAGGTCACTGAAAATGATGTGAATAAAGTTATGAAGAGGCAGGAACAATTCCTAGTTTCCTGCTTCCAAAACTAGGATGACAATGACATCTTTGTCAAGTGTATCCACTTAACCATCTTTTATTTTTCATAATTCTGTCCTCAGCTTCATGCTCTTCACTATTTCTTCGCAAATTATTCCTCAGACTGCCCCGCACAATTAACCATCTTCATATTGGAATCTATTTCCCTTGAGTTCCTCAAAATCAGATTTAAAGCTCACACTTTCACAGATTTGAACAAAGAAAAAAAAAGTGATAAAAAATTAGGAAACTGTTTATAAGCTAGGCAAGAAGAGATCCCATAGCTGAAGCTTAAATGTAAAATAAGATGAAACTGAGTGACCATCATCATTAAAAATTATGGTTGAGGATGAATTATGGGTCAGATATTGGATAGAGATAATTAAAGAACTGTATTCTTCTATTTCAAAGAGAGGACATTTATGTCCCATAATGCATATGTGTATAAAGAATACACAGCAATATAAGTGCCAAATGAGAGGTAAAGAGAAAATGGTCTACCTGAACCCAATTGTTGGACATATTCCTATGTAGTGGGATGCAGGGAAAGTTGAAGAAGGGACTTGGGAAGCTCCAGATGTCCTAAATCTCTTCTCAATATAGCTTTGGATCCCTGTTAATGACTATATCAATCCCTGTCTTGTGGGTTTTTCCATCAGAATAATATGATATACCCCAAGTTCAAGGTATTTGCTCCATTCTGCAGCTGGCAATCTTCCTGAGCAGACATAACTAATACCCGACAGCTGAATGTATTTGGATTGGTATTCAAAAATATTCATAGTGCCAAATGTGAGAAGCACCAATATTCCTACCACTCATCAAATGGGCAAATTAGTTATTTAATTTTCCCAGCCCTCAGAATCTCTGTATCCTCATATCCTCTTTGCCAAAAAAGTGATAACAGAAAAAGTGAGATAAAATCAGAACATGTCATCAGGCATATAGAAACTAGACTATCAGCATTAATATTGCTCTCTAGTTTGATGTGTCCACCTTAATGAAAATACCAGAGCAGCAAGCAGTTTTCTTCCTGTCTTCTGGGGAAATAAAATGCAGCAGAATCCTAATGCTTTTAATATGATCTATACACTTTGCATAGTCTAAAGTGTCATGGGAGAAATGAATGAGAGAGATAAAAGAATTGCAAAAACAAAAACCAAAAAGAAATGACATGATAAGTGATGTAGTAGTCAAAAATGGGGATGTGAAGGGAAGAAAAACAAGATCCCTAAGAAAGAAACCATACATACGTGTCTGCAGATCTCTCTTCCACATGAAACTGGTGTGTGTGTGTGTGTTGTTAGTGTGGTTGGTGTGTGTCTTTTTGTTGCTTTTTTCTGTTTGTTTTGTTTTGTTTTGTTTTTAGTGTTAATGAAGAAATAGCCAGCAGCCTTTTCATCCTACTAAAGATACTCTCCAAGCAGTAAGGTAAATATATAAAGAAGAAAAGAGAACTAAATGTGCCTTTTATAGAAGCAAAAAATTCCTGAAGGGGAGAGAAGGGAGGTAGCAAAAATGAACAAATCAAAAACTATCAAAAGGCATTGAGGTGGGACTGAGAAAGGAGGATACAAAGAAGTGATACTGGAGAAATTCAAATGGCCTAAAGTGGAACAGAATTTAAAATTCAAGCAATGTAAGAATTCAACAGAAAAAAAAAATGAATGTAGTAACTAGATGGAAATGAGGGCTCTTATATCTAGGTGTCTTGCTATATTCTTACTGTTACTTTTCAAGGCAGACATTTTATGAAATTAAAATGAATAAAGAACCTTAATCAGACCCACTTTTGCATATTAAAAGATGAAACTTTTTCAGGTTGACTTTCACAACAGACTGCCAACTAATTCCTGTTACCATTATGGAAATGTATAGAGGAAATGTATAGAGGTCTCCCACCCAGATAGTCCCCCAGAAAGTGGGTCTTTATAACAGAATGTGGTGAGTACAGCAACAGAACAGGCTTATTGGAAAAGCAAGGGGGGAAAGGTAGTAGCTAACTCAGTTTCCAAAGCAAACCCGAACCCAAACAACTGAGTTAACATGTTAAAATAAAACTGCCTTTGCATGTCTGAGTAAATAAAATAAGAAAAATCAGCAAGTAACTCACTCTAATTTTTGAAGAAACTTTGTGCTCAGCTTCCTTAAAGGCAATAAAGCATGGAATTAACAATGAAACTGTCAGAAAAATAGTAGATGTCCACATCAAAGCTATGTTTGAGGAAGAATGGCAGGGTAAGGAGGAAGGATCGTAGAGAAGACCAAACCTGGGTTTGAATCCCAGCTCTTTTCTTACTCATTGTATATATTTTAAGTGGTAACTTATCTGAGACATTTCTCCTTTTACAGAACTAAGACAGTAAAACCTATTTATACAAGGGTGTTTTAACATGTGAATATAAATAATTTGTTCATTCAATAAACACTTTCATTGTGTTGATGAGATAGCATAAGCTAACTACTGTCACAAGTGTTGTTGGTTCAGGGGTGAACAAGCAGAGATGATCCCTGACCTCATGAAACATTCTAGTAGATAATATAATATATACATACATGCTCAATAAATTCCAACTAGTATTTTATTTGTTAAAGGGATAAGAAATGAACTCAGGGTAATAGGAAAGAAAATCTTATAAACATAAACTACCACGTGCACGTAGGTGGGTCTTTGCTAAATTGAAAACAAATGTGGATGATTTGGCATAAACTGTACTATTTTGACATGGTACAAACATGTTTGACAGAGTAAGAAAGCTAGCCAATGAAAGAGGTAGATGAAAAAAACATGCCTGGATTTATGTGTATATGTGGCTTCTGTAAAACCTCATCCCAGTCGCCCCATTACATATTCAAGAAGATTTCCTAAATTGAAAAATCAGATACACATTGTGTTACTGCTCCCCTACAGACTCACTTTGAGTATCAAGAGAGTTTTCAGTATTATAAAAACAAAATTGAATACCTCTCTGGGTTGGTGAATAGGCTACATATTTAGCTCATTGTAGTAGTAGAAAATTGACTTATTCAAAAAGGATCTCACAGTCCATGCTCCTCATGGTGTTAAGTCTAAGGAAAATTCCTTCTCCCATTACATAACTAAGGAAGCTGCCAAAAGTGAAGACCTTGAAATTGAGAGTAGTCTTCCTTCTGTTTTCAGAAGTCTCTGGCATTTAACTCCAGCTTCTTGGGATGCTGTTTTGTTGACAGGTAATGCCCCGGAATAATTACTTCACCCAGAAGAAGAGCCTTTGCCAAAACCCTGTGTAAATGCTACAAGCTTTCTGTCTTTTCCAAGATTTTATTTAGGTTGTTACTATCGCAGTGACAGCTCTGTTGAGCTAGCCTCCAGTTCCATAGGCTGTCTCCAAGCTGAGGCATTAGAAGAGCTCCCAAGGAAGCATTGCTCAATGCTGAGGAAATTAAAAATGCTATTAGTCTAGAAATCTCAACAGCAGCAGCCCTATCTCCATGCAGGATCCAACAAAAGCCCAAATAGAATTTCTCACTGAGATTCCAAGAGCATGCCTGCATTTCCATGGTATTGTGAAGAGCTGCAATGAAGAAATTTCAAGGAGCAAAGGCTAAACAAGAATTCTCAATGGAAATGAAATAAAGAGAGAGGTCAAGTGGAGTTAAGAAGGCAAAGAGAATGAGGTTTCTTTGTAGGGATGTATTTCTATGATAATTGGAAGAGTCTCTTCTCTGACATTTGTAGGAAAAAAAGCTATATGATGACTATAGATATGTTGGCATTCAATTCAGTAAATGATACACCAAAAATGAAACAAAACAGTAGTCAGTTGTTTATTAGAGTTATAGGTGGGGTATTTTTCTTATTTTTTCTTTGGTATTTTCTCTTTTTTCTAAGAGATGTATGTTGACGTATACATTTGGTCAATAAAAAATATATTTTTTGAAAATAAGATCAAGGGCTCCTAGGTGGCTCAGTTGGTTAAGCGACTGCCTTCGGCTCAGGTCATGATCCTGGAGTCCCGGGATCGAGTCCCGCATCGGGCTCCCTGCTCAGCAGGGAGTCTGCTTCTCCCTCTGACCCTCCCCCCTCTTGTACTCTCTCTCTTTCATTCTCTCTCTCAAATAAACAAATAAAATCTTTAAAAAATAATAATAGTAATAAAATAAAAATAAGATCAAATGGTAGGCATCATGAGTTCTCTGTGTTCCATGACCACAAGTCAGGTATCTCTGATCGATCAGCCCCTTGTGATACAATTCTTTACAACTGACCCACTAAATCCATATTAAACTCAGGACCTTGTTATCCCTACATATGAAGGAGGCAGGGCTGCAAAAATCATAGAAATCACTAACCTAGGATAATAAAAAGAGAGTGATCTATTTCATAGCAGGATGGGGGCTATGTCTTGGAACCCAAAATCCAAGAAAAGCAGTGAACTTGAAATGGGATTGGAACTAGTAACTGGAACAGTTATTCTCTCAAATCTCTCTGGGGTTGTTGGTCTTTCATTTCTGCCTTTTTCTACACATGCTTCATTCACTCTTTCTGCAAAGAAGGTTCTTCCATTTTACTGTTCACATAGTGGAAAATTGCTGTCCTTTTCCAATTGGTTCCTTTAGGCCTCATACTAGACCCAAGGGATAAATAGAGAGGCTATGGTGACTTGAGTTTAATCACTGGCCCCTTTTCATTATACTCAGATTTTTTTTTTTTGACTAAATTTTGCTCAGTGGTCTCCACTAGTGACAAACAAATGCTTAAAACCTACTACTCCATAACATGCTGCCCCTATTTAGAAAAAAAAGAAAAAAAAAAAAAACAGTCAAATTTGGCCACTACTCTGAGGCTTCTGTGGCTAAGCAAAAACTTGAACTAGGACTTTACCCATTTCCTATGTTCTGGAGCTAATGAGCCTAACAGGCTCATCTTTCCACTCTCCAAAATGGTCATATGACAATCCCTCCTTGTCTTCCTCTCTTAAAATTTTTAACACTTCTTCAAATAACTTAAAAACATATACAATCAGATGAGAACTACCTCCAATTCCCACCACCAAACATAGCTATTCTATCTTTCTTTATATTACAATAGATGAAATTTCCATACATTTATCTCATGCAAAACTCTGTAGCTATACTTTATATCTACATTGCCCAATACAGTAGCCTCTAGTTTTATGTAGCTATTGAGCACTTAATATGTGACCAATCAAAATTGATATGTGCTATAAATATAAATTGCACACCAAATTTCAGACTTATTATGATACAAAGAATGAAAAATATCTCAATAATTTTATATTAACATATATTGAAATAATATTTTGATATTTTGGGTTAAATATATTGTTAAAATTAATTTCACTTATTTCTTTTTAGAAATTTAATGTGGCTACTAAAAAGTTTTTAAATTACATACATGGCTCACATTATTTTATTTTATTTTATTTTGGACAGTGTTGCTCCATATCCTA
Source organism: Mirounga angustirostris (assembly GCF_029215605.1). Taxonomy (NCBI): domain Eukaryota; kingdom Metazoa; phylum Chordata; class Mammalia; order Carnivora; family Phocidae; genus Mirounga; species Mirounga angustirostris. The sequence continues at coordinate 49,228,301 of NW_026991709.1, read as the reverse complement.
TCCCTACTTGCCTACCCAATATCCTCACTTCTGCCATTATTCCCCTCTCTTTCCAACAGTATCAGTTTGCCCCTCATTCCTGGATCATTCTCATTATCATACAAGTTTATTTTTTATTCTAATTTTTAAAATAAGAACCTCTTTTGATTTTTCTCTGCATTTCTCTGTAACTCAAAATTCCTCAAAAGATTTATCTATAATTACTATCACCATTTCTCTCCTCCTATTTTCTCTTAAAGACCATTCCAGTCGGGCTTACCTCTGTTCAGGTCACTATAGCATTCATCTTGAGGAATCATATGGTTGGTTCTACTCTTCTTATTCAATCTCTTGGCAGTACTTGATATGATTGACCACTCACCTCTTGTAATATACTTTTCCCTAGTCTGACTATATAATACCTCCCAGTGGCCTTTGCTGGCTTCTCCTTTTCTTCTGCACTAAAATGTTTCAGCGACCGAGAGCACAATCCTAGACACTTTTATCTAACCTCCCTCACATAAACTTCACTCACTCATCTCTGCCTGCTCTTGGCTTTAAATACTATCTCTATGCTGGTGACTTCATTATTTATTTCTGGACCCAAGATGCATCAGTGAACTCCAAATCCATAAATCTAGCTGTCTCCTCAATCTTTACACTTGGATTGTGAATAGGCAGCCTAAGCCTCGCACAACTAAAATCTACTTCTTGACATTCATCTGTTCCTCTTTCATCCTTTACAATCTCAATTATGGCATCATATTGACCCAAATGCTCAGGCCACAGACCTACAGTCTATCAGTCACCATCTCCACATCCAATGTGTTCTCCTAGTCACTTTTCAGCATCTTCACTACAGCCCAGCCACTCTCATGCCTCCCAGATTATTACAAAACCTTCTTCTTCCCTTGCCCCACTTCAATTCTTCTTGCTCAAAGTATATACACTGTCCTTTTTAAACTCAAATGAGTTCATATCACCCTTCTGTTTACAACTCCTTAATATCTTTGCAATCACAATTGCAAAATAATCCAACTGCCTTAACATGGCCTATCAGGTTGTATAGTATATGACTTTGGTAATATTGCTGATCTAATTTTTCACAGTATTCATCATCTTTTGCCAGGGCCCCAGCTATTCTGAACCTCTTTCTACCTCTAGAACACACCAAGTATGTTCCTGTCTCAGGAAACTTGCTGTTTCTTCCTCTTAGAATGTTCCTTGCCCAAATCTCTGCATAAGTTGGCCTTTTTCTTATTGTCTGGGTCTCAGCTCAGTTATACCATTGTAAAAGAAAAGTTCCCCGATTACTCTAGATCATGTGTTATCTCTTCCACACCCATAATCCCTTTCTATTCCATTACTTTATTTTCTTCATTGTATCTGAAATTTCTCTCCCATTAGAATATAAGCCCTTTGAGGAGAAACTTTGTTTCTATTCACTATTGCACGGTCTATGCTCAGAAGAGTACCAAGATCCCACAAAGACTGATGAATGAAGACATCAATGAATATATGAATGGACAATACAAAGGAACAGGAAAATAATGAACTGTTCTATAATTGTTCTCATAATATGTGAAGAATGCCAATTCCCCCAAGGCTCATACTGAATTTACTGAAGACACTATACTTAGGGAAATCATATCAAGTTTATTTAGCATGAGATGCCAAAAAAAAAAAAAAAAAAGGAATAATCTAGTAAAACTGAGGTCTTCTATTACCTGCAGCTTCTCCCTCATATCATCCCAAAAGTCAGAATCCTGGCTTTTTGCTGAACTGTGTAGTTTGATGATAGATGTGGCCAAAACAAGGCAGAGAATTCACCAGGTGCAAATCAACATAGCATTCAATTGATTTTTTGCTCTGAATATCAGAAATTTCAGAATTTAGGTTAGTTTATAGGTAAATAGAGTTTTTCATGAGAGATTTTTATATTTGCAATGCTATACTCTTCTTTTTGGAGGTGGTAAACTGCCTTTCCCATAAGACTCAGTCTTACTGTATGCCAAGAAAATATGGGAGACAATTTATTAAGTGTTTCAGCATCCATAAGTAAAATCATTCTCCTGCTTTGAAGAAGAAATTTTCACTGTCATTAATATTCCACATTTTTTTCTCACTGTCTGATAAATTTCTGTCAAGTTACATTTGGTAGTAAGGCACACAAACTCACTTAACTTAGGAATGGGAAAATGTATCAGAATACCAGAAATGTAGCCAAGCCTCCCAAAGAACGTAATCATTTGGGAACCAAAATTACATTCTCCAATTCTCTATTTCTTTTGTCAAGCCTCTGCTAGTCTCCTCTCTTTCAACAATGACTTTTCCCGATTCTTCAATTAACATAGCAGAGACTAGCCACATAGGTTCCCTGCTCTTTATCAACCTGTAATGTAAGTACCAACAAAGACTAAATCAATCTGACTTCAAATTCCAAGATCCTGGAAAAGGAAATGGGTTGTCTGAGTTCAGATCATGACTAGAAGTCTGGTACAATGGCTATCTTATGGAGTCACCGGGTCCACTGTCTACTTAGCAGTTGTTTTGGTTGCAGAGTTTTTAAAAAGAGTAAATGCAGATTCTTTAAGAAGCCAGGGTGGAGACAGAGAGGTGGCAAAGAGTAAACTTTTTTGGATGTCTAGTGTAAAACCAAAAATGGAGAAAACCTAATTTCTACTGACTGCTTACTACTTCCCTAGAACACATCAGTTATCAGGGACTATGTATCTCTACTTGCCAAATAAAATCCCCAGTGCCAAGCACTGCACATTACATATAGGAATCCCAATAAATGTGTTTCATAAATGAGTGAATGGAAAACAATTGTCACACAGGAGATATGGAGAAATTATAGAAAATTATAAGCCAGAAGTGAAGGGGAAGAATCATGGAGCTGTGTCTTAAAGAATGGATAAACATTTAATAGATATTGGGGTCTGCAAGCTTGCAAAGATAATGTAGTAGAAAAATTTGCAAAGTATACAAATAATCCTTGAATTATTAAATAACCTATGCTTTATTTATTAAGGAATAGGGAGCCACTGTGGAAGCTAATGCAAATCAAACTATTATAATCTCCTAATTGTTCTCTGAGTCTCATCTCTCCAATCTTCTAGGACATCACTAGAATGATGATTATAGATGTGATGGAGATGGGCAAGATACCAAAATGAGATGTGGAAATTGCTAATGATAAATTTCACATTATTGACACTAATATTTTCCAAATACTTTCCATCTGTACAGCTTTTAACCTTTATCCATAATGTTTTCATATTTTTCTCTTTTTACCTTAAGCATAAGATTAATGGAAATTTTTTAGCCTACCTTAATAGGATAAGAAATGGTGTTGCATTTTTGTTAACAGGTCAGATATATTTACAACTGTGTTTATAATTGGACAGCACTGAGGAGCTCAGAGATAAGCCGTAGGCTTTCTGGGGTGTTTATACATATCACAGAGGAAGGTAAAATGAACAGCCTATCGTTTGCTCCTCAAACAAATGAAACCATGATAAACCAACACTTAGAGATGTGCCTGCCTCTTAAAAAGGTAACACATCTTTTAAAGCTATTTAATCTACTAGTAATGTTGTTTGGTTTCAAAAGGCATATTAAAATAAAGTGGATGTCCTTGATTTTTTTTATTTACAGTGGTGAATCTATTTAGATTTTGAATGACATAATTCCTTAAATTTAAATCTCTAAAGCTGGGTTCCATTATTTATAATTATTAAACATACACCCTTAATGCATTTCTAGGAAAACTTAATTTATATTTTTCCATTTTACCTGTATAATCATTCTTTAGGGAATATAAGTTTGACAAAAATATATTGTTCAACCAAAAAAAAAAAAATAGGCATTATCAAAACTAGTTTAAAAATATACTCCCTGCCCTTAAGTTGCTTCTGGGGGAAAAGGCCATGGAATCAGAAAATTGTCAGAGAATACAATGAGAATTAAACTGCAAGTTAGTAAGGATGTTCCATGAGCCCTTAATGTACACTGGGAGGGTCCTACCCCAGCAAAGTAGGTAGAAATCAGCCTGATTCTTTAATAAGAACAAGGCAGCCAGGCAAAAAGGATAAGATATGCTCCTGGGAAAGATGGAGTTAAAAGCTCTGTGCAAATATTGTGTCCATTTGACAAATAATCAATAGATGGATTTAAGCACATAGTAACTCCAGGATTGGAAGTCCTATTTCCTCTGTACTGATACATTTACTTTCCACCATCTTTCACTATATCCCTTATACAAAGGGATTTTGTGATTACACAAAACAATTGGAAGATTGAAATTATCTGATGACTATAACCTATGGAGCTCATTAAAATCTGAAATAAAAATGGATACTTTTGACTCTTAGCATTTTGGTATCAGGTTTATTAATGTTTAAGCACTGTGTGTTATCTCATTTAATTTCACAAAAATGTCAGGAGAAATGCACTGTTTTCTTCATTTTATAAATAATAAAAATGAAGCAGAGAAAAAGTTTAAGAAAATTGCCCAAGATTTCACAGTTAATAAAACAGCAGGACTAGTATCTAAATTTAAGCAGTTTAACTCCATTAGCTGTGCATTTTAACGGTACACAATACTGACTACCAGACTCATCTTAACATTATTATAACTAGATTTGTGGAACAAACAGGCAATGAACTGATACATATTTCTTAAATGATATGTCATTTGTGTTTTTTCCATGCATCTTATATTGTCAGATAATAACATAAATGTTTATTCATGTTTGAAAAGTTGCTGGATGAATAAATCCTGAAATAAAGACTACCATAGAAAGGGCACACTGTATGCTTGTGAACTTAGACCCCAAATGAACATCGAGGGCAAACTTAGTGAAAGCATTGGACTTTAAACTAAGGAAAGAAGTTCTTTAAATATACAGGATAAAAGTTCAATTTACTAATAAGGAAAAGAAAATTGGATTTCTATTAGGGTTCTCAACAAAAATATTTTTAAGGAAAGAAAAATGTAAGTCAACATTTTATATCCAGCTAATCTGTCCTTCAAGTATAAAGACTATAGACAGTTATTAACATATAAAATCTTAAGAATGTTGATCCCAAGAGACTTACCTATGAAATAAAATAAAAAATAAGCTGTAGACAGCTATAGAATAATTTCAGAAGAGTCAACCTAAGATTTGCAGTTTAACACTAACTATATTTAGCTATAATACCACTATTAGAAGGTGTAGATTATTGTGACAAAATAATATTAAGAAACACAGGGTCTGAACATATAGAAATAATGTAATTAATAAAAATGGGACGAAAAGGAAAAAATAAAATCCATAGGCAATAAAGCATGCTGACAGACTTACAGGTATCATCTGTGAGTAGAAGTTGTCACTTGTAACTAACAAACAAGTAGAATAAATTAAGTACAGTTAATATCATATATATTAGAGCAAAAAAATATATTAATAATATAAAATTGGAAGGTAGAAGACAGGAAGGAGTAAAGAGACAAATTCCTTTATTGCTTGTGGTGGAACTAAGAAAGATTTCAAAGAGGAGATATTAATAGAAGCATACCACTATAAAGAAATGTAAGTCTTCCTAAGTTCCAGAAACAAAACAAAAACAATAAAATAATCATGTAGTGAAAAATTCAGTATATATAACAGAAAAACATGAAACAACTGACACCAAATACAAATATACCATTTATGTTAATAAGCAGAAAAGATGAAATAAAGATTACTTACTGATGAAACTAAGATTTTTCATATTGGTTATAACCCAGAGTTGGATTTTTATGTTTACAAGAGGACCACATAAACCAAATTTATTCACAAAGCAAATATGAAAAGAATTAGGAAAAAAAATATACCACACAAATGCAAATAACATATTCTGATAAAATGCAGTCTTAATGTCAAACAAGATAATATTCAGGACCAAAATTGCTAACTGCAACAATGAAGAACGCTTCATAATGCTATTAAGATCTCCATAGCAAATTTAAAGTAATAACTTTAATAAAGCAAAAACTACAAAAAATAAAAGAAGTAACAGAGATGTACACTAATCACTAATAAGAGATTTTAACACAGTTCTCAGATCTAGATAGATTAAGAGGACAAAAATGCTATTAAGGATATAGAACACCTAAGAAAGACACACAATATGTAAGCCTAATAAATAGATTGAATTGTTTCTTATGGAAAAATGTATCTTTTTCCAAGCACACATGTAATTATATAATTATGAAAAACTACCCAATATTAGCTCAAAAAAGACCTTAAAATTTTCAAGAAAATAGAAATGCAAATAAGATACTCTAATCATAATTAATGAAATTGGAAATAATTAGTCAAAAAAAGAAGGGACGGCAACTCTTTTCAGAAACTACAATTAAATATCTGTGCATTAAGTCTATTGTGGAGAGGCCAGTTTTCCCCTGAGGTCTGACAGATGGTGACATAGAAAGGTCATGAATTCACCTCCTCCCACAACTACATATGGAACCATTTCCTCTTAAAAAAAATTAAAGACTGGCTAAGTAATGACTACACGTTGGGTAAAGAAGAAAAAGTGGGTAGGAGAGGCTGGGAAACAATCTCAGTAGTGGTGACTCACAACTGGAAGGGAACTCAAACCCCAGAGCTTCTCCCTAAGGAGCAAAGGTTTCAAACCCCACATCAGCACCCCCAGCTTTTAAGACGTGAGCCTGAGAGATGAACTCCCAAATATCTAATTTTGAAAACCAACAGGGCTGTCATCCCAAGACCTATAGGATGGTAGTGATCTAAGAAATGCCTCTTAAAGGACCTGTGTGCTTGGACTCACCCTCTCAGGGACCGCTCACCTGCTTATATTAAAATCTCAGCCATAGGGGCAGACACTTTTCTTTTCTTCTTCTTTTTTTTTTTTTTTTTAGAGAGAAAGAGTGGGTAGAGGGGCAGAGGGAGAGGGAGAGAGAACATCTTAAGCAGGCTCCACACTCAGTGTGGAGCCCAAGCATTGGGCTGGATCTTATGATCCTAAGATCATGACCTGAGCTGAAATCGAGTCCAGTTCTTAACCAGCTAAGCCACCCAGGCTCCACAGCCACATATTTTAACACACACAGACAGACACACACACATAAACACACACACACCCCTAGGAACCTGCAGGAACCCTCTCCAGGGATGGAGACTGGTGGACACTTGTCTTTGCACTCTCCCTTTGATGTGTTCCAAAGTACCAGTGTCTCTCAGAAGGAACATTTACACATATCTGATGCCCCAATTTTTGCAGCTGCCGCCCAGGGGATGCCTCTTGATTGCCTGGCTCTAGAGGGAAGGGGAGCTTGCAAATTATTACAAGAGACTGTAATAATCAGTGACACCCGGGAGCTCATACCCCTGTCTAGTGCCATGATTTTTTTTGAATGATGCCATGGCACACCTCTACATTGCCTGGTTCTAGTGGCCAGTGGGGTTAACTTCTGCTCATGGGTCCCACAGGACCATAATCAGAGGGGACTGGCTTTAGGGTTTTTTACAATCAGTGACACTTAACATGTGGAACTTTATAAAAACAGTGGGTTCTGCTCTAAGAGAGCTGGGAAGGAGATAGGAAACTGAGTCCCCACACTTAAAGAGATAGCATAACAAACAGCTCCATGGAGGTACAGCATAGAAGCAGTAGTTTGAAAAATGTCTGGCATATATGGGAAGGAGATTTATTTAATAATCTCAGAGTGTGTGAATTTTGGAAGACATCAGGAACAAAAGAGTAGGAGGGTGCCATTTTCATTCCCTACTGCCCACCTAGATACACAGATATCTGTGAAAACCAGTTCAGTGCCAACGTTCTCCACCTAGCTTGCTAGTAGTATGACCTGTCCCCTTGTTCTATTGACATGCCCCCTACAGCCAAGCCTTGGTTCCAGGTCCTCTCCCACAGCAGACCTGCACAAACCTTTCTAAAACCATGTGCCCCACCCCCACGTTCTCCTGCAGAGCTTCCTGCTCCAATACAATCTTGACCAGAACCCATCCAAAGTGGTGCTGCAAGCATGACAGTATGCAAGCAGCCCAGATAGTGTCCAGCACCACTCCAAAGTGACTCCTGCCTTGGGGAGAGGGGAAAATAATCACACACACCAGTCCAAGTGCAGCCCCAGCAGTGGGCTGGGGGCAGACATTTGATCTGACTGCAGATCCTACCCACCAATAAAAACTTCCCAGGAGACAACACAGGGGAAGTGCCCTGCAGTTCTATGCTATTGCAGCTCTGGCAAAAGTCTGGTCTCACTGAAGTCAAGCCTAAGGCATCCCCAGACTCGTCCACTAACAACGTAGGGGTCAAATCCTGCCCACAGTAGGCAAAGAAAGTCATTGCAGGTGACTGGACTGAAGGCAAGGGTGGCTTCACAATAGGGTACATGCAACACATATAAAAGATACCACTGAAGCGCCAGGTTTTGGTTAATAGGAGACATTGCTTTGCAGGGCCCTATAGGACCTCTTCTTCATAAAGTCACTATTTTTAAGAGCAGGAGATGAAGCTGACTTTCTTAATACATAGAAACAGACTCAGAGAGTTAGATAAAATGAGCGGACAGCGGAAAATATCCCAAATGAAAAAACAGGACAAAATCACATCAAGAGACCTAAATGAAATGGAGATAAGTAATATGCCTGAGAGAATTTAAAGTAATGGTCATTAAGAGAGACAGGAAGATGGTGATGGAGTTGCAAAACCCAAGGCTCACCTCATCCCACAAATACAACCAGATAACTATCAAATCATCTCAAATACCCCAGAAGTCAACCTGAATGAAGACTGGAAGAACAAACTCCACAACTAAAGGGAGAGAAGAGGCCACATCAAAGAAGGTAGGAAGTATGGAGATGTGGTTTAGGGGAGAAACAGATCCTGGCTGCCGTGGAGGGGAGGGAGCCATGGTTGCAGAGAAGGGTGAGAGAGAGGAACACATAGGGGAATGCACAAGGAAAATGTTTCCTCATAGCCATTGGCTTGGAAAATGAGAGGGGCTGAATTTTGTGAGTTCTTGCAACTAGCAGGTTTTAAGCCTGGAGTTTTAAAGGTCAGCAGGCTTGGCTGGGATAGAGCCTGGAAGGCACTGTGCTGCTCTTGAGAGAAGGCAGGCAAACAACCCAGGGGCAGACAGTGTGGAAACAGTGATCTGAAGAGCACCTGGGGCACAAAGTGGGGAGATTATTTGCTCTTCTTGGAACATGTCCCTGAGAGGCAGCATTCACAGAGAGACTTCTCTAGGAACAAAAAAGCTTGCCAGTGCCACTTCCCCATTTCATTCCCCTGCTCCTCAGCATTAATACAGAGCCACCTGCAGGAAGCAGTACAGCATGGACACTGGCTGCCTAACTTGCTTACCCTAAGCCCTACACCCTGCTCTCCAGTGGAACTGCCCTTCTCAGTCACAGTGTGGTGGGCCCCTCCCCCAGAAGACGAGCACAAGCCCCTGCCCAACCATGTCTCCTGACCTGAAAGTTTTGCAGGGCCTCAGTTTCAGTGGAGTTGGTGTCAGGTCTCATTTCACAAGCAGACCAGAGCACACCCTAGTTAAAACTCATTACATTCGGGTGAGTGACCAAACACTGCCCGCAATAACCATGACGAACTTCTGCAGATAACTGGCCTGAAGAATAGAGCAGCCAAAACACAATAGCAGAGTATACATGTAATACACACTGGGGACACTCCCTGAAGTGCCAGGTCCTGAGCACCACATCACCTCTTCTTCATAAGGTCATTACTTTCAGGAACAGAAGACATAACTTGCTTTTCTAACACAGAGAAGCAGGCAGAGACTTAGACAAAATGAGAGACAGAGGAATTTACCCCAGATGAAAGAACAAGATAAGGCCACAACCAGAGATCTAAGCAAATCAGATATAAGTAACATGCCTGATGGAGAATTTAAAGCAATTGTCATAAGGATACTCATTGGACTTGAGAAAAGAATAGAAGACATCAGTGAGACACTTAACAGAGAGACAGAAGAGTTTAAAAAAGAATCTGGAATGAAGATTGTGCTTTCCTATCTTGCAAGGCTAGAATGGTAAGGCCTCCCTGCAAGACTCAATTTCAGGACCACCAATCCTTCACCATCTGAACCAGGAGGGTGTCAAGTGGACACCTGCAGGGGTTAGACATGCTCGGGGCTAACTAAGAGGCCTCCCAGATGCTTAATTTCCCTCACTTAGGTTTATGGTGGGGCATGAAGAGGATGGCAGGTGAAAAAGCTGAGAAGTCAGATATTAAGGAGAAGAAACCTGAAGCCAAGAAGACTGATGCTTGTGGAAAGGTTAAGAAGGGTAACCTCAAGGCTAAAACACCAAAGAAGAGGAAGACCACTGCATCAGAAACCCTGTCCTAGACAGAGGAATTAGCAGATATTCCTGATCAGCTATGTATTTCAGAAAGGCCAGGTACAAGAGGGAGTATTCAGCAGCTAAATCCAGGGTTGAAAAGAAAAAGGAGAAAGTTCTTGCTACTGTCACAAAACCAGTTGGTGGTGACAAGAAGGTGGTACAAGAGTGGTTAAACTTCACACAATGCCTAGGTATTATCCTACTGAAGATGTGCCTTGAAAGCTGTTGAGCCATGGCAAAAAAACTTTTCAGCCAGCATGTGAGCAAACTGTGAGCTACATCACTCCTGGGACCATTTTGATCATCCTCACTGGGTGCCACAGAGGCAAGAGTGGGGTTTTCCTGAAACAACTAAGTAGAGGCTTGCTACTTGTGATGGGCCCTCAACTGAGTTCCTCTGCATAGAACACACCAGAAATTTGTCATTACCACCTCCATCAAAATTGATATCAGCAGTGTGAAAATCTCCAAACATCTCACTGATATTTACTTCAAGAAGAAGCTGGATAAATCTAGACACCAGGAAGGTGAGATTTCAACACAGAGAAATATGAGATTACAGAGCAGTGCAAGGTTGATCAGAAAGCTATGGACTGGGCGCCTGGGTGGCTCAGTTGGTTAAGTGACTGCCTTTGGCTCAGGTCATGAGCTCTCTCTCATTCTCTCTCTCTCAAATAAATAAATAAAATCTTTAAAAAAAAAAAAAAAAGAAAGCTATGGACTTACAAATGGTGCCCAAAATCAAAGCTGTTCCTCAGCTTCAGGGCTACCACTGCTCTATGTTTTCTCTCACAAATGGAATTTATCCTCACAAATTGGTGTTCTGAATTTCTTACAGAGAACTTAATTAAATAACTGATCTATTTAAAAAAAAAAAAAGGGAGAGAGATAAAGAATGCAATAAATGAGGTTAGAAACATGCTCAATGCAATGAACAGCAGGCTGGAAGAAGCAGAGGAACAAATTAATCAACTAGAAGACAAATGGAGAGCAATGAAGCTGAACCAAAGAGAGGAAGAATTATGCTAAATGAGAAGAGACTTAGGGAACTCAGTGACTCCATCAAATGTAATAACATTCATACCATAAGAGTCCCAGAAGAAGAGAGAGAAAAGGGGGGGTAGAAGATTTATTTGAAGAAATAATAGCTGAAAACTTCCCTAATCTGGGGAAGGAAACAGACATCCAAATCCAGAAGGCACAGAGAACTTCCATCAAAATCAACAAAAGCAGGCCCACACCAAGACATATTGCAATTAAATTTACAAAATATAGTGATAAAGAAAAAATCTTAAAAGAAGCAAGACAAAAGAAGTCATTAACTTATAAAGGAAAATCCATAAGATTAGTAGGAGATTTTTCAGCAGAAATTTGTTAAGCCAGAAGAGAGGGGCATGATATATTCAAAATGCTGAATGGGAAAATGTGCAGCCAAGAATACTCTATGCTACAAGACTATCATTCAGAATAGAAGGAGAGACAGTTTCCCAGACAAACAAAAACTAAGGGAGTTCATGACCACTAAACCAGCCCTGCAAGAAACCAAAAGTGATGGTATAAAGGTGGAGAACACAAAAGCAGTAAAAATGAATATTTCTGTAAAATATCAGTGAAAAAACTCACAAAAAAAGGAATAAAATAAAATAACATATACCCAAAACATGGAGAAGAGAGGAGAAAAGAATGGGCTCACATTTAAATGACCATCAACTTAATATAGACTGTTATATGCATAAGAGGTTATATACAAACTTAATGGTAACCATATATCAAAAGCACTAATAAACATGCAAAGAATGAAGAGAAAGAAATCCAAATATTTCACTAAAGAAAATCAGCAAAACATGAGAGAAAAACAAGATCAGAAGAAACCTCCAGAAACTATAAAAAGTAATAAAAGGCAATAAATATATACCTATCAATAATTACTTTGAATGTTAAGGCACTAAATGCTCCAATCAAAAGACAAAGGTTATCAGAATGGATTAAAAAAAAACAAAACCCTTCTATATGCTGCCTACAATAGACTCATTTTAGACCTAAAGACACCTGTAGATTCAAAATGAGGGGATAGAGAAACATTTATTATGCAAATGGTTTTCAAAAGAAAGCTGAAGTAGCAATACTTATATAGGACAAATCAGACGTTGAAACAAAGACTGTAACATGAGACGAAGAAGGGAACTATATAATAATAAAGAGGACAATCCAACAAGAAGATATAACAATTGTAAATATTTATGGACCCAACATGGGAGCACCCAAATACATAAAACAATTAATACCAAACATAAAGGAACTAATTGATAATAATACAATGATAGTAGGGAACTTTAACAGCCCGCTAACATCAATGGACAAATCATCTAAACAGAAAATCACCAAAGAAAAAATGACTTTGAATGACACACTGAACCAGATAGACTGAATAGACATATTCAGGGTATTCCAAATTAAAACAGCACAAGTGCACATGGAATATTCTCCAGAAAATGGATCACATGTTAGGCCACAAAATAGGCCTCAACAAATTCAAGAAAATTCAAATCATACTGTGCACCATTTCTGACTACAACACTATGAAATTAGAAATCAACCACAAGAAAAAATCTGGAAAGAGCACAAGTATATGAAAGTTAAAGAACACCCCACTAAATAGTGAATGGATCAGTCAGGAAATCAAAGAAGAAATTTAAAAATACATGGAAACAAATGAAAATGAAAACACAAGGGTTCAAAACCTTTGGGATGCAGCAAAAGTGGTCATAAGAGAGAAGTATATAGTAATACAGGGCTACCTCAAAAAAGGAAGAACATTCTCCAATAAACAACCTGACCTTACATCTAAAGGAGCTAGAAAAAGAACAACAAACAAAATGTAAAACCACCAGAGGGAAGGAAATAATAAAGATTGGAAGAGAAATAAATGATAGATAGAGAAACTAAAAAAAAAAAAAGTAGAACAGATCAATGAAACTAGGAGATGGTTCTTTGAAAAAATTAATAAAATTGATAAACTTCTAGACAGATTTATCAAAAAGAAAAGAGAAAAGACCCAAATGAAAAAAAAATCACAAATGAGAGAGGAGAAAGAACAATCAACACCACACAAATACAAAGGATTATAGGAAAATAGTATAAAAAGCTATATGCCAACAAATTGGACAACCTAGAAGAAATGGATTAATTCCTAGAAATAGATAAACTACCAAAACTGAAACAGGAAGAAATAGAAAATTTGAACAGACCAACAACCAGCAAAGAAGTTGAATCAATAATCAAAAAACTCTCAACAAACAAAAGTCCAAAACCAGACAGCTACACAGGTGAATTCTACCAAACATTTAAGAAGAGATAATACCTATTCTTCTCAAACTATTCCAAAAAATAGAAGAGGAAGGAAAGATTCCAAATTTATTCTATGCAGCCACCATTACCCTGATACCAAAACCAGATAAAGACACCACAAAAAAAAAAAAAAAAAAGAACTACACATAAATATCTCAGATGAACATAGATGCAAAAATCCTCAACAAAATAGTAGCAAATCGAATCCAACAATTCATTAAAAAAGTCATTCACCACGATCAAATGGGATTCATTCCTGGGTTGTGAGAGTGGGTCAATATGCACAAATCAATCAACTGATAAACCACATTAATAAAAGAAAGGATAAAAACCATATGTTTATTTCAATAAATACAGAAAAAACATTTGACAAAGTACAATATCCATTCATAATAAAAAAAAACCCTGAACAAAGTAGGTTTAGAGGGACTATACCTCAACATAATAAAAGCTGTATATGAAAAACCCACAGCTGACATTATCCTAAATGGAGAAAAACTGAGAGCTTTACACTACTGTCAGGAACAAGACAGGGATGTCCATTCTCACCACTTTTATTCAACACAGTATTGGAAGTCCTAGCCACGGCAATCAGACAACAAAAAGAAATCAAATGCATCTAAATCAGCAAGGAAGAAGTAACATTTTCACTATTTGAAGATGAAATGATACTGTACATGGAAAACCTAAAAGATTCCACCAAAAAACTGTTAGAACTGATAAACATATTCAGTAAAGTCGCAAAATACAAAATCAATGTACAGAAATCTATTGCATTTCTATACTCCAATAATGAAGCAGCAAAAAGAGAAATTAAGGAATCAATACCATTTACAATTACACTAAAAATAATAAAATGTCTAGGAATAAACTTAACCAAAGATATAAAAGACCTGTACTCTGAAAACTATAAAATACTTATGAAAGAAATTAAAGAAGACACAAATAAATGGAAAGACATTCTATGCTCATGGATTGAAAGAATAATTATTGTTAAAATGTCTATACTGCCTAAAGCAACCTAGACATTTAATGCAATCCCTATCAAAATACCAACAGCATTTTTAACAGAACTAGAACAAACAATCCTAAAATTTGTATGGAACCACAAGAATAGCCAAGCTATCTTGAAAAAGAAAAAGAAAACTGGCAATATCATAATTCTAAACTTCAAGTTATACTACAAAGCTGTAGTGATCAAAACAGTATGGTACTTCCATAAAAGTACACACATAGATCAGGGGGGCGGAGCAAGCTGGCGGAGGAGTAGGAGACCTGGATTTCGTCTCCTCTCAGGAATTCAGCTGGATAGGGATCAAACCATTCTGAACACCTACAAACCCAACAGGAGATCGAAGAAAGGAATAGCAACAACTCTCTGAACAGAAAAGCGACCACTTTCTGGAAGGTAGGACGTGCGGAGAAGTGAATCCTAGGCGATATTTGGGAGGATAGACGGCGGGGGAGGGGCCTCCATCAGCCACTTCTGGCAAGTGATAGAGTCGTGGAGCACAAAATTGGAACTTTTAAAAGTCTGCTCCGCTGAGGGACGTCACTCCGGTGGCTAAGCGGGGGATGGAACCCTCCGGGACAGTGTGGTCTCAGGACCCTCGGGGTCACAGAAAGACCAGGGGTGCCTGAGTGCGGCAGAGCTCCCAGGTATTGGAGGAGGGAAGCCGGCTGCAGAGACAGAGCTGAGGAGCGGGCTCTCAGCTTGGGGTTGCCATAAACTGTGATCCGCGGCACAGTCGGACCACTACTCCTCCAGCACGGACCCAACAAGCAGCAGATCTGGGGAGACTCACCTTCCTCCCCCGGGAGGAGCGGCGTGGGAGCATACTGTGGGGATCTGCTGGGTTTGGAGACTCCGCGCCAAGTCAGGTGCCAGAGATAGAAACGCGTGGTCACAGGCCGGGTGAACACGGAGTGCGGCCAGAGACCGGGGAGCCGGGAGTGACTGGCTGCTTTTCTCTGGGGGTTCACTGAGGAGTGGGGCACCGAGTTCTCGGCTCCTCCGGGGCGGAGATTGGGAGGCCACCATTTACACTCTCCGCCTCCAAAGCTGTACGGAAAGCTCACAGGGAACAAAAGCTCTGGAGAGCAACCCGAGCAGATTACTTAACCCGGACAGGGCAAGGGCAGGGCAATTCCGCCTCCGGGAAAGACATTTGGAAACCACGGCAACAGGCCCCTCCCCCAGAAGATCAGCGAGAATAGCCAGTCAAGACCAAGTTTACCGATCAATGAGAACGGCAGAACTCCAGCCCTAGGGGAATACTACACATAGAATTCATGGCTTTTTTACCATGATTCTTTAGTTTTTCAAAGTTAATTTTTTTTAACTGTCTTTTTTTCTATTTTTTTGAATTTTTCTTTTTCCCTTTTTCAACCAACATCTTATCAATCCCTTTTTTAAAAAAACATTTTTATTTTTCATTTTTAGAGTCATATTCTATCCCTTCATAGTAGTTACCCGTATTTTTGGCATATATATATAAGTTGTTTTCTCTTTAAAATTTTGAGATAGTTTCTTCTAACAGATCAAAATATACCCTAAATCTCTAGTATATGGTTTTCCTGTACTCCCCTGCCTGATCACATTCTCTCCCTTTTTTTTTTCTTTTTTTTAAATCCTCTTCTTTCTTTTTTCAAACAACTTCTTACCAATTCTTTTTATAAAATTTTTTATAATTTCCATCTTTACAGTCATATTCCATCCCTTCATCATATCAACCCTTATTTTTGTACATATATAAGTTTATCTTTCTTTAAAATTTTGGGAGGCACTTTCTTCTAACAGACCAAAATACACCCCAAATCTAGTGTGTGGCACTGATCTATATACCAGCCTGATCATATTTGATCACATTCTGGGTTTTTTTTTGTTGTTTTCTTTTGTTCTGTTTTTGTTTGTTTTTATCTTTATCTTTTTCTTTTTCTTTTTTCTCTCTTTCCCTTTCTTTTCCCACTGCTTCAGGTCTTTTCTGATTTGTTTAGAGTATATTTTCTGGGGACATTGTTACTCTGCTAGCATTTTGTTCTCTCATTAATCTATTCTCCTCTGGACAAAATGACAAGACGGAAAAAATCACCTCAACAAAAAGAACAAGAGGTAGTACCGACTGCCAGGGACCTTATCAATATGAACATTAGTATGATGTCAGATCTAGAGTTCAGAATCATCACTTTAAAGATACTAGCTGAGCTTGAGAAAAGCATGGAAGTTATTAGAGAAACCCTTTCTGGAGAAGTAAAAGAACTAAAATCTAACCAAGTTGAAATCAAAAAGGCTATTAATGAGGTGCAATCAAATATGGGGGCACTAACTGCTAGGATAAATGAGGCAGAAGAGAGAATCAGTGATATAGAAGACCAAATGATGGAAAATGAAGAAGCTGAGAAAAAGAGAGATAAACAACTACTGGATCACAAGGGCAAATTCGAGAGATAAGCGATACCATAAAATGAAACAACATTAGAATAATTGGGATCCCAGAAAGAAGAAAGAGAGAGAGGGGCAGAAGATATAATGGAGCAAAATTATAGCAGAGAACTTCCCTAATTTGGGGAAGGAAACAGGCATCAAAATCCAGGAAGCACAGAGAACCCCTCTCAAAATCAATAAAAATAGGTCAACTCACCGACATCTAATAGTAAAACTTATGAGTCTCAGACACAAAGAGAAAATCCTGAAAGCAGCTCAGGAGAAGAGATATGTAACCTACAATGGTAGAAACATTAGATTGGCAACAGACCTATCCACAAAGGCCTGGGAGGCCAGAAAGGACTGGCAGGATATATTCAGAGCACTAAACGAGAAAAATATGCAGCCAAGAATACTGTATCCAGCTAGGCTGTCATTGAAAATTGAAGGAGAGATAAAAAGCTTCCAGGACAAACAAAAACTAAAGGAATTTGCAAACACAAAACCAGCCCTACAGGAAATCTTGAAAGGGGTCCTCTAAGCAAAGAGAGAGCCTAAAAGCAACAGAAAGGAACACAGACAATATACAGTAACAGTCACCTTACAGGCAATACAATGGCACTAAATTCCTATCTTTCAATAGTTACCCTGAATGTAAATGGGCTAAATGCCCTAATCAAAAGACACAGGCTATCAGATTGGATTAAAAAACAAGACCCATCGATATGCTATCTACAAGAGACTCATTTTAGACCCAAAGACACCCCCAGATTGAAAGTGAGGAGGTGGAAAACCATTTACCATGCTAATGGACACCAAAAGAAAGCTGGGGTGGCAATCCTTACATCAGACAAATTAGTTTTTAAACCAAAGACTGTAATAAGAGATGAGGAAGGACACTATATCCTACTTAGAGGGTCTATCCAACAAGAAGATCTAACAATTATAAATATCTATGCCCCTAACATGGGAGCAGCCAATTATATAAGGCAATTAATAACAAAAGCAAAGAAACACATCGACAACAATACAATAATAGTGGGGGACTTTAACACCCCCCTCACTGAAAGAGACAGATCGTCTAAGCAAAAGATCAACAAGGAAATAAAGACTTCAAATGACACACTGGACCAAATGGACTTCACAGACATATTCAGAACATCCCATCCCAAAGCAACGGAACACACATTCTTCTCTAGTGCCCATGGAACATTCTCCAGAATAGATCACATCTTAGGTCACGAATCAGGTCTCAACCGGTACCAAAAGATTGGGATCATTCCCTGCCTATTTTCAAACCACAATGCTTTGAAACTAGAACTCAATCACAAGAGGAAAGTCGGAAAGAACTCAAATACATGGAGGCTAAAGAGCATCCTACTGAAGAATGAATGGGTCAACCAGGAAATTAAAGAAGAATTTAAAAAATTCATGGAAACCAATGAAAATGAAAACACAACTATTCAAAATCTTTGGGATGCAGCAAAGGCAGTCCTAAGAGGAAAGTATATAGCAATACAAGCCTTTCTCAAGAAACAAGTAAGGTCTCAAGTACACAACCTAACCCTACACCTAAAGGAGCTGGAGAAAGAACAGCAACAAAAGCCTAAACCCAGCAGGAGAAGAGAAATAATAAAGATCAGAGCAGAAATCAATGAAATAGAAACTAAAAGAACAATAGAACAGATCAACGAAACTAGGAGCTGGTTCTTTGAAAGAATTAACAAGATTGATAAACCCCTGGCCAGACTTATCAAAAAGAAAAGAGAAATGACCCAAATCAATAAAATCATGAATGAAAGAGGAGAGGTCACAACCAACACCAAAGAAATACAAACAATTATAAGAACATATTATGAGCAACTCTATGCCAGCAAATTAGATAACCTGGAAGAAATGAAGGCATTCCTAGAGATGTATCAACTACCAAAACTGAACCAGGAAGAAATAGAAAATCTGAACAGACCTATAACCACTAAGGAAATTGAAGTAGTCATCAAAAATCTCCCAACAAACAAGAGCCCAGGGCCAGATGGCTTCCCAGGGGAATTCTATCAAACATTTCAAGAAGAATTAATACCTATTCTTCTGAAACTATTCCAAAAAATAGAAATGGAAGGAAAACCTCCAAACTCATTTTATGAGGCCAGCGTTACCTTGATCCCAAAACCAGACAAAGACCCCATCAAAAAGGAGAATTACAGACCAATATCCCTGATGAACATGGATGCAAAAATTCTCACCAAAATACTAGCCAATAGGATCCAACAGTACATTAAAAGGATTATTCACCACGACCAAGTGGGATTTATCCCTGGGCTGCAAGGTTGGTTCAACATCCACAAATCAATCAATGTGATACAATACATTAACAAAAGAAACAACAAGAATCATATGATCCTCTCAATAGATGCAGAAAAAGCATTTGACAGAGTACAGCATCATTTCTTGATCAAAACTCTTCAAAGTATAGGGATAGAGGGTGCATACCTCAATATCATAAAAGCCATCTATGAAAAACCCACAGTGAATATCATTCTCAATGGGGAAAAACTGAGAGCTTTTCCCCTAAGGTCAGGAACATGGCAGGGATGTCCACTATCACCACTGCTATTCAACATAGTATTGGAAGTTCTAGCCACAGCAATCAGACAACGAAAAGAAATAAAAGGCATCCTAATTGGCAAAGAAGAAGTCAAACTCTCACTCTTTGCAGATGATATGATACTTTATGTGGGAAACCCACAATACTCCACCCCAAAACTGCTAGAACTCATACAGGAATTCAGTAAAGTGGCAGGATATAAAATCAATGCACAGAAGTCAGTGGCATTCCTATACACCAACAAGACAGAAGAAAGAGAAATTAAGGAGTCAATCCCATTTACAATTGCACCCAAAACCATAAGATACCTAGGAATAAATCTAACCAAAAGACAAAGGATCTGTACTCAGAAAACTATAAAATACTCATGAAAGAAATTGAGGAAGACACAAAGAAATGGAAAAACGTTCCATGCTCATGGATTGGAAGAACAAATATTGTGAAGATGTCAATGCTACCTAGAGCCATCTACACATTCAATGCAATCCCCATCAAAATACCATCCACTTTTCTCAAAGAAATGGAAAAAATTATCCTAAAATTCGTATGGAACCAGAAAAGACCCCGCATAGCCAGAGGAATGTTGAAAAAGAAAAGCAGAGCTGGCGGCATCACAATTCCAGACTTCAAGCTCTATTACAAAGCTGTCATCATCAAGACAGTATGGTACTGGCACAAAAACAGGCACATAGATCAATGGAACAGAATAGAGAGCCCAGAAATGGACCCTCAACTCTATGGTCAACTAATCTTTGACAAAGCAGGAAAGAATGTCCAATGGAAAAAAGACAGTCTCTTCAACAAATGGTGTTGGGAAAATTGGACAGCCACATGCAGAAGAATGAAACTGGACCATTTCCTTACACCACACACAAAAATAGACTCCAAATGGTTGAAAGACCTCAATGTGAGACAGGAGTCCATCAAAATCCTAAAGGAGAGCACAGGCAGCAAGCTCTTTGACCTCAGCCGAAGCAACTTCTTCCTAGAAATATCGCCAAAGGCAAGGGAAGCAAGGGCAAAAATGAACTATTGGGACTTCATCAAAATAAAAAGCTTTTGCAAAGCAAAGGAAACAGTCAACAAAACTAAAAGACAACCGACAGAATGGGAGAAGATATTTGCAAATGACATATCAGATAAAGGGCTAGTATCCAAAATCTATAAAGAACTCATCAAACTCAACACCCAAAGAACAAAGAATCCAATCAAGAAATGGGCAGAAGACATGAACAGACATTTTTCCAAAGAAGACATCCAAATGGCCAACAGACACATGAAAAAGTGCTCAATATCACTTGGCAACAGGGAAATCCAAATAAAAACCTCAATGAGATACCACCTCACACCAGTCAGAATGGCTAAAATTAAGAAGTCAGGGAACAACAGATGTTGGCGGGGATGTGGAGAAAGGGGAACCCTCCTACACTGTTGGTGGGAATGCAAGCTGGTGCAGCCACTCTGGAAAACAGTATGGAGGTTCCTCAAAAAGTTGAAAATACAGCTACCCTATGACCCAGCAATTGCACTACTGGGTATTTACCCCAAAGATACAAAAGTAGGGATCCGAAAGGATACATGCACCCCAATGTTTATAGCAGCAATGTCCACAATACCAAACTGTGGAAAGAGCCAAGATGTCCATCGACAGATGAATGGATAAAGAAGATGTGGTATATATATACAATGGAATATTATGCAGCCATCAAAAGGAATGAGATCTTGCCTTTTGCAACGACGTGGATGGAACTGGAGGGTATTATGTTGAGCGAAATAAGTCAAACAGAGAAAGACATGTATCATATGACCTCACTGATATGAGGAATTCTTAATCGCAGGAAACAAACTGAGGGTTGCTGGAGTGACGGTTGGGGTGGGAAGGATGTGGTGACTGGGTAATAGACACTGGAGAGGGTATGTGCTCTGGTAAGCACTGTGAATTGTGCAAGACTGTTGAATCTCAGATCTGTACCTCTGAAACAAATAATGCAATATATGTTAAGAAAAAAAAAGAAGAAGAAGGTAGCAGGAGGGGAAGAATGAAGGGGGGGAAATCGGAGGGGTAGACGAACCATGAGAGATGATGGACTCTGAAAAACAAACAGGGTTCTAGAGGGGAGGGGGATGGGAGGATGGGTTAGTCTGGTGGTGGGTATTGAGGAGGGCACATTCTGCATGGAGCACTGGGTGTTATGCACAAACAATGAATCATGGAACACTACATCTAAAACTAATGATGTAATGTATGGGGATTAACATAAGAATAAAAAAATTAAAAAAAAAAGTACACACATAGGTCAATGGAACAGAATAGAAAATCCAGAAATAAACCCACAATTATACAATCAATTAATCTTTGACAAAGGTGGCAAAAATATGCAATGGGAAATTGCAATCTCTTCAAAAACTGGTGCTGGGAAAACTGGACAGCTACATGCAGAAGAATGAAACTGGAACACATTCTCACCCCATACACAAAAATAAACTCAAAATGGATTAAAAACCTAAATGTGAGACCTGAAACTATAAAATCCTAGAAGAGACCACGGGCAGTGATTTCTTTGGCATTGGCCATGGCAACATTTTTCTAGATATGTCTCCTGAGACAAAGGAAACAAAAGGAAAAATCAACTAGTGGGACCACATCAAAATAAAAAGATTCTACACAGCAAATGAAATAATCAACAGAACTAAAAGGAAACCTACTGAATGTGAGAAGATATTTGCCAATGACATATCTGATAAAGGGTTAGCATTCAAAATAGACAAGTACTTATATAACTCAACACAAAACCTACAAATAACCCAATTATAAATGGGCAGAAGACATGAACAGACATTTCTCCAAAGAAAATGTGCAGATGGAGAACAGACACATGAAAAGATGCTCAACATCACTCATAATCAGGGACATGTAATTCAAAGCTACAATAAAATATCACCTCACACATGTCAGAATGGCTAAAATCAAAAACACAAGAAATATTGGTAAGGATATGGAGGTAAAGGAACCCTCATGCACTGTTGGTGGCAAACTGGTGCAGTCACTGTGGAAAACAGTATAAAGGCACCTCAAAAAAATTAAAAACAGAATTACCATATGATCCAATAATCACACTATTGGGTATTTACCCAAAGAATATGAAACACTAATTCAAAAAGATATATGCACCCCTATGTTTATTGCAGCATTATTTAAAATAGCCAAAATATCGGAGCAACCAAAGTGTCCATCCATAGATGAATGATAAAGATGATGTGGTGTATATATGCAATGGAATATTACTTAGCCATAAAAAAGAATGAAATTTTGCTATTTGCAACAATGCGGATGAATATAGAGGGTATAATGCTAAGTGAAATAAGTTGGTAAGAGAAAGACAAATACCATATGATTTTTTTTAAGATTTTATTTTATTTTATTTTTAGAGACACAGAGAGAGAGAGTGAGTACAAGCGGGGAGGGGCAGAGGGAGAAGGGGAGAGAGAGAGAATCCTCAGCAAGCTCCATGCTCAGCATGGAGCCCAATGCGGGGCTCAATCTCACAACCCTGAGATCATTACCTGAGCTAAAATCAAGAGTCACATGCTTAACTGACTGAACCACTCAGGTATCCTGATTTCACTCACATGTGGAATTTAAGAAACCAAACAAATGAAGAAAGAAAAAAGAGACAAACCCTAAAATAGACTTTTAACCATAGGGAACAAACAGATGGTTACCAGAGAGAAAGTGAGTGAGGGGATGGGTTACATAGGTGATGGAGACTAAGCATACTTGCTGTGATGAGCACCTGGGTATTATATGGAAGTCACTATATTGTACACTTGCAACTAATATTACACTGTATGTTAACTAACTAGAATTTAAATAAAAACTTCAAAAATATTTTTTTAAATATTTCATTTAGAGAGAGAGAGAGAGTATGCGTAGGCACACACACACATGCACTCACACGTGCATGCTGGGGGAGGGGCAGGGGAGAGAGAGAGAGAGAGAATTTCAAGCAGACTCCACACTGAGCACGGAACCCAAAGTGGGGCTTGATCCTGAGATCATGACCTGAGCCGAAATCAAGAGTCTGTGGCTTAAATGACTGAGTCACCCAGGCACTCATTAAAAAAAAAAAAAAAATTTAAGGCATTCAGTTTGTTGTATTTCATTATGGCAGCCCAAGCAGACTAATGCAACCAAGGTGACTGAAATTAAGAGAAAAGTGTAGAATTTGGTCCCCGATGAAGTTAGAAGAGCAGTTGAGCACCCCTCTTCAGAAGATTTGCCTTTATATCAAGATCAGTAAAAAACTTATGAAATGTTTTAAGAATGATAATATGATTAAATTGACATTTTTTGTGAAGAACATCTTAACTGAAGAATGGAGGTGAACCAAAATGTAGAACTGTTAAGAAAGATATTATTGAAGTCCAGGAAAGAGAAGCTAGTAGCTTGGATGAGGATGGTGGCAGAAAAGCTGGAGAGGAAAGGACCACAGGCAAGAGATATTTAGGAGGTAAAAACTAGAGAACTAAGTAATGAATTGAATTTTTTTTACATAATATTAAGTGAAAGAGCCAAATGCAAAATTATAGATTCATTATGATACAAGTAAAACTCAGGGAAACATAGGGTAAAAATATATAAATTATAGATAACATTCTCATTTTTCTACTTTCCAGGATAATAAAAATGTGGTTATATTATGCTTCTCCTTTTAAAATAAAAACAATATTTTAGTGTAACTGCCACAGAATTACTGTAAGGGTCACTCCTCAAGGGTAATTGAAATGTAACTATAGGTTTTGCTGAGATTTTGTGTAGAATTAGTAAAATCAGGTGAGGCCTGGCAGTAGGAATTATCTCTGACATTTAAAAATGCCATGGAGAGTCTACAGTAAAAGGAGTATTCCAGCATAAGAAGATCCATACAGAGCTGAAATCATTAACAAGGCTCCCCTGGTTAATTTTCTTGAGACAGCTATTTTATATACAGGTAAACAATTATGCCTCCTTTACAAGAGACAAGTTTTCCAAATTTTCTAAGGCTTGGCTTCATTTATAAAATAAGGGTCCTCCTTTCTCTCTAGAGATATTACGAAGACACAATGAGATTGAGTCAGGTAGAGTCTTTTGAAGAGTGCCTGTTGTATGCTAAGTGCTCAGACTAGCAGTAATAGTAATAGTGATGATGGGTTCATAATTAGCAGTGGTAGTCAGAGTTCTCGCCATATTTAGATTTTTTTTTTTAAAGATTTTATTTATTTATTTGACAGAGAGAGACAGTGAGAGAGGGAGCACAAGCAGGGGGAGCGGGAGAGGGAGAAGCAGGCTCCCCGCAGAGCAGGGAGCCTGATGTGGGGCTCGAACCCAGGACCCTGGGATCATGACCTGAACTGAAGGCAGATGCTTAACGACTGACCCACCCAGGTGCCCCATATTTAGATTTTTTTAATGCCTGATATATGGTTAAAGTAAAAAGTTTTCACCTTATTTAGTTATGAAACACAGGTTTAAGTTGAGAGAAATTATTCCTATCACATGGGAGAGAAAATTGGTTTACTGGGGCTTTAGGAATAGATGTTTGTATAATTTAGTATAAGTCAGCAATTCCAGAACTGATTGTCTAGGTATTATTCAGTGCTCACAAGTAGCATCTTCTGCTAAGATGTCATTTGATCTTTCTTGAATGAGAATACTTTTCTTTTAAACCCACAAGGGCAATTTGGGAAACAAATTCAAAAGCTAAATTCTTGTGAAATGTTGTCCAAGCTAACTAGAGAGCCCTGAAAGGTCAAAGGTAGAAGAAACAGAGGGACTGGATTGAAAGAATCAGTCAGGGTGATGCTCCAGCAACATCAAGGCACTTATTAGATGAGCACTATCTTTTTCTAAGTTGTATTAATGAAATAACCTGTAATATAAATAAAAGTGTACTTTCTGAACAAATGATGCCTTATCCTCCTAGTTGGCCATCCACTAATGGACATAACACAACTTGTTTCTCAAAAATGCATTTTGGATCCAAGGAAGTATTTAGTATCAAAATCTTGGCCTTGGCTATCTACTCCATCTCTTAGTTTAGGACCTGGAGCAGGTTACCTGATGACTCTGAGCCTTGGTATCCTCACTGCAAAATGAGGAGTTCAACACTTATTCACATGGCTGATGATTTAAATAATGTAAAATATTGAAAGGACTTCACATATGGCCTAGTACACAGCATGACTTTATGAAATTCTCATTTCTCTTTCCCCCTCTTAAATCTGTAACTATTTTTTAGAACATTTTGTCAAAGGAATACGAAACAGTACATTGGTGTACAGTGGGGATAAAACATACAGTTTCAGATCCCTTCCAGTCTTAAATTTTCTCTCTATATAGGTGCAAGAACAGGACCTACATGATTGTTTTTAAAAATTTAATATTTCAGTTAGGATATACTTAACAGACATGATTTGGAAACATACAGAAAGCAGATTTGATTGACATCTAATGGATACATTAAATCCAAAATTAAAACTACAATAAGGCATTTCCAAGTTCAATGCTTTGTTATTCCATCTCTTTATTCTTTTTTCAATTCAGCTGGAAACCTCTTCCAACTTCTATTCAGGGAAAACATTTTGAAAGGAGTATTTTAATGAGACCATTTGTGTCTCCAGTGCCTTGCTGAGTGACAGGTTATGGAAAGCATAAATAAATATTGTTTGAATCGAGAGTGTAAGAATGGAAACATTTTATAAGACTCATCAGTGTCTCACATTCATTATGAAGTAGTGAATTTCCCGAAGTGTGCCCCAAATATAAAACTTTAAGAGAGGGTAAATCACTATCCCCACTCTCCTTTTCAACAAGAACATTTGGAAATGGCATCCCACAGTGTTACTTTCAAGCATCTCTTGCTGCCAGGCTTCTTTAAAAGTTTCCGAGTAAGCAGGGAAAATATTTTCCCCAGTTTTACAATACTAACAATGCTAGTTCATTTCAAAGGGTTTTTACACTTCCATCAAGGCTTTCTGTGTCTACCTGAGCATGTATATCTCATTAGAAACTGATGTGCCATAATCTCTGTGACTGAAAAACTGTTTATTCTACAAATTTATTTTGCCATATAATTTTCTGGTGCCTGAAAAAGTACTGATAAATGACACCCTCCTGTTGTTCCAAATACCAAGTATAAAATGCTATCTGTCTATGCCTGCATTTAGTATTGATTCTTCAAATGGCAAAAGAATCTGTAAAAAAACACAAGGGAATCCAGAACGCTTTTGACTCAGCAGTACATTCAAGTAGAGCGGGCAGCCCAGAAGTGGTTTTAAAATGCCTGGAAATTACTGTGTAATGTAGAGGGCTGGGAATCCACAATTTGTTAGTAAACCCAATTCTTACCATGAAAGCTGTCAAATCACTGATACTCATGCTAGTTTTGTTGTTGTTGTAGTTAACACTTTATAAACTAGTCCTGTAGGATCAGACGGTTCAAGTCATTTCATAAAATACTGGCCTCAGATTATTAACAACCCTTTATTCTCTCTTATATCCTTAGATCTGCCCCACAAAAGCTTTCCACTTAGAAAAACAACTCCATCTGTTGTAGAGTGTGGACAAAGGGGATAGGCTTGGGCTACTGCTGTGGCAGAGGACTCTCTTTTCTTAAAAAGGGCGGGTGAGAGGTTAGACTAATTGAATCATTTAGTGGCCGCTTCTCTTTTAAGTGCTTTCCTGGTTGAGGGGCCAAAATCTATATTAACACCTCTGCCCTTAGTAACGTGGTTTTTCAAGTCAAGAAGCTTTGCCCACAGGTCTTCAAGGACTCAATAGAGCTCACTAAATAAATAACAAGCAAGTGTGAATGTGACAGTCTAATGGATTATGTTGGATCAGAACTTAAAGGGAAAAAAAAAAAACAACAAAACCAGGAGCTGGTACCCATGGTCAATTATAAAATGTCTCTCACCTACCTCTGCCAAGCCTGTCATTCACCTCAATTCTATTTGAATTAGAAAACTGGCATGTTTTGTCCAAATCAGTCAATTGATCTGTGAATGTTAATTTGTCAAAAGCATTCTGAAAAGTTAATGGTATAGTTGACCCTTAAACAACATGGGGGTGTTGACCCACTTCCCCCACCCTGAGCACCTGAAAATCCACATATAACTTTTAACTCCCCAAAAACAACTTCTAATAGCCTACTAATTACTCAAAGCCTTATCGAAAACATAAACAGTCGATTAACACACATTTTGTATGTTATATGTATTACATACTATATTCTTACAATGAAGTAGGCTAAAGAAAAAATGTTATTGAGAAAATCATAAGGAAGAAAAAATACATTTACAGGACTGTACTGTATTTGTTGAAAAAAATCCACATATAAGTGGACCTGCACAGTTCAAACACATGTCCAAAGTTCAACAATAAATTGTGTTACTCAAAATCTCTCCCTTACGTCTCCACAACTCCCCACATGTCTGCCATAACCATGGAACTGCAGTTTTAAGGAACAGGTAAGATCAACAGCCCTTAAAAACTGGGCATGCAGGAGTTTGAGGTACCTTTCAGATACTTTTTAGTGTGGGAAGGCTACATGCTAATACTACTGATTTCCTCAAAAACAATGTTTTCTAAGTTTAGTATATTATTGGTCTTTATTTTCCACATTGTTAGTTTCCAAGCCAGTTATTTCATAGTTCCTTCTCTCATTTCTCTTCTTTATCATGCTTGATTGAGAGACTTGCCTTGCTTTATGTGCTGAATCAGCAATTCATTTGAATATATCAGCAGTGAATTTTTTTCAAATGTGATCAAAATATACTAAAATTCATCTAGGAAAATAAAAAAGGTGAAGCTATAGTTATCATTTATTGTGCTGATACTGTATGCAAAGTCAAGTGTTGAATGAAGCACCTTACAAATATTAAAGAATAGTAGACACTGATTCAGATAAATTTTTAAGCTACAGTAGTTCTTTCGAGTCAGTCACATGCACATAGGGAGTAGATTTTTATTTAGATGATGTTAAGAAGCACCATGCCTACAGGTTTCTCCCCAAAATACCCTGAAATTTTACTAATCAAGACTTATTTCTTGGATTCTGATATCATTCCTTAGGAATACTTTAAGGTGAACAACACTCCCAAGTTCTACTTCCCTAAGTTCTCTAAATCTCCCTTTGCCAAATCCCCAACTGTTCCCTCTCATGATTCTTCGTCTGCCCATGACTTTTTGTCTCCTATAAATTAATAAACTGTAAAGACAGTTATGAAGTCCCAGGAACTTCTGCTTGTTTTAAAAGTAATCCCACCCCACTATGCCACATTCACATTCTTCTCCCACAATGGAACACTTCAGGTCTTGCAGGAGAAATTTTACCTTTGGTGCAAAAATGCAAACTGTCTTAAACAGGTGAAGTTGATTGAGAAGTATAATCCTATGAATTCATTGGAGGAGGATGTCAACGCCCAGGAAAAAATAGAATTGGTAGTAAAGATCTAGAAGGAAACAGTGCAGAAAGAGGGAGAACAAACGTCATCTAAGTTAAAAATAACTGGAAAAGAACATTACAGAGTGTGTTTAAGACACTGGCACACATCAAAGAGCTGAAGGGAAGGAAGAACTGGAATTTGCTATTGGAATACTTCTGTGACTGAATGGGGGGGAGGTAAGTGGGGTGGGAGGATTTGAAATTGAGACGAATTTATAGCAAGTCTTTGATTTTTCACTGTAGATTTATGTTTTGTTCTAAGCAACTGGCCTACCAATATGGAAGCCATCATGAAGTAGTTGACTCTAATATATTCCTTGACACAAGAAGAAAATGGGAAGAAATTCAAAAATTTGGTGCCAGTCTTTATATGAACCATATTCTTCTTCGCAGAAAATGTTTGGAGCCCTTGCTCTACCACTAGGAAACTAGGAGAATGTGATCTATGATCTCCCTCCTGAAAACTAGTCATGTCCTAATTCCTGGGCCAAATCTGACAGACATTTCTCAGACTACCCTATGAGCCAGACTTTAAATATAGATCATACTTCTACACCAGGACTCCCCTACTCTGAAGAGGAATCTGATGTTACCCTGAGACTTATAATCAGGTACCAGATCAGTGTGTTTCAGAGATGCCCATAGGCTTTGTGAATCTGACTTTGTCTCATTTTTTTCCATCTAAACTCCATGACATGGTTTCTGTTTTGTTTCTTGCTTTATTTTGTCTTGGCAACTGATCCCCAGGTTCCTAGAACCCTGTTGACACACCTTGCCTTCTCAGGTAAACTTCTATCACCAAATTCAACAGCCAAGCCTATTTCCATAAGATTGAGTCCCTCATTTCATTTGCTCCGTGTTGCTGGCCAGACACACAGACCCACGGTGGATGTTCCACAGAGGAGCCCAAGACCAGGAAAAGACTACTGGAGTACAGGGAGAACCAATGGGGGAACACAAAAGACACCAGTTGAATAGGCATGTAAGGCAAGCACGGTGACTTGAAAATAAGTGAAAAACACTGCAGTAGAGGCAAAAAACAAACAAAAAAGAGCTCTGTTTTTCAGAAATAGAGACTTCTAAATGGATTAAGAAATAAAGGTATTTGTATGTTATGGACTTGAATGTTTGTTTTCCCCAAAAATTCATATGTTGGAAATCCAATCCCCAATGTCATGAATTTGAGGTGGAGCCTTAGGGAGGTAATTAGGTCACAGATTTGGTTTAGTGCCCTTATAAGAAGAGAGCAGAGAGCGAGCTCAATACAAGAGGCTGTCTGCAACCTGGAAGAGGAAAATTACCAAAACCCAACCATGCTCGCACCTTGATCTTGGATTTCAACCTCCAGAACTGTAAGAAATAAATGTTTCTTGTTGATAAGCTGCCCTGTTTATGGTATTTTATTATAGCAGCCTGAACTGACTAGGACATCCTATTCGCCAGAAACTCTAGAGGGTTCAAGTATCAAGATTATGAAAAGTTTGCAAAGAGAAAGAGAAGTTGTATGGAGAAATAAAGTTAGCCAGAAGTAAGTCCCACCATTTAACTAAGCCATTTTAACCCCCACCAGGACAGAAACCCTCAGATGTCTTGCTCTACTCACTTCTGCCCCATAAATCCCTGCATGCAAGGCAACCTGTCCTATCTTTTGATTGCTCCCCACTAGGACAGTTACTCAAAATTTGCCTGTTTCATTAAAAAAAAAAAAAAAATCCTGGGGCACCTGGGTGGTTCAGTTGGTTCAGCATCTGCCTTCGGCTCAGGTCGTGATCCCAGGGTCCTGGGATCCTGCATCAGGTTTGCTGCTCAGCAGGGAGTCTGCTTCTCCCTTTCCCTCTGTCTCTCCCCCCTGGTTTGTGCTCGCTCGCTCTCTGTCACTCATTCACACTTTCTTTCTCAAATAAATAAACAAAATCTTAAAAATCCTGCCAGCATGCTTCTCTATTTTACATATAGATATAGATGGGCTAATATCACCTATATCTATATTATTTATCCCCAGAACAAGGCATGTGCTCTCCTGTTCTCTTTCCCCTTATCTCTCCCTCCCTCCCTTCACTACCTCCCCCATCCTTATCTTTTTATCTCTGTGTCTCTCGCTGCCTGGATTTCAGGAAATTCTTTGTCAATGGACCACCTTGGCCAGGGTCCTCCCTTATTTTATGTCTAAGTGAGTAATAAATCTTTAGATTACCTGCAATCACTATCTCAGGCATTCTATTCTTTAATACCTTATACCTTTAATGGGAGGTAATAGGCAGACTACTGATCCAGCAAGGGGCCAAGTTGTTTCAGCATAGTTTCCCTAGAAAGCAGACTAAGAGGAAATCTCCCTCCTGCAAGTTTAATGGGGAATTTTTTTTAGGATCAATATCTGCATGAAATGGAAGGAAGCAGGACTGGGCAAGAGGGAGACGTAGGGCCCCATGCAGTCACAGAAAGGGCTCAGCCAATTCCCTAGCACCTCTAAAATGGACTAGCCCTTCAAAGTTGCCCTGAGTTGGAGCAAAGGGGTCTAGGCCTAAGACCCTAACTGGGCTGCAGACTGTGCCTGGGAAGGGGTGTATGTGACCTTGGGCAATGTGGGTCCCTTCAGCTAAGACAAATTCCTAGGAACATTAGATAGCTGAGCAGTATTTGTGGGAAGCAATCCCAGGAACTGGGAGAGGTTTCTCAGTGCTGGAGGGAGATCTGGCTTACCAGCACAGCATCTACTGTAGAAGCAGAGGCAGAAGATACTTAATGTGGGTTTGGGTGTATTTTTGCGGTACAGATTTTCCCCCACCCCCACCCCCCACTGTCTCTCTGTGCCAGCAGGGGAGTTTCTGGCAGGGTGGGCAGCAGAAGTAGCCAACAGCACTTCCAGACTTAAGATTTCTAAATCTTATGCCTTATGTGGAGACGCTTAACCATCTGAGCCACCCAGGCGTCCTGAATTGCATTCTTTATAGTAAAATTACTGGTGGACACAAAACAGCTAATATGTCTGCAATCTAATAATACCGACTGCCAGTGTATCTCAGAGCATTGATTGCAAATAGCCAATTTAATAACTATACCTAGTGCTAAACTCAGGAGATTAGGAAGCTGGAGATCAACTAAATTGAGGCAAGGAAAGACATTCTTGACGGGGAAACAAATTCATCTTCCATGGGAAGTGTGTTCCTAATATATAAGATTTTGAAGTTCTCAGTAGAAGGACATGGCTAAAATTAGGTGTTATGTGAGGAAAAAAAGGAATGTAAAAGACAATTTAAGCATTATTAGAGAAAATGTCATAGCTCTGGGGGGAGGAAAGCCCAAAGCATAGCAAAGCCTGAATATCTCACCAGCCTGCAGGATGAGGGCTTGGCATCAAAACAATGTTAAGTCATGGACAATGGACAAATACAATGTTTCTAATAAATCTAAGTTTCTGGCCTCAGGTCCATACCTGGTTTACATCTATGTGGGACTAGCTAAGAAATGGAAAGTCGTTACTGTGTAACCCCTCTCACCAGTACGGAATGCACCAAGAGAGTTTCACACGGTATTTAAAAATTGTTGCTAGGGGTGCCTGGGTGGTGCAGTCAGTTAAGCATCTGCCTTCGGCTCAGGTCATGATCCCAGGTCGTGGGATCGAGCCCCACATCTGGCTCCCTGCTCATCCGGGAGTCTGCTTCTCCCTCTGCTCATGTTCTCTCTCATTCTCTTTCTCTCTCTCAAATAAATAAAATCTTTAAAAAAAATAAAAATTGGTGCTAACACTGATGGACAGAAAGTTCTAGTCTGCCACAGAAAACACTGCAGTGGAGGGAGCTTGATATTGCTAGAGAAATGAGAGACAGAAAATGTTCTGGCAAGTCCAAACGACTTCATAAAGATACTCATCCAAGGAGAAGAATAACAGAAACCCAACTGAACAAGCCAACATTTGAGAGTTCATCTAGAAATGGAAATAATCACACAGGTAGGATGTGCTATCAAAATTTAATATTTCTTTTAGCATTTTAATAAAAAATCAGTACAAAGTAAACAAAATTTTTTAAAAAGAATGAGAAAATACTTAAGTACTTCTGCAGGTAATGACATGCCTAATTTTTAAAGGAATGACAGCACTTTTGCTGTGAATCCAACATAGAATGTGTTAGAGATTATGTAATAAATCTATCATGACGTTAGCCCTAATGCATAAAGAACAAGATTTTTTTTTGCATTTGTTTCAGCTGTTCGGTGTGCCTGTGGGATAGCCGACTTTAGCACTGGGATATTTATAATTTTCCAGAGGAATGTTAAATTCTGTCAACTCAATGTGCCGATTTTAAAAACTCATGCATACATTATGTATAATACCACAAGTACTCAGGAAACTAATTGGTATCACTAGGAGAGAAAACAAGGAATCTTAAGGAAAAGCTAAAATAATAATAGTTGACTAGTGACATTGTATGTAGAAAAAATTTTGAACTTGCCCTCTCAAAGGGTAACTTAAATTCTTTAAACTTTTGGGTTAGAATTTGGAGATGAAACCTAAGGAAAAATCTAGCCTTACGGCAGCATTTACATATGTCAATTCTATTTGCATTCCATTAGAATCGACCTTTTATGAATTTGAGGCGATGCTGGGAGAGGTATCAGCTCTCCCTCGTCCGAATGGAAAAGAAATGCTGATAGGTTGCTAGTGGAGGTCATTAAGCGGCCAAATATGGAAATCAATAAAACTATGCATTTATGTAAGAGAAGGGTATTGAACAGAAAATTGCAAGATTAACAGTAAGGTTCTATTGAGAGAAGTTTGTGTTCAAGTTAGAGTTCTCAGAAGCCCCCTCTCATGTCATGCTCAGAAATAACTGTAACAATATGCAGGAAAGCAGATAGAATTTGGCACCATTTCAAAGACTGCAGATTGGATGCTATGTATTTAAACTACATGTAATTGGGAAATTATGAATGAGTCTTTGAGATAGAAAATGCCAACCATCTCCTGTTATACTGCAATTGGTTTGATTTATAATGACTTTATAAATAGTAAAATCAAAGGAAATGTATGTACTAAAATATTAGAGCAGAATAGGAAAAGATCAGTGAAGTTCTCAATCACAAAGAAGGCCATTTCTTTTCGAATGGAAAATGACTGGCATTCAACTAAGAGACGAAAGTAATAAAAGTTTGTCCTTGTATTACTACTCTATCAAAATGTAGAAAGCCCTGGGATAGGCCAAAAGACCAATAGACAAAGATACAAGATAAATAATGCAGGTCAAAGTGTAGCTTTGAAAAGAGGGAAGAAAAAGCCTAATGGCAATTTTTCCCCATTGTTCCAAAACCAATCTTTTTGTTCTCTGATCTATCAGAGATAGATAGTTTATTTTGCTTCTGACTGTGCAGTAATCAACGTCTTGCCCCAGGCATAGCTGGATATTCAACCTCTGTTTCTCTGGGGACTCAGTAGGGAGGCCAACAGTAAAAACAGCCAAGCACTAGGATTTAACATGTTGACTAAAAACTCAAGGACTGCAGCTTGGTGGGAATGGTGGTTTTTCTAGGCAGTAATTGTACTCAACAACAAAAAAGATCCTTGATTTATATAGTGATTGAGTTAAGGAGCCAAGCCACTCTGCATTTACATATCATGTTCTCTTCAGTCTTTTATCTTAGAATTACTCCAAGCCACGACTCAAAGGCTCTCTTGCTGTTTAATGAAAACAGTTGCAAATGAAACCTCACTACTGTAAAATTTACCAAAACTTGGCATCTGTCTCAGGAAGTACTCCCATGTCATTTTCTCTCATCAGAATCCCTGGTTCTGAATGACCTGAATAAGTAATGTTTTCTTCCTCTTTCTTTAGAAGTGAATGGTATCCCATATCCAGCAATGTAATCACAGATCGTCTCTCAACCCGAAGTCACTTCGGGATGTTCAAAAGATTTAGAAATATATTGAGCAGTCTGCCTACTTCTAGCTAGGCCTTTGTCCGGTTTTCCAAAGCTCTGAAGAGTCTTTTAAAGAACACGTGCTCCTCCTCTTGCCCAGTCACTTCAGAGGCAGTTCCTATTACAGGAAACAGACAAATCCCAGAGGGACTACACCATGGTCTCTTTTCTCAACATCAACAGAGTTCATTGATACATAAAATAGATATTTAAACTGCACATGGAGCATAGAGAAGAGCAGTCCCCCTTACAAACCACAAATAAAAATAAACAAAAATTATTTTTGGAACAAACTTACAAGCCTTTGTCAAATTAAAAAAAAAAAAAACATTTCTGAGCCTTGGTAAGGAGAGACCTTATTCAAAAGGACATTTAACTGTAAGCTGTGAGAGGGACTATCAGAATAGGAGGAGGGGAGTTATTGCAACAGGAATAATCTGTGATCATAAGATCTGCAAGAATCTCAAGTATTAGGCAAAAAGGACTTTTCTTTTATAGAGAGGAATCGACAAGATAGAGGACAAGATGTGGGGAAGTGGGGTGAAAAGTTGTGGGATCAGATAGCAGATCAGAGAAAGTGCCATTGGCCTCTTTTTTTAGCCAGCCCATTTTCCTGTTTCCCAGGAGGGGATCCTTCAGGAGGATTCTATGCTGGACCAGGCTGACGGTGGGCCAGAATTCAGGGACTTGAGAGAAGCAGAGAATCCTAACCAAAACATGGTTACCAAGCACTTCGTTTTGATTCATTGCTTGCGTATAACACCCTGTGCTCCATTCAGTACGTGCCCAAGCACTTCGTTTTAAGCAGCAGGGACAAGCAGTGAAGCTAATTATTTACAAGGCAAGGCAAGGGAATTTGGAGGGTTTGGCCTTGTCATAGGTAAACAGAGTAGGTGGAGGCATCCCAGAGCCTTACTGAGTTTATCCAAGAAAATATTGGGAAGAGTGGCTCTTTGTAGTAAGTGTTTTTGTTTTTGTTTTTGTTTTCTTTCATTGCAGATAAGGATAGGGATTCCTATCAACTTCACTATTTACCAGAAGCACAGGGCCTGGGGAAAAGTCAACATTGTCGTTTTTTTGTGAAGATACATTTGATGGCTAGACGAATTACTCATCTTGGATTCCCAGTCTCTAGTGTTGCTGGCCTGGCATAGAAGAGATTTTGGGGGTTTTGAGAGGTCAAGGGTAAGATTTCTTATCTTTTATAAGCAAGGTGATGAACCCCTTGTATATTCTCATGTCCAT
Source organism: Mirounga angustirostris (assembly GCF_029215605.1). Lineage (NCBI taxonomy): Eukaryota > Metazoa > Chordata > Mammalia > Carnivora > Phocidae > Mirounga > Mirounga angustirostris. The sequence goes on along the minus strand of NW_026991709.1, from coordinate 49,191,920 downwards.
TTCTGCCTTAGTCTCGAAATGTGAACAGGTAAGTCTGGTTGTAGGAATACAAAAGAAATCAAAGGTCCCCAAGCCATCTTCACTTTAAAATCCTTAAAGTCAGTACAATCCTATTTTAGATGTATTGACAAAGAGTAGTAGAAGAGTCCTGTGATTGCTAATTAAGATCACAGACCACCACAAAGGCTGGTCTTCGGGAGAAGTGTGAATTGATTTTGCATGAACACAAGCCAGTTTAAATTACATAGGAAGCCACTGCTGCAGACCCTCTGACTTCTTACTCAGAGACACCTCCATCATCATGGCCACACTGCCTTGTTAGATAACTGAGGTTATTTGTTGTGGTTACTAGTGTCACTTGTGTTACTCTTATCTTCTAGTTTCACACTGATCTGATCTCTCCACAGAACATAAGGAACATTAGAAGTACCCAATTGACCTGAATGTATTCTTTCATTCCTTCCTGCTTCGTGTACTTAAAGTCTCAGGTAACTAGAGTTGACACAGTGAAGAGGAGGGGGATTGGGGAAGGAGAGTGGAGGCTCTGAACAAAGCGACACAATTCTCGGGGTGGAGAAGAGATGCAATTTAGGTCATTTTATTTCTTATGGCATTCAGTCTCCATTATGTACCTTTTCTTTAATGACCAAAGTTTTATAGGTGACTTATTTGTAAATATCTTTCCAAACAATGTTGTTGAACTTAGCCCTTCACTCTATCCTATGTATTTTTTAGAGTCTATGAAGAGTAGTTTCTGCAAAGTCAGAATTTATTCTTCTATACATCCGTCAGTAATGGAATAACCAAAAACAAACAAAAGTTCTGGGGTTTGGGTATGGTGGGTAAATCATTTTGCTCCAGCTCACTGTGAAAGATGATTTTGTCACTGGCAAATATTTTTGATCCTGAAAAGATAAGGCCTGACTTCCTCAGGGCCAGAGAACAGGAGTCCTACTGTTTTCAGCTGCTCCCCATGCTACCCCTCCCCTTCTCTCCACCCCCCAAGTGACTGAATGAATCGATAGATTAAGTCATAGGCTGAAATAACCCCCATACTCCCTGAAGTGCTTGAAGTGCTTGGAGGATCACCTTCGCAAGGTAATTTTGGAAGATTTTATTGGTGACTCGTGGGTGTTGCAGACAAAGTTGAGTTGGTGGCATGGAGCTTGGAAACAGAAATCCAGGTCTGCTAGGACCGTGTTCCCTCAGGAACTGATCCCCTTATACCCACTTGGATTTCCATTTCCAGTGCATATACACACACGCATACACACAGACATTCTCTGCTTTCTAGTGAATGCTAAAATGGTTCCATTGCAAATACCCTTTTAAACCATTTAAACAGAAAACAATGCCACTATCCTCACATTTATGTCTTCTAGATTTTTTTAAAAAATTTTGCTCCCCTCTCCTCCCTTTGGCTTAGATGCTTGATAATTTCAATATCATTTCACTCATGGATAGATCACTCTTCTGAAAATGAATATTGGGCTTAGGTGCACTCTTAACATTTTGTAAATCCTTCCCCTAATTATGAGAGGTTAGTCTCTTAACCTATTGCCCAGGTCCCATAGCAGATTATTAGCACTAGTGCTTTGATGGATCTTTTTAAGTGTTCCTCTTGGGAAAGATATTTGAAAGTCACATTTAAATAAGGATCTAAAAATTACTGAACATTAATTCTCTTCCAGTCTCAAATGCTATTTCTGGCGAAGGTTATGGAGGCAATTTTAATGGGAGAAATACACCATTATTTAGTTATCCCTGCTTCCCAATATGCAGCAAAGGACTTTGCTAATCTTCCCCACCCCCCACGCTCCCGACCTTCTCTAATGATATAATGGATTTTCATTCCTATTGGAAGCACAGAGAATGAAGTGAAAGAGGAAAGAACTAGAGCTCATGGAGGTTTATTCTCTTTATCTCAAACACAACCCTCAGGGAGGTGGCATCTTAATCAAAGCATTCATATGACTTGCAGTAATGTTATATCCAAGAAAATTCTTACCTTTTTCTCTCCCCTGCCTTCTCCATAGGTACATTAGAGTAAAACCAAAGAGGCCTTTTCTCGCAAAGAATTAAAAAGCTGAAAAGAACCAAAATTCAATTCATCAACCTCTTCCCCCACCCCCTGCCCATAAAAAAAGACAAACTCAGAGTATAAGTAACTTGCCCAAAGATACAATCTTGTTAGCGGCAAAGCTATGACCTGAGATCAGGTCTCCTGATACCCACTATTCTCCCTGCATGAGGCCACTTAAGTATAATTTGTGAATTAGTCATTTTTTAAAAAGTCAAGATTATCCTTTTCTGCCCTACCTTAAGACAAAAATTTTAAATCAAGTAGGTTCAGATGTCAAAGGGAATAATTATGGAATTGCAATTAATTTAAATTTTCTACTGTGTATAATGAAAGCTGCTTATGGATGAAAAAAAGGGGAAACATGAAATTAAAAAGGAAATGAGTTTGAAACTTTCTTAAATTTTCCAAAATTCTTACATAAAGAGATATATTCAGAAGAGCAACCAAAATACTAACTAATGGCAGAGGAAGACACTAAAAATACGAAGTAATACTAAATGCAACTTCACAAAGTGTTTCTACTATCAGGAAGGCAAGAGACCAAGAAAGAAGAAATGAGAATATCAGTGGGTGAAACTGGAAATGAAGATGCCCCGGATGGCACATAGCTCACCTATTAAAAAGGTAAGGAGGAATATAATTCACATATTAAGTGAACACAAAGTATCTGTCCTCAAACATTGATTTTATATTTAGGCATCATAGGGGACCTCAGTCAAAAAGCAAAGATAGTTAAATTAGGCCAACAGTGCAAAGCCACAGAACTGGAGGGAATGATCACAGAATTTTATTTTGGGGAAAATGAGAGAACAGTTTATGTAACAGTTTAACAAAAGGCTGATTTATCCTTCTGTATCCACATGTAAATCCTATTATCTTAATAGGGAGTTCATGCATGACCAAAAAGTCACTGCTTTCTCCCTTCAGTGAGCAAATAAGACTGTGTGCATAGCAGCATGCTGGTAGAAGTTATAGGTGGTATTAGGGAAGTCAGGGCACAGATGGGACTTCTTCTAAGACACTCATCCTCAATAGAAAAGGGATTTGAGATAGGAGAAGCCATGGATCACTTATTTAGCACAGATTTACAGCCCAACCTCAATGAGGAGAGCATTGAACTTACAAGCCAGATCTTAGAATTTCTATTGCATGTTCCTGTGGCAGTAGGACACAGGGACTTTCTCAGGTGAAGCCCAGTGTCTGCCATTTCAAACATACAACATTCTCCCTTAGGCTCAAAATTGGAACTGAAATTATTTATAATAAATCTTCTGAAGTGTATATTCCACAACCTTATACAATCACATATAATGCTTAAAAAGTCCACCTTTCTGCCAAAAAAAAATGCACATATTTCTTTCACATACTTCTAATGAATCAAACACAAAATCACATGGTAGATTTTTCAGTGGCTATCAGTAAATATCACTATGTGAAAGTATACATAACCATAATTAATTGAAAGAAGTAAAGTTTAAAGTTTTCAGGGGCATCAGTGTTAATTTTTAGGACAAATACTAATCACATACTAGGAGTTAACCAGAAAGTACTTAGCTGAAGTGGGCAATTTAAGCTTTATTTGGACAACATACCAAGTAGTATGGGCCTATAGGGTCAATAGGTTACTTGCTCAAAGACAGTATCTGCCTGTTGTGATAGCGCAGAAGGTAGGACCCTGCCTAATGGTCCGGCCAGATATTGCAGCCATTGCAAAGTAGTTCTTTGTAGCCAGGACACTGTGACTAGTTCACTCTCTATGCCTACCTTTTGATCCCTACTGAGTGAATTGAATATGTGAGAGATTTCCTGGAGAAGCTGGGAAAATGATTTAGCCTCCAAAGATCAGCCCTAGGATTACAAATTTATGAAGAACAGAAAGAAGAAATGAAGTCACTTTGGGAAGGGAGAAACCTTATTGAGGAAGAGAGCATTCAGTGCTCTGGGCATGATCCTGGATACTGATTATTACTGAGGAAGCAGGCTTTACAACAGTGGTTTTGCTCCTAGTTAACTTCATAACCTTATGTCAACAGTTAAGAGGTACTCATTTCTTTTATAACACTCTCATTCCTTTTTTTCCCTTATGTGCTTTCCTATGAATGCGAAAAAGAAAAAAAAAAAAGTTTATGCCTCGTGTGTCTGGGGTGCCCAATCCTTGGTGCACCCGTGGGGGCATGTCATGCGTATGAATGTCACCAGTCACGTGCAGTGAGTCAGTTCGGGTAGAACACTCAGGTGGTGTCACTGAAAGCTCATTCTCCCGTTGGGGGGCGAGGGGCATTGGAAGTTGGGGGAAAAGAAGAAACACAAAGAACAAGGCAATCGTTTGGGAAGCAAAATGAAGAAGCAGAAATCTTTGTGAGTATTCTCTTATTCAGGAGAGCAGTTTCTGTTCCTGTTGCAGATGGTTTCAAACTTTCAGAATCAGAAATGGTAGCACATAAGCCACAACTACCGCCTGAGGCACGAAATCAGAAGGAAGGACGGTGGGAGTGGCAGGAAGACACAGAAGGCCAACAGAAACAGCGTGCGAGAAACTGGGACCATACCTGTTAAGGACTCGATGTGTTCAAAGATCCAGGGACTATACTAATTGAAGCCAAGAAATTAACTCCCAAAGCCAGGTTAAGACAGAACTCAACACTCCTTCCTCTGTGATGTCAAAGCATATATTACAGTGCAGAGTAAACAATAATTATTCATCTACTTACCTGTCTCCCTCACTAAACTACGAGCTTCTCTAAGGGCTGGAACCACATCTTTTTCACCTGCCAGTCCCCAACATCACAAGAGGGACTTGGCTAGACTAAAGGCCCATAAATGTTTATTGAAAAAGAAACTATAAAGACCTTTGGAAGGGACATGCTGAACAAGAGAAAGGACACAGTGGTGGTATTGAGGAGACTGCCTCATAATTCTGCCTCTAGCAGTAACCAGCTGTGAGACCTTGGAAAGCCATTTAATATTTCTGAGACTTGGCTTCTTTATTGGCAAAATAAGCCCATTTATCCAAATTACTCTAAATTCTATTACTTTGAAAATAGGTCTAGATTTTTTTTTGAAAGTTTGCTTATTGTAGCTAAGTACCATTTTTTACTCGATTCAGCACTTCAAAAAATGGTAGATGTTAAAAACCCTAAATTTCAAGATTTTAATTCATCTTAGTAAATGTACTAAACACATAATTTACTGAACTACTGCCTCAATGATAAAGTCAATGAATTGTGAGAAATACATTTTTAATCTCTTCAAAATGGAAATATACTATTCTTACTATTCTCATGTAGAAGCTGTGAGGTGGTTGTTATTTGGCACTAGTTTAATTTCTGATTGTAAAGAGAGTTATTAAGGTTTTACCTTAAGTTGATGAGTTTTATTAATCTTTCAGGTGATGCCTTTGTAAAAGAAAATAAAAATTGCAGGTATTCTAATGTCTTTATTCTTCCAAAATGAGGATGCTTTATAAAGACTGGGAATGTTTAAAATGAATTGTGTAAGAGCATATTTATTTGTTTAATTATCTGTGTAAGCTATAGTATAATGAAAATATTGTAATTGAACCACTTTTCAAGCAACGCTGAGGAGAAAATTGTAAACATCATGGATGGGGAATTATGCACACAAAGACGAACAGTTACAATAATGTCATTCAGAACTGTGCTGGTAATTTGCCCCTTAGGGGGTAAATTTGGGAAAAAATATCTATAAGGTTGAATCATGTGACTCTCACTTAATGGGTGTTGTACTGCAAAAGCCACATACACCACACTGAGCATTCAGTAATAATTATTTCTTTTAGTTACTCTCCTGGTGGCTTCTCTAGTATCTATAATTGCCACATTCTCAAAAACAACATTTATTGTATGGCACTTGCCCAACAAGTACAATGGACTGGTGGTTACAACATAGAAATTTCTTTCAACATTTCATTACTGAGGGCTTCTTCTAAAGAGAAAAAAATAAAATGAGTAGATGAAGTTCTATCTTTAGACCTAAGAATCTCAGCTGGAATAGTCTTTTTATTAAGTGCTTTACTTAGGGATTGTCAAATATGCTAGATAAAATGGCTTGCTTTTTGGATAGAAAAGCAATCTATGTTTTATTTGGAAATTGTGCTGACTATTCTTCGCCAGTTCTTACCGTTCTTTGCTCTTCTCATCCTACTCTTTGCCACAGGAGACTGACTTGTTAGGTGACAAGTTGGGTTGGCCAATAGGAAGTCACCACCGTGTAATTAAGGGCTTCAGCACCACCTCTCTGTTAGTAGTTGTGCATCTCCAGGACTACAGCTCTTTCTGGTGTAGACTTTCCTCTATCTCTCCAACTTTCATTGGGTTTCCATATCTCTCTTTACCTCTCTTGTCCTTTCAACTTCAGGGGAATTAATCGCACCCTACTGTTGCTAGTCTCCGTGTGCCCCATTATCCCTATATATCCCCTGACCCATCTACATCTTTGAAGTGCTACTTTAATAGACAGAATTCACTCCAGATGGTTCAAATGATGAGCTGTCTTTTTCTAAGACACTGGCCATAAGTGCTAACAGCATGTTAAGGATAGGTGATGTTTGCAAGCATGTTGCTTGATTATAAGTCAAATATTGCTTTTACAGTTAACTGTGCACTGTTTCTTTATGTAAGAATGTACTATAGTGGATATTGTGCTGCTCCACTCAAAGATGTAAATGATTAGCTTACAGAGAGATAAGAAGTCTTTGCCCTTTGCCTCCATTTAGGATAACTCTGAGGGCCATCCCAACTCCAGAACTTGCCACAGGTTGGTTACTTCATCATGGGTCAGCTTCTCCTTCTGCCCAATCTTGCAGATATATCTCCTGAGAGCAGCGCCCAATAAATATGCATGCAATTCTCAGTTTCTGGGACTGTCTCCAGGGAATCCAATCTAAGTCATGTCGTGACTGGACTCAGCCTAGACCTGAGCTAGCAGAAGAATAGCGCTAAATCCCCAAACTCGGCAAATACTTAGACTGTAACAATAAGAGTCAAATACTCCGTAGAATTTCATGAAAATTTTACTGTGGCCATTAGTGCAGCTATCACTGAGTCTAACCCTTCCAGTGTTAGACCCGATTTTACTAGACACCCCCAAAGAATGACTTTAGTCTCTAAGAAATTGTCTTCCATCAGGGACTAGGTGGGTGAACACTTGCATTATGCCAACTAGTGGTATCTCCCAAAGCCCCTCTCCTGGTTTCTGGCATCTCTTCTCCCTTCTTTCAGGGACTGTGGCTAACCTTTCCTGTTACATGGGTTGGTCCCATGGAACCAAATTGAAGGGTTCTTACCTGAGGCAGCCAGCTTATTATGACTCTGAGGAGTGAAGCAAATCGGTCTTTAAAGAGAGCTGATCAAAAAGGATCACTGAATCAAAAATGGCCAGAAATAAGTTTAAAGTTTGAATTACACAAGCAAAAATATTTGAAAGGGATGGATTGGGGCAAAAAAGGTCAGCAACAAATGAAGAGAATTCTGAGCATCTGCCACAAAAAAAGGAGTGGGCCTTAGAAACTCACTTACAAGTGTGTTGCTGAGGTGGATAGGGCAAAAACAGCAAAAGGCCATTGCCATCATCACAACGCCTCTCCTCCCAATGATGCCTAGAGCCAGAATCATTAGTATAACGACTCCTTTCTATGAGAAGTCAGGAAGGCTTAGAAAAGCTACAAACAGGGTTCTCAGTGCAAGCGACTACAGTCAGCTAGAATGGGTGAGAAAATCAGAGCCTTGGCAGGGGTAGAATGGGAAATGAAGAAGGCAGAAAGAAGGAGGTAGGTACAGAGCTTTTAAATCTATAGCAATGTAATCAGCATCAAGAAAGAATGTCGGGCACCTGGGTGGCTCAGATGGTTAAGCGTCTGCCTTCGGCTCAGGTCATGATCCCAGGGTCCTGGGATCGAGTCCCACATCGGGCTCCCTGCTCCTTGGGAGCCTGCTTCTCCCTCTGCCTCTCTCTCTGTCTCTCATGAATAAATAAATAAAATCTTTAATAAAAAAAAAAAAAAAGAAAGAATGTCAGCATAATATGCATATAAGATAACTGGATATCTGAAAATACATTTAAATAAATTAAGTCCACTGAAAATGATCAATAGTAATTTTAAGACTTCTTCGTAAGATCAACTTCACACAAATCTTAGCGGCTTCATTCCACACAGAAGAGATGAAAGAAAATCAAAACAGGGGGAAAAAAATGACCATAGTTAGTGATTGAAAAAACCCTAAATGACCAATCAATTTTCTTTGGAAATATATGTTTGAATATCATAGCTTAAAAGCTTACATTAGTTTCTGTTTCAAAGCTTAAAAGTGAGCAATAGAATAATGCAATTTTCCTTGCTGTAATGATAGTCTTGCTGTGCCTACTTAATATAAACAAAAGATAAAAATTGCTCAATAACACAATGTGTTTATTTACCTCCCATTCTCTTAGGCAGACTCTAGCTAAATAAAAAAAGGTAATTTAAGGTTAGTCTTTCGTGGAAATGCTCTCTTAATGAAAAATAAACCATTTTAACTAATATTCACTTTAAACAGATTTCAAATTAAGAATCCTCTTTGAATTTAGTCTAATAAATCAGGTCGATTCTAAGTACTTGTAGTCCAAATAGATTTTTACCAAAAGATTTGTTATTGTGGCGGGGCAGATTTAGTGGGACCGACCCCACAAGCAATGGGGATTCAGAAACACTAATAGAGTTACTCACAAAACAGTCCTAATGAACTGCAACTAAGTGTAATAACCATTTTGCAAGGTGGTTTCTGCCCAATTTAACCACATTCATGGAGGTAATACTTTTACGAAAGGGTGAACTTGAGAAGTCTTCTCTCGTTTTAGAAACTCTCAATCATTTTCCAGGTCTTCTAATCCCATAATCACCCATAGGTGATTGCCATGTTTCCCCACAACATCTCAATGAGGAATAGGAGATTTGTGTTCTGTTCTCTTTGGAAGGCCATTGACAAGTCTAAGGCAGGAAGCACACGTGGTACCTCCCATGGCATGCTTCCCCGTGTACGGCTCCTTGCACTGTGGATGGAGGCAGAGGGTATAGAAGCATGAATTCTAAGGTGGCTCCCAAGATTTCCACTGTAAAGTGTATATACCCTGTGTAATTCTTTCCACTTGAGTGCCAGCAATGCCCATGAATATGATGACACAGTTTCTCCCTTGAATAAGTGGTGGGATTGTCACTCCTGCTGGACTTAAAGAGGCAAGTTGGCATGTTGGGGAGAAGGCCACATGGCAGGGAAATGTGGATGGTCTCTAGGAGCTGAGGGCCTCAGCCTACAATTGCGAGGAACTGAATTCTGACAATAATCATACGAATTCAGAAGAGAATCTCAAGCTCCAGAAAGGAACACAGCTCAGCTGACATCTTGATTTTAACTTTGTGAGACCCTGAGATCCCAACTGGGACTCTTGACTCACAGAAGATAATAAATGGACACTGTTTTAAGTTGCTAAGTTTGTGTTAATTTGCTACACAGCAATAGCAAACTAATACAGAGGTGGGGGGAGAATGGTTGGGATCTTATACAGTGTTAATGAGTTCCCTGTTTAACATATATGAACTATTTGGAGTTTCTCTAAGCTGCTTTGCACAGACCCTGAGAGCAAAGAGGAGGCAATATCGGAGGGGCGAAGAGACCGGACCCTGGAGTCAAGCGGTGAAGTTTAAATTCCCATTCTGCCACTTTATCACTGAACTCAAATAAGAAAATTAACATATTTGTGTCTCAGCTTCCTCATTTATAAAATAAAGATAATAATAGTTCCTAGAGTCATTGTAGCTACTAAATGACCTAATCCATATAAAGTGCCAAGCTGGGAACACAGTATTCATTCAAATCTGTTATCTTAGCTGTTATTATTTTTCAGATTCCTGCCATAAGTGGAAGGGCTATCTCTCCAATCTCAGCATGATAGAGTTAGGATACTTTTGCTGCAGGAATAGAAACCCAACACACTAGCTTAGATGAAAAGAAACAAAAAGTTTTTTTTTTTCTTTTGCCTCAGAAAACTCTAGCAATGGGATGGTTTCAGGTACTGACTGGCTGAGACACAAAGTCCTCAGGGCATAGCTCTCTTTATCTCTTGGTATCCTTCCTTCTGTAGGTTGGCTTTATCTGCTTTTTTATGCCCCTAATGGTAGTGAGATGGCTTTAGTAGACCCAAACTTCAAATCCTTATACAATACTTAGTCTCCAAAAATTAAACAAACAAATAAGCCTCTTTCTTTTCCAAGAACCCTAGCAAATGTCTCCTAGTATCTCAACAGTTGTGAATGAAAGATATACACACTCAGAACCAAGCAGCGGGACCAGGGAGATGAGGCAGGATTCTCTGCCTAAACCAGTCATAGTCCTTCCTTAGAATTGAGAATTGATCAACTCAATCCTATTCAAAACTCAAGCCTGAGAATTGAGAGTGTAATGGTTCCTCCAAAGAAAATCAAGAGATTGTATCCTGTGTCTCCCAAAAAAAAAGGTATATTGTCTACCCACAAACATATGTTGTGTCTCTCCAAAAAGTATGTTGAAGCTCTAACCCCCAGGACCCATAATGCAACCGTAAATGGAAATAGGCTTTTTAAAGATGTAATCAAATTAAAATGAGGTCATTAGGGTGGACCCTAATCCAACATGACTCACATCTTCATAATAAGAGGGAAATCTGGACACAGACACACAGAGAAGATGACCATGTGAGGACAGAGACAGAGACTGCAGTGACGCATTTACAAACAAGGAACAGCAAGACTGCTGGCAAACACCAGAAGGTAGAAGGGGTAAGAGATGATTCTTCCTGACAGGTTTCAAAGGAAGCATGGTCTGCTGACACACTAATTTTAGATGTTTAGTCTCCAAAACTGTCAGGCAGTAAAGTTGTTTTCAGCCATCCATTGGAGAAAGAAAGGAATAAGAGAAAAAAGCTTAATCTGCAATGAGCACCTACTATATGCCCAGCTCTTATCACATTTGATCACGGCAACAAGACTACGAGGCAGATATTTGTGCCTATTTTATAAATAAAAAAGTGAGAAAGGTCAGAAAGGTAGTAATACACAGGCGGTCTTAATCCCAGGAACCTTTAAATGTTACCTTATCTGGAAAGAGCTTCTTTGCATATGTGATTAGGAATTTTAAAAATGAGGAGATTGTCTTGGATTATCCAGGTTGGCCCTTAATGCAATCACAAGTGTCCTTATGAGGAAGGCAGAGAAAGACTATACCACATAGAGAAGAGGTGACACATAGGCATATGCAGAGATAGGAGTGATGCAGCCACAAGACAAAGAATGCCAGTAGCCACTAGAAGCTGGAAGAGGCAAAGAACATATTCTCCTTTAGAGCCTCCAAAGGTAGTGCATCCCTGCCATTACCTTGATTTCAGCCCAATAAAACTCATTTTGGACTTCCTGTCCACCCTAACCATTGCTTATTGTTTTAAGCCATCAAGTGTGTGGTAGTTTGTTTCAGCAGCCATAGGAAACTAACACATACACCTAGTTGATAATTATTAGTGCTTTACTATGTCCTGGGCTCTGGTAAAAAAAATGTTATGCAACAAACCTAAAAAGTGGGCAATATTATAATTTGCATTTTATAGAAGGGGAAACTGAGGCACAAAAGAAAGATTGAATCAAGATCACACAGTTAGTGGGTTATGGCTACCAACTACACCGTTTGCTTGATACTATCCCAGTTTTAGCATCGAAAGTCCTTTTTTTCAAGAAATCTCTTCATCCCAAGCCAACCTGGATGTTTGATTACCCTATGAAGAAGTTTGAATCCAAGCAGTCTGATACAGAGATGGTTTTTTAAATGACTTCAGCCCATACCTTCCATTTCAAATCATTGTCATTTGCGTGTTAAGACATGACATGATTTGATTCACCCATAACTGGTGCAAAGCCTGTGCTTTGTTATTTTGTAGCACACTACATCTCTGACCCCACAGCTCTAGGCATTTGTCAGAAGCTTCACTTTGCATTCATAGAATAGAAGCTACCCTTCCTTTATCTCCTAAGAAATATGGCAGCAAGATCTTCTTCCCCCCACCCACCCGCTTTCTCAGGACCACTTCTCAAAGCAGGAGGGAGTTTTCATTCGCCCAGGTGGTTCCAGGGAATAAGGACAAAATTAATGTTTCCCCATGGGCTCCTCTCCTGAAATAGGACATAGACCTTATTAAAATCTCTCAGTGAAGAGCCAGAAGGGACAGATTAGCTAAGTCACCTGGTCTGTGCTACTGTGACTCAACCTCAGCACTTTATCTCAGAACAGGTCAATCTACAAGATCCGAATGCTCTTTATACACTATGGATTTCTTCTAAAAAAAGATCTTCTAATTCTATTGATATCCATTTTCTGATGGCTATTGCTCTTGTTAAAAAGTCCTATGACGCAGCTAAAGCCATCTTTAAATACATTACCAGTCATATTAGAAGAATAATTTCAGGTATTCTCTTACATTTCCTTAACCTTCCTGAGCTAAAAGCACTTTACTTTTTGGAGGTAGGTAAGAAAGAAAGAAAGAGAGAAGGAGAGAAAGAGAGAGAGAGAAAGAAAGAGAGAGAGAGAGAAAGGAAAGAAAGAAAGAAAAAGAAAGAAGGAAAGAAAGAGCATTAAAGGCTGAATTTCTACTTTTGTAATTCAGTCCCTCTCCTCTCCCTGCCTTTCCCCTCCCAAAAAGCCTCCCTTATTCTTTATGGTTCAACCCAAATCTCATCTTCTCCAGGAAGACTTTCCAATCTTCTTTGTACACAAATAATGATAAAATTTTATAAGATTTTACTATGTGCCAAACACTGTTCTTTATAGGTAAATAAGAAGATAATCTTTGATTAAATAAGATCATAATCTTATTTATATGTTTTTACAAATACATTTAATGTATACAAATATTTAAACTTAGGGACACCTGGGTGGCTCAGTCAATTAAGTGTCTGCCTTCGGCTCAGGTCATGATCCCAGGGTCTTGGGATCGAGTCCCACATCGGACTCCTTGTTCCCCCTACTTGATCTTGCACTCTCTCTCTGACAGATACATAAAATCTTTAAAAAAATAAATATTTTAGCTTACATATATGTATATTAGATGTAAGATATATATTATATATAAGATATATATTATTAGATATAAGATACATATACATCTTGTTTAATCTTCACAACCCCCCCCATGAAGTAGGAAGTGTCCTGATTATCTTAATTCACAGATCAGAAAATTAAGTCACAGACAAATTAAATAATTTGCCCAAGGTTGCAGAACTAGGCAGAGTCAAAGCTCAAACCCAGATCTGTCTACAGGGAAAGTCTATGTCCCTAACTATAACTACCTCATGGTAATTCCCCAAACATTTACTTCTAGAAACACTCATTGAGTATGCTGTTCTATTGTGGTTTAGCATATGTTCCTGAGTATTGTTAGGTAATTTATGTGCATGTCTTGTTCAACCCAGGTATATCTAAAAACTCCTAGATTAAAAGAACTTTGCTCTATGCCTTTTTGACTATTCAGCACTTAGCATGGTGCCTTCCTGAATATGAACCTTGGCATTCATCCTAATCAAATATTATGACAGTATTTGTCTTAGAAGAAATGCAGATATAGATTGATTATATACAGACAATGAGCATTTGATTTATAAGCACACAATGTTCTATTTACTTACATTATAATTATTGAAATATTTTGAGAGCTTACATTCGTTCATCATATGTTTGGCATTATTTATCAAACAAATATTTATCTACATTTCTCCTTAAAGATAATTTTATGAGCACTGAGTGAATGTAAAGATGAATCAGATGCAGATTTTTGCCTTAAAGGATTTTCAATCTATAAGGAAGCTAAGGCATGTACATAAATGATTAGGAAGTAAAATAAGTGAAGATTAGTTATGTAAGAGGGACAGATATTCTTATCTCTACTGCTATAACTTGTGTTACTTCAGTGATCTCTCTGCAATGAAAATCAGATCATCACATCCTAGTTTAGAACTTTTCAAATTTTTCTCAGTGCCAAGAGTATAAACTCCAGTTTCCTCAGATGGCTCTAGAATTTCCTGCTACACTCACACATGCCCTCTATATTTATAGTCCTGGCTATGCCATGCACTTCACTTCTCCATGCTGTTCCCTTGATTTAGAATACTTTCCTCAATTCATCCTAAATGATTTTATTTAAACATCTCCTTCTCTGCACTTTCTCAGACCTTAGCCATAAAAAATAGTTGATTGCTTCACTACTCTTTATACTCTATTGTAGTGCTCATTAACTGTTACATTCATTTCTTTATATAACAGATATCTCTAGTAGCCTATATTATCTTTAGGGCAAGGACAGCATCCCCTAAAACAATGTCTGGCATGCTTAGTATTCATAAATATTTTGAACTAATTAATTATTTGTAAACTCAGAGTATGGTAGGATAACTTCTTAAAGGTTGATTCTTCTCCAACACAAAAACCAGTCAGTGCTGATATCACAGCAGCTGTGATACACAGAATAATGCCCCCCGAAAGTTGTCCATGTTCTAATCCCCATACCCTGTGAATATGTTATGTTGTATGGAAAAAGAGAATTAAGGTTGCAATAGAATTAAGGTACTATTACTTTAATTCCTTAATTACCTTGTACCTAGTACCTTAATTACTTTAAAACAGGGAGATTATTCAAGAAGGTATTAAAAGTAGAAGAAGGCAGAGGAGTGTCAGAGAGATAAAATGTGAGAAGGACTCAATCCTGCCTTGATGGTTTTGAAGATGGAGGAAAGAAAACATGAACCAAAGAATAAGGCAGGCTCTGGAATGTGGGAATAGCCCTCAGGTGACAGGCACAAGATGGTTTTTTAAATGACTTCAGCCCATATCCAATTCTACCAAAATCTCGATAGACAAAGGAAACAGAGCATCTCCTAGAGCCTCTGGAAAGGAACACAGCCTCCCAAAAAGTGAGATGTCCCCGGATTTCTGACCAATAGAACTGTAAGGTAACAAATTTGTTATTTTAAGCCACTAAGCTTGTGGTCCTTTGTTACAGCAGCATAGGAAACTAATATAGTATTCAATAAATGCTTGCCCTTTACATAAAAGGTTCAGCCAAATATAACGTGTTGCATGGGAGTTTGAAGGTACATGTGGTCCAGCCTCCTATCTCAGGGAAATTTCTCATTCAACTATGACTATTATCATGTATATCAAATGTCTAGGGATAAAGACAGCATTGCTTTCCTCCATAGGCAATTTCAGTGTTTTAGCACCCGGATGATCAAGAAGTACCTCCCATGTCCAACAGAGCTCTCTCTTGCCATTGATTTAAGATTTTTTTCTCTTGACCATTTCCTTGTGGACATAGAGTATAACTGATCAACATTCCCGACAAAATGTCCTACAAATTCTCAAAGACAATAATCAAGTTTGCCCTTAGGGTTCTTCTCACCAGAGTTTAATTTTTTCTCAAATGACTTTTCGATTTGTATAATCATTTACTTCCCTTGTTTGGATTCCTTTTTAAATAATTAACATGAGATGCAGTATAGTTGGTCAGTACTAAGGCTAGGCTAGAATTAGAAGAAAGATTCCTCATTCTCAAACCTCTTGTAGTGACAAAACCATGTCAACTTCAACAGCTATACTTATGTTATATGGAATTGCTCAGATTAGATAAATACTTGTTAAGTAATAATTCTTAGCTGCTTTCAATCTGTTTGGACTCAAGCCTATAAAATGCACATTGTTTTGTAAAATCTTGACAAGAGAATTGAAAAGGAGGGAGATAGAAAGCAACAAGAGAAGGAGATGAGAAATTACATTTAGAATGGAAAAACTTATTTTTATAAAAGTGTATATCCTTCCTAAAAATTTGTATAAAAATGTTCCTCTACCTGTGTAAGGGCCGGCCTTCCTCAATCAAGGATTTGGCTTTTCTGTTTCCTTTTAAATCTCAGCAGCCTTTCAAAAAGTCAATATGCCTTAGTAATAATTCATAATCCTCTCTGTGTTGCCTTTATTGGCCAGTTGGAGCAGTCATATCTTGCTGTTGAGTTTTTAGGAAAAGTACTCAACAACAAAACAGGAACCACAAGTGCAGAGTTCTCAGAAGCCTTCTTGTTCTGCTGAGTAGTGTCACAGTGTGAGCCAAGCATAGCCAACAACTTCGACATAAGCAAAATCAGAGTTTTCCCTGGAAAAAACAGCTGGACACTTTCCTAATGTTCTTGTTGTGCCCTTAGTATAGAAAGATTGTGGGTCCTAAAAAATCATTCCATCTTCACATTGATCTAAGTCTACGGAATATAATCTGTGATCTTTGACCTCTAGAAAACCAAAGAGAATCTCTCCAATCTATATGCATGTCAAAATGCTTTTTGCAGGATGAATATATCAAATATCTTTTAGAAATGTGTACTTGTGATAATTTTATGTGTTGATTTGTCTAGGCTACATACCCAACTATTTGATCGAACACTAATGTAGTTGTTTTCATGAAGCTATTTTGTAGCTAATTTTAACATCCATAATAAATTGGCTTTAAGTAAAGGACATTAGCCCCCCATAATGTGGGGGGCCTCATTCAATCAAATGAAAGGCTTTAAGGGGAAAATTAAGGTTCCCTGATGAAATTCTACCTCAAGACCCAACATCAACGCCTCTTCAAGAGTCAACAGCCTGACAGCCTGCCCCACAAATTTTGGACTTAACAGTCCCACACTCATGATACATGGCATCAATATTGCTTCATTTTCTCTGGAGAGCTCTAAGTGATACAATACTATTTTTCAATGTATGTAAACACTATTGGGGTTTAAATGCATAAATTGATTGTAAATATATTCCTTTGTGGTGATATTTGTTATTATGTATTTTCACAATCAATAAATACTAAGATAAAACTAATACCAAATGAGATCTGTAACATTGACATTAATCAAGCATTTTTATGCCAAGAAAATTTGGCAAGTGTAAGATGATCAAAGACTTTGGAGACTAAATTTCACCAACTCTACAGTAGAATAGACCATATGTATGACTATGACTAGAGTAGAGTAGAGGAAAATGAGACCCTGAGGCTCAGAGTTCAAAATCACAGGCTGCTTTCAGGCAACTGCTGGGCTGGGAATTTCAGGAGCAGCCTTCAGAACCAAAGCAAGGCCCCCTTCCCTTACCTTAGCACTTATCACAGTACTGCAAGTGTCTGATCCCCTCAGTGGCTCCATGAGGCCAAGGACTACAATCTCCACTCCTACTAGTCATAGTAATAACTACCATATCTTGAGCACAACCTATGTGCCATGCTTCTTTATAGATTATGCAATGTACATGTTATTCTCAAAACCCTGTGAGATAGGAGTTATCTGAAACACTTGTTTTATACATGAAAAAACTGGACCTTGGAGAAATAATTGTCCAGTGTCTTTAGTTTTAAGTTGACTAGCTAGCACTCATCACAATACTTAGTATTGTAGGTGCTCACTAAAAATTTAGAACATGAAGTAATACGGTGCTCTGAAGAGAATTTGATGCAAATCTGTATTTAGCAGTGAGTAAACTGAGGCCAAGACCGGCTAAGTGACTTGTTCCACAAAGCATAGCAAGTAAATGGCACAGTCAAGACCAGAAGCCACCTTTCTTAACTATTAGGCCAGAATATCACAGGGTTGATGTTGTTGTTCCTAACAGCTGTGACTCCCCAGGCCTTCTGTACCATCAAAATATCCCTGCACCACCTATCGAAATGTCATGTTTGAACCTGGTCAGAGCTTGGGAAAAGCTATTTGCTAATCTTTTCCATTTATGCTCCCAAACCACCCTACCCAGGACAAATGCTGTCCCCCAACAAAAACTATCACTGATGATTTCTGTCTTCTCTTGATTAAAAACAAACATATAAACACTCCTAAACCATACAACTAGTAAGTTATTTATTTAAGCTCAGAAATCTTGCTTAAACGTCCCCAGTATGTTCAGTATTTGTGTAGAACATGGATAACTTCCCGTAAAGAACCTAGGAAGACCCCAAAAGTTGTGAGTGTTCCCTAGCCAGTGGTTCTATGAAGGGATGATACAAATATCTCTCAGGCTTTTAAATTCCTAAGTTAGGAACTATTTTTAGAAGTATTAATTGAGAAAGATATTTTTTGGTGAGAAAATTTTTCTAAAAATTTAAAGGGAAATGGCACAAATTATAAGCCCAGAGATGAATTCAAGATCCATATTGCTGGCATTTAGATGAATACATAGATTTGAAACCAAAAATACACATCTTAAGCATATATGTAGAGAGAGAGTTCAACAGAATAAGAGAGACAAATTCAGAGCAAAACTCTCAAGTTGAAAAAAAAAAAGCATAGGATTCCAAACCCTCAGAAATTCTAGAATGAACAAATTTCCTGGCTACTAGAACCCCTGAGTTTTCCCAAGTATAAATGATCACATGAATAATGTGTCTTAGAGAAGTCTCTAAGCTGCGACCTGGATGGAACCATCAGAGGATCTCACTGATTAATAAGCAATTATCTGTAATAAAGATAAATAAAC
This sequence comes from Mirounga angustirostris, assembly GCF_029215605.1. Classification (NCBI taxonomy): domain Eukaryota; kingdom Metazoa; phylum Chordata; class Mammalia; order Carnivora; family Phocidae; genus Mirounga; species Mirounga angustirostris. The sequence goes on along the minus strand of NW_026991709.1, from coordinate 49,173,272 downwards.
TTCACTTTTCCAAGAGTAGAAAGGAAGAGCTATATACTTCTTCCCTTCCAAGTTCTGATTCTTGGCCAGTAGAGACCATCTCTGTCTATACAGAAAAGTGAACATATAATATTACACCTCCTTTGATAGCCAAATACATTAAGCCTTATCTCCTGAAATCTTCTAGTGAAAGTGGAAATGCTTAACTACATCCTTAACCCACCATTATGAAAATTAACTTATGTGTCCACCCTATTCCAACCCCAGTGGTATTTTTGGATTCTTTTAGTACTTCAAACATTCTCCCACATCAGGTTTTTTGGATTTTTTTTCACACTAGAATGGTTTCTTCTTATCTCTCAGGTCCATCTAAATGTACTCTTAGGAATATATTGATCATACTGTCTAAAATAGTTCTTTTCACATGCTATTCCCTATTACAAACACATTTGTTTTCTTTATAGTTCTCATTGCAATTTGTACTTTTGTTTGTTTGTTTGTTTGCTTCTTTATTTCTATTTCCTTTTGTAGAGAGTAAACTCATTGAGGTCAGAAATCTTTATATCCCTAAGATCCGACTGAGTATCTAGCATATAATAGATGCTCGATAACTAAGGATCAAATTAATGTTCTATCTCACAAATATAAATGTGCAAAAATAAAACTTGTACATTTATGTGTGGTCTGCACTCTTGTAGGCCTGGTATATATCTGAAATATGTTTTTCCTTGTTCTTCTACACGGATAGCTAATAAGTTTTGAGCATTTTATCTAGAAGACACAGGGCAGTGTGTGTGTGTGTGTGTGTGTGTGTGTGTGTGATTTGTGCCTATAATTCAGCACCACAGAGAATTACAATTCTTGAGAGCCATCTTTGCTGACTTTCCAAATGCATGTGGCAAATTTTAATGCCAGGGCCCTTTCTAATCCTTGGTGCCTCCCATGTGGTAGTAGGCATGCTTCCTCTGTGCTTTAAGAAATTCCTGGAGGGGCGCCTGGGTGGCTCAGTCGTTAAGCATCTGCCTTCAGCTCAGGTCATGATCCCAGAGTCCTGGGATCGAGTCCCACATCGAGTCCCACATCGAGCCCCACATCGGGCTCCCTGCTCAGCCGGAAGCCTGCTTCTCCCTCTCCCATTCCCCCTGCTTGTGTTCCCTCTCTCGCTGTGTCTCTCTCTGTCAAATAAATAAATAAAATCTTTGAAAAAAAAAAAAAAAGAAATTCCTGGAGAGCATTTTCAAAAGCCAGTGATGCTCTAATAGTAATACAGATTTGTATTCAGTCACCAATTCAAATAACCAACTCTTAGTTATTTGCTAGTAACCAAAATCTCAGAACTGCCACATCAGCACTACTGTGTTACCCTTTTGCAACATTCCTTCTATAATCTCACATTCTCCATCAGGTGCATTTGTGAGGCATACAGTTTATTTCTCCTATCTTAGATCTTTTTTCTCTTTGAAAGTCAGTGAAATGCTTTTTTCAGATAATGCAATCTTCCACCAATACCCCAAAAGTGACTGAAACATACAGTCCAGCTAATTATATGCCCTTCCAAACTCAGCTTCAAACCTCTCAGCATTCTTCTGAATGATTTAAACTTATTTCTTTCAGTGCCACATTGTGACTCCCATCAGCAAAGGTTATTCCTGTAGTCTCAAAACAGTAGGAAAGGAGCCATATTTGTCAAGAACTAGTGTACTACCCATATATCACATTAGCAAATTTTAAAAATTCCATTTGCAAGTAGAAAATCCTGTTGGTGAGATGTTCATAAAAGGATATTCTCACTCATAGACATTTAAATTGAAAAATCAGAAGTGAAAAAAAGATTGTTTTTCCATTTCTAAACTTTGGAAAAGTAAAGCACTACTCTTGCTAAAGTCAATATTGGGTATCATAAATCCAGTTTTGCATGTGATATAGCATGTAAAAGTATATAACAAAGTTAGAGGAAAATGTTGCCTATTAACAATGTAATCTTTAAAAATGCACCTTATAAGTAAATGGTAACATAGGAAAACTACAAACAAATTGATGTTATCATCTAGCACACAGCCATAGTGTCCTCTCTTTTCTGCCTTATTCAATTAGAAAAACAGTCTGAAAACTGCAAGTTTCTCTCTAAGGTCATCTCCACACCTACCATAGAAGATGGGCTGGCCACAGATCCTTGGACCCTTCACTTACTTTGCCTTGCCCCACCCCAACCCCTAGCAGAGAATGAGTATATTAGCATAAGAAGCCTTTAGAAGACAAACTAATATTATATAGAGAGAGAGTTTTATCTTGGAATAAATAAGATTGTGAAATTCTGGAGCAAAGAAGTTTTGGAGCCTTGGTCTCAGAGAATAACTGGAACTTGTGGGCTTGGGGCAAAAGTAGTTGAGGCCAGGAGAGCTGGTAAGCCAGAGAGAAGGGAGTAGAAAATAAAGGAAGAGACTATCAGGTGCCTTTTGACAAATAAATGCCTTGCCTTGTGCCTTACCTTCTGTGATTGACTGTGAATAATTACTGGCTTATTTCTGGTGATAAGGTGAGCCCACAAACCATGCCAGTCGTTGCAAGGTAGATACCAAAATTTATAAAATTAATAATTGGTGAATTATCGGGTGAATGCAACCAATGCATAAAGCCAGACACAGGTGTAAATGTAAAAATTTTGGGCCAAGGGTTTTGTAGGCTTGGCTTAAATATTCCAGACCATTCATAGAATGGTTCACTGTAACTGTGTCAAATAACTCTAATAATCCCATTAACAGAAATAGGAGCAATGGAGTATTTTTACTTCATGGTTTCTATTCCTTCAATCAACCTGTCTCCCCTATATGTAAATCACTGAGTGACTCTATTAGAATAGCATGACTGAATGGTCAAAAAAGATCAGCTTCTATTACTAGGCTTTGGTAGATATGGTCATAATCTAAGACCAAAGATTTTGTACATATTCACCATTAATTAAGATACACAACAAAAAAAAAGATAAATAACAGATAATTCTATATAGAATCATCTATAACCAAATATGAAGAGAATCCAATACAGAGAGGGTAAAGATACATAAGACTAATCTAGATCAGCTCCTTGATCTGGTCAGCTTCATTACATAATTCCATTTTCTATTGTTTATGTAGACCAGGCTTAGTGTATAAATAAATAATAGCCTCTCCTTTTGATAAAAAAAAAAGTTTTATAACACCGAGAAAATTTATAAATTACAAGTTTTTGGTCCTTCAAACTGAGTCTCCTATTATTTGTCTATTTTCCTTAAGATGGCATTTTCCCATTTCTGAACATTACTGCTGCTGTAGGCCACCTGATAAAAATATTATTTCCTCCCTATAAATGTCTGTTCTGATTTACTTTTATATTGTTTCTTTAACCCCAATTTAGTTTTATCCCATGGCAATGTTTTGAGCTGAAAAGGGTAACTTTACCTGGCATTATACCTGTAAGAATTACTGATGTGAAGATGTCACAGTTTTAAACCAAGTGCAGCGATGACTAAAAAAAAAGAATAAGAAGAAAAGAGTTAGTGTTACTGAAAAATACACCTTTCAAGCATCTAACCCGTAATGGATACTATTCTCCCAACATATTAGTAAGTATACAAATAATTTTTGAGAATTGAAATATTAAAATAGTATACTGTAATAAATGGTACAGCTTTGTGACCACAACATTTGTGGTTATTTTAGTTACCAAAGTATGCTGTAAAAACAGTTGCATGATTTCTTTCTAGAACAAAGGCATTTGCTGAAATATCCTAGCCAGCAAGAAATGGTAACATTCAGCTGAAGGATGACCTTCAAGCAAGGGCTGACCTTCATGCACCAGACGTAAGCAACGGTCCCCCTGTTGCAGGAGAGTTCTGCACAGGCAAACTGGACCGGACTAAATGTCATGAATGGAATAATTCAATCAGAAAAGTTTTTCTTTTCTTATGAGTCTATCCCAACCACTATCACCAAGTATACTGTGAGGAAATGCTGGGGAATTACACAAATTTGCAACATTTAAATATCAGAAGGAAACTTTCCCTTTCCTGCAGCCCTTCCAAAAAGTTTACATGCCCACAGAGATCCCAAGGCAAACTGTCACAATCCAAACTTTGCCAAAAGGAAAAACTAGATGGTTATCTGTTTTCTAGCAGACCAAATTTCATGGGTTAGAGTTTGTCTAAGCAGAGCTAGGTAAGACCACTAAAAAGCTTGAAAGTCTCCCAGGAAATGATGAATATGATACCATAAGATAGGAAATATCATTTGGGTGACTATTGGCCTACAAAGCAACTTGCCTCCTTTTCCTGACAATAACAGTTCCCAGTAAAACAAGGACCATTAGATGTAGGCCCCACCCACAGAAGCTTAAAAGAATAATCTCTGGCCTAGGGATTTGCAGGCAACACTTCCTCCTCCAAAATTTACATTTTAAATTCTCACACCACCCCACTCCTGGCCCCATCTCAGGTTAAAGTTTCCCTAGGAGCATAAAATATGGGAAGCAAAATGGATAGAGAATGCAAATTGCACTACTGACTAGAGGGAATTTATAAAGTTCAATATCTATGATCCAACTTGTAAAATAATTATTTTTTTGGTTTAATAACAGAGCAGCTTCTCTGCAAACCACAAAGTTGGCACCTGAAAAATAGCTGATAATAAGCCCAGGCTGTAATGAATCTCATCACTAGTGCTTGTGAATGCTCTTTATTTACTATTTCACATGGTGTGATGGAATCTGTTCATTACCATTTTATCCGGCGAGGTACTACCTGTGAATTCTCATGGTTCTAAGAATGTGAAAAATGACTTGTAGATGTTTGCAGGTATCCTTCAAGTCTGTTTTAACATAAAACACCCCCATCTTTACTTTTGAAAATCTCCAACCAAAATGTGCAGAGAATGAAGTACTTTGAAAGTGTGGGACTCTCAAGGAATGACACAGACCTGTGTGGGGCATAACATTCAAGTTTAAGATAGTATCGGGGAAGTAAGAGCTTGGGAGTTGGAGAGAAAAGCACCAGAATAAAAGAGATAAATGCAAGAAAAGGCATACCAGACAGAAACTTTGCCCATTTCCAAATTTTGCTTACCATGATTATCTTGTACCCAGTAAAGCGGTATCTTTGTACAGATACCTCTTATTGACTGCAAATTTCAGACCACTGCTTATTATGACTTCTAATTCTATTAATTTATCTATTTTAAATCAATTCACTAGGTCTTGTGAATTAGTTTATAAATAGGATTTTGTGGACTAGTTTGGAAATTCAATCATCACTAGCTTGGTTACCTCTATAATAAATGGCAGTTTCAATTTTTAAAAGTTATTTAGAACACATTCTATTTAAAAGTCAAGGGGTTGGGGAGCACAGAGAATGGGAAGTCATTGTTTAATGGGTATAGAAGTTCAGTTTTGCAAGACATAAAAAGTTCTGGAGTTGGGTGGTAGTGATGGTTGCCCAATGCAAATATATTTAATATCACTGAACTACACACTTAAAATGTTTAAGATGGTAAATTTGATATTATATGTATTTCATCACCATAATTTTTTTTAGAGTCAGGGGCTATTTTAGCATCTCTATGACTAAAATAATTTGTACCTAATTAAAATCAAAGGAAAGTCATGGGGTGCCTGGGTGGCTCAGTCAGTTAAGCAGCTAACTCTTGGTTTCAGTTCAGGTCATGATCTCAGGGTCCTAAGATCGAGCCCCTTATAGGCCCCCCACTCAGTGGGGAGTCTGTTTCAGGATTCTCTCCCTCCTTCTGTCCTTCCCCCTACTCTCTCTCTCTCTCTCTCAAATAATAAATCTTAAAAAGAAAAGCAAAGTCCCTAAAGTTTACTCCATTTTACTATATCTGAAACTATAAAAGACACCAAAATTACATTAGATATGAACTACAAAAAAAATTCTGACATTACAAGAAAGGTCATCATATATATTGCAGGTAATTTATTAATCTGGCAACACTTCTCTTTATCAACTACGATTTCCTTTGTTTGCATTTGTTTGCTCAAAATGAAAACACAATATTCTTCAAAAACTAATGATGTAATGTATGGTGATTAACATAACATAATTGAAAAAAAAGAAAACACAATATTCTTAACTCCCTGGTTAGACTCAGAATAGTAAGGTTTTATATCTACCACTTAATCTGCATATTAATTAAACCATTAAATGCTATCTCGGTGCACACAGAAATTAGCTGTGCTTCTCTATCTCCTTTTCACTCAAAGGTTTCAATCCAAAATAAAAAATAATTTCCCTTTTTAAGAAAAGCCTAGTAAGTGGCCAATAAAAACCAGAGTCTGGGATTTATAGATTAACTTTCTAAGATTTGCCTTTTTTTACTTTTTGGCTTATAAAGTTATTTATTCAAGGATTAATCATTCCTTTCCCAAAGGAGATTTTACAAATGAGTTTTTAGGGTTCTTTATCAAAAATTATTCTAATTTTTCCATAGCTCCTAAAAGACAGGTAGGAATTAATGTCTCCATCACACAGAACAGTAGAAGTGAATGGAAGAAACTGGGATGTTTCAAGCAGAATTAGAAGTTCAAATTCAGAGCATGTTGGATTGCAGATAGAAGAGGAAACCAGTCCTATTACCCCCCTGGCTTTGAATCCTGGGCCATGGAATTGGAACCCCTTCTGCCCAAAGTAATTCTTCCTTTTCCATCATGTCACTGCTCTGAGAAAGCCTCCTTTGAGTTACGTGCCCCTCTTAAACATTCCATTTACTCTCTCTAGATCCCCTCTATGGCAATGAGCAGATGTGGTGACTCTCACAGTGGATCCAAGGAGGGAGGTTATGAGATGCAGACTGATCATTTATAAGGCGAGGTTCACAAATATGCACTGATTTACTAAATTTTCACTGAAAATTCCCACTGGACACAGAAGACTCAAATGGCTTTTAGAACACCTCTGAGAATACTTGTCACTGGTTAAATATAGTTTGTCATTTAGACAAGTGAGGCAAAACCTTCAGTACCTTTTATTTCCCTCTCAAAATAGTTGTAAATTTAGGTTTAGAAATGGCATCAAAATGTTCTGGAATTCAGAAGAATATGTAGAAGAGCCTAGGTCAAGGTTGCTTAGCTACAACTGAACATACGAGTAGAAGAAGGAATTAGTGCCTTATTTGCCAAAGTTTAAACACATTCATAGTGCATGTGTTTCTATATTTGAACATCTCAGGCATTAATGGACCAGGACCTGAAGACATATCTTGACAGAAAGCAAGAAAGAAAGATACAGAGAACACTCACAAAGCAATGCACATTTTCCTGTGACACCACACTAATGGGACTTCAACTGTACATAAAACACTTTTACAAGCAGATATCTTTCCAAGAAAATGAAAAGACATGCTTAATCTGTAGGAAAATAAAACTTCCTGGGGTGAGGTCTCAGACAATTGGTTTTAAAGGTTCATTCTTTTTCAATTGTGGTATTTGGTATTTTGTTTTAACGAGGCACATGAAACACTTCAATTTAGCCCTTGGCCATCTTAAAACCTTATTTTAATTCCCATATGTCCTTAATAGGATTCTTGGAAAAGAGACATTCCTCCATTTTCATGAAATTTGACCCTGTCAAGGAGCTCAAGCCTCACATAGAAGGGAGTTCCTGGATCACTAAGAAAGTAACCACGGCACACAGATGGATGTCAACCAAGCTTGATGGTAACAAGGAGCCAAGGGTGTAAATTTAACAGACACCAGATACCCTCTTTGAGATCTATGGTGGGACATGAAAGAAATGAGGTCATTAGTACTCGTATGTTTCATGTCTTCTCTCCTCTAAAATGTTCAATACAGTCTCTCTCTACTTTACTCTTAACTCACATTACCTGAGGAAATACAAAAAACAACATCAGCAGAGAGCCACAAGGAAGGCCAACAACTTCCCTTCATCTGCAATCCATCAAATAGACTGTTGCGATTTCTATGGATAGGATCCTTCCATCTGCACCCTGATCCCAACCCTCTTCTCATCCTTCAGGATTTTGCTCCTGCAATATTCTGCCTTCTCTCACCATCACCTCTCCCCCTCCACCAGGATCACTCCTATTTTTGTAAGAGGCAGTGCCCTCTACTCTAAAAAGCATGGGCTCTGGAATATAGAGTGCTGAGATTGGAATCCTGGCCCCACCCTGTAGTAGCTGTATTCCTAACCCCTTTTGTGAGTTCATTTCATCTGTAAGGTGGTAGGTTCATGTGAAAATGGAGAATTAAGGAAGCTGATATTTGGGGAGCACTCAGTTTCAGGCACAAGGTAAGTTATTTAAGTATGACCTATTTTTATTATCAACATAAAAATGTACTTCAATATTTTCCATATTTGAAAAAAAAAATCCTCTTTAGACACAAAGCCATGGCCCCATTTCACCAATCTTCTTTCTAGTGAACCCTTCAAAATTGAAACACATTTTCTCATATCTCCACTTCCTCACTTCCACTCTTCCCAATAAACCCCACCCCGCCCACACACACAGGACTCCACTGAGTCAGCTCTCAATTAATGTCATTAGTGGTTTTCATATAGCCAAGTGAATGAGACCTTGACCAGCAAAAGCAGAACCCAGAGTCCGACATAGACTATAAGCACCCAAAACTCACCCAAGTCTTGGGATGGCACATGAGACTAAGATGTAAGATGATAAAACTGTGCTAATTTCATCTTACCAAAAAGGATAGAGTGATTTCAACTAATACCTAGGTTACATTAATATCTACATAAATAGAATATCCCCTAGGATCACACAAAACTCACTTTGACAGTTAGACCTGAAGCCCATTAAATTAATAGCTCTCACGCACTGTCACAGGACCTTATTCCTCCTCTGCGCAGTATGGCTGTGAAAATCCCTAGAGTGGGGCCATCACAGATGGTCTGCCACATGCTTCGCATTTCTCTCTGCCTTCCTGCTGCCCCTCTGCAGTCTCACAGTCTTCTCTAAACTTTATTCTGCTGGTCTCTGCTGATGGTGCCTGCATTACACTTTACTGTCTAAGGTGAATTTATCAAGCAAATTGGGACACTACTGAGAGTCAAAGGACATTGCCTTAGGTCAAGTCCCCAAAACAAACCCGCCCGAGACAAGCATTTATGTACATGTGACTTACTGAGGAAAGCTCTCCAGGGTAAAATTGTAAGGGAGTGAGGCAAGTGGAATAGGAAAAGGGGAAAGAACTAAGCAAGTGGTCTCAGCCTGGTCCTGGTATGATCCACAGGAAACTCTGAGGCATAAAGTGCTCTACAAATTTACCTCCCTCTTGAGCTAAGGGAAGGACCCTTTGCATCTATTTTGTCAACCATTGACTGTGAATCACTCACTCCTGGAAGACCTCTCTACCCCTTTAATTGAGAGCACTTGTGTATGTGTGTGTGTGTGTGTGTCGGGCAGGGAGGGCTGAGCTGGTGTCAGCTATAAGCCATTAGCCATCCACACTCACAGCAGTTGGGATGCGGGTGCACCAGTCTGTAAAAGCATCTCAATGAGTGCCCAGCGGGACTCACTATAGGAGCATCATTAATAATTATGCCAGGACCATTTCAAGCAAACCAGGACATTTGGTCACCCTATTGATGTTTCTTACACTGCCAGCCATGCTGTAGTACTGCTCTGCTTCGACCTCCCATGGGCCCTACAGTTATTAAGGATTGCTATCATAGCCACCTAGTACCACCACATGGCCTTTCTCGGGCTGCAGCTCCGTACTACTGCTACCAGCCTACACTCTTCACACAGACCACTCCATGGGCTGCAAGCTACCTCTGCTGCACCAGCAGAAACTGGAATGTGGCTTGAAAACATTGGCCTTTATGACCTGTCTTTGGCTCTCTGCCCATGAGTCCCTTTTGCCTATGGCTCTTGGAGATTTTTACCATCAGAGTCCTTCTCTTAATCTTTGATGACTTTTGCTCTTCTAACAGAAGGAAAGCCTTCTTTTTCTTAAATCTTATTCTTTTCACAAGGACCCACAGTGGTATTATTTAGGTTTGGTAACAGCATATCCAAATTTAACTGGAATAGTCAGGAATATGCATTTTGTCCCAGAGTAATTATAAGTAACATCTCCTTTGACTCTCAACATTGTCCTCTTTGGGATAACAAATTATAATTTCACCCTGTTGAGAATCTTGGTTTTCAATATTCAGACCTCATCTGCAGAGGTTCTGCAAAATGAACTTCTTCTGATCTCTACATAGGAACCACAAGGGGACCTTGGGCAGAGTGAGTTCAAATGCAGCCTCTCCCTTACTTACAATCACCGACCCCCTGTACTTCAGGCCAGGTCACCAAATTTGGTCGTGAGATTCCTTGTCCCTTAGCAAATTCTCTCAAGGATCTTGTAGCACTCTTTGTAGTTTACATTATTTGTGCCCCCTCCCAAGATCAGCAGATACTCAAATGTATTTCTGATCCTTAAGTGTAGACAAGTTATTTACTAGGAGGCTCAAAGTCTTTTACAAATAAATGCATAAAACTTGAACTAGGTAACAGGATGTGTTGCCTAACTCCAAATAGAAGTTAAAATTGAGCTTCCACTCTGAACTGACAGACTCTTAGATACAAAAGGACATTGTGAAGTGTGGAGACTTATTACTTTGCCTATGTTTATTTACATCTGAACATTATGATCTTAAAGTTAGCTTGAAGAAATGGCTCTTAGATAAAAGAGCATCCCTTGTGGTATCTGAATGGATATCAGTTTCTTTCCATTTTCTTGTAAAAAGCTCAGAGGGTTATCTGGAATTCACTTCACATCACTGTGTACAAATATGCTAATACCCTGCATAATTACTTAGCCTCATTTGTACATGAATGGTCACATACAATAGATGTTCTGAGAGAGTTAAAGTCAATATGAATTTAAATATCTGAGAACAGAATTAAGTCCAGCAAGTCTTATTATATAATATTCTCATTTATTTAGTTCCCACATCTTAAACAATTATTTAATAGCAGAGTGATAAGAATGAAGAGCACTTGAATACAAGATTTGTTTACAGGTGAGACCATTATCTCCTGTAAAAGGTAGTAACCTGTAAAGAAAATAATCATACATTATATGCATATTGATATATCAAATAAACCCCAATATTTCTGAATATGTATGCTTACAGTATATCTTTCACTTAAGAAATCTGCAAATTAAAATTCACTGCTATTGAAGATGTCTGTGTGATCACTAAGTTATAACCAGTATGTTCTGACAATCAGCAAAAAACCTGGAAATTAGCACATATGGAAGTTATTGCCTATGGTTAAATTATAAAGAATGTTAGGTACACTATAAAATGTTATGTACTTAGTTGCTGATAGCCCTTAATAAAATGAACTCTACTGCTGAGATTTATTAACTCCATTCAGCCTGGACAGTCGTTCAGCTCAAACTTTAAAAGCTTTCAAAATGTTTAGTACCAGCTGGTTTTAATATAAGTAACAAAGTGATCATAAAAAAACACTGAATAGTTGGATTTCGGGAACTTACCAATCTTGCCTTAATTTTTAATGGCCTTATTAGAGCCATTAAATCTATGACCTGGTAGCTAAAGATGGAGTTATCTCTGAAGGGTGTGGATATACCCACTATCAATCTTCCCAAGTTGAGTTAATCCTCCGGTAGGTTATTAGGCAAGAATTTGAACTGATGATGGAGAAGAGACTTTTTCCTGGGACTTAGAGCCAAAGGACTCTTAATTAACCAGGATCCCCTAAGGAAGCAGAACCAACAGGAAAATACACACACACAAACAAACACACACACACACGAATGAGGAGATTTATTATAGGAGTCTGAGCAGTCCCATGACTTGCCCTCTGCAAGCTAAAGAACCAAGAGAGTGGGTGGTATAATTTAGTCTGAGTCCAAAGGCCTGTGAACTAGGAAAGCCAATTGTCTAACTCCCAGTTTGAGGCCAAAGTCCTGAGAAGGAGCTGGGATGTGGGGCAGAGGACAGCTAATGTAAATCCCAAGGTCCTAAGGTCTAAGAACAAGGAGCTCCAATGTCCAAGGGCAGGGGAAGATGGATGCCTCAGCCTAAGAAGAGAAAAAATTGCTCTCCCTCCACCTCTTTGTTCTATGGGGTTCTCAACGGATTGGATGATGCCCGCCCACATTGGTAAGGGTGAATCTCCCCCCTTTACTCAGTGTACTGATTCAAACACTAATCTCTTCCAGAAACATACCCAGAAATAAAATTTTACCAGCTATTTGGGCATCCCTTAGTCAAGTTGACACATAAAATTAACCATTACAGACTTCAAAGAGTGGAAAGGCCTGGAGTGATTCCTGGAGTGGGGTGACATTCTCCTGGCCACGTGGAGGTTGTGTAGAAATGAGTGGAGGCAGCGAGTTTCTACTCTTTGCCAGCAGCAGGAGAGCAGGGACATTGCCCTTGGCAGTCAACACAGGGCAGTACAGGGCCTAGTTTCCAGAGCAGCCCACCATCTGAAGCAGCAAGTAAGAGCAGTCAAGATTGACCTTTGGGCAGGTTAGTGAGTAGTGCTCCATCTGAGATGGGAATGGGAGAAGAGGTGACATCGGTAGCACAGATAGCTTTGCCCAGCAGAATTCATAATTCACAAGCATCTTCAGTAACAGGTATAGCAGGCTGGTGGCAAGAAAACAGGCCACGAGTCAAAGAATCTGAGGATCTTGTTTTGGTGTTAGTACCTTAGGAAACTTCCCAGGAATCCATGAAATCTCTTAGGGAGTAATTTCTGACAAGGCAGTGCATAGCACCTTATGTTATTATGATCTGACTAAATAAAGAAGTGTAACTTGTTTTGTAGTCCTAGAGTGGAGAGAACAAGGATAGGTGGGATATATAGATAAATAATCAGTGTATTTTTTTTCAAAGATTTTTATTTATTTATTTGACAGAGAGAGAGAGAAAGACAGTGAGAGAGGGAACACAAGCAGGGGGAGTGGGAAAGAGAGACACAGGCTCCCCGCCGAGCAGGGAGCCCGATGTGGGGCTCGATATGGGACTCGATCCCAGGACCCTGGGATCATGACCTGAGCCGAAGGCAGACGCTTAACCAACTGAGCCACCCAGGCGCCCCAATCAGTGTATTTCTGATTGAGATCTAGTTGGTTAGTTTTTCTACATCGTCAACACTTTGAAAGACAGTTCTGGAGAATCAGAAAAATCGGTGACACGTTTTTAGTTTCTCACTGGAGAATGAAAACTTGAGAACATGATGCCAAAGGTAAGTTTCTAGAAAATCAGTTGAACCAAAATTAAGACCAAAAAAAATTAAAAGTGACTATAAAATTGACTTTTATTGTCAAGATTTACTAATTATGTTTATCAGGACACTCAACTTCCAGTTGAAAAAATTTTTGTAACTGTTTCCACGGGGTTTTCCCATTTTAGAGCTAAAATAATGATTTTTCTTCGGTCACCATGCTTCAAGTGATAGACCCTCGAATATTTCTTGTTTTGATTTGAAGTAAAATTTCCAGCATTTATAAAGTATTGCACTTTACAACATGTTCTCTCATAACTATTTTACTTCACCTTACAATTATCGTGACATAATTACTCTGTGATCATTTCATTGTTATTACCATTATTCTTAGAACCATTCTTATTTTTTCATATAAAAAGGGTAAAAAAAATTAAGATTTTCCCAAGATTATCAAAGTAGTGAAGTTTAGAGACCAACTATTCATGTCATAAAACTTTACTTCAATTTATAAAGGCCTCCAGAGTGTTGTTTTTATGTATAGGGAACTAAATATATTAAAGCTTCCCAAAACTTATTATAGGCCACATTTTGGGACACATGTTTACAGAAAATAAGGACATTTGTGTCTGCATAGTTCTATTTGAAAATGTCTTTTAAGTAATAAAACTCTATTTATGAATATTTAGGGGAAAAAGCATGGATTTGTCATATGAACTTCAACTGCATCTGCCTGATTGTTTATGACAAGAGTAATTTTTGATCAAATTTAGATAAACTTTGTCTAAATTGCAAAAAAAAAATAAAATTGAAAGTAGATTCTAGTTAAGCTGGAGTTCTGCATGCAAAACAAAATGGAGAATTGGAGCAAAAGAGAGAACATTTTAAACCCTGAATTTTATTTGAAATTTTACCAAAATTTATCTCAAAATTGTGGTTAAAGTGATTTTTAAGTTTTGTTTTCACGTTAATATTTTGTTAAGTCGTTCAACAAAGACTTACTGAATACTAACCATGCTGTAAACAATGCCTTTTCTCCATTAGTGGAGAAAACAGTAGAAACCAAAAGAATAAAAATATGATATAATAACCAGAAATTTCATGGAAAGGACCATGAAGGGAAAGAAAGCAGTGAAAGAAGGTGAAGAATAATGGAACAAGGGGGTAGCGCAGCAGGTGCTATTAGATATAGAGCGATCCAGTAGGCCCTTCTGTAAGGAAGTGATATTTGAGAAAACACAGTGATTTAAAAAGAAGAGTGTTTGAGGCAGAGGGAAAATACCTTAATATAAAAATTAACTTGGTGTATTCAAACAATACCAAGAAGGCCAGTGTGAACAAGGTGGAGTAAGTGACACAGAGCAACAAATGAAGTTGGAGGGCTTGCTTGGACATATAATATGGAACTTGTAGAGCATTCAGAGCGTAATGTTTAGCCACTGAAGAGCTCTGAGCAGGGATGAGGGATGAAGTGAACCATGCTTGTTTCTTCTGAATTCTTTGAAATTGAATTAAAAATTTACATAAAGCAAAATGAGAACATCTGAAGTATACAGATCAATGACTTTTTACAAAAATATACACCATGTAACCACCAGGCAGAATCATGCTTTTAAAAGATCACTGTAGGGAGTGACAGGGAAATTAAAGCAAAAGAAAAGAACATGGAGACTAGTTAGGAAGAAATTACTATAGTTTATGTAAAAGAGATAATGCACAATTAAACTAGGATGGTAAATCCTCGTGGAAGAATTCTCTGTGGGGCAGTTGTTAGGGGCTGAATTGTGTCCCCCCTCCCCCAAAAAATCATTTGTTAATGTCCTAACCCCTGTACCTCAGAATGTGACTATATTTGAAGATGACCACTGTAAGATAAGGAGAGAGACCTCAGAAGAAACCAGCCTGCCAACGCCTTCATCTTGGGCTTTTAGCCTCTAGAATTGTGAGAAAATAAATTTCTGTTGTTTAAACTACCCAGTCCTGGGTATTTTGTTGTGGCAGCCCTAACAAATGAATACAGGCAGCATAAAGATTAATGGTCCCTCTCTGAACAATCCAGAGATGAGGAAGGGAAATATCATTCTCCAACCAGACATTCGCATATTACCTGCCTTCTCTTTTATCTGTAAGATATTGTCGTACCCTTGAAACCAAGTTTTAAGGTATACAAATGTGTACCCAGACTTATTATTGAGTTTAAAGTTAAAAGACTCTATAAGAATTTTATTACCTAATCCTTAGGGCTAACCACTAGAAAAGATGAGCAAATTTTAAAAATACGAGTACTATATGAAATCCTGGGAGATGATTCCTAGTCTTAGTTTTAGAAATGAAAGAGATACAATGAGAAACCAGTATGTTTAGCAAAGACCACTAACTTTTTTCCAATATCCATTCTCCCCTACTTCCTCTCCCAAGTACTAACTCAAGTAAGTTTTAACTAGAATACATAGTCTCCCTTGTATCACGTGATTAAGTTTTCACCAATAAGATATGCAAAAGGTCTTCCAAGATGTGTCCTTAAAGAGAGCTGCACACACTTTCAACCCTGTCCTCTTTCTTAGTCTGGAATGTGGACATGATCCTTGCAGATTCAGCAGTATTTGGCAGAATGTAGCTTGCTGAGAATGGCAGAGCAACAAGAAAGATGCATGGTCCTTGATGCCATGAAATGACCTAGAAATAAACTTGTCTTGTTTGTCACCATTATTTTTGGTGGGTTGTTTTTTTTTTTTTTTTTTTTACTCATAATCAAATCGTCTTAACTATGTATCTCCAAAGGCACATTTTTGATAGTATAAACACATGCAATACAATGAAGGATGTTTTGTTTTTCAATACTCATTTCAATAAAATTCGGACTTTGAATTTGGATATGCACAGTAGTACAACTTGTGCATTACACAACTCCATTGGACCTTATTCACATAGGGATCCAGGGAATGGCACCCCTGGTGTTGTACAGTCACCTGGAGTCTGATGATGTTTATTTAACACTAAAACCTCTTTTACTTCCCATAAGGATAAAAATTGCACTTTCAGAAACTACTGTTTAGAAAAAAATAAACATGTCTATAAAAAATTAACTGCATTTTTTATTAATCACATGGCATCTATTTACTCTTGAAATATCGTATTGCATGTGTATAACACTATTCAGTCTACAAATTCTGCTTTGGATACATGTGGACTATGAATCAGAGAGACATAGGTTTCAGTTTCTTTTCCATTACTTATCCTTACTAAGAATTAGGGCCTCTATGACCCTTGATATTTAAAATGTGGATTCTGATAGTTGGGAGGATCAAATCAGATTCATGTATAAAGCACTCAATATAGAAACTGTCAGACAGTAAGTACCCAGTACCTGCCAGATATTACTGGGTATTCAACAATGTTAGTGATCCAGTGAATGATAATACCAACAGTCTCTGACTTACGATTCGATGGATGATTTTTCAACTTTACAATGCTGTAAAAGCAACACACATTCAGTAGAAACCATACTTTGAATTTTGAATGTGGATCTTTTCCCACACTGGTGCTCTGCTGTACGCTCACGATGCTGGGCAACTGCAGCTCCCTCTCTATCACGTGATCATGAGGGTAAACAACTGATACACTTGCAACCATTCTGTACTCAGACAACCATTCCACTTTTCACCTTCAGTACAGTTTTCCATAAATTCAACGCCTTATTATACAATAGGCTTTGTGTGAGATGATTTGCCCAACTGTAGGCTAATGTAAGTGTTCTGAGCACAATTAAATAGGCTAGGTTAAGCCATGATGTTGGGTAGGTTAGGTAATAGTATTAAATGCATTTTCCACTTAGGTTTTCAATTTATGATAGGTTTACCGAGACGTAACCCCATTATAAATCGAGGGAGCTCTGTAGTCCTTCTTCATTTTGCAGATGAATACACTGAAACTGAGACAATCTGAGTTATGACCCCAGGTGTCTCTTCCACTTTTGCCAACTAACTGCTAAATCCGTGCTCTCCCCGCTCAGCGTCACAGGGAAACAGACTCTAGCAGTGAGGCTGCCCATCCAAAGTAGCTGCTATAACAAAATTATTGCCTTTATTATCTCTTAAACTTTGCCTTTCAAGTGCCTGCTTTATTTAGCAAGACTTGTATGCTTTTAAGCAAATAATAATGTCGATAACAAATGCAGAAATAATGTGTTTTATACTGAAAGCCTAATCTTTTAAAACAAATTACCTCAGATCAACAATTATTTTCAACAATTTCCCAAGACTTGAACAGGTTTTAAATTGGAAAACTTTTTCTGTACAGACATTGCACTGCTACCTCACCAGAATGCTTCAGAATTTTTTGCAGCAAGTAAAATGCTCACAAATTATCATCTCAACTTAGTTAGGGCCTTACACAGTAAGGAAGTATATTTCCTTAACAGAGGAAAAGATTGAGAGTTTCAGGGGTCAGATTTCTTCAACACTTAGCCAAGGTGACAGATAGGGCTGGGAAGAACTAAATGTTGACTAGAAATCATTATTCTTGATTTGGGTTCTTAGAAATCATGACCAAGTTTGGATATATGCAAAATATTAAAATAAGTAGCTTCATGACTACCAAACCTTAGATGTATACCTTGATGATTCTACCCATGTCATTTTCCACATTCTCAGACCCTGAATATATAGTCACAAACATCCAAATCTTAATTTTTGGACCAGAAATTAATTTCAGTTAAATATACTCAGTATAAATCATCATCTTACTTTCTTAGTTGAATCCACCCTTACATAAAGTATATGCTCAGTGAATGGTTTGTCAAGTGAGTGAAAAACTGAAATTCAAGTTTTGTTTATTGTAAATAGGCTCCACACCAAGCATAGAACCCAACATGGGGCTTGAACTCATGACCCTGAAATCAAGACCTGAGCTGAGATCAAGAGTCAGATGCTTAATTGACGACTGAGCCACCCAGACTGCCTGAAATTCAAATATTTCTTAATGGGGGAACTTACTCTCCTACATAAAACAAAATATCTTGCTTTATTTTGATTTTTTGTTTATTTTTGTTATTTTATTTTAATTCCAGTGTAGTGAACATAGTGTTAAATTAGTTTCAGGTGTACAATATAATGATTCAGCAATTCCATATATCACTGAGTACTCATTAGCGTACTCTTGATCCCCATCACCTATTTCATCCATCCCCCCACCCATCTCCCCTCTGGTAACCATCTGTTCTCTATAGTTAAGCGTCTGTTTCCTGGTTTGTCTTTTTTTCCTTTGTTCATTTGTTTTGTTTCTTAAATTCCAAAATCAGTGAAAAAAATCATAGGGTATTTGTCTTTCTCTGATTTATTTTACTAGTGTTATATTCTCTAGATCCATCCATGTTGCAAATGGCAAGATTTCATTCTTTTTTTATGGATGAATAATATTCCCTTGTGTGTATGCATATACATACACACACCACATCTTCTTTATCCCTTCATCTATCAATGGACATGGGCTGCTTCCATATTTTGGCTATTATAAATAATGCTGTAATAAACATAGTAGTGTACATATCCTTCTGAATGAGTGTTTTCATATTCTTTGGGAAAATATGCAGTAGTGTGATTACTGGATCATATGGTACACCTATTTTTTAACTTTTTGAAGAACTTCCATACTGTTTTCCACAGTGGCTGCACCAGTTTGCATTCCCAACAACAGTGCCGAGGGTTCCTTTTCCTCCACATCTTCACCAACACTTGTTGTTTCTTGTCTTCTTAATTTTAGCCAGTCTAACAGGTGTGAGGTGATACCCCATTGTGGCTTATTTTTTTAAAGCAATCAAATAGTACCTAAGGGATGTGGTGAAAAGAAACTTTCATAGTCATCCCTACACCTTTCCACATACCAGAGACAATCATGTTTAGCCACTTCTGGCTGTGTTTTCCTGTCCTCAATAATTGTACTATTAATATGTTAACTTTCAGCTTATTACCTTTGGACCTTGTCTACTAACTTCCTGTTACGGTAGAGGAGGCTTGAACTCTCTTCCCTCCCACCCCCCTTCCTCCACCTTAGTACAGTGATCTCTGCAACCTCAAACAACATCTTTAAATTCTGCCTTTTGTTCATCAATTATAGAAGGTCTCTCCGGATGCCCTCTTCTGTCCAATCTAATATCTTCCCTCATTCCCTTCCACCTCCCTTCCTCCATCAACTATAACGTTACACTGGCATTTACTTTTTCTCTTGTAATCATTTAAAATGTTTTTGTATAATTTATCTGTTAGTGTATTTAAAAGTTGAGTACCAGGAAACTAGGTTTCCATTAGTATGACTATGTAGCTATTTTTTCCTAAAGCTTCAAGCAGTATACAAACATTACATTTCCTTCTGTATAGGTCAATACCTTGGGCTCCCAGGTCTCTCCTGTACAGTTCAAATAAGAGTTTTATTGCTTTTGCTTTAAGTTTCAATGGATTTTTCTTTTTGTAATTTACCAATGGTATTTATCAGAACCTTGAGTTCTTTTAAGCTCTAGTTCATTCTATCACTTATGTCAAAGCCCCTTTATCTCAGACATCTCCCTCCTAGAATCTACTAAAAGGTTTATAGTGAATATTAATGAAAACATGAAGAGAATTAGCACCATATCTGACACTACTAGTTAACCATCAGTGTTATTATTTATATTATTAATATAATAGCATTATTAGTAGTACAATAATGCTATTAAATTCTCAGCAGACAGAAGGTACATTAAAGCTCATTTTTCTCATTTACTATTATATCTGTTACCTGGCACAGCCTAGTTAATAAATAAATAATTGGTGCATATTTTGTAATGATCTTTAAGAATTTTTTAAAGTTGCTTAGTTGTCTAAATATTTAACATTGCACATAATCAGCAGGATCTTTAGTATAATAAAACTGCAAATGAATTATTTTTTAAATGTATCTATATTTTTGAAAATCATGGGAAAATAGATTTCAATGTGCTCTAAAATTTTTAATGTATCTGCTCAAACTAACTCATCCATAAGGCCACATGATGAAAAGAAATAATTTCCTATACACTTACAGTGAATAGGTCTTTATATAGCCTACAATGTATTCACCTCTCTGTCCTATTGGATTAAAGCAAGTTAAACTTGTTACATGCTAGCAATTTTATCAGTACCGTGCATGAGATTAACAATAATTCAGAATTTTTCTTTTGGTCTGTAAGTGAAAGCCTATTGCTTCCTGCTCTGTAGAAAAATTGCAGGTTCTGAATTCTTCCATAGTTGTTGTTTTGTTTTTTTTATGCTCCTTTTTTTTTATTATGTTATGTTAATCACCATACATTACATCATTAGTTTTTGATGTAGTGTTCCATGATTCATTGTTTGCGTGTAACAACCAGTGCTCCATTCAGTACGTGCCCTCTTTAATACCCATCACCAGGCTAACCCATCCCCCCACCCCCCTCCCCTCTAGAACCCTCAGTTTGTTTCTCAGAGTCCATAGTCTCTCATGGTTCATCTCCCCCTCCAATTCCCCCCCTTCATTTTCCCCTTCCCGCTATCTTCCATAGTTTTTCAGAGTAATTTCAGTATGTGGGCTTTTAAAATGTTTAAATATCAATTTTCAAGGAAGTGAATAAAAAAATAATGTATTTTATGATAGTCACAACTGTTGCAACTTTTAATTAATAATTAAACTAACTAATAATTGTAGATTGTAGTTGTAAGAAGTAATATAGGGAGCTCCATTAAGCCTTTTGCCAGTTCCCCCAATGGTAACATCTTGCATAACTCCATTGTGATATCACAATCAGGAAATTGACACCCATACAATCTGCTGAACTTACTCCAATTTCGCTGGTTCTAAACGCACTCCTGAGTTTGTGTGCGTGCACATAGTTTATCATTATGTGCAGAGTCTTGTAACCATCACCAGAGGCAAGATAGAAAGCATAACCATCACTTGCTATTGTTTTTTAACTTTAGATTTTTTTATCACTAAGATTTAAAAGAAAAAATTGAGTTTCCTAGAAGCTTTCCTGTCTTTTACAGATAAGATCCAACCAATCCCAAACGTGGCTGTAAGTATTCTTGGTTTCCCTCAAATGTTGGTAAAATACATCTTTCTAATTCAACCAGAATTTGTCAGCAACTCTGAAAACTCCAGTGAGCTTTGGGGGAAAATATCTGACAAGGATATTTCTATCTTTTGATCTTTTCTTTAATGAGATACTGGAATAGCTGTCTTAACATGAAATGTATTCCGTTGCCTTACTCTTTCATGTAACCTTTTGAGCGAGCACCAGGTATCCCTCCCATACTCCTCAGATTATCCTCACCCCAAGGCAAGCAAAACTGAAAGAGAAATTAAAGAAACATCATGATGGTGCTGGTCTGCATGAAAACACCATGATTATCTTTTTCTAATCAGATGGGAGTAATTTTCTTGCTCTCCAACTGACTAATTTTCTCCACTCTCCCCCCTCCCCCCAATCAGGTATCTAGCTGTTAAATGTTTACAGATTAATTTGCATGAAATGGTCCCTTAGCAACAATCACTCACAGGATCAAATTCCTTTGCTCTTAGATTCAGACTTTTTTTTTCTGATGATACACCTGTTTTTTAAATAAAGATTTAAAGTTGAAAATAAAACTCAAATCCCAGAATGCAGCCTACATAAGCCCATAGCTTTTAAAATCAATTTAAAAGACCATGGCTTTTAGACTGATATAAAGTGTTTTCAAGCCCCAGAATATTTTTATGTGTTTTAGATCACATCTATACACAAGAAAAATTTCTATCAGGCTGATTAGTTTAAAAATGCAGTTTCAGTCTGCTGTCGAAGTCAAGTCAATAGGTCACCAGACTTTGCTCTCTACCTCTCTACAACTCTGATTTCTATGCCCTGTAAGCTGAAGTAATTGATGCCAAGAGTGATAAGGAATGGCAATAATGAAAGGTTCATGGTGTAACAAGACTGGCCTTTTTTGGCATTGATTGATTTGATGATTTTGTCAAACCAAAAACAGTTTAAAGAATTAGCTTCCAATTCTGTCAAATGATTATTACCTTGCTAACTTGATTTATCAGTTGGTTTTAGTCCCAAATTATAGCCGGTTGAGAGGTTGTAGAGGATTCTAATGCAAAGGTAAACCGCGACTTCCCATATACAGAAGAGGGCAAACTATGGACCATTTCTCTTAATAAGGAAGAGATGACTGGAGGTGGGAGGTGGCAGAGATTCCCAAACTGTCCTCTTCTCCAACCAGGGAGGCAGTGGCTTTTCATCTGTAGAATCTGTGAAACGGGGCAGTAAATCCCCAACTACCAGGTCTTTGCCACAGTTTTGTTGCTGTTGTTCTACCTGGTTCTCAGAAAGCTCAAGGTTAAAGGAAAACTGTTTTTCAATTATTTAGTTGCAGAAATCTGGTGTCAGGACCTTAGTGACCTAAGCTGTTATGCCTTCACCAACCCAAAGGGCGAGACTACCTAGATCAACTGTGTTATCGCAACACCGCAAGTTGCTCTAGGCAACTGAAGGGAGGGAGTATTAAACCTGGATTATTCAACATCATCATACCAGTCATCCTAGATGTTTGCAATGGACTTGGGACTTCCCCAGACCCTTTGTCAGATAGGCAGAAAAAGATTACCATCACCATTTTACAGATCATCAATGTAATATTTGTATTGGGGTCCTCCAGCAAACAGAACCCATAGGATACATCTATCTAAACAGATTTAGATAGATAGAGAAGACAGAGACAGAGACAGAAAAAAAGGGAGAAAGGGAGGGAGAGAATGAGAAAATGAGTAAGGAGGTCCGGGATAACTGATGGTTTAGTTTTAGTCCAAGCCCAAAGACCTGAG
This sequence comes from Mirounga angustirostris, assembly GCF_029215605.1. Taxonomy (NCBI): domain Eukaryota; kingdom Metazoa; phylum Chordata; class Mammalia; order Carnivora; family Phocidae; genus Mirounga; species Mirounga angustirostris. The sequence goes on along the minus strand of NW_026991709.1, from coordinate 49,150,227 downwards.
AACCAAGAGAGCCAATGATATAGTTCCAAACCAAAGCCTGACATGCTTGAGACCCAGGAAAAACAGATATTTCAGTTTGGGCCCAAAGGCAGGAAAAAGAGGATATCCCAGTTAAAAGGCAGTCAGGTAGTGGGAATCCTCATTCACTCTGGGGTGGGGAGGGGGTCTGCATTTTTGTTCTATTCAGGCTTTTGACTGATTGGATGGGGCCCAGCTGCATTAGGGAGGGTAATCTGCTTTTCTCAGTCTACTGATTTAATCTCATCCCAAAACACACAGAATAACGTTTGACCAAATATTTGGATACCCATAGTCCAGTCAAAGTCAACACAAAAAAATAACCATCACAATGTGTCAACTAATCTTATCGTGGTAATCATTTCACAATATATGTATATCAAATCATCACGTCATACACCTTAAATTTACATAAGATTATATATTAATTATATCTTAATAAAGCTGGAAGAATTAATCATCACAATATTATTTCAACATGTGCATGAAACACACGCCATCCAGAAACATCTGCATTCCCTGCAGTCTATTTTGTCAACTTCATATTTAGTGACAGTAAACCTGGGTTGATAGAGAGGCCAGCAGAGGATTTGCATGAATATTTTGCTTATTTGTGATATATGGTACCACATTCCTGTGGGAAATATTGTTTGGCATAATCCGCGGTGCTACCATCATTCAGATTAATTGTTCTGACCTTGGTCTACAAGCATAAACAGAAATGTATTTCAGATAATGTTAGTTCCCGTCATAATTATATTCTGTGCACATTCAGGTGGAGAGGAGTTAAGGAGCATCTGTGTTTGCCAGCGGGAGCAAGAAACCTTGAACCAAAAACAAATGCATAAATCTCATCTTAGGTAGGATGCTAGCTATAAGATGAACACTGACCATGGACAGGGAGATGTGCAACTGCAAATCTTTATCTCAGCCAAAACTACAGGATCCAGAAGATAACATTAATGATAAATTACCATAATCTTGTGCCTATAAAATGAATCTTCTGAACTGGCTTGAAAACCTTTGTGTGATTACATCTATTAGAGACTGGGTATGATAAACACCTTTTAATATATTTTAAAATTTGCTGCAGGCTTGCCAGTGTTTAAAAAAGCAACAACTGTCAAATGACTATGTATTGACAGTACTCCGAATCACACTGCATTCATCAAAGCTAATTCTATTGGAGAAATTTATGAAATTATGACAATATGGTGACTGATAATAATAGTAAAGAAACTTAGGGTCCTAAAAGTAACTTTGCAATTTATAAACATTTGGTTTACAAATATTTACCCAACCTGCTATATATGAAAAAATCAATCTGTATCTGTTTTTTTTTTAATTGTGCATGTTTATTTTAAAATATGTGTTAAAATAATGTAAATTGGGGAGGGGTGACCATGTTCCAGTTTCAAGGAAGGAAATGGAGTAACTGGGATGATTGGAGAAATAATCTTTCCTCTAGCAGAGAAAATACTCAACAGGGTTTGATAAAACCAAGACAATCCATCCACAATGAAGCTCATTTTTCATTTTGCTTTGACCATGCATGGGGGCAAGAAAAGGTGGGGAAAGAGAGAGAGAAGAGCAAGAGAGGAAGGGAGGGAGGAAGAAGTTAGGAAGGAAGGAAGGAAGGAAGGAAGGAAGGAAGGAAGGAAGGAAGGAAGGGTGGGGGAGGAAGGGAGGTTGGTTGTGTCTGTCCAAGACATGGAACAGAGTCACAGGCAGCAGCCTTGTTTTCCCTTGCAGAGTACTTTTAGAAGCAAAAAGCAAATCGAAATCATCTCTCAGAAGCTAAACAGATAGCTTTAAAAGTTTTGAATCTACCCTGAAGTAGGAAGTAGCTGCAGCACCTGTAGCAAGATTCATTGCAAAGGATGAGAAGCAAAAGGAAGAGTCAAGTGGCATTTTGTGCAGACATAAAATTAATTAGGTGAGAAAAGTAAAAATTATTCTTATGGGTAAGAATAAAAGTCAATATTTAGCTAAGCAATTATTGATAGCATCTGATTCAGTGGGTATATATGCCATCATTGTATTTAGCTATTCTTTAAAATGCACTTCACACCAAATCCTTCTGTTCATCACTGTAAATGAATATATTATCCACTGCTATTTTGCTAGCTATGCTTTTAATAAGCATAACTAAAACATTTGACTTCATTTCTCAGTTATATTGAGTAATCTATGCATCAACATCCAAAGTATCAGCCTTTACCTAACGTCAGCTTCTGAAAAAGCAGACAAGACTGCTAGGGGGCAAAAACTATTTCTATTGAGCCATTTTTCATTTCCAAAGCTGCAAAATTTATTAGTCAGAATATTTTAAGTTACATATGAATTAAACCTAGCCAACACCAGCTTAAGTAAAGGGAAATTGAGCCATATAACTAGGAAGCCCAAAAGTGAAATTCAGGTATGGCTAGATCAAGGAGTTCAATGACCCTCTTTCCATATTTTGGCTCCATTCCTTGCTGCTTTTTGCATATTGGCCTCATCCTCTCTTTCAACAAACGGACTCTCTCTATGGAAAGATAGATGGCTCACTGGTCTATTTTAACAGCTTATAATCTAAAAGGATGTGTTTCTCTCTCTTAACATCTATGTATAAAATATCATGGAAAGGTTATTATTGACCCTGTTAAAAACAGGTGTCCATTGAACTGTTAATGGGAAAATAAATCCAATATTTAGAGGAGCCTAGGGCATAATTCCTGTTGTCAAGAACTGGATGAGACACTGATTGACATGTTGTGATGCATGATTAAAACATGGGGCCATCTCCTATTAGAAAAAAAGGTATGGGAAAGCCAAAACTATAGATTTCCACTGCTTTAAGTGGCCCAAAATGTCCATGAGACATACTAATTTATATTTTTTCTCACTTGACTCCAGAATCCTGTGGGGGTTTTTTTGTTTTTTGTGTTTTGTTTTTTAAGATTTTATTTATTTATTTGAGAGAGAGAGTGAGAGAGAGAAAGAGCACAAGAGGGGGGAGCGGGAGAGGGAGAAGCAGACTCCCCGCTGAGCAGGGAGCCCGATGCGGGACTCGATCCCGGGACTCCAGGATCATGACCTGAGCCGAAGGCAGTCGCTTAACCAACTGAGCCACCCAGGTGCCCCCAGAATCCTGTGTTTTATAATAGACATCTCCAATTCCAACATATTGTACATAGCCACCACTTATTCAAAGCACCATATTAAGCATTACAAAGTTATATAAAAAAAAGAGAAAATAACTCTTCCAGTGACCTTCTAACCTATAAAGCTTTTATGGGGAAAAAAAAAGAAAACATGAAAATGCATTTTGAAAAAAAAACAGTTATAAAATTATAATGAAAACTCCTTTCAGCATATATTTTATATCATACTCCACAAAACAAGTCAAAGATCTTACACAAATACAGGATAGTTCTCATGTATAAGTAAGCATTTACTTATTTTCTTTATTTATTGACTTAATCATTTCTCTTCCCTGAGGTTACATTTGGCAAATTAACACACCAGGACACTAAATAGGACTGAGGTGATCTTAAAGAATTTAGATAACTTTCAATTTGCCCGAAACCCAAGTTTGCCCAAAGATGACCTAATTAAGAAGGTTTTAAAACACTCCCAAGAGAAGGCTCATGTTGCCACTGAATAGAAAGCTGTGATACAGTATTTCTGTTAAACATTATCTATTGCCCTGTTTTTCTACATACATGCTTAAGCGGTAGAAAAAATCTGTGCAAGAATATCTAAGAACAAGGACATCAAGGGAGGAATTCAAACATCATGCCTCAACACAGACTCTATTTAATATCATGCTTACTGTGCCTTCCTTCTTTCATTAGCCTCTGGATTATAGATTTTTTTTTAATGTGACTATTGGTCAATAAATCAGTAAGTTCCTGGAGTGCATTACATCTATCTGTCACTCTATATGTTTCTATAAATTGCTTTTTTTTTTTCTTTCAGACTTGAAAGAGAAGACAGTCATGCCAGAAATAAAAGTATCATCAGGAGAAAATGTTTGGACTATAAGCCATTCTGCATCATTGGAAAAAATACCGAAGTAAACATACTACACAGGGAGGAGTCCTGCCGAGCCATCCAGAACAACTTTTACCAAAATATAATTACAGGGGCTGTAAATATATTTGCTTTAATGGCTGGTACTACACCTACAATTATAAGCACTCCATTTACCTGATGCACCTCTGAACAAATAAAGCAATAAAGGGCTTTGAAATACTGGACAGCAGAGGGTGTTTCTCATTGGTTCTCAGTGAGTTACACCCATGACGACAATCTCAGTGATAGAGAGGCCATTAGCCTCATGCTCTCTATGGTGATTCCACACCTGAAGTGCCACTGACTTCTCCAGACATACCCATCACTCTTGTTTTGCTTTTTCTGACCGAATGGGTCATTTTTACTACTTTTTCAAACTTGAGATACCAAAGGATGATGGAAACAGTAACCAGAAATGTTCTTTAATCAAAAAACTTTCTATCTAGAGTTTTATATACAGAAGAGAAATCTGAAGAATAAATACCCTCACTTAGCCTTCTCACTAATCATAGATTTTAGTATAAATGAAGAGGTCACGTCAGATATAAGACAGTAAGCAGGTACAAAACTGCAAACCTGGGGCCTAAAGGAAATTAAGTTAGTACAAAAATGTAGAAAATGCAGAGTAAAATATCACAAGTCCACGATCCCTTCCCTGAAAGCCAAATGAGTTTTAGAATTCAGAATTTTTCCAATTTGAAAAAGATAGCATAGTGTCCACACCATGTATTTCATACCCCCCCCCCCAAGCAGGTTGTGGCACAGTACCCATAATCAAACACTCCAATAATCTGCGGTGAAATTTAGGAATATTCCAAGAGGGTCGAATAAAGGCTCAGGATATATGCATCAATTCACTTCAGGCTTTTCCCACCAAATATCTTTGCAGAAAACTTAGGAAAAAATAATCTTTATTTTCAGAGCTGTTTTGAGATACAAAAAAAAAAAAAAAGGAATATTGTAGCTTCATAGATCTGGCTGCTTCTTTTGCACAGACCTGTCTCCTCAGCCTTTCTTTCTTTGCTCGTAGACTCTGCCCAGATCTGCCCAATTCTGAGCCTTGCATACAGCCCAGGCTCAACCTGAGAATCCTGCTGTAAGTGTACGTACTTCCGGAAGGAGTCTTTAAGTGCTTAAACCCACAAAAGCATGCCTGTTATCATTCGCATTAAATTCCCCTACCACTCTTGGATTAATTCCATTCAAAGAACCACTTACCATGAGAGTAAATATGTTTTGTGATAAGGCTGTTGAACATCCAGAATGCAAAAATATGTTTTAGATCAACTGTGATATGTAGTGAAGTCACAGCCAATTAACCAAATTACTCAGAAGATTTTATTTAAGGGGGGGGCGCCTGGGTGGCTCAGTTGTTAAGCGTCTGCCTTCGGCTCGGGTCGTGATCCCGGGGTCCTGGGATCGAGCCCTGCATCGGGCTCCCTGTTCAGCGGGAAGCCTGCTTCTCCCTCTCCCACTCCCCCTGCTTGTGTTCCTGCTCTTGCTATCTCTCTCTCTGTCAAATAAATAAATAAAATCTTTAAAAAAAAAAAAAGATTTTATTTAAGGATTGTTTGGGGTAAGAAAGAGACATTCTATAGTCCAAACTCAAATGCTCCTACCTTAGTCTGTTCAGGTTGCTGTATCAAAATAGCACAGACGGGTGGCTTATAAACAACATAAATTTATTTCTCACGGTTCTGGAGGTTCTGGAGGTCCGATGCTAGTGTGTCAGCCCCGTCTGCTGAGGACTCGTCCTGGCCACAGACTCATGGTTGTGTACTCACACGGTGGAAGGGTCTCGACAGCTCTTTGGAGTGTCTGTTATAAGGGCACCAATCCCATTCAAGAAAGCTCCACCCTCAAGGCCCTCCCCAGGCTCACCTCCTAAAAACATCATCTTTGGGGGTTAGGATTTCAATATATGCGTTTGAGGGGGACACAACATTCAGACCATAGCAGTTGCCATCAAATATCATACCTAGCGGTATTCCTATTTATGGTATACTTAGTACTCATTGACATAAAGAGTTGGGAGGGCAATGCTAAAAAACACATATTTATGCAATTAAATTAGCTAATTCAATTCCATGCACATAGAAACGAAAGAGGGAAGGAGAAATAGCAAGTTAAATAATGCAGGTGAATCTTGTCACCATTTTACTCAGTCGTGAATGACCTAGCGTGATCATGAGGTAAGAGGGACCTGCTCTAGCCTACTGGGTCTGGACTCCATGAGCCCACATCACACACACGTGCTCTGTACCTATTCTCATATTCTGCCATATGTTTTTGTTTGTTTTGTTTTGTATCATATGGCCCCTAAAAATAAGTCAGATGCTTCATCTGGAGCTCACTTCAAGAAACAAGAAAGAAAATGAGCTGCATAAAACTAATTTGGGTTGGGGTGCGCGGGTGGCTCAGTCAGTTAAGTGTCTGCCTTTGGCTTAGGTCATGATCTCAGGGGCCTGGGATTGAGTGGCAGGCTCCCTGCTCAGCCCAGAGCCTTCTTCTCCCATTCTCTCTCCCTCTGCTCCTCCCCCTTGCTTGTGCTCTCCTGCACTGTCTCTCAAATAAATAAAATCTTAAAAAAAAAAAAAAAAACTTATTCATGTTACTCTGATACTACACCTTATGGGACATTTCAAGAGCAACTCTTGACTATGATTTTCACTGTGTGCTCTTATTTTATAATCCAGTCTCTGAGAAAAGTGCAATTTGACTGCATATGTAAGTCATTCAAGGCATTAATGAACATTCATTATTAGCAGATGACTTTGTTTAAGGATGGACTAGGATAAGAAACAAGCATGCTGTAGGCTAAACTCAAATATACGGATGATTCAGAAAAAGACAGCAGAAGACAAGCACATACATTTTTAAATTCACTGCTTCCCTTTGCACACAGCCTAGAGATTTATATGGAAATGCAGACTCATCTCCAAATTGCTATACCCTTTAAGACTACTAAGTCTTGAGGATAATACTACAAAAATCAAGAAATCTGCTAATGAAATAATTGCTGCGTTTTTACAGGTTATTCTCGGATCACAGATCATCTGTATCCATCATCTCCTACTCTATTGTGTGACAGTTCATGGATGTGTCATAATGATACTAATATTCCTTTATACAAACGTAATGTTAAAATTTGAATAATATAGAAGCTACTAATTTCCTTCTCAACTCTTATTAAAGAACATTGGTCAGAGCTTTTGTGGTTCTTATTCTATTTTGGAATTTTTCTTTAAAAAAAAATTTTCACTGAGATTTCTCATTTGTTATTTATATCGAACAAGCATAGAATTAGTCCTTTTATTCCAGTTTCCTCCTGTGTAAATCAAAACAGTAGATTAAATATTTAAGATCCTATCTGACCCTAATGGTATATGAATTTATGAACCAATGTATTGAAAAAGAACTTGAGAGTCTGTGACCTAGGCTATACAAGTACCTTCAAGTGCATATCAATGTAACATTACATGTTGGGCTTCGTAGATGGGATAGTTGAAATCGAGGCCTTAACTCTCCAAATCAACAGCAAAAAGCCCTACTCTGGCAATTTTTAGAATTTCCCTTAAGAAAGAACATTATTGAGCTTCCTTCACTACCTCAATTCCCAGCCAAGTAGGACTCTGACCCCATTTAAAAAATGTTAAGATGTATGAAAAACACTAGTAGAGTCAGGACACTTGCATTTGAGATCTATCTCTGCCATTTTCCAGCTCTATAGCCTTAAGCAAGTCACTGAATTTCTCCAAGTCTTAATTTTCTCCAGTTATAAAATGGGAATAACCATTTCTATTTATCTATCAACTCACTGTAGATGTGAGGGCATTTTGTAAACATGATCAATCCTAAGTCCTACTCAAATGGGAGTAAAAATTAAAACTCCTGTGCACCCCTCCCCCAGGAAATTATTTCTCCCAGGAGATATTAGGAACTTCGACTTAAATGAAAAATTTCAGAAAAATGTAAACCAGCGCTCAATGTAGGCTTCCTTCGAATGTGCATCCCCTGTGCATAACTCCTCAGCTTAGGCCTAACAAGGGGGTGGTCCCAGTGGTGGGTTTATGGGTACACAGTTGATACCTTATTTCCTTCCGATGGCTGGTGACAAATTTAGAACATTTTTATTGTTCAGTGAAAGGAACAGACAAGAAATATAGAAGCAGTTCATCCCCTTGCCTTCCAAAGGAAACTTCTTTAAATTTAAAGGCCTCCAGAGAAGAAAATGCCATTATGTACTCTAGGGCTACTTTCTAACGTGTAATACCTTCTACTACCAGGAGATTCTCTCCTCTATTGTCTAACCTAACCAGAATCTTCCTTGCTTCTATGTCTTCCATCCATATAAGATGTTGGGAACTATTAGGAAAATTTACAACCTTAAATAAAGCTACAAAACATTTGCCGGTGAAAGAAAATAAATGAAAAATAAGGCTAATTTGAAAATATATTATTTAATTTGTGTTATTGGAAACCCAACAATTAATAGGGCTCAGAACTAAAAATTTAGAAAAAGAGCCATATATGGTGAAAGAAGATGGGTTAAATTTTTTAAGCCTGAAATTTCTGACACATCTCAGCAGATAGGTTTCTAACCAGGAGCCCAATTTCTCATAAAGCATTATGGTACTAATTTCCACTTATTACAAAACAGCTTTTTTGCCTGTATGACATTGCCTCTTGGACCCCATACATGACTTTAATTAAGATCTAACTTATTCATGACTATAATTCAGATCTAACAACCAGTCTAGTCAGATCAGGGTAATTAGTCCCAGAGGGTATTTTCAGAGAGCTCATTTTTCTTTTCATCTTTATATTTGGGCAAACAACTTAGGGTACTGGTTCATTTGAGGAATTCTATAATTCAGAGAGCTCAAAAATGTGGGAGTGAATTAGCTAAATAAATTATTTTAAAGAGATTCTTACATAGGGCTTGTATGCTGGTTAATTTGGTTTGTGTGCCTTTACTGTGGTCCAGAACAGAAACAATAAGGATGATTAACCAACATCAAGCTAATAAACTTTTAACACCATGTTACCAAGTTTATTAGAAAATTTAAAGACAAGAATATAACCCTTCCATATCACATACCCACTTGAATTTCAGCGGATCTGAAAGCATTTATAGCCTACTCATTTCTATTTTTGTTGCTGTTGTAGTTGTTATTGAGAACTCTATTAAGAACTTATATATCCAGTCAACTGGAAAGATAAAACATCTTATATTGGCCAGGGTGAGATAAAGCAGAGCTATTTTCTCATTTAAAGTATTGCTACTATAGTGTTCTTTTTTTAAACTGTCATCGCCTGATGCTATAGGACAGCCAACCCTATTCTTACTCTTCACCATACATGAAGCCACTTCAACATTATAAAAATCTCTTTCTTCCCATTTTGTGCCTCCCCGTTACCCTTATTTTGTAACACATTATCACCGCAATTCTAAATATGATAGCCAAAAACCCAGAGCCTGAAGGGCTTTTAGAATACAGCTTATTAAATTCTTAGCCTAACATCTAGCGTAGCCCATGTTTAGTTCAATATATTCTAAAGAGCAAGGCATGGAACCAAGAATAATTTTAAAATTCAGAATTACTCAACAATATGCAATGCATGCTGTTTGGTCTATACCTGGTAGTCAAAAATTATTTAACCTTTCGAATCATTTCTAAGAAAAAAACATGAGTAATGCCATGTGCTAAATTAAGCCAACAGATGGCCATTCAGTCGATGGTTAATGTTGATGACCACAACCAAAAGTATAGGACAATATGTACCTTCCCATCCAAAACCCTGTAGTGCAAATGGAATAAGACTGGAACATTGGGCTGTAAATCAAGAGACCAAAATTACCACCTCAGAACTTCTTACCTGTAAGAAGGCATTAAGCAGATGGGTATTAAAGAGGGAACGTACTGAACGGAGCACTGGGTGTTATACGCAAACAATGAATCATGGAACACTACATCAAAAACTAATGATGTAATGTACGGTAATTAACATAACATAACTAAAAAAAAAAGCAGAGCTGGTAGTCATTGAAATGGAAAGAGAGGTAAACGTTAAGTCTTAAAAACCTAGGTTTGAATTCTAGCTCCATCATATTAGTAGCTACAAAACCTCAGAAGTATTACTTACTTTTTGAGTCTTCTATGCTTCAAAGTGAAATGGAAATAGTGATTCCAACCTCACAGGACTGTGAACCTATGAGGATTAACTAAAATAAAATTGTGTATGCTCATTTAGGAAGAAGAGCACCTAAAATAAAGTAGATTCTTTTATCTTTACTTCTTTTCCCCCACTCCTCTTTCCCTTTCTTTCCTTTTTTCTTCCTTTCTTTCTTCCTTTCTTCCTTCCTTCCTTCTTTCCTTCCTTCCTTCTTTCTTTCTTTCCTTCCTTCTTGCCTTCCTTCCTTCTCTCTTTCCTTCCTTGCTTCCTTCCTTCCCCCCAAGTGGATCTCAAAGAGGGATATTTCTCCTCTAAACTGCTAGCTATGAATGTGGATTACAGATGTTGTCTCTGAATAGAAAAGTTGGAGGAAGAGTCTCCTTTCTCAATCCCCCCAATTTTTTTCCTTTTCACCAATTCCTCTTTCTCCATCAAATTAATTTTAAGATTAATAATAGCTGTTATAGGGGCGCCTGGGTGGCTCAGTCGTTAAGCATCTGCCTTCGGCTCAGGTCATGATCCCAGGGTCCTGGGATCGAGCCCCACATCGGGCTCCCTGCTCCACGGAGAACCTGCTTCTCCCTCTCCCACTCCCCCTGCTTGTGTTCCCTCTCTCGCTGTGTCTCTCTCTGTCAAATAAATAAAATATTTAAAAACAAATAATAGCTGTTATAGCTGACCTAAATGACAGTAAGGAACTGATGCCAAATTACTTAAAATGTATCAAAACATTATTGTAACAGCCAAAGGTATGTCTCTACCTGGACCAGAGAGAGAAAAGAGCATGTTCAAAAGCTTAACATGAAGAGGCAAGGATATTCAAGGAGCAGTGGGGGATCCAGAGTGACAAGAGAGGAGACAAGTGGCACTGTGTAGTAAGGAGGAGTGGCTGGGGATGAATGAGACTGAACTGGTAGCTCAGACCAGGTAGAGGAGTGTGTTCTGTGTTTCATAAGTGAAGGTTTCCTCTGTATTCACTAGATTTGTTTTAACCAGTGGTCCCCAGCAATAACATCAATTATATCTAATACACAAACCTCTCTTTTATTCTGGTCCCACTCAGAGATGAATTTAGTTACAAAAGTTCCAAAAGAACCTTATCGTAGACGTCTGTAAGACAGCCCACATCATGAGGAACTTGTAGAAGGTATCATATTATAGAAGGAGGGCAAATTATTCCAATGTGAATAAACATACATCTGAAAAATCATGATCTATCCCATCACAATATCATGATGATTGGATTATTTTATTAGGACAAAATTGGGAAATTAATTGTACTTCTATCTTAATTTTTCAAAAAAAAAAGCAGTAAAAAGTCATGAAATTTCATCAGAAGGAAGGGAGTTTTATTTTGTGTTTAATTGTTGGAAACTCCTACTAAAACTTGAATCTATGAAGGAAGAGGCAATCTTAATGTCACACTGAACAAACTCAACTACTCAGATCCAGCTTATATTTCTAGCCACTTCTCCCTGCAGTCCTCCTTCTTCACAAACCCCCACACCTACAATCCCATAAACTCAGATACTGCATTACTCACAGATTACTGAACCTATCTCACCTTGTCTTACTTTCAAGCCTTTGCACTTGCTACTTTCTCTGCCTAGGATATTTCCCTCTACCTTATATACCTGGCCAAGGATCAGCTGTCAATTTTGTTTGAGTCATTCTTTTATAAAAGTTTTGTCAAGGTGTATGTGAATGAGATAAATGTAAAATAACTGGTTGGATGTCCTGGGTCACAAGTTGGAAAGAGATACTTATGGGAAAGGTAGTGGGGTCTGAGGTAACATGGAAATCAGTGACTTTTCATGATTACGAAGTCTAGATGCAGAACCCAAATACTTATGGGGCATCTGCCATATATATTCATCGATGCCAGTGCTCAAATGCTTAAGCCTCTCATTACAGAATCTCCCTGGTTCTACTTTTGCCCTTTCCACTTAAAAATGGACTTAGTTACTCACTTTTTCATAGATGGAGCTCTGCTTTTGCTTCTTCCAAGTACAAGTCTGGTTCTTAAGCTCAGATGTCATTGACCATCTTTTCATCAAGTCCAAGGCCACTATTTTCCTAGATCAAGAAACTGAAGCCCAGAAATCTGCAATGACTTGCTCAAAGCCATATGATCACATACATACCAAATCAGGACCATGTCGTAGACCTCCTGACAATGAGGTCAGCATATTTTCCTCCCCTAGAATTTCAAAAAGTATGTTTCTGTGAAACACTAGCTTCTTGGGGTGTTGATAGTGCTTAATACATTAGTTCTGTGATCAACTATGTTTGGGAAATTCTGAATTTAACAGAGTTAAGCTGATTTATTTACTGGGAAATCTTCAGTATACTAACGGGTATTATTTGATAAATATAACAATGTGTCCAAATTCTACTTGACTGAAAATAATAATTAGCAGTGGAAAATTTAGTAAGCATTTTATAAAAATAGTGGAGCACATTGGTTAGAACAACGTGCATTTAAATGTCAAATGTTACTATCAGGTATGACTTTGTCAAGTAATTTCATCTCTCTCTGCTTCAGTTTATCTGGAAAATCAAAATATAACATATATTATATAATACATAATAAAATTATAATAGCACCTGCCTCAGAGAGTTGTATAAGGACCACATGTGTTATATATGTAAAGCCCTTAGAGCAATGTCTGGCACAAAAGAAGGGTCCAATAATGGTTAGCTCATATTAGAGGAGATAGATTACACTGCAATCCAGGCAGCAAATATCTTAATAAACCTCAATTAGTATTTTATTATCTCCTAAAGGCCTTCTTTGGTTTGTCCACCATGGCTTTTTCCATGATTCTTTCTACACAGTATTCAGATATAGCCCCTGCTCTTTTCCCCTCCTTTTTATGTAGTGTTGTTTCTTTGTTCTGCATAAAACTTGGGTGCCAGACAAACCACCCTTCTACCCTGAGTTAATTTCTTCACAGCTTCTTTTTAAGAAAGTAGGATCTCCCTTCCTCAGCACCACACAGTAGAATTCTCCTACCATTAAGAAGAGAACTCTTGGGCGCCTGGGTGGCTCAGTTGGTTAAGCAACTGCCTTCGGCTCAGGTCATGATCCCAGGGTCCTGGGATCGAGTCCCACATCGGGCTCCCGGCTCAGCAGGAAGCCTGCTTCTCCCTCTCCCACTCCCCCTGCTTGTGTTCCTGCTCTCGCTGTCTCTATCTCTGTCAAATAAATAAATAAAATCTTAAAAAAAAAAAAAAAAAGAAGAGAACTCTTCTTGGCATACATAAAAAGTGTTTTCTTTCTTAACATCCTTAAAGGGCCAGTCTTTGGGAAATAGTGACTTGCAGGCATTCTTCATACTTAAAATCTGTAATTTACATTAATATTTCTAGGGCTTGTTCCACTTTGAGACTGTTAGAATTCATGTAACACAGCTTAGATGGCTGTAACAAAGAGCCTCAAAACTGTATCAGCTTAAGTAAGATAGGAATTGGCTTCCCTCTCATCTGCAGGTCTGTTTAGGCAATTCATGGTTGTTAGGGAACATCAGTGGAGCTGGGAAACCAGGCTGCTTTTATCTTTTGTTCTGCTCCTCTTTAAAACTTAGCTTCCACCTCTTAGCCCATGATGGCTGCTCTTTTCCCACCATCATATCTACATCTCAGCCAGCAGAAAAGAAGGAAAAGGCAAGGGGAAGATGGCACACATGTTCTCCATAAGGGCATGACCCAGACGTGACACAAATCATAAGTCTGAAGGACACACTTCATGAGTCAACTAGGACATATTTAGCCATGTGGTTATGTGCTAGCCAAAAGTTCTATTGCCTTTAAGGAAAAAAAGAAAAATGGCTGTTCGATGGCAAACAGCAGGCTCTGCCATGTCTGGTTGAAGTGAAGCTGATAATTACATGACTGACAGTCCCTATGGGCAAGACTCCCACAACAAAAATCTCCCCTCCCCTACTTTCCACTCTAAACTTTGGCTAATTCCTTCAGCCAAAATATTCTAAGCAGTCCTTAAAATGAAATAGAGGTATTATTTGAAGAGCTGAAGTGAGGATAGGTTTCTAAAAGGAAGGAAGGAAGAAAGCATACAAAAAAGAATGGAGGTGCATTTTCAAGGTTTTGTAAGCACTTGAATTTAATCAATTTTGTAATTATTAAAATTTAAATAATTTTATGAAATATAATCACTTGAAGTTTTAAAGATAGATGGCTTCCTGGTCTTGGAATATATGCCTCCTCTGTCTGCATCTACTTGTTTGGCTAAAGCATTTTGATCTATTGTGAGTGGCAAGATGAAATTAGTTTCTATTCTTTGTTTCTACCATTTCTTAATTTCTGCTGTATGGCATTTGTTTTATATTTTTATTGTTAATAATAAAAGTTAACATTTTCAGCACTTCTGCTTAACTTCCCTCTCCTAAAAGTCTAGTGATGTATATGCTATTGTTGTCCCCATTTCACAGATTTAAAAAAATCGGGACTAGCAAGAGGCATATATAGCCAGGATGCCAGCCCATGTAATCAACTCCCTGTAGACACCAAGCCTTAAAAGTCTGTGCAATATTTTTATCAAGCTAGCAATCTCTTTATGAAAAACAAAACAAACAAAAAACAGAGCAGGTGATCAAACATTCCATGCAAACAACCACTGCAGAAGAAACAAGAGATTGTTTAAGATAACAGAAAAACTAAAGACATGACTTAAAAAAAAAAAAAAAAAAAGTAGGGTTATCACTTCAGTGTTTCTAATTCCAGGATTTCAATGATTCCTCACAAAGACCGTGACCAGACCACTTCTTTTACCAGACAGAAATGAAAGTAGAAAATACAAAATATTTTCGGTAAGGAATAGCCTGGAGTTAAATAATTTAGAACAGACAAATGATAATGTGCGTAGTTTTAACTAGTCATTTTCCAAGCGTAGATAACAGAGATGGAGAGAAATTCCCAATCCATCTTCTTATTTAAAATGTGTGCTGCATTACACAGCCCTAGATGAACAGGAGAATGTGAGCTGGGACTGGGCACTGAGCACTGGGGAGGCTGGGAGAGGTCGCTTGCTTGCCTTGAGCGTTCAGATGCTGCGAGAAATGTGCCGGCAGCAATTGTAACCAGAAGCTTAGAGCTCAGCGCCCGGCTGCCGCTGCCCTAGGCTGTGCATGCATTTCTATGCTGATTTACTAGGTGGCGATATAATCTTAGAAATAATCCACGTGTGGGTGCAAAAATTGCAGCTCTCCATTTTCCCGCTGATGCTTTTTTCATTCCCAGTATTACTTTGCTCTCAGTTTTGCCCTCTTTACTGAAATTTTGTGTCATCTGAAAAACTATTAAACCATACAAACTGGCTTGAGGAAGAAAAGTTCAAAATCCCTCCGTGCCATCATCTGAATACAGGTGTTGCTACTGCCAGTTCCTGAGGGCTGGCTAACCTTCATATTTATTTCTTATATATCTGTGCATCTGGCATTCTCTTTCTTACTGAGATATTAGAGAAGTAAACTCTTTCTCTCATGTATATATTTCTCAACACTCCAAGAGATGGGTCTCCTTATGACCAATAAAAAAAAGCAATTCACCATCAAATAAATATTTTTGTAAGTCTAAATTCCTCACCCCTACTCCCTCCGCTTATCCTATCTTCTTGCGTCTACCTCCAAACCCAAAGTGCATAGCAATTCTGGAAGACCTTATAAATTCTCAATAAGTAAATATCAGTGAAAGTGCTTTATAAGCAGCTAAAAAGCATAAAAACACTACTAGCTCCTATTAGTTTCTAATATCCATTTCTAATATCCAGGGCCAAAGTGGGAAATAACTCATTTTGAACTGGGGACAATGAGAAGCTTCCTCCTTCCCTGGGTACTTTTAGTTATCCTGAGAAAATACCATCCTACTGGCCCAGCACTGATAACCCAGAAAATGCCACCACTATAAGGTCATATAATTTACCCACTAACATTAGATTTGATGGGGCAGCAAACAGATGGCATTTCTGGAAGTATCAGAGCAACACAATCAAGGCATGGCTTGTGGAAGATTAGCCTGGCAATGAGAGTGGGAGGGATTAGAAAGGGAAACAGATTAAGCCCAGAAACGAGATAGAAAAGCAAGGAGATAATTTTAGGCTTCAGGAGAGGAAGGTCTGGGGCCAGCAAAGTGGCAGTGAGAATGCATTAACAAAAATAAGCACCTTATAAGCTAGTTATTATAATCCCTACCTCCTCCATGAGGACACTGAGGCCTGGAAAAGTTAAGAGATTTCCTAGGGCAATTCTCTCCCCATTCATTAGTGCACAGGTAAATGTTAATACAGCACAATAACCACATGTCTCTACATTTTTTTCTGTCAGAGCAACCAAAGACAAGCATTGCTATATTAATAATTGCTTGGGACTCAGTTCTATTTATTATATAGCTGCTGCATGCAACAGGGAAACAGGAAAACAACACAGCATTCGCTATGGAACACCACCTGCTTCATCTATCTAAGAATTTATAAAATACTTCATCGGTCATAAAGTGCTTTCTTCCTAAGTCTTTAACATTTAGTTGCTTCTAAGCACTACTGAGGCAGGCGTCAACCATAAGAGGATGGACATACTGGCCAGGCCACTAAGAACTGGATAAGCAAATTACTTATCCTCATCCTTCTGGTCCAAGCTCTGGCCACCAACAAAATTCAAAGAACATGGACCATCAATTAATCTTCTAAGCTGGTCCATGCAATGTCCCATCCAACCAGACAGGTCCCTTAGAGTTGTGCTGGTCCACGGTTCAAGAAGCAGAAATAGAAAGCAGATCTTTTCACTCCTTTCCCAGGATTGTTTCCATGGAGTGTCCAGTTTCCTGCTGGTGACCCGAAGATGTCAGTGACATGTAGGGAGCAAATTAAGATCTGCTCAACAGGGACCCCAAAAAGAGTTATGCACTGATGGTAAAAGTCTACAAGTAGTCTATTACATAGTAATAGGCATCTATCTTCAAACAACATCATTATTTAGCTCATTTACTTGAAATAAAATGCTGGATATAATTGTAGTTAGGACCATCACTGTTACTTAAGAAAATAGGGGCTTAAATAGTCTTATATTGTAGATATTTCCTTTTTAGGACATCTGTCATCTCATGAATCATTTCTTTTCAGGCTTCTTCTTCCTTTAAGTAAGATGAACACTTCTGTGGATCATGTTCATTTTTTTTTTTTTTTTTTTTTAGTGGGAAGAATAAAACAGGGGCAAGAAATATAATGGGAGTTTGGAAAATGTAAATATTTATACCCTGAGGAGAATTAAGTCAATTCGATATGGTAATGTTTTCAATGAAATGCTAATAAGCAAATGACTGTGTAATCTCACATTCTCCTATGACAATCATTTGACAAATCTCAAAGTCGGCTCTGTGATATGATACAAAGTGGCAAACCTTCAAGGGTTGTTTTCCTTTGGTGGCTGCTTAATTTTGGACTGCAAAAAAAGGACACTTGGTGAAAGCAAATACTGTATTACAGTTGAATTATGGCTACACTGACTAATTGCAGTTTTGCTCCCTAAAAACCTGTGTGGGTTGGCAGAGCCATGATGAGGCATTGTTTGTAAGAGGAGAGAAGCAGCTGTGGGGAATTGGGCTGCAGAGGACTCATTGACTTCAGCGCCAGCCTTAAGATTTGTGAGGTTAGGAGACTAGAGTAAAATATGAAGCTGCCTGACAGCAAAGCTGTTTAAAACTGACCTTGCTCACCTTGGAGAATAACCAAGGAACTGATTGTTCCACTGCAGTCTACAACTGCCAACCATGAGGAGACTCAACGTCAGGTTGGCCGGAGCAGTCACCACCAGGGAGAGTTTGTGCATAGCCATGCAAGTAATATTGGAAAATTCACCCACCCACAGCAGAGTTCTTCCTTCACTGAGTACCACAATATTTGTATAAACTTGCTGCTTTTTCCAATATACCTAACCTATCACTAGCTATTCTATTTGCAAGAAAGCCTTTCCTTTAGCAAGAGGGTGAGAGAGGGTGATTATAGCCAGTCATGGTTCCCTGACTAATAATGTTGTTCTGTCCACAGGTGGCCTAGATTAGAACAGAACATCAAGAAGGAGGAAACAGGATTTTTTTTAAAGCCTCTGACAAATGAGGAAATGAAAAAAAGAAAATGTATCCTGTTTTCTTCCCAGGGATAATGAGGCAAAAATATCTCTTCTGAGGGAGCCCAGAAAGGTCAAATAAATTACAAATTTAAAAGCTAGATTGGACCTCTGGGCTATAAGGGACCTATTCTGACCAATTCTCTCACTACACAAATAAAGAAAACTGGGGTTCAGAAAGCTATGTGAATTTGCTCAAGGTCAGACTATATACTATATTATTCAGTATTCTCCAGGAAAACAGAACCAACAGGATGTATAGATAGATAAATAGATGATAGATAGATAGAAATATTTATTATTATAAGGGAGGTAGAGCTACAGAAAGAGATAGAGAGATTTAATATAAGTAATTGGCACACACCATTATGGAGCCCGATAAGTCCCAAGATCTGTAGTTAGCAAGCTGGAGACACAGGAGAGCGAAGGGTGTACTTCCAGTGGGAATGTTGGTTGGCTCTAGAACCAAGAAGAGCTGATGTTGCTCTTCAAGACTGAAGGCAGGGGAAAAACCATGTCCTAGCCCCAAGAAATTCCCTCCTACTTGAAGCAGGCTCAGCCTTTTTTTCTATTCAGGCCTTCAACTGATTAGATGGGGCCCGCCCATTTTACTCTGTCTACTCATTCAAATACTAATCTTTTTCAAAAACACCCTCACTGACACGCCAAGAATAATGTTTCACAAAATGCCTGGGCACGCTGTGGCCCAGTCAAGTTGACATGTTAGATTAAACATCACACACAGCTCACTGGAAAAAGATTCCAGCTTTGACCAGCTCTCCTGATTTCTAGTTCAATTCTCTTTACACTATGCCACATTGCCAATTCAAAATGAAATTATGTGCAAGGCATTTGTATAAGGCTCATTGGTTCATTTTAATCAAGTCAAGATCCCTTGGGATGAATTATGTGGGACGTTGTTCACTGTACTGATATTTGGATTAGAAAAATAATAATTATTGAATTGTATTTGAAGTTCTCAGGAACCCAAAACAATGTGCTTGGAAGAGTCATTCCTCACAGATAATCAGTGTTCTATCAACAGTTGGGGTAGAGTGTATCCTCTGCCTGAGTACCCATAACTTCCTAGAGTAGAGTTTATAAAACTAGTACAAAAGAGAGAGGTCTCTCTCAAACACTGTCCACTTCCACCACCACACACCCTTAAGATCTGTAAAATTTACCCAAACAGATCACATTATGTCTATTTTTCTAAAGAGGCTATCAGTTGGTTTTCATAAAACAAAATCATTCATTTAATAATTTTCCTGGAAGATGTACTAGCAAACTTCACCTCTGGGTTCTCATAATCTATTGTCTGATTATATAAGACCAGGAATTTGGGGATGAAAGATACAAGCCAAAAGATGAATCTATAGCATGTGTGCCCATGTGCATTTTCCCCACTAAAAGAGAGGAGATGGGCTTAATAACAAGGAAACCTCACAAAACAATAGTCACAAGAAAAGGGCGAATTCTAATTTTTCCCTAGAATGATTCAATAATGACAAAATAGGTGTTTTTTATTTTCCTAAATTCATGAGAATCATGTCCTCTACATTGGAATATATATGGAATAAAGGTGGAAAAATAAGGGCGATTCCATTATTGTTCAGAATTCTGTTGTTCGTGTATTGAATGGGGCTCATCTAGTCTCATTTTTTGTGTGCTGTGAGAACTAAGCCTACACGAGTATTTCTCCAAATGAGAAAGCAAAAACAATTATATCATTTCTATTTTATTTCAGCTTACTTAATAAAGGAGAAACAAGAGAGTTTAAAATTAATTGCAAGAGCCACACTAGTATTGGGCAAGTTAACGAGGCACTTTTATGAGCTGTAATTTTTATTTATTTATTTGCCCAATTATTTATTATATGCATTGGATATGGCCAGTGTATAATAGCCTTCTGGGTGCATTTAATGCTGTAATTACCCTAAAATGAGCCCTGCCCTTACAACTTGTAACCTAATCAGACTCAGGAAAGCAGAACATTCACATATGGAGTAAATGGAATTTGCTGAGCTCTCTCTCAAAGTGAGATTTCAAAGAAAGTTATTTTCACCCAACAAGAGGCTGTGATGATTTCTGTGTCTATTAATCGATGAGTCAATAATTAATTACCTATCATGTATAAGACACTGTGGTAAGCAAAATGAGATTACAAGAGCACATGACATGCTGTATATCCTAAAGCATATCTAGCCATGACCACCTACTATGTGCCAGGCACACTACATACAGCCTCTTTCAAAGCTTTACATTAATTCAACAATGAAGACATTATCATCCCCATTCCCTCCTCTTACAGACCAGAAAGCTGATTTAGTAGCTTGAATGGTACATATCAACAGTTTCCCTGTTAGCTGTAGCACTAGCCAGACATAATATGTGGTTCCCATTCTCGGTGATATTTAGAAAATTCATTAACTTGCTTATGTGCTGATAAAATAAAATTAGTACTTTTTAATATTGTTTTTATTAGGTGAAATTCCCATAACATAAAACTAACCACTTTAAAGTGTAAAAGTCAGTGGAATTTAGTACCTTCACAATGATGACTAATTTGTATTTTAAATTGTCTAGCTTGCTGATGTTTTAGGAAGAAGGCTCACTGACCTGAAAGTCCAAAGTTCTGCTTTTAGTTCACATTCATCCAAACCAAATCTGTGACCTTGGCTAGGTTGTTAAACATCTCTAGAACTGACGTATCTCTCTGTAGAATGAATCAAAATCACCTTTTCACTGAATCAAAATCACTGAATCAAAATCACCTTGAGAAGTGTTTAAAAATATCTGGCATTGTTCCATTCCCAGAGCCTAATTTCAGTAGACTTAGCATGTGGATTTTTAACAAGTTAAGTTTAAGAACTAAGAGACAATTATCTTAGATTATTTTAGATAATTTCTAAGATTCTTTCATAACCTTATGTCTTACGATTCTGAGAGCCATGATTTCATAGTACAAAGCCAGAGTTACAAAAAAAAAAAAGCTCCTTAAAAAAAAAAAAGTCTCAAATTGAATAGAGGGGCATTAGATTTAAGACTTGTGTAAAGCTATCTGACATTTTTTTTTAATGATTAAAATTATTTGGAAAGTTATATACAAAGTAGATGTCTTTAGTCAACCAAAAAACAAAGGGCTCATGTCATTTGTATTTATCAAATACCCATACTAATTCCTTTCTCAGCTACTTCCTTCCTTGATCTCCGTTTGCCATTTATAGCTTAAGTTCAAATGGAACATTCAAATTGTTGATTGCTGGCCAATGCAGTGCTTAAATGGCCTACTATTACTTAATTTTTTTTTATATATTTTTTTATTTTATTCTTATGTTAATCCCCATACATTATATCATTAGTTTTAGATGAAGTGTTCCATGATTCATTGTTTGTGCACAACACCCAGTGCTCCATGCAGAATGTGCCCTCCTCAATACCCACCACCAGGCTAACCCATCCTCCCACCCCCCTCCCCTCTAGAACCTTCAGTTTGTTTTTCAGAGTCTATTGTCTCTCATGGTTCGTCTACCCCTCCGATTTCCCCCGCTTCATTCTTCCCCTCCCGCTACCTCCTTCTTCTTTTTTTTTTTCTTAACATATATTGCATTATTTGTTTCAGAGGTACAGATCTGAGATTCAACAGTCTTGCACAATTCACCGCGCTTACCAGAGCACACACCCTCCCCAGTGTCCATCACCCAGTCACCCCATCCCTCCCACCCCACCCCCCACTCCAACAACACTCAGTTTGTTTCCTGCGATTAAGAATTCCTCATATCAGTGAGATCATATGATACATGTCTTTCTCTGACTTATTTCACTCAACATAATACCCTCCAGTTCCATCCATGTGGTTGCAAATGGCAAAATAGCCACTCTCTGCTATATATCCACTCTATTTTCATGCTTCTGAGGTGTCTGATGGGTCAATACGGTTGGTTCCACTGAGTGAGTATAAATTTGTACAAGTTGATTCTAAATAGTTTATATTTCTATCAGCCACACCAATGTGAAAACGATTTCTTGACAAATAAGAAATATGAATGTGGAGCTGAACATTGTGAGAAATGAATTCAAGTCATGATGACTTTATTTTCCTAAGATCTCGTCTTACTGGGCAACAATATTCTTAGTATATTACTTTCTACCAAAGCTCATTTCTGGTATATATGAGAATGGTTTTTTTCCCAGTCCATTTCATAACAGATGTCATAAATTTTGCATTTCCTATTAGTCCATCTTCCCTATTCAGGAATCTCCCAGTGAAGATTGTTGTTCTCAACCTTTTTAAAAAATACAATGCAGTCTTTTTAAAAATGCTGCACAATGGACTTAAGTATTCTTCCCTGATTATCAGATAATGGCCTTTCCTGATCTTATTAGAAGATATCACTGCACACTATTGCAATAACAGGTGTCTGTCTTGTTTTATGATGTCTTGCAAAAGAATAAGACCCTCCTCTCTCACCCTTAACTCACTCCCCACACACACGCACATACACAAAGCCCTAAATCCTTGAAAGTCTTCTTCCTCCTTTGATGAGCTTATGATTGCTTTTAATATTTCACTGGGACAAAGGAGAGGGAAAGAGGAGTGAGAGTTTGTACTGAAGGGCTGTGGATCCTAAGATACTTTGCTTAATTCAGCTCTGTATTCCCACCCAGCCTGCCCTACAGGATTTTCCGTTTCTGTTTAATCATCTGGCCCAGCCCACCTGTTCTTACCATCACTGAGACCCTGAGATCAGCCCTAACAAATCCCAAACTCCCACAGAAGTCACCATTCCCTTTGTCCATCAGATTTCTTCCTCTGTTAAAAGCACCTGCTGTGTTAATCATCCCCTTTCCATCCCAAGATGTGCATTTGCCAAATAACAGCCAATGGTGTTTTCAAGCAGGAGTAGAAAAAAAGTACACAACACATGAGAAATAGCCACAACTAAACCAAATCCTCCTGGACAGCTTAAGAGTTTCCCAGCAGTAAAATGATCTCCAAAATTCAAGCCATCCAGTGAAACAGACAGGTGGTAGCCCTATAATAATTTCTGTTGTAGTAAATGTGATTAACTCATTGTTTATTTATTTGATAACAGCTAATAATTACATAAAATATGGCAATAGTAACCAGAGGTCAGAAATTCAAAGTCCATACCAGTTACATGTACAACATTCATAATGTGAGTAAGGAAACTTTCAGGTCTAAGTATCAAAGATAAGCTAAAGACCAAAAACAATATCCACAACCATAAGCAAACCCACTCCCTAGGTAAACTCAACCCTCTCACTTGCTAACATTTCTGAGGGAAACAGAAGGTCTCCATTTAACAAATAAGCCTTTAGGAAATGAAATTCCTTACCAAGCCAGGTTGTCAGATAAGAATTTCTTATGCTTGAAGAACAGAACTTGTTTGAAATGCCTCCAATCTGGTAATTAGCTGAATACACAAGCTCTAGTCCAAGAGTTCATCCACTTTTTAAGCAAGGTTGGGGAGGACATGCCATCCAGAGGGCATGTAACAAGTCTTCCAGGCTGAAAAATACCTGGTACTTTTAAGAACCCAGGTCAATGTGGCTGGAGTGAAGTGAGTGAAGGAAGAGTAACTAGAGTTGAAAATGGAGGGGGAGGCCAGATCTACATACCTGTTCACAGCTGAAGAGATTTAAGGGTCCATTCCAAAGGGAAATCACTCTAGTGGGTTTATATTCTCTGGTTGCTGTGTATGGAATGAACCAGAGGACAGAAATAGGAGAAGCTTGAAGGCAAATTGGCATGCTATGACTGCCCAGAACTTGGCCAGCACTATCTTCTGTGTCACCAAAATATCCACCTCATGTATGAAAAATATCCAGCCATGCCCTCAATGCTCAGTAGGGTAAATCACTCTCCCTATTATGTTATCTCTTTGTGCTATATATTTCTTTCACTTGGCATAGTATATTGCATACATTTCTGCTACTGAATTAAATAATATAAGCGAGGTACTTATCTCTGTGTTTGATACACAATAATTTTGCAAATATTAGTTCCTTCTCTTTCTCCTGAGTCACTCTTCATTTTCTCTCCCCTTCAGGGAAGACTGCTGTGGATTACTTTACCTAGAAATTTTCAGTAATGCCACAATCAAAGGAGTTTGCAGAGCATGGCTGATAGGGCAAAAGAGGAAGTTGGAAAATATGGGTAAACAAAGTTGGGGTGCCAGCCATAGATACTGAAAGCCAAAGAATCAGGGCTTTGGTGACTCAGATGAGAGCTTGTAGGAGTTTGAAGATCACATGAAGGAAGGGATGGTCCTTTGTGAAGACCTGGGTCAGATTGACTTTACTGGTGGGGAAGCAGCTTAAGCGATAAGAATAGGGGAATAGGGGTGAAAAGTCCCTGCATCTTCTTCACTGATATTTCCCCATCACACAGCCTAGGGCTAGGTATATAGGAGAGCTTAACAGTGGTGTGGACAATTATAAGTAACTATGCTGCAGAGAGAGAAGCTGTTGAATTGAGGTGCATTCAAAACCTTCTTTGGGGTAAATACCCAGTAGTGTTATTGCTGGGTCATAGGGTAGCTCTATTTTCAACTTTTTGAGGAACCTCCATACTGTTGTCCAGAGTGGCTGCACCAGCTTGCATTCCCACCAACAGTGTAGGAGGGTTCCCCTTTGCATCCTCGCCAACATCTGTCATTTCCTGATCTGTTCATTTTAGCATTCTGACTGGTGTAAGGTGGTATCTCATTGAGGTTTTGATTTGGATTTCCCTGATGCCGAGTGATGCTGAACCCTTTTTCATGTGTGTGTTGGCCATTTGGATGTCTTCTTTGCCGAAATGTCTGTTCATGTCTTCTGAGGAGACGGCTGAAGAGCCCAGGGAAAATGACTCTGTCTAACCTTGTGTTGTATGGAGAATTAAAGTGTAGCCTGGTCTTGTAGATAACTCTCATGTAAACAACACGAACACAATCAGAGAAGAGTGGCCATGGCTTGATTGTTGGAATGCAGAAAGGAAGGACAACCAAGGAAGAAAAACGCATAATTATGTTTTACTAACAAGATCATCCCATAATAGATTCACGGTAAAGAAGTATAAGAAGAGCAGAGGGCTCTTTTTCAAGAGTGCCAGAAATATAACTCAGATCTAATGTGGTTTCAAGTTTTTGAGCACTTTCCTCTGTTTGGGGCTCCCTTCCATCCTTGCCATTCATTGTACTTTAAGGTTTTAACTATTGGTCTAAGTCTGGTGTTATCCTCTTCTTTCTGGCAAAGGTCACAGTCTAGCCATTTGACCAGTCAATGGCTCATTAAGCCATTTAATGAGTGGCTTATTTATTGCTTCCAACTCCTGATAGGGATAGAAGTCCTTCCAGTACTCATTTATAGGAATACTCCCCAAAAAGTCACTTGAAGTTTCAATGCCCCTAAAGAGCACTATTTATCAAAGTATTTGCCCAACTCCCTGGTAAATCTCTGAGGGTTATCAAAGAAACTATGGAAGCCAAATTCTAACAGTTGGAGATAAGAACCCACCTGCATCTGATTCACACTGTAAGGATCTGAGGTTTAAACTGAAGCATATTCCCAGAGATGGTTCCCAAAGAAGGGCAACTGTAAAAGGAGGATTTGCAGACCTAGTCCACCCACACTCAGGTAAGGACTGATGGTAAACGGTGAGACAGTTTAGGGTTATCTGAGTGTGAGACAGAGTGTTTTCAGGAGGAAAATTTTCTGGCTTTGGTTAGACATGACTCTATTGGAGAGGGTGCTGGCAACTGTGGAATTACCTTGCGATTTAGCGTTATGTACTTCCTCAATAAAAGTAATTTATCATCCTGTAACCACTCTTCAACTTTACACTCTCCCACACCCCATCACACACATATACATGCATACATACTTGAACACACACCAAGATTTGAACAAGGCAACCAAAAATCTAACACTGAGGCTGATGGCAAGCTAAGACAAGATAATCAAAACAAAGTAGAAAAAAAATGTCTTAGGAACAAATAACACAGTATGCTTGGATGAACTTGCCTTATGTAGACTTTTCCAAAATGTATATTTTCAGACAGATGCTTTTTTTCTCATTGTTCAATAATAAAGGGAAAGATAGGAAGAGATAAAAATGGCTTACAGGGTGAGGACATAGTGCTAGAAAATGTGGGTGGATCAGTTGCATATCTTGCTTACCCTCAAACCTCAACAGCAACCATACTTTTTTTTCCACCTGACATAGTCTCCAATTCCCTGCATACCCACCAAACCAAGGCATAAATTAGATGCCAGAATCCTCAATATATACTAATTTTCTGATTAAATTCATGAGTAATAAATAATTTGCATATACATTTGGATCGGCTAGTTTTTCACCATGATGGATAAAATTATTTATTTCCCTTTGGTGAGTCAAAGGCATACAGTTACTTAACAGCCTTGCCTGAATCTAATTCCAAAAACATTCACTGTGAGTCTTATTTCAAAAGCTCTAGTGTTTTCCTTCCCCTAACCAAGCTATAAAATCTGGCTCTGTCTTGTTTAATGCATCCCCTCATCTCATTACCATATCCTGTTCATATAAACAGTATAAATAAAAATTTAAAAAGAAGGGAGCATTACATTCATGGCTTAAACTTGTGTAAGTTTTTACTTAAATATAGCCAATTAATAAGTATTAAATGAATATGCTATGCCTTGCTTATGTTTGCAAACATAATTCTTTTAAAATTTTCTGCAAGTAGGTAAATAGTTTACGTGACAGCTTCTATTCTAAGTTCTAATTATTCTGTATGAAGATAGGTATGTAATAATGAGCCACCTTCAACTCCTGAACAGGAAATTGCAAGTGCTTTGTTCCTTAGTAGTGATACATTCAGAAATCATTAACCACCTTAACTCTTTGTTCCATAAGCAGTAATAAAACTAGTATTCTTTTAAGAGATAAGACCATAGACATTTTGCCTAAGATTATGAGTGAAATCGTTCTCAGGATAAGCATTTAAAGTATGTGGAGTGTTTAAGATTTTAATCAAGCACAGCTCTGGACCACAGTGCATGGGATATGAAATATTGATGAAATCTTAGTTGATGAATGAGCACACTTAATGATACATTCCATTCCTATTTAGTTGATTAACTAAAATCTGAGACATTTGAAGTAAACAAAAACAAAAAGGTGGGGCCTACATTATACAAACTTTCAGAAAACATTTCCCTTTTGATGGATATGGGAAAGAAAAAAAGTAAGAAGTACACTTAATCTTTGTATCTTAAGCAAAACAGCAGGTACCAGGGTCTAAATTCCTTAAAAAAAAAAAAAAAAAACTAACTAACAAGATTTAGGTTTTCATATTCATATTGAATAAATTCTCTTAAATCAGTCTTCATTTCTCTCAACCCTTTATTCCTTTATTGCCAGTATTAGGACTCTTGTTGTGGAAAGTGATAGAACCAGGTTAAACTAACTCAAGGAATATCAGGAGTGTTTGTTGGTCAACTCCAGCAATGGCACTTAACCAACAGACCACTGAAATATACAGATGCTGGAACAGTTACAGTCAGATCACTGACCACAATAAGGAATTTCTCTCTCTCTCCTTGTCTATTTTCCTCTCCCTCTCCCCACGTTTATGAATGCTGGCTTAATTATTCTTCTTCCTCACTGTGCATGGCAGAAAACCTAGGCACCCACAATTTCCATGTTTAGATATCTTACAAGTGCCATTATAGAGACTGACTTATTCTACTTAAAACTAAAAATTCCTGAGGTTCCCCTATGCCCACACCTTTGTGTCATTAACTCTCCTCTGATTATCCTATTTCAACTGTTACAGGTTTCCTATTGTGACCTTGACTGATATAAACATGCAATCAAGAATCACCATGTATTTCAATGCCATAACAGTGGAAAACACATTCAAGAAAGAGAATAACTTGACCTGAGTTAAGAACAGTTAATAGAATTCCATGATGTAGGACTCCATGGAAACACTACATCAAAAACTAATTATGTAATGTATGGTGATTAACATAACAGAAAGAGAAAGAAGAAAGAAAGAAAGAAAGAAAGAAGAAAGAAAGAAAGAAAGAAAGAAAGAAAGAAAGAAAGAAAGAAAGAAAGAGAATAGTTAATAGAGCAAGGAAAACAGGATTTTAAAATATATCCTTGGAGACTTGTGCAAAAATACTGCAATCTAAGTAAAGGGGACTTTTGCTTCCAGATATGATGAAGTAACTAATACTAATTACTCCCTTCTGTCAAAAATAATTTGTCCATTTACTGGACAAAATGTATGAGGCCACTACTTTTAGGCATTAGATAACAGGGAATGCAATACTACAAACCTTGAGTGAAGGGAAAGCTCATGAGTCCCATGATCACCCCAGTTTTCAGCCTGGAGATAATCCCTGAACTTGGCACAGTGAGCTGGAATTCAGAGAGAATATGGAGGTCTTATTGAACTGAGAAGGTAGACATCAGGGTTTAGGGTAGCTGAAGTAGCTGGAACCCAAGGACCTGGCCATCAGACAGGAAGAGCTGTGCAGGGAACAGGCAGAACTCTGGGGGATCAAGGCAAGTCTTCATTAAGGGATGAGTTGTACATGTGCAAGGCAAACTTTATCAGACTTACCAGAAAACAGCTAGGTAGCATTTAGAGCTCAACATTAGAGGTTGAACAGGGCTGGAAGTGGGAGTCTGCTCCAAGCAGAGAGAAAAGAACTTTTTTTTTTTTAAACAATATACTTTTATTATTTCATGGTGTCTGTGTGTCAGGAGTCTGGGTGTGGCTTAGCTGAGTGCTTCTGGCTGAGTCTTGAAGTTTGTTTGTTTTTTAATTTTATTTTATTATGTTATGATAGTCACCATAACTTTTAAATACTGGAAGTATCACAGGGATCCAGTTAAGACATTTTAAGTTTTAGTATGAACTACTCTAGACCTGTCCAAAGAAACCAAGAGCAAGCCCTGCCAAGAGCCTCAGGGAACATATAATTTGGAGGAATTTTAATTTTGACAAGTTTGAGTGTCTTGGCAAACACCTTATGCTTTTGTTTGATCTGTATTGAGCAAGTGGAAGCCATGTTTACACAAGCTAAAGGTATTTCATGAATGATTAATTTTTTTTACTAGAACAAAAGTCAAGACACTTAGAAGATAACAGAATCCATATTCTCTGCAATGTATTATCTAAATTGTCTGGAATGCAAGAATAAATTATAAGATATGCAAAGAAATAAGAAAATGTGATCCATAGTCATGCAAAAAAGTAGACAACAGAAACCAGCCCTGTGATAAGCTTAATGTCATCTTTAGCAAATGAAGTTGTTAAAGGAACTACTGTAGAAGCCAAAGGAAAGATAAGGGAAAAAATTTAAATATGGTATTTATGAGCTAGCTGGAAAGTATCCTTAGCAAAAAAATGGAAACATAAAATAATAAAAGGACTGAATGGAAATTCTAAAACTGGAAAGTAAGTGAACTTAGAAAAGAAAATCACTGAAAGGACTTTCAGCAGATTGGAGATCACTGAAGAAGAACTAGTAAATTTGATGATAGGTCAATAGAAATTACCCAATCTGAAGAATAGCAAGAAAATTGAAGAAAACTGAAGAGAGCAATAGTGACCTGTTAGATAGGAAAACTGTCTTAACATGAATGTCCTAGAAGTAGAAGACATTGTGAATGTAGCAAAGAAGTATTTAAGGAAATAGTGGCCAAATTTTTCTCAATTTTGATGAAAAACATTGACTTATAAACCTATAAGCTCAGAAAATGCCATATAGGGTAAATACAAAGAAAATATCTAAGTACATCAGGGCTGAACTACTAAAAAGCAAATATAAGGAGAAACTTTTGAAAAATGGAGAAAAGAGGCACAATACTTGCAGGGGGAAAACAATGAACTGACAGCTGATAATGACACAAATTATACCTGATTACTCATGAGAAATAATGGAAACTAGAAGATAGAAGAAAATATTTGAAGTGCTAAAAGAAAAAAAAATTGTCACCCCGAAATTATGTATCCAGTGGAAATATGTTTCAGAAACAAGAATGAAATAAAGACATGTCCAAATAAATTAAATCTGATGGGATTCATTACCAGCAGGACTTCACTACAAGAAATGTAAAAGGATGTTCTTTAGAATGCAGGAAAATTATGGCAGGTGGAAACTCAAATCTATTGGGAGGAACAGAGAGCACTGGAAATGGAGGAGATAGGGGTAAATATAAAATAGTACTTTTTTTTCTTGTCATAAATTCCTTAAAAGGCAACTGACTCTGAGGCAAAAATAACATTATAAGGTGGTGTTTATAACATTTGCTGAAAAAAACAATGTGAAGATAATAGTAGAGAAATGGAGTGATGGGTAAATGGAATTGTACTGTTATAAGTTTATTACATTTATCAAGTGGGAAGTAGGAAGTGTCGGGGATGAAGTAAAAAGTGGGAAATAGGAAGTCATGCAATGTTAACTTTACACAGACTTTGGTAAGTTAAGCTGCACATTGTTAGGCCTAGAGACACAAAAACAACAACAAAACTAAAGACGTATAGTGAAAAAAGAATAGGAATAGATACAATAAAATTTAATACTAAAAAAGTATTGAATTAACCTCAAAGAAGGTAGGAAGGGAATAAAGGGAGAGAAAAAAGCAAAAGGAACAAAGGGAGAAGAAATGGCAAAATGATAGACATAAGCCCAAACACATTAAGAGTAAATTGACTAAACACTCCAATTAAGAGGTTGGAGGTATCAGTCTGGATAAACAGCAAGACCCAACTGGGCAATAAAATTAGTCTCAAAAGAATTCAAAATATAACTTGTCTGTTCCCTGACCATTACAATCAAAACAATGAAATATATAGAAAACTACCCCCAATTTATTTGGAACTTAATTAGTATGCTTCTAAATAACATTTAAATCAAAACAGAAATCACAAGAGATTTTAAAGAAAATTTCAAATTGAAGAAAAAGGAAAACATTATATGTCAACTGAAGAAGCATTTAGAAGGAAATTCATAGTTTTAAATGCCTCTATTAGAAAAGGAAGATTAAAATAATCCAATAGTTCACATTAAAAAGCTAGAAAAATAAGCAAATTGAAATTAATTAAATAAGAGGAAAGACGTAAAGAACAGAACTCAAATAAGTAGAAAACAAACAAAAAAAGAATATGTAATAAGTAAAAAGTTAGCTTTTAGCAAATAGTAATAAAATTGATAAACCTTTTACAACATTAATAAGGAAAAAAGAAACAAAAAGTATCAATATCAAGAATAAAAACAAGGATATCACTTTAGATATTATAGGCATTAAACAGCTAAGTGAATATTATGAACAATTTTATAAAAATAAGTTAGATCATTTATTTTTTATTTTTTTAATGTTTTATTTATTTATTCATGAGAGTCAGAGAGAGAGAGAGGAAGAGGCAGAGGAAGAAGCAGGCTCCCTGCCTAGCAGGGAGCCCGATGCAGGACTTGATTCCAGGACCCTGGGATCATGACCTGAGCTGAAGGCATAGGCTTAACCATCTGAGCCACCCAGGCACCCCAAGTTTGATCATTTAGATTGAATAGAAAATTACTTGAAAGACACAATTTACCAAAATTGAAATAAGAAAAAAGAGTGAATCTGAATAACCCTATAATTATTTTAAAAATTTTTTACGGGGGGAGGGACGGAGCAAGATGGCAGAGGAGTAGGAGACCTGGATTTCATCTCCTCTCAGGAATTCAGCTGGATAGGGATCAAACTATTCTGAACACCTACAAACTCAACAGGAGATCAAAGAAAAGAATAGCAACAACTCTATCATCAGAAAAGCGACCACTTTCTGGAAGGTAGGATGTGCGGAGAAGTGAATCCGAGGCGATATTCGGGAGGATAGACGGCGGGGGAGGGGCCTCCGTCGGCCGCTTCTGGCAAGTGATAGAGCCACGGAGCACAAAATCGGAACTTTGAAAAGTCTGCTCCGCCGAGGGACGTCACTCTGGTGGCTAAGCGGGGGGTGGAACCCTCCGGGACAGTGTGGTCTCAGGACCCTCGGGGTCACAGAAAGACCGGGGGTGCCTGAGTGTGGCAGAGCTCCCAGGTGACGGAGCAGGGAAGCCGGCTGCAAAGGCGGAGCCCAGGCGCAGGCTCTCAGCTCGGGGTGGCCATAAACCGTGATCCGCGGCACAGTCGGGCCCCTGCTCCTCCAGCAGGGACCCAACAAGCGGCAAATCTGGGGAGACTCACCTTCCTCCCCTGGGAGGAGCCGCGCGGGAGTGCACCGCAGGGATCTGCTGGGTTTGGAGACTCCACACGGGGTCGGGTGCCAGAGATAGAAATGCTCTGTCACAGGCCGGGTGAGCACAGAGTGCGGCTGGAGACGGGGAGATGGGAGTGACTGACGGCTTTTCTCTGGGGGCTCACTGAGGAGCGGGGCCCCGAGTTCTCGGCTCCTCCGGGGCGGAGATTGGGAGGCCGCCATTTTCACTCTCCGCCTCCAAAGCTGTACGGAAAGCTCGCAGGGAACAAAAGCCCCGGAGAGCAAACCCCGAGCAGATTACTTAGCCGGGAGGGGGCAAGGGCAGGGCAATTCCGCCTCCGGCAGAGACATTTGGAAACCACGGCAACAGGCCCCTCCCCAGAAGATCAGCGAGAACAGCCAGCCAAGACCAAGTTTACCGATCAATGAGAACGGCAGAACTCCAGCGCTAGGGGACTACTGCACATAGAATTCATGGCTTTTTTACCATGATTCTTTAGTCTTTCAAAGTTAATTTTTTTTTAACTTTTTTCTTTTTCTTTTTTTTTTTTTGTTTTTCTTTTTCCCTTTTTCAACCAACATCTTATCAATCCCTTTTTTTAAAAAAAAATTTTATTTTTCATTTTTAGAGTCATATTCTATCCCTTCATAGTAGTTACCCATATTTTTGGCATATATATACAAGTTGTTCTCTCTTTAAAATTTGAGATAGTTTCTTCGAAAAGATCAAAATATACCCTAAATCTCTAGTATATGGTTTTTTCTACTCCCCTGCCTGATCACATTCTCTCCCTTTTTTTTTTCTTTTTTTAAATCCTCTTCTTTCTTTTTTCAAACAACTTCTTATCAATTCCTTTTATAAAATTTTTTATAATTTCCATCTTTACAGTCATATTCCATCCCTTCATCATAACCCTTAGTTTTGTACATATATAAGTTTTTCTTTCTTTAAAATTTTGGGAGGCACTTTCTTCTAACAGACCAAAATACACCCCAAATCTAGTGTGTGGCACTGATCTATATACCAGCTTGATCATATTTGATCACATTCTGGTTTGTTGTTGTTGTTGTTTTGTTCTGTTTGTTTTTGTTTGTTTTTATCTTTTTCTTTTTCTTTTTTTTTTTTTTTTCTTTTTTTCTCTTTCCGTTTCTTTAGCCACTGCTTCAGGTCTTTTCTGATTTGTTTAGAGTATATTTTCTGGGGACATTGTTATTCTGCTAGCATTTTGTTCTCTCATTAATCTATTCTCCTCTGTACAAAATGACAAGATGGAAAAAATCACCTCAACAAAAAGAACAAGAGGTAGTACCAACTGCCACAGACCTACTCAATACGGACATTAGTACGATGTCAGATCTAGAGTTCAGAATCATCACTTTAAAGATACTAGCTGAGCTTGAGAAAAGCATGGAAGTTATTAGAGAAACCCTTTCTGGAGAAGTAAAAGAACTAAAATCTAACCAAGTTGAAATCAAAAAGGCTATTAATGAGGTGCAATCAAATATGGGGGCACTAACTGCTAGGATAAATGAGGCAGAAGAGAGAATCAGTAATATAGAAGATGAAATGATGGAAAATAAAGAAGCTGAGAAAAAGAGAGATAAACAACTACTGGATCACGAGGGCAGAATTTGAGAGATAAACAATACCATAAGACGAAACAACATTAGAATAATTGGGATCCCAGAAGAAGAAGAAAGAGAGAGAGGGGCAGAAGGTATAATGCAGCAAATTATAGCAGAGAACTTCCCTAATTTGGGGAAGGAAACAGGCATCAAAATCCAGGAAGCACAGAGAACCCCTCTCAAAATCAATAAAAATAGGTCAACACCCCGACATCTAATAGTAAAACTTACGAGTCCCATAGACAAAGAGAAAATGCTGAAAGCAGCTCGGGAGAAGAGATATGTAACCTACAAGGGTAGAAACATTAGATTGGCAACAGACCTATCCACAGAGACCATGGCAGGCCAGAAAGGACTGGCAGGATATATTCAGAGCACTAAATGAGAAAAATATGCAGCCAAGAATACTATATCCAGCTAGGCTGTCATTGAAAATTGAAGGAGAGATAAAAAGCTTCCAGGACAAACAAAAACTAAAGGAATTTGCAAACACAAAACCAGCCCTACAGGAAATCTTGAAAGGGGTCCTCTAAGCAAAGAGAGAGCCTAAAAGCAAGATAGACGAGAAAGGAACACAGACAATATACAGTAACAGTGATCTTACAGGCAATACAATGGCACTAAATTCCTATCTTTCAATAGTTACCCTGAATGTAAATGGGCTAAATGCCCCAATCAAAAGACACAGTGTATCAGAGTGGATTAAAAAACAAGACCCATCGATATGCTGTCTGCAAGAGACTCATTTTAGACCCAAAGACACCCCCAGATTGAAAGTGAGGGGGTGGAAAACCATTTACCATGCTAATGGACACCAAAAGAAAGCTGGGGTGGCAATCCTTATATCAGACAAATTAGATTTTCAACCAAAGACTGTAATAAGAGATGAGGAAGGACATTATATCCTACTTAAAGGATCTATCCAACAAGAAGATCTAACAATTGTAAATATCTATGCCCCTAACATGGGAGCAGCCAATTATATAAGCCAATTAATAACAAAAGCAAAGAAACACATCGACAACAATACAATAATAGTGGGGGACTTTAACCCCCCCTCACTGAAATGGACAGATCATCTAAGCAAAAGATCAACAAGGAATAAAGACTTTAAATGACACACTGGACCAAATGGACTTCACAGACATATTCAGAACATTCCATCCCAAAGCAAGGGAATACACATTCTTCTCTAGTGCCCATGAAACATTCTCCAGAATAGATCACATCTTAGGTCACGAATCAGGTCACAACCGGTACCAAAAGATTGGGATCATTCCCTGCGTATTTTCAGACCACAATGCTTTGAAACTAGAACTCAATCACAAGAGGAAAGTTGGAAAGAACTCAAATACATGGAGGCTAAGGAGCATCCTACTGAAGAATGAATGGGTCAACCAGGAAATTAAAGAAGAATTAAAAAAATTCACGGAAACCAATGAAAATGAAAACGCAACTCTTCAAAATCTTTGGGATACAGCAAAGGCAGTCCTAAGAGGAAAGTATATAGCAATACAAGCCTTTCTCAAGAAACAAGAAAGGTCTCAAGTACACAACCTAACCCTACACCTAAAGGAGCTGGAGAAAGAACAGCAAATAAAGCCTAAACCCAGCAGGAGAAGAGAAATAATAAATATCAGAGCAGAAATCAATGAAATAGAAACTAAAAGAACAGTAGAACGGATCAACGAAACTAGGAGCTGGTTCTTTGAAAGAATTAACAAGACTGATAAACCCCTGGCCAGACTTATCCAAAAGAAAAGAGAAATGACCCAAATTAACAAAATCATGAATGAAAGAGGAGAGATCACAACCAACACCAAAGAAATACAATTATAAGAACATATTATGAGCAACTCTTTGCCAGCATATTAGATAACCTGGAAGAAATGGATGCAGTCCTAGAGATGTATCAACTACCAAAACTGAACCAGGAAGAAATAGAAAACCTGAACAGACCTATAACCACTAAGGAAATTGAAGCAGTCATCAAAAATCTCCCAAAAAACAAAAGCCCAGGACCAGATGGCTTCCCAGGGGAATTCTACCAAACATTTCAAGAAGAATTAATACCTATTCTTCTGAAACTGTTCCAAAAAATAGAAATGGAAGGAAAACTTCCAAACTCATTTTATGAGGCCACCATTACCTTGATCCCAAAACCAGACAAAGACCCCATCCAAAAGGAGAATTACAGACCAATATCCCTGATGAACATGGATGCAAAAATTCTCACCAAAATACTAGCCAATAGGATCCAACAGTACATTAAAAGGACTATTCACCACAACCAAGTGGGATTTATCCCTGGGCTGCAAGGTTGGTTCAACATCCACAAATCAATCAATATGATACAATACATTAACAAAAGAAACAACAAGAATCATATGATCCTCTCCATAGATGCAGAAAAAGCATTTGACAAAGTACAGCATCCTTTCTTGATCAAAACTCTTCAGAGTATAGGCATAGAGGGTCCATACCTCAATATCATAAAAGCCATCTTTGAAAAACCTACAGCGAATATCATTCTCAATGGGGAAAAACTGAGAGCTTTCCCCCTAAGGTCAGGAACATGGCAGGGATGTCCACTATCACCACTGCTATTCAACATAGTATTGGAAGTCCTAGCCACAGCAATCAGACAACAAAAAGAAATCAAAGGCATCCAAATTGGCAAAGAAGAAGTCAAACTCTCACTGTTTGCAGATAATATTATACTTTATGTGGAAAACCCAAAAGACTCCACCCCAGAACTGCTAGAACTCATACAGGAATTCAGTAAAGTGGCAGGATATAAAATCAATGCACAGAAGTCAGTGGCATTCCTATACACCAACAACAAGACAGAAGAAAGACAAATTAAGGAGTCGATCCCATTTACAATTGCACCCAAAACCATAAGATACCTAGGAATAAATCTAACCAAAGAGACAAAGGATCTGTACTCAGAAAACTATAAAATACTCATGAAAGAAATTGAGGAAGACACAAAGAAATGGAAAAACTTTCCATGCTCATGGATTGGAAGAACAAATATTGTGAAGATGTCAATGCTACCTAGAGCAATCTACACATTTAATGCAATCCCTATCAAAATACCATCCACTTTTTTCAAAGAAATGGAACAAATAATCCTAAAATTTGTATGGAACCAGAAAAGACCCCGCATAGCCAGAGGAATATTGAAAAAGAAAAGCAAAGCCGGCGGCATCACAATTCCGGACTTCAAGCTCTATTACAAAGCTGTCATCATCAAGACAGCATGGTACTGGCACAAAAACAGACACATAGATCAATGGAACAGAATAGAGAGCCCAGAAATGGACCCTCAACTCTATGGTCAACTAATCTTTGACAAAGCAGGAAAGAATGTCCAATGGAACAAAGACAGTCTCTTCAACAAATGGTGTTGGGAAAATTGGATAGCCACATGCAGAAGAATGAAACTGGACCATTTCCTTACACCACACACAAAAATAGACTCCAAATGGTTGAAAGACCTCAATGTGAGACAGGAGTCCATCAAAATCCTAAAGGAGAACACAGGCAGCAACCTCTTTGACCTCAGCCGAAGCAACTTCTTCCTAGAAACATCGCCAAAGGCAAGGGAAGCAAGGGCAAAAATGAACTATTGCGACTTCATCAAGATAAAAAGCTTTTGCAAAGCAAAGGAAACAGTCAACAAAACCAAAAGACAACTGACAGAATGGGAGAAGATATTTGCAAATGACATATCAGATAAAGGGCTAGTATCCAAAATCTATAAAGAACTCATCAAACTCAACACCCAAAGAACAAAGAATCCAATCAAGAAATGGGCAGAAGACATGAACAGACATTTTTCCAAAGAAGACATCCAAATGGCCAACAGACACATGAAAAAGTGCTCAATATCGCTCGGCATCAGGGAAATCCAAATCAAAACCTCAATGAGACACCACCTCACACCAGTCAGAATGGCTAAAATTAACAAGTCAGGAAACGATAGATGTTGGCGGGGATGCGGAGAAAGGGGAACCCTCCTACACTGTTGGTGGGAATGCAAGCTGGTGCGGCCACTCTGGAAAACAGTATGGAGGTTCCTCAAAAAGTTGAAAATAGAGCTACCATACGATCCAGCAATTGCACTACTGGGTATTTACCCCAAAGATACAAAAGTAGGGATCCGAAAGGGTACGTGCACCCCGATGTTTATAGCAGCAATGTCCACAATAGCCAAACTGTGGAAAGAGCCAAGATGTCCATCGACAGATGAATGGATAAAGAAGATGTGGTATATATACACAATGGAATATTATGCAGCCATCAAAAGGAATGAGATCTTGCCATTTGCAACGACGTGGATGGAACTGGAAGGTATTATGTTGAGGGAAATAAGTCAAACAGAGAAATCATGTATCATATGATCTCACTGATATGAGGAATTCTTAATCACAGGAAACAAACTGAGGTTTGCTGGAGTGGGGGGTGGGGTGGGAGGGATGAGGTGACTGGGTGATAGACACTGGGGAGGGTATGTGCTCTGGTAAGCACTGTGAATTGTGCAAGACTGTTGAATCTCAGATCTGTACCTCTGAAACAAATAATGCAATATATGTTAAGAAAAAAAAAAAAGAAGAAGAAGGTAGTGGGAGGGGAAGAATGAAGCGGGGGATATCGGAGGGGTAGACGAACCATGAGAGATGATGGACTCTGAAAAACAAACTGAGGGTTCTAGAGGGGAGGAGGATGGGAGGATGGGTTAGCCTGGTGGTGGGTATTGAGGAGGGCACATTCTGCATGGAGCACTGGGTGTTATGCACAAACAATGAATCATGGAACACTATATCTAAAACTAATGATGTAATGTATGGGGATTAACAGAAGAATAAAAAAAAATAATAAAAAAAAATTTTTTTTACAAATGAAATTTGTAAAAAAACAAATCTTTCCCCAAGTAAAACTTCAGACCAAGTTGGTTCCACTGGTAAATTTAATCTAACAGTTAAGGAAAAAAATAATGCTAACTAATCCAAATTTTTACTTAAAAAGAGCGGCAGTCATCAAAAAAAAAAAAAATGAAATCTTCCTATTTGCAACGACATGGATGGAACTAGAAAGTATTACGCTAAGCGAAATAAGTCAATCAGAGAAAGGCAATTATCATATGATCTCACTGGTAAGTAAAATTTGACAAACAAGGCAGAGGATCATAGGGAAGGGAGGGAAAAATGAAACAAGACGAAACCAGAGAGGGAGACAAACCATAAGAGACTCTTAATCTCAGGAAACAAACTGAGGGTTGCTGGAGTGGTGGGGGGTGGCAGGGATGGGGTGGCTGGGTGATGGACATTGGGGAGGGTATGTACTATGGTGAGGGCTGTGAACTGTGTTAAGACTGATGAATCACAGACCTGTACCCCTGAAACAAATAATACATTATATATTAATATAAATAAATAAATAAAATAAAAATAAATAAATAAATAAAAAGAGAGGCAGAGAAAAAAAATCCTAACTCATTCTGTGAAGCCAACATAATCTTGATACCAAAGCCAGAGCGATATTACAAGAAAAGAAAACTACTCCCAATATCATTCATGACATAGACAGAAAAATCTTCAAAAAACTAGAAAAATCAAATTCGGTCATATATGTGAAGGATGATATGAAGATAAAAGAAAATGACAAGGAATGCAAGGTTAGTTTCACATTAAAAAATCAATCAATATCAACTGCCACACTTAAGGAATAAAGAATATATATCATATGATCATTCTAAAAGTTACAGAGAAAGTATTTGACAAAATCCAAAACCCACTGTTAATAAGCCTCAAAACCTAAAAATAGAAACAAATTTTCTCACCTAATAAAGATCATCCTCCAAAAAACCATCAAGTAACATCATAATAATGGTGGAAGACTAAACATTTTCCCTTAGATTAGGAACAAAGGCTAACAGGATCACTTTTACTGTATTGAAGGTCCTAGCTAGGTGATAAGGCAACCTTATCTTATATAACTTGTCTTTTCAAAAAAGGCATGTATACTGAAAAACAAGAGGCTAAAAAAAAGTTATATTTGTAGACAACTTAATTATCCATATGGAAAATTATTTTTAAAACATATTTAAAAATACTGCATTAACACAATTTTAGAAAGCATGTAGTATAAAAGGTCAATATAAAAAACAAATTGTATTCTGTACATCAGCAATAAACCTCTGGAACTTAAAATTTAAAAAACTAAATCATCAAAAACGTGAAATATTTGGGATCAGTTTAATGAAATTCATTTAAAACCTCTACAGTGAAAACTTCAAAACATTGCTGAGAGAAAATAAAAAGGCTCTGAACTAGGTAAGAGAAATAACATTCATGACTTAGTCAATTCAATATTGCTAGAATGTCCATTCTCTCTAATTGATCTATAGATTCAGCACAATCCCTAATACAATCCAAACATCCTTTTTTGCAGACACTGACTAGTTGATTCTAAAATGTATATAGAAGTGCAAAGACCTAGAATAAGCAAGACAACTTTGGAAAAGAACGGTGAGATAACTTACTGGATTTCCCCTAACGCTATAGAAATCAAGATTATGGTATTAGCTTAAAGGTAAGCATGTAGATCCATAGACAAGAGTATAGAGTCCCAAAATAAACCTACACATATACATTAATTTATTTCAACAAAGGGGCCAACATGATCTAATAAAATTAAGATATTCTTCTTGGAAAAAGATATTAATCATTTTCTAAGCAGTGGCACCTGGAGATGGAAAGTAAAGGAACCCTTCTCACAGACCCAAGGATTCTGCCATAAGGACCAATGTGAC
This sequence comes from Mirounga angustirostris, assembly GCF_029215605.1. NCBI lineage: Eukaryota > Metazoa > Chordata > Mammalia > Carnivora > Phocidae > Mirounga > Mirounga angustirostris. The sequence continues at coordinate 49,109,137 of NW_026991709.1, read as the reverse complement.
TCCAAGAGGTTACAGGTAATTGGGCAAAGGTGACTTAGTTCTGCACTTGCTCAGCTTCCTGTACTTGATTTAATGCACTGAGTCACTCTATCCCTGTATTTGATTTAAAGTAGCATATTAACGTTTTTCTAATTGATGTGTAGACAGTTGGCAGCTAAGTTGCAGTTATGTTTTTTTTTATTTTTTAAAGATTTTATTTATTTGAGAGGGAGAGAGAAAGAGAGAGAGACAGAGAGAGAGCGCAAGAGCAGGGGGGAGGGAGAAGCAGATTTCCGGCAGAGCAGGGAGCCCCTTGCAGGGCTGGATCCCAGGATGCTTAACTGATTGAGCCACTCAGGTGCACCCTGTGTTAATGTATTTTTTATAAACCCATACATGGAATGAGCATCATAAAAAGAGGAGTCATTTTTTAAAATCATATGGACTTAGGTTTCACTAGTCTACTTCCTTGTTTTATGATAGAACTTCTTGGCAGAAAAAAAAAAAGTTTCCATTAATTAGATCTAACCTGTTTCAATTATGAATGAAGGACCCTTAACAGAAAATTGATTTTTGTTTTATACAATAAATAAGTGCAAATAGAACATATCCTTTTGTAAAATAGATTATCTCTCATCTAAGTTATTTTTAATTGCAAAAGCTCTTTTTGCTGGATTCATTTTTTTTTTCATTTCTTAATGAGATTTAGCTTGATTTGAGTAAGAATAAAAAAACTGTATAAATGCCTCATTTGTTCCTGCTCATTTGAATAATGGCCAAAGTAATATTGTCTCAAAGAGACTTTTTTTTTCAAATGTGGTTTATGCAGTAATAAGTTCTAGTCATCGTAACTACAAAACTAAATATCACCAAAATTCATTCATTCCCATTTGACACACAGGATGTGCTCAAGATTTGGAGGTCCTACATCAAACAAATTACATATTCCCTTTATTTCCTGACAAAGTCCATGCAATGTTAACTTTCACTGTATCCTTCTTTGATAGTCTGTTAATTTTTAAAATGACCTTCTTCCCAAAGAACTGAAATACAAAAATAGGACAAAGAAGGAAAAGTCATGTTATCACCAATTGCTTTTTAAATACAAAGGCTATTATTGGTAACAGATGGATTTTTGTTCTGAAGAGTTTCATCTTCCTCTTCTTTCTCCCACCAACACAAAATTAAGCTTTGGTAATTAAATATTTCAGTGAATTTGGGTTGTGAAAAAGACCAATTTGGACTTTGGACCATTTAGCATTTATTGTCAATAAGAGATAAATGTGGATGCTTTAGTCTGAACTATGTTAAATGTCTACAAAGCAGTTTCAGGAGATGATTGTAAATCCTCCAATACAACTCATACCCTTTCAATCAGGCAGAATTCCCTCTATTTGTACGATTTCGCCTAATATATAAGAAAAAGCCTCAAACATTTTCATCTTTATTCTCTACTTTGAGCGATTTAATTTTATAATGGTCAAATTTGATTCAATATTCACTGTTCCCATTATTTTATGTTTTCCTTTATAAATAGAAAAACATGGAGTAGGGAGGAAAAAAGTACAATATATAGAGAGTCCATTGTATATAAAGTTATTTGCATACTGTTGAAATCAACAGATCTTTGAACTGTGTCTCCTGGCTTGCTCCAACTTCACAATCATCACATAAAGGAGATGAGTCATCATTAATGTAATTATTCAAGCAGTAAGAATGGCGGCAATGACCTTCAGAGAAAAGGAGTCAGCTCTTAAAGTCCCTGAATTCTTTTTTTTTTTTTTAAAGATTTTTTATTTATTTATTTGAGAGAGAGAGAATGAGAGAGAGAGAACACCTGAGAGGGGATAGGGTCAGAGGACGAAGCAGACTCCCTGCCGAGCAGGAAGCCTGATGCGGGACTCGATCCAGAGACTCCAGGATCATGACCTGAGCCAAAGGCAGTCGCTTAACCAACTGAGCCACCCAGGCGCCCTTTTTTTTTTTTTTTTAAAGATTTTTTATTTAAAGTCCCTGAATTCTAAGTTGCAAATAATACATGCATTGGCATATTAATGGGTACATCATACAGTAGTTTTTACTTCTCTATAACTGGATTATACTGGCCATTACTTCAGAAGAACTTCCCAACTGGAGGGAACATATTGCAAGAGAATGTCAGTGGGAATCATGCATGTACTTTAGAAGAAAATTCTGGGGTGCCTGGGTGGCTCAGTCATTAAGCTTCTGCCTTCGGCTCAGGTCATGATCCCAGGGTCCTGGGATCGAGTCCCACATCGGGCTCCCTGCTCCGCGGGAAGCCTGCTTCTCCCTCTCCCACTCCCCCTGTTTGTTCCTGCTCTCACTATGTCTCTCTCTGTCAAATAAATAAATAAAATCTTTAAAAAAAAAAAGAAAGAAAAGAAAATTCTGCCCCAGAGCATGCTCTTAAAATGACAAATGACCAGAATCTGAAATCCGTCCTTTGCCATGATGATAAAAAGCACCACACCGAGTGCTAAAGGGTTCTTATGCACTGTTGAGCCAATCTTTTCAGTTGCCAATCTTTATAAATGTCTTCTTCTCCCCTTTAATCTGTCCCTGGTTCTGCTGGCTAGTAAAAGTGGAATCATATGTGGTTTGTGACTGCAGGGGGCTTGCTGGGCCTATGAGAGAGCCCTCTCCATCCCTGGTGTTTGTCTCCATTTGAGAGTTCCTTACTACTGGCCTGAATATAAAGTTATCTAATTATAGGTTGCTATAGTAAAGTGTGTTTTTTCCCCAGTATTTAATCACCAAAGTTGCTTAAACAGCAACCAATATAATATGGTGGTGGTTGTCTCTTTTATAGCACAATTGAATGTTCTGGGAATCTGTGAATCCTTATGCAAGTGTTTTATAAATAGCACCACCTAGGGACTTAACCAAATGCATCATGGCATGCCAGAAGAATTCCTTCAGGGCTGCTAATTGTTGTGCCCAGTATTAAGGCACATTCTTTAATTCAACCCATGTTACAATGTGGAATTGCTCTCTTATGGAGAGGTATCTCCCCTCTTGTAGGTTAAGAATGAGAAAGTAGCCTTGTCAGAGAGGGAATGCACCATTGCTTTGTATCAGGAGTTAGAATTTGTATGGCAGCCGTTTACAGAAGCTGTCTGAAAAAGCTAGCTATCCAACACCTGGAAACCTCACGGCCTATAGGATGCTGGCAGAGTAAAGAAGCCACTCGTCCCATGGAAAGCTGAGTTTAAATGCAGCCCTTCGCACTAGAAGAAGGGAAAGAAGTTCCCTGGTCTCCCTGCTACCTTTTTGCCCACATAACCCACACTGAACCTTAGGAGAATCCTTTCTGCTTACTGCACCGTACATTCTGTTCAGAAGAACAGCCTAATAAAGCATTGTATCATGTGGTTTTGAAATAAGTCTGTAAAGCTCAAGTTAATTTCATTTCAAGACTTTGCTCCAAAAATTACTCATGACAAACCTTCAATGATAAAAGTAACACTCTGGTTATCCCCAAAACAGACAAAAAATCCTGAACTACCCATGTTTTACCATCAAAGTGATACTGACTTAGTAGGAAAAGCTGACAATCATAAAACACAAAAGAAAACTGCCTTAAAACATAACTTTTTTCCCAAAATACATTTTGTGGACTCTATCTCATTTGACTCTTTAAGAAGTTTGGCTAGAGAAACATGTGCTCAGTTGGTTTTTATTTGGTTGCCCTTTTGATCCAAGGACCAGAATTCTGTTAGCAAATCCTTTGCCTGCACCACAGTTGTGACTTACTCACCTTTTGTGTTATTGAGATCATCTATTTCTATACTAGTACATGTGTGTCTTTTTAACCATTGGCAGCTTGAGCAAAACAAGAAAGATGAATTATTTTAGGTATGTAGGAATTCTAGGTGGGTATAATATATGCCATTTACTGACACCACGCTGGTTGGAAGATTGCTGGTGTAAATGTCTTTATGTTTCTGAACACACATGCATCAGTCTTATTTCATATATGACTCCAAAGGAAGCTTGAGTCCTACAGGTATTTCCTTCTGCATGTAAGTAATCATTCTAGAAAGGAAATAATTACCAACTAGTCTATTTGTTTCATAAATTTGAAATTGGATTGATAATATTTTCTAAAATAAACATATCATGTCATAAAGAAGATAAATCACCTCTCTCAAAATGGACATATCTGATTTTGAAATAGCACTTACAAAGTGCTTTAGGATAGGTAAGACTGGAAAAGAGTGCCATCATATCAGCGGAGCTTAGAACTGATAAACAGCCACTTTACAAATCATAAATACATTACAAATACATTCTACGTATTTATGCTTGAACTGCTCTGCTCCTCTACCAGAGTGTTTCTGTGCCAATATACTGCAGCATGAGGCAGTGCTAAGTTGATGCGACTGTATGTTAATATTCACAGATTTACTGAGGCATCATATTATGAGAGTGATTAGGTTTGATACACATAACACACGGTGTCAGCAATGCTGATGTTGGCTCAGAAGCCATTCAAATTAGCATTGCTCATGGCATTTTTTATATACTAAGATGTTGCTCATAATAGCAATATTGAAAAAAATACTTCTTCTGTAGGTGTCGTATGACACCCCCAACCGTCAGAGAAACAGATTAAGCAGTTTAAAGGCAGGGTTTGGAAAACAAAGGGATGAAGCTTACAGGAATTATGCAATCATTTACAAATGACTGTTCCAAAATTCTTGTTTTTATATCTTTATTGCAATTTTAGGCTATGTTTACATTATGAAGACATAACTCTCGTGTATGCTGTTGGGTTTTATGGAGGCTTCTTTCAGGCATTTGCATTAGGAATTCAGTTTTGAAATAAAAGTTATTCCCACATTAGGCTGATGCTGTTTATTAAAATGAAATTAATGCCCAAGCTCCCAAATGGCTCTGATGGTAATTAACCAAAATCAAGTACTAGAATATCGTAATTTTTAAAAACCAACGCCCAATTAATTTTTTAAAAGAGACAATCACCTAATATAGATCAAATTTTAATGAATTTACTTAGTCTTCCACCATTTCAAGAGCTTTGTCAAACATTTCCTATTTTCCCAATAAAGGCAGAATAGTAGCACATTAAAGATACCTCTTCAGAATGAGATTTCTTTGCTGAAACGTGTTCTCAGTTGAGATTATTTACATAAGCTCTTCACTACCAAATGCTCATTACATTTTATAATATACTCTAATTTTAGTCATCACAGTGGAAAATAGCATTCCCATTTTTCAGCTGAGTAACTGAAAAACAAAAAGGATAAGTCACTTATCTCACTCAAATGAGAAAGGGCATACATACCTACACAAAATTCATGGCCAAAACGTTTGTAATTTCTCCAACTCACTGTATGACTCCTCTGCGTTCTCCTTTTGTTAGCTGTGTGTGAACAGAATCCCACCATTACATAACACTTAGAGTTTACAGGAAATCTTAACATATATTATTTCACATAATCCCCACAACCCTGAGAAGGTGAGTATTTTTATCCCATTTTGCACATGAGGAAAATGGAAGTTTTAAAAAGATAAACTGGCTTTTCCAAAGTCACGTGTATAATAATTGGGATAGAAGGGAATTCAGATTTCAAAACAGCATTCTTTCCTCTTCACCCTTATTCCAGTTAACTTTTCCTGAGTCCTTGCAGTCTCTGCCAGTAAAAGCATATTCTGTCCTTCAAGATCTATCTCAATACCACCTGCTCCACAAAGTCCCTAATGCCCCAGTGTTCCCATAAGGAATGTGTGAATATCTTGCATGTAATTTATAATATGTGGCTCTTTCTCCAGAACAGAGCAGGAAAGGGAAATGACTGGTGAGCCTGCATATAACACTTGTTCAAAGAACACTGATTGAACAAATGGATGAATTAACGGATACAATCATTAACTAAGGAAAATGATTACTTTTAAATTTTTTTCACATAATGGGATGCCTGGGTGGCTCAGTTGGTTGAATGTCCCTCTTGATTTCAGCTCAGTTCACAACCTTTTTGTGGAATGGAGCTCCGTGTTGGGCTCCATGCTCAACAGGGGGGTCTGCTTCTCTCCCCCACCCCCGCTCATGCTCTCTTTCTCTAAAATAAATAAATAAATCTTAATTTTTTTTTCCACATAACAACAGTCATGGGGTAATAGTTGACAGTATGTTTAAAATATTATCTGGCCTCCCCTCCTGGAAAAGGAGTATCTGTGGATCTACTCTAGCCTGAGTGTAGGAGAAGGCAGGGCTAATGCTCTGCTGTGGCAAAGAACAAGGTGGGAACTAAGTCCCAGTTCCAGGTGAGTGTTGTCCAGGAAGCTGGCAAGTTCTGAAAATTCATGTCTACGGGAGCAGGCAGGGGTGAATACTGGATCTTACAAATTTTTCAATGAAGCTTTTTTTTATTGAATCAAGAGATGTTCCTCCTGTTTTAAGTTATCCACACAAGGTCCCAGAGCGTCTAATACAGAGATAATTAATGACTTTTAAAAAAATAAACAACCCAAAGTCCAGATTGCTATAGAGGAGAAAGGGTCCTCTGTGGTCAACCAGCTTGTTCTCCTCCCAAAATGCTTTGCAGGATGAGATCAGCTTAATGACTTTCCCATGGTACAGCATCTGGTCCTTAATCTTGAAGAGGGTGAGGCCTTATTTGTCAACACACATAGGATGATCTGTCTCTCAGATGCAGACTCACATTAACTTACAAAACTTATAAATACAACTACAGTGATCACAAATTTATCTTAGTATAAAATCTACTTGATTCAGTTTCTTAATTCTGCCTGACACATTTTCTCCCTAAAGACAAAATATATGAGAAGTCCAATTAGAATCCGGTTTCCTAAATGAGAATACAGTTGAAAACTTGGATAATCATATAAAGCCACCATCTTGACAAAAGGGCAGAGAGAGTCTAATTCATTGGCCACAGGTCTTTGTCCACTCACCAGATTATGCCCGCATTTACTCACTTACCTCTCTAACTCCCCATTTTCTTTGTCCTAGAGGCTGTTAGTACTCTCTTGTGATAGATTCACTCATTTTTTTAAAAAATCTGTGTGAATATATAAATACATATATATTAGTATATCTACTGGGTTATCATCAAGACTTGCAGGCCTGGGATTGAGTCTGCCTCTTGGGCAGTTTTGTGCATTTCTCACCTCTGCTGACATTAAAATTTTACTCTTAGAGCAAGGGAGGCTATCAGATTTTTCTCATTTCAAAGTTCCTAGGGGGACCCCACTGTATCATGAAGTCCTAACAGCAGTTGGATAAAAGAACAATTAACAGAAAAAAAATGTTTCCCAGTGGACTTAACTGAGTAGAGAGTAAGGCTCTCACAATGTCAAGAGAAGTATAATTGCCACAGAGCCTTGCCAGAGTCCTTAGTACTCTCCCGACCCTGCAGATGAAGCAGGTTGACTCCAGCTGCAGTGTAGACCTTCAGGTCTGTGATCGCAGGCAAAGAAGATCTAAGTTCTCGCCCCACATTCTGGGTTTCTGCACCCCTTGTTGTTCAGCTCTCTCTGAACTCCTACTAGAGTATGACAACTGGGCATCTCAGGTGGGCCTAGAGACCATATTCCATCATGTGCTCCTGTATTAAATACTCTGTGAGACAAGGGGCACAGACAGCCTGACATGACCCTATGGGTTTGGACCTGGGACAATAAATACTTTGACCTAAATTTCCCTCATTCTTCTCTCCAATCTCCTCTCATCCCCTCCTGTCAGCCTCTTAAAGAGCAAGGTGGAGAAGAATCCGAGGGAATAAGGGATATCTGAAACAGTACATAAAAATGCAAACAAGCAGTGGGACTGGTCACGTTCCTTTTCTAGCCTCAGTTTCTTATTTTTAGAACGGGAATAAAAATAGCTACAGAATTACAGTAATAGAGGAGCGACTTCATGGAAGAGTGTGTAGCAAAGCACCTGGTATGTAGTAAGAGCTTTAAATATATCAGCTATCATTGTTGCAGGTGTCATCACTATATTAACCACTACCCCAAGCCTCTCTTCAGCCCCCATCCACTTTGAACAATCCTGCCAGCTAAGCTCCATCTTCCTGAGGTTGGATTCCTGTTCATGAACCCTGGTTTATATGTAATCCCTTCTTACCAATGATCCAAGTGATCAATGGTGAATCCTTGCCCTCCTGCCTTCCAGATTCCCCCTAACTGTGGTCCACCTGATCATTATCACACCTTCAACTTTTCTGCTAAGGACTGTTTTACTGAACTACCCACTGACGAACCCTGCTGAATACTAGTCTTCTTACCATAGGTTAAGAATAGGGGTAGTCCCGGGCGCCTGGGTGGCTCAGTTGGTTAAGCGACTGCCTTCGGCTCAGGTCATGATTCTGGAGTCCCGGGATTGAGTCCCACATCGGGCTCCCTGCTCGGCAGGGAGTCTGCTTCTCCCTCTGACCCTCCTCCCTCTCATGCTCTCTGTCTCTCATTCTCTCTGTCTCAAATAAATAAATAAAATCTTTAAAAAAAAAAAAAAAGAATAGGGGTAGTCCCTAGGTTTGGGACTTTCTAACCTGTGTCTTTGTTCTTGACTGGCTACAGTTGCTATAATCATATTCCAAGATATGACAAGGACAAGAGTTTTATTTTTAAACACTTGGTGTTATTTAGAACCGTATGCATTTCTGTAGCACTTAAGAGTGACATTTAGAGAATGAAAGGATGCACCATTAGGAATTATGGGTCTGTATACAAATGAATACAAATGCAAACACAAAATGTCTTGGTCATTCCCTGTTTCCTTCCTGAGTCTATGGTTTATGGGTGAAGGGCTTCATTGGCCACAGAAACCATTTTGGAAGGATCATTACCAATTGCATAAAAGTTTGACAGTCAAAACGTATTAGGTGATTGTTGGCCATAACTTACTGAAAATATGAGCATAAGTGGAGCAAAGCTGAGACTGGGGGATTGTTCTGAGACTCTGAATACCAACAATATATTTGAATCCAGTAATTTACAGTTGCCAACTTAGTATGGCCCTATGAAGCACTTTAAACTCTATTGCTGGCTAGAGTGGTCTTTTGATGGGTGAGAGGTTTTTGTTTTATTTTCCTACAGGTTTATATGTTTTTCTTTCCTTGGCAACAAGAGTCCACTATTGCTATTCTATCCTCGAAGCCCTATTCTCCTCTGCCCAGCTTGGGGTGTTAGGAAGTGATATGGAAAATGATTATACCTTCACTCCAGGAACGTGCCCCCAGAATGAAGCAGAAAGTCTGGCTTTGTTTTCTCAAAGACTGAGAATCTAATAAAAAGGTGAGCTGCCATAGGGATGAGGATGTGTGAACCTGAGGGAGTAAGACATCTCTCACTTAAGCTAGGCAACTGGAAAGTGTCTAAATGAACATAACTTATACCCCAAGATTTCTCAGTTTGATTTAATTTCTTGTGTTCTAAATGACTGACTTAGTGTGACATATTCCCTACGGAAGGTAAAAGTACAAGATTGTAGTTGGGAGTACATAAATAATAATGTCTGTAATAAAGGATAATCAGAAGATGTGAAATCCTCACCCAATGCTACTGATTCCTGGCCTTAAGGCCTTGCATGTATCTTTGCAAAGCTTTAAATGTGGCCTGTGATATAAATCAGAAACAAGGGATGATTATGAATTGTGTTGACGCTATGATTAATAGTAAGATCACATCTTTGAAAAATGAAAAATGGCATTATAATTTAAAGTTTCTTTAGTGTTATACAAACAACATGGGGAATTAAATGAATTTGAATATTTAAATCTGGAGGAAAATAGCTATTACAGCCATTTGTCAGTAACTCAAATGATTTCTGTGGCTTTTCTTTGGTCTGTTGATTGAGAATTTTAAGTGATGGGGTAATCATTTGAAACTGGTAGGATTCCCTTAGATGCATGCAGAAGAGTGGCTCACAGTGGTCTAGTTAAAACACAGAATCTAGGGGAATGATGTTTTCCTACACCACTGAACTTGTCCCTTATAATGTGGTGCAGCACCTAGACAATAATTAGCTGTGAGATCTTGGACTATTCACTTAGACTTACACTTCAACTGTAAAATAAGAGGTTTGGTTAAGATGATCTTTTATTCCCTTACAACTATTAAATTAAGGGATTCCAAGGTACTTCCTGACATCCTCTAGAGTGGCAGGACCACCAAATAAGCTGAAGTTTATTCTCAATCTCTTGCAAACAAAGCTCTAATTTTAACAGCTACATGATGTATTTTTGGTGGACAATTTGGTCGACAATTTCTTTAATTCCCCTAAGTGCCTTCAGGAACTAAAAAAGAGCTATTCCTAGAAAGTTATGTTTATTATTATCAGTTTCCAATGGAACATAAAAAGAGTGTCAAGTATTCATTTTATATACTTTTCCCAAGCCATTTGCTCCTCCTAGACATTATATTTCTTTCATATCACTCTTCATCAATTTCCTGGAATTGTCTGCTCACAATTCAATGCTCACAAATGAAATGAGTGTCTTTTCCACAAAGATGCTTGCCTCCAATACATGTGTCACCATGTTTTGGACCATTTCACCCCAACACCTTTGCTATAATTGAAAAACCCCTAAGCAAAGGCACTCAACCCTACAGTGACTTACACAGTCTACGATGTATGGCCCAGAGTTAAATATCTATTCATTGTAGATGCTCTGTGCAGGACCATGATCATCTGTCTCTGTTAGATTATTTTCCTGAGAAACTTTAATTCAAAGTATAGAGAAATTAGAAGATATAGTAGCACAGAAGAAGACACATAGAGAGTTTGCAATAAACAAGAGCCATAAGATAGAGTAACCATGAGTAAAGCCTGGAGGTAAACCTGACCTCAGTCAAAAGCAGAAACAGAAGTAGAGAAAAAATTACAGAGAGAAATTGAGTTAAGGACTAAATCATTACTAGAATTGTTGTTGGACAACTAGAGCAGCTTGAATTTTTACTGAGTTCCAGTTCTCCATGAGGCCTGATTATGTAGCTGCTGCTAAGACTTTGTTCCTGACTTCTCTGTATGAATTCTGACCAAAAGGTGCATACCTTTCTGTTTTTTCAACCTGCATACCTTCTCTTTGCAACCTGAGTCAATGTAGGTAAGCTTCAATAAAATCAACTTGTTGTATCTGGTCCAAAACGGGTTTGTTCCTGAATATACGAAAGCCTAGTTTATGTCAACAAGGGTAGCAGAAGGGAGTGACAGTCCACACTGGTCTATATTTACATTTTCAGTAAAGAGTTTTAATAAAAGAATAAGAGGTAAAGGAATCTAAAACTAAAAACTAAAAGTTTTTTATAAGTATCCATAAGTTAATTTATCCCCGCTATCCCTATTCATCATTTGCAGAGATATTCAAGATTGAGGTGTAATGAAATTATTTTATAAATAAAGTTGGGTTAATGTTATTATTGCTTTCATGAATCCCTGGTATCAGCAATATGCCTTATCATTCTTTACCAGAGAATGTCAAAAGAATTGTATAAATTAAACCACAGAATGCTTACTCTGTCTGCTGGTTGTTGAAGTATTTATCAGTGTGCTAATTAGAGTCCTGTTTATGAGGCTGGAAATGCTCAGGGCCAATTTCTCACGTAGTTCCTGTTGGTGGGCATAGTTTCCAGAAAAGCATGGTTACATCTGGTGTGTACCTTGTAGCTCAGCATTGATATTTTATTCATTTTATAGCTAGCAGCAGTTTAGAAGGCAATATCTTTCTGAAACAGTGGATTCAGTACAAATAGCAATGTAGCTATGATATGGTTGCTCTGTTCTATGAAGTGGAAAACTTTAAAAGGAAAACCTGTGTGATTTGAATATCCCTGTAAACCGTGTTTGATGCACCTTTAAATGAAAGGAGAGGAGTTGATCACAGAAACAAAAGCACTCAATACATCCCTCACCCTGATCTGATGCAAAGTAAAACTCATGGGATATCAGGAGAATGAAAACCATTATTGTAGGGCCATTTCAACTACCAAGGAGCCCAGAAAAACGTTTTGACACATGGCAAAAAGGCAATGTTTTCTCCACTCTGATTTAGTCTGTCAGTCAGGCAATGAGCCAACAACAAACTTACTTGTTTTGCCCAATATAATGTTAATTTGAGGATGAGTACATTTTCTTTCTCCTTTAGTCTATTATGCTTAAATTGGTATTCAAAACAGTTGGGATTAAGACCATGCATTCCTCACAGTAGAAGATGACTAGTTTTCATTGACCATACGGCTGGGTAAGATGCAGCTATAGCTGCTGACCAATTTTACTCATTTATTTAGAAAGATGGATAGCTCTGGCTGGATTTGAAAATCCATAAAGGGACAATGCTATTTATCTAGTTAATTACACCATCTAAGGTATGGCAAAAACTTTTAACAGTATCTTGCCCAAGCCATCAATACTGTGGTCCCCAAATAACCCTTCTCATTACATTTTACACACAGTACACAGTAGTGTCCTGTGATTTACATGAAGAATGACAGAAGATTGGAGAACCCTGACGGGATCCTCCCAATGTTACCTGATTAATAGATGTGGTAAACACTGATAATCCTGAACCTTGGTGGTGGTGAAGGCCAAGAAAGTATTTTCTAACTCTGCTTCACCCAGAAAGGCAATTTAGGGCTAAAGAGAACCATGAAATATTGGGTTAGAGATGGGATACAGAAAATGAAGAGAATGGCCATTGATAAAATGCCATTTTTTTTTCTGTGATGAATTTTCACCTTACTCCGAATACCAAGCTAACTAGGTCAGGCTAATACAAGTTGTCATTAAATGGCAAACAAAATTCAGGAAGTTATGGATGTGCTTTTTTGTTGTTGCTGTATGACAGTGGGGATTTTTCATAGGTCTTAGTAAAACACTTCAGAACAAAGACTTGGATCCACAGTGACACTTTTGGTAGCTTCTCCCTCAGTCTTTTATCTATGACCTTCACCTAACATTTTTATCCTAGTGAATTCTGGTTAAAATAAATATCAAAAGAATGTACAGCCTAAGAGTAGTACATAAGAAAAAAAAAAAAGAAGGGACTATCAAAGCCAACCTCTGTCCCCTCTGAGTTTGGGGATTTTTTTTTTTTTTTTAATCCAGCCGCTGCTCTATCTTTGGTTCCTCTATTTTTTTTTTTTTTTTTTTTTTTTACTATAGCTCAGTATTAACAAAGACACCTGTAAATAAAGAGACTTAATATATCTTCTGATTTAACACCTTCCTTGTGAAGGATGTTCCACTGGGCATTACAGAATTGGAGAGAAAATGGTGATTCAGTCCTTACCCTCCAGACTTATCAGACTATGTTGTAAATGGCAAATTAAGATAGAAAGAAGGGTGAATATGGATACAGTCTAGAAAATGGAGAACGGGTAAAGAGAGATTGATTCCTACTAGGGAGATTCCTACCAGCCTTTTTGGAAAGGCTGAACAGAAAAATAAAATTTTAAGTAGGGACTTGGAGAACAAAAATTCAAACAGTGGAAAGAGAAATTGACAATTTGGTACAAAGAAAAACCATATGAAAAAATTTGCAATCCATATTTATCCAATTAAAAAGTGAACTACTTAAATGAGGCAAAGTTACAACAAATTTAGAAGAGGGCATCTTTTCTGATGTGCTAGAGAGCAGGGTATTGGTGGGATGTGAGGGGAAATACGAGATAAAAACATTATAAAGAGAGACGATGACCCACTTCAATGGAGTGTTGTCCATCATGCTAAGGGGCCATGGAAAGTATTTGAAAAAGGAAGTAATCTAAAAGATATACTTTAAAAGGTACCTCTGTTAAGAATGGATTAGAATGTGGAATGGCAAAGATACCATTTAATTACTAGAGTGTTGGTAAATTTCAATAACATGTTTAAAGCAACTAACAATTCTTCAGTGTGTTAAAATTTACAAAGTTCTCTCACAGACATTTTCTCATTTGAATACAGCCTGATAATAAAGGTAAAAGGACAGGACTGAATATGAAGCACAGATACGAGATATTGTGGAGGCTGAATTGAGGACTCTGACCACTACTTGAATGGAGAGTGAGGAAACTGGCCAAGGACTTCAGTCTGAGTTGAGAGCTCCCCATCATCATTACCAGCAACAACATGTTGAGGACCAACTAGGTGTTAGGCCCTGTGCTAAGAATTTATATTAGATAATCTCATTTAATCTTAACAATAACTATATGTGCTCACCCTATGTCACAGATGAGAAGACCAAGGCATAGGGGAAATAAAAAATTTGTCCAAGATCAGATAGGTAGCAAGTGGCAAAGCCAAGACTTATTTGAATCTGAAGAGGTGATAATACTGGTCAGTGACAGCCTAAAAAACAAGCTTTGTTTATATCTGCATGTTTTGTATAAATTATGCAGATCTTACAAAAAGTTTAATTTGACATTTTTCAGGTTATTCATTATTTGATTCAAGGATAAACGGTACTTGCTTTTAAAATATGAGCCAGGAGCCTGCCAGATTTTATTATAATGGCAACAGATCCCATTTAAAGAAACTTGGCAAACTCTTGCCACACTAGATTTTGACTCAAATGGTGTACCAATAAGGGGAAGCTTTTCTGCCAAGATGCTGTAGCATCGTGATAGAGTCACCTTTACTCTCAGACACCGCTTAGATCAAAAATCCTCAAGCCTTGAGTGAAGAAAATAATCTTCCTTTTACCACCTAGTCACATATGACTATATTTGCATTCCCAACGTCACCATATGCAGTCACAAAGTCATTTCCAACATGCCTGCCTTTCAGCACTCTTGTATAAACTATTATGGGTTTCTTCTGGAGCCTAATTTAAATCTTTGTGGCCAGCGGGACCACTTAGAAGTTACTGCTTCAGAGCACTAAGTGGGCCCTTGGCGGCATGAAACAATTAATGACTTGTCCAGAAATCCTTGGTTATAGCTTAAATCAAGAATAAGAATGAGGCTTTCTATTGCTACATCTTCTACAATGTATTTTTTTTTTAAGATTTTATTTATTTATTTGACAGAGACAGCGAGAGCAGGAACACAGCAGGGGAAGTGGGAGAGGGAGAAGCAGGCTTCCCGCTGAGCAGGGAGCCCGATGTGGGACTCGATCCCAGGACTCTGGGATCACGACCCGAGCCGAAGGCAGCCGCTTAATGACTGAGCCACCCAGGTGCCCCCAATGTATTTTTATAAAAGTGTAAATGTGTACACGTCAGATGGATTCTCTATGATTTTTATCTATGCTATGCTTAAAATCACAGGCTGCCTAGTGAGGGTTTCTTTTTCTCTATGTAATTTATTTAATTAGTCAATTACATTCTCTAGAGAGAGGTTGTATTTCGAAAGACCTATGCAAAGAAAGGCTTAAAGGTGCAGAGTCATACTATTACGAGCATTTAGGGGCTCTAGTTAACAAGATAAAGCCACCCAGTCACAAAATATTAAACAGATGATGAGCATCTCATCATCTGATGAGAAAGATGACGGTCATCATCTCTTTCCATAAAGTAAATATAATCATGTTTCTCATCTCGTCTTTCCCTTGTATAGGTGTGTCACTTATTTTGTTCATAAATTTTTTCCTGTTTATTTCCTAAAGAGGAAATAAACAACAGTCTGTGTGAAAACTTTTTCCAGAGAAAGCACAGGCAGGGAGAGATAGTCTATTTAAAGAGTATTGTGTCTTTGGTTAAGCAGGAAATGAATTTGCTACAAAAGGTTGGGACCCGCTCTGATAGAATTGAAGGTAATTAAAATCTAATGGTAGAATCTAACCATTTAAATTGCAATTTAAATTGAGCAAATAGGATTGAAATCAGAATACTTGACAAGCTTAAAATGGGACTATAAGAGATTCACTGTGTGCATGTGAAATATTTGCTTACTCTGGATTGAAATGCACATTGCATGGATGAAATGAAATACTTTCTAAATTTATATGACTTTTCATTAGTATAAAAAGATGGTTGTGAGGATTTGCATCTTACAATATATAATGACAACAACTGGCATAAAATTAAAGGCTTTCAGTAACAAGCAAAAGATGATTAGGTATTTGCTGTTTATGAGATCTTATTATTTTAGTATGTGTACTTTATTATATAAAGTCTGAAGATGGGAATTGTAAATTATCAAATTACATTTATTGCTGGTTTAACCTACGGCTAGATGGTTAGGCTTAACAGATATTCTCTCTCCAAGTATGGAAAACTTAAAATGCCAATGCGTGTGTTTCCACATGTAATTATACTACTTTTGTTAATTTGTTAATATATTGAAGTAGTTTGACATATAAAGAAGAAGAAATGTGGTTTTTGCATTTCTTACAGGAAATTAATAAAGCACAATAATAAGGAATCTAATGGAAATTTATAGAGATTATGATTTGCCAAAGTAAATGTAAGCATCCCAAATTTTTACTCAACATTCTTTCCAACATATCACTAATTCCTCCCATTTTACATGCTACCTCAAACCCTGGGTACAATTTACTTTTATTACTAACCACCACAAATTACTCATAATATCATCACATTGCATCTGTCAGACTCCATCTTGTTCCAAATAACCAGGGAAAGGGTTTTCAGGCCTCATTGGCCAGTAAAATCTAGATCTCTGAACAAGGCTATGAAGTGAAATACACTGATAGAAGAATACTTAAAGCCCTAACAATAAAGACACTTAATTGAAATCATTTTCAAATTAAGGGTTTTGTTGCTTGTGATACACTTATACGTACAACCCCCTCCATGTATATACACACATGCATGCATTTTTAAAAAACTTTAGTTTCCTGAGAATGTATCTCAAGGAAATGAGTGCTTCATTCATAGTAAAAGACTCGACCACCATATAATATAACCACATACCCTCAAGGGAAATCATTATCCCAAGAAGGAAAGGGAAACACAGGGAGGGAAAATGTTTCAATAGAAGTAAGAAAACCCGGGTCTTGCTCCATTAGCTTTATTAAAATTACAGAGAAGCAGATGTTCATGAAAGGCAATGTATTTATGTGTTTTTCCATAGAAACAATGTCGAAATTGAGAGCTGTGTTCTTGACAAGAGACTTGGCATAGAAGTAAACCTAGCTTAGGCCAACGATGTCATAAAAACAAGCATAAAATTCTTCCATATATTTAATAGTAAAATTATGCTCAGAGTCCAATAAAATGAACATAAATATCCTATACACATTGATTATACAAGAGGACACTCTGTGCTATAAAGTATACATCCTGCACATAAATAAAATTGTGCTATACTATAAATTAAAGCTACTTAAAATTAATATGCTAGCTATAATAAAAATTAAACATTTAATTAACAGTATTTTTGCTTGCCTTCTTAGAAATGTTATAATTTGAATGGCCTGAATGATCTCTGAAATTGCTGCCTAGGGAAGTTTTTCTCTTCAAGAGATTCCCTATCTTGACCTGCATGATCCAGGCTGTAAGAGATTCTGAGACTGTCCAGCAGACTAAAGCATAAGAGAAGTAAGCTGAGAATAAGCATAAATAAGAACCACATAAACAGGATCTCCTGGGGGTGGCCAACCATCTAAAATTCAAAATCAAGCCTCAGGAGACTTAGACTTGATCTCAGCTGGTGTAAAATTCCAAGGGGGAGAAGTGATAAAGGAGAAGACCCAAAGAAGAACTTTCTAATACTGGGGCTTTGGTCAAAGAGCTCTGCAGCTCGTGATTCTAGCAGGACAGGACCCAGGTAGCAGTTGATAGGAATAAAGGCCGAGAAAAGTGCTCTGCAAGTTGTCAGAAAAGTAGAGAACTTTCGGGGATCACAGAGATTAGAACTGACGTCCAGTCACAAGAGGTGACAAGTATCGGCAAAGAGTACATCCTAATGGACACACAGATGACCAGATAAAGCCAAGAGATCCGATGACAATGGGTCTTAGAAGAAGCAAGACAAACTTAAGACCCTATCATCACCCATGATGGAGAAGGGACCCTTAATACTGCCATGTTTGTCTTCCTTAGCTCTAATCTGGATCTACAGTATCCTGCATTTCCTCAGCCTGGAGCAAGCAGGGACCTGCACTTTGCACAACACACAGGCACTCAAATGTCATTCAGTGACCCTACGCTGATGCTCATAAGTCGAGTTCTTGTTTCCAGAGTCTCAGTGGTAGATACACATTCTTTCTAACAAATTACTTTAGTAATATACAATATATGTAAAGTACTATCTATAGCTTTAGTTTAAGCTTTTGAAGAAGATTCAAACCTTGTGAATTTGGTCCTTATGTTCATTTATTTCTTACTTATTAAATCATTTGCTCTTCTCCCTCATCTCATTCTAACAAGAGCGCTAAGGCTGCCAAAGAAAATACGAATAGGAAGCTGGGGGATACGTTTGGAAAGGAGGACCAATATCTGTACTCCTCTGCTTTGATGCTATGCTATCTAGGGAGGTATTTATGGTTTAATTATATGTGTATGAGTTTGAAGCTTTTCATTTCAGTTTTTGGAATTGCATTTATTACCTCACTTTATTTGCAAAACTTTAGCATAGATACAGAGGGGATTATTATTATCCCCATTTTACAGATGAGAAAACTAACTTGGAGAAGCAGTAAGCAGTAAATGCAAATCCGTGTTTTAAAAACTTGAGGCAGGGATCTTATATGGATTCTGTGCTCAAGTCCTTTCACATGGTAGATCCTCAAAAATAT
Source organism: Mirounga angustirostris (assembly GCF_029215605.1). Taxonomy (NCBI): domain Eukaryota; kingdom Metazoa; phylum Chordata; class Mammalia; order Carnivora; family Phocidae; genus Mirounga; species Mirounga angustirostris. The sequence goes on along the minus strand of NW_026991709.1, from coordinate 49,090,473 downwards.
TTGCTGATGAATTCATTGATTTTTTTTTCAACCAAAGTACTATATTTTAGGATATAAGCAGGATAAGGAAGAAAAGTGAAAGCACAACAGGGCTAAGGAGTAAGGAAAATGGTAACAGCTAACATGAATTGAATGCTTGCTATATGTCAGTCATTGATTAAGGAACTTATACTCATTTATTCTTTAGAACTGCTTTTGAGGGGTGCCTGGGTGGCTCAGATGGTTAAGTGTCTGCCTTCAGCTCAGGACATGATCTCAGGTCTGGGATCTACCCTGTGTCAGAATCCCTGCTCAGAGGGGAGTTTGCTTCTCCCTCTGCCCCCCTCCCCCACTTACTCTCTCTCTCTCAAATAAATAAATAAAATCTTAAAAAATATATTCCTTAGAACCATTTGTGAAGGTAAGTAGTATTTTCTTCCACATTGTACATGAGGAAAATACATGATATCTTCAGGGAAGAGATTCAAACCCAGGTAGGCTGATTCACGGCCCATGCTCTTCACCTCCCACCACTGTATAGAAACAAATTAAGAAGTCACAATAATGGCAAAGAGCAGGTGCAACAGTAAGGAAAAACCAGGCAGGGTGGAAGGTCTAATATCTACTGAGTGCCTGAACTTTACGCAGATTATCCCCAGTCCTCAAATTAACCCGGTTAAATTAATTAAAGAATGAGGCCATTAGACTGAGGTGGCCAATGTGAGCAAACCAAAATCCAAGCCTGGTAATGCTTCAAGATAATGAAATCAAAATGCTGAGGACAACCAATCACAAAAAGCCAGTGAGGCTTTCAGCTACAGCCAATGAATAATTTCCTTTCTTTTCTTCTGCCTTTTCTCTACATAAGTCCTTCCACATTAAGGACTATTAGTTTCCAACGTATTACTTTTTTTTTTTTTTTACATGTATATATATATATACCTTTTTATTGTGGTAAAATGTCCAGGCTCTCTCCACAACCCCCATCTTCCCCCAGGAGCTACCTTTTAGCACAACAGTGGTGAGAGTGGGCACCCTTGACGTGTTCCTGATCTTAAGAGAAAGGCTCTCAGCTTTTCCCCATTGAGGATGATATTTGCTGTGGGTTTTTCATAGATGGATTTTATGAGCTTGAGGAATGTTCCCTCTATCCCTATACCCTGGAGAGTTTTAATTAGGAAAGGATGTTGTATTTTGTCAAATGCTTTTGCTGCATCAATTGAGAGGACCATATGGCTCTTCTCTCTCCTCTTACTAAATGTGTTCTATCATATTGATTGATTTGCAAATGTTGAACCACCTTGCATCCCGGGGATAAATCCCACTTGGTCGTGGTGGATGATCCTTTTAATGTATTGTTGGACCCTATTAGCTAGGATTCTGTTGAGGATTTTGGAATCCATATTCATCAGGGATATCAGTCTGAAATTCTCCTTTTTGAAGGGGTCTTTGCCTGGTTTGGGGATTAAGGTAATGCTGGCCTCATAGAATGAGTTTGGAGTTCAATTTTTTGAAGGAGCTTCAGGAGAATAGGTATTATTTCTTCTTTGAATGTTTGGTAGAATTCTCCAGGGAATCCATCAGGCCCTGGACTCTTGTTTTTTGGGAGGTTTTTGATCACTGCTTCAATCTCGGTACTGCTTGTTGGCCTATTCAGGTTGTCAATTTCTTCCTGTTTCAGTCTTGCCAGCTTATAGGTTTCCAGGAAGGCATCCACTTCATCCAGATTGCTCAGTTTATGGGCATATAGTTGTTGATAATAATTTCTAATAATTGTTTCTATTTCCTTGGTGTTAGTCATGATCTCTCCCCTTTCATTCATAATTTTATTAAGTTGGGTCCTTTCTCTTTTCTTTTGGATAAGTCTGGCCAGTGGTTTATCAATCTTATTAATACTTTCAAAGAACCAACTTCTAGTTTTGTTGATCTGATGTACTGTGTTTCTGGTTTCTAATTCATTGATCTCTGCTCTAATCTTAATTATTTCTCTTCTAATGCATGGCTTAGGCATCGTTTGTTGCTTTTTCTCTAGTTCTTTCAGGTGTGGAGTTAGCTGGTGAATTCAGGATTTTTCTATTTTTTTGAGTGAGGCTTGGATGGCTATGTATTTCCCCCTTAGGACCACCTTTGCGGTATCCCATAGGTTTTGGACTGATGTGTTTTCATTCTCATTGATTTCCATGAATTGCTTAGGTTCTTCTTTGATTTCCTGGTTGACCCAAACATTCTCGAGCAGAGTGGTCTTTAGCTTCCAAGTGTTTGAATTTCTGCCAAATTTTTTTCTTGTGATTGAGTTCCAGTTTTAAAGCATTGTGGTATAAGAATATGCAGGAAATAATCTCAATCTTTTGGTATTGGTTGAGACCTGCTTTTTGACCCACTATGTGGTCTATTCTGGAGAAAGTTCCATGTGCGCTCAAGAAGAATGAGTGTTCTGTTGTTTTAGGGTGGAATGTTCTGTATATATCTATGAGGTCTGGTCCAGTGTATCATTCAAAGCTCTTGTTCCCTTGTTGATTTTCTACTTCGATGATCTGTCTATTGCTGAGAGTGGAGTATTGAGGTCTCCCACAATTAACGTATTGTTATCAATATGACTCTTTACTTTGGCTAACAGTTGCTTTCTTATACACTAACAACGCAACTGTAGAAAGAGAAATTAGAGAAACGATTCCATTTACAATAGCACCAAAAACCATAAGATACCTCAGAAAAAAACTAACCAAAGAGGTAAAGGATCTATACTCTAGGAACTACAGAACACTCATGAAAGAAATTAAGAAGACACAAAAAGATGGAAAAATATTCCATGCTCATGGATCGGAAGAATAAACATTGTTAAAATGTCTATGCTACCCAGAGCAATCTATACCCTCAGTGCCATCCTGATCAAAATTCCAATGACATTTTTCAAAGTGCTGGAACAAACAATCCTAAAATTTGTATGGAATCAGAAAAGAGCCCGAATAGCCAAGGAAATGTTGAAAAAGAAAAACAAAGCTGGGGGCACCACGTTGCCCAATTTCAAGCTATATTACAAAGCTTTGATCACCAAGACAGCATGGTACTGGCACAAAAACAGACATATAGACCAATGGAACAGAATAGAGAACCCAGATATGGGCCCTCAACTCTACGGTCAAATAATCTTTGACAAAGCAGGAAAAAACATGCAATGGAAAAAGACAGCCTCTTCAATAAATGGTGCTGGGAAAATTGGACAGCCACATGCAGAAGAATGAAACTCGACCATTCTCTAACACCATTCACAAAGATAAACTCAAAGTGGATGAAAGACCTCAATGTGAGACAGGAATCCATCAAAATCCTAGAGGAGAACATAGGCAGTAACCTCTTTGACATCGGCCACAGCAACTTCTTTCAAGATACATCTCCAAAAGCTAGTGAAACAAAAGCAAAAATGAACTTTTGGGACTGCATCAAGATACAAAGCTTCTGCACAGCAAAGGAAACAGTCAACAAAACAAAGAGGCAACCCACAGAACGGGAGAAGATATTTGCAAATGACACTACAGATAAAGGGCTGGTATCCAAGATCTATAAAGAACTTCTCAAACTCAACACCCAAAAAACAAATAATCAAGTCAAAAAGTGGGCAGAAGATATGAAAAGACACTTCTCTGAAGAAGACATACAAATGGCTAACAGACACATGAAAAAGTGTTCATCATCATTAGCCATCAGGGAAATCCAAATCAAAACCACACTGAGATACCACCTTACGCCAGTTAGAATGGCAAAAATGGACAGGGAAAGAAACAACAAATGTTGGAGAGGTTGCGGAGAAAGGGGAACCCTCTTACACTGTTGGTGGGAATGCAAGTTGGTACAGCCACTTTGGAAAACAGTGTGGAGGTTCCTCAAAAATTTAAAAATAGAACTACCCTATGACCCAGCAATTGCACTACTGGGTATTTACCCCAAAGACAGAGAAATAGTGAAAAGAAGGGCCATATGCACCTCAATGTTCATAGCAGCAATGTCCGCAATAGCCAAACTGTGGAAAGAGCCGAGATGCCCTTCAACAGTTGAATGGATAAAGAAAATGTGGTCCATATATACAATGGAATATTACTCAGCCATCAGAAAGAATGAATACCCAACTTTTACATCAACATGGATGGGACTGGCGGAGATTATGCTAAGTGAAATAAGTCAAGCAGAGAAAGTCAATTATCATATGGTTTCATTTATTTGTGGAACATAAGGAATAGCACGGAGGACATTAGGAGAAGGAAGGGAAAAATGAAGGGGGGGAAATTGGAGGGAGAGATGAACCATGAGAGACTATGGACTCTGAGAAACAAACAGGGTTTTAGAGGGGAGGGGGGAGGGGGGATTGGTTAGCCCGTGATGGGTATTAAGGAGGGCACGTACTGCATGGAGCACTGGGTGTTATACGAAAACAATGGATCGTGGATCACTACATCAAAAACTAATGCTGTATTGTATGGTGACTAACATAACATAATAAAATAAAAAAAAAAAAAAGGCAAAGTGTTCAATTCCTTAACTGTAAGGCCCCCAGGAAGCTCTAAGTACTGATTTGCAGAGCTTATGTGTTTTATGATAAGTTCCACATTTTCCCTGAGCACAGAAAGTACAGATACAGATGACAACTAAGATAAAAGTTAAAAACAATAGTGCTTATTATACCTCTGCAATTTATGCATAGGTCCTCCAAACTCAATTTTGTCCTACATGGTTTAGATTCCTTGGGTTAGCCCTGATAATCAATATAATCTGGAAAGTTTCACCTTATCAATATTTTTGAACTTATTTATTTTTTCTGCCAATAAGCAGATAGAAATAAGGTTTTGCTCATGTTTTGCAGATGATTTTTAAAAAAATAATTTTCATAGCTTCACTGTGAGCATTAGACTTTTATAGTTGTCAGAGCTCAGCTAGGGAAAGCTATGAGTGTTTCATTTTGACAGTTCCTTTGGAATAATAATTTAATGTGAGCATTATTTAAATGTGAAAGTGGAATGAATATATCTTGGTGTGGTTTTTAAATTTTAGTCTCAACATCTTATCTTCCATCTACATTTAGACAGCACATCATTCTTTACTTCTTGCCTTCCATTTAGAGTTAGCACAGAATTTAGATACTGGGGGAAGTAATTTAGACTGAAGAGCAAAAGATACACATTTACGTGTTATCCTTGGCTCTGTTATTCCCTTAATCCCATCTGAAGAGAGAAAAGGGTTGATTTTAAGCTGAGGCAAAATGTGGTATCTTTTGAATGGTACAGTTGACAATTTAGGAAAAAACACACAGTCTTTAAGGCATTATTTCAAACCCTCTGGGTATGTATAAAGTTACTTTCACTGGTTGCCATTTGAGGAAAGACCCATTGTTGAGGAAAAAATTTAACCCAAATTGTTAATAAATTAATGGAGGAAAGCTGCCACAGCCTTTTTCCTCAGACCTGTAGGAATTCGGACCTTATATTTGTAATGAATTTCTATCCACCCATTCTCAGGAATACTTAATAGGTAATGGAAGAAATGTGAAGCATCAACAAAGCTATTATCACTGTTCTGAAGAAGAGATGGGGTGAAGTGAACACGCAGAGAAAATAGTTATTTGTTTACTTCAGAATATGGGTAGTGTTCAACTGAAGGGGGTAATCAGGAGAATTTCTCTATCTTTTTCATGTGCCATCTCTCTCAAGAATTGACAGGCAGTGGCGTTATACTCATTCTGGAAATTGCCTCTATGTTCAAATAGCATTCATTACACACAGCTTTTTCTCAGATCTAAAGGGCAAGGGGAAACAGATTATTTGTAAGGTAAAAACACAATGCTGGCATGGATTTTTTTTCCCTCAGGTTGAGAGGGAAAATGCCTGGGTGTTGTTTTCAAACATTCCAGCCATCAACTCCAGAGAGCATAGACAAGCGTAATTTTCATTGTTGACATAGTGAAGATGATGATGCTTTTCAACCATTTCCCAGAGCATAAACCCGTTTTCAGTGCGAGCCCGGGTAAACATAACAAATGCTAGCGATGTGGGAAAAACAAATGCACAAGTGAAAAACAATGAGTCTGATAGCTCATTCACTGCTGTCAATAGAAGCCAGAGTTCCCCCAAATCCACTTAGTATCGGGCATTGTATAATCTGAAGGATTGCAGACCATTTGCATATTCAGTAAAATGTTAAAATTAACATTTGAGTAAAATGATAGGAATAAGCAAAGCAGTTACATTCTCACTATCTCTCAGAAAGATTTGGGTTTTGGGGGAGGAACAAGATGGCAGAGGAGTAGGAGACCTGGATTTCGTCTGGTCCCAGGAATTCAGCTGGATAGGGATCAAACTATTCTAAACACCTATGAACTCAACAGGAGATCGAAGAAAAGAATAGCAACAACTCTCTGAACAGAAAAGCGACCACTTTCTGGAAGGTAGGACGTGCGGAGAAGTGAATCCGAGGTGATATTCGGGAGGATAGACGGCGGGGGAGGGGCCTCCGTCGGCCGCTTCTGGCAAGTGATAGAGCCACGGAGCACAAAATCGGAACTTTGAAAAGTCTGCTCCGCTGAGGGACGTCACTCTGGTGGCTAAGCGGGGGTGGAACCCTCCGGGACAGTGTGGTCTCAGGACCCTCGGGGTCACAGAAAGACCGGGGGTGCCTGAGTGCGGCAGAGCTCCCAGGTATCGGAGCAGGGAAGCCGGCTGCAGAGGCAGAGCCCAGGCGCGGGCTCTCAGCTCGGGGTGGCCATGAACCGTGATCCGCGGCACAGTCGGGCCCCTGCTCCTCCAGCAGGGACCCAACAAGCGGCAGGTGCGGGGAGACTCACCTTCCTCCCCTGGGAGGAGCAGCGGGGGTGCACCGCAGGGATCTGCTGGGTTTGGAGACTCCACCCGGGGTCAGGTGCCAGAGATAGAAATGCGCGGTCACAGGCAGGGTGAGCACGGAGTGCGGCCGGAGACCGGGGAGACGGGAGTGACTGACGGCTTTTCTCTGGGGGCTCACTGAGGAGCGGGGCCCCGAGTTCTCGGCTCCTCCGGGGCAGAGATTGGGAGGCCACCATTTTCACTCTCCGCCTCCAAAGCTGTACGGAAAGCTCGCAGGGAACAAAAGCCCCGGAGAGCAAACCCGAGCAGATTACTTAGCCGGGAGGGGGCAAGGGCGGGGCAATTCCGCCTCCGGCAGAGACATTTGGAAACCACGGCAACAGGCCGCTCCCCAGAAGATCAGCGAGAACAGCCAGCCAAGACCAAGTTTACCGATCAATGAGAACGGCAGAACTCCAGCGCTAGGGGACTACTGCACATAGAATTCACGGCTTTTTTACCATGATTCTTTAGTCTTTCAAAGTTAATTTTTTTTTACTTTTTTTTTAATTTTTCTTTTTCCCTTTTTCAACCAACATCTTATCAATCCCTTTTTTAAAAAATCTTTTTTTATTTTTCATTTTTAGAGTCATATTCTATCCCATCATAGTAGTTAACCTTATCTTTGGTACATATATATATGTTGTTCTCTCTTTAAAATTTTGGGATACAGTTTCTTCTAACAGATCAAAATATACCCTAAATCTCTAGTGTATGGCTTTGTTCTAGTCTCCTACCTGATCACATCCTCTACCTTTTTTTTCTTTTTAAATCCTCTTCTTTCTTTTTTCAACCAACTTCTTATCTTATCAATTCTTTTATAAAATCTTTTATAATTTTCATCTATACAGTCATATTCATCATATGTCACTTCATCGTATTAACCCTTATTTTTGTACATATATAACTTTTTCTTTCTTTAAAATTTTGGGAGGCACTTTCTTCTAACAGACCAAAATACGCCCAAAATTTAGTGTGTGGCACTGATAAATGCACCAGCCTGATCATATTTGATCATATTCTTTTTTTTTTTTTTGCTTTGTTTTGGTTTTGTTTGTTTTTATCTTTCCCTTTTTCTTTTTCTTTTTTTCTTTTTTCTTTCTTTCCTTTTCTTTTCCCCTGGTTTTAGGTCTTTTCTGATTTGTTTACTGTATATTTTCTGGGGACATTGTTACTCTGTTAGCATTTTGGCTCTCATTTATCTGTTCTCTGGACAAAAGATGGAAAAAATCACCTCAAAAAAAAGAACAAGAGGCAGTACCAACTGCAAGGAACCTAAGCAATGTGGACATTAGTAAGATGTTGGAACTAGCATTCAGAATGATTATTTTAAAGATACTAGCTGGGCTTGAAAAAAGCATGGAAGTTATTAGAGAAACCCTTTCTGGAGAAATAAAAGAACTAAAATCTAACCAAGCCAAAATCAAAAAGACTATTAATGAGGTGCAATCAAAAATGGAGGCTCTAACTGCTAGGATAAATGAGGCAGAAGAGAGAATTTGTGATATAGAAGACCAAATGATGGAAAACAAAGAAGCTGAGAAAAAGAGAAATAAACAACTACTGGATCACGAGGGCAGAATTTGAGAGATAACTGATACCATAAGACAAAACAACATTAGAATAATTGGGATCCCAGAAGAAGAAGAAAGAGAGAGAGGGGCACAAGGTATATTGGAGCAAATCATAGCAGAGGACTTCCCTAATTTGGGGAAGGAAACAGGCATCAAATTCCAGGAGGCACAGAGAACCCCTCTCAAAATCAATAAAAATAGGTCAACACCCCAACATCTAATAGTAAAACTTAACGAGTCTCAGAGACAAAGACAAAATCCTGAAAGCAGCTCGGGAGAAGAGATCTGTAACCAACAATGGTAGAAACATTAGATTGGCAACAGACCTATCCACAGAGACCTGGTAGGCCAGAAAGGACTGGCAGGATATATTCAGAGCACTAAATGAGAAAAATATGCAGCCAGGAATACTATAACCAGCTAGGCTGTCATTGAAAATAGAAGGAGAGAGAAAAAGCTTCCAGGACAAACAAAAACTAAAGGAATTTGCAAACATGAAACCAGCCCTACAAGAAATATTGAAAGGGGTTCTCTAAGCAAAGAGAGAGCCTAAAAGTTACATAGACCAGAAGGGAACACAGACAATATACAGTAACAGTCACCTTACAGGCCATACAATCTCACTAAACTCATATCTTTCAATAGTTACCCTGAATGTAAAGGGGATAAATGCCCCAATCAAAAGACACAGGGTATCAGATTGGATAAAAAAACAAGACCCATCGATATGCTGTCTGCAAGAGACTCATTTTAGACCCAAAGACACCCCCAGATTGAAAGTGAAGGCGTGGAACACCATTTACCATGCTAATGGGCACCAAAAGAAAGCTGGGGTACCAATTGTTATATCAGACAAATTAGAGTTTAAACCAAAGACTGTAATAAGAGATGAGGAAGGACACTATATCCTACTTAAAGGGTCTATCCAACAAGACGATCTAACAATTGTAAATATCTATGCCCCTAACATGGGAGCAGCCAAGTATATAAGCCAATTAATAAAAAAAGCAAAGAAACACATCGACAACAATACAATAATAGTGGGGGACTTTAACACCCCCCTCACTGAAATGGACAGATCATCTAAGCAAAAGATCAACAAGGAAATAAAGACTTTAAATGATACACTGGACCAAATGGACTTCACAAACATATTCAGAATATTCGATCCCGAGGCAACAGAATACACATTGTTCTCGGGTGCCCATGGGACATTCTCCAGAATAGATCACATCCTAGGTCACAAATCAGGTCTCAACCAGTACCAAAAGATTGGGATCATTCCCTGAATATTTTCAGACCACAGTGCTTTGAAACTAGAACTCAATCATAAGAGGAAACTCGGAAAGAACTCAAATACATGGAGGGTTAGGGTTAGGATTAGGGTCCTACTAAAGAGCATCCTACTAAAGAATGAATAGGTCAACCAGGAAATTAAAGAAGATTTTTAAAAATTCATGGAAACAAATGAAAATGAAAACACAACTGTTCAAAATCATTGGGATGCAGCAAGGGCAGTCCTAAGAAGAAAGTATATAGCAATACAAGCCTTTCTCAAGAAACAAGAAAGGTCTCAAATACACAACACCTAAAGGAGCTGGAGAAAGAACAGGAAATAAAGCCTAAACCCAGCAGGAGAAGAGAAATAATAAAGATCAGAACAGAAATCAATGAAATAGAAACCAAAAGAACAGTAGAACAGATCAACGAAACTAGGAGCTGGTTCTTTGAACGAATTAACAAGATTGATAAACCCCTGGCCAGACTTATCAAAAAGAAAAGAGAAATGACCCAAATAAATAAAATCATGAATGAAAGAGGAGAAATCACAACCAACACCAAAGAAATACAATTATAAGAACATATTATGAGCAATTAGATAACCTGGAAGAGATGTGTGCATTCCTAGAGATGTATCAACTACCAAAACTGAACCAGGAAGAAATAGAAAACCTGAACAGACCTATAACCACTAAGAAAATTGAAGCAGTCATCAAAAATCTCCCAATAAACAAAAGCCCAGGGCCAGATGGCTTCCCAGGGGAATTCTACCAAACATTTAAAGAAGAATTAATACCTATTCTTCTGAAACTGTTCCAAAAAAAATAGAAATGGAAGGAAAACTTCCAAACTTGTTTTATGAGGTCACCATTACCTTGATCTCCAAAGCAGACAAAGACCCCATCAAAAACGAGAATTACAGACCAATATCCTTGATGAACATGGATGCAAAATTTCTCACCAAAATATTAGCCAATAGGATCCAACAGTACATTAAAAGGATTATACACCACGACCAAGTGGGATTTATTCCTGGGCTTCAAGGTTGGTTCAACATCTGCAAATCAATCAATATGATACAATACATTAACAAAAGAAACAACAAGAATCATATGATCCTCTCAATAGATGCAGAAAAAGCATTTGACAGAGTACAGCATCATTTCTTGATCAAAACTCTTCAAAGTATAGGGATAGAGGGTGCATACCTCAATATCATAAAAGCCATCTATGAAAAACCCACAGTAAATATCATTCTCAATTGGGAAAACTGAGAGCTTTCCCCCTAAGGTCAGGAACATGGCAGGGATGTCCACTATCACCACTGCTATTAAACATGGTATTAGAAGTCCTAGCCCCAGCAATCAGACCAAAAAAGAAATAAAAGGCATCCGAATTGGCAAAGAAGTCAAACTCTCACTCTTTGCAGATGATGTGATCCTTTATGCGGAAAACCCAAAGACTCCACCCCAAAACTGCTAGAACTCATACAGGAATTCAGTAAAGTGGCAGGATATAAAATCAATGCACAGAAATCAGTGGTATTCCTATACACAAACAATAAGAGAGAAGAAAGAGAAATTAAGGAGTCGATCCATTTACAATTGCACCCAAAACCATAAGATACCTAGGAATAAATCTAACCAAAGAGGCAAAGAATCTGTACTCAGAAAACTATAAAATACTCATTAAAGAAATTGAGGAAGACACAAAGAAATGGAAAAATGTTCCATGCTCATGGATTGGAAGAACAAATATTGTGAAGATGTCATTGTTACCTAGAGAAATCTATACATTCAATGCAATCCCTATCAAAATAGCTTCCACTTTTTTCAAAGAAATGGAACAAATAATCCTAAAATTTTTATGGAACCAGAAAAGATCCCGAATAGCCAGAGGAATGTTGAAAAAGAAAAGCAAAGCTGGCGGCATCACAATTTTGGACTTCAAACTCTATTACACAGCTGTCATCATCAAGACAGTATGGTACTGGCACAAAAACAGACACCTACATCAATGGAACAGAATAGAGAGCCCAGAAATAGACCCTCAACTATATGGTCAACTAATCTTTGGCAAAGCAGGAAAGAATGTCCAATGGAAAAAAGACAGTCTCTTCAACAAATGGTGTTGGGAAAATAAAACTGGACCATTTCCTTACACCACACACAAAAATAGATTCAAAATGGCTGAAAGACCTAAATGTGAGACAGGAGTCCATCAAAATCCTAAAGGAGAACACAGGCAGCAACCTCTTCGACCTCAGCCAGAGCAACTTCTTCCTAGAAACATCGCCAAAGGCAAGGGAAGCAACGGCAAAAATGAACTATTGGAACTTCATCAAGATAAAAAGCTTTTGCACAGCAAAAGAAACAGTCAACAAAACTAAAAGACAACCGACAGAATGGGAGAAAATATTTGCAAATGACATATCAGATAAAGGGCTAGTATGCAAAATCTATAAAGAACTTATCAAACTCAACACCCAAAGAACAAATGATCCAATCAAGAAATGGGCAGAAGACATGAACAGACATTTTTCCAAAGAAGACATCCAAATGGCCAACAGACACATGAAAAAGTGCTCAACATCGCTCGGCATCAGGGAAATCCAAATCAAAACCTCAGTGAGATCCCATCTCACACCAGTCAGAATGGCTAAAATTAACAGATCAGGATATGACAGATGTTGGTGGGGATGCGGAGAAAGGGTAACCCTCCTACACTGTTGGTGGGAATGCAAGCTGGTGCAGCCACTCTGGAAAACAGTATGGAGGTTCCTCAAAAAGTTGAAAAAGAGCTACCATACGATCCAGCAATTGCACTACTGGGTATTTACCCCAAAGATACAAATGTAGGGACCTGAAGGGGTACATGCACCCCGATGTTTATAGCAGCAAAGTCCTCAATAGCCAAACTGTGGAAAGAGCCAAAATGCCCATCAATAGATGAATGGATAAAGAAGAAGTGGTATATATATACAATGGAATATTTTGTAGCCATCAAAAGGAATTAGATCTTGCCATTTGCAACAACATGGATGGAACTGGAGGGTATTATGTTGAGCGAAGTAAGTCAAGCAGAGAAAGACATGTATCATATGACCTCATTGATATGAGGAATTCTTAATCTCAGGAAACAGACTGAGGGTTGCTGGAGTGGTGGGGGTTGGGAGGGATGGGGTGGCTGGGTGATAGACATTCGGGAGGGTATGTGCTATAGTGAGCATTGTGAATTGTGTAAGACTGTTGAATCACAAACCTGTACCTCTGAAACAAATAATACATTATATGTTAAAAAAAAGAAGAAGAAGAAGAAGATAGCAGGAGGGGAAGAATGAAGCGGGGGGAATCGGAAGGGGGAGACAAACCATGAGAGACTATGGACTCTGAGAAACAAACTGAGGGTTCTAGAGGGGAGGGGTGTGGGAGGATGGGTTAGCCTGGTGATGGATATTAAAGAGAGCATGTTCTGCATGGAGCACTGGGTGTTATATGCAAACAATGAATCATGGAACACTACATAAACTAATGATGTAATGTATGGTGATTAACATAAAATAAAAATAAAAATAAATAAATAAATAAAGATTTGGGTTTTTTCTTTCATGTGCATGCTTATTAAAATACGTACTTTTTTTTGGTAGCTGAAATGAAATAAAGTTTAAAATTGAGGCAATCATCTCAATAATATATACAAAACATTTTCTTCAACTTCTAAATTATTAGAAAACTAAAATTACTTTCTGGTTTAAATGACTTGGATAATCTATGAAAAACCCAGAGCGAATATCATCCTCAATGGGGAAAAGCTGAGAGCCTTTCCCTTAAGATCAGGAACACGTCAAGGATGCCCACTCTGGCCACTATTGTTCAACATAGTATTAGAAGTCCTAGCAACAGCAATCAGACAACAAAAAGAAATAAATGTATTCAAATTGGCAAAGAAGTCAATCTCTCTCTTTTTGCAGACGACATGATACTTTATGTGGAAAACGCAAAAGACTCCACCCCCAAATTACTAGAACTCATACAGCAATTCAGTAATATGGCAGGATACAAAATCAATGCACAGAAATCAATTGCTTTCTTATACATTAACAACGCAACTGTAGAAAGAGAAATTAGAGAAACGATTCCATTTACAATAGCACCAAAAACCATAAGATACCTCAGAAAAAACCTAACCAAAGAGGTAAAGGATCTATACTCTAGGAACTACAGAATACTCATGAAAGAAATTAAGAAGACACAAAAAGATGGAAAAATATTCCATGCTCATGGATCGGAAGAATAAACATTGTTAAAATGTCTATGCTACCCAGAGCAATCTATACCCTCAGTGCCATCCTGATCAAAATTCCAATGACATTTTTCAAAGTGCTGGAACAAACAATCCTAAAATTTGTATGGAATCAGAAAAGAGCCCGAATCGCCAAGGAAATGTTGAAAAAGAAAAACAAAGCTGGGGGCACCACGTTGCCCAATTTCAAGCTATATTACAAAGCTCTGATCACCAAGACAGCATGGTACTGGCACAAAAACAGACATATAGACCAATGGAACAGAATAGAGAACCCAGATATGGGCCCTCAACTCTACGGTCAAATAATCTTTGACAAAGCAGGAAAAAACATGCAATGGAAAAAGACAGCCTCTTCAATAAATGGTGCTGGGAAAATTGGACAGCCACATGCAGAAGAATGAAACTCGACCATTCTCTAACACCATTCACAAAGATAAACTCAAAGTGGATGAAAGACCTCAATGTGAGACAGGAATCCATCAAAATCCTAGAGGAGAACATAGGCAGTAACCTCTTTGACATCGGCCACAGCAACTTCTTTCAAGATACATCTCCAAAAGCTAGTGAAACAAAAGCAAAAATGAACTTTTGGGACTGCATCAAGATACAAAGCTTCTGCACAGCAAAGGAAACAGTCAACAAAACAAAGAGGCAACCCACAGAACGGGAGAAGATATTTGCAAATGACACTACAGATAAAGGGCTGGTATCCAAGATCTATAAAGAACTTCTCAAACTCAACACCCAAAAAACAAATAATCAAGTCAAAAAGTGGGCAGAAGATATGAAAAGACACTTCTCTGAAGAAGACATACAAATGGCTAACAGACACATGAAAAAGTGTTCATCATCATTAGCCATCAGGGAAATCCAAATCAAAACCACACTGAGATACCACCTTACGCCAGTTAGAATGGCAAAAACGGACAGGGAAAGAAACAACAAATGTTGGAGAGGTTGTGGAGAAAGGGGAACCCTCTTACACTGTTGGTGGGAATGCAAGTTGGTACAGCCACTTTGGAAAACAGTGTGGAGGTTCCTCAAAAATTTAAAAATAGAACTACCCTATGACCCAGCAATTGCACTACTGGGTATTTACCCCAAAGACAGAGAAATAGTGAAAAGAAGGGCCATATGCACCCCAATGTTCATAGCAGCAATGTCCGCAATAGCCAAACTTTGGAAAGAGCCGAGATGCCCTTCAACAGATGAATGGATAAAGAAAATGTGGTCCATATATACAATGGAATATTACTCAGCCATCAGAAAGAATGAATACCCAATTTCTACATCAACATGGATGGGACTGGCGGAGATTATGCTAAGTGAAATAAGTCAAGCAGAGAAAGTCAATTATCATATGGTTTCACTTATTTGTGGAACATAAGGAATAGCATGGAGGACATTAGGAGAAGGAAGGGAAATACGGGGGGAGGAATTGGAGGGAGAGATGAACCATGAGAGACTATGGACTCTGAGAAACAAACAGGGTTTTAGAGGGGAGGGGGGAGGGGGGATTGGTTAGCCGTTGATGGGTATTAAGGAGGGCACGTACTGCATGGAGCACTGGGTGTTATACGAAAACAATGGATTGTGGATCACTACATCAAAAACTAATGATGTATTGTATGGTGACTAACATAACATAATAAAATTTAAAAAATAAATAAAATAAATGAGTTGGATAGTTTCCCAAAAAAGTAACATGCTAGAGAGCCATACAAGAAGGTTAAAATTAAAACCAATTACTTTTCCTTACTGACCATAGTTAACATTTCTATCAATTTCCTTCCTGTCATTTTTCTGTGTGAGCTTGTATTATGGATACGGTTCAGTGTTCTTTCATATTCCAGCATACTCTTATTTGGTAAAGGTTTTTTATAGCTGATTTTCAGGGTCTACATATTCTTATCTCCCAGAAAAGTACTACAGTACATCTAAGAATTCTCCATTTGGGAACATTCAAGTGGCATCTAATACTTTTTGATTAAAAATAATACAGTGATAAATAGCCTTGTACATAAATCAATATATCTACCATTCTAAGGCCATGAGTAAATGATGACATTATTTGAGTAATATAGGCTTAAGTCAGATCCTCTGATAACCCTGGGCACATGGACACGCACAGTATATTTCCCAGACACCCTTGCTGGTAGTGTGACTATGTGACTAAGTTCTGGCCAGTGGAATATGAAAGTGTCCTGTGGCAGCTCCCAGGAAACTTCCTTACACTACTGATGCCCTTTGCCTCTGTTTTTGGACCTTTCTCTATTTGGGATCATGGGATAAAGGCTACAGATCAAGGACCGTGGAGTGTAAAATGAGAGAAATTTTCATTACACATCCAGTGACAAAGTGGAAAAAAAGCATTAAAGTTTTATTAAATCTCTTGATGAGAGATAGTGAATCACCTTTGTTCCAATTTGTATTTCAAGAGTGAGGGTGATGCCAAAAAAACGGTGATTTATCTCTGCAGGATTTAAGAGAGATTCCCGGGTCCCCTTTCTCTCCCCAGTGGGAACTGTGCATTATTCTCTGCTACCTTATTTTAGCAACATCAAAATATATGTTAGGAAAACAATACCTTTTAAAAAGCAAATCATTTCCAGTTCCCAAGTGGTAAATACTTTCTAAAAAGTACTATATTTCTTCTTGATTAATTTTTCATTTTAGTCAGTTGTTCACCACTGGAAAAAAGAAAAAGTTCAAACTACATACAAGAGGAGAACTAGCTTAAGGACCTGTATAACTTTGAGGCAAAGTTGCATGAAATTGTCAAACCATAACTCTCCTAGGATCTTCCAGTGTTAGTTGATTAGCCAAACTAGCAGGACTATTCAGTAATGGATTCCTCTTTGGGCAATGCTAATAGAGCTCTACTCTTGATGAAAACTAACCTCAAAATTTGGGCCACATCGACTTGCACTAAACCTCCATATAATGATGGCACTTCACTTTTCAACATGGAAAATGAAAGGGAAAATTGAGGTAATTATGTCAGCAATTTAAGTAAAACAGAAAATATCCAGATACTTGAGGCAAAGGAAACTGGAGCTTTGAACTATGCAGAGATAACAATCTGAGCTCTCGATCTCACTTTTTCAATAATACGAAGCATTTTACAAATGAAGTTTACTGACCAGAGATTTCCAAATCTTATGTCTAGTACCTGTGAGCAGAAAGCCCCAAACTACTTGTCTTCCAGCTCTCTCAGCAAAAAGTGGCATTAACCAAGGTTATTTTTCAGTTCTCCTGTGTTATTCAAATTTGTAGAGACTGATGCTGTTTACCAACAAACAATCAGGCAAGATATTCTCACAAACATGAAAAGGTGACATGTTTATCCAGTTTCCACTTCCTTTGAGCCTCTGAAGGAGATGGGCCACCATCACGAGAAATGAATAACAGCTATCAGAGATTCTCCCTTTGTCTCCCACTAGTGAACTCATTCCCACTAAGGAGGTGCCTCTCCTCCTAGCCTCCAGTACTTCCTTTGCCACATTTGCCCCCAATATCTGTGCTTTCCTGTTTTATGTTCTTTACTGCTCTGGCCTATTGTCACTGTTGATGTCATCACTCACTATGCTCCAGGGCCAGCCCTGAGGAATGTGGGCCCATCAGTACTTTGATGCCAAGCCTCCTTCTGCCTTGTTTCTCCTGATGCTATAGGATAATTTGGCATGACTTTGGAGCTCATCACTGTCCACCTACTCGTGGCCCTATCTTTTTTCTATTTGATCCATATTATTAGCTAACATAAAAGAGGACCCTCTGCTCATAAGTCCCTACCTTTAGACATTTAGTGTTTCAAAATCATTGCAATCACAGACTGCCAAATTTTGTAATATTTTTATTAATTCATTCTGTTACTGTTACTAGATTGATTAGGACTTTTGATTTTCAGAAGTGCCAGACATACGGATGGTGGGTTTTCAAGTTTACCAGCTGTGATGTTTATTTTGTATCAACTTGACTAGATCACAGGTCACCAGACATTTGGTCAAACATTATTCTGGGTGTGTCTGTGAGGTGTTTCTGGATGAAACTAACATTTGAATAAATGAGTAAAGCAGATTGCCCTCCCTGATGTGGGTGGCCTCATTTAGTCATTTGAAAGTCTGGATAGAAGAAAAAGGCTGAACGTCCTGTGACTAGGAGAGAATTGTTTCCACAGGACTGTTTTTCAAGCTGGGACACTGGTTTATTCCTGTCTTTGAAACTGAATGGAAATAATAGCTCTTTTTTGGTCTTAAGATGCTAACTTTCAGACTGGAAATACACCATCAGCTCTCCTGGTTCTCAGACCTTTGGATTCAGGCTAGAACTACACCACCAGCTCTCCTGGGCCTTGCTGACTGCAGATCTTGAGACTTGTCAGCCTCCATAATTATGTAAACTAATTCCCTAAAATAAATCTCTTTATATACAGTACATATATCCCATTAGTTCTTTTTTCCTGGAGAACCCTGACTAATACAACAGGTAGTCCCGGCATTTGTTTTATTTACTACCTACCTTTTTTTCTAAATTAAAAATTTGGATTGTTTTATATTAAATGTCTCCCCACTTGTAAATAATTGAGGAACCTCATTCTCAAAAGCAATTGATCTGTGATCGACTTGCTTTTTCCCTTATAAATATGGAATGAAAGCCAACGTGTACTAGCTTAATAGCCTCCAAAGTCATAATAGAAGTCTCTCCATCCTGTTATAATACTCTTCAAGTGTTCTGGAAATCCTTCAAATTATGCCTCATGTGTGTTCACAAACAAGTGTCTCCCATGGACTTCTTCTCCTGCTCTTTTCTCACTTCTAGAAGTTTACTACCTTACATTTTCCACAGCTGACAATGTCCCGTCCTGAACCATCATTTCTGTGATGCTCCCAAAGCTAAATGCCAGCACTTGAAGATCCAGACAGTATTCATTTCTGTAAGATTAGATTCTTCCTGAGTCAGGAAACGCTTTTTTCCTCAACTCTGTGTCACTTCCCAAAACAAGGGACGACAGCCGGACCCTGGGAACTGTCATGAGAGCCTGTGAAACTCTAGGCAGAGGCTGAGCTCCTTGTCTTTCCAGTTCTGACTTTCCCCTCAAAGTTTTAAAAATTATAGGCTCAGTGTTAGTCAGTGCTCAAACTCAAGGTAAAGTACACTTCTTTACCGTCAGCTGATCGGAATATGTCTCCTGACACAGAGCCGTAACCAGGAAGCTCAATATGGAGAGAACAAACTTCATCTAGCTTCAGAGATCACTGCCTTACCCTGTTGCATTAGGTAGCTTATTTTAAGTTCAATCTTTCTTAAAGTTTGTGAAAGTAGGAAGAGAATGTTAAGAGTAGGAAAGAGAAATCCCTTTTAAAAAACCAGGTGACTATTTTAAAGATATTCATTTGTAATTATTTTATTAAACAATCATCTTTTACATGTCATCAGACCTTACCCCTGAAGTACAAAAAAAAAAAAAAAAAAAACAGTTTGAGGTATTAAAACTGAAGGAACATTTGCACATATTTTGTAAGGCTTTTACACTATAGTAACCAAAATATTCAGTGCAACTAAATACTACATATAATTGCAGGTTGAGAAGAACAAAGCTATATAAAACAAAATGGGTTTGTCTCATTATAGCTCTGATCCTCCCATTTATGGTGACAGGGTGGCAAAAAAATAATGTGAGATGTAAGTTGCTTGCAAAATAATGTGTCCATTATTCAATTTTTAAAAAGTGGTATATAGAATGTAAAAGGTCAACACCTGAAACAGTTGCCATCCCCAAAGCACAAAATCAAACTGACCAACTGGTTTCAGTGATAAAGTCCTATTCACAGGACTTAATCCTCAGATTAATGTGAATTCACTTAAAGGATCTGAAATAGATTTACTAGACTATTTTAACACTATCCATGTACATATAAGGTCACATAAGTCGCATCCATGGTCCATACTTTTTTTTTTTCTGTAAGATTTTTCCCTTTAAAGTATAAAATAAATTTTTAATACAGATAAAGTTCAGAATGGTCACTTCAAAGGGATTTTGAAGTAACACAGGAAAGAGGAGTTTGGCTTTTTAAGTGTTAGACTTTTTTAATATTGGATAAATTATCCAAAGACTTTCCAGATCCCATTTCACTTTGACTGTATCTAAACCTTGAAAGAGAAAGTTGAGGGAATCATATAACTAATGATTATAATATAAACACTTTCTTCTGATCTGTTCAGGCAAATTGGAGAAAAGGTGTTTTTTGATTTGATGATTGATTTAATTATTAATTTCAGAGCATAGCTACTTCATTTGAAACAAATTTAAAATTGCATAATGATTTGCATATAATATAGTAAATTAAGTTCTGAATAATGGGTCACAAATGTTGAATAGAAATTAGTCTCTACAGCAGTGGTTACAGGTAACATAGCACTTCAAGTAGCCACACATTCTAGGTTTTGATGTTTGTCTCTGAAATGTTCTATTCAGTTGAGTACATAGGCTGAAAAAAGGGAAGGTTGATTTTTTTTTTTTTGTAAGAACATAGGTTGCTTAAAACTTGGCTTTTAAAAAATTTTTGCAAAACTGATAAAGGACCACAGTTTACTACATAGGAAAATACTGTTTATTCCATGGCAATCATGATACTTTCAAGAAGACACCTGAACGAGTAGGGGTCCTCCAGATTCTTTGTTTAGCCAGCATCAGAAATTTGTGGGAAAAGGACATTTTTTTCATAGAGACTCCAACAATGTTCTTCAAAACACACTTACCCTGCTTCCTCTTTGTCATAGGGGGGAAAAAGGGAAGCTAGGTTGTTAAAAACCCCCATGGGAACCCTACGTGTATGTGTGGGGACACTGTCCTCTCCCACAGCGATGGTTTGTTTTCCCATGTAATGGCTCTTGAATGAAGAATAATGATCTTTATAGTTGCCTCCCTGCTGGAAGCACAGCTGCAAAAGCAGCTGAGCTGTTTACCTGGGAGGAGAGTCAACATG
This sequence comes from Mirounga angustirostris, assembly GCF_029215605.1. Lineage (NCBI taxonomy): Eukaryota > Metazoa > Chordata > Mammalia > Carnivora > Phocidae > Mirounga > Mirounga angustirostris. The sequence continues at coordinate 49,069,482 of NW_026991709.1, read as the reverse complement.
TGCTGATGTTCTCCCTTGAACCAGGAGAAAACTGATCACAGCCATTTCTATCCAAATGAATAATGATCTACGGTCACCTAGTATCCGTTAGAGGTTAATGACTATTTTTACTGTTTGCTACACAAGTAGATGCTCCAGGTTAAGATACATTTCCCAAGAGTTTGTTGTTTTGTTTTGTTTTTTTAATGAATGTCATCAGACATGGAAATCAGCCAAAAACACAGATCATAGAATAAGTAATTAAATCTCAGGTGTCCAAATTGGCCAGTCCAATTAAAACATATCCCCAAGCTGGAATTATCTGGAATAAAACAAAAAAGTAACTTTCATTTTAGGACCACATATACAAATCTAAATGCCATCACACTGGGTTTTAACGTTTAGGGGGAAAAATGTAACAAATGTATTTTTTCTATGCCCATCTTTTATCTCTATAACAACCAATAATCAAAAGAAAATTGAAATAAAATGAAATATGACTGATCCTGTAAGATCTAAGTCCTGAATATTGTTTGCTTATTGTCATTATACCCATTGGTGCCATATAAATCGGGCTGACCACATACATAAGTGACAAGAACAGTATCATCAAAATTCTTTCACTATCATCATGCTAATGAGCTACACTGAAATCTATCAAGCCTACAAATATCAAATGCTGGCTGGCATTCAGTTTGGATGAAACACTGACCAGTCACCCATGGTATGGTCAGTGAATCCTTCTCCCAAGAGGAGGGACCTGTTACAGTCAGTCAAAGACTGGGTTTCTTATGCCATTCAACACCAAACTGGTGGGTGCCTTTCTATGTAGAAGGGCCAGTGAGCACAGGAGAAGGGAAAAGCTCATGACTCCCAGAATGACCATTCCTGATATCAGTGCACTGGTGACGGCATTCAGTTGGAAAGGAGGTTCACTTGGAGAACCTGCAAGCAATAAAATACACACAGTGGAAAGATCCAATATCAGACTCATCTCACCTTATCCCAATTTATACCTGCAAAACATCTGTCTTTAGTATCTTGTAAAGTAACAGCATGACATTGATTCATGCTATAATCTATTTGACTATAATTCAATCCAATAACCAAAGGATCATGTAGTTTAGAGGTCTGGTATCCCCTGGGCTGCCAAAAAAAAAAAAAATTCTTCTATAAAATGCAATAAAAATTGACCAACAGGTCACATATGAGTTCAGAAGTCCTCAGTGAACTGTTATGTAAAATATAACAAACTTGTAAAATCAGAACTCATCATACTTAGTTGTTTAGAGTTTTGCAACTAATCATCAAAAAATACTTAAAATTTTTAAAAATCATACTTTTATTTTCAGTATATGTTCATTATCTTACCAAGCTGTGAATTGTTGGTTGGAGTCTCATCTGGGAGAGAAAAGAAAAAGAAAAGTGATATTGTAAATCTAAACATTTACTTATGTTTATTATAATTCTGTGATTACTTTTTACCTACATGTGGCCTCACCTTCACCCACAAGATCCATGGGTAAAGGAATCATGAAAATCTTCCTAACCCATTATCCTTTCCCATTTTCTGTCCCACATGTCTGAGATTTTATTATCTATCCATTCCACAAGCCCACACCCTGCCAGTGCCCTGGGCATACAAATGTAATCGCAAAATATACTATACGATATTCTTTCCTGCTAACCTTGCTTTGTCATTATCTCTTTAGTCAGGTTAGTGGGAGCAGTAATTGTTAACAGCTATTACATTTTTTATAGGCCTATAACCTGCCATTTGTTATTTTGTTTTAGAGAAGTATTCATTATTTAGTGCCGCTCTATTTTAAGTGTTGCCAATTTGCCCATCATAATCTGCAAAAACATCATTTTAACTTCCAAAAAGATAAATTCACACTTAGTAACTAAACGAAAGGAAAACACGATTCCTAATCTTGAGTTGTAGGGGTTTTTGCATCTGTTAAGTAAAAGATGAAAGCTGTTGATTTTTTACTTATCCCTGGCAAACATAATAATGGATGCAATGAATGCATTCACCTGGTTTCCCAACTTGTGTTAAACGCATTTGGTAATCGTATAGCCATTAACCCCTTCTTCTACAATTAGTGGATTTCATTTTTGTTCTTAAATATGTAGGTGTGTATGTGTCTTTGAGTGTCCGTTATCCGAACTATAAAACGTGTGCAGTTGACTGTTTGATTTGGGAGTATAAATATTATTACAATTAACATGTGTGTAATGCCATACAGTTTACAAAGTGCTGCTTCATGTCATTACATTTTGTCCTCGTAACAGCCATATGGTTTCGCCATTATTGCTACCCCCATTTTACAGATGAAGAAATTTCCATCTGTCCCAGGCTCCATGATGAAGTAAACATATGTTTAAATAAAAGTTCAGTTTCAGACTCCTTTTTCTAAAATAATATAAACTAGTCAAGTATGGAAAATATTTTTAAAGATGAATATATCAAGCTATGAAACCCCAGGATTAGTATTTGAAACAACTGATTGGGAGAATCTGGTGTGATATTTATAAGCCATCTGATGCCATTTCTTTTAAGACATTTGAGTCTCAGCAGAAATGATGATTCTGCTGTTTGAGCCTGAAGTACAATGCTCCAAATTAATAGAGTGCTTATTTATAGTATTCTTTAGAATGGTGTAGTGCATCACTATAGAACAAAAAGAAAAAAAAAAGCACAAATTTTCATTATAGGACACCCTTAGGAAAACCCTAACGTCCAACCAACACTATTTTATAAAGACACTTGTTTCTCATAGAAATGGATGGAATGAATGAACTGTGATCAATTCTTCCAAAGGATTCCCAAGATAAGCTGCCTCACTGGAACATGGAGGAGAATATATAATGCTCTAAAATTCCTTTTTCAAAGTTATTCTTTGTTTACAAATCACACTTATTTGCTTTTATTTACTTATTTATTTGTTTATTTGTTTATTTATTTTTAAGGCTAGAAAGCTCCTTCCTCCTACATGTCCCAAATTAGGTGAAAATGCTAGGACTGGCTGCCCGCACTATTTTCTGCATCCTGAAGTTAATTAAAGAAGTCAGAATATTCCCTCCTCTCCCACATTACCACCAACACTCGTGTAAGAACCCTGCTCCAGGTGTCACTCACGATGACGGGGCTATGGACAAAATTTTCACATGAGACAAACTGTCAAATGAGCCATACCAGCCACAGGTTCTAGGACTCTGAAAAACTGCAAGCGTCCTACTTCTGGCAGGGGGCTAAAATCAAAGCATGTACTATTTGAATAGTATTTGGAATTGCATTTGATAGTGGATAAAGGTAGAGAGAATCACTTTATCTAGTTATTTCCGGTTTCCTTCAATTTCCAGTATCCTGCAATTTGGTCTAGACCGAACGGGGAGGTAGACATTTTCTAGGAGACTTTTTTCACCACACACTCTGTTTTTTTTTTTTCTCTTACACGCACTTGGTCTTACCATGTACATATATGCTAAAAGAAACCTTCTGGAATTAGAACAGGTTGGAATACTAAACTTGGTGGGCTCTTCAAAAAGCATGCAGCTAGCTGAGGACCCATAGGAGGAAAGTGATAGGAGCAACACCATGGCTGTTGGAAAGCCAGAAGGAGCAGATAAATTCTTTTTCTCTGCTTTTCTCTCATATAAGTAGTAGAAATGGAAAAAGTAAACATTAGTGCAAAGATATGTACAGAATAAATATTTTTCCTTTCTTAGCACCAGCGAACTATTTTTTAATCTTCAATTACCTACCTATATAGTAAAATGAACCACATGTTTCAAATTCAGAACTTCCAATTTTTTTTGTTTGTTTGTTTAGAGAGAGGAAGGGAGAAGGGGCTGAGGGGCAGGGAGAGAGAGAATTTTTTTTAAAGATTTATTTGTTTTATTTGAGAGAGAAAGAGAGCAGGGGATGGGGCAGAGGGCGAGAGAGATGATCATCAAGCAGACTCTCCACTGACTGCAGAGTCTGATTCAGGGCTTGATCCCAGGACCGTAAGATCGTGACCTGAGCCAAAATCAAGTATTGGAAGCTCAACCAACTGAGCCACCCTACCGCCCAAGAGAAAGAGTATCTTAAGCAGACTCCACACCCAGCACAGAGCTGACCCAGGGCTCGATCTCACAACCCTGAGATCATAACCAGAGAAATCCATTCAAGACAAGTCCAACTGACTGAGCCCACTCAGGCACCCTGAGAATTTCCAAACTTTTTACCCTCCATTGTGTTATGTTTGTTAATAATCCAGGTCTACTTTTGAACACTAAGATTCCTGAGAGCAAAGACTATGGCCTGTTCTCTAGTGTATTCCCAGTTCCTAGCAGAGTGCCTGTCTCATGTGGAGGTTTGAATGAATTATTAACTCCTCATAAAACTCAATGACATGAGTTGAATATCTTGGCTTGGACTTCTCCATTGGAATTTATGTAATAAAACAATTAGGTACTATTGCTTTCCAGTACTTGCAATTGTGAATTTCCAGAATTGTACCCCATGATAAGCATTTCCCTACTGAATAGTTTTACCATGTGGGGGGTGTAAAATAAGAACACTTCAGGAGTTTTGAGGATTTGAAACTTTGAAGATGTGAATATTTTCCTAAATCAACCAACAAAAGGATTTACAATGTTGGGTAAAATAACCAGAATGTGTTTGATTTCATTAAAACAAAATAAAAGTACTGATCTTAAAACTTATTAAACTTGACCTAAGTTGGATGTCTAAGGGGAAAGGAGCGGTTCAATGAGTAAACAGAGCAAAAATTCCAAGTACCAGAGAGCTTTGAAGAGAGCAAATCAAGCCTGAAATTGGACTTGTCTATATAAAATCGGCCACAGGACCTGGAGAGATAAATTCTAGCTGACCTAAGGTAAAAATAAAGTGAAACTGAGGGAAAAGAAGTAGCCCTGGTCATTAAGCTATGTTTACATAGGATTTTCCTGTGGCTGGATATGGCTTGATTTCTGAGTTCTGTATTTATATAGAATTTAAAATAATAATTTTTACATTATGATACTATAGTATCATAATGTAAACATTATTATATGTGGTCCTCTACACAGTGAGGTCACCATGATTGCCCAGAAATGAGCACCATCATATGGCTATTTATCGAAATTATAAAAAATAAATCCACAGAGAGTAAGAGAGGAATGAAGGGCATCTGGAAGGTTTGAACATGATTCTTTGGGGGCTTTGCCGGTGAGGAGACTGAGTTCACTAAGACAACACTACTGTGTTAGAAAATGAATGTTGGGCGCCTGGGTGGCTCAGTCGTTGGGCATCTGCCTTCGGCTCAGGTCATGATCCCGGGGTCCTGGGATCGAGCCCCGCATCGGGCTCCCTGCTCCACGGGAAGCCTGCTTCTCCCTCCCCCACTCCCTCTGCTTGTGTTCCCTCTGTCGCTGTGTCTCTCTCTGTCAAATAAATAAATAAAATCTTTAAAAAAAAAAAAAGAAAATGGATGTTATCCTTGAGGTAAAAATGGATTGAAATTGGAAAGGAAGAAATTCAGGCATCACATCAGAGGCATTGTGCTCAAGGCATTAGCTGTTTGAGGTTTGAGCACAGATATCTGGGGCGAGTGAATATGGTGTAGGTGAAACCTACAAACCTGCACAGCTGGTTGGCTATGGTAGAATTAGAAACTTCTACTTGGTTAATCTTTACTGGGATTTGGTGATCTTAAAAATGTTGGTCTTTGTAAAAACTTATCTTACACTAACAAATTAATTAAAATGTGTAATATCTAAATTTGATTTGGCCCAGGTAAGAAGGAAGCAAGGAGGTTAATAAGGAGGAAAAGCCACCTACTCAACATAGGCAGAGATGCCACTTTCAAGGGTTTTTTTCTCTTATATAAAACTGACTCTAGATATGCTCCATAGAAATAAAAATATTTTTTATTGTGCCTATCCAAAAGCATTCCTAATTATTGGCAACCAGAGTTGAGTTTCCATGCAGTGTAATTCTATGAGCTATTTCTGACAGCCAGACAGAGATAAGAATTGGGCCTTTCACAAACCACAAATCGGTCATTTTCAAACCATTCAAAACACATACCAAACCTCAGGGAGTGCAGACGAAGTTGGAAACTTCATATTTAATAAATTTCTGCATTATTTTTAAAAACACTTTAGCTTGTTTTTAAATAATGCTATGTCTACACAAACACCGAGGAGTGAATAATTCAAGCATTTGTCTGAACTTTTTAGGCCAAAACCATTCTTTGCTTCATTACCTATTTCAGGCAAAACTTTAACAGGACGCATGGGAGAAAAAGTAAGGATAATCTATTCTGCTTTTTTTAAGACAAATTTAGAGCTATAGAGTAAGAATCTAAAAGGCAACTTCTTCAAACCCCTCGTTTTAAAAATGAAGAAATATTTGCCCAGAGAGGTAACATAAAACCCCATGTCATGTAGCTTGTTTAGACAAAAGCTGGAGCTAGAACCAGTTTTTCTGACTTAACTTTGTGTTGTTTACCCTGCCTGTCTGTTGTACCCAGTTGATTCTGAATGTCTCCGGGTTCACACTGATATAAAGCAATAGCCCTTTGGAGAGTGTGTGCACATGTACATGCATGCACAAATATTTGTATATACAAGAATATATGTGTATAAGCAGTCGTGTCTACTAGATTCATGACCATGACTGGAAGGGGTATGTAATATCCAGGATCCTGAGAAGAAACAAATGGTACTCAAACTGGGCATTTTAAGAAAAGTTTAATAGGACTATTTATAAAGATATAGGGAATTCACAGAGAAAGTCAAGTTCCCTGGGCTACAGGAAGGTTTCTGGCTCTGTGGGAAAAGTTGTCTGGGAGGAACCCTGTGAACTTCACTTTCCATCCTCTGATAGCACCACCTACTGGCCAAACCCAACCAAACGCTGGATGGCAAAGCAGTGGTCGGGGGCAGTTCACACAGGCCAGTCTTCAGGGGCAGAGAGCAGGGCAGGGAAAACGGAGAGTGAAACATGTCCAGCACGGTATATTTGTATACTTGTGTGTGTGTGTGTGCGCATGTGCAAAAAGGGAACTACTGTAAAGACAACATTGCCCTTTGTGTGAAAGTTGAGTAAACAGGAAACTACTGTGAAATTAAAGTTGCTTAGCAGTTTATCTTGTTTCACAGTTAATTAGTGCTGTTTAGAACCCACTTTGAGTTCTCCTTAGAAGCCAAGTAATAAGCCATTTTGGAACAATCTATTACTACACACAAAAGGAGGAATGTTCCTACCACTCCGAGTAATGATGGGACCAGCAGAGAGGATGGCGTTTCCGGACGTGCTCCGGGGACTCCAAGTGGTCCTCCTCCCCGCATCTCTCCTTTCTCTGTGGCTGCAAACCTGAGGTGTTAATGAAAACAAATGAAATTCCACACCGGCACAAAATTGGTTCTTTATGGCCATTTGGAAAGCAGATTCTTTTGGAAGAGATACCACATGTTTAATTTTATTCATTTACTTCTGTGCATTTATTTAATTACTCCGCATATAACTGCTACAGTGTTTCTTATTCTGGCTTGGGTCACATTTCTTATTTCCTCCCGTTATAATTGTGCTTTGCCTCATTAATTTACATAGCTCAATGGTTCTCCTGAAAAAGAGCTGTGTTTATCAAACTTTTCTACTTTTATTTCTCTCAAGACTTTAATAAATCTTTTCCTGAAATTTTGGTCAGCGCAGAGTCAAGGTAATGTGGACTCGCCATTTAACCCCATCTGATATAGCTAGTTAGGACTAAAGTAATCAATTGTTGTGAAGAAATGCATGAATTTGAGCATAAATAAAAACGTATGAAAGCTATTTCAAATTTTAAAATGTGCCTTCATTTTTCTCAGGATAATATTGATATGACCTTAGGGAGACTGTCAGAAATAGATATCTTTTTTTATTCACTAGGAAATTGATTAATATGATGGCTGTATGCAATTCAGATCCACACCTATTTTATAACTTCTAACTTGTAATCCAAGGGATTCCTGGGCTATCAGTCCCAAATCTACCTTTCTAGAGCTGGCCCTACCCCCTCCCTAGGTTTTCCAATCATCCTCTACTCTGTCCCATAACCTTACTGAAGGTCTGGTAGTTCCCTGGTTACTCTGTCTTATGTGTCTGTGAATTTGGTCAGCCTTTGGAATGGGGTTTCTCTCGCACTCTTGATTTTGTCCCCTTGGGGTTCATCCATCTTCAAAGTCACACCCCGGGTTTCATGTCTTCCATCAAACTCCCAATCTCCCCTGTTCTTGCTCTCTCACAATGGTGAATACTGCCTCTTACAACAACCCATGCATGTGTCTGTACCATAACATTTTTGTCTTATTTTCTTCCATGACTGTCTCATGGTCCTCAAAGATCAGCTAAATGAGTTCAGAATTTATGCACACATGTCTGTTTTCCCAATATTATGCTTGGCACAAAGTAGGCATTCAACAGATCTCTACTGCATGAATAAATAAATAAACCCTACCTCAAACTGCTTGGCCTGATGCATATTCACTTTCTATACAGAAATTAGTCCCTAACACTGGATAACCTTTCAGCTTAGATCAATTTGACAATTTAGAATAAAGTTGCTAAAAACATACAGGCATAAGGAAGGGGCAGTCATCAGCTCTGCAGAGCTTGGTAACACAGTGCAGGAAGACGGTGGACATTTTCTGATTCTTGTGTTTCACAAATCGGAACACTTCAAAGGAAAACCGGCCCTGCTGGCTTCTGCCATTTTCAATGATGGTGGTCTGAGGATCTTTGTCACAGCTACATTTTAGGGAATGTGAAAACAGGATGTTACTGGAGATTACCAGCCCACTGGAAATTGTAAACTAATTTCTGCAGTATTAAGACCTAACAAAATCATGCCATGTTACAGACATTTAATAAGAGCATAAGCTAACTCAACAAATACGACAAAAGTGACCTAGATAGTAAAGTTTAAACAGATCAATTTCTGATTATAATAGTACCATCAAATTTTAGAGGGATTATGCTTTCATAAGGTTCAAAAATCCAAACAGTATGAAATATATGTAGTGCAAAGTCTCCCTCCCATCATTGCCCTTGTCTGCACCATTCTACCTCCACATTCAGATCTGCCAGAGGTGACCTCACTTGCTACTGCATCCTGCCAGGGTATATACATAGAGAAGCTGAAGCAATGAATTCTTGTTGTTTCCTCCTTAAAAAAAAACAATAGCACACTATCTACATTGTTTTGTCCCTTGCCTTTTAAAAAATTTAGCAAGGTATTTTAGGGATCTTTCCATATGAGTATTTAGCAAGCCACCTCATTCTTTTTGCATACTATGCAGTATTCCATCACACACATACACCAGTGTTTACTTAATCAGGTCCCTACTTACGTACCTTTGCATTGTTTTAAATCTGCTTTTTACAAAGTAATATGAATAGCCTTATAATACATTATTTTGAACATATGCAGTTATCTGTACAATATCATTTAATAGATTTTGCCACATTGCCCTCTATAAATATTGTTGCATTTTGTACTCCCCCAGTAATGTTTGAAAAAAATCCTTATTTACCCCAGAGCTACATCAACGAAGTGTATGGAAAAAAAAAATGGATTGTTCACTATTGGGTAGGAAAAATAAACTGTCACCATATAATTTTAATTTGCATTTTTGTCAGTGGAAATGACTATGTGCGTCTTTTCATATACATTAGAGCCATCTGTATCTCTTTATCTGAAAATTGTTTATGTCCTTTGCCTAAATTTCTATTTTGTTGTTGGCTTTTTCCTTCTGATTCCTACAGGTTCTTTATGTGCTAGGAATACTAGTCCTAGTCCCTTGTTTGTTATATAAGTTGCAAATTATTTTACTTTGTTGCTTAGCTTTGGACATTTCTTGAGTGTGCTTGTGTGTGTGTTCATACATACACAGGAGCTTTATTTTTATGTTAAATTTTCAATATTTCATCATATGGCTTTTAGTAAGTCATATCTTGTTTCATTGTGCTTTACTTTATTGTGCTTGCAGAGATTGTGATTTTTACAAATTGAAGGTTGGTGGCAACCCTGCCTCGAGCAAGTCTAGTGGCACCATTTTTGCAACAGCATTTGCTTACTTCCTGTCTCTGTGTCACATTTTGGTAATTCTCACAATATTTTAAACTTTTTCATTATTATTATATTTGTTATGGTGATCTGTGATCAGTGATGTTTAATGTTGCTATTGTAATTTGCATCCCCCCAAACTATGCCCCTGTAAGACAGTGAAGTTAACTGATAAATGTGTGTTCTGACTGTTCCACCAACCAGATGTTCCCCCATCTCTTTTTCTCTCCTCAGGCCTTCCTATTCTCTGAGATGCAATAATTTTGAAATTAGGCCATTTAATAGCCCTACAATGGCCTCTAATTGTTCAAGTGAAAAGAAGAGTCACACATCTCTCATTTTAAATCAAAGCTAGAAACAATTAAGCTTAGTGAGGAAGGCATGTTGAAAGCTGAGACAGGCTGAAAACTAGGCCTCCTGCACCAGTTAGCCAAGTTGTGAAAGCAAAGGAAAAGTTCTTGAAGGAAATTAAAAGGGCTATTCCAGTGAAGACACGAATGATAAGTGAAACAGCCTTATAACTGATATGAAAAAAGTCTTAGCAGTCTGGAGAGCAGATCAAACTAGCCAAAACATTCCCTTAAACCAAAAGCTAATCCAGAACAAAGCCCTAAATCTCTTCAGTTCTAGGAAAGCTGAGGGAGATGAGGAAGCTACAGAAGAAAAGTTTGAAACTCGCAGAGGTTGGTTCATGAGGTTTAAAGAAAGAAGCCGTCTCCATAACATCAAAGTAGAAGGTGAAGCAGCAAGTGCTGATGTAGAAGCTGCAGCAGGTTACCCAGCAAGTTCACACGATGTCCATTCTGCAACCCAAGGATCAAGGAATAATTTTGACTTCAAGTCTTATTATTTAAGAAATACATTTTGTAAGGCTATAGGTGCCATTGATAGTGATTCCTTTGATGGATCTGGGCAAAGTTAATTGAAAACCTGGAAAGGATTCACCATTCTAGATGCCATGAAGAAGGTCAAATTATCAAATGACTGGACTTTGGAAGAAGTTGACCCCAAGCTTCATGGATGACTTGGAGGGGTTCAAGACTTCTATGGAGAAAGTAATTGCAGATGTGGGGAAAATAGCAAGAGAACTAGCAATTAGAAGTGAAGTGTGAAAATGTGACTGAATTACTGCAATCCCATGATAAAACTTTAACAAATGAGATATTTCTTATGGATGGGCAAAGAGCGTGGTTTCTTAATATGGAATCTACTCCCGGTGAAGATGCTGTGAAGATTATTGAAATGACAACAAAGGATTTCATATAAAAACAGTTGTTAAAACAGCAGGGTTTGAGATGATTGACTCCAGTTTTCAAAGAAGTTCTACTGTGGGTAAAATGTGGATAAAATCAAACAGCACTGCATACTACAGAGAAATCGTTAGTGAAAGGAACAGTCAACCAATGTGGCAAACTTCATTGTTGTCTTATTTTAAGAAATTGCCACAGTAATCCCAGCCTTCAGAAACCATCCTGGTCAGTCAGCAGCCATCAACATTGAGGCAAGACTTTCCACCAGCAAAAATATTATAACTCGCTGAAAGCTCAGATGATGGTTAGCCTTTTTTAGCAATAAAGTGTATTTTAATGAAGGTATGTACATTGTTTTTTAGGCACAATGCTATTGCACACTTAATAGACTACAGTATAATTTAAACATAACTTTATATCCCCTGCAAAATCAAAAAATTCAATTGACTCATTGTATTGAAATGTCCTTTACCGGAGTGGTCTGGAACCAAACCCACAATATCTCCAAGGTCTGTCTGTATTTGGACCAAAGATGGATCATTCTTACTCCAAAGTTTTAAAAATATTTCTTATGTTAATATGGTTTCTTCTGCCACTTTTAAAGCTGTAGTTTTTGCATTTAAATTAATAATCTATTTAAAGTTTATTATGGTATATTAAATGAACTATAGATCCAGGACAATATTTTCCTCATGGTTATGCACTGTCCAACACTATTTTTAAAATCTCTGTTTATTCTACTGATTCATGATAGCACAGTCTATCATATCGTAAATTCCCATATGTTTTGGATCTATTTCTCAACTCACTATTCTAATCTTTGTCTATGTGGCTAATCTTGCATAATCACATTCCTTTAATAATTTTAGAACGAAGTATAATATCTGGTAGGGCCATTTCCATGTTTTGGGGTATTTTGTGGATTTGTTCTTCCCTTTTCTTGATTAGGTTAACCTGTGATTCTCTATTTGTTTTTTCAAAGAACTTTATTTATTGCAAAATTTTGGTTCATATTTCCAATTCTGATCCAAGTGTTATTTAAGTGTTTTAAACTTCTACATAGTGGTGACTTTCTGTTTTCATATTGTTAAGCATTGTCAGCTATTAATATATAGCTCACTGACTATATCATTCAGATCTTCTATACCCTTACCTAATTGTTGGCTACCAGATCTGAGTTTCCTGAGAGAGGGGAATTAAAGTCTCCCATTTTTATTATATTTCTGACTATGTCTTTTTATAGTTCCCCTTGTTTTCACTTGATGAAACCTTTGCTTTCATCCAGGGCATCCTTTCTTTATGTTGATGTAAGTCTTCCTTCAATTTAGGGAAGTATTCCTGGAATATATTTTTAATTGCTTGTTCTATTATTTTGGATTCTTTGTAGGGAAGGGGGAATTCCAATTATGTATATTAGACATGTATTGGATTCCCTTGGCCTACATTTTATTTCTATCCTTTCTACTCTAATCCTTTTTATCTTTTCCTTTATATTTGTTTCTTTTTATTTGCATCTTCCAAGTTTTATTTTCTCTGTCCCATACTGTGCTTTCTGCTGTGTCTATTTTCCGTAGAACACCTAACTGTGTCTTCCTCCTGTTTTACAGAAATGTTTCTGTAACACATTTTTTTCCTATTCCATCTTAAATTCTTCCAGTTCCCCTTTCTCATTCTTTTTTTAAAATTATATTTAATTTTAAATTCCATTTAACATACAGTGTTAGATTAGTTTCAGGTGTACAATATAGTGATTTAACAATTCCATACATCACCTGGTGCTCATCACAACAAATACACTCCTTAATCCCCATAGACTTACGTTTTTATCATAGTATCATATGTATGTGTATATTAAATATAACATGCTTTACTTTCAACAATATGCATTTATACTCAAAATTTTCATATTCAATTTTAGTAAAAATATCTATCAGCACAATCTCAGTTTAGTAATTAATAAGTATTTTTTATTATGTTATGTTAATCACCATACATTACATTCATTAGTTTTTGATGTAGTGTTCCATGATTCATTGTTTGCATATAACATCCAGTGCTCCATGCAGTACGTGCCCTCTTTAATACCCATCACCAGGCTAACCCCTCCCCTTCACCCCCCTCCCCTCTAGAACCCTCAGTTTGTTTCTCAGAGTCCATAGTCTCTCATGGTTCATCTCCCCCCTCCGATTTCCCCCCCTTCATTTCCCCTTTCTCATTCTTGTAGCCTTCCCTTTTACTGTCCTATCCTTTCCTACCTGAGTTCTTATAATTCTATCACTATGACTACAATTTTTTTTAAAGATTTATTTATTTATTTGACAGAGAGAGAGAGTGCACACAAGTGGGGGAAGGGACAGAGGGAGAGGGAGAGAGAGAATCTCAAGCAGACTCCCTGCTGAGTGTGGAGACCAAAGCAGGGCTTGATCCCATGACCCTGAGATCATGACCTGAGCCGAAATCAAGAGGTGGATGCTTAACCAGTCAACTGAGCCACCCAGGGACCATGCCATCACTATGATTTTTCTTTTAAGAGAACTTCATTTAGACATTAGAATAACCTTCCTAATAAAATTTCATCTTTTCAAAGTGCTATATAAATGGAATCATGCAATATGTAACCTTTCTGGGATCTGATTTTTTTACTCTGTAATTATCTAGAGATACATCTATGTTATGTGTATCATAATCCATTCTTTTTTATTTAGGAGTAGTATTTCATGCCATGGATATACCACAGTTAAATTATTTACCTATTGAAGAATATCCATTTTTTTCCAGTTTTTGGCTATTGCAAATAAAGTTATCATTAATATTTGTGTACACATTTTTTTGTGTGAGTCTCTTACATAAACCTCATAATCACTGAGAAAAATGTCCAGGAATGCAATTGCTAGATTGTAGGGTAGTTACATATTTCATTTTCTTGTTTATTATTGTATTTTTAAGTACTAAATTTTCCATTTGTTTCTTCTTTATGTCTTCCATTTCTGTTCAGAGACTTCCCATTTCATTGTTAAGGCTTTCTATTTTTTCATTTGTTATAAGGATGTTTGCTATTGCCTGTTAAAACTTTTTATGATGACTGCTTTAAAATCTTTTTTTAGATAATTCTAAACTCCCTGTCACATTTATTTTTGTCCTTTTCCCATTCATTTTGAGATCTTCCTGATTGTTGTTGTGACAAGTGATTTTTACTGAACCTAGGACATTTGGACCACTATTTTATGAGACTCAGGATCTTATATAAACCTTGTATTTTAGCTGGCTTCCTTTGCCAACACTTCATCAGGGAAGGAGGGATGCTGTCATTATTGCCAAATAGGAGTAGAAACCCAGACTCCTTGGACTTTCTTGACCCCCAACGAGTGGGGATCTTGTTAATGCTGGGTAGGGTGGGAGTTTCTACTCCCCATTAGGCACCCACTAATATCTCCTTGACTAGCTGGGGTAGGAGTGGCCTTCCACCAACACCCCAAGGACTATGGTCTTGTATGTAATAGTAAATGCCTGACTCTCCACTGGGACTCCTTTGACATCAACCCAATGGGGCATATAAGGGTATTTCACTATTGCCAGGTGAGAGTAGAAGTACAGAATCCCCACTCGCCTTCTCTGAAATCATCCCATAGGGGAGATTGGGATACCTTGTTATAGCCAGACAAGGATGGAAATTTGGCTGTCCACTCAGTCTTTGTTGGCCTGGGTGGGAATGAAGCCACAGTTTATTTTGTGGTTTTATTTTGTGGTATTAAACCAGAGTAGCACAATTATTGTGTAAGTTTTCTGTTTTACTTTGGCTTGAGAGGACAGGCTTTATCATCATTCATTCATTCATTTGGACAGGCTTATCACCCATTCATTTATTTATATATATCTGTGCCCCCTAGTATTTTGAGTTACTAACTTCTTCAGCTCTAAGTCTGGAATATATGAGACTAAAAGAAAACCCAGGGAACTCACCACAATATCATTCATCAGATCTCAAAGTACCTAGCTGGTTGAACCTGATCTCCATCTTTTTATCTTTTTATATTTATTTTGTATATAATATTAAGGGATTTTTTTGTACTTAGCAGGAGGAATAGGCAAAACTCTATCTACTCAATCTTCCCAGGAATGTTTTCAGGTCATTTATTTTTACTACAAAGAAGGATACCAATTTTTCTTTTTTCTTGTTTATTTACCTTCTCTTTCCTTCCCTTTCCTTCCATTACTTTCCTTGCCCTTGTCTCCTCTCTTCACCCTTGACAATTTTTGCCTTGCCTCCTTATTCTTTCTTTCCTTCCCCTATTGTCCTTCTCTTCTCTGTTGTTTCAATTCCTTTTCTTTTCTTTTTTTTAACCTTTGACTTCCTTCATCCATCTCTCTCACCCCCAAGTCTCTGTGTCTGGCAACCACTAATCTGTTCTCTGTATCTATGATATCTATGAGAGGTTTTTTTTTTTTTTTTCCCATGATATCCATTCACAATTTCTTTATCCAGTCATCAATCAATGGACACTTAAGTTGTTTCCATGTTTTGGCTATTTTAAATAATGCTGCAATGAGCATGGAGGTGCATATATCTTTTTGAGTTAGTGTTTTCATTTTCTTGCATAAGTACCCAAGAGTGGAATTGCTGGATCAAATAGTGATTCTATTTTTAATTTTTTGAGGAACCTCCATAGTGTTTTCCATAGTGGCTGTACCAATTTACATTCCCACCAACAGTGCACAAGGGTTCCCTTTGCTCCACATCCTCACCAACACTTGTGATTTCTTATCTTTTTGATGTAGCCATTCTAACAGGTGTGAGGTGATATCTCTATTTAGTATTTGTTTGCATTTCTTTGATGATTGATGGTGTTGAACAGCTTTCAGGTACCAGTTGGCCATCTCTATGTCTTCTTTAGAAAATATCTATTCATATCTTCTGCCCATTTTTTGATAAGATTGTTTTTTTACTGTTGAGTTATAGGAGTGCTTTATATATTTTATTTTTTTAAGATTTATTTATTTACTTGAAGGGGGGCAGAGGGAGACAAAGAGAGAGAATCTCAAGCAGACTCCCTACTGAGCACAGAGCCCGACTCCAGTTTCAATCTCACAACCCTGAGATCATGACCTGAACTGGTATTGAGAATTGGACACTTAACCAACTGAGTCACCCAGGTGTTCCTTTATATATTTTATATATTAGCCTCTCATCAGATATATGTTTTGTAAGTATTTTCTATTTAGTAGATTGCCTTTTCATTTTGTTGATGATTTCCTTTGCTGTGCAGAAGATTTTAGCTTGATATAATCCCATTTGTTTAATTTTGCTTTTGTTGCTTTATGGTTACTTTTCAGTAAAAAAATTAATGTTGCAATGTTTAATTGCAAATCTTATCTGTTTCATAGCAACCTTTTCCAGTGAGTTTAATTTATCTTTAAATTTTTTTTTCTCAGCTATTTTTTACATTTCTTGTGTAGTACATTGGAACACTGTAAGCAGTATCTTCATTGCTTAACATTCACATTTGAAAGAGTTGGATTTCCCTAGACTTGTCCTTTTCTGAGGACTCTTTGGGCAATGTGGAACAGTAATGACCTTCCTCAAGGATTTCCTCAACTCAAGGTTACCTTGCCTTTGTTTTAGAGGGACAGACAAGTTTCCATTTAATGTGCACTAATTGTATAGTTGAGTTTTCCTTGCCTCTCTGAACCTAAAGATGTTCAAAAGTTCTACTATCAGCTCCATGTTCCTCAGCTTCACTTACAAGCCTTTTCCACCAAGGCCCTTGTCTTCCCAGGTGAATCCTTCACTTTTTAGAAGGTATACTTTTCCTGGCACTTTCTGAGTTCTGCCACTTCTGAGGCTCTGGTCATTCTCTATCCCTTCATTCTCCACATTCTCCAGGGCTGTTGGCTTGTTGGTTTTCGGCCCTGTTCCTGGCAACTCCCACTCAGAGTGGTACCCTCTCCTTCTGGGTGTGCATCTCTCCTGGCTGTTTCTGAAATCTGCTACCACCGGGACGCCTCAACATTGACTTTTCTTCCCTGCTTCTCCTGCCACCTCTCCCCACACTGCTTCCTGCAGGCCTCCCTCTGCACCATTTGCTCTTGATCTTAATTATTTTTATCAACACAAACACATATTTGGGGATTTCTCAGTTTTCTTTTTCACCTACTTTCACTAACACTGACATTTGAGAAACTGATTTAGTTACTCATTTCACTCTCTGTAGTTCTAATAAGAACACCAAAGAGATTCAGCCCTAAACCATAGTCATACTAGAAGTCTGATGATCATATTCCAGATTATCAGCATGTGATCATTATAGAAATTTTGGAAAATAAGAAAAACATCAAAACAAAATGGTCCACAATCTTACCATGCATAAATAACCACTGTCAGCCTGTTGATGTATTTCCTTACAGTCTATCATATATTATACAAATGAGGTTCATTGTGCATACAATTATATATGCTGATTCTTTCACTTCATATTTCAAATCACTTAAATTTTAAGGAATCACATATTTCCAAGGATAAAAATACCAAGAAGACAGAAAGGTAGAAGATAAAATAGAACCAATCTTTTTTTTCTGTTTTATAAATAGCTTTATATAATTTAGTGCCTGTATGAGCTCCCAAATCACTAGTTCTCCATAATTCACCTAGCCATTTCCTCACTGCTGAACATCCAGTTTGTTCCCAAGTTTTAGTATTTTAAATATCAATGATAGATCAGAAATCATAAATATTTTAGAATATTCTTCCAAATTTGTGGGTGTAGCATCAAAGAATATGGAATTTTTTAAGGCTTTTGATACATATTAACATTTTTTTCCCAAAAATGTTGCCCAAATTAACACTTACAGCAATAGGATATAAGAATATCAGTTTGACCTTGCCTCTGACCATCATCTTAACCTTGATTAGCCAATAAAACATATTCTTTTGGTTTCCCATCATATTGCTCCCATCGTGTGTCAATAAGCAGCAGTGATCTGAGCCAGCTGCATTTTATAAGCATGAGTAGAAGCCATTGCTTGAATCTCAAGTCTTCTCTGCTGTCAGATAAAAATGCTGAAAGGAAACTGGGATGATTGAATGTTTTTATGATCAATGTCCCCTTTCCCTAAATGTAGATTACATTCACTCTATCATTGTCTATTGGAGAATGAAGTTGAAGTTATTGGCTCTGATAAAAAAGGAGTAGTAGGCTATATCATACTTTCATATTAAATACTGATAAATGAAGAAAAGCATTTGGGGGTCTAAATTATCCAGACCATTACTTTAATTTTACTCTCCCTGACATACAATGAGAATCTAGCTGCGAATAAATAGTACCTCCCACTGCCTTTCTCTGACTGCCAATAATATCCTAACCATGCTTTTTCTAAGACAGTGAAATATTCCCATATGTCCCAAACATGAATAAAACATCTTTGATGGACCTAACTTACTTGCAATTCTCATTCAACAATAGCTTTATCAGCATTTTGTGTTGAAAACTCTTCTCAACTGTTTTACTTCCAGCTTTGTAAGGACTAAAAGCTCACAATGTAAAACTTTAAAGTTAAAGGCTACAGAAGTGTCCTACAATTTGTTTATGTAACTTGGAGTTTTCATTTCAATTATCTACAATTGGGTCTTTGCTATCAATACAAGACTTACCTAAGGAAGAGATCATATCGAATATCATCATTTGGGTTCCCTGATGGGGTTGTGTAGCAATAATCCATTAAGACATTCCATCTGCAGAAAGAGGTAAGCATAATCCAGAGTCAGAATTTCCTTTTGAGTATTAGTTACTAATCCAAGGGAAGTAAATATTGACAAACATCTTACCCCCACAGGATAGGACTATATTTTTGTTGGTTATTTCAGAGGCTTCTTGTTTTAAAATGTTCTCCTAAGCTCAAGGTGTTTAAAAATCTGCAGCAAATTGCGATCTGACATCAAGTGGGGTTAAGGCTAATATCACATACACAAAAAAATTGTGTACATGATAGCTGTTCAAAGTCTGAAGAAACAAAAGCCGGAAGTGAGCTACAGAGATGCTTCTATATTCACTATGAACAACAGCCTTTTGTTTCCAGAAGTTACTATCTCTAAAAATGACAGAAGATAGGGCGCCTGGGTGGCTCAGTTGGTTAAGCGACTGCCTTCAGCTCAGGTCATGATCCTGGAGTCCCGGGATCGAGTCCCGCATCGGGCTCCCTGCTCGGCGGGGAGTCTGCTTCTCCCTCTGACCCTCCCCCCTCTCATGAGCTCTCTGTCTCTCAAATAAATAAATAAAATCTTTAAAAAAAAAAAATGACAGAAGATATTACAATGCCACATACAGCAAGAAGTTTGGTGCATAAATTATACACTGAAAATTATGCCAGAATCAGTGGTGGTGAGAGTGGGAGTCCATGATAGACGCTGTTTTAGGTAAAAGAAAACCATGAGGCAAATACACAGCCTTCCTCCACAAGGCCATACTGTGCCTACATTATTTCATTCTAACTCCGGTGTTATAAAAATGACTAGTCTATAGGAAGTAAATGACAATAATTTTTTTAAATCCTGCATTTGATAAGATAATTTTAAAGAATCATATATATCCAAGAATAGCAATACTAAGAAAGAAAGGGAGAAGGTAAAGAACTAAATTTCCAGAGTATACTGGAGAATACTCTTCAGGATGCAAAGTTTATGTAATAATATGTGATTGGATCTTTATAATAATATTGGATTGGATCTTCAGCTTGTGAATTCCCTTTCAATTTTGATCATTCTGGATTATCTAAAACGTGATCATATGAAACTTGATTATATGAAACTTGATCAGTTTGGGGTTTCTTACGGAGATGTTTCTGAAGTTCATTTTATATAATTTTGGCCCAGATCACTATGAGGAGAGTCCTCTTGTTTTTTTAATAAATTTGCATTGAATAATAACATACACATAAAAAAGTGCACAAATCATCAATGTTCACAAAATGACTACATCTGATTCATCATCTTTCAGATGAAAGACGAGAACATTGTGGTATCCCAGAAGATCTGCCACTTCCAGTAATTCTCCCTCCCTTTTTATGGGAAGACTTGTTATTTTCCAATTAATGACACAAAGTGTCACTCCCTAATCTTTGTAATTTGTTATTTCTACTTATTAGCATTCCTAAATGGTGTGACAATGACAGTATTTTTTAAATTAAAAATGAATGTACTATTTTTATGATTCATGAGGCTTTCCGTAGTCAAAATGTTTTAACCAACAGAAAAAAAAAAAGAGTTTGAAAATACCTGCCATCCAGATTAGTGGCTTGTACAGCTGCAAATACTTTGGTTTTCAAAGGTAATCCGATACTTGGGATAATTAACTGCTGACTGTAGGTTGAATCCTAATGATGAAAAAAATGAGCAATTAATCTGTCATTGTCCCACTTAAAACAATAATGTCATATAAAAAAGGGAGCAAATCAACATAAATATACAGAATCAACCCCAAAGAGGATCTAGTTAATCCTTTAGTTTCTCAGCAGAACTGTTCTTAAACTATATCCAGTAACAAATTCATTTCCATGCATAAATCTTTTTGTTTCCATGGCTTATCATATATTATTGTTAATGTTCTGTATATTTAAATTGCATTCAATGGTTAATAGTCAGTAGTTAATACTTAACTTGTTTAATAATCAATTGTCAATAGAGTTTATTTAAATTAATACTTCATTTACTTAAATTACTTAGTGGCTAATACTCAGTTTCTTTAAGTTACATCTACTTCAGTTTAAGCCCTTTGCCATTGGAGTTATAGGTCTTTATGCTCTTGATAATCTCTCATTTGCCCAAAATCACTTATCTGGCAATTTGAAAGTACCAAAATGTATTTGAAAACCAAAAAAGAGACCAACATGTCCTCTAAGTTGCCAAAATGCATGCCATGGAGTTCCTTCACCGAATTCCTTGGCAGTTACTTATAGAAGGGTGTCTCAGGGCTTCACTTCCACCTTTTTACCCTTATTTTACAACAATTCTCAAGAGCTTATTTGTATCACTGCCCAACTTACAATATTAAATCAATATGTTAGAAATTGAGAGCTGAAAGCTTTAATTTGATAATGAAGAAAAAACAGAAAAAAATTGTAGGGAAAAAAAAAGAAGAAAAGAAAAGAACTTCTAAAAATGTAAGCTGTCAAATCATTTAGCATGCAAGCAAACTGTTTCCCCCAAATTTAGTAACCCTGAAGACAGTGCTATTTTGCAGCAAAGGAAAAATATTAATGTTCATTATGAAATTTCAAAGACATCAAGCAAAGGCAAAATACACAGCATATTCTGTTTAAGAAGGCCGGAAAGAAAGCAACAGATTTTGAATTTTTGAAATTATAAATTTTTAAAATTATGGTTTGGACACTTTACTTTTGAAACAGTTGCACTTGTATGGAACATTTCATTCCCAAATAAAGTCAGATAAATGAGGGATTATATGCTGTACTTATTTTCTCTATTTCTGTGATATATGATAATAGCTCCTTCAACATTTCTAATAGGTAGTATTTTTATTTATCTTTCTGGCTCCCTTTGCAAACTTCTCCAAGTATTCCACTTCATTAAATATACAGATCTTATACTTGCATCAGCAGGGTCCAGAAGAATGTTTACTTTTTTACAAGTATCATACTGCTAAGTCATTTGCAAATGATGTGACTCAGCTGTGGTTTAATCATGAATTATCACATTTTTCCTCCTAAAATTGCTTCTAAAGGTTTTTTTTTTTACTTTGTTTTGTATATTTGCTTTTTTATTCTTGTTAGGACAATATTGTCTGTAAAGTCAATTATATTTATTTTAGATTTTTTTCTTCAACTTTTAAAAAATGTTCATAATTACTGTAGTACTATCTCAGATTTACTCTTTCTGTATTTCCTCAGAAGAGACTAGTATTTAGGTACAATTCAAATTCACAAAGTCATCTTCATTTCCATTTCCACAGAGGAGAACACCAATACATTTATATTACATAAAAATAAGGCCACAGTCCAACTTAAAATAATCCACATTTGGAAATCTCATAGTCAATAAAAGTCATCCTTTTTTATAAATATAATTTTCCTAAGTATACTTACTGCACTTCCAGAATACATAAATATAAACAATTGCATGAATGCAAACTAGGTACAACTTTTCCTTTCCAAAGAATGAGAGTTGTAGGTATATAACTTTTCATCATTCCTATGGGCTAAAAGTCAAAAACTCTGCATGTGAAATAGGAAGATACAGCCAGTGATGGTTATAAAATAATACTCATTTTGAAATGTTGCAATGAAATTACATATGGACAACTAAATGTTAGTGTTCCAAACAAATAATAAGTATGATTTTGGATCAGTTAGTGAAAGGAAACCAATTTTTTTTTCTAGTCTAAATTACTAGTTTTTTTTCCTTGTTATTACAATACAATTGACTGTATTCCCTAGGCTATACTTTCCACCTTTGTGACTTATTTACTTTAAAACTGGAAGCTTGCATAAACTACTAGTTTGGTAATATCCTGTATCATGGCAAAATATTACATCCATGCCATGTTAAAAAAGTAGTTGGGGGCAGTGAGGCTCTTCTATATGATACAGTAATGATGGATCCAAGTTATCAACATTCATCAAAATCCACAAAATATACATGAAGAGTGAAACCAAATATAAACTATGGACTTCAGTTAATATATATATGGGTTCATCAACTGTAACAAATATACCCCAAAATTCAAGGTGTAAGTAATAGAGGAAATTGTGTACAGGCACAGGAGTTCTGTGGGAATCTCTGTATTTTCAGATCAGTTTCTCTGTAAACCTAAAACTGCTCTAAAAGTTTGTCTATTAATTAAAAAAACATTTTGTGGAGAAATGGTTAAATTTCATTAAATAATTGTTTAGTAAATAACTTCTAAAATTCAATTTAGTTTTTTAATTCAACCATTAATGACACCTTTATTGCAAACTGGTTAAAAATGAGATGTGTTTATTCTATTTTCTGAATTATATTTTTTAAAATATTTTATTTATTTGAGAGAGAGAGATAGCAAGAGAGAGCACGAGTAGGGGGGGGAAGGAGGGATGGGGAGAGGGAGAAGCAGACTCCCCTGCTGAGCAGGGAGCCCAATGCTGGGCTGGATCCCAGGACCGCAGGATCATGACCTGAGCCGAAGGCAGATGCTTAAACAACTGAGCCACTCAGGCATCCCCTGAATTATATTTTTAGAACCTGTTCCCATCAGAGCTCTCAGGATGTTGAGTCTTATCAAATAAAAAGCATGACACATCAAAAAAAAATGAGAAGTGTTTTGACATTACCTATTTTATTTATAGTCTGATATCAAACAATTGGTTAACCTTTTTACCACAGAATTAAAATCTTAAGGTTATCACCAAATTACAGGCTTTTATTTAGCATTAAGATTCTAGCAAGTTTTGAGGGATTATGTCTAGTTAGCAACAGGAGAATACTATTTCTAATGATAAAGGAAAGACCCTCATAGCAAAGCTCTCCCCAAATCCACACATCTAAATTTCTATTTTCTGCTTTTCCAGTAAGAGAATAGTTTTATTTCACAAAAAATAATGGTGTCATTAAATGCCATGTGGGTATATTTTTTTACTTTTTTAGGATCAGGAAGTTTCATCTTTGTTTCATTCAAATATAACAAATAATACTGAATCCAAACCAGTCACCTCAATTCTACCCCAGGGAGCTTACACATATAAATCAACAGATAGGAATTTTCCAATGTAAAAATATTGCTCAAAACAATAATAAATATCTGGCCATATTGGGAATGAATATTGGCACATATTTGCCGAGCATTGTGGAATCGAGTAACTTGGCAGTTTCTTCTTGCAGAGGAAAGTCTGGAAATCACAGAAAGGCAATCTTCATTCCAACAGATTTTAATTTGTTATTTAAAACTCAGTGGTGTCAGACTACAAACTTATAAACATGATTTTTTTAAATGCCTTTGGAAAATGTCCTACTACAATATTTATAGCTCATTATATTCAAAGTATAAAGCACTGACTTTTAAATCAGTTGCATGAATTATAACTCAGTGCCATGATGACATGAATAATAATGTAAAAATCAGATTCATAATTTACAAAAATGTTGGTTGATAGATTGAAAAATTGATATTTAAATCAGGCATTTAAAATGTATGAATAAAAACTTTTAATCAACATGAAAATATCATTTGGGGGATTAATGTTAGAGTTATAAATAGAAATCCATGTATTTTTCACGTCTTGCTGCCACTGTCGATATTTACATGACAAGAGTTTAGACAATACTATGTAGTCAACCCAAATTATTTCAAATGTGACATAATTGTCATCAGCCAAAACCCATATTGAAAATATTAACACATTCATCACCAAGAAAAGTATCATTTGGACTTTTCCTATCTTTTTATCACAAAAATATTACTTCCAAAATCTTGACCCTGACTATGGCTACACGCACATGCACACAAATAAATATATACATATAAATGTAGATAGACACTTGGAGTAACTATGTAGAATCACATTTACAAAATAAAATCGAAGTCATTTATCAACTTTTAGGAAGTAATGGAGTTTTTAGTATACCTTTATCACTAAGATGTATAAAAATGCTGGTAAAGATGGGTAAATGTTACCAAAGTATAACAGGGTTAATGTGGCTTTTGGTGGATTTTGATATAAAATCCATCCGCATAAATGGCTCCTCAGAACAGTGAGAGGGAACATAACATCCTTCACCCATCAACTTACATTATAAAGGAGCAGGTTCAAAGTGCTGACAAATGTACCATTGTTCTCTCTCACAGAAATAGCAGCTGAGGACCTAAAATAGATTTAGAGAAAGGAAAGCATTGATGAGATTTTAAATTAAAAGTTTCAGTTATACATTAATGTTGGATTTAAGGCACTAAAACTCTTGAGTAAGCTTGATATACTTTTAACTAGGCCTGGAGTAGGCACACTCTTTAAATCACTGAACAGATAAATAATCAAAAAGCAAGAGAGACCAAATAAAGACAGACTGTTCTTTATGATCTTTTTATTTACAAAGGCATCTTTGCATTTTGCACTGCATATATGGGACTGTTTAAAGAAAAATGTCATTCCAGTATAATTTGAATCTGATATAAGTACATTTTCATCAATCCCATGAGAAGTTTCATGAGATCAGGGATTTTGTTCTACTTTGTTCACTGCTAGAACATTGCATGGCACATGGTAGAAGTATAATAAGTATCTGTTGAATAAATGAATGACTTTCCATGTACACTGCAGCCTAGGAATGTGTTTACTGGGGGAGAGAGGGGCAGCAGAGTAAGTCTGTGACACCCTAATGACTCACTTCCCTCTAGCCCTGGATCGTTTTGACTCAAAACCTTTCTTTTCTTGTCTTCCAAGTCTTGCTTTTTACCAAGGTATTTATCATCACTGTGCCATTAAAATCAGCTGTAATCATTTTTTTTAACTGAAACAGAATGTGGCCTCCACGTTCCCTCATGACTGAGATTAAACAATCACTATACCTTTGCGATAGCAAACCCTAGATCTGAGGAGAGAAAGTTTTCACTCAATTATCCATTTTGTCAAAACTATTTGACAAATCCAGAAGACTATGTTATAAGGTGAACATAACCCTGTCTTGGAGTATGTGCTTTAGGAAAAATGAATGAATGCATGACTATAAGCAAAAGGCTATGACCTCAGTCCATATCTGAAGCTCTTTGGCTCTGAGTGATGTCACCTCTCTTTGGGAACCATCGGCACTTGTGCAGTTGACACCCCAGAAGAGGCATGTGGTCCCCAGGTTCTGAGGCAGTAGAGTCCAAGAGTGAGAGCTTATGGCAGAGACTGAAGCCAAGCAAGACTCGACATGCAGTAACTAGTCTATGTACTGGAAACAGGACACTCCTGGACCGCATCAGCACCCAGAATTCTTAGCTTCTTGGGCAATTCTAAAGGGCATGAGGAGAACCCCTAGCTAGACATCTGACCAGTTTGAGCCAGTTTTAATTTGGGGGGAAATACATATGTGTGTGTATATATATATATATATACACCATATATATATCTGATCTGTTGATATGGGTCATAACAATGTCAGATCGATCGATCGCTCGATCGATAAAGACAAGACTTAATATGGTTCCCATTACTTTGAGTTTGGCTATTCTCAACAAATCCTGCTATTTTCATAAGTCCCTTGAGGATAAAAAAATGACTCAAACATGAAGACAGAATGTGAAAGCAAGGATAGAATGTGAACTTACGAGGCAAGCTGAGTATTATTAACCAGGTATTCCAGTGGGTAACTACAACTAAATTTGTAAAGAAGCCCAGGTAGATAGCTGATGATTGTTGGTGGGTCTGGAGTATCAATGTATCCTGAAATATTTCCTATTTGTACTGAAGTTGCATTTCCATAAGCACTGACTCCAGAAATTGTGGATACCTATTAAAACAGTAGATCAAGTTCAATGATTAAATAGATATATGTAAATCTAGGCATTTCATATGCAAAATAAAACATTAGACCAGATCATTCCTAGGGTCTGTTTCAACTACAACATGCCATGGTTTTGAGATTATATACACATACTGCTATTTATAAGTGATTACATATGTCTTTTAACTAAAGGAAACTTCATATTCACCAAAGACACTTTATTCATAATTCATAAATAAGAAAGGAGAGGGATTACATGTTCAGAGGGCTACAAAAAGTAATTCAAAAATATTCACGAGTAAGGTCCAAATTCTGTGGCCTGGCTTAAAAGATCCCTGTTAAACTGATCTTGTTTTCCACTTTGGCTTGGTATCTCCAGACTCATACTCTTGCCTAATAATACCCCAACCATTGGGACACCTGGGCGGCTCAGTAGGTTAAGTGTCGGTCTGCCTTTGGCTCAGGTCATGATCCCAGGGTCCTGGGATCGAGTGCCCCATCGGGCTCCTTGCTCAGCAGGGAGCTTGCTTCTCCCTCTGCCTGCCATTCCTTCTGCTTGTGCGCTCCCTGTCTCTCTATCTCTGACAAATAAATAAATAAAATCCTTAAAAAATAAGAAGAAGAAATGATGCCCCAGCCATAAGGCCCTTGTGGCTTCGCACATGCTCCCTCTGCCTCCTTCCTCCCCCACTTCACCATGACATATCCTGCTTCTCCCCTGGATCTCCTGTTCCCCAGGAAAGCTCCTGACTGCCCTATAGGCAGTGCTCATCTCCATCACAGGCGGAGGAACGGTGCATGAGCAGTCTCCTGAACTGTCAGTCCCCTTCACCGTAATCAGAGCCTCTTGTGGGTAGGGAGTCCTCTTAGTCTTATTTGCCTTTGCATGGTCTGCATCACACAGTGACACCAGCATCTTGGGACCCCTGAGATAAATTCTGAACAAATGAATTAAGGTCACAAATTTTCTGAGGGTCAATCTGAGGGCTTTCCTCTGTGATACTTACATGGAGACCCTCATCTCTTTCCAGGGCAATAGTTCAGAGAGCAATAGTTCATAGATGGGCTTCAGGGGGATCATGAACTCCCAGAAGTTATATTAAAATATTGTCCATATGTGTATTTTCATGGGACTGATTAGCTTTCATTGGATTCTTCAATCCCACTAAAATTTAAGAACCACCATTTTAGGAATAATCAATAATGTTCTTGACTTTCATAACACCATAGAGGAATACAGCTTCGTCCATTATGTCAAAGACAGTATAACACTCAATAAATACTTTCAGCAGGTATTATGGAAATCTGTAATACTTACTTTTCAACAATAGAATAAACTTTATGCGTGAACCTAGAAGTACATGGGCAAAGCTGAGGCAATTATCAAGCTAATTCATGAACAGAGCCAGAATCATTACAAATGAAAACATTTTTTTTATTCTAATCCAGTGATGTCACAGTCTACTTAATTTTTCCTATGTAAGATTATCCTTGGAGAAGACTCCAAAGTTGGTGACATCTATGGCAAAAATGAAAAAATAAGCAAATCCCCTCCTCTCACACTTCCCTGACTGGCTAACTAAACATACCAAACTCTGTGAAAACAAAACAAACACAACACACAGGTATATAGCAATTTTTATGCCCAAGTTATTCGGCTTTAAAAAAAGTAAATAGCACATGCGCGTGCGAACATGCACACACACACACACAGATGCTTTGCCTGGCATTTCTCCTGAACTATTTTCTTGGCAGCAGGGCAAGACTTAAATCCGGAGAAGAAAGCACCCTGAAGGAGAGACCCCAGGGTAAGGTGGGAGGAGGGAAACCTTGGCTCTCCATATGGGCTCCTCCCTCCACAAGGAAACACAGACATGTAATAATCAGCCTGCATCACTCTCCCTCAGGCCCACCTCATAACCTCTCTGTGCACAACTCAGAGAGATGAATAAATGTTTTTAATAAAAAGAGTCAACAATACTCACACTGCAGGCTTGGAAACGGTCATGGGCACAATATTCTAACTGCCCTCCGGGGAAAAGATAAAGAAGGAGATCAAAGAAATCTCTCTTTCCTGTCTCCCATCTCCCATCAAGTCTTAGAAACCCTGCCCTTAGAGAAATTAAGCCTTCCCCTTTAATCCCAAACAATAATTTATGAAGAGAAAAAGCCAGTTTCTCCTCATCCACTGGGCTAAGTGGTCATGTTCACTGTATCTCCTTTTTGTCTGTGCTAGGATTTACCAATAAGATTATATTTAAACAAGCAAAATAAAAAAAACAGTACTCAATGAATTTCAGTGTAACACCCCTCAAATCATAATATTTATACTTCAATTAATTTTAATTCCTGGGAGAATCAATTCCTTATTCAGTTTCTTCTCTTTTTCTTTCTT
Organism: Mirounga angustirostris; assembly: GCF_029215605.1. Classification (NCBI taxonomy): domain Eukaryota; kingdom Metazoa; phylum Chordata; class Mammalia; order Carnivora; family Phocidae; genus Mirounga; species Mirounga angustirostris. The sequence continues at coordinate 49,040,292 of NW_026991709.1, read as the reverse complement.
TCTTTTTCTTTCTTTCTTTCTTCTTTCTTTCTTTCTTTCTTTCTTTCTCTTTCTTTCTTTCTTTCTTTCTTTCTTCTTTCTTTCTTTCTTTCTTTCTTCTTTCTTTCTTCTTATTTTTTTGGTGTTCAATGCAAGTATAAATAAATGAATAGCATAGACTAGTTGTTCTCATTCAGGGTGGAAATATTTGAAGCAGTATTTTGATTTTCACAATGACTAGAGAGATTTCCTTCTTTGAACAATATACTGGGATTTCATGAATAAGATTGGATATGAAAAACATTTGGAAATTCAAAAGACAGTCCCACACAGTGAAGAATATCACACTGAAAATGCTGACAGCTCTCTCCCACAAAACACTGCTGTGGGTCATTCCATGGTAAACATGGACCTAGAAGATGCTGAGTTTCCCAGTCTATATTTCATCTTTCTTTCTGAATGAGGTCACTAAGAAGCAAGGGGCCAAGGGATTCATTGCCAAACTCACCAGAACAAACAAATTTTGTATGATAAGATAGTTCCATAAAAAGCATAAGAAGCATAGCTAATGATAAACTGTAGGGAAATGTTCATCAATGTCACTCCCACAAATAATGTTGTTTAGAATAGCACAGCTGATCTCACTCAGTCCCCTCAACTTTCAGCTACAATAAGCAGAACCATTACTGGGAAATAAAATCGTATGTCTGAAGCCTCAAACAGGCAAAGAAAATGATTTGCTCGGTTTTATTGGAATTTTTTCTTGAAAGATTGGGCTTCTGATTATTTCATGAAATGGGGAGACTTTTTGTCGTGACCCCAAACCTAGCACACAATTTCACACTTATCTTACCACTAAGTTGTTTCCACAGCCCTCCAAGGTGCTGAGATTGATGATGAAAATGACCACTGCGGGAAAGGTGTTGTTATTGATGAACCCCCTGCAGTGGGAGTCCCCATGCCTTCCATTCAGCGCCAGATCAGTTTCAGAATAACCGGAAAAAAGTACGGTGCAAAAATTAATCTTCATTGTAATGGTCTGCACCCCACAGTAGACATTGATGTCTCTTTCAGCTGAAATTTAAAAAAAAAAAAAAAAAAATATATATATATATATATATATATATATATATATATATATATATATAAACATTAGTCACAAAAGCACAATACAGGGTACAAGAATAACTCTAACATCCCCTATGATATTTACTCAACCCTTCAGTCTGTTTAACTGATACCTATAGTTGAATATATCATAATTCAATGTGAAAGTTGTTAAGAAAAGTAGCCAGGAAAAATAGTCTTAGATTTAGTTACTTAGGAGTTAGAAAATATCTGTTTCTTTGTGTCTGGTATACAGAGGATGTGCATTAAATATCAGTTGAGTATTACCGAATGATTAGAGAATCAAGTGGAAAAAATCAGGTTACAGAGAAAATTCAGAGCTGGAGTAACTGAATTATTCAGATAGCCTGTCCAGAGTAGTGACACTCACTACAAATGATGCATCTTCCCAAGTATAAGAAACAGTTAAAATCCATTGTAAGCCATACTAGCTGAGCATTTTGGTGTTTTGTAACACATCTTATCTAGGATGGAGGAACAAAAGCTGTCCGTCAGAATTCCATTTTATTTTGCTTATATTAAATTACTTTAGAGAGAAAGGAATGAAAACAAATGTGTTGATACTACAAAAAAAAGTGCATAGCCTGCTCTAAGAAAATTATGCCAATGTCTATGCCAAAATAAAGGAATGAACTAGACATGGAAATTTAAAACACAATTTTCACAACTTCCATATCTATTCCATGAGTTATCATTCTAGGTCTATAGAGGTGAGAGCATGCACACACACAAGCTTTTCATATCTCTATTTAGTTATTTTTCTACATATAATGAAGAAAATATATGTAGCAAATGGAGAGGTTGATCAGGAGGCAATTTCCCAGTAGCAGCAGCTTTCACTTTTATTGTTTTTGGTAACTGTTATAAGTTGAGTCATGTCCTTCCTCATCATAAAAAAGATACACTGAAGTCCTAACCCCCAGTCTGTCAGAACATGACCTTATTTGGAAATAGGGTCACTGTAGATGTAATTAGTTTAGATGAGGTCACACTGGAATAGGGTGGACCTCTAATCCAAAATGACTTGTGTCCTTATAAAAGGAATGCCATATGAAGAGACAGACACAGGGAGGATGCCATGTGAAGACACAGAATTGGAGCAATGCATCTATAAGCCAAAGAATGCCAAAGATTGCTGGCAAACCACCAGAAGCTAGGAAGAGCCAAGGAAGGACAGAGGGAACATGGATTTGCTGAAAGCTGGATTTTCAACTTCTAGCCTCTAGAACTCTGAGACAATAAATTTCTGTTGTTTTAAATACCCTTTTTGTGGCATTTTGTTACGGCAGCCTTACGAAATAATACAGTAACCTTACCACTTTCTAACATTCCATTTTACCACTTAAAGAATCAAAAACAAGCATCAGGTTTTCAAAATGTGGACACAAAACAAAAACTGACTAAGCTATTTAGAGAAATACCACTTGTTCAAAAAAAGGAAAAAGAAGCAAACTAAAAGATATTTTTAGTAAATGAGATGATGTTCACCTAATACATAAATGTCATTCAAGATTTGTTGGCATAGTATTATTGACTTAAATACCTCAAATCTAATCTAAGGGTAAAAGTGTTCAACAGCATTTTGTTTTGAAGTATTCATTCTCCGTACTAGTTTTTGCTGGCAAAGTGAGTCATATTTTGAGAATGTGAATAGGTAAAAATGAAAATTTCTGTTTGGTTATGATTTTAAACTCATTACAGAAAGAAAGAAAATCTTTGGAAAATCTTTTTCATGGTCAAAAGGCAAATATTAGGCTAGTTATTATAGAAAACTCCAAGCAATATTCCCTTTATAGGTAAAATTCATTATGAAGCACACAGGAAATAATAAATACTACTTAAAATTGGGAGAATATCTTTATTAGCTTTCAGAAACATTAGCTGTTTAAATGCAACCATAACTTTTAATGATGCTCTTTACTAAAATACTAGAGTTCATTTTAATAAATGTTTGAGTCTCTACAAACTCCAAATGAGATCTTGTATCTATCGATTGTTCTCCATCCACATGCTATTCCTTGGCTAATGCCACCATTATCTCTTACCCTAGAATATTATGTTAGCTTCCTAACTGATTCCTTTATTTCCACTCTTAACCCTCTCTAGTTAGTATAGCTATTAATACATGAATCCAATCATGTCACCTCTGCTCAGGTCTTCAACAGCTATTCATTTCACTCGTGCCAAAATTCCAAATCTTGAGCCAGGTCCTCAAGACTCTCCATGATCTGCCATCTTCTTACCTCTGCACTCACATCTCTCTACCATACCCCTTGTTCCCTCCCTTTGTTTCACTGAACTTTCTTCAGTTCTTTGAAAGCATCACACTGAGTGATAAAAACCTGAATAGTTGTTACCTCCAGGGGTGGAATCGTGTGGAATTGTCTGAAATGGGGGAAACAAGGAAAATTTGTAGGGCGATAAAAATGTTCTTTATCTTGATCTGAGTTACTATTGAGTTACACGACTGCATACACATGTCAAAATTGCAAGCTGCACCCTTAAAATTGTACAAATATATAAAATTATTTTATATAAATTATTCCTCAACAAAATGCTGTGAGCATTTTAAAAAGCCTAATACAGATTTGGTACAAGGCCTTTAATCAGTGCTCTTTTCTCTGTTTAGGATGCTCTTCCCACCCCCAGTCTTTGTCTGGATAACTCCTATTCATTCTTCAGGTCTCAAATTTCTTGTCCTTTCCTCAAAGACTTTCCTGATCTCAAATCTAAATTATGCCACTCCATTATGCTGTCATATTGCCTTAGGATCATATATGTATTTGTCTATTTGTCTTCTCTATAAACTGAAAGTCCCAGAAAGCAGGAAGCTATAATAGTCATTGATGTGAATATTTAATTCATTAATTAATTGCATGAAGTATTGGAACAATAGACCGTACTGAGGATTTACAAAGTAGTGATACTTGTTCTCAAGTATATCACTTAGTCTATAAGAGGAGATAGATGTGGCCCAATTTGACAGAATTATTGGGCAGAGAGCTATGGGGTGGTACAGAAAATGAACCTTACCCAGACCAGCTGGTTAGGAACAGTCTCCTAGAGAAGATGCCCCTGACCTGAGTTTTGAAGCATCAGTAGAGTTAGCGATTTAAAGGAGTGGAAATTTTATAACACAAAGGGGAGCGTGAATAACGACACGAGTGTGAAATATGATCAGGCTTGGTTGAGAGCTGGACAGTTCTGTTTTCATTAGAATTTAAAATACAGGGACACCTGGGTGGCTCAGTCGTTAAGCGTCTGCCTTCAGCTCAGGTCATGGTCCTGGGGTCCTGGGATCGAGCCCCGCATCGGGCTCCCTGCTCAGCGGGAAGCCTGCTTCTCCCTCTCCCGCTCCCCCTGCTTGTGTTCCCTCTCTCGCTGTGTCTCTCTCTCTCAAATAAATGAATAAAATCTTTAAAAAAAAGAATTTAAAATACACAGAAGGAAATGGCAGACAAGGAGGCCAAGCGGCAAACACACTGGCAAAATCACAGGAAACTTTTTCATGCAAAATGGTCTCTGTACCTCAATGTCAGTTCAAATTCTTAGCTACCAGTGACTTTACTAAGAACTCTCATTCTGTCCACTGGAATAGAGAATTAGTATCACTGCATTACTTGGAATATCACAAATGTATTGAAGTGAATACATATCATTAAATATGTTATAAAGGAGAAATATCATTCCCCTTAATTTAAACCAACTAAAGACTTCAGCTTATTCACCTTTGTTTGAGAGGAATTAGTGGATACTTAAAATAGCTTAATAAATGGCAAAGATTACTTTGTCCAGATGTAGAGTTCTCTTCAGTTTTCTACGTTTAACTGAAGACTTGTAACTCCTGAAATGGAACTGAATTTGCTACAAGCTGATCCCACTAGGAGATATGATAACAAGCTAAAGGCTTTTTGCAGTGGAAGAAAAGAGATCTGTTCAAATCCATCCTAACCCAGTTTTCTAAAGACTTTTCACCATCTCTTCTGAGAAACACATTTTTTCCTGGTTGTAGATACTAAAGACATCCATCCAGCACAACTTTTCCATTTGTGAGGCTTTGAGGTGGGAGAAAAGATACTTTAAGTTTCCAAAGGACAATTTCTGCCAAAAGAGGAGAAATTTTTTTTTTCTGAATTAGTGAATAACAGCTGCTCTCAACAACTAAATTTGTTCAGCCTTTTTATTGTCCAATCTCTGGCCTGAATTGTTATATGCTTTTGAACAACACTTGAGTATTAAACAACTCAATGAGTACAAGATAAAAACAAGATCAAGGAATAAATACCTTTAGATTTTTGACTTCTAGTGTTTTGTGTTTAAAGATAGTAAGCATGTTTATAATGACAGGCCAGCTTACAGAGTTTATGTGAAATTATACTGCCAAATAGCTATTTTGCCCCTGATATTTTAAAGATTTATTTATTTATTTGAGAGAGAGAGAGGTGGGGAGGGGCCCAGAGAGAGGGGGAGAGAGTCCCAAGCAGACTCCACTCTGGGGACAGAGTCCAACTCAGGGCTCAATCCCACGACCCCAAGATCACAACTGCAAACAAAACAATGAGTTGGACACCCAACCAACTTCACCACCGAGGTGCCCCCCCCCGATATTTTAACCAAGCTAAGCTTGGTTGAAGTTAAGCTTCTTTAGTTTTACCTGAATTTGATTTATAGCATTAAATCAAATTCAGGTAAAAATAAAGAAATGCTCTGCACTTCTCTCTCCTATCAATTAGGCCATGAATTTGTCTCACCTTTTCTTAAATTATGCAAATTTTAAATATCCTGTCACACTATCAACCATCTATCTCACCACATAGAAAAAAAAAGTGTCCAGATTTGGAGTTCATAGAGTATTGTTACCATATAAATGGGAATAAAGAAGGGATGAATCCAATTCTATATATATGAATAAAAGTCTCATTCTACTTCTTCATTCCCAATAAAGTTCCTTCCTAGAACACCTAACTACACTTTTCCCTTTAGACACAATTACTGACAAAATATTTGCAGCCTATCATTCATATATCTAACAAGCATATCTTTGTCCTTTTTCTCAACAATTGCACACTCAACTAGCTTAAATCCAATGGCATCCAGATAAGACTAAAGATCCCCAGCTTTTGAAAGACTGAATGATCTTCATCTCATCTCAATACTGTTAAGTTTGAGATCCCATTTACTTTCACTAACATCAGAATATTTATTTTAACATTCTCTAATTATTACCTGGAATAATAAGAACACAGAGCAATACATTATTCAAATAATTTGCATACACATATTCTGTGGTAGAAACGTGGCAACACCTCTAAAAATATTGGCCTGTAGGCTGATACTCAGCCCCGAAGAGCAGGGACTCAAAATATTCTTTCACTACTGATCTGAAAATGTAAAAACCTCCACATGTAAATCGGCAACTCTGGGGTCAGTGCATTTAAAAAAAATAAATAAATAATAAAAATTAAAAAAGGCAAGGTGCACAGGGTTTAAAACAAAATCAGTGGGGTGCCTGGGTGGCTCAGTCGGTTAAGCATTTTCCTCCGGCTCGGGTCATGATCCCAGGGTCCTGGGATCAAGCCCCATGTCAGACCCCCTGCTCGGTGAGGAGTCTGTTTCTCCCTCTTCTCCCCCCCCCCTTGCTCTCTCTCTCTCTCTCTCTCTCTGTCTGAAATAAATAAATAAAAGTCTTTAAAACAAAATCAGTGCCATCAGTTTTATACAAGCTAGAGGCTATTGTTCCTATTTATTTTCAAGATCTAAACTATATGCTACTTCATGTCAACAAAGTATTTTTTAAAACTACTTATTGTATCCATATTAAGTGTCAGTCTCTTTGCTATACTCTGAAGATAAAGGCATTAGTAACACTCCTTTACTTCAAGATGTTCATGTTTGATTAGAGGAGATGGAAAAATTAGACAATTATAAAGCAGCCTGATAAAGACATGATAGAGGCTTATATACATGTTGTATACAATCATGCCTCTGTAAAGGAGAGGTGTTTGGAAGGGATTGTTGAGAAGAAGTGAAATCGTTCCAGGACACCTGGCTGCTCAGTCAGAGGAGTGTGCGACTCTTGATCTTGGGGTCATGAGTTTGAGCGCCATGTTGGGTGTGGAGATTACATCCATCCATACACACATAGAAATGAAACCATTCTAATGGGTTAAACTTATAAGAAATTGATTAGATGATGGCATGAAGAGAGAGAGATGTCAAACTGATAGATTTCTAGCTTTAGTGGGTGACTAGGTCATTCCCTGAGATAAGGAACATAGGAAAGAAAAAGAGGAGAAATGTACAACAGGTGGTCAGAAATAGAGTACAGAAAAGAGAAAAATATATAAATTTGAGAATCACCAAACATTCAATGTATCACTAATAAACAATTATAATAGATGAAATTTTACCTATGATAGCATTTAGGTAAGAAGAGAAATGAACTGAGAACAGAAAAATAATATCTAAGTTGTCCATTAATGAGGCTTTCCCTCATTTCCCAGTGGAAGGTAATCATTCTCTTGTGCTCTATCTTGCATCCCTTTAATTGTGAGGCTACTGAACTGCTTACATTATATCTGGGAGTAGATATTTGCTTTCAGAGTAGATTATGATCCCACTGAAAGCTCTGGATTTCACTAGGTACCTAACAAATATGCAGCAAATGTCTATTAAAACATGCTTAATTCAATTCCTTCACAAATAGCATACATGGTTTCTAACATTTAATAATAAATTCTAAGATTCACAAGGAAAATATGTGTGTAATTAATAGAGTGTCATCTTGACTGTTCATCCAGAACTCATATTTCCTATCTGTACTCTGCCAAGTGTCTGAGATGATTCCTGCTTTTAGAGTTTTAGTCAGACATCAATATCTTTAATGTCACATATTTTCTGACTTCCAATTGAGAAAATTCAACCCATCAAATAATATGAAATTAATAGATTTTTTTCTATTTTTGTTTAGGTTTTTAACCTTTTAAAATGCATTAGTCTTGGTAACTAATTATCTCGCCTCCTTGCTAATAATGATTTTTTTAAATTATTTTCCCTTATCAGTGATAGATTTGCTGATTCCTATTGTCATCAATAGTGAGCAAGTGCATGACAGCCACCTGGGGCTGACATAAACAGTGTAGTTATGTAACAACACAAAGTTAGCAAGACATCATGAGTACCATGCTCAAACCAGCACTTCTTTTGCTTTACTGTGCATATGTATTACCAGAGAATCTTATTAAAATGCAGATTCTGATTCAGGAGATCTTGGTGGGGGGTGGGCTGATTTGTGTGTTTCTCACAAGCCCCCAGGTGATGCCAATGTTGCAAGTTTCTTAGTCAGTTGAACTGCTTAGTCACACCTATATACTTGGGACAGAATCTAAACCTTAGGGTGGATTCTATCTATAGGATTAAGCACTCCCACCAAATGCCTATTTGTATGATGTACATGCTGACAAGAAGAAGTTTGGATGAAAAAGGATGAGAGAAAAAGGAGGGGGGGGGGAGGGAGGGGGAGAGAGGAGGAGGAATCATGAAGGAGATGAATCCTGACTCCTTTCCTTGTCTGAGGAACTAACTGGTTTTGAATCTTAGTGAAAGAGGGCTCATAAAAAGCTTTGTGAACCTGAGTCCAAAAAAATCTATCTTGGTGCTCAGGTGGCCGTATATGAAACAAAGCTGGGAATAGGATCAGTCTTTTCCTTCCCCCACCTCTCCCCAGTGCATAAACCATGTCAGTTTAATAAATGGAGGAGCACTTCAAATGACAAGTATTCTCTGGGCACTATCCCCAAACCAAAGGAGACATGGGGTGGGGGTAGGTATCTGTTGTGAGCAGATGGAGGCTCTGTGCGGGTCGGTTGCTGGGGCAGGTAATCCTGTGAATATGACTCCACCTCTATTCATGGGCTGGATTATATACCCTTCAAAGTAGCATTGAGTTGAAACTGATAGTGTGAACCAAAACTTATTAAATATAATAGGAGGAGCCTTTACTATGCTGAAGAGTCTGCTTTGTAGTGCCATAGAAATCTCACCTGGAAAGAATTTACCTCCTGAACTCCAGTAGACATTTCAAAACTAATTTATGCAATTTTAGCAGATTATGAGTAACTTGTATATCATTTCCATTTCTATCTCTGTAAAATGAGGGTAGAAATATTTGGCACTATATAAACTTAGAATTGCTTAGAGAACAGATGCTATGTTCATTGTTTCAATTCATTTTTTTAAGTTGATTTTCCTCTCAACAAGATTTTATACAATACTGAGATTTTGGTGCTAAATAAGCAAGAAGTCATTGATATTGGGTATCGATATTTCATCCACACAAAACACCAGCAGCTGATGGAGAATTTAAGGTGGATTAGGAATTCAAGTTTCCCTCCTACATCGAACAGGTTTCTAGCCACCTTGGTTTTTCACATCTGTTTCTCATTAGCAAATACAAGCTGTTGTTTCTAGTGCTGCAGGAAATTCATATGCAGTCTGAGGCAAATTTTGCAGACTTACATTCACACTAGCTGCTCTACATTCCTTGGAACCAGAAGAGATTGGTCATCTCTTTCAGGCAGGAAAAAAGCATATGGATTTTACTTATACAAGCAAAGGAAGTGAAAAATTCATGCAATAAAGAACTTCTTTATTGAAATAAAGAAGGGTATGGACTCTGAATTATTAAGTCACTGAACCTGCTGACTAATTGCTCTTCCTGCCACTGCATTTTGTCACTTAGATTAATCAGGAAGCGATCACTACCTGGATGAGTTCTTCTGCTTCATCTGGTCTAGCAATGGTGGTCCAGGTGCAAAGCGGAAGGCAGGCATCCTCTGGACAACTTGGAGACCAAAACACTACTACTACATAGGCAGGCAGGAGAGTTGGCTTTTCTTATCACAGAAAGTCCAAAACATATTCCCCTGAATAATTATTCCATTATCCACTCTTACTTGGGGCACAAGATAATGCAAGGGTTAAGCAGAGCCTAAGACAAAATTAGAGAGTTCATTTTGCTTGACCCACCCATAAATTCAATTAAATTGGTGATTCTTAATTTTATTTCCTGTGGAACACTGATGTTTACTGAAATGCTAATAGCTATCACTGGGAAAAAAAGATTTCCTTAGTCAAGCAGGTACTTAAAAGGCTAAACAAGTTTTCCTACTATGTGATTTTTTCAGATTGTTTAATGTGGTAATTCCCATTTTTATTATTTTAAACTTAGTATTCAAAATTCATTTTAAGGCATCATGGTTTGATGGAAAGAGTCTTAGTTTTATATCTCTGTCAATTTCTAGCTTTGCAACATTAAACAGATGCTAATCCTCAATTTCCCCATTGTAAAATGATGTTAAAAGAGCTTATAGGTTTGTCATAAGGAATACAAGAAAGAATGAGTAATGTGCCTATCACTCAATACATGGAACCCATTGTTTTCTTCCTTATTAGTGTTATTTTAAATAGAATACAAAATGACAAGTTGTGTAGCACTGACTTATATTCAGTTTCCCACGAGTGGTTAGTTCATTATAAGACAGCGTCGAGCCACAGAGTTTCTGGTTCCATAAGCCTAATCTTTCCTTGATTGTGCCTTTATCATTAAAGACTTCTTAGAGGCTAACCCTTATATGCTACCATCTTCCCAAAAGGGGGGGGGGGGGGTCGGTGGTTGTTTCAGAAAGGTATATGTCAGTCACAGGGCGCCTGGGTGGCTCAGTTGGTTAAGCGACTGCCTTCGGCTCAGGTCATGATCCTGGAGTCCCAGGATCGAGTCCTGCATCGGGCTCCCTGCTCAGCAGGGAGTCTGCTTCTCCCTCTGACCCTCTCATGCTCTCTGTCTCTCATTCTCTCTCTCGCAAATAAATAAAATCTTAAAAAAAAAAAAGAAAGGTATATGTCAGTCACAGAGGCCAAATGCATTTATCCATATATTTAATTTAGGCCAAATAATTCTGTGGTACTCTAAGCCAACTGTGGTTTGAATTTTATTCTGGGAAGAGCACTACCATAATGTCAGTGGGTTATAAGTCTGTCCCCTGCTATCAGCTTGGATAGCCAAGAGTTAACTACCTTTAAAATTAAAGGGTGTCCCTTTAAATTTAAAATGAATTAAACCATGGCAGTTCCCTTGGCCCAAAGATAAATGCCATGGAAATTAAAGAAAATAGTTCTAATGTCACGAAACAGCAAAGGTCAGATAGGGTGAGATGATTACTTTCATCATTATTAACATTACTTTGCATTTAGATAGCCCCTCTCCTTTGCCAGACTCATTCTCATTCTATCCCATTGCTTAGTATCTGAGCAGCTTGTGGAGCTCCTGATGACATCAAGGGTGATCCTGATGTGGAAGAGAAGCCACAAGTCAAGAGGGAAGTGAGCAATTAACCTTTCATGCTTTATTTGCTCACTCTGGTCTTCTTCTGCAAACGACCTGCAAAAATGGGCTTACTTGAAAATAATACCCATATAAACTTAAAGCCTCTCCTGGGACTTCTGAGCTATCTGGATCTTAGATTTTTTTTTTTTAATATAGATTTTCCATTGCAAAAATATGCGTGTGCATGCATACTATGTGGGCGTGCACGTGCGTGTACATTTGGAAAGTCTGGATATTTGTTGTCTAAGCTTGACAATACTAAAAGTGTTAACATGTATAAGGACCAATACAAATTAAAATAAGATGTTTACTTCTCCCTGTTTAAAATAAAGGAAGAAACTTCTTCCTCCCTTTTCTTAAATAATTTACATCAGAAAACTTGTAATTCTAAGTACTTTCTCATCTCCTTGAAATGTATATAAATCCTCTGAAGACTAGATAAGTCTGCTGTCAGCTTTATGACCCAGGAATTTTTCTCAATGATCAGGGAACCATCTCTTGGAAATGTAAACATCAAGGAAAATAGCCCCCCTATGTCACAGTTTCTGTGGGAGGGTGGGAGCCTAACTTCGGAGGGAGCATATCTCCAGATTACAAAAGTACTTCCTTTTGTAAAGATGGGAGTTTATTTTTCCTCTAGATAAAGCCAATATGCTTACACAGATGGTCATCCCAATTACCAGGTATATTTAGAATGAACTCTATGTGACAAATGGTGCTGTCAAGTCCTCTTATTTGAGGACTAGTTATTGTTTATCTTGAAAACGTATGTAATGGGTTGCATCTGCTTGGCTATATAAAAGAGTAAGATTTCTTTCTGTCATTGCAATCTCTTGATGGATTGTTTATAATAAGCCTCACATTCTGGTTTAATGTTTACTCAGTGATAAATGTTTTCATCTCTACTGTCCTCGTGGAGAGAATTTCTGGATTGCGAGAAGGTTTTGTTTTTAATTTTATTCCCCTAACACATGACTGTGCTTTTAATTGGAATAATGGACTAAAGAAAATAATAGTATACATTATGTCAGTTGCTCCTAACCATAAATGTGCATTAGACTCATCCGCAGGGTTTAAAATACAGATTCTCAGCACCACTATCAGAGATTTGGACACTACATATTTGGGGTAAAACAGTGGAGTAAACAGTTTTGGGGTAAATAACTTTTAACGACTCTCCCAGGTGATTTTGATGCAGGTGGTCAGCAGGCACCATTATAAATGAGTGTTTTAACATAATTTTTAAATTTCCCATATGAAAAATACTTCCCTACCTTGTCCTAGCCACTTCCTGGCTCATTCACATGTTTTATTTACCTTTACAAGTATAAGTACATCAGGTAGATCCTCTCTGCTGAGCCATCTTTTTACATTTTACTTTTCTGCACATAACAGGGGAAGGCTTGACTACCCTCCCTGGCCCCCGCCAGGCCTCTGGACCCTCACTCCCCTAAGGGCCTCTGCCTCTGCCTCCCATGTCACAATGAGCATCCCTCAACTTCTCTGCCCATGTCTTTTATTTCTCCTTCTCTCCTAAATCAGAGAAACAGCTACCAATCCTCCAAAGTTAACTCCTCCACCTGTACCTTTGCTTTCTTCCATATTTTCTTTCCTCATCACATCAATTATTTCTTTATTGCTATTCCCAATCTCTGAATACTTTCCCTTTACTCATGTATATAAATGGTCTCTAGTTCTCTAATCCCCAAATCCTCTCTTCTTATTTAAATTGTTGGCTCAGTTACTCCTCTTCCCATCACCACCTATGTTATCTAAAATAGTAGTCTATTTTCCTACCTTTTATTTTCCTGTCCCCCACTCATTACTTACTCACTGCACAGGGACTCAGCTCCTACACAGCTATCTGGTTTCAACCTCTCTCCTCAGACCCAGGTCCATTTTTTTCTACTACTGAATAGAGGCTGCCACTATAAATTCTAGAAGCTCCTCAAACTCACTATTTTCAAACCCAAACTTTCTTTCTAGAACATGCAAGTGCCCTATACTTTTGGTGTCAGTTGGCAATATCACCATCCAGTTATCCAAGTTCAAAACATCGTCTAAAACATGGTCATCATCCTCTCTTTCAGCTCTCCAGCTGAACCAGCTCTCAAGCTCTGTTGAGTTCACCACCAAAATATCTCTTAAGAGCTGTCTCCTTCTTCTGCTCCCACTGACACTGGCCTTCATGACATTTCTGTCTCTAGTTTCTTCTAACTTGTTCTTTCACTTTTCCCAATATTGGCTTTCTAAAACAAAATGTGACCAGGTCAGATCCTTAAAAGAATATGTTTAAAAGGACACAATGACTCTTCATTGCCTACAAAACAAAGACAAAATACTTCACACAAATAACCCACAAAGTCTTCTTGGCAAAATAACCGAACCTGAATTTACTCAAGCCTCTAGCTCTAATTAGTTTACAGGGTGTACGGGAAAAGAGGAACATGTTAAATGACACATCAGAGCTGCATCAACCAGACCCAAAGGCAGAATTCCACAAAACAAATGACCACATTACTGAACATTTTAGAAAAGCAAGGGACAGAAAACTGTTATAAATTAAAATAGACTGAAGACACATGTCAACAAATGTACCATGTGGTTGTTTTAGAGGCAACTTAGCTGAGTATTAGATGATATATTAAGTAATTATTGTTAAATTTATTAGACATATACATGAAGTATAAAGATTTTAAGTTCTTTTCCATCAGATACACATTCTGAAGCATGAATAATAAATTTACTTTAAATTATTCCAGAGAGGGGGGGTGGTAAGAAGAGACAGATGAAGCAAAATTCATGTGTTGATAATTGATGAAGCTGCTTGATCACCCCAAATGCTTGTTTTAGTCATCTCTACTTTTGTATATATTTGAATTTTCCATAACAAAAAATATTTTTTAAAAGCCCTCCTTTGTGTTACTCAAAATCATTAACAACCCTGCCTTAGAACACCTTCCTAGACTTACCTTTAGACATTCCCATCCTGACCCCATGTCATACTTAACCTGTCAAGCACTTGTGTACCAGGTCTAAGCTCCTGAATGCATTCCTACACACTTGGATCTTTATTCTGGAGAAATCCAGATTACGTCTCTTCAGGTGAGTTAGAAATCCCACATCAACAACATAACTACCTAGTGATTACTCTATGCAAGTGTGTTGTCAATCTGGCATGCTCTGAACACAGGAGTACTGGCAGGTTTGAAAAATGTAAAACATGACAGAAAGTAATTCAATTTGCATGGCAAACTTGGAAAAGTGATTTCAGACTGTCTAATCTTTATTTTGTAAATGTTTAACTGTGATTCTATAACTTTAGCTGATATAAAATGATGAATACTTAAATTAATATTGAATTACTTCTCACTCAGTGCAGATTGTAGGAACCTATAGGACTTGTCCATCAATCTGGTCAAAATCTCCTATCAGTCACAACATTGATGGTTGCTGGGCCATGCACAGACAAGTTGGCCTGTGTACTTTGGTAATGACCAACATGCCATTGAAATAATATTTTTGAGTAATGCACAATATTTCATAATCATTAAATCTATTAGCATATAGGGGCAGTTTTGAAAGTCTGAATTAACTTATGAGGGAAAAAAAGGGCATCAATTAGGCAAATTTTGATGAAATTAGCCTCTCCCGATTCTTACCCAATAACCAATATTCTTCACATTTGTGAGCAGCCATTATAATAATATTAACTATGATGAACACTTTGTATGTTAATGTGGATATAAATTACAACTCCAGAAAAAATGTCTTTTGTCATTTGCCATTTGTTAATATCCACTTAATGTAGATGGATATCCCCTCCCTCCATTTTCCATATGTATTTAAGGGCCTTACTATTCAAACATAATCACTCTTTGCAGATACAATGAGAGAAAAGATTAGGTTCATACTTACCAGGAAATCTACTGTGGAGGTTGGCATCACAGTTGTAGCCATTAAACTGAGCAGACCCCAGAAGCACTCCAATTGTTAGAAGCAACAGCAACCATATTTGTTCCATTGCAAAACCTAGAAAAGAATTCTTATCATGTGTCCATCACCAGCCTTCACTCCTTCTTGCTGGAAAGACTGAGGCTGATCTGAACTCACTGTTGGATAAGCTGGCAGGCTGTATCCATGCAGGCAAAGCTCATTTAAAGTCTAAGGACTCTGAGAAATAATTATCAGCAATGAGGCAAAAATTTAGGTTACAATATTTGAAAATTACTCCCATGCTTTGGCATCTGTTTGCTAAGGGTGACAAATCCAGACTTTTGTAGTGGAAGAACTAAGATATAAGTCATAAAGTTTGCAAAAGAAAATGTATTATAAATAAGAAGAATTCAAACCAAATATTTAACAGATTAGAACAGCATAGCTAGACAAACTGACCAATGTAGAGACAACTTTACACTTTAAAATACCAATATAAGTAAATTAAGAGGGACTTAACATCTCGATACTTGATTCTCAAAGAATTCTCTATACTATTAATAATTAAATAATGTCAGGAAAATTTTCCCCTCAACAAAGGAATTCTAGACTATTGCTACTTCTCAAAATCAGTGGTTTGTGTATCATTTGTTTTTTTAGGAAACACAGATATAAAGCAAAAGGAAGAATAGAAAAATACTATGTGTGGACTGACATCATGATGCCACCAATGACTCTTCATTGGTGGGCAAATAGGACTAATGATACAGATAAATGAACACCTTGAATTCTTAGGACAAAGTAATGGAAAGTGATTTTTTTTAAATTGTCATTTTGTGTTGAACAAATAAATATAAACTGGCTTTGATAATTAAACACCAGTCAGTGTGGTGTTTAATATTTTTTCCCCTGGATGCCCTTTTTTGGCCAGATAAAGCTAAAACATCTTCCAAAAGCACCCAACTTATTCTCAGAGCAGTTTGTGCATTGAAAAAAAAAATCCTTTGGGTTGGTGGTTTTGGTCTGTGTGTAAAAAACAAAAATAAAATAAAATTGTAAATGGTTTACTCAAATAATTTAGTGCATTTTAAAAGCTTGGGGTTTGGGGGGATGGTATATTAGCTGCCCTTAAAGACCTGCCCTTAGATGATTAATCAAGTCTTTAGCAAAAGGAAGGAAATACATCTTGCTTTTAAACTTCATTTTAGTATAACAAGTTTATGGTGAACAAAGTCACTTTCATAAGGATGTGGGAAAGGAAGGCATAAGTTTACTCTCAAAAATAGACTGAAAAATTTAATTAAACAGGAGCTTCCTTCCTTTAGCGTTATAACATGCTATTCAGGCACCAACCTCATGACTTTTGGAAGAACACCTACATGTTTCATTACTTCTGATTCCCTAGGACATTTGGTAAACTAAAAGTTCACACAAATGGCTGACCCAGACCCTGGGCTCTCTTGGCCATATTGCAGCATTATCCTCTAGCTCCTCAAGGCACTTCAAATAGACAAGAACCTTGCTCTATTGGAGTTTTTGGAATACTGGTAGGAAAGAGAGCAGCTTGTTTCGAGAAGTACATCACATCCCACACAAACTTAGTACACACCCTGCCATGCCTTTCTCATGATGGCTCCCACTGATTCCCACAAGGCATTGGAAACTCTAGACTCACACTGTTGTCTTCTAATCTAGAAATCTAGAAATGTTTTCCACTCCTTGGGATTCACAGAGTCAGGAATTTTCATTGATGAGTGATTTTTAGTCTGAAACATTTTCTAGCTTTTATATTCTTTCACAGGAGAAAAATAAACCCTTCATAAATATTTTTTGATGAAAAGAAGATAGAGGTAGAGGGAAGTTTGTTTCAACAGAATATACATTGATTTTTATATCACCAGATATGGATTCAACCCTCCCCCAGTCATTCTCTAGATTTGACATTTGAAAATCAGGATGATGATCACAAGACTAGAAACTATAAGTGCATAAAGAACATAGCACCCACACCCCAATGCTCATAACAGCAATCTCCACAGTAGCCAAACTGTGGAAGGAGCTGAGATGCCATTCAACAGATGAATGGATAAAGAAGATGCGGTTCATGTATACAATGGAATATTACTCAGCCATCAGAAAGGATGAATACCCAACTTTTACATCAACATGGATGGAATTGGAGGGGATTATGCTAAGTGAAATAAGTCAAGCAGAGAAAGACAATTATCATATGATTTCATGCATATGTGGAACATAAGGAATAGCATGGAGGACCACAGGGAAGGGAGGGAAAACTGAATGGGAAGAAATCGGAGAGGGAGAAAAACCATGAGAGACTCTGGACTCCAGGAACCAAACTGAGGGTTACAGAAGGAAGGGGTTGAGGGAATGGGGTAACCAGGTGATGGGTATTAAGGAGGACACGTGTGGTGATGAGCACTGGGTGTTATATGCAACCAATGAATCATTGAACATTACATCAAAAACTAATGATCTACTATATGCTGGCTAATTGAATATAATAAAAAAATTAAAATTAAAAAAAAAAGGGGAAAAAAGAACATAGCATAGTGTGGACATACAGAAGGCACTGAAATATCAGTTTCAGTGTCACCACATATTGATATGTAAGTGAAATTTTCACAAGTACCTCCAATAAAAAGGGATAGTGACGGCCTGTGTTTCTTTGGCGAAGCCACATGCTCTGGAGCTAGATTGCTTGACACAAAGGTGTCCCATGGGCTACTAATAGCTCTCAGCAGTTGGATGACATTATTATATTTATAATGGCATTTGTACTGATCTGTGTGTTAATATTAAGATACATTAAGCAGGAGATTTTCAAAGGACATCCACATCTCTTGTGTAGGTATCCACATTTTGATCCCTATGACATTTTTCAAGACTTTGGGAGGCTCTTTATAGTCCACCTGCAAGTTAAAACAAAATGATGAACTATTAACATGTAAACTTCCCACCCTCAATCCCATCTCATGATGTCCCCTGCACACAGAGACCCTGAACATCAATTCACAGAGGCAAGCTTAGAAATGCTATCTTGCCACAGCTCCTAAAGTTCTTTTCTGAAATGGGATTTCCTGGGATTTGGGACTATTTTGAGACTCTTTACATTCACTAATGTATAAAGTCCTGTTTGCTCAGGGTCCCTAGCTCCTAGGCAGCTATAATTCTAGACTCCAGTGTACTCCAGTCCTGGTCTGGCTAAAAAAGGCCTAGTTGAGCTTCACATCACAAAGTAGAACCTGATTTCCATCGTCCACTCTGGTGTGACATGTGGTGCTTGCTGTCCCATCGTGGCTCCAGCAAACTCTGCTTGAGCAAAGGCATTTCCCATCTTCTCTACCATAACTAAGTGCAGCAACCAATGCCCTGACTTCGGTGCTAACAGTGGTGTGCAGGACTGCCTAACACAGCCAATAATCCAAAACATTAATAACAAGTTCTTAGATAACAAAGATCTTGGAGATTAGTGTACACAAGGTTTTTGCATGTGTTTCTTAGCTTAGTATCTTCATAAATTTAAATTGATGGGGATAAAGGAGGGAGAGGAGACTTACATGTACAACACTGAATTTTAAGGAATTTAGAAGTGTTAATTTTCAAAAGAGACACTCACATTTCTTAAACTGGTACTAAAAGGCTCTGTATTTTATACGTGGCAATACAAAGGAAATCAAGGGCCAAATGATTTGCTGTCAAATATGTCCATGTTTCTCATGCTAAATTTTCTTTTTAAAATGATAACTTCTTCTAAAATATAAATTCTGATTTATTTGCTTAAGATTGAACATGAGTCAGAAAAATGTAATTTAATTTTCAATTCTCACTCAACTTTATGTAAATTGATATGGTTCTGTCATAAACACTGTTCTCTAATTTTGCATATTCAATGTCTTTTTTTGACCTCCCTCTTACTGAGATCTGCTCTGTGCCAAGCACTGTGCTGTATTTAATATTCAATTACTAACATAGATCTATTTTTCACTCATGTTACAGATGTGGAAACTGAAGCCTAAAGTTTTTCATTGACTTGCTCAGGGTCACAGATCTAGTAAATGACAGAGTAGAATTCAAAACCAAGCTTGACCTTTGGAATTATTACACTGCTCTATTTGACTTAACTGGAGTTTGTCAAATAAATAAAATTAATGTTCTGATAATTTTCAGAAAGTAAATTATAGTAATAATGTATGCTTAACATATGCCTTGAACTAAACAATTCTGATGATTAAGGTAAAATATTTTTAATATCTACATAATTGTCACGACTATTTCACTTAGGCAATGAGTGCCATAAAGGATATTATTCTTTTCACAGATTGGCTTAATGATAATACTAGTGAGTTTTGAGGACTGATTGTGTACCACAGTGTTTTTTTTAAGCACTTTATACAAGTTATCTAACCACGAGATAGGTAATTTATTTGTCTTATTCTGGGGACAGAAAACTAAGGCACAGAAATGTTAAGTAACTTGCCCAAGGTTAAACAGACAACCAGTATTAAAATCAAGATTTGATGCACAATGACTCCAGAAACCACCCTCAACTATCACATGGCATTTCCTTCTAGAAAACAATCCTACACTACTCAAAAGGAAAAATGGCAATCCCTTAGTAAATCTGATCAAGATAGATTTATTCCTGCATTCATTTATTAAATATTGTTGAATGTTTACATATGCCTGGTACTATCCAGGGAGGGGGTGCTGCTGAAAATTTTTTGTCTGCCTAGAGCTTACATTCTAGTAAGGGAAGTCGGAAGAAAACAAAATCTGTAAGTAAAATACAGAGTGTATTTGGATAAGCACTATGGAGAAAAATAGAGCAAAAAGAATGATAGCAAGTTCTGGGGTGGAGGGATGGGAGTATTAAAATTTTAAATGGGGTGCTCAGGGATATATAAATAATACATATAAATGAAAAAACTACTTTAGTTATGAACTGCCAGATCTACCTCTTTTTAATTTGTACTTCACTTTTTTTATTATTATTATGTAGGCATTTCTCAAATAAAACAGACCTTCAGTGCATAAATTATTCTCTGGGAAAAACTTGGACATTTTGAACAACTGCATTAACCTTTTCAAATGAATAAAGCTGGCCCTTCATGCCTGAGAAAAGTAATTTATTAAATAGCACCCCTGTGACCTCAGAAAAAGTGAACATGTTCAAAGTGCTTTCATCTACTCTCAAGAAGTAAGTTTTACAGAAACAAATGGGCTCAACAATTTTGTACTTCCTTAATTTTATTCCCTTCATATAGACCATCTATATGATACTGTTCTAGTTGGGAAGAAAAATGAGAAATTCAAACATCATCTTGTCATATGTTTAATCATCACGCTAAGATGCATTTTTTCACTAAACTAAAGCTGATCGTTTTATCATACAGATTTTAAAAATACGAAATGGGCCTTTGGCATCAGTGATTGCCCTAATTCTCTCATTATCAGCCCTCCTCCGAATTTATCAGCCACCTGCTCTGCACAGGCTTGTTGGCTTCAATAGGGGGTGTAACCTCATTCCTGGTGCTTCTGTATCACCCACCCAAGCCTGCCCCTCAGAAAAGATCAGAAACAGTTCATTATACTTTAAATGACTGGAAATAGTTTAAAGAGTTCCCAGGAAAGGGGAGGAGAAGAAATATGTGTATTTTAGCAGAGATCAAAGCTTAAGTTAAAGGAATAAAGCCCTTTGAAGCAACCAAGACCCAGGGAAGAGCTGGGGCAAAAAGGCACTGAATTTGTACAGGTAGGCAACTGTCCTGCTCAGTGAAGTCTCAAAGTGTTACACAGTTCTGCCTCTAGAAAAAGGAGTTTTTATTTTTTTTTTTTTTAATTTTTTTTTTTTTTAAAGGAGTTTTTAGTTCACCCTCCACAATCATCAGTTTTAAAGTGCTGGAAACCATGAGCGTTTAATGAAGAAACATATTTTCTGATGGGATGTCTACACTGAAACCCTGTACTCTTTATTTCCATGTTCTACTTGGACATGAAAGGCAACATATATATTAAAAGGAAAGTGAAAAAATAAAACTTCCATCAGAAATATCCATTATTACACACATTACATTCTTTAACATAGAGTGTCCTTTGTCTTGCTAAACAAAGAATAAAAGGTACTGTGTACTTGCAGAATAATGCCTCAAACAAAGAAGGAAATATGTTTAGCTATCAAGAAGATACTCAGAAATTTTATGATTAAAGATACCATGACAAAATATGAATGCTCAAGGCTGTTCCTAAGAGAAAAACCCACTCCAATTTTCTCTGACACAGAGTGTTCATTTATTTACCTTTGCCCACTTCTCTCATTTGTCTTTCTGTTGAGGGTTTTCTTGAGTAATCTATAGAATTTAAATGACATACAGTGTTTAGCTTAAACATTTATTCTAACATCTTAGTTTTGGGGGTCCTGACAGATTGAACTAGGTCACTATAAAAGCCTTTTTTAAATAATTCACCAGTTTCATTTTCAAGATATGTGTACATTTTATTCTACTGAAGCAGCTTTGAAGATATGTTAGTATATTAACTTCCTCTCACTTTTTATGAAGTACAATGATAACAAATTAATAATAAAATGATAATTTATCTATTTATTTTAAATACCCATTTCCCTGTAATTAACTAAACTGGCAATTAGTATTATTTCCAAATGAAAATATTTCTTTCTTAATAGAGATAATATACAAAATATTTATGAAAAGGCAAAACACAAGAACCAGTCAATCAGAAGAGACACCATGCTGCTGACATATTCTGGCTGAATATCAACGTACTTCCAAAAAATCAAAAGTATTTGCATGGGTACCAATAATGATAATAGAAAGCTAACTTCCTACCCTGGTCAACTCTTGCCCAAGAAAGAGCACCTTTATTAGTGCCTCCACTATTTGAAATTCCTCTGTTAATTAATTCATTTATTTTATTTATTCATTCCACAAATTTTTATTGATCAATTTTTAAGTTTCAGACTCAGAGCACTGGGGATCCAGTGATGAGCAAAGCAAACATGGTCCTTACTCTGAGAGTTTATGGACTAGAAAGGGATATAGTCAGTATAAAATAATATCTATTACTTAATAGATATTATTTTTCTCGCATTTTTTATTTTCCTTATCAGTCCATCCATCTATTGTTGTGGTGATGGTGACTGTTGCATCATTTGGTATTAAGTTTTAGACAGTTTGGTTCTTAATATTTCACACATTTCTTGAGGGAAAAAAAAGGACCTTTTTCACATAACCACAATACCATTACTAAACTCAATAAAATTACAATTAATTCATAATAGCATCTAATATCAATTCCATATTCAGGTTTCCCCAATTCACTGAAAATATATTTTACAACTGTTCTTTCCCCAATCCAGGTTCCAAAAAAAGAGACCAAAGAGATAATATAACTAAATGCAAAGGTTTATGTATTATATTTGGGTTGTTATATTCCTTTAGACTCTTGGAATATAGAAACCCCACTGCTCTGATATCATTTTATATCCATAAGAATTCTGTTGTCCTACCAGACCAAAATAATGTGAGAAAATATAAAATTCTGTAAAAATCAGAAATATCTAAAGCTGGACAAATTCATTCAAATATCTTAAAGAGTCAATAAAGGCAAAATATAATCAAATATTAAAACTGTATCATTGGAGTTGCAGAGACAAAAATTGGGTAATGGGTAACATGAACCTAGAGAATGTTAGAAATGTGGGTTATATGGGCTGGATAAGTTATGTGGGCCATAACAACAATGAGACCAATCTCTTCTCTAATTTATCAAGTCCTTGTATAGAAAATAAATAAGGCTATATTACATGATGGTTACAAATAAGAATACATCCATCGTCCCAGTCAAAACCTCTGACTAATAAGCAATTGCTGTTAGCTTAGAAGATAATTGCTTTCTAAGTGGGTTAGTATCTCTTAAATCCAGGAATATGTAGGCATAGAAGTATTTAAGATAACAAAAAATTAGAGAATCATTTCTTTGTGTTAAAAGAACTGATCCATGCTGGTATTCTTCGTAATTAATGTGTGACCTATTTAAGTTTAGTTCTTTTATTCTGATTTAAGATGTGTAACTGAGTAAATAATTAAGACTTTTCCCACAGTTTGGCTATTGCAGACATTGCTGCTAAAAAAAAAAAAAGAAAAGAAAAAATAATTTAGACTTTTTATGTAAAAATGACATGCTTCCAAGATTATATATATATTGAGATATTTAAGAAAACATAAAATTGAACACATTTGAAAATCTGTTTTTTATCTTTGAGCATTAATTGAATACTTAATATTTTTTTTTAAAGATTTTATTTATTTATTTGAGAGAGAGAGAATGAGAGAGAGCGAGTACATGAGAGGGGGGAGGGTCAGAGGGAGAAACAGACTCCCTGCCGAGCAGGGAGCCCGATGCGGGACTCGATCCTGGGACTCGATCCTGGGACTCCAGGATCATGACCTGAGCCAAAGGCAGTCGCTTAACCAACTGAGCCACCCACGCGCCCCGAATACTTAAGATTTTTTATAGCAGATAATTTAACTCCTACAAATATCCTAGACGTCCTCTGATAAAAAATTAATATATCTTATTTCCTTTTCAGTATGTCAATTAACTGCTTTTGCATATAACATCAAATATTACTCAAAGGCTTGTTAAAAATGATAAAGTCTACTAGAACTTACAGGTAAAAAGCCATAATTTGAACTTAAAGTCTTTAGGAATAGGTAGGTTTGGTCATTTGTAACTCTAATTGAATGTTAATCTTTAAACACCTCAGAATATATTTTTCAATTATTCAATATAGAGCGCCAGAAAAAAAAAAAAAGCTCACACTAAATACAGAGTAAGTGGTTGTTTTGCTTCAGAAGCCATGTTAGACATAGAATTCAAATCTTGAAACACTAATTTCATATACCACATATTGAGATGCTCACAATCAGACAATTACAGGAGAACTAAGATCAACTGAAGAGTACCAGTTTGATGTAGTCTATCTCACATTTACACAGAGTCATAAATCAATTCATTAACTGGAATAATAGGAAGATTGAAAATACTATTTAAATTAATTGCATTTCTCTTTCTTTTCTTCCCCAAGATTATATAGTGGAATTTGTTGATGATAAATTCCAGTTTGATGTGACTTCACTAAGTGCAGAGAATACACACTTCTGAATATATGTTTCTGTCCTCAAAAAGTTTTTAATCAGAGGGGAAACACTTTAGCTTCAGAGTAATTACATCAACAAAGTTGAAACTTCTAGGAGTTAATTTACAAGAATATCCTTATGACCTTGGGATAATGAAAGATTTCTTAGGAAAAAATTGTTTTACCATCATAAATTATAGGCTGGGCCTACCCCCAACCTCCTACTAGAGATTCACTGAGATATTTTTGTTTCCACGTTGCTTATCAATTCATATAAGGCAACACTTACGTAGCATACACTAGCATACTTCTGATTAAATATAATAATGTCTCTAGTTCTCATTCCATCACTAATTGTCTGTGTGGGTGTTGGGGAAATTACCTCATGTGGGCAGTGAAGTGTTGGACTAGAAGATGACTAAGATGACTTCCAGCTATCAAGAGCCAATGAGGCCATGATATTTTAAGAACTGGAGGAGAAAATTGTAATAAATTCCTCACAGCCTTCTTTCTAAAATCACCTCCCTTATCAGAATTTAGGCTTACAATATCAGGAGGTGTTAGAGATCAGTTGCCTTCCTGCCCTCTCCACAACAACGGAGAAGGTGTCAAATGTTGCATCCAGAACACCCTCATGTCTATCTCTTGTCATTTTATAAGAAATAAAAATCAGCAGGGGCCTCACAGTTTAATTTTAATCGTATTAAGGGAAAGTATGAACCCTTACACTTTTAGACAGCTCTGTTCTTCTTCTGGTGAATTAAAATTATATTAAAAAATAAATAAGCTGCTATTGGTTTTATACTTTTATTTATTTCTCCTTGTATCTACATTTTTGTTTCTCAAAGGTCTCAAGGCTTTCAGGAAGCAATAATCACAAAATAAAATAGGCTGCTGGTAATTTATAATAGCACTTTGTTCTGCCTCAAATACATTTTTAGCCCTGTTCTCATTAATGTTCATATTTTTTTATTATTTGTTGAGCTGTTTGGGGGAATGTAATATTAACCTTCATGACATCACTCTAAGGAGTACATTGAAGCAACAGAACTGCCTTTGTTTTTTAGATGTGGGAATTGATGCCAAGTGGCTAAATGGTTTTCCCAGGTAATGCATGCTTCTTATAGATAATACAAAAGAATATAACTAAAAGCAGCTCCTGAAGTAATAATTTCTAATATCTCTAAGTTAGATGTTTGATAACAACAAAATTACGTACACAAAATACAGTACTTTTGGCCGTGATAAAGTCAGATCCACAAAAGTTTTAGACAATCAGATTAAGTAGTATGTATACACAAAAGCTTTAGTTAAGAATCAATGTTGAAATCAAGGAGAATCTAAAATTTAAATCCTCATATGTAAACATTTAAATCCTCATATGCCATATTAATTGCTTCTATTTTATGAATTAAAAAGACCAGAGATCACTGGAGGTGATCAGTTTATTAAATCCTTACTCTGAAAATCAGTTATTAAAAGGAAAGAATTAAGCATTAATCCTGATTTCCAAGTAGCAGCTGCATTTCTGTTTTAAAATGACTTATCAAAAAAAAGTGTGTGTGTGTGTGTATGTAAGAACTATGGCAAAACATTAAGTCTTACACTATTATTCTGATCTCTCGTATATTTTACATCTATTTTAATAAAAACTCAAAATCAAGTGACCTACAGCTAACTTTTTCTAACTGTGGTAACTAAGTAACCCACTTTGCCTCTCTTGGACTCTCTTACTATCTATAAAATAAGGACCTGCATAATCTAAGTGACTAACTAATTATAAGTAGGTTAAAGAACATTTGAAAAATATTTCATCCTTTTTCTAGTAGCATTACAGGAAAGAAGCAGAAATAAGCCTAACTTACTTATAGAATCAAAGTCAATGATGTCAAGACATTGGATAATGAAGAATTTTGAAGGGGGGAATATTTATCACTTCTTAAGAAAAGAGATTATGAGCTTTTGTGTCTTCAATGAGATGAGCATAATTCTAACAAAATCATAGCCCTTTCAATAGCCAGTGCTAGGAATAAAAGATATAACTCTAGTTACAGCATTTCAGCTTCTGTCTCATAAACCAAAATGGTCTCTGGGATCTGAAGTACCAGGTGAGTTGTAGAGATGACTACAGGCCACAGTAGGTAAGGTCCTTACTGTGGATCTTAGTCAATAAGCAAGAGGGAAGCAGGTGAACAGAAAGAAGGAGGTAAGCAGAAGGACATATTATTGTGGATGAGATTACAGATAATGTTGTATCATAACTAGTAAATAGGGGCCTTTGGCAAAATTAAACATAAATCCTTACAACATGGAGATCCCACTTCTTCAGGAGAGTTTATTTCACACTATTGTGGTAAATATTCCATCAAGACCAGTTTGAAAACTGAGGGTCATCATGACAAAAATGTCTCTGACCCAAAGGGTGACACAAAAGATGTCACCCAGCAATACATAATTAATTGCCAAAGGAATTTCAATGAGTCTTTAGTTCAGTCCATTTATTGGATGACTTCAAAAAAAAAAAAAAGATAATATAAATGAGAAGAAGAATAGCAATTAAGTCTTTGAAACACGTAAAATAATCTTTTTGTGATATTTGAAAATCTAAATAAAATAATCCTCTTCACTAAACATAAATCTTCACTGAACAACAAAAAACAGCTATGCTTCCCAACTATCTGTACACTTCCTGATACTCTTAGGAGGATGCCACACCCCACAGACCCTGTTGAAAATCATGGGTTTAGATTAGAAGAATCTTTTAAAATAAATATTGTGCTAGGATGTTAGTTTAGTGGGTCAAGAATAGCATTTTTCATGAAATGGAATAGGATGGGATAGTATAGGATGGAATAGAGTAAAATGACATATTTTTGTAAAATGTATATGTATTATGTATTGTGTTTGGGTGAGTGTGTATTAGATTACAATGTAAAATATCTGATTATGAGTCATACTGGAAAGTTTGAAACCCACTGGTTTAGAACAAGGTAGCATTACGGTGCCCATTGGCTGAATGTCCCTACCCACAAACATGTTTTGACTGGCTTCACAGAAGAAGCAAACAGAAGAGAAATAACATTCCCAGGGTGAGCTACCCACAGAACAATGCTAAGAAAAACTGTATTCCCCATGCTGTAAGTAAGGAGTCAAAGGAGGGTTATAGATTGTGATCGATCATTTATTTGTTTATATCTTAGGAGAATGTTTGTTTTAAGTATATATTAAGGAAGTAGAGACAATCGATATTTAGTTAAGGAAGTTTGTGAATTGAAGGAGAAAATTAGGAAGGAAATTAAGAGAAAATTTTTCCACAAAGGGAATGCTTTAATGGCAGAGAAAAGAAATGCAAAAGAAAATATCCAAGAAGCTGGAGAGAAGACAATTTGTAATGATATTGTTTTCTCCTTTGCTCACTGGTGTGATGTTATAAATAATCCATAGGGAATGAAAACTGCACCTTCTTTTCCTCTATGTTTCCTGACAGATGGGGAAAAAAATGTCATCCTCTTGCACAGGTAATGAATAACTATTTTGTTGAGTTAACAAAGGATTAGGACTGGCATTTTAGTTACTTTTTGCAGAGATGAGGTCTCTCGGTACAATTACAGGAGCACAGTACAATCTCCTGTAGCACTTTAGCAAGAAAACCCACAATTTTAAGGCAGCTGTCTAGGATGAGGTATATGGTCTGTAGCTAAAGAACAGAGAATGGGTTATAGGAAGATCAAACTCCCAGCCTTGCTTTCACTGCACCATGCTTATTAGCCACATTAACCAACCAATCAGAGAGCTAGGCAGCATAAAATAAGACTGTTGGAAACTATAAATATCAGTGTTTGAAACTCCATGTTCAAATTTCTAGTTATCTCTAGATAGTGAGACTCATCCAACCTGTGAGTTTTATGTAAGAAATCATAAAATAGTTTCCCTTGCTCTGTAACATTGTCAGAAAGCCACCTTTTAAAAGCTGGTATATGCTCAAAAAATTAAAATTCATTTTAATCTTTAATAGAAATAAGAAGATACATTTACTGGAAAAAAAACTAAAAAGAAATCATCGAAAACCCAAATAAAAATGTGAGGTTAATATTTTGTATTCAAAGCAGAGTTCCCTGAGTTAACCTAAGGAGTTTTAAGAAATAGAGGGCGCCTGGGTGGCTCAGTTGGTTAAGCGACTGCCTTCGGCTCAGGTCATGATCCTGGAGTCCCGGGATCGAGTCCCACGTCGGGCTCCCTGCTCAGCAGGGAGTCTGCCTCTCTCTCTGACCCTCCCCCCTCTCATGCTCTCTATCTCATTCTCTCTCTCAAATAAATAAATAAAATCTTTAAAAAAAAAAAAAGAAATAGAGATACCCAAAT
This sequence comes from Mirounga angustirostris, assembly GCF_029215605.1. Lineage (NCBI taxonomy): Eukaryota > Metazoa > Chordata > Mammalia > Carnivora > Phocidae > Mirounga > Mirounga angustirostris. The sequence goes on along the minus strand of NW_026991709.1, from coordinate 49,011,325 downwards.
CTCTCCCCTCAGTGATTTTTTTAAAAAAAATATTTACTTACTAAGTCAAAAAGAGAAAGACATGTATCATATGATCTCACTGATATGAGGAATTCTTAATCGCAGGAAACACTGAGTGTTGTTGGAGTGGGGGGTGGGGTGGGAGGGATGGGGTGACTGGGTGATAGACACTGGGGAGGGTATGTGCTCTGGTAAGCGCTGTGAATTGTGCAAGACTGTTGAATCTCAGATCTGTACCTCTGAAACAAATAATACAATATATGTTAAAAAAAAAAAAAGAAGAAGATAGCAGGAGGGGAAGAATGAAGAGGGGGAAATCGGAGGGGTAGACGAACCATGAGAGACGATGGACTCTGAAAAACAAACAGGGTTCTAGAGGGGAGGGGGGTGGGAGGATGGGTTAGCCTGGTGGTGGGTATTGAGGAGGGCACATTCTGCATGGAGCACTGGGTGTTGTGCACAATGAATCATGGAACACTTCATCTAAAACTAATGATGTAATGTATGGGGATTAACATAAGAATAAAAATTAAAAAAAATATTTATTTACTAATTTGAGAGAGAGAGAGAGTGAGAGAGTGAGCACGAATAGGGGGAGGGGCAGAAAGAGAGGGAGAGAATCCTCAAGCAGACTCCCCGCTGAATGTGGAGCCTGGCACACAGCCCAACAAAGAGTCCAATGTGCTACTCTATCCCAGGACTCTAAGATCATGACCTGAGCTAAAACCAAGAGTCAGATGCCTAACTGACTGAGCCACTCAAGCATCCCTCTCCCCTTAGTGGGCATCCAGGGTTGAGAACCATTGAAATAAAAGAACAAGGTTTTGCTATAGCTGAGATTTCCTTTCTAGTTGTCTTTTTTTATTGGTAAGCAGATTTTTTAAAAATTCATCATGGTTCCATAACAGAAATCTGAAAACAGAACCTCTAAGAAAGGACGATGCTACCTAATGCCACAACATGGCAGCTTAGGCCAGTGACAGCCAGCCAATCAGAAACATAATACATTTATGAAACTACAGAAATCAAAGTCAGGTTGAGTTTTTATTGCTTTGATACAGTTCTGACCAATAAAGTAAAAGGTATAGAATCAGAAGCAAAACATTTACAGAAAAAAAGTAGGGATCCTTTTTTTTCCCATGGGAGGCTTTTTCTTCCTGCAGCTCTTCTCTGACCAAATGATGTAGGATTTTGTATTTCCTTAAATAACCATGACATTTGACACCACAGCTGATGAATTCTACAAACGGACTACCTGATCATGTCATGTCCTTGATTGAAACCCTTCATCATCTTCAACACCATTCAGAGGAAAACTCAATTCTATGATGTAGCCGAACAAAACAAAAGAAAGAAAAATTTCCTGAGATAAGATTCCTACTTACCCACCCAACCTCAAATCTCTCTACTCCCATGCCCATTCTACCCATTCTACCCTTATATTCCCAAAGATGAGAAGTTATTTCACACATTCATTCCTTTGCTCATTTTGCTGCCTCAGTCTGGAAAGTTCCTCTTCCCAACTCCACCCCCTCTTATCAGGAACATCTCTCCATTCAGCCCTTCAAGAGTCAGCTCACACATAGCTCTTCTTTCAGATATTCCTTTATCAAAACAACACTTCCTGCTTGTAGAATTGACCACTTCCTATTCTACTTCCACTGGAATTGCACCATTCTACAATAGCAGTTCTAAAAATGTGCTACATTGAGATCAAGTTTTATCTGCTCAGCACTATTGACATTTTAGACTAGATAAGTGTTACAGGATGTTGTAACACTATTGTAGCAGATGCAACAGTATCCTTGGCTTCACCAAATGCCAGGAGGACTCCCACTCAAGTCATGACACCCAAAAATATCTCCAAACTCTGCCACATGTCTGGTGGGAGAGGGGGTTCAAAATCACCCCAGATGATTTATATGTACATCTTTGTTTTCCCCTAATAAATCTGTAAACTTCATAAAAGCAAGAGTATTATGTTCACCTTTGTATTTAGGATCTAGCAAAGTGCCAGATTCACTACAGATTCTTAAGAAATGTTTGTTAAATTAATTATTATCTTGTTATAAAAGGGAAAATGCCATACTACCAAAATGTAGAAAATCAAGTATATTAACTTCTAGTCCTGATCAGGATAATGCTTTACTTTTTAAAGATTCTATCACTAATGAAATTAAATTTTTCAATTTCAACGAAACATTAATTAAATTAAAATCCTTAAATCAACCCACCCATCACTAGAAGTAATCTATGTTGATTTTTATATGATTTTAATACAAAAGAAAATGAGATTGAGGTCTAAGATTACATCTCTATGTATATAAAACTCTTGGATTAAAAATTGCTTGAATTAGTTAATTGATTCAGGTTTTAAAGAATGTTTATACTTTTTATGTTCTCTAAATAGCTTTAAGTAATTGCTTCACTTCTTAGAAAAATGTTCAGGTAGCACTTTTTATGCCTTGTAAATAATTTTTTCAACTTTTATAAACTAAAAAGCATCAAACTTAATACAATCCCTTGCTAAGTCTCCTTCTCATTCCATTAATATTGATGGCACACATTTCTATGATAGAAATGACAAAACAAGGAATTTTTAGAAACCAGAAGTATATTACTTTAATTTTAAATACTTATTCAAAATAGGTTTCTAAATAGAATTGCTGTGCCAGAATTCAAATATATGAGCACAAATGCACATTATACACAAATGCACATAAGTTTTTAAAATGTATATATTCTATGGTAATGATTTTAAATCTTAAAAGATTAGTATTTTTTATTATTCAATTATTTTAACTTCTTATATCCAAATTATGATAAATTACATCTGAAATAGAAAGCCGTAAGTTCTTTCCAATTTCAAATTATATCTTAACTAAAAAATGGTTTAATTTGAAAGTACAGTTCATGTAATTTACAGAAGGTTTATGTTCAGTGGTTTAATGATGGTGTGTTCAACTGAGAGACAGTATAGTTATATGAGCTCTGGTTATTTATTAGTTAAGCATATTTGAGCAAATATACTTTAAATTCTAACATAGGACACTAAGTGGTCTTCATTTTTTCTTACTCTTCCTAGTGATGCAGTTTCATATTAAATGACTATAGTCTTAGTGAAAATTTCAAGTTAACTTCATTTTACAGAGAATCTGAACTTTATAAACGAAGCCACTGATATTTTCATTTAACCTCAACTACCTTTTAACAAACTAAAAAATACCTTTTATATTTAGCATCTGGATCTTTTGCATATATAGCAATAGAAATAACAAAACTGTCATATTAATCTAACTTTAAATTTGCTGTTCTTAAGGCTTAGCAGCTTTTTATTTTTCTTCAAAGTTTGGCACTATAATATTTCCTAAATGTTCTTGTTGTGTTTTAAAAATCAATAAAAATCCAGACGTAATTTTTTTTTTATATTTTTTCATGTACCAGTATATCTTATTATGAGTTCTAGAAAACTAATATTTTAAACTAGGGGTCAATGGGGTGCCTGGGTGGCTCAGTTGGTTAAGCGACTGCCTTCGGCTCAGGTCATGGTCCTGAAGTCCTGGGATCGAGTCCCACATCGGGCTCCCGGCTCCGCGGGGAGCCTGCTTCTCCCTCTGACCCTCTCCCCCCTCATGCTGTTTCTCTCTCTCTCTCTCTCAAATAAATAAACAAACAAACAAACAAACAAACAAACAAACAAACAAACTAGGGGTCAGTGAACTCTGGCCTGCAGGCTTAATCCTACCCATCACCTGTTTTTGTATTCCCCATGAGCAAAGGCAGTTTTCACATTTTTTAATGGTTGAAAACAGTTAAAAAAAAAAATAACATTTCATGAAAAGGGAAAATTATATGAAATTCATATTTCAGTGTCTATAAATGAAATGTTATTGGAACACAGCTACACTCATTTGTGTACATATTTCTATGGCTGCTTTTGAGCTACAATGACAGCTTTAAGTAATATGACAAAGACCTACAAAGACTAAAAACATTTACTTAATGGACCTTTACAGAAAAGTTGGCCAACCCCACTTTAAACAATTAGTATACGACTCTACATAAAATAATACATAAATCTGGGGGCAGGACACAATATACTCTTAGATTTCTTTCAGCCCATCTGAAACATTGGTCATTAGTAATAAAATACGTACCATGATGTTCATCCAATATTTTGAAAAGTATTATTGAACTGGTCAAATCAATCATTTACTTTTTTGAGATGATCTTCATCACATCATTGAAATCTTGAGTTTGGAATTCCTATAATTCCCCACTCAAAATCAACTTAGATACCTAGTAACAATCAGCAATGACTCTGAATCTATGAAACTCAGACTGATGTTTATTTTATCATGTCTTGGTAAAGTCGTATGCCTGGTTTCTAATTACACCGTTTTGTAATGAAAACAAAACACAGCAAACCAGATCAAGCTTAATTTATAGTCTTGACCCAGTTTACATTCCAGCTTAAATACAGAAGGAAAAAAAAGCACAAATTTGGTAAATTAACCAAAAAATTGAATTCCTTGCAAGCAAACATTGCTAATAGGTATTTAAATGATACAAAAGATTATCATCCTCCACTAATGATCTTAATGCTATCCAAGCTATTGAAAAAGCTACAAAAACATAAATCTTCAGTAATTCACTGTTTGATGACATAACTAAATAGATTATAGTCTGAGCATCTGCTTATGGTTCAAAAGTTACCTTTAAAATAAGATTTCCTAGCAGAAAAGTCTGATTTTGTTGTTGTCGTTGTTGTTGTTTATCCTCTGGATCATTATCATAGGCCTTCTTAAAAAGGGGGAAAAGCTTTAAATGTCTTGAAGGGAATGTGGAATTTGTTGCAATATCTAGTATGATCTTGTTATGTGGCTATTAACAATAACAATTATTATATTTTATTTTGAGGACATTGCTGAAAATCTCTAAAATGAAAGTACATACAGCATATTTATAGATTTTTATATTTAACCAAGTATTATAATAGTCTGTAAAGAAAAATAAAAAATCACTTAGGTACATTAAAAAATGTATAACTATCAGGAATGTTCAAATAATAGCTCTGGGGCGCCTGGGTGGCTCAGTTGGTTGAGCGACTGCCTTCGGCTCAGGTCATGATCCTGGAGTCCCGGGATCGAGTCCCGCATCGGGCTCCCTGCTCGGCAGGGGGTCTGCTTCTCCCTCTGCCCTCTTCCCTCTCATGCTCTCTGTCTCTAATTCTCTCTCTCAAATAAATAAATAAAATCTTTAAAAATAAATAAATAAATAATAGCTCTGATATGTGTCTTATCAGATAAAGCTAGTAACTAAAAAATGAAATAATAAAGAAATATTCTATTATGTATTAAAAGAAATATTAGGTTTTTAACTAAATTTAACCCCTTTGCTGTTGCTACCAAAGTTATTTAAACTGACAATTTCTTCGGCCCCTAAAATGAATTGTAAGAAGCCAGTTCACTGTAGCAAAACAAATAACGTCATATTCCTGAGAACCAAAAGGATTATTATTTCAAATACATGAACCTAAGAAGTGAGTCTTCTCCTTAACACCAAAAACAACTGGTTTTATCAAAAGCAATCTTGGAATGGAAGGAGAGTTAGAAGTCACCCAAGAAATGGGAATCACCATGTTTCCTCCCAGGTTACATGAGATTCCATGTCAATTCTAATGATACTAGACTCATTATTAAAATTATTTTCATTTAAAAGAAAATCAAACCATAATTATTTTCAATTATCATATCATCTTTGTAATTAGAGATGATGCCACTCATATTCAAGCATATTTTCTGGTAAGATGGAATCCTGAAGAGATATCTCATTAATGGGAGAGCAGTGGGCTAGATATAGCCCACTGGGAGTGCACTGTGGATGGAACTCCGGGCTCAAATACAATGGCATTGCAAAAAGCATGTACAATTTTTTACCTCAGGCTCTAACTTCAAAATTGAAGAAGCTGCCAAAAGAGTAAGTCCTTTCTCCAAATCCAATCCAAGTGTTTGGGATGAGACTGCAGCTCACATAGTAAAATTTTCTTTATACCTTCTGCACTCAAATATGGGAAGATGTTTTTCATTTCCTTCTGTGATATTAAGATACTCCCCAGCCCAACCCTTACCCATCACTGAAACCATACTACCAGAAGAATTTTACTGGAGATTGCCTTATGACATTAAAAAAAAGTATTAAATTAAAACGCGTTTTCCATGCTTACTAAAAACATAGCATTTGCAGTCACATTAGGTGACTTCAGTGCTGGGCACTTACCCAAGTCCCTGGTTCTGTGGAGTCAGCTGTCCTCCATGTGCCTGGTTCTGCTGCATATGATTGAGTGTTCAAATGCCTGGCCTTACCAAACTTTTTCAGAAAAGATTCAACCCTTCAAATGCAAGAAGAGTTGCTCATTATGAAAAGCCTTTTAAAAAAGAGAAAGGGAGAAAAAAAAACCTGGATTTTCGACAAGCAAATGCTTCCACAGTCTCAGAAGGTTTTGCAAGACTAATCATCACCAACATGAAACTTGAGCTCATCTTTTATAGACCTTTGTTTCCTTCCAACTACATCTCTTTCAGTTTTCTTTTCATTCCATTATTCTTTTTCTCCTACCTGCTTTTGATCTTCTATTTTATACTGCACAGAAGTCTTGAGTGGTATGTGTGAAGTGAGCCATCATCAGCCTGATGAGGGAAAGCCTGCTGGTCCAGAAAAAAAAAGAACATAAAGTAAGAAGTAAGGCCTGAGATTGGGTTGGAGGTCAATCTGCACAGTTATCAATGTCCTGTTATGCTTTGTGAAAGATGTCTGGCCCTTTCAATACTACATTTCATGTAGCGATGAAAATGGGATATGGAATATCATTGTGAAAAATGGTTGGATTGGGATCATAATGACTAAGAGGCTGTCAATGCAAAAAACCCAACAGGACCCAATTGTAAAGGAGTTAGACACTGAACCTGCTTCATAATCTCTGCTTTTGTTTAGGGGTCTGCAAACAACACTTCGCACCAGCCTTTGGAGGCTTTGGACCCAACTGGATGTCATCTAAGCCTTCCACCCCAGTAACCATTATGATTTCTCATTGGGAAGGAAAGTGGGAAGCTGGGATTCAGATGCCATGGAAAACTTTTTAGGATATTTTGACCAAAGTAAAGCTTTACTTTATGCACCACTATGCTTAGGGATGACCATGTGACAGATTAAAGCCTGTTGTGTAGATTTATATTAATCCACCAGCTGTTTAATAATAATGGCTGTCCTGAAAAAGCATATTGCTTTATCAGTAATACCCTGGCATATATCTTTTTTTTTTTTTAAGATTTTTATTTATTTATTTGCAAGAGAGAGAATGAGAGACAGAGAGCATGAGAGGGAGGAGGGTCAGAGGGAGAAGCAGACTCCCCGCCGAGCAGGGAGCCCGATGCGGGACCCGATCCTGGGACTCCAGGATCATGACCTGAGCCGAAGGCAGTCGCCCAACCAACTGAGCCACCCAGGCGCCCCCCCTGGCATATATCTTTATAAGATTTTATTTTATTCAATCGGCTCAAGATACTTTAACAACATTTACGTTCTCAATTGCTTCTGTACAGAGGCAAGTTGCCTATGGCTACTGTGAACTGAGATCAAAATCTAAGAGTTCAGCCTTTTAAGATTTCTAGTCCATTCCCTGAACCAAATTTTCTCCCTAAATGGTAAGTGAACTTAAAGCTAATGTAACTCCAAAAAATATAATAGCTGGAGGCTATTCACATTGCCTTCTATGTCTTGTTTAGTGTTGAGAGAGAGTTGGTGCTTTCTAGACCAAAGAAATCCAGGTTCATGTTTTTCAGAGAAGTGTCAGCTCCGTAAACTTAAAACACCATTCTACTCATGAGTAAATATGAGATACATGAATCTACCAATTTTTTGAATACCATTAATATAAATTTCCTCATATTTTTTTGGTTAAGAACTCTTATTAAAAACATAAAAATGGGGCGCCTGGGTGGCTCAGTTGGTTAAGCGACTGCCTTCGGCTCAGGTCATGATCCTGGAGTCCCGGGATCGAGTCCCGCATCGGGCTCCCTGCTCGGCAGGGGGTCTGCTTCTCCCTCTGCCCTCTTCCCTCTCGTGCTCTCTGTCTCTCATTCTCTCTCTCTCAAATAAATAAATAAAATCTTAAAAAAAAAAAAAACATAAAAATGATCCCAGGAAATCTCTTTTAGGTCTTCCTAATTATGTTGACAGGAACTGCAGCTTTTCTTCATTCTCCAGAGGCTGTTTTATTCTATAATGAAGATTTGAACTTCATGTTTTCAAGTGATGTTTCAGGTTTTACTTTGAATACATGTCTGTCATGTTCTTTACCATTTTGAAAGTTAAAATGAAAATGCAACAAGTTCAATCATCAACTAATAAATTCTGTCATTTATAGAAAAAAATCAGTAGCCTCTATCCTATGAGAAAAAATGAACATTTCGTAAATACTGAAACCACTCCCCACATTCTCTATAAGTTGGTTAGCTAAAAAGACAGTAATTCCATTAGAGGCTTTCAGCAAGAAAAAGATAAAATAGTTGAGATAAAGTAACTGACATTGTTATTATTTTGCCATTAAAATATAGTGAACAGTAATGTCATACATTCTACTAACTTCTAAGACAAAATTTTATCAGTTTTCTGAAAACTCTGAGCCCCTTATTAGGGGATATCTTGTCTTACAAGCTATACAACTTGGCTGAATGCTTGTTTAGTTGTACCTGCAGCATATGCTTGTATCAGGGAATAATTTTAGCTATTTAAAATATTCATCAGTATCTGAAAGCACCAGAAGTGCAAATCTGAGCAGTTATCCTGTCCAAAAAAAGGATTTACTTAATGTTTCACAATCAGAGGAAAGGCAACCAATGAATGCCCTTTAGTTCCTAAAGAAGGCCGAATTTAGACCTCAAAGACACACTGGCCAGTAACCATTTCCTCAAACTACATAGCTCACTCTCGACTTCCTTTAAAAATCATATAACTAAATTCTCAGGTGACTGAATGGCTCCAGCTAGAAAATGAAAGTAAAGAGCCCTCCTTGGTGCATGGAGCTATACTAAAACATAGTGGTAGTACATTAGGATCTTGCTTACAGGATAGTTACACCCTTTCTATAATTCATTATAAATATTTTTCCACTATGAAACATAAAGGCGAGACTTTGTCTTTTTGTTATTACAGTCAAACCTAGAAAGGTGAAATTGACATTCACCAGCAGTCGGTGTAAGGGGTAAGGGACAAAGGTTAATTTCCACTGTCTTCTCACAAAGTTTTCTCTCGGGGATGGAGCTGCCTCCAGGACTCAGTCTTTGCCCTCTTCCCCTCAATATGTACATTGGCTTCCCATATGATTCAATCTCATCCAGTTGTAAAGCATTTACCACTGTCTAGCGTACTACATAATTCACTTATTTCTAGGTCTTCTCCTTCCAGACGCCTACCTGAATGCAATCCTTCCTGTGGGTTCTCCTGTTCCCTAATGCTTACCTAGCACCCAGGAGAATGCCTGGTATGTCGGTGGCATTCAATGATATATTTTGAATAAATGAATGAATAAAGAAAGCAGTACAGGATTACAAAAAAATGTCTATAACTCTTTTTTACAACTTGTAAGTGGAGAAATATGTTTCTTTCAAAATTAAAGGAAAAGGTAAAGAAGACCACTTTTACCATAGTTTTCTATTAAAGTTTTAGCTTCACACTAAAGAACTATATTGTCAAATAAATATCAGAACTTTGTACCTCTTAACCTCTATGCTTGATCAAGTTTGTACCATGTGAATGTTTAGCCTCAATTTCAGAATTCCTGTTTTTTTTTTTTCAATTTTATTTATTTATTTGACAGAGAGAGAGAGGGAAAGAAAAGAGAGAGAGAAAGAGAGCACACAAGCAGGGGGAGCGGCAGGCACATGGAGAGAGAGAAGCAGGCTCCCCGCTAAGCAGAGAGCCCCACACGGGGCTCAATCCCAGGACCCTGGGATCATGACCTAAGCCCAGGGTGAAGGCAGATGCTTAACTGACTGAGCCACCCAGGTGCCCTGAATTCCTGTTTGTTTTAAAATGGACCCAAACTCAATGATATAAAGGAACTCATAAGATATATATATGTCCGTTTTTACTTTGATATAACCAATTAGTCCAGTAGCCAGAAAATAATTTTGGTATCATAGATTCTCCCCAATCAATTTACTTTACTTTTCATTTTCTGCTGTCATGTGGGTATCTCATAGATGCACCCCAACGGACTTCTCACTGCAGAGCTGAGTTGTAGGAGAGCTATGTTTTTCAGGTACTTACAAAATCAATTGTAGCCCATGTACTCTATACACAAACTGATTTCATGTCCTAATGAGATTCAGTCCACACAGTATTGTAGACAAATTATAAAAGCAGATTTAGCCCCACTTGAAAGAGGGCCCAAGCAAGCTTTATACATAAATGCAATCGATTTCCCAGATCAACAAGTAATTTAGCCAAGTATTTTTAATCTCAAGAGTCTAAAACCTGAATAAATTAGCCTTACTTCTTGATCAGCATAAATTGTTAGTTGATAAGTTAGCAAGCAGCAATAAGGCTAAAGTTTTATTGTATTGTAGGCATTGTTGCACTACAAAAGGGGAAAACGTTATTAAAGGAATATTGAATTTATTACTTTAAGACCACCAGTAGAAACACTGATAGATTGTTGCTCTTATATCACATGATACTTAAAAACCTCTGTTTGTTTTTTCAGGTATTTCTAGAGACTCGCCTTACATAAAAGATTTACTGATATATTCTAGATGCTTTCAATGAAGAATTCATGGTGATTATAGTATTTATAGTACTATAATTTCTTGCTAGTTATTTATTTACAGATGATCAATTCCAGGAACTAGCTTTACTAGGTATCTGATACTGAATACCTTTAAGAAAGCTTTTAAATCATCCCTACATTATAAGGCATTTCCTTGTTTCTTGGATTACTTAGGCACTCTCATTTCTGGAAACACCTAATCAAAAGCATTAAATTTAAAATAATTGTAAATTGGAGTGCTGAGGGCTATAAAAGTACAATTACTGTATCAGTTCACCAATACAGCTCTATTTGCCAATAAAAGCACTGAAATTGTGGCTTGTATTTCCAGCAAATCTTTGTTGAAAGCCACAAACTGGATAATGGCAGGAAAAATTGTTCTAATCATATCTCTATTGTCATAATAAGGCAGGCCCATTCCTTTTAAAACCAAAACTTCTAAGAAATTTCTAAGCCAAAAACAGTAGTTTCAATACACATTTCAGAATGGTGGGAATTCGTCCTGGATGTTTGGTTAAATTGGGCAACACCTCTTTTATAGAAGAGGAAACAAAACTTCAAGGACTACAAAGGCTAGAAGGTAATTTAACCAACTGAGCCACCCAGGCGCCCGGGCTGGAAGGTAATTTAAATAAGCAATGTGAGCCCCCTGGTGAATGGACATAGGGCACATTGGGTTAGTGGCAGGAAGGAACCAATTGGAGAGGACAAAGCTTGCCTAAAGACAACAATGTTTACCACTTTTTCAGGAGATTGTTGCCACAAGGAATACATTATGCAACAATGTGGGAAATTCGAATTTTTCAAGAAAAGAACAGATCAAGGATTTTATTTGTAACTACTCGACTTTTATATGCTGCCTCACATTTTTAAATCATTTTTCCATATTTTGACTGGATTACAACTTTGAAATATCAGTTTGCCACCATGTCTAGAATGAAAAGTCAATGGTATTTTCTTATTAGAAAACAATGAGATGGGGGGGCGGGGGGGAGGCGGAGCAAGATGGTGGAGGAGTAGGAGACCTGGATTTCATCTCCTCTCAGTAATTCAGCTGGATAGGGATCAAACCATTCTGAACACCTACAAACTCAACAGGAGATTGAAGAAAAGGAGAGCAACAACTCTCTCATCAGAAAAGCGACCACTTTCTGGAAGGTGGGACGTGCGGAGAAGTGAATCTGAGGTGATATTCGGGAGGATAGATGGTGGGGGAGGGGCCTCCGTCGGCCGCTTCTAGCAAGTGATAGAGCCGCGGAGCACAAAATCGGAACTTTTAGATGTCTGCTCTGCTAAGGGACGTCACTCGGGTGGCTAAGCGGGGGGTGGAACCCTCCGGGACAGTGTGGTCTCAGGACCCTCGGGGTCACAGAAAGACCGGGGGTGCCTGAGTGTGGCAGAGCTCCCAGGTATCGGAGCAGGGAAGCCGGCTGCAGAGACGGAGCCCAGGCGCGGGGTCTCAGCTCCGGGTGGCCATAAACCGTGATCCACGGCACAGTCGGGCCCCTGCTCCTCCAGCAGGGACCCAACAAGCGGCAGATCCGGGGAGACTCACCTTCCTCCCCCGGGAGGAACCGCACGGGAGTGCACCGCAGGGATCTGCTGGGTTTGGAGACTCCACCCGGGGTCGGGTGCCAGAGATAGAAACGAGCGGTCACAGGCCGGTTGAGCACAGAGTGCAGCTGCAGACCGGGGAGACGGGAGTGACAGCGGCTTTTCTCTGGGGGCTCACTGGGAGCGGGGCCCCGAGTTCTCTGCTCCTCCGGGGCGGAGATTGGGAGGCTGCCATTTTCACTCTCCGCCTCCAAAGTTGTACAGAAAGCTCGCAGGGAACAAAAGCTCCGGAGAGCAAACCCGAGCAGATTACTTAGCCGGGAGGGGGCAAGGGCGGGGCAATTCCGCCTCCGGCAGAGACATTTGGAAACCACGGCAACAGGCCCCTCCCCAGAAGATCAGCGAGAACAGCCAGCCAAGACCAAGTTTACCGATCAATGAGAACGGCGGAACTCCAGCGCTAGGGGACTACTGCACATAGAATTCACGGCTTTTTTTACCATGATTCTTTAGTCTTTAAAAGTTAATTTTTTTTAACTGTCTTTTTGTCTTTTTATTTCTTTTTTAATTTTTCTTTTTCCCTTTTTCAACCAACATCTTATCAATCCCTTTTTTTAAAAAAAACATTTTTATTTTTCATTTTTAGAGTCATATTCTATCCCTTCATAGTAGTTACCCATATTTTTGGCTTATATATATAAGTTGTTCTCTCTTTAAAATTTTGAGATAGTTTCTTCTAACAGATTAAAATATACCATAAATCTCTAGTATATGGTGTTTTCTATTCCCCTGCCTGATCACATCCTCTCCCTTTTTTTTTTATCTTTTTTTCTTTTTTTAAATCCTCTTCTTTCTTTTTTCAAACAACTTCTTATCAATTCCTTTTATAAAATTTTTATAATTTCCATCTTTACAGTCATATTCCATCCCTTCATCATATCAAACCTTATTTTTGTACATATATAAGTTTTTCTTTCTTTAAAATTTTGGGAGGCACTTTCTTCTAAAACACCAAAATACACCCAAAATCTAGTGTGTGGCACTGATCTATATACCAGCCTGATCATATTTGATCACATTCTGGGTTTTTTTTTGTTGTTGTTGTTTTGTTTTGTTTGTCTTTGTTTTTATCTTTATCTTTTTCTTTTTCTTTTTTTTTTTTTCTCTTTTTTCTCCCTTTCCCTTTCTTATCCCACTGCTTCAGGTCTTTTCTGATTTGTTTAGAGTATATTTTCTGGGGACATGGTTACTCTGCTAGCATTTTGTTCTCTCATTAATCTATTCTCCTCTGCACAAAATGACAAGATGGAAAAAATCACCTCAACAAAAAGAACAAGAGGTAGTACCGACTGCCAGGGACCTACTCAATACGGACATTAGTACGATGTCAGATCTAGAGTTCAGAATCATCACTTTAAAGATACTAGTTGGGCTTGAAAAAAATATGGAAGTTATTAGAGAAACCCTTTTGGAGAAGTAAAAGAGCTAAAATCCAACCAAGTAGAAATCAAAAAGGCTATTAATGAAGTGCAATCAAAAATGGGGGCGCTAAGTGCTAGAATAAATGAGGCAGAAGAGAGAATCAGTAATATAGAAGATGAAATGATGGAAAATAAAGAAGCTGAGAAAAAGAGAGATAAACAACTACTGGATCATGAGGGCAGAATTCGAGAGATAAGCAATACCATAAGATGAAACAACATTAGAATAATTGGGATCCCAGAAGAAGAAGAAAGAGAGAGAGGGGCAGAAAGTATAATGGAGCAAATTATAGCAGAGAACGTCCCTAATTTGGGGAAAGAAACAGGCATGAAAATCCAGGAAGCACAGAGAACCCCTCTCAAAATCAATAAAAATAGGTCAACACCCCGACATCTAATAGTAAAACGAATCTCAGAGACAAAGAGAAAATGCTGAAAGCAGCTCGGGAGAAGAGATATGTAACCTACAAGGGTAGAAACATTAGATTGGCAACAGACCTATCCACAGAGGCCTGGCAGGCCAGAAAGGACTGGCAGGATATATTCAGAGCACTAAATGAGAAAAATGTGCAGCCAAGAATACTATATCCAGCTAGGCTGTCATTGAAAATTGAAGGAGAGATAAAAAGCTTCCAGGACAAACAAAAACTAAAGGAATTTGCAAACACAAAACCAGCCCTAGGACATCTTGAAAGGGGTCCTCTAAGCAAAGAGAGAGCCTAAAAGCAACATAGACCAGAAAGGAACACAGACAATATACGGTAACAGTCACCTTACAGGCAATACAATGGCACTAAATTCCTATCTTTCAATAGTTACCCTGAATGTAAATGGGCTAAATGCCCCAATCAAAAGACACAGGCTAACAGACTGGATTAAAAAACAAGACCCATCGATATGCTGTCTGCAAGAGACTCATTTTAGAACCAAAGACACCCCCAGATTGAAAGTGAAGGGGTGGAAAACCATTCACCATGCTAATGGACACCAAAAGAAAGCTGGGGTGGCAATCCTTATATCAGACAAATTAGGTTTTAAACCAAAGACTGTAATAAGAGATGAGGAAGGACACTATATCCTACTTAAAGGATCTATGCAACAAGAAGATCTAACAATTGTAAATATCTATGCCCCTAACATGGGAGCAGCCAATTATATAAGGCAATTAATAACAAAAGCAAAGAAACACATCGACAACAATACAATAATAGTGGGGGATTTTATCATCCCCCTCACTGAAATGGACAGATCGTCTAAGCAAAAGATCAACAAGGAAATAAAGACTTTAAATGACACACTGGACCAAATGGACTTCACAGACATATTCAGAACATTCCACCCCAAAGCAACAGAATACACATTCTTCTCTAGTGCCCATGGAACATTCTCCAGAATAGATCACATCCTAGGTCATAAATCAGGTCTCAACCGGTACCAAAAGATTGGGATCATTCCCTGCCTATTTTCAGACCACAATGCTTTGAAACTAGAACTCAATCACAAGAGAAAAGTCGGAAAGAATTCAAATACATGGAGGCTAAAGAGCATCCTACTAAAGAATGAATGGGTCAACCAGGAAATTAAAGAAGAATTAAAAAAATTCGTGGAAACCAATGAAAATGAAAACACAACTATTCAAAATCTTTGGGATGCAGCAAAGGCAGTCCTAAGAGGAAAGTATATAGCAATACAAGCCTTTCTCAAGAAACAAGAAAGGTCTCAAGTACACAACCTAACCCTACACCTAAAGGAGCTGGAGAAAGAACAGCAAATAAAGCCTAAACCCAGCAGGAGAAGAGAAATAATAAAGATCAGAGCAGAAATCAATGAAATAGAAACTAAAAGAACAGTAGAACAGATCAACGAAACTAGGAGCTGGTTCTTTGAAAGAATTAACAAGATTGATAAACCCCTGGCCAGACTTATCAAAAAGAGAAGAGAAATGACCCAAATCAACAAAATCATGAATGAAAGAGGAGAGATCACAACCAACACCAAAGAAATACAAACAATTATAAGAACATATTATGAGCAACTCTATGCCAGCAAATTAGATAACCTGGAAGAGATGTGTGCATTCCTAGAGATGTATCAACTACCAAAACTGAACCAGGAAGAAATAGAAAACCTGAACAGACCTATAACCACTAAGGAAATTGAGCCAGTCATCAAAAATCTCCCAAAAAAACAAAAGCCCAGGGCCAGATGGTTTCCCAGGGGAATTCTACCAAACATTCCAAGAAGAATTAATACCTATTCTTCTGAAACTGTTCCAAAAAATAGAAATGGAAGGAAAACTTCCAAACTCATTTTATGAGGCCAGCATTACCTTGATCCCAAAACCAGACAAAGACCCCATCCAAAAGGAGAATTATAGACCAATATCCCTGATGAACATGGATGCAAAAATTCTCACCAAAATACTAGCCAATAGGATCCAACAGTACATTAAAAGGATTATTCACCATGACCAAGTGGGATTTATCCCTGGGCTGCAAGGTTGGTTCAACATCCGCAAATCAATCAATGTGATACAATACATTAACAAAAGAAAGAACAAGAATCATATGATCCTCTCAATAGATGCAGAAAAAGTTTTTGACAAAGTCCAGCATCCTTTCTTGATCAAAACTCTTCAGAGTATAGGGATAGAGGGTATATACCTCAATATCATAAAAGTCATCTATGAAAAAACCTACAGCAAATATTATTCTCAATGGGGAAAACCTGAGAGCTGTCCCCCTAAGGTCAGGAACGCGGCAGGGATGTCCACTATCATCACTGCTATTCAACATAGTATTGGAAGTCCTAGCCACAGCAATCAGACATCAAAAAGAAATCAAAGGCATCCAAATTGGCAAAGAAGAAGTCAAACTCTCACTCTTTGCAGATGATATGATACTTTATGTGGAAAACCCAAAAGACTCCACCCCAGAACTGCTAGAACTCATACAGGAATTCAGTAAAGTGGCAGGATATAAAATCAATGCACAGAAGTCAGTGGCATTCCTATACACCAACAACAAGACAGAAGAAAGACAAATTAAGGAGTCGATCCCATTTACAATTGCACCCAAAACCATAAGATACCTAGGAATAAATCTAACCAAAGAGACAAAGGATCTCTACTCAGAAAACTATAAAATACTCATGAAAGAAATTGAGGAAGACACAAAGAAATGGAAAAACTTTCCATGCTCATGGATTGGAAGAACAAATATTGTGAAGATGTCTATGCTACCTAGAGCAATCTACACATTCAATGCAATCCCCATCAAAATACCATCCACTTTTTTCAAAGAAATGGAACAAATCATCCTAAAATTTGTATGGAACCAGAAAAGACCCCGCATAGCCAGAGGAATGTTGAAAAAGAAAAGCAAAGCCGGCGGCATCACAATTCCGGACTCCAGCTCTATTAGAAAGCTGTCATCATCAAGACAGCATGGTACTGGCACAAAAACAGACACATAGATCAATGGAACAGAATAGAGAGCCCAGAAATGGACCCTCAGCTCTATGGTCAACTAATCTTCAACAAAGCAGGAAAGAATGTCCAATGGAACAAAGACAGTCTCTTCAACAAATGGTGTTGGGAAAATTGGATAGCCACATGCAGAAGAATGAAACTGGACCATTTCCTTACACCACACACAAAAATAGACTCCAAATGGTTGAAAGACCTCAATGTGAGACAGGAGTCCATCAACGTCCTAAAGGAGAACACAGGCAGCAACCTCTTTGACCTCAGCCGAAGCAACTTCTTCCTAGAAATATTGCCAAAGGCAAGGGAAGCAAGGGCAAAAATGAACTATTGGGACTTCATCAAGATAAAAAGCTTTTGCAAAGCAAAGGAAACAGTCAACAAAACCAAAAGACAACCGACAGAATGGGAGAAGATATTTGCAAATGACATATCAGATAAAGGGCTAGTATCCAAAATCTATAAAGAACTCATCAAACTCAACACCCAAAGAACAAAGAATCCAATCAAGAAATGGGCAGAAGACATGAACAGACATTTTTCCAAAGAAGACATCCAAATGGCCAACAGACACATGAAAAAGGCCTCAATATCGCTCAGCATCAGGGAAATCCAAATCAAAACCTCAATGAGATACCACCTCACACCAGTTAGAATGGCTAAAATTAACAAGTCAGGAAATGACAGATGTTGGCGGGGATGCGGAGAAAGGGGAACCCTCCTACATTGTTGGTGGGAATGCAAGCTGGTGCAGTCACTCTGGAAAACTGTATGGAGGTTCCTCAAAAAGTTTAAAATAGAGCTACCATATGATCCAGCAATTGCACTATTGGGTATTTACCCCAAAGATACAAAAGTAGGGATCTGAAGGGGTATGTGCACCCCGATGTTTATAGCAGCAATGTCCACAATAGCCAAACTGTGGAAAGAGCCAAGATGTCCATCGACAGATGAATGGATAAAGAAGATGTGGTATATATATACAATGGAATATTATGCAGCCATCAAAAGGAATGAGATCTTGCCATTTGCAACTACGTGGATGGAACTGGAGGGTATTATGTTGAGTGAAATAAGTCAAACAGAGAAAGACATGTATCATATGATCTCACTGATATGAGGAATTCTTAATCGCAGGAAACAAACTGAGTGTTGTTGGAGTGGGGGGTGGGGTGGGAGGGATGGGGTGACTGGGTGATAGACACTGGGGAGGGTATGTGATCTGGTAAGCGCTGTGAATTGTGCAAGACTGTTGAATCTCAGATCTGTACCTCTGAAACAAATAATGCAATATATGTTAAGAAAAAAAAAAGAAGAAGAAGGTAGCGGGAGGGGAAGAATGAAGCGGGGGAAATCGGAGGGGTAGATGAACCATGAGAGACGATGGACTCTGAAAAACAAACAGGGTTCTAGAGGGGAGGGAGGTGGGAGGATGGGTTAGCCTGGTGGTGGGTATTGAGGGGGGCACATTCTGCATGGAGCACTGGGTATTATGCACAAACAATGAATCATGGAACACTTCATCTAAAACTAATGATGTAATGTATGGGGATTAACATAAGAATATAAATAATAAATAAATAAATAAATAAATAAATAAATAAATAAATAAATAAATAAAAGAAAGAAAGAAAGAAAGAAAGAAAGAAAACAATGAGATCATCTTCTGCTAAGATCTTTTTCTTTTTAGACAATACTGCCCAATTAGCTGGTAGTTACATTTTCTTGAGTCACAGAATGAATTCCGTGCACCCATTTATACAGCCATTATACTGACTAACCATGAGGCCCAACATCACAGTTTAATTTATGTATTTTTATCATATAATAAAGTACCACATCTTGATGGGGGAGAATAGTAAGTCCAAATATACCATCTTGATATTAGTTTTACTATAGTCATGTCAAAGCAGACAGGTCATAACATTACAGTTACTTTTTGACACATTCAGGAAGGTATTCAGTTGCATTATCCTAACAAAACAGAGAATAGAGATGAAGAACACATGATATCTAGTTTTTCAAACCTATGGCTTTGACCTATAGAAACATGTGTTATGGATGAAAATGCAATGCATATGTAAAAGTATTCACTCTCTGAAATTCCTGCATGAATGGTAAAATATTAATCAATTTTTCTCCATCATCATCATTTAAAAAAATGCATCTAACTCCTCTCCATGTAGTCAACATTAAATATAATTATGAGAGTAGACATAAAGACAGAGATGACAAAGAAAGAGATGAGATGGTAGAGATGATAAAGATAGAAGGAGAGGAAGAGGCAGAGAGAGAGAGAGTTGTGTGTTTTTGGTTCTGTTTCTTTGTAGAACCCTGACTAATACAGCAAACTAATGTTATACCTTTTCTGCTAAATTCCATCTCCCCTAACAAATTTACAGATGTTTTTCTTTTCAGTTTTTATTGCACCCAAAATGAAAAAACTTTTATTTATTCACGATAAACTTTATCTTCTTAGAGTCGACTCATTATTCCTGACTGAATGATTCTTTTGGAGGTCTGATTCTGGTGTCCCATGTTTTCACTATCTGCCCACCTTTATCTCAAACACAGAGGATAGAATCATATTTGTTTCATCAATGTTAGTTTGTGAAGTCAGATCAATGTATAAGTTAGTTGACTTTCTAAGGAAATGGTCTACACCAGCCATAGTCACTGTGCATGTTGGAGTGTTGTTACTGTTTTTTCCAAGTATAAAAGCTATGTTAATAACTCTCTGAATCATATTAGACAAATTATAATGCTCAAATTGAATGACATGGCTTATTCTTACCTACCTTATTAAAGTTTCAGAAGAGACCAAACCATTTGAATGAACAATCCCAAATCAGTATTGAATTGAGCCCATGTACTCCAAGGGGATTTAGACCATCTGCTAATTCTGCAGGGCAAAGGATTTCTTTTACATATGCTCAGGTTTGGAGAAGTAGAATCTGATTTGCCTCCAGTTCTCGTCTTTTCATCCCACAGGTAAATACTCTGTTTATGTAAAATAAACTTTTGTAACCACTTTGTGTTACTTGAAAGTCAGTATATTTCTTCCCCGCAATGAACATAAATGGGTATACCTTTTCTGCTAAATTCCATCTCCCCTAACTAACAAATTTACAGATGTTTTTCTTTTCAGTTTTTGGACACAATAAGGACACAAAAAAAGTATTTTGGACACAATAAGGACACAAAAAAAGTATTTTGCAAACAGACACAATTCTTTCTTAGGATCTGGTGTCCTTTAAAAATTATTTTTGAAACATTTGTTAACCTTTATATAACCAATTATTAGGCCAATTTTTTTTCCATTCTGCCCAATAAATACTTTGGAAGGTGAATATTATTACATTTTTAAATATGAGAGAAATATATTGATATTCTTATCTGATCCTCCTTCCCATCCCCCTTACTCTCTTTCTGAACACAGGCATTGTAGTAAGCCTTTCATGAACAAGGAATCCATTCAGGACTTGGGTTCTTGGGCCAATTTCCACTCAACAGGTTTCCTATGCACTTGTAGGTGCCAAACAGCAACTCTTGTGTTTCTCAAAAAAAATTCTTAATAGAGAGGGGATTAAACTCTAAGTGGCTTCCTGATTTCACCATTTCTGCAGTCCAGTGTTAGGTTGCTGAAAGGTTACTTCATTTGTACCATCAGGAGCCTAACAGGCTTTAGAAACTGAGTGATGTAATCATTTGTGTGTGTGTGTGTGTGTGTGTGTGTGTGAGAGAAATATTGGAGTAGCTAGGAATCTGTTGCATTAAAAAACATATATATTTTTTAAGATTTTATTTATTTATTTGACAGAGAGAGAAAGCACGAGCAGGGGGGCCAGGAGAGGGAGAAGCAGGCTCCCCACTGAGCAAGGAGCCCGACATGGAGCTTGATCCCAGGACCCCAGGATATGACATGAGCTGAAGGCAGATGCTTAACCAACTGAGCCACCCAGGCGCCCCAAAAACACATATACATTTTTGAGAATCTCTTCATTTTTTGAAAACAACTCTTTTGTGATGCTCTAAATTTCAAATTAAAATGCAAAATATGAGATAAAAATTACTGTAATTGCAATAATAGTCTATACAGTAAAAGAGAGACAAAATTAAATGAATGCATGTATTTGCCCAATACTAATACTCAAATCAAGTCTAAGCAAATATTTACTCATTATCTGAATATAAAAAGTAAAATGTCCTTAGTGTGGTAATGCACTATAAACGTCCAGTCTATAAATGTCAAAAGCCACATTGCAACAATGGTTCCATATACTCATGTTCAATCAGATCAATATATAATCAAGAGGAAAAAGGAAACAGAGCTCACTCTGAATGGTGGACTCTCCAAATTATCAAACTTGAAATTAAACAGGAGAGAAAACAGTAAAACTATTGCCTTTATAAATATAATCAGTCATCTGGAAAATGAGTTTTATACAGCTATAATAAGTTCCCAAGAATAATTTGTGCAAAGTCCAGTCAATGCTTTCAGGTTTGTACAAACCATGCCTGGTGCCATCTTGATAGTGATTTCTGGTCCTAAGTATTGTCCAGCATCTTCTGCCCTCTCTGAGGCATGAGACTGCCGAATATCCATATTTGAACCCCATGATCATGCAAAGTTATTTGTGAAAATTTATTTGACTTGGACCCACACTTGAACTCTCACCTTAAAATCAAGAAATTGTTTTGCTGGAATAGTCAGTTTATAATTGCTACTTCCATAAGACATCAGAATTCTATGGGAAAGAGCTGTTTACTGATATTCATCCTAAGCAATTTTCCTTCTTTTCAAAGGAGGTGTGCCTTCCTCAAGTTTTAAGAAATATAGCTAGAGAGGGCGCCTGGGTGGCTCAGTTGGTTAAGCGACTGCCTTCGGCTCAGGTCATGATCCTGGAGTCCCTGGATCGAGTCCCGCATTGGGCTCCCTGCTCGGCAGGGAGTCTGCTTCTCCCTCTGACCACCCCCCCTCATGTGCTCTCTCTCATTCTCTCTCGTAAATAAATAATCTTTAAAAAAAAAAAAAAAAGAAATATAGCTAGAGAGATTAAGAAGGGTCAGGACACAAATACTCCACGTAATCTGAAATCAAGGAATAAAATTAATATCTTTGATAGTTTAGCATGGTTTTAAATTGATTTTATTTTGTATAATTCCTTTATTACAAGGGTAATATTCTAGCCAGTGATACATGTGGGTCTGTTTTTGTCAAAAGTCATGTATTCTGTTTAATGAGGACTGACCACAAGGTCCAGTATACTAGATATTTGGTTTAAAAAAAAAGAAAAGAAAATCTTCCAAAGATCAAACACATTTTTTCCTAAACTCACTATATTATTACATTTGTTTATTTTCAGCCATCGGTACAGTAGATGGTTTCTGCCTACTTCTAAACTGATTTAAGGGATATTATAAGAGGAACAGATATAATAAAGCTATTATAAAAAATTCAAAGGACATGAATCAAACAGTAAAATAGGAATGTAGTTTAAGAATCTATAAAGGAGCACTGACTAAAATATGAACAGTATCTTCTATAGCAACTTTGTAGAAAATGAAGAACACATTCTTTTATATACTGTTTCTTATCATTACTCTTATAAAAAGAAGAGTTGAGAAGAAAAGGTTAAGTGATAGAAATTTTTTCTTTCCTGTAAGTCTCTCAATGGCCTTCTGAGAATTTCCCTTTTCTTCCAAGTCTCAGCTCTCACTTTCTACAGAAATCATCCCCATGCGAGTCATTTTTAATTGCCTTCCTAATATCTATTCACTCCTCCTCCCCTTCTAATAGAACACAAACTAATCTAGTGGGTAATGTTTCCGTTTAAAAATACTTAGCTTTCCACAGTCCCACAAATCAGAAGATGGGCTTGAAATGTAGTTCTGGGAAAAGAATATATTGTATAAACTGCAGTTAAGTATCGGGCTTTTCAGAGTGTTACCATCTTCCTGAAAACATGGGCAAACCTTCACAACATATCTTTTGCTCTTTACCTTTTCCCTTTCATTCTTCTTAGAATTGAAAAGTGATGTCTAGAAAGGCAATCTCTTTTTTTTGTAAATATGAGGAAATGGCCATGCATTAAGGATGACCATGCTGAAAACCAGGGAAAGTCTGGACCTCAATGGCCTCCAGTTACCACAACAGCCCTGGAGTACTCTCTGCCTCCAGATTCTATTTACATGAAATAGAAGATAAATAAAATAAGACACTTTGACTGAATTTCTGTGACATACAGTTGAATACAATCTTAACTCTTAGACTTCCTTTATGTGCCTCAGCCCCACCCTGGTTTAGCTGCTCCCCCTTGTTTCCACAGCACCTCCCACAAACCCAAACACAATCTTTTCTCTCCCTCATTGCAGCCTAAATTTCAAGAAGACAGAGATCATATCAAGCTTTCAAGCACAGGCCCCCAGAACCTTGCTCATGTCTACATAGCACATAGTAGGCACCCAGTACATTTATTGAATGGGGGAGTAATAAATGATTGAATAAAGACAACACTCACTTCTCTCTACATCTACTGCTAACTGTTACATCTATTACGACAGCTAGAGTTTTTTAAACCCATACTATTGAGGGTAGCTTTCTCCTTGCTTAAAAACCCTTCCATAGCTTCCCATTACCCTTAGCATAAAATCCAAATTCCTTCCACATTCTGGGAAACCTGGCACTGTTCTGATTGTATTTCTTTTCTTTTCCTCATTACCTTCTAGGCACACTGGCTTTCCTTCCATTACTGAAACATTCCAAGCTCATTTTAACCTTAAGATCTTTGTGCCAGATGTTCCCTTTCCACAAATCTTCACACATTGGCTCCTTCTTGCCTTTCAGATCGAAGCTTAGATCACCTCCTCAGAGAGGTCACAGCTGACAAGTGAATCTAGAGGAACTCATCATCAAGCACTCTATCCCATAACCCTCTTGTGCAGCTGTGGAGAAAATACTCTTGTTTCTGCAACATTGGAGCCTTCTGAGAACACTTTACTGAAACTTGGAACCAAGGCTAAAACAGTCCTTACAAGGTAATTTAGGACTGACTAAATAACAAGAACTCCAGAGAGCTTTATCTCTCCAGAAGTATGTGTTTACATTTCAAGGGGAGATGAAACCCAGGGCCACGGACACATTCCAAAAGGAGGACCCAAGATCCTTCCCATTACTTTTCAAAGGAAACTCTCTCTAAAGGGGAGGAAAGACAGCTGCTTCTCTCTCCTGTATAAATGTCCAGATTCATTTGGGGGTGGTGCAGGGGGTACTCACCTACAATACAGACCCCATATATGTTGAGTTACAGATGGCTCTCACTGCATTGCCCCAGAAGGAAAACACTGCCATACAAGGGAACATGGACATTATTATTTGCTACAAATAAATAATGATAAATCTGTCTGGTCCAGAAACCTCATGTTGGCATTCAGGATAATATTAATACATACATTATTATAAATCTAATATCTCCTATATTTGTTATAGTTCTTGCCATTATCTGATATTGGGTATCCACATCACTCTATGGTGGTCCACAAGTTCAGTCTTTGCTATGTTTATAACTAATGCCTGAAAGAACTCCCGGTAGGAGATCAATAAACACTACTCAGATGAATAAATGAATCAATCACTAAAATGATAATTTTTTGAAGAACTGGATTGTGGAGATTTCTAGTGAAAAAACGCAAGGTAGATTACAAATTTTAGAAAAAATGGCTGTTTATTTCAGGCGGCCTCTTAAAGAATAGCATGTGTAACATATATTTGAAAACTGAGGTTTTTATAAATGCCTGGAATGGACACATTCTGTTTTTTTAATGGACTGATTTCTTTATGACAGCTACTAGCTGTGCAGTTGACAAGATTTTTATTTTTGTATAAACATTGAATAATTTATCTGTATTCCTGCCCAGCTGCAGAGCAATTGAATCAGGCAGGACCAATACTTCTCTCAAAAAGCAGTTTCAGTTCTTGCCAGAGGTCTGAACAAGAACACAATTAAATCCTCAGAGTTCTGCAAATACATTAACTAGAAAACTCTAAGAGTGTACTTTAATAATTCTCAACCTCTATCATGTGAATACCTACGATAATTTGAGGAGGACTACACCTTAATGGCATTTCAAGATGAGTTACTCTCAAAATTTACTCTGTAGAACCTGCAGATTAGATCTCTTAAGCATCATATGCACATAGATATTGAAAAACATCTTCAAAAGATGATAATTTTCATTTTGGTAGAGTTGGTATTGAGCTCTTCTGATATTTGTACTATTTGTTCAAGCTGATCATCTCATTGTAGAAATAAAACAAACACATTGACATCAAAATATTGAGCAAATATAATTCTTAAAGATCCTCCCAATGAGATTGGATGCCATAACACCCAATGCCTTCCAAAGGATAAAATCTGGGTAAACAGCTGAGAATTTAATATTGTATGGTTGTGCCTCCAGTATAATCCATAGAACAAGGTGCCCTGATTGGCAGGTATGAGCCTCTAGCCTTCTCAGCAGGTATATTCCTATAGTAAAAAAGGGTGCATAATAATCTATTAGCATTATTTCTAAAGATCACCTATATACCTTTTGTCTGGGTTTTCTTAAAATCATCTGATTTCCCAAATAGTTATCTCTCCTGAGAAGAAAATGTGTTGATACCCCAATATCAGTATTTCCAACCATCTATCAATTCAAAGTAAATTAATTCATGAGGCTCTTAAATTTTGGTAGACATGAAACAATCCTCCAGAGGCTAATACTTAGAGAGAAAGAAAAAATCAAGTTCCTGAACCTACAAAAATGAGAAATAAGATCTGGAACAATAGTGACACCATAAATATCACTATATTATATATTATACATACACATTATATACTTTTGTTTTTATGCAATATACAAAGTAATATTGAAAGGGTGATGCTTTTGCTAATTTCTAATCCTTGCAAAGAAAATGTTTATGAAGGGGCGCCTAGGTGGTTCAGTTGTTAAGTGTCCACCTTTGGCTCAGGTCATGATCCCAGGGTCCTGGGATCGAGCTCCGTATCAGGCTCCCTGCTCAGCGGGAAGCCTGCTTCTCCCTCTCCCACTCCCCCTGCTTGTGTTCCCTCTCTCGCTGTGTCTCTCTCTCTCAAATAAATAAAGAAAATATTTAAAAAAAAAATAACAAAGAAAAAGAAAATATTTATGAAGGCCTGAGGTGAGGGCCAGCTACACAATTTGCAGGGCTCAGTGCAAAATGAAAATATGGGCCCCTTGTTCAAAAGAAGGGGAAAAGCTTTTTTGTTCTTCTATAGTCTCTCAAACTATGTGATTTTTATTTGCATTTAATATTCTGCTCCCTTGGGAATGAGGATACCTGCGGGGCAAGTGCAAACCCTCACAAGTGTCCTCTCCACACCCATGCCTGAGCCATGCTGGGAACAGAATGCAGCAGAAGTCACTGAGTGGAGTCAAGGGATTGGTTGGCTTGGCCCCCAATCAAGGGAAATAAGGAGACATTAGGAGGCAGAATCATATGTAAGTAGAGGATCCAAGACCTCAGTGCATGCTCCATCATCCCATTAGGATGACTTTTGACTACAGAATACAAATTTAAAGATAAAATTATTAAGAATTTCAAGATGACCACATTGTATCAAATCCTAAACATGGGACCCTATATATATGATTGCCCTGTTCACACCCCCATGAACCTGGCCTTTCCTAAGGCAGTAAACAGTCTCTCTGTTCTAGGCCTGGCTCTGGCTTAATTTGCCTCATCTATTTATTTTTTTAGTTTTTATTTAAATTCCAGTTAGTTAACATACAGTGTAATATTAGTTTTGGGAATACTATTTAGTGATTCAACATTTCCATACAGCACCCCGTGCTCATCACAACAAGTGCACTCCTTAATCCCCATCATCTATGTAACCCATCCCCTCAGTCACCTCCCCTCTTGTAACCATGTTTGTTCTCTGGTAGTTAAGAGACAGACTTACATTTCTTGGGCCCAGTTCTAGTATTTTCAAGGTGAGAGTACAGTCGATCATCATTAATGAGTATTATATAACCAATAAAGATTAGAATATTTTTTAAAGTTGTGGAGAGAAGAATTTTAAAGATGGAAAGAATCTTATGTAGCCCAACTCTTTCATCTAACAAAGAGAAAAACCAAGGCCCCAAGGGGCTAAATACTCAGTATCACCACCAGCTGGTTAGCACCAGGGCAAGGAATGGAGCCCACCCTTTCTCACTCCCAACCCACACCTCCTTTAGAAGAGTTGAATGAGACAAAGAAAGAGAAATTTTATTTCACTAGCAGTTTAGACTTTTAAGAAATATATCCAGAATTGGATCTAGATAAAGCTGACCCTGACAGGGCATGTTAGTAAAAGCTTAGAACATTATTCAGCACCACAGAGCCATATGGAATGGATCATATTACTTGGTCTCCAATGAATAAAGAGGTGACATACTGATGAAAATTTCAGATTTTATTTAGCACATTTTACCTTTATTGATTTTATTCTATACCCCCCTGGAAGATGTGCACCTGATCCTCCAAAATTTTAGATTGCCGTCCCTTTCACCACATGACCCTAAGTCTTCTGTTAGCTATCCTTCTTTGCTTTCTGCAATTGAGAGTCAACATGGCTATCTGATTTAATTTAAGCTTTTAAGTAAGTAAAATTTCTGCTTCCATGAGGCAGGGATTTGGAACAACAAAAACTGAGAAACCATCTTTCTCCTTAGATAAGCATGAATGCAACAAGATAAGCCAAAAATGAACCTCAGATAACTGGATAAAAGAAAGGGAGATACTCCATCCTCTCCCTGCCAACCAGAGAATGGAATGTTGAATAAGTCTCTATAGGCTATTTGTTTAGAGAAATGTACCGATTATGAAACACAGTCAGGATGATTCTTATTTGGGGATCATCATAAAGCCAAATGCTTTTCTCATGAGTCCACTCAAGTTTACAATATTTATAATACATTAAAATCTATAATAACAAGTGTAGATCTATAATCATTATCACTGTCAAATAAAGAAATACTATAACAACTGTTACTAGTTTGAAAGACACTGATGTCTTCCCAAAGATATTTTGTTACTTCAAGGACCAAAAAAAGTATATACTACCAAGTTAAGTGGCCCTTGGAAGAAGGGCCCTGAGGATATTATAGTTCTGATATGGTGTTTTCTGTTATATAAAATGTGACCTCATGTCACAGAAGACCACTTGGCTGACAGATTCTCCCCATTGGCATGCTACTATACTGGGTGCTATCTGGAGGCAGAAAAGAAGTAGACAACAACTTTCTTCTATCAAAGCACCAAGACGAACTGGAAATACAGACCATATATAGGAGAAAGGAAATAGAGCAATAGGAGATAGCTGAAGGGTTAGTATATCCTGCTCTGTCTTGGCTGTGGTCTCTACTTAGAGTTGTGTCACTGCTTAGATCTAGATCAATGGAGTTTTGTTTATACTGGCAGGGAAAATTCTCCATCATATGTTTCATCGAATCCTAACAGAAACACCTGGAGCACAAAAGCAAAAGCAGATTTACTACCAACTCACACTGACTTGAAACGTTGGATCAATTCTAACTTCAGTTAACACATAGTCCCTGGTGTGCCGTTCTCTGGGACAGTTCCCACGCCCTCTAGAATTTAGAATTTCTATGAATGCCTAGGTGAGGGTAGAGGACCCAGCCAGCCTGTGCCTCAAAAGGCTCAAAATGAAAAAGGCACAGTAAAATAAATCAGTTGGACTACTTAGTGGTAAATGCCTCATTTTCTTGTTGTATTTACCCTTCTGACCCAACAGAACAGTAATGTATATCCTCTCCCTGCATTCTTAATAAGGTTATTTACACTGCATATCAATGAGTTTGTGCCCTGTGCAATAAATTCTCAGTTCTGAAATGTGTGCAAGAGTGTAGACATCATTATTGAAAGAATTAACCTTGTAAATGAGGAGCACCCTTATTAAAGCTCTGGATTTTCAATATTCAAGAGTGACACAGGAATACAGGCAGTTTTCTGCAGAATTATGATCAGCCTTGCAAATAGCCACAGACTATTATGAATAAGTAACAATATCTTGGCAAGAAGTGAAAAAATCTGACTTCATTTAAAAAATATCTCCGTGTTGGTTTGTGATTGTCAATGCCAACAGGGGAAAGAAATATTGTATTTCTGATACATAGAATTAAAGGCTTATTTATCAGTAGTGATCTGTATTTTGAACTGGTTGGACTGAGCAAAGCTATAGAGAGGAAATGTAGGCAGAATAGAACCTTTTCAAGCCATGCTGTCTGCTGTTTACAGCCCTCAGAACACCCCAGGTATTCTACTATGTCCTGGCCTCCACTCAACCACACTGTGTAACAGCCATGGCTAAAACATACCTGGATACACTAACATTTTATCAACATCCTGATTCATTAACAGGTAATAGAAATCTAAGGGTATAATGAAACTACTAAGTTATAACTCAAAAATGAATAATTAGGGATCAAGAAAAATCCTGAGATAGATCATTTGACTTTAATTCCTTCCAGTTTTCTAACCAAGCAAAGGCACTGAGGATTAGCATGGGACTTGGAGATTCTTCTTCCTTCTCTCTCCTCCAATTCGTGATAGCTATCTCCACTTCCTTGTATCTTGAAGAGGCACAAGGGGAGGATATTTCAGAGCCCATAATTGAGAATAATGTTAAAGAACTATTAGCTTGGAAGCACTTATGTGTGAAAATTGTACAGCTAAGATTTGTGCATTTCAGGGCGCCTGGGTGGCTCAGTTGGTTAAGCGACTGCCTTCGGCTCAGGTCATGATCCTGGAGTCCCTGGATCGAGTCCCACATCAGGCTCCCTGCTCGGCAGGGAGTCTGCTTCTCCCTCTCCCACTTCCCCTGCTTGTGTTCCCTCTCTCGCTGTGTCTTTCTCTGTCAAATAAATAAATAAAATCTTTAAAAAATAAAAAAAATAAAAAATAAATAAAATAAAATCTTTAAAAAAAAAAAAACAAGATTTGTGCATTTCAATGTCTTTAACTTATATCACACACACACACACACACACACACAAAACCCCCGTAAATAATAATAATGATTGAGGAAGGTTGGAGAATGAGTGGAAGCAAAGATAAAACAAGAAAGGCTGAATACTGATCATTTTTTAAGCAGGGAGATGGGCCCATCAGGGCTCATTATACTATTTTATTTATTTTGTATATGTTTTGAAGTTTCTCATAATAAAAGATTAAAAATGCTAATTGTTTCTCTTTTATCACCAATCCACAGCCACTTTTATCACTATGAGGACCATGATCAAAATCCAGTCACATGTTTGACATTTAACAAGGCAGGCGGAAGACATACCACCTTCACACAACCCAAACTGAAGGAAAGAGCTCAACATTTTTTGACTTCTAGATCTTTGCTTAAGCAAAGATGAGGAATTAAAGAAGTTTGCCCATAGTCATTAAATATTATTATATTGCCTCAGGAAATCAGGGATGCCAACTGAACAATTCTACACTGTTAGTGTTGTAGTGGTCTGCAGTGTTGTATGGACTTCCTTACACCACCTTCGATGGACTGAGCATGTTGAGATTTATCAAAGTCCCCTCACTACGGACTTAGCCTTTATTTACTCTACTCTTTCCAACGTTTCTAGATTAAAAATACTCAGGTTTTGTACCATCACACAGCATCCCATTTAAAGTACCAATATATAGATACTGAAGTCTTTCTAAAAGTGTTTACTTGATGCTCAAGCATTGGTATCATTGCAAAGAAAAAACTGCTTTAATGCAGGCATGTTTTCATATTACACAAGAAAGGATTAGCATTCAATAAGTGTGCATTGAGTGAATGAATGAGTGGTGGAAGAGAGATATTTAAATGAGTGAAAGAATTTTATAATGGGCTTCAAAGACAGAACTTAAATGCCAAATTCTTAAACAACAAAAAAAGAGCATTTGTAAAGATTTTAAAATTAAGGTCACTAGGAAGTGCTTTTGGAGTTATTGTGGACCAAGAAATGCCACAATATATTGAGCCTTTAAAAAATTATATATAATACTTTTTCCATCTAAAAAGGATAATTGCGGGGCACCTGGGTGGCTCAGTTTAAGCGTCTGCCTTTGGCTCAGGTCATGGTCCCAGGGTCCTGGGATTGAGCCCCGCATCAGACTCCCTGGTCTGCGGGAAGCCTGCTTCTCCCTCTCCCACTCCCCCTGCTTGTGTTCCCTCTCTCACTGTGTCTTTCTTTGTCAAATAAATAAGTAAAATCTTTTAAAAAAAATAAAAAGGGTAATTGGTTTAAGAGCTGCTAAGAGAAGCAGTTAAATCTCTAGGGGAAAAAAAATTGCCTTTGCCTAAAACACATTTATTATAGGGATAACTTTAGTTTGTTAAGTTTGACTCTTGTTAAAATTGTTTTCAAAAGATCTAAACTTCAAAAGCTAAAATGCAACAAAAATATTTATGGAACCTAAATTGCCTGAATAATTACTTCTTATTATTTTTACCTTCACTTTTTATGTCCCCTTTATTAAAGCTTGTATGTCAAATATTGAGTAGCAACAGGGTAAGGACTCAAATAATCCCCCCACTGCTCATAAACAAGAGGCTATATCAAATCTGTACTAAGCATGTACACAATGGTTTTCTTTTCATAACAAAAAATAGTAGGTCAGTAAGTATCAGCATCAAAGGCCAAACTTAATAAGTAAAAATTTAGGCAAAAACAGCTGTCTTTAGTGTTTTATAAGGCTCTTAAAAGTTAGGCAAAAACAGTTGTGACTCATGGCACCTAGGTGTCCAATCCTTCATTTCAAAGCTCAGTAGACACAGTCAATGCTCTCTTCCTAGGAACAGGACAAAAGAAGTACCTGCAGCCTTTGAAGTTATCTTGTGAAGATAACCTGTCAATCAAATGGACTAGTGCCTCTAATATGCAAAACATTCAGAAAAAAATCAGAACAAAACTTCCTCACATCACTGAGACACTTAGCTTTGCCCCAGAAAATCACAAAATTGTGCAGACCTGTCAAACGTTACTATGCTGGGACATGAAAACATCAATATAACTGCATCTAGAAATTTGATTTCAGCAGTCTTTTGAGATCCATATCTATAGATCATATATATATGGATCACTGCATAGCTCATTACAGAGGAAGCCTACCATAGCTGACATGGCAGGCAGACTGACCATATAACCCCAATTTTCTCTCACTGGCAACTTTTTGATGCTTTTTTT
This sequence comes from Mirounga angustirostris, assembly GCF_029215605.1. Taxonomy (NCBI): domain Eukaryota; kingdom Metazoa; phylum Chordata; class Mammalia; order Carnivora; family Phocidae; genus Mirounga; species Mirounga angustirostris. The sequence continues at coordinate 48,978,714 of NW_026991709.1, read as the reverse complement.
CCTCCAGGGCTATAGTTTGCTTTCTTCTTAGAATCAGCTTAACAATGAGTTGTAATGGAAATTTTGCCCTAAAAATGTTTAGTCATGGGTTCAGTTGGTTAGAAAACAGCTAATGAAGCCAAGGTCACAGCTTTTACTGGTATGAAATTCATGTGGAAGAAAAATATTCCACACCAGCTCCTGCTCAGGATCAGTAATCTCCCACTGGAATATCATTGGCCAAAGGGGGACCGGTTTGAAGAGTGGGGAGGGTCTACATCCTACCAGCAGTACAGGATAGCCAGTCCCATGATCATTCTTATATTTATATTAGTAGCTATGAGTTGCTAAATTAGGTTTAGAAATAAGAAGAGGGGTGTTGCAACATCTCTGCCCTTGAGCTCCACACACCCCAAGTGAGGGAAGAAGGACAAATAAAAGAGATAAATAATAAATGCTAAAGTATAGCATTTTTTAAGGACCAAGTAAATAGTGCAGCCAGTAAGTGTAGATGGAGTGAAGAAAAGGGAAATATTAGGGGTGCCTGGGTGGCTCAGTCATTAAGCGTCTGCCTTCAGCTCAGGTCATGATCCCAGGGTCCTGGGATCGAGCCCCGCATCGGGCTCCCTGCTCCACGGGAAGCCTGCTTCTCCCTCTCCCACTCCCCCTGCTTGTGTTCCCTCTCTCGCTGTGTCTCTCTCTGTCAAATAAATAAATAAAATCTTTAAAAAAATAAATAAATAAATTTAAAAAAAAGAAAAGGGAAAGATTGCATTTTGTCATATAGTAAGCGGAGATTTCTGGAGGAGGTAACCTTGGCACTAGCCTTTTGAGCATGGAGAAAAAGTAGGAGATGGGTATTCAGTAAAGCAAACCCCTGATTCATCCTCATAGAGAAGCTTGGTACCCTCCACCTGGGAAAAAAATATAGCTTAGGCCTTTCAGTGTGCATAGCAGGAGGTCAACTCCTGTTTCTATTCCAGTACTACAAGCCTGTGGCTCATCCTTTAGTTAGCAATAGGGAATTCAGGAGACTGTGTTCAGAAAAAAAAATTCATATCTAAAGACCTGCTGAGAAAAGTGTACATCAAGGAAAATCATTTAAGACATCCACTCCTGAAGGCTTTCTAAGATCTATCCTTGGATCAAGTAAGAGCCTTATAAAGCTACATGTCATAACCACCTTCACTGAGTTATGCTTTAAAATTAAACTCTCTGAGTAGAACAGTGGTTACCAAGGGGCTGAGGGGTGAGAAAAATGGGGAGATGTTGGTCAAAGGGCACAGAATTTCAGTTATAAGATGAATAAGTTCTGGGGATCTAATGTACAGCATGGTGACTATAGTTAATAATACTGTATTGTATACTTGAAATTTGCTATGAGAGTAGATCTTAAGTGTTTTAACACACCAAAAAAAAAAAAAGGTAACTATATGAGGTTACGGATGTGTTAACTAATTTGACTGAGGTGATTATTTCACAATGTATACAAACATCAAAACATCACATTGGACACCTTGAATACATACAATTTTTGACAATTTTGCCTCAATAAAGTTGAAAAAAAATTAAATGCTCTGGCTTGGCAAAAATCTATCAAAAAAATAATCCCATACCTTTTTATCTAATAATTCCAATTCAGGCAATCTTTCTTTTTTTTTTTTTTAAGATTTTATTTATTTATTTGAGAGAGAGAATGAGAGACAGAGCACGAGAGGGAAGAGGGCAGAGGGAGAAGCAGACCCCCTGCTGAGCAGGGAGCCCGATGTGGGACTCGATCCCAGGACTCCAGGATCATGACCTGAGCCGAAGGCAGTCGCTTAACCAACTGAGCCACCCAGGCACCCCCAATTCAGGCAATCTTTCTATAAGGAATCTCCTCTTGATGTGTTGATATGTATATGTGATCATTCATTCTGCATTTTTTTTTTTTTTGTAACTGTGAAAGACTGGGAAGTGACATAATGCATACTGGCAGGAACGGGTTAACTAAATTAAAGTGCATACATGTGATAAATACTATGCAGCCCTTTAAAAAAGCACAGTATGAGTATGCCTACATATACTGACCTGGAACTCGCAAACTAGATGCTGATACCTGAATGAGGAGAGGCTACTCACACAAAGATCTAGGGCTAGAAGGCACCAGGTTTGGGTGACAACTGAAGCAAAACATCTTGGGCCAGGTGTACCAATGTACCAGATGTACCAGAGCCATCAATGACTGAAGTGAGATGGATGGGGAAGGGGAGAAGATAAAGGATTGAGATCTGAGCATGAGGTAGGTCACTTACAGCCCAAAGGTCATGGTAGAGAGTGACACTGTTCCTTAAATTTAATGGGAACCAGTAGAATATTTTAAGCAGATGCCCAGGTTTGTATTTTAAAACGGTCACTCTACCCTCTATATGGAAGATGAATTCTGTAGGGGTAACAGCAGAATGGGGTGCAGGATAGATAGATGGCCATTGCAACAGTCCATGCAAGAGACTTTGAGTGGTGACAGTGCAAGCAGTAAATGGTTTAGGGCAACATTCCAGAGATAAGATGCCTGTTTCCTCTTCTTTTTCATATTCATGTTTTTCTTTATTTTTATTGCAATGGTGCTGTTGTCAACTCCAAGCTTATTGTCCCACCTTGCATCTTTTTTGAAAGCAGGTGGGGTGTAAGTATAAAGTTCTAAATAAAAGAGTGTGTGCATGTGCGTGTGTGTGCACACACACATAAAGGTATGTGCTAAGTAGCAACAGCTTGAATATGCATGTGGAGGGTCAAAAGCCAAGTATCCAAAAGATCTGCTTTCATTCGTGTACTTTTAAAGATTTTATGTTCTTTATGTTTAAGACGGTATGGGCATAAATAGCTATGTTCATGGTGGTATAAAGATTAAAAGTCAATATTAAAAGTGCACAGTACAATGTCTAGCATTTTGAAGAAGGTCAGCAATTGCTTGGGATTAAAATGGGGAAGATCTAGGGAAATCTGGGCTGGGATACAAAGCAGCATTTTAGGAAGGTAGTATTAAGTTAGCTTCAGGAGCTAGTATATAAAGGGGAAAGGCCAGTTAGGAGATTATTTCATTCTTCACAACATCTATTTTAGAAAAGGAAAGAAGAGATCTCATTATCACCATTGACAGACAAAGAAGAGAATGACTCACCTCAGGTCAAACAACAAATCAGGGGCAGAAATGAGACCAGGCTGGAAAATCACGCCTCCTAGTCTAAGTACACTAATTCTCTAGACCCCTGCTGCCTACATTATTCATATACAGTATGTGAATCTGGCTATTCATGTGACCTTTTCTAAATATTAAAGCTCGCTGAAACCCACTAGATAAATAATATGCCAAAGGTCAGAAAATAGAGAAAACAGTGGTTTCTCCCAAGTTCTAAATTTTTCCCTTCTTTGAGTTTGTCTCTAATTTCCAATTTTCTTCTAAAATTAAAGCTTTTAGTTAAATGGCATTAAACTATTCCTCTCTGCTCCCACTGAATCCATATGTATACATGTCTATGGAGTTTGTGTGTGTGCATTCACACACGCATTTATCTCAAGGGTGAAAGTAATCTGTCACCATTAACTTAACTGTGCAGAAAATGCTTCTAAAGAGAAATTATCATTTAGTTTACCATATCTTTAGAATAAGTAAAGGCTTTTACAATTACCTGAGAGGAAGTATTGAACTCTGTAAATGTGAGAATTTAAAAGCCATGGTGATTAATGAAGGGAACAGCCTGCCCTATGAAAACAAAGCACCAAGATACTTTAGTAAGAAATTGCTATGATTTCATTGAGATACAGTGCATATTCAGATCAAGGAAATGTGAGTGAGGTAGTATTCAGAACAGGTAATGGATAATGTCATCCTCTAGATTTATTCAAGTGTAAGAAGTAGTAACTCACATGGGCTCACTGCATTTGTGCTTCCCCAGACCTAGAGATGTACCAGTTGGGACAAGATAGAAGGGACCTACATAACAAAGACCAAATATCTCTGCTTTAAAGAAGTTGGGACTTTATTCCTTCAAATACCTCATCAGAGTTCTCCTACTCACTTCCAACTGATAACCGGTGGAAATACCTAGATTATTTTCTAGTATCAGCGTAAGACTAAATGACACATTGATTAGAGAGTCTCTCTCCAAGCAACATTCACTTGCAAAAAAGGAGTTTATATAAGTCTACCCAGTGAAGGTATGTCATTAAATATTACAGTATCTAGGGGCTCCTGGGTGGCTCAGTCAGTTAAGCATCTGACTCTTGATTTTGGCTCAGGTCACAATCTCAGGGTTGTGAGATCCAGCCCCATGGTCCGGCTCCATTTCAGCATGGATCTCCTTGAGATTCTCTCCCTCTGTCCATCCCTCTGCCCCTCCCACCTTCTCTCTCTCTCTCTCTCTCTCTTTCTCTCTCACTGTCTCCCTAATATAAATAAATAAATCTTTTTTAAAAATTACAGTATCTAAAGCAGTAACAGGAAAGAGATAATGGAGAGGAAAAGGATTTTCCTTCACAGTTTGCCAGTGATTCCCACTGACAGACTCTGTCCTTGACCAAACTATAATTAGGTCCTTCTGAGACTTCTTCTCAACTAGGTTTTGACCTTGACCTTCCATGTCTATCCATGCCAAACCCATTTTCATCAAGAATTCTGCTAAGTCATCTCCATACCATCAATATCTGATCACATTTGATACCTGACCAAGTTCCTCATCCCCTACTTTGATGTCTGATCATGTTGCCTTCAGCAAGAATCTTATTGATTTAGCAAGAATCTATCTACCCACAATGTTGCAGAAATTTTCCATCCACTGACCCCCTCACTCTGCTCCTTGGCTATAAAATCCTCACTTGTCCTTAGTATATATTAGAAATTGAATTCAGTTCCATACTAAAGCTTCTGTCCCCTATTGTGATAATACTGAATAAACTCTGTTTTTACCACTTTCACCTAGTGTCTAGCTCTGTTTCTCTTTGATGCCACATAAGAGCCCCCTCTCCGCCATTAAACAGCATCCTTACATTTCTTGTAACACCATTAATTCTTCTGGTGATAGTAAAACTAGGACTGGGCATGCATGGATTTGATGGTCAAAAATTGTTTTCTGTCGTTAATTGAAGGGTATGAAAAATATGCTGTGAGAAGTGGTAGAAGTTGCTGGAGAGAAAGTAACATACATATCATCCCTATTTTCTTCCTCTTCTTTTTATCATTAGGTATAATTTCTTATGTGGTTGTCGCTGTTGCTAAACACTTTGCCTGTATCATTGTACTTAATCCTTACTATAAATCTACAAGATATGAACTAAGTAATCTGCATTTTAGAAATGAGGCCACAGAGGCTTATTTGTAAGTGATGAGCCAGGACTCTAGTCACTTGAATCTAGAGCACTTTCCTTTACCATTCTGCTTAGAGAAGTTACCAGATGGAGAAGTGAAGAGCATATGCCCAACCACACAAAGGCTGGAATGAGAACAGCATGTTTATGGATCACCAAGAAGTTCAGTACTGGTTGTGGGAGCAGGAAAGTGGGTAGCGGGGTGTGGTGGTTCAATGACCAGGCTTTAGAGAGATAGCCAGCACCACTCCATTGGAACGCTGCTTCCGCTAACCTGCTGATCTTGGGGAAGTTATTTAGCATCTCCCAGCCCAGTTTCCCCATCTGGGCTGTACTGTATTAGCTATTATTCATATTATTATCTTATTTCCTGGATCCCCAAAGGTCAAGTTTTTCTAGTTTGATGTCTCTAAAGATCAAGATGGGTCATATAATCAATATACAACAATCTTTTCACCTATGAGGCAGAGGAGTGTCAACCCAGCTGTTTTCATCCTGAATAGAGGAAGCTATCTGCCTAAAAGGTGTTTGTTCATTAACTTGTTTTAGTTCTTTACACTGGTAGCATCACATGCAATTTAATTTTCACTGAAATGTGGATCTCTAATTGTCACTTAAATGTCTTCAAAAAAGGGCTATAAGGCAGCTTGAATATGCAGAAAGTCTTCTGTCTGTCGCATCCAGGTAATGCAATTAGAGACAGAAGACATTGCCAGTGTTTTAGAATAAATCATAAGACTTTTAAAGGTAGCGAAGCCTAGCAGGGCTGATTCATGCATCGTGAAGGACTATCACTGGAGTGCCAACATCTGCCTGACAAATGTTTCTACTAGGTTTTTAAGAGAAGCTATTAAACTTCCAACAACATGTAATTCAATTAAGAAAAAAAAATGGAACTATGAATTAACAAGAAGCAAATGCAAACAAAACACCTTGAGACAACAATGTCTATCTCTAAAGAAATTGTGAACATGAGCTATGAAGAGCAACATGCCAGGATCAAACTACACAACTTCCAACAGCCTAAAGAAAATCAAAAGAATCACTTGATTCTGACTGTAAGGAAAACGCAAGCTCCAAGTTCGGTTGTCATATTAAAAAAGATAAAAATATGTAATTGCATTAACATAATCTATTGTTAACTGATAAAGCAAATATTTGTATTTTGTACCCACCTCCAAGTCTAATGAAATTGGTTTTATGTCTTACAATAGATGGTATCTTTGAGACAAAGTAATATGATGCTATCATTATGAGTGTATAGAGGTAGATTAGTTTCCTTATTGCTGTTGTAACAAATTACCACAAAATTAGTGGTTTGAAACAATACAAATATATTTTCCTCCAGTCCTAAAGACCAAAAATCCAAAATGGGTCTTATGGGGCTAAAATCAAGGTGTTGGTAGGGCTGCCTTCCTTCTGGAGCCTCTGGGGAGAATCCATTCCTTGCTTTCCTGGCCTCTAGAGGCTGCTTTCATTCCTTGGCGTAGGTCCACTTTCCCCCTAAAGACAACAATTGCATAATTCAGGCTTCTGATTCCACTGTTGTGTCTTCTTCTCTTACCATCCTGCCTCCCTCTATCCCCTGTAAGGACCCACTAGGATATTCCAGGATAATCTCCCCATCTTGAGATCCTTAACTTAATCACACTACAAATATTTTTTTTGCTATGTAAAGTAAAATAGTCACAGGTTCTGAGGCTAGGACATGGACGTGTTTGGGGATCTGTGATTCTGCCTACCACAAGAGGTAAGCTAGAAGTGAATTGGGGAGGATTTTGTTTACCATGTCAGGCATTTGGATTTTTGACCCTAAGCAGTGGAGTATCAATAAAGGTTGTCATCTACTTCCTGAGTTCTTCCTTTTTCTACCTGATTGATGTTTTTGCTACCATCAATTCTCTGTTATCATCAATTTAAATTTATATTCAGTGTCTAATCTCACAATTCAGGAATTTTTCCTACTGCTGTGCTCTATCTGTAAGTCTTTACCTCTCCTCTCCCTTTCAATTGTTCTTGTTAAGGGTCGTCTTTTGAAAGGGAGCCTCTATCCTCTGAAAAAGCCTTCCTCAAATCAAAATTTATCACTACCCCCATTCCTTTCAAATTGTACTTCATAAAATTTAGAAATCTACAAATGTGGCACAGAGTTGATTTGTTTAGAGAAGGCAGCTCCATGTTTAAAATGAAAGGGTGAAACCACAATACCGGATCCAGGCTCAGAGACATGGAAACAACATCCTGAGGACTGTGGGCATCACTCTGGTTAATTTTACAAGTCCAATTTTAAAATCACTTCAGAAAGCTCTATGGAGACTGAGGGTAACTCTTAACACTGTCAACAACATCAGTAATCAATGAACAACTTTTTTTTTCATTTTCTTCAAAAATAAGAAGTAAATGAAAGGAAATGAAAAACAAAAATTTATGTCAATGAAACTTCTAAAGTTTCCAATTTAAACATAAAAGCCAGGAAATGCAAGTTAAGTATCTCAAGGGATCATTAGCTTGTTCATATTTCATGTGCTTCATTTTAAGGTATAACACTTAACAGTATAATTAGCAATCAAAAATATTTTATCTGTGCACTGTGGGTGTTTGATGCTATTATGAGATCCTTTTTTGCATTTCCTGACTCCTGTGTTTAAACGAATAACCTTAATGTTGCATTATTGTAGTGTCTTGCATTAGTTATTTATGGCTTGTAAATGAAATAGATGCTCTAGCAGGTCTTTTCTCCCTCCAACTTCTGTAGATAATTTCTGCAGACACACATTTTATGAACCAATATTACAGAAGCTCTATAAAAACCATAATGGAAAACAACACAATTCTTGCTGAAATGTATGGGGGTTCTAAAAGGTTTTTTACTTTGTAACAGTTATGTTGTATCTCTTTGAAAGGTTGTTACTTGTTTTGCTTCTTTATGCCATCACACCAATTTTACCTTGTGCTGAAAACATATTTCAAAAATTAAAGCTCCACAGCAATTTCCAACATATCAAGGGCTTAAATGCAGCCTTGTAAGACCTGCATTATGCTCTTTGCTCTAAAAGTCACCAAGATCCCTGGTAAAGGACAGTGAGTCAGTACTTATTGATATGCTAATTATGAAAATCATTCCTTTGATATTCATGATTTTTCATTGAAACATTTCATTTGCAAATGGCAAAGTGATAATAGTTAAAATGCCAAAGATATTTCTAATTAAAAACCAACTGAAGACTCTAACTTTCAAACATAATGAGCAGGTTTATCAAATGTAAAAAAAAAAAAAAAAAACTCCACAAAACAGATGCAATGTGTATGAATCCATTTCCTCACATGTCAGGTAAGAAAGATTTCTAAAAAAAAAAGAAAAAAGAAAAGATTTCTGCCACATCTACTTGCCCTCAGACAGCTCCTCTCAGCCCCCAAATCAATGGAGAAGAGTAAAAAGTATTCAAAAATCCCAACTTCTATTCTTTTCCTGTCTAAATCCAAATACTGTTATACTAACATACTCTTACCCCTCATAGTGCACTGATAAAAATTTGGATTTTACCAGTCATTGAATGTAAAATTAGAGATATGATGAAAATATCTGTTCAGTATAAGAGCCACTATGAGAAAATGACTTTTTGGCCAGATCCTGTGATATTACTGGGACATTGAGCTCATGGAAGAGCACAGCTGCTATTTTAATACAATTCTGGGCTGGTAGTTGACTTGGACAGGTCTCTTAATTTACCAATTCAGTCATCTAAGAAAAAAATGCTAAAATTTTTTGTTACTTGTTTACATTTCTCAGTTCAATTTTAATCTTAGAAATCTTTGGTTCCAATATATAATTATAATACATAATGCAAATGTATATAAGTATCCTTTCCCTAAAATTCTTATTGTATCAGCCTCAGATAAGAAATTATAGATGTACCAAATGTTGTGTTTGAAGGGAGAGGGAAAAGGGGTAGTATGCTTATTTTCAGATCTCAAGCAAATGTTTTCAAAAATTTCCTGCTCAATAATTTATGATTTTGATGTATATAACACCCTAAATATATTTTGTTGAACTACAGTCTACTGTATCTTAATAGCAAAATCAACACATTTGCATGAGGTTACTCCATAAAATGTGCAACTGCTTTTGAAGTTTAACTTAGTTGTGGGAAGACAGTTATGGTAGCATCTTTAGAGAAGGATTTCTGAGATTTCTTCTGGTTGCCCAATTTTTCTTCCAGCACAAAACCAGTAGCCCTAATTTACACTAAGTACCTGAGAGAAGATAGGCTATCCTAGAGCAGAGAGCAGCAAACTTTTTCTGTAAAAAGTCAGATAATAAATATTTCAGTCTTTGCAGGCCCCATATAGTCTCTGTCACATACTCTTTGTGTTTTTGTTTGTTTGGAGTTTTTCTTTTCAGTAACACTTTAAAACGTAGAAACCATTCTTAGGTATGGGCCATAATTTAGCCTGCAGACTATCGTTTGTCAACTCCTGTTATGGAGGAAAGGAACACACTACTGAATTTAAATTGCCACGAGGGTAAGTACGATTCCATCATACTGTAACTGGGACAAAAGGCCTAAGAGCACCTGGGCCCCAGAGGTCCCAGACCAGGGTGGGGCACTCAATGCTAGTAAATCCAGACAAACAGACATGAGTGGTGCTGAAAATAGAAAGGACTTTATTTCAGTGAGGTCAACACTGGGGAGACAATAGAAAGTGTCTCAAAAACTGTCTCCAAAGTGCTGCAAATACTTAGGTTTATATAAGGAAAATGTGGGACAAATGTTGATGGGTCCATGCAGCTGGGCAGTAAAGGTCAGGTTGATCACTGTCACCGGGTCAGTCACACAGGGTCTTGCTGGTAATGGGGCAATCATTACTGCTTGATTAGTTTCAGTCCCCATCATGGATGCTTTGCCCTCTAGGTCTTTTGCCTGAGTTTAAGAGATAAACTGGAAAAAAGAATTTAATCAGGGGGCGCCTGGGTGGCTCAGTTGGTTAAGCAACTGCCTTCGGCTCAGGTCATGATCCTGGAGTCCCGGGATCGAGTCCCGCATCGGGCTCCCTGCTCAGCGGGGAGTCTGCTTCTCCCTCTGACCCTCCCCCCTCTCATGCTCTATCTCATTCTCTCTCTCGAATAAATAAATAAAATCTTTAAAAAAAAAAAAAAGAACTTAATCAGTTAGAAAGTAAGGACTGAGGTCACAGTGGAGGCAATTAAGGTGACAGCTGGGTCCTCTTTCAATATAGTCATCCCTTACTGCCTAACAAAGCACTCCAAAATTCAAAAGTACAACGGCAATAATTTATTTTGCTCACACATCTGCAGTGTGTACTGGGCTCAGTGGGGACAGCCACCATTGCCCCACATGACAGTGTGCTGCAGGGCTCAGCTGGGACTAGAGCAGCAGCTTCCACAATAGCCCACTTATGCCTGCTCAGAAGGTTCAGGCTATCAGTTCCTTTCCAGCGGGCTTCTCAAAGGAGTTCCTTAAGTTTTCTCTAACATGACTGTGTTCTAAGAGGGTATGTTCCAAAGGAGAACTAAGCAGAAGCTGTATCACTTCTTGCAATGAGCTTCACTACCTCTTCTCTGCTGTGGCCATAAGTGCACCTAGAGTCAAGGAAGCAAACATACATATCCACCTCTCAATAGGAGGAGTACTGAAGAAAGGAGTGCCACTTGGGAAATGTTGTTGCAGCCATTGGGGAATGTGCAATCCCACAGTACCCAAGCAGATTTTAAAATGTACACTTGTCAGGGCACCTGGGTGGCTCAGTTGGTTAAGCATCTGCCTTCAGCTCAGGTCATGGTCCTGGGATGGAGCCCTGCATAGGGCTCTCTGCTCAGCAGGGGAGTCTGATACTCCCTCTCCCTCCCCCCACTCATTCTTTCTCCCTCTTTCTCTCTTTCTCTCAAATAAAGAAAATCTTAAAAAAAAAAAAAAAGGTACACTTGTCCCTTGACAACTGCAGATTAACTTTCCTCTGCTTGCTTCTCTCATGTAGGGCAATTTGGGGCAGAGTTAAGTCAATAAAGTACACCTTTATAATCTAGTCCTAAAGAAGGCTTTGAAGTACTCCATAAACCTTTCTGCAAGTCTAATGTATTTAGTTGCAGGATTTAAGTTTGGAAAGTAGACTCCCTAAGCTTCTTTTGCCAAAAAACTGGCAGAAGTTCAGCTCTGCCATTTGTGTGAAATGAGTTAAGGAAGTCAGGATACATCAGCAAACCAAAAGAGAAGTATATGTTAGGTGGATTATTCCCCTCCTGGATAGTTTCTCAAGGAGACTAAAAATTTACTTAGTCTCTAAATTAAAAAGGACATGGGGTCTCTCTGATATTTTTACTTGGGAGTCTAAGATATTACTGGGCTTACAGATTTGTTATTTGAGATGTTTTTCAATTTCAGCAGTTTAAATTTACCTCTAAATTGCTTCACTTTGCAACATTCCAATACTTTCTTACATGTTGGGATATTGATCTAGACACACGGCTATGAGTAACCAGTTAAGCAGTGCGTGGCAAGGAAAAGACAGGTTGTGGTGTGCACCACTGTCCATCTCAGCAATCAATTTAGAACACTACAATTTTTTCAATTGTTTAGAGATCTATATTTCTTGTGCAGCACACATGCACTTCATGTTTGTTGACCTTTGCTTTGATGTTCTCCTGCTCAAGGGGGAAGCTGACAGGCTTAATGGACATATCTGCATCATGTTGAATTATTAGGGTAATGCAAACACCTTAAAAACTTGTTTGCTCTAAATATCTGAGCAAGTCAGACTTAACTGACTTACAAATTTTAATTTTTAATTACTATGATATTTTCTAAATAGGAGGAACTCAAGGGTAGAAATCAGATTGGGGACAGAAGTTGAGGGCCTGCTTTGAAGCTATGTAGAATAGAAATCACACTGTTTTTATATTGTATATTTATTGCTAAGTCTTAAAATTATCTTTGTGAGGAAAGCGCATAGCTTTAATACAGAGTGCATGTTTATTTGGGGAGGTGTGGGAAAGTCTTTGAAGACTATTGGGACCTAATTGCCCCTTCCATCAAGTAATGCTTCGGCATTGTAGGGGAAGAAAAATAATTTTCCTACTACCCTTCTGAGTTCTCAAAGACAGATTAACAAGAGAGAAATAAACAGAAGTTTATTATCATGTATACCTTATGTATACATAGGAGATCGCCAGGAAAAAAATGAGTAACTCTTTGAGGTGGCTTAGAATTCAGGCTTATTCACCATCTTAAAAGGGAAAGGGGAGGGGAGGATGTAGCCCTCTGAGGGAACAGTAAATATATTTTAAGAAAGATAAATGAGCCCTTAGAAGAATAGGTGTGACGTTTTGTGACAAAGTTTGTCTGGGTGTGATGTGACTTCTAGTCCCGTGTCCCATGATGAGTCAATCCCCCCTGAATGATATAACCCATGGGAGGGGATTGATAACAACTGAGTTCCCTTTAGACGATCTGTCTTTAGACAGATAAGTGGGGTTGAGAGACAGCCTCTTCCTGCATGTGCTGTTTTTCAAGATTCTGCAGCTAAAAATAATCAACATACCAAAGCAAAATATTTGGAGGTGGTATGTCCTGCACTCCTAGAATCATATTTTGGGTTTATATAGTCTGCCATCCTTCAGCATTAACTCTGAAAACTGATAAACTTGCCAATATAACAAGGAGGTATGACAAATTAAACAACCCTTTGGCCTCTTTTACAAACATCTCTTTAGAAACCTTCAAGGCTAAAATATATTTACATTTTTTCAATATCCAGTCTGCTATCTACCCTACTATCATCACATAATGCAAATAATTCTCAATAATTCTTCCTTCAATCAGCATCAGAAAACCATGAGAGTCAAGATCTCATCTAAGAATATAATCATTAAATTTTGTTGCATTACCTAAAGGCCTGGCAAGAGAAATTATATTAAAACTCACCATCTGAGAATATGTCGGCATCTGATTCATAGGTTATATATTAAACTCAATCCTATCTTTGGATCAAGATATAGAACCAGAAAGCCTTAGAAATGAACCACATTAACCTACACCCATGCAGAATCATTTTCTCTGAGTTATGCCTCAATATTCAGCCCTAAATTTATACCTAGTGTCCAAATGAGAAAAAAACATGAAGGATGCTGCCATCATTCTATAAAATCAAAGTAAAATTATTGCCTTTCAGATTATTCAAGGCCTCTCACATTGAAATTTTTAGAATAGGAAATACAATATTTCCTTTTTGATATGGCTTGAGGTTGCTTGGGCATGGTAAGCACATGGTTTAACCTAGAACTGTATTCCTTTAAAGTAGCTGGGAGAAGTCTAATGGAAGGTAATAGTCCCTCACCAAAAATAATAAATTTCTTTTAGAATTCAATACCTAGGAGGAACTCTGAGTCAAGATGTCATGCCAACCATATGCGTTGACCCTTTTTGCCTCTGAAAAACTTACTAAATTAATTATAAGGGAATAAAACATAATAACTGAAACTGAGTAGTGACAATCCCAGGGCATACCAGCTCCATTGTTATTTCTTAAGGACCAGCCTTCTTCATTTACTTAATTACCTGCCTAGTCATATGGGCATTTGAGTGTACAGAGTGTCCACAACAAGGAAGGAATCACAAAGGGGAGGTAGCGCAACAAAATGATGGTGCAAGAAAAGAAGCAACTGCTCATAAAAGTAAGTGTGGAAAGAGATACAGCTGAGGTGGAGGTCAGATTTCTAAATGCCTAGACAAAGATAAGACTTGGGAGTAAAACTAAGAATGTTAATTAAGAGGCAGTGTCCCACCTTTTTCTATCATCATCTGGCACCAAGATATCTGTTGCTTGGACCAAAAGAATTAAAAGTCTCTTCTCTAAAGGATTATCAAGCAACCAGAAAATAGTCTCAAATTCTGACATTTTTTTTAACAGTTGTAAAAGTCACATGTCGGCCCAGTTGTTCTAAAGTAAACTTATCAAAAGCCCCAACTGAACTCTGATATGCTTTATATTGTTTTATTTTAAAATATGAATTGGCAGCAAATTACAATGAGATCTTTGAGGCAAGTCTGCCACGTGAAACTGACGTTAAAGAGAAAAATGTTATTCCAGAGGAATTGGACATAATTTAGAGAGTAGAAAGAACATTAAAATAAAGAAAATAATGTCCTCAGAAATAAATGAGTATATATGAAAATAAAGTGATAGATGGCAGATAGACATACTGTGGCAGAACGGGGAAATCCAACAATATCTGGTGAAATTAAAAAAGATAACATCTTTTGAAAAGTTAATAAAAATCACTGAGATATAAAAATCTTAAAATGTTACCAAAAAACTAAAGAAGAAGACAGAAAATGAGAGAAGATATAAAAGATATAGAGATTATATCAGTATATAATCCAAAAGGTCCAATATCTAACCAACTAGAGATCACATGATACAACCAAAGTGGACAGAAATGAGAAAATCATCAAAGAGGAAATGAGTGAGAATTTCTCAGAATTGAAGGACATGATCTCAGGATTGAAACAGTAGACTAAGGGCTCAACATAATGAATGGAGAAACACCTATATCTAGACACTTGATTGTGAAATTTTGGAGTGCCAAAGATAGAAAATTCCAAAAGCTTCTGGGGGAGGGGATTAAACTTTACCTCTAAATGAAGGAAAATGACAAGCAGAAGACTTATCATCAATACTAGATGCCAGAGAGTGGTACACCAGTGCTTTCAAAATATGAGAGAAGATGACTCTTAACCTAGAGGGAAGTCCCAGATTATTGCTTTGAGTCAAGAGTCAGTCTAGATTGTTAGAGCAGGAAAACCAGCTAGTGGTTAAGGATCATGGTATCCAAGAAAGGGGGTCAAGAAAGAATATATAATATAAACAATATTTTTAAAATAATGACAGGGTACAAAAGAATATAGTGAAGGAATGGGAGCAGGGCATTTCAATGTACAAAAGTCTGATGGGCTTTTCAACTTAATATTCTCATATCATCAGAATAATGTGAAAATTCATATAAGCTTTCAAAATTTAAAACTAATCTACAGGCAAAGTATAGAAAACATGTATGTTATAAAATGGAATATGTTTTCATCAACCTTGCTTTTGTAAAAGTAAAAATGACAGAAGTTGGAAGATGAGGGAGAGTGGAAGAGAAGGGACCAGGTGCTAAAATCCTCATCTTATAAAGTGTGGGGTCTAGGTCGCCTGGGTGGCTCAGTCATTAAGCATCTGCTTTTGGCTCAGGTCATGACCCCAGGGTCCTGGGATCGAGCCCTGCATTGGGCTCCCTGCTCAGCGGGAAGCCTGCTTCTCCCTCTCCCACTCCCCCTGCTTTTGTTCCCTCTCTCGCTGTGTCTCTCTCTGTCAAATAAGTAAGTAAAAACTTTTTAAAAAATTAAAAAAATAGAGTGTGGAGTCAAGAGATACATCTTACAGTCAGTGTACAAGAAAAATGATGCAAATATATAAATTAAAATTATTAAAGTAGCCAGTAGAGGATTGAAAAATAATAATGTAATTTAATGAAAGGCTGGAGGAAATGATGGGGTAGAGTGGATAGCTAAATCCTTGCTATCATGGCAGAAAATAGAAGATGTCAAGAAATAACATCAAGAAATAACAGCATAATCATATTATTTAGAAATGCTAAGATGACAACTGGGACAAGCAGCTGAAAGAATTAAAAATGGATACTTCTGGAGAGGGAGACTGGAGTAGGTAGGTCTTGTTTTCATTATAAATAATTCTTTTTTTTAATTTTATTTTCTTTTATTTAAATTCAATTAATTAACATATAGTATATTATTAGTTTCAGGGGTAGAGTTCAGTGATTCATCAGTTGCATATAACACTCAGGGCTCATTCCATCATATGCCTTCCTTAATGTCCATCACCCAGATACCCCATCCCTCCACCCTCAGTTTGTCACACAACCTTATTTTTAAATAGTTGTGTGCATAACAATTAAAAAATATAAGACTAATTCAATACCTGTAACTGCAAAAATGTAATAATAAAGGTACTAACATTTAATATATTAACCTCTTAAATACTATAGTTCAATTTATCTGTCTTGTACCCATTTATTCCTGAAGGCTAGCGTGCATCTTTGAAATGAACACACTATTTTTTAGACATAATTTTATCCAACACATTTTAAAAATATCTAGGAAGACACAACCTCTTAGGTTCTGAAATTGCTGATTAAAAGTAAGTTTCTGAGCAAGATGGCAGAGGAGTAGGAGACCTAAATTTCGTCAGGTCCCAGGAATTCAGCTAGATAGGTATCAAACCATTCTGAACACCCACAAACTCAACTGGAGATCAAAGAAAAGAATACCAGCAACTGTATGAACAGAAAAGCGACCACTTTCTGGAAGGTAGGATGTGCAGAGAAGTGAATCTGAGGTGATATAAGGGAAGATAGAACCCGGGGGGAGGGAGCCTCTGTCAGCCAGCTACGGGCAAGTGATAGAGCAGTGGAGCACAAAATCGGAACTTTTAGAAGTCAGCTCCACTGAGGGATGTCACTCCAGTGGCTAAGGCAGGGGGGTGGGGGAGGAACCCTTGCTGGGACAGTGTCGTCTCAGGACCCTTGGGGTCACAGAAAGACCTGGGGTGCCTGAGCATGGCAGAGCTCCCAGGTACCGGAGCAAGGGAGCCAACTGCAAAGATGGAGCCAAGGAGTGGGCTCTCAGCTCAGGGTTGCCACAAACTGTGATCCACAGCACAGTTGGGCCACTGCTCTTCCAGCAGGGACCCAACAAGTGGCAGATCTGGGGAGGATCCCCTACCTTCCCCGGGAGGAGTGGCGTGGGAGTGCACCACAGGAATCTGCTGGGTTTGGAGACTCCACACAGGGTCATGTGCCAGAGATAGAAATGCTCTGTCACTGGCCATGTGAGCATGGAGTGTGGTCAGAGACCAGGGAGACAGGAGTGATTGACTGCTTTTCTCTGGGGGCTTACTGAGGAGTGGGGCCCCAAGTTCTCGGCTCCTCTGGGGCAGAGATTAGGAGCTACCATTTTCACTCTCCTCCTCCAAAGCTGTAGAGAAAGCTTGCAGGGAACAAAAACTACCAAGAGCAAACCCAAGCAGATTACTAGCTCGGCCCCTGGCAAAACAAAGAAACACATCAACAACAATACAATAATAGTAGGACACTTTAACATCCCCCTCACTGAAATGGACAGATCATCTAAGCAAAAGCTCAACAAGGAAATAAAGGCTTTAAATGACACACTGGACCAAATGGACTTCACAGATATATTCAGAACATTCCATCCCAAAGCAACAGAATACACATTCTTCTCTAGTGCCCATGGAACATTCTCCAGAATAGATCACATCCTAGGTCACAAATCAGGTCTCAACTGGCACCAAAAGATTGGGATCATTCCCTGCATATTTTTGGACCACGATGCTTTGAAACTAGAACTCAATCACAAGAGGAAAGTTGGAAAGAACTCAAATACATGGAGGCTAAAGAGCATCCTACTAAAGAATGAATGGGTCAACCAGGAAATTAAAGAAGAATTAAAAAAATTCATGGAAACCAATGAAAATGAAAACACAACTATTCAAAATCTTTGGGATGCAGCAAAGGCAGTCCTAAGAGGAAAGTATATAGCAATACAAGCCTTTCTCAAGAAACAAGAAAGGTCTCAAGTACACAACCTAACCCTACACCTAAAGGAGCTGGAGAAAGAACAGCAAATAAAGCCTAAACCCAGCAGGAGAAGAGAAATAATAAAGATCAGAGCAGAAATCAATGAAATAGAAACCAAAAGAACAGTAGAACAGATCAACGAAACTAGGAGCTGGTTCTTTGAACGAATTAACAAGATTGATAAACCCCTGGCCAGACTTATCAAAAAGAGAAGAGAAATGACCCAAATCAACAAAATCATGAAAGAAAGAGGAGAGATCATGACCAACACCAAAGAAATACAATTATAGAACATATTATGAGCAATTATATGGCATCAAATTAGATAATCTGGAAGAAATGGATGCATTCCTAGAGATGTATAAATGACCAAAACTGAACCAGAGAGAAATAGAAAACCTGAACAGACCTATAACCAGTAAGGAAATTGAACCAGTCATCAAAAATCTCCCAAAAAACAAGAGCCCAGGGCCAAATGGCTTCCCAGGGGAATTCTACCAAACATTTAAAGAAGAATTAATACCTATTCTTCTGAAACTGTTCCAAAATAGAAATGGAAGGAAAACTTCCAAACTCATTTTATGAGGTCAGCATTACCTTGATCCCAAAATCAGACAAAGACCCCATCAAGAAGGAGAATTACAGACCAATATCCCTGATGAACATGGATGCAAAAATTCTCACCAAAATACTAGCCAATAGGATCCAACAGTACATTAAAAGGATTATTCACCACGACCAAGTGGGATTTATTCCTGGGCTTCAAGTTTGGTTCAACATCTGCAAATCAATCAATGTGATACAATACAGTAATCAAAGAAAGAACAAGAACCATATGATCCTCTCAATAGATGCAGAAAAAGCATCTGACAAAGTACACCATCCTTTCTTGATTAAAACTCTTCACAGTGTAGGGATAGAGGGTACATACCTCAATATCATAAAAGCCATCTATGAAAAACCCACAGTGAATATCATTCTCAATGGGGAAAAACTGAGAGCTTTCCCCCTAAGGTCAGGAACAGGGCAGAGATGTCCACTATCACCACTGCTATTCAACATAGTACTAGAAGTCCTAGCCACAGCAATCAGACAACAAAAAGAAATCAAAGGCATCCAAATTGGCAATGAAGAAATCAAACTCTCACTCTTTGCAGATGATATGATCCTTTACATGGAAAACCCAAAAGACTCCACCCCAAAACTGCCAGAACTCATACAGGAATTCAGTAAAGTGGCAGGATATAAAATCAAGGTACAGAAATCAGTAGCATTTCTATACAGCAACAACAAGACAGAAGGAAGAGAAATTAAGGAGTCGATCCCATTTACAATTGCACCCAAAACCATAAGATACCTAGGAATAAATCTAACCAAAGAGGCAAAGGATCTGTACTCAGAAAACTATAAAATACTCATGAAAGAAATTGAGGAAGACACAAAGAAATGGAAAAATGTTCCATGCTCATGGATTGGAAGAAAAAATATTGTGAAGATGTCAATGCTACCTAGAGCAATCTACACATTTAATGCAATCCCCATCAAAATACCATCCACTTTTTTCAAAGAAATGGAACAAATAATCCTAAAATTTGTATGGAACCAGAAAAGACCCTGAATAGCCAGAGGAATGTTGAAAAAGAAAAGCAAAGCTGGAGGCATCACAATTCTGGACTTCAAGCTCTATTACAAAGCTGTCATCATCAAGACAGTATGGTACTGGCACAAAAACAGACACCTACATCAAAGGAACAGAATAGAGAGCTCAGAAATAGACCCTCAACTATATGGTCAACTAATCTTTGACAAAGCAGGAAAGAATGTCCAATGGAAAAAAGACAGTCTCTTCAACAAATGGTGTTGGGAAAATTGGACAGCCACATGAGGAAGAATGAAACTATACCATTTCCATACACCACACACAAAAATACACTCCAAATGGATGAAAGACCTAAATGTGAGACAGGAGTCCATCAAAATCCTAGAGGAGAACACAGGCAGCAACCTCTTCGACCTCAGCCACAGTAACTTCTTCCTAGAAACATCGCCAAAGGCAAGGGAAACAAGGGCAAAACTGAACTATTGGATATTCATCAAGATAAAAAGCTTTTGCACAGCAAAAGAAACAGTCAACAAAAGCAAAAGACAACCAACAGAATGGGAGAAGATATTTGCAAATGACATATCAGATAAAGGGCTAGTATCCAAAATCTATAAAGAACTTATCAAACTCAACACCCGAAGAATAACCCAATCAAGAAATGGGCAGAAGACATGAACAGTCAATTTTCCAAAGAAGACATCCAAATGGCCAACAGACACATGAAAAAGTGTTCAACATTACTCGGCATCAGGGAAATCCAAATCAAAACCTCAGTGAGATACCACCTCACACCAGTCAGAATGGCTAAAATTAACAAGTCAGGAAATGACAGATGTTGGCGAGGATGCAGAGAAAGGGGAACCCTCCTACACTGTTGGTGGGAATGCAAGCTGCTACAGGCACTCTGGAAAACAGTATGGAGGTTCCTCAAAAAGTTGAAAATAGAGCTACCCTATGACTCAGCAATTGCACTACTGGATATTTACCCCAAAGATACATATGTAGTGATCTGAAGGGGTATGAGCACCCCAATGTTTATAGCAGCAATGTCCACAATAGCCAAACTATGGAAAGAGCCAAGATGTCCATCAACAGATGAATGGATAAAGAAGAGTGGTATATATATACAATAGAATATTATGCAGCCATCAAAAAAAATGAAATCTTGCCATTTGCAATGATGGGATGGAACTAGAGGGTATTATGCTAAGTGAAATAAGTCAGTTAGAGAAAGACAAGTATCATATGATCTCACTGATATGAGGAATTCTTAATTTCAGGAAACAAACTGAGAATTGTTAGAGTGGTGGGGGATGGGAGGGATGGGGTGTCTGGGTGATGGACATTGGGGAGGGTGTATGCTATGGTGAGCACTGTGAATTGTGTAAGACCGTTGAATAACGGTCTTGAATAACAGACCGTTGAATAACAGACCTGTACCTCTGAAACAAATAATACTTTATATGTTAAAAAAAAAAAGAAGAAGAAGAAGAAATAGTAGGAAGGGAAAAATGAAGGGAGGGTGGGAAATTGGAGGGGAAGAGGAACCATGAGAGACTATGGACTCTGAGAAACAAACTGAGGGTTTTAGAGGGAAGGGACATGGGGGGATGGGTTAGCCCAGTGATGGGTATTAAGGAGGGCACGTATTGAATGGAGCACTGGGTGTTATATGCAAACAATGAATCATGGAACACTACATCAAAAATTAATGATGTAATGTATGTTGACTAACATAACATAATAAAATAAAATTTTAAAAATAGATAACAAAAAAATTAAAAAATAAAAATAAGTTTCCAACAGTAAATATATCTTCCCTCAAGAATTTTACAAATGATTTCAGAGAATATAAAAATAAATTCACCTACAATGAAATAATGAGGAATACTTAGAAGTGGGGATTCATAGAATTATAGGATGGGGAATAACCCTTCAGGTAGTTCCTGAGGGAGAAGTTCTCAAATTTGGCTACACAACAGAATTGCCTGTATTTAAACAATATATATCCTATTATCTCCCTGGGGTCCCATGTGCAGGTTTTTAAAAATAGCATCCAAGTAATTTAAAGTGTCACCAAGATTGAGAACCTCTGTGCTAAAAAGAGGGGCTATTTTTTAGTGTTTTCATAGGGAATTTCTTCCGAGCATTTCTGGGGTAACTTATATGTTTCTTTGGAATCAGGAGAAAAATCAGTTGAGAAATGGAGAAAACAGGAAAAATTATGATAATTGTCTTGAAAGAATCAAAATGTAACAATTGGTGTAGAAACACAACTGGTTCAAAAGAATCTACTAATCAAGTGGAAAGTGGGAGCAGGAAACAGTGACAGGAGACTCAAAAGTTGAGGTTGACATTTTTGAGAACCCAAAAGGAATAGGAGGAGAGAAGTTCCTGATCTACTCCAGCAGTATTGTTCATGGCTATCACCATGTTATAAGTATATTTTCATAGCCCTGTTAACGACTAACAGTGAGTCATGCTTGCAAATAAAGTAAATATTAAGAAATTTATGTGCATAGTATAATTTAAATCCTATGAGTGATCTCCTAAGGAATAGCAAGTTGAGGAAGTAAAATAAATCCTTATGTTGGCAACTGGCACATGATGCTATGTAGTGAGTGATAGTCAGTTTGCTAGGATTCAGAATGTTACCTTATTTGGATACAACCCAGCATTCTTCACTGGTGTTTACCCATGTTTGAATATGTATTATAGGCTACAGTGCTTTGCAAATGCTACTAAATTTAAACTTATTTCATTTGTATTTGTAATAATTTATTTATATATCCATAAAGACAATGAAGAATGTTGGAAATATTTTAAGGATCATTTATGATTTGTAGAATTCCCAAGAATTCCAGTTGTTCATTGGCAAACCCCAAAGATTAATATCTGTCAGGAATTTAGAAACATCACACCTTTCCTTTATACTAAAAGTCATTGTAATACCAATTGTGGGTGAGTGTTTCAAAAAATCAAAAGTCTTCACACTTCTTTCAAATGAGAAGGATTTGTTGATGAATGAGGGCAGTGGGCTTTGGGAAGAGGTGTGTGTGTGTGTGTGTGTGTGTGTGTGTGTTGTGGGGGTGGGGGTTGTGCCGACGGAGCGCTGGTGTTGGACCAAGGAGGAAACAGCTGCACAACTGTCAGGAAAAGGTCTACATGGGCGCAATCCCTAAAGAAGAAACTGAGGTAGGAAAACACAAATCCATCCTCCTGAATTCACAGAACTGAAAGAAAATATGTAGCAGCCATTAGCTCCTGGTGCTTCATTTAGTCAGCTTTTCTTTTTCCCACCATTTCTACAGCAAAGTAATCTCCAGTTCAAACCCCACAAGAGTGCCCTAACAAGAGTCCCTTTATCTGTTAAGAAAGAGGTGGCCATACTTATAGCAGAGAAATATCCATCTGTTCTTCAATGATGCTCCCTCTTCTCTATTGAGTTTGTAATTAACTTTTAATCAAAATTTTAATGAAATCTGAGATAGAGAATAAGAGTAGAGGTAATTAATATTTCATATTAAAAACATTAGTACAGAAAAGAAGTTGGTGAGTCTTATTTTCCTTTCTCAAGTACTGGCAATCATATAAACTACTGTGTTTATCTTGTCACCTGTCCATCAAGAATCTGAATGCTAAATACTACAATTAGTCACAGTAAACAACGTTAGACATTTGTTTAGTGTAATTGATTTACCCTTCTTTTATTATTCATATTTTGATAGTTCTGCTTCGTTTATCATAGTTCTGTGCTTTATGATAAACCACCTCAGTGGAGTACTAAGGAGTAGATGAGAACACACATTTGTTGAAAATGAAATATTCCATACTTTACTTAATACAATAACCCTATGAGGTTTGTATTATTATTCCCATTTTATGGATGAGAAAACAGATTCAGATGGACTTAATGACTTTGAAAAACAAAAAAACTAATTATCTGTAAATCCAGAGCTGGAATTTAAACCTAGAGGTTTCTTACTGCAAAGCCCATATTCTTTCCATGGTACCACAACACCATTTTCCTACAGTTATTGTCAGAGAATTAATGAAAGATATTTCACTGTTTGTGATTATGGTATTACTAGACAAATGCGCTCACATGCACTCTGTCTCTCTCTCTTTCTCTCTCTCTCTCTCCCTCCCACACACCCTCCCACACTGTCATATGCACACACCAAAAAATACATGAGTGAAAACAAAGTACAGGAAAAACAAAACATTCACATAACTGGTTCTGAGCCCCTGCTTGACATGTGCTCTAATGACATTTTTGTTCACTCTCAAATCAACCTAGGAAAAGATAAATGGACATTAGGCCCAGGGGACCATGCAAAGCAAGAAAGAGGGTGAGGGTCCCCCAATTTATACCTTCTGAAATCAGAGATGGAGGACTAGGGTGTGAGGTAATATCAGAGGTTTCCCAAAAATTTTGGCATATGTTAATACTGAAATCTTTTTGAATTTTCTCTACCAAAGCTGTGGATCTACCCAAAAGGTGCAAAAATTGGAAAATTTACTGCTCTGTTGCTATCCTGCCAAAATTGAATGTGATTATTAAACTTTGTGAGAGGGCAATTAGAATGGGTGAATGTACAAAATTAAACTGTTAGTAAATAAGCCCTAAATATAAGTTGGTAAGGGACAATGAAATATAAATTTGCTGCAAATGAAACTTCTCCAGGTTATGACTATTATAGTCTCTTTCTAGGAACTGAAAAGGAAAACACATTCATATAGGTTCAATTATCCTTCACATTACTAGAAAAATACTGTAAGGTAGGTACTACAGCAACTTGCTAACTATGATAATGATACAATCAAAGCAAATGCTATTAAACAAAATGAAACATTATAAACTTGTAATTAGAGAAGCACATTTTAAATAATCCATAAAAGTTTTTAAAATGATAAAACTATTCTTATAGGACTTACAGCTCCATTTGTTCCTTTACCCCCTCTCCCCCCGCAAGCTGGCAAATTCATCTAGCTACTTATTTATTTATCAAAGTGTTTTAGTCAAGGGATCTACTCCATTGTCACCTTTCATTAAAGGTGGTCTTGAGCCGAGCACAACAGAAGGAGGTCGTCATTGTGCTGCAGAGCTCGCCTGCAATTAGACACTCACTAAAATGAAATGATTCTGTCACTGATTCAATTGATTTTTACAGTTAAATAGACTCTACTTAAACTAGTCAAACTGATGGGCCCATGTTATTCTGCCTTATTCAGCATTAGTAAGTCTGTGTTTGCATTCCAGATTTTTCATTTAGCTGCTTTTAAACATTTTTTTAAAAATTTCTGATTAGTTTTTTCTATATCCAGAGCAATTATATATTTTCAAAGTACTCTATAAAGAAGGCTCAACCATTTTTTACTGGCTCCTCTGAAAGTGGGTCAACACTATCCTTTTATTTCCAAGTGGAAAAGAGAGCACATGAAGTTTAAGTGAATTGAACAAGGTCCAATCGTAAGAATAATTTATGAGTGGATGTTTTTAAATTCCTGGGTGCTCTCAAAGAGTTTAAAAGAAAGCCATGTGTGAAATGAAGCTATTTGATTATTCCTTTAATGAGTATGGTTAGCATGATGTCTCAGAACCAAGAAGTTGAAGATGGTCAGATAAATGAAAATGTGAAAAATTATAGGATTAACAATCAAATCAACTTTCAGCAACTACAAAGACCAAAACCAAAATGCAGTTCCTACCACACAGCCATGGTTTGATTTAGGAGCCACATACTCACATGGCTGCCATGTATGTATTTACTCATTAGAAAGTTTTGTAAGTCAGTGCATAGAACACATTATATATAACTTACATCAATCTATTGATATTGTCAGCTTTAGCACATAGAACCCAGGATTATTTTTTGAAATTATTTTTATTGCCAGGAATCATTAATAAAATAGTATACAGTAAAGGACCTCACAGAAGCAGTGGCTCACCCATCTAAATATGGACTCCATATTTCAGCACAATCTTCATTATACATCTCAGAGAAGTCTTGTTGAGGACATCCTGTAAGTCAAACACCCTCTTAAACCAAACCAGCCCCAATTCTTCTGTAAGCAATTAAAGGCAACAGAAAGCTATTTAAATTATTGAGGAGGAGTTTTGAACTACTCTAATCCAGGCACTGTTCAGCAATTCTTTAGCTCAAGTTAAAACAAGCATAGACATTGGAAAGACAAGGAAAAAACAAATGAAGGTCACATAAGAAAAAACAATTACAAGTTTTTTAGATCATTCATTCATCTATTTTGTAGTAAGCACAGACTAGGTGCCAGAGATACCATGGAGAGAGACAACAGGTTGGTCTTACCTTGCTGGGGTTTACCATTGAATGTCAGAGAAATATTCCTTAATTCCATTTAATTGTTTTTGAAATTAGGAATAGACAACAATATGTAACAAAGGCAAAATTTCACTTGTGAGTCATCAGGTGCTGAGACTCTGAATCCAGTCAGTATGACCTCTGGCAAGTTACTTAACTTCTATATGCCCAGGATCCTCACAGTAAAATGGGAGAAATAATTGCACCTATCTTAAAGGATTATTGTGAGATTAAATGAGTTAATCAATGTAAAACACACACACACACACAAAACACAATGTAGAACTATGTGTGGCATATAGTAGGACTAAATAAATGTTAGCAATATGCTAACATTTATTTAGCCCTTCTCTCCACAGCCCTCTTCTTGGTTTCAGGTTTGGTATGTTGGATTTTGCTAGGGGTTCTCATGGTGGTCTTTGTATAGATAAAATTGTTATTTCCTGGGTAGCTTGAGCTCATTTTAAGTTTTAAAGTTTTCTTTTATTTCTAAAAATCTTGACACAGAGACACTCAAGTAGACTAAAAATCAAGCTATGAAAGTTATATTTTATCAATATATTAGATGAACTTCTCAATCAGTCTTAATGGGAACATGATTCCCTAAATTGGGATACAGTCACTCAATAAATTCAGAAAGTCATATTTTTGATGAAAGCCACATTTTCTTAGAAGGGAGCCCATTCACAAAGGACTTGAAAAGACATTATTCCAATTAGCAATAATCGCGCCTTGGATAAACCTCATTGGCTACGAAACTGTCACTGCGCAAAGCTAAGACATTATTCCAAAGAAGATACACAAACGGAAAGAGTTATTATGATTTTTACTACAATTTTTCTAACTTGTATCCTTAAGTGGTTAGAGCAAATCTCATAAGAGATAGTAAACAACCTCAATGTTATAAAGCCCTGGTAAGTAAAGAGAGAGCTCATTAACAGAAACCCTAAATCAGGGCTCTTATCGTGTACAGGGTAAGTTTTACCCACTATAGGATTGCACAAGTCTGCTCTGGATAACTGGTGGCACTTAACAGTCAAGAGTTATTTGCGTAGGGGACTGAGAAGCACTTTTGGGGGCAGAAAGTAACTGATTCTTGGAAAAGAGAGAGCGGGGCCCACAAACTCAGTGCAAGGCTACTGGGCCAAGAAAAGGATAGGGAGGTGATGCCGCACACTGCAATTATCTTCTCAAATTGCTCTTCAGTCCCATTCTCGGGCTCTTACGCCAATCCTAGAATGAGTTATTCTAAAAGGAGGAGTAAAAAGTAAATCTTATTCCCCCAAGTTGGATCTCCATGAGAAAGTTCAAGGTGTTAGCACCATCGACAACAGCAAATCCCTCTAAGACATGATGAGCACCATAGACAATATACAAGTCCCGATGCTGCTCTTGGCTTAAGAGCCCACAGGAGCTCCTCCATGATAAGCCAGAGCTGAACAGGGCACTTACAGCAAGGACCACAGTGTGACCAAGAGTGCTGGTTCCCAGAGGTCACATGAAACATCTTGCTTAAGAAACCAACACATTTGAGTGAAGAATCTAAGCATTTCTAGATTTTCTGCAAAGCAGGCATTAGCTTATCCATACAAATACTGATTTGTATGTGTTATTTGATGCTGTTGTTACCCCTCAATTTGCTTGGTTTAGGGTATTCTAACTCTATGGCTCTTTAAAAGCACTTTAGAATTTGTTAATGGGTAGACATTTTAAAAAGTATTAAAGTGTTTCAATTTCCACCGTTACGGAAATAACAATATTTTTCTCACTTATTTTCAATAAGAATAAACCTTACATCCTTTCCTGGGAAGTAAAAAGTGTTTTGTGTCATTTTTACAGAAGATAAAGTTTACCGTCATGTAGTAATTCCCCATCCTGCATCATTTTTGGCATACTGATAATACTACTTTTAACTTGGGTTGTGGTTTAGCAACTATAAGCACAAAAGATATTCCTTTCTAATACTTGTCTCCAGGGTAATATAAATTAATCCAGGATATAGACTCCATCCTTGAGCAAGAGATCACTAATTCTAGGCTAGGGAAGTTTGAAAGTTAAAATTAGATACCCTCAGTTCAGTGCCTAGGTTTTGGTCTCCTGCTAAACTGAATGATTTTTAAGTCAGTGAATTTTTAACAAACACAGTGAAACAGTTTTCCAGTGAGCAATGTCCTTCAAAAAAGTTCATATATTTGAGAACTAACTACTTATTCCGATGAAGGTTGTTACTTAAACCTTGATTAGAATTAATTTTGGGAATTTTTTTTCAGAGCTATTTTACAAACTATACAAAACAGCACACCCATCAATATAAGTTATATGGTTCCATTCTGATCCTCAATCTAACAATTCTGTTTATTCCAGAATCACTTTGGACCTCTTCCAAAACACAGAACCCAGCAAAGTAAGAATAACCTCTGCTGAAGTTTCATAGGAGGGAATTCCTTCAAGGACATGCAACAACTTTCAAGTTGCAACAAGGTCTTGAGCAGTAATAAAATAGTTACAAATGTTATAATGTCCTGATAAATTTTAAGAGACCAGATTTTCATTTGTACAAGCTTAAAAATATGCATTTCAGAATATATGTAATTTACAACTTTCTATCAGAAACATGAGCATCAGCAAGGCTGCAACAAGAAATTGTATTTTGGAGTTGGTCATTTTGAAAATTATGACCAAACAATTCTAAAAACAGGCAATTACCTTATATTAGCCCTTTGTAAAATCTTTTTTCCTGTGCTTAAATTTTGTAGTTGGGTATTTTCTGGTAAAAGAAAAAGTCAAACTAATGGCATCCCACCAGCTCTACCCTTCTCTCCACAGCCCTCTTCTTGGTTTCAGGTTTGGTATGTTGGATTTTGCTAGGGGTTCTCATGGTGGTCTTTGTATAGATAAAATTGTTATTTCCTGGGTAGCTTGAGCTCATTTTAAGTTTTAAAGTTTTCTTTTATTTCTAAAAATCTTGACACAGAGACACTCAAGTAGACTAAAAATCAAGCTATGAAAGTTATATTTTATCAATATATTAGATGAACTTCTCAATCAGTCTTAATGGGAGCATGATTCCCTAAATTGGGATACAGTCACTCAATAAATTCAGAAAGTCATATTTTTGATGAAAGCCACATTTTCTTAGAAGGGAGCCCATTCACAAAGGACTTGAAAAGACATTATTCCAATTAGCAATAATCGCGCCTCGGATAAACCTCATTGGCTACGAAACTGTCACTGCGCAAAGCTAAGACATTATTCCAAAGAAGATACACAAACGGCCAACAGGTACATGAAAAAGTTGCTCAACATCACTAATCATCAGAGAAAGAAGTGCAAATCAAAACCAAAATGAGATATCACTTCACATCTGTTAGAATGATAATTATCAAATGACAAGAGATAACAAGTGCTGGCAAGGTTGTGAAGAAAGGGGAACCCCTGTGCTCTCTTGGCGGAAATGTAAATTGGTGTAGCCACTATGGGAAAGAATATGGAGGTTCCTCAAAAAAAAATAAAAATTAGAATTACCATATGATCCAGCAACCCCACGTCTAGGTATATAGCCAAAGGAAATGAAATTATTAACTCAAAAAGAAATCTGCACCCCCATATTCATTGCAGCATTATTCATAATAGCTATGACATGAAAACAATCTAAGTGTACATCAGTGGATGAATTTTATATGTAGATATAGATATAGAGATAGATATAATCATATATAATGAAATATTATTCAACAATAAAAAAGAAGAAAATCTTGCCATTTACAACAGCATGGGTGAACTTAGAGAGTATTATGTAAAGTAAGATAAAGACAATTACTATATGATCTCACTTGTATGTGGAACCCAAAACACACACTCAGACTTATAAAATCAAATTCATAGAAACAGAAGTTAGATTTGGTGGTTGCCAGTGGCAGTGGGTTGAGGGTGGGGAAATGGGTGAAGATGGTCAAAGGGTACAAACTTCCAGTTATAAGATGAGTAAGTTCTGGGGATCTAATATACAGCATGGTGACTATAGTTAAAAATACTGTATTATATACTTAAAAGTTGCTAATAGATCTTAAATAGAACTTTAAAAGTTCTTACCATACAAACAAAATAATGGTAACTATGTGGAGTGATGGATATGTTAACTAACCTTATTGTGGTAAACAGCTCACAATATATATGTATATCATATCATCATGTTGCACACTTTAAACTTATGCAATGTTATATGTCAATTATATCTCATGAAAGCTGGAGGAGGAAAGAAAATAAGAAAGGGGAACATTCATATACAATAGGGGAGAAATAATAACTTGAGCATCTGGCAGTCCTTGCATCATACTGTTTGTGATAAAGCTTTATCACAAGTACCAAACTCACCACCATCTGCCCATGAAAGTCAGTGGATTCTGGCTGCACACACAAAAGCAGAGGATGGCCAGCCACATCAGGGCTAATCTATTATTGACATATGGAAGATGTATGAATGCAGCCCCCTGATGATCAAGAAGGAAGCAGGAGCTGGAAGACTTCCAAAAGCAAACAGCTTTCCTTTTCTCTGCAGGCATATAAGCAAAATAAATTACTCCTGAGATGGTGATTAATGTTTTATATTTGTCTACTTCTCCTTCCAATAAAATTAACATACATCTAGTTACTTATGAGACTGAGTTCTTACTGCCTTCTCCAAGGCTAGTTCACTATTTATGAGTGTGGTTAGTTGTTGTGCTTTTTACATCTTTTTAATGGCCTTGATAATGGTGAAGACATTAGAAGTTATTGTGTTTCCTCCATTTACTGGTCTTTATCGTAGACTCCCCTGGGGTGGGGTGTGTGGTGATTTGACAAACAGACCCATTCTGGTGCTTCCCATTCTGTTCTCTTCCAATGGCTGGTAGGGGTGTGGTCCTTACTGCTTCTAACAGAGCAGGTCCACGTGAACTGTGCTATTCTCCCCTGACATGTCGATCTGGAGCTGAACTTGTATGAGATCTAGTGTAGAGTCTCAGTGGCTATTCTGCCTCACACCTTTATGTAGCTTCGAACACTCTCATTTCACCTACTTTCACTGAATATTTAATCAGGATTGGATTTTGTTTGCATATTTCCAATATCAAAATGGTGATGTATAGATGTCCTCAATGCTAAAAAGTGGTCATGAGCCTTATTCCTTGTTCTCTGTCTGGAGTGTGTGAGGTAATGATGTAAATAATGTGAAAAATGATGTAAAAATACAAGTCTGGCTAAGTCCCAGGTCCTTTCCTCCTTATCTCAGTGATCTAGTCATGATCTTTAATCTCTCTAAATCTTGGTTTCTTCATCTGTAAAATAATTATCTGCCTTATAGTGTGGTTCTGGGATGAACCAAGTTCATACAGACAAAATACCTAATACATGCTAAACACTTGACAAATGGTAGCCACCATTAAATATTTTTAATTTCACAACTCCTAATATATCAATACATTGACAAATTCCATACAATTAATTTTATAACTCCTAATATATTGATAAATTAGAAAACCCTATAACTTTAATTCATTATGCTAAATATATGATATATGAATTCATTATATATTTTCTCAACAGTCACCTAATTTAGACAAAACTTAGTTAAGATTGCATTTACCTGAATGGGCTTTTAGAAGATAATGTAGTAGATATAATGTAGAAGAGAATAGAAACAGTTCATAATAGAACATAATTTGCAGATATATCTAGGTATTATCAACACATGAGTCCCACAAATCCTCAGTTTTATAAAATCCAACCATGACTTAGAACTAATTATGGTGCCAATATATGCATAGCCATTATAAGGAGAGGATCAAGCTTCTAATTTCATGTTAATTCTAATATGAGTTTGCTTCTATATCAACTTAAGACATATTTTTATAATATTAGGTACCAGATTTCAATAATATTAGGTTTTACAAATTTTCCTATCTTTATCCTTCTGTAATATTGAGATTTACATAAGATATTATAAACAAATAACATAAATAAATATAATTATTATATATGTGTATAACATATACATAATAATTTGGGCAAATTGAAACATATTGCAGACTCTGTCAATCTAATACATGCACCTGAGAATTTTCATTAATCTTTTGAAATTGTGAAAAATAATATTCTTTGTACAAAAGAATGAAGCATTCAGTAGGTTGATATTCCAAACCCTTCTTCCAGCATATTCTCAGGGCGTCTTGAATAGGAGACTGCTGTATTCCTCCAGATAGCTTTCTTTTTGGGATATCTTTCCTCCAACTTATGCAGCAACTTAGTCAGCTAAAAATGTAAGACTATGGACTTGAATTTAAAGAATGACAGCTTAGTAACAAGACAGTCTGAGATGATACTCAGGAAGATGAACAATTCTCCTGTTTTATTTATCTGTTTGTTTTCTTTTGTTTTGTTTGCTTTGAGTACTGTTGACACACAGTGTTACATTAGTTTCAGGTGTACAACATACTGATTTGATGAGTCTCCACGTTATGCTGTGCTCATCACAAGTGTAGCTACCTTCTGTCACCATACAATGCTATTACAGTGCCATTGACATATTCCCTATGCTATACCTTTTATTCTCGTGACTTACTCATTCTATAACTGGAAGCCTTTATCTCTCATTCCCCTTCACTGATTTTGCTCATCTCCCACCTCCTTCCCATTTGACAACCATCAGTTTGTTCTCTGACTCTGCTTTTTGTTTGTTTATTCATTTGTTTTGTTTTTTAGATTCCACATGTAAGTGAAATCACATGCATTTGTCTTTTTCTATCTAACTTATTTCATTTAACATAATACCCTCTAGGTCCATCCACATTGTCAAAAATACCAAGATCTTTTTATGGCTGAATAATATTCCATCATATATATGCATACACATATATACACACATCACATCTTTATCCATTCATCTTTATCCATTCAGCTACAACTGTCAAGATATGGAAGCAAATCCAGTGTCTAGTTCTCCTGTTTTGAATAAAGGCTAAAGATCCTTCTGAATCAAATTTCATTCCAAGAATAGTACAAGGCCTTGCCTACCAAGTAACTACACATCTCTGACTTTGGTGAAGAATGGTAGCCATTGATACTCAGACAGTGGGCAATATCAGAGATGGGTGACTTGGTGAAATCATAGATGTATGGATTAAGGGGAGGACAAAACAACAGTGGGAGGGAAGAGCAAAGTGGGCTTTCTCAATGATTCTATTCTGTGATAAATTTCAAAAAAAGATTGTCTCTATATCAGTAGTACATTAAAATTGCTATGAAATATGATTGGTGTTTCAGCATATGAAGCAAGATATGTTCTCATATCTAAGGCCTAATTGGCATGGTATAGTTGTTTACTTAAAATAAGACAGTCAAGTAAGAAATGGTGATAGTGGAACCTGACATAAAACCCACAGAACTGGACAGGCATGGAAACAAACTTTGAAAATGGCAGAGTCTGGAAAGGCAAGATACAGTGGCCAAGGGATCATGCAGTCTCAAGCATGACGGGGTAATTAACAAGCTTTCAATTTCTAAGGAGTATGAAATGTGCCAAGAGGTAGGTGAAAACAGCAATGAGAGAATCCAGGTGGTACTGATACTCTAAAACCAACATTGACAATAGGCATCAGGGTGGGTTGCTAGATGTTAAGAGCTGGCCTCCATCCCTAGGAAGGAAGTGAGGCTCCCGGGCTTAAATGGATCTTTGGGGAAGATTCAGGATTTTAGTGTAAAACATGAAATGGCAACATACAGAAGCCAAGTTTTATAAATGGAAGCACAAAACGTGATCCTGGCTTCCCAAAATCAGGTGTAACAGACCTATTCTCTGTCAGAGGGAACCGTGATATAAGAGCTATGTGAAAGTACCAGTAATCAGAAAAAGGACAAATGTTGCAGATGAGTCTCCCAACAAGAATGGTTCAATGACTGTATCCTCAGTCAGAAGATAAGGAGGTGAGTCACAGCAAAGTCTCAGCCAAAGAATGGAGCTTCTTAAATTCTTTCCTAATTGCAACATGCTTATCAAGGAATCAGGATATGGCCTATCTGGGAAGATAGGTATGGTATCTAGGGTTTGGGCAATCTGAGGAAATGGTGTAAATAATAGATCCAAACTCTATAAGTGGCAAGATCCAGTGAGTTCACCAGTGGAGAAGCTAGGCAAGCAGAGACTGAAGGATTGAGATGTGAGTAAATATAAAGAGTGTGACAACTACATAGAGTGTATGCAGGTACAGTGAGGAATATACTACATAAGCTGAGAATATTGGATAGAATAGCGTGTTCATGCAAGTTGGGAGGAGAAAACCCAAAGGAAACGGAGTCCCTGAAAATAAACAGAGCTTCAGTGGCTCTCAAAATAAGTCAAGGCAGACCTCTGAGATGGGGATGGATATGGCATGAACACATTCTCAAAAATTTGCTTAAGAGCTATGGCATGCAAATATTGCCCCTTCCCTTCCAGGAGTGTTTACTAATTCTCCAAAGCCTGCTTCTTGGTAAACTCTGGCTATCACCTCCCCGACTTACAGTGAACTTAGAGTTTTACCATATTCTCAGGGTCTCCTTGGTATGAGTGAGTGTGTGTGTGTGTGTGTGTGTGTGTGTGTGTGTGTGTATAAAACTGGAGAGAGAAGCAGAGAAAGGCTGGGTAAATTGAAAACTGCCATTGTATGTAGCATTATATTTTCCATAATTTTTGACACTATGTTAATCCTATTTATAGAAGTTATCTTGTGTATTGATGGTTTTATGTCAATATTAATGATCAGAGCAGCAAAACCATGCTTGAGGGTGGAGCCTGAAAGACTGCGATGAAATCAAAGTGGGCACCACCACAGAAGCATTTCGGAAGGAAGAGAACTTCATTGTATTTCAATGGAGTGCTTATCTTATTTGCCTCTTCTAATTAAAGCACTGAGAAAGAAGAGCAATTTTTTTTCCAAATTGCTGAGCCCTCATAACCAATAATACCATACTAACCATCATTTGAGAAGATGGAAAAACATTTAAAATTCAGTGCTTTTTTTTCTAGCTTATATTTTTCTTTGTCCCATGGTGTCTTTATTTTTATCTATACTGACATTTATCTTTGATATATTATGTCCTTCCTTTATAATAAAAATATTATGGGTTTTATCAATAATACTAATGTGCTATTGGCCATCAAGAGATTATTCAAGTTCTTACAGAGACTATTTTTTCT
This sequence comes from Mirounga angustirostris, assembly GCF_029215605.1. Taxonomy (NCBI): domain Eukaryota; kingdom Metazoa; phylum Chordata; class Mammalia; order Carnivora; family Phocidae; genus Mirounga; species Mirounga angustirostris. Next base: position 48,943,564 of record NW_026991709.1, on the reverse strand, counting down.
TTAGAATATATGGTGTGTCACTGAAAAATGCTTAAAATAATAGATTTGTGAAAATGTAACAAAGAGGAGACCAAGTAAAGTTTAGAAATGGAAAAGTTTATTTATTTTAAGGTGAAATGTGAAGAGAGATAAGAAAAACAATTATTGCAGTGATGATCTACAAGAAAGTGCTATGTTCTTCTAATTTAAAGCAAATAAATATACATTTAGTCATAAGTGTAATCTGGAATGAGAAGAGGATATTAGGAGAGCAACTGCAGTTAATGCTATACATTTTTTCTAAAGAAATTAGAAAAAATTTGAAATGCATGCTAACATATATCCAGTCTACATAACAGAAACTAGATCAGAATCCTATATTTCCTGGAACTGTAGGTAAAGTCTCCAATAACACATTCAGAGAAGAGAATTAAAATGAAATATACCAGGAAAGGAATATAGGAACTTAATTCACACTAAAGTGTAAAGATAATAACTGAATGAAGGAGCTTAAAGGAATAATGAAAGCAGAAGCCCTACTGAAAGCAAGAGAAGGAAGAATTTTTTGTAAAGGCAAATTCACCTATTTTATCATTTTGCCCTGTGTGGCCCAGATGACCTGAAACTCAGGGACCTTGAGGAGCAATTTGCAATAAGGGTGAACACAATTGGCCATGATTGGGTTTCTTAAATGCAAATGAGTAATGTTATTTCTGCCCACATATTTATTATTCATTGTCACTTAACCATGACAAGTATAAAATCTATTTCTGACCTGAAAATATATTTTGTTGGGAGCCTGCGTGGCTCAGTCGTTAAGCATCTGCCTTCGGCTCAGGTCATGATCCCAGGGTCCTGGAATCGAGTGCCATATCAGGCTCCCTGCTCAGCGGGAAGCCTGCTTCTCCCTCTCCCGCTCTCCCTGCTTGTGTTCCCATTCTCACTATCTCTCTCTGTCAGATAAGTAAAAATCTTAAAAAAAAGAAAATATATTTTGTTTATTTTTTAGTAAAGACCTCTCACTGTAAAATTCCTAATAGGAAGTCTAGCAGAAGTAATTACTAGGCTCAAACTTACAGCCATACTGAGCTTGAATACACAGCAATTGTATTTTTGTAAGCAATTTAATGTCAAGAAAAGTTTATGATGGCTTCTCAAAGCAATGTACATTAGAATTGCCCCATGGGCACAAGGGTAAATTAGGTTGAATAGGGAAATTAGTGGAAAAATAGAACACAAGTAAATATGGGAAATCTGACTTGTAAAAGTATTAATCTTATTTTCCATGATGCATGGCAACCATTTTACTTGTTGAAATAATTGGCCAAGGACTCTGTAAGATGATAGATTTTATTTAAAACTAACAAATAGTTTCCATTATACGGAATTTTGTAATTGTTCCCTTTTTGATGGCATACACAAGCAACAAAATCATAGGCCTTCATTTCTTTAGATAACCCTCACAAATTATTTCACTTGAGCCTCTTGCTGCAAAAGACTTACATAGAATTAGCTAGCAATATGTCACAGATTCTACCCGATCATTTTACCAGTGGGTGTTGACTGGGATGATGCCTGGGTTGCTGTATCCTTTAGAAAAAGATTATACCATGACAAGCATGTGTGAGATTTAGATTATTCTGACTTTTGGCTACAAGCATAGTAATCTAGCTTAGCTGTGTTCATACTCAGTTCAGCCAGACAATTTCTTAGGAGGCACTAAGTAAGGATTCTGAGTTCTCTGCTAACTGTGGGTTGTACAAATCTTGAGGATATTAGGAGACTCTAGTTATTCAAGCTTATTGATACTTGTTTCTAATGGAAGTTATGCCTCTTGATCAAAAAGGAGAAATTAGGTTAGGCCACCAAAGAATGGTCCTCCAGTGATATCTAAGTCCCCCATTCAGAGGAAATGTCTCACTGTCCCTGAGGAGCTTATATGCAATATGCTGGTAAGCGGATGAACAAGGACAATTATATTAGCAGTGTCAACTCAGGTCAAGTCTTCTGACATAAAGAGTATTTGAAAAAATAATAGCTATGTTTATGAAACTAGACAACCTCCTTTCCATCTTTAATTCTCAGCTTCCTTATCTGGAAAATCCAAATAATGGTAGAACTATTGTAAGACATAGAAAGATTCCAATCAATGGTAGTTACATATATGAGAACTAATACAAATATAACACAGATAGCGGCAAAAGGAAAAAAGATTTAGGTAAAATTTTACTAGGCAATAAAAAGTACAAATCTAAAGACAATAATACCAATAAAATATAGAACTAGTTAAGGAGAATTGAAAAAGTCTGAAATGCATGTTTCCATGTTAGAATGAAATTTTTTCACCTCTAATCTCTAGCCCAGGCTCACAAGGATATGTTAGGGTGGAAGGTACGTGGTAATGTAAAACTAAGTGGCATAAACTTGTGTGACAGAGCCAAGGACAAAATCAGAACGATGTATCACTCATCTGTTTCTCCAACTGTAAGAATATAAGTCAATTAATCACTCGAAAAATATTTAATGACTACCCACTGTGTGTTCAGCAGTGCAAATTAGTATATCAGTACCTGCTCTAATTTTAACTCATATTCTATTGGGAGATAAATAAGATTCTCTTTCTGCTGAATTTGGATGAATTTTTATAGTTATAACTACAGAAAGAATGAAACCATAAGTTCTCTTCTTCAACCCACATCTGATGTGATTTAACATATGTGTTGTCTCTTTCATTTGAAATCCCAGTGTTACATAGTGTGCCTTAATAACATATGGCTAGTAGAGTGCATCTATGTTTCAGTAATCTATTCAATAAAGAAAAGTCCATTTACGGCTCAAAGATAAATCTAACACTGGACTGCAGTGTGTCAGTTTTTAGCTTTGCTGTGACAAATACTCTTTATTGTGAAAAGGAAAGAAAATCTAAAAAAAAAATCTCTTGCTGAATTATAAATGAGAATAATTCATTCCCAATTATTTCCTTTCTGAATATAGTGGCTTATGGGAAGAACAAAAAGTATCCACCTGGCTTACATTAGCTATTGATAAAATTAAATAGATCCATTTCACAGTAGATTTTCCCACGATACTGGTTGAGGGACAATACAAATCTTCCTGCTAAGTGGTCACCAAGATTGTAAGATTGAAAAAGAAGAAAAAATATCTACAACATGAAATAATATTTCTTAAAATGTAAAAGTTGAAACAAATTTCTAAAAAAGTTATGGAAACAAAGAAAAAATGGAGAATATAGTGTTTTGTTAAGCAAAAGCAAAAATTACCAGTTGGTTATTTTAATGGTTATTTTAATGGATATTGCTAATGGTTATTTTAATGGACATTGCTAATGGACAGAAATTAAGACAGGTTAGAAAAAGAAAAAAAGTCTCCTTTGCAGATTTAAAGCACACCTCAGTTAACTAAAAGTGAGATGAAAGGAGAAAAGAATTTCAGAATTGATCTTATGACAAATGTTTAAATTTAACACCTTACCCTTCCTTGAACTTATTTACCTATATTTAAACCAACTTTCTCCAACTGGAATAAAGCTGCATACTGAGAGAATTTACAGAAGATTCAAACCCAAAACATATTTTTCCATTAGAAATACTTGGCAAAAAGTAAGGACAAGGTAGGATTTTTTTGACCACTATAAAATATAGAACTCAGGTTAGATTAAACTTCAACCCAGGCTAAATCTAGAGAAATACAATAAAGTAGACAAATAAACCAGACATCCAACTTAGCTAACTCTCTCACCATCTACAAGTCTTTATTTCTAATTCACCTTCACTGCAAGGCCAATGGTGACCACCCAATTTAATGCTATAATTTGCCTGCCCCCTGGCATTTCAATAACTTTATCTGATGTTCTCCATTTTCTTTCTTCCATAGCATTTGAGAATTAAGGCCATCTGCATCCACAGAGATTTACCTATCAGAACCGAAACCTGAAGCCCCAATATGAACATGACACAGGACATTTTTGTCCCAGAAGATAAGACTCTAATCCAATAAACAGCTTCAGTCTTTGCTTCAGGAAATGCAAACTGACTAAACCCGACAGTACTCATCTGGGCAATTATCTCTCCTATCAGGCAATAGACTGTTCACACTTATCATACAACAGTTTACTTTTCAAGAATCCTTCCACTGATCCTATTATATTACAAACTCTGTCCAATCCCAGTGGATTTTCCACCTTGAAAGACACATCTTAAACCACTTGATTCCAGGCCCCAAACATGATAAACCGCCTTTACGGATCTGTCACATTTGAGACACTACTACCTCTGTCAAGGTAGTGTTCTCCCTTACTACAGTAGATCAGATAAACTTTATTTTGCTTAATCAACAGATTTTTCTGGTAGTCAAGAGTCAACACATTTATCACTTTCAGAATCCTGTGTACTACTTACTTTTCATGTTTATTGCTTCTTTTAGGTCTCCTCCAACTAGAAAGTGAGTTCTATGAAGGCAGGGATCTTTGTTTTGTTCACTGACATCTTCCAAATATCTAAAACAGTGTCTGCAAATTAGAAGGTACTTGACACATGTTTGCTGCCTAAATGAATAAAAGAATGAATCATTGAATGATGACATACAGAATATTCCACCAAATAGCAGAAGAATTCTCATTCTTCTCAAGCACACACAGAACATGCTCCAGGATAGATCACATGTTAGGTCAAAAAACAAGTCTTAACACATTTAAGAAGACTGAAATCAAGCCAAGAATCTTTCCAACCACAGTGGAATGAAACTAAAAATCAATAGCAGAAGAAAAACTGGAAAATTCACACACGTGTGGAATTAAACAACATAATCTTAAATAACCAATGGGTAAAAGAGGAAGTAAAAGAGGAATTAGAAAACATCTTGAGACAAATGGAAACAAAAACATAACTTATCAAAACTTATGTGATGCAGTAAAAGCAATACTAAGAGGGAAGCTTATAGTCATAAGTGTCTATGTTAATTAAGAAGAAAGATCTCAAAATAAAAAACAACTTAACTTTATACCTCAAGGAACCATAAAAAGAACAAACTAAGCCCAAAGTTATCAGAAGGAAAAGAATAATAAAGATTTGAGCAGAAATAAATGAAATATAGAATAGAAAACAAGAAAAATTTGACAAAATGAAGAGGTGGTATTTTGAGAATATAAACAAAATTGACAAGCTGGACTTACTAAAAAAAAAAGAGAAGACTAAAATAAGTAAAATCAGAAGTGAAAAAGGAGACATTACAACTGATGTCACAGAAATAAAAAGGATCATAAAAGACTAGTATGAAAAACTGTACCCCAACAAACAGGATAATGTAGAAGAAATGGATAAATTCCTAGACATACAATCTACCAACACTGAATCATGAAGAAACTGAAAGTCTGAACAGATCGATAACTAATAAGGAAACTGAATCAGTAATTTAAAAATTCCCAACAGAGAAAAGCCCAGGACCAGATGATTTCACTGGTGAATTCTATCAAACATTTAAACAATGAATCATGGAAGACTACATCAAAAACTAATGATGTAATGTATGGTGATTAACATAACATAATAATAAAAAATAAATAAAATAAAGTAAAAATAAATAAAGAAAGAAGAATTGATACCCATCTTTCTCAAACTCTTACAAAAAAAAAAATTGAAGAGAAGGAAACACTTCCAAATTCATTTTATGAAACCAACATTGTCCTGCTACCAAAGCCAGACAAAGACAGGACACCACAAGAAAACTACAGGCCAACATCCCTGATGAACATAGATGTAAAAACCCTCAATAAAATACTGGCAAACTGAATTCAATAGCATGTTAAAAAGATCATATACCATGACCAGGTGATATTTATCCTTGCAAAGGATGGTTCAACATTCAAAAAATCAATTAATATGATAGCCCATATTAATAGAATGAAGGAAAAAATTACATGATCCTGTCTCAATAGATATAGAAAGTGACAAAATTCAATACCCTTTCATGATAAAACCTCTCAACAAACTAAGGAAAGAAGAAAATTAACCTTGACATAACAAAGGCCATATTTGGAAATCCCATGGCTAATATCATACTCAAGAGTGAAAACTTAAAGCTTTTCCTCCAAGATCAGAAACTAGTCAAGGATGTCCACTCTTGCCACTTCTAGTATAGTACTTGAAGTCTTAGCCACAGCATTAGTCAAGAAACAGAAATAAAAGCTGTCAAAACTGGAAAGAAAGAAGTAAAATTGTCTCTGTTTGTAGATGACATGCTCTTATATGTAGAAACGTCTAAAAACTTCATAAAAAATCTTTTGGAATAAATGGATTTAATAAAGCTAGAGGATACAGCAACATATGAAAAACAGGAACTACCTGAAAAGGAAATTAAGGAAACAATCCCATGTACAATAGCATCAAAAAGAAAATACTTAGTAATAAATTTAACTAAGGAGGTGAAAGAAAACTACAAAATATTGGTAACATAATTAAAGATACAGATAAATGGAAACATAAATGTGTTCATGAATTAGAAGACTTAATATTATTGGGGGCCTGAGTGGCTCAGTCGGTTAAGCCTCTGCCTTCAGCTCAGGTCGTGATCCCAGGGTCCTGGGATTGAGCCCCGCAACGGGCTCCCTGCTCAGTGGGGAGCCTCCTTCTCTCTCTCCCTCTGCCCCTGCTTGTGTTCTTTCTCTCTCTCAAATAAATAAATAAAATCTTAAAAAAAAAAGACTTAATATTGTTAAAATTTCTACTCTGTCCAAAGTAATCTAGAGATGAAATTCCTATCAAATTCCAAACGGCATTTTTTACAGAAATGGAAGACAATTCTAAAATTCGTTATGAATTCACAAAGGATCCTGAATAACTAAAAAATCTTGAGAAAGAACAAAATTGGAGTCATCACACTTTGTGATTTCAAAATATATTGCAAAGCTACAGTAATTAAAACAGTATAGTACTGGCCAAAAGATAGACATATAAACCAATGGAACAGAATAGAGAGCCCAAAAATAAATCCATGCATATACAGTTAAATGATCTTCAACAAGGGTGCCAAAAATACACAATAGAGATAGTCTCATCAACACATGATGTTAGGAAAACTGGATATTCACATGTGAAAGAATAAAACTGGACTTTTATCTTATACCATGTATAAAAATTAACTCCAAATGGATTACATTTCAATAAGACCTGAACTCGTAAAACCCCTAGAAGAAAACAGGAGAAAAGCTTCATGACATTGGTCTTGACAGTGGTTTCATGGATATGACACCAAAAGTTCAAGCAACAAAAGAAAAAAATAGACAATTGGGACTAAAAAGCTTCTGCACAGGAAAAAAAAAAAAAAATCCACCAGGGTGAGAAGGCAATCTATTGAATAGGAGAAAATATTTGCAGATCATATATCTCATAAAGGATTAATTTCCAAAATATACGAGGAATTTTTACAACTCAATAGCAAAATAAAACAACAAAAACTAAAAACCTGATTTTTTTTGATCAGCAAAGGCCTTGAATAGATTCCTCCAAAGAAGACAAATAGGTATATGAAAAGATATTCAACATCACTAATCATCAGGGAATTACAAATCAAAACCACAATGAGATACCATCTCACACCCGTCAGGATGATCAAAAAGACAGTAAGTGTTGGCAAGGATGTGAAGATATTGGACCCCTCACATGCTATAGGTCATAATGTAAAATGGTGCAACCATTATGGAAATAGTAAGGACATCTCTTTACAAATTAAAAATAGAACTACCATATGATCCAGCAATCTCACTTCTGGGTATTTATCCAAAAGTATTAAAATCAGGATGTCAAAGAGATATTAGTACTCCCGTATTCATTGCAGCACTATTCACAGTAGTCAAGATGTGGAAACAACCTAAATGTCCATCAACAGATGAATGGAGAAAGAAAATGTGGTATTCACATGCAATGGAAAATTATTCAGCCTCAAAAAAGAAAAAAGTTCTGCAATATGTGACAACATGGATGAAACTTGAGTATATTATGCTAAGTGAAATTAGCCATTTCCAGAAGGACAAATACCGAATAACTCCACTTATATGAAGTACCTAAAATAGTCATGGTAACAGAGAGTGTAATGCTGGTTACAAGGAGCTGGGGGAGAAAAATAGGGAGTTGCTGTTCAATGGGTATAAAGTTTCAGTTATGCAAGGTAAATAAGCTCTAGAGATCTGGTGTACAACATCATGCCTATAGTTAATAATATATTGTACATTTAAACATTTATTAAGAAAGTAGATCTTGTGTTTAATATTAAATTAAGAATTTAATATTAAATTAAGAATTAAAAAAACTTACTTTAATTTTTAAAAAGATTGGATGAATAGATTGCCCACTTATTGCACTGTGCTTAGGGAAATGTGCAAAATACATAGAAGATACTGCCCTTGACTTGTAAAACTTACCATCTATTTATAATAGCAACTTGGACAGTGCTTAAATGGGTACCAGGTACTATTCTAAATATACCAACGTATGTCAAATCATTTAAAATTCATAACGACTCTATAAGGAGAGTGATATGAAAAATATTTATTAACAGGTACAACATGGGCACTGACCTGTGAGGACAGATAGGGAACATAGTGCTCGGTGGGCATCCTGGAGGCCCTCAACTGAGCAAACACTCCCTTACAGAATCAGGGGAGATCAAAGCTGCACTAAGGCAGTGGAGGAAGGGGAGGCATCCTGGGGGCCCGAGGCTGCAGCTAATTATCAATCAAGGTGTTTTGACAAAATGGTACACAGGTATAAATGTCAGCTGAATAACAGCCCATGAGATTGGTCATTATTATCCCTATCTCACAGATGAAGAAATGAGGCCCCAGAGTGTTGAATGACTTGCACACAGCCATCAGGTGGAGGAGGTAACACTTGAATTTAGGCAGTCTGACACTAGATGTATTCCAATTGCTGTGCTATACTGCCTCATATTTACAAAGAAAATAATTAGCTTTAAAAGCAATGAATGGTTATCCAGCAAATAATAGATTCCAGGCACCTTTCAAGACAAGATGTAGAGGGATTCAAACATAAATTAAGTAAAATTTCAGAAAAGGTAATGGTTTTAGCAAGAAGTACTATGAGTCAGGCAAGATTTATCTTCAATAACCAAAGGTGAAAATTTACTGTTGGCACATATTATCTGAATAATTGCTCCAATTTTCCATTATGTTGTATCAAGACAGTGGTTTGGAAACAAGAATTTGTGAAGTTTCCAGTAACATCCCCAGGGATGCAGCAGCAATGTTTCCAACTGCACGTTGGCCAACTCTCTTTTCACTTTGGAAGCAGATGATTAGCCATGATTGGCGGCTATTGCTAATGACAACAGGAAAACTGGATCAGTCAAGCCAGGAATTCTCCTAAATGCACAGTGGAGGAAAGCAGATAAAACCCTTCTCTCGCTTTCTCCATTCCCTAATCTTCCCCTACAGTGACACCCTTTCTGGAGCTGTGTTCCACTACCTGGTATTGACTTACCATAGAATGTGGCTCAGGATTTGTGTTCCAGGCTGAACAATGTTCACCCAAAATGGATTAGCACCACCATTCGGAAATAAAATGTGGCCATTGCTTTCCATTGCTAGATTAAACTTTTGTTATAGTTAAAACAGCAATTTGGGTTTACTGTATCTCGCTTTAAACCAGTTTAGGGTGATGATTGACTTAAGATGCTAAGGACACTGCCTTTCTTTCAATTGAAAGAGATAAAAAACTACAGACATAATTTCTTATTAGTAGTTCCAAGACATTTTTAACACAATATCATTATAACCCAAAGCTTAAAAGTTTATATTAGTCTTTGTGTTTCTCAAAAAGTAAGTAACACAAAAATCAGATGACTAATAATTTCAATACAATGAACAATCTGATCAACATTTAATAAACTAGAAAACAATACCAACTGGAGCTGAGAAACTAAATCCCATAACACCAGCTTTCATTTCAAATGATCTCCAGGTGGCTGCTAGCCAATTTGCCACATGAAAAAAGCCTGACACTTATTGGAAAACAGACTCCAACTATTAAAAAAAAAGGAACACTCAGTAGAGAATAGACAATGTTGTGCTAAAAAGCTATGTTATTTTGCCAGAAAAAAATTCAATCTGTGTGCAAAATACCTCTTCCCATGTCTTTTGATCTGATGTAGCACTTGTCCAAATGGATGGGCCCCCTAAAGGGAATACCCATTTCAAACATTGAGGAGCTCTAACAAATGCGGAGCACTCAACCTCAGGCTTAAATATCCCAAATGGTCTCTCGCTGGTAACATGAGAACAAAATCAGTGTTTCACTCAGAAAACAGCTTTCCTGGCTTTTCTCTTCTGTTCCATTTGTGCATTGATATGAAGATCAGAGTCATCAACTTGAATGTAATTTAGAATCTCGATGCAAACAATGAGACATTAAACACTTTCTGGTCCTCTAAAATCTGTATTCAGACTCCTCTCTTTTCAGGGTATAATTACAATCCCATCAGTATTCGAGGGATTTGCGCACACAGACTGCCTCTGTCAAAATTGTAGCAAGTTAATGCATTCAAATATAGCCTGGTTGTACAAATTATTGCCTTAAGAGGATGTAACTTGGTATTTTGACATATGTTGTTTTATACGAAACACAGTATCTTTTTTTTCTTTTTTTTTAAACTTTTTAGTTTCAACTTAGGCACTTAAAGATTTGGAAAATGAAATTAAACTTTAAAAAAGAAAAGAAAAAAACAAGCATGGAAATAATGATCTAAAGTCCCAAAGAAAGGAAGGCAGAGATCAATATCACCATCATACTACGGCCATGCAAAAGGAGCGAAGACTTGAGTCCTGAAGCACAAAGACTTTGGACTTCTTGTCTTTTCAAACTGATAAATAATGTTGTAAACATTTATTCATTTCTTGAGATTTAACAACATGTATTGCTTTCTTTCATCACTTTGCCAATTTACTTCAAAGAAAATTACTACTTCAAGCTCTTCATAAATCCTATAACCTCTATATGCTTAGTTTCCTCATGGGTAAAATGAGAATAACGATGTGCTTAGTTTGTGGGGTTGGTGTGAGGGTTAGAAATAATATATGAAAATCACCTAATAGTGCCTGCAACATAATGGAAGCCGTCACCATTATTACTACCCAAAAGCTATATCTGGATGTGTAAATTGGAATAAAACATTGAGGCGGTTTTCGTACGAATTCAAACATAACACATTTTCTTGCAGATTCAAGATAATTGAGGTAAATGTTAGAACATTTATTTGAATTATCAAGATACATAAATCATTTCAATTTTCCACTTTATATGTCCAGATATGGCTTTTGTACATAGCCCTAGAGTAATCCAGAGACTTTTGAAACTTCACCCATTACTGAAAGCCCTCAGCATTGGTTAACCAACCGTGATACATAGCTGCCAATAGACTGCAGGACAAGCTCTGTTTATTAGTATGGTTGCTTCCTCAGATATCAAAAAACAAGAAAACTAATCCAATATATGGTTCTAACAACTATCCCTCGTGATTTAAATCAGTAAATTTGACAATGGGCCATTTTCGGAAAACATCTTTGAGTACGTTTAATGGCATCCTAAAAAAGTTCTAAGGCATCCTAAAAAAAATTTACAGGACAAAATAAAATCTGTGAAAAAACTAAAGACAAAAGTGACTTTTCCTATCTAAAATTAAAAAATATATATATATCCTGTGTTTTGGTCTCTTAGAACAATCTTAACACCAGTTGTTCAGGAAAAGGAAACTGTAGTAAAACCTCCTTAAAAAATGATGGAAGGGTTTTTTGTTTTGTTTTGTTTTGTTTTGTTTTTAAGATTTTATTTATTTATTTGACACAGAGAGAGTGAGAGCAAAAGAATGAGAGAGAGAGAAAGAGAGAGAGCACATGAGCAGGGAGGAGGGGCAAAGGGAGAGGGAGAATCAGGCTCCCTGCTAAGCAAGGAGCCCTACACCAGGCTCAATCCCAGGACCCTGTGATTATGACCTGAGCCAAAGGCAGATGCTTAACTGACTAAGCTACCCACACTTAAGCGAGTAAGCCACCCACGTGCTACAAGGATGGAAGGTTTGAAAAGAATATACAATTGCCTTTTTTTTTTTTTTTAGATTTTTTTATTTATTTGAGAGAGTAAGTGAGAGCACACAAGCAGGGGGAAGAGACGGGGGAGAAGCAGGCTTCCCGCTGAGCGGGGAGCCTGAAGCGGGGCTCGATCCCAGGACCCTGGGATCATGACCTGAGCTGAAGACAGACGCCTAAGGACTGAGCCACCCGGGTGCCCCTACAATTGCCTTTTAAGTGTAGGTATTACTTATCAAGTTAAGTTGTTTAAAAGCTATAAAATACTGTGCACATATGAAAGGATACTGGATAAAATTTGGGATCTGAAAATTACAAACTCTATATTTATAGCCTAAAAATAATATCAGAGCAGCAGCATGATGTTAGGGAATTTGCACTGAACCGAAATCAGAATGTTTGTAAACTGTTTCCTAATAAGGCACTGAGTAATCCTTAGGGCTTCATATATTCTTCTCTACAAAATGAGAGTATCAGACTAAATTGGACTCCCTTTAACACTTACAACTATAACATTCTATGGCTCCTTTACCATGTAACTTACCTTTGGTCTGGGTTAAACAATCATAATATAAATTTAATTTTAGGAACACAATTATTCTCATGAATATTTTGGGCTATGTTGGGACTCCCTGGATTTTGTCACCAGACATAAAATAAGTGAGGAGGAAGCTCAGCTCTATAAACACTGGGATCAATGATGACGGAAAACAGAAAAGCTCTGAGAAAAAAAAGGAGCTCAAAGGGAAAAGGCAGTATAATTGGGGCAGGTCAGACAGGAACCACCAAAAAGGAATATGTTATTGTCCAGAGGCAAGTCAGCTTATACACATTAGTCTTTTTCTGTACATGTAGGTCATAGTAGTCTTGTAAAGAGATTTTATTTGGTAGATATTGGGGAAATCTCTTAAAAACCAGGTAATAAAAAAGCAGATTTGACTTTGAACTCTTGAGTTAGTCTGAGAACCAGCAAGCAACCCCAAACATGACTGTTAAATGAGTGATCCAATCAACCCACTAAGGATCTATTAGAGTAACATCCTGTTAAGTGTAGAGACCAGTTACCAAACAAAATCAATTCAAGTTAATTCAAATGATCAGATAGTATAACTACTACTTACCATGTAATCTACTTCAAATTTTAACACTTGAGACCCTTATTCATCATAATATCCTTCCCATGTAGTTTACCTTATATTTTTACATCTGATATTCCCATTTGAACTAGGTGATTGATTGTTATACTTAAGAAAAGTCAAAGAACAAGACAGAGTTTCAAGAGAAGACAAACATCTGAGCTACCATGATATAATGACAATGAAATGGAATCAAGTGTAAAGGAGCCTTCTGCTTAGAGGTTAGATAGATGTATAGTCTTCAAGGTAAAAGTGAATTCAGGGAGCATCTAATCCATTTCTTTTGTTTTACATACATACCTAACTATCCAACACCATGCTCTCAGAGATAAGCTTTCACTAGTGTCTTTTGGCCTTGATCGTTAAGTTACCATAGCCATCCAATAACTCTTACCACTTGTCATGGAAGTACTAAGAGGTACCTAAAGGAAATTCCTGCAGCCATAGCCATTTTGTTCCTTAGCCCACATAACAAGCACAGGATAGCTAGGGAAAGAGGCTGACCAACATCCATGGATAGATCATCTTGTTACCTGCAACAAGTGACCGCAATGCTTTCCTTTGATGAACACTCACATATGACATAAATATTCTCTATGTCACTGTATTATTCAGGATTCTCCAGAGAAACAGAACCAACAGAATGTGTGTGTGTGTGTGTGTGTGCATGTGTATCACATACACTATCCACGTGATTCTCTCATTGAAAGAAAAAGAATTATAAGGAATTGGCTCACACAATTATGGGAGCTAAGTCCCACCATCTGCTTTCTGCAAGCTGGAGACCAAGGAAAGCTGGTGATATAGTTCCAGTCTAAGTCTAAGGCCCTGAAAATCAGGAGAGCCAGGGGCGGTGAGTCATGATCCAAGTGCAGAAAACACTCAATACCCATCTGGAAAACATTCAGGCAGACAGAGTGATTTCTCTCTTACCCCACCTTTTATTCTATTCAGGCTTCCAGTGGATTAGATGAGGCCCACCCACACTGGGGAGAGCAAATACTTGACTCAGTCTACCAATTCAAATGTTAATCTCTTCCAGAAACACTCTCACAAACATCCAGAATGGCCCAATCAGTTTGACACATAAAATTAACCCTAACAGCCCCCATTAACAGTCCCATTAACAAATTAACAATAACAGTCTCATTCCAACAGTCCTATTCATATACTCTTTCCCCAGACCTTTTTTCTCACCAGTCCTCCAATCTAGTGGCTTCTAAGTTTCTGATCATCTAACCAAACTATTAAATATCTGCCCTGTAATCACCTTTGCCTACCCGTCTTTTCAGGCAAGTATAACAAAATGTTCAAAATTCTGCCCTCAGGGCTCAGAGGACATTAGTGCTAGAGTAGTTGACCCTTAGTTGTATCAACATATTATGCAGACCTATCTGTAAACAAATATTTTTTCTCTGTCAGTTAATCATAGGGAAGGCCCCATGAGGCCATAGGTACAGATGGAAGGACAGGCATCAATGCAGCAAGAGTAGAGGCTTGAACATCTGAACCACCTGCTCATGTCACTTACATATGCTTTCAGGACATGCTCAAACCTGATGACCTCATATACCTACTTCTACAGGATGAGACACTTCTACTGCCCAAGCCAAATTTATGACTTTGGTAGTCACATGACACAGTTCACAGTGGGCAATTTAGGCCCCATAGTCTTCTTCAAAGGAGAATAATTAGCAGAAGATGGCATGGAAGGTTTTCTCAAAAGCCTCTACTTAATCCTTTGCATTCAGCTGCCTAAAGATTTACAGGAATATGGAGGATCACATGGGACATTTTAGGGGTGGGACCTGAAGGTGACATTTAAGACTGTACCCACATTGGTCAAAACTCACTTTCAAGGTTCTACTGAACTACAAGAGTATCCAATAAATGTAGTTTACCTCCCTCCTCTCCACCCTACAAACATAAACAGCCCTCCCAAAGACAAACAAAAATAATGCAATCTATCAGTAGTTTGAAATGTGATACCTGGATCTGCAGCAACACAATTACTAGGGAACTAATTCTCATGCCATACACTGGAATTACCAAATCTAAATCTCTGGAAATGAGACTCAGCAATTCATGTTCTAACAAGTCGTCCATGAAATTCAGATACATGCCAAAGTTTAGGAATTACCAGTCTGGAACTAAACAAGGAATAACACCAAACTTCACATTATCTCAGAGCTTTCCATCCCCCACTTCCTGACTCTCAGAAATAAGAAATAATCCCATTGCCTACTCAACTCTTTACAACCTTTTCTTTAGCTTTCCTAACCCTAGGAGGAAGACCTGGTAGGAATTCTTCTGCAAGGATCAGCATCCTCTTTAGTTTCTGCTTACCTGGAGGGAAAGGGGGCTCTTTTTATGCTTCAAGATATATAACATTCTTCCAGTGACAGCCACCAAGATCTGTTTTCTTAATGCAGAAATGAGTTCAGACTAAGTTTAATAATATCTGTCATGGGTGGAATAATTTTAAAATCTAAAGATTTAAGAAGGAATAAAGACTGGTCATCGCAAAGTGGCAAGGCAAAAATCTCAATTACTCTAAAATTTCATATTCTGTTGCCTTAATTTAAAAAATCAGCCTAAATCACCCCTGCAAATTTTTTTAATTAAGTTGTGGTCTCTAAGCTATAATGACTTCAAACTATATTATATATCTTGAAGTTCAAAGTGAAGATTACTTGTGAATATTAATTTGAATTCATTTTAATTTTCATTAGCTTTTTCATTAATAAATTCAATAATACAAAATTGACCTTTCATACTTGAGAAGCAATTAAATTTTATTAAATTATGATTTTGCATGTTTTAGTTTGGTAGCTAGATTGATGTATACCATAAGTTTTTATTCAAAGGACTAGATTTTTTGAGTAAGTAAACTGTTCTCTGGATATAAATTGGGAATTAAACTGTACAAAGTTTTTTAAAGATTTATTTATTTGAGTGAGACAGAGAGCATGCATGCACACACAAGTGGGGGCAGGGGCAGAGGGAGGGAATCTTCAAGCTGACTCCCTACTGAGCACTTGGAGCCCATCATGGGCCTCAATCCCAAGACCCATGAGATCACGACCTAAGCCAAAACCAAGAGTCAGATGCTTAACCAACTGAGCCACCCAGGTGCCCCAAGCTATACAAAGTTTTCAGAAATCTTTTGGTTCCCAAATAGTCATTAACTAATTAGTATTAGTAAAACTGAAAAGTTGACGTGATCAATTTATAATTTACAGGAATGATTCACTAACCCATGAACTCATGTCTTCTACATTTTAGAAAGATCATATGTATTGGTTATTTATTGCTATATAACAAATTACCCCAATATTTAGAAGCTTAAAATGATAAAGACTTACTATTTTGTAATTTCTGTGGGTTAGGAATTCAGGAGTGACTTAGCTGGATAGTCTGGCTCAAGGTCTCCAAGGAGGTATAATCAAGAAGGCAACCACTGTTACATGAAGACCTGACGAGGGGAGGATACACCTTCAAGGTAACTCATGTGGTTCTACAAGGCACTATTTCCTCACTGTTGGTCGCAGAACTCCATTTCTCGCCACAGGCCTTTCCATGGCTCCCTGGTTATACATTTTCACATGTTAGCTGGCTTCTCCCAAAGTGATTGATGAGAGAGAGGTGGGAACAAGCACCCTGCACAGAAACCACAGCCTTGTATGCCCTAATCTTGGAAATTACTTAGCCTCACCTTTGCCATATGATATTGGTCACAGAGGCCAAACCTAGTACATTGTGGAAGGGATCACCACAAGGGTAGGAATACAACTGGGAGCCATGATCTAGCCATGATTGACAGTCTAACTACAGGATTTGGCAGACTGAATATTTTTCACACAATAGTCTATACCTAAGATAATTATTTTACTATATATATACAATTCTAAAATGTAATCCAGTTCATGCCTAGGTATATTCTGGAACTATATTTCTGAAGAGTTTTGTATGTATAAAATATTTGTCAATGTCTGTTTTTTCACACCTGTTCTCCTTCATAGACTGTGAATTCATCAGGAAAGATACTCTTTCTTATACATATTTTTATTTATAGCCCCTTGAACAATGGCTGAGATAAAGGTGCTTAGTAAATACTCATTACTTGTGCTGAATTGTCTTATATTTTAATTCTCAAAGTTTACTTTTTCCTTATTTTTTTAAATTAAGGTTTAACTTACATAAAATAAAATACACAGACCTTAAGTGTTTATTTCAATAAATGTTGGCAATTGCATACACCTATGTCACCCCAAACAAGACACAGAACACTTCCATCACCCCTGAAAATTCCCATGTGCCCGTTTCTAGTCATTTCCTTCTTCCCTTTCCATTCTCACACAATGACTTCCTGATTTTTGTCACCATACATTAGTTTTGCCTGTTCTTGAATTTCATACAAATGAATAATTTTGTGCCAAATACTATATACATATTCACTGGATTCTTTTGCTTAACACTTATTTTTGAAACATATATTGTTATTCCACGTATAGGTAGTTCATTCCTGTTTATTGCTGTGTAATATTCTAATGTATGAATATGTCTCAATTTGGTATCAATTCTCCTCTTTCAGGACATTTGGATTGTTTTCATGTTTGACTATTATAAATAAAACTACTGTGAATATCCTTTCATAATTTCTTTTGATGGAAACATGATTCTATTTCTTTTAGGTAAATACCAGGCAGTGGAATTGCTGGATGCCATTGTTTTTAATTAATCGAAAGGCTTGTCTTCCAGGCCTAATTTTTTTAAAAATACATCAGTTCTAACTCCCAAAGAAAATGGTGAGCAAGCAGAAGTAGAAATACTAGTTTTCACACTAAGTTTCCTGAAGGAACAAGAGCAATAGACAGAATCCCTTTGTATGAAGTTTGTTTATAAGGTTGTGGAATGAGGGTGATAGACATTGGGGAAGGTATGTGCTATGGTGAGTGCTGTGAATTGTGTACGACTGTTGAATCACAGACCTGTACCTCTGAAACAAATAATCACAGACCTGTACCTCTGAAACAAATAATACTTATATGTTAAAAAAAAAAAAAAAAGATAGCAGGAAGGGAAGAATGAAGGGGGGGAAATCAGAGGGGGAGACAAACCATGAGAGACTATGGACTCTGAGAAACAAACTGAGGGTTCTAGAGGGGAAGGCGGGGAGGGGTTAGCCTGATGATGGGTATTAAAGAGGGCACATACTGCATGGGGCACTGGGTGTTATACGCAAAGAATGAATCATGGAACACTACATCAAAAACTAATGATGCAAAGTATGGTGATTAACACAATATAATAAAAAAATAAAAAATAAAATAAAATAATCAAGACATGGAAAAAAAAATTTTAAGGTTGTGGAATGAATTCTCCACACTACCTCTGCAACATTCAAAGCCTGGAAGATACAAGAGAGCAGTGCCTTGAGGGAAAGCAAGGAAACAACAAAGTATGACAGCATAGACAGAAGTGGGCCTGTTCTCTGTTCTCCTTAGGTATTGACCCCAGTCAGGGGCAACTCTTTCAAAGTCATCTTGCTTATCTCCCATTTCCAGGCCTTTTGACAAAATGTCCTCCTTCTTGTCATCCATATGCCTCTCAGAACACCATATCAGTCCTTACTTATTCATGTATTTAACAAATACTTAGTGAACATTTGCTATTTACCAGCAACTGTTCTGGGAGCTAGGGGAAAAAAAGCAGACAAAAATCCCTGCCCTCAGGTAGTTAAATATATTTGCATATATATGATCAAAATATATATTTCATTTGCATTTTGTTTTTTCACCTAATGGATCAGAATCTTAATATACTTAAATACATTGGAATATTGGATCTAGTGCCTGCCACAGCATCTCTCCCATAACAGGTGCTCATTCCATGTCTGTCGAATGCATGAATGAATAAATGTCCCCAAATTTTAAGGCTGAAATTGTGATTATTAGGTAATAAAGATTCATTAGGTAAGTGTATAAAATATATATATAATATATATATTGGACTTTCCAGGAGGCAGCTTAGTAATATATTCAGGAATTCTGTACCAAATCCTCTCTGGAAGTGATTGGGGTATACTATAATTTTGCCACAGAATACATGATCTCAATCTCAGCTGAAGATGAAGTTCACTTTTCCAAGAAAAGTTAGGCCATTTTCAGAATGAAACTAAAAAGCAAATTCAACTTAATAACATAAGTCATTTGTCAATAGCTTAGTAACCACCAAACCAAATTACTCTATACCTGGCTGTGGTTAAACCTTTAGCACAAATATATTTCTAGATACAAAGGGAAAATAGCATATTACAAAATTCACCTGATTAAAAAAAAAATCACATCTGAAAATCATTCATCTAAGAAAGCTACAAACCCCAGGCTTGCAAGGTCATGCTGCTTTCAAAGTGAATGGGATCAAAGGGTTTAAAGAACACAAGAAATACTTTCAGACAGGAAGACCCCACATCAAGAGGCTATCACAAGTGACTGCTGTGAGAGGATGAATCATCATCCCTAAACTAAACTGTTCATACACAACTTTATTTCAACTTTTTTTGATGATAAAAGTTAACACTTGTCCATTGTAGAAAAAATCAAGCACATAAAGTTTTAAAGAAAAATATTTAAATCACCAGGCGTAATAACTGATAAATGTTGGTGCATTTCCTTCTGATCTATTTTCTCTGCATATGCTTCAGTTAGTTCAGCTCTTCCATATATAAAAATTCTGACTGCTTCTTGTATCGAAAACTGCAACACAAGCCTTTCCCCTAGTTTATTACAAATATGTCTTTATACATTCTTTTAGTGACTACATAATATTTTGTCTCTTTCCCTACTTTGACTACTGACGTTATTTTCATTTTTCACTATTTTAAATTAATGCTATATTAAATGTTTCTGGAATTTGAGGAATTTGTTGCTTGTATTGGCTTTTAGAGACTGGGTAGGCAATTCAGGTTTTTCACTTAGGGTTTATCCTCAGGAGCGAAATTAAGCAGTATACTTTGCTAATTACTATACAGCCTCATAAATCTGATACATAAAGAGATAGCCACTCCCATGTATATAATATTCTTTGAAAACCAATTCCAACCTAATGAACCTCAGTGATCCGACACCAGGATTTGATATAGATCCAGGTTTTATATTTTCATCTTTTAATACATAATTTAACCCCACTAAATTCTGTAATAATTTTTATAGATATGTCAATATTCTCTAAAAGGTAGTAAATGTCCTTTTTCTGGTTCTTAGAGAACATGGCTTTTTTAAAAAACCTGAGTTTATTAGATGCAGAAACATTTCAATGGGCAAAAGATAAATGCTGAACTTAAATATTTCATCTCATTAATTTCAATTGTTTCCAATCAAATGAAAAGATACTTTCTCTTAAATCTAAACTAATTTAATTAAAGTCTAATTTGTTAATAGAGGTCCATGTATCTCCCTATTCAGGACACAGTGAAGCTAAATACCTATCCCTACAGACTGAAGAAAGCATATCTGCTGAAGCTTCCATTTTGTATTCTTAAACTACACCAAAACCCTAAATTACCCCAACTCTTTAAACAGAAGAATCATGAAGAGAGCATAACAGGCACCAGAAAGAAGAGTTAATGACAAAATAAGACAGATGAGCACACAAACACATCTAGACCAAAATCTTAAGATATTTTTCAGATCTAATTCCAACAAGTTAGAGACAATGGAAAGTACTTTTTGGGGTCATGTTTCCTAGGACTTCATGATAGTCTTAATGCCTGGGCTTTAAGGAATACTTGTGAATATAATGAACTCATTTAGAACATGTGATAAAAGACTAAAACATGTAGGAATCAAACCCAAAAGCCTTTTTAAACAAATGTTAAGGACTGAAATGAAATGCTGATATCAAAACATGATTATAGGTAAAATTACAATAAATTGTCTATCTGGTCATGGATGAATTATAATGAAACAGTTAAGAACATTAGAAGATAAAACCCAGTTGTATGACTTCAGGCAGATATGAAAGATAGCTATACATGGGTGTTCCTAAACATCTCTTCTAATTTCAGTGCCAGATGGATTTTTTTGTAAGGAAATCTTTCCACATTCCACTGTATCAAAAACAGAACTACAAAGTCGGAATGAATACAGTCATTCCTAACTGTTTTGTTTTATAATTTATAAGAAGTTACTTTGTGTGTTTTTTTTCTTTCTCTCTCTCTCTCTCTCCCTCTTTTTTTTTTTTTTTTTAGACATACACTGAGAACCAGCTCTGTTCTGAGGTAAGTAAACTGCTGGGTACTATGGCTACAAAATGGGTAAAATGTAATTTCTTCCTTCAAGGCATTTATTATCTAGCACCATTTAAGAGCATAAAATAATAGCTGCACTATAACCAATTGGGTACTATCATATATACTTCAGCAAATGTCCATTTTATCTTTTGGTACAGACATAAATAAATCAATCCATACAGACATTATCTCACTTCATGTCCACAGCAACCCCAGGTAATAAATATTATTATTCCCATTCAATAGATAACACAAGCTTGCATACAGTCATGAGGCAAGTACCATAAAGAGCCAAGATTCTGGGCAAAGCTCCATTGTGACTGTAAGCCATAATACTTGAGATTCAGATAATTACCCCAGTTCATTTTGCATGTGGAGATAAATCACCCTTTTGACACTGGAACTAGTAAAGTTGAAGATATCTTGAGAAATAATGTAATTAAGTAGCTTTGATCACTGGGACACATAAAAACAGCACTTCTTCAAAACAATTATTTTATTCCCACTTAGCTCCTTCTCCATGTCCTACTATCAGCTGAAGAATTTACTCCCATGGTTATCCCCTCTTTCCTGAACTAATACATCTCCTTTACCTATTGCTACATTTCTTGGTCCTATTCACAGTGAAAGTTTTTCCGTCCTCATTTCTGATTCCCCTTACAACAATTTCTAATCTGGTTTTCATTCAAAGTACTACAATTCATTTGCTCCTGTCAAGAACCAATGGACAACTCTATGTTCTCATCATATTGCCACTCAGGTGCCTTCAACAAAGTTGTTGATGCTTTCTTGACTCACTTTCCTTGCTCTCCTTCCATGACAGCTCTGCCTAGTCTCACTATATCCACACATCTTTTCCCATCTCCCTTGATGGCCTCTCCATTAAATATTAATGACTTATTTATTGGTCCTGAGTTCTCTACCTTTCTTAGTCTATACCCTTATTCTATATAATGTCATCAAAATCTTTATTTTGTTGGCTACCAAATTTATATCTCCCAAAGACCTCCCATCTGAGTACTAGATATATAGAGCTAAATGTGTACTTGACATTTCCACTTTGGCTCCTGAAAGAGCATCTTGATTCCCATAAACTTCTTCCCCAAAACATACTTTTTGCCTTAGCTTTCCCACTTCAGAGAATGATACCATAATCTTATGTAGTAGCTAAATAAAAACCTAGGAAGCCCATTCATATTTCCCATTTTTCCTGCATTCAACCCAGCAGCAAATAACATCAATTATATCTCCAAAGTGAAGTTTGAATTTTTCTACTTTTTTCCATCTCCATTCTTACCACTCTTGTCTAAAACACTGCATATATATCCCATGGGGTACCTGGGTGGCTCAGTTAGTTAAGCATCCTACTCTTGGTTTCGACTCAGGTCATGATTTCAGGGTCATGAGAATGAGCCCCAGGTGGGGCTCTGCAGTCAGCGGGGAGTCTGCTTGGGATTCTCTCTCTCTATCTCCCCCTCTGTCCCTCCCCCCAAAAATAAATAAAATCTTAAAAAATAAATAAGAAAATAAAAAATAAAACACTATATACGTATTACAGATATATATATATATATCTGTAATGGAAATGGAAAGTTTATATATAAATGTTTTTATATTGTTTATATTTATAGGAAAGTTTATATAAAATGGAAAGTTTATATATAAAAGAGTTGACTTGACACCTAATGGATAAACTCACCAGCTAAACTTCTTCCAAGCATTGAACCAAAAGGTTCTCTAAAGAAATTATTAAGGCTCAAGTGATAGAGTGCTTATAATGCAACCTGAGACAGTTGTGGGGCCTTCACTAGGCCATATTGAAAGTTGTACGCATTATTTGATGCATGGTTAGAGCATCTGTTGCATCCAAAATCTGAGGCCAACTAAATGTTTAAATTTTTCTCTGTGGATCGTAGGACACAGTGCAGCAATTGTCATTCTTTTGAAGGCTATAACATGCCTGAAAACTGGACATCCAGAAATTTCACTGAACTGGCATGTCCTTGAATTTTGTTGGGTTTACCTGCCACTATCTTGTATGCATGTTTCTTCCTGAGATATGTGTATTATGCTCACCTGATCCAACATGCATGATGCCTTTAATGTAGTGGATGGTGTAATGTTCTGGGGAAATGTGAGATGATCAAAATCCCTGTGGACTGACCTATAATACAGAACCAGAAAATCAACAGATGGATTAAGATTGTAAAAAATACTGTTGGCTCTGCCGAATGAAAGCAAATTGATTCTGAAAGTCTTGGTTTATTATTAAAAAATCATTTGCCACCCCAATAACTTCATACCAGTTACTAGAGGCTTTGTTGATTTGCTCCAGTCAAGTGTCCATGGCTGGTAAGTCAGCTCCAATTGAAGTTTCCTCTTGACCTGTTAAGATATTCCAATGTTGTTCTTGAAGACCTGTCTAAATTTTTCAATGATGAAACAAGGAAGTTAAAAGAAGATGTGAAAGGAACACATCTATATTCATTTCCTACAGCTGCTATAATAAAGTACCATAAACTGGGTGGTGAAAAACAACAGAAATTTTATCATTACACAGCCATGCTTACTCTGAAATCTGCAGAGCAGAATCTTCTTAGCTTCTTCCTAACCTCTGGTGGTCATTGATCCTTAACGTTCCTTAGCTTGCAGATGCTTCACTCCAATCTCTTCCTACATTGTAACATGGCATTCTCCCTCTGAGTGTCTGTGTCTTAACGTGGGCTTCTCTTTTCTGTGTCTTTCCTCTTCTTAAAAGGACTGGTCTCACAGCCTAACTGCCAGATCACCATTCAGCCCTCTGAAATGACACCACCAGTGGAAGATCTAATTCACCTATGGTGGTATAGTATCAGCTTTTTATTGTTTCATTTGTAAATATGAACAATCAAAAGTTACCAAGCTTTCAGGGAAAACCTACTTTATAAAAAAAAAAAAAAGGGAAAGAGAGAGAAAGAAATAAACCAAGAGGAAAAGAATGACTCAAAGAAAACAGAAACAGTTAATTCAGGGAACAAAGAAGAACAAAATAAATATGTACCTTTTAATAAATATTAATATCTTCAGGCAGAAAAGACAATCATAAATATGAAGTTATGGAAAAGTTATACTATTTCTTGGAAATAAAATACCACTACCCAAATTATAAATTCCTAAATAAAGTGACAATAAAAGTGAAGAAATCTCCCTGAAATCAAACAATAAGAAAAGGAGATATAAGATACTATCTTTTCTGATAAGAGATATAAAGGATTAATCCAGGAAACCTAATATCCAATCAACAAGATTTTCAGAAAGAGACGATTTTTAAGGAGAGAAAGTTACTATAGAAACAACTTATAAAACTGAAGGACCTATCAAAGGCCCTGCAAATAAATTAAAATGGACCCAAACCTAGGCAAATTTAAGTGAAATTTTAGAATATCAAGTTAAAAAGATTTTAAAGGAATCCAGAGGAAAAACAGACCATTAACAAAGAATCAGCAAGAAAATGAAGCAGTATTTTCAGCAGCAACACTGACTGCTGAAAGATAAATAAATGTTGCATTAGCATATCAGAAAAAGGTTTGGGAGTAAGTGACAGCAAATAAGTGAAAGAGTAAAAATTGTTGTCTCTGGATAGTGAATCTGAAGTAAGGAATGAATATGAAGACTCAGTCATTTTTCACCATAACTCCTTGAACACCACTTGCATCATCTGCATGTACTATACTTTTATACAAAAAATAATTCAGAAAAGAGGTATGAACTTAAAACTTTTACTTAATCATTATATATATATATATATATATATATATATATATATATATATTTTTTTTTTTTTTAAGATTATCATCCTGCCCTTCCCATTCCCACATTTTGCTCTCAATTGTCACTTGGAAAGTCAACCCTGGAACTCTTGGTTGATATGGCTCCAGGGAAGCCCACCCTACTCCTCAGCTCTTAAAAGAGATGTGGGTAGTCAGATGAACAGTATCTGGTTCAGGAAGCAAAATATAGCTCAGTTGAGGACAAGGAGATCAAAGTCCAGAATTTAATTGGAGAATCTAGAGTTTTTCATCAAGCCCATTGAAAGTTTGGACTTCTAGTGACCATCTTTTTCATTATTTGGTAAAATGAAGCCAATGCAAAGGAAATCAGAGCCTAACCATGGTAGGAGGCAAAGTCCTGAACCTCAAAGGAGCTCTTGTATACAGATATGCCTTCATTTAGAGTTACCCAATGGAGTTCAGAGAGCCAGTCATATGCCTGTTTTGCTTAATGAAAGTGTTTAACATCACAGAACAATATTACAATATAAGATAATTGTTCATAGTTTAGTATTATTCTTCTATATTGTTATATAAATGGAGTTTGGTTTGGAGAAGGAAACACATTTAAAAATATGAAGTAAAGTGGTATTTTCATTTTTACTATAGACCTGTATTTTTTGAGATTTTTGCTTTTATAAGTTAAAAATATTTCTTAAAAATAATAGCAATACAATTTTTAAGGTAAAAAAGTATGTGAGACAAGAGCTCAGAGAGATAAAGACAAACCCAGTAGATCTAAAATACAGGCATGACAGAGTCAGAAAGCATAATTCTGAAAAGAAGTCAGACTAGGAACAAGAGAAATGAGGATAACTGATAACAATGCTGAATTTTGCTTGAACTTTGTGCTCCTGGAAAACAACAAAAGTTCAAGATTTCCTCCATCTTTAGTGTTACAGAAAATGTCTTACTGCAAAGAGACACCCTTCCCTATGACTTAAATGAGGCACACAGACGCCCCCTCATCTACCTATGAAGAAGCCAGACACAGACCCTGCAAATTCCCATGCTTTGCCTCATAAATGATTAGCTGACTAGTTTCCACTGATAAGTCAGAACAAAATGCTTGTTAAGTAAATGTGGGTTAAGTTTCCTTCCTCCAAGCTACTGACTTTTGATCCACCCTCATCCTGAGCCAGTATAGAACCCCTTCTAATGGCCACTTCTGAAAACAGAAGTGAAAATAGACTGAGCTCAGGGCAGAACATTCTCTGATCAACTGTCTATTCACAGCCATTCACATGCATCCAATTTCCCCAACCTGGCTCTTTCAGCCTTATTTACTCTTTCCTGTAAAAGCAAAGCTTTTTTCTCACTAACCAGTGAGATGCTTGCAGAGCTTCCAGCCCAAGCTTTCTCCCTGTGGCAATAGTATCCCTTTCCCTACTACACTGGTCCCTTTCCTTACTATTGCAGTAAATTCTCTCCTTACCTAAGTCTGGCTTTGTTTTTATTTGTTACTGATTAAAAGTCTGAGGAGTGAAGATAAACCCTAGAGAGAGGTTAAGGAAAAAAGTCAGAAAGAAGCGACAGAAAGAAGACTGAATTCTTCAATGGAATTAGAATCAGCTCCCAGACTGATGTGCAGAAGAGGGAGGGAAACTTGAAAAGTTATTGAGATTTTCAAACTGATGTTAGAAAAAGCATACCGAGTGCCCACACAGACCAAGTCTTGGACCCCTTGATATAAAGTGAAGCTAGAGATAATGTCTCAACCCCAGATGGGAAGAGGGAAGGTGGGACAGTAGTCAAAGGAAGTGCAAAGCCAGGGCCTACTTGATAGACCTACAGTCTACAAACGAGTGATTGTAGGTGGCATCTGGAAGATTCTGTGCTGAATGTTAAAGTAACACCATCATAAAAGCCAAAATCCAAACTGTCAACTCTTGTTGATCAAAATAACTATCAATTCTCTCCTTGCAGGCATGTATCATAACAGCAACCTTAATGAGAGTTTCAACGTGTGTGGAATCTGAAGTTGGACAGGAGTCATAAGGAAGAATACCTTTTAGACTTGAATCCTTATGATCTTACTTCACAGTAAAAGTGGTAAAGCCTTAGGTGCAGAAAACTAAGCTTTTCCTACTGCTCATTGAACACTGTTTAGGCAACTCTTGGGGGAGTTTCTGATCTTTTGTCCCAAGGTACTCATTCAGGAAGGGTGGAAGCAGGGGCCAACTTTTAAAAGAATGGCATTCACCACAATCAAAGTAAACTCATGATTATCATTATTATACTTAGTGTTAAGAACAAGGCAGCAGAACCTTTATTTTCAGATCTAATGGATTAGCCTAAAGCAGTAATTCTCAGCTAGTAGGTAGGGAGAGATGCTATTCTTGATAGAATGCACAAGTAGGGTAAATAGTTGTCATAATATAGCTAATAATTCACAACAAAATGTAGCCGTTTCACGTCTTTATGTCCTTTATGTCTTCTTATGCCCTTGAAGTATATTATAAATAATGAATGTAAAAAAAAAAAATCTGTTCATTGCAGGTTATTTAAATTTTGAAAATTGAGAAATAACTAATTTGGGGTAGATTTAAAAATTGTAATGTAGTCATAAAAATACATAAAAATAAAGATACATATAGGATATATACACATCATACATATATATGGTATATATATATATATATATATATATATATATATATATATATATATGACACGGGAAGATAACTGCAATACGTTGTTGAAAGTAAAAAGGCAAGTTACAGGACAGGACCAGACAGGCACACAGAGATGCATTCCAAAGGATGAATACTGACCATTCATTGTGGCTCCTCTAGGAAGCAGAATTATGGGATAGAAAGGGTAAGTGTATGCCTTTTCAATTTTTATGTCTCATATATTTCTGTGTTCTTTTTCCTCTTTTTACAATTAATGTGTGCTGCTTTTATAATTTAAAATCCTCAATTTTGATTAAAAATCGTAAATGTCTAGGAACAAACAAATCTTCTCTGAAAAAGTGGCCAGTTTGTTTCCAACATGACAAACCTTTCCTAGAGCGGATGATGGGTGGCCTATAAAATACGAAACTCTGCTTTACAATTCTTAGAACAGCTCTACCCCCCAAAACAGTGAAGGCACTTAAAAATCTGGGAAGACCAGCAATATCAGAATTAAAACGTGAAGTATGTCTCCATCTATGGAAATAAAAGCTGCTAGCAATCAGGATTAGGAAGAAAATTACAACAGAATTTTCTGCCCCGTTTAGAAATGTGTTGCTTTTATTTTCTTTAATCTCATTTTGTTATTTATCACTCCTCTGCTCATGCACATGCTTCTTCATCCTTCTCATTCTCAGATTTCACTTACAAAACACAGTTTCAAAGATAAAATTATTAAGAATTTCAAGAGGGCGGGGCGCCTGAGTGGCTCAGTCGTTAAGCGTCTGCCTTCGGCTCAGGTCATGATCCCAGGGTCCTGGGATCGAGTCCCACATCGGGTTCCCTCCTCGGCGGGAAGCCTGCTCTCCCTCTCCCACTCCCCCTGCTTGTGTTCCTGCTCTTGCTATCTCTGTCTCTGTCAAATAAATAAATAAAATCTTTAAAAAAAAAAAAAGAATTTCAAGAGGGCAACAGCAGGATTTTTTTAAAATTTTATTTTATTATGTTATGTTAATCCCCATACATTACATCATTCGTTTTTGATGTAGTGTTCCATGATTCATTGTTTGCGTATAACAGCAGGATTTTTAACAAGCTTGGGGTCCTTTTGAGAGCAGGACCCTGTGTGAATGTGCTTGTCACACGCCATTAAAGCAGGCCCTGGATCTGACCTGGAGAAATGCAAGAAGTTGCCACACTGCCATATAGCAGGGTCCATGGGAAAAGTGGGAATTCACAGGCTGGCTAGACATGAAACATGTGCAGGAAATAGGCTGAGCTGTTCTGCTGTTTGAAGAGTGGTCTGAACACTGTGACCACAGAGGGTTGGAAGTTTATCGCCTACCTATTTATCTTGTTTGTTTTTCAATACACTACTTCGTTAATAATGAGCTTAAAAAAGCATGAGTCCATGTTTATTTTTAAGAGAAGGCACCGAAGTTCTGTTTCCCAAGAAAATTGACGATACACATGTAACCTGCAACGTGCTTTCAGTGTTTACCATCGGCATTTGGAAACCAGATGTCAGAATCTGCTGAAGTATCAGGAGTAGTTACTTCAAAAGTTAATAACTATTTTGAGAAAAATTGTTCAAGACCACAGTTTATCATGTACAGCTGTACATTTCTATCAGGCATAACTTTTCATTATGATCAAAAGATGCTTATAAGTTAGTTTCACCTATTTTTGTAAACCTATGAGCTGTGAAATGATGGCTGATAGTGGGCTGGCTCCATTAACTGTACAACTTTGTAAGTAGTTAAATGACACCAGTTATATACTAGTGTTATTATATGCTATAAGCAGAAAATCAATTCCGATAATGGTTTAATAATTTCACCCAAATTATGGAATCAAAGTGAAGTTTTTATAAGTTCTTTCTGTCAAAGATGAAACATTTGACCTTATTTTTTTTTTAAAGATTTTATTTATTTATTTGAGACAGAGAGAATGAGAGACAGAGAGCATGAGAGGGAGGAGGGTCAGAGGGAGAAGCAGACTCCCTGCCGAGCAGGGAGCCCGATGCGGGACTCGATCCCGGGACTCCAGGATCATGACCTGAGCCGAAGGCAGTCGCTTAACCAACTGAGCCACCCAGGCGCCCCATTTGACCTTATTTTTAATAAAATTTGCTGAAGTACAATTTACATATGGTAAAATTCACCCATTTTAATTGTACTGATAATGATCTATGACAAATGCATACATTTAAGTAACCACCATGGCCACAATGAAAATATAGAACATCTCCATCATCCCCAACCATTTGCTATTAACCCTTGGTGGTCCAACACTCTGGCCCCAGGAAAACACTGATCTGCTGTTACTATAAATTAGTTTTGTCTGTTCTAAAATTTAATATAAACAGAATTATCCAGTATATACTCTTTATGTCTGAATTCTCTTACCTGGCATGACTTTTTGAGATTCCTTTATGTTGCTGCATGTATCATTAGTTTGTTCTTCTTGTTGCTGTGTACTGTTCAGTTGTGTGAACATACCATCATTTGTTTAGCCATTGACCTGTTGACATTTGGGTGTTTTGGGTTTGGGGCTCTTATGATGCAAGGTGCCATGATCATTGTGACGTATTTTCTTTTTTGTTGGTTAAATACCTAGGAGTGGAATTTCTAGGTCATATGTTAAATGTATGTTTCATTTTATAAGAATCTGACAAAATGTTTTCCAAAATAATACATTTTTATACTCCTACAATGAGTGTGATTTTCAAATGCTCTATATCTTTGCCAACACATAAAAAAATCCTTTTATCATCGCAGAAACTATATAGTTATAACTCATTGTGGTTTTAATTTGCATTATCCTGGTGACTAATTATGCTCAGCATCTTTTTTATGCTTATTGACCATTTTGTGAAGTGTACATTCAAATATTTTGAAGATTCCTCAAAAAATTAAAAATAGAAATACCACACGATTCAATCATTCCACTACTGGGTATTTACCCAAAGAAAATGAAAACACTAATTCAAAAAAATATATGCACCCCTATGTTTATTGCAGCATTATTTAAAATAGGCAAGATATGGAAGCAACCTAAGTATCCATCGGTAGATGAATGGATAATGAAGATGTGATATATCACACACATACACACACACACACACACACACACACAATGGAATATTACTTAGCCATAAACAAGGAAATAATCAGGAATTGACCTAAAGTGTATTATGCTAAGTGAAATAAGTCATAAAAAGACAAATACTGCATGGTATCACTTATATATGGAATCTAAAAGACAAAACAAATGAATAAACAAAAAGCAGAACCAGACCTATAAATATGGAGAACAAATGAATGGTTAGGCAAAGTTTTGGTGCTTCATGGCAAAGAAAAGTGTGAAAGATAAGAACTATGATCCAGTCAACATTGTTTTTTCTCTAAAACCATTAGTCTCTAAAATGATAACATAAAATAATTAAATATTATAGGAAAGTAAAAGAAACAATATGTGGCAAGATATAAGAAAAGAATGTTCTCTATGACTTAGATTTGTCTCAAGGTACATTTGTTTATAATCATCACTTAATTTAATACTTGATTTATTTTACTGAGCCCCAAGAAAAATTTTATATTCAGTTTACTATCAATTTTTCACTTTTTAGTCTAACACTGTGACTTCACAGAAAAGCTAAAAACTTCTGCACATAGTAGAAGCTTCTTCATTTCTCATACTTGCTCCTTTTCTTCCTTTTCCCTTCCCAGGTCAGAATAAAAGGATGCCAGGAAGATCAACTGGAAAGGGTCATACTCAATATACATGACCATATGTCCTCCATTCAGGAAAAAGACTATTTCTCCACTCTATTTATACTCCTCCTTATTCATCTCTAAATAGAAACATTATTGCCATATAATGGAGTTTTATTATGATATTTATTAACACCGTATTGCCTGTTTTCAGTAATTTTCTCTACTAAGACCCTTCTCGAAGGGGACTGCATCTCCTTCCTCATTGTTTCAAACAAAATGCAGTTCTCTTTTGTTTTTTTCAAGTATTTTATTCTTTTAGATGCTATTGTAAATATATTTGTTTTCTTAATTTCATTTTTGGTTTGTTCGCTGCCACTGTATAGAAAGACAACTGATTTCTGTATATTGATCCTGTACTCTTTAATCTTGGTGAAATCAGTTTCTTAATACAGTTTTTAAATAAACATGTGCAACAATTTCCTCCTGGCAGGAAGAACTATTAAAAAAATACATATATAATTTAAGAGGATGGTATCATATGTATTTTGCTCATTCAGATAGTTTCTAGATCTTTAAGATAAATAGTATCTCTATGAATTTTAAAGAAGATATTAAACCATAAATCAATGCATATAAATAGTTTTGGCATAGTTTTTAAAATATTGATTTTGATACAGACATATTATTACCTGCCTTTCATTAAGAGTGTCTTTCATAAAACTCTGTTTCAAGTTCCAACACAGAATGAGAAGTCAATATTTTCTCACCAACATCCATTAGAGAACACTTGATGTAAAGTAAATTAATCACTTAATAGATAAGGAAGAGTAAATGTGAATTGGGTTTTTATAAAATGATTTATATTTTAGTGCACTAAAACAACTCATTATTTTAAAAAATTCTGTACTGAATCCATATATAAACAGAAAAATTATTATAAAAATTGATGACTATCCTCCATTTTATCCATGTTGCAAATTAAGATTTTCATAAATGGAATTTTACTTAGTGCAAGGTATAACCTTCATTTATATTATCCACTGACATTTTGGTCACTAAGCATTCTAGAACTTTATACTAATCAAACTAATAGAATATTTCTTTTACCATTTGTTTGAGATTTGTTTGTCCTTCCACATAGATTTTTTGATCCTTTATATGCATATCTTTTAGACTTGTAAAATGGCCAAAAGCAGAGCCAATAAATAACAAACGAATAAACAGACAAGCCAAAAGCAGAATTAGATCTATAAATACAGAGAACAAACTGATGTTGCCAGAGGTGAAGGGGATAGGATGGGCAAAAGGGGTAAAGGCGAGTGGGAGATACAGCTTCCAGCTATGAAATGAACAAGTCATGGGAATAAAAGGTACAGCATAGGGAATATAGTCATTGATACTGTAATAATGTTGTATAGTGACAGATGGTAGCTACACTTGCGGTGAGCATCACATAACACAGAGAAGTTAAATCACTATGTTGTACACCTGGAACTAATGTAACATTCTGTGCTAACTATACTCAAAAAATTTTTTTAAATGGAATCAATAAACAGATGCTATAGGGTGGGAGACCTGACTCTTATATTGACATTTTTCTAAAAACAGTAGCTAGCTGACAACAGAACACACTACCTGGTGAAGTACTGAGGTCCTTATCAGTGGACATGTCCAAGTGATGAATTAAAACAAACTATTGTCAGGGAGACTTTGGCATTTTATAGGAATTTTAATGTATGGCCTCTAAGAAAATAAATACTAAGACTGAATGTATTTTAGTGAGGTTCAGTTCTCTGTTATCTAATGTGTTTTGCCGAATTTTATGTCATTTATGACTATAAGTCCATATTATATATCTACACATGCACATAAATACACAGTGCATTCTAATGAGGCTGTTGCTTCTACTTATTGGGTAGAATTGATTTGTGTATTTGGGTGGAGGGTGCAATATATGTAATAAGTTATGTGTATATACACAGACATTTTTTCTCATACATCTATCACTGGTACAAGATGCATATTACTTATGAAAGTAAGAATACTGTGAGCCAAAGAACTTATTTTAATTTAAAATCATTGTCTTGCTTTCAAAGGAGAAGGAAAAATTTCTTTTTTCATAAAGGTAGAGACTTCTGAAAATCAAGGTTTTTGTTTTTTTTTTTTAAAGATTTTATTTATTTGAGAGAGAGAGAATGAGAGAGAGCAAGCACATGAGAGGGGGGAGGGTCAGAGGGAGAAGCAGACTCCCCGCCAAGCAGGGAGCCCGATGCGGGACTCGATCCAGGGACTCCAGGATCATGACCTGAGCCGAAGGCAGTCGCTTAACCAACTGAGCCACCCAGGCACCCGAAAATCAAGTTTTAAGCGGACATACTAGTATACCTTAAAGCACTGCATTAAAAAGGACTATAAACAATGAAAGAAATTCACTCACATGACAGCTCAATAGTTCCTGATCCCAAACGGCCAAAATAGAAACCAATTTTACAAAAGAGAAAGAAGCTAGTTGCTAGGAAGACTGGTTTAAGTATCACCAATGTACTCAGCATTGTGCAAAAAAAATGAATATAGTCGGGCCCTACATCTCTTGAACTTCGCTGATTGCTCTATATGGGAAGATGCATCTGTTCCTCTCTTAAAGCAGATAGTAGTCTTTAAAAGGATACTCAAGGAATCTGCAGGGATCCTGAGGCAGAATTGTTCAGCACAGACCTCAATGCATGTGACTGTTTGCTTGGCACATACCACCTCTGAAGCATGGAAATTGAGGCTTCATTTAGTGCTAACAGCAACAACATTTCAAAGCCAGATATTACTGAAGACAAATAGACACTTTAGCCTGAAATATGAAGGCTTTACAGAAGCACTTCTTCCCTAAGCGGAAGCTTGCTTATCTGTTTACCTTTGAGAAAAAGAACTCCATTATCTGTAATATCCTTTAAAATGAAATAAATACGTGCAACAGAATGAAACATCTACAAGGGGTTTTGTGGGAGCCAGAGGTTTACTGAGTTTTAAAATGTATTTTCTAGAGTTGCACCATCCAACATGGTAGCCACGAGTTACATATGGCTATTTAAATTTAATTTAGTTTAATTTAAAATTAAATGAAAATTAAATACTTAGTTCCTCTGTCCCACCAGCCATATTTTAGTGCTCCACAGCCATATATGACAAGTGGTGACCATATCAGATATCACAAATATGGACCATTTCTTTTTTTTTTTTTTAAGGTTTTATTTATTTATTTGAGACAGAGAGAATGAGAGAGAGCACATGAGAGGGGGGAGGGTCAGAGGGAGAAGCAGACTCCCCGCCGAGCAGAGAGCCCGATGCGGGACTCGATCCAGGGACTCCAGGATCATGACCTGAGCCGAAGGCAGTCGCTTAACCAACTGAGCCACCCAGGCGCCCAAATATGGACCATTTCAGCAACAGCATAAATGCTGTTCAACAATGCTGTTTCAGAGAAAAGCAAGCAATGTGTTACCCAGCCTTTAACTATGAAACAATTCATGGAGGAAAGTTGAAGACATTATCAAATACATTTTTATAAACACTGCTATTTAAACAAGGGGGGAAATATCTGACCTCAATTCCCTAAATTTACTCTTAACATTTATTAGATTTACCTAATCTTCCATGAAATCATGGAACAGACAATAGGGAACACAAAATAAAGGGCATTTCACAGAGAAGTCAGCCAAAGAAGCTCCCACCAAAAGAGAAACATTCTGAGTAGTTACATGTGCCATGAGAGAATGGGTTAGAAATTAGCAGGGACTTCTAGAACTGGAGGAGGTTCAAATCTGGATTTTTTTTTTCTTCACTATGAGATAATTTGTATGATTATCTAAACTAAATTGAATCTGAAACTTTTGAAGGTGTATTCTAATCTTTCAGATTTCTGTAACAGAATTCTGGGGGCACCTGGGTGGCTCAGTCAGCTAAGCATCTGCCTTCAGCTCAAGTCATGATCCCAGAGTCCTGGGATCGAGCCCCACATCAGGCTCCCAGCTCAGTGAGGAGCCTGCTTCTCCCTCTTCCTCTTCCTCTCTGTGCTCTCTGTTTCTTTCTCTCTTTCTCTCTCAAATGAATAAGTAAAACATTAAAAAAAATAATTCTGTTGATATGAATGCAATTTATTGAAAGAGCAAAACTCAGAAAAAATTGGACAAATTTAATGTTTCCACTACTGACCCCTCAACTTGATCTTCTCCACCCCTAGATGATACCTTTGCTAAAACCTACCATTTTTCTAGTAACTTTTAGGCAACAAAAAGTCCTGTTTGACATAACTGAAGTCTACCATCTGATTTAAACTTCCTTTTTCTAACTAAGGGCCACTTCAGGGGAAGGCTGAGTTGGAAACTTCATCCTGCTCTTCTGCTTCCTCATCCTGCTTCACTGGACTGAATCTGGCCCCTCTAACATTGACACAGGGAAAGGCAAGGAAAATAAGAGTCACAAAGTTCTTATTTGACAGAAGCTGAGCATTTTAGATTTCAAAGATTGGCTTTTCTTTTTGTGAAGTCATCTATAGGCTCTTGAGATATAGCTACAACTACCCCTAATCTATCGTTCCTAGTTCTGCGGAAACTCCTAATTCCTCAGCCAGTCACTGTCCCTGTTTCTACTTGGTAAGGAAGCACACCAATATAGTGCTAAAAGCAAAAGACGTGGCATCAGACCAACAGGAATCAAAATCCCTTCTCTTCTACTTTCTACCTACTGAGATTGTGCAATCATTTTACTTGTTGACACTTTAGTCTTCTCTTATCTAAAAGGGATTTTTTTTTAAAGATTTTATTTATTTATTTGAGACAGAGAGAATGAGAGAGAGAGAGAGCACATGAGAGGGGGGAGGGTCAGAAGGAGAAGCAGACTCCCCGCCGAGCAGAGAGCCCGTTGCGGGACTCGATCCAGGGACTCCAGGATCATGACCTGAGCCGAAGGCAGTCGCTTAACCAACTGAGCCACCCAGGTGCCCTTAAATGGGATTATTTAAGAGTTGTTAGGAATTGTAGGATTATTAGAACTATGAGAAGTAAATCAGAGTCTGGGGGTGCCTGACCGGCTGAGGCAGTTCAGCGACCGACCTTTAGTTTCAGCTCAGGTCATGATTTCAGTGTGGTGAGATGGAGCCCTATGATAGGTTCCCCGATCAGTGGGGAGTCTGCTTGGAGATTCCCTCCCATGGCCCCTCCCCCTACATGTGTGCTCTCTTTCTCTCTAAAATAAATAAATAAATCTTTAAGAAAAAGAAGAGACTGTGTATAAAAAGTGTTTATTTTCCTTTCCATCTATTCTCTCCCTTTTAATGGACTATGCTTTGGTGTTGTACCTGAAGAGTCACCACCGTACCCAAGGACATCTAGGTTTTCCCCTATTGTCTGCTAGGAGCTTTATAGTTTTGTGTTTTACATTTAGTTCTGTGATTTTGAATAATTTTTTGTGAAAGGTGTAAGGTCTGTGTCTAGATTTACTTTTTTGCATGAAAATGTCCAATAGTTTTAGCACCATTTGTTGAAGGGACTATTTGTGCTCCATTGTATTGCCTTTGCTCCTTTGTCAAGATCAGTTGATTATATTTTTGTGGGTTTATTTCTGGGCTCTCTATTCTCTTTCATTGATCTATTTGTCTAGTCTTTTCACAATACCACATTGTCTTGATTACTGTAACTTTAGAGTAAGTCTTAATGTCAGAGAGTGTCAGTCCTCCAGCCCTGTTCTTCTCCTTCAATATTGTTTTCGCTATTTTGCGTCTTTTACCCCTCCCTATAAACTTAAGAACCAGTTTGACATGAGCACTGGATGTTATACGCAACTAATGAATCATTGAACACTACATCAAAAACTAATGATGTGCTATATGCTGGCTAATTGAACATAATAATAAAAAAAGAAAAAATAATAAAAAAGAAACTAATGATGTACTATACGTTGGCTAATTGAATTTAAATAAATAAATAAATAATAAATAAAAATAAATAAAAGAATCAGTTTGTCAATACACATGCACAAAAGAAAAAGACAGAAATCTTTCCAGAATTGGGATTGGGACTGTGTTAAATCTATACATCAAGTTGGGAAGAACTGACATCTAGACAATATTAAGTCTTATTGATGAACATGGAATATCTCTTCATTTATTTAGTTCTTCTTTGATATCTTTCATCAGAGTTTATAGTTTTCTTCATATAGATCTTGACACATTTTATTAGTGTTATACCTAAGCATTTCACTTTCTTAAGTGTAGAGGAATGTTCATGGCAGCCTTATTTATAATCGCCAAAAACTTTAAGCAAATTAAGAGGCAAATGGATAAACAAATTTAGCATATCCATACAATGAATTAGTACTCAGCAGTATAAAGAAATAGACTATTGAGCTGGGCAAAACCATGAATGAATCTCAAAATAATTATGTTGGATGAAAAAAGTCAGGCAAAAAAGAGTATATATATATATGATTCCATTTATATAAAATTCTAAAAAATTCAAAGCAATTAGTGGCGCCTGAGGAAAAGTGGGGAGGAGAAGGAGGTTCAGGCAAGGTGGGAAGGAGAGATAACCAAGGGGCACAAAAAAGCTTTTGGTGCAATATAATGCTCATTATATTGACTGTGGATATATTTTAATGTATATATATAGAGAGACAGATATATAGATATTTGTCATAATTTATCAAACTTGATATATTAAATATATAGTTTACTGCATGTCAATTACACCACAATAAAGTTGTAAGAAATACACCAAAAAATTACTTATATACCATGTTGATGTGATAATGAGTATGCTCTAAACTATACCAAAATGCATAGTTCCCAAAATTAAAAATGTTTTAGGTACCTTTAAAAATTAATCAAATATATTTATTATTAAATCTCAACAGTGGACTTTTATCAATAACGAATTCACTTCCTGGCCCCTGAATCAAATATAACTTTTTAAACTTATAATGTTTTCATTACTTTACTAAAGTTTTAACATTATAGTGGGGAAAAATATTATTCTTAATAAACCCAAACATCATTCCAAATAGCATTGTTTGGGTCATTTGAAGCCTTCATGCTTATTGCTGTTTTCAAGGTGAACTTGTTTTTCTTCTGAGTAACCCATATTTTGTACATCCAAAATTCATTTAAAATTCTCATTCTCCAATTCACTTTGGTTTGCGGAAACCTAACCAAAAATTCTCAGTTAAATCAAAGCAAGTGTGCAAGTAAATACTCTTATCTCTGTTTCATTTTCCAAAATCATAAGTACAGGAAAGTTGTCAGGACAAAGTTTCTCTTTTAATAAAAAGCAAGATCTTTTATTTTATGATTCCTCTTCATGATCCATGCCATTTGCAGTAATTTTTCTTCTGAAGTATATCCTTTCTTTAATAAATTCAGTATGATAATCTCTATACACAAGTAACATACTTCATCCTTTATTATTTCCTATAAATGACATGATTAATGAGCTCCTCAACTATCAGTGGCTTGCAGTGTAAATGCAGAACACTCCACCTACCACCTCAAATCGTCAGGTACAAGCCTATTCTTTGCACTGAGAATTTTTTTTTTGATTCTTTGCCTAGAGATGATCTATCAATGTTCAACATTTACTATTATTTCAGTTTACATGAAAATAAGAAGTGCAGACAACTGAATATTTGTAGTAGTCCTGGTATATTCTACTTTATAGAATTAACTCATTTTCATGTTCAAGAGCAGAATGTCATTCTTTCTTCCATTCCTAACTAAAAAGATTTAGATGATTATCTCAAAAGTCTTTAAGCTCTTTTTTTTTTTAAGATTTTATTTATTTATTTGAGAGCGAGAGAGAGAGAGAATGAGAGAGAGAACATGAGAGGGGTAGGGTCAGAAGCAGACTCTCTGCTGAGCAGGGAGCCCGATGTGGGACTCGATCCCAGGACTCCAGGATCATGACCTGAGCTGAAGGCAGTCGCTTAACCAACTGAACCACCCAGGCACCCCTCGTTAAGCTCTTTTTAAGAGTCACATTTGTTGGCCCTACTGTAAATAGGAAAACTGAAGCATGGAGAAGTATAATGCCCTGTCTAAATCAGGATGAATACTTAGGCCAAATTTTGCAGAATTCAGCCCATAGGATGAGCTGAATGCTTTTAAAAAACAATTGTGATGTAAAAACTTTTACTCAGGCATGAACTTCCCAAATTGCCATGTCTCCACCACTCTTTATAGTCAAGCAATTCTGCTACCTAGCTGGCCCACAAAGGCACTTCAGTTTTCTATACCTAATTTACAAAGCTGTAGAAGTTTTAGATTGAAAGAATGTTAGAGTTTAAAGGATCTCCGAAATATATTGTCCAGCCTTCTCACTTTACCAATGAGGCACAGATAAGTAATTTGTTCAACACTAAACATTAAATTAGTAGCAGAATAGCAGGAAAATCAGACTTTCTCACTGCTGATACTGCATTCCCAATGCAACACTCTGTCTTTCTAGCTTTATCCCTATCCAAACCCCTCCAGTATAATATAAGCTTCAAGAGAGTAAGGCCTTTTAAATGAAATAATTTATCCCTGAAGACTAAAACACTAAGAACTTAATAAGCAGTCATTAATTTTTGTTAATTAAATGAGTAAGAGAAGTGGTATGGGAAGTTAGAGGATTAATATTAATTAACTTAGGTTACCTGCCAGGTATTTTATACATGTAATCATATTTAATCCTTCCAAAAATAATGCAGGAGAAAAATTATTGCCACCATTTTATAGACAAGGAAACTAAATCTGGTAGGTGATAGTATGCAGTTTGTCTGATTCTGAAACCTCATCTTGTTTTCACTACAGTGGTGCAGAGCTGTAACACAAAAAGCTTGGCAGGGC
Source organism: Mirounga angustirostris (assembly GCF_029215605.1). Taxonomy (NCBI): domain Eukaryota; kingdom Metazoa; phylum Chordata; class Mammalia; order Carnivora; family Phocidae; genus Mirounga; species Mirounga angustirostris. The sequence goes on along the minus strand of NW_026991709.1, from coordinate 48,903,032 downwards.
CAATACTAAAATTCTTGGTGTTAATGTACTTATGAATTCTGGGCAAGCTAAAACATAAGAAGAACACTTATAATACCATGGGCATTGTGCTGAGCTTTTTATAACTTAATACTATAGGTTAACTATTATTTTCACCCCTACTACCCAGATGAGAAAATGAAGCACAGAGAATTTTATTTATTTTTTTAAAATTATTTATTTAATTTCAATTTAAGTAACATATACTGTATTGTTAGTTTCAGGGGTAGAATTTAGTGATTCATCAGTTGCATATAACACCCAGTGCTCATTACATCCAGTGCCCTCTTTAATGCCCGTCACCCATTTACCCCATCCTCCCACCAACCTCCCCTACAGTAACCCTAGTTTGTTTCCTAGAGTTAAGACCTATAAAGAACTTATCAAACTCAACACCCAAGAAACAAATAATCCAGTCAAGAAATGGGCAGAAGGCATGGACACTTCTCCAAAGAAGACATACAAATGGCTAACAGACACATGAAAAATGTTCAATATCACTAGCCATTAGGAAAATACAAATCAAAACCACAAGGAGATACCACCTCACACCAGTCAGAATGGCTAAAATTGACAAGGCAGGAAACAACAAATGTTGGCGAGGATGCGGAAAAAGGGGAACCCTCCTACACTGTGGGAATGCAAGCTAGTGCAGCCACACTGGAAAACAGTATGGAGGTTCCTCAAGATGTTAAAAATAGGGCTACCCTATGACCCAACAATTGCACTACTAGGTATTTACCCCATAGATACAGACATAGTGAAAAGAAGGCGCTCATACACTCCAATGTTCACAGCATCAATGTCCACATCATTAGTTTTTGATGAACTAATGACAGCACCACCCTAGGTCCAGCCATACCCCATCTGAAAATCCAATCACCAAAATAAAAAGAAGCTGGATGAATGGTTTCAGGAAAGAACTGGTGAAGTTCCACTGAGCTATATTACTGTTTAGTCTCCATGTCCATAATTATAACAGGGTTTTAAAGAGTCTTCACATTATTCTTTAGAATAAATTATATACTTCCTGAAAAGTACATTTTTTAAAAAAAAATTTTATAATACGTGGAGTGCAGTAATGAAGATATGATGACCTTTTAGCCTTCATACTATATCAATGGTCTTTTGAGCACATATTGACCTTGACGTTATTTTAGATGGTACTTAGCTCAGATCAATAAATCTTGATTGTGGATATCAACTGCAGTCAATATCTGCTTATTATAGCTAGAATACAAATGAGTAAGCAGGACTTCAAGTGAAGATTACCAATAGCATTTATGTTTTCTCATTATAAGATCTTAAATCTTAGTTCTAAAAATGTCCTAAGTTAAAATTATTATTAAGGATTTATAGAATCAAGTCCTTTCTTTTTGTTATATGACAGGTATGGAACACACTCTTGGGGAATGATTATGAAAGTCAAAGAAAGAACACTATTTCATATTAAATTCTTTGCCATGAAATGTAAAATTTCCGGGTCCATTAAAAATCCACAGAGAAGTTCCTTAGTACCCAGGCCAGAGCTGGTCCTCAGTCACCTAGCAAGCAGGAAACAGTCCCCTGGTATACACGTGAACCAAGGCTGGTGGATGGGCAGATATGAGAGGGAGTGCCAAAGTGCCAATGTGGGCACACCTGAAGTGTGTGGTATCTATTCTGGGAAAGCCATGAGAAACAACCCTCCAAGGTACAGGTGAGCTGCGGCTGGGGAATACACATGCAGGGAGATTCAGAGCACCTTTTCAGGCTCAACCTTGACCTATGTAGTGCCTGCACTGGGGGAACCACAGGATGTGGCAAGGCAACAAGATCGCTGAGAGTAAGTGTGCTGTGAGCACACATGAGGCATAGCACCATTGGATGACCTCTTCACACTCCTGCTCAGCTGACCCATCATGTGGCATTGGCAAGAAAAAACAAAACACAGTATACCAGACCCAGTAAGAGACGATCCCTTACTCTAGTAATGTCCCTCCAGTGACATTTTTTCCTACTGACAAAGCTTAATGTTTTTATATCTTTTGCTTCTACAAATTCTTTACATGTTAAAAATATCACTTTAATTCATCATATATGTATATATATGATATATATACAATATACTATATATATTGTTTTTTGTTTGGGGACATAGAGGAGATTTCAATTTTTTGCCGAAAATCTATTAATTTTCCTTTTATCTAGTTTATTTTGTCTACATGCTTAGAGATAATTTTCCCTACCTAAGGCCAATCACCTACATCATCTTCTAGTCCATTTTCTCTTCATATAAAATTTAATCCATAGGAAATTTTCTTTTGTATATGACATAAGGTAGAAATCTAATTTTATTCTTCCCCAAATGTTTTGTGATTATCCTAAAGGTTAAATGAGCTATTATTTTCCCTTTAATTTTCTTTATCTGATGTCATATAATTAAATATTTATGTCTATAGAAAGGAGAAAAAAAATATTTCATAGATACCTATAAACCCATTTTACATAGGTAACAAATGTTACTACATTACAATGTTGTCTTAAAAATTTTTTTTAAAGGAAACAAAGTGTTATCTAGAAAGATATAACTCCTCTGTCTATCCTGTCCATCTCCCTTCTTCCCCCAAAGTAGCTAACATCCTAAAGTTGGGATCTCTAGCCTGCATATTTTAATATTTCTATTACATATGATTGTGTACTTATTTGTATTTTAATAAGTATATGTAAATGGTGTACTTTATATATCCTTTACCAACTTTTTTTTACTCAACATTACATTTTTCAGATGTATCAAGTTCACACACAAGCTTCATTCATTTTAATACTGTATAGTGTTCTATTTCATAAATAAATCACATTTTATTTGTCCATTCCCTACTACTTAGAGACAATGTGAACAAAGTGGATGTAATGACTTACATTCTCATCCACAACACATGAGGGGCACCATTGTTCCAAACCCCCACAGATTGATGTTATCAGAAATTTGTTTTTGCAGATCTATTGGTTATAGAATGTTATCTCATTTTTATCTTAATTGGTATTTTCCTAAGGACTAGCAAGATTATATATATAGGCCATTCAAATTTACTCTTCCATGAATAGCTTATTCATAACCTTTGCCCATTTTTCTTAGAGAAACATTCAACCAGGTGGTCAATTGCTTTGGTGTGCAGAGCTCTGGGATAAAGGTAGACTAATTTGCACAGGGAGCCCAGATTCCTCCCAAGAAGTAAAAAATGGAAACACTAAGTTCTGAATCACAGCAATCTTGCAATATTGTTACACTTTTGGAAATGATTACTAGATTACTACTAGTAGTAGTCATAATGATAACAGGAACATACATTTTCTATAAATCTTGTAGGTGCCAGGTACTTTGCTTGTTATATGTTGTCTCATTTAATTTTCATAACAATGATAAATTCTATTACTATCTTTATTTTATAGATGAGGAACCTGAAACTCAGAAAGTTAGATAAAAGCTTAAGTCACTCAACTAAAAAGAAGCAAAGGCAAATTCAAATCCAGTTCACATGACTGCAGAACTCAGAATCTTGATTAGGCACTCTATACATTGAACCCAAGTACATAGGGAAGCCAATATAGGGTCTTAGACTGGAAATAAATCATCGTCAAGTGATGAACATCTCTGAAACTGGATTAAGACCAATCCTTAATAGAGGACACCGTATGGCAAAGAGAAACCCTAAGTAGAGGACCAATGAAAATTTGAAATTACCTTGGAAATATAATTGACAGCCTTTGGTATGAGAAAGCCATCTGAACAACTGGGGATAGTTTGGAAGGAGAAGCACTCAAATAAGAGATACTAGACTTTCTGCTAATAAGGACATGTTGAGGCGCCTGGGTGACTCAGTCGCTAAGCGTCTGCCTTCGGCTCAGGTCATGACCCCAGGGTCCTGTTCAGCGGGAAGGCTGCTTCTCCCTCTCCTGCTCCCCCTGCTTGTATTCCCTCTCTCACTGTCTCTCTCTGTCAAATTCCTTTAAAATCTTAAAAAAAAAAAAAAGGCATGTTGTAGTTTGAATGATTAATTGGCAAAATAAAGAATATGTGATATATTGTTACACCTAGCTGGTGAAGTGAATCATTTTGTATATATAAACCTAACCTATAATGTATATTCATATACATTAGTGGATTGTGGATTTATAACTGCTGCTTAGAGGAAGGTGGAGAAGTTTAGAAGACAGCCATAGCCTTTTGAGTTGATGAAACAAATGGTAACTATGCTCTTCCATAATACAATGCAGGAAGTTTTGTCAACTAGAAAGGAAACATTTTAGGGTAAAACCACTATAATATTATGTATTTTCTTACTTTGGTATGTCACTCTGAATCAGAGATTAGTCAATAATTTATAACCTAGTGTAAGCTTTATAATCTTTTTTTTAATTTTATTATGTTAGTCACCATACAATACATCATTAGTTTTTGATGTAGTGATCCACGATTCATTGTTTTTTAGAACACCCAGTGCAGCTTTATAATCTTTAGTTTTTTCTATTCATCATTTATCCAGCACTGATTTTTTTTTTTAATTTGAAGCACCTTGCTGTTACTTTTTGTTTAAAAAAAGAACACTGGTTTGGAATGAGCTTCAGAATTTTATTCATGAGATATAACCATCCTTATATCAATAGTAACTGCTCAGTTATAATTAATCATTTTAGAGAACATGTTATTGCTTCTTATAAATCAGCTGCTGCTTCTAATTTTACAAAATGTATTTCAATGAATTCCCATCTATACTGTTGTCATATTTCCATTTTTTTTTAATTTCCTTCTTAAATCCTTAGGGTTGGAAAGAATCTTAGAGATCCTCCAGCCCAATTTTAATGATAAAAAAATTGTCACTCAGACAAGGTAAGGAACTTATTCAAGATTCTATCTTTCATTAGTGGCAGACCTAGGGCAAAAAGCCAGTTTCCAGAGTATTCCACCAAGTGCACTTTCCACTACCTGTAAACTTCCCAAACCCCTAGAATCAGAAAAAGCACATCCCATTCACAATTATGCATTCATTTTATTTTTCACTAATTGAGGCTAGGAGAATATCTAAGGCAAATCATACTACTATAGATGATATAAATATAAATATAGATATATTTGCCTTAGATATTTTAACTCTTTGCCTCTCCCTACCATCCTCCCTCAGCTACTGCACAGACTATAGTCTCAATAAACTGGAAGAAGGATCCCAGCATCCCATTCTCACAGGATCATTCCAGTTAGGAAGGCTCTCATTGAATGAATGAATAATAATTTATTATTTCATCCAATATTTTTTTAAAGATTTTATTTACTTATTTGAGAGAGAGAAAAGGAGAGACAGAGTACAAGCAGGGAGAGGGAGAAGCAGGCTCCCCGCAGAGCAGGGAGCCGGATACAGGGCTCGATCCCAGGACCTTGGGATCATGACCTGAGCCGAAGGCAAATGCTTAACCGACTGAGCCACCCAGGTGCCCCTCATCCAACATTTTTAAGCACATAGTATTTTACAGACACTTTGGGGAGGGGGGGCGGGGGCTTGGGGTACTAGTGCAATTCTAATATCTACATGGTTATCAGTAAGCCCACTTTCCTAAAAATCCTCATGTATGTCTTATTTATATGATTTTTTCCCCAAATCACAACTATGAAAAAAGTAGGTTGGTGATATTATGTAACATTAATGGCCCTAATTTTTTACCCTTCCTGTATTCACATCCTTTGACATATGACTTTCCCATCTCTCCTATGGCCATGTGAGTCGTTCAGTGGAATGTCAATTGGTGTGTTGGGACCAAAAGCTGGAAAGGCACCTGCCTGTTTGGGATGGCTCTCTTGTATTAAGAGTAAGTGCATTTTAAATTTTAATAGATTTTTTTTCAAATTAGACCACAGAGTTGTACTATTTCTTCATGTTGTTCTCATTAATAAAAAAGTCCTCCAAATAATCCCATGAGGTAGTCACTATTATTATCCATATTTTACAGGTGAGGAAACTGAGGTACAGAGAAATTAGATGACTGACTTGGCCAACGACATGGAGCTAATAAGTGGTGGTGTCAGGACTCAAATGCAGGCCCACTTTCTTAACCCTTTCACTTGCCTCTCCCTTGTACTGCCTTGTGCAACCATCACCACAATCCACATTTTCATCCTGCCTAAATGAAACGCTATGCCCATTAAACATCAAGGCAACATACCCCCTTCTCCCAGCCTTTGGAAACCACCACTCTACTTTCTGTTTGACTAATATAGATACCTCATATAAGTAGAATCATACAATATTTGTCCTTCTATGATTGGCTTGTTTTACTTAGCATAATGTCCTCAAGTTTCATCTATGTTGTAGAATATGTCGGAATTTCCTTCCTTTTTAAGACTGAAGAATTTTCCATTGTATGTATATGCCACATTTTGTTTATCCATTTATCTAGTAATGGACGTGGTTTGTATCTACCTTTTAGTTATTGTGAATAATGCTGCTATGAGCATGGGTGTACAAATATCTGCACCTGTTCTTGCTTTCACTGATTTAGTGTATACACCCAGAAGTTAAATCACTGGGTCATATGATAATTCTATGTTTATGTTTTGAGGAATTGCCATGATATTTTCCACAGTGGCTCCACCATTGTGCATTCCCATCAACAATGCACAAAGTTTCCAATTTTTCCACATCCCTGCTAACACTTATTTTTTTGTTGTGTTTTTTTAATCAAAATTCTAATGTCTTCTCTCAGCTCAGAAAAAAATATTCTTCTATTATCACCTTGATTATATCATTCCTTCTAATCTCTCTAGTCTCTCCTTATAGATGTTTTACCGGGTAGATACTGGGATTTCTGAAGGTCTTGCATGCCTTGTGAGTTTTTGTGCCTCATATACTGAACAACATCCTTCCAAGTTTCACAATTTTCATCTCTTTTCACATTATATTCTGAGGAAACTTCTTGGCTTGATCTTCCATAAAACTAATTTGATTTTCAAACACACCTATTCTATTATTCAATTTTTCAACTGAAATTTTTAGGTAATTTGTGTGATTTACTTCAGCAGTTGGGGAGTATGAATTTAGTCACATCATTTACATTTTTCAATTGCCCTTTAGCTGACAACTAACCCTTTCTTGAGATAGTCCTTCTTCTCCCTAAATTTTACAGGACTCCAAAAAGTTTGCCCCAATTCTCAACCAGCTGATAGAGAGAACTTGAGTGTGATGAGTCTAATATGACCACTTTTGTCATTGACCATAGGGATGCTTTTGAAAACTATTATAACACCTTGTCCATCACTGTAGTTTTGCCTGAAGAGGTACAGGCCCTTGCACAAGTTTCTCTGATGCCCTAGGTCTAAACTGCAAGGATATAGCTCTTTCAGCTCATATGCAAGCTTAACAATTATTTTCTACCATCACCAATCTGCCAAGGTGGTTGCGTTCACAGGTATTTGTTGTTGTGGCTGCATGATATCCCATACCCAACCCTCTCCAAGTTAACCTTTCACTTTAATGTTGACCCTTGCACACTTGTCCAGATTCTACCTAACTCCATGGTGAGTTCCTCCCTGAGAAACTTGATGTCTCTTATGCCTCTGGACTTTTCACAGACCTAGTCAGCCAGAGAAGTACTAAAGACATTAAACCTCAAAAGGGAAAGAGTAGACCTTTCCTCTTGGGTAATTTCTTTTTCCTTATGCAAACATTTCCATCTCCTTTCCAGTAACCAACTCAGCATTCCAAAGTCAGATTAAAGGCAGCTTTTGTCAGCCAAAGAAGGTCATATTATCCCTTTTCACCTGGGCAATGGGTTAATTGTGTTCTTTCAAGTGACACTTTTCTGAATGAAAATTAGTTCCAGAGTGACTGGTCTTATCTTTATATATGAAGAAGCTTTGGGGAATTAAGAACTTTACATTCTACATCATCAGTTGACCCGTTACATTTATTTCAACAATCATGTAGAGGTTTTCCAATTTCTATAAATTCTCTCATATACTTTATTTTTTCTTAGCAGTGTATTCTAGTTGTAAGAATATAGTGTCCCCTCAAATCTCTTTGAAAATACTAAATTGTTTTAACAATCTTTTCTATATTTCTCCAGCAATTCAATTTCTTAAAGAATCATTTTGATTTATTAAAGCTGGTAACTTATTTTTATGCTGTTATTTTTCCTTAAATATCTGGAAACTCAACTATTTATATGTGACAGTTTAGGAGAACTGATATATATAGCCAATGTGAAAGTCACAGTTCCCTTGATAATGAATTTGATTGCAAAGGACAGAAGCCATGGCTATGATGAGTGAGCTGTAATCTGTCACCAGAGATTCCTCTCTGTTAGGGTAGGTAGGAGAGCTTGCTGTCCGGATGTGGAAAGGTTTCCCCTATTGGCAGCTGATATCACATGGGAGTACCACCCAGCTTCTCTTTTTAGCTCTGATACTCACTATAAATGTCCCTGCTTACCCCTAATGACAAAATCCATCCACCCCTTTATTGGTTTTCAAAATATTTGTGCCAGGTCTTCTAGAGCTGGGAATGTATGCATTTTCCAGGTACTTGGAATGTCCTAGTTTTACTGGTCTTCCTGCTAAGTATCCAATAGAAGATTCCTGCCGCTAGCTCCTAATGATTATAATCTTGGGGTTTTTCCAAAGTTCTGTTCAAACTAAACAAAAACAAAACTCCCTTCTTCCTCCATTACCATCCTCTTTCATTTGTATTAGCTGCAGTTATCAATTCTATCTGGTTACTCCATCGATCCAAACCCATTTGCTTTATATCTTCCAGAAATTTGTTGCTTCTGCTAATATCAGCCTTCATATTTCCTAGTACTGTTTCATTGTTTTTCTTAATTTTATATTTATTCACTCATTCCAGTGGACCGTTGGGGACGGAAAAGAAAATCTGTGTGCTTAGTCATCCAGAAGGCACTTAGCTCCGAAATGACCTTTTCTCTTACTTTTCTTTTCCTTTTTTTCCTAATTATTTGTATTTCATTGCTTTTTATTTCATTTCTTTTTATTCAAATGGCTTTTAAGAAGTAGGATAGTGACAAGAGCACTGATATAGGAGTTATGATTCCTTTATTCTAATCATGCTTTTGCCATTATTAAACAGGGCCTGGCTCATGGTAGGCGCTCAATAAGTATTTTGGAACAAATGAATGAATGAAGTAAATTACAATCCAGACTTCGGCTCTCTCTAATGTAAAATTAGGAGGCCTCTGTAAGTAACAGCAAGTTTTGATTCTTCTTGGGCTGGATAGAAAACATTTATCATCACTTAAAGGGAGGCACCAAGAAGAGAGAGGGTCTCAGCATGTGAGCAGAAATGCAGCAATATGTGATCACATAAGGGGCAAGCTAAGACAAAAAACTGTGATCAAAAACCTAATAGGAGACCTTTGACATCAGAGTCTCACGGAAGTTCAAAGCAATCATAATTAGGCTTAACAACTGATTCTCAGGGGACTATAGAACTGTGATCAGGCCAGAGGGCCACTAAGCACTGAATTAACCAAGAGATAAAAACACAGTCTGCCTTTGAAAGAACCCATATTAACACCGTCTCCCATTTTCTAGACCCACTTCATAAAAACTAACATAGGTAAAATCCTCTGGGGCCAAGGGTCTGACAACCATGCCCTGAGAAATTCCCCAGTATATTCCAACCTGACTTAAATGCTTCCACCAGGCCATCCAATGGCAATGAGGTTTCCAAGTCAGCTGGTGAGTTTCAAACACACATACAACTGGGGTAATTCTCTACCATATGCAGTCATCCAAAACAATTCATTAGCAATGACATTGCTTGGCATAACGAAAAGTCATAATCACGAAAAATGTCTTCAGTGAGTTCTTTACATTTTGAATCACCTTATTACTATGAAAACTATTTTATTATTCTATATCTGAGAATCCTAAGGAAACACAAGAGTTTGCAAATTACATATCTGTCTGATATGCTCAGTTCAGTGGTCTTCAAACACAATCACCTGGGGGGTTTGTTAAAGCATGCTGGTGGGTCTCCCCCCCAGAATTTCTGATTTGGAGCTGGAAGATAGGACCCACCACTCATGACAGGGAGATGATCTCATGACTTATACAATTGAGCCTAGTGTGGCATCCACCTAAGCCACATCCTTGGGTATATATATCTACTGGGATGTTTTTAGCTGCAAGTATCAAAAAAACCTCACTCCACTTGAGGTACATCCCCATGGGCTTTTCTTCTATAGACCTACATCATTGGAAATGCCTCAAAGAGTAAATACGTGGTTTGCTTTCCTCACAGAATTATATTTAAATCTGTCAGAAAGAACTATAAAACAGGGCTACTAAAACTATTTTAAGACTTAATAGTCGAGGAGGGAGAAAGATGGCGGAGGAGTAGGGGACCCTATTTCAACTGGTGCCCGGAATTGAGCTGGATATCTACCAGACCACTCTGAGCATCCACGAAACCAGCCTGAGATGTAAGAAGATCTGGATCTCTACAAACAGAATATTGCAGGCGGTTGGTTTTGAGGTAAGAAGTGGAGAGCCGTGATTCTGCGGGCAGATATCAGAGGATAAATGGCAGCGGGAGGGAGCCTGGACGTGGGAATCCTACACCACCGGTGAGTGACAGCCTTGAGCTCTGTGGACGGGGCACAGACTCACAGACCGGTAGCATTGGGAAAGGACTTGAGGGCAGCCCCCGGGGTGGAAAACCAGACCAGCGGGGTCGCGCCCACGCAAACTGCAGCCTCCGAGGCGGAAACCTGGTGCGCCGGGGTCCCACCGGTGAACTGCAACCCCCCGGGGTGGAAACCCTGAGCAGTGGAGTCACACGCACGTGAACTGCAGTCCCCGGGACAGAACCCAGAGCAGCGGAGTTGCGCGCACACGAACTGGGAGCGGCTGGGCTTTTAGAAGCACAAAGGACAGAGACGTGCCCCCACCTGGAGGCAGGACTGGGAGAGCTACGGAGGGGTGCACAGCCCAGGATGCTGCAGTTTATAGCAGCAAGGACAGAAACGGAGACAGTGTGGCCTGGAGAGCTCACTGAAGAACAGACTGAGGTCTCTCTGCTCTGAGGCAGAGGGTTGGAAACAGTCTCTTCTGCTCTGACTCATGGAAGAGACGCGGAAAGCTGCCAGGGAAAGGCACCAGAGAACAAAAGCCCCAAAGACTGATTCCCACTGAGCCCATCCCCCGCCACAGGGGAGCAGGGCAACTCTGCCCAAACAGGGTTGCCTGAGTAACAGCGCTACAGGCCCCTCCCACAGAAGACAGGCTGGGAAAACAAGAGGCCAGCAACCCTAAGGTCCCAAGAAAACAGGTGCATCTTGCTTGGGTTCTGGTCAATAATTTGGACTCTATATATTCCCTCAAACACCCATCAACAGAATGACTAGGAGGAGGAGCCCCCAAAACAGAAAAGACTCAGAGATCATGACTTATGCTGCAGATTTACAAATGGATGCAGATATAACCAACATGTCGAAAATGGAATTCAGGCTAGCAATTGTGAAGACAATGGCTAGAATGAGAAATCAATTAATGGCAACATAGAGTCTCTAAGGGCAGAAATAAAAGGTGAATTGGCAGAATTTAAAAATGCTATCAATGAGATCCAATCCAATCTAGATAATCTAACAGCTAGGGTAACTGAGGCAGAAGAGAGAATAAGCGACCTGGAAGACAATATAATAGATAAAAAGGGAAAAGAGGAGGCCAGGGAAAAATAACTCAGAATCCATGAAAATAGAATCAGAGAAATAAGTGACACCATGAGGCATTCTAATGTCAGAATAATTGGAATCCAAGAGGGAGTGGAGAGAGAGAGAGGACTAGAAGATGTATTTGAGCAAATCGTAGCTGAGAACTCCCCTAATCTGGGGAATGAAACAAACATTCAAGTCATAGAGGCAGAGAGGACCCCTCCTAAGATCAAGGAAAACAGGCCAACACCCCAGCATGTAATAGGAAAACTTGCAAATCTTAGAACCAAGAAAACCATCTTAAGGGCAGTTAGGGGGAAGAGATTCCTTATGTACATAGGGAGGAACATCAGAATAACGTCAGACCTATCCACAGAGACCTGGCAAGCCAGAAAGGCCTGGCAAGACATATTCAGGGTACTAAATGAGAAGAACATGCAGCCAAGAATACTTTATCCGGCAAGGCTTTCATTTAGAATGGATGGAGAGATGCAGAGCTTCCACGACTGGCAGAAGTTGAAAGAATATGTGACCACTAAGCTGGCCCTGCAAGAAATATTAAGGGGGGTTCTATAAAAGGACAAAGACCCCAAGAGTGATCTACAACAGAAATTTATAGGGACAATCTATAAAAACAACGTCTTCACAGGCAACATGATGACAATTAATTCATATCTTTCAATAATCACTCTCAACGTGAATGGCCTAAACGCTCCCATAAAACAGCACAGGGTTGCAGACTGGATAAAAAGACAGGACCCGGGCGCCTGGGTGGCTCAGTTGGTTAAGCAACTGCCTTCGGCTCAGGTCATGATCCTGGAGTCCCGGGATCGAGTCCCGCATTGGGCTCCCTGCTCGGCGGGGAGTCTGCTTCTCCCTCTGACCCTCCCCCTCTCATGCTCTCTCTCTCTCATTCTGTCTCTCAAATAAATAAATAAAATCTTAAAAAAAAAAAAAAAAAGACAGGACCCATCCATATGCTGTCTACAAGAGACTCATTTTGAACCTAAAGATACATCCAGACTGAAAGTAAAGGGATGGAGATCTATCTTCCATGCCAGCGACCTCAAAAGAAAGCTGGAGTAGCAATTCTTATATCAGACAAATTAGATTTTAAACTAAAGTCTGTAATAAGAGACACAGAAGGACACTATATCATTCTTAAAGGGTCTATCCAACAAGAAGATCTAACAATTGTAAATATCTATGCCCCAACATGGGAGCAGCCATCTACATAAGCCAACTGTTAACCAAAATAAAGAGACATATTAATAACAATACGTTAATTGTAGGAGACCTCAATACTCCACTCTCAGCAATGGACAGATCATCTAAGCAGAAAATCAACAAGGAAACAAGAGCTTTGAATGATACATGGGGCCAGATGGACCTCATAGAAAAATACAGAATATTCCACCCTAAAACAACAGAACACTCATTCTTCTCGAGTGCACATGGAACTTTCTCCAGAATAGACCACATACTGGGTCACAAATCAGGTCTCAACCAATACCAAAAGACTGAGATTATGCCCTGTGTATTCTCAGACCACAATGCTCTAAAACTAGAACTCAATCACAAGAAAAAATTTGGCAGAAATTCAAACACTTGGAAGCTAAAGACCACTCTGCTCAAGAATGTTTGGGTCAACCAAGAAATCATAGAAGAACTTAAACAATTCATGGAAATCAATGAGAACGAAAACACATCGGTCCAAAATCTATGGGATACTGCAAAGGCAGTCCTAAGGGGGAAATACATAGCCATCCAAGCCTCACTCAAAAAAATAGAAAAATCCCGAATTCACCAACTAACTCTACACCTTAAAGAACTAGAGAAAAAGCAACAAACGACGCCTAAGCCATGCATTAGAAGAGAAATAATTAAAATTAGAGCAGAAATCAAGGAATAAGAAACCAGAAACACAGTAGATCAGATCAATGAAACTAGAAGTTGGTTCTTTGAAAGAATTAATAAGATTGATAAACCACTGGCCAGACTTATCCAAAAGAAAAGAGAAAAGACCCAACTTAATAAAATTATGAATGAAAGGGGAGACATCACGACTAACACCAAGGAAATAGAAACAATTATTAGAAATTATTATCAACAACTATATGCCAATAAACTGAGCAATCTGGATGAAATGGAGGCCTTCCTGGAAACCTATAAGCTGCCAAGACTGAAACAGGAAGAAATTGACAACCTGAATAGACCAATAACCAGTAACAAGATTGAAGCAGTGATCAAAAACCTCCCAAAAAACAAGAGTCCCGGGCCTGATGGATTCCCTGGGGAATTCTACCAAACATTCAAAGAAGAAATAATACCTATTCTACTGAAGCTGTTTCAAAAAATAGAAACAGAAGGAAAACTTCCAAACTCATTCTATGAGGCCAGCATTATCTTAATCCCCAAACCAGGCAAAGATCCCTTCAAAAAGGAGGATTTCAGACCAATATCCCTGATTAATATGGATTCCAAAATCCTCAACAAAATCCTAGCTAATAGGATCCAACAATACATTAAAAGGATCATCCACCACAACCAAGTGGGATTTATCCCCGGGATGCAAGAGTGGTTCAAAATTCACAAGTCAATCAATGTGATAGAACACATTTAGTAAGAGGAGAGAGAAGAGCCATATGGTCCTCTCAACTGATACAGAAAAAGCATTTGACAAAATACAACATCCTTTCCTGATTAAAACTCTCCAGATTATAGGGATAGAGGGAACATTCCTCAAGCTCATAAAATCCATCTATGAAAAACCCACAGCGAATATCATCCTCAATGGGGAAAAGCTGAGAGCCTTTTTCTTAAGATCAGGAACACGTCAAGGGTGCCCACTCTCACCACTGTTGTTCAACATAGTACTAGAAGTCCTAGCAACAGCAATCAGACCACAAAAAGAAATAAAAGTATCCAAATTGGCAAAGAAGAAGTCAAACTCTCTCTTTTCACAGACGACATGATACTTTATGTGGAAAACCCAAAAGACTCCACCCCCAAATTACTAGAACTCATCCAGCAATTCAGTAATGTGGCAGGATACAAAATCAATGCACAGAAATCAGTTGCTTTCTTATACACTAACAACGCAACTGTAGAAAGAGAAATTAAAGAAACTATTCTATGTACAATAGCACCAAAAACCATAAGATACCTCGGAATAAACCTAACCAAAGAGGTAAAGGATCTATACTCTAGGAACTACAAAACACTCATGAAAGAAACTGAAGACAACACAAAAAGATGGAAAAATATTCCATGCTCATGGATCAGAAGAATAAACATTGTTAAAATGTCTATGCTACCCAGAGCAATCTATACCTTCAGTGTCATCCTGATCAAAATTCCAATGACATTTTTCAAAGTGCTGGAACAAACAATCCTAAAATTTGTATGGAATCAGAAAAGACCCTGAATCACCAAGGAGATGTTGAAAAAGAAAAACAAAGCTGGGGGCACCACGTTGCCCAATTTCAAGCTATATTACAAAGCTCTGATCACCAAGACAGCATGGTACTGGCACAAAAACAGACATATAGACCAATGGACAGAATAGAGAACCCAGATATGGGCCCTCAACTCTATGGTCAAATAATCTTTGACAAAGCAGGAAAAAACATGCAATGGAAAAAAGACAGTCTCTTCAATAAATGGTGCTGGGAAAATTGGACAGCCACATGCAGAAGAGTGAAACTCGACCATTCTCTAACACCACTCACAAAGATAAACTCAAAGTAGATGAAAGACCTCAATGTGAGACAGGAATCCATCAAAATCCTAGAGGAGAACATAGGCAGTAATCTCTTTGACATCGGCCACAGCAACTTCTTTCAAGATACATCTCCAAAAGCTAGTGAAACAAAAGCAAAAATGAACTTTTGGGACTGCATCAAGATAAAAAGCTTCTGCACAGCAAAGGAAACAGTCAACAAAACAAAGAGGCAACCCACAGAATGGGAGAAGATATTTGCAAATGACACTACAGATAAAGGGCTGGTATCCAAAATCTATAAAGAACTTCTCAAACTCAACACCCAAAAAACAAATAATCAAGTCAAAAAGTGGGCAGAAGAGATGAACAGACACTTCTCTGAAGAAGACATACAAATGGCTAACAGACACATGAAAAAATGTTCATCATCATTAGCCATCAGGGAAATCCAAATCAAAACCACACTGAGATACCACCTTACACCAGTTAGAATGGCAAAAATGGACAGGGAAAGAAACAACAAATGTTGGAGAGGTTGTGGAGAAAGGGGAACCCTTCTTAAACTGTTGGTGGGAATGCAAGTTGGTACAGCCACTTTGGAAAACAGTGTGGAGGTTCCTCAAAAATTTAAAAATAGAGCTACCCTATGACCCAGCAATTGCACTCCTGGGTATTTACCCCAAAGATACAGATGTAGTGAAAAGAAGGACCATATGCACCTCAATGTTCATAGCAGCAATGTCCGCAATAGCCAAACTGTGGAAAGAGCCGAGATGCCCTTCAACAGATGAATGGATAAAGAAGATGTGGTCCATATATACAATGGAATATTACTCAGCCATCAGAAAAGATGAATACCCAACTTTTACATCAACATGGATGGGACTGGAGGAGATTATGCCAAGTGAAATAAGTCAAGCAGAGAAAATCAATTATCATATGGTTTCACTTATTTGTGGAACATAAGGAATAACATGGAGGACATTAAGAGAAGGAAGGGAAAAATGGGCGGGGGGAATTGGAGGGAGAGATGAACCATGAGAGACTATGGACTCTGAGAAACAAACAGGGTTTTAGAGGGGAGGGGGGAGGGGGGATTGGTTAGCCCAGTGATGGGTATTAAGGAGGGCACATACTGCATGGAGCACTGGGTGTTATACGAAAACAGTGGATCGTGGATCACTACATCAAAAACTAATGATGTATTGTATGGTGACTAACATAACATAATAAAATTAAAAAAAAAAAAGACTTAATAGTCAACTTTTTTTAATCTTAGGTATTGGCATATCCCAATGATCTGCACTCTTCTAGGGTGTGATAGTTTAGGAGTAAATATGATTTGAATTTATTCATGCATAGAGGATGTCTGAAATTGACAACCATGCAGGTCCAACCACTCTGACCCTAAGCATGGCCCTAACATACATTTCTTGAAGAAACTGGGCCCCAAAGTTTACAGGTGGAGAGTTTTTGAAGTATGTCCGTATGCAAGTAGAGATCAAAGAAGCCCAACTAAAAGAAGTGTGGACTAACTAACATGACAACTGTGGATTAAGCAAATGTTCTTTTAAATTTTTTTTATTTAAATTCCAGGTAGTTAACATACAGGGTAGTATTAGTTTCAAGTGTACAATACAGTGATTCAATACTTCCATACAACACTGGTACTCATCGAAAGTGCACTCCTTAATCCCCATCACCTATTTAACCCATCCCCCCAAACACCTCCCTCTGGTAACCATCACTTTGTTCTCCACAGTTAAGAGTCTGTTTCTCAATTTGCCTCTCTCTCTCTTTTTTTTCCCTTTGCTCATTTGTTTTGTTTCTTAAATTCGACATGAGTGAAATTATATGGTATTTGTCTTTCTCTGACTTATTTCACTTAGCATAATACTCTCTAACTCCATCCATGTCATTGCAAATGGCAAGATTTCATTCTTTTTTGTAGCTGAGTAATATATGTGTATATACCACCTCTTCTTTATACATTCATCAGTCAATGGACACTTGAAATATTTCTATAATTTGGATATTGTAGAGAATGCTGCTATAAACATCAGGATACATGTATCCCTTTGAATTAGTATTTTTGTAGTCTTTGGGTAAATACCTAGTAGTACAATTGCTGAATTGTAGGATAGTTGTATTTTTAACTTTTTGAGGAACCTCCATACTGTTTTCCAGAGTAGCTGCACCAACTTGCGTTCCCACCAACAGTGCCAGAGATTCCCCTTTCTTCACATCCTTGCCAACACCTGTTGTTTCTGATGTTGTTGAGTTTAACCATTACGACAGATGTAGTTTTGACTTGTATTTCCCTGATGATGAGTGATGTTGAGCATCTTTTCATGAGTCTCTTGGCCATCTCTATGTCTTCTTTGGAAAAATTCTACCCATTTTTCAGTCGGATTATTCATTTTGGAGGTGTTGAGTTTTATAAGTTCTTTATAGATTTTGGATTCTAACCCTTTATCAGATATGTCATTCGCAAATATCTCCTCCCATTCAGTACATTGTCTTTTAGTTTTGTGTATTGTGTATTGTTCCCTTTTCTGTGCAGAAGCTTTTTATTTTGATGTAGCCCCAATAGTTTATTTTAATTTTGTCTCCCTTGCCTCAGGAGACATGTCTAGAAAGAAGTTTCTATAGCCAATGTCAAAGAAGTTACTGCTTATGTTCTCTTCTAGGATTTTTATGGTCTCAGGTCTCACATTTAGGTCTTTTAATCCATTTTGAATTATTTTGGTGTTTGGTGTAAGAAAGTAGTCCAGTTTCATTCATTTGCATATTGTAGTCCAACATCATTTGTTGAAGAGACTTTTTCCCATTGGATAGTCTTTCTTTCTTTGTCAAAGATTAATTAGCCATATAGTTGTGGGTTCATTTCTGAGTTTTCTATTCTATTTCATTGATCTATGAGTCTACTTTTTTGTGCTAGTACCATAATGTTTTGATCACTACAGCTTTGTATTATAACTTGAGGTCCAGACTTGTGATGCCTCCAGCTTTGTTTTTCTTTTTCAAGGTTTGTTTGGTTATTCAGTGTCTTTTGTGGTTCCATACAAATTCTAGGGTTGTTTGTTCTAGCTCTATGAAAAATGCTGGTGGTATTTTGATAACGATTGAGTTAAATGTGTGGATTGCTTTGGGTGGTATAGACATTTTAACAATATTTGTTCTTCCAATCCATGAGCATGGAATGTCTTTCCATTTCTTTGTGTCATTTTTTTATTTTTTCTATCAGTGCTGTATAGTTTTCAGAGTCTTTCACCTCTTTGGTTAAGTTTATTCCTAGTTATGTGATTGTAAGTGGGGTAAGTTCCATAATTCTGATCCTTAATTATTAGTATATAGAAATGCAACAGAATTCTGTATGTTGATTTTATATCCTACGACTTTATTGAATTTGTTTATCAGTTCTAGCAGTTTTTTAGCGGAGTCTTTCAGGTTTTCTATATGTAGTATCATGTCATCTGCAAATAGTGAAAGTTTGACTTCTTCCTTGCCAATTTGGATGTCTTTTATTTCCTTTTGTGTTTGATTGCTATGGCTAGGACTTCCAGTACTATGTTAAACAACAGTGGTGAGAGTGGATATCCCCGTCTTATTCCTGATCATAGAGAAAAAGCTCTCAGTTTTTCCCCATTGAGGATGATATTAGCTGTAGGTTTTTCATATAGGGCCTCTGTTATGTTTAGGCATGTTCCCTCTAAACCTACTTTGTTGATGGTTTTTATCATGAATGGATGTTATACTTTGTCAAAACTTTTTCTGCATCTATTGAAATGATCATATGGTTATTAATCTTTTATTAATGTGGTATATCACACTAATTGATTTAGCAAATATTGAACCACCTTGCAACCCAGGAATAAATCCCACTTGATACTGGTGAATAATTTTTTAGTGCATTGTTGAATTCAGTTTGCTAGTATTTTATTGAGATTTTTTGCACCCATGTTTATCAGTAATATTGGCCTTTAGTTCTCTAGTGGAGCTTTTATCAGGTGTTGGTATCAGGGTAACGCTGGCCTTACAGAATGAATTGGAAGTTTTTCTTCCTTGTCTATTTTTAGAATAGTTTGAAAAGAATAAATATTAACTCTTCTTTAAATGTTTGGTACAATTCACCTGTGAAGCCATCTATCCCTGGACTTTTGTTTGTTGGGACTCTTTTAATTCCTGATTCAATTTCTCCACTGGTTATTGGTCTGTCCAAGTTTTCTAGTTCTTCCTATTTTAGTTTTGGTAGTTTATATGTTTCTAGGAATTCGCCTATTTCTTCCATGTTGTCCAATTTGTTGGCATACAGGTTTTCTTAATATACTCTTTTAATTGTTTATATTTCTGTGATATTGCTTGTTATTCCTCCTGTCTCATTTGTGATTTTATTTATCTTTTCTTTTTGATAACTCTGGCTAGAGGTTTGTCAATTTTATTGATTTTTCAAAGAACCAGCTCCTGGTTTCATTGATCTGTTCTATTGTTTTTTGTTGTTGTTGTTTCTGTATCATTTATTACTGCTCTAATCTTTATTATTTCCTTCCTTCTGCTGGCTTTAGGCTTTGTTTGTTGCTCTTTTTCTAGCTCCTTTAGATGTAACACCTAGGTTGTTAGATTTTTCTTGCTTTTTGAGGTATGCCTGTATTGCTATATGCTTCCTTCTTAGGACCACTATTGCTGCATCCCAAAGGTTTTGGACCGTTGTTTTCATTTTTATCTATTTCTATGTATTTTTTATTTTTTTGACTTCCTGGTTGACCCATTCATTGTTTAGTAGCATGTTGTTTACCCTGCCTGTATTTGTGGTCTTTCCAAATTTTTCCTTGTGGTTGAGTTCTAATTTTATAGCATTGTGGTCAGAAAAAATGCATGGTATGCTTTCAATCTTTTTGTATTTGTTGATGCCTGTTTTGTGACCTAATATATGATCTATTCTGGAGGACACTCCATGCATCCTAGAAAAGAATGTGTGTTCTGCTGTTTTATGGTAGAATGTTCTGACTATATCTGTTAAGTCCATCTTGTCCAGTGTGTCATTCAAAGACATTGTTTCCTTGTTTATTTTCTGTTTAGGTGATCTGTCCACTGATGTAAGTGGGTGTTAAAGTCCCCTACTATTATTGTGTTATCAGTTAGTTCCTTTATGTTTGTTATTAATTGTTTTATGTATTTGGGTGCTCCTATGTTGAGTGCATAAATATTTACAATTGTTATATCTTCTTGTTGGATTGTCCCTTTATGATTATATAGTACCCTTCTTTGTCTCTTGTTACAGTCTTTTGTTTTAAACTCTAGTTTGTCCCCTATAAGTATTGCTACTCCAGCTTTCTTTTGACATCCGTTTTCATGATAAATGTTTCTCCACCCCCTCACTTGCAATCTGCAAATGTCTTTAGGTCTAAAAGGAGTCTCTTATAGGCAGCATATAGATCAGCCTTATTATTTATCCATTATGACACCCTATGCCTTTTGATTGGAATATTTAGTCCATTTACACTCCAAGTAATTATTTTTTTTAAAGATTTTATTTATTTATTTGAGAGAGAGAGAGAGAATGAGAGAGAGAGCACATGAGAAGGGGGAGGGTCAGAGGGAGAAACAGACTCCCTGCCAAGCAGGGAGCCCGATGCGGGACTCGATCCAGGGACTCCAGGACCATGACCTGAGCCGAAGGCAGTCGCTTAACCAACTGAGCCACCCAGGCGCCCTCCAAGTAATTACTGATAGATATGTATTTATCACCACTTTGTTTCTTGTTTTGTCATTGTTTCTGTAGATTTTCTCTGATCTTTTCTTGTCTTTGTTACTTTTGGTCTCTCCTTTGTACTCAAGGAGTCCCCTTTGATATTTCTTGCAGGCTGATTTATTGATCACAAACTCCTTCAGTTTTTCTTTGTCTGGAAATGTCTTTATCTCTCCTTCTATTCTGAATGACAGTCTTGCTGGGTAGAGTATTCTTGGCTGCAGATTTTTCTCATTCAGCACTTTGAATAGATGCCTCCCTCTTCTGGTTTGCGAAGTTTCTGTTGAGAAATCTTCAGCTAGCCTTATGGATTTTCCCTTACTAAGTACTTCTTTTATCTTGCTGCTTTTAAGATTTTTTCTTTATTACTATATTTTGCAAATTTAATTATAATATGTATGGTGTTGGCCTGCTTTTGTTGATCTTGATGGAAGTTCCCTGTGTCCTGGATCTGGATGTCTGTTTCCTTCCCCAGATTTTTCTGCTATTATTTCTTGAAATAAATTTTCTGTCCCCTTTTCTCTTTTTCTTCTCGGACTCATATAATATGAATGTTGTTATGTTTGATGAAGTCACTGAGTTCCCTAAGTCTATTCTCATGTTATATAATTCTTTCTCTTATTTGGCTTCATTATTTTCCATTATTTTGTCTCCTAGGTCACTAATTAATTCCTCTGCTTCTTCCAGCCTGCTGTTCATTGCATCAAACCTGTTTCCAATCTTGTTTATTGCATTCTTCATCTCTGATTTTTTTTTAAAGATTTTATTTATTTATTTGAAAGAGAGAGAGACAGCGAGAGAGGGAACACAAGCAGGGGGAGTGGGAGAGGGAGAAGCAGGCTCTCCACCAAGCAGGGAGCCCGATGCGGGACTCGATCCCAGGACCCTGGGATCATGACCTGAGCAGAAGGCAGTCGCTTAACCAACTGAGCCACCCAGGCGCCCATCTCTGATTCTTTTTTAACTCTGTGGTAAGGGTCTCACCATGTCTTCCATTCTTTTCTCAAGCCCAGGGAGTACCTTATGTATGTGCTTTAAATTCTCCATCAGGCATGTTACTAGTATCTTTTTCACTTAGATCTTTGGTCGTGGCCTTATGTTGTTCTTTCATTTGGGATAAGTTCCTCCATCTTTGTATTTTTTCTAAGCCTCCACTTTCTTCTGTGTTTTAGAAAAGCCAGTTATGTCTCTTGCTCCTGAAGCTAATGGCCTTATGAAGAAGAGGTCATGTAGTGCCCAGGGCCTGGTCCTTCATGGAGTGTCTTCAGTGTGTGCTGTGTGTGCCCTGCTTCTGTGCTTTGGCTGCTCTCTCCTTCAGGACAGTCCTCTACAGAGGTTCTCCTTGCCTGCTGTGGGCAGTGTTTGGTCCCTGGACTGAACGTGGTGAGTTTTAACTAGGTGTGCTCTGGTCTGCTTGTGAAATGAGACCTGACACCAACTCCACCAGAACTGAGGCCCTACAGGACTCTCTGATCAGGAGACATGGTGTAGGCAGGAGTTTGTGCTGATCTTCTGAAGGAAGGTCTCATCTCACTTCACTAGGACTGAGGCAAGCTTGACTGAGAAGGGCAGTCTCTCCAGAGTATGGGGGGAGGGGGATTGGAGGGGGCTTGGTATAAGCAAGTAAGGCACCCAGTGTTGGTGTTGTGCTGCTTTCATAGGTGGGTCTATGTTTATGCTGAGAACAGGAGAAGGAAATGGTGCCAGCCAACTCCTTTGTCCCTGGTGAGGCATCTCTGTGAACACTACCTGTCAGGGACATGCTCCAAGAAGAGCTAATAATCTCCCACTGTGTGCCCCAGGCATTCTTCTGTTCACAGTTTCCACACCATCACCACTGGTTGTTTGTCTACCTTCTCTCCAGGAGCAAGGCAGTGCCTTCTGGTCTCTATTCCAGCCAAGCCCACTGACCTTTAAAACTCTAGGCTTTAAGCCCCATTGGTTACAAGAACTCACAAAATTCAGCCCCTCTCATTTTCCAAGCAATGGCTTTAGGGAAATGTTCTCCTTGTGCATTCCCCTGTGTGCTCCTCTCTCTTTCTCACACTTCTCCATAACCATGGCTCCCTCCCCTCTGCAACACCTGTAATCCATTTCTCCCTTAAACCAAGTCTCCATATTTCCTACCTTCTTCAGTGTGGTCTCTTCTCCCCCTTTAGTTGTGGAGTTGTTCTGTCAGTCTTCAGGTCATTTTCTGGGGTATATAGAATGATTTGTTATCTAGTTTTGTTCATGGGATGACACAAGCCTATGATCCTCCTACTTAGCTGCCATCTTCCTCTCCTCCAGCAAAAGTTCATTTTAAAAATCTTGGAGATTATGACTCAGAATTTGGAGGAACTAAGGTAATTGTCAATGAAAGGAATCACAACATGTGAAATTCCTTAAGTAAAAATTTATTAACTTTAATTTTGCATATGTTACATGTAAACAAAAGAAACTTTACACACACACACACACATACACACAAGAGAGAGAAAAAAAAAACAAAAACCTCACCCCACTGGCAGAGACAATAATTGTTCTAACCATGAGCATTGGCTAACATAAGGGCAAATCCAGAGGCACAGTGAACTTCATGGCCATGGACCCAAATGTTCAATTATATAATCAAAGATGCAGGTTCTTTCCACTTTTCATCCTGCTGTCTGCATTGTTCACTTTCTCCTTAGGTCGGTTCTCCTTATGTTTCAGGAAGTTGTCAGTAGCTTGAAGGCCACATGCTTCCCTGTCCATGTCAACTACAAGAGAGAAAGCACCTTTTCCAAGCTATCAAACAAATGCTTTTTCTTTTAGACTGATTAGGACAACTTAAGTCATATGTTCATCCCTAAACCAATAACTGGTGCTAAAAGAAGCAGTTGGTTGTTGGGCTTAAAACAAGGTTGCTGAACAATCATTTCCAAGAGGACAAAGACACATGTTTGGTTTTTACTACTCAGGAGTTAACCAAGAACTCAGTCAATTCCACAAACTACAAATGGAAGAAGGATTGAGTGAATTTTGGAAGTAAATTATAATGTTCCATAAAGCAGGCAAGACTTGAAAGGACCTTTAGAGCACAGAACTTTTGACATAATTTTGACACATGCTAATATGAGTCTAAACTTGAGAGCACATAGCAATGGTGACTGATCATTCCATTGACTCAACTTTAAAACTGCTAGTCATGGGGTGCCTGGGTGGCTCAGTCATTAAGTGTCTGCCTTCAGCTCGGGTCATGATCCCAGGGTCCTGGGATCGAGCCCCATGTCAGGCTCCCTGCTCAGTGGGAAGCCTGCTTCTCCCTCTCACATTCCCCCTGCTTGTGTTCCCTCTCTTGCTGTGTCTCTCTCTGTCAAATAAATAAAATCTTTAAAAAAAAAAAAACTGCTAGTCATAAATATACAAAGTGCCCTGGGCATGACATCTATACTGTAGATATTCCTCGAAAGACATTCTTATTTGAAGTGAAATCCCTTGTCCTTCTTTCAGAATCTTCAACTTATTGACTTTGAAACTATTTAACAGTGGAAATATCAGATAAACTTCAGAATTCCTTTCCTCTTGGACTCCTTTAGAAAGTTGTAGAGCATTATTTTCCTTTGGATTTCAGCAATTTTTTAGTGGGCTTCTTTTTTTTCCCTCCTAAACTGATCATTATGGATAAACATAAAATCTCTAAATAGATTTTCCTAGTCAGTTAACCATATTCTTGGGGGAAAACATAAGGTAGAATCATTATTAAAAAGCATTCTCAGTAATACACACATCTTTATTATGTCAGTCTTTTGCCAAAAAAAAAAAAAATAAGATTGATAGTAAAATCCACTTAAATTTTTTTCTTCACAGAATCAAGCCATCTGCCTCAAAATACACCACCAGCCTCTGTTAGAAGAATTCACACATTTTAAAACCCCTGAGTAACCATTTGAATGGAAATTGGACACTTCTTGTCATTTAGGAAGCTTTTTTAAACTGGAAAGGCTTCTCGTTTGTTCAATTAAATGTGTGTGTATGCAATACAATTTATGAAATTTATCCAAAAACAGCGAGGGCTGAAATAATATTTGAAACAGATGGCACAGCTGCTGTATTTAGAGAGCTACCCATGGACATAGATGGAGGCATTGAGGGAACTTTGAAGTGCAAGTCAAAATATTGTATAATCAAGACTTTCAACCACAGTCATTAGGGATGGGAAAATCTTTGTAATGTCAACCCCTTCCCTTATGGAGGTGTGTGGAAGGTGCTAACATTCAGTCAAGTGGAATTTATACCCTTCTCTGGATGAATTCTTCTCTTCTCAGTTGAGCCTTAAAATTTGAAAATGCTGCATCTGCTGCCTCAGACTTTTCTCTCTCTTGAATACTATTTGAAAACAGAGCTATACACTGAAAGTATTGTTCTCAAGGGAATGTTAGATAGTGGTGTATGCAGGGCACAGAAAAGCAAAACTGAGTGTTTAGAGCTAGAGGGAAAGTCAGGGGAGAGACCACAGAGATTATTTCTCTAGTGCCCTAATTTTGTAAGAGAGTAAACAGAGGCCAAAGCAGGTTAAGTAGCATCACCTCCGTACCACAGAACTGGTCTTCTCAGACTCATTTCAGGACAAACTCCACCACAGACACTGTTTAATGCAGGGAAAAGAAAGGCTGAGTACTTTTAAATTATATTTTATTTCACTTTATTTCATTTCATTTTGAATAAGTGTCACATCTAAAAACAAGTCATAATTTTTATAAGGCAGATATAAAACGGCAATGTAGAGAAAAATTCAACTTTTCTTAAAATTGCTTTAAGAATATTTCACAGAAATGAATATATATATATACATATATATATGTATGTGTATATATATATATGTATGTATGTATGGGTATATATATATATATATATATATATACCCTAATTTCTGTAAACAATGTGTGTATTAACAGGGTATTTGGCTAAATGTTTCATTTCACATTGATCATGTCTACACAAGTTGCAGCTTGCTTTAAAACACTAATACAATTCTACATCTTAATCTAAATGAGGAAGCAAAAGTTCTGATGCAAAATTCTTGAATTCAGAATTCTTGAGTAGATGAAATATATCTGAGCAAACACACATACAAACACACACACACACACACACACACAAGCATGAACAGCGACCAGGAGGAAAATATTTCAACATTCGTAGTAACAATTCTTAAATGCAGCAGTGTCCGGGGTTTGAAAGTTCACACATTTCCCTCTCAGTTGTGGTTTTATAGACATGAATGTTGAAAGCAAATGCCTTTAGTTTATTTCAGGGAGATCCCTGAGCTACTGAAAATGACAAATCTCAGCAATCACATTTAAGCTCCAATATCCTTCTATGTTGAAAAGAAATGGATAAAACCCTTAATAAGAAAAGCAGCAAATAACTAAGTTTATCCATCATCTTCTCTGCAACAAAAGCTAATGAAACAGAAATGAAACTATGTCCATCTTCAGAGGAAGTTTTCCCCAGTAGACTATTCCTATACTTTAGTGGAGTCCTCCTGGAGAGAGCAAATTGATTTTGGTTATTCCAGAGACAGAATAAAGTCACAGTCTGACATGTTAACCTTCCACTACATTTCTAAGACTGGATCTATACAACTGGAACAAAGGAAGAATTAGGGCAACTTCAGATCACCTCAGAGAAAGTCCATTTATGCCTGAATTACCCCAACGGTTGGTTCATTTTCCACTTTTTCCTCATTCATTAGTTCACCACGGCTCTTGTGAATACATGGTTATATCCCAGTCTTTGTTTCCATGTAAATCAGATCAGTAGTCCCTCAAAAGCAAGAACTGCACATAACTAACATGTACACTGACACTAGCTAGGAGTCTCTCCAGAATAAGACTGTTTTTTTTTTTTCTTTCTTTCTTTTTTTTTTTTTTTTTTTGCACTCAGGGAAAACAAAAACATTTTCCCAGTGCTCTGAGTTCAGCCTCCTTGTTTCCATTACATAATCTTTTTGACAAGTTTCTGTAAAGAATTTTAAAATCAGAAAAGCTCAAACACATTGATCTTAAAATTTCTTTTAAGTTACTGATGTTTCACTTCTCACATAATAAGTGGTGAAAGACAGTCAACAGCTAAAGAGTGTTTCTTTTTCTTTGAAAAAGAAAACTCTCTGAAATTCATTTCTATAAAGTTCTATATTAGGATGTGTGAGTCACCCACATAAACACAAACATTCATTCACATACCCATTATTAACTAGGGAAGAAAAAGAAAAGGACAATTTGACTTGGAAAAAAATCAGCACAGCAAACCTATCACTTGGTCACTTTCAGCATGTCATTTTCCATTGGTATAGGAGAATGTCTACCCAAGGGCACCATGGAGAGCTAATCTACCCCATATACATCCCTGGAAGTTCTAACCTGATGGACAGGGAAATCATCCTAAGGTAAGAGAGCATCCAGGTACTCTACAGCATTTGGGGGTCAAAGAATGAGGTACTTTATTAGACTCTAAAGGAAGACCGGTAAGGCAATGAGGAGAGTGCCCATCCTTAAACTGTTTGAAGTTAGGAGGAAAAGCAAGGGCCCCTAGAGAGAAGAAAACACCATCAAAATGAGTGATATGTTCCCCAAGACCTATGAGAGTCAGAGTGACAGCAGAGGGGCCACAGCAGCAGGGAT
Source organism: Mirounga angustirostris (assembly GCF_029215605.1). Classification (NCBI taxonomy): domain Eukaryota; kingdom Metazoa; phylum Chordata; class Mammalia; order Carnivora; family Phocidae; genus Mirounga; species Mirounga angustirostris. Next base: position 48,875,194 of record NW_026991709.1, on the reverse strand, counting down.
GGCCACAGCCAGAGGATAACAGAATTTAAGCTCCCACACAAAGCATAGAGGCTACCCTGCAAAATTATAGTTGTGTTTCTTTTTCCTCCTCTATGCATTTGTCAGTTGTTTGGTTCTGTTTCTTGAAAGCACACCCATGCTTCTCTACAATAAGACCTCCTCTCACTTCTCCGTAGACGCATACTCCCTTTACACAGCAGTCTCCAACCTGAAGCATAGCTGTACAAATATGACAAGTGTACTTTTCCGCAAAAACAAAAATACAGCTACCACAAATTATCAAACATATGTAGGAACTAGGTCTTCTATTCTGAGGAAAACAGAGTTTGCTTGATGACTTCTTGTCAGCCTCCATTTTTCAACAAAAAAGATGCACCTTTCTCAGAGGTAGAACTGAGCCCTTCTGCTCAGACTAGCCTTCTTCCTGGCCTTATTACACTATGAACACTATGGAGCTATGACCCATTTGTTCCTCTCTTCCTCAGTCTGTAATTTTTATATCACGAGTTAGCATGTTAAATTTAAGAAGACTCAAAATTTATTTGATTCTGATACTGAGTTTCATGCTGTGATTTCAACCTACTATAAGTTACTAGGGCCAGGTTATTCAATCTCAATTTCATATGTTTTAAATATCTTCCAAAATGTAAAATCACTGCTTTCTCCAGTTTAACCAAAAAACTGCTCCCGCCACACACATAGACACACATGTACACTCTCACACATACAATCCTATAAAAGTTAACAATAAAGGGCCAACTGGATAGAAATCTAAAGCTAACCAAAAGTAAATAAAAAATCCTATGATCAGAAAAGCCACTGGGGATAATTTAATTCACAATCAGTATATTTAAATAATTTCTTAAAAACAAACATTGCATTCCATATTTCCAATCACTGTCACGCAATCAAATGCATCATTTCATATAAAGGATTACATTTCCCTATATGTCTTAGATGTCTTCAGTCTTTAAAACAGAAGACAATTTCTTGGCAGCAAATAGATAAAGTTGCATATGGCTCCTGTCTATTATTTTATTTCTGTTGCAGTTAGGATTCTTTCCCATAATAAAAACATGATGAGACTGACAGTTCCCCGAAATCATAGCTAGCATTTTAAGAAAACTTACTCTTGGTATTCTACCACTAGGCGGCATAATTCAGGAATAAATTGTTGATCAAATATGGCCTGAAATTTTAACCACCTTCTTAGGTAATTGCTTTTCCCTGAAACAGTATTCAACTTTAGGAAGTCCTCATATATAAAAGCAATGCATTATAAATTTCTCCATTCTTTAGAAAATATAATACCCTATTTTCGTTAAAATTTGTTTAAAATTGTTTTCAAGGTGTGTGGAAGATAAATGGGAGTTATTGAAAAGTAGAAAGTAGTTTGGAAGAGACAACATCAGTCTTGAGAATGTCAATGAGACAAATACCATATTTAAAATTCTTTTTAGAAAAAGTTTAGAATTCCATATTATACCAAAATGAGAAAATTGAATACACTTCAATGACACAAAATTATTTCTAGTGCCACTTCCACATTGCTTTCCAAATGCTCTTCCCTGACTTTGATTATTACTAAGCTGTCTTCATCCTTGTCCCTCAATCATAGGTATTTTCCAAGGTACCAGGGAGATACACTCCAGCCCAAAACCGCTACCCTTCTTTATGATGTCCTTCAGTATTCTGTTTCTGATAGCACATAACTCCTTTTCTCTCCCTGAATCGCTTTAACTTTGACTCCAGAGACACTGACTCCGATACTTCTTCAAATCTTACAGATCCTAACCACCTGATTCTTAAATAATATAAATTATTATGACCAATAACTTTATCACAATTATATCAATAATAACAAGAAGGTCACCTGTCTCAAAATCATTTTAATACAAAAGTAGAATAATCACAAACATCATACTGATAAAATCAAGTTCCATGTCATAACTTTATTCAGTTATGTCTCAGCTCAAATGAAGCCCAAGTCCTAATCTTATGTCCCAGATTGCCTTATGTGCTTAAATGCCATCTGTAAATTATTAACCTATGTTAAATAAAGACATAGACTTGAGTATCTACTTCCAGTCTAACATATGCAGACTTCATTATGACGTTTTATTCCAAATACACTGCCAATTACTATTGATTATTTGGGGACATGAAATTCTGAGGAGAAAAGCAACTAGTTCATGTATTACCTTATCTAGAATGATGGTATTTGATAATGAAGCACAAAGAACCCACATCCTCCACTGAGAAGATTTCTCAAGTAGTTAGAAGAAGCAAATGCTAGATTGAAGGGTACTAGTTAACTTTCCAGTGTTATTATATAATGTTTACAGTAGATAACACTGGAAGAGGGGGCATTAATATCAAGCCATGGAAGAAGAGAAATCTGTAACAACAAATGAAAAGATGTTTAGACCTGTCTTCTTCTTCCACAAGGTCCATCCCAACAGAGGCAAACAAAGCAGCATTTTTATTTATGAGGCTTTCATCTCCTGTCAGCAGGAAAAGCCTGGAAAACTCTCCAATTGAGATGCTAATCTAATTTCAAGGAAGCTGATGCATTCTATCGAAGTTCTACTAGAAGGATGGCTTATGAATATGGCCAGATGGAGAGCTGCATAACTTCTCAGGGGACAAATTGGTATGAGAATTACAATAAGACGAGGAGAGGAACCCCTGCAAAGCTCCAATTTCCAACAACTCCTAGCATAAATTTAACCAAATTAAAAGCTTTTCACATGGGTGCAGCTGAGATAGCCATTACTATAAAGAAATATATTCGAGCAAAAGCTATTTGGAAGCACTGAAGTATTCCCAGAGCATACCAATATGGGTACAGATCATTTTTTTTAATTCACAAAGACTACACTTTCATTACTGCTCATTGCCATAGACCCAGAAGGGAAAAAGAATACTTGGATTTTCCCTCTCTGGATTAACTTGGAGAAACTTTGATATGATATAAAAGCAGAATACATGCTTGGGATATGCAGCTCAGGTTGGGGACTTTTTTTTTTTTTTCCTAGTGCAAAATGACACTGAATGAGATAAACCACTAGAGACTAGGTTTCTCAAATCCCCACACCCCAGGCCAATGAGAAGGACAGTGGATCCAAGAGTAAAAACAATGATTTCCAGTTGCTAAAAGTTGGCCGGGTGAGTCAACTAGACTTCTTACCAATAAAAGAGAAGGAAGATTGTCAACAATAATGAACAAAGAAAACTGTCCATGATCTTTTTCTTTGGTCCCCTTTCCGTCTCCATGTATCCTCTCAAACTCACTCTCTTCATATATTTTCACTTCTAGAATTATCCTTCCTGTATGTCCACCAGCATATTTTACCACAGACTCATTATAGCTGCCAGGCCAGCCTGCCATTTCTAAATGACTGCTGTACAGCTGTACTTAAATGAGGCGTTTGGAGCCTCAAATTCAACATGGCCAAGTTTCTCCTTACTTTTCATTATCTATTAATGAGTCACATTCTCCCAGGCACCCAGGTTGGCATATTCCAACCATCTTTATCCTCCATTTATTCCTCTCACTCCCTCTCATCCAAATCCAATTAAATCGCCTATCCTCTCACTCTACAATGTTTCTTATCTATAATGACACCATAAAAATAAAGCTAAAGGCTCTTCTTTCTGAGAAGTGGCCTAAAGAATGGAGTTTGGGGAAGGGTTGGGACAGAAGTGCTCCATGGAAAACAGGAGATAATAAGAGAAAGATCAAGAGAGAAATGGTAAGAAGAAAGTCTCAGAAGGCAAAAGTAAACTCAAGGAAATTATTACTACTCCTCCAAGACAAACTGGCAAGTTTTCAAGATCCTGAAGTACAAGTTGCCCACTGAGGCAGGCAGCAACTAGGGATACAGATAATGGATCTCACAATGGTAGAAGTAGAATCATCCCAGGGGTCATAGTTTAGTGTTGGGGAGTATTGATACCAAGCCAAGAATGGTGGAAAATTTAGGAATTCTCTTCCCAGTTCAGTAAGAAAAGCAGGCAGGCTCCGAAGATCAGAACTATGTCATCATGGGGGAAAGGGATATACCAGCTTCATTTGCCAGTCATTAAAGCAAAGTGTTTCAATTTAGTTAAATTGCTTATAAATATAATCTTATGTAAAGCATATTTTTCTTACATTTCCCATATGTCCAAAAGTCCACAGATAGGGAAACTTGACCATAGAGTACTTTGAATGAAATACCATGGAAAATGAGTGTAAAAATTCACTGGTATCTGTGCTATTTTTTTTAGATATGCCACTATCTCATCTAGATAGCATCAGTGACTTAACTATTTTCCTGCCAATTAATCTTTCTCCTCTTTCCTCCCCAATCAATTCTCCCCCCTTTTTTTTTTAAAGATTTTATTTATTCATTCATGAGAGACGGGGGGGGGGCAGAGGGAGAAGCACGCTCCCAAGGAGCAAGGAGCCCGATGCGGGACTCGATCCCAGGACCCTGAGATCATGACCTGAGCTGAAGGCAGACGTTTAACCATCTGAGCCACCCAGGCGCCCCCAATTCTCCCTTTTAAAGTAAACTCTGACCAAGTCTTTACATTTTTTTAAACAGCAGTGTTTTTAATATATGCATATATTAATTTTGATATATTGTAAGTAAAAATAATAGACTGTCGAAAATTCAAAATCTTTCATGATCTGGTTCCAATTTAAGCTTCTCTATATCACTGCATTCTGAATATTTTATAAATCTGTGATTCAATAAAAATATCCAATACTAAAAAATATTTTAGCAATATTAATCTAATCATCTGTGCTACAATACTGGTCTATCCACCTTTTCCCCAAACACAGTACATATTTTCACACTTACTTGCCTTTGTTAATCCCATTCCCTCTGCCTGGAATTTGTCTTCTTCATCTCTATTTCTTGAAATTCTATGTAACCTCAAAAACCCAGACCAAATATCCCCTCCTTCCTGAAGTCCTCCTTAATCCCTGTTTTGTTCTCAAATCTTCAAGAGCTTTGGTCATGTCTCTATGACACTTCCCATATTTTGCTCCAAATTGTGAAAAGTGAATTGGCAAAATATGGAAAGTGCTATTTTAATATATATATATAATTTTTTTTATTTTTTTATTATTATGTTATGTTAATCACCATACATTACATCATTAGTTTTTAATGTAGTGTTCCATGATTCATTCTTTGCATATAACACCCAGTGCTCCATGCAGTACATGCCCTCTTTAATACCCATCACCAGGCTAACCCATCTCCCACCCCCCTCCCCTCTAGAACCCTCAGTTTGTTTCTCTGAGTCCATAGTCTCTCATGGTTCATCTCCCCCTCCAATTTTCCCCCCTTCATTCTTCCCTTCCTGCTATCTTCTTCTTTTTTTTTTTTTAACATATATATATTAGACTTCTTGTTCCTGTAGGTGCAGTTTTTATTCCTGCCATCACAAATTAACATAAACTTAGTGGCTTAAACAACAGAAATGTATTATCCAATAGTTCTGCAGGTCAGAAATCTAACATGGGTCTCATTGGGCTAAAATCAAGAGAGCAGGGTGGCATTCCTTCTAGAAGCTCTAGGGGAAAATCCATTTCCTTGCCTTTTATACCGTCCTGAATCCACTCACATTCCTTGGCTTCTGAGTCCTTTCCCCCATCTTCAAAACCAGAAATATCTCATCTTTCTGACCTTCTTCTATCATCATATCTTTCTCTGACCAAAGCCAAGAAAGATTTACTACTTTTAAGGACTCGTGTGATAACATTGGACCTACCTGGATGATTCAGGTTAATTTCTCCATCTCAAAATTCTTAACCTTAATCACATCTGGAAAGTCCCTTTGCCTTTTAAGTTTACATATTCACAGGTTTCAGCAGACTGGGATGTGGACATCTTTAGGGGCCCATTATTCTGCCTGCCACACCATAGAATGTAAGGTTCTCAAGGGTAAAACAATATTCTACTTCATATTTCTTCTCCACAATATCTAACAGTGACATCTCCAAAGTGGGTATATATCACTATATATGAATCACTATATGTATTTCACTCCCATCATTTATTTCTGCTGTGATCTTTGTTATTTCCTCCCTTCTACTAGCTTTGGGCATGGTTTGTTCTTTCTTTCCTAATTGCCTAAGGTATAAGATTAGGTTATTTAAGATCTTTTTTTTCTCTTAAGGTAGCTGCTTATTGCTATAAATGTGCCTCTTAGAACTGTCTTATTGCAGACTATAAATTTTGCTATGTTGTATTTCCATGTTCATTTGTGTGAAGATATTTATTGATTTCCACTTTGATCCATGGGTTTTCAGGACTATGTTGTTTGATCTCCACATATTTGTAAATTTTCCAGCTTTCCTCTTGTAATTAATTTCTGGTTTAATAACACTGTGGTCAGACAAGCTTGATATTATTTCATTCTTCTTAGATTTCCTAAGACTTGTTCTGTGGCCTAACATATGATCTATCCTGGAGAATGCCATGTGCATGTGAGAAAAATGCGTATTCTGCTGCTGTTGAATGGAAGATATATGTCTATATGTATTTGTTAGGACCATTTGATCTAAAGTATAGCCTACATCCAGCGTTTTCTTATTGATTTTCTGTCTGGATAATGCACACATTGTTGAAAGTGGAGTACTGAAGTCCCCTGCTATTATTCTATTAGTGTCTATTTCTCCCTTCAGATCTGTTAATACTTGCCTTATATATTGAGGTGCTCCAATGTTGGGCACATAATATTTACAAATGCTACATCCTCTTGTGAATTGACCCCCTAGTTATTATATAATGACCTTCTTTGTCTCTTGTTACAGTCTTTGTTTTAAAGTCTATTTTGTCTAAATATAGCCATTCCTGCCTTCTTTTGGTTTCCATTTGCATGGAATTTTTTTTCTATCCTTTCACTCTCAGTCTGTGTGTCCTTAAAGCTGAAGTGAGTCTCTTGTAGGCAACATATAATTAGGTCTCGTTTTTCATCCATTCATCCACTGTATGTCTTTTGATTGGAGAGCTTACCCATTCACACTTAAAGTAATTATTGACAGATATGGACCTGTTATTGCAATTTTATTGTTTCCTATTTTGTAATACCTTTCTTGCTTTCTTCCTCTTTCTCTCTTTTTTAGTGCTTTATGATTTTCTATGATAGTATGTTTTGATTCTTTTATCTTTTATCTACCATAGGTTTTTGTTTTGTGATTACCATGAGACTTATTTAAAATATCTTATGGTTATAACAGTTTATTTTAAGCCAATAACAACTTCAAATTCATGCAAAAGCTCTAGCTTTATACTCTTCTCTTCCCCACATTTTGTGTTTTTGATATCATATTTGTATCTTTTTATACTGTGTATCCACAATATACATTGGCATATTGGTATATTGGCAATATACAGTGGGCATTTTTGTCTGCTCCCTCTGACTGAGGCCTGAGGGGATGGCTACAGTGAGTGTTTCCATGCCTGTTAACAATTGTCTTTGTTTGCTATAGTCCTGTGGGACTCATGAACACAAGTCCCACTGGCTTTCAGAGCTAGGTAATTTGGGGGGCCTATCTCTCAGGTGGCAGCCTTAAAAATTGGGGCACTCTATTTGTGGCACAAGCTCTTCATTCCCTATAGAGAATGTGGAAGTTGGGGGTTCCCTTCCAACTTATGGTGCTGTTGCATTGAGGGTGGAGTTTAAGGAAAGAGTGTGTCTTAGCTTCTCTGACCCATTTCAAGGTGAGTATACTCTTAGTCTCCCAACGTGTAGGAGTCACTCAATTAGTTTCTGGATTTCTCTCTGGGGGAATTTCTCCATTTGCAGCTACATATTTGGTGTGTCAGTGGGAGAAATGAGTATCAGGAGCTTCCTATGTTGCCATCTTGGTCCATAGTCTACATTTTTTTCAGATGGTTATCAGTTATAGCCGACTAAAAATTAGAACTTACAGTATTTTAGTAATGGGGAAGCAGAAGCACTGTGAAAAATATCACACTAGAGAGTTCACCAAAATATAATTAATATTTCCCTCTTTTATTCCTTATTTAATACAGGATTGGTAAACCTGAAGTAGTGAGAAACATGATGCAAATTCTAAAAGTATGACTGTAGTAGCCTCTTCACAAGTCTCCTCTCTGTTAATCTTTCCTCTCTTCTCTCTCCAATCCATCTTTCTTAAACAGAGTTCTAATCAAATGACTTCCTTAGGAAAGATGTCAGTGACTCATTCCCTCCTAAATAATGTTGAAACTAATTGGACTGAAATTAAAATTTGCCAGTGAGATCCCAAACTTTGCTTTTACACATTCCAACCCACCATTTTATGAGTTAATGATTCGCTAACAAATGTTCCGGGAATATGAGCTTGAATGAATACTACTGCTAGCTAGAAACTCCTGGCCTTCTAACAGTGATTTGGGTGATGCCCTAGTGAATTTTTTTCATGACTTCTTCACACAATTGAGTCACTGTGAATTCTTTAAAGTAATTTGTAATGAGATTTTTTTTAGACTGAAAAAAAAACCCACAAAAAAAAAAAAAAACCAATAAACCAGTGGTACAGGGATTTCCAATTAAAGGTAGAGGAGTAAGAGGTTTTTTGTTTACCAGGCCTCCCCAAAGCACCCTGGAAGCAGCAAAATGTGAAGAAAACATTGTCCCTAATGAAACTGGGAATGCACAAATCCAAACCTTAAACTAGGAAGAACAGCTGGCAAAAACAATGAGAGTGCCTCATAAGTGGGGAAGCAGACGAGAGGAATGTCAGGGAATAGCAGAGATGGTAAGTGGTAACTGTGGTTCATGCACTGTTGGCAGCAGGATCTGCAGACATATACATGCTAGACTGCCCGTGAAGGACTTCTGACATTCCAACCCCCCTGCAACCCACAAGGACCTCCTGAAGATCCCCAAAGAAGAAAGACATAAAAACTAAGGGGAGAGACATGCCTCAGAGGGAAGACGTTAGAGAGGATTTTGTAAGAAAGCATGTGAGACTGCAATCCAAGGTCAGATTGTTCCTCTCACCCACACCCGCACCATCACTGGGCAAATAGACAGCCATGCCCAGGCCCTCTCACTCAAAGATGAACCACCGAATGAGCACAAGGTCTGTACTAAGGTATTACAGAGGAGTTATAAAAGAATATAAAGAGCAAACATTAGTTGAAAACTAAACATCAGGTGTGCCCAGGTGGCTCAGTCCATTAAGCATCTGCCTTTGGCTCAGGTCATGATCCCAGGGTCCTGGGATGGAGCCCCAGAGCTCCCCCTGCTCAGCGGGGAGCCTGCTTCTCCCTCTCCCTCTGCCCCTCCCCCTACTTGTGCTCTCTCTCTGTGTCTCTGTCTCCCTCTCTCAAATAAATAAAATCTTTTAAAAAAGAGAAGAAAACTAAACATCAGAAGACCATCTCAAAGAAAGAAGAAATTTTCAAAGGAAGTAAATTCCAAATAAAGTTAACTTGGACTGTGAGAGAAAAAAAAAGTTCAAAGAAGACAAAAAAAGCAAGGGAGAGATGATAAGAATTGACAGATGATAAATAGAAGCCAAAAAAAAAAAAAGAAATAAAATCATTACAGAAATGAAAAGCACCTAAAATTAGAAGACAGTTTTAAAAGTATAGTCAGAGAAAACAGGATTAAGAAGATGAAAAGATGCACATAATTAGAGAGAAGATGATAGATCAGGAAGACACACATGGGGGATCATGGTACTTATATTAATTTTGACGAAGAAGATAGAATAGAGGAAGAGTTTCCCAATTCTGTGCAACAATGTCTATAAACTGTTATGGGAAATAAACTCAACCCTAAAATGGCATATGTAGCCAAGTTTTATATAAGTATAAAAGCAACAGATAGACCTTACAAGAAAAGCAAGAATACAATACACTTCTGAGGCTTTCTTGAAATTTTTTTAACTGTTTGAGTAAAAACAAACAAATAAAAAAATTAAAATAAAGAGTTCAGGAAATTGTAGAATGAAGAAACTGGAAATGTCTAAATAACTGAGGGGAATAGAATTATAGAACAGAATGTAAATATTCTTTAAGATTTTTTATTTATTTATTCATTCATTCATTCATTCATTCATTCATTCATTCATTCATTTATGAAAGAAAGAACACACGCAGGGAAGCCCATGGGCAGAGGGAGAAACAGGCTTCCCACTGAGCAAGGAGCCCAATGAGGATGCAGGACAGGATCCCAGGACCCAGGATCATAACCTGAGCCAAAGGCATATGTTTAACTGACTGATCCACCCACACGTCTCAGAATGTAAATATTCTTAAAGGAGGCAAATTATTAAGAGGGGGAAGTGGTCAAAAAGTATGTGTGTCAACTTCTACAAATTTCCGGGTGACTATTCAATACAAACCATGTGAAGTCAAGAAGTTGACTTAAGCACATATGAATTTAGAGAGTTAACCAACAAACACTTAGAGTATAAATCTAATGATAAAATGAAAAAAAAATACACCAAACAAAAACAGATATGTAGCAAAAGATAAAAATAGAAGGGATTTTAAAATCCAACTATCTGACTATATGACAAAGGTAAATGTAGAGAAAAAAATGACTCAGAATTTTTTAGAAAAAGGGCTAAGCAGAGGCATATCAAGCAAATGTCAGTGAAGAAAAAGCAAGCATTGCAGTATTAACACATATATGGGTGAATTCAAGGAAATGACTCATTATACAGGAAAAGGAAGAGATCTGTAAAATAATAAAAATACAGTCCACAATGAAGATCCAATCTGCTTGAAACTTTTATCCCTAACTAACAGCATCAAAGCACATAAAGAAAGCCTGGCATGCAAGGCAGAAATAAAGAGAAAGAAGCATAGCAGGAGAAGGCTTTACCCTAACCCTCTGAGCCTCTGACAAATTAAGTAGACAAAAGTATAATAAGTAAAGATACATAGAATAAATATCATAATAAAGCAGACAACAGAGTGACATTTTAAAAACATAAATAAGATTGCGTAACCCTCTGGTTCAAAAATCTCAAATAGCTTTCCAAACTAATTATCATGGCTACTGCCTGTCTCTCTGACCTACTTCCTACTATGTTTCTCTCACTCACCCCATGCTGGTCACATGGACCTTCGTGCTACTCCCCTCTGATACCTAGGTTTTTATCACCACCAGTTTTACTCCTCTGCTAGCTTGCTGTTCCCTCATGTCTTATTTCTCCCTCACTCGCTTCTGCTAGTTCCTGATCTAATGTCACCACTCAGAGAGGCCTCTGCTGAGGACCCTCACATGGCACTCTCCCACTGCCTCAGCCATTCCACACCTCCTTACCTAATTTACTTTTCTTTATAGAATTTGTCAGTAATGAAAATGTATCTATATTTATTTGCTTGATCACTCTCTGTCTCCTTTACTAGAATGAAAGCTCCACAAAGATTTATTGTGTTTGATTCACTCTACCATCCTTCCTGCGTAGAACGAAATCTAGCACATATAAGTACTTATATTGAAAATGAATATGTATTTATAAATTACTGAGTGAATGAATGAATGATACACTGAGTTCTCTATCTCCCAAAAAGAGAATGCATCTTTTTTTTTGAGGGCCCATGGAACATATCCAAAACCGATTTTTTTTTTTTTTTTTTTGAGAGAGAGAGAGAATGAGAGACAGAGAGCACGAGAGGGAAGAGGGCAGAGGGAGAAGCAGTGCCCCTGCTGAGCAGGGAGCCCGATGTGGGACTTGATCCCGGGACTCCAGGATCATGACCTGAGCCGAAGGCAGTCGCTTAACCAACTGAGCCACCCAGGCGCCCCCTAAAACCGATTAGATATTAAGCCACAGAGAAAACCACAACTTACACAAAGTATAAATAGTACAGAAATTATTCATTGGCCATAATACAATAAAATAAAAACATAATACAAAAAAAGAGGAAATAAAGAAAAAACTCCAAACACTTATTTGAAAAAAAAAATTTTTAATTATAGATTGTAGCCTAATTGGAAAATAACTGTTTTGTACACCCTGCACATCAGAACCTATAAACACAGCTACAGCAAGGCTCTAACAGAATAATCATATTCTAAAATGTATGACTAAAGGGGCACCTGGGTGGCTCAGTTGGTTAAGTGTCCAATTCTTGATTTTGGTTCAGGTCATGACCTCAGGGTCATGAGATCCAGCCCCACATCAGGCTCTGGGCTCAGCACGGAATCCCCTTGTCCCTCTCTCTCTTCTCCTCCCCCTACTCATGCTCTCTCTCTCTCTTTCCCCCTCTCTATCTCTCTCAGATAAATAAATAAAATCTTTTAAAAATTTTAAAATGTATTACTAAGGAAGGAAAAAATAAATTAATAATTCAATCCAGAAGTTAGGAAAGAAACAAAAAACTTGAAAATTAAAAGAAAATAATAAAAGTGAAATAGGAAAAGGATAAATTAGGCAAGAAAATATATTCAAGAGCTGATCCTTCAAAAATCCAATAAAAACAAAAATTTTAAGTAGTTTAACTGAACAAATAAAAAAACAGACAAAATTTACAATATGAGACAGAAACATGAAAAAAGAAATTGAATTACAGAGAGATACATTGTTCTATACTGTGCAGATATATTTGAAATGTAGATGAAATTATTGTCCAGATGGTGTGAATTTTATCAAACCTTCAAAAAACATAATTCTGCAGAGAAAGACAAGTATCATATGATCTCACTGATATGAGGAATTTGAGAAACAAGACAGAGGCTCACAGGGGAATGGAGGGAAAAATGAAACAAGAGGAAACTAGAGAGGGAGACAAACCATCAGACTCTTAATCTCAGGAAACAAATTGAGGGTTGCTGGACTGGTGGGGGGTGGGAGGGATGGGATGGCTGGGTGATAGACATTGGGGAGGGTATGTACTATAGTGACTGCTGTGAATTGTGTAAGACTGATGAATCACAGACATGTACCTCTGAAACAAATAATACATTATATGTTAATAAAAAAATTTTTAAAAAAACACATAATTCTGAGGCTAAAGATTCCAGAGCATGAAAAAGGAGGCAAATTTTCAAACTCATTACAAAGAATAATACAGCTACAAAAAAAAGAAAAGCAGATGATAGATTGATAGATTGATAATATCTATTCATATGCATAGCCAGTCTATAATATATATACAATACTGCAGACCACTTTAATTTTTAAATACACTAAAAATTTCGAAATACAGTTAAAGAAATATACCATTTACAACAGCAGAAAAAGGGGATACTAAAATTATATTTCACAAGAATTTTGTAAGATTAAGATAAAAATTTGATATTATAAAGATGCTGATTCTTCCCTCAAATTAATCTATGAATCACTGTAATCCCACTTCTTTTCAGTGTCTCTAAATGATAATCAAGGTCATCTAGAAATTTGAAAAAACACGTTTTTAGTTAAGAAAATTCCATGAAGGAGGAGTCATGAAGGGTAACTAGCCTCATTAGATAGTTAACATGCTTTAAAGCACTGTCATTGAAATTATTTGGCACGAGCATAGAAAAATATAAGCAAATGAAAAGGACAGAGTAGACAGTATGAAAATAATGCTAAATATACACAGGAATATTATTTTTTTATCATTAATAGATAGATAAATTTTATTAGGTGCTCCTTTCCATTTTTATTCTTTTTTTTAATTTATTTTTATTCTTATGTTAATCCCCATACATTACATCATTAGTTTTAGATGTAGTGTTCCATGATTCATTGTTTGTGCATAACACCCAGTGCTCCGTGCAGAATGTGCCCTCCTCAATACCCACAACCAGGCTAACCCATCGTCCCACCCCCCTCCCCTCTAGAACCCTCAGTTTGTTTTTCAGAGTCCATCGTCTCTCATGGTTCATCTACCCCTGGGAATATTATTTTTAATAAACATGGAAATGATAAATTATTAGGGAAATGATAAATTATTCAATAAGTGAGCTCAGACAAGAAAGTGGCCATTTGCAAAGAGAATTAAAATAATTCTCTACTTCAGGGGCACCTGGGTGGCTCAGTCATTAAGTGCCTGCCTTAGGCTCAGGTCATGATCCCAGGGTCCTGGGATCGAGCCCCGCATTGGGCTCCCTGCTCTGCAGGAAGCCTGCTTCTCCCTCTCCCACTCCCCCTGCTTGTGTTCCCTCTCTCTGTGTGTCTCTGTCAAATAAATAAATAAAGTCTTTAAAAAATAATAATAATAATTCTCCAGCAACCCTCAGTTTGTTTCCTGAGATTAAGAATTCCTCATATCAGTGAGATCATATGATACATGTCTTTCTCTGATTGACTTACTTCGCTCAGCAAAATACCCTCCAGTTCCATCCATGTCATTGCAAGAGTGGTGGGGGGTGGGAGGGATGGGGTGGCTGGGTGATAGACACTGGGGAGGGTGTGTGCTATGGTGAGTGCTGTGAATTGTGTAAGACTGTTGAATCACAGACCTGTACCTCTGAAACAAATAATATATGTTTAAAAAACAAAAAGAAGATAGTAGGAAGGGAAAAATGAAGGGGGGAAATCGGAGGGGGAGATGACCATGAGAGACTATGGACTCTGAGAAACAAACTGAGGGTTCTAGAGGGGAGGGGGCTGGGGGGGATGGGTTAGCCTGGTGATGGGTATTAAAGAGGGCACGTACTGAATGGAACACTGGGTGTTATATGCAAACAATGAATCATGGAACACTACATCAAAAACTAATGATGTAATGTATGGTGATTAACATAATATAATAAAAAATTAATGATGTATGGTGATTAACATAATAAAATAAAATAAAAAATTAAAAAATAATAATAATAATTCTCTACTTCATTCCTTACTATCAAATATAGTTTAGATGGATCAAAGATTTAAATGTAAAAAGAGTTAAAATATAAAAGAACTCAAATAAAATGTGACTGAATATTTTTATAAACTCAGAGTGAGAAAAGCCTTTCTAAACTTCAAACCAGAAGTCCTAAAAGAAGAATTTGACCCATATTGGTATATAAATTTTTTAAATTCAGTGTGCAAAAAACAATCATTACAAAGTCAAAATGCAAAGAACTAGGAAAAGTATTTTAAAGACATATGAGAGAATGATGAATAATTTCCTTAATCTATAAACAAGGGTTAACAAATCAATAAGAAATAACTAAGCAATCTATTAGAAAATTAGTCCAAAGACATCAACTAGCATTTCAGAGAAAAAGAACTTAAATAGAAACAAACATAGAAAGATCCCCAAACTCACTCTTTACTAAAGATATACAAATATAGCAATGGAATACCATTGCTCACTATCCAATAGTTTGATAATACACAATTTCACTGAGGGGATTAATAAGCAGTTCATTTCTGCACTTTTGTTAGAGAACAGATGCCCATACATCCTCTGTAAAGACAATTTGGAAATATCCGGTAAAATGTAATATACACGTTTTCCATTTGGCCAAGAAATCCTACAAGTAGGAATTTTTCCTCCAGTTATACTCACATAAGTGTGCAAATACACATATAAAGAGATCAACTGTAGCATTGCTTGTTTTAGCATGCGTGCATATAACATGTGTGTGCACACACATGGCCGGAGTAACAACTTAAATGTTTATCAGTAGAGAACTATTTAAATAATTACAGTAAAAACACAAAATAGAACATACCCCTGTTAGAAAAGAAATGTCTAAATGCACTGATTTGGACAGAGGATGATCAAGATATTCTGGTGATTAAAAAATTGCAAGGTATAAATAACCAGTATGCATAAAATCACTCAATTTGTATAATCAAAGGGCTATAGGATATATGTTACATAATTCTTGCTTACACACAGAATGATCTTACAGGGGCGCCTGGGTGGCTCAGATAGTTAAGCCTCTGCCTTCAGCTCAGGTCATGATCCCAGGATCCTGGGATCGAGCCCCGCATCGGGGTCCCTGCTCCAGCCGTTGTCTGCTTCTCCCCCTCCTTCCCGCTTGAGCTCTCTCTCACTATCTCTGTCTCTCTCAAATAAATAAATACAAATTAAAATTTAAAAAAAAAAAGAATGATCTTACAGGAACATAAAAAGAGCTTATAAAAGGAAGTTAGTGGTTAACCTCTGGAGCATGGGAATAGGAGTCAGAGAAATACATATCTTTACTTTCCATTTTAAACTAATCATGCACTATTTGAATTTTTTATTAAATGCATGGTTTACTTTTTTATAATTAAAAAAACTAATTTAAATAACAAAAATTAACCCAGATTCTAAAAGGTATGATCTCAAAAATCAAATAATGTTTTATTGTCCTAATCACTGAGGTTAATTTCTTTTTCCTTCCAACTATTTTGAGATAAAAATAATTTATATTGTCAGAACAAACACAGGAAGACCATCAGGACAGTAATTAAAATGTTTTGTGACGTGAATGCTCAATTGGTACAAAAATATATTTCAAATATCACATTTGGCAATGAAAGAGTTTCCATGGGAAAAACAACAACAATAACAATCTGGATTCAAGTCTTAATTTCACCTTCAAAGTTATTCATCTGGAGGTGAGTCAAAACTTTAGTGATTTTATTCTCTTTATAATTATTTCCTACCTGCAGAATACCCCAGAGGTCCATGGGTCATATTCACGCTTCACAAAACACACTGAGTCCTTTGGGAGAATAAACCAATGTGTAACAACTCTGCAAGGGACCTATTAATGCTTTTTTCACCTTTTAAGGGATTCCTTGGAAGGTATTCCTTACCCCAATACAGTCCACCTTACCAATACAGCTACTTCCTGTTTCCCTTCTTTCCACAAACTCTAATAATGCTGTTTTTATGTAGCTAAACCCCTACTGACTCTAATCAGTCCAGCCTTTAGAGTTAGTAGCACATTACCAATAATATTTCTCAGACATTGCTTTTTTTAGTATGAAGCCACTTCTTCCATCTCTGGCAAGTAATGCTAAATTATGGCCCAGGGATGTTTCTAATAATGCCCCGTTCTTCTTTCCCAATCATCTATAACACTTGCAATGCAATAGCAATTTTCAAACAATAAAAAGTAAATACGCGGAATTCAACTCTTTTTTGGCTTACAGAGAACTTCAGTTGAATGGGAGTTATTGCAAAATGTGTTCCCTCCAGGAAACAGCTTCAGTTTATAGCTAACATCCTCCTATAATCAGGCACTGCTTTAACACCAAAAATATTCAAGAACTCCAACTATGAAACAGAGCAGTCTCTTCATAACTTTTAGGTAAATGTTTCATCAGAAACTTATAGTTTTAAATTGTTGATAAGAGCCAATAAATCCCAACACATGGGTCGTTCTATCATTCTGATAGAGAAATTTGTTTCCAAAGTGAAAAGTTGCCCCCAACCTGATTTTCATATTTCTTTGATGAGTTGTTCTAAAACCCCACTGATTCCAAAGAGATGTCTCTTTATGGAACAGATGTGTATCAGTGGGAATTAGGCAGATACTCTAAGGCCTATTATCAGGAATAAATTTTTTTCCAGGAAACATCACAGCATGAATACTTCTATTCCAGGCAAGTTTTTTTCCCACAAATGAATCTTTGTAACTGCCTTCAGGGGAGAAGATCGTTTCAATTGGTGAAACATGGATAAAGGGATTGTCTAGAACAAAGGGAAAATATGACAACATCCTCACCACAGCAGGCAATTTAGAAAAATTTAATGGAAATATCAGAAACAGATACAAGAGGAAATTTCCAAGTGAGCCTTGTGGGATTCCTGTAATGTGCACAAGACTGAGGAAGGCATCTAAATCCCTTCCCTTGTGAGTTTACGACCCATGATGAAGGAGGTATTTTAGGAATATCTGTTTTGCTTAAATCACAAGCCACATTAAATGGAAATGGGAAAGGAGCCTGACTGGCCATGGCAGTGACTTGGGCACCAGTGACTGGTATGAGCTTGGATCAGATCGAGGCAGTGGCAAGTTAGAGGAGAAGTGGACGTAGGGGGTGAACCAAACTAAAAAAGAGAGATGAAGCCTGGGAACAGTGTCTCCCACCTATGGAATGCTTCACACTTCACAAGAGCTTTCCCTCTTATTTCCTCAAAACAACCCTACGTGGAATTAAAGCATAAAGTGAATTATTGCCCATTATGCCAAGGAAGAATCCAAGAGTCAGAAAGGCTAATTGTCATGGCACTATTGAACCTATTCTTGGGCAGAGGTTGGGTGAAATGTAAACACAGCTCTTGCCACTCTTACAACCAAATCTTGTACTACACAGACACACTGCCATTAAACTGCTGGGAGCATAGCAGTTACTTAAATATTTGAATGGAAATTGAATAAATGAATGAATGTTCACTTTTTTTAACTGCATTTTTTTACATTCCACCTCATTTACACATCTTTCTGCCCCAATTCTCCATGAAACTTTTGAAAGTGATGGACCACATCCTGGCTATCTTTGTATCCCCAGCAGAAACCCACAGGTCTAAGCAGACCTACAGTCTTTTCTGCTCTTGCTTACGTAGTAATCAGTCAAAATTGAGTGGGGTACTCCATTCATAGCCCATGAACATTAATTAACCCATGCACATCCCCTTTTACTGTTATCTCTTTTATCCTGGCTTTTTGCACCCATTCAGCTACCATCCCTTATCACATTTGTCTCTTTATTTATACATACAAGTAGCCCTACACTTTCTATATTATTTTTATGGGTATATTTTTATTCTAATAAGTGTGGAATTGTGTTTTAGATCTCATTCTGTTTTACATCTTTACTTAGCATGTTTAGAATATAGTCACTGATTTTGACTAAAGTATGTATTTTTATCATATATATTTACATTTATTTATTTATATCCATATTTGATAGTTCGTTTTTCTTTGCTATCGCAAACAATACTGTGATAAACATCCTTATACACATCTATTTGTGTCCATGTGCAAGAGTTTATTTTATTTGAATTACTTGCAAATAATTAAATAAAAACAGCAAATTTCACATAGAAATCTGTATTTTCACCTTATTTTGAAAAATTGAAAAATTTGGCAGCCTTTGTTCCCTTAGGAAATATTGGCTGGAGCTGGATATGAGCCACGTGTTGGGTAGGCACTTTCCAAATTGCCAACCATTCCATGTTGTCTCCACTATACCCCTTCACTTCTCCCTGTTATTTGCTGAATTAGTTTCCTATTGCTGCTATAACAAATTACCACAAACTTAGTGGCTTAAAACAACATAAATTTATTATCTCACAGTCCTGAAAGTCAGACGTTTGAAATGAGTCTCACTGGGTTAAAAGCAAGGTGTCAGTATGGCTGTGTTCCTTTCTGAAGGTTATAAAGGAAATCTATTTCCTGGACTCTTCTAGAAAGCTTCTAGAGCCTTCTTGCATTCTTTGGTTAGAGGCTCCCTTGCATCTCCAAAGCCAGCAATGGTTTTCTCACGCTGTTATCTCTTTGACACTGACTTTTGCCTCCTTCCTCCACCTTTTAAGGAGACCCGCCCAGGATAATCTCCCTATTTTAATCTCAGCTGAATAGCAACCTTAATTCCATCTTCAACCATACTTCCTTGCCATGTAACATAACATAGTCACCAGTTCCCAGGATTAGGACATAAGTATCTTTGGAAGGGGTTGGGGAGGGATAGGGAATGAGCATATTCTGCCTACTGCACTAGACTAACCCATTCAGGACAAATGAATTGTTAATTTCTGTCCTACAGCATCTAAGTATTAGCTCACAATCATAAACACTTAATAATTGCCTCTGAAATGAATTTAATAACAACTCAGACTGTTATTTTAGACTCTGCCATCATAAGATTATTCAATATTGAGGAATAAGTTTGTTCTTTAAAATACTGATCACTCACTTAGCAGTAGCCACAAGGCTGGTATGAATCTCTGTCTATATGGTATGTAGAATCAATATAACTCTTTTCCAATAAGATATTATCTTAACAGTGGATCAACATGTTAAATATTGAAGTAATATTGTTAAGATATCTGCAATAAGCTGGCTAACAGTTTGTGTTGTGGTTATTTCCATTTTCTTTTTAACCAAATTGAACTGCTCATTTAGTGATTACCTCAATCACTCACAACTGTAGAGAACATGTCAATGAATCTTTACATACTCAGCTGTAACAGAAACATTACCTTAACCTTTCCATATGTCCATGGGAAAAATGGCCAGAAAAAATGCTGAGGTCCCTTCAAGTTCTAACATTCCATGATTCTACAGAACTTTGGAGGAGGATGGGTATGAGGTGAGCACTAATTTGCTATTCTTGCTTGAGGGCTTCCTACTCTTGCCTGCCTAAATTGTCTTATCAGATCACAGACATTATTATTCCACACTTTAACTGATTGAGAAACAAGATGATCTGATTAAGACCATGTGCTACTCTTCCTGTCAGTGTTGCCTCCCTTTGTAAGCACAGAACAGGAAACTAGACTCAGAAGAGGCCAACCCATGATGTCACTCAGACATATGACCAACCTAGCCTCACCTCTAACCCCAGCCTACCTAAATCATTTCAACTCTCAACATCCCCAGCCCATATCTCTTTCAACAACCTCCTGGTGATATGGGATCAATCCAAACACCCATCTTCTTGGCTCCACTCCCTGGCTGCTGAAACCCTCCAGGAGAAATCACTGAATCCTACAGATTCTTATAGAGAGAGAGAGAGAGACTAAGACCATCAAGCCACTGCATCTGAATAGAAAATGGCCCATATAACAAAGAGGCATTGACAAAGATTCTCTCCTTGACCAAACTCTACTGAAGCTAGTCTGAGCTCTTTTTCAACTTGGCCCTAATTTTTGGTCTTGTATGTTTATCTGTGCAAGAATCCCACCAAGTCAATTTATCCAGGATGCCCCATCAGCAGTATGTGATCACCCTCAATATCTGATCAGATTCCTCATCCTACACCAACCCCCAAGTGATGTCTGATCACCGTGGCCTGCCTTCAGCAAGAATCCTGTTAGGTCAGTTTAGCAAGAATCTCCCCTTACTCCTGATGTTTCCTCTTAGTAATTTTCTATCCATTGACCCCCACCATGCTCCTTGGCTCAAATTTTCTACTTGCTTATTCCATATTCAGAGTTGAACCCAATCACTCTTCCCAACTACAAAACCCCACTGTGGTGGTCCCTAAGCTTATCAACACAGTCTCGCCTTGAAAAAAGTCTTCTCTATCCTCCTGAATAAGTATCATCAATAATTTTTTCTTTAACAACATCAACAGGAAAAGGCCAGATGTCTGCCTACAATGAACCTGCACAAGTAAAAATTGAGCATAATGAATTCACCACAGTCTAGGAAATGGTCTTTAACTTGCAGGGACAAGGCAAGATACATGATTTTGTTAGCATACTAACGTAGGTCTGACTCTGAGAGGTGAGGTCTCATTAATCAAGTTCTCACAGACTGATATTATACACCACAATGACAGTTTAGTCACTTAGGAGAGGCCCAACAATCAGGCAGAAACACTCACATCATTATGCCAACACATTCCCTTCCTGTGAACAAGTGACATGAAGAACCAAATTCTCATCAGAAGGCCACTTTATTAATGTTCAGTTTAAAAACATAGTTATCAAGCAGAGCAGAGAATCTGATCCATCAGTCTGATTGATGAATATCCTTGAATAGATAAAAGTTAAATGATCAATATTGACTCTTGTGAATATTGACCAGAACAAAAAAATATAGAGAACCTTAAAAAGTATCCTCTGGCAAAGGTAATGTTTCACCTAAAGGACCGTGCAATGCACAATTCCAGAAGGATTATCATTCACATATTAGTATACAATCCACATGGTTATTCATTATAATCCTGGTAGCATAGTGAATACACTATTTACCTTGCTTTTTATATTTACAATATATATTGGAGTCTGCCCTGTATCAATGCTAAAGAATAATTTCATTATTTGCTAGGGTTGCACAGCATTCCTTGCTTTATGTAGTTTAGACTGCTTAAGAGCTTCTAATTCAGAGTGCCAGGAGACTCTTAATCTAATCTCCCCTTGTCTTCTCTGGGATCTAAGCCCATTAGTTAATCCTTCTCTCTCCTATATTTTGTTTCTGCACTCTACTGACACCTTCCCCATAACTTACACAGATGTTCAAGTCTTTCCCTTAATATTTCAAGCCTTTCTCTCACTAAAATATATCTCCCCTTCCTTTCATAATCAAGAACCAGAGGGGCACCTGGGTGGCACAGTTGGTCAAGCATCCAACTCTTGATTTTGGCTTGGGTTGTAATCTCAAGGTTGTGAGATCAAGTCCTACCTGGGTCTCGCCCTGGGTGTGGAGCCTATTTAAGATTCCTCTCTCCCTCTCCCTCTGCCTCTCTCAATCTCTCTCTCTCCCACTGTCAAAAAAAAAAAAAAAGAAAGGAAAGAAAGAAAGAAAGTAAGAAAGAAAGAAAGAAAGAAAGAAAGAAAGAAAGAAAGAAAGAAAGAAAGAAAGAAAAAGAAAAAGAAAAAGAAAAAGAAAAAGAAAAAAAGAACCTAGAAATAACAGTCTTCACCCAAAGACTCCCTTTCTCCACCCATTCACCATTCAACCCATTGCAGTCAGGGCCCTGCATTCCACTGCTTGCTAGGTACTTGCATCTGGATTCTCATAGTACCTTAAACTCAACACATCCAAACTTTTAATTTTTTTCTCTTGTGCTACCAACTCTGTTTTCTCTTCTTCTCCTTTCTCTTTCAGAGACCAGCATTATCCTCAACCATAGCAAATATATCATTTTTTTAGGCTTGACACTTACCTTTTCAACCTCTAGGAATCTGCTGCAATGTCAAATAGCTTTGCTGGACAGGACCAAAGATGAAGCTACATCACAAAGATGAAGTTTTCTCTCATGTAACTGCCAACATGTGGCCCATGAGAAAGTTTCACACATCCTTTCACACATCCAGCCCGGACAAATTTTGGAAACTCAAATTGTCCCATTTGGCACTTTCTCCTTTGTGCCCTCATCACAGCATTTAGCAAGACAGTCACTCACCTCCTAGGTCTCTCAGGTGTCAGTCAAAAACTGGTCCAACACATCATTCAAACCAATAGGGGCATTGCTAAATTACCTGAGGTGAGGTGAGGTGCAGGCATACCCCATTCATTTCTCTGGAGGGCAAGTGGGGAGACTCACAGCCAGGAAAACTTGCACCCAAAATTCCCTCTAATATTCAAATCATGACCCTTTATACTCTTGATATTGTAAAATAATTAAGACAGATGTAACTGGCTTAATAATCTCCTTAAAATTTGGCAACTTATCTGATAGCTCCTATAGAATATATTATTTCTTGTGCCTTGTTATCTCAGTTAAAATTTCCATTCTATCATCCCATTATATTATCATACCTTTGACTAAAAATTCTACTCCAGTGAATCAACCCTAGAAAAATAACCCAAAATACCAAAAAGCCATACTTAAAAAGATTTGTATTACACCTTTACTAAAATAGTGAAAAACTGAATACTATTCAAATATTCAACAATATTATAATAGCTAGGTAAATTATAGAACCCCCACTCAACAGAAACCACATATCCATTAACAATTTGAGTTAACATAGGAACATTCTTATAATGTTAAGCTAAAAAAAGTCCACAATTGAATATGCAAATGGACAATGTACAGAAAAGTTCTGTAGAGAAAAAGTGAAAAATAAAAGTAGAATGCTAATAGTTTTCTTCAGATGATGAGATTTTCAGTAATTTATTTTTCCTTGTCAGCTCAAATTTTCATAATCAGAAAAATCAAGCAACGTTTTAAATGTGTACTCATAAAATCCCACTCTACAATAAATAGTTTCATCTCTATGGTAGGCTTGAGACTACTTTGTGTGAGCCAAAGCACCATACTAGAGTAGACCAAAACTTTTAAACTCAGTCATCTTTCTTCTTTCTCCAAGTAACAAAATAAACTGGCCACTAAGTGTTTTAATAAACCTAACATCTGGTAATGAGACACTGAGCTTTCATCTCACTATCCAGGAAGGATGTTTGAGGGATAATTGAAAAATATCAAAGTCTGAAAAATTAACTCTCCAGTATTTTTTTAATCATACAAGGTAGCTCTCTAAAGGCTGGAAGAACACTAAAATTTTTATTTTTTACTCAACCCATCCAGTGAAGAAGCATGTCTCTGAAGAATAATATCTTGAAGCTCTGGCAATTAACCTAACCATGTTTTCCACTTTGCAAAATTAGTTTACCTGCCAACTCAATCTGCCAGTATTCTCCCAACTTTTTAAATGTGAATTGTGGCAATTCTGCAAACCAGTCTATTGGGCAGTCTGTCAAGAAATAACTGCTACTGTCAATTACATTTTGTCTTTCCTAATGGAGTTATTGGGGAATATTTCAGGTTTTTAACATTTTAAATTGACATGTTTATTGATTCTTCCTCTCTTTATGTGCATTATAGAAAGTGTTGGCATCCCATGTCAAAATGCTAAACTTTACAGCTTGAAACTCACCACTGCAATAGGTAACTTCCTTAGGTTATTAGCAAATGTCACTAATGCAATTGAATAGCAAGTATCAAAATGAAATGTCTGTCTTTAGACCTTCTTGATAATCTAAAATAGTAATTATATGCATTAGTGATACTTTCTGACAACGAAGCTCTTAATTTTTTAAATCCAAAGTGGCCTGTTCTACAATTTCTTAGCAAAAATGGAAAGAAGCTGCAATTAGATTATCGAGACCATGTTATCATCATCCATCTTCTTTCAATCCAAAACAGTGGGTGATATAAGAGGGAAAGTTCTAAAGTTCTTTAATTGGAACTAATGCTTATCGACCTCCAGCAACTTTGGCAAAGCTCAAAATAGCAGATAACAGGATGATTAATGCTTTAATCCCCTAACAAAAGGGTGTTGAGCCTGTTACTATTGCTCATTCCCTTCTCAGAATTTATTTAATTTTGTTTTCCTTGATTCAGAACAGTTGCTTTTAAATGGAAGAATCATGTCTAGCCCAACAATGTGCTTGCTATTTGCAGCAAGAGGAAATAGAGTTCAGGAATAAGACTGAAAAGACAGGGATTCTGTTAGAACCTGAAATGTGTTTTCTTCATTTTCACAGTGTTATGATATTTATTTTTTTTTAAAGATTTTATTTATTTATTTGAGAGAGAGAGAGAATGGGAGACAGAGAGCATGAGAGGGAAGAGGGTCAGAGGGAGAAGCAGACTCCCCGCCAAGCAGGGAGCCTGATGCGGGACTCGATCCCGGGACTCCAGGATCATGACCTGAGCCGAAGGCAGTCGCTTAACCAACTGAGCCACCCAGGCGCCCCAGTGTTATGATATTTGATATGTATTAAATGCTCCTGTTATCTAGTAAAATACACTGAGAATATATGAATCCTTACCTTTGAGGACTTTAGTTGGGCAGTACTTATCAGCATCCAAGTGTATTTACTACATGCCTATAATGTGTAAGTAGAGAAATATAAGATGTCCTTCCTTCACAAAGCTTTTAACTCCACATTGACATATAGGACTACTTAATATACACCTATGAGAGATTAGGAAAAATGTGACTCAAATAGTACTGGGGTGTGGGGTAGATTATTCATATGATAAGAATTAAAAGAAGGTTCTTTTTTTTTTTAAGATTTATTTATTTATTTGACATAGAGAGAGACACAAGCGAGAGAGGGAACATAGCAGGGGGAGTGGGAGAGGGAGAAGCAGGCTTCCCGCTGAGCAGGGAGCCTGATGTAGGGCTCGATCCCAGGACCCTGGGATCATGACCTGAGCCGAAGGCAGACACTTAACAACTGAGGCACCCAGGCGCCCCTAAAGAAAGTTCTTGAATGTTCTCAAAAATGCTGCCCAGAAAATGTTGAATAGGATACTCTTGAAAGACAGCTTGAGTCTGGATGAGTGGAAAGTTTGGATGCTAATTCCTTCTAAGATCCACATCCTATCTCTCTTTTGGCTTTGCTTGGTTTGTACTTGTATGATTGTAAATTTTTTAAATAAAGGAAACCTCAACAAGGAGAGCAAATACTGGAGAAAACCTTGTGGAATTTAGTCTTCTTTTTTTTTTTTTTAACTTTTATTTATTTATTTGAGAGAGAGAGAGTACGCATGAGCAGGCTGGATCCTAGGACCCTGAGATCATCACCTGAGCTGAAGGCAGATGCTTAATAGACTGAGCCACCCAGGTGCCCGTGGAACTCATGGTCTTAACCCTATTTCTCCTCTTACATGTTGTAGAATTTGAGAAATTGGCTTGGATAAAAAATAAAAGTTTTTTATGCAACTAATGAATCATTGAATATTGTATCAAAAACTAATATACTATATATTGGGAATTTGAATTTAAACTAAAAAATAAAAAATAAAAATGCTTCTATCTTCATGAAAAAATTAAAAACAAATAAAAGTTTTGGTAGATGGTCAGTTGGTCAAGGGAGATGCTAAAGAAGAATATCTGTGACCATTTGATGGGGACAAGTGCCATATCTTTCCTGTTAAGGTTTAAATCTTTACAAACAGCTTCATAAGTCTCTATACCTTGGTCTCCAACACCATTATTAAGGCAAGCAACAGCTTGCCCTAGCGTTCCAGTCAGCAGCACGGCCTTATTTTTACGAGACACACAACAGCAAGCTAGCAGAGATTGACTAGTATAGGTTACAAAGATTTTTCAATAAGTTCTCAGCAGTTACAGTCTACAGAGCAGTTGAAAATTCTGAACAAACTACACCATTAAAAACTTAAATATATATCGCCTTCTTGTACCATCACATGAAATAATTTGAGTATGGTTTGGGTTTTTCTTTGTTTTGAAATGTAAAATGTTGTCCTCGTGATTTTTGTTCCCCTGACTTAATCCAACATTTTACATGAAAATAAGTTAATTTCTGCCTTGGAAAAATAGTCCTTCTGGTTTATTTTCAATCCATTTGGTCCCATGCATTTATGGGGCTTCCTTTCCCAGCTTCTGTCTCTGCTCCCCAAACTGAAACATGGAATAATCAAGTCACTTGATTCTCTCAGAATGTCTTTAAAAAGTTCCCACCTATAAATACATAGATGACAGATGATAGAGGATATATATATATAATTATATACTACATGTATAGCTCTATTCATGCTTGTCTTTGCTCCTCAGAAACTGCTTATGTCATATTCCTTCCTTTCTTTTTTGCTAAGAAGTGAAGCAAAATAAGTATGAAGCTCAGAAAAAGTTTTCCAAACTAGGATTCCTCAAGGTTTAATTTTTTCATTTTGCTAAAATGAGTATTTTACCATTTCTCCCTAAAATCCAAGATTCTTCTCTAATTTCCATTATAGTGGGTTATAGGTCTCATATATTTTCTGATTCTCTCCATTTTCAAATAATGCTCTGAGCTTCTCCCTAGACTGACCTGGAATTACCTATATGGGAATATCAAAGTCATCTTCTGGAGTACCAAGGGAGCAAGGGAGGATAGTGCCAACATTCACTGAGTAACAAAGGTTACTTCCGCTTCATTATAAATCAAATAAAAACTAAAAAGGAATATCAAAATATTGTCATTGCAATTAGACCCTTGATCATCTCTCATGACAGTGAATAGTTTAAAAGTATTTTAACCCATTGTTCCTCTTCAGCTCTTCACAACAACTTTGTGGTAAAAATGAGGCTCATGGTAGAAAATCCCCCCAAGTTGCAAGTTTCCCCTTCAGCCAGACATGGAGTGGTCAGGATCTTCATTCCCCTGCTGCCACCACCATACCCTGCTACCTGATGCCAGAGCCAAAGCCACAGATGGCCACAGAAGAGTTGCCCAAGGAGTGCATGGACAGCCTATGGTGCCACCAGTGGCCAGCTGGACTCAGAGCCCCAATCTCAAGGCCAAGTTAAGCAAAATTGTGCAAGCATATGGTGATGTGACATTACTGCTTCTCTCTCTCTAGACCTGAGATGGGTATGGGTATGGGGTGCCTATCTGAGATGCCAAATCATGGCACAAATAGTGCAATAAAATTATCTTTTAATTTGCTTTTTCATTTCTCATTGGTAAAGCAATGTTGTGAGGAGGTATTTGGGATTTGTGGAGGTAAGTACACCAGAATTAGGAGTATATACCTGTATACATACTCATGAGAGGTCCCAGTGTAGAGCAGGCTGAGAGAAGTTCAGTGACCTGCCCAAGGTCACACAAGGATCAGAAAACAATGATAAATAACAAGAATACAATAATAATTAATAAAAACCTCTCCTCTCCTAGGCTTCATTTCTTAACATTTAAAAGTGTTCTTCGGGCGCCTGGGTGGCTCAGTCGTTAAGCGTCTGCCTTCAGCTCAGGTCATGATCCCAGGGTCCTGGGATCGAGTTCCACATCGGGTTCCCTCCTCAGCGGGAAGCCTGCTCTCCCTCTCCTACTCCCGCTGCTTGTGTTCCTGCTCTCTCTGTCTCTGTCAAATAAATAAATAAAATCTTTAAAAAAAAAAAAGTGTTCTTCAGTTGACATTTCATCAGGAACACAGTAACATGAAATAATTTCTGTCATTAATAATATGCACAGCCCTTTGAAAGTGTAAGATATTCGTTTCCATTTAACCACTTTTTACTAAGAACATCTTTGAAAAGAGAACTGGTAACTCTATCCTCATTCTTTAGATGAGGCAACTAACACAATTAGGCTTCCAAATTGAAGAATAAGAAAGGACTAGCAAGAAGATCAATCTGAAGGAAAAAATAAAATTAATATAAAATAAAGAGAGATCTACATGGATTTGAGTGCATTTCAAGATTTTTCCTGATTTTAAATGTTCCCCCGCTTTGCGAAGGTGTTATTACTCAAATCTAAGTCAAGGCCTTGACAATTTCTAAGGGGGAGAAGAGGTACTGTATAAATCACAGAGCAGTGTTCACCAACACAAAATCCTCTTTAGTTATACAGAAGGTGAAACACTCGCCTTTCTTTATTTTTTCATATGAATAAAAATTAAATCCTACTGAATTATTCTCTTCCTCCATTATGTTTGGTGTCACTTCAATGATGGGAAGCACACTAATTCTTTTTCTCCTAATTTGATCCTGGATTGGTGAACAGTCTGCTTTTGAAAGAAGAAAGTTCAAAATACAAATAATATATTCTCGTTAATTATAGCTTCTAAGCTGGTAACACCTAATATGAAAACATTTCTTTCGTATTCATTCAAATAGTGCTTTTTACATAATGGGCACCAGAATATTATCAAGTTTTTTTTATTATGTGAATATTCTGGTTGAAAAGCAGGAGAATGTTAATGGTGGTTAAGTGAAACAATTAACCTACTGAAAAATTTTCCACTAGAAGAGGTAAAATAACCTCCACTCAGTCAGTTAAATGAGAGTATATAAAACACAGTAAACACGCAGAGGAGGGAAAAAACCCCTACTCTGTCAGGAATGGATGCAATGACCTTAATAGTTCTCTTTTCCTTTTAGGAGGTTTCAAGATTCCCTCTCCTTTCCTTGTACCTTGAAAAAAAAATGACCTTTTTGTTGTCAGTCGTCTGTAATGTAATTGCTAGTCATTAAAAGTCATTTGGCTCAAAAGTAAGACAAGGCAATCAGCCTTGTGGTTTTGTGCAGTTTAGTAAGGAACAGGACTTACAAGCCCATGCCAGGACAGGAGGCCGAGGTGTTCCAGAAATCATTTACGAGTGGAACCTGGTATAATCTCAGCCCTTTTCTAAGTGTCATTATAAAAAGTCAGCAGCACAAATGCCCCTGAAGTGCTCAGGAGAAAAGAATAAGCAGCTGTCTCTGCTGTAATCCCTATTACAAACCAATTTACACCCCTGCAAAAGGGACACTCCTAAACCAGCACTTTGGACAAGTTAATCCTGTTCCTAAGTCACCTGTGGCTCCCTGTTGCCTGCATAATGGAATGCAAGGCTTGGATATAAATACCCACCATGACTTAATCCTACTCTTGTAAATATTTCTCTTACACGTATCCTCTTTTGTACAGTCACCTGTCCTTGAACTTTTCCACGTTGGCTCAATGTGTTCCATTTGCCTGAGATGGCTCCATCCTGTCCACTACATTTTCTTCATGACCCAGCTCAAGTTGTAACCCTGCAAAGTCTCCCCAGTTGCTCATTTTGTAGTCACCTCACTTCTAAATATTTGTCCTTGCCATTCAATTGCCCAATCAGTAATATGCTGCCCTGTTATACACCGAGATTATCACTTTAGCATAACTTTATTGGAGGCAAGGACTAGGTCTCAGGCAATACTTCTCCTGCATTCACCATAGAGCCCAGGACATGGGAATAATAAAACTACATTTGTAGAGTACTTGGAAGTATACAAAGCCGCAGCTGTCAATGGAGCCAGACTCATAGCAACATCATCACTCGACTGGGCCCCACTGTCCCAGCCTGACCCTCACTGGCTTCCAACTCCCCTATTCTCACCTTTAATTCTTTATCTGCATTTTATAGATGAGGACACTGAGACTCAAAAACGCTGATTACCCTATATTTATGAATATGTGAGAACCTGAAGGCTAGCTCTGGTCTTCTAACTCCAAATCCAGTGACCTTTCTACTCTACAATGCTACCTCCATAATAAACATTCAAAACATTTTTGTGGATTCAGGTCTTAGCTATCAACACTATCACCAGCTCCAATAATTTGGTGGAGGAGCAAAGATTTGTGTGTGTGTATGTGTGTGTTGTGTCAATTACTGAGTACAGTAGATTAAAAAATATAGTAGCAAAGATATCAAATAAACAAAACAAATGAACGAATAATAGTTAGGATACTTAGGAGCTTCCAACGTCTAAGCCTGCCACTAACTAGTTCTATATTTTGGATCAAGTCATTTTTCTGAGCCTGAGTCTATTTATCTGTAAAATGTGGGCTTGAACAAGATAATTTTAAAGTATCTTCCAACCCTAACACTCTGTGATTCCATATTCAGCTCTGGAAGGAAGTTATGCCAGAACCTCGCCCTGCCCCTCTCTGAGCCAGCAGCAAGTAACTCAGTAGCTCTTCATCCAGGCACCACACTCATATTCTTCATGCTGCCATATAGGAAGTCCATGTCAAAGCCTACCTTGGTGCCCAATTCACATACAAGTGTCCCTTTGAGCTCTTCTCCAAATCCCTACCTGGTTCTCCAACCCAGAATAAAGATGGTATGACCCCAAGCCCCTTGTCCTTGGTCCCTCAGTCAAAACAAGAGAGTTTATAGGCCTGTGAAAAATAACACCATACTTCAGACCATAATACCTAACCAAGGAAGATATGTATAATTATTATTCACAAGGCCAACAGACAGCAACTGAAATTGAAGCTGAGGCACCAAAAATCACATTACTTCCTTTAGAATTCATGTAAAGAGAGATCATTTCATGTCTGGGATGCTTTTTAAACTCCTGTTTAAAGCAGGAGTATGGACTTAGTAGACTATTACTATCCGCCATAAATTCTGATTCCAGAGTTTATATGTGAAAACAATATGAAACTCTGAGCTTGGAAAGTAATTCTAGTAAGAATTAACTGTGTGACAGTTAATATGAGACAATTCACTTAATCTTTTTGCACTCAATAATCCCATCTGTGAAATGAGGACAGTGGCTAGGCAAGAGGATTTTAAAGTCATTTACATGTATAAAAATCTATCACCTAACTATTAGTGATGAATTTAAAATAGCCATTTCAAACAAAAAAAAATTTTTAATCCAAGCTGAGTTTTGACTTATCTTTATAGCTATAGGATAGGGGTGTTAAACAGTATATTCAATAAGCTTGATATACAATTTTAATAGCTTCACTGCAAAGTATGAGTGTTATTTATCCATGCCCAGCTATTTACCTGAATCTTTACTGTGATTTTAGACAACTGTGATCTCTGTCTGAAATAAGACAGCAGCCCAAAAAACCCTCAAGAAGCCTTCTTTCCAAGCACTGCTGTGAGGATTATTGAAGCAAAGTCCCCTGCTATGAACTTCAATTCTAAGCTATGGCCACAGGAAGGGCTGGAGGAAGCCCAGCAGAAGTCCAAATAATAAATTCTCTTTTTATCTGTTTCACTGAACATTGGATAAAGGTAATGAACTTCAACTTACTCTTCCTCATTTCTCCAGCTGTAAAATAGAGGTAAACTTACAGTCAGGAACTCTTTTCTCATAGGCATGAGCAGAGTAGCTCCATCTCCATCTCTTCCATCATTCCCAAATTGGCTGCAGGAGCTTTCTAGTGCTGTATACAAATTAAAATAAGCTCGGGTGCCTGGGTGGCTCAGTTGGTTAAGCGACTGCCTTCAGCTCAGGTCATGATCCTGGAGTCCCTGGATCGAGTCCCGCATCGGGCTCCCTGCTCGGCAGGGAGTCTGCTTCTCCCTCTGACCCTCCCCCCTCTCATGTACTCACTCTCTCTCATTCTCTCTCTCTCAAATAAATAAAATATTAAAAAAAAAAAACAAATTAAAACAAGCTCAGGAGCTTGAAACAACATACATATATTTTTTCATGGTTTCTGTACCTTGGGAGTCTGGGCACAGCTTAACTGTGCTTAGGGTTTTACAAGGCTGAAATCAAGGTGCTGGCTGGGCTGCATCCTCATCTGGAAGGTCAATCGGGGAAGAATCCACTTCCAAATTCATTCAAGTTGTTGGCATGAGTCATTTCCTTTGGGCTGTATTACTGAGGGCCCTGGTTTTTTGCTAGCTATTGGCTGGAGGTCACCCTCAGGTCCTGGAGGCTGCCTGAAGTACAGGCTTTTTTGATATGGCCTCCAACTTCATCAAGCCCACAAGGAGAGTCTCCAGCTCTAATCTACTAAGACTGAAGTCATATAATGTAACATAATCACAGGAACACCATGCTGTCACCTTTGCCATATAAATAACCTAATCCTGAGAGTGACATCCAATCATTTTTGCCATATCTTATTGTTTAGAAGCAAGTCACAGGTCCTGCTGACAATCAAGGAGAGAGTATTACACAAATATGTGAACACCGGGAGGTAAGATTCATTGGGGGTCATGTTAGGGTTGGTTGCGACACTGACCTCTGACAGAAAAATCAACCATCAGGCTCCATAACCAAAGCCCTCCACTCTTACCAGGGCATTTCTCCCTCACCAGCCCCCAACACCTCCCTAATCACCATTGCTTTCCCAGTTGTTCTGACAGCCCTGAGGCTTGAAGCCAGGCCACACTCACCATAGACCCTGTCCATTCATTTTGCAAATTAATTTATCTCCTAATATGAGCCAGACTCTATACTAGTGCAATGGGCAGAATAATGCCACACACACACACACACACACACACACGCACACACACACGCACACATACATACACATCCAGATCCTAACTTCCAGAACCTATGAATATGTTTTATTAAATGGCAAATGAGAATTTAAGTAGCAGATGGAATTAAGGCTATGAATCAGCTGACCTGGAGATGTAAGAAAATCACAAGTGTCCTTATAATGGAAGAGGGAAGTAGAAGAGAGGGTCAGACTGATGCAATGTAAGAAAGACCACCCCAGCCATCACTGATTTTGAAGATGGAAAAATACCATGAGCCAAAGAATGTGGGAAGCCTCTAGAAGCTGGAAAAGATTTGAATGCGGATTCTTCCCTAGGGTTTCCAAAAAGGAACTCAGCCCTGCCAACATTTGGATTTTAGTCTAGTTAGCCACATTTCAGACTTCTGACCTCCAGAACTATAAGATAATATATTTGTGTTGTTTTAACCCATTAAATTTGTGGTAATGGGAAATGAATATTACTAGGGTCTGGGGACACAAAGATAAAAGAGACATGGTCCTTGCCCTCAAGAAGCTCATAGGCACACGGGATAGGAGGCACACAAATAATCCCAGGGCAGAGAATAGAGCTCCAATTTGGTGCCTCAGCACCAGGGACAATTTTTCAGCAGTGCCTACAACCCTCTTCCTCTCAAGGCCATTGTCTGGCCTGCTTGTGGCTCTGGGGCAAGAGCTTTCCCTCCTATAATACAGAGGTGGCAGTTTCTGCCTTACATATTAAAAGGGAAAATGAGACAAACACAGACCACCCATGGTGATTCCCACAGGTCCCCATCTGTGGCCATAGTCCCCACCTGTGTCTATCATAAGCCCTAAGGAGTCCAGACCCCACGAACGATCCCTGGGAGCCTGCCTATGGGTTCAGAGGAGCCAGCTCATGTGCACTTTGCTTTTCACCACACCTCCTGCCCTCTAGGTGAGTGTGAATAACGAGCCAGCCCAGCCCCTTAGTCCCTCTTTCTGTAGCCTGGTGTCAGCCTCACTGCACCCGGGATGCTGAGACACAGGAACTACAAGTGAGACACTTTGCGTCCCTGTTCTTGTGGCATCATCAGGGCTCCAGAGTCCCCCATGTTGCCCCTACCCAGAAATATCCCTGCCCTGCCCAAGCTACGGAGTTCCTGCCCCTTCCCCAATTCCCAAAAGATCTAGCCCAAGAGCTCACAAGATCTGGCCTCAGGGAGGTGGCTGCTTTATTTGAGGGCAAGACAAACACAGATCACCTATGGGGTTTCCCACAGGTGTCTACCTGTGGCCACAGTGAGCCCCGAAGTGTTCTTGGGCTGGAGCGATCCCTGAGAGCCTGCTTGCAGGCTGGAAGGAGCTGGCTCATGGGAACTCTGTCTCTCAGCACACCTCCCGCTTTCATGTTTCTAGCACCTCTAGGTTTGTGTGAATCATGGGCAAAGCCGGCCCATTGGTCTTTCTTTCTGTACCCTGGGGTTATATGAATGACACCTAGGATGCCAAGAAAGGCAGGAGTTTGAGTGAAATGCCTTGGGGCCCTGTGCCCAGGGAGAATAAGGGCCCCCAGGGTGAGTTGGGTCCCCCAGATGTCTCTGATCAGCTAACTTCCCTGCCTTCCCTTGGCCAATAAGGCCAAGGATTTCCCATGACAACTACACGGCAACTGGGAACTGGGGTTTAGAGAGGGGTGGACCCACAAGTCCCACTGAACCCTCCAGAAGTGTCCAGCAGGGTCATTTTTTAAAAAGGGGAGGGGGGGAAATGACAAGGTTTGATGCATCCAATTCAACACACAACCATAGAGTATTTTATGAGGTGCAAAGAGCAAGACTTACAAAGGAGAATAAAACTGATTCTTACCCTCAGAGATTTTAAACTCCTGGAGACACATACATTCATAAATTTCATCCCATGATAAGTGCTATAATAGAACTACATACATAGTCCTTTGGGAATATAGATAAGAAAGTAATCATGCTGAGAAAGATGGATGGGAGGGAGTAATATAAAGTTCCAAAAAGAGGGTGAGCTGTGAAATGGATCTTAAAGAGTGACTAGGAGTATGCCAAGTAGACAAAAAAGTGAAGCAGAGAGAACATGCAAATACATGATAAATAAGAAAACATGGTGTATTTGAGAAATCTAAAGTTGTCTAGAGTAATTAGAACCTGGGATACAAGTGAAGAGAAGGAATGAGGGGACATCAAAGTGAGATTGGCAAGGTTAGGAAGAGTCAACGGAGAAACATCTGTATGTCATGCCCACAGACACAGACTCAGGACACATCAGGGAGCGTGCCATGAAGGGCTTAATCCCACACGTGTTTTACAGTTACTCTGGCCACAGTTTGGAGATTGGACCAGAAGGGTGAGGAAGCAGAGGACAGGCCACTGCCACAGACCAGGAGACCAGGAGAAAATCAGGAGGACCTGACTCAAGGCAGTGGGTGTGGAAATGGAGAGGAAAAAAGAATTTTTGAGAGTTTCATTCAAAAGGAATTTAATGTGGGAGGTAAGGAAAAGGAATTGGAAAGAATTCCTTCCAGGTTTCTTCTCAGGCAACTTTGTGGGGAGTGATGGTGTAAACCATGCTTCTCAAGTCAGAACACAGCGGGCATCAGAATGGCCTGTGGTTCTTGTTAAAATACCTACCGGCACACCCCGAGAACTTCTGGTGCAGTCGTCCTGGCTGGGATGGGACTGTCAACTGAGCTAGTGAAGACAGGTGGAGGAACAGGTTTTGAGAAATGATAGTGCAATTAAACTATTTAGTGAGAAAAGAATGAGCAGTCTGAATTCCTTAAGGGAAGGAGTTATATAAATTTAAGCTAAATTATCTCTAAAAGAAAACTCTCTGTCAAAAGCTAATCCAGCTTGGATTCCTTGGTTTTGTATTATCTGAGAAACTTGCCAGAGAAGGAGAAGTTATTGACTAGACTCTAGTGACTGCTTCAATTCCAGAGCATTCTAATGTCAAATGACACAAGGTGTTACCACCATGGACGCAAATATAGAAGGAGAGATGCAGCATCATTTTAGCTATTAAAACAAAGAAAAATTTAATTAATTATATATAAATTACCAAAATAGTCATCTTGTTTTATTTAAGGGGAGAGGGACGGGAATAGAGAGAAGGCTAGAAAGTGAAATCCTTTGTGGAAGTTACCTACAATTTATTTTTAAATCTGAGATTATGGAGACTCTGGACAGTTCATACTTATGCCTCATTGATCACCTTCTTTCCCGTTTGTCTTTGTTTAGATGTCCGTGAGAGTGTGCTGACTCAAATGTCCACACTTATCTGTGCAAATGTATGGCCCTTGATTTTTTTTCCATTCATTTTGCCACACAAGCAATAAAGAGATTGTTACTAACTGTAAAGTTATGGTTTAAGGTCATAATTTTACAGATCCTGCTGAGAGCTGAAGAAAAGTTTGACAATCCTGAATAACCCAGGCTCATTTGTCACGTGGAGGTGGTTATGAGGACACGTTTATCACCAGTGCATAAAACTCAAGGGGGCATTTTAGAAAACTCACAAGTGTTGAAAGGCAGAGCAGCAGAGAAAGTCTGAAGATGTACATGTTGCTGTCAGAATTTTTTGAGATCATAGTGGGGATGAAGCCACTTCTCTGCTGATAGAGCTCACCTCTGAAAAAGAAAGGCTTCTGCAGTGGCTCAATTGCCATTCCTGATCTCATGCATTCTGTTTACTGTTTATTGTGCACATACTATGTGCCTGGCTCTGGGCTACAATCACAGAATGCCTTCTACCACCGTTATCACTATTATCAATAATTTGTTAAGTACCCGCCCTGTGCTTGGCACTAAGGCAAGTGTCCTTATACTCAAGGAATGAACAGATTGAAATTTAAGTAAGTAGATCTACAAAACCCTGAAGCACACACTTAGTATTACCAATGCTTTAAAATTGATCCTTTTTATATACAGCAGTCACTTCTCTGCCTGAGAGCTCAACTTCCCTTACTGGTTATTCTTGAGTAGCTGGCAGCCCATCACACACATCCATGACACTAAAAATATTTATGTTAAGAAGAAAAGTAAAAGGGAGTTTGTCCTTCCACAGTCATCATGGCTCATGTTCAAAAGATGAAAATTTGAGGCTCAAAGAAATGTAATTAATGCCTTTCCTACAGTAAGTTGGCCAGGGAGGGGAGAGCTAGATCCAGAAGGCAGATCTCCCAATTCCAGAGTTATTCCAATAGGTCCTCCAACCTCTTGGTCAGAGGTGGCCTTTGACATGAACTAATGAATGCTGTGTTTGCCTGCTTATGAGCCTGCTGCTCTTATCTGTAGACTGTTCCTAATGAAAATATAAACACATGGCCACCAACTACCCATTAGGGTGTACTGATCTGTTTTTCCAACCCAAAGAAAGAGTCTGAATCAACGTTTCCATCCACTTTTACCAGGACTGATAGCGCAATATCACAATTGGCAGAATTTAAGATTAACTTTTGTAGCGATGGAGTAAGTCTTTTCAATGCAAAACTGACCAAAGTGTAAGTGAAATTTATGCCCTTGCACGTTATGACTCAAAGTGAAGTCAGTGGACGAACAGCACTCGCATCGCTTGGGAGCTTGTTAGAAATGCAGGAGCTCAGACCCATTTGAGAACTACTGAATCAGAATAGGCAATTGAATGAAAGTCTAATTAACTCACATGTACACTACATTTTAGGGAGCATCACCCTAGACCTCATGAGCATCAAGTCAACAGGACTTCCCAATTGCAGTGTGACAAATTGGTTACAGTTGTGCAGTGTTAACAACTTCCTCAGCTCTTATCAGAGGTAGGCAAAGCCTAGATTATTCAAGGCTACTGGGCCAGCCCCCTCCAGCCATGTGCAGCCTTGTCCACTGACCCTAGTGTGCCATACAAACACAAGCTGGAATTTCTTGTGTGTACTGTGCAAACACACAGAAAAAAAGGTGATGTACATCTCACGTACTCTCTATACAAAAAGATTAAGTAGCAAGTACGTTTCTAACCAATACCTGAGTTTAAATGTGTTAGAAACATGAATTCAATTTTGTAGAGTACTTTGATGTCATGAAACGTGTCATAAAAGCATCAAATGGTTCAATATCAACACTAACAAGACACAGTGGAATTCCAGAAATATCATAGCTTCTCCTTTGTTTTGAAGACTTACTATTTGGTATCCCAGGAGGCAGGACAATATTTCAACCAACCGCTTTCTGAAAGTGACTTGGGGGGTAAGTTTGAAGCATCTCTGTTTATGTGATGGACAATGAAAGCCACTACACTGAAGTAGACAACAGTACACGCTAGGAAGGAGGGGAAGCCAGGCTTATAAAACAGCCCCTTATATTTTCCTATTAAGAAAAGATCCACATCTTACTTCTTCTCCAGAAAGATTGGATTCTACATGCCTGTTGGAAAGTGAGTATCAGTGTAAATAAAAGCATGTCAAATCCATAACTCGGATTCTTCGTAATGCAAGTCACTCCAGGATGAACCATCTGACCCACTCAGCCATCCTCATCTCAGCAAAACTCATGTCCTCTAGTTCTACCAACTATAGTCCAATATGGTAGTCATTAGCCACAGGTAGCTATTTACATTTAAATATAAATTAGTTGAAATTTAAATTTAAATATAAATTCATCTAAACTAAGCAGAATGAAAGATTCAGTTTCTAATTTGCATTTACTACATTTCAAGTGTTCAGGAGCCACATATGAGTAGAGGCTACCATAGTAGATATACAGATATAAAAATGTCCATTACCACAGGAAGTTTTACTGGAAGGCCCTACTCTGGACTTTCCAAATAAACTATGTTCCTGCTCTAAACTGCTGTAGAAAAAGAGGCAAAGGGACTTTCTTTATCACATTACTATTCTTGACACAACTATTTGAAGCCTGGTAAAATAAAACCAAAGGCCAACCACACATGTACACTCAAGAGTGTACCACCCCCCAGTGGGCAGAGCAGGGCTGCCCTCCCCAGAAAGCAGCCCCAGACCTGCACCGCAGTACGTTGTGACATGCTGTGGGGGCCTCTGCTTCTTTTCTTTTTCATCTGTGTTCTCTCCTGAGGTGATTTCACCACCCCCCAACCCCCAGTATTCAGTGCTACTGAGACTTCCCACCACTGTAGAAAGATCATGGACCCATGACATACTCCAAAAGAAATACAGTTAGAATTGTCTAACCCTGCTCCACACCCTCTCTTTTTACAGTAAAGTCTTGAAACATGCCACTCCATCCCTATACCACCCAAAAACTGTACCAAAATGGCCAACCTTAAAGAAATTATGTCTGTTAACTC
This sequence comes from Mirounga angustirostris, assembly GCF_029215605.1. Classification (NCBI taxonomy): domain Eukaryota; kingdom Metazoa; phylum Chordata; class Mammalia; order Carnivora; family Phocidae; genus Mirounga; species Mirounga angustirostris. Next base: position 48,835,654 of record NW_026991709.1, on the reverse strand, counting down.
ATTCATTCAGTTCTCACAAATATTTCCATTCACGAAGTCATCCATTCTACAAATAGGTATTAAATGACAACTATATCCCAGGCACTGTGCTAGGCACAGAAGATACAGTGATGGACAAGTCAGTCAAGGCACGGATGGGTTAACAGGAAGCAATGAATAAGTGACTCTAAGTATGGTAAGTACAACATAGGGGAAGTGGCAAACACTCTAACAGGAAGGCCTGACCTAGTCTTCTGGGATAAGGAAGGCCTCCTGAGCTATTGGTGTTTAAGGTGAGGCTTAAAAGATCAGATCTAGTTAGGAAAAAGGGAGAGGAATAGCATTCCAAACCATGGTAACGCGAACTGAAAGAGAGTCAGTGTGACTGACTCACAGAGACTGAGCAGAGGAGTGGAGATCAGGGTCAGGCCAAGAGTGTCACCATTTGATTGGCATTTCCAAAGGTCGCTCTGGCTGCAGAGAATGGATAAGAAGGAAGCAAAAATGGATTCACAGGGATTATTTCAGAAGTTCTGTATAAGATCATGGGCTAGGATCAAGGTGAAAGTGGGCAGGGTGCTAAACACTTGGAGGTTGAGAGAATCAACAGGCCCTAAGATTGAATGGAGGAAGAGAGGGTTTAAAAAATGACTCCCAGATTTCTGGTTTTAGGGATTGGTTGGATGGTAAACTGGCAAACACTGTATAAGGAGTGGACTGTGGGAGGCCTGGCACTAAAGTCCAGGTGGAGACTAGTGGTATCAAGGACATCTGTGAAATTTCTAAACTGGGGTGCTCAGTAGGCAGCAGATAGATCCGTGGGTCATCCCCAGGGGTGTAGATGAGACTGAAACCACTAGAGTCAGTGAAATCACCTCAGGAGAGAACACAGATGAAAAAGAAAAGAAGCGGAGGCCCCCACAGCACGTCACAACGTACCGCGGTGCAGGTCTGGGGCTGCTTTCTGGGGAGGGCAGCCCTGCCTTCAAGAGATCTGCCATCAAATAAATGCTCCATTCAGAACCACCCAAGATTAAATCTCAGCAATCAAGCATTTGTGGGTGGCAAGAGGCTATTTTTTCAAGGTTTTCTGCAAGATTTGAAACATTTGAGTACTGTCAGATCTCCGTCCCTGTCTTGGCTTAGAGCAGATATTTAGTATTCACGCTTGATTTCTGGCAGCTCGGGTCCAGAGCAACCAGCTTCTCCCCATTCCTTGAGATGCACTGCCATCTGGTGGCCATCATCTGCCAGAAGCACTTGTTCCCTTCTCTTCCTTTGTGTTGGTTTGAGATCCACACACCCTGTGGGTTGCCTCTTACCAAACTGTTTTTAAGCTTCTTTCATGGTATCATTGAACTTGAAGTGTAATTGAACAGGAACAAGCGGTACTAAAAGCAATGGCTCATTTTTTCACCTCCTTTCTTCAAATATTTTTTATGCAACCATCAGAACATGTAGGCATTGTTAATGGAAACAAGAAATATGGATTGCAGAAGTGCTCATAAATTGCTATAATACCATAGGCATGTTCCTACTAATGATATTAATCACAATTTTAATTGATTTATAGAATTCAATTAATTCATGGTTGCTTCCCCACCCCCACCCCCCCAGCCCCCAGCTTTAAACTCAATTCTAGGCAACAAAAATGTATTTAATGGCTGGGCACCTGAGTGGCTCAGATGGTTAAGTGACTGCCTTCGGCTCAGGTCATGATCCTGGCGTCCTGGGATCGAGTCCCACATCGGGCTCCCTGCTCCTTGGGAGCCTGCTTCTCCTCTGCCTCTCTCTCTCTGTCTCTCATGAATTAAAAAAAAAAAAAAAAAAAAAAAAAAATTTAATGGCTGATAGGCCAGCATAGTTGTTTTATTTCATGGTTTCAGTGTCAGTCATAAGGTCTAGGATATAGCTCCAGTTTTAACAGATAACAGCAAACTAACTCATAGTATACTTTTCTATTTTTCCCATACTTCTCCTCTTGAGGATAATATATAAAATAATGGAAAAATTAATTATTTTGCACTTTCAGAGATGGGCTAAATCATGACACTGGTGCCCTCTGTTCATAATGCTATGACATATAATCATATCCTAATGAAACAGGTTTCAATTTGGCTTAATTTTAATCAAAAAGCAGTAAACTAAGATGCAATTATATAAACTGATAGCATCGCCACTGTTCATTATAATTCAGTGACCATAAAAAAGAGTCTATTTCTTATTTTTATTCAAATTTCCCAATTATATATTACACGAGATAATTGCATAGGTACTATTTTTCTGAAAATTTCTAATTGACAAGACACCCTTGTGTCACCTGAATCATACATTCATAAAACATTGTCTTTTAGGAGAGATGAAACTCAATCAAAGTCAAAAATCAAAGCAAAAATTCAACAAATGGCAAAATCATGAAACAAAAGGACGGTATTATCTGTGCTTTCTTGATTATCTGACTTCCTTACAGTTCAGATGTTTATTAAAAAAATTCTCTATGGAATATGTTCGGGGTTTTTTTTATCTGAAAGATGCCCAGAATTCTTATTTCTCTAAGACCTACCATAACCATTGAACAAATCATTGGTGAATAAATAAGAAGAGTACTGGACAGTGTAGCACTAGGAGGTGAGCTGAATGAAACAATTGCTGTCTTTCATTCACTTGAAACCCGATGTACACAAAGTATAAATCAAGTAAGGTAGAAGATGGGAAAACCCTGCGAAAATTATAAATCATGCAAACCTAAAGAAGGATTGTTCTCATAATAAGGAGAGTTGCATCCCAAACATCAGGGCAGAGGAGGGCTCATCACAAATACAGTTGCACAATGTGAGAGAGTTGGTGAGATAAATTAGATGAGGGAATGAAGATAGTAGGAAGGGAAAAATGAAGGGGGGGGAATCAGAGGGGGAGACAAACCATGAGAGACTATGGACTCTGGGAAACAAACTGAGGGTTCAAGAGGGGAGGGGGTGGGGGATGGGTTAGCCTGGTGATGGGTATTAAAGAGGGCACGTACTGAATGGAGCACTGGGTGTTATACACAAACAATGAATCATGGAACACTACATCAAAAACTGATGATGTAATGTATGGTGATTAACATAACATAATTTAAAAAAGTAAAAAAAAAAACCTTTTAGAGGAAACACTTGAGATCTATGTAACCTTGGTTTTATGATGTGTTTTGAAATAAAACATCAAAAACTTGATCCATGAAATTAAAAAAAAAAAAACTTATGGCAGCTGCCAGAGTAAGACCTGGCTTGGATACTACTCAGTCATTTTTTTGAGGGTTCACTGTGAGGCAGCTGAATAAAGCCCTTTATCCTTTTTTTTTTTTTATTGTAATTCTCTGATTTTCTATCTTAATTCCCAGAATAACTATGGAGCAGCAACCAAACAGAAAACAGAAGGCCAGATTGCCAGCAGCACCTCTCTAAATACTGTTTTGCCGTGCGGAGAGCAGTGGTGTGCGGCCAGTCGATGCATGCAGCAAATTAAGTGAAACATCCATCCCCCAAGTATCCAGTGCTGCTGTACAGGGAAGCTCACAGCACATATCTGAAGGATCTCTTTGCTCAGGAAGGTTTAAGCAAAGTTCAAACAAAATTTGCTCCCCAGTGGATAATCTTAAATCAAAATCGGAATGCCACAGGCTTGATTCATGAGCCAATAAAACCCTATGAGTCCTGACACATACAGACACATTCTCAGATTCCCAGCAATCCTTCTTTTGCTCTTTCCTCTAATAACATCAACTTCCCTTGGGTCATCATCACCTCCCAGCAGTTTGTGTAGGAAAAGTAGGATGGCAGGAGAAATAAAGCTCCTCTTACAGAGTGCGTTTCTTTAAAATACCTGAATGTTCCCTTGGCTTATTGGGGGATAAATCTCTGAAATCACCCTCTAGTCCATAGCCAGAGATGTACTTTCTTGCTGTTCTGTTTTTGTCATACAAACTTTGAGGTCATCAGCAACACCAAGTACCCTACAGGGATTGATACTGACCTTTCATGGTAAATGACTACTGGACGACCCACAATGTCCACCTAACCCAGCCCTGTCTCAGGTTACCATATTAATAGGTATACCACAGCCTGGTGGCTTAAACAAGAGAAATTAATTTCTCACAGATCTCCAGGCTGGAAGTCTATAATCAAGGTGCCAGCAGGGTTGGTTTCTCATGAGACTACTCTTCTCGTTTGCAGACAATAGCGTCCTGCTCTTTCCTCACATGACCTTTCCTCCGTGTTTGTGCATGAAGAAGAGTTCCAATGTCTCTTTCCTGTTCTTTTTTATTTTAAGATTTTATTTATTTCAGAGAAAGTGAGAGAGAGAAAGAGAGAGAATAAACAGGGGGACAGGGGGCAGAGGAAGAGGGAGAAGTAGACTCCCTACTGAGCAGGGAGCCCAATGCTGGGCTCGATCCCAGGACTCTGGGATCATGATCTGAGCTGAAGGCAGATGCTTAACCAACTAAGCCAACAAGGCGCCCCACTTTCCTGTTCTTATAAGGACACTAGCCCTATTAAATTAGGGCCTCACCCATATGACCTCATTTAACCTTAGGTAGCTCCTGAGAAGCCCTATTTCCAGATACAGCCACATTAGAAGTTGGGTCTTCAACATATGAATTTTGTGGGAACACAAGTCCATAAAAAACTCCTATTAATTGAGATCCTGACATGAGAAAGATATGGTGCTAGACTCAGGAGATATAGAAATGACTATCCCTGGCCTCAGAAAGTATCCCTTGATGTGGGGAGATCAACATGTGTACAACCATCTAGGGTCCAAATCAGCTGCAAAAAGTGTGAATATTAGAACCTAAGAGAGTGAGAAGATGCTAGAGAAGAAAGAGAGCCAGTGGATGAATTTAAACAAAGGGTGTGATATGTCCTTTAGAATGACCATGCAGGTCACTGTGAGGAGTAGAAGGAGGAGGAGATACTGGAAGCGAAGAGGAAAGTCAGTAGTCTCTTATGAGCCCAGAAGATGAAGAAAGAAGATTTGAACAATACCACAGAAACAAGATTGAAGATAAGCTGCAGGTCTGAGAGACTCTCAAGAAATAAAGTCAAGAAATGTGGGGGGAAATCATGATCTCTGTCACAAAGGACTTTTGGGAGAGCTTTGCTTAATTATGTTTCACCTTCTGACTTCACTCGTTCAATCAGCGTTCTCCACCTCGAGTTATGTCTCTGGTAGTATATGTTGCAAAATGCCTTTAATTCAATCTAACTTTCTTACTAACATTCTTATCACTCTTCCCAAGGATACTTTAATTTTACAAATTTAAACATGTTTGACATTGTCAGTGGATACTGAGAGGAAAGACCTGTTCGTAAATCTCCAACAGCTTTCGCTAGTAATACACGCCTCAGTGTGTACTTAGAAATTACATCCTAGAGTTAATCTGTAAACTCTAAAGCTGTCTTACTCTTAGAGTCAAAATTAGTTGGGCACCCTTCTGTTCTCCTTTCGTAACCATGATACATCATTCCACTGGGCGGCCAGTTCCATGCCTTGGAATTCTCTCTCTCCCTGAATTCATTACCCCATATGTCACAGAGAGTCACAGAGACCTGCAAGCCTTCCTTTAGATTCTAAAGTTGAAAATGGCTTTAGCATTCATCTTTTCCTTTCTACTTCCAGGCCAATCCTCAGTGGTACCAGAATTGTTCAATCTATTCTGTTTGCAACAACCACATACCTTCCAAAGACATGACACTATCCAGGCCCTCCAATGTAAGCCTCCCTTGACTCCCTCGGGCAGAGCTAGTGTCTTGTCTCAGAGGCTGCATCACAAACATCTCTATGTGTCTCCTTCCAACTAGACTGTGAGATCTTTGAGACTATGGCAAGAGCCATATCTTATTCAATCAAATCCACACCATGTTGCTATGGACCTTGTACATACTTTGTGTTTGTTTAATCAATTATTTGATTAAGAGTCCTTGTGCTAAGGGAGTTTACATTAGTGATTGTATTAAATATAGTGTTGCATGAGTACATGCTGTTTCTCCTGCTCACGTGTAAAGTGCCTGCATGCCTTCCAGGATGTTAAGTTTCTTTGTATCCTGGAGGAGCTAAGGCAATGCCCTATACCTAGTAGGTACCTAGGTGCTACTTGTGTTTGGTGTAGGTAGTGTCTCTCACCACTGCACAAACTGGAATGAGGTCAGAAGGAAAACACATTCCCCTAGTTTCTCTATATTAATAAGTTCCATTAAAGAGATCATTTAAAATGACCACTTCTCAGAACCTCTTCCAAAATCTCTTAAGCCAACCAGCATGAAGAATCAGCAAGTCCCTAAACCCTCTAGGACTTCCACCTCTGCCTGGTTTGAGAGCAAAGAGTAATAAAGGAAATGCAGTCTTTGCAGGAGATCAGAAACCAAATTTAAAAAATGAGTTCTACCAATTGGTGCAGCCATTCTGGAAAACAGTATGGAGGTTCCCAAGCACTACTAGGGATGTATCCCAAAGGTACAAATGGAGTGATCCAAAGGGGCACCTGCACCCCAATGTTTATAGCAGCAATGTCCACAATAGCCAAACTATGGAAAGAGCCCAGATGTCCATCAACAGATAAATGGATAAAGAAGATGTGATATATACGTATATATATATATATATATATGGTATATATATACGGTATATATATACATATATATATACCACATACATATATATATGACGTGGATGGAACTAGAGGCTATTATGCTAAGTGAAAGTAGTCAATCAGAGAAAGACAATTACCATATGATCTCACTCATATGTGGAATTTAAGAAACAAAACAGAGGATCATGGGGCAAGGGAGGGAAAAATAAAACAAGATGAAATCAGAGAGGGGGACGAACCGTAAGAGACTCTTAATCATAGGAAACAAACAGGGTTGCTGGAGGGGTAGGAGGTGGGAGGATGGGGTAACTGGGTGATGGACATTGAGGAGGGCACGTGATGTAATAAGCACTGGGTATTATATAAGACTGATGAATTGCTGACCTCTACCTCTGAAACTAATAATACATTATGTTAATTAATTGACTTTAAATAAAAATAAAATAAATAAAAATTAAAAATAAGTTTTACAGCCAGAGCCAACTACAACTCTTCTGCCTTCCTCAAAATGCTGCCTTGGCCAGGTTCCTTAAAAGCTTATGGCACCCGATAGCTGCCAACGGCCAAATCGCTCAGTCATTTCAGACCCAATTAGTTAAGGTACAGGAGTAAAAAATATACCCTGTCCTCACCCCACTCGCAACCCTTTCCCCTAAACTGAAAATGTTTTCTTCATGCAGGTTGCCTTACTGAAAGAGGCACAAACACAGAACAATATTTAAGCAACTGTGATATCTTCTAGGTTGCTTTTGCATTAGAAGAAGTCATATTTTAACTTGGTGCTATTGAAAAGACAGACCAAGTTCCCATGTGGCAAATGAGAACAAATGGATAGTACCCAAAAGGCTGGTTCATAACAATGATAAAGAATGTGTACTAAGGGGACGCCTGGGTGGCTCAGTCGGTTAAGTGTCTGCCTTCAGCTCAGGTCATGATCCCAGGGTCCTGGGATCGAATCCCACATCGGGCTTCCTGCTCTGCGGGGAGCCTGCTTCTCCCTCTGCCTCTGCCTCTCTCTCTCTCTCTATCTCTCATGAATAAATAAAATCTTTAAAAAAAAAAAAAAAAGAATGTGTACTAAGTGTATTTACCATGTACCTGGTACTATACCAAGGATTTTAGATACTTTCTATCCTTTTGTGCACATTCTATCATTTCATCCTCACACTAATCCTATGTAGTCACATGATCCCGATTTACGTATGGAAAAAAAATGAGGTTGGGGGAAGGCCTGGTTGTGCCTACGAATACACAACTAGTAAGCTGGAGTAGCTGCAGTAAACCCAGTTCAGTCCAACTCCAAAGCCTACCATCTTTACCACTGCTCCTGCCTAAGCTTAACTGGGAAATGCAAATGTGAGGGTAACTGTTGATTTGGCCAAAAGGACTCAAAGTCACAGGATAAACATGATGCATCTTCTTGGAGCAATTTTGCTCAATGGCAAAGTAACTAAATACATTTTAATATATTAAAACACACATGAATACATTTGGTATCATGCAAACTTCATACTTAATTTTAAAATAGAAAGCACCAAAAAAAAAAATTGTCTTTTTAAATGTGGAGTTCCACCTGAGACTATGTCTCAGACTCTATCTGCCTCCTCTCCTCTCCCTCATCCTCCAACTCCCAGCAGAATTTATTTGGCCCTACACTTCATTAAAAGGCTCAGGTACGACCTAGACAATGACCCACCTTAAGAGATACATTCTAGGGGCGCCTGGGTGGCTCAGTCAGTTAAGCGTCTGCCTTCGGCTCAGGTCATGATCCCAGGGTCCTGGGATCGAGTCCATCATCGGGCTCCCTGCTCTGCGGGGATCCTGCTTCTCCCTCTCCCACTCCCCCTGCTTGTGTTCCCTCTCTCGCTGTGTCTCTCTCTGTCAAATAAATAAATAAAATCTTTAAAAAAAAAAAAAAGAGAGACATTCTAAGGGCAGAGGTATATGGGCAAGACATGGCTGTGGCCACTTTTATTTAGGAGAGCTGTTTGTGTTCATAGGACTACAGCTCCCAAGCACAGGACAGGGGATTGGGTACCAAGACTTCCATCACCAGCTGGAGCCCCACACAAGGACTGAGTAGAATCCGAGGCAAGGTAAAATCAGAAAGAGAACAGAGTTAGAGAATCCAAAGCTGGAAGAGTACCATTCAAGTTCCAGATTTAGGATCTTCAGGTCAGTAAAGAAGAGAAAGAAAAAGAGAATGGAAGAGAGGAAGAGAGGGAAGATTAGAGAGAGAGAAAGATGGGGGGGAGAAGAAGGAAGGGGGAAAAAGGAAGAAAGGGAAAAAAATTGAGAGACTAGTTAGTGCTTAAGTGTTTTACCAGTATGGTTGACCACCTGAATTTAGTCTTGATTGATATTCCAATATCATTGTGATTTGTTGCCTAAACCAGCATCTAAATCCTTTTCCTATCTGATGAATTCTTCACCATATGAGTCATGGTAAAAAGCAGGAACTTATCCCACCTGAGAAGTTGGAAATGCCCGCCCCTCAAATATATGACCTCAACTCTGCTGATCAAAAGCACCTGCACAGAGGCAACTGCTATCCTTCCTGCTCCTGGCAAGACTTCCTCAGGACCTGGGGCTGGAATGGTCTGAAAGTGAAGCCCATTAGGAGATCTGGCGGTAAAAAGCTAAAAGATGCAAAAAACAGGCAAAGGTAGGGACTGCTATTTGATGATGACAGAGGAATAGCATTGTCACATAAAATCAAAGGCCTTACAAACAGCTTTATGCCTCAAGCCAATGTTTTCTATTAGTGTTTAAAGGTATGATATCCATAAATCTTTCCTGTGGGTCTTACCTAACGACAGAGCAGCTTCCCCTATAGCTTCCACAACTTGATTAACAGCCCAGGATGATTATTTTTCTGTGCTCCTCTACCTCCACCTAGTGGATGAAAAGTCAACGACAAGTCTGGCTTCCCTGTAATACGCAATCTGTGCAGGCTTTTCCCTGGGTCTGTAACTGCAGGTCTGTTCAGGCTTGTGTGGCTGGAAAACACTCCTAACGCTCATTGGGCAGAGTATCCGTCTAGCTATAGAAAACCAACACGTTCTGCCCAGGGCGAGAATTACAGATTCTGAACATACTGGTTGAGCAATGACTGATAAAATTGGTCCTATGTTTCCAGTATTTACTATTTAAAACTCTACCTTTAGAATATTTAGATCTTGGCAGGAATTTCTGCTGCACTGAAGCACACAAAAAATAAAGCACCGAGAAATGACAGGAGAAACCGAAGTTGTTGCTAACAAGTAAGTGTGGCTCTGAGTACTCTTTGGGATCTAACCCGCCTAAAAGTCAGAGATGCAGTAATAAGGAATCAAAGAATTCAGAAAGGATTTTGAGCTGAGAAAAAGTCTTAAGGGCCATCTTATCAATATTAAATATAAAGCACAACAAGGGAAAGACAGGAGATACGGCCCGAAGAACTTAGTTCTGGGTCAGAGTCACCAATAGAGACTATGAACTGCTCTGTCCCCTTCTCTCCTTTCTCTCCAGGTCATTTCACCTGCCTGTCCAACCCTTTCCTCCTTCCCCAAATTTATTACGGGTTTTTTTTTTTTTTTTTTTCAGCATTAAGCTACCTTTGCCACTGACAAAATTATTAAAACACAGAATCACAGAATGTTTGAGCAAACATATTTTTGCAGATCACCTAGTTCCAGATCTCTCATTCTATGTGTAGGACCAAGGTAATTTTCAACAACTTGGCTCTAGTCATAAAACCAGTTGGTTACAGAGCCATTGCAAGACAACTTTAATGCAAATCTGCAACACTCTGAAAAAGAGAGGGAAGTCACATGTAGCAATGTCCATAGCACTTTAAGGTAAGAATAATGGTTTGATTCAGAGGGAAAATCTTTTTTAAGGAGTAATACATATCAGCCTTTCTTCCCTCACTTTTTTTTCCAGATACTAGTTTCTGTCCTGGAGAAATGCCCTGAGGGAGCTGGTAGGTCACAGAAATATCTGGAACCATACATGCAGTAGCCTACAAAGTGGTAGATATTACCACTAGGAAAACCACAGAGTGTTAGCCCATTTGAAGGGCATGAAACCTAAAAATTGTAAGCCCCATGGTGCCTGAGAAGACTACTTCTTAAGGCCCCACTCATCTTGGTAACATCCAGGCCTATACTTCCGGCATCACTCAGGGAGATTTCCAGAGTAAGTCCTCCAGAATGACGGTCAAGGGATCATCTCAAGTCAAGGAAACTGGGTTCTACAATACCCATCCTCTCTAAGCCCGTGTTGAAAAGGAATGATAAAAAGAGGAAAGCAAAGCATATATAGCCATATTACAATGGTACATTTTTAAATTCTCTCTCCCAGGTAGACCAAGCCCATGGCAGAGCAGAAACCATAAAACAGGGTAAACTTGAATATAATGCTCATTCCATTTAGCACACACTTTATGTGCCATCTGGCAGACTTATGTAATTGATTGCCACAGAATATAATTATTTTTAAAGAAAATTAATTTGATTATCAGCAGTGAAGTTTTTATCTATTCAAACTAGGAGATGGGCAATGGGATGAAGGAAGTAACCAAGTCTCCAAAATCAGAACGCAAGATGAGTCATTCGGGAGGCTGGAGAGAGGAATCCATAGCGTGGGAAACACTAGACTGAGAAACACAGCATTTCAGGGATTTCTACTGTCCACCTCATTCACCACATGGTAATCCCACTCCCAGAAACCACATCTGGAACTACACTGAATGTAAATCACCTTTCTTATGTGCATAATCCACAGCTAGAGGTTTCATCTATCCATTAAACTGAGGGACAAGCAGGAAGTATTGCTGAGCATCTATTGAGTATCATGAAGCTTGCTAGATATGTTTTATCTATCTTCTATTTAAATCTTCACAACCTAGTCTATAAGGGAGGTTAAGATGATTAGACCAGGTCACACAGCTGGTAAGAGACTGTGGCTGGCTGAATCATGGCCCAAAAAGATGTCCATTCCTAATGCTTAGAACCTGTGAATATTGTTTCATATGGGCAAAAGGGATATTGTAAATATGATTAAATTAAGAATCTCGAGATGGGTTATCCTAGATTATCCAGGTGTCTAAATTCAATCACATGTAACCTTAAAAGAGGGAAATCTGACTACAGAAGAGGGGAAGGTAATATGACCATGGAAGCAGAGACTGGAGTGATGTAGCCAGGAGCCAAGGAATGCCAGCAACCTCTAGAAATAGAAGAGGCAAGAAATGGATTCTCTCCTGTAGCCACTAGAAGGAACCAGCTCTGCTGACTGACACCTTGTTGCCCTTTAAGACTCATTTTGGAATTGTAACCTCCAGAAATGTAACACAGATCTGTAACAAAGATTAAATTTGTGTTGTTTCAAACCACTCGGTTATATGCTACATTACAACAGCAATAGAAATTAATACACAGATGAACCAGAATTCTAGCCCTGGTCTGCTGAAACTTGAGGCCTGCTTTTCATTACTTTACACTGCATGCAATTTAATCAAAGATTTGGGAATTAAGTACAAGGATTTATATCTTGTCCCAAGATCTGGGACTGAATATTGAATTGGACGACTGAATGTTGTTCTGATTAAAACATTAGAATTACCCCCATTTGTTGATTATTGCCATGATGGTTCTAAAAGCTGATTCAAAATTTAAAACATCAAAGAAATTCACCATATAAGTATGGCTAAATGAAGTCTGTCATTTTTACTCAGATTACTCCATATATTTTAAGCTAAAATACTTAGATACTGGACTGAAATTGCTTTGATGCTTTTGACTCATAGTACTGTGAAAGTCATTAAGTTTACACATCTAAGTTTATCCTTATCAACATTTTTACATATTTGCATATGGGTTTTCTCTGATGGCATTGTCATAATAGCATAGAAATCTAAATGGATTCTATCATTAGTGACTATCATCAATTAGCTCTTCAAACTTGATCAAATTGCCCCAAATTTCTGGATCTTAGTCTCACCTGTAGAATGGGGCAGCAGGTGTAAAGTGTGCCAAGTAGATCATCTCTAAGGTTTCTTCCAGGTTTAAGATGAAATGATGGCAGGATTCCCACAGCAAAGCTTTTAAGTGGATTTCAAGTGTGCTCATTATTACAAGGTGCCACTAGAGGTCAGATCAAGCTCAGTAATTCTATCTAATCTGGCCGCACATTGAGCAAATGCAAAAGCTTACCTTATATTGATGCCTTGTCTAGCCTTCACCTAGACCCTTCTCAGTTAATGGATGTTGATCCCAGTGTTATAGAATAAAATAGGAAAATCTCTGAAACCAGAAATTACATTCATTAATCTGTAATTTGCAATTGCCTGGTACCAGAATGCTTATCTTTTCTTTGCTTGCCTGGATGTTGTTAATTGAGTTATGTCACCTACTTGAAACTCTGGTGCTTCATATTTGTTCATGTTACTGTGCTCATCATTCAGGAGTTGGGAGTGTGAGAAAATGTTCCCTGCATCCTCTTTATGCATCTAGGTATAACTGTATTAAGAATATGTGACTGCCTGTGTATATGGCATTTGACTCACTGTATGTATTCACAGTGAAGTATAAGGAAATGAATGGGAAAAAAAGAATGAGAGGGAATAAACATTACCTTTGGATACTTGCTTTGTCAAGCTATCAGTTAGAATCAGCTCTAGGCACAACTGTGACTTATGTAAAATTAGATTTTTGGTAGCTACCATTGTCCCCCTCTGTCCATCACTCCCACTTTTTCTCTTCTCAACATCCCTACTTAAACTCTACTCTCAGGAAAGATCCAAAGAACTCAAACACAATAAGATATAAAAATCTGATGATGCAATTTTGCTGTCCTGGACACGCTTTCATTTTGTCAGAGAACATGACTTATTAAAGAGTAGAATTCCAAAGGCAGAACTGTAATCATTTCGAAGTAGTAATTTGGAGGACAAGGTGATTGACAGCATCCCCAAAATCATCTGTTGGAGCGGACAGCATAAGCCAGTGGCAAAAGCTGGCCTGGTGTCCCATTAATGCACACAACCTAAATGGCTAAGTCTGTCCTTTTTCTTTTTTTAACAACATCTATTGAGCATTTGCACTGCATGTGAGGTTCTGTATGATGACCCAGAGTCAGGTTCCTACACTTGAGAAGCACATTCGACTGAGTTTCTGATCTAGAAGTGCTCTAGATTTGCTTCCCTAATGCATGGGATTACTTCTTGAGACCTGGTGTTTTCTCCCTGCAGGAGGCATTAACAAGAGGCCCGGGCCTCAGCACCATCTCCATGGCAAGAACCTGGAGAATGCAGATCCTTCTCCTCTTTCCTCTGTCCCCCCTCTACAGCATTAAGTGATAGGGGCAGGGGAGGGAAGGGTTCTGAGAATCATGCTGAGAAGATGTGTGTAGAGGGTCCTGACCTGCCCACCAAAGGGGCCTCAGATTATCTATAATTTCCAGATAGCTCTGCAGTATGAGGACGAGACAGAATTTCCTAGTGGCTGTCACTTAATTACACCAGAGACAAGCAAATCTCAAAGCCTCGGGGACCTCTAAACTGCTAGAGTGCTGATGCACTAATGTTCAGGGTCAGCCTTGACAATGCTGCCTCACATTTCATCTACGTGGACTTCTCATAATGGTCATATCTGCCTTACAGCACAGCTACTATATGCATACAATAAAATTCTCTTTCATATTTATAGTCGCAGTAAACTGAAATAACACCTTCTATTTACCTAGTACTTGGTAGTCGACAGAGCAACTCAGAAAATCCTTTTATCTGTCCTATGAGGTTAAATTTTATACATATTCTCATTCCTCACAGATTTTGAGTTGGTAGGAGATGATCTGTTGCACCCTCTCCTCCACATTGAATCATGTGATGCTGGATAAAATGCTTGGCACTTCCTAAACCACAGCCCTTCCTTCCCCACCATCCAACGCCACTTTCATAAGCACTGACATGATACAGAAGATGAAATTGAGACTCATGTTATGTGACTCTCTCAGCAGCACAAAGCATGGAAGTGGAGGAGCAGGGTCTCAAACTGGTTGAGGGGTTTTTGATCCTCATTGCATGAAACCACTCAATGGTATTCAATACTGTTGACCCCTTCCTGCTTTCTCGAAGCATTTCATTCTGGGTTTCTACTGCACTGCGTTCTCAATTTTTCTAGTATCTCTGATTCCTTCTTCTCATTCTCCTTAAGGACGTTAGGATTAGCTAGTCTTCATTCTGAGCTCTCTTATTTTCTTACTTTATAGTCCTACCTTGATTTGTCTCTTATTCTCATTACTTTAAGTATTATCTACGGTACATCTATTCCCAAACTTGTCTCTAAGCCATGCCCCCTTTTTGAGTTCCAGATTCATTCATCCAAATGTCAAGTTGCCATTTCCATTTTAGCATTTCCATATATCTTAAACTGACCCCTATTTCACCCTAACTACCTCTACATTTTTCCTCATTTCATTGTATAACACCTCCACTCACCCAGAAAATTGAGTTTTGTCTTCAAACTCTTCCTTTCTTTTCCCCCACATTCAACCAATCAAAGTACTGTAGAGTGTGCTCTTTAATTCATCACTCTTATCTTCAAAAATAAAAATGAAATTATAAAACACATAAATTTGCACACTAAATATTTAATATTTAAAATACATTATTTTTTATGTTTTTAGTATTGTAGTCATTTTTAGCAGTACTTACTGAAATATGAATGGATAAAATGATATGTCACTAAAACATTCTGAGATAAGAGGACATCAAAATGACCAATAGGCACATGGAAAGATGCTCAGCCTTGCTACTTATCAGGGAAGTGCAAATCAAAACCACAATAAGATTACCTCATACCTATCAGAACAGCTATCATCAGAATGAGATAATAGGTGATGGTGAGGTTTTGATGAAATAGGAACCCCTACACACTGTTGGTGGGAATGTAAATTGGTCCAATCACTATGGAAAACAGTATGAAGTTTCCTCAAAATATTAAAAATAGATCTACCATATAATCCAGCAATTCCATTCTGAGTATTTACCCAAAGGAAAAGAAAACAGTATTTTGAAAAGATCTGTGCACTCCCATGTTTATTGCAGCATTATTTACAATAGTCAAGATATAGAAACAACTTAAATGCCCATCAATGGATGAATGGGTAAAGAAGATGTGGTATGTGTATATACACACACACACACACACACACACACCATGGAATATTATTCAGCCATGAGAAAGGAGGACCTTTTGTGACAACATGGATGCATCTTGAGTAAATAATGCTAAGTCAGAGAGAGACAAGCACTATATGATATCACTTATATGTGGAATCTAAAAAAGCCAAATCCATAAAAAAGGAGAATAAAACGGTGGTTACCAGGGCAAGAAGTGTGGGAAGATTGATGTTGCTTAAGGGTACAAACTTGCCATGAGTAGTAAATAATGTAATGTGCAGTATAATAAATGTAGACAATCTGTACTATAATTAATGTGATAAATATCACTGCAACAGTTATCATATTATAACATGTAAATATATCAAAGTAACACATTGTATACCTTAAATTTACACAATATTACATGTTAAATTTAGTCAATGAAAAAGAAACACAAATGAGCGAAAAATAAAAAACATGAAAGAACTGGTAAAAAATAAATAAATAAAAAATAAAACAATCTGAGGTGAGGGTGAGTAGGAGGATATAGATGAAATAAGATACACCATGCAATAATAATTACTGAAACTGGGTAATAGGTATATCAGTGTGATTATACTCTTTTCCCTCTACTTTTTTATGTTTGCAAAATTCCATTATCAAGTTAAGGAAAAGGTTTTAAATGTGTTGCTTCAAATAATGTAAGGAAATAAGACAATGTTAGACTTATACTTTTATTCCAAGTAAGTTGTCAGCTTTATTAAGAGATAAAAGCAGTGGCAATTAACCTAATAAGAATTTGCCCCAAATAATTCAAAATTATCAAGACTATGAAATATACATATCTACTATCTTTAAATATTAACCTTGCCCTACATAGATACTGTACTTTGTTAATGATGGTTTGAAAGCCATCATAATTACTAAGATTAATCATGCAGAACATGAAGACAAATGTCAGCATTTTTTTTTAGTAATAGTTCAAAGTACCACGCGATAGTGAACCCAGGCCTTTACAATAATCCACTAAATATGTAATGCATATTAAATTTCCTACTTAAGGGGCACCTGGGTGGCTTAATCGGTTAAGTGTCCAACTCTTGATTTTGGCTCAGGTCGTGATCTCAGGGTCATGGGTTCGAGCCCATTGTCCGGCTCCACACTGGGTGTGGAGTCTGCTTAAGATTCTGTCTCTCTCCCTCTCCCCCTTCCTGCCCTCTCATGTACCCGCATGAACTCGAAAAAGAAAAAAAATTTCCTACTTAAGGACAAAAGTAAAACCATATACACTGGGAAACATTGTCCTTCATTGAGTAAAAACAGCTGAAAAATACATGGGAAATAATATGGCTATAAATTAAAATATATTCTTTTGGGCGCCTGGGTGGCTCAGTCGTTAAGCGTCTGCCTTCGGCTCAGGTCATGATCCCAGGGTCCTGGGATCGAGTCCCACATCGGGCTCCCTCCTCAGGGGGAAGCCTGCTTCTCCCTCTCCCACTCCCGCTGCTTGTGTTCTTGCTCTCGCTATCTCTGTCTCTGTCAAATAAATAAATAAATTAATAAATTAATTAATTAATTAAAATAAATAAAATAAAATAAAATATATTCTTTTGTCAGAAAATACTTTTGGAAGATGCAAGAACGTTGCAGATTTGGAGAAATAAGTATCACCCAGTGTGGGAAATTGGCTATACAATTGGGTGAAAGTATATCTGTTTTTCAGAGGTCTATGATTATTTCCTAGATTTTTTCCAATAATGACATATATGAAGCACTAATTTTCTTGTGAACAACTAAAGGAAAAGTATATTCAAAGCCTTATTCTACTTAGTAGATTACTTCTCTTCTCTACTGTATGTATGAAAATACTTTAAGCTAGCTATTGATGGAGTAGAAGCTTTGAATGTAATAAAAAAAATAGCAATTCCAGATTAAGTTATGGAGAGAGCAAATTACATGAAATTTATATGCGCCATCATTCAAAAACAAGCAATTACAGCAAAGAAGATGAAACAGAAATGTGCAAAAGTGCTACAAAATGTCACTGATGTGACTGACTTTACAAAAACAAGATCTCTACAATACTTTGTAGTGAGATGGGGAGTAACCATGGAAATCTTTTATACTTCATGAAATTCTCCTGGTTATCCCATAGCAAAGTCCTGAAAAGATACCAAACTTACTGATGAGATACCCATTTTTCTTTTACAAAAAGACAAGCAATCCAAATTTGCTGAACTTTTCTTTAATGGCATGTGGCTAGCAGTAGAAATCACCCTTGTAATTTTTTTAACAAATAAGTAAACAAAATCTGTCTCTTCAAATTAAAAGTGCTGCTTCACAACCTCAGAAAACACTATCCACTTGCCCTCACCCAGAAACCATGACTGCTTCTTAAAGAATTTTATATGGATGAAGCTGGCAATAGTTAAGCTTCCACAGAGCAATACAGTAAATAAATGCAGTATTTGCATTTTAAAAAGTTAACTACCATTGCTGATTTCCAACTGCTGTTAGAAACAACACAGTTAGGGCACCTGGTTGGCTCAGTCGTTAAGCGTCTGCCTTCAGCTCAGGTCATGATCCCAGGGTCCTGGTATGGAGCCCTGCATCGGGCTCCCTGCCCTGCAGGAAGCCCGTTTCTCCCTCTCCCACTCCCCCTGCTTGTGTTCCCTCTCTCGCTATATCTCTCTCTGTCAAACAAATTAAAAAAAAGAAAGAAAGAAACAACACAGTTGTCAAGATTTCCCTGGTTTAAGAATTATCATTCTTCTAGTTCATGAAATCTGTGACATTCATCTACTTAAAATTATTAACCAACATACCTAAAGCATCCAAATAGGCATAAAAGAGATCTGTTTCTGAAAATAAGCATCGTTGATTTAAAAAAAAAAAAAAAGTGTTACTTCAATGCTAAGTGAAGAAATGACTTATTTTCAAAAGGAACTGGATATTAAGAAATATATTCATCATTATGGTCTGTGTTGATATAAAAAATGTGTATCACCTACAGCAATTTTCATATCTGCACATTCTAAAACATGGAAACAGAATTATTTAACCCAGATAAAAGTCCTCCAAATGAAGTTTTTCAGTAGGTATTAAATCCAGTTTTTAAAAAAACTGATTGTCATAAGAGAAGATGGATATTACAAACTGAATTTCAACAAAACTTTAGCATAACTGATACAAGAGATTTAAAAATGAGCATCAGATGAAGCAATAGCAGCTAATGACATACTTCTCCATTTGGATCTATATATCAATGTGAGGTATCTTTTTCATCTACAACACTGTGGCACTAAAATCAAGTATGGAAATGAATTCTCCTTGGAACTAAGACTTCGATTCTCAATCTCACATTGTTTCAAAAATAGTAAAAATACTGAAGCACAAAAATATTATTATTTCTGTCACTTAAAAATTATTTTAAATATGATTTATTTCATCTCATCCTTTTCTGTTTCTATTTTTAATGTTTTGTTATATATATATAACATATATATATGTAATATATATATAGCAGTACACTCATATGAAGTAAGTATACATTTTAGGAAGAGTTGGCTAACTTGTTTTATCTAATGGAGTGCCTCCAGGATTCAAGTTGGAGGTAAAAGTTTAAAATAGCCTCATGGTCCGCTTTGAACACTTCTGCAGAGCGTCCTTACCTCTGTTTATAAAAGTGAAATCAAGTTACAGTGCATTTAAAGGACAGCCTTTGAGCCTTGAGAAGAATGCAGGACATCACGGAAGTTCAGCACAGAGAGTATGTTTACAGTATTTGTTGCCAGGTAGGCGGAACGTGGGCCTTAGTGAGTGATGACAGAAATAGGATGAGGAAATAAATAATTGTAACAGGTAAATCCTCTCCACTATACTAACAATATAAGCCATGCATGGCCTCAGACTTTCTTTATGTATGTGGACAAGATCCAGAAAAAGCATTTACTATACAAAGATACGATTATTGTTGAGAATGTGTTATGATTAGAATGACTCAGCAAATCTGCCAGAGTGCAAGTCTTTTATGCACGTCTTTGGTAATGGAATTTTCCCTTTGATAAAGCAAATAAATAATATAAAGAGAGCCTTCTTTTAAAAAAAAATTTAGAGGACGTATTCTATTAAATCAATTAATACGTCTATTCAGAATTATTCTTATCTAAAAGAAAAGAATTATTCCTATCTAATTATTAAAACACAAGATTCCTTAGCACAGTGGCTAACTTTTGGTGAGGACTCACAGTAAGAAATGTGTTTTACATCCTATCCCAATACGCACATGAATATGCAAATGAAAAGGATGTCACAAAACAACTTTTCCCTTATGTAGAACATAATCGAGCGTATCTATTTTTCACTTTTTTAAAATTCTAGTCACAGCTTCCTGAGTTGGTTTCCCTTTCCACTGATTAGTCTACACCTGCAATTTGAAACATATTGCTCTCATACCTACAGCCTAGCTCAGCATCCCCTGACCACAGTGTCATTCTGCATATCTGAAGTAACACGGTCGCATTTCTTCTTGCTTAATATCATGTTATTTTACGCTTTTCAAAATTCAGACAGGGTTTCCCTCCAGACATGAGTAAGTTTGCAAAATTTCACTGTTCCTGAAGGGCCTTTATGGAGACCTCAGAGTCCAGGGTTTGTGCTTGGGGGCCAGAGGGTGTGTGCCCAGGTGATGAGGCCAGGAAGGTCCACAAAGGTGCATAGCCTCCTGGTTGAGGGTCGGAAACACCACAGCATGACTGTGATGGTAAAAGGTACATAAAAGACACCTGTAGCACTTGCTAAGTACCAGGCACTATTGTAAGCCCTTTATGTATATCACCATTTATTCCTCTAACAATAAGGTAAAGACCATGTCAACCCCATTTTATGGATGAAGAAAATAAAGGGTAATTTGACCTTTAACTCTGCCACAGTAAGTACTTAGTAAGAAGTCTAACAGATTTGAACTGGGGTTCTCACCTCTAAGAGTCATGCTCTTTCTTAATCACTATGCTGTCTATCTCTAGATCTTATCTGAAACCCTTCATGTTTACATATTAACATTTTTTAACCTATCTGCGGTTCAACAAAACTTGTCCATGGGTTAAATGTAGCCCCTAAGCTGGCAATCTGTAGGCTCTGCCTTAGGGAAACAAAAGAAGGGAGAGCCCAACACCGAGGAGCGCAGCCCCAGGAGTCCCAAGATGGGACTCATTCCTGCCTCTGTCTTGCTGTGAACTTTTGAGTAAAGTATGTTGCCTTTGTGGGCTTCAGCATCTTTACCTTAAAAATAAGATTCTTGAGGCAGATGTTCTCTAAAGACCTGCCTCTTCCAACGTTCTATGAGTCTGGGGCACTGAGGAGAAAAGGAAGCCCAAATGTCTGAGGAAGAGATGTCTAACCAAGGAAGTGCCAGGGAGATAGGAACAGGGGAGAAGCAATGCAATGAGGGGAAGAAGAGCAAAGAAAGAAAAGACCAACAGTGAGAAAAGGTTTGTGGCTGTTGAAATTGGATTAATGAGCCCTTCTAGGATCCTATGAAAGAAAGTAAAATGTTGCAAATCAGATTATAGTTGAGAAATACTTACATGACTCTTTTTTCTTTAAAATAAGGTGGAGAAGAAAGACAACACACAGATAATAAAGACATGGCATGAGTGTGCAGCAGAAAATGTCAAACACAACCTTTGCCGCTTAACTGAGAAATTGGCAGGGGGTGGGGGGATTTGGACATGGAGATTGCAGCAAGTAGAACAAGAATCTACAACAAGATCCTGAGCAATCTCAGAAAAGCAGTGTGCCTTTCTGGCTCAGAATTAGGATCTGAAGATACTCCACACATGACCAAAATAACTCCTGTCACTGAGTCACCCATTCTGAATTGCTAGATTTTTCCTCAGAAATGCTTTTAGCAAGATAGAAATAAATTTGCATGCTCAAAATAAGCCATGAAATTCCTAACACTGAATTCATCCTGAAAATTATTTGGCTTTTTGAAATCCATCAATCTGTAAATGTTTTGAAGAGAGCTGCCTAAAAACTAGGAGTCCCGCAGATGATCTGCAGACATCCCTCAACTGCCCGTGGAAGTCTATCCCACCACCTTCTGGGAACAGAGCAACCTTGAAACATATCTTTAAAATCCTGACAGGAAATGAATCTCCTGTGAGAACTAGCACCCTTGATTTTGTACATAAATTCAACCAGTTTTCTTTTTCATCATGGCTTTTGCTTAGAATAGTCACAGGGGTACTAAATTAAAATGCAGTTCTCACACCCTACCGTTAGGAGATAGCAGTTTTTACTCTTACCAGGCATAGTGCAGGTAGAAGTTTCTGGCTAAGGGACGCCTGGGTGGCTCAGTCGTTAAGCGTCTGCCTTCGGCTCAGGTCATGATCCCAGGGTCCTGGGATCGAGTCCCGCATCGGGCTCCCTGCTCCGCGGGGAGCCTGCTTCTCCCTCTGCCTCTGTCTCTCTCTCTCTCTCTGTCTCTCATGAATAAATAAAATCTTTAAAAAAAAAAAAAAAAGAAGTTTCTGGCTAAGTCTGCTGCCAGAAATGCATTAACCTGAGGTCCAAAGACACATGAAAGTGCGCCAGACCTTGACAAAGGCCAGAGATGCCAAGTTCTGTCACTTACAACTTCACCACTGACAGCACTCCCATATTTGAGAAGTGAAAATTCCCCATCCTGGGGGAGACATTTTTTAAACCCAAGATGTCTTAGGATCTTCCTTTTTTCTCAATTATTAGACTTTATTCCAATGTTGTGTGCCAACCTTCATGTTTTCCTCCTAGTCATCATCATTGTGAAACTGCTATGTTCCAGGAACATTTCTTTTTACTGAAGACACAAAAGCCCACTCTCATGAAACTTATGTACTATTTGGACAGACAATAAACCGACAAATAAATTATATAAAACTGTTAAGAGATAAAATTTCCAGGGGGAAAGAAAGAAAAAGAATAGGGTAAGGTGAGATGGTGTAGGCTTGTAAGCCCCTTGCAGGCCCAGATCATTTGAGGACTGCACTGAGGTTAAGGACGGCCAGGCAGGCCTGGGCCAGGAGGAGAAAATGTTCTCTTCCCCTTATCTCATGTTGCAAGTCCTAAATGCCTGGATCAGCAGGAAGTGGCTCTTGCCTCGCTTAAAGTGTATCTTTCTAAACAGAAGTGTTCTTTCTAAAGACAAAGAACATGTTGTCTCCAAAGGAAGGATGGCTAAGAGAATTCTTTATTCTGCAAGCATAAACAGGATGTATTTTGTTCTTATTGAATTTCATGTATATTTCACTTCACGGATGTTGGCTTGATACTTTAAGTATACATTGTTATGTTTATCTGATCTCTGCAAGTATATAGCTACGTGAGAAATAAACGGCAGTATGCAGTTGCAAGTGCTGCCTTTGCTCTGCATCCCCTGTGTCCTGGTTTTTTCGTAGACCCTTACCCAGGGACCCCAACGCACTAGACGTTGACAATTGGCGCCCGAACAGGGACCCTGAAGGACGTTCAGGAAGGGTGAGTAACTTAATTAAGTACAGGGTTATGGGACAAGAAACTTCTACTCCTTATGTTCGAATGCTGAAGCATTCACTTGCTGTCTATGGTATCACTGTCGCTTCCAATGATATTGAGCTGTGTTTGAAGGTGGTTCGAGAATGGAACCCTTGGTTTCCAGAGGAGGGAACTTTAGACATGGATAATTGGCGGTGAGTTTGACATAATGTCGAGAAGGCAATGAGACAGGGAGAAAAAATTCCCGTGCGGTTTTGGTCTATTTGGTCGATTATTTTTACAGTGCTTAAAGCAATGGAGGATGACCGCACGGTCGAAGACTTCCATAAGGAGATGGCTCCTTCAATACAAGACCTCCCTTTAGATACGGATGAGAAAAGGGCGGTAGAGAAAGATACCTTTAAGCTTACACCATCCCGTGAGCCTAGCGAGTGTGGTAATGAAGAACCAAAACCGAAAGTAAAGTCGGATCCCGAGGTGGAGCGTGTATGGAAGGTTTTTCAGCAGGTTATGGCTATGACGGAAGAGTCTAAGAAACCCTCTAGGAAGCCCTCTGCTCCGCCTTTGCCGTCTGTACCAGCTCTTTCTTCTAAAAATCCTTTCCTTTCTGCTGCTTTAGCTGAGCTTGCTGCGCTAGAGGATAGCGATGACGAGGGTGGCGCAGGTAATTCTGTCTTTGCTTTTCCTGTTCTCAGGCCTCCCCCAATCCAGGGGGTGGCACAAGCACCATATTATGACGGAATAGGTATAGAAGATATTGGTCGCTTGAAAAAGGCAGTGTCTTTATATGGACCTCAATCACATTATGTTAAGGAGCTAGTTAACGGTCTGGCTCGACATTATAATAATTTTTCTCCTGAGGACTGGAGGGTCCTCTGTCGGGCTCTTTTAAAGGAGCCTGAATATCTGCAGTGGCAGATGTGGTTTTCTGAACTTTGTATGTATGTACATGTGGTAATAGATACATATTCTCAATTTATTTGGGCCACAGCACAAAGTGGCGAAACTGCACAACATGTTATCACCCATCTCTTAGAAACTTTTGCTGTGATGGGTTTACCGTCTACTATTAAAACAGATAATGGACCTGCATACAGCAGTAAAAAAATTTCAAACTTTCTGTGAACAATATGGTATCATGCATAAAACAGGCATTGAATACAATCCTCAAGGGCAAGCCATTGTAGAACGTGCGCATAGTACTTTAAAGTTGCAAATTAAAAAATTAAAAAGGAGGAAAAAGGACCATATTTTAGCATTCACTCAATCTAATGCGCGTTCTATTTTGCAACAAGCTCTGTTCACATTAAATTTCTTGAATCTTCCGCAGGGAGATATCCTCTCCCGTGCAGAGAAACAGTTCATAGAGGGAGAGGTCGCTCCCCCTCCATTAAAGGAACATATATGGCTTAAACCAACCGCAGATGCAGAATGGCGACCGGGGCTATTGCTTTACAGAGGGAAGGGTTATGCTTATGTCTCCACAGAGGATGGACGGACCTGTTCCTGGCTCCCTACGCGATGGATCCAGTCGAGGGCCAATTCGAACGGCACCGTATCCCACCAGGTGATGGATGGGGAATCCAGACCAAGATGAACTTCCGTTACAGGCCATGGCACATCTGAATTTGGGAGGACGACGTCGCCATCGGCAGATATTTGCTACTGCTTTGCCGACTTGGGGGCAAATTAAAAAGCTTAGTGGGGAAGGGCAAAAAAAATCCTGCAGCGAACGGGGAAGGCTTGTACGCCTGAAAATTTATTTTTGGCTATGTGTGCCTTGCTTACTGTATCAGATGCCGCTACGTTGGCCAATTTACTTCTTAAGCAACTTGAGGGACTAGATCCAAAAGGTATTATTCAGAGTTTGGGGCATACTGCTGGAGGAATGGGACTTGTATTGTTGATTGTTATCTTATGCTTTATACTGTTGCATTTTTGTTATCTAAAGCCTTCCCAGAATTCTATGGCCATCCTTTGGAGGGCACTTTTATTAAAACAAAAGAAAAAAGAAGGAATTGAGATGGTGTAGGCTTGTAGGCCCCTTGCAGGCCCAGATCATTTGAGGACTGCACTGAGGTTAAGGACGGCCAGGCAGGCCTGGGCCAGGAGGAGAAAATGTTCTCTTCCCCTTATCTCATGTTGCAAGTCCTAAATGCCTGGATCAGCAGGAAGTGGCTCTTGCCTCGCTTAAAGTGTATCTTTCTAAACAGAAGTGTTCTTTCTAAAGACAAAGAACATGTTGTCTCCAAAGGAAGGATGGCTAAGAGAATTCTTTATTCTGCAAGCATAAACAGGATGTATTTTGTTCTTATTGAATTTCGTGTATATTTCACTTCACGGATGTTGGCTTGATAGTTTAAGTATACATTGTTATGTTTATCTGATCACTGCGAGTATATAGCTACGTGAGTAATAAACGGCAGTATGCAGTTGCAAGTGCTGCCTTTGCTCTGCATCCCCTGTGTCCTGGTGATTTCGTAGACCTTACCCAGGGACCCCAACGCACTAGACGTTGACAGTAAGGGAGTGATTAGAATGTTGAGGGCACTGCAATTTTGAATAAGATTGTCCAATGAGCCTCGTAAAGGCAGATTTGAGCAAGAGCTTTAAGAAATTAAGGGATTCATTTGGCAGGGGATTCCAGGCAAAGGCAATAGCCAGTGCAAGGGCACTAAAGTAGAAATGTGTTTGGTTAGGGCGGAAATCAGTTAGGAGGCCAGGGTGGCTGGAGCAGAGTCTGTCGGTTATACGATAAAGCGAAGCAGGCCAAAGTTACAGGGAATCTTTAAGACACTGTGAAGACTGATTGTACTCTGGATGAAATGGGAATTATTAGAGGGTCATGAGTAAAGTGACATGACTGACTTATCTTTTTTAAAAAATTAGATTTATTGCAATTTATTAGATTGCTAGATCAGATACAAAACTGGTTAATCTCCAAAAGAGGTATAAACCATAATCTTGGGGTTCCACTGCATAAACATTACTTATATTTCTACTGAACAAAATCTACAACAAAGAGTTGATGTTATTGTTTCTGGAATGCATGTTTTTCATGTTTTTGTCTTAAAACCCAAACAAGCAGGGACACCTGGGTGGCTCAGTTGGTTGAGCTTCCGGCTCTTGGTTTCAGCTCAGGTCATGATCTCATGGGTTGGGGGATCGAGCCCCACATCAGGCTCTGCACTCAGTGGGGAATCTGCTTGAAAGATTCTCTCCCTCTGCCCCTTCCTCCACTCATGCTTTCTCTTTCTCTAGCTCTCTCTCTCTCAAATAAATAAATAAATAAATAAATAAATAAATCTTTAAAAAAACAAGCAAACACAGTTTGAGTTTGACAAAACTCTAGCAAATAGGTGTGGTAAGACATTTTTATCCCTATTTTATAGTTGACAAACTGAAACATGTAAGTGATATGTTCGTGATTTAAATATATATATATGAGTATAGTAAATATGTCTATTTATCTAACAAATATATATATTTATCTAGCTAAAGGCAGAGTTGTCTTTTTTTATTATTGCTACTTTTATTAGCCATACAGTTCACTCAGAATACTTAGAAATGAACCGTTAAAGGAAATAAATATTCACATTCTTATACTGTCTTTTGATGCATGAATACCTCACTTATGGTAGGAAAAAACTCACTTTATTGGTTTAGACAAAGTGGGGTCTATTGTAGGTTAATAATTTTAAGACAATTGACCAGGTGTTCATAGTAAATGTTGACTCAAGAGGGAAAACTATCATTTCCCCTGTGTTACATGTAGTAGTCACATGCTTATGTGTTTTGATGCAGGAACCATGTTTTTTTTTTTGTTTTTTGTTTTTTGTTTTTTGGTTTTTTTTAAAGATTTTATTTATTTATTTGAGAGAGAGAATGAGAGACAGAGAGCATGAGAGGGAGGAGGGTCAGAGGGAGAAGCAGACTCCCCGCTGAGCAGGAAGCCCGATGCGGGACTCGATCCCCGGACTCCAGGATCATGACCTGAGCCGAAGGCAGTCGCTTAACTGACTGAGCCACCCAGGCACCCTCAGGAACCATGTTTTGTTAACTTCCATTCCTAGCACCTGGAAGCACAAAATAGACCTTCAATGGACATATTAGTCTTTGTTCTCCAAATGAAATTTTCTTCATGTCACCTGTTTTGGAGTTAGCAATTTAAGCCTTTGGCTCTCTGGGATCTGGTGTCAGGCTAACTCAGCCTTGGTGTCAGGCTTCATGGGCAG
Organism: Mirounga angustirostris; assembly: GCF_029215605.1. Classification (NCBI taxonomy): domain Eukaryota; kingdom Metazoa; phylum Chordata; class Mammalia; order Carnivora; family Phocidae; genus Mirounga; species Mirounga angustirostris. The sequence continues at coordinate 48,808,146 of NW_026991709.1, read as the reverse complement.
CTTGTGTATACAAGGGAGAGAGTAAATAGCAGTGGTGGAGGCTCAGCTGCACCCCAGGTCAAGATTAATTTGTCTTATAAATATGCATTTACCTAAAAGATGGCAGAATTCAGTCTTGACCTCTTGACCAAGTCCAGTTCCTCATCTATAAAGTGGGAAGGATACTATTACCTATATCATAGAGTCATTATGAAGATTAATTTATCTAATAAATATGTATTTATGTAGTAGATGGCAGAGTTAAGTCTTGAACTTGACTAGTTCAGTACTTTCCCATCCTATCTTTGTCTGTACTGTCCTTGCCAAGTTTTGTTGTGTTGCCTTTGATAAAAGTTCCAATTAGAAACAGTCATAGCAGGCGCCTGGGTGGCTCAGTTGGTTAAGCAACTGCCTTTGGCTCAGGTCATGATCCTGGAGTCCCTGGATCGAGTCCCGCATCGGGCTTCCTGCTCAGCAAGGGGTCTGCTTCGTCCTCTGACCCTATCCCCTCTCAGGTGTTCTCTCTCTCTCATTCTCTCTCTCTCAAATAAATAAATAAAATCTTTAAAAAAAAAAAAAAGAGAGAGAGAAACAGTCATAGCAAGCTGATTAGTATTTTTTCAGATGCTAGCCAATGCCTTCCTTCCAGCCAAGCTTCCTATGCAGACTTAATGAGTATGTTCCTTGTGCTGTCATTTAGGTAATTGACTGAAATGTCAAAAAATACAGACACAGGGCCACCTATGGCCATAGTTCTTTCAGTCTAAATGGTCACACTTTGGATGATGAGTTGTGTGATGTAGGTGGTTCTCTATTAAGGAACTAGATTAAAACTAAAAACTTATTTCTTATACGCCACTGCTGACTTGCTTTTTTAAAAAATCTCTTTAAATGTTATATTGAGAAAAGACTGTCGGCAATCAAGAGCTGAAAAAAAGAGACCAATTAGAGGATGTCACAAAAATTCAGGTGAGGGATGATGCAAAATGAACTGATGATAGCAGTGAAGGTGGTGTTTGTTGGGGGTATACATGCACAGAGATTTACTAATAGATCAGATTTTGAGTGTGGGAGAAAGAGAATTATCTAGAAAGGCTTCAGTGCTTCTGACCTGAAATACTGGAGAGATGGCATTGCCATTAACAGAGAGGTCAACTCTCTACCAAATGTGTAGCAATTAAAAGCTGTCCATCACCTGTGCCCTACAGGTGCTCTTGACAGATCTGAGTGGTATACCTCTATGGCTGCCACACGGTTTGAGGAGAGCAGAGGTGTGAAATGCTCATCTGGAATAGAGGGCAATGAAAGGCCAAGAAAATACGTTTGGTTTCTCAGTCAGCATTAAGGGCCTCTTGATAGTCATGGTCCTGACTCAAGTGGCTGTATTTTGCTCAAGTGTATGCACTTGCTCAGATTCAGGTGCAGAGCAGACAGAAAATTGGATTTAATCAGGGTTGTAGTTCTGACAAATGAATAAAATGAAACGAGAGGGGCTCCAGGTATTTGAGGCTGTATGCATAAGAGTAATTAACATGGAATTTAATTTACATAAAGAAGAAAATAAAGGTGGGGCGCCTGGGTGGCTCAGTTGGTTGAGCGACTGCCTTCGGCTCAGGTCATGATCCTGGAGTCCCGGGATCGAGTCCCACATCAGGCTTCCTGCTCGGCAGGGAGTCTGCTTCTCCCTCTGACCCCCCCCCCCACAAGTGCTCTCTCTCTCTCTCTCATTCTCTCTCTCAAATAAATAAAATCTTTAAAAAAAAAAAAAAGAGGAAAATAAAGGCATGGAGAGCAATAAACAGTGAAAAGGCAGAAGAATCACACTGAAATCCATGCTAGGATCAAGGGTTAGATGAAATTTGAGTACCAGAGAGAGTGAGCTAGAAATATAAGGCACTAGAGGGAGTGATCAGAAGGTGGGATATATAAAATTAAGATTATAAAGTGGTTGTAGTTATTGGAAATAATAAGGCCTAGGATAGTACCTAGAAAATGAATAGTTAAGGTAAAGTAGAAGGCAATATCATCAGGGAAGAAGAGTTCCAGAAGTGGAAAAGGCAAAATGTTGGAGGGATTATTTATACATGTATTGAAATCAACAAGGATTAAGCTAGGACTAGAATTGAAGAGAATAATAAAAAACCATTAGCTAAAATAATCCAGAAATGATTGACTCTAGGAGCAGGAGATGAAGGATGGTAGGACAATACAGTCTAATAACATGAGAATCAAGGTTTAAAGGGTTTAGGGAGAACAAAAAGCAAATGGTCTGACAATGGTAATAAGAAGCAAGAGGGATATCTAACTCACTTCTAGGCCCAATGGGAAGAAAACAACCATCCCAAATGGAAAGAGCTACAGGGAAGGTAGGAACCTCAGAGGAGATCTTGGTTTTGGTAAGAGCAGGAAGGTGAACAAGACTGTATTGTTCCACGGCCAGTCAAGAGAAGAAAGCCCACACCAGGAAGTCCTTTTATTTGAAGAACTGATTACAAAAGTATTGGAAGAGGTAAAAAGCCCAGGGTATAATAAAGAAACTCAGAGATCAACAGGAGTAGGCCTCTCTCACTGATTTGGCTGGAGAGCCAGGAGGAGGTGATGGTACCAGAGCCAAGGAACTGGGCCCCTGGCAGGAACTGAAACAAATGCACACTGACACTACAGAGAAAGGTCATCCAGAAAAAGCTAGAACCAAAGAGAAGCTGTAGCTTCTGCTGGAGGGGAGAAGAAGATGAGACTGCTCTGGCTTCTCCTTTCCTACCACCCTTTAATGTCCCACCAATGCCTCCTATTGGCTGAACCTAGATAGCAGCCAGTTGACAAAGGAGCTTATGAGAAGTCCTGCCACCCATAAAAGGCATCGTCTATGACTCTCCTCACCACAATATGGTGTGAGAAAGTATGTGAGGCTTCCCAAGTCCCATCTGGGATAACAGTACTATGGAGCTATTTTCTCTGCCATCTCACCACCTTCCCAGAACTCTAAAGAAAGCTGAGGTATAGCCCTTTCTGCTCTCAGATCCTACACACTATCTGGCTGTTGCCAAAGCCCAAGTCTTGGCCCACAGCTGGACACAGAACCCTTCTCAGGAACCCAATCTTTCCTGCCTTTCCCCATCCATCTTTTTTTTTTTTAAAGATTTATTTATTTTAGAGAGAGAGAGTGTGTGTGAGCATGGGGAGTAGGAGCAGAGGGAGAAAGAGAGAAACCCAAGCAGACTCTGCACTGAGTACTGGGCTCTATCTCACAACCCTGAGGTCACAACCTGAGCCAAAACCAAGAGGCAGAGGCCTAACAAACTGCACCACCCCAGCACCCCTCCCCAACCACTTTTATTCTGGCAGCCCAAGGAATCCTTAGCAGTGAGGGGCCAAAGAGTGAGAAGTTCCAGTCCTTACTCTTAAAGCTATCTCCATCGAGGTATCGATCTTCATCTAATTCCCAAGGGGGAAACATAATCTCAAAGCTTTCTCCCTCTCCTGAGACAGTGAATATGGGCTATTATGGAGTCAAGGAAGAGACAAAGAGGGGGAAAAAAAGTACCCAAGGTGAAAACAGTAATACTAGCTCATATTTCAAAAATAATATACCCAGAGAAGAAGGCAAGCCAAGCTCAAAATTTTAGAGGAGAGGAAGTTTGGGAATGAAGGAACATTTTGAGATAGAGATGACAATTCAACTAAGTGGCTATATTTTCTTATCAATTTCCATTTTTGTGGATGGTACTTCTCAGGCAGGAAAAAGATGAGGTGCTTTCCAGGGATAAAATAATAGAGTTGGAGAGAGCTTACACAAAAGCAATCAACTATGCAATCAACTGTGCTAGTCCTCTGCATCATTCTCACATGAATTTCTCACAACAAACGGGTAGGATTGGTGTCATAATTCTCTTTAAGATATGATGAAACTAAGGCAAAGAAAGGTTCAGAATTTGCCCAAAGTCACACAGACCAGAGGGGGTGATGTGAAGGCCAGAGGTGAGTGGACACACGTATTCCTAAAAACTCATAACTTGCTTCTCCTCTCATAACTGAACTTAAAAATAAACTAGTTTTCAAGTGCATAAAATTCTCAATCAATGATAAAATGTTTTTGTGTCATTGACAGTAGTTGTTATCGGGCTTGAGAAAGTGAAATCAGGACATGACTCAGCATGAGAAAGTGGTAAGTGGTTCTGTGGGACCATGTTTCCCATGGTAACCCTAGAAGACTCCAATTTTGCTGGAGCTTTAATTCGCTAATTAGCAAAACTTTCTTAGAAATATCTATGTCTCTATCACAAGACTCCTAAGCATAGTACCCTTGGCTCCAGCCCCTCAAGCGGGCCAGCGTGAACACATGCTTCTGCCGAGATTTGCATCCCAGGGTCAAGCTGGATGGGTGGAGGCAGAATATGTTACAAAACAGCAGGAAGAACCAGGGTTGTGGGATTGCTCAGTCTTTGGAGAGCTCCAAAAATCAGGCACAGGAAGCAGAATTCAGCCTTGGAATTTAGAGCAGACTGGAAATCAGGCTGAAGGTCTGAAAGTCAGAGACTGTCTGAAGTAGTACAGAGCTGAAAATAATAGCCTGGTGTGGGGGTGGAGGTGTGGGGGGAGAGCTTGGACTTCCATTCTTTATGGTCAGCGATTGGTATTACCAAAGAAATTATGCTTTAAAGACCATCACCAGTGTGAATATTTCTTTAACTTCTTTGCATTTTTTAATAAAATGGGTCACATCAGGCATATGATTTTGTATCTGATTTTTCATGTCATATATTATAAATATGTCCTTTCATTTCTCAATCAACAGCAGTCTGGCTTTTTCCACAACTGCATTGCCTGCCCTGGCCCTGACCAAAGAAACCAGTGAGATAATAATTGCTTAATCTATGGCCACCTCCAGTTCTGGTTCACTTGACTTATCTTCCTTAACCCTGCCTTTCTAATCAAACATCCCTCCTCTGACTTCCTCAACATTCCTCTTATCCTGGTGTTCCATCCATCCCTGGCTGCTCCTATTGATCCCTTTCACAATCACTTTCTTAATAAAAATATAGAAGGCAGTCTAGAAACACTTCACTTTAAACACCCCTTCATTTTAAATACTCTTCTTGGACATTCTCTTTTACTGACCATCTCTGCATTTTGACACACAAATTCAAATCTTCAGCCTTGTCCCTCTCCTGAATTTCAGACCCTTAGCTATAATTCAACCTAGATTTTCCACAGACACATTAAACTCAATATGCCCAAAGCAGAATTGACCTCTTCTTCCTTCTCAAATATGAAGATGTCTCCCTTTAAGCTTGGGGATGGATAACATCACAGTGCCATCTTGCCTCTTCACCCTGGTAACATTAATAAACACATAGCTTTGATTGACCTCAAATACTATGTGAACAGCTTTACAGACCTTGTCTCATTTAATCCTCACAGCTCACTTTATAAGAAGGAAACTGAAGCTTACAAAGGTAAAGGCACTGCTCAAGGATGCTGCCCAGCAAGTGGCAGATTGTCTCCAGAGTCCAGAACCTATAAGCGCTTAGCACCATGCTCTTATAAAAAGACAGTAAGTCTGGGCTTTTGCGAAAGGAATTTTTACTGAGAAACCATGTGAAAAGAAAACAAAACTCAAAATGTAAAAATGAATTAAGAGATGAAGCACATATTGTTTGTTCAGATGTGAGTGTCCACCTGCATCAACCGCTCAGCTTGGCACTCAGCCCTGGTTCTTTCTCCTCACCACAATCCTCTCTTTTGGGTGCTAGACCAAATTAAGCAGACTCCTAGCCCAGGGAAGATGTGGCTTCTAGATTTGGTGGGTTACTCAACTTGTTCCAAATGCTGCTTATTAGAATAATTAGCCTCTACTCTTCGACAGTGGGTTCCTCTTATGTTCTGATTTGGTCCTCTGAGTCCAACCCCATTCCCTATAATAAGGAAAATACTTCTCTACCTTGACACTGAGCTTCAGCTGCTCTGAAACTACCTTCTCCTCCTCTCTCTAGATGAATCAAACCCTGGGAATTCGAATGCTACTACAACTCATTCTTGTATGTGTTATTTGGTACTGAATAATGTCTTTTACTAAGTGATACCAGAAGCTGGTGAGACCCCTAAGCCAACTTCTTGGTCACGGCCTGTCTAGTGGCTTTGTGGCCCAACACCATCAGCCTTCAGCTGATCTGGCTTTGTCAGCTCCACCCACTCACCAACCCACTCCTGCCCCCAGCTCCAAGACTTAGAAGGAGACTTCTTAATGATTCTTTTAGTTTTAAGCCACTGTCCCTCCACTGGTCTTTCTTAGGATTCCTTCTGGTTCTCAACTCATTTGCAGGTCAGTGATCTATGCACTTTGTTTTGTTTATGCAAGCATTTATTAAATACCCACTATTAGGCCAACCATTGTGCTTTGAGATTCTGCAAAAGTTCAAGGACAATTAGAAACACTCCCTGCCCTTAGGGAAATGTCAGTCTGTCTGGAGAACCAATAAGCATACAGGTTATGTAAGGAAGTGAACCGAATGCTCAGTGAAGTCTGAGAATGAAACCTCTAAGCTGAAATGTTGGTCTTGTAGCACAGAGATCCTACAAGCTGTACACCTTAAGGTTCCTGAGGACAGAGACTGAATCTCATTCATTATTCTATTTCAACACCTAGCTAGTACCTACCACAGAGCCAGTGCCCAAGAAATCGTTTTAAATGAATAATTGTATCCACTTACAAATTCCAGGTGATCTGAGTTACATTATTTGGATGTCACAGAGCCAGAACAGATAAATTAGAATACATTTATATTGTATGCCAGCAGTGTGGTTCATCGGAAAAATTCCAACATCAGGCTGGCCCTGAAATCAGTGAAGCATCTCACACCTCCTGACAACTCCACCTGCCCACATGGCTTAGCCTCAATGAAGTTGTCTTATAGATCCTCCAGTTCAACCAGACACTAGAGCCTTCATGTAGCCTTTGCTTGAATACTCCAGATAGAGAAGATTCACTCCCCTGCAAGGCTCTGTAGAGATCAGACACATTTAGAAATCTTTCTTCGTGGTAAAATAAATCTGTCTTCTTGAAACCTCTGTCAAGATGCCCTAGTTTTATGCCCTAGTTTATACAAAAACAATGAATCGTGGATCACTACATCAAAAACTAGTATGGTGACTAATATAATAAAATAAAATTTAAAAAAAAAGATGCCCTAGTTTTAGCCCCTAAAAACACAGAAAACAAATATAAAAACCTCTTCACAGAATAACCCCTCAGATAGTTGAAGACTGAAGCTCATTGAACCTTTTCTTAGGCTTACTAAAAATATCCTCAATATGACAACTAGCCCTCACACTCCAAGCCCCCTCACTGCTCTGACTAGTTTCCATTTAACACTCTTATTTATTTACATCTCATTTTAAGTGTAGTATACAGAACAAAAAATAGTATTCCAATACCACCTGACCAACATGAAGACAACAAATATTATCACCTTCTCTATTCTAGATATATCTTAATGTAGCCTGTGATATTAAATTTTTATTGTAGTCATAGCACACTGCTCATTTATATTGTGTTTACTGTCAACTAAATTTTTCACATAAGATATCACCAAACTACATTTCCCCACCTGGAGACCTTGTATAGTTGATTTTTTAACCCAAGGACAGGGTTTTCTATTTTTTCCTATTAAATTTTATCTTGGTAGATTCAGCTAATAATTCCACCAGATCTCTTTAGATCCTAACTATCCTTAAACAACTTCAGAATTTCCCCAAGTTTAAATTTATTTGTTTACTAATTCAAAAATACGTAATTTATTGAGTGCTCACTGGGTGCCAGACACCATTCTAAGCACTGGGGACTCAACAGTGAACAAGACAGACAAAACCTCTACTTACATGGAATTCACATTCAAGAATGGTAAGAGGATGGGTAAAGGAAGAAACAGGTAGGAAAAGGGGTATCATAGGTGATAGGACAGAAAATGCCTCTCTTTGCATCTCCAAGAGTAAGCATGCCTTTTATGTAAGAGGCTGATCCTTCTCTCCAAGTGGATAAAAGTACTCTAGGTATGTTCCCTTAACCAGTTGTATTTCTCTGTTGTCAACAGGAAACCTGGCTGTTTGTTGCATTTCCTTGATTTTCCTCCAAGCAATCACTAAGGTGTTCTGAGATAAACTTTCATAACCCCCTTAAGACTATAACTGGCCTGACCTACTTCACTTCACCAGTCTGACATACAAATATAGTTACATCTATTTTTTCTAATATATCACTTTAATCCCAACTAGTTTTCTTATGAGAACTGCATACCAAAGGGGATTCTGAGAGACGCTGCCTTTATAAAGTCCAACAGATGCCTTGAGACTCTTTCTTTAAAATATCAGATTCCTATGTTTATATATCTGAAGGAAATCACTTGTGATTTTTCAAGTAAGTGTAAAATTTCCTCCAAAGGTAGCTTGTTATATCCACCTCTATATTTAGAAGAGGCAAGAATGTTAATTTTTGAAAGACTACTATTTCCATTAGCAGTTAGGAGAGGGGGACATTTCTACACAGAAGACCAACTTGAAAAAGAAAATTACAAAAGGCCTTAAGCATTCCTAGGAACTGGTTTTTAAATTGCTGGCTTATGCACATAGTCAAGATGCAAAAGTAGGTAGAGATAAGGGATCTAGAAGTCTGATCTACTTTTCCACCAAGAAAAGGGAGGAAATATTCTTTCTCTTTCCTACATCTTCCACTTCCTTTCCCTTTTCACATCACCTTCAAGAATGGGGAGCCAGGGGCACCTGGGTGGCTTAGTAGTTAAGCGTCTGCCTTTGGCTCAGGTCATGATCCCAGGGTCTTGGGATGGAGCCCCACATCGGGCTCCCTGCTCTGCGGGAAGCCTGCTTCTCCCTCTCCCACTCCCCTGCTTGTGTTCCTTCTCTCACGGTGTCTCTCCCTGTCAAATAAATAAATAAAATCTTCTAAAAAAAAGAAAAAAAAAAGAATGGGAAGCCAAAACTTAGAGGAGAGATACTCGTCTGAACTAGAATAAGCTGAAGAAGCTATGTTAGAAGAGACTGAGCTGGCCACAAATATAAGTCATTTTTAATTTGGTGCCTTCCAAACTCATTCTGACATCTTTCCTCATCCACTGGCAACCCTCCCATTGCCAGAGAGCCACAGGCAGCCTGCTGGGGAATTTCAGTGACACATCAACAATTTATCTGCCCTTGGCAAAGTACATGCCCACACCCTCCTACCTCCATCTTGCTCAGCCTGGTCCTGGAGGTACCCACAAGGCAATGCCTCCCAATAGAGTCAGTCTTTCACCTATGGTCCCAAGCCCAAGATTCCCCTTCCTGCCCACTTCTGGCATCAATAGATTATCATGCTTTATCTAATCTTGATTATCAGCTCTGGGTCAAAAAAATGAGACCCAGTTTATTTACATCTTAGAAAGGAGTTTGTTATGCAAAATACATCTCTTGGAAATGGGATATGATTTATTAAGCTTAAAATTATCCCACGTCAATTTTGTCCCATCTAGTAATCAAGAGTGAAAACGTAGGAGACCCACATTACTCTGCTAAACACAGGTTTACCCTTAGGTTAGTTTATCAAGTGACTTATATCAATGGCATGGGACTCCATCAAAACAAAGAACCAATGACTTTAGTTTCATGGAATACATCCAAACTCATGAAATTTATAAATATGTACAGTTTTTTGTGTATCAATTATACTTCAACAAAATGTTTTTTAAGGGGAAAAAAAGCCATCACTTTAAAAGAAATAAGGTTTGGTCAGCATATCCTTCAGACCCTGATGGGAAGTACAAGACTGCTGATGTACATAATAATAATAATTTTATTTTAATTATTTTTTATTTTAAATTATTATTATTAATTGTCCAGTTTTCCCAACACCATTAATTATTATTAACAGCAGCTAATATATACACATTTGTAATATATTTTACATAGATGATCTCAGGTAACATATGCAACAATCCTAAGAGAGAGAACTATTATTGCAATTTCACAAAGTAGGGAATTTCTGTTTTAATTAATCCTTCAAGTGTCAATGAACTTACTCTAGTGTTTTACTCTTAGAAAGATGGGATTCCCGATCTCATCTGATCTCGGAAGCTAAGCAGGGTCGGGCCTGGTTAGTACTTGGATGAGAGAAAGATGGGATTGGGGCCAGAAAGACTCATAATTAGAGTGGGTGACCCTTTCTTCCACACACCACACCCACAGGCAGCTACCTTCCCAGTCCTGTAGCAGACAGGCCCCATCACGTTCCACACATGGGACCAAATTATTTCACTTTGCTTTCAGCAATTACCTGAAGAGGCATGTGGTTAAAATAGCCTTTTATCATCATTTCTGAACAACTCTCACAATATTGCATTTACAGGATTCTCCACTTAAATAAGCGTCCTTTGGTTGAAACTTCTAGGCAAGAGATACTGCCTCAAACACATTGGTATTGTGGTCTTCCTAGAATAATCATTTATAAGCATGGGTATTTATTAAAACAAAGACTGTGGTATCTGGTAATAAAAGCCAAGGCATCCTTTGGGTAAATACCTAGTAGTGCAATAGCTGGGTCATAGGGTAGTTCTATTTTTAACTTTTTGAGGAACCTCCATACTGTTTTCTGGAGTGGCTTCCGCAGTTTGCATTCCCACCAGCTATGCAAGAGAGTTTCCCTTTCTCTGCAACCTTGCCAACACCTGTTGTTTCTTGTGTTGTTAATTTTAGCCATCCTGACAGGTGTGAAATGGTATCTCATCATGGTTTTGATTTGTATTTCCCTGATGATGAGTGATGTTGAGGATCTTTTCATGAGTCTGTTGACCATCTGGATGTCTTCTTTGGAAAAGAGTCTATTCATGTCCTCTGCCCATTTCTTAACTGAGTTATTTGTTTTTCTGGATGTTGAGTTTGATAAGTTCTTTGTAGATTTTGGATACTAACCCTTATTGGATATGTTGCAAATATCTTCTCCTATTCCATAGCCTGCCTTTTAGTTTTGTCAATTGTCTCCTTCACTGTGCAGAAGTTTTTACCTTGATGAAGTCCCAATAGTTCATTTTTGCTTTTGTTTCCCTTGCCTGTGGTGATGTGTCTAGTAAGAATTTGCTACAGCTGAGGTCAAAGAGGTCTCTGCCTGTGTTCTCCACTAGGATTTTGATGGTTTCTGGTCTCACATTAAGGTCTTTCATCCATTTTGAATTTATTTTTGTGTATGGTGTAAGAAAGTGGTCCAGTTTCATTCTTTTGCATGTTGCTGTCCAGTTTTCCCAACACCATTCATTGAAGGGACTGACTACCCTACGATCCAGCAATTGCATTACTAGGCATTGATCCAAAGGATACAAAAATAGTGATTTGAAGGGATGCGTGCCCCCGATGTTTATAGCAGCATTATCAACAATAGCCAAACTTGGAGAGAGTCCAAATGTCCACTGACTGATGTCAAGAAGATGTGGTATATATATATACACACATATATAGATATATAGATACAGATACACACACATACATACATACACACACACAATGGAATATTACTCAGCCATCAGAAAGAATGAAATCTTGCCATTTGCAATGACATGGATGGAGCTACGGTACATTGTGTTAAGTGAAATAAGTCAGTCAGAGAAAGACAAATACCATATGATCTCACTCATATGTGGACTTTAAGAAAGAAAACAGATGAACATATGGGAAGGGGGAAAAGGAAAAAAGGAGTTTTTAACAATAGAGAACAAACTGAGGGTTGATGGAGGGAGGTGGGTTGGGCATGGGCTAGATAGGTAATGGGTATTAAAGAGGGCACTTGTGATGAGCACTGGGTGTTGTATGTAAGTGATGAATTACTGAATGCTACTCCAGAAACCAATATTGCACTGTATGTTAACTACCTAGAGTTTAAATTAAAAAAAAAAAAAAAAAAGCCAAGGCAAAATATGAGAACTGAATCTCCAGGGACCATGGACAGGATAACCCTGGGCATGTATCCACAAGTGAAATACTACAAAACACACCCAAATCAAACTCTCCTGGGTGGTAATTCTCAAGAGAAGCCAACCTGAAGTGTTTTATTATTGTTTATAATCTGCATGAGAATTTCTGTTACCTGTTATAGTTCATTGAGCTTGTTGATTATTGCCTAACAAGAAAGTGTTCATGGTATAAAGTAGAGAATCGAGGAGTGTTTTCATTTCATAGATGATTGAAAGAGGAAAAAAATAAATGAATAAAAAGAGGAAAGTGGGAAAACCTTCTCAGGAAAGATACTTTATTTCCTCCAGAACTTGATTTCCATCTCCAATCTCCTTGTAAAGGATTAACTTTGAACATACATGCTGCACAATGAGTGTAAAAGATTTTTAGAGGCATCTGAAAGCAAAGACTTGGCTGAGCAGACCTTTTCTTTTATTGTGGTAAGAACACTTAATATGAAATCTATCCTCTTAAATGTTTAAGTATACAAGACAATATTGCTGACTCTAGGTACAATGTTGTAAATCAGATGTCTAGAACTTATTCATCTTGCTTAACTAAAACTTTATTCCTGTTGATGAGTAACTCTCCATTTCTCCCTCTCCCCAATCCCTGGCACTCACCATTTTACTGTGATTCCATGAATCTGATTATTTTAGATACTTCATATAAGTGGACTTATGCAGTATTTGTCCTTCTGTGACTGGCTTATTTTATTTAGCATAATGTTCCCAAGGTTCATCCATGTTATCACATATTGCAGAAATTCCTTCTTTTTTAAGGCTGGATGATATTCTATTGTGTATATATGCACACTGTTTTCTTCATCTATTCATCCATCAATGGACATTGAGGCTCTTTCCACATTTAGGCTAATGTGAATAGTGCTACAATAAAATGGGAGTGCTGATATCTCTTTGAAATGATGATTTCCAGTATTTTAGATAAATACCCAAAATTGGTATTGCTGGATCATATGATACTTCTATATTTAATTTTGAGCAACTGCGTACTGTTTTAAATAGGAGCTGTACTGTTTTGTATTCCCACCAACAGTGTGCAAGGGTTCCCATTTCTCTAAACACTTGGAGCCAACACCTGTCTTTGTTTTTTTGACAATAGCCATCCTGACAGATGTAAGGTGATAGCTCATTGTGGTTTTGATTTGCATTAAATACCAATGGCATTTTTTACAAAAATAGGAAAAAAATTCTAAAATTCAAATGGAATCACAAAAGACCACAACCGACCACATCAATCTTTAAAAAGAAGAACAAAGCAAGAGGCATTGTACTTCCTGATTTCAAAATATATTACACTAGAACAACCATACTAAAAACAGTATGGTACTGGCATAAAGACAGATACATAGACCTACGGAAGACAGTAGAGCCCAGACAGAAATCCAAGCATATAGCAACATCAACAAGGGTACACAAAAGGGAAAGAATAGTCTCTCCCACAAATGGTGTTGACAGAACTGGATATCCACAGGTAAAAGAATGAAATTGGACCCTAATCTGACATCATATACAAAAATCAACTCAAAATGCATTAAAGACTTAAACATAAGATTTGAAACTGTAAAACTCCTAGAAGGAAACAGGGAAAAACTTCATGATATTGGTCTTAGCAATGATTTCATGAATATGAAATCAAAAACACAGGCAACAAAAGCAAAAATAAACAAGTGGGACTACATCAAACCAAAAAGCTTCTGCACAGCAAAGGAAGCCATCAACAGAGTGAAAAGATGACTTATGGGATGGGAGAAATATTTTCTAACCATGTATCTTATAAGAGGTTAATATCCAAAATATATAAGGAACTCATACAGCTCAGGAGCAAAAACAAACAAAAACCCAGAAATGAAAAAAAAAAAAAAAAAGTGGAAGAAACCTGAATAGACATTTCTCAAAAGAAGACAGGCTCTTCTTGCTCCACCTTTCACATTACATTTAGAGGAGTTGTCTGTAGGGTGAAACATTAAGTGGTATTTTAATGTCTGGGGAATCTCTTAGACTTCTGATGATTGTCAGCTCTTTTAAGATAGGAATTTTGTCAATCTTTCTCATGCCCAGGCCTACCACAACACCTGACACCCAGGGAGAGAATAATTATTTGATGAATTTACTACATGAAAAATTAACATCCATCTGGCCCATGACCTCACCCAGTAAGAGGAGAAGCTTGCTAGGGTATAGGGAGTCAGCACAGTAGTAGCAGACCCAGAAGAACTTTCAAGTCCTTTCTGAACATCATAGGGAAGATGCTATTAATTAATAAATCAGCATGACATACTTCTTGCTCTGAAGACAAGGGAAATTATTTTCAAAAAACTTCAGAAAACAGAAAACAAATAATTAAAGTGGCCATGTATATACCAAGAGAAGGTTAAGAGTTAAGTTCTTTACTGCTGACCATGGTTACTGTACATGGGTAATGTGAATACCTGAGGTCAACAGAATATCATTACCAATTTTTTCAGAACTGGTCCAAATAGAAATCAACAAGATCTAGAAATCTAGACAACTTGTATGTTCTACCTTCCGGAGTAAATCTAGTCTTTTTATTTTATTTCATTCTTAATTTTAAAGAATGTGATTTTCATCATTCTACCCTTAATGACATTGACAGCTGAAATATATAGCAGTCCTGAGGAAAAAGAGGGACAGATTTCCCTCCACAAACCTCCTATTTTGAGAAAGACATCTTTTGCTGGAACACAAGCATATATATTTAGAATATGTGGAATTCTCCCTCACTCTACTATTCAAGCAAAAATAAAAACCAGTTAATTCTCCCTTCATGTTTGCCCTTCCTCCCCACTGCCACTGCTACTTTACAAAACCAGTCCTCATTACCTCAGGAATGATTCTGGTGAGAAGACTTCTGATTACCTTCTTTTTCCCTCCAGGCTTCTCCCTTAGACTATGTCTGCCTAGATGTAAGTTCCTTAAGGGTAGGTACCATGTTTATTCATTTGTATTCCAAGCACCTTGTACAACCTCTATCACACAGTGAGGCTCCTTTAATGTCTGATGATTGAATGAGTGAACAACTGAGTTTCCTAAATATTACGTATTATGGCATTCTTCTGCTCAGATCTCATTAATGGCTGACTAGAGTTTACCTCATCAAAATGTATTTGATCGTCATCATTCACAGATTTCATATTTGTGAATTTGCCTACTCACTAACATTTATTTGTAACACCAAAGTCAGTACTCAGGCACTTTAAAAATTGTTCATGGACATGCACAGAACAACAAAAATTTGAGTCATCCATCATTATGTTTCCAGCTGAGTTTGAACAAGGTGACACTCTGCCTTCTTATTTCAGCTCTCAGACTGTGAACAAGTGTCCTTTTTGTAGTCTATATGGTGCCATGTTTTTCACATTTTTATGCTGTTTTATGATGATGATTTTGTTGTTTAAAATGGGTCCCAGGCATAGCTGGGAAGTGCCATCTAGTGTTCCTAAGCATGAGGACATCGTGATGTACCATATGAAGAAGAGACATGTATTAGGTAATCCCTGTTCAGTACGAGCTATTGGCCATGAGTTCAGTGTTAATGAATCAACTATATATATTAACTATAATGTCTGTATTTAAGCAGAAATGCATATAAAACAATCTTATGTATTGATCAGCTAAAGAAAATATAACCAGAGGCTCACGGAAACTTAACATTGTATTTCCCCTATGAGCAACAGTTCAATATTGCTAAGTCAGTGTTTGTGGTGACTGTTTAGAACATATTTACCATGAATAATGAGAATTAATTATAAATTATCTCTAATTGCTTCTTAGGGACCTCAGTAATCTGTGTGTACTATGCCTATTACCTCAGCCCCTCTTCCCCTCAGCAGACAGTATGCACCCCAGTCACCTTGTCGCCACCAGACTATGCTTCTGTGGTCTGTGGTTCCTCTCTGCCTTTCTTTCTTTTTTTTTCCTGCCTTCTTTCATGTTGTTCCACCCCACGGACCATCAAAGTCCCCTTCAAAGTGCATCTTCTCCATGACGTCCCTATAAAGCTAGAATCTTTAACATAACTGCCCTTTTCTGTTATCACAGCACTTAACATTTAACCACATGTAATCTTGATTTATTCTCTATTTAATTAATGTTATTTGGTACCTAGTTTGATTGTAATCACTTTGAAAGCAAGATTCACTTCATATTTACATCACTTCCATTTATTTATACATATTTGTACATATATTCCAACCTAATATTGTCTAAGTGGTTTTAATCTTTTTTTCATATTATTTTTTCATATTATTAAGGAATGATAGAACTATAAAGAGTCTTAACACTCCACTAGGCCACCCCCCAAATTTACAGATAAGGAAACCAAGAAGTAGCAAGTGATTTGTCTAAAACCATGACATTTATATGTCAGAAACAGAAGTAGGTGTCATGATTGCCAACAGTGTGCATTTCCCACTGCTCCAGCCAACCATCATGGCACTCCTGCCATTGCCATTTTTTAATATAAACAAAATTTTCTAGTACTTACATTTATGAAAATGAAAAACAGAAATTAAAGAATGATGAATTCTATCTCATTCTAGAAAATGGTCATAATTATACATAGACACATGAATCAACCGGGGAAAAAAATAATAGTAGCTACCCAACGCCATGAGAAATGCATTGCTAACAAGATTTTATTTTTATATTAAATGATTATGTTTCAAATTATTTCTGTTTTGGTCATTTGTATACTACTTACTTGGTTAAATGTTCAACTCTTGATTTTGGTTATGGTCATGGTCTCAGTGTCGTGGGATTGGACCCCACTTTGGGCTCCACACACAACACAGAGTCTGCTTGTCCCTCTCCCTCTGTTCCTCCTCTCTCTCTCTCTCTCAAATAAATTAATAATCTTTTTAAAAAATACTAGCCAATAGGATCCAACAGTACATTAAAAGGATTATTCACAATGACTAAGTTGGATTTATTCCTGGGCTGCAAGTGTGGCTCAACATTTGCAAATCAATGTGATACACTACATTAATAAAAGAAAGGACAAGAACCATAGGATCCTCCCAATAGATGCAGAAAAAGCATTTCACAAAGTACACCATCCTTTCTTGGTTAAAACTCTTCACAGTGTAGGGATAGAGGGAACATAGCTTAATATCATAAAAGCCATCTATAAAAAACCCACAGTGAGTATCATTCTCAATAGGAAAAACTAAGAGGTTTTCCCCTAAGGTCAGGAACATGGCAGGGATGTCCACTCTCACCACTGTTGTTCAACATAGCCTTAGAAGTCCTAGCCTCAGCAATCAGACAACAAAAATACATAAAAGGCATCCAAATCAGCAAAGATGATCTGCTTTACAGATGACATGATACTCTATGTGGAAAACCCAAAAGACTCAGCCCAAAAATTGCTAGAACTCATACAGGAATTCAGCAAAGTGGCAGGATATAAAATCAATGCACAGAAATCAGTTGCATTTCTATACACTACCAATGAGACAGAAGAAAGAGAAATTAAGGACTCGATCCCATTTACAATTGCACCAAAAACCATAAGATACCTAGGAATAAACGTAAACAAAGAAGCAAAAGATCTGTACTCACAAAGCTATAGAACATTCATGAAAGAAATTGAGGAAGACACAAAGAAATGGAAAAACTTTCCATGCTCATGGATTGGAAGAACAAATATTGTTAAAATGGCTATGCTACCTAAAGCAATATACTTTTTAGGTAGCAATATTTTGCTACCTAAAGCAAAATACCTTCAACTTCTTTCACAGAGCTGGAACAAATAATCCTAAAATTTGTATGGAAACAGAAAAGACCCTGAATAGCCAAAGCAATGTTGAAAAAGAAAACCAAAGCTGGTGGCATCACAATGTCAGATTTCAAGCTCTATTATAAACCTGTAATCGTCAAGACAGCATGGTACTGGCACAAACACAGACACATAGATCAATGGAACAGAATAGAGAGCCCAGAAATGGACCCTCAGCTCTATGGTCAACTCATCTTTGACAAAGCAGGAAAGAATGTCCAATGGAAAAAAGACAGTCTCTTCAACAAATGGTGTTGGGAAAATCAGACAGCCACATGCAGAAGAATGAAACTGGACCATTTCCTTACACCATACACAAAAGTACACTCCAAATGGATGAAAGACCTAAATGTGAGACAGAAATCCATCAAAATCCTAGAGAAAAACACAACAGTAAACCTCTATGACCTCGGCCACAACAACTTCTTCCTAGACACATCTCCAAAGGCAAGGGAAACAAAGGCAAAAATGAACTATTGGGACTTCATCAAGATAAAAAGCTTTTGCACAGCAAAGGAAACAGTCAACAAAACCAGAAGACAACCAACAGAATGGGAGAAAATATTTGCAAATGACATATCAGATAAAGGGCTAGCATCCAAAATCTATAAAGAACTTATCAAACTCAACACCCAAAGAACAAATGATCCAATCAAGAAGTGGGCAGAAGACATGAAGAGAACATTCCTCTGAAGAAGACATCCAAATGGCCAACAGACACACAAAAAAGTCCTCAACATCGCTCAGCATCAGGGAAATCCAAATCAAAACCTCAATGAGATACCACCTCACACCAGTCAGAATGGCTAAAATTAACAAGTCAGGAAAAAACAGATGTTGACAAGGATGCAGAGAAAGGGGAACCCTCTTACACTGTTGGTAGGAATGCAAGCTGGTACAGCCACTCTGGAAAACAGTATGGAGGTTCCTCAAAAAGTTGAAAATAGAGCTACCCTATGACTGAGCAATTACACTACTAGGTATTTACCCCAAAGATACAAATGGAGTGATCCAAAGGGGCACATGCACCCCAATGTTTATAGTGGCAATGTCCACAATAGCCAAACTATGGAAAGAGCCCAGATGTCCATTGACAGATGAATGGATAAAGAAGATGTGGTATATATATACAATGGAATACTACTCAGCCATCAAAAAAATGAAATCTGACATTTGCAACATGGATGGAACTAGAGGGTATTATGCTAAGCAAAAGTCAATCAGAGAAAGATAATTCCCATATGATCTCACTGATATGTGGAATTTAAGAAACAAAACAGGATCATAGGGGAAGAGAGGAAAAAAATAAAACAAGACAAAATCAGAGAGGGAGACAAACCATAAGAGACTCTTAATCATAGGAAGCAAACTGAGGTTTGCTGGAGGGCAAGGAGTAGGGGTATGGGGTAACTGGGTGATGGACATTAATGAGGGCATGTGATGTAATGAGCCGTGGGTATTATATAAGACTGATGAATCACTGACCTCTACCTCTGAAACTAATAATACACTATATGTTAATTAATTGAATTGAAATTTAAAAAAAAATTTTAATGTTGTCTTATAGTCACAAGACATTTTACAAAATAATTTATGTTCCAGTATATATTTTTGTGATAGAAAATTGTGATAAGGTAATTAAACTTTCAAAAATAAGAAAATATGTTAGGATAAAATTAGGAAGGAAGAGTGGAATAGAAATATAAGTTCAAAGAGCTAAAAAACTGACATCACACAGAGGGAGAAACCAAGATAGTGATGTAGGAATCTCCTAAACTTCCTTCCTCCCGTGGACACACCAAACATACAGCTATGTATAAACAATTCCCTCCGATAGAAATCCAGAAATGGATAAGTGACAGCCACAAATGGAGTGAATGGAAAAATACCCACCTAGAAGTAGGTAGGAAAGGCTGAGACATACTCTTTCCCTAACCCCACTCCCAGCACCATGCCCTACAATTGGGAGGCAACCCCAATTTCCAGCTTTTCCCTGAAGAACGAAGGGTTTGAGTCACACAACAAGACTTGAGTCCACAAGACTCGCAAGACCCACAGGACTATAGCAAAGAACCAATTCTCAGTGGGTGCAAGCACTCACACTGCCCATCCCCCAGTCTTCCCTGGAAAGGGTTTGGCTGCATATTTTCAAGCTGCTGCCTGTGGGTCTGACTTCTAATTAGCATGCATCTGGGGGCTCAGATCCTCCACAGAGCACCTGATGCCCACTTGTGCTGCCTTCTCACTCCAGCTCATTCCAACAATAAAACCAGGTCACTAGCATCTCTCTGGAAGGAGCTTGTACACATGTCTGGTGCCCAGCTTTTGCAGCTGCCACCACAAGAGCAGACCTCCAAATTGCCTACTTCTGATAGCCAAAGGGGCTTGCATTCATGAGTCCCAAAGGACTAGAGCAAACAAAGAAGCAATTCTTAATGGGCTTGTGAGCACTCACCCTAGGGCTTAGTGCAGAAGGAACAGGCAAAAGTGCCCATCTCCCAGTATTTCATCTGATGAATGCATGCATTTTTGCCATTTTTTAATATAAACAAAATTTTCTAGTACTTACATTTATGAAAATGAAAAACAGCTGGTACAGCCACTTTAGAAAACAGTATGGAGGGTTTGATGGCATATTTCACAAGCTGCAGCTTGAGGGTCCAGCTTCTAATTAGCACACATCCAGGTAGTGACTGTAATCCTCACTGGAGCCTGAATGAGTTGGTGAACACTTGCCCTACCCTCTCCCTCCTGTTCAAAAAAAAAAAAAAAAAGCAAACAAACAAAAAAACAAGTCACCATTATGTCTCTAGATAAAAGCTTGTACACACATCTAGCACTCCAACTTTTCCAGCTGCCACTTAAGGGACCAGCCCCCACATCACCTAGCTCTGATGGCCAACAAGGCTTGTGTTGGTGAGCCCCACAGGACTATAGTAAACAAGGCAGTTTTTAAACAGGCACATCCCAGTTATACACTCAGGCTCAGTGCAGAGGGAGCCCATCTCCCAGCTTCCCAGCTGCTGCCCAAGGGTTTGGCTCCTAATCAGTCTGCATCTAGGTGGTGACTGCAACCCTTCCTTTTGGGTCACTAATAGGTCTTGGTGCACCTTCATCTGCTGGAGCCACTAAGAACAAAGATAGCAGCTTGGACCATCACGAAGTTTTGGGAGGCAACCAGGAGCTGGGTCTGGCTAACTGACAAGGTTCATCTCTTACACAAGACTAGTCTGTCAAGGCTGGAAGGGTGCCTGTTTTATCTAATGTGCAGAAACCAACACAGAGACTCAAGGAAAATGAAGAAACATAAAATGTGGGGAGGGGAGTGTAAAAATGCAGAGCTTTTGTATGCATTAGAAGTTAAGTTGCTACCAGCTTAAAATAGACTGTTATAAAAAAAAAAGTTTAAAATGTCATTATGTATAACACACTAGAAATTACATTTGCAACTCCTTAAACATATGAAAAATTATAGATGTCAACTTCAAAATGTATGAGGAGGTAGTGCTACCCAAGTAAACGGTACATAAGCAAAAAATGTTTGACCATCATTGCTCTAGGCTGCCTGCAGTTGTATCTTGGCTAAAGGCTCTCAAATTGTTTGTTGGATGTGGCTCATTTGATGTCACATCCTGCCTCTACCCCAGCAGCACAACCCCTCACTTGCCTCAGTGGATTTGCCTTCTACAGAGCGGCTCACATGAACTCCCCCAGACTTCAGTAGTAATAGCAGAGAAAAACAAAACAAAACACAACAACCATAAAAACTGGCATGGTAATTCAGGAACCCAGAACCTAAAGAGACATGAGAATGTGGGTGGGGAGAGTTGAGAGGAAGTGTGAAACCTGAGCCTCTCATGTCTAGCAAGGAAGCTAGGGTGGTTACAACAATAAATTCCAACTTTAAAGACCATTTTACAAAAGTTGCCTTGCACCCAGCTGAGCAGGACTTCTGAGATCAGGAGGTAAGATGAAAGACTGAGCTCTTCCCTGAGGGAAGATCACAGGGTGATGAAGGGATTTGAAGTCTCCCAAGGCAGGTAAGCATCCAATCCTGGTGCAAACTTATGTCCTCCATTTCCAGGCCTAGAAATGGTCACTTGGCTATGTGAGGATTCCAGCCAGAACGCTATTTTTAAAATACAAAATTACGCATTTCCCCAGCTTAAAACTTTTCCATGATTTCCTATAACTTTCAAACACTCAAACTCTTAACTTAGCACACAAGTGCTTTATGGTCTCGCCCCTGCATTTCTCTCTAATCTCATCTCTCAACCCTCCTGGGAAGCAGTCTGCGTTCGCTCTAGCCTTCCTGCGTGACCGGCAGAGCTCAGCTGTGTCTGACTCTTGGTCCAACTCAATGACTATACAAACACTAGTGTGCCTGCCTGGAAAGCTCTTCCTACTTCCTCACCTGTCCAATTCCTCTTCCTTCAAGACATACTCAAGTACCATCTCCCAGGCCTCAGATTTTTATTTTTTTCTCTTCTTTGTGCCCTCAGAACAACCCTAATCCAGCATTTATTATATTGTGCTGTATTCATTTGTTCATTCATTCACTTGTTAGCTCTCCTAATTTCCTAGCAGGCAAGGCTGGCACCCTAGAAGTAAATCAATGACTGAAAGAGGAAATAAGTTAATATACAAATTTTAAAAATTAATTATATACAAGGAACAAGGAGATAGAGGAGTTGGGATAAGAAATAACAAAAATTGAGGAAGCAGAAAGATGCGGGAGAAAATTGAAGAGACAGAGGGAAACAATGGGCTCTTCCTCCCTGTTTCCCATCACAACACACAGGCCTCCATCCCTGCTCAGAGGCTATGGCCTGCTGTGATAGACTAGCAGGGCTCAAAAACCAGCCCTACCACTTATTAGCTATGTGACCTGGTATAAATTACTACTCATCTCTAAACCCCAGTTCCCTCATCTCTGAAATGGAAATAATTGTATTAACCTCCACATAGCGTTGTTATGAAGATTAAATCAGATAATGTTATGATGATAAATCATGGTAAACATGATAGACCTGACACAGTGCTTTGTACATAATAAACATATGATACATGTTAGCTGAGAATACCTTTTTAGCTGATATTGAAGAATAAAACAAAAGGCTTTTCTCAGGTACCACAAAGCACATGGCCTGGGCTAGGACATTGGACAATGTGATATGAAGTCATTATTTAATCCAGGACATTTTACTTCAGCGGTAAATGCAGCAGACCAAACACAAATCAGCAATGTTACCATCCTTTGAATCTATTCTTTAGCTCATAGATAATAGCGACCATAAGTTGGGGTTGGGGTCAAGATTTTGATACGTTAACTATGTTAATGACGTAGTTTTTGACGTTTTGCCTTTAGAAAGAAAGAAAAAAAAAATCATATGAGGTTACCACCTGAAAGATCTAAGGAAGATCCAGCCCCACAGGAAAAGAAACTTCACTTGATGAAGCCTCAACTTCTCAAGCCTCCTGAAGTTGCCAAGTTCTGCTCAAATGAACAGGAGTGTTTGCCTATTGACCCAACCACTAGGTTGGATTAGGAGGTAAAATATTATCTAGTAGGATTAATTATTATATCACATTGTATCAGAGACTTCTATCATGAATCAGTTCTCTTGCTCAGTCACATATTAACAGTCACTGTCTTGACATTCTACACACACTGCCTAATTATTAGTTCCTGGCAGCAGTGACTGGTAGCAGTTACTGGAATCTCTGCTTGCTGGGTGATTACATAATATCTGCACCTAGCTGCACAGCTAGTCACAATATTTCATGATGTTTGGCCTGAAGAGTGTCATATTCACCACACTGACCTCCTCATTATTTACTTAACATGTTTCGGTTTCCCTACCTTTGTGCCTTTATTCTCTTTCCTCCACCCAAAATCACCTTTTTTCCTGTCCAATTATTCAAATTCTAGAAGTCTTTTAAGGTTCAAGTCAAATGTTCCTTTTGTTGGTCAACAACCCAAGCAAAAAATCATTTGCTTCTGAATTTTCACTGCACTTTATTTTCTATACAGTGCTTTTTGCATGACATCTGTATTTTCTTAATCAGCACAATGCTTTACACACAATTGGCACTAAAGATTTATTGAAGGCAGGAATTAGTGACCCACAACAACTAAGGCTACCATAGAACACTTGATAATATAAACAGACATATCATCTTAATGAAAACACTTCACTCCTTATGAGGAAATCCAGATTCTTAACCAATAGCTAAGTCCACTTCCTGTTCATGCGCCTCCCAAAGGGAAGGAGACTCTAGGCAGAATGTACTCTAGAATTTCATCTCTGGCTTATTACCAAAAGAGTTTGGCCTTGCTCTCGCTTCTTGGTTACTGAAACACTGCCCAAAGGCAAAGTTCAGAATTAGGGAAACTTGAAAATGAGGGATTTAAGTTGTTGCTTTGAAGAAAAAATGGCAAAGATGCTCTTCATTGTCCCCTTTCTTGAGCGATTCCTCATTCACAGAAATGAGTCATGGGCAGGCTAGAGATGATCTAGCACTAGGTCAGGGTAAAAACTGGGAGGATAATAAAGAATATTTATGGGGCGCCTGGGTGGCTCAGTTGGTTAAGCGACTGCCTTCGGCTCAGGTCATGATCCTGGAGTCCCGGGATCGAGTCCCGCATCGGGCTCCCTGCTCGGCAGGGAGCCTGCTTCTCCCTCTGACCCTCCCCCCTCTCATGTGCTCTCTGTCTCTCTCATTCTCTCTGTCTCAAATAAATAAATAAAATCTTAAAAAAAAAAAAAGAATATTTATATGGACTCAGTATTAGATGATATGAAGGAATTGTTTTCAATTTTGTCAGATTGAGTAATGGCATGCTTGTTATGAAATATAAAAGCTTATCAGAGATACATGCCACAAAATGACATGATTTCTGGGATTTGCTTTGAAATACTCAAGAGCAAAAAGGAGGAATGGAGAGGAAATCCTAAGATTGGCAAACTGTTGATAACTGTTTGATTAGTATACAGAAGCTCATTATACTATGCTCTACACTTTTGCATGCTAAAACATTTCTACACTAAAAATTCTAAAATAAAATTATTTTAAGGCAACAGTTATTCTCATATAGCTGATCTCCAAACAAGATGTTTGCCTAAAATGACAAATAAGGGGGGGAAGGGAATTTGCATTATCTAGATCACCAGTCTATGCCATTTGATTTAATCCAGACTACTCCAAATCACTGCTGTTATGTTCTCTATTGAGTCAGAAAGCTATAGATGTACAGCATAACCTGGAGAAGATATCTAGGGTTTTAACTTCAAACAAACTAAAATTATTTACGTTATGTCCTTAATAAAGATTTCAGCTTTGTCCCAGACCAGTTCTTTGGTGTTTGTTTGTTGTGTCCTATGTTTTTTAAAAAATTAGTTATGTTTTTTAAAAAAAGGAAGGGGTAAAGGAAGGGAAAAGGGTATCAAAAGTAGTCTTTGGGTTAATAAATTTCCTGTCAAGATATCCTGGTGATAATATAGGTAAGCACTTAATTATACAGCATATCTGGCCCTAATTTAAATTTAGCTTTGAACCATAGTGTCTTTTACAGAAATTAATTAATAACCCTGTCCTTCCTCTACTCTTTTTTCCACCATGAGGCAAAGATCAGAGTCACAACTTTTTTCCTTTAGCTTTAATCAAAATAGCCCCAAATTTCTATTCACTGAGTAATTTAAGGCACCAAAAGGATCTGTCATATAAAATGTTGCTTGTTGTCTTTTGCAAATACCACCAAAGATTGGAATCCTTAGATACCTGAGAAACATTTTTTTATTTCTATTTTTCCTTGAAATGAGCATATGTTTCTAGAAACAAAATATATTTTTGGTCCCAACTTCACCATGTATGAAATGGTAGAAGATGGTAGAAGTAACTTTACTGATTTGCTTGATAGAACTGGCTAGTCAACTTACTTCAGGAAAAGGAACATGCCAGTTATGCTTAAAAAAAAAACATCTTAGTAAGCCCCTCTGTTATCTGCTACTTGCATAGAAAGAATTTTATATTCTGGTGGCCTAAAAGTGCCTCAGCAAATCAAGGCTTTGAGAAATGGAGTTGACTAAGCTAAATTTTAAAAGGCAAGAAAATCTTTGAAACTGGCATCAGCCTACATTTTCACATTCCTCTGTACATCTCTGTACATTAGGCCATTATAGACATCCAAATCCTTCAGAAAAAATCATCTAATTCAGTACTTCCCAAATATGTTTACAGAACTGAGATATTATTAATCATTACCTGAAGAAAGGACTTCATGGTCAAATGAAGTTGGAGAAATTCTGGGCCACACAAAGTTCAAATATCTCTTTACTTTAGGACTTTCTAGAGTCTTCAATATGATAATAGGAATTACAGATCTTCAAGAAGGGAAATTTCATAAGATCAGCATGATATTCAGAAATCATCTTGTAGAATTAGTGTTTCAAAAATATATTGATGACTATGATCTGAAAATACACCCAGCTACACACATACACAGAGATATGAACATACTAGAAGATATGAGTGAACCATTTTTTCATTGGTCTGAACAAGTATTATGCCTAGTTCCAGAATATAATGAAGGTACCCCACCACTAAAAGAATGAGAGTCTAACTAGTTTAATTAAAAAGTGAGTTAATCTGATGAAAACAGAATCTGCAAGTCAGAAATGCTAACAAGTAATTTCAAATATCACAGTCCCTTTAAAGATTCTTAACTAGTGGTCAGAACCGGATAGGAAAAAGGCATACTCAGTTAACACACGTGGCCTTTGATGGGAAAATTCTGTCTCATCTTGATGCTGAGGTGGACAGTATGTATATTCACAGAAGGTCACTAGTAACCAGTCCAGCTCTTCACAAGGATGGGCCTTTGTCTTCTATTGAAGACTATATATAGAGAGACAATGACTTATAGATTTTCATGTTTTTTATTCTCTTTTTCTTACAGGTTTACCTCTTCCACACATAGTCTAATCAAGCCTCTACCTGGATCTCCCCATTGTAGTGTGGGTGCCAGCCTCAGCTCTACTTATGCTATTGTTGAAACAGAGTCTAAGAGAGAACTAGGTTAATGATGGTTGCCAAGCCAACTGTAGCGGCTACTGGGGCAAGAATTGAGAGTCGAATCTAAGCCTGTGAAACCCAGGTAAGCAAACAGTTAGGTTCAATCCTACAGGATGGAGGAACAGAGCTAAGGTCAAGGAGTTGAGGATGAATTTCAATATGGCCAGAAACAAGATCCAACCCCGACAACAATGTGGTACCTTTGGAGGGACAGAGACTGGAAAGGAGGGCAAAAACACGCAGAAGCCTCAAAGACCACCATCAAACATGATTATAACAAATGGAAGCCTTTAGTCATGGTAGACAAATGCAAACAGCAGGTTATCTGCAACCATTGCCAAAGCTTCTTATGCTATTACCCACGTGCTAGTCTTCTAAGCAGAATGTATCTACAAATAACCTCTTCTGGGGTTTTCTAGACTCATCCACAGTGAGATAAAATACCTGGAGGTCATAATAAGAATTATATGAATTGATTCTTTGTCTTCCCAGAACAAACATCCTGATATGGATGAACTGGAAATGATTAATGCTTTTCTTCTTTCCTTGCCAAAAGACAGGCATTTGCTTAATTGAATAGAGACAGGAAAGTCTATTCTCCATATATGGAATGAAATCCAAGCTACCTTTTTATAGGCAGGAAAAATTAAATTACCATCAAATTATGGAAGTAGGCCAATGCTGGAATAACACTATCCTAGTGGTTTTCCATGGAACTGGTTACATGCCAAATACAAAACTGGTTCAAGTGAATCCTGTGTACCAGAACTCCATGGATACCACAGAAACATGAGGATTGGAACAAAAGATAAATGTGGAGAAGTGAAAAGAAGTAACAAAGAAGAAAACAATGAAAAAATTTAATAGGAGATATAGATCCAAGGAGGACTTTCCCATTTATTTTTTGGTAGAATATTGAAATACTGGCTGAGTCTGACCCTGCTGTGATGAAGGCAGCCATCACTGTGCCCTGTCTTTCTGCCTAAGCTGCTTGCCTTCGTGGTCACACTTTATTCTTACACCCATGAAAATTAAATCCAACTGCACTTCTTGCATGCAACCCTTGTTTATTTGGTATAGATTATGTTAAATATCTGTATTAAAAGAATGAGTAATCAAATTAATGTGTAGCTTGAACATTATTTATCCTTTTTACTTTTCCACTGCCTTCCTTAGTTATCCTTTTAACGTTTAATGTTTTACCATTCATTTTGCACTTTGCAGGTTCTATGCGGACAACTCTATTTTGGTATGTTTAAAAAACAAAATTCAACTGAGGACATTTTAAAGACCTTATTGGCTTTCATTCAACCATTAACGAATTGGGCAGAATCCCATCTAGTGGATAGAAAAGAGCTCTGAGGAGCTGCACAAAATGAAGACTTTCATAGACAGAAGGGAACAGGAACAAGGAAGTTATACTTGCAAAAAGGAGATTGGTTGTGGCAAGATCACTTTCCTTTATGGGGTGGCAGTGGTCTATCAGGCAGATTACCTCACTTGCGCTGGCCAGATGGTTTCTGACTAACTGGTTTAAGATTCCATTTCTGGGGGAGGCCAAGACTATAATAAAGTCCTGGGTTTGGTGACATGGGGCTTAGCATAAATGACTCCATTTGGGCACATTGTCTTGTTTTCAACAGTACATAATGAGGGAGTTTTTACTGATTATTTGTATTCTGTGCATTCTAGTTTTTGAGATTTTTTTCTATCTTCCATATTCAGTGAAAACCCCAAAAACGTATAGGTCATTTTATCACTACATTGTTAAGGAAATTCAATCAAATCTTTTTTATAAATCCCTTCTTTCCACTTTGCATGAGTTTCCAAGCCACAATAATGTCAATGTTGTTTTAACTTTAAATCTTAATCGAAAAGGAACATAGTATATTTTCCCTGAATGTATATTTGATATGTCCCTGCTGGTTTTTGTAAATAATTGATCAATACAGAAAAATATAAAAAGGAGGATGAATATCGCCTGAGGTGCAGCACCCAGAAATTTCCAGTGTTAACATTTTGCTGAACATACATCCCAAAGTCTTTCTGTGCCTATAGACATATATGGAAATAAATAAGCAGTTTTATATGAAGGGGATCTTTCTACTCAGGCTGTTTGAAACAAAATTTTTTACTCAACCATCTCTTGAACATTGTTCCATGTCAATAAATATAGAACTCCTGCAAAGCTAAGCATGATCTGGCCCTGCCTACCTATCCAAGCTCATCTGAAACTTCCCCCCCCCCCCTTTACTCATCCCACATCCAACTTGTTATTCATCAAGCACACAAAGCCTCTTCCTACCTCAGGGCCTTTCTATTTTCTGTTCCCATGTTCTTGCCATGCTCTTCCTCCAGTTCTTTCTTTGACAGACCACCTCACATTTGTTACTCATGTCTGAGTTCTAATGTCCCCTCCCAGAGGTCTTCAACAACTGTCAGTTGGGGCCACCTAGTCACTCTGCAAGTCATCACACAGAGTTATTTTCATCACAACTGTATCTCTGTCTGAAATTAACTGATTAATTTGTCAAATGACCAGGGCATTTTTAATGACTCCCTTAAACAGCAATTAGGAAATGAATAAACTGACCAACTAGTGATACTTCAAGAAAATCAAAACTTTATCAGAACCTAAGACTTCAAGGACAATGAGCATTACTGTAGAATAATGTCTAGATCATCAACTTGTATTTCCTAACAGAAAAAAAGCAATGGAAACTTCCTCCAGAGCATAGCAAGAATCCTCACAGTTGTTGCTTATAAGTTAAAGATTAAAGCCAGCCTGCCATAGCTTTTCTTTTTTTTCCCCACAAAATCAATGTTTATCTTTTGCCAGCCTGCCATAGCTTTTGTTATAATATTTATAAACTGTAAGAGAGTTACTAAAAATCTAAATTTTAGGTAGCATAAGCTTCCAATCAGCTAATGTTATGTTATATGAAAGATTTAAAACTGAGCTTAAATGATGAGGTCCCTGAGATATAAAAATAGTAATAAACTGCTTTTTTTCAAAAATCTAATGACCAGTAAATATTCTGGCAATGGAATCTGTAGCCATACTTGCTGTACATAGTTGTAAATCTAAATAATATTATCATTTGAGAAGAAATGTTCATCTCTTCTATGAGGAAAAGTAATTTTTTAGAAACATTTGGATATAATGATCTGATTTAATTAAAATTATGAATACCGTGGAAATCAGATGAAAAAGAAACTAATGATTTTAAACTCATTTAATAAAGAGCAATTCATTTACCTTAAAACAAAAAATTAAAATCACTATTTTGAGGGTTTTTTTGTTTTGTTTTGTTTCGCAGTCATAAACCATTGGGGCTCTAAGATTTTCATCCAGAAATGTTCATTACTACATCCTGAAAAATGTGAACATTAGGCACTAATGCTTGAAAATGACTACAATAAGAAATAATTAGCTTTAAAAATTGCTGTAGGATCCACCACAAAGTACTTGTAGTTCATTTAACTGAAAAATGTACATTCCAGTTTAAAAGATATTTGAAAAGTAAACATTTCTTTCCTCCTGCTGAATTCTAATTTTTTAAGGCAATTTTTGATCTACAGTTGGCCCTAGTGTTATTAAATATGGACTTATTACCTCTACCCAGAACTTGAACCCACTAAGGGAGTAAAGCATTGTCAATTTTATGACTTTATAGGAAGTTCATTTGTGGAAATACCTGCTGCAATTCAGATATTGCATTGAGCATTCTGAGAATGCCCTGAAATTAAATAGTAAGATTAATAATTTTGGGGATGGTTGTTTTGTGCTTCAGGGGAAAACTGATTTTTCTGCCTTTTTTATTAAGCACATTATAAGGACCCCAGACTTCAGGAGTCTTCCCTTTGTTCCCCAAATAACAATAATCAAAGTCTCCCATTCCATTTATACAATATGATATTCAATCTTCTACAGGCTTCTCTTTCCAAATATTTTTAAGCATCCCAATGATTGCATATACACATTCTGCAAATCTGTGTAGGCTGTTATACACAGGATAAATTGACATGCTCACACAAACAAATTGAAATCTAATTTTCTACCTGACGAACTTGAAATTAAATTTCAGTTTACCATCCAGTAATTTAATTGCCTGCTATGTTATTATATACTAGACATAGTGAATGATATGGAGACTCTGGACTCTATTATCTTCCTCTGAAGCATGTTGATTTGTTTTTCTATCAGGCAATTACATTACTAAGTGTGCAAATCACCACAGCACCCAGGCAATCTCGTGGTGGTGGTGGTGGTGATGGCAACAATGGCTGGGTAGAGGAAGGGAACTCTTCTCTCTGGCCAGATGGCCTGATCCTTAGTGGAGACAAGGATGTGCAAGGAATCCTGCTTTTCTCTCTCTATCCAATCACTGCTTAACCCCAGAGGCAGAGGAGAGGCAGTTGTAGGAAATGTGCAACAAAGTGGGGAGACTAAACCTCTAGCTTTCCTGCCAAAGGAATAGGGGAGAAGCGTGGATACTAGAAACCAGAAAGAGCCAGGGACTTTAAAGATATGATGGAGCAAGAGAAAATGATTCCATAAAATTGTGTGTAAAATCTTAGGCTACTTTAGGTGGCGCCTGGGTGGCTCAGTCGTTAAGCGTCTGCCTTTGGCTCAGGTCATGATACCAGAGTCCTGGGATCAAGCCCCGCATCAGGCTCCCTGGTCTGCAGGAAGCCTGCTTCTCCCTCTCCCACTCCCCCTGCTTGTGTTCTCTCTCTTGCTGTGTATCTCTCTCTGTCAAATAAATAAAATCTTTAAAAAAAAAAAAAAATCTTAGGCTACTTTAAAGCTGTGAATTCATGGCTCTAACTCCAAACAGCACACAAAAGATTTTGAGAACTGAACTATAAGGTAGATCGTAAACTAGATCCCAGACTGGCTAGCAGTGCTACTCACACAGGATGGATCTGAAAAGCACTATGCAGGCTTTGAAAACCAACCTGCATGGAGCCACAGTCCGCAGGTGAGTAGGACCTGAACCGAAACAGGTTAGTGGCCTGCTAAAGGAAAAAAAAATTCCCATATGATTTAAACAAGACCCAGAGCCACATAATAGAATTATATTCCAAAATTATTTGATCACATACAAAATGCTAGGAAAATCTCAACATCTTGAAAAGGAATAGGCAATTGGCAAATGCTAACCCTCAGATGACATGGATGTTGAAACTATCAGATAACACCTATAAAGCAGCTATTGCAACCATGTTTCAAGAAGTAAAGGTAAGCATTCAGGAAACAAACAGAAATATGGAAAATATTACCATAGAAACAGAATATGTAAAAAAATATATATATGGAAATTTCAGAACAAAAAATATAATAACCAAATAAAAAAATTCACTTGATGAGCTCAATAACAAATGGAGATGATAGAGGAAATCTTAATAAACTTGAAGATAGATCAATAGACATTACCCAAACCTGAACAAAAAGAGAAAAAATATTTAAAGAAATAAACAGAGCTCCAGGGGCCTATGGAACAAAATCAAGAGATCTAATATTCAGGCCATTTAAATTCCAAGAGAAGAGGGAAAATAATAATATGCAAAGAAAAATACTTGAATAAATAATGACTGAAAACTTCCTAAATTTGGAAAATGACATAAACGTATAGATTCAAGCTCAGTGAATCCCCAAACAGGATACACTAAATAAAATTTATGCTCAGACATATGATCATCAAACTTCTAAAAACTAAAAACAGGGGGGTGGAGCAAGATGGCGGAGGAGTAGGAGACCTGGATTTCGTCTCCTCTCAGGAATTCAGCTGGATAGGGATCAAACCAATCTGAACACCTACGAACTCAACAGGAGATCGAAGAAAAGAAGAGCAACAACTCTCTGAACAGAACAGCAACCACTTTCTGGAAGGTAGGACGTGCGGAGAAGTGAATCTGAGATGATATTCGGGAGGATAGACGGCGGGGGAGGGGCCTCCATCGGCCGCTTCTGGCAAGTGATAGAACCACAGAGCACAAAATCGGAACTTTTAGAAGTCAGCTCTGCTGAGGAATGTCGCTCCGGTGGCTAAGCGGGGGGTGGAACCCTCCGGGACAGTGTGGTCCCAGGACCCTCCGGGTCACAGAAAGACCGGGGGTGCCTGAGTGTGGCAGAACTCCCAGGTAACAGAGCAGGGAAGCCGGCTGCAGAGGCGGAGCCCAGGCGCGGGCTCTCAGCTCGGGGTTGCCATAAACCGTGATCCGCGGCACAGTCGGACCACTGCTCCTCCAGCAGGGACCCAACAAGCGGCAGATCTGGGGAGACTCACCTTTTCCCCCAGAAGGAGAGGTGCGGGAGCGCACTGCAGGAATCTCCTGGGTTCGGAGACTCCACACGGGGTCGGGTGCCAGAGGTAGAAACGCGCGGTCACAGGCCGGGTGAGCACGGAGTGTGGCCGGAGACCGGGGAGACGAGAGTGACTGGCGGCTTTTCTCTGGGGGCTGAGGAGCAGGGCCCCGGGTTCTTGGCTCCTCTGAGGCAGAGATTGGGAGGCCGCCATTTTCACTCACCTCCTCCTCCAAAGCTGTACGGAAAGCTTGAAGGAAACAAAAGCTCCAGAGAGCAAACCCGAGCAGATTACTTAGTCCAGACCGGGCAGGGATGGGGCAATTCCGCCTCCAGCAAAGACTTTTGGAAACCATGGCAACAGGCCCCTCCCCGAGAAGATCAGTGAGAATATCCAGCCAAGACCAAGTTTACTGATCAATGAGAACGGCAGAACTCCAGCGCTAGGGGAATAATGCACATAGAATTCATGGCTTTTTTACCATGATTCTTTAGTCTTTCAAAGTTAATTTTTTTTAACTGTCTTTTTTATTTTTTTGAATTTTTCTTTTTCCCTTTTTCAACCAACATCTTATCAATCCCTTTTTTAAAAAAAACACTTTTATTTTTCATTTTTAGAGTCATATTCTATCCCTTTGTACTAGTTACCCGTATTTTTGGCATATATGTATAAGTTGTTCTCTCTTTAAAATTTTGAGATAGTTTCTTCTAACAGATCAAAATATACCCTAAATCTCTAGTGTATGGTTTTTTTCTACTCCCCTGCCTGATCACATTCTTTCCCTTTTTTTTTTAAATCCTCTTCTTTCTTTTTTCAAACAACTTCTTATCAATTCCTTTTATAAAATTTTTTATAATTTCCATCTTTACAGTCATATTCCATCCCTTCATCACATCAACCCTTATTTTTGTACATATATAAGTTTTTCTTTCTTTAAAATTTTGGGAGGCACTTTCTTCTAACAGACCAAAATACACCCCAAATCTAGTGTGTGGCACTGATCTATATACCAGCCTGATCATATTTGATCACATTCTGTTTTTCTGTTTTTGTTTGTTTTTATCTTTATCTTTTTCTTTTCCTTTTTTTTCTCTTTTTCTTTTTTCTCTCTTTCCCTTTCTTTTCTCACTGCTTCAGGTCTTTTCTGATTTGTTTAGAGTATATTTTCTGGGAACGTTGTTACCCTGTTAGCATTTTGTTCTCTCATTAATCTATTCTCCTCTGGACAAAATGACAAGATGGAAAAAAATCACCTCAACAAAAAGAACAAGAGGTAGTACCGACTGCCAGTGACCTACTCAATATGGACATTAGTACGATGTCAGATCTAGAGTTCAGAATCATCACTTTAAAGATACTAGCTGGGCTTGAATAAAGCATGGAAGCTATTAGAGAAACCCTTTCTGGAGAAGTAAAAGAACTAAAATCTAATCAAGTAGAAATCAAAAAGGCTATAAATGAGGTGCAATCAAATACGGGGGTGCTAACTGCTAGGATAAATGAGGCAGAAGAGAGAATCAGTGATATAGAAGACCAAATGATGGAAAATAAAGAAGCTGAGAAAAGAGAGATAAAAAACTACTGGATTACGAGGGCAGAATTCGAGAGATAAGCAATACCATAAGACGAAACACCATTAAAATGAGAGAGAGAGGGGCAGAAGGTATACTGGAGCAAATTATAGCAGAGAACTTCCCTAATTTGGGGAAGGAAACAGGCATCAAAATCTAGGAGGCACAGAGAACCCCACCCTCAAAATCAATAAAAATAAGTCAACACCCCGACATCTAATAGTAAAACTCATAGGTCTCAGAGACAAAGAGAAAATCCTGAAAGCAGCTCAGGAGAAGAGATATGTAACCTACAATGGTAGAAACATTAGATTGGCAACAGACCTATCCACAGAGACCTGGCAGGCCAGAAAGGACCAGCAGGATATATTCAGAGCACTAAATGAGAAAAATATGCAGCCAAGAATACTATATCCAGCTAGGCTGTCATTGAAAATTGAAGGAGAGATAAAAAGCTTCCAGGACAAACAAAAACTAAAGGAATTTGCAAACACCAAACCAGGCCTACAAGAAATATTGAAAGGGGTCCTCTAAGCAAAGAGAGAGCCTGAAAGCAACATAGACCAGAAAGGAACACAGACAATATACAGTAACAGTCACCTTACAGGCAATACAATGGCACTAAATTCCTATCTTTCAATAGTTACCCTGAATGTAAATGGGCTAAATGCCCCAATCAAAAGACACAGGCTATCAGACTGGATTAAAAAACAAGACCCATCGATATGCTGTCTGCAAGAGACTCATTTTAGACCCAAAGACACCCCCAGATTGAAAGTGAAGGGGTGGAAAACCATTTACCATGCTAATGGACACCAAAAGAAAGCTGGGGTGGCAATCCTTATATCAGACAAATTAGATTTTAAACCAAAGACTGTAATAAGAGATGAGGAAGGACACTATATCCTACTTAAAGGGTCTATCCAACAAGAAGATCTAACAATTGTAAATATCTATGCCCCTAACATGGGAGCAGACAATTATATAAGCCATTAATAACAAAAGCAAAGAAACACACTGACAACAATACAATAATAGTGGGGGACTTTAACACCCCCCTCACTGAAATGGACAGATCGTCTAAGCAAAAGATCAACAAGGAAATAAAGACTTTAAATGACACACTGGACCAAATGGACTTCACAGACATATTCAGAACATTCCATCCCAAAGCAACAGAATACACATTCTTCTCTAGTGCCCATGGAACATTCTCCAGAATAGATCACATCCTAGGTCACAAATCAGGTCTCAACCAGTACCAAAAGATTGGGATCATTCCGGGCCTATTTTCAGACCACAATGGTTTGAAACTAGAACTCAATCACAAGAGGAAAGTCGGAAAGAACTCAAATACATCGAGGTTAAAGAGTATCCTACTAAAGAATGAATGGGTCAACCAGGAAATTAAAGAAGAATTTAAAAAATTCATGGAAACCAATGAAAATGAAAACACAACTACTCAAAATCTTTGGGATGCAGCAAAGGCAGTCCTAAGAGGAAAGTATATAGCAATACAAGCCTTTCTCAAGAAACAAGAAAGGTCTCAAATACACAACCTAACCCTACAACTAAAGGAGCTGGAGAAAGAACAGCAAATAAAGCCTAAACCCAGCAGGAGAAGAGAAATAATAAAGATCAGAGCAGAAATCAATGAAATAGAAACTAAAAGAACAGTAGAACAGATCAACGAAACTAGGAGCTGGTTCTTTGAAAGAATTAACAAGATCGATAAACCCCTGGCCAGGCTTATCAAAAAGAAAAGAGAAATGACCCAGATCAACAAAATCATGAATGAAAGAGGAGAAATCACAACCAACACCAAAGAAATACAAACAATTATAAGAACATATTATGAGCAACTCTATGCCAGCAAATTAGATAACCTGGAAGAAATGGATGCATTCCTAGAGATGTATCAACTACCAAAACTGAACCAGGAAGAAATAGAAAACCTGAACAGACCTATAACCCCTAAGGAAATTGAAGCAGTACTCAAAAATCTCCCAACAAACAAAAGCCCAGGGCCAGATGACTTCCCAGGGGAATTCTACCAAACATTTCAAGAAGAATTAATACCTATTCTTCTGAAACTGTTCCAAAAAGTAGAAATGGAAGGAAAACTTCCAAACTCATTTTATGAGGCCAGCATTACCTTGATCCCAAAACCAGACAAAGACCCCATCAAAAAGAACTATAGACCAATATCCCTGATGAACATGGATGCAAAAATTCTCACCAAAATACTAGCCAATAGGATCCAACAGTACATTAAAAGGATTATTCACCATGACCAAGTGGGATTTATCCCTGGGCTGCAAGGTTGGTTCAACATCCGCAAATCAATCAATGTGATACAATACATTAGCAAAAGAAAGAACAAGAATCATATGATCCTCTCAATAGATGCAGAAAAGGCATTTGACAAAGTACAGCATCCTTTCTTGATCAAAACCCTTTAGAGTATAGGCATAGAGGGTACATACCTCAATATCATAAAAGCCATCTATGAAAAACCCACAGCGAATATCATTCTCAATGGGGAAAAACTGAGAGCTTTCCCCCTAAGGTCAGGAACGCGGCAGGGATATCCACTATCACCACTGCTATTCAACATAGTATTAGAAGTCCCAACCACAGCAATCAGACAACAAAAAGAAATAAAAGGCATCCAAATTGGCAAAGAAGAAGTCAAACTCTCACTCTTTGCAGATGATATGATACTTTATGTGGAAAACCCAAAAGACTCCACCCCAAAACTGCTAGAACTCATACAGGAATTCAGTAAAGTGGCAGGATATAAAATCAATGCACAGAAGTCAGTGGCATTCCTATACACCAACAACAAGACAGAAGAAAGAGAAATTAAGGAGTCAGTCCCATTTACAATTGCACCCAAAACCGTAAGATACCTAGGCATAAATCTAACCAGAGAGGAAAGAATCTGTACTCAGAAAACTATAAAATACTCATGAAAGAAATTGAGGAAGACACAAAGAAATGGAAAAATGTTCCATGCTCATGGATTGGAAGAACAAATATTGTGAAGATGTCAATGCTACCTAGAGCAATCTACACATTCAATGCAATCCCCATCAAAATACCATCCACTTTTTTCAAAGAAATGGAACAAATAATCCTAAAATTTGTATGGAACCAGAAAAGACCCCGAATAACCAGAGGAATGTTGAAAAAGAAAAACAAAGCTGGCAGCATCACAATTCCGGACTTCCAGCTCTATTACAAAGCTGTCATCATCAAGACAGCATGGTAGTGGCACAAAAACAGACACATAGATCAATGGAACAGAATAGAGAGCCCAGAAATGGACCCTCAACTCTATGGTCAACTCATCTTTGACAAAGCAGGAAAGAATGTCCAATGGAACAAAGACAGTCTCTTCAACAAATGGTGTTGGGAAAATTGGATAGCCACATGCAGAAGAATGAAACTGGACCTTTTCTTACACCACACACAAAAACAGACTCCAAATGGATGAAAGACCATTCAATGTGAGATAGGAGTCCATCAAAATCCTAAAGGAGAACACAGGCAACAACCTCTTCGACCTCAGCTGCAGCAACTTCTTCCTAGAAACATCACCAAAGGCAAGGGAAGCAAGGGCAAAAATGAACTATTGGGACTTCATCAAGATAAAAAGCTTTTGCACAGCAAAGAAAACAGTCAACAAAACCAAAAAACAACCGACAGAATGGTAGAAGATATTTGCAAATGACATATCAGATAAAGGGCTAATATCCAAAATCTATAAAGAACTCATCAAACTCAACACCCAAAGAACAAAGAATCCAATCAAGAAATGGGCAGAAGACATGAACAGACATTTTTCCAAAGAAGACATCCAAATGGCCAACAGACACATGAAAAAATGCTCAATATCGCTCAGCATCAGGGAAATCCAAACCAAAACCTCAATGAGATACCACCTCACACCAGTCAGAATGGCTAAAATTAACAAGTCAGGAAACGACAGCTGTTGGCGGGGATGCGGAGAAAGGGGCACCCTCCTACACTGTTGGTGGGAATCCAAGCAGGTGCAGCCACTCTGGAAAACAGTATGGAGTTTCCTCAAAAAGTTGAAAATAGAGCTACCATATGATCCAGCAATTGCACTACTGGGTATTTTCCCCAAAGATACAAAAGTAGGGATCCAAAGGGGTACGTGCACCCCGATGTTTATAGCAGCAATGTCCACAATAGCCAAACTGTGGAAAGAGCCAAGATGTCCATCGACAGATGAATGGATAAAGAAGATGTGGTATATATATACAATGGAATATTATGCAGCCATCAAAAGGAATGAGATCTTGCCATTTGCAATGACGTGGATGGAACTGGAGGGTATTATGCTGAGCGAAATAAGTCAATCAGAGAAAGACATGTATCATATGACCTCACTGACATGAGGAATTCTTAATCTCAGGAAACAAACTGAGGGTTGCTGGAGTGGGGGGTGGGGTGGGAGGGATGTGGTGACTGGGTGATGGACACTAGGGAGGGTATGTGCTCTGGTAAGCGCTGTGAATTGTGCAAGACTGTTGAATCTCAGATCTGTACCTCTGAAACAAATAATGCAATATATGTTAAGAAAAAAAGAAGAAGAAGAAGATAGCAGGAGGGGAAGAATGAAGGGGGGAAATCGGAGGGGTAGACGAACCATGAGAGATGATGGACTCTGAAAAACAAACTGAGGGTTCTAGAGGGGAGGGGGGTGGGAGGATAGGTTAGCCTGGTGATGGGTATTGAGGAGGGCACATTCTGCATGGAGCACTAGGTGTTATGCACAAACAATGAATCATGGAACACTACATCTAAAACTAATGATGTAATGTATGGGGATTAACATAACAATAAAAAAATTATTTGAAAAAAACCTAAAAACAAAGTTTCTTGAAATCAGCTTGAGGAAAACAGGGCATTACATGGAGGGGGACAACAATTTAAAGATCCACAGATTTCTCATGAGAAACCATGAATGCCTAAAGGACATAATGTACTGAAATTAAAGAACTGTCAACTCAGAATTCTACATCCAGTGAAAATATCCTCCAAAAATGAAGATGAAAATAAAACATTATCAGATGACTAAAAACTAAAGGAATTTGTCAACAGCAGACTTACTATGGAAGATATGGTAACAGAAGATCTGAAGAAAGAAGGGAAATGATCTGAAAGGGAAACTTGAAACTATGCAAGTGAAGGAAAGTCAACAGAAATGGTAACTATCTGGGTAAATATGAAACTATTTTTCTGCTATGTTCTTTAAATATTCATGATGGATGAAAGCAAAAATGATAACATTGTCCCATGGGATCTCAATGTATGTCGATATAATATATATGAAAATTACAACAGTAAGGAATCCATTGGGTAACAAGATTTTTACATTGCATGTGAGGTGATAAAATATTATTCTAAGTAGGGCGCCTGGGTGGCTCAGTTGGTTAAGCGACTGCCTTCGGCTCAGGTCATGATCCTGGAGTCCCGGGATCGAGTCCCGCATCGGGCTCCCTGCTCGGCGGGGAGTCTGCTTCTCCCTCTCCCCGTTTGTGTTCCCTCTCTCGCTGTGTCTTTCTCTGTCAAATAAATAAATAAAATCCTTAAAAAAAAAAATATTATTCTAAGTAGACTGTGAAAAGTTAAGAATAAATATATTCTAATATCTAGAGCAACCAT
Organism: Mirounga angustirostris; assembly: GCF_029215605.1. Taxonomy (NCBI): domain Eukaryota; kingdom Metazoa; phylum Chordata; class Mammalia; order Carnivora; family Phocidae; genus Mirounga; species Mirounga angustirostris. The sequence goes on along the minus strand of NW_026991709.1, from coordinate 48,767,705 downwards.
TAAAATACACACACACACACACACAGAGGGATAGCTGAAAACTCAATAGATAAAAGAGAATACCAAAAAATATTCAAATATTACAAAAGAAGACAGGAAAGTAGAAACAGAGGAACTCCTCCACTGAGTGGGGAGCCAGACACGCTCAATCCCACGACCCTGAAGTCACAACCTGAGCCAAAGTCAGATGATAACTAAGTTACCTAGGTCCCCCAACCTATCTGTTTTAAACATATATATAAATCCAAACATATAGTTACCTTAAAAGCAAATGCTTTAAATACACCAAGTCAAAAACAGAGATTTCAGAATGTACCAAGGAAACAAAACAAAACCACCCACAACTATATGCTACAATAGGCCCACTTCAAATATAATAACAGGTAAATTAGACATAAAAGAATAGAAAAGATGCAGCATACAGACACAATTTTTTTAAAAAGTCAGGCTGGCTATTAATATCAGAAAAAAGAAAGCTTAGAGCAAAAAAAAATGTTACCAGGGATAAAGAAAGACATTACCTAATGATTAAAGGGTCTTTGCCAAGAAGACATAACAATCCTAAATATATATTATCTAACAATACAGCCTTAAAATACATGAGACAGAAATTGATAGATTAAAAAAGAAGTCTTCAATTGCAGTTGAAGACTTCAACATTCTCATCCAGTAATCAATAGAATAGATTTTTTAAATTAGCAAAGATATAGAAGAACAGAACAATACTATTAACTAATTAGAACTAATTAACATTTTAAAAAATCCACCAAATGACAGAATACACATTCTGCTCAAATACAGAGGAAACATATTCCAAGACAGACCATATCCTGGGCCAAAACAAACCTTAAAAAAGTTTTTTCTAATGAAACCATACAAAATATGTTCTCTGATCATAATGAGATTAAACTAGAATTCAATAACAGGAGGATAACTAGAAAATCTCCAAATATCTGGTAATTAAACAACATAACTCTAAATCATCTATGGATCAAAGATGGAGTTATAAGGGAAATTGGAAAATATTTATGAACTGAACAAAAATTAAAATTCAACATATTAAAACTTGTGGGATGCAGTTAAAGTGTGTAAAAGGATATTTATAATTTTCAAAACATATTAGAAAAGAAGAAATTTCTCAAATCAAAAATTTAAAAAGTTTACCTTAAACTAGAAAAAAAATACCCAAATATACCCAAAGCAAACAAAAGGAAGGAATAATAAAGAGCAGAAACTGATTAAATCAAAAACAGAAAAATAACACAGAAAATAAACCAAACCAAAATTGGTTCTTTGAAAGCCGTGATAAAATTAATAAACCTTTAACCAGACTGACAAAGAAAAGAAGACACATGACAACAATACCATAGACAAAATAAGGGCTATCACTATAAACTCTGCAGACACCAAAATAATAATAAAATACTACAAACTCCATGCATATAAGTTGGACAAAAGAGATGAAATAGACCAGTTTCTTAAAAAACACTAACTTACTACAACTCACCTATCCTGGAATACATAATTTGAATGACTCTATATCAAAGAAATTTAATTCACAAAGAAAAAACACTAACTACTACAACTCACCTATCCTGGAATACATAATTTGAATGACTCTATATCAAAGAAATTTAATTCACAAATTTAATTTAAAAATCTCCAGATGATTTCACTGGTGAATTCTACCAAAGATTTGAAAAAGAAATAACATCAATTCAACAAGTATCTTCCAGAGAATAGACAGGAAGTAACATTTCCCAACCGTTTCTGCAAGACCAGCCTTACCTTGATACCAAAACCAGAAAAAGTCAGTACAAGAAAATTACAGACCAATATACCTAATGGACATAAACACAAAAATCCTTAACAAAATATTAGCAAATTAAATCTGGCAATATATAAGAAGAAAAATAGACCACTACCAAGTAGGGTTCATTCCAAAAATGTAACGTTGGGGGCGCCTGCATGGCTCAGTCAGTTAAGCATCCGACTCTTGGTTTGGGCTCAGGTCATGATCTCATGAGCCGTGAGATTGAACCCCACCTCATCTTCATGCTTAGCAGGGAGTCTGCTTGAGGATTCTCTCCCTCTACCCTTCCCCCCTTCTCTCTCTCTCTAAAAAAAAAATCTTTTTAAAAACTGTAAGTTGGATTCACTATTTGAAAATCAATGTAATCCATCATACTAACCAGCTACAATGCACATACACAGAAACACATATAAGCCACATGATCACATCAATTAATGTAGAAAAAGCTTTTGACAAAATTCAAATGTCTTTCATGATAAAAACTCCCAGCAAACTAGGAAAAGAGGGGAACTTTCTCATCCTGACAGAAGGTATCTAAAAAATCCCACTCACATTCAGTGGTAAAGACTGAATGTTTTTCCTCTAAGATTAGATACAAGACAAAGACTTCTACTCTTATCATTCCCATTCAGTAGTGTAGTGTATGTTCTAGCCTGTGCAATATGAAGGAAAGGAAAGGAATAGGGAAGGGAAGGGAAGGGAAGGGAAGGGAAGGGAAGGAGGGAGGGAGGGAGGGAGGGAGGGAGGGAAGGAGGGAGGGAGGGAGGGAGGGAGGAAGGAAGGAAGGAAGGAAGGAAGGAAGGAAGGAAAGGAGAGAGGGAGAAATTAAACATGAAAATTAAGAACAGAGAAATAAAATTGTTCCTTTTTACAAATGAAATTATTGTCTGCTAGAAAATTTGAAGAAATTTTTTCAAGGTGGTGTGGAGCTCCCAAAAATTATACATAAATTTAACAAGATCTCAGGAGACAAAGTCAACATTCAAATAATAATAGTATTTCTAAATGGTAATAATAAACAATTGGACACTACAGTGTTTTTTTTAAATACCTTATACAACAGCTCCAACAAATAAAAATGAAAGAAAGAGGTATAATTCTTTAAAAATTTGTGTAGAATCTGTATGCAGAACACTGCAGATCACTGATGAAAAAATAGAGGGAGTGTTAGGTAAATGGAAATATATGACAAATAGTACCCAGCAATTAAAAAGAACAAAGCATTGGTGCATTCAACAACATGGATGAATTTTTAAAATATGTTGAATGAAAGAAAACAGACATAAAGGAACACATTTTTTATTATTCCATTTACAAAATTAATCCATTTCTCAGAACAATGGTTGCCTACAGAGAGTAGTGATTATCTGAAAGGAGGCATAGGGGACTTTCAGGAGTGATGGAAATGTTCTACATATTGATTTATGTGATAGTTATACAATGGTTGCACTCATCAAAACCCATTCAGTTTTACACTTAAGATCTGTGAATTTTACCATAAATAAAATATATCTTAAAGATTATTTAGTAATCTGTTCCTGCTTCTAGAAACCTTGGAGTCTAGACTCTAAGCTCCTTATTACAAACACATCTAAATCCTTTGCATAGTTCATTACTGAACATCCCAAGAAGAATGTATTCTCATTCCATAATAAGCTACCTTACCTGTCCTCCCTAAGAAATTACATACTCTGAAAACAAATTTCTAGACTATTTTTCCATTGAAACCATGTTAATTACTTGTGCAGTTAAATATTTTTTTTTAAGATTTTATTTATTTGAGAGAGAGAGAGAATGAGCAGGGGGGAGGGGGAGAGGGAGAAGCAGAATCTGCTGAGCAGGGAGCCCAATGTGGGACTCCATCCCAGGACCCTAGGATCATGACCTGAGCTGAAGGCAGATGCTTAACCAACTGAGCCATCCAAGGGCCCAAACACAATTTCTTTTTTTTTAATTTGGGCACTGGGATTAATTTAGGGTCCTTCTAACCTCATAAATATTCTGAAGTAACATCTCAAGAATATTTCAAACAAGTCCGGTAGGAACTTGTAAGAAGCCAGATGAGGTAGAAAAAATCAAACTGATATTTGGACATAGTACCTGACTTAGGGTTTGAGAATAGGTGGAACTTCTCAAGAACTCCATGGTGAACCTATGAAGCTAATACAAGAGTAATGGCACAGTTTATGAAGACAGCTGATAAGTCACCAAACAGTATCCTCCACTGACCTCAAGGCAATTTTCAGAGAGTCCTAGGTCATAACTTATGCATAAATAAAATCTTTAATTCTGATGCACATGCTTTGTAATGGCAGGAATCTGCGAAAACAGAGTAAAGGAATAAATTTCACATTTTGTTTGACATGGTACAGAACAGAAACACCAGCTACAAGATGACAAGATGATTCATGATCCAAGCCAATTAATTCAGAGGAAACAGCATTTCAGAGTCATGGGTGACCACAGGAGTATAAGAACTCCAGAAATATGCAGAAATCTTGGGGCAGAGGGGTTTCACATGGCATGAAACAGGGAGTTGACCAAATTCTATCTCTGGGATAACCATCTGGCATAGCAATGACATGCTAGATATCACCACATTAATTAGGAGGATATTTCAAAATTCCAAAGGGAATCCTTTCTCCTGAACAATACCAAAAGATTGTTCTGGCTTAGGCTATCTTAAAGAGATTATTTTCAGGGTGCCTGGGTGGTGCAGTCGGTCAAGCATCCAACTCTTGGTTTTGGCTCAGGTCATGATCTCAGGGTCCTGGGTTCAAGTCCCGCATCAGGCTCTGTGCTCAGCATGGAGTCTGGTTGAAATTCTCTCTCCCCCCCCCATTTGTGCTGTCTTTCTCTCTCTCAAATACAAATTTTTTTTTTAAGAGAGATTATTTTCATTCTTGTGTAGGTTTCATGGCCCCCAACAGCCACCAAATGATTTAGGCAAAATTTCTGGTGCCACTTAATACTTTCTGAACAGCTTAGCCTTGATAAAAAAATAACCAATCAAAAAATACTTTCATTAAGTACATTAGTAATACCAGGAAGGAAAATTCTATCTCTATGCCAATATGTTCAACTATCATTACAATAGAGGTTGCTAGGTTTGTTTGTTTGACTGCTCATTCCAAAATGTGCCAAAACTTGTGAGGGCAATGGGGAGAATGTTCCTGGGCTCCACCCTGGTTGAGGTTCAGTGACTGTGATTGCAGCCCCTATAAATGTCTTGATCGAGGCATAAGCAGCCAAGAGAAACGATCAAAATTCTTAAAGAAAAATTTATAACAAAACTTGCAATTACATATTTGTAAAAGCAATTACAGCCTCTCTTGAATATTAAGAATCCCCTTTCTGATCATTCTCAATGGTCTCCTTCCCTTCATTCAACTGTGTTCATATAAGTAAAATAAGATTATGAAGGACATGGCAAATCTAATCATTATAGCTTACTATAGTCAGTCTATTTAATCTACACAAATATTTCATGAGACAAGTTAATTTGCCAAATATAACTTGTAATTTGTAAACTACTTGTTGCCTAGAAATATAAAGTGATACCATGTGAAATGTGTCTCTGATTCCCCCATATGTTGCTTTCTGTGATTTTTTTCCCCACCCCCCTATCCTTCATCTAGATGTGCCTCATCCAATACAGGAGCCACTATCTACCTATGGCTATCTAAATTTTAATTCATATTAGTAAAATTAAATAAATTTTAAAATTCATTTCTTCAATCACACCAGTCACATTTCAAGCACTCAATAGTCAATAGTGACTTATGGCTAATTACTGTACTGAACAGTGCAGATATAGAATACTTTCATTACTGCAGAAAGTTCCAATGCACAATGCTGGTCTAGACTTAGTTTTTGCTGTCCCCTGTCTGGCAAGGATTCTCCCTACCCAGGCCATGCCTTCCCAAGCATCTCTTCATGTTCTTCCTTACACTTTTCTTACCTTCCTAGCTTCCCTGAGCTTTCTCATTGTGCCCCCATAGAAAGCACTATTTTGTAATTCCTTTCTTAAGGACCTTCCTTTCAAATTAATTAACTTGATAAACTAATCTGTACTTGGGCTCTCTGTGGATGTACAGAGTTAGTGTGGTGTGTACTTTCTCCAAAGTAACACATTTCTACTTTAGCAGAAAGCTCCTGGAGATATGCATTTTCATAAGGAGTTGACTTTAAAAGTGGTGACTTTAGGGGCACCTGGGTGGCTCAGTCGTTAAGCGTCTGCCTTCAGCTCAGGTCATGATCCCAGAGTCCTGGGGTCGATCCCCGCATCGAGTCCCGCATCGGGCTCCCTGCTCTGGGGGAAGCCTGATTCTCCCTCTCCCACTCCCCCTGCTTGTATTCCTGCTCTCTCTCTCTTTCAAATAAATAATAAAATCTTAAAAAAATAAAAAAAATAAAAGTGGTGACTTTAAGCACCATGGTAGCCTGGAGACCTTAGTGAACAGGCCTCAAAAAGCAAGAGCCTTCAGAACACCTTTCCTAGCACATATCCTATTGGCCTATCCCCCAACACTGGCTTTGGTCACTATGTTGTTTTGTCTCCTAATAGTGCGGGGCTGTCACTAAGTGTTACCACAATAGAGGCAGCATTATGCATCTGACAAGGAACAGGAATAGTAGGTCAAAAGAAATAGGTTTGTTTTGCTTGTAACTATGAAAATTGTTAGAGTTCAGGGTGGGGTTTTGGTATCATAGTCCTTTACACTTTGTCTATCTTGGGATGTCTGCCAAGGCATCACACAAACAACAATTAACAGCAAAATAAGAGACAGTATGAGGTTCTTAGTAATCGTTTGGGAAATGTTCCCTCCTTCCCCAACTTAAGGCTCTATAAAAACTAAATGGTAAATGCAGCTTAAGCCAGGAGACATAAAAAAGGGGGGAGTGGGAATGAAAAGAAAATACTTTTCACCCCCTAAGAGATGATGTGCAGACAGATTCCAGGCTGCCCTGTGGGTCCACTCACTGTGGGGGGGCGTTGTGGTTGGGGCCAGCTCTTCCTTGTCTGCTTACCACAAACTACAGGAAGTCAAGAGAAATCCCCACCTCCACGGAAGGCCCTATTCCTCTTATCATGTTCAAGAAAAAAGGTAAAAGAGAGAAAGAGAATAGCCAGACCTGCTCAGTTTTTATTCACCTACCCACCTCAGCTGTATTTTTAAGCAAATACAAGATACACCATTTTAACCGCATGTCTATATACATCACTCAATATACATCACTCAAAAAAGTCTTTTAAAAAATATAACGCCATTATTACACATCCAAATTTGACAATTATTCCTAAATATTATCAAATATCCAGTTATTGATGACATATTACCAATTTCCTCATAATCCAGTTATTGATGACATATTACCAATTTTCTCATAATTCTTCTTTATAGTATAAGTCAGGATACAAAAACAGGTGCCTTTTTTTTCTGTGTCATTTAAAATCTCCTTTCCTTTTTTAATCTATGGCAATGGTTTTTACCTCAGGCAGTTTTGTCTGGAGACATTTTTGGTGGACATAACTTGGAGGTGAGGACGCAGACTTCCAATGGCATCCAGTGGGTAGAGACCAGTGATGCTACTAAAAACCCTGACATGCACAGGATAGCCCCAACAACAAAGAATTTTCTGGCCAAAATCTTGAAATGCACCAATGAACTGAGCTGCTTTTTACCTCTAATATTTTTAATGTAGTCTCTTGGCTTTTCTAGATATAAAATCATGTCATCTGAAAATAATGACTGCTTTTTTTTGTTCCTGCCTAGAATTCATATTTCTTGTTTTATTTTCATGCTTATTATATTAACTAGAATCTCCAAAATTGCATTGATAATGGAAATATTTTTGTCCTACTCTAGACATTAGTAAGAGTATCTTTAAGTTTTAAACAGCTAATATAATTTTAAAAACTGATTTCTAACATGTTTCCTCTTTTCTCTCAAACTAGGGCATGAAATTCAACTAATCAAAACTCTGGGTTCATGACACATTTCTTATTATTGGTCCATGAAACTTTCTTCTGTTTATTTTGCTAAGGCTGTTTCTTCTAGTCCTTCTGTACCAAGCATTTAACAGTATATATTGAACTAAATCTAATTCCTTTTGTACATTATTAGTATGTTTTTCCTCCTGTAATCTCTTATTGGATTACTTTTTATTGTTCCACATTCCCAGATTAAATCCTTAGTTCTTGTGTATTATTTTTAGAATATTCAGTTATAATTTAGTTGCATACATTTTGTTTCACTTAGATTTTTGCATGAAATCAGCTGTCTTCTCTTTTTGTAGACTTTATCAGGTTTTATGTCAGCATAACACTCCTATTTTATTAAAGAAAAATGGAGATACAGAGAAATTGTTTTTTAACAATTAGTTGGTGAACTCCTTAGGCTCTACTACTGAATTTCCTTCTCTGGAAGGCTTTTAAAAGAAGATAACCTTTAAATTGAATGGTTTGGAGCACTCTAGCCATCGAGTAAACATTAACCTTAGAATTACATCTTATTGCCCCAAAGAAGTTTTATCCCCCTGTCCGTTTCAGGTCAAGTTACCCTTAAGTGAGATAGAAACTGTAAATAAAGTAACCCCACAGCCAAAACACCCCACATAGGATGGTTAACTAGAACTTCTGTATCTTTTTATCATCATTCTATAACTTAGGTCCATTAAATTAACAATACTCACTAATCCAGGAAGGAAATAACTATTTTTCTTTCAACCCAGAACCTAGTTCTAGTTACTCAATCCCTGGAGTAGTTTAAAAGGTATTTACTTTGAGTCACAATTTCTTTATGCCAAAAAAACTCTCTTAATTCATTAATCACCTTCGCATTTAGCGACAAGAACACACTATACAGAAGGAAACTTCATCTCATCTTTAGGGTATTCCTCAAAAAACACCATCTATATTCATTTTGTGTTTCTATTTCTTTGTCAGAGTCTAATATTAGTAATTCTACTATACATTAGCTCTTCTGTCTGTTCCCCATGGACAGAGTTTACATTGGTATTGTAATTCATTTGAAGTCTCAAGGGATTTTGAGTCTGAAGGCTGGGTTCTAGTCTCTGTTCTTCCACTAATAAACTAAGTCAAGTCACCCTGTAATAATAATGTCTACCTACCTATTTGACAAGTTGTCACAAGAAACAAATGAGATGGTGAGGTATGTGAACATTCTTCAAAATATGTAAAGGAAAAATCCTAGTTATTATTTCAGCAAGCAATAACTCAAAATAACAGCAGCTACCATTACTGGATGCTTACTAATGTGAAGTGTTCCATTCTAAGAACCTTACATGCACCATCTCACTGAAGCCTCTTCACAAATAATGAGACAGCTACTCTTATTAGGTAAAGAACTATAAGATTAAAAAACATTAATAATGTTATCAAGGAAACAGAAGTTATGGAATTTAAACTTAGGTCTTCTGATTCCCAAGCAGAACTCTTACCACTTTGCTCTTCAAGAGCAAAAACCCCAAAGAATAATGCTACTTAGTATGGATGAAATATTAAATTAATAACCAACAACTTAATTCTTGAATTCTCAGAGTCAGGCTATACAAAGTAGAAGGCTATAACCCTCCCATTTCCTTCTTTTGTTATCCTCTCCTACAGGATGCTGGATAAATGCTGGTTGCCTCTGCAAAGCTACTCACACTTAATTTGTGCTGAGAAAAATTTGTGGTGTTCTTAATTTGTGCTGAGAAAACATTCAAAAAAACATGCCTAAATTTATAGGATATCCAAAAGTTATATAACTTACCTTTCATACCCTTTCCATTTTTTGTTAGTTTTTATTATTGTTCTTTTTTTTTAAGCCTTACATCTTCAGAAATGTAACTATACATAATTAGGTAATTCTGTTATTTTTAGAAGTACATGTCAAAATCAGTCTGGTTATTTTTCATTACATCTTTGATTATTAAATAATGACATAAATTCTGAACTCAGATTTGTAGATATATGGCTTAGCTATAAATCCAATTTAAAGAATCATGTGCTTTGTCACCACAAGATGCAGAATAGGTAGAAAACAGGGGATAGTCCAGTCTAATCTTCTCCAGTTGAGCCAAATAGTCTCTTTGATCTCACATTTTTGGAAGGTTACAGACAGGCCAGAGCATTTTCAGAGGAAATTGACCCAAATGGTGAGAAAACATGAAATACATCATATGAAGAATGGTAAAAAGTAAGTCCTGAGTGTGCTTAACCTAGAAAAATAGAATTTTGAGAGGAGCAGGAAAAGAGCTGGCTTCAGCCTTGAGGGGTGGACATAATAGAAGGGAATTATGCTTTTTCCATGTACCCTTACTATAATAAGAACCTTTTGGATAATAAGTGCAGAGTGAATATTTTCAGCTCAATATAAGCATGCTTTCTGTCCCAGGTTGAGCTCAAGCCCAATACACCACTGCAAGATCAGACCTGCCTGGTGAACTAAAGGGGCGCATCCAAGTTTATTAACAAAAGACACCAAGGCACCTCCCGGATATTATCTTGTAAGTGAGGAGGACAGTGGGCACAAAGATGTTGATTCATGAACACAGTCTTCTTTAGCTGGGGAGATAGAGGACTCTAAGAAATGCATGGTGAGGGGCACATGGGTGGCTCAGTTGGTTAAGTGACTGCCTTCGGCTCAGGTCATGATCCTGGAGTCCCGGGATCGAGTCCCGCATCAGGCTCCCTGCTCAGCAGGGAGTCTGCTTCTCCCTCTGACCCTCCCCCCTCTCATGTGCTCTCTCTCTCTCAGATAAATAAATCTTAAAAAAAAAAAAAGAAATGCATGGTGACATCTCCTGATCCAGCCCATGAGGGACTCACAACAGATCCTAAGAAAGAGAACTGGGTAAATAGAGAGGTGAGTGCCATAAGTAGCAACCAAAAGTACCACTTTCACTAACAATCTGTAAGACTTGAGGGCAAAGCTGCCCTTCATTGGAGCGATGCTAACCAAAAGTTATTTAAAGGGGAAAATATTTTTTTCTACTGACTCACAAGAGAGGAAGGGCACCAGAGCAACAGGACAAGAAACAGAGGTCTCTTCATAGTAACTGAGCATGACTCACTGGCCTTATTTGTGAGCCTTAGGAGACATCCCCTGAGTACACCTCAACACCTTGAAAGTTGGGGGACATTTTAGGTTAATGGAGTTGAGATGAGGCCTGACAAAGCAAAACTCAGGTTAAAGAAGAGCTCTTCTACTAACTCTTCTATCAAAACATGGAATATGCTGCCTAGAGAACACTCTGTCCTGTGCCAGAGGGCATGTCCTCATCCCTAACCCAGCACTGACATGGAGGGGGCTATTGATAAATATTTGCTGAATGTGAATTCAACATACCTTATGGAAAATTTTTCTCTCTCAAAAGTATGAGGAAGCACAAAAGAGAATCCTTTACTTGTCATTCTGTTATTGTTCACTCAATTCCAATCAACAATGAAGAACTGCTTCATGAAGCAGAGGTGATAGGAACATGTTAAAAAGCTGTGAGCACTCCTTGGAAAACTGGGTGATTCCAGGGCTGGGGCAGGGAAAATACAAGAACAGCATAAAGCTACTTGTGGTGCTAGAAAATAAGGAAGCGCTCAAAAATAAAGGATGCAGCCATGTGAAAAAGGCACAGGAGCCGGAAAGAGTACTTAATGGCCATAATTGGAAAAAGTTTATTGGCAAATTAAATAATAGTAATATAGGCTAATAACCCCAATAATAAAATTAATATCCATGAACCTATCCTAATATAAATATATGACTGAATAAATAAATACATAAATGGGAAAAAAGAGACAACTCTTCTTACGAAAGCATTTCATGAGTTATTACCTCACACCTACTTGAATGGTTATGTTCAAAAAGACAAGAGACAAATGTGGGAGGATGTGGAGAAAAGGAAACCCTTGTGCGCTGTTGGGAATGCAAACTGGTGCAGCCACTATGGAAAACAGTATGGAGGCTCCTCAAAAAATTAAAAATAGAAATCCCACGCAGTCCAATAGTCCCGTTTCTGGGGCTGCATCCAAAGGAAATGAAAACACTATCTGGAAGATATCTGCACCTCCACGTTCACTGCAGCATTGTGTGCAATAGGCAAGACATGGAAACAACCTAAGTGTCCAGTGATGGATGAATGGAGAAAGAAAATATGAGATATAGAGAGAGGCTATAAATATAGATAGGTACAGATATATTCCAGCCATTTAAAAAAAAGGAAATTCTACCTTTTGTGACAATATGGATGGACCTTGAGGCATTATGCTAAATGAAGCAAGTCAGACATGGAAAGACAGATATGGAATGTTCTCACTTATATGTGGAATCTAAAAAAGCCAAACTCCTAGAAATAGAGTAGATGGGTGGTCTCCAGGGACTAGGAGGGGCGAGGGAAATGGGGAGATGTCAGTCAAAGGGTACACACTTCTGGCTATAAAGTGAATAAACTCTAGGGATCAAAGGTAGAGCATGGTGAATATAGTTAATAATGCTGTATTATATACTTGAAAATTAAGAGAGTAAATCTTGAATATTATCACCACACACTTTTTTTTTTGTATTTTATTATTATTATTTTATTATTTTTTGTATTTTTTTGTATTTTATTATGTTATGTTAATCACCATACATTACGTCATTAGTTTTTGATGTAGTGTTCCATGATCCATTGTTTGCGTATAACACCAACTGCTCCATTCAATAGTGCCCTCTTTAATACCCATCACCAGGCTAACCCATCCCCCCACCCCCTCCCCTCTAGAACCCTCAGTTTGTTTCTGAGTCCATCGTCTCTCAGGGTTCGTCTCTCCCTCCAATTTCACCCCCCTTCATTTTTCCCTTCCTATTATCTTTTTTTTTTTTAAACATATAATGTATTATTTATTTCAGAGGTACAGGTCTGTGATTCATCAGTCTTACACAATTCACAGCGCTCACCATAGCACATACCCTCCCCAGTGTCTATCACCCAGCCACCCCATCTCTCCCACCCCCCACCACTCCACCAACCCTGTTTGTTTCCTGAGATTAAGAATTCCTCATATCAGTGAGATTATATGATACATGTCTTTCTCTGATTGACTTATTTTGCTTAGCCTAATACCCTCCAGTTCCATCCACATCATTGCAAATGGCAAGATTTCATTCCTTTTGATGGCTGCATAATATTCCACAATAGCCCAACTATGGAAAGAGCCAAGATGTCCATTGACAGATGAATGGATAAAGAAGATGTGGTATATATATTCACCACACACTTTAAAAAATGATAATTATGTAAGGGGATAGAAGTGTTAACTAACCTTATTGTGATAATTATTTTACAATATATATGGATATCAAATCATCATGTTCACACCTTAAACTTACATATGCTATTTGTCAATAACATCTCAATAAAACTGGGGGAAAAAGGCATACCCTTATCTCCTTAAGTTTGGTTTAAATCAGCTTATTTTTTTAAAAAGATAAGGATTTCAACTAATAAATAGAAAATATCCATTAGAACACCACAGTAGGGGCGCCTGGGTGGCTCAGTCATTAAGCGTCTGCCTTCGGCTCAGGTCATGATCCCAGGGCCCTGGGATCAAGCCCCACATCAGGCTCCCTGCTCTGCGAGGAGCTTGCTTCTCCCTCTCCCACACTCCCTGTTTGTGTTCCCTCTCTCACTGTGTCTCTCTGTCAAATAAATAAAATCTTTAAAATCAATCAATCAATCAATCTTAAAAAAAAGAACACTACAGTAATAATTGTTGTAGGCAAGGCACTTGAAATACATTAAAATTAGTGAGAGCTTAAACAAAAATGGGTTATTTGCATATTCTCAAAGTGTCTCCCACAAAATACTGAGTAATAAGAAGCAAAAATATTACCTTTGTAGTGGGCATACTGGAAGATATCATCCTAGCTAAGTGATCAAAGTTAATATCTCTGGTAATACTTATCAATATCATATACATCTTGATATGAAGTACTGAGAAGGGCACATCATTTCTTTGGTATCCTTTGCAATAAAGCATAACCTCGATCTAATCATGAGTAAACATCAGACAAACTCAAGTTGAAGGGAGTTCTACAGAAATAACTGACCAGTACTTTCCAAAAGTGTCAGGGTCATAAAAGATAAGGAAAGACTAAGAAACTGTCACAGATTAGAAGATACTACAGAAATGTGATAACTTAATGCAATGTGTGATCCTTCGTGGATCCTGGAATGGATAAAAGGACATTAGTGGAAAAATTGGTGAAATCCAAATGAATTCTGTAATTTAGTTAGTAGTAACTTATTCTAAGGTTAATTTCTTAGTTTTGATCATTGTTTTATGCTTATGTAAGATGTGAAAGAGAATCTGGGTGAACAGTATATGGAAAGTCATTGGACTATTTCTGCAATTCTCCTACAAGTCCAAAAATGATCTCAAAATAGAGAAGTTTAAAAAAATAAGATGAGCACATCCTGGAATCCCTAGGACAGGAAGACTGGAACACTAATAAAATTAACACACACTCACTTACCGTTGGGACAAGTTTCCAAAAGTTCAGAGAAAAGACAGACATGATCTCAGATGCAGAGATCCCAAAGGGAAAGTGATTCAGGAGAAAAAGTGGACCCTAATAAGAACAACAAAACATATGAGAAACTTCTGAATCATCTTCCTGCCTCTTCCTTTCCCTCACTGCCAATCAGCCACCCAGTTCTATCAGCGCTGCATCCTAAATGTTGCTCTGTTAGAACCCCTCCCTCTAGCTGGTATTTTCTTCTTCCTCTTGACTAATGATTTCCCCTTCACAAGTTGTCCCAAGTCTAACATATCCTAAGTTGATGTTACCAGAATTGTTTTTCTAAAAGAGGAATCTAGGGACACCTGGGTGGCTCAGTTGGTTAAACACCCTAAGTGTCTGACTCTTGGTTTCCGCTCAGGTCATGATCCAGGGGTCTTCAGATTGAGCCAGCCTGCAGCTCCCTGCTCAGCAGGGAGTCTGCTTCCCCTCTCTCTCTCCCTCTGCCCCGCCCGACTTGTGCTCTAAAATAAATAAATCTTTAAAAAATTAAAAAATAAAAGAGGAATCTATTTCACTTCTCTTGTTCAAGAACGTTCATGTTTATTCAAATTCCTTAGTGTAACATAAAAAGTCCCTCACCATTTAGCCACTGTTTAGCTTCAGCCTCATCTCTCTTCATTCCCCCAAGAAGCACTCTACACTTTAGCTGCAAA
This sequence comes from Mirounga angustirostris, assembly GCF_029215605.1. Lineage (NCBI taxonomy): Eukaryota > Metazoa > Chordata > Mammalia > Carnivora > Phocidae > Mirounga > Mirounga angustirostris. The sequence goes on along the minus strand of NW_026991709.1, from coordinate 48,752,670 downwards.
ACTAGCTAGGAAACTTGGAACATATCATCCACTCAGGCTTTTGTTCATGTTATTCATTTATGAATAAATACCATGTTACCCAGCTTTCCTGTTCTGCAAACTCTTACTCATTCTTATTCAAACACTCTTTGTTTGAGAGGCTTCTCTGATTCTTTATAACCTCCTTTCCTATTCTACGTGCCTGCAAGCAGAATTAACCCTGTCCCTCTGCTATGCTCCCCCAGGACATTACAAATACTATTAATACACATATACCTCACTGCATGTGGCTTGTAGTACACAAATTTGATTCTCTTAGTGGAGTGTAAGTCCTGTGATGGAAAGGTCCAAGTCTAAATCACCTAGGAATCTCCACCCCCAACTCAGAGCCTGGCACTTAAAGGTCAGTCAACACCATCAGATGGGTTGAACTGAATTAAAATATAATCAAATCTGATTCAGGGGATGCAAAAAGAACAGCAGTTAAAGAAATTTATATGTTACTCATATTTCTGCCAAACTCAAATTTTAAAATGGACTTCAAAAAACTAGGGAGGAAATAAAAAGCTCATGGTTATAGATGGACATAAAAGAGTAGTATATAGCTACAAGTATTCTAGTAAAAATGCTATAGCCAGAATCATCTGGGCTTGAAAACAAAAACACTACTGACAACAGAAAGGGCCCCATTAGCTACATCAACTTCAAGGAGAGTAAGTAAAGGGAAAGCTAACTGTTGGGAAAGATGGAAATAATGCCAAAAATGAAAAATAGAAAACAAAATTATTCAACATTTTTGCTTACAACTTTGTCTATCAAGGAAAATGATGTTCACATTATAAGGAGGAAAAAAATTTTATTAAAGGAAATGATTAAAAAAAAAAAGTTGAGGGACACCTGGGTGGCTCAGTTGGTTAAGCAGCTGCCTTTGGCTCAGGTCATGATCCCAGGGTCCTGGGATGGAACCTTGAGTCAGGCTCCCTGCTCAGTGGAGAGCCTATATCTCCCTCTCCCTCTGCCACTCTCCCTGTTTGTACTCTCTCACTCTCTCAATCTCTCAAATAAATAAAATCTTAAAAAAAAAAAAAGATTGATTTGAAAGAAGTGATTATTCAGTCTCAATTCAATTATATCCCAGTCTAAAAACAACTTGTTGGTATGAACCAGTGACATAAAATCAATGTCAGAAATCTTTAGGAAATTATGAGTTGGTGCAGTGAAAAAAAAATTGCAACTTAGAGTAAGAGAGAAAAACCATGCATCCAGGAACCATGAGTTTCTCCACTTAGTATTAAAAATTCCAATTAAATTATATAATAGTTATTAAACAGGTGGTTCATCAGATATGGTAAAGTTGTGCTGTCCAATATGATAACCACTAGTCGCATCTCACTATTTATTTTTTTTTTGCATTTTTACATTTTTTTAATAGTTTACAAATTGATTTTACTTTTGTCGCATCTCACTATTTAAATTTAAATTTTTAAAGGTTTTTTTCTTTTAAAGATTTTATTTATTTATTTGACAGAAAGAGAGACAGACAGAGAGAGTATAAGAAGGGGGAGCAGCAGGCAGATGGAGAAGCAGGCTCCCACTGAACAGAGAGCCTGACATGGGTGGAGCTTGATCCCAGGACTCTGGGATCATGACCTGAGCCAAAGGGAGTCACTTAACTGACTGAGCCACCCAGACACCCCAATTTAATTATTTAAAATTTAAAAAAAAAAGGTTAAAATTAGTTCCTGAGTCACACTAACCATATTGTAAATGTTCAATAGCTATCTATGGCATGTGGCTACCCTATTGGACAGCATAAATCATAGAATATTTCCATTCTGGCAGAACATTGAAAAGTGCTGCTAAAGAAAGTAGTAAGCAGTAGGAACCAGCATAATTTACAAAGAATGTCACACTGAACTAATAAAATTTTTATCATTTTGTAGGATTGTTACACCGTGGGAAACAGAGTACTGAGATATAGACTATCTTGATATCAACAAAACATCCAGCCAAATTTCTTATGAAACCCTAGTTGAGGGGCACCTGGGTGGCTCAGTCATTGGGCATCTGCCTTCGGCTCAGGTCATAATCCCAGGGTCCTGGGATCAACCCGGAATTGGGCTCCCTGCTCGGTGGGAAGCCTGCTTTTCCCTCTCCTACTCCCCCTGCTTGTGTTCCTGCTCTCACTGTCTCTCTCTCTCTGTCAAGTAAATAAATAAAATCTTGAAAGAAAGAAAGAAAGAAAGAAAGAAAGAAAAGAAAGAAAGAAAGAAAGAAAGAAAGAAAGAAAGAAAGAAAGAAAGAAAGAGAAAGGAAGGAAGGAAGGAAGGAAGGAAGGAAGGAAGGAAGGAAGGAAGGAAGGAAGAAAGAAACCTAGTTGAGGGCACCTGCATAACTCAGTCGGTTAAGCATCTGCCTTCGGCTCAGGTCATGATTCCAGGGTCCTAGGTTCGAGTCCCACATTGGGCTCCCTGCTCAGCGGGTAGCCTGCTTCTCTTCTCCTTCTGCCTGCCTGCCACTCACCCTGCTTGTGCTCTCTATCTCTGTCAAATAAATAAATCTTAAAAAAAAGAAACCTAAGGTTGATAAAAATTTTTAAAAAATATGAACAAGATATAATACAATTGAGCAAACCATTGTTCCCACAGAATGCTATCAAACATATAATTTGGGGAAGAATGATTTACTAGTTTTCTCTAAAATCTTGTCATTGGTCCTCTCTTGCTCCATGTTTTTATCAACAATTTGCTGGGCAAGGACATTTATCCAGCTTTCAAATAACTAAATGACACTGAAATTATTTCATAACTTTCTAGAAGACAATTTGCTAAAACATAGCAAAACCTTTGACAATTTTACTTACTCTTTGACTCACAGTTCTACTTCCTCAGGAAATAGTCATGGATGTTTGCCAAGATTTAGCTACATGTGTGCTAATTATAGCAAAATATGTGGAAAAACCTAAATGTCAAATAATAGAAGACTGATTAAAACCATAGTACATTTACTTTGATTCAACTGTATTCCCAGTACCCCCTATAATACTGTGCACTTTGTGGGTATTTTTAAAAATATATCAAATAAATGTTGAATGATCAGAGGAAAAGAGAAAACTATAAAACAAACTATATGGTATGATCATATAGATCACACATGTAGAGTTTGGTAATAAATGCATATGTACTATATGTGTACATGCAGGGTATACATATTTGCCTAAAAAAGACTAGACAGATGTACTAATATGTTAATATTTACCTCTGATAATGAATTAAGGAATACCTTTGCTTTCTTCTTTTAGCTCATCTGTACTTTCTAAAAATTCTGTCACAAATAGATGATTTTTTATCATAAAAACGTTTTGAAAAAGGAGCAATGAATAATATATTTGATTAAAAAACCAATATTCAAAAGGAACAAAACACACTCAACAAGTTAGAAAAGTGAACCACAATTAACAAGATGAAGCTTAATAAGTAAACAGAGAACATCTAGCTTTTAAGTCCTCAAAGTCCTCTGGAAAAGTACAGTTTGGAGACAACTGCCCTAACAATATGTTTGGTAAAATAAACACAAAGTTTTTAAATAAATTAAGTGGCACAATATCCAAAAGAGTGAATACAAACAAATTACATCAACAGGATATCTTGTCCAGAATAGGGAGAGTGATGGTCCCTCTGTACTCTGAGGATGATCAGCCATATCTGCTCACCACTCTCCTTGTTTTATACAGTGGCATTTATCCAGAGTGGGTAACCAGGAACTGAAGGGACTGAAAAACCTACAACATGAGAAAAATTGGCAGAACTGGTGCTTGTTGGCCTAAAATAGAAAAACCTTAGAAATTCCCAGATAAGTATCTTTATATACAAAAGAGGGATTAGACAGCATATCTGATACAGAGAAGTTATAGGAGATCAGATTTCCACTTAGCAGAAGGAAAAGGAGCAAGTAAAAACTACATCAGATGCACAAAAACCTGCACACAAATGTTTAGAGCAGCTTTAGTCATCATTGCCAAAACCTGGAACCAACCAAGATGTCCTTCAATAGGTGAATGGATAAATGAACTATGGTATATCCAGACAATAGAATGTTATTCAGTGCTAAAAAGAAATGAGCTGAGTGGGGAGGAGCAAGATGGTGGAGGAGTAGGAGACCTAAATTTCATCTGGTCTCCGGAATTCAGCTAAATAGTTATCAAACCATTCTGAACACCTACAAACTCAACAGGAGATCGAAGGAAAGAATAGCACCAATTCTATGAACAGAAAAGTGACCACTTTCCAGAAGGTAGGACGTGCAGAGAAGTGAATCCGAGGCCATATTCAGGAAGATAGACGGCGGGGGAGGGGGCTTCCATTGGCCACTTCTGGCAAGTGATAGAGCCGCTGAGCACAAAATCAGAACTTCTAGAAGTCGGCTCTGCTGAGGGACATCACTCCAGGGGCAAAGTGGGGGGTGGAACCCTCACTGGGACAGTGTGGTCTCAGGACCCTTGGGGTAACAGAAAGACCGGAGGTGCCTGAGTGCAGCAGAGCTCCCAGGTATCGGAACGGGGAAGCTGGCTGCAGAGACAGAGCCAAGGAGTGGGCTCTCACCTCAGGGTTGCCATAAACCATGATCCGCGGCATGGTCGGGCCACTGCTCTTCCAGCAGGGACCCAAAAAATGGCAGATCCAGGGAGACTCCCCTTCCTCCCACTGGAGGAGCGGTGCAGTAGAGCACCGCAGGGATCTGCTGGGTTTGAAGACTCCACACGAGGTCGGGTGCCAGAGATAGAAATGCTTGGTCACAGGCTGGGTGAGCATGGAGTGCACCCAGAGACTAGGGAGACGGGAGTGATTGATTGCTTTTCTCTGGGGGCTCACTGAGGAGTGGGGGCCCGAGTTCTCGGCTCCTCTGGGGTGGAGATTGGGAGGCTGCCATTTTCACTCTTGTCCTCCACAGCTGTACGGAAAGCTTGCAGGGAACAAAAGCTCCTGAGAGCAAACCTGAGCAGATTACTTAGCCCAGTTCCTGGCAAGGGTGGGGCAATTCTGCCTCTGGCAAAGACATTTGGGAACCATGGCAACAGGCCCCTCCCCCAGAAGATCAGCAAGAACAGCCAGCCAAGACCAAGTTTACTGATCAATGAGAATGGCAGAACTCCAGCACTAGGGGAATACTGCACATAAAATCCATGGCTTTTTTCCCCCTAATTCTTTAGTCTTTCAAAGTTAATTTTTTAAATTTCTCCATTTTTTTCTTTTTCTATTTCTTTTTTTTTATTTTTCTTTTATTTTTTAAAGATTTTATTTATTTATTTGACAGAAAGAGACAGCGTGTGAGGGAACACAAGCCGGGAGAGTCAGGGAGGGAGAAGCAGGCTTCCGGCTGAGCAGGGAGTCTGATGTGGGGCTTGATCCCAGAATGCTGGGATCATGACCTGAGCCAAAGGCAGACGCTAAATGATTGAGCCACCCAGGTCCCCTTTTTTGAATTTTTCTTCTTTCATTTTTCAACCAACATCTTATTAATTCCTGTTTTAAAATCTTTAATTTTCATTTTTACAGTCACATTCTATCCCTCATTGTATTTAACCGTGTGTGTGTGTGTGTGTGTTTTTCTTTAAAATTTTGGGATACAGTTTCTTCTAATAGACCAAAATAGACCCTAAATCTAGTGTATGATTTTGTTCTAGTCTCCTGCATGATCACATTCTCTCCTTTTTTTTTTTTATTTTTCTTCTTTTTTCAACCAACTTATCAATTCCTTTTTTTTTTTTTAAGATTTTATTTATTTATTTGACAGAGAGATTGACAGTGAGAGAGGGAACACAAGCAGGGGGGAGTGGGAGAGGGAGAAGCAGGCTTCCCGCTGAGCGGGGAGCCCGATGTGCGGCTCGATCCCAGGATCCTGGGATCATGACCTGAGCCGAAGGCAGATGCTTAACGACTGAGCCACCCAGGTGCCCCTCAATTCCTTTTTTAAAATCTTTTTTAATTTTCATTTTTACAGTCATATTCCATCCCTTCATCATATTTACCCTTATTTTTGTATATATAGAAGTTTTCTTTCTTTAAAATTTTGGGAGGCACTTTCTTCTAACAGACCTAAATACACCCAAAATTTAGTATGTGGTTCTATTCTATTCACCAGCCTGATCATATTCTTTCTTTTTTCTTTTCCACCTGGTTTCAGGTCTCTTCTGATTTCTTCAGTGTATATTTTTCTGGGTTCATCATTACCCTTTTAGCATTTTGTTCTCATTCATCTATTCTCCTCTGGACAAAATGACAAGATGGAAAAACTCACTTCAGAAAGAAGAACAAGAGGCAGTACCAACTGCCAGGACGTAATCAATACAGAAATTAGTAAGATGTCAGAAACAGAGTTGAGAATGACAATTATAAAGATTATTAGCTGGGCTTGAAAAAAGCATAGAAGATACTAGAGAATCCTTTTCTGGAGAAATAAAAGAATTAAAATCTAACCAAGTCAAAATCAAAAAGGCTATTAATGAGGTACAATCAAAAATGGAGGTTCTAACTGCTAGGATAAATGAGGCAGAAGAAAGAATTAGTGATATAGAAGACCAAATGATGGTGAATAAAGAAGCTGAGAAAAAGAGAGATAAACAACTACTGGATCATGAGGGCAGAAATCAAGAGAAAAGACAAAACCATAAGATGAAACAATATTAGAATAATTGGGATCCCAGAAGAAGAAGAGAGAGGGGGGCACAAGCTATATTGGAGCAAATTATAGCAGAGAACGTCCCTAATTTGGGGAAGGAAACAGGCATCAAAATCTAGGAGGCACAGAGAACCCCACCCTCAAAATCAATAAAAATAAGTCAACACCCCAACATCTAATAGTAAAACTCATAGGTCTCAGAGACAAAGAGAAAATCCTGAAAGCAGCTCAGGACAAGAGGTCTGTAAACTACAATGGTAGAAACATTAGAATGGCAACAGACCTATCCACAGAGACCTGGCAGGCCAGAAGGGACTGGCATGATATATTCAGGGCACTAAATGAGAAAAATATGCAGCCAAGAATAGTATCCAGCTAAGCCGTCATTGAAAATAGAAGGAGAGATAAAAAGCTTCCAGGACAAACAAAAACTAAAAGAATTTGTGAACACCAAACCAGGTCTACAAGAAATATTGAAAGGGGTCCTCTAAGCAAAGAGAGAGCCTAAAAGTAACACAGACCAGAAAGGAACAGAGACAATATACAGTAACAGTCACCTTACAGGCAATACAATGGCACTAAATTCCTATCTTTCAATAGTTACCCTGAATATAAATGGGCTAAATGCCCAATCAAAAGACAGGGTATCAGATTGTATAAAAAAACAAGGCCCATAGATATGCTGTCTGCAAGAGACTCATTTTAGACCCAAAGATATCTCCAGATTTAAAGTGAGGGGGGTGGAAAACAATTTACCATGCTAATGTACACCAAAAGAAAGCTGGGGTGGCAATCCTTATATCAGACAAATTAGATTTTAAACCAAAGACTGTAATAAGAGATGAGGAAGGACACTATATCCTACTTAAAGGGTCTATCCAACAAGAAGATCTAACAATTGTAAATATCTATGCCCCTAACATGGAGCAACCAATTATATAAGCTAATTAATAACAAAATCAAAGAAACACATTGACAATAATACAATAATAGTAGGGGACTTTAACACCCCCCCTCACTGAAATGGACAGATCATCTAAGCAAAAGATCAACAAGGAAATAAAGACTTTAAATAACACACTTGACAAGATGGACTTCACAGATACATTCAGAACATTCCATCCCAAAGATTACATTCTTCTCTAGTGCCCATGGAACATTCTCCAGAATAGATCACATCCTAGGTCACAAATCAGATCTCAACCAGTACCAAAAGATTGGGAGTACTCCCTGAATATTTTCGGACCACAATGCTTTGAAACTAGAACTCAATCACAAGAGGAAAGTTGGAAAGAACTCAAATACATGGAGGCTAAACAGCATTCTGCTAAAGAATGAATGGGTCAACCAGGAAATTAAAGAAGAATTTAAAAAATTCATGAAAACAAATGAAAATGAGAACACAACTGTTCAAAATATTTGGGATGCAGGAAAAGTGGTCCTAAGAGGAAAGTATATAGCAATACAAGCCTTTCTCAAGAAACGAGAAAGGTCTCAAATACACAACCTAACCCTACACCTAAAGGAGCTGGAGAAAGAACAACAAATAAAGCCTAAACCCAGCAGGAGAAGAGAACTAATAAAGATCAGATCAAAAATCAATGAAATAGGAACCGTAAGAACAGTAGAACAGATCAACGAAACTAGGAGCTGGTTCTTAGAAAGAATTAATAAGATTGATAAACCCCTGGCCAGACTTACCAAAAAGAAAAGAGAAACGACCCAAATAAATAAAATCATGAATGAAAGAGGAGTGATCACAACCAACACCAAAGAAATACAAACAATTATTAAGAATTTATTATGAGCAACTATATGCCAGCAAATTAGACAATGGAAGAATTGGATGCATTCCTAGAGATGTACAAACTACCAAAACTGAACCAGGAAGAAATAGAAAACCTGAACAGACCCATAACCAGTAAAGAAATTAAAGCAGTAATCAAAAATCTCCCAACAAACAAGAGCCCAGGGACAGATGGCTTCCCAGGGGAATTCTACCAAACATTTAAAGAAAAATTAATACCTATTCTTCTGAAACTGTTCCAAAAAGTAGAAATGGAAGGAAAACTTCCAAACTCATTTTATGAAGCTAGCATTACCTTGATTCCAAAACCAAACAAAGACACCATCAAAAAGGAGAATTACAAAGACTCCATCAAAAAGGAGAATTCTCACCAAAATACTGACCAATAAGATCCAACAGTACATTAAAAGGATTATTCACCACGACCAAATGAGATTTATTCCTGTGCTGCAAGGTTGGTTCAACATCCGCAAATCAATCAATGTGATATAATACATTAATAAAAGAAAGAAGAACCATATGATCCTCTCAATAGATGCAGAAAAAGCATTTGACAAAGTACAGCATCCTTTCTTGATCAAAACTCTTCAGAGTATAGGCATAGAGGGTACATACCTCAATATCATGAAAGCCATCTATGAAAAACCCACAGCGAATATCATTCTCAATGGGGAAAAACTGAGAGCTTTCCCCCTAAGGTCAGGAACGCGGCAGGGATATCCACTATCACCACTGCTATTCAACATAGTATTAGAAGTCCCAACCACAGCAATCAGACAACAAAAAGAAATAAAAGGCATCCAAATTGGCAAAGAAGAAGTCAAACTCTCACTCTTTGCAGATGATATGATACTTTATGTGGAAAACCCAAAAGACTCCACCCCAAAACTGCTAGAACTCATACAGGACTTCAGTAAAGTGGCAGGATATAAAATCAATCCACAGAAATCAGTGGCATGTCTATACACCAGCAACAAGACAGAAGAAAGAGAAATTAAGGAGTCGATCCCATTTACAATTGCACCCAAAACCATAAGATACCTAGGCATAAATCTAACCAAAGAGGCAAAGAATCTGTACTCAGAAAACTATAGAATACTCATGAAAGAAATTGAGGAAGACAAAAAGAAATGGAAAAACGTTCCATGCTCATGGATCGGAAGAACAAATATTGTGAAAATGTCCATGCTACCTAGAGCAATATATACATTCAATGCAATCCCTATCAAAATACCATCCACTTTTTTCAAAGAAATGGAACAAATAATCCTAAAATTTGTATGGAACCAGAAAAGACCTCGAATAGCCAAAGGAATGTTGAAAAAGAAAACCAAAGCTGGTTGCATCACAATTCTGGACTTCAAGCTCTATTACAAAGCTGTCATCATCAAGACAGTATGGTACTGGCACAAAAACAGACACATAGATCAATGGAACAGAATAGAGAGCCCAGAAATGGACCCTCAACTCTATGGTCAACTCATCTTTGACAAAGCAGGAAAGAATGTCCAATGGAAAAAAGTCTCTTCAACAAATGGTGTTGGGGAAACTGGACAGCCACACGCAGAAGAATGAAACTGGACCATTTCCTTACACCACACACAAAAATAGACTCCAAATAGTTGAAAGACCTCAATGTGAGACAGGAGTCCATCAAAATCCTAAAGGAGAACACAGGCAGCAACCTCTTCAGCCTCAGCCACAGCAACTTCTTCCTAGACACATCACCAAAGGCAAGGGTAGCAAGGGCAAAAAATGAACTACTGGGACTTCATCAAGATAAAAAGCTTTTGCACAGCAAAGGAAACAGTCAACAAAACCAAAAATCAACCGACAGAATGGGAGAAGATATTTGCAAATGACATATCAGATAAAGGGCTAGTATCCAAAATATAAAGAATGTATCAAACTCAACACCCAAAGAACAAATAATCCAATCAAGAAATGGGCAGAAGACATGAACAGACATTCCTCTGAAGAAGACATACAAATGGCCAATGGACGTGAAAAGAATGCTCAGCATCACTCAGCATCAGGGAAATACAAATGAAAACCTCAATGAGATACCACCCAACACCAGTCAAAATGGCTAAAATTAACAAATCAGGAATTGACAGATGTTGGCGAGAATGCAGAGAAAGGGGGATCCTCCTACACTGTTGGTGGGAATGCAAGCTGATGCAGCCACTCTGGAAAACAGTAAGGAGGTTCCTCAAAAAGTTGAAAATAGAGCTACCCTATGACCCAGCAATTGCACTACTGGGTATTTACCTCAAAGATACAAATGTAGTGATCCGAAGGGGCACATGCACCCCAATGTTTATAACAGCAATGTCCACAATAGCCAAACTACAGAAAGAGCCTAGATGTCCATCAACAGATGAATGGATAAAGAAGATGTGGTATATACATACAATGGAATATTATGCAGCCATCAAAAAAAAAATGAAATCCTGCCATTTGCAATGATGTGGATGGAACTAGAGGGTATTATGCTAAGCAAAAGAAGTCAATCAGAGAAAGACAATTATCATATGATCTCACTGATATGTGGAATTTGAGAAACAAGGTAGAGGATCATAGGGGAAAGGAGGGAAAAATGAAACAAGATGAAACCAGAGAGGGAGACAAACCATAAGAGACTCTTAATCTCAGGAAACAAACTGAGGGTTGTTGGAGTTGAGGGAGGTGGGAGGAATGGGGTGACTGGGTGATGGACATTGGGGAGAGTATGTGCTATGGTGAGTGCTGTGAATTGTGTAAGACTAATGAATCACACAGACCTGTACCCCTGAAACAAATAATAAATTATATGTTAATAAAAAGAAAAAGAAATGAACTATGAAGCCATGAAAAGACATAGAGGAAACTGAAATGTAAATTCCTAAGTGAAAGAAGCCAATCTGAAAAGGTTACATACCGTATGATTCCAAATATATGACATTCTGAAAAAAAGTGAACCTATAGCGACAGTGAAAAGATCAAGGGTTGCCAGGGGTTAATGGGGAGGGAGGGAAGGGAAATACAATTATTTTGGCTGATATTATAATGATAGATACACACTGTTATACATCTGTCCAAACTCACCAATGTTGGATGTACAACATCAAGAGTAAACTCTAATTTAAACTATGGACTTTGATAATAATGTGTCAACATTGGTTGGCTCATCTATTTTAACAAGTGTCACACTCTGGTGAGTGTTGTTGATGGTAGGGGAAACTGTGTGTGTGTTTGGGGAAGGCTGTTTAATTTTGCTATGACCTTAAACTGCTCCTTAGAAATCCTATTTAAAAAATTAATAACCAAAAATATTTTGCTGAGAGGTAGTGATCTGCCTGTCACAATAAGTAGAGGCTGAGAGAACAGCTATCAGGAACAGGGCAGAAGGAAGTTTTGAATGACAAAGAAGATTCTACATGTCCTCCCAACTCTGAAGTTGCTATCATTTGTTCATTCAGTAGTCAGTTAAGTATTTCTTGAATACTACTATGGATTGAATATTTGTGTCACCCCAAAATTCATATGTTAAAGCCCAAATACTCAACATAATAGTATTCAGAAATGGGGTCTTTCAGAAGTCCTTAGGTCATGAGGACGAAGCCCTTGTGAATGGTATTAATGCCCTTAAAAGGGGATGAAGAAAGCAGAGTTCTCTATCCACGCTTGAGAAAACCAGGAAGAGGGCTCTCACCAGAACTCAACCACACTGGCACCCTGATCTCAGATTTCTTAGCCTCCAGAACTATAACAAGTAAATGATGTTATCTAACCCACCAAATCTGTGGCATTCTTGGTAAAGCAGCCTGAACTGATAATGACAAATACTTTCTAGTTATTTTTAGACCTGAAGTATTTGTACCTCCAGGAATACATGATGGTGGGCCAGTAGGTGCCCAAAGCCATGATGTAAACTTGGTGCATCTTTCAAGGACATTGATTTTATCCAAATTTTTTTGATTAAAAAAAGTACATCATTCTTTAGAACAAAAAATACAAATGAATTTCAAAGATAAAATAGCAAAAAAATGTCATGTGTGCCATGAGGTATTTCTAAATTTACCCACAGACCTCACCAGTGCCCAAGAAATACAAATTCCACTGCTATTAGAATACTTAAGTGGAAAAGTGAGAGAAAAACTGGCTCACTCTGTGCCAAGAACTATATGCTCTGCTATACCTTTGAAGAGCTGGCAGACCATAGGCTCCTCTGCCTCATAGCAGAAAAATACAGATCTCTGATAGACAGTGAACATGACTAACTTTCTATACCAGTACCAGCACGGGTTTCACTCCTAGTTGTAGAAACCTGCCATCCAATAGTACCATGCAAATCTTGACAATATGATTTCATAAATGTCCTAAACAGGTAGCAGTAACCCAGGTCTGCTTTCTAGCGGGGAATTGTATGGTTGACCTTAACTGATATCTCTCAAGGGAAGAGGATTTAAGTTAAAGTTTGTTTTCTCCACAGAAATTCCATGCTTTGTGAGCACCATGGAAACAGATTTTGATTAATTTCCCCTTTATTTTCCCTTTTTGAAGTACATTCATGATCACACAGTGTGTGCAGAGAAAGATAAAAACAACTTATTTCCATTGTTGAAGAACTTGATATCTTTTGTGTATCAATATGAACAGCAAAACCAATGAAAGAGAGAAAGGCAAGACGGAATGAGTGTGTGAATAAAAGAAATGTTAAATATGTAAAAATTAAATCTATTTTGAAAGCCATGATACATCATAAAAACTAAAGCATTTCTATTCCTACATTCACATTACCAATAAACTGAAACTAGTCATACTGCTATATACTCTGCATGTCAGCCCACTTCATTCAAGCGTGAAGACAAACTCACTCACAAGCTAGAAAAATCAGCATCCCTGAGGTGTCTGTTGTTATGCTGCCCATCACAAGTACATACACACTACCTCAAAACTCTTCATTCAGTCAGCAAAGTAATTGCTCTTCCCTCCGCACCCCCAACCATTAAGTTACCCAAAGAAATGCTTTCCAAATGATAACAAAATTGAGAGCAAGAAGCTAGCATGCTCGGATAAAGGGGAACCCCCTTGCTCTGTTGGAGGGAATGCAAACTGGTACAACCACTCTGAAGAACAGTATGGAGGTCCCTCAAAAAACTAAAAACAGAACTGCCCTATGATCCAGCAATTGCACTACTAGGTATTCACCCAAAGAATACAAGAATACTAATTTAAACGGGTACATGCACCCCAATATTTATAGCAGCATTAGTCAACAATAGCCAAACTATGGAAACAGCCCAAATGTCCATCCACTGATGAATGGATAAAGAAGATATGGTATATATGTGTGTACACACACACACACACACACACACACACACATACATACATACAATGGAACATTACTCAGCCATCAAAAAGAAAGAAATCTTGCCATCTGCAATGACATGGATGGAGCTAGAATGTATTATGCTCAGCAAAATAAGTCAATCAGAGAAAGATGAATACTCACATGTGGAATTTAAGAAACAAAACAGACAAATATATGGGAAAGGGGAAAAGAAAAAAAAAAGGAAAGAGGGAAATAAACCATAAGAGACTCTTAATGATAGAGAACAAACTGAAAGTAGATGGATGGAGGGGGATGGGCTAGATGGGTAATGGGTATTAAAGAGGGCACTTGTGATGAGCACTGGGTGTTGCATGTAAGTAATGAATCACTGAATTCTACTCCTGAAACCAATACTGCACTCTATGTCAACTAACTAAAATTTAAATAATTTTTTTTTTAAAGTAGCATCCATATAGAGGCTTGTGTTGTCAATGGCTCCAATGGTCTCAGTTTCCAAACTCAGGTATTCATTCTTTTGCTTATTTATTCAACAAACATGAATTGTTGTTCTACTATGGGCCAAGTAATGTGCTATGTGAGTCTTTCCCTAAGTAGTGCCAACACCATCCATTCATTCTTCCTGAAAACTGTTTCTCATGTTGCCTTTTCAATAGCCATCTTCAGCACTACACTTACAGGAAGAAACCAAGGAAACTTACTGCTTGACCCGCAAAGCCAACAGTTCCAGTACTGGGACCTAGTCTACAACCCCAGGGCTAGGAGCCTGGCTTGGTAGGTGAGGGTATCCCAGCCTAAGGCTCAGAGATAACTCATCAGGAGCCCTTCTTCCAGACGGCTCTATTCATTCATACCAAGAGATGTAAGTATATCTATTGCGTATGTCCTTTTATAAAATTCTCTTAAAAGCCAACTTGATAGTGAAAGAGAACTTGGCACATCAAAAACCTAGTGACCATATATACAAGTTTCTATGGGAAGGTAAATACATAAAACCTAAAGAATGCATTTGTCATCTCCTTCCTGTGACTATTTGAAGTTTATATATTTATTTCATTTAAGTTATGGGGGAATGCATCTGTTTTCTCTCAATGCCAAAGAAGCAGTTCATGCACAGGAAATCCTGTGGAAATCAGGATTCTTGTCTAATGATTAGAGCCAGACAATAAGAAAACTTTTACCATAGGACTTTTACTTCTTGTCACAGTGCAGAAATATGATTGCATCTATATTTTACTATTGATGGGTTTGATTTTGTTTTTTTTGGTTTTGTTTTGGTTTTTAGTAAGGGAAACTTTCAATTTGGGAAAAGTAAGGCTAGAAGTAAGATTTGTCTAGTTCTTACAGAATGAGGAAACAAAGAATCAGAATCCTCAGCAAATTTGGGATTAACTGCAAGGACACAGTACTTCTCATAGAGAATGATCTTTCAAGACATGATGAATACCCCTCTTTACAGAGGAATCAGGAAGAGTTCAAGTCATAGAGATGAAAACAGGAGGCCAACCCTGTCACCCTCCAGCCCAAGCCCTGCAGGTGTCTTTGTCTCTTTGCCTTTTTAGGGGTCTCACCAACTGTCTAGAAAAGGCAGGATTTGCCTATTGCACAGCAATGGTTAAGATCAGGCCAATCAACAAACATAAACAATAGATTACCTGAATCTCTAGGAAACTGGCAGATGCAATGTCAGGAGTAGCTGGCTCTAAGAGGGCTGGCAAAGATTTTTTTCACAGAATTCTTCATCATTCAACAAATATTTATTAAGATCTTCTATGGGAACTGCCTTGTCTAGCTATGCAGTGGTGAACAAAGTTCTTTTCCTTCATTAAGTTTATATTCATTAGGAAAACTCAGGAAGGAGGAGGAAAAAGAAAGAAAGACCAAATAGCTGCTGACAAGAGGTATCAAGGTAGCCCCTTAAAAATTGTCCCCAGTCCAGTAGATTTCATTTTATCAGCCTATTGTTTCCAGTTTTCAGAAGGCCCATCTAATTGGTGGAAGACTCAAGCTGGGTTTTTGAGACAAACGGCTATTTCCCAGCAGCATCACCTAACTAAATTTCAGGTTATGATTTGGGAGCACTTTAATGGAATACCACTGTTAATTCCTGGGCTTGCTAGGTGGTTTGTCTGCACATCTCCATTAACCAAGTTCCAATGAGTAGAGGTGAACATAGTGGAAATTGCACAAGCTTTAGAGCCACACCTGTTGAGGTGTTTGGAAGTTGGGTAACCATGAACATGTTACTTAATCTGAGATTTGTCATATGTAAAATGTGGAAAATACCTCTTGTTATAGGATGATAAAATGAGATAATGTACAGAGAGTCTCTGATAGAATGGCACATGGCAGATGCTTTTGAAATATAGCCATTATTATTCTATTTTATTATTATTCTTAATATTATAGCTTGTCAGTTCCTCCTCAACAACCTGCCAAATTACTTGCCAAGCAATGCCAAGAGATGCATGTGGGGCTGTGTTATCACCAGGGAAGTAAGAAGAAGTTATGGAAACTACCCTACAGGAGCCATTGGAACCCACAGGGATGGGTGTATCCAGATATATCCACAGGATGATCTGTGTAGTTTTTAATGGCCTGCCAATGATTGCAAAATACTGCAAGTTCCTTCCCAAAGAGTGTGAAAAGCAAGTCCTTTAAGCCCTCCTCTATGGGCACTGAGTTTGTAAAATAGTGTATGCTTCTTCAAACTGGTGTGAGATTCTTGGCAGGCATGGCTGGGTTAACTGAAAAGTACCAAAACCGTCCCAGTTGCCCCCGAAGAATTCCCTGATTGGCCAATAACCAGGAATGCTATGGACAGATAGCAGTCTACATTGTACCAGGCATCTAGTGTAGGGTGAAGTGTGATGGAGTTTAATGGAAAGTGAGCAAAAAGAGGAGGATAAAAAAGTGTGTCATGACTTTGGTACTTGAGAGCACTGAGGACCAAAGATGCCACTTAATTCATATGGTTGTTGGGAAACAAAGCAGGAAGTTACCTTTTCAAATACAAAACAAAAGGCAGGGAGAAAATACTTTCAGTTCTGCTAAGGATAAAATAGTCAAAGGAAAAAAGAAGCAAGGAGGCAGCAAAATTGTAAGTAGATGAGACACACTTAGATCAAAGGATTGTGAAGGGTGTTCACAGTAAAATTGTTGTGAGGATGCTCAGCTTCCAGGGAGGCAGGAAGAATCAGCAGATTCTCACCCCTGGTGAGGCTACTCAGTACATGGAGGTAAAGAGAGAGTGACCATCTTGGATTTTATTTTTAAAATGAAAATTGCCTGAATCTCAGCAAAACCATCACTCATGCCTTCGTAGAATGGACAGATGAGAATGTGGTTGAGAAATCTAAGAATGCTCTTTGGACAAGTGAAAGATTTGGGAATGAAGGAAACCCTGCCTTCCCCAAGATGAAGCCTCAAGTCTCAGTGAGCCACATGTACTTAAGTCTTTACTACCAGGTTAGGGTGGGGAGCAAAGTAGATTGATCTTAATCTCCCTGTCAGAGAAAACCCAGAGAGAGATGGGTCTTAGCCTCTAGACCCTGGCTTGAGTAGGTCAAGTCAGAAAAGCAGCCTGATTCTAGCCCACCCTTCTGGGCTAGATGAAGAACATGGCAGTTGTGGGAGTCTAAGACAGAAGGAAGGCTGTGATTTGTGAGAACCAGTGGTGGCTCATGGAATGTTCCAAGATGGGCCTCTTGTGGGATTCAGACATGTCCCACTATGTTTAGGAAACTGAGAGATGGGCCAATAGAAGCCCATTTCTCATGAGCCTGAGCATCCTCTAAGGAAAGAACTCATGTTAAAAAAGAGTCATGCAGGGGTGCCTGGGCGGCTCAGTCATTAAGCGTCTGCCTTCGGCTCAGGTCATGGTCCCGGGGTCCTGGGATCGAGCCCCGCATCGGGCTCCCTGTTCCACGGGAAGCCTGCTTCTCCCTCTCCCACTCCCCCTGCTTGTGTTCCCTCTCGTCTCTCTCTCTGTCAAATAAATAAATAAAATCTTTTAAAAAAAAAAAAAGAGTCATGCATAATGAGCTTGACTAATCACAAAGAAAGCTTTATGAAAGAATGGATGGGGGAGTGTGAGCACAAAATGGTGGCTGTTACTCTGATATGTCTCCTGTTAGATACCTGTTTGAGTCTTAAAGGAGGGAAACTGGAAGTAAAAATATGAAAAGGGGCTTAAAACCCAGTAAGACTTGAACACAGCTTTGAGGCCACAGTGCAGCACTGTGGGCAAAAGGCTTTTCTCCCCTTTGTCACAGCCTGCCCCACCCCACAGCAGTGGCTTCCCAAGGATTCCAAGATCCATCAGTGCTGGAGGACATGAAAGTAGCCAGCAGTGTGCCCTTTAAAAGTGAAGTGGTTTGTGAGCACATGTGACACAATCCTTATTAGCAAAAAAAAAAATTCTGGAACAGGTTATAAGGATCTAAGGTTCTGTGAGAACAAAGGGGTCAGGGCCAATGTAATTGGTGTTATTTCTGTTATAATGGACAGTATCATTTTCCCTTTAGTCATGTGGGCTCAAAAATCAAACATCCTGGGCTCAAACTCAGGTTCCCCCCTAACTGGCTGTGTGACCTTGTATGAACAATCCACTAACAAGCCTGGGTCTCAATTTTCACCTCTGTGATATAAGGATTATAGCAGCACGTACAGAGTTGTGAAGATTAAATAAGAAAAGAGCTTGGAGGAGTTCCCAGCACATAAAAGTTACTCAACAAATGTTAGGTTTGTTTCTTGTTGTTTTCTGACTAATATGTGTACCCACTGACTGGTGATATCTAAGAAAATATGTGAAAGGAATAATCTCTTCACCAACAACAGAAAAGATTTCTATCACTAACATTGAATACACTTCCACAATCAAACTTGAGAGAGCTTCTAGCACTTCTACTGGGATTCACTGATACATATACAGGTACTTCCTGTTCCAAAAATCATTTAAGGAAGCTTATAGGGGTATATGTGATCTCTAAAATATTATTTAAAATAGATTTAAATAAACAGGGATGGGAACATAAAAGAGAACCAAGATAGAGCTGAAAAACATGTATATTGCTCACTGAGCAAGATATAAACATTTGCTAGCTGAACTATATATAGGGAGGTTAAAGGTCCTCAGAGAGAGAGAGACTCCTGTTCTGATGTGTTTTAATCTGGCAGGAATGATGGGACATTCCTGATGGGACAGGGAAAATTGATATTAATATTAGCCTCTGTATGGTCTAAGTGCACAACTGTGATGGAGCCAAGCATATAGCTCCTGCCCCACTTCATGGCCCATGTACAAAGGACTATCAGAAGATGAGACACGAGTAAAAAAGTAAAGAAATAAACTTCAATTCTGCTTCCCTGCCTCGTCACATTCTCTGAAACTCCTTGGACCGACTTAAATATAGAACCATAAGAGAGCAAAGTATGGGTGCTTATCAAAGGAGTCAAACATCTTTTTTTTTTGCCATTGATTTTTTTTATTATGTTATGTTAATCACTGTACATTACATCATTAGTTTTTTTTTTTTTTTTTTTTTTTTTTATTTGAGACAGAGAATGAGAGACAGAGAGCATGAAAGGGAGGAGGGTCAGAGGGAGAAGCAGACTCCCTGCCGAGCAGGGAGCCCGATGCGGGACTCGATCCCGGGACTCCAGGATCATGACCTGAGCCGAAGGCAGTTGCTTAACCAACTGAGCCACCCAGGCGCCCCTACATCATTAGTTTTTGATGTAGTGTATCTTAAATATCCTATATCACTTAGGAATGGCTCCACAATTGTTAATAGAAATCACTCTGCAAAGTGAATATATTAAAGAATCACCATCAGAATAATGTATGTAGGTTGCCATGCAAGCAATTTATCCATAGTGATCAGAGCCAGTTGGAAACTTTTGGATTGGTAAAGAAAATTGCTGGGTGGCAATTTGGCAAACACACAAAAGATTTCCCTTTAGGGGCACCTGGGTGGCTCAGTAGGTTAAACCTCTGATTTCTGGTTTTGGCTCAGGTCATTATCTCAGGGTCCTGAGATCGAGCTCCCTATCAGCCTTTGTGCTCAGTGAGGAATCTGCCTATCCTTCTCCCTTCCCCTCTGTTCCTTCTCCCATCCCATGGACTCTCTCTCTCTCTCATGAATGAATGAATGAATGAATGAATGAATGAATGAATAAATAAATAAATAAATAAATAAAAGATGTGTCTTTAAACCTGAAATAGACAATAAAGAAAAATGTATTTAAAACATTAAGCTTAATTTGCCTCATTCTGGAGTATGTGATAATTCAGGCTCAAGGATATGGGAGAGATGGGAAGAGAGGGGTATTGAGGAAATACAAATTCTCACTGTTTTTTTTTTATTATTGTTATGTTAATCACCATACATTACATCATCAGTTTTTGATGTAGTACTCCATGATTCATTGTTTGTGCATAACACCCAGTGCTCCATGCAGAACGTGCCCTCTTTAATACCTATCACCAGGCTAACCCATCCTCCCACCCTCCTCCCCTCTAGAACCCTCAGTTTGTTTTTCAGAGTCCATCATCTCTCATGGTTCGTCTCTGTGTTTTAATGTAGAATGAGTTTTAGGCACATTGCCCAATGGATTGGAATGCAAAATTCAAATCAAATATTGTCACGAAGTGATTGGGAAGAATTGCAACTAAGCACTTTAATAACCAAATTAGACCTTGTCTCAGTCAGTCTATTCAGTCAGACTTCCATCCTCCACCTCCTCCACAAAATGTGTGAGGGAACACAGACAGAACACATCATCCCCACTATTACCACCAAACAGATCCTACCCTGAGTCTCTTTGTCCCCTGTGACAGCTCCATTCTCTTAGACTCAGAGTCCTGAAGCCTGAATCGACTTTGACTTATCCCTCTGACTTTTCTTCGACCTCTTGTGCATCCATTTCATAGCCACAACCTGTACCTTCAGTTCCAGCTGTGTTTCTTATAAGAATCACTATTTTCTCTCACAACCTTCCCCTGCATTACTATAATGTCCATCTGCATATTGCTGTCTTCTTTCCACCCTCCACACAACTCATGTCATACATCACAACCACGGTGATCAAGAACCCT
The DNA here is from genome assembly GCF_029215605.1 of Mirounga angustirostris. Classification (NCBI taxonomy): domain Eukaryota; kingdom Metazoa; phylum Chordata; class Mammalia; order Carnivora; family Phocidae; genus Mirounga; species Mirounga angustirostris. The sequence goes on along the minus strand of NW_026991709.1, from coordinate 48,731,769 downwards.
AGCTTTTTAAAGAAGATGATTTCCTTTCCGCCTTTCTTATAGCAGAAAGTGGAGCAGCAATTCATCGATTTACAAAAAAAAAAAAAAAAAAAAAAACCTGACTTGCTTAGTTAGTATGACCATGAAAGAAGTACAAATGGTCCATATCTCTCAACTCCCTACTCTTAGTCTTCAGCAGTTTGGTGTTTCTCACATCCCTGCAACTCTTTGGATAACCTCATGAAACTCCAACAAGGAGCCAAAGCAAGATGAGTCACGGTGCAGTGACTCAGACAAGAACAAGATGTCTCTGAATGAAAGAAAACAGTGTGCTTCGACCACAGGAAGTCAGAAGCAGGAATCACCACGAGAGCCAAAAGGTAGTCTTGAGGCAGTACATCTGCCAGCTACTCCAACATGTCCTCAGGTTGCAACAGAACTGAACTAGTGGCTGTCTTCTGAATGAAGACTCCAGTGTCTAAAGTGTACTCTCTTCCCCAATCCCTTAAATAAGTTTCCTCTTGAGATATACTACTTAAACATCCCTTTGAGGTAGGAATTTCCTAAGCTTCCATTTTGCTTTGTGAGAGGACTATCTACCCATTGATGGAGGGTCTGTTAATTCTTCATTTTTTTTTTTTTAGCTCTTGGGATGTCGTTATAGAACATACTGTTAGCTTCCAACCCAATATCTGTGTTTCTTTTCTTGTTTATTAACAGAACCCACATGTTAGAGGGCATATTAAGTCCCCAAATGAAACTTATATTACCCAGTTTTCCCTTCAGATGATGGTAGCCATAGCTCTGGTCAATAAAATGTAAGCCAAAGTCATGCACTGGGGCTCCCAGAAAAGTCCTTAAAAGATTCAGCTAACATACACCTTTGTGCTTATTTCCATTTTTCCTTTCTCCTGCCTGGAATGTGGGTGTGAGAGCTGGAAAAGTAGCTACAACTATCACCTTGCAACCATGAAAGAAAGACAAGAGAATTATTAAGGCCTTGGCCCTAACAGCCTCAAGCTGTTGAACAACCCAGCAACCATCTACCTCTGGGTTTCTTGTCACAGGAGAAAATAAATCACTATTTAGTCAATTACTAACATTCATATGCACTAATAAATGCACTTAATCAAACAAACAACAAAACAAAAAACCTGATATATTAGCCTAAAGGGGAAATAACCAAAGTAACTAATATACTGCCCATGATCTATGGTATATTTTTCCTTTTGTGTACACAATATGTGTATTTGTGTGGTGTGTACCCACATCCATAAGTACACCACATTAACTTTCAGATGATGTCATAGGCTGAATGTTGTCCCCTCAAAGTTCATATATTGAAGCCCTAACTCCCAGTGTGATGGTATTTAGAGATGGGACATTTGGGACATAATTAGGGTTAAATAAGGTCATGACGGGGCACCTGGGTGGCTCAGTTGGTTAAGCGACTGCCTTCGGCTCAGGTCATGATCCTGGAGTCCCGGAATCGAGTCCCGCATCGGGCTCCCTGCTCGGCAGGGAGTCTGCTTCTCCCTCTGATCCTCCATCTCATGCTCTCTCTCTCTGTCTCATTCTCTCTCTCAAATAAATAAATAAAATCTTTTAAAAAAATTAAAAAATAAAAAAAAATAAGGTCATGACGGTGGGGCCCTTGTGGTGGGATTAATGCCCTTATAACAAAAGACATCAGAAAGCTTCCTCTCTCCCTCTATACACACACACACACACACACACACACACACACACACACACAGAAGAGATCATATGAGCACACGAGGACCTACAAGCTAAAAGAGGCCTCATAATGACACTTGCCAGCTCCCTGATCTTAGACTTACAGCCTCCAGAACTGTGAGAAATAGACTTGCATTATTTAAGCCACCCAGTCTATGGTTGCTTGAGAGCCTGAGTTGAGACGATTGCTGCATCCTAAAGAGGATCAGCCACTATTTCTGTGGCCTCTCTCCACACAGCAACTATATCAGCCTAAGTTTAATTAATTTATCCTTCTGATCTTTTTGATGCCAATGTTTGTGTATCAATAAGATCAAGAGTGTGACAAAACACACTACACTTTAAAATGTTTACATTAATTATACTGAACACCTCTAGTAGAGCGCACCCACTTACAGCATACAGACCCCAGAGGAATGTACTTCCCATTTTCTCTGATTAATTTTCTTGAGAAAACCTACTCATGCCACTTTGCCCTTTATCTCCTCAAAGACTGGGGTGGCATTAGTGAAACAGGTGGTGCCCAAATATGTCCCATGAGTAAAACAGGAAGGACCTAGGCTCTGAAAGCCCCACACTTTAGTTTTTGTTGATCACATAGACTGTTTTACATATATCCTAAGTATATTTTTATATGAACTATCAGTTTCACAATCTACTAGACATACTTAATAATTGTCATCTATTTAATAACCTCAGCCTACCACATCCTTCCCCAAATCAAAAAATGTTGGGGTGATACCCAGCCCTAATTGGAACTCTCCTACCTTAAAATTATTATCAGCATTTAGATTTGGCAAACTCTTGGTGACAACTCAAAACCTCAAGGCCTGAAAGGGGCTTTGGAAGCTTTCTTATAATGGCTGATGGTTGGTCTCTGTGTGGGACTTCAGAGCTTAAAAAGTTCTTTCACATATTGTAGAGATCATTATCCTAGTCATTCATGTGAATAAGATGAAACTCTAGTCAAATACATGGGGAAATTGTCTACCTTAGTAATCATAATATCAATACAAATTAAAATAACAGTAAAATTCCGTTTTGCCAAAAACTTAACCAAAAAGGTAAATAATAAGCAATGGGCAGGGGGCAAGCAAAAGACCCATTTTCATATAGTGCTAAAGGAAGTATAAACTGGTTCAGCTCCTTGGTGGAACTGTATGCACCAAGAATTTCAATATGTTTATCTTTCACTTGTAATCCTACTTGTAAGATTCTTTTCTAAAAGGGCGCCTGGGTGGCTCAGTTGGTTAAGTGACTGCCTTCAGCTCAGGTCATGGTCCTGGAGTCCCAGGATCGAGTCCCACATTGGGCTCCCTACTCGGCGGGCAGTCTGCTTCTCCCTCTGATCCTCTTCCTTCTCGTGCTCTCTGTCTCTCATTCTCTCTCTCTCAAATAAATAAATAAAATCTTAAAAAAAAAAATTCTTTTCTAAAAGAAACAAAAGGAACAACCTAAATATCCAGCTGCAAAGAAGCAGTTTAGTAAGCCACAGGATGGTGTGCAGGCATTAAAAAAAAATGCTTATGCAAAGTATACAACATGGAAAGTAATAATAATGTTTAAAAATAAATAAAATTATTTATATATATGTTTCCAATCCTTAAGTATGGGCTGTACAAAAGTGACTTCCTTCTCAAAAATATGATACGGAAAGAGCGGACAAGACTAACTTTAAAGGAAAGAAACCTGGCAAACACTATCTCACCCAGGTGATCAAGGTCAGCAGCACATTGATAGGGTACCCTGGATATGATGTGATGAAAATGGCACTTTACCTCTGTGGTCTGCTTCCCAAAAACCTATAATACCAGTCTACTCATGGGGGAAAAAAAAAAAAAAGCCAGGTAAATTCTTCAAAATGCCTAACTAGTACTCCTCACAACTGCCAAGATCATCAAAAACAAAGTAAGTTTGAGAAACTCTTGCAGCCAAGAGGAAACTAAGGAAACATAACAACTAAATGGAATGTGGTGCCCTAGATGGGATCCTGGACAGAAAAAGGACATTAGAAAAAATAAGGAGAGTGCCTGGGTGGCTCAGTCAGTTAAGCCTCTGACTCTTGGTTTTGGCTCAGGTCATGATCTCAGGGTTTGACCTCACAATCAAACCCCACGTCTGGCTCCATGTTCAGCATGGAGTCTGCTTGAGATTCTCTCTCCCTCTGCCCTCCCCCTGCTCACATGCCTCTCTCTCTCTCTCAAATAAATAAACCTTTAAAAAAAAAAAAGAAAAGAATAAATAAGGAAGTATGAATAAACTATGGGCATTATAATGATATATTAATATTGGCCTACTAATTATAACAAATACATTATACTAATGTAAGATGTCAGTAGTAGGGGAAACTGAGTGTGGGGTATATGGGAACTCTCTGCTATTTTCCAAAATTTTTTCTGTAAATCTAAAACAGTTCTAGAAAATAAAGTCTACCTTTAAACATTCTACAAATGGTGCGATTACAACTTTATTTTTAAGGAAAAAGGAAAACAATTCTGATCTAAATATATAAATAAAGCTACCCACATATCACAGTGATTGTGACTGGTTAGTAGGACTTTAGTAGGTTAGTAGGATTGTGTTTGTTAGTGGGACCTAGGTAGCTATTTTTCTGTCCCCAGTAATTTTTATATATTTTTCAAATTATCTTTCATCAAAATTTATTACTTTCATAATGCAAAACATAAGCCTAGAGACAGTAGACAAAGTAACTGATGCTATAGAGTTAGAAGTTAGTAGGATACAGAGTTACGTGTAAGTCCAGGATGTCCAACTCTAGGACATGAGTTTTCTCCATTAACTTGGACAAATTTCCTTACCTCTGAATCTCAGCTTCACCCACTATGAAACAGGAATGTTAGTATATCTATTTTGTACAGGCTTTGTGAGGATCGAATGCAACATTTATAAATCACTTAGAATAAAGCCTGCATATGATGATGATATGAATAGCATAACTGCCCCTAAACTTACTATATCTACCAATGGAAATGATCTTCTGGTACAATTAGTGGTGGTCATATTTTGGGCTTTGTAATAAGTGAAAACTGACATTACCAAGAAGTATACTTCTCCCCCTGAAAGCAATAATGTAAATGTGCAGAGTGTCTGTCTTTTAGAAAAGACAAAGAAGAGCAAACCAAGGGATAAAAAAAAAACACTGAAGATAGCACTACATGGAACCTATGTGGCCTATGATACAAAGTTGTTATTTATTTACCAAAAGGCCAGAAGGGAGTAACTGCACCCTAATAGGACTAACAACAATTATTTGGTTTTCATATTAGAAATTTTAAGTGACAAGTGGCTAAAAGCCTAGATTTTTGGAGTCAGACCTCCATTGGAGGCACAACTTCAACACTGTTATATTCTATGAGCTCAGGCAAGTTCTCACCTCTCTGATAATAATACTACATGAGGGGTTTGGGCAGTTAGATGAAGACATGTACGTAAAGGACTTAACATGCACAGGAAACCTCCAAAATTCCACAAACAGTATGCATTAGATTTTGAATAACTTGTTAAATTCATAATACTTACAGGGCTTCCCACCACCCCAACATCCTCTACCTGCTATTCCAACTTTAACTCAGACTGATGGAAGACAGTGATTATTTGGTCAAGTTCTCCCCAAGAGTAGCCTCATTGAAATAACCTAGCAAATGTAATCTTATTCAAGAACAGATTCTCAATAATGAAAAGACTCAGGGCACTTCAAATTAAATTAACTGCTCCTGTTGGACTGAACCAGCTTCAAGGATAAAGCAATTAATTTATTATTATTATAAACAGAGCATGGTAGAATCAGATTGTGTGAACAAATTCACTCAACTGCTTATTTAGATGTGCCTAAAAATTACAGTAAATTGAAAAGCAGTACCTTGGGCGCCTGGGTGGCTCAGTTGGTTGGGCAACTGCCTTCGGCTCAGGTCATGATCCTGGAGTCCCAGGATCGAGTCCCGCATCGGGCTCCCTGCTCAGCAGGGGGTCTGCTTCTCCCTCTGACCCTCCCCCCCTCATGCTCTCTCTCTCTCATTCTCTCTCTCAAATAAATAAATAAAATCTTTAAAAAAAAAAAAAGAAAAGCAGTACCTTTTGTTGAGATAACCAAAGACAACAAAAACTTTGCCAATTGAAATGTATTAAAGTTTAAGAAGGTAAGTTAATCAAATTGAAAAATGGATTAAATTCAAAATTATTTAGATGGATAAAAGAGATCAGCTTCTAAAGACAATACCTCAACCATACTTTCCATGTTGCCTTTGTAGATGAAGACAAGTGGCCTACGCTTTCAGTTCACTGGTATAAAGGGAGCTCTCTAGGATTTCCAGCAATATTTACTTGATGAGTTTTCAAAAGAAATATTACATCAGAGCTAGAAGCACTGATTACAGGATTGAACTACTGAACTCTCTCTCTGGTTTAAAGGGGTTATGGTTTTTAATCTTATGGAGCAAAAAAGCATGCAGAATAAAGCAGTGTATTATAAATTACTGTCATCTATCATATGCAGTAGCACAATGGATGTACCCAAAACAAGAGGTCCTGGTAGGTAGAAACAAAAATGACTTTGCATGTGTTCCTCCCGCTTCTCTAGGGCTCCAAGAGAGATGAGAGTTCTCTTAGAGAGATGAGAGTTCTCTTTAGTAAACAGGTTCTCACACTTCCAAATTTGACACAGTGAGCTGCTTGTGTAATAGCATCCCTAACACTGAAGTTAGCCCAACTGTGCTTTTGCTTCTAAAGGGTTTGTTTTTTCATCCCAACCCAGGACAACACATGTCTCCTTTGAGTTTTACCTGTTGAATGCAGATTATTCACTTTTCTTAAATTTGTAGATTCAAAGAAGGGAAATGAACTTATTATTTAGAATACTTTCAGGTTAAACTATTGAGTATCTTAATTTGGAAGGTTATCTTACTATTGGGACTGTTTTGTAACCACTTACCAAATGATGATTAAAACTCTAGGCTCAAGAGGAAAATTTGAATTTTCAAGCCTTTTTGGTATCTTCTTTGCAAGCAACTTGAATTAAGATTTTATACTTAAATTTATATGTAGGAATGAGACCTAGCATGTCTATGTGGGAAAGAAATGGCTATGCTTAATACAGTTTTGAAACAGATCTTAATGGTGTTGTCTGGAGCACAGAAGCATAAGGAAAATATTGCACTCATCCATTTGCTCTTCGTGGCTGTATCTTGTCTGCTTTCTAAAGTAAGATATAAAAGATTAAAATAAATATAAATCCTTTTCTGTTGTCACTTCCAATCAAAATTACAAACAGAAGTGTCAGTCACCTTAGTGGAAGGAAATATATTCACAGATGCTTCACGAGTAATACTAATACACTGGACTCTGGTCTAAAACAGACTTGATTCTCCAGGCAATCTAACCTCAAGTCACATGAGGAAAGGCCAGCTTTTTAATTTGTGGGGCTTAGTCTGAATGAAAATGAGGGACTAGCCCCCTTGTTCAAGAATTTCATCATAATGACAGCAGAACACCAACAAAGCAGAAATATTACATCAGTTCACATGCCCATCAAGCCAGCCCTGGGTCACATCTATCCTGTCAAAATTATCTGCATTGTGCTTTAATTATCTAAATAATATGACTGTGTGCTTACTATGTAGGAAAGCTAAGGTGCTATGCTTAATCTTTGGAAGCCCTTAGCCAGAGGATATAAATATTGTGTCATGTCAATATCACATAAGCCAGACATTTTAAAGACAACAAAGTTAAGAGAGGGCTCTACATTAGGATTTGGGGGACAGATGCACCACACCCCACAATCTCTTTCTGCTTGCATTCTTTTTTGCTAAGGACTCTTATGTATCAATCCTCTTTGCCAAGTCTCTCTACATCCTCACTGTGAATTTGTATCCAGGTGCAAAAAAAAAATGCCTTTACACAGTATCTATGTGCAAACAGTCATCAGCCCAAAAACCATAGGAAAATTCCTCAAATTGATGATACTGATCACTCTCTTCAATGAAAGAATATCCAATCTTCTTGGATTTGAACAAAAAGAGGGAAAGTCTTAGTTGTTTGTTCTTGCTTGTTTTTTGTTTTGTTTTGTTTTGTTTTCGCTTTGTTTTGTTTTGTTTTTTATGGTTAATAAGACCATAAGTAACTATGTAGTGATAAGAGAATCCTGGTGAATGTGTCAGCAAGTTCTTTGGCTAGGAGAATTACTACTGGAAAGCAATTTCATACAAAGACCAAAGAAATGCATAATGTTGAATTAAAGTGAGATGAATAGGGGAAGATGAAGAATAGTGTTTCCAAATATAAAATCAATTAGAAGGCTGGAGAAAACACTGAGCATCCACAGTTTGGGGACATGGGTGGATGAAGCTGTGGATAGATAAACCAGGAAGAGTTGTTTTACCATAAGCCTATGAGAAATGTGAAGATCAAGAACAGAACCTTAAAATATAAATAGTTCTTGGACATTTAAAAGATGATTAACCTAAATCATAAAAAGAGAAATGCAAATCAAAATTACATTGTGATACCATATCTAACTTACTAGATTGGCATAAATCCAAGTGTTTGACAGTGCCTTCTGATGGCGAGGCTATGGGGAAATAGGAACTTTCATATAATCCTAGTGAAAGGGTCAAGTAGTGCAATGCCAATGGAGGGCAATTTGACAATTGTTATCAAAATTACAAATTTACAAGGGTTATACATGCTTGGACCTAACAATCCCACTTCTAGGAATTTATTCTCAGATACATTTGTATACATTAGAAATGACACATGCACAATGTAACTTACTACAACATAGTTACAATAGTAAAAGATAAGAAGCAACTCATATAGCTAACATTATGAGACTAGTTAAATAAACTGTATCAATAAAATGGAATGCAAACCAGATGTTCAAAGGGATAAAGGTACATTCTATCTACAGAAAAGATAAGTTTTTAGGTGCAGAAAGTGAGCAAATGGAAGATGGGAGTGGAAGTGAGAAGCTTTACTGTATATATCTGTAGCATTTGGATTTTAAGGCATATGAATATATTGCATATATTAAAAAATTAGAAATTTCAGTAAAGAAATGCATGACCAAAAAGAAGAGAAATATTAAAATACAATAAAGATAATAAGATCTAACCTCTCGTGCACAGAAGAAACTAAAGTCAAGAGAAGAAAATAATAACCCAAAATCCAAAGATGGTGGCAGAGGCACATTGGAACCTTGAAGAATCAGACAACTCTGTTGAGATGAGACACAGTAACACTTTCATATCCAGGTCATCAAAGGTAGTAGGGTAGCCAGGGACACTGAAATCTATGAATCTGATATTCCTTAGCTGTCAATATTTCTTATCTCTGAAGCTCTTGACATTAGAGTGAATTTATGTCTTTATAAAAGTGTTTGACTTCTAATTGAGATTGCCAAGTTATGTTGTCACCAACATTTTTAATATGAAATAAAGTTGCTAAGGGCATAGAATATATCATACAAAAAAAAAATCTCATGGATGAATAAGAAATCAGAAGCTGATGAATAAGAAATCAGAAGCTGAGTACTGGGGAACTGGGGTACCAAAGTCATTTTAGAAGTAACAAAGACCCTTTGCCAAGACCTGGAGAAGGTTCCCCATCATCAACCATGCTGCCGGGATGGAGTTGGAAAGAGCATTTCACAGCAAGGCTTACATATGATGGTTACTTTCATAGACAGCCCACACTTAGTACTCTCCTCTCCTCCCTCCTTCCCTCACCTTTGTTCATTCCCTGCTATTATTCATGCAAGAGTCTTTCTTCTGCTAAATCAGGAGATGAGGGGTGAGGTCTTCTTTGCTTTCAGGTGCCCCACTGTGCCCTGTGCCCAGCACAGTACCTTGAACATAACAGGCTTCTAGTCTCCAAACATTAAAAGCCCAAATGGCTTTAGAAAATACCTAGTTCAATTTTTTGAAACTTGTTTAAAAGTATCAAATTCCTTTCAAATGAAAAAATACAAGAAGCCCCCTAAAATGGACTTTTTTAAAAATAGAGATGCTTTGAAGAGGAAGCAAGAGAGGGGAGAGCAGAGAAAAGTCGACCTACAATAATCACTCTGTTTCTCTTGCCAACCCCTGCAAGCACCTCAAGGAACACAGTTTGGAAACTGCTGAGCAAGTGCAACCCCTTAATTTTCTAAATGGACACATTCCTTAAAGATTTTTTACACTGAATTAACATATCCAAGGCAGGGCTGGTGAGCTGCAAAGTAAAGGTCACCATTTTCCCTTTCCCTATGAGGAGATCAGTTCTACCTAACTAAATAGGGTGAGGATTAGGGAGAATAGATTCTGCGTAGCCTCTGGAAACACCACCCTCTTCTTTCCTCTGTACATGTTTGGAGGAGAACCTTGTCAGGGACATGAAACCATATCCATTCTGTCTGATCCTGCTTACTCCATAGTCTTTCTGGAATAAGTTATGTACTTCCCTCCATCAGAAGAAATGAGCTGGAACAGGAAGAGATTGAGATAGTGAGAACCTACCTAGTCTAGCTCAGCAAGGGCCATTCATAGATAAGTCCTGTTTAACAGATTTGTGCCAAAACAGTTAGCAGAGGACATAAGGGCTTTTCTGAAAGACTTGATTAAGATTCATGAGGATCCACAGACAACACAGAAATTTAATCCTTTAGTATATTATGTACTACTAATGCAGCGGGCAATGTTTAGAAAGGGGGACAGACTAATAATAAATAAATGAGATCATTTAAAAAGTGCTACAAAGAAAATAAAGATGATGATGTTTTAGGCCAGATAGGGGTAGTTACATTGCAATAACAAATAATCCTAAACACCTCAGCGTCCTAAGATAACAAGTTGGAGTTTTTTCCTTGTGCATGTCCCTATACATTATACATCACTGGGGCTCTGCTCCATGTTGTCCTCACACATGGAGAGCACCAAGCCTGAAGAGATTATGCCATCACATCACTTTCATCTATCCTAATTGCCAAAGCTTGTCCTAGAGTCCTACCCAATTGTAGAGGCATCAGGAAAGTATCATCTTCCATGTGTCCCACAGGAGAGGAGAGCCACAGATGAGCATACAAGATGGTGGGGGGTAGGAAGGTGTAGGGAGTACAAAGGTTGATTAGGGTGGTCTACTCTAAGGAGATGATCCTTGAGCTGAGACCAGAATGATAAGAATGAAGCCACCAAGTAAATAGCAGTAGGAAAGGCATTTCAGGCGGAGAAAATGGCAAATGTAAATATCCTTAGGCCAAAGTAAGTGCACTAGGAAATGAAGGAAGGCCAGCACCATGAGGGCACTGTGAGGGGAGAATGGTAGGTGATGTGGTCAGTGAAGCCAAATGACAAACCTAAAGAATCATGATAAAGGATTTAGGTTTCATCCAACTCAAGTTCACTAACCTTTCCTCTTTTAACAAAAGTGAAAAGCCATCCTCATATTACACTGAAAATAAAAATTCACATTTTGCTTTTCAGACTTCTCTGTTTCTCAAACTAAGCTGAGCTTTTACCCTTTTCATATTCACCTCAGGTTCACCTTTCTCTAAGCACTCGAAATACCACAAAATGTCATGATAGGTTTTGTAGTGTTTCCTGGAAATTTTTACCTCAGTTCTGCATTTTCTCAGGACTCACTTCAGATTCTTGATCAGCACCCAGATCTGTGTTCTTAGCTGCTGACAGAACACACATTCTCTGAAAAGGCAAGAAACAAGGAAGTAACCATTAAAAGAAAAAAATAGCTTTATTTTCTTATCATAGAAATAACTCAGTCTCTACTAGAGCCTGGTATTTTTTTTATTTATTTGAGAGAGAAAGCACCAGCAAGGGGGAGGAGCAGGGGGAGAGGGAGAAGCAGACTCCCCCCTGAACAGGGAGCCCAATGTGGGGCTCGATCCCAGGACCCCAAGATCATGACCTGAGCCTAAAGCAGACACTTACCCAACTGAGCCACCCAGGCACCCCTAGAGCCTGGTATTTTTAGAACCAAACCAAATATAGAAAATTTTTTACTCTCTAAAGAAATTATCTAGATGGAATGGGTTGGAAGATGGTGGCAGAATAGGATACTAGGCTTGCCTCCTCCCTTGAATACAACTAGGTAACTATCAAATCATCCTAAATACCCCCAGAAATTGACCCGAAGACTGGCAGAAAAAACTTCACAACTAAAGGCAGAGAAAAGGCCACATGGAAAAAGGTAGGAAGAGCAAAGACACAGCTTGGGACACAAATGGATCATGGCTGCCACAGTGGGGAGGAAGCTGTGGTCACAGAGAAGGGAAGAGACAAACTAGCACATGGGGGAGCCCACTTGGGGAATATGAATCCCCATAGCAATTGGCTTGGAAAGTAAGAGGGGCCAAATGTCATGAGTTTTTACAACCAATGGGGCTTAGAGCCTGGAGTTCTAAAGGCCAGCATGCTTGGCTCTGGGAGAGCTCAAACAACATTGGGACTGCTCTTGGAAAGAAGGCAGGCAAACAGCTCAGGAACATACAGCATGGAAACAGCATCTGAAGAGTGCCTGAGGCACATATTGTGTCCCAGAGAGACAGCATTCACAGAGAGACCCCTCTGGGAACAAAGGAACTGGCCCACACCATTTCCCTCCCCTGCCCCCAGCATAAGCACAGGGCCACCTGTAGGAACCAGTGCAACAGGGACAGTCACTACTAAACTTGCTTACACCAAGCTCTACCCTCACACTCTGGTGGAACTGCCCTTTTTGGTCTCACTTGCCTCAGTCCCAACGTTGCAGATCTGCTCCCCAAGATCGGCCCAAACTTCTGCTCACACTGTGTCTCACAATGCAGGAATTTTCCAGAGCCTCAGTTCCAGTGGCACTGGAACAGATTTCATTTCACAAACAGACCAGAGTACACCTAGTTAAAAGGCACCACATTCAGGACAGGGACCGAACACTGCCCCTATCAGGCAAAGAGAATCTCTGCAGACTAATGGCCTGAAGGATAAAGCAGACAGAACAAAATAGCAGAACACACTCAGCACACATTGGAGCACCAGTCCTAGGGAACATGGGACATGACATGGCAGGACAGTGAAGGACCTCATCTTCATAAGGACATTACCCTCAAAAACAGGAGATGTAGCTGACTTTCCTAACATGGAGAAGCAGGAAAAGAGACTTAGACAAAATGAAAAGACAGAGGCATTTGTTCCAAATGAAAGAATGCAACAAGGCTATGGCTGGAGATCTAAGTGAAACAGTTGTAAGTAACATGCCTGATGGAGATGTTAAAGCAATGACCATAAAGATACTCACTGGACTTGAGAAAAGAGTGGAAAACATCAGTGAGACCCTTAACACAGAGACAAGGATTAACATAGCAGAGATAAAGGGCTCAATAAACGAAATGAGAAACAGGGGCTCCTGGGTGGCTCAGTGGTTAAGCATCTGACTCTTGGTTTTGGCTCAGGTCATGATCTCAGGGTCACAAGATCAGGCCCCAGGTTGGGCTCTGTGCTCAGCGTGGTGTCTGCTTGGGATTCTCTCTGCCCCTTTCCCTGCTTGCACATGTGCTCTCTCTCTAATAAATAAATAAATCTTAAAAAAAAAAAAGAAATAAGAAATACACTTGATGGAGTGAAGAGCAGGATAGAAAAAGGAGAGGAATGAATTAGTGACCTAGAAGAGAGTAATGGAAAGTAACCAAGTGAAACAAAAGAGAGAAAAAGAATTATGAAAAATAATAATAGACTTAGGGAACTCAATGAGTCCATTAAATGTAATAACATTTGTATTATAGGAGTGCCAAAAGAAAAAGAGAAAAGGGGGAAGAAAATTTACTTCAAGAAATAATAACTGAAAATTTCCCTAATCTGGGGAAGGAAACAGACATCCAGATCCAAGAGGCATGGAGAACTTCCATCAGATCCACACAAAGACATATTATAATTAAGTTAGCAAAATATAGTGATAAAGAAAAATTTTTAAAGCAGCAAGAGAAACGTAACTTACAAGGGAAAACCCATAAAGCTAGCAGATTTTTCAACAGAAACTTTACAAGCCAGATGGCAGTGGCATGATACATTGAAAGTGCCGAATGGGGAAAAAATCTACAGCCAAGAATAATCTATCCAGCAAGGCTATCATTCAGAATAGAAGGAGAGATAAAGAGTTCCCCAGACAAACAAAAACTAAATGAGTTCATGACCACTAAACCAGCCCTGCAAGAAATATTAAAGGGGACTCTTTGAATGGAAAGTATAGGTGAAAAGTGACAGCATAAAAACACAAAAGCAGGGGCGCCTGGGTGGCTCAGTTGTTAAGCGTCTGCCTTCGGCTCAGGTCATGATCCCAGGGTCCTGGGACCAAGCCCCGCATCGGGCTCCCTGCTCGGCGGGAAGCCTGCTTCCCCCTCTCCCACTCCCCCTGCTTATGTTCCTGCTCTCACTGTCTCTCTCTCTGTCAAATAAATAAATAAAATCTTAAAAGAAAAAGAAAACATAAAAGCAGTAAAAATGAATATTTCTGTAAAAAAATGAGTAAAGGAACTCATAAGATAAAAGGATATAAAATATAACAACATATACCTAAAATGTGGGGAGGAGAAGAGTAAAGAATGGGTTCAAACTTAAATGACCATCAACTTAATATAGGTTGCTATATGCAGAAGACTTTACATATAAGTCTAATGGTAACCATATAACAAAAACCAAGAATAAATATGTAAAGAATAAAGAAAAAGAAATCCAAATATATCACTAAAGAAAATCAGCAAAACATGAGAGAAAGATAAGAAAGGATCAGAGAGAATTTTCAGAAACAACCACAAAACAATAAAATGACAATAAATACATATTATCAATAATTCCTTTGAATGTAAATGGACTAAAGATTCCAATCAAAAGACATAGGTTGAAAGAATGGATAAAAATATAATACCCATCTATATGCTGCTTACAAGTGACTCACTTTTTTACCTAGAGACACCTGCAGGTTGAAAGTAAGGGAATGGAGAAACATCTATCCTGTAAATGGATGTCAAAAGAAGGCCACAGTAGCAATGCTTATATCAGACAAAATAGACTTTAAAACAAAGACTATAACAAGAGACAAAGAAGGATACTACATAATAATAAAGGGGGCAGTCCAACAAGAAAATATAACAACTGTTTAAATAGGAGCACCCAAATACATAAAACAGTTCATAACAAACATAAAGGAACTAATCAACAATAATACAATAGTAGTAGGGGATTTTATACCCCACTTACCTCAATGGACAGATCGTCTAAACATAAAATCATCAAGGAAACATGACTTTGAAGGACACACTGGAACAGATGGATTTAACA
Source organism: Mirounga angustirostris (assembly GCF_029215605.1). Taxonomy (NCBI): domain Eukaryota; kingdom Metazoa; phylum Chordata; class Mammalia; order Carnivora; family Phocidae; genus Mirounga; species Mirounga angustirostris. The sequence goes on along the minus strand of NW_026991709.1, from coordinate 48,716,737 downwards.
GATATATTCAGAACATTCTATCCTAAAATAGAATACACATTCTTTTCAAATGCACATGGAACAGCCTCCAGAAGAGATCACATATTAGCCCACAAAACAAGCTTCAAAGATTTAGAGAAGATCAAAGTCATACCATGCATCTTTTCTGACCACAATGCTATGAAATTAGAAATCAACCACAAGAAAAAAACTGGAAAGACCACAAACATGGAGGTTAAACTACATGCTACTAAACAATGAATGGGTCAACCAGGAAATAACAAAAGAAATAAAAAGGTACATGAAAACAACAGTCCAAAACCTTTGGGATGCAGTAAAGCAGTTATAAGAGGGAAGTTTCTAGCAATATAGGCTTACCTCAAGAGGCAAGAAAAATCTCAAATAAGCAACCTAACCTTACACCTAAAAGAGCTAGAAAAACAACAAGTGAAGCCTAAACCAGCAGAAGGAAAGAAATAATAAAGATTAGAGCAGAAATAAATGATATAGAAACTAAAAAAAAAAGAACAAAACAATGAAACCAGTATCTGGTTCTTTGGGGGGGAAAAATCAATAAAATTGAAAAACCTCTATCCAGATTCATCAAGTAAAAAGAGAAAGGACTCAGATAAATAAAATCACAAATGAGAGAGGAGAAATAATCAAAACTACAGAAATACAAACAATTGTAAGAGAACATTATGAAAAACTACATGCTAACAAATTGGACAACCTAGAAGAAATGTATAAATTTGTAGAAACATATAAACTACCAAAACTGAAATGGAAAGAAATGACTCCCAACAAACAAAAGTCTAGGACCAGATGGCTTCACAGGAGAATACTACCAAACATTTAAAGAGTTAATATCTATTCTTCTCAAACTATTCCAAAAAGTAGAAGAGGAAGGAAAGCTTCCAAATTCATTCTACAAGGCCAGCATTACCCTGATACCAAAATCAGATAAAGATACAACAAAAAAAGAGAACTATAGGTCAATATCTCTGACATAGCTGCGAAAATCCTCAACAAAATAATAGCAAACCTAATCCCACAATACATTAAAAAATCATTTATCATAATTAAGTGGGATTTATTCCTGGGTTGGCAAAGGTGGTTCAATATTCACAAATCAATCAACGTGATACATCACATCAATAAGAGAAAGGATAAGAACCATATGATCATTTCAATAGATGCAGAAAATGCCTTTGACAAAGTACAACATCCATTTATGATAAAAGACCCTCAACAAAGTAGGTTTAGAGGGACTATACCTCAAGATAATAAAGGCCTTATATGAAAAACCCACAGCTACCATCATCCCTAATGGGAAAAAAAATGATGGCTTTTCCCCTAAGGTCAAGAATAAGACAAGGATGTCCACTATCATCACTTTAATTCAAAATATTACTGGAAGTCCTAGCCATAGCAATCAGACAACAAAAAGGAATAAAAAGCATCCAAATTGACAAGGAAGAAGTCAAACTTTCACTATTTGCAGATGACATGATACTACATACAGAAAACCTGAAAAGCTCTACTAAAAAACTGCTAGAACTGATCAACGAATTCAGGAAAGTCACAGGATACAAAATCAATGTACAGAAATCTGTTACATTTCTATATACTAATAACGAAGAAGCAGAAAGAGAAATCAAGGAATTGATCCCATTTACAATTGTACCAAAAACCATATGATACCTGGAATAAACCTAACCAAAGTAGGGAAAGATCTGTACTCTGAAAACTATAAAACACTGATGAAAGAAACTGAAGATGAAAGAAAGAAGTGGAGAGACATTGAAAGAAAAAATATCGCTAAAATGTCTGTACTACCCAAAGCAATCTACACATTTAAAGCAATCCCTATCAAAATGCCACCAGCATTTTTCACAGAGCTAGAACAAACAATCCTAAAACATGTATGGAACCACAAAAGACCCCAAATAGCCAAAGCAATCTTGAAAAGGAAAAGCAAAGCTGGAGGCACCACAATTCCAGACTTCAAGTTATATTGCAAAGCTGTAGTCATCAAGATAGTATGGTACTGGCAAAAAAGCAAACACATAGATCAATAGAACAGAATAGAAAACCCAGAAATGAACCCACAACTATAAGGTCAAAGCAGGAAAGAATACCCAATGGGAAAAGGACAGTCTCTTCAACAAATGGTGTTGGGAAAACTGGACAGCAACATGCAGAAGAATAAAACTGGACCAATTCCTTACACCGTACACAAAAATAAATTCAAAACGGATGAAGACCTAAATGTGAGACATGACCATAATAATCCTAGAAGAGAACATGGGCAGTAACTTCTTTGACATCTGCCGTAGCAACTTTTTTCTAGATATGTCCAAACATGTCTAGATATGTTTCCAAAGGCAAACAAAAGGAAAAATAAACTATTGGGACTACATCAAAATAAAAAGCTTCTGCACAGCAAAGGAAACAATCAACAAAACTAAAAGGAAACCTACTAAAAGGAGGAAGATATTTATAAATGACCTATCCAATAAAGGGTTAGTATCTAAAATATATTAAAAACTTATACAACTCAACACCCAAAAAACAAATAATCTTATTAAAATGGGCAGAAGACATGAACAGACATTTCTCCAAAGAAGACTCCAGGTAGCCAACAGACACATGAAAAGATACTCAACTTCACTGACCATCAAATCAAAACTATGAGATATTGATTCAAGGAGCAAGATGGCGGAGGAGTAGGAGACAAAATTTCATCTGGTCCAGGAATTCATCTGGATAGGGATCAAACCATTCCGAACACCTACAAACTCAACAGGAGATCAAAGAAAAGAAGAGCAACAACTCTCTGAACAGAAAAGCGACCACTTTCCGGAAGGTAGGATGTGCAGAGAACTGAATCCAAGGCGATATTCGGGAGGATAGATGGTGGGGGAGGGGGGCTCCGTCGGCCGCTTCTGGGGAGTGATAGAGCCACGGAGCACAAAATCGGAACCTTTAGAAGTCGGCTCCGCTGAGGGACGTTGCTCCAGTGGCTAAGCGGGGGGTGGAACCTTCGTGGGGACAGTGTGGTTTCAGGACACTCGGGGTCACAGAAAGACCGGGGGTGCCTGAGTGCGGCAGAGCTCCCCGGGATCGGAGAGGGGAAGCCGGCTGCAGAGACAGAGCCAAGGAGTGGGCTCTCAGCTCAGGGTTGCCATAAACCATGATCCGCGGCACGGTCGGGCCATTGTTCTTCCAGCAGGGACCCAACAAGTGGCAGATCTGGGGAGACTCCTCTTCCTCCCCTGGGAGGAGCGGCGTGGGAGCGCATCGCAGGGATCTGCTGGTTTGGAGACGCCAAATGGGGTCGTGCACCAGAGATAGAAATGCTGGGTCACAATCCGGGTGAGCACGGAATGCAGCCAGAGACCAAGGAGATGGGAGTGACTGCTTTTCTCTGGGTGTCACTGAGGAGTGGGGCCCTGAGTTCTCAGCTCCTCCAGGGTGGAGATTGGGAGGCCACCATTTTCACTCTCCGCCTCTAAAGCTGTACAGAAAGCTTGCAGGGAACAAAAGCTCCAGAGAGCAAACCTGAGCAGATTACTTAGCCCGGACCAGGCAAGGGCGGGGCAATTCCGCCTGCGGGAAAGACTTTTGGAAACCACGGCAACAGGCCCCTCCCCAGAAGATCAGCGAGAACAGCCAGCCAAGACCAAGTTTACCGATCCATGAGAACGGCAGAACGCCAGCTCCAGGGGAATATTGCACATAGAATCCATGGCTTCTTTACCATGATTCTTCAGTCTTTCAAAGTTAATATTTTTTTAATTGTTTTTTTTTTTTAATTTTTCTTTTTCCCTTTTTCAACCAACATCTTATCAATCCTTTTTTTTAAAAAATCTTTTTTATTTTTCATTTTTAGAGTCATATTCTATCCCTTCATAGTTAACCTTATTTTTGTTATATATATATAAGTTGTTCTCTCTTTAAAATTTTGGGATACAGTTTCTTCTAACAGACCAAAATATACCCTAAATCTCTAGTGTATTGCTTTGTTCTAGTCTCCTGCCTGATCACATTCTCTCCCCCCCTTTTTTTTAATTCCTCTTCTTTCTTTTTTCAACCAACTCCTTTTCTTATTAACTTTTATAAAATCTTTCATAATTTTCATCCTTATAGTCATATTCCATTCCTTCATTGTATTTTACCCTTATTTTTGTACATATATAAGTTTTTCTTTCTTTAAAACTTTGGGAGGCACTTTCTTCTAACAGACCAAAATACACCCAAAATCTAATGTGTGGCACTGATCTATGCACCAGCCTGATCATATTTGACCATATTCTTTTTTTTTTAATCTCTTTTTCTTTTTTTTTTTTTTTTTTCATTCTTTCCCTTTCTTTTCCCCCAGTTTCAGGTCTCTTCTGATTTGTTTAGTGTATATTTTTCTGGGGTTGTTGTTACCCTGTTAGCATTTTGTTCTCTCATTCATCTATTCCCCTCTGGACAAAATGACAAGATTGAAAAAAATCACCTCAAAAAAAAAGGACAAGAGGCAGTACCAACTGCCAGGGACCTAATCAATACTGACATTAGTAAGATGTCAGAACTAGAGTTCAGAATGACGATTTTCAAGATACTAGCTGGGCTTGAAAAAAGCATGGAAAATATTAGAGAAACCCTTTTGGAAGAAATAAAAGAACTGAAATCTAACCAAGTTGAAATCAAAAAGGTTATTATGAGGTGCAATCAAAAATGGAGGCTCTAGCTGCTAGGATAAATGAGGCAGAAGAAAGAATTAGTGATATAGAAGGCCAAATGATGGAAAATAACGAAGCTGAGAAAAAGAAATAAAGAACTCCTGGATCATGAGGGCAGAATTCAAGAGATAAGTGATACCATAAGACAAAACAGTATTAGAATATTTGGGATCCCAGAAGAAGAAGAAAGAGAGAGGGGGGCAGAAGGTATATTGGAGCAAAGTATAGCAGAGAACTTCCCTAATTTGGGGAAGGAAACAGGCATCAAAATCCAGGAAGCACAGAGAACACCCCTCAAAATCAATAAAAATAGGTCAACACCCCAACATCTAATGGTAAAACTTACGAGTCTCAGAGACAAAGAGAAAATCCTGAAAGTAGCTCAGGTCAAGACATCTGTAACCTACAGTGGTAGAAACATTAGATTGGTGACAGACCTATCCACAGAGACCTGGCAAGCCAGAAAGGATGGCATGATATATTCAGAGCACTAAATGAGAAAAATATGCAGCCAGGAATACTATATCCACCTAGGCTGTCATTGAAAATAGAAGGAGAGATAAAAAGCTTCCAGGACAAACAAAAACTAAAGGAATTTGCAAACATGAAACCAGCCCTACAAGAAATATTGAAAGGGGTCCTCTAAGCAAAGAGAGAGCCTAAAAGCAACATAGACCAGAAAGGAACACAGACAATATACAATAACAGTCACCTTACAGGCCATGCAATGGCACTAAATTCCTATCTTTCAATAGTTACCCTGAATGTAAAGGGGCTAAATGCCCCAATCAAAAGACACAGGCTATCAGATTGGATTAAAAAATAAGACCCATCGATATGCTGTCTGCAAGAGACTCATTTTAGACCCAAAAACACCCCCAGATTGAAAGTGAAGGGGTGGAAAATCATTTACCATGCTAATGGACACCAAAAGAAAGCTGGGGTGGCAATCCTTATATCAGACAAATTAGATTTTAAACCAAAGACTGTAATAAGAGATGAGGAAGGACACTATATCCTACTTAAAGCGTCTATCCAACAAGAAGATCTAACAATTGTAAATATCTATGCCCCTAACATGGGAGCAGCCACTTATATAAGCCAATTAATAACAAAAGCAAAGAAACACATTGACAACAATATAATAATAGTAGGGGACTTTAATACCCCCCCTCACTGAAATGGACAGATCATCTAAGCAAAAAATCAACCAGGAAATAAAGACTTTAAATGACACACTGGACCAAATGGACTTCACAGATATATTCAGAACATTCCATCCCAAAGCAACAGAATACACATTCTTCTCTAGTGCCCATGGAACATTCTCCAGAATAGATCACATCTTAGGTCACAAATCAGGTCTCAACCGATACCAAAAGATTGGGATCATTCCCTGCCTATTTTCAGACCACATGCTTGGAAACTAGAACTCAAACACTAGTTGGGATACAGCAAAGGCAGTCCTAAGAGGAAAGTATATAGCAATATAAGCCTTTCTCAAGAAACAAGAAAGGTCTCAAATACACAACCTAACCCTACACCTAAAGGAGCTGGAGAAAGAACAACAAATAAAGCCTAAACCCAGCAGGAAAAGAGAAATAATAAAGATCAGAGGAGAAATCAATGAAATAGAAACCAAAAGAACAGTAGAACAGATCAATGAAATTAGGAGCTGGTTCTTTGAAAGAATTAACAAGATCGATAAACCCCTGGCCAGGCTTATCAAAAAGAAAAGAGAAAGGACCCAAATAAATAAAATCATGAATGAAAGAGGAGAGATCACAACCAACACCAAAGAAATACAAACAATTATAAGAAGATATTATGAGCAACTCTATGCCAGCAAATTAGATAATTTGGAAGAAATGGATGCATTCCTAGAGATGTATCAACTACCAAAACTGAACCAGGAAGAAATAGAAAACCTGAACAGACCTATAACCCCTAAGGAAATTGAAGCAGTACTCAAAAATCTCCCAACAAACAAAAGCCCAGGGCCAGATGGCTTCCCAGGGGAATTCTACCAAACATTTCAAGAAGAATTAATACCTATTCTTCTGAAACTGTTCCAAAAAATAGAAATGGAAGGAAAACTTCCAAACTCACTTTATGAGGCCACGATTGACTTGATCCCAAAACCAGACAAAAACTCCATCAAAAAGGAGAATTATAGACCAATATCCTTGATGAACATGAATGCAAAATTTCTTACCAAAATACTAGCCAATAGGATCCAAAAGTACATTAAAAGGATTATTCACCACGACCAAGTGGGATTTATCCCTGGGCTGCAAGGTTGGTACAACATCCGCAAATCAATCAATGTGATACAATACGTTAACAAAAGAAAGAACAAGAACCATCTATTGAGATCCTCTCAATAGATGCAGAAAAAGCATTTGACAAAGTACAGCATCCTTTCTTGATCAAAACTCTTCAGAGTATAGGGATAGAGGGTATATACCTCAATATCATAAAAGCCATCTATGAAAAACCCACAGTGAATATCATTCTCAATGGGAAAAAACTGAGAGCTTTTCCCCTAAGGTCAGGAACATGGCAGGGATGTCCATTATCCCACTGCTATTCAACACAGTATTAGAAGTCCTAGCCACAGCAATCAGACAACAAAAAGAAATAAAAGGCATCCAAATCAGCAATGAAGAAGTCAAACTCTCACTTTTTGCAGATGATATGATACTTTATGTGGAAAACCCAAAAGACTCCACCCCAAAACTGCCAGAACTCATTCAGTAAAGTGGCAGGATATAAAATCAATGCACAGAAATCAGTGGCATTCCTATACACCAACAAGACAGAAGAAAGAGAAATTAAGGAGTCGATCCCATTTACAATTGCACCCAAAACCATAAGATACCTAGGAATAAATCTAACCAAAGAGGCAAAGGATCTGTACTGAGAAAACTATAAAATACTCATGAAAGAAATTGAGGAAGACACAAAGAAATGGAAAAACGTTCCATGCTCATGGATTGAAAGAACAAATATTGTGAAGATGTCAATGCTACCTAGGGCAATCTACACATTCAATGCAATCCCTATCAAAATACCATCCACTTTTTTCAAATAAATGGAACAAATAATCCTAAAATTTGTATGGAACCAGAAGAGATCCCAAATAGCCAGAGGAATGTTGAAAAAGAAAAGAAAAATCTGGTTGCATCACAATTCTGGCCTTCAAACTCTATTACAAAGCTGTCATCATCAAGACAGTATGGTACTGGCACAAAAACAGACACATAGATCAACAGATGCATAGAATAGAGAGCCCAGAAATAGACCCTCAACTCTATGGTCAACTAATCTTCGACAAAGCAGGAAATGTCCAGTGGAAAAAAGACAGTCTCTTCAACAAATGGTGTTGGGGAAATTGGACAGCCACATGCAGAAGAATGAAACTGGACCATTTCCTTACACCACACACAAAAATAGACTCCAAATAGATGAAAGACCTCAATGTGAGACAGGAGTCCATCAAAATCCTAAAGGAGAACACAGGCAGCAACCTCTTCAGCCTCAGCCACAGCAACTTCTTCCTAGAAACATTGCCAAAGGCAAGGGAAGCAAGGGCAAAAATGAACCACTGGGACTACATCAAGGTAAGAAGCTTTTGCACAGCAAAGGAAACAGTCAACAAAACCAAAAGACAACCGACAGAATGGGAGATATTTGCAAATGACATATCAGATAAAGGGCTAATATCCAAAATCTATAAAAAACTTATCAAACTCAACACCCAAAGAACAAATGTCCAATCAAGAAATGGGCAGAAGACATGAACAGACATTTTTCCAAACAAGACATCCAAATGGCTAACAGACACATGAAAAAGTGTTCAACATCGGTCGGCATCAGGGAAATCCAAATCAAAACCTCAATGAGATACCACCTCACACCAGTCAGAATGGCTAAAATTAACAAGTCAGGAAATGACAGGTGTTGGCGGGTATGCGGAGAAAGAGGAACACTCCTACTTTTTTGGTGGGAATGCAAGCTGGTGCAGCCACTCTGGAAAACAGTATGGAGGTTCCTCAAAAAGTTGAAAATAGAGCTACCCTATGATTCAGCAATTGCACTACTGGGTATTTACCCCAAAGACACAAATGAAGTGATCTGAAGGGGTACGTGCACCCCGATGTTTATAGCAGCAATGTCCACAATAGCCAAACTATGGAAAGAGCCAAGATGTCCATCAACAGATGAATGGATAAAGAAGATGTGGTATATACATACAACGGAATATTATGCAGCCATCAAAAGGAATGAGATCTTGCCATTTGCAACAACGTGGATGGAACTGGAGGGTATTATGCTGAGTGAAATAAGTCAATCAGAGAAAGACATGTATCATATGATCTCACTGATATGAGGAATTCTTAATTGCAGGAAACAAACTGAGGGTTGCTGGAGTGGTGGGGGGTGGGAGGGATGGGGTGGCTGGGTGATAGACATTGGGGAGGGTATGTGCTATGGTGAACGCTGTGAATTATGTAAGACTGTTGAATCACAGACCTGTGCCTCTGAAACAAATCATACATTATATGTTAAAAAAAGAAGAAGAAAGTAGGAAGGGAAAATGAAGGGAGGAAATCAGAGGGGGAGACGAACCATGAGAGACTATGGACTCTGAGAAACAAACTGAGGGTTCTAGAGGGGAGGGGGTGGGGAGATGGGTATTAAAGAGGGCACGTACTGAATGAGGCACTGGGTGTTATATGCAAACAATGAATCATGGAACACTACATCAAAAACTAATGATGTAATGTATGGTGATTAACATAATAAAATTAAAAAAAAGACTACGAGATATTACCTCACACCTGTCAGAATGGCTAAAATCAACAACATAAGAAACAAGTGTTGGCAAAGATGTGGAGGAAAAGGAACCCTCTTGCACTATTGCTGAGAATGCAAACTGGTGTAGCCATTATGGAAAACAGTATGGAGGTTCCTCAAAAAGTTAAAAATATATCTACCCTATGATCCAGCAATCACACCATTGGGTATTTACCCAAAGTATACAAAAACACTAACTCAAAGGGATACATGTACCCCAGTGTTTATAGCAGCATTATTTATAATAGTGAAATTATGGAAGCAGCCTGTGTCCATTTATTGATGAATGAATAAAGAAGATATCACTCTCTCACACACACACACAGAGGAATATTATTCAGCCGTAAAGAAGAATGAAATCTTGCCATTTGCAATGGCATGGAGTTAGAGAATATAATGCTAAGCAAAATAAGTCAGTCAGAGAAAGACAAATACCATATGATTTCACTCATATGTGGAATTTAAAAAACAAAACAAAGGGGAAAAAAGAGAGACAAATTAAGAAACAGATTCTTAACTATAAAGAACTGATGGTTATGAGGGATGGGGAGTGGGGGGTGGGGATTAAGGAGGGCACTTGTGAGGAGCACCAGGTGATATATGGAAGTGTTGAATCACCATATTGTATATCTGAAACTAATAAAACAATGTATGTTAACTGGAATTAAAAACTTAGAGAAAAAAAAGAAAAAAAAGAAATTATCTAGATTGATATCCTGGAGTTTACTGAGTTTCCAGAGGAGCTTTCCAAAGGAGAGTGTCTTCAGGCCTTTATCTTTCACACCGTGTATGTCTAAGGAGACCCTCTTCAAATCCAAAACATCGTTCCCTGCTATCCAATAAGAATAAACAATAAACAAATAAACAAACAACAATCAACAAATGTCTCTGAACCTGAGGTTTCTCATCTATAAAAGAGGCATGATTAATAATAGAGCAAAGCCAAATGCTGAGATGATGAAGCAGCAACTGGATGAGCAACTCTCCTTTCCACTTCTCACGTTGACTCCCTCATGAAGGCACCTGGCATTTTATTTTCTCAGTGACCCAGTGGAGAACAGAATTTGACCCAACAGTCTGCATAAGAGGTTTTCCAGGCTGCTTCATGAAGGAGCCACTAACATAAATAACCACTGACTATTGTGTGAAATTTGACTGAGCATTTCACCTGGTTAGAATATACTGCTAAATAGCAATGTGTTTTGGGGGGGGCTTTTTTATTATGTTATGTTAATCACCATACATTACATCATTAGTTTTTGATGTAGTGTTCCCTGATTCATTGTTTGCATATAACACCCAGTGCTCCATTCAGTACGTGCCTTCTTTAATACCCACCACCAGGCTAACCCATCCCCCCACCCCCCTCCCCTCTAGAACCCTCAGTTTATTTCTCAGCGTCCGTCCGTAGTCTCTCATGGTTCGTCTCCCCCTCCGATTTCTCCCCCTTCATTTTTCCCTTCCTGAATAGCAGTGTTTTTGTTCAGGCAGGTCTGCTAGGATGTCTCTAATATCTGTCCTATAGTAGAGTATAACCATTAAATATGCAAACTTTGGCATCAGGTAATCTGATATCTAATCACAGCTCAGTCACTTACTTACTAACTGTTATTCAATCTCTTTATGCTTCTTTTTCCCTTGTTTGAAAATGAGGGTTATAGGGCTTGTTTCATCCGGTTATTATGACATTTTTCAGGTAAATCTCTCAGCACAGTATGTGATCCATGGTAAGTTTTGGTAAACATTAATTTTCATCATCATTGTCAACCTTGAAGAGTAGAGACTCACTACTTAAAAATCTCTCACATGATCTGAGGATGTCAATTATTTAACTTCTGGCTATTAGGCTCAAATGTTTACAAATCATTCAAAAAAGTAGATTCAAACCAGAGTAGAAAAGCTGAAATTTCCTTCAGACATTCAGTCTTCACTATGAAGAATTTCTTCTCAAATACACTTTTTCAGTTTTTGCCCCTCTCCTGTTTATCCATTTGTTTCCTTGCCTTCTTAAATTAAGCTGGAGAATCTCTTTCATGCCACAACCATTTATATCTGAAGTTTGTCATTAGACAACTCTAAGCCTCTTTGCTACTAATTCCAGCATCGTGTAAGGCTTGAAAACTCAAGTCAGGTTCTAGGTTCAAGATAATTCTATCCTGGCTATTATGAAAGTTAAATAATGTATTGCAAAAGTGTGTAAACAGTAACTTTCTATTCAAATGTCAGCCATTATTATATTTACTGCTTCCTTATATTCCTCAAATATTATAAAACATTGTCACCCAAACTGTAAAAGTAACTGGGCTAACTAGTTTGCCTAGTTTTAAATGAGGCCAGTTGTGGGTTGTACTCTGTTCTCCTATTTCTAACACCACAAGAACTGCCTTTGGAACAAGTCACAGAAACTAGAAGATGAGGAAACAGCTATCAATGACAGCTAAAGAGCAGAAGAGCAGAATTTACTCCCAGTCATACTACATCCATAAAGATACTTAAGTCCACAATAGACAGATGCCAAAGTGACTCCTCTGGTTCAGCAGACAATAATCTCATGATTAGTAGCCTGTTCAGCTAAAATCAATTCTAAAAACCCACAATTGGGTCCAAAAAAATAAACCTTTTACTTGAATTGCTCACATATTTTTTACCAGATAATAATGTTTTCTATGTAAAACCCAAAATTATTGGAAATTCTTCAATATGCTCCCTCTGATATAGTGTTAAACACTCAATGGGTGGCATAAAGAGAAAAGGAGAGACGTTGATATCTGAGACTGTTTGCTTTCTTTTTTTTTCTTCTTTATTGCAAACACCCTACTTTAGACTCCTGTCATAATAAGAGTGGGTTAATAGAAAAGTCTAACCAGATTCCATGCCTATATGTAAAATGCTAGCACATACCACACATTCCATACATGTTAATTCCTTCCCTCACACAAAGCCATCCAATTTCCATATTCATTTGCTAAAGCAATACATTACTATATCAGTTCACTCTTTCACCTTCAAAATAGTCACTATACCAAATGTACACTATATACGTGTACAATATATAGTCAATTTACATTTAATAATTAAATATTTTAAAAATCTAAACATTGAAATTCTAAAAAATAGGAAAGCATATCAGCTTTTTGGTAGAATCATGTTTGAAGCTTTGATTAATTTGAAAAATTATATAGAGAAAAAACAGTAATAAAAGAACTTGATATTTATAATAAAAACAATCTAAAAAATAAAAGACACCAGTATTTTCAACAATTATCCAGAGGGCTCCCATCTATAGTATATAAAAAGATCATACAAAATGGCGAGAAAAGCCATCAATATTCCAATCAATGAATTGGCAAGAATTCATACAAGAATTCATACAAGAAGAAATATAATTTACAAATAGAGTAAATGCTTAACATAGTCATAAAAATTAAACAGATTAAACAAAGAAGCAGGTAGAGAATCAATGGAGAGCACAAGTTTGCAGTCAAACTCCTACCTCAAGTCTTACACTGGCCACCTACCAGTCATAAAATCATTGCAAAATGTTTACATTTCTCAATTTCATTTCCCTCATCATATGATCATAACCACCTCACAAGGTTGCTTAAAGGATTAAATAAACTAATCTTGGCAAAGCACCTAATAAAATGCCGAACACAAAGTAAGTGCTTGATAAATAGTTGTCAGTATGATTATTGCTGCCATGGTTATTACCATGTAAGATGTGAACAACGCTTAAAATGATCTCATTCATGGGTGCCTGAGTGGCTCAGTCAGTTAAGCATCAGACTCTTAATTTTGGCTCAGGTCATGATCTCAGAGTCCCGAGATGGAGCCCAGCATTGAGCTCTGTACTCAGCAGGGAGTCTGCTTCTCTCCCTCTCCCTCTACCCCCTCACTGGAGCATTTTTTTAATAAAGTTACAGCCAGGGGCGCCTGGGTGGCTCAGTCGTTAGGCGTCTGCCTTCGGCTCAGATCATGATCTCAGGGTCCTGGGATCGAGCCCCGCATCAGGCTCCCAGCTTGGTGGGAAGCCTGCTTCTCCCTCTCCTACTCCTCCTCTGCTTGTGTTCCCTCTCTCACTGTCTCTCTCTCTGTCAAATAAATAAATAAAATCTTTAAAAAATAAAAAAATAAAAAAATAAAGTTACAGCCGCAGCATAAATATTTGACAATTCAAAAATGCATATTAAACTCAGACACCAGTGGAAGATTATGTAGCAACTAGTGACATAGTTGAAAAAATACTGAATGGGATCAAAGTAAATGGTTGTGTGTGCCTGTGGCCTGATTTCAACTACATAAAGATGTCTTTAATTATTATGAGAAAGGGAGAGAGTATAAAAACCTGAACACACTTGATAGGAAATCTTAGGTCGGGTTCCCCAAAAACAGACCCTGGAACAGGGATTTGCATGTGAATAATTTATTACAGAAGAGCTGCCAGCAGACATTGGTAAAAGATTTGGGGAAGTAGCTAAGGGTAGGGAAGGGGCCAAGCGAGGTGTGGCTTTCAGGTAAAGTCTCTCACAGGCGGTTTCAGCCTGATCCTGTGGGGGGGGAATTCTGAAGTTGGAGCTCCCTGAGAGGACTGACTGCTACTTGATCCACAAGCTAGCCCAGGCAATGGAAGCTCCCCACCCCCTGCCCTGTCCTTAGACCATACACTCTGCCAGCCATTCCCACTGTGGGGGCTGTTCCAAGAACACAGCCTTGAGAGAGCAATGCATTGTGGAAACTGTCTGGACTATATACGTGACTGAACCCAGGTAAAGCTGCTATATAACTACTAAGATCCTAGCGGGCAGGGGCAGAGATCTACTTGCCTTGCAGCTGCCCAAGACAACCCTCGTTAAGTTCCCTTGCTTATTAAACTTGCCACCTACCAACAAGGAATGGCATGCCTTTCTTTGGTCTCTTCTTGTCCTCTCTGTACGGGGGGAAGTTTATGAACCAACACAAATTACACCTCAGTTTTTCCTACTCAAGGCAAGAGTGCTGAGCTTTCATATTCTAGCACCAGTCAGTCACTATCTAATAGCTGCCTAGGGAGTTGAGAGTGTGAGGGAGAACTCCCAGGTATTCCAGATACCCTGTGGCTGTGGCAAAGTGGCTCCCACATCCCCAAGGCAGTCCTCTGAAGACAGTGGCAGGTGCAGGGGGTCCTACACACACATATACACACACACAGTGCTAACTATGTAGAGGTGATAGTTATGTTAATCAGCTCAATTATAGTATTTACAATGTATACACACATTGAAACATCAAGGTGTGTACGTTAAATATATACAATTTTTATGTGTCAAGGATCTCTCAATAGAGCTGTTAAAAGAAAAAAAAAAAAAAGATGAGAAAGCTCAGAAAAGCTAGGGGAGTAGTGTACAGTAGTAAAAGGGACCAAAGGGAATCTGGGTAGATCATTAACAGAATCCACATGTTGAATTTTTTTCCTTTTCAATTTCATTTCAATTATGTTATGAACCATGCATAAATACAAAGAGAAAATACTTTCAGTAGCACCCCACTGCTACACAATAAATCCAGATTTGTCAGGACAATAATCAACATCCAATATAATCCACCTTATTTTTTTAGGATGTGTGGTTACCAACATGAGTGGACCCTTTGCAGACAGAACCACTCTACCCATCTGCCACTAGAGATACTTACACACACTCTCCACTACCAGGCCCTCCTCAAAAGCTGCCTTGGGACCAGGACTACCCAGGCTTGAGAGATTCCACCCACCAGCCATCCTCTTTCCCTTTCCTCCCATGGGGCTCAAAGGAAGTAAAGATTTAAAGATGTTTTAAGTCTCAAAGGATGTGGAATATGAGGCCTCTAGACATGACTTGTATTCTGCAATCAAACCTGAGTTTCAATATTTGAATCTTAAAATAAATCAGGATTTGGGGTTATAAGTGATATTTTAGCCAGTTCTATGGAAAAAATAAAATTCAGAAAGCAACTTAGGAACCCAACTGCAGTTTAGAATGTCACTTCTATTAGAAATTGCTATATTTCATGGCAGTTCATTTAAGAAATGCCATATTCATTTATTCATACTCATATTCAATTCATATATAGAAATTTCTAAGTAATTTGATATATTTAAATAACCTCAAAATATGTGAACATTATTTGACTCCCTATAATTCAAAAGACAGAAAAGAACTTTGTGCAAAGTGATGTTCAGTGCAGCATTCTTTATATAAGCAAAAGAAAATATTGGGACAAATCCTGAAGGGATTAGCACAAAATACATACATTCAATTAAATATTATAATCATTAATGCTGCCTAGAGAATTTTTAATAGCATTGGGAAATCTTTACACAATAATATGTGGGAAAGTATCATATAAAATTTAGTAGATGGGGCGCCTGGGTGGCTCAGTCGTTAAGCGTCTGCCTTCGGCTCAGGTCATGATCCCAGGGTCCTGGGATCGAGCCCTGCTTCAGGCTCCCTGCTCAGTGGGAAGCCTGTTTCTCCCTCTCCTGCTCCCTCTGCTTGTGTTCCCTCTCTCTCTATGTCTCTCTCTGTGTCAAATAAATAAAATCTTAAAAAATAAAATAAAATAAAATTTAATAGAGTATATTTTCATTACATTTAATTAAGATATTAAGCATAAACTGAAACTCACCTATACTTCCTTCCTTGAACATTTCCCTAGAGTTACCTGTGGTAACATCCTTGCTTTCAAATTCAACTACTTGATCATTCTATCCTGACCATTCCTGGGACTGTCCCTGTGGTTTATTTGTTCATTCAAAATTCAACTACAGGCATATAATAGGTGACCATTACACACCAAGCATGGTCCTAGGAACTAGGGACACAAAAATGAGTATGATTTGGTGCCTGACCACCATGGAATTCACATCCAGGCAGAGAGATGAACAAAGCAACAGACGAATGTAGTAAATACAATGGGACCACTGCGAGATGGAGGTATTAACAAGCTTATACATTTGGTCATGCTATACAGAGCCTTGCTCCAGTAGCTATTCCAAAACTATTGATTACTTAACTGACTGAAATTCAAATAAACTAAACAAATGCATCTATTTAACTAAACAAATGGTTCAGCTAGAATCTTCAGAATACCTGGTCATGTCCATTGACTTAATGGATAGCAATTGATCTTACTTCTAGTAACAAAATATGGAAAAACAGCTGGCAAGGAAAATGTAGGTATCCCAAAGGATAGTAATATTTTTAAACTTATAGTCTTCTCTGCATTCAAATCAGAGGTTCCCAAAATTTCATGTACATAAAGATTATCTGAAGTATTTATTAAAAATGCAAATCCATTGGCTGTTAGCAATTTTTTAAAAAATGTAAATCTAGTCAGTCTAGGGTGAGTACCAGCAATAAGCACCTAAAGTTATTCAGATGCAGTAGTACAAAGAGTACACTTTAAAATATATCATTTTAAATAACACAATAAACACATTTTATGCAGATATTCTACCACAATGATAGCTTTTATAATAGTGCTCTAATCAGTACTATTAATAAAAAGGATATACTTTAAAATACTCAAAACAGAAAAAAGTTAAATACATTTTCTATTTAAGAAATGTCATCTCTGTATATAGAGACTCAGATATTAAAGAATATCATATACAGTACTTCCATCTGTCAACATTACAAACTGTTTACTCTGTCAGTGGTTAGAGTAAAAGACAATATCGTGAAATTGGATTTTTATCATCTGAGGTCTAGCTCTATGCTAAACTGAAATTTATCCTTGGAAGTGACGTTAATCAAATTTCCTTTGCAGACCTTCATGTTGGTGACTGGCACACCACAGTCAGTTTTACTGACTGATGAGTCAGAATCCTGGAAGCAGAAAGTTATGGAAAAATGAAATATGTAATTAACCTTTGGGAACATCTTGTCTTCCTCTAACCCACAAGTTAAGATTTGTTCATGAAAATTGCAGCACTATTGACAATCTGCCAAGTAATAAGAAGGAAAAATGGTTATGACAAAAGAAATGTTTCAAGTGGAAAATTCATTCCAGTATGCAAGTGTTAAAGGTGTTGTTTGCTATAAAATCTAGATTTGTAAACTTGGTGCTTGTTCAAATGATCATAATGCAGAAGAAGCATAATGTGCTGGAGAAAAAGTAAGACCTGAGTTCTAGTCCTAGCTCCACCATTAATAAACTCTACAACCCAGCTAAATCACTTAACCTCTATAAACTTCAGTTCCCACATCAGTCAGATTCAGAGTGTGAACACAAAATAGTTCTGTGCATAAAAAGCAGGGAATAACAGAGTAAAATAAGTTTCAAATCACAGGAGACTATGTATTGACACTGAAAGATGTGCATGATATACTGGTAATACTGTATTGTCACTGTCTAGCCCAATCTTTGACTCCTAATAAGTGCTCAATAAATATTTGATAGATAAATGAATGAATAAACCAGTGAAATTACACAGAATAAGAAATAGGGTTCAGTAGTTTAATTTATTTATGCTTCTATAAAATTAGCATACCAAATCTTGGTCAGCCAACTAATGAACACTCATTTTGACTCCTTATGGAGAGAGGCTATAAAAGAATCAAATGATTCTTGTTGAAAGTCCACACATGAAATGATATGAACGGGGTACTAATCCACAGGTAGATATCAATTGGTAACCTGATAATCAACCTTTGCACAAAGCAAAGCAGAGAGCAAGATCTGGTAAAGGCTTCCTGTTGGAGGAAGTGGGTTGAAATGTTGCACCAGGTAAGGCTGATGGGTTGGTGGATGAGGGGTGGGAGGTGTGAAAAGAGGTAAAGCAGAAAAGAGAAAGAAGTCATTTTCATGATAGAGCAAGCAGATTCACTTCACTAGGAACAAGATCTGAAAACCATTGAGGCTAATGGGTGACTGGAGACTGTTGATGGTGGAATTTTAATGTTTGACAATTTATCACCATTTTTTCACCAGGAATAAGAAAAGTAAAAAAGATGCCCTTAGATCTGCACTGTCCAATATGGAAGCTACTAGCCACACGTGGCTATTTCAGCCAGCACCTGAAATGTGGCTGGTCCAAACTGAGATGTAGTATAAGTATAAAATACACACCAGATTTCAAAGACTTGGTCTCAGAAAAATAGGAATGTAAAATATCTCATGAATACATTTTTATTGATTATGTGTTGAAATAATATTTGGATACGGTAGATTAAATAAAATGCATTATTAAATTAATTTCACCTATTTCTTTGTACTCTTTTAAGGAGGTTACTAACAATTTTTAATTAGATGTGTGATTCACATCATCTTTCTACTGGACTGTTCCAAGTAGATATTCCCAGCACAAATCATCAATAGTGTATTGCAGTGCTAAGAGAAGAGAATCCAGGGGACTGGGTAAAAGGTGAAATTATAGGTTGGGATGAATCAATAATACACAGCAGAAAAGGAATCAACAGATGAAAGAAATACAGAATTACTATTTATTAACAGATAAATTAATATATTAGAAGTTTCAAGTCTGGAATGTTACCATGATTATAAAACACATAAATTAAATAAATTTAAAACTCTGGGCTTCCTGCCTGATATAGAAGATGTACTCAATACTTGTATTTCTTTTTAGCTTTTATAACTCTGAATGTGACAGCTCTCAGTGACCCCACACTTGCTGATCTCAAGCCTGGAGATTATCTAACAGCTTTGTAAGGGATTTCATATCTAATTATTTTGGCATCCTCAAAATTTAACATAGCCCATGGTACATACTAAGTGCTCAATAAATATTTGTTGGGTAGGTGAAGGAGATCACACCCAAAATTATGACTACATACAGGAGGCTAAATATCAGGACTTCTATGTAATATTTGCTTCTCTAGAAAGTGAAAAGTGTCAACAAAATCCCTAGTGGCTAGTTTCCAAAAGAGTATCCCGTATGTTACTAAATTCCAGAAAATATTGGTATTTCAATATATATAGATTCTTTAAAGAATTTAATATGAAATAGAGCTGATTATACTATATGAAAGCAAACACTTATAGTACTTACAAGTACTTATTTGTAATATACTCCTTTTTTGTTTAAGAGAGAGAGAGAAACCCCACAGAAAAAGATTTTTACTAGACTATACTGGTAAATAAAACACTATCAAGCAGTTTACCATTCTCCCACTTCATAATCTTCTGTATTTTTTTTACTTAATCCTATATTAATTAATATAGCTTGGTACTGAAATGGAAATCCTGGAAAAATTCCTAGTAGCACTGGGAAATTTTATGATTTAATCACTTTATTTTCCTGCTTCTGTTTTGAACTAGTATAATATCAGGGTGGAGTGAACCTAGTTGGCTGAATGGTCTTTCAGCTGACTGGACCACATTCACACAGGCCCTGAAGATTACATGCTGCTGCTGATTCCAACCCCCTGCCACAAATATCCCCCCTTCCCCAAGAAGCTCTAAGCCACTTGGCTGAAATAATGACAGTAATACCACTGGGCTTCACAAGCCAGGCAGTGAACAATATAAAAATATTTGTTGTCTCTCCACTCCAACTACCCTGGTTAGTCCACCTAACAGGAATTCCCACTGACATTCTACTTAGAATATCTACCGCCTCTCCTGATTTAACAGCAGAAGTTATATTTCCTACCAGCTGGATCAGGAAATCCACTATTCTTGTTTTCATTTTTCTTCTTCTAATCCTCTCCTTCACTACTACATTTGAAAAAGAAAGCACTCTTTGATATTTACCCATTCCTTCTTGTCTTTACAAAAATCATGTCCAGGGAAAAATCAACATGCTTGGGGTTTCACCTATAGCCTAATGATAAACAGTAATAGTTTGATTTGACTCACTGTGATGGTCAAAGACCATTTTGGTTCTCAGGCCATTAGACACCCTTGGCCAATATTTACATAAAAGGTCTCTCAGTCTTATTGTGGCCCAAAATACCATCAACTACAGAGCTAAATCCTCACAGTGTCTGAATTTTTTATCATCTCTAAGATTCTAACAGTCTTTCTTTTCAACAAAATCCCAGTTCTTCCCAAACCACACTGTTTCTCCTAGTCTTAATTTAATTGTGAGTCCTTGTCAATTTGAGTAATTCATAAGGAAGCTGAATTCTCATGGTATGATGATGGCCTTACATTCTGAGCTTGACTAGGCCGACAAGCTTAGAAAACACTTTCTTATTAATATCTTCTTCTCTTTCTAGTTAAAAAAGAATTAATGGCATGGAAAGATTAAAGTGGCAGGATATAAAATCAATGCACAGAAATCAGTTGCATTTCTATAAACCAACAACAAGACAGAAGAAAGAGAAATTAAGGAGTCGATCCCATTTACAATTGCACCCAAAATCATAAGATACCTAGGAATAAATCCTACCAAAGAGGCAAAGAATCTGTACTCAGAAAACTATAGAATATTCATGAAAGATATTGAGGAAGACACAAAGAAATGGAAAAATGTTCCATGCTCATGGACTGGAAGAATATTGTGAAAATGTCTATGCTACCTAAAGCAATCTACACATTTAATGCAATTCCTATCAAAATACCATCCACTTTTTTCAAAGAAATGGAACAAATAATCTTAAAATTATATGGAACCAGAAAAGACCCCAAATAGCCTGAGGAATGTTGAAAAAGAAAAGCAAAGCTAGTTGCATCACAATTCTGGCCTTCAAGCTCTATTACAAAGCTGTCATCATCAAGACAGTATGGTACTGGCACAAAAACAGACACATAGATCAGTGGAACAGAATAGAGAGCCCAGAAATGGACCCTCACCTCTATGGTCAACTAATCTTTGACAAAGCAGGAAAGAATGTCCAATGGAAAAAAGACAGTCTCTTCAACAAATGGTGTTGGGGAAATTGGACAGCCACATGCAAAAAAATGAAACTGGACCATTTCCTTACACCACACACTAAAATAGACTCATAATGGATGAAAGACCTAAATATGAGACAGGAATCCTCAAGGCAACAACCTCTTAGACTTCGGCCACAGCAACTTCTTCCTAGACACATTGCCAAAGGCAAGGAAAGCAAGGGCAAAAATGATGGCAAAAATGGGACTTCATCAAAATAAAAACTTTCGCAAAGCAAAGGAAACAGTCAACAAAACCAAAAGACAACCGACAGAATGGGAGAAGATATTTGCAAATGACATATCAGATAAAGGGCTAGTATCCAAAATCTATAAAGAACTTATCAAACTCAACACCAAAGAACAACTAATCCAACCAAGAAATGGGCAGAAGACATGAACAGACATTTCTACAAAGAAGACATCCAAATGGGCCACAGACACATGAAAAAGCGCTCAACATCGCTCGGCATCAGGGAAATCCAAATCAAAACCTCAATGAGATACCACCTCACACCAGTCAGAATGGCTAAAATTAACAAGTCAGGAAATGACAGATGTTCGCAGGGATGCGGAGAAGGGGTAACCCTCCTATACTGTTAGTGGGAATGCAAGCTGGTGCAGCCACTCTGGAAAACAGTATGGAGGTTCCTCAAAAAGTTGAAAATAGAGCTACCCTATGACCCAGCAATTGCACTACTGGGTATTTACCCCAAAGACACAAATGTAGTGATCCGAAGGGGCATGTGCACCCCGATGTTTATAGCAGCAATGTCCACAATAGCCAAACTATGGAAAGAGCCAAGATGTCCATCAACAGATGAATGGATAAAGAAGATGTGGTATATACATACAACGGAATATTATGCAGCCATGAAAAGGAATGAAATCTTGCCATTTGCAATAACATGGATGGAACTAGAGGGTATTATGCTAAGTGAAATAAGTCAATCAGAGAAAGACAATTATCATATGATCTCACTGATATGAGGAATTTGAGAAACAAGACAGAGGATCATAGGCAAAGGGAGGGAAAAATGAAACAAGATGAAACCAAAGAGGAAGACAAACCATCAGAGACTCTTAATTTCAGGAAACAAACTGAGGGTTGCTAGAGTGGAGGGGGTTGGCAGGGATGGGGTGGCTGGGTGATGGACACTGGGGAGGGTATGTGCTATGCTGAACACTGTGAATTATATAAGACTGATGAATCACAGACCTATACCCCTGAAACAAATACATTATATGTTAATTAAAAAAAAATATATATATATATATATATAAACCTGACATTGACATACATAACAACAAAAATTTTGCCTTCAATTATATATCCATTCCAAATATTAAATAAATAAATAAATAATAAATAAATAAAATATTAACTTAGTTTGTTTACTCTCTAAAGGAATAAATAAGCACCTTTCCTACTGAAATGGAACTTCAGTTAAAATTATAAACTGACACCACCTTAACTTTAATTTCTAAGCAACTATCAGTCATGTTACCAAAGTTAATCAGGTCATTAGGAAAAATGATCAAATCCATAGTTTGGCATAATGCAGCCCAAACAGCTGTCTGACTTAAATAAAGGTTTCACTCCTTCATAAACTGACTTGTGACATGCTGGCATCACAGCAGAAGATTTGGGGACACTGCATTTGTTTTTAAAATTACACTTGAGAAAAATAAAAACCAGGTAATCTGTATTTTGAAAAAAAATCTTAAAAATTTTACCAAAAATTTTAAAGTTTTTTACTTTTTTACCAAAAACTATATAGTAAATTTGTTCCTTCTTTTAAAAAAAAATGGTGATTTTCACCAAAAAATGGAAGTGGAAGTAACTTTCTTTCTACCTTCTCAAATGTTAAATGTCTCTAAGGGGAAATTTTTAAGTAGAGAGAAATAGAGGATTAGGGAGAGGTCTTCTAGCAAAGCTGATGTTGTTGGAGTACAAGATTTAGAAATACAGTCTGAAAAAAAAAAAAATCCCACAAAAAAAAAAAAAAGAAATACAGTCTGGAAACCTTGTGGTGATTTCACTGAAGCCCTTAAGTGTGTAACTTTTTAGACTTCAACCTGCTCTAGAAATATGTAAAATGCATCAACTCCCTAAAACTCTCTCCAGAAAAAAACCTGGTTTAAAAAAAAAAAAACTTTTAACATGAGTTGTATGACATTTTATACTTCCACTGTCTTTCTTTTGGACCTCTTACAATTATTACAAACATTATAGATGTCATCTCCTCGGGTCCAGTGTGGATGTCCTTCTCACACAGCAGTTAAAAACAACTAACCTAACGTTCTAATGCAATTACTGTTACAGTTATGATTTTTTTTATTCAGCTGCAGTTAATTTTTCATTACATTCAACTCTCCTTGAGCTACAACCATTATAAAGAGCCACACCATAATGATGCTGTAATTAATAAAGAAACCAAAAAGAACATCTCTGCAACATACCATGACCCCTGGAGGATTCAAATTTGCAATTATTAGAAATTTAAGAGAGTTCTGTTGAATATAAGCTCCTGCCTGCCTTGACCTGACACAATCTGCCTTTGGGTTCAGCGCTGCCCAATGCCTGAAACATGCCTGAGAACAGATCACTTAGTAGCCCTGGTCAGCCAACTGAGAAGGCCTGCAATGTCTTACTGACTTAGACCTGGTATTATGGACTGAATGTTTATGTCCCCCCAAAATTCATGTGTTGAAGGCCTAACTCCCAGAGTGATGGTATTAGAAGGTAGGGCCTTTGAGGGGTGCCTGGGTGTCTCAGTCAGTTAAGAATCTGAATCTCAATTTCAGCTCAGGGCATGATCTCAGGGTTGTAAGATCGAGCCCCACATCAGGCTCTGTGCTGTGCATGGAACCTGCTTAAGATTCTCTTTCTCTCCCTCCCTCTGGCCCTCCCCCATCCCCTTCTCTAAAAAAAAAAAAAAAAAAAAAAAAAAAAGTGGGGCCTTTAGGAGATATCTAGGTTTAGGTGAGGTCATAAGGGTAGAGCCCATGATGGGATCAATGCCCTTATAAGAGGAAGAGACACCAGCTCTCTCTGCCACCTGAGGATACAGGGGGAAAGAAGCCCTCTGCAAGCCAGGAAAAAGGTCCTCACCAAAACCTGACCATACTAGCGCCCTGATATAGGACTTCCCAGGCTCCAGAACTATGAAAAATAAGTGTCTGCTGTTTAAGTCACCCAGTCTGTGGAATTTTTGTTAGAGCAGCCTGAACAGCTGAGGACACCTGGTACTCAATGTATTTACCTCAGACCCCAAGGACTTCCAGGGCCGCTAAGCCTGCACCACTCTGGAAATGGTTGTCCATCCCATCTGATTGGATTTCTTTTTCTACATTTGATTAGATTTCTACCTCCACTCCCTTGCATTCCATTTCACCCATTAGCTAATAGAACAAGAGTTTTGTCTTATCTGATTGCCAAGACCTGATATGTTGCCTAGCTCTTGCAGGTTCCTTCACTCTCAGCTACTAGAGAATGGTCACATTTTCTGGAACCTCAGTGGTGATGTTCACCTGACTTCAGTACTCAACTGCCACCTGCATTTCTGATGTCTCTGCCTGCTGGACTAGATCTACTTCCTTTTTAGTGCTTATGGGACCATACTGAACCATTTCCCCTTGCTCACTATCCAACTGTCTATAACTTAATCTTCTCTTAATCTGCCCCACATTTCTTCTTTATCACTTCCAGCCTTTATTTTTAATGTCCCAACATGCCGGTTCTGAATGCTCAGTCCACAAGCAAACACAGGTAAACAAACTAAAACACAGAAAACACTCACCTATCTCTATCATGACTATCTTACTGGGCTTAACAAAAAAGTGGGCTTTCCAACACAGAAAAATATATTATGAATTTTCAATAGGTGTGATATAATAATGATAATGATGCTAAATAACCATGAGATAAATAGATGATCACACACAGGTACTTTATTAGTGACTGGCATTATGCTATTTTATATACATTAACTACTTAATTCTTAGGTTTTATTACCCCAACTTATAACTGAGGAAACTACACCTTGGAGGAGTCCAAGGAGGCCCCCAAGATTCCTCACCTAATACTTGGTGGAACTGACTTCCCATCTAGATCTGGCTTCAGGGCTTCAGTTCTTTACTACTAGCTACATAGACTCTGTTTCACTTCTAAGGAACTTAATGCTGAAATTATGACATACTCTTGCTTTGCTGTAACTGTTCACCGCTAGAAAAAGCTTAACAGAATGTTGCCTAACATTACTGTTAACTCCAAGAATCTAAAATCCTAATATTCATTCTGAGAATGTGAGCCAGCAGTAGCTAGCCTATTAGCATCCTTAAAAAATAAAATGTTTGACATGTACATTTACTTTATAAAATCTAAAGTATATTGTTATACATCAAATTTTAATTTGTACAGTTCTTTGTACTGAAAATTTTTGAAAATGTATGACACATTCTCTGACTGCTTTTATAGACCAACGTGAAGAAATTCTAAACATTTTTTTTTGATGATTCAGAAGCCCTACTGTGAACATCACTAATTGTGATATAGTGATGTTCTTTGCAACTTTTAATGCATGAGATCAGTGTATCCCCACATTAAATAACTAACCCTATACTGTTATTTTTAAAGTTTTGTCATCTAATTTGATCAATTTATATTTTTCATGGGTCTTGTCATTTTCTACTCTTGCTTTTATATGCTTGCCTTTAGCAATTCCTTTCCAATTTGCTTTTTATCTACTAAAGATTGTAAAATAATATTTATTTAATCTGTAAGTAAAATAAGAGTAAATGGGCTCAGAAACTAACCAGGAACTCCTATTTGAAAGGAAGATAGGCCTTGTAGAAGATAAGTTAACTCTAAGTGCATGGATTTATTTCTGGTCTCTCTATTCTGTTCCATTAATTTATGTGTCTATTTTTATGCCAGTACTGCTTGTAATATATTTCTGAAATCTGGAAGCATAATGCCTCCAGCTTTTTTCTTCTTTCTTAAGATTTCTTTGGCTATTTGGGGTCATTTGTGGTTCCATGTGAACTTTAGGATTGTTTGTTCTATTTCTGTGAAAAATGCCCCTGAAATTTGGACAGGGATTGCATTGAATCTATGGATCACTTTGGATAGTATGGACACTTTAACAATATTACTCTTCCAATCCATGAAGACAAAATAGCCTTCTATTTATTTGTGTCTTCTTTCATTTCTTTCATCAATGTCTCAAAGTTTTTAGTAAAGAGAGATCTTTACTAAAAAGAGATCTTTCATTTCCTTGGTTACATTTATTCCCAAGTATTTTATTGTTTTTGATGCTATTATAAATGGGATTATTTTCTGCATTTCTTTCACAGATAGTTTGTTGTTAGTGTATAAAAATGCAAATAATGCAGAGCAAGATGGTGGAGGAGTAGGAGACCTGGATTTTGTCTCCTCTCAGGAATTCAGCTGGATAGGGATCAAACCATTCTGAACACTTACAAACCCAACAGGAGATCGAAGAAAGGAATAGCAACAACTCTCTGAACAGAAAAGTGACCACTTTCTGGAAGGTAGGACGTGCGGAGAAGTGAATCCGAGGCGATATTCGGGAGGATAGACGGCGGGGGTGGGACCTCCATCGGCCGCTTCTGGCAAGTGATAGAGTCGCAGAGCACAAAATCGGAACTTTTAAAAGTCTGCTCCGCCGAGGGACGTCACTCTGGTGGCTAAGCAGGGGGTGGAACCCTTCAGGACAGTGTGGTCTCAGGACCCTTGGGGTCACAGAAAGACTGGGGGTGCCTGAGTGCAGCAGAGCTCCCAGGTAACAGAGCAGGGAAGCCGGCTGCAGAGGTGGAGCCCAGGCGCAGGCTCTCAGCTCGGGGTGGCCATAAACCGTGATCCGCGGGACAGCCGGGCCCCTGCTCCTCCAGCAGGGACCCAACAAGCGGCAGATCCGGGGAGACTCACCTTCCTCCCCCGGGAAGAGCGGTGCGGGAGTGCACTGCAGGGATCTCCTGGGTTTGGAGACTCCACCCGGGGTCGGGTGCCAGAGATAGAAACGCACGGTCACAGGCAGGGTGAGCACGGAGTGCGGCCGGAGACCGGGGAAACGGGAGTGACTGACGGCTTTTCTCTGGGGGCTCACTGAGGAGCAGGGCACCGAGTTCTCGGCTCCTCCGGGGCGGAGATTGGGAGGCCACCATTTACACTCTCTGCCTCCAAAGCTGTACGGAAAGCTCGCAGGGAACAAAAGCCCCGGAGAGCAAACCCGAGCAGATTACTTAGCCGGGAGGGGGCAAGGGCGGGGCAATTCCGCCTCCGGCAGAGACATTTGGAAACCACGGCAACAGGCCCCTCCCCAGAAGATCAGCGAGAACAGCCAGCCAAGACCAAGTTTACCGATCCATGAGAACGGCAGAACTCCAGCGCTAGGGGAATACTGCACATAGAATTCATGGCTTTTTTACAATGATTCTTTAGTCTTTCAAAGTTAATTTTTTTTAACTGTCTTTTTTTCTTTTTTTTTTTTTTGAATTTTTCCTTTTCCCTTTTTCAACCAACATCTTATCAATCCCTTTTTTTAAAAAACATTTTTATTTTTCATTTTTAGAGTCATATTCTATCCCTTTGTAGTAGTTACCCGTATTTTTGGCATATATATATAAGTTTTTCTCTCTTTAAAATTTTGAGATAGTTTCTTCTAACAGATTAAAATATACCCTAAATCTCTAGTATATGGTGTTTTCTACTCCCCTGCCTGATCACATTCTCTCCCTTTTTTTCTTTTTTCTTTTTTTTAAATCCTCTTCTTTCTTTTTTCAAACAACTTCTTATCAAATTCCTTTTATAAAATTTTTTATAATTTCCATCTTTACAGTCATATTCCATCCCTTCATCATATCAACCCTTATTTTTTACATATATAAGTTTTTCTCTCTTTAAAATTTTCGGAGGCACTTTCTTCTAAAAGACCAAAATACACCCAAAATCTAGTGTGTGGCACTGATCTATATACCAGCCTGATCATATTTGATCACATTCTGGTTTTTTTTGTTGTTGTTGTTTTGTTTGTTTTTGTTTGTTTTTATCTTTATCTTTTTCTTTTTCTTTTTTCTCTCTTTCCGTTTCTTGTTCCACTGCTTCAGGTCTTTTCTGATTTGTTTAGAATATATTTTCTGGGAACGTTGTTACTCTGCTAGCATTTTGTTCTCTCATTAATCTATTCTCCTCTGCACAAAATGACAAGACGGAAAAAATCACCTCAACAAAAAGAACAAGAGGTAGTACTGACTGCCAGGGACCTACTCAATACGGACATTAGTACGATGTCAGATCTAGAGTTCAGAATCATCACTTTAAAGATATTAGCTGGGTGTGAAAAAAATATGGAAGTTATTAGAGAAACCTTTCTGGAGAAGTAAAAGAACTAAAATCTAACCAAGTAGAAATCAAAAAGGCTATTAATGAGGTGCA
Organism: Mirounga angustirostris; assembly: GCF_029215605.1. Classification (NCBI taxonomy): domain Eukaryota; kingdom Metazoa; phylum Chordata; class Mammalia; order Carnivora; family Phocidae; genus Mirounga; species Mirounga angustirostris. The sequence continues at coordinate 48,687,850 of NW_026991709.1, read as the reverse complement.
ATCAAAAATGGGGGTGCTAACTGCTAGGATAAATGAGGCAGAAGAGAGAATCAGTAATATAGAAGACCAAATGATGGAAAATAAAGAAGCTGAGAAAAAGAGAGATAAACAACTACTGGATCACGAGGGCAGAATTCAAGAGATAAGCGATACCATAAGACGAAACAACATTAGAATAATTGGGATCCCAGAAGAAGAAGAAAGAGAGAGAGGGGCAGAAGGTATAATGGAGCAAATTATAGCAGAGAACTTCCCTAATTTGGGGAAGGAAACAGGCATCAAAATCCAGGAAGCACAGAGAACCCCTCTCAAAATCAATAAAAATAGGTCAACACCCCAACATCTAATAGTAAAACTTACGAGTCTCATAGACAAAGAGAAAATCCTGAAAGCAGTTCGGGAGAAGAGATATGTAACCTACAATGGTAGAAACATTAGATTGGCAACAGACCTATCCACAGAGACCTGGCAGGCCAGAAAGGACTGGCAGGATATATTCAGAGCACTAAATGAGAAAAATATGCAGCCAGGAATACTATATCCACCTAGGCTGTCATTGAAAATTGAAGGAGAGATAAAAAGCTTCCAGGACAAACAAAAACTAAAGGAATTTGCAAACACAAAACCACCCCTACAAGAAATATTGAAAGGGGTCCTTTAAGCAAAGAGAGACCCTAAAAGCAACATAGACCAGAAAGGAACATAGACAATATACAGTAACAGTCACCTTACAGGCAATACAATGGCACTAAATTCCTATCTTTCAATAGTTACCCTGAATGTAAATGGGCTCAATGACCCAATCAAAAGACACAGTCTATCAGACTGGATTAAAAAACAAGACCCATCGATATGCTGTCTGCAAGAGACTCATTTTAGACCCAAAGACACTCCCAGATTGAAAGTGAAGGGGTGGAAAACCATTTACCATGCTAATGGACACCAAAAGAAAGCTGGGGTGGCAATCCTTATATCAGACAAATTAGATTTTAAACCAAAGACTGTAATAAGAGATGAGGAAGGACACTATATCCTACTTAAAGGGTCTATCCAACAAGATCTAACAATTGTAAATATCTATGCCCGTAACATGGGAGCAGCCAATTATATAAGGCAATTAATAACAAAATCAAAGAAACACATCGACAACAATACAATAATAGTGGGGGACTTTAACACCCCCCTCACTGAAATGGACGGATCGTCTAAGCAAAAGATCAACAAGGAAATAAAGGCTTTAAATGACACACTGGACCAAATGGACTTCACAGACATATTCAGAACATTCCATCCCAAAGCAACAGAATACACATTCTTCTCTAGTCCCCATGGAACATTCTCCAGAACAGATCACATCCTAGCTCATAAATCAGGTCTCAACCGGTACCAAAAGATTGGGATCATTCCCTGCCTATTTTCAGACCACAATGGTTTGAAACTAGAACTCAATCACAAGAGGAAAGTCGGAAAGAACTCAAATACATGGAGGCTAAAGAGCATCCTATTGAGGAATGAATGGGTCAACCAGGAAATTAAAGAAGAATTTAAAAAATACATGGAAACCAATGAAAATGAAAACACAACTATTCAAAATCTTTGGGATGCAGCAAAGGCAGTCCTAAGAGGAAAGTATATAGCAATACAAGCCTTTCTCAAGAAACAAGAAAGGTCTCAAATACACAACCTAACCCTACACCTAAAGGAGCTGGAGAAAGAACAACAAATAAAGCCTAAACCCAGCAGGAAAAGAGAAATAATAAAGATCAGAGGAGAAATCAATGAAATAGAAACCAAAAGAACAGTAGAACAGATCAACGAAACTAGGAGCTGGTTCTTTGAAAGAATTAACAAGATCGATAAACCCCTGGCCAGGCTTATCAAAAAGAAAAGAGAAAGGACCCAAATCAACAAAATCATGAATGAAAGAGGAGAGATCACAACCAATACCAAAGAAATACAAACAATTATAAGAACATATTATGAGCAACTCTATGCCAGCAAATTAGATAACCTGGAAGAAATGGAGGCATTCCTAGAGATGTATCAACTACCAAAACTGAACCAGGAAGAAATAGAAAACCTGAACAGACCTATAACCACTAAGGAAATTGAAGCAGTACTCAAAAATCTCCCAACAAACAAAAGCCCAGGGCCAGATGGCTTCCCAGGGGAATTCTACCAAACATTTCAAGAAGAATTAATACCTATTCTTCTGAAACTGTTCCAAAAAGTAGAAATGGAAGGAAAACTTCCAAACTCATTTTATGAGGCCAGCATTACCTTGATCCCAAAACCAGACAAAGACCCCATCAAAAAGGAGAATTACAGACCAATATCCCTGATGAACATGGATGCAAAAATTCTCACCAAAATACTAGCCAATAGGATCCAACAGTACATTAAAAGGATTATTCACCATGACCAAGTGGGATTTATCCCTGGGCTGAAAGGTTGGTTCAACATCCGCAAATCAATCAATGTGATACAATACATTAACAAAAGAAAGAAGAACCATATGATCCTCTCAATAGATGCAGAAAAAGCATTTGACAAAGTACAGCATCCTTTCTTGATCAAAACTCTTCAGAGTATAGGCATAGAGGGTATATACCTCAATATCATAAAAGCCATCTATGAAAAACTTACAGCGAATATCATTCTCAATGGGGAAAAACTGAGAGCTTTCCCCCTAAGGTCTTAGCCACAGCAATCAGACAACAAAAAGAAATAAAAGACATCCAAATCAGCAAAGAAGAAGTCAAAGTCTCACTCTTTGAGGATGATATGATACTTTATGTGGAAAACCCCAAAGACTCCACCCCAAAACTGCCAGAACTCATACAGGAATTCAGTAAAGTGGCAGGATATAAAATCAATGCACAGAAATCAGTGGCATTTCTATACACCAACAACAAGACAGAAGAAAGAGAAATTACGGAGTCGATCCCATTTATAATTGCACCCAAAACCATAAGATACTTAGGAATAAATCTAACCAAAGAGACAAAGGATCTGTACTCAGAAAACTATAAAATACTCATGAAAGAAATTGAGGAAGACACAAAGAAATGGAAAAACGTTCCATGCTCATGGATTGGAAGAACAAATATTGTGAAGATGTCAATGCTACCTAGAGCAATCTACACATTCAATGCAATCCCCATCAAAATACCATCCACTTTTTTCAAAGAAATGGAACAAATAATCCTAAAATTTGTATGGAACCAGAAAAGACCCCGCATAGCCAGAGGAATGTTGAAAAAGAAAAGCAAAGCTGGCGGCATCACAATTCTGGACTTCCAGCTCTATTACAAAGCTGTCATCATCAAGACAGCATGGCACTGGCACAAAAACAGACACATAGATCAATGGAACAGAATAGAGAGCCCAGAAATGGGCCCTCAACTCTGTGGTCAACTAATCTTTGACAAAGCAGGAAAGAATGTCCAATGGAACAAAGACAGTCTCTTCAACAAATGGTGTTGGGAAAATTGGATAGCCACATGCAGAAGAATGAAACTGGACCATTTCCTTACACCACACACAAAAATAGACTCCAAATGGTTGAAAGACCTCAATGTGAGACAGGAGTCCATCAAAATCCTAAAGGAGAACACAGGCAGCAACCTCTTCAGCCTCAGCCACAGCAACTTCTTCCTAGAAACATCGCCAAAGGCAAGGGAAACAAGGGCAAAAATGAACTATTGGGACTTCATCAAGATAAAAAGCTTTTGCAAAGCAAAGAAAACAGTCAACAAAACCAAAAGACAACCGACAGAATGGGAGACGATATTTGCAAATGACATATCAGATAAAGGGCTAATATCCAAAATCTATAAAGAACTCATCAAACTCAACACCCAAAGAACAAAGAATCCAATCAAGAAATGGGCAGAAGACATGAACAGACATTTTTCCAAAGAAGACATCCAAATGGCCAACAGACACATGAAAAAGTGCTCAATATCGCTCGGCATCAGGGAAATCCAAATCAAAACCTCAATGAGATACCACCTTACACCAGTCAGAATGGCTAAAATTAACAAGTCAGGAAACGACAGATGTTGGCAGGGATGCAGAGAAAGGGGAACCCTCCTACACTGTTGGTGGGAATGCAAGCTGGTGCAGCCACTCTGGAAAACAGTATGGAGGTTCCTCAAAAAGTTGAAAATAGAGCTACCCTATGATCCAGCAATTGCACTACTGGGTATTTACCCCAAAGATACAAAAGTAGGGATCCGAAAGGGTACGTGCACCCCGATGTTTATAGCAGCAATGTCCACAATAGCCAAACTGTGGAAAGAGCCAAGATGTCCATCGACAGATGAATGGATAAAGAAGATGTGGTATATATATATACAATGGAATATTATGCAGCCATCAAAAGGAATGAGATCTTGCCATTTGCAACGATGTGGATGGAACTGGAGGGTATTATGCTGAGCGAAATAAGTCAATCAGAGAAAGACATGTATCATATGATCTCACTGATATGAGGAATTCTTAATTGCAGGAAACAAACTGAGGGTTGCTGGAGTGGGGGGTGGGGTGGGAGGGATGGGGTGACTGGGTGATAGACACTGGGGAGGGTATGTGCTCTGGTAAGCGCTGTGAATTGTGCAAGACTGTTGAATCTCAGAACTGTACCTCTGAAACAAATAATGCAATATATGTTAAGAAAAAAAAAAAAGAAGGTAGCGGGAGGGGAAAAATGAAGCGGGGGAAATCGGAGGGGTAGACGAACCATGAGAGACGATGGACTCTGAAAAACAAACTGAGGGTTCTAGAGGGGAGGGGGTGGGAGGATGGGTTAGCCTGGTGGTGGGTATTGAGGAGGGCACATTCTGCATGGAGCACTGGGTGTTATGCACAAACAATGAATCATGAAACACTTCATCTAAAACTAATGATGTAATGTGGGGATTAACATAAGAATTTAAAAAAAAAAAAGTTAAAAAAAATGCAAATGATTTTTGTGTGTTAATTTTGTGCGTGTATTAATTTTGTATTCTGCACCTTTACTGAATTTATTTATTAGTTCTAACAGTTTTTTGGTAGAATCTTTAGGGCTTCTATATATAAAAGATCTTGTCATCTGCAAACAAGCAATTTTACATCTTCCTTTCCAATTTGGATTTCTTTTTCTTGCTTAATTGCTCTGGCTAGGACTTCTAGTACTATATTGAGCAGAAGTGGAAAGAGTGGACATGCTTATCTTTTTTCTGATCTTAAACAAGATTTTAGCTTTTCATCATTGAGTATGATATAATCTGCAGGCTTTTTCATATACACACTTTATTATATTGTGGTACATTCTTCGTATACCTAATTTTTTGAGAGTTTTTATCATGAAAAGAAGTTGAATTTTCTCAAATACCATGTCTGGACCCATTGAGATAACTTTTATGATACATAACATAATTATGTTATGTATATAACAATAAATGTTATGTATCACATTTATTAATTTGTATAGGTTGAACTATCCTGTATCCCGGGATAAATCCCACTTAATCATGGTGTATAATGCTTTTAATGTGTCTGTTGAACTCAGTTTGCTGGTATTTTGTTGAGGACTTTTGCACCATGTTATTCAGGGATATTGGCCTGTAACTTTCTTTTCTTGTGGTGTCCTTCAGTAAGGACGCCAAGAGCACACAAAGGGGAAAGGACAGTCTCTTTAATAAGGGGTGTTGGGAAAATTAGATATCCACATGCAGAAAAATTACATTATACTTTTATCTCATACCTATACAAAAATCAACTCAAAATGAATTAAACACTTAAACATAAGACCTGAAACTCTAAAACTACTAGAAGAAAATATAAGGGAAAATCTTCTGGACATTAGTCAGGGCAATGATTTTTTTGGATATGACCCCAAAACACAGGAAACAAAAGCAAAAATATATGATTGTATCAAATTAAAAAGCTTCTATATACCAAAGGAAGCAATCAGAGTAAAGAGACAACATGTGGAATAGAAGAAAATATTGCCAAACAATACATCTAATAAAGATTGATATCCAAAATATATAAGGAACTCCTACAACACAATAAGAAATAAATAAATAATCCAATAAAAGTTGGGCAAAGGACCTAAATAGAAATTTTGTGAAGGAAGACTGACAAATAGGCAACAGGTATATGAAAAAGGTCCTCAAAATTACAAATCATCAGGAATATGCAAATCAGAATCACAATGACATACCACCTCACACCTGCTAGAATGACATTATCAAAAAGACAAAAGATAAAAATTGGTGAGATGTGGAGAAAAGGAAACCCTTGTACACTACTGGTGGGAAAGTAAATTGGTATATACATTATGGAAAACAATACAGAGATTCCTCAAAAAATTAAAAATAGAACTATCATATGATCCAACAATCCCACTGTGCATATATACCAAAAGGAAATGAAATCAGTACCTCAAAGAAATAGCTCTACTCCCATGTTTATTGCAGCATTATTCACAATAGCCTAGATATGGAAATAATCTAAGTGTCCACCAACAAATGAATGGATAAAGAAAATGTGAATATATATAGAATACACACACCATGAAATACTGCTCAGCCATAAAAATTAAGGAAAGCCTGCCATTTTTAACAACAGCAATGAACCTGGAGGACACTATGCTAAATGAGACAAGCCAGACACAAAAAGATAAATACTAAATGATCTCTTATATGTTAGATTGAAAAAAGTTAAATTCATGAAAGCTGAGTAGAATGTTAGTTGCCAGGGACTTAGGGCAAGAGAAGGGAAGGAGGGGAGAAGGGGAGATGTTTGTCCAATGGTACAAAGTTTCAGTTATCATAATGAATAAGTTCTAAAGTACAGCATGGTGACTACAGTTATTAAACTATGTTTTTCACTTGAAATGCTCTAAGACAGTAAATCTTAAGGTTTTTCACAACACACACCCAAAAAAAAAAAAGGTAACTATGAGAGATGATGAATATGTTGATTAGCTTGATTGTGGTAATCATTTCATAATATATGTATTTCACAATATATGTGATTTTACAATATACATATTTCACAATGTGTATCACTTCACAATATATTTATGCATATATCAAAATATCACATTGTATACCTTGAATATATACAATTTTTATTTCTCAATAATAGCTCAATAAAGCTAGAGAGAGGAAAAGAATACAGATCTTAATGGAAGGGCCTTGTAACATCTATTTGTGTTACTCAGAATCTTGTTGCTTCCCTTCTGACTTCCTGAGTTATTAGACCAAGTACCCTGTACTGATTGAAGAAAAAGAGAAGGGAGTCAGTTGACTTGGTAGGCACAGAACTGCTAATCTAACAGAACTACTGATCTAACACTTCATCTCTCCCTCTCAACATTTGCTGAGGTTTAAAAGTCAAGGCTAAGACAGTAAGTATTTCCCTGGCACCGTGATGGCAACCAAGGCCACTGGTACCCAACCCAAGGCAAATGACAATCTATTCCTTTCTGAGACTGAAGCTTAGGATCTACTCCATTCTTTAACCAAAAGGCTGGAAATTGTCAGAACATCATTTGGGTGATGTGGAAATGAAGCAGAGTTTATCATTTGACTTGCCTAAATCAGCAGAGATGATTTATTTAGCGAACATTTATGTGGATCTTCTTATGTGGAGGGGCCTTCTTACAAGCACTGTATATATATTAAAACATTTAGTATAAGGTAACAAAACTAGGAATGAAATACAAGACCTTGGATGTATACCCAAACATTTATGATATCACAGAACTATAGATCCTAAACCAGAATAAACCTCAGAGATCATCAGTTTAGTCCCCTGCCAGCAAAAGCACTTGACACATGGAGCCACAAGAGTGAGAAGGAATATTAACTTCCTCAGGCCCCTCTGAGATGAAGTAGGAGCCAGAACTTGGGTCTTTGGCCTCTTAATGAAATGGTCCTCCCTCTACATCCAACCATTCCTTATCAATCCATAGTTTTTCAGAGTTGAAAGAAACATGTAAGATCATCTACATAGTGTTCCTCTGGGGATATCTAATTTATGTAAATTACACGTCCATCAATAACAGGTGCTCAGTGCTACCTTACTTCCACGTGTCTCTCCTACTACCCGGGAACTTACCTGGAAGTTGAGATGCAGCACTAAAAATTGCTCAACTGCACTCTAGGGACCATACTCTATGACCCCCTATATACACTACTTCCTCTGGGAAGAAGACAAAAGGCCCTCCCTTTCCCAACTTGCAATAAGACCAGGCTGGCCCTCATTCTTTGTCTGCAATAACAGAAACTATAAACAGCTTAAGAGAGACCCTTCATGAGCCAAAGCCAAGAGGCTGAGAAGAAAAACTCCTAGAATCCTCAGTGCAGGCTGGGGCTATTGGTGGAAAAAACTTCTCTAATCCAGGGCCTCTCTGGACAAAGCCCCCACGCCAACCATGACAAAGCCCTAGGATTCTCTCATCTCTGCCAACCTTGTACTCTCTACCCTGAAACCACAGGCTGTAAATAAGATGATCTTTTCATTGGGTCAGTTTCAGATAGGCATTACTGATTAGTGATGGTCCCAGATGATATGATTTTTCCTATTTATTGTTAACAATAATCACATAGCTGAAAAGGGAACTACAGGGATGATATAACAAACTTCCTTCCTTTAAATATATGTTTTATAACTGCATTAGTATTTGTAGCCTAATTAACTCCTTAAAATACTGGTATGTATAAACTGGATTATAAATTTAGCTAGAAAGAGATTTCATTAACCATATGTCATCTTTATTAAAAAATTGTGTTGTCCCCTGAATTGACTTTATTTTTTTTTAAAGATTTTATTTATTTATTTGAGAGAGAGAGCACATGAGAAGGGGGAGGGTCAGAGGGAGAAGCAGACTCCCTGCTGAGCAGGAGTCTAATGCGGGACTCGATCCCGGGACTCCAGGATCATGACCTGAGCCGAAGGCAGTCACTTAACCAACTGAGCCACCAGGTGCCCCCCTGATTTTACTTTAAAACACAAAATGAAACCAAATTTCATGTACTTGTTAAAGATGGAACCTTCTCTTCCAAAGTTTAGTGGATTCCAGCAACGAGAAATGAAAGCTTTCCTCACTGGAAAAACATAAATGTTGAGAAAAATCCCCTGTGTTAGTCAGGATTCAGCCAGGAAATCAGAAAGTATTCCACGTATTTTAACCAGGCATGGATTCAATATAATTCAATTCATCTGGGTACGTATAAAACTATTGGAAAGACTAGAGGAGCAAAAGTCAGGAGGAGCTGCATAAGTTTCAGGTTTGTGGCCACAAAAAGAGAGGAGGCTGCCATGCCCCCCAAATCCAAACCATGAAGTAGCTTCTTGACTTCTCACAGCTCCAACATGGGTGAAAGAGCAACCACGCACATCTGGACATCTGGCAAGCCTACTCATCAGCTCACCCAACTGCCAGAGGACAGGGGGGAAGAAATGTTTGCCCCTCTTCCGCTTTTGCAATCCCATGTGAAAGCATCTCAGTGGCAGAGCCCCACCATCCTGGAACCCTGCTACCAAAATAGCCCAAGAAACATAGTTCCCAAGCTTTCATCTGAAGCATTATAGGGGAGAATTTACAAGGGACATAGGGGTGCAAGTGCCAGTAGACAATTCTAATACTAGGATTACTCCATCAGGTAAGCAAACCTCCAAACTCCATTCTTGCCAGAAGAGAACCCTGGAATATACCTTTTGTCTCTGAGACAACTCTAAAAACGCAACTACCTTTCAACCACATGCAAATCATCTGCCCAGGCATTCTGTGACCCCAGAAGATGATATAATCTCTATGGATAAATTATGGAAAAAAATGCTCACAGCCAACATTAATACTACAGAATCCCCACCGCTAAGACCCACTCTCAAGGGAACTTTATATAAAATGTTAATAGACCATTTCCTTTAACAATAAAGATTCCCATTGAAGGAACACCAAAAAGAAAAGAGGATTCCTTTTGTGGAAGGCTAGAATCATTCTCCTCAAGGTTCTTTAGAAATATTTAGTTTTGTTTTCTGGATTATCAAATAACTTGGATCAAGATAAAATAACAAATGACTTCATAACTTTTCCAAAGGTAATGCTTTAGAAAAGTATCACATTTATTTTCAGCTTAAAGAATATTAGCTTATCCTTCTTTCTCTGGTTTTAGACTCTGAACTTGTTTCTTTCAGTTTCAATTAAAAGTGACCTCTTAATTGGGGATTTTCCATGCATGATTCTGTTTCCAGAATAAGAGCCAAAGTTTTTCCATTTACACCAATTTAAGAAAGGGTTTCCTTTCTTCTAAAGGAATTTTTTAAAAATCATTCTAAATTTCTTATCTTTGAATCTTTCTTAGATTTAGGCTAACGAGGATAGTGATTCAGATCTGTCAGGTACAAAAGTGCTATATCTTATTATCTTATTAATTGTATCCTTCATTAAATTCTTTTAAGGATCCTTGAAATGATACAATAATAAATGCATTCTTTGGGTCTGAGAGTGCATCTTCTCCCTGATGGAATAATGAATCTGCCTCAACACCACACTAGTGACTACAAATGTATTTTTACCAGGAAACAGGTTATGCCTATGAAATCTCACACTCAACCCCAAAGCAGATATTAGATAGAAGGAAGAGTTGTTGTAGAGGTTGAGGCAGGAATGAGAGGTTTAGCGCCTGCCCTCGCAGGAGCTCTGGGGAGCATAATTTAGAATACCAAACAGTGCACACTCCTTCCTATCATCTTCAACATCCAGGTTTAGGATTATAAATGGGTGACTTGCCCTTGAAGCTGTCTAATGCTAATAGCAGGAGACCTTCCCAGGAAGGCATCTCAGAAGCAAAGGGCAGCCTGAGCTCCAAAGGAGAAATGACCATTAGATTGAGCAGACAACAGTTCTCCAATACTCCTGGTCACATACCCCCTGAGGGTTCTGGACCATGGCTGGTCAGGCCAAATTGCTTCTGCACTTCTGCAGCCAACATGTGAGAAGGGATAGCTATGATCTGATGGCTACGTTATGCTAGCTTGCTCAGCCCACCTTGAGTCAAGGCATTGGCAGATCTGGCCTTAGCTGCCAGCCATGCCTACAGACCATTGGGAATCGAGGCCCTGTGGAAACCTGGCTCAGTATGAACAAAATGATAGATTTGGTCCTTTAATCATTATTTATAAGCTACTACTTTGTATAGTTCTTAGTATGTGCTTGCTGCATAAAGGCGGGATCTATGACCTTGTGTAAGTTAATTAACCTCTCTAAGCCTATTTCTTCACCTGCAAACCAGGAAGATAACAATGGTAAGTACCTTATATATTTACTGTATGCCTTACATGAAATAATGCAAATAAAATGCTTAACAGACACTATCACACAATAAGCACTCAATCAGTAAGAGTGATTTAGTATTTTTATCATATAGAATTTGTTTCTTTCTCACATCTATTACTTATTTCTTTAGGAAGTTTTTGGATGTGGGGAGGAGGGATATGAGAAATACCATACAAACAATTTCTCTGATGGAAAGTCACAAGTTGAGATATATTAAGGAAGCAACCTTAATATTGGAATAGCCTTTTACCAAGATAAAACCAGTCAATTTTGGTTGATACACAATTTGATGGACTTTATGAAAGAGTTATTACATAAGTCTAATTATCTAAACTTCCATGTTGTGTGGTCAGATATGTACTAGTAATTGGCATGACACGCTAGGGTCTCTACTCTCTTAAAAGTAAATAGAGAAATTATTACAACCAGAAGTACCTTTTCTTGTCCTTGCCCCTGCAAAATAAGGTGCCCAGCCCATTATATGGCTCCCTTCCTCCCCCAGGCCTAGAGCTTTTCTCAGTGGTAATGGTGTTAAATCTTTATTATCTTGTGTCTTAGAAATGGCTGTTAAACTTCAAAACAAAGTGTAAATACTTCAGGGAGATCATTTTCAGCTGATACCTATCTAGCCATTTATTTCACAAGAGACTAGCCATATCAAATTCTTGAGAAGACAAATATTGTAACGTATTTTTACATGGAACCTTTCCTCTGTGACTATCAAAGAAATCCATAGCATTTCCCAGGGGCAAAGATTATTTCCTTCTTTCACATCCGGCTCAGGAGCTAAATGACTTACCTGAGGTCATACAAATCATATTGTAAGACCAGAAATAAGAACCCGCTTTGGATTCCCACCCCATGGCTCTCTCCATCAAGTATCTTAATTGGTTCTTCACATAATGAAATGGATGGAAGTGGGGGCATGCTGAGTTATTACTGAACAATCTTTCAAACCCCAGTTTGAAAAGATACAGGATACATGTGGATGTAGAAAGATAGAAGCTGCCTTACAGAATTAAAGCCAAATATTAGAAATTTTGACATTTTAAAATTGTAATCTAAATATTTGTTAAGCAAAAGTTCCACCATTAGAGTGAGTATATACCTTCTTAAGATTATAACTTTGAAAGATAGCCCTCATATGGTTTGTTTATATATATCCATATATATAAGGTTTATATATAAGGTTTATATATATGGATATATATATACAAAGAATTGAAGAATATATATAAATATAGTAAATTGCACTTGTACTGTAGGATTCCATATCCCCTGCTCTTGTCCCCAATCACATTTTCTTTCTAAATTAATTACTAAAGCCCCCTAATTTCACAGCATGTGAGTGAAATATTTAATGACCTCTTTTTCAAAGTCAAAAGATCACTCAGAACAGGGGGAGAGTTTTGCCACCCTATAGTTGCTCTTCTATTCGAAACAAATGATAAGGGTTAACGGTAAATCTGTGAGTCACAGATTAATGCTCCCAAACATATCAACCCATACCTTTAGAATCTAAAATTAAACCAAGCACCAAACTCTGAAATACTCTTGACGTCAATGGAAGGCACAGTAGTCAACTGAAATCACTTTATAGCCCTCCTGTAACTGCCTCACAGATAAACCTGCACTGTGGTCTTTCATGTCAGGACCATAAAAATACCCCTCTAGACTTCAGAGGCAGTCACCTGTTAACGACACAATACAATAAGTAGACTATGACTTATATGACCAGCCATGGGCAATATATATAAAACCTCATGCTCTGAATATAAAATAAATTATGTAGAGACACCTAGAGAAAAATTTTATTTCTCTTGTTAAATTTGCATTAGTTGTTTTTAAGGAATTTCAGTTTGAAACTAAACTACTGAAAAATATCCTCTAAACTAAGAGTCCATACAATTTGGTAAAAATTCAATAAAATCATTCCAATTGTTTGAATATCTAGCTAACTATAGCCGCCTTCTGTTTATCTTGGTTTCTAAAAACATAGTCTGAAGTCACTTGTCACAAGCTAATGTCACTAGCCATCTTTCCATCTGGAATTTAACAGCAACCACAGTACCTCTTGATTGGGAGGCTTTTTCCTCTCTCTAGTTACACTTAAAATAACTACACTTGCAGGCAAAAGTGATTAACTCAGTGGAAAGGGAAAAGGGCCCCAACTTTTGTACATTCCTGGCCTATTAAAATCTTAAACCTAGGGGCGCCTGGGTGGCTCAGTCGTTAAGCGTCTGCCTTCGGCTCAGGTCATGATCTCAGGGTCCTGGGATCAAGCCCCGCATCGGGCTCCCTGCTCCACCGGAAGCCTGCTTCTCCCTCTCCCACTCCCCCTGCTTGTGTTCCCTCTCTCAGTGCCTCTCTCTGTCAAATAAATAAATAAAATCTTTAAAAAAAAAAATCTTAAACCTAGAATCAGTCTAGAAATCCCATGTGGACAGATCCTTTGGCACACCTGATAGAGCTCATCGATCTGAGATCTCATGAGATCTTCCCCCACTGAAGTCGTGTCCAAAGACCGAATAGAGATACGCACTTTATTTGTGTGTGAGCAGAATTATGGCTGTATAACTCACCAACTTTGGAGCAGAACCATAATTCATGGTGTTTTAGTCAGAACAAACAAGAATAAAGAAATATTATTTCACCATGGAGCACTGAGTAGAAAAGAAATAGAAATATTAACCAACCTGACATCTCTGTACTATAATATATCCAGTTTATGTTCTGTGTGAAAGATTATAATGCTTTTAAGGTATCAAAATAGGGGCACCTGGATGGCTCAGTCGGTTAAGCAGCTGCCTTTGGCTCAGGTCATGATCCTGGGGTCCTGGGATCAAGACCCACGTCCGGCTCCCTGCTCAGCAGAGAGCCTGCTTCTCCTCTCCCTCTGCCTGCCACTCTGCCTACTTGTGCTCTCTATCTCTCTGTCAAATAAATAAATAAAATCTTTTTTTTTTTAAAAAAAAAGGTATCAAAATAGATTGTGCAGACAGGTGGTGCCTTGGAGGTTCTACCTGGTGGCTGGTATTATTGGGGGGAGGGGAGACTATACACACAACAAAGTGGATTTATAAGGTCTAGAAATTGCCTAATCCAATATAATGGGAGCAGTTAGTAGAATGATGTAGGCTGAGTGAATTTAGGTGTATGAATAGCAGTCCAGTTAACACAAGGAAATTATTCTCAGTGAAAGGTAGACAAAATGTTAGATCGTTTCTACCTTCTATTGTATTACATAGGTATGGACTTCAAATTTCAGAGCAGTTGACTTGTATTGCCCAAGTCAAAATAAACTCTGTCTGGGCAAATTCTCTTGTAAAGATTGGTTCTGAGCTCACAGGTGTGTGTGTGTGTGTGTGTGTGTGTGTACGTGTACACACTTAAAAATAACTTGGATCCCTTGCCTACTAGACCTATCTAGTAAGAAGTTGCTATGACTTATGTCAAAGAGGTTACTGCCTGTGTTCTCCTCTAGGATTTTGATGGTTTCCTGTCTCACATTTAGGTCTTTCATCCATTTTTAATTTGTGTATAATCTAAGAAAGTGTTCCAGTTTCTTGCTTTTGCATGTTGCTATCCAGTTTTCCCAGCACCATTTGTTGAACAGACTTTTTTCCTTTGGATATTCTTTCCCACTCTGTTGAAGATTAGTTGGCCATATGGCTGTGGGTTCATTTCTGGGTTTTCTATTCTGTTCTATTGATCTGTGTGTCTGTCTTGATGACTACAGCTTTGTAATATAGCTTGAAGTCTGGAATTGTGATGCCTCCAGCTTTGCTTTTCAAGATTGCTTTGGCTATTTGGGTCTTTTCTAGTTCCATACAATTTTAGGATTGTTTGTTCTAGCTCTGTGAAAAATGCTGGTGGCATTTTGATAGGGATTGCATTAAATGTGTACATTGCTTTGGGTCATATAGACATTTTAACAATATTTGTTCTTTCAATCTATGAGCATGGAATATTTTTCCATTTCTTTGTGACATCTTCAATTTCTTTCACAAGTGTTCTACAGTTTTCAGAGTACAGATCTTTTACTTCTTTGGTTAGGTTTATTCCTAGGTATCTTATGGTTTTTGGTGCAATTGTAAATGGAATAAATTTCTTGATTTCTTTTTCTGCTGCTTCATTATTGGTGTATAGATATGCAACAGATTTCTGTGCACTGATTTTGTATCCTGCAACTTTACTGAATTCATGAATCAGTTCTAGCAATTTTGGGTGGAGTCTCTGGGGTTTTCTACATATATATCATGTTATCTGCGAAAAGCAAAAAGATCTATTGGGACTTCATCAAGATAAAAAGCTTCTGCACACTGAAGGAAACAATCAACAAAACTAAAAGGCAACCTACAGAATGGGAGAAGATATCTGCCAATGACATATCTGATAAAGGGTTAGTATCCCAAATCTATAAAGAACTTATCAAACTCAACACCCAAAACACAAATAATCCAGTTAAAAAGTAGGCAGAAGATATGGATAGACTTTTTTCCAAAGAAGACATACAGATGGCTAACAGACACATGAAAAGATCCTCAACATCACTCATCATCAGGGGAATACAAATCAAAACTACAATGAGCTATCACCTCACACCTGTTAGAATGGCTAAGATTAACAACACAGGAAACAACAGATGTTAGTGTGGATGCTGAGTAAGGGGAACCTTCTCACACTGTTGGTGGGAATGCAAACTGGTGCAGCCATTCTGGAAAACAGCACAGAGATTCCTCAAAAAGTTAAAAATAGGTGTGTCTGGGTGGCTCAGTCAGTTAAGCATCTGCCTTCAGCCCTGGTCATGATCCCAGGGTCTTGGGATCGAGTTCCACATCAGAGTCCCTGCTCAGTGGGGAGCCTGCTTCTCCCTCTGCCCCTCCCCCTGCTCATTTTTTCTCTAATATTTTTTTTAAAAAGTTAAAAACAGAACTACCCTATGACCCAGTAATTGCACTACTAGGTATTTACCCAAAAGATACAAAAATACTGATTCAAAGGGACACATGAACCCCAATATTTTTAGCAGCATTATTTACTATAGCCAAATTATGAAAAGAGCCCAAATGTCCATCAACTGATGGATGGATACAGAAGTTGTGAGATATATATATATATATTATTCATATAATGGAATATTGCTCAGCCATCCAAAAGAATGAAATCTTGCCATTTGCAACAATGTGAATGGAGCTGAAGTGTATTATGCTAAGCAAACTAAGTCAGTCAGAGAAAGACAAATACCATATGATTTCACTCATATGTGGAATTTAAGAAACAAAGCAGATGAACATAGGAGGGGGGGAAACAGAGGGAAGCAAATCATAAGAGACTCTTAACTATAAAGAACAAACTGAGAGTCACTGGAGGGGAGGTGGGTGGGAGATGGGATAAATGGGTGATGGGGATTAAGGAGGGCACTTGTGCTGAGCACTGGATCTTATATGTATGTGATGAATCATGATATTACACTATTTGTTAAGTAATTAGAATTTAAATAAAAACTCAAAACAAAAGACTTTCATAAAGCTGAAAAAAATCAATTTTTCATAAAAGAAGAAACACTATCTCAGAAAAAAGAGTAAGAGTTTAAATTGAATAACCATGAAAAATCACTACAAAAAAATAAAAAGAAATGAAACAGATGAACATGGGGTTGGGGGTTGGAAGGAGAAAAGCAAACCATAAAAGAGACTCTTAACTATAAAGAACTGAGGGTTGCTTGAGGGGAGGTTGGTGGGGGTTGGACTAAATGGGTGATGGATATTAAGGAGGGCATTTGTTGTGATGAGCACTGGGTGTTATATGTAAGTGATGAATTACTAAATTCTACTCCTGAAACTAATATTACACTATATGTTAACTAACTGAAATTCAAATAAAAACTTGAAACAAAAAATAACTTGTAAAATTACACTGTTGATAGCAGGGACGACATCATGCCTTTTCTGCTCTGTTTTTATTCTTCAGCTATTTTTCTCTAAGATACTTTGACTTTCTTCTATCAATTGGTAGTATCTGTTAAATGTTTTGTGGCTATTTTTGTCAATCCATATTTTGTCCTTTGACACTTGTGGGCAGTTTTTTAATTAAAATTCTCTCAGTATCATTTACTCAACCCAAAATTTAAAAGCACAATTTTAATGTAGTCAAATCTGTACATTTTTATTTCCGTCTTCCCTTGCACATGGTTAAACTTTTGCCTAAATTATTTTTGAATATTTTTACTATGTGTCTTCAATTATATAGCTTTAAACTGGAATTTATTTTTGTTGCATGAAGTGTAAAAAAAAAAAAAAAACCTAAGAACATGAAAAGATGTTCACCATCCTAATGTCACCAAAAGGAAAACTATAGCAATGTGACACACCATTTTGTTCAAATTTGGCAAAAATCACCCTGCTAGTTAGCATATATGCAAGTATGGCTGATAGGCCTGTGATCTGCTATAGCCTTTGGAAATACAATCTGACAATATGTTTCATTTTGGGAATCTGACACTTTATATTTGAGAAAGCACTGATATATAAAATTCTTTAAGGAAAGTTTCAAGCAACACTGATTTTTGTTTTGTTTTTGTTTTGTTTTTTGGGGACCAGGCACTGAGGTTCTTTTTTTTATTATTATTATTATTAAAGTTTACTAATTTTTTATTTTAATTCCAGTGTAGTTAACATAGTGTTGTATTAGCTTTAGGTGTGCGATATAGTGACTCAACAATTCTATATTACTCAGTGCTCCTCAAGATAAGTGTACTAGTAATTGCCTTCACCTATTTCACCCATCCTCCCACCCACCTCCCCACTGGAAACCCTGTTTGTTCTCTGTAGTTAAGAGTCTGTTTTTTTGGTTTGTCTCTTTATTTTCCTTTGTTCATTTGTTTTGTTTCTTAAATTCCACATATGAATGAAATCATATGGTATTTGTCTTTCTCTGGCTTATTTTGCTTAGCATTATATCTTTAGATCCATTTGTGGTATTGCAAATGGCAAGATTTCATTCTTTTTTATGGCTGAATAATGTTCCATTATTTTCTTTATCCATTCATCTATCACATCTTCTCTATCCATTCATCTATTGGTGGACACTAAGGCTGCTTCCATAATTCAGCTATTGTAAATAATACTGCAATAAACATAGGGGTGTGTATATCCCTTCCAATTAGTGTTTTCATATTCTTTGGGTAAATATCCAGTAATCAAGGAGCACTGTTTCATAACAATAAAAATCATCTGTGTGTTTGTCATCTGAGAGGACTTGTGTGCCCTCAGTTATTCCAGAGACAGAAATGAGGGAACAGGGAGAAAGAGACTATTGAAAAGCCATAATAAGAGTAGAATTTGATCACCTCTGAGAGCAATAAGCCCTTGATTCTGCCACCTGAATAACTTACAAAATTGTCCACTGAGGTTGGAGATGGGAGCATGACCATCAGAGAAGCTCCAGAAAGAAAAAAAAATAGCAAAGAAACTCAAGGCACATGCTTGAAGCAACATGCTATCAGCTTAAGCTGATTCTGCATTTGCATGGAATCATCCACTTCAAGTGAGGGTGACATCAGAGGTGGCCTGAGGGGACATGTTATGGGACTCCTGATATAATACCCAACAGTAGGTAAATGCTTGAATAAATTATGGTATATCAGTTATATGAAAGATGATGCAGCCTTTAAAGATGAGTGAGATACATATATATTGACCTAGAAAGAGGTCAATAATATATTAGTAAGTAAACTGTGGAACAACTTGTATTTTCATTATCTTACCTTTCAAATTAAAAACATTATGTGTGCATGTGTGTGTGTGTGTGTGCAAATTTATTATATATCCTTATATGAATATAAAGTCCAGAATACACACCAAACTGTTATTTGCTAACTCAGAGACTGGGAGTGGAAGGGAGGAAATTTTTAAACGTATCTTTAAACAAGTCCTCATTGTCCAAACTGTTGCCCCAAAATGCATTACTTATGTTTTTATTTTTTAAAAAAAGTAATTAATGAAGGGACATTAAAAGTCAACTAATACATTCCTGGTTTTAGCTTTATTCCCACTTTATTCCTTCCAGCTTCTTCTGAAATGAAGTCCTTTGTATTGATGGACAGTCATAATTTTTAACTGCTAGTAAAAATCATTCTACTTTTAAGCCATTCTACTTCCTTTGATTTGTCTTATTTCTACTCTCTAGATTGGCACTGTTCAATATAGCAGCCACCAGGGCGCCTGGGTGGCTCAGTCGTTAAGCGTCTGCCTTCGGCTCAGGTCATGATCTCAGGGTCCTGGGATAGAGTCCCACATCGGGCTCCCTGCTAGGCGGGAAGCCTGCTTCTCCCTCTCCCACTCTCCCTGCTTGTGTTCCTTCTCTCGCTCTCTGTTAAAAAATAAACAAAAAATCTTTAATATATATATATATATATATATATAGCAGCCACCAGACACATGTACCATTAAGTATCTGAAATGCACTACTCCAAATAGAGATGGGTTTTAAGTGTAAAAAAACAAGCTAGGTTTCAAAGACTTAGTACCAAAAAAAATGTAGATATCTCAATAAATTTTATTGGTTATATGTTGAAATAATACTTTGGATCTATTGAGTTAAATAAAATACATTAAAATTAATTCCCTTTTACTTTTTGAATGTGAATACTAGAAAGTTTAATATTACATATGTGGTTTGCGTTATATTCCATTGGACAGTGCTGCCCTAGAAGAACATTATTTTTTCTTCAAGTCAACTGATTCAGTCTTTGTTTCAGAGTTACACCTGCAGATTCTGCAATCATCTCTCAGCTATTATCTTGGTTTCCATACTCCAGCAAGTAATGGACATGAGAAGAGTTCAGTAAAGACATGCTGTTGTTGAGTTGAATAGGGCTTTGGAACTTAGGAGGAGGTGCTTTCCAGAAAACAGTTGTCATCAGAAGGAAATGCTACAAAGGATTTGTTGATTAAGAAGTCATTAGTAACCCTCAGTTTGTTGCTGGAGTGGTGGGGGGTGGGAGGCATGGGGTGGCTGGGTGATAGACATTGGGGAGGGTATGTGCTATGGTGAGCGCTGTGAATTGTGTAAGACTGATGAATCACAGACCTGTACCTCTGAAACAAATAATACATTATATGTTTAAAAAAAAAAGAAGAAGATAGTAGGAAGGGAAAAATGAAGGGGGGAAATTGGAGGGGGAGATGAAACATGAGAGACTATGAATTCCGAGAAACAAACTGAGGGTTCTAGAGGGGAGGTGCTGGGGGAATGGGTTAGCCTGGTGATGGGTATTAAAGAAGGCACATATTGAATGGAGCACTGGGTGTTATATGCAAACAATGAATCATGGAACACTACATCAAAAACTAGTGATGTAAATAATAAAAAAAAAAGAAAAGGAAAGAAAGAAGAGGGAGAGACAGAGAGACAGAGACAGAGAGTGATGGTGGATGCATCATTATGCATTTGCTCAAACCCGTGGAGTGGATACCACCAGGAGTGAGCCCTAAGGTGACCTGTGGACTCCATCCCCTCTGCTGGGGGACACTGAGGGCGGGGAGCAGGTGCATGGGTGTGGGCAGGGGTGTGTGGGGAATCTTGGTATCTTCCTGAATCTCAGGGTTTTTTTAATGTAAAACTGCTCTAAAAATAAAAGCAAAAGCAAGCAAATAAAAAAGTACCAGTAAAAAAAAAAAAACTAATGATGTAATGTATGGTGATTAACATAACATAATAAAATTTTTTAAAAAGAAGTCATTAGTGTTCTTGAAAGCAACATATTCTTCAAGATGTGTAGAAGTCAGACTATACTAGGTTAAGAAGGGAGTGGGTGGTAATTAGGTAGAGGTTGTAAACATAAATTCCTTTGTTAGCAGAGATGCAAAGATAGCTTTGGTAATCCAGAGAAAATTTAAAATAAAAATATTTAAGCATACTTTTTGTAAAGAGAGATATAATTCCTGAGCCTCACTCCATCATTACAATCATTTTATGTCCCCCCTTTTTCCCTTTTAATGGGCTTTTAATCAAACAATTAACACCAACAATTAACAGCTTGCCTAAAGTTGAAAAATACCAAATAATTTCATCCTTTTTCCATTTGAGACCATTTTTCAAAGCAATACAGGTGATGCAGCGCCCAACCTAGGGTACACCATGCACATAGGCAAACCTGATTCAAGCTGGTGGATGTCAGTAATGGGTAGAGGTCAAGGAAGAAATAAGATTCAAGAATAGGGAATAATAGGAATAGGAATAATAGTGTCATGATGTCTATTGTCCACACTAATTGATAATTCAAAAAACTCCAAGTCTGATAAGAGAAAAGTTTTATAGCATTGGTCTTGGCAATGATTTCTTGGAGAAAGCACCAAAAGCACAGGAAACAAAAGCAAAAATAGTTAAGTGGGACCACCTCAAACCAAAAGGTTTCTGCACAGCAAAGGAAACAATCAAGAGGTGTAAGGGCAACCTAATAAATGGGAGAAAATATCTGCAATCCACATATCTGATAAAGGATTAATATCCAAAATATATAAGGAACTCCTACATCTCAATAGAAAAAAAAAATTCAATGAGCAAAGTTCTTCAAAAGAAGACATTCAGGTGGTCAACAAGTACATGAAAAGATGCTCAACATCACTGATTTTCTGGAAAATGCAAATCAAAAACTACAATTAGAAAAAAAGAAAAAAAACACAATTAGATATCACCTCACACCTGTTAGATGGCTATTATCAAAAAGACAAAGCATAAACAAGTATTACAAGGACGTGGAAAAATTGGAACTCTGTTCACTATTACTGGGAACATAAAGTGGCACAGCCATTATGGAAAATGGTATGGAGGTTCCTCAAAAAAGTGAAAATAGAGCCATATAATCCAGCTCCCCCTTTTGGGTATATATCCAGAATTGAAAAAAGAATTGAGATCAGGATCTCAAAGAGAATTCTGTACTCCCATGTTCACTACAGCATTATTCACAATAATCAAGATATGGTAGAAACCTAAATTTCCATTGATAAATGAATGGATAAAGACAATTTGTTATATACATGCAATGGAATATTATTTGGCCATTAAAAAAGGAAATCCTGTCACATGAGACAGCATGGATGTACCTTGACGACATACTGCATGATTCCATTTACATGAGATATCTAAAGTAGTTAAACTCATAGCAACAGAAAGTAGAATGATACATGCCAGGCGATGGGGGCAGGAAAAAAGGGGGGGGGGTTGTTGTTCAACAGATATAAAGTTTCAGTCATACAAGATGAAAAGTTCTTGAGATCTGCTATTATAACACTCTGCTTATAGTTAATAATAATACTGTACTTATACTTAGAAATTTGTTGAGAGGGTAGATCTCATGTTATATGTTTTTTACCACAATAAAAAAAAAAGAATATATTGGCTTTTTCATTATTTAATCTGTGTTTTTTTTTCCCCCATGAAACTTATTGTTCAATGCCATTGGCATACAAATATTCAAACTGACGATGTTGCTCAAATACTTGGAATAGAATTGAATAAAAACTTGGATTAAAAGGTCAATAGCGAAATTATGGAAAGAACCCAAATGCCAATCAACTGATGAATGGGTAAAGAAGATGTGGCATATATATACAATGGAATATTATTCAGCCATAAAAAGAATGAAATCTTGCCATTTGCAGCAATGTGAATGGAGCTAAAGTGTATTATGCTAAGTGAAATAAGTCAGTCCAAGAAAGACAAATACCATGTGATTTCACTCATATGTGGAATTGAAGAAACAAAACAAATTCTTACAGACTCTTAACTATAGAGAACAAATTGAGGGTTGCTGGAGAGGAAGTGGGTGCGGGGATCGATTAAATAAGTGATAGGGATTAAGAAGGGCACTTGTGATGAGCACAAGGTGTTATATGGAAGTGTTGAATCACTGAATTGTATACCTGAAACTAATATTATACTTTATATTAACTGGAATTTAAATAAGAACTTTTTAAAAAATCAACTTTAAAATATGCATAATAAATTCACTGACTTAAAGTTTAAAAATAAAGTCCTTTTACTAAATGGAGGACATGAATTAAATGTGAAATCCTTTGCTATTTCCTGTTAATATGAAAGTTTTGTCATACCAACAATAAGGTAGAGTTTTGTTTGCTTTAGGTTTGTTTGTTCCTAGTTTTCCTAGCAGTTAGTATAAGGGAACTAGGAGACATTTTTGTTCATTCTAGAGAATTCTGATCTTTCATATACAAATATTTCCTTCCTTATTATCCCCGAGGCAAAAGGGATGCCCAAAGGACCAAGATTAGACATAGGCATAAAGAGACCAGGCAGTTGCCAGCATGGAACCTACTCAAATATGTTTCTTACATTGGTCTGCTCCTGGTACTGGGCATTCTCTTATTTATGATTCATGCCTTTATGTTCAGCATTGCTCATTCCCAGTAATCTACTTTAGAATTCAGTTTCCCCTCACCCCCAGCAGATCTCTCAGTGTGAATAAGTTTAATAAGGCAAATTTATTCTGTAAGTTTTAGAATTAAACTGCAGGAGATTATTAATTAAAGTCTTAGGAACTCTCAAGGAGAGAGTTATTTCACACGTTTACCTTGTCTAGGATGGTTTGGACTGTGAACTCCCTGCCCCAAGAGGCATATGAGCTTGGTAGCTAGAGATAATTGCTAAGTGAAGCTCTGATAGTCCAGGAATAGGAAATGAATTTCACATTTTGAATATAAACATTTATACATAAAAAGGTCTAAAAGTTAGCTGGCATTTGGGTCAGTTTTAAAACATGCACATACATAAAATCTTGAAGAAATACATGGTAAATTGCAATTAAGTTACAGCAGAAAAACTAGATATTTTAGACACAATACATACCTTTCTTCAATTTTCTGCTCAGTTTAAATAAAATATAAGTACATTACCATCATTACTTAGATAATCCCCTTCCATTAATTTGGCATTTTTTAAGGAGATAGAAATAACACCTCATTTATTTTAGAAATGATAATTTTATAAAGCTATCATGCTTTTATTTTTTTAATTACATTATGTTAGTCACAGTACATCATTAGTTTTTGATGTAGTGTTCAATGATTCATTATTTGCGTACAACACCCAGTGCTCATTATAACATGTGCCCTCCTTATCATGCCTTTAAATGAAGCCAATTCACCAGACTCCACAAGAATGTAATGAATAATTATTACAGAATTTTTTGTAGACAGTCTATTTTATATAGACGGTGTATAATTGGGACTAAAGAAGGGTCATATTATACATGGCAATCTATCATTTTGTTTGGCCTCTTTCCCTCCTTTCTTTACTTTTGACCCCAACTTCCTGGAATTTCCCCCTGGAGCCACCAGTTCTTTCCTTTCAGTTACACAGAGTGATTGGTTTCTTCAAAGCTTTGTCACCACCCAATGCCCAGGCCCAGGAGCCTTAACTCACACTCCATGTGGGCTTATTAAGCCATTCTCCCAGCAAAAGCAACTCTTCCTGTGAGAGGGATGCTTATACTAACTGCTAACAAAACTAGAAACAAACAAACCTAAACCAAAACAAAACTCTACCTTATTATAGTTTGTTCTTATATCACTTTTATACTTTGAGTAATATAAGAACAAACTAACCAATAAAGTTCAGCTTTCTTGGGTTTCATTGTTAAGAACAGTTTCTTGTGTATATTACTGATAACAAATTAGTTTGGTTCCATGATCAGCCCAACAAATAGGCAAAGCACACTACCATAGAACATCAGAGCTCCTCCTTTATAGTATATTAGTCAGCCATCAAAAAGAATGAAATCTTTCTATTTACAACAATGTGAATGGAACTGGAGGGTATTATGCTAAGTGAAATCAGTCAGAGAAAGACAAATATTCTGTTATTTCACTCATGTGAAATTTAAGAAACAAAACACATTAACATAGGGGAAGGGAGGGAAAAATAAAATAAGATGAAATCAGAGAGGGAAACAAACCATAAGAGACTCTTAACTATAGGAAACAAACTGAGGGTTGCTGGAGGGGAGGTGGGTGAGGTGATGGGATAACTGGGTGATGGGCATTAAGGAGGGCACATGATGTGATGAGCACTGGGTGTTATATACAACTGATAAATCATGAAACTTTACCTCTGAAACTAATACACTATATGTTAATTAATTGATTTTAAATAAAAAAAGTTAATACTTATTATTCTCAAACTATTCCAAAAAATCCAAGAAGGAAAGCTTCCAAATTCATTCTATAAGGCCTGCATTAACCTGATACCAAAACCAAACAAAAACACTATAAAAATACAGAACTACAGGCCAACATTTCTGATGAACATAGCTACAAAAATCCTTAACAAAATATTAGCAAACCAAACCCAACAATGCATTAAAGATATCATTTACCACAATCAAATGGGATTTATTCCAGAGATGCAAGTGTGGTTCAATATTTACAAATCAGTCAGCATGATACGTCACAACAATAAGAGGAAGGATAAAAACCATATCATCATTTCAATAGATGCAGAAAAATCATTTCACAAAGTACAATATCCATTCATGATAAAAAGCCCTCAAGAAAGTAGGTTTAGAGAGAACACACCTTAACATAACAAAGGCCCTGTATGAAAAAACACAGATAACATCATATTCAATGATGAAAAACAGAGCTTTCCCCTTTAGATCAGGAAAAAGACAAGGGTGTCCATTCTCACCACTATTATTCATTATAGTGCTGGAAGTCCTAGTCACAGCAATTAGACAAGGAAAGGGGATAAAAAGCATCCAAATTGGTAAGGAAGAAGTCAAACTTTCACTATTTTCAGGTACCATGATCCTATATGTAGAAAACCTTAAAGACTCCACCAAAAACTACTAGAAATGACAAATGAATTCAGTAGGGCCACAGGATACAAAATCAATTACAGAAATCCATTACATTTCTATATACTGATAATGAAGTAGCAGAAAGAGAAATTAAGAAAGCAATGCCATTTACAATTATACCAAAAATAATAAAATACCGAGGAATAAACTTAACCAAGTAGGTGAAAGACATGTACTCTGAAAACTATAAGATGCTGATGAAAGAAACTGAAGATGACACAAAGAAATTGCGATATATTCCATGCTCATGGACTGGGAGAACAAATATTGTTAAAATTTCCATACTACCCAAAGCAACCTACAAATTTAATGTAATCCCTATCCAAATATCAACAGCATTTTTTACAGAGCTAGAACAAATAATCCTAAAATTTGTATGGAACCATACAAGACCCCAAATAGCCAAAGCAATTTTGAAAAAGAATATCAAAGCTGGTATCACAATCTCAGATTTCAAGATATATTACAAAGCTGCAGTAATCAAAACATTATGGTACTGGCACAAAAATAGGCACAGATCAATAGAATAGCATAGAAAGTCCAGAAATAAACCTACACTTATGTGGTCAATTAATCTACAACAAAGGAGGCAAGAATACACAGTCTCTTCAACAAATGGTGCTGAGAAAAGTAGACAGCTACACACAAAAGAATGAAACTAGACCATTACCTTAAACTATACACAAAAATAAACTCAAAATGGATTAAAGTCCTAAATGTGAGACCTGAAACCACAAAACTGCTAGAAGAAAACACAGGTAGTAATTTCTTTGACATTAACCATAAAAACATTTTTCTAGATATGTCTTCTCAGGCAAGGGAAACAAAAGCAAAAATAAACTATTGGGACTACACCAAAATAAAAAGGGTTTGCATAGCAAAGGAAACCACCCAAAATTAAAAAGTAACCTACTGAATGGGAGAAGATATTTGCAAATCTTATATCTGATAAGGGGTAACATCCAAAATATATAAAGAACATATATAACCCCCCCAAAAAAATCATCCAATCAAAAATGGGCAGAAGGCCTGAATACACATTTTTCCAAAGACATACAGATGGCCAAGAGACCCATGAAAAGATGTTCAACATAACTCATCATCAGAGAAATGCAAATCAAAACCACAATGAGATATCACCTCACATCTGTCAGAAAGTCTAAAATCAAAAAGATAAGAAATAACAAGTGTTAGAGAAGATGTGGAAAAAAGGAATCTTTGTGACTGTGGGTGGGAATGTAAATTCATACAGCCACTGTGGAAAACATGGAGTTTTCTCAAAAATGAAAAATAGAAATATCATATTACCCAGTAATTTCACTCCTGGGCATTTACCCAAAGGGGAAAAAAACACTAATTTGAAAAGATGTATGCACCCCAATTTTTGCAGCATTATTTACTATAAACAAGATATGGAAACAACCCAAGTGTCCATCAATAAATGAATGGATAAAGAAGATGTGTGTGTGTGTGTGTGTAATGGAATACTACCCAGCCATAAAAAAGAATGGAATTTTGCCATTCATTAACAACATGGATGGACCTAAAGGGTATTAATGAGGATATTCAGTGAAATAAGTCAGAGAGAGAAAAATACCATATGATTTCACTCATATTTGGAATTTAAGAAACAAATGAGCAAAGAAAGAAAAAAAAGAGAGACAAACAAAAACAGACTCTAAATACTGAAAACAAACTGGTGGTTGCCAGAGGGGAAGGGGGGAGGGTGTGAACCAGGTAAAGGGAAGTAAGAATGTACTTATCTTGATGAACACTGAGAAATTTATAAAATTGTTGAATCATTATATTATACACCTGAAACTAATGTAACACAGTATGTTAATTATACTTCAATTAAAAAAAAAAAAAAGGAACACAATCCAGTTCTAAATACCTTCTGACCAAAACAATGATATATTTCTTTGGTGGCAATAAAGCCTGCTGCCACGTATCAAATTTTGTCCATCATCTTATTTTCCTTTAACTTTTATTGAGCATTGATGCAGAATCTACCACAACTTACTAAGCCATAATGGTGCTTAATAATTTGAGTGAGACACAAAATAAGTCATTCTTACATCTGTAGAAAAGTTCCTTGAAGTTTCCTAAGATATCTGCAATCATTCACGTACACATTCTCTTCTTGAGAAATCCAACATTACTCTGGTTTCTGTTTCATTGTACATGTGATTAACTTTTGACCTTTCTTTCTCATATTCTCTGGAAGATTTTAAGACCTTCTCTTTATTCCCAGACTTCTGAAATTTCACAATGACTTGATTTGGTATGTAGTTTGTTCTCATTGTTATTTCAGGCACTTGGCAAAACTTTTTAATCTATTTTCCTATATTATTTCTTCTATACTTTTCTTCATTCCGTGTGTCTGTTTTTTTCTTTTTGAGATCTTGAACCACTTGGATTGTCTAATTTCTTTGGCTGTCCCATGTTTTCCATCTTCTTGTTGTGGTTTATTCATTTGGGTTTTGTTGTTGTTATTCTATCTTCTGGGAAATTTACTATATTAGCTTGCTAGGGCTGCCATAACAAAATGCCATGGAATGCATGGTTCAAACAATAGAAACTTATTTCTGGAAGCTGGAAGTTGCTGGTGGGGTTGGTTTCCTCTGAGACCTCTCTCCTTGGCTTGCGTATGGCCACCCTGTAGATGCCACTTCACAGAGCTGTCACTCTATACACACACACCCCTGGTGTCTCTCTACGTGTTCTAATCTCATCTCATATGGACACCAGTCACATTGAATTAAAGCACATCCTAAGAGCCTCATTTAACTTTATTACCTCTTTGAAGCCATATCTCCAAATACAGTCATATCCTGAGGGACTATGGGTTAGGGCTTCAACTTTTAAATTTGGCAGGAGGACACAATTCAGTTTGTGACTTTACTCAAGTTTTCTATCAGTTAAACCCTTTGGCTTAATTTTTTTCTTTTTGTTGTCATAATTTTTATAGAGCTCTTTATTATTTTCTTGAAATCACTTTTATTGTACCCTGTTCTTGTTCATAGATTTATTATCTTCTCTAAGAATCTGTTTGATCTTTTCTTTTTTCTTTATTTCTTACGTTGTCCTTGCTTCCTCTGTCTTCATTTCATGTTAGTTTTTCCTCAAATATCTGAGGATCTCACATTTAAGAGGGACTTATTTAAGACACTGAAAAGCTGATTAGAAACTCTGAAAATATTAAAGACTTGACAGTAGACTTTGCTGTAGGATGATCATGCGGTAAGCCAGTTTATTTTGTTGGGTAAAGGGAAAGGTGCACATTAGGAAATGAGTGATGAACAGTGAGCTGTGACCATGAAACACAAGGATGAGATCATAATAGATTTCCTCATGATAGTCCCCTATATGAGGGAGACCCCAGGTCTCAATAAATTCAATGAACATGAAGAAAGGTTCAATGGCAGTTACATGGGATTTCTTTTTCACATGATCCAAAGAGATGTGAAGCTCCAAGCTAGCATAAAACTCATAGTCCAGCCAGAAGATAGGAGGTAGGGAGGTCTGACTAGGCAAGAACATAAGAGTGAGCTTCCTGATTACTCAATCATAGGGTGGACAGCATAATACTGCAAGCTTCCTCTTGGTACCCCAAACAAGCCATCACTCCATTTTGGTACTATTCTCTTCTACTTCTGTGCAATGGGGGTGAGATGGAGAGAAGAGCTTGTTCTCTTAAGCATTGCACTTAAGTGTTTTTATAATCAGAGGAAAAAAATAATTCAATTTTAAGAGACTTTTTCAAATCTAAAAACCTTTCCCTTGAACTTTTAATAATATTTTGTATGTTAAAAACTTTCTCTAAAAATTTGACTATTAAATTAATGTACTTTGTAAACTTTGATTCATTCTCCAATCCCTTATCAGAATTTTAGCAGGAACTAGTCCCTCTATCCCTTGAGGGCCCTAAGTGGTAAGGACCTTGCCCAGATCAACAAGCCAGGAGCAGAGAAGAGCTCTGCTTCCTTTAAACCTCATTCTTTGCCTTTCATGCAGTGGGAGGGAAAAAAGGGGGGGGGGGGCCTTAGTATCATCTGACAGAGCAGAGCTGCCAAAATCCACCAAAGGAAAAAAGTAAGTAAAGAAATGGCTACCTTCAAGTTTTTTCTCATGAAGCCTATCTACTTTAGGGAGAAGAGGAAGGATATGCTGCTCATCCTATCCAAATTTCTTCCTTCTGTCCCCCTATCACTTCACCCTCAAGGCTCCTTAACCTGAAACTTCCTTAATCAGAGACCATCTCCCCCTCCCCTGCAAAAGCCTCTGTTCTAGGATTAAAGATAGAACAGAAAATGCCAATACCATGAGACTGAAAATCACATTTACTTTAAATCATACAAAAGTGTGTCTGAAGATCCCTTCTTGATTGAGGGGAAAGGGAAAGTTTATCTTGTTTGCATTTTATTGTATTGTTTTCAAAAGGCAGAGAAAAGACTAGGGAAAAAAAAATGCTGTACTTGTTTTCAAACTTCAGCCACTTCACCATTTTGCTGGGGCCCAGTCAGTAAGAGGGGCTCTGTGCTTGTGCAGGTACAGAGAAGTCTGACAAACAACCAGAGTTACTCAGAATCAGGAAACCAAAAAGACAAAGATGGCAAATATTTTTACAGACCACACTTGTGCATTGTTCTTTTTAACCCATGTGATTAAATAACTTTTACTGAGAGGTGGTAAGGATTTAGGTTTAAAAAAAAAAAGTTTTGAATTTTTTTTAAATAAATAGCTCACCTGCCCCCATATTCTGAAAAAATAATTACAGATTATGAGATTTCAAAGAACAATTTGAACTAGGACATGTGGTTTCTCTTGCTAAAGAGACTTTTGCAAAGAGCTTACTTCATTAAAAAGCAAGTTTAAGAGAATAAAGCCCCACTAGGATGAAGCCTTTTATCAGAGATAGAGCCTCTGAGAGCTTGCCTTGATTCCTGAAATCCCCATGAGACATCACTCACTTCAATTAAGAAATTGAAAGCTTGTTACTTTGCATGTATAAGCCTCTCCTCATTTGTAAAGACGGACCATTACCTTGTCTCCTAAGATTGGTATAAGGATTAAATGAGATAACAAGTGAAAAGCACAATGCCAGGCACTTAATAAACCATATCTATCTATCATCTACCCATCTATCATTATACTTATTAAACCACCTATTATTTTCAGACTTCTAGGAAAATGACAATCTGATACTGGATCTACAGAAAGAAAACTTAGCCACAGAGGTTTTGAAGCCCCATCCAGTGAAGACCCTATGAAGAGCTCCAAGCAGTGACCAGCATGAGGACAGTGATGAAGGGCCAACTACAGGGGTGCTGAAGACCCTCTCAGAAAATTGACCAAAACCATCCCTGTTCCTGTTCATTTACTTAAAAGTTCAGATTATTTCAGAAATGTGCCAAATCTACTGGGTGTTTACCCCAAAGATACAAATGTAGTGATCCGAAGGGGTACGTGCACCCCAATGTTTACAGCAGCAATGTCCACAATAGCCAAACTATGGAAAGATCCAAGATGTCCATCAACAGATGAATGGATAAAGAAGATGTGGTATATACATCTACAATGGAATATTATGCAACCATCAAAAAAAAAAAAAAAGAAATCTTACCATTTGCAACAACGTGGATGGAACTAGAAGGTATTATCCTAAGCGAAATAAGTCAATCAGAGAAAGACATGTATCATATGGTCTCACTGATATGAGAGATCTTAATCTCAGGAAACAAACTGAGGGTTGCTGGAGTGGTGGGGGGTGGGAGGGATGGGTTGCCTGGGTGATAGACATTGGGGAGGGTATGTGCTATGGTGAGTGCTGTGAATTGTGTAAGACTGATGAATCACAGACCTGTACCTCTGAAACAAATAATACATTATATGTTTAAAAAAAAAAAGAAGCTAGTAGAAACGGAAAAATGAAGGGGGGGAAATCGGAGGGGGAGATGAACCATGAGAGACTATGGACTCTGAGAAACAAACTGAGGGTTCTAGAGGGGAGGTACTGGGGGGATGGGTTAGCCTGGTGATGGGTATTAAAGAAGGCACATATTGAATGGAGCACTGGGTGTTATACTCAAACAATGAATCATGGAACACTACATCAAAAACTAATGATGTAATGTATGGTGATTAACATAACATAATAAAAGAAAAGAAAATGTGCCAAATACGCCTCTTAAATTAACATTTTAATAGGCTAGAGCCTAAACAATAGATTGGGGGAAAATCCAATCAACTTAGGGGGTTGGGGGGATGGGTTAGCCCAATCATGGGCATTAAGGAGGGCACGTACTGAATGGAGCACTGGGTGTTATATGCAAACAAGGAATCATGGAACTCTACATCAAAAACTAATGATGTAATGTATGGTGACTAACATAACATAATAAAAGAAAAAAAAAGGAAAACAAAACAAAACAAAAATCCAATCAACTTTGTGGTTCCCAACACCCCATAAGCTGTGCCTGATGAAGGGATGTGAAGAATGCTCATTCAAAGCAAATTTGAATGCTGAGAACAATGTCTGTCTTCAGTCACACGGGAATCCCAGGGGTCTTCCTTCCATCTCTAGCTGAGAATAGGCAATACCGCCCTGGGAGTCCAACTCACCAGCGGGTTCGTGAGGACTAGCATGCCCATGTCACCATCACACATGAGGTGAGCAGAGAAGTTATCACAACTGACTCACAAGCCTGATGCTTAGAGAACAGCAAAGAAGGGGGGTCTCCAATGTAGACACTGAGGAATTTAAAGGAGTCTGTGGTTTTAGGGCAGCCTAGGGGGCTGGGAGTACAGGGTTCTGAAAACTTCCACTAAGGATCTAGAATTTTAATTTTTACTGTGCAAGCAAATCAAATTTCTCAGAAATTTCCAGAAAACTCAGAATCATCCATCCATCACGACCATCAGGGCCTCTTTCTCCAGTCCAGCCACTAATTATATAGGTCTGCTCTTTTGTCAAGCCTCCTCCATCTGCCCCTTCCTTTCCATGATGACCATCCGAATTCAGCCCCTCCTATCACATTCTAACTTAACAGTGTCATTTCATAGTGCTCTTTTTTCTTCCTTCTAGTCTCCCTCTTCCTCCTCAGAGGAAAAAGTCCCCCCAAAATCCTCTTACCCATGTGTAAAACCATAGCAAGATTCTCAATTAGAGCATAAGTATTCACTCTAGAGTATCTACAAGACTGGTGAGGTAGCCCTAAAGGATGTGGGAGAAGGGAGGGGTGTGCATGAAAGACTGAAAATAAGTTTTATAAAATAACTCATCCTCAGAGAAGAGAAGCCTTCACATAAAAACTTGGCCTGATAATAAAGCTTCAGTGTTAGATGGAAGGACAGACTTTTCAGTATGATTTCAATTAGTCAAATTTTCCTCTGGCCCAATCCCCACGGACTCATAGTGGAGCCCCCAAGGTAAAGGGGGTTAAGCATACAAAGAAAAAGAATCACGCTTAATATGAAGACAGAAAAGAGATGCTCACCACATCAGGGAAGAAAATGAAGTGGTTTTCGAGCACTGAGGAAGGAATCATGGTAATGTGGGCCATGTGAGTGACATTGGCACTATGTACTGTGTAGCCTCGATGATGGGAGGTGGAAGCTGGCAGTGACAGGAGGGGTTTTCCCAGCATCTTCCCAAAGTCACCAGAAGGTTCTTGGCACCTTTTGTGTTTACTTCACCAGAATTAACAGTCCCAGGAGCAAATCATCAGTATAGCCAAAGCAGAGAAGAACATGGCAAACAGTGTGAGCTAAGAACACTGTGCTCATTAGCATGTGTGAGACAGTCCTGGAGACTCTACAAATTTGGGAGGATTTCTTTGAAGGGAGTGTATAAGGCCCCACATAAGGTAGTGGGAACATTTATGCTATGCTGTGGTCCTCTGTTTTACCTTCAGGCTGGGATGGCCTGGGGAAATGTGGTATTTAATCATAAAACAGTTCACCAGAGGAGAGAAATCAATATTTGTTAAATGCCTGCTACACGTTAGGTACCATGATAAGTACATTTGTATATATCTCATTTAGTCTTTACAACAACTCTACAAATCAGGTGTTTTTAATCTGCCTTTTAATTAAAGGTTAAGAAGCTGAGGTTCACAGGCTATTAATTTACCCATCCAGGATCCCACAGTTGGCCAATATCGCACCCAGTTCAGCCAAAGGCAGGGCCCTCACTTTTACAATTATATTTGGTTTTGTGTAAGAAAAACATTTTCCATGGTACCTGCTAGCAAATGGACAACATCCACATGATTGATTCGCTAGCATTCTACTTTATGTGTTGTGTCCTGAAAAGGCTCTCTTAGGATCACAATTCATCACTAAACATAAACAAGCCACATTTCGAAAACCATTATGTTACTTTAACAAAAATATTTTATGTGCAGGAAAGAAAACAGAATATGAGAGAACTGTTGGCAGGTCCCAGAGACAGCTGTGGATCTTCTTATCTATATACCATCAGCGCAATTCTAGGTTTGCATTATGGTGAGTGAGAACAAAATGAACTGGCCTTGTGCTATGCAAGCTTCGTGTCAGTGTTCTGCCACTGGGATTTGAGAGGCCACTGGAAATACGATCTGTTTAATTGCTTTCAGCATTCTTTGACCTTAGGGAAATAGATCCTATTTGATGCAAGTGCATATTTGCGTAACCCCAGGATCTACCGCTAAAGTCTCTGCTGCAGTGATGGGGTAGCACTCCTGAGGTGAACAAAACTGCGTTTCTTTGTGTAAAGTGTACTTAGAAAGAAAGCCAAGTATGTGTGTTAGTGGTAGAAGTAAATAGAGTGTGAAGCAGTTGAAGAAAAAGTTGGCCCCTGAGGTGTTTCACAGACATCTCAAACTCCTCTTAGTCAAAACTAATCTCACCATCTTGCCCCCCCACCCTTGTCCCTCTTCCAGGGTGTCCTATCTCAGTAAATGTCTCCAACATCAACCCAATTGTCCACGCCTGAAACCAATGATCAAAAGTGGCTTATGTCTCCCTTCCCATCCACATCTACTCAATCACTGAAACTTTTGTTCCTACCCTCTCATTATTTCTCAATCCCTCCCTTTTGACTTCAACCTCACTCATACTACCTGAATTAAAGTTACCATTATCTCTTGCCGGATTTGCAGAAAATTTTTCAACTGGTCTTTCTTCATCCTATGTTTGGCTCCATTAAGCCATTCTCCAAGGACATCAAAGGTAGTCTCATATTTTTATTTTAATTGTGGTAAAATACACAAAAAACTGTATCACTTTAACCATTTTTAAGTGTTCAGTGATATTAAATATGTTCACATTGTTCTCCTCCATTACTACCATCCATCCACAGAACTCTTTTCATCTTGCAAAACTGAAATTCTTTTCCTATTAAACAATAACCCCCATCCCCTCCTCCCCCTAGCACCAGGCAGCCATCCTTCCATTTTCTATCTCTAGGAGTCTGACTCTAGGTACTTCAAATAAGTGGAATCATATAGTACTTGTCTTGCTGTGACTGGCTTACTTCACATGATGCACTCAAGTTTTATTCATGTTGTAGTATGTTCAGAATTTGTTTTCTTTTTTAGGGCTAAATAATATTCCATTATATGTCTAGGTTTCATTTTATTTATCCATTTATCTGTAGATAGACATTTGGGTTGCTTCCACCTTTTGGCTACGTGAATAATATGAGTGTACAAATATTACTTCAAGTCTCGGCTTTCAAATCTTTTTGATAATGTCCCTGAGAGCAGAACTGCTGGGTCATCTGGAAGATCAATTTTAATTTTTTGAGGATTCGCCATACTGATTCCATGGCTATTATGTCATTTTATATTCCCACTAGCAGCACACAAGTTTTCCAATTTCTCCATGGTCTCACCAACACTTGAAATTTTCCAGGGTTTAGACAGTAGCCACCCTAATGTGTGGTATCCCACTGAGATTTTGATTTTTCATTTCTCTCATGATTAGTGATGCTGAGCATCTTTTCATGTGCTTGTTGGAAGTTTGTATACATTATCTGGAGAAATGTCTATTCAAAACCCCATTTTTTAATTGAGCTATTTGGGGGTTTTTTTCTTCTTATTTAAGTATAGTCTTATTTCTATCTCCCACTATACTTCTAAATTTCCAACTAGCTATTAGATTCTAATTATTTATAATTTAAGGCCATGTTCAAGGTACATGACAGTTAAAGACTGTCCTTTCTTTTTAGCAGATTGTTCCTCTTATCAATATGAAATGCCAACTTGTCCCCTTTAAAATGTTTTGCCCTGAATTTTATTATCTATAATTCTAATGTTCTCCTACTAGATTTTTACTT
This sequence comes from Mirounga angustirostris, assembly GCF_029215605.1. Taxonomy (NCBI): domain Eukaryota; kingdom Metazoa; phylum Chordata; class Mammalia; order Carnivora; family Phocidae; genus Mirounga; species Mirounga angustirostris. Next base: position 48,651,310 of record NW_026991709.1, on the reverse strand, counting down.
TTAACAGCTTCACTGAGGTATAAATGACATAGGAAAAATGGCACATATTTAATGTATACAATTTGATGAATTTGGACATATGCATACACACATGAAACTACCACTATATCTATCAACTCTGTTTCCTTTTGACACTTTGTGGGATGTTTTTGTGGGGGGGGGGGAGAAACATGTAACATGAGATCTACCCTCTTTTTTTTTTCAAAGATTTTTTTTATTTATTTAAAAGAGAGAGAGAGAGGACAAAACCAGGGTGAGGAATAGAGGGAGAAGTTGACTCCCCACCAAGCAGGGAGCCTGACACTGGGCTCGATCCCCGGACTCCAGGATCATGACCTGAGCCGAAGGCAGCCACTCAACTGACTTAGCCACCCAGGCACCCCTACCCTCTTTTTAAATATAATTTTAATAGACTTTATTTTTTTAGAGCATCTTTAGGTTCACTGCAAAATGGAGTAAAAGGCCTATCTTTTTTCACCCCTGGATTTTCAAACTTTCAGGAATTTTTTTTAGGTGAGTCTCTTTTTACCAGCATGTAGCTGGATTTTTAAAAATCCAATCTGAGAGACTGTGTCTTCTATTCATAAAACAAATGCCTGCACATGTGAGACTTGATGGCAAGGACTTACGGATTAAACAGGAAAGACAAGGTTCCTGCATTCCCAGGGCCAGTTAACATGTCCACATTATTGTGATTACTGTTGTACGTGATCATGTTTCCAACAAATTATTTTGTATATTCTCCTTACTAGGCCTTCACTTTATTTCTATCCTTTCTCCTTTCCTGCATTCTATTAACCTATTTTACTTTGTTATTTTCCTTGAATGTCTTAGGACAGTAATATATTCAATTTCTACCCTTTCTATCCTTTAATAATTGTCCTTCATTTTTATCACATTTTCTTAAATATATTTTTCTAATAAAGTTTACATTTATACACTGTCTCTATCTTCTTCCTGAACAAGAGAAGAAAACTAACATGATTTTGTGACAGTCTCGTGAAGGTTGGTCCTTCAGTGGCCTCATCCCCAGTCCTGCATCAGGGACAGCCTGGACCTGGAGCACAAAGGATCACATTTCCAGACCCTGTTCCTCTGTGACAGATGAACTCCAGGACTCTGCTGAGAGCAGGTGGCTCCTCTCAGCCCCAGCCCTGGACAGATGAGATAAGTCAGCCCTGCTCCTAGATGTCAGAAGGCTCAGGCCCATAATCCTGGTCCCCTAAAAGCCTAACAACTTCAGCCCCTTCTTGCTGCTGTGGATTTCTATTGCCTCTTCCCTAATTTTTTAGCAAACTTCTGGATTTCTGACTTATTGAGATTTCCCTTCCTTTCTTGTTTTCAAGCATGAAAATGTATTTAATAATACAGTTTTAAGATATTGGTATCATTTGTCTATGTTCAGAGTGGAAGAAAGCATTTCTTCGTGTGCTCAGGTTGCCATCTCCAAGTAGATGGAGAGATGAGTCAGAGCACAAATACAACTGGTCTCTTCAACATAAGTCCCCTCCCATACATTTTTTGGATAAGTTAAAAAACTTATTACGGCTTCAAAGATTTTGTGGGCTGACTTCCGCCAACCTCTACAGACTCATCTCTCACTGTTTCCTAACTTACACTAAGACACAGCCATGAACTTCACCTCCAGACTTCTTCACATGCTGTTCGCTCTGTGTGGAGCACTTTTCCCCACCCATTTTTGCCTTCATCCTTTAGGTCTCAACAACTCTAGGAGTCAATTCCTCCAGGAAGCTCTCTGTGATTAACAAAAATCAAATTAGTTGTCCTCCAGAAAGCAGCCTAAGTCCCCTATGTAGTTTTACTCCACGACAGTACTTAGCACACTGTGCTTGAGAGCTGGGTCGCAAGACTGCTCCCCCCTGCCCACTGCACTGTGCGCTCCATGAGGGCTGGGCCACACATGCCTCACCACCCAGCCCTGGGCCAGGCATGGCAGAAACTCAGGGTGTTTTATTGAATGAACCATGTGTGGCACCAAGAAAAAGAGAGAGGGAGGAGGTGAGGAAGAACACTAGGAAGAAACAAAGGGAAAAAAGACCTGGAGATTCAAGGTCTCTGACCACATCCTTTATGAATGAAAATTCATCTTTTTTATGTCAAGATTTTGGGATCTGCCACCATTTTGCCACAACCACTCTCTTCTGCCCACTCACAGTTTTCAAAGAGTGCGTTTCTTTTCCACTGGGCTTCTCAACTATGTTTGTTCAGTAGGGCTGCCATAACAAAATACCACAAACTAGGTGAGTAAAACAACAGAAAAATGTTATCTCACAGTTCTAGAGGCTAAAGTCTAAGATCAAGGTGTCAGTTGTGTTGGTTCCTTCTGAGGGCGGTGAGTAAGAATCTGTCCCATGCTGCTCTCCTAGCTTCTGGTAGTCTCAAATGTTCCTTGGCTCGTAGATGGTATCTTCCCTGTGCCTTCATACCATCTTTCCTCAATGCATGTCTCTCTCTCTTCACATGCCATTCATTTCCTAAGGACACGAGTCATATTGGATTAGAGACCCACTCTATTCCAGTATGACCTCATCTTCACTAATTATACCTGCAACAATCTTATTTCAACCAAGAAGGTCACATTCTGAGGTACTGAGGATTAGGATCTCAACATAAGAAACTGGGGGGAGTGGGGGTGCTTAGGTGGCTCAGTCAGTTGAGCATCTCACTCTTTATTTCAACTCAGGTCATGATCTCAGGGTTGTAAGATCAAGCCCTGCATCTGGCTTCATGCTCAGCATGGAGTCTGCTTGAGATTCTCGCTCTCCTTCTCCTTCCCCCTCTGCTCCTCCCCCAGCTTGTGTGCATCTCTCTCTCTCAATCTCTAATAATAAAAAACTTAAAAAAAACAACTAGGGAGAGTGGGGGGGGGGGACCACAATTCAACCTAAAACACAAATCAAGATTTTGCAATCCACATTACTGTGACTTTGCATTTAGATTCATCTCTACCAAAAGTGTTTTAATGCCTCATGATAAAAGGTATCTAAGAAGGGAACATCCAAACCCTTTTGTTACCAAAATTGTCTTCAACAGAAATAGTTTTTTTTGGCACATGAAAGAGTAATTTCAATATACTTGCTTCCCACAAAGTTGTCTGCAAGGATAATAATGAAAACATAAAACCCTGATGATATATTCTATTACCAATCCAATGAAAAACCTTGATAAACTTGGTTTTACTAATCTGAATGCTTAATAAAGCACTGCTTTTAAGGATGGCTTGCCTCACAAATAATAGTCATGTAAGCATTATGTCAGTAGCTATTTGTTCCCTAGAAATAGATTTTGTGAAATAAGCAGAAAAAATACTTTCAACTATTACATTTCAAATTTTAGAATTCAATTGCATTGCCCTTGATTTTGAAGATCTGTTCCTGATCTTAGAACCATGTTTCTCAGCTATTGTTATTCTATGGCACTGCCAACCAAAACAGCATTTTACTCGATTATTGGTAAGTTCTCAACAAGAATAGAGATCTAAAATTGCCTAAGGCAGGCAGATTTTTGTGTAAATACTTATTGAACAAAGTACTTATACAGACAGACCAAGAAAGAATCATCACTTGATATTTAAAGGTCATAAATGTAAGAGAGACAGGTTGGGTTTAAGAATAATCTAAGACTCTAAATCTGGATCCAGATGAATTCAAAGTATCACAATCAGCTCCCTCTTCTTTTTTCCCTCTTAGCCTGCCCTAGAGTTGACTTAACTACCCGATATGTGACTCCTGAGTTTATGCCATAAGCCTTATCAGACTGTCTCTATAAAGCTTCCCCCATAAGGATCAACTCTTAGGGGCGCCTGGGTGGCTCAGTTGGTTAAGCGACTGCCTTCGGCTCAGGTCGTGATCCTGGAGTCCCGGGATCGAGTCCCGCGTCGGGCTCCCTGCTCAGCGGGGAGCCTGCTTCTCCCTCTGACCCTCCCCCTTCTCATGTGCTCTCTCTCATTCTCTCTCTCTCAAATAAATAAATAAAATCTTTAAAAAAAAAAAGTAACAATAATCTTTAAAAAAAAAAAAAAAAAGGATCAACTCTTAGGAATATGTCTAACCTTCCATTTTAAGTCAGATCTCAGGAAATCTGCAAAACAATTATTCACATTGAGATATAACAGAGTACTAACTTAAATATACACACACTCACACCTGTTTAGAAGACTGTGACACGGGGGCAGAGCAAGATGGCGGAGGAGTAGGAGACCTGGATTTTGTCTGGTCCCAGGATATCAGCTGGATAGGAATCAAACCATTCCAAACACCTACAAACTCAACAGGAGATCAAAGAAAAGAATAGCAACAACTCTCTGAACAGAAAAGCAACCACTTTCTGGAAGGTAGGACGTGCGGGGAAGTGAATCTGAAGTGATATTTGGGAGGATAGATGGCAGGGGAGGGGGCTTCCATTGGCCACTTCTGGCAAGTGATAGAGCCGCTGAGCACAAAATCAGAACTTCTACAAGTTGGCTCTACTGAGGGACGTTGCTCCAGTGGCTAAGCGGGGGATGGAACCCTCGCGGGACAGTGTGGTCTCAGGACCATCGGGGTCACAGAAAGACTGGGGTGCCTGAGTGCAGCAGAGCTCCCAGGTATCAGAGTGGGGAAGCTGGCTGCAGAGACGGAGCCAAGGCGCAGGCTTTCATCTCCAGGTTGTCATAAACCATGATCCATGGCACAGGTGGACCACTGCTCCTCCAGCAGGGACCCAACAAGCAGCAGATCCAGGGAGAGTCCCCTTCCTCCCCCGGGAGGAGTGGCACAGGAGTGCACCTCAGGGATCTGCTGGGTCCAGAGACTCCACATGGGGTCCTGTGCCAGAGATAGAAATGCTGGGTCACAATCCGGGTGAGCACGGAGTGCGGCCAGAGACTGGGGAGACAGGAGTGATTGACTGCTTTTCTCCAGGGGCTCACTGAGGAGTGGGGCCCCGAGTTCTCAGCTCCTCTGGGGCGGAGACTGGGAGGCCACCACTTTCACTCTCAGCCTCCAAAGCTGTGCAGAAAACTTGCAGGGAACAAAAGCTCCTGAGAGCAAACCCCACCAGATTACTTAGCCCAGTTCCCGGCAAGGGTGGGGCAATTCCGCCTCTGGCAGACTTTTGGAAACCATGGCAACAGGCCCCTCCCACAGAAGATCAGCGAGAACAGCCAGCCAAGACCAAGTTTACCGATCAATGAGAACAGCAGAACTCCAGCGCTAGGAGAATACTGCACATAGAATTCATGGCTTTTTTACCATGATTCTTTAGTCTTTCAAAGTTAATTTTTTTTTAACTGTCTTTTTTTTTTCTGAATTTTTCCTTTCCTTTTTTTTTTTTTTTTAAAGATTTTATTTATTTATTTGAGAGAGAGAATGAGAGAGAGAGAGAGAGAGCACATGAGAGGGGGGAGGGTCAGAGGACGAAGCAGACTCCCCGCCGAGCAGGGAGCCCGATGCGGGACTCGATCCCGGGACTCCAGGATCACGACCTGAGCCGAAGGCAGCTGCCTAACCAACTGAGCCATCCAGGCGCCCCTCCTTTTCCTTTTTCAACCAACATCTTATCAATCCCTATTTTAAAAAACATTTTTATTTTTCATTTTTAGAGTCATATTCTATCCCTTCATAGTAGTTACCCTTATTTTTGGCATATATATATATATAAGTTGTTCTCTCTTTAAAATTTTGGGATATAGTTTCTTCTAACAGACCAAAATATACCCTAAATCTCTAGTGTATGGCTTTGTTCTAGTCTCCTGTCTGATCACATTCTCTCCCTTTTTTTTTAATCTTCTTTCTTTTTTCAAACAACTTATCAATTCCTTTTATAAAATGTTTTATAATTTTCATCTTAACAGTCATATTCGATCCCTTCATCATATTTACCCTTATTTTTGTACATATATAAGTTTTTCTTTCTTTAAAATTCTGGGAGGCACTTTCTTCTAACAGACCAAAATACACCCAAAATCTAGTGTGTGGCACTGATCTATGCACCAGCCTGATCATATTTGATCATATTGTTTTTTTGTTTTGTTCTGTTTTTGTTTGTTTTTATCTTTTTCTTTTTTTTTCTTTTTCTTTTTTCTTTCTTGCCCTTTTTTTCCCCCCGGTTTCAGGTCTTTTCTGATTTGTTTAGTGTATATTTTCTGGGGATGTTGTTACCCTGTTAGCATTTTGTTCTCTCATTCATCTATTCCCCTCTGGACAACATGACAAGATGGAAAAAATCACCTCAACAAAAAGAACAAGAGGCAGTACCGGCTGCCAGGGACCTACTCAATACGGACATTAGTAAGATGTCGGAACTAGAGTTCAGAATTATGATTTTAAAATTACTAGCTGGGCTTGAAAAAAACATGGAAGTTATTAGAGAAATCCCTTCTGGAGAAATAAAAGAACTAAAATCTAACCAAGTAGAAATCAAAAAGGCTATTAATGAGGTGCAATCAAAAATGGGGGTGCTAACTGCTAGATTAAATGAGGCAGAAGAGAGAATTAGTGATATAGAAGACCAAATGATGGAAAATAAAGAAGCTGAGAAAAAGAGAGATAAACAACTACTGGATCACAAGGGCAGAATTCGAGAGATAAGTGATACCATAAGATGAAACAACATTAGAATAATTGGGATCCCAGAAGAAGAAGAAAGAGAGAGAGGGGCGGAAGGTATACTGGAGCAAATTATAGTAGAGAACTTCCCTAATTTGGAGAAGGAAACAGGTATCAAAATCTAGGAGGCACGGAGAACCCCTCTCAAAATCAATAAAATAGGTCAACACCCCAACATCTAATAGTAAAACTTACGAGTCTCAGAGACAAATAGAAAATCCTGCAAGCATCTCAGAAGAGATATGTAACCTACAATGTTAGAAACATTAGGTTGGCACCAGACTTATCCACAGAGACCTGGCAGGCCAGAAAGGACTAGCATTATGTATTCAGGGCACTAAAGGAGAAAAATATGCAGCCAAGAATACTATATCCAGCTAGGCTATCATTGAAAATAGAAGGAGAGATAAAAAGCTTCCAGGACAAACAAAAACTAAAGGAATTTGCAAACACAAAACCACCCCTACAAGAAATATTGAAAGGGGTCCTCTACGCAAAGAGAGAGCCTAAAAGCAACATAGACCAGAAAGGAACACAGACAATATACAATAACAGTCACCTTACAGGCCATACAATGGCACTAAATTCCTATCTTTCAATAGTTACCCTGAATGTAAATGGGCTAAATGGCCCAATCAAAAGACACAGGCTATCAGATTGCATTAAAAAACAAGACCCATCGATATGCCATCTGCAAGAGACTCATTTTAGACCCAAAAACACTCCCAGATTGAAAGTGAAGGGGTGGAAAATCATTTACCATGCTAATGGACACCAAAAGAGAGCTGGGGTGGCAATCCTTATATCAGACAAATTAGATTTTAAACCAAAGACTGTAATAAGAGATGAGGAAGGACACTATATCCTACTTAAAACGTCTATCCAACAAGAAGATCTAACAATTGTAAATATCTATGCCCCTAACATGGGAGCAGTCACTTATATAAGCCAATTAATAACAAAAGCAAAGAAACACATCGACAACAATACAATAATAGTGGGGGACTTTAACACCCCCCTCACTGAAATGGACAGATCGTCTAAGCAAAAGATCAACAAGGAAATAAAGACTTTAAATGACACACTGGACCAAATGGACTTCACAGACATATTCAGAACATTCCATCCCAAAGCAACGGAATACACATTCTTCTCTAGTGCCCATGGAACATTCTCCAGAATAGATCACATCTTAGGTCACAAATCAGGTCTCAACCGATACCAAAAGATTGGGATCATTCCCTATTTTCAGACCACAATGCTTTGAAACCAGAACTCAATCACAAGGGGAAAGTTGGAAAGAACTCAAATACATGGAGGCTAAAGAGCATCCTACTAAAGAATGGATGGGTCAACCAGGAAATTAAAGAAGAATTTTAAAAATTCATGGAAAACAATGAAAATGAAAACACAACTATTCAAAATCTTTGGGATGCAGCAAAGGCAGTCCTAAGAGGAAAGTATATAGCAATACAAGCCTTTCTCAAGAAACAAGAAAGGTCTCAAATACACAACCTAACCCTACACCTAAAGGAGCTGGAGAAAGAACAGCAAATAAAGCCTAAACCCAGCAGGAGAAGAGAAATAATAAAGATCAGAGCAGAAATCAGTGAAATAGAAACCAAAAGAACAGCAGACCAGATCAACGAAACTAGGAGCTGGTTCTTTGAAAGAATTAACAAGATTAATAAACACCTGGCCAAGCTTATCAAAAAGAAAAGAGAAATGACCCAAATAAAATCATGAATGAAAGAGGAGACAACACAACCAACACCAAAGAAATACAAACAATTATAAGAACATATTATGAGCAAATATATGCCAGCAAATTAGATAACCTGGAAGAAATGGATGCATTCCTAGAGGTGTATCAATTACCAAAACTGAACCAGGAAGAAATAGAAAACCTGAACAGACTTATAACCACTAAGGAAATTGAAGCAGTACTCAAAAATCTCCCAACAAACAAAAGCCCAGGGCCAGATGGCTTCCCAGGGGAATTCTACCAAATATTTAAAGAATTAATACCTATTCTTCTGAAACTGTTCCAAAAAATAGAAATGGAAGGAAAACTTCCAAACTCGTTTTATGAGGCCACAATTACCTTGATCCCAAAACCAGACAAAAACCCCATCAAAAAGGAAAATTACAGACCAATATCCTTGATGAACATGGATGCAAAATTTCTCACCAAAATACTAGCCAATAGGATCCAACAGTACATTAAAAGGACTATTCACCACAACCAAGTGGGATTTATCCCTGGGCTGCAAGTTTGGTTCAACATCCACAAATCAATCAATGTGATATGATACATTAATCAAAGAAAGAACAAGAACCATATGATCCTCTCAAAAGATGCAGAAAAAGCATTTGACAAAGTACAGCATCCTTTCTTGATCAAAACTCTTCAGAGTATAGGGATAGAGGGTATATACCTAATATCATAAAAACCATCTATGAAAAACCCACAGCGAATATCATTCCCAATAGGGAAAAACTGCGAGCTTTCCCCCTAAGGTAAGGAACAGGGCAGGGATATCCACTATCACCACTGCTATTCAACATAGTATTAGAAGTCCTAGCCACAGCAATCAAACAACAAAAAGAAATAAAAGGCATCCAAATCGGCAAAGAAGTCAAACTCTCACTCTGCAGATGATATGATACTTTATGTGGAAAACCCAAAAGACTCCACCCCAAAACTGCTAGAACTCATACAGGAATTCAGTAAGGTGGCAGGATAAAAAATCAATGCACAGAAGTCAGTGGCATTCCTATACACCAACAACAAGACAGAAGAAAGAGAAATTAAGGAGTCAGTCCCATTTACAATTGCACCCAAAACCATAAGATACCTAGGCATAAATCTAACCAAAGAGGCAAAGGATCTGTACTCAGAAAACTATAAAATACACATGAAAGAAATTGAGGAAGACACAAAGAAATGGAAAAACATTCCATGCTCATGGATTAGAAGAAAAAATATTGTGCAGATGTCAATGCTACCTAGAGCAATCTACACATTCAGTGCAATCCCTATCAAAATACCATCTACTTTTTTCAAAGAAATGGAACAAATAATCCTAAAATTTGTATGGAACCAGAAAAGATCCCAAATAGCCAGAGGAATGTTGAAAAAGAACAGCAAAGCTGGAGGCATCACAATTCCGGACTTCCAGCTCTATTACAAATCTGTCATCATCAAGACAGTATGGTATTGGCACAAAAACAGACACATAGATCAATGGAACAGAATAGAGAGCCCAGAAATGGACCCTCAACTCTATGGTCAACTAATCTTCGACAAAGCAGAAAATGTCCAGTGGAAAAAAGACTGTCTCTTCAACAAATGGTGTTGGGGAAATTGGACAGCCACATGCAGAAGAATGAAACTGGACCATTTCCTTACACCACACACAAAAATAGACTCCAAATAGTTGAAAGACCTCAATGTGAGACAGGAGTCCATCAAAATCCTAAAGGAGAACACAGGCAGCAACCTCTTCAGCCTCAACCACAGCAAATTCTTCCTAGAAACATCGCCAAAGGCTAGAGAAGCAAGGGCAAAAATGAACCATTGGGACTTCATCAAAATAAAAACTTTTGCACAGCAAAGGAAACAGTCAACAAAACCAAAAGACAACCGACAGAATGGGAGAAGATATTTGCAAATGACATATCAGATAAAGGGCTAATATCCAAAATCTGTAAAGAACTTCTTAAACTCAACACCCAAAAAACAAATGATCCAATCAAGAAATGGGCAGAAGACATGAACAGACATTTTTCCAAAGAAGACATCCAAATGGCCAACAGACACATGAAAAAGTGTTCAACATCACTCAGCATCAGGGAAATACAAATCAAAACCTCAATGAGATACAACCTCACACCAGTCAGAATGGCTAAAATTAACAAGTCAGGAAACGACAGATGTTGGCGGGGATGCGGAGAAAGGGGAACCCTCCTACACTGTTGGTGGGAATGCAAGCTGGTGCAGCCACTCTGGAAAACGGTATGGAGGTTCCTCAAAAAGTTGAAAATAGAGCCACCCTACGACCCAGCAATTTCATTACTGGGTATTTACCCCAAAGATACAAATATAGGGATCCAAAGGGGTACCTGCACCCTGATGTTTATAGCAGCAATGTCTACAATAGCCAAACTGTGGAAAGAGCCAAGATGTCCATCGACAGATGAATGGATAAAGAAGATGTGGTATATATATACAACGGAATATTATGCAGTCATCAAAAGGAATGAGATCTTGCCATTTTCAATGATGTGGATGGAACTGGAGGGTGTTATGCTGAGCAAAACAAGTCAATCAGAGAAAGACATGTATCATATGACCTCACTGATATGAGGAATTCTTAATCTCAGGAATCAAACTGAGGGTTGCTGGAGTGGTGGGGGGTGGGAGGGATGGAGTGGCTGGGTGATAGACATTGGGGAGGGTATGTGCTATGGTGAACACTGTGAATTGTGCAAGACTGTTGAATCACAGATCTGTACCTCTGAAACGAATAATACAATATATGTTTAAAAAAAAAAAAGAAGAAGAAGATAGCAGGAGGGGAGGAATGAAGGGGGGGATATGGGAGATGAACCATGAGAGATGATGGACTCTGAGAAACAAACAGGGTTCTAGAGGGGAGGGGAGTGGGAGGAAGGGTTAGCCTGGTGATGGGTATTAAAGAGGGCATGTTCTGCATGGAGCACTGGGTGTTATACACAAACAATGAATCATGGAACACTACATCAAAAACTAATGATGTAATGTATGGTGATTAACATAACAATAAAAAAATTTAAAAAAAGAAGACTGTGACACCACAGACTGTAACCATGTTGATTGAAAACTATCACACATTAATAAAAGAAATTGAAGAAGACACAAATAAATGAAAGGATATTCTGTACTCATAGATTGGAAGAATCAATATTGTTAAAATGCTATACTACTCAAAGAAAACTACAGATTCAGTGCAATCTCTATCAAAATTCCAATGGCATTTTTCACAGAAATAGAATAAATAATCCTAAAATTTGTATAAAATCACAAAATAACCCAAATAGCCAAGGCAATGTTGAGGAAAAGGAACAAAGCTGGAGGCATCATACACCCTGATTTCAAATGATATTACAAAGCTACAGTAACTAAAACAGTATGGTGTTGACATAAAAACAGACACATAGATCAATGGAATAGGATAGAGATCCCAGAAATAAACTTATATATATATGGCCAAGTAACTTATAACAAAGGAGCCAGGAATATAGAGTGGGGAAAGGACAGTCCCTTCAATAAATGGCGTTGGGAAAACTGGACAGCTACATGCAAGAGAATGAACCTCGACCATTATCTTACACCACGCACAAAAATTAACTCAAAGTGGATTAAAGACTTGAATGTAAGACCTGAAACAATAAAACTAGAAGAAAATATACATGGTAAACTCCTTAACACCGGTCTTGGCAATGACTGTTTAACCCTAAACCTAAAGCTAGAGCAACAAAAGCAAAAACAAACAAGTGGGAGTACATCAAATTAAAAAGCTTCTACAAGCAAAGGAAACCACCTAAAATGAAAAGGCAACTTACTGAATGGGAGAACATTTTTTTAAATCATATATCTGAAGAGAGGCTAATATCCAAAATACATAAAGAAATTCAACTCAATAGTAAAAAAAGGAAAGAAAGAAAAATCTGATTTAAAAATGGGCAGAGGGGCGCCTGGGTGGCTCAGTCATTAAGCGTCTGCCTTCGGCTCAGGTCCTGATCCCAGGGTCCTGGGATCGAGCCCCACATCGGGCTCCCTGCTCTGCGGGAAGCCTGCTTCTCCCTCTCCCACTCCCCCTGCTTGTGTTCCCTCTCTCACTATGTCTCTGTCAAATAAATAAAATCTTTAAAAAAATAAATAAGTAAATAAAAATGGGCAGAAGATCTAAGCAGACATTTTCCCAAAGAAAACATACAAATGGCCACCAGGTATATGAAAAAATTTTCAACATCATCAATCATCAGGGAAATGCAACTTAAAAATACAGTGAGATATTACCTCACACCTGTTAGAATGGCTATTATCAAAAAGACAAGACGTAAGTGTTGGAGGGGATGTGGATAAAAGGGCACTGTTGACGGGAATGCAAATTGGTGCTGCCAAACTCAAAAACAGATATGCACCTTCATGTTCATTGCAGCATTATTTACAATAGCTAAGATGTGGAAACATCCTAAGTGTCCATCAGTGAATAAATTGGTAAATAAAATGTGGTTTATATATACAGTGGAATATTATTCAACTATTAAAAAAGAATGAAATCTTGCCATTTGTGACAACATGGATGGACTTCAAGGGCATCATGCTAGGTGATGTAAATTAGATATAGGAAGGTAAATACTGTATAATCACTCTTATTTGGGGAATTTAAAAAAAAACTAAGCTCACAGTTACAGAGAGAATGGTAGTTGCCAGAAATGGGGAATGAACGGGATGAGAAACAAGTGAAGGGGGTGAAATGTTTTAAAAAATAAAAGAGGTAGAACAGTTTCCCACTCACTGAATCTGGACTGGTTTTTGACTTGCCATATCCAACAGAATGGGGAAGAATTAAATGCTTTTGCTTTTGCTCCCTTGGAACACAGCCCCAAGACTGACAATTAAAGAAGTCCAGCCTAGCCTCCTGGAGGAAGAAAGGCCAGTGGAGAAGAACTGTTCCTGCTGAGGCCCCTGAGTCTACCCAGCTGACAGCCTGCTCCAACGGTGAGCAAGGCCATCTTCGAGCATCCAGCCCTGTTTCAGATACCAGACACCTGCAGCAGCAAAGTAACTTCAGGGGATCCCAGCCCAAAGTGCTGACCACAGAATCCATGAGCTAATAAAATGGCTATGATTATAAGACACTAAGTTTGGGGGTAATTTGTTACATGGCAATAGATTAATAATACACCAAGTGTAGTATGGGAGCCAGCACTGAAAAAATGGTGTACAGTGGGTGGGGGGAGGAGGAAACAACCTGTATCAGGCTTACTAGTGGAAGCATTTTGCTGGGCATGACTGATGTTCCCAAAGTTAAAGCCTTGGCCTCTGCTTTGCAATGCTGAAAATGCCGAGGAGAAACCAGACGGGTGTCCATGAAAAGTACCAGGACGAGACTTGGGACAAGTGAGTGCCCCAGGCAGAAGTTTCGGAGGAAAGAGAGTCTCTGACTGGAGAAGCCAAGGAAGCTACTCCTGGGCTTGGCGGGGGCAGGGGGCAGTGGGGGAAGTAGGAGTAGAACTCCTGCCCGGTCCTATAATGAGAACCTTTAATGCCAAGGGGATTCAAATGATCTGAAAGAAGACTGCATCCCACAGTGGTTACAAATTCAGGCTGGGGAGTCAAAAGGAACTGAGTTTGCATCCCATCTCTGCAACCAACTAGCTTTGTGACCTTGTACAATTGCTTTACCTCCCTGTGCCTCTATTTCCTGATCTGTAAAATGGGAGTAATATAGTAGTACCTCCCTTACAAGGTTGTCATGAGCATTAAAAGACATTAGTACAGAGTACATGCTCACTTGCATGGAGTATTACTATGAATATTATTATTTTTACACCTCCGTGAACATAGTTAATATACCGATTTGGGCAGGTTGGCAGAACTGCATGTTCGTGGATAGATCCAGACAATAAGCACCCCTCCACCCCCTCAGCAGTCATTTATGAAGCACCTCCTATGTGTCAATCACATGTCCACCCAGCTTGTCAAGGAGCCGCCCAGAAGGGAGGAGCACCTTCAGTTGATGCCCAGGCCAATGCACACTCCACACTGGGCCTCCTGTCCAAGCACCATCATGGGCAGGGAGGTAGGCAAGGCAAGGAAATATTCCTCAGATATTAACATGCCAAAGAATCAAGACTAAAATGGATGAGAATAGCACTGAACAGAAGTGGGTTTATTTTTCAAATATAAACATTTTACCTAAGGAAAATCAGAGTCCAAATGGCAGGTTGAAAAAAATGACAGGGAGTGTAGCTTTGACCTGTTTTCATGTTAAGAGCTCTGAGGCAGGTGTTCCCAGGGCCAGAAATGGAGGAGGACAACCTGGCTTACAAGCCAACCGAGACAGCTGGACTAGCATCTGGACATCCTCTCTCCCCCTCTGCCTCCCTGGGGTCTCCAGAGAGCAGGACTTGCTTTCCATAGGGCCAAGGCAGGAATGGACTGAAATAAAAGTTTTTCAGGCAAGAGAAAAAAGAAAAAAAAAAAGCAATATAATGTTTATAGAAATAGGTGCTAAATATATAAAGAAAAACAGGAATTAAAACTAAATTCAAAGCAGACTTTCTCTGAAGCAAAGTGAGTCAAATGTGATTGCAATAGAGCACACAGATTTTGGTAATTGTCTTTCTCAAGGTGGGTAATAGTAACATGATTGGGGTTTTCTGAAATTTTTTAACATGACATATGTTAGTTTTACCCTTCTGTACATACTTTACACAAATATTAGAAGTAAAAATATATAAGTAGGTAGATATACATCAAGGGTTGAAAAAGATTGGCCCAAGTCTAGATGTTGTCCATACCATGTTGGTCTATATCGTTTTTTAAAAGTTTTGACTAAATGGCTCACATTTTTAAATATGGAAACTGTTATGCAAAAATCCGAATTTTGGCCCTATCTTGAAAAAATAGAAGGTCTGGCAACACTGAGCCCAGTCCTCCAGGCAACCCACTGAGCAGGGGCAACAACACTCTTTGGGCTTAGAGTGTTTGTTCAAGGTCTCCCCACACCCACCACTCTCTCTTCTCCCTCAGATCTTGAGCTGTGGCATTCAATTTTGTAATTTTCAATACATTTTTAATGGCTGTATAATGTAGCAGTTCTACAACAAGCAATCTGATCATAAAACCTGTGTAAAATTTTACAGTTACCTCCTTAGGAAATTGATCAAAAGTATAATGTGTGGGTCAAAGGATATTCGCATTTAAAACTTTAATAGCTATTGTTCTCAATTTGTACCAATTTTAATTCTCACTAGTTTGTATGAGAATGCCTGTAGTCTCGGACTATAATAAATAATGAATATTAGCAATTAATCTTTCCTACATCAATAGATGAAAACCAATAGCTAGTCTTATAATTTATATTTATTTAATCACAAATAAGGTTAACCTTTTTTCATGCTATTGCCATTCCTATGGTAAATTGTCTACTTATAGCTCTGGAACTTTTCTCATCATTTCTTAGTGATTTAGAAAATACCTTTGTGTATTAGAGATACGAACTGATAGTCCCTATCACTTTGTCACCTTTCAATATTGCTTATGGTGGGGTTGAGGAGGGTTGTCACGTAGAGACTTTTAATGCTATGTAGTCGATTTAGTAATCTTTATAAGGGCCAGTTTGAGAAAAATAAAAATACTGACTAGGTACCTTTTTTTTTCTTTCAAATAGAACAAATTTACCTTGTTATGAAAATAATACATTCATTGCTTTTAAAAATTTTAATGGTACAGGAATATTTAAAGAAGAAAGTAAAATTAACTATAAATCCTGACATCCCTGGTGGTCTATATTTTAAATATTACAGAAAACATTTTCTGAACAAGGTTACTGAGTGCCTTAGAGAACAAAAGTATGTGTGTGTATGTGTATATGTATATATATATATATATATATATATAACTGTCTTCTACTCAAAAGAGGAACTTTGGTAGTAAAATTTGGTACTACTTTTAACTGCCAGAATGTAAATATCTTGGCTTGTTAACCAAGTAGCCACACAGAGGCAACTTTCACATCTTTCATCCTGAAGTCAAGTGGCAGGGTTGTTCTTAGAGCTGGCCACAGGCTGTACATGGTCTTTGGACCACAGGCAACTCATCAGTGACCAAGTACACAGACTATCCAGGAATTTCCCCCTTACGTTGGTGGACTTTCGAGACTATCAGGGACTCTCACCTTTATCTGCTTCCTTGTCTTCTCAGCACCCAGTGAATGGGGCCATATTTAAGGATGAAGATGGGACTGAATGAGATTGAATGGCAATAAAGGTCTAAATAGTGTAAGAGGATAAAAGGCTAGCAGCCTTATTCTGCACCTTCAGTGCCTACCCCCGATTTCCTCTGGAGACTTTATTTTTTATACTTATGCTTATAATCTAATCACTTTACATAAAAGAACCCAATGAGTTTAAACTCACTTTCATTTCTCCAAATTCATTCACCAACTCTTATTTCCATTTCTCTAAACCCATTTGTTGGTGGGTACAGGTAAAACTGTACAAATATTCTATTTTGTGTGGTGCATTATTTACCTAAATAGAGCTTTTACTTCTTTGTAGCATTCTGCCTCCTTAAAACACCATGTTTGACTATTTGTTTAACTAGTTTTTCTTCTCAAACATTTGGAATGCCCTCAGTCAAACGCCCTTTTAAATACAAAAGGTGCCTGTACAAGTTACCTTTCTGGTTGTTTCTTTGGGTTTTATTTCCTTGAGGCATAGGCCCAAGATTAATGGTTACAGACAGGGCGCCTGGGTGGCTCAGTCGTTGGGCGTCTGCTTTCGGCTCAGGTCATGATCCCAGGGTCCTGGGATCGAGCCCCGCATCGGGCTCCCTGCTCAGCAGGAAGCCTGCTTCTCCCTCTCGCTCTCCCCCTGCTTGTGCTCCCTCTCTCTGTCAAATAAAATCTTAAAAAAAAAAATTAAAAATTAAAAAAAAAGGTTACAGACAGCTTTGCAGCTCAAGTGAGTAGCACTTTCGGTGAAATAGCTGTGGTCTCATCACATGATTTCCCTTCACCAGCGTGAGTTTCATTAGCACCAATGAACAATAAAGAATTTCTCTGGTGGGAACCACCCAGCTGTGTTCCACCACCCATGGCCACTGCTGAAAACCCGATGACATTTTGCTCAAATTTTCTCAGACCTAGGGTCTGCAGAAATTTGTCAAAAGTGGGTCTGACCCATTCACTCAGAAAGAAAGAGCTCCTCTGCAGGCAGCTGTCCTTTTTGCTAACCTCAGTATGTTGCTCAGATCACAGGGCCTATAGTAGAATGCCTTAACCCCAAAGCAGACAGCAGGCACCACCCTGAAGGTGCCAGGCCATTCTCAGAGACCTCACATTGCACTCTCTGACTCATGCCTTCCTTACCTGGGTCATCCATGAACAGTTTGCTGAGGCCTGGCATCTTTTGACTTTGTGTAGTCCATCTTGTGAAGCTGCCAACCCTGCCTTCCCTTCATATAACACAAACTCCACTTCCATCAACCAATAAATATCTTTTGAGGGTTTACTTCCACCCTTGGTCCCTATTCTATTCTCAACACAGTAGCCAGAGTGATCCATGTAAATGTAGGTCAGATCTTGTCTCTCTTCTGCTCAGAACCCACCCTTTCTCCTCCCAAAGGCTTCCCAATCTGAAGTTCTCTCAATGGCTGCCAGGCCTGGGATGTCTGGCTCCCTGTCACATATCTGACCCCTTCTACCTCCCACTCACTCTGCTCTAGACACACCGGTCTTCTTGCTCTTCTCCAACACATCAAACACTTTCCCACCTCGGGCTTTCTGCCTTTGTACTGTCTACCTAGAATACAGTTCCCCTAGAAAGTAATCAGCATACCTCACTCCCTCTTTTCCTTTGAGTATGTGGCCAAATGCTGTATCTCGGTGAGCCTTCCTTGAACCCAGTTCAAATCTGTAACTACCCCCTCTTGCCACTTACTATTTCCCTTTCCTGCTTTGTTGTGGTTTTTGTTTTTGTTTTTTTAATTTTTATTTACTTGAGAGAGAGAAGCAAGCATGAGCAGGGGCAGAGGGAGAAGGAGAAGCAGACTCCCCACTGAGCAGGGAGCCTGATGCAGGACTCGATCCCAGGACACCAGGATCATGACCTGAGCCAAAAACAGACACTTAACCAACTGAGACACCCATGTGCCCCTCCTGTTTTGTTTTTTCCATAGCATTCATCTCTCTCTCTCTCTCTTTCACACACAAACACACACACACACACACCTATGTATTTATATGTAGTCCCCAAGACTATATTCTAAGGGCCATGAGGGCAGAGATTTTGTCTATTTTGTTCACTGCCATATCCCCCCAACTCCCAAAATGGCCAATTGCCACATGGCAGATACCAAACATGTAATTTTTTTTACGAATTAGTACAGGCCTTGCACAATGTCAGGTACTAAGTGGATACAAAAATTCACATGAACAATCCCTGTCCCCCAGAAACTCTTGGCTTAGCTGGGGAGTTTGACACTTACTAATACCTTATCAGATTCCCAAGGCTATCACCCTAGCAAGTGCTTAGTTCCTGCTGGACACAGACTGTTCCTAGGGGGAAGATACTTTCAGGAGGGGGTCAGCTTATGGGCTGTGGTTTTGTGGCCAAAATGCCTGGTTTCACACAAACTCCACTAGCTTGGACAAAGATTTTAGCTTTTCTTTGTTTACTTAACTGTGCTTTTTTTATGAACATTGGTTTTATTCATAAAAATAGCAGAGGATAATTGTCAATCTTGTATTATATGTAACCCTTGAGTCAGAGAGGCCTATAGTACAAAGTATCTAATCTTTTAGAGTTTCTCTTGATTCAAAACCATACCTAGCACACCCATTAGGATGACTACTATATAAAGTGGTAGGAAGGAGAATACTCAAGTGAGCATGGGAAAGGCTTCTTTTTGTTTAATTCTCTCTGTGTCTCTCAAGAGGAAAAGAGATAGTAGCAAAAATGATAAAGTTTTTCTGCCCTAAGCCCTAATAAGCAAGAGACCAAGGTTCTATGGGGTTATGCGGGCAGCAAGGACTGAAAGGAAACTGATTGCAGGCCTTTTGAATTCAACTTCCCAGAGCCTGAAACATACAGGCACAGGCATAGACTCAGGAGATTCTATCACTGAATTAGAAGATTTTCGTTGAATTGTTCACTCACAGCTGAGAATGGAAGCTGGTTCTGGTTAAGCAGTGATTGATTACAAGTGAAACAGATTACTAACTGGGAACTGGGAACTGGCTGTTTGAAAAACCTTTTGTATAATTCTATATAGATACAGGGATTTTTCAAAACATTTTACTAGCAGGACCCTACTTAAATCCCACACAGATCCACAACATGTAAAAGACACAAAAGGCTGAACTAAATATGGATAGGATGTGCTTAAGGCTGACATGAGCGAGGTGGGTGAGAAGAAATTCTCTCAATGGCCTCCTCTGCTGCTTCCTGAAACCACTCTGAAAACCCACTAAACCAAGCATAAATAAAACTTCTACCTTCACACAGGAGGGAGCTTTTTCAGTTTGGGATTTGAGCGATGCTAAATGGGAGCCTGCATGCGGTAGAATGAACTTCTAACATACTGACTAGGTGCTCACCACACACCCCACCTCCCACCTACCTTCATCCACGAGTCAGAGCCAAAACAATCATAGCCAGACAGCAAAGAATTCTAGTCGTGTTTGTTCTAGTTACACGTATTTCAAGCCTCAAAGTATACTTTTGTAAACCCATGTCACATAAAATAGCTTGGTGAGATGTGGCTTTTTAAATATCAAAAACTGATAAGTTTAGGGACGCCTGGGTGGCTCAGTTGGTTAAGCGTCTGCCTTTGGCTCAGGTCATGATCCCGGGATCCTGGGATCGAGCCCCATGTCCGGCTCCCTGCTTCTCCCTCTGCTCCCCTGTTTGTGCGCGCGCTCTCTCTCGCTCTCTCTGACAAATCTTTTTAAAAACCTGATAAGTTTAGAAGAATTCTTGCCTAGTCACCTGAAGAGGAAAATACATTTAATTAATAACCTTTCTGGAATCAGAGAAGACATGAGCATTTCAACTGCTTGCCTCCACTCCTACCCTTTAAGAGTGGAGACGGAAGAATAATCAGTCCACTAGGTCTGGGGCCTCGTTTCACATGCATAGATCAAGAAGACAACCTTCGTGCAGATTTCAGTACACTTACCCCACATCAGTATGTTCTGGCAACAGCAGGGTTAAACAGTGTAGGCAGAGAGGGACTCAAGACTCTGGGTCCCAAAAGGCCACAGAGAAATATCTGAAAGCTTCCTGTGCCTACAAGAGAAGCATGGAAAGTAGACAAATGTGGTGGGCCCTGTGACGAGCAGGAATTTCAGGCTTATTTCCCTTAAACCTTAAATGACTGAGTAATCACCAGTTTAACTGAATTCACCTGATGTTTTCTGCAGGTGAAGGGGCTTGAGGTAAAAGCTAAGTTTACAGAAAATAAAGTCGGCACATTTTTGTGCAACTGAATTTATCATTTTTGGAAATTTGTACCCAAAAGCGAAAAATATTTTTGTTATCAAAAATCCCAGTCTATGCTAGAAGTTAGTTTTATTAAAGCACATTCAGATAGATCATAAAATTTGAAAACAGAGATATGCACTGGTTTCTCCATAAGGATAATAACAGAGTTACAATCTCTTGGCCAAAACCCCTGAAGGCAGATGAGTTTCTGAACTCAGAATGTTTCAGATTTTAGGCAGGTAACACTGTAAATTAATAGCCCCAGAAAGGTCTAGGATAGCACATCAAAATCAAACAGAATATAAATATATACACTACATGAAATAAAAACTACATGTAAATAAAGTCAGTTCGAGTTTTGTTTTGTTTTTTTTAAAGATTTTATTTATTTATTCATGAGAGACAGAGAGAGAGAGGCAGAGGGAGAAGCAGGCTCCCAAGGAGCAGGGAGCCCGATGTGGGACTCGATCCCAGGACTCTGGGATCATGACCTGAGCCGAAGGCAGACGCTTAACCATCTGAGCCACCCAGGTGCCCAAGTCAGTTCGAGTTTTGTCTCCAAGTTTCCTCAGATCAATCTAGGTTTTGCTGCCAAAAGACTTATTTAAAAGCTTTTTGTTTTCAGAGCTTCTTGGATTTTAGAAGGAAAGATAAGGATTGTGAATCTGTAGAAAGTTTAATATGGTTCATAGAAGGTTTCAAAACAAAGTAAAACTTTGGGTTGCACCCTGAAGACTAGGTAGGATTTGAAAAAGAAGGAAGACTTTTAGACAGAAGCAAAGATATGACTAAAAGAGTCCGTAACCCTACCATCCTGAAGGCGCCTGATCCCACCTGATACAAATAAAAGATCCAGAGGAAGATAGACATGACCTGCAAATCCAAGTAAATCAGTCTGGAAGAGTTGGGGTAAGGCCTAAATTTGAAGGGGCAGTTGGGATAAGACTAGAAAGCTGGGCAAAAATTTGAGACTTTTTGTAGAAAGCACTCAGAGGTTGCAGGTGGGTCAGAAAGGGGAGGAGCAGGAGCCTAGCAACAATTCTACTCTTTATTTTTTTAAGATTTTATTTATTTATTTGAGAGACAGAGCGCGCACAAGCTGGGGGAGCGGCCGGAAGAGGGAGAGGGAGAAGCAGGCTCCCCGCTGAGTAGGGAGACCGACGCAGGGCTCGATCCCAGGACCCTGGGATCATGACCTGAGCTGAAGGCAGACGCTTAACCACTGAGCCACCCAGGTGTGCCCCCCAGTTCTACTCTTGAGACCGTCATCAGCCAAGACTCTGCCAGTCAGGAAAAGTACAGTGCTAAAGAGTTTGGTCATCTTCAGTCTCAGTTCAGAAAACACTCAGGACCAGGACTTCAAGATGAAATAGCAGGACATCTCAAATGACAGTCAATAAAAAGCCAGGTATTCTCCACAGTACAGAAAACCACTGGAGGAGGAGAAAGGAATTCATATTTCATTTTTTTCAATACAGTTGCAAGAGTACCTAACACTTGGTACTTACTGTTTAAACTCTGTATGAGTTAGGAGAGGCTAGGTTATATGGGGTAGCTAGTTAACCCTCAAATCATAAAAAGTTTATCTCTCTTGCTCAAGTTCCATGTCCAGCACTGGTCTGAAGAATGCTCTCCTGCCCACAGCATCCCAGGAACCAGGCTACCATTCTGTGCCTGCGCCATCTGGAACGTGGGGCCTCCCAGTTTGCTCTAGCCCAAAAGAAAATGTGTCTCTTCTACTTATTGTCCACTAGCCAGAATTAGTCACAAGTCCCAAACTTAATGGCAAAGGAGACTAGGAAATGAGAGGAAACAGAACACTAGCTCTCTACGTCACAACTGAATAGATTTTACAATCTTTTTAAAGAAATAATTCTCTCTTTCAGGATAACATTATGGGATGTTTAAGAAAATAACAAGTTTACTTAGCATTAGTGGTATATACATTCTTGCTTTGCTTATGGGTCCACACATTGTGGCTTATACTGAAAATTCTTTCTCTGCCAAAATTCAGGACATAAATTGAAATAAATTCAACAAACGTCAACTCAATGAAATTTGAAATTACCTTGTGAATTGAGTACTTGTATCTCTCATTCCAAGATTCATTGTAAAGGCAACTGTTTTATTTACCAAGAAATAATATTTATCTATAAACCTTTTTCCAACCAAGAAAATTTTCAATGATTATAAAGTGGACATATGACTTTTTTCTTCACTTTACTGTATAGGAAGCAAATATAATCAGGGTAAGAGTTGGGAGATGTCCCCATCTGGATAATCAGAATCATAATTTGGATTCCTCTGATGACAATATGCTAAATGAGTTGAAGGTAGTAGGAAAAGAAAGGAGCTAAGCAGGTAATACCAAAGTTCAGCTGTGAAGTAATGACTGTGTACCATTTCACAAAAGAAATACCTCATGAAACTAATACTTCACTATATGTTAACAAACTAGATTTAAATAAAAACTTGAAATAAAAGAAAAGAAATATTTCATGAACAGGCAACTTCTTTCAAGCGGAAGCCAGGGATAATCCAGACTATAATTTCTAAGCTTCATTAGGACAGCGGTTACCATGCAGCCATGATGTCTCAGGGCCACTGGATCTTCCATGTTCCCTTCCAGTCTACTGGCGTGTTCCTTGAGTCAGAGGAGATAAAACTGCTGTGGAGCTGACTTTGTCACAACCACAAACCCTGACTCACACTATTGGTAAACAGAGCAGAAGTAATGTCACAAGGCATGGGGCTCACTTAGCAGAAAGCCTGAAATAGCAAACCCCAGGGTTTAATTTAGAAGAACCCTTATAATGTCAAGTTTATCAAATAGCATTTAGCTGCCCTTTAAAAAAAAAAAAGGCATGTGGTGGCATTTTTAAAAAATATAAACTATGTGGTCCTTTTTATTCATATCTCACTTAAAGAGGAAATTTTTAACTTGGGAAAAAGCCATCTTGTTAGTTACTGAGCCTTATGGCATTCTGGATTTTTGGCAGAGGTATCCTCAATTGTAATGATTTTTGTCAAAAACAAAGGTTTTAAGCATTTAAGCTTTTATCTATCCGCTTGTGGCCTGAAATAGCTATATTTGTTATTTTTTGAAACTTTTTGTCCATTTAGTCTAATTTGTTTCTGTTTAAATTGGTTTTGAAGTCGACATGCTCTAGAATTTGCAACAGAGAAAGGAATTCTATAAAGGCAGCAGATTCTTTATTTTTTCCTTTTTTAAGACTCCCCCATTAAAAGTCCATACTCAACCCAGTAATAATCAGATATAGGGAAAAAGGGACAAGTAAACTGACAAGTAAACTCAACACAGTAAAATTCTCCATATGAGCTTCATTCCCCTACCACTGTCTGAGACCCCAGATGCCCAATGGAGACTAGAGGAGAGCCACTAGTCCTCTCCCTGTCCTTCTTTCCTCTCCCAACCTCTTCCCCATACACACTAACACATACACACTAATTCATTCCTTTCGAAATAGCAACTCAATCAGAAACATACAAGCTTAAAAAAAATGTTCTTTAAGCTTACTGTTAATTCGCCTATGCTTCCCTTTTTTTCTTTTTCTTTCTTTCTTTCTTTTTTTTTTTTTTTTTTTGAAAGAATGGGAAGGGAAAGAACCTCAAGAATTCTTAAGGAAATGCAAGGAGGGAGCTGTGCCAGACAACTGAAGAAAAGCAAATTACCGTTCTCATTTTCAAAAAAGGAATGAAGTTAGAAGCCACAAACTCTAGATTAATAATGAAAATATTACCAAAGACATAAATAAACATAAAGTTTGTGAACTTATAAAGGGAAAATGATGGATCACCAGAAGGCATCACATATGCCCTAAGAACAAGACATCTGAACTGTTCATTTCCATTTTTGAAAATTCAACTAGTGAAAGAGCAAAAGAACTCCACAAATATTGTGCATCTAGATTCCATAAGGCATTCTGTCTTTCATAATCTCCACGAATACTGATGAAGAAGCGTGGGCTGGATGCCAGAACAGCTGAGTGCCTTAACTTAGAGCCAGCTGGCTGATGCCCCCAGGCTCAGGATCCATGCCCATCTGGGTTAGTTTTCAAACAGCTTGACCCAGTGCTCATTCTCAGGTCTGTGCTGCTTAACTCATTTATTGAGAACCTCCACAGGGACCTTGATATCATGGATATCAAATCTGCACAACTTGAAATTATAAGGCTTGTAATTAGCTCCAAAAAAATCTCAGCAATACGAAAAAATGAGCCATGTCTTAAAATGTATTTATACCAGAAGAAATAAAACCTTGCTTTAGTATTTCTCTCATAAAAGTTGTGGCATCTTTAACTTCTTAATTCTTCCTCTATAACATTTGTCTCTTATATTTTCCCAATGTGTTATTTACCCTTTAATTGCCTTTCTGATTGTTTGTAGCTTAGACAAGTATATAGTGAACTCTAAATAATTTTCATTTGCAATTTTTTTCTGTGCTTTTATATTTAGAAAGACTCTTGTCAGCTAAAATGCAAGTAGAAATTTACTGATACTTTCACTATCTTTTTATAGTTTAAAATTTTTACATTTAATTTTTCAAGATATTTATTTATTGTTGTGTATAGTGTGAGGTTAGGGGTCAAATGCATTTTGACATAATCAAGTTCTCAATTATTTATTGACTTTTCCCTTCTCCCTTTAATTTGTCATGTTTTCTTTATCATCTGTTATGTTCTTGTTTTCCCAGGGCCTTTTTTATTAATTATCTCGCTAGAAGTATTTTAAAGGCTTAATTTCAAAACAGGAGAAAGAAGGCTGGCCTGAGGTGAGTAGTAGGAGAGAAAATGTGACAGAAATCTACTAAACAGTTCTACCAAATTCTAACCTCTGTGTTAAGATCAAGAAAGGAGTCCTTCCTTTCCAACTGGGGGTCCCAGCACAATGGCTTCCACAAAGAAGGGTGTGAGAAGAGTCACTCTGCCGTCAACGAGGCAATGACCAGGGAACACACCATCCACATTCACCAGCTCATCCATGGAGTGCATTTCAAGAAGCGTGCCCCTTGGGCATTCAAAGAGATCTGGAGATTTGCCATGACGGAGATGGGAACTCCAGATGTGCACACTAACACCAGGCTCTACAAAACTGTCTGGGCTGAAGGACTAAGGAACGTCCCATACATATCTGTGTGCAGCTGACCAGAAAACATAATGAGGACAAAGATTCACCAAACAGCTCTATTCATTGGTTACCTATGTACCTGCCACCACTTTCAAAAATCTACAGACATTTAATGTGGATGGGAACTAAGTACTGATTGTAAAATAAAGGTAGAAAACCACCAAAAAGAAAAAAAGAAAAGATCAGCAAAGGAAACTATCCTCCTTTTTCTACACTTCCCCTAACTGTCCTTGAGCATAAAGACCTTACTTCTAAAGCAAGTGGAAGACCGTTAGAGTGGCAGCTATGACCACATGACTAGAGGATGTCTAGGAGCCAGAAGGAACTGCTAGTCCTGCCACGGTGTTATTCTGTCTTCAGAACGCACCCCCAGAGTTCTTGTGGCGCTACCATTGTCATCAAAGTTGCTCAGAGCTGACTTAGGTCCTGGTTCTGTCATATCCTGGCTGTGTGGCTTGAGTGTGGTTCTAAATATCTATGTCCTCACCATAAAATGAGATAATATAATACCCATATCACTGGACTCTTTTGAGAATTAGATGAAATAATAAACAGATGGCATTTGACAATGCTGAGCGCAGAGTAGGTATGCAAGAAAAGATAGCTCCCTGCCCCTCTCCTGACTGCCTCTTCCCAGAGAGAGCCCAGTAAACATGAGCAGCCACATTCCGTGACCTTCAGCATGTGACTAGACCAAAACAGGACTTTTACTAGAGATGGTGGCCTCACAGGTTACCCAGTCACCGTCCCCATTGATCTTTGCCCAAAGCTAGCTTCCATGGAAACTACTCACAAGATTTAAGAGAACAGTTACTGATCCGAGCCCTTCCTTCCATGCATTCTTTTTCATTGATTCCTTTCCATCCATCCTTTCTCCTGATGCCCAGCAGATGAGTCGTTCAAATGCATGATAGAACCTCCCCAGAGAAGGGACAGTGGATGTTCAGAGTATAGCCAAATTACAAAGCTACTATAATAGAGTCATCTGAACCAACTCTCATCTCCTCCCTGCTCCTAAGGGTTGGGGTGAATCTAATACTTAAAGGGAAGTGATTGGAAGCAGACATCATTTATCATCAGCCAGTGTGAGATCACATTGTAATGTAACTCAGGGTCACAGAATCAGGGAACACCATGTTAACAATATGTTTTTTCACCATGTTAGTAATATTAACCAGAGTTATTCGTTTAAAGGAATATAAAGAATATAAAGTCAATGTTAAGCACTGGCAATCAGTAATACCTGAGGCTTAAAATTTGCAATTCACAAGAAAGGACAGACTAAAAATTTGATTATTATAGTAAGGGTCCTAGGAAAAAAAAACTGTGTGGGTGGGTCAAAAATACCAATAAGGAAGGGATTAAAGGAAAAGAAATGCTGGAAATAAAAGAAGGGAGAGACATTAAGAAAGAGGTTGTCCCTGTGGGAAGTCCTCCTTGTCCCCAAAACCTAAGCAGAGAGACTTTGTCCTTGAGGAAGAAAGAGAGCAAGGGAGCTTTATTGTGGGCGAGGCACCTAATTTCCTCCCCCCACCCACAGACTTATAGAACTTTGAGAAAACTACCTAAACTCTCCAGTAAAAAAAACCACGAGAGCCTTCACTGAGGCTCAGTGTGGTTTCAGTTGAGGGAAAGTGAGTCACTAACTCCCTCCTCATGACCATGAGAGGGTATCACAAGTCCCACCCTTCAGACTGTTGGGCAGACAGGAAAACCCACCTGCAGATGATGTCCTGGCTAAAGACACAACATAGTCAAGGAACAGAGCTGCCACACAGCCAAAAGGTGCTCGGGCATGTTGGTAATGGCCATTCCTTGGGGGATCACCATTTTCCCTATTTCCTCCCTCAGAGTTGGGGTGTTCTCTTCCCCATCCTTAGATATTTCGTAGTATCAGCTCTCCTTGCCTGGTCCATGCTTACCTACCACTCTTGGTTTAGACCCTGTCTTGGAAACTTCTCCTCAGCCTTTCCCTGGGGTTCAGCACCTACCTCCTGATTCAAGGCCCTGAAGCAGGGTCTCCCCCATCTTCATCAGCATTTCCTGCCCCCCTCCAATCCCCTAGCTCTGACATTCCATTTCTTATTTGTCTCTAACTTGCCACAATAGTTGGGCTCTTCTGGCCAGCTGTTCCCCTAGCTCTAATAGATTAATTCACCGTGCACTGTTTTTTTTCCCCCTCTGCAAATTAATTAACCAACTGATCTAAATATAAGCTCCATGAGGTGGGGTTTTGGTGTGTTATGCTCACTACTATACCTTGAGCATCTGGAATAGTGCCTGGCACCTAGTAAGCTCTTAGTAAATATTTATTGGGTTAATTAATGAATCTCACTACAAATTAACCCTTTCTTTCCACAACTTCTCCTCTAGTATCAGCAGCCACCCTTCAACCAGAAGGTTCCCATCTCCTTGCACAGCAAACCCAGAGCCACCTCAAGAACTTGAAGGTCATATTTACATTTTAAAGAGACCACTCAGAAGAGTTGTTTTGTTTTCTTATACATTTTTAAATTCCTATGACCACATATTTACATACCTTACAAATATATATCCTCAATTCTTTTTATTTAATCTTTTGAGGGTTTTTCTTAGTTTCCAAACCTTTTGGGTAGAAAGGAATGCTTTGAGGAAAGACATATTATTCTCTCCCTGTATAAACTCATAGGGAGTGACTCTGATATATTTGATGGCACATTCTTTTAACTACCAACAAGAGAACCAGATGTTGGGAATTCTTAATCTCAGGAAACAAACTGAGGGTTGCTGGAGTGGTGGGGGTTGGGAGTGATGGGTTGGCTGGGTGATAGACATTGGGGAGGGTATGTGCTATGGTGAGCGCTGTGAATTGTGTAAGACTGTTGAATCACAGACCTGTACCTCTGAAACAAATAATACATTATATGTTAAAAAAAAAGAAGAAGAAGATAGCAGAAGGGGAAGAATGAAGAGGGGGAATCCGAGGGGGAGACGAACCATGAGAGACTATGAACTCTGAGAAACAAACTGAGGGTTCTAGAGGGGAGGGGAATGGGGGGGATGGGTTAATACCCTGGTGATGGGTATTAAGGAGGGCACATTCTGCATGGAGCACTGAGTGTTATATGCAAACAATGAATCATGGAACACTACATCAAAAACTAATGATGTAGGGTGCCTGGGTGGCTCAGTTGGTTAAGCAACTGCCTTCGGCTCAGGTCATGATCCTGGAGTCCCTGGATCGAGTCCCGCGTCGGGCTCCCTGCTCGGCAGGGAGCCTGCTTCTCCCTCTGACCTTCCCCCCTCTCATGTGCTCTCTCTCTCTCTCTCATTCTCTCTGTCTCAAATAAATAAATAAAATCTTAAAAAAAAAAAAACTAATGATGTATGGTGATTAACATAACATAATAATAATAAAAAAAAGATGTTAAGAATTTGAAACAATTAACTATTTGAAAGTAGTTTTTGCTGCTACCCCTTCACATTTTAGGTTTTAACAGTGACACAGAAGTAAGCTGACTTTGCAGTCCATGGAGTTCAACCACTAGCTACTTGATCTTGAACAAATCGTTGAAGGCCCCTGAGTCTAAGCTACTGGTGTGTAAAAAAAGATGACAAGACCTACCTCACAAGGTAGTTGGTGTGAAGATAAAAGATAACGCATATAGAGCAAATGTTATAAAAATCTGGTATATAGTGGGTGTTCAATAAATTATTGCTACTGATTTTAATATTTCTATTAACACTCAAGAGGTTATTTACATCCTTATGTACTGTGCCTGCATTTAAGGTAAGAAGTCACAAGATGAAGTTGATGTCTTTATGGCTTCAGTGGTAAAAATCATCTTGTCTCACTTTTTTGTTTTACCAAACAAGAGAAGGTTTTTGCTCAGTCTCCCTGTCAGGCCTCTTGGTTTGCATTCCACTAACCAAATTTCAGGTATAGTTTACCTGAAATGGAAATAAATATGTTTTTCTTATTTGGTACAATAAAGCTGAGCTCTATTTTTAAATAGATGAGTAATTAATATACAGAACACACATTTCAAAGCTAACAATCTAAAAAGAAAATAAATACCAAAGGCAATACTTTGGTAGCTTTATTATTAATACTTAACTGATAGTGTTTATTTCAATACCAAATCTTGATAACTCTCTCAATTTCCATTAATTTAGGTTCATTCCTTAAAATTGTAACCAAATCAAATATGTAGTCCTCTTAGTATCTTTCTTAGGGTGCTTCCTCTCATCAGCATCTAGTGTCCTTCCTCTAGTTTACAGAAGAAGAGGCTTTAATTGCCCTTTCTCCTCGCTCTCTTCTACAGTCTCAGAAGCACGGCACCCCAATCCCTGCACTAGGCACAGTTGAGTGCCCAACATCGTAGGTGCTACTGAGGATCCCTGCAGAAGTGTTGCCTCTGCTGCTAACTAGTAGCGCTATCAGGCCCCAGGCCACTCACATCACCCTGGGATTCTCAGTGCCATATTGTCTAGACCTACATGGACTCCAGAACCTATAGAAGCTCTGAGAATCTAGGCCTTCATGATTTCTTGCCATGCCAAGTGTCATATATAAATGAAGGTAAAAATGGTCAACTCCAAAGTTAACAACAAATATGGGAAAGTAAATTCAGTAAAACTAGGCCCCCAGTAGAGATGATCAAAATGTAACAGAAATCTCTCCAAGACTCTATTTCTTGGAACCCGTTGAGTAAACAAACCAATGTGTTAGGGGTCCCTAATGAGTGCCTTTTCCTCAGTTTTTTATTTGTGTCTGTCTATGTCCCTCTTAGATTATAAATTCCTCCAGGAATGAAAATGGGCCTTTTTCTAGCCCAATGTCTATCACATAATGATCCAACAAGAATCACTTGATGGCTGATAGGTGACTTACCGATTAAGAAAATCTGCCTTTTGTTGACAAAGTTATATGGATCCTATTTGACAGCATTGCAAAAAATATATATATATGCATTGACCAGTTTAACTTTTATGTGGTATATGGAGGGAGAGGCTCCATGGTTTATTCTTTTACTGGGAAGCTCTCAAGTGAACTTACTTTGCTCCAGCACCTATGCCAAATCATATTTACCTGCGACTTCCACAATTTGTTTCTACTTACATATTCTTTCAATGGTTCCACATTTCAAAACATTGTATTTGGTGACATAAAGTAGACTTTACAACCTAATAAATTTAAAATGTTCCTATTTTATAATGCATGCAAAGCAGAAATCTAAACTTCTTTTAAATAGAAAAAGTTACTAATTCCCAACCCTTGTTAAACTCCTGCATCTAATTTCCCCATTCTTGTTCCTAGGCTGCATAGCATTGCTGGAAAATTTTTATGAGGCCATGCTCAAAAGCATCCTGGCATAAGAGAATAAAGGACAAATATAATTCAACCTGCAGCCTGCAATTCAAACACTGATGGACAATATATGTGCTTAAAGGTAAACCCAAGGTAAAAATTAACAACTGTTCAAAAATTCATTCTTCTTACTTTGTTATTTCTGGCTTTTTATTGCTATAAATAAAACGACTGGTTTCCCATGAACATCAAAGATGGCAGACAGATGTTATAAAGTGCTTAAGAAAACCTTACTTTCCGTTTGACTATTGCCAATACTGCACACTCAATATTGTGCCCTGTGGAATCCAAGTGATTATGAACTAGCTCACATAAACCTAAGTCTCCTCTTGGATTGCTCCTCCCCTGACTTTGACCTGACAGCAGGTCAAAACTCCTCAGCAGTAGCTACTCCTGCCATTCCTCAGAATTATCATGATTTAGGAAGCAACATACTCTTACTTCTTCTCAGCCACTCCCACACCGTCATTCTAACATGGCTCTCAACCATGCCTGGCCTGCTGAAACACCCTTTCCTGACTCCCAGCTCCCTCCTTGTTGCTGTTTTCTAGCAACCTGTGAACACTTCAGTATTGCTCTTGATAGTTTAGCCTTTGGCTTATAATCTTCTCCTGACTCATTCATGGCAATGTCTTTTTAATCTCAGTATCCATATGGATGGCCCTTGCCACCAGCCTCCCAGCCTCCACATTCTTACACCACCTCTGCACCTCCACTGAAGCACCCACACTTACCCTGGATCTGTTACTCTGCAGAATTGCTCCCTCCCCAGATTCTTAAATCCCAATTTCCCTTCTTTGCCCACAACCTATCCTTCGTCCCCTTTCATATCTACTGAAATGGCTGCTTAGTCACCCTCTTTCCACTTTCAGCATGTTCTTTCCTCTATTTCCTCCTTTACTCACCTACTTATCCACTCCTGGTTCTCAAATTGAACAATTTTAATATTATTCCTATTAGTACCCCAGAATCCCTTGTGCCTTCCTTCCTCAATGACACCTACCTTGGCAAGGCCCGGCTCTGAGCAAATTCTGTCATTCACTTTCTCTGCTCATGTATCAGGTTGCTGAATATTACTTGAAGAAAATCTTGAACTTGGGTCATTTTTTTTTTCACTCCAAAATCATACCATCTGGCCTCAGTGGGGCACTCACTGATGTTCATGATTTTGGAGTTTATTTCTGGATAACACTCTATCACTTTTGCCATATCAAATTGTTATCACTAACCTCAAAGTCTACTCTCCTCTCCATCTTGTTTTCTTAATAGTGCTCTATGTTATGTGAACTTAATCACTTTTCCTTCTCTGTGCTTCAGATTTTCAACACATATAATCCATCATCTCCTTCTTCACTCCTTTTTCAGAGATGGGCATTTCTGCTAGCTATGTGTCCATTCCTTCCCCAACCTCTCCAAGACTGTATTCTTATCCATCATCATGCCCATCTCTTCCTCTCTGGCATTCTTCTTCAATCTACAATTACATCCAGGTCCCCCACACTCATACAGGCCCCCCCCAAACATCCTACTGCCATAAGGTACCACCCTCTCTGTATCATTTTACAACACTCAACTTCCTGGAAAAGTGTTTATGCTTTATGCCTCCACTTCAACTTTCATTTACTCCTAACTTATGTGCATCTGACCAACATGGTCAGCCTCTTCAAGGTCATCAATGACCAACTAGTAATATAATCTTTTTTATTAAGGATCACTTTTTATTAAGAATCTCAAAAATGGGGCGCCTGGGTGGCTCAGTCGTTAGGCGTCTGCCTTCGGCTCAGGTCATGATCCCAGGGTCCTGGGATTGAGCCCCGCATCGGGCTCCCTGCTCGGTGGGAAGCCTGCTTCTCCCTCTCCCATTCCCCTTGCTTATGTTCCCTCTCTCGCTGTGCCTCTCTCTGTCAAATAAATAAATAAAATCTTAAAAAAAAAAAAAAAGAATCTCAAAAACATTTACGGTCATGGGAAAATTCCCATAATATTAAATTTTTTAGAGTAATGAAATTAGAGTATGATCCCAATTCGTATTATTTAAAGTGTGGATATGCATGTTAATGTGTGTGTCTGTTCAGAAAGTGAGTGGGAAAAAAAAAAATGTTAAGGTATCAGATTAAGGGTTACTGGTAAGAAAATCCAATTTTGGATATTTTTGTACATTTTTATACTTTTCCAAATATTCTTTAATGGGTAGTACTTTCAAAATCAGAGGGGTAAAATGGATTTAAATATTTTTTTCCTCATTTCTCTTTCTCAGTCCTCCAATGTATTTGACCCTATTGATTGCTAGTCCCCAAAACTCTTCCCAGGATTGGCCTAACAGGTTTGCAATCTGTGCAATCACATGAGGTCTCACACTTAGAAGGATTCGGCTCAGTTCAGGTTTCTTCTGTCTTCATTTTTTAATTCTTAATAATTTGTTAACAGGATCTCATATTCATTTTGCACTGAGCCCTGCAAATTATGTAGTTAGTCCTGACTCTTCCCTTAACTTCTGACACTATATTCTCTTTTTTCTACATCTCTAAGCCTCTTTTCCATGTCATCACTACACTCACTAAATTCACTTCATCACAATGGTTAGCATCACCCATATCACCTTTTACCTATGTTACTCTCACCAATGGCTTCAGCTTTCACTTCACTAAACGCCACCCAAATGTTACCTGAATCCTGAACTTCACATTCACATTTCTGCATCTAGGTATTTACACAAGGGTAGTAGGTAAGCACTTCACACTTCACGTGTCCAAAAAGGAATTCAATCTCTACTTACGTATTCCATTCTTCCATGACCACTTTCTTTCCCTCAATTCTATACTTTGGAGACTTGCTCATGTTGCTGCATGTAGTTCATTTACTTTCACTGCTCTATAGTATTTCATTATATGAACACTTTAATTTATTCCTCCCTTTTACTTGAGATGAACATTTGGGCTGTTTGGGAAGTTTTGTTACTCATCTTTAGGTCCGGGTGCCCACATGCAAGAAGAGTTTCCTTAGGTTATGAAAATAGGAGTAAACTTGCCATGTCATAGAGTACCTACAATTCAGTTTTACTTGGCAATACCACAGTGTTTTCAAAGTGGTTGCATTACTTTACATAGATGCCCACCCACAGGGTATAAAAGTTCTTGTTGCCCCATATCCTCACTCATATTGATATTATCAGATTAAAATTTGCCAACAGCATGGTATCTCATTATGACTTTGATTTTCATTTCCCTGATTATTAATGGGAATGATCATCTCTCATATGTTAGTTATATGTGAAAAATATCTTATTCTTATACTGGCTTTATAATCAGAAAATATCTTTTTTAATTAAAATCTATACCACAGCCAGATGTTGTCAGTATAAGAAAGTTTTTCAGTCAACCCTGATGAACACTAAAGATTTATAGCCCTATCTTCACTTAAATGGTGGATTTGACCAGTTTCAAACAGTTGTATTTTGGTATTTGATTGATTAGGTAATACACTTTCAAGACAATAATGTTCTATAGAACTAGCTCTATATGGAATCAGCTGCAGCTGTTAAGCCTTTCCATGCAACCAGCATGAAGTTACTCAGAGCCAATGTTTAAAGAAAGACTAACTTCAGGGGTAGGCACAATGTGGAAGAAAAGAATTCTCCTAATGCTAATCCAGCAAGAATAAGAACTAAAAAGAAAACACAAATGTATATTGTTTGGTGAAGAGTCTACTACACTCATGAAAGAACATGTGAAAATCATGGGAAATAGAAGTACTCTGTCAACCCCAGCCCAGCCCAACCTCACCTCCCCTATTCTTTCTGGAGTTCCCCAGACATGTTCTTCTCATAAGTCACTGCTTCCTGCCTATCATTACCTAAATTATTTGCATCAGAAAAGAAAGATGAAGTATCTTGAGGCAAGGAATCTCCAAAATTGAGTTGAGGTTAATTAACTTACAAGGTATACTTAGCCATGAATTTCAGATTACTGAATTAGAGAACTGAAGTGATGATTAATTCAGTTCAATGTGACAAATATTTGTTAAGCAGCTTCTGTGTCCAAAAAGAATATGATAGAACACTGGCCACTTAGTAAGCAAACTTTATATACCAAGAACAAGAAAGTATTTCATACCTCTTACTCTAAAATAGAAAGACCACTATCAAAGCACACCCTGATCGCATCATACCTTTGTGCACTATATTTAATTGTCATATTTAATAAATCTGTTCCTCATTTTCTTACCCAGTTATCTTCTATGAAAAAATTAAATGACATTTCTTTCCAAAGATCCTTGGCAATTCCCAATCTAGCACTGCCTCCCCTAAACTAAATAATAATAATAGCTAGAATTGATTGGGTTCTTACTACGTGCCAGGAGTTACAGCATTATATCGAGAGCATCTCATTTAGCTTCACAACAACCGCCTGAAGTGTAAATACTCTTTTTTGGCTGCTGCTGTTGTTGTTTTAGGTATAATTTCCATATAACAAAGAACACATGCTTAAGTATACAAATCCATACATTTTAATGATGTAAATGAATAAATGATGTAATTAAATCATCACCACAATCAAGATAACAAACATATCCATCACCCCCAAAAGTTTTTTCATGACCTTTTACAATCCTTCCCTTTCACTCCTCTCTGTTCTCTCCCTCCTCACCATCCCAAGCAAATACTGACCTTCACTGTGGATGAGTTTGCATATTGACTTTTACAAAATGGAATCCTACAATAGGTACTTTTTCTGGCTTCTTTGTTCGGCACAATTATTCTGAGATTCATCCATGTTGTTGTAATTATCAATCATTTATTCTTTTTTATTATGTTGTTCCATGTTCCACTGACTGGATATACCATGATTTGTTTATCCATTTACCTGTTATTCTTGACTTGTTTCCAGGTTTTGGCTATTACACATAAAGGTGCCTCAAACATCCATATATAAGTTTTCAGATGAGCATATGCTTCATTTCTCTTGCATAAATATCTAGGAGCAGAAGGACTAGGTTACATTGCAGATATCTGTTTAACATTTTAAGAATCTGCCATTTCTATTGCTGCTATAACAAATTATCAAAACCTGAGTGGCTTAAAACAACACAAATTTATCTCTTACAGTTCTAGAGATCAAAAGTAAGTCTAAAGTCGAGGTGTTGTCCAGGCTGTGTTTTTTCTGGAAGGATCAGGGGAAAATCCATTTGTTTTCCTTTTCTACCCACTAGTCTGCCTGTGTTCCATAGCTCATGACCTCTTTCTCAGAACACTCTAACTTCCTGCTTCTGTGATTACACCTCCTACTACTGACTCTGATCCGCCTGCCTACCTCTAATAAGGACCTTTGTGACTATATTGTACCCATCTGGATAATCTAACAAAATCTCCTGGATCTCCAAGAACTTTCACTTATTCACATCTACAAAGTCCCTTTACCATGAAAAGAAACGTATTCACAGGTTCCAGAGATTAAGATATGAACATCTTTGAGGGACCATTATTCAAACTACCAATGTCTTCCAAAGAGGTTATATCATGTTACATTCTCAGCAGCATTATGACTTCTAGTTCCTCCACATCCTTACCAATACTGGTTATGGTCAGTCATTTTAACATTAGCCATTCTAATATTTTGAAATCTTGTCATTTTAATTTCAACTTCTTGAATAATAAATGATGTTGAACATCTTTTCATGTGCTTATTTGCGATCTGTAAATCTTAGGTAAAATGTCTGTTGAAATCTTTTTCTCAATTTTATTGGAGTTTATGGGTTTTTATTGTTGGATTTTGAGAGTTCTTTATATATTCTGAATATGACTGTTATCAGATATGATTTGCAAATATTTTATGCCAGTCTGTGGCTTGTCTATTCGTTCTCTTAACAGTGTCTTCCCAAAAGCAGAAGTTTTTAATTTTGAGTAAGTCCAGTTTATGAATTTTTTCTTTTACAGATTGGACTTTTGGTGCCATATCTAAAAAATCTTTGCCTAACCTAAGGTCAAAAAGATTTTCTCTTATGTTTTCTTCTAGACATTTTATACTTTTAACTCTTTTAGGTCTGTGGTCCATTTTGAATTAAGCTTTGTATATGGTGTATATTGAAGTTCCTTATATTGCATATAAATATCCACTTGTTTCAGCACCATTGGTTGAAAAGCCCATCATTTCTCCACTAAATTGCCTTTGCAACTTTATTTTTTTATTTTATTTTATTATGTTATGTTAGTAAACATACAATACATCATTAGTTTTTGCTGTAGTGATCCACGATTCATTGTTTTCGTATAACACCCAGTGCTCCATGCAGTATATGCCCTCCTTAATGAGTGGGTCTATTTTTGGATTCTCTTGTCTACTGTATTCATCTCTCTTTATACAATTAGCACACTGTCTTGATTAGTATAATTTATAAGACTTGAAATCAGATCATCTTAGTCCTCCAACTTTGGTCTTTTCTAAGTTGTTGGTTATTTTAGGTCTTTTGCCTTTTTATTTTGAATTTTATAATCATCTTACAATTTACATATAAAAGCCTGTGGGAATTTCAATTGAGATTGTGTTAAATCTTTAGATCATTTTGGGGAGAACTGACATCATAGCAGCATAGATTCTTCTGACTTGTGAATACTGTATATCTCTCCATTATTGAGTTCTTCTCAACAATGATTTGTAGATTTTAGTACATAAGACTTGCTCATCTTTTGTTAAATATAAGTCTAAGAATTTTCATATTTTTGATGCTATTTTAAATGTTATCTTTTTCAATATTTGATTGTTCATTGCTAGTATATATAATTGATTTTTGTGTATTAATGTTGTATAACTCATTTATTAGATCCAGTATCTTTTTTATATTCCACTGGATTCTCTGCATGAAAGATCATGTTGTCTATGAATAAAGACAGGTTCTTTTTTTCCCAAACTGAATGTCTTTTTCTTCCACTGGTTAGTGCTATAAATTTCCTTATAATTACTGATTTAATAGCATCCCACAGATTTTCATATGTTGTGTTTTCATTTTCATCCAGTTCACAGTACTTTCTGGTTTCCCTTTTGATTTCTTCTTTGTCCCGTGAGTAATTTAGAAATGTGCTGTTTGGTTTCCAAATATCTGATGACTTTCCAGAGATCCTTCTGTTATTGATTTAATCCCACTGTGGCCAGAGAACATACTTTGTATGACTTTTATCCTTTTAAAATTATTGAGACTTGTTTAATGGCCCAGAACATGATCTTTGCAAATGTTCTACAGACAGTTGAAAATAAATGTCGGCACTTGAAAATAAACTGCTATTGTTAAGTGAATTGTATAAATGTCAATTAAGTCAGGCTGATTGATTGTTTTATTCAAAACATTTATCTTAACTGGTTTTCTGTTTACTTGTTTTATCAACTATTGAGATAATTATATTGAGAGAAAATTATTGAGAGAATTATATTGAAATGTCTTATTGTAATTGTGGATTTGTCTATTTCTTCTTGCGATTCTACCAGTTTTCGTTTCATGTATTTAGGAACTCTGTTATTCAGAACATGAACATTTAGGAATGTTATTTCCTCCTGATAAAATGACACATTTATTATGAGATAAACTTCTTAATCCCAAGTAATTTGCTCTGAAATTGATTTGGTCTGTTATTAATATAGCCACTCCAGCTTTCTTTTGACTAATGTTAATATATCTTTTTTCAAGCTTTTATTTTTCATCTTCTCATGTCTTTATATTTAAAGTGCATTTCTTGTAGCTAGCATATAGTTAGAGCTTCCTTTTTATCCAATGTGACAATTTCTACCTTTTAATTGGGGTGTTTAGTCCATTTACAATTAGTGTGACTATTGATATGGTTAGATCTAAACCTATCATCTTGCTGTTTTTTTTCTATTTGTCCCATATAATCTTTGTTCCCTTTTTTATTCTCTCCCTTTTTCTGAATTAATTGAATATTTTTTATGATTGCATCTTATCTCCTTTGTTGAAAATATTAACTATAACATGTGTTTCAACAATGAACTTTCATTTGCCCCTTCTAGCCTGTTATTTTTATCATACATTTTACTTCTACAAGTGTATATTAGTTTTCTAATTGATTTTCTGCATAACAAATTACCATAAACTTAGAAGCTTAACACAAGACCCATTTATTATTTCACAGTTCTATAAGTCAGAAGTCTGGAATAACTTGGCTGGGTTTTCTGCTTGGGGTCTCACAGGCTGAAATCAAGCTATCAACCCACTGTGTTCTCATCTGGAACATGGGATTTTCTTCCAAACTCTTCCCTATTACTAACAAAATCTAATTCCTGTGTTTTTAACTTTGAGGTTCCTATTTCCTTGTTGATTGTCAACAAAGGGTCACTCTCAGGTACTTGTGGCCACTCTCCAGTCTTTGCCCATGAACGCCTCCATTTACAAAGCCAGCATCAAAACATCAAATACTCCTGTGCTTTCATCTCTCTACCTTCCCCTTCTGCTACCAGATAGAGAAAAAGCTCTGCTTTTTAAAGGACTTGTATGATTAGTTAAGTCTAACTGGATAATCTATTCCAAGGTCAACTGTGCTGTAAAACATAACATAGCAGAACATGTAGAAAATAACATATCAATAGAGACATCATCATGATATTCAGTGGTGCTGGAGATTAGAACATGGAATCCTAGGGAGCCATTCTTAGAATTCTGCCTACCATAATATGTTATAAACTTCACACTACATTGTCATTATCTTTTTAATATTTAATTTTCTTTTTTTAAGATTTTATTTATTTATTTGAGAGAAAGAGAGTGCACGAGAGGGGGTAGGGTCAGAGGGAGAAGCAGAATCCCCACTGAGCAAGAAGCCCGATGCGGGATTCGATCCTGGGACTCCAGGATCATGACCTGAGCTGAAGGCAGTTGCCCAACCAACTGAGCCACCCGGGCACCCCAATATTTAATTTTCTTTTAAAATATTTAAATAAGAAAAATATTTTATATTTTACCCATGTAGTTACCAAGTCCAATGTTCTTTATTTCTTTTTGTAGATTCATATTTCCATTTGCTATCTTTCTCCTTCTGATTGAACAATTTCTTTAACATTTCTTGTTAGGAAGCTTTGTTTATGATGAATTCTTTAAGCTTTTGCCCATCTAAAAATCCTTATTTCACCTTTGTTTCTCAAATGTTTTTACTAGGTATATACTTTCAGATGACAATTTTCATTTTGGTACTTTAAGATGTTCAGTCACTGTCTCTTTGTTGTTTTACATTGTTGTATTGCATTGTTTCTGATGAAGATCTGCTATGATCATTATCTTTGCTCCTCCATACATAACATATGTACCTTTCTTTTACTATATATAAGATGTTCTCTTTATCAATTTTATTTGGAATTTGATTATGATGTACCTTGGTGTAGTTATCTTAAAAATTACTTGTGTTTGATCTTCTTTGTACTTCCTGGATCTGTGTGTTTATAATTTTCACCAAATTTGGAAATCTCTCAACCATTCCTTCCTCAAATACTTTTCTGTATTTCCCTTTCTCAGGAACTCCTATTACCTCTATATTACTTTGCTTGAAGTTGTCTCACAGCTCATTATGCTCCATT
Source organism: Mirounga angustirostris (assembly GCF_029215605.1). Lineage (NCBI taxonomy): Eukaryota > Metazoa > Chordata > Mammalia > Carnivora > Phocidae > Mirounga > Mirounga angustirostris. The sequence goes on along the minus strand of NW_026991709.1, from coordinate 48,610,373 downwards.
TATTTCTGTATTCCCTTTGACTATGTGTTTCATTTTGAATTGCTTCTATTGCTATGTCTTCAAGTTCATTATTTTTTCTTCAATGTCTAATCTGCCATTAATCCCATCCAGTGTATTTGTTATCTCCGACATTGTAATTTTCATCTCTAGAAGTTAATCTGGGACATTTCATTACTTCTGTGTCCTTACTTACCTTATTGAACATATACAATACAGTTTTAATAATTGTTTGAAAACCTATCTGCTAATTCTAACATCTGTGCCAGTTATGAATTGGTTTTATTTTTCTTCTCATTATGAGTCATATTTCCCTGATTCTTTTCATGCCAGGTAGTTCTTGATGGATTGCCATACATGAATTTTATTTCATAGAATGCTGCATATTTTGGTATTTTTTAAATACTTTTAACCTTTCTTCTAGGATGCGCTTAAGTTACTTGGGAACAGTTTGATCATTTTAGTTTTTGCTTTTAAAATTTGTGAGGCAGGACAAATTTGCACATTATGGTAGGGCTAATTATTTCTCACTATGGAAGCAAGAATCTTTGGGTACTCTACCTATAAATTATGACATTTCCAAATCTTGCTAGTGGGAACACACTATTCCTGGCCCTGCTTGAATACTGAGCACTTTTCCATCTACTCCTTTTAAATGATTTTTTTCCAACCCTGAATAATTTCCTCAAATGCAAGTGCTGGTCAGAACTCAGATCAATCCTTTTGATGGCTGCATAATATTCCATTGTATATATATACCACATCTTCTTTATCCATTCATCTGTCGATGGACATCTTGACTCTTTCCACAGTTTGGCTATTGTAGACATTGCTGCTATAAACATCAGGGTGCAGGTTCCCCTTTGGATCCCTACTTTTGTATCTTTGGGGTAAATACCCAGTAATGAAATTGCTGGGTCGTAGGGTGGCTCTATCTTCAACTTTTTGAGGAACCTCCATACTGTTTTCCAGAGTGGCTGCACCAGCTTGCATTCCCACCAACAGTGTAGGAGGGTTCCCCTTTCTCCGCATCCCCGCCAACATCTGTCGTTTCCTGACTTGTTAATTTTAGCCATTCTGACTGGTGTGAGGTGGTATCTCATTGAGGTTTTGATTTGGATTTCCCTCATGCTGAGCAATGTTGAGCACTTTTTCATGTGTCCGTTGGCCATTTGGATGTCTTCTTTGGAAAAATGTCTGTTCATGTCTTCTGCCCATTTCTTGATTGGATCATTTGTTTTTTGGGTGTTGAGTTTAAGAAGTTCTTTACAGATTTTGGATATTAGCCCTTTATCTGGTATGTCATTTGCAAATATCTTCTCCCATTCTGTCGGTTGTCTTTTGGTTTTGTTGACTGTTTCCTTTGCTGTGCAAAAGTTTTTATTTTGATGAAGTCCCAATGGTTCATTTTTGCCCTTGCTTCTCTAGCCTTTGGCGATGTTTCTAGGAAGAAGTTGCTGTGGCTGAGGCTGAAGAGGTTGCTGCCTGTGTTCTTCTTTAGGATTTTGATGGAATCCTGTCTCACATTTAGGTCTTTCAACCATTTGGAGTCTATTTTTGTGTGTGGTGTAAGGAAATGGTCCAGTTTCATTCTTCTGCATGTGGCTGTCCAATTTCCCCAACACCATTTGTTGAAGAGACTGTCTTTTTTCCACTGGACATTTTCTGCTTTGTCGAAGACTAGTTGACCATATTGTTGAGGGTCTATTTCTGGGCTCTCTATTCTGTTCCATTGATCTATGTGTCTGTTTTTGTGCCAGTACCATACTGTCTTGATGATGACAGCTTTGTAATAGAGTTTGAAGGCCAGAATTGTGATGCAACCAGCTTTTTTCTTTTCTTTCCTATTTTTGTGTGTGGTGTAAGGAAATCGTCCAGTTTCATTCTTCTGTGAATTGTGCAAGACTGTTGAATCACATATCTGTACCTCTGAAACAAATAATACAATATATGTTTTAAAAAAGAAGAAGAAGAAGATAGCAGGAGGGGAAGAATGAAGGGGGGAAAATCAGAGGGGGAGAAAAACCATGAGAGATGATGAACTCTGAAAAACAATCTGAGGGTTCTACAGGGGAGGGGGATGGGAGGATGGGTTAGCCTGGTGATGGGTATTAAAGAGGGCATGTTCTGCATGGAGCACTGGGTGTTATACACAAACAATGAATCATGGAACACTACATCAAAAACTAATGATGTAATGTATGGTGATTAACATAACAATAAAAATTAAAAAAAAAAAAGAACTCAGATCAATACTGGAGGAAATCCCTCTGCAGCTTTGCAGCATTCAGGTATCTGAAAACATCTTCTACCTTCATGCTAAGGAATGCAAGAATTTTCTCACCCCTGTCAAATACCTCAGCCCTGTATTGTTGCTAATCCCTTACGCTACTTACAGCAGTGTGTATAGTAATTAAAATCAGAGTGTTCTAAGTAGGTGATGTTCTAAAAACTGTCATAGGGCCAAAAACCTAATTTTTGTTTTTATCTCAGCACTTTCTGTGGTAAAATGCAGCTTTTGGTTGCATCAATAATTTTCTTGAAAATGGTGTGCGTTCAGAACTTCCTAGAGTGATAAGTCATCTCCTCGCCACATTCCAGCACACTCAGGTGGTTCACATGAGTTTTCTGATGGGCTTCAGGATCCCAAGAATCTTATACTGAACAGATCAGAAGAGAGTTAGCTTCCTTTCTGGTAGAGTAAATAATATTAAACCAGAAATGTAAATATCCCCTTTTGATCTTTAATAAAGGTTTATTTTATCTTAATTTCTGGTGATACTTAATCAGAAGTAGATTGAAATGTTACAGTTTTTAGTTGTTTACACTGTTGAGCATTTAATGACCTATAAAGAAACACTTGAGAAATTAGCAGCCAAAACAATCTAACAATCCTTTGGTAATCTTATAAGGTGAGTGATTTCAGCTTTTAATTTGCCTTTTTACAAATAAATTGTTCAGGTACTACTATTATGTGTTCTATTTAATACTGAAAGACTTGCTACCATGGTGGTTTGTTTTGTTTTGGTGATGGATAGCCATAGAAACATTCTCTACGAGGCAACCTCTTGAAAAGCATTCTGTTCAACTGATTCTTTTGTATCTTCACCTTCAGTTAAGTCTGTCAATAGTCTCTTCATTCTCAAAAGAAAACCACTGCCACCACCACAACAAAAAAAGTTAGGGGAACCTTCCTTTTTTTCCTGAGATGTTGTTTATAAGTCTCTCCTTCCCTTTAGCTTCAAACTCTTTCAAATACTTACAACCTCCATTCCCCCTCATTCCCGAATCACTACTAATTCCTGGTAATCTGACTTTTGCCCTCTATTACTTTATTACACTATAGTATGAAACTAGACTGTCAGAGGTCATTATCTGATCATATAGTAACAAACCAAATGCTCTTTCCACTCTACAACTCTGTAACATTTAATACAACAGATCATCTTTTCTTGAAAGTCTCCTCCTCTGTTGTCATTTATAACACAACACTCTTTCAGTGTTCCTCCTATATCTGCAACCCAGTATTCTCGGCCCACTTAATCAGCCTCCTTTTTCTGCCTTTGGTCCCTAAATGCAGGCTTACCCCAAGGATAAACCTTTGGAGTTCTTGCCTGTTCTTGCTTATACTCCCATAACGTTCTCAATCAATATCATGGCTTCAACTCTGACTTCTAGAAATACGGCTCCTGACTCTGCAGCCCTCCAGTCTCTGCTACATTTAGGCTCAGCATTTCCAATTGATATGGGAGACATCTCCACCTAAATTTCCCTATAAAACACCTCACACTAATTATGTCAATGACTACATTTAAGACCCTTATTTCCAAATCTATCCCCCTTCTGTATTCTGCAGTTTAATTTATAACATACTTAGCTACCCAGTTACCCAGGATCAAAGCCTCCTTACTCTCTTTGACTCTGATGTCACCCTTGCAACCTGACAATCGATGGCTCATTTCAGCTGATCAGATCTAGTCTTGTATTTAAAACTGCCCTCTCCTCTTCATTCCCACTGCTACTACACTGCTCTCATTACTTCTACATAGACAAGGGTAATCCACTCATTCTTCAGTTTCTCCCTTTCTACAAAGCATAGTCCTATTTACGCTAGTCTAATCTGAAGTACAGCTCTGATCAAATAACTCCTCTTGCAAATGCTTTTGATTACCAAAAAGTCTTAATTTCTTAGTGTATAAAATATCGCAACTATCTTTCTACCTTTATTTCTAAAAACATAAAGGCCTAAACCCAATTAAAATACTCTCTGTTCTCAAAAAATCAGTGCTTCCCTATCCCAGGCCCCTAGTTAGTTTACACCATTTCTTTTCTCTGAAATGTCCGTCCCATGCCTCAATCCTATCCTTTCTTCAAAACCAGGTAAAATTCACCTTCTTAAATAAATTTTCCTGTTATCTCCAAACATGGAAGTATGTTATCAACACTTTTAATCCCATAATTCTTTATGTATTTTTTTATATATTTTACATTGTTTTGCTACTGTTTTATATATCCCATCTCCCTTAGTAGTCTTTAAACTTCTTAACATTTTAAGTACCATTGTATTCTTCATGATGCCTATAAAGTAAATGATAAGACTAATCAATTAGTACATAATGCCAAATTAATCTATCAGTCAACTCACCAAATTTCAATGCTTTATGAAGTGAAAATATGGTGTGTACAATGGATTCTTTACTCTCTAAAATAACTACAATGCAAGAGAGTATACAATCAATGTTATGTGGTCAAAGAGATAATCATTGGTCTAAGTCAGTCTTACTTAGAATGGCTATGATTGGGGGATCTTCTTGAAATATTTGGTGTTTGAGATAGACTTGAAAGAATAGGTAAGATTTTGTAAGCAAATATGCAGAGAATACATTTCATGTTCAATGTAAACAAAGGTATAGAGAAGCAAGAGAGTATGAAGTATTCAGAGAATAATGAGTAGAATAGTTTATCCAAAGGAGAGAGTTCATGTGAGGGATATTGACAGATACAGCTGGAAGTATAGATTAGGGTTAAATTATGTATTCTTTGTCCCACTGGTGGGTGGGGTTAGTGGCAACTGCCAGGGAACAATGAACACTGGGCCTTGCCAACATCAAAATTATCAGGCACTCACTTGGCCATGATGACTATGGGACTTTTCCCACTTCTCAAGAGTACTATGGCAACATGCTATCATAGAATAGTCGGTTGTAGATTTTCTTTGTTTCCAGTTTATTCATCAATGTGTTTATTCAAACATTCATTAAAAAAGCTTACTATATTCCAAACAGTGTGTAAGACCCTAAGGATTCCAAGATGATTAGCCATGCTTCTAACCCCAGGAGCTTCACATTTCAGTAAAATGCCAGCTTTAAGTTTTTTCCTGGCTAAAACTGTTATTAAACATGAAGTCTTATTTTGGGTACAATCTAAATGTGTTTTGTGATTCATCTGTTTTGTTTTGTTTTGCTTTGGTTGCTTACTGGGCTTGCCAATTAATATACATTATTTTATAAAAGAGAAGAGAACTAGTCATTTTTATTTTTAACAAGAGTACATCAAAAAAGACTTTCTCCCATAGAAAGATCTTTATGAATCAGGTATTCACTTACCATCTGTTCCATGAAGGGAAATACTAAAATTCCCTTACCTAGAGTTTTATTCCTCAATTTGTGGCTAGAGTAATGCCCTGAAACAGTCAGACTTTATTTAACCTAAAAATTCTCCCAGTTTTGGAGGCAGCAATGCTGTTTAGAATTTTTTTCTCAACACACTTACAGTAAATGATAAATGAGATACCCCCCTCAAAACTTCTAGCCTAACCCACAAACTATGAAGTAATGCTCCAAATTATTTTTTGTCCTGCCGGGGAAGAGGAACAAGAATGGATAAGGGATTTTCTCTCTTGGATTCTTTGTAACCTCAAAGCTTAAGACATTAATTAGACCAGTCTCACTTGAAACTGCTGACAGTACTCTTTTCATGCCCATCAGCTTCCTCTTTCCCTTCATCATTTCCTCTTTAGAAGTTGTTTCCTATTAGTGTCAATACTTTCTTTCATATAATAGTTACATTTTTAAAAGCCAGCAGATAAGCCTGCCCAAAGAGCTGACATAGCTATCAAGTGGAAAATCAAATGTAGCAGCATTGTAGCACGGGAAGTTTCATATTCAATAGCTTCTTTCCCCCTAAAAGAACAAATAAATATTTTCTCAACAGCAGCCTCGTTGGTTTCAATGACTGCTGAGAGGGAGGTATTTAATGGGGTAACTTTATATACAGGTCCAGGTTCTGGATCCTACTGGATTATTCAGGTGGCACAAGGTAATTCTTTAGGAAATAGAGTCAGCAAGCAGACTGGAATACTAATCATTAGGGAAATACAGATCAAAATCACTATGAGCTATCACCTCACATCTGTTAGAATGGCTAGCATCACTAAGATCAGAAACAGTAAATGTAGGTGAGGATGTGCAGAAAGGGCAATCCTTGTACTGTTGCTGAGAACGTCCATTGGTGGGGCAATATGAGGAACAGTATAGAGTTTCTTCAGAAAATTAAAAATAGAAATCCCAGAGATCCAGTAACTCCGCTCCTGGGTATTTACTCAAAGAAAATGAAAACATTAATCTAAAATGATATATGCACCCCTATGTTTACTGCCGTACTATCTACAATGGTCAAGATATGGAAGCAACTCAAGTGTCCATTGATAGATGAATGGATAAAGAAGATGTGGGGTATATGTACACATACATACACACCATTATATATATATATATATATATATATATATATTCCAATATAATGGAATATTATTCAGCTATTAAAAAGAATGAGATCTTGCCATTTGCAACAACATGGATGAACCTAGAGGATATTAATGTTAAGTGAAATAAGTCAGACAAAGAAGGACAAACACCATATGATTTCACTTATATATGGAATCTAAAAAACAAAACAAAAAAGTAAACAAAAAGCAGAAATAGACCCACAAATACAGAGAACAAATTGGTGACTGCCAGAAGGTACAGAGATGGGGAAATGGGCAAAATGGGCGAAGGGGAGTATGAGATATAGGTGTCCAGTTGCAAAATGAATGTCACAGAGATAAAAGTACAGCATAGGGAATATAGTCAATGGCTGTATGGTGACAGATGGCAGCTACATTTGTGGCAAGCATAGCATAATGTAAAGACTTGTTGAATCACTATATTGTACACCTGAAACTAATATAACATTGTGTGTCAACTATACTTCAATTTAAAAAAAAAAAGAAACAGCATAAAGGGTAAATATATTGGAAAATATATAAATTTTTTCAAAAAATTATTCATACATATATTTTTAAATCTCTTTAAAAGTCTATTGATTGTTAAAAATAGAAATAACAGGGGAGATTAGAAGAAAATGGCAGAGTAGGAGGCCTCTGACCTCACCTCCTCCCACACACATACACCAAAGCAAAACTACATGTAATGCAATTCACTCTAAAAACAACCTGAAGACTATCAGATATTCCACAGCTAGACATAAAGAGAAGACCACATCAGAGAGTAAAATGGACAGAAACACAGTGGGGAACAAAACCCCCATTAACGCAACCCACAAGCAGGAGGGGTATCACACGGGTGGAGGATCAAAAAGATTAAGCCCCATACCAGGCATCCTGACCCTGGGGATCTGCACCAGGAAGATAAGACTCTGTAACATCTGACTTTCAATATTAGCAGCCCTTAACTTCAGAATGTTGGAGAGCTACAGGAAACTGAATCTTCATGCTTCAAGGGCCAGCACACTATATAACTCAGCCCAAGACCCAACACAGAAGCAGTCCTCCTCAACCTTGCTCCCCGGACACTGCAGGAACCAGTTCTGACACCCTACATCTACCTTGCTAACACTACCTGCCCCACCTCAGCATTCCCCTATAGATTCACCACATCTAACCTACCCACCCCATCAAGCACCCCTCCAAAGCAGCTCTCAACCCACCACACCCACTGAGCAGCTTCAGTAGGGACCAGTGCCCCTCAGCCCCCACAAAGCAACTACCACCCTAACACACCCAGTGGGTAGCCCTGGTCAGGACTGGTGCCCTTCCAAAGAGACTCCTGCCCCAGAGAAGGGCAAAGCTAACCCCACCCATCAGCATGTACACAATAGCTACTGTGGGGCCTCTCAGCCAGCCATGCCTGGTGTAAGCTCTACCCACCAGTGCACCTGCAGCAGTCACAGCTAGTTATTGCAGACAACCAGGCTGAGGGCTAGTCCCACCCACCAGCATCCCACAGTAGTCATGGCCCAGCCACAAAAGAAAAGTGTAAGGAACCCACAAAAGAGATAACCCTGGACCACCTCATTCTGGTGGCCAAGAAGGCTTGTGCTACTGGGTACCACAAAATGCTTTCTATATAAGGCCACTAATTTCACAACCAGGAGACAAAGCTGACTTACATAATACATAGAAACAAACACAGAGAGTCAGACAAAATGAGAAGATAGAGGAATGCATTCCAAATGAAAGATTAAGCCAAAACCAGAGGAAAAAAGCTAAATGAAATAGAGACAAGCAATCTACCTGATAAAGAGTTTAAAATAATGGTCATAAAGATACTCACCGAACTTGAGTGGAAAGTGCTTAAACTCAGTAAGAACTTCAGCAGGGATAGAAAATATAAAAGAGAATCAGATCTGAAGAAAACAATAACTGAAATGAAAAATACACTAAAAGGAATCATCAGTAGAGTAAAGGAAGCAGAGGAAAAGATCAGTGATCTGGAAGACAGGGTAGTGGAAAGCAGTCCAGTGGTACCACAAAAAGAAAAAGGATTTTTTTAGGGGCACGTCAGAGGCTCAGTCAGTTAAGTGTCTGCCTTTGGCTCAGGTCATGATCTCAGAGTCCTCAGATCAAACTCCATGTTGGGCTCCCCACTCAGTGAGGAGTCTTGCTTTTCCTTCTCCTTCTGCCCTTCCCCTGGCTTGTTTTCTCTCTCCCTCTCTCTCTCTCTCCTTCTCTCTCTCTCTCAAATAAATTAATTAATTAAATCTTTAAAAAAAAAAGAAAAAAGATTTTTTAAGAAATGAAGATAGTTTAAGAGACTTCTGCAACATCATCAAGCATAATAACATTTGCATTATAGAGGGTCCCAGAAGGAGAAGAGAGAGAGAGAGGAGCAGAAAATTTATTTGAAGAAATAATAGCTGAAAAATCTCCAACCTGAGAAAGGAAACAAACATCCAGGTCCAGGAAGCACAGAGAGCCCCAGTCAAGATGAACCAAAGGAGGTCCACACCAAGACACATAATAATTGCTAAATGAAATAAGTCAATCAGAGAAAGCAATTTATCATATGGTTTCACTCATGTGGAATATAAGAAATAATGCAGAGGATCATAGGGGAAGGGAGGGAAAACTGAATGGAAAGAAATCAGAGAGGAAGACAAACCATGAGAGACATTTGACTCTGGGAAACAAAGTGAGGGTTGTGGAAAGGGAGGTGGGTGAGGGGATGGGATAACTGGGTGATGGGCATTAAGGAGGGCAAGAGATGTGATGAGCACTGGGTGTTATATACAATGAATCACTGAATGCTACATCAAAAACTAATGATGTATATATGTTGGCTAATTGAATCTACATTAAAAAAAGAAAAAGAAAATAACAAAAATTAAAGATAGAGGGTCTTAAAAGCAGCAAGAAAGAAGCAAATAGTTAGGTACAAAGGAAATCCCATAAGGCTATCACCTGATTTTTCAGCAAAAACTTTGCAAGTCAGAAGGCAGTGCATGATATATTCAAAGTGCTTAAAGGAAAAACCTACAACAAAGAAAGAATACTCTACCCAGCAAGGTTATTATTCAGAACTGAAGGAGAGCTAAAGAGTTTCTCAAACAAAAGTTAAAGGAGCTCATCATTGCTAAACTGTCCTTACAAGAAATGGTAAAGGGACTTCTTTAAGTAGAGAAGAAAAGGCCATAACTAAAAGGATATGGAAAAAAAAATTTCACTGGTAAAAGTGAAAATACAGTAAAGGTAGTAGATCATTTATAAAGCTAATGTAAAGGTTAAAAGACAAAAATAGTAAAAATAAATTATATCTAAAAAATTAAAGGATATACAAAATTAAAAAATGTAAAATATGATACAATATATGCAAAATGTGCAGAGGGGAGTAATGTAGTACTTTTAAGAATGTTTGAACTTAAGCAACTATCAATTTAATATAGACTTCTATGTACATAAAATGTTATATATGAACCTCATGGTAACCAAAAACCTGTAATAAAAATAAACTGAAATGAATCCAAACATAACAATAAAAAAAAAATCAAATCACAAGGGAAAAGAGCAAGAAAAGAAAGGAATAGATAATAACTACAAAAACAACCAGAAACAATTTATAAAATGGCAATAAGTACATACCTATCAACAATTACTTTAAATGTAAATAGACTAAGTACTCAAATCAAAAGACATAGGGTGACTGAATGGATTTTAAAACATGACCCAGGTATATGCTGTCTACAAGAGATTCACTTCAGAACTAAAAACACATACAGATTGAAAGTAAAGGAATGAACAAAGATATTCCCTGTAAATAGACAAGGCAGTGGAGGGGAGTCAGGGTAGTAATACTTATATCAGACAAAAAAGGCTTAAAATAAAGACTATAATGAGAAACAAAAAAGGACATTACATAATAACAAAGGGATCAATCCAATAAGAGCACATAACAATTGTAAATATCTATGTACCCAATGTAGAAACACCTAAAGATATAAAGCAAATATAAACAAACATAAAGAAGAAATTCACAGTAATTTGATAATAGTGGAGACTTTAATTCCCCACTCACATAAATGGGTAGAACATCCAGATGGAAAATCAATAAGAAAACAGAAACTATGAATGACATATTAAACCAGATGGACTTAACATATATATACTGCATATATGTACATCTGTATATATATGTACAGAACATTTCATCCAAAAACAACAGAAGACATATTCTTTTCAAGTATACATGGAACATTCTCCAGAACGGATCACATATTAACCCACAAAACAAATCTAAATAAACTTAAGAAGATTGAAATCATCAGGGATGCCTGGGTGGCTCAGTCATTAGGCGTCTGCCTTTGGCTCAGATCATGATCCCAGGGTCCTGGGATCAAGCCCCACATCAGGCTCCCTGCTCAGCGGGAAGCCTGCTTCTCCCTCTCCCACTCCCCCTGCTTGTGTTCCTGCTCTCCCTATCTTTCTGTCAAATAAATAAATAGAATCTTTAAAAAACAAAAGATTGAAATCATCATATCAGCCATCTTTTCCAACCACACCAGTATGAAACTAGAAAATTACAAGAAAAAAATGGAAAAACACAAACACATGGAGGCTAAAAAACATGCTACTAGACAACCAATGGGTCAATGAAGAAATCAAAGAGGAAATCAAATATTACATGGAGACAAATAAAAATGGATACACAACAGTTCAAAATCTTTAGAACATAGCAAAAGCAGTCTAAGAGGGGTGTTTATAGTGATCCAGACCTACCTCAAGAAACAAGAAAAATCTGAAAGAAAAATCTAACCTTATACATAAAGGAACTGAAAAAAAGAAGAACAAAGAAAGCCCAAAATTAGTAGAAGGAAGGAAATAAGAAAGATCAGAGTGAAAATAAATGAAATAGAGACTTAAAAAATAGAAAAAAGTCAATGAAACTAAGAGCTTGTTCGTTGAAAAAGGTAAACAAAATTGATAAATCTTTAGCTAGACTCATCAAGAAAAAAAGAGAAAGTACTCAAAAAAATAAAATCAGATATGAAAGAGAAGTTACAACCAACACCACAGAAATATAAAGTGTTATGAGGAACTACCATGAAAAATTTTATGCCAACAAATTGGACAACCTAGTAGAAATGGATAAATTCCTAAAAACATACAATCTTCTGAGACCAAATCAGGAAAAAATAGAAAACCTGAACAGACTGATTACTAGCAACAAAATTGAATTAGTAATTTAAAATCTCCAAACAAAAATCCAGAACCAGATGGCTTCACAGGTGAATTCTACCAAATATTTAAAGAAGAGTTAATACCTATCCTTCTCAAACAATTCCAAAAAGTAGAAGAGAAAGAAATGCTTCCAAATCCATCCTACATTACCCTGTTACCAAAACCAAAGTTTCTACCAAAATAAAAAAAATTACAGACCAATATCCCTCATGGACATAGATGCAAAAATCCTCAACAAATATTAGCAAATTGAGTTAAAAAAAAATACATTAAAAAGTCATTCATCATGATCAAGTGAGATTTATTCCAAGGATGCAAGGATGGTTCAATATATGCAAGTCAGTCAATATGGTATACCACATTAACAAAACAAAGGATAAAAATCATATGATCATCTCAGTAGATGGAGAAAAGCATTTAACAAAATTCAACATCCATTCGTGATAAAAACTTTCAACAAATTGGGTTTAGAGGGAACATACCTCAACATAACAAAGGTCATATACAAAAAAACACAGATAACATAATACTCAATGCAGAAAAGCTGAAATCTTTTGCTCTAAGATGAAGAACATGACAAGAAGGTCCATTCTCACCACTTTTATTCAATAGAGTACTGGAAACTTCTTAGCCACAGCACTCAGACAAGGAAAAGAACTAAAAGGCATCAAAATTAATAAGGAAGAAGTAAAATTGTCACTATTTGCAGACAACATACTGTATATATAACACCCTAAAGAAAGACCACCAAAAAACCATTAGAACCAATAATTTAGTAAAGTAGCAAGATAAAAAATCAATATACAGAAATCTGTTGTGTTTTTATGCACTAATAATGAACTAGGAGAAAAAGAAATTAAGAAAATGATCCCATTTACAATTGCACCAAAAAAGAATAAAAGACCTAGGGATAAATGTAACCAAGGAGGCGAAAGACTTGTACTCTAAAAACTGTAAGACATTGATGAAAGAAATTGAAAATGACACAAATAAATGGAAAAATATACCTTACTCATGGATTGGAAGAATTACTATTGTTAAAATGTCCATACTACCCAAAGCAATCTATAGAGTCAATGAAATCCCTATCAAAATACTAAAAGTATTTTTAACAGAATTAGAACTAAAAATTCTAAAACTTATAAGGAACCACAAAAAAGCCCCAAATAGTCAATCCCAGTATTCAAACTATACCGCAAATCTATAGTAATCAAACCAGTATGGTACTGGCACAAAAATAGACATATAGATCAATGAAACAGGATAGAGAGCCCAGAAATGAATGTGAGACCTGAAACCATAAAACACCTTAAAGAAGTCATAGGCAGTAATTCACTAGGACATTCGTCTTGGAAATATTAAAACTTTGGGGACTACATCAAACTAAAAAGCTTTGTATAACAAAGGTGATGATCAATGAAATGAATAGGCAAACTACTGAATAGGAAAAGATATTTGCAAATTATGTATCTGATAAAATGTTAATACCCAAAACATAAAATATAACTCATACAACTTAAAACCAAAAACATAAATAATCCAGTTAAAAAATGGGCAGAGGACTTGAATAAACATTTTTCCAGAGAAGACATACAGATGGCCAAAAGACACATGAAAAGATACTCAACATCACTAATCACCAGAGAAATGCAAATTAAAACCACAATGAGATATTATCTCACATCTGTCACAATGGCTAGTATTGAAAAGACAAGAAATAACAAGTGTTGGTAATGATGTGCAGAAATAGGAGCCTGTGTGCACTGTTGGTGGGAATGTAAATTGGTGCAGCCACTGTGGAAAACAGTATGAAGATTCCTCAAAAATTAAAAATAAAAGTACCATATAATCCAATAATTCCACTTCTGGGTATTTACCCAAAGAAAACAAAAATGGTAATTCAGAAAGATATAAGCATCCCCATGTTTTTTGCAGCATTATTTACAGTAGCAAAGATATGGAAGCAACTCAGGTGTCCACTAATAAATGAATGTATAAAGATGATATATATCGTGTATATATATCATAAAAAAATAAGACTGTATTTTTCGAACTCAGGCATAAAAATAAGAATGAGATCTTGCCATTTGTGACAACATATATGGACATAGAAGGTACTATGCTAAATGAAATAAGTCAGACAGAGAAAGACAAATGTACGATTTCACTTATATGTAAAATCTAAAAAATAAAACAAATGAACAACAACAACAAAAAGACAGAAACAGACTCATAAATACAGAGAACAGACTGGTGGTTGCCAGAGGGAGGGAGGGTACTGGGTGAAAAGGGTAAAGTGAAGAGGTACAAATTTCCAGTTATAAAATAAATAAGTCACAGGGATGAAAAGTACAGCATAAGAAATACAATTAATAATATTGCAATGATATTTTATGGTGACAGAGGGTAACTACACTTACCATGGCAAGCAATTCATAATGCACAGAATTTTTGAATCACTATGTTGTCTATCCAAACTAATTTAATATTGTATGTCAGTTATACTTTAATTTTTTTAAATGGCAGAAAGAAAACCACAATGATTACCACCACATTCCCACTAGAATGGATAAAATGAACAAGACTGACATATCCAAACATTAACAAGGACATAGAGCAATCACAACTCTCATATATTATAGATGCCTGTGTAAAATGGAAACTGTCAGCTTCTAAAAAAGCTAAACATACATTTACCCTATGACTCAGCAGTTTTTTCCTAGGTACCTATTTACCCAAGAGATATGAAAACTTACGTTGACAAAAACACTTGTACAAGATTCACAACAGCTTTATTTATTATAGCCAAAAACTAAAAACAGCCCAGGTGTCCATCAAAAGGAAAATATATAAACTATGGTATATTCGTACAATGACATGCCATTCAGCCATAAAAGGGAATAAACTGATACACACAGCAGCAAGAATGAATCTCAAAAACATTATGCTAAGTGAAAGGAAGTGAGACACACACACACCAAAAAAAACATACTATATGCTTCTAATTATATAAACTTCTAGAACACGCAAAAGTAATTTATGGTGATAGAAACCAGAATAGTAGTTGCTCCTGGGAGTAAGGATGGACTGGAAAGGGATATGGTCATCTCTCTGGGGTGACAAAAACATTCTCTATTTTGATAGGGTTGTGGGTTACATAGGTCTATGCATTTGTCAAATTTTATGGAACTGTACATTTAATATCTGTGCATTTCATGATATGACAATCATGCTTCAAATTTATCTTGGATGTTGGAAATCCGAGTAGTGGTTAATTTTCAGGAAGAGGAAGGGACTATTGCTGGAGAGGGGACGTGAGGTGGGTTTATAGCTACTGTTAAAGCTACTAGATATATTTACTTTGTGACAACCCATTTATCTATGTACTCTTTAAAAAAAAGAAAAAAACATTTTTATTTAAATTCAATTAATTAACATATAATATATTATTGGTTTCAGAGATACAGGCCTGTGATTCACCAGTCTTATATAATACCCAGCGCTCATTACATTACATGCCCTCCTTAATATGTCCTCTTTTTTGTGTGCTCTTCTGTGTGTATTTTATTCTACAGTAATGTCTCCATGAAGGCCTCGCCCACCATGAGGAAGTCTCAAGCTAGGATTGTCCCACACTGGGATGAAAGGACATTTACATTCCTTGGCCTTCACACTTGAGTGTGGGCTTCCCTGGGAAGGAAGAAGAAGTGACCCGTCAGCAGAGCTATTTCCCACAGAGTGGGCTGACTGCTAAGGGCTATTTCCTGACAGCACTTCCAAAGGCTATTAAGAATTTGCTTCTGAATGGGAATTTAAGCAACTGGTCACAATGTCCACTACACATTTTGTTCCTGGATCTCCTACTGGATCTCTCTGAGCCATTAAAATCAATTATAGCATGAAAAAATAAATACTCAGAAACAGTGCATTAAGAAAGATCCAAAATAGAAATTCTGGAACTTTACTCTGTGGCTCATGAAAAACTTCCCATCAGAAGAAAAAAATTGGGCTGCTGAGTTTTAGGATATTTATTTAAACATGAGGTTTTGCATGTTTGCTTCTATCAAAAATTACCAGTATATCTATAATTTTTTTTTTAAGATTTTATTTATTTGACAGAGAGAGCACAAGCAGAGGGAGAGAGAGGGAGAAGCAGGTTCCCTGCTGAGCAAGGAGCCCGACGTGGGACTCGATTCCAGGACCCTGGGATCATGACCTGGGCCGTAGGCAGCCGCTTAACCGACTGAGCCACCCAGGCGTCCCAAAAATTACCAGTATATCTATGACTCAAACTTCCTCTAACCCTTTTCACATTTATGCATTCATATTCTCTGAGAGTCATGTGTTCAACAGCAATATCTGTAAATTTAGTTGAATCCCAACAAAAATTCCACTATGGCTTTCTTCTATGGAACATCACAAGCTAATCTCAAAACATTTTTTGGAAGGGTAAATTTGCAAAAATTTAAAATATATACATATAAATGGTGTGGGGAAACATGCCTTACCAGATATCAAAGCATAAAATAATGCTACATAAACTAAGGGCATGTGGCCCTTACCCAAATAGAGGCAAATAGATCTGTAAACCAGAGATTCCCATCAGACTCAGACATGTATGACATGACATTTTTATTAAGTAGCAAAATTAAGAAATATCCCATAAATATTATTGGGACAATTAATCTGGCAAATGCATTATTTTTCAATCTTATCAGAAAAAGGAATCAGAAACAGTTCACATTCACTTAGGATGGACAACAGTAGATATTAACCATATACATTTGCTTGAACTACCTAGGCATCTGTCAGAACATAACAGGGTAAGAGATAAATCCTATAAATATTCGGGGACCTGTCATAATAACTAAATTTTAAGGGGCTTGGTGGTTTGAAGGATGTTACACATTTCCTCCAAAGTATAGATTATTGTACTTTGTACTTCCCACCAAGAAATACAACAGATAACTGGCTTCTTCCAGTTCGGTAGAAAGTATATTCCATAGCTGGGATATTTCTTCTATCCACTTACTGTGGGGCCCAAAGTAGGAAAGAGACCCAGGTTATGGTACAAATGGCCCTGCCTCTTGAAACATATGGCCGGCAGAGCAGTCATTATCTTATTGGAGGTGTAAGTAGAGGTAAAAGATATTGTGTGAAGTTTATGTAGTACTAGTGAAAGAGCAAGGCCATAGCCCATGCAGTAGAGAATTATATATCTTACACACAACAAGCTTGCTGTTCTACTGAACCATAATAGAGATGGAGAGATGGTTTCTGAGACGTCACGTGAGCAACTAGCCAGAACCGCAGATCATAAGCTGTCAGACCCGCAAAATCATAAGGTCAGTGGGCCCAGCAGCAGGCCATCATAAGATGCAAGTGATACATCTGAGATTGAGCGTGAAAAGGGCCAGAAGTTTCCAGAAAGCTGCATGAATAGGTAGCCTAGATCTGCGTATCACTGTCAACTACCATCATTGTACCAGTTCATATATATGAGCACATAGCAATTACTTTAGGACCAGCTCACTCTGATGGTTCATTATATGTATCAACTTGACTGGGCAAACATTATTCCGGGTGTTTCTGTGAGGGTGTTTCTGGATGAAATTAACATTTAAATTGGTAGACTGAGTAAGGCAGATTGCCTGAAATAATGTAAGTGGGCCTTACCCAATCAGTTGAAGGCCTTGAATAGAACAAAACACTGACCCTCCCCTGGATCAGAGAACTCTCCTGCCTCACAGTTGCCAAACCCAAACACTTGACCTTCAAACTGGAACATTTTCTCTTCCTATTTCTTTAGCAACTTCTAGCCTTCAGGTTCAAAATGAAACATTGGTTCTGCTAATGTTAGAGTTGCCAACCTCCATAATCACATGATCAAATTCCTTATAATAAATCTCTCCATATATATCCTTTTGGTTCTGTTTCTCTAAATAACCCTGACTAATATACTCACAAAGGGGAAAAATGCCTAAGCTTCATCCATGGATGATTTGGCTCAGTATGTGGGTATAAGCCAAAGTAGACAGTGACTGAAATACATCCCTATTGAAAGGGGCCCTAAAAAAGAGTGGTGAGAGAAAATTCCCATGTTAGGCAGAGCTTTGGATGGTACATATGGTCATCTGCTTGAGGTGGGAAAAGGAGTGGCCAGTGGAGACTGGCTTAGGACAACTAAAGTCCTGGAAGGAAGAAGACTAAAAGATGGGGATCAAGGAAATCTATAGAGAGCATGTATGTAGACATAGGAAAATGAATTCAAAGTCTAAAGGTATTATATTATATATGATTCCCAAACAGAATCTATGACAGAAAAGGCGCACAGGTAGACAGCATTATTTGACTGGTTGACATTGGTTAGCTTCTGCATTTGCCACCTTGCAATGGGCACGTGAACAAAATAGCCATGGTAGCAGAAATGGAGGTTGTGCATGGGCTGAAAAGCATGGACTCCCACTTACCAAAGCTTATCTAGCTACTGCTATGCCATCTCTCCTACCAGCCACAACAGAGATCAACCCTAAATACCTGTTACTGCATTTTCAATGAGACTATCTGTAGTAGCTTGTCTTCAGTGTGGCCACCATCCATTTCTTCCTTCCCTGTGTGCACATGCCATTCCCCTATCAATAGGTAGAATCTATTCCTCCTTTCCTTTGAATCCAGACTGAGCCTTAATGAATTAACTGGCCAATAGAAATATAGACATTCTGGGACTTCCAAAGCTAAGTTGTAAGAAGTCTTGCAACTGCCACCGGGACGCTTCAGAATGCTCTTGGAACTATTCTTTGAGAGGAGCCAGCTGCCAAATAAGAAGGTGGACTTCTTCCTTGAGATGACCATGTTGTGAGAAGACTGAGCCATCCAGAGAGGTCTTGAAGAATGAGACTTCATGTACAGAAAGAGAGAAGCCAATGTACATGAAGACCCAGACATATGAGGAAGAAACCACCTTAGAAGTGAATCCTCTAGGCTCAGACACCCCAACTGATGCCATGTGAATGAGAGACATACTAACCAGCTGAGTCCTTCCTAAATTTCTAAACTAAGAAGTCATTAGCAAAATAGAACTGCTATTTTAAGTCACTGTTATTTTTTATTTATTTTATTGTATTTATTAAGCACTATTATTTTAGGGGCACCTGGATGGCTCAGTCAGTGAAGCGTCTGCCTTCAGCTCAGGTCATGATCCCATGGCCCTGGGATTGAGCCCCACATCGGGCTTCCTGCTCATCCGGGAGTCTGCTTCTACTTCTCTCTCTCCTTCTGCCCCTCCCCACCACCCATGCTCTCTCTCTCTCAAATAAATGAATAAAATCTTAAAAAAAAAAAAAGGACTGTTATTTTAAGTTACAGGGAAATTTATTACACAACAACAAAGACCAACCAAGCAATTGGTGGCAAGTTGACTACATTAAATCCTTTCCACCTTGGAAAAGGCAACAATTCATTTTGAGAGTAATATGCAAATATTCCAGGTAGGGATTAGCTTTGAGAGTATTTGACTCACTGTCTCATCATCCCATATTACAACAACACCTCATGTCAAAGCAATAACAACAGGAGGTGCAGGAATCAGTATATGACTGTGGAATCTAGTGTTATATCACATACTGTCCCAAGCAAAATCAGCTAAAATGCCAGATCAGTGACCATACTTTACAAGGATAGGAGGGCCATCCATTAGGATGTGATACTTTTTTTTTTTTTAAGATTTTATTTATTTATTTGACAGAGAGAGATTGAGCACAAGCAAAGGGAGAGGGAGAAGCAGGCTCCCTGCTGAGCAGGGATCCCGATGTGGGGCTTTATCCCAGGACCTTGGGATCATGATCCAAGCCAAAGGCAGATGCCCAACCAACAGAGCCACCCAAGTACCCCAGGATGTGGTATTTTAAATTGTTGTTCTTTATATGGTTCCTAATAGGTCTCTGATAGTATATATACATGGGTCCAGAAACTAAGAAGTTGAAGCTACACTTACCATCATTTCTGGTGACCTACTTGGGGAGTTTTCCCAAGTTATTGAAGCTTCTCATTATTGCAGTTCAGGGCTCTGCAGGTTTAGAGGTCTCAGTTCCCAAAAGGAGAACACATCCACCAGTAGACACAGGAAAATTCCCATTAATCTACACAGTACCTCTGCCTTCTGAGCCCTTCAGCTTCCATTCCAAAATACCAGAAGGCAATAAGAGGAGTCATTTGACGTGGGCTGCCCCAGTAAGGAGATGTGACTTTGGGTGAATTGCCTCTCTTCAGCAATCCCAAAGAGGACTAGCAGCTAAGGGCTGAATGTTGACAGCATTCCCAGCAGCTGAAGAAATAAGACTTCTTGTCTTATAGGAGAATCTACTTCACACTGTATTTGGAGAAGGTACTGGGGTTGATCTTATATATCCTATGCAGACATCTGTACTTGACCTCAGTAAAATTCCTGATAGTTATTAAAGTAGGCCCAAGAGCCTTCATTGCAGAGTTTGAAAACCTTAATGAAAAACAAAAGTTTTCAACTAATCAATTAAACAGATTGAAGGGCCTAGATATAAAATCAACTGATGATTGACAAAGGCAACACTATGGTTTAATAGAGAAAGGTTAATCACTTTAATAAATAATGCTGAGTTAACTGGATTTCCACTTGAAAAACAATGCATTTTGCTACCTACCTCACATCATACTAAAAAAATACAGATTGTAGATCCAATTGTAAAGGATAAGCTTTTATAGGAAAACAAGTTGTTAAACATTTACCAGCACACAAATATCCCACCCTTGCCCCTTTCCACTCCTTCCTCAACTGAGAAACATTAGAAAATTGACACCATTAAAGGGGAAAATTCATATCTTCTGTCAAACAATAAACCTTCCTGAACTTATGCCTATATGCCTATTTCCCTCTTATTAAAATAGAAGCTCTATTAACAAAATAGAATAAAACAGGATAAAAACCAAATGTAGAAAATGCATCTGATAAAATTCAACATCCATTTATAATTAAAACTCACAACAAAATGGGTTTAAGGGGAACATACTTCAACATAACAAAGACCTACATGAAAAGCCCACAGCTAACATCACACTCAATGGGGGAAGCTCTCAACGGTCCAAGAACAAGAGAAAGATATCCTTTCTCACCACGTAGCAATGGAAGTCCTAGCCCCAACAATCAAACAAGAAAAAGAAATAAAAACATCCAAATTGCTAAGGAAGAAGTCAAACTTTCACTACTTGCAGATAACATGACACTATATAGAAAACCCTAAAGACCCCACCAAAAAAACTACTAAAACTGATAAATAAATTCAGTAAGGTCACAGCATACAAAATTAACATACAGAAGTCTGTCACATTTCTTTACACTAATAATGAACTAGCAGAAGAAGAAACTAAGAAAATAATCCCATTTACAATTGCACCAAAAAGAATAAAATACCCAGGAATAAATTTAACCAGAGAGATGAAAGACTTGTACTCTGTAAACTATAAACCTTGACGAAGGAAATTGAAGATGACACAAATAAATGGAAAAAATGTACCATGTTTGTGGTACATTTAGAAAGAATTAATATTGTCAAAATGTCCATACTATCCAATGCAATCCCTATAAAAACACCAAAGTATTTTTCAAAGAACTAGAACAAATAATTCTAAAAATTTTAAGGAACCACAAAGACCCCAAATAGCCAAAGCAATCTTCAGAAAGAAGAACGAAGTTGGAGGTACCACAATCCCAGATTCAGAATATACTGTAAAGTTATACTAATCAAAACAGTAAAGTACTGCCATAAAAACAGACACATAGATCAATAAAACAAGATAGAGAGCCCAGAAATAGGCCCACAATTATATAGTCAATTCATCTATGACAAAGGAGGCAAAAATATACAATAGGAAAAAGTCTCCTCAATTAAATGGGATTGGGAAACTGGTTATCTGCGTGCCAAAGAATGAAACTGGACTTCTTTCTCACACCGTACACAAAAACAAACTAATGGATTAAAGACCTAAATATGAGACCTGAAACCATAAAATTCCTTAAAAAAAAATAGGCAGTAACCACTTGAACATCAGCCTTAGAAACATATTTATAGACATGTCCCCTCAGGTGAGAAAAACAAAAGCAAAAATAAATGATTGGGACTACACCAAAATAAGAAGCTTTTGCACAGTGAAGTAAACCATCAACAAAACAAAAAGGCAACCTACTGAATGGGGGAAGATGTTTGCAAATGATATATCTGATAAGGGGTTAATATCTAAAATATATAAAGAATTCATACAACTCAAAACAAAAAAATATATTCCAATCTAAAAACAGGCAGAGGATCTGAATAGACATTTTTCCAAAGAAGATATACAGATGGTCACCAGGCATATGAAGAGATGTTCAACATCACTAATGACCAGGAAAATGCAAGTCAAAACCACAATGAGATAGTACCTCACACCTGTCAGAATGGCTAACAACAAAAAGACAAAAGAAATAAGTGTTGGCAAGGATGTGGAGAAAAGGAAAGCCTCATGCCTGGGTGGTGGGAATGTAAATTAGCACAACCACTGTGATAAATAGTAGGGACATTCCTCAAAAAATTAAAAATAAAAATACCATATGATTCAGTAATTCTACTACTGGGTATTTACCCAAAGAAAAAGAAAACACTAATTCAAAAAGATATATGCACCCATATGTTTATTGCAGCATGATTTACAGCACCAAAGATATGGAAGCAACCGAAGTGTCCATCAACAGATGAATGGATAAAGAAGAGGTGGCGTAGGGGCGCCTGGGTGGCTCAGTTGGTTAAGCGACTGCCTTCGGCTCGGGTCATGATCCTGGAGTCCCGGGATCGAGTCCCACATCGGGCTCCCTGCTCAGCAGGGGGTCTGCTTCTCCCTCTGCCCTCTTCCCTCTCGTGCTCTCTGTCTCTCATTCTCTCTCTCTCAAATAAATAAATAAAATCTTTAAAAAAAAAAAAATATTAAGAAGAGGTGGCGTATATACATATATATAATGGAATATTACTCAACCATAAAAAAGAATGATATCTTGCCATTTGTGACAACATGGATGAACTCAGAGGATATTATGCCAACTGAAATAAGTAAGACAGAGAAAACAAATACCATATGACTTCACCTAATATGTGGAATCTAAAAAATAAAACAAACAAAAAACAGAAACAGAACCATACAGCAGTGGGCTCAGTTGGTTAAGCGTCTGACTCTTGATTTTGGCTCAGATCATGATCTCAGGGTCATGGGATCAATCCCCATGTCAGGTTCTGTGCTCAGTGTGGAGTCTGCTTGAGATTCTCTCTCTCCCTCTCTCTCTCTCTGCCCCTCCCCCTGTGTGCTCTCTTTTTCTCTCTAAAATAAATAAATAAATAATAAATAAATAAATAAATAAATAAATAAATAAATAAATAAAATCTTAAAAAAAAAAAAGCAAGAAAAGAGCCATAAATAGAACAAAGTTGCCAGAGGGGAGAGGGTTGGGGTGTTGGGTGATGAAGGTGTAGGTGATTAAGAGGTACAAACTTCCAGTTATAAAATAAATAAGACACAGGGATGAAAAGTACAACATGGGGACTATAGTCAATAATATTGTAATAACATTGTATGATGACAAACGGTAACTCTACAACATAGCTTAATGTATAGAATTGTCAAATAACTTTGTTGTACCCCTGAACTAATACAACATTGTATATTAACTATAACTCAATTAAAAAATAAATAATAATAATAGTATAATTAAACCTTCTAAGCCTTTTTATTTTTTTTTAGTTTTTTGTTTTGTTTAGTTTTATTAAGTTCAATTAGCCAACATTTGTTCAATGATTCATTAGTTGCATATAACACCCAGTGCTCACCACCACACACGCCCTCCTTAATACCAATCATCTTGTTACCCCATCCCCCCACCCCGTTCCCTTCTGAAACCCTCAGTTTGTTTCCCAGAGTCCAGAGTTTTTCATGGTTTCTCTCCCTCTCTAAGCTTTTTAACAACAATTTATGTAAATAAATAAAATCTTTAAAAAATAAAATAAAAATAATTATGTTCAAAGACATATACCTCAATAAATGCATTAACTAAATATAATAAATATTTTGATTTAAAAAATAAAATAGAAACTCTACCTTTATCCTATCAAAGAAAAAACAAACAAGCAAGTAAAAACAAACCAAAACACTCCACTTTTATTCTGGGCCCTCTCTCTATGCCTCCGTTCCCTCATCTGTAAGAAAAGTGAGGCTAATAATAGCTCCTACATCATTAGGTTATTATAAATAATAAATTAGTGATGTGCAAAAATACTTAAAATTCTGCCAGGCTCATGGCAAGCACTAAATAAGTATTAGTTACTACTCTACCCAGTACATTATCTTGAAGAAGCTGACTACATTTGTGGTCTCCACACCTCTCATATACTCTTTAAAACAAAAATCAAATAACATTACAACCCATGCAAAAACCTCTCTAAAGTCTTCCCATTGCAGATGGAAATTTTAATCCCCTCCCATGTAATCTATAACGCCCTATATGATTTAACCTTTCATCATCTCATATTCTCTCTTAATTTTTCCATTTTGGTCAGTCACTATGCCTCGGATGAAATGACTTTTCTCTCCCTCCAACTTTCCAAAATTATTTCTGTCTTTGTAAATTGTTATCTTCTATTTGTCCCTCCCCCAAGACATCATAAAAGTAATGATCATGTCTGTTTTTTCACTAATGAATTCCCAACACCCAAAATAATGTCCAGTTCATACTAAGTATTCAAAAAAGTTTTTGCAAACATCAAGAATTAATGAAAATTCCATCCTAATCTGGCTTCCTTCCATATCATGCTAATAAAGTTGCTCCATGTTTGCAAATCCAGTAGGCACATCTCTCCACACATGTTATTCTATTTTCCCTATTAGCCCACAATTTAACCCATAAAACTCTCCTTTTTTGCCTTTTGTGAAGCTGCTCTTTCCTGACTTTTCTCCAATCCTAATCCCACGGTGTTGTCTCCTGTTAGGTATTCTTTGCAGACTCTTCATCCTCTGGATGTCTAAATTTTGAGTGTGCCAGGGCTGGATCCTAGGAATTCTGTCTCTCTACGTGACCCATGTAATCTATGCTAAACCTGACACGTTGCTTGAATATAAAAATTGCCATGAACAAATCACTTAGAGGGTGAAGAAGAATTCTGGCTTTTTCCATTCCAAATAGAATTCCAGGTTAGACACTAGAATCTTCAGGAGAGGTGAGATGATTTCTTCATGTGCAAGATGGACGACAGGGAAATCCCAAATCGATTCATGGTCTTGCCTTTGGGGCTTTGTAATAGTCTCAGGCTCTGGTTGTCTGCCCTTCTAGCCTGAATATTGCTTCTTTTCTCTGCCCAGGCTTGCCGGCTGCTCTTCTCCTCATCTGTCACTCGCCCACTCCCAGTGCCTTTGTTCTCACACTACACCCTCTCCATTCCTCCTGTTTGTAACATCTGTCATGTGCTCTCAGCAGGCACACACAGGCTGGGTAGGACAGCAAGGAGATCATGCGTGAGAAGAGGAAGAACAATTAACATCTGTACATTTTATCACATGGCCACAAATCACCTCCCTGAATCACCTCGATACACTTTCTCAGTCATTCGTCTGCTACTTCTGCATGCTACCCTCCAATAGTCACTGCAGAAGTTAGTCAAATACTAGACTCGCCACAAGAGCCTTACCCTGTCAAAAATTAAAAGGAAAGTCCAACAGAAACGAGCTACAGTATGTTCATTTCTCATGGTCTTTTCCTGGTCAATTCAACCACTATTTAATCTATATAAATCAGGGCCATGTTTGGAAAAGGGCATCACTTTAAAACACAGGAAGGGGATTAAAGACCATCCCTCCATACAGAAATATTTGACTAGATGTTTATAGGCAGAGAACTCTACAGCTTTAAAACTCCCAAACGTTTTTGCTTGGTAATAGATGTATTTTTCTCTTTGACTGATATCATTCTTTGTTAGCATAGCCAACAAATAAAGGCGGTAATGGGGGCCAATCTAGTTGTTCTTGGTTCAGGCACTTGCCTGGGCAGATGTACCTCTCATAACTAGGAAGCTGATCACTGAAGAGGGAAGATATGCCTTCACCAAGAGAATGTAACCTGTCAACATCCTTAGAATTTACAATTCTAGAAAATAATGGATAGCAATTAAAAAATATATATATATAGCCTAAATTATTTTATTTTCTATAGTATTCCTGTTCATCATTTGTTCTAACTCATTCTGAACCACTCCATAAAGAAACGCTAAATTATTTTGCAAGTTCTGTGTGCATCTAGCTCACAACCTGGAATCAAGGCTATAGTTCAGGAAGTTGACTGGTTTATTTCCTTCCTCCTACTTTAGCACAGGGCACAGGGAAGGGCTGTTTTATGGTTTCTTTTCCCAGAGGTATCATGAAGGGTCATGCTGTACCAGGTTCCTAGAGAAAACCAAGGTCAATAATACACAGGAGATAAGCCACATAACCCCTCAGGAACAAATAAAAAGAAAAGGAAGTGGCAATAGATGACAGATTTGGACAGATTTATGGAAGATGGAAACTGGATGCAGTGGTAACTGGCTTTGTTCAACAGAGGAAGATGAGCTCTAAATACCTGTAGTGAGGACAGCAAAGAGAAGCAAGCTTGTTCACTCCAAACATTGAAATTGTTGGTTTTGGTCAGTCTTCCCCAACAAGTTTATAACCTTCTCCTTGAGAGTAGGATGGAATCTGTCTTCATTCAGGTTTTAACCTGATAGAATGTTTGGCTGATAATAAGGGCTCAACAAGTATTTGTGAATAAAAAGAGTATATACTCAGTAATGTGTACCTACTGATAAACCTATTTACTTAATTCAGTGTTTAAAATCATGTTCTATGTTCAAGATTTTCCTTGGGGAGCTAGCCTAACATTGCAGCTTTATTATTTATTATTAAGACAGAATTCACAAAACAAGCAATAAACAACAAAGAGCTAGTATTGGCATAGTGCAATATTGTAGTAGTTTTCTTTTGCTGCTAAAATAAATTATCAAAAACTTAGTGGCTTAAAACAAAACAAACACATTATCTTATAGTTCTGGAGGTCAGAAGTTCAAACTGCGTCACACTGATTTAAAATTGAGTAATGTAGAGAATTGTTGAATCACCATGTTGTATCCCTGAAACTAATATGATGTGATATGTTAACTACATACACTTCAATAACAAAATTTTTTTAAAGAAAAAAGAAAAAATCAAGTTGTCAATAAGACTCTCTTCCTTTCTGGAGGCTCTAAGAGAGAATTCATTTCCTTGCCTTTTCCAGCTTCTAGAGACTACCCACATTTTCTGACAAATAATCTCTTTCCTCTATCTTCAAAGCCAGCGAAGTGGGATGAGTCCTTCTCACAGTACATCTCTCTGACCCTTGGTCTATCACATCTCTCTGACCCAGCTAGGACAGTTTCTCAGCTTTAAAAACATGTGATTAGATTGGACCCACCTGGATAATCCAGAATAACCTCCTCATGTCAAGATCCTTACCTTACATCTGCAAAGCCCTTTTTCATATATAAACTAATGTAATTCACAGTTCCCAGATTAGGAGATGGACATCTTTGAGAAGCTTTTATTTTGCCCACCACAAATGTCCTCCAGTCAAGTACCATTAGGCTAGATCAGACAAATGTCCTCATCACCTCTTAGAAGGTCCTGCTCCCCTGCAGCAACTTCAGTGTCAGCCATGCTCAGCCTGGGAGGGAAATCCCTCCATTAACTAAATCATAAAACACCAACTCAGGGCAAGCCCCCAAATGCACCCTGTCCTAATAAGGCTTGACCTGGCTTTAGTCATGGCTCTCACAAAGGTCACATGACTGACTGCTTGCATCCAGGTGTGTCAGGCTGACCCATTTTTATTTTTCAGGGAAGCAAAGATGCTAACCATGCAGAACCATGTACCTACTGAACTACGTGAAAGACTGAAAAAGAAAAGAATGTAAATTAGCCCTCAGAAGAAATCCTTTCAGTTCATGTTTCATCGAAATGGTATCTTTCCACACTAAAGGTCATTCAGCACCTAGTTTTTGTTATATGAAGGTTTTTGGTGCTGGTTCTTTTTCTCACTTTCCCACTTTGTTTTTCTCTTCTCCTGCCATTCAGAATGGGCTCATGGCCTTTCTTTTCTGTCTTGCATAGTTACTGCATAGTATTTCTCCCAATGCAAACATTCCTGAGGGTGAATTCATCTTCCTTCACAAACTGGTCTTCCTGTGTCTTACTGTGGCTTCTGAATTTCACAGCACCTGCTCTCATTAAATTGTGTTCTGACAAGCACTAATTGGCTGAGTTATTATTACCATTCCAATGCCATGACACCAGCAGTCAAGAGAGGGCCCAAGACATTTATTAGCATGAACCTCAGAAGAAGGGATAGCAGAGTGCTTTTCAAATCGCTCCAGGCTTCACTTAAGATTTCATTGTTTCTTCCAAACTAAGAGGTTATTTTTCTGACCCTCTAAGGATTTGAATGTAGGAAGACTGAGAGAACTCACATTAGATTGTTCATCTACAGGCTGTGCTGTGGCTCAACCTTCTGTGAAACTGATCCTTCAGGAGCCATAGCAAGTACACTGACGTGTCCATGGCAAGGGAGATGTGTGATTTGAGAATAGGCTAAATCACTGTGATGGTTGTACTAAATCCCCCAGGTAATCAGAATTATGAAATGCTGACAGTTGGAAATTTCCATTTCTCAGCACTTGGGAGACATGTGAAATAGGAGATAAATCCTCTTACCAGGAAGTTTTGTTAGGGAAGTTTTATTAAGTCATTTAATTAGAATTCCAAATTATCACAGAAATCAGACAGTAAGTGATGGTCTGCACATAGATGCTAAAACTTCCTAGCTCACCTTAGTGCATAAGCCTGCTCTCCTTACCTACAACCAGAGATTCACTCTTCCTTCCCCCCAGTAGACACAGAAGACCCAGGTAATCCTGTGTTCAACCTCCCAGCTTTCCTGGGGCATCACTGCAAATTATATTTTAATCCCCTCCCACATTGCAGTTAGCCACATCTTTACCAGGCAGCTGACACACTCTTTCCACTAAGCCTTGAAGGTGGCCAGGAGAACCCTCTCCAAGCCCCACAGCCACACCAACAGCTTTCCTTTCTACTAATACTGACTTAGCTTTGATTGTTCAGGTTTTTATGTTCTTCCTCCCCAGGAACTGGAAGGGCACAGGTCAACTTTGTTTGCCATTCTTCCTCTCCGCTGGAGGCCCTCATTACCTACATTCCTTTCATTGTAACCATCAGAGAGGTAACATGATCCCTTTCACTGAAGGTCACAGTGTTGTTTCTCCTCCTCCAACATCTCACCCAATAATGTGTTCTTCTCCTATGTTTTTGTCAGTGAGTTTCCATCCTATCTCAAGGCTGCATCTTTGATCCACAGTGTCCTTTTTCTATCACATTTCCTGTATTTATGCCTGTGAGTTTATGCAGGTGTTAAGGTAGCACTACACAGTGCATAATAATAGGCACAAAATCCATGCTAAGAAATATAAGAGTTCAATTGCTGTAAGTTCTGCTAGTTATATACAAAGATAAGCACACAGAAGGCTAGTACCTTTACTTCTGGGCAACAAGTAGGGCATCTCTAGAGTCAATCAGTATCATCTTATATGTCATTGGTGTGCAATAACAAAATATCGCCAAGAGTGAATAAGGCAATGCCTTTGTAAGTCTACTGAAATACAGATCTAAAAAGCTGTAAAACTTATTATAAATATCACCACCTTTTTTATTCATTCAGGGATTCCTGTCTTGAAGTCTTCAGCACGAGTTATAAAACAAAAACAAATTTTAAAGTAAAAGCAAGTTGTTAAAAAAAAAAAAAAAAGGCAGGGGCGCCTGGGTGGCTCAGCCATTAAGCGTCTGCCTTCGGCTCAGGTCATGATCCCAGGGTCCTGGGATCAAGCCCCGCATTGGGTCCCTGCTCGGCAGGAAGTCTGCTTCTCCCTCTCCCACTCCCCCTGCTTGTGTTCCCTCTCTCGCTGTGTCTCTCTCTGTCAAATAAATAAAATCTTAAAAAAAAATTTAAAAAAATTAAAAAATAAAAAGGAAAATCGTTCCCTACTACAAAATTTATAGGAAATAAGTGGTTGGTAACCAACAGTACTATACTGCACGTAGTGAGCTCTCAGTAAATGACTCTTGAATGGATGGATGTATTAATGAACTTGTGTGGGAAGAGAATAATGAGACTTATTTCCACACATTGCAGCTGAAAGTTCATCTTTTAATTCAAAGTCAGAACGTATATGCTGTTTCTTAAAAAAGTGCCGAGCACTTTGAAAAAAGTAGGTAATTGAATGTAAAGCAAGGTAAAACCCAGTGGTGATGACACATCTCCATGCTGTTTGGCTTCATTCTTCTCCTGCCCGTCACAGCTCCCAACCTTCCTGTCAGAACTCATTCTGTCTTCCTTATTGAAACTATTGTTCATAGTCAAGATATCTGCAAGGACAAACAAGCAGCAGGGGAAGCTAACACAGTGTAGCCGTTCCTCTAGAAGACAGCTCACAGCCAGTCCTTCTTTCACCTCTGAGAACTCTTTACCAAGTAGCATCTCTCTCCAGCATGCCTTCAGAAAACTTTTCCCACCTTAGGGAAAAAGATAACCCTATGATGAATGGCATGCCAAGGAGTAATATAAGTACAGCTTCCTTTATTCTGGGGTAACACAGTCTGTTTTTCAACTTTATAAATTCTCTCAACCTGAGAGAAGCAGCCGAGCAAAGCTGGGATTCAGACTTGAGATTCTGTAGCTTAACTCAGGGATTGGCCCTGATCTAGAGAGGCAGTTCTGAATTTGGTAAATTCTGGATCATCCCCATTCCTGGTAAAACAAAGGAATCTGTTCAGCACAGCTGTCTAGGGACTTGAACCTGCTCTTTGGAAAATATAGCAAATACAGCTTGATCCAGGGTCCCAGATTCAAACAAGTCAGTCCTGCTTTTGGATTCAAAAACCTCTCTGCTCATGAGAATAAGAAGGGACGGTGGGGGTAAATGACAATGTAGCATTAGATGACTCCCCTCTTTGCTCCACACTGTGTCCAGGTTAGACCTAGATTCATATCAGACACTTGGTATATGTTATGGGACACTAGTTTTTATCATATGGATCCCACAGCATTTAATGCTTCACCATGCACCTTAAGGATAAGAACATGACAGGAGAATTTGACACCAGCTCGCTTCTTCCTCAGTCAGTAAGTATGCAGTCTTATGGCTATAGCCCCCATCTTGCCTCCCAATTCAACCACTGACTCTAATAATGTGGGAAAGATAAATAGACATTGTCCATAAAATGACAGTTTGTTTCAGTTTAGCTGTAGAGTCACCATCAGTTCTAGCTCATCCAAGAACTAAAAACTAGATTGCTTCTATAGTCTTTGAGCACCGGCGAGGACCAATTGGGTCTGAAAAGACACAATTCACAGATTGTTAATTATAGTTTCACATAATCTGATTACACCTGTAGAAGATTATAGTAGGGAAAGGTAATTGGTCCTGTGATCAAAGTGCAATTGCCAGGATTTATTTTGAAGGAGACCAAGGCTCAAGGACTCCCGCTGATCCCATGTTGGGAGGTGAGACGCTCAACGTATGAAGTACCTGCTTCTCCTCCTCATCTCACCACATCACTAAAGTTCCCAGGATTTTGTGTTGGCCTCTTTGGTCATGAGCAATTCACCAGCCCAAGTTCTGCTAGTTTCTCTTCATCTGGAAAGGAAGCTACCCACAGAGTCTGGCATTTCAAAGCTAAAAGGATGGAGTTTGCCCCAGGAGGCTTATCCTCATGCCAAGCTAGGAACACCCATATATAATTTTGTTTCCAAACCAGCACTTTGCCCCAGTATCTCCTTGTCCTCTGACTTCTAACCTTCAAATCTGGTACAGCCGCATGTGAACACGGGTTGTAGATTTTTCTGTCTCTGCTACAACTGAAGCCTCTCAGATCATTAGAACAAATCTGACCTAGTGTGTTATTGTTAATTGACAGCAACCATACATCTCTAAAGACAAAAATCATAAGCCATTTTCTAATAACTGAATAAAGGGAGGAAGAACATCAACCTATCCTAGATCAACGTGAGATTAATCCTAATGGTTTGGGGAAATGTTCCATCTCTGTGTAGAAGTCAATCTTTACTTGTCACACATTATGTGATGGCAATGGGAAAGAAGTAAAAATAATACCACATTCCTCTAGTTTGTAAGTGGCTCCCCAGAATTCTCTTTCATACACTACTCCCAGGCCTCTGTGGTCAGCTAATAACTTTTTAATCCCACTCTTTAATGTAAAGACATTCAGTTCCCAGCAATACTTTATGTATAAATTTATATTTGCAAATATATTTAGTCCTCCAGTGGTTTTCTCCACACAAGACCCCATCAGAGAAGTTCTACTAGAATTAAATGCATTCAGAGATATACCATAACTCACCCAGCACTCAAATTAGCGTTTACAATGGGGATATTTACTTCCAAACCCTTTTTTTTAATTCTACTTTGGACGAAACCCTGTCACCAAATCTTTCCCCTTCTCATGTACCTACTGGCACACCACCTGGACTTCAGAGATATACGGAGTGAGAGCTCAGCCTCTGAGAATGAATTTCCCACATCCAGAAGGGAGACTGAGAATGCAAATCAAAATTACCAAGATTCTTGTGGGTCCTACTGTGGTGATCTCATGGTGGCCTAAAAGGGGGCAGAGAGCTGGGTCCCTGAGGCTCCAATTTCTTACTTCCTAAAAGAGCTACTAACTAAATAGGATCAAAGAGGATAAGGCAGGAGATGGGCGTGAGGAGCAGCCAGGAATAGCCAAGGTAGGGTTGCCAGAGAGTTTCTAAATACCTCAAACAACGGTCCTGGCAGTAATTGCCGGGTTATTACATAATAATAACCAGAGGCTTCACTGTCACACACTGGTGATCATAAAGAATTTTCCATTTAGTGTGATGTATTTATTCCCATATGTTCTAACCAAATAATAAATACTTTCATATTGGGTATTTCATTTTATTGATATCAGTCGTCCAGAATTTTAATCAATACTTTTTAAAACACAATTATTTTTATGTAAATAAATCTTGTTTTCTCTACCATCTTCCTGACAGTGATACAGTTTGGCCTGAGAGTCAAGGACCCCAGTTTCTCTCAGCCCAGATCTGCCACTAGTTAACTATATGACAGGCAAGTTATTGAACCATTCTTTTTTGTATCCTCACCCATAAAATGAGGTGATTGGATTAGAATAGTCTAAATTCCTGTCAGTGCTAAAGTTATACTTTGATAATTTGGCTTATTGATTGAGCTCATAGAGTGTCTAACGTTATTTGAGGTGTGATGGGGACACATACAAAAAAAAATTTTTAATGTCTTATCTTAAAGAAGTGTAAAATCTAACTAGTTTACACTCTACTAGACTATAATTTCCTTAAAAGCTTGGATTGGGCCGGGTTCATTTC
Organism: Mirounga angustirostris; assembly: GCF_029215605.1. Lineage (NCBI taxonomy): Eukaryota > Metazoa > Chordata > Mammalia > Carnivora > Phocidae > Mirounga > Mirounga angustirostris. Next base: position 48,576,789 of record NW_026991709.1, on the reverse strand, counting down.
TATGCCCCCTTGTGTAACACCCAAGTGTTAGGCGAGTATGTGTTGAATGAATCAATAACACATGAGTGAGCAAAATGCACACACGAAACCAACACCTGTTAAGGGCTAAGGAGCAGAACATGGATAGTAAGAGAAGATCAAGTTCAGAAAGACAGAAACCAGAATCCAAGGGAGGCGTTGAGCAGCAAGGTACACCAGCATCTGAGTTTGTGAGAATTCCAAAGATGAGTGGTACAAACAGCAAAAGCTTCTGGAGAACAAAAAGACAGGTAATTACGTAGCCTGGGATGCTAGAGAAAGTTTCCCTACCATGATGCAACTGACCAGAAGCCAAAATGGGGGTGGAATTTGAATAGTTGAAGAGAAGGTAGAAAGTTCTAAGCAGGTGAATAGCATAAAGATTATTTTGAAGAGAAATAAACTTAACATGTTTAAGGGTAGAAATGTTCACATTGACCAATAAATAAATAAGGTTTTAAACTAGAAAGTCTATCCAACAAATACTTATTCTTCATCATGAAATTTATTTTATTCAACAAATATTTATAAACATATACGAATAAATATATAAATGTTGAACACATACCTTGTGCCAGTTACGGTTCTAAGAAGTAAACGAAACAAGCAAAATTCCCTGCCTTCATGGAGCTTACATTCTTGTTGTGGGAGACATATAATGATCAAATAAAATATAAAATGTATCAGACAGGAATAACAGCTATGGGGTAAACACATCAGGAAAGGAGGATGGATAATCTGCCAGGAATGACCTCAATGCTGATTTAAGAAATAGGAATTAATAACCTCTCCTTGGTCCCATGGCCCTGCATCTCCTCAAACTTCTCTCCTTTGTCTAACTCGAATCCAGCTGGTTCTAGCATAACCCCATTTCTGTCTTCTCCCTCTCCCATTTTATTTGGCATCAGCTCAACAGAGACTAAGTATTTATTTATCTGAAATTTGCACCACGCTACTTAACTGAGGTCTCTAGTTCAAATTTTAGACCCAGCTTTGGTGTAACAGTGACCCATATCAATATGAAATTTGAGAAACCTACATTGGTGAGGTAACAGCTGTCTTTATAATATGCTCCATCTCCTCCTTATCAAGCCCGCCTTTCTACAGGCCACCAAGGATCCAGGTTCTCCCCAACCTGCTATGAAAGATAAGGTCGAGTTTATAGGTTATACTAGAGCAGACTGGGCTAGGAGGCTTGGCTTTGTCTTGTAAGCTATGGAGAACAACAGAAGGTTTCATACTTGAAATGATGATTGGAGGGGATACACCTAGCAGTAGGAAGAGAAGTGAAGAGGCTATTATTTAAGAACAGGAGGTTTGGAGAACAGCAGTGAAAATGAAAGGAAAAGAAAACAAAGTAAAGAATTATTTAAAAGAAAATTAAATAGGATAAGGTAATGAATGTGTATTACTGAAAGATAAGAAACTATTCCAGGATTAGAAATACAAAAGTAGGAGTAAATTGGGAAAGTTTTAAAGGAAGATAAGTTTGGCCTTCGATGTGATGATTTCTGAATGATTTCATAATAAAGAAGACATCTAAGTAGGCAGTTATAAATGAGTCTCAGAGCTCAGGTGAAAATCTGGGGCTGGACAAATGGAGGCACGTGTTATCTACAGAAAGTTGGAATCAAAATAGACCTGTTCTCGATAGTTACCAGAGAGGGGGTGGGTTTTAAATAGGTGATGGGGACTAAGGAGTACAGGTGTCCTGATGAGCACTGGGTGACAAATGGAACTGTTAAAAGACTATACAGTAGTCCACCCACTCAAATCCCCAAAGATCAGTGGGCTAAGCAACCGACTCTTGGTTTTGGCTCAGGGCATGATCTCAGGGTCCTGGGATCAAGCCCCATGCCAGCCCCTCGCCAGGCTCTGTGCTCAGTGGGGAATCTGCTTCTGGATTCTCTCTCCCCCTCTGCCTCCCACCTCTCCCAAATAAATAAATCTTTTTTAAAACTTAAAAAGAAAGACTATATTGTACACCTGAAGCTAACATAACACTATATGTTAACTAGCTGGAATTAAAATAAAAACAAAAATAAATAAATTTATGGATTCCTGTTTCCAATAAACAAACAAACAAACCTATTCTTCAGGAAAGAAAGAGAGTATGGAAGGATAATAAAAGAGTATCTAGGGCTGGGTTTTAGGAAACACTACTAGGTAAAAGACAAAAAATGGTGTATGGGGCACAGATTCCCACAGAGGAGCTTAGAGGAGAATTAAACACCCACCACTGGATTTGGCAAAAAGGCCATGGATTATCTGTAAAGAGGTGGAAGCCCCATTTCTCCTCATTCTCCTATATTAAAAAGAGACACAGTAGCAAATCCTTCAGCCCACAGCACCTCTCAAATGTCTATTAATTTAGAGGCATCATCGGGTTCCTTAAACAGCCGGCCCTACCAAGGCTCAGAGGCCAGCTGAGCATTTGTGAAGCAGCTTGCTGGCTCACCTGCTCTTGTTCTGAGCTGAAGGGAGCTGAAGGGAGGGAGACTCATGGCCACAGCCCGGGAACTGCTCCAGTGGGCGTTTGCCTCAGGAATCCAGGTGGCCTGCCTTAAGGTCACTGCAGTCACCACACTCGTAGATCTTTGGGGATTTGAGTGGGTGGACTGGTTGATTAGGTGAGTTCTCTTTTGTTTTGTTTTTATGTTTTTTTTCATAGAAAGCTTTCTCAACAGGCCCAGGGGAGCAATAAATAAATACGAGACACCTAGGTCCTGGGACATGGGTGGCTCAGGTACAGGAAACTTCTAACCCATGAATGAGATTCATGATGCCAGGAGACAGCTTTCACAGGCAGCCTCATATGAGGTTGCCAGGCAAGAACCATGATAAATAGACCAAAGCTTAATCCCAGTAGGTCTAGGCAAGGTGAGACAGCCCAGCGGGTCCAGGGACTGAGGTAAATTGATGTACGGAGAGGCTAGAAGTGATCCGAAGAAAGACCTTGTGGTGATTTTTTAAGCAGTGCTCAAAGCGTCTGACATAGACATCTTCATATGGTTAAAGGGCCAACTCCTAGCATATACTTTCTCCTGTGTGCAGAAGTTAAAAAAAAGCCTGTCTAATTCAGTCTTCCTCCACATTCTCCTTGTACTTTACATTTCCTTACTGACTTTTTTTCCTCCCATCCTCCATCACTTCAAAATGTGATGCTCCCCCATACTTTTGAAGTTTCCCCCATTTTTGAACCCCCCCCCACACTGTTCAGCCTTCCACCTATGACAGTGGTCATACTCCCACAAGTCTTGGGTTGATTTCTAAATGCTGTTCTTGGCTCACATCTTCCTGTGATGAAACTGAAACGAGGTAGTTACCAATGACAAGCAGCTGACTATCAATAAATACCACCAGAAAGCAGCTGAGACGCTCATCTCTAGGTCAGGCATGGTTTTTGCAAGAGCAGTTGCAAGGAATTGATATCCCGCCGTAAGCATCAGGACCACCACTTCAACACTACAGACAAACGGGGCCCCTCTGTTGGAACACCGCCCCTCGAGAAAGGACCCACTTTGGTACTTGTGCCATGAGAACAAGACTAAAGCATCTGGGTCAGAAAGCAGACTCCAACCTAAGTCACTAGCCAGGTAACAGTCTAAGTCCCTGGAAACCACAACATCATGCACGATAAACCATTTTTTTCTCTAGGAGGCCCATTTCATGTTTATGGTTGGTTGGTTGGTTGGTTAGTTGGTGGGTTTGTTTGCTAACTTAAGAAAACTTTGAATTTTCTCAACTCAGAGCCTGTGTAGATATATTATCTCATCTGGTTTATAGTTTACCTCTGCCTGTCTCAGCACATGAACTATACTCAAGTAATGTTCTGGAACATTATGCCTTCCTTTAGGCAAGTACACAATCTTGAACACAGGGAACTTCAACACAGACCCAAGTGTTCAATAACTGGCCAATGTATACAGAACTCAAAAAGTACTCAAGGGGTGAGTGGGTGGCTCAGTCAGTAAAGCTTCGGACTCTCGGCCTCAGCTCAGGTCTTGATCTCAGGGTCATGAGTTTAAGCCACATGTTGGGCTCCACGCTGGGCGTGGAGCCTACTTAAAAAAAAAAAAAAAAGTACTCAAAAATATTTTTAAATGCAGCTGAGGATTTAAAAAAATAAATAAAACTCACTGAGCACACATTTTTCTATTTCAGATCCAGAATGAAAGTGTGGCTTGCTTAGCCCACTTCTGCCTTCTCATGAACAGCAAAATCTAGACAAAAGTCATGACTGCATTAGTGTTCTGTGGTTTCAGGAAAAGCCAGTGGCTATACAACCACTGGATGCATCTGTTTGTTTAGTAAAATGTGCTGTAAATAGAAGTTTCTATAGTAGTTTAGTTAACAACATTTAATTTTAATTTGTTAAATTAATTTATAAAATTAACAAAGCTGAATTAACAAAATCCAAATTAAATAGACCATGTAAATAGCTGATCAGTCTTTTGACAACCTGTTTATAGTACACAAACAAATCATGAAATGAGAAATTTTATAGGTGTCCTAGAAGCTTATTAATAGAGAGCAGAAAAACCAAGAGCCACACAGCCAGGCCCAGCAAAAAGCAATGTGACCCATTCTGAACCATGGATGCTCAGGAGAATAACACACACATTCTCCTCCCCTTGACCCTCCAATTGTACCTTCCTTTACTTACTTTTAGTGAATGACCTTGACTCCTATTATATCAAGATGGCTAAAGCCATCCTAAGATTTCTTGTCTACCATTTAATTTCTATAGTTTGGTCCTACATTCATCCTCATGTGTGTTTGTTTGTTTGTTTGTTTGTTTTAAGATTTTATTTATTTGCGAGAGAGAGAATGAGAGACAGAGAGAATGAGAGGGAGGAGGGTCAGAGGGAGAAGCAGACTCCCTGCTGAGCAGGGAGCCTGACGTGGGACTCGATCCCGGGACTCAGGGATCATGACCTGAGCCGAAGGCAGTCGCTTAACCAACTGAGCCACCCAGGCGCCCCCATCCTCATGTTTAAATCATAGTCTTCCTGCCTCTAGCTCTCTCCATCTCCACTACTCCAATTTTCTATTTCAACCTGATCCACTTTCCTAAATCCCAGTTTCCATCATGGCATTCCTCTGCTCAAAAGCCTTCAAAGAATCCACGTGTCTCTCAGCATAGACCTCTAATATTTGACCTAATATTTGATATTAATATTAATAATATCTAATATTTGGCTATTTCCAACATAAATGTTCTCAACCTGGATCATTCCTTTGCATATTCTATACAAAGATTTTCTTCTCTTCTGTGTTACTCCAAGGCTTCTAGAAAACAGAAACTGAAGCAAAGATTATTTAAGGAGGTGCAATCCCAGGATAAGAGTAAGAGGAAAAGAGAAGTGAGGCAGGAAAAGTGACAAGCAATGTTAGCATAACAACAATGGCCTCTACTTCGCAATAAGCTTGAAGAATCTCAAGTCAGTCGCTTGGCAGGTCACCTGCTCAGCTACCCAGGGTATCTCCAGACAAGCTGGTCAGAGAAGCTATGTTTCAGATAAGTCTTAAAGAGAGAAACAGAAAGAGTACTTTTCTGCCCAAACTCTTTCCAGCTCCTGTTTACCCTTTGGCCAAAGTCAACTCTCCCACACTTCTGGACCGTGTGGGAGCTGCCTAGGAAGCCATAGGCTATGTTTAACATGATATGATATTTCATACAAGACTCAAAGTGGTGGGAGAAGCCAGAGACTCCAGGCATGGAACTGGCCAGTCTCAGATGGTAGAACCTCATGGACCACAGAATTTGTCAGGTGTTGCAGCAGTAGCTGAAGCTAAGCAGATGGGTGGAAGAAGTGAAGGTCCTAGGAACACATGAGACCAAGAAAATTTGCAGAGGTGTGTAAGTTCAATATGCTGTCTCCCCATCTGGCCAAAGCCAGCCCTTCCATTAAGTCTACCCAGTGATCATTCAGCTTCTTAAATTCCTTGTTTGGGTGCTTGATACATATTGTTAGGTTGTGAAAGTTATTTAAAGGTGGTGTGTGTGTGTGTGTGTGTGTGTAGTCTCCTTGATTAAATTTTAAGTTCGCTAATTGCAGATACCAAGCCTGTATTTCCATGTGTCCCCATCTCAACTGGCATAGTGTGGGTGTATAAATTCTATCCCATCAGTACTTGTTTAATGAGGGAAAGATCAGAACAGCCAATAGAACAGCAGATCTGGGGGTCAGTTTAGCCTACATGAACAGCTTCTTTTCTTTTGGCTTCACTGACATGAAGTCCAATGTGTGGAAGAACCCCTAATGGACACCTAAATCATTTCCTCATTGCCCCCTGTACTTGCACATCATTTCCTGCATAGTGAAAGGTTAAAATTCTATAGCTTCACTTCAAAAACTACTTAGAGTCAATTGGATCTTATTAAAAATTTAAAAAGGGAAAATGAACTCTACCCATCCAACAGGAAATTAGCTCAAAATTAGATCTTGTATTCATCACTCAAATATTTTTCTTTTTGTGAACAAATACTGAAATTCAAAAATGCAACATGCTAAAATGATTAAGACCATGGGCTGTGGAGGCAGAGTTCTTGTTTCAAACCTTATCTCTGTCACTTACTAGCTATATGACTTTGGGAGAGTAACTTAACTTCTTTCTCTGCACCAGTTTCCTCATAGATAAAATGAAGATAATAATAGCACCTACCCCAACGGGTTTTTATGAACATTAAAAGAATGGACATCTATAATGCTGAAAAAATGGTTGCCTGAGACATGGCAAGCTATATTTGTGTTTGCTTAGTAAGCAAATAAGGTTATGGGGCTTGGAAAGGAAAGACAGAAACAAACAAAATTATAGACTGCTAAGAGATGGAAGGAATTTTAGGAACCAGCTATTCCATCTTTCTCTTTTCATACCTTCCTCGATAGCTCTATCAGCATTATTACTAATTCCCTCCCCTACAATACCACAGCATTTGATTTGTATATGAACCATCTCATTTGGTTGGTTGATTATGTGATTGTAAACTCGTTAAGGTGAGAGACTGTAACAGTAATGAGCACATTGCTGGTGAGGTATAAATGTGCAGTTTTTAGGAAGTAAAGAAGGAGAAAAGGTATGAGGAAGGAGGGTGAGAAAGCCCAGCTTGAAGGTAAAAGGTGACTAACTAGATCACGTCTAGCCTACACTCCAAGGAAAGCATTTATTTAGTTGATAGAAAAATATGCGGGTCCCACCCACCATGCTGTTTTTCTATTTCCTCATTCTTCTGCCACCTGAGCAGGTGTGACTTATCATTTGGGACTCATCTTGCCTGCCCTATTTGCCCTGTAACCTCTGCTCTTCATTCTCCCTGTCCCTCAGACACCCAACTGGGTCCTTATCACCTGTTCTACTTCCTAGGTTCAAGACTGCTCTAGAGAGAGGATACAATACTAAACCAAACACATCCCAGCTTTCATAGCACCTAACTTTTTGTTACTCCCACCCAAAGACCCAGAGGTTTCTGTTCCAAAGGAGGGGTTATACCTTGGGATCACATCCTTGCCCCATAACTACTCTCTGCAGTTCCTCTTCCTATATGCCTCTCCACTATAGCCCCTACTCAGTTAACCATTTACAGAGTCAAACATAAAATTAAAAATGTAGAATGAGGATGTTTCAATGTTCCACTTTTATAAAAAGAGATCATTCATTCATTTCAGTTTGGGTTAGCTTAATATTTGTAGCCATTGGACCATACCAGCCCCATAAAAAAAGTTCCATGACCCAAGTTTCACATAGAGGCATTTTACTTCAAGCCTCCTCCAAGTTTTTATCTGGGACTTGAACTCCATCAGATTCTGTATCTTCCCCTCATTCATAAATTTCAACATTCCATCATATGGGGATTTGTAGAGTGGTTTGGGACAGGAAAGAATTTCTCCCTCCCACAATTTGATGTTTGCCACATCAAAGAAGGCTTACAAGAGGGTGCCTTCCAGAGGAAAGCTTTGATTCTCATGTACATCAAGGCCATGTATCCTATGTGTATATATATAGTGATACAATTATGTAAATGAAAACTAACAAACTAACAAGCTAATTTCTTTCCCATAGAACTCTGATTCTTAATTGTTTGGAGCAATAATGTACTTAACCAGTTGTGGTGATCCCATTCCTCCTTCCATATAGATACTTTCCCAGTCTCCCTCATTACAAAAGTGGTCATATGACTCTAATCTGGCCAATAGGATATAAGGGGAATTCTTCCTCAGGCTTTTGAACAAGGTTTTGCCTTCTGATAAAAGAGCCACATATTCAAAAAGAGCTTGCTGGTGACATATATTTTTCCTTGGTGCCTGGGATGATGTTTGGAGCTATAACAGTCATTCTGAAACCATGATGTGAATGTACAAATACTAAAAACTCCTTGTGAATCAGACTTGAATAGGGATAGATGGGAGCAAGTAAGAGCTCCCCAAGCTGAGCAAGCTGGAAGGAAAGCAGGAAGCATCTCTATTTTATGTCGTTAATCATAAAATTTGACCACACTAATAGGTGGTTCAAAATGGTCTTTCAGCCAATAGGAACATATAATATCTGCAAGAGCAGATGTCTCAGGCACTCTTTGTAGGTTTTACTCTTAAAGACTTCAAAAGGAAATACACAATCAACATGAGCCAGTGAAATCTAGGCATGGTAGTAATAAAGTACAAACACTTGTCCTTAGGATCCAAAGAAAGGCTTGTGATCAATACAGCCACCGGGGCACAGCTTCAGGTAAGGGGGAATGTCTACAATTCTAAACTGTGCTATGTAGGAAATCCCCAAACTGCCTTATTGAAACAGTACAGCTTCTACAAGATAACAAGGCCCTCATCATGCTATTGATGCTCTTTATTAACTCTGAAACTACTGTTATGCTGGTGGGAAGTTGGTTTTCAAAAGTCCCACAAATGTATCGCCTTGTCAGCTGAAGTGAGGCAGAGCAATAAGAAATCTATTAAAGACGTGTTTAGGGGGCACCTGGGTGGCTCAGTTGGTTAAGCATCTGCCTTTGGCTCAGGTCATGATCCCCAAGTCTAGCAATGGAGCTCCTGCTCAGTGGGGGTCTGCTTCTCCCTCTGCCTCTGCCCCTCCCGCTGCTCCCTCTCTCTCTCATTCACTCTCTCTCTCTCAAATAAATAAAATCTTAAAAAAAAAGAAAAAAGAAAGAAAAAGAACACGTGTTTAGGCTATTTGGATCTCTTAGAACAAAGCATGCTTTTCGTCTTGACCTCTGTTTACCCCAAAATAGATTTAATCCCTTTCAGCATATGAATAGTATAATGGGGATCACAGTTTGGAAAAATACTTAAAACAGGTTTATCTCTTGCGTTTTCTCAAATGTAAACCCCCCCCCCCCCCCCGTCAAAGAATCCATGACATTCATCTAACTGGAAAGAATTTAGATAAACACAACACAGTGGGGTGATGGGGGAAGAGATAAGCAAAACTGATGGTATGTTTTCTTCTAGAGGAGATTATAGATACCGATGAATTCTAGATTGAACATAGATTAAATATATGTTTAAATATGTTTGTTTAAATGTTAAGCATATCTGCTGGAAGTAGAGATAATAGTTCTCAAACATAACTATCTGAGACAATTTATAAAATTCCCAAGCACCGTCTTCAGAGATTCTGACTGAGTACAGTCAAGACGATCTTTGACTTTTATAATCCTTCACAATTGATTCTGATAATGAATCAGGTTTGAGAACCACTGCCCTGAGGGCACAAATCAACTGTATTGTTCTATGATGTGGAGTTGCCATAAATCCTGGGAGGCATCTTCTATAAGGTTTTTGTTTTTGTTTTTGTTTTTAAAGATTTATTTATTTATTTGTTTGTTTGTTTATTTATTAGAGAGTGAGCGGGAGAGAAACAGCATGAGAGGGGAGGGGGTCAGAGGGAGAAGCAGGCTCCCTGCTGAGCCGGGAGCCCGATGTGGGACTCGATCCCAGGACCCCGGGATCACGACCTGAGCCAAAGGCAGTCGCTTAACCAACCGAGCCACCCAGGTGCCCTTCTCTAAGGTTTTGATGACCGAAGTCTTCTGAGGAATGGAGGCAACTTGGCAGAGTCGCACAGAGGCTATGAGGAAAAGCCTTTGGTCACAAATTCTGAGCTTCCACCAAAATTTCTACTTTCTCAGAAGCAATAAGAAAGAAGTTTCTCACCACTTCTGAAGAATCCTAGGAAGGTAGAAAAAAAGGAAGAAAGAAGAAAAGAGGGAGGCAAAAAGAAAGAAAAACAAAAAGAATGACTATTATCACTATTTCTATTCACCATTCAACTAAATGTTCAGTACAATGAAAAAAAAAAAAGAGGATTGAAAAGAAACTAAAACACTGTTATCTCTTTATGATATGTTATCTCCTAGAAAATTCAATAGAATCACTTAATAAGCAATTAGAACTTAGAAAATTCAGTAAAAATCACCAGATAAGCTAGCAATACAGAAAAATCCATTCATTTCTGCCAGATGAACCATAACAAGTTGAAAAATATCCAAAGAATGAGTCTCTTCACAGTAGTAATAAAACTATAAAAGGTCTAGGAGTAAAGTTAAAGAAATGCCAACCTAAATGAAGAAAAATGAAGGGCATTTAAAAAAGAAACTGAAAAGATGAGATGAAGCACCACATACCTGGGCAGGAGGACACATAGTACATAGATTAGATACACATTTTCTCCAGTGAAACTAAATGAAATGGAAAAATCAAATAAGTTAAGGTGTAGCTATACTATGGAATTCAATGTTTATATTGAAATTCATAGAGTTAGAAGGAATTATGGAAGGACACAGTTGTAATATTGGAGTGGTAAAGGATTTCACAAAACCCAAAATCCATAGAAAACTAGATTGACTGATGATGCAATCATATAAAAATGTAAACCTTCTGCATTATTTTTTAAAAATCATAAAAACAAGCAGCAAAAAAAGGAGAAAGTCTTGCCAATATGGATAGCAAAAGAAAAAATGCTTAATAACCAGAAGAGAGCATATATGAATTAACAAGTGACAAACCATTTCCTTTAAATTGGCAAAGGATACATATTGGTAATTCCCAGAAGAGGAAAGAGAAATAATTATATTAAGAACAATAATTAGAGCTAACATTCAGTAGGCAGTTAGTATAAGCACTTTGCAGGTATTTTCTCATGAAATCCTCAGAACATCCCTCTGAGGCACAGAATGATGAAGTAAACTGCCCTTGGTTGGTTACTTACAAAGAGACATCCAATGGGGTCTGCATCCAGACAATCTTACTCCAGACTTTACTCTTTTTTTTTTAAGAGTTTTTTATTTATTCATTTGAGAGAGAGAGAGCACAAACAGGAGAGGCAGAGGGAGAAGCAGAGGGAGAGGAAGAAGCAGAGGAAGAGGGAGAGGGAGAAGCAGACTCCCTGCTGGGCTGGGAGCACGATATGGGATTTGATTCCAGGACCCCGAGATCATGACCTGAGCCTAAGGCAGATGCTTAACCATCTGAGCCACCCAGGCACCCCCAGACTTTACTCTTAATGACTACCCTTTTCAGGCCATAAGTATATGAAAATATGTTCAACATTACCAGTATCAGAGAAATAAAAATGTAATCCCTGTTTTAATTTGCAGCTATCAACATGGCAAAAATTAAATGAGGGGCACCTGGGTGGCTCAGTTGGCTAAACATCTGCCTTTGGTTCAGGTCATGATCCCAGGGTCCTGGGATTGAGCCCCATATCAGGCTCCCTCCTCAGTGGGGAGTCTGCTTCTCCCTCTCCCTCTGCCTGCTGCTCCCCCTGTTTCTGCTCTCCCTCTCCCTATCAAATAAATAAATAAAATCTTTTTTAAAAATTGAATGAATTTCAGTGAGAATGTGTGGAAACTGATACCCTGTTATAGGTTGGCGGGGCATGATTTGCTTTAGCTTCTTCATGGAGAAATTTGGCCTTATCTGTCAGAATAGAACATGTGCATGTCCTTCAAAGCAGTTTCCACTTCTAGGAATTTCCTACAGAGATGCTCATAAACCGGTACAAGAATGTTCAGTGTAGCATTGTTTGTAATACTAAAAAATTGGAAATAAATTAAGTGTCTGTCAATAAGGAATTACTTAAATTATGGGGCAGCCATTCTGTGGAAGACCAAAAAGGCATAACGAAGAATGTAGCAACTTTCTACATACAGTCTTGGAAAGATAAGTTGCTCTCATATATTACTAAAGGGAGGTAAATTGATATAATCTCCATGCAGGGCAATTTGGTAATATCTGTCTAGATTACAAATGTACACTTTTGACCCAGAAATGCTACTTCTGGGAATTTATTCTATAAATGTTCTTATATATGAGAAATACTCTATATACAAAGTTATGTATTTTCAAATAGGGACATATTGAAAAAAAAACTAAAACAGTAGGTGACAGGTTAAATAAATTATGAGGAAGTCAGATAATGCAATACTATCCATAAAATGCAGTATTATACAACTAGACTACATACCATACTGCTGCAACCATTAAAAGGCAGATTTCATCTGTGAATCTGGAATAATCTCCAAGAAATAGTAAGTTTTTTAAAAAGTAAGATACAAATAAATATGTATAATATGCTATAATTTGGGAGTTTTTTTAAGGGGGACAAAGACTCATATGAGCACAGAATCTCTCTGGGTAGCTACGCAAGAAACCATAATATTGGTTGCCTCCAGGGAAAACTGCGTGACTGAGACACAGAGGTAGGTGAGAAACTTTTCACTTTCTTTTAATCCTTTGAATTTTTAAATATGTATATATTACTTAGGCAAAAAATACAAATTCCTAAAATAAAATGAAGTGGCAGAACACATGAAATGTGAGCTCTATTAAAATTTAAGAAACCAGATTTCATTATTTCCATATATATATATACACACACACATATGTATATATATATATCCATGTACATATGTGCATAGGAGAGGGGCCATCTGTTAAAGAAAGAAGAAAAAGAAAGAAAGAAAAGAAAGAAAAAGAGAAAGAAAGAAAAGAAAAAAGGAAAGAAAGAAAGGAAGGAAGGAAGGAAAGAAAAGAAAGAAAGAAAGAAAAAGAAAAGAAAGAAAAGGAGAAAGAAAGAAAGAGAGAGAGAGAGAGAAAGGGCGGAGCAAGATGGCGGAGGAGTAGGAGACCTGGATTTCGTCTCCTCTCAGGAATTCAGCTGGATAGGGATCAAACCATTCTGAACACCTACAAACCCAACAGGAGATCGAAGAAAGGAATAGCAACAACTCTCTCATCAGAAAAGCGACCACTTTCTGGAAGGTAGGACGTGCGGAGAAGTGAATCCGAGGTGATATTCGGGAGGATAGACGGTGGGGGAGGGGCCTCCGTCGGCCACTTCTGGCAAGTGATAGAGCCACGGAGCACAAAATCGGAACTTTGAAAAGTCTGCTCCGCCGAGGGACGTCACTCTGGTGGCTAAGCGGGGGGTGGAACCCTCCGGGACAGTGTGGTCTCATTACCCTCGGGGTCACAGAAAGACCGGGGGTGCCTGAGTGTGGCAGAGCTCCCAGGTAACGGAGCAGGGAAGCCGGCTGCAGAGGCGGAGCCCAGGCGCGGGCTCTTAGCTCGGGGTGGCCATGAACCGTGATCCGCGGCACAGTCGGGCCCCTGCTCCTCCAGCAGGGACCCAACAAGCGGCAGATCCGGGGAGACTCACCTTCCTCCCCGGGAGGAGCAGCGCGGGAGTGCACTGCAGGGATCTGCTGTGTTTGGAGACTCCACATGGGGTCGGGTGCCAGATATAGAAACGTGCGGTCACAGGCTGGGTGAGCACAGAGTGCGGCTGGAGACGGGGAGACGGGAGTGACTGACGGCTTTTCTCTGGGGGTTCACTGAGGAGTGGGGCCCCGAGTTCTCGGCTCCTCCGGGGTGGAGATTGGGAGGCCGCCATTTTCACTCTCCGCCTCCAAAGCTGTACGGAAAGCTCGCAGGGAACAAAAGCCCGGAGAGCAAACCCGAGCAGATTACTTAGACGGGAGGGGGCAAGGGCGGGGCAATTCCACCTCCGGCAGAGACTTTTGGAAACCACGGCAACAGGCCCCTCCCCCAGAAGATCAGGGAGAATAGCCAGCCAAGACCAAGTTTACCGATCAATGAGAACGGCAGAACTCCAGCGCTAGGGGACTACTGCACATAGAATTCACGGCTTTTTTTACCATGATTCTTTAGTCTTGTAAAGTTAATTTTTTTTAAACTGTCTTTTTATTTCTTTTTGAATTTTTCTTTTTCCCTTTTTCAACCAACATCTTATCAATCCCTTTTAAAAAAAAAAAAAAAAACATTTTTATTTTTCATTTTTAGAGTCATATTCTATCCCTTCATAGTAGTTACCCATATTTTTGACTTATATATATAAGTTGTTCTCTCTTTAAAATTTTGAGATAGTTTCTTCTAACAGATTAAAATATACCCTAAATCTCTAGTATATGGTGTTTTCTATTCCCCTGCCTGATCACATCCTCTCCCTTTTTTTTTCCTTTTTTCTTTTTTTAAATCCTCTTCTTTCTTTTTTCAAACAACTTCTTATCAATTCCTTTTATAAAATTTTTTATAATTTCCATTTTTACAGTCATATTTCATCCCTTCATCATATCAACCCTTATTTTTGTACATATATAAGTTTTTCTTTCTTTAAAATTTTGGGAGGCACTTTCTTCTAAAGACCAAAATGCACCCCAAATCTAGTGTGTGGCACTGATCTATATACCATATAGATCATATTTGATCACATTCTGGTTTTTTTGTTATTGTTGTTGTTTTGTTTGTTTTTGTTTTTATCTTTATCTTTTTCTTTTTTCTCTTTCCCTTTCTTATCCCACTACTTCAGGTCTTTTCTGATTTGTTTAGAGTATATTTTCTGGGGACGTGGTTACTCTGCTAGCATTTTGTTCTCTCATTAATCTATTCTGCTCTGCACAAAATGACAAGATGGAAAAAATCACCTCAACAAAAAGAACAAGAGGTAGTACCGACTGCCAGGGACCTACTCAATATGGACATTAGTACGATGTCAGATCTAGAGTTCAGAATCATCACTTTAAAGATACTAGCTGGGCTTGAAAAAAATATGGAAGTTATTAGAGAAACCCTTTCTGGAGAAGTAAAAGAGCTAAAATCCAACCAAGTAGAAATCAAAAAGGCTATTAATGAGGTGCAATCAAAAATGGGGGCGCTAAGTGCTAGAAAAATGAGGCAGAAGAGAGAATCAGTAATATAGAAGATGAAATGATGGAAAATAAAGAAGCTGAGAAAAAGAGAGATAAACAACTACTGGATCACGAGGGCAGAATTCGAGAGATAAGCAATACCATAAGATGAAACAAATTAGAATAATTGGGATCCCAGAAGAAGAAGAAAGAGAGAGAGGGGCAGAAGGTATAATGGAGCAAATTATAGCAGAGAACTTCCCTAATTTGGGGAAAGAAACAGGCATGAAAATCCAGGAAGCACAGAGAACCCCTCTCAAAATCAATAAAAATAGGTCAACACCCCAACATCTAATAGTAAAACTTACGTGTCTCATAGACAAAGAGAAAATCCTGAAAGCAGTTCGGGAGAAGAGATATGTAACCTACAATGGTAGAAACATTAGATTGGCAACAGACCTATCCACAGAGACCTGGCAGGCCAGAAAGGACTGGCAGGATATATTCAGAGCACTAAATAAGAAAAATATGCAGCCAGGAATACTATATCCACCTAGGCTGTCATTGAAAATTGAAGGAGAGATAAAAAGCTTCCAGGACAAACAAAAACTAAAGGAATTTGCAAACACAAAACCACCCCTACAAGAAATATTGAAAGGGGTCCTTTAAGCAAAGAGAGACCCTAAAAGCAACATAGACCAGAAAGGAACATAGACAATATACAGTAACAGTCACCTTACAGGCAATACAATGGCACTAAATTCCTATCTTTCAATAGTTACCCTGAATGTAAATGGGCTCAATGACCCAATCAAAAGACACAGTCTATCAGACTGGATTAAAAAACAAGACCCATCGATATGCTGTCTGCAAGAGACTCATTTTAGACCCAAAGACACCCCCAGATTGAAAGTGAAGGGGTGGAAAATCATTTACCATGCTAATGGACACCAAAAGAAAGCTGGGGTGGCAATCCTTATATCAGACAAATTAGATTTTAAACCAAAGACTGTAATAAGAGATGAGGAAGGACACTATATCCTACTTAAAGGGTCTATCCAACAAGAAGATCTAACAATTGTAAATATCTATGCCCCTAACATGGGAGCAGCCAGTTATATAAGGCAATTAGTAACAAAATCAAAGAAACACATCGACAACAATACAATAATAGTGGGGGACTTTAACATCCCCCTCACTGAAATGGACAGATCATCTAAGCAAAAGATCAACAAGGAAATAAAGACTTTAAATGACACACTGGACCAAATGGACTTCACAGACATATTCAGAACATTCCATCCCAAAGCAACAGAATACACATTCTTCTCTAGTGCCCATGGAACATTCTCCAGAATAGATCACATCCTAGGTCATAAATCAGGTCTCAACCGGTACCAAAAGATTGGCATCATTCCCTGCATATTTTCAGACCACAATGCTTTGAAACTAGAACTTAATCACAAGAGGAAAGTCGGAAAGAATTCAAATACATGGAGGCTAAAGAGCATCCTACTGAAGAATGAATGGGTCAACCAGGAAATTAAAGAAGAATTAAAAAAATACATGGAAACCAATGAAAATGAAAACACAACTGTTCAAAATCTTTGGGATGCAGCAAACGCAGTCCTAAGAGGAAAGTATAAAGCAGTACAAGCCTTTCTCAAGAAACAAGAAAGGTCTCAAGTACACAACCTAACCCTACACCTAAAGGAGCTGGAGAAAGAACAGCAAATAAAACCTAAACCCAGCAGGAGAAGAGAAATAATAAAGATCAGAGCAGAAATCAATGAAATAGAAACTAAAAGAACAGTAGAACAGATCAACGAAACTAGGAGCTGGTTCTTTGAAAGAATTAACAAGATTGATAAACCCCTGGCCAGACTTATCAAAAAGAGAAGAGAAATGACCCAAATCAACAAAATCATGAATGAAAGAGGAGTGATCACAACCAACACCAAAGAAATACAAACAATTATAAGAACACATTATGAGCAACTCTATGCCAGCAAATTAGATAACGTGGAAGAGATGGATGCATTCCTAGACATGTATCAACTACCAAAACTGAACCAGGATGAAACAGAAAACCTGAACAGACCTATAACCACTAAGGAAATTGAAGCAGTCATCAAAAATCTCCCAAACAAAAGCCCAGGGCCAGATGGCTTCCCAGGGGAATTCTACCAAACACTTAAAGAAGGATTAATACCTATTCTTCTGAAACTGTTCCAAAAAATAGAAACGGAAGGAAAACTTCCAAACTCATTTTATGAGGCCAGTATTACCTTGATCCCCAAACCAGACAAGGACCCCATCAAAAAGGAGAATTACAGACCAATATCCCTGATGAACATGGATGCAAAAATTCTCACCAAAATACTAGCCAATAGGATCCAACAGTACATTAAAAGGATTATTCACCATGACCAAGTGGGATTTATCCCTGGGCTGCAAGGTTGGTTCAACATCCGCAAATCAATCAATGTGATACAATACATTAACAAAAGAAAGAACAAGAATCATATGATCCTCTCAATAGATGCAGAAAAAGCATTTGACAAAGTACAGCATCCTTTCTTGATCAAAACTCTTCAGAGTATAGGGATAGAGGGTACATACCTCAATATCATAAAAGCCATCTATGAAAAACCTACAGCGAATATTATTCTCAATGGGGAAAAACTGAGAGCTTTCCCCCTAAGGTCAGGAACGCGGCAGGGATGTCCACTATCACCACTGCTATTCAACATAGTATTGGAAGTCCTAGCCACAGCAATCAGACAACAAAAAGAAATAAAAGGCATCCAAATTGGCAAAGAAGAAGTCAAACTCTCACTCTTTGCACGATATGATACTTTATGTGGAAAACCCAAAAGACTCCACCCCAAAACTGCTAGAACTCATACAGGATTTCAGTAAAGTGGCAGGATATAAAATCAATGCACAGAAGTCAGTGGCATTCCTATACACCAACAACAAGACAGAAGAAAGAGAAATTAAGGAGTCGATCCCATTTACAATTGCACCCAAAACCGTAAGATACCTAGGAATAAATCTAACCAAAGAGACAAAGGGTCTGTACTCAGAAAACTATAAAATACTCATGAAAGAAATTGAGGAAGACACAAAGAAATGGAAAAACGTTCCATGCTCATGGATTGGAAGAACAAATATTGTGAAGATGTCAATGCTACCTAGAGCAATCTACACATTCAATGCAATCCCCATCAAAATACCATCCACTTTTTTCAAATAAATGGAACAAATAATCCTAAAATTTGTATGGAACCAGAAAAGACCCCGCATAGCCAGAGGAATGTTGCAAAAGAAAAGCAAAGCCGGCAGCATCACAATTTCGGACTTCAAGCTCTATTACAAAGCTGTCATCATCAAGACAGCATGGTAGTGGCACAAAAACAGACACATAGATCAATGGAACAGAATAGAGAGCCCAGAAATGGGCCCTCAACTCTATGGTCAACTAATCTTCGACAAAGCAGGAAAGAATGTCCAATGGAACAAAGACAGTCTCTTCAACAAATGGTGTTGGGAAAAATTGGATAGCCACATGCAGAAGAATGAAACTGGACCATTTCCTTACACCACACACAAAAATAGACTCCAAATGGTTGAAAGACCTCAATGTGAGACAGGAGTCCATCAAAATCCTAAAGGAGAACACAGGCAGCAACCTCTTTGACCTCAGCCGAAGCAACTTCTTCCTAGAAACATCGCCAAAGGCAAGGGAAGCAAGGGCAAAAATGAACTATTGGGACTTCATCAAGATAAAAAGCTTTTGCAGGGCGCCTGGGTGGCTCAGTTGGTTAAGCGACTGCCTTCGGCTCAGGTCATGATCCTGGAGTCCCTGGATCGAGTCCCGCATCGGGCTCCCTGCTCGGCAGGGAGTCTGCTTCTCCCTCTGACCCTCCTCCCTCTCATGCTCTCTGTCTCTCATTCTCTCTGTCTCAAATAAATAAATAAAATCTTTAAAAAAAAAAAAAAAAAAAAAAAAGCTTTTGCAAAGCAAACAGTCCACAAAACCAAAAGACAACTGACAGAATGGGAGAAGATATTTGCAAATGACATATCAGATAAAGGGCTAGTATCCAAAATCTATAAAGAACTCATCAAACTCAACACCCAAAGAACAAAGAATCCAATCAAGAAATGGGCAGAAGACATGAACAGACATTTTTCCAAAGAAGACATCCAAATGGCCAACAGACACATGAAAAAGTGCTCAATATCGCTCAGCATCAGGGAAATCCAAACCAAAACCTCAATGAGATACCACCTCACACCAGTCAGAATGGCTAAAATTAACAAGTCAGGAAACGACAGATGTTGGCGGGGATGTGGAGAAAGGGGAACCCTCCTACACTGTTGGTGGGAATGCAAGCTGGTGCAGCCACTCTGGAAAACTGTATGGAGGTTCCTCAAAAAGTTGAAAATAGAGCTACCATATGATCCAGCAATTGCACTACTGGGTATTTACCCAGTGCATGGAGCACTGGGTGTTATGCACAAACACTGAATCATGAAACACTTCATCTAAAACTAAGATATAAAAGTAGGGATCCGAAGGGGTACGTGCACCCCGATGTTTATAGCAGCAATGTCCACAATAGCCAAACTGTGGAAAGAGCCAAGATGTCCATCGACAGATGAATGGATAAAGAAGATCTGGTATATATATACAATGGAATATTATGCAGCCATCAAAAGGAATGAGATCTTGCCATTTGCAACGACGTGGATGGAACTGGAGGGTATTATGTTGAGTGAAATAAGTCAAACAGAGAAAGACATGTATCATATGATCTCACTGATATGAGGAATTCTTAATCGCAGGAAACAAACTGAGTGTTGTTGGAGTGGGGGGTGGGGTGGGAGGGATGGGGTGACTGGGTGATAGACACTGGGGAGGGTATGTGCTCTGGTAAGCGCTGTGAATTGTGCAAGACTGTTGAATCTCAGATCTGTACCTCTGAAACAAATAATGCAATATATGTTAAGAAAAAAAAAAGAAGAAGAAGGTAGCGGGAGGGGAAGAATGAAGCAGGGGAAATCGGAGGGGTAGCCGAACCATGAGAGACGATGGACTCTGAAAAACAAACAGGGTTCTAGAGGGGAGGGGGGGTGGGAGGATGGGTTAGCCTGGTGGTGGGTATTGAGGAGGGCGCATTCTGCATGGAGCACTGGGTGTTATGCACAAACAATGAATCATGAAACACTTCATCTAAAACTAATGATGTAATGTATGGGGATTAACATAAGAATAAAAAAAAAATAAGAAAGAAAGAAAAGAAAGAAGAAAGAAAGAAAGAAAGAAAGAAAGAAAGAAAGAAAGAAAGAAAGAAAGAAAGAAAGAAAGAAAGAAAGAAAGAAAGAAAGAAAAGAAAAAGTTCCAACAGTATTCACACAGAAGAATGGAAAAGGAGAAAAAGGACTTTAATCTTTTTATCCTTCATGCTCTGATATTCTATAAATTTTTATGGAGAAAACGGACACAAATACGTATACATACACATACACACACACACATATATATTTACGTATTCTTGTACAAGAAGTAAAAAACGATTGTCTTTCAGAAAAGTGGATGGGCATAAGAGATTCTGATTTCTCATTCCTGTTCTCCTAATTAGTCTCGGGCAAATGATTTAACCACTGAGGACCTCAACTCCCTCATCTATAAAGTGAGAGGGTGGGACTCAGTGATACCTAAGGTCATTCCTGCTTGACAGTCTAACCAAAAAAATGGTAAATGAATTATTAGCCAATCATTGAGATTTTAAGCAAGACTATGACATGCTACTACTTTGAAGGTTAACTATGTTTTAAGACACAACTCTTGAAAAATCTCTAAGACTCAAAACAATGAAACTATAATGGTAAGATTTCAGGTGTAAAGAAATGTTTTCTTCAGAAACCCTTTCAGAAACCCTCCAATCACTGATTGGTCATAAAGCTAGTCTCAGCTACCCCCCAAGATACAGCTGTGTGACCACATAAAATGAGGCACAAAACCTTCACAGCTCTGAACATATCAATCAAATGATCTACCAGCTTTCCAGAATATTATACAAGTCCAGCCTCCTTTTCTGGCTTCCTCCTCTAGCTTTCAATTTAATTTTTATTTTTCTTGTGGCTGACCAAAGCTGTTATTAATTTTTCTCACTGAAGTCGGGAAATATGCACAATTTTAGATCTCTCAACCATGGACGTTTGAACTCCGCCCTATGTGAAAATTAGCTTAGCTCATTCTGTAGGTGTATTGTTATTCAGATATGGAAAGAATGTGGACCTGCATGATTCAAAAAGTAAGCTGAGGAGATCTTTCTCTTTAAAAAAAATAATAAAATATCAAGTAGCTCATGGGTCAGAGTTGAAGAATAATAGAAAAGAGGGTAAGAAGTCACATCAAAAGGGACTTGGAAATCCTTCTGGCTCACAGTCTCAAAACAGCTTTTTTCTGGCACCATCAATAGACGTTAGGAATAGATATCCCAAGTCACAAAGAAATACAATGAAACCTTGACCCTAAAAGTTGTGTAAGATGTTTGTTTAGGTTCTAGTCCTGCAGGAGCTAACTCTTCTATGTATGAATGCCAAAATCTGTCTAGAAGGATTGTGGAAGAAAGAGCACTGGTTCCAATGTTAAAAGTACTGTGTTCAGTGGGGCGCCTGGCTGGCTCAGTTGTAGAGCATGTGACTCTTGATCTCGGGGTTGTGGGCCTGAGCCCCTTGATGGATGTAGAGATTACTTAAAAATAAAATCTTAAAAAAAAAAGTCCTGCATTCAAGTTTTGGGTCTTAATCTCTAGCCTTGTTACCTTGGCCAAGGCACTTACTTTCTCAGGACCTCAGTTTTTTATCCACCAGTTTTTATCCTCCAGGGTTTAAGCTCAGATTTCTCTGCATTCCTTAAAGGAAATTTCCTTAAAGAAAATTCCTTTTCATAAAGGGGGCCTCACACAGTCTTAAGCACTTTGCTAGAAATCAGCAAGTAACTCACTGAGCAGTCCAATCCCATGTACCTTGCACATACCCATAGCTAGCATTTCTATGGGGCAGATCTAAAGGATTCAGGTGAATTCTGGTTCACATTCCAACTTTGTTCTCCCCGTGACACAGGGTAGGCATCAAGAGTTCAGTCCCTGGAGTTAGACACTCCTGAGTTCGAATTCTGGCTCAATACTTTTTAGTTCTCGGACATTACTTAACCTCTCTGCTTAGATATAGCCTCTGTTTCTTCACTGGAACCTACTTTATATGGTTATTGTGAGAATTAAATAACATGATGCTTGTAACTTACTCAAAGTGAAGTACATGATAAATGCTAAAAATATATATATTAATAATATTGTTACTGCCTTTGGAATAACCTTTACAGACATACCCATCTTTTTTCTGGCTACAAGGACAGCAGTGCTTGCCATTGCCTTCTCAATAATGGTATGTTACTTAAACAGTCTCTGAGCCAAGTCCTAAACATTCCTGGCGAGCTGTTCCATATGAAACCTATGTTCCAACTTGTACTGTCTCTGTTTCTTCCAGAAGCATTTGCAATACAATTTTGTTATGCTAACTTTATTAATTAGTACCTAAGTAGAAGCATGAAATAAAACATGTAAGTTTTTTTTCTAATTGTTGCTCTTCAAATCCCAACTTAGGTGCCACCTCCTCTGTAAAGCCGACCCCCATCTCCTTGCCTTGATGCTTCAGGCCCTGAAGTTATTTACTCTGTCTTCTCTGCTCATTATCTTAGATATATTTCTGTTTATCAACTGTGAAACTATTCTGTGTATATTTATGTTTGTGTTTGTTTCCTCCTCTAGAGTGCAAGAACCTCAAGGTTGGGCTTTAGTCTTCCTTATCTTTTACCCCCCAAATACCACCACAATGCTTAGAACATGCTCATAAAATGTTTGTGGAATAGACCTGAGGTAAAATGAATTGAATTATGAGGTTCTACCTCAGAAATGTTTGGAAATCCCCAAAACATCTAGAAAATAGCCAAAAGAGAAAGCTAGAAAAAAAAAAACTTAGGGGCCAGATTGGGGAGTTTGCTACATATATAACGTAGCATAGCAGAAGGTTCAGAGTTCATACATCAATACTTGTTTTATTTCTTTTGGTTTCTACTTCTCTGACCACATAGTTACTTATGAGAGGTCAAAGTAAAATGGAAAGAATCCTAGTCTAGGAATTTAAAGACCTGGATTTAGTCCCAACTCTGCCATGAGCTGCCTATGTCACTTCCTGTCTCTAAGTCTGTTGGACATAATGATTCATAAGATGCTTTAAAACTCCTTTCCCACACAGGCACATCTGGATCCACTGTCATTAACCTCACCTTCCAGCTAAAAAATCTGAGACAAATACTACAAACCAATGCATTACAGAATTTTACAGCAACTGGCTGTCATAGTTTAGGGTGAAATGTGGATGGAAAGACTGTCTGGAGGCCAGCCCTGCAGAGGCACCCCACATCTAATGGTGCAAGGGAATTACAGGGAGAGTCAAAGCTTCTCTGCCTTTTGCCAAGAACAGGACGTTCCCGCACCTGTGGGAGCCAACTGAGTGTGTAGTATTGGCAGTCAGCACAACCACAGCTCCTAGGTTCCAAATAGACATTCAGGAATGTCTTAATTGATGTCCCTGCCAGGCACCTGAGGACAGAAATTGCTCAAACTTTACCTATGAAAACAGGAGTCTTGTCTAGGTCATTCTGTTTGCTGTAATCATTGGGGTGCCATCTGAGTCTGACAACTAGATCGAGGACCAAGTCCAGAGTTGAGAATTTGGCCAGACACCCACATCCTAATAGATTGCTTTGAAACATTGCAAAAGAATAGGCTAGGGGCACCTGGGTAGCTCAGTTGGTTAAGTGTCTGCCTTCAGCTCAGGTCATGATCCTAGGATCCTTGGATCAAGCCCCGAGTGCAGGGAGCCTGCTTCTCCCTCTCCCTCTGCCACTCCCTGCCACTCGTGCTCTCTCTCTCTCTCGCAAATAAATAAATAAAATCTTTTTAAAAAATAGTCTAAAAGGGTGGATTGTATGAACACGTTTTTTTAAAGATTTTATTTATTTATTTTAGAGTGAACGAGCGAGAGAGTGTGAGCATGGGGGGTGGGGGGGATTTGGAAGGGCAGAGGGAGAGGTAGACAAACTCCCCACTGAGCAGGGAGCCCGACTTAGGGCTCAATCCCAGGACCCTGGGATCATGACCTGAGCTGAAGGCAGACCCTTAACCGACTGAGCCACCCAGGTGCCCCTGTGTGCACACATTTTGGACTAAGAAATCTGTTCAGCTTCTCAGAAGACAAGATAAGAACCATGAATCATAATTTAGTTTAACATTAAACATTTGTAATGTAAGAAGTTTCATCTTATGTGGGGGAAATCGGAGGGGTAGACGAACCATGAGAGACGATAGACTCTGAAAAACAAACTGAGGGTTCTAGAGGGGAGGGGGGTGGGAGGATGGGTTAGCCTGGTGGTGGGTATTGAGGAGGGCACATTCTGCATGGAGCACTGGGTGTTGTGCACAAACAATGAATCATGGAACACTTCATCTAAAACTAATGATGTAATGTATGGGGATTAACATAAGAATTAAAATTTAAAAAAAAAAGAAGTTTCATCTTACTCAATAGTTAGAGTTTTTGAAGAGTCTGGAAGCATTTCTGTGCTATATATACATATAATTGTTATTGATATAATTCATATATCATAAAAATTTGCCCATTTAAAATATATACACAATTCGGTGGTTTTTAATATATTCAAAGGGTTTGCGACTATCACTACTATCTATTTTCAGAAGATTTTTATCACCCAAAAAAGAAACCCCACAGCCATTAGCAGTTACTTCTGACCCCCTCCCTCAGCCCCTGGCAACCATTAATCTATTTTCTGTCTATGGATTTGCCTATTTTGGACACTCCATTATAAATAGAATCATCTAATATGAGGTCTTTTGTGTCTAGTTTCTTTGATACTTTCTTGCTCTGCAACTCTGGACCACAGAATCTAATAAGAAAGGAGAAACCCATCTTAAAGACATCACTTTTCTTTCCCCAACATTTCTAAGAGATACCATACAAAATGCTTAGAACTTAGAACCCATGGACAGGATTCTGCTAACCAGTCTCTACCCCAAGAAGCGACACTGCTCAAACCTCCCAGGTTGATTAAGACATGGTCTAAATTTAAAGATATCCCCTAAGACTAAACATGAGAGCAAGGGAAATCCAGAGCATCAGAGACCCCTGAATCCAAACCCTGGCACAATCACTCCCTAGATCTAGGGTGACCTTGAGTAATCTATTTAACCTCTCTGCTTTCATTTTCCTCATCTGCAAAATGAGCATAACAACATTATCTTCTTTGTGAGGTTGTTATGAGAATGAGAAAAATATATATAGAAAGTACCTAATGCCTGGTATAGGAAGGCCTTCAAGTTATTATTACTACTACTTCTACTACTATTTTCTCCTCTTAAATGTTTTTCTTTATCACCCATGACAGGTGTTCTGAAAACTGAACAAAGAATTATATTGGTCATGGTCTCTGCCCTCAAGGAAATGACATAATATGGGACATATACCTCAAGGAAATGACATAATATGGGACATATACATCTTTTTTTAAATCTAAGATTGTATTATAAATACAATGGAATATTACTCAGCCATAAAAAAAGAATGAAATCTTGCCATTTGCAACAACGTGGATGGATCTAGAGGGTATAATGCTAAGTAAAATAAGCCAGTCAGAGAAAGACAAATACCACATTATTTCACTCATATGCAGAATTTAAGAAATAAAACAAATGAACAAAGGGAAAAAGAGACAAACCAAAAAACAGACTCTACTATAGAGAACAAAATGGTGGTTGCCAGAGGGGAGGTGGGTGAGGGGATGGGGAAAATAGGTGAAGGGGATTACGAGTACACTTATCATTATGAGCACTGAGTACTGTTTAGAAATTGTTAAATCACTACATTGTACACCTGAAACTAACAGAACAATGTACATTAACTACACTGGAATTAAAATTTGTAAAAAGATTGTATGTCCCTATTGTACTTTAATCCTACCACTTAGGGTTGGAGACGAATGGAATAAAGAATATTCTGTGTTATTTGTACATGTTTCATCTATACTACTAGACTAAGAACTTATGTCAGCTCAACTCTTCCAAGAAAGAGATGCCAAGACAAAATTAGTCATGCAGGAGTTTTCTTAGGAGAAATGCCCATGAAGAATTAAAAGAAGCACCACCCAGCATAAGTGGGGAGAGTCTTCAGACCATGATGCAGGCCTGACCCTTGGGAAAGAAAAGCAGTCAAGAAAGAGTGCTGAGTAATAGGAGGGTCAGAAAAAAGTCTAAGCCAGGCCGGCTGGAAGTCCCTAAACAAAGATAATGCCTTAGATGAGTCCCGCGCTGGGCAGAAATGGCCTGGCTCTGGTGAAAGAAGGCCTGGGAGAGTGAGACTTGGCAGAATGGAGGCGGGGGCTGATCCAAGGATGCTGCAGCTGGAGACTGCACCAACTCCACTCCTTACAGCAGGTCCTCATGAAAGTCAATTTGAGCAGCATACCACACCACCTCTACAGAACTCCTGAAGGAATAATTACTAGTGTAGTACACATAATTACTTATGTGTAGTACATTCTCAATAACTGTTTTGTGTAAGCTGAGTAAGTGAGGGCTTTCAGTCACCAGCAGAAAGAGTAACCCATTTGCTCCATGCAAGTGGATTCAATTTCATAATTCCTCAAGAAGGGAAATGTTTTCCACCATTTGAACTAAATGATAAGGCGCGGAAAATATTCCTGTGGCATAAAAGATCCCAATCCACAAACAAAAAATGGGGTGGGGCACTGAAGCAGTGAACTGACAGCAATAGGAAGAATGGGCAAAAGTGACTGTGAGGACTGGATTAAACCTATCATTGATTTGATTAGACACTTAATTTCGCTTGTATAGACACAGCCACAGGATGAAGCAATCTGCAGAGGGTGTGGCCTCCAAGGTACAAACAAGATGGCAGATAAAGTGCTTCTGAAACAGACAACAAAGCAGAGAAAGCCTCAGGAGCTCAGGGTGGTGGGGAGATTTTAATCATGGAGCTACACTCGCTTAAAGCACCCAGCAAATGGAAAGCAGGTCACCACAGCACCCACAGTTAAGTCTTGAAAAGGACAACTCCAGTTTTCAAAGAATCAAAATAGATAGGGGTGAGACAAGAGGCAGAAATGAGTCACAAATCTGTAGGTAAAATGAGATTTCTGAGCTAATGATCATAAATAAAGGAAGGCAGAGAGAGGAACTGTGTTTTAGGGGGGTTCATTTCTCACTTTCATAAAGGGCAGAAATCTACTTCCATTTAAAGATTATATATTGGTGAATCACTATATTGTACACCTGAAAATAATATGATATTGTATGTTAACTAACAGTAATTAAAATAAAAACTTAAAAAATAAATAAGTTTTCCATAAATAAATTTCAAAAATAATAAAGATTATATATTGAGCACCTGCTATGCACAGATTGAAAGAAGCAAGGTTTCAAGAACATTCGCATGTCCAACAAACATTGATGAGCCCCTCTCTTGTGCCAGGTATGTGCTAGACTTTGAGGAAACACAGAAAACCAGTCCCAATTACTTCCCTCAGTTCTGCCAAAGAGACAGACCTACAAAACAATGAAAATACCACATCATTGTGAATCATGCAATGATAGAGCCAGGTCTAAGTGCTATGAGCACTCTAAGTAGGGTGAGCATATAGCTTATCACTCAAACCAGGGTGCTTTGAGAGTAAGAGAGGGCATCAGCAATAATTACATTGGTACAATGGGCATAAACTGGGATGTTCCTGGGCAAACAGGATGAATGTCATCCCAGTCACAAGGAATAAAAATAGGAAGAAAAACACTGGGAAGAGAATGGGTGAGAAAAAAGAAATGCTAGAAGGAAGAGGCCAAGTTGCTAAAGAGGAAAGGGATGAGAACGATGGGTAAGGCAGAAGAAATAGTTTCAAAGAAGCTATCAGAACTTTGAAGCTTAAAGGATCCTGAAAATAAACCCACTTAATTTTCCTGTGGAGAAACTAAGAAGGGGCCATTAGGAGAAAACCAATATTGGTCAAGCACCCACAATGAACTAAGCATTATGCCAAGCATTTAAGATGCATTATCTTATTTATCCCCACCTAAAAGATGGTATAATTATTCTCAGTTAATAAAGGAAGATACTAAGGCTTAGTGAGGTTAAGTGACAAGGCTGAGATTGGAATCCATGTTTGTGAACTCCAAAGTCTGTACCCATAAAATTGGTAGCACAGGCAGAAGGAGCATCTGTGACTCTTAACTTCTGGGCCAGTGCTACTTTTACTGTGCTATACAAGGTGAGTTTTTACTGGGTTTGGATAGTGTTCCCCCAAAACTCATGTCAAATTTATTTTAAGCCACCAGGTTTGTGGTACACTTTGTAACAGGAGACCCAGTAAACTAAAACAGCTATAGAAAAACACAGCAGAAGAGAGAGGAGGAAGGACAGAGATGGAAGGAAGCTTATAGGAAGGTCAGTGACAAAGAACCAGAGGCTGAGAAATTCTAAAAGAAATATAACTGGAGCAAAGGAGAAGGTGATGTCACCAAAACCCCAAAAACTAAAAATAGTTTATTTGGTTCCATGATGATACCTCCCTTGATCTCCAATCCCACCATTCTCACCATTACTCCCTCCTGCTTTTAAGCTCCTTTGAAGATCATTGGTCAGTTCTGCCCAAGTAAAAAGAAAAGAGTAATGAAAGATAAGAATGAATTGATATGAGCTGCTGATAGGAATGAAACCCACACCATCATGAATGTCAGCTATGAAAAATGAGTCACAGCTTCAACTAGTAAAGTTGATTTGTGATAAGTTGAAGATGGACAGGGTAATCTCTAATCACCAAAGTAGTAAGAGTGCAAATATCAAGCTAATAGAGGGGGAAATGGAATAATGAAAAACATTAAACTAACCTAAAAAAAAATGAAAAAAGAAGAAGAAAATGGAGTATGAAACAGAAGGGGAAATAGTAAGCAAGACTAACATTTAAACCCAAATATACCAGTTATTACATGGAAGTGAACTAACTAATCCAATTAAAAACAAATGATTGTAAAAATCAGGAAAATGGCTAGCTTTGGGAGAACAGAGACAGTGATTATGAGAAGGTTCTAGTAATGTTATTTTCCTTGAGCGAAGTAGTGGTTACACAGGTGTTTGCCTAGTGGTAATTCTCTGAGCTATACATTTTTGTACCATTATATTTCTGTTAAATATATTTCTGATTAAGTTATATTTCACAACAAAAAGGCTTAAAAAATAATTTTAAAAAAATGATTCCATTACTAAATAAAGGGGGAAAAAACACTATATCCTACTAATAGAGACAAACCTAAAATAAAAGGGTACAGAAAAGCTGGAAGTTAAAAGAATACAAAAATGTCATGCAAACACTAAAATATATAAAACTGTCTTTGGTTGGGTTCCCTCTGAAACGGACCTAAGACAAATATTTAAGAACACATGGTTTATTTGGGAAGTGATCCCAGGAAACTCTAATAGGAGAATTGGGAAGGATGAAGAGTGATAAAAGAAGAAGGAGGAGGAGGAGGGGGAGGAGAAAGAAGAAAGGAAGAAGAAAGAAGAAGAAGAAGAAGAAGAAGAAGAAGAAGAAGAAGAAGAAGAAGAAGAAGAAGAAGAAGAAGAAGAAGAAAGGAAGAAGAAGAAGAAGAAGAAGAAGAAGAAAGGAAGAAAGAAGAAGAAGAAGAAGAAGAAAGGAAGAAAGAAGAAGAAGAAGAAGAAAGGAAGAAAGAAGAAGAAGAAGAAGAAGAAAGGAAGAAAGAAGAAGAAGAAGAAGAAGAAAGGAAGAAAGAAGAAGAAGAGAAAGAAGAAGAAAGGAAGAAAGAAGAAGAAGAGAAAGAAGAAGAAGAAAGGAAGAAAGAAGAAGAAGGAGGAAGAAGAAGAAGAAGAAGAAGAAGAAGAAGAAGAAGAAGAAGAAGAAGAAGAAGAAGAAGAAAGAAGAAAGAAGAAGAAGAAGAAGAAGAAGAAGAAGAAAGAAGAAAGAAGGAGAAGGAGAAGGAGAAGGAGAAGAAGAAGAAGAAGAAGAATACTGGATGCATTAATTATCAGGTTACTACTGTGGTTACCTGAGGCTCAATCCCACTGAGTACCTCTAAGAAATGTACAATATCCTTCAGAGTTGTTCTACCCATGAGGGGATGAAGCTGAGGGACTTATCCTCCAGTTCCCATTTGTCACTACACATGTGCCCCAAGCTTACCTGAGAAAGCCCTCAGGTGGAGAATCATAGGTGACCGCAATAGGAAACAATCACACAGCTCTGTGTGTGCGCAGAAATGATGAGAGCCAAGGAAATATAAGCAGGATATTAACAGGATGTGATACATAGTTAAAATAAACTCTAAGGCAAAAAGCCCTACCAGAGGCAAAGAAGAACACTCTATAAAGATAAAAATTTCAATTCACAGGGAATACAACAAATTCATATGCCACTAGTAACATAGCATCAAAATACAGTTTAAGGCAAAAATTTGACAAAACTAAAAGGGAAAGTGGGAAAATCCACAATCTTGGCAGGTTTTAACCTACTTTTCTCAGTAACAGATAAAAAATACATATAAAAATATTAATGATATTGAAGATCTGTTAAACAATACAAAGAATTTAATGAACACAGAGGAAGAGGAAGTCAAACAACTTCAGAGTGCATTCTTTTTTTTATTTTTATGTTCAATTAGCCAGCATAGAGTGCATCATTCGTTTTTGCTGTAGTGTTCCTTTTAAGTATAAACAGACATTTGTAGAAAGTGACTAATAAGTAAGGCTTAACACATTTCAAAGTTTAACTTTATACAGAAACTGTTCTCCAACAGTTCTAGTATAGTTCTAGTTCTAGTTCTCCAACTGTTCTAGTAAGCTAGAGTTAATACCTAACAGACAACTGAAAGCCCCACATGTTTGGATATTAAAAGTAGAGTTTTAAATAACATATATATCAATGAAAAAAGTTATAATAGAAATTGATGATAATGAAAATATGGCACATTAAAATTTATCATATATATTTAAAACTATACCTAAATGAAAATGTATGGCCTTAAATGTATATTGGAAAAAAAGAAAGTGTGAAAATCAATGACCATCCCAAGAAAGTAAAAAGCAGCAAAATAAAGCCAAGGAAAATAAAAGAAAGGAAATAATAATAGAAACAATAAGGATAAGAGCAAAAATTGATAAAATTAAAAACACACTTTTAATTAAAAGGATTGGTGTTGCAAAATGATTAGTAAGTCTGTGAAATCTCTGAAAGACTTTTCAAGAAATAGAGAACACATAATCAAAATTAGCAAAAAAAAAAAAGGGTGCTTCACTGCAGATCAGTGATACCACTAGAAAATATTATAAACTACTTCATATATTTTTAAATTTATACAAAATATACAAATTCCTAGGAACTTACATTTGCCAAAACGGATAAATTAAGAACTAGAAAATCTGAATAGTCCTATAATATTAAAAGAATTGAATATGTCATTGTGGAGACATGTGATATTGACGCAAAGATGGGCAAATGGAACAATGGAATAGAATACCAAGTCTAGAAGCAGACCCAGACATTAAGGAACACTTGATTTGTGACCAAAATGCCCTGCAGAGCAGTTATGAAAGGTATTCTTTTTAAATAATGCTGGAACAATGGATATTCATATGGAAAAACAAACATAATCCCTACATCACACCATACAGAAAAATCAACTCCTGGGAGATTACAGATCTAAATGTGAAAAGCAAAATAAAGTTCCTAGAAGATAATATCTTATGACCTTGGGAAGTAGGAAAGATTCCTAAAATCAGGCACAAAAAGCTGTAATTATAAGGAAATAAAATTAAATTGACAACTTTGAAATCAAGAACTTCTGTTCCATGATAAATATTAAGAGAGTGAAAAGGAAAACCACAGAGTGAGAAATATTATTTGTAACCCATAACCAACAAAGGAATCATATTCAGAATATTATATAAAGAGTCTTACATGATCAACATCACCATCACCAGAACTGAGACAAATAGATATCATCTGTTTCTTGATATGATGCAGTAAGAGGGACAGAAAAACACTTCTGTGGTATTCCTACCAAAAACGTATAACCTGAATTGAATCATAAAGAGACAAAATTGAATAAACCCAAATTGAGGCCAATTCTACAAAACAAATAACTTCTAATTAAAAAAAAAAAAATCAAGGCCATGAAAGACAGAGGAAAACTGACAAGCAATTCCAGATTAAAGGAAACAAAAAAAAACTTAACGACTAAATGCAACATGTCATTCTGAATTGGATCCTAGAGCAGAAAATAACATTTTATTTCTTCTTCTACTGTAAATGACATTAACTCGTAAGACGATTTGAGAAATTTGAGTAAGACATATTACTTTTATACTGTATTGATGATCATATAAATGATTATATATAAAATCCATTGATTTTAATAATTTTACAGGGCTTATATGAGATAATATCCTTGTTTTAGGAAATAAATAATGAAGCATTTAGTGGTGAAGAGACATTATGTCTGCAACTAATTCTCAATTGGTTCATAAAAAGAATAACAAGCATGTGTCCAGGTGGAAGTGTGTGTATGCCCAGAACCGCCTTGACCAATTATAGTGCGGGCTAAGTTATCCTGGAAACAGTGGTAAAAACTAAATCAGCTTCAACATCGGGGAATATATTGACCCTTTTAAAGGAAAATATTCTCATGGACCACAGAAGGTATGCCCAGAGATTATAGTTTCAGAAACACTGACTTTAGAAACTAAAGTCTTTATAATTAGTAAAATAATTTTTCACTAAAATAAAATTTCATTTTGCCAGAATACACCCATGGACTCCATTTAAGAAACACTAAACTCGGGGTGCAACGGTGGTTCAGTCGCTTAAGCATCTGACTCTTGATTTCGACTCAGGTCATGATCTCAGGGTGGTGGATCAAGCCCCATGTCAGGCTGGGTGTGGAGCCTGCTTAAGATTCTCTCTCTACCTCTGCTCCTCCCCCATGCTCCTGCACTTTCTCTCTCTCTAAAAAAAAAGAAAGAAAAAATTAAACTCCATTTAAGAAACACTAAACTATTTAAGAAATCCCTTTATTTCAATAACAATAAAAACACCTGTGCTTGCACTTTCTATATACTAACTCGGAATTACTACATTAAGGTGAGCATCATTATCTACAGTTCAAGATAAGGAGTAAGTTTGTTTTCTTCCATACTTCTTTCTATGATCCATCGAAAGTTTTAAATATAAAGGGTATTTACTTATTTCATATGCTCAGCACTGCTCTAGGAAATTGGGAGTCCATAGGGGAAAAAAGCAATGAAATAATTCTCGGACTGAAAGAATGTATATCTGACTGAAAAAAGAACAATATCCAAGAGAAAAAAATCACATATTTAGGTAAATACTAAAGTATACGTTGTACCAGTGCAGTACCAATTCAGATTTTTTTCAAATTCTAAGACCCTTATAAAGGAACTCCAAGTGGTAGGTGAGAAGTGGTTATACCCCTTTTACGGCTGATTCCTAAGCCCAGGCACAAAGGTTTCCCCACTGTTCTCTAATCTAACAAGTCAACTTGGAGGGATGCCAGGGTGGCTCAGTGGTTAAGCGTCTGCCTTTGGCTCAGGTCATGATCCCAGGGTCCTGGGATCAAGCTCCGTATCAGGCTCCCTGCTCGCAGGGAAACCTACTTCTCTCTCTCCCACTCCCCCTGTTTGTGTTCCTGCTCTCGCTGTCTCTCTCTCTGTCAAATAAATAAAATCTTTAAGAAAAAAAAAAAAGTCAACTTGGAAATGCAACAACTTAAAGAAAACAGCCTCAGAGTCTAAGATACAACTGGATGCCTTGCATTAGTCTTACATGCCCATTCACATGATTTTGAATTACTGGAGCAGAGCATCTCAAGTATATGACCTTTGGTTCCAAATGGCCTAGGTCCAATTTCAGACTTGGCCACTTACCAGCTGTGTCATCTTAGGTAAAGTCATATCCCTCTCTAAACCTCAGTTTCTTTGCCAACACAACAGAGATGCTAATAACGACTGCATAGAGATGTTTGTGAAGATTGAATGATTTTATATATAAAGCTTTTAACCCAGCAGAGCCCATTAAACACTTAATACATATTATTGTTATTCCCAGTCAGAGGCCCCTCCCAGGTTTATTAAGAAAGCTATTGCATAAGAAGCCCAAAGAACCCCAAGTTCTGCATTGAGACTTCTCCAAGATGAGGAAACTCAAAGAAATTCTTTCAGTCTCCAGATTTAGAGCCCCTTACACCTTTGATTTGGAGATCGAGCTGCTGTGGCCATGCTGTGACTGAAGGAAGAAAAGGCAGAAAGGCCAGTTCCCTGCTCTCAGTCAAACCCAAGGCAGTCCCATCGACAGCATTTCAACACAGCCCACGCCAGCACAAACACCAACGTGAAACGGTAAACTCGCTTTGAATACCTTGAGGTGTTTCCAAACCCAAAGCTTCTCAGTGTTCTTAAGACTGAATGATTCCATTTTCTTTAAGTATTAACCATGTGTGTCAGCTTAAAATAAAAATAAAAGCATTGGAAAGAGACCCAAGGGACTTGAGGTCAAACCCCAACTCTACGGATTAGTAGGATATGATCTCGGCAAGTAATTTCATCTCTTTGGAACTCAATCTCATCATCTATAAAATGTCAGCTTGCCAGAAGCAGTGTAGCACAATTCTAGAAGCAGCCTTCCTAGAAAAAAGTATGGGCTTTTCAACCTGCTAGCTGTGGGTCCTCAAGCAACATCTTACTTTCTCTGAGCCTTAGTTTCCTAAGCTAGGAAACTAATGTGTTTAATGACGATTAAATGAGTTAATACTTGTAAAGCCTGTGGGACTATACTCAGTACATAATATGAGCTAAACAAAAATTAATTTTTATTATTATTATATATGCTCAACTTTCTCTTTTAAAAAAATAGCCCCAGACATTTAAAAGCATTTCAGAAATATTTCCTTCCAGAAAGCTTGTTACTAGAGGGGACTGAATCTTTTAAACACAAACAATGCTCCACAGTTTTGCCTTTGATGGTTGGATCTATTTAGTTAGAAAATGTAAGTATTTGGTGTAAATTCTTTTAACAAAACTTTAAATAAGTTTGAAGTCTAAAAGATTTTCCATGGAATTCACTGTCCAGAAATTCTTAGAACATTCTCACTGCCAAGTAGAACAAAATAAAAGCTTTTAAAACATGCAATTTAAATGCCTTAATTCATTGGAATGGTTCTTTTTAATTTCCAAGCTCCAAAAATAAAGAGATATTGCTTCAGGAAAGAACAGAGAAGCCACATGGCTATTATCTGTTGACATGTTTGTCAAAGTAGGATGTGATGTCTGAGATAAAGCGCTGCAGGCTTGACTGGTTTTATCGTCTGGAATAAAATCATGAGGAATGGGAGCCAATGCCAATGGGATGATGCCAAGGACTGAGCAATGAAAGGAAGCTTTATTTTCAATCAGAAGTTTTTCTTCTCTCTGCTCTGCAACCCTTACCCCCGCCCCTATTCCTGCCATGGTTTCCAAAACTATCATCTCAATAAAAGCTTGGGTGAAATAAAAGAAAGAACTAAAATAACATGTGAATTAAGTAAGTTGGTTGTTCATTCTTGATGTGTTCCTTCAGCTGGCAAATCACAACTGACTTGCACCTACCAGTAGATTCAGGGGTTTCTATTTGTGGCCGCAAAGCAAAATAAATGGCAAATCCACCAATTTGGTCAGGCTCATTAGGCTACTTTACATACAGGTGTACCATAGGAAATATATAAGAAGCCCAAAAACAATCTTGGGAGAAAAATCTCAAAGATCACTATTTGGTTGATGGGTTGCTGTCGAATCCTCCTGCTCTGTTCAGCTATGGGCCGTTTCTAAATAAGCATTAATGCAGAACTGATTCCAACTTAGATTGCTGAATCACTATCTTAAAATGGTAAGTCCAAGTTCAAATTTAAAGGAATATAGGTTAAATGTCTATATTCACCTACTTGGATTCTCACTTCAATTGACATTTCATGCATTCATGACACATTCCACCCTCACCAGATCTTTTGCTTCCAGAATAAACTCAAACAAAACCACTTATTAACAGAGTAAAAACAATTAGAATCAACAAGGCAGGAGGAAGTGGAGAGTCCAGGGCTAGAAGTGTTGATCAACATAAGTGGACACACTTGAGTCCTGGTTAAATTTTCTCATGATTTATCCCATACAGAGTTACAAGGAACCAGTCAAAATACCTTTGGAATCTTTGAA
Organism: Mirounga angustirostris; assembly: GCF_029215605.1. Taxonomy (NCBI): domain Eukaryota; kingdom Metazoa; phylum Chordata; class Mammalia; order Carnivora; family Phocidae; genus Mirounga; species Mirounga angustirostris. The sequence continues at coordinate 48,540,179 of NW_026991709.1, read as the reverse complement.
AATTTAAATTATTGAGAAGGTCATTTGAACTTGCAGAATGTAAAAGGAATAAAATGGGCATAGATGTTAACTGACCCTAGTTCATTGGCAAAATCAATTAACCTCAAACTGACTCATACTGCACCAACAACATTTAACAAAATATCAGAGAGTCGGAGGCTTTTTAAAGGTCAGTTAAATGATTTAAAATGCTGAGTTGACTAAGGTCTTGTCTTCTTTATACTGAGCACTTCTCCAACACCGTCTAAATATCACATTTTTCAGGGCGCCTGGGTGGCTCAGTTGGTTCAGCGACTGCCTTCGGCTCAGGTCATGATCCTGGAGTCCCGGGATCGAGTCCCGCATCGGGCTCCCTGCTCGGCGGGGAGCCTGCTTCTCCCTCTGACCCTCCCCCCTCATGTGCTCTCTCTCTCTCATTCTCTCTGTCTCAAATAAATAAATAAAATCTTTAAAAAATAAATAAATAAATATCACATTTTTCAGATATCTGCAATGATTGCTCCAGCTAAAACTGGTTAATTCCTTTCTAATCAGAAACTCTAGCACTTTATTAGAAACACTAATGTTGCCCTCTTCTTACTCTATTTTATAGTTATTTGTTTCTTTTCCTGCAGGCAGGAGTCATGTCTTCTTTTTTTAATTTTTCACAATTCCTTATGTATAGTAGGTACCAAAATATTAATTAAATGAATGTTTTCAATTTTCCTGTGATGTACCATTATGTGGAAAGATCTCTAACCATTCTAATGCAGAGGGAGGACTGACAAGAATCCAAGTATCTCTTAAATTTTACTTTTCATGAACTTGCCTTCCTGCTTGTATCATACTTACACTAATTATCCAAAAGCTTGATTTCCTAGAGTACACAACTGTCAGGAGGAGGGAGATATACCAGAATGCTGAACAAGTGACAAGAAGAAATCACTTTAAAATTAAAACTCTTTCTTAGCTATGTTAAGTCATGTTCTCTAAGGAAAAGACTGTAGTGGAGATTTACATCCAGAATTTATTCTTCCCCCCAGTTACAGATTGAACATCTGTAAGGGGGTAAAGAATGAAGGATGAGACAGAAGGAGAGATTGAATTGTGATACAGAAACAGAGGTTTCACCAAATGCCATTCGGAGTTCAGGGACGGAATAACCCTTCAGAGTTGTTCCAAACTGAGTTAAGAGAACCTGGGACATTTTGCTTATCACCTAGTCATTGGACACAGACCCCTTCCAAACAAAGTATAGGCTTGGGAAACGACATTTCCAGAGAGGGACTTGGGTAAAAGCAGTCAATACTTTAGAGAACTGAGAGAATGAGCACCTCAGTCTTGAAGTGGGGAAACAGTATCCCCTGCAAAGCTAATCTACAAAGTAATCCACATATATGGCCAATGAAGTGAATGTATATCCAAATTAATCGGCACCGCTATTTAACCAAGAATATCAAGTCACTAAGTCATAGTCATATTTTTTATATATTTTATGAGGTTATTGAGAAAATGAGCTATCTAAAATATAACTTCTATCATTTCCTCTACCAAACATCTAATGAGAGCACAAGTATCACCCTACATAGTGATTTAGTTAAATGAAATCAGGAAAATGCTGCTTGGATCCATTGCTTTCCCAAAAGAGGCTGACTGGAACAGATACTCTACTCAGCTTTATGACATTATTGCTAATACTGGAATGAGATGAAATAGTATTATAATTAAGAATATAGGTCCTAGCTGTGCCTGGCATACAGTTAATTCCTTTTAATTGTAGTATGAAAATGTAATATTATCAAAGATCCAGTAATATTTATCAGTTTATCACCACTCTTAAGTAGAAATTCTCACTCCCCCTCCAAGAAAAAATGCTACTCTCTGGGTGTGGTGTAGAATTATTACTTGCACAAAATAGTTTACATGAGTAAATGAGTTTGGGTAGATGGATGAGAAGTCAACAGGGCTCTCCCCAATATTAGACACCAAAATGTCCTTAAACAGGCTCAAATTAGTGCAATAACCATTATTCTAAAAGTCAGAGTGGCCTACCATAAGAACTCAGCCTAAGACTCAAGACACTAAAAATAATAATCCTATATTCAGAAGAATATTATACAAATGGAAATATTACCAGTTGGAAGCTAGGCAGGAATAATACCATGGAGGTGTTATAGAAAAGTAGTTAAGAATGGGAGCCCTTAAGTCAAACTGGGAAAAAATTCTCATAATACTGCTTTTCTGCTATGTATATTCTTAGGACAAGTTATTAACTTTTCTGAGCCTCACTTTTCTCAATGCAATTAGTAATAATCCAGTCTCATTAAGATTATGATGCTATCAAGGTGACATCAGTAAGACATCAGGCTAGAAAGACCTATCACTCATCCCCCAACAAAAACAGCAATTTTAAAACTACCCACAAAAAAAAACAAAAACAAAAAACAAAAAACCCAGCTCTGGGAGAGCTCCAGATTATAATGAGAAAGTTGTAACAACCCAGGGGAGCACAAAAACTGATGACAGCTGCACAGAAAGGCAAAGAAAGCATTTTACCTACATCGCCCTATCCCCCCACACCTGGCATACTTGGGCAAATTCCCCCATGGGGATAAGAAGAGCAGGAGAACCCCAGAAGCTCTAGCCACCAGGGACCACAGCAGTCCTCACTGCTGCCTTAGATACACACAGCTTGTCCCACCAAGGACCCCCACAGTCTTTGTTGAAGCTGACCTCAGCTAATAGAGCTGCCCCGAGTCCACACCGCTATGCCTCCTACCTCCAGCCACAGCACCCCACCCAGATGGCACTCATGGGGTAAGGTCTTCCTCCACCAAAGCTGGCCCACAAAGTCTAGAATAGAGGACTGCTCCTTCAAAGGCATGTGTTCTTAACACAAGTGTTCAGTGATTAGATGGGAGGCATCCTTTACCAGTGTAAACATATATCAAATCATCATGAAGTATCTCACAATTTTGTCACTTATACTTCAATAAAGCTAAAAAAGGAAGACTCAAATAAAATCAGAAAATAAAAGAGAAGACATTACAATAGATACCTCAAAAATTAAAAGGATCATAAGAGACCCTTATGATTCAATGCAATTCCCATCAAAATACCAATGAGATTCTTCATAGAAGTAGAAAAACAATCTAAAATTTGTGTGGAACTACAAAAGACCCTGAATAGTCAAAGCCATCTTGAGCAAGAACAAGCTCAAAGCATCACCCTTTCTGATTTCCAAATATATTACAAAACCACAGAAACCAAAATAGTATGGTACTGACATAAAAACAGATACATACACCAATGGAATAGAACAGAAAGCCCAGAAATAAATCCACTTATCTATGGTCAACAGATCTTCAACAAAGGTGTCAAGAGTACACAGTGGGGGAAGAATAGTCTCTTTGGTAAACCATGTTGGGAAAACTAAATACCATTTACCATCATTCCATCTACAAAAATCAACTTAAATGTATTATTTGACTTAAGCATAAGACCTGGAATTTTAGAACTATTAAAAGAAAATATAAGGAAAAGCCTTCTTGACATTGTTCTAAGCAATGATATTTTAGATATGACACAAAAAGCGCAGGCAACAAAAGCAAAAGATATGTGGGATTGTATCAAACTGAAAAGCTTCTGCACAGCAAAGGAACCCATGAATAAAATGAAAAGCAATCTATGGAATGGGAGAAAATATTTACAAACCACATATCTGATAAGGAGTTAAAATTCAAAATATATAAGGAATTCATATACCTCAATAGGAAAAAAAAGATTTAAAAATTGACAAAGGACCTTAATAGACTCTCAAAAGGAGACATACAAATGGCCCAGAGGTATATGAAAAACTTCTCAATATCACTAATCATCAAGGAAATGCAAATCAAAACTATAATGTTTTTATTTACTTATAATGAAAACAGGTAAAGATTTTCACTCCTGCTAGAATGGCTGTTATCAAATAGACAGGAGATAACAAATGTTGGTGAGGATGTGGAGAAAAGGGAAACATTGTACACTTTGGTGACAATGTAAACTGGTATAGCCATTATGAAATACAGTAAGGATGTTCCTCAAAAAATTAAAAACAACTGCCTCATGATCCAACAATCCCACTTCTGGATATACACATCCAATGGAAATGAAATCAGTATCTCAGAGATAGCCATTCTCCCATGTTCATTGCAGCATTATTCACAATAGCTAAGATATAGAAACAACATAAATGTCCACTGATGGATAAATAGAAAAGCAAAAGTGGTGTGTGTATATATACGATGGAATATTTGTTCAGCCTTGAAAAAGAAGGAAATCCTGACATTTATGACAACATAGATGAGCCTGGAGGACATTATACTAAGTGAAATAAGCCAGACACAGAAAGACAAATACTTCATGATCTCACATATATGTAGAATATAAAATAGTCACATTTGTTAAAATACTGAGTATAGTGGTGGCTTCTGGGGGCTCAAGGGAGGGGGAAATGGGAAGATGTTGGTCCAAAGGTACATTTCAGGTACACAAGATGAACAAGTTCTGAAGATCTAACATACAGCAATGTCAATATAGTTAATAATACTGTATTGTATACTTGAAATTTGCTAAGAGGGTAGATGTTAAGTATTCTCACCACAAGAAAGGAAGGAAGGTAGGGGGCACCTGGCTGGCTCAGTCAGAAGAGCATGCAACTCTTGATCTTGGGGTTGTGAGTTCAAGCCCCAGTTGGGTGTAGAGATTACTTAAAAATAAAATCCTAAAAAAAAAAAAAAAAGGAAGGAAGGAAATGGTAACTACATGAAATGATGGATATGTTCATTGGCTTGACTGGCAATCATTTCACAATGTGAAATGATTATATATATATATATCAAAATAAGTTGTACAACCTAAACATACACAATTTTTGCCAATTATATCTCAATGAAGATGGGAGGGAGATCATGGTATTATTACATAGGATTATATGTGGAAAGTGCTTAGTATAATGTTTCATAATTTCATAAATTCATACATTCATATAAGCAGTAAATACCAAATAGTAGTAGTATATTTGAAGATATTACAAATTTGAAGAACTATATTGAAACTTCAGTGAAATATGTTCTGTGGAACAGAGCTGAGAAATCCTCTTTTGAAAACTTAGGTTATAAAATATAAAATATTCCAAACCCCCATGATATTGTGAAACAATTGTCAACCTCAATTGTCCTAGTGCAACATATTCTTGTATCATGGTTTCAAACTTTTTAGCTCGCAGTGCCTCTAAAAGATTTTTGAAAAACTCTGTACTACTTCATATATTTAACTTTACTTTTTAAAAAAAAAAGATTTTATTTATTTATTTGAGATAGAGAGCAAGAACGAGCATGAGTAGGGGGGAGAGGCAGTGGGAGAGGAAGAAGCACACTCCCTGCTGAGCAGGGAGCCCGATGCGGGACTCGATCCCGGGACCCTGAGATCATGACCTGAGCCAAAGTCAGATGCTTAACCAACTGAGCCACCCAGGTGCTCCTAACTTTACTTTTTATTATGGGTTTTTAAATTTTGTTTCTTATTATCAGGAAAAAGATATGTATACATTTCATGAAATAAAATAGATGAGGTCTGACTAATTGGAATAAATACTTCATAATATGCTTTGTTGAAATAGGTATTAACTCTCTTATTGAATTAAACGTGCTGATCTGCAAACCCATCTCAGAAACAGCCTCTGTAGGAAGTGCCTCTATAGAAATTAAAGTTAGTTTCCTGGCTCCACAAGACGGTTGGAAATTTAGTACAATACATTTGACTAGTTCTTCATACTTTTCAAAGAAACTTCATATTCCTCTCTCCTGATGGGCTTTATCTCTGAACTATCACTTGGTGAGAGAACCACCATTCTTGAATCTCGGTGGCCTTTATAGAGAGAGCAAAAAGAAAATGGCTAAAACTAAGCTGTCCTTAAGTTGAAGATATTCCCATATATTTTGACTTTCTGTGCTTAATTCATCCCACTTCTTTCAGCCCTCTTCTTTCAGGGAAATATGTTTTCAATTCTTGGGAAAACAGAAGGATGATAATTTCCACAAGGTCAATGACAAGAAGCAATGCCAATATATTTATAGCCTGTTTCAACAGAAGAGAGAAAAAAAAGGCAAAGAGATGGCAATATTTTTCAAGTGCTGCAGCTGCTCCATAAGATCACCAGCTCTTGGGCTGTAAAGGAAATAGTGACAGAACCTGAAACCTAACTGATGGTTATCAAAGATTATGCAGATAACTTAAAAACTCTTAGGTAACATTTACACCCACCAAGTCTCCTAAGCCAATATCCTGGAAAGAGGTGAAATTTACCTTTATATTATCAATGAGGGAGAAGTCGCAGAATTCTTGAGCTAGAAGCATTTTGAAAATATCTAGCTCACTAACTTCATTTTCAGGTGCCAAGAAAATGTGAAAATATAAGAAGTATTTTTTAACATATCCTTTAAAATCCATTATCTTTTTTTTAGAAAGAAAACAAACGATATCTAGTGCAGACATCAAATGGGGAATGAGAGAAGAATCTCTTCTGATGCTCTCTTTCTGCTGAGTTTGAAATTACGGGTATTTCTTCCACAGCCAGGATGCAAAGAGTTGGTATAGCAGAAACTGTGTTTAGTTCTGAATGTGATCTTAAACCCTCCCCAAATGTCCTTATGTTAATTTCACTTATTTCATTGCCAAAACATGGGGAGACTTACGTTTCATTATAGACGTTTCTTCCTGTGAAGAAATTTCATATTAATTGCAAACTGGTTAATTCAGTTTTTTGGATTATTGTTGCCAACTTCAGGAAGAGCTTTGGGAGTTTGGGGAGGGTTTTTTCTTTGAGTCATAGTTTGTCATATTGAAGTATCCTGTTTTCTTAAAACTCTACTTAAAAAAAAAAAAACACTTCCATAAAATTGTATTTTGGAAGTATATTAATAGGATTCTAGATTTCTCTCTCCTGGCTTCTAAGCATTACAGAAGGGGAAAAAAAAAATCTCAGGATAGCTTTCACCCCAGTGTTAGCTTTTTTATTTGACTCTTGGAAATAGAGACCTCTATTAGGATTTTTACATTGACTCTTGGAAATAGAGACCTCTTTTAGGATTTTTACAGTTTTATCATTTTATCATTAAAACAGTAAGATAGTTTGAGATAAGAAAGATATTTGGAGGGTTAATTTTAAATGCTACTAGTTCATAAAAGCTGGATAGCATACTCATCCCTTAGGTTACAGAAAAACTTACTTGTCAAAGGACTCAGATTCTTAAAATATTTTTTCCAGATCGATGAAGCAAAATGCCTCTCTTTACCGATTGAATGATTAATAAAACTTGAAACAACCTAGAAAAGTAGTTTATCAATCTTTTAAAAATCCACATCTGTAAATATGTAGTTAAGATTGCCAACATCTGGGGCGCCTGGGTGGCTCAGTTGATTAAGCGACTGCCTTCGGCTCAGGTCATGATCCTGGAGTCCCGGGATCGAGTCCCGCATCGGGCTCCCTGCTCGGCAGGGAGCCTGCTTCTCCCTCTGACCCTCCCCCCTCTCATGTGCTCTCTCTCTCTCATTCTCTCTCTCAAATAAATAAATAAAATCTTAAAAAAAAAAAAAAAAAAAGATTGCCAACATCTGACATGGCAGAGTAGTTAGGTTTCTTATTACCAGTTTTTCATCATTCTGGGTAATTGCATATGACTATATGCACACACTGACTAAAATAAAATCAGGGTCTCAGTTGGTAGTTTACTCAGTTTCTGGGCAGATAGTCCAAAAGAAATGTTTACTTCTAAATGCAATATGACTGGTCAAATAAGCATTAAATGCAATATGACTGGTCAAATAAGCATCCTTCCAACCATAAAGGATTGGGAAGCTTTATCAAGCACTTGGCAGGCAGTGATGAGGCCTGGGGTCATGCCCTGGGGATGGGCTTCCTTTTGTCTATTATACACTCCTGTGAGGTGACAGATAACCTAAGTTCTAAAGCACTTTCGTGAAATACAAGTGAGAATTTGAAAGGGGATGCTTTGGTTTCTGCAATCTCAAACTTGTGGCGTTTAAAAACAAATATTTTTAATGTTTTTAACTCATAATATATTTGGATTTCTTTGTCACTTTTTACAGCTTTTGGAGACCAAACTGTAAATACATGACCAGGGATGGTTTTTTGTTGTCCTATAGACTTCCTAAATTTGACAAAAAAATTCAATAGAACTTGCTTGTGGTAGCCAACAGCTTTGTCTGAACCTTAAAAGAAGTCAAAATGTGTTATTAATAAGAGATTCTAACCACTTGTTTTTATCTTCAGTGTGAACTAGTAATAATTTTTGAAAAGGCAGATGTGATCGAAGAACTGTCTGAAGAGCTTTAAAAGTGGCCTTTCTGTTACATACGTGACACAGATGGTTTATGAGCACAGGGAGCTTCCGGCCCTGCCTCCCACACTTTATCTCTGATGCCACCAGAGATGTGTTATGGATTCTCTATTTAACACGCTTGGGGTGGTATGAGCCCTCAGGACTGCATCACAGAGTAAACACAACCTTTCTGAGGTGGCAGATTTGTGTGTCTTTGTTTTATTTTGTGTTTGAAGACAGTTGATGTTTTTGTCTCAGTAGTCAATATTCATCTTACCTTATGGTTGTTTATGTAATCACCTGCTATATATTGTAAACTGTGCAATAAAACAAACAGAATTGTGTATCTAGAATCATCTTTGGAGACCTGAAATTTCCTAGCTCGATTACAGTGGTAATACTCCATTCTCATGCTGTGCAAACGTAGAATCATGGGCAGCAGACAGAATGTGCAGAATGGGACCTGGAGGCCTTTGGGGCCGCCGATCATGCCATGGGGGAAATGGCAGATCAGTGCGGTTGAAGTTCTGGAAGGAGACATGTGAGGTCCAAGTGAAGGCAAGACAGGAGATCACATGTGAAGGGTGAGCACTCAGACTTGATCTCCTTTAAATTAAAATATTCTTTGTTTTCTTATATGTATAAATGCCTATCAAAGACTTAACAGGCGTTCTCCTTAAATTTGAAGAGTTTTCATTTTTAATACTGTCTTTTTGTTTAATAGTATTTGCTTGCCTAAATGGCTCCCAGATTGTGGGGGAGTCTACATGTTTTGGGGGTTTTTCTTTTTTTAAGTTTCATTATTAAAAGTGGTTAAGCACAGAAAAAAAAATGCTAGACTAAGTACTTATAAAAGGCTAACTGTAATGTGTTAGGATTTTGTTCTCCAATTAGATGAAATTATTACATTCTAGGGAGTCTGTGAATAGTTTAATAGTTTAAAGCCCAAGTCAATGAAATAAACAAATTTAACCCCCACATTGTTCAGCTATGTAGGCACTGTTCCAAGCTGAAGCTTGCTCCCTGACCTTGACCAGTCTTCTCAAGAATCTGTATTACGGTTAAGAAACAACTCAGTAAGCAAGTGCAGATCATTCAACAAAAACTCATTCACCATGATTGGAAATGCACCTCAAAGCACATATACTGCTAATGGAGACACACTAAAGATAGAATCCTAGAATAGTAGGCTTAGAAGGGACCTCTGAGATCATCTAATAGGAGCCTTCAACTGACCTCTAACAAAACTTAGAGAAGTTGAATAATTTGTCTAAAGTGAAGAGCAGGACTTGAAATAAAACTTCTGATCATTCCGAGTATCATGTTCTTCAATTACAAATGTAACTTCTTTATATATTACCTGGCCTACTCACTTCATTGGGTGGTTATAAAGTTTAAAATTAAGTAATATAGGGGTGCCTGGGTGGCTCAGTTGGCTAAGCATCTCAGCTCAGGTCATGATCCAGGGTCCTGGGATCAAGCCCGACGTTGGGGGTCCCTGATCAGTGGGGAGCCTGCTTCTCCCTCTGCCTCTCCCTCCACTCATGCTCCCTCTCTCGCTCTCAAATAAATAAATAAAATCTTTTTTAAAAATGAAGTAATATAGATGAATGTACTATTTTTTTAAGGAAAGAAAGACTGCCATATGCAATACCTCATTTGGACGTGTCTGGAGTCTTGGAGGCTTGACTACCCTATGTTCTCCTATAAATGGACCTTGAGAACTTGTTTGGATGTTCTAGTAGGGAAGCACAATTACTGGTGCACCCTTCACTGAAGAATGGTCCTCCTCTGCCAGGGAAGGTTGTCCTCTTCAACCAAGTGCACAGCTTCAGGAGACATACACACAGAGCAGTGAGAAAGAAATAGGCAGCCAGATTAACCTGACAATCAATAGGGTGACAAACGTTACAGCCAGATACCCTCACATCTGATGAGTGCACTATTTCAAGGTGATCCAGACATTGCAATGAAATGTAAGGCAGTATTATTTGAGAAGGAGCATCTTATAAAGAGAATCTGAATTTAAATCCTAGTTTAACCATTTATGGGATAACTTGGGAAAATCCCTTCACATCTCTGAGCCTGAACTTCATCTTTAAGAAAGGGAAAATAATGAACTATTCTGCCAACCTTACATAGTTGAAAGGCTGAAATGAGGTAGATGATTATTCATGGTTAAGGTCATAGCAAACTATAAAGTGCTATGACAGCAAAACCCAAATATAACTCATGTTCCATGTGCCCCAGTTTACACAGAGTAGCAGAAACCGTCCAGCAAAAAATACAAACGTACATGCACACACACACACATGCACATGTGCACACATACTTGTTATTGTCTGGGGCTCTTTTTATCTCTATTTTAGCCATCCTAGTGGATAAGTGGTATCTCATTGTGGGTTTGATTTGCATATCCCTAATGACTAATGATACTGAGCTTCTTTTCATACCCTTTATCTCTTTCGTATATGTTCTCACATTCCATTGGTTATCTTTTTATTTTCTTGATAGTGTCATTTGAAGCACAAGAGTTTTCAATTTTGATGACGTCCCATTTAACTGTTTTTTTTTTCTTCTGTGGCTTGTGCTTTTAGTGTGTTCTTTTTTAATTTTGAACTCATACATATATATACACAATACAGACTGCTTTAAAACGAGTCCAGGAACCAGGGACTACCTGTTCCAAAGCTGTCCTAGACACAGTGGATTTTGGCTGGACAGAAGAGACAGATTAGAACACTGTACCATGTGAATTCATTGATCCATTGATGTCTGTGGTCTTTCACCATCCCATCCCTCCACTCCCACCATACCCCTCCCTTAATTTTTGCCAAAGTTCCTTTTAGAAGATTCCAAAATTATCACAACTGAACTAAAGGAAAAAAGTTTACATCTCTGACAAGACATGTTGGGAAATCAGTATGTTCTCAATGATCTTTGTGCTACACCATCAATTAAAAAGTTCAGAAGGGCCGGTATAGAAAGTATGGACCCAGAAGGGGTAGAACTGAGTAGAATCATGATTATTATCATCTCATAAGGGCACCAAATTTGCAAGAAGAAATGACAGCTAAAAGCCTGCAAGAGGAGTCGGAAAAGTATAAAAAGTAAATACAAGAACCTGAAAGTACATAGTGGCCTATGTTCATTTTTCAAAGGAAGAGATTGTTCTCCATATCTCAGGGGGTATTAATGTGTATTATTGGCCAGTACATCTTTTCCAAAGTAGATGAATGTTAGTTTACACCCACCTAAAGGGAGATTGGGGTGCTCATAGCATTCTGACTATGACAAAATGGAACCAGAATAAACCAGAAAGTTTCAGTCCCAATTCCCTAATTATAGAAAAGAATATTTGACTGGTCTCAGCTGGTCAAGTTACCACCTCTTCTCCAATCAAAGTGGCCAACATCATGTAGTACAAACATGACTCCTACAGTACAGAAAGCCAAAAACATATCTAAGATGCTAATGGCTTAAGGTAGTGTCACTACCTGGTGGGAAGAACAGTAGTAGTCTATCAAGTTACATGATCTCTAGGCAAGTCCATAGTCTTCGCCCCAGTAGGTGCATTTTTTTTTAAAAGATTTTATTTATTTATTTGAGAGAGAGAGAGAATGAGAGACAGAGAGCATGAGAGGGAGGAGGGTCAGAGGGAGAAGCAGACTCCCTGCCGAGCAGGGAGCCCGACGCGGGATCATGACCCGAGCCGAAGGCAGTCGCTTAACCAACTGAGCCACCCAGGCGCCCCAGTAGATGCATTTTTTAAATGAGTCTGTCCCATTAAGAATCGGTGGGGTTTTTCTAACTTTTGTATACACACACACACACAATTCCCATAAATCAGTAAACTACCACTGCAGTTATGAGATTAAAATATCTTTTACAAATACATATCTATGTTTAGTTCTTTCTCTAAACACAGTGAATTCTCCCATAACACAAAATAACCCCAAAATCTGAGGGTTTTTTTGTGTTGTAAAGTTAAACTACATTTAACTTTCTCAAGTGAATAGTTTCAAGTTGTATTTTCAACTGGGAGCATGGATCAGTGGTTAAAAACAGGAAGTTTGATGAGTAAATTTGAAACCAGTGAAAATACAGACGATAATGAGGGAAATACAGAAAAACCTGAAATTGTCCACAGATGTGACAGTTATGGAGCGGTTCCTCAGTTTTCCCACATGAAGCTGATAGTAGAAAACATGATTGCAATATCCTGTGAAATGAGCAGTAAATCAACAGAGAGCAATCATTGTCTGTTCTCACATGCTAACTTAAAGTATTTTCCTTAGTATTTTGGAGATTTAGTCAAGTTTTGTGACCTTTGTTCAAGAAATCGCAGAATAATAATTGTCTGAGACCATGACGCTAACAGAATTATTTAAAAATCAATCATGCAAATTTTAAGGAAGAGTACCAGAATTCATTGAAAAGCACAGCCAGAAAAGCTGAATAAAAGTTGTTTCAAGTTTTTCTCAAAGGCAATTTTAGAACCCCCTCAGAGAGTGAAGCCTATATACTGGTGGACAAGAGTGAAACAGGAAAGTAAGCGAAAAGCAAGTCAAATAATTCATCTCTGTATGGCTCTAAAAGCATAAACAACCATTTGGGAGAACGACGTTAATCACTTAAATTAAAGCATCAGTATTAATAACTTGGCCATTTCCTTGGTCTTTGCTTGCTATGTTTATGATGATATGTTTGATGGTAAATGATGGGTAAATAAATTTCTCCTGAGCTACTGACAGTTGTCCAAATCTAAGACACACAAATCTGTAGGAGGGGTGACAGTCACGGCCTGAGCCCTCACAAACCCTGAATGCCCAAGCAATTTCTGCAATAGTCTCCAAAAGCACACTTCCTCAAAGATTTCTTCTGATTTTCCAAATGTTTTCAATGAGACAATTAACATTCCATGTTGTGCCTTAGAATATGTTTTAAATATTCTTTTTTCAACAAATTCATGATGAAATGGAACTTTTCAACCACATAGATGTAAGCTGTCTGAACTAGAAGAAAGGCCTGGTCAGGGATAAACAGCTACTTTTCATCTTAAAGAACTTTTTAATTTTTTTTCAAAGGCTTTTATTTATTTATTTTAGCGGGGAGAAGAGCAGAGGCGGAAGGACAAGCAGACTCCAAGCTGAGCACAGAGCCTGACACGGTGCTCGATCTCCCGACCCTGGGATCATGACCTGAGCTGAAACCAAGAGTTGGTGGCCTCACTGACTGAGCCACCCAGGCGCCCCTCAAAGAACTTTTTTTTTTTTTAAAGATTTTATTTATTTATTTGAGAGAGAGTGAGAGAGAGCACGCAAGAGGGGGTAGGGTTAGAGGGAGAAGCAGACTCCCCGCCGAACAGGGAGCCCAATGTGGGACTCGATCCCGGGACTCCGGGATCATGACCTGAGCCGAAGGCAGTCGCTTAACCAACTGAGCCACCCAGGCGCCCTAAAGAACTTTGTAAAATCATACTTAATTTGCCTGCTTAAAGGTCTTCTTGGAATGCGTCAAGTTCTCACTCACAATTCAGAGTTATGAAACAAACCTCTGGAAGTGTAAGATATGCCTCTTATATCTTAGCCAAGGCAAGCCTATTTGTCCTGATGTTACTGAGCGATCTGGCACACTTAGGCATTTTTTGAGGTGCTTACCTTACCTACTCTTGGATCTCACCCTAAAGAAGTTCTGTCACAAACCACAGCTCATCAGTAACAGGCTTTTATTGAGCACCATTACGTACTCAGCACATAGACCCTTCCATGTGCTTAGACTGCTTTATCTCTGCTTGTGTCAAAGTGACAAGTGACTTTACCCAGTGACAGGAGTGATATCAGGATCACATCAGCCTGCCTGACACATGCCAGGATTCGGGGTGCGCCTGTGATGACTTACAGCTATCTCTTCCAGTACATTGTCACTTCCTCTCTTTACCACATATCTCGTTCTTTCCAGGGCGTTTCCTCTGTTTTCAAATACAGGGCAGTTTGCCACCATATCTTCTGTCTTGGAATGTTAATCATTATTCTATGCCAAGAATTACAATGAAATTAGGACAGAGACTGCTTTCAAAGCCCCCTCACCCTGTCCACATAATCCCAGTTATTGCTACTCTTCTTGGGATTCATACTTCTCTGCATTCCCTCCTTTTCTGACCCAACCAAAAAATAATCACCTCATTCCCTAAATGAACTCCTTTTCTTTTTTTCTTCTTCTTCTTATTCCTCTTCAATCTTTCTTCTCTCATAAACAGTGGTTCTGTTGTCTATAAGACATTCACTTTCACGAATGGATCTGTACATCAAAGTTTTATTATTTTAATTAATCCAAAAAAGATTGAGGGTCTACTAGACTAGCTACTTCAAAAAACAGATATAATAATTAGACACAGTCTCAAAAGCTCTAGTCTCATGCGTCATGTTAGAAATGGATTTGGCAGATGGAGACTGTTTAAATATCTTTCCAGACCCAGGAGGAAAGGCAAGAGAACAGAAAAATCAGGACATGTCAAAAGAAAGAATGGTACCACTTGGCCAAAACAGATGCCATGTGTAGGAAAATCATGACACATACATCTCTGAAGATAACTTGAACTCTAGGTTTTGTTACTTCATTTTCTGGGAAATAATGAAGCAGTGAAGATTTCTGAGTAGGGAAGTGGCCTACCCAAAGCATGCCTCAGGAAGGCGAATCAGCCAGCAGTGTCCAGGGTAAATCCCAATGTCCGGGACAGGAGCCACATCAATTGTCTAGACAAGAAGCAATGCACGTCTCAAGACAGAGGATCATAAGGGAAGGGAGGGAAAAATGAAACAAGGTGAAACCGGAGAGGGAGACAAACCATAAGAGACTCTAAATCTCAGGAAACAAACTGAGGGTTGCTGGAGTGGAGGGGGGTGGGAGGGATGGGGTGGCTGGGTGATGGACATTGGGGAGGGTATGTACTATGGTGAGCTCTGCGAATTGTGTAAGACTGATGAATCACAGACCTGTACCCCTGAAACAAATAATACATTATATGTTAATTTTAAAAAAAGAAGAAGAAGCAATGCACGTCTGAACTGAGGAGGCAATATAACAAAAGGAAGGAAGGAGAAAAAACATGTGAATAACACCTACGTGTCAGGAACTACGTGAAGTACCTTGATAAGTATTAGTCCATTTTAAGAAAAATAAAAGTGGGTATGACAGATATAACCAGGATCAGGGAAAAGAATAGGATTACTATTTATTGAGGGATAAGTATAAAATGTGCAACTTTTATCCAATCCTCTCAATTGGCCATGTAAGGGGATGTTATTGCCCCCATTTTATAGATAAGGATACCAAAACTCCATGAATTTAAGTAATTTTCTCAAGGCCAAAAGGGTAGTAAGTAGCAAAACCATGATCTGAACTCAGATTTATCTGACTCCAAAATAGAAAGTATATAGAATTTAATTTATTAGACATGGAACATGAAAAGGAAGAACAAAAATTTTCTCGTGAGCTTTGAAGGATGACTCATTAATAGTGTTGTCATTAATAAAAACAAAATAGGGGCACCTGGGTGGCTCAGTCGTTAAGCGTCTGCCTTCGGCTCAGGTCACGATCCCAGGGTCCTGGGAAGGAGCCCCAATTGGGCTCCCTGCTCGGCGGGAAGCCTGCTTCTCCCTCTCCCACTCCCCCTGCTTGTGTTCCCTCTCTCGCTGTGTCTCTGTCAAATAAATAAAAATAAAATCTTTAAATAAATAAATAAATAAATAAATAAATAAAAACAAAATAAAGACAGTCAGAGAGCTTGGAGTTTTGTTAAGTGTAAGTTAATGAGCCTAGTTTTAAATCTGCTGAGTTTGAAATTCTGGCTGATTAAGAAAATCCTAGCAACAGTTGGAAATTGCTAAGTTTGGGAATCATCAGGAAGGAGATTTTAAAATGAAAGGCAAAGAGATTGAGGAAATTCATGTCAAAGCAATATGAGTGGATGAGGAGTTAGTTGCCTAAGGCAAAGAATATGGAGAAAAGAACATCTTTATGGAGCAGAAGGAGGGGAGCAACTAGTGAATAAAGTAGAAAAGAAGTTCTCAGAAAGATGAAAGAACCAGCAGACTGTGGTATAAAGGAGGCCCCCAGGAGAAAGTTCCAAGAAGTGAAATTTCCACAAATTACCTGGTGACCTCCAAGAAGGTAGTTTCATAGAGGGGTGGAAGGTAGAGGTGGAACCATAGTACGAGGGGTTAAGAAATGAATGCATGAGCAAGAAGTGAAAGCAGAATTTGTACTCTAAGAAGTTTGGTGGTAATGGGAGCTAAGTGATAACTCGAGTAGCAGGGTCAGAGGAGGGTTATTTCAGGATAGAAAGGGCCCTGACCATATTTGTGGGAGGAAAGATTAAAGATGGGAGAAAGATAGGACCTAAAGAATGGAGCAAAATCAAGAGGACATGAGCTGTAACAGAATCTAGAACAGTGTTCTTGGCAAGAAAAAGAACAAGCTACCTTCTTATGAGGCAGAAAAAGAGACCAGAGTTACCCTTCAGGAGATACTCAGAGAATTCACACAGAACTCAATAAACCTAAGGCAAATGGCTAAACAAGGCAGAGAAAAAGAGGCTCTCCACAAAAGGTTTGGAGTTCATATTCTAAAAGAAAGGGAAATGTTCGTGTAGGTCAGAAAATGGAAATTCAGTTTTGAAAAGTTACCAAGTTTCAATAATTTCTTCAGGTACTCTCTATAGCATTTATTCCATTTTTTCCAGAATCAAAAACTTATTCTCTAAAAAGTATATATATCTCTCTTGGACTGTGTAGTTATAATTTAGACAATGAAGATAGTCTTTTTGGTTGTCAGAAATGAAGCAACTCTCTGTACTCTGATCTGTGTTCTTTTAAGGGCAAGGTTCAAGATATTTACTTGAGTAAAGTTTTCAAAAGGAAGTTCTGATTCTAGTTAGTTTATTTTCAATGACTATCAATTATATGGTGATTTTGATTGGTCTGTAAGTAACAAATGTCAATCCTCAGGAAAATGTTATATTTTACATGGATTCCCAACAGAAATTTTAAAATGAACTCAGTTACTAGAGCTATTTAGCTAGCCCTTTCCATTCTCACATCTAATCATGTATTGGTCTGGTACTCAGTGTTGGGTGCATGATATATATGAATGATATTATTTAATCCTCATAATAACCTTATAGTGTATTATTATTATCATTCCCACTTTGCACATAAGTAATTGAGGATTAAGTCAAGTAACTTCTCCAAGGTCTCAGAGCTAGTAATGGTAGAACCAGTCTCAGTCCTGGACTGACGTAAAAGCTTATGCATCTAAAGACTAAATTGTACCACCTCACAATTCAGTTGCATATTTTGTTACATTTGGTGTTTTCTTCCTCTCTAATTTGTTTGTTACTAAGAACTCACCTTTTTCTTCCCTCCTCATCACAAGAATATAAATTCCTTGAAATCACCAAGTCTAGTACAGAGTCTAAAATATCATACATCTTCCAAAAATATGGAAGTAAATTGAAATAAATCAAAATTAACTTTAAAATAATCTTCCTCCAACTAAAAAAATAAAACAAAATAATTAATCCTACTCCATTTTTCATTCTGCTTTGTTTCCACTACCCTTCCTACACTCACCACCCCTCCTCCCCCCATTGGTTTCAAGAGAAAATCCAAGTTTGGGAATGTGAATACTATTGTGAAAATAATACTGTAAAATAGCTTCTATAAAAAAGACTGTGCTTAAGTCCAGTGTATAAATGCACTGAAGATGAATAGAGTCTTTTCGTCGGCAATCACTCAGTAAGACTTGAGCTAAGGATTTCACTCCCATAGAGCTAATGTTCAATAGTTCATTGAGCACCTTCTATTTGCTTGGCCCAGTTCCTGCCCTTTATGAGTTCGCAGACAAGTCGGAGGGACAGAGAGATGATTATTGAACAACCTGGTAATGCCAGAACAAGGTGGGAAGAATTGCCAGACAACAGCTTGACACTTTTTTCATCATTAATTACATGCATTTCAACCTAACTTCCCAATATGGGCTCATTTCCTTTTTGCATCAACACGAAGCCTCAAATGAAACCACACAGTGTATTTCATTTCAAAATGAAACTCATGACACAGCGAAGCAGTGAGTCATCCACAGAGGCCATGAAATTTCAATCCCAGTGGTTTCAAGACTGAGTCTTCAATCATTAAGCTGCATTGTGTATTTCTTGATCTGAACTTTTGTATCACCCATTTTAATTTAGATGATGATTGTCAAAATAGCTAATCTTCGTGTTAAAACCTACAACTCTCCACATCTCTAAAAAGTGAGTTTGGAACAAAGAGGAAACAAAGTGGGGAAACTATTCTCCTTACTGACCTAGATAATGGAGGGAATTAGAGATTTGATCACTATTTTTCGACAGTGGCTATCCTCCCACCCTAAACCTGTATTATTATTTTTTACTTTATTGTGTGCCCTACAGAGTTTTTGTAAGTTAACATAAAGATGTATCTTTTGGTTTGGGAGAGTTATTAAATGCAAAGCCAAAAAAAAAAAAAAAGGAAACAGAGCTAAAAAATCTTACAGTGAAGAGTGGACCCAGGTCAAGAACACATTTCGATATTCATGAGGATGCCCTTAATGTAGTAGCTTCCTACACCACGAGTGATGTCACAGCTATTTGTCTATTTCCTGCCTTCCTCTTAAAAAAAAAAAAAACCTCAGTGATTTCTCAAGGTTAAAACCCAGGTCGGTATGAATCAACTACCCAAGTAAGTCCATTAGATTTCATTGTTCTTAGTCTTATGCACCAAAACAAATCCATATGACACAAAAGGAAATGGATACTAAAAGTATATCTCAGTAATGCAAAAAAAAAAAAATTACTTTTACCTTAACTTTCTTTTTTTTTTTTTTTTAAAGATTTTATTTATTTATTTGACAGAGAGAGGCACAGCGAGAGAGGGAACACAAGCAGGGGGAGTGGGAGAGGGAGAAGCAGGCTTCCCGCTGAGCAGGGAGCCCGATGTGGGACTCGATCCCAGGACCCTGCGATCATGACCTGAGCCGAAGGCAGATGCTTAACAACTGAGCCACCCAGGCGCCCCACTTTTACCTTAACTTTCAATTAATTTCCAAAAAGTGTTCTTGTATATCCCAGAGCACATCAAATCTTGTGTGATCTTGCGTCATCTCTACCTCCATACTCTTTCTCTTCACCCCACTGTCACTACCTCACAGTTGTGCACAGGCATTCCCACTTCAGGCCTGCCATGCTAAGGTTCTGTGAAGAATGCATAGACAAGTGAGTAAGAAACATTAAAACCTTCTCAGAGGGTAACCTCAAGGCTGCAGGTCACATGATGGCTTCCCATAGCCTGACATGCATGAAAACAAGAAGTTCATTCATGTAATTCTCACTGGAAAATCCTAATGAGTTACCAGTTATATGACAAGAAAAAAAATTGACAGCCCTCACCCAACCTCTTTATTCCATCTAATAGAGAGGTGACAATAAGCTAGAAAGAGGTGCTTGGATTTCACAACTCCTAATGACTTGGTTTTGGTCAAAATCAAGGTCCTTCCTAAATACTTATCAGCCAGAAAGATGGGTGAGACACAGAACCACTTCCATGTGACACATCTTCCTCTATCAACACTGCCAATGTTAGTGTACAGGCAGATCAAATCCTAGTCTTTTCTTCTTTCTTTATAATGGAACCACATCTTATTCCAGGGTTAGGTGAGTCACCCCCCAAAGTGAAAATCTCATGTAATTCAAATTACCTCTGAAAATTCCTGAAATGCCCCATGGAGTTCAGTGTTTTCTTGTGATCTTATCAGTTCTCCTCTGTTTCTCTAGGACTTTTTATTAATTTTCGATTCCTACCTTGAGCATGTCAATATATCCTTCATTACCCACTTACCAAGTCCCTTGAAAATCTACTTCACATCTTTATTGTTGTTCAGGGAAACCCTTAAAATTAGTCATACAATCTTTCCTAGGATTTCCACCAAAGACAGTGACTATCTCAGGCTTGATTGAATCTTCTGTCTCAGTAGAGTGGACAAATAACCACACTACTGTTTATCCCAACCTTTACCCCAGTTTCTGTCTCCCCACCTCTATACTGTCCCTGCTCCCCATTCTTTCCTTTCCCCTTTTAATTTCTGCAAAGTTCAATTTGGATAAATCAATTGCTCATATCATGAAAATCTGTACTGAGGGTATATTCTTAAGAAACATTTATAAACCCATTTACCTGGCTTTCTTTGACTGTAACTACTCCTTTATATTGCTCTCATTTGTTCATTCATTCATTCATCCATCTCACAAAATATTTCTTATATACCGACTATATACCAGATGCCATTCCAGGCACCGGGAATCCATCAGTGTTCACAACAGGCAAAATCTCTGGTGTCAAGAAAATAATTTTCCAGTACAGTAGAGAGTAAATAGATATTCCCCTAACAGACTGTCAAGCAGGGGTGAATGCTAGAAAACGGGAACAGGATAGTCATACAAGCCCTCTGAAAAAATGATATTCAAGGGGCACCTTGGTGGCTCAGTCCATTAAGCCTCTGCCTTCAGCTCAGGTCATGATCCCAGGGTCCTGGGATCAAGCCCCATGTCAGGCTCCCTGCTCAGCGGGGAGTCTGCCTCTTCCTCTCCATCAGCCTCTCCCCCAGCTCATGCTCTCTCATGTACTCTCTCTTTCTCAAATAAATAAATACAAAATCTTTTTAAAAATTATATTCAAGCAAAGACCTAAGTAAGGAAGGAGATAAGCCATGGATATGTAGGAGAACAGTGTTGAAGATAGAGGAAACAGTAAGTGTAAAGGCCTTGAAAAGAGTATGGGATTGGAATTTTCCAGAAACAACAAGGAAATTCCCAGTATGAATAAAGCTGAAAGCTCATGGGAAAGAGTGGATTGAGATGAGTTTGTAAGTTGGCCAGAATCCAGAAGGACTTTTAGCTTTTTTTCATGGAAGTTATGCAAAGCTCTGAGCCATGGATCATTTTGAGTGGAGAGGTCATGATCTGACTAAGTTGTTTTTAGAAGGCTTTCTCCGGCTATTTTGTGGAGAATAGTGGGGGATGATGCACATGGAGGGTGGAGGACCGGAGACTGAGGAGGCTCTTCCAACCTCTTATCATTGCTTAGTGTCTCAAATCAGTGTTTTCCAATACAGATGGTTCCTGACTTAAGATGGTTCAACTTAAAATTTTTCAACTTCACAATGGTACAAAAGCGACATGCATTCAGTGGAAACTGTATTCTGAATTGTGATTGTGGATCTTTTCCCTGGGCTAGCAATATGCAATAAGCATATTGAGGTAGACTAGGCTAAACCATGATGTTCAATAGGTTAGGGGTATTAAATGCATTTTTGACTTACAGTATCTTCAACTTACTATGGGTTTAACAGGCTATAACCCCATCTAAGTCCAGAAAGATCTGTATTTGATGTTTCTGTCAGAAAACAATTGAAAATATATTTCCAGTTAAGTGTTTTATTACCAAACTATGCCATTTTCATGCAATCCTTCCCTCACCCTGTCTAGGTCAGACATGGTGAGTGAAATCTGCTTTGATTTCACTTTTGATTGAAAATTTTGATTTGATGTGAAAATTAATAAAAAGTCCTAGAAACATGGCTACCAT
Organism: Mirounga angustirostris; assembly: GCF_029215605.1. Lineage (NCBI taxonomy): Eukaryota > Metazoa > Chordata > Mammalia > Carnivora > Phocidae > Mirounga > Mirounga angustirostris. The sequence continues at coordinate 48,518,155 of NW_026991709.1, read as the reverse complement.
GAAATCTGTTTTGATCCGGGCCCTGACAGTAAGGCTTCCTGGTGCATAGATTCCTTCAGGGCCCTGGAAGCCACTTGGATTCACTGAATATTGCTCTTTTACTAATACATAGAATTCCACCTCCTCACTTCCATTTACATGCAGCTTTACTAAAAAAAAAAAAAAAAAAAAAACCATAGTGGCTTGAAATCTAAAATTCAATGTTAGTTTCTTGAAAAAAAATGTTCCTATAAAGTAATATGTATTTAATATGGACAGTAAATTTACCTCTGAAGCACTGAGTATGTATGCAATAGATCTCAAATACCTGGAGAAAAAAATTACCTTTGAAAATTCACCTTCTTGAGTTTGAAAGGTCTTCAGAAAAATTGCAAGTAATCTCTCTAGTTTTTTTAGATCTGAATGTTTTTACCATTCATGGAAAGAAAACCTTCCCTTCGGGGGGGAAATTGGAGGGGGAGATGAACCATGAGAGACGATGGACTCTGAAAAACAAACTGAGGGTTCTAGAGGGGAGGGGGCTGGGAGGATGGGTTAGCCTGGTGATGGGTATTAAAGAGGGCATGTACTGAATGGAGCACAGGGTGTTATACGCAAACAATGAATCATGGAACACTACAGCAAAAACTAATGATGTAATGTATGGTGATTAACATAGCAATAAAAAAATTTTAAAAAAAAGAAAAGAAGGGGCACATGCACCCCAATGTCCATAGCAGCAATGTCCACAATAGCCAAACTGTGGAAGGAGCCGAGATGCCTTTCTTTTTTTTTTTTTTTTTTTTAAAGATTTTATTTATTTATTTGAGACAGAGAGAATGAGAGACAGAGAGCATGAGAGGGAAGAGGGTCAGAGGGAGAAGCAGACTCCCCGCCGAGCAGGGAGCCCGATGCGGGACTCGACCCCGGGACTCCAGGATCATGACCTGAGCTGAAGGCAGTCGCTTAACCAACTCACCCACCCAGGCGCCCCCGAGATGCCTTTCAACAGACAAATGAATAAAGAAGATGTGGTTCATAAAAAAGAAAAGAAAAGAAAAGAAAACCTTCCCTTCATATTCTTATTATATATTTGTACACCAACTATGCCCCAGGAGCTGTGCTAGGCAACAGAGACACAACCACAAAGAAGACACAGCCTGTGGCCTTACAGACCAATGTGACTCCCACATGGAAAGGAACTGGTAGGGAGCCAAGTCTGTGTGCAGAACTCAGTGGCTACTGAGTTCTAAAAAAGTGGTGAAGTTACAGGAAACCCAAGAGACACATCAGAGATAGAATTACCTGGATGCTGTCATCCATTTTACTGTCAAGGTCCTTTCCTTACCAACTCTCGGTTAATTTTCTCTAGAACTTTCCCTATGGATGTTTACAATATTTCAGAACTCTGTAAGTGATCCAAGTTTAGAGAGTGACACCAGAGTACTCTGCTTTATTTGCCTATGAAAGAGAATAATACTCTGGGTTCTCTCCAGATCGAATAAATCTTTTGCCTTTTACTACAAAACAATTTTAAAAACTAAAAAAATAAATAAGTAGAATAAATATGGCCAGTAAGCTTAGTCAAGGATTTGAGTACCTGGGTGTTATGGAAATAAAGAAGAGGAAACACATCTGGAAAAGGTATGACAAATAACGTCCTGTTTTATAAAGCAATGAGGATAAAATAGAAGTGCTAAAGTTCTGATTAAATGATACCATTCATCACCCTCAATAAAGTACTACAATGCTTTCCAGTGCTTCAATGGAGAAAGAAAAGGCTAAAGTTTGGGCACAATCTGAAACCTGGCAAGTCTGATATTTAACCAGCCTATAAGGTTGCCTTTCTCCTAGGATCGCCTCAAAAGAAAATGCAGTCCGCCTCAGAGACACATTTTTCAAACAAATAGTCCATGTCAAGGGGAAGAAGCCTGGAAGTGCTATTTTGTTTGCTGTTCAGAAGTAAATGAATAGGGCAGGATTAAGCTAAAGACACCAAGTTTCCCCACATTATCAGCTGATACATTTAGCCACACAAAGAGCAAAACTCATTGTGATTGATGAGCCCATCCATAGGGAGCAATCATCTTCCAAGTGAAAAGCTTAGACACATTTCATGCTTTTTTTTTTAAAAGATTTTATTTATTTATTTGAGAGAGAATGAGATAGAGAGAGCATGAGAGGGGGGAGGGTCAGAGGGAGAAGCAGACTCCCTGCCAAGCAGGGAGCCCGATGCGGGACTCCATCCCAGGACTCCAGGATCATGACCTGAGCCGAAGGCAGTCGCTTAACCAACTGAGCCACCCAGGCGCCCCACATTTCATGCTTTAAAATGACTGATCCTGCTCAGCTGGCAGCTAGTTTACAAACGTCCTGAGCCAAGCTCAAGTCAAAGTAAAAGCACTGGTTACTATGTACACATTTCCATATCCAACCAAATAATCCTGATCTCTGGACCTTTGCAGATAAGTGGCAGTGGATAAAGAGAGAAATGGTGATAGACTGGGGAAAGTGAGCTCTCAACTGCCCCTGTGTATAGGCACTACTGTTTCAGCCATCTGTCTGCATTGCCAACCACCCTGAAATACAGTGAGTGGCATAAAAAGAGAAACATGCTATTACGTTCCTCCATTCTGGTGGTCAAGAATTTTAACAGAAAACAGAGATGACTTACCTCTGCTCAGTGTTGCCTGGACCCTCAGCTATGATGACTCCAAAGACTAGGAGATGACTCAGAAGGTACGGTTGAAATAGCAGGGACAAGAGGATGCACTCTCAGTATGGATTCTTTAATCACATGTCAGGTATTTGGCCTGGGTTGGGTGAAGGCAAACAGCTGGGGCTGTCAACCCCAGCGCCTACAGTGGCCTCCCTAGCTTGGCAGTCTTGGAGTAACTAGAATTTCTACGTGATATAGTGCAGGGCTCAAAGGACAATCATTCCAGTGAACAAGGAACATTCCAGTGGCCTTTGTGACCCAGCCTCAGAGGTCACCTGGCAACACTTCCAATGTGCTCTCTTGGTCAAAGCAGTCACAGACCCACCCACATGAATGTGGAGGAGACCTAGACCCCACCTCCTGGGAGGATTGTCCCCAAAATTGCAGCCATGTTGTTAAACTGCCCCAGTTACCTTTTACATAAGATGCCACCACCAACAGCAGTGTGGATTTGCGTTATTTAAGAGCATAGAGGGAAGTGGGGAACAGGGAAGTACTTCATGAGGTACTTGGGAGATAAAATGAGAGGATAGTCCTTACAAGAGTAATCTCAGTGGAGCACATTCAGGAGTCCCCAAGATCTATTTTCCATGTAGTTTTTTACTTGGAACATGGCTTCTTTTTTTTTTTTTTTTTTTTAAGGATTTTTATTTATTTGTCAGAGAGAGAGCACAAGCAGGGGAAGCAGCAGAGGGAGAGGGAGAAGCAGGCTCCTCACTGAGCAAGGAGCCTGATGTGGGACTCGATCCCAGGACCCTGGGATCATGACCTGAGCCGAAGGCAGACGCTTAATGACTGAGCCACCCAGGGGTCCCTTGGAACATGGCTTCTTAATGTCTATTCTTCAAGACCTCCCTAAGGGCATATGGCCCCTTTGACTAGCGGTGCTTCAGATGTGACTGCAGATCACCTCATTCTCAATACTATGGAGCTACCATGATTCCTTCCATGCCAGTCCTTAAACATCAGCACAGAAATAAAGAATCAGTACATTACCATAGCCGAACAGTCATCACTATACAACTGCATAGGGGTAATTTAGCCCTGCCCTGTATACATATTCTGATTCTTCTGGGTATGTCATGGGTAGGAAGAGTCAGGGACTTCCTGCTACCATCAGTCCTCAAAGCCATCTTCCAACTGTTCAGTGGTACTTCTGGCAGGGAATGGGGAGCAACAGAGAAGGGAGAAGGAGATGAGCAGTGTACATGGCCAGGCATGGATCAGCCAAACCTCACCACTAATTATATAATTACACAACTATATTAATATCAAATGAAATCAACTCCACGGTATAAAGCTTTACTAGCATTAAAAACCATTTCAGGGACACCTGAGTGGCCCAGTCAGTTAAGCATCTGACTCTTGGTTTTGGCTCAGTTCATGATCTCGCAGTTGAGGGATCAAGCCCCAAATCTGGCTCCGCACTCAGCATGGAGTTGGCTTCACATTTTCTCCCTCCCCCTCTGCCCCTTCCCCCACTTGCACACTCACTCTCTCTCTCTAAAATGAAAAATAAATGAAATCTTTTAAGTGAAGGTGTCCCTTCATAACAAAAGGTACATTTCATATGAAAGGAATAATTTTAAATTTTTATACAACATTTGACACTTCAAAATATTTAAAGCAAAAGCTAGCAGGAGAAATAGATAAATGCAGTATCATATACAGATAGTTTAACAAATCTCTCTGTATTTGATAGACCAAGAATACAAAAAAATCAGTAAAAACATAGAAGATATTTAATTACATATAACTAACAAGCATAATTAAGATTTAAGATAAATATATATTTTTAAAAGGTAATATATATATTTATATATGTATGTATACATATATACACACACACATATATATACAGAGAGAGAGAGAACAATTCACTCCAAACTGCAGAACTTACTTTCTTCTGAAGCACAATTTTCAAGCACACCACCCTCATCCTTAAAGCAAGTTTCAAAAAATACAAAAATATTGTTTTCATTCAAAGCATAGTCTCTTACCACACCACAATGTTGTTAAACTTGACACCACTAATAGTCCTAAAAACCTATATTAGAAAAGAAGAAAGCCCAAAAACTAAAGTGTTAAGTATCAACCCTCAAAAGCTAAAGAAAAGGGGGGGCATGTTAATTAAGCCAAAACACATACTTAGAAAAAAAGTAAATAATAAAAATAAGTTGACAGGTTAATTGATAGATAATAGAGACAATAAAGCCAAAAATTGTTGAATTAAAAACTAATACAATTACCAAACTCTAGTAAGATGGTTTAAGAAAATAAAAGCACAAATAACACCAGAAATTTTAAAAAAAGAAATTGTCAGAGGAACTGAGCAGACATTTTCCAAAGAAGACATTCAAATGGTACGTGAAAAGGTGCTCAACATCACTCATCATCAGGGAAATGCACATCAAAATATAACGAGATATCACATCACACCTGTTAGAATGGCTATTATCAAAAAGACAAGCAATAACAAGTGTCGGCGAGGATGTGCAGAAACTGGCCCCTATACAGAGAAGGCAAGGGGAGGCCCAAGAAAGAAGCAGGCCACTGTAGATTGACAGGTGGCAGGCTGGATAAGCAAGGGAATTTACTTAGAGCCTTGTCTCCAGCGGCCACAAGACAAGTAGATCTCTGCACCTGCCCGCCAGAATCTTAAAAGTTTACCTAGAGACCTTAACTGGGTTTAGTCACTAACACGGAGGAGATGGTCTCAGCAACACATTGCTCCCCCAAGGCTGCATCCTTGAAAACAGGTCTGGCTGTGGGGACAGAGGGCAGAACATACATTCCAAGAGCAGGGGAGGGGTGAGGAGCCTCCAACTGCCCCAGTCAAGCTCGATGGTCAACCAGAGGTCATGTCCTCTCCATGACCTCCGCCAACAACCGGTTAGAACGTCTATCAGCGAGAAGATAAGAAGTAACAAGTGTTGACGAGGGTATAGAGAAAAGGGAACCCTCATGCACTGTTGGTAGGAATGTAAATTGAAACAGCCCCTGTGGAAAACAGCATGGTAGATCCTCAAAAAAATAAAAAGACAACTACCATATAATCCAGCAATCCTGCCTCTGGGTATTTATCCAAAGGAAATGAAAACAGGATATCAAAGAGATTTCAGCACTCCCATGTTTATTGCAGCATTATTCACAATAGCCAAGATGTGGAAACAATCTAAGTGTCTGTCAATGGATGAATGGATAAAGAAATTGTAAGATACACACAAACACACACAGATGAATATTATTCGGCCTTAAAAAAAAAGAAAGAAATCCTACCATTTGCAACAACATGAATGGAACTTGATGGCATTAAGTTTAGTGAAATAAGCCAGACAGGGAAAGAAGGAAATACTGCATGATATCATTTATATGTGGAATCTAAAAGGCAGAAGGCATAGAAACAGAGAGTAGAATGGTAGTTACCAGGGCTGGTGCGGGGCAGAGGGGAGGGGGGGCGGCACAGGAGGGGGTAGTAGCGTTATTAAAGGGTAAAAACTCACCTCTAGAAACTGAATAATTTCTGGAGATTTTTTTTTAAGACTTATTTATCTATTTGAGAGAGAGAGCATGAGCAGGGGGAGGAACAGAGGGAAAGGGAAAGAGGGAAGCAGACTCCTCGCTAAGCAAGGAGCCTGATAGGGGCTCAATCCCATAACCCCAAAATCACGACCCCAGCTGAAATCAAGACTTAGACACCCAACCGACTAAGCCACCCAGGCACCCCATTTCTGGAGATTTAATTCACAGCATAGTAATCATAACCAACAATTATTATACACTTCAAAATTGCTACAAGACTAGATTTTAAATAGTCTCACCACCAAAAAGAAATGGTAATTATGTGACATGATAAAGATATTAGCTAAAGCTACAGTGGTAATCACATTGCAACATATAAATGTATCAAATCAACATATTATATACCTTAAACTTACACAATGCTATATGTCAGTTATATCTCAATTTTTAAAAAAGAAATTTAAGGGGCACCTGGGTGACACAGTCAGTTAAGCATCGACTCTTGGTTTCAGGTCAGGTCGTGATCTCAGGGTCGTGAGATGGAGCCCAGTGTCCAGCTCTGTGCTCAATGCGGAGTCGGTTTAAGACTCTCTCTCCCTCTGCACACCCCCACTCTCTCTCAAATAAATAAATAAATCTTTTTTTAAAAAGAAAAGAAGAAGGGGCACCTGGGTGGCTCAGTCGTTAGGCGTCTGCCTTTGGCTCAGGTCATGGTTCCAGGGTCCTGGGATCGAGCCTCATATCAGGCTCCCTGCTCTGTGGGGAAGCCTGCTTCTCCCTCTCCCACTCCCCCTGCTTGTGTTCCCTCTCTAGCTGTGTCTCTCTCTGTCAAATAAATAAATAAAATCTTAAAAAAAAGAAAGAAAGAAAAAGAAATTTAAAAAGTAAAAACAGATTTGAAAACTTTGGTGAAATAGAAAAACTTACAAAACCTGAATCAAGAAGTAGGAAATTTTAAAAGTTGCATAACCATTAAAGATACTGAATTTAGCGGGGCGCCTGGGTGGCTCAGTTGTTAAGCATCTGCCTTCGGTTCGGGTCATGGTCCCAGGGTCCTGGGATCGAGCCCCGCATCGGGCTCCCTGCTCGGCAGGAGGCCTGCTTCTCCCTCTCCCTCTCCCCCTGCTTGTGATCCCTCTCTCGCTGTGTCTCTGTCAAAATAAATACATAAAATCTTTAAAAAAAAAAAAAAAGATACTGAATTTAGCAGTTGAGTCACTTGTGTTGGCTTCTATGACGTATCTTCCTTCATATGGTACAAGAATACTTGGCTATTGAATGCATTTAATTGATTTTTAAATATAATTGAATCCCATTTAACACAAACTATTCCAGAGTACATAAAAGAGAAAAAATTACTCCTCAACTCTGTTTATGAGCTTTGCATAATCTTGATTCCAAAAACTGACAAAAGCACTAGTAAAGAGGAAAATTACAAGCCGGCTTCCATCACGAACATAGACACTAAAAAACAAAGTGTTAACTAACCAAGTCATCCCAAGAGTACTCTAATGTCCTGGAAAGTTCCAAGTCCTGATCTGGTTGGTGGGTACATTGGGCTTTTTAAAACCTTATCCTTTAAATTGAGCAAATATAGATTTGTTTAGGTACATCGTACCCACTCTCCTGTTCATAGGATATATTTAATTTTATCTTTTTTTTAAGATTTTATTTATTTATTTGACAGAGAGAGAAAGAGAGAGAGAGCACGAGCAGGGGGAGTGGGGGAGGGAGAAGCAGGCTCCCCACTGAGCAGGGAGCCTGGTGTGGGGCTCCATCCCAGGACCCTGGGATCACGACCTGAGCCGAAGGCAGAGGCCTAACCGACTGAGCCACCCAGGCGCCCAGAATATATTTAATTTTAAAAAGAAAAACAATCCCTATGAGCTGCTGACACACTCATTCTTTCGCATTACACTCTTCTACTATTCATTTGAACCTCTCAAAATTCACACACACTCAGCAGCAGCATCACCTAGGAATTGGTTAAAATGAAACTTCTGAGCCCTCTGCCAGACCTACTAAATTAGAATCTCTGAAGGTGGGACTTGGAAATCTTGTGTTTTAAGAAGCCCTCCAGGTTTTTTGGAGGCTCGCTGAAGTCTGAGAGGCACTTCTCTCTAGCAGTAGAGGGGTTCTAAGCAAGAGGTGGGACTGAAGTCCAAGGGAACTTAAGCCAGAGGCAACTTTGTGTCCAAGATTACACCCACTGTCTTACCTGCAACATACATTGCACCATGTTGGGTTTTCCTTCTTGGAAGGACCAGCCTCACCTGGACCAGTCTCATTTCACAGGAAGAATGACCATTTGCATTGACTCACACCTGAACATCTGTGTCAATTATCAAGCCATGGTTCTCTTGTTCTATTACAAGAATCCTTGTATTAAAGGGCACTGCGTAAGCCACCCAGTCAACTTGCTACTCTAGCTCTGAGTGAAGGGGAAGTGTGTTCATTCTGAATTATCCAGGGCCAAGGATTCTCCTTATTCATAGACAAATCATCCAATTGTTGGAACATCTGAAAGTTTTCCTTTTTCCCTGTTTCCTCTCTTTTGTCCCTTTCACTCTTTCCCAGAACCCATGCATATGCAGGAGAAATAGAAGGTCTCTTACAAATAAGATCCTTGATCCACAATGATTCCCGGGAATAGAAAACAGAACAACTGGCAAAAATAGGACATATTTTAATTATGGATGAAAATTCTCATTTTTATAGATAAGTAAATTAAACCATAAGAAAGTTAAAGAGCCGTCAGTAGTAAAATCAGAATAAAACTTATTCTAACTTTTTATTTTTATCAGAGATACACTTTTGCATAGTTTGAAGAGACATGTAGTTATTTTACAAGGCCTAATTTAAAAAATAGCAAACCCTCCCAAAGGCAACATCTTTCCTCTCCTTCAGAGGCTTCTTTTGGTTTATCACTAAATACTAACATGCATATATTGTAATTTCCGTGGTTCTTCAGTTTTTGTCATTGTCTATTGATTTTCTACCAGGGAAGATTAGGCTAGGCTTTCTTTAACACTCACCACACACACACACTTTTCCCATAGCCACCACCATCCCTGCATGCATTCAATAGAGCTGTATTGAAATTTTGGTTAGATCAACATTCACTGTTTACATTATTGTGACTATGTAAATGCCATTCACAGCTGAGACATGCAGTCTAGTTGATTCCTTTCCTGTACAAGTTTTTTTTCCCTTTGGGTGGGGGGGTTGATAAGGAGATAGGAGAAGAGTTAATAACTCCTGCTTTTTTCCTTATTTACTCGTATGTTCGGTTTTTCTATTTACTTATCACAATTCAAGCCCAAGCTCTCTGCCAGATGTCTGAAACTCCCACCAATTTATTGTGAGCACAGTGTCAGTCTACTAATTTCATCTTCTTAAGGAAATCCCCTTCTGATTTACTTAATTCTGGACATTAGTGCCTCGCTGTTGTCTACCACCCAATGCCTGGTTATTATGATCTCCCTTCATTCATTCTGAAGAGTCCTTTCCACTCTCTTATATTAAATCCCTTGTTCCTTATTTCATGTCTTTCTCTTTAGCTTACTCCTTCATTTTGATGGATCATATCCAGTAGGAGATCTATGCAAAAGAGCTCAATGGGAGATAAAATTTTTCAGAACTTGAGTATCTGATTTTTTTATTCTATCCTCACATTTGCTTATGAATTTGGCTGAATAGAGAATTCTAGGTTAGGAATCATTTTTCCTCAAAAATTTGGAGGTACTGTTCCATTATATTCTAGCCTCTGTTGTTGCTATTGAAAAACCCATAGGCATATTGATTTTTTTATGTTTGGTATGTGACTTGTTTTGTTTTGTTTTAATTTATGGAACTTTGTAGAACTTCTTGATTCCCCAGTATTGTAAAGTTAACAAAATAATGTACCCCAGAATGAGTCTATTTTTAATCCATCCTGCTAGTCAATCTATGGATCCTTTCAACCTGGAAACTTTAAACTTAAGTTCTAGAAATTTTTCTTTAACTATTTGAGTAATGAATTCCTCCTTTTTATTTTTCCCTCTTTTCTTTCTCTCTTTTCGGAACTCCTATTATAAAGGATTGGACCCCATGATCTGGTACTCTAATTTAATTATATCTTCTCTTCTCTTTTCTCTCTCTTTTCCTTTTAGCTCAACTTGTAAATTTCCTCAGCTTTATCTTCCCACTGTTCTGTTGAGGTTTTTTTCTTTTCTTTTCTTTTTTTTTTTTTTTTGAGAGAGAGAGCAAGAGCATGCACACATATGTGAGTGGGGGGTAGGGTTGGGGAGCAGAGGGAGAGAGAATCTTAAGCAGGCTCCACACCCAGTGCAGAGCCCAACTTGGGACTGGATCTCACAACCCTGAGATCATGACCTGAGCTGAAATCAAGAGTCAGACGCTTAACTGACTGAGCCACCCAGGCACCCATGTTGAGCTTTTTATTTCTGTGATCATATTTTTAATTTCTAAGTGTCTCCAATTATCCTTTTTAAAGCAACCTGTTATTATTTCATGAATGCAATACCATCTTATCTCTCTCTCAGAACATTAATGATGATTTTTTTGAATAGTCTTTCCCCTGAAAAATCTCCTATTCTTCCAGCTTGCTTTTTTTCCTGTATGTTTTGGTCTCTATGTTTTATGCTGAAATCTTAATCTCAGCTAGCTGGTGACCTTGCTTGCTTACTCATATTTCAGTTGGGTCCTAAAAGAGCCAATAGGAAGTTTTGAGCCCATGGTTTGCATTTGACCACTGTGGGCTTCACCGTACCTATTGATCTAGCTGGACCATTTCCTTGGAGATCCTCCTCCCCAAATATCAGTACCATTACTTCTTTCTTCTTGGTCTAGTAGAGTTCCTAGAGAAGGATCTTCCAGTCTCCTATCTAGAAGATATTTGCCTTCCTATCAACATTTTGGGAGCTGAGTGTAAAAGAGGCCTGGGCAGGGGGTCAGTATTCAGAATATAATTTGCTTAATCCCTATGTTTTCAGCATCATACTCCCACCCTCAACTGTGTCCAACAAATCCTAGGGCAGGGACCCTCTGTTTTATACTCTCCAGCGATAGTTTTCCTCAGACTTCCTCCAGGTGGGTTGGGGTAGAAAACAATTCTGAATCTGTGGATTGGGCAGGGGGATCGAATTGCTTTTTACATAGACTAAATCAATACTGTCCTTTTTAACACTAGCCTCCCTCTCCCAGTAGTACTTATATGTGCCAATTCCTCAAGCTTTTAGGGATTCTGTACTGTAAATCAGGTTACTTTTCAACTACATGCTGGTGTAGGATTCAGCTTTCTTAAGTATCCCAAATTGTGTTGATATTATTTCCTCTCTCATTTTCTTTATCCCTTTAGGTCTAAACCTTGCTCCAAAAAAATCTATTTGTTGTCATTTTATGAGGTGTTTGAAGGAAGAAAAACAAATGTGTGTGTTCAATCCATCATCCTGATCCAAAAGTCATCATAATTCTTCATGCAGCAAAAGGTAAAATAGAATTTTAATGATTACCTAGGGAATTTAGTCAACATTAAAATTTTTTTAAAAGGCAAAAGAATTAATTAATCAGCCACTTTGAAAAGATGTTTGGCTAGCAATATCTACAACTGAATATACCCAAAATCAGAAATACTCCATGTCTAGTATATATTCCAAAGAGAAATGTATCTATGTTCACCAAAAATCATGTACAAGATGTCCATGGTAGCACTATTCCTTAGCCAAAAACTGGAATCAACCCTCATGCTCATCACCAGTGAAATGTATGATAAATTGTGGTACATCCATGGAAAATGCCCAATATACACCATGGAATACTATAAAGTGAAAATGAGCAAATTACTGTTATATGAATCAAATTAATATAATTAATTAATTAAGACTGAGGATTAGTCTCCTCTGAAGGAGAGAATAATGACTGGGACTGGATATGAGACAGGTATGTACAGAGCCAGTTTTATGAGTATGTTCCCACTGTAAAGGATAGTCAATTGTATGTTTATGTTTGGCACATTTTTCTGTGTTATACTTCAATTTAAAAAGTTTCTTCAAAAAAATTTACCTTTACCAAGGAAGGAGAAGAAGGAGGAGGTGGAAAGAGGGAAAGAAAGTCAAGCCACTAAAGATTTAGTTGGTACCAAACTTTAAGTTAAATGGTTTCTTAGCTTCAAATGCCAGGTTTGCCACTTATTAGACTGCGACTTGGGTTAAAGCATTTTCCGAATTCCTCTATAAAATTAAGATGCAGTCATTTGTTCATCCAATGAAAATGTATTGAGTGCCTACTATTATAGGTACTTGGGATATAGCGATGAGCGAATCTTTACCCTCTTGGAGCCAATATTCTCATGGGGAACGGGGAAAAAAAAATGCCAGCTCAATCTACCTCACAGGATTTCTGTGAATCTCAAGAGAAATCATGGCAAGAACCTGCTCCTCAAAATAAGGTTTGTGGACCAGCTCTATCAGCACCACCTGTGAATTTGTTAAAAAGGCAAGTCCGGCCCCACTGCAGACTTACTCAATTAGTATCCTCATTTTAACAAGAGCCCCAGGTAATTTAGATGCACACGAAAGTCTGAAGAGCACTGCTATAGTACTTTGTGAATATAAGATGCTTTCAAATATAGGCTATTATTATTATTATTAGTCATGCTCACCGGGAAATGGCCACAACCCTGTTTTGTAGATAAGTTCCTATTCCAGAAAAATGAAGGATATGAGGGTAAGAAAAGCAGATGTTTACTCCCATCTAAAAAGCTGCTCTGTTCCCAAATATGTTGTTTTGGAGTGTTTCTTTCCTCTTTATTCTTCAAGCCAGCCTCAGTTCTCCAAGTCAATAGATCCCTGCTGATGAAGATGCTATTGATGAACTTTATTGCTGGGTTTTTCAACTGGTTGAACACCGTTTCCTGGTTATTCAAGAGCCCAGGAAAAATGCCTTAATAAAGTAATAAAATGCTGAACAATACAGACTTTACATTTATGGAGTTTTATTGGCGTGTCGATATGGCCCAGATTCATTTTGTGTCTTTCATCTCCTGGCTGGGGGAGCTAGCAAAACTTTTTTCCTGCAGGCTGTTTGGAGGATCTCTAATCAGATTTGTCCCAACAGTGCTTTTGTGGAAGTGAGATCCCAGGAAGCAGCTGATTGTTTGGTAGAAGAGGATGTTGTTCTGGGAATAGGGACTAATAACCCTTCAACAACTGTCTTATAAGAGAAAAAAATACTTTGTCCAGTTGTTCCTATAGTAGTGTTACTCAATTTTTTTTAGAGCGGGAGTGAGGGAAAGGGGCAGAAGGAGAGGGAGAGAGTATATTAAACAGGCTCTATGCCCAGCGAGGAGCTGAATGCAGGGCTCGATCTCACAACCCTGAGGTCATAACCTGAGCTGAAAACAAGAGTTGGACATTTAGCCCACTGAGCCTCCCAGGCACCTCAAAATTTAATGTGCATACAAATCACCCAGAAATCATATAAAAATGTAGTTAACTAGATTAACTAGATCTGGGACCAAAAATTGTTCATTTCTAATCTGAACTATAATCTAAACTTAAGAGGAACCAACAGTAATTTTGAACCACTAGGCTCCTCCAACATTCATAGGAAGGTCTTCTGGAAAAAAAAAAAAAAAAAAAACAATGCCCAGCAAACCCAAGTAAGTCGACTTACTGGTTCTTTAGGAATTTAGAAACCAGAAGATCCATATTAAAACTATAAATATATATTTAGATGTAAGTATTTATAGAAAAGCTTGGAAGGAAGTGCATTAAAATGTTAAGATTTGTGTTTTCTTTTTTCTTGTTCCTGCTTTCTAAAGTTTCTAAAATAAACATCATTTAATTATATAATATAAAAACAACATTAGTTTTTAAAATGCATATTTTTACAAATCATCCTAATCTCATGCTCAACACTAAATACTGGGTAAAAAGTTCTTGACATTTCCATAAATGTCACAGAGTGTAACATAAATTCAGATTCTCTCTGATACTTTTCTCCATCTTCCCACCAGCTCTGACGGCTGCAAAAAGTCAAGTTGTAATGGACTCCAAACATACCCAACACTACATTTTCTAAGGGAAAGAACTACATTTTGGGGTTTGCCATCTTAATGGTGAAAATGTATGTGGTTTCATTAATAGTACATAACTGCTACTCTCTAAGAGCCTTTATTGATGAAAAAGTCTTCATTAGAAAACTCTGGACTTCCCAGAAGCACTTCGTGAATGCCTATTTTAATTAATAAATTCATTATTATTTTAAAGCAATTCAAAGACAAAAACTGTTCATTTTCAAACTCTTGGGACAAAAAGGGTAATTCAACAGAGGTCATTGTTGATGATCTGTTCCTACGAGCAAGTAGGAAAAAAGCCACAAGAGTGGCAAGGCAGTCTGACGAGAGCTTGTCCTCTTAACCACCGCCTTACATGACTTCTAATAATGCCTAACATTTCTTGAGTGCTTATTATGCACCAGGGACTGTATTAAATCCATTTGGTGGATTTTCTCATTTAATACTCACAACAACCTAATGTCCCTATTTTATAGATGAAAAAATAACAATGAAGAGGTGAAGTAACTTGCCTGTGGGTCCACAGTGAGTGGCAGACAAAGCAGGAAGTGACTGATTCCAGGCAGTACGTGTCTCACACACACTTTGGAGAAATCGATGTGCCTATCAAAAATATAGTATGTATCAAATCATCTCAGATTTGTTTTTTGACTTCCTGGGCTCATAATTAATCCCCAATTTAGTCATTCGCTGTTTTGATTATGCTCGTCCACTTACTATTTTATAGCCACTAGTAAACTGTAACTTGTGTACTAGGAGCTTCAGAGAAAGACTTATTTTCCTAAATTGACTCTCTACGTGGATTCTTAGAATTTTCCCATTTTAAAATAAAAATTGAGGGCGCTTGGGTGGCTCAGTTGGTTAAGCAACTGCCTTCAGCTCAGGTCATGATCCCAGGGTCCTGGGATCGAGTCCCACATCGGGCTCCCTGCTCGGCGGGAAGCCTGCTTCTCCCTCTCCCACTCCCCCCGCTTGTGTTCCCTCTCTCGCTGTGTCTCTCTCTGTCAAATAAATAAATAAAATCTTTAAAAAAAAAAAAAGAAAGAAAAATAAAATAAAAATTGAGTAGATATGTTCATAGAAGGATTGGAACTGCGTTTCCTTATCATCATCATCCCACATGTTATCTGGTTTTCCATCTTATTATGTCTTAATTTTTCTCGTTTGTGTTGCCCTTAAAGTTGTAAGTTCCTTTTGGTCAGGAGTCCTATCTTTTCACTTGAAAACAACAGAGCTACAGAATAAAAGACCAAAAGGAAAAAACAAGAACAAAAACCTGTTAGCGATGGTTACTTCTGGGTTGATGGGATTGTAATTATTTTTCTTCTCTGTACTTACCAAATTTCCCACAAGGTGCTTATAATTAGGGAAAATTATTATTTTAAATCATTTAAACTTTCCTTATCTAGGACAGTATATGTAGATTTCTATAAAACATCTCATCAAGAGTAATTTCTTTTCAGGGCGCCTGGGTGGCTCAGTCGTTAAGCATCTGCTTTTGGCTCAGGTCATGACCCCAGGGTCCTGGGATCAAGCCCCATATCGGGCTCCCTGCTCGATGGGAAGTCTGCTTCTCCCTCTCCCACTCCCCCTGCTTGTGTTCCCTCTCTGTCTCTCTCGTTCTGTCAAATAAATAAATAAAATCTTTAAAAAAAAAAAAAAAGTAACTTTTTTTCTTTTCTGTACTTTCCAAATGTCCCACAAAGTGCTTATACTTAAGGAAAATTATTATTTTTAAGTCATTTAAACTTTATCTAGGACAGTATATGTTGATTTCTACAAAACATCTCATCATTACTAAAAAATATCTAGAAGTGACACCAGCAATAAACAGAAGTAAAATTTTTATGTTAACTCCAAAGCTAGAGATATATATATAGGACCAGTGAGAGAGAGCCCCTCCCACGGGGAGGAAGGAGAAGAGTTGGAGGCATTTTAGTGACCTCACCACTGCTCCCCTGAATCCAACTGACTCAGGTACATAACGTACAGAGTGCCTTCCACAGGCTCCCAGAATAAAACCTCACTGTGTTCCACGTGAGAGGGGGCAGGCTCCAGAGTAAAAACCAGACTTTGTCACCTGCCTCAGAACAAGGACCCACTCAGAGGGTGGAAGAAATACTCTTTCTAGGAGATGTGATGCTTCTAAAATTTTCTGTGATGCTTTTAAGCACGCTGATACAAAAGTTACTGACGTTAGTCTGTTCTGGAAAGGTCTCTTCCCTTCCATGTCAGGGAAGGATAGGGAGCTAGAAAGACTGAGGTTTTTTTAACAGGAATGTATTTCTCTGGCACTGCTGATATTTTGGAATAAGTAGAAACCATGGCTGTCTGCTTTCTAAAGCTCTGTTTATTGTTGTGCCTCTGATGTCGTCAGTTGTGAGCTAGTGACGTCACAGTGCATTGTTTGAGTTGCATTCAGGGCCCAAGTGCTGCTAATAGGCAGATGGTTGACGGGATGACAGGCCAAGTGTTGGAATCTCCTCCCAGGCGTGAGTCAGAGAGGAAGTTGCTACCATCTTCATGGCCCACTGGAGGCCTGAAGGAATACATACTGTGTGCTGGAAGCACCGGGGGAGATCCCCAACTGTCCTTGTCAGAGCAGCCTGGAAATGAAGATCAGAGTAGCTGCTGCAGGAGAGGCCTAGGCCCTAAAGCAGAAATTACAGGTGCCAGGCACAGGGGAAGAGGAGAGTTGGGCACACTAATGAGTTCCTCTAAGGAATAGTAAAATCTTCCGTAACGCTTCTGGGAGGTGGGATGGAGAGACAATTTGACAACTCCTTCTGGAAATACAGGTTTCCCTCTGGGCCAGAATCCTAACAAGGTAGCTCGGTGAATCCTTGAAAGACAGTCATTAAGAACCTGATATCATGACTCATAGACTGGATGACTGGGTTCAAATCCCACTTCTGGCAGCAGTTTGAAGTCGTGACTTCACTCTCTCAGCATTGGCTTCCTCATCTGTCAGATAAATAACGATACCTAAGTCATAGAAATACTATAAGGATCAAATGAGGAAATGTGCATAAAGTACTATGTATATAAAGTCACAATAGGCCTACAAAAAATGATAGCTATTATTAATTGTGTGTCTATGTGTGTATGACATTGTGTATGTATACTTATCTAAGGCAAAGAAAGACGAGAAGCATTCTGGTTTGGGTTTTGGATTTATTTGAGGTGATGAATAGCATATGAAATGTTTTAGGTGTCAGACCCTCAATAATGAGTCCAAATAACAGTGTACCATGATAAAGTTATCCTGTCTTCTTGGTTAATGGCTTTCCAAACATACTGAGAGTCAGTTTAAGTAAAATATTGTGAAAGTTTCTATATGTCAAAGAAAAATTACACAGAACAGAGTTTAACAGGAAAGGAAGAAACATAATTCAAGTCTATTGCAACAGGGGAGAGAGAACTTAACTTCCCTAGAAACAAAAAAGCAAGAGGGTTTTTAAGGGCTGCAGTGAGCTAGTAGAAAGTATTGGAGGATGTTAGGGGAGTTTGATCAATGTGATTAGGCCATCTGTGTTTGCTAATTGACACTTACCAGTTTAGGCTCCTACCCTCCTATAGAACCTGGGAGACCTGAATGCTATCCTTCTTGATGATAACAATTCAAAGGATGGCTCCTAAGTCCTTAAAAACAGATGGTTCTGGGTTGTAAAAGAGGCAAGAGGCCAGGAAAAGATTTACATCTCAAATGGGCAGAGAATTTACAACTGTAAGTTTTCTAAAGTAAATGTTCTAAGATAAGGGAGGCCAGTGACCTATTGTCAGTAAGAAACCCGCTTAAGTTTAGTCTAGCTGAGGAAAATAAGGCTATCTTGGTCATGTTCCGCTTAGCAAGATCAGTCAATGTATCAGTGAAAGAGAGAGCCACCTAAGGCATATTTTCGCTGATGCCACCAGGAACCACCTGTCCAAAACTAGTTCCCTACCCCCATCTGTAATAACCTGTCTCCTTTCTTACGTGTCTGGACATTCCCACGATTTGAGTCATTCCTCTGAGTCAGGCAACAGAGGC
Organism: Mirounga angustirostris; assembly: GCF_029215605.1. NCBI lineage: Eukaryota > Metazoa > Chordata > Mammalia > Carnivora > Phocidae > Mirounga > Mirounga angustirostris. The sequence continues at coordinate 48,499,828 of NW_026991709.1, read as the reverse complement.
GAGTGCACAGCTTTTGAAGGTCACTGGTATAGTGCTGGTGAGATTTGGGGGCCAGCAATGAAGGACTGTCAGGGCAAGGCCCTCAGCAAAATTGGAGGTACACAAAGGCTCTCCAACTTTTCCTCCCTTCTGTGCCCCCCCCCTCCTTTTCTTTCCTCCTAAGAAACTTGTTCTGGAATCTTGTACTAAAATGTAAAAAACTGGCTAAAAGCTTAAAGAAAGCCAGAATGATTGCATACTAAGTAAATCTTAAACTAAGTGGAATTCCTGGTTCTGATCAAGAATCTAGTGGGCTAGAATTTTAAAAGACACCCCCCCCCCCGAAACTGCCCCTTCCCAGCAAATGGCTGCCACAATGAAACACAGCACAGGAAAGCACCAATGGGGAACCAGCCTGACAAGGACAAGCCCTGGACGGCCCTAGTGTGGCCCAGAGCCAGGCCACTGAAGTGGGTACCTGGAGATGGAAGTAGATGGGGATTCTGGAAGTGCTTGAGGAAGAATATCAAAAGAATATGTCTAATCAAAGCAAGGTGATGAAAACCAATGTTTCCTACCTGTTACTTTTCCCTCAAATGAGTTCTTTTTTTTTTTTTAAGATTTTATTTATTTATTTATTAGAGAGAGAGCACAAGTAGGCAGAGCGGCAGGCAGAGGGAGAGGGAGAAGCAGGCTCCCTGCTGAGCAGAGAGCTCGATGCGATACAGGGCTCAATCCCAGGATGCTGGGATCATGACCTGAACCGAAGGCAGATGCTTAACGACTGAGCCACCCAGGCGCCCCTCAAATGAGTTCTAAAGCTGAAAAATATATGGGACCCAAAAAAAGGACCATTCTGTTCAACTATATCCCTCAAGCATTGTCCCAAGCCTTTCCTTCTATCTTAGGAGAGGAAATTTATCATACTCCAAACTAAATTGTTTCTATACCTACTCCCCCCAAAAATAAGAGCTTTAATATATGCATCCAGAGCACAGTTAAATGAGTTAATATGTAAGTTATGAGTTAAATATGTAAGGAAAGAAAAGAGTGACTGGTGTATAATTAAGTGCTGTATACCTATTAGCTGTTGTATCATTATTGTTGTTATCATTATTATTATTATGCCACAGCCCTGATTGTGTGGGATCTTTGGCAAAGCCAGAGTAGAAAAATACCCCAGTTATAGCTGCTAGGTCAGCACCATAAAACAGAGGAACTCAGTAAATTTCCACAAAGGCAGATGTACTCATCCTGCTCTTTTCGAAGACTTAAGATAGCAAAATGGACAGTATTTTTTTAGGGATAGACTTCCCCAGGAATGCTGGTATTGCTACCTTGTATTAGTGAAGTAAGAAGTCAACTGAACCTGTTTTTATTTGGGGTTACCTCTAGCCAGCACCATAGATACATGTGGGATCTGATGGGGAGGGCTCCCAACTCCAGTGATATCTCTAAAAGTATTTCTTATGAAAAATTCATCAATAAAGCAAATATAAAGAAAAGTTCTATGATATTTGAAGGATGGTGTGTCTTGACTCCTGTTAGCATCCTTGAAAGTGACCCACTAGATTTGTTACATAACACCGAGAACTAGCAGTAGCTGTTCTGCTTCCTGGGGAAAGGCAGCTTCCAAAAACTGCAGTAGATATGTTGATATAGGGTAATTCAGTGCTAAATTGACCCAGCAGGGTGGGTTGATTTTTTTTTTTTTTTTTTTTTTTTTTACTTAAAAGGGAACAATACAGTAAAGATAGTTTGTGTTTATGCCTGATCTCAATCTTTCACTTCCTCTCACAGAAGAGAAGCAGATGTTCAGTGGAGAATTGGGAGGGAATGGGGGAGATGAAGGAAATGAACTAAAATTATGGTTCAAGTTATTCTTTAAAACATCAACCAGATTTTTGTTTATCTAATGTAAGTGCTTTTAAAAGTTCAACACAGGGCGCCTGGGTGGCTCAGTCGTTAAGCGTCTGCCTTCGGCTCAGGTCATGATCCCAGGGTCCTGGGATCGAGACCCGCATCGGGCTCCCTGCTCGGCGGGAAGCCTGCTTCTCCCTCTCCCCCTGCTTGTGTTCCTGCTCTCGCTATCTCTCTCTCTGTCAAATAAATAAATAAAAATCTTTAAAAAATAAAAAAAATAAAAAAAAATAAAAGTTCAACACAGAAGAAACACACATTCTTTATGCCCTACCTTTTCTTTAAAGGCACAAATGTAATAAAAGTAGAGTCAACAATTACACAAACATCTTTTCAACATATGTTGCTGAGACAACTAGATACCCACAAGGAAAAAGATTAATTTAGACCCTTACTTCATACCATACACAAAAATTAACTCAAAATGTATCATAGACCTAACATCCCTTACTGTGAGTAAGAATGAAAACTACACAATTTTTGGAGTACCTGGGTGGCTCTGTTGGTTAAGTGTCTGACTCTTGATCTCAGCTCAGTCTTAATCTCGGTTGTGAGTTCGAGCCCCGCATTGAACTTCACGCTGGGCATGGAGCCTACGTAAAAAAAATAAATAAATAAAATAATTAAAAAATAAAAATAAAACTACACAACTTTTAGAAGAAAACATAGGAGAAAATCTTTGTGACTTGGGTTAGGCAAAGATTTCTTAGATATGCTATCAAAAGCACTATCCATAAAACAAAATATTGATAAATTGGACCTCATAAAAACTTAAAAGTTTTGCACTTCAAAAGACACCATTAAGAAAATAAAAAGACAAGCCACAAGCTGGGAGACAATTTGCAAACTACATATCTGATAAAAGACTTATAGCCAGAATATATAAAGAATGCTTACAATTCAATGATAAGAAAATGAACAACCCAACTTAAAAATAGCAAAAAGATTTGAATAAACATTTCACTAAAAAAATATGAATAGGCAATAAACACATGCAAAGATACTGATCATTTGTCACTAGGGAAATGCACATTAAAGTTGCAAGGACATACCACCTCACATCCACAAAAAGGATTATAATCCAAAAGGCAGAAAATAGCAAGTGTTGGTGAAGACATGGAGAAACTAGAACCCTCATACATTGTTGATGGAAATGTAAAATGGTACCGCTACTTTGGAAACAGCTGGGCAGTTTCTTAAAAAATTAAACATAAATTACCCATAAGCCTCAGCAATTCTACTCTTAGTTACCTGCCCAAGAGAAATAAAAACATATCCACAACACGAGACTAGTTCATGAACATTCATAGCAGCATTAGTCATAATAGCCAAAACATGAAAACAATCCAAATGCCCATCAACTGTTAAATGGATAAACAAAATGTGGTATATCCATACAATGAAATGTTACTTAATAATAAAAAGAAATGAGGGGTGCCTGGGTGGTTCAGTTGGTTAAGCGACTGCCTTCGGCTTGGGTCATGATCCTGGAGTCCCGGGATCGAGTCCCACATCGGGCTACCTGCTCAGCGGGGAGTCTGCTTCTCCCTCTCCTGCTCCCCCCTCTTGTGCTCTCTCTCTCTCAATCTCTCTCTCAAATAAATAAATGAAATCTTAAAAAAAAAAAGAAATGAAAAACTGATAAATGCTACAACATGGATGAACCTTGAAAACATTATGCTCAGTGAAAGAAACCAGGTGCAAAGGCCAATAATGTATGATTCCACTTATATGATATATCCAAAACAGGCAAATCTATAGAGGCAGAAATTAGATTACTGGTTGCCTGGGACGGGGGAAGGGATCTTTTTGGGATGATGAAAATATTCTAATATTGAGTTGTGATGATAGCTGCACAACTCTATAAATTTACTAAAACCATTGAATCGTACAGCTTAAATGGCTGATTTATATGGTAAATTATACCTCAATCAAGCTGTTAAAAAAGAATACACAAACCAACAAAAAGCAAAGTCAGCAAATATTGACATAAAAAATGAGATTAAAAGAATAATTGAGGGGGTGTTTGGGTGGCTCAGTTGGTTAAGCATCAGACTCTCAGTTTCAGCTCAGGTGGAGATCTCAGGGTCGTGACAGCAAACCCTGTGTCTGGCTCCATGCTCAGCATGGAGTCTGCCCAAGACGGTCTCTCCATCTTCCTCTTCCCCTCCCGCTCATTCTCTCTCTCTCTCTCAAATAAATAAATAAATCTTTAAAAAAAAAAGAATAATTGAGTTTTAAACTGACCTTCCTGACAACAAAGGCAAAAGCAAATAAAACCACAGAATACATAACTTTAATAAAACACATAACCTTATTCTTGTTTAAAAAAAAAAGTAAGCAAGTAAATGTACTTTTGGAAAAGTCTTTTTTCCTCCAAAAATGACTTACGAGGTATAACTTTATGTACATAGTAACAGTGCAGGGTTAATTGCAGTTTCATCAATTTTTTTAAGAAAAAAAGAAAAGAAAAACCCGAAGTGTTCCATACATGCTATTTCTTATAGAGGGCCTCGATAAAAGTTGAAGGAATGTCGTTAAGTCTTCGTTTGACACGGAATTTTCCATGTGGAACCAGAACATATGTCACAGAACCAGGTTTGGGGAACTGCAGCTCAATACCAGCCAGTTGCTCAGAGAAGCTACAAGAATGAACACTTAGCATCCCTCTTTGGCTATACTTCTCACATGTCATTTTTCTCCCTGGGGCTTTCACTGGTTTCTACCTAAGACAATCCAAAATTGAGTTCACTGGTGAGCTCATAATTTTCCTACCTATTTTCTGTGGCTGACTGAAAGAAGATTCTGATGCTCAGACTACAGATGTGTAGACACGGAGGAAATGAGAGTCTGATTTATGCTCTTGCCCAGTAGTATGGCCTTAACAGGGGGGGCTAATGACATCTATAGGTAAATAAGACTTTTCTCAAATCAAAGATCAAAGATCTTTGGATCTGTCCCCAAGGCACTAAGAAGTACAGCAAAGCCCTAAATTTCTGTACCTATGGTACTTAAGAGAGATCCTTGGCCTGAAAGATTTTTAGGAGAAAAAGCTGGCCCCAACCATCTGGACCCACCACTTATGAACTTCTGTGTGGCTCCTCTGCAGGAGTACTGAATCTCCGTGGCCCCAATGGGTGGTGTTGGCCCAAACCACCACCCTAGAACCCCTGAAACATAACTACACTTAGCTATTCAACAGACCCAGATAGCTCTGCTTCCCAGGAACACAGTGTAAAAATGGCATACTTGACACTGAGCTTTTTCTCCTGATAAAAACCAACCATTCAGGGTGCCTGGGTGGCTCAGTCATTAAGCGTCTGCCTTCGGCTCAGGTCATGATCCCAGAGTCCTGGGATCGAGCCCCACATCAGGCTCCCTGCTCGGTGAGAAGCCTGCTTCTCCCTCTCCCATTCCCCCTGCTTGTGTTCCCTCTCTTGCTGTGTCTCTCTGTGTCAAATAAATAAATAAAATCTTTAAAAAAAAATACAACCATTCATGCAGGACCATGTCATCAGCACAGAGAATAAAGAATACTTTCATATTGGATATGTCAAGAGATACAGCATTTGGTTTATCTAAAAAAAGCTGACCCAAATTATCATGTTAAATTAAAACTGGGTACAGTCACACTTAATGCTACCTAAAATTGGAATTTATCTCAAGGAGCTCACTGTGTTTGTCAACAGGAACTGTGATAGAGTCACTGGAGAAAAACAAAAAGCCTTGGACTTCAATAGACTCTACCATGTCATTCTAGGTACATGTCATAAAAATCTCAAAATTTTCTCCATCTCAACAACAACAAAAACCTGATTAAATAATAGACATAGGACTCAAATAGGTAATTCTCCAAAGAAGATATACAAATGGCCAATAAACACATGAAAAAGTATTCAACATCACTAATCATTAGGGAAATGCAAATCAAAACCACTTCACATATATTATGTAAGCTACTAACAAAAAAACAGAAGGGGTGCCTGGGTGGCTCAGTCAGTTAAGCATCTGCCTTTGGCTCAGGTCATGATCTCGGGGTCCTGGGATTGAGCCCTGTGTCTGGCTCCCTGCTCATCGGGGAGTCTGCTTCTCCCTCTCCCTCTGCCCCTTCCACCACTCATGCTTGCTCTTTCTTTCTCTCTCTCTCTCTTTCTCTCTCTCTCTCAAATTAATAAATAAAATCTTTTTAAAAAATGAAATAACAGGTTTGTGTGGATGTGGAGAAATTGAAATCCTTGTGCACTCTTGGTAGGAATATAAAATGCTGTGGTCTCTATAGAAAACAGTATAGCAGGTCCTCAAAAATTTAAAAATAGAGTTACCATATGATCCAGCAATTCCATTTCTAGGTATATACCCAAATTCAAATGGAATTGACAGTAGAGACTCAAACAGGTACTTGTACATGCAGGTTCACAGCAACATTATTCACAATAGCCAAAGATAGAAGCAACCCAAGTGTCCATCAGTGGATGAATAGATGAACAAAATGTGGTATATACATACAATGAAATATTAGTCAAGCTTACAAAGGAAGGGAATTCTGACACATGTTACAACATAGATGAACCTTGAAGATATTATGCGAAGTGAAATAAGCCAGACACAAAAAAGACAAATATTGTATGATTCCACTCATATGAGGTACCTAGAATAGTCAAATTCATAGAGACAAAAAGTAGAATGGTGGTGGCCAGGAGCTGGGGGGAAGGGAGAATGGGGAGTTGTTGTTTAATGAGTATAGAGTTTCACTTTTGCAAGATGAAAAAGTTCTGGAGATTGGTTGCACAATGATGTGAATATACTTAACACTACTGAACATTACCCCTAAAGTGGTTAAGATGACAAGGTTTATGTTATGTGTACCTTACCACAATTTAAAAATTCCTTTAATGTTCTTAATCAATTTCTCCACCAAGTGAGTCATGTTGCCGATTGCAGAATTTAGTCCAAAGGCTGCCTGATTCAAGCAGGATGTTAAGCCTACTGAACCAAACCTGTGGTTTCATTAAGAAAGCTGATTTTGAACTGCCCCTTTGGCAACTCTTGCATATTATATTTTGAGCCCTTCTTTCAGGGCCTTCACCACATCTTTCCCAGGCTTAATATTTGAGAAGTGAAGACAGAAACAGTAAGATGAAGATGAAAGATCACCGTCTCCAAAAATTGGCTCTGTTTCCACTTGCTATATAATTTGGGCCTCTGTTTTTGAGAAGGCGAGAACCATGTCTATGGCTTCCCACACACTGTATCAACCAGCTAGCTTTGTGGAAGGAAAAGAACTGGTGATATTGATGAACTATCAGACTTTCAGCATCCATAACAAAAATACGAACAGATACTTAATGAAAGCAGCCATGGTGGCCAGTTGAAGGCTGATATTCTGACAATGGAAGAAAAGAAAGAACAATGAAGAGATGGAAGACAGAATGGTCCTGAAGAAAGCAGGGGAAGCAAGTGAGGTGGAGGTTAGGGGTGATGAGGCATGGAGAGACCCACACAGAGAGACAAAGTCTCTCCCACACTGCCTCCCACTCAGTTCCCTCCAGACACAGTGCATGTGGTATGCATGTGCATGCACATGTGCATGCAAACACACACACACACACACACACACACACACACACCATTCCATGTTCTTGGAGAGTGAGGGGAATGAGAAATGAGGATGTGCTCAAATCCAGCTGTCCCTCTATCTCAACGGTTCCGGAGGCCTCAGAGGGGAATAGCTTACTAAGAAATCCTGCCACTAACCTCTCTTCCATGTCACAGTGAATTAGAGACCATTAGGGAAACATCCCACATTCCCACTCATGCCTGTGCCTAAACTTTTATCTGCATCCACTCCAACAATTCCATCCTCCCCTCCATTACAATGACAGCAGAGTCTCTTCTCTCTTCTCTAATCGCTTCGACCCACACTCTGGACCGCACCCCTTCTGCATTCTGAAAGAACCCTGTTTCATCCATCATTCCCTCTTTCCCCTATATCTTCAGCCACTCCCCTCCCCTTAACATGTGCATGCACTCTGAGGTCACCCATTCTTTACTTTTAAAAAACTCAAAATGCAATACACGCACACACACACACACAGAAAAAGAGAGAGAGAGAAAGAGAGAGAGGAATATTATTCAGCCATAAAAAAAAAAGAAAATTCTGAAGAAGGAGGAAGAGGAGAAGGAGGAGGAGAAAATCCTGTCATTTGCTACAACATGGATGAATCCTGAGGGCATCATGCTAAGTTAAATAAGTCAGAGAAAGACAAATGCTGTAGGATCTCACATACATGTGGAATTAAAAAAAAAAACTGAACTCACAGAAATAGAGAAAAGGTTGGTGTTTGCCACGGGCTAGGCGTAGAGGTAGGGGAAATGGGTAAAAGAATTCAAAAAGGCACAAACTTCCAGTTATAAGATAAATAAGTTCTTGGGAGATAATGTACAGTATGGTGACTATGGTTAACAATACTATATTATATTTTTGAAAGTTGCTAAGAGACTAGATCCTAAAAGTTCCCTTCACAAGAAAAAAAATGCAAGGTGATAGATGTTAAACCTATTGCAGTAATCATTTGCTATACGAATGTATATCAAATCATATGGCACATTTAAACTAATCTGAGGAGGGGCGCCTGGGTGGCTCAGTCGTTAAGCGTCTGCCTTCGGCTCAGGTCATGATCCCAGGGTCCTGGGATCGAGTCTCGCATTGGGCTCCCTGCTCGGCGGGAAGCCTGCTTCTCCCTCTCCCACTCCCCCTGCATGTGTTCTGCTCTCGCTGTCTCTCTCTCTGTCAAATAAATAAATAAAATCTTTAAAAATAAATAAATAAATAAAAATAAACTAATCTGAGGTTATGTGTCAATTATATCACAATAAAACTGGAAGAAAAAAAAAAAAAAACTCCTAGACCCTATGTCCCCTTTTAAGCCTTGTCACTTCACAGCCAGGATTCTTAAGATTTCAGTCCACATTTGTCTTCATTTCCTTATCTCTTCAGCCAACTGAACTGTCACTGCAGCTGATCTCACAACCAACAGTCCTCCTGTCACCCCATATGAGAGACATTTGAAATTATCGTATTATGGGAGTGCTCGGTAGCACCAGACTCTCTTGGCCAGACCAACCTCCTCAAAACATCATCCTCCTTCACCTTCCTGGACACTGTTCTCTCCCTGTTTTCCTTGGTCCTCAGCGATTGTCAGCTCCTCTCCCTGGGGGCCCACATCACCTCTCCATCTCTGGTCCCAGAATGTAGCACAACACTAATATAGGGTAAGCCTCTGGAAATACTTATTGATAGACTGGTTCAAATAATGCAGTGGTTCTCAACCCTGGCTCCTCCTTAAATTTATCAGGAACTTTTACAGAAGTATCAATACCCCAACTCATCGTATTTCTGATTTAATTGGTCTTGAATGAGGCCCAGTTAACGGTATTTTCTAAAAGCCTCTCAGGTGCTCACCACCAACCTTGTCACCCCAAGCTGGGTCTTTAAGGACAGGAAATCTGCAAAATGCATAGCTATCATTTTGGAACTTAACCCTTTAGTTAGAGTTTAAGTGGAGCTTTAAAAATCTGAGAGAGCAAATTTTAAGGGTTCTTGTTAAAAGTTTACATTGAATGTTGCTTACAGTCGGCTCATCCATTGTCTTGCAATCCTAGATTTCTCTTACCCTTGCTCAGCCAGGAGCCCAAGAAACAAACAAAGTCACACATTTTGTCACATGAATAAGTGGCCTGACAGTTGCAAACACAGGTGTTTCTTCCTCTCCCTTCTGAGTCTGCCAGGATTCTTGGGAGTGCCTTTGCCCCACCTCTCCCCCAGTTTCCAAGTACCAACAGGCCCAAGCCCTTCCAGAAGCTTTGGCCTTCCTCTCTCTTCTGCCTTGCGGGTGCAGAGTCTGTTGTGTGCCTGGCTCCCTCGAGAAATTCTGCCTGTTACTCTTTACCAGGGACGCATCTCTCAGGAGGTTGGCGTGACCAGAGAGGCATATTCACACAGAGGCAGTTTTATTTGTTTCGTGTGTTTAATTATATGACTGTCGTTGTGGTTTCTGGGGGTTTAGGGTGAAGAGGTGGGGAAGGAGTTGGTCAAAAGAGGTCTAGAAGTGTAGAAACAAAACAACCATAAAAAGCTGTGAGACCCAACCACACTGAGAAACAATTCCATCCACCTGGCCCACCTTTTCCTCCCATATTTTGCTACAGACATCCACCCACCCACTTCCTTATTTTAGACAGGGAGAAAGAGAGGTCACAAAGAGAGGTAATGATTCAAAACTGCATCTTAAATTGTGACCACTCTGATATTTTAAGATAGTTTGGACAGTCATCTTAAGAGCAAGGGGATTAAGTCCTAAAGGTCTGAAAAGTGACTATAGAAGATTCTGGGAATGTCATGTTGCCAGGATATTCAGGAGGTCCGGATATTGCCCCTCCACCAGATCCTTCTTAGCAAAGCTACAACGTCTCACCAGGGGGGAAAAAAAAAATTACTCCAAAGTTCAACTCATGGAAGCTCAATCTGTATTGCAAAACTCAAGGGAGGGTTGTATATGGGGCTCTGTAACAGGAATGGCTTAAGAACCCAGAACTGATGCTATTGTTGGTAAAGATCAGAATCTACAGAGCTTACATTTTGGAAAAATGGGCTAAAGGGAAGGGAAAGGAGGACAGGGAGGGGGGCAGAACACTATTTGCAAAGGGCAGTGAACTGAACCAAGGAGAGCGATTATTGCCAAACAAATGGCACTGGTCCTAGCATTCACCAGAGGCAAGGGTTGCTGCGCTTGTGATTATAGCCTAGTTAGTTCCCCTTCTGTCCTATGAGAAAAGGGTAAAAGTTGTTCCGTGTAGGAAAATGGAACTATGAGTAGTGGGTAACCATTATGGGAAGCATGGCTCAGTTCTGTCAGAAGAGTTGCCTGAGAAAGCAATGAGAGCCCGCACCCCGCGTACTCACAGACCAGGTAACTGCTGCTCGGAGTCCTAGGGTAGGATCAAGCGAGAGCCACGGAGACTTTAAGAAGCCCTTTGGACCAGAGAGTCAGTGGCAACAGCAACATAGATTAATTGTTTTTCTACCTCCAGTGACCAATAAAGCTACAACATCTAAATCTTACTTCATTCTAATTTAACCTTTTAAAATAAAATAAATTTTAAAAATAAAATAAATAAGTTCATTGGCAAATTTTGAGGCTCTATTAAGTACTCAGCACAGTGATAGGTTTTCTGAAGGACAAAATTTATTATGGGGAGAACTACATTAGAGAGAAAACTAAAGAATGGAGTCATCTAAATAGGAAAAAATAGAAAAATCAGGAAATTCCAGAACCCCCTGGAAATCTTCCTTTCTCCCTAATAACGACCATGAAGCCTCCTTCTTTGTGAAGAACCAGATTGCCCCAACACTGTGTGGGTACTCCCTGGCTTGACTCATTTTCACCTAAGGGTAGGGAGGGCAAAATTAGAGTGAAGTGTTTGTTGGGGTTCAGCCAAACTTTTAAATGTACCCTACTCACACTTGGTTCAGTATGGGGTGTGGGTTTTATAGCTGGCTGCCTCTCCTTGGTGATTAATGGAGCTCCACTAAAACCTCCAGCTTTCAACGCCTCCTCCCATCTGGGATAAGAACCAACGATTCTCAGGCTAGAGCTGAGAGACTGGTATGAAGAAAGCTCAGATGTAGTAAAAGATGACAGGGTAATGAAGACCTGACATCTTGCTAACCGTGGAATCCCTGAGCTGTTTTCCTGGACCCAGAGAGCGGTATAATGCAAACACCCTTACCAGATTCCATTTGTGTTTGCAGGGCAAACAGGAAATTCAAACCTTACCCTTCCTAGGCTTGCGGTGGACAACAACCCACCTTCAGGTCCTTCTAAATTACAACCTGCTCCTGGTTCTTCCCTAACTGACTTATTTCTGGGGGTCCCTCTCTCCTACATGCCAGCTCCTTTGAACAGAATTCAAGACCCTCCAAGATCCAGCCTCTTTCTCCTATCTCATTTCCCACCATTCCAGGTCTCAAACTCTTGCAAGTCAGGCCACACAAAGTTCTGCTTTATATCTCTGCCTTTTGTTTGTATCTTTCTCTCTTGACCATCTGATGAACCAGTACTATCCAAAGGTGTAGTCAATCCTGGGGTTTTCCTAAGTTAGAGCAAGGAGGGGCCAATTTTCCTGGAGCAATATGTGCATGCAGCCAAGAGGAAATGGCAGGTTCTTGCTTATGATGTTGCCATATGCAAGCAACTCACCCAGGCTCCTCCAGACCTCACTTTTTGTGGGAAATTAGCAAAGCAACACCTATTCTGAAGCCATGGTGGTTGGTCCTCTTTGGCCTAGAAGAAAGATTAGGGAGGAAGACGTCAGGCAGTGCTTTTCCTGAATGCCCCTGAGGAGGAGAGTGAAGGCTGCCCTCTGGGGAGAAAAGGCACACTCTCTACTGAAGACAGTTGCCAAGCATAGGGCATGGATCTGTGAAAGTCCTGCACTAATATCACCCCCTTCCTCTAGGGCTTTCTCTCCACTCCTCTCCATCTCACTGCCACCAGGTCCACCAAGTTTAGTGCTTCATGGTGGTGTCTGATGGTCACTGGGCCTGGATTGAAGATCTAACAGAAAATAATCAAGTTAGTTTGAATTTTCATTCCTTTAAGTATTTCTATTAAAGTCACATACTTTTTCTTGATTCATTGGAGAAAATATATATCTTTATCTGGCAGATATTGCTGATACATTTTCTTTTAGGTAATATGTAAGCTATTTTATATTAGGGATCCCATCACCAGCTATTTGATAATCCCTCATCTTTGTCAAATGCATCATATTTTATTCTAGAACAGATATTATTACACTGGATTTCTGTATCAGTCCCCACTGCTCCAGACCTTTCTAAATTACAACCCAATCCTGTTACCTCTGTGATTTAATTATTTTGGTGGTTCTCTTTCAATCACACAAAGTCCAGGCTCCTTTGCATAGTACACAGGGCTCTCCAAAATCTGCCCTTTGCTTCTCTCTTGTTTCTTACCCTCCAGATTTCAAACTGTTGCAGTTGACTGAAGATATAATACTTTCTTATATATTGATACCTTTACATATTTTTCCCTCTCTGGAATGCCCTCTTGATCTTTGTCTACTTGGTGACACCTTTGTCCTTTGAGAACCAGGGCTAGTGTCTTCTGTTCCATGGAACTGTCCCCGACCACCCAACTGCAGAATTGATTACTCTCTCCTCTGAGTCATCACTTAACCCTGAATTTATTTCTACAATAGCACTTGTCACACTGATTTGCAATAACTTCATTAGGTCATTGGCTCCTCTAGTAAACTGTGAATGCCACAGGAACAAGATATTCATCATATTAATTTTTATATGCTCATTGCTTGCACAACTTCATTGTTGTTGATCTGTAAGTTATTTTTAAATAAGTGCATACAAACCAATTGCAGAGGGTCAGTAAGAAGAAAGAAGAATATAGGTCTGTTATTATAATTCCCATTTAACAGGAGAAGAAACTGGACTAGATGCTAGTCCTACAAAACAGAAGGCACTTAAACAAAAAGCTTAGAATCTAATGCTATAGGACAAAACAGAAGGCAACACAATACTAGGGAAACTCAGATTAATTTCCATTTGGGAAGATATGGAACCTGTCATTCTATAGATCCTTAAAGTGAGTAAGAAGTAAGCAGGAATGATGACGGCCATATAAAAATGTTTCTGAAATGAAGGACTAATAAGTAGAAATCAATGAGAGTAAGGAGACAATTCTCCTTCATAAGGAACAACATAGGCAAAGGCACAGAGCTGGTGAGCATTGAGGGAAGGTCATGTAGTTCACATGACCACAGTTAATGGCAGGGTCATGGGAAATAAGTCTGTAAGGTTAGGTTGAGTTCAATCAGGCAGATCCTTGACATTTTGACTCTGCAAAAGGGAGGCTTTGAGATCAGAAAAACCATTTTCTTCATAAAACCTCTTTATAAAAAAAGATTAGAACAACCAGAAACTGGAACTCCTCAGGCAGGATTGCTCCTATTCTCAGCTCAAGTTTTACAACAATCTGTGTTGCTCGGTGTGGTCATCTCCTTCACCCGGCTTCAAATGACTTTCGGCTCTTTCCAAAATCAACTCCATTCTAAGGAGCAAAACTTAACACCTTAAAGGTATTTAAAAAAACAAAAGGCTCCAAAATAGTGAAATCTCAAAAGCTGAAAAATGGCAATAATGTAGAAAAAATGCTTTCATTTTGAAGGAGATGGACTGCATTTGGATATACAAGAAAAGTCATACTACTTTAGAGTCAATAATGGGTACGTATAAAGCATGTGCAAATCTGTGTGGGAAGGTATACATAGGTCAGAGATATGAACACAAAGAGTAGAAAAATAATCCATTGAGTGCCAGAGTTTTCCTATCTCTCCATTGGCATCCATAGCCTCTTACTCTTCAGATAAAAGGGTCTGCTATTCAGTCACCAACCCAAACCAGAATAATGATTTCACTTGCAGAATAATCATGAAGCACCACAGGGCTTGCCTTTTCCTTTACTACCTCCCTAGGCCAATTCTATTAATCTAAAAAATGAATTTCAGTTGTAACGAATACTCTGGGGAAGAAGTAAACAATTTTCTAAAGTACCATATTTTTTATTATTATTATTATTATTATTATTCATATATGGGCTTCTCCTGTGACAAAAAAAGAAAAATATTTACTACCTTTCAAGAATGGTGTGAAGTTTAAATAATTTATGTGACTAAAGCTACAGCTCCGTAAGGGTCAACCCATGTTCAGTGTTCTTTCTTTAGAAAATGAAATCAGCTGCAGAAAACTACAGCTCATACTTCAAATAGCACTTTATTACATGAAATCTGTCTCACAACCACAACAGGGAACTAGCAGAATAGTCTTTGTTTTTTCAACAATTTCATTCCACTGGTTGCTTAGCAAGGTTTTAGAATAGCCTTCAGGGAATCTCACTGGCAAGACCATAGATTCATGTGGATCATAGACTCATAATTATTCAAATCATGTTTTGTTTTAGTAACTCAAATGTTCTCTTTTTTGTATTAAATAATGTATTTCCTTCTCCTTTTTTTGATAGTCAGCAGTTTCTGAAGTTTCTTACCAAGACGATTTCCCTTTTCTGACCATCCTAACATAGACATATATAGAACAATTCAGGAGTCTCCATAAAAGGACTGTCCTAATTAAAACAATGCCTAGAACCAGGACTTCTAAAATGCAAATTACGGGACTCACCGGTCAATAAAAGATTTTTCTCTGCGAAGAAGATGATGTTGTATAATAGTTAAAGCAGAGGATTAATAAAAGAGAAGATGGACCATGTCATGACTGACCCTATTTGCTTTGCCACCTCTCCCTACCTCAATTTCTTCATTATTGGAATTGAGGTAACCTATCACACGGGGTTGTTAGGAGGAGTAAAACATGCCATGCCTTGGAAATCAGTTTGTAAAATAAAAGGGTTTATGTAAATGTCATTGTTAGAGCGATAGTGAGAAGTTACCCATTCCGGATCCCCTTCCAATAAAGCGTATGTACGCAGGGTGAGAGGTTGGGGGGTTGGAGTGGGTAAGGGAGGCACTGGCCACGTTGTGGAAAACATTGGGGCAGAAGCCAAAAGGTGAAAGAGTCTAGATGAATGCTCAGGAGACGATAATAAACTCCCACAGAGCGGTGTGAAAGAAACCAAGCAAGTAAGACAAACATACTAAAACTTAATTTGCAGAAAACATGAACATTTGTGTCTGCATGTTTTAAAGTACCTTACCCTTTAGACAGTGTTTGCCAGGGACGCAAGCATTGTCATTGGAACTCAGCCTTCTTAGGACAAGTCAAATAAGGTATTTGCCCACACATGCTTTTGCCAACGTACAGACAGGCAGGAATCTGTCTATGAAGAGAAATGCCTCGGGTTGTTTGCTTTTGACTGGCTCAACTTTACCTACTCCTCCAAATTAGATTTGTTTTTCTTCTCGGTGTCACCTGTTAAATCTACCCTCGTGTCTGTCCTACTCTGGGAGAGTGCAATCAGTCATGGAGAGCAATTGTAATGCCCTTCTAAAAATGTTATCCACCCAAGTAAAAGTATGTAATTTATTGGGTCTATTGAATACTAGATGCTTTCCATATGTATTATTCAATCCATGCAAGTTATGGGTGATAACATTTTACCGGGGAGAACACAAAGGCTTGGCAGATTGAATGGCTCCAGGTCAAACAACCAGAACACTCTCGCTATACTGTGAATGGCTCCAGTGAATGCTGGTTAACAGACAAGAGAAACTGGGAGACTATATTCTCCCCAAGTGATTCCTTAGCCAAAAACTTTGAGTAAAACTTTCCAGGCTTGGATATAGCAGGTATTGGGGTACTGTCCTCCTAGAGAGACAAGGGGCAGGTCAGAGGTCCTCCCCTGTCCCATCTACATTTGAAGGTCAGTGACATATCAGGGAAAAGTAGCTCTGGATTATCCTGGTCTAGCAATCTAAAACCGGATAAGCCCTTGAAAGAGAGGATGAACATGATTTCCACGGGGTTGGACCCAGTACCTCTAAGGTTCCTTCCTTCTTGTAGTCCATAAATCCCTGATTGTTAGCACACTGTCCCAATTTTCCCAACCTAAAGGTAATTATGCCTCATTATTCAAAAATGTTGCAATTTCTACTAATTCCCTCAGCCCCAGAAATGATACAAAATTGCTAGTCCGTTTCAGGAACTCTTCTCTTCAAAAACAAGCCCCAGCAATCCCCCATCCCTGCAACAAGCAACACTCGTTTTCTAAAATGCCACAGGGCTGGGATGTGCTGCCCTCACCCTGGAAGCTCCCGAGATCAAAACAGTGCCTGGGCAACCGTTGCTTTAAAGGTCTCTCTGGAAATGTCATGCTTCTCAGCCGTATTTCCCAAGTTATTAGTCAATGAAACTTCAGTGAGGGGCGCCTGGGTGGCTCAGGCGTTAAGCGTCTGCCTTCGGCTCAGGTCATGGTCCCAGGGTCCTGGGATCGAGCCCCGCATCGGGCTCCCTGCTCCGCGGGGAGTCTGCTTCTCCCTCTCCCACTCCCCCTGCTTGTGTTCCTGCTCTCGCTGTGTCTCTCTCTGTCAAATAAATAAATAAAATCTTTAAAAAAAAAAAAATGAAACTTCAGTGAATATCCTCAGCTACCACCACTTCTCCACCCCTCCACTAGACATCCCTAATTGCAGAGTTCATACAGCAGAAAGACGCTACAGACATGGAGACCAAGCCTACCATTTGGAGACCTGAACCAAACCTGGAGAAACAAACCAACCTCCGGGAATTCAACTCATAGCAGAAAGCAGGTTAAGAGACAGCACTCCATGTATCTGTCCACCTCTTTAGGCAGTTGTGCATCTTTTACCTCTGCTCTGCCCCCGCCCCATTTGTACAACCATGGATCAAACACGTCCAAACTTTAGGTTGGCGCTACCCTTATAACCAAGATGTAAGTCATAGCAGGAGGGTGCAATGATACAAGCTCAGTTTTCTCCCTGTTGCATCCGTGGTGCTCCACAAACTCAGTTCAGTGGAATTTTCATCCCAGCAGAATTTAATAGTATGTTTTCCAGCCCACTCCTTATGCTTTTCCTCAGCCTGACTCCTTGGGTGCCACCTATGCTTTCTGTTCAGGGGTGTTTTCCACAAGATCAAATGGACATCCAGACTTCAAAAACAGATGAGGTTTGTGACAGATGGTCCCAGTTTTTTGAACTTGTTTTTATGGAGGTGCTTTGGTCTGTCAACAAACTCAGAATGCCAAGGACTCCTTCCAGAATGATCCCATTGTCCTGTTCTGCTCCAACAATCCAAGAAAAGAGAGTTTTCCTTCTTTAAATATCAGAATCACACAGAGAGATGGTTAAAAATACACCTTCCTGGGGCACCTGGGGGGCTCAGTCGGTTAAGCAGCTGCCTTCGGCTCAGGTCATGATCCCAGAGTCCCGGGATAGAGCCCCGTGTTGGGTTCCCTGCTCAGCAGGGTGTCTGCTTCTCTCTCTGCCCCTCACCCCTCTCTCATGCTCTTTCTCACCCTCTCTCTCTCTCAAATAAATAAATAAAATCTTTTTTAAAAAAAAATACACCTTCCCAGGGTCCATCCCAAGCCTACTGAACTAGAATATCCAGGAGTAGAAACCAGGGATATCTGTTTTAACAAGCTGCCGTATTGATCTTAGTGAAAATGCAAATTTGAGAGAAATATCACTGCAGCCTAAATTAGTAATATGAAAATTTGAAATCAGGGTGCTAAACACTTTCTTTTTAGCTTAGATCCTTCCTAGAATATATAAGTGTCCTAAGAGATAACAGTGTCCTTTCCAGAGAGCTCAAGATTATACTTGCAGGCATTCAACTGGGAGAAGGCAGATTCCCACCTGGATCCTAATCCTGGTCATAAGGAGATGAAGATATAAACTATTTCCTCCTTCTCCCACCTTTCCTCTGTCCTGACCAAGAGATGACTGATCACAAATATGATTGCTTTATTAATAAAAAAATCCCATCCTACATTAATGTTCGCTTTCTTACGAAGAAATGATGTGACGAGTTGGACAGAATATTTTTAGATGATTTAATGTCTTCATTTTCACAAAGAAGGACTATATCTTTACTTTAATGTATGTTGGACCCAAACACCTTAGGACTAAGATCCCTGGGGTGAAAGTCCATAAAGTTAATAGGACACCAAACACAACTGATAAATAGCTAACAGTGTGAACACTGAGCACATAATGATAACTTTGACTTTACTCTGAGCCTCAAGAGAGAGGAAGTTCAAAGCAAGTTAGCCACTAATGGGAAATTCATGTTCACTTTCGACATCCCCTGTTTTTCCCTTTTTTACTTCCACAGTTGCAAGTCGAGTTTCTATACGCAAGCAGGCAACCCTGGGTAAGCCCAGTTGCAATAATGCCAACTAACCAGGTCACATAGATATAGATGAATAGTGACTGACAAAAAGAGAGAACTTCAAGTGACCACACAAAATAGGATCATCAGCTTCTCATGAAAATGGGAGAGCAGTTGATAAAATTTTCCAAAACATCAAAAATATATATATA
Source organism: Mirounga angustirostris (assembly GCF_029215605.1). NCBI lineage: Eukaryota > Metazoa > Chordata > Mammalia > Carnivora > Phocidae > Mirounga > Mirounga angustirostris. The sequence continues at coordinate 48,480,814 of NW_026991709.1, read as the reverse complement.
TAAAACAGGTTTGTATACATTATTAAAGTGCTCAGGTAATAATATAGTAAAAACCTTTTTCACTGATGCATTCAGCAAATGTTTATTGAGCACCTACTATATGGCAGGCACTGTCCTAGCACGAAGGATTCAAAGATGAATAAGAAACAGGCTTGGCCTCAAAGAGCTGTGTTTCTAGTAAGTGGAGACAAATATGTGAACATAGGTGTGCAATTAGGAACTATGGGTGTTAGGCAGAGGGTGGACAGGTAACAATGGGGACAAAAGAGGGAATAGTTGAAGGGTCTTTGGAAAGGCAAGAGATAGCCTGTAGAGTCTTCAATAGTTAGCAGGTGTTCACCAAACAGATAAGGTAAAGAAAGGCTCTCAGGGCAGCTTGAACAAAAGCTTTTATAAAGATAAAATATATGGCATATTTATAAAATGTCAGATAATTTGGTACATTTGGAATATCACAGAGTGCAATGAACAGGACCAATGATGACCCTGAAGAAATAAGAGGGGCCTCGTGAAGAGCTCTGAATAGCATGTCAGGGTCCCGAGGCTCCAGAGGGTGCCACCAAAGAGCTTGAAGTCTTAGAGTCTTAGTAAGTTCACCCTGGGTGAAGTGTGGAGATGAACTATAAGCAAAGAAATATCAGAGGCATGCAATCAGTGAGGAGGCCATTGCAATGATCTAGACAAGATCATGAAGGCTGGATTAAACCAGGGGTAGTAAAACAGGTGTGTACAGATGTTAAGAGCTGCAAACAGAGTAAAAATGATAGGCCATGGACAAAAACCCAGTTGACCTAGTATCTCTCTTTCTATTCTTACAAGTAGTCAAGTTATTTACTTAAATGATTCCATGTGAGCATCAATTCCATGTGAGACAATGGTCTAAATTAATTTCATTTCTCTGATAAAATACATAGGAGTGCTACTGAGTGGTAAGACAGCTGAAATACACACAAGGCAGGATGGAAAAGAAAAGAAGAGCCCAGGATTATGTAAAATAAGCAATTCTCAGTAGTTGCCAGAGGTCGAAGGATGAGGGTAGAATTTGATTATGGCAGGTTATCAAAAGGGAATTTGGGGGGAGGGGGAGGGCACAGGGAACATACAAAAGTGTTCTATATCTTCACTATTGTGGTAGTAACATGACTTTTTGCTTTTGTAAAAACTCATAAACCTATACACCAAGAAGAATGAATTTCTCAGAATAGCAATCTGAGAAAGGAAACCTACTTACTCTTGGATATTTATTCATTCACTCATTCATTCACTCAGAATACACATACTCAACAAATAGCACATACTCCATGCCAGAAACTGTTATGTGTTAGATACATGGTGGGAAATGGGCCCCATGGAGCCTGCAGTACAGTGGAAAAGATATCCATTAAGTAAATATTTCTGTAAATTCAATTACAATTGTGATAGGAAAAAAAGAGCAACATAATATGAAAGCATGGAACAAGCTTCCCTCAAGTGGTGATATTAAAGCTAAACCCCGGGGCACCTGGGTGGCTCAGTCGGTTGAGCGCCCACTCGATTTCAGCTCAAGGTCATGAGCTGTGTTGGGCTCCACCCTCAGCGTGAAGTCTGCTTCAGATTTTCTCTCTCCCTCTGTCTCTGCCCCTCCCCCTGTGCCCTCTCTCTCTCTCTCTCAAAATAAATAAATAAAATCTTTTTTAAAAAAGACCCTATTGAAAAAAAAAAAAAAGATTCTCTCTCTCCCTCTGCCCCTTACCCCCCACAAAAAAGCTAAACCCTAAGGATAAGTTAAGTTGACTAAAAGTGAAGAGGAGTGGTCAAGGGAAAACAACACATTTGGGAAGACTCTGAGGTATGAGCTTTCACATACCATGCACACTCTTGTATACTCACACATGCTCACAAATACCCTCACAAACTTACCTCCTCATGTACACATTACTAAATTTTGTGTTTCTCTCTAAGACCCTTTATGCTATGTATATTTCTATAGTGGAAATTGGTAAGGACTTTCTATAGACTTCCTGTATCTACTCCTTAGCAGATAGGACACCCCAATAAAATTATTTAACCTATTTGTACCCCAATTTCGGGCCCCATGCTCAGCAGGGAGTCTGCTTGAGATTCTCTCCCTTTTCTTCTGTCCCTTCCCCCGCAAAATAAATAAATCTTTTTTTTTAAAGGCTAACTTTAATTTTATTTTATTATGTTATGTTAGTCAACATACATCATTAGTTTTTGATGTAGTGTTCCATGATTCATTGTTTGTGTATAACACCCAGTGCTCCATGCAGAATGTGCCCTCCTTAATACCCATCACCAGGCTAACCCACCCCCCAGCCCCCCTCCCCTCTAAAACCCTCAGTTTGTTCTCAGAGTCCATATTCTCTCATGGTTCATCTCCCCCTCCAATTTCCCCCCCTTCATTTTTCCCTTCCTACTATTTTCTTTTTTTTTTTTTAACATATATTATTTCAGAGGTACAGGTCTGTGATTCATTAGTCTTATATAATACCCAGTGCTCACCATAGCACATATCCTCCCCAGTGTCCATCACCCAGGCCCCCATCCCTCCCACCCTCCGCCACTCCAGCAACCCTCAGTTTGGTTCCTGAGATTAAGAGTCGCTTATGGTTTGTCTCCCTTTCTAGTTTCATGTTGTTTCATTTTTTCCTCCCTTCCCCTATGATCCTCTGTCTTGTTTCTCAAATTTAAAGACTAACTCTTAAAAAACACTGACAATACCAAGTATTGAGGAAGATGGACAATAGTTGGGTCTCCTGCACATTGCCAATGAAAGTGAAAAATGGTAACCACTTTGGAAAACAGTTTGACTGCTTCTTTTAAAGTTACATATGCACTTATCTGAACCAGCTACTCCATGCCTAGGCCTTTACCAAAATGAAACAAAACCATATGTCCACACAAAGACTGTTCATAATAGCCAAAAATTGGAACAACCCAAATGTCCACCAATAAGTGAATGGCTAACAAATTATGTTATTAACACAATTAATTACTATCCAGCAATAAAAATATAACTACTAGCAAATGCAACCATGCGGATGAATCTCATGGTTCTCGCACCATGCTGAGTGAAAGAAGCTAAACACAAAAGAGTACATTCTGTATGGTTCCATTTATATGATATGCTAGAGAGGCAAAATGAATCTATAGTGATAGAAATCAGATCAATGGTTGCCTAGAACAGTGAGTGGAGAGAGGGATTGACTGCAAAGGAGTGTGTACAAGGGAACTGTCTAGTTGATTAAAATGTGCTGTATCTTGACTATGGTGATGGTTATATGGGTGTATGCACTTAGTGAACTATACACTTAAAAAGTATACCTTTTATTGTATGTAAACTATACCTCACAAAGTCAATTTTTAAAAAGATGGTTGCCTAACTCTTTAAATTAGAAGCCTTATCTTCATCATCATCCTACAATGAGTCATTCAGCAGTAAATTTTATAAGGAACAAATTCTTTATGAATCATGCACAGGCACCCCAAACAAATGTCTAACCACTTGTTTGTGTTATATGTGCATGGCTGGAGAAATAGCTGCCCATTAACCTAGCCCTTGCCCATCCTCTCTGATTCTGAGCCGCAGAAGAAATGTAACTTCAGTTCTCATCTTCCTAAGTATCCTCATTAACGACTTGTTGACCAGTTCCTGAAGTGTCTGCGTTTATTTTTTTTAAGATTTCATTTATTTATTTGACAGAGAGAGAGCAAGAGAGCACAAGCAGGGAGAAGCAGGCTTCCATCTGAGCAGGGAGCCCGATGTGGGGCTCCATAACTAGGACCCTGGGATCATGACCTGAGCTGAAGGCAGACACTTAACCGACTGAGCCACCCAGTGACCCCTTACTTTTTTTTTTTTTTTAAAGATTTTATTTATTTATTTGAGAGAGAGAATGAGACAGAGAGCATGAGAGGGGGGAGGGTCAGAGAGAGAGGCAGACTCCCTGCCGAGCAGGGAGCCCGATGCGGGACTCGATCCCGGGACTCCAGGATCATGACCTGAGCCGAAGGCAGCCGCTTAACCAACTGAGCCACGCAGGCGCCCCAGTGACCCCTTACTTTTAAGCAAGTTCTACCATCTGAAATCTTGGCTGGCTGCAGGGCTTAAGGGTACATTCTCTTCAAAATCTGCCCCCATCTCATACCAGAGGTAATGGTTAGTCTGACTACATAATGAACCAGTGCTAATGATGGTCAGATAGGCTGCCCTAATTACCTTCCCCTGCTCAAGGACCCTCTTAAAGACTTTTTTGAAAACACAGGCAATAGGAAAGCTAGACCCTCCTCTCCTTGAAATTTTCCTGTCTGTAGTCAGAAACTGATGGACAAAAGCAAAGGATCATAAACTAAGGGCTCTGCTAGTCTGCACAATGATCATACATGCTAAGAGGAGTGCCTCCGTCTATTGGAAAACCTTCCTTCCTTCCTGATTTGGAGCCTTTAAAAAAAAAAAAAAGATTTTATGCATTTGAGAGAGAGAGTGAGTGAGTGAGAGAGAGAGCACAAGCCAGTGGGGAGAGACAGAGGGAGAGGGAGAAGCAGACTCCCCGCCCAGCAAGGAACCTGACACGGGGCTTGATCCCAGGACCCTGAGCCAAAAGCAGACGCTCAACCGACTGAGCCACCCAGGCACCCTGATTTGGAGCCTTGGTAAGGTAGCAGGATGCTCACTTCAGCAGCACCTCTACTAAAACTAGAATGATACAGAGAACATTAGCATGACCCCTGCCCAAGGATGACACACAACATCCTAAAAACAATTCATAGAAAAAGAGAACAGGCTTGTGGTTACCAGAGGAAGGGAGTGGGAGGTGGGGAAATTGGGTGAAGGTGGTCAAAAGGTACAAACTTGCACGTACAAGATAAGTAAGTCCTGGGAATGCATTGTACATGATGACTACAGTTAACATTGCTGTATGGTATATATGAAAGTTACTAAGAGAGCAGATCCTACGAGTTCTCATCACAAGGAAAATCACAAAATGTTTGTAACTATATGAGGTGACAGATGTTAACCAAACTTATTGTAGCAACCATTCACAATGCATATATGTCAAGTTATTATACAGTACACCTTAAACTTACATATAGTGCTGTATGTCAATTATATCTCAGTAAAACTGGGGGAAGAAGAATAGCAGAAAATGCATAAAACTTACTACAAGCCCAAATCCTGTGTTATCGATTGTATTCGTTTTCTATGGCTGCATAGCAAATTACCACAAACTTAGCAGTTGAAACACCATCATTTATTATCTCACGGTTTGGCAGGTCAGAAAGCTGAGTACTCTCTGCATGGAATGTCACAAGGCCAAACTCCAGGAGCCAGCTGGGAAGGGCTCTTATCTAAAGGTTCTGGACAAGAATCTACTTCCAAGCTTATTCAGCCTGTTGGCAGGATTCGGTTCCTTGGCATGTAGGACTGAGATCCCATTTTCTTTCTGGCTATCTGGAAACTACCTGCATTCCTCAGCTCACAGCCCCCCCTTCTTCATCTTCAAAGCCAATAATTGTAGGTGTAATCTTTCTCAGGATTCAAATCTCTCTAACTTCCTCTTCTGTGACCAGCCAGAGAAAACTCTTCTTTTAAAGGGCTCAGGTGATTAGATCAGGTGCACCTGGATAGTCTCCCTATCTTAAGGTCAACTCATTTGTAACCTTAATCACATCCAGAAAATTACTTTTGTCATGTAACATAATGTAATCGCAGGAATAACACCAGGGGCAGACACCATGAAGCCATCTTAGAATTCTGCCTACCATAGTGATGCTAGATTCTGTCCAGCACCACTGACCTGCTCTGTATCCCTAGAGTTATCATTCACCCAAACATTTTAAAGTCTTTAAAAACAAGTGCTGCTAGTCAGTGATTAGGAGCCTACTTCCCAGATTATAGTAATTAAGACTATTAAAAAATACCAGATTTAAAGTTAAAGGAACTATGTTTAAATCCCAAGTGCTCAGGGCAGAAAGAAGTTATTATGAGCTGGGAAAAGCTTCCTAGAAGTGGCACCCAAGCAGAGCTTTCTAGGATGCAGAGAATTTGGGTAGGAAAGAGCATGGCCAAAGATAGGAATGAATAAGGCCTCGGCAGAGTGGTGAGGAGACCCACCTTACAGCCTGTTTGGGAATAATGGACGATCAGACAGATGGGGGTAATGAAAAAGATGGCTTTATAAATCAGGACAAGAGTTTGCATTTGATTCAATAAGCAATACTGAGCCTTTGAAACCTTCTTAGGTTTCATAAAAGTATGCCGAATAGTTAGAAATTGTTGGATTGGTGAGAAAAATAAGATTAGAGAAAGAATAATTAGAAAGCAATGGGAGACACAGATTGCTTATCTATCAGAAATACATACTGATATTCCACGATGAGTGGGGTAGGCTTAAACATCTTCAAAAGAAAAATAAGGGGGAAGAAACAAAAATAATAAAGCGATTATAACTGATGAAGCTTCCTGAGAGGTACAAGGGGGTTCAATATAGTATTCTACCTACTTCTGCATGTTTGAATGTTTCCATAATAAAATGGGTTTTTTTAAGCCTATTGTGATAATCAAGGAATGAAGTCATAAAAACCTAGACATAGGTGGTAGCAGGGAAAATAGAAAGAAAAGATTAATTCCACAAATATTTTGACCTTGATAACAGATTTGATATAACAACTTCAGCTGAGGGAATAAATAAAACCGACTCATTTATATAGCCTTGGAAATAAAATGTCTTAAAAAGGAACCTATCAACCTGAACTTTCAATGAAGTTAGTTCTTCATTAGTCTGTATGATCAGAATGCATGGAGAAATTAATCATCTGTGTAAGTTAAATTTCTGCCCATAGATCTTTTTCTCTATCTACTGCACCACATGAGAAAACTGGACAGATTTTTGTTAAGTTTAGAAGGTCTATTTGGAAAAAGCTGCCTATTAAAATATGCTTTGATTGGTCTATACAAAAAATAACTTTGTAAGTCCCTAGATGTGTCTCATTTATTTATTTTTCTCTTAGACATGGCAATGTAGAATATTAAGTTTAAAGTTTTCCACAAGTTGAGTCCAGAATTTTATCTTTTTAAAAAATTATCCAGGAATCTTCTGGGCACAAGCACCCAAAAGATCCAAATGCTTTTTTTTCCCAAGTGATATATTTTTGTTTTCTACAAAATTGCTATCCTGAAGATAAACAGTTCTTATTTCCATATCTGCAAGAGCCTAAAAAGGAGAATTTTTTTGAAATTCTTAATGTAATTTTAGAAGGAATATGTCTTGGGGTAAAAAGGGAGAGAAAGGCTTTCAAAAGATGAATGAGAGTGGTATCATAAGTAAAAAACATTTGCAGCCATTTCAGAAAGACAGGCCCTCTTATGGGCAGGCTCTCACTGAGACAAATAAATGCTCAACAGCATTCGACACCTGAGGCTTCACGAGGGCGCCCACACTCTTCCACAAGCACTTGAGCTGAAGGCCTGCCCGAGGGACGTTTGGTTGCAAATACAGAGAAAAGGCCATAGCATTAAGACACTGTGAGTTGAGAAAATAAACAGTGATTTCAAACTTATTCTCCAAATCAATTAAGCTAAGAAATCTAGTATTATTTTTTTTTCTTTGAAGATTTTATTTATTTGACAGAGAGAGACACAGCGAGAGAGGGAACACAAGCAGGGGGAGCGGGAGAGGAAGAAGCAGGCTTCCCGCGGAGCAGGGAGCCTGATGCGGGGCTCCATCCCAAGAATCTGGGATCATGACCCGAGCCGAAGGCAGACGCTTAACAACTGAGCCACCCAGGCGCCCTGAAATCTAGTATTATTTTATAATCTTAAATTTGTCCCTATTATCAAACCCAAAGGTATTAAGCTGTTCCTACAGGAAACATGTGCTGGATTCAGGTACCAAGTTCCCAGAGCCATTGAAATCTCTATTTTCATATATAGCCAGAATCTTGTCACTCGAAAAAATAATATCTAGACCTAAAACACTAAATTTCAATGGATTTTGGCAAAGTGGTTCAGTATTTATTGTCTGAAACCATGGATTTCCTGGAGTTGATCTTTCACTTTCAAATGTCTGTGGTTTCCAGGAAGTGCTTACCCTGGTTTTATCATTACAAGGTCAGATGGTCAAAAATGAAGACATGTCATTTATGACCATTTTGCTTTTTAGGTGGTATGATCAAAGTGAAGAGCAGCAAGTTTGTTCACATGCATACCAGAGAACAGAACCAACGATAATCAATTATTGATTGTTGTAAGTTTCAATTAATTGAAGTTCTTTTAACCATTATAATAATTTTTAAATTATAGCCAATAATTACTTTATTGCTTCTACTAAAGTTTATCAATGTTAAATGAGTCTCCTGGTCATTGCCAGTTATTACATCTTAATAAATGAAATGGAGATGATATATCATGCATTAAACAAATTCTGTATTAAAAAAATGCTCATAGATTCTGAAGACAAGACTATAGGATTGCTCAAAAAGAAGTATTCATCCTAACCATTGTGTAAAAGGAATACTAGTAGAAGAAAAGATGATAAAGCCTCGTTCCCTGGTGTAGTGGTTTCAGTGGTGAACCCCAAGAAGACATGTCCATGTCCTCATGTCCTAATCCTCAGAACCTGTGAACCTTACCTCATTTGGGAAAAGGATCTTTGCACATGTAGTTAAGAATTTCGAGGTGAGGGCACCTGGGTGGCTCAGTCGTTAAGCGTCTGCCTTTGGCTCAGGTCATGATCCCAGGGTCCTGGGATCAAGTCCCACATCGGACTCCCTGCTCCGCGGGAAGCCTGCTTCTCCCTCTCCCACTCCCCCTGCTTGCATTCCCTCTCTCGCTGTGTCTCTCTCTGTCAAATAAATTAAAAAAAATAAAAAAATAAAATCTAAAAAAAAAAAAAAAAGAATCTCGAGGTGAGGTCGTCCTGGATGATCCAGTGGGCCCTCAATCCAATGACAAGTGACACGGAGTGGAGGAGAAAACCATGTAGATCAAGGCCAAGATTGGAGTGACACCGCCACCAGCCAAGGAACACTTGCCAGGAGTTGCCAGAAACTGAAACAGGCAAGGAAGGATTCCCCCCTAGAGCCTTTGGAGGAAGCATGGTCCTGCCAATACCTTCACTTCAGAATTCGGGCCTCCACGACTGTGAGAGAATAAATTTCTCTTGCTGTAAGTCACCAAGTTTGTGATAATTTACATAGTCCTAGGAAACTAATATACCTGAGGATTAAAATCCAAAATGACCTTTGAAAAGTGTTTTCTGAAAGCCAAAAAAAAAAAAAAAAAAAAAATTGGTGACTCCTGATCTCTCCTTCAAAGCTGGTTTCTATAACATGGGATCCAACGTACCTGGCACATAGCAAGCATTCATCAGTTTGCTCCCTTGGCCCCCTGGGAATTCCAGCAACTCATTCTGTTACCACCATATAGCCATGGTCCAGCCACAGATACTTTCCAAAGTCTGCATTTCCCCGATAATTTACATTAAAACTGCACTAAAATCATCTTCACAGATACCTGCCAGGACTCTGAAAACCCTGGAAATTCTGACTCAGGAAGTCTGAGGTGGGGCCAAGGCACTTGCACATTTAATGAGTTTCACAAAAATGCTGATGTCTCCCGAAGACCAAAACCTTGAAACTAGCACTTCAGCAGCTGGACTCGTTGTCCAACTCTGTCTCATTCCAAAACCCAGTTGGGCTGATAGGCCAAGGAACAGGGAGCATGGGACTGGAGGACAAAGAATACATCTAAGAAACCTGGACATGCTTTGAGAGCAAGCTCCAGTCATACTCCACCTGGAAATGCATCATCCATGCAGTGTTTCTGGGTCGACGCAGACTCCAGAGGGGACCAGAAAATAGACTAAAACCAGAGCTGGTGTAAAGTGATTAAAAAGAGAACTATAAAAGTAAACTCAATTTAAGAAGTATTTATTGGCGGGGTGCCTGAGTGGCTCAGTCGTTAAGCGTCTGCCTTCAGCTCAGGTCATGATCCCGGGGTCCTGGGATCGAGCCCCGCATCGGGCTCCCTGCTCGGCGGGAAGCCTGCTTCTCCCTCTCCCACTCCTCCTGCTTGTGTTCCCTCTCTCGCTGTGTCTCTCTCTGTCAAAAAATAAATAAAATCTTTAAAAAAAAAAAAAAAAGAAGTATTTATTGGCTACTATGCATCAGATACTGTGCTACTCTATCAGATCTGATGATAGGGTCCCTTCCCCTCCTCTCAAGAGCAAATCTAGGGCACTACCAGGAAAAACAAAAACCTAGCAGTCTGGTTATAACTAATCCGAAACCTCGTATCCAGACCTGATCTCAAAGGAACCATCAAGAACTTAGCCAGTAGCTGAAGCTCTGGCTTCTCCCTAAGGTTATATTCAGTTCAGAACAGATGTTATCAGGAAATGGATGTCAGGGGTACTGAGTTTAAGAAGTTGATATTTATTAAAGGTTAGAGGAGTTTGAGGAAATTCTCCTCTCCTGATTAAGTAAAAACACAGAAAGGATGTTACTGATTTGATTAACAAATAGAACTAGATTTGGTCTCTGACACTTGAGGGGATTCCTTAGTGAAATATCAAACTACAGTCCTAGAGTTAGTCTTCTGCAAAAGGAACCACCTGATTTTAAAAAGAGTACAACTAGCCACGTGGGTGGCTCAATGGGTTAAGCATCTAACTCTTGATTTCCGTTCAGGTTGTGATCTGGGGGTCGTGGGATCGAGCCCTTGCATCGGGCTCCCCACTCAGCGTGGAGTCTGCTTGAAATTCTCTCTCCCTCTCCCTCTGCCCCTTCCCTGCCACCCTCACTGCTCATTCTCTCTCTCTTTAAAAAAAAAATTAATAAATTTTTAAAAATAAATAAATAGGGGCACCTGGGTGGCTCAGTCAGTTGAGCAGCTGACACTTGGTTTTGGCTCAGGTCATGATCTCAGGGTCCCAAGGTCCAGCTCCACACTCAGTGGGGAGTTTGCTTCAGGAGCCTATCTCTTCCTCTGCCCCGCTCCCTGCTCGCTCACTCTCTCTCTCTCTCTAAAATAAATAAATTTTTAAAATCTTTTTAATAAATAAATAAAAATACATAATAACTATGCCCATTTTCATTACCCATTAGGTTATTAGATTATATGGTTGAGTCAAGTTCAGAACTATGACAGTTATGAGTTCATTATTGCTTACTAATATAACTCCGGCTCGAAACATTACTTCTGCCCAGAATCAGTGATCCCAGCCGGCATTGGCATATATTCGTTCACTCATTTAACCAATTATTTTATGAGCTTCTTCTCTGGGCCAGGCACTGTAGCAGGGACTGAGGTTGCACTAGTGAGCATGTAGTCTTGGTTGCTGTGGGGCTCAGTCTTTAAAACAATACCCTGTCAAGAGCCACCCTGCATACCTCTGCAGCAGATACTGCTCATCAATCACAGCACCCTTTCCTCCCAAGCCCATAGGCTGCTTGAGGATGTTTCTCGACCTGCCACTCATGAGAATGCTACCAGTTAAGGGTAGAACCTAAGATGAAACTAATTGGCCATCCAGATGTTAATGAAACTACACTGAATCACCGGTGGTTCCCCCAAAATACTATTGTCTTGGTTCACATCATTTTCTGTTTCTGTCCCTTTCACCAACCCCTCCTCCCCCTCTATGAATGTCCAAATCAACTCTTCTGAAGATACAGCTCAAATGCTGTACCTTGAAGTCTCCCTAGTTCTCTTTCACGTAAGATATTCTTCTTCTGAATCTCTATATTTCTTCCCCCTTTTTATGTTAACTAATAAAGTGCATGCCTTGTTTCCCACATATACATCTTAAGAAATATGCCTTTTGCCTTTATCCATTATACAGCTTTGCATACACATACACACGCAAATCATATGCTTGCTAAGCACTGGTTCAATTAATTATGACAGAAGTTGGGATTCAAGCTCACTTGAAAAAAGGTTCACTGTATACCTATATTTCACAGGGGTGTATCATTTCTACTGTTCTGGTTATCAGGTTGCATTGCAATGCAATGAAAGATACTGTACGCAGAATTTGCGTATATATGCATAGGTACATTTTTCCAGGGAAAGGAGTCCTAGCTTCTACCAGATTCTCAAAAGAAGTTATAAGAATAAAATGTATGTGCAGCAACTGACTGACGCTGACAGATGTTCACATGTTTGTTCTCACACATCAAAATGGCATGTTGGGAATGAGAAAGACCCTGTTTACTGCTCTTCCCAGGCCGACAGCTCTCAGGATGATCCTGGTAATCTCCAAACTGTTTTTCCTATGCTCACTGTTGCCACAAAATAAAGTATGAAAAATAAAGTCACAAACACAAAAGCTTTTGTGGCACATAAACTTCTAAATCATCAACAGCATCTATTAAGGCTTCATTATAGTCTCAGAACCTAATAAGCTTCTATGAATTTGGCAAAGAATTTTATTATGTTAAAACTTTATATACCTTTAGGAATCATGTTCTCAAAAAAAAAATCCAAATTAAAATATATTAACTAATTTAAAGGTATTAAGATTAGTAATGAATAGCACTTTTTCAACGTAGGGAAATATAAATAAGGGACAAGGAAAAGAAATGCACATCCTTAAAATGAAAAGTATTATTGAATTAATGTTTATTTAAAACCACGCATGAGTTTTTCCATGAGTTCACATCACAGCTGTATTTACAATACCAAATAACTATAACTAGCTTTTGTCCACAAGACATACTGGGGCAAAGAGTGTGATCAATCCAAAGGTCAAGTTATTTAAAAGGATTTAGCTACGAAGACGATTCATCACAGCCAGTTGCCTGTGGGACTTCTCATTTAAAAAAAAAAAAAAAGGTTTTTAATGAATCAAATCTGTTACAGTGAATTAGTGTGCAATCAAAGCCAACTACATTCCTTGGGGCATGCCAGAGATAAGCAAAATAATATTAATAGAATCAAAGTTACTAAAAAAAATAAGGCATTTTCTTCCTGAATGGTAATATGAAACATCATGGTGTGTTCTCATTCTTTGACAATAGAAAACCAGTAACACATGTTTCAGTATTGACTTTTTAATGTTCCTATAAAGGTAAAACAAAATTCCAACAAGTACATTATAAATTCTAGAAAGTGAGCCACAAAGAGGTGTTCTCTTTAAGAGCATGCAATTCCTTACAAATAGTGTGTCTCATCTCCATGCATGAGTAAAAGCATATTTACAATTCAAACAGAGCTCTGTCAGCTACTAAGGGAACGACTCTCAATCTGCTCCATCCACAGAGATGGTAGATGCGTGATTGATTACACAGCTCTTCTGAATGTGTATCATTTTCTTTTCTTTTTTTTTTTAATGTTTTATTTATTTATTCATGAGAGTCAGAGAGAGAGAGAGAGAGAGAGGCAGAGGCAGAGGGAGAAGCAGGCTCCCCGCCTAGCAGGGAGCCTGATTGCGGGGCTCGATCCCAGGACCCCGGGATCATGACCTGAGCCGAAGGCAGACGCTTAACCATCTGAGCCACCCAGGCGCCCCTGTATCATTTTCTTAAATAGTGACAATTCACTTGTTCTTTTCTATTTTATCAATTTACATTTCAAATGTGGCCACGTCAATGACCAAATATGTACAAATACTTTAAAAGACAAAACAACAACTATATACAATTTGCAAAAATCAAATTTTAACCCTGGTACATTTCATCTAGTCCAACACCTAGACACTTTCCAATACCAATAACAACGATCAGGTACTTCATTGGGCCACATGAAGCCTCAAGACTACATCCAGATTTATTTTTTCCTTTCATATGCTTTCATTTTCTTTAAAAAATGTTTATAGTTTACCTGCTTTTAAACTGACAATGGCTACCCGAGCAATGCCTTATGCCACAAATCAAAGCCTTGCCCTACCCAAAAGCTACTGTTAATTGAAGTCGATTTTACCATTCAAGATTAAATTCAGATGTGTTGATCCCAGATAACTGGGTATGAAATATTAAAATCTGCCAAGAGAAATTAGATATTTTTCTTCTTTTTCTTTAATATAACCCACTATATAATAGTGAACTAAATATGTTTGTTTCATAGAAACAACTTACATTTGCCAATACGGGGCAAATGGTCTATGTACAGATACATTAGGACTGCCTAACTGACAGTGAGTGTTGCCGACCAGGCTCCAAGTCAATGGAGCTAATATGGTGGAGCTCTCTGCTGAATGGACTTTCCCTTCAGGATACGTCGGATCTGGAAGAAAAATAAATAGGATTTGTGAGGTTTACTTTTTATGATCAAAGTACCATATTTCCTTTAGAGTTTCATTCCTTTTTTATATACTCTACACACTCCTGTTGACTTGTAAGTAAATATATGAAGGTATGCAACAATACATTTCCAGATTTTAAGGTAACTTAAAAAATACTACTATAACTCCTTTCAAGCTTATTACAGATCTCCTATAATGATTCTGGAGTGCAAGAAAGTAAAGCATCTCCATTAAAAATTATCTACAGTTGAAAATCTCCAGCTTAAATAAGACCTATACAATCCTTTCCTAATCTCTACTTTTGCTATTTGTGAGAACATTGAATGTAAGGCAGTTATTACGGTATATTACAGTACCTCACCTATTCTGAAGTCGGGTCCAACTAACAAGAACCGAGAGCCCACTTCATACACACACAAGTTAATCTTTAATACTCTTCAAGTAAGAACAGCTTTCAGGATGTCCAATTAAAGCATCTGCACACAGGGGCGCCTGGGAGGCTCAGTCGGGTGAGCATCCGACTTTTGATTTCAGCTCAGGTCATGATCTCAGGGTCGTGAGATCGAGCCCCACATCGGGCTTGGGATTCTCTCTCTCTCCCTCTCCTTCTGCCCCTCCCCCTGCTAACTCGTGTGCGTGCACTCACGCACTAAGTAAATAAATAAAATCTTTAAAAATAAATAAGTAAAGCATCTGTGCATAAATGTATGAGTCACAAAAGAGCTCCTCGGTTCACTCAGGATCTAGTGATTCATTTTATACTATTATCTTTCTCCTGGCCCACAGCAGATTAAAAGCAACAAATCAGAAGAAAGAAGATTAGGGCAGGGGACGCCACTGATAGCTGCTAGGAGGGGAGACACAATGACCAGAGTCTGACCACAGAAGCAAAGGAAAAAACCCTCCCCCCAACACACAGAACCACAAAAACACAAAAGCAGAGAGTAGTAACAAGAGAAGAGTGAAGAGTCAAGCAGCTCTCCATACTCCGTAATCCCTGAGAACACCGCTGTATGACTGCACACCACAAAGAGTGAAGGAGAAGCAAACACTGGGCTTGGGCCTCTGCCATTTACTATTCGATGATGATTCCTATCTGTGCAACCTCTCAGGCTCCATTTTCTCAGCTGAACCTTTACACTGCAAAGTTTTGTAACATGAGAACTCTTTACAAATTATCAAGAGATTCACCTTAAGTTACAAAGAGCTCTACGTATAGGGGTTCCTGTAACATTATGGTCCTACTAAGGGCTGTGAATCAAAGAAAAGGCTACATTGCATTTCGTATATTCTGTGATTATCAAAGTTTGCAATGACCTGCCATAGCCACAATCACCCTCATTTACGTCAGAGAAAGACTGCCATCAAAAAATATCTTATGTTCTGAAAAGATTCAATTCTTGTTATTAAGAAAAGTTGAGCCATGTGAAACTATTCAATCTCCAAAGGTAATATATAACCATCTGATGAGTGAAGCATAACTTTGTTTCAAGTCTTTCTGGGTTCTAAATTACATAACCAACCTTCCGTTTCCTATTTAGTAGCAGTTAGTAGATAGAAACAAGTGGAACAGGGAATGTTTACTGAGCACTCACTATGTCCCTGGGGCTATCCTGAACACTACAGAGACGGACTCAAATTATACCCACAATCTGAAGACCCATCACTTGTAAACCTAAGAGTCTCTTTCCTTGATGTCTGCAGGAACCTTGGTGCCTCCTCTTGCATCAGCTTTCAAACCTCAAACCATTCTGACTTTACTCTAAACCCAACTTTGTGTTATGGAAGAAAAGACTGTCGGATCTTCGACCATTCTGGGTCCATGGATAACCCTCAAATTTCTTACTCTTCCTTTAGAAACAAAGCAATTGCCTCCACGGTTGCTACACAGACGTTATGAGACCCAGACAGTGAGAGAGCCCACCTCAAGAGCGCCTGCTGGCCTCGGCCCCACACCGCCTCCTCTCCCTTCTGTAGCCCTCACCTGTTCTCCCACAGGGCCATCAGGAACCAAATGCACTGGCTGTTCATTCTCCAAGTTCCGAGTACTTGGGTCTGCTCCCTTCCTCATCAGTAGTCGAACTGCATCCAACTGTGTCACCCGATACTGAAGGCTGGCAGCAACATGGAGGGCAGTGTTTCCGTTGTAAGCCTACAGACAGAGAGAAAACGGCACCTCTGAGAAAGGGAGATTTTCATGAAAGCAGTTCAAAAGCCTGAAGAAGTGGTAATGAAGGTCATTCCGAGTCTAATGAGGCTGCGGACGCTTTCTAGAAGTACCTTTGCGTTCACAAAAGACAGGCAACTGGGCAACTCCAAAAAGAGGCGGATGAGCTCCAGATTTGCTTCTTCCGCTGCCAAATGCAAGGCTGTGCGACCACTTTTACGATCCTTAACAAAGGCAAGAGAGGAAGACAATGAACATCCAGACATGACGTTTGGATATGCTTTTCACCCCGGCTCACAAATGTCGGACTCACTCTTGGAGACTCACTGTGAAAGCGCGCATCTCCACAAAGTCTTCCTTCATCCCAGACTAAATGAACTGTCTTATTCCTCCAAAATCCCCCATCAATTTCCTATATACCTCCTATCACAGTCTGCTCTTATACACAGGGCGGCCACAAAATGTAGAGACATAAACAATACTATTTTGCCATATATTGTAATTCAAGACAATAAAACATGTACTATGTATTCGCCTGCGTTTCCAGACTTGGCGGCCACCCTGTAGACACAATTAGCTGCATCTCTCACCTCTTCTGCTTGCCAAGGTCTGGGAAGTAGCTTATGGTTTAAGCATTCTTCCCCCAGAGCTCCCAACTCAGTGCCTTGTACATAAGAGATACTCAGTAAATAAACCTCAAATTTAAAGGGAATAAAATATTTTCCAGTTTAAAAACAGCTTAAGTGCAGATGCCACAATGATGGAACAACCCTTACAAAAAAGCACTACTCTTATTATTAGTATATGAAAATAGAAGCCAAAATCACAATATCAATTTCAAGGATTTTCTCTTCCAAACAAAGATTAGTTTATTTCACAGCTCAATGATCTTTTGAATAACAATGCACAAATTAAAAGCAAATTAAGAAAGCTGATGATTTTAAAAGCTAAGCTTCTTAATTATCCATGCATTGCTACCTACTCCATTAATTTAAGAAGAGGAAAAAAAGTTTTCGTTTATACTTGGGAACGAGGTCTTTTGCTACGAACACTTTTCTTCCCTATCCCATCTCCAAACTCTTCTGAGAATTTACCTTGGCTTCCACTGCTGCTCCCATCTGAATCAGACATTTAATGGTGTCAACCAGACTCTTGTTCTTCAGTAGAAGCTCCTGAACTTCAGGTGAATGGGGCTGTTGATTTCTCTGAAGTTCATGCACCACAGCATTGTGGGCCACAACCGCACAGTGGAGGGGAGTCAGGCCTAAAAGAGTATAATGAAGCAGTGGTCAAGCTTCCATCAGGCATTTAGTTGCTCCACAAGGACAGACCTTGAGGACGGTCTCTAACACGACCTACAGACGGGCCCCACAAGAACCAGTAAGGCCATCTGAACATTCCCTCCATTGGTGCTAGTGCTTACTTTACCCATAGTGCTAACTTTATCTATAGACTATTTTAGCTTTAATTACCTCCCTTCCTTCTTGGTATAAAACTTAATACCCTTAGAACTGATGGGTCCCACTCTCGAAATGCTTTTTCATCCAATAAAATTTCTGTTGCTTACCGTCATAGTTAGTCGCCTCAAGATCCAAAAACTGATTGCTCTTCACTGCTCCCTTCTGAATTGCCTGCAAAATTTAAAAAGATACACTTTAGTGAAAGACAAGTTACACAAATACTTATTTACTAGTAGTCCCAAGAAACGAGTAAGTCAACTCAAGATAGATTATTGCAACAGGCAACCTGCATCTGACTTCTAATAGCCAAGCCCTATCTCTTTGGCCCTGTGATAGCAGAAGCCAGCTCACTGCCTCTTACCTGGAGCACCTGGGAGTGCCCTTTCTCAGCACAGACGTGCAGAGGGGTTCTTCCCCAGCAGTCGGTGGTGTTCACCTGGGCCCCAAGGTTCACCAGATCCTGCACAATGAGATGCTGATTGGCGGCCACTGCCACCTGAAAGGCGCTCTGTGGACATTCAGAGAGAAAAAGGATTTTGTTGACATATGTAACACTACCCTAACACGGAATATGAACATAAACTAAGACTGAGGGGAAAACCCCACATAGAGAAAAGAAATCCTATTAGTAAGCAATAAGATACTGTAACACAAGGAAATGAAAATAAGCTTAGGGTGTGGCTTTATTATACCCAGTTAGTCTTTGGTCAAATAACTACAAAGTTAACGTTAATAACTTCAAGGCTGATGGTGGCAAAGAGTCAACATCTCAAAGTTAATATTTTTTTTTTAAAGATTTTTATTTATTTATTTGACAGAGAGAGACACAGTGAGAGAAGGAACACAAGCAGGGAGAGTGGGAGAGGGAGAAGCAGGCTCCCCGCCGAGCAGGGAGCCCGATGCGGGGCTCAATCCCAGGACCCTGGGATCATGACCTGAGCTGAAGGCAGACGCTTAACGACTGAGCTACCCAGGCGCCCCTCAAAGTTAATATTAACTAAACTCTTGGTCTGGAGCTCTAAAATGATCTACACATAAATATGAAACTGGTCATCGTCCGCTTTCCACATCTCTGTCTGTTCACTCTGACAAGATCCTCACCTGTCCATTGTGCTCTTTAATATCCAACATGTGAAGCGCATTCATTTTTCTTGCAAGGACATAGGAAAGTGCCCTTCTCCCTTGGGCAACAGCAATATGGAGGAACCTGGGAAATAAGGAGAGAAAGAGGTGAATTATCTCTGACTTCACTAACTTCATCTTTAAAAATTAAAAAATTCTCTAGCCCCTTTCTTGATATGCTGGTGCACTCAAATGAAATATTACAGACAATAATTTGTCTTTTCTGCTGGGTTGATAACACATTTGAGTCACAACAAGACATGTTAAGCTACCAGAAACAATAAGATGAATGATAAGCACCATGCTGATCACTTTAAATCTATTATTTTTAATATTCCTAAAAACCCTAAGAGGGAGGTCTTTTCATTTTACATGTCAAGAAACTCGGGCATAGAGAGGTTAAATAACTTGCCCATGACCACAAAGATGTCACAACAGATTAAGATTCAATCTACAAGTCAACTCACAGTTGATCATTGACCAACTAATCGTGATCTGTTTTTGCTCTACAGACTCAATCTACGCTGGTCTTTCAAAACCAAGTATTCAAAGAAGTCACGGACATTTTTATTAATTTAGAACAGGTAACCTGGTCAGACAGAAAAAATAAGGAAAACTCTTGAAATATTCACTTCACTGAACAGCAATTTCTACCTACACTAGTTGTCCTGATTAGCCACTTACTAAGGTCTAACTTGATATACCCCAGAGAAATTCTGTGCCCACTACATCTAACAAGTGTGGTTTACCAAATCAGCTACAGAAAAGGATACTCACGTGTCACCATCTGTATCCTTTGAAAGAAACTGGTCTTGGGAGATATTTGCCAATTTGCTTTCTTCTTGCTCTACTTGCCACTGAAAAAATGACTTCCCTAACTGTGTGGTGTTCACTGGATTTCCGATGATGTTCGGGAATGGCAGTGAGGTGCTTAAAGGGGTGGAGCCTGCATCATGGCCCACCATAGCCTCACAGGCACTGGGCGGCATCATGTTGAAGTTCTGCAGCTGGGACTCATTTTGCTGCTGAACGTTGTGGGAGTTCTGAATGGGAACAGCAATATTCTCAGATTCCTGACTATTTAGAAAGGATGCAAAACTTTGATCTGGGCAGAACTGTGGGTCTTGGCCATCAAAGAGGTTTGGTTCATAGCTGGGGGACTGGGAAGTTCTGGAATAAGGACTGTATTCCAGAGCTGGGGTGTGGGTGTAGTGCTGTGGTGGTGGCGGGGGGTGCTGCAGGTTCTGGCTCTGGGGCGAATACTGGTACAGGGCCGCCTGATCCATCAGGTGTGCGGAGCTGCTGACTTGGAAGGGTTGGTACTTCTGCGGTGGAGAGAAGATCTGCCCTCTGTGGAAGTCCTGACACTGTTCTCGGGGGGAGCCCTGCGGGACCACCCCAGGGCTCATCCAGCTAACTTGGACAGTATTTAAGGAAACCGGGCTGCACTCATTCTTAATGTTGATTATGTTCTGAAGCAGATCGGCACTGCTGTCCTGTTTGGATTCACTGTGCTGAACATCTTCCATGCTCTCTGCAGGTGTTGGTGTTTGAGGCGGTGTCTGGAGAAGAAGAA
Source organism: Mirounga angustirostris (assembly GCF_029215605.1). NCBI lineage: Eukaryota > Metazoa > Chordata > Mammalia > Carnivora > Phocidae > Mirounga > Mirounga angustirostris. The sequence continues at coordinate 48,460,246 of NW_026991709.1, read as the reverse complement.
AAAAGTAAGTGGCATGCGCTCTTTCAAAACTATTCCAGGAAAGATTTCCAAAGCGTATTCAGAGGAAAATAGTGAGGTACTTACCAAAAACTGGGTATGTAATAAAGCTGGCCTTTTGCAAGCTGGTCCATCAGACAATGAATCAGGTCCTTTCCTTTTCCCACTATATGGTACTGTGTTCTTCAATTCTATACCCCAGAAAGGAATATGGAATCTGTGATCACCTTATTTTCTAAATTTTACCCATAATCACACTACATTATTTTACTCTAAAGCCCCCATAATATGAATAGAAGGAATTCTTACCTGTGAATTGCTCTCTGTTCACACTTTCCGTCTATAAGGAAAAAAAAATTCCAATTTAATGCATATCAAATGGTTTCCTATTTAATGAACATCAATAAAACAGATTTATCTCTACCATTCTTTACAGCTCACCATAAATCTTTGATAGTTATCCTAGCAATATTTATTTTCTATCTTAACTTTTATTCTATCTTGCAACTTTCCCCATGTTCACTTTCATCTTAGTTCAACTAAGTCAAGACAAAATACGTAAGGCCATTTGAGTTTTCCCTTTCTAGTCAAGCTCTTCCATTTCAATTGAACCCCATGAATTCCTTGCCTCCAACTTGCCTTCATTTATTCATTCCCTCATTAGATTTCCTTTGTGCGCATAGTACCGGGCTAAGTGATAGAAATACGACAGAGACCAATATGCCCTCCATCCTATGACTTTGTCATGTGGTCTACAAAGACCTACTGGACCTAGGTCAACAGAGAATAATAAATATCCTGACAGAATAACCTCCCTGCCCTGACCCAAAACAAAAACTAGGTGCCACCTTAAAATCATCCACAGTTTGGCCAGAAGCCTTCTGTTTATGACTTCGGATATGCAGGAGTAGTTCCTTCACCGAGTTCTTCACACGAACGCCTTGAAAGGGTCCTCTCTGCTGCCTTCCAACCCCCATATGGGGTTCGACTGTTCAAAAGAAAACAAAACATATCCCAGTTAAATCTCTTTACAGGCACAAATCTTGATAATCTCAAAAGCATAGCTCTCTAATGTCTGAAGCCCCCAACCAACAGACTGCAAAGCCTTTCCAACTCACTCTGGTCAACGTTCAGCCCCCAGCCCTACTTAAGGATTCTTCATTTCCTAATACTTTTCTTCACCAGACACCCTAAGAAAGCTCATAAAGCTGTGGTTTTGGGGGGCCCCCAGAGCCAACAGATAAACCCAAATTAAGCCTCTTTGTCTTTCAGCCCTATCCATCCAAAAGACACTGTCACAGATTTTGCCACGCTCTCATAAATCTGTAATTATTCTTGACTTTTTAAAAAACCTTGAGGGAACAAGCAATAAATGATGGATTTTTAGGTTTTTCAAAACAGAGGCTTTATGTCCACACAGAAATTTAAAGTCTATTAATTCCACTAACCTAAGAAAGCACAACACAAACTTCCTCCAAAGATTTCAGTGTGCTAAATAAAGCCTAACAATCAATGATGTCTTAGATTTGTTTCTTATTATTTCCCTCCGTTCAGCTATGCCAAGAAAGCTGCTTAAATTCACTAAGCTTAAACACATTTCGACATACACACACGATTTCCCCTCACCGATGGTTTTTGGAATTGCTCACCTAGGCTTTCTAAGTAGAAAGGAAATAATCTCATTTCAATTTAAATTTTAAAATACACTTTAAAATGTAGTCTATGTTTACAGCTTCTGACCGCTACTATGTCACAACCTCTTGGGATGAGCCGAACACAAAGTAAACACGCAGAAAGTCAGGAAATGAATAATTGAGACTCTCACTTGAGAGTGGGGAAAAAAGTAAGAAGATGGGACAAGAAACAAGGCCTAATTTGAAGATACACAGATATAGATATATCATAAGCATATGAGAGGAAACAATTCTATGATGGAGTAAATTAAATGACCAGTTGATTTTATGTTTAAATTTAGGAAAATCTTGCCAGAAACTAATACAGCGTTTCTCTGGAATTCAACGTCACAGGGAGAAAAATTCAGTTTCAGAAATCCCCTATGTCTATGTGGTAAACCAAAGAACTAGCAAAACTGTCTCATCCAGATGAAGACCAAATGTGAGAGAAAAGTTTCTAATACACACACACAGTTTTTTGCATCTGCTACACATTTAACATACAGGGAACACCTTATAAAAATCAAGGGACTTAAATTATTTTTTAAGAGAAAATGAAAAATCACTCTTTAAAATAAAAAACAACTGAAACAAAAGTGCCTCGCAGGAGGGAACACCTAAAAGATTCGTTCTTTAAAATCATGCTGATTAGACTTTCCAGTATGTGAGATTATCTAGAGGTTTAGTCTACCCACAGTGCCAATCCTGTTTTCCCTCAAGTTATGCAACTCGGCTTATTAAGAAAAGAAACTAACCATTTCATAGCAGAAGAACGGAAACATTATGCCTTTCTTTAAGATTTGGTTTAACCATTCTAAATCATACAGAACACAGAACTTCCCGAAACTCGGAAACATCACAAACTAAAGACATAAATCGAGCTGGTTTTCCGTGCAGTTTCATCTTACATCTTGTTCATATCAGTTTCTTTCCCTTAACATAAAGTCCTCTTATTTAATATTTCCACAAATACTTAGGAAAAAAATAAGTTGACCTTAAACACAGTATTCAAACCTCACTGGTGACAAGAAAGTTAAGCCTACATCGGATCCAAAAACTCGCCACAAGTATATGAATTATGCCTTAATAAAGCTTTTTTTTTTTTTTTTTTAAGAAAAAAGAAGAGTGAGAGAAAACCTAACGTGATTCATCCCCAGCCCCAGAAGTCAGAGCTCTGCTCTTAGAGGCCCTTTGGGCTTCCAGGCCAACTGGATGGCGCCCGCATTTTACAGATGGTCAAAGGGCATCGAGTTATATCAAACGCCCAGCACAGAGCGTCATCCAGTAATCCCTAATAAATAATGGCCGCTGCGGAAGTCGCAGAGGCCACCTAACTTCTGGGCGAGGAACTTCGCACCGGGCGGCGCGGCCCTTCCCCTCCCGGCGTGTGGGCCGCCCGGAGACGCGGGAGCCGCGGGCGCAGGCGCTGCGGGGCCGCTGGGGGCGCTGGGGGCGCTGGGACCGCCCCCGCCCGGGCCGGCGGGTGGGTACCTTGGAGCCGCTCCGCGCGCGCGCCGCCTCTCGGCCGGGACTCCACGGCCCCGCACGAGGACACGGACGAGGCGGAGGAGAAGTCGGAGGAGTCGGAGCCGGGCGAGCCGGGCGCCGAGGGCCCCGACGACGAGCAGACGGCGTCGTAGGCGCCCGGGGCCGCGGCCGGCGGCGATGCGCCGTAGAAATAGGCCAGGTTCAGCGGGCTGGTCATGAGGCCGCCGTCGCCAGCCCTGTCCAGCAACCCCTCTCCTCCGCGGCTGTCGTCCAGCAGCTTGTCCACGATCATGCTCCCGGGCGGGGCGCTCGGGGACCCACGCTCCTGCGCCACCGGCTCGCTGCGCGCGGCTGCCTCCCGGCTGTGGCTCCGGCGGGCTCGCGAGCGGCGGGAGGACGGCGCGGGCACGGGCGCGGCCCGGGGCTGCCCGGCTATTTAACCGGGCTCCGGGGGCGGGGAGAAGGGACCGCCGCCTCGCCTGCCTCCCCCGAGCCCCGCCGGGCCATTGGCGGCGTCGGGGCCACCTCCCGGCCCCTCCTCCGGATGCGTCCCGTTTCCAGTAAAATGTACAGGATGAGGCAATGTGCCCTCCGCCCTCGCCCCGCCCGCCCGGCTCCGCCCCGACTGCCCGGTTGTTTTCTCCCCCTTCACCTGGAAACCCCGACCGAGTGCCGCCTCCCGCCTCCCGGACCGCGACCCCCGCTGCCGCCCCCCGCCCCCCGCCCCGCCGGCCGCCCGCCGGGAGAAGCCGGGCCAGGCGCGGGGGAAGAAGGCGCGCGGCGTGGGGCCCTGGGCCTGCAGAGGGAGACGGGGAGGCGGGAGGGCAGCGCTGGGAGCAGGTCGGCCTGGTTCCCGGGCAGTGGGAAGTCCTGGAAGCTGCGCGTTCCGCACTCCTCCGCCCGCCCTGGCGCGGCGAGCTTCCCGCCAGCTCCATTTAAGGCGTCTCTGGGAAGTTCCTAAGGGCCTGTCTTCTCCAGCGCCTCAGAGCGGCTTTGTCCTCTTAACTTAGCTTTTGCCAACGTACCTTTTGGCAGGGTCCCAAACTGAGAAAGATGTTGAGGCCATTTTTCTGCCTCAAATTGTAATCTGACAACTAAATATTTTTTGGCACAGCCGGGGGAATAAAAAACAGTGCCTTAAAAAAAAAACAAAAAAACAGTGCCCTACACCCCTGTATAGTTCGGTACTGGAACAAAGCCATCTTAGCAAAATGATGACTCTACATACATGTATATATCTGTATTTATATACATATATATCTTTTTCTTTCTGCATAATTTTACATTTTATCTGATAAACAGGAATTTCAATCTTTCCTATCGTAAGTACTTTTTCAAAAGATTTTATTCATTTGAGAGTGAGCAAGGGAGAGAGAGCGAGCAAGGGAGAGAGAGCACCAGTGGGGGGAGGAACAGAGGGAGAGGGAGAGGGAGAGGTAGACTCCCTGCTGAGCAGGGAGCCTGCAGCGGGGTTCCATCCAGGAACCCCAGCCAAAGGCAGACACCCAAATGACTGAGTCACCCACACACCCCTCCTAAGTACTTTTTAATGGATTTACACAATTCTTTATTGAAGTCCTAAATCTTGTTAAAACCATGGCTAGGAGTTTGCAGGAGAAAAAGATGATTATATGTCCCACCTTTCAAGTATCTTGTAGAAATGATAAGGTAAGCACACAAATGCTAAATTAAAAGAAACCGATTATGATTAAACATCATGAAGGATACAAAGTCCAACGATGTCCTAAAAAGAAAGACAAAAAGTGGTGGAGGAAAAGAGGTCATGAGGAAAATCTTTGCAAAGGAGGTGTCATTCCCTAAAGGATGGGTGGGATTTCAACCAAAATCATTTAGAGGAAGAAGAACAGCATGGGCAAAAAAATTAGGAAGAGTCAGATAAAACCTTACTTTTAGGGTAGTCAAAGGAAAGACGATAACATAAATGTAGTAAGTCACTTGGTGCCTTTGGGTGGAGCACCTCCAGTGGCCGGCTGAGACACTGGGTCTTTAATGAACACTGAGTGAACATGAAAGAATTTGGGACAGGCAAAATTAACCTGCAAGCAGCTTTGATGGGGTAAGACTGAGGGGCCCAGAGGCCATTAGGAATCACTGCAATAGTCCAGGAGAGAACTGACCTGACTCTGGTACAGAGGCAATGAGGAAGAGAAAGTAAATGGAAAGAAGAGGATGGACAGCATTGCTAAGACAGAATCCACAGGTCTGGACCTGTTGGATGTAGGCAGCAATGAGAGGGTCACCGGTCAGGATGTGACGGGGGTGCTGGATGACCAGGTGAACAGGGATGTCAGCTTCAGATCACAAGCAAATCAGCAGAAGCAAAATATTAGGGTTCCAGGAGGGAAGGAAGGAGACAGGAAGACAATGCGCTTAAATTGTTACTCGGTATTAATAGGTGATAGAAGACCCTGCTGGGAGTTCCAAAGTAAATATTTACTTCTTTCTCAAAACTATTGTATTGCCCCCAAACTTCTTGTTGTCTTTCCCTTCTCCCAGTTTTTGGATTTCGGTAACTTTAAAAGAATAAAAAGGATGGGGCGCCTGGGTGGCTCAGTCGGTTAAGCGACTGTCTTCAGCTCAGGTCATGATCCTGGAGTGCGGGATCGAGTCCCGCATCGGGCTCCCTGCTCGGCGGGGAGTCTGCTTCTCCCTCTGACCCTCCTCCCTCTCATGCTCTCTGTCTCTCATTCTCTCTCTCCCTCAAATAAATAAATAAAATCTTAAAAAAAAAAAAAAAGATTAAAAGAATAAAAAGGAAACAACTCCTTTGTATCCGCAGGAAATACAAGACTCCAGTAATTGCAGTTCTTCAGAAACCAAAATCACTTAAAGGATGCTCCAAATGAGATGTTGGGCTTTCTCAACAAAATCTATTTGGATATTTTTTTTCTCTTTATGTATAATAAAGGCCTTAAATGTCTATTCAAACAAATTCATGCACAAATATTTTTTACAAAATTAATTCTCCCCCCAAAATTATTTCTGGTTTCACTTGGTATATAAAAATCCAAGCTCAAAACCATAGCCTCTGAAGAACTCATAAATAAATATGGTCAGTGAAAGACTAATGTTTCAGAATAAACTTTCAAAGTTTTCTATGAAATGTCAAAGCAATCATATTGTTTGAGAAGACCACAAGCCCCAATGCCCAGAAGCCCTCCCGCATACAGTCAAGAATGCTTATTTGTTAACATCACTACAAAAAGAAAATCTAAATATAGTTTGCTTTATGTACATGTTGAAATATAAACTTATTTTGGTCTATAAGGTTAAATGATATAACACTACCATTGTTCTAATCAAATATGATAGAACATTCACTCTCAGAGAGAGAGCTACCATGTTATGAGGACTCTGGAAAAGTCTACTGAGGCAAACAGCCAGCACCCACTGGACAGCTATGTGAGAGAGCCATTCTGAAAGCAGACCTCTACCATGTCAGGCTTTCAGATGTCTGCACTGACCAACATCTTGACTGTAGTCTTAAGAACAACCTTGAGCCAGAATTCCCCCAAGCCACATCTAGATTCCTGACGACAGAAACTATATTTAAAAAATGAACCCTTAAGAATTTGCCCAAGGTCACACTGCTCATCACTGGGTGAAGAGATTAAAATCCTCATCTGTCTGACTCTAGAGCCTGATCTTTTGCTTTAAAATGGAGATCAGAAGACTCATTTCCTCAAGGCTCAGCTACTCCATCTACCTATAAAGATAAGAAAAAATATGAAAATGACATATCAGAGAGATCCCTGAGAAATCTGCTCCAAAACAACTGGAAGAAACTGTAAATAAGAAATAAAATATGATGATGGCTACCTTTCCCTTGGCTTTATAGATGTTAACAATTTACCTTATTGTATCTTATATGATAAAACATTTCTGAATCCTATAGTGCCAGTTAAGTTGTAACACCATTTTGAGGTCAATCATTCAAAGTTTTAAAAAAGGCTCTGATTTTTTTAATGTAGATGTAATAAAATTTTCAAAAGCCAGAAATTATTTGGTACAGCCTTTCAAACTGGAGATGAAAAAAGCCAGTGAAATATCTTACGGGGTAAGTTATTGTACTGCATTGGCTGAAGAAATGAACATCATAGGTTAGAGATTAATGAAGCCTGGGAGAATTTATTTTGCTAAATGGCTTCTAGATGAAAACACAGCAAAAGAAATTATGGCCCTGCCCTTTCCAATAATATAGCAACTCATCAAATTAAGATTCGACTGCACATATGAAAGCTGATCTTGTCTGCAGGACTGAGCTTTTGCCTTAGAAATGGATAGATCTGGGCGCCTGGGTGGCTCAGTCGGTTGAGCATCTACCTTTGGCTCAGGTCATGATCCCAGGGTCCTGGGATAGAGTCCGGCATCAGGCTCCCTGCTCGGCAGGGGGCCTGTTTCTCCCTCTCCCTCTGCCTGCCGCTCTGCCTACTGGTGCTCTCTCTCTAGTTCTCTGTCAAATAAATAAATAAATAATCTTAAAAAAAAAATTGACAGATCTACAGACTGGACTTGCTATTTTGGTTGTATTCATCAGGTATTAGCACTGGCTAATCACCAAAGATCTTTTATATGAATGCTTGCAAACAAACAGAAGAGGTGCTGAGACATTCAAAATGTACAATAATCGTCTTGAATCTCATCATTTATCCTGGAAATGTCAATTGTATTGACATTTGCACCGATGGTACAAAAGCAATGGTGGGTAAACTGCGGCTGCCTTAAAACAAATCGGGTCAGTGGCAACAAAATGATACAGTAGTCATTGTATTCATCACCACCACGCACTAGCAGGAAAGAAAAGAAAAGAAAAAGCCAGTTTCACTTGAGAAAATCCTAGACGAAACGGTAACAGTTATTAATTTTATTAAATATTGACCCTTGAAATATACATATTTTTAAAATTCTATGATGATTGTCTGGAAAAGCACTTGGTCCATTAGACTGAATGAATGATAAAACACTGCCATTTGTTTTACTCCAATCCCATTTGAGTTGTGAGTTGAACTAGTCACGATTTTTCAAGGAACACCAATTTACTTCACTGACAAATTGTGGTTATTCTGACTTGAATGTTTGTCAGGTTTTGTTTTTTTGGTTTTTTTTTAATGAACAAAGTAAGCCCGTCACATCAAGAAAAAACTGACAGTATTTATTGTCAGTAATAAAATCCAATCCTTCAAATGAAAATTCTAATTTGGGAACTTCCCGCCTGACACCCTGAGCTTGATACCTTTCCAGTATCTTTTTTTATTTTATTTATTTTTTAAGATTTTATTTATTTGAGAGAAAGAACATGAACAGGAGTTGGGGCAGAGGGAGAGGGAGAAGCAGATTCCCCACTGAGCAGGGAGCCTGACATGTGGCTCAATCCCAGGACCCTGAGATCATGACCTGAGCCGAAGGCAGACACAACCAAGCCAGCCGGGCACCCCTTTAAGATTTTATTTTTTTAGGTAATTTCTACACACAATGTGGAGCTTGAATTTACAACCCGGAGATCGAGTTGCATGCTCCACCGACTGAGCCAGCCAGGTGCCCCCATACCTTCCCAGTATTTGAGGATGTTTTTGATGAGGTCAGTGGTGATATGTTATTAACAAATGTGATTTGTTTTTAATATGATATAGTGAAGTGTGGTACTATTTGGAAAAATTACGTAACTCAATATTTTCCAGATATTTTCCAAATGAACAGTGCAAGATGTTACAAAATCATACATGGGTAAAAGATCCATTCAAGGTGGAAGAGAGACCAAAGGATATTAATATATTAAGAGTACAAAAAAGTTCACTGATATGGTTTCAGATTCCATATTGCATTTATCCTTTGTTGAACTACCATTTAGTATAATATTAAAGAATAGCCACAATTATCTGAAGACTATTAAAACATTTCTTCCTTTTCCAATTACATATCTGTATGAGGCCAGATTTTCTTCATAGATTTCAACCAAAAATAATATATTACAACAAATTAAATGCAGAAACAGGTATAAGAATCTATCTTCTCTAAAGCCAGACATTAAGAGACTTGCAAAAATGTAAAACAATACTGCTCTTCTAATTTTTTTTTTATTTTTTTACATTTGCTACTGAAGTATAATTGACATACAATGTTACATTAGTTTCAGATGTACAACATATTGATCCAACAATTCTATACATTACACAATACTCTCCACGATAAGTATAGTCACTGTCACCATACATTATTTAATATTATTGACTGTATTCCTTATGCTGTACTTTTCATCTGTGCCTTATTTTATAACTGGAAGCTTGTACCTCTTAATTCCCTTTATCTATTTTGCCCATCCCCCTACTTGCCCTCCCCCACCCCATCAACCACCAGTTTGTCCTCTGTATTTAAGGGTCTGTTTTTTTGTTTGTTTGTTTATTCATTTGTTTTGTTTTTTAGATTCCACATATAAGTGAAGTCATATGCTATTTGTCTTTCTCTGTCTAATTTATTCCACTTAGCATAATATCCTCTAGTTCTATCAATGTTGTTGCAAATGGCAAGATTTCATTCTTTTTGGTGGCTGAGTAATATTCCAATACACACACACACACACACACAAACCATTCTCTTTATCCATTTACCCATAGATGGACATTTGGGCTGCCTCCATTTGTTGGCTATTGTAAATCATGCTGCAATAAATGCATATATCTTTTTGAATTAGTGTTTTCATATTCTTTAGGTAAATACTCAGTAGTGGAATTACTGAATCAGATGGTATTCTTATTTTAATATTTTGAGGAAACCTCCATACCGTTTTCCACAGTGGCTGCACTAATTTACATTCCAAGGTTCCCTTTACTCTACATCCTCGCCAACACTTGTTATTTCTTGTCTTTTTGATACTGGCCATTCTGCCTGGGGTGAGGTGATACCTCATTGTGGTTTTCATGTGCATATCCCTGATGATGAGTGAGGCTGAGCATCTTTCCTTATGTCTCCTAGTCATCTGTATGTCTTCTTTGGAAAAATGTCTATTCAGGTCTTCTGCCCATTTTTTTTTAATTGGGTTTTTTGTATTTTCAGTGTTGAGTTGTGTAGTTTCTTTATATATTTTGGATATTAACTCCTTATGGGATATATGATTTGCAAATATCTTCTCCCATTCACTAGGTTGCCTTTTTGTTTTGTTGATGGTTTTCTTTGCTGTGCGAAAGCTTTTTATTTTGGTGTAGTCCCAACTGTTTATTTTTGCTTCTGTTTCCCTTGTCACAGGAGATATATCCATAAATATGTTGCTATGGCCTATGTCCAAGAGATTACTACCTATGTTTTAGGAGTTTTATGGTTTTAGGTCTCACATTTAGGTCTTTAATCCATTTTGAGTTTTTTGTATGGTGTAAGCAAGTGGTCCGATTTCATCCTTTTGCATGTAGTTGTCCAGTTTTCCCAATACACACCATTTATTGAAAGACTGTCTTTTCCCCATTGCATACTCTGGCTTCCTTTGTCATAGATTAACTGACCATATAGGCCTGGGTGTATTTCTGGGCTCTCTATTCTATTTCATTGATCTTTGTGTCTGTTTTTGTGCCAGTACCATACTGTTTTGATTACTATAGCTTTGTAGTATATCTTGAAATCTAGGATTGTGATAACCTCCAGTTTTGTTCTTCTTTCTCAAGATTGCTTTAGCTATTTGAGCCACCAATTTTTTTCTGGTTTAGAAAATACAGTTTTTAAAGTAGATAAGTAAACATTTTTTAAAATTTTATTGATAGAATGTAGGCAGTATCGAATGATTCAAACTAAAGTTCCAGATTGTGTTAATAATTGTTGGACACCTGGTTCTGGAACCTTCCTCTCCTCTCCATTTCTATTTAAACCACCCAAGACAGGCATTCATCTCTCACCTGAGCCAAATGATTACCCACCAACCTTGCCCACTTAAAATCTACCCCCAGACTGCCATGAGCATGCCCTACCTATGACCAAATCTAAGAATTCCCCTACCCTATTTATGGATCCTTCAATGGCTCCCTATCATCTTTAGCATCAAGTTCAGTCTTCTTAGAATGGCAAGTGTCCAAGCCCTGCCTTCCTCACAAGCTTCACCTTCCTCATCAGCTGCAGTAATACCAGACCGAACAGAGTTTCCCACAGCTCTGAGACTTCACTTCTGCTTTTCGCTGTATGTGAAATGTTCTCCCCTTCCTCACCTCCCATCCACCACCCCTGGAGCCTTCCCTGACCCTCCTCCTCCCCACCCTCACTCTTACCCTCAGTCTGGCTTAATGGCCCCTTTTCTGTGTTCCCACAAAGACCTTCATCATAGCTCTCAAGCTATGTTGAAATTACCCATCTAGGAGTCTGTCTCCTCTACTCCACCTTAAGCCCCCAGCCCATATATCCCTTGTAAGTAGCCAACCACCTGTTACTTAGTACCCATTTAATTGAATGGTGCATTTTTAAGTAGTTGCACTTTAAATAGTTATATAAGTGCCTACATAGTATCTTGCCTTTTGTCTCTTAGTCCACAAAATCTAAAATATTTACTATTGGGCAAATTACAGAAAAAGTTTGCCAACCTCCACTTTAAGCAACAGTGCTTAGAGGCATTATAGCATCATGGCTTTGAAACCTGCAGACTCAGCTCTAGCACTTACCAGCTGTGCAATCTTGTCCCTTAATCTCAGTTTACTGACTGGGTGGCTTAAACAACGAAGATTTATTTTCTCACAGTTCTGGAGGCTGGGAGTCCAGAAGTCCAGAAGATTAAAGTGCCAGCAGGGTTGGTTTCTCCTGAAGTCTTTCTCACCAGATCCATGTATCACCTTTTCTTTCTTTTTTTTAAGATTTTATTTATTTATCTGACAGAGAGAGCACAAGCAGGGGAAGTAGCAGAGGGAGAGGGAGAAGCAGACTCTCTGCTGAGCAGGGAGCCTGATATGGGGCTTGATCCCAGGACCCTGAGATCATGACCTGAGCCGAAGGAAGATGCTTAACTAACTGAGCCACCCAGGTGACCTCACCATACAGCTTTTCCTATAGACACTCATCTGTGGTGTCTCTTCCTCTTCTAATAGGGACACCAGTCAGATTGGATGAGAGTACACCCTAAGGGTCTCATTTTAACTTGATTACCTCTTTAAAAGCCCTGTATCCAAATACAGTCACATTTTAAGGTACTAGGGATTAGGGTTTCAACATATGAATTTGGGGGGGCCCACAATTCAGTCCATAACAAATAGGTTTGATGTAGGTGGATTTTAGAGGTTCTGAAAACCAGGCATAGGACTTTAGTTATGACATGGGAGGTCACGGGGTCCAGTTGTGGTCGAGCAGGGAAAAACATGGATGTCATGGCTTTCCTAAACAAACTTCCAGCTATTTTTGTTTTGTTTTGTTTTGTTTTGTTTAGATTTATTTATTTGAGAGAGAGCGCATAAGCTGGAGGGGCAGAGGGAGAGAAAGAGAGAATCTCAAGCAGACTCCATGCTGAGCATGGAGCCGGACGCGGGGCTCAATCTCACGACCCTATGATCACAACCTGAGCTAATGAGCCAAAACCAAGAGTCAGACACTTAACTGACTGTGCCACTCAGGCACCCCTCCAGCTGCTCTTAAATGTGACAGTAATGAGACTGAGGATCCGTGGGGTAGATGGAAGCATTTTGGACAAGGAACAATATTAGGTCTTTTCTACAATGGAATAAAGGTGCTGAAAGAGTCAAATCTTTAAGTCCTCTAGAGATTTCTAGAAAAAAAAAATGAAGATAATCTTTTAGTGGGGGTGGAGGAGCAAAGGGAGAATATGGCAAGATTGGTTTTAGACGTCTTGATTATACACTTGGCAACATGGAATTAGAACTCAGAGAAAAGGTCAGAGCTGGAGATAGGGATCTGGACTCTTGGGGCACCTGGGTGGCTCAGACAAGTTAAGCATCTGCCTTCGGCTCAGGTCATGATCCCAGAGTCCTGGGATCGAGCCCCGCGTAGGGCTCCCTGCTCAGAAGGGAGTCTGCTTCTTCCTCTCTTTCCACTGCTCCCCCTGCTTGTGTTCTCTTGCTCTCTCTCTCTCCCAGTCAAACAAATAAAATCTTTATATTAAAAAAAGGAATCTGGACTCTTTATACAGGTCAGAGTTGAATCTATGGGAGTGGGGAAGCTTGCTTAGAGTTCAAAAAACATAGGAGACAAAAACTCTCAGTTCTCAAACTGCTTTGCTGTCACCTAGGGTTTGGGAGATAGTTTTCCAAGACCTCTCTAGCTAAAGTAGCACCTCTGGCTTTCTCCCTTTGCTTTGCTTTGTTTGTCTTCATAGCAGAGTATTACCACCTGGCATTATATTTATATAGCTATTTGGTTGTTGTCTGTCTTTTCCCAGGAGAATGTAAGCTCCATGAGGGCATAGACTGTCTTTGTTCAGTACTCTGGAAGAAGGTCCAGAACACTGTAGGTGCTCAGTAAATATTTACTGAGTTAACATATAAAAAGATTAATTTTTATGATCAATAGAATTTAATTTGATAATAGATTGCTGACTATTGTCTTTTTATCCTTTCTTAAAATAAAATTTTGTTCTTTAACAAATACCTTTGGATAAATGAACACATAGACATATACTTGAGAATCTTGAAATATACAACCTAAAAACTTATTTTTGTTTCTGTTTGTGTTTTTCCTTAAGTTGTGCTTTCCCCAAATCAAGAGCACCTAATCCCTTCTCTGCAACAGTACTTATTTTTGAGAAGGTAAATGTGACTTTCTTTAAAAATCCAGGCATTTCAGCCATCTGGTTGCTCTTATCAGATGATCTGTCTGTACCTATTTTTTTTTCTTTTTTAATTTTCATGGCAGGTTATTTGTGGTGTCGTTGGTTTCTATCAGGTCTCTTTTCCTTTTACTCACCATACCTGTACTTAAAGATACCTATATCCTTGTATCTGTGTGGGTGCCAACAGACCATACAGACCTATAATTTTCTCCAGGAGGCCTGCTGGTTATGCTATGATGTCTCATGAAATACAGCTATAGGTAGCATAGGCATTTAAACCAAGTCCGCCCTCCTTCTTTTCTCTAAGGAATCATAATGAAAGAAAACTCTGAACTGTTTGTATTTCATACAGGTGAAGACTGTTGTTTAATCTAGCCTCTCTTTTTCGGAGAATATGAGCGGTACAAATGGCCCTAGAATTATGGGGTAAAGCAATAGTTCTCAAACAGACAGGGAACTCCTCCTTACAGGACTATTCAGAAACACCGAGGAAATGTTTTCAAGAACCACACGACCCCAGTTTGAAGATGGTAGTGGCCAGAGAGCACCTTACTGATGGGAGCGTGCCACATCTCTCAGGTGTGCCGGGGGAAGTAAAGGGTTGAGAATCACTGGTCAGGCATTCTGAGAGTTAAAGTGAACAGAACACATGAAACTAAAAGATGACTGGTTTCTATTTATCCTCTACTCTTTATTGCAGGATTGTTTGTTTTTCTTTTTTTCTTTCTTTCTTTTCCTTCTTTTTTTTTTTTTTTTTTTTTTTTTTTTGGTTCCCCCAGACCCTGTTTGCTAGAATTTAATGGAACTTTTAAACTGTAAAGGAAAATATAGGCTGATGGGAAGTGGGTACTCTGTGGGGCAACAGGATAAGTCTGTAAATTCCAGAATGAAGTTAAGAGATGAAATTTGAGCATGCTTGTTAGAGAAACATGGAAAGATGTTAAAAGGAGAACCTGTTTACTAAACCTCATGGCCAATTTAGTGCATCTTTAGTAATTGTTTAAATAGTTTTCTGATTTACAAATTCTACCATTATGATTTTTTAGGTTTATTTATTTTTAAGAATAAAATAAACACCCAACATAGGGCTCAAACTCACAACCCCGAGATCAAGTCTCATGCCCTCCCAACTGAGCCGGCCAGGTGCCCCATACAATTATTATTGTTTTTTTTAATACACTGGGCTCCTTCCTAACCAGTCTGCATAAATGTGAAAGTGCTCTGGAGGGAAAATGCTATAGAGACACAAGTTATAACTAGACAGGTTTTTGTCCAATATGTAATCTTTCCCTCCCAACCATACACACACAAATAGGTGGAGATTTACTCAGTGGTTACAATAATTATGGGAGCGGGAAAGGAACTAAAACCTACTAAGTGTCTAGGATGTGTCTAATACTTCGCATACCTTGTACATTATCTTGTGTGATTTTAGCAGTTTGACTTAGACACCAATGTCCCATTTATATGTGTCGGTGGTGTGGTGCCAGGGCAGCCCACTATGCACTATCCCATCACACTTCCATGTACTACTCAACGTGCAGTCCTTATGAGTGATCCTGGAAAATAGCACACTAATTCTCGTCCCTAACTATTTGGCGGGGGAGGGGCAGAGGGAGAGAGAGAATCTTAAGCAGGCTCCACACACGGTGGGGAGCCCGACACAGGGCTCGATCTCACAACCCTGAGATCACGACCTGAGCCGAAATCAAGAGTTGGATAATTAACTGACTGAGCCACCCAGGTGCCCCTCTTGTCCCTAACTTTTATCCAAGCTAGAATTACTGCCTGATTTTCTTCATCCGTTGCTTAAAAGCACAGGGTTTTGCAGTCAGACAAACCTGGGTTCAAATCCCAGCTCCATTCACTTAACAATCATGTAGCTTTAATTAATTTCTCTAAGACTCTGTTTTCTCATCCATAAAATGGAAACATCAACTGCATTCAGTTAGTATGTATGTTAAATGAGGTAGTGCACATGATATGCATAGCACCACTCCCAGCATACAGTATACATTCAATGATGATAGTTACAATTATTATCCATTTTTCAAAGCTCCATTAATACTTGCTTGCTAAGCATTCTGGCCTCTTTGGACCACCAGCCAAACTTGAAGAGAATATAGAAGGGAATCATGGAGTCAAGTTTGGACTTGACTATAGAGTCTTGATGCCACTGAAAATGTTGGAGTTCATGTCATAACCCGCGGGGAACCATTCAGGATTTTTGAACTGGGAAAAGCATGACCAAAGCCGTGCTTAGGAAGGACGAAGCAGCAGCTGAATGTAGGTGATCATGACAGTCTACAGTAGTGACTGGTCCTAAAGGATGGAATGAGAGTGGTGCCTATGGGAATAGAAAGTGGGGAATTGTTTAGAAATAGTTCAGACATATACTCTATGGGACTGGCAACAGACTGAACACAGAAAGATAGGAGAGAGCCAGAAGTAACTCCAACTCCTGAAAGACTGATAGAGTGGTAGCACCATGAACAAAGATATGGAAGCCAGGGGAAGGAGAGTACAGGAGGCATCGAGTTTGATTTTAACCTCTACCTTCCACTCCGTGTGCAGCTACCACTGCCTCTCACCCCTTATCTGCAGTCTGATCAGGGCAGTCTCCGTGCCCTTCCCTTCCAGTAAAACTTCAAGAAGCCATTTCAAAATTAATTCACACTGAGACATAAACAGAAATCTTTCCCAAAGGCTATTTGCGTTTTAAAAGAGGCCTCCCAAAATGAACAAAGGAGATGAAATCTGGATAACTGACAAACATAAGTGAGGTATGAGATGGGGGGAGCATGTCCTTCAATATTATTATCACCATACATTTTCCTTCCTATTTGCTACAAGCACTTTGTTCTGGCTGCAATCTGGCACCATCCCTAGATTTTGACATTAGTGTTGTGTCTAAGAACCCTTTCTTATCTTAACGCTGGATGGTGTTCAACGCCACAGATAAACAAAACTGTTTTCATTGCCTGTTTAAAAGATATGAAGCGTTAGCACAGAGCAGCGGGACTGGGAAGCTCTGTGATATATCAGTGTCTGCCACCTTCAGATAGTTCCAGTTCATCTATCACGTTACTAGAGATGCCAAGTATAAATTCAGCAGTCTTGCCCAGTGATCATTTTTGGTTTCCTCCAACCCTTGTCTTCCCTAATTAAACCCCCCTCCTTTACCCTTTGCAAAGGTATGAAATAGAAACTTCTTACAGTCTTCAAAATAGGTTTTCACAGATTCAAAAATAATTAAAAATTCATTTTTTTCCACTCTGGGTTATTCGGATTTTTTTCCCCATTCTGTGTTCAACCAAAACTCATGGAGTGACCATGTGCTTACTCTGCAGAGGGAGGGGAGGGAGTGGACGAGAGGAAGAGGAGAGTGAAAACTGAAGTCACACAATTCCCATCCTCAAGGTGTTTTCAGTTCAGTTCATCTTCATTCACATCTGTGGATCACCTCTGTAGCTCTGATCCTTGAACCTCCCACAAGCCTCTTAGGTTTCTTTTAAATATAGGAATCCATAGCAAGGGGCGCACATTTGCAAAAGGATCTGACCCATATGGAATCTAAGTGCATTACCTCAGTGATTCTCATAGGAGTTATTCCCAACTGTGCATTTGTTTGTGTGTACCTTGTAATATGTGGACAGGTAAGGGTGAGGCTGATTCGTTTTAAGAGTTGTGGTGCTGAATCATTCTGCAGATGATTTATTCTGAATTTCCTATCATTTTCTGTCATATATTCATGGTACAAACTTTTTTTCACTGCCCTCCACCAAACACTGCACAAAATGAGTTAAAAAGCAATCATCATGGTGCTATAGAAAACAGTATAGCAGTTCCTCAAAATATTAAACATAGAATTACCGTATGATCTAGCAATTCCACTTCTAGGCGTCACCCAAAAGAATTGAAAGCAGGAACTCAAACAGATTCTTATACACCCATGTTCACAGCAACATTATTCCTAAGAGCCAAAAGGTAAAAGCAAGCCAACTGGCCATTGAGGGATGAATGGA
Source organism: Mirounga angustirostris (assembly GCF_029215605.1). NCBI lineage: Eukaryota > Metazoa > Chordata > Mammalia > Carnivora > Phocidae > Mirounga > Mirounga angustirostris. The sequence continues at coordinate 48,442,301 of NW_026991709.1, read as the reverse complement.
TAAACAAAATGGAGTATATACATACAATGGAATATTATTCAGCCTTATAAAAGAAGGAATTTTTGACACATGCTATAACATGGATGAACTTTGAAGACATTATGCTAAGTGAAATAAGCCAGTCACAAAAAGATAAATACTGTATACTGTATTATTCCACCTACATGAAGCACCTAGAACTGTCAACTTCATAGAGACAGAAAGTAGAATGGTGGTTGCCAAGGGCTGGGGGACAGGGGAGCCGGGAGTTATTGTTCAGCAGATGTGGATTTTCAGTTTGAGAAGATGAAAAACTTCTGAAGATGAATAATAGTGATGCTGCACCACAATGTGAATGTACTTAATGCCCCCGTTCTATACACTCAAAAATAGTTAAGATGGTAAATTTTATGTCACATATATTTTATCACAATTTCTTAAAATATTAAAAATATTTAAGGATATAATAGAAGAAAATATTCCTGAAATCAAGAAATATGGGGAGGAAAAAAACATCAGAAATCATCCCTCTTCTGGAAGCAGATACTTTAAAAAACTGGCAATGATGCAGACAAAAGCAAAACACAAAGAGAGAACAAGCCAGGAAAAAAATCTCTGTGACCTCAACTGAATAAGTATATGTAGAGCATTTACAGTTGTGTGTCCCACCTTGTTCTCATTATCACACTGCATAAGGAGACTTTTCAGACATTTCTTCCCTAATTGTCCCCTGATGAAAGTTTAAAACCACAGATAAACTCTATATCTGTTTATGTACTATTACAGTCCTTTACAAGGCCACAAACCACTGTAATATCTAAGATACTTCCCTCCCCCAAGAACCAATTTTGCCCTCTTGGAGAAGGCAAGATTTACTATATTACCCACTCTAAAAAATGGGTGTGCCATGACAAATAGCAAATTTGACTGAAATAATCACAGGACAAGGGATGCACACATACTAACTGATGCTAAAATGTGTCGAAAAGTCTTACGCCAATATTACGTTTCTGCACACTACTAAACTTCTGAACAAAAAGTGAGAAAGTTGTTCTTAGTGTCTTCAAACATCTGGAAGTTGAGATTGTATTGATACAACACTCAGGTGACTGACAAAATTTTGAAAAGTTTAATTCAGATATTTGGTATCATGTAAATAATATAGCACTACCACTGCTGTTTAACATAACCATGGCAGAATTTACTTTTCTACATGGTACAATGACATATACAGATCTTAAAGAAAAGCTCCATAATTGTTCTTGTGAACTAGAATTTAAGGAGCCTTAAAATTTTGCTACTCAAAGTGTGGACCTTGGGCCAGCCTATTATCACATGGGAACTTATTAAATATGCAGAATGATAAGCTCCGCCTTAGCCCTACTAACACAGAATCTGTAGTTCCAACAAGATCTCCAGATAATTCTCATGCATATTAAAGTTTGAGAAGAACTGCTTTAAAAGACAGCTATCAAAATTCTTCCTTAACTCATCAGAGCATTTTATTTTCTAACCAAGTAGATTAATTACTCCACTCATACTACAGAGCCTATAGGAAATGCAAACTAGAAAAAGATCATATGAAATTGTTAAAGAATCAACAGATAGAAAACATGCAGATTTCTATCCTGGGGGCTACATCTGAAACAAGGTAATGCAGGTACTTAACTAGCTCTGCATTAGCAGGGATGGTTGAGAGCAGGTGAATGGGTTTGTGAGGTGCCCACAGTTCCTCTTCAGAAGCAATGGCAGTGGGCCGGTCACCAGAGCTTTGACTAGCAATGCTCTTTCAAGCCTTAGCTCTCTAGCACAGAAGGAAACGTCCTGTGAGGAGCAAGGGTAACAAAGGGTGGGATTTCCCTTTCTTTTTAATCTCAAGTGTTGTGTCCAAAAACGGCGCCTCACATCCACTAGCCCAACCATTCTCATCAGTTCCACCAGATAGCTCTACTCTTGTAGGTATGAAAGATTTTCCTGTGGTCCTCGTAAAACATAAAGGCTTATGTGGCTATCAGTTAAAGCTTTATCAGTTAAATCTGAACAGGAAGTAGGGGTAGCCAGGTGTGAGCTAGAGAAAGGGAAGGACCCTGGGGAAATCAGAGCCCTGGAAAGAGGTTGACCTCTCCCCACAGCACTCTGCTAATATCCCAGCGGCCTGGTGGCAAGGGTACTAGCTACAGAGACAACCCCCTCAGATTCAAATCCATCCTCTGCCACTTACCACCTAGGGGATCTTGAACCAATTGCTCAATCCCTCTGAGCCTCAATTTCCTCACCTATGAAATTAGCCTTACTATGTCTACCTCGGAAGCTACTATGAAGGTTAAATGAGATCTTGCTGGTCAACTCCCCAAAGAAGTGTTTAATATATGTTAATTCTCTACTGCTAACTCCCCCAAAGGAGCAGTAAAATATGTTCATCTACTAACTTTGGAAGGAAAGTGTTTTACCTCACAGTCCCAAATTAAAGGAACAGGAAGTGCTTTAATCAGAAACCACATATGTTAGCTTTAATGAGCGGTTTCACCAAAACCAGAGGGGGCATGGTATTCTCTGGGAGTCTGTTAAAGATTACATAACTCTGAAACTGCCAGTCAGCAGAGAGCTGAATTCCCCCCTCAGAGGTATTCATGTGTTCTCCTCTCATAGAAAACAGTGGAAATTCAAACTGGTTAAAGCATACTAAACCACCAAAATATCTTAGTTCACAAGAAATCACATACAATGCCTAAGGAAAATTCACAGTAACTGAGGCAACTTCAAAAATTGATTTAAGAGATCCAAGAATCTTAGAAATTTTAGAAAACATCCCACTGCCCATTTTGACTACATCAGCCAAGGTCAAGGTAACATTTACACCCCACTTGGTTAGAATTATCTGCCTTTCTCACCCTCAGGCGTTCAGCATCAGGCCAAGTTCAGCCTCCTGATCTTCCTGTTAACCTGGGGGGGAGAAATCAAGAAGCCACCAGATCAGTCAGCTATAAGCCAAAGGGAAATGATTTTCTCAGGAACAATTCACTCCCTCATTAGCAGGCTCTTTAACTTCTGAGAGGGTTTCTTTGGTTTTCTGAGAGCAGGACTTCTTCCAGCCAAAGTAAAAGAAGAAAGGTTTGCATCCTTTCCTCAGTAAGGAAGAGTCTGCATCTGGGCAGCTAAATTATGCTGACCATGGTCACCACCTCTGGGCTGGAAAGGATGCTGCCTAACATCTAACATTATATGTGCTGTGCACTGATTTCTTGTGCTACTCATCCCAGACTGACACTTCTGTGGCCCCAGGGCTCTTCACCTGTACCCTGCCCAACTGTGTCTTTAACATAAGCAAAATGGAGATCATACACTGTATCCTGAAACCAAATAAAGACACTTCAGGATTCTCTTCATGTTTAGATGATCTGTTTGGTTGATCCACTCCTCTATCAGAGATCATTGAGGGTAGTGAATAAGCCTTGCAAATGTTTCTCTCCTTTTACTGTCTAAACAACCTACTATCTAAAGCAAAAAAAAAAAAAAAAAAATGTCACCTGCCCAGACATTTCTTTAGATGGCAGATTTAAAGTGGGGGAATTTATAAGCACCAAGTGCTTAAAATGTACATAATAAATGTCATCCTCTTTGGGACACACCCTCCCCTTGACAGCCAGTTTACAAATCCACTAATCCCTGTGGAATCTCTAATCCACCCTACCTAGAAATGTATTTTTATTCACACAGAATTCCTTCAAATACTTTATACAGATTGTCATAAATCTGGGGGTCCAGCCATGTCATCAAATTTCAGGGGTTCCCTCATTCATAAAATTGTCTTGTAATACTTGTCTTTTATTTTACAGGGGTAACATAAGAATTAATGAGGGCATTAAATGAGTGAGAAAGTATACCTCTAAATCCACACTCAAACCCGGGAGATTTCTGCCTTGGAGTATCATAGTTCTACATCACAGACTAAAGATAAATTGTTATATCAGATTTATGGTACTTCCATCAGGCATTCTATCCACCTCCTCCATCAGCATCTTAGTCCTTCCTGATCTTTCAAAGCAAACAGATGCGATTCATGGCTATTACCAAGCTATTACCAAACAGATGCGATTCATGGCTATTACCAAGCTATTACCAAGCTAATATCCCAGTTTATTTCCCAAAAAAAACTGCCCCTCAATATTTTGCCCCCAAACAAGTATGATCACCCAAATATCAGAGAGTGATTTCAAAAGAATCTGAATATGGGGGGAGAAGCTTAGCATTTAAGATACTTTTTCATACTAAATATCAAATAATAAAAATATACCTTTGTGTTTGAAGAGCCAAGTCATAGAAATACGTAAAGGCAAATCAATTGTTTCCAGCTGTAATCAGCGATAATAAACCCAAGTACGTGAGAGCATGAGCAAGATGATCAGTTTCCTTTTGAGGTTACATGATAAGCAGCAGCAGTTAAGCAGCCTTTTTCTCCAAAACTCGGCGTCTGACCTCGTGGCAAGAAGAGGCCAGCCCCTCCTCCCCGTCCCCTTTTATAGCGTCCGCTTTCTGTTCAGCTCTCTAGAGAGCATGGGGGCGGGGGAAGCTAAGGACCTATTTTCTAAAATACTGAATACAATCAAGCGGCCGCTCGAAAGGGATTGCGTGGGCACGGAGGACGGGCGGAGGAGGCGGGGAGGGGGCAGCAAGGCCTAGGTTTGTGGATTTTTTTTCTGCATATTGGAAATTCCCAAGCCAAAAAGGTACCAGCCCGAGTCCCGGACATTCCCCTCGAGGGCCGGCTCCAAGACCTGGACTGGAATCCCGCAGAAGAATCAGAAACAAATCTAAAAACAGAACATTTTTCTTAGGGATGCCTTTTTTAAATCTCAATAAATCCACACCGGGCGTTAGCGTTTCTCCCTCATTTGATTCACCTTCTCTTCTTCTTCTTCTTTTTTTTTTTTCAGACTTTATTTATTTGACAGAGAGAGAGACAGGGAGAAAGAGTACAAGCAGAAGGAGTGGGAGAGGGAAGTAGGCTTCCCACCGAGCAGGGAGCCCCATGCGGGGCTCGATCCCAGGACCCTGAGACCATGACCTGAGCCAAAGGCAGAAGAAGCTTAACGGCTGAGCCATCCAGGCGCCCCTTGCCTTCTCTTTTATTTAGCTTTTCTTCTGCAGGTTTTCAAGAAGGGGGAGGGGAACGGGCGCCTGGGTGGCTCAGTTGGTTAAGCGACTGCCTTCGGCTCAGGTCATGATCCTGGAGTCCCGGGGTCGAGTCCCGGAGTCCCGGGGTCGAGTCCCGCATCGGGCTCCCTGCTCGGCGGGGAGTCTGCTTCTTCCTCTGACCCTCCCCCCTCTCATGTGCTCTCTCTGTCTCAAATAAATAAATAAAATCTTTAAAAAAAAAAAAAAAGAAGGGGGAGGGGAGTTGATACTTTCTACAACACAGCTTTTCAAACCATGGCAATCAAAAAGTAGTATCGCAATCATGTGCCTTCAATGACAAAGGATACTCTGAGACATAAATAAAGCAGTGGTTCTATAATAAGATCATGTTATTTTCACGCGGGCAGGGGCAGGGGATAGAGTGGGGTGAATTTAAACAGAGAATGTGAACTATTGCATAACACTGAAAGGATTTTTTTCTATGACATTTGGTTTCACTGTGACTCCTTTTCCTTTTGGGACACTTACAACTGTAATCCCTGTACTGCTTCCCAACCCCCCACCCTCTGCAGTGTTAAAATCCAGCTTTATAATTAGACTGGAAATGTCTGATTCTCCAGTAGGAATGGGCATCTAGAGCTAAACACCAGAAGGTCCTTAAAACTTTAACAGAAGATCCTTCTTCCTGACTTCCTCTCATTTAATGGAGACTATTATTAAAGCAAAATATGAGGGGTGCCTGGGTGGCTCAGTCCTGATCTTAGTGTTGTGAGAGATCCAGCCCTGTGTGGGGCTCCCAGCTCAGTGTGGAGTCCGCTTGAGAGATTCTCTCTCCCCCTCTCCTTCCCCCTCTGCCCCTCCCTCCACTGGTTCTCTCTCCTCTCTCTCAAATGGGGGGGGGGGGGGGCGGGATGCAGGTGTTAATTTCCCTGTACTTCTCTCAGTAATTGCTTTTTCCTTTAATAGGGCTCAGAAACAGAGTCATCTCTGGCATGTAATATGGATATGTAAAGGCTTACCAAATATTCTTGTTACACCCTAATGTATCAATCTGAAACTTAATACCTGAAGCCAGGAAATGTCAGTCAATTGGTATTTAATAAAATGATGGTTGTTCAGGGAGCCACCCAGGGCTGTCTGCGTGGCTCAGTCAGTTAAGCGTCTGCCTTCAGCTCATGTCATGATCCCACGGGTTCTGGAATCAAAGTCTTGCATCAGGCTTCTTGCTTCAAGCGGGAAGTCTGCTTCTCCTTCTGCCTCTCCTTCTACTTGTTCTAATAGTAAATAAATAAAATCTTTAAAAAAAAAAAAAAAAAGCATCACTCCAAAGCCCTGGAGAGGCAGTGGAAACTGAAATTCTCCTGAGAAGATGAAGCCTCAGCCTCCTCCAGCAATCTTTGAGAAAATGCTTAAAAAGTTCTTTTGTGAAAAAGAGAATCTCTCTTTGTAAAAGTCCAACAAGGTATAGTTGAAAAGGGCTCTGTACTCTCACATACCTTGGTTCAAATCCAAACTCGAGTTCCTCATCTATAAAAGGTACCTAACATCACCTACACTACTAGATCATGATCAGAATTAAATGTTAGGGATTAAGCCCCTGAAATAATAGACAAGCAATATCATTTCCTTAGTTCTATCTTCCTTCTTCCCTTAGTTGGCATTTCTCAAAGTGTAGAATACTACCATTGCGTCAGAATCACTGGACACTTGTAACAAAGGTTGATTCCACAATTCCCAGAAGCATGAAACATGACCCCTAAGTCTGTATTTTTCTCAAGTATTCCAGGTGATTCTCAGACACTCTAAAGCTTAAAGACCATTAAAATTAAACTATCTTAATATTTTTATCTACTTGTTGGTCCTCTTTAGACTCAGAAAATAATTTAAAATCTTCTTTCCCCATATGTGTATTTTATAAATTTGAAGGTGGCCCTCAAGGCTAAGAAAGGAAGATCTTACACTCTCCATTTTAAGTTAAAACTCCAAATTTTTTCACGCTTTAAGCATCTGTCTTCATCTCTAAAGCTTCCCCAGTCTCTTCATGTGTCCATTTAGGGATAACTAAAACTAGATTGCAATCTATTGTGGCTCAGAAAAGAGTACTTATACTTACTAAACGGCCCCAAGTTAACCTAAACTCATTTAAAATTAATAAGGTAAAGACAGTCAAGTAAAATCAGTAACTGAATTATTTTAAGATAGCGAGTAGGAATGGCAGCTTTTTACTTCCAAACATGAGAGATTGTGTATACCTTACATTCAAATCAATAAATACCTGTTCTAGATCTCAATTATCGAACTTTAGATTCTAATTAGATTTTAATTTCTAATGTTGGTATGCGATTCAAAATAACCACCAAAAAAGAAACACGTGAAATTGATGGAAGTAACTTCTACAACTTTATAATAAACAAAAGCATTCTTTACATAAAATTCAGTTCTTAAAACCCTCAAACTTCAAAACACAAAAATAAATTTCCATTTATAGATTCCCCCTTCCAGTTCCAAAAGTGATTAAAGTATTCATCATGTAAAATTTAACTGAAATAAGTAACTATCCCCCAGTGCAAGTGTCAATTCGACACACAGATTTTGTGTACTGCTTTCATATTTTCCTTTTGCTTCTTTTCTAGATAAAAGCAAGATATTGTAAATATTCTCACTAGAAAGTTCTGACCAAGGATACTGGCCTATTCAAGCAATTCAGAAAAGATGGATCACTGAAAGAAACTCTTGAGACACAGCAGTCCCCAGTGTGTTACAGGAGCCACTGACCAGAAGCCTTATTAGTTCATCCCACCAAAGATGGAACAACTGTGCTATTCATACAGATAAGCTCAATCTCCTTTACCAGATAAGCTACAAACACTCCACTACCAACCACTTAGGTCAGAACACTTTTCACAGTTTTTAGCATAATAATCTCCCCTCTCAGGAGAGGCTAATTCAAACACACTCACTAGCATCTTTGGTTACAAGGGCAATACAATGCGTAGATGTTGTTAATAATGGTTCTCCCATGGCTATGTAAAGATTGGAAAAAATCCTGTAGGTAGACATAAATGCATCCTGCATTTTCTAAGCTCCTTATAAGTCTTATATAAAGTCCAGTTCCTTTTGAAATTGTGTTCATGTCAATAGCAGCCATCTCTCCATGGGGCCAGCCATAAACTTCCTGTACTGCAGGTAATACGAGTCCTCCAGTCCCCTCCAGGGCAGGCTAGGTCTCCAAGGGGCACACAAAGGACAAGAACATGTCCAGTTGGTTCTTCACAATAACTTCATCTGGATGTAGCTTGTGGGGTAAATAATGAGCCAGGGTCATCTCCCAGGCATCAACAAGATACACTCCAACCCCTGAGAACATCTTCCGAAGGATGGTGTCCAGCTGAAAGTTGTACCAGTCACTGTTGAAAAGGCTCACCTCAGGCCCCAGCTCTTGGGCATTGGCTGTTCGGATGACTACCACGGTCTTAGGACTTCGATCCAGGAGCTGGACCACTGCTCGACGGATATTCCTGAGCCGCCGGATGTACACTTCCAAGGGGAAGGTGCTAAAATGAGACCATACAGCTATGGCAACCACGGTGTTCTTCCCGCCCACGATGCCATTCAGCTCATTTGCCACATAATGGAGCTCATTGCTAAAGACGGTTGTAAAACGGATGGGTGGACCATGGCAGCGATATTTGAGCAGGATGTTGTGCTTCTGGTCCACCGCAAGGAAAGGACCCACATTCTTGGGACTACCCAAGTTAAACTCCACTAAATCTGAAACAAGGAAAACTCAAATTCATAAAAATGTTCAAACCAAGTACATATATTATGATCATTCTATACTTAGCAGCTTAAAAGAACATTTTTTTCAAATAAAAGTGTAATGAAATGGTACAAGTGTAAAGGGAATACCTATTTCACTGGCCTCAATAGACCTGTATTCTAACGTATTTATTAAACTATCAGTGATACCTATGTCTATATACCTCAGAAGCAAAATAACTAAGCATTAGGCCAAGAAATCTTCCTGTTTACACCAACTGCTGAATATCTAAAAATCAACTTGGCATTTACACATTATTCTTCTAATAGACAAACATTATTTCTTCTAGGAGAAGGGCTATAACTTCTGCTTTTTTAAGAATGCATAAACGTAACCAAATACTTCTTTTTGCAATACATGAAAGAAAGGGGCAACCCTGTTTATTTTGACTTTCGATTTCACCCTATGGATGCAAAATCATATTAGTGTCTTAGAGAATGTCTTTCTCCGTCACAAGAATAACAAAGACTAAGTGGTGTTTCAAAGTCTAGCTCCTCTGAGATCTTCTGACGGTCCCAGGAATCAGTGATTGTTTCTCTTTTGTTACCCCTAAAAAACTCTGTCTCTACAATTCATCACTTAACATATGCCCCATAAGGAAAGAGGGCCTGTCTCATATACTTAAATGTTCCTACAAGTGCCTTTCAGAGAACAAACCAAGTAACTTCTGGCAACCCAAGTCAATTAGCACTTCTAAGCACCTATTCAGTGCCATGAGCCAGTAATGCTCAGATGCGTAAGTCACAGTCCTGGCTCTCAAGAGGTATACTGTCAATTCTGAAGAAGTAACATCATACTATAATTGGCCTACATTCTTTTTAAGGGTTAAAGGTGTCACTTTTCTCTCCAAGCAGTCCCAGGCTCCTTTTCTAGAATTTCCTAATTCATTACTACTTAGCATTTGGCCCCACTTAAGCTGAATAAACTCAAGCTATCATTTTTTCTTTTGATTAAGATCAAGCACTGACACAAGGCTTTATCAGGTGAAAATCTGTCTGCAAAGGATATAGCGGAAAACAATCAAGACACCCAACGTGATCACTGCTATAAGAGGAAATAATGAGCTACGTCATTAGAACTTAAGAAACAAACAACTAAAGACTCCTGGAGGGCCCTGCTTAGTCAGCACCAAAACATGTTTAGCATTATGCCATACAAATTATATCCCTTTTTCTAGTTTTTAATGTATGCTTTATCGACTAAACTCGGCTACGTCTGTTTCAAAAAAACAAGCAAAACAAAACTGGAATTAACTTTCTACTTTTGGGGATCATATCTACTTCTTCCTTTCCTTCTAAAAATTAAATCTGAAATTAAGTTGATGTAAAAAATAAAAGAGAAAAAAAAATACCAACAACAGCTCAGAACTATGGGATTGTGCTTTATGGAAAACCCTGCCCATACACAGCCCTTAAAGAGTTCCCACAGAATTACTTATCAGCTCTCTAAATTGTAAGCAGGGTCTTTAGTACTGTTACCTGGGATTCATCCCTCCTCATCCGGCCTACATACCTTCCACAAAGAGGAAAAGGCCCTTGAATAAGGGATGGCCCTCCGGTGAGTAGGGCTTTATTCTGAGTCTGGATAGCACTCCAGAGCCCAGCAGTGAAATCAGAAGCTAAGAATGCTGGGACTTACCAAGACTCTCTCTGTAGGAGCCAGCTCATCTCAAAATCATACCAATGGAATGCCCAACGGATGACGCTGGGAAGGCTTTGCTGAATGGATGCATTAAAGTGGACCACAGTTTGGCTGCTTCCTTCCAGTTAAATCTATTATAAACTTGGAGTCTGACCAAACAGAATTAGGAGAGAAACAATCGGAAATGTCCCCCTCTATTTTAGAGCCCAGAATATCAGAAGTAAAGGACTGCTATAAGGTGATACCATCCAGCTGCCTCATTGCACACATGGAGAAATGAAGGCCTGATAACAATGACATGTCCAAGATCTCACAGCTAATCTGTGGTACGAAACTTCAACAAGAATACAGTGCTTTCATCAATACGTCAACCCCACCATGGATCAGAAACCATCACACAGCTCTCCAGGGTTAGGATACCTCTTCAGTCCCACAGAGAAATAACTACTTCCTTGGCCGATGCCCTTCTTCAGGCACTGGAGTGAAAAAAGCTGGTTTTGTCCATGTGGAAAAGAGTTATAAAATAAAATACAAAGTACCAACCTGGAACAAATGTAGTAAGGTATTCAAACCACTGCCTGATTGTTGAGTCACCAAATAAATACACCACTTTTCTTTGTAAGCATTCTGTGATATTCTCGGGGTCATTAAACTGGCGCATCTTAAACTTTCTGGGCCTCCACTGGTCTTTGTAATAATACCCAGAAGGAAAAGTTCCTGAGCCTTGAGATAGTTCTAGATTGTTCGTTTCTGAAAAGAAAAAGGAAAAAATAAGATATTCTGAAAGTCTCCTCCAACAAACCATACATGGAAAATGCTCTAAGAAACAAAATTATGCCCCTGTATTTGTTAGCCTGCTGGTACACAGGTAACATTTCCTGCCATCACATCTCAGAGAAATCCCAGACTTTCCCCTTGCTACAAAAGGTTCTCCTTTGCACAAAAATAGGAAGATCTGAGATGTGTGTGAGGGTCTTGGTGGACAGAAAGGGAAAAGGGGACTTTGAGCACTCCCCTCTGATTATGCATGTTTTTATCAAAGTCAAAAATAAAAGCAGGCAAATAACCATGGAAATGTGTAGATATAAGTATTGTCCAGTATTATTCCAGAATAAATTTCTCATACAAAGGCCTATGAGGTAAGTAACACCTTAAATTCATACTTGACATATGTATAGTAAAATCAGTCCACTGTTGCTCAGCCTATTATTTTTTTTAAGATTTTATTTATTTGTTTGACAGAGACACAGCGAGAGCAGGAACACAAGCAGGGGGAGTGGGAGAGGGAGAAGCAGGCTTCCCGCGGAACAGGGAGCCCGATGGGAGACTTGGTCCCAGGACTCTGGGACCGTGACCTGAGCTGAAGGCAGACACTTAACGACTGAGCCACCCAGGCACCCCTGCTCAGCCTATTAAAAGGGAAATTTTAACCTATGGGTCCTATAATCAAATATGAATTCAGAAAACCACCACTTAATACAGAGAACAAACCAAATACACACACTCTAAAGAATTATTCCCCACAACACAGAAGGCTCAGAAGGTCTTTCTGCACAATGAACAGTATTTAAAATGCAGCAGGGGCGCCTCGGTGCAGCGTCTGCCTTCCGCTCGGGTCATGATCCCAGGGTCCTGGGATCGAGCTACACATCGGGCTCCCTGCTCGGCGGGAAGCCTGCTTCTCCCTCTGCCTGCCACTCCCCCTACTTGTGCTCTCTCTCTCTGACAAATAAATAAAATCTTTAAAAAATAAAATAAAATAAAAATAAAACGCAGCAGCAGTGTGTACTCATGGCTGCAGCCTAGCTACACGTGAGGACACAAGCACCAGAGCACGTTTCAGAGGGAGAGTCAACACTCTTCTGCCCTAACACCTCCCTTGGAAACAACACATTTTACATGCTTCAAAACAGACAGGAATGGTGAGTATTTCTTGTGAGTTTACTCTGCAATTAAACATATTATCTCATATGATGCTAATGGTAACCCTTTAAGGTAGGTCCTGTTGTTACCCCTACCTTTCAGAACAGTTAAGCAACTTGACCTAGACCCAGAGCTAGTCAGTGGCAAAGCCAGGACCTGATCCAGGCAGGTGAGTCCCAATGCCCACGCTCTAACCACTGTGCTACCTCATCTCTCAAAAGCAGATCGTTGTAGATGGCAGCTGTTTTCTTTTTGGCTTTTTTCCTGAAGGAGTATACTTATTCATTTTGAATCTACAATCTTTAAAAATCACCAACTATTTTATATCACTTCCTTGCACACCCCAAGGCTCAAACCTGGATCATAATCCAGTAATTCTATAGTCTCACCTGTTAAACCACAATTCGGAATCCAAATGTTTATACGACTCAGCGATTTAAATTTGAGCCCCGTATTTGTGACTATTTCCAGTTTATCATCTTGATATTATTCTTATTACTCAAAATTATTTTAGTTTTATTCTCTTCAAAGAAGATGCCCTATTTGACAGATAGTGCATATTTCATCTTTTAACTTAGGCATCTGCTAATTCTTTGAAGGTTCAGGGCCTAAGCAGAAAGGTAAACAGAATTTTTTAAAACTTTACTTGGAAGAAAGAAAGGGGCACCTGGGTGGCTCAGTCGGTTGAGCGACTGCCTTCGGCTCAGGTCATGATCCCAGGGTCCTGGGATCGAGTCCCACATCAGGCTCCCTGCTCAGTGGGAAGCCTGCTTCTCCCCCTCCCACTCCCCCTGCTTGTGTTCCCTCTCTCGCTGTCTCTCTCTCTGTCAAATAAATAAATAAAATCTTTTAAAAAAAAAAAAGTGATTTTGAAGTTACAATTTTTACCATGGTTAATTCAGGAGACTCGGCTCTTCTGTGTCAAATACATGTTATAAAGAAAAGTATATATCACACAGGAAACAATTACCATTTCCATTCAAATGTTAATTATATTTACTACCAGAGTTAAGTCAAGCAAAGCAAATCAATTACTGAACCTGACATTAATTCTTTACACATGCAGCACTAGATAACAGGGCATAATTTTATTTATTTATTTTTAAAGATTTTATTTATTTGTGTGAGAGAGAATGAGAGAGAGCACATGAGAGGGGGGAGGGTCAGAGGGAGAAGCAGACTCCCTGCCGAGCAGGGAGCCCGATGCGGGACTCGATCCAGGGACTCTGGGATCATGACCTGAGCCCAAGGCAGTCGCTCAACCAACTGAGCCACCCAGGCGCCTAACAGGGCATAATTTTAAAGTGAAATGCACGTACCTACATTGCCCTCTTATGGTCAGCTGAGACAAACATGTTTCCTTTTTTTTTTTTTTTTTTTTTTAAGATTTTATATATTCATTTGAGAGAGCACGCGAGCAAGGAGCCCGATGCGAGGCTCCATCCCAGGACCCTGGGATCATGACCTGAGCCGAAGGGAGACACTTAACCATCTGAGCCACCCAGGCGTCCCCAACACATTTCCTATTTTAATAAGACTTTAAGGAGTCTGAAGTTGTTTCAAAGTCAGCATTTCTTTAACCTCGGAATTTTCACATAAGATATGAAAGTCTCTAAAACTGAATAAATAACCCTAATATACTATGCATGTGGAATAAAAGTAATTTTAAAACAAAAATGAGTTATTACTTAATTTTAGTTATCTTAAATACTGATGGTGAAGGAAGAAGTTTTCCTGGAGGTGGTTATAAAGGCAGGTAAGAAGATCTTTATGCAAAATCAGAAGGGATAGTTTCGATAACTTGCAAGTAAGGTCCCTGCTTCTCTAAAATGTGTTAGCTTCTCTTTAAAACCCATAGTTTATGTTTTCTTCCAAAGGGTGTCATCCCATGTCATTCATTAGCCAAAATGAGGGCTATCTGGGCCACAAATGGAACAAAATACGGGAGAAAAATGCAGAGAAAAAAATTTCCCTATACTATCCAGAAAGAGCTGGATCAGAGATACAGTGTGAATTAAGGGTGGGACGTGTGTGTGAGTGCATGTTAGTGCACATGTCCCTTAATTTTATGGCATGGAATTATCATAGAACAGAAAAGTAAAAGGCAGGCCAAAGGGGAGTATATAGTTCATGAGAGGAAAAACAAGACAAGACGGAGAAGAAAAAGAATCAAACAATTTCTTGCATTGGGGAACACACAGGAACACTTGGGTACCATCTCAGGGAGATAAGAAATGAGGACAGCATGTGTGGAGCTGTTTAGGGATACCCTGTCAAGGGCTGGGACTATGAGAAGGTCCTGGCTACACAGTCATTACCATGGCTTGAGTTTGAGTCTCTTGAGTGCCCCCTAGAAAATCTTGGGAATTTAATTTTTTTTTCTTTATACTTTAGTCCCCTAAAAGCTAAGCACTTTACAGAGGTAAGCTAAAAATAGGTATAGGTAGAAATACCTATAGATTCAAAGAATGTTGAAAGGGACCTCAGATAATGGCTAGTCTAAATATCTTTTAAAGGTGAAGAAAGTATGTCACAGAGTGACTTGCCAAAGTTTCCCAGGGTTCTAGGGACAGCTAGTGGTAAAGGTAGTCTGTCTACAAAGGCACAACCTTACACTACTGATGCAGTTGTGGGAGTGGGCTTCCTACCCCCAAATGGTATCAGTTAGTTGGATTTTATATGTAGGATATGAGTCCTTTGATTTTCTAAGTTAACCAAATAAAATGTATTCTGTATGAAGTATTTTTTCCAACAACTGGAAAGTGCTTGTCTTTAAAATAGCTTTGTCCAGAGCACCTGGGTGGCTCAATTGGTTAAGCATCTGCCTTCGGCTCAGGTCATGATCCCAGGTTCCTGGGATCGAACCCCGCATCGGGCTCCCTGCTCGGCAGGGAGCCTGCTTCTCCCTCTCCCTGCTGCTCCCCCTGCTTGTACTCTCTCTCTATCAAATAAATAAATAAAATCTTTAAAAAAAAAATAGCTTTGTCCAATTTGTTGCACTACCACATCAACATCAGAGTGACGTCTCATCCATAACGGCACCACTCTGATTTTCACCAAGCAACATCCAACACTATTTCATCATTCATTCCATCATTTGGATGGATTTAGATTTTAGAGAGTTGATGGATTCCACTACTGCAGACAAACCCGAACAGCAAGACGTCCTCCACCACACCTCCCAAGCACGGTAAGAGATAGCAGAAAAGGGGCTGGACCTGAGTCAGAGGCTCTGGTTTATATCTGGCTCTACCTCTCCAATAGGAGACACCAGAAATCACTTAAACTCTCATCTTATTCATCCCCTATATTCTCAGAGTCTGGTCTAGCACCAGACACAGAGCAGATGTCAAAATGATGACTGAATGAGTCTCTGGAACTTGGTTTCATTATCTACAAAACGGATAAATTATGAGTTATTTTGAAGAGCTATTGTGAAAGTCCAATACTATAGTAGTATTAGTAGTATTAATCATTTTTAATATAAAGGGCAACACTGGAATGCTGCAAATATTCTCTATGTTCTAAACATTCTATATCTTCATGTGGGTGGTAGTTACACTTTATTCATTTTCTAGTGCTGTGTGACAAACCACCACAAACTTAAGTGGCTTAAAAACAAGGGACATTTATTATCACAGAGCTCTGTCTGTCAAGAGTCCAGGGCATGGCATAGCGGGATTCTCAGAGTCTCAAAGGTTGAAATCAGGTTGTCAGCAGGGTTGTGTTCCTTTCCAAAGACGAGAGAAGTCTGCTTCCAGGCTCATTCAAATTGTTGGCCAGATTCAGTTCCTTGTGGTTATAAGACCGAGTTTCTTGTTTCCTTGGTGGTTGGCAGACAGGGAATGCCCTTCAGTTCCTAGAACCTGCCTACATTTCTTGCCACATGGCCTCCTTCATCTTTAAAGCCAGCAACAAAGAATCTCCCTCACATGAAAGCCTTCTCACACTTTGAATCTCTTCAAAAAGAACCTGGTTCCTGTTGAGGGTTTATCCAGTTAGGTCAGATTTACCCAAGATAGTATATTTTTTAGGAGTCAACTTTGTTACATAACCAAATCATGGGAGTGATATCCCATCATATTTGCAGGTCCTTCTCACACTCAAGAGAAAAAGAATTATATATGGGCATGGGTCACTGGGAGTCATCTTAGAAATGATCTACTGCTGGGGCGCCTGGGTGGCTCAGTTGGTTAAGCGACTGCCTTCGGCTCAGGTCATGATCCTGGAGTCCCTGGATCAAGTCCCGCATCGGGCTCCCTGCTCAGTGGGGAGTCTGCCTCTCTCTCTGACCCTCCCCCCTCTCATGCTCTCTATCTCATTCTCTTACTCTCAAATAAATAAATAAAATCTTTAAAAAAAAAAAAAAAAGAATTGACCTACTGCAGCTACAAAGACAGATATAAATGTAAATTTCCATTGTACTATATATTTACAATCCATGCACTCATGGGTATGTAAGATACACCTCAAAAGATAAAGAAAATAGCAAGGGGCTACAAAGATGTTAATGTTTATTCTATTGCTATTAGATCTAGTTTTATCGCAAACTCTCAGGAAGCTCTCCCAAAAACATGAGCTCTAGTTTAGTTGTTGGTGAGGTTAGAAGCCATCAAGGCTTCTATTAGGCTGTGGTGGTCTCGGGACCACAGTACAGCAACTAGTGAAAAGTCAACAGCAATTCTGAACTGGGAAAGCCTGTCAGAAACCAGCCTTGTCCCTGTGATTCCTTGTTTTTGACTGGAATTATACCCATGCTTGGGGGGAAGCCACTGGCTTCCAAAAATGCACTGAGGCAGGTAATCTCAATTCAGCAGACTAAATATGCATCTTAGAATAATTTTTTTTTTGGTTTTTTGTTTTTTTAAGATTGTATTTATCTGAGAGAGAGAGAATGAAAGACAGAGAGCATGAAAGGGAGGAGGGTCAGAGGGAGAAGCAGACTCCCTGCCGAGCAGGGAGCCCAATGCGGGACTCGATCCCGGGAGTCCAGGATCATGACCTGAGCCGAAGGCAGTCACTCAACCAACTGAGCCACCCAGGCGCCCGCATCTTAGAATAATTTTAACTTGCAGGAAAATCAGTTAACTAATACATACAAAAAACTGATAAAGAAAAATAAAACCTTCAAAAAACAGGATTCATGGGCGCCTGGGTGGCTCAGTCGGTTAAGCGACTGCCTTCGGCTCATGATCCTGGAGTCCCGGGATCGAGTCCCGCATAGAGCTCCCTGCTCGGCGGGGAGTCTGCTTCTCCCTCTGACCCTCCTCCCTCTCATGCTCTCTGTCTCTCATTCTCTCTGTCTCAAATAAATAAATAAAATCTTTAAAAAATAATAATAATAATAAAAAACAGGATTCATAACTAAAATAATAAAAGTGGAAAGACTATAAACCCTTCCAAGGCCAGGGCAAAGAAAATACAAGATGGGCCTGAAATATCTTGTGGTGCTAGAAAGTAAGGAAGTGCTTACAGAAAAAAAAAAAAAAAGGATGACAGCATGTCAAAGGGGCACAGGAGCCAAACCAAAAAAATTCCCAATTCCCAAAACTGGAGCACTTACAGCAACAAAATAAATAACAACTGAATTGGGTAATAACCCAAAGAATGAAATAAACAATCATGAGTCATAAGCCTATAATGACATAATTAAATAAATAGGAAAAAAGGGACAACTCTTCCTTACAGAAAAATTCCAATTAATAAATGTCTTAGGAATGAGAGATTAAAAAATCAGAATTACATGCCACAGAAATAATTGCTGCTGGCAAGATCTACTAATGAATGCAAAAATGAGTGGGTGAAAGTGTAGGCAGAAACAGGATGTTTACATCCTGTTTTAATATAGAGACATCTGGAGAGTAGTTTCCTGTGGCTACTATAACAAGTTACCACATATTTGGTGGCTTAAAACAACACAGATTTATTCTCTTACAGTTTTGGAGGCTAGAAGTCCAAATTCAGTATCACTGGGCGAAAACCAAGGTATCAGGAAGGCCATACTCTCTCAGGAGGAGATAGGAAACAATGTGTCTCCTCGCCTCTTCTAGAGCTGTGTCCTCTGGCTCATGGCCCCTTTCTCCACGTGTTAAGCCAGCAGCACAGCATCTTCAAGTCTCTCTCTGCTTCCGTTGTCATACTGCCTTCTGCTTCTGTATGAAATCTCCCCCTGCCTCCCTCTTAAAAAGGACACTTGTGGTTGCATTTAGGGCCCACTCAGATTACCCAGATAATCTCTCCCCGTCTCTAGATCCTTAACTTAATCACATATACAAAGTTTCCTTTGCCATCCATATACAACAACATTCACAAATTTGAGGGATTAAGATTTGGATATCTTTGGGGGCCATTATTCAGCCTACCACAGTCTCAAAGTTATCTGTCCAGAATACAGAATAAATATAAAGAGAAGAGAACCCTGACAGACACCACTTGAACCAAGCGATCAAAGTTAACATCATTAACAATATATATCAGCATCATGTTCCCCTTTGCTATTCTTCCAAAAATGCATGATCTCATTCCAATCATCAGAAAACATTAGACAAATCCAAAGTTAGAAGCATTCTAAAAAATATCTGACCAACGCTCTTCAAAGTTTAAAAGTCATGGAAGATAATGTCATAGAGGGAAGACTAAGAAAACACGGTGACTAAATGCAACGTGGGATCCTGCACTGGATTCAAGAACAGAAAAAGAACATGAGTGGAAAAACTGATGAAATCCAAATAAACTCTACAGTGTAGTTAATAATATTATACTGATGTTAAAATCTTAGTTTTGAAAGTATTACATGGTTATATAAGATGTCAGCATAAGGGGAAGCTGGGTGTAGGCTATACAGGAACTTTGTACTATTTCTGTAACTCATATGTAAGTCTAAAATTATCTGAAAACAAAGTGTTAAAAAAGAGGAAGGAAGGAATGAAGGGAAGATAGGGAGGGAGGAAGAGAAGAATGTGAGCCCATGGTTTAGGGTCTTTGAGTGCACCCTGCTGGTCACTAGTGTGAACTCTCCTAAACTGGGTCTCTGATATTCTTAAAGCAATTGCCCTCCTCTTTTCTTTCCAATTAAGTACCTGTTTGAGACGGTCTTCTCAAAGCCAGGCTATTCTGCTCCTACTGATTCATGGTTCATTTCTTCCTCTAAAAATCTATCAAGGGGATGGGACACCTAGGTGGCTCAATCAGTTAAGCGTCTGCCTTCGGCTCAGGTCATGATCCCAGGGTCCTAGGATCAGGCTCCCTGCTCAGCGGGGAGCCCGCTTCTCCCTCTATCTGCCACTCCCCCTGCTTGTGCTCTCTACCTCTCTCTGACAAATAAATAAATAAAATATTTTTTTAAAAAGATTTCCTTGGGCGCCTGGGTGGCTCAGTTGGTTGAGCGACTGCCTTCGGCTCAGGTCATGATTCTGGAGTCCCTGGATCAAGTCCCGCATCGGGCTCCCTGCTCGGCGGGGAGTCTGCTTCTCCCTCTGACCCTCCCCCCTCTCATGCTCTCTCTCTCTCATTCTCTCTCTCAAATAAATAAATAAAATCTTTAAAAAAAAAAAGATTTCCTTTCTAAAAACAAAGAAATCCATCAAGCAGAGCCTGGGTGGCTCAATGAGTTAAGCGACTGACTTCGATTCAGGTCATGATCTCAGGGTCCTGGGATCCAGCCCAGAAAAGGGGCTCCCTGCTCAACGAGAAGTTTGCCTGTCTCTCTCCCTCTGTCCCTCCCAACACTGATTCTCTCTCTCAAATAAATAAACTCTTTAAAATAAATGAATAAAAAATAAAAATCCATCAAAAGTCTCACTGGTTACTAAATCTGTCTTCTCTCTAAACAGAACAGTACATCACAAACCCACAACAACTTCTTGGTTAACACCAAGGCCTGTCAGGTGCAGGTAAACTATCCAAAGCTCCAACCACTGACAATCCCACTAGATACCCAGGGACAAGGCAGGCAAGCCAGAAGGCTGGGACTGTGGCAGAGAAGGGCAGTAGGACAGGGTCAGACACGAAAGAGTGTGAGGAGTGCAGAACTGTGGGGGATAATATGGAGGGGGGAGCCCAGGCAAATAAAAGTATTTCCATTAATGATGTTTCATATATGAATCCTTTAAAATGAGTAACTCACTGGCTTTAAGTAAATCAAATACAGCCTTTCATTAGGAAAAGATTGGGATTTCTTGTGATACATGATGGCAGGGACCAGAGATCCAGGCTCACAGTGTCCTGGCTGCTGCTGGGCCACAGACAAATTTTATGTAGCCCACAAAATATTTTAAAGGTTTTCAATTGGATGCCAATGTTTTGAAATCTGGAGATACTACATTTAAAGATTAAAGATTAAGACTTCTGATTTTTTTTCATGGAAAAAAAACCCTATAGATCTGGCCACGCTGTGTCTACATTTCTGTACAGCAACAAAGCAGAAGGAACCGCAGAGAGGCTGTCCTTGCTCTCCAGTTCCCTCCCCATCAATCACACAAGGCATGCCTGTGACTAACACCCACCCTGACTACATTCATAGGTATAATATACCTAGGCCTGATGGCATCTGTGTTTGCAGTATCTGTGTCGGAGACTATACATCCATGTTTTCAACAGCTAAAAGGACCTTGCCTGCCATCTGCATAAGCTTCCTTAATAATATTCATCCTTGGGGCGCCTGGGTGGCTCAGCTGGTTAAGCGACTGCCTTCGGCTCAGGTCATGATCCTGGAGTCCCTGGATCGAGTCCCGCATCGGGCTCCCTGCTCGGCAGGGAGTCTGCTTCTCCCTCTGACCCTCCTCCCTCTCATGCTCTCTGTCTCTCATTCTCTCTGTCTCAAATAAATAAATAAAATCTTTAAAAAAAAAATAATAATAATAATAATATTCATCCTTTCTTCCTAAAAGTCACCATAGCTATTTACATCTATTCTGCAAAAACAGAACGTATACATTTACTCTTCAGAATTTTGTTGTCTTACTTTTAACGATACCCTATACCAATGGATCAAAATCGCCTAGAAGGTTTGTTGAAACACAGATTGCTGGGCCCCACACCCCAGAGTGTCTGATTCAGTAGGCTGAGATAAGACTTGAGAATCTGCAATTCCAGCAAGTCCCCACTAAGGCCAATGCTGCTAATGCAGAGATCACACTTTGAGAAAAACGCCATTCACTAACCCAATGCTTCGGATTTCAAAAATTTCTATGACAACTTTACACACATTTCTGGAGGATCTCTAGAGCACCGATATCTGACAGAACTGCAATAATGGATACATTTTATATAAAATACTGTCCAACATGGCAGCGACTAGCTACACGTGGCCCCTGAGGGTATGTGACTTAAGAACTACATTTTACACTTTATTTAATTTTAATTAACTTAAATAGCCACATGTGGCTAGGAGCTACCATATTGGACGGTACAGCACTGAAGGCTCCTAAGGAGCCAACCAGAGAGGAGACAGGAGGAGGAAGACGACTTTTACATGAGTCTAAATAGCAAAGCCCAAGATTATGCACATAAGGTCTGATTTATTTTAATCAAAAAGGCTTTTAGAATTTTCAGTTATGCCCAGAAGTATGTCCATGACATATTAATTTAATGTCCATGGCACATTAAAAGAAGGAAAAAAGTTTTTATAACATTAGTGAAACCACAGAGCCTCACCCATTTAGCAAGAAAAACAACAAACCATCAAGCTCATTCCTTTTTACCTTTTATTGTCCTGGGAATCACAGTCACCCAATCAGGTCCACTGGAGTTGATTGGCATTTTGATATTAACACCACTTTAGAAGGAATAAAGAGAGTACAAGCTTAGATTCAAGAACATTTATTTTCTAATATGTATCTTCATTTGCAAATAAAAAAACAGGTATGATGTCACAGAATCCTAAGATGAAATATCCTTATGTTAATCAACACAATTAATTAATAAACTAGGTCTCTTATAATAAGGTTATATAGATATATAAAGCAAATAAAAATTAAATAGGTTTTAAATTTTTCACTGCTTAGAACTGAGAGTATAAGCTCCAAAATGACAAATTCTGGGCTGAATTACTTAATCCCCTTGGACTCAGAAAATGGCTCACACTGATGAGAATGTCACTATCTAATTTTCAAGCTACAAATCCATGTAGAATTAAGTCACATGTCAGATTCCTCAGGCCTTGCCCAGAACAGAGAGGAGTCCCTACTGAAGATACTTGTCCCCAGATATGTGCTCTTGTAGTATTTTGTTCATCATTACCATGGCTCTGAAGTGCCTCCTTCTCAAACATATACTCCTCAAAGACACAAATTGTGTCTCCCTCACCTTTTGTCTTCAGCACTTAGCACAGACCCTGGACTAGAGTCCATGCTTGGAAAATATTTGATGGAGAGCTGTGTGAAAAAGTGGGGGAGAGTGGAGTCCAAGGGGAAAGTACTGAAAACTTGCTATAACTATTCCAGAAACTGGGTTATAATAATTACCTCCCACGCTTAGACCAAAAACAAACAAAATAAAATGCTAACTTTCCAGATTTTTTTTTTAAGATTCTATTTATTTATTTGATAGAGAGAGTGAGAGAGCACAAGCAGGGGGAACAGTAGAGGGAGAGGGAGAAGCAGGTTCCCCGCCAAGCAGGGAGCCCGACGAGGGGCTCAATCCCAGGACCCTGGGATCATGACCTGAGCTGAAAGCAGACGCTTAACCATCTGAGCCACCCAGGTGCCCCCAGATTCTTTTTAATCTTATTTGACAGAGAGAGAGAGAGAGCACAAGCAGGGGGAGCTGCAGGCAGATGGAGATGGAGAAGGAGACTCTCCACTGAGCAGGGAGCCCAATGCGGGGCTCGATCCCAGGACCCTGAGATCATGACCTAAGCCAAAGGGCAGACGCCTAACCAACTAAGCCACCCAGGCTCCCTGGAATTAAAATAAAAGAAAATAAATAATTCTTGGGGCACCTGGGTAGACCAGTCTGGACCAGTTTTAGCTCAGGTCATGATCTCAGGGTCATGAGACTGAGCCCCAAGTCAAGCTCCCTGCTCAGCGCGGAGCCTGCTTAAGATTCTCTCTCCCTCTCCCTCTGCCCCTCCTACCCAACATGGTCACTCTCTCTCTTCCCCTCTCGCTCAAATAAATCAATCTTAAAAAAAAAAATAGTAATAATTCTTAAACTTCTACCATGTGCCTCGCACTGTCCTAGATGTCAGGGATCTAACAGTATACAAACACACAGCATCTCCTTCATGGAACTGCTAGTCTAATGGGGGAGAGAAATAAAAAAGGAAAGTAGGAAGGCAGTACAGTTGATCCTTGAACAACATGGGTTTGAACTATGCAGGTCCATTTGTGCAAGGATTTTTTTCAATACAGTACAGTACTGTAAATGTATTTTCTGTTCCTTATGATTTTCTTTTCTCTAGCTTACTTAACTATAAGAATACAGTACATAACATATGTAGCATACAAAATATGTGTTAATTAACTGTAAGGGTTCCGGTCTACAGCACAATATTAATAGTTCAGTTTTTGGGGAGTCAGAAGTTAGAGCAGATTTCGGACAGACTCTGCAAGTGGTTGGCGCCGTCCATGCCCATGGTTTTCAAGGCTCAACTGTATCAGACACTACATTAGAAAATAGCTTAAATAAGTGGCATTTAAGAGAGGACACGACTTCTAAAACAGCATAAATAAACCACTTTCATGAGAGAGCCTTGAGGTAAAGAAAAGAAGAAAATTTCCCCTTTGTAATTTTCCTGTAAAAATGTTTAACCTCAATTTGGTCATGGAAAAACAATAAAGCAGCAAATCCAAACCAAGGGACATCCTACAAAATGGTGACATCAGAATTCTTTTTTTAAAACACTTTTTTTTAAATACTTTATTTATTTGCTTATTTGAGAGAAAGAGAGAGAGAGAGAGAAAGCATGAGCAGCAGAGAGGCAGAGGGGGAGGGAGAGGGACAAACAGACTCTGCTGAGCGCGGAGCCCGACACAAATTCTCAATGTTGTAAAAAACAAGCTAGAAACCTCTTCCAAATTAAAAGAGATTAAAGAGGTAACTAAACACACTGTATATGTCATAGGTTAGATTAGTTAAAATAAACTAAAATAAATAAGTAAATCTTTTTAAAAAAATAAACAGGGGTGCCTCGGTGGCGCAGTTGGTTGAGCGTTTCTAACTCTTGGTTTTTGCTCAGGGTGGTGGGATTGAGCCCCGTGTGAGTGTGGAGTTTGCTTAAGATTCTCTCTCCCTCTCTGTCTGCTTCGTGCTCTCACTCTCTCTCTCTCTCAAATTAATATATCTTTATAAAATAAAAAAGACAGCCTTAAGGGACATTACTCGGACAACTGGAGAAACTTGAGTATGGACTGTGTATTAAATAACAGTATTGCATCAGTGATAAATGCCCCAGTGTGGTAAATATGCTCTGGTTACATACTGGAGAAAGTCCATGTGCTAGGAGATGCATACTCATGGGGTGCAACACCATGATGTCTGCAACTTAATCTCCAATGGTCAGGGGGGAGGAATTATACATAGACATACACATATATAAACACACATACAGAGAGAAAGCAAATGTAGCAAAACAGTAACAATGGTAAATCTAAAAGACTTATTCATTTTTGTTCATTTTTATTATTCTTGCAGTGTTTCTAATGATTTGAAAGGTTTTTTTAAACACAAAGTTAGAAAGAAAAAAGATATTAAATTATGCTAAAAATACATGGGAAGCTTTTCAGGTGAGAAGCTCACTCTTTCAAAAGGCCTTCTTCTGGGGCGCCTGGGTGGCTCAGTCGTTAAGCATCTGCCTTTGGCTCAAGTCACGATCCCAGAGTCCTGGGATCGAGTCCCACATTGGGCTCCCTGCTCCGCGGGAGGCCTGCTTCTCCCTCTCCCACTCCCCCTGCTTGTGTTCCCTCTCTCGCTGTGTCTCTCTCTGTCAAAAAAATAAATAAAATCTTTAAAAAAAAAAAAAAAGGCCTTCCTTTATATTAATAAGATCTTTTAAGCAAAGTACTGTTGTTCTTTCTAAAACCAACATTTTTTTTTTCGTTAGGAGTAAAGAACTAAAGATTAGATCACTTTAATTGTCCAACTGTAATTTAGGGAACAAAAGACCAAGGCTGTTTCTTAATCCTTCCTGAATTAAGCAATGTTATGAGCCACCAAGGGAAAAAGGTAAAAATGGGTATCAGCTTAACATATGCAGGCCATGAACTTAAAATGGTACACTCAAGGACACCTCAAAAGATCACTTCCAATCTTTGCTTTTTCTTTTCAGTTAGCTGGTGCAAAATGTCAGAATTTTAACAGAGAAAATAATGCAAAAAATAAAATCAGTATCAGGACTATCAAATGTTTGGTTTCCAAAAATGACCTCAAACACTATTTTCCCAGCAAACTTCCAGGTAAGTGGAGTTTCTTAATGATTCTACTACTACAAAGTGATTCTACTGCAAAATGCCATCAGCCAGCCTTATCCAGGATATGCAAGTAAGGACAGGGACATACATTGTTTCATCCTTCACGATTCATAGGTGTTTTCTGGTTTTAATGGTAGGATTTGGTGTCAGGAATATTCTTAAATTTTACAAATTCTCTAGCCCTTTTCCCACTTTTTTCCCACATGGAATTTCAATAAGTTACAAGCTATGCTTCCTCTTTTTTTGCTAAGCCACTAAGCGGACTGACAACACAACTCTAAAAGGGGAGTAACTGAGCAGTCTTCACACATTGGCAAAAAGTACACAGAACTGAAATAATCTGCTCACCGTCACTGATAAATAGCTTGTCTTAGATCGAACCCAGGATAAAACTAAAGCTAAAGTCCTTGTGTACTGAGTTTTTTGTGTATACTGAAGAACAGTACAGTAAATACTTTGAGTAGTGCTCCCTCTGCCGGCCTTTTAGCAGCCTGGCATGAGTCCACCAAATGTGTATTTAAAACTGGTAGGACCAAAAGCTGACTCCAGGAGAAGTGAAAAATCAAAGGGCTTTATTGTAGAAGCTTCTGTAGACTACATACCTGATGGTAGGCACTTTTTCCCCATTGAGGAATGAGTGGACATAAAACATAAAATTTTGGGGGGGTTGCCTAGATGTACTCAAAACTACCTCTCTACCAGCGAGTATTTTTTAAGTTATTTATTTCATTAAAAAATAAAAGACACTTTTACATTCTTCCAAATAATTGGACTTCTTGACCATATGGCTTTCTAACTTTTTTTCCTTAGGCATGCTATTTCACTTCAGAACTACATGGGATGTTGACAAAAACATTTTAATTCGAACTGATCCCATACATTCTATTCTGCACACTATTCCATATCTTGATCATTATGCTGAAAGAGTTTTACACTTATGTTCAAAAACAGAAATTTGTGCACAGCAAAGCAAAAATTTCAACAACTATTAATTTTAAAAATATAGTTTGCTGTGGTATTCCTGGCCTCCCGTGTTCATCATTAAATCAACCCAGCAATGTTGTCATAGCCATAGTCTTTTTTCTATCAATACATGTTTATATGATTTTAATAACTGATAATATGCCACTTAAATTTTTTTTTTATTTTATTAGACATGAAGCTAAACCACTGGCCTGACTACAAGACCTCTAGTTCTTAGATGATTTTTTTATCTGTTCTGTGAATAAGTGATCTTTTTTACATAGCTATAGATATGCTCTGTAGTTCTAAAGTAAAACATAAGGGCAAAAGGTCTTTAATTTGAACTGGAATAAGCTCTTAGCTTCACTTTTTAAAAACTATTCACGGGCGCCTGGGTGGCTCAGATGGTTAAGCGTCTGCCTTCGGCTCAGGTCATGATCCCAGGGTCCTGGGATCGAGTCCCGCATCGGGCTCTCTGCTCCTTGGGAGCCTGCTTCTCGCTCTGCCTCTCTCTCTCTCTCATGAATAAATAAATAAAATCTTTAAAAAAAAAAAAAACTATTCACAAGGAGGCACCTGGCTGGCTTAGTCAGTGGAGCATGCAACTTGATCTCTGGGTTATGGGTTCGAGCCCCACATTCGGTGTAGCGATTACTTAAAAATAAAAAGAACCTAAAAAATGAAAAATAAATAAATAAAAACTATTCACAGAATATAAATATTTATTTTCTTATTCACTACCTCTCCCAAATTGGGCCAACTTCAGAGAGATATATGAAGCAAATAACCAAAACAAGGAAGTCTCCTAAATGGGACGGTGTCTCCTAATTGGGACAAAAAACAGTAGAAAAGGACCCTTAAAATACCCCCTTGAACAAGACGCACGTACCTCTGGAAGAAAGCATTCTCTGCAGCCGTTAGAAGGCCCTTCAGGTATCCACCTTTGAAATGGTTAATTCTACTACTGCAAGGGAGCTTCTTTGGTTTGAAGCAGAACCAGGGTTCTCCAGTGTAGAGATCTGTAAAGTTACACAGGGGCAGACTGCCAGGAAGACACACATTGCACTCCGTGGTTTCAGAAATTCTTCCTGAACGGAACAGACTCTTGAAATAGACCCTGTGTGGTTTCTCTTCTTGTAGGTGCTGAAGAACTCTGATCCCTTCAGTGGGGTGGACGAGAGATATGGACACTTTAACTTTGCCCGGCCAGAGCAAAGTAAAAAAGACCTTGTAAAACCCATTCTGGTAGTCTACCACTCTGCCCACAGCCCCTGCCTGCAGCTTTGGGGAGTGGATTCTGGCCTGCAGGTAGTCTCCACCATATTTCTTGGGCTTTCTTTGAAAATCCTGTACATGAACCAGCACTTCTAGCTGGCTTCCCACCTTGAAGAAGGCTGCAGAGTTCAAGATAACAAAGTAGCTGGAAGAAGGGTCAGTGCTCTTCAGAAAGGGGACTGGACCCACATCAGGCACCTGCCACTGTAAGGCAGCCAGCAAGGAGTCCTCCTCCACGCGCTCCCGGCTGGACAGAGTCTGATGCTCATAGCCACAGTAAGGATTCCGGCTAATTCCTGTCACCTGGGAGGAAACAAACTGTCCACTACTATCGATGAACGTGGCTGAAACAGTCTCATGGTCCAAGTACTGAAGAGAAAAACACAAAAACAGAAACCACAGACAGCTACAATAAAATTCCTTATATCAACCAAATATACCTCTGTTTCAGTTTAACTTTTAAAAAACTACTTGGGATGACATTGGTTCAAAAATCAGAGTTCACTATTTTTACAGGGTGATATATCTTTTTGTAACACAGTGAAATCAAGATGAGGAATAAAGTCATAGAAAGATCCCCCACACTTCTATGAATTTTACCTCCAGGAGCTCAATCAGGTTCCCACAGTAAATATCAGTAGAAAAAACTCTCATGCTTCCAGCAAAATAAGAAGAAAAGGAACCATTTGGAAATACAACGGAGCATTCTGTTCTTAACAAGGTCTGCCCTCAAGAGAAACTATTTTACTAGAGCCTAATCTATTGGGGTTTTATCAGCACTTCACCAAACTGGGGTAGGAGACATACCCAGCTAAAACCCATTCTAACCAATTATTCAACTTAAGGAGTGTAGTGCGAGGACTGAGAAGCACTTTTGAAGTTCACAGCCCGGTAGCAAGGGCTCACTAAAGGACTAAGACTTACCCATATGATTATAAAATGCTTCACCTCCCCCACACCTCACAACTAAAAGTTTATTTATCAGAGTTCCTTTTACCCAGTATATCACATTCAGCTTTCAACAAAAAACTGTAAGACATACTAAAAGGCAAAAAACATAGCTTGAAAACACAAATCAAACATCAGAACCAGACTCAGATATGGCAGGGTTGTTGGAATAATCAGACCAGTAATTTAAAACAACTATGATTAATATGCTAAGACCTCTAAGGGAAAAAGCAGACAATGTGAAAGAACAGATGGGCACTGTAAGGAGAAAGATGGAAATTCCAAGAAAGAATGAAAAAGAAATGCCAAGAATAGAGAACCCAGAAATGGACCCTCAACTCTATGGTCAACTAATTTCAACAACGCAGGAAAGAATGTCCAATGGAAAAAAGACAGTCTTGGGATGCCTGGGTGGCTCAGTCAGATAAGCGTCTGCTTTCAGCTCAGGTCAGGGTCCCAGGGTCCTGGAATCAAACCCCGCATCAGGCTCCCTGCTCCCCAGTGGGAAGTCTGCTTCTTCTTCTCCCTCTGCTGTTCCCCCTGCTTATGCACTCTCTCTCTCTCCCTCTGTCAAATAAATAAATAAAATCTTTAAAAAATTAAAAAATAAAATAAAAAAGACGGTATCTTCAACAGATAGTATTGGGAAAACTGGACAGCCACATGAAGAATGAAACTGGACCATTTTCTTACTCCATACACTAAAATAACCTCGAAATGGATGAAAAACCTAAATGTGAGACTGGAATCCATCAAAATCCTAGAGGAGAACACAAGCGGCAACCTCTTTGACCTCAACTGCAGCAACTTCTTGCTAGACACATCTTCAAAGGCGAGGGAAACAAAAGTAAAAATGAACTATTAGGACTTCATCAAGATAAAAAGGTTTTGCATAGCAAAGGAAACAGTCGACAAAACCATAAGACAGCCTACTGAGTGGGAGAAGATATTTGTAAACGTCATCAGATAAAGGGCTAGTATCCAGACTCTATAAAGAAATTATCAAACTCGGGGCACCTGGGTGGCTCAGTCGTTGGGCGTCTGCCTTTGGTTCAGGTCGTGGTCCCAGGGTCCTGGGATCCAGCCCCACATCAGGCTCCCTGCTGCGTGGGAAGCCTGCTTCTCCCTCTCCCACTCCCCCTGCTTGTGTTCCCTCTCTCGCTATGTCTCTGTCAAATAAATAAATAAAATCTTTAAAAAAAAAAAAACTTATCAAACTCAACACCCAAAAAACAAATAATCCAGTCAAGAAATGAAAAGAAGATATGAACAGACGTTTCTCCAAAGAAGACATCCAAATGGCCAATAGACACATGAAAAAATGTTCAACATCACTCGGCATCAGGGAAATACAAATCAAAACCTCAATGAGATACCACCTCACACCGGTCAGAATGGCTAAAATTAACAAGTCAGGAAACAACAGATGTTGGCGAGGATGTGGAGAAAGGGGAACCCTCCTACACTGTTGGTGGAAATGCAAGCTGGTGCAGCCACTCTGGAAAACAGTATGGAGGTTCCTCAAAAAGTTGAAAATAGAGCTACCCCACGACCCAGCAATTGCACTACTAGGTATTTATCCAAAGGATACAAACATAGTGATCCAAAGGGGCACCGGACCCCAATGTTTATAGCAACAATGTCCACAATAGCCAAACTATGGAAAGAGCCCAGATGTCCACTGACAGATGAACAAATAAAGATATGTGTGTATATATATATATATAGATAGATAGATAGATAGATACACATACACACACACACACACACAAATGGAATATTAGCCATAAAAAAAAAAATGAAATCGGGGCGCCTGGGTGGCTCAGTTGGTTAAGCGACTGCCTTCGGCTCAGGTTATGATCCTGGAGTCCCGGGATCGAGTCCCGCATCGGGCTCCCTGCTAGGCAGGGAGTCTGCTTCTCCCTCTGACCCTCCCCACTCTCATGTGCTCTCTCTCATTCTCTCTCTCTCTCAAATAAATAAATAAAATCTTTAAAAAAAAAAAAAAGAAATCTTACTATTTCCAACGATGTGGATGGAACTAGAGGGTATTATCTTAAGTGAAATAAGTCAATCAGAGAAAGACAATTATATGATTTCATTCATATGTGTAATTTAAGAAACAACACAGAGGATCATAGAGAAAAGGAGGGAAAAATAAAGTAAGACAAAGTCAGAGGAGACAAACATAAGAGACTCAACTCTAGGAAACAAACTGAGGGTTGCTGGAGGGGAGATGGTGTAACTGGGTGATGGGCATTAAAGAGGGCACTTAACGTAATGAGCACTGGGTCTTACATGCAACTGATGAATCACTAAACTCTACCTCTGAAACTAATAATACACTATATGTTAATTAATTGAATTTAGATAAAATAAAATGAAATTTAGGGGTGCCTGGGTGGCTCAGTCGTTAAGCGTCTGCCTTCGGCTCAGATCATGATCCCAGGGTCCTGGAATGGAGCCCTGCTCAGTGGGAAGCCTGTTTCTCCCTCTTCCACTCCCCCTGCTTGTGTTCCCTCTCTCGCTGTGTCTCTGTCAAATAAATAAATAAAATCTTTAAAAAAAAAAACAAAATAAAATGAAATTTAAAAAGCGTACCAAAAAAAAAGAAATGCCAAGCAAAGCAGAGAGGATTTTTAGGGAGAGAAAATACTCTGTATAATACTATAATGATAGATATCATTACACATTTGTCTAAACCTATAGAATATGCAACACCAATAGAGAACGCTAAGGTACACTAGGGACCTTGGGTAATCACGGTATGTCAAGTTACACTTTTCCTTGGTTAAAAAATGTACCCATTCTGGTGAATAATGATAATAATGGGAGAGGCTAAGCATGTAAAGGGGCAAAGAGTATATGGGAAATCTCTGTAATCTTCCTATAGTGTAAGCCCTGACAGTTGTTTTTTCTTTTTTGTAATTCAAGTGCCTGACCTCAATTTTGATTGCCAAGACATGCATTTCAAAGAGGTATCCACTCAAAGACAGCTATCTCAGAAAAACACAATGCCAGGGGCACCTGGGCGGCTCAGTCAGTTAGGCGGCTGCCTTCAGCTCAGGCCATGATCTCAGGGTCCTGGGATCAAGCCTTGTGCCGGCTCCCTGCTCCGTGGGGACTGCTTCTCCCTCTCCCTCTGCCTGCTGCCCCCCTGCTTGTGATCTCTCTCACTTGCTGTCAAGTAAATAAATAAAATCTTAAAAAAAAAAAAAAAAAAAAAAAACCCACAATGTCAGCCACAAGACTAGATAAAGAGCCAGGCCACCAACTCCTGCAATAGGCTCCTTTGCTTTAGAGATCTTTTTTTTTTTTTTAAAGATTTTATTTATTTATTTGACAGAGAGAGGCAGCGAGAGAAGGAACACAAGCAGTGGGAGTGGGAGAGGGAGAAGCAGGCTTCCCGCGAAGCAGGGAGCCCAATGCAGGGCTCGATCCCAGGACCCTGGGATCATGACCTAAGCCGAAGGCAGACGCTTAACGACTGAGCCACCCAGGCGCCCCGCTTTAGAGATCTTGGGAGATTTAGATAATTGACCATTTCCTGTGCTTTAAGTTCCCAGTCTTACGTTTTAAATTCACCAATAAAGAGTGAACCTGTGAAATCCCAGGCCCCTGTCCTCAGATACCCCCAAAACCGCAGAACCCCAGGCCCACACTCTTTCTCTTTCTCTACCCATGACCTCTGTTGCCCCAGGTGTGCTGTACACCCTCCAGGACCTATGAATAATAAAACTTGTTGTTTTTCAAAGTTTCCTGCTTGCAGTCACAGTAAGAATCACAAGAGCCAGTCCAGAAACAAGAGTGGTTATCAAGAGGCTGAGACCAGCACAAAACATCTCCTGTCAATTTTGCTTTAAGCCTACAAAAGACTCATTTTAAATTTTTTTTTAAACATTTTATTTTATTTTTAAGATTTTATTTATTTGACAGAGAGAGACACAGCGAGAGAGGGAACACAAGCAGGGGGAGTGGGAGAGGGAGAAGCAGGCTTCCCGCTGAGCAGGGAGCCCGATGTGGGGCTCGATCCTAGGACCCTGGGATCATGACCTGAGCTGAAGGCAGATGATTAACGACTGAGCCACCCAGGCACCCCCAAAAGACTCATTTTAGACCTAAAGACACCTGCAGATTGAAAGTAAGGGGGTGGAGAAACATGCAAATAGATGTCAAAAGAAAATTCAGTCTGAATAGCAATACTTACATTGGAAAAATTAGAATTTTTTGTTCTCGTTTGTTGTTGTTGAAGTAGGCTCCACGCCCATAATAGAGCCCACTGTGGGGCTTGAATTCACGATCCTGAGATGGAGACCTGAGATCAAGAGTCAGACACCAAATCGACTGAGCCACCCGAGCACCCCTGTTCTTGTTTTTCTCTGCTTTGGTATCAGGGTAATACTGGCCTCATGGAATGATTTTGAATGTGTTCCTTCTATTCCATTACTGGTAACATTCTGATAAAGATTGTCATTATTTTTTTAATGTTTGGTAGAACTCACCAATGAAACCATGAGGTCTTAAGACTTTTCTGTGCTGGGAGATTTTTTATTCCTAATTCAATTTTCATTCTTGTTATTGGTCTAAGAAGATTTTTCTACCTCTTGGATTCAAAATTCATGATACAATCTTGGTAACTTGTGTGTTTTTAGGAATTATCTGGGGTTTTTTTCTAAGTTATCTGATCTTTTAGTATATAATTGTTTATAGTAACCTGTTATCACACTATGTATTTCTGTGGCTATCTGTTGTATTGCTTTCTCTTCCATTTCTCATTTTGGTTTTTGAGTCTTCTTTTTTTTCTTAATGTAGTTAAAGCATTGCCAATATATTTTTTAAAAAACTGGTCATTACTTTAAATGTTATGTGATTACTTATTCTGGTCTCTATTTTATTTGTTTCTGATTTTTCTTTGTTGTTTTCTTGTCTACTAAATTTCAGCTAAGTTTCTTCTTTTTCTAGTTCCTTGTGGTGTAAAGTTATTTCAACTTTTTTTTTTAATTTTTTTGCTCTTTATTCTTTTACTTTTTTTAAAAGATTTTATTTATATATTGACAAAGAGACAGAAAGTGCACAAGCAGGGGGAGCAGCAGACAGAGGGAGAGGGAGAAGCAGGCTCCCCACTGAGCAGAGAGCCCAACGTGGGGCTCAATCCAGGATCATGACCTAAGCCAAAGGTAGACACCTAACCAACTGAGCCACCCAGGTGCCCCCTCCTTTTTTTTAAGATTTTATTTATTTGAGAGATAGAGAGCACAAGTTAGGTGAGGGGCAGAGGGAAAAGCAGACTCCCCACTGAGCAGGAGCCCGACACAGGACTCAATCCCAGGACCCTGGGATCATGACCTGAGCCGAAGGCAGACACTTAACGACTGAGCCACCCAGGTGCCCCTCAACTTTTTTCTTAACACAAACACTTAGAGCATAAATTTCAGTCTAACATCTGCTTTTGCTGCATCCCATATGTTTTGGAATATTGTTTTTTCCTTTTGTTTTGGGACATATTTTGATTTGCTATTTCCTTTCTTATTAGGCCAATTGCTTGTGCAGTAGTGTGGTGCTTAATATTTACATATTAAATATATAATATTTACATTGTAGATTTTTCAGCTTTATTTTATTGTTGATCTTTAGTTTTGTACCACTGTGGTTAAAAAATATACTTTGTATGATTTCAGTCTTCTTAAATTTTAATATTTGTTATGTCTCTTTTTATGTGATTTAACCAGGGTATTCTTCTTCTGTGTGTACTTGAAGAAAATGTGTATTCTATTCTTCTTGGATGGAATGTTTTATATATATCTTTTATAACCATGTCTTCTGAAGTATGCTTCAAGTTCTTGCTGAATGAAAAATAACTTTAACAGAAGGTACTCGTTTAAAATAAAGCATATCAGAAGGAAGGTGGGTGGGGATGGGTGAAATATGTGAAAGGGATTAACAGTATACTTATGATGATAAGCTGAGTAATGATGTATAGAATTGCTGAATCACTATATTGTACACCTGAAACTAATATATCACTGTATGTTAACTATACTGGAATTAAAATAAAAAACTGAATAATAAAAAAAATTTTGCTTTAAACATAAAACTTTTCTTAAAAACATCTTTGGGACACCTGGCTCGTTCAGCTGGTATAGAGCCTATCAGGGTTGTGAGTTTGAGCCCCATGTTGGGTGTAGAGATCACTTAAAAATAAAAGATCTTTCTTAAAATAGTCTTTAGGGTAGCCTAGGTGGCTCAGCTGGTTAAGTGTCTGTCTTTGGCCCAGGTCATGATCTCAAGGTCCTGGGACTGAGCCCCATGTAGGGCTCTCTGCTTAGCAGGGAGTCTGCTTTTCCCTCTCACTCTCCCTTTGTGCTCGCTCTCTCTCTTTCTCAAATAAATAAAATCTTAAAAAGAAAAGAAAAAGAAAAAGAACTTGCCTTTAAAAAAATCAATAAAAATAAATTAAAAAGTCTTTAAAAACTAAAAATCAAAAAATTAAAAGAAATGTCAGAGACCAAAAGCAATGTAACAGAAATAAAGGATACTTTTGAAAGTCTCATTAGTAGACCAGACACAACTGAGCAAAGAATCTCTGACCTTGAGGATATGTCGATGGAAACTTCCAAAACTAAAAATTAAAGAGAAAAAAAGAATGAAAAAATGGGAACAGGGTATTTGAGAGCTATAGGAATATTATAAAAGGTGCAACAATCCCCAACAGTAATACCAAAAGGATCAGAAAGATAGAAAGGAACAGAAGAAATATTAAAATAATAATGACTGAAAATATCCCCTAATTAATGTCAGATACCAAACCACCCATCTAGGAAGCCAAGAGAATACCAAGTAGGATAAACACACACAAAAAAACCAACTACATCCAGGTATATCATATTCAAACTGCAGAAAGTCAAAGATAAAAGATCTTGAAAGAAACCAAAGGGGATTTTAAAAACCCTCATTTTTGGAGAAGCAAATATAAGAATTACATCTAACTTCTGGGGAATCATGAGAAGTGGAGGGCAATGCTAAAGGAATTGAGAGAAAAAAAAAAAAACAACCCTAGACTTCCATACATTGCAAAATTACCCTTCAGCTGTGAAGTAAAGACTCTCTTCAATGAAATTGAGAGAATTTGTTGCCAGCAGACCTAACAAAAAATGTTAAAAGAAGTTCTTCAGGGAAAAGGAAAGGATATAGATCAGAAACCCTGTTCTACATAAAATGAGGAACAGCACCAGAGAATAAATAAGTAAAGATAAAATAAAAACTTTTACTTCTCATATTTTTTTCCCCTCAGCCAACAATTTATTCTTCAAGAGTAATTACTAATCAACTTTTGTGATTACTTATCATATTCATAATCAATCTAACAGATAACAATTTGCCCAAAATAATAACAGCAACAATGTATTAAATTACACACACATATGTGTATATATATGTTTATGTATAAGTGAAATAAATAACAATGATTATACAAAGGACAGGAGGAAGAAATTAGGAACATTTTGTTATTACAAGATATCTGCACTATCAAAAAAACAGTTTCGAGTTAACTGATAGCAGATTTGGATTAATTGTAAATGCATATTGCAAACTCTTAGGAAATCACTTAAAGAAGTAAAATAACAAATATAATTGATATAGCAAT
The DNA here is from genome assembly GCF_029215605.1 of Mirounga angustirostris. NCBI lineage: Eukaryota > Metazoa > Chordata > Mammalia > Carnivora > Phocidae > Mirounga > Mirounga angustirostris. The sequence goes on along the minus strand of NW_026991709.1, from coordinate 48,405,562 downwards.
AAAAGAGAGAAGATGGAATATGTAAAATGCTCAATTAAAACCACAAAAGGCAAAAAAAGAGAAGACAATAGAAACAAAAACAAGGACATTGAGTAGAAAACAGTAACAAGGGGCGCCTGGGTGGCTCAGTCAGTTAAGCATCTGCTTCCAGCTCAGGTCATGATCTCGGCAGGGAATCTGCTTCTCCCTCTCTCTCGGTGCTCTCTATCCCTCTCTCATGGTCTCTCAAATAAATAAATAAAATCTTAAAAAAAGAAGAAAAAGAAAACAGTAACAAATATGATAGGCATTAATCTAACTGTATCAATAATCATTCTAAACATTAATGAGCTAAATGCACCAATTAAAAGCTGTAAGTCAGGAACACCTGGGTGGCTCAGTCGTTAAGCGTCTACCTTCAGCTCAGGTCATGATCCCAGGGTCCTGAGATCGAGTCCCGCATCAAGCTCCTGCTCAGCGGGAACCCTGCTTCTCCCTCTCCCACTCCCCCTGTGTTCCCTCTCTGTCTCTCTCTCTCTGTCAAATAAATAAATAAAATCTTAAAAAATAATAATAATAATAAAAATAAAAGTCACAAGTCATCAGAGTAGATCAAAAAAACAAGACTCGATTATAAGTTGTCTACAAGACACCTGTTTTATCTTTTTTTTTTTATTACTGAAGCATAATTGACATGTAGTGTTATAGTAGTTTCAGGTATACAACATATTGATTTAACAATTCTGTATATTATTCAATGCTTACCATGGTAATATACTTACCATCTGTCATCCTACATTATTATAATATTATTGACTATATTCCCTATGCTATACTTATTGTCTCTCTGACATACATATTTTATAACTGGAAGTTTGTACCTCTTAATCCCCTTCATCTCTTTTGCCCATTTTCCAACCCCCACCTCCCCTCTGGCAACCACCAGTTTGTTCTCTGTATTTAAGAGTCTTTTTGTTTGTTCATTCATTTCTTTTGATTATAAATTCCACATATAAGTGAAGTCATATGGTATCTGTCTTTCTCTGTCTGACTTATTTCACCTAGCATAATACCTTCTAGCTCTATCTATGTTGTGGCAAATGATAAGACTTCATTCTTTTTTATGGCTAAGTAATAGTCCACTGTGTATATATACCACATCTTTATTCATTCATCCATCAATAGACACGTGGGTTGCTTCCACATCTTGGCTTTTGTAAATAATGCTGCAATTAACATAGGGGTGCCGATATCTTTTTGAATTACTGTTTTCATTTTCTTTGGGTAAATACCCAGTAGTGGAATTACTGGATCATATGGTATTTCCATTTTTAATTTTTTGAGGAAACCTCCATACTGTTTTCTACAGTGGCTGCACCAATTTACATTCCCACCAACAGTGCACAAGAAGTCCCTTTTCTCTACATCTTTGCCAATACTTGTTATTTCTTGTCTTTTTGATACTAGCCATTCCAAATGGTGTGAGGTGGTATCTTATTGTGGTTTTGACGTGCATTTCCCTGATGAATAGTGATGCTGAGTATCTCTTGATGTGTCTGCTGGCCATCTGTATGTCTTCTTTGGAAAAATGTCTACTCAGGTCTTCTCTCCATTTTTTAATTGGATTGGTTTTTTGGGCATTGTTTTTTGATATATTTTAGCTATGAACCCATTATCAGATATATCATTTGCAAATATCTTCTCTCATTCAGTAGAATACATTTTTGTTTTGTTGATGGTCCTTTGTTGTGCTAAAAATTTTTATTTTGGTGTAGTCCCAATAGTTTACTTTTGCTTCCCTTGCTTTAGGAGATATATGCATAAATATGCTGTTAAGGTCAATGTCCAAGAGATTACTAGGTTTTCTTTTAGCAATTTTATAGTTTCAGGTCTCACATTTAAGTCTTCAATCCATTTTGAGTTTATTTTTGTGTATGGTTTAAAATAGTGGTCCAGGGCGCCTGGGTGGCTCAGTTGGTTAAGCGACTGCCTTCAGCTCAGGTCATGATCCTGGAGTCCCTGGATCGAGTCCCGCATCGGGCTCCCTGCTCTGCAGGGAGTCTGCTTCTCCCTCTGACCCTCCCCCCTCTCATGTGCTCTCTCTCTCTCTCATTCTGTCTCAAATAAATAAATAAAATCTTTAAAAAATAAATAAATAAATAAATAAATAAATAAAATAGTGGTCCAGTTTCACTCTTTTGCATGTAGCCTATCCAGTTTTCCCAGCACCATTTATTGAAGAGACTTTTTTCCATTGTATATTCTTGCCTCTTTTGTCATAGATTAATTGACCCAAAAGGCATGGATATATTTCTGGGCTCTTTATGCTGTTTCACTGATCTATGTGGGGTTTTATTGTTATAAAATTGGTTTTTTGTCTTCAGTTCCTGAAAACACTTCAGAGCTATAAAGGTGAAATAGGTGTCTTATTCAAAACAAACCCCTTTCCACCACAACTGGGTTGATGTTAATGAGGTGACTTTTGGAAAGCACCTAAGGATGGGGGCTGGTTGCCAGGGGAACCAACCATGACTAGAGGATTAAACCTTTCAGTCCCACCCCCTCACCTCTGGGAAGGGGAGAGTGGCTGGAAGTAGAATCAACTGCCAACGGCTAATGACTTAATCAATCACACCTGTGGAATGAAACCTCCATAAAAATCCAATAGGATGAGCTCTGGAGAACTTCCAGGATGGTGAACACATGAAGATTCAGAGACAGTGGCACACACAGAGAGCATAGAAGTTCCATTCCCTTGCCACATACCTTGCCCTATGCATCTCTTCCATCTGGTTGTTCTTGAGTTATATCCTTTTATAATAAACCAGTAATCTAGTAAGTAAAATGTGTCTCTGAGTTCTATTGAACCACCCTAACAAATTAATTAAACCCAAGGTGGGGGTCACTGGAAACTCCAATCTATACCCAGTTGGTAAGAAGCTCAGGTGACAACCCAAATTTACAAATGACATCTATAGTGTGTGTGTGGTGGAGGAGGAGGGAAAGACAGTCTTGTAGAACTGAGCCCTAATAAATGGGATACAATGCAATTTCCAGGTAGATAGTGTCAGAATTGAGTTGAATTGTAGAATACCCTGCTGACGTCCACGAATTGCCTTGTGGTGTAGAAAAATCCCTCACATACACACTGGAAATTGTGTGCAGAACCTTTTTAGTACTTAACCCAGGAAAGTGATCAACATTATATAATGAGTTAAACTGCAAGGGGGAGAAAAACCAATAACAACAAAGCAAAGCCAAAAATTATTCTCCTCAATAGCTAGTATTACCTGTTACAAACCACTTAAACAAATGCCTCAAGCTCCCCACCTATGCCAAAACATTCAAAATCTTATACAGGTAAAAATAATTCCACACAAGGTAAAAATAACCCCAAAATACATAAAGAATTTTTAATGATCTTAGAATCTGTGTTTTTTTCCCTTTCATTTTACACTTACAGATATTTTCAGTGGAAAGGATTTCATTAGGAGCCTTCATTTTAAAGGAGAACATGGTATTATTTGTTAATTTAAAGAGGTAAGCGGGGGGCACCTGGGTGGCTCAGTCTGCCTTTGGCTCAGGTCATGATCCTGGAGTTCCGGGATCGAGCCCCCAGTCAGGCTCCCTGCTCAGCGGGGAGTCTGCTTCTCCTTCTGCCCCTCACCCTGTTCATGTTCCCTCTCTCACTCTCAAATAAATAAAATCTTTAAAAAAAAAAAAAAAATAGAGGAAACAAAAATGACTGAAAATTTCCTCTTAGCAGAATTGACATCAGCATGTAACAGCCTAAACCATTCCTCCTTTTTTGTCCCTCTTTCAACAACTAATCAGGCACTCAACAACTAATCAGGCACCCAACCACAAACAAAAGTGCCTTTATGGGAGTTGTGGGAAACAGCACCATATGCCAGGGGACCTAGACGTCTCACCCACACGTGCATCAGGTAATAGGCAGACAGACTCAGCACAGGCTGCGGAACAGCCAGTGAACCTGCCCTAACCCCTTATGGCCACAGTTGGGGAAAACCTGAAGAGTGCTGACCTGGGCAAATCCCAGTGAATGAAAAAGAATTTGTGGAAATCCAGCCTTCCCTAGAGGAGATTCCAGCGTGCCACTGGTGACAGAGTGGAGCGGTTAACAGGAACTCTGCCAGTGCTGTCCCTCCCCCAACACAACACAGTGTGGCTGAACTATATGGCAGCATCCTCTCCCAAGAGGGAAAAGGAGAGTGGTGAGTTAATGCTCAGCTATCCCTGCTGAGTCAGATGCTGGTGGAGAAACCCATTTCTCTCCAGCAGCACCCAGAGTACTAAAGCTGGACCTCCATGACTGGTGGGAGGGAGGAGATCAGGAAAAAGCAAATGAGAATATCAAAGGGCATTGAAGGGATGCAGTATCTGCTAACTGCGCTCAGAACTTCAGCAGGAAGTTGATCCATAAGCCTATGGGAGAACCCCACCTGACAATCTCCCCACCAAGCCCACAAGCACCCCAACACCCTGAGTGCTAAACTCACACCTTGCCCAACTCTGCAATCAGCTCCTCACATACACTTCCAAGTGAGGTGGCAAATGTAAGTCTGATAAATAAGTGCTATCAGAAAAAGAGACTAATATCTATAAGCAAAGAAGAAACCAGAAACTTGAGTTACAGTGCCACTTTCTAGAAAACAAAAGAAGTTAACAGCAACTAGCCTGGTGGTTTGTAAGACTCAAGGAAGAGATAAGAGCTTAAGAATTGTGTCACATGAAGCAGCAAAAATGTGGAGAAGATGTATCCACATAAGGAGGAGAAAACTCCAGATACTATAGGACCAACAAACAGTTTAACCCATCTGAAGGTAACTAGTATAGATTTGAGGAAGTATCTGCTACCTTAAAGGCAAAAGCAGCAACGAAAATCTAGAAAAACATGAAAAATCAAGGAAATACATCATCACCAAAAGATAACAATAATTTCCAATAACCTAACTCAAAGGCACAGAATTTAACAAGCTATCTGATAAATAATTCAAAATAGCTGGTTAAGGAAACTCAACAAAGAAAACACAGACAATTCAACAAAATGAGAAATCTACAAAGTGAGAGAAATCATAAAAAAGAAGCAAACAAATGCAATGAATGCAATGAAAAATGCCATAGAGAGCATCTACAGTAGAGTAGATCAAATGGAAGACATAATAAGTGAGCTGGAAAACAGCAACTTTGAAATAACCCAATCAGAAATGAACGAAGAAAAAAGAATGAAAAAGAACACAGAAAGCACGTGATCTATGGGATGACATTAAACATACAAATATTAGAAACAGCTGCCAACTTTCTAAACCTGGGGATATAATTGGATGACCTGTGTTTTTTTCACAGTTCACAAAGCTAATAGATCATCCAATCATCTCAATGCAAAAAGACTTTGTCCAAGACACAATATAATGACACTGTCAAAAACAAACACGGAGACAAACTAACTGAGGGTTCTAGAGGGGAGGGGGATGGGGGGATGGGTTAGCCTGGTGATGGGTATTAAAGAGGGCACGTTCTGCATGGAGCACTGGGTGTTATATGCAAACAATGAATCATGAAACACTACATCAAAAACTAATGATGTGATGTATGGTGATTAACATAACATAATAAAATTTAAAAAAAAAAAAAAAAAAAAAAAACAAAGCACAGCGAATCCTAAAAGCAGCCAGAAAAAAAGACTGTAATCTGAAAGGAACACCCATTTGGCTATCAGCAGGTTTCTCAGCAGAAACTCCTTGGGCCAGGACAAGTGGAATGACACATTCAAAGTGGTGAAAGAAAATAGGTGTGGGCCAAAAATACTGCATCTGGCAAAGTTAGCTTTCAGATATGAAGGTGAAATTGTTTGTCTCAGACAAACAAAAGCTGAGAAAGTGCATCACCACTACATCTGCCTTGCAAGAATGCAGAAAAGAGTCGTTCAAGCTGAAATGAAGACACTGATTGGTGACATGAGAACATATGAAAGTATACCACACAACAGTAAAGAGAAATACACAGTCAGATTTAGAAAACTATAATTCTATAATAGAATAGTGTATTAACCACCTAACTACAGGGTGCCTGGGTGACTCAGTCAGTTAGGCATCTGCCTTCAGCTCAGGTCATGATCCCAGGGTCCTGGGATCGAGTCCCACATCAGGCTCCCTGCTCAGCAGGGAGCCTGCTTCTCCCTGCTGCTCCCCCTGCTTGTGCTCTCTCTCTCTCTGACAAATAAATAAATAAAATCTTAAAAAAAAAACCCACCTAACTACAGCATAAAAGTTAAATGGAAAAGCATTAAAAGTAACTATAGCTACTATAATTTAATGAATACACAGTATAAAAAGAGGTCAATTGTGACATCAAATATATAAAAGGGAAAGGGGCTCCTGGGTGGCTCATCAGTTGGGCATTTGCCTTTGACTTGGGTCATTATCCCAGGATTCTGGGATCGAGCCCATGTCAGGCTCCCTGCTCTGTGGGAGCCTGCTTCTCCCTCCCTCTCTGCCTGCCACTCCTCCTGCTTGTGTTCTCTCTCTCTGTGTCAAATAAATAAATAAAATGTTTAAAAGTATATATATATATATATATACATATACACACACACACATACACTTTGTAGTGTGGTTTGAAATCAGGAAGTATGATACCTTCAGCTTTGTTCTTGTTTCTTAGGATTGCTCTGGTTTTTTGGGGTCTTTTATGGTTTGATACAAATTTTGTTTTATATATAAGGTACCTGGGTGACTCAGTAGGTTAAACGTCTGCCTTCACCTCAGGTCATGATCCCAGGGTCCTGGGATCAAGTCCCGCATTGGGCTCCCTGCTCCGCTAAGGCTGCTTCTCCCTCTGCCTCTGCCTCTCTCTCTCTCTTTCTCTCATGAGTAAATAAAACCTTAAAATATATATATACACACATATATATATACACATACACACATATAAAAAAGGGAGAGAGTAAAAAGGTGGAGCTTTGTATGCTACTGAAGTTAAGTTGTTATAGGGTTAAAATGGACTGCTTTATCTATGAGATATTTTATATAAGTCCCATGGAAACCACAATGCAAAAACAGAACAGATTCACAAGAGAAAAAAAGGAAAAATAGAGCACATCACCATGGAAAAACACCAATTTACAAAAGAAGGCACAAACAGAGGGGAAAAGAAACTATGAAAATACAAAACAATCAGAAAGCAATTAATAAGGTGGCATTAGTAAGTCCTCTCTTGTCGCGTGGCCGCCTAGAGAGCACCCACGTCAGCATAAATAACCCAGAAAGCAGCCCGAAAACTGGCAGAACAGACTCTCCACAGCCCGGCACAGACAAGGGCCACAGCGAAGCAGATCCATCCCCTCCGATCACTCTTGGCAAGATCCCGTCAAAGCAGTGCCACAAGCCTGGCAGTGTGTGCGCGGCCCAGACAAGGGTCAGCACCACTCCAAAGTGAGTCCTGCCCCAGGGAGAGGGGAAGATAAGCACACACCCGTCTGACTGTGACCCCAGCAGTGGGCTGAGGGCAGGCAGCTGATCTGACTGCAGGCCCCACCCACAAACAGAAGCTTCTCCGGGGACGACACAGGGACAGGGCCTGCAGTTTGGTGCTACTGCATCTCTGGCAAACGCCTGGTCTGACTCAACTCCAGCCCAAGGCAGCCCCAGAGCAGCCCACTAACACCATGGGCACCAGACTCTGCCCACAACAGGCAGGGAGCCATCGCAGACAACAGGACTGAAGGCAAACACATCCCAGCCACAACGGGAGGACACCCCTGGGGCAACACACATAGGAGACACCCCCTGAAGCACCAGGTTCTGGGGAACAGACATTGCACTGCAGGACCTCTTCATAAAGCCACTACTTTCAAGTGCAGGAGACGGAGCTGACTTTCCTAACACAGAGAAACAGACAACGCAAGAGACAGAATGAGGAGACAGAGGAATATGTCCCAAATCAAAGAACAGGACAAAATCAGAGTAGGAGACCTAAGCGAAATGGAGATAAGAATATGTCTGATAGCGAATTTAAAGTAACGCTCATAAAGATGCTCACTAGAATTGAGGAAGGACTGCAGGACCTCCATGAGACCCTCCACCAAGAGCTAGAAGACGTAAAAAAGAACCAATTAGAGCTATTGGACTCACTAAATGGAAATAAAAATAGAGCATCTGGAATAAATAGCAAGCAAGAGGAAGTAGAAGAAAGGATCAGCCACCTGGGGGACAGAGTCATGGAAAGCAATCAAGCCGAGCAGATGACAGGGGGGAAAAATATGCAAAATGAAAATAGACCCAGGGAACTCAGCAACACTGTCAGGCATAACAGTCGCATGATAGGGATCCCAGAAGGAGAAGAGCAAGGAAAGGGCGCAGAAGATTTGTCTGAAGAAATAATAGCTGAAAACTTCCTGAATCTGGGGAAGGAAAGAGAAATCCAGATCCAGGAGGCACAGAGAGCCCCCAACACAACCTACCCAAAGAGGTCTGTGCCAAGACACAAAGTAAATAAGATGGCCAAAAGCAGTGATAAAGAGAGAATTTTAAAAGCAGCAAGAGAAAGGAAAGCAGGTACATACAAGGGAAACCCCATATGGCTATCAGTGGGTTTTTCAGCAGAAACTCTACAGGCCAGAAGGAAACAGCATGATAAATTCCAACTGCTAAAAGGAAAAAATCTACAGCCAAGAATACTCTATCCAGCAAGGCTTTCATTTAGAATAGAGGGAGAGATCAAGTTTCCCAGAAAAACAAAAATTAAGAGCAAAACCAGCCACGTCCCTGTCACACACAATGCCATCGGCCTGTGGGTCCCAAATTCATGGTCCACCCGCCCTCCTGCCCGAGTCAGCGTGCACGGCCTGCCACCTGCTAAATGCCAAGTCAACATGCCTTCACCTCAGATTGCCAAGGGCTCAAATTGACACTGTTCCCCTCAAATTTCAGCCCCTGTGCCCAAGTTTGTGCACAAAAGTGGGAATAATTATAACAGCAGAATGAAGCAACCCAAACATCTATTTCTGTGGCATATAGAATGGATAAAAGGAGTGTGCTAGGCTGAGAACATCTCCAAAAAGCACATGGACAATACATACAGCATGATTCTGGTTAGTAAAAAAAAAAAAAAAAAAAAACCTGGGAAGAATAAAACAAGATGAAACCAGAGAGGGAGAAAAACCATAAGAGACTTCTTAAGCATAGGAAAGAAACTGAGGCTTGCTGGAGGGGAGGTGGGGGGGATGGGGTGACTAGGTGGTGGGCATGAAGGAGGGCACGTGATGGAATGAGCACTGGGTGTTGTATGCAACTGATGAATCACTGAACTCTACCTCTAAAACTAATAATACACTATACTGTTAATTAATTGAACTTAAAATTAAAAAAAAGGAAACCCCCCCCAGGGTTGATGGCATTAGTAAGTCCTTATATATCAATAAATACTCTACATGTAAATGGATTAAATTCACCAAGCAAAAGGCAAACAGTAGCTGAATGGATTAAAAAAAAAAAAAAAAAAAGGACCCAACTATAGGTAGCCTACAAGATACTTCAGATTTAAGGATACACATAGGCTGAAAGCAAAGAGATGACAAATGATATCTCATACAAGTAGAAACCAAAAGAAAGAGGGGGTGGCTATACTTATATGAGACAAAATAAACTTTCAACTAAGAACAGTAACAAGAGACAAAAAAAGGTCATTACAGAATGATAAAGAGGCCAATTCATCAAGAGGATATAACAATCATAAACATATACCAACCCAACAACAGAACACCAAAATATATTAATATATATATTAATTAAATACTAACAGAACTGAAGAGAAAAATAGACAACAATAAAAGAATAGTAGGGGAGGGCACCTGGGTGGCTCAGTCAGTTAAGTGTCTGCCTTCAGCTCAGGTCATGGTCCCAGGGTCCAGGAATCGAGTCCCGCATTGGGTTCCCTGCTCAGCGGGGAGTCTGCTTCTCTCCCTGCCCCTCCACCTCTGCTCATGCTCTCTCTCTCTCTCTCAAGCTCTCTCTCTCTCCCCCAAATGAATAAATAAAATCTTAAAAAAAAAAAAAATAGTAGGGACTTCAAAACTGCACTGTCATCAATGAACAGATCATCCAGACAGAAAATCAACAAGTAAACATTGGATTTGAACCATATCATACATTAGATAAAATGGACCAAACAGACCTTTATAAAGCAATCCCTATCAAAATTCCAATGGCATTTTTAATAATAGAAAAAACAAAATTTGTATCAAACATAAAAGACCCCAAAAAACCAGAGCAATCCAAAGAAACAAGAACAAAGCTGAAGGTATCATACTTCCTGATTTCAAACTACACTACAAAGCTATAGTAATCAAAACAGTATGGTACTGGCATAAATACAGAATAGAATTAAGACCCCAAAATAAAGCCCCACATATACAATCAACTAATTTTTTTTTAAGTAATCTCTATGCCCAATGTGGGGCTCAAACTCATGACCCCAAGATCAAGAGTCACATGCTCTACCAAGTGAGCCAGCCAGGCACCCCTAGGATCAACTAATATACAACAGGGGAGCCACAAATACTCAATGCGGAAAGCACAGTCTCTTCAGCGAATGGTGTTAGAAAAACTGGACAACAAGCAGACAAATGACTAAACCCATTTCTTACACCACTCAAAATGGATTAAAGACTACATTATAAGATCTGATATTGTAAAATCCTATGGTGATAATCATATCACAATATACAAATATCAAATCAACACGTTGCACACCTTAAACCTAAAATGTTATATGTCAATTGTATCTCAATGAAAGGAAGGAAAAGAAAATTCTCCCTTTTCTACTGATTACCTATTAGGAAATATTCCATCCTCCCTCTCTTTTTTAGTTGTTGTAAGAATATGACAAACCACTAAGGACCAAACCATGCATGCTCACAATATACCCCCTTTCTCCTTCCTACCCTTTTCTTCTCTTCCTCTTCTACTTTTACTCTTGTTCCTTGAGTAGCCATCCACAGCTATTCAAGACCAACCAATCTCAGGATACAAAATCAATATACAGAAATCCTTTGCATTTCTATACACTAACAATGAAGCAGCAGAAAGAGAAATTAAGGAAACAATCCCATTTACAATTGCAACAAAAATAATAAAATACTTAGGAATAAACTTAACCAAGGAGGTGAAAGACCTGTACTCTGAAAACTACAAAACACGATGAAAGAAATTGAAGATGACACAAACACATGGAAACGTATTCCATGCTCACGGATTGGGAGAACAAATATTTTTAAAATGTCCATACTACCCAAAGCAATCCACAAATTTAATGTAATCACTATCAAAATACCAATAGCATTTTTCACAGAACTAGAACAAATAATCCTATAATTTGTATGGAACCATAAAAGACCCTGAATAGCCAAAGCAATCTTGAAAAAGAAGAATAAAACTGGAGATATCACAGGGCCCCTGAGTGGCTCAGTCAGTTAGGTGTCTGCCTTTGGCTCAGGTCATGATCCCTGGGTCCTGGGATTGAGCCCTGCGACGTTGGGCTCCCTGATCAGCAGGGTGTCTGCTTCTCCCTCTCCCTCTGCCCCCCTGTTCGTGCTCTCTTTAGCCTCTCTGTCAAATAAATGAATAAAAAAAAAACTGGAGATATCAAAATCCCAGACTTCAAGATATACTACAAACTGTAGTAATCAAAACAGTACGGTACTAGCACAAAAATGACATATAGATCAACAGAACAGAATAGAGAGCCCAGAAATAAACCCATGATTATTTGGTCAATTAATCTTTGACAAAGGAGGCAAGAATATGCAATGGGAAAAAGACTCTTCAACAAATGGTGTTGGGAAAACTGGACAGTTACATGCAAAAGAATTAAAATGGACCACTTTCTTACATCATACACAAAAATAAACTCAAAATCGATTAAAGACCTAAATAGGAGACCTGAAGCCATAAAAATCCTAGAAGAAAGCACAGGGAGTAATTTCTCTGACATTGGCCACACCAACATTCTTCTAGATATATTTCCTAAGGCAAGGGAAACAAAAGCAAAAATAAACTATTAGTACTACATCAAAATAAAAAGCTTCAGCATAGCAAAGGAAACAATCAACAAAACAAAAAGACAACCTACGGAATGGGAGAAGATATTTGCAAATGACATAGCCAATAAAGGGTTACAATCCAAAATATATAAAGAACTTACACAACTCAACACCAAAAAAACGAAATAATCCAATTAAAAATGGGCAGAAGACATGAACAGACATTTCTCCAAAGACATCCAGATGGCCAGCAGACACATGAAAAGATGTTCAATGTCACTCATCATCAAGGAAATGCAAATCAAAACCACGATGAGCTATCTCCTCAAACCTGTTAGAATGGCTAAAACCAACAACATAAGAAACAATAACTGATAGCAAGGATGTGGAGAAAAAAGGAACCCTTGTGCACTGTTGGTGGGAATGCAAACTGGTGCAGCCACTGTGGAAGAGAGTATGGAGGTTTCCTCAAAAAGTTAAAAATAGAATTACCATATGATCCAGTAACTACATTAATGGGTATTTACCCAAAGAAAATGAAAATGCTAATTCAAAAAGATATATGCCCCCCTCCATTTACTGCAGCGTTATTTACAATAGCCAAGATATGGAAGCAACCCAAGTATCCATCCATAGATGAATGAATGGACAAACATGTGGTACATATAAACAATGGAATATCATTCAGCCTAAAAAAAATGAAATCTTGCCATTTGCAACAACAGGGATGGACCTATAGAATGCTAAGTGAAATAAGTAAGAGAAAGACATAATACCATACGATTTCACTCATATGTGAAATTTAACAAACAAAACAAATAAAGAAAGAAAAAGACAAACCAAAAAAACAGACTTTTAAACATAGAGGACAAACTGGTGTTTACCAGAAGGGAGTTAGTTGGTAGGGGGATGGATGAAATAGGTGAAGGGGATTAAGAGTACACATATTGGGATGAGCACTGAATAATATATAGAATTGGTGAATCACTGTATTGTTCACCTGAAATTAATATTACACAGTCTGTTCATTACAGTGGAATTAAAAAAAAAAAAAAAAAACCCAGCCAATTGACCTACACAGCCCAATCCAAGAATTACTAGATACTTGGTGCTAAGCCACATGAATTTTATTCACAAATGAAAAAGAATGCAAAAAGATCAATTTGCTTAAATTTTCCTAAGGGACAACTCTGTTCTAGACCAGTGATAAGGGCAACTCCAGGGTGTGCCACCTTTTTAGATTCAAAGCCAAGAGGAAACACCAATGGTCACTCCTGGAGCCACTGTCGGTGGTGGTCTGGAGTGGACCTTATATCCCATATCTGTTTCACTCCCTGCCTACTGTCGGTGGTGGTCTGGAGTGGACCTTATATCCCATATCTGTTTCACTCCCTGCCTACTGAAAAACAGCACTGCTGTTTGCTGACCTGTCAGCTCAGGGATGGACCTGACTGATTAAGGGATAATCCCAAGTGACTGATTCAGGAATGGGCATGGGACCCAATCCTCGCCTAAGAAAATCCAGAAGAGGTTGCCGGAAGTTTCTGGTGGATGCCTGCAGTCAAATCCAGACCCTGCCAGGGCTCTGGTAACAGCTGGATTTTACTTGCAAATGGAAAAATGCAAGTAATCTCTTCAGAGAGTTATGAGAGAACAAACTATCTCTTAACCTGAACATGAACAAGGACGCAAACACCTATTGCTATGACAGCATCCTAAAATCCAACCATGAAAGAGGACGCCATGCATAAAAGCTAACACAAAGGAAGGAGGGCAGAGATAAGAGACTTACAGAGAACCAGAGCCTCAACTGTGCCCAACTGACCTCCTGACTCCACGGCAAACAAGTAATATTCCTTAATATTAAAGTCAGACAGAATCAGTTGTATTTTACTTGCAGCCAAAATCCCTAACAGACTGGTACTATTTTTATAATCAGAAAAATATATATATTTAAAATATCAATGAATAAGGGGGAAAAAAACAGGCCATGCTCAATAAGAGCTTATCAGAGAAATACTAATGATCCCTTCCACAACTTTTGCTGGATATTGCTACATACACCTCCTTCTCATACTATGTGATATTTTTAATTAAAACGGAGTCTGTACTTTCAGGAAATGCTCAGATACTCTAATCACAAGAAAAGCATAGTCAGGATCAGAAGCATAGGATGGAAAGGGGATTAAGGGATGGCACACTGCCAAGCTTCAGAGCCTTTCCCACTCCCCAACCCCCAACCTAAGCTTCTTTATCAATTTTCATCACAATAATAAATTGAACAGTTTAAAAATCATGGCAATATTGTCATCTTGGACAAGATGACCTCTTTAGACAGGGAAAATGTTTTACTGCACTCTACCAAAAGACCTATTTATTATTTTCAATGTCAGAACTGTCTTAATCGTTTACCACTGCCACCATCTATCTCCCTTCTCCTTATTGCTGAGTTTGTGTTGGTGTGGATAATTAGAGCTATTAGTTGGCATTCAGTCCAGAAGTTTTCAAGAACTAAAATAGGATCATTAGGGGAATTTTCTCAAATTCCTTCCTGACTGTAACAACACTAATGATGTGGGACTCTGGCCTACCCTTTCAAGTCTCTCTTTCTCACTTTTCCTGCCTCCTCACTGAACTTGGACCCACACAAGTTTCTTTTTTCTATTTGTATACCCAGGCTGTTTAATGTGGTAAAACACACACACACATGCACACTCACAAAACCAATGAAGGTGAGTGCCATGCACACCTATGGTCTTGAAAGTTACTGCCCCTCTGTCATCCTGCAGGGTCAGCTCCATCTCCCAACTCTGTTCTTCCAAGCCCCTGCACACAAACCTCCTGCAGGGCACCTTCCTGCCACCTTCTACCTCCTCTGCAGGCAAGAATGCTTCAATGTCCTACCCTCCAGCAGCAAACGTATTTACATTGCCAACCACCATCACGATATTTTTCCTTCTTGGGTCAGAGGAAGGAGCATGGCCACTCCTCCATAATTAATACTAAAATGATAACAAGAACACCCACAATGTACCACGTCTCTCATCTTACATAAAGCTTTATGCTCCCTTTGTGCTCTAGATCGCATTATCTCCTCTCCTTAGTCCATTAATCCTCTCCTCTCCAGCTTCTCGACTATCACTTTCCCCTCAAATTCAAATCCCTCAGACTTCCACATCTAGCCAAGATAAAGAAACAGTGAGATTTACCCTTCCACCTGAAACAACTTTTTTTAAAAAATTAGGCCAAAATATATGAAACAATGATTTTCCAGACCCTGGACATTAGGCAACAAAGGACAATGATGCCTGAAAGATGGGAAATACGGGTGATCCTTTGCTTACAGCCCTGAAAGCGCTTCCAGGCTGCAGCATAGGGAGGGGATCCTGGGTGGAGCCTGGTCAACTAGTCAAGTTGAAGAGATATGGCCTAGTCTTAAAAGACCAAAGTGAATCCACAGGACAGAGTGACAGGAGAGGTACAGAGAGAGAGAACTCAGGGGATCTGCAGAGGGTCCCGCTCGAGTACTCAGCAGAGTACTGGAGGGCCCAAGTGCATGATGAAACTACGGAGGCTGAAGGAAAAACCTGAAAGCATGAAAGACCACAGTAATCGGAGCTCCCAGAGGGCCAGAATGCTTGGGGACACAGATATTCCATCTATAGCAAAAGCCAAGAAGCAAGAGAAAAACCATAATTAAGTTGGACCTGCAACCTGAGAAGTACCGCAGGCCAACAAAAGTAAAAGGGCAGCATCATTTTATCCAGAATTACTCCATAAATTTTGGTGGCCTATGAGTGGCAGGGCAGGGGAGAGGGGCATACTACTAAGTTCCTTCCTAGTGCCAGGCACTTGAGAAGGTTCAGTAAAACACAGTCCCTGCCCTTGTGTACATTCTGTAGTCTTCAGGACAGATGCATCAACTCCCTCCTCTGAGATACTCCTTCAGCTTTTGGCCAGCAGCCAGCTAAAAGGTCCCCTCCTTGAAAAAGCCTTCCTTCATCCCTCTAGTGACTACAGAGTAGTCTGTTTTCCTTTCCTTACCGTACTCTTCACAATTTCTAATTATCACTTATTATTACTATATGATTATGATTACTTATTGTTTTGTCCTATGCACATTTAGAATATAAGCTCCATCAGCGAAGAAATCATGTCTGTCATCACAGCACAGCATATAACCACTGAAGATACTCAAACACTTCCTGAATTAATGAAAACAAGAGCTAAGACCAGGTAAGTTTTCTGATGATCAGCATTTCCTAGGCTAGTTAGCCCCAAATCCTTAGATTTGGTTCCCCTAGTTATGAAGGCGGATACAAAGTACTCACCTCTACCTGAGTCACATTGATGACCAGCACCACCACCATCAGCACTGCAAGCAGACAGCAGAAAAGCCGTAGTTTGAAGAAACTGATCCACATTGTCTGGCTGTGTCTTGATCACCCATGGCCGACGCCATGCTACCTTCACTCCTCAAAACTCCATGTCTTTGTTCTTCTGATCTGCAGACGAGCTTTTAGCTGAATTTGTTTCTTTTCTGCTAGTATCATTAAGAGTTCTTTGTATGGAGGAGAGGCTGGGGTTGATTTAAGAGGCACATTTTTCTTCAAAGGACTCCTTCAAAGAGGGAAGATGAGAATACAGATCACCAACTGCAACAGCCTAGTGTGTGGTAATAGGAAAGATGCCACACTTCTTCTTCCTTAACCCTCTCAAAGGCCCAAAGTCATGAGGGGAAAGCAAAGAGCCAGAGCACAGTAAGATCTGTTCCATATTCAATTTGCTCAAACCCAACCCGACTTCCATATAAATACAGCGATATTTGTCCTGTGAATTTTAGGTTTTAACTCTGAAGAATGTCTTCAGGGTGCCTGAGTGGCTCAGTTGGTTAAGCGACTGCCTTCGGCTCAGGTCATGATCCTGGAGTCCCGGGATCGAGTCCCGCATCGGGCTCCCTGCTCAGCGGGGAGTCTGCTTCTCCCTCTGACCTTCCTCCTTCTCATGCTGTCTCTCATTCTCTCTCTCTCAAATAAATAAATAAAATCTTTAAAAAAAAAATGTCTTCAAACCCTTAGAATTAGAAAATTAAAGTCACTGCTAAATTTCTAGAGGTCTAAGTAAATAAAATCACTCCCCTTCCCTTATAGTTCAAGTTATATAACACTCCTGAAGTAATTATATTTGATGAGCATTGAGAGGAAACCTGGTGATTTTATGCAGAGTTCTGGAAGACTGTGCAAACCATCCCGACCTCCTCTAGGAAACAAGGAGTGCTGTCCCCCTGCACAGCAGAAGACATGAAACACCCTTTGGATATCCAGCTCCCCCACCATATATGTAGAACTGATGATGCTTCCTCAGCTGCGTAACAGGGCCCAGGAGGGAAGACAGTTGCCCTGAAGATATAGGAAAGAAAAGCTAAGCCTGAGGATTAAAAAGAGACCCAAATCCTTCATCATAACTGCTAGAGGCAGAGGACTTCACAGCCTGCCGCTCCTACCTGTTCCCCCATAGAATGAACTCAAAATGCTTTCCCCAGTTGTTATTTCAGTATAGGTAAACAGAAAAAAATACTAGGATTTTGTTTCTACCTAGACTCTCCATGGAGGGCCGGGTGGAGAAGTCAAGGTGAAAGGGTGCACAACTATGGCGCAGAGGATCTCTGAATACCTCAGCTGCACCAGAGTTCCCTGCAGCTTTGTACTGGACCTGGCAAGCTGTTCTCCTCCCTCACTCTTCCACTCCGCCTGTCTAATCCATTCCCATGCCACAAGGACCATGACAACTCCTCCTCACCTCCGCTTCATAAAGGAGACAGAGCTAAGCTATTCTATCTTGCTCTCCATCCTCAGAATTCCCACAGCATTTTCTTCTCACTTCACTTCTCAGCGTTTTCACTCCTCTGTATTTGTACGTATTTCCTGTGCCCCCAAGTAGACTTATACCAATTATGATTTAAAAAAAAAAAAAAAAAAAAAACGGAAACCAGGGGCGTCTGGGTGGCTCAGCTGGTTAAGCGTCCAACTGAAGGTACTCAAACACTTCCTTGGTTTTGGCGCAGGTGGTGATCTCAGGATAGTGAGATCGAGCCCAATGTAGGGCTCTGTGCTCAGCATGGAGTTGGCTTGTCCCTCTCCCTCTGCCCCTTCCCCCACTTGTGAGCTCTCTCTCTCAAATAAATAAAAATCTTAAAAAACAAAACAAACAAAACAGGGGGCGCCTGGGTGGCTCAGTCGGTTAAGCGTCTGCCTTCGGCTCGGGTCATGATCCCAGGGTCCTGGGATCGAGTCCCACATTGGGCTCCCTGCTCAGCGGGGAGCTGCTTCTCCCTCTCCCTCTGCTGCTCCCCCTGCCTATGCTCTCTCTGTCAAATAAATAAAATCTTAAAAACAAAACAAAATACAGAAACCATGTATCAGAGAAAAAGCAACTTAATAATAACAATGTATCATACTCCTTTGATTCCCTCACAGCACCTCCCCCCTTACATGATATATGCTGATTCGACTATGCACAAAACAAAAAATTATGGAGGCCTACTCTGTACCACACACTGTACTCAGGGCCAGAAATTCCCACGGAAAAGCTTACACTCCTATTAGGCAAGAGGTAGTTCCTCTCCTCAATTAAATAGGAATATTTATTCCTCTACAGGCTGTCACCTCTACAGGGATACCAAGCACTGTGGAAGACTGCACTTAAGCATTTGATGACCCCTCAACCCCGCCCCTCTGTAACACCCAAGCACCCACTCACCCCAAAGTGCCAGTAAATTCTGGGAAGGAATGGCTATGAATTAGAAGAAATAACTGTCATCAGGGCCCAAATGCTCCTCCGTAGAAACCCTCTCAAGGAGGTGGCCATAAGAATCATAGGCTTCCAGGGGCACCTGAGTGGCTCAGTCGTTAAGCGTCTGCCTTCGGCTCAGGTCATGATCCCAGAGTCCTGGGATCGAGCCCCGCACCGGGCTCCCTGCTCCGCGGGAAGCCTGCTTCTCCCTCTCCCACTCCCCCTGCTTGTGTTCCCTCTCTTGCTGTGTCTCTCTCTGTTAAATAAAATCTTAAAAAAAAAAAAATCATAGGCTTCCCTCACACCCAGAGAGGGAGAAGACCGAAGATGATACTCGACCGAGATTCAGCAGCACAGCAGTAAGCACGGTGTGTGTACTGCGGAAACAGCAGCAGCTTCGAGAAGGTCAGTGTTATTCAGAGCCAGGTGGTAGCAGCGCAGCCGAGGTCAGGGGTGCAGCAGCAAGGCAAGGGCAGCAGACTCCAGAACTACGGGGACTAGAGGGATGCAGGCAGCAATGCAAACATGCAAGAAACCCCTCACGGCCAAGGATCATTACTGGAGGGGCATGCCAAGAAAAGACCCAACTTCCTGCTAGGAGAAAGTAGAGCACTGAGGCTTGAGAGACCCATTTGTGTATCTAAGTGGATGTGGCTTGAGGCGACTTAGACCTCTCTTTGAAAAGATATATATTACAATGTTGATAGTTGTTACCTCTGCACAGCTTTTTTTCTCCTTCATCTTTACCTTTGTGTCCTAGTTTTTCACCAGGAAATAAAAATTACAAATAAAAAGAAAAAAGCAGGTTTCTAAAAGTAATAATTAAAGACGAGCCATAAGGAGAAACAGAGCATTAAACCAAATATAGGAAAACAATTCAATTTAAAATGAAAAATTTCAAAGGGAAAGAAGGAATCTCTAACTGTTCTCTACTGTTTTCCTACATATAAAACCTAGGCATTATAAGAAGAAAGTTATTTGCAAAGACAGCAAGACAGTATCATTCGGTATCTCAAAGTGCCTTAGAATTGAGTAAAAACAAAAGTGCTAGATGGGAATGACTCTAAGGAAAAGTTTCCTAGATCAATGGAAAATAAAAATACATTACTGAATGTTATGTACCTTTTTTTTTTTAATTTCCAGTTCCCAAGAAGAGATGCTTATTAGAACTAAGAGATTAGAGCTTACCTCTAACTTTCCTTCCAGTGTAAAGTCCTGAATTCAAGCAATCATGACAACGCTTCTTCTTTTCTTGCCACATTCAAAGCACGGGTTGATGTTTTCTCATTTTTATACCATTCTTCCTGCTGCAACAGGGATACGCATATGACATACAGGTTAAAGATACTGAAATTAAGGAAAACATATTTGAAATAAAGAGTACAATTTTATACCGAGATGCACATAGATTTCAGTATAACATAGGAGGAGAAACATTTCCTTTACTACTAATAAAAAACAGTGGCTATTTATGTATGTTGTTGCAACAACCCTAGACTGCCCTTATGTACCTGACATCCTACCCATCTCATAAGAGAATTACAGAGTGATTGCTTCATCACCGGGAATTAAAATTGTCAGTAACATCAATGAGATAGTTGAGTTCAGTACTAAAAAGAAAATTAGGCAGCAAACCCCTCCTCTAGGGAACTAAAGTTCTTGGACAACCATTTCACAAAGACAATGTATTACAGGATAACCACACATCCAGTTTCTGGGACAGTCCCCATTCTAAAAACCCTGAACTGCTATCCACATAAATATAATTGTACTTGCCAGACCAAATGTCTAGAATTTTAATTCAGAATACATGGACCCCCTATATAGAAGACAGATCACAGATTTACATGGAATATAACCAAACTTAAATATTTATATATCAGGGGCACCTGGGCGATTCAGCCAGTTAAGCATCCAACTCTTGATTTCAGCTCAGGTCATGATCTCAGGGTTGTGAGATCAAGCCCTGTGTCAGGCTCTGCATAGAGCCTGCTTAAGATTCTCCTCTCTCTCTCTTTCTCTCTCCCTCTGCCTCTCCCCCTCTAAAAAATTATTTATCAAACTTTCCAAATTGCCCCTGTATAACTCATAAACACAGAGAACAAACTGATGGTTGCCGGGGGGGGGGGGGGGGGCAAAATAGATGAGGAGGATTAAGAGGTACAGACTTCCAGTTACCAAATAAATAAGTTATGGGGATGCAAACATAGCATAGGGAACATAGTGAATAATACTGTAATAACTCTGTATGGTGACAGACAGTAACTACACTGATTGTGGTGATCATTTCATAATGTATATAAATGTCAAACCACTATGGTGAACACCTGAAACTAATATAATATTGCATATCAACCATACTTCAATAAATAAATAACAAACAGCAGCTATATTTCACAGGGTGCTGGGTAAGACCTGAAACTTAACAGGCCAGGATCTATAGAAAGAACTGGAGACATATCCACAAACATGACAATGATGGGTCACTAAATAAGGTCAACCCTTGGACAAAGAAGAAGCACAGCAGAAGTCTGCAGGACTTGTTTCCCCTGATCCCATTTCTCTTTCATTTATCACCACCTCACACACCCAAAGTGCTGACTCACCACCCAGGCCTTCCCTTGCCCTTCTTCCAAAGCAGCACCCCATGCTTTCATGGGGGGTTGGAGGGGTGGAGAAAAGCAGATGAGAAGTAAAGAAATCAGTTAAATAAGTCACAGAGTAGTAAGTGCTGTAAGAAAAAAATAAGGCACACTGATAGGCTGTGTTCTTTAACCTTGCATGCATATTAATATCATCCTGTAAGCTTTTAACAATGCCAATGCTTAGACTAGACTCAATTAACTGAATTGGAATCTGGTGGGAGCAGGGTCCAAGAAACAGCTTTTAAAAAAAAGGTCTCCAAATGATTAGAATATACTGCCAAGCAGGGGAACCACTAGTATGAGGTGGCCAGAGGGGTTATTTGTATCAGTGGGTCAGGGATGGCCTTTCCAAAATGATCTCTGAATTGTAACTTACACTGCCCCCTCGGGACAATCCGATTCCAGGGTAACAAGGACAGCCAACCTCGCTTCAGTGATCTATTCCTTCGTTTCCCATCTCAGTAACAAATAGCAGCACTGTATCAGGCCAGAGACTGTGAAGGAGACAAGAGACTAAGTACAGTCAAAGGAAAGCAGAACCCAAACACCTTGGAGGAAAGCGTGTTGCTGCCTCCACTGCATGGAATCAGACAATTAATGATCAGGGTCTGGGAGTCCCGCCAGCTTCAAGTTACACCCTGATGTTCCAAATGATAACCACACTGAGGAAGGGGAAGGCCCATTGAGCAATGTGATTCTTCATCTTTAGGAAATTGGCAGCAATTCTCCTTTAGAGTAAATAATGAAAAGAAAGGAAAATTTTACAGACAATTACACACAAAATTCGTATAAATCCTGACGGAGAATGCCACTTACCACCACCCTACTGGCCTTTGATCAAGCGGAGTTGAGTGACAGACCAGGGTTTCCACATCACACCTTGCAAAGTCACACGCTTCTCTCCCCATACGACCTGAATCTGATGTCCCAAAGCGTCAGCTCAATAATGTCAGAAGAGTCCAAAGTGTGAGAGCATCGCCAGACAAGTGGCAGCTGGGCCCCGGGGCAGCAATGAGACCGGAGAATGGGGCTGAGGAGGGAAGCGTAGCAGAGTGCACCGCACCGGGTTAGGGAGAGGTCTTTAGCGGCTGCACCTGCCCGCCTTGCAGCAAGTCCAGAAAACTGAGCGCGGAGATGTTCGCATCAGCCTCGCCCTCTCCCTGCCGGGACCCGCAGCGGCTCGGGCAACTCAGGTCCGAGGCTGCGGCAGCCGGAGGCTGCAATTCTGCCCCCGCCTAGGGCTGAAGCCTCCCCTTTCTGGTTCCAGAACCTCCAGCCGTGATCCCCGAGTCTGCAGCTCCTCTGCACCAGGCCGGGGACTCAGGAGTCGGCGCGTGCGGAGGAAGGGGCTTCGCAGACTAGAGGCGCTCGCGAGGCGCCAAGCAATGGGTCGCTCGAGCGGCAGGTACCCAGCCCGGCGCCTGCGCACAGGCCGGAGTCCCGCACTCACCGCCAGGCCCAGCTGTCCGCGGCGCTCTCTCCGGTCGCTCGGCATTCGGACGCCCGGATCTGGTGCCGCTGCGCCGTACTGCCTGGCCCCTGCTTCCTGGCCCCGCTACCTCGCCTCACCCCCGACCCCTGGCTACAATTGGTTGAATCCCAGGAGGGGCGGGCCGAGGGCACTGACTGACAGCCGCGGCCGCCCTGCGCGGAACGCTGAGCCCCGAGGCGAGGCAAGCGCTGTGGGCGCCGCTCGCGCTCGGTGCCGCCTTGCTTCTGCGCGCGAGGGGGTCGCCCCGCTGTAGCCCTGTGGCCTGAGCTCTGGCCCTTCTCGGGACCGGCTTCTTTCGCCTGCGAACGTCAGGGTTTCCCAGGGACAATCTGTTTCAAGGCTTTTTTCTTGTCAGCGAAAGTGACCAAACCGGAGAAGCCCCTACTCGGGCCGTCTTTCCCGTCAGTGGCGGAATGTATTGTTTCCTCTGCCAGAAAAAACACCACTGGCCGTGCACGAGCACTGGGACGACAGGTCCTTACATCTTGCCCTGCTTGAAATTAGTCGACTTACTCTATTTGCCCTTAAAACAGCCCGTTCCTTTTACTCTTCCTGTACATAACATAGGTCTTCTGACAAAAATGCCTGCATACGTTCCCTCCCCCCCGCCCCAATTCTGGGTTATCCTATTTTGGACATCCCTCTAAGCCGTAAGACGTCCACGACTATGTGAAATTCAGAAACTGACAGGAGTCCTTGGAAGACAGATGGAGGACCTGCTCAGGAAGCCGGAAGGTACTGCGGACTGCTCTGTGTTCTTCGGTGCACGGTGGGGTTAATGGAATTTATCCCAGCGAAACGCAGACTCTAAAAATAGACCTACCCCCAGACTATTATCTCAAGGTTGAAGAAGAAGAATTAATACAAATTGCAACTAACAGTAATTATTTTTACATTTACTGACCACAATGGACTCTACGTGCTTTTTCAGATGTTTTCGTGACAGGACTACATGCATGGGTGACTAGACCTACAAATGGAAGAAAAGGAGTTTCATTCTCCTTCCTGGAGAAATCCAGCCTTCCAGGGCCTGTTCATAGAAGGTGGCTTCCGTTGCCTCTGTGCCAGATGAAGAACCCCATATGATAAACTTGTGCTCTAAGTCCTGTCTCCCAGACGCCCCACCACCTATCTTTTACAGTTTGTCTGCCTGGTAAGTGGCAAATACTTGAACAGGATACACTGACTTCTAGGTCATGGTTTTGGACCACATTAGTGATCTCTGATAACCCCTTTCTCACACAGGCACTCATAACCCTGAAGCAGTTGAGTCATCTTACCTATATACAGCCATTTTAGCCACAAACGAGTGGCCAGGACCAGAGAGGCCTGCCTATCACTACCGGATATTTTCAAATAAATCTGACTGCAAAGTCACCACACTCCCAATGAAAAATACTATCATACAAAAATATACAATTTGGACCTTAGCCTGACTGGGGCTGACACACAGCTCTGCCTCTTACTAGCAGTGCCATCCTAGGCAAAGGACTTAACTTCTCTGGGCTCAGTTCCTCAACTGTAGGTTAGGGGCAACACTACCTGCACTTAGGAATAAATGAAATGACAAATGAAAAGTCCCCTAGCACAGTGTCCCAAATCTCTTCCTCTTAAATTCCCTACCTCAGGTTATGACATGGCATAAGGAATTTCTGAATAATACATTTATGATAATCTAACTTTGAAAGCTGGAAAAAATGAGAACATAAGGTTTGTATGTCATGATACAAAACCAAAGGAACTGTTCATTTCTGACCCATTTGCAAAAAAGCTTTTTTTTTATAAGATTTTATTTATTTATTTGACAGAGAGAGACAGTAAGAGAGGGAACACAAGCAGGGGGAGTGGGAGAGGGAGAAGCAGGCTTCCCACGGAGCAGGGAGCCCGATGTGGGGCTTGATCCCAGGACCCTGGCATCATGACCCGAGCCGAAGGCAGACGCCTAACGACTGAGCCACCCAGGCGCCCCTGCAAAAAAGTTTAGATGCTAATGTTATTAAATTTTATTTCTCTAAGAAAACAAAGCATGGATCTTAAAGTTAGATAAGCAAAAAAAGCAAATTAAACCTGTTTCTGATGTAGCTAATTTGGGGGATATTTACCAACAACCTGGCTCCATCTCTGACAGCAGAAGCTTGGGGACAAGCACTTCTGAGCCCATGTCAGTTCCTGCTTGTTTGCTTCTGAACCCTTTGAACAAGTGACTAAAATCTGACCCCCAAGCCCCTCAAACCATTGTTCAAAATAAGTGACTACTGTCATATTAGGTACCAAACACCCTATTTCCATAACACCATGGACCATGAGAAGATGCTGCCAACGGTAGGAGACTAGAAGGAAGAGGAATTTGGTGCCTGTATGAGTCTGTTCAGGCTGCCGTAATAAAATGCCATAGGCTGGGTGGCTTAAACAACAGAAATTTATTTTCTCACAGTTCTGGAAGCTAGAAGTCCCAGATCAAGGTGCCAGTTGATTCAGTTCCTGGTGAGAGCTCTCTTACTGGCTTGGAGATAAACACCTTCTCACTGTTTCCTCCTTTTTTTTTTTTTTCAAAGGAAGTGTGTGAGTGTGTGTGTGTGTGTGTCTGTGTGTGCGCGTGCGCGATTTCCCGGGTAGAGGGGCACTTGGAGGCCTCAGGAGCTCTGCTGGGCAGTGCAAAAGAGCTTCTTCTCCTGCTACTTCATATCCTGTCTGGATTCTTCTAGCTCTCCAAGCTGGTCCTCCTTCTCAGGTGGCCATAGCTCCCTCTTGTGCTGTATGACATAGTCCTCAAACCACCTGACCTGACTGGCAATCCAGAACATAGCCACAGGGAAGGTTAGGTAATGCGTCATCTGAAACACCTCCAGCTTCACTCCCATCTTGTTTCTTTATCCCCCCTCCTCTTATAAGGACACCAGTCTCATTGGATTAGTGCCCCACCCTTATGACCTCATTTAACCTTAATTGCCTCTTGCTGAGAAAGGCAGTCTCATGCATGCAGTCTTTCATACATATGGCCTTGGCCTGGAACACTTCCTTACCAAAAGATGAAAGAGTCCTCACAGCTTGTGCTGGAATTTTTGCCCTGTGTGGGACTTTCTTCGTGTAGTCCTTTATTTTAAGACACCTGAGAATTCCTTCGCCACTTCCACCCTGCGAGGACACACTAAAAAAACAGCCATCTATGAACCAGGAAACTACCCTCACCGGACACCAAATCATCTGGTATCTTGATCTCGGACCTCTCAGCCTCCAGAACTGTGAGAAATAAATTTATTTTGTTTATAAGCCACTCCATCCCTCGTATTCTGTTATAGCAGCCCAAATGGACTAAGACCCTTATACTATCCACTCAAAACAATTTTCCCAAAGCCACTTAGGTCATCTCCCTTTTTCTTACCCCTTCAGTGAATTTATGTCATACACCTGTAATACTTAGATTCAGTCGTCATAATGCACACTCCATCCTAAGATCCCCTGACATCTACTTGAAATTTTGGGGGTAAAATTTACATATAATAAAACTTCAGTCCTTATGTACTATTCTATTAGTTTTAAAGGTCAGTATGTGAGGATAAAGAGGTCAATTCATCAAAGATCTAACAATTATAAATATTTATATATAAATATTAGATATTATGTATATAAATATCAGATATATTACATAAATATATAAAGCAAATACTACCAGAACTAAAAGGAGAACTACAGAGCTATACAATAATAGTTGGAGACTTTAGACGAACCATGAGAGACGATGGACTCTGAAAAACAAACTGAGGGTTCTGGGGGGGAGGGGGGTGGGAGTATGGGTTGGCCTGGTGGTGGGTATTGAGGAGGGTACATTCTGCATGGAGCACTGGGTGTTATGCACAAACAATGAATCATGGAACACTTCATCTAAAACTAGTGATGTAATGTATGGGGATTAACATAAGAATAAAAAAAATTAAAAAAAAATAGTTGGAGACTTTAATATTCCATTCTCAACAATGGATAAATTATCCAGATAGAGAATCAATAAGGAAACAGCAGATTTGAACACTACAGACCAAATGGATCTAACAGACACATACAGAACATTCCACCCAACAGCAGCAGAACACATTCTTTTCAAGGGCACATGGAACATTTTTCTAGGATAGATCATGTTAGGTCACAAAACAAGTCTCAACATATTAAAGAAGATAGAAATTATATCAATTATCTTTTCAACCACAGTGAAATGAAATTAGAAATCATTAAGAGGAGGAAAACTGGAATATTCACAAATACATGGAAATTAAACACATTCCTGAACATCCAATTAATAAAAGAAGAAATTAAAGGGATATAAAAAAATATTTTGAGACAAATGAAAATAAAGACAAAATACCAAAACTTATGGGACGCAGCAAACAGTTCTCAGAATTGTGTCAACTATATTCAAACTTAAAAAATTTATTTTAGGGGACACCTGGGTGGCTCAGTCGGTTAAGCGGCTGCCTTCGGCTCAGGTCATGATCCCAGGGTCCTGGGATCGAGTCCCACATCAGGCTCCCTGCTCGGCGGAAAGCCTGCTCTCCCACTCCCACTCCCACTGTTTGTGCTCCTGCTCTCGCTATCTCTATCTCTGTCAAATAAATAAATAAAATCTTAAAAAAAAAATTTATTTTAGGGGCAGCTGGGTGGCTCAGTCAGTTGAGCATCTGCCTTTGGCTCAGGTCATGATCCCTGGGTTCTAGATTGAGCCGCTCATTGGGCTCCCTTCTCAGTGAGGAGTCTGCTTCTCCCTCTCCCTCTGCCCCTCGCCCCCACTCGTGCTCTCTAATAATACTATCTTTAAAAAATTTTTATTTTAAAAATAAAAGCATCAGAGCAGAAGGATCTATAAGGAGCAGAATAAAGGGGTAAAAGGGTAGGGCAGGGAGGGAGTGATAACTGCTAGATGATCAGACTTGTGAAACTATTTGGGGTAATCTTAAATGTATACAGCGGATCTAGTGGAGCATATGGAAAAAATAAGAGTGGGTATATAGCAGATCATGGGACTGAAAAGAATAAGGCAGTTTTTAATTCCAAGAAATTTTTTTAAAATACAAGAAAAGATGGGGCACCTGGGTGGCTGAATCGATTGTCTGACTCTTGATTTTGGCTCAGGTTATGATCTCAGGGTCTTGAGATTGAGCCCCACAAATGACTCCACGCTCAGTGGGGAGTCTGCTTGAGATTCTCTCTTCCTCTCCCCCTCCCCCTACTCACATGCACACATGCTCTAAAATAATCTTTAAAAAAATACATATGTATATATATGAATGGAAATGTAATCATTGTATAATAGTACCCTATACAGTAAAATATATTTACTTACATAATAATAATGTAAAGACTGAATTTTGACTTCACTAAATTTATGGCCATTATTCACAGTAGGAAAAGGAAAGGAAGAAATTTGGAGGATGGTACAGAGCCAAGTCCTCAGTTATCATAAGAGGAACTCAGTTGAAAGTGTCTAAAACTTAGGGATCGGTCAAAACAGTATACCAAAGTTAATACCAGAAGAGATAGCTCAGAGGTAGCGTGGGACAGGGCAGGAGACTGCCATTTTTCATTATTTTATTACTATGTGCATGCATTATACTGTAAACATTTTTTAAGTTGATGAAACAAAAAATAAAATTTTGTATGATTTTTTAAAATTAAAAAGGAAGCAGTTCTCAAAGGGAAGTTTATAGTGATAAATGCATACATCAGGAAAAAAGATCTCAAATAAACAGTCTAATTTTACACCTCAAGGAATTAGAAAAAGAACATATTAAACCCAAAGTTAACCAAAGAAGGAAATAATAAAGATTAGAAAATAAATAAATGAAACAGAGAACAGGAAAAGAAAAGATTAATAAACTAAGAGTTGGCTCTTTGAGAGATAAACAAAACTGACAAACCCTTAGCTAGACTAACCATGAAAAAAAGATAGGACTGAAATAAAATTATAAATGAAAGAAGAAATATTACAACTGATACCATACAAATACAAAGGATCATGAGACTACTATGAACAATTATACACCAACAAATCAGACAACCTAGAATAGAGAAATTCCTAGAAACATACAATCTACCAAATCAGAAAGAAATGAATAAGGACTAAATAGTTTTGTGTGTAAACAGCCACCCAGGCCCCCCATCTTTTCTTGTATTTTAAAAAATTTCTTGTAATTAAAAACTGCCTTATTCTTTTCAGTCCCATGATCTGCTATATACCCACTCTTATTTTTTCCATATGCTCCACTAGATCCGCTGTATACATTTAAGATTACCCCAAATAGTTTCACAAGTCTGATCATCTAGCAGTTATCACTCCCTCCCTGCCCTACCCTTTTACCCCTTTATTCTGCTCCTTAGAGTAGATTCTTTTGCTCTGATGCTTTTATTTTTAAACTAAATTTTTTAAATTTGAGGGCGCCTGGGTGGCTCAGTTGGTTAAGCGACTGCCTTCGGCTCAGGTCATGATCCTGGAGTCCCGGGATCGAGTCCCGCATCGGGCTCCCTGCTCGGCGGGGAGTCTGCTTCTCCCTCTCCCACTCCCCCTGCTTGTGTTCCCTCTCTCGCTGTGTCTTTCTCTGTCAAATAAATAAATAAAATCTTTAAAAAAAATAAAAATAAAAATAAATTTGAATATAGTTGACACACAATTCTGACCTAGAAATATATAATCTGCCAAGAGTAAATCAGAGAAGATACGTTCATTACATTACTCCTTTCTGCCCGTGGACGCCGCCGAGTAAGCATCGTTAAAGTCTCCCCTCCCACCGCTGTCATGTCTAAGTCAGAGTCTCCCAAAGAGCCTGAACAGCTGCGGAAGCTCTTCATCGAAGGTTTGAGCTTTGAAACAACCGATGAGAGTCTGAGGAGCCATTTTGAGCAATGGGGAACGATTACGGACTATGTGGTAATGAGAGATCCAAACACCAAGTGCTCCAGAGGCTTTGGGTTTGTCAGTATGCCACTGTGGAGGAGGTGGATGCAGCCATGAATGCAAGGCCACACAAGGTGGATGGAAGAGTTGTGGAACCAAAGAGGGCTGTCTCAAGAGAAGATTCTCAAAGACCTGGTGCCCACTTAACTGTGAAAAAGATTTTTGTTGGTGGCATTAAAGAAGACACTGAAGAACATCATCTAAGAGATTATTTTGAACAGTATGGGAAAATTGAAGTGATCGAGATCATGACTGACCGAGGCAGTGGCAAAAAGAGAGGTTTTGCTTTTGTAATATTTGATGACCATGACTGTAGACAAGATTGTCATTCAAAAATACCATACTGTGAATGGCCACAACTGTGAAGTAAGGAAAGCCCTATCTAAGCAAGAGATGGCTAGCGCTTCATCCAGCCAAAGAAGTCGAAGTGGTTCTGGAAACTTTGGTGGTGGTCGTGGAGGTGGTTTTGGTGGGAATGACAACCTTGGTCATGGAGGGAACTTCCGTGGTCGAGGTGGTTTTGGTGGCAGTCGAGGTGGTGGTGGATATGGTGGCAGTGGGGATGGCTATAATGGATTTGGTAATGACGGGAGCAACTTTGGAGGTGGTGGAAGCTATAATGATTTTGGCAATTACAACAATCAATCCTCAAATTTTGGACCCATGAAAGGAGGAAATTTTGGAGGCAGAAGCTCTGGCCCCTATGGTGGTGGAGGCCAATACTTTGCCAAACCACGAAACCAAGGTGGCTGTGGTGGTTCCAGCAGCAGCAATAGCTATGGCAGTGGCAGAAGGTTTTAATTACTGCCAGGAAACAAAGTTTAGCAGGAGAGGAGAGCCAGGGAAGTGACAAGGAAGCTACAGGTTACAACAGATTTTTTTTTTTTAAGATTTATTTTTTGACAGAGAGAGACAGTGAGAAAGGGAACACAAGCAGGAGGAGTGGGAGAGGGAGAAGCAGACTCCTTGCTGAGCAGGGAGGCCAATGCGGGGCTCGATCCCAGGACCCTGGGATCATGACCTGAGCCAAAGGCAGACGCTTAACCAACTGAGCCACCCAGGCGCCCCCAGGTTACAACAGATTTGTGAACTCAGCCAAGCACAGTGGTGGCAGGGCCTAGCTGCTACAAAGAAGACATGTTTTAGACAATACTTATGTGTATGGGCAAAAAACTTGAGGACTGTATTTGTGACTAATTGTATAACAGGTTACTTTAGTTTCTGTTCTGTGGAAAGTGTAAAGCATTCCAACAAAAGGTTTTAATGTAGATTTTTTTTTTTTTGCACCCATGCTGTTGATTGCTAAATGTAACAGTCTGATAATGATGCTGAATAAATGTTTTTAAAAAAAAGTAAATCAGAGAGAAATGAATAAGGAGTAAACAGTAAAAAATAATGAGTAAGGAGATGAAATCAGTAATCAGAAACCTCCCAACAAAGAAAAGCCCAGGACCAGATGGTTTCACTGATGAATTCTACCAAACATTAAAGAATTAATGCCAATCCTTTCAAACTTTCCCAAAAAACTGAAGAGGAGGGAACACTCCCAAACTGATTTTATAAAGCCAGCATCAGTGATACCAAAGCCAGACACGATAAGAAAACTATAACCTAATACTTTTAATGAATATAGATTCACATTTCCTCAACATAATACTAGCAAACCAAATTCAAAAATACATTAAAGGGATAATATACCATGCAAAGATGGTTCAACACACACAAATCAGTAAATGTGATGCATTGCATTAATAGAAAGATAAAAATCATAAGATCATCTCAACACATGCAAAAAAAGCATTTGACAAAATCCACATCCTTTTATGATAAAAACTCTCAATAGAGGACATCAACATAAAGGCCGCATATTGACAAACCGCAGCCAACACCATACTCAATGGTGAAAAGCTGAAAGCTTTTCCAGTAAGATCAGGAACAAGGGTGCCCGCTCTCACCACTTCTATTCAATAGAATACTAGAAGTCCTAGCCAGTGCAATCAGGCAGGAAAAAGAAATAAAAAGCAAAATTGGAAAGAAGTAAACTTATCTTTGTTTGCAGATGACATGATCTTATATATAGAAAATCCTAGACTCCACCAAAAAAATGTTAGGACTAATCACTAAATTCATTCATGCTGCAGGATACAAAATCAGCATACAAAAATAAGTTACTTTTCTAAAACTAAGAACTATCCCATTCACAATAACATCAAAAACAATAAAATACTTAAGAATAATTTAACCAAGGAGGTAAAAGATCTTTACACTGAAAACTAAAAGTCATTGATGAAAGAAATTGAGGAAGACATGAATAAATGGAAAGGAATCTTGTGTTCATAGATTGGAAGAATTAATATCATTATAATGTCTGTACTACCTGGAGCCATCTATAGATTCAATGCAATCCCTATCAAGATTCCAATGGCATTTTTTTTTTTACAGAAATAGATAAAACATTCCTAAGATTCATACAGAACCACAATAGACCCAAATAACCAAAGCTGAAAAATAACAACAAAGTGGGAGGCATCACATTTCCTGATTTCAAACTATATTATAAAGCTACAGTAACTAAAACAGCATGATACTGGCATAAAAACAGACCAATAGAACAGAATCAAGAGTTCAGAAATAAACCCATGCATATATGGTCAGCTAATATTTGATGAGAGCAAATAATACCCAATAGGGAAAGGATGATCTCTTCAATAAATGGTACTGAGAAAACTGAATATTCATATGCCGAAGAATGAAAATGGATTTCCAAATTACACCACTCACAAAAATTAACTTGAAATGGATTAGACTTAGACATAAGACCTGATACCATAAAACTTCTTGAAAGTTGTTAAGAGAGTAGATCTTAAAAAGTTCTCAACACATACAATTGTAAAGCTAGGTGAGGTGATGGGTATGTTAACTAACCTTATTGTGGTAAACATTATATAATATATACATATATCAAAGCATCATGACTTACACAATATGTCAACACTTCTCAATAGAGCTGGAAAAATTTTTAAATAAAATTGAAAAAAATGGCAGCAAATATATATAATGGAATACTACTCAGCAATAAAAAGGAAAGAAATATCAGATGAATCCCAAATAATTATGCTGAGTAAAAGAAACCACACAAAATAGGCAGGGTTATGAAGGAAATGAAGAATCTTTCGAGGGTTGTGAATATGTTCATTATCTTGGTTGTTGTGATGGTTTTATGGGCATGTATATGTGTCAAAGTTTATCAAATTGTCCACTTGATTTTTTTTAAGTAAGCTTCATGCCCAAATGTGGGGCTTGAACTCACAACCCTGAGATCAAGAGTTGCATGATATACTGTCAGCCAGACAACCCTCAAATTGTCCACTTCAAATACATGCAGTTCACTGTACGCCATTTGTATCTCAATAAAGATTTTTTAAGGTATAATTTTTATGATTCCCTGCCGTAACCAGTATTTTGATTAACCAACTGTACTAGTCTTTTATAAATACTACTTTTAAAATACCACTGTTTGAGTGGCTTAAACAATAGAAATTTATTTTCTCATATCTCTGGAGGCTGGAAGTCCAAGATCTAGGTCTCAGCAGGGTTGGTTTCTGTTGAGCTCTCTCTTCCTGGCTTGCAGCTGGCTGCCTTCTTATTGTGTCCTCAAGTGGCCTTTCCTCTGGGCATGCACCAGAGAATATCTTGTGTCTCTTCCTCTTCTTACAGTATACCAGTCCTATTGGATTAAGACCCCTTCCTTATGACCTTTCTTAACCCTAATTAACTCCTTGAAGTTCTTATCTCCAAACACAGTCACAGTGTGAGGGCTTCAACATATAAATTTTAGTGGGGGATACAATTTGGTCCATAACACCAACCAACTATAGGTCCCAACTGTGTCAAATGAGAGGGCTTGTGCTCTACTTACTCATTCACTCCCTAACACTTTCAGCACCCAGTTTCAACAGTACCTGACAGTGTCATCTGTGCTCTGTGAGGGATATCTGCTCTTCTCTACCCATTACCTGGAAGTAATAAAATCTATACCAAATAAAACTACTAAATTAGCATTTCTTTCATTTCATATCCATTATCATAAGGCTAAGACTATTTTATTGTAAACTCATTTATATAACAAAACTCTGGAACTTCCTTAGAATTCTATCTGCAACTTGTTCTGAATTTTAGTTACCCATTAATTGCAAACACAATGAGTAACAACCATTACTACTAATCACTATAATAAACAGATGACTCACTCAAACAAATGTACAAACTTTTTATTTAGAATTAGAGACTCAAATACAAATAAAATATAATACAAAATATTAAGCCTTCATAAAACAAACCATAACCACTTTAAATCATCTATTTCTGAAACAGAATTAAAGAGAAATCTAAAAATAGTCCAAAAATCAACTTACTTTTAAACTCTTATTCTTAACATTAAAATTATTACAAAATGTTCAAAGAAATTTAATTAGAAAATGAACAAAGCCACTACAAAGAGATTCCTGCTATCTACTAAAATCAATTTAGGAATTAAAATTTAGTATGATTTCTACTCATTCACACATAAAAAGCACCTCATTTTAAAAAGACAATTATCTGTTTCACTCTAAGGTGTGAATTTTTTGTTTACTTGACTTTTAATTTTAATATGGCACAATAGGTTTGATCAGTGTAAGCAATATCACTAAAAATATTTAGTTCCTTACAGACCCTTTCTGTTTTACTTTATGAATAAATGGATCATATATTTAAAAGTTAAAACATTATAATATAATATCATTAATAAGATACATGGCAAAATAAAAATATACATTAAAAATGAAGTCTCTTTTTCTTTTATAAATGGGAAACTGATCAGACTCATGCTATATATTCCTTTTACTCCGGAAAAAAAAAAAAGGTTCTATATTTTATATTATTGTTATAAATCCAATTCTAAGAATCTGCACCAAAGAAAGTACCAAGGAGATAGTATAATATCTTAAGCTCATATTGTATCTGAAAATACTTACAAAGAGTGGAACTAGACTTGCATTAAGTAGATAACAGGAAAATACTATTACAGTGTTTACATATTTAAAGTAACCCAAAACAAAAATAAAAGTCCACACTCAAGAATGGCACCCACAGGGCACCTGGGTGGCTCAGTTGTTAAGCGTCTACCTTCGGCTCAGGTCATGTGGGATCAAGCCCCACATCGGGCTCTCTGCTCCGCGGGAAGCCTGCTTCTCCCTCTCCCACTCCCCCTGCTTGTGTCCCTCTCTCACTGTCTGTTTCTGTCAAATAAATAAATAAAATCTTAAAAAAAAAAAAAAGAATGGCACCCACATTATTCAAGAATAAAGTTATTTGCATATGCGCAAACCAGTGTGTGGCTAAATATTTTCCTAAAACATGCATATTATGAGGCCTTTAATAATTAAGCTTATGGAACCAAACTATATTGTGTTTAGATCAACTGTCATGATTGGACATTTCTGCACATCAAGAGAGTTAAAACTCTGACATCTGTTGTTCTGTAAAACTGAAGAAGATATATAAACAAACTCAGGATTTCACTAGAAAATTTCAGTTATCTCAGCAACCTGTTATACTTCTTGTCATTAAATAAATGATTCCAAGATGCAATCATTCTTTTAAATTTTTAATTTCTATGAGTTCTCTTTTAAAACCATTTTAATGACATCACATTTCTTGAAGAAAATTTACTCAGAGTTCTGAATGACTTAGTCATTTTCTACAAGCAATTCTGCTGCAAGTGGTAGAGTTCTAGCTCTGTCAGAAGTCTTTTTTCCTCTTTCAAAGAAAATGAACAATATGCAAAGATTTTCCTACTGACTCACTAAATGTAAAATTAATAGTGTATAATAATAAATTTTGGAATACAATAACTTTTAAGTTTTCACAGTTTATTACTACTAACTAGCTATAATATCAGGCAAGTCACTTAATTCTCTGTACCTTAGTTTCATCTTTAAAGCAAAGAGATTAGAGTAGATAATTGCTAAGATTCCTTCCAATTTTCACATGGTAGGATTCTGTGCTTCTGGAGGAATATCTCATTGATATATTGAATTTTCTATATATCAAGAAAACTGATATGAACTAAAATAGCACAGCTAAACTAATCCTCTAAGAAAAAACACAAAGATCATGTTAAAGCTCAACTTCCTAAACCTTACTAGACCCATTCTCTCTTTAGCCAGATCAATGAATAGCCCATGACATAACAATTACGTAAGTTATTTTAAATTACACTGTAAACCTATTAAAATATATTAAGTCTATGCCACAATTTTCCTGCATTCTAATTTACATTATTTTCATTCTATCTACATTCAAAATAATCTGTACAGTTTAAGGTAGGGAGCTACTTAATATTCTTGCACTTCAAAACACTAGTAAAGGTAAATCAAATGAAGAGCAGAATATTAACCATTAGCATAACCTGCCAATTTTAAAATAAAAGTACACTAATACTATTTATGGGCTAGAAAAACAAAGGTAAAAAAGGAAATCTTGCTGACAAATGCTAATGTTCAAATGAATTTAGCTGTGTTGTGCCATTTCTTAGAAAAAGAGGGAGAAGGTATCAGCAGAAACCTACTTAGGCAATACTGAAACATGACATTTTAGGAACTTTTATGAGAAATTAATGTACCATAAAGCAGCACTTTGGTATCAGTGCAGTGCAAGTTGGTTTTTCTCTAACTATGGGCAGCAAATGAGGCACTTAACTGTAAAATAGAAAAATAGGGTATATTTAAGAAGGAATTCAAAATCATTCATAAAAGATAATTAGCACTATTCAAAAAGTAAAAAATTCTATTTTTATTTAATGTGCATTCAACATTACACATGCTTCACTAGGGAAAATTTTGAATGTAAGACGGCTGTTTCATTTATAAGAGACAGAAAATATTTCCTTTTCAAGAGACTCTGGATTTCTGAGAATGAAATCCAAGTCTTCTCAACCTGAGGGCTACATATTTATAAACTGAGAAAAATACATCTTACCCATACTGGAGAAATGTTTCTAGCTATCAACAAAGTTATAACATGTGATCCCTGACTTTATTCTTGAAGGATTTTATATAACTTCGAAGAAAGGGATCTAGTGACTGTAACAGAAAAATGAACAGATATTTAGCACCTAAATTTAGAACACTTAAGTATTGCCACAGTTTTAAATAGTTGTATGTCCAAAGATCAGGGGAAATCAGATATATGTTGTTCAAGGATACTACAACATTCTCAAAGATTAATTTATCAAGCTTCCTTGATTTGCAAATGCATCCATCTATAACCTTCAACACAATATTATCATTTCTTCCTGAAGTTACAGATATGTATTCTTCTTAATAAGAAATAAGTGAGGTTTATTTTTTCTTAACCACCATTAAATTGTCTTCCAAATGTGGCACTTTTTCAGAGAGCTGGACAGAAAATAGTCCTTTTAAAAAGTCATATTCTACCACTAATATTATTTTAAATGTTCTTCACTGTGAAACAGAGGTCAAAAAATGAAGTAAATGGCCATGGACCTTCTGCTGAAATACATAAGCAAATATAATGCAGGGTCAGAGAAGAAGAACATATGTTAATTTCTGGCAAGGAAGTTGGCACATAAATGCTTATCTATAGGGTAAAAAAGCACTGAATGAAAAGATAATGTCTGCTGTGACATTATTCCAAGCAAATGGAGCCTAGCATCTGCTTTCTTCACATCTAAGAAAAATATTCTAGTCATGCCTCTTTAAGTAAGCTTGATTTTAATTCCAGATGAACACTGCTTCATATGTTAAAACTGACACATGACATTAACTAAAGTTTTCCATGAGACAATTATATTCATTTCCTCTGAAAAATCCTATAATCTTACCCTTTCTCCCTATTTGCTTATAAGAAGGCTTTTCTTAACTCGTAAGGGGGTGGTAAAGGCTTAAAAATATATGTTCTTATTCCAAGGAGGCTGGAAAATTTCTATAGTTCACAGTCTTTCATATTTGTCATTTACACTCACTTTAACAAGTCACATTCCTTACTTCATAATTAATTTCCTGATATACAGAAAAGTCTAACTTCTCTTATTTATATGTTTAAGGTAAACTCCTCTATTTTCTTGAAAGATATTCTAGTTTATTTTTGAAAGGAAATGAGTACATTAAAAAACAACACTGTTGATGCAATTCAGTTGTTAGGAAATAAAGTGCATATAGCTTTCAATATAAATATTGTTTGATAGATTACAGCGAATAGCTAATAAAATCAAAATGAAGATTCAGCCCAGTCTCTAAAATATTGAAAACAAGAGACAAGAATACAAAGTCTATATAAATAGTAACAAAAATGGGGGTGATATTCCCCTTCACCAAAAAAAAAAAAAAGGGCAACTGAAATTGTTAAGTAGATTTCTGCTTCCCAAGCAACCAGACATGCTACACAGTAATACCAACATGCAATACCTGAAATGTAGAATCGCAGTCTGACTGTTGCCCTTGAACATCAGCATTTAATTTACAATTTTCTGGTGCCTGGCTGATTTCATCTTGCAAAGTAGGAGATATGCCGTGAGTATCATCTACAGAAGCCCCATCAGACAAGGCATCTAACTTTTCAGGGGAAGGAGCTATGTGAAGCTTACTATCTCCTGTCCCTTCATCAAAATTTGTCCTCTCATCAGCATCTTCTAGCTGTTGCACTGAAGTTAAATACTGCTCAAGCAGACTATTATCCTGCTCATTGTTTAAGCTTTCCTTATTCCATTCACCGTGCTCATCGCTGACATCCCCTACATCTGACTCTTTGCCATATCTGACTGTGTCAATGGAATTCCCCATTATGGAACTTTCACTGCCTTCTGTGGAACTTTTTTCAAAATCCAAAGAATGCTGCAAACAGTGAACGTGGTCTGTTAGGGAAGAATGAAAACCTGAGTCTGGAAATTCTGGTAAGGATTTCTCTTGAGGAGCCTCATCAGGAGCAATGAGCCAATCAGAATTTTGATCAGAAGAGGACTCCTGACTTTGGGTGAATAATGGAGGTTTAGAGGGTACTAGAGTACTTGATATAGGAGGAACATCAGTATGCCAGGAACTTAGATGCTGATCCACCATCTGTTGCCAAGATTGCAGAGACCTTACCTGTAAACCAAAGGGTATAGTTTTATTATAAAATAAAAATCTTGCCTGCTTTACAATGTTCTTTGAGCTTTTTCCCCAATACTCATGAAGTTGGTAAATGGCAGATGGCAGAACTGGAGTTAGAAACAGCCTGACTCCCCTTACCCCTTCCATAGCACTCCCAGCCTAAACCAGGCTGGCACAAGTGGTAATGTCCTTGGTAACAAAAGGTCCTCACCAGGAGAGTCAGGATGGGCCAAAGCAACTCTTCTTGCTGCTACTGGAAAAACTATCAGAAGCACAACAGCCCGTGACTACAGGGTCAATAATGTACTCAACAGAAACAAATCTATTGAGTAAGACAGGTTAGAGCCCATTATAAGTAGATTCTCTAAAAATCTCACCGCAGATATCCATTTAGGATAGAGTTTTTAAATGTTACCTAACAATACAGCATATATAACTCTAAAATATCCAAAAATACCCTGAGTTCTTGATAATATGACCTTTACATTTTTAACATACAATCAAAATCTCAAAATTAAACAATTAAATCTGCAAGAAGAAAGCAATATATAGAATTTTTTAGTTTCTCTTTGACCACCCTCCCAGGTAATCACTGATAGCAGTTGGACAGTGTCCTTCCAGACCTTTTACTCTGTTTTCAAATATATATGGAGTTTTTAAAACCAAGCAGAACCTTAAGTTCTGAAACTTAATGTTTTTCACTGAACAATGTTATTCTGGAGAACTTTCCACATCAGTCTATACTGTTACCTTATTCGTTTTAACTCTTCCATAATGTTCCATGGTATTGTTATTCTATAATTTATTTAACCACTTCCCTAGTATTAGTAATTATAAAACCTTAGAAATCAATAACTATTTCTTAATTTTGTAGGTAAAATCCCATTATAGCAAAAACATTCCAAGAAATTATCATCATGAAATACCTGATGAGATAAAATAACAGTAAAACTGATTATCTGAACTGTCCCTGAAGTATGCTATTACAGGATCTAAACTCTCTCTCTCAAGAAGTCATGTGCACTTTTTAGGACATGCATATCATAGCCATCATGCATTATCTTAGTCACCTTTCATTCAAATATTCCCAAAAGGTAAAACAAGATAGATGGCTACAGAAAACTTTTAATTGAATATTTTCTACCTACTGGAAAGTTATGACAACATCCCTCAGTTTAGTCACTTTCATTCATCTTTATGGTTCTTTATCCTTCTGGTCAAAATTATGAAAATATTTTTCTTTAGATTAAATAAAATGTAACAAAGTTCACTGTCCTAATTCAGAGTTAGTGGCAAAGAACATAGACCATCCTTAACCTTGAGAAAATGTGCTTAATATGCCTGACTACTCTATGATTATCTCAATAAATCTAGAATTTTTCTTGGTTCACACATTAGGTAAATCAGCAAGAATGGGTTTACCTGGTTCCAAAGGAATCTGACAGCCTCTTCTTGTACGTATTTTTTAATACGTTCTTCATCTCTTTCTTTTCTTAATCTACAATAATTCAAAATTCATTACTGACACAAGGAAGGTGCTTTGACTGGCGCCTATTGTTACAACTAATAGACACTTGTACTGTAAAGAGATTAATAGTCTAATAACCACCCTTTCCACTTTTAGAATATCTAAGCTGAAACTTTAGTTTTAAACTATGACTCAATGTAGAAGCCAAATGGATGTGACTGAAATTCAGATTATATTGGTTCTACAAAGTATTGCCAATGATGAAAAATAAAATAAAATATTAAATGGCTCTTTATCTGGCCTTTATTTCCCAGCCAAAACACCAAAGGTACAAGAGTTGCAGAAAGGAGTAGTTGCTCAAAGGCTACAAAACAGCAGAGGATTAGGATCACAGCTTGACATGCCATCTTCTAAGAGACTAGTAGGACTAATCCCATCAAACTTCAGTCCCTATATGCCCGGGTCCTTGACATATTCCTTGCCATCATCAAAGGACCTCCTCCCCATCCATCACTTCCCCTTATTAATTAGAGTATTCACCTGGGCTTACTGCTGCCCTCTCCATACTTAGCCTGTCACCAACCTAAGGCTCCCTTAATTGTCTGTTATCTTCCAGAATATCACCACCATTTTGTTCTACCTCTAACCCAATTCCCAGCTTTCTCTAGCCCCCCCATGTTCTTCTCCTGTGCCATCTGGGACTCCAGAATTGTAATTGGCAAATCCCTTATCTTCTCAACCTCTTTTGTGACATTTTCCTTGACCAAATCAGACCTACTGCTGATGGCATTGTCGCCCTCTCAAGGGCTATTTTGGGACACCTGGCTGGCTCAGTTGGTAAAGCATGTGATCTTGATCTCAGGGTCAGGAGTTCAAGCCCCATTAGGGCATGGGGCCTATTGAAAAAAAAAAAAAGTGGAAGCTATTTTTTTTTCATTCATACATCAGTGTCAGAAGATAGCTTCTACTGTCAACAAATGTTCTTTTGCCCTCCTCCTTGAAGAACTCCTGCCATCCTGCTAAATTTCTCCAAACTTTTTCAAGTACTAGCCTCCCAGAATCTGCCTGCAATCACAGAAATCTCAGCACCAGTCTCTCTCCACTTCATTCCTATCATCATTTCTGGAGACCTCAGCATTCACATGGATGCTCTAACAGGAATCCACCCTATGTCATTCGTTCTCATAGTCTCACTCTAGACCCAGTCATTTTGATTACACCATTTTCAAAAATGTTTTCAAGCACCCACACAAACCACTACCTCCTATCCTCCCAGTTCACTTGCTCTCGCATCCCCCCTGCAACAATCTAGACATCCCAATCTTCATCCAGACCTCCAAACTAACGATCCCCGCCTCCTCCTGTCTCCCTTACCTTCTTTAAATTCCAAGATCTACCATTATAATCATCCCTTCCCAAATATCTTTGGCTCTTTTGCCCTTCCCTCTCTCCCCTACCATATTCGCCTGGAAAAAAACCATTTCTAGCGGAACCAAATAAACCATGCCCAAATCATAAGAGAACAGCTGAAAGTTGCTGATGAAACTCATACAACCTGACCTATTGTTTTGCATTTTAAGTTTTTCCTCATGCAGTCTAATAATCCTCCATTTTCCTTTTAAGTTCACTTTTAAGATGAATACCTCACACCTCTCTTCTTAAACCTTCTACACCCTTACCCCCTCCTCATTTTCAAATGTTGACCATGTTTTCTTCTGTATCATTGAAAAAGGAGAAGCATTCATCAGACAGAACTTCTGATCCCTCCCCATCAAACCTACCACCTCACCTGCTTCTGCTCCTGCTCCTACCTCAGGCCACTCCCTCTCCTTGTGCACTGGATCCCTTCTTTCACTTTCTCAAGAACTTCAACCTTGCATCTCTCCTTTCTTTCCACTGCACCATCAGATTTTCCCTCTTTACTGAATCATTCTATCAACACATAAACATGCTCTATATCTCCCATCTTTAAAAAAGAATTTTCCTTAACTCCAGGTTCTCCTCCAGCAACATACCACAAAAGAGGTCCCCCCAAAAGAACTGGCTACACTCACTCTTCACCTCTCATTCACTATTCAACCCATTCCAAACTGCCTGATTCCACTACCTACTGAAGCTGCTCTTAGGAAATTCACTGGGCAGGAAAGGGTTAACACAGTAGGCTTGGGGTGTTCAAACTCCATACATTCCAAAGAAAGGACTGGCTTTGACTGATGAGGACATAATCCTTGGACTATCCTGCTTGGTAAGAGTATCTGTGTATACATGGGGCTCGGGGCCAAACCAGATAGTTTATGCTAACAATGTGCTTTCAGGTGAATACTTGTTTTGTTCACCTAATACAGACACGGTATCAGTCTGACCTTGGGTAGGAGCTAAGGTCTAAGTAGTTAAGGTCAGTCATACAGGCACTCAATGCCTACAAGATTGACACCCAATAAAAACCCTGTAGTCAGGGCTTCAGTGAACTTTCCTGGTTGGCAATACTTCATATGTGTTGTCACACATTACTGCCAAGAGATTCAAGCCCTACCTATACAACTCCACTGGAAGAAGACAACTAGAAGTTCGTGCCTGCTCTCCTGGACTCTGCCCTAGGCACCTTTTTTCTTTGCTGACTTTAGTCTGTATCCTTTCACTTGAATACACCATAATCATGAACAGAATAGCTTCCCTGAGTTTTGTGAGTCCGTTTCGCAAATCATCAAATCTGAGAATAGTCCCAGGATCCCCCAGTATAGTCACCAATAACCTCCAGCTTCTAAATTAAACATATAATCCTGTCCTCCCGACGTCACCTCTCTTCTCTCCTAAGACATTTCCTTATCGAAGTTGAGACACACACCCCATCTTCCTATCACACTGGCTGTCCCTTCCCAGTCTCTTTTACTGCCTCCTCCCCTTCCACTTGATAATATTAATAAATGTTGCTAGTTGCAATACTAATACTCAAAATAAATTTATGAACTCCTAATTTTCCTGGCTGGCAGTCAGTAAAACGTCAGCCACAGAAGTGAGGAATAATTCCTACCATTGCCCCAGAATTTTAGCCCCTTTTAAGCCCCCACTCCTTTCTTTAATTCTGTTACCTACTGGGTTCCATGTAGACTTTCTCATCTTCTCATTTCTATGCTTATTCAGTTTTTCTACATTTTCTGTACCTTTTTATGTCTAAGTTTACAAACATCTATAAGACAAGCAATTATTCACCATTTACTGCTGTACTGCATCAATGTACCAATTGCCATGCTAGCGGTGGAAATGCATATGGCAGTTCCTGCCCTCAAGATGCTTTCAGTATGTTATAGGAGACAAAGAAACCGAGAGTGGCAACAGCATATGAAGTGTCCTGACCATAACAGCAATGGTTCAGTGTTCTGAATCAACTCGAAGACTCTGACACTCCCAAATCAACAAAACAGCACCTAAACAAGGATTTTTTACCTACCTCCTTATTTCATCAGTTAAGCAAACAATGTGTTCCTGCATTCTGCGCAGTCGAATTTCATGACGCACATCTTTAGCTTGGGGGTTGTAGTTCCTGGCATAAAAGCCCCGCCAATAGGCCTGAAGTTTGGTGGCTGCTTCATTCAATTTCTGAAGGGCAACTTTATCTTGTCCCAGAGCAACAGATCTCTGGGTTAAAATCCCACAGGGAAGTTTCTCCGAAGCTGACTGAGACATGGTTTCTTCACTGTCTGGCTGTGTATGGAAGACACTGTGTCCAACTGACTCAGGAAAAGATGTAAGACTATGGGTGTCATCCTTCAAGACAGCACTAGTTACTGTTGGCTCCAGACAAGGTAATAGCCCATCTTTCTCATTTACCTCTGTACTGATGACACTTTCCTTCATTTGAACGGAATTCTCATTTGCAGTCCAAAAAGCCTTTTCATCTTCCTTATTAAAGTCCTGGTTTTCCAGCCCTTTCACAGATTCATCTGCAAGACCATAATCTTCTAGGCCCAGGTTAATGCCTTGTAGCCTCAGCTCAACTGTAGGTGACACTGGAGAGAGTCCTGATGTAACTGGCATAAAAGTAGACTCTGAAGAGAGAAGACTACAGTTTAACTTGTCCTCATCTGTTTGTATGTCTTCCAAGTGCAGGTCATTTCGAGAATATCTTGTAGTGTGTACAGAGGCTGGAAAGTTACTCTTAATAGCATATAATTGATCACCATTACTGTTAATCCCAACCCAAGAATTGACTTGGATGACGGGTTCTAGAAGAATCAACAAAGTATCATTG
The DNA here is from genome assembly GCF_029215605.1 of Mirounga angustirostris. Taxonomy (NCBI): domain Eukaryota; kingdom Metazoa; phylum Chordata; class Mammalia; order Carnivora; family Phocidae; genus Mirounga; species Mirounga angustirostris. Next base: position 48,360,784 of record NW_026991709.1, on the reverse strand, counting down.
AAACCACTAAATATTTAAAAAGGTTTTTAGTTGTATCTTTGTAATGAAATCTAACCCCTGAAATATAGTAAAATGCACTAAAATGCTTTGGTGATGTCCTCCAATATGCCTAAAACATCACACCAAAGACTTTTAAGAAAATAAATTCTTATATTAATCATTAGCATAATCAAAGATCAGGTCAATACAAAAGGTAGCAACTCTGAATATATTTTAAAAATTAGAAATAAAGCACAGTGAAGGAAACAATCAACAAAATGGAAAGGCAACCTACGGAATAGGAGAAGATATTTGCAAATGACATATCCGATAAAGGGTTAGCATCCAAAATATTTAAAGAATTGATACAACTCAACACACCAAAAATAAATAATCCAATCAAAAATTAGAAGACATGAACAGACATTTCTCCAAAGATATACAAACGGCCAACAGACACATGAAAAGATACTCAACATCACTCATCATCAGGGAAATGCAAATCAAAACTACAATGAGATTATCACCTCACAACTGTCATAATGGCTAAAATCAAAAACACAAGAAACAACAACTGATGGCAATGATGTAGAGAAAAAGGAACCTTTGTGCACTGTTGGTGGGAACATAAACTGGTGCAGCCATTGTGGAAAACAGGATGGAGGTTCCTCAAAAAGTTAAAAATAGAATTACCAGATGATCCAGTTATCGCACTACTGGGTATTTATCCCAAAAATACAAAAACACTAATTCAAAGGGATACATGCACCCCTCTGTTCACTGCAGCATTATTTACAATCGCCAAATTATGGAAGCAGCCCAGGTGTCCATCGATAGATAAATGGATAAAGAAGATGTGAGATATTTATACACACACACACACACACACACGATGGATTAATATTCAGCCATTATAAGGAATGAAATCTTGCCATTTGCAACAACATGGATGGATCTAGAGAGTATACCGCTAAGTGAAATAAGTCATTCAGAGAAAGACAAGAACCATATACCACTCATATGTGGAATTTAAGAAACAAAACAGATGAGCAAAGGAAAAAAGAGAAAGAGACAAACCAAGAAACAGACTCTTAACTATAGAGAACAAACTGATGGTTACCAGAGGAGAGGTGGATGGAGGGATGGGTGAAATAGGTGATGAGATTAAGGAGGGCACTTATCAAGATGAGCACTGATTAATGTATGGAATTGTTTAATCACTATACTGTATATCCAAAACTAATATAACATTGTGTATTAACTATACCAGAATTAAAATAAAAAACTTTAAAAAATTACCAGTGACAAAAATAATAAATAAAAATTAACACTGGCTGGAAGCAATCTCATTCTTGATCTCCTAAACCACTTTTCTTTTGACTGTTGTGATTCAGTGACCCCTCACACTTGGCTTTCTATGATGTGTGCATTTGCCTCACCTCTTTATGATGTTTTAATCACTTTTGTATCTCCCTAGCTGCTCAATAAATATTTTAATGAATCAAAAAAAAAAAAATTAACACTGGGCAACCCTCTTGGGTGCCTTCCCTCCTCGGGAGCTTTATACTATCACTTCACTATCACTCAATAAACCTTGCTTTGCTGCTCACCAAAAAAATAAATTAAAATTAAAATTAACACTTTAAAATACAGTAATTTTACATTTATGTCTGTATATATACATATATAAAATATAAGACCTAAATGTTCACTTAACAAACCAAAAATTATGAAAATATGTACTTTTTCCTCCTTTATGGTACCCAACAGATGGAACAACTTGGGAGAAAACGGATCAGAGATCAATTAATTTCATACCGCTTTCCTGGACTATCTGGCCATCTTGAACAGGGCTTGAATGCTCAGGTATAAGGGGTGCTCTTGTTTCAGTAGGAGCAAGAGGAGCTAGCTCTTCACTTTGGCTTTGGTTCATCAACTGTCTCTGATGAAACCTAAAAATCAATAACATCTGATGGGATTTAACACAAACCACAAAAAGAAAGTTTTCTGCTTCTTACATAATACTGTCAAAAAGGTAGAAATTTACAAGTTTTCAAAGTAGAGCTCTTTCATCACTACCAAATTATAAAGTCAATCAGTGCTCATCTTGAAAGCACTGGATTGAAAGGTTAAGAAACTTATTTTTAAGGGGTGCCTGGGTGGCTCAGTCGTTAAGCATCTGCCTTCGGCTCAGGTCATGATCCCGGGGTCCTGGGATCGAGCCCCGGATCGGGCTCCCTGCTCAGCGGAGAGCGTGCTTCTCCCACTCCCCCTGCTTGTGTTCTCTCTCTCTCTCTCTCTCTCTCTCTCTGTCAAATAAATAAATAAAATCTTTAAATAAAAGAAACTTATTTTTAGGGCGCCTGGGTGGCTCAGTTGGTTAAGCGACTGCCTTCGGCTCAGGTCACGATCCTGGAGTCCCGGGCTTGAGTCCCGCATCAGGCTCCCTGCTCAGCAGGGAGTCTGCTTCTCCCTCTGACCCTCCTCCCTCTCATGCTCTCTGTCTCTCATTCTCTCTCTCGCAAATAAATAAAATCTTAAAAAAAAAAAACAAAAAACTTATTTTTAAATCACAATCCCACAGACACCCTTATAGGCACACACATGCACAAACACTCAAAGGCAGGCTCTCTGATAAAAGAAGTGACTAGTACATCCTTCTAGCTTCATTCTTTAATGTTAGTATTAAAGAACCCATATGAAACACCTACATTAAAAGTATAAATTTTTTTTTTTTTTAAATCCCGGTCCCCCATACTGCTCGGCTCTCCCCACTCAGGAAATGATGAACAATGCAGCTGCTGTAGAGCAAGCTTGACAGTACTGCATGGTTTAGTTCCCCTGCAGGACTGCTGCAGTAACAAGGGGCCCAAGTGCCCAGAAACATGGGTCACAGCACTTGCCCCAGTCCTACGACCCATGCAGGAAAGACCCAGGTATTTCCACTTGTGAATTATCAGCTGCTACAAATAAAGGGGCTTACCTCTGTTTGCTCAGAATCTTCTCTAGTTTGGCATCCTCTGCAGTCTGAAGACCCAGTGTGGAAGTGAGAGGACAGACTGTAGCCAGATACTGCACAAGCTGGATATGCTGGCCTGGCCGATATGCTCTCCCCTTGCCTTGACTATAGAGCCATTCAGCTTTCAAACTGGAATTAGGGAACATACAGTAGAGGATATGACACCAGCATAGACAAGATACATTTTGAAGCAACAATGATCTTCCTTAATTTACAGCATCACTGGATGATTTTCATAAATTCAGTTATAAGTTCTTTTTTTTTTAATCTTTCCTTCTGGGGGCACCTGGGTGGTTCAGTCGTTAAGTGTCTGCCTTTGACTCAGGTTATGATCTCAGGGTCCTGGGATCGAGCCCCACATCGGGCTCCCTGCTCGGCGGGAAGCCTGCTTCTCCCTCTCCCACTCTCCCTGCTTGTGTTCCCTCTCTCGCTGTGTCTCAGTCAAATAAATAAATAAAATCTTTTAAAAAAATAAAAACTTCAGTAGAGGGGCGCCTGGGTGGCTCAGTCAGTTAAGCGTCTGCCTTTGGTTCAGATCATGATCCCAGGGTCCTGGGATCCAGCCCCACATCGGGCTCCCTGCTCGGCGGGAAGCATGCTTCTCCCTCTCCCACTCCCCCTGCTTGTGTTCCCTCTATCACTGTGTCTCAGTCAAATAAATAAATAAAATATTAAAAAAAAAAATCTTTCCTTCTGATTCACTCCCTTTACTCTTCTAATGTTTTAAACCTTTGTTTTTGCTTAGGGGTACTTCCACAGAGTTGCACTCATCGTTCCAAATATCTTTAAATTATTTTCAAAGAAGCAATAAGTATTTCCTCTATTCACTATCAAAATAAAGTACCTAAATACATCAGTTACATTTTAATCCATTAATTCATAATGACAGTTAAAAAAAAGCTAATTGGTCACAGCTGGAGGATGCTAGTGAACCACCAACTCATTATTTTTAAAAACTGATAAATAAAGGGCAAGAATTCAATATTATTAATTCTGTCTTTCCTATACAAACTAAACATGAGGGGCCAAATAGTTACTTTATAGAAGTATTCCAGCTAATAAAATGAATGAATTAAAATCTCACCATTTTGAAGCTCTTAGTGAAAATGAATTAATGGTTTTAGGCATTGATCATTAATAGCTACTAATAACATGAAGGACAACCAAACACTATGTGTCTCCTTGTGTGTGTGTGCTTGACAGAACCCAAAAAGTAGTCCACTCCACTAAAAAGCCTAAGTCTGATGAAACCTCTACATCCTCTTACCAATATACAGGAAATATAAGAAAGCAAGCCTAAATCTGATGAAACCTCCACATCCTCCTACCAATTCACAGGAAATATAAGATAGGACACAGGAATTTAATCAGCAAAATAAGCACAGTGGGAAACTCTACAGGACACATAATCTGATTTTTTAATTTTATTTTATTTATTTATTTGACAGAGACAGACACAGCGAGAAAGGGAACACAAGCAGGGGGAATGTGAGAGGGAGAAGCAGACTTCCCACAGAGCAGGGAGCCTAACGTGGGGCTCAATCCCAGGATCTTGTGATCATGACCTGAGCCGAAGGCAGACGCTTACCGACTGAGCCACCCAGGCACCCCCACATAATCTGATTTTTTTCAACTACAACCAAAAAGAGAGAAAAGAAAGCAAAGAAAATAAAAGAGAAGAAACCTATAAATTAAAAGAGATTTAAAAGCATCATCTTGGACATCTAGCCAAGCTCTGTGTGATCTCACCACAAGCTCATGAGAACCACCCAATATGCATAGCCAGCCCATAGAGCATTCAATAATAACAAATTAATGTTGTAAGTCACTAAAAAAGCAAGAAAGAAATTTAAAAGATGTATCAACCAAACACAGTGGAAGGTCTTATTTGGATCCTGTTTCCAAAAAAAACATTTAAAAACTGCATTTATGAGGGCTATTAGAAATGTAAGCACTGAACTAATACCTGATGTTACTAAGGAATTGTGAAATTTTTTGAGATATGATAATAGTATTGTAGTTATTTCATTAAGAGCCTTTATCTTTGGGCGCCTGGGTGGCTCAGTCGTTAAGTGTCTGCCTTTGGCTCAGGTCATGATCCCAGAGTCCTGGGATCGAGCCCCGCATCGGGCTCCCTGCTCGGCGGGAAGCCTGCTTCTCCCTCTCCCACTCCCCCTGCTTGTGTTTCTACTCTCGCTATCTCTCTCTAATAAATAAATAAAATCTTTAAAAAAAAAAAAAAAGAGCCTTTATCTTTTAGAGATATATGCTGAAATATTCACAGTTGAAATTACATGTACTGTGAGATTTGCTTGAAAATAATATAGAATAGAGAGTGGATGAAGGCACAGACAACTAGGTTGGCCATGAGCTGTAAACTGTTGCAGTTGGATGATAGATTCATGGGAGGTCATTACACTACTGTTTACTTTTACATATATGTTTCGATTTTTTTAAATTAACATGCCATTGCCTCAGTTTCACCATACTTAAATCTACCCCTCAACTTGAAGTTGAGGTTGGATCATTTTGCAAATAGTTCGAAAATCACTTTCAATCCACAACCATTTACTTGGACCGTGATATTAAGGTATCCACATCATACAAACTACAGTCCAAAATTGTCAAGCCACCCGAGTTCTATTATAGACTGAAAGAAAACTGGCCCTTTGATAACTCATTAAATCATGCAAAAGAGTCACGGTGCAAATAAAATAAGATTAATTTTCTGTGATTTGCCAGTATCACAAGAAAGGAAAAACTGTTTTCTAATAATGAGATACAAGGTATGCCTAACTGATTAACTGAAGTCTCAGAATCCCAATCTTAGTCTAAAGATAAAAATTTTATTCTAGGGACGCCTGGGTGACTCAGTCAGTTAAGTGTCTGCCTTCAGCTCAGGTCATGATCCCAGGGTCCTGGGATGGAGCCCGTCATCGGGCTCCCTGCTCAGCAGGGAGTCCGCTTCTCCCTCTCTCACTGCCTGCCGCTCCCCCTGCTTATGCACTCTCTCTCTGACAAATAAATAAAATCTTTAAAAAAAATTTTATTCTACCTAATAAAAATAATTTAAGTATTTCTTCCAAGAATGAGTCTGTGTATTAAATAAAGATCAGGGTGCCTGGGTGGCTCAGTTCAGTTAAGCATCTGACTCTTGATTTCAGCTCAGGTCATGATCTCAGGGTCGTGGGATCAGGCCCTGTGTTGGGCTCCACACTGGGCATGGAGCCTGCTTAAGATTCTCTCTCTCTCCCTTCTCCCTCTACAGCTCCCCCAACCTGTGCTCACTCGCTTTCTCACTCTCTAAAAATTAAAAAAAACCATTCAGAATGTTCTTGAAATCTGCTCTAAATTTCCATAAGTTCTCCTGCCAAGCAAATGGTGTGTTGAAAAGCTGTTCCCAAAAGAGGTCCATACCAAAGGATAATCACCAACTTTAATATTAGCCAGCAAGCAACATTTCCGAGTTATAGATGGTTTGTAGTTGGGAAGGAAAGAGAAGTGAAAGTAGGAGGAGAGAAACTAAGCTCTGACTTGAATATTCCACAGTTTTAAGTGTGTGAGGAAAATCACAAACTGCCTAGCATCAACTACTGTAACATGTTTCTCTGCTTCTGCTTCACATTCATCAATAAACATATCATTACACAAGTTTATTAATCCATAAAATATTCTCCTAGGTAAAAAAATCTCCTTACCCATTAAAACATCACTGACAATTCAAAGAAAAATAAAATTAAAATTCATTCAGCTCTAACATATTAATTTCAAATCATTAGAATATGATTCTTCTCTTGAAACTGAAGGAACAATTTACATAATATAACAAGTAACAACGATTAAGAGAGAAAATTTTAAAACAATCTGCTCTTGGGGCACTTGGGTGGCTCAATCAGTTAAGCATCCAACTCTTGATTTTGGCTCAGGTCATGCTCTCTCAGGGTCATTAGATCAAGTCCCGCATTGGGCTCCATGCTTAGCGTGGAGTCGACTTGAGACTCTCTCCCTCTCCTTCTGCCTCTCCCCCTGCCCACACTCTCTATCTCTCACTAAAATAAATAAAATCTTTAAAAAAAAGTTTGAGTTTTAGGGGTGTCTGGGTGGCTCAGTCAGTTAAGCATCTGCCTTCAGCTCAGGTCATGATCCCAGGGTCCTGGGATCAAGCCCCGCATTGGGCTCCCTGCTTGGTAGAGAGCCTGCTTCTCCCTCTCCCTCTTCCTGCTGCTCCCCCTGCTTGTTCCCTCTCTCCCTCTCTCTGTCAAATAAATAAAATCTTTAAATAAATAAAAATAGAAAAATAAAAAAAAGTTTGAGTTTAAAAAATAGAATAAAATAATCTGCTCTTTCTCGTTAAAAAAAAAAGGAGTATTAGATGAAATGATATCTGGTATCTGCTTTTAAAATACTTCAACAGGGCACCTGGGTGGCTCAGTGTCCTGGGATTGAGCCCCATGTCAGGCTCCTTGCTCAGCAGGGAGCCTCCTTCTCCCTCTCCCTCTCCCTCTGCTCCTCTCCTCCGCTCATGCTCTCTCTTTGTGCTCTCAAATAAATAAAATCTTAAATAAATAAATAATACTCCAACAAAAATGTGGGGATACGTGAAACGACTGGCAAAGTTGGTAACTGTTGAAGTGGCATGGTGGGTATTTAGGGGTTCATTATGGTACTCTCTCTATTTCTGTATGTATTTTAAAAATCCTTTCAAAAAAGAAACATCTCCAAAATTCTGCTCCCTAAATTCTAATCTTCAACTAAACAACAGAAGTGTAGCTTGGGACTAGGTCCTATAAATAGTCAAACAGAAATGGAAACAAATTCAGAAAGAACTCCAAATACTGAGGTACTGCACAAAGGTGCTGGTCTTTCCATAGGTGTGCCTCTGAGAAACCACTCAGCCACAGCACCACAGGGATGGGTGACAGCTCAAATTACTCTTTCCAGTGACACACACACTCAAGATCTGGCTACCTAAAGTCATCAAAGCACCCAGGATACTTTCCATGGTGCCTGGCTGGCTCAGTCATAATAAAGAAAATGTTTAATCTGGATGTTCCCTGCAAATAACAGGCTGGGTAGAAACAAAAACTGGAAATTCCTTCCTGTCCTTCAGGGCAATTCCCAAGGTTGACCAGGAAAATGTTTTGAACACTGCTCAGGGATTGAATTTTAATACAAGAGCTCTCCCTTAGAATACTTCCAGAGTTGTTTTCAAACACAGAACCACTGTGTAGACTACAGAGTTGTCTCAGACATCAACTGCAGCAGCATTTTTCTCTACTATGGCATCAACAACAATCTAGGTTCCTTAGTTTGCATGTAACTATTGACTCATTCTTCTATGGACTGACATTTGGATTGTTTCCCAAATGTACCAAATAGCTCCAAAATGTTTGCAGCTGTTATGAGTAAGGCTACTATGAACATGCTTGTACATGTCTTCTGGTAGACATAAGCACCTAGTTCTGTAGGATATATACCAGAAGTCAAATTGCTGGGTCATAGGGTATTTGCATGGTTAGCTTCACTAAATATGCCAGTTTTTCAAAGTGATTGCACCACTTACACTCCTAGAACAGTGTATGAGAGTTCTAATTGCTCCACATACTCATCAACACTTAGTATTGTCTGTCCTTTTAATTTTAGCTACTCTGGTGGAAGTTGGTTGAAAACCTCATAGTACCAGGAAAAAAATAATCTTTCTGAATTATCAAAAAGGCAGTACAATGGTTATATATGGTGGGGAGGGGAGTTCTGATGGGAGCAAAGTAAAGGAAATCTCTGGAATGCTCGTTATGTTCTTTTCTTATTCTCAGTGGTGACTATGTAGGTATTTCTAAATATTATTTTTTTAACTACATCTGAATTATATGCTACCTTGCAAGTTTTTTTAAATGTTGGGGGGGAAAAGAAACTGTTGCTGTTGTGCTATACTCCCACCCTTCCTTCCCCCCATATTTATTTAGTGTAGGATGACCCTACAGAGAGAAAGACCACCCCAAGTGAAAGCCCACACTTCCCTACCTCCTGAAGTCTCTTAAATTAGAGAAAGTTTAAAAAACATTCAAATTCACCTTAAAGTCACTTGGATTAAAACCATTTCCACTGTACAGAAACATAGCCTTCGCATTATTATTCATCTATTCAACAGATATCTTCTGCTTTTTATTTTTTTAAGTAAGCTCTGTGTCCAACATGGAGCTTGAACTCATGACCCTGAGATCTAGAGTTGCATGCTCTATCAACTGAGCCAGCCAGGCACCCCAAATATCTTCTGCTTTTTAACACTTGCTTTAGTTTCTACAAAATGCTTCGATTCCTAGTCCCTATCTTTTAGTAATAATGACAATTACCATTTTTTAAGCACCTACCATATGGCCAATATTATGCCGTATGCATTAGCCTTAATCCTCATTCTTAAAAGCTAGGTAGTATCATCCACATTTTACAGATGAGAAAACTAAAGCTCAGAGAAGCTAAGGAACTTGCCCAGGCCACACAGCTAATGAGTGGCAGGGAAACATGTGAAATCTTCTCTTGTCCCTTTTCCCATGTCTCTCTTTACACCAAACCCTTCTCTCTGCCTATCTCACCATGCTACCTCCCATATATGACAATATTGCCAATCCTACTCATATAGAAAAATCTGACAAGTATTTTTTTTCTCTTAAAGGAAAAGTCGGGGGCGCCTGGGTGGTTCAGTCATTAAGCATCTGCCTTCGGCTCAGGTCATGATCCAGGGTCCTGGGATCGAGCCCCGCATCGAGTTCCTGCTCAGCAGGAAGCCTGCTTCTCCCTTTCCCACTCCTCCTGCTTGTGTTCCTTCTCTCGCTGTGTCTCTGTCAAATAAATAAAATCTTAAAATAAAAGGAAAGGAAAAGTCAGAGAAGATAATCAAGGTAAACCCATATTCAAGCTTTAAAACTATCCATAGTTGAAAACAGAATCAGTTTCTGAGTACGTAGCAACACATACTGCAAGAGAAAGGAAAAGCCACAATTTTTTGTTTTGTAGGCAAACTAGACCTGATGTATGTCACTCACCCTCCACCAGCATCACCGCTATGTAGGTCCTGGCTATCATTCCTCACTGCCTCACATCTTATTCAGCAACTAGATGAAAGAGCAGGAAGAAGGAAAAGGAAAACCCTGTCTGTAATCTACCACTCATCCTTCCACCAGGATACTCCTCAAGGAGATATACCAGTCTCTAGTAGAAGTGGACAAAAATGGTGAGGAATAATGTACCTGTTGAGTCCATGAATGCATGTATGTACACACTGAGAGGAGAAAGTGAAATGAGGCAAAGTGAAGAGAATAAACTCATCTCAATTCATACTATCCCCTCCAACTCCACCCCCTCTTGTTCACATCCTAGTTTCTTATCTCCCCTAAAGTTCTGATTCCAATGATCATGTGCCAGTGCCCAGAAGACCCCGTCATGTAGGAGTCCCAGCTCCAAGTGCAGAAACCATCAATGCTTAGAGATAGGAAAGTTTCCACTTCTGCTGCTTCACACGTTATGAGTAGAGAAGGACAATCAGTATGTCTGCTACCAGTTCCAAACTGAAACTCTGCATGAATTTTCCCACAGAATCATTGTTATAAAGGATAATTAGGTCCTATTTTAAGATTTTAATTTTTTTTAAAGACTTATTTATTTATTTGAAAGAGAGAGAGATAGTGAGCAGGGGGAGAGGCAGAGGGAGAGAATCTTTCAAGCAGGCTCCACGCTGAGTGCAGTGCTCTACACGGGGCTTGATCCCACAACCCATGAGATCATGACCTAAGCCAAAACCAAGAATGGGACGCTTAACCGACTGAGCCACCCAGGTACCCCTAAATATTTTCCTTATTATTTGAGAGAGAGAGAGAGAGCATGCACATGCATGTGTGCAAGCAGGGGCAAGGGCAGAAAGAGAAAGAGAGAATCTCAAGCAGACTCCAGGCTCAGCATGGAGCCCAACACAGGGCTTAAACCCACACTGTGAGATCATGACCTGATCCAAAACTAAGAGTCAGATGCTTAACCAACTGAACAATTGAGGCACCCCGGGTCCTATTACTAATACTGCCCTTACATATAAGATGGATTAGAAGCTTTTGTGGGATTGATCTGAGACCCTACACAGCATCCATAATATGATTTCTATAGAAAATGCTCTAAGCCCTGCAAACAACCAATTAACAAAAGAACTTTCAGTAATCAAATTGTTGTATGTTGGGCGTTAAGTTAAACTCACTAGCCCCAACCTCTCAGACTGATATTTATTTCTTATCCTTTCTTAGAAAGGACAGAAAATCCTAAATGACCAGCATATAGTTAGTTTGCTATATGACTGCATTAATGATCTTAATTCCTAAATGCACATTTTAAGAAATATTCAGTTTAGTAATCTGTAGTAAGTTAGAAATGGTCTTTTCAGTAACTTCCATGATAAATGTGACATTAAAAAGGTCATATTCAGGGCGCCTGGGTGGCTCAGTTGGTTGGGTGACTGCCTTCGGCTCAGATCATGATCCTGGAGTCCCAGGATCGAGTTCCGCATCGGGCTCCCTGCTCAGCGGGGAGTCTGCTTCTCCCTCTGACCCTCCCCCCTCTCATGTGCTCTCTCTCTCTCATTCTTTCTCTCAAATAAATAAAATCTTAAAAAAAAGGTCATATTCACCTTTCCTTCTGAGAAATCACGTATCCATCTAGGACTCTGAGGTTTAAGCACCAGCTGACAATGTATGGCCGATAGTCAAACCCTGGAATGGACGGTGTTGCCATCACACAAGGATTGTTCATGATCGATAACTGTTCCAGTTCAGTTAAGGATGCCAAAAAAGAGATCTGGAACAAAGGATATCTTTGTTGAATGAAATGGACTATTTAGTATTAAGCACAGGGCTTCCTTTGAGTACACATCTTTGTCAATTTGAGAATGTAACAATTTCCCTCTTGTTCTGAAAAGCAACAAGTAACACTCTTACATTATCCACTGACTTCCAAAATTCCATCAATATGGCCATCTGTCCTTGCTGCACAATACCTTACAAAGTATCAGCACTGTTTCCTAACAGAGAAAATCCTATTTTGAAAACATAATAGCAGCCAGAGAAAGGTGTAGTGTCCTTATTGATCCCTTTAACGTAGATATACCTCTACCACAAATCAGTTCCAAATGGAATAACAGTGGCAGCATTACAAATGAAATTAAGCCTTAATGACCCACTGACATTAAGAAAAAGTAGAAAGAAAAATAATGATCATCTTGAGTCAAGTGTTTCATCTTTTTGGCAGTATCTTCCAAGATGCTCACAGTTAACAAGTGAGCTCACAACTTTCTCCTGAGTCTCTTCGGTACTTTGCAGCTTCCTGGATCCCACAGAATACCCTCCAATTTTACCTCATTTAAGTCCCGAATTTCATTTTCTGCCAAGGAAAGTATAGCAAGACTTCTGGGTAGATAAGCAGGTGCCATTCTAAGAGAGGTGATGATGTTTCCATGTAAAAGCAGGGTCTTGAAAGTAAAAACAGGATGAATTACAAATGAAAAGATTACAATTTATCTACTTTTGACATAACTAAAATGGTGCATATAAAAATAAAAGGATCTATTTTATTATACTTTTCATCACTTACAAAGCAGACTATTAATGCTACAAGGGTCCTAGGTGGTCTTCTGGTCCAACTCTCTCTTTTCATGTCCACATTCTAAGCTCAAGAAAGTTTAAAGATTTGTCCAAGAACATACAGCTTAGTGTAATAAATAGCATTTTTTGAGATTTAAATTATTAAAACTTGAGCAATTTCCAACATATTGTTCATTTCCTTTTAAAACATCAAAATAGGGGTGCTTGGCTGGCTCAGTCAGTACAGCATGTGACTCTTGATCTCAGGGTTATGAATTCTAGCCCCATGTTGGGTGGAGATTTCTTTTTTTTTTTTTTTTAAAGATTTTATTTATTTATTTGAGAGAGAGCACGAGAGGGAAGAGGGTCAGAGGGAGAAGCAGACCCCCTGCTGATCAGGGAGCCCGATGCGGGACTCAATCCCGGGACTCCAGGATCATGACCTGAGCCGAAGGCAGTCGCTTAACCAACTGAGCCACCCAGGCGCCCTGGGTGGAGATTTCTTAAAAATAAAATCTTAGGGTGCCCTTAGGGTGCCTGGGTGGCTCAGTTGGTTAAGCGACTGCCTTCGGCTCAGGTCATGATCCTGGAGTCCCGGGATCGAGTCCCGCATCGGGCTCCCTGATCAGCAGGGGGTCTGCTTCTCCCTCTGACCCTCTTCCCTCTTGTGCTCTCTGTCTCTCATTCGCTCTCTCTCAAATAAATAAATAAAATCTTTAAAAAAATAAAATTAAAAAAAAATAAAATCTTAAAAAAAAAAATCAAGGGGCAACTGGGTAGCTCAATTGGTTAAGTGTCTGACTCTTGATTTCGGCTCAGGTCATGATCTCAGGGTCATGAGATCAAGCCCTGTGATGGGCTCTGCACTGGGCGTGGAGCCTGCTTAAGAGTCTCTCTCTCCCTCTCCCTCTACCACCCTCCTCACATGCTCTCTCTCTTAAAAAAAAAAAAAAAGGAAGCACTCAAAATAATGGGTGAGGAAAGTAAAAGAAAACATTCATTAAAACAATCACATATAGGGGCGCCTAGGTGGCTCAGTTGGTTAAGCATCTGCCTTTGGCTCAGGTCTTGATTCCAGGGTCCTGGGACCAAGCCCCGCATCAAGCTCCCTGCTCAGCGGGGAGCCTGCTTCTCCCTCTCCCTCTGCCTGCTGCTCCCCCTGCTTGTGCTCTCTCTCTCTCTGTCAAATAAATAAATAAAATAAAATAAATCACATATAAAGCAAATTTTCCAAAAGAGAAAGAGGTAACCCACAACCTATAATTTACAACTGTATTCTCTTGAAAACTAAAAGCTTAAGGAAGGAACAATATGCTACTTGCAGATGAGGTTGACTCAAATTAAGTCAACAACAATGAAGAATAACTGAAGGCTTTTAATACCCAGGATTCTGATAAAATAATCATTCCAGAAAAAAAAAAATCCGTAGTTCATCAGAATTCTTAGTATCTGGACACATCAGATTGTTTAGAGTAATTATTGCTAAAAATGATTTATGCTAAAGATGTGGGGAAAGTTGATCTAATAATACTGCTTCTAAGGCTTAATGAGTTATATGATACTAATGATATCCAATGATGCAAAAATGTGGAAAAAGCCTACATGTTTTTGAAGCTGTAATTGCAACTGTTACTTACCTGATTGCATGATAAATTCCCCTCCATAAAAAGTGCTATACGCTACAGGTTTACTTTTTAAATTAAAGTTCCTTTTGAAAATTTAGTAATACGTTTTACTCAAAAAACAGCAATCCCAAGTGTCAAAAAAACAAACTCAAATTCAGGAATGATCACTCTCAACTTTACCAACATGTTACATATTATATAGCTAAAGCTGCTAGTGTTGGCTGATTGGGCATAAAGGGGATTTCATTATGCTCATAGATGACAAATAAGAATTAACCTTAACTACAATGACCAGTTCTAGTTAAAATAAATCAATTATAGAAACTAAAAACAAAGAGTTGCATACTTAATTTCTGGTGCTCTAACAGAAATTTTATCATAATGTACACAATCTGTTCTCCATACAGAATAGGCTGATTTTAGGCCAATCAGATCACTTTCTTTTGGTATATTAGTATAAAATTAGTATAACATTTCAGAAATGACATAAAAATTTCAGAAATGACAAGAAAATGTCAGAAATGACACACTTACCTTCAGTGATACCAATTTAGATAGATCACCTATCTGGGGTATGTTATTGTCTGATAAATCAAGGTGCTGTAGAGCTGCACAGCTACTGATTTGTTCCATGACCTATCACAAGAAAAGCATCACACTAGTTCATGTACACAAAATCAAAAAATGAAATTCTTCCCTAGTTCCTCATAGCTGAGTCTCCTGCCTCCTCTGCTTATTATTGGAAGCAGAGGAGAATTTATCAAGAGAAAGAGGAAGTAGTAATAACAGAATTTGGTAAATTGTTATATAGCAAGATTCTACCTTCATTATCCCGAGAGGAGAGGATCATATCATCCCAGATATTTATAGCTTGAAAAAACCTTAGTGATAACACATGACAGTTGGTATAGTATAGAGTTTACAAGTTAAGAGTGAAGTCAAACTGCATGGATTCAAATCCTGGCTCTGCTACTCCTGGCTATGTGACCTTAAGCAAGTTACTTTACTTCTCTGTACTTCAGCTTCTCATTTATGTAATAGACATAATGATTTTTTACCTACTTCATAGGCTGTCATGATACTGAATGAGTTAATACAGTTAAGGTGAATACAATAGTACCTAGCATAAATTAACTGATCAATAAGTGAGCTATTGGGTGCCTGGGTGGCTCAGCTGGTTAAGCGACTGCCTTCGGCTCAGGTCATGATCCTGGAGTCCCGGGATCGAGTCCCGCATCAGGCTCCTTGCTCAGCAAGGAGTCTGCTTCTCCCTCTGACCCTCCCCCCCTCATGCTCTCTCTCTCTCTCTCATTCTCTCTCTCTCAAATACATAAAGTCTTTAAAAAAAAAAATAAGTGAGCTATTAATATCATTTGAGTCCACTCATCTAACATATCAAAAAATAAGACATGGAGATATTTATTACACAACAATACAGAGCTACTAAGTGATGGAAGCAGGAATATTATACTGCATATGTGTGTCAAAATAAATTTTTTTTTCAGTTTATGTTAACTAAAATTATCCCTGGGAAGTGGGAGTAGATACTTTCACTTTTTATTCTATTTATTTCTATACTGCTTGAGTTTTTTTTTACAGTGAATACTTTTATAAATTAAAAAAAGAAAACGCAACTACTAAAAAAAAGAAACAATTCACCTTGAGATTATTTCCTGCCAAATTCAGCCATTCCAAATGTACTAGATCCTTCAGCCCTTCCACATAGCCAATGCTGTTATGAGGCAAATTCAACACCCGGAGTTGGGTCAGTTTGGCCACACCCATCATTCGCACCAGCCGATTATTAGCCACTGACAACTGTGGAAAGAAAACATATCATTCTCTTAGAAATAAAATATGCATATTACTTTCACATGAGGGTGGTTAAAAAGATTTGTTTATATGGCCAAACATTCCCAAATATACAAACCCAATTTGAACTTCTCACATATTTTATCTAAATACTCTATAGTGTAACTATTTGTTGTTGCTGTTGTTCTAGGTTGTTCCTAAGCAATGGAAAATATACGTAAAGCTGAGCAATCAGACCCTCTCCAACTGTTCAAGAGAAAACATTTTTAACAGAGCAACTACTTGAGAGGAGTGCCAGATACATAAGAGGAGCCCAATAAGTATTTGCTAACAGAATGAATGAATGAACTCTTTACCTTCATCATGATGTAAAAGGTTATCTTAACAACACAACGCTTTGCCAACACAAAATGTTTTGTTTTTTTAACAAATGCTTCTTTTGCTAGTCAATTTTAAATGTAGCACATGTGTTCACCTTCAAGGTAAATTGTCATGTAAAAATTTAAGATAAGATTTACTGCTTTCTAGGCCTGCAGAGTTACTCTTTGTTAGGTTATTTTATTATTTTGTAAAATAATAAACATATATAACTATTTCCCCCAGATGGCAATACCTACTTGTATTAATTGTCGGCATTTCTCAAGATTTTCCAATTTAATAATCTGATTTTTATCCAGAATCAAAGTATGAATATCAGCTTCACAGGGTAAGTCTGGACTTAATTTCTGTAGCCCCTGTCCTGACCAGTTGACCACTGATCCTTGAAGATAGAAGAGAAATTGTTAGAAAACACAAATACAAAGCTGAGCATGGAATTATATTCATAAAATCTCTATATTTAGAGTTAGAAAACACTAGAACATAATAAATATCAAGATTTAAAAATTAAGGCAATCAAGTTCTAAATGACCACAGATTGAAACTGTTCACTTTCCCTCCGAAATATCATATTACACCTAGAAATTTGTGATATTCTGCTCACAATAATACTTTGGAATTCTTCACATTTAAATATGAACTACTGGAGGTCGGTTAAAGCATCAACTCTTGATTTTGGCTCAGGTCATAATTTCAGGGTCCAGGGATGGAGCCCCCCGTCAGCTCCACCCTTAAGATTCTCTCTCTTGGGGCACCTGGGTGGCTCAGTCGTTAAGTGTCTGCTTTCAGCTCAGGTCATGATCCCAGAGTCCTGGGATGGAACCCAATGCGGGCTCCCTGCTCAGCGGGAAGCCTGCTTCTCCCTCTCCCACTCCCCCTGCTTGTGTTCCCTCTCTTGCTCTCTCTTTCTGTCAAATAAATAAATAAAATATTTTTTTTAAAAAAGATTCTCTCTCTGACCCTCCCCTCAACCCCCTCCCATAGACAGCGCAAGCGCGCTCTCTCAATAAACAAATAAGTAAATAAATAAGAACTATTCCATATTTTGTGGCTAAGTAATGATTGTCTTTTTTTAAACGGAACTAATCTTTTGATAGAGATCAACCTGCTTACAACCTAACTACCAGTATATCCTAAAGTGCCCAAATTATTTTTAAAATCAATGTATAGTTCAGTTAATTTATCTACAAAATGGGAACAATACACCTAATTAATTAAATTGAGGTGAGGATGAAAACAGAAACCATATGAACAAAACTTAGCCCCACTCCTGGCATACCGCACTCAATAATCTAGTTTCACAGACGTTCAAATCCTGGCTCCGCCAATAACCACTGTGGTATCTTGGGCAAGTAATAGATCTCTTTGGGGCTCATTTTCCACTCTACAAGATGAGGGTGATAATAATATCTGCCTTATAATGTTGTTCTACAGAGAAAATGAGATCATGTAAGAAAAAAAAAGCACTCAGAACAACGTCTGGCTCATATAAAAAGTGCTCTGTAAATGTTTACTGCTATTATTGTCAGTAAGTTCCCTTGGTGGGCTGAGGAGGTGGAGTTTAAGAGAAGCCGATATCAAAAAGGGGTGGGGCCACAGAAACTGCCAATTTCAAATGTATACCCAGATTAAGATTACTGTGGGAAATAATTATGCGAGATTGCTCTCCTGAAAGGTTTCAACGTCTTTTCATTGTCTAATGGATGCCAGAATTTGGGGGTGATCATGGGGATTCCCTGAGAATTTGGTGAAAGCTGTGTACTGTCCAAGGAAAATGTAGTCTTTGCACACAGTTCCACGGGGTCGACACACCTCTTAGAACCATCGATCCCCCTCACCCCCACCAAGAAGTCAGGGCCCCCAGATAATGACCCCCCTGGTCTAAGCTGTGGAGAGAGGCCTCAACCCTCAGCCCGGGCCCCGACCCAGAAGGCTGCTGCGGAGCCTCGGAGCTGTAACCAAAACACAGGAGCTCGGCTCACGCCCGGCGACTCCCGGCCACAGAAGCACCCACACCCCGCGCTCCGCTGGGTAGCGACCAAACCCGATCCCAAAACCTGGTCTGCAGAACAAGGGGTGGATATCTGTGGACTCTCGGTCACCCTGAATTTTACCACGGCCACCGAACACATCCAAAAAAGGGTTTAACGTCAGTCTAGGAGGTATGTTTGAGAGAGGGTTTCCTGAACGTGATAGGAACCGAGAGGATAAGGGAGACGCGTAAAGCGAAAGATGGAGATCCGGCAATTTTCACTTGGGCATCCAGAATTCAAACTAAAAATCCAAGAAAGGCCACCGCAGTCCGAAACCCACCACCCAGGCAGCCTCAGAAGCGCGGGAGCCAAGGCGCCCGGCCGCGCGAAGGACCCTGGGGATGTAGTCCCCAGCTCGGCCCTCTCCGTAAGGCCGCAGAGCTAGACAGCACCCGGGAACTACAATTCCCAGAGGGCAGCGCGGCTCCGCGACGCCCACAGCCCGCATCAAAAGAACTGGTACAGAACTGCACCCCTAAACCCAGACTTCTTTTCTCCACCAGGTAACTATTTAATTTAGTTCCATGGAGTAAACTTTGGGATTCAAGGGGGGGGTCGCCTTACCTTCTCCAGGAGGCAAAGCCGGGTCGACGCGCGCCACCGCCATACTTCTCGCTTGCTAATAATACCAAGCAACCGTCCTCCAGCTGCTCGGTGGAGTTTGGAGCCAGGAGGAGGGAGCCGGAAACTACAGCTCCCAGGATGCACGGCAACCGGACGGCCCAATTGGCTGCCTGCGTCTAATGACGTAAAACTCGGGTTAGAATCTGAGCCGCAGTGTGTTTAGAAACCCTGGTGAACTCCCTGATCTGACAGATAAGCAAACTATTGTTAGATGATCTTTTCGCTCCCTTTTCTAGGTGTCTGTGAAATTTGACACTTTTACCATTGAGATGATTATAAGGTCGCTATTTAATACAGATCGAATTTCAGCGCTCACTGCTACAAGTCTCTAACGTGGCTGTCCCTTTTGACAATAATGAGGAAGTTGAAAGTTTTCTGCTCTGCTATAGGAATGACTTGGGCAATCTTGTTAAGATAGTCAAAATGGATACATTTCAACTTGAAAATTTAAAGCATTCTCGGATAGAAGGTTTTATACAGTATTTTTAAGTGGTTCTTGAATATTTAACAGAACTTTAGACCTGAGGGTATACCTAATAAGTATGAACCTAGAATTTTTGCAAGGAATATACAAAAGAATTTTACAGTATAGTCTCCAAACTCAAAAATTACACTGCCTAACTCGAGGGGAGTAGGCTCACACTTTTGCTATAACTATTACCTGCTAACTAGTATGATTGTAACTATTAACACAAGATCTCAGCGAATGGAGAAAGAAATGGAAACAATTTTCAAAGAAGACTTGAAGGAGGAAGTGAAACTGAGCTAGGGCTTAAAAGTTGGGTAGACTAGACAGTTCAGAAGTAGATGAAAAGACATTAGCATAGGCTGCAAATGGGGTCAGTTGGTAATGAAGCTGCTCTCACGGGAAGTGAGAGACTAACCTAATAGCAGGACAGAATGTACAAAGGGAACTTCCAATCTCTATTACACATGCCTCCGTTCCCTCTTGCAATCTTTATTCTGAACTCCCCTCTTTCTGAAACAGCAATATACAAAATCTCTGACAATTCGTGGTTTGGGAAAGTCCATTAACTCACACTTTTAGATTTCCAGGCCCTTGATCCTGTGAACTTTTCCTCCTTTATGGGTTCTCCTCTGATCTCTGTGACTACACCTCCCCTTAACTCTTTTTTTATTTCAAATATTTATTTAAATTCCAATTAGTTAACATATATGGTAAAATGAGTTTCAGGTGTAGGGGTGCCTGGGTGGCTCAGTCGTTTGAGGGACTCTTGATTTTGGTTCAGGTCATGATCTTGGGATTGTGGAATCCTGGGATCCAGCCCCGCATTGGGCTCCATGCTCAGTGGGGAGTCTGCTGGAGATTCTCTCTCTTTCCCTCTGCTCCTCCCTCCTGCTCTCGCTTCTAGTAAATAAATAAATCTTTTAAAAAACTGAGTTTCAGGTGTAGAATTTAGTGATTCATCACTTACATAAAACACCCAGTGTTCATCACAAGTGCCCACCTTAATATCCATCACCTATTTAACCCATTCCCCTGCTAACCTCCCCTCCATCAAGCCTCAGTTTGTTCTCTATAGTTAAGTCTCTTATGATTTGCCTCTCTTTTTTCCCTTCCCCTATGTTCATCTGTTTTGTTTCTTAAATTCCACATGAGTGAAATCATATGGCATTTGTCTTCCTCTAACTCGCACAACTTAACTTTTTTTCACTCTATTTCCCACTGTTTTATTCTGAAGACAAATTTCCTAGTTCTGAAGAGGTAATTAAGACTAGGAATCTTTCTCATCTAACAAAGAGGCCCCTTATTTATTTATTTTAAAGATTTTATCCATTTATTTAACAGAGCGAGCGAGCGAGAGAAAGGCAGCGAGAGAGGGAACACAAGCAGGGGGAATGGGAGAGGGAGAAGCAGGCTTCCCGCCAGGGAGGGAGCCCGATGCAGTGCTCCATTCCAGGACCCTGGAACCATGACCCAAGCCGAAGGCAGTCACTTAACCAACTGAGCCACCCAGGCACCCCGAGGTCCCTTATTTAGAAAGCACAATCTTACTATATAGGTGTAAGAACAAAACAAGTTTGAATACTGCCTCCTGCTTTGTTCCCTGGAATATCCGGTGAGGATTGAGGAGAGTCTCTAGCTCAGGGAGGGAGAAAGCATTTACAGTTCTCTCCAATTTTGCAGGATAATGACCTGGGAGAGGGATCCTGGAAGCTCAGAGGGCACCAGAGGAGCACAGGTTCCTGCAAGTTTATAGCAATAGCAGAACCAGAATCCTGTCTGGTTCATCTGACCTAGAATCCAGAGGAAAGTATTCCTTTTATGGAGTCAACTAAGTATAATCCTGGATCCATAAAAGAGTGGCCAGATGTTCCTGGGCACGGTCCCACATCCTAAGTGAACCAGCAACCTTTAAAATCACACCTCAGAAACTCTTGTGCTTCAGATACAGCTTGTACATCTAAAATCAAATTGCTACACTGTAACTAAATTGTCTCATCTTGTATATATGTTAAACCTTGCAAGCTCAAATCAAAGGATTCTACTAACCAACACTATGAACCTCTCAACAAGATAGCATTTTTTGTTTTTTGTTTTGTTTTGGTCAGACCTAGGATCCATAACACTTTCCTTCCTATCAGCACAGTGTACCTGATCTCTGCAACAGCTGATAGCCTGACTCATAACCTGCATCTCTAAGGCGTCTGCCCACTGCTACAGGCAAGATCTAAGTAAAACACCTTTTATCATGTTAATCCCTTCCTCAAATACTTTACTCTTGTAATTCAACTTTCGAGGGCCAGCATAATCTATCTGGCCTCACCCTACCTCTCACCATTCATTCCACTAATTTGCATTTGCTGTTTTTGAGTGAGGGATTGACAAAATGAAACTTGTGTTTTAGAAGGTTAAACTGCTCATATAACAAGGATGAATTGAATAGTAGAACAGTGGCAGGAAGGAGACTGTTGTAATAGTGGATGGTAACCTTTAACCTTAATGCTCAGGAGAGCATTATATACAAGTTTAGATAACACAGAGACGGGAAACTAGAACAATGTTTGTGGATAGTGCAATATATCTGGATAAAACAAGAGAGGTTTTCTGATTAGGATGAGAGCTTATATTTTAAAAAAGTAAATGTAATAATAACTTTGAAGTTTTAAAGTTTTAAAACGGCAAAGCTCTTAATGATGCAGACTGGCTGGGTCTGAGGACCCAGAGAGGGTCCCACAGGACCAGCCAACAGGATCCTTGGCTTCGTGTAGGAAAGAAATCAAACATGAGCTGAGAGGAAGTGAGAGCAGAGTTTATTGAAGATACAGAGAGAGCAGATACAGATGGAGCATCTGGGAGACTCAGAAAGGAAAAGGAGAATGAGTCTCCTCTTTGTTTGGAGTCTGGGTTTTTACTGAGGATAGTGGTCAGTGGTACATGTCCTGTCAGCATCTAGGAACTGGTCAAAACAAGGGCAAGTACTCAGGTGTCCTCCAAAAGCCACTTATGCCCTGGAGGCAGGGGTCTTGGTGTCAAGGTGCCTGGAGTCAGTAGTCTTGGAAAACATTCATGATGACCTCGCCTAGTCACTCCTTAGATGTTATCTATTGTGCTGGAAGACGCCAAAGAAATCATTAACTCCTTGACAGTTACAAGGAGGACATACATTATTTTAAGCCCTGTGTGGGGCAGGGGTTCAGGTCCTAGCAAGAATATAAACAGGAAATCTCATCTTGGGGCACCTGGGTGGCTCAGTTGCTAAGCGTCTGCCTTTGGCTCGGGTCATGATCCCAGGGTGCTGGGATCAAGCCCCGCATTGGGCTCCCTGTTCCATGGAAGCCTGCTTCTCCCTCTCCCACTCCCCCTGCTTGTGTTCCCTCTCTCGCTGTGTCTCTCTCTGTCAAATAAATAAAATCTTAAAAAAAAAAAATCTCCCTGTGATTTATTTTTGGCCATCTCATACCCTTTAAAAATTTTTTTACCTTTTCTTCCTTTCCAGTTGAAAGGATAATATCAAGCAGAAATATATAAAGTATATTGATAAGCTGAGGAATGCAAATGTTAGCTTTTTCTTTTCTAAAATTGTACTTTTAAAATTTTGAAATCACTAAGATTTTCATATTTAACCACAACACAAAGTCTATAATACAGAAGGAATATGAATAACAATCTCTTTAAACTGAAACACAAATTTCCAACTGGTGCCTGGTTGGCTCAGTCAGTAGAGCATGTGACTCTTAATGTCGGAGTTGTGAGTTCAAACCCCAGTTGGGCATGGAGCCTACTCAAAATTTAAAAAAAGAAAAAAGAAAGCTAGAAAAAAGAAAATGTTATGAAGAAAATCACAAATTCCTTTTCATCCCTTCAAATAAAATAATAAACTCAAAAGTCTACTTTATGTAGATATTCTCTACAAGGGGTTGGCAAACTATGCCCTATAAGCTGAATCCACTCTACCTCCTGCTTTTTTTTTTTTTTTTAAGATTTTATTTATTCATCTGAAGCACAGAGATACAGAGAGAGAGAGCATGAGCAGGGAGAGAGGCAGAGGGAGAGGGAGAAGCAGGCTCCTTGCTGAGCCAGGAGCCCGATGTGGGACTCGATCCCAGGACCCTGGGATCATGACCTGAGCTGAAGGCAGCCGCTTAACCATCTGAGCCACCCAGGCACCCCTACCTCCTGCTTTTGTACAGTCTACAGCTAATTACAGCTTTTACATTTTATGTGGCTGGAAAAAAAACAAAAGAATAGTAACATTTTATGACACATAAAATTATATGTGATTCAAATTTCAGTGTCCATAAATAAAATATTTTTCGAATACAGCCATACTTATTTACCTATTGTCTATGGCTGCATTGACAGAACAATAGAGTATTCATAATTGAGACCATATGTGTCATTTTACCACTTCAGATTGCTGCTACATACTACAAATCACCAGAACACATTTTTACTTGACACCATTTCAAGTGCCATGCATATCACCATACTGTGACATTTTATTATTTTTATTACCAACATATACCTATCAAGCAAAACAAAAAAAAGAAAAAACTAGACTTAAAATAGTCCATCTTTAAGATACAGTTAGATGTGGATTATTTTATCAAATTCACTGCAAAGCATTATGTTTATTATGCAATAACCATTATCTGTGCCTAAAGAATACAATATATTACCAGACTAACCAGCCATCACAATATTCCCAAATCACAGCAATCAATCAAGAAAGTTAGAAAAATTTAATAGATATCTCATCATAGTAAAATTTCTTCAAAGAAAGAAAGAAAAAAGAAAGGAAGCCTGCTACCAAAGTGAGTTTTCAAGTGGCTCATTTATTAGCCAAGCAAGGAATGTCATTTACTTTAAATGATGTTTGACTGCAGTCACTTAAGAAATGTATCCAGAAAAAATAAACTCGTTTAAGACCATTTGCTTTTAGGTAAGAACAGCTGCTTTAAGTGTTAAAGCTCTGTGAACAGCATTGATAGTCAATTTAAATTATTTAGTGAAGGAAAATTATTTTTAATGTTTTCCATGGCTCTTAATAAATGGACAGGTGTTATTGATACAGCTTATTTGTGCCTGTTTATTCAGAAAGTCAATGTTTGAAATGACTGAAGAATAGCCTCTATGAATAGCCTGCATGAAACAGATGAGAATATTTTTAAAGAAGTTGAGAAAACACTAACTGATTACACCTGAAGTGAAATCAGCTATGATGTGTTAAAACTTACGTAAGTAGAAAAAGGCTCAGCTTAACAGATTTACAACACTTGTGAAAATGTAAGGTGTTAAATTCTATGGTTATAACATCATTGTATTATCAGTCAACAGGTACTTTGTGGAAAACATTTGAATCTACCAGGTGTTATTGAACCAGTAGTGTTAACAATAAACTTCATTTGTTCTCATGGACTTCATTTGCTGTCAGTCCATGAATTCTTGTCAGAATTAGCAGCTGAATATCTGATTTGCCCTACCACACAGCATTTGATGTTTTATTGTGATTTTCTAAAAGATTGATTGACTGATTGATTGATTGATTGATTTAAGAGAGAGCATGGGAGCACAAGCTGGGGGAGGTGCAGACGGAGAGGGGGAGAATCTCAAGCAGACTCTCTGCTAAGCACGGAGCCCAGTGGGGGGGCTCAGTGTCACAAACCTGAGATCATGAGCTGAGCTGAAACCAAGAGTGGGATGCTCAAAGGACTGAGCCACCCAGGTGCCCCTATAGGATTTTTTTTTAAGCTCAGGGTCAAGACTGAAATTTTTCTAAATGAAAGCCCCCCCCCCCAACCACTACTATGGAACACTGACAGAAAGGCTTTAAAATTCGTTTTGTCTACCCTCCACCTCTCCCAAAAAGAATTTCATTTTCCTCTTTAGTAGAAAATGAAGTCATTTACTCTTTTCTCTTTGTTTTACAAAAACTCATACTCAATACTTTGATTATATTTAAATTTCATCAATGAAAATATTGTAAAAATTTGTTTCTTGTTATATAAATACCTACATAATGTCCTCAATCTTGCCTCTTAGCCCACTAAGCCTAAAATATTTACTATTTGCAGACCTCTGTTTTATTATTTTTAATTATTATTCTATCCAGTATTTTTTTTTTAAGATTTTATTTATTTGACAGAGACACAGCGAGAGTGGGAACACAAGCAGGGAGAGTGGGAAAGGGAGAAGCAGGCTTCCCGCCCAGCAGGGAGCCCGATGCGGGGCTCCACCCCAGGACCCTGGGATCATGACCTGAGCCAAAGGCAGAGGCTTAACGACTGAGCCACCCAGGTGCCCCAGACCTGTTTTAGATGAAGTAAAATCTGAGTAGGAAGTTAGCCAGTGGAAGGGAGGAAAGATTTCCAGCCAAAGAAAATAGCTTGAGTACATGAGTGAGAACCAACAGAATACATGAAAAATAATAAGCAGTTACTACATGCATACTGAACGATACAAACACGATGTTTTGTTCCTCTTGCATTTTTGAGCCAATTGGTAATACCAGTTTCTTCCAGAAGATGGCTCCCTTTAATTATTTTCCAACATCTTCTTATGGAAAAATTTCCAATATATAGAAAATTTGAAAGAATTCTACAGTGAGCACTCAATACATATTTATTTTCCTTTCTTTTAAAGTAAAATCTATATACAATGAAATGTTCAAATCTTCATGAACATTCCCTGAGATGTTGTGGTTTTTTGTTTTTTTTTAAGACTTTATTTGAGTGGGGGAGAAGAGCAGAGGGAGAGGGACAAGCAGACTCAGTGCTGAGTGGGGGGAGCTGATGCAGGGCGGTGGTGGGGGGAGAGGGGCAGGAGGGTTTGATCCCACGACCCTGAGATCAGGACCTGAGACTTAATGAGCCACTTAGGCACCCTGGAATATTCCCTGAGTTTTGACAAACTGTGTAGTTAACCCAAAACCTAAACAGATATAGAACATTACACAGAAAGTTCTCTTGTATATCTTCCCACTCAATCCTTCCCTTCCCACCCAGAAGCAACCACTGTTCTGATTTTTTCCCATCAAAAGTTAGTTTTGCGGGGCGCCTGGGTGGTTCAGTCGTTAAGCACCTGCCTTCGGCTCAGGTCATGATCCCAGAGTCCTGGGATCAAGCCCCACATCGGGCTCCCTGCTGGGCGGGAAGCCTGCTTCTCCCTCTCCCACTCCCCCTGCTTGTATTCCCTCTCTCGCTGTGTCTCTCTCTGTCAAATAAATAAAATCTTAAAAAAAAAAAAAGTTTTGTATGATGTAGAACTTGATATATATAAAATCATACAGTAAGGCATTTTTTTTGGTAAGGCTATTTCCACTTAGCATAATATTTTTGGTACTCATATGTTGATGTGTAAATCAAAAGTTCATTCCATTTTATTTCTGTGTAGTAGTCCATTGTATAAACATATATTATAGTTTGCTTATGTGTTCACTTACTGATGGGGCTCTGCACTGTTTCCTATGTTTTCCTGTATTTATTATGAATACAGCTGCTGTTCTTGTATAAAGTATTTAACTTTTTTTTTAAAGATTTATTTATTTGAGAGAGTGCACAGGAGTGGGGGGAGGAGCAGAGGAAAAGGGAGAGAATCTCAAGCAGACTTCCCACTGAACTTGAAGCCCAACTAGGGGCTTGATCCCATGACCCTGAGATCATGACCTAAGCAGAAGCCAAGAGTCAGATGCTTAACCAACCGAGCCACCTAGACGCCCCTGTATTTTTAAAGTTGTTTTTTTTTAAGATTTTATTTATTTGACAGAGAGAGAGAGCACAAACAGGCAGAGCTGCAGGGAGAAGGAGAAGCAGACTCCCTGCTGAGCAGAAAGCCCAATGTGGGGCTTGATCCCAGGGCCCTGGAATCATGACCCAAGCTGAAGACAGCTCTTAAGTGACTAAGCCACCCAGGCACCCCTGTATTTTTAAAGTTTTATTTATTTAAGTAATCTCTATACCCAATGTGGGGCTCAAACTCATGACCCTGAGATCAAGAGTCGTGGGCTCTTCCAACTGAGCAGGTGCCCCTAAAGTATTTTTTTACTTAAAAACTTTTTTAAATTACAGAATAATACAAATGGTGCTTACCCTACCTATTTTCCAGGATTGAATTGTGGGACTTAAATCTTTCTATCCCAAAGCACATTATAATTGAAACTTTTTTTAGGGAAAAGTATTTAAAAGAGTCGGACGCTTGGGTGCCCCATGTAGGGCTCCCTGCTCAGCGGGGAGTCTGCTCCTCCCTCTGCCTGCAGCTCCCCCAGCTTGTGCTCTCTCTCTGATAGATAAATAAAATCTTAAATAAATAAATAAATAATAAAAAATAATAAAAGAGTACATAACAATGTACAGACTATTTTAATGAACTCTCCTACCCAACACCAGCTTCAACTCTTACCGATCCCTGGTCATTTTTTCATCCATGCCCTTACCCACTGGCTGCTCTCTCATTTTAAAACAAATCCCAACCATCATGCTATTTCATCTATAAATATTTAGTATGTATCTCGAAATATAAGAACACTTTTTTTTTTAAGATTTTATTTACTTATTTGACAGAGAGAGACACAGCGAAAGAGGGAACACGAGCAGGGGGAGTGGGAGAGGGAGAAGCAGGCTTCCCGCGGAGCAGGGAGCCCAGTTGGGGCTCCTTCCCAGGACCCTGGGATCATGACCTGAGCCAAGGTAGACGCTTAACGACTGAGTCACCCAGGCACCCCCTGGTTTGATTTTTGATGATATTAAAATGTACTGTTGGAGCGCCTGGGTGGCTCAGTCGTTAAGCGTCTGCCTTCGGGTCAGGTCATGATCCCGGGGTCCTAGGATCGAGCCCCGCATCGGGCTCCCTGCTCTGTGGGGAGCCTGCTTCTCCCTCTCCCACTCCCCCTGCTCGTGTTCCCTCTCTCGCTGTGTCTCTCTCTGTCAAAATAAATAAATAAAATCTTAAAATGTACTGTTAATCCTTTAGGTGTTCTAATTTTACTGTGATCATGTTTAATTTTTTAAAAAAGTGTTGTTGGGGCGCCTGGGTGGCTCAGTCATTAAGCGTCTGCCTCGGCTCAGGTCATGATCCCAGGGTCCTGGGATCGAGCCCCACATCAGGCTCCCTGCTCCGCGGGAAGCCTGCTTCTCCCTCTCCTATTCCCCCTGCTTGTATTCCCTCTCTCGCTGTGTCTCTCTCTGTCAAATAAGTAAATAAAATCTTTAAAAAAAAAAAATCCAATCAGTATTCAAATTACCCCCAAGGTCTGTCTAGCGTGTTTGTTCAAATCAGGCCTCAAATAAGACCCATACATTGCAATTGGTTGAAGAAGTTCTTAAATTTCTTTTAATCTAGGCGCCTAGGTGGCTCAGTCGGTTAAGTGTCTGCCTTCAGCTCAGGTCATGATCCCAGAGTCCTGGGATCGAGTCCTGCATCGGGCTCCCTGGGAGCCTGCTTCTCCCTCTCTGTATCTTATGAATAAATAAATAAAATCTTTAAAGAAAAATTCAAGTTGTGAGGCGCCTGTGTGGCTCAATCGTTAAGCGTCTGCCTTCGGCTCAGGTCGCGATCCCGGGACCCTGGGATGGAACCCCGCATTGGGCTCACTGCTCGGCGGGAGGCCTGCGTCTCCCTCTCCCACTCCCCCTGCTCGTGTTGCCTCTCTCACTGTGTCTCTCTCTGTCAAATAAATAAATAAAATCTTTTTTTTGAAGATTTTGTCAAATAAAATCTTTTTTTTGAAGATGTTATTTATTTGTCAAATAAATAAAATCTTTTTTAAAATTTAAAAGAATTTATTTTATTTATTTGTCAAATAAATAAAATCTTTTTTTTAAAGATTTTATTTATTTGACAGAGAGAGACACAGCGAGAGAGGGAAAACAAGCAGGGGGAGTGGGAGAGGGAGAAGCAGGCCTCCCACCGAGCAGGGAGCCCGATGAGGGGCTCGATCCCAGGACCCTGGGATCATGACCTGAACCGAAGGCAGACACCCAACGACTGAGCCACCCAGGCGCCCCCTAAATAAAATCTTAAAAAAAAAAAAAATTCAAGTTGTGCAACCAATGCAGCCGCACAGGGCCTAACACTCAGGAGCATCCCACACCTGGGGTTTAATACCCTGAATTTGCTGTTTCGGTTAGCGATAATGGTATCTTTTGAATCTGTGTTCTGTAAGTGAAGTACAATGGGAATAATAGGGCATGTGCCTGGGGCTTGAAGCCTCAGCTCACAGTCGGTCCACTTCATGCTGCTTCCTCACTTTCTAGGGATGGGTTTGGAGAGTGGCTGGTTCTGCAGTTTGCTGCCGTGCATTCTGCAAGCAGCTTGATGCCCACCCCCATCCAGGACCCAGGTACATAACACATCCCAGGGGACTGCCCATTCTCTGTGGGTTAGGCCAGGAATACAGTGTAAGGAGATGGCCAGATTGACAGCGCCTCCCTCACCACCACCCCCAGGGTGGGGGGGCATAACACGTTGGTCCAGAACCTCACAGTAGGGGCAACCCAAGAGATGGCTGGGCCTCGTGTGTTCCAGTACATGCATCAAGTCACAAGGCAGGTCCCTGGGCACCTGTGAGGGGCTGCACATCCCTAGCGAATGTCCTTGCCTAAGGGAGCATGACATTAAATAGCAAATGAAAAAACACCATAAAATGTCAAGAGATAGATTACTGAAGAAAGGAAACAGCTTAATATTTTATACCTTTATCCTGCTATTTGAAAAAGGGGGTCCCACTTTCATTTTACACTGCGTCCTGAAAATTATTTGTGCAGATAGTCCTATCCATAGGCTCTAATTTCTCTTTTCCTTTCAATTCACATATTGTTGAAGAAGTTAAGTCATCCTGCAAATGCCAGTTGCATCCCTGTGGAATTGTTTCACATGTTTCTGTCCCCTATATATCATATAATTGGTAGTTAGATATATGAAGACTTGATTAGATTTAGATTTTAAAGTATACTTCATAATTATTAATTTTAATAATTCTTCATAATTTTATTTTTTTAAGTAATCTCTACACCCAATGTGGGGCTCGAACTCATGACCCCAAGATCAAGAGTCACATGTTCTATCAACTGAACCAGCTAGGTATCCCATTAATGCTTCATAATTTTAAAGAAAGCTTCATAGTTTTTAATGCCATATAGTTTTTAAACCTAGTCATTTTCTAATCTAGTTACTAGGCATTCCTTTCAAAGCCTTCCCTGAAGTCAATGCCTGAAAGTCTTCAGATTAACCAGCCTTCCAGGAACTATGGTGGTAGATTCTAAAAAGGCACATCCCTCCCACACCTGAGAAGAGAATGCTATGGGGAGAAACACTAAAAAGGGGGCTGAGTGATTCCAAAGGCATTCATGTTTACAGTCCTGTCATTGTCTTACTGGAACTTTATGTGGCTTTTAGCACTGTCAAAACTCTTCCATAGGCTTCTCTGAAGTAACTATCATGGACTCTATTTCCTTTGACCTCATCTGCTCAGCCTTCTTCGGATGATTTTCCCTCCATTCCCTTGTCCCTTAAATACTGGTATTTCTGGATTCTTTTTTGCTGATTCACTCTAGTCACTCTTTCTGGGGGTGGTAGACACAGAGATGCAATATCCAGATCCCTCTTCAAGCAAGAGCTTGCTGCCAAACAGTGGACATTGATCATTGTCACTGGCATCCCCACCTATCAGTAGGATCTGGCTCAGCTACTGAGAACCACCTTACTTGGGTCATGATCTCTCTGGGGCAACACACATCTGGTGATAAGGTGGTAGTATAAATGGGTTGATTATTTGGCCAAACATGGAATACTCTGACAGGCAATAATTGTTCCAGAGCTCCTGCTGGGGATAACAGGTTTAGTCGGGCCAGTAATTTATTTAACTTCTGCCTCATATTGCTTTCTCCCCTCTCCTTTCACAGGACTTGATCCCTAATAAACATCTTTTTTTTTTTAAAGATTTTATTTATTTATTTGAGAGAGAGAATGAGAGAGAGCACATGAGAGGGGGGAGGGTCAGAGGGAGAAGCAGACTCCCTGCTCAGCAGGGAGCCTGATGTGGGACTCGATCCCGGGACTCCAGGATCATGACCTGAGCCGAAGGCAGTCGCTTAACCAACTGAGCCACCCAGGCGCCCCCTAATAAACATCTTGCATCCTAAACCCAGTCTCAGGAAATGCTTCCAAAGAAGTCAGCCTGTAACACTAGGTGATATCATCACACATATTCTATCACCTATATGTCCATTACTCTTAAAATATATCCTATTCCAAACACTCCTTTGAACTTGTTTAACTTCCTAAAACACACCACCACCTTAATGTACTATAGGCATCTGGAGCCCTGACTTTGCAAAATTGGCCCTTTCCCCCACAAACATGCTCCTTTCTCTTATCTGTCTTTTTGACAAATGATATCATTATTCACTAAGTTCTCATCTTCACAATTTCCTTACCTCCTCTATTAACTATCCATTGCTACGTCAACAAAGTATTCCTAAACATAGTAGTTTAAAACAACAAACATTTGTGACCGCATAGTTTCTATGGGATAGGAATTCAAGAGGGTTTATCTGAGTGGAAACAGAAGAGCAAGAAACATGTTCTGCCACTGAGCTTCCAGAGTCTAGAGCAAGGATTTGTTGATTTCAGCCCAATGTTATTCATTTTAGACTTCTGGCCTGCAGAACCAAAAGAATGTATTTCTGAACTTTTAAGCTACCAAGTGTGTAGTAATTTGTTACAGCAACCACAGAAAACTAATACAGCAAGTAAGTATATGTAAAAGATGAAGAAGCAATGAACAGAAGAATGCTCTGTTCTCAGGAGCTACAGGAGGCCGAGAAGAAGGCCAACTTTGGTTCGGTATTGCTCCGTAAGAAAATAAATGAGAAGGAAGGACAGCTGAGCCTTTTTCCTATAAAAAATAATGTAATGGGGTGCCTGGGTGGCTCAACTGCTTAAGTGTCCAACTCCTGGTCTCAGCTCAGGTCTTGAGCTCAGGGTTGTAAGTTCAAGCCCTGTGTTAGACTCCAAATAAAAAAATAAAAGAGAATGTAAGGATAAAGTCACCAAAAATTTATGGATGGTGTTGGAAGCTGTGTCTTATGACACTATATAAAATACTTTTAGGGTCTTCTGTATACCTTCTTCTTATTCTAAGAGTATTTGAGCACAATTTAAGGTGTGATACACACAATGTGTTACAAAGAACCCTGAGAGGCCAGCTCAAGAACGCCCTCTAAGAAAGAGTAAAAGAGCTAAATCTCTAAGATCTGGTTTTCTGCTTTTCCTCCACAGAGCTACTCAGGCCAAACTTAATTTTGAAGACCAATAAAATAAAATCTTCCTAAAATGCTTGGGAAGGTACTATAAATTCTGGGGTTCTGTGTACCAAATTCCTGCTTATAAATCTTCGCTCCATCCTCTACTCATATCCAGCTGTGTCTTGGAGCCTGTGGAAGCCAGGTGGTTTTCTTCTCTTTCTTTTTCTTTCTTTCTTTTTTTCTTTAATGATCAAACATTAATCAGCAGTGATTTAAAACCAAGAGAACTATACAGAGTGTCAGAGTTGACTAAGTTCACCAAGCCATGGAAGCCTGAGGCATCCATTTGCCTATAGTCTATTTAGACAATGTCTTCCAAGTATACCAGGTATTCTGAAAAGCTGGTCAGAGTTGGTCAGACTGTCAAATTCCTCCTCCTTGCTTTTCAATTCCATGCTGATCTCTATCAATTCTTTTTTTTTAATTTATTTTATTTTTCACCCGAGGTGGAGTTCAAACTCACAATCCCAAGATCAAGAGTAGCATGCTCCACTGACTGAGCCAGCCAGGCGCCCATTAACTCATTCTTGAGACTGGTTCCAACATAACTGTACAGCTTTCTTAGCATCACTCAGCCACGTTATCAGACTTTACAAATCTTTTCAACTACCTACTAAAAGATCTTTTTTAACGATTTTTTTTTTTAGATTTTTTGTTTATTTTTTAACAGCGAGAGAGGGAACAGAAGCAGGGAGAATGGGAGAGGGAGAAGCAGGCTTCCCGCCAAGCAGGGAGCCCGCTGTGGGACTCGATCCCAGAACCCTGGGATCATGACCTGAGCCGAAGGCAGACGCTTAACGACTGAGCCACCCAGGCGCCCTTAACGGTTTTTTTTTTTTTTTTTTTTTAATGTATTTATTTGACAGCGCGCACAAGTAGGGAGCAGCAGGCAGAGGCAGAGGGAGAAGCAGGCTCCCCACCCAGCAGGGAGCCCCATGCGGGACTCGATTGTGATTGCAGGATCATGACCTGAGCCGAAGGCAGAGCTTTAACGACTGAGCCACCAGGCGCCCTAAGTGAGCAGTTTTTATAGGCAGCATTAATCAATCATTACATTTTGTTTCCTAGTCAAATACGCCAACACACAATTCAAGGATTATCTCTTGCCACTTCCCAACATATGCTAGTTTCTAGCGTTACATAAGGGCTCAAGCGATTGAAGCATTGGCTCTCCCAGTGGGCTTGGCCAGAGCTCCCTTTCCCAAACCCACAGACAAAAGCTTTGCCCTTCTCTGTGCAACCACCCGCCCCTGGCTGCAATAAGCTAGAAGTTGAAACCTAGCTCTTCCCAGACAGGCAGTTGCCATTTTGCAGTGCTTCAGCGGTTACTTAATAGGGATTTTGTAAACTGAATAATGTATGTAAATGATTTAGCGTAATTTCTGGCACAGAAAGAGAACTCAATGAACGTTAATCATAATTAATGTAAGGCACCGTCATGGACAATTCGATTAGCAAGGCGTGGGAGACAGTTCAGATGTCATTACTATTTTCCAAAGATGAAACGATTAAAATTTAATTTTGCTGGTTGAGGAAATGGGCCAACACAGAAAGCAAAATGTGACTTTAAGTTTTACCTGTGGGTATTGTCTGTAGGTCACTAAACTACATAGAGTTCACATTCTGTGCAGCAGGACGATGGCTCTAGGACACTTGACCGCGGGAGCAAGAAGGACTCAGAAAACAACCATTCGCCTGCCTAAACTACAGTCAACTTTTCTCTCGCTCCCAGAACTGGCTCCTCCTCCAGAGGAAGGAGGCCGCCGTGATAGACGTCATCACCGAGCGCCGGGGTTAGAGAGGGGAATTGGGGGAGGAGATTGCCCTACTGCCTTATAAGGCTTCTTCCCATGATCCTCTCTTTCTCTTCACCATCTTTCCTTCTTCTCGGCTGCCGGCGCTATGAAGTGAGCAAGAGCCCTAGTCCCCAATCCGCTTCCATCTTCGGGCACAGCACCTCGCCCGCGGCCTGGGCTTGGCTTCTCCTTGCCGCAGACACCCTCCCTAATGGGCTTTCGCTTTTTGTTACAGGGTCGAGCTGTGCAGTTTCAGTGGGTACAAGATTTACCCCGGACATGGCAGGCGCTACGCCAGGACCGACGGGAAGGTGAAAGGCCGCGTCGCCCAAGCTCAGCTTGTGCTCTTTAGAGGAGAGACCGGTCTAATTCGGGCTAAGCGTGTTCCTTTACCGCATCGTTCTTGGTCCCTGCAAGGCTTGTTTCGGGGACCGTGTGTGCAATGGCTGTTAGGATCAGAAGCCTCTAAGTGAACCGCTCTTGAGGTTTGGTCTAGTGTGAGTCAGGTCGGAGATGAGAAGTTTGGGTAACTCAGATGTCCCGAGAAATGGACCACCGAAGTATGTGGCCGTTTTATGGGCACTAGATCCTCTTACTGCCGGTAGGGACCGGAGCTAGATGCCTCCTGGAATGTGATACCCCGCCCTTTCCTGCGCTGCGAGCTGAGGTTTCCCTGCTTTCTCTGTAAGACAGGACAAACCTCAGAGGCCTTGGTGGTGCCACCCAGTTCGCTGCCAGTTGTGTGACACGAGCCTGTTGGTCTCTGGACCCAGTGAGGGGAGAGAACTAGAGTACTAAGAGATCCAGCTCAGCCTCCTGCGTTGAGTAGGTGACTACTTTGAACTCGCTTCTGCAGGTTTTCCAGTTTCTTAACGCAAAATGCGAATCCGCATTCCTTTCCAAGAGGAATCCTCGGCAGATAAACTGGACTGTCCTCTACAGAAGAAAGCACAAAAAGGGACAGTCGGTAAGTAAAATGCAGTTTGATCCTGTGGGGCTCTTAAGTTTAAACTGATTATCAGTTGCTGCTCTGTAAAATTGTAAATGAGACAGTCTGTGTGAGCGCTCTTAAGCTGTAAAGCATCAAACAGTGAAGTGAAAATGACTGATAAGTCTCCTTGTACATCTTAGGCTCGGCTCTCAGGAATGTCGGGTTGAACTTTGAAAGCATCCCCTTGCCAGAGTTCGATAAATTATACTATGCACACTTGAGTTATAAGGCACTGTGGAATTAAGGGGTTCCGGTGGGTAGAAATTAATAGCATGGTAACTTGGTTTTGAGTGTGTTTATAGGATTAGTCCTAAGGGATATCAGTGGAATCTTACAGCATACTAGTTCTCAAGACTGAATGTTTTTTGAAGCGCTCTTCAGCTTGATGGAGATTTTTTTTTTTTTTTAAAGATTTTATTTATTTGAGAGAGAATGAGAGAGAGCACATGAGAGCGGGGAGGGTCAGAGGGAGAAGTAGACTCCCTGCCGAGCAGGGAGCCCGATGCGGGACTCGATCCCGGGACTCCAGGATCATGACCTGAGCCGAAGGCAGTCGCTTAACCAACTGAGCCACCCAGGCGCCCTTGATGGAGATTTTTGAGGAAAGGTTTTAGTGCCATGGCAGTAGGATTCGTATTCAGGAGGCTTGGAATATTTTAGTGAACACCTGGGTGAAGGACATCACTAGGTGTTGTGAGAGTTCAGAGGAAGGGAACATTTATTTCTGACTTAAAAGTAGATTTGACACACCCATTAGGATAGTCCTTATCCAAAAACAGGGTGGGGGGATTACCAGTGTTAACGAGGATGTGGAGAAATTAGAACCTTTGTGCATTGCTGAATGTGAGATGCTACAAGCACTGTGGAAATGGTTTCACAGTTCTCAAAAAGTTAAATGCAACTATATCCAGCAACTCCACTTCTAGGAATATACCCAAGAAAACTGTAAACAGGAACTTAACACAGATAATTTCTATGCTAATGTTCATAGCACTGTTACTCACAATAGCCAAAAGATGGAAATGGCCCATAGGTGGGTGAGTAGATAACAAAATGTTATATACATACGATGGAATATTACTCAGCTTTAAAAAGCTGGTAACTAGCCAATATGGATGAACCTTGAAGACATTATGCTAAGTGAAATAAGCCAGACACAGAAGTACAAATATTACATGATTCCATCTTTATGGGGTACCTATAGTGGCAAATTCATAAAGACAAAGTAGAGGTTATCAGAGGCTGGGCAGGGGAAGGGAGGAATGGTGGGGGTTTTTATTTAATGGATGTGGAGTTCAGAATGTTGAAAAAGTTAAAGATGGATAGTGGTGGTAGTTGCACACAACACTGTGAATGTACTTAATGCCACTGAGTTATACACTTAATAAATGCTTTAAGATGGCTAATGTTACGTATCTTTTATTAGCAAAAGTTTGAATTGTACTGTCTTGATCCTGGACATTCCCTACTACTTAGTAGCTTTCCTGTCATAAATCATTTTCCAATTGACTATTTCTTCCATTGACAGTACTTTAGGTAAAAATAAAATAGGTGAGTTGAGATTTGATAATTTTTTTTCCAGAAGTAAATTGTTTACTATAAAGTCTTACTGAAATCACTTCTGAAGTGGGGCGCCTAGGTGGCTCAGTGGGTTAAGCGTCTACCTCCTGGTTCCCGCTCAGGTCATGGTCTCATGGTTGTGGAATTGAGCCCTACTGGGCTCCGAGCACAGACCCTGCTTCGGATTCTCCCTCCCTCCCCCTCTGCCACACACGTGCCCCCTCCCCTTTCTCTCAAATTTTTTTTAAATCACTTTTGAAGTACCATCTTCAAAGAGTTTGACTTTTGTCTTTTTAAAGTAGTAAAAAATGGCCAGGATTTGTGAGAGAATTTAACCAATCTATAATTGGAAAATTACTGCCTATTGCAGTATTTTACATATATTCTTTATATCTTTTCAAATGATTGCATGAATTATTTTTGTTGAATATTGCTATGATCTGAATGTATACCCCTAAAATTGAGATGGTGAAATCTAACCCCCAAAGTGATGATATTAAGAGGTGTGACCTTTGGGAGGCTCTGCCCTCAGGAATGGGAATAGTGTCCTTATTAAAAAAATGCTGTTTATCAGGTGCTTGGTCTGGTATTTGTTGTAGCAGCCTAAGTGCACCAAAACAAATAAATAAAATCTTAAGATTGTGTTTCCCATGTTCATGAAGCAAGGCTTATAAGTACACTCCCATCTTTTTGTTTTGTAGGAAGAAATTCAAAAGAAAAGAACCCGCCGTGCAGTTAAATTCCAGAGGGCCATCACTGGTGCATCTCTTGCTGATATAATGGCCAAGAGGAATCAGAAACCTGAAGTTAGGAAGGCACAACGAGAACAGGCCATCAGGTGAGGAAGCCTTCATTATGAGCATTTCAGCTGTTGGGATGGATTATGTTGTTTGCATATATAGGCATAGGAATCTAATTTGATGTTATTTTGTGTTTTGATACTTGAGTCTATAAAGAAATTGCCAGTCATAAATACTGCAGAAGTTTATAATATATTATATACTTAATGATTTGTTGAAATTCTGTATGCAGTTAAAGCTACAATTTCTAATCTATGTTAAGCTGACTTGGTGGTTAATGACATTTATTGACAAACCCTTTGGATTTATACAAATAATTGCAATGGGGAAGGAATAGATAATTCTTTCCCAAAACACTAGCTCCTTGTTACGAAACTGCGCTCTTAAGGAGTAAAACACTTTACCTTAAGTTATTTTTAACTCCCCAGGGCTGCAAAGGAAGCAAAAAAGGCTAAGCAAGCATCTAAAAAGACAGCCATGGCTGCTGCTAAGGTAATTGTAAGATTGTCTTGGATTTCTTATTTAAAATAACAGGAGGGGCCCTGGCTGGCTTACTCGTTAGAGCATGTGACTCTGGATCTTGGGATTGTGAGCTCAAGCTCAAGTTGGGTATAGAGATTATTTAAAAATAGATTAATAAAAGGAAAATTTATTTTTAATCCAAATGGTTAATTTGGTTAATGAAAGTTTCAAGTTTTTAAGAAATTTAGTGCAAGGCTCCAATGAAAATGATGTTCATAACTGGTTTCTGGGTGTGTGATTTCAGAGGTCCCTCTGCCAGACAAAAATTGGGAAAGGAGAAAATAAAGGTGGCTTTTGTTTTTAAAGTTTATTTTGAAAAGTTTTCCATAATAGTACAGAGTTTGCCCAGCTTTTCTCAGTGTTACCAGTTTAGATAACCATAGTAAAATTTCAAAGCCATTGATCTCAGGTGACTAATAATGTCCTTTTTCTGTTCTAAGGATACAATTCAGGATCCCACACTGCATTTAGTTGTGTCTCCTCACTTAACCCCTCCATTCTATGACAGTATCTTTGTCTTTCATTTACATATATAGAAGTGGACTTTAAACTTCTCGGGGAGGGTAACTTCTAAGAAAAATATTAGGAATGTAGTTAAATAATGGAAAACCTAGAATACACAGAGAATCTGGACATGAGAAAGGTGATTTATTTATTTTTTTAAAAGATTTTTATTTATTTATTTGAGAGAGAGAGAATGAGAGAGAGCACATGAGAGGGGGGAGGGTCAGAGGGAGAAGCAGACTCCCTGCCGAGCAGGGAGCCCGATGCGGGACTCGATCCAGGGACTCCAGGATCATGACCTGAGCCGAAGGCAGTCGCTTAACCAACTGAGCCACCCACGCGCCCGAAAGAGGTGATTTAAAAAGTTGCATGGAATAATGCCACATAACATGTTATCTTTTTATAGGCTCCCACGAAGGCAGCACCTAAGCAAAAGATTGTGAAGCCTGTGAAGGTTTCTGCACCCCGAGTTGGCGGAAAACGCTAAGTTGGTGGACCAGATTTTTAAATAAATATCTGACTATAACTAGATTGTGGTGGTGGTTTTTATTCTCAAAACACAACATTGGGCCTACATGTAATAGCTGAACTAAATCTTTTTAATGAATTATTTTCTTGGTGAGTTACCCTTTTCCGTGGTAGACACATTTTGTATTGGGCTTGCCTTTTGTTCACTGGTACTTCACCTCTTACCATTAGTTGATAGCTGAGTTAAAAGTGCTTAAAACTTCAACTGTACTATTAATCTCTTCTTGCTTACAGAAAATAAGCTTAAATGAAGAGTACAACTTCATTAGCACTTGAGTAGAATATTTGCTTACAAATTTCCAAGATAGTTTGTTGAGCTGAAAATTAGAACTATAGTTAAAATTGCAAAAAAACAGTAGCCTGATGTTCAAGAAATACTTGTGTGTAAAATGTGATAAGGAAGAGTAATAATTTATGCCAAGAATAGGCTTGCACTGGGGTGCCTGCATGGCTCAGTCAGTTAAGCAGTTAAGTGTCTGCCTTTGGCTCAGGTCAAGGGATTGAGCCCTGCACTGGGCTCCCTGCTCAGCAGGGAGCCTGCTTCTGCCCCTACCCCCCCATGTCCCCGCTTGCTGTGCTTGTGCTCTCTCTCGAATAAATACATAGACAATTTTTTAAAGATTCTATTTATTTATTCGAGAGAGAGCACATGAGAGGGGGGAGGGTCAGAGGGAGAAGCAGACTTCCTGCTGAGCAG
The DNA here is from genome assembly GCF_029215605.1 of Mirounga angustirostris. NCBI lineage: Eukaryota > Metazoa > Chordata > Mammalia > Carnivora > Phocidae > Mirounga > Mirounga angustirostris. The sequence goes on along the minus strand of NW_026991709.1, from coordinate 48,320,535 downwards.
GGAGCCCAATGCAGGACTCGATCCTGGGACTCCAGGATCATGACCTGAGCCGAAGGCAGTCGCTTAACTGAGCCACCCAGGCGCCCAGTACATAGAAAATTAAAAAAAAAAAAAAGACTAGGCTTGCACTTCGTTGAAAGTAGATCATCTTGTGTACCACGCTGCCAAGTTGGAAGACAACAGTGAACAAGCCACATCCTCGTTTGAGAAACATTTTTACACATAGAATACTTAGGTGAAGGTAAAAATCACATATCCCGCCCCCTCCACACACACACCTACATTCCATCCAAGGTGATGGAACTAATTATTGTTCTGTCTAGGTGATGTTAAATTCAGGCATTGTACTAGGTGTTGGGAATAAATAGAATAGTCCTTTTGGGGGACTTGAAAACTAAAAATATTTGTAAAATCAGTTTTAAAAATATGCAAGATATATTGGCTCTTGCTTAGAAACTAAGATCTTTTGTGGTAGTGGTTTTTTTTGTTTGTTTTTTTTAAAGATTTTATTTATTTATTTGAGACAGAATGAGAGAGAGCACATGAGAGGGGGGAGGGTCAGAGGGAGAAGCAGACTCCCTGCCGAGCAGAGAGCCCAATGCGGGACTCCATCCCGGGACTCCAGGATCATGACCTGAGCCGAAGGCAGTTGCTTAACCAACTGAGCCACCCAGGCACCCATGTGGTAGTGTTTTATGAAATTATAGGAAAAAAAACCATTAGCTATGAACGAGGAAAGCTTAACCAATCAAAATACCCAACTTGAATTAGCTATAGATTTCTTGAGGGTATAGCTCAGTGGTAGAGCATTTGACTGCAGAGCTATAGATTTCTAAATTTTGGACACAAAATCTTATTTAAGTAAGTGCTTTTCTGATTAACACATCTTAAAAATGAAACTGCCAATTCTGATTACCTTTGATTACTGGGTAGCCTGCTGTCCAGCAGGAGCTAGTAAAACCCTAAATACCTGGTTCTGGGAGGATGGCAACTCTTAGCTTTTAGACCAATTAGCCACCTGTAAAACCTTTTTCTTTGTATTGGCCCAAAGGCACAGAGGTGAATCCAAGTATGGTGGGCTTCTCAGCGCTTTCACAGGGATTTTTTGGCAGAAACTGAATTGGGTGTAGGATTTATTTTTAAGTTTTTCTTCACTTCCACGACTTGTTAAATTTTTATTTAAATCTATTTTTTTAGTCGATTTCACAGCTGAAGAGCGATGGTGCTGACCCAGCACACAGTTCTTGAGTTGATTTGGATAGCTGCTTTGGGTGCCCCACCCCAAGGAGGGGAGGGGCGCGGCGCATTTCCACCTTCTAATTCCTCCTCCCTTCCCCTCTGTCTCAGTCTATGGATTGAGTGACCCTAAGTAAATCCCAGGTCTATTGGTTCTGTCTTTCCTCTGCGTCTGGGAGCTCACGTACCTACAGCCAGAGTCATTCAAGGATGCTGCCTCAAGTATCTAGACCATCTGTTAATTTCTGCAACCCCCCACCCACAAGTACCACAGAGACCGGGTGCCATCCTATTTTTTGAGGCCAGTGCATTCACCTGTTGTCTGCCCCTAACCTGTCTCCACAAGGTCAAAGAGCCTCACCCAAAGACTGCAGACTCCAAGTGGGGAGGAGGGGTTGGCCCGGAGTTCTCAGGCGCCAGCAAAGCACTGTCAGTGCCTGACCCGTTGTCAAGTAGGATGTCATAGGCCTGTGGTCTTGTCTGCGCTGCAGATTAAACCCACGTTAGGGTGACAGAGGTCACCATTCTGGGCTACCCGCTAAAAATGTGAAATAGAACCCACAGTGCACACTGGAAAATGCAGTTCAAGTCGCCTCAGCCTTTTGTGCATTCAGTAAATATTGGGTGTAAAATGGAGAATTCCCCCCGATTTATGTAAAAATATGTGCAAATTAGGCTGTAAGAGTGCTAAATACTCCTCCCCACTCATTGCCAACATCGTTACCTTCATATATAGAAAACTGCCCCTATGTACTACGATCATTCCAGAAAAATCCCGACTATTCCATGCGTGATTTGGAGCCAATAGTTTTAAGTTTAGAAATTACAGTAAGTCCTAACATTGAAGGACTTGGATTTTATTTATTTTTTCATTTTTATTTTTTTAAAGGTTTTATTTATTTGACAGAGCGAGACAGCGAGAGCAGGAACACAAGCAGGGGGAGTGGGAGAGGGAGAAGCAGGCTTCCCGCTGAGCAGGGAGCCCGATGCGGGGCTCGATCCCAGGACCCTGGGATCATGACCTGAGCCGAAGGCAGGCGCTTAACGACTGAGCCACCCAGGCGCCCGAAGGACTTGGATTTTAAACGTTTAACTGGAAATTACATTTACATGTGAATGGGGCTGTTTTGGTCTTGTGTCCATAGGCTTACATTTTACTAAGAGTCTCAAAATCTGATGCTTTTATGTTGTCGGGGGAATCTCAGAAGGTAGGCGGAGGTAAAAACAGACTCCTCTACATTTTGGCGTACCTCGGGCAAGATAACAGCCCACCAAGTCCTACACGTGCTCAGAGCTTGAGAAAGGGGAAAAATAAAAAGGGAAACTGCCAGGACTTAAGATGTCCGCTCGAAGCGACTTCAGTCTCCCAAGAAGGGCCTACCCGCTTCCAATATGTCCGCCCGTAGTCCTGACGTCACTCGGTCGGCTTCATCAAGCCAGAAAGCCGGTGCGTTCCAATCAGAACTCAGTCCCCTCACCCACTGCCCTTGATCACGTCACTTCCGGTGGTGCAGCAGCCATTTTGTCAGTCGCCAGTGGATCCCGCGCGCTGGAGAAGTGCAGTTCCCCCTGGTTACCAATTCGTCCGTTCTCCCTTCGCGCTGCGGGCGCCGTCGAAGAGCACTCACCTCTGATACACCGGTTCCTCCCTATAGTCCCGCCGCCGTTGTTGCATCCGCCCGGAGCCAGTGCGTTGTCTTCCTCCCCCACCACTGACAGGCGCCCTCAGGGAGCCGCCGTCAGCGATGTCAAGCGAGGAAAGCTACCGGGCCATTCTTCGATACCTGACAAATGAGCGTGAACCGTATGCGCCGGGCACCGAGGGCAATGTCAAGCGTAAAATCCGCAAGGCGGCCGCCTGCTATGTGGTGCGCGGTGGGACTTTGTACTACCAGCGGCGGCAGCGGCACCGCAAGACCTTCGCGGAGCTGGAGGTGGTGCTGCAGCCGGAGCGGCGCCGGGGGCTCATCGAGGCGGCGCACCTGGGCCCGGGTGGCACTCACCACACCCGGCATCAGACCTGGCACGACTTGTCCAAGACTTACTGGTGGCGAGGTAGGACCTCGCCCGTGGCGAGGGGGCGGGCAGCGACTTGTTGCCCAGGCAAGGCCCGCTGGCGGAGGCGGGCCTGTTTGTGCACGAGCGAGTTTGGGGGTCCCAGACGCCCCTCGCCGGCCCAACCTGCGCTCGGCGGCGGAGCGGCTGCCAGGCGGAGCCGAGAGGGTGGGGGACGCGAAAGGAGCCGCACTTCCCACAGGAAGGAGGCCGGGGAAGCTGGGGGCGGGCCCTGGCCCGGGGTGGGGCGAAGGGGGCTTCCCCGGGGGCCGGGCCAGCCGCCGGGAGGGGCTTGGACGTGCGGGCTACGGCGGCCCCGCCTCCATCGGCTGCGCTGGAGGCGGCGCCTCCTGTCCGGGGACGCTCCTGGGCGGCGCGGGGCGGCGGTTGCGCGGAGCTACGTGTTGTGCCTCCTAAAATCCTGTTGTGCTGATGGTGTGGGGGAGGGACGGTCCGCCCCAAGCCTGGGTTGCTTCCTCAGGCCGTTTCCGCTAGGGTTTGGGCCTGCGGTTTTGAGGTTCGCTAGATCTGCTTGCACGTATTCCTCAAACTGCGCTACGGCGGCGTAAATAAGCAATAAGGCAAGAGGTGATTTGAAGTGACTGTCTGGAAACGGCCATCTTCAACTTCGATTATGGGGCAAGAATTCAATGTGAAGAATAGCAGATAACCCTTCGTTCTGAATGTTTTCATGTTCTTTCCTCTGATACCGTGAAAAGCTCTTTGGAAACTGTGAGGCACTGTGTCTACCCGGAAAAGATACGGTTACTGTGGTTGTAATAGTCAGGAAATAACTGCTCTAAAGTTTTTTGACTCCTTGGGAACCAGATTAGGGAAGGAGAGCAAGGGTCTTTGGCACCTTTACCGCTCTCACTGTCCACAAAGTTGATTTACATTGAACCTGTTCGGTTAGAATTAGCGAAAGCTTTGCAGGCCCTGATAAGAGAGGTTTTGTCTGGAAGGATTCTGCCACTCACTCTCCTTATGGCTCTGGAGAAGTTGGGAGTCTCGGTTACTTACCTGTGAGTAAAGAAATTAGACTACTGAATACATTCTGAAGTTCTTTTCAGTTTATGAACTTTGTCATCAAGCCTGTTAATTGACAAACTAATGGGTAGTCCTTCCTTTTGTTCCTTAGAGTTTTTCGTCTTTTCAGAAACGGTCCAGCTGTATTGTCTTCTTAAATGCTTTCCCGTCATTTATTTTCTATTTTAAACCGATATCTGAATGAAATTCCTCTAAAGGGACAAAAGTGTGAGGAGTAAACACGGAGTAATTGCTGCATTTTGTTAGGACTGGTTTGGTCAGACCAAACTTGAGCAAATGTTTCAGGTTTGATACTTTACGACGTGCTGGGGTGCCTGACTAGTTCAGTCCGAGGAGCATGCGATTCTTGATCTCTGGGGGGCAAGTTCGAGCCCCACGTTGGGTGTAGAAATTACTTCAGAATTAAAAAAAAATACTTTATGACATGTTAAAAATTACAATTACAGCTAAAAGTAACTGATCAGAGTTTTCCATGCAGGCTTAGTTCTGAGCTCTTAATTTGTTTTTCACTCATTTAATCTTGATAAAACCTTGTAAGGTGGAAACATTTATCTCTCTTACAGATGAGAAAACTAAAAGCACCAGGAGGTTAAATATGTCAGAGGTCACACAGCGGACCTTTGTAATTTCACACTCTTAACCACTGTTACATGGTGCTGTAAGGGTTTAGTGTTAAGAATTTTCCTTCCCAGGGCCCCTGGGTGGCTCAGTGGGTTAAGCGTCTGCCTTTTGCTCAGGTCTTGATCTCAGGGTCCTGGGATCGAGTCCCGCTGCCAGAGTCCCTGCTCAGTCTCTTCCTCTGCAGCTCCCCTTGCTTGTTCTCTCTCACGTGCTCTCTTTCTGAAATAAATAAATAAAATCTTAAAAAAAATTCCTTCCCTAAATTTATTGTCTGTGAATGATCGTGAATGCAGTTTGGAGGAGGGGTTTTGTTTGCTTTTTGTGTGCAGTGTCTTAGACAAAAAAACTGAGACCATGTTTATGTTTAATTGAAAAATGAAAAAGATACATTTGTTATTTGTATACATTTGTAAAATTTAAAAGTCCTTAAGCAACTAGAATAGCTATTCTTGAAGTACCATACTTACAGTACTAAACCCCTGGCAAGGGAGGCCCTGAGATCCTTTCAGAGGATTCATAAAGTCAAAATTATTTTCATGAAAATTCCAAGGCATTATTTGCCTTTTTTACTCATTGTCTCCCAAGTATACAGTGGAGTTTTCCAGAGACTACGTGACATATGATATATGGCAACAGATTGAATGCAGAGGCATATATGATGATCTGTCTTCTGTTGAGCCACACATTAAAAAGATTTTCAAAAATGTAAAGTAGTACCCCTTTTCTTACTAATTTTGTTTTGTTTTGGAAAATAGTTATTTTTTTTTCATAAAATGCTATTTTGTTAACATGTAATGAGTTTTTGTTATTTGATGATTTCATTACTTTTATTATTTTAGTTTTTCCTCCTTTAAAATAAGAATTTGGGGCACCTAGCTGGCTCAGTCCATAGAGCATGTGACTCTTGATCTCAGGGTCGTGAGTTCAAACCACATGTTGAGCGTAAAGTTTACTTAAAAAAAAGAAAAATAATAAGAATTCATAATCATCAGAGAAGTTTGCCCCCCATTATTAGCTATTCATTCAAAACAGTTTTTTTAAAGTAGCTATTCCTCTTGATATTTAATACATTATCATTTGGATTTTTTTTTGTTTCTACTGAAGATATGCATACTCCAAAGCCATTGTAGACTGTTTATCTGAAAGCTAATAAGATTTGATCAATGTAGGTGATCAAAAAAAAAAGAACTATTCCAGAGTCATTCCACTAGAAGTTGTATCAAGGACAGTTTACTGAGATTCATTATTCATTCTGCCTTTTCAGAATGCTGCCATCATAAGTTATATTGTAGTGCTCAGGCAAATTTGTAGCAATTTCCCTCCTTTGAGTACAGTTGAAAAACTTTGGCTCAGTGTCTAACATTTACATATAGCATATTTCAGAATGTAAAATGTTAATAAATTTTCTCGCCCCCCCCCCACACCCTCTTATTTTATCCTGTATTGAATTATGTGCTGGAGTTTCAAAATAAATGATTCCCCTGCCTCAGTCAGATGCTGATGCATGGGGATCTACAGTGAAATGCTTCCAAAATATGAAGATGAAATTAGGAGGGGAAACAGATTAAAACTACAAAAAAAAAAAAAAAAGTAATAGGTTAAATCAGCTGCCTGCAGAAGTTCCTACCCTAAGGATTGATTTATTTTTGTTTAGACCATAGGATAAATTTTGCCACTGTTACTTGGTCTAAAAGAGGAGGATGTAATCTCTAGAAAACCCACCAAGAACTGGGTCTTTGTAAATATAGCTACAACTAACCATTGTAACCTCTTTGAGGAAAAGAAAACAGATCAAGGAAGAACTAAAATGCATGGAGCTAAAAATGGAAGCCCCGGGACTGGGGGTGGTCATTGTATCCAAAACTGACAGGGAAGGAGGTTCTTGAACAGCTGTCAGGAGCAAATTGTTCAATTTGGCAAATCTCGAAAGCATTGGTTCTCAACCCCGGGACATATTTTGCCTCCCAAGGGACATCTGACTGTGTCTGGAGACAATTTTGGTTGTCATAACTGGTGGTGGTGGTGTTGGTTGAAGTGTTGCTATTGACATTTAGTTGGGTAGAGGTCAGGAATGCTCCTAAACATTCTACAATAAGAATGGACAGGACAGGGTGCCTGGGTGGCTCAGTCGGTTAAGCGACTGCCTTTGGCTCAGGTCATGATCCTGGAGTCCCGGGATCGAGTCCCACATCGGGCTCCCTGCTCTGCGGGGAGCCTGCTTCTCCCTCTCCCCCTCCCCCTGCTTGTGTTCCCTCTCTCGCTGTGTCTCTCTCTCTCAAATAAATAAATAAAATCTTAAAAAAAAAAAAAAGAATGGACAGGACAACCCTTTGCACCCCACTCCAACAAGAATCATCTTGGCCCAAAATGTCAACACTGCTGAGGTTGAGAAACCCTGCTCTAGAGTAAGAAACTGTTCTCAAGTTTTTTTTTTGTTTGTTTTTTGTTTTTTTTAAGATTTTATTTAATTGCGAGAGAGAGAATGAGAGACTGAGAACATGAGAGGGAGGAGGGTCAGAGGGAGAAGCAGACTCGCTGCTGAGCAGGGAGCCTGATGTGGGACTCGATCCCGGGACTCCGGGATCATGACCTGAGCCGAAGGCAGTCGCTTAACCAACTGAGCCACCCAGGTGCCCATCTCAAGTTGTTTTATTAGAGGACTACCCGCCAAGGTCTTTCAGCTTTCTTTGTTTTGATTCTATGCTCAGTGAAGAATCTTTTAATGGTAACGTGGTGTTTTATGTGGGTTTTTTGTTTTTGTTATTTTGTTTTTAAGTACCAGAGAGATTGATCAGTGAGTATTACTGTATTTAACAAATACTTATGTAGTAACTGTTCAAAGAGCTTTATAAATATTAGCAATCACAACAGCACCATATTGTTATCCCATTTTACAGCTGATGACATATAGGCATAGAGAGGTTTGGCAACTTGGCCATGGTCACAAAGCTAGTTAGTGGATTCAGATTTTACTGCATAAGTAGTTTCAACCCTTTGCAGTAATATAGAAATTAACTATATTTATACATTGATGCCTTTTTCGTGGTTAACCTGAGTCAGTCTTTCCGCTTAATCAATTCTGGATGAACTAAAGAGGTCAGGTTTCTGAATCTGTAAAGCTAGATTTAAGATGATCCCATCAAAGCATTAACACTCAGATGAAAGGACTTGAAACATCGAGTCCCCTTTTGAGACAGTTGATTGACTATCATACATTAATAATTTTTTCCTGCAGTTTTTGTTATTTTCGGACTTTTCAAAATGCTTCCTATGTAGTTTCTCCAATATCATTTGAACTCAACCTTAGTTTATAGTGTAATCAGACTTCTGCTGTATGTAGAATATACTGAACTGTGTAGAATCATAAAATGTTTGGAAATAACAGGCAGAATGAATTAGGAAAAAATGCCGCCTTCTTTGTTTATTGTGAACATGGAAATTTCCACATTCTCTAAGTGTTTTTTACTTAGAAATATATATTCTCAAGGTGCTTGCATGGTTCATTTGGTTGAGTGTCCAACTCTTGATTTCGGCTCAAGTCACCATCTCAGGGTCCTGGGATTGAGCCCTGCATCAGGCTCCTTGCTCCATGCTGAGTCTGCTTGTCCTTCTTCCTCCCCCTCAGTCCTGTGGCCTGCACATGGGTGCATGCGGTCTCTCTTTCTCTCTCTCTTTCTCTCAAATAAAATCTTAAAAAATATATACGTATTCTTGGGGCGCCTGGGTGGCTCAGTTGTTAAGGTCTGCCTTCGGTTCAGGTCATGATCTCAGGGTCCTGGGATCGAGCCCTGCATTGGGCTCCCTGCTAGGCGGGAAGCCTGCTTCTCCCTTTCCCACTCCCCCTGCTTGTGTTCCCTCTCTCAGTGTCAAATAAAAAAAAATAATAATATATATTTATATATTCTTTTGTGTATCTTCTATTCATAATTTACTCTTTTTATTGAAGTATAGTAGACATACAATACCATATTAGTTTCGGCTGTACAACATAGGGATTCAACAATTACATATGTTAGGAAACGCTCACCATGGTAAATTTAGGTGCCATATATCACCATAGAAAGTTATTACCATATTATTGACTATATCCCCTATGCTGTACTTTTCATCCCCATGACTTATTTATAATTGGAAGTTTGTACTCATTTACATTTTTTATTGTAAAATATATGTAATATAAAATTTACCATTTTAAGTATTCAGTTCAGTGACATTGAGTACATTCACATTGTTGTGCGACCATCACCACTGTTCATCTTCAGAAATTTTTCATCACCCCAATCCATTTACTCTTTTTTTTTTTTTTAAGATTTTTATTTATTTATTTATTCATGAGAGACAGAGAGAGAGAGGCAGAGGGAGAAGCAGGCTCCCAAGGAGCAGAGAGCCCGATGCGGGACTCGATCCCAGGACCCTGGGATCATGACCTGAGCCGAAGGCAGACGCTTAACCATCTGAGCCACCCAGGCGCCCTACTCTTTTTTTTTTTAAACAAAGAGAATGAACATGTTTTTCCTCTTATTGTAAGTAAGTTCTATGCCCAGTGTGGGGCTTGAACCCACAACCCTGAGATAAGAGTCACATGCTCTACCGACTAAGCCAGCCAGGCGCCTCTCCATTTACTCTTAATTGTATGTAAAAGATATATATATCCCTCCAGGCTTTTCATCATTTTTTTTTAATCTGCTCACTACATACCTCATATTGGTATAGACTTTATATTGACATTAGCATTTTCAGACATTAGAATATATATTGTCCTCTAAATACGCCCATGTAGGGGCGGCTCAGTCGTTAAGCGTCTGCCTTTGGCTCAGGTCATGATCCCAGGGTCCTGGGATAGAGCCCCGCATCAGGCTTCCTGCTCCGCGGGAAGCCTGCTTCTCCCTCTCCCACTCCCCCTGCTTGTGTTCCCTCTCCCGCTGTGTCTCTCTCTGTCAAATTAAAAAAAAAAAAAATCTTTAAATATGCCCATGCAAATTGATTTTTTATGGAAGTTTTATTTAACCCTAACCCATTATTTCCTAAGTTACATTTTGGGTGGGGGAAAGGGGGTCTATGAACGAATAAATTTGGCAAATTCTTGTTGAACAGGTTTCTTCACTATAGAACTCTCAGAGGTTTGAATATGATAATATCTATTATGTGCGTGTAAAATGAGAGTATAATTTTCTGAATTTATTAGTCCAGTGTATACTTTTTTAGTAAGTATGGGACATAATGCAATTTTTTTTTAAGATTTTATTTATTTATTTGACAGAGAGATTGAGCTGTCACAAGCAGGGAGAGCGAGAGGGAGAAGCAGACTCCCTGCTGAGCGGGGAGCCTGTTGTGGGGCTCTATCCCAGGACCCTGAGATCATGACCTGAGCCAAAGGCAGCCACTTAACTGAGCCACCCAGGCACCCCGGGACATAATACAATTTGAGAAATATTGCTTGAATATTATCTGAAGGTTGAAAGTGCAAGGAACCATGGTATAATTTGACATCTTGAAATTCTTTTCAGGAATTCACTATATATCTCTATATCATTTTAGTTTATTAATGAGCCTTTCATTTACATTTTACTTGGGGATTGTGGGGGGAGAATTTTCTGTCATACTGATGGACAAATGTGTTGCTGTGTGAGTTAGCATAATATACTGAAAAGCACTTGGCTTTTGGAGGCCTAGTTATGCAATTTAGTAGATGCAACTTTGGACAAGTTTCTTACCTCTTAGGGCTTCATTTTCTCGTTTGTAGGATGGAAATTAATTGGTCTTACCTTACAAGGATGATGGTGGGTGGGTGGATGTGTGTGTTGGGGGGGGTTGTGTGTAGTGTTTCTCCCTGCTCCTTACCCCTACCCCAACATGCTGAGCTAGAAGTTGAAATTCAGAATAGGGTTTTAGGAGTGGCTTGTGTATAATCTAACTTTTGTAGATTGTGTATGCTGTTTTTTCATACAACCCTAAAATCTCATAGCTTTCAAAAATGAGATTGATTTCACACTCATTACAAGTTTTAGTGGTAGTTCAGGTTGCAGTTGACTCCACCTGTCTTTTTTCATCTGCAATTCAGGCTCTGAAGGATGGCATCCATCTGGAACATGCCGTTATTTGAGAGAAGGGACAAAGATCAGAGCACTAATGGGAAACTGTGCCTCTTAAAGCTTCTGAGACATGGCACACATTACATTTATTCATATTCCATTGACCAAAGCAAATGGCATGGTCAAGCCTGATGTTAATAGGGTGGAGAGGTAACCACATTATATTACTGCTCATGAAGGTCATGTTGGCATTTTCATATAGTTCCTATAGCATGAATGAGTTGCAAATCACATGGAAATGGGCACTGTTACATAATCATCTTATATGGTGGGGAAGTGAATAACTAGGAATAAACAAAAATAAGCATGGGCGCAAACCATCAACCTTACATCTATGAAAAAAATGTACGTTACATTCTAAAGAAATCACTTTTACATACTTTATGGGATGTGTGTGTCTGGACATGGGCACTCATACATCAGTATACATAGATTAACTAACAATAAATAATTGTCAATTTTCAAATGAGAGCATTAAATTTGACTTTTTATTTTTATTATAGGTATATTAAAGCAAGTGAAAGATTACATTAAACAGTGTAGCAAATGCCAGGAGAAACTAGATCGCTCCCGTCCAATATCAGATACTTCAGAAATGCTGGAAGAATTGGGATTAGACCTTGAATCTGGAGAAGAAAGTAATGAATCAGAAGATGATCTGAGCAATTTTACTTCACCTCCAACTACAGCCTCCAAGCCTGCAAAAAAGAAGCCAGTATCCAAACATGAACTTGTATTCGTAAGTGGAACTTTCTATTCACCTTTAACATCTATAACTAATATATTAGTATTTGTAGTCTTGGTGAATTTTTTTCTTAAAGTACTGAGATTGCTTGATTGTTGGCACTGAGATTGGAAATTTAAGTCTGTGTGTCAGGTAATGCACTCTGTTGTTACGTACACTAAAAGTATGCTAATACTGCTTTTTCATTAATCATAAATATTCCTGTTGTTTCTTCTCTTCAGAATGTTACTTGGTTTGTTGTTAATCATTCTTGCTGTCTTTTTAAATGCTATATTGGTAAAGGTAGACAGAATACATTTCTGGAAGCAGTCTCTAGGTCGTGAAGCAAGGTAAAAATCAAACTGGCTAGGCCTTTGTTTTTTACCTCCATTACTTTCATACATCATCATATTTCTGACTGGCAAGAAGAGGCAGCAAGAAGTGAGATGCAGGTTTTCATTGGGTCAAGTAGAATGAACATAGCAGAAAATAGTGAGAATGACCTAATTTTTATTTAAATATATAGATATGATATCTGGCTATTTCTTCATATTAATTAATGGTGTCTTTAAAAATGAATGTGTCATGTTTTAAATTCTGTTAAAGGTACAAATACAAATGATATATAATACAACTCTTGGTCTTAAACTTATTTTGATAGGTTGACACCAAAGGAGTGGTGAAACGTTCTTCTCCAAAACATTGTCAGGCTGTCTTAAAACAGCTCAACGAACAGAGACTCTCCAACCAGTTCTGTGATGTTACTTTGTTAATTGAGGGAGAAGAGTACAAAGCTCATAAATCTGTTCTGTCAGCTAATAGTGAATATTTTCGAGATCTTTTTATTGAGAAAGGAGCTGTTTCCAGTCATGAGGCAGTGGTGGATCTTTCTGGTAAGAAGTTTCTAATATTCTTCCTTTTTGTTTATAAGTACTTACTGGAAGAAGGGCGTGTGTGTGTGTGTGTGTGTGTGTCTTAGAAACTCAGGATTTATGCTGTAGTGGGAGAAGCCCACTTATAGTAGTAGACTAAGCTGAATTGAAAAAAAAGTCCTTCCTTTTAGCAAAGTTTCCAAGGTACGGTTATGGAAAAGGCTGTCATTTTCTATCCCTACCTCTTAGGTGAGACAAATGTAGCAGTAGAAAAATTTCTGAGATTTACATGGCTAAAAACAGTTTGAGAGAAATCTGTAACTGCATCAGTGTTATATTACACTAAGTGAATATGTTATTTAAAACATAATAACATAATAACATATTATGACTGTTAAAAAAAATTGACTGCAGGGCGCCTGGGTGGCTCAGTCGGTTAAGCGACTGCCTTCGGCTCAGGTCATGATCCCAGGGTCCTGGGATCTAGTCCCACATCAGGCTCCCTGCTCTGCAGGGAGCCTGCTTCTCCCTCTCCCACTCCCCCTGCTTGTGTTCCCTCTCTCTCTGTGTCTCTCTCTGTCAAATAAATGAATAAAATCTTTAAAAAAAAAAAAAAATTGCATCTTATGTTGTGGAACATGTAATAATAGAGCACTTTTGTAGGTCTGTTGTTTTTCATTTTTAAAGATTATTAGAATTCATTAGTTTGAGTAATCAAACAATATACAACAATCAAAATTCTAGGTGTGGTTTTTTCTTTGATTTTATTATTGTAAATTAATAATTTGACTTTCTTTTGGCTCACTAGAACTTATATATTGGCTTAGGAGTCAACAAATGAAAATTTAGGAAGAATTAAAATAGGTAACCTTATTTATACATTTTTTCATAATACTAACTTACTGTAACTCTTGATTACTGAATTACTGACATCACTGTGTGAAATACCATTTCCCTTTTCTCAAACAAAAAAGTGACTTCATCCAGGTATATAAATACTTACTTAGTTAACCGCTGATCCTTTTCTACCTTATACTTTTTTTTAATATTTAAAGTAGACTTCACACCCAATATGGAGCTCAAACTCATGACCCCAAGATAAAGGGTTGCATGCTTTACTGACTGAGCCAGCCAGGCACCCCAACTTATACTTTTTAAAATCACTTCTTCTGGGAAGACAAACATATATATTTTTTTCTTTGCAGTAGCTATGCTTAATTATTTAAAAATATTTATTAAGCATCCGCTGTGTGTGAGGAACTAGCCTGGGCTTTGGGGATACAATGGTGAGCAAAAATTTTCATGGAGCATAGAATTGCATTATATTTTAGATTAACAATATTTACTTTTTTCTGAGTTTTATGACTCAGGAGAAAATATGTCTTATACTCGGCCATCTGAATAATAAAACTCATCACAGATGTAGTCTTTTGATTTAAGTTAACTTTGGAATTTTTTTCCTGTCTTTCATGCATCTGAAGCATAAAGAGAGGTATATGAGTGTTCTTTTTCAGTTTTCTCAGCAGCTTGGCAAATGAAGTGTCTGCCCCAAATTAACCGCAATACAGCATCCTAATATTCCAATAAAATACCTCTTTTATTTTTCATCCTATATGCTTATTTTTATATTTTGTGCAGCAAGTATAATGTAAGTCGATAGGCAAAGTAGATAGTTTTTATTTGGTTTAAATATTAGGTAAATAATATAAAATATATGTGTAGTATAAAAAGATAAAATGTACATCTTTTTTAATTATCTAGTTAATATAGTTGAATTAATCAGTGTTTTCCTTTATTTGTTTATGCTTGTAAAAGGTTTTTCTGTACTAAATCATAAAGACATGTTCATGGATTACCTTTTTAAATTTTCATAATTTTTCTTTCATATTTATAAGTTTTAATCTATTGGGAATTTTTGTTGGTGTGAAATAGGTGTTTGATTTCATTTTTTTCTCATTTTGATCATCACTTGTCCCAGAATCCTTTAGTGAAGACTCCATCCTCTTCTTGTCAGTTGACCATACAAATTCTCTTAACAAAACAAAGTTCCACATTTTTGGTACCAATTCTAGGCTTTGTTCTAGTCTATTGGTTGTCTCTCTGTATATTATTTTCACTTGGTCTTAATTACCTTACCGTTATAATAATGAGGAAAGTCTCCCACATTTATTATTCAGGTGGGTCTTAGTTTCATAACCCTTTGCTCCATAAAAACTAAAAGTAGCTTGTCAACTTACACACACAAAATAGTGTATTTTGAAAGAGATTACATTGAATTAATAGTTTTAGAGATTTTTCCATAACAATCTCAAACACCTTTTGTAGAATTACTCTAAGATACTTTATATGTTTTGAAACTATTATATTTTTTCCTTAAAATTATATAATTTTTAATTTATTTTGGGTGTATATTTTATATACAGTAATATTGCTAAATTTCCTTAGTCATTCAGTCATTTATAGATTCTTTGAAATTTTCCGTATAAAAGAAATAGATTATCTGCTAATAGTGTTGGTTTTGTTTCTACCTTTCTAGTCCTTGTATTTTGAATTTTTTTTTCTTGCTTTAAAGCTCTGTCCAGGACCTCAAAAAAAAAACAGCAGTTGAATAAAAGTGGTGATGAGGATTCATTTATCTCATTCCCATTTCTAAAGAAAGTGCTTTTTTACCATGAAGTATATCATTTGGTAAATGTTTTAAATAGATGACCCTTTACCCTTTTAACATTAAGGATATTCCCTCTAAAATGAATGCTGGTTTGTAACTCTCTGAGGAGGTTCCCGGGTGTAATCTGTACAGGGGGCCAGTACTTACGAGGATTGTCTTGGGTGGCTGCAAGATGAGTAGGTCTCAGTGCCAGAATCTTAAAAGTTTATATAAAGGCCTTAATTTTGTTTAGTCATGTACTCAGGAGGCCTTAAGTGGGTTCAGTCATGTACCTAGGTTTTTATCTCAAGGATGTATTTTTGGGGCAGCTTCTGAACCGAGAAGGCAAATGAAACACACATTCCAGGAACATGGGAGCGGTGGGGGGCCTCTACTTTTCTGGGTCCAGCTCAAGGGTCAACTGGAAGGCAAGTCTTCTTGATGACCTCCTCCAGCAGTGTTGACTTATCACATATTTTTTTCTGTATTTATTGAAACCTTGTATTTTTACCATTCTGTTAATGTGGGAAATTACATGATTTTCTGGTAAGCCAGGTTTTCGTTCTTGAAATACATCCAGTTCAGTCATATTATTATCAGCTTTTGTATAAATTGCTGTTTGGTTTGCAAATATTGTCTAGAACATTTGCATGTATATTCATGAGTAATTTTTCTTTTTTCTTTTTCAGTTTCATGTTTTGATAACAGAGTTGGTCTAGTCTTATAAAATGTATGGTCCCTCCAGTTTTTAGATACCTGAAAATAGTTACTGTGTGATTAGAATTATTGTTTTCTTGAATGTTTGGTAGAATGGTAGCTAGAGTTGCCTGAGCTTGTAGTGGAGTTGGGGGGAAGATTTTTTAACTACTAATCTAGCACATTTAATGGTTAGAGAGTTATTCAAGTTTTCTTTATTTTGAGAGAGTGCGCGAGAGCACACACACATGCAAGCGGAGGGAGGGGCAGATAGGGAGATAGAGAACCTCAAGCAGACTCCCTGCTGAGCTTGGAGCCCAACGCAGGGCTTGATCTCATGACCCTGAGATCATGATCTGAGCCGAAACCAAGAGTTGAACACTCAACCTACTGAGCCACCCAGTCACTCCTCGTTTGCATTTTCTATCATTTTTCTGTTAATTTTTACAGAGTTGTAAAATAGTCTAGTCAATAGCAGTCAGTCAGTGGTGCATATTCAACACTGCTCTTAGCACCTGGTAATCTTTTTTGCCTCTTACCAAGTTTTGACTAATTTTTTTTGACACACCGTTCAAAGAACAGCTATTGCGTCACCTGGATGGCTCAGTTGGTTGAGCAGCAGACTCTTGATTTCGGCTCAGGTAATGATCTCGGTCATGAGATCAAGCCCCACACTGGGTGCAGATCAGTGCAGATCCTGCTTGTCCCTCTCCGTCTCACTGTGCCCCTCTCCGTCTCGCTGTGCCCCTCACCAGCTTGCACGTGCTCTCACTCACTCTAAAATAAGTAAATAAAATCTTAAAAAAAAAAAAAAATTATTAAAAAAAAAAAAACAGTTATTTTCTTTTACTGATTTCCCTTCTTTAATCTTCCTTTTACCATATTTGAATGTTACTATCTTTTTATTTTATTTTATTTTTTAAAGTAAACTGTACACCCAGTGTGGGGCTCAGACTTACAACCATGAGATCAAGAGTCACATGCTCTACTGACTAAGCCAGACAGGGGCCCCTGTTACGTGGTCTTTTTTTGACTATTAGGTATAATGCTTTTAACCCAATAACTCCTGGCCTTTCTAACTTTCTGGTTTAAGCATTCAAGGCTATAAGTTTCTCTTTAATACTGCAGATTTGTTGTTTTTAACCCTACATGTGGTCTATTTTTATAAGCTTCATTTTGCTTGAATAGAATGTTTTTTCAGTTGGGAGCAATATTCAGTATATTCTGGCTTGTTAATTCTTTACTGATTATTTTGTGTGCTTGATCTATCAGTTATTGACAGAGGTGCTTTAGAATATTAACTAGTATGATTCATTTGTCTATTACTGAGTTTCTTCAGTTTTTGTTTTGTGTATCTTGAGGCCATGTTAGATGCATGTAAGTTTAGAATTACTGATTTATGATAAAATATCCTTTTATCATTAGGTAATGACCCTATCTTTACTGATGCTTTTTATCCTTAAAATATATGTTGGCTGCTCTTATAAATATTTTTTTATTTTTCTATTTTGGCTGCTTTAGTAAATATTTTTTATTTATTTTTTTTTTAGACGTGATTTCTTTTTTTTTTTTTTTTAATATTTATTTATTTATTTGAGAGAGCGAGAAAGTACATGAGAGGGGGGAGGGTTAGAGGGAGAAGCAGGCTCCTCGCCGAGCAGGGAGCCCGATGCGGGACTCAATCCCGGGACTCCAGGATCATGACCTGAGCCGAAGGCAGTCGCTTAACCAACTGAGCCACCCAGGCGCCCTAGTAAATATTTTTTAGATACGTAAACAATATTTTCATTACTATTTGCCTAGCATATCTTCCATCTTTTATTTCCAACCTTTTTGTGTCTTTATGTTTTACATTTCTCTTTAAACATCGTATTTCTGGATTTCGTTCTTAATCCAGCATGAGGATCTTTGACTTTCAACTGTTCTGCATAGAAATTGTTGAACTTCCTGAACCCAGCAATTGAGATTGTTGTCCTTAATCAGTTGAGAAAAAGTCTCAGCCAGTATGCCTTCAAAACTTGCTTCTGCCTCATTTTCTCTCTTCTACCTTTTGAAATTGCAATTAGATAGACATTCTCACTTTATATTCTGTGACCCTTAATTTCTCTTCTGTATTTATCTCTGTATAGATTATTCTGGAAAATTTTAATTGACCCGGTATTTAGCTGTGTTTCATTTGCTGTTAAATTAATTTATTGAATTTTTTATTCCAGTCTCTTTTCCTTTTTTTTTTTTTAATTTTTAATTTTATTTAAGCTCTGTGCCCAACATGGGGCTTGAACTCACAAACCTGAGATCAAGAGTCGTATGCTCTGAGCCAGCCAGGCACCCCTCTTTTCCATGTACTTCTTTTTCAGAAGTCTCTTTTAGGACGCTACTTTTTATGACGTTTTGCTCTTTACTGGTGATATGCCACTCTTGACTTTCTATATTTGATCATAGCAATACTTAAAATCTTTGCTGATTTGATTCATGCTGTTTGTTTCCACTAGCTTTTGTTCATGGTGCCTTGTTTGTGATTTTTTTTTTAATTTGTGCACAATGAATTCATATTCTTTAGAACTTTGTGGGAAATCTTTTGAGTTCTGGGTTGAAGGTGTTTTCCACAGAGAAAACACTTGATTCTTAAGATGCTGAGGGCATTAGCAGTCTAGGACTGCTTTAAATTCTGAGCCTGAGGATTTTTTGACTACCAAAGTGCTATATATTCAACAAAAAATCCCACCAAATTAAGGTTGGTTTGTGGTCATGACTAATCAGGAAAGATTTCTTACCTCTTTCACTCAGTGCTGGGGTACCAAGTATATTTAAAATAATACTTTAGGGCGCCTGGGTGGCTCAGTTGGTTAAGCGACTGCCTTCGGCTCAGGTCATGATCCTGGAGTTCCGGGATCGAGTCCCGCACCGGGATCGAGTCCCGCATCGGGCTCCCTGCTCAGGAGGGAACCTGCTTCTCCCTCTGACCCTCCCCCCTCTCATGTGCTCTCTCTCTCTCGTTCTCTCTGTCTCAAATAAATAAATTTAAAAAAAATTTTTTTAAATAATACTTTAAAGTATTTCTCTCTCTCTCTCTTTTTTTAAGTAGGTAGGTCAAATTAGGCTATCTTAGTTAGCCATATTGCTGGATGTGGAAGTCCCTGTCATAATTTTTCTTTCTGTTGGTTCGTAACCCTCCCATGAACTCCCTGGTATAACCGGAAAGTGGCCCCTGTACCAAAGAAACAGGCCAGTTCACGTTGGTAGGTGGCAGTTCTAACAAGCAAAGGGCATTTATATATGAGGCTTGTTTTGGGCGGCAGCAAGATGAGTGGATCTCCACACCAAACTTAAAAGTTTAGAAAGAGGCCTTAACTGGGTGCAGTCACATCAGTGTAGGTGTTTTCAGTATCACATCACTATCTCACTGTTATGTCCTTAGAGCAGCCTCAGGGAGCAGGAAAGGCAAATGGCACCCACATTCCAAAGACGGGGCAGGGGATGAGGAGCCTTTGAGTCCCCAGAGTCCAGTTCACAGGTCAGCTGGAGATCACATCTTTTTGATGATGTTCCCTAACACTACCTATAACCAACTGTTTTGCCCATTTTTTTTTTCTTTTTTTAGTTTTAATTTTGGTAAACACCATTTATAAAATTTATCCTCTTAATGACTTTTAAGTATTAACTATGTTCACATTGTTGTGTAATGGATCTCTGGAACTTTTTTATCTTGCAGAATTGTCCATTTTGATTAAGATGTTTTGCAGAGTCTGTATATGTGTATGTAAAAAGGCTAGGGGTAAAAACAAAATACTGAAATTATCTGCCTCTTACCTCTTAGCAGAATTATGAATGTTTTTTTTTTAACTTTTCTTTTGCACGTTTTTATATTTTACAGTAAACATATATGACTGTGCCTTTGAAAAAATTGTTTTAGATCTTTAAAGTGTTACTTGGAACAGTGTTAATTCTTTTGTGGGAAATTTTTTTTATGACTTGAAACTTAGAAATTTAAAAGGTGCTAGGTAGAAGACCAAAATACATTATTCTGTTTGGGTCTTTTGAAAGAAATACTTAGCTCAAGCTTATTTAACTTGATCTTGTAATTTGTAGCAGAAGTAACATGGCTTTAGCCTATTTAATTACCAACTTTCCTAGGATGACTGAATTAGCCATGATGATGATGTTAATGTGTAGTGCCCTCAGTTTTCAATGGACTGTTAATATACCTCACAGTTTAAGGCTTCCCTTCTTTGTCCATCATTTATCTGCTTATATGAAAGGACTGCATTTTATGTACCTTGAGTCAAAACTGAAAAATAGAGCAAATGTGAGTTTTTAAAAGGTTGCTTTCACTCTTTATTTCAGTAAAAGATCTCTAAGATAAATTATGATACCAGAAAAGCAAGGCATAGGACAGTGTACGTAATATGGTACCTACTATAAGAAGGGGGAATAAGATTATTTGCTTAACTGTATAAAGAAGTTCTGAAAGCGGTACAGATTCTTAATCATACTGGTTGTGGAGATGGAGTTGGACTTATCACTCACTGTTTTATCTTCTGATTTTTGAATCATGAATATTAATGGCTTTTGTAAGTGAAGTATTGAGAACTTACAGATACACTGCTTTTATTTTCTCACATAAAACGAGAATGTAATACCTCCTGTGTATAGTAATTATTTTCTTCCTTAGACCAGGAATAGGCAAACTGTAGCCCAAAGGGGCAATCCTCCCTTCCCTCCCATTTTGTAAATAAAGTGATATTGGAACACAGCCATGCTCATTTGTGTATGTATTATCTTTGGCCCCTCTTTTCAGCTACAGTGGCAGAGTTGAGTAGTTAAAACAGACACCTTATGGCCTACAATAATTATTATCTGATTCTTTACAGAAAAATTTTGCTGTCCCCCTGTGTTAGATCTTGTTCTTAAATTTTCAGTAGTAAGCCCTTTGTTCACAATCATATTTTTATATGGACTTCTATTATTAAAATATACAGTTATACTTACAGAAGTGAGATTAGGGGACAGGTTGGTTGAACCCTGCCTACTTACCTGCCTCCCTCTCTTTTTTTACCCTCCATTCTCCAGCAGCTGTTTCTTGAGGGGAATTTGAGGAACCCCCGGGGTTCTAAGGAGTACAGTTTGAAAATGACTGCTTACAACAACTCTTTGAGGTAGTAAGTCTGATATTATTTTCTATTTTAGGTATTGAGAGACTCGGCTCATAGAAGTGAGTTAGTCAAGGCTTATTAAGCAACCAGAACACAAAACAAATCCAGAGTGTTTAATTGCAGAATAAATGGTCATATTTGTCTTTTTGCCTTTGTATTTTATTTTATATTGTCATAATCATGTATTAATTGTTTTTCTAAGGTGTTTTAGTAGTTATTTAACTTTTTTGTACCCCCCCCTTTTTTTTGTTCCATGTAGGTTTTTGTAAGGCAAGCTTCCTTCCTTTATTGGAATTTGCCTATACTTCTGTGCTAAGTTTTGACTTCTGTAGCATGGCTGATGTAGCCATCTTGGCTCGCCATCTTTTCATGTCGGAAGTTTTAGAAATCTGTGAAAGTGTACATAAACTAATGGAAGAAAAGCAGCTAACAGTGTATAAGAAGGGTGAGGTCCAAACAGTTGCATCTACCCAGGACTTACCAGAACAGAATGGAGGTACCGCACCTCCTGTGGCTAGCAGCGAGGGAACCACAACAACATTATCTACTGAACTTGGGGATTGTGAAATTGTACTGTTGGTGAATGGAGAATTGCCCGAAGCTGAGCAGAATGGAGAGCAAGGACAACACCCTGAACCCCAGGTTTCTTCAGAGGCTCAAGCCACTCTGTCACCTGTGGGCTGTGTAACTGGTTCCCATCCTGAAATGGAGTCTGTGGACTTAGTAACAAAAAATGATGAGACAGAATTAGAAACTTTAAACAGCAGAGAAGATAGCACAGTTTCTAATATTCATCCCAAACTTTCAAAAGAGAATGTAATCAGTAGCTCTCCAGAAAACAGTGGTATGGGAAATGACACGTCAACTGAAGATATCTGTGCTGAAGACATTCCAGAACAAATGCAGAACCTTGGCCAGTCTTTAAAAGATCAGGAAAATCTAGTTGCACTGACAACAAAGACAGACCTTGGCCCTGATGATGAAACTTACAGAAGCAGGCTTCGGCAGCGTTCTGTTAATGAAGGGGGTTATATCCGACTGCACAAAGGAATGGAGAAAAAGCTGCAAAAACGGAAAGCCATTCCCAAGTCAGCAGTTCAGCAGGTATGATGAAGAGGTGACCTTTGTGGTGTTAGCTTTAAGTCAGAAGCATTCTGTTCATAAACTTAATATACCTGTCATGAAAATTATTTTGGGAGGAAGGGCAGTAGGTGCAGGAAAGCAACTTAATGTTTTAAATACCAATATTACTAAGATAATATTAATTTGAAATAACATGATTCATGACTTTAAAAATTGAAATGAGTTGGGATGCATGGGTGGCTCAGTTGGTTAAGCGTCTGCCTTCGGCTCAGGTCATGGTCCCGGGGTCCTGGGATCGAGCCCTGCATCACGCTCCCTGCTCAGCGGGGAGTATGCTTCTCCCTCTTCCTCTGCCCCTCTCCCCTGCTTGTGCTCTCTCGCTTGCACTCTCTCTCTCTCAAGTAAATAAACCTTTTTTTATTTTATTTTTTTTTAATTTTTTTTTTTTTTAAGATTTTATTTATTTATTTGAGAGAGAGAGAATGAGAGAGAACACATGAGAGGGGGGAGGGTCAGGGGAGAAGCAGACTCCCTGCCGAGCAGGGAGCCCGATGCGGGACTCGATCCAGGGACTCCAGGATCATGACCTGAGCCGAAGGCAGCCGCCTAACCAACTGAGCCACCCAGGCGCCCAATAAACCTTTTTTTAAAAAAATTAAAATATTTACTTAGATTGTGTTTTCTGTCCCTTAATTAGGTAGCCCAGAAATTAGTTCAAAGAGGGAAAAAGATGAAACAGCCAAAAAGGGATACTAAAGAGAATACTGAAGAAGCAGCATCCCATAAATGTGGGGAATGTGGAATGGTTTTTCAGAGACGATATGCCCTTATAATGCACACACTGAAACATGAAAGAGCTAGAGATTACAAATGTCCGGTAAGTAATTGGAAAGCTAATTGAAGATGGTTCTAACTTCGTGATAAACAGAATCCAGTTTACTGTTTCATTGTTATTCTGCTTGTATTCTCTCAGTGTTTCTCTGTCTCCCTTATTTTGCTATGTAAGAGTCATCTTCTGATTTGTGTATGTCATTTCTTTGATCCCCCTCCCCCCAAAAAACAGTGATCTATCTTTGCTTCTTCCTGATACTACCCTAGTAAGACAAGACTGAAATTATCATTTAAAAAATAAAAGCTCAGGGGCACCTGGAAGTCTCAGTCGGTAGAGCATGTGACGCTTGATCTCAGAGGGTCGTGAGTTCGAGCCCCACACTGAGGGTAGAGATTACTTAAAAATAAATAAACTTTAAAAATTGAAAAATATAAGCTCATAGAAGGGTAAAGAGAATGGGGAGGAAACCTTAGCAACTACATTCTGGCCCCTGATAAATAGAGGGAATAACTGATTTAGCAGATTTGAAAGGGCTCATTCCCAGGCTTTCAGTGGGGAAAGCTAAGAATCTGTCCACATTGTATTGCAGAAGTACCAAATGCCTCAGGAATTAGTGTTACTTGCTACTTTGAAAGAAGAAGTGAGTCTCATTGTTAGAAAGTTTTTAAGCAGTTAAATCACCACCACCTTCTCTTCTACTTTCTGAAAGCATAAAACTCTGGGGAACACTGTGTACAGTGAGGGTGAATGTACTATACCCCCCCAAAAAAGGGAAAATAAAACCTTTCATACTGAATGTTGAAACCTTTCAAGTTCTCTTTACCTACTCCAGTCCCAGAATATTAGCAGCCAGACTCTTAACCCAAAAGCAGAAAGGTTTCTCAGAGATGAGAAATCTGAAGCCCAATAACAAAGGACTTGGAGACAGTGCTGACAAAAGCCTGTGGTTGACAGCTTCCCCTGCACCCACCCCACTTATACAGAAACTCCAGTCAGTTTTGTACCATACTGAAATATGTGTAGATGTCAGGGATGATCAGACTCAGGATCAGTATTTCAAGAAAAAAGCAACTTTGAGGATCCACAAATATAAAAATCTCAGAAAAATTGGGAAATAGACTAAATGTCTCAGAAAATAATGCAAAAGACGAGTTAGAAAATGAGAGTAAAGAAATTTAGAGAATTGGTATAGGATGTCTAATATCCAAATAACACCAAAGGGAACATGAGGAGAAAGAAATCATTTGTGCAATAAGGAAAAATATTAGAACTTAAGTTTCCTTGTGAAAAGGGACACGTTGAATGCCCACAACCACGTCATCCATAAGTAAATGTATATCAAGATAAATTATGAAATCTTTAAATCAAGGGACAAAGAAAAAAATCTTATGAATAACGACAGAGAAAAAAAGATGGACTCCTAGAAAGGATAAAGGTCAGAATGGCTTCAGGCTTTTCAGCAGCAACAGTGGAAACTAGAAAAGAAGGAAGGGCACAAGGTCTTTAAAATTCTAAAGGGAAGTGATTTCCACCTTAAAATCTGTAGCCAAACTATCAGTTATTTGTGATGGTAGAATAAGAACACTTTTAGACATGCAAGGTCTAAAAGTTTTACCTCCCAAACTCCCTTTCTCAGGAAGCTTATTGGCAGAGGTGTTCCACGAAAATGAGCAAGACCTGGGAAACATGGGGTCCAATTCTACAGAGTCCAAGCGTAGGAAACAACCAGTCCAGGTTGGAACAGGACAAAATTCTTTGACAGAGATCCCTTTAAGGTGATGTCTTTCAGTCTCCTCTCAGTAGACAATTGAAGGAAGGGTTTGGTATTGAGTTAGCACTAAGTATAAAGAGAAATAAAACAGAAAAAGGAAGGAAAGAGAATCAGAGTGTACTATATGACCCAGCTGTAATAATAACTACATCATTGGAAAAATGTGAACACAGAAATTGGTCAAAACTGGGACATAGCTATATTGAGAAAGTAAGGTAACAGGAAGGGTCTGCATTATGTGGAGGGAGCGGAGGGGTGAAGGAAGAGAATCCTCATCCATTATTCATGTTACTTAGAGTTACCAAGATAAGCATCATGAGAGAGTAAAAAAAAAAAAAAGTGGCAGAAGTAGTAGACCAAAAGAAGAATTTTAAGGACCATCACAGTTTTATCTTTCTACTTTCTCTAACCCCTAGTTTTGCTCCACCTAACAACTATTAGTACTCATATGATGATAGCATTCTTCTGTATCTGTGTCCTACCATTCCTTCTAGACAGACCTAGTCTCCTCATTGATGCCTTTCTTCATTGCTTTGATTACTCCCTCTGTGGTTAGATTATCAACCTCTCCAGAGTAGGGGCTGGGTCTTGACCCCTTTCATCCTTATATCTGATATCTAGCGTATTGTCTTTTATATAATGTATGTGTTTATTGATTTATATAATTGTAACGAAATGGGAAATTGAAATAGTCAAGTTTCATTTAACATTTGTTATGGAATTACATTTAGACAGAATTTTATTTACTTTTTTGTAGTTGTGTAAAAAACAGTTTCAGTACAGTGCCTCCTTGCGAGCACATCTTATTCGACATACCAGAAAAGATGCACCCACTTCATCCTCTTCCAATTCTACGTCTAATGAGACATCGGGAACATCATCTGAGAAGGGGAGAACCAAACGAGAATTTATATGTTCCATATGTGGAAGGACATTACCTAAATTATATTCTCTCCGAATACACATGTTAAAGCATACAGGTGTAAAGCCACATGCGTGCCAGGTAAAGCCATGAAGTTTATTTTATTATATAAAGAAGATTTGTACTTAACTAGTGATGAAACTGGTTGATTCTGGAGTCACCCTCACTCCTATAAAATGTCACAGAGAATTCTAGGACTTTTTCAGTTTGTTGCCTGGATTAAAGGGTGATTCCCAATTGTGTTCTTTCATTTGCTATTTAATTTGTTGTAATTTGAAATGAACCTGTTAGGATGTTCATGAAACTTACTAGGTTTCAGAGGATGTACTGGGTGAGAATAACCAGTTCATTATCCCATTCATCCCTTTAACCTTCAGCAGAACCAATCTGGACTGGAAAGGAACCCATAGTTTAAACAAATCTCCTTAACAAAAATCCTGCCTGTGCTGTGTGTTTTCTAGAGCTGAGGACTGAGACTATCTAAATGCCAAAACAAAACTTCTAGGTGAAGAATCCTATGATGAGCCAGATTAGGGCTATTTGGAACAGTGAAAATTTTCTAGTAGCCCCTGTAGCCTTGCATATAAGCATGACCCATTTTTTTCACCAATGAGATTTTTAATGATTCTCTCTCTTTTTTTTTTTTGCTTTTTATTATGAGAGAATAGAATAGAACCTCATATACCCTTTATCCAGCTTCAGTAGTTATCAACACATGGTCAGCTGTGTTTTATGTTTACTGTCACTCACTGTCCTACTCCCCCGTCCCCTCATTTCTTTTGAAGCCAAGTCCTAAGCATCATTTTATTCTTAAATTTTAAAGATAAGTATTAACTGGGCCTCTGGTCTTTTCATGTAGCACTACTCAAAATGTGTGTGGTCCATGGAAGATAAGTACAGAAATTGAGAGTATACATTTAGAAACTGTCATGGCAGTTGACATTGTTGTGACATTGTTATCATATTTAACAAAAAATGGATTGGGGAAAGAAAAAAAAAAAACGAAACCCTGGTTCTTCATCAGAGTTTGAGAAGCACTGTTCTAGTTGGTGTAGCAAGAAATTAGTATATTTTCTTGTGATTAAGCTCTCATGTCTCTTTTAATATAGAAGGTACACGTGTCTCACAAGGACAGTGTGAGGGTCTGTCGTACTGCTTTGAGCTCCTTCAGTGATCACCTGGATCTAAGAAAAGGAGTAGTATTTGTTAAGTACTGAGTCAGAAGATGACCAACCAGTTAACATCCTTGACACTTGTTTCAGCTTTCAGTTTGTCATTTTGTTTGTAGATATTTTTCTTTAAAATGGCATACACGGGCGCCTGGGTGGCTCAGTTGGTTAAGCGACTGCCTTCAGCTCAGGTCATGATCCCAGGGTCCTGGGATCGAGCCTCACATCGGGCTCCCCCCTCGAGGGGAAGCCTGCTTCTCCCTCTCTCACTCCCCCTGCTTGTGTTCCCTCTCTCGCTGTGTCTCTGTCAAATAAATAAATAAAATCTTGAAAAAAGTAAAAATAAAAAAATAAATAAAATGGCATACACTTTTTCTGTCCTCGTTCTTCAGAAACAGCCCTGATTTCTCTTTTCTGTTTTACCGGTTGAAACACCTGTGCTGTCGCAGGTTTGTGGAAAGACTTTCATCTATAAGCATGGCCTAAAATTACACCAGAGTCTCCATCAATCTCAAAAGCAGTTCCAGTGTGAACTATGTGTTAAGTCATTTGTTACCAAACGGAGTCTTCAAGAACATATGAGTATTCACACAGGTAATGAGAAATTGGTATTGACATAGTTACACATTATATACTCTTAAGTTACCGTTATATTGATTATGCTATAATTATTTTAGAAGTTATATTGATACACTGTGTGCAGTTTTTTATTAATGAAAGTAAGGCTAAAAAATGTTCTTAAATCTAATTTTAGAGCTGTTTATTGGTGTAAAAATAGTCATTGTTGACCTCAGTGTAGAAAAAAGCGTACTGGGTATTAAATTATGCAATATTTAGATCCAGGCACTTAAAGAAATGGTCATGCTTTTAAAAAGTTAATGGGGTCACCTGGGTGGCTCAGTTGTTAAGCAACTGCCTTCAGCTCAGGTCATGATCCAAGGTCCTGGGATTGAGTCCCACATCAGGCTCCTTGCTCAGCGGAGAGCCTGCTTCTCCCTCTCCCTCTGCCTGCCTCTCTGCCTACTTGTGCTCTCTATCTCTCTGTCAAATAAATAAATAAAATCTTAAAAAACAAAACGGGGCACCTGGGTGGCTCATTCGGTTAAGCGTCTGCCTTCAGCTCAGGTCATGATCCCAGGGTCCTGGGATCGAGTCCCACATCAGGCTCCCTGCTTAGTGAGGAGCTTGCTTCTCCCTCTCCACCACCCCACCTCATTCTCTCTCAAATAAATAAAAAATCTTAAAAAAATAAATTAATAGCCAGATATAACTGTCAACATGGTTTAGGGCTTATAATTTTATTAGAATTTTTAGTCTATAGGTAATTATTTTCCAGTGCTTAAAGCAGTTATGTGGAAATGGCTGGTGAAGGGTAGATAGCAGCTCTAGAACTTGTATTCAACTCTGTACTGTTACAATCCAGATGATTATACAAGTGCAGGATGGTCTTTGGGTAGTGGTAATCTTGCTAGTACTGTAGTTTAGAGGAAAGAGAAATTTTGACCTAGTTTGTTGTTCTTCTGAGAAGATGACTGCCAAATGTAATAGCTTCTGTGTCCCCTTGATAAAATAACTTCTGAAGTAGGACATAAAGTATTCTTTTGGAAGAGCACCTGACTGTTGGATTTGTGATGTGTTTTTTATTTTTTATAGGTGAGTCCAAGTACCTTTGCTCAGTTTGTGGAAAGTCTTTTCACAGGGGCTCTGGACTCAGCAAGCATCTAAAGAAACACCAGCCAAAGCCTGAAGTTCGGGGCTATCACTGTACTCAGTAAGTATTTAATACATAAACTGTTCAATTTTCTTGTGTTCCTAGTAGGCTTATTTGAAAGTTGTTTTCACAAGAAAATATCTGAGGTAACTCTAGTCGATAACAATATTATATAAATGAAATTAGCTAAGGGAGTAGAACTTACATCTATATATATCCAATGTGATGGACACGTGAATTAACTCGATGGGAAGAATCCTTTCACAACGGATACATATATCAAACCATTATGATGTACATTTTAAATATCGTAAAATTTTGTCAGTTATATCTCAATAAAGCAAAAAAAAAAAAAAAACCCAAGGAAATGTTTGAAGATAATATTGAATTGTTATTTATTCTTGATTTTATTTTTTTTATATTTTTTTATATATATATTTTTTTATATTCTTGATTTTAATCAATTTTTTTTTGCCTAGATATTGCTATTTATGATTTTTTAGTTTTATTTAGGTATTACATAACACATAACTCACTCACTTGAAATAACTTAAAGACATTCTTCAAATGTATTACCTGGGGGTGGAGACTGTAGGAAGGAAAGGTCCCCAGTGCAAGCCAGAGATTTTTTCTTCTAGGCAGCTCGTCTAAGGTGCTGGGTTGTCTGCTAGTTTTTCCTCTCTTGAGACTCTTTTTATTTTCTCCCTCTTTTTATTTTCCAAAGCCTCCTGAAATTTCTCTTTTAGGGGTGCCTGGGTGGCTCAGTTGTTAAGCGTCTGCCTTCGGCTCAGGTCGTGATCCCAGGGTCCAGGGATCGAGCCCCGCATCGGGCTCCCTGCTCGGCAGGAAGCCTGCTTCTCCCTCTCCCGCTCCCCCTGCTTGTGTTTCCTCTCTCGCTGTGTCTCTCTCTGTCAAATAAATAAATAAAATCTTTAAAAAAAAAAAAAAGAAATTTCTCTTTTATAATTGAGATAAAACTCACTTAATGTAAAATTCATCATTTTAAAGTGTACAGTTCACTGACTTTTAGTACATTTAGTACATTGTGCAATTAGACATCACCACTACCCAATTCCAGAATGCCTTCAGCTGTTACAACTCTATCTTGGCCTTCTCTTCCTGTTTGTGCAGAGTCGGCTAGAGATGAGAGCTTAGGGCCTTCTCAGGTCTTTTCTAAGTATGTATTGCCCTGGGCAAGTGCGTGGACTTCTCAATTCCTGGGAGTATGTGAGAGTTTTTCAAAGCCCCTAATCCACCACCATTTCATTCCCCAGCTTTTTCTCCCAAGCTCTTGGTTTATATATTGTTTGAACCAAACTATCATTTCTTGCCCCATGCGGCGGAGGTGAATACATTTGCCTTTAAATGTTTTCAAAAGACTTCTCCTCCCCCCCCCCCCCCGCCCCCGCCCCCCAATCCTCAGCCCTAATAGAGTTGGGCAAACTAAATGCAGACTCTTTGAGGGGATCCTTCAAGGAGTCACCAGGTGGGTTGAAAGAGACAACCACAGTTCTTTGAGAATAAGTCCCCTCGGGCATTGGGAACCCATGGTGGGAATGCAGTCTTCATGGCTGCTGCTGAACTGAGAAGCAGGGAATGGGACCAAGGTAAGTTCAAATGCTACAAAGCTCTCTTACCAACATTTAATGATTTTTAAAATTATTATATGTTTGCCTGTTCACTGTACACTTTTAATCAGTTTCCAGACTTTGAGTAAAATTGATTCTCATAGTTTAGGCCAGTTTTGTCTGGAGCAACAGGCTTATGGATTTCCTGACTGCCATATTTGCTGATGTCACTTTAATCAGTCTTACTATTAAAACAAAGATATTTTATTATCATTAGATTTTTAGTTGCAAGTGAAAGAAAACCCAACCTAAACTGGCTTGAATGAAAGGTAAAGTCTAGGAGTCTGAATGATTTAACATAAACTAGATTCACATTCATTAGCACTTGGTGTCTCCAAGGCTCTCTGGACAAGGCAGTAGCAATGGTTTTAGCCTCACATCCTCTCAACTCCCAAATCATCAAGCTGCTTTTCTGGTAATTCCTGTATGGGTTCTGAGATCTGAGATTGGATCTGGTTAAGTCATTTG
The DNA here is from genome assembly GCF_029215605.1 of Mirounga angustirostris. NCBI lineage: Eukaryota > Metazoa > Chordata > Mammalia > Carnivora > Phocidae > Mirounga > Mirounga angustirostris. The sequence goes on along the minus strand of NW_026991709.1, from coordinate 48,289,808 downwards.
ATTATGATCAGTAATTACAGCCAAGGGAACGCTGTACTCTGATTGACTTAGGCCGGAGGCAGTTGCTCCATCCTGTGGTCAACAGTGAGGCCTACTGCGAGCACATGGACAGAGAAAGGGAGAGGGTAAAGGGGGGGGATCAGATGGGGTTTAGGGGGAGAAAGAAAACCAATGTCTCACGTAATAGCCTTTGAGAGCTCTGCATGGTTCTTTCTAAAATGTTTCTAGTACTAGAAACAAAACAGACAAGCAAAGGGAAAAAAGAGGGAGGCAAACCAAGAAACAGACTGAACTATAGAGAACAAACTGATGGTTAACAGAGGGGAGGTGGGTGGGGGGATGGGCTAAATAGGTGATGGGGATTAAGGAGGGCACTTGTGGTAAGCACCGGGTGTTGTATGGAAGTGCTGAATCACTATATTGTACACCTGAATTGTATGTTAACTAACTGGAATTTAAATAAAAACGTAAAATGTTTCCAGTACTCCTTGAGCTAAAAGAACTTAAAACCCTGAAGCCGTATTGCAAGATTGGAATAGTAGCAAATTCTTGTGTTTTTTTAATTTATAAACAAATTATGTATTTATTTAAAGATTTTATTTATTTGACAGAGAGAGCAAGCGCAAGCAGAGGGAGTGGCAGAGGGAGAGGGAGAAGCAGGCTCCCCAGCGAGCAGGGAGCTTGATGTGGGCTCTATCCCAGGACCCTGGGATCATGACCGAACCAAAGGCAGACACTTAACCGACTGAGCCACCCAGGTGGCTAAATTCTTTTGTTTTAAATTGGGATCATTTTTTAGAGTTCTAGAAAGCCATGAGTATTACTGAGTCTTGGAAATTTGTTTTAAAAGAATAATAAAGTGATCTGATTGAGTGGTTAAACTTTATTATTGCAGATGTGAAAAAAGTTTCTTTGAAGCTAGAGATCTTCGTCAGCACATGAACAAACATCTTGGTGTGAAGCCATTCCAGTGCCAATTTTGTGATAAGTGCTATAGTTGGAAGAAAGATTGGTATTCCCATGTGAAGTCTCATTCTGTCACTGAGCCTTACAGGTAGATAAATTTGAGCAGGATCTGAACTTAATTGAGATGTATATGTGCTTGGATTAATTCTTTTGGATGCTGGTGCTTTGGAAAAAATAATTTAGGGTTTTTTTGTACCCCCGTTATAGGTGTAATATATGTGGCAAAGAATTTTATGAGAAAGCATTGTTCAGAAGGCATGTAAAGAAAGCTACCCATGGAAAAAAAGGAAGAGCAAAACAGAACCTAGAACGGGTGTGTGAACAATGTGGAAGAAAATTCACTCAGCTAAGAGAGTATAGGAGACACATGAACAACCATGAAGGTAACGGTACCAAATATTATGCATATATTTAAGTAGAATAAAAAGTCCAATAGTGAGTCTCCCTTTACCAGCCCTCTTGCCTGTTAACCTCATCTTCCTTTGATAAGAGTTGAATCCCATAATAGGGAATATTTATTCAAGTGATTGAGGTGATCCTGAACCTGGGTACCTAGTTATTGTGTATGTAGATAGGTTCGTTTTTTAGTGAGCTTAATATTCTAGGTCAACGTTTTTATGCTGAACTGGACTATTGGAAGCTTCTGTTACCTTATCCTAAGATTGTAGGATTGCAGGGAAGGTTAAATGAAACTATGCATGGAAACTCAAAACTGTCTCTCAGTAACTTCTATCTCTTGGAACACCTGTAGAGAGATTATATTGCAGAATCTAGTTTATTCTAAGGTACACCGTTAGGTCCTGGATAAAAGATGGCCATAGTCCATATAGAAAGGGTAATGGGTTACTGTACTTCTTATTTTTTTTAATATTTTATTTAATTGTCAGAGAGAGAGAGCGCATGAGCAGGGAGAAGGAACAGAGGTAGAGGGAGAAGCAGGCTCCCCGCCGATCAGGGAGCCCGATGTGGGACTTGATCCCAGGACCCTGGGACCATGACCCAAGCTGAAGGCAGATACTCAACTGAATGAGCCACCCAGGCGTCCCTGGGTTACTCTCCTTAAAGAAAAGCATTATTTATCAGGGAACTTTAATATATTTTGTTACTTGTACCTTACACACACACCTCTCTCTCTCTGTCTCTCTCTCTTTTTTCATAGGAGTTAAGCCATTTGAATGCTTAACCTGTGGAGTAGCTTGGGCTGATGCCCGATCTCTAAAACGCCATGTCAGAACACATACTGGCGAGCGTCCCTATGTCTGCCCCGTATGTAGCGAAGCCTACATAGATGCTCGAACACTGCGTAAACATATGACTAAATTCCACAGAGATTATGTGCCTTGCAAAATTATGCTGGAAAAAGATACCCTTCAGTTTCATAACCAAGGAACTCAAGTGGAGCATGCGGTTAGTATCTTAACAGCAGACATGCAGGAACAAGAAAGCAGTGGTCCTCAGGAACTGGAGACGGTGGTGGTGACGGGAGAGACCATGGAAGCGCTTGAAGCTGTTGCGGCTACGGAAGAGTGTCCATCAGTCTCTACGCTCTCTGACCAGAGCATTATGCAAGTGGTTAATTACGTGTTGGCACAACAGCAAGGACAAAAGCTCTCGGAAGTGGCAGAAGCTATTCAGACTGTAGAGGTAGAGGTGGCACACATTTCAGAAGCAGAGTGACGGTAGCAGTGGGGGTCAGAGAAGTGACATCCCATGTGCACTGAACCCAGAACATCTGTTTACAGGACGACGTCACTATCTGCCTGGTGTTCGCAGGTCAAGGCTCTGGGCTGTTCGGTGATGTTTGAACATTTCTGAATGGTTTTCTGGCTCATGGGTTCTGTGGAAAAGTCCATATACGGCAAAGAAATTGAAAACAAACCCACTTGATGGCATTGGTTTATCATGGTGTACTTTTTATGAATTAATGTTTATAAAGAACTGGACTAAATTAAAAAATGTATAGTTTCACTTGCATTTTGACATTATTATATACTTTGAGTTTAAAAGGCTGCACTAGTCAGATCTTCTCTTTTATTCTAAAAATAGGTTCTGTGATTTCATTTGCCCTGTTTATAGGTTTAAAAAAATTCTAATATAAAGCATTTTAGTAGGATGTATACGTGTATTACATTTTTAAAATGCTTCAAATCTGTGATTCTTGACTTACTATTTATTTTAACCCCTTAAAAGTCAGGGATTTATTCTATTTTAAAGCACTTAATGAGTTACATGTTGTAATCAAGTTTGCACAGTATACTTATCTATATGGGGAACCCTTAAATAAATAGCTGATTTTTTAAATGCCATTAAAATGCATGAAATGCCTATTAAAGCCTTACTATATACTATCTCTTCAAGGCAAGTAAATTGACCATGAGCAAAGAACACTGTTGTTAAACACTGTTGATGGGAAATTTCTCCTTGATAACATGAGACAATGAATGAAAAAAAATCTCATTCTTTTGCTGAAGAATGAACAAATTAAAACTAGATTTGGTATGTTTGCAGCTTTTGTATCATGTTTAATTGTTCAATTTTGTTGAAAAACTGCAATTTAGAAATAGGATAGCAATATAGACCTCTACAGCGGTCCTGTGGATACCATATAATTGTCAAGTAACTTCAGAATATTGAAAAGTCTTCAATTCAGCCCTCAGTATACTATTTAAAGAAGTTAATTGATTATGGTCCACCAAATTGTTGAAAGTAAATTATTTTTAAAAGTTACCTAAGAATTATATTAATTTGTGTGTTTGATTTTTAAATTCCCACTTCTAGAAGCTATCCAGTTTTCTGATCTTCAAAATAACTGTGGGGAGATGCCACATTTCTCTCCTGTGGGGAAACTACCACTCAAACTATAATTGTTAAAATTAAACTTTTTAAATATTGGAAGCTAATATAAGGTATAAAATGAAGATATAAGCAAATCATATGTAAATCATTCCTAAAGCACAAGAAAAGAATGTGCCTTGATGTACATATATTATTAAGATACTTATTCCAGTTTACTTTAAAAAAATGGCTTAAAAGATAAAGATTAAATGTGATGCCATGCATGCATTGTCTGCATATGTAATATTTGCATTTGCAAATTTCCCATTGTTCCTATAGCTATGTGGCTGACTTTCAATTTTAAGTGAATTGACATACAGTCTATAACTTTATAATGGCTCCTTGTTTATCATACTTTTCAGTTAGTGAAAATGTATTTCAACCTGACTAAAATCTGGAATTGTGTCTTTTATGTTCCATCTTCACCATTGTTATTAGATTTAGTTAATTGTATAAGACCATTAATGTATGTCAAAAATTGTAAATAAAAGATGTTGAATCTTGTTTAAAAGCATAAGCTTTGGAGTTTAGCTTGTCACTTTTCTATTCATAAATCAGTTGCTGTATTTGATGTGTTATTAAAGTCAATCCATGTTTAAGGGGAAGGGGAATAGAATACATTAAAATACAATGAATCATGGAACACTACATCAAAAACTAATGATGTAATGTATGGTAATTAATATAATAAAAAAATAACCATTGGGTGAAAACGTAATAATATTAAAACATCTTACTCGTAAACATAATTTTGCCACAAAATTGGAAGTAGTGTGATTTACTGCCTACTTGGGTAATTTTTTTTTTGAATTTTGAATTTTTTTTTTTTTTTAAGATTTTATTTATTTATTTGACAGAGAGAGACAGTGAGAAAGGGAATACAAGCAGGGGGAGTGGGAGAGGGAGAAGCAGGCTTCCCGCCGAGCAGGGAGCCCCATGCAGGGCTCGATCCCAGAACCCTGGGACTGTGACCTGAGCCGAAGGCAGACGCTTAACGACTGAGCCACCCAGGCACCCCTACTTTGGGTAATTTAAATGTGTAGAGTTATAGGGCGCCTGGCTGGCTCAGTTGGTAGAGCATGTGACTCTTGGTCTTAAGGTCGTGAGTTCAAGCCCCATGTTCGGCATGACTTTTTAAAAAATGTGTAGAATTACATAATTCCATGTAGAAACAAGTGTTAAGATTCCAAAAATTCAGTTTTATATTGCCATGGGGGAAACTTCTATATTTAATTTACAATTCCTTTTTAGAATCACGCATTGCTTTGTTGTTGTCAGGTGACTCTCCTCTAATTGTGTGGGTACCCCTGGTTAAATGTACTTATTACTCTTCCTGCTAAGCAGTTTGAGTCATTGCTGTTAGTCATCGAAATGTATGAATTGATAGCAATGAATTAATTCTCTGACATGGGTTTTAATTTGTTTTATTAAAAGTGGCTGTATTCAGGGCGCCTGGGTGGCTCAGTTGGTTAAGCGACTGCCTTAGGCTCAGGTCATGATCCTGGAGTCCCGGGATCAAGTCCCGCATCGGGCTCCCTGCTCGGCGGGGAGTCTGCTTCTCCCTCTGCCCTCTTCCCTCTCCCCTCTCATGCTCTCTGTCTCTCATTCTCTCTCAAATAAATAAATAAATAAATCTTAAAAAAAAAAAAAGTGGCTGTATTCAGAATTTCACAGGGTTGCCTAAACTGCTGGACTTAGAGCTAATCCAAACCTTCAGTGTTTTGTCGTTTTTTTAATGCATTGGTGTAAACTGTGCATGCATGATGTTTCCTGCTCGGGATTGTTCTTGTCAAACATGTAATCTCTTGGACGTTCATAAACACTTTTACATCTAATGTTTGGAACATCCATAATAAAAGCCTTTGCTTCCTCTTGATCCTATATATTGATCAATTAGAGTTTGTAGAAGCTTATGGAGCGAAGATGTGTAAGTAACTTAACCAGTTTAAATATACCATGCTTATAGCCTATTGATGCTTTGAAGTTTAAATACTGCTGTTTATTGAATTTTTCCTCAAGAGTCTTACAGATATTGGAGTATGAACTCATCCCCAATAGGGCCTCATTTTGGGAAGCCTGTGCTACCCACGTAGGTTGAGGTTTTGTGTTTGCTTCTGCTAGGTTGCATCCAAGAGTGTTCATGGTTAGGTACTATTTTTATATTAATTCTCAGACTATGGTTTCCTGGAGCAGCAGCACCTGTAAATTTTGAACTTCAGACCAGTTTGAGAGCAAGCTCGCCATTCTAAATCTTCAAGGGAGGCTTTTGCCCACTGACAGCCCAGCCTGGGACAGACAAGTATCCTCATCTGCCTGGACTGGTGAACTGAGTTGATTTCTTGCCTGGTCTTTCACTGAAGATGGAGCTCTTCAGTGGTCCCAGTGTTTTGTTTCTTTTTTAAGTACGCTCCCTGCCCAGCTTGGGGCTTGAACTCAAGACCCTGAGATCAAGAGTCCGTGCTCTGAGCCGCGTGCTCTACTAACTGAGCCAGCCAGGCGCTCGGGTGGTCCCTGTGTTGTGTTTAATTTTTTTTTCCAATTTCTGTAAGCCTAAATCCTGATCTCATTGCCTTTTATCTGTCAAAAGCCCCCCCCCGCCCCCCGAAACTGCCAATCCCGTCTACCACAAGGTTACTACAAGTTCAACTCCGTTTCCTCTTATCTGGCGACTCTAGGACATTGCCTTTCTTCCAAACTTAGTATTGTGAATTTCAAAGGAGTTTGTTACATTTTATCAAGTGGAGAGTTTCATGTATTTTGAGTTTAACTCTGGAAACCAAATAGTGTTTCTTTAAATATTTCCCCTTCTGGTTACTTTTTGTTTCCAAACATTTTATTTCTACCCTCAATACCTCTTCACTCTCCCCATCTTTTTCTTTTTCTCTTTTTTAAGATTTTATTTATGTGTTTGACAGAGAGAGAGCGAGAGCAGGAACTCAGGGATAGTGGGAGAGGGAGAAGCAAGCTACCCGCCGAGCAGGGAGCCGGATGTGGGGCTCGATCCCAGGAGCCTGGGATCACGACCCAAGCCCAAGGCAGACACCTAACAACTGAGCCACCCAGGTACCCCTCCCCATCTTTTTCTTGCTTCCTGATAACCTTCTTGGAGTTCCTCAACCTGATCTGTAACTGTTCTTAATTATCTATTCTTCATTTTAAAAATTGTATTTCTTAGTATTTCCAATTGGTTCTTTATAGGTGCTTATTCCTGCTTCCCTTTTTGATTGATCCTTTCTTATCTTGCTGGTTGGATGTATTCTGTTCATTTTAAACTCTTACTGTGTCTGGTCTGTGCTCTGCAAAAAAATTACGTGTATATACCACAACTTCACCATTCTACCATTGATGGATATTTGGGGTTATTTTCAGTTTGGGGTTATCGTGAGGCATGTTGTAGGACCATTTTTATCCTCTTGGTATATACATGGGCATGCATTTTTGTTGGATACATAACTTAGAGTAGAATTTGAGATAATTGGATTTGTGAACCAAAATATTTCCCAAAGAGGTTATACCAATTTACTCTCAACAGTGGTGGTTGCTCTGCATGCTTACTTATTACTTACTTTAGCCATTCTGAGATGTATGTGCTTAGTATCCCATGTCGTTTTAATTTACACTTCCCAGATGACTAATAAAGCTGAACACCTTTTCATTTATTTGTTGACAATTCAGATATCCTTTTTGTGAGGCAATTGAATATCGTACCCATTTTTTGTCTTTTTTCTTTCTGAAAACAAGCTGTTTTACAATTGCCATCTCCTATTTTACAGCTTGTCTTTTCATTCTATTAATGGTATCTTTTGATGAATGTCTCTAATTTTAATGTAGTCCAGGTAATAAATTTGTGCCCTTTTACAATCTTTTCCTGCCCAAAGATCATTATATTTCCCTATTTTATCTTTTAAAAGCTTTATACCTTTGTCTTTTATATTTAGATCTATAATCTATCTGAAATAGAGGGAGACATCTTTTTTTTTTTTAAGATTTTATTTATTTGACAGAGAGTGAGCACAAGCAGGGGGAGAGGCAGAGGGAGAGAGAGAAACATACTCCCCGCTGAGAAGAGAGCCCAATGCGGACTTGATCCTAGGACCCTGGGATTATGACCTGAGCCGAAGGCAGACACTTAACCGACTGAGCTACTCAGGTGCCCCTCAAGCTTTTTTTATAGTATAGATTTTCAATTGGGCACATAATTTTCTGAATACACTGATTTTTTTTTTCCATTGTTCAGCAATGCCATTGTATAAATCAAGGGTACATGCTATGTAAATTTCTTTCTGGAATCTATTCTGCTTTTTTGCTTTTATTTCTGTACTCTCGCACCAATTCCTTGCAATACCAAATTGCAACAATACTAAATCCTTACAGTACTTAGGACCACACTGTCTTAATACTGTAGGTTTATAATAATTCTGATATCTGATAGAGTAAATCCTCCCACTTTGTTCTTATTTCAGATTGCTTGTATATTCTATAATGAACTTATCAATTTCTATAATAAAATCCTGTTGGGATTTTTGCTGGAATTGTATTGAACTTCTAGATCAATTTGGAGAGAATTGATATCTAATAACTGAATTTTCATTCCATGAACATACTTCTTCACTTATATAAGTCATCTTTAATATCTCTCAAAATGTTTTAGTTTGTGTAAACCTATTAATATATATTTTTATGCAATTGTGAATGTCATTTTTTATTTTTCAGTTTGTTGGTATGTAAAAATACAAAACACTTTTGTATATCAAGGGAACTTTCATCTGATAAAAGCTGTCTACAAAAAGCTACAGCAAAACATTCTAAAAGGTGAAATGTTTAAAATTTTCTGACATAGGAAATAAGACCTTTTATCCAACAACATTTTTAAATTCCCTTATTAATTTAGTTTTGACTGTCTCCATACCCAATTATGTTATTTGGAAGTAAGTTTTATTTCTCCTATTCCAATTCTAGCTTGCCTTACTGCTTTCTATAGGACCTCCAGTACAACGTTAAGTAGGTGTGATAGTTGGCATCCTTTCTTTTTTCCCATCTCAGAATAAAAATCTGAAATTAACATGGTGAGACAGATAGCTTAAGAATGGGGGCTTATTGCCAGAAAAACCAACCATGTGATTAGAGAGTTAGCATTTTAGCACCACCCTGCAATCTCCAGAGGGGAGAGGGGCTCCAGCTATTAATTCATTAATTAACCATGCCCATGTAATGTAGCCTCAACAAAACTTAGAGACTCAGAGAGTTCCTGGTTGCTGAACATATGGATGTGCTCGGTGGGTGTCACAGGGACAGAAGGTCCTGTGCTCCTGCCTTCCAGACCTTGCCCTATAGGTCTCTTCCACATGGCTTTTTCTGACTTGTATACTTTATAATAAAACTGTAATTTTAAGTAAAGCACTTTTAGTGAGTTCTGTGATTTGTTCTACTGAATTACCAGAGGAGGAGCTCCATAGAAGCCCTCAAATTTATAGTCAGCCAGGCAGAAGAGTGAGTGCCTTGGGATATCCAAGACTTGCAGTTGGCATCTGAAGTGGCTGCAGTAGTCTTGTGGGACTGAGCCCCTAACTTGGGGGGTCTGTGCTAACTCTGCGTAGTGTCATAAATAAATTGTATGTAAAAGTCTGTGGTATTTGAACCAAGACCACTCCTTCCCCAACCATCTCAGCTCAGTGAGGTGGAGACACCACCCCAGAGTGCTGCATCCAAGATCATAGGACTCCTTCTCCCACTAGCTCCCAGTTGGAGGGCTCTCTACCTGGGAGGATCAGGACATCAGTCTTCCTCATCCTGCCCCCAGCTTTCTGCTGCTGAGATAAGGCCCGGGTGCGTGTGGCTGAGAGGTGGTGGTTCCTCTCTTCCATCCAGCCACCGCTTGTGAAACAGAGGTTCTACCTTGGGCAAACTGAGCTGAAGATATTGAGGCTCTGACCACTATTGTCTCTGTTCATGAGGTGGTGGTTGCCTTTCTTAACAAACCTTCATAGATTTTTCTTGAATACATGTCTTTCATTTGCTGTTGGGCCCTTTCCAGAGACTTTAAATGGTTGCTTTTATTTTTGTTTTTACAATTTTCACCGTTTTCATTGGGAAGCAGGTCAGCACAACTCATCTGTCATACAAGAAGTTGATCCTCCTCCAAATCATCTTCAGTATTGCAGTATTCTCTTCAGGTGCACATGGGATATTCTTCAGAACAGATCACATGTTAGGCCACAAAACAAGACTCAATAAATTTAAGACTGAAATAGTATCAAGTAATTTTCTGACACAACTGTATGAAACTAGAAATTATAAGAAAACTAAAAAAAACAAACACATGGAGGCTAAACAATGTTACTAAACAACCAGTGGGACAACAAAGAAATCCAAGTGGACATCAAAAAGAAAAAATGGAGAAAAATGAAAATGGAAATAAAACATTCCAAAAATTTTTGAGATACAGCAAAAGCAGTTCTAACAGGGAAGTTTATAGCAATACAGACCTACCCTCAAGAAATAAGAAAAATCTCAAACAATCTAACCTTACAACGAAAGGAACTAGAAAAACAAAACCCAAAGTTAGTAGAAGGAAATAATAAAGATTAGAGAAGAAATAAATGTGGACACCTGGGTGGCCTGGGTGGCTCAGTCGGTTAAGCGATTGCCTTCGGCTCAGGCCACGATCCCAGGGTCCTGGGATCGAGTCCCACATCGGGCTCCCTGCTCAGTGGGAAGCCTGCTTCTCCCTCTGCCTGCCGCTCCCCCTGCTTGTGCTCTCTCTCTCTCTGACAAATAAATAAATAAAATCTTAAAAAAAAAAAAAAAAGGAGAAATAACTACTGACACCACAGGAATACAAAGGATTATGAGAGAATACTAAGAAAAATAATATGCCAACAAACTGGACAAGCTAGAAGAAATGGACAAATTCCTAGAAACATATTCATCCAAAAGTGAATCATGAAGAAATAGAAAATTTGAGCAGACCAATTACTAGTAATGAACTTGAACTGGTAATCAACTCCCAACAAAAATCCAGGACCAGGGGCACCTGCGTGGCTCAGTCAGTTAAGCGTCTGCCTTCGGCTCAGGTCATGATCCCAGGGTCGTGGGATCAAGTCCCGTATCGGGCTCCCTGCTCAGCGGGGAACCTGCTTCTCCCTCTGCCTGCCGCTCCCCCTGCTTGTGTGCTCTCTCTCACTATCTCTCTCTCTGTGTCAAATAAATAAAAAGTCTTAAAAAGAAAAAAAATCCAGGACCAGATGCCTTCACTGGTAAATTCTACCAAACACTTAGAGAAGAGCTAATACCGGGGCATCTGGGTGGCTCAGTCCATTAAGCATCTGCCTTTGGCTCAGGTCATGATCTCAGGGTCGTGGGACTGAGCCCCATGCTGACTCCCTGCTCAGTGGGGAGCCTGCTTCTCCCTCTCCTCCCTGCTTGTGTTCTTTCTCACTATCTTTGTCTGTCAAATCATAAAATCTTTAAAAAAAAAAAAAAAAAAAGCTAATACCTATCCTTCTCAAACTATTCCAAGAAACTGAAAGAAAACTTCCAAATTCATTCTACGAGGCCAGCATTACCTTGATACCAAAACTAGGCAAAGATGCTACAAAAATTAAAAAAAAAAAACAAACCAAAAAAACAAAAAATCAACAACTATAGGCCAATATTCTTGATGAACCAGATGCAAAAACACCATGAACAAATACTAGCAAACAGAATTCAAAAAGATCATTCACCAGGGCACCTAGCTGGCTCAGTTGATAGAGCATGTGACTCTTGATCTTGGGGTCATGAGTTTGAGCCCCCTATTGGGGGTAGAGTTTACCTAAAAAAAAAAAAGTATTAAAAAAAAAAAGATCATTCACCACAATCAAACAGGAATTATTCCAGGTATGTGAAGGTGGTTTATATTGCAAATCAATAAATGTGATACATCACATTAACAAGAAAAAGAAAAAAAGTTGTATGATCATTTCAATAGGTGCAGAAAAAGCATCTGACAAAATACAACATCTGTTCATGATAAAAACTCTCAACAAAGTGGGTTCTTTGAAGGAACATATCTCAAAATAATAAGGTCCATATATGAAAAGCCAACAGATAACATCATATCAGTGGTGAAAAACTGAAAGCATTTCCTCTAAGGTAAGGAACAAGACAAGGATGTCCACGCTCACCACATTCATTTCAATATAGTACTGGAAATCCTAGCCGCAGCAATCAGACATGAAAAATAAAAGGCATCCAAGTTGTCAAGGAAGTACAGTAGTCATCATTTGAAGATGGCATGATAATATATACAGAAAACCCTAAAGATTCTACCAGAAAACTATTAGAATAAATGAATTCAGTAAAGTTGCAGGATACAAAATTAATATGCAGAAATCATTTGTATTTCTATACACCAATAGGGAAGTAGCAGAAAGAGAAATTAAGAAAATAACCCCATTTACAATTGCACCAAAAATAATAAAATACCTAGGAATGAATTTAACCATGGAGGTAAAAGACCTATACTCTGAAAACTATTAGACATTGGTGAAAGAAATTAAGGATGTCACAAATAGGGGGATATGCCATGCTCATAAATAGGAAAAATTAATATTGTTAAAATATCCATACCACCCAAAGCAATCTACTCATTCAATGCAATCCCTAACAAAATACCAATAGGATTTTTCATCGAACTAGAACAAATAATCCTAAAATTTGTAGCTCCTGAAAAGCTAAAGCAATCTTGAGAAAGAACAAAGGTAGAGGAATCACAATCCCAGATTTCAAGATATACAACAAAGCCGTAGTAATCAAAACAGTATGGTACTGGCACAAAGATAGATACATAGATCAATATAACAGGATAGAGAGCCTGGAAATAAACTCATGCCTATATGGTCAATTAATCAATGACAAAGGAGGCAAGAATATACAATGGGAAAGACGGTCTCTTTAATAAATGGTGTGGGCAAAACAGGATAGCTACATGCAAAAGAATGAAACTGGACCACTTTCTCATACCACACACAAACTAAAATAGATTAGCGATCTAAATGTGACCTGAAACCATAAAACTCCATCAAGAAAGTATAGGCATTAATCTCTTGGACGTAGGCCTTAATAATATATTTATGGATGTATCTCCTCAGGCAAGGGAAACAAAAGCAAAAATAAACTATTTGGGACTACACCAAAATAAAAAGCTTTTGGAAACCAACAGAAACCATCAACAAAACAAAAAGGCAACCTAGTGAATGGGAGAAGATATTTGCAAATGGTATATTCAATAGGGGGTCACTATCCAAAATATATAAGGACATTATACACTAAAAAACAATCCAATTAAAAAATAGGCAGAGGACCTGAATAGACCTATTTCCAAAGAAGACATAGAGATGGCCAACAGGCAAATGAAAACATGTCCAACATCACCAATCACCAGGGAAATGCAAATTAAAGCCACAATGAGTTATCAATTCACACCAGTCAGAATGGCTATAATCAAAAACACAAGAAATAAATGTTGGCAAGGATGTGGGGAAAAAGAACACTTGTGCACTGTTGCTGAGAATGTAAATTGGTGCAGCCACTATGGATAACAGTATGGAGGTTCCTCAAAAACTTAAACATAGAAATACCATATGATCCAGTAATTCCTCCCCAGAAGGGAGGAGTCAAGTGATGGGTAAAATAGGTGAGGGTGATTAATAGGTACAAACTTCCAGTTCTAAAATAAGTCATGGAGATGAAAAGTACAGCACAAGGAAAATAGTATTAAAAATACATTATTTGGGGGGCACCTCGGTGGCTCAGTGGGTTAAGCGTCCCACCCTTGATTTTGGCTGAGGTCATGATCTCAAGGTCGTGAGATTGCGCTCATACTGGGTATGGAAACTGCTTAAGATTCTCTCTCTCTCTCTGCCCCTCACTGCCCCACACTGACCGGCAAGCATGTGTGTGTGCACCCACACACACTCTAAAACAAACAAAATATATATATATAATTTTGAATAATCAAACTCACAGAAAAATTAATTTTTTGAGACATTTTATTTTTAAAATTTATTTTAGAGAGATAGAGAGAGCTCCAGTGTGGGAAAGGGCAGAGGGAGAGAATCTCAAGCAGACTTCCCACTGAGCACAGAGCCCTACATGGGGCTCTATCCCATGACCCAAGAGATCATGACCTGAGCTGAGATAATGAGTCAGCTGCTTAACCAACTGAGCCACCCAGGTGCCCCTCCTGAGACTTTTTAGAGTAACTTGTCAACCTGATGCCCCATCACATCTGAATTATTATGTATTTCGTATAAAGAAGTATTCTTTTGAATAACTGCAATACAGTCAGGAAATTATAATACATTACTGCCATCTAATCTATGTTCCAAGCTTTCTCTAAGCTCAGCTTTAGCAGCATCCTACATATCTGGATATGGTATTCTTTCACTATTATTGAAGATTCAAAATATTTTAAAATTTTCATAATTCCTTGACACGTTATTTGGAGGAATATACTCTATTTCTAAACAAGGACTTTTATTTATTTATTTTTTTAAATATTTTATTTATTTGACAGAGACACAGTGAGAGAAGGAACACAAGCAGGGGCAGAGGGAGAGGGAGAAGCAGGTTTCCCGCTGAGCAGGGAGCCCGATGCGGGGCTCAATCCCAGGACCCTGGGATCATGACCTGAGCCAAAGGCAGACGCTTAAGACTGAGCCACCCAGGCACCCCAAAACATGGACTTTTAAATCTTTTTGTTATTGATTTCTAAGAATTCTGTACTCAGATACACATTCTGTATATTTTCTATTCATTGAAATATGCCGAGGGCTGTTTTACGAACAAGCACATCGTCAATTTTTGCAAACGTTTTATGAGAATGTAAAAATATTCTGTATTTTGGACATTGTTTTAATGTGTAAATTAGGTCAAATTATTACTTTTGTTCAAATATTCTATACCCATACTGATTTTTTTTGGTTTGTCCTATCAGTTACTAAGAATAGCTTGTTAAAATATCCTTGTATGAATGTGGATTTGCCTCTTTTAATTTTCACAATTTTTGCTTTATATATCTTTTTTTTTTTTTAAGATTTTATTTATTTATTTGAGAGAGAGAGAGTGAGAGAGACAGAGAGCATGAGAGGGAGGAGGGTCAGAGGGAGAAGCAGACTCCCCGCCGAGCAGGGAGCCCGATGCGGGACTCGATCCCGGGACTCCAGGATCATGACCTGAGCCGAAGGCAGTCGCCCAACCAACTGAGCCACCCAGGCGCCCTTGCTTTATATATCTTAAAGTGTTATTAGGTGCATAAAATATAGAATTCTAACTTCCTGGTTTGTTGAATTTTTATTATTTATTTATTTGTTTTTAAAGATTTTATTTTTTTTATTTTTATTTTTTAAAGATTTTATTTTTTAGAGAGCGAGCGAGAGAGAAACAGCATGAGAGGGGAGAGGGTCAGAGGGAGAAGCAGGCTCCCCGCTGAGCCGGGAGCCCGATGTGGGACTCGATCCCAGGACCCTGGGATCATGACCTGAGCCGAAGGCAGACGCTTAACCATCTGAGCCACCCAGGCGCCCAAAGATTTTATTTATTTGACAGAGACACAGCGAGAGAGGGAACACAAGCAGGGGGAGTGGGAGAGGGAGAAGCAGGCTTCCTGCCGAGCAGGGAGCCCGATGCGGGGATCCCAGCACTCTGGGATCATGACCTGAGCCGAAGGCAGCCGCTTAACGACTGAGCCACCCAGGTGTCCCATGAACCTTTTATCATTATGAAAAGATAAAATGAGGTGTCCCTTGTAATACTCCTGGCTTCAAGTCTACTTTGGCTGAAATTAAAAGAGCTACATTAGCTTTTTTGGTATTCATATGGTATATTTCACCATCATGCTTTCAACCTGTCCATGTTCTTATATTTAAGGTATGTCTCTTATACATAGTATATAGCTGTCCTTTTTTTTTTTTAATCCAGCTGCCGGTCTTTATCTTTCCATAGGAATATTTAGTCCAATTAAAAAGTACGGCATAATTGGGCGCCTGGGTGGCTCAGTTGGTTAAGCGACTGCCTTCGGCTCAGGTCATGGTCCTGGAGTCCCTGGATCGAGTCCTGCATCGGGCTCCCTGATGGCGAGGAGCCTGTTTCTCCCTCTAACCCTCCCCCCTCTCATGTACTCTCTCTCATTCTCGCTCTCTCAAATAAATAAATAAATCTTTAAAAAAAAAAAAAAGGCATAATTACCAACACATTTGCATACAAATATGCCATTTTGCTCTTTTTTGCCCTACCTGTTCCACAGTCCTTTTACTTTTCTGCCTCTTTGAAAGATTCCAGGGTACCTAGGTGGTTCAGTTAAGCATCCGATGCTCAGTTTCGGCTCAGGTCATGATCTCAGGGTTGTGAGATCCAGCCCTGCGTCTGGCTCCACACTCAGCACAGAGTCTGCTTGATATTTTCTCTCCCTTTTCTTTGCCCCTCCCCCTGCTCTCTCTACATACATACATACATACATAAGCCTAAAAAAAAAAAGATCCCAGTCCCCTCCTCCCATTAGCTTGTTATTTGTATATTGTTTTAACTATTATTCAGTAGTTTGCCTGGACATGATGTTAAAGTTCTTGGCAGTGTCTTCTACTTCATGGGCATCCACTTCATGAGCTGTAGAACTTGTACATTCAGACACATATAATCCCATTCAAAAGATGTAGAAACAGACAAAAGAGAAATAGTCTAATAACTCCCATACCAATGGTACTTACCACTATACAATCAGGCTTAATGTTGACCACATTCCCTCAAATAGTCTAGTACCCTTTGAAAACCCTCTATGGCTTATCAAACTCAACACCCAAAAAACAAATAATCCAATCAAGAAATGGGAAGAAGATGTGAACAGACATTTCTCCAAAGAAGATATCCAAATGGCCAATAGACACATGAAAAAATGCTCTACATCACTCAGCATCAGGGAAATACAAATCAAAACCACAATGAGATACCACCTTACACCTGTCAGAATGGCTAAAATTAACAAGTCAGGAAACAAGAGATGTTGGTGAGGATGCAGAGAAAGGGGAACCCTCCTACACTGTTGGTGGGAATGCAAGCTGGTGCAGCCACTCTGGAAAATGGTATGGAGGTTCCTCAAAAAGTTGAAAACAGAGCTACCCTATGACCCAGCAATTGCACTACTGGGTATTGACCCCAAAGATACAAATGTAATGATCCGAAGGGGCACATGCACCCCAATGTTTATAGCAGCAATGTCCACAATAGCCAGACTATGGAAAAAGCCCAGATGTCCATGGACAGATGAATGGTAAAGAAGATGTATACATATACAATGGAATATTACTCAGCCATCAAAAAATGAAATCTTGCCATTTGCAATGATGTGGATGGAACTAGAGGGTATTATGCTAAGCAAAATAGGTCAATCAGAGAAAAACAATTATCATATGATCTCACTCATGTGGAATTTTAAAAACAAAATAGAAAAAAAAAACAAAACAGAGGATCACAGAGGAAGAGAGGAAAAAATAAAACAAGATGAAATCAGAGAGGGAAACAAACCATAAGAGACTTTTTTTTTTTCATATTTTATTTGACAGAGAGAGAGCACAAGTAGGCAGAGCAGCAGGCA
This sequence comes from Mirounga angustirostris, assembly GCF_029215605.1. Lineage (NCBI taxonomy): Eukaryota > Metazoa > Chordata > Mammalia > Carnivora > Phocidae > Mirounga > Mirounga angustirostris. The sequence goes on along the minus strand of NW_026991709.1, from coordinate 48,272,377 downwards.
AAGGGAGAGGGAGAAGCGAGCTTCCCGCTGAGCAGGGAGCCCAACATGGGGCTCGATCCCAGGACCCTTGAATCATGACCTGAGCCAAAGGTAGACGCTTAACTGACTGAGCCACCCAGGCACCCCACCGTAAGAGGCTCTTAATCATAGGAAACAAAATGAAGGTTGCTGGAGGGGATGGGGGTGGGAGGATAGAGCAACTGGGTGATGGACATTAAGGAGGGCACGTGACGTAATGAGCACAGGGTGTAAGACTGATGAATCACTGACCTCTACCTCTGAAACTAGTAACACATTATATGTTAACTAATTAAATTTAAATTTTAAAAAAAGGAAAAAGAAAACCATCTATGGATTTTCTGTCATTATCTGCTACTTACCTAAATTCTGGCTGGCGATTTTTCTTAAAAACTTAAAAGTTACCCTGTATATATCTGTCAATTTTCCCCCCTCTGCAGCATCTACCATTCTCCCAGCTAGTAGGTCCAAACCCTTAGTCTCCTGGGATGCTTCCATCTCCCATCATTGATTCAACCACTACATTCCTTAGCAATGTCTCTGACGTTAGTTCCATCTCATTACTGCTAATTAATGTTAACATATCATTCTGAGCTTTTATAAACTCATTCATGTAGCATGCTACCAATACCTTGCTTTCCTAGCTCCCATGTTTGCCCTATTACCCTTTTTGTGTTATACCCATTACTTCAATTATTTAAAACTGCCCTTCATCTTGAAGCTCCCCCGTTTTCTAATGGCTCCCCGTCTATAACAAAGAAACCACAACAGGAATGCAAGTAACTCTGTATGGGACAAGAGACTGCTGTTATAATTCTCCATTTCAACATGGTGGCACTGCACCAGCATGCTTTATTATAAGTTGGAAAGGCCATATGTTAAACTGGAATTTATAAAAAATTGGAAGAAAAAAATAAAAATAAAAGTTGGCACCAAATAGCAGCTGCTTTGTCTTAAGTTACTCCTATCATAGAAAGCCAGGTCTCTGGTAAAAGTGATGATTCCCTATTTTCTTCCTTAGAGCATCACATAGCCAATGCCTGCCATAGTACTTATATGGGATAGAATGAGAATATGGTGTGTTTTGTTTTGTTTTTAAATATTTTATTTATTTGACAGAGAGAGACACAGCGAGAGAGGGAACACAAGCAGGGGGAGTGGGAGAGGGAGAAGCAGGCTTCCCGCCGAGCAGGGAGCCCGATGTGGGGCTCGATCCCAGGACCCTTGAATCATGACCTGAGCCGAAGGCAGACGTCTAACGACTGAGCCACCCAGGCGCCCCTTGTTTTGTTTTGTTTTTAAGATTTTATTTATTTATTTGACAGAGAGAGACACAGCAAGAGAAGGAACACAAGCGGGGAAGTGGGAGATGGAGAAGCAGGCTTCCCGCCGAGCAGGGAGCCCGATGCGGGGCTCGATCCCAGGACCCTGGGATCATGACCTGAGCCGAAGGCAGATTCTTTTTTTTTTTTTTTTAAAGATTTATTTATTTATTTGAGAGAGCGAGAGAATACATGAGGGGGGGAGGGTTAGAGGGAGAAGCAGGCTCCTCGCCAGGCAGGGAGCCCGATGCGGGACTCGATCCAGGGACTCCAGGATCATGACCTGAGCCGAAGGCAGTCGCTCAACCAACTGAGCCACCCAGGCGCCCCCGAAGGCAGATTCTTAACGACTGAGCCACCCAGGGGCCCCTTGTTTGTTTGTTTTTTAAAGATCCTATTTATTTGAGAGAGAAAGAATGAGACAGAGAGGGAGCATGAGACCGGGGAGTGTCAGAGGGAGCAGCAGACACCCCACTGAGCAGGGAGCCCCATGCGGGACTCGATCCCAGGACTCCAGGATCATGACCTGAGCTGAAGGCAGTCGCTTAACCAACTGAGCCACCCAGCTGCCCCTGTTTTTTTTTTTTTTTAAATAGTGCTTTTTCAAAAAGATTTTATTTATTTGACAGAGAGAGAGCGCACAAACGGGGGAGTGGAAGAGGGAGAGGAAGCAGATGCCCCACTGAGTAGGGAGCCTGATGTGGGGCTCGATCCCAGGACCCCAAGATCATGACTTGAGCCGAAGGCAGACGCTTAACTGACTGAGCCACCCAGGCACCCAGAGAAGAAACATGTTTAAAAGCTGGGAAAGTGACATTTTTTTTTCTCAAAGTGATCCTCTGAGAGTATAACTACACTGAAATCCTGTTTTGAGAAATCTGCTTGTATGGTAAATATGTATGAATGTTCATACACAAAGTTGATATCCACACACAGCATGGCAACAGTGTTGTTAGAATATTTTGAGGGTTTTATATCCAACTGAGTATTATATTTATGGTGAAGAGGCACCTTGTGACTAAGTTAAACCACTACTCACACCTTGATTTTTTTTTTTTTAAAGATTTTATTTATTTATTTATTAGAGAGCAAGCGAGAGAGAAACAGCATGAGAGAGGAGAGGGTCAGAAGGAGAAGCAGGTTCCCCGCTGAGCCGGGAGCCCATGTGGGACTCGATCCCAGGACCCTGGGATCATGACCTGAGCCGAAGGCAGTCGCTTAACCAACTGAGCCACCCAGGCGCCCCTTGATTTTTTTTTTAATAAACTTTTTTTAAAGAGCAGTTTTAGGTTCATAGCAAAATTGAGCAGAAGAGTAGAGTTCCCATCTATTCTGTCCCCACAGATACACCTTATCATTCTCAATTTGCATCTTCACTGGAACTCCTGGCTGGCTCCATCAGTAGAGCATACAACTCTTGATTTGGGGGTTGTAAGTTGGAGCCCCATGCTGGGTGTACTGATTAAAAACAAAATCTTTAAATAAAAAAAATTTGCATCTTCAGGGGTGCCTGGGTGGCTCAGTCAGTTAAGCATCTGCCTCTTCATTTTGGCTCAGGTCATGATCTCAGGGTTGTGATACTGAGCCCTGTATTGGGCTCCACATTGGGTGTGGAACCTGCTTAAGATTCTCTCTCCCTCTGCCTTTTCCCTCACCTCTGCCTCTCAAAAAAAAAAAAAAAAAAAAAAATTGCATCTTCAGTTAGATTTGCTAGAGTCATCTGCCAATGTTTCAACATCTAATTAGTACTTACATTCTTTTAATGTTACTTTGCTTGCATTACTGGATTTCAAGTGTTCTGCTTGTTTTGATCTTTTTTCTTATAGTCAAGGTATATAAATTATATAGGAACTTTGTTTTATTTTGAGGCATGGTTATGTGGGTAAATTCACAGTTCTATTGATCTATCCAAATCTTACAGCACCTACGATTTAGTTATGGAGTTCCGAAAGCAAGCAGCAGAAATAAAACAAGCAACTCAAGGTGTATGACCAGCATGAAATCAGGACAATGCTAGACTCCGAGTGAAATGCATTTTGTGGTGCATTTGGATGACATACTAATCAGTGAGAGACTCAAGAGTTCAGGTACCTGTCCCTGCAGTAAAGTTATAGTGGTTATCCTTGATATTTTACATAGTACACAACAGTTTGTATTTTTTCTAAATATTAAGCAATGTGAATTCAATGGACACTGCAGATAAAGTGCTCCCAGGGAGGATTTACTCTCAGGAAAGAAAAAAGATTTATGATAACAGCACTTTTGGACTACATAAAAAAATGTACACAGCTGTCAATTAGTTCTGTGTCCATGTGCATTAGTTAAGTGGATATCTACTGTGATGTGGGTCAAAGCCTTTGGTTTAAGAAAGTTCTCACACAGGGGTGCCTGGGTGGCTCAGCCAGTTAAGCATCTGCCTTCGGCTCAGGTCATGATCCCAGGGTCCTGGGATCGAGCCCCACATCGGGCTCCCTGCTCAGTGGGGAGCCTGCTTCTCCAGCTGCCTGCTGCTTTCCCTGACAAATAAGTAAATCAATCACTCAATCAATCTTAAAAAAAAAAGTTCTCATATCTAATTCAGACATGCTAGAATGACAGCTAACCTTATTCACCTTATTTAGGGATACCTCTATTCTCACTCATTTCTCCAATGATCCAAGTAATGTAGGATCGATGTAGGAAATTTGCAAAGTATAGGACAATGAAAAGAAGCAAAAAATAAAAACAAAAAGCAATAATCATTGCTAGCCAACAATGATTCCCATAGGAGTGGAAGGGTACATATAACCAGGGATTTGTCATGCAGTGGAATATGGGATTCCCAAAATTTGTCTTCACTGTTGATGGTGGGCCCCCCTCAGTATGCTGTTCTTCCCTGCAGGGAACACACTCTCTCCTCAAAGATCTGAAATTTGGCCTCTTGGTCTCTCCTCTAAGATGTTAAATCTTTCCCTTGTTCACTTACTCCCTGAGCCCTAAGGTGGTAGACTGTCCCAGCAGTTGCTACTTCTGCTACACCTGAGAGTTCTCACACTTAGAATCTTTATGCAGATCCTCCTTGACTTAAGATGGTGTTACAGCCCCATAAACCCACTGGAGTTGGAAATAATGTTAAGTCAAAAACGCATTTAATACACCTAACCTACTAAACACCATAGCTTAGCTTGGCCTAACTTAAAGGTGCTCCAACACCTACATTATTAGCCTACAGTTGGGAAAACCATCTAACACAAAGTCTACTGTATAAAAAAGTGTCTAATATCTCATGTAATTTATTGAATACTGCACTCAATGCAAAAAACAGAATGGCTGTATGTGTACTGAATAGTTTTGTTTTTTTTTTTTAAGAGTTTATTTATTTGACAGAGAGAGACACAGCGAGAGAGGGAACACAAGCAGGGGGAGTGGGGGAGGGAGAAGCAGGCTTCCCGCGGAGCAGGGAGCCCGATGTGGGGCTCGATCCCAGGACCCTGGGATCATGACCTGAGCCGAAGGCAGGCGCTCAACGACTGAGCCACCCACGCGCCCCGTGTACTGAATAGTTTTAAGTGTATCGGTTGTTTACCCTTGTGATTGAATGGCTGACTGGTAGCTAGCTGCATACTGCCAGCCCAGGAAAAGATAAAAATTCAAAATTCTAAGTATGGTTTCTACTGAACGTGTATCTTTTTGCCAGACGTGTAATCACTGTGCAGCATCATGAAGTTGAAAAATCGTAAGTCAAACCATTGGTAAGGTGGGGACTGTCCGTATTAGTTTTCCCTTGATATAATCTTCAAAAAGCCTTTGACAAAATTCAACACCCATCTCTGATAAAAAGCACTTAAAAAAATAGGAATTGACGGATATTTTTAACATGATAAAATATGTTTAGTCCTAAAGCCAGCATCTTATTTAATGGCTAAACACTGGAAACATTTCTACTGAGAACAAGAATAAGGGAAGGGTGCCCGTTATTTCTCTTATTCAATACTGTACTAGTGGTATTAAGCAATACAGTTAGACAAGAAAAATGAGTTAGAGGCACAGAAACTGGTAAAGAATTAAAACCAACTCTATTTGCAGGTGATATGATGATATACCTGAAAAATCCTAGAGAAATGATAAAACTCAATATGAGAATTCAGTAAGATAGCAAGACACAGCATTAACATACAGAAATTGCCTTCATATCCTAAAAGGATCAGCACACAATGGTAGAGGAAACCTCATTTCAATAACAATAAAGATTAAATACTTAGGACTAAGCTCACAAGAAATATGCAAAACCTATAGGAGAAAAAATTTAAAACACCCCTGAAAGACACAAAAGCAGAGTGCTCTTGATTATGATGGCTTATTATCATAGATATCAGTTAACTAAAATTAGATCCTGATCTCACAAATGCACAAGAATATGCTCCAAATTAGTAGGAATCTCCTTAAATTAAAAAATGAAACAATACAAAAGCACAAGAAAAACACGGGTAAATTCATCTCTAGTATCAGTATAGAGAAAGGCTTTCTAAATATTAACATTAAATTGAGAGGCAATAAAAAATTAACAGAGTTTACTACAGAAAAAATGAAAGCTTTCTGCATTGCAAACAAAACAAAACAAAACAAAAAGCACCAAAATCAAAGCCAAAGGACAATTAATTGGGAAAACTATAACACATCAAAGATAAAGAGTTAGTATATAAGGAATTCTTAAAATTTGAGAAAGGACCAAAAACCCATAGTAAAATGGGAATGACATGAACAGACTATTCATAAAGATACTCAGATGGCCCTTAAATACAGAGGATACCTTACTTCATTCGTAGCTAGAGATGCAAATCAAAACTAATGTGAAATACCATTTTTTACCTATCTGATTTGGCAAAAATTAAAAAGCATGACCTAAACATCCTGTTGGCAAGGCTGTGAAAAGAGGCATGAACTCTTATACATTCCTGGTGGGAAAACAAACTTGGTACAACCCTTTTGGATGAGAATTTGGCAAAATCTAACAAAAGTACATATACACTTATATTTTGACTCAGCAATCCTATGTTTGGGAATTTACCTGAAGGAAGATACATCCCAACAATATGAAAATACACATGCACAAGGTTACTCAATTATAGCACTGTAATGGCAAAATATTGGAAATGACCTAAATGCCCATACATAGAAGAGTAACTGCATAAACTATAGTATATTCACACTACATAGCTGTTAAAAATGTTTTTGGAGTATTATCTCCATGAACTGGTATAGTTTCCAGGGTATACTGTAAAGTAGGAAAAAACCACCAAAATATAAAAGTTAACTATAACATGCTACATATCATGTAAGAAAAAAAGGGAAATAATAACCACTCATTTATTCAAAAGAGACAGGAAGTATAAAACAGAAACCAGAAATAGATTACCTACAGGGGATAGGTGCAAACGGGATAGAAAGGCTAGGAGAAAGAGAAAGAGCTAGAAAGGATAGGAAGGAGTGACACCTTTTGTATAGTTCTAACTTTTAGAACTATGCTAATATTTTACATACAAAAAAACCCCCCACAAATTAACAAAGAATGGGCAGCATTCATTGTGAAATACAAACAAAAACAAGTTAACTAATTTCATTACAAAAGAGTAGCATAACCATACTGAAAGGGGAACTGAGAAAAGAACCCACATTACTTTGTAAAACAGTATTTTGATTATGCACTGTAAGACTGAAAAAAAAAAGCAACTATACACAAATACTGCACAGGCTGGTAAGCTGTTTTTTCACTGGTAGATACGTGGTTAATAATTCTGAAAGTATTTTCTGTGTATTCTATAAATTGGGCAAATAAAAGTGAACATACTGGAGATAGATTTCTTACTGTTGGATAAAAGTTTCAAATATAGGAAGACTAGAATCAACTCTGGTGTTGGCCTGGTATTGGAGATACACACACATACATCAATCTAGAAATAGATATAGGTGTATATATTACACACATTTTCTAGCTCTGTTAAGCAGGCCAGAAGCAATGATACCTCAGTACCTATGAGATCAAGTACTATTTTAATTTCTAAAGACCACTGTCTCTAGAAGGAACCATGCTTAGAGGAATCACTAATTCCAGGGCTGGAGAAGAGAAAATCCAAGATGGGTACAGTGTATCTTTTGTTGCCAGAATTTAAGTATTAAAAGGATGGCAACATCAAAAAGACATGAGGGTCAACTGAAAGGAGTTTGCATGGGCAAATTGGGACATTCTGAGTTACAAAATAAATAATGGTAGTAATGGGTCGTAACCTAAAGAATAACGTAAGGTTACATGGGCCCATTATCAATAAAATAAAATAAATAATGAATGGGGGGGGACTTCCTCAGAGCAGAATTTCAACTACTAAAAGCAGAAGAAATGTTGGAAATAGCAAACCATCACTTGGCAAATTCTACACTAAAAATTGTTTCAGGAAAGAACCACGGGGGAAGAAAAAACCATGAATGCAGGGGCGCCTGGGTGGCTCAGTCATTAAGCGTCTCCTTAGGCTCGGGTCATGATCCCAGGGTCCTGGGATAGAGCCCCGCATCTGGTTCCCTGCTCGGCGGGGGGCCTGCTTCTCCCTCTCCCCCTCCCCCTGCTTGTGTTCCCTCTCTCGCTGTGTCTCTCTCTGTCAAATAAATAAAATCTTAAAAAAAAAAAAAAAAAGATGACATTATTTAAAAAAAAAGAACCATGAATGCCTGCCCTCTTAGTGGGCAACAGTATGAAAAATAGGGTACTTACATAGTCCCTAGAATTTCCCCACAAGATACTAATTACAAGATACAAATTACAAGATAGTAATTTGACAGTGGAGAACTCTGGCAGACACCACCTTCAGCAAGTGATCAATTATTAACAGTGTAAGCAACAGGACAAATTATCATCATGCACTTGCTGCTACACTGAGGACACGTCAGTTCTGTGTTATTCTTGCCAAAAATTCATAAACTCAATTTAACCATGAGGAAATAGTAGGCAAACCCCCAACTGAGGATCTTTTACAAATAACTGCCCTGTCCTTTTTAAAAAGTCTAAGGTCATGAACAAACAATGAAGTGTCCCAGACTAAAGGATTAAAGAAAGAGGACAACTACACCATGTGGGATAATGAAGTGGATCTTTGACTAGAAAGATTAGTGGAGCAAATGGTGAAATGTGAAAAAAGCCTGTAGAACAATACAAGGTAATTAATATTAAACTTTATAATAATGTTAATTCCCTGATTTTGACAATTGTCCTGTAGTTATTTAAGATGTTAACATCTGGAGAACATGGAAATACCCTGTAATATTTTCACAATGTTTTGTTAAGTCTGAAATTTTTTTCAAAATGAAGTTTAAAATTCAAAAAAGTATCTTCATGTGACCAGGAACGTAACTTTCCTCCACGCTAAGTCAAGCTAATCTGGATTACTAGAGCGAAGGAAAAAAATTTGAAAACAAACAGCCTTCATTTGTAATTATTCAAACTGGAATGAATCTTAATTCTAAAATGTAGCTCAATTTTTTATTTACTAGGACCTGACCTTCTGGGCAGCAGCTGTATAAACATTTCAAACACATGACATGGAGCCAATGGATGGCAGACACTATGTATACCTTCTAACACTTAGGGATTTCCAAAGATATGCCTTGGCAGGATTTTGTACAGCACAGGACAGAAAACACTTTGGCAGTGAAGGAGAGGGATGATTTGGATTAAGTCTTTTCCAACCCCAGATACTGTAATGCTATAGAACTATGTGCTAAGTTAGGTAGACTCCAATAAATACTAATTTTAAATTTCCCATTACTTTGGCCAACAATCTGGGCAAGAGCAACAATCATAACATCTGGCTCGTCTTTTTTGTTAAATAAATAAAAAAACAAAACAAAAACCCCAGCAACAATTATGTAGAATAGAAAATAAGAACACTATTGAGTTTGACAAATTTATTGGTATTTTAGTAAAGACATTCATCTCAGTCGTTTCTCTCCCATCTTGACCTTAGGTTAGTATTTCATTTGAGTCAAGAAAAGAATATGTAGGAGAGGGATGTTATTTTAACATAAACAGTAAAATGGACAAAAGTGGAAAGTCCGCCTACATTAAAGCAAGTTAAATTCATCTATCTTGATATAATTAAATCATGTAAGGACTAATAGTTCTATATACATTTCCATTGTTTTACTTGGGGCTTACTCTAAACTTAAATGCAAATGAACAAAATGTTAGGAATATATACAGGCTGCTTCTCTGGAGTTATTACCTATTAAAAGAGCTCAGCAAGTAGTTACCACCAATAAAATAGTCTGAAGCTGCCTCCAAATTAAACATTGCAGGAGTATTCAAAGAAATCATTATACGGTGTTTCTTTTATCTGTGACTACGCTTGTAAAGATGTGTTTATAACTGTCACATTAAAAAATAATTCATATACAAAAATTTTAAAAAAACCCTACAAAACACAGATCTAACAACATATATGTGGTCAAAGAATCCATAAAATATGTTTAAAGATGCATTTTCTTTCTTTTTATCTTCAGTACCTAAAATGTGCTTTTGAGAGGCCATTGGTTAATATGTATACACTTCAAATAAACCATATTACTGTACTAAAATAAGAATTCTTGTATTAAGTTCAAATGAAACTCGCTTTCACAAGTTAGTAACTTAAATTAAGCTTTAACAAAGTTACAGAAAGTGCATCTTTCTCATTTTCATCTTCATACAATGTTGCTTTTTTGGCGTTTCTACCTTTTAAAAATAAAAACAGCCAAATATTTAAGTATTATGTACATTTAAATTTTTGGTGGTGGTTTGTATTTTAAAAGAAACAGCTTCCTTATGATTTGCCTCAAGATCTGGTGGAAATGCTTACAGGAACTAGCTAATAACAAAAACCAAGAGAAGCACATTCAAAATACTGATTTACTTTGGTAGCAAATGGTCTTTGAAGACTAATGAAGGTAGACAAGACCCGTTAAAGTGAAGTGGGCTATTTCAAATACTCAACAATTTACATAAAATTTTTTTAAAAAATTTTAAAGAGCTAAGCATCTGTACCAACTGATAGCAATGCAGTATCTAGTTTATGATGACCTGAAACAAAACAAATGCCCATTAGGAAAAAAAAAAAGCTGTATTTTAATTTTATCTAACGTACTTTCAGTCAATAGTCCAGTAACATTTTCCTCCCAATACAATACTCCCTCTTCTATAAGGCTGTTCCTGGGAGCCTGACACTTTAGGTTAATAAGGGAGTTAAGAGTAACTGCTTGCAGTTTAACAGACAATAACTTTTTGCGTTCCTCTTAATGTGCTAATAGTTGTGTCTAAAAAAATATGCAATTCTTAGAAAGGTACCATTTCTGATTTTTTATTATCTGTAACCTTTGGAAACTAATCACATGAAACTACAAAATTAGCAAATGTTTTGAAATCTGTATATAAAACATAAATTACCTCTAATTTCAAACTCTCATTTATTAGTGTACCACTCAATCTTAAAAAAAAAGAAAAAAAAAAAAAAGGCTCCAAAGACAGTCTTACACCATGTTCTTTAAAAAAGGAAACTGTTCCTTTTAACTTTTCACCCACCCCACACCCCAATTTCAAAACACATCATTTAATTGTCTTGGTCATGGACATTTCCAAGATGAGATTTTATATTTCGCTCCCATAGCTTCTGGTTATCAGAAAAACCATGCTTTCCTTTATTGAAGGAGTTTGGTCCTGCTGATGTTGGTGTATCCCTGTGTTAAAAGACAGGAAATTTATTTAAAAGTTACATAAAGCCTTTCGGGCCATGTTTTTAACTCATTCAAAACATATTTGTTTAGTACCTATTATGGACAAGGCCTAAGTATCACAAGCCCCTAGAGAGTTTTTAAAAAATACCCTTTCTATGTAAGACCCAGTCCTAAAATTCCAGATTCAGTAGGTCTGAGGAGAGACCAGCATGTTTAACAAACACCTAAGGGGATTCTGACCTATAGCTAAGCGTGGCAACCACAACTGTGTTTAGAACTGTTGCTTGAAACGCTTCAACAGGGTCATGAAATCAACTGATGGCTTGCCATCAGCATCTATAAAAAATGAAATAGAAGAAAAACATGAAGATATATTACACACAGAAAGGTTCAGTGTCATTGTGGATTTGTTTCAGTTTTACATCTTTTACGTTTTTAAACATATAAACAACAAACAAACTGGGTGTTTAGACAAGGTTATAAGATCAGATGTGTTTCCTACTTTAGGTCCCAGTATGTAAGGAAAGCGGGCAGGCAGTCACCGGGACTGTTCCTATTTGAACCCTAGACTCCAAGTCTGATATAGATGCTTGCATATGGACTTAGTTCTCTGGGAGTTTATAATTTGGTAGAAATGGGGACAAACTATGGGTTGATTTAAATCCAAACTTCCTTACTAGCCTCTAAGTTATCTTAAATACAAGAAAATGTGCATTACGTTAACTTGATATGTTATTTCCGTGACAACAGAAACATGGAGGAAAATTAAAATACTTGCCCAATTTTGGTATTTGGCATCTTAATTAGGAAAAAATGACATGTACAATCAAGATTAAATGGTGAGAATAATATGACAGGTGAATGAGTGAAAGCCTTTTCTTTTTTATACTGAAAAAACTTAAATTTTAAATCAGAAACATTTCTCATAGCTATCTGAAGAAAATACAGATTACATGTATCTGAAAAGAAATATCCTTAAAATTATTTTTTTTTCATAAGATACTCAATTTCTCTTCCCAGGAGAGAAAATAAGATCACTGATAGCTCACAAAACAAAATTGTTTTGCCCAAATATGCAAGAAAAGCCCAAACAATAAAGATCATTTTAAAAGATCATTCTCTACAATCTTTATAAAAAAATATATACCTTCCAATATTCTTCATCCTCATCTTTGCTTCTGGAGGCATTTCCTCTGGCTCACTCTGAAGGAAAAAAAAAAAAGCAGAGATGTGTTACATGTTTATTAAATTCACTTGATTACTAATAATACTAAATTTTGTATCTAAGTCTTCTAGCACTTTCAAGACTATAAATCTTGGTAAAAGGAGAAAAGTATTTATCTTAACTACATTTTAAAAAGAAACACATAGATCTTCTAGTGTGCTGACTTTGCATAAAGAAAAAAATTTGATAAAAACCTGACATTCTAAAACCCAAACCATTTGTTTACTATGTAGTACACACTGTGCTAAATGCTTTAATATGCACTCTCTTTTAAAATCCTAACAATCCTCAGGGCACCTGAGTGGCTCAGTTGGTTGAGCATCTATCTGACTCTTGGTTTCAGTTTGGGTATGATCTCAGGGTGGTGGAATCAAGCCCTGAGCTGGGTTCCATGCTGGGGTGGGGTGGGGGAGAGAGGGGGGAGTTGGCTTGGGATTCTATTCCTCTGCCCCTTTCCCGACTCTCTCTCAAATAAATAAATCTTTAAAAGAAAAACAAAAAACCCCTAACAATCCTGCTAGGTAGGTATAATTATCATCATTTGCATTTTAAAGGTGAGGTAAATAAGGTTAATTTGTCTAAAGTTAAAAAGCTAATAAACAGCAAAACAGCTAGATGCCAAAGCAAAGATTCTTAACAACTTTATGGTATTGCTCCTTCTAAAAATGTCTCCTTTACTAAAAAGGTATCTTTAAAGTTCATTCTTTCTATACTTCTAAAGATGTTGAAAAGATATGTGATAAGTTAAATTCTTTTTAGATCTGTTTTTATGTATGAATGTTGCTGGGGAGATAATTTTTTTATTTTTAAGTAGGCTCCACAACTGACATGGGGTTTTAACTCATGACCCCGAGACCAAGAATCACATGCATGGTCTACCAACTGAGCCAGCCAGGAGCCCCTAAATATTCTTTTTTAAAAGAGTGTCCTTAAGATCTAGACTAAAGGAGTTTCTCCTGGTCAAATCTGAGATAATTTGAGCATTACTGCCTACTGAATAAAGAATCCATGAGGTGCTCCTGGGTGGCTCAGTCATTAGGCATCTGCCTTGGGCTCAGGTCCTGGTATCGAGTCCCACATCGGGCTCCAGTCCCACATCGGGCTCCCTGCTCACTGGGAATCCTGCTTCTCCCTTTCCCACCCCCTCTGCTTGTGTTCCCTCTCTCGCTGTGTCTCTGTCAAATAAATAAGTAAAATCTTAAAAAAAAAAAAGAATCCATGAGCTTACACTTATATAAATAAGGGAAAGCTCTTCCTTACAGGAAGAGACAATAAATATAAAAGAGATAAAACAATGAGAAAAATCACCACTTGGCAAACATTTATAAAAATTGATTCTGGCAGGAATCATCAATGGATGCTGACACTCATGGGAGTGTTTAAAAAATTATATATTTTCATGTATTCTTTTTTTTAAAGATTTTATTTTTAAGTAACCTCTACACCCAACTTGGAGCTCAAACTTATGACCCCGAGATCAAGAGTCCCATGTTCTACTGACTGAGCCAGCGAGACGCCCCATAAATTTTAATTTATTTTATTTTATTTTAAAAAAAATTTTTATTCTATTAAGATTTATATTTTTATTTTATTGTTATGTTAATCACCATACATCACATCATTAGTTTTTGATGTAGTGTTCCATGAATTCATTGTTTGTGTATATCACCCAGTGCTCCATGCAGAACGTGCCCTCTTTAATACCCATCACCAGGCTAACCCATCCCCCCACCCCCTTCCCCTCTAGAAACCTCAGTTTGTTTCTCAGAGTCCATAGTCTCTCATGGTTCATCTTATTTTTTTTTATTTTAAGTAGGCTCCACACCCAACACGGAGCTTGAACTCACAATCCTGAGATCAAGAGTCACGTGCTCTACCGACTGAGCCAGCCAGGCGCCCCCATGTATTCTTAAAGCATATCCCCAAAAATAAATTTTAATTACAAAAGGTAAAACAGTAATTTGAAAAGTACAGAAATCTGGCAGACATCACTTTAACCAAATGATCAAGGTTAACACTGTCAGTAATGGGACATACTGACAACATGTGCTCCCTGATATGATAACATTAAGAACTTGGCATCACCTCTGTGGTATTCCTGCCAAAATAAGTTAATATGAATCTAATCATGAGGAAACATCACACAAATTCAATCTAAGGAATATTTTACAAAATAACTGGCCTGAACTCTTCAAAAATGTTAATGCCATAAAACAGAAAGAACCAAGAATTATCCAAATTAAAGGAGACTAAGGAGATCTATATTTTTAATATAGATATATTAATATATCTTTATAAATATAAATTTATATAGATTTAATAGATCTAATTAGATATTATATATTAGATACTATATCTATATTAATATAGATATAACACTATCTCTATAATATAGATAATATATCTATATTAATATAGATATATAGATATAAATTTATATAGATAATTTATATAGATATATATTTTTAGTTTTCAAATATATTTTTTTGAAAATATATAAAATATATTTTTAAATTTCAAAATTAATTAAATGGATGCCCTTATTGTCCAACATGCTTTAGGCTAGATATATATCCAAGGTTACTTAACTATGTTCTGCAGAAAAAAGAAAAACCAGACGAAGATTTCAGATGCACACATTCTTTTATCTAAGAAACAAATTAAAGTTTATATCCTTTACCATCAACTTGCTAATTTCTCCATTCGCAAAACAGGAATAACTACATCACACGATTCAGAGGAATATATGAAGGATAAAATAAAGTTACGTGAAAAGATATTCAAACTGTTAGACATTCAAAGTAAGCCAGTACTATCACGTAGCTTACCATTTCCAGCCTCTCTACTTTTGCACATGTTGTTCCCTTCTTCCTATACTGTCCTTCCCTCATACATTCTGTACATACCAAAAAGCTACCTAAAGGGGCGCCTGGGTGGCTCAGTTGTTAAGCATCTGCCTTCGGCTCAGGTCATGATCCCAGGGTCCTGGGATCGAGCCCCGCATCGGGCTCCCTGCTCAGCAGGAAGCCTGCTTCTCCCTCTCCCACTCCCTCTGCTTGTGTTCCTGCTCTTGCTATCTCTCTATCAAATAAATAAATAAAATCTTAAAAAAAAAAAAAAAGCTACCTAAACTCGTAAGAATCATGACAAAACATTAAATTAGTACTTTTCAAACTTTTTTTGAGGGGGTGAAATACTTTTTTTCCTCAAAAAAATCTTATTTGGGTCCCTAAGTATCAAACAAATTAAAGAACAGCTACAAATGAAAAGGGGGCAGGAAACCAGAGCCCTGCTTGTTAGGGATCACCTAACACCACAGTAACGCCTGAGACATTTCCACAGAATCCCAGAACTCTGAGTAGTAGTTTAAAAATATATGATTTAAACTAAGCCTTCATTTTACAGCTGAAAAACTAAGGCTCCAAAAAGGTAAAGTGACTTATTCACAGGCTTTCTACTGGTTAGTAACTAGACAAGAAAGGAAAAGAATCCAGGTCTTCCCATTGCCAGTCCAGTGGTCGTGGTCTTTCCATGCTGCTGCATCTAGTTACTTGGCCTCTCTTCCTTCCCTGAATTTCCACACCACTTTAGGTCTTCAGATACTTTTCTTATTTTGTACTATTTTATGCCCTGCTAGGCTGAATTCCTAGAGGAACATGTCTGATTTATCTTTGTAATCTCACTGTGCCTAGCATGTAGAAATCACCCCAGTGTGTACGATGAGTAAGTCCAAAGAATACAGTGATAACCACAGTAATTCTTTACCTATTGATTTGGGCTCCAAATATTCCATATTCATCCTTGCTCAAACTTCTCTACAAAAATCTCCAGTCCAGTCAAATGCAGCTCCTAAGTATTTACTACTCTTATAACTCTTAGCTTATAAAAGTATTCCTCGGTTTGTCAAAACACTGCCTAATGTTTCGGTATCCAATTCCTATTTCTCCTCTATATATTCTTCCCAATCACTTCAGCCCACAGTATGCTCCTCTGAATGTATAATTCTTAACCACACTGTTTTGGGAGCAATTACTCATGTACCCTGTTAATACTTGTTATACAATGGGGTCACATTTTAAGTGGGGGTTAGTTTCTAAAGTCAGAGACCAAAGAAAAAAATCAGTCAAAATAATGCTTAAATTCCGTATCATGTTATTCATAAGCATAAGAGAGGGGCACTGTGAGAGGCATGAGGATACTAAGACTGCCTTATGCCTAAGGCATAAGGAAACTAAGAGAACAGCAGATAAGTAATGCTCACTCTGGAACACGTGCTTACTGAATAGATTTCTGGCAGAATCACCTGCACTATTTGCTATTCTTCATGGGGATACCAGAAGAAAGCATTACAGCTGCCTTTTTGGAGTTGCATGCATGCACGATGTCTCATCACTGAAGACTCAACTATAAAATTATTAGACAGCAGCATTAAATTTTTCTTTTTTTGAACCCTACATATTTCCTAGCACATATGTGTATTATTACTGTTCATAATAAGCATCTGTTTATTTGATTCTTTTTTTTTTTTTTAAGTAGGCTCCATGCCCAGTATGGGGCTCAAACTCATGACTGTGAAATCAAGACCTGAGCCGAGATCAAGAGTCACTTAACCAACTGAGCCACCCAGAAGCCCCTGTTGATTTGATTCTTAAGTTCATTGCTCCCAAAGGCAATATTTTAAATAATCCTACAACCAAATAAATAGAAATATCCAGATTTTGCAGGCATCACACATACACAAAAAACTATTCAGAATTACAAAAATTCTCTAGTACCATTAGTACAACCTACAATCTGCCACTAACATCTTCCTTTAAGAACTAACTGGTTAAAGTAAAATAAACAAAACTAGGTGTTGACTTACATCTTCATCTTCATTAAAAGCTGCTGCTACTGAAAGGGTTTTTGGAGCAAGCGTTGGAACAGTTTCTTTAGGCTTCTGAAGAAGAAACACATTAAAAAGTATCACATAATGTTAAAAGTATCACATAATGTTTATACAGGCTTGTTTAATGATATAAATAACATCTTCAAAGACTTGATTTTACGTTTTCATAGAAACATATAGTAAGGAACTCAGAACAAACTTTAAAAAAGTCCATTTTTTCTTTTTAAAAATGTGGTTATCAACGGGTAGCTTTAACTTTATTAATTATATGTCCATTTGTTTTCATCCTGTAAAACATTTTCTAGTCAAGATATACATTATCATGTAGCTAACAGGCATCTGGAAAAGGTAAAAGAAAATGATTAGTACTACTTTTCCACAGTAACAAAAAATGAAGTGCAATGTGCCTTGAGAAAGAACATAAAAGACCCTAAGACTCATCTCTCTAGTGGGTAGCTTTCTGACCTGTAGCCTGTAAACATGCTTCTCTTCTATCTAATCTAAGTTTCTGAGGTCAGTTGTCCTCACTATCTTCATACTCTCACCATCCATTTTGTCGATCACCCACTGCAATCTGGCTTCCTCCCTCATTCCCCCATGGCTCCTCACTCACCTAGAATCGGGTAACCTTGGTTCTATAGGGTCACCAATGACCAGTGCGCCGCCTTTGACTCTAATCACCAGCTATTTTTTGAAACACTCCTACCTGGACTTCTCTGACAATGCTTTTTAGATGCTATTCTAATTCTCTGATCTTTTGTTCCATTTCCCCTTGTTTCCCCCGCCAAATGACAGACACCCAAGAATCTATCTTTAGGGATCTCTCCTTTCCTTCTCTGTACTTCCCCAGTCAACTCCATTCACTCCCATAGTTTTAACTACCAAATCCAATGGCTGCCCCAAACAGGATGTCATATGCCAACTAGTTAGCTCCACTCAGAGACCCAATGGGTACTTTAATTCACAGTGTTCTAAGTACCCAAGCCAGAAAACTTTTTCCTCAACTTGCATTCTATTGTAAAGTCTTGTTGCTTAAATCTCTATCTAATAGACCTACATCTCCCTCTGCATTCCCATCAACTACCGACACCCAAGGCCCCTTAGCATTACTTGCCTCAACTACTGTTAGAAATACCATCCCCCCACCTTTCAGTGTTTATTCCCTCTAATCCCCTATAACGGTACCAGAGTGATATGTCTAAAATACAAATCTGTTTAAAAGTTTCCATACAACAGTTCCATAGCTCTGCTAGAACCTAAAGAATAAAACCAAACTATATTATGTAAGTCCTTTATGATTCCGTTCTATGGTCTCATCTGGGGGGCTTTCTATCCCTACATTTGCATACCACTTTCCAACTACAAACAATTTCTTGAATGGCTTCACATCTAAACTGCTTTTGCACAAAATTCTTTTTATCTGAGATGCCCTTTGCCTCCTGTCTACATTTAAGGCCAACTCAAACATCACCTCATCAGTGAAATCTTCTCTGATCTACTGAAACAAAAGGAACCACCCTTTCTTCTATAACACAAACACTTTTTATAAATGTTTGCTTTTGAAGGAATAAAAAAATGTTAATTTGGAGATTATGCATAGAGACTCTAGAAATATCCTTTACTCTTTTAAAGATGTCAGGTGTCTGATGTTGTACATACAGCATATGACACAAGTAAGTGCCTGTTGATCAACTACTTTTTCAATCATATAATCAAAAGCAATAGTTCCAACTATTTTTTGTTATCTTAAAACTCACTTCCCCAAGATGACTGTGTTTATACTAAAGTTTACTTTATAAAAACAGGTTTTTGTTTTCCAAAGATTAAAAGTTTTATTGACTAGGCATTTTCAAACAAAACCCTCCCATCTAAAATGATCAGCAATTACTAAATCATGTTAATGATTTAGAAAACATAGGGATTTAGATATCTAGTTTAGGAGTGTGCTGACCCCAGTAAAATCTATTATCAAGAATAACATCTATATGGAAGTGTACATGAGAATACATGTTTAATGACTATCAAAAAAATCCCACAAGTATTTATGCAGTTGGTCTATGCAACTTTATTTAAAAAAAGGATTGAACAGGAAGAAAAGTCATGAAGTAATGAAGTTACAAGCTGAATGTCTTTTGTCCAGATGAATTTTTTAAAGAAAGAAAGAAAAAGGCAAAACAACATTAGGGTAGGAGTAGGGGTTCTGAGAAATCGTAGCTCTTTTAAAACTAGAGTGTAACTCAAACACACCGACTCTAATGGGAACCTGATTCATATCATATTTTTGAGATCTTTGAATGAACATCTAATGCAAAAATAAAGCTCTATGCATCTGGCAAATGAGCATTAATTTTCACAGAACAGATATGAATAAACAACTTAGGCAATAATCCTAATAATTCTAGGATTATTCTCCTTACACAAGAATGTAACTATTTTCTAAAGCTAAGAGTAATACACTACCTAACATTTTTTTCTTAAAGATCTATGTGGTTGAAACATATGAAACATATGAAATTGTCACTTTTGTCGGTCAGAAATAGTCAAATCTAGGAACTTCGTATGTTTCAATCTAATATTTCAAAACTTTCCAGATACTCCATGGTTAATAATTAAATTAATTCAAGGTTTATATTTACAACAAGGGCTCAAAAGTTGATCTGTCATAGGATATACAGGGCTCAATGTCCATTTATAGCTCCGAAGTAATCAGGAAGCAGTTATCAAGTAATACCTTACTAGTACTGATTTCTAGAGATATTATTTTTAATATTACTGGAATTAAAAGGTAAGAAAAATAAACCGAAATTCTTCCTGAAAATATTTTTCAGAGGTTTTTGCTCAACTTGGAAAAAATTCTAAGCTGTTACTTTATAAATCATATATATTCCTTATAATAGTTGCTCCTTCTCATATTCCAAACCTTTTAAAAAAGTTTTCTTGAGTTACAATTTTTCCACACCATTCCTGAATGCAGAGCTGGTAACGTCTTAAATACTTACGTGTAAGTTCACGCACTAATGTACCTTTTTAGACTGAATTTACCATAACCCCCTAATAGCAGGTTCCTGAAACAAAAATTCTTAAGTCCCATTATGAACATCATACAGGTAAAATAACAACTCACACTTGATCCAAGTTTGATGGATATGGCTGAGGCTTTCTTTGTCGTCTGACTACCTATGGCAAATCCAAACTTGGAGATCTTTGTAGGCTTTGTTGGGAGGTCTGCAGCTTCTTCTTCAGCTGATCGCTTCTCAGCGCTGCGACTGGAACTTTCCCCTCCATTACTGGAAGAAACAGTCTTAGTTTTCACAGGTTTTTCTGCTTCTTCTTCAGGTCCTGGTGAAGTCGAAACAACTTACCAAGATGAGCTATTTTTACTGAGCAGATTGATGGGAGCAGCAACCTCAAAAAGCATCGTTATAAGGAAGATACCTCTGCAGTTGTCACCTACTGACCCAACAGTCTCCTCCACTGTTTGTTAGAGTATACAGCAGGAACTGAGATTGTGTGGCAGTAGAAGAGGCTCCCATGAATTAACTAGCATAAAATACAGAGCAATTTAAAATTATAAACATAGAGTTCACAAAATCTAAGACCCTTCAACTAAACACTATTATAAAAGTTATATAATAATCTAGTCATTTGTGGGATTTTGCTTTTTAGAAATTAAGGTCTATAAATTCTTCTACACAAATTAGCGTGTGAGCAATTGGTCACATCACAGAACAATACATTTGATTAATAAATTCTGACATTCTTCAATTATGTAGTACTAGTTATACAAAAAGTACCTAGTTATGAATGGCCTATTATTACCAGAACTACAACATTAATACAGCCTGGAGTAAGTTTCTTGAGTGATGTATTCCTCACGTACCTCTCACACAATTTTTAGAGTTGAAATGGAAACTGAAGGAAGACATCAAGTCATTCCCTCTTATGTAATTTAATTCTACTCTGAAAGCTTGATTATCACCTATTTTAACAATCATACTTAGGTTTACACACTACTTTTTCTCATGAAAGAAAGACAAGCTAATTATAATTTCAAATAGAAGCCATACATATGTAGATTTGGAATGTAAGATGGCTTTCAGTAATTGTGCTTGTATTTGTATTAATCCATGACAAAATAAGTTTGCATCTTGAGTATCTTTGGTCCTTTAGAGGAGAAGGCTATTTAAGAGCATACTGAATGGTAAGATAGAAGAAGTCTGGTTGATTAAAAATTTTATTTTCTTTCCCCAATTCACCCTATAGAATGTTTTCTGCTACACTAAACAGTTTATTTATGAAGAGAAGATAGGCTCTAAGCAATAGCCCTGACAACAAGTTAACAGGACAAACAACTAGAATGGGGGAAAAGTGGAAAATCAAACACAAATAGATGGACAAGTAACAGATTAAAAAATCCAGAGGCTATAGCTCTCAATCTATATAATTTTGGAAGGATGAGGTCTCTAGATTAATAAGCACTTTGAACAGAACATTTGATTTTGTTTAGAGGAAAGATAACAGGAACTCTTTATTCCCTTTGGACAAGGAGTGAAAGTTGTAATAACAATGTAGGGGAATTAAGCAGGACTAGGCTTTGGTATTTCCTCAGGAGACAAAGATAGCACTGGAATGGTTGCTGGAGGTGCCATTTACTTATTTAGATATGAAATTACAAAAGCACCTAAAGAATGTAAGATCAACATTTAATAGCTGAAATACAGAAATCAATTTAGAATTTCTAGGGGCACCTGGGTGGCTCAGTCGGTTAAGCGTTTGCCTTCAGCTCAGGTCATGATCTCAGGATCCTGGGATAGAGTCCCACATTGGGCTCCCCGTTCAGCGGGGAGTCTGCTTCTCCCTCTCCCTCAGCCCCCCAACCCCCTATCCTCTCTCTCTCAAATAAACAAATAAAATCTTTTAAAAATTAATTTAGAATTTCTTAAAAAAAAAAACCCAACAGTATTATGCCAACATTAGTTTTTTCAAAGCCTAAGTTTAGAACTAAAAGCATTACTCTAAATTTTATTTAAAGATTTTATTTATTTATCTGACAGAGAGAGAACACAAACAGGGGGAGTGGGAGAGGGAGAAGCAGGCTTCCAGCCGACCAGGGAGCCCAATGCGGGGCTCGATCCCAGGACTCTGGGACCACGACCTGAGCCAAAGGCAGACACTTAACGATGGAGCCACCCAGGTACCTCCTAAATTTTATTCTGCATTCTATTTATAGCTTTAATCAAGTATGAGTTTTACTGTAGAACCTAAACAATGATAACTATTTCTTTGTGACTAAAATTGAAAACACAGTCTCTATATATGGGAACATATAGAAACATATAGAAAATGCACTGGGTTTACATAGAGAAACAATCGATACACTAAGGCACAAGTTTTGTGCAAACACAAACTCCGAAAAACATCAAAACAAATAGCATAAAGAACATTTAATCTTGACTGCAGTATTCTCTGCTCTTTGAACTGTGACCCAAGAGCTATATATAATTAGTCAAGATTTCCAGTTCTTTAAAACACCCTATCTTTTCTTAATTCTAGGTCTCCTTTTACCCAGAAAATAATTCTGGAACAAAGAATCTAGAAAAACTACAGGGTGCCTGGGTGGCTCAGTCAGTTAAGCGTCTGCCTTCGGCTCAGCTCATGATCCCAGGGTCCTGGGATCAAGCCCTGCATCGGGCTCCCTGGTCCGTGGGGAGTCTGCTTCTCCTTCTCCCTCTGCCCTGCTGCTCCTACTTGTGCTTGCTCTGTGTCAAACAAATAAAAATAAAATCTTAAAAAAAAAAAAAAAGAATCTAGAAAAGCTAAAGCATAAGTATAAAACAAAGTGAAAAACATAAATCTTACTATAATATTAATACCATTAAGTGTGACAGCTGGCTGAACTAGTATGTGATAATATATGGAACACAATACTATCTGTCCAATCCCACGATGCTATAGGGAAAATACCTATGGACACTACTGTAGCATGAACAGGGGAGTTGGGAAAACTACCACTAATTAAGTAATCAACTAATTAATGTGAAATCAAAATTCAACTTTATTCACATATGCTTTCTTGTCACCTTAAGAGGCAATCTGTTAAGACCACCCACATCTCAGGTCCACAATGGAGATGGAACGTATTATGTCTAGCAGGTCATTTCTAAACATGACTGATTCCAGGGATGCCTGGGTGGCTCAGTCGGTTAAGCGTCTGCCTTCAGCTGAAGTCATGATCCCAGCGTCCTGGGATCCAGTCCCACATTGGGCTCCTTGCTCAATGGGGAGCCTGCTTCCCCCTCTGCCTGCCCCCTCCCCCTGCTTGTGCTCTGTCCCTCTCTGACAAATAAATAAAATCTTAAAAAAATAATAATAAAAAAACAAACATGACTGATTCCAAATCCAGCAAATTATTTTTGGACATAGTAAATAACTGTCTGGCTGTGCTCAACTCTTTAAGTTTGTTGTTTTCTTTTCTTTTCTTTTTAAAGCATTTATAGATATTCAACAGCTTTAGAAAATATCCACTCTTCAGTGAAAAGATGGGGGAAAAGGAGTGAAAAAAAGATGGGTGTTGTATTAGTACTCATTACTTAGCCTTAAATGGCTCTATGTGTCACATAGATTGCAGCTTTTATTTTTTTAGGTAATCCTCCTCTAATAATTATGTAGTAAAATATACAAAACATTTAGGAAATAAAGCAAATGGAATATGCAATGAAAATGGAAAAGTGTGACAGCCAAATCTATATTATTATCAATGTGACTGTACAAGTCTATATATATAGTTCATTAGAAGAGAAAATTATTTCAACCTCATGTGAACTTTGAAATATATCATTAAATATAAACATTAATTTCTATGTCCAATAAGGTGTTTTTCTTTAAATACAACATGTACTACACTTTAGCATTTGGGGGCTTTTAATCAAGAACTCCTGTTTTCTATTTATTTAATAGGATCTTTGTATTTTGGGCCATGGAAAACAAAAATTTTAGATGACCATGGATTAGCAATGTGAAAATTTTTAGCAACATAATTTATATTTTATTTATTTTTATTTTTTAACATAATTTGTATTTTAAACAATGAGTAAATATGTGATCAGTTTTCTAAAAATAAAATCACAATTGATAGCAAAACATTAATATAATTATATAAAAGTACTAGATTCTTTATCAAGGAATATTTTAATAAAAGGGATTTTTATCTAGTTTGCATTCATTCTGAGCTAACAAGTGTGTAGTTAATGTGAAATCAAATTACACGTGGTACTGGCATTTTTTTTTTCTTTTCTATTGAGTAGCTGGAGAGGAAAGGTAGGTCTTGGAGAACAAAGTTACCTTACTATGAAAAAGAAGTACCTAATAAAGTTTAAGTCCATAAGGGCATATCCTTCATGACCCATTTGTATTCTGGTAGCTTCATCTGAAAAAAGGGCACATAGCTACCTCTCCAAAAGGACTGGTGTGCAGCTTAAATGAGAACATATTCAAGACCCTCCTAGTGGCTGGCAGAAGAAATGTCAATTTCATTAAAATAGTTATTAGATAGCTTAAAACAGCACAAGATGGCCATGATTATGATATGGACAGCTTTTTTCTAAGATTTCAGTTTCAAGGAGCCACAAAAATTTTGCCGAAGGGAGAATAAAAATCTGCCCAAAGCCTTATCCTTTGCATTCTCCTCCTCTTTAAGGTGAGAGCAAGTTCAAGTAAGTAGCTTCTCTTACTGACATGAATTCATTCATAGCTACTTAGAAAAAATTACACTTCCAACTACTGGACTCTTCAATAGGAGCTAAAAATCAGCTAGGTAAGCTCTTAAGACAAACTTGAGAGTGTTTCAAAATAGTGCCAACTTGCCACAAAATTAGCAATTCAGCCAATCCACAGTATTAAATGTTTTAGCTATGATTTCTCTGTACAAATTAAAAATATCTGACATTCAAAAATGATTTCTATGCAACAGTACTATCTTCTTGTTAAGGCAGGCACATCCAAGGCAAATTATGGCAAAGTTATTAAGGGATAGTACTTAGTCTAAATCACCAACAAGGGTACCATAACTTTTGATATCAATCATCCAAGTTAATTTTATACTAACACTCCACATACAAAAACATGCTACAATAGAAACTTCAACATTCATACTACAGAGTTAATTATCCCTAACTGAAAGGGTGGTGGATAAATTACACAGTCTGGTTATGCTGACACTTAAGGTACATTTCGGCAACACATTAAACACATCTTTAATACTCTCAAGACACTTAAAAAGCTATTCTACAAAGTTAAAAGATAGTCTAAAAGCCAGTTAAGATTCTTCAGGTTGCAGATCTTTGTTTTTTCCCAAACTACTAATTTTTTATGTTATTTTACTCAATAATTTCCAAAACGATTTTTGAGGGGAAAAAAACATCCCTAATGAGATAGTACTATATGGTCTAAATTGCTGTTTAATTAACTGAATATTACGCTTTTCTCAGTTTTTGTTCCCAAGGCAATTCATATTAAACGTCATGTTAGTAAGGTCCTAATAATTGCCTTCATATGCTCTTAATCCTCGGTATTTTCTCAAACTAAATATTTTAAGGGATAAGATTTGAGGGAGTCAGAATAGAGAGTAATACTTAAAACGTTCTAAAGATATTATGATCACCTCGCACGTGTTAAGTTACTTGCCTTGTTGCGACAAAGGGGGGTGGGGGCTTGGAGAGATGTTCCTTTACCTTCATGCACAAGGCCCAAATTTACAGGGGTGGAAGATACAGAATGGAGATAGCTGTAACCTGAGTTAGCATCATAACAAAATACAGGAAAAGTCACACTAGCCTATTAAGCCACCTAAATATCTGTCATGCAGTTAGCTGGCAACAGCCTAACTAAGAAAAAGCGGACAATTCAAAGGCAATCAAACCCTAACCCTAGACCCCGCAGCTTAAACCAGCGGGCAGGCAAAGGTATTCTTTCCCTCCACCTCGACCCATCCCGTTACAGGGTCGATTTTCGGCTTGAAAATAAGAGAAAAGGCCGGGATCGTCGACCTCCTCGGCGAAAAGGGAGAAGCAAACTAACTCCTAGGTGTAACTTAGAGGCCAACACCGTCGGAAACTCGGCCTGCGGCCAGTTCCTGCGGCCACTGCTCGGTGACTCCCACTGTGTGTGTACGCGTGTTTTCTGATGTGCGTCTCCGGTGTGGCGGTAGCGGCTCCTGCACTGCCGCTCCCGGTCCCACCCCGAGTTCGGTCCCCCTTTCTGGTACCCATCTCCCCTCTCCTCGGAAGCAGGGCCTCCGGTGGGGCCAGCAGGTGACGGACAGTGGCCGGCTCTCCCCCGGCAAGGAAGCGATGTGGGCCCGGATCCCAGCGGGCCGCGCCGGGCGTGCCCGGGTCTCGTCTGGGCCCAGCACCTGGCCGGGTGAGCGCCAGATCCGCCCATTCTCGCTCCCATCCTACTCCCCCAACCCCGGGGACCTCAAAGAAAGGCCCAGAGCATCCCACGCAGCCCGCGACGCTGGGGTTGTGTTCACCTCCGGCGGCTCCAGCTCGCTGCGGTTTCTCGGGCTTCTCCTCTCCCGCCTTCCCGTCCGCCATTTTCCCCGCCGCGGCCTCCCCTGCAGCCACGCCAAGGACGTCACGACCCCGCCCAACAACCATTGAGTTTCGGAGCTAGCTGGCGAGGCAGCAGCCTAGAGCGGCCCTGGAAAGTGAAAAGAGGCCGTTTTGGAAACGGAAGTGAATGTGACATCATCTGCGAGTCGCCTCTCAACGAAGGGCGGGGAAGGTTGGGCTGCGTGTCTATGGAAGACTGGTTAGGGACTTGACTGGAGCTTGCTTAGGTTTTCCTGGTCCGGAGAAGTGGGGGAGATATGGGAGCATCACTCTGCAAACGTTGGTGGAATCATGTAAGGTTTCTGCAGACCAGGGTGTGACTACACCTGAAGCGAGCCTGCTCTATTCATTCTGGTCTTTCTGGATTACCTGTGCTTTCTTAAAAAAAAAAAAAAAAAAAGAGGGCAGTGGGGTCTCCTGGCTGGCTCAGAAGAGCGTGGGGCTGATCTCGGGCTCCTGAGTTCCAGCCCCATGTTGGGTGTAGAGATTATTTACATATATAAAACTTAAAAAAAAAAGTCCTAAAAACAAAACATAATATTTATGGGGCGCCCTCTTGTGTCAGACACTATCTTGTTTAATCCCTACAACAGTCCAATGCAGAATTACTCTTTTTAATTAGCTATGAGAATTGAGGCCAAACAGTAATTTGTCTAATGTCACATAGCCAAATGGTAAAACTACTTTTTCTGTAGGTCGTAATTGTCATATCAACTTAAGTTACCTTGGTGGCCTGGGTGGCTCAGTCAGTTAAGCGTCTGTCTTTGGCTCCGTCATGACCCTAGGGTCTTGGGATCAAGTCCCACATCCAGCTCCTTGCTCAGCGGGGAACCTGCTTCTCCCTCTGTCTGCTGCTTCCCCTGCTTGTGTGCTCTCTCTCTGACAAAATCTTTTTAAAAAGAGAGAAGTTACCTCATTCAGTTAAGATTGCAGTCATTTCAACCTTACTTAGAAAACTTTAGTGAGGGCACCTGGGTGGCTCAGTCATTAAGCATCTGTCTTCGGCTCAGGTCATGGTCCCAGGGTTCTGGGATCAAGTCCCACATCGGGCTCCCTGCTCCGCGGAGATCCTGCTTCTCCCTCTTGGGCTCCTCCTGCTTGTGTTCCCTCTCTTGCTGTGTCTTTGTCAAATAAATAAATAAAATCTTTAAAAAAAACAAAACTTTAATGAATCCTTAGGGTTTGCAGAATGAGGTCCAAGTGTTACATTGGGCCCTAGCCTAACTTTCTAGACTCATCTTCCTTGTCTCCCTATATTTATACTACCCTCTTGCCATATGGGGTCAATTCCTCGCCTAGGGACCTGGAGTTTCTGGGTTTGCCCTATATTAAAAGTGTTAACAGAAATTAGTCTTAAGAAGGGGCACCTGGGTGGTTCAGTCAGTTGAACATCTACCTTCAGCCCAGGTCATGATTTCAGGTTCCTGGGATCCAACCCTGCATCAGGCTCCTTGCTCAGCGGGGAGCCTGCTTCTCCCTGTCTGCCACTTCCCCTGCTTGTGCACCCTCTCTCTCTCTCTGACAAATAAATAAATAAAATCTTAAAAATATATATAAAAAAATAATTGTACCTCCTCTAAGGGTGGTCATGGGGATCAAATGGCATTCAAATTAAGATATGCTGTAACCATTAAAACACATACCAAATTTTGAAGGCTTAGCATATAAAAAAATACGAATGTAAAATCTCATTAGTTTTTATACAGATTACACATTGAAGTGATAATCCTGTGGGCATATGGGTTAAATAAAATATATTAGTTTCATCTGCTTACTTATTTTTAATATGGCTACTGGGAATTTTAAAAGCATATATGCTATTGAATAGCAGTGTGGGGAGGAAATGGAAACAGTAAGTTCTTAATATTTGCTTGAAGACTGGCTTAGATATTAAGAACTTAAAAATGGGTAATATAGTAGGGATAATAGTTAAGTAAAGACTTCTTCCTTTTAAAATTGTTTTAATAATTAAAATTTGGGAAGTTGGTAGCATGTTTGAAAAGAGCAAAAGGAGAGCTAGAAATGGTATTACATGAAAACATCTGCCTACTAGGTAAGAAGATAATTAGAACGTAGGCAACAAAAAATTACCTTCAGAGTGGAAGAATACTATAAATTATTGAGTGTTTGAGATAGAAGAGCTACTTCCTACTTAGTGACTGGGAAAGCAGACCATTTAGTTTGGAGAAGTTGAAGTATCTAGGTCTGTTAAATTCCAAATTCCAAAACATTTGGAAAATTAAAATTGTATGAGTTTAAACTGTGGATGAATTTGCCATTGTAATTTATCTGTGTAAGAGTCTTAGAAATCGGGGGCACCTGGGTGGCTGGATCGGTTATGTCCACCTTTGGATCGGGTCATGATCCTAGAATCCAAGGATTGAGCCTCGTATAGAGCTTCCTGCTCAGTGGGGAGTCTGCTTTCTCCCTCAGCCCCTCCCCCTCCCTATGCTTATGCTTTCTCTCTCTCTCTCTCAAAATCTTTTTTTTTTTTTAAAGATTTATTTATTTATTTGAAAGAGCGAGTACATGAGTGGGGGAGGGTCAGAGGGAGAAGCAGGCTCCTCGCTGAGCAGGGAGCCCGATGTGGGACTCAATCCCGGGACTCCGGGATCATGACCTGAGCCGAAGGCAGTCGCTTAACCAACTGAGCCACCCAGGCGCCCTCTCTCAAAATCTTAAAAAAAAAAGAAAGGAATCAGTTACTGCTTAGCCATTTGGAAACAAAATGGTCTTTTTTAAATTAAAATTTTAAATTCTAGTGTTACCTCAATGAAATACCTTAGCATACCATTGCAACAAAGAAATAAGAATATACTCCTCAAAAAGACAACTTGCATATACTAGATTAGAAATTCCATACATTTTAGGGTGCCTGGGTGGCTCAATTGATTAGGCATCTGCCTTCAGCTCAGGTCATGATCCCATGGTCCTGGGATCGAGTCCCACTTTGGGCTCCTTGCTCAGTGGGGAGCCTGCTTCTCCCTCTGCTTGCCCCCTCTTCCTCCCCCCCACGCTCTCTCTCGCCATCTCTGTCAAATAAACAAATAAAATCTTAAAAAAAAATTCCATATATTTTGAACATAGCCTAAATTACATAACTAGTTAATATTTACTTAGCATTTATGGGCCAGACTCAATATTAAATGTTTTATATGAGTCAAAAACTATTTCTAATCTCCTTTTTATAGAGGAGGAAAACTGAAATTTCAAGAGATTAAGCAATTTAGGCGTCAGAGCCTATAGTGTAGCTGGAACCCAGGGAGTAGGGCTAGGACTTGGGAGATCAGTAAGGTGCCCTAGAAGCCTTGTTTGCCTCGCTCTAGGTGCCAGTCCTGCCAGGAAATCCTAAATCCTGTTCTTAAGTACTATGCTGTTTTATCTTCACTGTATCTCAAATGGCTCAAATAGTAGCACCTTGCCACTTAGCTGGGTCAAAGGTTGAAATTCATTCATATCACATTTATCATCAATTCTAAGTTTACACATCACTTTCTCAAGGCCCTTCCTAATCCCACTCGTGAGTTTAGGTTAGGCATCCATTGTTTTTTCCATTGTACTTCATACTCGACTTATTATAGTGTATAATTTATAGGTTGAAAGCCGGGACTTTAAAGTCAGACAGATCTTTTGAATTCTGAGACTATACTTAAAGGCTGAATTTTGAGTAAATTTTCCTTATCTGTAAAAAAGGTACTATTAAGCAACTAAGTTATAGGTACTATAATTGTAGTTTAGTATAATATATATAATAATAGTATAATTGTTTAATTCATGTAAACTGCATATTGCTTGGCAGAGTACTTAGTAGTATTTGGTAAAAGATTAAATCCTGCTTTAAGAAATGTATTGGACTGCATCTCATGTTAATTTCCAGTTCAAAAATTAGGTAGAAGTAGTTGGCTATCCATCTCTATTTCCTATGTTTTCAAAAAATTTAAGAGTGCCGGTAGTCTACAATGAACATTTCCTAAAGTTCTTTTTTTAGGAAACAAGTACACATTTTCTCAAGTATAGTAGGACTTATTAGGTAGCAAGTGGCAGAAACCCAACTCAAACTGGCTTAGGCAAAAAAGGGGAATTTATTAGAGAAATTACCGGGGTATTACATGAGGTTCAAACAACCAATGAATGCTAAAGGCAAATCTATAGCTGTACCTCAGGGATAATTGGAAGCAGGGATTTAAACCGCTCCAAAAATTGGTCTTATTTTTATATGTAAGCTTCACTCCCTACTATATAGCCTGTCTTCCTTCGTAAAAAGGAAGGCCACCATCAATTCCAGGGCTTCCTGTCAAGTCCGCCATCAGATAGTGACACAGGTTTAGTTCTCACATCCAAAAATCCTAGAAAAGGGTTCTGACTAGCCTATCTCTAAGTTTGAATGAGGTGTTTCCTTGGGGATAATCAGCTGTGGCCAGGACAAGGTCCGTAAAAATATAGCAGCTTCCGCTCAAGTCACATGGCTAGAGAAAAGTTTTTCCTAGAAAAGGAAAGCTGGGGCACCTAGGTGGCTCAATTAAGCAGCTGACTTCAGCTCTGGTCATGATCTCAGGGTCCTGGGATGGAGCCCCTGATCCAGCTTCCCGCTCAGCAGGGAGTCAGCTTGTCCCTCTGCCTCTGCCCCTCCCCCAGCTCATGCTCTTTGTCTCAAAAAAAAGGAAAGCTCTCTATACAATAGGTAAGTGCTGTATGTAACAGTCAAGTAAACCCCCCTTTTCTTCCTACAGTCATCAAGTAAACCCCCCTTTTTCTTCCTAAGAGGACACGAAATAAATTTCATCCCCCCAAACCCGTTTTTCGTAATATAGGCGAATCCCATGACATGCCAAGGGATGTCTTAACCTTTTAACCAAAATTCAGTTAAACAATAAACTTCAGTGCCTATGACATGTCCAGCACTGTACCAAATGTTACTTTAATAAGTGAACCACGACCTGAAGTTTAAAGTCTTTTCTGTAAACAAAATCTTAAAAAAAAAACAAAAAACATAATGATGAACACTACATCAAAAACTAATGATGTAATGTATGGTGATTAACATAACATAATAATAAAAGTAATAATTAAGAGAAAAAAAACAATTTCTGATAAAAGGGTAGCTGTTGACATTGCTAAAAGAACATTTAAGAAGGAAAATGGCGCCTGGGTGGCTTGGTCGGTTAAGCTACTGACTTCATCTCAGGTCATGATCCCAGGGTCCTAGGATCGAGTCGGGCTCCCTGCTCAGCAGGGAGCCTGCTTCTCCCTCTCCCTCTGCCTGCCACTCCCCCTGCTTGTGCTGACAAATAAATAAAATCTCTAAAAAAAAAAAAAAAAAAGGAAAATGGAGGGGTTCCTGGGTGGCTGTCAGTTAAGCCGGTGACTCTTGATTTCAGCTCAGGTCATGATCTCAGGGTCCTGGGATTGAGCCTCAGATCAGGGGCCTCTGCCCCCAGCGGGGAATCTGCTTGAGGATTCTTTCCCTCTCCCCCTTCTCTAAATAAATAAATTAAAAAAAAAAAAAAAGGAGGGGCACCTGGGTGTTTCAATTGGTGAAGCACCTGCCTTTGGCTCAGGTCATAATCCTGGGGTCCTGGGATGGGAGTCCCTCATTGGGCTCCCTGCTGAGCAAGGAGTCTGCTTGTCCCTCTCTCTACCCCCCCCCTGCCCCCACTCATGCACACTCTCTCCCCCTCTCTAATAAAAAAATCTAAAAAAGAAAAAGAAAATGGAGTCTGAGACTCAAAAATATTCACAAAAAAGCCACAGCAACGGTAAAATTGTTTTACTGGGTTCAACAAACTTGGACAATTCTTTTTACTAAGATTATTAAGTTTATTTTTATAGTAAACAAAATGTATTTCCAAAGTTTTGCAGAAATTTAATTAATTGGGGAAAAAACACTTCAGTCAGTTTGGAAAGACAACTTTTAAAAGAAAAAAGAATAAATGAATTCCATTCAGGAAGAAAAAGACCAGTAGAATTGTATTCCCACTCCATTTTTTCTTCCAGTTTTATTAATAACGGACATTCATTACAGTATAAGCTTAGGCATACAGCATCATGGTTAGATTTACATATATTGCGACCATTTATTTTTTTAAGTTACCAAATTTTCTCATTTAAGCCACCGTTTCTGTGTGTGTCTATTTAGAGAGCCTTTTGGAAACGAATTAAAGGTCTTTGACTTCTTCAATCTGTTGATAAACTCTTGAGAATGCTGAGTAATCTCCAGATAACCAGTATGTTTTCTCCTAGGAACAAACTTCAGAGCCTCTTCCCAACTACCAGTGTTTTTCAGACATAACAATATACGCATCATTTGATCTAAGGTGAGATTTTTGGTACCAGTGTCCCACTGTAAATATCTATCTAATGGAAGGCATTCTGTTGCCAGCTTCAGCCGTTTTGCCTTGGCTAGGGATGTGCCTGTCTGCATAGTCTTATCAACAAAAGATCCCACTATATAAATTTTATCATGCTTGAAAGTAGTCATAACATTGGGAGAATCTGCAGTTAAATATATAATACTATCCTTTGGGAATAAATCTACATGAGACTTTTCTGTTGCTGTTAAAAGCAACTTGTCCCATTTTTCTCTGTAACGTTTAACTAACTCTTTATGATAAGCACCATCTATTTTAAAGTTGCAGAAATAAAGATGGAAAGGATCAACATCTCTTCTGTTCCATCCTTCACTTTCTAGAAGTTGGGAAACAGTATTCTGGAGTTCTCTTGGTTTCATATAATTATCATAATCCATGTCAAAAACCAAAGGTTGTCCAAACTGCATGGCCTGAGCACCTTTCCAGCCCATGGCAATGTCCATATTCCTATCCCAAAGTCGTAGAAATAGAAAGTTTTGCTGTTTATCTTCTTTAGTGGTTTCTAGCAAGTGTTCTTTTATTGCTTTTTCCTTTGTTGCTGCTTTCATTTCCTTTTTTATTTGCTTAGCTTTTTTCTTTTTTTCCTTAATATATAAATATTTTAAGTATTTTTTTTTTGATGATTTAGAAACACATTCCATAGCAGTTTTAAGTTCTTCTTCACTCATGTCTTCTGGTACTTCTTTGCCAAGCAATCTCCACATCTCAATTAACTCCCTGATGGCAGCTAGGGGATCTTCATCCTTGCTACTCGAGACTGTTGAAACATCTTCTTCTTCCACAGTGGATTTCATTGTAATTTTCCACCCATCCAATCCCAGCTGTTCAAGAGGTGATGTACTCTCCTTTTTAGGATAGGACACAGCTGGTGTTTTGGAAGACATGTATCTCTGCAGAGCTGTTGAACATAAAACTCTTCTCTTCCCAGGAATGGTAAGTGGCACCAAAAATCTGGCACAAGATCTTAAGGTGATACTACCACTCATTTTGAGGAAAATAGACATGTAAGACCCCTACAAAAGAAGCAAATGTAATGAAAAGTTAGATGAAGATTTTTAAAACCTGTCAACTAATTGTGCAAGTATAAATTTGAGACACCAAAAAAGCAATTGATTTTTGAAACACAAAGTGAGCACAACTTTGTTGTACCATTAATTTTTCCTAGACTCCTGTGGCATAGAGCCTGTGATCACTCATCAGGCAAAAAGTTTAAAACTTATTTGGGTTCTTATTTTAGACATAAATTTCACTATTGCTTTGAGGAAAAGAAAGATCCTTTTTAGATTTGTATCTAGGGGCCCAGAATATCAGTATTACTGGATAAGAAAGTAATGTTCTGCTGATATGGGTGAGATCATGATGCTATATTCTTCTCCATTCTATACTAAGTCCAGATACAGATCCAAAAGACAGTAAGACAAAGGGCAGAAAAATTATAGAGGATGGCAACTAGTAAAAAGCACTTAGGAGCTGCTGTATCAATGCTTTCATGTTTTCAAAACAGAAATATAGAAAGACCTACTGATTTAAAAACAAAACAAAATAGGGGCGACTGGGTGCCTTAGTTGGTTAAGCTGATGCCTTCAGCTTGGGTCATGATCTCATGGGTCCTGGGATTGAGCCCCATATCGAGTTCCCTGCTCAGCCGAGAGTCTGGTTTCCCCCTCTGCCTCCCCACCCCCACTCACGCTCTCTCCCAAATAAATAAAATCTTTAAAAACAAGAACAAAATAAACCTCTTTTCTCCAGTTCAGAGTTTATTTTGCAGCAAATAATGTTATTGCCAAACAAAATGTCCAAAATTAGGGCAAATTTATATAAGCTCCACAATTTTTCCTAAAGGTCTGGATATCCACAAAACAATGAAGAAGATGCTTAAAAATGTGAAACTCGTGCAGGATTTGAAGAAAAAAAAAAAGGAAATCAACATTTTACAAAATGCAACTGAAATACTTGAAAAATTCCTTCTTCCCTCTGCTTCATTTAATGACTCTGCATGCTTCTGAGAGTGGCTCTCTAAGCTGTGCCCTGATGCTCAAATGTCTTCCCCTCCTTTAATAGCAGATGTGCCTCTGAATTCTGTCTTTAGCCCTCCTCCTCTTTTCCCCCCCAATATAAAATTTTCCATGTGAGGTCTGATCTACCTCTGTGGCTTCAAACACCACGCATCAGAAGAAACACTTCAAATGCAACATATTAAAATAATCTCTCTCCCTTCCCTTTCCAATCTGCTTTACCTTCCACATGGTTTCAGGGAGGGACACTGCTATTCATCTATTTGCTGAAGCCAGAAACTGGGGGGTCATTTTATTACCGTCCTCTCTCACACCCACCATATCTACAATCTATTTGAATTACATTCACTTTACTTTCTAAATACATCTTGAATCCATTAACTTCTTTTGAATCCCTTTATCTTAATTGCATCCCCTAGCCTCCAGATTTGCTCTGCCTGCCTCAGTGCAAATCTGATCAATACACTCGTATGGTCCCCACGGTGTATTTTTAAACCCATAGCTGTCAGGTTAAATTCCAAACTTATGAACATGACTTTTAAAGTTTTCCACAAAATTACCTTTTGCTTACCTCTTCAGCTAGCTATTCTTCACCTCAAGCTTTAGATCAAGTATTCCTCCTACTAGTTCTTATAGCACCCTCTACCTCTCTATCATATTTGTAACACTGTTTTGTAATTGCCAGGTCACTTATTTGCCTGACTAGACGGTAAACTCTATCAGGACAAGGACTATTTATTTTTTTATTTTTATTTTTTAAAGATTTTATTTATTCATTTGAGAGAGAGAGCGCACAAGCAGGGGGACTGGCAGGCAGAGGGACTGGCAGGCAGAGGGAGAGGGAGAAGCAGGCTCCCCGCTGAGCAAGGAGCCCAATGTGGGCTCGATCCCAGGACTCCAGGATCATGACCCCAGCTGAAGGCAGATGTTCAACCATCTGAGCCACCCAGGCACCCCATGGACTATTTATATTAACACTGAACCCAGTGCTTGGCAGTTTATGGCTCACAGGAATCAGTCAAGTATTTTTTGAATAAATATCATGGACCAATGCTTTTCTCATTTAAAACATGTTCAGACACCTTAAAAAAAAAGTTTATTTTGGGGGGCAGCTGGCTGGCTCAGTTGGTAGAGCATGTGACTCTTGATGGGGGGGTGCCCTGAGTTCAAGCCCCAGATTGGGTATACAGCTTACTTAAAAAAAAAAAAAAGTTTTTGTTGTTGTTGTTTTGCTTTTTAAGTAATCTCTACACCCAACGTGGGCTGGAACTCAGGCCCCCAATATCAAGAGTCGCATGCTCTTCGACTGACCCAGCCAGGCGCCCTATGTTCAGTCACCTTTTAAAGAAAAAAACATTTAGACTCCCTGAAATATTTAACCGGGAGCCCTCAGCCCCAATATGGGAAACATGATTTCAGAAACAAAGTCTTTAGACTTTTGTCTTTGTAACCGGTAAAGATTTTTTAGGATATCATAGAAGTGAAACCCAAATTTTATTTTGTTTTTTTTAAAGATTTTATTTATTTATTTATTTGACAGAGAGAGACAGCGAGAGAGGGAACACAAGCAGGGGGAGTGGGAGAGGGAGAAGGAGGCTTCCCGCGGAGCAGGGAGCCCGACGTGGGGCCGATCCCAGGACTCTGGGATCATGACCTGAGCGGAAGACAGACGCTCAACGACTGAGCCACCAAGCGCCCCTGAAACCCAAATTTTAAAACAAACAAGGATATCATTTTGGTAAACATTGCTCTTGTTCCAGGGATTTAAAAATCACTGGGCTTCCACTTACCTGTGGACCTTCTTGGCGCACATGCTCCACTAAGCGTATCTTAGAACGGTTTCCCGTGTCCTCTCACTCAACACACACAATTAAGAAGACAAGAAACATGCCCATACCAGGAGTGCAGAGACAGTGACTCCCACTGGTGCCAAACGCAGAGACCCGGGACGGACGCAGTATTCAGGCAGGGAAAGGTTGCGCAGGAATCCGCACCTCACGCAACTACGCTAGTCGGTTTAGTTTCCGTACCTTACGGGTCAGCCGCGGCCGGAAGTCCCGCCCACTCTCCCCGGCGCTTCCTTATGACGTCCTGCCACTAGAGGAAAGCGTTTCTGCCTGAAAACCAGTACTGTCATGGAGGATGCTGGCTGCTGGCTTTGGGGCCATGCCAGGGATCCTCTCAACACCTCTCAACTGTGTGCTTGCAGCTGGTTTTACTTTGTTACACCACTATTTAAAATATTTCTTTTCCTCTTCTCTTAACCTCTTCTCTGCTTGGTGCACGTATTTATCAGCATTTACTCACATAGTGCTAAAATAAAATGATGTTTTCACAAGTCTTGCTCAACTTTAAACAGTTTGATGCTAGGACTTGAACAATGAACCTTTGTGACCAGTTTGTCACCAGCACCTGGTACATTGCTTGGAACATGATAGGCAACACAAAATATCTCTCACTCCCCTTAGCTAATTTGTTAAATTTAATGTGAAAAATTAAGTCACACACTGCAAATTAGTGGTCTTTGAGTCAAAATCCAGTCTGCAGGTGCTTTGTTTAGCCAGCACATTTTAAAGTGTTTTAATTTAGTTGTCACTATTAAAGCATTAGGCACAGCATCATTCACTGGGGAAAGGACAGTCTTTTTCAAGGAATGGTGCTGAAAAAAGTTGGACCCTTAACCTAAAACCATACAAAATTAACTCAAAATGGATCAAAGACTTCAACGTAAAAGTCAAAACTATAAAACTCTTAGAAGGAAACATGGGGGAAAACTTCATGACATTGGATTTGGCAATAATTTCTTGTATATGACCTCAAAAGCACAAGCAACAAGAAAGCAGACATTTTATACAAAATTAAAAACTTTCGTACATCAAAGGACACTATTGACAGAGTAACAGATTTGGAAGATATTTAAGAAGTAAAAATGATAGAATTTGGTGATTGGGATTTGGGGGTAGAAGGAGAAGTCAATATTATACTTTGAGCATTGGGACAGACGTGATTAGTTGTGCAGGGAAGGGGGAAAGGAGTAGATGGTGTGAGAGCAGAGTTGGTGAGAGCAATTTTAGACATAATGACTGAGCTCTCTTCAAAGGCAGATGATGTCTCCTTTACAATATATGGCAGTTGGCCGCATGGGGCTAGAGTTAAGGAGAAAGGGAATGAACCAAAGCTAGAGATTTGAGAGCTATGAAAGAGGCTTTGAAACCAGTGTCTGTGAAACCATGTGTGTAGAAGAGATTACCCAGTGTCTGGGTAAAGAGGAGGAGTAAGCAAAGGAGACTGAAAATGAGCAGCTAGAGATATAGGGGGGAAATAATCAGAATATGACAGAAGCCAAGGGAAGAGCGTTTCAAGGAAGAGTGACCCAGTAAGGTTCAAATGGGTCAACTAGGTCAAATGCTGCCTATATATCACGTAACACAGACTGAGAAGCATCCGCTGCGTTGAGACCATATTGTGAGGTTTGGAGGCTGAAGTCAGATGAGAGTGGTTAAGGAATTAGTGGATTATGAGAAAATGGAGTCAGCAAGTGTAAATGTTTTAATGAAATTTGGCAGGGGCAATATACAATGGGTTCAGTTCCTAGGTATGGCATCCAGGAAATTTTTGTTAGTTATTATTACTGTTATGTTGGGAGAGACTTGACCAACTGATAGGATTTTTAGCAAGGGAGTGAGGAAAATAAAAGATAGTAAGAAGAGTGAACTTCCTGAGAAGATTGGAAGAGATGGTATTCAGAGGACAATTGGAGGGAATTGGTCTTGGATAGGAGGAAATTCTATTCCTTTGTAACAGGAAGAAAGGAAGAGACAGGTGAGAATAGAAGCCAATTTGTAGATATGGCAGCTTACTTTGAGTTTCCATTTCTGGAAATGGACTTAAATCTCTTATTTTTAATTTGTATTTGTTTTTATATTATGTGAAAGACAACTGGAAGGACTGGTCTTTTTTTTTTTTTTTTAAAGATTTTATTTATTTGACAGAGAGGGACACAGCGAGAGAGGGAACACAAGCAGGGGGAGTGGGAGAGGGAGAAGCAGGCTTCCCGACGAGCAGAGAGCCCGATGCGGGGCTCGATCCCAGGGTCCTGGGATCATGACCTGAGCCGAAGGCAGACGCTTAACGACTGAGCCACCCAGGCGCCCCAGGACTGGTCTTGAAGAGTGAGATGCAACCCTTCCCTTACTACAGGAGGGAAAGATAAATGTGTCAGTTCACATGGATCATAAACATGGGCTCAATGAACAAACCCCTTTTGTTGCTTTCCTCAGGGTAGGAAACTAGGCCAGATGATAATCCATCATAACTTTCACCTCACATGAGGTAAATTTAACTTTATTAACATTTATTACCTAGTCTTTCTTTTTTTTAAGTTTTATTTATTTATTTATTTGAGAGAGAGAGAGCCAGAGAGAGAACATGAGCGGAGGGGAGAGGCAGAAGCAGACTCCGCACTAAGCAGGAAGCCCG
This sequence comes from Mirounga angustirostris, assembly GCF_029215605.1. Classification (NCBI taxonomy): domain Eukaryota; kingdom Metazoa; phylum Chordata; class Mammalia; order Carnivora; family Phocidae; genus Mirounga; species Mirounga angustirostris. Next base: position 48,232,719 of record NW_026991709.1, on the reverse strand, counting down.
ACGTGGGGCTCGATCCCAGAAACCTGGGATCATGACCTGAGCAGAAGGCAGACGCTTAATCGACTGAGCCACCCAGGCACCCCTACCTAGTCTTTCTAACAGTGGTTCACAAAGTATGGTCCCTAGAGCACCAGGAACAGCATCAGCATCACTTGGAGACTAGTTAGAAAGGCAAAATTTCATGCCCCACCTACCTCTACTGAATCAGAAACTTTGGCAGTGAGGCCCATCAGTCTTTGTCTTAACAAGATCTCCAGGTTATCCTAATGCACTCTGACGTTAGAGAACCACTGTGTTTGAAGAAACTTTGAAAAGCAAGTAAGGAGTTTCTTGTTTTCTTTTTAAAAAAGAGACTTCCCTTAGCAAACAATGTGTTGTCCTTTTTGTTAAGATATGTTTAGTCTGGTATTGGAAAGTGACACACAAATCTTGATGCACTTTGCTTACAAACAATGATAATAGCCCATCACCTCTAACTATTTTCCACAAGGAAAAGAAATCATATGGTGATGTCACAAGAACTTAGGATTTTCCTGAAGGCCTCTCCTAACAGTCTTTTCCTTATCAGGACACACCTCTGGTCTGCAGTTTATAGCCAAGAAACTGGATGGTTTTTTTTTTTTTTTTTTTTTAACTTCAAGGTGCAAAAATAGATCAACATCAAAAGAGTACAGGAACAGATTAGGGTGACCCCTGGAAGAGAAAGCTTAAAATAAACTTTATTTTCAAAACAAGCATTTGTCTATGGCAAAAATGCTGTTTTGCTGAAAAAGAGAAACCAGCTTCTAAATACACAGAGCTGTTTATTAAAACAAGAAAAAAGGGCACCTGGGTGGCTTAGTTGGTGACCAACTCTTGATTTCGGCTCAGGTCCTGATCTCAGGATCGTGTTATCGAGCCCTGCATCAGGCACCACATTGGGCATGGAACCTGCTTATGATCCCCCCCCCCCCCCCCCCCCCGCTTTCACATGCACACGCCCTTTCTATAAATAGATAAATAAACAAACAAGAAAAAATTTGAAAGATGAGATAAACATGCTCCTAGAGCAGAGATAATATTATAACCAATAACTGAATTGAGTTACTATACCATTAATTTCATTTGGCATCATTTTGCATGCAGTGGTTTAAAATATGTCTCCCAATTCTTTGACTCTCTCTTTTAGAGGTGGAGCCCAATTCCTCTTCCCTTGGACTTAGTGACTCATTTCTAACAAATAAAAAAAAAAAAGTGGACCAGTATGCAACTCAGAGAATAGGTCATAAAAAGGCAGTGCCTTTCCTGCTCGTGCTCCTTCACCTGGATGATTCACCCTGGGAGAGCTGCCATGTCCTGAAGACATACAAATGACAAAGGCTCTCTTCTTCACTAAACTTTACTTAGGCTCCTCTGAGCCCTCTTCTGGACTAGTTCTCAACCTTGGCCTTCTGTGAGGATGCAGAGCTTAGTCTTAGCAAGAATCCTGCTAAATCAACTCTTGATAGCTGATCAAGTTCCTCATTTCCCACTCTTGTTGTCTAAGGCCCTGGCTTGCCTTTAGCAATAATCTCCCTACCCTGATGCCTCCTCTTAGTAGTTTTCCATCACTGACACCCTATCTTTGCTGTATTCAGAGTTGAGTTCAATCTCCTTGCCCTATTGCAATATCCCTAATTACAACAGTTTTGAATTAAGTCTTCCTTACCATTTTAACAAGTGCCAGAATAACTTCTTTAACAGAAGCAGCATATGGAAGAAGTCCACATGGTGAGGAATCAAGGCCTTCTGCCAAACAGCCATTCAAGCTTTAAAGATCACTGCAACCCCAGACAATCTTGACTGTACTGTCCAGAGAGATCTGAGCCAAAATTACCCAGTTAAACTGCTCCTGAATTTCTGAACAACAGAAACTGTGAAATAATAAATATTTGTTTTAAGCCACCAAGTTTTGGGGGTAATCTGTTATGCAGCTATAGATAACTAATATACCTGACTACCAGATTAAATAGCAAATCGGGAGTTATGAGAAATATCAACTTCAAGTTAGTTAAGTGCAAGACAGAAGAGTGTTTTTTGTTTTTTTTTAAGATTTTATTTATTTGACAGAGAGACAACAAGAGCAGGAACACAAGCAGGGGGATTGGGAGAGGGAGAAGCAGGCTTCCCACCGAGCAGGGACCCCGATGTGGGGCTCGATCCCAGGACCCTGGGATCATGACCTGAGCCGAAGGCAGACGCTTAACGACTGAGCCACCCAGGCGCCCTGACAGAAGAGCTTTTATGGCAACTTCTTAAAAACTTTTTTTGGTGCTTTTCACATTAAGTGCATTAAATACATTCTACATAGACTATATCGAAACGGACTTCAAAGCTCACTTCAATTACAAATTGGAAAGTAAAGGCTGGGAGAGAAAAACTGTTTTATCCAAGGCTGAGTTTCATTTAAAACCTGCATATCCCAATTTACCGTTCAGTGGTTTTTTGTTTTGTTTTTTTTTCATTATGCCACTTAAGACAGAAAGAAGAGAAATTGGAAATATGTCTTTAATGATAAAGATTTGTCCTAGTCTGTCTGGTCTGCTATAACAGAGTATCACAAACTGGGAGGCTTAAACAAATGTTTATTTCTTTTTTTTTTTTTTTAAGATTTTATTTATTTATTTGAGAGAGAGGATGAGAGGAGAGAGGGAGCACATGAGAGGGGGAAGGGTCAGAGGGAGAAGCAGACTCCCTGCCGAGCAGGGAGCCCGATGCGGGACTCGATCCCGGGACTCCAGGATCATGACCTGAGCCGAAGGCAGTCGCTTAACCAACTGAGCCACCCAGGCGCCCACAAATGTTTATTTCTTACATTTCTAGAGGCTGGGTCGTCCAAGAGCAAGGCACTGGCAGATTCATTGTCTGGTAAAGGGCTGCTTCCTGATTCACAGATGAATGTCTTCTTGCTGTGTCCTCACATGGTAGAAGGGAGTTCTCTGAGGTATCCTTCATAGGAACACTAATCCCATTCATGAGGATCCACCCTCATGATCAAATCACCTTTCAAATCTATATGTCCTATTAGATATAGCAGAGTTAATTTTTCCTTTTTTTTGAGAGAGAGAGTATGCACTCGTGCATTCACGCACACACAAGTGGGGGTGGGGTGGGAGGGAGGGGCAGAGAGAGAGGGAGAGAGAGAGAACCTCAAGCAGGCTCCACACCCAGTGTGCAGAGCCCCTTGCAGGGCTTGATTCCATGACCCCAAGATCATGACCTTAGCCAAAATCAAGAGCTGGAAACAAGTGGCTGAACCACCCAGGCACCCTGTGGCAGAGTTAATTTTTCTTTTTCTTTTCTTTTTTAACAAATTTATTTATTTGACAGAGAGAGCACAAGCAGGGGGAGCAGTAGGCAGAGGGAGAGGGAGAAGCAGGCTCCCCCACAGAGCAGGGACCCGATATGGGGCTCGATGCTAGGATCCTGGGATGATGACCTGAGCTGAAGGCAGTCGCTTAACCAACTGAGCCACCCAGGAGCTCCCAGAGTTAATTTTTCAAATGCAGTGTCTACTATGGGTTCCTCTTTTACTCATCTATGGGCAGAGCTAAAGATAATTTGTAACCACCTCCTTTTTCTCTTTTTAGAACTTCTGGAACAGCCAAAATAAATTTTTCACCAGTAGTCCCTATTTCAGCAAATGGCATTTCTATACATATAGTTGCTCAAGCCAAAAATCTGGGAGTAATCCTTATTATTTCGTTCTCTTTATTCCTGACCTCCAATCAAAAATTTTGTTCACAGAAACAAAAGTATTAGCATATAGCACAAGTATTACATAATTAAATATTAGTATTTAAGTATTAGTGTTAACTATATTAGTATTAGTAGTTAAGTATTAGTATTAAGTATTTCTCACACTACTACCAAAATTAATTTGGTCTCTCAGCCTCCAAGCTTGTCCTTCCTCTAATCTATTCCCCGAACTGCAATCAGGATATTCTTTATAATATGTAAAGCTGAGAATATTCTCCGGTCTAAAACCATCCAACGTTTCTCACTGTTATGAGAATAAAGTCAAAAATCATAACCATGGGCATTGCAGCCTTGAGCAAACTGCCTCTGATTATTTCTCTAACTTAACTTTCCAACTACTGACAAAACCTCTCTCCTTGACCAAATCTGAGCCCGGCTCCTATGAGCCCTCTTCTCAACTAGGCTCCAGCGTTGGACTCCATCCTTGGTCCACTTAGTCCAGTTTTTGTTGTTGTTGTTGTTGTCACTTAATCCAGTCTTAGCAAGAATTCTGCTGTCAGTTAGTGAAAATCTCCCATTTTGGCATCTGATCCTCAAGATCTGATAAAATTCCTCATCCTCCTCCTCATCCTGGCCTGCCTCCAGTAAGAATTATATTGAGTCAGCCTATTAAGAATCTCTCTTATGCCTGATGTTTCCTCTTGGTTAGTTTTCCATTCACTGACCCTCATCCTACACTTGGCTATAACATTCCCCCTCCTTTGATTGTCCCTGTTGAGTCAGAAGTTGAGTCTGATCTCTCTCTCTTACTGCAAAACCCCATTGCAGTAATCCTTCCTAAATAAAGTCTTCCTTATGTCTTTAACAAATGTCATGAATAATTTTTTCTTTGACATTACTCACCCATAATTTTTTAGCTTCAGCTGGACTGGACTTCTTTCTCTCATGTCAAGACTTTTGCATATGCTATTCCTTTGCCTATGAATTTGTTTTCCCACCTAATTGCTATTATCCTTTAAACTAAGCATCATTTTCTCAGGGAGGCATTCCCTGGCCCCCAAGGCTGTTAGCTCTCATACTAGATGTTCCATGGCACCTTATATTTCTGAACACTCTTCACACTAGCAATTTGTTGTTCATTGTGAACTCCACAAGGATAAAGGCAATGTTGGCCTTGTTTGCTGGTATCCTCAAAAGCTACAATTGACTGGTACATAGTAGACACTCAGATATTAGCTGAAGGTGTGAGTAGATACCTTCAATACATTTGAACAGAAGACTAATAAATTTAAGCAAAAGAACACAAACATATAAAAATAGAGTTTATGATAATTTTTATGTTCACTTATAGTTTTAATATGGCATTAACAACATAGAAACCAAAGACTTAGGATTTAATCTGTATCAACTACTTCTTTTAAATCATAAGAGAGCTTTTCAAAAGATCCTCTAACTTGACTAATACTGTAAAATATTAATGATGGTATTGACTGTTTATCAATAGGGCTACAAAAGAGAACATATTCACTTTTCAAAGAAAGTAACAAATCAAACCTCAAGCCAGAATATAACACTGTGTATATTCTTTTCATAATATAATACTGCAAAGTATTCTTTTTCTTCTAGCATCTACATTAGCAACATTTCAGTGAGACAAAAAAAAAAATCTTAGATGACAAAAAAGCAACTTAAGCACTTTGCTTTCTTTTTGTGGAGCTTCTCGTTACTATTGGCACTCGAGAGAAATTAATAGTTGTTTTGGCTTTCAAAGCTCTTTTAAAGTATTTAAAAATTGACTGAAGGCTAGAGGAAGGGGCTAAGTTGTGTTTTTCTGTACCAGCAGAAACAATAGGAAACTCCTTTTTTAAAACAGTAGCTGCAGGTTTATCCAAAGGCTTAGGACTTGTCACCCATTCACGGCAGTGGTGCTTTATCCAGGCTAATAACTGCACATCACTTCCCAGCTGGTGTCCTACATGATGTTCAGAGTCAATAAGTGCAACAGCATATACTTTGTTCATCACTTCCCACTTTCTACGAACAAGTAAGTCCATAAAAACCAAACCTCCATAACCATGTACAATGAAAGCAACATCTTTGCCTTCAGTCTTTGAAATGAAGTAATCCCAAATGTAAGCCATGTGTTCTTCAGGGGTGTTGCTGCATCTTTTAGGGATGCACTGGAGAGGTTGCTGGAGAGAGAAAAAATTCTCTGCCTGAACCATTTTTAGGGAAGAGGACCCAATATTTTGTGTTAAAAGGTCTTTCCACTCTTTTTCCATCTTTAGGTCCACAAAATTGTCATTGGGGTTTAGCACAATTACATCATAGTGTGCTTGCAATGCCATTTGAATACATGGTATCTGACTTCCATGTTGGAGACCATGATGTATTATTGCTTGCTGACTCCACTGACCAGCTCTAAAGACCCCATGGTCTTGAAGAAGGACAAGAAGAACAGAATGATGACTTGTTAATGCTCTCTCACTCATGAAAAAGAAGCTTCTTGGTTCCTTATCAGCCTCTGGTGGGATATACACTTTTTGTAATTTGCATACTTTCTCCAAAAGCTCATAAATGTATTGTGCAAGCAAATGGCCAAGGGCCTGGTAGCGCTTGCTATTCCTCTCAAGGACATTTTTATAATAGTTAAAGACAAAAGGCCTTTGTGTCTCAGTGTGTCTCAATTCAGCTTTTTCATTGAAGTCATATTTAAGTTCTTCTAGTAAGTCAGATTGTTCAATAAATTTCTGGAAGCTCAGCTCCTGAGTCACTGGTAACCACTGAAAGTAAAAAGCAATAGTATGTCAATGGTAGAAAAAATAAAATTTTCAGCTTGTTAAATTATTCCTGTGGGAAATCATGCTAAAATTAAGCACTTCACTAAGACATTACCCTTTTATGCTAAAGACTTTAACTCAAAATAATTGTGAATGATGCAAAGTAGTAAGGCACAGTGAAGTAAGGGACAATGGCCAGACCATATATAATGACAGAACCCAAAGTATCTTGTCCAGGAAGCCAACCCCAATAAACAGCCCAGAAAGCCAGCCTGCTATAAGTCAGAGTTGTAGGAAGTCAGACCACTACCTCTAGTGACAATCCAGGAAGCTAAACAATAACCTCTGCTACAACGGGCACTAAACAGCCAGGACTTAACTAATAACTGAGAGAGAGAGAATCTTAAGCAGGCTCCAGGCCCAGCACAAAGCCTGATCTCATGACCCTGAGATCATGACCTGAGCCGAAATCAAGAATTGGACACTAAACTGACTGAGCCACCCAGGCACCCCTTGCTCGCATATTTTTAAATTATATGTCTTCCTTCACTGGAAAAAGCTCTAGCAGAACAGAAATTTTGTTTTTAAAGATTTTATTTATTTATTTGACAGAAGAGAGAGTGAGAGAGCACAAGCAGGGGGAGCGGCAGGCAGAGGGAGAGGAAGAAGCAGTCTCCCTGCTGATCAGGGAGTCTGATGTGGGGCTCCATCCCAGGACCCTGGGAACATGACCTGAGCTGAAGGCAAATGCTTAACCGACTGAGCCACCCAGGCACCCCATGAAATTTCATTTAACTACTATATCTTCGATACTTAGTATGCCCTCTGGCACATATTACATTAATATTTTTTGAATAAATAAATGTAAAATAGGTATAACATTATTTGTTTCACAAGGCTGTTGTGAAAAATTAATGTAGGTAAAAACCATCTTACACAGTGTCTCACACATGAAAGGTTCTGTGAAATTAGACAGGATGATACTCCTTTTTGAGATGTGAAATAAAAAAACATATATATATATATATATATATATGTATCTGTCCTGTCTTCCTTTTTCACTTTAACATTGTGATATTTATCCATATTGATAAATGTAGTCCTAGGTTGTTCATTTGTCTGTTTATGGTGTTCCATTGTTTGAATATGCCTTTGAATATGCCATAGTTTAACTATTTTCTTGTTGAAGAACATTTAGGTTACTCTTTTTCCACTATTATAAACAAAGCTGCAATGAACATTTTTATAGCTATATTTTTGTACACATATCAAGAATTTCCCTAGGCAATATACTTGAAAGTGGAATTTCTAGATTGTATCAGCATCTTCCACTTTACCAGATATTGATTGCCAGATTGCTCTCTAAAAAGGAAGGTCTATTTTATAATTTGGCATGGTTTGCATAGAAAAGCAGTAGTCTGTTAGATCTAATATAGTATTTAGGGGTGCCTGGCTGGTTCAGTCGTAAGAGCATGCAACTCTTGATCTCAGCGTCATGAGTTGAAGCCCCATGTTGGGGGTAGATTACTTAAACTTTTAAAAAAATATCCGGTTTATTCAGGTGCTGGGCTGAAAACTGCCTTTTTCTGTACTGAAATAAAGAGAAAGATCCAGTATATTTAAAATTCAGTGAACTGAACCAAGAATCTTGTTAGCTAGTGATTTAACTTTTCTTTTAATCACAGAGTAAAATAAACAAAATCGGTATTTTCTAATAGCATATAGTACAACATTTAATTATTCTTTTCCACTTTTGTTAAGTGTGTACTTAGTTGTTTGAGAGGCAATTCTCAGGGGTAATGAATGAGAGTTTGCAAACTAGAATAACCAAATGGCACACAGATACAAAAAGGACAGGTGGAGATGGAGTGACCAAGAGCAAAGTAGACAGTTATCTTGCAGACCGAAAAGCGAGATAATTCTTTAGAATTTATTTTAGCACATTTTGCTTGGTTAATATACTCCAACCTGTAACTCTCCCCTGAATTCATATCCAGCTGTCTATTCGACATATTTACTTAGATGTCAAATAGCCATCTCAAGCTTAACATGTCCAAAACCCTTCCTTCAATCTACTCTCTCTCTACTCTTTACTACCTTAGTAAATGGCAACTTTATTCTTTCAGTTACTCATGTTGCAAACTTTCCTTCTCTTTTACACTCAACCCAATCAATCAGTAAATCTTTAGGTTCTGTTATTTGAAATATATCTGTCATTGAATCACTTATCATCCCTCCACCTCTACCACCCTAGTCCAAGTCACCAACAAATCTCACCTTCATTATCAAGTCTCCTGTGCAATCTCTTGGCATAAACTCTTATCACCCTGCAGTCTGTTTTCCACACAGCAGCTAGAATGATCTTTTCAAAACCTCTAAATTGGATTTCACACCCCTGTTCAAATTCTCAATGGTTTCCCCTCTCAGAATAAAAGCCTAGGTCCTGGGACACCTGGGTGGCTCAGTCAGTTAAGCAACTGCCTTCAGCTCAGGTCATGATCCCAGGATCCTGGGATCGAGCCCCATATCCTTGCTCAGTGGGGAGCCTGCTTCTCCCTCTGCCTGCAGCTCCCCCTGCTTGTGCTCTCTCTCTCTCTCTCTCTCTCCCTGACAAATAAGTAAATAAAATCTAAAAAAAAAAAAAAAGCCTAGGTCCTTATCGTCACCTACAAGGTCCCACATGGCCCTTAGCTCTTCAATGTCATTTCCTTCCATTTTCTTACTTGCTTACTCATCTAGCTGCATGATCTGGCTCTTAGCTCTTTCTCAGGTGCATTTCCCACCACGCTCTTGCTTACTTCACCCTAGCCACACCTGGCCTTTTTGCCTCCAGCCTATGAAGCAAGCTCCTGTTTAAGGGCATTCCCCCTTGCTATGCCTATAGCTTGGAACACTCTTCCCCTACATATCTGTAGGGCTTTATTTCCTTCAAGTTTCTGCCCACTTGTTATCTGATCAGAGATCTGAGCATTCTATCTGAAAGGGCAATCCTCTCCAATTCTTCCTCATTCCCCTATGATTCTTCTTTTTTTCTCTCTCTTTCTTTCCCTCCCTCCCTCTCTTTTTTTCTTTCGTTCTTTCTTCTCTCTGCTGCCTCTCTCTCTCTCTTAAGCACTTACTACCTACCAGCTGACATATACTTATTGTCTGTCCTCCCCGCTTCTTGCATTAGAATAGAAGTTCCATGAGAGCAGGGACAAAGGCTTTGTTTTGTTCACTACTCTATCTCTAGTTCTTGGAAAATGCCTGAATTCTAGGCTTAAATATTGTTGTTAGGATTTTATGATTTTGCTAAGGGCATAACGAAGTAAAGAACAAAAGTCCTCTAGCTGTATATACAGGAGAAAGATGCATACAAAGCTTTTTAAAAATTATAGAGGCTTCTTGTATAATTTTAAAGTTAATAAATGTCAATTTAATAATATTTTTAGAGAATATCCTATGCATCTATATGTTTTCTCTTTTACAAATCAAGATGGTCCATTAAAATAAAGAAGAGAAATCAAACTTTTTAGTTTTTGAAAGAATGGATTGGAATAAGATAGCTTAGTTTTAGGAATAAGATTGTTAGAGCTGCAAAGCACGTTATTGATATTCTTAGTATGTTTATTTTATAGAGGAATGAGGCTTTCAAAGGTAAAATGACATGCTCAAAGTGACTCAGGCAGTTCTAGGAACCTGAGAGAAGATTCATTTTTACCAGTGATCTTATAAATGCATAATATTTAACTGTTTATTTCATTCATCCACCAAAAATTTAGTGAAGGCATTTGTTAGACACTTAGTGTCTTATATCCCATAGTCATTTTACATTAAATGGAATAATAGAGAATAGTATATAATCATTGTGAGAATTTTAAATTAGGTCTTTCTAGAGACTTGGAATAAGTGGTTGACACAGCTGTTATTTTTTGTTCTAGGGATGGCTATTGTTTTTATTTATTTAAAAAATTGTGGTATAATATACTAAAATTTACCATTTTAACCATTTTTAGTTGTATAGTTCAGTGGTATTAAGTACATTCACATTGTTGTGCAACCATTACTGTTATCCACCCACAGAACATTTTTCATCTTACAAAACTCTAACTTGGTAACCATTAAGGGATAACTCCTCATTTCCCCTTTGCCCCAGCACCGTTCTACTTTCTATGAACTTGACGAGAGAGTAGGTGGGGCAACAGAATCACAGATGCAAATAATTTTAATTAGCTTGATTTTAAGGAACTCCTTTCCTTTTTAGGATCATAAAGTATACTTAACAATATTTTACATTCTTCACAGGTGAATAGTAAGCTTTTATGAAAACATAATTTTACTTTGTTCCTGGGTTTCAACATCAAAAAAAAAAAACAGAGAGAGAGAGGAAAGAAAATATAAATTTAAATCTGAGAAGTCAGGGCCTAACTCCTGATTACACAATAATACCTTATTATAGTAATTATAGTCCTTTGGTATACTTAAGAGTTCCTTTTGTATATCCTATGCCATTAAGCACAGAATGAAGGATGCTAAAAGTATCTAAATACTTTTTTTTACAATGAACATTATTTTATTTATTTGTTTTTCTAGAAAATAAAACAAAGAATCCTTTAAAACATATTTTAAGAAAAGAATGACTATTTGGTACAAAAGCAACATTATTTTCTCAACACAGAATGCAATTATGAAGTGTTTTACTAAAATTATTTCTGTATACAACTCCATTTAGTAAATTATAGAAAATAGTAGAAAGTGATAAAGCTTATGAAATGACATTATGTAGAAGGTTCAAAAAAAGCAAACTAAATCCCTTCCTCTTAGCATTCCTTCTCCCTACCTATCTCTCCCCAGCAAAGACTAAAATAGCTGAATTTAATCTACCTGAGGCAAAGACAGAGAAAACAGGATTTTAGAGGTAGAAAGAAAAAAAAATATATCAGATGTCACCAAATCCTGGGTTTCCCAAATTTGAGTATGCAACAGAATTTTCTAGGATAGTTAAAAAAAAAAGTTTAGTGAACCTGTAAAGAGAAACATCCTCTAACCACCATGGGCCATGCCAGCCATTCCTTACGTCCCTTCAAACGCTTTTCCCTCTCTCCAAAAGTAACCACTCTGGACTTTTATAGAAATCGCTGCTTTGCATTTCTTTATGGTTTTATCTCCTAAGTGTACAGCCCTGGAAATTATTGTTTAGTAGTTCAGTTTTGTACTTAAAAAAATACTTGATACGTCTTCCTGGGAAAAATTTTAAACATACAGGTTATTAGGTTCCACTTCCAGGAGATTCTGATTTAAAAGGTTTGAGGTGGGGCCTAGAGGTAGTGTAAGAAAAGATGCTCCCAAGTAATTATGAAAACTAGATTTTTGGATTTATGGACTTTGTCCAATCCTAGACACTATGTTGATTTGGATTATTCAGAGGTAAGTGGGTACCGAACTGTTAAAGGCTAAAGAAGACGAGACTACCTAAAGCCTCAATTTTACTAAATAGTAACATAAAATGAAATTTTTCCCTTGAAACTAACGAAATGTATTAAGGCACAGAAATGCTGACTAAACATTTCATTTTAAGATAGAACACTCCAGGAGTGCCTGGGTGGCTCAGTCGTTAAGCGGCTGCCTTCGGCTCAGGTCATGGACCCAGGGTCCTGGGATTGAGCCCCGCATTGGGCTCCCTGCTCCGCGGGAAGCCTGCTTCTGCCTCTCCCACTCCCCCTGCTTGTGTTCCCTCTCTCGCTGTGTCTCTGTCAAATTAATAAATAAAATCTTTAAAAAAAAAAAGAACACTTCAAAGAAATTAGTGGTATATGTACAAGATACCTTGGGTTCAGCCCTAGGGCATGACAATTTAGGGATCTTCAGTTAAAGGTTTGTGCATACATTCCTTCTATAGCTTTTTGGACAAAAGATTATCCATCTGCTGCCTGAATACCTAGAATTACTGCAGGTTTTCATAACTTCTGGAAACAGGCTATTCCACTGCAAGGCAGTTACAATTGATTATCTTAAAAAGGAAGATGTCTTTAAAACTAAACAACCTATATGTGTCTTTTCATGATTCACAGGTAACTTCATTTATATGTGGAATAAAAACTTCCTTCACAGAATTCTCAGCATTTTAAAGAAAAGAATCAATTACCAATGAAAATGAAGTGAATAGCAACATAATACAGTGCTCCATATATCTTTGCAAAATCTAGGCTTTCCTGGCGCCCATGGTAAGAAGTTCCAGATTGTTTATTTTAGTTTTTAAAACAGGAAGTCAAGATGTTCACAGTGCCCATCTAAACTTCTTCATAGGGGTGCCTGGGTGGTTCAGCCAGTTGAGTGTCTGTCTTCAGCTCAGGTTAGGATTGAGCCCCAAGTTGGGCTCTCTGCTCAGTGGGGAGTCTGCTTCTCCTTTTCCTCCACCCCGCCCCCCACTCGGTCTCTCTCTCTCTCTCAAATAAATAAAAAATCTTAAAAAAAATAAACCTCTTTACATTCATATTGTACTTAAAGTTAATTCACTTGTGATGAGAAAGGGCCTTTTGCAAATTTTATTAAGTTCTCTTCCAAGAAATTGTTTATCAAGGGGTAAAATAAAGGGTTCATCAATTTCACACTGCCACTTTGTCTTGAAACTATTAAAACGATACCCACTATACCCACTGCTTAGAACAAAAATACAATGAATACCTAATTTAATAACTTTATATGCACTTTTAACACTTAATAAAGAACCATACCCATTGAGATAAAACCTATCCATTCTCTCTTATAAAATACTGGGCTGATGAATTTCTAATCTCAAATGATTTTAATTTGAAAGGCTCTATACAGTGTGAGCTCGATGTACAAAAGAGAAATGACATTATTCCCAAACATACTAAGACAACCATTTTTTTTTTGGGAGGAGGCGTCTTTTACATTTTTAAAATGAGGAAACTTTCACCAGAGCATAATAAAACACTATAAAAGATCACTTAATCAGTCTTTCATAAAAAACAAAATGAAGTTGTTAAATGACTCGCTAAAAAGTATGAAGTAAACTTTTAGTCCTTTAGTTGTTTGCAATGTAGTTAACTATAAGGCAGAGATGAATACTATAACAATAAAAATACTGGTTAAAAAGCAAATTTGAAATTCTTGAGCTTCAAGTTCATCTATCTTCACATGTTATTCAAAACAAGTTCTAATTCAAAGAAACAAACTGGCTTTCTAAGTCTTCATTAGCAGAAATGGTATATTTGGTTCAACAAGTTTAAACAATATATTTGCAAGGTGAATAAGTTGATTAACGTCTTATAATTTCATTTCTTATAAGTTAACTTCTTACTGCTAAACTTTAAAACCACTTACTTATAGGGAAGCTGCTAATTTGGGTGGAAATGGATAAGGCCTACTTACACTTTCCTTTATTATGTTCCCATGTCTCAGCTCTATTTCCATCTTGTGCAGTTAATTTGTTTCCTACAATATTGGCAAATGAATTAAGCTGGTTTGATTCCGGAGTTAAATTGCTCAATTAAAAAAGTTGATTTATGGGGCACCTGGCTGGTTCAGTCAGTAGAGCATAGGACTCTTGATCTCAAGGTTGTAAATTCCAGCCCCACGTTGGGTATAGAGATTACTTAAAAATAAAAATAAGAAAAATCTTTAAAAAAAAAGTTGATTTGTAAAGAAACTTAAAATTGAGATATTTTTCTGTAAGCAGTGTTTTGATTTGTTAAACAAATAAAGTAGGGTCTCCAAATGAAACTGTTGTAGTGAATGTCAATCTCATCAAGCCCTGAAATATTCCTGCTTTTCAACCATTCTTTCCCTGTAAAACACTTCTCTGAGCCCAAATAGGCTTTTGCACCTGGAGGCTTACCTATACTTCAGCACAGACCACACAGTAATTAAGAGGCCAAATTTGACTCAAGAAGCACGAGACTGGGCTCTAGTGGTGAGTTGGGCAAGTCCCTTTTTTGGCCTTGGTAAAATGGGGGGAGGGGATCGGATGTTAAGCTCCAGGATCCCTTCTGGCTTGGAACATTCCAATACCACTTTGCCTTTGATTAAACCGCTCTGCTGAATTTTTTTTTAACTTATTGTGATTACAGCTTACACATTTAAAAAATTACTCAAGTATGTACATCATGGCCGACAAATAGGACAATTTTCTAAACTGATGGGCCCTTTGAAAGACCTAAAAAAAAAATCGGTCTAAAAATACTAGACTGCGTTCATTGAGGACTGGTCTTGCTCCTGGAGTACTGTAGTAAATGTTAGTTCAACGAATTTCAATTTACAGCCATCTACTTTCTATCACCTCAGCATTTTGTTTTAAAAAATTGAGGTCTAGTTTTTCTTTTTTTCTGGGCCTTTAAAAATGACGAATTTTAATTTTAAAAAAAGATCCTGTGTAACTATGACATCTTTTCCTCAGCTGGCCAAATACATTTCCACTCCGAATGCTAAACCGATAGCTAGGCTAACAGGTGACTTTACTGAGTTTGGGGACGCTCCTTGAGGACAAGTATATGAGAGATCGTGAGTTAAGTCATACTGCAGAAAGGGTAACATTTTAATTTAACTTAATTTTAGAAGTAACGTTTTATTCTCATTTTTCTGGGTCACCTCGCGAGAGCCACTAAACTACAGGAATTCCTAGTTTCCCCTCTTTCAATTTTCGGTCTACCCAGTCTTCAAAGTAAACAAAGCCTCTGACGATCTCGGGCTAAAACCACACATGCAACCTCACTTTCCCATAGGTGCACAGATAATAAGAATGGCTCCACTAAATAAGCACTCGAGGTGGCAAGCAGCAGAGAAAACAAGTCCCAGGAAGTGATTTCCGGGTGAGGTGGGAGGGGCGGCTGATTTCCGGTCTGAGGGCAGGCGACGGCTCTTGCGCAAGCGCTGTTCACTTTCCTGGCTTTTTTTTTTTTTTTCCCTTTCCCCTTCCCCTCCCTCCCCCAGCCTGAGGGGTCTTGAGGTGACAGCGACTGCAACTGCGACTCCAGCAGGAGGAGGAGAAGATGGACAAGGGGAAGACCGGGCGACGTCGATCTTCATCCGGTGAGAAAGGGTCAGAGGAGGGCTGAGCCTATTCTCTTCTACCTTGGGCAAATGGGAGGCACAGGCGGCGACGGGTGCTACGGCCCAGAGCTGTGAGGGCTCGGGCTCCCGCTCGGGCTCGGGCTCCCGCTCGGGCTCGGGCTCGAGCTCCGACTCCGGCTCGTGCAGGCAGGGGAGGGGAAGGCAGGAGCGGAGGGGCGCGCACAATGGAAGACTCCCGGGTCGCCCCCACCCCTGCGAGTCGTAGACTAAGTCCAAGCTGTCATCGAAGCCTTGGCCGCTTTCCACCCCAGCACCCCTTCCAGTTTTCCCCTCTTCCCGCAAACACCCTGCTTGAGTCTCATCGGCCCATGGATCTTGCCGGTTGGCTTGCCGGTGTCCTGCCACGCCTTCCTTTAAGTCCACCAATGTACCCGTTTCACTTCCCTCGCCTGACCCCACTCTTTCTCTTTTCCTTTGATTCTCCATTTAGCCTCTTTCTCACCCCCTCATCTCGGGGCAGGGAGAAGCGGCTGCAAAGAGGGAAAGGCCGGGCTTGCTAATTGATACTTCGTCTCTCTGATAATTGCTGTAACGGGGTTTCGTTCTTCTGAACAGACCCTCTTGATAACCTTTTTCTGTTCCAACCTCTTGCTGCTGCTTCCAGAAGTGATTAAAAAGTCGAACAAAGGATTTGAAGCCGGGCTTCCATTGTGTTTTTAATCTCAGCATATTTTTATTTTTGAAATTGCTTTACGGTTTAAATGACTATCTTCAGTTTGGGGTACTACATCTTGGAAACACCAGAGTGGAGTTATAAGACATGAGGTAGAGCTCCTCCCAGTAACAAGTTTTTGTCAAAGATCTCATCCACTAAGAGTACCTCAATTCCTCGTGTTAAGTCCTGTGGACGAACCAGAGGAGGAGAGGGGGAGGACTCTATCTTTAATAAGCTTACAGTCTAGTACACGAACTAACACCCAATGAATCAATTATTTCGTTTCATTTTCTCCCTTCTTACCGTATAATTTGCAGAGACAGTCCTAACAATTCCAAATTTATTAGGAGTCCCTTGGGGCAGTGCATCTCAAGCATTTTTCTGCCTTCTTTGCAAAGGAGAAGTGGACAGGATTTATGGGACATTGCTCGAAGCAGTTAAAAACCTGAATCCCTTTTCATAAGCAACTATTGTTATCATTTGTGTGTGTGTGTGTGTGTGTGTATCCTAGGGATACTCTTTGCCTTTGAAAGTACATGTGGTACATATATAAATATAGGCCTCCAATAGATCAGTGTTTTTGTGTTTTTTTTTAAAGATTTTATTTATTTATTTGAGAGAGAGTGAGTGAGAGAGAGAGCGTGCACAAGCTCAGGGAGAGGCAGATGGGGAGGGAGAAGCAGGCTCCCCACTGAGCAGGGAGCCCGACTTGGGGCTCCATCCAGGATGCTGGGATCGTGACCCCAGCCAAAGGCAGATGCCCAACTGACTGAGCCACCCAGGCGCCCTATCAATGTTTGTTTTAACATACTTTTTTTTCTCCTCTAAGACCTTAATGTAAAATTTACACGTTAAGAAAATGCACATTGTTTATATGGTGTCTTTTCTGTGCTTTCTAATAGACCTTTAGGAGTTATTCCTCAGCTTAAGATGCACAGCCTTTTTTTCAATAAGTGCATTTCATCTTGGCTTAATACATTTTTTGGGGGGGGGCAGCAAGATATTAACACTGTCCTTCAGCAAATCGCCTCTTCTTTCCCTTGTTACACTTAAGAGTTATTTATTACATTTAATTTGATGCAAGTGGTTGTGGGAAGTAAAATTTGATAATGAAGCTGTTATTTCTTAAAAGACATTGATATTTATATTAGCTATCCCTCTGGAGAAGATTTTTTTTTTTACCCCCGAAGACATTCCTTTTGGAGCTGTCCTTTCTCAAAAGTAATTGTTATTGTATAAAACCCATTCTCAAATCTACTATTACCTAGCTGTTCTCCTGTATTCATCTGGTTTTAAGAGATGAATATTAGGGCGCCTGGGTGGCTCAGTCGGTTGGGTGTCTGCCTTTGGCTCAGGTCATGATCCCTGAGTCCTGGGATTGAGTCCCACATCGGGCTCTCTGCTCTGTGGGGAGTCTGCTTCTCCCTCTGCCTCTGCCCTCCCTCCTGTTCGTGCTTTCTCACTCAAATAAATAAAAAAGATGAATATTAGTTTTTAAGAATGATTCTGAATAGTGTATATTTAATTTTCACATAAATTATCAAATAAAACTAATCAGTTGGTTTGAAGGGATTCTGGGTTCTGTGTGACATTTATGTGCATATATTTGTCATTTCATTAGGAGTGGTTGCTAACTTGAACTCATGACTGGAAGTGACATTTATGGTCATCAGGATTTCATAATACCCAAAGAGGGGAATTTGATTAATAAAACAGGAAGATTTCTAAGTTAGAAGTAGAATGTGGATAGCAGTAGAAAGAAAAAACATGAAGTTTTGAAGTTTCCTCTGTGAGACTGCATTAGGTTTCCCTAAATGTTCTAAATAAGGAAGAACTGTGAAGGGTTGTATAGTGTATTGTTCAGAACTCTTTTAGTTGCGAGTAGCAGAAACCCAGTTCCAACTGGTTTAAGCTACACACAAAACAAGAATTTATGGACTTATGTCACTGATAACTGTAAGAGTGGGATGAGGGGAGAGGCAGACAGAGCAAGGAGCCCAAGACCCTGGGATCATGACCTGAGCCGAAGGCGGTTGCTTAACCCACTGAGCCACCCAGGTGTCCCAAAACAGTTGTCTTTTATTAAGCCAGACATTAAAGAGATTTGCAAATAGGTAAAATATTGCCATTCTTCTTAGTATTTTTTTTTTAAAGATTTTATTTATTTATTTGACAGAGAGAGGCACAGCGAGAGAGGGAACACAAGCAGGGGGAGTAGGAGAGGGAGAAGCAGGCTTCCCACCTAGCAGAGAGCCCGATGTGGGGCTCCATCCCAGGACCCTGAGATCATGACCTGAGCCAAAGGCAGACGCTTAACAACTGAGCCACCCAGGCACCCCTCTTCTTAATATTTTTTAAAAAATAGTTATTTTTCATAAAGTATTTTAGCCATGTTAACATGCAATGAGTTTATTGTTTTTAAATGAATTGTTAAATATTTTAAAATTAAAGGAAAAATTTCATAAGTAAAGCTGTGTTCCCTCTCTCGCTGTGTCTCTGTCAAATAAGTAAATGAAATCTTAAAAAAAAAAAATCACAAAAGCTCTGATTACCTTACTTTTCTGGAATGTGGCCATGAATCAGGAATTAAGCAAAAAATACCTCTGAGCAGTGAGAGGAGAAATTACACAGTCTGTATGTTAAAGTTCACTTGTGAGAAGCTTCTCAGACTTTTCTTTAGAGTATATTGAATCTATATTTTAAAATTATTTGTAACCCCAATGAGCATGAATTCCTTACTTCCAAGTTCACTGCATATCAAAAGCAGTAAATTAAATGGGACACAGATTAAAAAATATCTGGCACCAGAGACTGGCCCACTAACAGTTGAATGAAATAATAATTAAATGCATGGGTCATTCAAGGGAGAATGACCATTAGAAATGTTTAACATCAACAAAAGTATAACAGATAAAGCCCTTGATAACAATTTTCAAATGAATCTTTGAATTAAACAGGATAGTTCAAGTGAATTTCAGGTTTTCAACTGATTGCTTCAGGCATCATCCTTGGAAATTTGTGTTCACTCTCATTTAAGTTAAGAATACATGTTTTTTTGAGAACTTCAGTACTAAGCAGTGTACTAAAAATTTTACAGACTTTAATTCTTTCAAAAGCCCTATGAGGTAGTTATTATTTCTGATCTACAGATGAGGAAACTGGGATTTAGGGAGGGTAAGCAACTTTAGCAGTAGCAAGTAAGAAATAGCTAGGATTCAAAATCTGGTCTTTCTGATTACAAAATACATAATTTAAACTTCTTTTACTGTCACAGGACATTAGTGAGTCTTACTAGGGAAAAATAAGTTTCTAATGGACAAATAAGTATGAGAACTGTAATTATAAGAAAATTTTATTTATTGCAGGAGTTTTAGAGCCTTTTGCTATTGTACATTGTGCCTCTTCAGGAGAGTAGCTGAGCATGCAGTGTTATTCACACTTGCTTGATTTTGAAACTCTTCCCTCCCCCTAGTTTTCGTCTTGAGGCTCTAGTGTCCCATGATGATACAACTTTATTTTTTCAGTAGGCTCAGGTGATGTCTGCATATTTTGCATTGTAAGTGTAATGAACCATGATTGAAGTTCAAAATCAGAATCTGCAATTAATCATGATAAAACTACATTATTTGCGTAGACGTTAGCTGAAGCCATTGGAATGAATGGAATCACCCACAGAAGGTATAGAGTGAGAAAAGTCATGAATCACATTTAATTTCAAAGTAGGAAGGAAGAAACATTAGTCGGCAGATAGGCAAATTAGGAAAGAAAGGTTTGGGAAGCAAGGGAGGAGAGTGATAAGCAATGTAGATTAGAGTTAAAATAGTATGAGGGTGCTGAATTTGGCAATTAGGAGGTCACTTTTACCACTGGTTTTATAGGGACAAAAGCCAGATTTCGTTCGTTCTTTCTTTTTTTTTTTTAAATCTTTTTTTTTTAAGATTTTTATTTTATTTGAGAGAGAGAGAATGAGAGAGAGCATGAGAGGGGAGAGGGTCAGAGGGAAAAGCAGACTCCCAGCCGAGAAGGGAGCCTGATGTGGGACTTGATCCTGGGACTCCGGGACCATGACCTGAGCCGAAGGCAGTCACTTAACCACTGAGCCACCCAGGCGCCCTCGTTCTTTCTTTCTTTCTTTCTTTCTTTCTTTTTTTAAAAAATATTTTATTTATTTATTTGCCAGAGAGAGCAAGAACAAGCAGGGGGAGAGGCAGGCAGAGGGAGAATCAGACTCCCCGCTGAGCAGGGAGCCTGCTGTTGAACTCAATCCCAGGACCCTGGGATCATGACCTGAGCCGAAGGTGAACGCTTAACCACCTGAGCCACGCAGGCGTCCCAAAAGCCAGATTTCAAGAGGCTGAATGAAACAAAGAAAATGAGATGTAAAAAAGATTTCTGAAACAAGTTGGAGAAGTAAATAAAGTAGTAAGGAATTTTTTTTTCATTAGACTTTGAGACTTAAATCAGGTGTGGGTAGGGAGTGGCAAAGTGAGTGGAGAGAGAAAGATACTAAGTAGGAGATAATTGATGGGGTGAGGTTTCAGAAGAAATGGGGGAGATTGGAATCAAAAGATAGTTTCTTGAGATGTGCAGAAAGGAGGGAAGATGGATAAAGATATAGATAAATTTTGAGAAGGTAAGGATATTGCAGTCATAGCTTCTACACGAAGTAAGGGAAGATCATTTTTGGTAAAAGGACTTTCAAGTGGTATTGGTAGCTCAAAATAGACTAGGTGGTCAATTAGGCACGAATAAAAGAATTGTTAAGTAATTTTAAAGGTCATTAAAACAAGTGCGAGTGTTGTAGTAGTAGTAGTCGTAGTTGTTGCAGTTACTATTATGTGACTTTGTTCAGCAGTGCTAAGCAGTCTAGCAGCAAGAATTTGGAAAAAAATGAATTTAGTTTTACTTAAGGCTAAAGGGTAAGACAAGATATGGAGGCAAAAAATGGGTTCAGTGTGAATGAAGAAATGAAAGGGTCAAAGAACTGTGGGTTGTAGAATGAAAAGTTCACTTTTGAGAACTTGAGAAGTGCAACAGTATTCCTTAAATCCATTGACAAATGTATGTTGCTGAAATGGGGATGTGTAGAAGTGTGTTGGAGTGAGTCCGCTGTTTTGAGTGAGTTGACTTACAGAAGTTTTAGAGCTTCACAATGATGGTAAATTTTAGAGATAGAGAAGAAAACTATGAATCAAGTATCAGAGAATTCTAGGAATGTTGGAGAGGGTATTGGGTCAGTGCATGGCAATCACAAATATGGTGAAGTAATATATCCAACTTATGGGAATTTTAAAGAAGGGATTATGCAATAAAAATAAAATATTAATTGGAAGTGGTAGTGGGAGGAGGAGATTGTTAATCCCTACTCCTGATTTTATAAGTGAGAGAAGAATCTTGAGAGAACCTTAAAAAAATAATGTAGTCAATAAAAAGCTAGGATTCAGTTAAACTAAGGTGGAGGAAATGTTCCAGGAAAAGATTCAGAATTTAAGAACATTGTACTGACTCTGGAAAGGAATTTAGTGGGCTAGGGAAGAGATGGAGAAGAATGTGGATGAAGGGGTAGAGTCGAATTACATAAAACGTGAGAGACTAGCAAGATAATAGGCTGTGGTGATTGGCATCTAGGGTGGTGAATGGGATTCCCAGGTCTGATGATGGAAGACAGAGAATTGGAAAGTAGATTAGAGAGAATGGTAAAACAGGGAATGGGTTATGGATAAGATTGAGTAGCTTCAAAGATCCAGATCGGAAGTTTGTTATTATGGTGCTGTCTCAAAACTGCTTTCTAGGTGGATAAACTCTAATAGGAGTCTTTAATAATTTAGAAGGCTGGCAAATATGGGCTGCTTTATCCTACTTTGCATATACTTATAATGATAACTCACCTCTTGAGTGCACCTGGCACTGAACTGTCCTTTCATCCATTTCTGCCTATCTAAAATTTGCTCATTATTGGGGCGCCTGGGTGGCTCAGATGGTTAAGCGTCTGCCTTCGGCTCAGGTCATGATCCCAGGGTCCTGGGATCGAGTCCCACATTGGGCTCCTGGCTCAGCGGGGAGCCTGCTTCTCCCTCTCCCTCTGCCTCTCTCCCTACTCATGCTCTCTCTCTCTCTCTCTGTGTCTCAAATGAATAAATAAAATCTTAAAAAATAAAATAAAATAAAATAAAATTTGCTCATTATCTAAAACTTCAAAGCTCAGTTCAGTTGTGCCTTTCCAAGATCTCCTAATTAACTCAAACTTAAAACAGATCATAGCTATTTCTGAACTTCCATGGGTCTTAGCACTTCTTATATGATATTTATATCAGATTCCATCATATATTCTAGCTTCCTAAATTGTTTAATCTCTTCTGTTATACTATTGACATTGACACAGGGACTATCTTATTAATCTTATATCCCATAGCATGCCTGGAGTGTACTGGTTAAGAAAGCTACCTCTGGTATTAGACCAGTGATGAATCAACATGGTGACTTTGGGAAAGTTATTTGGATTCCTCAAATCTAAATTCTTCATCTGTAAAATGGTGATAATACTGTTACTGATCTCATAAGGCTTTTGTAAAGACTAAATAAAAATAATTTGTGTACTTAGCCTAGTGGCTGGCAGTGGTAATCATAATCTTAAATGTTTATGGAGTAAGTAAGTGAGTGAGTGATTCTACAAGCTACTTGGGAAAAAGTCATGTCTTTCAATTGTTTGACTCATGTATTTAGAATGAGAATAATTAGATTTTCCTGTGTGCTAATACTAATATACTGAGGTCTCTTGAAGAGTAATATTTTAATATAAACTATTAAAATAATAGTTACCATTTATTTTGCACTAACTATATGCCAGACATAATGCTAAATAATATAGGCTATCTCATTTTAATCTTAATTGAAAAGCTGGATATTCTCTCTTGTCTTAGTCTCAGAAGTCACAAGTAAGCCAGGATAGAAATTTAGGTTGTCGAGCTTTAAAATCATTAACTTTTGAGCACCACAATATACCAGATAATCACAAGAAGAGGCACATAATATGTTTATTTAAATGACCCAAAGACAATGTAGTATAAAATGGAATAGCTCAATTATAAAAACCCCTAAAATTTTGGGAAGTCACAAGAATATTAATTTTAAAGGAAATAGGGAAACATGCTGTAAAACAGGATAGGTGCATTTTTAACTCATGAGTCAGTTTGGGAATATTAATCTATAAATTACAATTTGGGCAACTGATACTTTTTAAAACATTTTATTAAATTTAAAATACACATAAAAGTGAATATAAGGTAAGGGCTTTCTTACCATTTATTTAAAAATTTTTATTTTTGGTAGTCTAAGGAATGCTACTTTATTGAAAATTGTTTGAATTTATCAAAAGCTTAAGTATAGAGGTATAACTTGTTTTATTGTGCTTTGCAGATAATGTGTTTTTTACAATTTGAAAGTTCGTGGCACAATTTTTCCAATAGCATTTGCTTGCTTCATGTCTCTGTGTCACATTTTGGAAATTCTTGCAATATTTCAAACTTTCATTATTATATTTGTTATGGTGATTGGTGATCAGTGATCTTTGATGTTACTTTTGTAAATTGTTTTAGGGTGCCACAAACCACACCTGTATAAGACAGCAAACTTAATAAATGTGTGTGTTCTGATTCCTCTACTGACTGGCTGTTCCCTGTCTCTCTTCTTCTCCTTGGGCCTCCCTATTCCCTAAAACATGCTGAAAGGTCAGATGATGGTTAGCATTTTTTAGCAATTAGATATTTTTAATTAAGATATGTATATGGTTATTTTAGACATAGTGCTGTTGCAAACTTAATAGACTTCAGTGGAGTGTAAACATAACTTTTATATGGAATAGGAAACTACTCACTTTATTGTGATATTTACTTTATTATGGTATCTCCGATGTATACCTGTAGTGAAATTACTGCTATGTATTATGAACTTAGAGAAATTATTTCAGCTATATAGATTTTTGAATAAGGTATAGTCCATTTGTTATAATTGTTTTTAAAGCTTTTTTTGTTTTGTTTTTAAGTTGAAGTATTACAGCATGGTATGCATATCTTTAGTATAGTTTGATAACTTTTTGTACTTGTATAAAAATACACTTGTGTAACAATCAGCTAAATCAAGATATAAAACACTTCCAGCATCTCAGAAGGCTTACTTGTATCCTGTTCTAGTCAGTATTCCTTTTCTCCTCAGATACTCCTAATTCAAGGCTTTTGCCCATTTGAAGATTGGGTTGTCTTGCTTTGTAGGAGTTCTTTATATATTCTGGTCTGAGTCCTTTGACAGATGTATGTATTATACAGTATTATTAACTGTCACCATACTGTACATAGATGAATGTATTATAAATAATAAATATAAATAATAATCTTCCAGTCTGTGGCTTGCCTTCTTACTCTCTTAATGATGAACTTTGATGAATTTTAATGAAGTTGAGTTTATTAATCTTTTCCTTTATGGTTAGTACTAATTGTGTCTTGGTTGAGAAATTTTTGCCTACCCTGAGGTCATGAAGTTATTCCCCTCCTTTTTATTCTAGAATCTTTTTTGTTTTAGTTTTGGCATTTAAATCTATGATCCAATTAACTTATGTTTATAGCGTGAGGTAGAGGTCAAGGTTTATTTATTTTCCCTTTTGGTTATCAGATTGCTTCAGCATTAGTGTAAAGATCATCTCTTTCTTACCTAATTGTAGTGATATCTTTTTATAAATAAGTGACCACATATGTGTGGATTTCTACTATTACTTTTTGTTATGAAATCTTTGATATATTCCAGTAAATTGTAAGTTCCTGAAAAGCTTAGACTGTGTTTAATTTGCTTACTACACTATCCCCACTGCCTAATATGCCAGGCACATGATAGACATTCAGTAAATTTGCTGATTGAATGAAAGAATCATAAAGGAAAAATCCACAGGAAGTCTGAGAAATGTTGGTGAGGAGACAGTTAAACTGTTCCTAGTTGCAGAGATGCTTAAATATGTAGTAGAACTGGAAGTGTTTTTGTAGAATATTCCAAACATACCTCTCACCTTTTGCTTCACCCCCCCTCCCTCCAGCTTCCCCTATTATCAACGTTTATCTGGTCATATGGTTCAACCAGCATTTATTGAATACCTGTTGGACTTTTGCCAGGGAATATCTTATTTAGTTCTTAGAGCCAAGTTTTCTTCTTTTTTCTGTTGTCATCATACATGTTATTTAATGAAAGGATTTTGTGAGAATTTGCTATTCTTCTGATTATTTTTTGACCTTTATGTTTAGTCTGTTAGGTTTTGTAAAATGTATCAGTACAAATTCTGACCCTAGCAAGTTAATTTAAAACAAAGGATGGCTGTGAAAGGATTTGTTTTTTCACATTGTTTATTTCATTTAGATGTTAAATGATAATTTTTACCATGTCTTTGTAGAAATTATCACAGAAGGAAAAAGGAAAAAGTCTTCATCTTCTGAGTTACATAAGGTATGCATTAGTTTTGCTTTTAATCTATTCATTATCTTTAGAGTTACCAATATTGAAAGTATTTTGCTATTTTTCTTTTTAATAAAAATTTAAAGAAAATATTATAAAACCATAACTAATTACTGTTTTGCAGGGAATAGTATATCCTAAATAATTCAAAGGTTAACCAAGAAAGAAACACTTTCTGGGATCTGCCTTGTTTAAATCATTGTAAGCTGTATCAGTATACTTTGTAGGCCTTATTTTAGTTTTTATATGAAACATAACCCAGCATTTCTTTGATAACTGAATATATTAGCATACCTCACATTCATTAATTGTAATACTGTAGATATAGAAAGGTTGTGCTCAAGTCATGTGCTGAAAATTACTATTTGAAATATTTCCTATTAAAATTTATTTATTTATTTTACTTTATTTTATTTTATTTCTTCTGTGTAAGCCAAGAGTAGCAAAAGAAGCAAAATGAAGTTTCTACCTATGTAGGAAGTGTTTCAAAAATTTAATTTCTTTTTAGAAAGATAATCTTTTTTTCCTCTAGAATTTTGTGACTTAAACACAGTAGTACCCTGATATACATATAATTTATTAGATACTTTTTTCTGAAGCATTCCAAATTATGCACAGAGGACTTTTAATTTGGCACAGAGAACTTTAATTTGGTACATTTCATGGAACAAAGCTGGAGGAATCATAACTAGGACTCTGAGAGGGAATCAAGAGTACACAGACAAGACCAAATAGCATGGCTTTAGATACTCTTCCACCTTAGCTTACTTTACATTTGTGGGTATGATTTCTTTTAAAATTTTGGATTTGGCTTACATGGCATAAATGAGGGGGTTAAAAATAAATTCGTACACTGCCATACCCAGCTTTAAATACCTCTGTATTGACTACTATTTCTTTTGTGTTTAACACCTCCAGTGAAGTGAAATGCTCTGTTTTCGGTTGCTGCTTCATGCAGTTGAAAGTCTACCATTAGATGATATTTCAATTGAACTCTCTCTTTCTGATGTATCAGTGGAGAAATGCCTAATATTGAGTAAATGCATTTCTCTTTCTTATTTTTAGATGTATGGCAGTATTTAACTTTTATTTTCAAGTAACTTTAGATTTACAGAAAATTTACAGAAATACTACAGAGTTCTCATCTACCCTTCATTCAGCTTCCCCTAGTGTTAATATCTTATATAACCAAAGTACAACAAAATTTAAAAATTAACTTTGGACAATACTTTAAGCTACAGACATTACTTGGATATCTTCAGCTTTTTTTTAAAATAATGTTGTTTTTCCATTCCAGGATCCCACGTTGCATTTAGGTGTCATGTCTCCTTGATTTCCTTGATTCTGTGACAGTTCTTCAGTCTTTGTTCTTTCATGATCATGACATTTTTAGAGTACTATGATTTTGTCAGTATTTTGTTGAATTCCTCAGTTTCAGTTTGTCTCAGGTTTCTTTTCTTTTTTAAAAGATTTTATTTTTAAGTAATCTCTACACCCAACGTGGGGCTTGAACTCACAACCGTGAGATCAGGAGTTGCATGCTCTTCCGACTGAGCCAGCCAGGTGCCCCTGTCTCAGGTTTCTTATGAGTAGATTAAAGTTATGGCTTTTGGGGAAGAATATAACATGATATGCCCTTCTTAGTGTATCCTGTCAGGAGTACACAATACACAATAATGATATGTCTTATTACTGGTGATGTCAGTCTTGACTACCTGCTTAAGATGGCTTCTACCTGGTTATTCCATTGTAAAGTTACTCCTTCACTTTGTAGTAAGTAGATATTGTGGGAGAGATACTTTGAATCTATGCAAATATACTGTTTCTTAAACTTTCACCCACTGTTTTACCATCTAGCAGTGGATCTGGTCTGCAACATTTGTGTATATGATATTCTATTGGTGATTTTCTTTTTCCCTCATTCCCTCTACATTTATTAATTGAAGTTCTTCTGTAAGGGAGAGCTACCCCTCTTTTCTCCTTATTTATTTATTCAATTACTTATTTTTATTAATATGGACTCAAGAGTATCTATTCTATGGGTTATAATTTATTACAGCATTATTGGCTTTTTTGATTGAAATGAAATGTTTAGCTTAGGTATTAGAAGATCTTTCAGTTTGGATCCTATGCCCTTTTAACATGCTCCTTTTTTTTAGCACTTATTTCTGGTACTCCAAGATACTTTTTAAGGAGCCCTGGTTCTTTTATTGAAGAGTTGTATTTAGAAATCTAGGTCTGGGTGCACCTAGGTGTGCTCATTGCTCTTGGGGTGTCATTGTTTCTAGGCTCTCTCTAGAGAAGACTAGAAATTTTTTTTTTTTTTTTTAAGATTTTATTTATTTGACACAGAGAGAGCGACAGCGAGAGAGGGAACACAAGCAGGGGGAGTGGGAGAGGGAGAAGCAGGCTTCCTGCCGAGCAGGGAGCCCGATGTGGGGCTCGATCCCAGGAGCCTGGGATCATGACCTGAGCTGAAGGCAGACGCTTAACGACTGAGCCACCCAGGCGCCCCTAGAAAAATTTTTCTATGCTAACCCATACACATACACACATCTCTATATTTCACAGAGAGAGAGCACAAGTAGGCAGAGCAGCAGGCAGAGGGAGAGGGAGAAGCAGACTCCTGGCTGAGCAGGGAGCCCGATGCGGGGCTCGATCCCAGGACACTGGGATCATGACCTGAGCTGAAGGCAGATGCTTAACCAACTGAGCCACCCAGGTGCCCCAATACTGATACTTCTGATTCCAGTCCAACACCACAGAGCTTATCCTAGCCTTTTCCCTTTTTTTTATTTTTAACTTTTTTTCTATCATTATGTACCATATATTTACTTATTTGTTCAACCATAATATGCACATTGAAGTTAGTGTAGAAAAAATTGACAGTAGAGTAGTTAGTTGTACCTGAAATCTGCTTGTCCTATACTCATATACAATATTAGAGTGAGAGATTTAAATCTATAAGTTATTAATCAGGAAGCTACAGGAGAGGTTTTTCTGGAGCTTTAAATGTTAATATTTTTTCCCCTTTCCTTTTATAATTGCATTGTATTCCTATTAAAAAATAAATAAAACGGGGCGCCTGGGTGGCTCAGTCATTAAGCGTCTGCCTTCGGCTCAGGTCATGATCCCAGGGTCTTGGGATCGAGCTCCGCATTGGGCTCCCTGCTCCACAGGGAGCCTGCTTCTCCCTCTCCCACTCCCCCTGCTTGTGTTCCCTCTCTTGCTGTGTCTCTCTCTTTCAAATTAATAAATAAAATCTTTTTTTTTAAAAAAAAGAAAGATTCTGTATTTTTTCTTTTATACTTATATTCAAAATAATTTCTTTTTTTAAATTTAAGTTTATTTATATTTTTTAGTAATCTCTACACCCAGTATGGGGCTCAGACTCATGACCCTGAGATCAAGAGTTGCATGCTCTTCTGACTGAGCTCCCAAAATAATTTCTTAATATCATTAATCTTTTGGAACATGTTATTTAATAACAACTGAATAGTATCTCATTTGGTTTAGTTTTGCCATAATTCTGTTTAATTGTTCTTTTATTATTGTTTCTAGTTTTTCTATATTAAAAGTAATATGGAGTCTATATCCCTGTTCATAAATATTTATATATACTTCGATTTTTAAAGCTTTTGATGCTAATGGATAGAGTTTTAATAAACATCCAGATTTCATGTGTCTATACTTTGGAGGAATAGAGAACTGCCCTTTTTGAAAATAGGATAGATTACGATTTGTGTCCATCCTAATGGAAGTATGCATGAATATTTATTAGTGTAAATAATTCATTAATACTGAATCTAAACCATTCATAGGTAAAGTGATTGAAAACTAATTCCTGTGAAAAAGGAATACAAAATCTTCCACCGAAGACATCAGCAGTATTTTATAAGAAGCTAATTTTACAATATACTCAACATGCATAACCAACTCTTACTTTTTCCGAATCTTAGTTGCTGTCCTTCAAGTTTTTTTTAGATTTTTTTTTAAAGATTTTATTTATTTTTTTTGAGAGAGAGAGAGAGAGCGTGTGAATGCGCATGAGTGGGAAGAGGGGCAGAGCCAGCGGGAGAGGAAGAAGCAGATTTCCCGCAGAGTGGGGAGTCCCACATAGTTCTCCATCCGAGGACCCTGAGATCATGACCTGAGTTGAAGTCAGACACTTAACTGACTGAGCCTCCCAGGCACCCCTGTCCTTCAAGTTTGAACTGAGTAACTTTTTAGGTTATTACTAGGGCCATGTAACAAATTACCCCCAAACTTAGTGGCTTGAACTTACTTTGCTCAGGAATCTGCAGTCTGGGCAGGGTTCAATTGAAGATAACTTTTCTTTGTTTTATGTGGGAGTTAGCTAGGTTGGCTTGGAGGCTAGGGCCTGTAAAGGTTGCTCCCTCACTTATCTTGATATCTGTGCTGAGAAGAGTCAGTATCTTCCAGTATAGCTGCTTAATGGTGTCCAAGATTTTTTACTTAGTGGTTCAGGTCTCCTGAGGAATGTATACTGAGAGAAAGAGAAGGGGAAAAAAAAAAAGGGAGAGAGGACACACAGGAATGTGAGAGGCAGGCTGAAGCAATATAAATAATGCCTTTAATGATTTAGCCTTGGAAGTCACAGTCCTGCCCAGATTCAAGGGGAAGGAATGTAGAGTGCACCTGGTGTTGGAGGACTGTCAGTGTCACATCGTAAGAAGAGCATGTGGGATGTGGAATATTGTGGCCATTTTTGGAAAATATAGTATACCACAAAATCCAGTGTAGGCTAAATAACCTGCTCACAGAGGATCCATGGGTGTGAACAGCCTGAAGCCCTTACCTTTACCCTTTGAGGAAGCAATTGTTGTTCCCTAATTAAGAATATAAAGGAAATGATTTATTTTATTATTATTATTTTTAAAGATTTTATTTCTTTATTTGACAGAGAGAGCGCAAGCAAGGGGAACGACAGGCAGAGGGAGAGGGAGAAGCAGGCTCCCTGCTGAGCAGGTAGCCCGATACAGGGCTCAATCCTAGGACCCTGGGATCATGACCTGAGCTGAAGGCAGACGCTTAACCGACTGAGCCACACCAGCGCCCCCAAAGGAAATGATTTAGAGATAAAATTGTCTTTTGCAGATGAAGAATTATGAAGAGATACCTTTTAATACAGATTAGATATAAATAATTAAGAAGTTATTAGTACCTAAGAGGATCAACTCAGAGGTGCTAGTGATATAAGATTTGAGGTATCCTTTCTTCAAATTTATTCTATCCTCCTGACTTTTGCTCTGCTCTCACTGAAATCATTTTATGGATTGTTGCTAGTTGTAGTTGATATAGTACTTATTGTATGTTATATTTTATAGCCTGAATTTGATGCTTAACTGTTGTTTATAACTTTCTCTTAATGTGAAATTTAAGGTATTTTAAGTTCCAAACAAGTGATTTCAAACTTGTGGTTACAATCCATACATTCATTTGTTTATTCAGCACATCATGAGCCATATACTTTGGATATATAAAGGTGACTAAGTCAGGGTACTCTCTTTATTTTATTTTTTAATTTTTTAAAAAGATTTTATTTATTTGAGAGAGAGTGAGAGTGAGTGAGAGAGAGAGGATGAGCAGTGGGGGGGGCGGGGGGGAAGGGGTGGACAGAGGCAGAGGGAGAAGCAGACTCCCCACTGAGCAGGGAGCCAGATGCTGGACTTGATTCCAGGACTGTGGGATCACAACCCGAGCTGAAGGCAGACACTTAACTGACTGAGCCACCCAGGCACACAGGGCACTCTCTTTAAAGACCTCCATAGCCTGGAGAAGACAGACATGTAGACAAATATTTATAATACAGTTTGATACATGTAATATAAATAACATAATAAAAATGTGCCAAGTACTAATACCGAGAGAAAAGAATGCCTTGGTTGCGGGAGTGACAGTTGTGTGGATAGGAGAATAATTTTGAGCAGAATCTGAAGTATTTCACAAGGGAAAAGTAGAGGGAAGGGCATTCATACATACATACAAAGGGAACAGTACATACAAAGGTCTAGAGATATAAAATAATAATACGTGTTTGAAGGAAGTTGAGTAAATGGTGAGGTTGGGGTGTAGAGTCAGTGATGTGTGGCTGATGTTAAGGAACCCAGATTGTTAAGAGTTTTATCTTTGAGTAGTGGTGCCGTTGTATGTTAAATGTTGTAGCGATCATTAGGTTTGTGTATTAGAGAACTATGGGGATAGTGTTTGAAAGATTAGAAGAGGTAGAGACTGCGGGTAAGAGAATAGTTAGGAGGCTATTGTGATACTTAATTTACCTATCTTAATACTGAATGAGAGGTTTTTTATTTTTTTATTTTTTTTTAAGATTTTATTTATTTATTCATGAGAGACAGAGAGAGAGAGGCAGAGGGAGAAGCAGGCTCCCAAGGAGCAGGGAGCGCGATGCGGGACTCGATCCCAGGACCCTGGGATCATGACCTGAGCTGAAGGCAGATGCTTAACCATCTGAGCCACCCAGGCGCCCTGAATGAGAGGTTTTTTAAATAAATTATATTTAACTGCCTGTAAATTAAGCACTGAATTTATTTATTTTTTTAAAGATTTTATTTATTTGGCAGAGAGAGAGAGAGAGCACACAAGCAGGCAGAGCAGCAGGGAGAAGGAGAAGCAGGCTCCCCGCTGAGCAGGGAACCCCATGCGGGGCTGGATCCCAGGACCCTGGGATCATGACCTGAGCCGAAGGCAGATGCTTAACTGACTAAGCCACTCAGGGGCCCCTAGTCACTGAATTTAAAACTCTTTAAAACTAATTGCAAAATGGGGCGCATGGTTGGCTCAGTCAGTAGAGCATGTGACTCTTGATCTGGGGGTCATGAGTTCAAGCCTCATGTTAGGTGTAAAGCTTATTTTAAAAAATCAAAAAACCCCAAAAACTAATAGCAAAGTATAAGGCAGGTTAATATAATGATTCTGTTAGTTCGGTTAATATGATTCAGTTCTTATTTATATTTCAGTTAAACTGATTATTTTCTCATTCTGATTTCAGATAACAAAAATGTTAAATGCAAAACCGGAAGATGTTCGTGTTGAGTCCCCACTGTCCAAACTCAGAAGCTCAGAACACTGGGATCTCCCTTTGCAGGGGGTAAATAAAAACTAATTTCTTTTAAGTTCATAGTGTTGTTTGGTGTGTTTAAAATATTTAAATAAAACTGAATTTTCATTTTCTTATATATCCTTGCTTGGATTTTTTTGTGTTATATGCAGGTTTTTATTTTTATTTATTTTTTATTTTTTTAAAAGATTTTATTTATTTATTTGACAGAGAGATAGAGAGCACAAGTAGGCAGAGTGGCAGGCAGAGGGAGAGGGAGAAGCAGGCTCTCTGCTGAGCAGGGTGCTGGACGTGGGGCTTGATCCCAGGACCCCAGGATCATGACCTGAGCCGAAGGCAGCTGCTTAACCGACTGAACCACCCAGGCGCCCCTATATGCAGGTTTTTAATTAGTTTATTTCTGGTATTTGTTGAAGTGATGCTTTGAGGTTGGGGTCTCCTTTAGTTTAAGTATACCTTATTTTGTGTGATTGTTTTCTTGAAATTTAAATCTCGTTATTATAAAAGATATTTTAAATTTATGAGCATATTAAGCTTATTAGAATCATTTGCTCTTTTGCTCTTGTAAATTTAAGAGGGTATATCTTAAAATGTGACACAACTGTACTTTAAAAGGTATATGGTATATTACGGAGCTTTCAAGAATAGGGCTTAAGATGGCACTTTTTTTTTTTTTAAAGATTTTATTTATTTATTAGGGAGGGAGAGGGAGAGAGGGCACAGGCAGGGGGAGCAGGAGAGGGAGGAGCAGGCTTCCCGCTGAGTCAGGAGGCCAACGTGGGTCTCGATCCCAGGACCCTGGGATTATGACCTAAGTCAAAGGCAGACACTTAACCAACTGAGCCACCCAGGCACCCCAAGATGACACATTTTAAGTATTATTTTTTTCCTCATGCCTGGTATAACTCACAGTCAATTTTTAAAAATAGAATTTTTCTCAGATTTTCCAGTTTATCCATTTGAGCCTGTATTAGTCTGCTAGCCTAACAACAAAATACCACAGATTGGGTGGCTTAAACAACAGAAATTTCTTTTCTAACAGTTCTGGAGGCTGAAGTCCAAGATCAAGGTGCATGTAGGGTTGGTTTTTCTAAGGCCTTTCTCCTTGGCTTATAGATGGCCATCTTCTTGCTATTTCTTCCTGTGACCTTTTTTTCTGTGTACCCACATCCGTGGTGCTTCTCCTCTTATAAGGACGCTAGCCCTGTTGGGTTAGGTCCCTACCCTTATGACCTCATTTAAACTTAATTATCTTTGTAAATGCCCCATCTCCCCATATGGTCATATTGATGGTGAGGACTTTAACATATGAAATTGGCAGGGGGAAGCACTTCAGTTCATAAGATTAGCATTTTAGGATAACAAATTTTAAGTCATGTTGAATGTTTTTATGTTACAGACGAGAAAAGTTAACCATTTATTATAACTTGTTCTCAGAGGAAAGATTTGTCATTAATATTAGTTGCTTTAACATTATTTAAAAATTTAACTATCAAATAATACATTTGTTTGTTTTATATACAAGGTACAAAAAAGGGAAATAATAAATGAGACAAGATGACTTCTGCTGACATAAAAAAAATTTGCGTAAGGTTAGAAAATTTGGGATGTAAAGAAAGGTATAGGTGAAATAAATAATCTTTCTCTGTTCCTTTTTCCTAAAGGCAACCACCATTAATAGTTTTTTTTTCATTCCTTTCAAGAAAAAAAATACATATGCCTACATAAATAATAATTTGTATTATTTTTTAATTGTTATAGAACAGAGATCATGAAATATATACTGTTCTGTGCTTTGTTTTCATTTAATAGATGCTAAAATTTTTTTTTCTATTTTAACACATTTTTTTTATTTTTAAAGATTTATTTATTGGGTGCCTGGGTGGCTCAGTTGGTTAAGCATCTACCTTTGGCTCAGGTCATGATCCCAGGGTCCTGGGGGTCCTGAATCAGGCTCCTTGCTTAGCAGGGAGTCTGCTTCTCCCTCTCCCCTTTATCCCTCCCCCCTACTTGTGTTCTCTCTCACTTTCTCGCCCTCTCTCTCAAATATATAAATAAAACCTAAAATAAATAAATAAAGATTTATTTATTTAAGTAATCTCTGCACTTAACGTGGGGCTTGAACTCACAACCCTGAGATCAAGAATCACATGCTCTACTGACTGAACCATCCAGGTTTCCCTATTTTAATACATTTAGATCTACTTCTTTTATTTATTTTTGTTGGCTTTGTAGTACTGTAAAAATTTACAATATACCATAATTAAAAAAAATTTTTTTTTAGTAAAATTGACACACAATATTACATTAGTTTCAGGTATACAACATGGTGATTCAGCTTCTCTTTATGTTATGCTGTGCTCACAAGTGTAGCTATCATCTGTCACCATATACATAATCCACTTAGTTCACTGGTATTAGTTGTTTCTAGAGTTTTGAGAATAGAAACAATGCTGCAGTGAACAAGTTTTCTCCTTTTTTTTTAAACATCGTTTTTCATATGTAGAAAACCATTTTTGAGCAGAATTACTAGGTTGAAGGGAATTTATATATGAAATTTTAATGAACATTACAAAATTGTCTCTCAGAAAATGTGCACAATTTGTATTGTCACCAATGAGAGCTCCCATTTTTCTAGAAACTTACTGGCACTGGATATTATCATACAGCAAAATTGTTGCCAATTTAATAGGAAGAAGAAAACATTATCTTGAGAAAATTTGATCTCTTTGCATTTATGTATTCTGTCTTAGGATATTGAATTTATTGTGGAACAAACATGTACAATATCTATAATTTTTTTTTTTTAAGATTTTATTTTTTATTTGAGAGAGAGAGAGAGCGCACACGAGTCAGGGGAGAGGCAGAAGGAGAAGCAGACTTCCCTGCTGAGCAGGGAGCCCGATGTGGGGCTCGATCCCAGGACCCCGGGATCATGACCTGAACCGAAGGCAGACGCTTAGCCAACTGAGCCACCCAGGTGTCCCTAAATAATTTTAAACACACACACACACACACACAATCTCTTGGAAGTAGAATAGGCTTAATTTCCTTAAGCGGTATCTCACTAAATGTGTTTTTTCCTTTACTCTTGGGTCATACATATCTTTTAGTTTTTGGCCTTCAAGAGGCAGATGTGGATTACCTGAGAGCTCTTTAAGTATTAAGTCATTATGTTATAATCTTCTGTCTTCTCTTTTTCCTTAACTCTCTATTTCAGCAGTCTCCTTTTCCTGAGAAGCTAACCATTTACTTTCTTCTTTAGTTCCCTCTAACCCACTGAATAAAACAGTGTCTTCAGAGACATATTTTCTTTCTTTTTTTAAAAGATTTTATTTATTTATTTGACAGAGAGACAGGGAGAGAGGGAACACAAGCAGAGGGAGTGGGAGAGGGAGAAGCAGGCCTCCCACAGAGCAGGGAGCCCGATGCGGGGCTCGATCCCAGGACTCTGGGACCATGACCTGAGCCGAAGGCAGAAGCTTAACGACTGAGCCACCCAGGTGCCCCGAGACATATTTTCTTTTCCCAGGCCTAGTTTCCCACCCGTTGGATGTCTTCCTGAAGATAGTGATACTTAAGGTTTTGGAAATCTGTATCCTGTTTGAGATTAAAGTGATGCATGTGTCAGCATTGCTATGCTCTTTTGTTTCTTTAGACTTCACAGATTTTGCTAAGTATGCTTCAGTTTGTAGAGTTTGAGGCTGTACCAGTATCTTGCTTAGTTGTTTCTCTCACATACCTTTTTTTTAAGATTTATTATTTTTTTTTAAGTAATCTCTACACCAATTGTGGGACTTGAATTTACAACCCTGAGATCAAAAGTCCCATGCTTTACTGACTGAGCCAGCCAGGCACTCCCCACACACCCTTTTAAAATTGTTTTTAGTGGGTTTCTGTGAATGACAAAAATAACTTTGCATAGTCTTTAGCAGAATTTTAACTCATTTGTTTACTTATTTGTGGTTTTTATTGAGATATAATTTCATGAAATAGGTTCCACAGGTCTTAGGTATATAACTGGATGAGTATTGACTAATGTGACATATGTAACCAATCCCACTCAAAAATGGTTCCCTTTAGGGGCACCTGGGTGGCTCAGTCGTTAAGTGTCTGCTTTCGGCTCAGGTCATGATCCCAGGGCCCTGGGATCGAGTCCCACATCGGGCTCCCTGCTCTGCGGGGAGCCTGCTTCTCCCTCTCCCACTCCCCCTGCTTGTGTTCCCTCTCTGGCTATCTTTCTCTCTGTCAAATAAATAAAACCTTTAAAAAAAAAATGGTTCCCTATAATATGAAAAGTGATGTTCACTGTCCCATTGTTTCCAAAGGAATAGAGCATTGTCATGAGCCTTGAAAGTTCCCTTGTCTCCTTTTCCATTGTATCTTAGCTTTGCCTGCTGTCCCAACCCCCACCCCACTACTGGAACCACTTTTCTGATTTCTATTTCTGTAGGGTAGTTTTGCCTGTTCATACAGTACTCTTTTATGTTTTGCTTCCTTTAGTCAGTAAAATGTTGAAATTCGTCTCTGTTTTGCATCTATCAGTGGTTTGTTCCTTTTTATTGCTAAGTAATATTCCATTTTGTGGC
Organism: Mirounga angustirostris; assembly: GCF_029215605.1. Taxonomy (NCBI): domain Eukaryota; kingdom Metazoa; phylum Chordata; class Mammalia; order Carnivora; family Phocidae; genus Mirounga; species Mirounga angustirostris. The sequence continues at coordinate 48,195,315 of NW_026991709.1, read as the reverse complement.
TATAACACATTTTGTTTATTTAATTCTTCTGTTGATGGAGTTTTTGACTTGGTTTTAATTTGCATTTTTCTGATGACTATTGGTGTTAAGACATTTTCATATGTTGATTGGCTATTGTATATCTTTTTTTGTGAAGTGTGTATTCAATTTTTTTGCTCTTTTAAAAAGTTTTATTGAGAATTAATTTATATACAGTTAAATTAATCCATTTTAATTCTTCTCTGACTTTGACAAATGTATATGCTTTTGCAACCACCACCATAATAGAGGTGTGTGTATGTGTGTGTGTGTGTGTGTGTATTTGTAGTTTTTTTTCTCAGTGTACAGTTCTGAGTTACAAGATCTGTATAGACTCATATAAGTATCATGACAATGAAAATATTGTACTGTTCCATTACTCCAAAAAATTCCCTGGTGCTGTCCCCTTTGTAATTATACTTTGTCCCCACTTTTAACCCCTGGTAACATTGTTTTCTATAGCTATACCTCTACATTTTCCAGAATGTCACATAAATGGAATCATAGAGTGTGTAATGTTTTGAGAATGACTTTTTACTCAGCATAACGCCATTGAAATTCATTCATGTTTTTGTGTATCAGTAGTTTTTCTGTTCTCCCCATTGAAGGACATATGGGTTGTTTCCTGGTTTTGGCCATCAAGAATAAAGTTGCTATAAATATTTGCATACATGGTTTTTTGTGAGCATAAATTTTAATTTCTCTAGGGTAAATATTTAGGAGTGGGATTCCTGGGTCATATGATAAGTGTATATTAACTGCCAAACTGATTTCCAGAGTGGTTGTACCATTTTTGCCTTCCAGCAGCAATATTTGGAGAGTTCTGGGTGCTTTGTATCTTTCTTAGCACTTGATATTGCCAGTTTGTTTGTTTTTTTAATTAACGGATTTTATTTTTTAGAGTAATACTAGGTTTACAGAAAGATTGAAGGGATGGTACTGGCAGTACCCATATACCCCTCAGTTCCCCCTCCCTGTTACCCCCACACAATTTCCTTTATTAATATCTTTGTATCAGTGTGGTACATTTGTTACAGTTGATAAGCCAATACTGATAAATTATTATTATTATTTATTGGATATAACTGACATATAACATTGTATTAGTTTTAGGTGTACAGCATAATATTTTGATATATTTATATATTGCAGAATGATTAGCACAGTAGTTTATTTTTTTACAGATTTTATTTATTCATTTGAGACACAGAGATACAGACAGAAAGAGAGAGCATGAGCAGGGGGAGAGGCAGACGGAGAGGGAGAAGCAGGCTCCCCGCTGAGCCAGGAGCCTGATGTGGGGCTCGATCCCAGGACCCTGGGATCATGACCTGAGCTGAAGGCAGACGCTTCACCATCTGAGCCACCCAGGCGCCCCAGCACAGTAGTTTAGTTAACATCCATTAGCACACATAGTAATAGTTTTCTTATGATGAGACTTTTAAGATCTACTTTCTTAACAACGTCAGATAAATAATCAGTATCATTAAGTAAATCACATTCCCAGGACTTAATTTATCTTGTAACTAAAAGTTTATACCTTTTGACCCCCTTCACCCACTTTGCCCACTTCCCACCTCTGGTAACTACAAATTTGTTCTTTTTATGGGTTCAGATTTTCTTTTTTTTTTCCTTAGATTCCTCCTATAAGTGAGATCATACAGTATTTGTTTCTTTTTCTGACTTATTTCAGTTAGCATTAGGCCCTCAGGGCCCATCCATGTTGTGCAAATGGCAAGATTTTTTTTTATCGTTGAATAATTTTCCATTGTGTTTGTATATCACATTTTCTTTTTCCATTCATCTATTGACAGACACATTGTTTCCATCTCTTGGTTATTGTAAATAATGCTGCAATGAATATGGGGTTGCAGATATCTTTTTGAAATGGTGATTTCATTTCCTAAGGACAAATACCCAGAAGTGGAAGTGGAATTGCTGGGTTATATGGTAGTTCTATTTTTAATTTTTTTTTTTTTTTTAAGATTTTATTTATTTATTTGACAGAGAGACACAGTGAAAGAGGGAACACAAGCAGGGGGAGTGGGAGAGGGAGAAGGAGGCTTCCTGTGGAGCAGGGGGCCGATGCGGGGCTCGATCCCAGGACCCTGGGATCATGACCTGAGCCGAAGACAGACGCACAACGACTGAGCCACCCAGGCGCCCCTCTATTTTTAATTTTTTGAGGAAGCTTCATACTGTTTTCCATATTGGTTGTACCAATTTACATTCCCACCAACAGTGCACAAAGATTCCCTTTTCTCCACATCCTCATCAACACTTGTTACGTCTGTCTTTATGATAATGTCTGTTCCAACAGGTATGAGGTGATAGCTTACTGTGGTTTTGATTTGCATTTCTCTGATGATTAGTGATGTTGAGCACCTTTTCATGTAGCTATCGCCCATTTGTATGTCTTCTTTGGAAAAATATCTATTCAGACCCTCTGCCCATTTTATTTTTTTCAAGATTTTATTAGAGAGTGTGAGAGAGAGAGAGAGAGAAAGCATCAGCAGGGGGAGGGGACAGAGGGAGAGGGAGAGGCAGAGGGAGAGGGAGAAGCAGGCTCCTGATGGGGGTCTTGATCCCAGGACCCTGGATCATGACCTGAGCCAAATGTAGATGCTTAACCAACTGAGCCACCCAAGTGCCCTGACCCTCTGCCCATTTTTATTTTTTATTTTTTTAATTAATTTTATAATTTTAAAAATTTTATTTATTTGACACAGAGAGAGAGAGCAAGTGAGCACAAGCAGGGGGAGAAGGCAGAGGGAGAAGCAGACTCCCTGCTGAGCAGGGAGCCTAGTGTGGGGCTGAATCCCAGGACCCTGGGATCATGACCTGAGCCCTAGGCAGATGCTTAACTGACTGAGCCACCCAAGCACCCCTTTCTACCCATTTTTAAATTGGATTTTTTTTAATGCTATTGAGTTGTATGAGTTCTTTATATATTTTGGATATTAACCTCTTATTAGATATATGATTTGCAAATAATTTCTTACATTCTGCAGGTTGCCTTTTCATTTTGCTGTACAGAAGCTTTTTAGTTTGATATAGTCCCACTTATTTATTTCTGTCTTTGTTGCCTTTGCTTATGTGTCAGATTCAAAAAATCATTGCTAAGACCAACATCAAGGAACTTGCCATCTTCTAGGAGCTTTATGGTTTCAGGTCTTATGTTCAAGTTTTTAATCCATTTTAAGTTGACTTTTTTATGTGGTGTAAGATAGTGGTCCAATTTCACTATTTCATATAAGGCTGTCCAGTTTCCCAGCACCATTTATTGAAGAGAGTATTCTTTCCCCATTGTATGTTTTTTGTTCCTTTTATTTATTAATTGAATATATATGCATGGGTTTATTTCTGGGCTCTGTTCTGTTCCATTGATCTCTCTCTCTTTTTTTTTTTTCCCATTGATCTTAGGTCTATTTATGCCAATGCCATACTGTTTTGATTACTATAGCTTTGTAATGTAGTTTCAAATGAGGGAGTATGATGCCTCTAACTTTTTCTTCTTAAGATTGCTTTGACTATTCAGGCTCTTTTGTTGTTGCATACAAATTTTAGGATTATTTGTTCTATTTCTGTGAAAAGTGCTGTTGGAATGTTGATAAGGATTGCATTGAATTTGTAGTTTACTTTGAGTAGTGTGGACATTTTATCAATATTCTTCTAATCCATGAGCACAGAATATTTTTTCATTTATTTATGTCTTTTTCAGTTTCTTTTGTCAGTGTCTTATAGTTTTCAATGTACCAGACTTTCATCTTCTTGGTTGAATTTATTCTTAGATGGTTTTTTTGTTTTGTTTTGTGGTTTTTTTTTTTTTTTTTTTTTTTGCATTATATGGGATTGTTTTTTTAATATCTCTGATAGTTTGTTGTTAGTATATGGAAATGACATTGATTTTTGTATCCTGCAACTTTACTGAAATTGTTGATTAGTTCTAAGTTTCTGGTGGCATCTTTAAGCTTTTCTACATATAATATCATGTCATCTGTAAATAGAGACAATTTTACTTCTTTTTGATTTGGTTGTCTTTTATTTATTTATTTTTTGCCTAATTGTGAGATTTCTTTGGACTTCTAGTATTCTGTTAAATAAGAGTGGGGAGAGTTGGAAACCTTGTCTTCTTCCTGATTTTAGAGGAAAAACTTTCAGCTTTTCATGGTTGAGTATGATAGGCACTGTGGGCTGTGATATATGATCTTTATTATATTTAGGTACATTCCATATATATTTACTTTTTGAGAGTTTTTATTATGAATGGATGTTGAATTTTATCAGATGCTTTTTTGCATCTGTTGAGATGATGATATGTTTTACTTTTATTCTTTCACATTGATTGGTGGATGCTGAACCTTACTTGCATCCCTGGAATAAATCCTATTTTTTTTTTTTTGAAGATTTTATTTATTTATGTGACAGAGAGAGACACAGCGAGAGAGGGAACACGAGGAGGGGAGTGGGAGAGGGAGAAGCAGGCTCCCTGCCGAACAGGGAGCCCAATGCGGGGCTCGATCCCAGGACCCTGGGATCATGACCTGAGCCAAAGGCAGATGCTTAACGACTGAGCCACCCAGGCGCCCCTGGAATAAATCCTGTTTGATCCTGGTGTATGATTCTTTTGTATTGTTGAATTGGATTTGCTAATATTTTATTGAGGATTTTTGTAGCTATTTTCATCAGTGATATTGGTCTGTAATTTTTTTCTTTTTTAAAGATTTTATTTATTTGAAAGAGAGAGAGAGTGTGTGTGAGAGACAGAGAGAGCATGAGTGGTGGGGAGGGGCAGTAGGAAAGGGAGAAGCAAACTCCCCACTGAGCAGGGAGTCTGACACAGGGCTCAGTCCCGGGACCCCGAGATCATGACCTGAGCTGAAGGCAGACTCGTAACCGACTGAGCCACCCAGGCGCGCCTCTGGTCTATAATTTTCTTGAGTGTCCTTGTCTGATTTTGGTATTAGAGTATTGAAGGCCTGTAAAATAAGTTTGGGAGTGATTCCTCTTCTATGTTTTGGAGGAGTTTGAGAAAAATTGGTAATGATTCTTATTTAAATGTTGGGTACACTTCACCAGGGAAACTCTCTGTCCTGTACTTTTATTTGTTGGGTGGTTTTTGATTACTGATTCAATCTCCTTACTAGTAATTAGGCTGTTCAGATTTTCTGTTTCTTCATGATTCATTCTTGGTAGGTCATGTTTCTAGGAATTTACCTATTTCTTCTAGGTTGTCCTGAGTGGTGTTGTTTAATTAATTTTTCATAGTAGCCTCTTAAGATTTTTTGTAGTTTGGTGGTATCATTGATAATGTCTCCTCTTTCATTTCAGTTTTTACTTATTGAATTCTCTCTCTTTTTCTTGGCGAGTCTAGCTAAAGATTTGTCAGTTTTGTTTATCTTTTCAAAATACCAGCTCTTAGTTTCATTAATCTTTTCTGTTGTCTCTTTAGTCTCAGTTTCCACTCTGATCTTTGTTATTTCCTCCATTCCAGTAACTTAGGGGCTTAGTTTGTACTTTTTCTAATCCCTTGAAGTGTAAAGTCACATTTCAGATCTTTTTGTTTCTTAATGTAGATGTTTATTGCTATGAACTTTTCTCTTAGTACTGCTTTTGCTGCATCCCATAAGTTTTTATATATTGCCATTTTCATATGTCTCAAGATACTTTTATTTTTCTTTTGATTTCTTCTTTGACCGATTGGTTGTTCAGGAGCATATTGTTTAATCTTCACATATTTGTGAGTTTTTCAGTGTTCTTCTTGTGATTGATGTGTAGTTTCATACCATTGTGTTTGAAAAAGATGCTTGGTATGATATCAATCTTCTTATATTTATTTATTTAAAATATTTTTAAGTGAAAAAAAATTTTTTTTTAAAGATTTTATTTATTTGACAGAGAGAACACAAGCAGAGGGAGAGAGAGGGAGAAGCAGGCTCGCCGCTGAGCAAGGAGCCCAATGTGGGACTTGATCCCAGGAGCCTGGGATCATGACCCGGGCCGAAGGCAGCCGCTTAACCGACTGAGCCACCCAGGCATCCCAAGTTAAAATTTTTTTTTTATTTTTTACCATCACCCCCCCCCCATTGTCCCCACCAATCTTTTTTTTGGGGTGGGGGGAGAGGGAGAGAGAGAATCTTGAGCAGTCTCCATGCCCAGTGTTGAGCCCAATGCTGGACTTGATTTCACGACCCTGAGATCATGACCTGAACTGAAATCAAGAGTCAGATGCTTAACTCACTGAACTACCCAGGCACCCCCCACCAATCTTCTTAATTTTATTAAGACTTGTTTTGTGGCCTAATGTATGATCTGTCCCAGAGAATGTTCCATGTATGCTTGAGAAGAATGTTCTATAAATATCTTTTAAGTCCATCTGGTCTAATGTGCTGTTTAAGTCTAATCCTTCCTTACTGATTTTCTGTCTGGATGATCTATCCATTGGTGAAAGTGGGGTATTGAATCTCTTACTATTATTGTATTGTTTATTTCTCCCTTTAGATTTCTTAGTATTTGCTTTACATATTTAGATGTTCCTATATTGGGTTCATAAATACTTATAAATGTTATATACTCTTGTTGGATTGACCCCTTTATCATTATATCATGACCTACTTTGTCAATTATTGCAGTTTCTGTTTTAAAGTGTATTTTGTCTCATTAAGCATACTTACCCCAACTTTTTTTGGTTTCCCTTTGTAAGGAATATCTTTTCCCATCCCTTCTTTTTTAACTTATGTGTGTTTTTAAAGGTGAGGTGAGTCTCTTGTAGGCAGTATATAGTTGTTTTTTTTTAATCCATTTAATCATTCTGTCTTTTGATTAGAGAAATTATTTCATTTACATTTAAAGAATTATTGATAGGTATGGACTTACTGCCATTTTGTTAATTGGTTTTTGACTGTTTTGTAATTCCCTTATTTCTTTCCTTTCTCTTGCTCTATTCCTTTGTGATTTGAGGATCTTCTGTAGTGATATTGTTTGGTACCTTTCCCTTTATCTTTTGTGTATCTACTGGAGATTTTTGCTTGTGTTTACCATGAGGCTTACATACATTTTTATAGCAGTATATTTTAAGTTGGTAACCACTTAAACTTGAATTCATTCTAAAGCTCTACATTTTTATCCACTGCCCATTTTGTTTTTGATGTCACAATTTGTATTTTGTGTATCCATTAATGAATTATTGTAGTTAGAGTTATGTTTTTTTTTTACATTTTTCTTTTAGCCTTTATATTATACTTAGAACTGGTTAGCCCACCACAATTATATTAGATTATTCTAAACTTATATATTTGCCTTTACTAGTGAGATTCATACCTTCATGTTTTCTTCTTACTAATTAGCATCCTTTTGTTTTCGGTTAAGGAAGTCCCTACAACATTTCTTATAAAGCTAGTCTAGTGGTGATAAGGTCCTTTACCTTCTGCTTGTCTGGAAACTCTATCTCTCCTTCAATTCTGAAAGACACCTTGGTGATTTTATTCTTGTTTTTGGTTGTTTGTTTGAGTACCTTTTTTTTTTTTTTTAAAGTTTATTTATTTTTAAGTGATCTCTATCCCCATTGTGGGGCTCAAATTCATGACCCCCTGAGATCAAGTGTTGCATGCTCTACCAACAGTCAGCCAGGTGCCCCTGTTTCATCACTTTTAATACATAATGGCACTTTTTTCTGGCCTGCAAAGTTTCTGCTGAAAAATCTGCTAATAATCTTTTGGGAGGGGGTTTCCTTGTGTATAACAAGTTGTTTTTCTCTTGTTGCTTTTTATATTCTCCTTGTGTTTAATTTTTTGCAATTTAACTATAATGTGTCTTGGTGTGAATCTCTTTGGAGATCTAATTTGGAACATCTATTTTGGAACTTTCTGGGCTTCCTGGATTTGAATGTCTGTTTCCTCCCCATTATTTCTTCAGATAATTTTCTGGCACTTTCTCTCTCTCTTCTTCTGGGACCCCTATAATGTGAATATTGTTCTACCTGATGTTCCATAAATCCCTTAATATATCTTCACTCTTGTTAATTTCTTTTCCTTTTTGGTCTTCTGAATGGGTGAATTCTAGTGCCCTGTCTTTGAGTTTGCTGGTCCTTTCTTCTACTTCATTTAGTCTACTGTTGAATCTCTCTAATTGAAGTTTTCAGTTCTGTTATTGTAATCTTCAGTTCTGTGATTTCTGTTTGGTACTTAATATATTCTCTTTGTTGACATTTTCACTTTGTCTATGCATTGTTCTCCTGATGTTGGTGAGCATCTTTATAACAGTTATTTTGAACTGTTTATCAGGTTAAGTCACTTTCTCCATTTCATTAAGGTCTTTTTTTGAGATTTTATATTGTTCTTTTGTTTGGAACATATTCCTTTGCTTCATTTTCCTCCACTCTAGTTGCTTTCTGTGCAGTATGTGAAACAGCCACTTCCTAGTCTTGAAAGTATGATCTTGTATAGGAGTTGAACTCTATCTTAGCTCTTGTCTCTCAAACCTTTGGGACTGTCCAAGCTGACTTCTTTGTTCTTTAGTGGCTCCCGATAGTTTAGGGTTTGCCAAGACCTGTCAGTGTCTCTAAGGGGTGATCTTAGTCAGGCTGATTGGAAGCTGGATCCTTAGGCAGCAGCTTTAAAAGTATGCAAAGATACCTCTTCCAGGGGAAGACTGGTAGATGAGTCTGCTCCTTCTGTGCTGTGTGCCCTGGGGGATAGCTGGTGTTAAGAACTGTTTCTCTGTTTGTTTCAGTCCTGTGGAATCCATGAGCATATTCCCCACTGGCCACCACAGCCATGTGATCAAGGGGCATCCCGTAGATAGCAGCTGCAAAAACCAGCATGTCAGACTTGGGCATAAGCTCCTTTTCAGGAGATAGTGGCATTCTGGAGTGAAGCAGAGGGAGACATAGAGATGGCATCTGCTTACCTCCATAGTCTCTGGAGAGAATTGTAGTTGGCCTCTAAATGCATGTTAAATTAGAAGCCTGTCCTCAGGCTGCAGCTTCTTCTTTTTTTTTTTTTTTAATATTTATTTATTTATTTATTTGAGAGAGAGAATGAGAGAGAGAGAGAGCATGAGATGGGGGAGGGTCAGAGAGAGAGGCAGACTCCCTGCCGAGCAGGGAGCCCGATGCGGGACTTGATCCCGGGACTCCGGGATCATGACCTGAGCCGAAGGCAGTCGCTTAACCAACTGAGCCACCCACACGCCCCTGGGCTGCAGCTTCTAAGATAAACAGACCTCTTTCTGGGTGTGTTTTAGTCTGCTACCTCTATGTTGGGTCCTGGAGTGTTAGCCATGGTGAGTCCATGTGAGGCTTTTAAGAACTGTCTCTTGGTTTGCTATAGCCTTGTGAGTCTCATGGATGCAAGCCCCATTGGCTTTCAAAGCTAGATGTTTTAGTAGCCTGTCTCTTGGTGATAATCATAAAGGTCAGGGTGCCAGATGTGGGGTCCAAATCCTTTGTACCTTAGGCAGAAGCTGGGAGTTGTCCGTTTCCTCCTGGTTGTGTTCCATTTTGCTGGGAGTGTGTTTATGGCAAGATGATCTCAGCTTCTCCTACATGTTTCAATGTTTTTTTTTTTTTTCTCATTCCTGTGATATTTAGAGGAGTTTTTCAGCTAGTTTCTGGATTTTTTCAGAGGGAATTGTTCTGTATGTAACTGTAGATTTGGTATGTCTGTGGGAGGAAGCAATTTCAGAAGCCTACTACATTGTCATCCTAAACTGGAACTATCCCTGGTAGATTATTGTTAGTTGAAGTCCATAGTTTACATTAGGGTTCATGTTTTGTCTGGTATATTCTTTGTTTTGACAAGTGTATAATGGCATGTATCTACCATTATAGTGTGATATAGAATAATTTCACTGTTAAAAAAATCTTTGTGCTCCACTGATCTTTTTAGTATCTCCAGTTTTACTTTTTCAATAATGTCACATGGAATCATGCAGCTTTTTCAGATTGTCTTCTTCCGTGTAGCAGTATGCTTTTACATTCATGTCTTTTTTGGGCTTGATAGCTCATTTCTTTAAAAAAAAAAAAAAAAGAATATTTGGGGGGCGTCTGAGTGGCTCAGTCAGTTAAGCATCCAATTTTTTTTTTTTGGCTCAGGTCATGATCTCAGGGTCCTGAGATCAAGCCCTGCATCAGGCTCTCCATTCAGCAGGGAGTCTGCTTCTTTGCTGCTTTTCCCTCTGCCTTTCTGCCCACTCATGCATGCTCTCCATCTCTCTCTCTAAAATAAATAAATATTTAAAAAACAAAGAATTTTTACGAGACTATTTTTTAGAGCAGCTTTAGGTTTGCAGCAAAATTGGGCAGAAAGTAGTTTCCATATGTCCCCTGCCTCCACACACGCACAGCCTCCCCCACTATTTATTTGTTTTTATTGCTGAATAATATTCTGTTAAATGATGTCGCACAGTTTGTTTATCCATCACCTGTTGAAAGACATCTTGGTTGCTTCCAAGTTTTGGCAGTTATGAATAAAGCTACAGTAAACATTCATGTGCATGTTTTTGTGTGGACACGTTTCTGACTTATTTCACTAAATACGAAGGATTGCAGTTGTTGGGTTGTATGTTAAGGGTAGGTTTAGTTTTGTTGGGAACTGCTAAACTGTCTTTCAAAATGGTTGTACCATATTGCATTCCCACCAGCATCTAATGGGATTTCCTGATGCTCCACATTCTAGTTGACATTTGGTATTGTCAATGTTTTGTGTTTTAGCCATTCTAATAGGCCGTACAGTGGTATCTTGTTTTAACTTGCAGTTCTCTGATGACATATTTTCTTGAGTATCTGCTTTCTTGTGTATCTGCTTTGGTGAGTGTGCCTTCAGATCTTTGGCTCTTTTTAAAATTGGATTGTTTTCTTATTTTTGAGTTTTAAGAATCCATTGTACATTTGGATACCAGTCTTTTTATCAGATATATGTTTTGCAAAGTTTTTTGCCCCTAGTCTTTGTGTTATCTTTTCATTTCCTTAATGGTCTTTCACAAAGCAGAAGTTTTAATTTCAGTGAAGCACAAATTATCATTTTTTTTCTTCATGGATAGTGCTTTAGGTATTATATCGAAGAAGTAACTGCCTAACCCAAGGTCACCTAGGTTTTCTCTGATGAGAAAACCTTTTAGGAATTTTATAGTTTTGCATTTTATATTTAGATCTGTGGCCCATTTTGCATTAGTTTTTTGAAAGATGTAAAACTATGTCTCTGTATCTTTCTACAGGGATATCAGCACCATTTGTTGAAATACTAGCCTACAGAATTGAATTGCCATTGTTCCCATGTCGTAGATCAGTTGATTACATTATGTGGATCGATCTATTTCTCAGCTATTTATTCTGTTCCATTGGTCTATTTGTTTGTTTTTTTGTCCATGCCAAGCTATCTTGGTTACTGTAGCTTTAAGTCTACAGTAACTAATAAGACTAGTAAGTCTTGACATTAGTTTTTCTTCAATATTGTATTGGCTATTCTGGGTCTTTGGCTTTCTATTTAAAATTTAGAATCACTTTGTCAACATCCACGAACTAACTTTCTGGGATATTTAATTGTGTTGACTATAAATCACATTGGGAAGACATCGTTGGAATATTGAGTCTTCCTATCCATGTATGTGAAATATCTATTTAGAACTTTGATTACCTTTTAACACAGTTTTGTGGTTTTTGTCATATAGATTTTATATGTATTTTATTTGATTTGTCCATAAATATTTTTTTGTGCTAATGTAGATAGTACTGTTTTTCAAATTCCAATGTAAATTACTTTTAAAAATTATTTATTTATTTATTTATTTACTTGACACAGAGATAGAGAGCACAAGTAGGCAGAGAGGCAGGCAGAGGGAGAGGGAGAAGCAGGCTTCCCACAGAGCAGGGAACCTGATGCGGGATTTGGTCCCAGGACTCTGGGACCATGACCTGAGCCGAAGGCAGACGCTTAACCAACTGAGCCACCCAGGCGCCCCTCATTGTAAATTAGTTTTAAAGAAGAAAGTAATTGACTTTTGTATAAATATATTGTTTCCTGCACCATTGCTATAATGGCTTATTTGTTGAAGGAGTGTTTTTTTTTTTTTTTAATTGATTCTTTGGGATTTTCTACATAGACAATTATGTCACCTTAAATAAAATTTTATTTTTTTCCCCCCAATCTGTATACTTTTTATTTCCTTTTCTTATCTTACAACATTATGTAGGACTTTAGTATGAGGCTGAATAGGAGTGATGAAAGGGTGCATCCTTGCTTTATTTTTTATCTTAGTGTGGAAGCATTTGATTTCTCACTATTAAGTATATTTTCTGTAGGTTTACTGTAGATGTTCTTTATTAGATTGAGAACATTCCCCTCTATTGCTACTTTGCTGAGAACTTTCTTTAAAAAAAAATCATAAATGGCTTTTAGAGTTTGTCAGATGCTTTTTTTCTGCATCTATTGATATGATCATTGGATTTTTCTTATTTGGCCTGTTGTCCTTAATGGATTTTCCAATCCATTATCCAGCACTGCATATTTGAAATAAATCTCACTTGTTCATGATGTATAATTCTTTTTTTTTTTTAAGATTTTATTTATTTATTTGACAGAGAGAGACACAGTGAGAGAGGGAACACAAGCGGGGGAGTGGGAGAGGGAGAAGCAGGCTTCCCACCGAGCAGGGAGCCCAATGCTGGGCTCCTACCCAGGAGCCTGGGATCATGACCTGAGCCGAAGGCACACGCTTAACAACTGAGCCACACAGGCGCCCTTGTATAATACTTTTTGTACATTGTTGGATTTGATTCTTTTGAGATTTTTGCATCTATGTTTCTAAGAGAGATTGTGTAGTTTTACTATCTTATATTTTTCTGGTTTTGATGTTAAGGTAATGCTGTCCTCATAGAATGAGTTTGGAAGTGTTCCTCTGTTTTTGTTTTCTGGAAGAAATTGTTGAGAATTGGTATAAGTGGTTTGCTTAAATGTTTGGTAGAATTCATCAGTGAACCAATCTGGGCCCAGTGCTTTCTGTTTTGGAAGGTATTAAATATTGATTCAATTTCTTTAATAGATATGAGCCTATTCAGATTATGTATTTCTCATTGTGCAAGTTTAGGTAGATTGTGTCTTTCAAGGTATTAGCTCATTTCATCTAGGTTATCAAATATGTGAGAGTAGAGTTGTTTATAGCATTTCTTTATTATTTTTATATAGTAGCCATGGGATTAGTAGTGATTACCTGTCTTTCATTTCTCATATTAGTAATTAGTGTTTTTTCTTTTTTTCTTAGTTAACCTGGGTTGAGGTTTGTCAATTTTATTGTTCTTTTTAAAGAAGCAGTTTTTGGTTTTGTCGATTTTTCTCTATTGATTTCTTATTTTCAATTTCATTGATTTCTGCTCTATTTTTCTTTTTATCTGCTACTTTGGAATAATTTTGCTCTTTGTTTTTTAGTTTCCAAAGCAAGAAGTTTAGATTATTGATTTTAGAATTGTCTCTTTTTAAAATTTATTTTATTTTTTAAGATTTTATTTTATTTGAGAGCGAGAGAGAGAGCGTGCATGCACAAGTAGGGGGAGGGGCAGAGGAGAAGCAGACTCCCTGCTGAGTAGGGAGCCCGATGTGGGACTCAATCCCAGGACCCTGGGAGCATGTCCTGAGCTGAAGGCAGCTGCTTAACCCAGTGAGCCATCCAGGCTGTCTGAATTGTCTCTTTTTTTAAATAGCTACATCCAATGCGATGAATTCCCCACTTAGCGTATGAGCTTGAGTATGTGTATTCTTCTGTTTTTAGATGAAGTATTCTATAAGTGTTACTTGGGTACAGTTGATTGATGGTGTTGCTCAGTTTAAGTCTGTCGTTACTGATTTTCTGCCTGCTGGATCTGTCTGTTTCTGATGGAGCAGTTTTGAAGTCTTCAACTATAATTATTGATTCTATTTGTCCTTGTGTTTTTATCAATTTTTGCCTTATGTATTTTGGTGCTTTATTGTTGAACACATAAATATTAAAGATTCTTATGTCTTCTTGGAGAATTGATCCTTTTATCATTATGTAGTATTTTTCTTTATCCCTATATCCCTCCAAATTGGTAATTTTTCTTTTTCTGAAGTTTGTTGAGTCTGAAATCAGTATAGCTGTTCTAACTTTCTTTTGATCTGTGTTAGAATGGCATATCTTTATCCCTTGACTTTTCATATTGTGTTCAGTGTATAGTTGGGTCTTTTTTTTTGGTTTGATCTTTGAATATTGGACCACCTTTCTGCCCTGGAATAAACCCTAATTTCCTGTATTGTATTATTCTTTTCACATATTACTTGTTTTGATCTAATTTTTTTTAAAGATTTTATTTATTTATTGGACAGAGAGAGAGACAGAGAGCACAAGTGGGGAGGCGGGGGAGAAGCAGGCTCCCCGCTGAGCAGGGAGGCCGATGTGGGGCTCGATCCCAGGACCCTGAGATCATGACCTGAACTGAAGGCAGGTGCTTAACCAACTGAGCCACCCAGGCATCCCCGATCTGCTAATTTTTTTGTTGAGTGTTTTTGTCTATGCTTACCAGAGATGTTGGTTGTTAGGTTTTTTTCTTCTTTTACTGCCATTATATGGGTTCAGTTTCAGTGCAATGCTTACATTATAGGATGGGAATTCTAGTTAATGGAATATAGAGTATAGAATTCATTTTCTTAAATGTCTGATTTGCTAGGAAAGCTCTCAGGGCCTTTAGAGGCTAGGAGTTAGTGGAAGGGAGGGTGGCAGCAGTGTTTATAAAAGGGAGCAGAAAGGATTTGTGTGACCCAACTGTTCTATATCTTGACTTTGGTTGTGGTCACACAGATGTGCATATGATAAAATAGCACTAAACTAAAAATGCACTCATACCAAATGTGCGCATATAAAACAGGTGAAATCTTAATAAGGTCATGAATTGTCTCATTGTTAATTACCTGGTTATATATTTTTCTGTAGTCATGTAGGGTGTTTGGGGAAAACATTGGGGAAAAGTGGTTGAAGAGTATGCAGGATTCCCCAGACCTTCCCCCATAATTCATCTAGTGGCTCAATAGATACTGGCTAGCAAATAATTTCAGCTTATGTTTTTGGTAAGTGTTTTCATTGTTGGCGTTACATGTTACTTACTTTGGAAACTGGATGAAGAACCAATAGAGTTGAAATTCTGATACAAAGTTAAATGCAGACCAATAATCTCAGTTGGTTGGAAAGTCGTCATGCATTTTTATTACAGTAAGCTGTGACAGGGGTGAGTAGTTGTGAACAAAGTCAGCATTTTCCTCAAGATACAGCTTTGGTTCCTTTTTAGTATCTAAGGAAGCACTCAGTTGAGATTGTGAACCCCACACCACTTAGAATGCATGTGGAGTTGATTTTGTCCAAGAAAAATTTTAGTAGTTACTGTGGACTGTTTTATTTTAATTAGCATAGTATTTATTTTGTCCTTGCCAGAATGAGAGGGATAAAATGATGTAACTGAATGCTTTAATCCTGTCTGTAAACAAAGTCTTTTTCTCTTCTAAAAGCCTTTTTCATATTTAAAATAAAATTATTCATGCTATCTTAACTTTCCTATTTGTGGTCAGGTAGCTTTCAGATTATGTATGTGAATAAATTCCCATTCATAATCAGTTTATAGGAGAATTCTTTGTTACCTGATTTTTATTTTTCAGAGATAGCATATAATAGGTTCATAGACTAAAAGAAAAACAAATCATAACTGTGAAAAATACAAATTATTAACCCAGCCTACAATTCTTAACTAATTTTTAAAGAGAAAATATGTAAATATTTTAATGTGATATTAACTATAAGAAACAAGTGATCAAAGTCTTAAGTGAATTTTATTTTAATTTGATAACATCTCTGGATATACTTCAGGTTACCCTTGGATATGGTAGGATTCAAGAATTTAGAGTTAATGCCATTTTAATCAATCTCCCTCCTATTAAAGTTATCTCCAGTTTGTCTCCATGAGTTCATCTTATTTTTGTAATAGTTTAAAACTTTCATTCTTTTGGGTGCCTGGGTCACTCAGTCAGTTAAGCGTCTGCTTTTGGCTGGGGTCATGATCCCAGGGTCCTGGGATCAATGGGAGCCCTGCATCGGGGCTTCCTTCTTGGCAGGGAGTCTGCTTCTCCCTCTCCCTCTCCCTCTGCTCCTTCCCCTGCTCATGCTCTCTCTCTCTTGCTCTTTCTCTCTCAAGTAAATAAATAAAATCTTAAAACCCCAAAAAGTTCTCATTCTTTTTTGCCCCCTCTTTGGTGGGAATAATGTTGTTTTCTCTGTATAGAATCTGAGGCTCAAAGACTAGTACTTTCATCATTTTGCACATATAGGCAAACCAGATTACAGAATGATTAGTGGGATACAAAAAATTCAATAACATAAAATGCGAAGGTTGCATTTACTGTGAGATTAGTGGAACGATTACAGGGAACTAGTTGGCCAGTAGTTCTGAGAGTTCAACCCTTAAGCCAAATCATTTCCAGTCCTGGTTGCAGTTGGATGTAAATAGATAATATAATTCATTGTGAGAATTGTTATCAATAATAGAGATATGCAAAACTTATAATGGTATTGTAGAAGAGATTGATTTAGTCTGCTAGAGGGTGAGGAAGGTTTCTTGGTGGTACTAGATTAAAGCTTACTGGACAAAGAGAACTAGGGAGGGTAAAGCATATTCTAGTAAGGAAACATGTTGAAGGATGAAACTGCATAGCACTTTCAGGGAATTACAGATAGTTTAGTATGGTCAGATTACAAGATGCATGGGAAGCTGAAGTGAGAAATGAAAACACAATTATTATTATTATTTTTTTTTTCCTCCTTTAGGTAGTCAGAAACACTTAAGAATTTAAGCAGGAGAGGGGCGCCTGGGTGGCTCAGTCGTTAAGCGTCTGCCTTCGGCTCAGGTCATGATCCCAGGGTCCTGGGATCGAGCCCCGCATCAGGCTTCCTGCTCCGCGGGAAGCCTGCTTCTCCCTCTCCCACTCCCCCTGCTTGTGTTCCCTCTCTCGCTGTGTCTCTCTCTGTCAAATGAATAAATAAAATCTTTAAAAAAATAAAAAAAATAAAAAAAAATTTAAGCAGGAGAGTGACATTCAGATTTGCATTTTTGAAAGATTTAACTTTCCTGATGGAGCAGATGCTAGATTAGAGGTGTTAGAGACTATTGGCAGGGAATCCCATTAGAATAATATTGTAAGAGTCCAGGTCAGAAGTAAGAAGAGGCAGACAGTGGTAAGAAGAGGTAAGACAGAGATAGTGAAAATGGAGAGAAGATGTAGTTTTAATCTTGTTATTTTGATAGATGTACATTTTGTAGTGAAATGGGAGTGACAAATGTGTTTAAAGTTGATATCTTGATGGGGGGATTTCTGAGAATTTGTATAATTTAGAATTAAAGCATTGAAAGGAATATAGGCTTTTATGGGAGATAGGCTTGGGTTCATTGGTCAAACTTCACTTTCCTCTGATAAAATGTGTTTTATACCATGCAGGGCTTTGGTGATAATGAGATAACATAATTTCTAGAGAATTAAAAAGGATGTTTATCGAGGGCTGTCATGTTGTTTTTCATTACTTAAATTTTTTTTATCTTTTAAAATTTTATTTTAAATTGTCATAAAATATACATAACATAAAATTTATCATTTTAACCCATTTTAAGGGTGCAATTCACTGGCATGAAGTACATTCACATTGTTGTGCAACCATTACCACCATCTATCTCCAGAACTCTTTATATCTTGAAAACCTGAAACACTCTACCCATTAAACAATACTTCTCCATTTCCCCCTCTCCCAGCCCCAGGCAACCACCATTCTACTTTCTATCTTTATGAATTTGACTACTTTAGATACTTCGTATAACTTGAATCATATAGTATTTGTCTTTTTGTTACTGATAAGTCACTTAGCATAATGTCATTGTGTTGGGAAGAACCGAGTCTTCCTCCTTTGTTTCTCATTTACTCTCACACTACTATCATATTTACAGTACTTTTGACACCAGATGTGTGTGGGTTTTCCCCTACCAAGCAGTGCTCTGTGACACTAGCTGTGTAGTCTACAATTTAACTCAATTCTGACACTACTTGGAAATAGTGTCAGACCCCACAAGTGAAGGGCTCAGTCCTGTACGAGTCCTCCCATCCCACTTCAGATGCCAGTCACAAGTCCCGCTGTCACCTGTGCTTGTGATCGAGTGGCTATAAATCTGAGGTTCCCACAGCTACCCCATCAGGTTCGATTAATTTATGCTAGAGCTGCTAAGAGAACTCAGGAAAATACTTAAATTTATCAGTTTATTGAAGGATACGATAAAGGATACCACTGAACAGCTAGATGAAGAGATACATAGGGTGAGGTCTGGGAGGGTCTCCAGTGCAGGAGCCTCTGTCCTTGTGGAGTTCCCATGTGTAGTATGTAGATGTGTTCACCACCCTGAGAGCTCTCTGAACCCCATACTTTTGGGATTTTTATGGAAGTTTCCACATGTAGGTATAACTTATTCAGTCTGTTTTCAGCTCTTTTCCCCCTCTCTAGAGAATGGAGGATGGGACTAAAAATTCCAAGCTTCTAATTATGGCTTATTCTTTCTGGTGACCAGTGCTCATCCAGGAGCCTTCCAGGAGCCCATCCAGAGTCACCTCATTAGTACAAAAGACACTCCCATCACCCAGGAAATGACAAGGGTTTCAGGAACCCTTTGTTAGGAATGGGGATCAAAGATCAAATATTGTAACAAAAGATGCTCTTATCAATCCAGGAAATTACAAGGGTTTTAGGAGCTCTGTGCCAGGAACTGGGGACAGAGACCAAGATATATATTTTTTGTTCTCCCACAGTCATCAGGGATCATCCATGTTGTGACATATGTCAAAATTAACTTTTTAAGACTGAATGATATTTCATTGTATATACCACATTTTGTTTATTCTTTCTTTTATTGATGGGACACTTGAATTACTTCTACCTTTTAGCTTTTGTGAACATGCTGCTATAAACACAGGTATACAGATCTCTTTAAGGAAAACAGTGTTTTAAACTTATTACATATATAGTCATCTTACATCCTTGTGAGAGAGCTACTATTATGTCCATTTTAATGATAAGGAAACTAATGCAGAGAAGATAAATAATTTACTTGTCTAGATTCATACTCTTTTGTGTTAAATAATTTTAACTTTTGTGTTTAGTCAGATTAAATCTAAACCCTGTTAGTAAGCTGTCTGACTTTCCTAAAATTTTCCATGTAGCAATTCATAGGGAACAAGTTGTAATCCCTTCCAGTTGTTATAAATGCAGTTACTTCAAAATCACAGACCCTGTTTAACTTGGTATATAATGATTTTTATTTCCTTTAGTCTTACAAAAATTGTATGACTATGTAAGCTTTGGAGTCTCAAACTGTTGATTTCCTAACTAAAGTTACCTCGACATTTTAAAATATCTTCCTTCTGTTTTTTTGGTGGGCTTATATTTCTGCACTAGCAAAAGAGCAAGGTGGTTTTGTAGTTGCACTTTTTTTCTTCTGTAACGTATGAATTTGGCTGTTTATCTTGAATTTCTAAATAAAAACAAATTTAAGTGCCTTTTAATTGTCATATTGTTATATTTAGTATTAAATTCCATTTTTCCCCCCCCAGTGGAAAAGAAGCCTGAGAAATAAGGTCCTCTCTCTAGACCATAAAAGTAGGAAAAGTATCCGTGGACGTCCTGTCACTTCTAAAACATCACCAGAAAGGTAAGATATATGTGTGTGTGACATAGGATGGGCTTATACTATTTATAAATAGTGTGATCATGGGTGATTCATCTAGCCTCTTTGGGTCTTAGTTACCATACTTTTGAAATACAAAGACTGAATTCAAGATTCAATTCTAAGGTTCCTTCCAAGCTTGAACTTTTTGTGATTCTAAGTCATTTTAACTCCTCCCCCCCCCTTTTTTATGCATTTGAAACATCTTGATAATCTTTAGCTGGTAAAACAAGAGTTACATATAGACTGATTATAATGCTTGATTCATCATTTGTGGTCTACAGTAAGAAGGATGCTCAATTTAGCAACTGTGGGGCTAGTCATAATATTAGTGAATTATGGTTATACTAGAATTAAATATATGGAGGATTGAAATTACAATTATCAGAAAAAATTTAGAGCATTTCAGGATTGGACATCCATAAATGACTAAAAAGGTGTTATTGTACAAAAGGGCATTGAATTTTCTTTTTTTGAATAGTGAATGAATGAAAAAATGAGTAACAAAGTAAAAATTACGGTTACTGGGAGATCACATGAATTAGAAGACTAATTGGAGTTCTTAAATTTATGCCAGAGCACTTTATAAGGTACTTAGTCTTGTTCTCCCTTTTCAAGTAAATTGTCTGTAGGAAATGAAAAACATATTGATGATTCCATATCATTACCAATATTTAGTTCTCTCCCTCCCTCTCTCCCTTCCTTCCTTCCATAGATGTCCCTGTGGGTGTGAAATGGTGCCTCATTGTGGTTTTGATAGCATTTTCTAATAACATTATCTTTTTATGTGGTTGTTGGTCATTTTTATATCTTCTTTGGAGAACAGTCTATTTAGATCCTTTGCCATTTTAAAATTGTGTTGTTTCTGTTTTTGATGAGTTGTAAGAATTCTTTTTATATTCTATATACAAGCCTATATCAGATATATGATTTGCAAATATTTTCTCCCATTCAGCGTTTCACTTTCTTGATGTTGTTGTTCTCTTTTGAAGCACAGAAGTTTTTTCATTTTGATGAAGAACGATTTATCTATTTTTCTTTTGTTGCTGTGCTTTTGTTGTCCCAAGAAACTGTTGCCTAATCTGACATTACAGTGATTTATCTTGACTTTTCTTCTAAGAGTTTTAAGGTTCCAACTATTAGATTTAGGTCTTTTATCCATTTAGAGTTAATTTTTGGATATGATATGAGATAGGCATCCAAATTTATATCTTTGTGAATATGCAGTTGTCCCAGCACCATTGGTTGAAAAGGTATCAATTTTTGGGGGTACTTTTGTTGAAAATCAATTGACTATAAATATAAAGGTTTATTGCTGGATTTGGAATTATATTTCATTGAGCTATATGTCTGTCCTTATGCTAGTACCACTGTGTCTTGATTACTACAGCTTGGCATTAAGTTTTGAAATTGGGAAGTGAGAGTCTTCCAACTTTATTATTTTTTTGAGATTATTTTGGTTGTTCTGGGTTCCTTGCATTTTCAGTTGAATTTTAGAATCAGTTTGTCAATTTTAATAAAAAAAGCCAACAAGGATTTTGAAGGAGGATGTGTTGAATCTGTAGACTAATTTGGGGATTTTGGCCATCTTAATATTTAGAAGTCCTCTGATTCATGGGCATGAGATATCTTTCCATTTATTTAGATCCTTTTTTAATTTCTTTCAGCAGTGTTTGGTAATTTATTTTCTTCTTTTTGATGCTACTGTGACTGGAATTGTTTTCTTAATTTTATTTTCAGACTGTTCATTGTTAGTGTATGGGAACTGATTTATATATGTTGACATAATATGCTGTGACTTTGTTTAAGTCTTACTAGTTATAGAAGTTTTTAGTAGATTTCTTGGAGTTTTGTTCACAAAGACGGTTGTACTTCTTTCTTTCCAACTGGATGCCTTTAATTTTCTCTCTTTGCTTTATTGTCCTGTCTAGAACATCTAGTACAATGTGGAATAGAAGTGCTGAGAATGGACATCTTTGTTTTTTCCCCACTCTCAGAGGGAAAGCAGTCAGTATTTTACCATTAAGTATCATGTTAGCTAGGTTTTTCATAGATGCTTTGCTATGGTTTGAATGTTTGTGTCCCCTCAAAATGTTTATGTTGAAATTCTAATGCCCAGTGTGATGGCATTTGGAGGTGGATTCCCTTAGGAGGTTGTTTAAGTCATGAGGGCGGAGCCCTCACGAATGGGATTATTGCCTAAATAAGAGACCTCACGGAGCTTCTTAGTTTCTTCCACCCTGTGTGGACACAATGAGAAGTTGGCAGTCTGCAGTATAGAAGAGGGCCTTCACCAGAGCCTGACATGCTGGCTGTTACCCTGATCTTAGACTTAGCAGTCTCCAGAACCATGAGAAATGAATGTTGTTTGTAAGCCACCCACTTTATGGTATTTTGTTATAGTAACTCAGATAGACTAAGACATATCCTTTTTCATGATAAGGAAGTTCCTTTCTTTTTTTTTTTTTTTTAAGATTTTATTTATTTATTTGACAGAGAGAGACAGCGAGAGAGGGAACACAAGCAGGGGGAGTGGGAGAGTGAGAAGCAGGCTTCCCACTGAGCAGAGAACTCGATGCGGGGCTCGATCCCAGGACTCTGGGATCATGACCTGTGCCGAAGGCAGATGCTTAAGGACTGAGCCACCCAGGTGCCACAGGAAGTTCCTTTCTATTCCTAATTTGTTGGAGGTTTTTATCATGAATCTGTGTTGGATTTTGTCAAATCCCTTTTCTGCATTCATATTATGTAATTTGTATCCTTTATTAATATAATATATTACATAACTTGATTTTTAAATCTTAAACCAACTTTGATTCCTGGGATAAATCCCACTTGATCCCGATTTATGATCCCATTTATATGTTGCTGGATTCAGTTTGCTAGGATTTTTTTTTTTTTTTTTTTTTTTAAGATTTTATTTATTTATTTGAGAGAGAGAGAATGAGAGAGAGAACACATGAGAGGGGATAGGGTCAGAGGACGAAGCAGACTCCCCGCCGAGCAGGGAGCCAGATGCGGGACTCGATCCAGGGACTCCAGGATCATGACCTGAGCCGAAGGCAGTCGCTTAACCAACTGAGCCACCCAGGCGCCCCAGTTTGCTAGGATTTTGTTGAGTATATTTACATTTGCATTAAGAAGAGAAATTCATCTGCTGTTTTCTTAGGTTGTCTTCGTCTGGCTTTGGAGTCAGGTTAATACTGGCCTTGAAGAATAAGTTGAAAAATGTTCTCTCTTCCTTTGTTTTTCGGGAAGAATTTTTGGAAGGTCAATATTAATTTTTTTAAAAATATTTTTGTTTTTAAGATTTTTTTTTAATTTAAATTTTTAAAAATATTTTATTTATTTGTCAGAGAGACAGAGAGAGAGAGAGAGAGAGAGAGCACAAGCAGGCAGAGGGAGAAGCAGGCTCCCTGCCGAGCAGGATGCCTGATGGGGGACTCAATTCCAGGACCCCAGGATGATGACCTGAGCTGAAGGCATATGCTCAACTGACTGAGCCATCCAGGCATCCCTAAGATTGTATTTTTATGTATTCTCTGCACCCAACATGGGACTTGAACTCACAGCCCTGAGATCAGTAGTCATATGCTCTACTGTCTGAGCCAGCCAGGTGCCCTAGTTTTTCTTTGAATGTTTGATGAAATGCACTAGTAAGCCATCTGGTCATTAGCATTTTGCATGTGTGTGTGGGTCTGAAGTTTTCATATTACAAATGTAAATTTTTATTTGTTATAGCTCTATTCAGATTTTCTATTTTTTTATGAGTCAGTTTTGCTAGCTTTTGCCTTTCTAGGAATTTGTTCATTTTATAAGTTATCTAATTTGTTGGCATATGTTTGTTCAAAATATTCTCTCATAATCTTTTTAATTACTGTAATATTGTTAGTGATCTCTTTTTCATTCCTGATTTACTAATTTGCATCTTCTCTCTCTTTTTCTGTTCAGTCTCCCTAAAGATTTGTTAATTTTGTTGATCTTTTCAAAGAACCAACTTTTGATTTCATCAGTTCTCCCTATTGGTTTTCTGTTTATTTCATTTATTTCCACTATAATCTTTTCTTCCTTGTTCTTGTTTTGGAAATAGTTTGTGCTTCTTTTTCTAAATCTTAAGGTGTATAGTAAGGTTATTGATTTGAGATCTGTCTTGTTTTCTACCATAGACATTTATAGTTTTAAATTTCCCCTGAGCTATATTAGCTACATCTCATAATTTTGGTATATTGTGATATTCTTTTCATTAATCTCAAAAGTATTTTCTGATTGGTAAGATTTTTTTGACCCGTTCGTTATGAAAGTGTGTATAATTTAATTTCTGCATATTTTTAAATTTCAAAGATTTTCTTCTATTAATTTTTTATTGAGATATAATTAACATAACATGATATCATTTTCAGGTATAGAATGTTAATTAATTAGGATTTGTATATATTGAGAAATGATCACCACAGTAAGTCTGGTTGGTCCATCACTATGCATAGTTATACATTTTTTTTTCTTGTGATGAGAACTTTTAAGATTTACTCTCACTTTCTTAGCCATTTTCAAATATACAGTACAGTGTTATTAACTATAGTCACCGTGCTGTATAGTAGTTCCCATGACTGAGTTATCTGTTGTTAATTTTTAATTGAATTTCACTATGGTCTGACAACATTTTGTATGATTTCCTTTCTTGTAAATTTTTTAGAAAAGAATTTATTTATTTGAGAAAGAGAGAAAGGGAGAGAGAGAGAGTATGAGCAGGGGGAGGGGCAGAGTGAGAAGCAGACTCCATGCTGAGCAGGGAGCTTCACATGGAACTCGATCCCAGGACCCTGGGATTGTGACCTGAGCCAAAGGCAGATGCTTACCCAACTGAGCTGCAATATGGTAATTCTGTTTTTTATTTTTGAGGATCACTATACTTTTTTTTATAGCAGCTGCACTGTTTTACATTGCCACTAGTAGTATGTAAGGGTTCCACTTTCTCTGCATCTTCATCAACACTTTTTTTTTTCATAATAGCTATCCTAAGGGGTGTGAAGTAATAGGTGGTTTTGTTTTTGATTTGTGTTTCCCTAATAATTAGTGATGTTAAATATCTTTTAATGTGTTTATTGGCCATTTGTATATCTTCTTTGGAAAAATGTTTATTGCAGTTTTTTTTTTTTTTAAGATTTTATTTATTTATTTAACAGAGAGAGACACAGCGTGAGAGGGAACACAAGCAAGGGGAATAGGAGAGGGAGAAGCAGGCTTCCCCGCAGAGCAGGGAGCCTGATGTGGGGCTCAATTCCAGGACCCTGGGATGATGACCTGAGCCGAAGGCAGACACTTAACGACTGAGGCACCCAGGCGCCCCTGTTTATTCCAGTTTTTTGCTCACTTTTTTTTTTTTAAAGATCTTATTTATTTATTTATTTATTTATTTGACAGAGAGAGACACAGCGAGAGAGGGAACACAAGCGGGGGCAGTGGGAGAGGGAGAAGCAGGCTCCCCACAGAGCAGGGAGCCTGATGCGGGGCTCAATCCCAGGACCTTGGGATCATGACCTGAGCCAAAGGCAGATGCTTAACAACTGAGCCACCCAGGCGCCCCTCTTATTTATTTATTTGACAGAGAGAGACACAGCGAGAGTGGGAACACAAGCATGGGGAGTGGAAGAGGGAGAAGCAGGCTTCCTGCGAGCAGGGAGCCTGATGTGGGACTCGATCCCAGGACCCTGGGATCATGACCTGAGCCGAAGGCAGACTCTTAACTACTCAGCCACCCAGCCACCCCTTTTGCCCACTTTTGAATTGGGCAGGTTTTTTGTTGTTGTTGAGTTTTAGTTGTCTATATATTCAGAATATTAATCCCTTATCAGATACATGACTTGCAAATATTTTATCCCATTTTGTGGGTTGCCTTTCTACTCTGTTATTAGTATCTTGAGAAGTTTAAATCCTTTAATCTTCGTAAAGTAGTTTGTTTAGTTGTTTCCTGTGCTTTTGATGTTATATCCAAGAAATCAATGCCAAGTTCAGTGTCATGGTCATGAAAATTTTCCTGTATGTTTTCTTATATAAAGTTTATAATTTTAGGGGCACTTGGGTGGCTCAGTCGTTAAGCGTCTGCCTTCGGCTCGGGTCGTGGTCCCGGGGTCCTGGGATCGAGCCCCACATCGGGCTCCCTGCTCCGCGGGAAGCCTGCTTCTCCCTCTCCCACTCCCCCTGCTTGTGTTCCTGCTCTAGCTATCTCTCTCTCTGTCTAATAAATAAATAAAAATCTTTGGGGGAAAAAAAAAGTTTATAATTTTAGCTCTTGCATTTAGTTCTTTGTTCCATTTTGAGTTAATGTTTGTATATGTTGAGTAGAAGTCCAATTTCATTCTTTGGCATGTGGATATCCAGTTTTCCCAGCACCATTCTTGAAAATGCTGTCCTTTCCCCCATTGAATGGTCTTGGCACTCTTGCTAAAAATCATTTACTATATAGGGGTGCCTCTATGGCTCAGTCAGTTAAGCATCTGATCTTGATCTCATCTCAGGTCTTGATCTCAGGGTTGTGAGTTCAGGCCCCACATTGGGCTCCATGCTGGGTGTGGAGCCTACTTAAAAAAAAGATTAAAATCATTTACTATGTAAGAATTTACTTTCTCTGTTCTGTTCTGTTGATCTGTGTGTTTCATATGCCAATACCACACTGTTGTGATTACTGTAACTTTATAGTGAGTTTTGAAATAAAGAAGTGTGAGTCCTCCAGTTTTGTTCTTCTTTTTCAAGATTGTTTTGGCCATTGAGAGGCCCTAAAGTTCCACATGAGTTTTGGGATAGGTTTTTTTATTTTTGGAAAAAACATGATTTTGATACAGTTGCATTAAATCTGTAGATTGCTTTGAGTAGTATTGACATCTTAACAATTGGAAGGCTTAACATAGCCTTCCAATTCATGAACATGGGATGTGATTACATTATTCATGTCTTTAATTTCTTCTAGCCGTGTTTTGTAGTTTTCATTTTGTATGTCTTTTGCCTCTTTGGTTAAGTTAATTCCTTAAGTGTTTTCTTCTTTTTGATGCTATTATAAATAGAATTGTTTTCATAATTTCCTTTCAGATTTTTCATTGTTAAATGTATATGCAGCTGATTTTTGTGTTGAGTTTGTATCCTGCCACCTTGTTCAGTTCATTTGTGTAACAGTCTTTTTGTGGAATCCTTAGGGTTTTCTATGTATAAGATGATACCGTCTCTGAATAGAGGTCTTTTTACTTATTCTTTTTCAATTTTGATGCCTTTTTTCTTTCTTCTTTTGGTCTCATTGGCTATGTACTGTGTTGAGGAGAAATGGCAAAAATGGGTATCCTTTTCTTGTTCCTGATCTTACAGGAAAAGATTTTAGTCTTTTACCAGTAAGTATGATGTTTGCTTGGGTTTTTCATGTATATCTTTTATGATGTTGAAGTAGCTTCTTTCCATCCCTAGTTGAGTGTTTTTGTCATAAAAAAGATATTGGTATAAGATATCTCATAAAAAGATATTGAGCTTTGCCAAAATTTTTTTGTGTCAGTTGGGATAATCACTTATCTTTTTTCTATTCATTCTGTTACTGTGGTCTTTATATTGACCGATTTTTGTATGTTGAACCATTCTTGCATTACAGGAATAAATCCCACTTGGTCATGGTGTATAATGTTTTTAATTTGCTACCGAATTTGGTTTGTTAATATTTTGTTGAGGGTTTTAAAATCAATGTTCTAAAGGATAATGGTCTTTAGTTTTCTTTCCTTGTGGTGTCTTTGTCTGGCTTCAGTATCAGGGTAATGCTGGCCTCATAGAATAAGTTAGAAATTGTTCTTTTTGCTTCCATTTTTGGAAAAGTTTGAGAATGATTGCTGTTATTTTTTTTTTTAAAGATTTATTTATTTATTTATTTATTTGAGACAGAGAGAATGAGAGGGACAGAGAGCACATGAGAGGGGGGAGGGTCAGAGGGAGAAGCAGGCTCCCCGCCGAGCAGGGACCCTGATGCGGGACTCGATCCCGGGACTCCAGGATCTTGACCTGAGCCGAAGGCAGTCGCTTAACCAACTGAGCCACCCAGGCACCCTGATTGCTGTTATTCATAAAATTTTGGAATTCACCATCAGGGCCAGGATTTTTCTTTGTTGGGAGGTTTTTGATTACTGATTTAATCCTCTTACTAATTTTAGGTCAAGTCAGATTTTCTGTTTCTTTGTGATTCAGTCTAGGTTTTTTATTTTTAGGAATTTGTCCGTTTCATCTAGATGATCCAGTTGGTTGACATACAGTTCATAGTACTCAATAATAATACTTTTTATTTTTGTGGCATCATTAGTAATGTCCCCACTTTAATTTTTGATTTTGATAAATTTGCATCTTCTCTCTTTTTTCCTTCACTTATCTAACTAAAATTTGCCATGTTTATTAATTTTTTTTTTAAAGAACCAACTTCTGGTTTCATTAATCTTCTCTATTTTTCTATTCTATATGTCATTTGCTTGGCTTTTTATTATTTCTTTTTTCTGTTAGCTTTGATTTTAATTTTTTCTTCTAGTTTCTACAATTGTAAAGTTAAGTTGTTGATTTGAGGTCTTTATTTTTTAAAGGTAAGCATTTATAGCTAAAAAATACCTCTTAGAACTAAGTGCTTTTGTTGTATTTTGCAATTTTTAAAAAAGATTTTATTTATTTATTTGACACAGAGAGGGAGTGAGAGAGCAGAAGCAGGGGGAGTGGCAGAAGGAGAGGCAGGCTCCCCGCTGAGCAGGGAGCCAGATGTGGGGCTTGATCCCAGGATCCTGGGATCATGACCTGAGCCAAAGGCAGATGCTTAAACAACTGAGCCACCCAGGCGCCCCTGTTTTGCAAATTTTTGTATGTTGTTTTTGCTTTCATTCATTTCTTAAGTATTTTCTAATTTCTGTTGTGATTTCTTCTTTGAACCATTGGTTATTTAAGAGTGTGTTGTTTAATTTCCACAAATTTGTTGAGTTTTCCAGTTTACCTTCTTTTAGTGATTTCTAACTTCATTCCATTTTGGTCAGAGAAGATACTTTGTGTGATAGCTATCTTTCTAAATCTGTTGAGACTTAATTTGTTCCCCAGAATATAGTCTATCTTGAAGAATGTTCTATGTACATTTGAGAAGAATGTGTATTCTCTGTTATTAGGTGGATTGTTTTGTGTATGTCTGTTAGATCCAGTAGGTTTATTGTGTCTTTTAAGTGCTCTAATTTGTTATCTTCTGTCAGATTGTTCTATCCAGTATTGAGAATGGGGCATCGAAGTCTCCCAACTATTATTGTAAAACTGTCTATTTTTGTCTTCTGTTAATTTATGCTTTATATATGTTGATGATTTATTATTAGGTGTGTAAATGCTTATAATGGTTATATCTTCTAGCTGTATTATACCTTGTATTAATACATAATTACTTTCTTGTCTCTTGTAATCTTTTTTGATTTAAAGTATATTTGTAATCTTTTTTGATTTAAAGTATATTTTGTCTGATATTAAAATAGTCATGCTCTCTTTTGGTAGTATTTGCATGGAATATCTTTTTCCATCCTTTCACTTTTAACCTATTTATGTCTTTGGATCTAATGTGACTCTGGTGTAGACAGTAAAAGTTGAATCATTTTTTTTTTTTTTTAATTCATTCTGCCACTCTCTATCTTTGGATTGGGGAGTTTAATCCATTTACATTTAAAGTAAGTGTTGATAAGGAGTGACTTATTTGTCATTTTGCTATTTGTTTTCCATGTCTATAGCTTTTGTTTTGTCCCAACTTCCCAGCATTTTTCTCTTTTTTTGTTGTTGATTTTTTTTTTTTAATAGTGAGATGCTTAAATTCCCTTTTCAATTCCTCTTGTATAGCTATTTTCTTTGTGGTTACCACAGGGGTTACATTTAACATTATAAAGTTATAGTATTCTAGTATGAATCTACCTGTTTAACTTGAATAACATGTAAAAACTCTGTTTCTTTACAGTTTTATCTCCATCTCTTTTAATTCTTGATTTCAAAAAATGATATCTTTACATATTTTATGCTCAAAAACATAAACTAATAATTATTTTAAATGCATTTTCCTTTATATTATGTAGAAAACAAAATTTGCAGTTATAAACCAAATTTGGAATAATCGTAGCTTTTAGACTAATTTAAAAAAAAAGTTTTAGTCTGTTAAATCATATATAAAACAAACAGTGGAGTTTCAAACCAAAGTTACGCAGTTCCTCATGTATTTACTTTTATTGAGATCTTTATTTCCTCATATGGCATTGAGTTACTGTGTAGTTTTTTGTTTCTCCTTACAGGATTCTCTTGAGCATTTCTTGCAGGGCAGGCCTTACGGTAGCAAACTAGCAGCTTTGTTTGTTTGGGCCTGTCTTAATTTTTCTCTACTCTTGAAGCACAGTTTTACTGAATATAGGATTTTGGCTGATGGATTTTTTTTCTTTTAGAACTTTGAATATATCAGTCCACAGCCTTCTAGCCACCAAAATTTTTGATGAGAAATGTTATTATCTTTTTGGACATTTCTTGTATGTGACAGATCACTTTTTTCTTGCTGCTTTCAAGAGTCTCTGTCTTTCAAGAATTTGATTATACTGTATCTCAGAGTGGCAAACAATAAAACAATAGAGATAAAGTAAATTAAAAATAAAATAATAAAAATTTTATTTATTTGTAAATAAAATCTTCATTGAATTATTTTAAATTGAATATGCTTTTTGACTTTTTTGTATGTCCCTCACTAATACAGTGCCAGGCAGAGATAATATTCTCAGCCATCCCATGGTGTAGATATTGTTTTTCAAGGGCAAGTGATACAACCTCTAAGCCTTAGTTGCTTATATATGAAATTAGAAGGACGGTCATAAGGCATCCTTCCAAGTTTGCTGATTGTTCTGCCTGCTAAAATCTACTTTTGAATCCCTCTAGTAAATATTTCATTTTAATTATTGTACTTTCAGTTCCAGAGTTTTTTTGGCTTACTTTTAGGTGTTCAGTCTCTTTGTTGATATTTCCATTTTTGTCCATAAATCACTTTCTTGACATTTCTCACATTTAAAAAAAAATTCTTTGATCATCTCCAAGACATTTGTTTTTTTTTTAAAGATTTTATTTATTTGACACAGAGAGAGCGACAGCGAGAGCAGGAACACAAGCAGGGGGAGTGGGAGAGGGAGAAGCAGGCTTCCCGCCGAGCAGGGAGCCCGATGCGGGGCTCGATCCCAGGACCTGGGATCATGACCTAAGCTGAAGGCAGACGCTTAACAACTGAGCCACCCAGGCGCCCCAAGACATTTGTTTTAAAAGACATTGTTTAGTACATCGCCATCAGGTCTCATTCAGGGACAGCTTTATTGATTAATTTTTTTTCCTTTGAATGGGTCCTACTTTCCTGTTTCTTTCTATGCATTATGATTTTTGTTGTTGAAAACTGGACATTTGAATTTAATAATGTGATAAGTTTGGAAATCAGATTCTCTCCCTTTCCCAGGGTTTGCTGTTTTTGTTTTTTATTTTATTTATTTTTTTATTGTTGTGTGCTGTCTCTTTGACAAAGTTCATTGTGAGCTATAAATTTAAGATTTTTTCAGGTTTTACTTGAGCCTGTGCCTTTCCCTATGTATATGTGGTAACTTTCTAATTTCATCCTTTAATGCATTTACTTTTGAATGGCCTAGTCTTTAATGTCTGGCTCCCAAGCAGGGAAAAAGGGAAAAATGAAGAGAGGAAAAAAGGAGCATTAGCCTTTTAAGTTCCCCGGAAGTCACTTTTCCTAGATAGGATGGGGCTTATAATAGTGGGGGGAGGTACAACCACAATGACTTTTGGCCTCTTTTTCTGCACCTCTGACATTACAAGCAGTAATCAGTGATTAGAGCACAAATCTGTAATATTTGGAAGATAGGATCCTTTTTTTCCACTCTGGTTTGGACAGTGCTGAGTGCAAGCTGTTCCTGTAACATGTGCCCAGCTGTTGCCAAGGGGCTGGAGGTTTGGGGTGGGTAGCTAAGAACTAAAAGAACTAAAGTTGACCAAAATTAATGACATTTTACTGCCTAAGCCTTTCTCTGAAGTTACTCTTCAGTAAACTCCAGATTTCCAAAATAGTTCTATCAGACAGATTTTGCTAGTGTAGTTGTTCTGTAGGTTGGGAGAATGATTCTTGCTGGGTCCTACTCCACCATCTTCCCAGAATCAGAATCCTCTTTGTATTGCTTTTTAAGATGTGAGGAAAGGAGTATTCTTTTGAATATTTATTGTAAATGTATGGCGTTCACATTAAATTTCAACAATTTGTGTTTATTTCTTTGTCTTCTTTTCCAAACTCTGTCTTTTTTCTACCATCAGTAAAAACTTAGAAGTAAAATTTGCCAACCAGGGAAAAACTATATTAAAATGGAGGAGTCAAAAAAAACAACACAAGACTTAGTGCAATTTAGAGACAAAATAAGGCAATAACTGTGAAGGAGAACAGGAGTAAAGGAACAGTGAAAGGTTGGAGCATTTTTTTTTCTACATGTTGTCTTATTTTTCTTAAAGATTGATAATTCTTTAAAAAATTCTTACTGGGGCCACTGGGTGGCTCAGTCGTTAAGCGTCTGCCTTCGGCTCAGGTCATGATCCCAGGGTCCTGGGATTGAGCCCCACATTGGGCTCCCTGCTTGGCGGGAGGCCTGCTTCTCCCTCTCCCACTCCCCCTGCTTGTGTTCCCTCTCTCACTGTGCCTCTCTCTGTCAAATAAATAAATAAAATCTTAAAAAAAAATAATAAAAAAAATAAAAAATTCTTACTGTTTTTCTTTTGCCTGTTATGTAAGGAAAGTGGGATGGGAAATTCAAGACACAGCCAAATAACAAAGGAATCTAACCACTTCCAGTTAGATATAGTGATTGAATATGTAGATTTATCTTTGTTTTCTTTACTATTCCTATAGGTCATTCCTATTTTTGTGCCCTTAGTTAGGGTCCAGATACCCATCACTACAATATTTTTCAGGATTGTCTTTGTAAACCTTGTAGATCAGCTATTTTCTGGGTGGTAGAGGTAGGTACAAAAAAAGAAAAGGGCAAAAGCGAAAAGCAAGGGGAAAACTGGAGACCTACTATCTTGTTTGTTTTTGTCTTTACAGACTGATATCATATTCATGAATAGATAGTCAACTATAAAAAGTGACATTTAGAGAATAAGAAAAAGCTCTTGGAAATTACAAATATGATTGAAGCAGTAAAGAATATCTGGTAGAAGATATAGCTAAAATTTTCCCCTATTAAATAGAATAAATAGATAGAGATAGTAGAAAAGAAAAATAGAGATTCAAACTGGGTAGTAAAACATCTAAGTACTAGGAATATCAAATAGAGAAAGTAGAAGAATTATCAAGAAAAAATTAAAAGACATCTCCAACATCTGAAAAATAAGCTTCCAGTTTTAAAAGCCTTAATGAATGTTAGCACTGTGTCGAGGGGGGGGAAAGGAAAAAGAAACCTTCACTAAGGCACGTAATGAGATTTCAGAATATCAGAGGTCAAGAAGAAATCTTAATAGCTTTTAGAGACCAAAAAAAAAAAAAAAAGTCACCTACAAGGATCAGGAATTATAATGGCATTGAAATTCTTAGCTGCTCTGGATGGTAGAAAATTATGAAGCAATGTCTTCAAAATTCAAAGAGAAAATTATTTCCAGTCTTTTGTTCTGTACTCAACTCATCAAGAGTAAGAGTAGATTCAATACGTTTTTAGACACAGAAGTTCTCAAAAAAATTACCTGCCATATATACTTTCTTAGGAAGCTCCTTTATGATATGCTTCACTAAAATGAGCATGTAAAAGGACAAACATTTTTTTTGCAGAGAGCCAGGTAGTAAATAATTCAGGCTGTGTGGGCCACAGTCTCCGTCCCATATTCTCCTTTTGGAGATGATAGGCTACCTGATATTTTGGTTTTGGATTTCTGTATATTTTGTTAATGATTATCAGTGAAACATAAGTGATGTTATGTGGAAAAGAAGGAAAATTGAATAAAAATTTAGATAATTAACTCCTAGAAAAACAAAATATTGTTCAGGAAAGGAACAGTGGATATGTGGTTCAGCTTTGAAGAATACTCACATAAGGATTAAACACTGCAGATTGAAACATAATTTCTGATGTAAGTATATTGGGAATTTATTGGATGGAAGGGGTCATATTGGAACAAGATTGTAAAATGCTCATATTCTATTATTGGATTTGTTTAAAAGAAAAGATCAGTGTCAGTAATTAGTAGGAAAAATAGTAGAAATTTTAAAAAATGGCTTCATTGGGCAGTAGAGAAGCATGGGGAAGTGGATTGTTTGAACATGAATTCTATAATAAGAATTTGTCATTCATGTGAAGGAAATCAAATCAACAGTTATGTTAGAAAACTCTGTTTAGGGGACGTAATGAAGGCATTTTAGGCTAATTGAAATCTGAGATTTATTTCCTCAGTGATATATCTGGGATTACCTATTTAAATTACACAACATTTTATATATGTAGCACTTTTTGGGGAGAAAGAAAATAATAGTTACTGGTATAAGTAAAGCAGCACCTGGACTACAAGGCAGTGAAAGCCAGACTTGAATGATCT
Source organism: Mirounga angustirostris (assembly GCF_029215605.1). Lineage (NCBI taxonomy): Eukaryota > Metazoa > Chordata > Mammalia > Carnivora > Phocidae > Mirounga > Mirounga angustirostris. The sequence continues at coordinate 48,160,934 of NW_026991709.1, read as the reverse complement.
TCTTTTACATGTGATATTCAGGGAAGGCATGTAATTTTGTAATTAAGATATGTAAATACATTTTTTTCCTACACAGATATTGCTGTGGTACCATGTGAAAGATAAGAGAACTTCCCCTGAGAAACAAAATGACACATGATTGAAAAATAAAGGGATAATTCCAAGAGAAGGAAAGGGACTTTTGTAATAGGGAGAACACACTGACCATAAGATCTTCAAGTATCTCAAAAGTCAGCCAGAAAAAGGCTTTTCTTTTTTAGGGAGAAGTAAACAAGGCTTGAAATACTGGGGTTGGGGAAGTAGAATGAGCAACCATTGAGATAGCACAGTAGATCAAAAAATGTTTTAGCTTGAGGTCAGTCTATTCTAGGCAGGGGTTGTATGCTGGCTCAGGCTGAGAGGAGGTCAAAGTTCATTGGTCTGGGGCAAAGTTGACAAATGTAACCATAGTTTGGTTAACAAGAATTATGTTCCTATAGATCAGTGGAGACACGCAGTTCAGTTAATTCTGTATGAAGTTTAGGGGAGGAAAAATTCCTGTAGCAACTTAGATTCAGTGGCTGGGCCTGCAAATAAACTGAGAAAAGAGAGATTAATGGGAAGGAAACAGGATGCCTGGGTGGCTCAGTCGGTTAAAGGTCTGCCTTCAGCTTGGGTCATGATCTCGGGATCTCGGGATCCTGGGATCCAGCCCCGCATCGGGCTCTCTGCTTAGCGGGGAGCTGCTTCTCCCTCTCCCTCTGCCTGCCTCTCTGCCTACTTGTGCTCTCTCTCTATCTCTCTGTCAAATAAATAAATAAAATCTTAAAAAAAAAAATGGGAGGGAAACAGTTTATTAACATATGCAACACCATACATGTGGAAGAACTCAATAAGTAAATCACAGGGGTGGTCAGAATTTGAGGTTTATATAGCGTTTTAACAAAGAACAGTAGGACAAAGTAAAAGAGGTTTAGGCTTTTAGGGGCTATAAGCCCCTACATAAAATAAATGGGAAGGTAAATATATGAGGGGAACAAATGGAAGATAAAGCTTATTTGGTAAGGTTTATTATGTAGGTAGCTCTTGGTTATCTGTCTCTGCGCTGGCAAGAATCTAGAATCGTCTTTTGGTGATTAAGAGTTCTGCCTTTCCTGGTACAGGAAAGGGAGATACCTTAATAAATTATGTCCTGTTTTTAGGCAAGTAGGGGGATGGCAGAGAGCTTTTCTTTATTATTATTTTTTTCCAGTGCTCACCACAATAAGTGTAGTCACCATAGAGTGTTATTACAGTATTATTATGACTATGTTTTCTAGGCTGTATTTTCTTCTCTCTGACTTATTTTATAGCTGAAGTTTGTACCTCTTAATCCCCTTCATCTGTTTTACTTATCTTCCACCCCACTTCCCCTTTGGCAACCACCAGTTTGTTCTTTGTATTTTAGAGTCTGTTTATTGGTTTTGTTTTTTAGATTCAACATGTAAGTGAAATCATATAGTATTGATCTGTCTTTGACTTATTTCATGTAGCATAATATGCTCTAAGTTCATTCATATTGTCGCAAATAGTAAGCTCTCATTCTTTTCTATGGCTGAGTAATATTCCATTGCATGCATATATATATATATATATATATATATATATATATATATATATATACACACACACACCACATCTTCTTTATCCATTCATCTATCAGTGGACACTTGGGTTGCTTTCATATCTTGGCTTTTGTAAATAATGCTGCAGTAAACATAGGGGTGCATATATCTTTTCAAATTCATTTTCTTTGGGGAATACCCAGTGGTAGAATTACTGAATCATATGGTATTTCTATTTTTAATTTTTTGAGGACCCTCCATACTGTTTTCCACAGTGGTTGCAATAATATCTGTTCCTATCAACAGTGCACGAGGGTTCCCTTTTCTCTACATCTTCAGCAACGCTTATTACTTACCTGTCTTTTTGTTGCTAGCCATTCTGACTGGTGTGAGGTGCTCTCATTGTGGTTTTGATTTGCATTTCTTTGATGATTAGTGATGTTGAGTATCTCTGCATGTGTCTGCCATCTGTATGGCTTCTTAGGAAAAAGTGTCTGTCTAGGTCATCTGCTCATTTAAAAAAAAATTATTTATTTATTTGAGAAAGAGAACATTAGCAGGATGAGGGGCAGAGGGAGAGGGACAGGCAGACTCGCTGCCAAGTGGGGAGCCTGATGCGTAGCTTGATCCCAGGACCCTGAGATCATGACCTGAGCTGAACTGATGGATGCTTAACTGACGGAGCCACCCAAATGCCCCCCTTTGCTCATTTTTAAATTGGATTATTTTTTGTTGTTGAGTTGTATAGCTTACTTATATATGTTGAATGTTAACTCCTTATCAGATAGATGCAAATATCTTCTCCCATTCAGTAGATTGCTTTTTTGTTTTGTTGATGGTTTTCTTTGTTGTGCAAAAGCTTTTTATTTTGGTGCAGTCCCAATTGTTTATTTTTGCTTTTGTTTTCCTTGCCTGAGGAGACATATCCATAAATAGGTTGCTAAGGCCGATGTCCAAAATATTACTGTCTATGTTTTCTTGCAAGAGTTTTGTGGTTTCAGGTCTCACGTTTAGATCTTTAATCCATTTTGAGTTTATTTTTGTGTGTGGTGTAAGAAAGTGTCCAGTTTCCCCAGCACCATTTAGTACAAAGACTTTTTTACCCCCATTGTATATTCTTGTCTCCTTTGTCATAGATTAATTGACCATATAGGCATGGGCTTGTTTCTGGGCTTTATATGCTATTTCATGGATCTATGTGTCTGTTTTTGTGCCAGAACCATATTGTTTTGATTATTGTAGCTTTGTGTAGTATATCTTGAAATCTGAGCTTGTAATACTTGAGCTGTGTTCTTTTCAAGGTTGGTTTGTCTTTTAGAGGTTTTTTTGTAGTTCTATACAAATTTTAGGACTATTTGTTCCAGTTCTGTGAAAAATATTACTGGTTTTTGATAGGGATGCATTGAATTTGTAATTGCTTTGGGTAGTATGGACAATTTAACAATATTAATTCTTCCAGTCCATGAGCATGGTATATCTTTCCATTTGTTTGTGTTGTCTTCAATTTCTTTAATCAGTATCTTATAGTTTTCAAAGTACAGGTCTTTCACCTACTTGGTTAAGTTTATTCTTAAGTATTTAATTCTTTTTGGTATAATTGGAAATGGGATTGTTTTCTTAATTTCTCTTTTTTCTACTTTGTTATTAGTGTATAGAAACACAATAGATTCCTGTGTGTTGATTTTGTATCCTGCAACTTGACTGAATTTATCAGTTCTAATAGTTTTTTGATGGAGTCTTTAGGGATTTCTCTATATAGTATCATATCAGCTTCAAATAATGAAAGTTTAACTTCTTCCTTACCAATTTGGATGCCTCTTATTTCTTCTCTGATTGTTGCAGCTAGGACTTGCAGTAGTATGTTGAATAAAAGCAGTGAGAGTGGGCATTCTTATCTAATTCCTAATTTTAGAGGAAAAACTTCTGGTTTTTCACCATTGAATATGATGTTAGCTGTGGTTTTTTATATATGGTCTTTAATTTGTTGAGGTATGTTTTTTCTATACCAGTTTTGTTGAGAGTTTTTATTATGAATGGGTGTTGTATTTGTCAAATGCTTTTTCTGCATCTATTGAAGTGATCATATGGTTTTTATTTTCCTTTTGTAATACTTGTAGAGGCCACTTTTAGATAACAGGCTTGAGCTATGAAAACTTGATCAAGGCAAAAGGGCCCATAGTGACCCCAGCTCCCTAGGTGAATATAGACAGGCCCATCACTTGATCCACCTCAAAATATCCGTAGGCCCTAACTAGCCAATGGGCTACTTACAACCAGGCACAGGTAACAAAAAAGGGAAAATTCCATACATCCTCATACCTCCTTACTTTCTGCCTTTACTTATTTTTTATTTTTATTTATTATTTTTTAAAAAGATTATTTATTTGAGAGAAAGTGTGAGAGAGAGAGAGAGAGAGAGCCTGAGTGGGATAAGGGGGCAGAGGGAGAAGCAGACTCCCCACCAAGCAGGGACTCCTGATGTGGGGCTTGATCATAGGACTCCAGGATCATGATCTGAGCAGAAGGCAGATGAGTCACTTTCAGCCTTCATTTATTTATTTATTTAATTTTTTTAAAAAAAGATTTTATTTATTTGACAGAGAGATAGCGAGAGCAGGAACACAAGCATAGTGAGAGCAGGAACACAAGCAGGGGGAGTGGGAGAGGGAGAAGCAGGCTTCTTGCTGAGCAGGGAGCCCGACATGGGGTTTGATCCCAGGGGCTTGATCCCAGGGACCATGGGATCATGACCTGAGCCGAAGGCAGAGGCTTAACGACTGAGCCACCTAGGCGCCCCCGCTTTCTGCCTGTAAATATAGCCCTCTCCCACTGCCTCATTGCAGACAGTCTCTGATTTGCTGTCCTGCCTGTGGCTCCCTTGCTTTTTGTATTCAGTAAACTTCTATCTCCTTTGTTCTGCCTCAGGTGAATCCCTTCACTGGCTGTGCCACCATTTTCCACCAGTCGCCCCACATTTGGGGGCTCCCATCTGATTGGGAGAGATACCACAGTAATGTGATGTAACACATTGATGGATTTGCAGTTATTGAACCTTCCTTGCATCCCTGGAATAAACCCCACTTGAATAGTGAATGATCCTTTTAATGTATTGTCAAATGTGATTTGTTAATATTTTGTTGAGGATTTTTGTATCTATGTTCATCAGAGATATTGGCCTGTATTTTTCTTTTTTTGTAGTGTCTTTGTCTAATTTTCAGAGTAATACAGAGAGCTTTTCTCCTATCTGCTTCTTCTCAGTTGTCTTTGGTTAAAATAATCCTTATGCCAAAGGTTTGCTCTATTCTCCAACATTATGAGTTTGTTATTAAGTATTACAGTAGGTCTAGCAGCAAAACAGATTCAATGAGACAATTTAAATCAGATCTCTAATAACTCCTAATAAAACAGATGATATTTACATTAGAATTATTATTTAATTATTTTAGAGCTATCTCTATGGGTGTCTTGATTTTGATGTCATCTGAAAAGCTGTGGGGCCTGGAACAATGGTCCTGTCTTCTTTTCTTCTGTCAGCATTGTTATGCAAGTAAGACCAGCTACAGCTTTTAGCACCTTGGACAAAATGAAAGTGAGGGTCCCTTGTTTAAAAAAATAGAGAAAATGCTATTGAATAAAGGTACTTACGAACTGTTTTTACTCACAACACTTCTCACACCAAAATGCATGTGTCTTTTCCAATACCATTTTCCAACTTTCCAGGCACCAACTGGGTGTAGTGCTATTCAGTTCTGATACTCTGTGGTGAGTTAGCATCAGATCTCACAATTTAAGGGCTCCGTCCCACAAGACTGCATTCATTTCATATGCCAGCTGAAAGTCTCAGGTTGTCACTGTATTTCTGACTGGCTGGCTATAAATTGGGCATTTCCATGACTTCCTTTTCAGATCTGATAATGTGTTAGAATGGCTCACAAAACTCAAGACAACATTTTATTTACATTTATAGGTTTATTATAAAGGATACAAAACAAGAACAGCCAAAAAGAAGAGGTCTATAGGGCAGGGTATGGGATGGGGGTGTGGAGTTCCATGACCTCTTTAGGTATGTCACCCTCCCTGCCTGCATCTTGATGTATTTACCAGAGAAAAAAGACCAAATGTATATTTCCCATTATATCACAGTGCTAAACTATAAAATATTTTCCTTTCTTTTGTTGTCTCTTTCTCAACTTACTATGGTGTCTTTTATTTATATCTATATGTTGTTCTAACTAAAGAAAAAGAAAAAATTTAAATTATTAGGATGAATTTTACTGTTCACCTTTACACTGTTTAATTCTTTTTAAATGCAGATATGAGGGGCGCCTGGGTGGCTCAGTCGTTAAGCATCTGCCTTCGGCTCAGGTCAGGATCCCAGGGTCCTGGGATCGAGCCCCACATCGGGCTCCCTGCTCGGCGGGAAGCCTGCTTCTCCCTCTCTCACTCCCCCTGCTTGTGTTCCCTCTCTCGCTGTGTCTCTCTCTGTCAAATAAATAATAAATAAAATCTTAAAAAAAAAAAAAAGAAAAAAAGAAGGAAGCTGCCACCTCTCTTAAAAAAAAAAAAATGCAGATATGAGCATTGAACCAGTATGTACAATTACTGAAATTGTACAATTTGTATTTCACAGTTTATTTATATACATATTTTGTTCTTACCAGAAGAGTAGAAATGCTGCACAAAACTAAACTTAGCAGCTTTTATATCACTTTTTGATACATCTACATTCTACCAAAACTTTGTCTTTGGCATAATGCTGTATAAAGAATGAATGACTGCATAATATTCCATTGTATATATATACCACATCTTCTACAATGGAATATTATGCAGCCATCAATAGGAATGAGATCTTGCCATTTGCAACGACGTGGATGGAACTGGAGGGTATTATGCTGAGCGAAATAAGTCAAACAGAGAAAGACATGTATCATATGACCTCACTGATATGAGGAATTCTTAATCTCAGGAAACCAACTGAGGGTTGCTGGAGTAGGGGGTAGGGTGGGAGGGATGGGGTGACGGTGATAGACACTGGGGAGGGTATGTGCTCTGGTAAGCGCTGTGAATTGTACAAGACTGTTGAATCTCAGATCTGTACCTCTGAAACAAATAATGCAATATATGTTAAGAAAAAAAAAAAAGAAGAAGATAGCAGGAGGGGAAGAATGAAGGGGGTGAAATCGGAGGGGGAGACGAACCATGAGAGACAATGGACTCTGAAAAACAAACTGAGGGTTCTAGAGGGGAGGGGTGTGGGAGGATGGGTTAGCCTGGTGATGGGTGTTAAAGAGGGCATGTTCTGCATGGAGCACTGGGTGTTATGCACAAACGATGAATCCTGGAACACTACATCTAAAACTAATGATGTGTGGTGATTAACATAACAATAAAAAATTAATTAAAAAAAGAATGAGTGAAAGTAAAAAAGGAACTAAGAGTTGCCCTATCATTCATTTTCCTGCTGTAACACCATTTTCAGTATAAGTGGTTGGCTAATATAGGGAAGTAACACAAGTAAGAAAGGATACAATAGGGTACCTTAGTCATTCGTGTTTCTTAGATGCGATTATTTTTTTTTTATTCCTTTTTCTCCTGGAGCCATTTACTTGTTTGAATGAAAAAAATGTGGCCTCTCAGGACTTTCAGTGCCTCTGCTTGCCTTTTCTCACTTTGAATCTCATGGAACTCCCACATATGGTGAATCCACCAGAATTTTTTGCTCATGGACATCTCAAATATTATATGTGAATGGAGCAGCCAGGAATGGTTGGACATGCATGTGAAGAATATTTTCTCTGTCATGTGCATGCACTATTGTTTTGTGACTTTCACTTACAAAATACAGGTTCAAAGATAAAATTATCAAGAATTTCAAGATAGCAATGGGAGACCTTTAGAACAAGCGTGGGGTCTATGCTGTGCAGATTGCATGTCTGTGAAGCTGGTGCTGGATGCGAGTGAAATAAGATGGAAATGTTTACTAAGAGCAGCGTTGGGAAAAAAGATTTATCATCAATAGGTGATAAAGAAACTTAAAGTATGGCTGATATTAAGTATATGTTATGGATCGAATGTTTGTATCCCCCCAAAATCTATGTTAAAATCCTAATCTCTGATGTAATGTGTTAGGAGATGGGAGGCCTTTGGGAGGTAACTGGGTGATGAGGATGGAGCCCTCACGAATAGGATTAGTACCCTTTTAAAAGAGACCCCCAGGAGTTCTCTCATCCCTTCTACCAAGATATGGTGAAAAGGTGGCTATCTGGGAACCAGGAAGCTTTTACCACAAATTGAATCTGCCAGTGTCTTGATCTTGGACTCCCCAGCCTCCAGAACTGTGAGAAATACTTGTTTGTTGTTAAGCCACCCAGTCAATGGTTTTCTTGTTAAAGGACCTGGAATGGACTAAAAGTAAGAAAGGGAAATGTGGCAGAGGCATGCAATTCATTGTGTTAACTATCTAGATTATAGATTAAAATTATTCTGTCAACTGTGGTTTCCTCAAAGTCCAAATCAGTGTAGTCCTATATGTGTGTTAAGTACTGGTGGTTTTTTTAAAAAATATTTTTATTGTTATGTTAATCACCATACATTACATCATTAGTTTTAGATGTAGTGTTCCATGATTCATCGTTTGTGCATAACACCCAGTGCTCCATGCAGAATGTGCCCTCTTTAATACCCATCACCAGGCTAACCCATCCTCCCACACCCCTCCCCTCTAGAACCCTCAGTTTGTTTTTCAGAGTCCATCGTCTCTCATGGTTCGTCTCCCCCTCCGATTTCACCCCCTTCATTCTTCCCCTCCTGCTATCTTCTTTTTTTTTTTCTTAACATATATTGCATTATTTGTTTCAGAGGTACAGATCTGAGATTCAACAGTCTTGCACAATTCACAGTGCTTACCAGAGCACATACCCTCCCCAGTGTCTATCACCCAATCACCCCATCCCTCCCACCCCACCCCCCACTCCAGCAACCCTCAGTTGGTTTCCTGAGATTAAGAATTCCTCATATCAGTGAGGTCATATGATACATGTCTTTCTCTGTTTGACTTATTTCGCTCAGCATAATACCCTCCAGTTCCATCCACGTCGTTGCAAATGGCAAGATCTCATTCCTATTGATGACTGCATAATATTCCATTGTATATATATACCACATCTTCTTTATCCATTCATCTGTCGATGGACATCTTGGCTCTTTCCATAGTTTGGCTATTGTGGACATTGCTGCTATAAACATTGGGGTGCACGTACCCCTTCGGATCCCTACATTTGTATCTTTGGGGTAAATACCCAGTAGTGCAGTTGCTGGATCGTATGGTAGCTCTATTTTCAACTTTTTGAGGAACCTCCATACTGTTTTCCAGAGTGGCTGCACCAGCTTGCATTCCCACCAACAGTGTAGGAGGGTTCCCCTTATTCCGCATCCCCGCCAACATCTGTCATTTCCTGACTTGTTAATTTTAGCCATTCTGACTGGTGTGAGGTGGTATCTCACTGTGGTTTTGATTTGGATTTCCCTGATGCCGAGCGATGTTGAGCACTTTTTCATGTGTCTGTTGGCCATTTGGACTGGTGTTTTAATTTCAAAGAATCAGCTTAAGTACCTTTCTTATTCAAAAGATGCTTGCTAAGGCACTTGGCCAATTGCCAGGTAACAAATTCACGTACTGGAAAGGTGGCATCCAAGGCATACTGTAGTGATGATGATCTTTTAGAGCCCTTGAACTTATTCTAATGAATTTTTCAATCCAAGTTTTAGCAAAGTATACAGTATAAATTAATAAAAATGTTACTTATTTAGTTCATTTAATTTGGGTTTTGATGAGGAAAACGAAATAGGTAGACTCATTTTCTAAAGCAATATAAATTTGCATATTCTTAATGACTTATTTTTTCTTTTACGATTTTATTTATTTATTTGAGAGAGAGAGAGACAGAGGCAGAGCATGAGCAGGGGAGAGGAGGCAGAGGCAGAGGGCTCAGAGGGAGAAGCAGACCCCCCCCCCCCACACCTGCCGAGCAGGGAGTCCGATTCAGGGCTTGATCCCAGGACCCTGAGAATCACGACCCCAGCTGAAGGCAGACGTTTAACTGACTGAACCATCCAGGCGCCCCTCTTAATGACTTTTGATCACCTTTATTGATGTATATTTTCTATCTAATAAAGTACACACATCTTATGTGTATATTTTGATGAAATTTCAAAAAAAAGAGATTTATTTATTTATTTAGAGAGAATGCATGTGGTGGGGGGGGGCGGTGTTGGAGGGGCAGGGGAAGAGGAAGAGAGAATCCCAAGCAGACTGCGCTGAGCATGGAGCCCCACTTGGGGCTCTGTCTCACAACCCTAAGATCATGACCTGAGCAGAAACCAAGAGTCATGCTTAACCGACTGCACCACCTGAGCACCCTGGTTTTGATGAATTTTAACATATTTTTATACCCATGTTAGCACTACCACCACAATCTGTGAACATACCTACTTCCCCAGAGACTTTCCATGTGCCCTTTCCCACTTACTCTCCAAGCCCACCCACCTCCAATCCTAGTTACTGATCTGCTGTCACTATAGATTAGGTTTGTCTTTCTAGAGTTGGGAATATATGAAAACAAAGTATGTATATTCGTTTGTATCAGGTTTTTTTTTTTAATATTTTATTTTTAAGTAATCTCTACACCCAACATGGGGCTTGAATTTACAATCCTTAGATCAAAGTGGCATGCTCTACTGACTGAGCCAGCCAGGCACCCCAATGTCTGTTTTTTTTCACTGAGCATGTTTTGGAGATTTGTCTATATTACCCTCTTAGGTTCTTTGGCTGGGCTTTTGAATTAAGCTGGTAAGACATATCAACAGGAAAAGAACACACAAATATTATTTGAGTTTTTAAAAGTGCACATGGAAGCTCTTAGGAAATATGAAGACCTAAAGACATGGTTAGGACTGACATCCTATATATCTTTTTAACAAAGAACAATAAATTTGTGAAGTGACAAGACAAAAGAAAAGGGTTTGTGTTTCTAGGCGCACAAATTGTGGGAAAGCGACGAGAAGTATATGGGGGAAACTAATGGAAGATAAGGGTTATTTTAGTAGGTTTGTTTGTACAGATCCATTTTGGTGTCTACTCTCAGTCTGCAGTGATAAAAATGTCTTCCTGGTATAGAAAAAGCACCTTTCTCATGGGAAATTTTAGGACCTGCCTTCAGGTAGAAAGGGGAGGTCAAAGAGCCTTTCCTGCACTTGCTATTTCTCAAGTGGCTTCAGTTCAAAATTATATGCCAATGTGGCATATTTTGGGGGTGACATGTTTTTAGCCCTTTCAGATCCATTCAGCTCTTGGTGGACATTTGGATTGTTTCCAATTTTTTCCTACTATGAATAAAGCTGCTGTGAATATTCATTTACAAATGCCTGTGTGGGTATGTTTTCATTTCTTTGGGGTAAATACCTAGGAGCTGGATTGCTGAGTCATTGAAAGTGCATTTTTAATTTTGTAAGAAACTGCCAACTGTTTTCCGAAAGTGATCGTCCATTTTATATTCCCACCAGTGGGAATTATAGGAAAATTCAGCCTCTCCCTTGTTATAGGTGTGCAGTGGTATCTTATTGTGGTTTTAATCACTTTTGCTTGGTGAATAACAATATTGAGCATATTTTCTTATTGGCCTTTTGTATCTTCTCCAACTGTCTATAGAAATTTTTTGCTCTCTTCCCCAGTTTTCTAAGATCAGAAAGATAAGATAAATAATATTGAGCATCTTTTCATATGCATGTTGGCCATTAATATGTCTTTTTCTTTTCTCTTCTTTTTATTTTTTTTGTTAACATATAATGTATTATTTGTTTCAGGGGTACAGCTCTGTAATTCATCAGTCTTACACAATTCACAGCGCTCACCATAGCACATACCTTCCTCATACGTCTTTTTCTTGTGAAGTGTTCAAATATTTTGTCCATGTAGAGAAAAACCTTTTTCCTCTACCCTTCTCAGTTCTCTGGCTGAGGCCCTGCAAGTTAGACTGACAAAATACAGATTTATTAGACAAAAACAGAGTTTACTAACACATGCAATGTGCATCTATGAGGTAGATATTCTGTGATGAGTAACGCAAAGGGGTAGATACAACTTGGGCTTATGTAGTGTCTAACAGTGAATAATAGATTTCTAGAGAAGTGACAAGACAAAGGAAAAAGTTTTGAGACTTCCAACAATGGCAGACTATGGGAAAGTAAATATATGGAGGAAACTAATGGAAAATAAAGTTTAGGCTTGTTATGTAGATTCCATCTCTGAGCTCCTAAGAATTTCTAGTGATGAATAGCATTTAGGCAAGTGGTACGTGGACAAAGATTTTTTTTTTTGGCATTTGCTGTTTCTCAGTTGTCTTCAGTTCAAAACAGCCCTTGTGCCAAAGTGACACATTTTGGGGTGGCATATTCTGATATCCTACACCCATTGGTTTTGAAGGACAAGAAATGCTCTCAAATCATGAAAAAAGAAATTAAAACACTGCTTTTATTCTGGCTAGTTTCCAGAACCAAAAAATAGGACTCCAAGTTTTGAGAAATGATTGTTTTTTCTGATTTCTCATTTTTTTTTTAGCCAAGTTATATAGTTAATTCATATTTATATATTCATTGAGTAAACTGCTTTTGTTAAAAATCATAATTAAAAATTTTGAAATTTTTTAAAAAAGATTTTATTTATTTATTAGAGAGAGAGAGCAGGAGTGGACGGGAGGGGCAGAGAGAGAGAGAGAGAGGCTCAGGGACTTGATCCCAGGACCCTGAGATCATGACCTGAGCTGGTGTCAGATGCTTAAGTGACTGAGGCACCCAGGCGCCTCCCTAAAATTTGTACTTTTTAAGAAAACCTAGAATATGTGTTTTGTTCATAGGCAAAAATAATTGATTTTTTCTGCTGTAGTTATGCTGAATTTTCCTATAATTAGAAGTTTTCAAATGTATAAAATAGTACTCTAGAAAAAATATAGTGGTTTTTTTTATTTCTAGGAGTAATATTTTTTAGACTCTGAGTGCATAGATCAGTAATTATTTCCCTTGTAAATGAAATTAGATTGGGTCCTTGAACAACGTGGGGTTTAGTGGTGCCAACCCCTTTGCTCAGTAGAAAACCTGCATTTAACTTCCAACTCCAAAAACTGAACTACTATTAGCCAATTGTTGACCAAAAACATGAACAGTTAACATATATTTTGTATGATCTATGTATTATATACTGTATTCTTAAAGTAAGCTTGAGAAAAGACAATGTTGTTAAATCATAAGGAAAGGAAAAATACAATTAGAGTACTGTACTGTGTATTCATCCAAAAAAGTCTTTATATAAGTAGACCTGCACAATTCAAACCCATGTTGTTCAAAGGTCAACTGTAAATTAATAGTAGTATAATGGTTGAGAGCTTAGAGAGGGATATTTCCTAAAGTAGATAATTAGATACTTTTAAAAAGCCTAGGCAAGTACTTTAGCAGGAATGGTATATAGAATGTTGGGTTAGGTAGAGTTCTCTGTTTAGCTGTTCTCTATTCTTTATTTATACTGCAAAATGTAATGCACCTACCAAAAAGATAAATAAAAGGAAAACAATAAATTATTTATTATAATTTAAAATTTTATATAAGGCAAATATACTTTGGTAACTACCACTACAGAATAGAAAACTACCACAGAAGTTTTCTTGTGCCTTTGCAGTTATAACTCCTTTTCTCTCCTTTAAAATCAACCTGTTGGGATGCCTGGGTGGCTCAATCAGTTAAACATCTGCCTTCAGCTCAGGTCATGATCCCAGGGTCCTGGGATCGAGTCCCACATCAGGCTCCTTACTCAGCGGGGAGCCTGCTTCTCCCTCTGCCTGCCGCTTCCCCTGCTTGTGCTCTCTCTCTCTCTCGCTGTGACAAATAAGTAAATAAAATCTTAAAAAAATAAAATCAACCTGTCTCCTGAATTTCTTACCTTTTTTTTGGTATAGTATTTCTACTTAAGTGTGGTTTCCAAAATATAAAGTTTAGGTTTTATTTTGTATGATTTGAATGTTGTCCTTCACCCTTAATTTCTATTCCAGTATCCATAGAAGTCTTATGGTATTTAAATGTAGAAATTAAACATTTTTTATCTTAATATTTTGGGGAAAAAAGAAAATATTAAGGTAAAAATGTTTAATTTTTAAAAAAGTGTTCTGACTTGTGCTTTAGGGTGTTACTAGTCAGCCAAATTACAATTATACAATAAAGCCAAATATATAAACATGAAATAAATATTTTCCCCAGAGAATCTCAATTGTCTTTTTCATTTAGAGTCACATTATTAGAACAATCAGTAAAATGAGCAATGGTTTATTATTTTCCAACATAAATTCTTTTTTTAAAAAAAGATTTATTTATTTATTTGAGAGAGAGATTTATTTATCTATTTTAGAGTGAGTGGAGGGAGGGGCAGAGGGATTGGGAAGAGAAAATCTCAAGCAGACTCCCATTGAGCAAGGAGTTCAGAATCACAGGGGCTCGATTTCTCGACCCATGAGATCCTGACCTGAGCCGAAACCAAGAGTTGGTCACTCAACCGACTGAACCACCCTGGTACCTCTCCAACATAAATTCTTAATTGGTCTGGGTGAATAGAAAAATGGCTTTTTCCAACATTGGATATTTTCATATTTAAAATTGTTAAAATTACCATTGAGATAATTTTCCAAATAATTCAGCAAATTACTAATTTTCACTAGTTTTCCTGTTAGACCAGAAGTGTGCCATATATATCCTTAAGATTTTATAAATATTTTTATTTTATCACTTAGAATTTTAAGCTGTACCCTTGTAAAAGCTTTTATTTATTTATTTACTTTTTTTTTTTTAGAGAGGGAGAGCATGCACAAGCGGGGAGGGAGGGGCAGAAGGAGAGGGAGAGAGAATCTTAAGCAGGCTTTACTCCCAGTGCAGAGCCAGATGCGGGGCTCAGTCTCACCACCCTGAGATCATGACCTGAGCCAGAATCAAGAGTCGGCCGCTTAATGGACTGAGCCACCCAGACGCCCCTCTTGCAAAATCTTTTATTTTTATTTATTTTTTTTAAATTAACATGTAATGTATGATTGGTTTCAGAGGTGCGGGTCTGTGATTCATTAGTCTTATATAAGATCCAGTGCTCATTATATCACATGCCCTCCTCAATGTCCATTACCTAGTTACTCCATCCCTCCATCCTGTTGCAAAATCTTTTAAATGAATAGTCTAATTTCCTAAATGTAAAAAATACATATTCACTAGTGAAGCGATAGTTTTTCGCTAGGTAAACCTGAACTATTGACCATTCTTTAAGAAAGTTAATTAGTTGACATTTCTTTTCATATGAATAGTGCTTGCTTTGTATAGAAAATAGAAATAAAGGGGTACCTGGGTGGCACAACCTGTTATGCTTCCTACTCTTGGTTTTCACTTGGGTCCTGATCTCAGGGTGGTGAGATCAAGCTCCACATTGGGCTCTGGGCTCAGCAGGAGTCTGCTTGAGATTCTTTCTTCCTTTCCCTCTGTCCTTCCCGCTCTCTCTCTTTCTCTCAAATAAATATTTTTTATTTGACAGAGAGAGACACAGCAAGAGAGGAAGCACAAGCAAGGGGAGTGGCAGAGGGAGAAGCAGGCTTCCCTCTGAGCAGGGAGCCTGATGCGCGGGACTCGATCCCAGGACACTGGGATCATGACCTGAGCCGAAGGCAGATGCTTCACCGACTGAGCCACCCAGGCGCCCCTAAGTAAATAAATCTTAAAAAAAAAAAAAATGAAGACAAGTAGAAAAAAGAAAATAACACAGAGATAGCTAGCTATCTTAAAATTTAAAGTAGAAGATTTTAAGAGACTAATAAGTAACATTTGCTAAAGTGGCTTTACCTTGGTTTAATTAACCATTCTGCTGTTTCTTGGCATTGAAGGTTGCTTTTCACTTGCTGCTTTTATAAATTATACCATGATGAATATCTCTGTGCATAAATTTTTCCCTTGTATTTCATACTTTTCTTGACATAGGATTCCAGACATGGGATTATTTTGTCAAGAGTATAATAAACACTCCTATGCATCCCTCATCTAGATTCCCCAGTTGTTAACTTTTTTTTTTTAAAGATTTTTAATTTTTTTATTAGACAGGGAGAGAGTACAAGCAGGGGGAGCGGCAGGCAGAGGGAGAGGGAGAAGAAGGCTCCCTGCTCGGCAGGGAGCCCTGTGTGGGGCTCGATCCCAGGACCCCGGGATCATGACCCGAGCCAGAGGCAGACACTTAACCGTCTGAGCCACCCAGGCGCCCCCCAGTTGTTAACTTTAATCCACACTTGCCTTCTTTTAGTCTCTTCATACATGCATGAAAGTGCATATCACATATACACATGTGGAGATAAAAATATAATATACATTTTTCCTAGAAACATTTGAAAGTAGAATTTCAACCTGCATTTCCTAAGAACAAGGACATTTTCTTAACCAACTGAGCCACCCAGGTGCCCTTTTTTTTTAAGATTTTATTTATTTATTTGAACAAGGACATTTTCTTAAATATTACCACAGTATATTATGAAGAAATTTAATAATAATTTTATTTTGTTATCTAATATAGAGTCTAGAATTAATCAGAATTTCCTAAATGTCCCCAAAATATTTTTTATTACTTTTAAAAAAAATTATTACTATATTTTTTAGAGAGGGAGAGAAGATAGAGGGGTGGGAGGAAGGGTAGAGGGAGAGGGAAAGAGAATCTTAAGCAGGCTCCATTCTCAATGTGGATCCCAATGCAGGGCTCAGTCTCACAGCCCTGAGATCATGACCTGAGCTGAAATCAAGAGTCGGATGCTTAACCGACGGAACCACCCAGGCACCCCTATTTTGTTACTTTTTAAAATATAGGATCAAATTGAAGTGTATGCATCATATATTTTGGTTATTAAGTCTCATTAGGCTCTTTTTTTTTTTTTTTAAAGATTTTTATTTATTTATTTGACAGAGAGATAGAGAGAGAGCACAAGTAGGCAGAGCGGCAGGCAGAGGGAGAGGGAGAAGCAGGCTCCCCGCCGAGCAGGAAGCCCGATGCGGGACTCGATCCCAGGACTCCAGGATCATGACCTGAACCGAAGGCAGCCGCTTAACCGACTGAGCCACCCAGGCACCCCTCTCATTAGGCTCTTAATCTTAGAATAACCCTGTCTGTCTTGTTTATTAGAAATCATGACACTGACTTTTTTGAAGAGTTTAGGCCAGTTGTCTTGTCTAATGTCCTATATTCTAGACTTTTATGATTTATCTGGGTTCGTCCTCATGGATTAGATAGATTCACCTTAAATTTTTGGCAAAAATACTTCATAGCTGAGGTCATTTGCTTATTGCATCATATCAGAGGATACATAAGGTTTGCTTGTCCCCCTGTTGATGATTCTACATTTGATGATTGGTTAAGGTGGTAGCTGTCAGATTTCTTATAAAGTTGCCTTTCTCTTTTGTAGTTAATAATCACCTGTGAACCTAATTATCTTTTTTTTTGCATTGGGCTGACACAAAGGTGGCTGTGCAGTGGTGGAAAAAAAATCACAAAACAGAGTATATTTGTAGCATTATAAATTCATGGTTATTAATCTTACTGGATGCCTAAAGTGCAAGATAGTCCTACTGTGTTTCTCTAATCTGCTTGTGTTCTCCCTCTCCACAGTGATGATTTGAAATCTTTCTCTTCTCAAGCCTTTGTTCCTTTACCTTTCCTATCACTTTGAAAAGGTGATCTTTGTTCCTTTTACTTCCTGGAGGAAGGAATGGGAATGCTCTTCTTCCATCATAAATTAGCATAGTGGAGAAGTTAAAAGTGCTGGCAGTAGAGTTGAGAGTGTATGGTTTTGGATCCTACTTTTACTACTCACCCATTTTACTTTGGGCTTAGTTATTAATCGTTCTATCTTGGTCTTAATTGCAGAAGAATTACCATTGTACCTCATAGAGTAGTTGTGAGGTTTAAATGAAGTAAATCATTGGAAAATGGTTAGCATAGTAACTGGTATATAGTGTATGTTAAAAAATATTAGCTCTTACCATTTCTTAAGAAATTTACTGTGTTAATTATTCTGTCTTTTTATCTTCAGCCTCTCCTATTCTGTTGACCTCTTCCTTAGGCACTTAAACTTACAGAGATGTCTTCTGTCTTAACTAACTAATGAACCAATTACTAAGAAAACTTTTCCTGCATCTCACGTTTGTCTTGAGCTCTTGTTCTGTATCCCCCTTTCAGTCATACGTCAGCTGCCTACATTTGCTATATCCCTTTCCTCCTTTTCCATTTACTCATCCCACTGTATTCTGTTTCTGCTCCCACCATTCCACTAAACTGCCCCTGATAAAGTCACTGTTACCTCTCTAAATTCATTTTTATAATGCTTAACCTTAGTGCTTCCATTTCATTCTTCATAAGACATCAAAGTGATCTTTTAATAATGCAGCTGTGAGCTCATCATTCTTTTGTTAAAACTAGTGAATTTCTATTATTCTTGACATAAAATCTCAAATCATTAATATAGTTCATCGGTCCTGCCTAACTGTCCATCCTTATCTTGTACAAATTTCCTCTTCAGTCTAAGCAGTTGAGCCAGGTAAGTCCTTTGATTTTCTTCAACAAGCTTTACTCATATCAGATCATTTGTATTTTGTCCCCCTTTTTGGACTGCTCTTTATTTTCCACCTGTTTCTTTTGGATAGTGTCTAGCTTCAGCTCAAAGGTCGTATTTTAGGTAAAATCTTCCTTGATCTAGTTTAGAAGAAGTGCATTCTCTGTACTTTAACTTCATATCACTCATCACAATTGTAATTAAGTAATTAATTGAGTGGTTCTTCTCTGGAATGTAAGCTCCATGAAGGCAGGCCCTGCAACCATCTTGTTTGTTACTGAATCTCTAGATTCTGCTAGTACAGTTGTTTTGCTAGAAAGTATTTGGTAAGTATTTGTTGAATGAAGAATGAATTATTTATTCATAGACATATCACTTATCTCTTTATTATTTAATGATAATTCTAAAATCTATAGATTAAAAAACAATTTTTTTAACTCAAAGTATTTGGAGTTTCAGTGCATTCTATGGAGGTTTCCTGAAGACTTATACTGCCTCCTTCCAGATGGTCTGAAGATAGCCCAAAGTGGCAGCTGCAAACAAGTGATGTCTTTGAGACTTAGTTTATCTTTCATTTATTTTCTAAGTAAGCTCTAGGCCCAACTGGGGGCTTGAACTCATGACCCCAAAATCGGGAGTTGCATGCTTTACCAACTGAGCCAGCCGGGCACCCCAAGATCTGTTTTATCTTTAAAATATATGAGCACTTTGCTTTGTTTCTTAATATTCTTTCTTTCTTTCTTTTTTTTTTACGATTTTTAAGTAATCTTTACACCCAATGGGACTCAAACTCATAACCCTGAGATTAAGAGTCACATATTCCACCAGCTGAGCCAGCCAGGCACTCCTGTTTTTTAATATTCTTATATATGTTAAAGAAACAATGCTAAAATGGGCCCAGGCAATAGAATAGACACTCTTCTGATTAAACATGTCCAATTCAGACATTTCTCATTTGACATTGTTTTGAGTCCATTTGGTAGCCTGTGCACACTACTGCAAGAACTATTATTCTCTGGTTCCAGAACTGAACACAGTTCTTCAAGTATTATCAGCAAAAGATATATTGAATGAATAATGGCCAAAATGTAGTGAGGCAAAAAGCTGGAGCTGCTTGCATTTATCAGTTTTGGTTTTGAAAAGGGTATAGGTACAGTAAAAGTAAATGTTTTAAATTGACCTATTTGTAGAAATAAGGTAAAATTAAGTCTATATCTTAAGACTATGAAGACATAAGACTGTGTAGACTTAATTGAGACTGTAGATGATAAAATGTTTCACCTTTAGTTTTAAAGATTTTATTTTTAGAGAGAGAGCGTGAGCACGTGTGAGCAGGGTGAGGGACAGAAGGAGAGCTAGAGAATCTCAAGCAGACTTGCACTGAGTGCGGATCCCCATGCGGGGCTTGATTTCATGACCCTGAGATCATGACCTGAGGCAAAATCAAGAGTCAGACGCTTAACCGACTGAGCCACCTAGGCGCCCCTCACCTTTACTTTTAATAATGCTTTCCTAATCAACAAATACTAAAAACACAATTAGAGTGCAGAAAGTGGTTGCCTCCCGTGGTGAGTTATGCAGATGTGTATTGTTGTTTCACTGAAAGTATAAATAGGCACAGATGGGTTATCATGAATCCCAGCAGCTATACATGTGTGTGGCCACGGTTGTAGTATACCAGACAGAATTCTGAAGAAAATTCCAGTTTAAGTAAAATAGACTTTACTTTTTAATATATATTTGAGAATGGTTAAGCAAATATTTTACTTATTACTCTAGTTAATTGATTGAAGAACTGAAATCGAGAATTTCTGGAGGTTTTCTTTTGGTATAGTTTGTGATTACTTCATGTATTATACAATGTTTAGTACTTTATGTTTTAATTATTTATGTGTGTAACAGGCAACTCAAAGTTGTGTTGACGAATGTCCTATGGACGGATTTAGGACGAAAATTCAGAAAGACCCTACCTAGAAACGATGCTAATTTATGTGATGCCAACAAGGTGCAATCAGACTCATTGCCTTCGACATCTGTTGACAGCCTAGAGACATGTCAAAAATTAGAACCTCTTCACCAAAGCCTTAATTTATCTAAAAGGTATGTTGTTCAGTATTGATTTTGTTCAACCTACCACATTGAAATAGTAGAAGTCCAATAATCTTAAAATTGTTAAGATTGTTGGAAATGATTTTTAAGAAAATCTGCATATACAGGTATGCCCCACTCTAATCTTAAAGCTGACAATCTCAATTTACAAAGTTAATGATAGTTTTGCACTTCATTAAGTTGACATAAAATTATTTTTAAAGCCAAGTATCTTAGTACATTTAACTTACTCTATAATGTGATTCACATATACATATTTTTAGAGATTCATTTATGATATAAAATGAAGATACATATATAGATAGATAGGTAAGGACCCAGTTTAAATAACATATGAAAGGTATGCTAGAATGGAGAAAATAAAGAAAAGTATATATACTTATCTATTTATGTCTTGACAGAGTTTACAGAATTAATAGTTCATTTTTATTTTCTGCATCTTTAGCATACCTATTAAATATTATTTAAGTCCTTGCCACTTTTGACTTTGTGAGCTTTCTTGTATTTTACATGCATTTTTAAAAAAAGGAGCTGATATTGAAATATTACCCCAGATTTTTAGTAATAAATATACAGTTTAATTTAGAAAATAAGACCAGTTTTATTTTATATTTTTTAAAGGAATTGTGTATGGAGTTTGGAATTAGCTCTGGGAATTTGTGATCTGTAACATAATATTTTTAATGTGTCATTTACAGTTTTAACCCTTAAATGAATATGTTTTGAGGAAAGTACTTTGCTTTCAATTAGAATAACTTGTCATTAGCTAGGTAGTGCTTTGGTTATATGGTGTGTAATCTAAATGGTAGTATATAAGTGCTTTAAGCCAAGTCCAGATAAAAACTGCTAACTTTCCACACAGTTATTTAAAAAATAGAAGTAGATAGCTGTATATTAATTTTAAAGGAAGACACTTCTTTAAAAAAAGGCCAAAACAAAAAGCTAAGAAAATGAATTTCCTTATTAGATCATACCTGATATAAATTTAACTGTCTAAGGCACCCTAAATCTTAGAGTCAGTCAGGTAGGGGCTGGATTATATGTTCATGAAACTGAAATGTAGTATGAAGTTCAAAGTCCCAATAAGATTCTAATTTGGTTTTTACTGTGTGTGTGTGTTTGTGTGTGTGTATGTGTGTGTGTGTTTGTGTGTTTTCCTTTCACTTCCTGGGGTGAACTACCAGCTAGTCCAGACCTTTTCTCCCAGCTCCAGGGGTCCTAAATTGAACTTGTTCCAAAGTGAATGCATTGTCTTTGTTCTTAGACTTACTCCTATTTCTGTATCCCCTCTCTGTCTGAGTATATGACTCCTCTTTCTCTCATATCCTTTATATCCAGTCATTTTTCATGTGTAGTTATTTTTGCCTCCTAAATCTGTCTTGAAATGATCTCTTCTCCATTTTTATTGCCACTGCCCCAGTCAAGCCACGATAACTTTGCGCCTTTATTACTATGATAGTATTGGGCTTCCTGTGTTTGGTGTTTTTGTTTTTTTTTCTTGAATATTTCTCTATATTGTTGCTAAGTTATTCATTCTGAAAGGCAGATGTTACTTTTTGCTCTCTAGTTTAACATCTATCTTTCTGTGGCTCCATATAACCTCCAGGATAAAGCTCAAACTCCTTAGCTTAGCATACAAGGCCCTTAATGATCTCACCTTTGTCTATCTCTAGCTTTGTGTCTGTCTCTTCCACATTCATAACTGAGCTTTAGTCTCTAGGGAACTAGAGGTAGCTCAGTGAATGTCCTATTTTATACCTTTGAGCTCATGCTGTTTGTTCTCTTATTTTGGAAACAATTCTCCTTTTCCCTTTTACCGACATCTTTTAGTCTTCAACATTGAATTCATATGCCATCTTTTTGGGATAGTTTCCTTGATTCCACACCCTAATTTGTGTTTAATCCTGTTTTTTCTCTTGTTAAGCAGCCTGGTCATATATCATAGTACTTATCAAACTATTTAGTTTCTCTGCCTCCCTGATAGTAAGCTTCACAAGGGCAGCAACTACATTTTATTATTTTTACTCTGATACTAATACCTGGGCACATTGCTGGGTGCATAACTGAATACCCAATCAATTTTTGCTGAATTCAAGGAAGAGGTTGCTTCTCAGCAGAATTACATCTCCTGTCTCTTTGACTGAAATGTATTTTCATCCTTTAGAACCAGTTATTTGTTCTGTAATTTTGGTGACAACCAGAAAAAGAGATATTACAAGCTTCAAATAAGAACATTGGAGAACAGTTTAAAGGTATAGGTTTGGGTAATGTTTTCTGTATAGGACTTGCTATGTGGAATAGGAGACTTATTCTTTCTTCAGTCTTTGCTTAATGTTAACATGATGCTTTTTGTCTTATTTTCATTTTTACTTAGGTAGGACCTCATTTCAGAGAGATGAAAGGGAGGAAAATTTATTTTTGGCTTTTAATTTCATCTTAAATTAAACTATTAAGTAAACCAAAATTACTCATTCAGTCACCAAAATGACATTTTTTTTTTTAGAAATTTTATTTGCATTTTAGGATCTAAACCATTTTATTTTATTTTATTTTTTAGAAAGATTTTATTTATTTGATAGAGAGAGAGATAGTGAGAGCAGGAACACAAGCAGGGGGAGTGGGAGAGCGAGAAGCAGGCTTCCTGCCGAGCAGGGAGCCCGATGTGGGACTCGATCCCAGGACCCTGGGATCATGACCTGAGCTGAAGGCAGACGCTTAACGACTGAGCCACCCAGGCGCCCGGATCTAAACCATTTTAGATGGTCCTTTTATGTCAGGACAATTTAGCCTTTTAATTTCTTGGTAACATTGAGAAGAAAAACAGAAAACATAATCCAAATCCATCTTCTTAAATAATGAAGAAAAGGGTCAAGAGTTTTAGAAATATCAAAGTACCAGTATGTGGAATGTACAAATTTCTGTTTAAATAAGTAAACAGTATTTTAGTGTATATTTTATATCCATGTGTGATTCACATCTATTTTCCTGAGAGATAACTTTCAGACATTTATAAACCTTGGTCATTAGGCAAGAAAGAACCTACTGGGACACATATACAAGGCTTTTGAGAAGATAAACTTTCTTTCTCCTCTTTTCATCAGTTGGCACCAGGAAATTATTAGAGAAATATGGAGACAGTGTACCCATCTTTCATTAAGAAGAGTTAGGTCCCAGTTCTTGGAATATCCCTAATTATATTTATTCATTTTCTCTTAAATTTACACGTTTGAAGTTTTAAAAAATTACATAATTTAGTTATTGTGATGGTAAGACTTTTTGGATACTATAGTATTTCTGGCACCTTAAGATTTCTTTAAGCCAGTGTAGTGTAATTTTAGTTGAGTGACAATTTATTCACTTAAAATTTAGCTTAGTAAAAGAAAAGAGCAAATTTAGAAAATCTATGAATCACTTTTAAGAATTATTGAGCAATTAAAATTGTTTTCTCTACATAGCTTAAACTGATTTAGAAAGTATGTTTTGAATTATATCATTGAGATAAGAATGGATTTATGAGAACCCTGTAAAATGTCACATAATACAGTTTTAGAAAGGCATTCATCTAAATGAAAACTAAATTAGTACTGTAATTTTTTGCTTGCTGTAGCTTTATTACCAGATACAATTATGTTGTCTTTCAACAAGCGCTGCATCTCTTTAACAATTTGCTTTTAACATGAAGTTTATATTAATAGCTCCTACCAATTTTTCTCATTTATTAAATTATTTGAATCTTACATTTACCTTGCTACTTATGCTGGTAAGGACTCCACAATTTATAATTGAAAAAATTAAGAATCAGAGAAAATAACCATGCAGAGAAATAATCAATAAATGGCATTAATTCACAGGCCAGTATACTTTCTGCTTGATCTCACTGCATTGCAAAATTTGTTTCTGCTTTGGTTTAGCATATTATATTTTGAAATGTGATTTCATAATATTAGTAAATAAACTTAAATAAATGCCATTTTATTTTACTTACTGTTATTACTTACATACTCAGGAAAAAAAAATTGGATAGTCTGTGAAATGACAGTTTTTTGGTCCTTTCTTCCATATTGAGTTAGTGTGAAAGATGAAATATACACCTTTATATATTTCTTGTGAAAATTCAGAATCTTTTGAAATTCTGACTAGCCATGAAATTTCCATGGCAATGCTAACTTAAATAGTTGTATACCAAAAGATGGCTTAGGTATTATGAACTTAGTCATCAGTATAAAGATTTGTATTCTCTAAGGCTCTCACACAGAACTCTGTTTCTTCAAGGTACCCAAATTACATGAGTTGCAAATAGTTGATGAAAGATGTTTGGGATATGGCCGTGGTGTACTATAGGCATTGCTAACTATTTAGTTATGTACTTTTTTTTTTTTTAAGATTTTATTTATTTATTTGACAGAGAGAGACACACCGAGAGAGGGAACACAAGGAGGGGGAGTGGGAGAGGGAGAAGCAGGCTTCCCGCGGAGCAGGGAGCCGCCGAGCAGGGAGCCCGATGCGAGGCTCAATCCCAGGACCCCCAGGATCATGACCTGAGCCGAAGGCAGACGCCTAATGACTGAGCCACCCAGGCGCCTCGAGTTATGTACTTTTCTAATAAGATGTTTTCATCAAGATTGCAGAGTATGATAAATTAGGACAGTTAAGGACCATTTGAAAGGATAATTTATAACTTTGAGGAAGACTTCAATAATAGGAAAATAAAAGCGAGTTTCCTTTTACTATGTATTTACTATGTGCCAGGACTTGTACTAACTGCTTTACATCTAATATCTCATTTCATTTTAACTTTGTAAGGTAGATTTTCTCCTAATTTTAGAGATGAGAAGATCAATGCTAAGAGGAAAAATTATGGTAAATAACTTGACTAAGTTATATTATTAGGTGCTGAAATCAGAACCTGATCCTATTTTTGTCTGACTCTAGAGTCATTGTTCTTGATTCTTGTACCACAGTGCTTTTCACTCTTCTGAAATTTAGCTTTTTTCATAAGTAAAGCAGGAATTGGGACTTTATGACATATTTTCTATGATATCTAAATTATTGACCTTTAAATATTCTACTTATTCTTTAATTTTTTTCTTGGGGCATTTTGTTAACATTCTAAGAATGCTATCTCATTGAAAGGTATACTGCTGCTGAGATAGTGCTTTGACCTTCTGATAGCTTAAAAGGCCCTCCAGGGTTCTTGTGCTTTAGAGATGCAGGTTCTACTGCAGTTTGGTATATAATCTTTTCACATGGATTTTGGGTCAATTTTGATATTTTTCTCTTTTAGGACAGATTTTCAGCTGTTTGTTTAACTTAAAAGGTTTTATTTATCCTCCAAGATTCTTTTTTCATATCTTCTTTGCTTTTTGCTTTCTTTAAATCTAGTGGCAAAATAAACTATACAAGAATATGGTGATCATTTATTACTGAGAAGAGAACTCTGATCTTTAAAATTTACCATTTGCTTGCTGATATTTGTACTTTTTGTTGTTGTTGATTATTGTCTTTAACACTTTGTACAGAAGTATTCTTTTATGGAATCCATCTCTTCTGTTTGTAGAGACAGCTTTTTTTAGGGACTCAACATTTTAAAACATACATAAACATATTATAGTCAGGCATTTAAACAGATACTAAATGAGAGCTGACATTTCTTTGATGTGTTTCCTTATGTGCCCTAAATTTTCTCTTTACTGAAATGCTACAGTTTTTAGATTATTTTTATTATAAACCAACCACATTTTAGAATTCAGTAATGATAGGGGACCATAAAAAGAGTATATTATCAATTCTTAAAATGAGTTATCAATTTTTCAGATTCTCTCATATCTTAAAAGTAAGTAAAATTTATTTACATTAAGGTATTTACAAAAGAGATAATTCTAACCTGAATAAAATTATATCTGCTACTATTTCTGTACTTTCCCTAAAGTATCGAGAAACACAGATGAGTTTTCATTGAACTATAGTTGAAGTTTTTTGTTTTTTTGTTTTTTTTTTAAGATTTTATTTACTGGGGTGGCTGGGTGGCTCAGTTGGTTAAGCAACTGCCTTCGGCTCAGGTGATGATCCTGGAGTCCCTGGATCGAGTCCCGCATCGGGCCCCCTGCTCGGCAGGGAGTCTGCTTCTCCCTCTGACCCTCCCCCCTCTCATGTGCTCTCTCTCATTCTCTCTCTCTCAAATAAATAAATAAAATCTTAAAAAAAAAAAAGATTTAATTTACTTATTTGACAGAGAGAGACACAGCGAGAGAGGGAACACAGGCAGGGGGAGTGGGAGAGGGAGAAGCAGGCTTCCCGCCGAGCAGGGAGCCCAATGCGGGGCTCGATCCCAGGACCCTGGGATCATGACCTGAGCCAAAGGCAGATGCTTAACGAGTGATCCACCCAGGTACCCCTAGTTGAAGTTTTTTTTAGTGATTTATTTCATAGCAATTTCTAGTGTGAGGTCAGATAAAAGAAATCTTGAGACTCCTTTCTGGTCCTATATTGCCTCCATTCCCACTTCAAATCAAGGATTTTAAAGAGGTTTCTCTCAGGCATCAAATACACAGAGCACACTGTAATAACTAGGATCCTTAGAGATTTAAATCTTAAGAGAAAGTAGAAAAATATCTCTGCCCTCCCTCACAATCAGTGGTTGTACTAGATGACAGACTTCCTTCCCCTTCTTTCTTCACTCAAACTCTGAGTTTAGAGAGTTGTATTTATGACTAGCCTTTGCTTTTACATCATATATACTACTTAATCATTGCAATACTTTTTTTGTGGAGGTTGTGCTGGAAAAGCATATTTTCAAAGATTTCCTGCAGTATCTATAGAAAAGCTCAGTTATCTGGATCCTTTGACAACTTAGTATTAAGGATATGTGTAATGGAATAAAATTAAGAAACCAAAAGATAATAGGCCCAGGTTCTTCTGCTAGAAGAGTTGTACCTTCAGCCATTTAACTTTTCTGAGCTTTGAGTTCTTCGTGTTTAAAATAAAGAGCAGACTGAAATTATTTTAAAGTTTTCCTAAGATCTGAAATCCCATTCTGTCTGGAACATAGTGTGAAAAGAACATAATGCCTCTATGCAGTAAAAATAAGGGAAAACCTCTAGGTACTACAGCAAATGTAACAAAGTACAGGGACGCTCAGGTTTCATTTAAATGGAAGTACTCAGGCTCTTTCTAAGTGTTTTCTGTTGTCTCTCACAAATGGTCAGTAAAGTGCTGCAAATGACATTGATAACAACAGTCAAGGAGAATATCTGATGAAGAGGAGATAGGAAAACTTAAAAAATACAGTAACAAGAACTAAGAACATTATAATTTGGTTTGGGTTGGTCAGTTCAGGGCCAAATAATTGCCGTAGGGCATCATTGCTGTGTGGCAAAGTATGTCAGTTGTTCATAATAACAATTGGCTAACCAAGAAAAGATTATATTTATCCTCTTCTGTTTAAGAAGATATCAGGCTTTTATATAGTACATTCGATGTAAACCCCACTAGTTTTAAAAAATTTGGAGGTTTAAAAATACACTTTAATTTTCTACACATTTGATTTATTGGCTCTTTCCTTGGTGCTGTTATATAAAGCATATATATTACCACCGGTATGTGTGCTGTTTCACTTATGGAATCTATCATTACCACAGGTGCATTCTGAATGATTTCTCTCCTGTTGGATTTAGCATTTCTCATTTGCCAGTTACAAGTATGTAATTATTTATCAAGAACTTTCTGTTGAATGAGAAGAATGAAGATTTCTTGAATTTGTTTGTAGTAATCTGTGTTTTTAATAAATACTGGAAAAGAAAAAGAATTTTTGAGAAAAATTGGTTAAAATTTTAAGCACCCCAGTGTGGCAGGCTAATCTGTGCCAATTTGTAAGACACAAGTACTTCTAGAAACATAAAAAGAATGTGTTCCTACAGCGTATTTATGGGCTGATTTCTAGACTGATATAGTTCTAATAGTTTACTTGTGCAAAGATGAAAATGTTTGAAAAGTCAACTTCCTAGAATACACTTTTTACTGCAAACCTCAGTACAGTACAGTGTTTGTTATTTTGTGTGACAGGATACCCAGAGTTATATTGACGAATGTCCTGGGAACGGAGTTAGGAAGAAAATACATAAAGACCTCCTCTGTAACTGAGGCCAGTTTGGGTGATACAGACAACTTGCAATCAGAGCAGCTTTCTTCATCATCTGATGGCAGCCTAAAATCTTGTCAAAATCTAAATCCTCACAAGAGCTCCTTTTTAACTGAAAGGTATGTTTAGTGATAACTTTACTCAAAATAAATATTATACTTATTCTAATGAGTCTCTATTCTTCCCCCATAGATGCGTTATTGCAAAAAGTGAGGGCAAATGTGCTCTGATGGCTAGTATGACTTTTGTCCCCTGGTGGCTTGAGATGGCTGTTGGAACCAGCAGTCTGTGGATAATAATCAGTTTCAAAAAGTACACTGTACTTGTGTTTTGGGAAAATAGATGTAGACTTTTAAGGAAAATTGAGTTACCTATTTCAGTATTTCAGTTTATTTGATATAATTGAAATCTATTCCTCTGAAATTTTTAAGTTCCTCTTCCTCCTCTGTTCTGTTTATCTGTCTGGCCATCTGTCAGTCTATCCATCCATTCATCTATCTCTCCATCTTGTTGTATTCATTGTTTTTATGTCTAGATTCTAAATTGTATTTGGCACCTAGTACTCAGGAGCTATTTTCTGATTGAATGGCTGAATGTGTTCCTCACAAAAATGGTTTGAGATAGTGAATTCTATTAACAACTATAGCTTACTGAGCCAGTAAGAGAAATGGAAATCTGAAGTTGCTTTTGTTTTAAGCTGTAGGAGATGCTCAGGTATGGACTGTAAATAAAAAAGAAATTGTGGGTAAAGCTAAGTTAGTCAGTTAGTAAGTACTACTAAATCTTTTAACTTTCATTTACCATGAACTTTTCTTTTTAATTTTCTGCCTTCAGCCAGTACAATAAATAGTTTTGATCTGAGTGAAACATTATTGATCCATTCTTCTTTTTTTTTTTTAATTTGCTCTCAATCATCCACAAGTAGCTTCTGTTTTGTATTTCTCTTGTAAGCCTAATTATGTTAAAGAGTATTATAGCTGCCTTTTTAAAGATCTGTAACAAATTTCTTATATTTCTAACACACTTTAGTTTTATAAACTGTTTATTTGATATGAACTTAAATATTTTACAAAATTTTTCTCCCTTTGGAGAATATTTTATGTTTCACATCACCTCTACCTAGTGAATCCTCGTTGACAGTTTTGACTTTATACTTTATTAGGTCTTTTTCTGAATTTGCTAGAGTTTCAGTGGCATTATTCAGTTACTCATGTATTTAATGTGTAAATTAATGTGTAATTAGAAATGTTAGACATGCTTAATCAGTTTGTACTATAGGTATTTATTTCTGCCTCTTCTACTAGACCATGAGCTCCTTAAGGAGAGACAGCATGTCTTAATTGCATTTATAACCAGTGCTTAGCTCAATATATATTTTAATTCTGTGCACTTGGGTAAATGTTTGTGTCATTTAATCTTGAGTTTTGGTTTTCTGAGTTGTAGGAAGAGAAATGACCTTTTTACATCACAAAATTGTTTATTCTCTTTTAATTAAATATCACATGTGAGAATTCTTTGTGCACATAAAGTATCATACAAATAAAAATGTTAATTGATGATACTTTCTATAGAAAAAGCCACTTATGTACTGTCACCATGGAATTCAGAAGACATCAGTGCACATTCATACTGTTAGGAAAAATAGCATTATCATGAGGATTCTATGGAACTATCAAATTGTAATCTGTACGGTATAGGCTTTATACCAATTTGGGGCCAAGATTTAATAATAAGAGGTCTAAAATTTCTGGGTGTTCTTAAAATCTGTTCAGTGAGAATGCTAGCTTTCCTCAAGTCCTTTCTAAATGGTTATGAAATTTCCAGGTGGTATTTGATGTGGGCTCTGAAAATTCATTCTCTTGGTGGTAATTTTTTTGACTGTTATATTTAGAATAGGCATAGACTTTGGAGTCAGACATCTGGATTCAGATCTTAGCAGTATTGCAAATGTGCTGATTTACCTTGGGCAAGTTACTTATTTTATCTTTAAAACAGAGGTAGTAACACACATCTTATAAGATTATTGTGCATATTTAAGGAGATAACTATGTGAAGTTCTTAATATAATGTCAGAAACTTAGTAAGTGATTAATAAATGTTAGTCATTATTTTTGTGTTTCTCTTATTGATGCTGCCATCAAAAGTACTATTACTGGTGCTGTAGTTGATGCTCCTGAAGTCTCTATGGTGAGGATGCCAGTATCTGATCCTGAGATCACTGCTACCCGTTACTATTACCAGTATTGCCAAGGCAGTTGTCACAGCCATACTAGTATTAGTGTGATTCTCTCTTCCCTTAAAATGAATTCGTTTTGAGGAGAATCCAGAGTGCCTCATGGAAATAAATTGCAGGTATGGCCATACCTATATTAAAACTGAATATAGCATGAACACAGGGTAGGCTCAAGGATGGGATTCTTGCTGTAACCAGCCTCCTCCCAGCCTGCCTATCTTAAAATCAGGAAGAGTAAATAGAAATTATTTAGATCTTGTGAGAAGACGTGATATTCTGACATTATTGTTATTGTCGTTATTGCGAAGAATGTGGTAAATATGCCAACTCTTTGTTACAAAGTTATAATGTCAATTAACAACTGAAAATTGGTGGGTAGGAGAATGGGGGTTATGACTGAAAATGAGGAAGTTTTCTCTGAAAATCTAGCACTTATGCCCTTGATAAAACCTATGGAAAAATGTTTTATAAAGGCTAAAAGTCTTATTTTAGCCTTAGCCTATCTTTAGTGTTCAGAACTGTTATTATTACTATAATGACAACTCGAATAGAATTTATGCAGGAAAAAAATACTGTATTTTATACCAAAAATGCAGGAATCATAAGAAAACACCAAGGGTGAAAAGGAGTTTGAATTAAAATGGTCTCTTTGAAGTAGCATATTTGTTTTTTCTAGATGGCAACTTATTATTTGAAAATACAGAAATTTATTAAGCTTTCTATTACTCCTTTAAAAACTTAACTAATATTTATTAAGTCTTTATTATGATATTACACTGTGATAAATGCTATACCTATACTAACTTATTTAGTATGGGGTTGAATTTTATCTCAGTCTATTTGTTTAACTTCTTTCTCTATGCCTCAGTTTACCTCATCTGTAAAATAACATAATAATGCCTAGGTATGCTGGAGAGTAAATGAGAAAATTTGCTTTTCTCTTGTAACTTGATAGTTTGCCAATCAATACATAGAGATATATCTCCTTTTACAAATATGTGCTTGCTTATGAGTGGACATTTAGGATATTTTTCATTTTTCTTTGTATAGCATTGCTACAGTAAGTTTGTGTATTTTTATAAATTCTGTGCCATTCTTTTATATTCTAACCAGAATTAAGTGTTTTCATTGAAAAAATTTTTGATAACCTGTTGGCAAAAAGAAATACAACTTTACATGAAATTGCTTTCATTTCAGTCATTTTTTATTTTTAGTGAAGATGGATTTTGTATTTTCTCTTAGTCTTCGTATGTATTGGGGTGTTCCATCTGTTATTGACTGTAAGAACTCTTATTAAAGGTATTAACTCTTTGTTATATGTGTTGCAAAAAATTTTTTCAAGTTTCCTATTTGTCAACTTCACTTTGTTTATAGTATCTTCTGTAGTATGTAAACTTAAAATTTTATTTTGTAAAATATGTTAGTTTATCCTTGGAAAGACTTCTTTGGTCCCAGGTATAGAAATAGGTTAGTTAAGTGGTGTTTTAATTTGTGATTTATATGAGATATCAGATTCAGAACAACTGTCTAGAGATTACTTTCCTAAATGAAGTTCTGATTTGTTTTTTGCCTGTCTGTAGTCTGGTATAAATGTCTTTGGGTGGTTGGGTTGCTTTCACCTTTTGGCTGTTGTGTATAATACTGTTACAGACATTGGTGTGCAAGTGTCTTTATCTCTACTTTCAGTTCTTTTGCATATCTACCCAAAAGTGGAATTTCTGGATTATACGTTAATTCTATTAGTAATTTTTTGAGGAACCACTGTACTGTTCTCTATAGCAGCCATACCATTTTGCATTGCCATTAGCAGTGCATAAGGGTCCCAGTTTCTCCACATCCTTGTTAAAACTTGTTATTTTCCTTTTTTTTTTTCCATAATAGCCATCCTAATGGGTGTGATGTGATATCTAATTGTGGTTTTGATACGGATTTCCCTAATGATTAGTGATGCTGAACATCTTTTCATGTGCTTGTTGGCCATTCATGTATCTTCTTTGGAGAAATGTCTATTCAAGTCCTTTGCCCTTTGATGAATCATGCTGTGTTTTACTTTTGAGTTTTAGGAGTTCTCTGTATATTCTGAATATTAATATCTTATCAGAAATATGATTTTCAAATATTTTCTCTGATCTTCTCTGACCATATGGTATGAAGTTAGAAATCACTAATGGAAGGAAAACTGGAAAACTCAAAAATTGGTGGAAATTAACACACTTAAAGCAACCAGTGGGTCTAAGAAGAAATCACAAGGAAATTAAAAAATGCTTAGGAATTAATGAAAATGAAAACATGGGATGCAGCAAAAGCAATGCTAAAGGAGAAATATATAGCTGTAGATGCTTACATTAAAAAAGAAGAAATATCTAAAATCATCAACCTAACTTTATAACTTAAGGAACTGGAAAAAGAAGGATAGTTTTGCCAGGTACAGGATTTCTGGTTGACAGTTTTGTCCTTCAGTACTTTGAATATGCCAACCCCATGCTTTCTGGCCACTATGGTTACTGGTGAGAAATCTCATGGAGTATCGTTGGTATGTGAAGAGTTCCTTCTTCCTTGGTACCTTCAAGATTTTCTTTGCCTTTGTTTTCTGACATTAACGTTTCTTGGTACAGGTCTCATTGAGTTTATTCTGCTTGTAGTCCCTTGGGCTTCTTGGATGTTTATATTCATGTCTTTCATCAAATTTGGAAATTTTTTTGGTGATTATTTATTTCAGTAATTTCTCTGCTCCTTTATTTTTTCTCCTTCGAGTTACCAATGTTGCATATATTGGTCCACTTGTTGGTGTCCCACAGGTCCCTTAGGCTCTGTTGACTTTCTCAAATTTTTTTGTCTCTCAGATTTGATAATTTCTATGATCATATCTTCAAGTTATCTTTCTTTATTTCTTTTCCCTTTCCCTTCCCTAAATCCAGTACTGATGATGGACTCTTTCTTTTGCCTGTTCAAATCTGTTTTTGAGTCCCTGTAATGAATTTTTAATTTAATTTAATTTTTTTTTTTTAAGTTTAAGTAATCTCTATACCCAACATGGGGCTTGAACTCACGACCCCAAAATCAAGAGTTGCATGCTCTCCCAAGTGACCCAGCCAGGTGACCCATGTGAATATTTCATTTTAGTTATTATACTTTCTAGCTCCATAATTTCCTTTTGATTTATTAATATATTTCATCTCTTGATATTTTCACTTACCCATAGATCATTTTCTTGACTTTGTCCAAGACTTTTTTTTTTTTTAGCTTTTTGAGAATCTTTAAGATAGTTGTTATAATGTCTTTGTCTATTGAGTCTGCTTTCTGGATTTTTTTCCAGGGGCATGTTCTTTTGGTTTATTTTTTTTCTCTTTGAATCATCCATGATTTCCTGTTTGTTTATATGCCTTGTGATTTTTTTGTTGTTGTTATTGTTGTTGAAAACACAGCACTTGAATCTTATAGTAAGTTTGGAAATCAGATTCTTCCCCTTCCCAAGGGTTTGCTGTTGTTTTTTCTTTCTTTCCTTTTTTTTTTAATTGTTGTTTTTAATGGTCTCTGTTCCGCACATCAGCTTGATATGTAAACATAAGGTCTTCCCAGGTCTTTCCTGAGCTTATGCCTTTCCCTAGTAATTTTTGTGACTTTTTGAATTCCCTTGTATATGTGATTATTTTCTAATACTGCAATCCTTAAATATTTGGTTCCCGGGGCACCTGGGTGGCTCAGTTGGTTCAGCGACTGCCTTCGGCTCAGGTCATGATCCTGGAGTCCCTGGATCAAGTCCCGCATTGGGCTCCCTGCTCGGCAGGGAGCCTGCTTCTGCCTCTGACCCTCCCCCCTCTCATGTGCTCTCTCTCTTTCATTCTCTCTGTCTCAAATAAATAAATAAAATCTTAAAAAAAAAAAAATTTGGTTCCCAAAAGGAGAAAATGGGAAAAATGAAGGGGGGGAGAGTAAAACAAAATAGATGCTAACCCTGTAAGTCTCCCGGAAGTCGTTTTAGCTGAATGGGAAAAATGTTGCGACATTGGTCGTGGTTGTTGCAACAATGGCTGTCTTTCTCTATGTCTGCTCATCCATGAGCAGAAACAGCCATCGGTGATCAGAATACAGATTCCCAATATTTGTGGAGAATAAGGTCCTTCTTGCTTACCTTGGTAATTGTAAGCTGTGCAAACTGTTTTAGGAACTTGGGCTTTGCTGCTTGCTTTGTTCCTAGAGGTAGGTGACTGGGTCACTGCTACTACCTTTGGAGCTCAAATTGACTGAAATTAACTGCAATTTACTGTTGAACTTTTTGACTAGTAGTTGCGACCTTGAGTAGACTCCAGAATTCCAAAATAGTTATATCAGACAGATTCTACCAGTGTGCTGTTGTCTAGGTGGCAAGATGGTAGGTACTTCCTACTCCACAATCTTCCTGTGGTCATTTGTATATGTTTTATAGTTTACTGTACAGGGATCCTTGATTTATTCTTGGTATCTGATTTTTTTAATGCTAATAAATGGTGTAAAAATTTCCATATTGTTAAATAGGTCTGAAAATGCAGTAATTACTATATAATGTGTTCTGAGAGAATGATATAGGTTAGTAATTTTATATAGTTTTTTACTTCACAATTTTTGCCTACTTTACTACCATAATGAGTTGTTTTATTAAAAATTATTATAAAAAAAGAAAAAAATTTATTATGAATGAGAGTATTGTATGTAAAGATTTCATTCATTCTTTGGCTATTTTAATTAGTACTAAATTGTTTTCCCAATTGTTTCTATCAATTTTTTTTTCTTAAGATTTTATTTATTTATTCATGACAGAGAGAGAGAGAGAGAGGCAGAGGGAGAAGCAGGCTCCCAAGGAGCAGGGAGCCTGATGTGGGACTCGATCCCAGGACTCTGGGATCATGACCTGAGCTGAAGGCAGACGCTTAACCATCTGAGCCACCCAGGTGCCCCTATCAATTTATTTTTAAAAATTAATTTTTTTGATATATTATTGATAGAACACTGTATTAGCTTTAGGTGTACAACATAACGATTTGATATATGTCTATATTGTGAAATTATTAACACAGTAAATCTAGTTAACATCCATCAGCATGCAGTTACTTTTTTTCTTGTAATGAGAACTTCTAAGGTCTACTGTCTTAGCAACATTTAAACGTACAATACGCTATTAACTATAGTCACCATGCTGCATGTACATTATACCCTAGCACTTAACTTGTCTTAAAACTAGAAACTTGTACCTTTTTACCACCTTACCCATTTGCACCCACTTCTCTCCAGCCTCCCCACCCCCTGCAACTACCAATCTGTTGACTGTATTTAAGTGTTGTTTTTTTTGAACTAAAACAGTGGACAATTTTACTTTCACATTTCACAATACAAATGAAAACTACTTTTTTTGTTGTTGTTGTTCATACGAACTCCCCTGCAAAAACTATTCTGTCTTTGATAGGAAGGGGGAGCAAGTCTTCCTTGTCATGCTGTTAGAAAACACCCAAAGTCACAGCACCATGATCTCCTGGTGAAGTAGAAAAAGTAGTATAAAATGGATGTAAAGAGGTTCCCATCTCTCCTTATCTGTCTGGTTGAGTCATTCCTGGCCAAGTGGGCACCGTCGTGGGATGGGTAGGAAGTCTTATCACTGGGGGCCCAGGCATGATTGGCATGTGGCTTCCCAGAAGTGGCCTCATTACAGGAGCAGGTCCATTGGCATCATCCAAGGAGGAGGAGGGTCCATCATTGGCTTTATGGGAGGGACCGCCTATTGGGTGTTGGCATCATACCAGGGTGAGGAGGACCCAGGAGACTGGGGAGAAGTGGGATCATTGCTCCTGCAGGAGGAGGAGCAAAGAATTGCCTAAGAGGTTTCGTGAAACATAGCAGTTGAAATGTTGAAAATGTAGCAGTTGTTTTATTGAAATATAGCAGTTGTTTTGTTGATCAGGCTCTGAGCCTGCTCTTCCATCCATTTCTGATAGTAGTCTTTCACATTCTCTTTGTGTTTCCTACCACTGTACTGTGTTTTTCTGACAGATGGAGAGTCATGGATGGGGTATGTGTTGTGCCGGTTACAATAAGACTTAGGCATATTGCTCTGCAGGCTGTTGGCCACTCCCTGGTGTTTTTTGTTTGTTTTGTTTTTGTTTTTTAAATCTCACATATAAGTCAGGTCATACAGTATTATTTTTTTCTTTCTGACTTATTTCACTTAGCATAATGCCTTCAAGGTCCATCCATGTTCTTACAAATGGCAGGATTTGTCTCTTTTTTTGTGGTTGAGTAATATTTCTGTGTGTATATTTTCTTCATTCATCTGTCAGTGGACACTTAGGTTGTTTCCATGTGTTGACTCTTGTAATAGTGTTGCACTGAACATCAAGGTGCAGATATCTTTTTGAGATAATGATTTTGTTTCCTGAGCATAAATACTCAGAAGTGGAAGAGCTGGATCATATGGCAGATCTATTTTTTATTTTTTGAGAAACCTCCATAGTATTTTTCACAGTGGCTGCACCAATTTACATTCCCATCAAGAGTGCTCAGGGGTTCCCTTTTCTCTACATTTTTACAACATGTGCTATCAGTGTTTTGTTTTGTTTTGATGATAATCATTCTGATGGGTATGATGTAATATCTCATTGTGGTTTTAATTTACATTTCCCTGACGATTAATGATGTTGCACTCCTTTCCATGTACCAGTTGGCCATTTGTATGTCTTCTTTGGAAAACTGTCCATTCAGTTCCTCTGCCCCCCCCTTTTTTTTTCTTTTTAAGTAGGCTCCAAGCCCAGCATAGAGCCCAATGTGGGGCTTGAACTCACCACCCCAAGATCAAGACCCAAGCTGAGATCAAGAGTCAGATGCTTAACCAACTGAGCTACCCAGGCACCCTCTGTCCACTTTTTAATAGAAAGTTTTCTATTGAGTTGTATGAGTTCTTTATATGTTTTGGATATTAACCCCTTATTAGAGATATGGTTTGTAAATATCTTCTCCCATTCCATGTACTGCCTTTTCATTTTGGTGATGGGTTCATTTGCTGTGCAGAAGTTTTTTAGTTTTGTTGCAGGGTTGCAGGGTTCTTGTCTCATGCAGTCGAAAATGAATCTTGGGGACACAAAAGGGTGAAGTGAAGTGAGGTGAAGGTTTATTAAGTGAAGGTGAGAATAGAAAGGAAAGAAAAAATCTCTCTAGAGGGAGAAGGGTCTGGAACCGGTTGCCCCTGAGGGCTCTTAAGGTCAGTCTTTTATAGAAAACTGACCAGGGAACTTGGTAAATTTCTTGTCAATACATGGTGGATTTCTAAGTATCATGAAAATATCCTGTCTATGTTTAGAACCAACATGGTAGATTGGTAAATATCATGAGAATATCCTGTCTCTATTTAGAACAAAGAAGTATCCCTTCTCCCTGGTTAATATCTCATCTACAACATTTCTCCAAATCTGGGATTTCTCCGAGCCTGATTATGTAGCCCCCTGCCTGTCTCTTCCTGCCTAACCTTGCCTGTTCCTTATTCAGTTTGATGTAGTCTCACTTGTTCATTGTGCTTTTGTGACCTGTGTTTTACCATCGCTAAGACTGATGTTAATGAGCTTACTACCATGTTTTCTTCTAGGTGTTATATGGCTTCAGGTCTTATGTTTTAAGTTTTTAACTCATTTTGAAATGATTTTTATGTATGGTGTAAGGCAGGGATCCAGTTTCATTCTTTTGCATGTGACTGTCTAGTTTTCCCAACACTATTAATTGAAGAGATTCTCCTTTCTCTATTGTATATTCTTGTCTCCTTTGCCATAAATTAATTGACCATATATGTGTGGATTTATTTCTGGCTCTCAATTCTGTTCCTTTGACCTAGGAGTCTTTTTATGCCATACCATACTATTTTAATTACTATAGCTTTGTAATATAGTTTGAAACCAGGAAGTGTGGCAGTTTTGTTTATCTTTTCAAAAAACTGGGTCTTACTTGTGTTGATCTTTTTTTTTAAATATATATTTTTAAAGATTTATTTTTTGAGAGAGAGTGTGCTCAAGTGGGGAAAGGAGCAGAGGGAGAGAATCTCAAGCAGATTCCGCACTGAGCATGGAGCCCAGTGTGGGGCTTGATCCCACAACCCATGAGATCATGACCTGAGCCAAAACCAAGAGTCAGATGCTTAACCAGCTGAGCCACCCAAGCACCCCATTTTGATCTTTTCTATCATTTTTCTTGTTTTTGTTATTTCTGCTCTGATCTTTGTTATTTCCTTCTTTCTGCTAACTTTGGGCTTAGTTCTTTTTCTAGTTCCGTGAGGTGTAAAGTGAGGTTGTTTATTGGAGTTTTTGTTTCTTAATGTAGGCATTTATCACTATAAATTTCGTTCTTAGAATTGTTTTTTGCAGTGTTTAGTAAGCTTTGATATGCTGTACTTAAATTTGTATTTACTTCAAGGTATTTTTTGATCTCCTTTTTGATTTCTTCTTTGACAACTTATTCAGGAGCATATTGTTTAATCTCCATATATTTGTGAATATTCTAGCTTTCTCCTGTTACTGATTTTTAGTTTAATATTATTGTGGTTAACGATAGTTGGTATGCTTTCAGTCTTACTTATTTGCTAAGACTTGTTTTTTGTAGTCTATCATTATGATTTATGATTATCATATGATTTTGAATGTTCCATATGCACTTGAAAAGAATTGTGTATTTTGGTGCTATTGGATGGCATGTTCTATAAATGCATGTTAGGTCCAGTTAGTCTAATGTACGGTTTTAGACCAATGTTTTCTTGTTGATTTTTTTTTTGTTTTTTTTGGGGGGGGGGTCTGGATAATTTATCCATTGCTCAAAGTGGGGTGCTGAAGTCCCCTACTAATATTGTATTAAGTTTTCATTTATAGTAATATTGTGCTTATCATGTCAAAACTTGTTTTTCATACAACCTTATATTTTATAAATTTAACGAGTACCTTATAATATAAATTATTCCTTCTGTAGGTAAAATTTGTTACCACACTCCAAACTTTATTTTGTACTTAATTTTTGATATGTGAACCATGACTGAAACATATTAACAATTACCTTTGGGTTATTATTTTTTGATTACATATAGATGTGCTTATCATGTACTTTTGTTCATGGAATTTTTACTTTTTAAACCTCTTTGATGTATTTAATACCTGTATCATTCTTTTGCTCATTTGCCTGTACTCAATCCTGTGGTGTCCATATCTTTTTTCCCTCCAAAGAAACAGGGAGAATTTAATGGTAGAATAGGGATGAGAACTTATTTCTCAAATGTTAGTTCAATATTCTTTATTCTGTTCAGATCATATACACTGCTATATGGGACTGTATTTGTAACCTGTAAAACTGGGTTTTATCTTGAATATAAATCAACTGGCTTCTTAATTCATTTGGATATAGGAGAGTTGAATATAATATTATTTTCTTTTGCAGGGTTTCCCAACCAAGTAAGACAGTAGATAATAATTATGCAAAGCAGGCTTCACACACTAAAGAAAAGCAAAGAGATGATGATGGCATTTCTCTTGTAGTATCTGATGCTCAACCTAAAGGTTTGTGAACCTTAGAAATTTGTTGTCTTTTGAATTTTTATCTTTTGCATTTCTAATAATTTTTAAGTTATGGTTAACTTTATTTAAACTTTCATTTAAAGGATTTGTGAAAGTAAAGGGAGGTTATTTAGCAACACAAAGAAAATTGCTAAATTTGTTATTTGTACACTACGGTATACATTTCTTGATTTATTTACTAAGTCTATAATTTAAATTTGAATATTATTTCTTTTGTTGTTGTTGGGGCTGGGTATACAGTTATACAGTTAGAATGTTAGTTTAGCTATTTATAAGTGTTGTTTCCATGGATATTTCTGGTAATTGATATTGCTGCTAACTCAGTTATTATTCTTAGCTTCCCACTGTCTATCCTCCTATGACATACATTCTTTATTCATTAGAATTTCTCTCAACTCTAGGAGGATGCCAGTACAAGCCACTATTAGCAAATTTAAAGGTAAATACATCCCAGACTTCTGAAAATTCTTTTTAGGCCTCCTTGCATGTAGGGTTAATGAATTGACTTTTCTCCTTTTTGTCTTTCTTTTAAGATTTTAAAATAATTTACAAAAATTTGCACCAAAACAATTTACTACATTAGTCAGATATGGAACTAACATCTTCAGGGGTCTCTTGGATTACTGATTGCTTGAAACTAGTTGAGATACTTTGTTTTCTGAATGATTTTATAAATTATTCACTGGAAAAGATGGTTCTTTTTTTTTTTTAAAGATTTTATTTATTTATTTGAGACAGAGAGAATGAGAGACAGAGAGCATGAGAGGGAGGAGGGTCAGAGGGAGAAGCAGACTCCCCGCCGAGCAGGGAGCCCGATGCGGGACTCAATCCCGGGACTCCAGGATCATGACCTGAGCCGAAGGCAGTCGCTCAACCAACTGAGCCACCCAGGTGCTGCCCTCACAAAAGAACTTTTTAGTATATGTAATATAGGTCTCTCCCATCTATCTTTTTTTTTTTTTTTAAGATTTTATTTATTTATTTGAGAGAGAGAGAATGAGAGACAGAGAGCATGAGAGGGAGGAGGGTCAGAGGGAGAAGCAGACTCCCTGCTGAGCAGGGAGCCCGATGCGGGACCCGATCCCGGGACTCCAGGATCATGACCTGAGCCGAAGGCAGTCGCTCAACCAACTGAGCCACCCAGGCGCTGCCCTCACAAAAGAACTTTTTAGTATATGTAATATAGGTCTCTCCCATCTATCTTTTTTTTTTTTTTTTTAAGATTTTATTTATTTATTTGAGAGAGAGAGAATGAGAGACAGAGAGCATGAGAGGGAGGAGGGTCAGAGGGAGAAGCAGACTCCCTGCCAAGCAGGGAGCCCGATGCGGGACTCGATCCCGGGACTCCAGGATCATGACCTGAGCCGAAGGCAGTCGCTTAACCGACTGAGCCACCCAGGCGCCCTGGAAAAGATGGTTCTTTAATGATACTATGCAAAAATTCTTTGTACTTCATTTGAAGCACAGCTATTTACAATTTTTAGTAGCGTTTTTTCAGAAGAGGAAAACTTAAAAAGAAACTAGACTAATAACCAGCTTCAACTCTTACTAGAGCAATCTAGAGAGAGCAGTGTAATTGTATACATAATCTTTCAATTGGTCACTAAGCACTAGCTACACATAATAAAAGACATTTATTTTCTTATGAATTGTACTTTTTCCACAAATAATTCTCATTAATTACCAAATAAAAAGTATTTTTACAAGTGGTCTCCATTCACATACTATCTAGACACCACTGTTAAACCCTCACATTCTACTGATTTCCTGGATAGAGTAGGAATAGTTGCATAGAAAGTTCTGATTTGTACCCTTCAGTATTACTTCAAAGTCACAGTGGAATTTTAGACTTAGCAGGGAAAAAAATGCTTGATAAAAGAAACACTTCATAGTTCCTTAGTACCCTTGAAGGTTCTCTTCAGAGATAAAATGTTTTTAAGAAAAGTAGCTATTGAAACTTGATTGAAACTCACTATGTTTCCATCTTACGGATAATTGTGTCCAATACCAGTTTTTGTTTTGTTTTGTTTTTTAGAGAGGGAAAGAGGTGGGGAGGCAAAGAGGGAGAGGGAGAGTCTTTTTTTACTGAATTTTTTTTTTTTTTTTGAGAGAGCAAGTAGGGGGAGAGGAAGAGAGAGAATCTTAAGCAGGCTGCATGCCCAGTGTGGAGCCTGATGTGGGGCTCAGTCTTATGACCCTGAGCCAAAATCAAGAGTTGGACACTTAACTGACTGAGCCACCCAGGCATCCCCCAATACTAGTTTTTTAACATAAGCCCATAAATTAATAGGAATTCTGAATTCAACTCCCAAGTGTACCATTCTTTTGTAGTACATTAAGTTTGTGTTGTGGAATTTACTTTTATGAAAATGATATATTGGAAATATATATATATATTTTAAAGATTTTTTTTTAAGTAATTTCTGTACCCAATGTGGGGCTCAAATTCACAACCCCGAGATCAAGAGTCGTATGCTGTACTGTGTGAGCCACCCAGGCACCCCTGTATTGGAAATATTTAATAGTCTTTTGTTTATAAGAATTTGTCACTTCTTTAATTTTATATACTAGTAAAATTTGTGCATTAAATTGTATATATTATGTAGGTAGAATCCTGTATTTATAACAGCAAGCTCTATCTAATAAATTTATTCTAGTTTTCCATGAGATAGTCTTGGCTGATGTGTGAATAGTAAATAAACTGTTTGAGGGAAAACTCCTGTATAATAGGGTTTTTCTCAAGCCCCTTTCCTTTCCTCAGTCTTTTTGCTATAGTATTTATGTTTAGAAATTGTAATTTGACATAGCACATATATGTAGAAATTGTATTTGACTACCTTTCCGGTTTACAAAGTTACCAAAAAAAAAAAAAAAAGCTATTGTGCTGTTCAAAATACTATGTTGATGATTTAGGGGAGATTTTATTTTTCTGGGGGATAGAGTAAAGAGTGTTTTCTTTGGAAATTGGAAGACCGTTGACCATCTTGGAATTTTGCCCTCAATCCTGTCCCAGTGCTTGCCTTTTAAGGAATGACAAAGAGATATTATGAATGTTAGTTATTAGGTGCCTATGAAGCAACAGTAAGGGCAAGAGTAGTTTGAAGAGAAGGTGGGTAGTATTGAAGAACTTTGAATGAATGAAGAGGTCAGGCCAGTAAGTGTTACATGAATTGTAAGTTATGAATTCAAGGAAGCTGCTTTGGGATTTTGTTTACATAAACTTTGAGTTGGTACTTATGTAGATTCAGAAAGCAATATAATTCAGGATAACCTTCAGTTAGGTAGAACCTTTTGGAAGGTATTTTTGTATGGTACATATATTTGATAACTGAAATACTAAGCATTTTTAGTAATTGACATGGGTTTCAAATAATGCTTTGTTGATTTAAAAAAGGGAACATTTCTTTATCTGTAGGGGAGTAGATTTATTGGATACTTAAAATGAGATCTTGATTTTTAAAAAGAAGAAACAAACTGAACCAAATTGATAGCTTTGTGAATGATCACATATGATAGTCTGCTGCTGAGGTAAAATATTTTGGCTCGCTTTATTTATTTATTTATTTAAAGCTTTTATTTATTTATTTGTCAGAGAAAGAGAGAAAGAGAGAACAAGCAGGGGGAGTGGCAGGCAGAGGGAGAAGCAGGCTCCCTGATGAGCAAGGAGCCGGATGCGGGACTCAATCCCAGGACATGACCTGAGCCGAAGGCAGACTCTTAACCAATTGAGCCACCCAGGCGTCCTTTGGCTCCTTTTAAAAGAGCAGTGATTAATACTCATAATTATTGTCTCTTTTCACTTAAAAAAATACATACATGTATATAACACTTAAATTTTAAAAAGATGACTAATTTCTAGAATCACAATGAATTATCAAGACATTTTAAAATGTGAATTTTCCAAATTTTATTAACACTCCCCGTTCTTTTTGTATTACAATCAAATGTAATTATAGGAAAAGGAAAAACAGTTTGATTGCATTGCTTTGGTTACTAAAGAATACTCTCTTTTTATATATTTTCTCATTTATTGTACAATGAACATTTACTTTGTGTATGCAACTTAAAATAGGGTATTTCTTTATATTCATCCATGTCAGTATGAGAATGTAACAGTGAACTTCTTTTTAGATTAGCTTT
Organism: Mirounga angustirostris; assembly: GCF_029215605.1. NCBI lineage: Eukaryota > Metazoa > Chordata > Mammalia > Carnivora > Phocidae > Mirounga > Mirounga angustirostris. The sequence goes on along the minus strand of NW_026991709.1, from coordinate 48,116,502 downwards.
GGAAGTTGTACAGCAATTTTGATGATGTTTATTTGAGGTCTTCTAAAAGGGATTCTTTCTGTACTTTTTGGCCATATTTATGTTTCTCTTGTTTTTTAAGACCTCAGTAGTGGAAGTAGAGGTTGTGATCATCTTGAAGAAGGGAGCAGAAATAAGGATGATATATTTTCTGATTCAAAAATGGAACCTGCTCTGACTCCCAGGAAGAGAAAGAAAAGGCTTAGAAGTAATTTACCTGATTCTCATAATTCTTCTTCTGCGTTGTATGAATCAGCAGGACAGATAGTAAGTAGAGGTATTTAGATATCATATGAAATAATTTATTCTATCATAAAAATGAATTTACTGTGGCCAAATGATGTTCTTATAACTGTCTGCTTTTATCATTAGATTTCTTTCTTTTGTTTGCCTATTTTTTTGATTCTCTGTTTGATTTTTAAAAAATAACTTAAATGTTTTTTAGTAATATAGCTTTTGGAACAAATTTCAAAATTTATGAACAAGTAAAGTTAAAAATGCTCCTTCTCTGATAGCACTCCTTCCTTACTTTGGTATATATCCATTGGACTTGTTCTCTTTTATTTTCCCTTATTTTAACCAGATATTATTAATACTCTTCATATTGTCCAGTCAGTTGCTTTTTCATATGCTGTGTAAAATTATTACCAGATTTCTTTTATCAGTAGTAATTTACTTACCAACTTCTTTAAGACTCTCTACCTTGGGTTTAGGGAATCTGTTGAAAGTGAAGAATTACCATACTTCATGCACATACTACCTATTTTCAAAACTTAGTGTACAGTTAATAAAAGTAAAGAGAATTTTTTACTCCTTTAATTCACAGGCCTTTTAGGACTTTTCAGTAGCTTTGAGTTATAAATATGGTTAAGATTTAAATGGTAATAGAGATGTGAAGTCAGTGATTGATTTGATATTTTTTCAAATTGTTATCCTTTTAAGTTTTTAATTTTTTGTCTTTGTTAATAAAGTCACATGACGTCATTTGGCCTCATTACTTTTACAAAATAAAACTGTAAAAAAAAGACTTCTTCTTACTCTAAAGTTGACTTAGGTTGTGGGAAACCACCTGAACCACTTGTAAATATGGGAGTTTCCATATTGCAGCCTTTTAAAAAAATATTTGGGTATCTGATTGGACAGATCAAATTCTGTCTTTTTACTTGGGAGACCCTAGCAAGAGTAATACAGTATAATTGTGTAGTTTTCTATCCCTGTATTTATAGAAATGATACAATATTTTTACTTTTATATTCTTCTTTAGGAATTTAAACTTAAAAAAAATTCTTTAGCCAAATTTAACTAATGCTAATTTTCTGTATGCATTTATGTTCAGAAAAGACAAGAAAATGACTCAACAGCATCTGCTGAATTTAAAAAGTCAAGTGAAAACTATCATCAAGACTCAAAAGTGCTTGAGGAAATTACACCTGAACCTATAGAAAGTGATATTGCTAAACTATCCTCGCTTAGTAGTCAGGAGTTGGCTTTGAGTGCTGCTCCCAAAAGTACCTCTGACTGTTCAACCGCTGAAACTTTTGAGAGCTCTATTTCCACTGATGCTGTGGGGAATTCTACCCTGCTAGAAAAGGATGAGAATGAATTGAATGTAATAGAAAAGCCTGCTTTAAGTGAACACAGTGAGGGGAACCAGTCTTTGGTATCAGTTGAACCAAGTAAGTAACAGTAGGATAATGATGTTTTTTAATTTTCTCTGCTTTACTTAGTTGTTCTATTTCTCCTCTCAAATTTTGCTGAGGCAATAGCTGGTTATGACATCACTGTGGAATATATTAATTTTAGAAAAAGAAAACTTGGGGTTTTGGGACTTTGTTCATAAATTTTGTAATAATGATTTAGGTAAACAATAGATTACTTGAAAGCAGGGTTTTTTGGTTTTTGTTTTTAGAATTGTGAGCTGTAATTCATCCCAGTAGTTTTTTTTTTTAAAGATTTATTTATTTTAGAGAGAGAGAGCATGCTTGTACGTGTGTGTGCCCACACGTTGGGGGAGGGGCAGAGGGAGAGAATCTTAAAGCAGACTCCCCACTGAGCATGGAGGCCACTGAGGGGCTCGATACCATGACCCAAAAGATCATGACCTGAGCCAAAACCAATAGTTGGGCACTGAACCAACTGAGCCACCCAGGAGTCCCTCATCTCAGTAGTTTTTAAAAGGATTCTGGAAGGACCATTATTATTGACATTTTGGTTGATGACGCTGAAGTGTGGATTTTAAGTGCTATATATTGTCATTAATTTTGACTTAATTAATGTTCAAGTATTTGATACACTCATATGGTACAAAAAAGGTTTTAAAGGATACACAGGGAATAGTCTCCCACATCTTCTCAGGCATCCACTGCTTCCTCCTGGAGGCAACTACAATTTATTTTTTTAAATTTTAATCTTAAACTTAATTTTTTTAAGTACAATTTAGAGTGATGGCACAATACATTTTTATTATTCTAGCTAGAACTTGTTCCTAAGTTCTCATGACTGTATCCATTTTTAAATGTCTTCATCCTCCAGAAGGTAAGGTTGCAGGTAACTGATAAATAATAGCACTGATAGGGAAATATTGTATATAACTAGTATAAATCAGATAATGATAGTCCAGTTTCTAAGTTGGACAAAGTTAGATTAAATTTTCATGGGATTATTAAAAGCATATTGCATGAATTAGAAAGTTTTCTTTTTCTTTTCAATGTGTGATTATCGTGACACATTTAAAAAATAATTTTTCCTCTTTAGTTGTTGTTTCCAGTGATGAAGAAGGACCTGTTGAACATAAAAGTTCAGAAATTCTTAAATTACAACCTAAGCAAGACCATGTGATCACTAATGAAAATGAGAGTACTTCTGAATCAGCATTGTCAGAACTACCATTGATTACATGTGAATCTGTACAGGTAATTATTTCTGCTTTCTCATAATTAACAGTGAAATATACGCTATTGATTAATGACTGTTTCTTTCATCAAGCAGAATATTATTATAAAAATTACAAATGTTCCTAGTTTGAATTTTGAGATAATTTTCATATTAGTTTGAAGGAAATAATGTAATTGTCTTTATTGAAGTAAAAGAATTATTTTTATTTTTGGTCATTTATATTTTTTTCAGTCTAAATATTCTATGACTTGAATGCTTTTTTCTTTTTTTAAAAAATGATTCTCATTGGACATTTAACTACTTTATCAAAACATTTCCTAGAATTAGAAAGTTTCCGGTATTTATATGTCTGGTCTTCTAGTAGTGTAGCTACTTGGAATTATTCCTTTTCCTCACACGCAATTAAGGCAGCATGATGTAGGGAAAAGAACATGGTTTCCTGAGATTACAGACCTCTGTCATTTGGGCAAGTCACTTCTTTAAGCCTGAGTTAACTCATATGTTAAATGAGGATGGTAATACCTACCTCACAAGATTATTTTGAGTATTAAATGAAGTAACATATGAAAGCATTTAAAATAGTGTCATAAACTTAGCAGTTTGGTAAGTCCTTTGTCTTTTCCTTCTTACAGAAAATAATAAATGGAAGTGTCTCAGTTTAATGTCAGCCGGTTGTGTTTTGACATAGTACTTTAAAAAGTATAGTTCTAGGGGTGCCTGGGTGGCTCATTCGTTAAGCGTCTGCCTTCGGCTCAGGTCATGATCCCAGGTTCCTGGGATCGAGCCCCGCATCGGGCTCCCTGCTCTGCGGGAAGCCTGCTTCTCCCTCTCCCACTCCCCCTGCTTGTGTTCCCTCTCTCGCTGTGTCTCTCTCTGTCAAATAAATAAATAAAATCTTTAAAAAAAAAAAAAGTATAGTTCTAAAGTGAGGTTCAAATCATTTATTGTCAGTATTCTTATTATCAGCCTCTTATTATCCTATTATAAAGAAATGATTATTAGTAACCACCAGTGTAGAATTATGGTAAAACTATTGTTGGTTTATTTTTTAATAATGTCAGAGGCTGTTATTCTCTAAGGTGTGATGAAGAATTGGGTCAGTTCTATAAAAAAGTCTGGTGGTCTGATTATTGTTTTGCTGGTGTTTTTATTGCATTGGTGCTCTATATAGAGATCACCTTAGCATCTTAGTAACCATTTTTGCTTGATTGGGCCAGTAGCTTACTTGATGGCTTAGTTGTATTTGTAATGAAAACCATGTCATTATTGATAATGAATTCAAACTTCTCAATGAATTATAGTTTCCTTGGTAGCATATAAGTTGTTAATGCAGTATGAAATGATCATATTATAAGAAAATAACATTTTTTGTAGAACTGATGGAATATGATTACAGCCTAAGCAGAAAATAATGTGAAGACCTACTAAGATCTATAGGGCAGCATACCTTAACATCTCCACACCTTTCCTTGTTTCCAGTTTTAAATGAAGTTATGAGAAACAAGGGTTGGCCATTTTTAGGAGGCACTTAGTTTAGTCTTTGCAAAATATGAGGCCCCAATAAGAAATTCTTTTTATCCCATCTTCTGATTTTATCACTTAAAACACACACAGTTATTTGTCTGACTGATTAGAATCCCTGTAGTTGATTTGTTACTTATACTTTAAGGGATAAGAAGAATATTAGAGTGAGCAATAAAAGATGAGAATGATAAAGATTTTTTATAAAGTAGATAAATGGCATTGTGAACTGGGTTAAGAATAATGAGTACTACATATGTTTCAGATGAGGATTAATCACGTTTTCTAGAGGTAGAAGGAGAGTGAGTACACATGCATAGTTGCTCTAGTGGTAATTTATTTGGTTGTTAGTGATGTTAGGGTTAAAGAGGAATAATGTACAAAGGCTAGGCAAATGTATAGTTGAAAAAGTCATTTGAAAGCAGTTTAAAATTCAGAAGAGATGTAGGAAACAACTGCTGCTAATACTTCTTGGTAGTGTATTTTAATTTAAAAGCATGAGTTCAGTAGTGTTTGAGTGGAAGTGGTATGATTTTTGAGGTTTTAGGTAACGAGTTGGCTATTTTCAGACATAGGACATAGAGTAAAACAGATTTGATAGAGGAGATGGTTCTTAGGCACTTATATGCCTTCAAGCGCATTACCTAAGAGCATCATCTTGGTTTATGAAGCAATTTTATGTGGTTGAAATAACCCTTGACCTGGGGATAGAAACCTGGATTTGACTTAACTTTGCTTCAACTAATTTCATGACCTTCGGCAAGTCACTTAGCCAATCCAAATATCTATCGGTTTTACTTATGAAATGGAAAAAAAAACCCCAAACTACCTCACAGGGTGGTTGTGGTGATTAAAAGAGATAATGTATTTAGAAACTCATTTTAAACTAAGGTACTGTATAAATCTTAATTTATTTCTGTTGAGCTAAAAATGAATAAAACCTATTAGGGAATATTAAATTTGAAATCATGGCTTTGATGCAGAGGAAGATATATTTCTAGAGCTTAGGCCTATGTAATTAATTTAAGATTCAACTATTAAGAGTAATTTTCTCAAGGTAAATCATACGCTTTTTAAGAAAAACAAATCTAGTAACTATTTCTTCACAATAAGAACAGTATAAAATCCTTCACAAATTCATTAATAGCAATTTAAAGAAATATTTGACTTTGAAAATCATTGTCAGCATTTGTGTAATACTCAGGGTTATATGCATTTTATAATTTATTCCTTGTTAGGCTTCATCTGAATTATGTCCATATAATCCTGTCATGGAAAACATTTCCTGTATTATACCTAGTAATGAGATGGATCTACAACTGGATTTTATATTTACTTCTGTTTATATTGGTAAAATAAAAGGAGCTTCTAAAGGTTGTGTTACAGTAAGTATATTTAATTTGTTTGTGTTTTTGTTTTTTCAGTTTTGGATTAAGGACAAGGCATTTACAGATTCTTTTTTTTTAAATACAAATGACAGTAGAATTGAGATTAATTTTATATGGGACACTTTGAATATGTCATTATACCTACTTTGAGACATGTCTTTAATTAGGGGGGAATCCTAAAATCACAGGGGATATCCTAAAATTATATCTTTGATCTGACTATTCTAATGAAGATCATGTATGAAAAAAGATCACATGTAGTACTGATATTCTTTGGGCTCTTAAACTTACTTGGTGGTAAAGTCCATTTTTATTCAGGGAATAGTTGAGAGCAAAAAGAAGAGATCTTATTTTGCTGGTTTAGATTGTAAACTGAATTCTTCAAATACCTAAATTTCTTTAAAGATCTCCAGGAGTAGTTCCTAGACTGGATTTTACTCAGTTCTCTATATTTTCTTACTATTTCTGCCTGTTAAAATTCTAACCATCTTTTAAGGCTTATCTGAAATATATCCTCTTCTAGGAAACCTTTCCTGATCTCTCCTTTCTAGCCAGAAGTAACTTCTCCCTTTACTGTGTACTTATAGCACTTTGTACATCTGTTGTAAGATTTATTCTGTGGGTTTATAATTGTTTATATTTTTGCCTAAACCTCTCCATTAGCCTTTAAGCATCTTGTGGTGAAAAACCCTGCTTTTATTTGCTTTCACACCTTCCATAAATGGTTCAATCCTAAATAGGCACTTCAAATGTTAGTTGAATTGCATTGGCCATGTCAGATTATAACTCACATATTCTCCCAAAAGTTTTATTAATAACTGTGTTAGGGGTAGGGTAGGGAAAAATAAAATCGTAAGACACACTCTCTCCTTTCATGGAACTTGTAGTCTAATGGAAAAGACAGACATATAATTTACATTATGATAAAATGCAAAATGGAAATATGTACAAGAAGGGTGCATATGGGAATATATGTCTGGAGGAATCCAGGAAGACTTCACAGAGAAGACAGCATATGATTTAAGACATAAAGTAGATGTTTACTTGGTGACTCTGCAGGATTATGGCCTAATTTCATGTATAAATCCAGCAAAATCTGGAATCTACAAATAGTGGTAGCTTGTGATATAGTTAAAATTGCTTTGATTGAAAACACAAGAACAATTTTGTTTAATATTCTCTGATCAGTAGTTTTTAGATATTAATGATTTTGGTATGCCTGGGATGATTTTACAGTTTTTTTCTTTAAGGAATTTCATTCATTTTTTTATAATCTTTCCCCCCTGCCCCTCCCATTTTACTTTTTTATTTTAAATTGAGTTTAATCATTTTTTTTCTGTTGAGTTGTTTGTAATGGTAAAAAATTGGATAATATAAATATATGATAATTTAGTAGGGGAGGAATATCCAACATAAACATTCAGCAATGGGTTTTCATTAGTTAATATATTAATTGTGTATTATAGTTAGGTGGACTTGTTATGGGCAAAAAAATAAGACCAAACAAAAAAGTATAATGAGTAAAGAAACTATTTTATTTTAAGAAACAATTTAAAGAATATCTGTAATCTTACTTATCCAGAAACATTTGACATTAATTCTACAGTGTATATCATTCCATATTTTTCATATTAGATGCACATATATGTTTAAATCAAAAGTATATGACATAGGGGCGCCTGGGTGGCTCAGTCGTTAAGCGTCTGCCTTCGGCTCAGGTCATGATCTCAGGGTCCTGGGATCGAGCCCCGCGTCGGGCTCCCTGCTCCGCGGGAAGCCTGCTTCTCCCTCTCCCACTCCCCCTGCTTGTGTTCCCTCTCTCACTGCCTCTCTGTCAAAAAAAAAAAAAAGTATATGACATATATGCTCTTTTATAACTTAACCATTATTATGCTAAGTTAGTTCATGTATCTATTTTGGGGTATTTGGGTCGTCCTTAATTCCTGACTGTTGGAACATTTTGGTTGTCCCAGTATTTGCCATTACAAGTAGTAGGGGAGTGCAAATATTCAATAAATATCATAAGGTAGGTTTTTAAAATTTGTTTCACCTTTGTTGGAACACTTCTAGTTGAAATAAAAACTTAATTGTCTAATTAAAGGGAAGTGATTTAGTAAATCAAAGCAAATATATACAGGTAAAATATATGTATATGAAGAAAGGCTGAGAGAAATTCTGTAAATATTAAAACAGTATGTTAGTAAGGAGAGAGCATAAGCAATTTTAAAATTTAAAAATAATGAATAACATGAAATGGGGAAAGAAAAAGGTAAAAGTCTTAAAACTTTCAAAGATTCAAAAGACTTTTTATATATTTTTTCAGACACAGTTCATAATGCTTTGTAACTTAGAAATTAAAGAACTTTTTTGTGGGGGAGTAAATAAGAGAACTAAACTCAGTCATTTTCCAGATGTTTAATGAGTCTCTACTAATGTGTTGTAGATTAACTGGAGATACTGTTCTCACTCTCATGATAGTTACATTTTGGCTAAACTAGAAAAATATCTATATTGGGAAACTATTTACATAAATTAGAGCTCATTTTCTTATAGTTGGACCTTTACTACTATTATTTTTTTAATGTAGAGAATGTTGCAATAGATGTGAACACTTCATTTTTTGTTTCTCAGCTTTGTTGATAGTAGGACAAATGTTTATAAAATAAACATTGTGTTAGAGAACTGTACTAGCTATTGTAAGAAGTTATAAAATAGGTATGGTATGATTTCAGAGAACTGGGTTTATCTTAACTCTCACAAAAATATCTGTCTTATTTTCCCAACTGGGGATTAAATTTTTGCTGGGAATAGGGCTTTGCTTTTGGGAGAGGTTACGTGTTGGCTTAGTCATCATACAAAGGTATAAATGATTATCAGATCCTTGCCATGCTGAAAGATTCAATAAAGGACAAGAGTGCTTATTGTGGAAGAATGAGAGAATAATGACAAAGTAGAGGCCAAGATACATAGATTCACTACTTCTAGTTCATAATTTTGTAGTAATGTCTATAAAATCTCAAAAGCAAAATCCTTATATTCATTTTCTGTAACTAATTATTTACATTTGCTCAGATATATTTTATGAGATTAAAGACCTGGTGAAATATGTCAGAATTTGGCAAGGGAAAATATACACCAAATATATAAAGCAGTTGTGTGAAAGTGACAGAATGATAAGGTGTATTTGACTAAATTAAATTAGATAATATACTTAATCATATGGTAGTGCCTAATGATAATAGTTCCTTTTGATTAAGGCTCTTATCTAAAGCTGACAGAGGTTCAGTAAGTAACTTAAATTTACCTACTTACTGTTTGTATAAGTAGTAGAGACAGGATTTGAACCCCAAGCTCAGCTTTTAATTCATATGGCCTTTTGCCTGAATTTTGCTTTAGTGGCTGATTTAGATTCTGAAATACCAATTTTATATTTGTGAAACTACAATATGAAATAATTTTTAAATTAGAAAAATGAGTCACAATAAACCTGTGACTTCAGTGGACATTGTTTTCTACTTATTTGGAATTCTCTTGGTAGTTAATTTAGGTACCCATGTACCAACATCGTTTTTAATTTTGTTTTGTGCTCACAGACTATACCTCTGATTTGGTAAACAGTTTCATAAATGTATTGATCAAAAGAGAAACCTAACTGAAGAATAAATAAATAGCCATGAATTCATTTGATATTAATGGAAAAATGAATTTAAGAGCCTATTTTAGATGGAACATTTAAGATTTTAGGTGCTCCATGACCTTGAGAGTTTGTTATAAAAGCAACACTTAAGGTTCAGATGTATACAGAACATTCCTAGAGAAAATAAGTGTTCTGGCACAGAAGGAACAGAAAGAACAAAAACTTTGCTGCATCTTCAGTCAGAAGGGAATTTGTAACATGGAAAGATGAATGGTGGGAATGTCAACAATGCCAAGAATCAAACCGTGTTTTGTGGTTTATTTACCAAAGTCACTGACACCTTGGGGTTCGCTTGGCATTTTCTTGGGACTTTGTCTTATTTCTTCCATAAATATTCAGGAAACATTTTTGAAAAACAATATAAAGTCTTACTGGTTTTTATAAATGAGTATATTGAGAGTTAAATTATATGCACAGGGTTCTTCTGTAAAATTAGGTCTTTACCAAAAAAACTCCAACTAAGTCTTTACAGTGAGACATTTTCTTGGTTTATTGATAAAAAGGCTTGAGCACTTTTTTTTGAAGATTTTATTTTAAAATAAAATTTAAATTTATTTCTACACCTAACATGGGGCTCGAACTCACAACCCCAAGATCAAGAGTTGCATGCTCTATGGACTGAGCAAGCCAGGCACCCCTTGAGAGTTTTTAGTATAGACTTTGAATACATGCTTGTGGTTTGAGAAAGAAAAAGAACTGAAAATTTTGAATAGTAACTTATATTGAGTGGTAACTCATTTTTTGCTTTTTTATATTTCCTTTAGTTCACAACAAAGTATGTTAAGATCCCATTTCAAGGTAAGCTGTCATTGTCTTATGATTTCTTTTCACTGTAATTTTGAACATAAAATAGCAAAAACTCTGAAATCTTTCTGCAACCAACTTTCCACAGCTTTTTCCAGTATAGAAATTAAGTAAAACTAAGATTAATAATGTATTTCAAGTTAACACTTTTTTTAGCAGCTTTAAAAGGAGTTAAAATACTTTATAAGACTATTTTAATATATTTTATAACTATTGTTTTAATAAGCAGTAATATTAAGGGACTCAAAGTAGCAGAAATAAAGTTTTGATAGCAAGATTTTGGTATGATGAAATGTATGAAAATAGGAACTGTAAGGAAAATTTATAATGTTGCCCACAAACTTGTAAAATGGTTTTGTATAGAGGTTAGGAGAAGTTTTTTTATACCATTTCTTACTGAGTAAAGCAAAGCAGATTGGAAACTGTACCTGCAATATACAGAGCCTCAGACCATTTTCTTATTTTCTGCCCAACTAAAATCCTTTCAGAATAATATTGACACTAAGAAGACAAATAAGAAGCAATAGAGAATAGTCTCTGTAGAGAATGAATTATGAAAAGAATGAGGAAGAAAAATAGACACAGATAACACTTCACAATTGACTAGGGAAGAGAGGAAGCTTCTCTAAGACTGAAGATGTGATCAAAGTAACTTTAATTGGACTCCCCGCATAGCCATGTGCAGAATCCACAACTATATATTGTGATAATCTAGTAATTAGGAAGCTACTATAAGTAGTAAGAGTGTATAAGGCAAGGCGTAGAATAAATATATTGATATTCCTAATTAGGATATTTTAATAAGTTATTATGGAATAATGTAACATGAACCATTTAGAAGAAACAAAGACCTGTGATTTAAAAGAAAATAATAATTTCCTAAAGAAAGTACAGTAATCTATAGTTAAATACCTATGTAACAACGCTCCTCCCATATCCTTTTTTTTTAATTGAGGTATAATTGACATGTAACATGATATTGGTTTTAGGTATACAACATAATGATTTGTTATTTGTATATATTGCATGATGATCCCTAAAGTATGTCTAGTTAACATCTTTCCCCACACATAGTTGCAAAAGGTTTTTTTTTCCCCTATTGTGGTGATTGATGACTTTTAAGATATCACTTAGTGACTTTCACATGTGTAATACAGTATTAGTAGCTATAGTCACCATGTTGTAGATTATATCCCCATGACTTATTTGTAACTGTAAGTTTGTACCTTTTGTCCCCTTTACCCATTTTGCCCACCCATCCCCTGCTTTTGGCAACCAGTAATCTCATCTCTCTATCCATGAGCTTGTGGTTTGTTTGTTTGTTTTTTAATTTTACACGTAAGTGATCATGCGGTATTTGTCTTTCTCTGTCTGACTTATTTCAGAGCATGAATGGGGGGAGGAGGCAGAGGGAGAGGGAGAGGGACAAGCAGATTCCTTGCTGAGTGCAGAGCCCAACACGGGGCTCCCATCTCAGGACCCCTGAGATCATGACCCTGAGCCAAAGTCAGACACTTAACAGACTGAGCACCCAGGCACCCCATAAAAATCTTTTAAAAACAAGGCATGCATAGGAAAGGTTTTAATAGATGAGGAACGTAGAAGTCTAAATGCTTATTCTTTTTCTACAGTAGTTGAGGGAAATACTAGTTTTCATATTTATATTAGCTGTTAATTATGTTTGGCTGTGACTTAAAGAAAATAATTTATTTTTCCTTCACGAAGAAGAAATCCAGAGGTAGGGTAAACAGGGCTGATATGGTTTTCTTTGGTCTTCAGAGGCCCAGTCTCTTTTGTTTTTTTACTGTGTCATTCCTGACCTATGTCTTTCATCCTTAAGTTTGTCTCATGGACAACTGGCTGCTTATATTTCAGTCATCACGTTTGTGTTCTAGGTAGAAAGCAGGAGGAAGGGGAAAAATGGTAAAAAGCATACATACCACCTATCTCTTGCCTTTTTAAGAAGCCTTCTTGGATGTGCATGCCACCTAACCTCTTCTACTTACATTTTCTTAGGTAGAATATAGTCATATGATCACACATCTACTTGCAAAGGAAGCTAGGAAAATAGAGTTTCTAAAAGCTAAGTATCTTGCCTCCTAAATAAAATTAGGGTTCTATTACTAAGATCCCTAACAGTGGTTAGAAAAAATGATAGACAACTTCCACTTTCAGTTTCTTCCATAGCCCTGTAATAAAATAAACCAAATATTGGGGAAAATTTGGTAGAGAGGTATATTTTCCTTGATGATGGTGTTAAATCTCCTTTTTTTTTTAAAGGGAAACTTTTGAAGCAGTCTTTCTAAAGAAAATTATGGTTGGTACATTTGGATTAGTAGTAATTGTCTAGATTTCACAGAAATAGTATCAATTATTTGGGACTGTGAGCTGCGTGAGGAAGAAATGCTGAGGAGTTTTCTGAAGGTTCTTACTCTTGTAATTTAGTCTGTTTGTCTTTGCTGCTAGTTTCACTGACAGTTTTCGGAATGAGGGAGTTACAGTGCCCATGGATTAGAAGAATTAATGTTATTAAAATGTCCATACTACCCAAAGTGATCTGCAGATTCATTGTAATACCTATCAAAATTTCAATTACATTTTTTATAGAAATAGAAACAGTTCTAAAATCTGTCTGGAACAACAAAAGACCCCGAATAGCCCTAACAGTCCTGACAACATGGCTGGAGTCATCACACTTCCTGGTTTCAGACTATATTACAAAGCTATAGTAATCAAAACAATTTTGTACTGGCATAAAAACAGACACATAGAACAGTGGAACAGAATTGAGAGCCCCAGAAGTAAACCCATGCATATGTGGTCAGTTACTTTTCAACAAAGGAGCCAAGTATATACAGTGGAGAAAGAATAGTCTCCTCAATAAATGGTGTTGGGAAGGCTGGACAGCCACAAGCAAAAGAATGAAACTGGACTCCCATCTTTACTATATACAAAAGTCAACTTAAAATGGATTAAAGCCTTAAATGTAAGATCTGAAACCATAAAACTCTTAGAAAAAAAAACCCCAAACATTAGGGGGTAAGCTTTTTCCCATCAGTCTTGGCAATGATTTTTTTGGATTTGACTCTAAAAGCAGAGGCAGCAGAAGCTAAAATAAACAAGTGGAGCGCCATCAAACTGAAAAGCTTCTGCATAGCAAAGGAAACCATCAGCAAAATGAACAAGCATCCTGTGGAATAGGAGAAAATATTTGCAAACCACATATCTAGTAAAGGGTCAGTATCCAAAATATATAAAGAACTCAGAGAACTCAATAGCAAAAGTCTGATTAAAAATTGGGCAGAGGAAGTGAATACACATTTTGTCCAAAGAAGACATACAAATGGCGAATAAGCACATAAAAAGATGCTCACCATCACTAATCATCACAAAAATGCAAATGAAAACCACAATGAGATATCCCCTCATACCTGTTAGAATGGCTATCATCAGGATGACAAGAAATCAGCAAGTGTTGGTAAGGATTTGGAGAAAAGGGGAACCCTTGTACGTTGTCAGTGATACTGTAAACTGCTTTAGTTCCTGTGGAAAACGCTCTGTAGGTTCCTCAGTAAATTAAAATTAGAACTGCTATATGATCCAGCAATCTCACTTCTGGGTATATATCCAAAAGAAATGAAAACAGGGTATTGAAGAGATATATGCATCCTGCATTATCCACAGTAGCCAAAATAAGGAAACCACCTAAGTGTCTGTTGACGGATGGATAAAAGTGTGATTTATATATACAATGGAATATTAGTCTTGAGAAAGAATGTAATCTTGCCATTTGTGAGAACATAGATGGACATTGAGGGCATTATACTATTTGAGAAAAGTCAGAGAAAGACAAATATTGCATGGTATGCTTATATGTGGAATCTAAAAAAGCTGACTCTCAGAAACAGAGACTAGCATGGTGTGGTTACCAGGGGCTGGGACATGGGGGAAATGGGAAGATGTTGGTCAGAGAGTGTAGACTTCCAGGTATAAGATGAATAATGTACAGAATGGTGATTACAGTTAATAATACTGTATTATATACTTGAAAATTGCTAAGAGAGTTGATCTTACATGTTCTCAACCTGACAATGAAATGGTAGTTGAGATGTTAGCTAATGCTTCGATGGTAATTGTTTTGCAGTAAGTAACTGTATCAAATTAACGTTAGCTTAAACTTACACAGTGTTATATGATAACTGTATCTCAATAAAGCTGGAAAAAATGAAAAGTCATAGTCCGTGTAAAAAAAAGACAGTAAAATAAAGTAGGATAGCTAGGTAGAGAGAGAGATGGAGATAGGGAGAGACAGAACAGACTTTAGAAGGCAAGCCAGTAGGAAAGACTGGATGAAATAGATGCAAAGAGAAAGAAAACGAGTGATGAAAAGAAAAATGTTTAAAAACACAAGTAAGGAAAGACTGGAAGGACGAATGAGAGAGAAGGAGGAATGAAAAAGGAAAGAGGAAGAGGAAGGGAGAGAGAAAGAGATGAAGGACAGAAGGATGGAAAAAAAGGAAGTAAGAAAGATAGGAAGACAGGCAGGATACAGGCAAGTTAAGAATAGGGAAAGAAAAGGACAGTGAATGAATTGGACTGAAAAAAGAGAAAAAAAGCTATCAAAGAGAAAAGAAAAAGGAAGGGACCAAGATAGGAAGTAGAAGGAAAGAAAGAGAAGTTTAAAGTGATGAGTCTGTAGGAAAGAGTAAATACAAAAGAAATAAAGAATGTGGGAGTAAGAAATAGAAAGAAGGATTTGAAAAGAGGAGGTAGTAAGAAAATTAAGTACAATTGTGGAATAGTGGGGAAAGAAATCTAAAAAGAACTCAGTTAAAATATTACAGTAAAATAGGATTGATGAATGGTGACAGCTAGATAGAAGGTAGGTAGGTATGTGAGGAGTAGATATAAAACATAAATAGATCCATAGGTAGGTGATAGATGGATAGATACAGATTGATCGCTAGATAGAAGTGATTTTAAAAAGGATTATCCAGGAAAATGCCAATAAATAAAAGGTAGAAACAGAGTTAGAAAGAGAAGGAAGTTATGTAAAATGTTTTTAAAAGGAGCAGTGAAATAGTGAAAGTAGGCAGGCAAGCATGCAAACAGGCACAGAGGAGGAATAGGAATACAGAAAAGGAGCAAGAAAGACATGAAGAAATGGAATAAGGAAAGGAGAGAATGAATGAAAGAAGGAGATATGAAAGAAAGACAAGATGTTTAAAATGGATCAATTGATTATAAGAAAAAGTTAAAAAAAATAGAATGTCTAGCATGGGAACATTAAGGTGACTAAGTATTTGAATGCTTATTGTAAAATGCTTGAGTGATATGAATCACCTGGGTTTTTTGTGTTTTGGGTTTTTTTGGTAAGCCCAAAATTCTGATTCAGTACATCTAGAGTACAGTTCTGCATTTCTAACAGGCTCTGATGTGATCCCAGGCTGAGAACTAGATTTTGAGTAGCAAGGTGCCGGAAGGTAATGGGGGGAAGGAGTACTAAGAGATTTGTTTCAAATAGGTATTCTTCTTGAGTTTGTACTTAACTGATACTTGTATTCCTAGTTCAGATGCTTATTTTCTTAAAGTTGGACTGGATGACCTTCAGGACTTCTTTACACTAGTTTTCTATGTTTATATGAATTAAAAAAAAATCCTCAAAGAAGGTTCTTTTAGCTTACTAGGAGAAAGACCCATAATTTTGAGTGATTACCTAGAGGCTTTGAGAAGTAAAACCTGGAAGAATTTTATTTATTCATTTTTTTTAAACCCGGAAGAATTTTATAAGAAATACTATCTTAGACCATCATACTATCTTAGACCATTCAAAAGCTCATAATATCTTTGAGAGTCTTTTGATAGTGGCTAGTCTGTATAGTGGAATACACATATTTTGGGAGAAGAAACATAGGAATAGATTGGCTTATGGTAACATTTGGGTCTTGGTTGATAGTATTGACAAAATAGAAATATATAATTTTCTAAGTTATACTATGCTTAGTTTTCTGCATAGATCAGATAGTTATCATCGTCGTCATCTTCTTTCTTCTTCTCTGCTTTTTTTTTTGCACTGGAAATAATACTTTTGTAAAATTTTGCCAATCATTCTTTTTGAAAAACATCGTGTATTAAAGAAGAGTCATATAGTGTGTAAGTGTTGTATTCTTAATGTTATCTTTTTATTTGGTTTTAGTGTCCTTGAATGACGTTTCATTGCTAGTGGATACCACACATTTAAAGAGGTTTGGGTTATGGAAAAATAAGGATGATGATCACAGTAAAAGGAGTCATGCTATCCTTTTCCTCTGGGTCTCTGCAAATTATCTTCAAGAGATTCAGACCCAACTAGAAAACTCCATATTAAGCCAGCAATGTGAGTATGAAATGACTTCTAAATTTTGGAATAACCTGAGAAGTCATGTAAATAGTTTTCTTCTAAAATAATTTAATAGAATGTAATCATTTCATTGAATTGAAATGAAGTTCATTGGATTAAAAATAATTTTAACCCTTAATGTTATGCAAGATAAATGATTTTTTCTACATAATTTCTTCTGATAATTTTACTCAACCAAGAGAAATTATCTTCTAAAAAAAAAGGAATACTTTATCCTTAAATCAGTTGCCATCCTTGGCTATCTTTCTTACGAGTTTCTTGCCCTTGTTTCATAATGAATAGTGACTGCTAATCCGTGGCAGTGTTAAATAAAATACAGAAGTCTTTACCTTCAACATTATTCTTGAGTTTTTAAAAAAACTCAGTTTACTTAAATATATCATTTTTCTAAGACTGGATTGAATACTTTTGGGAGAACGCTCCCCAAACTGGTCTATTTAAATGTATCTTAAATATCTCCCAATTTTGCTTAGTTTTCAACTCCTAAAGAATCTAGTTTAGAATTGCATAAATCAGATTAGTAAGGTTCTTTCTTACCTCTTTGATCTCTCTACCTTGCCCTCTGTACTCCTTTGCATTTAAACGTGGTAAGTTGTAAACTAAATTTTATACCTTTAATATTACAGTAGTCCCTCCCTTTATCCATAGAGGATATGTTCCAAGACCCCCCCTCCACAGATGCCTGAAACCACAAATAGTACTGAACTCTATATATACTATGTTTTTTCCCTATATATACATACCTATGATGAAATTTAATATATGTTAGGTACAGTAAGAGATTAACAATAATAACTAAGAATAAAATAGAATAATTATAACAATACACTGTAATAAAAAGTTATGTGAATGTGGTCTTTATCAAAATATCTTATTATACTGTACTTACCTTTCTTATGATGATGATGTGAGAAGATGAAATGAGGTGAATGACGTAGGCATTTTGATGTAGTGATAGCCTACTATTGACCTGATGGCAATAGGCCAGAAGGAAGATCATCTGCTTCTGGACTGCGGTGGTTGACCATGGGTGACTGTAACTGTGGATAATGAAACCATGGATAAGGGAGGACTGCTATGGTTATTTCGCTGTCCTACTCCAAATTAATTGGGAAAATTCATGATTAAATAGGGAAATTGGGGAGTGAATGTCATCTGAGACCATTATTGAAATGATTGATGAAACACAATGATTTTGAAGGAAGTGTTTGATCAGAATACTTTTTTAATTGGTAGATTTGATAAATGGAGGAGGCAAGAGAAAAATAATTAAATGCTTAGTTATCATTCATTCATTTATTCATAAATTCATTAAAAATGAATTATATTTACTATATTATATAATATGAATTATATTTACTAATACCTACTAAATGCCAGATAGTAGAGATACAGCAACTAGTACTATTGTAGAGTTTCTCTTTTAATGCAGGAAGAGTTAAAATTTGTGAGTTTTGAATCGCTGTTACTAATGGCCTATTTTGGGATTTAATTTGCCTGGGTTATTAACTAACATACAAGATACTGTTATTAATAATTAAATTATTTTAATTATAATCCCCTTGAAATATTTTTCACTATTAATAAAAATTGGTTTCTTTTTTCTTTTATAGCAAAATCCAGTGAATTCATTTTCCTTGAGCTACACAGTCCTATTTCACAAAGAGAAGAATTGAAATTGAAAGATATTATGACAGAAATAAGTACAACCAATGGAGAATTAGAGCTTTCTTATCCATTATCTTGGGTTCAGGCACTTCCTTTATTTCAGAACCTCTCTTCAAAAGAAAGTTCTTTTATTCATTATTATTGTGCTTCAACTTGTTCTTTTCCTGCTGTTGCTGCTGAAGAAATGAAGATGAAATCAGTATCTCAGGTTAGTGTATGATTAATATAGTTGGCGAGGTTTCATAAAAATTTGTTCACTGGAAATAGAGTGATGTGAAAAATGCTATGTTTTGTCAGAACAGTACAGGAGCCAACCTGAAAGAACTCCCAATACCAAAACTAGAACAGTTTTATTTTTATTTTATTTTATTTTAAAGTAAACTTGACACCCAGTATGGGGTTTGCTCTCAACACTGAGATCAAGAGTTGCATGCTCCACCAACTGAGCCAGCCACGCGCCCCAAAACTAGAACAGTTGGATCAATAAAATCAGTAATGATAACATGTGACTATTACCAAAGAATAAAATAAATACCCATAAATCTATATTAATACAAATAAATACCTGAATTAATGAATGAAAAAGAAATACTGATGGTGGATAATTGACAGTTCTTTCTTAGAAAAGTATTTCAATTAATAAATGTAAAAGGAATAAGAAATACAAAGCCACCATAGTTAATGGTTGTTGCAGGCAAGGTCCATCAATAGGTGCGAACTTGGAGAAGCAGGAAATGTGCATAATCTCAAAGTCTCTCAGCCAAAATATTTATTAATAATAAAAAGAAAAGTAATAACTTTACAGTGGAGAAATGTGGCAGACATCACCAGGAATAAGAGTCACATCATGCACTGAGAAGGGTACATGACTTCTCTGGTATTCTTCCCAATATTGTATAACCTCAATCTAATTATGAGAAGAATTAGACAAACCCAGTTACAAAATAACTGACCAATACTCTTGAAAATATCAAGGTCATGAAAGACAAGGAAAGACAGGAATTGTAGGATCCTCATACAGAAAAAAGTTATTGGTGGAAACACTAGTGATATCAGAATAAAGTCTATAGTTTATAATATACCAGTGTTAATCTGGGAGAGGCTTGTATATCTCTGTCAAATACATCTAGAAAGAAAAGATTTTCAGTTTGTCTATGGCAAATAAAAACTTTTGGTCTTTTAAATTTTGTTTTGTCCTAGATGTTATATCTTTTGTTCATTTTGAACTGACAAGTTTTCACGTTTTTCTTTAATTATAAAGCCCATATCTGTAAGTATCAAGTTAAGCTTTGACCACTGTATGTACAATCTTTTTTTTTAAGATTTATTTATTTATTTGAGAGAGAGAGTGCATGTAAGTATGGGGAGGGGCAGAGGGAGAGAAAGAATCTCAAGCAGACTCCCTGCTGAGCGTGGAGCTCATTGACAAGGGGCTCGCTCTCATGACCCTGAGATCATGACCTGAGTTGAAATCAAGAGTCGGACACTTAACCGACTGAGCCGCCCAGGTATCCCCCGTATGTGTAGTATCTTTTGATCAAAAGTATTATTTTGATTTCACAATATCTTTGGAGAAATTCTAAATGTATAGATATAACTCACTGATACTGATTTCTTTTAGTCACATTTTCTCTTGAAAGTCTAGGTTTTGACTTTATCCTTTTGAGAGTTAATGTGTATTTATGTATCTATAAGGAAACTTTTTTCTTTGCCATTTTCTGTCAGCCTTCAAATACAGATACAGCCAAGCCTACTTACACCTTCCTGCAGAAGCAAAGTAGTGGTTGCTACTCACTTTCTATTACATCTAATCCAGATGAAGAATGGCGAGAAGTCAGGCACACTGGACCTGTTCAGAAGTATGTACTGTGTCATATCCTGTTTGTAATAGGTGGACATATTAGTAGTTTTCATTCATGTTGCTGATTTTAAGTAGTTTACCTTTTTCTTTTTAACTGCGGTATAATTGACACACAATAAATATTAGTTGCAGGTATACAACATAGTGATTTGACAATAGTTTACCTTTTTAAATGTTTTGAGTTTTGCTCTTACACTGATGGTTAGTAATAGAAATAATAATTTTTTTATTTTTTAGAAAGTTAAAAAAATTTATTAAGAAAACAGTTGGTACCATTTTACTTAGTTTTATGTCAGTAAGACATAAATGGTAACCAAAATGTCAAACTGAGTAAGATTGAAGTATTTGTTGAAAATACCCGAGTAGCAGTGTATGGTTTTTATGATTATATAATTCCATATCTGGATATATGGTAGGAAAAGTGGGGTTACTTAACTGAAGTGTGCCTCAATTTAAGGTACTTTGGAGTTTATTAGAACTTCTTTTTCAGAAGTTGCTACTTTATTCATATTTTGTCTCCTCATGGTGGCCAGGCAGAATAGGGAGTCTGTGCATTTGAGAGTGATTTCTCTTCCTCTGTATGTTTCTGTTAAAACAAACAAACAAACAAACAAAAAATGAAAAAACAGGATAGAAAATAGCCCATAAAATAGTAACTATCATATTAGCATTTAAAATTTCACATATTTTTATTTGATTTAGGTGCTTTGTTTGCCACAATTAAATCAATTGCAGATGACTTCATCTTCTTGAATCTTTCTGGTTTAAGAAGTACATATTATTATACCTTTATTATTGACTATATTCATGCAATGAGGACCATCATGTGTATTCCAAGATTATAGCTAGAAACTCAGAACTGCCCTTACTTCTGAGATTTTAGAGAAGGTGCCAGAAAAAAGATGCCTAATTAGTGGTTATCTGTTTTCTACTTCTTTCTGCTTGTGTTATAATCACTTGTTTTCTTTATATTCTCTTAAGATTTACATTACATGCACTTTGTTATAGGAAACTTGCCTTCTCTCATCCCATGTTCTTTATTGCTCAGCTGTTGCTGTGGACTAGCCACCAGTAGGAGAACATAGTTTTTGACTGTTGGCTCTTCTAAATGGAAAGGAACTAGTCTTGGGGATTCAAACTTAGATTTGGAAAGTGGAGCATAGGAAAATCTTTTATGGTTTATTCCATCAGTTTGTTGAAAGTTAAAAATTGTACAGAAGAGAGATATCTTTGATGGTATTATAACTGATTGTGAGATATAAGGTATTGATTAGACAAATATGATACTAACCCTCATGGGATTGGAAATGAAAAGATAATGAGAGTACTGTTAGTACCTTGTGAAAATAAAGGAAAATATAATTGCTTATATCCTGTTAAGTACTTTTACTCTGTACATTTTAGTTATTGAATATATTGCCCTATTAGTGTTCTATATAACAAATCTCTTTGATACTAGAATTTTCACTACCAATATGTTTTAACTTTAGTTTTACTTTTTAAGGTTGATTGTATATCCTCCACCACCTACAAAAGGGGGATTAGGAGTAACTAATGAAGATCTGGAATGCTTAGAAGAAGGAGAGTTTCTTAATGATGTAATCATTGATTTCTACCTTAAGTAAGTACAATGATAAATGATCTTCTCATTTATCAGTTTTAATGTGAATCTTAAATTGCATGTCTATCACTGAAGTTTTGTTAACTCTAGCTAAAAGTAATCTGCCAAGAATTCAAAGATTTTTGCCTACCAGGGTTTTCTGTAGTTGACTTCAGTTTCATTCCTTTACCTCCTATAGATGCTATATACTTTAGTAGAAGAGTTACTGTTTTTTATTTTAGTTTCTGTTTATTTGTTTACTTTTGATTTATCGTTCTTAACTGTTTATATTACTGTGGTGAAGGAAGTACTTAAATTACAGATCACTTTGGGAAAGGAAAAGAAGCAACTCTGTAGTTATCTCTTGTGTCTTTAAGCACTATAAGAGTTACCTGTTATTTAAAAAACCCATACCACGATTCCATTAAAAAATAATTTTCAACTTTTTGTATAGCCAAGCTGAAGGAATAGATAGGAAAGTTTTACAAACTTTCATGCAAAGTTTCTAGTCCTCATCTTACCTGAACCCTCTTGTTTAACTAATAATACTAGCCTTATTCCAGTCACTCAGGCTCTAAATCTCTCTTTAGCATTTACTCTTCATCTCAATACTTTACATTTGATTTCTAGAATTGATTTGGGTCTTTTTAAATATCTTTTACCTGGGGCCTCATGAATTATGAGGTTTTCCAGTCTGTCCGGTAAGAACAGGCACTATTCTTGCTGCTGGCTACCATTCCCTCTCATCTTTTCAAGTAGTTCTCTCCCCAGCCTTTTCCTCACATGCATGTGGTGATCAAAATTCTTCTGAATACTTAAGGAGCATTCTCTGCAGGTGTCTGGAGTTTTCTTTATCTACAGCTCTTCCCATTTCAGTATTCTGATCTGCAAATTCTAGCTGTCTTGGTCTTTACTGACTTTCAATGTCTCCTCAACTTGTAGTCTGCCACCTGGGTTACTCCATCCCATGCTGCAGCCTGGAAACTAGCAACACACTAAGCTGGGGCATTAGGGGAGCTCACCTTGTTTATTTCCCATTTCTCAAGGATCACTGTTCTTTGTTGCCTGATGTCCAGTGTTTTGAAAACTAGTGATTCATATATATTTTGTCTGATCTTTTGCTTCTTTCATCCAGAAGGATAAATCTGGCCTCTGTTATTCCATCTTGGCTGGAAGCAGAAGTCTCCATTATCATTGACTCTTTACCCTCCCTTCCCTTTCTACGTAGTCAGTTGCCAATTTTTTCTTATTCTTCTTTTTTATTATTAACATATATCATTTGTTTCAGGGGTACACATCTGTGATTCTTCAGTCTTATACAATACATAGCCCTCACCACAACACATACCCTCCCTAGTGTTCGTCACCCAGCCACCCCATCCCTCCCACCCCCCTCCACTCCAGCAACTCTGTTTGATTCCTGAGATTAAGAGTCTCTTATGGTTTGTTTCCCTCTCTGGTTTCGTCTTGTTTCATTTCAGTTGCCAATTTTAGTAGATTCTGTCTCTCAAATTCATTTATTCTTTTTCTTCTGTCATCATGATTTTCTAGTACTTCTTATCTGACTTGTTATTCTGTCCTTCTAACGAGTCTCCTTGTATCCTTTATCTCTGTTTTCCTATCCATTAAGTATATTACGACCACCACTATTCTTCTTAAACTACTCTATGAATGCAATTCCCATTAGAAACTTCCATTAATCTTTTATTACCTGTCAAATGAGTTCAGACACTCTGACATTTGAGAGTCTTGATACTTTGACACTATCTTTTCAGCCATCTACTAATAACCCTGTATGTATTACAAAGTCCAGCAAAATTGAATTATAAATAATTTACTAAACAAAGCCCATTCTTATTCACTCTTCTCCCTTAATGCCCTGTTTGTCTTGATTCCGGAAGACTTTCCTCTTTATCTCAATCTGTTGAAGTTTTATTCCTCTTTCAAGGTTTCTCTGAAGTGGTACCTTCTTGAAACTTTTCCTGATCTTCTAAACAGATACTATTAACTCCCATAATACTTCATTGCATCTCTTTTATAGTACTTATAATATCTTGCCTGATTTTAAAGTTAGTTGGTGGTATTATGATCATTCTCCTTCTAAAGGTTACGCATCTTATATCTTACTTATTTTTGTATTCCTATAATAGTGTCAAATTTATATTTGGTGAGATGAACTGGATCATATTGTTAGTTTTTGTATGTTTTATTGGAATTCACTAATACTATTTTATTCCTAATTTATTTCCAGTAGTACTTTTCTGTACTACCTTTTCACTGAATTGCCTGTATCTCTGTCTCATTGACTTCTTTTCAGAGGGGATTCTAACTTTATTTTTTTAATTACTTTCTATTTATTAAATTAATGAATAACTTTCAAGTAATAAAGTACATATATTGTAAGTGTACAGCCAATGAATGTTCTCATATATATGCACTCATATAATCGTCATTCAGGTCAAGGTACCATTTCCAGCACACCAGAAGCATCCTTTTTGTCTCTTTCCATGTAGCAAAGCCTCCCCATAACCACATTAAAAAAATTTCAAGGTGTGTTTGTTTTTTATGCTTTTTTTTTTTAAAAGCAATTACAAGGTCATTTTTGAACCTGCATAAACGATTAAGAATAGCAGAGTTCTCTAATTATGAAGGGATTAAGTACTAAATCATTGAGTGATAAGCTTATGTTGAAGAATTGTTTTAGTAGAAATGGACTAAGAACTTATAGGTTAGGCATATCTCATAGTAATTAAAATTTTTCTAAATTTATTGTAGGAGTATCATGGTTTCAGTATTTGATTAATCTTTCCTTCTATACTCACTCCTCTGGATTGTAAGCTATATGGTGGCAGGTACTCTTTTCCTCCCTGTTATTTTATATCTTAGTGTAAAAATGGTGCCTGGTGGCATGTTAGGAATTTGATAAATACTTATTAAGTAAGTGAAAGAATAAGCGGGCAATTTCTGTTTTAAATAGTCTTGATGGAGGGTGAGGTAAATAAAGAACCAAAAAAACTGAAATCAGAGCAAATTGCAAGATTGCTTTGAATCTAATAGGCCATAAAAACAAAGATTTCCAGAATACATAAGATAACTGGGAGAAGACCAGGTAAAATCTAAAAATAACTTACTTTTGTGGTGTTGCTGTTTTACAGGTATCTTATATTGGAGAAGGTATCAGATGAACTTGTTGAACGAAGTCACATTTTTAGTAGCTTTTTCTATAAATGCTTGACAAGAAAGGAAAATAATTTAACAGAAGATAATCCAAATCTTTCGTAAGTCATTCTTTCAATGTACATAAGTTTTAAGAGGAAAATATGTTATTTTGATGTTTCCAAGTGAAAAAACTTCTTACAGTATTTCCTGGAGTGAGCAGTATTACCACTTTGCAGGCTTTTTTGCTCTAAGATCTACTTCTCACCCTTCCACTGTTCTGTTCCCTATCACAGGAGGTTGATTCTTGCAGGCTGTATTTCCAAGTGCATGTTCTGTGGGGGACACTGGAGGTTGGAGGGCAAGGAAGGAAAAAGTCAGGTTATCCCCTTTGCCTTAGGCAGTGATTTTGGCAGTGGCTTTTTTTCCTCTGTGGGTTGTATCTTTCACTGGACAGATCTGTAAGAGTGCCAGCTCCTATCTAGAGGTATTACTGCTTCTTCCCCTTTGCCCTTTAGTGTAGGGGTGTAGCGGTTTCCTCCTGTGCTAATCTCTGGTTACCTCTCTGCTCCCTTTTTTGGCTTTGCACTTTCTCTATCATCACTGTAGCCAATTCTCTGCATTACATTTTATCTGTCTTAAAATATAGGGTGTCTTTTGATTTTCTTGTCAGACTGTCACCAAAATACTACTTTTTAGTTAAACTACTGTAAATTATACAAAATACTATGTTCACATAATTTAGCTTATAATCAGAATTAATGGGGAGGGATATATGGAAGGGGAAGATTTATTAAATAAATTGGATATTTAATTTTTTTGATGCCTTTCTGTTCTATTTTATATATATGGAAATTGATGGTTAGTACCTTGCATTTAATCTTACATTTTGTTTTAAGATTACTAGTCAGTACTTGGCATAACCACCTAGAAACTGACAAAATGAAAGCAGATAGAATCTGCTGTAGTTTTATTTTTATTTTTATTTATTTATTTTTTTTAAAGATTTTATTTATTCATTTGAGACACAGAGATACAGAGAGAGAGAGAGCATGAGCAGGGAGGGAGGCAGAGGAAGAGGGAGAAGCAGGCTTCCTGCTGAGCCAGGAGCCCGATGTGGAGCTCGATCTTAGGACCCTGGGATCATGACCTGAGCTGAAGGCAGATGCTTAACCATCTGAGCCACCCAAGTGCCCCGAATCTGCTGTAGTTCTAAATTTTAAAATAATTTTTAAAATTAAAATTTAATATTATATGTTTGATCATATATAAAAGTAATATAAAACAAAGATACATAAGTGGCATATTCCAGGGTAATACATATATATGATGCTATGCTTAGATACTATACTTAGTATGTTATACACACACACACACACACACACACACACACACACACTTGACCCTGGAACAACATGGGTTTCAAACATGGGGGTGCACTTACATGCAGATTTTTAAAAATAAATATAGTACACGTATTTACTGTAAATACTGTAAATGTATTTTCCTTATGATTTTCTTAATAACTTTTTTGTATACCATCTATTTATTATTATTATTATTTTCTTTAGCTTACTGTATAATTTTTATAATACATTATATAATACATGATATAATACATATAACATACAAAATATATGTTAATTGATTTTATGTTATCAGTAAGGCTTCTGACCAACAGGAGGCCATTAGTGGTTAAGGTTTTGGGGAGTCAAAAGTTATATACGTGGGTTTTCAACTCCATTGGGGGGGGTCAGTGCCACTAACCCTCTCATTGTTCAAGGGTCAACTGTGTGTTTGTGTGTGTGTCTCTCACAGACAAAAACTCATCCTAATGCTTGGCCTGAGATATATGTAATTAGTATTCACCCGAAGAATTTCTATAAATCAGTTAAAAAAAATAAAAAAGCCCAGAATCAAAGTGGTAAGGGAGATAAACCTTCATGGTAAATAAATCCCTGATAAAGAGACTCAAACTACCAGTGTTAGGAAATTGCAGACTAAATGATTCACAAACTCATTACTATGGATTATGAGATGCTGACAGATCTGGCTTCTGTTCATCTCCCTAAACACATCTCATGACATTCTTTCCCCTCACTTATCCTACTTCATTCAGCTCAACCTACCTCCTTTCAGTTTGCAAATATGCGAAGCTCTTTCCTATTTTCTGATGAAATTTCTTCTCCTGGCACTTTTTTGTTTCATAACATGATCTCTAATCATTTATTTGTTTGTTTGCTTGTCCTAAAGTTAAGCTTCATGAGGTCATGAACTTCATCTGTCTTATTTTCTACTCTATCCCCAGTGCCTTTTGCTCAGTGCTTGGAACATACTAGGAACTCAAGAGACTAATCATGTATCTTACTGAATGGGGAGAGAACTGTTAGACATTTAATTGAAGATTTTCCAAAGAGTTAGGAATTGAGAATAAGAGATTATATTGTGTTCCCCATATTCTCTCCCGTTCTTCTTGCCCCATCCAGTGTCTCATATGTTACCAATCAAATAAGGTTAGCATAATCAGGAAATCAAGCACCAACATAACAAAAGAAAACCAGGTGCTTAAGATTTTCTTTGTGTGTTTTTTTTTAAGATTTTATTAATTTATTAGAGAGAGAAAGAGCACAGGCAGAGGGAGGGGCAGAGGGACAAGCAGACTGCCTGCTGAGTGAGGAGCTGGACGTGGAGTGGGACTCAATCCCAGAGCCCTGAGATCATGACCTGAGCTGAAGTCAGATGCTTAACTGACTGAGCCACCCAGGCGCCCCTATCTTTAAGATTTTCAGGAAAAACAAATTAATAGGCTATGCACTAGTTGAAAATAATTATTTATAATCACTGAAATGGTTGGGTCATTCTGAAATAAAATTCAGTAAACATAGGACTTCTGATTATTTTATAAAGTTAATCTACATCGTGTCTAATTTCTACCACTTTTTTTCAGCTCATTCTAGATTCCATCTTCTTCCTAATATTTATTCCTGTGAGTTTGATTAGATATTCAGATGAACAGGGATGGGGCAGAGATGTCTGTTTTCTATATTACTTGGAACTTAAAAAAATAAATCTAAAAGAACTTAATGATTTGTTTCATTCTGTGCATAAAAAAGAGGTTCTTGAAGGGACTGAGCCAGAAGTCACATACCATCTCTTTTATGTCACTGTTAAATACCACCCCTCTCCTAAAACTTTTTTTGATATTCAGACTTGGTTTGATATCTTCCTTCCTTAGTTTTCCTGATTAAGTAAAGAAAAGATAATTATTTCTGCGTCCCAATTCTTTTCTAGGTAGCTTTTTTAAATGCTGTAACATAATTCCTTTATATTCCTTGTGACACTTATATTTTAGTTACTTGTTGTAGTTGTTTTCTGCCCTGATTATTTTGTAAATTCCTTAAAGGTGGTGTGGGTGATTTTTATTAATTGTTCATAGGAACCTAACATTTGTTGAAGAAATAAAATGAAAGGTGGGTGAATGGTGGGTATATTTAACTCATTATCTTATAATTTCCTTATATATGAAATGAAAGGAGATGAATGTCATCTTTAAAAAAATCTAAGAATATATGCCTCATTCCTCCTCTTCCGTTAAGTTTTAACACCTCCCTCATCACAGATAAAACATTTAGATGATTCTCGTAAGGTTTTTATCATGTCCACATGGAGCTAAACTGAGTAAATAGGAATAACTGTTTATATTTAGTTGCTGAACCACTTTTGGAATCTGTAAAACATTTTATAAATTGCTTTTATTCTATGACATTATTGTTTATAAATAGTGATTAGGTTTAAGAACAAACCAGGAGTTAATGAAAAGAGGTGAATAATATATATCTTAATGTGTGTTAAATATTATATATCTTAGAGAGGATGGTTAAGTAAACTGAACCTAGCATTTTTCAGTGTATAAGAATGACTCTTGATATCTGTATCTTAAATTTAAAATTTTATATATGTAAAATATCTTTCATATTCTCAGAATGGCACAGAGAAGACATAAAAGAGTAAGAACATGGACTCGTCACATAAACATCTTTAACAAAGATTACATTTTTGTGCCTGTAAATGAGTCGTGAGTATTTTAGATTATTTAAACACAAAATTGGAAAGTACAGAAAAAAATATTTTGTGTGTTTTTAGATTAATAATCAGTAAAAAGTATGGGTATGTAAATTCCAGGTATCATTTTTAATTTTTTCCAAAGAAATGGCTAAAACTATGAGTTACGTATCTTAGATTTTGGTTTGACAGTGGTTGTATTGTAAATACAGTGAAAAAATAAAATGACAAATACCTACAAGACTATAATGACTGAGACATTGAGTTTTTCTTTCTTGGACTCAAAAGATTTTTTGAATAAAAGATCAAAAGATTTTAGGATGAATCTTAAAATATTTAAGAGAACAAGCTCTTTAAGCACAAATAGAAAAAAAGGTGATGCTGTGAGTCTGTTTATTAAAGCAGTTCCTCAATAGGAAGCACTGCTTGGGTGAAAGTAAATAAATTTGAAATAACTCAGATTTTATCCTAAGTAGTCTTACTGCTTATTTAATTACTTTTGGAATGTGTATTCCATATTGTGTCAGATATTACAATGTGCTTCTTCAAAATTGATATGAAGTTTGTCATACCCACTTTCTCAGCTGTAGGTCTAGAACACATTCCTCTGCATTGTTTAGATTTTGTTATTAAGATTCTATTTCTTTTCAACAGCTCTCACTGGTACCTTGCAGTCATTTGTTTTCCATGGTTAGAAGAAGCTATATATGAAGATTTTCCACAAACTCTGTCCCAGCACTCCCAAGTCCAGCAGTCTCAACATGACAACAAAACAATAGGTGATAAACTTAATGTAGATAGTGTTTTTAATAATGATGACAACAGTAAAATGATTATAGTGAACAATATGAAGTTAAAAGATAGTATAGTTTTTATTATGAAACTTATTAGAAGAAAGAATAAGAAATCTGAAATTTTCATGATAGATGCCCAAACTCGTGTATAGCCAGATGTAATTCTTAAGTTATACTGTTATGTCAAGTTTTATTGTAGCACTTTTTATAATCTTGGTAACATGACTAAGAATTCATGTTATGGATCTGCAGGCATAGACCAGTTCAGGTCTTTTGCCTCTTTGGTTAAAGTTATTCTTGGGTATTTTATTCTTTTTGGTGCAATTGTAAATGGAATTGTTTTCTTAATTTCTCTTTCTGCTACTTGTTATTAATGTATAGAACTGCAACAAATTTCTGTATATTAATTTTGTGTCCTGCAACTTTACTGAATTCATTTATTTTAAGAGTTTTTTGGTGGTGAAATCTCGCATTTTTTTCTTAACATAAATGTACACAGTTCTTGTTGACGCTAGCAAATTGGGTAGGTAATATCAGATCTCTTAAAATTCTTTCATGATTTTTCTTATGTTACAGCCCAAATCTTAATTAAGTAAGCAAATAAGCCTACTTTTTGGGGGAAAAAAATGAAAATTATGTGTTTTATAGCTGTAGTCTAAACAGTAAGCAGAATTATTAATAGCCATTATCATTAATACTGGCCCAAAACACATCTAAATACTTTGCATTAAACATAAAATAAACACTCATAACGGCTTTATTATTTCTAACTAGATAATGATCTACATACTACTTCAACACTGTCTTTGGGCACAGAGGATTCCCAAGTAAGTATGTTCTTTTAGAAGGAAAACTCTTGAATGTAATTTTATCTGTAAAATAGGGCATAGTGAGGATGGATGTTGGACCATAATAAATTGTGCTGTTTTATGGTTCTTTGATGTATTTTATGGGGATAGGAAAGAGAAGAAGAGAAATTATCATTCTTCTTGCATTTGTTTAGCTTACTTTAACTTTTTTCATTTGTTTATTTAGTAATTTATTTGGTTATTTTGGTTGGTTCCTTTTCAGATGTACTTTTATTCTTCATATGTCAGCATTTCTTTTTAGCTAGTGTAATTAGTAACCTAAACAACCATATATATATAAAATATTTAATATATTTATATTAATATAATCAATATATTATAAAATAATATAATTAATATAAATATAAAATAATTAATATAAATATAAAAGTATTTAATATATATTTAAAAATTATTTTTATTTGAGTGTAGTTGACATACACTGTTAACATTAGTTTCAGGTGTACAACATAGTGATTTGACAAGTTTAAATGTTATGCTATGCTTACCACAGACGTAGCCACCATCTGTCACCATATAATGCTATTAGAGTATCATTGACCATATTCCTTATGCTGTGACTTTTATTCCTGTGGTTTATTTATTCCATAACTAGAAGCCTGTATCTCCCACTCCCCTTCACCCATTTTGCCCATCCCCTGACCCTCCTCCCCTCTGGCAACCATCAGTTCTCTGTATTTATAGGTCTGATTCTGCTTTTTTTTGTTTATTCATTTGTTTTTTTAGATTTCACATATGAGTAAAATTTTACAGTATTTGTGTTTCTCAGCCTGAGTTATTTCACTTAGCATAGTACCCTCTAGCTCCATCCATGTCATTGCAAGTGACAAGATTTCATTCGTTTTTATGGCTGAGTAATAGTCCTCTCCGTGTGTGTGTGTGTGTGTTTGTGTGTGTGTGTACACACACACAGCACATCTCCTTTATCCATTCGTCTATTGATGGGCACTTGGACTGCTTCCATATCTTGGCCATTGTAAATAATGCTGCAGTAAACATAATGGTGCACATATCTTTTCAAATTAGTGTTTTCACGTACTTTGGGTAAATACTGAGTGGTGGAATTATTGGATCGTATGGTATTTCTCTTTTTAATTTTTTGAGGAAACTCCATATTGTTTTCCACAGTGGTTGTAGAAAACCAATTTACATTCTCACCAATAGTTTATGAGGATTCCTTTTTCTTCACATTCTCACCAACACTTGTTATTTTTTGTCTTTTGATTTCTGGCAGGTGTAAGGTGGTATTTCGTTGTGGTTTTGATTTGCATTTCCCTGATGATTAGTGATGTTGAACATTTTTTCATGTGTTTGTCGGCCATCTGTAGGTCTTCTTATGTCTATTCAGATCCTCTGCCCATCTTTAATTGGATTTTTTTGTGTGTGTTGAATTGTATAAGCTCTTTATGTATTTTGGATATTAACCCTTATGAGATATATCTTTGGCAAATACCTTCTCCCA
Organism: Mirounga angustirostris; assembly: GCF_029215605.1. Taxonomy (NCBI): domain Eukaryota; kingdom Metazoa; phylum Chordata; class Mammalia; order Carnivora; family Phocidae; genus Mirounga; species Mirounga angustirostris. The sequence goes on along the minus strand of NW_026991709.1, from coordinate 48,084,307 downwards.
TTCACTAGATTGCCTTTTCATTTTGTTGATGGTTTCTTTTGCTGTGCAAAAGCTTTTTATTTTGATGTAGTCCCAATAGTTTATTTTTGTTTTTGTTTCCCTTGCCTAAGGAGATAAATCTCAAAAAATGTTGCTAAGGCTGATGTCCAAGAGTACTGCCCATGTTTTCTTGAAGTAGGTTTATGGTTTCAGGTCTCACATTTAGGTCTTTAATTTTAAGTTGAATTTTGTGTATGGTGTAAGAAAGTGGTCCAGTTTCATTCTTTTGCAGTCCAGTTTTCCTGAACCGTTTAATTGAAGAGATGGTCTTTTCCCCATTTTATATTCTTGCCTCCTTTGTTGTAGATTAATTGACCATGTAGGTGTGGGTTTATTCCTGTGCTCTCTCTCCTGTTCCATTGATCTGTGTGTCTCTTTTTGTGGCAGAACCATACTGTTTTGATTACTCTAGCTTTGTAGTATAGCTTAAAATCTGAGGTTGAGATACCTCCAGCTTTGTTCTTCTTTCTCAAGATTGCTTTGGCTATTTGGGTTCTTTTGTGGCTCCATACAAATTTTAGGATTATTTTTACTAGTTCTGTGAAAAATACTATTGGTATTTTGATAGGGATTGCATTGAATCTGTAGATTACTTTGTGTGGTATGGACATTTTAACAAATCCATGAACATGGTATATCTTTCCATTTGTTTATTTGTCTTCACTTTCTTTCATCAGTATTTTACATTTTCCGAGTACAGATCTTTCACCTCCTAGATTGTTTATTCCTAGGTTTTGTTGTTGTTGTTGTTGTTGTTTTGGTATAATTGTAAATGGGATTGTTTTCTTAGTTTCTATTTCTGCTATTTTGTTATTAATGTATAGAAATGCAGCAGATTTCTGTATATTAATTTTGTGTCTTGCAACTTTACTGATTTCATTTATCAATTATAATAGTTTTTGGTGCAGTCTTTAGGGTTTTCTATATATAGTGTGTCATCTGCATATAGTGACAGTTTTACTTTTACCTTACCAGTTTGGTTGCTTTTTTTTTTTTTTTTAAAGATTTTATTTATTTATTTGACAGAGAGAGACGCAGGGGGAGAGGGAGAGGGAGAAGCAGGCTTCCTGTGGAGCAGGGAGCCCGATGCGGGGCTCGATCCCAGGAATCTGGGATCATGACCTGAGCCCAAGGCAGACGCTTAACGACTGAGCCACCCAGGCGCCCCAATTTGGTTGCTTTTTATTTCTTGTCTTGTCTGATTGCTGGACTTCCAATACTATGTTGAATAAAAGTGGTGAGAGTGGACATCTTTGTTCCTGGTCTTAGAGGAAAAGCTTTTAGCTTTCCCCATAAGTATGGTGTTAGCTATGGGCTGTCATACATGAACTTTATGATGTTGTTGAGCTATGTTCCCTCTATGTTGAAAGTGTTCATCATGAATGGATGTTGAATTTTGTCCAGTGCTTTTTCTGCATCTATTAAGATGATCATATAGTTTTTATCCTTTAATTTGTTAATGTGATGTGTCACATTGGTTGATTTGTGGATACCGAACCATCCTTGCATACCTGGAATAAATCCCACTTAATTGAGTTGAATGATTCTTTTAATGTAGTGTTGAATTCAATTTGTTAATATTTTGTTGATGATTTTTGCATCTGTGTTCATCAGAGATATTGGCTTACAGTTTTCTTTTTTTTTTTAGTGTCTTTGTCTGGTTTCAGTATCAGAGTAATGCTGGCCTCGTAGAATGAGTTTGGAAGCTTCCCTTCTATTTTTTTGGAATAGTTTGAGGAGAACAGATACTAACTCTTCTTTATTTTTTTAAAAAATATTTATTTATTTTTGAGAGAGAGAGAGGGAGCAGAGGGAGAGGGACAAACAGACTCCACACTGAGTGCAGAGCCCAATGAGGGGCTCGATCTCATGATCCTGAGATCATGACCTGAGCCAAAACCAAGAGCTGGTCGTTTAACTGACTGAACCACCCAGGCACCCCCTAACTCTTCTTTAAATGTTCCGTAGAATCATCTGTGAATCTATCTGGTCATGGACTTTTTGCTTGTTTTTTGATTACTGATTCAGTTTCATTATTAGTAATTGGTCTGTTTAGATTTTCTATTTCTTTCTGATTCATTTTTGGAAGATTGTGTGTTTCTAGGAATTTATTCATTTCTTCTAGGTTGTCCAGTTTTTTGGCATTTAAGTTTTCCTAGTAGTTTTTATAATCCTTTGTATTTCTTGGGTGTTGTTATTTCTCATCTTTCATTTCTGGTTTTATTTGAGTCCTCTGTCTTTTGTCTTGATTAGTCTGGGTATAGGTTTATCATTTTGTTTATATTTTCAAAGACCCAGCTCTTGGTTTCATTAATCTTTCCTATTGTTTTTCTTTTTAGTTTTTGTTTCATTTATTTTCAACCTGAGCTTTATTATTTCCTTTCTTCTAGGTTTGGGCTTTGTTGGAGCTTTCTTTTCTAGTTTCTTTAGGTGTAAAGTTAGATTGTTTATTTGAGATTTTTCTTGTTTTTTGAGGTAGACATATATTGCTATAAACTAATAGCCTCCCAAAGATTTTTGACTATTGTGTTTTCATTTTCATTTGTCTCCATGTATTTTTTTTTATTTCCTCTTTGAGTTCTTTGTTGACCCAGTTATTTAGTAGTATGTTGTTTAGCCTTCACATTTTTGTGTTTCATTAACTTTTCTTTTATGGACCTCCAAGCTGGTATGCATGGTCTAGATTTGGTGTCTTAATTGACTAAGGTAGCCACCTAGTGATTTTTTTTTTTTTTTTTTTGTAGGTACAGAGAGCAGCAGCCTTCCTATCCTGGCATAGGCTTATTTCTTTACTGTTACTGGTATAGGGTGGGCAGAAGGAAGGAAGTTTCCTTTTCTGCTCTAACAGTGACACAATAGGGGAGTTTCTTCTTGCTTATAGAAACAGGCTTCCCAGGGGTTCCTGGGTGGCTTAGTTGGTTAAGCGTCTACCTTCGGCTCGGGTCACAATCCCAGCATCCTGGGATGGAGCCCTGTGTCGGGCTCCTTGCTCAGCAGGGAGCCTGCTTTTCCTTCTCCTTCTGCCTTCCACCTCACACTTCACAGTCTCTCTCTCTCTCTCTGTCAAATAAATAAATAAAATCTTAAAAAAAAAAAAAACAGGCTTCCAGATTAGGTTCCTTGGAACACTTGTTCTAAGGTGCAGATTATGATAAAAGGATTGTAAGGTCAGTTAAGTTGGGTAAGCCCTGTGTCTTATTTTCTCTTAAAAATTCACTGTTACATTAGAATAATAAAGGTATTGAGAAGTTTTTCATAAAAGAAATCTGCTTAAATTTGATCTGTTTCTCAAATTTGTCTCCACCAACATCATATGTTGAGTTAGAAAATGTATGTAAGGGTAGGTTAAATTAACTTGTTTATCTTTGCTTAAGATGGTAACTCTGAATAGAAGTAATTAAAATTCTAGGTTGTTTTTAGGCTATGTTAAAGTGTCATAACTTCTTGAGGCCACATGTAAAAGTGGGTAAGGTCAGTATAAGAAAATAAATCAGTGAATTTCTGAAAAAATGATGTTGGCTCACTTTAGATGATGAAAAGAGCTCTTACTTGAAATTTTAATTTCAGAGTATTTCAAACATTTTAAAGAGTAACTGCATATTAATTTATTCAAATTGGTTTTAATTGCAAAGTCGTAAAAATTCCTGTTATTTCAGAGTACTGAGATGAATACATCAATACCAAAGAAAATGTGTAAAAGGTAGGTACATGCTGTTATAATAGTTTTTTCAGATATTTAAATTTATTCTCTATGGAGATATGTACACCTTGATTTCTTTTTTGCTTTTCATAGACCATGCATTCTCATACTAGATTCCTTGAAAGCTGCTTCTATACAAAACACAGTTCAGAATTTACGAGAGTAAGTAATGACAATTTTACCCTCGCTGTTATCTAAAATCTCAATAATTTTGAAGCTACTATAAGAATTACTGAAAAGACTATATCAGGAATTATATTTTATTATGTATTTAGATGAGGTCTACAAATCTAATCAATAATTAATATCCCCTATTATATGTTAATATTCAAGTATTAATATTTCTCAAATATTAACTTGTATATATTGAAAGCAAATTCAGAATTTTTATTCATAACTGAATAATAAGTATAATTTTATAAAGGAGCATTGCAGATATTAGTGGTTATCAGAAGTATCATTTTAGAAAAAGTAAGAACTTTTTCACATTTTTATTGTGTGTATGTGTAATTTTGTAATTTAGTATCTGGAAATAGCTAGCAACTAAAGTTTTAAAATAATTTATCAGTTTACTTCATGATATAAATGAGTTTGTGTGAATTATGAAGAGTTGTTGAAAAAAGTCTAGATTTTAGTTTAAAACTCAGATGATTTTCTTTTAAGTAGTAACCCTTGAAGCCTCACATACTATAATTTGTACTGTTAAATTTGGCTTGAGGCAACACATCTGGCAGCAAATGTTTTTCCATCTTTGTGTTGAATAATAGTAAAGGGATTTCTACTAGAATCACTCTACTTTTTGATGATTCAAGGTATTTAGAGGTAGAGTGGGAAGTTAAACGAAAAACTCATCGTGAATTCAGCAAAACAAACATGGTGGACCTATGCCCTAAAGTTCCTAAACAAGATAACAGCAGTGATTGTGGAGTATATTTACTGCAATATGTGGAGAGCTTCTTTAAGGTATGTAAAGATGAAAATAAATTTTTTATTCACAATTACCAGCATATAATCACAAATTACTGGGTGAGCAAAGAAGCAAGGAAATATTACAGGTAATCAAGAAAGAAAAAAAAATAAAACCACATATAATCCAGATATTGGAGTTATTTAACAGATAAGAACTTTAAAATTATTTGAATAATATATTAGAGAAAAATAGTCAAAGATGAACAAAATGGATAGAGATGGAATCTACTAAACAAAATCAAGTGGACTTTCTAGAGCTGAAAATGCATAATGTATCTGAAATTAAGAACTTATTGACGTTTGTTGTGATGAGCATTGGGTGTTGTATATGTGTGATGAATCCCTAAATCCTACACGTGAAACTAATATTATACTGTATGTTAACTAAGTGGAATATAAATAAAAACTTAGAAGAAAAAGAAAAATGAACTTATTGGTTGGGTTTAATAGCAGACTTGGATTCAGCACAAGACAGGATTAGAACTTGGAAAAAGAAAAAGGGCAATAGAAGGAATTCCACTATATATATATATTTTTTTAAGATTTTATTTATTTATTTGAGAGAGAGAGAATGAGAGAGAGCACATGAGAGGGGGGAGGGTCAGAGGGAGAAGCAGACTCCCTGCCGAGCAGGGAGCTCGATGCGGGACTTGATCCAGGGACTCCAGGATCATGACCTGAGCCGAAGGCAGTCGCTTAACCAACTGAGCCACCCAGGCGCCCGGAATTCCACTGTATTTTAAAGAGAAAAAAAGAACATAAAGAACAGAATATAGGAGACAAGTGTGATACAAGTCAAAAAGTGTAATTTGCATGTAATTAGAGTTCCAGAAGGATTAGGTTGGGAGAAAGAGAAAGGCAGACAAAAATTTGAAGAAAAAATTTCAAAACTAAAAGACTGGGTGGCTCAGTCGGTTGAGTATCTGCCTTTGGTTCATGTCATGATTTCAGGGTCCAGGGATCGAGTCCCATGTTGGGCTCCTTGCTCAGCAGGGAGTCTGCTTCTCCCTCTCATTCTCCTTCTGTGTGAGCACTCATTCATTCTCTCTCTCTCTCAAATAAATAAAATCTTAAAAAAAAAAGACACATATTCAAGAGGCTCAGAAAACCATAAGCTAGATAAATACAGTAATAAGCATGAGTGTTACTTCCTAGCTCATCAGTGATACTATAGGTAGCAGTATTAAGGAAGAAATTTTATTTTATTTTATTAGAGATTTCTCTATTTATTTGACACAGAGAGAGAGACAGCTAGAGAGGGAACACAAGCAGGGGGAGTGGAGAGGGAGAAGCAGGCTTCCCGCCGAGCAGGGAGCCTGATGCGGGGCTTGATCCCAAGACCGTGGGATCATGATATGAGCCGAAGGCAGACGCTTAATGACTGAGCCAGCCAGGTGCCCCGGAAGAAATTTTAAAAGCAAGGAATCACTCTTTGCTTTTTAAACTGTCTACTCATTACTTCAGTCATTACCAACATTATTTGTGAAGCCCCTCTCCCCTCTCTGGAGGTCAGAGGTGGGTGAGACTGAAAGTTCCAACCCTCTAATTGAATTGCTGGTTGTCTTGGCAACCAGCCCCATTTTTTGGTGTGGTGGTATGAAAATGGGTATAGGAGTAGGGTTTTTTTGACTAGTACCAAAGGTACTTTTAGCATATAAGGGTTATAGTATACAGTTAGAACTTACGGTATAATTGGGAAGGAATGGTAATACATAGTTTTAGGTGAATTATATAGTATATGAATTATATCTCAGTAAAGCTGTTATTTTAAAAAGTTAGCAGTTTCTCATTTCTTGTGAGAAGAAATTAAAACAAGGGCACCTGGGTGGCTCAGTTGTTAAGTGTCTGCCTTCAGCTCAGGTCATGATCCCAGGGTCCTGGGATCGAGCCCCGCATCGGGCTCCCTGCTCTGTGGGAGGCCTGCTTCTCCCACTCCCACTTCCCCTGCTTGTGTTCCCTCTCTCGCTGTGTCTCTCTCTGTCAAATAAATAAATAAAATCTTAAAAAAAAATGATATTAAAACATTTGAATTATACTGCTAAAGTGATTGCATTCTTTCTTTTCTTTCATTAGGATCCTATTGTTAATTTTGAACTTCCAATTCATTTGGAGAAATGGTTTCCTCGTCATGTAATAAAGACCAAGCGGGAAGATATTCGAGAGCTCATTTTGAAACTTCATTTACAGCAACAGAAGGGCAGCAGTAGTTAGTTAATCTGTACAAACATGACACAGATGTTCTATAAGATTACTGGAAAGCCGCTTACAGCATTTGTGTTAGCTCACAGAGAAGAAAATAACTTGTGGTAGTTTTATAAGTCATTAAATAGTATCTAAAATATATAAGATATTATTAGATTGTTGAGATCTCATAGATGCAGTGGAAAATGGGGGTGATATAAACTTATTAGATAGAAATTAAAATTTCATAAATATTTGATATTTTTCTGATTAAATATGCTTCTGATTATGCAATAGCATATGTAAATGTGGGAATGTTTTTGTAGATAATAAAACTATGTGATCTGTACTTCCATATAAATGGGAGTTGAGGGGAGTTTGGTCCTCCCTGGTGCCAGCCCCAGTGCTTGTCAAGTTTGTTGACAAGTCACATTATATTGTAATTCTATTCTTTGCAGCTCAAGCATGCAGTATGAATACTGTGTATTTTTTTAAAGAAGAATTTAGTATTAAGGTTTCAGAAAATGCCATTTACGGCATCCCTTCTGTATAGTGTAAAAGAGGACATGATGTTAGGAGATGATAAAAACTGACTCTTTCAAAGTGCAGCTTATTTTTCTCAGTTGCTAAATGGAACTGTTACTCTGCTGTAATTGTTATATGTTCTCTTTTTCTTTTGATGTCATATGTGGGAATCTGAAGATTTAGTTCATTCATTCAGAATGAAATTTGGAACAAAAAAATGTTAACTGTCCAAAATAGGTTTTTAAAAATTACATATGTAGCTCAACTTAGTTTGAGGTATAGCTTTATCAATATTGACTTCTGTCCTACTCTGATATCTTAGAATGTATATACACAGTTTCTGTAAGTACATAAGATAAAATTGGTGTCCTCATAACTTTAATTAAAAAACACCCTCAAAATCTTATTTATTAATTGTTAGAACTAAATATATAATTTTATAGCTACTTCTGTTTACCCGGTATTCATCTGAAAAGCCAGATTGCTAGAATTGCTTTTATATTTTTAAATGGTAGTTTTTAGAGACCTATGATCCCTAGGGAGCATAAGTTTTTATTAAATGTTCAGGTAACAGTTTTGAATTCATGTGATGATGGTGGTATTATATGATTAAGGACTTCACAACCTTTTAATGTTATCAGGAAAATTTTGAGGGGACAATGATACTGTATTTTCTCAGATAAGAAACATGTTTTCTAAGAGTATTATTTTGATCTTCTGTTTTAAGCATCTCTTGGATTTATATTGTTAACTGTATATAAAGCAGTGAAGCAAAGGCAATTTAAGATAAAGGTAAAAATTGGCACATTTTATTTCAAAATCATGTGAATTTGAGGTTGTCAGTTAAGCCTCAGTGTTTTTGAGTTTTTGTTAATCTTGTCACCATCCTTATATTGTTAAAGATATTTGTCTTTTGGAGATTTCTTATAAAGATGGTTATAATTACATGTTTTCATTCCCAATTTGTGTGTGTATGGGAGGGGACTTTTTAAAATGACTATTAATTATTTTGTACATCTAATTTTGGGAAAGCAAGTATGTAATACATCTTCTTGTGACTTCTTAACTTTTTTGTTTGTATGTTTTTCAAAGGTACCACTGTCCTTTATCATGTTTTGAAGATTGTTTAAAATTCATTTTCCTAAATTCATGTGGAAATAATGTGTTGAATATCAACATTTTATATTAAACATGTTTCCAATTCATTAAATTGAGGTGTAATTTTCTTAAGAAACATGAGCCATTCTTAGAGAAATAAATTTTCAAATTTATGATTTCCAGTTCATATCTCATAACTGATGCTTAGATTAATTTTTCTTTTTACTTTAGCAGGCATATAGTTAATTTGTTCATTCAGGAAACATTTTTGGAGCATCTATTAATAAGCAGTTTGCTAGGTACAAAAAAATGAACTGCAGCTTTTATTCTTGAGTCATTTTTAGCCTAGTGGGAGTAATGGACATATGAATAGTTTTAATATTCCTAGTAAAAACTGTAGTAGAGTTTCTTGGGAGCTCAGGAGGGAGTTCATCCTAGCTGTGTGTGTATGTGTGAGTGAGAGGTGGTAAAAAGGTAGTAAGAGAGTTGTCACTGGACAGGGAAAGTCTTCCCAGAGAAGATAATACTATTTTTAATTTACAACTCTTGGGATAAAAAAAGTAGTAAGTTTTTTTTTTTGACTCCTATCCAATCACTTAAGTAGGACTTAGAAAAAGTTTAATGCCTCTTATAATCGGCTTGTTTTCCTTTTATGTTATGGGAAAAAATAGGGCTCTTGTCATACAGAGCCCTTTCTAATCTGATTCCAATCTATGTGCTGTCCTCATCTTTCCAGTGTCACCTACTTTTTAATCATATAAAATTGTTCATTTATGCTGTAATTGCTTTTGGCTTAACACCAAGCTTAAGCCTTTCTTTCATAGCAAATTATCTAGGGTTTTCTTTCTTTCAATAATGTTTCTTTGGAAATGTACTGAGCTAAAATAAATGTGGAATGTCATTTGTAGTCAGTATTTTTTTTAATTGTGAAAATGGTCTCTAATTGTTGAACTATGGTCTGGGAGAACTGTGAGTAGACATGCATACTCTGAAGGCCTGCTTGACCAGAACTATATAAAACTTTATTGGAAAACATAGGCTTTTCCTTCCTTCTGTAGAGTCTCTTTTAACTGAACTTGTCCTTGTGGAAATTTGGAAACTTTGCTCAGAGGCCATTAAAAGACAAGCTTTTGTGGGTATAAGGCTTCCTTATGCTGGTATGGTCTACACCCACCCAGCTAGTCTCTTTTCTTACAACTGAGTGCATCCCTTTTCGGGGCTGAAGAAATTGGGGTCGGGACTATTTTAGGATCCTAAGAGAAATGTGCTTTATAGATCTTCACAAAACTTTTTTTTTTTTCCCCAGAGAACTTCATTAGAGGTACATGACATAAGATGTAAATCCAGTGCTATTTGATAGTAAATCCTAGCTTTCCCAGAAACTTTGACTAATTTAATTGCTTTCTACTAGGTTTATTTGATTAAAAACAGCTGTCCTAATACAAAGAATTTTATCTGGTCCCATTGTGGTAAAAGATATACTTTCTTGGTTAAGAGTTCCTCATCTACATAAACACACCAGACCTCATGTTTAATAGCTAATTAAGCAACATAGTTATCATGTGGCTATCATTTTTATTGTATGCTTAGTATGTACCAGGCACTATTCTAAGCATTTTCTGTGTATTAACTAATTCAATCCTCACAACAGCTCTATCATGAGTTAGCTTTACTATTCCTATCCCATTTTATATATAAGGAAGAAGACATTAAGTGGTTATAACCAAAGATGTTCAAATTTATTTTTTTTATAGATTTTATTTATTTGTCAGAGAGAGCACAAGCGGGGGAGCGGCAGGCAGAGGGAGAGAGAGAGGGAGAAGCAGGCTTCCTGCTGAGCAGGGAGGCCGATGCGGGACTCAATCCCAGGACCCTGGGATCATGACCTGGGCCAAAGGCAGATGCTTAACCGACTGGGCCACCCAGACGTCCCTGATTTTCAATTTTTTTATCAAGGAGAGAAATTTACATGACAGTAAATATGCCAAAAAGAAATAGCTCCAGGAAAACCAGCTAGAGCTAGTTTTGTACCTAGCTCTGTATTTCTGAAGTAGATAGGTACAGTCTGGGCTTATAAGTCTTATGCTTACAAATCATAGGCCCTAGGGGCACCTGAGCGTCATAGTCGGTTAAGCTCCTGACTCGTAGTTTTGGCTCAGGTCGTGATCTCAGGGTTGTGAGATTGAGCCCTGCGTTGGGCTCTGCACTCAGCATGGAGTCTGCTTAAGACTCTCTCTCCGTCTGCCACCGCCCCCCCCAAAATAAATAAATAAATCTTAAAAAAAAAAAATCATAGGCCCTAGAAGAACCCAGAGAACTTGTGAATCTATCAGGTTCAACTAATAGATTCAGAAAAATTGTAAAACTCTGTGAATTATATGTGAAACATTGTTTTTAAGTGGACTGCTTGTTAAAGGCAAAGCGTCCGTAAAGAGCTTAGCTGGCTAGATTAGAATAAAGAAATTGTCTCTCCCCATCTGTTCTAATTAGCTTATCTCTTCTGCTTTCATAGCTGTGCTGGTTATTTCAGAAAAGAAGTGAGAGGTATTTTGAAAGGACACCATTTTTATTTAAGCTAATTTATAATGGTTTTAGAATGTTTGTCAGTTCTCAAACATAAACTCTTAAATGTTAGACCTTTCCTATAATAATTCGTTACTGGAAGTTTCAAGTCTTTTCGGGTGCTCAAGTTAAGGATTTTGGCTTCTCCTCATTCCTTTGATTTTGGCCCAAATGATTATGTTTCCTCATTTTGGGAAGATTTCTCTGGGTATTTTGATATTTGTCATGATAGAAGGAAACCTTACATCATTAACAGGTATTTAAAAATCTATATTGTTATTTTTCCTTATATTTGTAGTATATTTTCTTTAAAAATAACATTTGTTATGACTGTTGTAAGAAGTTGAATCAAATGCTATTTTTTAGTCTTTGGTATTGCTTCATTTAAACTTTTAAAATCTCTTCAATAATTTTGGTTTTCTTCTTTAGTAATTTCTACTTCAGACTTACTTCCTCTCATTTCTTGTGTTGCAATTGGAGATATAGTTTTTTCAATAACTAAGAATCTTGAAATAAAGGAGTAGATGGAGGAAAAATTGACTGCTCACTCCTACCCCTCTAGGCATGCCTGTCTATAATCTGAGCAATAACTTTAAAATCAAAATGTGGCACAAAAGTCAGTTTTTCTTTGTTACCTTTCTTACTGTATCTTCGTTCACTATCCAAAGACTTGTCTATGCTTTCACTCTTTAGCACAAACCTACATGTCTTTAGAAGATATCCAAGAACCCAAGAGTGCAGTTCCTTTTTTCCTGATTGACTCAGAATCCACAGATACTTCTCTTTCTACTGAAAAGAAACTACCTCTGGACCACAGAGAAACTGAGAAACAGTGGTTGCTGAGAAGAAAACGATCTATTTTGCTTCCTAATGGTGTGAAAACCTGTCCAGGTGAAAGTGTGACAGAGGCTGTGGAAAACCATGTAAAATATTTTAAAGTACGAGGTAAGTGAACATCCAAACCTTGGGGCTTCATGATGGAGTTCAAACATAGTTCTAACGTGTGTTGTATCTTGTGAAAATTCAAAGTTTGTGATAATTTAGACAGACACTGAGCCAAATATTTTCTTTGTATTAGCTATGGGAAAAGGACTTGCTAAAAGCATAGTATTTATATAGCTTCAGAGGCAGGTTTAAGAGTGGAAATGGCTTAAATCTTTTAAGCACGTCAAAAATACCAGTTTATGTTACTGGAAAATTTAATTATTTTTTACTTCATCATTAAGTAATTTGGCTAAATATACCCACAAAATATATTTTCCATGGTATACTTACCTATTTGGGTAATTAGTTACTTTACATACATGAAAATATAAATTTCTATATTTTATAGTTCAAACATTCTGCAGATTCATGATGACTAGTCTCTGGTTGGTACACACAAACCTTATTATGTCTAAAATGATCGCCCTTCTTACAACAGACCCGAGAACAACAGAACTAGGATTTTATTTATTTATTTATTTAGTTTTTTAAGATTTTATTTATTTTAGAGAGAGAGCGCATGAGCATGCAGGGGTGGGGGGTGGGGGTTGGGGGGAGGACAGGCAGAGGGAGAGGGGGAGAAAGTCTCAAGCAGACTCCACACTGAGCCGGAGCCCAATGCAGGGCTCGATCTCATGACCCTGCAATCACAACCTGAGCCAAAACCATCAAGAGTCTGTGGGATGCTTAACTGACTGTACCACCCAGGTGCCCCCAGGATTTTATTTTTAACTAAACAATTATCCTTGATCGAATCCCTTTTTATTATGTGAATTCATTTTCTATTTCTTAAATTTACTAACCAAAATTGCTTAATTGACCATAATATGTCCCTTAGATTTGAAGGAATCTCAAACTTTGCTTTTTGCTACTCAAGAGACATTAAAAAGCCATAAGATGTAGTAAACTAGAGTAGAGCTACCTCTACTTAGATTAGATGATTAGATGGTAGTGAAATCAGACTTGCTCATTTGTGTGTGTATTCAACAAATGTTTATTGGACAGTTAAATTTTCCATGCCCTGGGCTATATGGATCTTTAGTCTAAGCTGCTACTTTATCTTCTCCTTTTTTACCTTCCCCCCTCTTGTCCTTCTCCTCTTCCCTCACCAAAACGAGTGTTTTTATTTTTATTTTTTCAAAGCAAGTTTTTTTTTTTAAGTTTTTATTTAAATTCCAGTTAGTCAACATACAGTGCAATATTAGTTTCAAGTGTACGATTTAAGTGATTCAACACTTATATGCAGCACCTGGTGCTCATCAGAACAAGGGCACTCCTTAATCCCCATCATCTATTTAACCCATTCCCCCCCACTTCCCCTCCAGCAACCCTCAGTTTATTCTCTATAGTTAAGAGTGTTTCTTGGTTGGCCTCTCTCTTTTTTAACCTTTGCTCATTTGTTTTGTTTCTTAAATTCCACATATGAGTGAAATCATATGGTATTTGTTTGACTGACTTATTTCGCTCAGCATAATACTCTCTAAGCAAGTGTTTTTAAAATAAAAAAAAATAGGGCGCCTGGATGGCTCAGTTGGTTAAGCGACTGCCTTCAGCTCAGGTCATGATCCTAGAGTCCTGGGATCAAATCCCGCATCGGGCTCCCTGCTTAGCGGGGAGTCTGCTTCTCCCTCTGACCCTTCCCCGCCTCTTGCTCTCTCTCTCTCTTATTCTCTCTCTCAAATAAATAAATAAAATCTTTAAAATAAAAAAATATACCAGATATTACATATATTTATATATTTGATTTTTTGTTTGTTTACTAAAGTGGCACTCTCTTCGCACCTTTTTTAAAGCGGGTATTTATATCGCTTGATTTTATTTTGGGACTATCAGACATTACTAAGCAATAAGCTTTCCTTTTACTTTTTTAATGGAAATCCATTGACTGTGACTTTTGTGTATGGGGCACGCGGCAGAAGTGGCAAATTCTAAAGAGAGTGAGAAGAGAATAAAGGACTAAAGATGAATGAGAATGATAGTTTATAACTTATCAAAATATGATTTCTACTACCTGGATTTTTACTTTCAAAATAGATAGATCAGAATATCTAGATATCTGTTGGTTAAATAGTGAAAAGGAAATAACCATTTAAGAAATGTGGTTATAGGGATACCTGGGTGGCTCAGTCGGTTGAGCATCTGCCTTCCACTCAGGTCATGATCCTGGGGTCCTGGGATCGAGTCCCACATCAGGCTCCTTGCTCAGTGGGGAGTCTGCTTCTCCCTCTGCCTGCCGCTCCCCCCTGCTAGTGCTGTTGTGCTCTCTCTTTGCTGTCTGTCTCTCTGACAAATAAATAAAATCTTTAAAAAAAATGTGGTTATATCAAGTCAGGAAACAACAAATGTTGGCGAGGATGTGGAGAAAGAGGCTGGTAGGAATGCAAGCTGGTACAGCCACTCTGGAAAAGAGTATGAAGGTTCCTCAAAAAGTTAAAAATAGAGCTACCCTAGGACCCAGCATTTGCACTACTGGGTATTTACCCAAAGGATACAAACATAGTGATCCAGAGGGGCACCTGCATCCCAATGTTTATAGCAGCAATGTCCACAATAGCCAAACTATGGAAAGAGCCCAGATGTCCATGGACAGATGAACAGATAAAGAAGATGTGATGTTTTATATATATATATATATATATATATATATATATATATATACACACACACACAAACACACATACACATACATACACACAATGGAATATTACTCAGCCGTCAAAAAATGAAATCTTACCATTTGCAACAATGTAGATGAAACTAGAGGGTATTATGCTGAGTGAAATAAGTCAGAGGAAGACAATTATCATATGATTTCAGTCATATGTGGGATTTAAGAAACAAAACAGAGGACCATAGGGGAAGGGAGAGAAAAATAAAATAAGATGAAATCAGAGAGCGGGGGAAACCATAAGAGACTCTTTTAACAATAGGAAACAAACTAAGGGTTGCTGGAGGGGAGGGTGGGGGGATGGTGTAAATGGGTGACGGGCATTAAGGAGGGCATTGATGTAATGAGCACTGAGTGTTATATGCGACTGATGAATCACTGAACTCTACTTCTGAAACTAGTAATATACTGTATGTTAATTGAATTTAAATAAAATAAAAAAATAGGAACAGATCAGCAAAAAAAGTTATATTTTTTAATTTCTTTGCTCTTGTCTTTATAAATTCAAGAGATCCTATTGAAAAAGAAGCCAACAAAAAGAAAAGCATTCCTAAATAATTGATTTTAAAATACAGATGCTATGAATGAGATCATTGGAAAGGGACCTCACAGAGCTAAAAGGGTTGGCACAAGCACATCGAGATGGTAACAGTGTTGATACAGCTATTACTGGCAGTTATAAAGAGTAAATGTGTTTTTGAAAATTAGGAAAGATCATGAATATTTCAGCATAGGTTATGAAGAGATTTTGTAGACATAATTCGATTATGCCCTTGGACCCAAATGTTTGGAAATTAGAGGGAGAGATTTATTCAATGTCCAACCAAGGATCTTAGTTCTTCTTACCAAGTGGATTCAATTTAATGGTTTGCCCAATTTTTCCTTCATAGAGGATCTGGCTTCAGTTGCCAGATTTGAAAAATAACAAATTTGAAAAATATCTTCGTTTAAGTAAGAAGCAACTGTATTTAACCTAATGATTTGTAAAATTAAACAGATATTTAGGGTACTTGGAATTGAATGCAGTTAGTAGTATCCTCCCACTTAAAAAATTACATTTGTAGTTGGGCTTTTAAAATAGAGCTTTACTAATGTATACTTTGATGGATTATGAGCTGCATATTTAAATTATACTTTTTGATTAGTTTTAATAAATGTGTTTACCCTTAAAATCATCATGCATTTAAGATAATGAATTTATTAGTCACCTCCAAACATTTTCTCATTTGCCTTTGTAATCTCTCCCTCCCTTAGTACTTCTCTTTATCCTGGTACTGAGGCAACCACTAATCTGGTTTTTATCACTATGAATTGTTTGCATTTTCTATACTTTTATATATAAATGTAATCACTATATATATATGTATATATATATATACTTTTTTATCTGGCTTCTCTTGCTCAGTGTAATTATTTTGAGACTCATCTATGATTTTTTTGTGTATCAGTAGTTTGTTACCTTTTATTGTTGAGTAGTCTATTTTAGGGATATAGCACATTTTGGGATATTTGGTTTGTTTCAGTTGTTGGTGATTATAAAGAAAGCTGTTATGAACATTTGTGTTTAAGTTTTTCTGTGAACATATGCTTTCTTTCTGTTGGTTAATAGGAGTGGAATGGCTGGGCCTCATTATAGGTGTATGTTTAACTTTTTGTGAAGTTGCTAAACTGTTTTTTTGTTTTTTTTTTTAAAGATTTTATTTATTTATTTGACAGAGACATAGCAAGAGAGGGAACACAAGCAGGGGGAGTAGGAGAGGGAGAAGCAGGCTTCCCCGTGGTGCAGGGAGCCCGATGTGGGGCTCTATCCCAGGACCCTGGGATCACGACCTGAGCCGAAGGCAGACGCCCAACGACTGAGCCACCCAGGCGCCCCGCTAAACTGTTTTCCAATGTGGCTGTACCATGTGCAATGTATTAGGTTCCAGTTTTTCCACATTCTTGCAATATTCAGTATAGTCAGTCTTTTTAAACTGTAACCATTCTAGTGAATATTAAGTGATATCTTATTGTGATTTTAATATGCATTTTCTTAATGGCTAATGGCTAATGATGTTGAGCACTTTTTTCATGTGCTTATTCACCATTTGTATATCTTTTTTGGAGACAAGTTCAAATATTTTGCGCATTAAAAAAATAATTGAGTCATTTGTCTTACAGAATTGTAAGAGTTCTTAATGTATTCTAAATACAAGTTCTTCATCAGATATATGTTTTGCATACAATTTCAGCCAATGTGTGCCTTTTTATTTTCTTAATAATGTCTTTTGAGGAACAAAAATTTTAAATTTTGATGAAATCCAACTTATCTTTTTTTGTGGGGGGATCACACTTGCCTTCGGTGTTATATCTAAGTTTGCCTAACCCAAAGTGACAAGTATTTTCACCTATCTTTTCCTGTAGAAATTTTATAATTTTTAGGTTTTATATTTAGGTCTATGATCTACTTTGAGTTAATTTTTATATATGGTGTATATGGATCAAAGTTAAATTTTTGCATATGCTTAGCCAATTGTTCCAGCACCACTTATTAAAAAAGATTATCCTTGGGGCGTCTGGGTGGCTCAGTCAGTTAGGCATCTGACTCTTGATTTAAGTTCAGGTCATGATCTCGGGGTTGTGGAATTGAGCCCCACTCCGGCTCCGTGCTGGACATGGAGTCTGCTTGAGATTCTGTCTCTCCCTCTGCCCATTCCCCTGCTCGTGTGCTCTCTCTCTAAATAAATAAAAAAATCTTAAAAAGAAGATCCTTTCTTGCCTTTGCATGTTTGTTGGAAACCGGTCTTCTGTATATGGTGGGTCTGCTTCTTCACTCTTCATTCTCTTCCACTGATCTCTTTGTCTATTTTTATGCCAATACCATACTGTCTTGATTACAATACATCTTTAATAGGGAAAGTTCTTCAACTTTGTTCTTCTTTTTTTCAGATTTGCTTGGTTATGCTAGGTCCGTTGTTTTTCATATCAATATTAGAATCAGCTTGCCATCTTCTACAAAAAGGGCTGCTGGGAATTTTGATTGGAATTGTGTTGAATCTGTTGGTCGCAGTTTGGGAAGAATTGTCATTTTAACAATATTGAGTGTTCTAATCTATGAACGTGATATATCCCTCCATTTATTTAGGTCTTCTTCAATTTCTCTTGGCAGCATTTTTAAATTTTCAGTGTATAGGTCTTACATGTCTTTTTTTAAATCAGATTTATCTATTTTACTTTTTTTCATGCCATTGTTAATGTTATTTCAATTTCTAATTATTCCTTCCTAGTATATAGGCATACAACTGCTTTTTGTATATTGACCTTTTATTCTGTAACATGCTAAATTCACTTATTAGTTCTAGTAGCTTTTTTGTGTATTCCTTAAGGTTTTCTACATAGGTGATTATTTTATTTGCAAATAAAGATAATTTTACTTCTCATCTTCCAAATTTTATGCCTTTTATTTCTTGCCTTATTGCACCAAATTGTTCCATATGCTTTGCGCACCATGATTTTGAGAGGAAAATACCCTAAAAAAAGACTTTGTTCCATACTGGATTTTTATGTACTGGATAATACGCACAGCCTGAGCCTTAGGAACAGGATTAAAGACAGATTAAATACAGGCATTGCTTTCTTCAGAATATTGTCATCACATCTTTCCTTCCTCCAGCAGTTGGCAAGGCAGGTTTTCTCTGCCACAGAGAGGCATTCGTAGATCACCTATCGTCTCAAAAATCTTCAACAGTCACTAAAGGCTATATAAAAATTGTTTGACAAGGTTGGGATTTCAGAACAGGTCTACTTCTAGGCCATAGTGAAGTATGTGGCAATTGTCTCTGGTGGAGTTTTGCCGTTTCTAGTACCTCTTTCCTTGGGATCGTGCTGATTTTACTCTTTTCTCTACTGGCTGCAGTGTCCTATCTAGGTTTTCCCTCTGTGAGCTGCATGAGGGCTCCAGGCTCCCCCGCCAGCCCCACCAATTCTC
Source organism: Mirounga angustirostris (assembly GCF_029215605.1). Classification (NCBI taxonomy): domain Eukaryota; kingdom Metazoa; phylum Chordata; class Mammalia; order Carnivora; family Phocidae; genus Mirounga; species Mirounga angustirostris. The sequence goes on along the minus strand of NW_026991709.1, from coordinate 48,065,614 downwards.
CTCCTCTATTAAAATGTATGTGTTCTGAATTCTGTATTCCACGTTAGTTAATTGGATGTTCTTGTCAGATAGCTCCCATCTGGAAAGCCATTGGTTGAATAAGGATGTATTACCTTTCTGGACAGAATTACTTTTTCAATTTTATTGAGACATAATTCACATACCATACAATTCATCCATTTAATGTATAGAATTCAGTGGTTTTCTAGTATATTCACAGAAATGTGCAACCATTATCACACTGAGTTTAAGAACATTTCATCACCTCAAAAAGAAGCCTCACACCCTTTAGTCATCACTCTCTTATCCCTCTATTTCCTCTATGCCTCTCCCCAGGCCTAAGCAACCACGAATCTACTTTTTATTTCTATAGAGTTATCTATTATGGATATGTCAGATAAATGAGATGATATAATACGTGGTCTTTTGTGACTGGCTTCTTTCACTTTGCATAATGTTTTCAACATTCATTGATGTTGTAGTATGCATCAGTAGTTTATTTTTTTATGGCCAAATAATAATATTTTCTTATATGGATACACATTTCGTTTATCCATTTGTCAGTTGTTGGACATTTGGGATGTTTTCAATTATTTGGGTATATACCTAGGAGTAGAATTTCTGGGTTATATGGTAACTATGTTTAACCATATGAGGAACTGCCAGATACTACTTTCTTTTTTTTTTTTTTTTAAAGATTTTATTTATTTATTTGAGAGAGAGAATGAGAGACAGAGAGCACGAGAGGGGAGAGGGTCAGAGGGAGAAGCAGACTCCCTGCTGAGCAGGGAGCCCGATGCGGGACTCGACCCCGGGACTCCAGGATCATGACCTGAGCCGAAGGCAGTCGTTCAACCAACTGAGCCACCCAGGTGCCCCAGATACTACTTTCTAAAGTAGCTGTACCATCTTAAATTCCTAACAGCAGTATGTGAGATTCTGATTTCTTTACATCTTTGCTAGAACTATGACTTTCCTTTAAAAACAAAAATCACAACCATCCTAGTAGGTGTGAAATCATATCCCCTGGTTTTGATTTACGTTTCTTTAATGATTAGTAACTCTGAACATCTTTTTATTTGCTTTTTGGTCATTGAATATCTTCTTTCCAAGAATATCTTTAGATCCTTCCCTATTTATCATTTTTTAAATTATTGAGTTGTAACAGTTCTTTATATATTCTAGATACAAGTTTCTTAACAGAAAATGATTTGAAAGTATTTTTTCTCATTCTGTGGGTTGTCTTTTCACTTTCTTGATGGTGTCTTCCATGCACTAAAGTTTTTAGATTTTGATAAAGTCCAGCTTATCTATTTGTTCTTTTTCAAAATTGTTTTGGTTATTCTAGGTTCATTGTAATTCCATATGAATTTTAGAATTAGCTTGTCAATTTCTATAAAGATGTCAACCAGTGTTCAGATAGGATTGCATTGGATCTGTAGATCAATTTGGAGATACTACCATTTTAACAATATTAATGATTCATGTGCGGATGCTTTAATTTGCATTTGTCTGAAGATGAATGATAGCACTTTTTCACATATACATAAACTTCCTTTGTAAAGTGTTTGTTCCAGTCTTTTATATGTTTTAAAAATTGGATTGTTTGCCTTTTCACTAGAGAGTTGTAGAAATTTTTTATCCTAAATACCAGTTATATGTATTTTGAATATTTTCTGCCAGAAGTGTGGCTTGCCTATCCATTTTTTATTAATAGTATCTTTCATGAGTAGTTGTTAGTTTTGATAAATTCTAATTTTTTTTTCTTTTGTAGTTGTTGCTTTCTATGTTCTGTCTGTGAAATCTTTGCCTGTGCTCAAGTTATATAGATATTCTTCTGTGTTTTCTTTTAGAACCTCTATAATATTAGCTTACATATTTCAAATTACTTTTTGTATATATTGTAAATAAGTTATTGAGATTTATTTTTCTTTATAGATATATATTCAGTCTTATAATATTTTTTATAATTTCTTTGAATCACCTTTTTCATAACTAGACCTTAGAGACATTCATTTTTTGTTTGTTTTTACCAACTCCAATTTTCACCTTTGCATTGTCTTCTGGTGGGCACTAAATTTTCATGGAGAAGTTTTAAGAAGCAAGGAAGAGGGGTGTCTGGGTGGCTCAGTCGTTAAGTGTCTGCCTTTGGCTCAGGTCATGATCCCAGGGTCCTGGGATCGAGCCGCACATCAGGCTCCCTGCTCGGCGGGAAGCCTGCTTCTCCCTCTCCCACTCCCCCTGCTTGTGTTCCCTCTCTTGCTGTCTCTCTCTCTGTCAAATAAATAAATAAATAAAATCTTAAAAAAAAAAAAAGAAGCAAGGAAGAATTCTGAATCTATAGGTGGTCAACTCTGCCGCAGTCAGCCTTGGCTGGATTCTTCTGTATGCTGTAGGATCAGAAGTTCTGAAGAGCAATGATAAGGATGCAGTTAGTTCACTGAAAGAGAAAACTAAGTTTGCAACCAAAGGTTCATTTTAACCCTGAAAAATCAATTGATAGAGAAACTTTAAATATTCATATATTTTCCTCTCTGTTAAAGCTTAAGCCTTGCTTTTTGGCTTAGACTGTCTTCTTCCATCAAACAACTGTGAGACAACCAGAATCCATATGATGATGACATTGATATTCATGTAGCACTAAGGAGTTTATAAAATACTCTCACAGGTAGTTGGTAAGTCAGTAATGATTCATCCAGTTAAATAAGAGAGATTAGTACATTGAAGCATTGAATGGCTAGGTAAGTTACCTGTGGTTATGAAGCTAGTACATGGTAAGGCTAGGGCTAGAATTTAGTTAGGGCTTCCGACTCTGTGAGTTCAGGGGCTGCACCTCAATGTGCTACTGGATAAGCATTCAGTTTTCTTGAGATGAAAAATAATGGTCTTGATTTCTGTGCATTTGCATCCATCTTTCTCCCTCAGCACTCTGTTCCCCTTCCCTTCCATCTCAGTCTATCTCTTGTCCACAGTGTCTGGCAAATGGCCAATGAAATGGTTGCAGGATAGCAACACACTTAGTGCCATACAAAATGTGCAGACAGCCTGTTTAGCATCCTCTCAGATTTGATCCTGTGGAATAATTTAGCAGATAGATTGAATTAGTTTTTATTTTGATATAGCAGTACGTTTCTCTGGAATATCACGGTGTTTTGTTTTTTAGTTCTCCTATCTTTAAAAAAATTTCTTTTAAATGTAATTGATACACAATGTTACATTAGTTTCAGGTGTACGACATAGTGATTCCACAAGATTCTACATTATGCTGTGCTCACCAGAGCTACCATCTGTTACCATACAATACTATTATAATACCATTGGCTGTGTTCCTTATACTGTTCCTTTTATTCCTGTGACTTATTCATCCCATAGCTGGAACCCTGTATCTCTCACTCCCCTTCACCCATTTTGTTCATCCCCTTACCACCTACTGCTCTGGCAACCACCAGTTTATTCTCTACTCTTGTCTTTTTTTTTTTTTTTTTTAGTTAATAGATTTTAATTTTTAGAGAAGTTTCAGGTTTACAGAAAAATTGAGCAGAAAGTCCAGAGAGTTACCTATCCTGTCACTCTTCTACACACACATTTTACCCTCTCATTAGCATTTTGTGTTAGTGTAGTACTTTTGTTACAATTGATGAGCCAATATTGACACATCATTCTTTTTTTTTTAAGATTTTATTTATTTATTTGAGAGAGAGAGACAGAGATAGCAATAGAGAGCACAAGCAGGGAGGAGAGGGAAAAGTAGGGAGCCCAACTCGGGGCTCTATCCCAGGACCCTAGGATCATGACCTGAGCCAAAGGAAGACGCTTAACTGACTGAGCCACCCAGGAGGACCTTGACACATCATTCTTTTTTTTTTTTTTTAAACATATAATGTATTATTTGTTTCAGGGGTACAGGTCTGTGATTCATCAGTCTTACACAACACACAGCCTCCCCAGTGTCCATCACCCAGCCACCCCATCCCTCCCACCCTCCTCCATTCCAGCAACACTCAGTTTGTTTCCTGAGATTAAGAGTCTCTTATGGTTTGTCTCCCTCTCTGGTTTCATCTTGTTTCGTTTTGCCTTCCCATCCCCTCTGATCCTCTGTCTTGTTTCTCAAATTTCTCATATCAGTAAGATCATATGATACTTGTCTTTCTCTGATTGACTTATTTCCCCTAGCATAATACCCTCTAGTTCCATCCATGTCATTGCAGATGGCAAGATATCATTTTTTTTGATGGCTGCATAATATTCCAGTGTGTGTGTGTGTGTGTGTGTGTGTGTGTGTGTGTGTGTATACCACATCTTCTTTATCCATTCATCTATTGATGGACATCTAGGCTCTTTCCATAGTTTGGCCATTGTGGACATTGCTGCTATAAACATTGGGGTGCTCGTGCCCCTTCAGATCACTACATTTATATCTTTGGGGTAAATACCCAGTAGTGCAATTGCTGGGTCGTAGGATAACTGTTTTCAACTTTTTGAGGAACCTACATACTATTTTCCAGAGTGGCTGCACCAGCTTGCATTCCCACCAACTGTGGACACATCATTCTTAACTGAAGCTTATAGTTTATGTGGAGTTTATGCTCAGTCATTGTGTTGTATAATCTATAGGTTTTGAGAAATGAATAATGGCATGTATCCACTATTACAGTGTCCTACGGAATGGCTTCTTCGTCCTAAAGAAAACCACTGTGCTCCATCTCTTCATCTCTCCCTCCCTACGACCCCTGGGAACCACTGATCTTTTTACAATTTTCATAGTTTTGCCTTTTCCAGAATGTCATATCATAGGAATCATATAGTATGTAGCTTTTTCAGATTGGCTTCCTTTACTTAGCAATATGCTTTTAAGTCTTCACTGTGTCTTTTCTTTTTTCTTTCTTTTTTTTTTTTCAAGATTTTATTTATTTATTTGCGAGAGAGAGAATGAGAGACAGAGAGCATGAGAGGGAGGAGGGTCAGAGGGAGAAGCAGACTCCCCGCCGAGCAGGGAGCCCGATACGGGACCCAATCCTGGGACTCCAGGATCATGACCTGAGCCGAAGGTAGTCGCTTAACCACCTGAGCCACCCAGGCGCCCCACTGTGTCTTTTCATGGCTTGAAACCTCATTTCTTTTTATCACTGAATAATATTCCATCATATGGATGTATCATAGCTTGTTTATTCTTTCACCTATTGAAGTATTCTCAACATCTGCTCCACTTTTATAAAGCATAAACATGGATTGTTTTTTGTTTGTTTGTTTTTTGAGAGATGGGAAAAATACCCTGCCTACTAGGAAGTGAATTAATTCCCTCTGTAAGGGCAAGGAGTGGGGAGTACAAATTCTCTTCACATCTGAAAAGTTTAAACTGGCCATACATCAACAGAAGAGCTTTGACTGAGAATCATTCCCATGATCCTCCAGAAAGGACACTAAGGGCAAAAGTGGGAATCTGAATAAACAGGTTCATGATCATTGTGAGAACCTCAAAGTGCATTAACTTTCTATAAAATACTTCTCTGTCTCTTTTCCAGTGTGCCAGGAAGCTGTCTGGGAAGCCTTCAGGACATTTTGGGATCGACTTCCTGGGCGTGAGGAATATCGTTACTGGATGAATTTGTGTGAGGATGGAATCACAACTATATTTGACATGGGCACAAATTTTAGTCAGTCTGTGGAACATAGAAGTTTAATTATGAAGGTAAGGGTACTAACAAGGGAAGAATTGCTGGACTATTGTAGGAGCACCTATAGACAGTTAAAGCCTGAAGGTAGAAAGAACAAATGCCAAATCCCTACATTACTTTTTGTTGTTGAATTAGGCTATTTGAGTGAGCTGCCATAGGGCATAGCCTAGTCTTTATATCCCTAGCTCTGGCGATTATAATAAACATTGTTAACCCAGTAAGAGCCTCAGGCTTATGTTTATAAATGTAAATATTTGGAAATAATACTCAGCAATGGTTTAGGCTAAGAATATAAATCTGTGAGATTTGAGCATTCTTGCCAAAATTTTGCATATTATCAATTCAGAGTAGCTACCAATGACACTAGTTAGGATAGAAATTTTAGTTCATTGAATAAATGTTTAGTAAAGTATAAATATAATTCTAATTAGTGAATTTGCTTACTTGTTCTCCTTCTTTTAGACTTAGTTTGTTCTTAGCAAAAGATAAATAAGCATGCATATAGACAAATTACCTGCCTACCTACCTTCTCCTTTTTTTTTTTTTAAGATTTATTTATTTATTTTAGAGAGAGAGAGAGCACAAGTGGGAGGAGGGGCAGAGGGAGAAGGGGAGGGAGGGAATCCCAAACTGACTCCTCACTGAGCCCGGAGCCCCACTTGGGCTGGATCCCACGATCCCGAGATTATGACCTGAGCCAAAATCAAGAGTCAGACACTTAACTGACTAAGCCACCCAGGACCTTCCCTTTTTCATGTAGTACATATGTATTCATGTAGCATGCACATATTCATGATAAGAAAATGAAGCTGTTTAGATACATGTGGCAAATTGCTCGTGCTGTCTGATATGCCCTGTATATATCCTTGTCCGTCCGTTTGAGTCCTAAATGTCTTCAGCTCAGATGTAACCTTCCTTATGAGGAATCAACCCCCAGTCTCACAGATTTAACTCCCATAATTCTTAGGGCTCCCATAATTCTTTAATGTTGTACCACTTGCATTTTATTATTATTAGTTGTGTGTGTGACTTCTTCTACTAGACTATGAGCTGAAGAGCAAGGATTATGTCATGATTTGTCATTTTGCCTTCCTGTGATAAAGTAAATATGTAATAGATATTTGTTGAAATAAAGTATATAAGCAATAATTGCAATGTCTTTTTCCTATTTGCTGCAATTTAGAAACTTTTACAAATATTATCTTAAATACTTGTTTTAAGTATTATATACCTTAGAGAGACTAAGGGAAGAATTATTGACTGAATAACTCTGAGCTTTTATTTTGAGTCTAATAGAATTAGATTAGTACATCTTAAAGTAATACAGTATATCATCCAATTCTTTCTACTTTGAAAATTTTATTTCTAGTAGAGGCATGCTATTAATTTCTTTCAACATTTGGCCCTACATTGGGATGATCTTATTAACTAGAGGCAAACTGGGGAGAGAAATACGGTCTGATAAATATGGGTGGATCCAAGACAAATTTTGCAGGGTTATAAACATTTTGAAGTTGTGCAGGTTTTTGTTTTTTAAAAATTTTTATTATGTTATGTTAATCACCATACATTAAATCATTAGTTTTTGATGTAGTGTTCCATGATTCATAGTTTGTGTATAACACCCAGTGCCCCATTCAGTACGTACCCTCTTTAATACCCATCACCAGGCTAACCCACCCCACCCCCCCCCTCCCCTTTAGAACCCTCAGTTTGTTTCTCAGAGTCCATAGTCTCTCATGGTTCGTCTTCCCCTCTGATTTCCCCCCCCTTCATTTTTCCCTTCCTACTATCTTCTTTTTATTTATTTTTTTTAACATATAATGTATTATTTGTTTCAGAGGTACAGGTCTGTGATTCAACAGTCTTACACAATTCACAGCACTCACTATGGCACATACCCTCCCCAATGTCTATCACCCAGCCACCCCATCCCTCCCACTCCCCACCACTCCAGCAACCCTCAGTTTGTTTCCTGAGATTAGGAATTCCTCATATCAGTGAGATCATATGATACATGTCTTTCTCTGACTGACTTATTTCAGTTTTTGTGTGTTTTAAAATGTACTCAACTTTTAATCATAGTAACTCACATTTTAAGCCAAGGTGTTACATTTTTTTCTTCTTTTTGTCACATTTAAAATTTTTAAAATTTATTTAATGTTTTTTAAGATTTTATTTATTTGACAGAGACAGTGAGCAAGGGAACACAAGCAGGGGGAGTGGGAGAGGGAGAAGCAGGCTTCCCGCTGAACAGGGAGCCCAATGCGGGGCTCAATCCCAGGACCATGGGATTATGACCTGAGCTGAAGGCAGACGCTTAATGACTGAGCCACCCAGATGCCCCAATTCTGTCACATTTTTTTTAAAGATTTTTATTTATTTATTTATTTGAGAGAGAGTCTTCTGTCACATTTTTAACTGTTCAATATTAATAATTATGAGAATAGCTACCAGTTATTTAGTATATTCCATGTACCAGGCCACATAGTAAGCCCATTAAAACATTATATTTAATAAACAACAAACCTACAAGGAGGTACTAATATCCCCAATTTATAGATAAGGACCTTAAGCATCAGAGTTATTCCTTATTCTAGATTACAAAACCAGATGGGCTGGAGCTTAAATTCAAACCCACTTCTCTTTTTTAAAAAGTTTATGTTTTTTCCCGTTTACCATTAGGCCTCCCTTCTCAGTCATTGCCACCTTTGCAAACTGCTAAATTTGCTAATATGGAATATTGCTAAATTTGCTAATATGGAATAGCTATTCAGTGAAAAAAAATACACATACACATATCTACACACACACATTTACATTTATATCAGTGTTGTCCATCTCAATTGTGTCCATAATAAAGGATTAGCTGACAGAGCAACAAATACACATGATATAGAGTTAGTATTACCATACAACAGCTTCTTTTTTTTTTACTATGTTAAGTCACCATACAGTACATCATTAGTTTTTTTTGTTTTTTTTTTACATCATTAGTTTTTGATGTAGCGTTCCCTGATATACAACAGTTTCTTATGATGTTACATTGGAAGGTATTTTTCACAAGCAGAAATTTTAGGAAGGTAAGATTAGAAGGCATTGGAAGTATACTTTCAGTGACATATTAGTACAACATGCAGACAAAGGGGGTGATATGTCACCTGGATTGAGTCTTAAATAACAAGTATAACAAGTTAGCTGAATGAGGAGTTTGGGAGGAACAGTCCAGGCAGAGGGGACAGCATAAGCCAGATGTTTGTAGGGAATGACTTGGGCCAACATACCAGAAGGGTAGATTAGAAGTGACAGGAGATCAGACTGTAAGAGTAGATAACTCTGTGGATGATAGGAAATCATTGAGGGGTTGTAAGTAGGTGAGTCACGGACTGATTGGACAGTTTTGAATTTTAAAAAGGTCATTATGGTCTCTATACACTATGGGGTGGATTAGAGGGATCAGGGAGACTAGTTACTACTCCATGCCTGAGGAATTGAGGGTCCTAACTAGACATGAGATACAGAAAGGAAGCATGAGGGATACAAATAGGGAAAAAGATTAGCAGGACTCTGTGATAGGTTGAATGGGAGTGTGAGAGGTTGAGGAAATGGCCTGGGAAACCTCCCTGTTTCTAGTTTGGATGACTAAGAACAAGAACTCAGGCAGAGAAGCAGTTTTGTATATGTAGGCGGGAGATTGAGTTCACTTTTGAATGTGTTTTGAGCCACCTGTGAAATGTGAATTGCCTGGAATTTAGGTATGAATCCAAGGAGAGTGGTCTGAGTTATAAATATAGCTTGTAGGAGTCACCAGGCTTGAGGTAGTAATTGAAAGCATTTAGAGTGGCTGAGATTATTCTAGGAGAGTTTGTAAGAGCAGTGAGTTATTTATAATTATCGTGAGAGTTATTTAGAATAATAGTTTCTCCGTTTTACAGATGAGAAAGTGAAGGATTTTGGGTTTTGCCTCCATTACCAAGCAAGAGAAAATAGGACTTGAAACTAGGTCTTCTAAGTTAGTGTTCTTTTTATTATATTGGTCTCAAAATAAAACCACTAATTTAGAGGAAACTTAGGAACAATTTGTTTTGGAATGCCCCAGAGGAATAATCCAATTATTGGTACAGTGTATCTTTTTTGCCTGAATTCTGGAGAAATGGATTTAGCATTTATTTTATCCACATGTTTATATTATTCTAGTATAAGAGTTTCTATAAATATGTTAGATCACAAAAAACTTTGATTCTCAGTCCATGGAAGGTTAAAGTAGAACTCTACCAATCTCCAATTTGTAGATCTTTTTGAAATGATTAACAAGTAAAGTCTGTTAATCTGTGCCCATTAAAAAAAAGCTCAAGAACTTTTGGAAACATAAACAGAGACTGAGTGCCAGGACATTCCCACGGTCCCCAAACAAACTTGGCATTGTTAGTACCTTGCTTTAACTATTTGTCTAACCATAGAAAATAATAGCATAGATTTATAAAAGAACAATATAATGTTAGGGCATTAGTGTTTTCTATGCAATAAATTTCATTTACTGCTTAATAACTGTCATTAACTCACAGAGTCATTTTTATCTTTGTTTTCCTTAGAAACTGACATATACAAAGGAAACTGTAAGCAGGTGAGTGTCTTTTTTCCCTCTAATTTTATTTTGGCAACAGAGACGTGTAATACCTATTCCAAGACTCACACCAAATTTAATGACCCCTTTCTATTTTCTTGCTTTTCCGGCAATGACCAGGGCTGTGGGTTGGTCCCAAATGCTTTTCCTCCTGTTGAGGCCACTTCCCTTTCAAGACTACCATCACAGCCACTGTGCTTGTTTACTTTCTAACCTTGCCAGGAGGCAGAATTGTTCCTTTCTCTTGGGTGAGAAAATAGATTTCTGGAAATGGAATATGGAATGATCTACTTTTGTTGAGGTTTATGGGCTAAGAGTAAAAATGTTATGAAATGGTACATCGTAGTGGCAGTTTATTAAATGATGGTTGGTGGTATGGATCACTTTACTGAGAAATGATGATTATGAGCTTGAAATATAGGAATGACACAACCTTGATGAATCCTCTAATATTAGGATTCTTGGCTCTACTGGCCTTTAGTCTTAGGATTAAGGTCATTTCTGGCTCCTGAGCAATAGCAGTACAAAGCTGCTCATGGAAGGTGAGGGATTTTGAGTGTGTAAGGATTAAAGATTTCAATTCTGTCCATACTCAGAGTATCTAGATTATGCCAGTATGTGGGTAATTATATAGAAAAACACCATTAGGGCATAAAATCCAGGTCAGAGTCCAGAATTTTGCTTCAAATTAGAAAAAAAGACAGGCTGAAAAACCAGTTAAGTGAGTCAGTGTCTAGAGATCCAAACTGGGCAGCAAAGTCCAGGCAAAAGCAGAGTTGGAGTACACATGTGAGTGCTAGTGGGGTATGTGTAGGTTTCAAATCAAACATGAGTAAACAGGAGGGAAGGGGACTTTGTGTGATCTCACTTATTCATACAGCTAATGTTACCACTGAGTCTCTGCTTGGGACTGGGATTGAGCACCCATTTAGATGTTGGGCCACATGGTTTCTTGGATGTGTGCTCTTCACCACCTAGAACAGAGCTTGGAAGTTCCTTGTGATTGCTATTCAACACACAGGCAGTGAACTAAATACTCTGCTAAGTCCCACCAGTCGTAGTAATCTTCATGGTTGTACCTAATGAAAATGATAGCACCTTTTCCACATCTTATATGGTTAAGAAGCTTGTAAATACCGTAGTACTCATGGCATTTAACCTGGAAGAAGCTCTGAAGTTTACTTGGGAAGTGGACGTAAGCAAGTGTATAGCTTGTGGGTTATTATAAAGTGGTGGAAGGAGGGTTATCTGAAATAGGATGGACAGTTGTAACACCATATGAGGCTGGTTGTGGCTCATCACACAGTAGGTAGCTGGGAGATGTTTAAGGTGTAGTGTGTGTATGTTTTAAGTCTTTCTGTGGGACTCACTTCAACTGGGTGCAGTTTTCCACAGCTACTTAGCATTTCTTAGAATGAGATTATGTATAAGTAAAGAAGAAATTTTGCACTGTGGTCAGTTGTCTCCTACTGTATTAATCACATTGGAACAAATTCACAAATAAGCATCATAGCAGGACTGACTGGATTATATATTTTTATTGCTAAGGCACTGTCTGTAGTAGGTATAATAAGGGACTCAAAATATTATTTACCATTCTTAGAAAATAATGTATGTATAAAAATAAAAACACATATGAAAATATAAGTGAATTTTGAGAATTTTAAAGTTTAAAGCTTCTTTCCCATGTAACTAGAGCAGACCAGGTTGGGGTGGGGTGAGAACTGCCAACTGTGGTAGTTGCTGAAAGTGGTGACCTGGGGTTAGGTAACCTGGGAGCGAAACCCTGGGAGGGGCCTAAGAATTCTCTAAGCCATCTTTCTCCCACTTGAGTACTATAGTGATCCACTGAAACCCTTAATTTGCCCACCATTTTTCTATATTCAAATTTATTTTTATGATTTTTTTTTGAGGTTAGTCTTGTATTCTCTGTGTTGAGATTCTTGTGTTAGGTTTTATTGCTGCTGTAGCGAATTACCACAAACTTTGGTAGTTTAAAACAACACAAATTTGTCCTACAGTTATGTCATTCAGAAATCTGACATGGGTCTTAAGGTGTTGCCAGGTTTACATTCCTTTCTGGAAGATCTAAGGGAGAAACTGTTTTCTTACCTTTTCCAGCTTCTAGAAACTACCCAGATTGCTTGGCTCATGACCCCCTTCCATCTTCAAAGCTAGTCATGGCCGGTCAAGTCTTTCTCACATTTTATCACTCTGACACTCTTCTGCCTCCTTCTTCCACATTTAAGGATCCTAATGATTATGCTGGATCCACCTGGATGAACCTGGTTATACTCCCTATTTTAAGGCCAGCTGATAAGCAACCTTAATTCCCCTTTGTATGTAACTTAACATATTCACAGATTCAGGGGAGTAGGATGTGGATGACTTTGAGGGGCCACTATTCTACTTATCAAACTTCTTTTCTGTGACTTAAATTGCTGCTTCTATGTGAACTCAAACCTAACGTGCTGACATACAACTTGCACCAAATACTCTGTTCTGTATCACTTTAAGCTTCCCCTACAATCATTTGCTTTGTGTCTTTAAAAAATTTTTTTTCTGCCTTATTTAGGATCTCACATCCCATCTTAACTCTTACACATCTTCCTACCGTTGTTTCTTTGTCTCTCCTGAGTCTTCAGCTTCTCCCATTACTAACTCCTTATTAGCATTTGAACATACTCAAGTCTCTCCCATGTTACCAAAAGGCCTTCCTCCAGCCCTTTATACCCATTATAGCTGGGTATCTTGAAAGCATCTCCACTTAGCTCCACTCAATGCTTAACCACCTGCCTTCTGGACTTACTGTGAAGTCTCAATAACCAGTACAAAACCCCACCTGAAATATGTGCTCACCAAATAGTTGTTAAATGAATAACTGAGTTTCTGCTCAATTACTCAAGTTTATTATCAGGTCTCTGGTAATATTCTTGGTGTAAGGACTGTTCTTTGGCATTTTTTTTTTTTTGTACCTCAGTTAACTAATATTTGTCATTGAGGATGCCTATCATAGATCAGAAAGCAAAATATACATTTTTTTTAGCAAATATTTTATTCTGTTTGGGACACGTGTCCCTCTTCCATTACCCTCTGTTTTATATTTGTTAAGCATCTCCTAGTTTTATAATGCTTCTGCATATATAATATCTTATTTAGCTTTCATTATACCTTTGGGAAATAGATAGTATAAGGAGGTATTCCTGTTTTGGAGATTAAGTTCTTGTGGCTCAGAGCAACTGAGATATTTCTCTAAGGCATAACAAAGTTAATGATACTTCTGGGACTAGCACCCAGGATTCCTGGTCCTGTGCCTTGAGTTCTTTTGTTGTCCTGTGCTGATCATAGTTAACAGATTCAAGAGCAAAGCAAAGTATAGAAAATTGTCAAGGGGAGTAGTAATCTAGATAGGAAATTATGCTTGGCTTGTTTTTAAATTTATACTCCATGTGTCTCTGATATCTTTTGGTACAATCTCACCTGAATTCTGATAGGATGAGGCAGTAGAGGTGAGTAATAAATTATGTGCTGGATGAGCTGAGGAAATGAGAAAGTAGGAGGTTGTTCACTGCTGGTATTAAGCTAAAGGTCTTAGCTGAACGATTTCACATTTGTGGTTTGGCCTAGAAATGAAAGTAGTATTTCTGTCTCCAAACTCAATACAACTCTGTGTTCTATTCTGTTGTGACATTTTAGGGGATCCCTGCAGGAGGCATACCTAATGAGAACATGTTGAAAGGATTCTTGTTGTTAAGTGGTTTTTTTCCCTCTTTTTTGAAAGGAGAGTGAGAAAATGAGGGATTAAGTGTTGGACTGTTGGACAAGAGATTTGAATTACTGAGCATTGCCTACTTACCATCTTTAAAATGTTATTTTGAATTCAGTAAGTGAAATCTAGTTCTACTGAAGTAAACAAACTTCTCTGTTGTGAATACTTCCCTAGAGAATTAGCTTAGATTTACTTTATTTACTTATTTTTTAGTTCCAATACTTCTCTTTTTAAATTTAAAAAAAATTTTATTTTTAATTGAAGTATAGTTGACATACAATATTATGTTAGTTTCAGGTGAGCAACATAGTTATTCAACAACTATATACATTACAAAATGCTTACCATTATAAGTGTAATTACCATCTCTTACCATACAAAGTTATTGTTATATTATTGACTATATTTCCTATTAATCATCTTTATCCCTGTGACTCATTTATCAAATGTGATCTTGATGTGGGGGATAATTTGACTGAAACCAGGTGAGGTCTGGTTACTTTGCCATGTTGTTCCAACTTCCTGTTCTAGTTACTTGTGTTGTGCTTTGGTCCCCTCTGTCTTACTTTGACCTCTTTGTTCTTCATGCCTGGTTTCTCTCCATAGCTCTCCAACTTTGATTGGGTTTCCCTTCCTTTTTATGGGACCTTATACACCTTGACTTTTAGGTTGTTAAGTTTATGTAGGCCGTTATTACAACCAAGTGAAACCATCTTGGTTGCCCTTCTAGTCAATATGGCTCGCAGAAAGGCCATGTTGTGAGGAATTAAGATGAGTGAGAGAGAGGTTTCTGGAATCAGGTGGGCCTGTTTTACATCATAGTTCCTCCATTGTCTAGCTGTGTGACTCTGAGCAAATTCTTAACCTCCTCTAGTATTAGTCTCCTCATATGTATAAATGGGGATAATAGTATCTTCCTTTTAAGATTGTTGCCAGAATTAAATGAGTTAAGCAAGATGAAACACTTAACACAGTACTTGACACATGATAAACTTAGTGGTACTCATTCTTGCTGTTGTTATTATTGAAAGGGGAATTAGATATGGTTAGGAATTTTAGGTATGACCTTGGGCCATATAAGTCATTGTGTCACCCAGGAAAAATTGCTTTATTCATTTGGACTTCGTTTTTTCCTCTATAAAATGAAGGTATTGGCAAGGTGTTCTGCCTGTGGACAACTGATAGACCCTATTCAAGCCTGATTATGTTAATATCTGTCCCCAAACCATTTGAATCTTATTTGTTTTAGCTCTACTCCCTGCAACCCGAGAAGCCTCTTGATGCTTTCTCGTCACCTAGGCCCTTTCTCCACTCATCATTCATCATAATGACTTATCCAGATGTTGTATTCTTTAGGTTCTTCTAGATGACAGCTCACTGAGAAGCAATTTCCTGCAAATGCTTCTAAATAACCAAAAGTGATGGGTTTGGTATAATGGTTTAAAATGTTCTTTTTTCTAGATGGTATTTTTAAAAAGCTGAAAAATCTTTATGAGATTTTTAAAAACTCGGTTTCTCAAATTTTCTTTCTTCTTTTTTTTTTTTTAAAGATGTTTTAATTTTTTAAGTAATCTCTACACCCACTGTGTGGCTTGAACTTACAGCCCTGAGATCAAGAGTTGCATGCTCCCCCAACTGAGCCAGCCGGGTGCCCCAGTTTCTCAAATTTTCTACCAAAGCCTGGGAGTTTAGGAAACATGGTCCTAGTTGACTCCCCCACTGGAGTTCCAGTCATGAAATATCTTTGAATTATCATATTTAATATCTTAATTTTAATTTTAACTTTATATTCAATTTCACAATGTAGCCATATTTGTTTTAATATTAAAATATTTTGAATTACACATCAATTCTTACTTAGTTCCCCACCTGCCTATGCTTCAAGTAATATTGATGCTTCAAGATGTCTGCCATGTTTATCTGTTGGCTTTGAGTAACCCCCTGTCCCACCACCATGACCTAATTTAGAGCAATAGGGCAATCTAAAGGAGTTGTCTGAAGATGGGACTCACTGGCACATTGGCAAGTCTGTGAGGGAGACATTTTTGACTATAATTGAATCACCTTAGGAAGCTCACTTGTATAAAGTTGAACACAGTTTTCAACCCTTAACAGTAACGTAATCACCATCCAGGAGGTGTAATCACCTTTGAACTCCTTTGTAAAAGGCTAACATAACATCCCTTTTCCCTTAGGACATATCCATATACAAACTTTAAAGTTCTAAAACTTCCTAAGGGGTGCCTGCCTGGCTTAGTCAGAAGAGCATGTGACTCTTGATCTTGGGGTCATGAGTTTGAGCCCCACATTGAGTGCAGAGATTACTTAAATAAATAAAACTTTAAAACAAATAAATGAGACTTTCTAAAAGTATAGTAGTACTTTAAATTTTATATTTTTGGGGTATGTGGAAATTTGGACTTGCAGAAACCCACTTTCTTTCCTTTAGAGGAGGGACTTCTCAGACTATCTTTTTTTAATAAAGATTTTATATTTATTTATTTATTTGAGGGGGAGGGGCCGAGGGGGAGGGAGAAGCAGACTCCCCACTGAGCAGGGAGCCTGACTTGGGACTCCATCCCAGGATTTGATCCCAGTACTCTGGGATCATGACCTGAGCCAAAGGCAGACACTTAACCGACTGAACCACCCAGGTGCCACTCAGATTACCTTTTGATCTTCTCTTGTCGTTGCAAAGTGGCATGGTTAAAGGATAGCTGGGTGACTTGCAGCCTGTTAGCAGTGTGGCCTACAGCAAGTCATTTCTCTAAGCTTGACTTTCTTTATATAAAAAAATTTTATGATTTCTATGATCTGTCCAATGAGATGAGATCTGTGCTTATATTTTTTTCCTTAGCAGCAGGTACTCTCCTACCTTACTATGTGTTACATTTGTAATCATTTATTTGCCATCTATTTTCTTTTTTTTTTTTAAGATTTTATTTATTTATTTGAGAGAGAGAATGAGATAGAGAGAGCATGAGAGGGAGGAGGGTCAGAGGGAGAAGCAGACTCCCCGCCGAGCAGGGAGCCCGATGCGGAACTCGATCCCGGGACTCCAGGATCATGACCTGAGCCGAAGGCAGTGGCCCAACCAACTGAGCCACCCAGGCGCCCCTTGCCATCTATTTTCTGTAAGACTGTAACTTTAATAGATCATGTGTGTTTATCCACAGCTATATGCCAGATGTCTTGTTCACTCCCTGGCTAATAATATTTGTTTATTCTTTTATTCTAAAAATAACTATTTAGTGCCTACTAAATGGCAGGTACTATTTTAGGCTGGAGATAGAGTAAGAATATGGCAGGCAAGGTTCTTAATCTCATAGAATTTATATTGTTATGGCAGTCCTGTTTAATAGAACTTTCTGTGATGATGGAAATGTTCTTTACTGTGCTGTCCAATATGGTAGCCATTAGGCACATGTGACTTTGGAGCTTTTGAAATGTGGCTAGTGTGAATGAGGATCAGAATTTTAAACTTTATTTAATTTTAGTTAATTTAAATTAGCACATATATCCAGTGACTACCATGACAATGCCATTCTAGAGGATCAAGAGATTGGAGACAGAGATAAAGAAGGAGATAAATAAATCAACAAATAATTTCACATACTAATAAAACTGAGAAGAAATCAACACAGGCTGATGGAATAGTAAGTAGAGGAGTACTTTAGTGTGATTCTACTTGAGCAAAAACTAACAAATGTAAAATGAATTATGAAGACTATTATTTTTTAAACTTTGTTAAATCAGTACTTCCTTGGGTTTGGGAGCCCTGTTTGAAGACCTAGTGAATTCCTTTTTGGAAAACAAACCTCAAAATATATGCACATATTTCTATCATCTTTATTAACTTTAAACATCTTTTTTAACCTTAGCCCTGAATTGTCATCTCCGTTTCCTGTTGGTGATACCTCAACATCAGGAGGTATGCTCTTGTGCACTTACTCACTTTTCTTTTTAAATTATTTATGCCTTAAGATGATCTTGTGAGCAAGCACACATTTCAGCTCACATTTAAAAAGTATCAGGTTTCTCTTTCCTTATGTGTTGTTCAAGAGTCTCAAGAAGAAGTGATTGTGTTTTCATTAATTGTATGGCATTATGTTGTGGTTACTTAATGATCTTTAATTATTAAGTCTAATAAAAATCAGAAAGCTACTTAAAAAAAAGTACAACCTAAAGAATTACTTTAAGGCAAACACTCTGTAACCACTACTTATGTCAACAGGTAGAACCTTTCTAGTTCCACCATTTGTCATTTGCCTTGCAAGAGTTTCTCAGAGTAAGGATTTTCTGATTGCCTTGTGGTATACTTTAAGGTGTTCCTTTGATCTCTGTGTCTCCTATGAATTGGTGTTGCTTTATTTATTTTTAATTTTTTTAAAAAAGCTTTTGTTTATTGGAAATTTCAAACATATACAAAAAATAAGAATTGCACAATGAGGCCCAGCTTCAACAATGATCAGTTCATAGCCAGTCTCCAACCTTCACCCACTTTTCCTATCTGGTGGTATTACTTTTTTCAGTATCTGTCCTCTTTACTAGATAGCTCCTTAAGGATAAAAATTTTGTCTATATCCTTAGCATCTTGCTTGCATAGTGGCTGGCATAAGTAGATGCTCATTAAATGCTGTTGAATGAATGAATGAATGAGTTATAATTATTTTCTGTTCTAGGAAGATCTATGCAAATGTGTCTTAAGGTTAAAATATACTGAATTTCCAGGATGGAAAAACAAATGACTTACAGGAATTGTTTTGAAGTCAGTTTGTTATTTCCTGATATGATTCTGAATTCACATACATGATTTTGTTTTTCTACTTAGGTGCTATTCTCAGTGTTCCATATCCAGGGGTGACCTCCTATGAAGGTACCTCAGAGAACATCAAGGAGAGGCCTGAGGAGAGTGTAAGTGATGCTGTGTTTTGTTATTTAGTTTCTAACATGAAGAATAGGGGTTAAGAGAGACTTATATTCCATTGCCAAACTACACAAGACTTCATGTGGTTTCCTTTATGGAGGTATTGTGGATTTTAAAACCAGTGTATTAAAAAGAATCTAAGATTCCTTGGAGAGCTGAGTCAATCTGCTTTTGCAAGAGAGAGCTTCATGTTGTAAATGAAATGACTTGGAGCCTGGGTAATTGTCATCATGGTAAACTCATGGTCTCTTGTGGGCTATGTGAAATAATTTACTGTGGGGGTTTTGCCTATGTAATTCTATCTCATAATAGATCAGGACTTAGTCTTCTCTTCTCCAGAGGGAAAGGATGTAGATTTTATGTAGTTAAAAAATCAAGAAATACTGTGGTTTTTAAATGCATCATTATTAACAGTAACCTGTCCACCAAACAATATTAAGTTTACTTTCAATAACATTCAGGTTAAAAAAAAAAAGTATATAGACTGCCCAGGAAGATAGAAATATTTTGTTAGAAATTTTGTTAAATATGAATTTTTAAAATTTGAGGGTTCATAAATCCTAGATTACTTAATATAGTGTAAATTCTGACTGAACATATTCACTAGAAAGGTGTAATTTAGTTACCTTGTACCTTTTCTTCCCAGCTTGGACATTTTAATTTATATGAAATCAGGTTAAGTCACCCTACTCTGCCCTACCACTTTCCCTGTCACTGAACAAGGCTGGTAGTAATGTGGGATCCGTGAGTGGAAGCTGGAATCAATACATTCACCCTCCGTACAACTTTGTCCAGAGTAGGTGGTGCTGGGAAATATTGTCATTAAATAAATATTTGTGAATGAATGAATAAAAAGTGATACTGTGGTTCTGAACTTGAAGCAGAATAGTTGTGGGTTTAGGTCTAGAAACATTCATAGAATGAGATAGAATTCTCTATAGTTAAGAAATGAAGGATTTATGTATAATCAATTGGAATATTAATATCCCCCCAAAAAAGACTATTTGAAGCCAATTTATAGAGTAAGAAAACAAAGCAGTATAGACATACCTAATAAGAATTAGATTGCTTGTACTTCTAGTTCAAAATGAAGCCTGAAGTTTCACTTTTACAGTTCAATTTTTTTCCTAATGCATTTTCCATCTACTGTTATAGAAATTATATACTTTATTTCTGTTTTGTCAGTAGTTTTCCTATAAGTTACATAATATATATTATTGTTTAGCATTTATAATATTTATATTATATGTATAAAATATATAAACCCTATAAATTACCTCCTAAGTTATAATGTATAATCTAGCAAAATTTAAGTTTTTCAGAATCTTGATCCTTGTCTTAAGCAATGCAGGAATATTAGAACATTGTAATTCAAATAATCACCCTACTGATTTATATTCTATTTTTTGATATTTTTGTTCTTTCTTTCTCTCTTTTAGTTCTCTCTTTTCAATCCCACAAATTAGACTGTATTATATTTGTTCTTTTTTAAGAAATTAAAAAAAATATTTTATTTATTTGAGAGAGAGAGAGAAGGGGGAGAGGAACAGAGGGAGAGGGACAAGCAGACTCTTCACTAAGCCCAGAGCCCCACATGGGGACAGATCCCAAGACCCTGACGTCATGACCTGAACCGAAATCAAGAGTCGGATGCTCAACCAACTGAGCCACCCGGCACCCCTATATTTGTTCTTTTTTTTTAGACTGTATTTTTTTTTTTAAGATTTATTTATTTATTTTGAGAGAGTGAGAATGAGAGAGAGAGAGAGAGAGTACATGAGTGGGGGAGGGTCAGAGGGAGAAGCAGACTCCCCGCCGAGCAGGGAGCCTGACGCGGGACTCGATCTCGGGACTCCGGAATCATGACCTGAGCCGAAGGCAGACACTTAACCATCTGAGCCACCCAGGCGCCCTTTTTTTTAGACTGTATTATATTTGTTTTTGATAAAGTTTGTTTTACATCTACCTGGAAGTTTATTATTTTATTTTCTTAAAATTCTTTATTGCATTTTAGATCTCTCTTCTAGGATAATTTTCTTTTTGAAATATATGCTCCTGATATTACTAAGAGTCTCTCATTTGTTCGAGTTTTTGATCATCTGAAAATTTCTTTATTATCTCCTTATTATAGAAAAAATTTAAATCTGTACTAAATTCTAGACTGAGGGTTTTTTTTTTTTTCTGGTCAAGGTTTTATTTCACTATATTCTAACTTTTGTTGTTAATACTGAGAACTGTCAGTTCAGTTGTTTTTCACTTGTGTATCAGTTCAGTTGTATTCCTCTGGCTGTTTTCTTTGTCTACTTTTAAGATATATCTCTATCTCCTCTCTATATATCTCTATCTATCCATACACATCTAATCATAAGACATAACAGCTGAAAATTTCTCAGAATTCATGATATCCATAAGGCTTTACATTAAGGAAGTACAACAAATCCAAAGCAAAATAAATAAATATACTCCTATACCCATTTTTTGTGAAATACTATATAGTATACTACTATATACACACACACATATATATATACACTTTTATATACATAAGTATACTATAGTATATATACTGTAAGTATATATATATATATATATACTATAAATACATATAGTAGTATACTATATGGTATTTGGCATTCTGCAGTTTAACAAATATGGATATAGGAGAAATTCTCAGCTATTACCTTGTGTGACTGAACCTCTGACCTCCTCCTTTTATCCTTCATGTTTGTTAACCACTCTTTAATAAGTTCCATTTCTTTGTCTCTCTGGGTTAGAATTAGGTATGTGTTCCAGTTTACTAATTCTTCCTTCAGCTTAGTTTAATTGGTTGTTCAAATTGTCTGTTGAGTTTTTAGAATCCTTGCTTTATGTGGCAGCTTTTTTTTTTTTTTTAATTGAAGTATAGTTGACACACAATGTCACATTAGCTTCAGGTGTATGGCATAGTGATTTGACAAGAATGTCCTTATACTATCCTCAGTACAAGTGCAGCTATCATCTTTACTAGTGTATGGGAGTCTTTGATCTGACCTTTCAACATGTACACACCTTTTACTTTTTATCCTATCCCTTTGTGGTATTTAAAACTCAAGCCTAGGTTACAAAGTATCAGAGGATATAACCATGTACTCACACAACACTGATTCACCTCTCTGGATTTTTCTAACCTGTTTTTCCTGACCCCTTGGCATTTTCTTTACTTTCTTGCAAACCAGCTATGCATTAAAACTTTTAAAAATATTTATTCATCACTTAAGGCATTCTCTAGCAGCAAGATTACTAAGGATATTTCTTTTATAATAGTACTGGAAATGGAAGTCTCTGTCCAAATTTAGCAAGATAAGATTTAATATCAAAAATGCAAAGTTTTATATAAAATTCCTTAAGACTAAGAGTTTTTGTTGATGTTAGTCTCTGTATGAATCAGTAGTATGATGCAGTTACTGGGGTGAAACTAGTAAAAGCTAGTGTAGTTTTAGGTTGTATTTGTAGAAATACAGAATCTATTATAAGAGAGGTGGTGGTATCCTATCATATTTTAATTGATCAGATCTGATTTGTGTATACCATACTCTAAGGAAGGTATTAAGAGCCTGAGAAATGTCTGGAGGAGAAAATCTAGGGAAGTCAGGGGTGTCATGATAGCTGTTTGTACTCATTTGAAGGGCTCTCTGGTGACTACAGTTTTTATATATGTCCTAGATTACAGAACTGAGATCAGTGGTAGAGCTTACAGGGAAATATATTTGGGCTTAATATTAAGAGCTTTGGGTAGAAGTGGATGAAACGGGTAAAGGGAGTCAAAAGGTATAAATTTCTAGTTAAGAAATGAGTAAGTCATGGGAATGTAATGTACATGATGGTGACTATAGTTAATAGTACTGTGTTGCATATTTGAAAGTATTTAGGAGAGTGGATCTTGAAAGTTCTCATCACAAGAAAAAGAAATTTGTAACTGTGTATGGTGATGGATGTTAACTGGACTTACTGTGATGATCATCTTGCAATACATACAAATATGGAATCATTACGTTGTACACCTGAAACTAATATGTGTTTTATGTCCATTATACCTTAATAAAAAATGCCAAAAAAATATGAGCGCCTGATATGTGCCAGTTACTGTTTCAGGAGGCATACTGAGAAGTAAACATACAGTGTAATTACCTTGTGGTATGTGCTATGATAGGGTAAATGCAGAATGAAATAGGAGAGCATTAGGAGCATTGGGTCAGTTTTGAGGGGCAGTTCTGAGAAATTTTCTGGTGGGGGTGAGGTCTGAATTGAGGATGAATATAAGTTACCAGAAGAAGAGACAGGGGAAAGGTCTTGGCCTGAGGTCTCAAAACAAAGGGAGTAGCACTGCTTAGGCCAGAGAGAATTAGCATATTCCTAGGTCTGCAAATAGGAATTTAGCATGGCTGGAGTGGATAGTGAAAGGTGGGGGAAAGGGAGATGGGGCTGGAAAAGCGAAGCAGGAACCAAGTTGTGGAGGGCAAAGAAGAAAGAAAAAAAATTAAAGAACTTCCCAAACATGAGAGCTTTTTTTTTTTTTTAAGATTTATTTATTTATTTATTTGAGAGAGAGAGAGAGCACAAGGAGGTGACAGAGGTAGAGGGAGAGGGAGAAACAGAATTCCCACTGAGCAGGGAGTCTGATGTGGGGCTCCATCCCAGGACCCCAGGACCATGACCTGAGCCAACGCAGATGCTTAACCGGCTGAGCCACCCAGGTGCCCCGAGAGCATTTTTTTTTTTTTTGAAATGTAATGGTCTGCCTTTGAAAATCATGACTCTTTCTCATCAGGCCATTTAAACTGAGGATGAGCAACCATTTGTCAGGGATATTGTAGAGAGAATTCAGGCATCCAAAGGGATAGTGGGATCTTTGAGGTACTTTCCTATTCTGAGATTTTGAAGGTCTCTGATTATGTGATCTATCACGGATGAAAAATGGTACACTGAAGGAAAGCCTCTGTAGTCTCTTCCTGACTCTGCCATTGGCTTGCTGGGAGCCCTTAGGCTAGCCATTCTTCCATTCCAACCCCTTCTCTTGTGTATCACAATGGAGGGACTTAGATGGATGAGCTCAAGTGTATCTTCCGTGTAGCACTTTTTACCTTAGCATTGTAGTAGTGATACTTTCTTTCCCTCATTCTACATTTACTATTGGAATTCTTCTGTAAGACACTATTGTCACTTCTCATTTATTTATTAAATCATTTATTTCCATCAATATGGACTCATGGATATTTATTTTATTCTTTGGATTATAATCCATTATTTGTTTTTCAAATTGTTGCAGCTTTGGACTGGAAGACCTGGATTTTACTGTTACAGAGTACAAAAAGTTCATTGATACAGTTTCAGATTCCATGTAGTCACTAATCTTTAAGAAACTACCCCTTGTTGAGTTTGTTATAGTATACAAAAAGAATCTCCACAATTATCTGAAAAGGCTGTTAATATAATTCTCCCTTCCCTAATACTTTTATTCATATATTTCAACTAAAGCAACATATTACTGATTGAATGCAGAAACAGATATGAGAATCCACTGTCTTCATCTGAAGCCAACCAAATTAAAGAATTTATAAAAATATAAACAATGTTACTCTTTTCATTCATTTTTTATTTTGCAAAATGTTATTCCTTTTTACAGCATAAAGAGTTTATTATTTTTAAATGAATTAAGAAATATTCTTAAAAATTTCCCCTTTAATTTTTTGTCTGGTAAATATCTATAGATACAACCCATAAAAAACAAATTTCTTTGTGTTTCTTAATGATTTTTTTTTTTTTTTTTTGCGAGAGAGAGAATGAGAGAGAGCACGAGAGGGAGGAGGGTCAGAGGGAGAAGCAGACTCCCTGCTGAGCAGGGAGCCCGATGTGGGACTTGATCCCGGGACTCCAGGATCATGACCTGAGCCGAAGGCAGTCGCTTAACCAACTGAGCCACCCAGGTGCCCAATGATTTTTAAGAGTTTAAATGGGCCCTAAGACCAAAAAGTTTGAGAACAACACTTCTAGACTATTTTTAGATGATACTATTAGCATAGTCAACTCTTTTTAAACTCACGGATGATGTGATAGAAGATGGTCAACTTTGGTGGTTATCTGTGGAAAATTTTCTGTCTTTCCCTGAAGCAGTCATTGTGTGCTCAAAGGAATGTACAAATGCATAGTAATTTTAATGTTAGCCTGTGTCTTAAAGTCCACCCAATTAGTTCCAAAGTCAGATACTGTATAAAAGGTCATCATTAGAAGTTTCTTTTGACATAGTGTCTGATATGTACCAATCAGGAGATACTTGTTGGTTGTATGAGTAAACATTGACATTTATTGTTTTTTTCTCTAAAAATCCAGATTAGCAATGAAATTGAGAATGTGATAGAAGAATCCACAAAACCAGCAACTGAGCAGATTGCAGAATTCAGTATCCACCTTTTGGGAGAACAATATAGGGAAGAACTACAGGATTCCTCCAACTTCCACCACCAGCACCTTGTAGAAGAGTTTATTTCAGAGGTGGGTGATTTTTTGGTTTGTTTTTCATCTTTTCTTTTCTTTTCTTTTCTTTTCTTTCCCTTTCCCTTCCTCTTCCTTTTTCTTTCTTTCTTTCTTTCTTTCTTTCTTTCTTTCTTTCTTTCTTTCTTTCTTTCTTTCTTTCTTTCTTTCTTTCTTTCTTTCTCTCCCTTCCTTCCTTCCTTCCTTCCTTCCTTCCTTCCTTCCTTCCTTCCTTCCTTCCTTCCTTCCCTCCTTCCTTCCTTTCCTTTCTTCCTTCCTTCCTTCCTTCTTTCTCTCTCTCTTTCTCTCTTTCTTTCTTTTTTAACTAACAAGACATTTTCCTTGGGTTGTAAATTTCCCATATTCACAAAACTGGTTAAAGGTAGGTTAAGGAATCAAGCTCTTCTTCTCTTTGGTTCAGAGGGCTGTGACTTAGCCACTTTTTCAGAAAACTCTGTAAAAAGATCACAGAAAGATAGATGAGTTTATTTAATTGAAGCAAAATCTGACACACCTTTACCATCTGCTAACAAGTAAATACTATTTCCAAACTTTTGCTGCATAGCCAAAGAAGAATGTATTCAATGGAATGGTTTTAACTTGACAGTATTTGGAGAAATGAGTATCTTTAAGAAACTACATACAGTGTATTGTTTTTCTTGGAGGAACATTAAACTTAATTTCTTTTAATTTCCTATTTAATATTCTTTTTCTAAACTGAAAAATTTGGGGTAGTTAACACATAAGTAGTACACAGTACCAAGTTCAAAAGGACAAAAGGGTGTCCAATGAAAAGTAAATTTCCCTCCTATCTCTGTTCCTTGGTTGGAGGTATTTTTTAAAAGGTGGTTTTTCTTTCTTTTTTTTTTTTTAAAGAATCATGCATTAGACTCTCCTGCAACTTTAATTTGCAGAAGAATTCTATATAGGACTTGAACTCAAGATTCTTTCAGTCAAAAATGATCCATAGATGGCCCCCTTCTTGTGTGCCTTTCCTCTTGTGTGGTAAGGCATTGAGTGCCCATCTCCCCTTTCTGTCCATTGTCAGGGCACATCATTCCTTCCTGTTTATTTCTTTTCCATCCCTCTTGATGGGGTTCTCCTTGCCCAAGTTTTTCAATTCCATTATGTTGGACTCATTTCCTTCCCTAGACACTATGTGTAGAGGAGAAAAAGAAATGTGCATCTCTCAGCAACAGCATCATTGTAGCCATCCGACGTGGGGAGTGTAAGCCAGACAATTATTTTTCCTATCTGTGTGGCCAAGTTGCAAGGCTGTATGGTATGTAGAAGAAATGTCAGCCAGGCCAGTGGCCACCTGGCATCAGATAGTGTCTTGGATCAGCTGTCTAGTTCTCTCTGCTCTTGGAGTGAGGAAACTTGGTAGGCCTGAGTGTTTAGATAAACAATTACAATGAATTACATGCCTTTTCTTCCCCCCTGCCTCATGATAAAAATGTTATAGAATTGAGTGAGGAAACTTTTGCACTAAATTGCACTAAATGATTGCATATTTAGAAAGTCTAGAAGTCTAATAAACATTCTGAAAAACATCTCCAACATTATGGGTAGATGGCTCTTGGCTTGAGGTGATTTGGGGGTGAGGAAGGGTCTGGATCTACCATGAAATGGTTTCTTCTCTGGAGGATCTCTTCAGCCCCGTCCCCTTACCTGCACTGAAATGTCTACCAACAGCCACTTCCTTGTGTGAAGCAGCAGAGTTAGAGGTTGTGTCTCTGAAAGGTTCTGTCACTGTGTTTAATGCACATTGAAGGGGGCCCCTCTAGCTCTCTCCCTTCAGGGCACAGTCGCAGGGATTGTTCCTTTGATATTATTTCCTAGGTAATAATATGGGAAGATATTTAAGGAAAAAGAAAGCCTGATTGGAGAGGATTGAGGTTCAGGAGGAATTCTTTTTTTTTATGAGAAGAGTAAGATAAGCTTGGGACAACATCAAGTATCAGAGAGAGAAAGGTAAGCATAATAGTGTTGGGAGCATCGATACCTGAAGATAGCTGCAGTATCAACACAGTGTCCTTGCACAGTGCCTTATGTTCTGCAGGCTGCTTTAAGTCTGTTAGTTCACAGCAACCAAGTGGATAAGCATCGCTATTTTACAGCTGAGGCCCAGGCGGCCAAGTAAATTGTTCACAGTCATTTCAACCTTTAGGGGTAGAAGGGAAAATCAAGTCTCCTCCTTCCCTTCAAAGTGTTCCTTCCTTTATACCATATAGAATCACCTTAATTTTAGTTCAGATGAAAAGTTAAAGTGAGCTTCACAGTTTTCCCAGTCCTGGTCTCAATTCTATAACATTTTTATCATGAGGCAGGGAAGAAAAGGCATGTAATTCATTGGGAAGAATATGGGCTTTGGTATTAGAAAGATTTAAGGTTAAATAAATTCTAATTTAGTCACTTACCAAATGCATGACCCTGGGTAAGTTAGTTGACATCTCAATTTTCCAATATATAAAATCGGGAAAATATGTAACTCTTGATATTGTTGCAAAGATTAGAAGTAATATTGTAAAGCATCAGGCACATAGAAGTCATTCAATAAATTACACCTATTATTAATCTTGATGTTAATAAAGTGGAATGATTCTTTCAATAAATTACACCTATTATTAATCTTGATGTTAATAAAGTGGAATGATTCTTTCAAACCTGTACAGTAGCTAACTAGATGTGATGAATTAGAATACTTGTACGTGGTTAGACTCAAGAGATGACAAAACTCAAAATGAGATGGGTCTAGCAATAGCAGTTACATACAGTTGTATAACATTTTGCAATTAATGGAATACTTTTAGGTACATTCATTTTAATCTTATGAAAGCCAATATGGTTGATGGGCAGGGCAGTATGAGTTCTATAAAATAAGGCTAGTATACAGTTACTTTGCCAGCAGAAACAGCTGAGATGAACTCATTTTTGGATTCCTATCCTGCAAGATTCCATCTCCACTTTTATCCTACAAGAATTATGGCATTTCTGTCTTTCCACTAAGAGAATAAAACAAGGCAAATTATCATAGGTATAGAGTTACTTGGGTTTGGATTCTTTATCCTTAAGACTTTGAGATCTTCATGAACCATGATTTTTTAAAAATCCCACTCTCTTGATTGTACTAAGACTTAGTTTTAAAAGTAGATTCCCAGAGATTTCTCCAAAGTCCACTAACAATTCTGGTGTTGGCTTATTCTGGTGTTGGCTCCATAGTGACTTATCTACTGAGACTGGTACCTTCTGAAATGTGGGTTAAATGTTCAATGTTAAAATATGTAGTTATACATCACCTGACTATTTTTAGATTTTTAGTCCAGTTAGCATTCTTTCCCTCCCTCTAGTCACTAAACTCATCTTGATTTACATGGCTGATTTTAAAGATTGTAGATGTTTCATAAATTGATCTTTAGACCAGTTAAGTTACCTGGTCACTGCTTCATACCCCCCTTCATGACACCCGGTCAAAAGGGCCTGTCTCCAGGGGGCTGAGCTTCAGCTTGTGACTAGTTTCTAATGTTGACTTTGTTCACAGTTCCCTTGTATCGTAGGAACAGGAAACATGCCATCAGACACTTCACACTTACAGAAAATGAATGCTTGACTGTTTGTCAGTGTGCATGCTGCAGCCAGATTTCTAATCCAAACAATTACACTTAAAAATGTTATTATAGTTTTATTTTTTGAAACTAATGCTTTTTTCTACATTTTATCCTACAAGGGGAAAAAACAGTGCTTTGTCAGTAAGAAGTTGCTTTTCATAATTTGGAAAAAAATTAATATTAAAATATATTAAAACCTAAAAAGACAAAATTTAAAAAGAAAAATGTGACAGCGTTGTGTTAAAACTATTTTCTAACATTGTTAACTATTATAATTGTCTTATGTAACTTTCTGACCACTGTGTATCTGTATACATGTATAAGCTTCTACTAGTTATAAACATTGCACTTTATATTCAACTCTTAAAAGCAGTATTTTCTATGTACTTTTTCACATTTCTACATAGCTATAAATTTTATCTTTATTTTTGACAGGTTGAGAATGCATTTACTGGGTTACCAGGCTATAAGGACATTCGTGTACTTGATTTTAGGTAAATAGACTCTAAAAATGTACATGTTCAGTAGCACTCTTTATTTCAGTGTAATATCTTTTTGTGTTTATTATGTGTGCTCTAAAAACAAATGATTTGAGTGCTGTAATTCAATACTACTTCTGGTAAATATGTATTCTTAATGATAGTTTTTCAGGAGAGGAGACTGAGTTAGAAAAAGGCAAAAGAATATATTCAAGGAGACATACTAGATCTGTAGTTATGCAGATAAGAACTTAGGAATTCATGTCCCCAGCTTGCTGCTGATAAGTTACACTGCTTTTACTTGGCACTGAGGGGAGCCTGAAGTCACATTAGATATGATCTTGGCTTCCCACTAAATCTTGTCAATGTTCTACCAAGGTGACTTTGACATCTTACTGTAAGGCCATTCTGGAGGGGATGCATTTGTCTTCATTTCAAACATAACAGTTCTAAGTAAATCACTGATCTCTTTTTAAAACATTTCTTCTTAAAAAGAATATTTACTGGGGGCACCTGGGTGGCTCAGTCAATTAAGCGGCTGCTTTCGGCTCAGGTCATAATCCCAGGGTCCTGGGATAGAGTCCCACATCGAGCTCCCTGCTCTGCAGGAGGCCTGCTTCTCCCTCTCCCACTCCCCCCTGCTTATGTTCCCTTTCTCGCTGTGTCTCTCTCTGTCAAAAAAAAAAAAAGAGTATTTACTGAGTGAATACTTTATATTGGGGACTTGATTTTCCTGAGCTAACTTAGTCAGAATAAATATTATTAATACTCATTTTGCAGAGAGCAAATAGGTTTAGAAGGATGAAGTATTAGCCCAAAGTCAGAGAGCTTGTAAATTAGCAGTGGAAGAGGGATTTTGAAACTGGGTGGCTGACTTTACAGCTCTTACACTTAAATCCCATGCTAGACTTAGTACTTTCTGAAGGTTTGGAGCATTTGGACGATAGTTGTGGCCCAGCTGTTTGATGCAGGGGAGCATGAGTAGGGGTATATGTAACTTCACAACATAATCAATAGGACCAGCATCTTAACTTTGGCATATTCTCTTATCACAACTTCTGGGTTTACCAGAAATAATAGCAAGCACTTACATAGCATTTACAGTGTGCCAGGCTTCATATCTATATAACTCATTTATTCCCAACAGCCATGCTATGAGATAGCTAATTTCCTCATTTTTTTTTTTTCTAATAAGGACACCTTTCTGATAAGGCACAGGGAATTTCAATAATTTACCCAAAGACACTCAGCTAATTGTCTGTGCAGGGGAGAGGGCAAGCATGGTAAATTGACCCACCACCTACTCTCACACCATAACCAGTCTCCCCAGTTCAACCTTAGCACTTCTCATAGAATGCCGCCTCCAGCTGTGACTAAAGCTCATATGAGAACCTAGGAGTGTGAGGCCTTTGAGGACCTCTCTCATTTGGCAGTACACGAAAAGCAACATGGCCTTTGGAGCCAACTTCCCTGGGTTCACATCTGCTTTTGGCACTTCTGGCTGGCTGATTTTAGATAAATTATCCAGTTTTAATGTCCTATTTGTATAAAAAAGAGAATTTACTATTAATTCTGCTTTATTAAAAATACTTTTGAAATACTTTGGGTAAATTATGTAGCTTCCTTGTTCCTCAGTTTCTTTACCTGTAAAATGGGGATTCTAATAGTCCTTAATAATCTTAATGAGGATTAAATGAATTGATTTTTGTAAAACACTCAGCACAGTTTTCTGGCACATGGGACTATCTATTAAGTGTCTGTTACATAAATAAATATTAAAGGCCATGCAATATCCTGTGGGTCCATCCTGACCTTTCCCAATCCCTTAGCATCTTTCTGTATAACATCCGATTTTCTTTTCATTTATTTTAAATTACATAACACGTTGTGTACCAAAAAAATGTTTCCCAATTTTGCTAAATGCCAGCAACTGGAGTCCTCTGCTGATATACTGAAAAAAACTTATTTATAAAGAGAAAACCTTATATGAATGGTTTAAATACAGTCTAAAGATAGTAAATATTGTCAGTTTTTTTTTTTTTTAAGATTTTATTTATTTGACAGAGAGAGACACAGTGAGAGAGGGATCACAAGCAGGGGGAGTGGGAGAGGGAGAAGCAGGCTCCTGGCTGAGCAGGGAGCCCGATGCGGGACTCGATCCCAGGACCCTGGGATCATAACCTGAGCCGAAGGCAGACGCTTAACGACTGAGCCACCCAGGTGCCCCAATATTGTCAGTTTTAAAACAGAATCTTTTCTCACCCTTTGTTTGCTTCCTTCAATCTACATGAGTTTGTCCACATCTAATACTATGCAAACATTTTGATTTAAGGAAATATTTTAGAGGAAATATATTAAGAACTTGCAACTTTAATGAATGATGTGACAATTATAACTGTCTTAAACTCTACTTAACACTTTCAATTTTTATTTTCAGGTCCCCCAAGGAAAATGGCAGGTAGAGTACTTTTTGGCACTTTTTATACAGTCCACTGATTGAAAAGGTAGTTTAGAAAATTTGGTAGCCCTAGGT
Organism: Mirounga angustirostris; assembly: GCF_029215605.1. Classification (NCBI taxonomy): domain Eukaryota; kingdom Metazoa; phylum Chordata; class Mammalia; order Carnivora; family Phocidae; genus Mirounga; species Mirounga angustirostris. The sequence continues at coordinate 48,033,492 of NW_026991709.1, read as the reverse complement.
CCAAGGTAGCATGGCTCAATTCTTTCATAACTTCTAATATTAGTGTCCATCTCCTTACAGATTGGGGATTGGCAAACTTTTTTACCTGAGGGTCAGTTAGTAAATATTTTAAGCTTTTCAGGCTGTACTTTCTCTGTTGCAACTACTTAACTCAGCCATCAGATGAATGTAGATATAGATAATACACTGAAAATGAATAAGCATGGCTATATTCTAATAAAACTTAATTTATGGAAACTGAAATCTGAAATTCATGTAATTTTCACATGTCACAAAATATTGTTCTTGTTTTGATTTTTTCAACTACTTAAAAATGTAAAATCTATTAACTCATAGATACTGAGCTGGATTTAGCTTTACAGACCCCTGTCATAGACTGTTGACTGTCAAGTACTTTTAAATGTTGAGTTACACTTAATTTAAAATGGGAATAAAACCCGCCATTAATGTAAACAGTTTCAAGTATACTATGTCATTCAGTAATATAATCAAGTGTCACTTTAAGTTGTAAATGAAGAGGAGAAAGCCAATCTCTATAATAGTTCATTTGCAAAAACAGCTGCTCTTTGGAATTTCTTAGAAGAAGCATAATATAAAAACATAGTCAATACCCTTTGTGGAGGTTGCTTGTCATTTTTTGCTTTTGGATTCAAATTTATTTAAAATTCATTTTCTCTTGCAAGATTGATAAGTATAAATAGAATTTATGAAGCAAATTCATGTGTTAATTGTGGACGTTTAGACATACAGTAATACTACTTTCTTGTAATATTTTATATTTGAAAAGAGCTTTCTGACTCCATTTTCATTTATATTATTTAAGCAGGTGTTTACTAAGTGCCTACTAATTGGACAAACCCTGTGCCTACAAAAATTAATAACTCTTGGTTTATTTCTTTTAGGAACACACAATCTAATGAAAAGTGCTTTTAGAGATATGTCAAATTACTGGTTCTTTTTTATTTTTTCATTTTATTTTCTTAATGTTCCTTTGAGATAGTGAAAATGAGGATTAACATTCATTCTCCTTCTGGAAGTGAGGATATTTTGCCTGAGACAGACAAACTGATTTGCTGTAAGTTATATAAGTAGGAGATATCAGATATTTTGACCAAGGTAATCAGAATTTTGGTTTCTGTACTCTAAGTAGATGTGAACAGTCCTGTGTGTATGTATTACAGGTATATGTTTTGATGATCAGTTCTCAACCAAAAGGTCTGATTGTTTAGTTGTTGCCCTCTTGGCATGATTAAAATATTAAAACAACCCAAATTCTAATGTTACCATGTTAACCTTATGACCAAAAGAATGATATCCAGTTACTGAGTGCTAAGTCCTCTATAGGGACACAGAAACCAATATGAAGCCATTAGATTTTATGATAGAATTGTTAACCTAGGTACAATTTCCAAAATTGTTCAGTATTGTCAGGTATTAGCCCATTGATGGAATTGATTCATAACTTTTTGGTATACTTGTATTCTGAACCATGGATGAATAAATGTGTGGCACAGAAATAGTCTGTTTATATAATTTATAACCATTCTCTTTCTTTGTCTCTCTCCATAAACATTTATATCCATATGAAATTTTCTATTTGCTTTGTATCTGTCCAGGTACACACATTGTTTTAAGTTAGTAGATTACCCATTTGAAGTGAGTCAATATATCTGCCTGGTATACTTCAAAACTTTAGCTCCAGGCTTCATAAGTGTGTGCCTTCTTTCTAATGGAAGAAATTTTACAGGATATCTGAATTTCTCTGAAATATCTTTATTTTGGTTGATCTTAATGAGAAATGATACTATTATTTCTTATGTTGAAAATCTGCATGTCAAACAGCCAATCAGGGCATTTGAGGTAAGAGAATAAGAAAGGATAAATTTTACCTCCACATGATTGATGTTTCTGGAAATAGCTGTCAGAAAGAGAAACTTTCCTTTATATAGCAGCTGTGTTAGTCTAGCTTAGAAGATGAAAGATGGTAATACAGGGGTGGCTGGTTAACTCGGAGGTGCTAAATGCGGAGAGCCAGCACAGCTTTCTTCAGTCAGATCATGTTTTGTCTTCCAATGTGCATTCTGCTTCTTATGTACTTCCTTGGCCTCTTGGCTTTCTTTTATTCTGTCCCTCATCCTGAGACGTCTCTCTGCTACATTTACCATGCCAGAACTCAGTCTGTTTTGGGTCATAGTGACATTCTCGGCTCCGAGAATAGATGGTTTCCTGATACCTTAAGCATTTCTTTGAGTTCTCTTTCCAGGACAAAAACATGGTAATGAATTGCAGCATATCTCTGAGGCATTTTATCTTCTTTAATGAATTTATCCTCACTAGACAAGGTAGACTATAATAGAAGTGTTATTTTTATATGTCCGAGGGAAATGTTGGGAGACAAATTATATTTTGTCAACAAAGAATAAGGCCAGTAATCTGCCCCAGACTGCTTGATTTGCACAAATTTCTTGATCCAGGAACATTTCTCTTGATCATCTCTCTATGATATTTAAAAGTAATGCAAGGCACATGGTAGACTCTCAGTGAAGCTTTGATTCTTCTTGTCTGATTTTCTGCATAGCATAGGAATGAACTCAAGTGCTAATAGGTACAATCTTTTCCTCCATTTTTCATTGTCACTGCTTTCTGTCTTAATATGAAATAGGTTGTGCAAAGACCCAAAGAAGCTCACCTTTCAGGAGATGTAGTCATGGTCTATCCCATTGAGTTTGGAAAGAGCATGCATTTCCTCAAGGTTGGGTTGTGGAGGTGAAGTAGTATCTCTAAAATGATTACTCATGGGGCTCCAGGGTGGCTCAGTTGGTTAAGCAACTGCCTTTGGCTCAAGTCATGATCTCAGGGTCCTGGGATCCAGCCCCCCGACCAGGCTCCCTACTTAGGAGGGAGTCTTCTTCTCCCTCTCCCTTTGTCCCTCCCTCTGCTCATTCTCTCTCTCCCTCTCTCAAATAAATAAAGTATTTTTAAAAATGATTGCTCAGAAGATACAAATGTATGAAGATAATTTTAGGGTGAAAACTTTAGAGACTTTCATATTTAGAGACAAAATTCTTCAGATTAAATAGGGAGTATCATTCTGTCATTTAAGTAACACAAATTTAGTTGTCTTATATGCCTGCATTAGTCAATAAAATTGACCATTTGCTCTTTTATTATTTTCAAAAGTATTTGTTGAACTACTATGAGCCAAGCATTGTGCTAAATCCCTAGGACACATACGGTGTGGTGAGTTCTGACCAGTAGGTGTCCCTCTTACTGTTTTATTCTACCTCAGGGCCATCATTTGGTTATTTTAGCATATTTTACTGAATTTATTTCTTTACAAAAGAATATCAGGAATTATCCATGAATCAATATAGTCTGACATGAAAAAAAAAGAGACTGAAAGAAGTTCTAGACAACAAGCTGATGTCTTACCATTTTGTAGAGCATCAGGATGTCAAAATACTTAGTTACTAATTAAAACACCCTAAACCACCCCATTAGAAGTGGAAGCTTATCAGATCTGGGAGGAAAACCTTATGGAAGTTACTCAGATTAGAACAAAAACATCAAAGAGGCCTGGCAACTTGTATGGCAGGTGAGGGATGTCACTTTCATGGTGTCCCCTATAGTTCAGGGTATGAATCTGTGGGAAGCAGGCTCAGGACAGGTCCAGAACTGCCTATACTACCAGGAAGGACAGGTCTCTTAAGACCAATTCATGCTTACTAAATCATAAGATATGATGCACTGTCTAGGATGCCAATTGATTTATTTAAAGCAAGAGATCTGCCAACTGACCAATTATTGCATTGTCTGGCTCATGCATTCTTTCCCCATAGGAAAATCTGTAGGGAGTTATAATCAAAAGATCCCTTTGCAAGCTTGAAAGAAGAGAAAGGAAGCTGGGTGACTTTTTTTTTTTTTAAAGATTTTATTTACCCTTTTTTTTTTTTTAAGATTTTTATTTATTTATTTGACAGAGAGAGACACAGCGAGAGAGGGAACACAAGCAGGGGGAGTGAGAGAGGGAGAAGCAGGCTTCCCGCAGAGCAGGGAGCCCGATGCGGGGCTCGATCCCAGTACCCTGGGATCATGACCTGAGCCGAAGGCAGACGCTTAATGACTGAGCCACCCAGGCGCCCCTATTTACCCATTTTTGAGAGAGAAGCAGGCTCCCCACTGAGCAGGGGCTTGATCCCAGGATGCCTGGGATCATGACCTGAGCCGAAGGCAGAAGCTTAACCGCTTAACTAAGTCACCCAGGCACCTGGAAGTTGGGTGATTTTAATGACCAGTATCATCAAGCCATGCTAGCTATGTTGTGGCTGTCTCCAATTTAGGGATCTGTTTTTACAAGGAAGCCACAATAGTGAAATAAATTAGTTGACTAATCCCTTTTTCTAGACTCCATGAGATCATTCTCATTATGTTGATACTTTTTGTTTAGATATGTGAATACCTTGATTAGACTGTAGTTGTTTTTTTTTTTATATTCAGACAAGTTTAGATTTCTATTTATTTAGTAGGCACTGGGGGGCCCTCAGTGCCAGGGACCATGCTGAACACTGGGGATAGAAACTCAAGGAGAGACTGAAAGGCAGTCACTTTAAACAAAATCTTTTTACAAAACCACAAAAGCTGTAATCAAAGAATATATAATGATACATAAGTAAGTTCAGAGGGGGAAGTGCTTAAATTATTTGTATGCTTTGATTTGGGAGTCATTTTGGTCTTACAGAATGTCAGAAGGAGGCAAATTGTTTCCATTGCCTGTCTCTCTTGAGTGTTTTATCTTTGGGAAGATAGCGTTCTCCTTTCCTCTGGAAGGATCTTGGTGTGACTTGCTGGGTCCTGCTTCTGATGGCTGTGTCTCATAGACTGGGGGAAGCCAGAGTGATGACGAGAGCAAAGCTGTCTCATAATGACTTTTTTGGGTAGTAGTTTAATTAAAGCTACTGAGAGTATAGCATAGTAATTCAGAATTCAGATGCTGGAGTCAAGCAGACCTGTGTTTGAATCTTGACTCTACCACGTACATGTTTCAAAATTTTAGGCAAGTCTTCTAACTTCTTTAAAGCTCAGTTTCTTCAATAATAATCTGAAGATAATAAAACCTTCACGGGGTTATTATGAAAATTATATGAGATAAAGCATATGAAATAACTGTCACATCGTAAGCACTTTTAAAATGTTAGCTTTTAGTTGTTAGAGAAATATGAGTTAGAGTCTAGAAGGAGTATTTTTATTGGCTTCAAAATTTTATAATCTGGTGTTATTTCTCCAAAATGATTATTTAAGAAAATATCAAATGACATGTCAACTACTATTTATGTATTTTTACTCTACCCTTTATTCTAAGAAATCTTCTCTTTGTTTGCTTATGGAAAGGTAGATAGTAAAAAAGCCCAATCTCAGACAGTTCTTTGTTAGCTCATTAAGGTTTTATTCAACTCATTAATGAAGGAGCCAGTTCAAAAATGAAAGCTAGTTTGTAGAGCATTTGAAAAACAGAAATTTATATAGTCAATTTGGGAAAGGTTTAGGGTAGTAAAATCATAAACTTTGGAGTCATCATTACTACCAGGCCAAAAAAAAAAAAAAAACCCTGATCACATTTTAATAGTTTTATTTCAGTTTAGTTTCAAACTTTATAGGACTGTAAATTGTCTGGACTATCAAACAAAATTACATCTCCTGAGAGACTTAGATAACTGTCATATCAGAAAATATTCTAGCATGATATTAAAAAAAACACAAGTCATCAATTTGCTTTATTTTCAAGTATTTCATATTTTCCGTTCCCAATAACTATGCTTTAGTTCATAGTAATTAAGCTTCTTTATTGCTTCACTACCCCCCTTCCATTGTGGAGTACATAATCTGTCCAATAACAGTAAGAAAGAGAGATGAGAGAATTACCCACTGTTGGGTGGAGTTAGAAGGTTTTGTTTTGTTTTGTTTTGTTTTAAATCAGGGAGGAGAAATGCTAATAGGGAAAGAAGGAAGCTGGCAGATAGTGGAGAGGAGCTGTTGGCTCTGATGGAGGAAAGAAGGGGTGAGAATGGTGGGGAAGAGCGTGCTCACATATTCTGCAGAGTTGCCTCTCTGGCCTCCTTAGAACGTTTTCCATGTTCTTAGAGCTATGAACCTCTGTTCTCTAGGAAGCAGGAGGGGATGGCAAAAGGTTGTCCAGAGTCAGCAGAGAATGGTGGTGGAATCCATGCTTTTTGAGACCCCCCATCTTTACCCTCCTCCCCCAGGTGTAGTGTTTGTGCTCCATGGGTTCAAAGCTCCTTTCTTTGTGTTTCCTTAGCAGGGTCTAATTTGTTCTCTGTTTTCATCCATAGTGGCATAGATGTTCATTATGCAGTTACCTTCAATGGTGAGGCCATCAGCAATACCACCTGGGACCTAATTAGCCTTCATTCCAACAAGGTGGAAAACCATGGTCTTGTGGAACTGGATGATAAACCCACTGCCGTTTATGCAATTAGTAACTTCAGAGATTATATTGCTGAGATACTGCATCAGAATTTTTTGTTGGGGAACTCCTCTTTGAATCCAGATCCTGACTCCCTTCAACTTATCAATGGTGAGTTGATATCCATCATAAAGTCCTTGTACAGCTTTAGTTTCTTTTTCAATATACTCTGGTGAAAACTAATTTCTTTAAATATCTGTGGTTTTTAGCATTCTCTTGACTGCATGAGAGAGGAGCCATCCTGGTTCGAATGGAGCTTTAGCCACGTAGCTATTTGGGATAGATCAATCGGGAGCTCTTAGGAGTATTGTAAACAAAAAGCCACAAAGAGTGGGGAAAGTGGGGTGCCTGGGTGGCTCAGTCAGTTAAGCATCTGCCTTCAGCTCAGGTTATGATCCCAGGGTCCTGAGATCAAGCCCCATGTTGGGCTCCCTGCTTGGCGGGGAGTCTGCTTCTCCCTCTCCCTCTGCCTGCCACTCTGCCTACTTGTGCTCTCTCTCTCTCTGTCAGATAAATAAATAAAATCTTAAAAAAAAAAGTGGGGAAAGTGGAGAACAGCATGACATTTAGAAATAGTTTAGGGAAATGGGAGCAAAATATAGGAAAAAGGGAAGTGGAACCTGCAAGCATGAAGTGGAACAGGTTATAGTGCAGCTGGGCAACCAACACAGTAATTCTCCATAGGCAAATCGACTGGTGTAAAGACTTAAAAGCCAGAGAGCAGAAGACAAAAGAGTAGCTCAGGAAAGTTCAGGGAGGATCTTGGTCAAAGAAGAACTGATACTGGGTGATAGGCAGAATCCCAGAGAATCCAGTACTGAGTTTGAATTTAGATAGCTGGAGAGATCCGGTTATGATCTGAAATCAACAGGTGGATCTGGGATCATCAAGGAGGGGCTGACTACTTTGGATTTAGAGGTGAAAGAGTGGCCTAGTTAATCTCAGACTAAAGTTTACTAAGAATCTGGTTACTGGTGTTGCAACAGTTTAACTCATCAGGGACATGGTGTCCTGTTAAATTACTTCTTCATGTTTACTTCTTTATGATTTCTTCTCTCATGGGTGGTTTAGCTTTTAAGATGTCCATGGAGTAGGGCGCCTGGGTGGCTCAGTTGGTTAAGCGACTGCCTTCGGCTCGGGTCATGATCCTGGAGTCCCGGGATCGAGTCCCGCATGGGGCTCCCTGCTCGGCAGGGAGTCTGCTTCTCCCTCTGACCTTCCTCCCTCTCATGCTCTCTGTCTCTCATTCTCTCTCTCTCAAATAAATAAATAAAATCTTAAAAAAAAAAAAAAAAAAGATGTCCATGGAGTATATTTTACTGACATGATTGCATGGGAAAAGTACCAGATGCCAAACTGGAAAATTCATGAATGAGAGGCAATACTAACAATGATGCATTTTTATAGCCTCTTCAATTCCCACATTTTCTTAAGAGAAAAGAGTCTGTATCTTTTTTTTTTAAGATTTTATTTATTTATTCATGAGATATATATATAGAGAGAGAGAGAAGCAGAGGGAGAAGCAGGCTCCCAAGGAGCAGGGAGCCCGATGCGGAACTCGATCCCAGGACCCTGGGATCATGACCTGAGCTGAAGGCAGACACTTAACCATCTGAGCCACCCAGACGCCCGAGAGTCTGCATCTTTTCAAGCAGTTATCACCTAGGCCTTGTGTGTGTGTGTGTGCGCGCGCATGTGTGTTTATGTAAATAAATAAAATACACATGAGAGAGAGAGAAAAGAGAGAAAAAAACTTTAATGAAATTTTACTATATATAATTCCTTACTTCCTAAAGAAGATATTTTTTGAGGGCTTCACTAAAACTTTAAATTGCTTTTCAATTATTTTGGCTGCTAGACTGATGTTTCCTTAAAATGACAGTGTGCTAAGACAGGGCCACAAAGTGGCTTGGACTTCATATGGGTTATATAGGACTTTAAAGTGGAGAAACTGTTTATTTATTATTTTAGAGATTGATTTATTTATTTTAGGGAGAGAGCATAAGTGGGGGGGAGGGGCAGAAGGAGAGGAGAGAGAATCTGAAGCAGACTCCCTGCTGAGTGTGGGGCTCCATCTCACCACCAGAGATCACGACCTGAACAGAAACCAAGAGTCCAAAGCTTAACCAACTGCACCACTGAGGCTCTCCTAAAGTGGAGAAACTCTTTCTTCGTAGATGATAGTGATATTAGGCTATCAGTTCTAAAACACGAGAGAACCTTTGTATTTTGGAGCAGTGCAGGTATCCTGGGCTTACTGTCTCATATACTCCTTTTTCATTGTTATATCTTGTTGGAATACCTGAGCCAGATAAAATAGTGAAAAGAGAAGAAGCCTGTTATAATCTCAAATTGCTGAAGTCCTTTTGGCAAGGCTGGTATAGACTAGCTGGGGGCTACCTATGTGGACAGCAAATAGGCAGAAGGTCCCAGGAATCTGGATATTGGGATCTGAGAAAAAAATATAGCTAAGAGGTCACCTGAAGGGGATGGGAACCTAAACTGAGCAGAAAGTAGAAACACCAAGGTTAATAACGAGGGTAGTGGAAGAAGGACATGGAGATTAAGGTTTGCAACAGGCAAAGTGAGATTGTTTAGGAAACTAAATCCACAAACAGCATAGGAAGGTCTTCCTTTTATGTGGAGCCTGGTTGTAGCCTACCTCCAAGGTGTCCTGAAAAGGAGTTTAACAACTGAGAATTTCTAAGCAAATTTAACAAAAGCTTTAGGATATACAGGAGAAACTAATTCGGATGCTTTGATCTTTCATTAGATGTATGTTTCAATTGCACAAAATTTGGTCTCTAAAATCTATTTCTATTGTCATGACAACTCAGAATTCTGAACGGATGTAGCTTTCTACGTAACCTGGTCATCATTTCTTAAAGATAGATCATCCTTGATCCGTGGTGCTTATTTTCCGTAGAAGACAAGATAACCGTATACACAATTGAAAAAGAGTTTTGGAAAATACTTAAATCCAATAGGGTTTTTGGCTTGTCATTGATCCCTTTATGTCAGGCCAGTGGTAACAGGTGAATAAAGAGAGATTCTGTTTCTATTTTTGGTGCATGCACCAGATCAAATTGTGGCAATCCTTTTTTTTTTCTTTAGCTTTTATAGATTCCCTCTCCCCTTCAGGCAAAATCAATTTCTTCTTTGTATCCCACACATTGTATATATGCCCCTCACATCATTTTATAATTTGTGTTTCTCTCTCTGACATAGGGAATACTTGCATAGGAGAAACTTGGCTTTATTAATGTTTATAGTCTCAACTTTATCAAAGACTGTAGTAACTAGCAAGGATTCAGTAAGGCTTTGTTGAATTACATTATACAATCTATTGTCTTACCTTTATTGCTCTTTAATATGGTATAGCAGTAAACTCTCTCGTGCCCTAACCATTTTTCAAAGATACTTTCTGCCAAAGAGGAAATCATTTTTCATAATTTTCTCCATTCTTAGCATCAACCAAATGCATTGGAATTTCAGTTTAACTTCCTTATTAAAATGAAAAAAAATTCAGTTTAAAAATATCTGCTTCACAGGAATCTTGAAAAGAGTAAACTGCTTAAAAGGAGAAAAAGAAATAATATAGGAATGTCTTAAATGTAATAATGAGGAGAATATTTTATGATGGAGTCTTATAAACCAGATAGATTGTGTTACTATTGATGCTGTCAGGCCAGGTCTGAGGACCCAGAGAGGGTCCCACAGGGCCAGCCAAGAGGGTCCTTGGTGACACACAGGATAGAAATCAAGCACAAGCCAGCAGGAAGGGAGAGAGCAGAGTTTATTGAAGATATATATAGAGAGAGCAGATACAGACAGAGTATCTGGGAGACTTGGTAAAGAAAAGGAGAGAGTTGTGTCTTTGCTTGGGGTCTGGGGTTTTTAATGAGGATTGTGGTCTGGTGTACATGTCCTCTCAGGCATCCAGGAACCAGCTAGAACAAGGACAATGGTCCAGGTGTCCTTCCTAAGCCACTTATTCCTTGGAGCCAGGCAGTCTTGACATTGAGATGTTTAGTGCCCGTGGTCTGGAATACGCATATGATGGCCTCATCACATCATTCTCCCATGGCCCTTCCTTCAATGTTATCTGTTGTGCTGGAAGACTCTAAAAAAATCATTAACTTCTTGTCCCTTACAAGGAGGACATTGACTGTTTGTTCTATGAGGCGTGTGTAAAGTGAGGGTACAGGTTCTAGTAAGAATAGAAGCAGGAAAAAGAGCAAAAAGCAGATTTTTATGGAGTCTTTCAGTTTCCCTATCTCAATACAGGCAAAATATCTGAATAAAGTAACAAACATTTTCTAAGCAAGTCTCCCTTATCTGTTGTGCCAAGATCTAAACTATTAAAAAGAACAACCTAATTTTTAGTTGTCCCTGAACCTCAAATATAATAGTGTCTCAACTAAAAATGTTCTTTCTTCAGTGAGAGGAGTTTTACTTTCTGAAACTGAAGACCTAATTTGGAACACCCAAAGTTCAAGTCTTCAGTCAACCCCACCATCCATTCTGGTAAGTATGTTTCTGTGTTTTATGCCTGGAATCAGGCCCTCAAACTTCTCTTCTTTATACACTTACCTGCTTACTTTAGCGTCATGAATTTCCTGAGCTGTTTCTATTTCAAATATTTTCTTACATCATCCTTGGAACATTATTCACAGTTGTCAGCTCCGGAGTCCCAAGTATTAGTTCAGAAAATTTAAGCCTTCTGCAGTGGTTAAATGAAGTCTGCACTGGTTAATTTCCAAGCTCTAAATGTGGTATAAAACTTACTTATGGTTTATACTTGTTTGGTAATAATTAAGCTATAAGTGCCCACTGAGTTGTTCTCTGAAAGTTACTCAGAAGTAGTTTTTATAGCCAAGACTATAAATTGATGTACATAGGTACAGAGTATAGATTTGCATTCCAAGGATTGTAGTGAAGAAAAATGTTAGATTCCAAAGCATATAGAATAGCGTGTGTACAGGAGAGAGAGAGAGAAAGAAGAATAAAAATAACAGCTAACTGACAAATGACAGGGACTCAAAATCAGGCCTCCTTTTAACCTGGACTGAAAACATTCCCATTTGCACAGAAACATCATCGAAGAATGTTCCTTTTTGTTCTTACCACCCAACTCCCCTGGGCGATCCTCTGTCCCCTCTAAATCCCTCCACTTGCCACTTCACCCATAGAGAGGCATCTAATAGAAAAGAAAGTGGCTTCCTTGACTATAGTTGAAACAACAGCAGTGCCAGCTACAACCACAGCACCCCTGGAGGCCACCTGGTTACAAAGCATCCATGAATCTTTTGTTACCACATAGAGTCGGGGGACTCCCTTCTACAGTCCCTGAGACTCCTACTCTCCTGAGACTTTTCTGCCTCATAGAAGCTTCTTGAAATACTTGTTTCTTGACTTTAACCCTGCAGTGAACATTTACAAAGTCTGCCCCAAATTCACTTAGCCATTAATATATGCAGCCATTTCTTATACTCCGTTATAGAGCAGCTCAGTTTTGAAATGTGGTGTCATTGGAAATACTCTTCTCACTGAGTTCCATATTGGAGAAAAAAAGTTAGGGGGGATTGACACTAGAGATTACATTATTTGGTGTTTATTTATTCATTCATTCAAATATATTTATTGCGTGCTTTTCATGTGCCAAGTACTGGGAAAACTAAGATGAATAAGGGTATGGGCTTGCCCTCAAGAAGTTTCCAGTCTGGTAGACAGACTTTTCCACAGATACAGTGATGCTGTCATAGAAGTCCATTCAGGATGCATTGGCAGAGAGTGGTGATTCACAGTGAACATCGCACCACTAGTCTTCAGTCCTTCTAATCCTATTCATCTTGGGCTTCTCTAACCATAGATCTGTGATGATACTTAGAACGATGTTGTAAAGATAGGAATTTTTATATGAGCCAGAGGTTGCAAGTTGGAAACCAGCCAGCTGGATCCAGCTGTAGGCATGTGTTTGGGGCCAAATTTTTAAAGAAGCTAACATTTAACAATTGGGATATTTTTGCAGGAAAATGTAGATTTCCAACTTCTTTTGAAAACCAGGAAGATCTGGTATCCTTAGGTCCAGGTCCCCTGTTGCAGAAAGTGGTTAGGGTTTGGCTGAAAGGGGCTGCCCCTTTAATGCTGATAAACACTGACTAACTGGGCACACATGGTGCCTGTAATGTGGTTCCATTTGCATTAAAGCCAACCCCTCAGTTTTTTGAATAGTGATAACTGTGGGGGCATTAAGTAACAATTTGAGGAGACAGTAGGATTGTTAATGGATGATAATAAGGCATGAAAAGAAGAATGATTGATTAGAAGTGTGTGGTTATTGATTTTCCTTCTTTTTGGGGGGCAAACTGTTAACAAGATCTTGTTCTTTTATAGAAATGAGATTAAAAATTTTTTTTACAGATTTGATTTTTAGAAATTATTTTAGAGGTAGGAATGTTGGGATATTGAATTTGACACGTTTTGGCATCCTAACTTGGAAAATCACATGTTGCACAGTGTGCTTTCTATAGCGCTAGCAAGCTTTTCAGTTGGCATTCACAGAAGTGAAACTGGGCCAGTATAAGTTAATATGCTACATTGAACTAAAAGAATTCTTGAGTTGAATTTGTTGCTATGGGAACATCTATTCCTATAAAAATAAATGAAGTGCTATTACTGGCATGTAGATGTTCTACCTTTCACAACGTATGACAAAGCTTCATTGCTATGCCATTTTTTAGGTGGCACTTATTTGGAGTAGACGGTCTCCTTATTTAAAAAGCCAAATTGTGGGTCGCCTGGGTGGCTCAGTCGGTTAAGCATTTGACTCTTGAATTCGGCTCGGTTTCACAGTCTCAGGGTCGTGAGATCCAGCACCCCCTCAAGCTCCCACTCAGCGTAGAGGAGTCTGCTTGAGATTCCTGTCTCTCCCTCGGCCTTTGCCCCTCCCCCTACTCGTGCTGTCTTTCTCTCAAAATAAGTAAATAAAATCTTAAAAAAAAAAGTCAAGTTGTTTACTTTCACTTTTTATGTGGCCCATTTGTGACTTGACTTTTATCAGAGATATTCTGTATTGTTTTAATTTTATGGAATGAAAAGGCATTTAATTTGTAGATATACTAAAATTATATATATTGTTTGAGGATTTCTTTTTCATTAAGGATTGAGCTGTTTTCCTAATGTGTGTCAGGTCATAGGTTCTGTCTGATAAAACTCAATTTTTTCAGCATGGGTTAAAGAGCTTAAGCCATTTCACTTGGCATTTTGAAAAAATTCACATGTAGAATTTGCAAGGGTATAAATATGTCTGACTCAGCTGGATGAATGTGTAGCTTTAACACATCTTTAGAAGTGGTTTTAGATAATTAAGAGGGAAAAAAGTGAATTCCCTGGTATGGTTTGATGGTTATCATCCTAACTACTTTTCTGAGAAACAAACTTGGCATTGAGCAAATGACCTTCTTGCTTCTCCTTGAATGCATGTATGGTTTTAGATAATAGAAAAAGAAATGGGAAAGGAAGAAACTTTTCTGTCTATATAAACAACCTCCGTATTCAACATAGCAGATATTTACATATTAGAAAATGGGCTTTCCTCTCTCTCTTTGCTCTGTTTACCTGGGTCTTACAGACCTGTGGATATAGGCTAACCTGAGTGAGAATGGACTGCCAAGGCTGTTAGTTCTAGTTTCTCCTCTTGGAATCCTTTTGCATCTGGTTATGGATACGTATACGTATCTCTCAATGAACAGTCTGGTATAGTGGGCAAAGCACTGGGACTGGAACTCTAGAAACTCAGGGGTGTAGTTACGATTTTTTTTCTCTATTTTCTGTGACTGTGGGCATTTCACGTCTATGAGACTCAGTTTCTTATCTTTAATAGGCAAGATTAGACTACATGATTCAAGAGTCCTATTCTAAAATTTGATACTTCTGTTTTATTCACACACATGCACATGCTCACCCCCTAAAATGGTTCTGAGACTCAGTTTCCAATATGTGAAGGGGGAGTGTTCCCACACAGAGCCACATATTTCTCCAGACACCAGCTGGGTGTTCAAGGATTCAACTCAATTCTGACACTATCTACCCAGAGATAGCATCAGATTCCACAGGTTAAGGGCTCAGTTCTACAAGACTGCCTCCCCACCCCCTGCCCACTTCCACTTCAGACATCAGTTGTTGCAAGCCTAGGTTGCTACCTGTGCTTTTGACCAACCAGCTATAAATCACAGGTTCCCATGACCTCTTCCTCAAGCTTGGTTAATTTGCTAGGATGGCTCACAGAATTCAAACATTGTACTTACTAGATTACTGATTTGTTATAAAAAGATACAATTCAGGAACAGCCTGATGGAAGAGATGCATAGGGCAAGGTATGTGCAAAGGGACGCAGAGCTTCCAAGCCCTCACCAGGTATGTGGCTCTCCTCAAATCTCCAGGTGTTCACTAACCCAGCTCTTTGGACCCTATCCTTTTGGGTTTTTATGGAGGCTTCATTAGATAGGTGTGATCGATTAAATCATTAGCCATTGGTAACTGATTCAACCTCTAGCCCCTCTCCCCTCCCTGGAGGTCATGGGATGGGACTGAAAGTTCCAACCCCTAATCACAAGGTTGGCTTTATTGGCAACAAGTACCCATCCATAGGTGCCCTCTAAAAGTCACCCCATTAATATAACAGAAGACACTTTAATAACTCTCAACACTTAGGCAGTTCCGAGGATTTTGGGATCTGTGAGCCAAGAATTGTGGACACTAAGCAGATATATGTATTTTTTTAATAAATTACAATATCATACCTCTTTTCCTAACATAAGATTTATAAACCAAAGGAAGGTCTTTTTTTTTTTAAAAGATTTTATTTATTCATTTGAGAGAGAATGAGATAGAGAGAGCATGAGAGGGGGGAGGGTCAGAGGGAGAAGCAGACTCCCCGCCGAGCAGGGAGCCCGATGTGGGACTCGATCCTGGGACTCCAGGATCATGACCTGAGCCGAAGGCAGTTGCTTAACCAACTGAGCCACCCAGGCGCCCCAAAGGAAGGTCTTTTAAGCACATGAGCTTTTGGCAAGACGAGAGTTGGTAATTTTACTTAATTTGTTTTCCTTTCACACTCTGTTTTCTTGTAATATTAGTTGACTGTATATGTTTGTGTTTATTTATGGGCTCTAAATTCTGTCCCTTTGGTTTATGTGTCTGTTTTTATGCCAATATGTTCTGTTGCTTTGTAATATAGTTGCTTCATAATGTAGTTTAAAATTGGAAGTGTAATAGCCTTTGGTTTTGTTCTTCTTTCTCAGAATTGCTTTGGATATTCAGGGTCTTTTGTAGTTCCTTATGAATATTAGGATTGTTTTTTCTCTTTCTAAAATGCCATTGGAGTTTTAGTAGGGATTGCATTGAATCTGAAGATGTCTTTGGCTAGTATGGACATTTTTTTTTTTAAGATTTTATTTTTTATTTTTATTTGAGAGAGACGGAGAGAGAATGAGAGAGATAGAGCACGAGAGTGGGGTGAGAGGCAGAGAGAGAAGCAGACTCCCCGCTGAGCAGGGAGCCTGATGTGGGTCTCGATTCCAGGGCCTCCGGGATCATGACCTGAGCCGAAGGCAGACGCTTACCTGACTGAGCAATGCAGGCGCCCTTGTAGGGACATTTTGACAATATTAATTTTTCCAATCCATGAATACAGCATATGCTTCCATCTATGTGTGTTGTTTTCAATCTTTCATCAAAGTCTTACAGTTTTCACTACGTGGATCTGTTACCTCCTTGGTTAAATTTATTCCTCAGGTTGTTATTGTTTTAGATGCTATTATAGAAGAGATTATTTTTCTTTTACAAATAGTTTGTTGTTAATGTACAGAAATATAATTGGCGTCTGTATGTTGATCCTGCTGTATCCTGTAACTTTACTTAATTTGTTGATTAGTTCTAACAGTTTTTTAAAAAGATTTATTTATTTATTTTAGAGAGAGCATGAGTGGGGGGAGAAGCAGTGGGGGAGGGAGAAAATCTCAAGCAGACTCCCTGCTGAGTGCAGAGCCCATTGTGGGGCTCGATCTCTACAGAGCCTGTTGCAGGGCTCAGTCTCACAACCCTGAAATCATGACCCCAGCCGAAATCAAGAGTCAGATGCTTAACCAACTGAGCCACCTAGGAGCCCCAGTTCTAACAGTGTTTTGATTTTTTAAGGATTTTATATACATAGGATAATGCCATCTGGAGCAGACCATTTTACCTCTTCCTTTCTGATTTGAATGCCTTTTATTTATTTTTCTTGCCTAATTGCCTTGGCTGGGACTTCTAGTCTTATACTAAATAAGATGGTAATAGTGAGAACCCTTGTCTTATTCTTCATCTTAGCAGGAAAGCTTCAGCCTTTCACAATTGAGTTATGATATTTGCTGTGCGTTTGTCGTACATGGCCTTTATTACGTTGAGATATGTTGCTTCTGTACCCAATTTGTTGAGGGTTTTTATCATGAAAGGATGCTGAATTTTGTTAAATACTTTTCTGTATCTATGGAGATGATTATATGATTTTTTATTCTTCATTTTATTAATGTGGTATATCACATTTATTGATTTGTATATGTTGAATTGTCCTTATATCCCAGGGATAAGTCCTCCCCAGATCCTTGTGGATGTTTCTTCTAATTTGCTTTGAATTCAGTTTGCTAATATTTTGTTGGCAATTTTAGCATTATATTAATCAGGGATATTGGTCTATCATTTTACTTTCTTGTAGTATCTTTGTCTGGTTTTGCTATCAGGGTAATGCTAGCTTTGTAGAATAAGTTTGGGAGTGTTCACTTCTGTTTGATTTTTGGGAAGAGTTTGAGAAGGACTGGCATTAGTTTTTCCTTAAATGTTTGGTAGAATTACCAGTGAAACCATCTGGTCCTGTATATTGTTAGGTCCATTTGGTCTAAAGTATAGTTCAAGTCCATCATTTTCTTTTCCTTTTTTTTAAAATTTAACTTAATTTTATTATGTTATGTTAGTTCCCATACAGTACATCATTAGTTTTTATGTAGTGTTCCATGATTCATTGTTTTCGAATAACACCCAGTGCTCCATGCAATACGTGCCCTCCTTAATACCCATCACCGGGCTAACCCCCTCCCCCTGCTGGCCCTCTAAAACCCTCATTTTGTTTCTCGGAGTCCATAGTCTCTCATGGTTCCTCTCCCCCTCTAATCCCCCCCCTTCATTTTTCCCTTCCTTCTCCTAATGTCCTCCATGCTATTCCTTATGTTCCACAAATAAAGGGAAACCATATGATAATTGACTTTCTCTGCTTGACTTATTTCACTTAGCATAATCTTCTCCAGTCCCATCCATGTTGATGTAAAAGTTGGGTATTCATCCTTTCTGATGGCTGAGTAATAGTCCATTGTATATATGGACCACATCTTCTTTATCCATTTGTCTGTTGAAGGGCATCTCAGCTCTTTCCACAGTTTGGCTATTGTGGACATTGCTGCTATGAACATTGGGGTGCATATGGCCCTTCTTTTCACTACATCTGTGTCTTTGGGGTAAATACCCAGTAGTGCAATTCCTGGGTTATAGGGTAGCTCTATTAGAGGCCGACAACCCTAAGTTTCCTACAAAACAGGAGCATCTAGCTTGGGTTGTGGTCAATAATTTGGACTCTGTACATTCCCTCAACCACCCCTCAACAGAATGACTAGGAGGAGGAACCCCCAAAATAGAAAAGACTCAGAGACTGTGACTTCTGCCACAGATTTACAAATGGATACAGATATAACCAAGATGTCAGAAATGGACTTCAGGGTAACAGTTATGAAGACAATAGCTAGAATGGAGAAATCAATTAATGGCAACATAGAGTCTCTGAGGGCAGAAATGAAAGCTGAATTGGCAGAACTTAAAAATGCTATCAATGAGATCCAATCTAATCTAAATACTCTAACAGCTAGGGTAAATGAGGCAGAAGAACGAATTAGTGATCTAGAAGATCAATTGATAGAAAAGAAGGAAAATGGAGGCCTGGGAAAAACAGCTTATAATCCATGAAAAAAGAATTAGAGAAATAAGTGACGCTGTGAAACGTCCCAATGTCAGAATTATTGGGATCCCTGAGGGGGTGGAGAGAGAGAGAGGACTAGAAGATATATTTGAGCAAATCATAGCTGAGATCTTCCCTAATCTGGGGAATGAAATAAACATTCGTGTCCTAGAGGCAGAGAGGACCCCTCCCAAGATCAAGGAAAACAGACAAATGCTTTGGCATGTAATAGTAAAACTCGCAAATCTTAGAACCAGAGAAACCATCTTAAGGGCAGTTAGGGGGAAGAGATTCCTTATGTACAGAGGGAGGAACATCAGAATAATGTCAGACTTGTCCACAGAGACCTGGCAAGCCAGAAAGGGCTGATAAGACATATTCAGGGTACTAAATGAGAAGAACATGCAGCCAAGAATACTTTATCTGGCAAGGCTGTCATTTAGAATGGATGGAGAGGTACAGAGCTTGCAAGACCAGCAGAAACTGAAAGAATATGTGACCACTAAGCCAGCCCTGCAAGAAATAGTAAAGGGGGTTCTATAAAAGGAGAAAGACTCTAAGAGTGATATAGAACATAAATTTACAGAGACAATCTATAGAAACAAGAACTTCACAGGCAACATGATGACAATAAATTCATATCTTTCAATAATCACTCTCAACGTGAACGGCCTAAATGCTCCCATAAAACGGCTAAGGGTTGCAGATTGGCTAAAAAGACAGGACCCATCCATATCCATATGAGTCTACAAGAGACTCATTTTGAACCTAAAGATACATCCAGACTGAAAATGAAGGGATGGAGAGCCATCTTCCATGCCAATGGACCTCCAAAGAAAGCTGGGGTAACAATCCTTGTATCAGACAAACTAGATTTTAAGCTAAAGACTGTAGTTAGAGACACAAAAGGACACTATATCATTCTTAAAGGATCTATCCAACAAGAAGATCTAACAGTTGTAAATATCTGTGCCCCCAACATGGGAGCAGCCAACTACATAAGCCAACTATTAACCAAAATAAAGAGTCATATTGATAACAATACGTTAATTGTAGGAGACCTCAATACTCCACTTTCAGTGATAGACAAATCATCTAGGCAGAAAATCAACAAAGAAACAAGAGCTTTGAATGACACACTGGACCAGATGGACCTCATAGATATTTACAGAACATTCCACCCTAAAACAACAGAATACTCATTCTTCTCAAGCACACAAGTCCATCATTTTCTTACTGATTTTCTCTCTGGATTATCTAGCCATTGTTCAAAGTGGGGATGTTGAAGTCCCCTATTATTGTATTGTTATCCATCCCTCCTTTCAGATCTGTTCATATTTGCTTTATATATTTAAGTGCTCCAGTGTTGGGTGCCATTATATTTACAATTGTTACGTCCTCTTGATGAGTTGAGCTCTTTATTATTATATAATGACCTTATTAGTCTCTTGTTACAGTTTTTGAATTAAAGTCTATTTTGTATGATATGAGTATAGCTACTGCTGGTTTTGTTTTCTATTTGTATGGAATATTTTTTTTTATCCCTTCACTTTGAGCCTGTATGTGTCTTTAACTGAAGTGAGTCTGTTGTAAACAGCATATAGTTGGGTCTTATTTTTTATACTTTTAGTCAATTTCTGCCCTTTGAAGGGGGAATTTAATCCATTTACATTCAGAGTAACTTGATAAGTAAGGACTTATTTCTATCATCTTATTGTTTTCTGGCCCTTTTGTAATTCCCTTGTTTCTTTGTTTCTGTCTTGGTGTTTTCCTCTGTGAATTGATTGTTTTCCATAGTGTATGCTTTGATTCTCTTTTCTTTTTCTTTTGTGTATCTACTGTAGGTTTTTGCTTTGTGGTGACCATGAGGCTTACATAGAGCATCTTAGAGTTATAACAGTCTATTAACTTAACTTCAATGGCATACAAAAACTATCCTTTTACTCTCCTCCCCACTTTTGGTTTTTGATGTTACAGTTTACCTCTTTTTATATTGTATTCATTAACAAATTATTTTGACTAAACTTATAGCCAAATAGATTCCTTTCGAATTTTCTTTTGTGTACTTAGTATAAATTTTTGCTTTGTGATTACTATGAGGTTCACATGTATCATTCTATATATATATAAATGTTATATATATATAACATATATATATAAAAGTCTATTTTAAGTTGATAGCAACTTAAATTTGAATACTTTCAACACTCTACATTTTTAACCTCCCCCATGTTTTATGTTTTTGATGCCACATTTACATCTTTTTATTTTATGTATCCCTTAACTAATTATTGTAGTTTTAGTTAATTTTACTACTTTTGTCCCTTATACTAGCTTTATAAGTGATTAATCCATTACTTTTATAATATGTTTAACTTTTCCTATGAGATTTTTACTTTTGCATGGTTTCTTGTCACATTAATCAGTGTCATTTCTTTTCAGCTAAAAGAAGTCTCTTTAATATTTCTGGTAAGACCTGTTTAGTGGTGATGAACTCCTTTAGCTTTTGCTTATCTGGAGAACTCTTTTCTTTACCTCTGTTCTGAATAATAATCTCACCGTGGGTGAATATTCTTTCCTTAAAGTACTTTGAGAATTTCATGCTACCACTTTCTGGCTTGCAAAGTTGCTGCTAAAATATCTGTTGATAGCCTTATAGGGTTTCCCTTGCATGTAGTAAGTTCTTTTTTCTTATGCTGCACTTAGGAGTCTTTCTTTATCTTTATCTTTTGACATTTCAATTATAGTGTGTCTTGGTGTAGAGCTCTTTGGATTTATCTTTTTTGGAATTCTCTGTGCTTCCTGGACCTAAATGTCTGTTTCCTTCCTAGAGTAGAGAATCTTTCAGCCATTATTTATTCAAATAAGTTTTCTACCTCTTTTTCTCTCTCTTTTCATTCTGGGGCCTGTATAATATTTATATTATTCCATTTGATATTGTCCCATAGGTCCTTTAAGGGATTTTCACTTGTTAAAATTATTTTTTCTTTTTGTTGCTCTGTTTGGGTGAGTTCCATTGCTTTGTTTTCTATCTTGCTGATCTGTTTTTCTGCTTCTTCCAGTTTGCTGTTGCTGAACTCCTGTAATGTACTTTTCAGTGTAGTTATTGTATTTTTCAGTTCTATGACTTATGTTTGGTACTTTCTTATGTTTTGTCTCTGTTGAAGTTCTTTTTGTGCACATCCATTCTTCTGAGTTTGGTAAGCATCTTTATGAATATTATCTTGAACTCTTTATCAGGTAGATTACTTATCTTCATTTCATTAAGATCTTTTTCTGAGGTTTTGTCTTGTTCTTTCATTTGGAACATATTCCTCTACCTCCTCATTTTATCTGATTCTTTGTGTTTGTTTCTATGCATTAGATGAAACAACTACCTCCCCTGTATGAGTTTTGTTGGAGTGGTCTTATGTAGGGGATGACCCATGGGGGCCAGAAACACAATCCCCCTCTGGCCACCAGAGCCAGGTGCTCTCTGGGTTTCCCCTGTGTGGGCTGTGTGCACCCTCTGACTGTGGTGTGGCTGAGCTGTAGTGGGAGTGGTTGGGTGGGGTTCTTGCCCAGGCTGTCTGAGATATATTTTTGGCAAGGATGGGGGGTTGGGGAGGATGTGACACTTGGCTGGCTGGCTATGGCTTGGCTGTGGCATGGGGTGTGGGGTGGTGCTTGCCTGGCTGGCTGTGATGTGCTGTGATGTGGAATGAGAGCCCCACATGTGCTAGCAGGTTGGAGGGGGAGATTGCCAAAATGGCACTCACCAGCACCAGCATTGGTAAGGTAGAATGAAATTGCAAAAATTATACCTGCCAGTGCTTCTGTCTTTAGAGAAAGCCCTAACAAGTTCCTTCCTTTTTGGCATTTGCTTTAGGGTTAGTGTGTCTCCTTCACATATCATCCAGGCACTTTTAATACCATAAAATCCACTACTGGGTATTTACTCAAAGAAAATGAAAACACTAATTCAAAAAGATATATGCACCCCCGTGTTTATAGAAGCATTATTTCCAATAGCCAAGATATGGAGGCAACCTAAGTGTCCATCAAAAGATGAATAAAAAGATGTGGTGTATATATATATATGCTGTGGAATATTATTCAGCCATAAAAAGAGTGAGATCTTGCCATTTGCAACAACATGGTTGGACCTAAAGGGTATTATGCTAAGTGAAGTAAGTCAGACAGAGAAAGACAAATACCATGTGATTTCACTTTATGTGGAATCTAAATGGACACATACACACACGTGCAAATGAATAAATAAACAACAACAAAAAAAAAACAGAAACAGACCCATAAATACAGAGAACAAACTGGTAGCTATCAGAGGGGAGGATGGTAGGGCTATGGGTGGTTATCAGAGAGAAGGAAGGCTTCCAGCTATGGAATGAATAAGTCATAAGGATGAAAGGTACAGTATAGGGAATATAGTTAATGATATTTTAATAGCATTGTATGGTGACATATGGTAGCTACACTTGTGAACAAAGCATAATGTATAGAGTTGTAGAATCACTATGTTTTACACCTAAAACTAACATAATATTGTTTGTTAACTATACTTCAATTAAAAAAAAGATCAAAAACTCTCTCCGAAACAAACGAACAAACATATTGCTGCTTTTGCACTGGGTCCTAGGGCAAGAGTCTGTAAGTGAGTCCTTTAAGGGCAGGTTCTCCATTCCCTACAGTTCTGGACATAATCCCTGATGGTTTTATGTTTTAGGGGCTGGTCTCTCAGGTGCCAGACCCAAGGGTTGGGGTGCCTAATGTGGGGCACAAACTCCTTGCTCCTCAGGGAAGAGTTCCATGTTTTTGAGATTTCATTCTGATTGTGGATTGCAACTCTTTGGGTGGGGTTTTTGGTGAGAGCATATCTCTGCCTCTCCTACCAAAATCAGTGTGGCTCTTTTATTTTTTGTTGTGGAGATGCTGTTCATCTAGTTTTTAAGATTTTTTTCAGAGGAAATTATTCCATATGTAGCTGTAGATTTGTTGTGTCAGTAGGAGGAGGTGTGTTCAGTATCTTCCTATGTCGACATCTTAGACCCAACACCGGGAGATTTCTTAAAGGGTCTACCTAACAGAAAATAAAACAATTCAACAGCTGAAGGAGTATTTTAGAAACCCAGCCTGAAATACTATAGGCAGAACACGATCAACCTGTATCCTCTATGGGGGTATTTTAAAAGTACCATGTCTGGGTCCTACCCACAAGCAATTAAGTTAGGATCTCTGGGGTGTAAGGCTTAGACATTGGTGTTTTTAAAAAGCTTCCATGTGGTTTTAATGCTATTAAGGTAAAGAATGATTGTTCTTTTCTATTTTCCTTTTTCAGTTTTCACCCAGGAAATATTTTATGAATTTCTTCTTTACATATGGCACTTTTTATTTTTTGTTACTTATAACTCAACATAGATTGAAGTATATAAACTCTCACCAAATTCCATGGCCATTTTACCTATTAGGATCACCACTAAACTTTTTTGTGTAGACTTGTCTTCATATGATTAAATAATTAGCATGTTCAAGGATTGTGTTTCTACTTTTCTATTCCTGAAGTTAAATTTTAAGGTAGGATTAGTACTATATTACTATATTAGTAAAAAGTCACTAGAAAGAGAAAATTGTACTTTGTAAGTGTGATGCCATTTCATAGATGTTGCTATTCCTTTGAGGTAGCCAGACCACATTTTGATGTGGTGACATTTCTTACCAAAAGGAAAAACCTTAAGTACTTAAATACCTTTCAGAATGATTAATAAAATTGCTAATTGTTCTTTCCTGCTGGGGCAATGTGCTTAGGTCTTTGACATCAAATTATAGATATTAGTAATTATGTATTTAGAGTATTTAAGCTAATAAGACAGAATAAGGGACTGTCTAAAACAAGGTAAGTTTTTTCCCCACAAAGAATCTTTTGAATATATTATCTCATCTCTCCCCAATTTACAGATGTGATTCAAGAGGTACATGACTTTTCTCTAGATTTTTAATCTAGTATATGGGTTGAATAGGGATTTGATGAGAGCTCTGTTTGATTCTAGAGCCCATGTTCCCACCCTCCTCCCCACCAATATTACATTGTCTCTGTGTCCCTAGAAAATCCAGGAATGTGTATACATAGGTGATATTTGAAATCATTTTTTATGTGTTTCTTTTATGTATGATATGATTTAGCCTTTTTTTCCCCCTAGGATAATACCGTTCAAGCTGAATGGCCCTCAGCAGATGAATCTACCACCAGCAGTATTTCACCACTTGATTTCAGCTCTGGTCCTCCCTCAACCACTGGCAGGGAACTCTGGTCAGAAAGCCCTCTGGGTGATTTAGTGTCTACAGTCAAATTAGCCTTCCCCTCAAAGGTGGGCCTCAGTTCTTCCCCAGAGGTTTTAGACGTTAGCAGCTTGACTCTTCATTCTGTCACCCCAGCAGTGCTTCAGACTGGCCTGCCTGTGGTTTCTAAGGAA
Organism: Mirounga angustirostris; assembly: GCF_029215605.1. Classification (NCBI taxonomy): domain Eukaryota; kingdom Metazoa; phylum Chordata; class Mammalia; order Carnivora; family Phocidae; genus Mirounga; species Mirounga angustirostris. The sequence continues at coordinate 48,008,501 of NW_026991709.1, read as the reverse complement.
AAGACTTCTGGATCTCACATACTAGAAGATGGTAAGGGATTCTAATTACTTTTCATACTTTTTTACTTTATTGTGTCAGATGACAGGGTTTTGAAGAGAGAAAGAGACTAGGGTTAATAGAAAAGCATGGTAGCATCTATTAGGAGGAAATGTCTTGAGAAAGCCATGTGAGAGAGGGAATGGTCAGATTTAATTGGTTGGAATGGAGATTCCAAATAGGTAAATAATAAGAAATGAACTTGGTGGGCTGGGATGGGGATCAATTAATAGATATTTTGAACATCCTATTAAAGAATACATAATTAAATTACTATTGAAGAACTACTTTATTTACTTGAATATTATAGTGATAAACAACATCAAAGAAGATTATTATAGTAGCTTTTAATAGGATTGATTGTGGGGGCCAAGTATAGAGATTTTAGCTTGCGTTAGGCTTGAGAAAGGGAGAACTGAACTAGGGTAACTACAGCAGAGATTAAGAAATGAAAATCAAGTAGATGATTTAGATGTTGTGGAGGAAAGGAAAAGTCAATGTGACTTATGAATGGAGTATATAATGAAAGAGGAAGTTGAACAAAGATATAAATAATGAGTCCAAGATTTTAAACATTGGGTGAATTTGGAGGATGATGGGCAATAAACATAATTAGGAAATGGGAATTAAAAGACAAAATTTCCTCCCTTAGTTTCCACTAGATTCAGTCTTTGTTGTCAATATGGTTACCAACAGTTCTTTATTTCCATGGAATAAAAAAATCAACTGTTTGAAGATGAATTAGTTCAATAGCTGAGATCTTATTATCCTCAGGGAAGAGGGGTATATTCATGAGTGGTTGTACCATATCACAAAAACATAATGAGTTCTTGCTTGCTAATTTATCAGAGTAAAAATCAGCAACTGTATCTCCTAACTTAATGAGAAAAAACATAAGTAGCTGGCTTTATTAGGAGGACTAGGAATACATTTTGACAACTCTGTAGATTAATTAATGGAAAACTTTATTTTTAGGATTAATCAAAGTTGAAGGGTCAGAAGATTTTCTTTCTGTTCATCAATTGCCTTCAAGTCCATTCACTCACCCGGTGCCAAAGGAAACAATACCATCTGTGGAAGACTCTGGAGTGTCTTTGACATCCTCACCATATCTGACCTCATCTGTCACTGTAGATCTTCTTGCTAAAGAAGTAACTATACCTTCTGGCTTGGACTCTTTGGCCTCCAAAGTCAAAGACCAATTAGAAGTGAACACTTTGATGCCAGACACATCCATAGAAAAAGAGTTTATATATGAGAGTGGTTTAGGTTCAGGGTCTGGGCAAAAGGTAGATCAGATTACTTGGCCATGGAGTGAGACTTCATTAGAGAAGAGTTCTGAACCACTGTCTAAGTCATGGCTTGAAGATCAGGAGTCGCTTTCGCCAACTGAGGGTATAGATGAGAAATTAGTTATAGATGACAAAATAGATTCTACAGGGCAAAGTATTGACTATTTAAAGTATGGGCATTTTGATAGATCCACAAAGTTTCTAGAGGAAGAGCTCATTGGTGGACCTACTATGCCCATCTTTGCAGAGACCACAACTCAATCTGCATCTCTAATTCTTTCCAAGGAAATATCAGAGGTACCTGACATAGATTATTACTCAGTTACTAATGCACCTCTTCTACTGACATCTATAGCAATCTCTGCTTCTACTGATAAACCAGAACTACCATTTCTAAAGGAGGATATGGAACAAACTACAGAGTCATCCAACCACGAATGGTTTGACAACGAGGTTTCAGTAATGAAGCCAGATATGCAACATTTGGGGACCATATTGCCAGAATCAGAGGTATTTTGGGCAGGAACTTCTTCCCTAGGGAAATTGTCTAGAGACACACTGGCAAGTACACCACAGAGTACTGACAAGCTCTGGTTGAAATCTTCCATGACACAGTCTACCAAATTGTCTCCAACCACAAGCTCCACCCTGCTAGAGGATGAAGTAATTATGGGTGTTCAGGATATTTCATTAGAACTGGACTGGATAGGCACAGATTTCAATCAGCCTGAGCTAATCCCGGAGGAAAATGGCAAGGTTGGTAGTTATGTGGAAATGTCTACAAATGTTCACTCCACAGAGAGGGCTATTGTGGTGCAGCCCACGGAAGGAGGTGACTTGAGTCATACCCAGACTGCAGGAGCTTTGTTGGTTTTCTTCAGCCTCCGAGTGACAAACATGCTGTTTTCAGAAGATCTGTTTAATAAAAACTCTTTGGAATATAAAGCACTGGAGCAAAGATTTTTGGAACTGGTAAGCACTAGAAGTGAAACATGGGCATTAGTGAATAATCATGTATGAACTAACCCTCTTTCCCCTAAACACGTAAGATCTGAGCCAATGAAAATGTGGTCTGTTGTGGACATTTCATTTACAGATAGTGTCATGGCCTAGCTTTGGTAGGAAAACAATAAGACAGATAGATACAAGAAATGGAAAACACAAATATGGCATGAGGGTGATGTACTAACTTAGATACTGAAGATTGTATTCCATCAGTTATGGGACTGAAACAAGTTTAAAATTTCTTTTCACATGTTACTGTGAGACCAGTGTTTTGGTAGGTACTTATGCTACCTTCACTGTTGTGATTCTTTAGTGAAACAGAGAGAATAAACTCCCTGGCTATCTAAAACTGTCTGAGTTCCATGGGTTCCTAAATATTACCATGAAAATCTCTTGACTCTCAAATAATTCAAAATTTATACTTTTATTGATGAACAGTTTAAATAATGTAAATAGAATACAGTTTGGAAAAATGGGGGAGGGGCTCATCCTTGGTTTTTTTGGGTGGGGGTTGGTATATTTTGAACAAAATGCAAAACCTTGTAAATAAACTGACTACTTTTCATTATTGTAGCTGGTTCCCTACCTCCAGTCAAATCTCACAGGATTCCAGAATTTAGAAATCCTGAACTTTAGAAATGGCAGTATTGTGGTAAACAGCCGAATGAAGTTCGTGAAGTCTGTCCCTCCTAATGTCAACAATGCTGTATACATGATTCTGGAAGACTTTTGCACCACTGCCTACCAGACCATGAACTTGGCTATTGATAAATACTCCCTTGATGTGGAATCAGGTAATGGTATTGAATACTATGATGGTTTCTTAGTGGAATCCAGTGAATATTCTTGTGTATTTTCTTCTATACTGAGTCAAGGTGAATTAATTACTTGAAGGAAAAAGGGTACTATGTCAGGCAAAATCTCCACATCTTGCTAATTATTAAATGATCTCTTCATAGGACACCAATATCATTCTCTTTTTAAAAGGGTTGTTCACACGCATTATCTTGCACCTCCCATTCCCTTTTCTACCTATTCCGTCTAGCTCTAGCTCTCTCTTTTACTTATCCATTGGATCTGCTCTGGCTGCATCTCTTAAGTTGCCAAGTCCAAATGATTTTGGACTCTCTTTCTTTCTATATTATTTTCCGAATCTGTTTTACCCATTTCCATTATTGTAAGTCTTATGTAAATGTCAGTAATTCTCCACATTTTTTATATGCAGATCTTCTGAGCTCCAGAATCAAAATCTAACTATGTATTTGATTATCTCAATTTGGATGTATCCTATGTATATCAAACTTAAGATATCTAAGAATGAGCTCTTGTTTTCCATATCTCCCCCTCTTTTAACTAAATCTAATCCTTCTGTTAGCTTCACCATCTTGAGAAATTAAAGCCATGTCCACTCAGCTACTTAAGTCAGAAACCTGGGAAGTCCATTCTGATACCTGTTTCCATTACCCCCAAACTTATGTTGATTCTGAATATTCAAAATATATCTCAAATCTGTGTACTTCTCTTTCTCCACTGCTGCTAGTCTAGGCCAAGCATTCATCACCCCTCATTTGAACCAGTTTCCCTACTACCTCTCCCTTACCCCTCTCCCAGACAGCAGCCAGGGTGCTCTGCCTAAAACATCAGATTATTTCACTTTCCTGCTTGAAATACTTCAGTTGGCTTCCTGGTTCAACAGTCACAAGGTCTGGTCCCTATTTCCCCCCCAGTGTCATCCAATGAAACTAACTTCTTTGCTCATCATATTGTAGTCAGATTAGCTTGTTTTTACTTCCTCAGATTCAAGAAACTTTTCTTGCCTTAAAGCCTTTGTGCAAAGTATCTTTAATCTCCAGAGTAGCAAGGAAATCAGTGATTCTCAAAACCATATTAGATTCTCTGGAAAGAGACTATTTTTTTTTTTTTAACTCCCCTTAGCCTTTTGGCTGAACATCATGCTTTTTCATCTAGATGAGTCTGTGGATTATTTCCACCTATTTCATCTGTCTTTCATATCTATGTCATCATTTGCCATTCACAGATTGCCATTCGCCAGTGAACAACATATAGTGGAACCAAGTGGGATGAAAGACCCATCATGGTCAATGTCTTACATCATTTTTGACTGGTTATTATCCTAATTATTTAAAATTTTTATTTTTTTCTTACCTAAACAAAGAAAAATAAAGTTACTGAAGTCAAAATATTATTAGGAATAGCCTGAGGAGGTACAGGGCTGATTTATTTTTCTAACATTGCCTTCCACAAATCTCACATGTTCTTAGCTGCTCTGATTGGGTTATACCCACTCCTGAGGCTCCTATCAGTTCTCTGGGCTCTGTCTCCTATTTGTTCTCACTGTGGGATAAGGCATTTACCTTCATGTATAGAACAGAGGTAGCCTATAGTAGGTTAGGGTTGGTACAAATGAATAGTACATGAAAACTGTGTTGAATTTAGATTGACGATTATATGGCATGGGTTTTAAAGTGTCTAAATGCTCCCTAAATGAAAAAGCTTACCCAGGTCATTGGGTTTTATGCTTTGGTTCTGAGTTTCAGAGAGATTTGACAAAAGCTCTTCAATCCAAGTGGTGATGGTGTATTTTATGGTTCAGGAAGGGGGCTGTCCCTTGGTACTTTGAAGGTGGGGGAAGTGTTTCTGGAGGGGCTTCATGCACCCCAATTCCTATGTTTTGCCTTTTCTTGTATGATTCTCTAGGTTTTTGTTTTGTTTTGTTTTGTTTTTATATTTTAGGTGATCAAGCCAACCCTTGCAAGTTTCAGGCATGCAATGAATTTTCTGAGTGTTTAGTCAACCCTTGGAGTGGAGAAGCAGAGTGCAGATGCTACCCTGGGTACTTGAGTGTGGAAGAACTACCCTGTCAGAGTCTCTGTGACCTACAGCCTGACTTCTGCTTGAATGATGGAAAGTGTGACATTATGCCTGGACATGGGGCCATTTGTAGGTATGTTGTAGTTAGAGATTTTGGTTTCCCAATGTTATAAATACTTCCTCGGAAGAAGATGGGTCTACACCTATGACTTTAGGATAATCACAGAAAAATTTATTATAGAAGTTATATCTAGGCAATAGATGGATGCCATCTAGTTCTCATGTGAAGACTGGGTCAATTAATAGAGCTGAATTATATCCAGTTCAATTGGTTATTTTATTTTATACTTTCAAGATGCTGTAAGAAAAACATTATTTAAATGTGTCTTAATTAGAGTAGGTGGAGATCTTTGTGTTGGTTCTTAGTGGTGATGATAAGGCAGTTGGTGCTCAAATTAGGTTTAGGCTAAGAGTAATACTTCACACTGAAACTTTGTTGTCTACTTGGATATGTTCTTAATGCCTGTGGCTTTCCCTTGGTCCTACTGAGTGTTCGAAAATAAAGAAAAGCAAGTATTTAAAGTCTTTGAAATTGTGACAAATATATTTTAAGTACCTAAGATCCATTTTTTAACAAGGCAGAACCAAAGAAACTCCATTAGACAGATGAGCGGATTCAGGTAGCCTAACCATTTTCGCCTGCTCATTTTCCTTGAACAAAACAGATCAACTTCTGAACCACACAATAACTAGTCACGTGGGTGTAAAAGGAGAGAATGCTGACACTAAGCAGAGAAAAATGAATAAGAGGATGGTTTATGAATGTCAAGATGGGCAAATGTTATAGATGCCAGACACAGAGGATATAGGGGGGAATGATCCAGACTCTTCTGTATGAAAAAGTATAAAGTTTAGCTAGAAAACTCAGAAGAAAAATAGTCTTTTGATTTTCAGAGAAATTAATATTATTTTGAAAAGCAGTCATTTCCTTGCTGCTGTTGGAATTGAAGACACTTTTACACAAGTCTGGAGCCTGGGGGGTAGGGAACATCTATGCAGTGTGGTGAAAGGACACTAGGAGTCTGGAGACCTGGGTTCTAGACCCAGATCTGTTGCTGACTAATTGTGTGATCTCAGTCAATTTCCTTCCTAGGTCTGTTTTTTTGTTAATTATAAATAAGGAAGTTAAATAGAACACTTTAAGTCTAGTCAGTCTTTTATGTAGTCATTTACAAATAGTCAGGGAGGACCTACTGGGTCTGTACCAGGCACTAATCACAACCTTAAATTGTGTGATCATTGAACCTGTTAGGTTCACTTCTTTTTTTTTAAATTTTTAATTCTTTTTTTAAAGATTTTATTTATTTGACAGAGAGAGAGATCACAAGTAGGCAGAGGGAGAGGGAGAAGCAGGTTCCCCGCTGAGCAGAGAGCCTGATGCGGGACTTGATCCCAGGACCCTGGGATCATGATCTGAGCTGAAGGCAGACACTTAACTGAGCCACCCAGGCGCCCCTCTATGTTCACTTCTTTACTGAAGCTTCACTTGGTCAGCATGTATTATGCTACCTTTCCCCAGTCCCGCTGAATGTTCTGCCACTGTTGTTTTCAACACAGTGATTCTGTTTTTAGACTTTGTCACTTCTCATTACAGATGCCGGGTGGGTGAGAACTGGTGGTACCGAGGTGAACACTGTGAGGAGTTTGTGTCTGAGCCCTTGGTCATAGGCATCACCATTGTCTCCGTGGTTGGACTTGTCCTCATCTCTTCGGCTCTTGTCTTCTTCCTTGTCAGGACTCTTCAGGCTCATTATGTTAGGAGAGAAACAGAGAGGCCCATCAGGTAAATAAGAAAAATTGCTCTCTAATGGAATAAAATGTTCCTTTTACTCATTTATTTTGTACTTATTATATGCAAAATATTGGATAAGGATCTGGGTGGAGGAGAGCTATAAAGTTGAATAAAAACATGGTCCCTGTCCTTAAAGGATGTCAGATTGGAAACAAACATAAGCAGCAGTCTGAATAAGATGAGTGGTAAATTTGTTTTGCTTGGGAAGAGAGTCTTAGAAGTTTTTTTTTTTTTTTAAGATTTTATTTATTTATTCATGAGAGAGAGAGAGAGAGAGAGAGAGAGAGAAGCAGAGGGAGAAGCAGGCTCCCAAGGAGCAGGGAGCCCGATGCGGGACTCCATCCCAGGACTCTGGGATCATGACCTGAGCCGAAGGCAGACACCCAACCGTCTGAGCCACCCAGGCGCCCCAAGAGTCTTAGAAGTTTTAATGATGGTTATAATATTTAGCTGGACACAAGAGTATATGTTTGCTCTGGGGGTGGCTAATTGAATGAGCATGAGCAAAGTCAGGGAGGCATCCATGAATCTCAATGGGCACACTGAAGGAATGGCATCGTTGAATGTGGCCAAAATGCTTGTTTTGTGATGGGGAATGGTTAGAAGTGTGATGGACATGAGGTGAGGCCCTTGTGTAAGGACCAGATCTGTTAATTTGTCCCTTTTGGCTCATTCCAGTGGTAATTAGCCAGATTTCAATTTATTTATTTATTTATTTATTTATTAAAAAGATTTATTTATTTATTTGAGAGAGAGCGTGAGTGCACGCGTGTGTGACTGGGTAGAGGAGAAGAGGGAGAGAATCCTTAAACAGACTCCCCGCTGAGCACAGAGACCGCTATGGGGCTCCATCTCACCACCCATGAGATCATGGCCTGAGCTGAAACCAAGGGTCAGAGACTCAAATGACTGAGCCATCCAGGTGCCCTGTAATTAGCCAGATTTTAAATCTGGGTAAGAATCTCACAAGAACTGAAATCTGGTTCTCTGTTTAGTAGCTTCATTAATGGGGGAAATAAAACCTGCTCAACTTAGTAGGCTAGGGATTCAAAGACTTTTTAGTTATTATGGTTTGTGATCCCTGTTTGTACTCTGCTTCTGTGCTTCTAGAGTCTATAAGAGCTATGCTTCGGGTTCAGGTTACCTGCCCTCACCCTCTGGCGTGGCTAAGGAGTCACCTCTCCTAGGTCCTAGAGCACTCAGGACATACTTTCATCATTGTTCTTACACTTTTTATTGACTCTGACTTTGCATTAGAGTGTAATCTCATTCAGGGTTCCAACAAACTCTTTGTGTCATCAGCATCGAGGATAATCCTAGGCATGTAATCAATGCTCAGTAAATATTTGTAGATCTGAATTGAATTTCACCAAGGTCTCCCTATATATTTTCTATCAGATTCTCTGTGTGGTTACACGGTTACTTACTGATTTTGATTTGCATACTCTGGGAATGATAGAGCCATATTCATTTAATGAAATACTATCTATTGACAGACATATTTCCCCACCAACATTTATTGATAATCATTGTGGGGCAAATAAAGATGAATGAGACATGAAACAGTAATTCCATAGTGTACTTGCCATGTAGTTGGGGAGATGATCATGATAACACCTGATCTGGATTTTTCACAGTCACCTTCTCACATTTGTATCCAGTCCACCTCTTTTTCTTGCCCAACAGAAATCTTGCTGCAGATAAACAGTCTTCTAAGTAGTTGAGCATCTGAAGAACCTGAACCAATCATACTTTTTTTTTTTTTTGTGACTCCAGCAGGCAGCCCGACAGCCTTTCATCCATTGAAAATGCTATTAAATACAATCCTATGTATGAAAGCCATGTGGCCGGACCCAAGCAGCATGAGAAACCCTATCCTCAGCACCCCTTCTCCAGTTCTGCAGGTGGAGAGATGATTGGTGGTCTGAGCAGGGAAGAAATCAGGCAAATGTATGAGAACAGTGAGCTTTCCAGTGAGGTAGGAGACTTTGCTTTTTTTGTTGCTGCTCTGCTGCTGCTAGGGTGTGTGTGTGTGTACGCGTGTGCACGCGTGCATGTGTGTGCGCACTCGTGTGTGTGCATGCGTGTGCGTGTGCATGCACACATGCATGCACGTGCATGTACATGGGCTTCAAGAAAGGATGAAAAATATTTCATTATCAGTTTTTTTTCCTCATGATATCTCCCAGGCAATGTGGTACGCAGAAGGTACATAATTCTGAGCTGTACCTCATTTTCCACCTAGTGGTTTCTTTTTCCATTATTAGCAAATGCTTTCTCTCTCCTCCCTCCCTTCCTTAGGAATATATGTCTGGGTTTTTCAGAGTGATTCCTGCAATATCCAAACCTCCCATTTCTCTGAAAAGGCCATTCTTTCCTATAGCTCTCCCCTGAATAGCCCAGAGGTTTTTCTAATACAACGTATGGTCTCTTTTTCCTTTCTAAGGAAATTCAAGAAAGAATGAGAATATTGGAACTGTATGCCAGTGATCCTGAATTTGTAGCTTTTGTGAGAGAACATCAAATGTAAGCTTCTGCTACAGCCTCCTCCTCAGGTTCCTAACAGGGTGCCTTAGAGTAGAGGCACTAGCGTGAGTACATAATTCCCGTCCACATGACATGGGTTCTGGTGATAACCAATGTTTGTTGAGTTCTTTACAGTTCATATGCTTCCACACAGATTACTTCATTTATTCTTCATAATGGCTTTTTAAGTTGAATGTTTTGTATTTAAATTTTAAAAAAGATTTTATTGGTTTATTTGAGAGAGAGGGGGAGGCAGGGAGGGAGGGAGAGAGCGCACATGAGATGGGGGAGGAGCAGACGGAGAAGCAGACTCCTCGCTCAGCAGGGAACCCAATATGGGGCTCAATCCCAGGACCCCGGGATCATGACCTGAGCTGAAGGCAGATGCTTAACCGACTAAGCCACCCAGGCGCCCCTGTATATTTTATAAATGAGGAGAGGAAACCTTGGAGAGACGAAGGCACTTAAGACCACAATGATAACAAATGGCAAAGAAGATTTAAAACTAAGACACTATCTGTTCTGGCCTAGAGATTCCTGGACTGTGCCATATTTTCTCTCTTTTACCACAGATACCACCTGTGATTAATGCTATACAATCTTTTTCATAGACAGTTCCTATGAAAAGCACTTGAGCCATAAATCCTCACATATTTTGATGTATCCTTCCATTTCCATCTTTGTAGACACTTGTCAGTATGCTTTGAATTACACAAATCTCATTAAGGTATATCTCTTGCCTTTATCAAGTTCATCTTACATTTCACTCTCTTTCCATTTGCTTTTCTCAGCATGCATTTTGGGCAAGTGTCTGTAACTATTTTTCTTTGTTCCCCAGAATCCATAACCAGACTTAGGTTACAAAAATAAACTATCTTGTAAAGAGATCATTATGGACATTAATTGAGTATATTGGGTGAGATATAATTTGGCTTTGATATTTGGTCCTGCTGCGCTCATAAAGGTACTTCATCATGGATGGGTTCCACTGACACCAGATATCTTCACCTGGCTTTTAGAAGAGAAAAACCAGAGCAATTCATGCATGCTTGCAGAAGAAATTGATGAAGGGTCATGATCACACATGGCTCTGATGGGAGCCACTGCCCCATTGCTCTGAATCCCTTTGTTCCGATAGGCAGCCCCTCACTCATGGTTCTTCTCTGATTAATTGGAACCTAAGGAAACTGAAGAAGATGCTTTTTTTTTTTTAAGATTTTATTTATTTATTTGACAGAGAGAGACACAGTGAGAGAGGGAACACAAGCAGGGGAAGTGGGAGAGGGAGAAACAGACTCCGTGCGGAGCAGGGAGCCTGACGCGGGGCTCGATCCCAGCACACTGGGATCATGACCTGAGCCGAAGGCAGATGCTTAACGACTGAGCCACCCAGGCACCCCTGAAGAAGATGCTTTTTAAATTCCAAGTACATGGTGGAGACTCCTTTAAAAATCTCTGAACATCTGACTTGGTCCATGGGAGGTGCTGTCAACCTTGCTGAATGCTGTTAGAGCAGTAATACTGGGAGTCTGCCTTTTGAAGACCAGGTCTCCTACTCCTCCCTGCATCTCCAGCCAGCAGATGACCTGTGGCTTCATTTCAGTGCTATCCAATAGAGAGAACATGACTGATGTTTCCTAAGACTCTTTATAAGCCCCTTAGAGCCACCTGCTTGAATGTGTTCCCCGAATTAAAAATGCATTTCACCTAGACTAAGATGTCCAAAGAAAGGATTCAGGAGAGCCTAATTAGGGACACACAGATTAACTACATGCTACAGTTCCTATGGTAACTGCCATTGAAATATACAAAAAATAAAATAAATAAATAAATCCATGTAATAAAGAAGATTTAAATAAGAAGATCCAGTGAAACAAAAGAAAGTCCACACAGACACTTTAACCCTAAGAAGGATGTTCATTGAGGGAAGACAGCACTGAAAAAATGTTAGGTATGCAGTCCATATGACATTTTCAATTTCACTTAGTCTCAGCATTTTCATCTATGAGTAGCCCAAGAAAATGTTAGTAGGCTTGATTTAGAATTCATAAAAGCATGACATGGTCTTGACAGAGTGGAGTTTCTTTTCTTGTTTTTGTTTGTCTTGTTTGTTTTTTTAATTCAGCAAAGCACAGGACAACTTCCCTGCAAAGAAAAATAGAAAGTGTTGGTGATCTTAGGAACATAGCTTGGTGATGTATTACAACAAAAGTGCATGTTAGGGCATCCTTGCCTTTTCCATTAATTCTTTTCTTTCTTTCTTTCTTTTTTTTTTTTCACGGAAGGGAAGAACTTTAATCAAAACTTGTATTTTGAAACTGACCAGAAGCCTAGAGAAGATGGAGATCACTTCCTACCTATGTCATATAATTAACCTGGATTATGAACTCTGTTGGAAGAAGAATTTTCACTTAAAAAATTAAGTTTGGGGACCAAATTTTTTTTCTAGCCTAAATTTCAGAATGTAGTAAGAGATGTGACAGTTTTTATACCTACAAAGACCAAAAGCTGTATTTAAAGAAACTGAAAACTGTATGAGTTCTGGAAAGTATTCTACAAGGAAAAAATGGCCTGGGAGTTCGGGCTGCATTTGCTGTCTGCTTCTGAGTCTCTGAAGGTGTGTCTGAGTAACTGTGGCTCAGGGTTCCCTGGAGGAAGATAAGGCAAGATTCTCACAGGAGGAGGCAGGTTTAGTAAGTGAATATTTTGTAGCATGTTTGTTATTGTTAGGTGGAATGAAGCCTTTGAAGTAGTTTTAATAGAGTTTGTAGTCAGACACTCATCTAAATAAAAAATATTGGTTTTTTGGCAATTAGACTGCTGAAGAAAAAACCACCTTTTTGCTGTAGTATAGAGTCAGGCTTGTCATTTTTCTACCAGAGTTCTGAATTTCCTGAGCATGTGAATCAAGACCACATTTTTGTTAAGTATGTCAGTATCCTTTTTTTTAGTTGTCAAGGACAATACATATGTATAATGTTTAATGGGTTCCCGTTAGACTGCAGATGAATTTAATCATGTGGACAGGGAGGGAGTGGGCACTGGGTCAAGGCCCTGGCACTGAGAATATACTTTGCTGATTGGTGGGTGGACTGAGTCGAGCTAATGGGCTCCCTGACTCTTCGTCTGCTCTCTCATGTTGTCCTACGCAAGTCCTGGATCTTCTCTAGTTCCTCGTATATTAATTTGGAAAGCAGCACCAACTACCTCACATAGTGTAGGTTAGCTTGTTTACATTGCTTCTCCTTTATGTAGTAGCTCGTTTCTAAATTCATTCCTGCTTACATGAAACATGACAGGACTTTCATTGCAATTAAAAATTTTTAAAAATTATATAGGTAGGAAATGTCCACATATTATATAAATCTTAGTTGAAAATGGAAGTTTTCCTCTTTCTCTCTAGTATGTTTTCGAATGGTAGCTTTGGAGGGGGCAAGGAGAGGGCCAAATAATCTTCACTTTTAATATCAAATTGCATATAAAAATAGCTTATTATTGATATAGTTATTTTATGTTAGATGTCTTCATGTTTGCCAAAGACAATCTTGAACATTTCGATTTCTTGCCAGATAGAACTAACCAGGATAGATTGAGTATAAGAGAAAATATTTGCTTCACTTGTTTTTTTTTTCTTAACTTGATGATTGCCGATGTCACTCATTATGGAGGCACCCAGAACTAAATCTCTGAGTAAATGGCACAGTAAAGCTATTGAAAGTCTAGAAGATATCCAGGTAGTTTGCAAAGTATGCATGGTATGTGTTTGTATGAAGGTTCCCATATCTCGGTATTTCTTTTCATTTCCTACTCACTTAATGGATTTTCTACAAGTTCAGTGTAGATACAAGCCACTGCTGGGACATTTTCTACTGGGCTCATTAATTTAAAAGGAATTGATGATTATCTTTAAAACATTATAAATGTTAATGATATTTGCCACTACTAAATGTTTAATTTTATTTCTAAAACTTCCAAAGATTTCTGTTTAACTTTTTTCTGTTTTAAATTTTTTTCCTAAACTTGTATGTGTTAAATGCAAAGATTTGTTTTTATCATACATTAACCCTAGAATGCAACCATTTGAATGTCTGCTTGCTGGCAGAGCTCTATCTAGATGGGCTTTGGAGCCTTGTACATATAGCCTTTATAACTGAGTGTACATACACATTACTGTTTTCATGGGTCTGGATGAAGGGGAATTTATTTGATAAATAAGACTCAGTTTCTACCATGGCAATGTTTTTTTTTTCTTTTCTTTTTTTTATTATTATGTTATGTTAATCACCATACATTACATCATTAGTTTTTGATGTAGTGCTCCATGACTCATTGTTTGTGTATAACACCCAGTGCTCCATTCAATATGTGCCCTCTTTAATACCCATCACCAGGCTAACCCATCCCCCCACTCCCCTCCCCTCTAGAACCCTTAGTTTGTTTCTCAGAGTCCATAGTCTCTTGTGGTTCATCTCCCCCTCTGATTTCCCCCCCTTCATTCTTCCCCTCCTGCTATCTTCTTCTTTTTTTTTTTTAAACATATAATGTATTATTTATTTCAGAGGTACTGATCTGTGATTCAACAGTCTTGCACAATTCACAGCACTCACCATGGCAATATTTTAAGAGTATTTGTTCACATTTATGTGCCCTAAAGTCCCATTTACTACTTAATAAAACAAGTGTAGGTTTTACTTGGTTTTATTCCCACTTCTTTGTTTTTTCTTCTCCAGTATCTAGTTACTATGGGTTGGCGGCTCCCCCTATCTCTCCCCTTTGTTACCACATAGTGAATTATAATGTAGTTGAACAACCTGACTTAATAGTACTTCTTTTTTTTTAAAGATTTTATTTATTTATTTGACAGAGACACAGCGAGAGAGGGAACACAAGTAGGGGGAGTGAGAGAGGGAGAGCAGGGAGCCCAATGTGGGGCTCGATGTGGGGCTCGATCCCAGGACCCTGGGATCATGACCTGAGCCGGAGGCAGATGCTTAATGACTGAGCCACCCAGGTGCCCCAATAGTACTTCTGACAAAAAGATGGAAACTTCACAATTACTTTTTGTAGGCTTTAAAAATATGTTGGCTCAAAGGATACCTGATTTAGATATGCTTGTTTTATAAGTTTGCCTTCCATTTCATGATTTTTAGGCAGCTGGTTTCATTGTATCATTTCCATGTTTTCAATAATGGATACTCTGACATCTATCAGTCTGTGAATCGCATTTTTATTTTGAAATGGGAAGAAAGGCAACATATTTATTCCGTAAGGAAATAGCTGATTTAGGAGAATAACTTATCTTTATTAAATGAGATGTTTTAACCAAGAAAAATATGGGTCAGTTTTTTTTCTTTCTAAAATGTCTCTAACAATTCCCTGTAGGAATGGGTGGGACCAGCCTTCCTCATTTACAATCCAGCTGTGATGAATAATGGAGCATAGCTCATTCTATTCCCCAGCATGTAATAAATGCAGAAAAACAGTGTGAAAGGCACAATCCTCAAATCAATTGCGTTTTGTTACACAAAAGATCCTGGCTGGAGGAGGTAAGGTGGGAGGGTACCAGAAAGTAATTGATGATGTAAAGAATCTGCCTGGGAATTTTTTTGACTAATGAATTTTATAAAATCTTACGCTACTATGAATTAATAAGATGCAGGTTAAACCACCCTCCTCAGGGTAGTTAAACACAGATTAAAATGCTCCACTATGAAATTTACAGCTATAACCTAGATTAAATGATCCCTCATTCTGGCTTTTCTTTTTCTCACTTACATTTAATTATTTCTTTAGTTATTAAGGGTATAAATAGGAAAAAAGTAAACGTGGTATTAGAGAATAAAGGCATAATTATTTGTGTGTCAGAATTATGATGATTCTGAAGCGATTGTGTATATGCCATAATATATATTCAGTATGGGGTATGGATAATGAAAGATTCTTCTTTTTCATCTTATTTATAATATTTTACCTAAAGTATAGATCAGGTAAGTTCATGTTACTGTACTGCTTTCTTGAAATGCTCTAGTCTTAATCTTCGCTAATTAGAAATAAAAATGTAAAAATCTTTATATAAAAGTCTTTCTTTTCTCATGTATATAATTGTGCTATTTTTATTATTAATAAACTTCTCTTTTTTTATTTTAGAGAGAGAGAGAGTGAGCAGGGGGAGGGCAAAGGGAGAGGGAGAGAGAGAGAATCTCAAGTAGACCCTGAGCTGAGCGTGGAGCCCTATGCGGGGTTCAATGCTGACCTGAGCCAAAACTGAGTCGGCACTTAACAAACAGCCACCTGGGCACCCCAATAAACTTCTCTTTTAAGAACCTCCCTACATTTTCTTTTGTCAGTTAGAAGAAAACATTGTAGATTGTAGGAACAGTTGTGTTGTAATTACCATTCAGAGATACGCACAATGTGAACATGGTGTGGAAATGAAAATCATTCTTCAATTAATCTTCATGTAGTGAGAATGTAGGGGAATGGAAGACAAATTTAGAGCCCAATTTTTGCCTTAAATTTTATTGATAGTTAATGATGCTCAGTCATTATTTGACCTCTCTTGAACTCTACTCTTTTAAACTCTTAGAAGTTTTCATTTATTCCTCATTTGCTTAAGGCAGGGATGGAAAGAAAACTGATGGAGTTAGTTAAAGAAAGATTGGTAGGGGATGGTAGCTAGCACCAGCTGTTCTGTAACTGGAGAAGGAATTGGTGATCTGTCTAAAAAGAACAGATAACACATAAATACGGTATTAGCAGTCTAAAGCAATCCTGCATGGGAAAGGCAGAAGGAAAATCAGCTACCACCTACCTAAGCATCAGCATCAGAAACCTCAATTTTCACTCTCTTTCCTTCCTACATTTGCATCTTGGCTTTCTGGCAGTAGGGCATGAGGAAATCCTAAATCAATCTTAGAAAGAGGAAGATGGTCTTAATTTGATTCCAAAGACTGTATTAAATGTGTCTAATAAAATTGCCTGTTAACTGATTAATTAGTGACCTCGTTTTAGTTACTAATTAGGAGAAACAGTGAGTAATAACCCTATTTTTAATAAGTCTGGTCAGGGTAAGTGCTAGTTACTGTTAGCTCTTGCCCTCACGATACTGGTCGGCTCTCTAGGTCCTTCAGTATATGTCCCATCTGAGCTAGTTCTTGATGGGCTGTGTTCCATGAACTAAACTAATTATCTTCTCACCAACACACACACATATTTTGTGTCCCCCCCTTTTAAAAAAAAGATTTATTTATTTTAGAGAGAGAGAGAGAGTGCACGTGTGTGAGTGCATGAGTGGGGGGGGGGGTGGGGGAGAAGGAGAATCTCAAGCAGACTCTTCACTGAGTGCAGATCCTGACACAGGGTTCAATCTCATGACCCTGAGATTCTGACCTGAGCTGAAAGCAAAAGTTGGATACTCAACTGACTGAGCCACCCAGGTGCCCCATGTCTCGCACCCCCACCCTCCCTCGCTTTTTTGGTGCAAATAAATCTCTGCTAAGGTGACAAAAGCTGTTAAGGAATCATGATTTTTTTTTTTTAAGACTTTATTTATTTGAGAGAGAGCATGCACGTGGGGAGGGGCAGAGGGAGAGGGATGAAGAATTTGAAGCAGGCTGCACACTGAGTGCAGAGCCCTATGTGGGGCTCAATCCCAGGACCCAGAGGTCATGACCTGAGCCAAAACCAAGAGTTGGACGCTTAACGGACTGAGCCACCCAGGCACCCCAAGGAGTCATGATTTTCTAAGTAACACCTAAATGGTATGTGGGCTTTCTGGATATAAACCATTTTTCCAAGTGAATAACTGTCATTGTCAATATTGCACACACCATGGTGGGTTTGGGGAGGAATATGCATATTTTCAGCGGGCTGACCTTTGAAAGAGTCTCAGAAAACTAACAAAAACTCCTTTCGTGCCCCTTTCTGTACCATGTACATGCTTTCATTCCATTATTCACCAACACTGTTTTATAATTCTTTTAAATTTGTGTCACTGACTTTCCACTAAACTGAGTTCTTTGATGTTAGAGTCATGTCTTCCTAATTTGTTATTCGTGAAACCAAAGAATGGTTTGTCTACTCTAGACAGAGTTTGTCTACAGTAATTATTAATTCAGTTGGCTTGAGATAATGGGCCATATGGAGATACCTATTTATGACCAGCAAGCAAAGGATTAATTTGCATTTTGAGAACAAATTAGGTGGACCTATGAGTGGTTTACAAACTGTTTGGAAAGAAATGATTTACAGAAATTTTAAAATAACCATACATGTGTCAAGAGATCAGCTTCATGCATTTATATCTATCTTATTCCATCGAATTATTCACAGATCATAAAGTAGAAAGCATTTTACAAAAACTTATCAATGTATGGACCTTTACAACCAGATGTAGTAACATATCTGGGTTTCTCAACCACAGACTCAAGCAGGAAGCCGGGATGAAGAGGAAGAGTGTGAGGAAATGTGCTAGGATAGTAGATATAAGCTTCCCATGTATGGCTGGTGAAGGAGCGAAGATTGGGGAGCTTGTAGAGACAGGTAGGTTTGTAGGAACAAAAATTTGACTTTACTTTCTGTTGATAGAGTTGGGAGCATAATGCATATAGAAGGCATTGTTTAATCTTAAAATACAGGTTTTTTAAAAAAATGGTTTTATTTCTTGTTTATTTCTTTATTGCATAGGGCGGAATAAAATAAAGGCACTAGAGAGCAAGATGTGACTCAGTTCTTTCTTCATTTTTTTTATTAGCATATAATGTATTATTTGTTTCAGGGGTACAAGTCTGTGATTCATTACACCATTCACAGCGCTCACCATAGCACATACCCTGCCCAATGTCCATCACCCAGCCACCCATCCCTCCCACCCCCCTCCACTCCAGCAACCCTCAGTTTGTTTCCTGAGATTAAGAGTCTCTTATGATTTGTCTCCCTCTCTGGTTTCATCTTGTTTCATTTTTCCTTCCCTTCCCCTATGATCCTCTGTCTTGTTTCTCAAATTCTTCATATCAGTGAGATCATATGATACTTGTCTTTCTCTGATTGACTTATTTCGCTTAGCATAATACCCTCTAGTTCTATCCACGTCGTTGCAGATGGCAAGATTTCATTTTTTTGATGGCTGCATAATATTCCATTGTATATATACACCACATCTTTATCCTTTCATCTGTTGATGGACATCTAGGCTCTTTCCATAATTTGGCTATTGTGGACATTGCTGCTTCTTCCCTTTCTTCAAACAAACCACCACCAACAAAACACTACCAGAGAGAGGGATAAGTAATTGGTTAAACCTGTCAGTTTTATTTATGTTCTTGTAGTGATATCTTTTGAAAGTTAGTGATGCTGTGCCTTCAAAATTGATCATGTTTATCCTGCACATAGCAGCAATCGATTTTGTTATTTCCTCGCAGGTTCCCAGTGTTTACCAAAGGGGAAGTTTTGTAACTAAATCCTAGCAGAGTGGCTCCACAGGAAAAGCCCTGAAGAGGAAAGGCTTCATGCCAGATTCCTCCGGGTCATATTTCCCATTTATAATAAAAGTTCTTAGAAGTATCTATTTGGCTCCATGCTCCTAAGAGGGTGGGTATTAGTTTTGCTCAGTCAGATAATTGGCAAATACTCAACAAGGTTGATATTCCTGCTTCTATGATATCATCAAAGGTTTGTGTGGTACCAAAGGAAATGTTAAATATTTTATTTCCTATAATGAATGAGGGAAACACACTTATGATTCAGATTTTAAATTGCTAGTGCTCTGAAGTCACAGAAAATAAAACATTCAAAATTTTTTATAGTTTGAGGAAAAATTAAATTGTAATTATTTGAAAAAACAGGTATGGGTTTAATTTCTAATTGATTTTTAGCAATTAGTAGTTATGATGCCCCTTTCCCTGCCTTTTAAAAGATTTTACCATGGGTACCATTTTTCCACTTAAAAACTTTTTATACAGAAAACTTTTGTGAAATTTCTTTTCCTCAAAGCATCTGTACTTTTAGCTAACTTAATACCTCATTTACTATAAATGAGAGAAGGCTGATAATCTAAATTAAAGAAAAAAATTGTGCTTATCGTTTCTTTTTTTTATACTATTTGGATTTGGAATGCCACAGATATAATAAGCATCTAGATCACATTCTACCATTTAGTGATAATTTCACTTGAGATGAATAATCAATCAGTAATTCATGTTGCAGTCTCTGCTGGGAAAATGGATTTAATGATCTGTTTCCAGAGCAGATAATACTCTTCAAAGTATCTACATAAGGAGAGTGTGAGGTTGGAATTGCACCTTTAAGATGCTCGTATTTCTTTTAAAAATGTAAATGCAAAGAGAACTTATTTCTAGAGAGATTTATTTTCCTTATGAAGTGCTCTCCATGACAGTAGTGTAATGATCTCTCTTCCTCATAAAAGAAAGCTGTAAAACACATGTTGAGGGTTGGAAATACCTTCTGTTCAATACTGTCAGCCAGGGAAAATTTTCCATTGCTTCACTTTTTCTTATTTTACTTTCAGATTTGCCAGTGATGTTTCAAAATCAGCATTTAACTTGGAATTGCAAAGCTGAAAGCTTAAATGAACTTTCCATTAATGAACAGGTTTAGACATTATTCTATTGTGAGGATCATCTTAAATTAATTTTGACTTAAAAATATAAAATTGATATTTTGGAGAGGTCTATAAAATCAGGTGTTCTTCTCAGTTTTATAAAACCAATATGGAGAGAATAGGAATCTGGTAATGTTAGTGAACATGTTATAAACACACTGGCTTTACCAGAACTTCGTCAGGGCCCAGGTGGGAGCCACATTGATTGATGGTATTTAATCATTTCTTCTTGTCCCTGGCCTGTGATACACTGTGCTGCCCTCATCTACACATTTACATCAGGACCTCACAGTGACCATGACTTGGGATGGCTCAGCAGTGTACCAAGGGATGCCCAGATCCCTGCTGTCTATTCCAGAACTTACTGGGGAAAGATGAGAGTTACATGGCAACCTCCAGAGATAAATATGTTGTCTTACAATTCAGTTACTTCAGAGTTTCCATCTAATTGTCTTAAAAACCTTTTGTCACTAATGCTGTTTAATTTAGAACAGATGATTGGGTTAAATTATTACCTAAAATGTTCACTGTTGAGGCCATCTTTTATTGCCGATTATGTGAATTGAAACATAATGTGTTTTTTTTTGCTTTTTTTTTAGGGGGATGGGTGAGAGGGAGAGGGAGAGAGAAAATTTTAAGCAGGTTCCACGCCTAGCGTGGAGCCCAGTGTGGGACTTGATCTTACAACCCTGAGATCATGACCTGAGCCAAAATCAACAGTTGGACTCTTAACCAACTGAGCCACCCAAGTGCCCCTGAAACATAATATTTTTAACCTCTCAACTTTTATATTGAATAAAGGGGCGATGAAATTGCCATTCCCAGGTTATAAAACTAACCTTGGAAGCAGAAAAGGAAGTAAAATACCTTGAGAACTTCCCCATTTGAAGTTTCTTTTTATTATCTAGAAGACTGGAAAAATGCAGTAATTCTAGCCAACACAGGTGGTCACGAAACTTGATTTTCCAGTATTATTCTGTTTGCCAAAATTTAGACCATGTACAGAGCTCACAAGCCACCCAGGTCTGAAAACCTAACTCTCATCTCAGCCACCAATGAGGAGAGAGATACTTTTGTGTGGATGGGCACATGTAATGTCTCCTCCTCGCCCTTCCTCTTAATGTGATTTCTTGTCCCTCTTCATGTTTTGAGTTGCTGATGGCTTCTAGTTCTGGCATTCTCTCCTTCCCTGGCCACAGTGATCTATGTGTATTCATGGTTACTATGTGAGCTCAGTGTCTGTACTCCACACTCATCACCTTCACAGAGAACTTGTGTCCGAGGCTAGACTACACAGTGCCAAGTGGATGGGAGGGCATGTTGGGCTGAGTGGCTGAAAACAGAGACTGAAAGTGCAGTCTGTTGTTAAAGTAGCTAGTAGAGGTGTGGCAGGTGAATAATAGGACATTTCCCCCAGCCCTGAAACTAGTCACTCTTGTTGAGTTGAACACTAAATAAAATCAGCTGGTCTACATGTAAATATTGTCACCAAATTTACATTCCTAAAGGAATACGTTTTTTATTTTTATTTATTTATTTTTTAAAGATTTTATTTATTTGTCAGAGAGAAAGAGACAGAGAGCACAAGCAGGGAAAGCAAGAGAGGGAGAAGCAGGCTTTCCGCTGAGCAGGGAGCCCAATGTGGGACTCGATCCCAGGACTGTGGGATCATGACCTGAGCTGAAGGCAGATGCTTAACCGACTGAGCCACCCAGGCATCCCAGAATAAGTTTTTTTTTTTTTTTTTAAATGAAGATATGTTGTTCTCTTTCATATGCCTCTCTTTGGTCTGCTACTAGTTTGGGTATCCTTTGTGATTCTGGAATTATTGAGAAAGATGGCAACTCTCATTTAGCCATGGTCAAATTTTATAGCTTTCTAACAGATAGGTAGGTTTTTTCCTACTCATATAATCTGGGTTTGGAGCATGCAAAATAACTTCCATATTTGGCTAATCAAAACATAAATGTAAATTTGGGTGAATTTGCTTTGTGAAAAGTCACCTGATTGAGGATTATCAAGTGTCTTATCTTATTCATTCTTGGGGGTGCTTTTCTAAGTCTCTAAACACCTTTTCTCCAGAGAGTTTTAGAATGATGCAGAGCGGAAAATAAACACTGGAATAATTTATAAACACTGGCTAAATAGGGAAAGCAGGCTATGATAAACACATACTTTAAAAATTTCTGGCCAATATTTGACCTAGGCATCCCCAAAGGAGTTCGAATCATAGTTGATTGCCGGATTCTGGTAACCAGGGGTTGGGGACTTGGGCAAAGAGAAGCTGGCAGGATCAGGGACATGGTTTTTAGTCAGCCATGCTGGTCAGAATCTGAGACACACATGGTGGTGATGGTGGTGGGGAGGGGGTGGCAGAGGGTCCAGAAAGGCTAATAACTGAAGCATAGATAATGGTTTCAAAATCGGTATGGGCCAAGATTAGCATCAAGACAGGCAAACCAAAGGCAGTTATTTCTAAAGTCAAGTCAACGAGAGCCAGAAGCAGCTGCAAAATGCAGAAGTTCAACACAGGAGCTCTGAGGTCCAAGTCAGGATCCAGGTTGGAAGAGTCCATAGCAGATGAAAGAAAAAGACATCAATGAACAAAGGAACACTAGAGCAAGGGTAGCTGCCATGTGAAGAAATTTCCTGTCCCTGCTTTTGGGTTTAAATGGCTCCTGAGAGACAAGAATTTCTCCCTTGGTGCTGCCTGGGCTCTGCCACAGAAGCAGGCATTGGAAGAGCCTGGCTGAGGCTGGGAGGTGGGGGCAAGGAGCAGGAGTGTGAAAATGACAATGAAAATCAAGGGCGCCTGATTTCCCAGGGGTAGCCCTGTGGTGCTGGCCGCTGAGTTACTTGGCTATTCTGAATTGTCAGTTCTGAAATTTACAGAAGGCCATATTGATTTAGTCTAAGCGTAATTCTTTTTGTAAATTAGTCTAAATGAAAATCCTACCAAATGCAGCCTTTAAAATGTAATGGAAAACATCCCATGTATGCACATAATTCTGCCTTACAGCATAACTTCTGGGCATAGTATTGAAAAGTAAACATAAATCAACATCTAATCAACGGCATAAAAAGCAAACTGCCAATGCATCTTGTTACTCTTTTTAAAAAGATTGATCCATTTATGTTAACAGGTATGATATTTGTTGGTATTTATTTGTTTTACAAACTTATTCCTGGCTTTACTCTTGAATGCCTGTTGTTGCTTGTTCCTATTGAATGCCGGTCTCAAAGCAATGCAGTTGCTTATTTTCAGTTCTCATTTGGTAATGAGACATCTCTATTCCCTACTAATTGTGAATACCTAATTTTTTTTAAGATTTTATTTATTTTATTTGAGAGAGACAGAACATAAGAGGGGAGAAAGGGACAGAGGGAGAAGCAGGCTGCCCCTTGAGCAGGGAGCCCGATGCAGGGCTTGATCCCAGGACTCTGGGATCATGCCCTGAGCCAAAGGCAGCCGCTTAACTACTGAGCCACCCAGGTGCCCCATGAATACCTTATTTTTAAAGTACCATTTACTGAGTGTCTTTGGGGCTAATTGCTTTATATATAGTATTTCTTTGCATTATTTTTATATCTGCCTTCAGCAATGTTTCCAACCTGTTCATAGTGTTAAATTAGTTAGTATTAAAGCTATTCAATATTGTGGGACCTCACAAACAGCCATGTAGACACAAAATTTAACATGACTGATTGAAGCAAAAAAAAAAAAAAAGAGATGCCAGGTTTTCTGAGTTCCCCCTTTTTAGGGACATCACCTAATTAATGGTGCAACATTAATGTTGAACCCAAAGGAAGGGCCGAGAAAGTGTATTTTTCCTTCTTTAAGATAGTTTTAAAAAATATAGAGTAATAGGGGCGACTGGATGGTTCATTCAGTTGGGCGTCTGTCTTTGGCTCAGGCTGGGATTGAACCTGCTTTGGGCTCCCTGCCCAGTGGGGAGTCTGCTTCTCCCTCCCCCTGCTCTCGCGCGCTCTCTCTCTTCCCCCTCAAATAAATAAATAAAATCATTAAAAAATATAGAGAGTAATAAATCTTCATTTGAAGAGAATTTTGAAAAATATGGAAAAGTGTAAAGAAAACAAATCATCCATGGTTTCCCTCCAGAGATAGCTGTTATTATTTTGATGTCTTTCCTGCTGGTCTTCTTTCCTCTTTTAACCTAATATTATACAAAGAGCATTTTCATTAAAAATTCTTTAATCACATATCAGAAACATTCTACCATGTGGATCAGAGGAAGCAAGCTGGTAGTGTGTGTGCCAAGTCTGTTTGGCCTTTGCAATATTAACAAATATTTGAATTAGTTGACAAAATATTTAGTATCAGGATATTTCCTATCACCTAGCCCACTTCCCTTGTCTGGGTGACCTATTTGGCCACTTTCAGCACATGATTTGAGAGTTCTGGGATGGCTCTACCAAAAGTTATGTTAGCCATTCACATATTGTGATTTATTTTAGATTATTTCTGTTTTTTAAAATTGCCAGAATGACTAATGGAAGGAATATCATTGTATTTTCTGAATTTCTGAATATTTCCTTAAGAAAGATTTGTAGATTTATTTATTTGATTGAAGTTTCAAGTTTTTTCTTATGTTTTCTTGGCAATCAAGTCACAGAACCGTCTTTCCATTTGGCCAGTCTGCTCATAGTATCTGCAAAGCAGGTTCTTGGACTGACTGCAAGGGTGTTAACCAGACCAGGCCTCCTGCTGGCCTGGCATGGAGGGGCCGTCAGCAGCCAGCATGAGAGCATGTCCAGGCCTGACTTTCCACTCACTCCTTTTGTGAAGACTTTGGCACAAGTGAATTTGGCCAGGATATCTTTTAATTTATTATTTTAAAAATCAAAGGTGAGTTAGTACAAGTTAATTTTATGATATTTGGTCACTTTTTACTTGACTATAAGATTACTATTAAAAAGTGAATTTTTACTGTCATTCTTTAAAAATACTCTTAATTTTTTATTCTGAGTTATAAACTTTTGGGTGTTGTTTCAGTTTATCACTATACTGCAATGCTTAGAAAAATACTTATTTGATAAAAGTTTTCTATTGAGACTTTTAGCACCTTGTTGTGGGAAAGTCAAAGATGCATGAAGTATCTTTCTCCTGTAATTTAGTTGGGAAGACAGGACTCAAACACAGAGAATATAATCAAGTACTGGACTGGATGGAGCAGGTTATTTCTAGTACTCAGGAGAGTCAGAGGAAGAGAGAATTCATTGTGGGGTCAATAGGCTGAGCCAAGACAGTTAGTCCTAGATTGAATTTAGGTTCTAGCAGACATTACAGTGAGTTGGGTGAAAGTAGCTGCAGCACGAGAGGAGACTGGCCTACCGGGGTAGAGCGTTCAGACTGGGAAGCGGTGGGGATACATTTAGATGGGTACGGGGTGCCGTGGCTGTAAGTTACGGACCACCAGACAGAGCATGGTAAACTTACTCTGATAGACCATAGGAAGCCCTTAGAGGTAAGGAACCTACTGATAGCAGCCCTTGGGGGACTTTGTTTTTCTTTCCTGGTGCTGTGTTATACAGGCACATTATTGTGCTTCACTTTATTGGGGTTTTCAGATAATGTATTTTTTTGCTAATTGAAGGTTGGTGACAACCCTGCGTGGAGCAAGTCTAGCGGTACCATTTTCCAACAGCATTTGCTCATTTCATGCCTCTGTGTCACATTTTGGTAATTCCTGCAGTATTTCCGACTTTTTCATGATTGTTATATTTGTTATGGTGACCTGTGATCAGTGATCTTTGATGTTACTATTTAATTGTTTCAGGGCATCATGAACCCTGCCCATATAACATGGTGGACTTAACTGACAAATTTTTTGTGTGTTCTGACTGCTTTACCAACCAGGGGTTTTCCTGTCTCTCTTCCTCTCCTCGAGCCTCCCTACTCCCGGAGACACAGTTTTGAATCTAGGCTAATCATGTCTAAATGTCAAGTGAAAGGAAGAGTCAATTGATACGGCAAACTTTATTGTCTTATTTTAAGAAATTGCTATAGCCACCCCAACCTTCGGCCACCACCATCCGGGTCAGTCGGCAGCCATCAACACTGAGGCAAGACCTCCACCAGCAAAAAGTTTATAGTTTGTTGAAAGTTCAGATGATGGTTAGCACTTTTTTTTTTTTTAAGTAGGCTCCATGCCCAGTGTGGAGCCCAGTGTGGGGCTTGAACTCACCATCCTGAGATCAAGACCTGAGCTGGGATCAAGAGTCTGACACTTAACCAGTTGAGCCCCCAGTGCACCCCGATGGTTAACATTTTATAACAATAAAGTATTTTTAAATAAAGGTGTGTGCATTGTTTTTTTAGACAGTGCTATTGTACACTCAGTAGAGTATAATGTAAACATAAATTTTATATGCACTGGGAAATTCATTTGGCTCAATTTATTGTGATATTTGCTGTATTGTGGTAGTCTGCAACCAAACCTACAATATCTCCAAGGTATGCCTATATAATATTAGAATATGAAAGGAATGGAGGTAAGGAGGCCAGTTCAATGGCTGTTGTCAAAGTTCAGGCATGATGTGATGAGGGTAGGAATGTGGAAGTTTTTATAGAAATGAATGCATTGAAGAAATTTTATATGGGAAAGGTGACAAGTTTTAAAGAATGGCTAGATATGGAGTAGAGGAAAAGAAAAAAAATCAGATAACTCTAAAATTTCAAGTTCTGGGCACCATAAACATTATGGAGTTTTTAAATAGAAACAGGGATGCTTAGATTGTGTTTTACTTTATGGCAGAAAGGATTTATATGTCCAGCGTTAGAAATGATTTCTACTTCTCCCTTGGTCCCGCTCTTTTGTTGACGTTCTGTTTTGGTTTGCTGATATTAGTTAGAGTGCTAGGTGGTGAGTTTGAGGTTGAAGAATAGTGGGTTAACAGTTTACTTTTGAAAGATACAAGATTTTCTTCTGAGATTAATGAACTATTTATGTTCCCGCCTAATTAACTAATTAGCATAATGTTACCAAGACAAAGATCATGAGTTTTGTTTCCTTTTGTTCCCATATGGACTAAGTTTGTTTTGCTCTGCTCTTTGGCAACATACTTTGCTCCTAATTGTAAACGAACCAATTTACAAATTCATGCTGTTAACATCAGGGAGACTAGGAATTTGGGAGAATAAATCAATGCAAATAATTTCCAATTCCAAAACATGTATATACATATCTATGCACCCATGAGGGCACACATACTCACATGTGTGTACACACACATCCAGATCCAGGCCTTTCTTATAGTGGGTTAGTGTATTTTTTTAGAGCCTTGACCATATATTTCTTTACTGACTTATTTACTCTTCAACAATAGGTGTCAAAGAAGGAATAAGAAATGACTAAAAATTAATAGATTAGTGTGTCTTAATGTTTACAGGGTTGGTTTGGGTTGTAGGACATGGGATAGAGATACAAACATTACTCTGGGTAATTTTGCCTTAAACACTATAACATATGATTGCACACACTTTAAGAGAAATAAAACTAATTTTGAACTCCTTGGCAAGGAATTTAGCAAGATTAATTCTTTTAATAAGCATGTTGGAATCCATTTTCAAGACTGTTCCTAGGTTTTCAGATGAGCATGAAAGGGGCATCAAGTATCTCTGTTACCTTCAACAGTCATAAAAGGCAGGGAAAAAAATGATTTCTTTTTTCGTGTTTGAGGATGAGATGAGCTCTCAGTTGGTCTAAGTGAAAAAGCATCATCAAATAGCAATGGTAGCCAAGTGTCCCTGGGAGGGAATAATGACTTCCCAGCCCACAAACATGGCATCATCACACATTAACCTGTCTGCAGCCTTGACCTCATATGACATAGTTCTACATCCTTCTTTGTAGGGATTTGTGTTCCAAAGAAATGGCAAGAAGAAAAGAGAATTGAGGCCCTTAGGGCCAAGTGGATCCAAAGATTGAAGTGATACTTTTGAGAGCAACAAAGATACCAAATTTGTTAAGACAAAGTCATTCATAGAATGCAAATGTTAAGAGAAGGGTGGGAAACTGTATCAAACTGAGACAGAGTGGAGCAAGAGCAATGGGATTCCAGATTAGGATTGCCTATGACTTGCTTTTATCAGCGGCTGACTCAATGTTGCATGGGTAGTTTGGTTGGATTTAAAGAGTGGGGTGGGTAACACAAGACCTAGGAACTTAATTATAATGAAATAGCTTTACCTTGATTTGATTTCATAGTTTCTGGTCTCCTGTGTTAAAAATAAGAAAATAGTAGATGTAGCAAAAACCAGAACAATGTATTTTGATTTGTGTTAAACATTCTCAGCCAAATCTGGGAGAAGATATTTAAGACAGCTGTTGAGAAACTGTTTTATTGTAAGTCAGTGGAACTAATTCCTGCTGCTGAATGTAGGCATTTTGGATAACTTAGTTGGCAAGGGTGTTCTCACCATTCAGACCAGGATGTCCTTAGTCTTCTGTACCTTTCATTCATATTGGCTCTTTTCTTGATGATGGAGAGGTACAATAGTGGCAGTCCAGATAAATTTCCTGATCACAAATCCCTTCAATTCAAATGGGTGTGTGTGTGTGTGTTGGTAAATATAGGTTTCTATTAGAAATGAAAGTATCTGACCAATCCATGTATAACAAATGGCAAAAACTATAAGGTGGAGGGAGGCACTGTTTTGGGAGTGGGGACAGTTAGGACTTCACTTTCAGTCATGGAGCCATGGATCAGTTACAATGTAACTGTGATGTTGGTCAGGTTACCTCTGGGTTTGAATTCCTCATTTGAAAAGCAAAGAGGTTAAAAGATTAGCAACTCAAATGTTATGACTGGTACTTGCATGTGGGGGTTTATTGTACTTGTTTCCCTACCTTCAAAAAGGAAGTATGTTTTAAAATGTTCATAATAAAAGGTAAAAAAAAAACCTTGGAATGTACATAAAAAGCAAAAATATCATCCCACCTCCTTCCTGTAGTTCTATAAGATGGAACCAGGCTTGTTTCAAGCTGTTTTGAGTAGGAGTCTTATGCAATCAGTTTCTTCCTCTGGAATGATTTTTCCAAATGAATATTGCATTTTTTATTGTATTTCCTTGCTCAATTTACACGGAAATGTATGTATATCATGGGCTACACCGAGTGGCCTGGCGTGTTTTACAGTGATTTATAGTCTTTTCATATCAAAATCAATGTCTGGTCTCCAAATGTAGTTTGAAGATAATACATTCATGTGAATACTTTCAGAATGGGCTGGAAACAGCAGCTCTTTGGATAACCATATGATTTCCCATAAAGGACACCCTTTATGGACAGGTGATTCTTGCTCAGTCTCTGTGAATATAAATTTCTACAACAGTTTTTCTTCAGGGTTCCTCTATCCACACCCAGCTTCAGATATGAGACAATCAACCAATGATTTGATCAGCTTGCAAAGATAAGTTGGGTAGTTGGTTTTTTTTTTTAATGTAAAAACTTCCAGCAAAGGACTGCATTTAATATGGCAATGTCAGTGGCATCAGCAAGCAATTCTACCATTTCAGGGTTCCGTGTAAGCAGGTAGTCATGGGCACTGAGTAAAAGACTCCACAGCAGCCTACACAGTAGCAGAAGTGACAGAAAAAAGCCTGTTTTTAGAAAAAAGACCTGCTGATAGATTGATGATAGAGCAAACTGTAAAAGCTTGATATGAGGATCATTTTGGAAATTTCCGCCTTGTGTGATAGCCACAAAAGCTTGTTCTTTTCACTATGGGACATTATTTATGAGCAGCTCTGTGACAGCTGGTCTTTCATAGTGAAGCTCAGTTCCCACTTCATCACAAGAAATGTCAGTGGTAAGGAACAGGAGTTTATATTCATGCTCATAGGCTAACCCAGAATTTAGAGTCAAAAGTCTCTTGACATTTTGGAAATCATCCTCAGAGCCTTGCCAGAAAGAGCCCTTCCTGTTTGGTGCTGCTGACCTGGCAGTACCTGCCTTTTCTGAGAGGAAAATATGGTAGAAACAGAGTAGCAACAGGAAGCCTAAAAACTAGTTTTGTATTGAGGAACGAGAACAAGTTGCCTAGTTAAGGTTTTATATATCTCTTGCTTTCATCTGTATTTTGAAATATTCTATGGCTTCTTCTAAATTGAGCCTTCTTAAACCTTTTAATTGTCTCATCACTGGTCAGAGATCATGATACAGAAAAAGGATCAGAGAATTCACACTCAGAAGATATGAGTTCAAGTCTTGACTTTTTCATAGGCTGTATATTTTTTAAGTATTTATTTATTTTAGAAAAAGAGTGTGAGTGAGGGGAGGGGCAGAGGGACAGGGAGAGAGAATCTTCAAGCAGACTCCCTGCTGAGCAAGGAGTCCAACGCTGGGCTCAATCCCAGGACCCTGAGATCATGACCTGAGCTGAAATCAAGTCAGCTGCTTAACCAACTGAGCCACCCCAGTGCCCCTAGGCTGTATGATACTGAGGAAGATAATTTACACCTCTGAGCTTAGTGTCCTCATCCTTTAATTGGGAATAATTATAAGACCAATCTCATAGATATTAAATGAGATAATGTTTGTGAAAAGTTATATTACAAACTGCAAATACTGTATAATAATTATAACTGATAACATCATTAACAGATCTGGAATTGTGGAAAGCAAGGGTTCTTTAAAAAGCAATGGAATATTTAGGGGGCAAAAGAATTTTTTTTTTTTTTTTTTTAGGATTTATTTGAGAGAGAGCATGAGCAGAGGGGCAGAGAGTCTTAAGCAGACTCCACTCAGCTTGGAGCCCAATGCAGGGCTCGATCTCAACCTGAGATCAAGACCTGAGCCTAAACCAAGAATTCAACTCTAACTACACCATCCAGGAGCCCCAGGGCAAGCTTTTTCTTCCTGCTCTTTTTCTTAAGAAGTTTCCTAGCTATTATTGACTGGAGCAAAAGAATTTCTAAGTGAAGCTTTCTTTAACTGGGAATACTCCTCACAGACCCAGAAATATTCATGTGTTCACCATAGTGTCCTGTGTTTGTTGTTCTACTTGAGCGTGGCCAGGCTTTGTAAAGATCCCAAGAAGAACAGTCCAGAATCGATGCAATGGGAATATATATATACTACTTTATGACCTCAGATTCCCACAGCTCATTTCCCCTCAATGTTACTTACCATTAGTATTTGTTGATAGTATAACCAGTGTGATTCACTGGATATGTATAATTGTTGTCCAGGCTCTGCTTCAAACTTTCTTTTTTTCTCCCCCATGCTTTTAAAAACAATTAAATGAAGAAAAAAAAAAAAAAGGCTTGATCCAGATAGGCTGGCAACCTTTACTTCTTTTGTATGTTTGGAATTCCTTCTAGAATACCTTGGGGAATTTGTTATCAGTTTCTATAGCCAGACTATTTCACTAGTATGTGCACAGTGGCACTAAGTACTAGTATTGTGTAATTGTTCCTTCTAAAGGGGATTTTGTAAATACCTCTTGTAAGGGGTTTCTTCCATCTGGAAGAGCTGTACTGTATAAGCACATCCCCAGTTTTAGCCAGGTGAACAGTGAGAGCTTTATAATTGCTTACAAAGAGACTAGCTGGTGATCTTAACATCTTTGGTACAGAGGTTCTTGTGAAAAAAATAATGTGAAAGTTATCTTTATTTTGTGTGGTTTTACCACTGCAGGAGTGACTTCCACTTTACTGATGGACATTCATGAGTATTGTTACAAGTTCAGCGTTATGCTGGGCAGTGTGCTTGGCTACATTCAAGATCCCTCACTGCCAGGTGAAAGGCTATGAACATTCTTGACATTGTTCTGATGACTGTAAAGAGCATATCTCTGTCAGGGTGGTCTTTCCTTCCTGTTTGAAACTTCCTTGCACATGTAAGCAGAACACTGTATGACTTTGCTCAGTTTGAACAAGGATTGGTGTTTCTTAATTGATCCTCAGATATCCTGCAGTTCCTGTATTCTGTTCATCCTGCTGGCTTGTTAAGTCAGCATTTATGACAGGTCTTTTCCCAATTACTTTCTAGGAGATGTCATGATTGTGCAGGCCTTTTTGGGGTCATTACAAATGTCAAATTAGTTTATCCAAGTGGTGCTGACAAATGAACTCTGCATACAAGATACTCTCTTAACAATGTTGTCTAAGAAAGTCTTTTCACTTTTTTTGAGGTAAATATTTTATTTTATTTTTTTAGAAATCAGAGATAAGTATTATATTTGTAGAAAAACCACATATAGTTCTAAAATACTAAGATGTCACTTAGTATTATATTAATTTTTATGATAAAAACCAGTCTCTTCAATAAATGGTGCTGGGAAAATTGGACAGCTATATACAGAAGAATGAAACTTGACCATTCTCTTACACCATATACAAAGATAAACTCTAAATGGATGAAAGACCTCAATGTGAGACAGGAATCCATCAAAATCCTAGAGAAGAACATAGGCAGTAACCTTTTTGACATTGACCACAGCAACTTCTTTTAAAACACATCTCTAAAGGCAAGGGAAACGAAAGCAAAAATGAACTTTAGGGACTTCATCAAGATAAAAAGCTGCACAGCAAAGGAAACAGTCAACAAAACAAAGAGGCAACACACAGAATGGGAGAAGATATTTGCAAATGACACTACAGATAAAGGGCTGGTATCCAAGATCTATAAAGAACTTCTCAAACTCAACACCCAAAAAACAAATGATCCAATCAAGAAATGGGCAGAAGACATGAACAGACACTTCTCTGAAGAGGACATGCAAATGGCTAACAGACATATGAAAAAATGTACAACATCATTAGCCATCAGAGAAATTCAAATCAAAACGACATTGAGATACCACCTTATACCAGTTAGAATGGCAAAAATTGACAAGAAACAACAAATGTTGAAGAGGTTGTGGAGAAAGGGGAACCCTCTTACACTGTTGGTGGGAATGCAAGTTGGTACAGCCACTTTGGAAAACAGTGTGGAGGTGCCTCAAAAAGTTAAAAATAGAGCTACCCTATGACCCAGCAGTTGCACTCCTGGGTATTTACCCCAAAGACAGATGTGAAAAGAAAGGGCCACATGCATCCCAATGTTCATAGCAGCAATGTCCACAGTAGCCAAACTGTGGAAGGAGCCGAGATGCCCTTCAACAGACGAATGGATAAAGAAGATGTGGTTCATATATACAATGGAATATTACTTAGCCATCAGAAAGGATGAATGCTCAACATTTGCACCAACATGGATGGAACTGGAGGAGATTATGCTAAGTGAAATAAGTCAAACAGAAAAAGACAATTATCATATGGTTTCACTTATTTGTGGAACATAAGGAATAGCATGGAGGACATTAGGAGAAGGAAGGGAAAAATGAAGGGGGGAATCAGAGGGAGAGACGAACCATGAGAGACTATGGACTCTGAGAATCAAACCGAGGGTTTTAGGGGGGTGGGGGAATGGGGGATCCGGTGATGGGTATTAAAGAGGGCACGTATTTCATGGAACACTGGGTGTTATATGCAAACAATGAATCATGGAACACTACATCAAAAACTAATGATGTACTGTGTGGTGACTAACATAATAATAAAAAAAAGAAATAAGAAGAAAGTCTTTTCATTTTGCAAGAGCTACTCTGAACCCACAAAATCCTAAATTCACTGCACTAAGGAACAGGAACACAAATCTGTTAAGCCTACTAATGATTCACCTCATCACAGTAATGGTAAGTAATAGACATCAACAGAATCAGTAGGTCTTAGGGTGGTTACCATTTTGTCTCACATTTCCTGACTTATGCTTTCAATAGTTGTCAGAAAAATATATAAAAGTCCTTATGATCATCACTGGCCAAATGAAATAGACTGTATATAGATACTCTTGCCGGGGTAGATGATTCCTCAAGAAGGACATAAATGACAAAGAGTTACAACGAATGAATAAAGACATAGGAAGTTAGATGGAGATGTAGATGAACACTGTCTTATGAAAAGCTTTTTAAAATTCTCCTCACCAAAAACCTTCTACACAGTTTATAGAAAAAGAATGGGCTTCAAGAATATCATAAAGAAATCACAGTTTACTACTGAGGAAATTAGTCCTGATCGAAAGCATATGCTTTCTTGTCTTAGCAATTTGAACAGGTTCTGTGCTCTTGGTGCTGCACGTACTGTTTGAAGTAGAAGCGAAATTGTTCTGCCATTTGTAAAAGTCAGATTCAGTCATGCCCAGGACTGGGGAGATGAGTGTTCCTCAAGTTTCATGTCTTTGGAATATGTGAAAGAACAAGAGGTTTTGCCAAGATTGGCTTTGCTTTCAGACTTTCCCTTCACCACACTCCAGAGCAGACAGTGTGTGGTGTTGAAACTAAACCTGCTGTCGGGATGTTTAGGATCACATGGTGACATGCTGTGGGTTAGCAGACTGGCAGTTCACATACTAATTTTATATATATCTCATTCTGAATCTTCAGCTGGCTTGGGGAGTTTTGGTTCTTTAAGGACTGGTTTTATTCAGTATGTAGAGTATTAAAACTTTTCTTCTGCAATGAATGGTAGTTGAAACACTTTCTCCAATTGCCTAAGCTATTCCATGGCTATAATTTCAGCAAATTTGGAAGCTGTCTTGTTACCTCTGTCATGCCATCAAGATACTACTTAGTTACTCATCAAGTTTTTATTGAGTGACCAAAGGAACATTAATATTTTGGTAAGTACTTGGACAAATATATTAAAGATTAATAAGTCTGAAAAATGCCTCAGTTTTATCCAGGGAAAAGCTTAGGCACTAGAAGAATCAGAGTTGGTAATTATGCTAACACGTTTTACTGGTAGATGAGCAAATGTCATTAGTTTTGACATACCATGGCTAGACTGTAGTATTATACCTCTTGCCACTTTTAGAAACTTCTGGTACAGAAAAAGGAAGATGTGCATACGAATTTCCATGGGTGTGAATTAAACTACTTTATCCGCTGGAAAAGGCAACTGTGTAGAATGTATATAATAACTCAAAGAGCCTTTGGATCATTACATTTGCATATTTGGGGTAAATACCTAGTAGTGCTGTTGTTGGATCATAGGGTAGCTCTATTTTTCACTTCTTGAGGAACCTCCATACTGTTTTCCAGAGTGGTTGTACCATTTTGCATTCCCACCAACAATGTGAAAGGGTTCTTCTTTGTCCACAACCTCGCCAACATTTGTTGTTCCCCGTCTTGTTAATTTTAGCCATTCTGACTGGTGTGAGGTGGTATCTCGTTGTGGTTTTGATTTGTATTTCCCTGATGATGAGTGATATTGAGCATTTTTTTCATATGCTTGTTGGCCATTTGTATGTCTTCTTTGGAGAAGTGTCTGTTCATGTCTTCTGTCCATTTCTTGACTGGATTATTTGTTTTTTGGGGTGTTGAGTTTGGTAAGTTCTTTACAGATCTTGGATATTAGTCCTTTATCTGTTGTGTCATTTGCAAATATCTTCTCTATTCAGTAGGTTGCATTTTGGTTCTGTCAACTGTTTCCTTTGCTGTGCAGAAGCTTTTTATCTTGATGAAGTCCCAAAAGTTCATTTTTGCTTTTGCTTCCTTTGCCTTTGGAGACATGTCTAGCAAGAGGTTGCTGTGGCCGAGGTCAAAGAGGTTGCTGCCTGTATTCTCCTTTAGGATTTTTAAAAAATTTTATTTTATTATGTTATGTTAATCACCATACATTACATCATTAGTTTTTGATGTAGTTGGAGACTCCTTTAGGATTTTGATGGATTCCTGTCTCACATTTAGGTCTTTCATCCATTTTGAGTTTATCTTTGTGTATGGTGTAAGAGAATGGTCCTGTTTCATTCTTATACATGTGGCTGTCCAATTTTCCTAGCACCATTTGTTGTAGAGACTGTCCTTTTTCTGTTGGATATTCTTTCCTGATTTGTTGAAGATTAGTTGACCATAGAGTTGAGGGTCCATTTCTGGGTTCTCTGTTCTGCTCCATTGATCTACATGTCTGTTTTTTTGTGCCAGTACCAAACTGTCTTGATGATTATATCTTTGTAATATAGCTTGAAGTCCAGCATTGTGATGCCACCAACTTTGGTTTTCTTTTTCAGCATTCCTCTGGTTATTTGGGGTCTTTTCTGGTTCCATACAAATTTTCAGATTATTTGTTCCAGCTCTGTGAAAAGTGTCAATGGTATTTTGATAGGGATTGCATTGAATGTATGGATTTCTCTGGGTAGCATAGACATTTTAACAATATTTATTCTTCCAATCCATGAGCATGAAATGTTTTTCCATTTGTTGTGTCTTCCTCAATTTCTTTCATAAGTGTTCCATAGTTTTTATCTTTTTTTTTTTTTAAGATTTTATTTATTTATTTGACAGAGAGACACAGTGAGAGAGGGAACACAAGCAGGGGGAGTGGGAGAGGGAGAAGCAGGCTTCCCGCTGAGCAGGGAGCCCAATGCGGGGCTCAATCCCAGGACCCTGGGATCATGACCTGAGCCGAAGGCAGACGCTTAACGACTGAGCCACCCAGGTGCCCCAGTTTTTATCTTTTTATTATTATTATTTTTAAAGATTTTATTTATTTATTTGACAGAGACAGACACAGCAAGAGAGGAAACACAAGCAGGGGAAGTGGGAGAGGGAGAAGCAGGCTTCCCGCCCAGCAGGGAGCCCAGGACCCTGGGATCACAACCCGAGCTGAAGGCATCTGCTTAACGACTGAGCCACCCAGGCGCCCCTGTTCTATAGTTTTTAGAGTACAGATCCTTTACCTCTTTGGTTAGGTTTATTCTTAGGTATCTTATGTTTTTGGGTGCAATTGTAAATGGGATCGATTCCTTACTTTCCCTTTCTTCTGTCTCATTGTTAGTGTATAGAAATGCAACTGATTTCTGTGCATTGATTTTATATCCTGCCACTTTACTGAATTCCTGATTTTGGGATCGCAATTTTGGGGTGGAATCTTTTGGGTTTTCCACATGAATTATCATGTCATCTGTGAAGAGTGAGAGTTGGACATCTTTGCCAATTTGAATGCATTTTATTTCTTTTTGTTGTCTGATTGCTGAGGCTAGGACTTCTAGTACTATGTTGAACAGCAGTGGTAATAGTGGGCATCCCTGTCGTGTTCCTGATCT
Organism: Mirounga angustirostris; assembly: GCF_029215605.1. Classification (NCBI taxonomy): domain Eukaryota; kingdom Metazoa; phylum Chordata; class Mammalia; order Carnivora; family Phocidae; genus Mirounga; species Mirounga angustirostris. Next base: position 47,971,231 of record NW_026991709.1, on the reverse strand, counting down.
TAAGGGAAAAGCTCTCAGTTTTTCCTCATTGAGAATGATATTTGCTGTGTGCTTTTCATATATGGCTTTTATGATATTGAGGTATGTTCCCTCTATCTCTATACTGTTAAGAGTTTTAATCAAGAAACGATGCTGTACTTTGTCAAATGCTTTTTCTGAATCTATTGAGAGGATCATATGGTTCTTGTCCTTTCTTTTATTAATGTGATATACCACGTTGATTGATTTGTGAATGTTGAACCACCCTTGCAACCCAGTAATAAATCCCACTTCATCATGGTGAATAATCCTTTTAATATACTGTTGGATCCAATTGGCTAGTGTCTTGGTGAGAATTTTGGCATCCATGTTCATCAGGGATATTGGCCTGTAATTCTCCTTTTTGGTGGGGTCTTTGTCTGGTTTTGGGATCAAGGTAATGCTGGCCTCATAGGACGAGTTTGGAAGGTTTTTTTCCATTTCTATTTTTTGAAACAGCTTTAGAAGAATGGGTATTAGTTCATCTTTAAATGTTTGGTAGAATTCCCTTGGGAAGCCATCCGGCCCTGGGCTCTTATTTGTTGGGAGATTTTTGATTATTGCTTCAATTTCCTTGCTGGTTATGGGTCTGTTTAGGTTTTCTATTTCTTCCTGGTTCAGTTTTGGTAGTTTATAAGTTTCCAGGAAATATTTATTTCTTCTGGATTGCCTAATTTGTTGGCATATAGTTGTTCATAATATGTTCTTAAAATTGTATTTCCTTGGTGTTGGTCGTGATCTCTCCTCTTTCATTAATGATTTTATTAATTTGGATCCTTTCTCTTTTCTTTTTGATAAGTCTGGCTGGGGTTTATTGATCTTATTAATTCTTTCAAAGAACCAGCTTCTAGTTTTGTTGATCTGTTCTAATGTTCTTTTTGGTTTCTCCTTTATTGATTTCTGCTCTAATCTTTATTATTTCTTGTCTCCTGCTTGGTTTAGGCTCTATTTGCTGTTCTTTCTCCAGTTCCTTTAGGTATAAGGTTAGAATTCTATTATTTATTTATTTTTACATAACCACAAGAATTTTAAAACTTCCTGGACTAAATATTGACTGGGCCATTTCCTGGAGGAATTGACACACAGGTAGAGAAGCGGCCATGAGCCCAGGTCAGGCCTAGCCCTGAATAACTTCATTCAACAAGTTGTTGAATGCTTGCTTGATGCATTGTACTAGGCAAGATGCACAGGGAATAAAGATGAATGATCCATAGTCTGATGTTGAGGAACTCAGACTAGGTGGGAGGGAGACATAATCATAATTAGCAATGAGAAACTGATAAATCCTGCAATAAGCATATGAATAAAGTGCTGTGGGGGCACGAGAGAGCAAGTTAAGTGCTAGTTAATAACAGTGAAGAATTTTTGCATTGGAACAGTCTTACAGTTGACCTAGTTCTTCTACTCAGTGCAGGATACACAGCACAGCATCCTGGCAGATGGTCATTTAGCCAGTGCTAAAACTCCCTTCTAAAGGCAGCTCATTCCATATTCAGGCAACTCTGTTTAATTCATTAATTCATCAACATCATGTGAACCCTCATCAGGCATTATGCTGAGTCCGTTGTCTCTGTTACCTCATTTAATCCTTACCTAAGAGTAGTTACTTCTAATATCCCTCTTTTTCCATGAACAACTGAGGCTCATGGAGGTTAAACCATTTGCCCAAGTTTATGCATCTAATAGTAACTGGAACCAAGGTTTAAGTTCACTGTCTGACTTCAAAGCTATGTTCTTGATCTTTCTGATACTTTCATAATTTCCTATTTTTCCATCTGCAGAGAAAAAGAACAAATTTAATTTATCTCCCTTGTGATAGCTCTTCAAATATTTCAAGAATATTCCTGTGTCCATGTGCCCCTCCCCCATGCCCACCTGTTCTCTAGCCATTCCCTCTAAGTTCTTTCAAATGTTCCCCCAAAGACATACTCTTTAGACTCTTTACCAACCTGGTCACCTCTAAGGGCTCTCCTCTCCTATGTGTGGAGGACTCTCCTCAGATGAAGTATTCCAGAAGTAGTCTGTCCACTGTTGAGTAAAATGGGAGTGGCATCTCTTTACCTGGAAAAGTGGTCATTTTTAGTGGCAGCTGCATCACTATCTTGGTGCACATGATGATTGAGTCAGACTTTAAAGAGATACAGTCAGGAATATTTCATCTTCACATAGCTAGAAGCCGGGTAGGTGCATTCTAAAGAGGCAGGTGGCTAAGCAGAGTTTCTTAGGGCATTCTTTCACTCCTCTGCCTCTGGAAGTTTTTCTCACGTCCATGATGACATCGAGTCAACTCCTGTGAGGGGTTAGGTCATCTAACTTTTCAGGGAGGACAAGGTATGTTCTCCCCAGGAAGTGGCTCAGACTCTTCACTGTATTTCATTTGATCTCATCTTCTTGGAGCTCTGTGACAATAGAAAAGCTGCAGGATGTGGGATAATGTTCTTCTGGCAGGAAGAACTAGGCCAAGTGTTGTGAAAGACTTGTTCCAAATACCATTTTGAAAGATTACTTAAACATTAATTACAACCTTATTTGGTGACATCAGTCATCTTAATATTAAGTAGTAGCTTGTGTAAATGTTTTAGTAGTAATTAAAATGTGAAAACTTGAATATCTGGTCATACAAAAGTTGTAAGGCCTCTGGTAATCCTGAAATGCTACTTCAAGGTTTAGACAATTTGGAAAATCATAAGATTTTCAAGGTGAACCAGATTTTAAATATAAATCCTAGGTGCATTTGATACTGTTTCAAAAAAATTATAGTTACTCAAAACTGAGTAGATTTAAGAATAAAAGTATATATTATAAGAACAAACAAAAAGCCATGGAATGATTAAGTGGGAATTTTTTTTTACACTGATTAAAATTTGAGGAATACAGTTAATTTTTTCAGGGCTTCCCCTGGTAGAAACAATCACCATGGGAAAAGGCTGTATTTCAAATCAAATGTTATGCTCCACCTTTGCAAGTTATGTATTTAAGCAAGCATGGACAAACCATATTTCTGAACCATATTTTGATGCTTGGGTTTAATGTTTTGAAAAATGACCTCAATAAGTTGTTTGAAAAGATTATCAAAGGTTATCAGAGGGGAGAACTCAATCCAACTTCTTTTTTTTTTTTTTTAAGATTTTATTTATTTATTCATGAGAGACAGAGAGAGAGACAGAGGCAGAGGGAGAAGCAGGCTCCCCGTGGAGCAGGGAGCCCGATGAGGGACTCGATCCCAGGACCCTGGGATCATGACCTGAGCCGAAGGCAGACGCTTAACCAACTGAGCCACCCAGGCGTCCCTCAATCCAACTTCTGAAAGAACATCTCTTGCTCATGTTTATCTCTGTGCTTCTTTATTGGAATAACCTGTATCTAGATCAGTGATTATCAAAGTGTGGTGTTTGAACCAGCAGCATTAGTAATACACAGGAACATGTCAGAAATGCATATTCACAGATCCCACTCCAGATTTGCTGGATTGGAAACTAAGAGAATGTCATCAAGCACTATGTGTTTTCACAAGCCCTGCAGGTAATTCTGACGGTTGCTGAGTTTGAGAACCACTGAGCTAGATTGTTTCAAGCTTTGTAGAATTGTTCAGTAAGTATGGGGCCAAATTCTAATGGAATAGAATGAGGAGAAGCCTCTATTTCCACTGTGATTATTACAAGTAGTCAGAGAACTGGTCCATATAAGAGATGTGTATTTGGCAAGGAGAAACCTCACTGCTGTTTTCCCCCCACTCCTTTAAAATAATGAATTTTTTTTCTTTAGGAAATCAAACTAGATTTCCTGGAATGCCTAGAACTTATACTGATAGAACAATGCTTAACTCAGTTGCTCAATCAAACTCTTCACCCTAAAACAGAGAGAAACACCTCTAAGAAAAGACATCTGAAGATGAGAAAATTCTTACTCCTTGAAGGGTTGCATGAAATAGTGACCTAAATCTGTGTAGCTGGAAGGAGCTTGGAGAACTTATTTCATTGTCTTTAAAAGGAATATTCTTCTCAAATAGGTAAGATTTTTCTCTAATCTTAAAGACCTCCAAAGACAACCACAATCAATTGTCAACATTTTGTTATTAAACTCAAAGTTTAATAACCATAAATGTCAGAAAATGCATTTTTACATTTCCTATGCTATTTCATATGTTAGGATCACATGGCAATTCAAATATTGCTTAAAACCATTTTTCACAGTTGACAGTTCTGACATATCAGTTGCCAAATTCTTTTGTTCCAAATGCTCATAGCTGAGCAACAGCTTGGGAGCAGATAACCCTCCAGGGCTTATGAAAAAGGAGGAAAAATGACCCTGCTCAAATCAATACAGATTCCTCTCATCCCAACCCAAATCTCTTCAATCTGAATATTGGAAAAGAGTAAATCCTGGAAGTTGGGTTGCTAGCCTCTGAGTGTGTGTGTGTGTGTGTGTGTGTGTGTGTGCGCGCGCGCGCGTAAGGAGGCTGTGCTTCCTCTCTAAAACTAGTGGCGTCACTCATAAAGCCTGTACACATTATAAAAGAGTAAAATGAGTAAATGAGGAACTAAAATGAGTAAAGTGAAATGATTTCATATTTTATCCATTGTCTCAAGACTGTTCAACAAACCATTTTAAAAGGCTTAAATTTTAAAGTATAGGTACAATGTCAAATGATACTCAAATAGATTTTTAGGAATGGAATTATCACCACATTACTTGAGGATTATGCTTGTTCTAAATACTGTAGGTGCTTTCAACTTATAAATTCTTGTGATTGGTGTATATATATAAGCTATAGTCATAAGGTCAAGTAACAATACATTTTATAATAATTGGTTAAGATTTATTGTTCTTGCTATCAGGGAGATGTTCTGAGAACATTTTTTTCCTGCCCTCTTTTTAGCTGCAATGACTTCAGATAATATAAAATGTAGGTTTTGCCTGTTGTCTGGGGTAGGGTCCAGTCAAGCTGACCATTCCCCATATGTAAGAAGATTCTTCCTTTATTGAGCTGAGGCAGTTCTACATTGTCTCCAGGACAACAGGAGTTTGTCATTATGAGAGGCTCATAATGAATTTATGGCTTTCTGTGGAGGTAGAGAGAAGAAAATACTATTTCCATTTCACGGTAACAGACACAGACAACACCACAAAAGAGTAAATGGAGGGGGGGCGCACCTGGGTGGCTCAGTTGGTTGAGTGTCTGACTCTTGACTTCAGCTCAGGTCATGATCTCAGGGTCCTGGGATTGAGCCCCACCTGGGGCTCTGTGCTTAGCTGGGAGTCTGCTTGAGGTTTTTCTCCCTTTCTATCCCTCTCCCTCTGTCCCTCCCCCCACTCATGCATGCTCTCTCTCTCTCTTTCAAATGAATAAATAAATATTTAAACAAAAAGAGTAAATGGGATTCAAATTGTAAAGATATCCATACTAAAAGTAGACCAGGGTTTCCATATCAGGGTCCCTAAGGACATCACTTTAAGTCTACTAAATTGAAAGACAAAATATGTTCTCTAGATGATAGAAATATAATGTGAGCTATATATGTACTTTTAAATGTTCTAGCAATCACATTAAAAAGGAAAAAGAACCAGGTCCCATTAATTTTAATAGTATCTTTTATTTAACTCAGTGTATACAAAATATTATGATTTCACCATGTAATGGTTATGAAAAATAGATGGGATATTTTACACCTTTTTTTGTAGTGTCTTCAAAATCACAGCCCACCTCAATTTGAACTTGTCATATTTCAAATGCTCAATAGTCACACGTGCTGGGTGGCTACCACATGGAAAAGCACAGCTCTAGAATCTCCTTTTTCTACCCTTACCAGCAGCTGTAACTCCCTTTCCCTAGGCAAACCACAAAATGTCTTTGCAGATGTCAAGTTACCTGTTTCTGGAAGTATTCAAGTAGAGGCTGGGTAGCAACTGCCTTGGTAGGAATATTGTAAATAAAAACCGTCAAATGGATGTTTGGATAAGAAAAGCCTTAAAATCCCTTTCAGTGTTTTGTGATGCTTTAATCCTGAGAAATGAGATATGGGAGTATGAGTTTGGAAAAAACTTCCATAGTAGCCATGCCACTTTCTGCCGTTATCTCCTGATTTGTAATTTACCTCTTCTCTACTTCTAATATAATTTCTCCACTCATTCAGTAAAGGTGTATTGAGTCCCTACAATGTATTAGTTGCTGTGTCAGGAGCTGGGATGCATTGACCACAGTGGGTGGGACAAGCATGACCCTGCGCTCATAGGATATTCGAGCTATCTCATTTTTCTTACTCTTCTTTATCCCTGATTTCTACACTCCCTCTCCTCCTTGTTTGGTATGATTCACCAGGAGCCACAAACTTACTGATAGGAAAAAAAGTGGTCTGACTTTGTTTCCTGATATGAAATGTCAATCCATCCCCAAAGGGCAGTTTTCAGTGATGAGAAAACTGAAGTTGAGATTTTCTGCTTTACTGGTGTGATTAAGGTATTAGAAATAGAGAATCTTCTTTTCAGCACTAAAGTGAAGTGAAATCTGCTGACATTCAGATACATGTACCACCTGGAATTGTAATTTGCATTAAAAATTCCTTTGCTGTCAGCCAGCTGCCAGGTAGACAATCTCCTTTGACTCTCTGCTGTACCTTTTTGTGTCCTATCCAAAAATTTTGAAAGAATTAAAGCTTCTCCTGAGCTATGGTTCATCAATTATGATGCTTCTACTTTGCAGAAAGAAAAAGTACAGAACCTTCAAGTGTCAGAAAAACTGGTGCTTGTCCTGATAGAAAGAAATGAGGATTTAAGACCAAGGAAAACCATTTATAGAAGTATTTTAAGGATTTGATTATGATTCTGCCTAGTAAATTTGAAAATACTCCATCTCACTCTTACTTGGTTCTTAAAATGTCACAAAGTATTTTGTGAATTCAATTTCTAAATTCCACTCGCTCAACTTTTCTGGAATGTCTTCTAACGCCTTCATGTTACCACCAGAGAGCAGCAGAGATTTGTAGGTAGTTAAGAAGTACCCTAAATACCAGAAAACAAGGAAATTTGGCCAGTTGATTTGATCTCAAATCTTAATTAAATGGCTATGAGGAAAAAGAGGTGGTTGATTAACTCCCCACCCTTTCACCCTTTCTTTCTGAGGTTTGTGTATTAGTACATGATTTTAGTAATTTATGACATCGGTTGGGGAGAGTTTTTTGACTTTTATAGAGGTTTAGGGGATATGGATCAAAACAGCTCTCATTCATACCATAGACTGAACAATGAACCTGAAGGCAGTGAATCGGAAATCTGAGGATGTTCACTACTTTGTTCTGAAGACCAGGGGTCATTCAACTACTGCCTACAGGCCAAATCCAGCCTGTTGCCTGTTTTTGTAAATAAGGTTTTATTAGAACACAGGCATACTCATTTATATAGGTTTTGTTTATGGCTGCTTTCATGCTTCAGTGGCAGAGTTGAGCAGCTGCGGCCATATAAAACCATATGAACTGCTAAGCCTAAATTATTTACTATCTTGTGTTTTACAGAAAAAGTTTGCTAACCCTTGTTCTACACCTCATTTGTGTTTTAAATTTAAGTTATGGAAACTATGGGGAAGCAAAAGGAGTCCCAGATTGGAATTTCAACAATATTGTTCTATTCCTAGTTCTGCTACTTGGGCAAGTCCCTCACCATTTCTAGCCCTAGTAGGTGTCCTTTTCTTTTTCTTTTTTTTAAAGATTTTATTTATTTATTTGACAGAGAGAGACACAGCGAGAGAGGGAACACAAGCAGGGGGAGTGGGAGAGGGAGAAGCAGGCCTCCCGCCGAGCAGGGAGCCTGATGCAGGGCTCAATCCCAGGACACTGGGATCATGACCTGAGCTGAAGGCAGACACTTAATGACTGAGCCACCCAGATGCCCCCCCTAGTAGGTATCCTTACCTGTAAATGGGGACTGGGGGTGGGGGAGGTTGAAATTTGTAACATCTGAGATCCTTTCCAGAAGTTCTATGACTTTTTTATTGCCTTTGTTTCTGACATATATATATAATATATACAGAACAAGTTATTTTGTGGAGGTATCATTTTTCTTGGACTATGTCCCCCCAGGCTCCATTTTTAATCCCAGAGGATTTGTAACATGCCTAGGCCAGCTTGCAGTATACATCAGGGAAGTCTGATGTCAGACCTATATCTCCTTCGAAATTGACTTAATTTCACTTAAGAGAACAGGGGAAAGGTGAGGTCAGTGCTTAGATTCCTTACCCTAGCTAAACAGGACTATATTTTTCTTTTTCTAAAGTCTACGTTTTGACTATATTCCTAGCCTACCTTCCCTAGTCTTTTTTTTTTTCTAATTTTATTTATTTATTTGAGACAGAGAGAATGAGAGACAGAGAGCATGAGAGGGAGGAGGGTCAGAGGGAGAAGCAGACTCCCCGCCGAGCAGGGAGCCCGACGCGGGACTCGATCCCGGGACTCCAGGATCATGACCTGAGCCGAAGGCAGTCGCTTAACCAACTGAGCCACCCAGGCGCCCCCTAATCTTTTTTAAAACCTTTTTTTTCAAGTAAAGTTATTAAGTGTTGTACTAAATACCAACTCAACAACTTCTACAACTTTGCTTTTTAATATCTTGTTGGAATTACTAGACATTCCAACACTAAATTAGTATTGGTTTCCAAATGTAAACATGAAGAGAAATTTTAATACAATAGACAGTTTGATTCCACATTTTGGTTTATTATTATCATTTTGATTGATTTATCAGTTCATTAATTTAACAAATTTTCACTTAGTAATCTCATTAGTGTTGGAAATACAACGATGAAAAAGCAGAAGATGTTCACTATGGAGATTTTGGAAAACAAAGCAAAATGTGAAACAGAACCTAATTTAAAGTATTTGTACCTGTGCAATTTTTTTTTTCAAACTGTATTTATGTAACTAGCACCTTTTAATGCCAAGCCTAATGTTTGCATTTCTTTGTTTCTTTACTTTTAATTTATGGAATATTTATTAGCAAGATGCATTTTCAGATTTCTGAAAATAACTGATCAGGTTTTCATGACCCACATTTCAGATGTCTAGAAGTTTTTACAGTACAGTTGTATGTAAATGTATTATTGACTCTATCATCTTAAGGGTCTTTAAGTCTGTGTTGTTAAGATACTGTCAAATTCTGCATCAGAAAAGAAGGTAGCTCATTTTAAGAGATAGACATTATTATCTAGCCATTTGGCCCTTCACATATGGAGACAAAACTGTTGACACCATTAGCCACTTAAATCCTTTTTGCACCAACTGGCTGGATGAGTCACCTTACAGGCACACGGCTTTCCTACTTCTTCCCAGGCTCAGACATGTGTAGGAAAGATTTGGAATCAGAAGAGCTGAATTCAAATCTCTGCTCTGCTTCTTCCTAACTGGGTAGTTTTGACTGACTCACTTAACAGTCTGAGTGCCTGTGTCCCCATCTATATGATAGAGATAAAATATCCAATCTGCCTATCTCAAGGTTGCTGAGAAGGCAAAAAGACAATGTGAGGTTTAAATAAAACATGCTGTCAAACCCTAATACCCAATGCAAATGCAAGCTCAAGCTGGAGTTGAAATGAGGCGCAGCAGTCAGCATGTGATCACAGCCCATACGATGGACAGTTGACCTTGGGACCAATTTAGTTGGGCTAACTGGCTTTGCCTCTGGGAGTTTAGTAATTCACTCACATGGACTATTGAGTTCTTACAGTTGTCAAATCAACAAATATTTTTGATATTAACTATATGCACTGGGCTTGTGTTGTAGAAAATATAAGGAAGCTCTCTGTCCATGAGAGCTTACTCTTTAGAAGGTAAGGATATCAATCAAGTGTAACAGGAAAACAAACCACTTTAAGTTTTCAACAGAGGGATTTGATTGATTGATTGATTGATTAATTTTTACTTTGAAAGAACCGCAGACTCTCGGGATCTTGTCATTTTTGAAGGCCATTTATTATGTAAAGTATCCTTCAGTTTGACTTTGTCTGATGTTTCTTCATGATCAGATTCAGGTTACACATGTTTGGTGGAAATACACAGAAGTGATGCTGTGTTCTTCTCCATGCATCTTATCAGGTGGCACACATTTTTTATTTTTCCTATTATTGATCATGGTCACTTTGATTATTTTCTTAGAAGACCGTCAGATTTCTCTACCATAAAACTCATCTTTTCCCTTTTGTAGCTACTAAATACTTGAGGAGAGAGTTTGCTTTGAGACTATGTAAATATCCTGTTCATCATCAAACTTTACTTAATCAGTATCAGTATAAATTCTTGGTTCTGTAATTTGTTCAATGAATTATAATGTTATTGTCATTATTTTGATGTTCAAATTGTCCCTTTTTTGGCCAGAGGCAGCCCCTTCAAGCTGGCTTCTGTGTCCTTTTGGCATGTTCCCACCTTTCTTACATTCTGTCCCTAAAAGACATTCCAGGCTCATCTTATTCTTTCCCTGCCATGCCCCTAAAATCAGCCATATCTCTAACTCTTTTTAGTGGAGGATGACATATAGAGAGCTCATTGCTATTGGGGTTTCATTGCTTTCAGACCCTAAAAGAGGGGATTTAATCCAGGCAATTAGTTAAAGTAGGGATAGGGAAACTGGAACCAAATAGGGGTCTGTGAGACAACCCAGAAAAACCACTAACACCCTTAGACTGGAGGGACAAAAGGGGGATGCAGTGTGCTCAGGAGGTCAGGTCATGTGGAAGAAGCTAGAGAAAGGCTGGACCTGTCCAGAGGAAACTTGTGTTCCGGAAGAGATGCAGCTGCTGGAAGTCATGTGAGGAGGAGAGGCTTCTTCTTTCTTCTTGTACTCAGTCTACTCTCAGTACCTCCCATTGGCCTGATGTGGCCATAATCCAGCTCCACAGGATCCTGGGGAACAAAGCCTGAGGTAGAATGCAGAGGAGAGGAAGGCTAAGAAAGGAACTGAGGGCAAAAGACCCAGGACTGGCACAAAGTTACATACATCCTGGCATCCCGGTAATTGCCATTTGAACAAAGCAAGGAACAAGTGTTTTTGTGACTTGAAGTGGCAACACCTTCTTTGATGTAGCCCCTTAATTTAACATGTTCTCAAGAGTCTTCACCCTGGGTGTGAGAACCCAGGCAGTGATTGGGTCACATATTTCTAGAGCACAGATGACTGCACTTTAAAAAACCCAGGCTCTGACTCCCTCTCCCCTCCTCTTTCCAGGCAATCTCTACTTTGTGAGAAGGGAGAACACTTAGGCCCTAAGCTGAGTCCGATCAGCTTTTTACCAGAAACATTTCTACCTTGCATGCTTTTGGTTGGATTATGTCCTCCCAAAAGATGTTGGAGTCGTGATCCCCAGCCCCTGAATATGTGTAATTTGGAAATAGAGTCTTTGCAAATGGTCAAATTCAGATGAGATCATTAAGGTGAAGTTTTAATCTAATATAGCAGGTGACCTCAGAAGAGGAGAAAATTTGGACAGAGACACACACACAGGGAAGATACCAGGTGAATATCAAGGCAGAGTTCAGAATGATGCATCTATAGGCCAAGAAATGCCAAAAATCACCAACAAAGCACTGGAGTCTAGGGGAGAGGCATGGAACAGAGTCTCCTTGTTGGTCCCAGATTTCTAGCCTCCAGAACTGTGGGAGAATAAATTTCTGTTGTTTAAATTGCTCAGTTTGTACTATTTTGTTGTGACAGACCTAGCAAGTGAATACACTGCTGTGAAGGTGCATGTCAGCTACTCAGGCATCTGTTGACAAAGTGACATATGTACTTGCTCCCCAGCAGTGCAAAGTGAGCTAATGAAGGGATGGGAGGAGAGGAGGTGTGACCTGAAGACCTACTTTTCTTCTTCACATTTCTGCCTAGGAACAACATGGTCAGCATTGAATTTGCTGCTCCCTGTTCCTCTTTTGCTTTCCCTGGCGGCAGGCCTGCCCTTGGCCATTATTGAAAATGGCACTAGTGACTTGGCAGAGCTGAGAGCCAGCTCTCCTTGTGATGGTGTTCGGGCCTGGACTCTGCAGCTGGTCAAGGGCTGGGAGCAGGGATCACACATGTGATTTTGCTTTCCTCCTACTTAAGCAAGCTTGGCCTCCTGCTTCAGGCCTCAGGTTTACTTAAGTTTGACATTGGCTCACAACTTGCATAGAGGAGAAGAATATGCAAGACAATATGCTGCTGGTACGACAGTCAAAATACCACCTCTGTTCATGGGACAACATTCCTGCACTCCCGAATATAGAAAAAGAAAAACAACTGCTATTCTGGTTTGTTAGTTGATTTGATTATTTTTGTCTATAGAATGTCACTGGCTAAAGCTGAGTAAAGGTTTTAGCTTTATATTGGCCAAGTTTCTAACACATAATATGTTGAGGATTAATTATATACATTTCAGAAAGTCACTCATCAAATACTGAAGATTAACATCACATGCCTTAAGGGATGACACATAACTGTAAGTATGCAATGTTGCATTATGTGATAGATACAGTATAATTCTATCCCTAGAGAACTGACCTTTAGGAAATTTGGCCTCAGTATAGGATATATTGCTGACATACGCTGTGTGTTATTTTATGCTTATAATTATGTGTGGCTCACTACACAATGCTTTGTTGCTATTAACCTTATAAGTTTGGGCGTATGAGGATTGAGATGAGGTAAAACTTTTACCTCCAAGTACTTAGATGTGAAACATGCGTCAGTGATGTTAGGATAGATGACAGGACAAAGGCTCTGGGTTCTTGGACTAAGGAATAAGAAGTAGAGCCTGGAGCGTAAAACCTTATTTACTTTCATGACCATTTTTATAGAACTGACTTAATGGGCTTTTTATTACTAAGGATGACTATTTCCTCTTTTTTCCCTGTAAGAAAAGTGGAGTAATTTTCAAATGCTGTCCACCTGCATATCTATTATTTAGGGGTGCCTGGACGGCTCAGTCGGTTAAGCTGCGGACTCTTGATTTTGGCTCAGGTCATGATCTCAGCATCCTGGGATCGAGCCCCACATCAGGCTCTGCACTCAGCAAGGAGTTGTTTGAGGATTCTCTCTCCCTCTCCCTCTGACCCTCCCCTGCTCTCTCTTTCTCAAAATAAATAAATCTTTTAAAAAATCTGCATATCTAGTATTCAAACGAAAAAAAATTTTTTTTCTATTTCTTTTTACCTAGAGTATCCTAGCCCTTTTTTCTTTTTTGAGCCCTCCGCCCTATTGTTCATAGTCTCATATGTAGGTTGGATGCGTGGAGGATAACATCATCTTTCTGAGTTCACACACTTTATCATCAGATATAGGTAGAGCAAAATCAAATGCCCTGGTGCTCTTTCTCTCACACTGTACCGGCATCTCAGGAGGAATATTGAGCCTCAGGATAAATATGTCATGTCCTGATGGGAGTACCAACATTACTAAGATGTTTGGGAAATAATATAAGTTTCATATTAAAACACCCAGATTTATTGTAGAGTAGATAATGTAATCTGTATGATTTAAAAACATAGGACACTATTGTGCCTGGCTGTTATTTTCAAGATGTAAGCAATAAAATGTAATATTTAGAGTGCAATCTCTGAGCTCAGGTGAACCACTTAAAACCTCGTTAAGCCTTGGCAAGTTACTGGGGTGCCTGGGTGGCTCAGTCGGTTGAGCATCCAGGTCCTGATTTCAGCTCAAGTCATGATCCCAGGGTCAGGATCTCAGGGTCGTGAGCTGGAGCCCCGCCTGGGCCTCTGTATTCAGCCTGGAGTGGGCTAGTCCCTCTCCTTCCCCCTCTGCCCCTCCCTTCCCCTCTCTTCCTCCCTTCACTCATCCTTTCTCTCTCTCAAATAAATAAATAAATAAAATCTTAAAAAAAAAGAAACAAACAAAAACCTAGACAAGTTACCTAACCTCTTTACCCTTCAGTTTCCTCTTCTAGGAAATGTGGCATTAAAGGTGAACATTAGAGGTGCTTAGCTTAATATCTGACACGTAGTAAACCCACAAATGTTAACTATGATACTGCTGGTGGTGATATGATCAGAGCCTTGGAGGTAAAAAATTAATGCTCCTTGGTCACTAGGGGTGGAAATGTTTGTATAGCACTGCTCTGGGGAAATTAAGTCCACCTCTGCCATCTCCTTTTTGGGTCTGGGTATTCAGAACATGCTGAAGAATTAGCCTAAAGCACAACTGTAAAGGGGCAATTGTTGCCCTTGAATTTGGAACCAGTAGTGCTTGTTGGATGGTACGATATCTCTGGGTCACTAGGAGTTAAATATGATCACCAAGTGAGAAATTTGGACCAGAAGCTGAATTGGTCAGGAAGTGGGGCAAGGATGAAGGGTCCAAGTTTTCAGTTGGAGGGTTTACAAGTGGTTTAGCTTCCCTCAAGAGCAGCATCTGGGGCTAAGGTCAAAGGATTACATCAGGGTAAGAAATATGAAGGATAAATCCTACCACTCTCCTCTCCTCTGACCATTACTAATGAACTACCAGACTTTTTCAAACAAAGCCGAGGTGTGGCTTCAGAATCCTTTTCAGTAGGATGCTCCAGGGAGACACTACTGAATATTATCACTTGAGAAGTCTCTTTCTGTGTAACTCTTGAGAAATCCCAGGAGCTGTGGATTAGTAAGAAAAATTAACCGAAGTGGCTTTAAGACTCATCTGCTTGAGTGAGAATACTTCCATGCCTCACAATATTGGAGTCCTTCTTTCTCCCACCCTTTTATCAGGGATCAGGGCCCTGGTAAAAGAGAAGGAAAGGAACAGATGTCACACTCTGTTGATTGTCCTTACCTTTCTAGCTAACCCTGAACAAATGCTGATGCCTTCTCTGTGGCAGGTGTCACAAGGACTGGTGTCTTCATGGGAAACCTGACTGGGTTCTCCCAGGGACTGGTAGGGGGACACCTATTGCACAGTGTCCTGTCTACACCTCTTCAATCCCCTTCAGTTGGCTTTGTGCTCAGATCCCCTCTCACTGGGGACAGGCCATTGAGAAGATTGTTCAAATTTCATTTCTCAGGGTTACTTAAAATCATGATTAGGGTTCACTGTTTCTCTATTCTACTCTATCATCTTTTCATTTCTGTTTCCGTTCTGGTAGGTATAAAATCTCTAAAAAAAATAACAATAACAAACCCATTACACGTCAATTTAATCAATTATTTTTAATGAAAAATAACTATTTTCCCAAACAAATGTCAGTAAGAAGAGTAGCCTTATTTTTTATTTTTGGAAATATCTTTAACGCCTAGCTTAATAGATAATAACTGGATTCTAAAATCTTATTTTGTATTTAATTTGTTGTGATTTTTTTTTTTTTAAATTGAGACATACAAAGAAAATCTGGCATAATGTAGATACACAGTGGGAAAAGGAGATGTATTTTAATGGCCTCTTCAGGTAATTGTGAGTAGTCCTTAATACTACACTAAAATTTGAAAGTGGTAGTTTCTTAAAGGTTGGTTGTAATGTGGAATTTAAAATCATATCAACAAACTTTTTAGGGTGTCTGGGTGGCTCAGTCAGTTAAGCATCTGCCTTCAGCTCAGGTCATGATCCCAGGGTCCTGGGATCAAGTCTCTCATTGGGCTCCTTGCTCAGCGGGGAGCCTGCTTCTCCCTCTCCCTCTGCCTTTCCCCTTGCCCATGCTCTCTCTCTCTCTCAAATAAATAAAATCTTAAAAAAAACCCCAGCAAACTTTTCATACTCTGCATTAAAATCCAATTATACTTCTTGTACATTGAATAGTTATTTACCTATGAGTGATTTTGTAATAGCATGCAGTGGTCTTGGGAAAAATATTGGTTCACTTAGCTAATCAGATCTTCCAAAGATGGACATGTTTCATTATTCAATGTGAAAAAAAAAAAAATCACACCACCAATTTTATTAGAAAAGTCCTTAAATATTGAGAAACTAAGTTCATTGTAGTAGACACAAGTCTTCCAACATTCTAATTTTTACTTGTATTTTATCTTTGGTAAAAAATACTATGAGCTATTTTCATAGAAGTGGTGGGCTTACTTTATTGACTTTTTAAAAAAGATTTTTATTTATTTTTTGACAGAGAGAGAGACAGCGAGAGAGGGAACACAAGCAGGGGAAGTGGGAGAGGGAGAAGCAGGCTTCCCATGGAGCAGGGAGCCCGATGCGGGGCTCCATCCCAGGACCCTGGGATCATGACCTGAGCCGAAGGCAGCCACTTAATGACTGAGCCACCCAGGTGCCCTGACTTTGTTGATTTTAAGAAAATACCTGACAAGGGGCGACTGGGTGGCTCAGTTGTTAGGTGTCTGCCTTCGGCTCAGGTCATGATCCCAGGGTCCTGGGATCGAGCTCCGCGTCAGGCTCCCTGCTCCGCGGGAAGCCTGCTTCTCCCTCTCCCACTTCCCCTGCTTGTGTTCCCTCTCTCGCTGTGTCTCTCTCTGTCAAATAAATAAAATCTTAAAAAAAAAAAGAAAAGAAAATACCTGCCAAATACCCAAGTCTGAATAATCATAGTTTGTCTGTAATTCATTCTTTTATTTTTATTTTTAAATTTTTTGTTATTCATTCTTTTAAGTAAAAATGGTGTCAGTAGGAAGTGGAATAATGCCCCCCCTCCAGATGTCCTAATCCCTGGAACCTGTGACTCTACTACTTTACATGGCAAAAGAGACATTGAAGATGTGATTAAGGATTTTAAGATAGGGATATTATCCTGAATTATCAGGGTGGGCCCAGTGTAATCACAAAGTTCCTTTAAGTAACAGAAAGAGGCAGGAGATTTGAAGATGCTATCCTTGTAGTTTTGAAAATAGAGGAAAAAGCTACAAACCACAGAATGCAGATGGATTCTAGAAGCTGGAAAAGGAAAAAAAAAAGGATTTCTTTTCCTTAGAGCTTCCAGAAAGAACTTACTGCTAACACCTTAATTTTAGCCCAGGGTGATCTGTGTCAGACTACTGTTCTCCGGAAATATGATATTAAATTTGTGTTGTTTAAGACACCAAGTTTGTGATATATTGTTATAGCAGCAATAGGAAACTAATACAGTATTCCATGAAAAAGCAGCTAATTCAGCTCACAAGTCAATCACACAAGTATTTTTCCTGAAGATAACGTACTTGAGTATGGGGCAGCTAAAATGCTTAACTGTATTTCTATTCATTTTCTTGTAGAATATTAAAAAGACATGTAGTCAAGCAACAAGATGTAGTAAAATTAATAATTTTTACTCCTTCATCAAGGACAGTCTTATGTGAACCCTTTTTTCCCTTCCTGTGAGTGTATGGAGGTAAAGAATACACCACTACTAGTAAGTTTGGTGTCACTATCTTCATTTGTGTGAAGGGTCTAGTGGTTTTAATCTCTTTTACTTTTACTCTTTCACTTTTGCATCATCAGTGGAAATACCAACAGTCAGAAGGCAACTAATGTCTTAGGATTTTTATGAAATGAGTTTGACCTTGTGAACCCCCTGATAGTGTTTGGGAGACAGCCTGGTGTCCACAGTGTGAGGACTGCTGGGATAAATCTTCATATTACAAAGCATTCTCTTTTAGCTATACTGCCCCTCCCTGTCATGGAGGGGTGGGAAAAGCCAAAACACTCTCCACAGACTTCTGGAAAATCCTCACTCCCTCCCACCAATTCTTTTATACTGACTAGACAAGGGTGGTACTGGGATGGTGGGCGATGGTAGCAGGATGGGCTCTGGAGAGGGTGTTTGTGCCTCAGGGTATGCAATATTTTTTTTCTAGTTTGAGGTCATTCAATACTCAGTTGAAAAGGCTTTGAATTTTGCGATGGGGTTTCAATTATAAGTGAAATTTCTATTTTCAAGAGAATCCCTGGTTCTTCTTTTAGAATGAGTTAGATAGCATCCCAAACCATGTTGGGCTTTAAAAACTGAATACAGGGCGCCTGGGTGGCTCAGTTGGTTGGGCGACTGCCTTCGGCTCAGGTCATGATCCTGGAGTCCCGGGATCGAGTCCCGCATCTGGCTCCCTGCTCGGCAGGGAGTCTGCTTCTCCCTCTGACCCTCCTCCCTCTCATGTGCTCTCTCTCTCTCATTCTCTCTGTCTCAAATGAATAAATAAAATCTTAAAAAAAAAAAATAAAAAAAAATAAAAACTGAATACAAATCAGGAAGCAATTTGGAAAATGTTTTATTGTAACCCACTGTTAACACTATTCAGAAGTCCAGATGTGCTCCTGAAGAAGTGAAAGAGCAAAGTGATACAAATGAAAAGTATGCTAAGGCCCGAGAGTATCCTGAACTCCTGTAAAAACAATTGTGGACTTTGTTTTAGTTCCTGTATCTGGCCTTCTGCACACAGTGGGTGCCAAATAAATACCACTCACTGACTGATGGAAGGACGAGGAAAGGAATTGGATGAACTTGATGGTGGCAAAATTTCAAGTAGGAAAGCCTGATCCATTGCATTTGGCCCCTTCAGGGAAGCAGTAGGGTTATATGCCTAAAATGTGGGTTTGTGTATGGCCGTAGTACTTTCTTGCTGTGTGATTTTGGACTAATTAACTATTTTGAGCCTCATTTTAATCTTTTGTGAATGAAGGTAATAAAGGTACCTAATATTTATTATGGGGATCTAAGAATGGTGAGGTATGTAATGGTGAGGAATATTTTGCAATGTGCCATTCAGATTTTAATCCCAATATAATCATTAGCCTAGATGGCTTCACACAAATGTGAGGGCAGTCTGACAGTGAAAAACAGGGCAGAGGAGTGAGCATCAGTCCCAAGGGTCATGACACCTTCCTTGCCTCTCAACATAGTCCTCAAAGTCTAAGCTGAGACTCTGCCATTTCTGTGTGACCCTGGGGATGATTTCAATATATTTTCGTAGTGCATTCTAGATACTACATGCATCAGAATCATGTGGGGTGGCTGTTAGATATGTAGGTAATACTCTCCTGCAAGCAGATTCCTGGCCCTTCCATCCAGACCCTCTGAGACAGTCTTGACGCTGGAGTCGAGTTTCGTTTGTCAGTAGGTCCTGATGTCAACTTGTCTGTGATTCTCATGTACGTTCAAGTTTGAGACCTGCTGCCTTAAGCTCTTTGTGACTCAAGTTCCTCATCCATATAAGAGGCTATTTTATTAGATGTTGTCACGTCTCCTGGATAGCACCAAAATGATAAATTTCCATTATTTTTTCATGATTTATGAAGTGTTATACTGTTATCCTCAACCAAGAAATCAGCTTATTTATTTTAAAAGTCAAATACTATATGTTGGTTATTGAATTTAAATAAAAAAAATAAAATAAAAGTCAATGCATAGGTACATGGTGGAGGGTAATCAATGAATGGAAATAATGTTTATTTTCTGTGATGATTTCTACTGTTTTAGAAATGGAAATATTTACTCTTTTTGCTCTGGCCAAAATGTTCATTTGCTGATGAATTAATTTGAGAAGCAAGGGACAAGATGTAACTAACAGAATTGGCAAACACACAGAAAAGGCCGTCTCGTGGTTAGGTCTGTTGGAAAGAAACCTCAGACTTCCATAGAACAACACGAGTATACTTAGGGGTGGAAAGAAGCACATAGGGAGCTGCTGACAGCAGATCTGGGGCTATCTGAATGCAGTCGAAGGGAACCGGATCCCAGTAAATGCTCTGCTTCAGCCTGTGGAATCCTTCTTTTCTCATTATCATCACTAGATGATATAGTTAGCTCTTCCTTGGCGCAGGATGCTGAGCTGGGCCCTGTGCTCACAGGGTGATCAATTTTCCTGAGGCAAATTCCTGTGCTGCCAGAAGCAAGGGACAGTTTCCAGATGACGGCTGCTCCCTCCTCTACAAAGCTCAGTTTTCCTCGTATGATGACCATATGTCCTGGGTTTTCTAGCCGAGACTCAGTTTCATGTAATTTTATTCTTTTAAAAAAATCATTCATTAAATTTCTAGCCAAATCTGACCTAATTGTTCCTCATTTGTAGGAATATATATATTATTCCTATAAATTATAATATATATAACATATATATTAAAGTCACAAATCAGAAAAAAGCTTCTTTGTCAGATCAGATTTTCCAAATTTTGGTTCAGGAATCATAGTCATCTACGAGGTCAGGTGGAAGGCAGAAATATTCAGTGGTGCTACAATGGGTAGGTAGAACTACTTAATAATGAACAAACCAAATGGATACAGACCAGTTCTGTCTGCTAAAGATAGCATAATCTTGTATAGGTATGTATAAATATGCCTACTTTCAATCAACATTCTTCTAAAAGTCATTCTGTTAGTGGAATGCATTTTTTTACAGCTGAGGAACCATGCATGGTTAATGTTGGCAGATGGATTTAAGAGAAGTAGCAAGACATGACCTGCTACTCATTGAAATGCTTCTCACAGCATCTCTCCTTGCTTCCCATCTGTTGCTTTCTTCTTCCATATTGATTTTTGTGGACAAGACTTAACCAATCATTGTTGGTCTGAGTTCCCTTTGCACTCTTATATGCTGGACAGCATGTCAAATACTTCTTGTTTCTTCTTCTTTAGATCTGAACTGAGCAGTTAATAAAAGCCAAATCATTGGTTCCAGGTTTCAGCTTAAATCCAATTTTAGTTCCTGTCCCTCTTGGTGAATTTAGAACCATTTAATATTTTCCCCTTTTGCTGGATTTTTTAGGTGACCATGATATCTGAACCAAAAATCACAGTGTGTGATCTGACAAGGGATATATTTTTCTGATTTGTGCATTTATTTATGTTAAATGTCTTCTAAATGGGGATAAACTATGTTGGATTTCATTATCAATTTAATGAATCACTTTTTTTTCCTGTGTGTTGGGTAAGGGGCCCATGTGGTCCTTGGCTTTTGTAGGTCTCTAGTGAGGTGACCTTTGACTTTCCACATGGCCCCAGGACCCTGAAACTCTCTCTGCTGATGCTATACCTCACCTAGGGCAGAGAAATATCTGTGAGGATGTCCATGGTCTTTTCTGCTGTAGTATTCCTTCTCTGGCATCTGACAACCACACTCCCAATCCCATTGGCTCTCCTAGGAATCAGAAAGTAGGCTCCCTTTCTCTTTTTCTTATATCCCAAGGCTGAAAGAATCCTTCTCACATCTAAGGGGCAGGGGTGAGATTCGCCTCCAAATTTTTGTCCAAATGTTATATCTGCACATCTAATCTCCTCAGTCTAAAACACAAAATCCAGAGAGGCTCATTTATGGATTTTGCTTTGTTTGATTCTGTTTTCTGTCCCACAAAAACTTCCTTTGGGGCAGCCAGCTGGCTGATGCAGGAAAACAATGAGCATAACATATCTTAAAATGTCAAAAGTGCTACATACACTGTGTTAGTACTTATGTGAGCTCTCTCTTGATATCTTCAAATTCCCCTTGGGTAATTATTTACAAGTAATTATACTTCCTCCCTCTGATATATACTCTGGAAACTAAGAACAAATCTGTAGTCCTAACTGAGGCTTTCCTGAGGAATCTCCTTGCAAATGCAGTCTGTTCACTGCCAACTCTCATATAAACCCTGCCAGATACCATTTTCTTCATTTTGGTTCCTGGTGCAGAACTTAAGTTTTTGAAAGACAATTTAAAAAGAATATTGTGAAATTTTATGGGTTGAATTGCATCCTCCCAAAATATATGTTGAAGTCCTAGTCCCCCAGTACCTGAGAATGTGAGTTTGTTTGAAAATAGGGCCACTGCAGATATAATTAGATAAGATTAGGTCATACAGGAATAGGGTGGGCCTTTAGTTCAACATGACTGGTGTTCTTATAAGCACATGGTCATGTGAAGACAGAGGATCAGAGTGATATATCTATCAGCCAGGGAACGCCAAAGATTGCTGGTAAACTGCCAGAGGCTAGGACTAGGCGAGGAAAGGATTACCCTACAGATTTTACAGGGAGCATGGCCCTGCTGACACTTTGATTTCAAACTTGCAGCCCCGAGAACTGCGAGATAATAAATTTCTGTTGTTTTAAGGCACTCTCTTTGTGGTATTTTTTTTCATATCAGCCCTAGGAAACGTAATCTGTAATATGTAAATCATTGATTTAGAACTTAGATTTTTTTTTTTTTTTTTTTTTTTTAAAGATTTTATTTATTTATTTGACAGAGAGAATGAGAGAGAGGGCACATGAGAGGGGGGAGGGTCAGAGGGAGAAGCAGACTCCCTGCCGAGCAGGGAGCCTGATGCGGGACTCGATCCCGGGACTCCAGGATCATGACCTGAGCCGAAGGCAGTCGCTTAACCAACTGAGCCACCCAGGTGCCCCTAGAACTTAGATTTTTTTAAGTTTTAAAAAAATTGAGGTGTAACATATAAAAGTAAAGTATATGAAATGAAAGTTCACAAATTTTAAGTGTATTGTTCAATTTTTATATGTAAATTTTAATAGTTTTTTAATTAAATTTTTTTTTGAAGATTATTTGAGAGAGAACTCGTGTGGGGGGAGGGGCAGAGGGAGAGAGAGAGAATCTCAAACAGACTCCACACCCAGTATGGAGCCTGATGCAGGGCTTGATCTCACAACCTTGAGATCATGACCTGAGCTGAAATCAAGAGTCCGACGCTTAATTGACTGAGCCACCTGGGCACCCCATGGAAATTTTAATAGTTTTTTATGTATACCTGTGTAACCATCATCCACACCAATAGATAAAATATCTCCAACACTCAAGATGGCTCCCCTTGGGCTGCTTCCCAGTCAATATCATCCTTCCTATTTACCTTCCTCAGAAGTAAACATTATTTTGACTTCTATCCCTCTCTATTAGTTCTGCTTATTCTTGAACTTTGCAAAAATGGAATCGTAAATATGTACTCTTTTTTGTTCAGCTTCTGCTCAACATAAAGCCTATAAGATTCACTCATGTTGTTGTGTGTGCCTGCAGTTCATTGGCTTTAGAATTAAGAATAATACAGTTCTCCATATTACTTTGGACAGAATTAGCTCCTTGGCTTTACAATATAAAGTTGCTTCTATGAATTGATTTAATTTTATGATATAGTTTAATGAACTAGAAATGGCTGGAGCTGTCAGCATAAGACAATTTCAATGACTCTTATTTTTAAAAAATAATTAAATACACATGTGCTGAACATCTGTCACTTGGTAGGATGGAATTAGAAATTGTAAATGAATCGCACAAGAAGAGACATGCATGTAAACTGCATGCATCATTGAAAAGACCCATGTGGGGCTCTTGCTTAATACTAGGAAATAACAGGAGAAAAACAAACATTTGGCTCAGAAATCATAGTAAATTCCCTTTGATCCAGCAATTACATTTCTAGGAATTTATGTCAAGGAAATAGATATGCAAAAAGTTTAGCTACAGGGATGTTACATATATTACTGCTGATAGGGGAGGGGAAAGAGTGAGAGAGTGAGATCATGAGCAAGCGAGAGAGAACTAATGTGGGAGGGAAGCAGCTAAGTCCTCAATAACTGAAGAGGATTGGTTAAATAAATTAAGGCACATCACAAAATAACAAGTGTTTTCACTTGTCAAATTTAATGCATCTCTACTTAAGCAATGAAATATTTACAGTGCTTAAAAATTACCTATGTGTTTTAGAAATATCTTTAATGATGTAAACATGTTGCCTGTGTATATGTTTATTGGTAAAGTTGTTACTAAACAATAAACACAGGATGATCTCATTTTATAGTAACATCATGTAAATAAAAAACAAAGACTAGGAGGCTAAATACCAACATATTATTTAATGGTGGTTACTTCTAAGGGGTAGAATTATATGTGATTTAAATATTCTTCTTTGTGCTTTTGTTTTCCCAAACTTTTGTTAATGTTTTTGAAATAAGAAAACTATTTCTTAAAAAAAAAAAGCAGAAAAGGATAGGGAATAACTACCTATTTTCAGGCTATGTTTACTTTGCATTAGATGATTTTATTTAAAAACATAGCAGCAAATTTTGTTCATTAGAAGGTCCATCTGAGATAATTTTTAACATGGCCCACCTCTAATTTACACTATTGCATAAAAGCAAAGCTTAACGTTCCTTTTTATTAATTATATTTTGTGAATATCTCCAGAAAAAATCCAACTTTTTAAATGTAAATAATTATAATATATATTCAAGTTTATGAATATAAAACTTATGAGCAAAACCTGTTTTTTATTTTAATGTGATATAAAGAACTGGATGGGAAGATCAACTTGCATGACTCACCCTACTGTTCTGTTTGCTTTTGGAAAGAAGAGGCTGTCTCCATCTGAAGGCTGGGGATGAGTATACTTAGGTTTATTGGGGGAGAGAATGGATTGAAGGCGGTGAGGAATTAGAAGAGAGGCTTTTAGGCATTTGAACTATTCAAAGCTGGACTCCAAACCATAATTTCAGATTAGGATTGAATGTGGAGAACTGAGACCTACAGGTCCTTGTGGAATTTTAGGGGCATGGAGCAGAAGACTGGAGGTGAGGAATAAATGGATAATAGACCATGAAGGTGCATCTTGATTTGAAAACAGGGGCTGTGCATTTGCACTTTGTAACTTCTAATGCTTCTTGTTTTTGTGTCTTTTATCATATATATATATATAGAGAGAGAGAGAGAGAGACAGACCTAGACAGAGAGAGACAGAGAGAGTATATCTCTCTTGTCTCTTAGAGATGGAAGCAGCTGTCTGCTTTGGTAAGACTTTCAACACCTGGTGTTCACTACAGTTTTATGAAATTTATTGATTTTGCTGTCTGTCCTCAAATTTAATACATTTCCACTTCAGGTCAACAATTTTATGGATATTGCAACAGAATAAGAATATTTTGTTTCCATTCTTTTGTGTCCATCATATTAATCTCTCTCTCTCTTTCTCTCTCTCTCTCTCTCTCTCTCTCTCTCTCACACACACACACACACACACACACACACACACACACACACACACAGCCCTAAAGCCAGTCCTACAGAGCCATTAAAGACCCAGAAATTTTTATTTATGACTCCCCTCCTTCCTATTTAATTTATTGATCAAACACTACTGTTCTTTAGATCAGGACTAAGAAAGCAGAAAACCTTTCCCCTCCCTATTCCCCATTTGTTTTGTTTGCTTGTTTTCTGCTGCTGTAAACTGTTCATCTCCCCGAGGACATGCTGATTATCAACCATTTCCTGCTGAGACAGAGGTAAGGCCTACATATTGAGACTGGATCTGAAATATGGGCACTGGACTACATTATAATGAGACATCAGAAGACAAATGCACATGCATTTAGTTGTGTTTCCACCCGTCAGAACTCTCAAGAACCCTGAGGCAGTCACCACGTGGCTGTGTGTGACCAGGAATCCAGGGATGGCTGGCCCTGTTTTTCAATGACTGCAGGTCTCCTGTTGGTATCGGGTTCATTGCCTGAGCTGATGGTTACTAGGGTGCTGGGGACTCAGTTTTAGGGATCCTTTCTTGGCAATCCTGCTCTTATGAAGTGCTTCTGGCAACAAACCCTCTACTTGCTGTTGTAGAGCCTTCTCATGGGTTTTAGTTATTTAGAATTCAGACAAGGAAATTTGCTTGGCCTGTTGTAGTCTTTTTCTCTGTGAGTTGCATTTTTATGTTTTTACCATTGATGTCTGCTTTTGTAATCTTATCTCTTCTTTTTCCAATTGATTTTCCAGTGAATGTGGTCATTTTCATGATTTACAGTTGCCAGACTTAGCAAATAAAAATACAGTACAAGCAGTTACATTTGAATTCCAGATAAACAGCAAATACTTTTTAGTATAAGTATATCCCATGTGATATTTGAGACATATTTACACCCCCAAATTGTTGTTGTTTATCTGAAATTTAAATTTAATTAGGTATTCTGTTATTAATCTGGCAATTCTATTTTCATCTGACTTAAGAGCCTGTCCTTACTTAAAACCTTCTCAAAGAAAAAGGAGATCAAGCCCTTGTGGTTACAAGCTGTTGGAGCAGAAATTTAAAATTTTGGTGGAAGTGAGACTTCTGGGATTATCTTTGGAATTTGGTATGTTCTACCTAACCTCTGGGGCTTTGTATATGATGTTCTTTATGTCTGGAGTCGTCCCTTCCTCTTCCCATCCCCCAACCCTCTCTTTGTGCTCTTGTTCTTGCTCTGCCCTGACTGCCTGAGTTCCTACTCTTTTGTTAAGTTTGAGTTTTGAGGCCATTTCTTTCCTCTGAGCACCTGTCCTTGATGATACAAATAAGTGCCCGTCCTCTGTGTGTGCACAGCATCCTGAGCTTCCCTACCGTACAACTTGCTTGTGGCACTCAGTCTGTGAGGAGAGGACTGTATCTGTCCAGGTCATTGTTGAATCCTCAACAATGTCTAGCATAGGCTGTGAATGAATGAATGAACCAGTGAATGAATACATATGGAGACTAGGAGTAAGGGGGGTGAATTGGTAAACTGGAGAATCTTCACTAAAAAATGTGGTAAGAGAAAATAAAGACACATGCTTGATTCTAGGAGAATGGACCAAAGCCAGAGGGGAGGGATAAGAGGGATGATTTTTAAATAAAGCAAATGCCTTTCAACCATATTGTTCCCTGGCCCAGACTCCATGGAGTCGTGCTTAAGTCCCAGGGCAAGGCGATCGCCTGTGAGATAGCAGTCATTCCAGGGGTAAAGTCTGTCCCTTCACAGCGTGGCCATGGCAGTCTGAGAACAGGTGCTGTCATCTTGAGTGGGTTGTAATCGTGTAGCTCACAACCCTGTAGTCGTCCAAGACAGGCACTGTCATGTTTGTGAGCTTGGGCAGGACAGAGGAAAAAGGCAGCTATTCATGGCAAATACAAACTAGAGTTCTTGTACCCACTGAAGGCTCCCAGCACGCTTTGAGATTTACCTAAGAGGGGACCAGAGTTTTGGCAGAGTTGTTGGAGAACAAAGGCCACAAATCCTGTTTATAACATATGGTGACCCTATTTTTACCCTCCAGTTGGTGTGGCCTGGGAGACATTGACTGTAACCATATTTACTAGCTTCTTTGTTTAGGATACTCATAAATAAAGATGATGGCTAATTCTTCCTCATGCCCTCTGCAGGGTCGTTTATAGTTTCTCTCTGCAATTAAATTGCAGGCTCTGAAAGAGCAGAGAACTTTATGAGGCAGAGGAAAATCTGATAAACTGGCCTTGTCCTCACTTGGAGCAGGCTTATGACCATACGTCATGTAACGGTGTTATTTATTAGCATTTTTAGGAGAAACTATTTGCTTCTAATAATGGAAGACCTTTCAGATAATTAACTGTGCTTGCTTCTAATTAAAATAGCCTACAGTTGCACAAAATAGGAAAGCTATGACTCTCCTGCTTTGAATTTGAATTTGAATAACAATGAGTGAATGAGGGATGAGATTATATGAGGAACACATTCTGATGTCCCTTAATGGTATATTTTTTTCTCTTTAGTATCTAATGCAATGCTAACAGTTAACATCTTCCTACTGAGACAGTAAATGAAAGGAGAAACAATGTTGTTTACAAAAATATTTTTTAATATTTGTTTTTGACCATAATTGAAAAGTAAATAGTTGTAATGGGTGGGTAGAAGCAGGGTTAAGATACTTATGGTGAGAGTAATTAGCATTTCATGTGCCTCTCAAATTTATTTGCAAATATGAATTTACATAAAGGCTGTGGGCCATTTGTAAAATGAGGCTAGGACTGACCTGCTCCTTTCCCCAGGTTCTCTTGACCTGGGTCATACATCATAGCCACCTGGGAACATTTAATTCCCCTGATCTGAGATTGTGTCCCTGGCCAGTTAAACCAGAATCTCTAGGGTGGGCAGGCATCACCTTTTTAATAAAATTTCCCAGGTGATTTTAATGTGTATCCCAGGATGAGAACCACTATTCTGGAATGTACAAAAATTATTTGCAGACCCTGGAATGTTAACAGTAGAGACCGGATTTCAGGAAAATGCTGTAGGTCTCTGAGATAGAGTTTTCTACGAAGACCTGGAAGACCGAACAAGGTGGTGGTTGGTGGCATTTGTTAGCCATCCTGCCAACTCTGTGCATGTGTGTAGTGTACCCACAGACCCAGCAAGAGGGCCCTGCATGTTACACACATCTGCGCGAAAAGAGGCCAGTGCTTTTTTCCAGTGTCTTAGGAAAGTTTTTTGATGCTTGGTAACCTGTTGAGGGAATGTGAATTATGGAAAAGGAAATAATGAGCCAAACCTCGCCTTTCAAATATGTGTGTGTGTGTGTGTGTGTGAGAGAGAGAGAGAGAATGAGAGTGAGAGTGATAGAAAGCATGAAGGGGAGAGGGAAGGAGATGGAGGTAGAGAGAGAGAGAACATGAGAGTGTCTTGAGACTCAATTTTCCTGGGAACTCATCCTGACTAAGCATAAAATACAGAAGGAACACTTGCACTTTGCAGAAACACTGGCACCTGGGTTAATCATTTGAGATCACTGTGGCAGTTCTGCAGCTCCAGGGGCTGCAGCGGGTGGTGGGGAGGCCAGTGGAGGGGCAGATGGATTGTGGAGTCTTCTCTACCGGCCTTGTGGAGCTTGGATGTGAAATCCTTGCTTAGCTAGTTTTGGTGGTAAGTGAAAGAGTTGTATCACCCAGCAACACCACTTTGGATTCTCGGATAATTTGGGGGAGGCAGGGACTGCTTGGTTTGCAGGATCTTGGAAGATTTTATGGACCACTTGGATTCCACTTTACCACAGGAGGCAGGCAATGTCCTGGCCTAAGGCTGACTCAGAGAGGGAAACTTCCATGAAGATTTTATGTCTCAATAATGTGTCCTCTATGGTGTCCTCCCAATCCCACCCACTTAGTCACATTACAGCTCATATTGTATTAACAGGACAGGCCAGGGGAGAAACATCTGCTGTGCATCTTGTCCTAATGGCATCTCTGACAGCTGGTCCATAACTCCTTTCTAAGTCCTTTCCTGGAGCAAGGTTAGCTTTGCACTTGAAGACCTCAGGTTCCCTGCATTTTATAGGGAAGGTCATGGGTTCCTACTTGGGAGTCCTGAAAATGCAAAGGTGAGAAGGTATGGTGATGATAAATTTGTCTAAATGGGTTGGGACTAAAGAAGGAAGAAATGTAATAATTTGCAAATATCCATTCAAGACCATTCTACTCAGAGAAGATGTTTCATTCATGCTTTGATCATGAAGATGGAATTGAAGGTTTTTCTTGAGGTCTGGTTCATTCATTTTATTTTCCACTTGTTTAATACCAAGCTTCAGCAGCCTCTACCTTCTGCAACCTAAACGCACCAATAATCTTCAGTGTCACTAATTACTGTGATGCTATAGGAATTATAAAGTCTTGCTGTGGGAACCTCTGTAGTTCCCCTTTTTATTTCACAAAACAATGATAGGGTGACAGTAACAGCTTTTGGAGTGGAATTTCAGCCTTGAGTAGCACCTCAGGGGAATGACCTGGAGTCTCATTCATTCTATTTGAATTGGGCTACAATAGATTCAGCCTGGGAGTGAGTCTTCAGTAAGATCACTGAGATTTTGCTTTTAATATTAGTGGTGCTGTGGCTGTGAACCCCATTCTCTTGGGTTATACACTGATACAGAGTAACTGAATATGTCTTTGT
Organism: Mirounga angustirostris; assembly: GCF_029215605.1. NCBI lineage: Eukaryota > Metazoa > Chordata > Mammalia > Carnivora > Phocidae > Mirounga > Mirounga angustirostris. Next base: position 47,941,668 of record NW_026991709.1, on the reverse strand, counting down.
CAAGTGCTTACTAGTTGAAGGTTATATGGGTGCAGCATAGGAATCTGTACTCATGGAAGTTTCTCTTTCTTTAGGAAAACAAGTCACGGAAACTTAACTTGTAGGGGAAGATAGAATATAGTATATATCACCATAGACAGTTAAGAATGTAAGTGGGTAGGAACAGCTGGAGAAAGTTGCTTGGACTAGGTAAGATTGAGAAAGGCTCTGAAGGCTGGGAAGGATAAATGAAAAGGTGAAGGATATGGCATTTTGGGATGGGAAAATAATTAAGCAAAGGTATGGAGATAGGAAAGAGGATGATATATTTCAGGGACAATGAGGAGACTATTAGCTAGAATATTCATTCCCTAGGGTTGCTATAACAGACTACCACAAGTTTGGTGCTTTAAAACAATAGAAACATATTCTCTCACAGTTATGGAGCGTAGAAGTCTGAAATCAAGGTGTTGGCAGAGTTGGTCCCTTCTGGAGGCCTTGAGGGAGAAACCATTCCATGCCCCTCTCCTAGCTTCTAGGTGTTTGTCAGCAATCTTTGGTGTTCTTTGGCTCATAGATGCACTACTCCAGTTTCTGCCTCTGTCTTCACATGTCTTCTCCCCTGTGTCTCCATGTGTTAAATTTCCCTCTCCTTTCTCCACAAGGACACCAATCATTGGATTTAGGACTCACCCTAAATCCAGAGTAATCTTACCCAAAGATCCTTAATTACATTTGTAAAGATGTTATTTCCAAAAAAAGATCATAATCATAGGGGTTAGGACTTAGACATATCTTTTGGAGGAGACACTATCAACCCACTACAGATAGCAAAAGGGAGTAAGGTTGGATGGATGGAAGAAGTCTGACTGTGGCAGGTCCTAAACTAAAAAAAAATACTGTAGTGGGGATTCTAGTATAAATATCTCAGTTATCAGTCAGAATGGATGTGTTTGGAGGAAAGATCATGGGCTCAGCTCATGTAGGGTCATTTGCATCAAAGACTGGGGAGAAATCATTATGAAAGAAGGAAGAGTAGGGTACATGTGATGGTTAATTTTATGTGTGTGTGTGTGCGATGGTTAATTTTATGTGTCAGTTCGACTGCACCACAGGGTGACCCAATTAAACATTGTTTCTGGATGCATCTGTGAGAGAGTTCTGGATAAGATTAGTATTTAAATTGGTGTACTCAGAAAGGTAGACCGCCCTCTCCAACGTGGGTGGACATCATCATCCAATCAGTTGAGGGCCTAAATATGGAGGTGGAGGAAGGAGGAAATCCTCCTTTTATCTTTCCGCCTGCTTGCTGAACTGGGACATTGGTCTTCTCCTGCCCTTGAATTGGAATTTATACCATTGGCTTTCCTGGGTCTCTGCAGATTGTGAGATTTCTCAGCCTCCATAACCATAAGCCAATTCCTTATAATAACCCCCTTATAATAACCTCCTAATACAGTGCATAAGGACTATAGGTCATCATCAGTGGTAAGAGGTGATTTGAGTACATCATGGGTAATTTTCTCAGATTGGTCTGTAGCTTAACCCTCTTGGACCCCTATCTGGATCTTAAGCCAGAGCCAGGGTGAAACCTGCATAAAACTGAGGTCACAAGGCAGGACTATGTTCCATTCTAGCATAAAGTAGGTAGATAGAGTAATGACCTATCAGATATTCAGAGCACCTGGTAGTGGAATATTGTGCTTTGGAAGTAATAGGCATAAAAGTTTTCTCCTCAGTTACCTGAAAGTTAGGATCAGGAAGGACCTGGAATCAATGTAGCCAATATCAGGAGCAAACAAGGTTAGCCAAAACATGGGTGTACCACACAATATGTTAAAGCAAGAAAACACCATACCATGTCCTTCCTGATGCCTGCTTCTTCCTGCCTAAAAGTTTTTGTGGGTCTATCTTGCCTTCCCAACTGTGTTACAACCTCCATGAGAACAATAATCATGTTTTAGGATTATATGCTGGACACACAGTACATAATTAGTAAATGCTTGATGGATGGATAGAAACAGATCACTGATTTGCCTTATCATCTATCAGCTTCCTTATTCTTTCCAGAACTTATAAACAAACAAATTAACATGAACATATCTCAACTCTATACATTAATGATGGTGGAGGAGGTTTTGTTCTAAAATGGAAGGATGACATGCCATTGTAGGGATTTTTTTTTTAAAGATTTTATTTATTTATTTGACAGAGAGAGACACAACAAGAGAGGGAACACAAGCAGGGGGAGTGGGAGAGGGAGAAGCAGGCTTCCCGCCGAGCAGGGACCCAATGTGGGGCTCGATCCCAGGACCCTGGGATCATGACCTGAGCAAAAGGCAGATGCTTAACGACTGAGCCACCCAGGCGCCCCGCCATTGTAAGGATTTTTGTTGCCCTATAAATTTCTGGGCATAGACTGCCGACCACATAAACCATGGTTGACTTGATGGAATCGGGACACTGGGTAGGAAGGTGAGACTCAATGAGAGTATCAAAACTCACTCACTAAAGGGTGTTACTCAGAAGCACTTCCATTCTTTTCAAAAGCAACTAGAGAATGGAGGGTGTACAAATTGTGTGAGATGTGGCTCTAGTTTATTAGAGCTGAGGCTTAACATGAGACTTCACATGAAGTTTTTTTTTTTTTTTTAAGATTTTATTTATTCATGAGAGACAGAGAGAGAGAGAGAGAAGAGGCTCCCAAGGATCAGGGAGCCCGATGTGGGACTCGATCCCAGGACCCTGGGATCATGACCTGAGCTGAAGGCAGACGCTTAACCATCTGAGCCACCCAGGCGCCCTTCACATGAAGTTCTTAACATTTAGATTCATTTAATGTTTCAGCATTTTTCTTCAGAAAAAAATAGAAATAAATTGTTTTGAGAACTAATGTACACCAAAATCTGAATGAATCTCAGGAAAGATAAATTTCATATTATTGCAACAATGGCATGATACAAGTGATACTTTATTATTACACAAATGATATCATACAGATGATACAGTATTATTATAAAAAATATTTGCCCGTAACTTGTGCATCTTGGTGTTTAATATTACCACTAAAGAGCAGAGAGGTCCTGCACAGCAGAGAAAACCGACAACAAAATGAAAAGACAACCTACCAAATGGGAGAAAATATTTTCAAATCATATATTTGATAAGGGGTTAATATCCAAAATATATAAAGAACTCATACAACCCAATAGCAAAAACCAAAAAACAACCAGTGTGATTAAAATATGGGCAGAGGATATGGATACACATTTTTTCAAAGAAGACACACATATGGCCAACTGGTACATGAAAAGGTGCTCAACATCACTAATTATCAGTGAAATGCAAATTAGGGCCACAATGAGATATTACCTCACACCTGTTAGAAAGGCTATTATCAAAAAGACAAACAATGACAGGTGTTGGTGAGGATGTGGAGAAAAGGCAGTCCTTATGCACTGTTGGTGGGGATGTATATTGGTATAACCACCATGGAAAATAGTATGGAGATTCCTCAAGAAATTAAAAATCAAATACCATATGATCTGGCAATTCCACTTTTAGATATTTATCTGAAAAAAATGAAAACACGGATTCAAATGAAAGCACCCCCATGTTAATTGTGGCATTATTGACAATAACCAAGACATAGAAGCAACCTAAGTGTCCATCTATGGATGAATGGATAAAGAAGATGTGGTATATATACACAAAATGAAACATTATTCAGTCCTAAAAAAAGAATGGAATCTTGCCATTTGCAGCAACATGAATGGGCTCTGAGAGCATTATGCTAAATGAAATAGGTCAGACAGAAAAAACATATACCTGTATTATCTCACTTATATTTGGAATCTAAAAAAATCCCAGAACAGAGCTCATAGATACACAGAGAACAGATTAGTGGTCGCCAGAGGCAGGGAGTGGAGGTTGGGTGAAATGGGTGAAGGTGGTCAAAAGGTACAAATTTCCAGTTATAAGATAAACAAGTCATAGGGGTATTATGTTCAGCATGGTGACTATAATAACTATATTGTATATTTGAAAGTCACTGAGTAGATCTTAAATGTTCTCATCACAAGAGAAAAGTTTTTAATTATGTGTGGTGACAGATGTTAACTAGACTTATTGTGGTGATAATTTCACAATATATACAAATAACAAATCATTATGTTGTACACCTGAAACTAATAGAATGTCATATGTCAGTTATAGCTCAAAAAAAAGGAGATGAATAGCTCAAAGGATATTGAAGAAGTATTTTAACAGGAGTGACCGCCATAGAGGTTCTCAGTTTCTTGAGTTTGTTTTCTTTCTAGAGGTAAGGATAATTTATAAGCTGTTAACTTTGTATGCTCTGCATGAACTCTTGGAAAAGTTTCAGACATGTATTGAATTTAGGCTTTTTTTTTTTAACTACCAAAGATTCCAAAGAGAAGGGAGAAATTAACCAGAACGGTTTATTACAAGAGCAACTTTTATGATTAAAATATCATTAGCCATGGTTCAGAATATTAGGTTAATAATTTCTTTAATATAGCCATTTGTCATTTATAGACACCAATCCATTAACCTGAGTTATCAACTCTGTTTTCCCTTCAATAACACTTAGGTTTTGAGGCACACAAACAAGATTTTTTTCTGGCTTGTGTTTTTTTTTTTTTTAATTATTATGTTATGTTAATCACCATACATTACATCATTAGTTTTTGATGTAGTGTTCCATGATTCATTGTTTGCGTATAACACCCAGTACTCCATGCAGAACGTGCCCTCTTTAATACCCATCACCAGGCTAACCTATCCCCCCACCCCCCTCCCTTCTAGAACCCTCAGTTTGTTTCTCAGAGTCCATAGTCTCTCATGGTTTGTCTCCCCCTTCGATTTCCCCCCCTTCATTCTGGCTTGTGTTTATAAAAAACTTCTTGCAACTGCTTTATGTGCATTTACACATTTGAAAAGAAGGCAAAACTCATTACAGAGCCTTTATTCTTCTACAGTAACTATGTTAATTAATTTCCTGCCCATGAAAATATTTTTCCTTTTAATTAATTGTCATTTAGGTTCTCAACTTCTTCTTGTAATACTCTCCTGGATTACTTTACTACCTGCTATAAAGTTTTATGAAACTATTCATTACGTGTTACAGAAACATTATTCTGGATCCAGATCTCTAAAGGCTTTTTATTTTATTTATTTATTTATTTATTTATTTTTTTAAAGATTTTATTTATTTATTTGAGACAGAGAGAATGAGAGGGAGGAGGGTCAGAGGGAGAAGCAGACTCCCTGCCGAGCAGGGAGCCTGATGCGGGACTCGATCCCGGGACTCCAGGATCATGACCTGAGCCGAAGGCAGTCGCTTAACCAACTGAGCCACCCAGGCGCCCTCTAAAGGCTTTTTAAAGAAACAATTTATAATCAAAATTAAAAAAAAAAAAAACAACTTTGTGCTTTTAAGGGTGTTATCAAGGAAGTAAAAAGACAATCCAAAGAATGGGATAAAATATTCACAATTCATATATTTAATAAGGGACTTGCATCCAGAATATGTAAAGAGCTCTTACACTCAGTAACAAAAAGACAAATAACCCAATTAAAAATGGGCAAAGGATTCAAATAGACATTTCTCCAAAGAAGATAGATATACAAATGACCAATAAACACATGAAAAGATGCTCAACATTATTAGTCATTAGGGAAATGCAAATCAAAGCCACAGTGAGATACCACTTCACACCCACTAGGATGGATGGTTATAATAAAAGATGACAATAAAAGTGTTAGTGAGGATTTGGGGAAACTGGAACCCTCATATATTGCTCGTAGGATTGTAAAATGGTGCAGCCACTTGGGAAATCAGATTGGCAATTCCTCAGGTGGTTAAATAGTTACTGTACGAGCTAGCAATTCCACTCCTATGTATATGCTCTAGAGAATTGAAAACATGTGTCCACACAAAATTTATACACAAGTGTTCATAGCATTATTATTCATAATAGCCAAAAAGCAGAAACAACCCAAATGCCTGTCAGCTGATGGATGGATAAATAAAATATAATAAATCTGTACAAAGGGATATTATTGTGTTGTGTTATGGACTGAATTTTGTCTCCTGCCCAAATTCATAAGTTGATGTCCTTACCCCCAATATGATGATATGAGCAGGTGGGGCCTTTGGGAGGTAATTAGGTTTAGATGAGGTCATGACATCATGAGCCCCCATAATGGAATTATGCCCTTATAAGAAAAGGAAGAGCCTCTAGAGCTTCCTCTCTCCATCATGTCAGGACACAGTGAGAAGGTGGCCATCTACAAGCCCAAGGACCAAATCTGCCAGCACCTTGATCTTGGACTTTCCAGCCTCCAGAACTATGAGAACTAAATGTTTGTTGTGTAAGCCACCCAGTCTGTGGTATTTTGTTACAGCGGCTTGACCAAAGACAGGTTGTGTGAAAGAATGAAATATTGATACATGCTACACATGGATGAATCTTGAAAACATTATGTTAAGTGAAAGAAGTCAGACACCAAAAGTCACCAAAAAAAAAAAAAAAAGAAAGAAAAAGAAAAGAAAAAAAGAGGGAGGAGGTCCATTAAAACCAATCCCAAATCAGCGAATGGAGGTTTGATTCAGCCTCAGCATTGCCAGTCATTTCTGTCATAGGAGCGGTTGTAAGAGAGGTCAGAACATCTCTCTTAGAAGCAGACAACTGTGCACACGCAGGACCTCCCCGTGTCTGCCTCGCACCTGGTGGGTTGGTGGGACCTGCTTACTCATGTGAACTGGGAAGTCTCAAGCAGAGGCTGAAACTGGTGTGATAGTACCTGAATGTTGTATCGCCTTTTTTTTTTTTTTTTTTAAACTGGTCCAACAGTCTTGTCTTTACTTAAAATCTTTTGGCAAGGAAAAGAATGCAAGTAATTAGACTTAATCTGATACACTAGCTTCTTAGTTCTAAAAGTACTTGCAACAAACGCCAATTTTCCTTTGGATGAGGATGGTAGCAATTCTTAATTACTGAAATCCCTTGTCCTAATTATACTGAAATCCCCATAAATGAGTAACAGCAAGTGTCATGAGGCTACCTGAAAATTTTCTCTTAAATTTATTTCCTTGATTGTGGAAACATAAACATAGCATAAAATTTACCATTTTAACTATTTTTAAGCGTACAGTTGAGTGGCATTAAATACATTGTCATTGTATATGAGGTTACTTTTTTTTTTTTAGAGATTTTATTTATTTATTTGCGAGAGAGAGAATGAGAGACAGAGAGCAGGAGAGGGAGGAGGGTCAGAGGGAGAAGCAGGCTCCCTGCTGAGCAGGGAGCCCGACGCGGGACTCGATCCTGGGACTCCAGGACCATGACCTGAGCCGAAGGCAGTCGCTTAACCAACTGAGCCACCCAGGCGCCCATGAGGTTACTTTTTGAAATTTATCTTTTACTTGGTTGCCTTTTTCCTTCAAAATAGAAAAGTGCACTCAAAGTCCTTGCACATCCAGTTCAGTGATAATCAGTATTCTTGTAGGAGAACCCTGACACCAATCAGATAATTCTGAATTACTTCATTTACTACTTCTTGGGTAGGTTGTATGAAGTCTGGGTTAGCAAATTCTGGATGAAAAAGATCTCAGGTCCCAAGGATCTGTCATAACCAACGTCAGCGGAAAATTCTTTCTTTGAGATTGCCTTGATTCCAGGAGACTGTTTAATCCACTTGGCTCTCCTGTGTCATACTTGTTAAATTCTTTTCCTAAATCAGGGCAGACGTAACTACAGCACTTCTTTACTTCCATAGCTGTTTCCAGGGATTGCACTGGAGGATTCCTACTTCACAGCCTCTCAGCAGTTGCTGAATGAAATATGTTGTAGCTCGCCCTGTGATTGGAGTGCGCTTGCCCCAGCTGCCGACCACATGTCCTTCAACTGCAGGAAGGACAGGAGTGACACCATCTTCACTATCTGGTACCACACCAGTCACTGCAAGAGCAGCCTGCATGGCTATGTACAAGCCTGGAGTTTTGAAGGGCTCAAATGTTATTTCAGCAATATATTCTGTTCTCTGAAGCATTTAGCGGAAGTTTAATCAGAAGAAAGCAGACCTTCAAATTCTTGAAGAAAGACCTTCAAATTCTCCTTTAAGTATTTAAAGAACACTTGCTCCATACACCTTTCCATCAAGTGACAGTCTTCAACTATACCATAGTGGGTTGGCCACTTCATGGTACATGTTGCTTTTCCTATTACTTCATGCCCAATAAAGAAATCCAGGTTCACATTGCCTTTTCCCAGGAAACTAAGATGGCCATAAATGTCCACGTCCCAGTCAGATCCAGGCTGGCCCACAGCCAGAGTATTCTGTATAATTGTTTTGAATGGAGGTTATAGGGGAAGCAGGATAATAATTTGATTGTTGGTTATTGTTTGCATCATTATTATTCTTTTTTACCTTTTTTTTTTCAAAATTTTGTTTAAATTCCCAGTTAGTTAACATATAATGTAATATTGTTTCCAAGAGTAGAATTTAGTGATTCATCACTTACAAATAATACCCAGTGCTCATCACAACAAATACCCTTCTTAATACTCATCACCCATTTCGCCCATCCCCTGCCTACCTCCCCTCAGTGACTCTCAGTTTGTTCTCTATAGTTAATAGTCCCTTGTGGTTTGCCTCCCTCTCCCTTTTTTCTTCCTTCCCCTATGTTCATCTGTTTTGTTTTTTAAATACCACATATGAGTGAAATCATATAGTATTTGTCTTTCTCTGACTGACTTACTATAGCCAGAGTATGGAAAGAGCCCAAATGTCTATTGACTGATGAATGGATAAAGAAGATGTGGTACACACACACACACACACACTGGAATATTACACAGCCATCAAAAAATGAAATATTGTCATTTGCAATGACATGGATAGAGCTAGAGTGTATTATGCTAAGTGAAATGAGTCAGTCATCACTTGTTTTAAAAGGTCTAAAATTCAAGACTAGGCTAGACAAAGGTGTCACTCTTATTTTTTTTTAAAGATTTTATTTACCTGAGAGAGAGAGAGACAAAGATGGTGAGAGAGAACATGAGCAGGGAGAAGGAGAAGTAGGCTCGACGTAGGGCTCGATCTCAGGACTCTGGGATCATGACCTGAACCTAAGGCAGACACTTAACCAACTGAGCCACTCAGATGCCCCAGGTGTCACCCTTAATTTTGACAAGAGTCTAACATAGGTAGATTAGAAATAAATTATAGAAAGAGGCAAATAGAGCTTGCACCTAGGCTGAGAGCACTTAGGAGAATAAAAGGGTCAGAGATGGATGAGATCACAAATAATGCAATTCAAGTGTGGTCACAAATGCAATGTGTAGGTTGAATATACTGGTAAATGGTGATGTATTTGGAGGTTGACTGGGAAAGATGCATATGAGGGAAAGTTGAATTATGCAGAGGTTATTGCAATAAGTGTATTTCAATGAATTAGCTCTCTAGGCGATGCTCTTAAACCCAGGAGCACATCTGAATGATGGTTTTAACCACATGGTTAAAACAAACAGTTGTCTGTGTTCCACCTGAGGCCTATTGAAACAGGCTTTCCAGGGATGGCATTTGTATTGTTGAAAAGCTTTATAGGAGATGGGTTGAGGAAGGGCTATTTGAGCTGGAGAAATCATTCTGCAGTGTTTCAGAAACTAGTTTCTACCTCTAAATAGCAGGAGGGTGGCCTGAAGAGTTAACAGTCTCACTCTAAAAAAGGGCAGGAATTGTTGTTTTTTACTCAGCAATCAAGGCAGATTGAGAACTTTAAGAAAGTAGTTCTGGGCTGCCAACACTCCGGCGGAGAAGCTGAGGTCATCATCGAATTTGAAATATTTAAAGTGGATACAAAACTGTTTCAGCAATGCAGACAATTAAGTGTGTTGTTGTGGGCGATGGTGCCGTTGGTAAAACATGTCTTCTGATATCCTACACAACAAACAAATTTCCATCTGAGTATGTACCGACTGTTTTTGACAACTATGCAGTCACAGTTATGGTTGGTGGAGAGCCATATACTCTTGGACTTTTTGATACTGCAGGGCAAGAGGATTATGACAGATTACGACCGCTGAGTTATCCATAAACAGATGTATTTCTAGTCTGTTTTTCAGTGGTCTCTCCATCCTCATTTGAAAATGTGAAGGAAAAGTGGGTGCCTGAAATAACTCACCATTGTCCAAAGACTCCTTTCTTGCTTGTTGGGACCCAAATTGATCTCCAAGATGACCCCTCTACGATTGAGAAACTTGCCAAGAACAAACAGAAGCCTATCACTCCAGAGACTGCTGAAAAGCTGGCCCGTGACCTGAAGGCTGTCAAGTATGTGGAGTGTTCTGCACTCACACAGAAAGGCCTAAAGAATGTATTTGACGAGGGCGCCTGGGTGGCTCAGTCGGTTAAGCGACTGCCTTCGGCTCAGGTCATGATCCTGGAGTCCCAGGATCGAGTCCCGCATCGGGCTCCCTGCTCGGCAGGGAGTCTGCTTCTCCCTCTGACCCTCCCAACCCTCCCCCCTCTCATGTGCTCTCTCTCTGTCTCGCTCTCTCAAATAAATAAATAAAATCTAAAAAAAAAAAAAAAAAGAATGTATTTGACGAAGCAATACTGGCTGCCCTGGAGCCTCCCGAACCGAAGAAGAGCCGCAGGCGTGTGCTCCTATGAACATCTCTCCAGAGCCCTTTCCGCACAGCTGGTGTCAACATCGTACTAAAAGCAATATTAAATCAAACTAAAGATTAAAGATTAAAATTCGTTTTTGCAATAAAAAAAAAAAGAAAGTAGTTCTGCAGGGGCGCCTGGGTGGCTCAGTCGTTGGTATCTGCCTTCGGCTCGGGTCATGATCCCAGGGTCCTGGGATGAAGCCCCGCATCGGGCTCCGCGCTCAGCAGGAAGCCTGCTTCTCCCTCTCCCACTCCCCCTGCTTGTGTTCCCTCTCTCGCTGTGTCTCTCTCTCTCTCTGTCAAATGAGTAAATAAAATCTTTAAAGTTGTTGTGACATTTACTCCCTATTTTCCTTTCAAATGGAAAAATTGGCGAATATACTTTGTAAGCTGTGATGTGCCATTCATGTGTAAACTACCATGAATTCCAAGGGTTTGAAAATTGCATTTGGCACTATTTACAAAAGGGATTTTTTTTTTTTTTTTTTTTTTAGTGCTTATGTTTATGTTTCTGGTTGCATTTCACCCAGCAGATGTCCCTTGTCCAGAGCATACATCTATAAGAAGCAAATTATTCCTTCTCTTGCATCGCTACATGCTCTGAAGAAAGGGCGTTGTAGCTACCAGCAGAAGCCAGAGCTAAATCTGTGATTCAAATAAGGCCAGAGGCACTTCTGCTCAGATAATTGTATGAAGCAGGGTGGGATTAATTAGAGACATTATATAAAGTGCCAACTTTGGTTGCATTCCCGTGGCCCTGGTGCTACTGTTAATCTCAGAATTTTAGGTACTAATGGTAGAATCCAGGCTCACCACCACCATCAGGGAACTTTGAGGAGGGTTTTAAGATACCAGGGTCTAAGCGTCTCCCTGCTACTTCTCTTCTGTTTGTATTTGCAAGGAGTTGCTGTGGTGGGAGGAACGGAGCTGGGGGAAACCTTGTACTGAGGGCAAGTGATGGTAAAAGGGCCAAGTCGTCAGCACGGTGGTCAGGCTGGGGTGGTGGCTGCTGCCCCCACCAGTTCTGAGGCTTTGGGAGTTTTATCTAGCTTCTCCTCCTGATCCAGCCTCAGTCCTTGAGAATTAGGACTCAAATGGAAGGGGCTAAGGCCTAACCAAGGATTTGGGGCAAAGAGCAGTTTGTGTCTGTTAAAGGCAATGTTGACCTGGGATGCCAAGAAATGTCTGAATCCTGCACTCCAAGCGGGGAGGTGGAGAGCCAGGACTCTGAGGTGAAAGTTTAGCCACAGAGAACGGGAAAGATGGAGTAAGCTAGGCAGACCCTGGAGAGCCCGGCTGAGGCGTATGAGGACTCAGAGCCCCGGGGGAAGGGAGTGGTCTTTGCTGCCTCACCATCACCAGGGGATATTTTGAGGCACTTGTTTAGGGAGTGTTCCTAATATAGAGGTCTAGACATCAAGCTTTAGGGGTAGAAAACTTCCATGGAAATATCGGACCATGTTTGTACATTAAATGATTATTTCTAAAGACAAGTACACATATATTGTATCACATGGGCAGTCAGAATAATTGGTCAATGAGGGGGAAGGAGTTAATGCATCTGGACTGTGACCCAGTCTTCCCCTGACTACCAGGGGAGGCTCCATGTGGGTTGGGGGAAGAAGGCAGGTAGCCCTACCTAATCTCCTAGACAAATTGATTCTTTTTTTTTTTTTTAAGATTTTATTTATTTATTTGTTAGAGAGAGAGAGAGTGGGCGAGAGAGAGTGAGCAAGGGTACAAGCAGGGGGAGCAGCACAGGGAGAGGGAGAAGCAGGCTCCCTGCTGAGCAAGGAGCCTGATGCAAGACTCGATCCCAGGGCACTGGGATCATGACCTGAGCTGAAGGCAGACGCTTAACCAACTGAGCCACCCAGGCGTCCCAACAAAATGATTCTGGACCTCCAAGTAGATACACTAATGATACGTGCTTGCAGGAGGATCTCTTCTATGGACTGTTCTTCATAGGATGTTCTTCAAAATGGACGTGAAACAGCGGGTATAAAACAGAGATGTTTCATAAATGAAGTGCTCTCTTTCTGTGTGAGAGAACCTCATAAATTCTCCATTGGAGACCTCGTCTATCACCCTGGGCCTGAGAGCATGTGCTCATCATGGGAGCAAAGAACCTGGGGGCCTCCCTCGATGTCCCAGACTTCTCTCTGCTTTGTCCGAGCCCTGGATTACCTGAATCTTTTACAACAGGAGGAACCCTTGATACTGTAAGCTTCCTGGGTAAGAGCTTGACTTGTGATCCTTTGTATTAGTTCAGGCAATCAAGTAGAGAAGAGAAAACAAAGAAAATGGTTCCAGTACATGTGTCCATCACTTAAGATCCACTTTCTCTTAAGATCCACTTTCTTAGCTTTTTAAATTTTTTGGACAATTGTTCACATTTAATTTATAGAAAAGAGTAAGAGGAAAGTTTTAAGTCAGATTCTTTAAGTGTCCAATGATTTTTTTTCTGTTTTTTTTATTATAGTAAAATATATATAAAAAAATTTACCATTTTAACTGTTTTTAAGTGTGGCATTAGATACATTCATACTGTTGTGGAACTATCATTGCTATGCATTTTCAGAACTTTTTTATCATTCCAGACAGAAACACTCTACCTATTAAATAATAGCTCCCTGTCTCTCCTCCTCTAGCTCCTTGTGACTTCTATTCTACTTTTTGTCTCCATGAATTTGCCTATTCTAGGTAGCTCACTTAAGTAGAATGATACAACTTTTATCCTTTTGTGTCTGATTTACTTCTCTTAGCATAATGTTTGCAAGGTTTATCCATGTTGCAGTATGTATTAGCATTTCATTCCTTTTTAAGGGTTGATAATATTCCTTTTTTTAATCCATTCATCTCTTGATGGACATTTAGATTGTTTCTGTATTTTGGCTATTGTGAATAATGCTGCTATGAAAATTGGTATACAAGTATCTGTGGAGTCCTTATTTTCAATTCTTTTGGATATATACCCAGAAGTGAAATTGCTCAATCACATGATACTTCTATATTTAACTTTTTGAGGAATCATCATACTGTTTTCCACAGTGACTACATCATTTTTACATTTCCACTAGCAATGCAATGCACCAGGATTCCAATTTCTTCACATGCTTGCCAACACTTGTTCTGTTCTTTTCTTTCTCTTTCTTTCTTCCTTCCATTCTCCCTCCCTCCCTCCCTTCCTCTCTCTCCCTCTCTCTCTCCATCTCTCCCTTCTTTTTTTTCTTTTTCTTTCTTCCTTCCTTCCTTCCTTCCTTTCTTTCTTTCTTTCTTTCTTTCTTTCTTTCTTTCTCTCTCTCTCTCTCTCTCTCTCTCTCTCTTTCTTTCTTTCTTTCTTTCTTTCTTTCTTCCTTTCTTCCTTCCTTCCTTCCTTCCTTCCTTCCTTCCTTCCTTCCTTCCTTCCTTCCTTCTCTTCTTTTTTTGATGATTGCCACCCTAATGGGTATCTTAGCTACTTTTTAGCTAAGTCTCATTATTAAATAACAATAGCTTGTCCCTATGCGCAGCTAGTTGCATCTTTCTGGCCAGCCTTGCCTCTGGAACAGCTTTGTCCCTAGAGCAAAACTTCCAAGACTGAGCTGTTTATCTCTTTGGAGTTCTTTGCTGATGTCATTCTCCTTATGTTACCTCCAGCCAACCTCTTTGGGAAATTGATGGGTGGATAATAGAGAAGCTTGCAGGGCAATGTTGAACCACTAGCATAACTTCATTCAATAAAAATAGTAAAGGAACTATAAATTCGCATCAACTTTCTTTACAGGCTCTTTCTCTTGTGTGTCATCTTATTCAGCTTTGACAATCCACATGGGTAAAGAAGGATTTCACACATTTTGCCTGACCCACTGCTCTGTTCATTGCTCTGAACTTTTTGGTCTGATTTGCCTTCTAGACAGTTTAATGGTATATTTGTTTAATAAAAGTGACTTTTCTTTTTTTTTTTTTTGAGAGAGAGAGGGAGAGCATAAGCGGGCGGAGGGGCAGAGGGAGGGGGAGAGATAGAATCTTAAGTATACCCACCTCAGAGCCCGATGTGGGGCTCAATCTCACCACCCTGAGATCATGACCTGAGCCGAAATCAGAGTCAGACACTTAATCGACTGAGCCACCCAGGTGTCCCAAAAGTGATTTTCATTTACTAATATGATTATTGATATTTTGAATAAATTATCACTGAGGAATTTATATTATTAATTGCTTGAGCCATCATTGCTTTAAAAGTGCATGCATATTCTGAATATCACAGATTGTTTTGCGGTTGTTTTGTTAGTAGAAGTAACATCTGCTCACTCTAGATCTTTAGGGCCTATCTGCTTCTGTTACTGATGAAGCCTAAACATTCAGACTACAGTCGGCACTACAGAGATGGAGGCCAGGCTGGGGCCTATTCTCCCTCGCAGGTTGCTGATAAAGCTGTCAGCCAGGTTGTGGGGGCAGAATGCTGGCAAGACTCGTGGTCAGGATTTCTTAAGCTTTGACAACTGGCAATGGATATCATCCAGGGGATGAATATGACCCTAACTCCCTGCTATATAAAATACACACATATGCAACATTCATTTTGATTCTTCTGTGATTTACTGAGGGCTATAGAAATCTCTAAATATTATCAATTAGAAGAAGCTGAATATAATCTGTCCTTTGTTTAAGTTACCTTTTTTTTTAATAGAAAGATTGCCAAAGGTCTTACAGTTTTTTGGCATTTTATGTAAGTAGTCAGTTTTATAAAATAAATGTAATGGTATTTAGATTCCTCACTTGAGCCACTAAGATCTTGAGTTGAAGTCAGAGTTTCTAGAGATACTGGTGATTTCAAGAGACTCTAAAGTTGTTTGTCAGTGCCTGTAAGTCCTCTAGGATCTTGCAAGTCACACTGTGGCTGGGACCAGCAGCATCACTTTCCCTGGGAACTTGTTAGAAAGGAAAAACCTCAAGTCCTTCTCCAGACCTGCAGGAAGAAGAATTTGCATTTTAACAAAATCCTTGAGTGATTTGTAAGCACATTAAAATGGAAGACGTGCTTGTCTAGAAGAGTATTTCTATTTAAATTTAGAGGAAGATTTCCTTTAAATTGAGTCACAGATCTCTAAAATGCACAAGATGTCCCTTCTCCTCTTTTTTTGTAATTGAGTAAAAGAACGCCCTAAAGATGAATCTTAAGTACTCTATCTTTATTTAGTGGCTGTTCATGGAATTTTGGCAGTATCTTAGTTGAAATACTATTTCCAAGCCCGTCTAAATTTCTCTATAACTTACTCTATATCAGTTGTAACCTTAAAGTGAGTTTTCAGGGATGTGGTTCATTTCATAAAGGCTGGAGTGGATTATAAATTGATATACTTTTCTGGATTGTAACCTAATTTCTGTTCCTCTAGAGCCTCTGGAGAAAGACTGAAGAAAGTTATGAGACTTTTTTTTTATTTTAAAGATTTTATTTGACAGAGAGAGACACAGCGAGAGAGGGAACACAAGCAGGGGGAGTGGGAGAGGGAGAAGCAGACTCCGCGCTGAGCAGGGAGCCCGATGCGGGGCTCGATCCCAGGACCCTGGGATCATGACCTGAGCCGAAGGCAGACGCTTAATGACTGAGCCACCCAGGCGCCCCAAGTTATGAGACACATTAATAGGTTATTGTAACATCTTCTGTCTTAACTAGTTTAACAAATACAAGGATTTTGTTTATTTTAAAATTTTAGGTTTTATTATTTTTTAGGTTTTATGTATAGATTTTATTCATTCATTCATTTATTTACAAAGTATTAAGTAAGGGCTGGAGGATTTTTTCCAAAAAATATTTTTTCATTTTAGAAATGTTTTAGAATAGGTGCAAATAAAATTTGAGTAAAATAAAACCTAGCAACTGAGGAAAAATATCTTTAGAAATATATATTTTACTTCATATCTATTACTACTTAATACTGTTTTATATAGAATTGCTAGAACTGATCATATACGAAAGCATACATATCAAACAAGATAGTTTTTAATATACCTCTTTTAAATGGTGAAAGTTTGCATTTCACAATATTTAGAATTTTCACCCTTAGGTACATGTACACCATTCATTGCATATAATATGAAATTTGTTTAATTTTCATTCCATAACTTCAATAAATATCTCTGACATTAGAACAAAGGTTTAAGTCCACGTGTAAAGTCTGGCAATACTGGAGCTTGACTTTTCCAATTATTTTTCCCACTAGAATTGTCTGAAGATGTTGAGTTACTGAAACATCTTAACTACTTTGCCTTGGAAAGCATTTCATAGTATGTTTGCAGAACAATTGCCACATCTTAGGAGGAGCTCATGAGAGAACGTAAAGTTCTAATATAGAACTGCTTTGATGTTTAACAAGAAGATGATGGTAAAATTGAACACCATGTTCTCTTCCTCACTTTTTTTTCTAATGATCATCACGCTTAGCAAAATTAAGAAATCTCAAACTGGGGGCACCTGGGTGGCTCAGTCGTTTAAGCGTCTGCCTTAGGCTCAGGTTGTGATCCCTGGGTCCTGGGATCTAGCCCCGCATCGGGCTCCCTGCTCAGTGGGGAGCCTGCTTCTCCCTCTCCTTCTGCCTGCTTGTCTTCCCTCTCTTGCTGTCTCTCTCTCTCTGTGTCAAATAAATAAATCAAATCTTAAAAAAAAAAAGAAGTCTCAGACTGTTCCATGTGCTAATAATACTGTATCGCAGCCCTGAACCCCTATACACACGCATGGCCTGTTCCTAAAAATAGAGAAGAGGGTATGAGGTCATTTGTGATAAACATTCTGGTACCAGATTATTCTGAAGTGTTTGCTGACAAAATTCAGAATAACAGTCATTTGGCCACTATTACAGTTTTGTGTGAGCTGCTTGTTTTTAAGAAAATATTCACAGACCTGAAATTGATACTAATTTTGAGAAATTTTCATTGTTTTGTGCAATATACAAGTAGAGTCTGATGTGTGACTATAATTTTTGTGTTTATGAGAAGAGATGGTTCTTAAACATTCCCAAGTAGAGCATCATGATTTTATTAGCTCTCACAACTTTTCCTAATCTCTCTCTCCTAGAAAGTCAAGCACTCAGACAAATTTAAATAAATTGCTCATTTCATATTGTTAGACATTAACAGAAATTAATGAGCTTTCAGTTTGTACTGTTTTTAAACTGCTTAATTTTTACCATGTTCAAGGACCCCGGAAATTTAGTTTCTTCTAACACAGTGGGGCTCAGCGTACAGAGTATGAGGCAGTCCCAAGTCTGAGTAGCATGGAAGAAATCTATGTCCTAGCACACACCTTAACACGTCTGGTATCATCTGATTTTATATTTATGAGGATAAAATATAATTAATACTTGTTTGGGTAATAATGAAATTATTGAGCGCAACTTCCTTGACTCTTCGTATTCTTGTGGCTTGCTGGGGTGGAAGGCATAAAGGCCTGACAATGAATCAGATATGGGCTATGTACTCTCAAGTGTTCTCTTGACTCAAAGTTGTTCATCTCTAACCCTTGGCATGTGAATATTACCACCATGTCAAATTGTATGGCCCCAACAAATCTACTTTACTGTTCATTTCTCTGCAGAGGCCAAGACATGAATGTGAGACACTTAGAGAACCATTAGGCATCTTCTTGATTGTACTTTCAAAAATGGTTTTCTTAAGAAGGTAGACACATTTCTGATATGAACTCCAGAAGTGGAAAAATAATAGGTCTGGGAGTCAAACATGTAAAGACAGTCAATAAGATGTATTAGTACATCTTGTCCCTTTAGAAACACTGCCACTTTCCCCTCAAGTACAGCATTTTAAAGCTAATATAGTTTAAAAATCGAATTTTGGGAATGACTAGTTGGCACTTGATCATTGAATATATATAATGACACAGGAAAAAAACCCAAGAAAGACAATCACATTGCTTTATTTCATGGAATAACAGCTGGGATGCTCATTTACTGTCTTTTTCAGGCTAATAAAATTTTTCTAAAACAGCCTTCCAAATACCACTATGAAAGCCAAGATTTTTTTTTTCTAGAAATCAAGTGACTTCTTGTAATACTATTTTGTGGAGTCTGCTGATTGTTTTACCATTTGGGGATAGAGATCTAGTCTCAAGAGCTGCAGAAATTCAGCTCTACGAAATTCAGATCACCACTTCTGACGCTGAGCTGCTGCAAGCATATACTTTCAAGTACATCTTCATTTTGTTGTGCACCAAAACCCACGCATGACTGTTCAGAAAGTGGTGGTCAGAGGGCAGTTCATCTGGTGTTTTGCCTGGGTTTGCGTGTCCATCTTTTGTGTATATTTACCACCGGTGTTGTCAAGCCTCCATACCCCTTCTCACCTCTTCAGTCTCCCTGAAGGGACTGTCGGTGGAAGGAGGAGAAAATGCCAGCAAGACAGTTGATATTGTATTAATTAGCCCACCCAGGGCTTGATGGAGAAGAGGATGAAAATACTAGATAAATTAAATGTTAAAGAGCTCTTGTTGGGGTGTGAGATGAAAAGTCATGTATTAGCATTTATTGATAAAGGTATTTGGAACTTTTGCCAGATAAATCCGATGACTACAGGTCTGGATTTTATTACTTTTGTTTGGGATTTCAGGATTATGTGTGCAGCTGTTCCCAGTGCAAGTAAGAATTATAATATCTATTTTCTTCTTTATATTGTTGATTTCAGCTATGCTGTCTTTTCTACATCTTTTCATTAATTAAAATAATAATAATGGTAATAAGGGGGGAGGGGAAAAATGAAACAAGATGAAACCAGAGAGGGAGACAATTAACTATCAGAGACTCTTAATCTCAGGAAACAACCTGAGGGTTGCTGGAGCGGAGGGGGGTGGGAGGGGATGGGGTGGCTGGGGTGATGGACACTGGGGGAGGGTGTGTGCTATGGTGAGCACTGAGGGAATTGTGTAATGATTCATGAATCACAGACCTGTACCCCTGAAACAAATAATACATTATGTTAATAAAAAATTAAAAAAAAATATATAGGGCATTGTAATACCATTTTTAAAATATATGGACCAAGTTATAATATATTCTTAATAAAATAGGTCTTTAGCATTAAAAAAAATAATGGTAATAGGGGAAAACTAATATTTATTGAGTGTGCTAACTCTGGCTAGTAATTTTCATATTTTCCATTATATAAATTAAATAATAAGCTTAAGATATTTCCAACAGTGGGGAGAGAAAAAAAAGGTAGTTACTATATTACCCCCTTTGAAGAGGTGAAGAAACTGAGGCCCAGATAGGCTTAGTAATTTTCCCAAGATTATACAGCTAGCTAGTGAGGGGTATCGTCAGGGTTTAAATCCAGAATGTGTTCCCTTCACCACTATGTTACATAGCCATTCACTTATGGGGCAAAACACATGGTGTTTGTTACCCTTGTCGGCTGGCATACTGTGGATTCACTGCAGACATTGGCAGGGGAGATGCCTATAAATAGAGTCAGTTTCCGGCATGATATTCTTGGAGTGGAGGTGGGTAAAAATTGTCACCATGGTCATATGGTGACCTCAGCCCCTCCTATCCCTCATGCAGACTATCCGCTCATGGCAGGTGTGTCACAGGTAGGACCTCTGTGGCTAATGGCATGTGTGTGGATAGTTCTGGTCCCCACTGCCCGCTGGACAGTGTGAGAAAGATAAAATATGTGGAATCCATGACTCAGTTCCAGCCAGTCCTCCAGCTCTTACTTGGAAAAGTCCCAGGAGGGTAGAACAAAGATTTTGAAAGAAAAATTGTGAAAAGAATGGATTTGGTTTTGTCATTAACCTTTTTTTTCATAGAGATTCACTTTTCTTTTGTCCAAGCAATAGTCCTTGGGTAAACTCTTTGTGGTGTAAATGAATTTAGAATTTGTTTAATTAAGAATGATAACCTTTCATTTAAATAGAATATCACTCCCCCTACTCTTGACCCCCTTTTTTCTCTAGCTTGGACCTTCTGAATTCAATTCAGCAAGAGGTTATTGACCAAGGTTCAATATAAGCAAAGCTCTGTGTTATGAAGGGTGAAGCATAATCCCTGTCCTCATGGGCACAAATAACCATATATACAGGGCAGCCTGTGATGGGGGATATAGTTAACATAAAAATGAAGTAACACAGTACACAGATAAAGGAGAGATTATTTCTGACTTGGGAGCAGGGGACCAAAGCTTTTCAGGGAGGGGGCAGAATTTGGAAGCATTGAGATGAAGACGAAAGTTATTTTATGTAGAGGAAACAGGATAAGCAAAGGTGGAAACTGCAGGGCAGGTTCAGGTGGTGGTAGGGGTGAGGCTAGAGAGATGAGAAGGAGAAGGAAGAACAAAAGAATGACATAGGGGATTAAGACAGGAAACCTTCAGTCTAAATTATATGGGTCCTTACTAGTATGTAGAGTTCGGATTTTATTCTTTTGGTAACAGACACCATTGCAGGGGCTGAGCGAGGAAGGGTTTTAGAAATCTGACTAACCCAACCCTCAAGGCTGGATTTTAGGAGTCTAACTCTGTGTGAAAGATGGCTCTATTGGAAGGTAAATTTGTGAGGCTTTTAAGATAGTTCAGTGGGGAGAGATAACAAGGACTTGAAATTCAGAGTACAGTGAGAATGGAAAAGAAGGCCTGGGTGGAGGTCAACTGAATGTGCGCAACTGGCTGTGCTGGGGACTGAGAAGGTGAAGGAAGGAGAGTCGTCCATGTTTTTTGCCTCTGAGACTTCCAGTTCTGATGAATGAAATTCTCTGATGCAACTGATTGAAACAGAAACCAACAGGGACCAACTTATTTTGCCCTCCCCCCATCTGCCCTTTTCTTTGCAGTGATTGATCATAGGGATTATGATCAATTATTTCAGATTATTTCTTGAAATAATCTGATTATATGTTTTTCAGCTCTCTATAGAGTATTTTTTAATTTTTTTTTTAAAAGATTTTATTTATTTATTTGACAGAGACAGAGACAGCGAGAGCAGGAACACAAACAGGGGGAGTGGGAGAGGGAGAAGCAGGCTTCCCGCTGAGCCGGGAGCCCGATGTGGGACTTGATCCCAGGACCCTGGGATCATGACCTGAGCCGAAGGCAGTCGCTTAACCAACTGAGCCACCCAGGCGCCCTTTTTAATTTTTTTTTAAGATTTTATTTATTTATTTGACACACAGAGAGAGAGGGAGAGCACAAGCAGGGGGAGTGGCAGGCAGAGGGAGAGGGAGAAGCAGGCTCTCTGCAGGGAGCCTGATGTGGGGCTCGATCCCAGGAACCTGGGATCATGACCTGAGCCTAAGGCAGATGCTTAACCGACTGAGTCACCTAGGAGCCCCTCTCAATAGAATATTTTTAAAGGAGTAAAGTAGAAAAGCAATCTGTAAAACATTTGTTATTAGAATAATAAAATTAGTAGAGTGTGATATAGATGGAAGAATTCTTGGGATGTATTTGTTTTTCTTATGAAGATTAAAAAAACCAACAAGTTCAATTGTGTAATAAGTATAATAAATAGTACTGTGGGTGAACTTATAATGTTTGAACTCCTTTATCTCCTTGGATCACCCAGAAGTTTCACTAATTTAATCTTGTCCATAAAAATAGTTTGGGTCTATTTTATTGGAGGAACTTTCTGACATTTTCTCAGTGCTTTTGTATCTGTCCCCTGTCTAAACAAGAAGGACAGAGATATGCATAGTTAAAAGCAAGGGTTTTCCTTCATTCACCAAAATTTTTCTGGTATTAAAGGAAGATTCTAGGTCAGTTCTTTTCTATCTTTATGTTAAACATTATATTTGTTCTAAACATGTTAAAAATGCAGCTTTCCATTTAACACAAACTTGGCCAAGCATCTCATTACAGATTTGCTGGGAAAGGAAGTGCTGGTGAGTAGAAAGAATAAGTGGTAGTTGAAACAGGACAACCCTGTACTCTTTAAATTTAGATTTCAATGTTTTGCTTGTAGGAATAGCAGAACCATTGAAGAAGGCGAAGCAAATGAATATTATTGAGAATTCAGCTAATTTTCACCTCATTGTCCTATAACCAAACTTGATGTATAGTCATATAAAGATGTGTATAAGATACTTCTAAATATTTAACTTCTGGTTTAAATAGAGATTTAACTAGATTTAACTTTAATAGAGGTAACTAGCCTATTATCTGGTTATAGACTAGATAACTAGATAACTAGAACTAGAGTTCTACTAGTTATCTCCAGTTTGTTGGCACAGATTAGTGCCTTCCAGTGAGGTAGATAACTCACATGCTTAAATTCTTAGTTTCTTAAACTCTCCTCTCAAGATACTTAGCTTCATACATTCTAGTTCCAGCTATATTTGAATATTATTTCATATCTACCAAGTCAT
The DNA here is from genome assembly GCF_029215605.1 of Mirounga angustirostris. Taxonomy (NCBI): domain Eukaryota; kingdom Metazoa; phylum Chordata; class Mammalia; order Carnivora; family Phocidae; genus Mirounga; species Mirounga angustirostris. Next base: position 47,918,642 of record NW_026991709.1, on the reverse strand, counting down.
ATGTATACATTTCTTTCTTACCCAAGGAATTTATTAAGGCAAAATGACTTTTCTAGGCTTAAATGATGTCATTATTGAAGGAAATAGACTAATGGTTTAAGTAAATCAGTAAAGCCCCTTTGTTCAACACAAGATATACAAAATATTAAGTGTCTGAGGATTTTCACTTTTCAATTAGTGCTGCTATCATTAATTTATTTTTAAAATTATAAATGATGTATTCTGATTTTATAGAGTACATGTTAGAAAATGGGCTACTATCAGCAGTTTCTGGGTTTAATGTCTTTCATCTAACAGAGTGAATGATCTTTGATTTCTAGTTCTAAATTCCTAAGAGAGGACTCTTGTAGATCAGGTATGGTACCTGGTATCTAAAGATGATCTCCCACTGAGCCATGCCTCCTGGTCTTTGTGCCTGTAATAGTTTCTTACTGCTGTTGTAACAAATTGCCACAGATTTTGTGGCTTAAACAATGCCAATTTATTAGCTTGCTGTTCTGTTGGTCGTAAGTCAAACATGGGTTTCAAGAGGCTAAAATCAATGTCAGTAGGGCTGCATTCCTTTCTGGAGGCCGTAGAAGAGAATCCATTTCTTGCCTTTTCCAAGTTCATGACCCCTTCCTTCATCTTTAGGCTAGCAATGACAGACTAAGTCCTTCTCACACTGCCATCTTCCTGGCTCTCTGGAGCTGGGCAAGTTTCTCCATTTTGAAGTACTCATATGATTGCATTAAGCATACCTGGATAATACAGGATAATTTCCTTATGTGAAGGTCCATGCTCTTTTTTTTTTTTTTAAATAGGCTGTACGCTCAGTTTAGAGCCCAACATGGGCCTTGAACTCATGACCCTGAGATCAAAGTTGAGCTGAGATCAAGAGTCAGACACTTAGCCAACTGAGCCACCCAGGTGTCCCGTATGTTGATAGTTTTAACCATATTTTCAAAGTCCCTTTTGCCATGTAAGGTAACAAAGTCACAGGTTCCAGATGTTACAATATTAACATCCCTGGAGGGCCATTTTCCTGCTTATTGTAATGCCCTTTATAAGATAAGTACAGGCCCAGCTGATATGTAATTGTGAATGCATGAGAGATGCCAAGTGATATTTCCCAGCTGAGTCCAGCTACCCACTAAACATTGCGAGATAAATTATTGTTTCAGGCCATTAGGTTTTGTTACACAAAACTGCATAATCATACAATCAAGCTGGAATGGGGTTTCCATCCTTTGACAAATCAACTTTGGCCAGGGGTTAAGGTCCCATATCAACTGCAAAGGGTAGAAATTAACTCTGGTTAATTTAAGCAGAGGAATCATTTCTCAGCCGCTTGCTTGGAAGTTTCTGCATTTGGTTTGGTTCCTCACTTAGGAATGTTTTGACAATTGTGTTCCAGTGCTTTTCAGTCTCTACTTCTAATTTAATGTTCCAATTTACAAAGAAATTCAGCATCTTCCAGAATTGCAATGAGGATTGAAGAACCAGGCTTGGAGGCTAAGCAGCCAAGAACAATGCCCAAATATAATGTCCCAGAAAGAGGCCCCGTGAGAATATTGCTCCACCATCATGAGAGCCAAGTTCTAACATGGAATCTGCATTAGTAGCACCAAAGGCACTGACTGGATATTAAAACCAGCACTACTATTTCTTCTACCCCAGAAAGTTGATCTACTTCAACTGCCACTCCCCCAGGAAAAGTTCCTGGTAGATCTTATTTCCTTGTGTCACTAGCTCTTGATTCAAAGTCCAGAGTAAGCGCATCTAATTTGTAGAATGCAGCTAACCTTTAGCTACAAGAAGCCCCTCCATCCTTTACCCCTCACTACTCACTAAAGGTTTTGTTGAAATCATTTGGAATTTCAGTTTGAATTTTTAAAAAATATTTTCTGGAAATCCTTTCTTAATTTTATTAGAACTATAACCATACATCAACAATTACATAGAATTAAATATTTTTCCCCCACTGGTCTCATTGCAGTCTGCTATTTCCTATATACCATTTTGCCTTTCTTAAACGTTTTGGTAATTTTAAGTCATTTTTCTGGTAGACACCCTTAAGTAATATTTTTCAGTAAGAATGAGTGAGTAGTAAAATTTTTTGCACCTTTGAAAGTGTTTCTCCTTTGCTCTCACATTTATTTATTTATTTACTTAAGATTCACTTACTTATTTTAGAGAGAGAGAGAGAGAGAGAGCAGGGGGTGGGGTAGAGAGAAAGAGAGGGAGAGAGAGTCTCAAGCAGACTCCACGCAGAGTGCAGAGCCCTACTCGGTGCTCACTCTCATGGCCCTGAGATCATGACCTAAGCCAAAACCAAAAGTTGGTTACTCAACTGACTGCACCACCCAGGGGTGCCTGCCCTCATATTTAAACAAGAATTTGGTTCTATATTGAATTCTGGGGTCACAATCCTTGAATGAGTATTTTGGAGATTATACCATTTTTGCCTAGCATTAAGTTTATAGATAACTGCTCTTGGTTTATTTTTCCTATCAGTAATACATTTATTTTGTCTTTCCATTTGTTAGATTTATCTCTTCACTTTTGATTTCAGAAATCTCACCAGAACATATTTTAATTATATTTTCTTTCAATATATCTGCTAATTATCAGGGTACTCTTTTACTCTGAAGTGTTTCTTCTGCTCAGGAAAAAAACTATTTTTTTCTGTGATTTCCCTTGCAAGTGTTTCTCTTCCATCTACTCAGTCCTCCCTGGAGTCCCTAAGATGTGGTTCTCAAAGTATGGTCCCTCCAAATACACTTGGGAATTTGTTAGACATAGGAATTCTTGACATCCCAGAGACCTGCTGAATCAGAATTTTTAGGGATGGGGCCCAGGAATTTGTGTTTTAACAAACTCTTCAGGTGATTCTGCTGCATGCCGAATTTTGAGTCTAGCAACCCAATGAACATTGAGAGAAAATAATAGATTATTGCTTTGAGGTAAAGTCATAGTTTATTGTCGTGACCTGTGAGCAAACAGTCTCCATCATCTGCATCTCTTCCCGTGTAGGCATGCTTGCAGAGGGTATTTTCTGTCCTACTCTCTCATGTTCCAAGCTTAGTACTCTTTTGATTCTGCTGAAAATGCTTTTACTGACCGTGCTTTTCCTAAGAAATGTGATCCTCTTGCCTTTTCCTATTCTTGCCTTTTTGAATCTATAGCCAATTGCCTTTACTGCTTCTGCATCGGGTGGAGATTGGGTTGGTGGAAACTGGGTGGGAAATGGCCTTGGATCACGTTGGGAGTGTTGTTGCATGATGGCCCCCGTAGCCAGCTCACAGTGCTCCTCAACTGCATTGTCGTGGGAGATGGAGGATATTTGAGCAGTTGGTTTAACACGGATAATTTTGAAAGTGGTGTGTAGGTAGATTTTAAATGAGATAATGTTTTCACTACTTTATTCCAAAACTGTATAAATTAATCACATATAAATTGTAATGCAGGTATACTACCCAACATTGATTCTTGGTGGTATTGATAATATTGCCAGTCTTTTTCTGAAATACTCCCTCACATTAGGTAAATGGGGAAAGAGTCCAAAAGATTTTAAAATTCCTGACTATCTTGATGATTAAAATAAATAAGTATACTAACATCAGCTGTGAGTTATTAGATCGGATGAATTATAAATAGGATAAGCATTCATTTCCAGGGTGGAAGAAAGGAGGGTATGAGCTGTGGGTTTAGGCAGTTTGCACCTTAACTCTGCTACTTCTCAGCTGTACAATCTTCAACAAGTGACGTTATCTCTAAATCTCAGTTTCCTGGGGCGCCTGGGTGGCTCAGTCGTTAAGCGTCTGCCTTCGGCTCAGGTCGTGATCCCAGGGTCCTGGGATCGAGCCCCACATCGGGCTCCCTGCACCGCGGGGAAGCCTGCTTCTCCCTCTCCTACTCCCCCTGCTTGTGTTCCCTCTCTCGCTGTGTCTCTCTCTGTCAAATAAATAAATAAAAATCTTAAAAAAAAAACCAAAAACACTCAGTTTCCTCCTCTGTAAAATGAGGTTAGTAATATATATCTTCCTAGATAGTTTATTAAGATCGAATATGACATTTTACGGAGAGCAGTATAACAGAGTGGGGACTCTGCATTCAAACTGAAGTTTGAGTCTAAATCTTCTACTTAGTAGTTGGGAAAACTTGGGCAATTTCCTTACCTTCTCTGGATTAGTCAGGATTGACTGAGCTATGCTGCAATAACCAGCACTCTCCAAAACTCAGAGACTTGACATAACAGATTTTATTTCTCATTCATAATGCAAACCAGGGATGGAGGAGGGGAGGGCTCTTTTCCACTCAGTCAGTCAGGTTGGTGACGTCTCTGCCGTCTGCATCTGCATGTGGAAGCTGAAGTCTCTGCCATCTGCATCTGCATGTGGAAGCTGAAGTCTCTGCCGTCTGCATCTGGACACGGAGGCTCTACACTTGCAGTGGCCAGGCGAGAGACAAACTCGAGAACTATGTGTAGGCTTTTTATTGCTTTCCCCTGAAAGTGACATATGTCATTTTCATTTACATTTTGTCATCCAGACTAGCGGTATTGGCTAGTCAAATGGTATTCACACTTAGTTTTAATAGATACTGTGAAGTTGCTCTCCTTATTTCTATATAACAATATGCTAGTATAACAAAATGTTTGGAAGGACATACACTTATTACTTATGGTAACCCTCTAGGAAACTATAGGATTAAGAGGGACTTTCACTTTTTCTAAGCATAGTTTTATATTGTTTGAGTGGTTTCAAAACCATAATTGATTATGTAATAAAGGACATATAATTCTGTAAATAACACAAATGACTCAAATTATATATATATTGCATTGGGGCCTTTTCCCAGTTAAACTTGTCATTATGCTGCTTAACCGAAGAGAGACAAGGAAATGTAGGGAAGCAAATGGAATGGTTGGTAAACGTTACTTCTTGTGCCACGGTCTTGGTCTCCATTTCTAATTTGTAAGATGGGTCTAATAATGGTATCTATCCCTGTGATGTCTCTTTGGAATAATTCCATCTTTACCTCTTTCAGGTCTCTGCTAAAATTTCTCCTTTTCAGAGTGGTCTTTCCTACTACCTTGTATGAAAGAGCTTCTCCAGCACCCTCCCTCACTATATCTTTCCTTTCTTTCATTTTTTTTTCTTTATAATTTTTTTTTTAAGATTTTTTTTTTTAAATTTATTTGACAGAGAGAGATACAAAGAGAGAGGGAACACAAGCAAGGGGAGTGTGAGAGGGAGAAGCAGGCTTCCCGCTGAGCAGGGAGCCCGATGTGGGGCTCGATCCCAGGACCCTGGGATCATGACCTGAGTCGAAGGCAGACGCTTAACGACTGAGCTACCCAGGCGCCCCTCCTTTCTTTCATTTTTTCACACTTTGTGATTTATTGCCATCACATATATTATGTATTTACTTCTTTATCTGTTCATGGCTGTGTCTCCAATTTCAGCACAGGAACCGGAATATAGAGAACACTCATATGTATCTCTTTCTTTTTCATCTACAAAATTTACAGTTTTTTTTTAAACAATTCACACACTATAGATGTATATGGAGAAAAAGTAAAATATTTGTTGAATGGATGCATGATTACCCCATGTGGTTATTGCAAGGATGAAATAAGTATATAAAATCCTTAGCACAATACCTGGCACATAGCAGGTTCTCAATAATGATTATCTTTTAAAATTAATAATAATTTTTGTTTATTTTTATTAGAAAAATGGTTAATTTTATATTATTTTTATTAATCATTGTAATTAAAATACATAGCATAATTACTGGGAATCAATAAATGTTAGCTCTGATTGTGAATAAGAATCAGCGTATAGCATCAAGCCCAAAAGAACAGGTGCTCAGTTAGTGATAGCTGATAATTACTGAGTCCTTTTTATCTCCCTACAAACTTTTCCCCTCTCTGCTGAGTACTGATTCTTCCTGGGTCACAGGTATTTTTACAACCTTTCCTCAAACCCTCCACTGCTTCAGTATACTCCCTCCCCAGTCATTTCCAAATGACAGGAGCAATAAACTCCTAATTAGTCTTTTGAATAGTTTTTTTTAAAATTGTGCATTAGTTATGGCTTTTGGCACAGTATATTCTTTCAAATTCAGCACTTCATGCAAAGAAAGCATTTTTGTAGTACACTTTGTTAGATATAGTTAGAGCAGATGTTTTATCAAACCACGTGTATCCTCAATTAAAAAAAAAAAAAGAACCACAACAGAACCTCTCTCTGCCTTTGCCTTTGCGTCTGCCTGATGGGGTATAAGTTGCTGAAAGCTACTTTTCAGTTCCTGCGGCTAGTTCAGGTAATGCTATTGGTTCCAAGCAACACAAGTATTTACTATTCCCTGTTCCATTCTGTTGTATATCTGATTTTATTATCTCTTGTTCATAAGTTTTAGCAGGTTCAGTTTTCCAACTTGTTTTCACTTACTTCCTGACTTAGAGGCTTTCAAATTTCAAAGCCCTTGAATTCTTATTCAAAAGAATTGTTGTATGAAATGTAAAACAATAAAAGCTGAACTCTCCTGGTCAAAGATACACAACTAGAAATATGTAGCCCTGCAATTACCTGTTAGTTGATTCTGCTATTCCCTTACGTTATTATATTCTGTCTCATCATTACTGGGACAGCTCCTACTTTTGGGGAAATGTCCTGTGTTAAATACTCCTTCTTCTGTGGCTTCATTAGCATTCTATGCATATCCTTATAAATATTCTTGCCACATTAAATTTTAATTTGATTTGTCTGTCTCTCCCACTAGATGATGAAGATAGGGACTTCTGTATCTTCAGGGCCTAGTAACAGTATGCACTCAAAGTTGTTTTCATTGATCATGCCCAATTTCAGAGGTGTTAAGTCAGACTAGATCCCATCTGGAAGTCTGAGAGAAGGGAGCCTGTTGAAGGAATTTATCCAGGTCAGTGTCCCAGGGTAGAAAGCAGGGTGGAGAAGTATAGAGAGTAGATCTGGAGGACAAATCAGAGGTGTCCAGCATAAGATATTGGGTGTGCGACTGAGTCTAAAAATGAGGATTAAGGTTTTGCCAGATTGGAGGGATATGGGGAAGGGTGTTATTAGCTCAGTATGTTATTGCTTCATTGCAAACAACCACCAAATGTAAGTGCCATACAGAAATAGCATTTATTTAGCTTATATGTTTGTATATTTTCCAGGTTGGGCCCACTTGAGGCTGTCCGGCTGGAGGAGATCTTTCCGTGTGCCTCTTCCTCCTGGGGTCATCCACGTCATCTATGAATGCTTTTCTCACAGAGATGGTAAAAGTGCGAGGGAGTAAGTCCAGTTGTGCATGTGCTTTTCAAGCTTTTGGTCATTTCACATGCCAATTTGTTCTCTTAGCCTGCATGAGTCACATGGCCAAATTTGGGTTAGGGAGAATTTGAGACTATTTCTGAACAATAATGTATCATACCCACCAAAGATGCTCCTGCATCTTTCCTCCTGTTACCTTTTAAATATTAGTTAAGGAGATGTTGACAAATGATTGAGGATTCTCTAATGGATCTTGCAGAATTTTCTCTAGTACTGTCTCTCCTCAAAGCTATATGATTATCCACCTAAAAAAATTTGGAATGTATTAGCAGTAGATTCTGGCTAATTCATGCAAATTCAGCATCTCTGCAGAACCTAAATTAAAATATAATTCAACACTAGGGAGGAGAGTAATTTTTTCTGCATTATTCTTGGAAATGTCCATGCCACATTGATGCATATAATATTCTATAGCTGGCAAATAAGCTTACTAGCAGTGGTGTTAAAAAAATAAAAAGAATCTTTTATGAAAGTATACAATATTTTTGGGATGCATATGTGGCTTGATTTCAAATATAACTTGGAAAATCCACTGAATTTTAAAAATTTGTGAGTAACTGAGTTTCAGGTTGAGAATGAAACAAGTGAAAATATTTGAAGTTTTGTTGCTTTTAAAGGCTAGAATGTATAATAAATTGGCATGACAAGATGAATTATTCCATTCATTTATTCACTTATTTTTATAATTCAATCAGGTGAATTTTATTGAGCACCCTACCAAATTCAAACCACTATTACGAGGTCAAACAATGGTGGTTAAAGAGATTAACTATGTGTTGGCTAACTGAACATAATAAAAAAATTAAAAAAATAAACACAGATTTTGTTTGTAAATTAAAAAAATTTTTAAAAAGTTCTGTAGCTAAAAAAGACATTAATGAAATACAATTTCTACTATCAAGAAATTTATAATCTTGCTGGGGAGATTATAGGGAAGAATAACATAAAGACTATAATATATATTCTTTATAACTCACTGTAAGGTCTTTAAGAAAAGGACCCATGGCTTTTCTGTTCTGGGAGATTTTTGATTCCTAATTCAACTTTTATTCTTGTTTTTGGTCTAAGAAGATTTTCTATTTCTTGGATTCAAGATCCATGATTGAATCTTGGTAACTTGTGCATTTTTAGGAACTATCTTATTTTTTCTAAGTTATCTGACTTGTTATTATATAATTACATATAGTAATGTGTTATCACACTATGTATTTCCGGTATCTGTTGTATTGTTTTCCATTTCTCGTTTTGGTTTTTGAGTCTTCTCTCTTTTTTTTTTCTTAGTTAATGTAGTTAAAGCATTGCCAATTTTGTTTATTTTTTTGGAAAAACTAGTCATTACTTTCAATGTTATGTTATTGTTTATTTTGGTGTCTATTTTATTTATTTCTGATTTTCCTTTGTTATTTCCTTCCTATACTAAATTTCAGGTAAGTTTCTTTTTCTAGTTCCTTGTGGTGTAATGTTAAGTTGTTTATTTGAACTTTTTTTCTTAATACAAGCATTGATAGCATAAAAAATAAAAAAATTTAAAATATAATTACCATATATCTAGTAATTCCACTACTGGGTATTTACCCAAAGAAAACAAAAACACTAATTCAAAAAGATATATGCACCCCTATGTTTATTGAAGCATTATTCACAATGGCCAAGATATGGCCAGAGTATTCATTGAGAGATGAATGGATAAAGAAGATTTGGCGTGTGTGTGTGTGTATTATATATTATGGAATATTACTCAGCCATAAAAAAGAATGAAATATTGCCATTTACAACAACATGGATGGATCTAGAGAGTATAATGCTAAGCAAAATAAGCCAGTCAGAGAGAAAGATAAATACTATATGATTTCACTTATATGTGGAATTTAAGAAAACAAACCACAGAAACAAACCAAAAAACAGAATCTTAACTACAGAGAACAAATGGAGGGTTACCAGGGGGGAGGTGGGTGGCAGGATGGGTGAAATAAGTGAACGGGAGTAAGAGCACACTTATTTTGATGAGCACTGAGAAATATATGGAATTGTTGAATTGCTATATTGTATACCTGAAACTAATACAATACCATATGTCAACTACACTGTAATTAAAATTAAAAAATTTTTTTTGAAGAGTTGGAGTTAAAAACAAGAATGTTAAGCTGGGACCAGTTAGGAAGCGTGAGCAACACATCAAGCAAATGGTTAGTGTTAAAAGCTGGATTAGGGCAGTGGCAGAGTCCTGGGAGAGGAGATGGGTGTGGCAAGTATCACTGAAGCCTAGTTGAAGGGCTTTGGCAACCAAATTAGTTTGGGTTAGGGAGAATTTCTTTGACTCCACCAGTTCAAGCCTGGGTGACTGTGAGGAAGCTGGTGGATTACTGGGAAGGGAACTCAGGAGGAAAAGGCTGTCTGGTCTGTTTTTCAGTTTTGCAAATGTTGAGTTTGAAGTTTAGAGGGCATATGTATGTGGCAATAGCCATTAGGCAGTTGGCAATTTGAGTCTGGCACTTTGAAGAGAATGTTATAATGGGTTGCAGCTTGAAAAGCTTGCCTGTTCTAAATTTGGAGTGACCAGATTATTTTTGAGTGGCAAAATCTTGAACATTACAAAGATTCTCTCAACAAGCAGTAAACTTTTTATGATACAGTATAACACTCAATCTTTTTCTTTGATTCTCTTTTGCCATGCCATTTTAGTCCTTTCCTTCTCCTCTTTCTGCTTCCCAAAGGCCATTAACCAAGGAAAGAATGCTTTTCTTTCTGAGGCTTCTGGCCAGTTTGGTAAGGTCCAAACAAACAATATGTTAAGTACAACTTGAAAAGTTTTGCTCTGTTCTGAAGCTGAATCTCCAGGTTCAGGACCATGCATCTCTGAGGTCTCTGCCTCTGCTCTCTAATGCGGTCTGGGAGGTGTTATATGACCACTGTGACTGGTGCCTCCAAACTGGGACAGCCAGACAGTATTGCACAGTTAGCTTCCAACAGAAGGATATTTTGAGTATAAAACCTTGATTTCAAAAACAGTCATGGGCTCTGTTCCTTCACTGCAGCCTTTCTCTGAGCCATCCTCTGCCCTAAACCTGACTCTTGAAGGCTTTGCTTTCCATCTTGTCCTCACTAAAACATTTTTGATCTATCACATATTTAACTTTCCTGTTCTGTTTTGTTTTGAAGTTGCGGCAAAAAAAATATGACATGAAGTTACCATCTTAACCATTTTTAAGTGTACTGCTCAGATAATAAGTCTTTTAACATTGTTGTGCAACCAACACAACTTAAAGAGTTCTATAGAACTCTTTAAATCTTGCAGAACTGAAACTTGGTGCCCATTAAACAATAACTCCCCATTCCCCTTTTCCCCCTAGCCCCTGGCAATCACCTGTCTACTTTCTGTCTTTATGAATTTGACACCTCTAGGTATTTCATATAAGTGGAATCATATGGTATTATCTTTTTTGTGATGCTTTACTGGTTTTGATCCGCCTCCTTGGGTGGGATTTGAACTACCTTGTGCTTTGTCACTTTGTGTACCCGTTGGCAAGATAAAGGCCTGGACCCCAGAATCCCACTGGTATCATGCTGGGCCTGTGCTACCCATCCTGAAGGAAAATTAGATGTCACAAGAGAACACTTTAACTGCATGTAATTCCAGTCTGCCCCTCATGAGATCATGAAACTCAAGGAATTCTGAAGCTTAGAGCATTCAGATCCGCCTTATGGCAAAATATGCCCTCCCCCCAGCTCTGTAGACAGATTAAATACCAATGGCAAGACTGCAGGCTCCTGCAAATCAAAAGAGTCTAAGAATGGCAATTCAAAGAGTTAGAATATAGGCGTTGAGAAAATAACCACACCAGAAGTTTGGCATTTATATTGTATTTTTCCTCTAAAGATAGTAACATGCTAACCAGATAATTATTCTTAACAGTGAGGCAAGTCATTAGGAAAATTGCAGTCTGACCAAATGAAACTCCTGTTAGTAAATGTCCCACTGGAGGTTGACACTGATTTGAAACTGAAGATGTCACTCTTGGAACTTGTAAAGAGGCCTCAGTCATTGATGAATTATAGTATCAGAGGAGTTTCTTTAAACCAGTGCTGTGGTGGATCTAGGCATGGAAGTATGTGGGCACTTCAGAATCACAGGGCTAGCAAGAATCTGAAGGGTTACCTTGCTAAAGTCCACACGGGGAGTGGAAGATTGTATCCTGTGTTTAGAGTTCTCTGGATAAAACATTTACTGCCTGAGCAACCCATCATATCTGATTGGTTTTCTGTTGTACCCCAAGCTCCTATCACAAGGCCTAACACACAGCAGGAATTTAGTAAATATTTGCTGAATGATACATCTGAGATCATTCTTTATTTTTCAATCTCCAAAGGTTTCATTTCTCAACTTGCAATTTGAGTCCATATCTATCATTATTAACACTTAGGAAAGCAACTCAGTACATTAAAACCAATAGTATTTTCAAGATGCCAAGGAGATCCAAGAGGTGCAACAGGGTATGGGATCTGTGTCCCCCATCTGAGTAACTTAGCTATTAGACCCTAGGATTTCTTGTGATCTCTCACCAATTTAAGAGTTTGTTTTTATTGCTTAATAAAATGTACTATTGGAAAAGCTAGTGTAAGCATTTTAGTTTGGCGGGGGGGAGAGAGGGAGAGAGACAGACAGACGGATGGACAGAGACCTGGCTTCAACTGTCTGTTTTTTCTATTGAATGGAAATACCAGCAGCTGGAAATATACTGGGGCCTGATACATACTAGATTCAAGGAACTAGTTCACATAGATAACAATGCTTTTGCAGGGAGTAAACAATGATATTCTCAGTACAGTCCAATCCCCAATATGTGGGCCAAAGAATTACCAGTGGGGACTTGAAAGGAGGTTGGAAACTGAGAAGAGAGGCAAAAGTGTGGCCTGTTTCCTGGACCACTGGCCTGGAGCCAGATTCTCTGCTTCTTTCCTAAGATGAACCTGAGCCAGAGCAGGACTCACAGGTAGAAAAAGAGAATCTTCTTGTTTTGTTTGTTTGTTTGGTTTGTTGTTGGTTGTTGTTGTAGGGAGTGGTGGCTTTTGGAGATGTGTGGCCACATATCCTCAAGCAGTCGTTGCATGATGTTGATTATATTCTGGGTTGTACAGTAGGGCTAAACTGCCGACCACACCTCTCACTCACTTTTTCCCACAGTCACGTCCCCTTGTGTGCACAGTGTTTGGAACCACTTTCTACATCTGTATCATCAGTCTTCCTTGTTAGTTTGATGGTATGTTATTCTAAGACGTATCAGAGGAAATCCTTCTCAGGAAGTACGTGCAGTTACCAATAAGTAAAAACACCTTTTAAAAAACTTTCTCTTCTTGTTTCAAGAGAATGTTTTTTTTTAAAAGTTGACGTCTATATTTCTCCACTGTGACCAGTTTTGGATTGTGGGGTTGTAAGGCGCTGAAATTGTGCCTATGAAATTCTCCAGATATAGTGGTTAATGCAAAGTTAATTTATTGATTGTCAGTGTGAGATGACTATAAAAGGAGAAATGACAGTCTTTGTTCAAAAGGAAATTTTCAGTGTAGATAGAGAAAACAGACACACATATGAAAGTTAGTGAATAAAGCTCTACAGTATGGGCTAATTGTTTGGTATTAACAGTAAGTGCACCAAACAAAGAAACAAGTAAACAACCCCCCCCAAAAAACACTTTGGATTGGAACTCCACTGAAGAAGGCGCACAGGCCAGATCCCAAAATGACTGGCTCAGTATTGGTGTGTCTTCAAGGGAATTGCTGGACAGACCATTGAAAGGGTGAGGATGGTCTTCCCTTCTTCCCGAAGATTCTTGCTAGAGGCCAGTTTGGAGTTCAGATTGAATTCCCAAGAGTGAAATCAATGCCTGTGTCTATTTCAATACATTTCCAGTTAATTACCATCCAGCAAAACGCGCAGGCTTACACTAGGTCTTTCCAAAAGGGAGCTAATCAAAGGGAAGACAGGTGAGAAGGGTGAAGGTAGGATACAGAGTGAGAGCGTGTCACCTTGGTTGACAGAAGGGGTGTGATGGGATGGCCTCCTGCTGCATGGGACTTTCTCCCAATAAAAGGACTCACCTGAGGTCTGAGGAATGAAAGACGCAACTGGCATTATGCATAGCTCTGCCTTTGCCCCACTCATTTGGGACTCTGTGTTTTTGCTTTTAAATACTTCAGCTCCCTGCTTCTGGGGAACACAGGTTACTTTATTCTTCTCATAATCTTGCTCTTAGTTCAGGCGCTTTCTGTACCAAAAGCTCCATACCATAGGATCAATCTTATACCAGTGACATCTCTTCCTCTCTGTCTTCCTATCCCTAATTTAACTGAGCAGAGTGGATGCTATCACTTTTGAAGAAACATTGGCATAACTTGGTCTAGATTTAAATGGGATGTGATCTAGCTGTCAGCTTCAGCCAGACTTCAATTCTTTTATCTATCATCTATCTATCTATCTATCTATCTATCTATCTATCTATCTATCATCTATCATCTGTCTATCATCTGTCTACCATCTATCTATCATCTATCTATCTATCATCTATATATCTATCTATTATCTATCTACCTATCATCAATCATCTACTTCTGGTAGCTTTTTCTCCTAGGAGGCTTTAAACACCAATCTGACCTATTTCACTGTAAAGCAGTCATTTCTGATACTTGTCCATTAGGGAGTAGTTTTTTTGTTTTTTTGGTCCCAAACCAGGGTTTTTAAAACAGCATCAACTCCTTCAGAAACACCTGGGCAGCAGGGGCGCCTGGGTGGCTCAGTTGGTTAAGCGGCTGCCTTCGGCTCTGGTCATGATCCCAGTGTCCTGGGATCGAGCCCCACATTGAGCCCCACATTGGGCTCCCTGCTCGGCGGGGAGCCTGCTTCTCCCTCTCCCTCTGCCTGCCTCTCTGCCTACTTGTTCTCTCTCTCTATCTCTCTGTCAAATAAATAAATAAAATCTTAAAAAAAAAGAAAAGAAAAGAAAAAGAAACACCTGGGCAGCATATAAACAAGCACGTTCCCAGGCCCCAGCCCCACAGATACTGATACAGAAGAGCAAGAATGAGGCACTCCAGATGATTCTTATTACACTACAGGGTGTTTGAAAACCTGTGCCTTCAAGGGATTTAGAACTTGACCTGGGTCAGGTTTGTCTTCAAACAGATAAATTAAGCTCTCAAAACATTTCAAGGATTTGGTGAAGCAGCTCAGAAGTGGAACTGGCTTGACATGCTACTGTGGGGTGAGGTGAGTGATAATCATATGTCAGCCACACTCATCTTACCCTAGTCATTTCCTACAGATTTAATGGTTTTCCACGATGCTTCAAGTAGAAGCAGGAAACCATTCTGAACCCACTTGTTCCCAGCACTGTCTGAGTCATCTCTAAATGTCCTAACCTTTAAAATAACCTTTCTGGCAGAGCAAGTCGAAGTCAGCAAGCAGGTAAGCAACCTGCCTTCCTGTGCTGGCAAATATATAGATTTTGATAATGCTATTGGCATGTTTAATAGAATATAATTAACTATTCAAATTCCATTTCAGTCATTGGGACTTCAAAGTTGATTTTGGAACTGTAAAGAGATTTTCTGAGTTTTTTCTTGCCTTAAGCTTTGGGGTTGGTTTTAATAAAAGACTTTAAGAGACAGTTACTGCAGTAGGAAATCTGTGTTGCAGGAGCTAATTCATACTTGCTTAAAATGAATTCCCTTCAGGGGATTGGATTTAAGATGTGACCATTAACTTAAGGATATAACTACTACTTCACATAACAAGGAGTTGCATTTTACGTAGAGCTGTTAGATGTGAAAGGTGCATTTTGGAATATAAAAAGCTATCATATGGATCCTTCAGGAAATTTAGAGGTGGGCACATAGTAGGCACTCATAATGATAATTGCTGAAAGAGGAGTGGAATTTGAAGGATGAATTGAGTATCTATTGATTGAGAAACAGTTTTGTGTTGAGAATAAAAATGTCTTTTTTATCAGCTGATATTTATGATGTAAAATATTTCCTGATGGTACTTAAGTGGTAAGTAATGGTTGTTTATTAGCTGACTCACTTTAAACACTTTATATTTTGTTTTGCTTTAGTAATTGAATATAATAAATAGTGTTGTTGCTGGACAGCAGCTGTGGTTTTATTCCCAAAAAGGATGCTTTGCTTGGATTGCTATCTTTTGTGGTATCAGCTGGTGCTGTTCATAGATGACAAACAGAAGCAATTCCTCTTTTAATGAGTTTGAAAGTGTTATGAGATTGAGGATGAAGGTTTAAAGTTGTTGATTAGGCAAACTAAGCTGTCTTTTTTCTAACTACTCTGTATGGATGGCTGATTTTCCAAAGGCTAACTTTCAACAGAGATTCTTCAGGCTACTAAAACTCTTTTATTAAAAAACAACAAACAAACCCCTGCTATTTAAAGAAAATTATGTCTAGGGGGAGTATGTTATTTGTGATTTATGAAGTTGAAATTTATGATGATAAATCAATTGTAGCTGCCTTTCTACAAAACTTTAAATTGAAGTTTTAACATGGTGAAGACTTCAAATAAGATATTAATATTTTCTATCCATTTTGTTTTGAAAAATGTGTTTGCGAAAGGAAATAGAGATAACACAATAGTATTTTAGCTAAGCAAAAAAAGTGCATGTTGTCACTGAGCTCATCTGGAAACTTCCAGGAGGTCCTGAGTCTCCGGGAATTGTGGGCAAAATGTGTCAGAGTTGGGTACGAAGTCAGTGTCAGACCTCACAGAGCTTCTAAGCACCTTCTAAGCACCTCTGGAGGCAGCTTGACCTACAAATATCCATTCTCCTTGGCTGATTTTACTGAAGCTGCATGAACTGAGGTGCTGCCACACCCTTGTCAGGCTGCAAACCAGTAGATGGACAAAGGAAAGAAAAATAAGAATTAGAAAGAGGCATTTGAGCAAGATGTTCTTCACTGTCAATTGAGCGGGGGAAACTGTATGATGTAAAGAAGCTCCCGGGTCAGGGATAGGCAGATGCTCTTTTAGGCTGGTTATCTGTTCGCAAGAAATGAGGTCTACATTATGTCAATGGGAGTGTACATTTACCATGTAGTGGGGAGGGTGGTAAAGAGTAAAATTGCCTTCAGATACTTTAGAGGAAATAAGTGAGCTCTAGCACCAAGTGGAAACCATTCTCCTCCCACATTATCTCTTTCTGTCACCCACCTTCCTCCATCCATCAAATTAGAGAAATTATCCTTCTTCAGCCTATTTTAGTGCATAATATTCTGTTGGAAATGAACCACATAGAAGAGATAGCTGAAAACTTGAGACTATAGCATACCCCTCACCTTGGTGGAAATTTTGTGGAAAAAAAAAAGGCTATCAACGAGGCTGTGAAAATTTCAAAACACAAGATAGGACCTAGGAAAATTAAGATTCTGTAAAAACTTTAATATATAATTTAGCTATCTGTGGTAGGTTTTTAATTGATATTGAATAGATGTATATATTAATTTTGGAGAAATTTGTTTTTCTATAATATGTTTTTTTCCAATCCAGGAACATAATATGCATCTTTCCAATTCTTCATATCCTATTTTGTGTCTTTAAATAAGATATGAAATTTTTGTCATATAGATGTTCATAGAAAATTCTTGTTAAACCTACTCCTAGGTGTTTTTTCTTGTTGCTGTCCTTAAGAATAGATATTCTCTTTTCCATTTCTCAGTGACTATTGTGAAACAGGGAAAATTTGTTGATTAAAAAAAAATTATCTTGTACATAGCCACCTGAGAAAGTCACATAAATTCTCTCTTTTTTTAAAGTACAGTCTTATCAACAAAGGGATTAACCTTGTTTTCCAATGATTTTTACATGGTATTTAATTTTTCTAAAATGTGTGGCGGCATTTGTGAGCATCTGCAAGACAGTGAATAATAGTGATCATCCCTGTCCGATTCTTGGTATTAAGGAAAATGATTTCAGTTTTTTATTGTTTACAACGTTGTCTGCTGTTGAAGTCTAATAAATAGCTTTTATTAGTTTTAAGTAGTTTCCATTTTGCTTACTGTCTGTATTAGAAATGGTCTGACTCTGAGTATCTTTTTCCAAATTTATTGATATCACATGGTGTTTCTCCCGTAATTTCTTGATATACTTTATTATGTCAATAGATTTTTAGTTGTTGGATCTCCCATCACTTTCTGGAATAAGTTCTATGTGGTTATTATGTATTTTCTTTGCATGCATTGATGGATCCTATTTCGTAGTACTGTATTAAGAAGATCACATAAAATAGGTCTAAAATAAGTATTTTTAAGCAATCCAAGTTAGAACCTCTCTGTCAGCTTTACATGTAAATGTATAAGTATTTGAAGTTGTGTCTGCCATGGCTTTCCTTCCCACTGCCACTGGTGAAACCCTGTCTGTTCCTTGAGGCTCACCTCAGTGGCATTTCATCTGTTAAACCTCTCCTTTGTCTTGGTCCCTACTGCATGAAATCACTTTTCTTTTTTTTAAGATCTTATTTATTTATTTATTTATTTATTTATTTATTTATTTATTAAGATTTATTTATTTGAGAGAGAGAGAGAGCACAAGAGGGGGGAGCGGGAGAGGGAGAAGCAGACTCCCTGCTGAGCAGGGAGCCCGATGAGGGACTCGATCCCAGGACTCCAGGATCATGACCTGAGCCGAAGGCAGTCGCTTAACCAACTGAGCCACCCAGGTGCACGGGATATTATTTATTTATTTGACAGAGAGAGACACAGCGAGAGAGGGAACACAAGCAGGGGGAGTGGGAGAGGGAGAAGCAGGCTTCCCGCGCAGCAGGGAGCCCGATGCGGGGCTCGATCCCAGGACCCTGAGATCATGACCCAACCGAAGGCAGACGCTTAACGACTGAGCCACCCAGGCGCACCATGAAATCACTTCTTATGTCAAAACTTTGCAACATGTTGTGGTGTCAAAACATAATTTTCAAAAACTTAACATGACACATAAGTATATGGTGAGTCCTCGTCAAAGATTTATTTAACTCATTAATGAAGGAGCAGGCAGGATAATAAATTAGTTCACAGGGCTTTTAAAGAACAGAGAATTCTATAGTTTGTTGACGATGGCAAACTAAATAAATTGGCTAAGTTAGAGATGAAATGGTCAATACCCTAAAGGGCAATAAAGTCATGTCATTTAGGGTTATTTTTTCCACTGAACAGAAATCACTTGCATCTCTGCTGGAAAAAAATCTACAAGTTTTTACATAACTTCGTAGAATTAATATTAAATAGCAAGTCAAAGAAAGGTACATTCTCCCAGTGAAATAAATAATCCTTGGGTGGGTCTGTGAGATCATGTTCAACTATGACATTGAAAGGATATACAGCCTTCCTTTTGCCAAATTTCTGTTTTGGATACTTTTTTCTTAACAGTAGTAAGTAGTACTTGATGTTTCAATTATTTGTATGTCTGACCTAAGGTAGCATGGTGTAGGGGGAAATGCATGGGTTTTGAATATGTTATACAATGTAAGGTTTGAATCTTGACTCTGCAAGCCCATCCTTTACCCATATATGGTTTGTGCTATTGGGGAAGGGGTTTGGGACAGCTGGGATGCATAATAAAAATAGATTTAGGGCTTGGGAGCATCAGGAGAAAGCACAGTTGGCACATTTCTGGCATTCTCATATGGTAACAGCTCAGTATAACCATATTTCAGCAGCCTAAGGCTACAAATGGGGTCACAAGGACACCAGCAAGCCAAAGTTCCTGTTCTTGCCTTCAACTGCCCATGTAGGACTTTCCATACCCTTACAGAGAGGCCCTCCCCTCTAATATTTCTGGGTTTCCCCCAAAGGGATGCCCATTTGGTCACAAATCAACCTATTCTCCTCCCTTGGTGGGGTTTGCTATTTCTGATGCCCTGTGGAGCCCCTCATGGCCATGAAGAATGCTGGAGAATGTAGAAACCAAGGGAGCTTTCTTCTGATGTTCCCAAAGCCAGTAAGCTGCCTTTTCTACCACTTCCAGCTGCTTGCCCTCCTTTCCTCCTATAACCGAGTATCTTAACAGGGCAGGTCTTCTGACAAAATAGAGTTTGGGGAGATTTCTTTCACCTAAGGATTATGTACCTGGAATCACATGCATGTGAGCTCTTGCTTTAGTGTGAGGGAGAATATTTTATTTTATTTTTTTAAATTTTTAAAAAGATTTTATTTATTTGATTGAGAGAGAGAGCACAAGATGGGGTAGAGTCTGAGGGACAAGCAGACTCCCCTCTGAGCAGGGTGCCCCATGCGGGACTTGATCCCAGGACTCCAGGATCATGACCTGAGCCCAAGGCAGACACTTAACTGACTGAGCCACCCAGGCACCCTTTAAACAACTCATATTCAGTTGCTATTTGAGGGCTAATTGGTACCAGTTACTATGAGTAAAGATACAAAGGAACATTCCTGGCCCTTAAGATCTAGTTCAAACTATCTAGTTTAAGTAGGATAAACACACTAAAAGGTCAAATAATTTTGCAAAAAAAAAGTGATCTAGGATGTAAACGCAGCAGCCCAAGGCATTTGTTGTGAAGCTTTCAGAGGTGAGTAGGGATCACATTCCTAGGTCATTAGAGACCACACCCAAATTTAAGGATGTTTTTCTCCCCAGGGAGAGAATTTGACTATGGTTTATATACTCTGTGAAGATGTTTTTTGTGCTTATGTACGAAATATCTAGGGGTTCATGCTGAAATCTCCCTGCCTCCCTGGCAGTTTTTATTTTTATTTTTTTGTTTTTGTGTTTTGCTGGCAAACATGTTGACTTGGAAAAACAATTCAAGCTTTCATTGTACCAGCCTGAATGTGTGCCGTGTGCCCTGTCTGATCTGGTCAGTCTTTTCCTCCTGTCTTCAAAAATACAAGTATAGGCTGAGCCGCGGGCTGAGGCAGCTCATGTCGGGACGCAGGGCCGGAGCCTCTGCCAGGCTCCCTGTAGGCGCCGAGATGCCCAAGAAAGCTGGCGCGAAGAACAAGGGTAAGAACCAGAGCTAGGAACCAGAGAGACCACTTCCTCCCTTAGGTCCTGTGACGGTTGATCCTAAAGGCTGTGTCACCATAGCCATCCATGCCAAACCCGGGTCCAAACAAAACGCTGTAACAGACGTGACAGCAGAAGCTGTGAGCGTGGCCATAGCAGCCCCCCCCGTCGGAAGGAGAGGCTAATGCTGAGCTCAGTCGGTACCTTTCCAAGGTCTTGGAGCTCAGGAAGAGTGACGTGGTTTTGGATAAGGCTGGTAAATCTCGTGAAAAAGTGGTGAAGCTATTAGTGTCCACAACTGCAGAAGAGATCTTGGAGAAATTAAAGCAGCAAGTTGAAAAAAAATAAAAGCAAGTTATGAGAAGTACATCCTTGAGAAGCTTTTTAATTGCTATTCATGAAGAGGCTGTTAAGTAGGAAAATATATTTCAGTGCACTGAAGAACATGAAAAAAAAAAATTTAAGAACAGGACTCAAAAAAGAAGTAGGAATTTTAAAAGTACTGTACGTTCAATGTAGTTTCTGACATCCAAATAGTTTGGAACATGTTAGTCCGATTTCATCACATTACAAAATAACAGAGCTGGAAGAGATCTTTAAGACAACCTCAGTCAGCCCCTTTCATCCTGTGACAGGGCTTCCGCTATCCAGAAATTGAGAGACTTGTTCAGGATCACACCATGTGGGATGGCAGCTAGAACCCAGGTTCCTGGACTCCTGGTTGGATGCAGTTTATCCTGATTCTAAATGAAGATGTTTCCACAGCACTCTAGGGTTCTGAGGATTGCCTTCTCTATAGAGTTTACAAGTGACAGAAGAAAACCTGTCACACTGCTTTGTGGTCTGACTTTATATTTTAAAAGGCTTATCTAAATACAAAAATGTTTTTTTGTGTCTTTTGAAAACTATGGAGCATTTTGTGAAAAAGTAAGAGTAATCAGGACTTGTAAAAAAAATACAAGTGTAAAACTTCTTTAGCTAATTAGTCATTGCATTGCACTCTCATTAAAGAGAACAGATTTACAATCTTAAAAGTTAGTTATAAAATATGGGGAGATAAAGATGTTGACGTGTAAGAGGTTTTTAGGGTGCAGGGGGACTCAAAATGTAGTTTTTGAAATATTAACCAGAAATTAGATCTGTTCTGAAGAAAGGTGTTTCTTTACTTTCAGAATTATTGAGTAGGATTGTTTAGGTTAGAAGACTGTATTTTTTTTTTTTTTTAATTATTTAAGACCTTTATTAACGGGTGCTTATCATTTGTTGATTTTTTTTTGAAAAAATCAAGTTGTAAACTTTTATTACAAATTAAAAATGAGGTTCTTAAAAATCTCAACTTGACCAGATATGAAACAATTTAGAAACCTTTAAAGGTGTATTGAGAAAAACCAGTTTTTTTTTTTTTTTTTTTTTTTTAAAGCACGTTTGTCATTACCAAAAAGAAACATCTTTAGGTAAAAATAATAAAAACCCCATGCTGCATAGGTAATGCAGATAGTTCTGTTTATCTGGTCAATGGGCAAAAAGCAAGCACTTATGTCTTCAGCTCCAATCTTTTGTTCATTTCTAATTGCTGGAATTTCATCTTCATTTCTTCATGTTGGATGACTAAACCGGATGATGGTAGAGATGGTAAGCCGGCATGGAAGACTGTATTTTTTTGAAGAGAGGGTAAATCACTATCATCTTTTATTTATTTATTTTATTTATTTATTTTTATTTTTTTTAAAGATTTTATTTATTTATTTGAGAGAGAGAGAATGAGAGACAGAGAGCACGAGAGGGAAGAGGGCAGAGGGAGAAGCAGACCCCCTGCTGAGCAAGGAGTCCGATGTGGGACTCTATCCCAGCACTCCAGGATCATGACCTGAGCCGAAGGCAGTCGCTTAACCAACTGAGCCACCCAGGCGCTACTCACTATCATCTTTTAAAGCCTTCCTATGCTACAGATTTGCTGCTGAGTAATAAGTCACGTCCCCTTTGTTTTATGATGAAATACTATGTAACGGAGAAACTAACAAAACAAAACAAAAAGGTAGGTGGCCTGGGCTTCACTTCATGTCAACTGAATTGGAATCTCTGGGGTAGGTCCTGTGCTTCCTATAGGTGATTTTAATGCGCAGCTAGGGTAAAGAATCACTTCCCTACCCCAACTATACCATGAGATGACACTAAAGTTACTTAATTGTCTTGGAAATAATTGGGGTATTGCCAGCTCTTTATCATAGCATCTCATGGTTGTGTGACCCAGACATTAGTCCTTTACCATAGGTGGGTGGTAGAGTCAAGGTCCACACACAGAATTCTCATGAATGTTGAGTCCTTTAAGTTACAGACTCTGAAACAATTGCATTCTACCTGGTGATAGAGAATAAGTCTGATTTACCTTGTCCCTGAGCCTCATTCATAGGAGTGACATTGGTGGGCATTTGCTTATGGTAACTTCTGTTGTATAGAAACATTTTGATAGTCAAATATGTCTTTCTGTGTGTGTTGCTTTGACCTTTTTATTATAATTGAGCTTTCTTTGCCCCAAGATAATATTGACCTATACTTTCTAGTGGCACTTCTCATCATTTTTTAAATCTATATCTTAAATCTATGTGGAAAGTATTTGAAATAGTTTTAGTCTTCTATTTTCTTCCCTGAAAAGTTGGCCAATGTTCAGTGTCATTTATTGACATCTCTGTCCATTTCTCATTGATTTGAAATGACACTGGCCATATTTTTTGGTTTATATATGAATTTTTCTTTCAGGCTTTCTATTCTATATTCTCAGTCTTTTCTTGATTCCCATATTGTTGTTTCTGAATTTAAAGACAGTGTCTTTTGTGTTCAATCATTAAATAAGATGTTGACATGGAAAGCCCGAGATCATTATCACAAGGAGGTATTCATTTTTTCATTTCCTAAGATTTGGTAAAATCCTAATGAGTTTATAAATTTTGTAATGATATATAGTTTTTCTCATTTGATCAACTGATGTGATGAATTATATTATAATGCCCTAATAGGAAACCATTCTTGCATTTTTGGAATAAATCCAACTATGTCATTATGTATCATTCTTCTAACATTGGGCTGGATTTTATTTTTCTGAAACATTTTACCATATGATGGAATTTAAAAAATTATTTGACAAGACCCACCAATAACTGGTATTGGCAATTTCTGTAGAAAATATGTTTTAAAGTTATCAGGAATAAGTGGGTAGTAAGGAAACAGAGGCAGTTGGCCTTAAAAAAGTGAAGAATAAAAATGAATCTCTAGTTTAATTCTTCTCAAAGCTTATAAATTTAGCTTGTATGTTGAAGGAGCAAAATATTTAAGGTGTAATCAGAAGTACTTTTATTCAAGTATCGTCCCTCATTCAAATCCATTCTGTGAAGATAGTTTCCTCTTTCTGTCTGAAATCTTGTGCCCAGGTATAGTCTTCTACTCCTGTTTACTCCTATTCAGTCTCATTTCAGTGAATTAAATATCAAGAATCGTGAAATAGTCAAAACTAAGTTAAACTTCTCTCCTACCTCAGTTCCAGCCTTTAGTCAGAGGGGTGGGATCTGGTGGGATTTTTTTTTTTTTCCCTCTTCACCAGCTCCTTTTCCCTAGTCTTTGCTTCCTAGCCTCAGCTTCTGATCCCTCTGGGTTTGGAATACAGAGAAAGAAGAAAAGGAGAAAAGATCTTACTTGATTGGCCACAATTTATGAGGACCTTGGCTTCTTGTAGCCTTGGTGACATATATATTACATATTATATGTATATTTTATTATGTTCAGTTAGCCAACGTATAGTACATCATTAGTTTTTGATGTAGTGTTCAACGATTCATTAGTTAGGTATAACACCCAGTACTTATCACAGCATGTGCCTTCCTTAATACCCATTGCCTTGGTGAATATTTAAAATATTCACCTTTGTGGGTCTTCAGGGACCTCGTCCCCACCAAACACTAGCAACACCTTGTCTGTAGTCCAGTAACTAATACACTTTCTTCAGGCAGTTATTTAAAATTCCTCCTTTAGTCTTTAAACTTCTGGCAGTACAAGTTTAGCTTTTTTGTGCTGAGGTCCTCCCTCCTCCAGGCAGCCCTCCTGGACAGGTTCTAACAGCTGATCATCTCTTGTTCAGGAGAAGCACTAATACCGGGATTACAGAATGAATGTTTGTGTCCCTTCAGAATTTGCATGTTGAAACCCTACCTACTCAATGTGATCGTGGAGCCTTTGGGAGGTAATTAGGTTTAAACGAGGTCATAGGAGTGGAACCCCCATGATGGGATTAGAGCCCTTATAAGAGGAAACACCAGAGAGCTTGCTTCCTCTTCTCTTCAGCATGTGAGAATGAAGGTGCCATCTGCAAGGCAGAAAGAGGGCTCTCACCAGAACTGGGCCATTCTGGCACCTCAGGCTTGGATTTCCCAGCCCCCAGAGCTGTGAGAAGTTCATGTCTGTTGTTGAAGCCAAGTTGACTGAGACACAGACTGTTCCAAATGCAGCTATCATGCCTGCTCTGTCTTCAGAGCAGGGGCTCCGGCCACAGCCTCTCACTTTTAGCCTGGTGTCTGACACTTATCCGGGGACTCTACTGTGTGTCCCCAAACCCAAGGGTTAGATAACAAGTCTTCTTGAAGACTCCCTCAAGGGTTTGAGGAGAGGGAAGGACCCACTTCCCAGGTTAATAAACCAGCAATAGTCCTTGCCAAAGAAGTTTTCTCACCATTTAGCTTCCCATTCTTTTCTAAAGTCTGATGATGTTTGGTAAGCCAAGGGTTACAAAACTGGTGTTTTGTTACCTCTTTGAGAAGCCTTGTACAACCTGAATATTGCTTGGGTGTGACAATAATAGTTACCTGTCTCCCTGAGGTCTCAGTCAAAACAGATATAAGAATCCTATTTTAACATCCTGTTACACAAAAGAATATTTGTTCTATTACTTTGTATTAGGTGTTGGAGTAAGGATAGCCTGGAGACAAGAGAAGGACCAGTCAGTTAGGACATAGGCTTTGAAGCTCTGCCTAGTTCGGTGTAATCTTATCTGGACCGCATCAAAATCTGATGGTTTCAGCCTGCACTGAATCTGTTTTCTTTTTTCTTTCTTTCTTTTTAACCAGCCACAGTGTTCTCATTTCTTCTATTAGTTTTTGTCTGAAATTTTTTGAAACTCCCTCTAAAATTCATATATCCAATTCACTTTCCTTCTGGTGAGTTTTCTGCCTATTAATGTATCCCATTTTACCTGTTATCTAAATCCAGGTTTTCCATGTGCTTTCTAGATTACTATTCCTGAGAGAGAAGCCATAAAAACAATGTTATGTAATCTCATTGATTTGATGAATGTTGCATACATGCTAAACCTGTATTTTGGTGACTGATAAGGCATAAAGCATATCAAAGGGTTTGAGAAGTCCTGCAGTACAGAAATCATTTTCATCTTTAAAGCCAAGCACTTTGCAAACTTATTTGACTATAGACTGATACATCACTCACATTTTCATCTGAAGAGACTTGTGTTCTTCCTAGGATATACTTTGGAAAGGCTGATTTATACTCTACCACTTTGTTGCTTATGGCTTTGTTATGGCCTTGTCTTGTGTTACATGTGAACTCAAAGGGAAGTCAGGGAAGATTGAGTGACCATACCTTCTTGTCAATTTACCCCTTTGGATATCTGAGCTTTCTTTTAAATCACATTCTATTGATTTTTTTCTTATAATCTTCTTTCATAGTTCCCATTTTAGAGTTTTATTAATCATAGAAATTTTCCATAAATATTTCTAATGGCATTATCAGAATGATAATTTCCCCAATTTTTCCTTTATTCAGTACCTAGTACTCATTCTTTTAGGAAAGACACTTTTAATCATGCTTTTAGTAGATATGTAATATGTACTTATTTCAGAAAAATTAGAAAATACAGATATGTGGGGCACCTGGCTGGCTCAGTTGGTGGAACATGCAATTCTTGATCTCAGGGTCATGAGTTCAAGCCCCACATTGGGCATAGAGCCTACTTAAAAAAAAAAAAAATTAAAAAAGGAAAAGGATAAAAGAAAAAAAGAAAATACAAATAAGCAAAAGGGAAAATGATCACGCATAATCTCATCTGACCTAGAGATAATTGTTTACCTTTTGGGATATATATTTGTAGATTATTTTCTGTGTATGCATAGAAGTCCCCTCTGTACCTATTATTTTAATGTACATATGTCTGTGTCAAATAGACATCTCTAAGACTTTTATAATGGCATAACATTCTAATAGATTTTCTAATTTAATTGATTCCCTACTTAGGTATGTTGGATTGCTTTCTAATCTTTCAATTACTGACAACTCTGTGGGGATTTAGGCAAAAAAATCTTCACCAAACATCTTTCATTATTTCCTTGGGTTCCATTAACTGTAATTAATAAACTTTTAGATAAAAAAAATGCACAAAACTCAGTCTTTTGCTGTGTATTACTAAAATAACCTTTGTAGAAGGCAAACCGATTACTATCCCATTTAAATAATATTAACATATTTTAATGAGTTTCAGTTTTAATGCATATCCAGTACTTCCAAAAGTGTTATCTTTCTCCTGTTGTTAGCTCTTTGGTAAAGGAATTCCACAGATTTGGGATAAAATCAGTTCTGTGTGACTTAGGATAATTTAGTTAACCTTTCCAAACCTCCATTTTTCAGTATAATTAAGATAAAACTTTCTTAGAGGCTTATTGGGGGATTAATTGCACACAGAAAATGTCCAGTTAAATACCCAATACATACATATAGTTAGAACTTAAAGGCATTCAGTAAATTATCTATATGTCATGTTTTTTCCTGGTCAATTACCAAAGAATCATTAACTCTATTTTGCTCAGACATACAGAGAACAGGCACTCTTTTAAGTGTTTTCTCTGTCAGTGACAGAAAAAATCATGCTCATCAGGAAGAATTCTAGCATGAGAGATATTGCTTTAGTCATGGGAATAAATGACAATAGTGTTGATGTCTGGATTCTAGTTGCCTCCTGTAATGTTATGATATAATAAATATATATTTGGTTTTGTTCCCAGTTCCTGGCACAGATCTAAAACCTTTACTTCCTGAGTGTTAGTGGTGAGAGAAGCATCTTTTGTTATTCATAAGCCATTTTCATCATACCTGACTTTATCTAAGGAGGTGACAGTTGAAGGATGGGGGTTGGTTGCCAGAGGAACCAATCATGTGATTACACGGTTGAAACTTTGAGCTCCCACTCTGACCTCTGTGAGGGTGGGGAGCAGTGAGGATTGACTTCATCACCAATGGCCAATGATTTAATCAATCATGCTCATGTAATAAACCACCATAAAAGCCCTAAACAAAGGGAGAACTTTTGTGTTGATGAACACATTTAGGTGCTGGGAGGGTGGAGTTCCTGGAGAGGACTTGGAAGCTCTGTACCACCCACCCCCTATGCTTTGCCCTAGGCATCTCTTCCATCTGGCTGTTTCTGAGTTATATTTTTTATAATAAGCCAATAATATAGTAAGTTAAGTGTTTTCATGAGTTCTGTGAGCCAATCTAGCAATTATTAAACCCAAGGAAGGGGTTGTGGGAAGCTCTGCTTTATAGCCAGTTGGTCAAAAGTAGAAGAGAGTCAGACATGGAATTGGTATCTGAAGCGGTGGCAGTCTTGTGGGACTGAGCCCTTAACCTGTGGGATCTAAGCAAACTCTGAGTACTGTCAGAAATGAAGTAAATTGTAGGATACACAGTTGGTGTCTGGAAAGAATTGGAGAATTGCTTGGTGTGGAAAACCTATACAATTGGTGTCAGAAGTGTTGTGAGCAGCCAAATAGTCTTTTCTTTTACCTTCCATCTGGCTCCATGCCTCATGTGCAATGAGGTTCTGTTAGGTCTTTGTCACAGAATGAACATGTAAATAGAATAAATCACCAAAATAGATCAATGAATGAATGAATTGACCCTACAGAATACCCCTTGAAGGAAGATGAAAATTTTTTGCACAATGTGTAGTAAACCCTAAGTACAGACTAAAAATATAAAAAGGTTATATTAGATAGCAGATTTATAACTAGAAATTAAGTCATCCCAAAGTGTTATACAGAATAACCTTTAAAGATACTGTGCCTTCCTACCAATTACCAGAGAAGGAAAAAAAAAAGGTCTGACCAGGATGAGAATCATCATGTATATAGGTAGTGGGGAACCTTGGCTATGACCTGGGACCTTCAGACAAAGTTTAGACATGGCCCCTAAAATAGCTATAAGATCATGGGAAGATGGGTGAATTCTGTTCATCTAAGACCCATCCTGGGGAGGAGTTAAAATGGTGGAGGAGTAGGGGAACCCTGGATTTGCCTCCTCCCTTGAACACAGCTAGATAAATATCAAATCATTCTGAACACCTAAGAAATCGGTCCAAGGACTGAGAGAGCAAAACTGCACATCTATAAGTAGAAAAACAACTACCTCATGGAAGGTAGGAGCTGTGGAGAGTTGATTTGGGGGAGAAAAGAGCTGAGGACACTGTGGAGGGGAGGGAGGCCTGATCACACAGAGAAGAGTGAGAAAGAGAGAGAAAGAGTGAAAAAAGAGTAAAAACATGCACAGGGGATTGCACAAGAAAGACTCTTCCCCAAAATCATTGACTAGGAAAAGGAGAGGGGCTGAATACCACAAGTTTTTATAAGCAGTGAAGCACAAAGTCTGAAATTTTAGAGGTCCCTGCCATTGCCAGGGTTGCGACCGGCAGGCCTGGTGGTGCACCGATTGGGAAGGAGGGCAGAGATCCAGGAATAAGCAAAAAAAATTTTTTTGGACCTCTTTTTTTTTTTTTAAAGATTTTATTTATTTATTTGACAGAGTGAGAGACAGCAAGAAAGGGAACACAGCAGGGAGAGTGGGAGAGGGAGAAGCAGGCTTCCCGCAGAACAGGGAGCCCAATGCGGGGCTCGATCCCAGGACCGTGGGATCATGACCTGAGCCGAAGGCAGACACTTAATGACTGAGTCACCCAGCTGCCCCTTGGGCCTCTTCTTAATATAGCCATTACTCTCAGCAGCAGGAATATAACAGGCTTTCCTAACAATCATACACAAAAAACCCCAGCAACTTTGACAAGATGACAAGGCAGAGGAACTCACAGGAAGAAGTAATAGCCAGGGATTTAATTAATACAGATATAAATAAGATGTCTGAACTAGAATTTAAAACAACAATTATAAAGATACTAGCTGGGCTTGAAAAAAGCATAGAAGACACTAGAGAATTCCTTACTGCAGAGATAAAAGAACTAAAAACCAGTCAGGCTGAAATTAAAAATGCTATAATCAAGATACAAAGCCAAAAGGATGCCATGACAATGAGAATGGATGAAGCAGAGGAATGAATCAGTGATATAGAAGATAGAATTATGGAAAATAATGAAGCTGAAAAGAAAAGGGAAAGAAATGTATTGGATCAAAATGTAGACTTAGGGAACTCAGCAACTCCTTATAGCATAATAATGTTCGTATCATAAGAGTCCCAGATGATGAATAGAGAAAAAGGAGCAGGAGGTTTATTTGAGCAAATTATACCTGAAAACTTCCCTAATCTGAGGAAGGAAACAAACATAAAAATCCAAGAAGCATAGAGAGCTCTTATTATATTCAACAAAAGCTAGCCATCACCAAAACATATCATAGTCAAATTCACAAAATACACAGACAAGGAAAGAATTCCAAAAGGAGCAAGGGGAAAAAAGCCCTTAACCTACAAGGAAAGATAGATCAGGTTTGCAGCAGATCTGTCCACAGAAAGTTGGCAGGCCAGAAGAGAGTAGCATGATATGTTCAATGTGCTGAATGTGAAAAATATGCAGCCAAGAATACTTTATACCACATTAATAAAAGGAAGGATATGAACCATATGATCATTTCAACAGATGCAGAAAATGCATTTGACAAAGTACAACATTGATTCATGATAAAAACCCTCAACAAAGTAGATTTACAAGGAACATACTTCAACATCATAAAGGCCATATATGAAAAACCCACAGCTAAGATCATCCTCAATGGGGAAAAACTGAAAGCTTTTCTCCTATGGTCAGGAACACGACAGGGATGTCCACTCTCACCACTGTTATTTAACACAGTACTGGAAGTCCTAGACATAGCCATCAGACAACACAAAGAAATAAACAGCATCCAAATCAGCAAGGAAGAAGTCAAAGTTTCACTATTTGCAGACAACATGATACTCTATGTAGAAAACCCAAGACTCCACCAAAAAATTGCTGAAACTGATACATGAATTCAGCAAAATCACAGGCTCTAAAATTGATGGAGAGAAATCTGTTTTCTCTACACTGATAATGAAGCAACAGGAAGAAAATTAAGGAATCAATCCCATTTACAGTTGCACCAAAAAAACCATAAGATACCTAGGAATAAACCTAACCAAAGAGGTAAAATATCTGTGTTCTGAAAACTATGAAACACTTATGAAAGAAACTGAAGATGACACAAAGAAATGGAAAGACATTTCATACTCATGGATCAGAAGAACAAACATTGTTAAAATGTCTATACTACCCAAAGCAATCTACACAAATCCCTATCAAAAAACCACCAGTATTTTTCACATAGCTAGAACAAGCAGCCCTAAAATTTGTATGGAACCACAAAAGACCCTGAATAGCCAAAGCAATCTTGAAAAGAAAAGCAAAGCTGGAGGCACCATGATTCCAGACTTCAAGGTATATTCCAAAGCTGTCATCAAGACAATATGGTACTGGTGCAAAAACAGACACATAAATCAACAGAACAGAATAGAAAACCCAGAAATGGACCCACAACTATGTGGTAACTAATCTTCAACAAAGCAGGAAAGAATATCCAATGGAAAAAAGACAGTCTCTTCAACAAATGATGTTGGAAAACTGGACAGCATCATGCAGAAGAATAAAACTGGATCACTTTCTTACACCATATACAAAAATAAATTCAAAATGGTTGAAAGACTTAGATGTGAGATGGGAAACCAACAAAATCCTAGAGGAGAGCACAGGCAGGAATCTCTTTGACATTGAGTGTACTAGCTTCTTATGGACATGTCGCTGGAGGCAAGGGAAACAAAAGCAAAAATAAACTATTGGGACTTCATCAAGATAAAAGCTTCTGCACAGCAAAGAAAACAATCAAGAAAACTGAAAAGCAGCTTATGGACAAGAAAACTAAAAAGCAGCTTATGGAATGGGAGAAGATATTTATGAGTGACATATCTGATAAAGGGTTAGTATCCAAAATCTATAAAGAACTAATCAAACTCAACACCCAGAAAACAAATAATCCAATTAAATAATGGGCAGAAAACATGAATAGACATTTTTCCAAAGAAGGCATAGAGATGGCTAACAGACACATGAGAAGATGCTGAACATCATTCATCATCAGGGAAACCTCAATCAAAACCATGATGACATAGCACCTCACACCTGTCAGAATTGCTAAAATTAACAACACAAGAAACAATAGATGTTGGTGAGAATGCAGAGAAAGGGGAACCCTTCTGCACGGTTGGTGGGAATGCAAACTGGTACAGCCACTCTCTGAAATACTGTATGGAGGTTCCTCAAAAAGTTAAAAATAGAACTACCCTATGACCCAGCAATTGTGCTACTAGGTATTTACCTAATGGATACAAAAATACTGATTCAAAGTGGTACATGTACCCAGATGTTTATAACAGCATTATCAATAAGGGAGAGAGAGCCCAAGTGCCCACTGACTGATGAATGAATAAAGAAGATGTGGTACACACACACACACACACACACACAGGAATATTACTTGGCCATCAAAAAGAATGAAATCTTGCCATTTGCAAAGTCATGAATGGAGCTAGAGTGTATTATGCTAAGCAAGATAAGTCAGTCAGAGAAAGACAAATACCATATGATTTCACTCATATGTGGAATTTAAGAAATAAAACAGAAGAACATATAGGAAGGGGAAAAAAAGAGAGGGAACAAACCATAAGTGACTCTTAACAATAGAGAACAAACTGAGGGTTGATTGAGGGAGGTGGGTGGAGGATGGGCTAGGTAGGTGATGGGTATTAAGGAGGGCACTTGTTATGACGAGGACTGGGTGTTGTATGTAAGTGATGAGTCACTGATTCTACTCCTGAAACCAGTATTGCCCTGTATGTTAACTAAGTAGAATTTTTTTAAAAATTTGAAAAGGAAAAAAAATAAAAATAAAAATGTTGAATGTTTTTTAAAAAAAGACCCATCCTCTTGTTCATCAGTCAAATGGGGATATTTTCATATTTGTGTTGCTATGTTGTCATATGCTCCATTATGTCTGAGATTCTCCTTAACAGAACAACATTAGAGATGTTTGGTGGATCAGCTCTAAGTCTAACATTACTATAAGTCATTTTTTATTATG
This sequence comes from Mirounga angustirostris, assembly GCF_029215605.1. NCBI lineage: Eukaryota > Metazoa > Chordata > Mammalia > Carnivora > Phocidae > Mirounga > Mirounga angustirostris. The sequence continues at coordinate 47,885,860 of NW_026991709.1, read as the reverse complement.
GTAAAACAGACATAAAATTTACTATTTCAGTTTTTAAGTGGTCAATTCAGTGGCATTAAGTACATTCATAATGCTGTGCAACCATCACGACCATCCATTTCCAGAACTTTTTCACCATCTGAAACTGAAACCCTGAAACCATTAAGCAATAACTCCCTATTACTTGTCTCCTCAGCTCCTGGTAACCATAATTCTACTTTCTGTCTCTACTAATTTGACTACTCTAGGTACCTCATATAAGTGGAATCAAAATATTTGTCCTTTTAGGTCTGACTGACTTCTCCTAGCATCATGTTGTCAAGATTCATGCATGATGTAGCCTGTATTAGAATTTCATTCATTTTTCAAATTCAATTGAATGTATATACCACATTTTGTTTATTCATTCATCTGTCCATAGACATTTGTGCTGTTTCATATTTTGGCCTTGTGAATAATGCACTATGAACATGGGTGTACTGATTTAGTCCTTGTGTTGGGGACTGAATTATGTCCCCCCAAATTCATATGTTGAAGCCCTAATCCAAAATGTGACAGTATTTGGAGACTGAGTCTTTAGGAAGTAAGTAAGGTTAAATGAGGTCATAAAGGTGCGGCCCCAATCCATTAGGGCTGTGGTTTTGTAAAAAGAGGAAGAAAGCCCTCACCCTGTCATGTGAGGCAGCAAGAAGGTGGCTATTTGCAACAGGAAGAGGGTTCTCACTGGGAACTCAACCCCACTGGACCTTGATCTGGGATTTCCAGCCTCCAAACTGTGAGAAAATAGATTCTTTTCCTTAAGCCACATCATCTATGACATTTTGTTATGGCAACCTGAGCTGACTAAGACATCCTGCTTTCAATTCTTTTGGGTATATACTCAGAAGTGGAATTGCTAGATCATATGGTATTTCTAAATTTAATTTTTGGAGGAACCAACATACTGTTTTCCATAGGAGCTGCACCATTTTTATATTTCCCCACCAGCAATACACAATTGTTTTGATTTCCTCACATCTTGCCAACTCTTTCCCTTTCTTTTCTTCCCTTCCCTTCCCTCCTCTCCCCTCCTGTCCCCTCCCCTTTACTTTTCTTTTTCCTTTCTTTTCTTTCTCTATCTCTTTCCTTTCCTTTTTTCCTTTTCTTTCTCTATCCCTTTCCTTTCCTTTCCTTTCCTTTCCTTTCCTTTCCTTTCCCTTTCCCTTTCCCTTTCCCTTTCCCTTTCCTTTTCCTTTCACAAATAGCTATCCTAATGCACATGAAGTGATATTTCATTATGGTTTTTGATTTGCCTTTCCCTATTGGTTAGTGCTATCAATCATCTTTTCTGTGCTTATTGGCCATTAGTATACCGTGGGAGAGATGGCTATTTAAATACTTTGCCCATTTTTAATTGGCTTGTTTGTTTTTTTGTTGAGTTGCTCTAAGTCATTTTGAAAAGAATCATATTAAAAACAAAGTATCTTTTTAGACAAAGCTTCCAGTTTCCATATAATATTGACTTTCGGGAATTTCTTTGCTATGCTCAAATTTCATATTTTCCTGTTAAAATTTTTGCATGTTTACTGGGAAATTTGGATTTTCATCTTAGCATCTGTTATGAAATACTGATGACTGTACTTTCTGGCATGTATTCTAGTTTAGTTGCTAGTTGGATAAACCACTGTGGTAAGTTGGCCAAATCATACTTTAAAAAATTTACATTTTAGCAGTTCAAATTCATATTTTCTTCCTAATTTTTCAAATTATTTAAATGATGTCCTCCAAGGTCTTATAACACAGCAAATCTGTTTTTTACCAAATATGATATGAGAAGAGTAACAAAATATTATGACCCTCAACTGAGAAATATCTCATAATCACTTAGAATTTTTTTTGTCTAAGAATAGATGACATAATAACTAAATTTATTGCCAAGACAAGATTATGAATTGACCTATGGATTAGTTTCCTATGGCTGCTATAAGAAGTTATAACAACCTGGTAGCTTAAAGAAACACAAATTTATTCTCTTACAGTACTGAAGGCTCAGAAGACCGAAATCAGGTCACTGCACTGAAATCAAGGTGTTACCAGGGCCCTGTTCCATCTGGAGGCTCAGGGGAAGAATCTGTTTCCTTGCCTTTTCCAGCACCCAGAGGAGCATTTCTTGGATTCCTTGTGTGTCCTCTTTTCCATCTTCAAAGCCAGCAACATAGCCTCTTGTTTCCAGTGTTGTGACACTTTCTTATTCTGAGTGTGTGAAATTTCCTTCTAATTACCTCTTATAAGAATTTCTGGGATTTAAAACAGTATAGAGGTTCCTCATAAAATTAAAAATATAAATATCATATAAATCAATAATTCCATTGCTGGGTATTTACCCAAATAAAATAAAAATACTAATTTGAAAAGATATATGCACACCCATGTTTATTGCAGCATAATTTACAATATCCAATATGGAATCAACCTAAGTATTCATTGATAGATGAAGCAATAAAGAGATGTGGTGTATATCTACAATGGAATGTTTTGCAGCCATAAAAATGGATGAGTACTTGCCATTTGTGACAACATGGATGGACTCGGAGGGTATTACCAGACTGAGGGAGACAGATACCATGTGATTTCACTCATATGTGGAATCTAAAAAAACAAACAAAAAACAGAATCAGACCTATAATTATAGAGAACAAACTGATGGTTGCCAGAAGAAAGGAGGGTGAGGGGATGGGCAAAATGGGTGAAGGGGAGTAGGAGATACAGGCTTCCAGTTATGGAATGAATAAATAATGGCAATAAAAGGCATAGCACAGGGAAAATAATCAGTGATATTGTAATAGGATTGTATGGTGACAGAAGGTCATACTTGTGGTGAGCAAAGCATAATGTACAGAGATGTTGAATCACTATGTCATACACCTGAAACTAATGTAACATGGTGTGTCAACCATACTCAAAAAAGTTTTTTGAAAAAAGAATACTTGTGATTGCATTTAGGGGACACCTGGATAGTACAGGCTATTTTTCCCATCTCAAGTTAATCATCCTGAAGTTAATCATATCTGTAAAGATCCTCCCTGCTTTTTTCCCTATATACAGTCACACCCACAGGTTTAGGGATTAGAATGTGGACATCTTTTGAGGGACCATTTTTCTGGTCTTCCACAAACTATATAAGGCTCTTTGGAAATTTAAAAAGAAAAAAAATGAGAGACTATGGACTCTGAGAAACAAACTGAGGGTTCTAGAAGGGAGGGGGGTGGGGGTTAGCCTGGTGATGGGTATTAAAGAGGGTACATACTGAATGGAGCACTGGGTGTTATATGCAAACAATGAGTCATGGAACACTACACTAAAAACTAATGATGTAATGTATGGTGATTAACATAACATAATAAAATAAAATTAAAAAAAAAAAGGAAGCTGTAAACATCATAGATGTTACTGAATCCTAGTTCTGTAAACAAAGTTTAAAGTTTAATGCAATTCACCTGTTTGATTTATTTATTTATTTTATTTTAAAAAATATTTTATTTATTTATTTGACAGAGAGAGAGAGAGATCGAGAGCAGGAACACAAGCAGGGGGAGTGGGAGAGGGAGAAGCAGGCTTCCGGCGGAGCAGGGAGCCCAATGTGGGGCTCGATCCCAGGACCCTGGGATCATGACCTGAGCTGAAGGCAGACACTTAACAACTGAGCCACCCAGGCACCCCAACTCACCTGTTTTAATCATGCTAACTGCTCACTTTTTCTTTTTTTCTTAACCTCTTGCAGTTTGGTTTCTGCCCCATGCTACTGATAAATGCTTTCAAAAGTTTATCAGTGACTATGGAGCCAAATCCTGGAGCATCTCTCTTTGGTTTTCATCCTCTTCATTCTCTTTGAAATGTTCAGCACAGATCACTTATTAATAAATGAAACCTTCCCTTCTTTAAATGCCTATGACTCTCACCTACTGGTTCCTCTCCTTCCATCAAAATCATTGTAAGGAATCCTTCTTTTTTCTTCTTGGGTGTCTTTCATTCTCCTAACCCATGAAATAGAAATTCTTTGAGGTTCTATGCATGGCTCTCTTTGTTTCCCTTTATTGTCTGTTGGGTTTAGATCCTGAGTTAATGAGACTTGCAAATCTCTATCTTTAAATGTGAATTCTAACTAAATGCCTGGGACAGCCATTTATTTCCTGCTCTCTTACAGGTCATGTGCTCATAGATATCCTGGTATCATCTCCAACCTTACCATTTCTTTTTTTTTTTTTTAAAGATTTTATTTATTTATTTGCTAGAGAGAGACAGAGAGAGTGAAAGTACAAGCAGGGGGAGTGGTAGGCAGAGGGAGAAGCAGGCTCCCCGCTGAGCAAGGAGCCCGATGTAGGACTCGATCCCAGGACCCTGGGATCATAGGACCTGAGCTGAAGGCAGACGCTTAACCGACTGAGCCACCCAGGCGTCCCTCCAACCTACCATTTCGAAAAACAAAATTCATCTCTCATTCCTCCCACCAGTTTTTTGTTTCTGTTTTTCCAATTTCCGTGAAGGTCAGTGACCCCACCATTATCTTAGAAATTTTGTTATCTTATTCCTTACAAGTAGGCTTTGTTGTAACTTTTTGAATCTTAGTGAAAATAGTTTTTGGTTTCGTTGTTTTTAGCTCTGTAGTCTGGAGCGGTGCTACTCAGAGTGGTCCGTGGGTCAAGAGCATGGAAATCTGTTAGAAATGCAAATTCTAGGTCTTATCCCAGATCTTCTAAATTATAATCTGTATTTTAACTGTGGTTTAGCAAGCTCTTCAGGTGATTCTGATCTGGTGGCATTCAATAACCACTGTTTTATAGTCTAGTCCAGATTGGCATTGCTCCATACTTAGATTAGCCCAACAGCTTCTTACTAGGTGATTCCCCTTATTTTCAGTCAAATATCTTATGGACAATTGTTTTCTTTTAAAATTCCTATCCTGTCTGTTAATCTTATTTCACATCTTATAGCACTATGTGTTTCATGTGTATAAAATATGTGGAAACTTGCCTGAAGCACATGTTTAAGAGATATCTAGAATTGATTAATAGACTTCTAGTTTTTCTTTCCTGTTTTGAGTGACAGGCTGTGTCTGGTGTTGCTGAGGCTTGTCACTAGTATTAGCTGGGTTTTTTTTAAAAGGAAAATTTACATAAAATTTCTAAGCCTTTTAAGTTCCTTTTAGCTTTCTTCATGCAGTTAGAATTCATGGCAATGGTTTATTTGAGATAATCTCTTTTTCTATTTTTCATTAGCTAAGGCCAAGGATACTAGGAGGTCCTTTTGTTGGATTATTGGCATTTGGAAAGAATTTGGAAAGAAGGAAGAAAGTCTCCAAATAACCTAATTATACAAATTAGAATCTGCCCCATCACTCCTGAATATATTGATTTAGCTAAAATTTAGTGTTCCATGAACATCTTAAAAAAAAAAAACAACTGAATTGAACATTTGCCAATGTTGAGATATATGCTGGAAACACAACTCAATGATATTTAACAGGAACTCTCTCATGTTGCTCACTGTTTAATGTAGTAGACAGACTAGTAAACAGACCGTTAAAATATAATAATATAAATGTAATAATGTAAATGACCCAAGCCGCCTCTGCTTTTTGGATGTCAGAGAAGCTCTTAATTCTGCTACACATGTATGAAAAATTCAGCAGTGTAAAGACTCTTCTGAGTGGCACATCATTGTTCTTCAAGAGTACAACAAGAGTGGCAGGACTGTTGGTGCTGGGAAAATGGCAGGGTCCAAAGTCCCTGAGATTGTTTTTAGTGGCAAATCTTATTGACTTATTCTATAAGAAGAAACAATAGAAGCAAGCTCTTAGTGAATCATGCCCATTTAATTTCCCTGACAGGAAGTTTAATTTGTGTTAGCAATGTGTCCCAGATAAGGGAGTTGAAATGAGGTATCAAGTCATTCATTCATATGATAATTTAAGAGTCACGTTGAACCAAGATAAGATTGTTAAAACATTCACTGAAGTCACTTTCATAGAGATTTCTTGATGAATTAAACTGATGATTCATTCTTTTTCAGAGAAGAAGCAGGTAAGAAGAGCCAAACAAATTATTTAGTCAGAGGTTCTATCCCTTAATGAATACAACTACTGATTTTATATTGTCCATTTAACAACAAATAAGAATTTTATAGTTTGTCATCTATATGGTATAAAACCATTGAGAATAATAAACAAAATTGAATATCCATGATCTAAAGAGAGTACAAAATGTTTTTTAAATACTTCAAAACAGATATTTTTCCTTCCTTCCTTCCTTCCTTCCTTCCTTCTTTCCTTCCTTCCTTCCTTTCTTTCCTCCCTCCCTCCCTCCTTCCTTCATTTCTTATTGTTAAAGTGGAAGAACAAGAATTATCCTTCATAAATTTCTGAGCATTGGTTTAACCTCAAAGCTTTCTTGGCCATTTATAGGAAAATATGGTATGGAACCAACTAATCTTACTTTTTGGTACTACTAATACACTTAACCCAAGTGATAGGCATGAGGCCACATTTAAAAAAATTATCTCCTGCACATATATTAGTAGAATCACATTTCGAGTGTATCTCCCATTGATTTGAGTAACTATATTTATAAATGAATCACCACATTTATAAAGGACAGATGAGTATACAGAGCACAATCCTAGGCATGTTGTACATGAATGGAAAATAGTCTTTCCCTTAAATTTACAATGTTCTTGAGAAATCTAAACTGACGTGCAAAACCATGGAAAACATATGTTGCTGCCTGAAAGTAGAAATAATAAATGAGTACCCTACTAAATAAGTAGAAAAATGAGCAAAGTTATGCTCGATTGTGAAGACTTGAGGATAAAGTCCTTCACTGTTTTGCTCTGCTGAGTATCTACTAGCACTGTATAGGTTGGTAGAGTTCCAGACTGATGTTTACATGAAGTTGTGTTTATATGACATTTAGGAACCATTGGCATGTATCTCTCTGAAGTTTGTTGTAAGCAGCATAAATCAAATCAAATTTTATTAAGTTATGGCAGCTTTCTACTTCTGGGACATTATAAAAGCCCCACTTGCCTGTCTCAATATAGAACCTCTGGAAATCAGAGGGTGGTGAGTAGAATTACTTACATATTAGGGTATTGTTTCAACTCTATTTAATCTCATCCTCAACCCCACTTCATATCAATGATTTGTCTTGTTATATCTTCTTAGAATGTTTTCAAGTACATTAATCTTTTGAAAAAAATTAGTTTCTGCTAATATAGTGTTTAATAACCTCTCTTAACCTTTGTCCCATTGTGATAAATCTTATGTCTTTCTTTAATGTTACTTGAAATTTTAAAATAAAATTTTGTGACAGACAATAATAGCCAAATATTCTTGTACTTGTTAACATTTCTCAGTCTCCTCTGCATTTAGGTTGGAGCCTTGTAAATATTCCAGACATATATATATATAGTTTCTGGGCCAGGGCAGTTAAGGACCAAGTGTCTCTACCATCTCTTTCTCTCTTTTATCTATGTAACTGGAAGTGAAGAAATGTAAGATGGTGGAGTTGCAACATTGAGGAGCCTGGACCCCTGAGTCACTGCTTGGCTAGCTATTTTCACATGAGTGAAATATAAACCACTGTAGTTAAGCTGCTGAGATTTCAGGATTTATTTGTTATTGAGGCATAACTGAGAATTACTTAAATAATGAATGCAATATGAATCAGAGACATGGGATAAAAGGCCACCTCACGTGCCTATTTTACAACCACTGAATGGGGTTTTGATTTAAATTAGTGAGTTTCTGAGAGGCATTTGAGGAGTACTTCCAAAGAATGAAGTATTTTCTGCCTGTGATGAAGATTTAAATTGCCTAAGGAATCCTTTCTCCACTAATTTTTTTAATATATTGTGGTTCTATAATATTGATACCAAAAACTTCTGTTATTAAAAAGTATCTATTAACTATTGTTTAAATAATTAAATATATATATAATTAAATATATATAAAATTAAATATAATATATTGTGGTTCTATTCTGTTATTAAAAAGTATCTATTAACTATTGTTTAAATAATTATATATGTATAATTAAATATATATATAATTAAATATATAATTATATATATATAATTAAATATAATATGTTGTGGTTCTATAATATTGATACCAAAAACTTCTGTTATTAAAAAGTATCTATTAACTATTGTTTAAATAATTATTGTTTAATAATTAAAGTTATTTTTTCCAAAGATTTGCTTTTCATACATTTTTTTCTGATTATAAAATGAATATATGCTCACTGTGGGAGAAAAATTTTAATAAATACACAAACTAAATAGAAAAATGCCCTGAATCCCTCATAATCTTAAATACCAAGATTTAAATATTAATATCATTGGGTAATATTTCCTTTCAGTCTTGTTACTTTATGTAAGTACATTCTTATTTTGAAGATTTGCAAGTATTATATTGTTTCTTCTTGATTTTACATTTAATTATAACATAAGCTCAAGTTCTTCTCCACATTATTTAAATACTTGTAAATTTTGTTTTAGGTTTTTTGTTTGTTTTTTGCATTTTAACTAGGGCTTCCTTGAAATAGATTAGCTTTTGGTTAAGACAGTAACTTTGTGCAAATTTTCTTTTCTTTTTAATTAACATATAATGTATTATTTGTTTCATGGGTACAGGTGTGTGATTTATCAGTCTTACATAATTCACAGTCCTCACCATAGCACATACCCTCCCTAAAGTCCATCACCCAGTCACCCATTCCCTCCCACCCCCCTCCACTCCAGCAACCCTCAGTTTATTTCCTGAGATTAAGAGTCTTTTATGATTTGTCTCCCTCTCTGGTTTCATCTTGTTTCATTTTTCCTTCCCTTTCCCTATGATCCTCTGTGTTGTTTCTCAAATTCCTCATATCAGTGAGATCAAATGATACTTGTCTTTCTCTGATTGACTTATTTTGCTTAGCATAATACCCTCTAGATCCATCCACGTCATTGCAAATGGCAAGAGTTCATTCTTTTTGATGGCTGCATAATATTCCATTACACACACACACACACACACACACACCCTACATCTTCTTTATCCATTCATCTGTTGATGGACATCTAGGCTCTTTCCATAGTTTGGCTATTGTTGACATTGCTGCTATAAACATTGGGGTGCATGTGCCCCTTCGGATCATTACATTTGTATCTTTGGGGTCAATACCCAGTAGTGCAATTGCTGGGTCATAGGGTAGCTCTATTTTCAACTTTTTGAGGAACCTCCATACTGTTTTCCAGAGTGGCTGCACCAGCTTGCAGTCCCACCAACAGTGTAGGAGGGTTCCCCTTTCTCCGTGTGTGAATTTTCAATCTGTTTATTTGTTGGATTGGTCCTGATAAGCCATATTGAATTTGTGAGAACAAATGTATAGAATTAAGACTGTGTGTGTGTGTGTGTGTACACACGCAAACACACACACACCAAAGGGATTGATTTGTTTGAAAATTCTAGCTACATCTTAAAAAGTTGACTTTTATTTTAGAAACAGTAACTTGAAGAACAGTATGGGGTTATTATCTCAACTGAAGAAGCACTTACTGAGCACCAACTTACCAAAGTACTGTAAATTGCTATAGATCAGAAGATGATCATTCCTGCCCTAAGAGAGCATGTGCTCTAAATGAATTCTTAAATAAATGGGTTCTTGGCTGTCTGTCTGTTGAACTTGAGGAAGTACTAGGCATTAACACCACTTAGGTAAATTACACAAGATGCACTTGTCTGAGTGATACAAAATGAAGTTAGTACAGTTAGACTCCTCAGCAAAGATTCACAACATTTGCCAAAGAAGGCACAAATCTTGTCCCGTGACAGAAAGCACCAGTGAGCATACAACTGCAGATGGTAATGTTTGATTGTGTGAGGATCCACTGTACTGTCTGGGAGCATTACTCTCCCCTTTGTGTGACAACCTAATTTATAATGTTGAATTAGGCTACAGACCATCTCATCTGGACAAGGTCAGCTTCATGGCTGTGTGACCATGGAGCTGCACGGCACCTATACTCCAAAGGGCACTCTGTACTTGGAGTTTAATGCTCGGTTATTACCATCCCCAAATTCTTAATAATTTATCTTTGAATTTGTGTTGTATAAGTAAAGTCTGATAGCAGAATGGAACTTGCACTGGGGGCTTGGAGCTTTGACCTCCCTTCCTTGCCTGCATCACCATAATGGGTTCTCAGCTACTTGCTTCTCTGCCCCATTCAGCAATTACTATTGCCCATCACTCCTTGTGGGATCCCGGGCATGGGAAAGGTCAGTTTGGGGCACTTGTGTTCCACTCAGTCCTAGGCAGGGACCAAGCACCAGTGATACCCCACAAGTATCTTTTTGTTCAAGGGAGAATAACATTAAGTAGCAAAATAATAACAACAAAGAACCACCACGACAGGTCAATTGAGAGAATGCAGAAGGAGGGAAAAAGTTTTTATCCCTCCTTCCATCCCAGGCTAAAAAGATCTGATCCCAAATACTTGCCTGAATTCTATGAAGTAGAACCAGAACAAGGACCAGTAAAATTATCCACATGTCTCTGAAGGTCATCCAAACAGGCCCTTGGTCTAGCTCTTCGGTATTATCTAAGGGCATTTACAGGCCCTTAGTCTAGGATCTATTTGGCATTATCTAAAATTATTTGGTATGAAAAAATCTGTATTCATGTCTTTACTATTCTCTGTTGATCTGAAATTAAGATAATATTTCATAAGGACTGTAACATTTCAGTTTTGTCAGCAATCTTTATGACCATAGATGCGTAAGGAAAAAAACCCAACATATTTAAGCTAAACAAATAGGGAAAATTAGGTATGAATTGTCATGAGGAAGTGACTTATGAGCCATATGCTTATTTTTAAACCAAATATGCTGTTTATTCATTTATTTATTCATTTATTGAGTACCAACCAGATTATAGAATATAGCTAGAATCTGGAGATAGGATGGCAAGCAAAAATGATGTGGCTCCTGACTTCATGGAGCTCACAGACTAATGCTCAAGAATGGCATTCATAAAATAACTGCATGATTGAAGGTGCAATTACAAACTGAGATAAATGCTCTGAAAGAAAGAAACAGCCTAAAGGAGCAGATAAGAAAAGAACCTAACCTAGCTTTGGAAGTCAAGGAACACTTTTCTATAAAGGTTGAGGAAAGCTGAAGAATCAGTAGGTAACTGGGTGAACAGGCCTGGGGAGGGGAAGACATTTGCAAAGGCACTAAAGTAGGGTGGGAATGAGGCGGCATGACCTGTTTGAAGAATTACAATGTCAGTTGGCAGAGCTTAATTAGTGAGAGAGAGGAGAGTTGTGTGAAGTGAGCCTGAAGGAATAGACAGGGACCAGACCATGCTGAGGCTGGTAGACCATGCTAAAGACTTCGATCTGCAGCCTAGGAACAAAGAGAAAACATTGAAGGTGTTTAGGAATGAGGTTGGTAGAATTAGGGTTTGTGCAAGATCAGATTTATGATTTGTTAAAGGTGACTTTGCCTGCAATAGGGAAAAATATTTTGGAAGGAGTCTTAGTGAATGCAGAAAGTCCTCTTAGAAGGCTTGTGCCATATAGTTCAGGTAACAGGCAGCCTGGACTAGTGGGTGATAGCAGACACAGAGAGTCATATGGATTCAAGAGACATTTAGAGAACAAATCAATGATGAATTGAATATAGGAGGTATCAAAGACAATTTCAAGTTTTGTTGGCTTGCATATTTTGATTGTGAGTCTATTCATTGAGATAGGAAACAAAAAAAATCAGGTTCAGATATAAATATCATGAGATTGATTGAGATGCCCCAGGCATTCAAGTGTAAGTGTTGAGGAGATATTTGTACATATGAGTGAGCTTTTACAGTATTGGGCTTATAAATGGGTAATTGAAACCCGGTAGATGATTATGTTCCTGCAAGGAGGACAGAAAGAGAGCTGTATCTTGAAAACAAGGGAAAGAAAGTGTTTCAAGAATGAAGGAACTGATTCAAGATATTGAATGTAGCCTAACAGACGAAAGAAGAAGAGCACTGAAACATCACAGTCTTGACTTTAGCAAGAGCTTCTTGCACAGAGTGATGGAAAAAAATTGGAAAAGTTGGAAGTATGAAAATGAAGATCACTTGAAGCATCTCTGAATATGTGTGACCATTATAGAGAGAAGAAAGAAGACAATAGCTGGAGGGGGATGAGCATGGCAGAGTTTTAAACTGAAGCAGCTTAGTCTGATGAAGCAAATGGGGAGGTTTTGATACTATCACTGAGAAACAAAAATATATCTGTTTATAATTTATGCATAGGGCCCATTGGTTTCCTTTGCAAATGTACCTTTCCTTCAAACTTTAGATTGTAACTTGAGATCTTTCCCCTAGTAAGCATTCTTTTAATACTAACTCCACGACACTTGTAATTGCATGCCTTCTCTCTGGAGATCCAAGGTGAACAATGCACAAAGTTTCATTTACAAATAAGCAAAATGTGAATATTGCCAAATTGCTTTCATAACAATGCTGTCTGATGTAATTCCCAAAGGTCACATTGCTGAGTTTGAAGAAAAATTGGCTTTAAGCTTTTTGTGATTGCATGTATTCTTTCTCCCTAATGACATGTTTTTGGAGTAGGTCACAATGGATGAGTAAGATTTAGAATAGAATAGAGTTGGCAGAACGTTTTTTTACATGTGTTCTGTGGTTAAAATCATAAATAGCAGTATTTTTTCCAATTATGTTGGTAAAGAGGCAATTATAAATAGTGAGGAAAGCCATGGATCAGCTTTCAATTTCCATGTGCCTATTTTGCGTTTTATCTGTGAATGCCACACGCACCTTTGTACTTTCTTCTCTTTTTATTATAATTGATGAGTCTGGGTTTATAATTGTGAACACATTTTGGTGAACTTTCTCATTCCTTGGACCCCATTACACAATGATATTTTTCTCTCTTTTTCCCCTCGCTGCACCTTCTCTGCAGGTGCTCCAAGTTTAACTGGGATGATTCAAAATTTTTTTCCTTTCTTTTTGTTTTCAAACTTTTGTTGGTATCAGTTCACTTCTTAGATTTATGTAAATGCCTCTCAAGTTCATATTTTAGCTCAGATTATATTCACTTACTTAACTGTGTATTTCCCAGTGTCCTTATCCTCCTCCCTCAGACCAGTTACCAATTGCCTGTCTTGGGTTTTTCACTTTCCCAATTATTATTATTATTTAATTTTTAATAAGATTTTATTTATTTGTGAGAGAGAGAGAGCACAAGCAGGGGAAGCAGCAGGCAGAGGGAGAAGCAGACTCCCCACTGAGCAAGAAGCCCAACGTGGGACTCGATCCCAGGACCCTGGGATCATGACCTGAGCCGAAGGCAGACGCTTAACCGACTGAGCCACCCAGGCGTCCCCACTTTCCCAATTATTTGGGCTCAAACAAGGTCAGCCTTCATTCCTTTTCCTTTGCCACCAATCCAATGAGTTGTAAAGTTCCTAATCAACTCCTTTTAAAGAAACTAATTCAAGTACGTGGCATCACATCAGTAGAGAACAACTTCTGAGAAGCAATAGTTTTCTGCTTCTCCTTTTCCCACCTGCACTTCCATTCTCAGAGGAAATACACTTTAACTGTATTTTGTTCTCCTGGTGGTCACTTCAAAAATTGTAGATAATGTACTAATACTTGAATTTATTTATTGATCTAGCAACTTCATGTCTACTGACTCCCAATATAAAAGATGAATCCTTTGATTCTTTACCCTTCCTCTTCTGATGTTCTGATATTTATATTTGTAGCTTTAATTCTTTTATTTTTGTTTCTTTAACCTATCTAAGCATGTTTTTTGTCCTTTAACTCTTTATATTATTTCTTGATCTCCTCTTTGTAAAATGAGAATATCCCTTCCCTCTGTCTTTATTATAGTCTTCAGTTACTTTTGATCTGCAACCACTTCCAAATTTTCTGTGTTTGATTATCTCTAAAAGTTTATAATCAATAAATATTGCCTACATTATTAGAACCTTTATATATATATATATATATATATAGATATAGATATAGATATATATATCTATCCAGAGGTTGGCCCCCATTGCATTTCTTTCTCCCTAGATTCAATGTCATTATCCCCAGGCCCTGGAAAACCATGTGCTTTGTTTTCAGGTCTTCTGAATTCTGTTTTTTTTTGTTTGTTTGTTAAGGAGAAATAATCATTAAGTTAGAAAGTATTTCCTCTGTTTTTTTTTTTTTCCTCTGAAAGAGATTATAGAGAACTGATATAATTTCTTCCTTAAATATTTATTAGAATTTACCAGTGAGGGGGGCGCCTGGGTGGCTCAGTCGTTAAGCGTCTGCTTCCTGCTCGGCGGGAAGACTGCTTCTCCCTCTCCCACTCCCCCTGCTGGTGTTCTCTCTCTCGCTGTGTCTCTCTCTGTCAAATAAATAAAATCTTTAAAAAAAAAAAAGAATTTACCAGTGAGCCCATCTCAGCCTGGTGTTTTCTGTTTTGGGAAGTTATTAATTATTGATTCAATTTCTTTGATAGATACAGGCCTATTAAGATTGTTTATTTCTTCTTGTCTGAGTTTTGGCAAATTATGCCCTTCAAAGAATTGGCCCATTTCACCTAGGTTATCAAATTTGTGGACATAGAGTTGTTCATACTATCCCTTTATTATTCTTTTAATGTTCGTATGATATATAGTGATGTCCCCTCATTCATTTCTGATATTAGTAATTTGTGTCCTCTCTTTTTTTCTTAGCCTGGTGTCAGGTTTGTCAATTAATTGATCTTTTCAAAGAACCAACTTTTGCTTTTATTGATTTTTCTCTCTTGATTTCCTGTTTTCAATTTTATTTACTTCTGCTCTAATTCTTACTTCTTTTCTTCTTTTTACTTTGGATTTAATTTGCTCTTGTAATTATTTTTAAGGTGGAAGCTTGTATTATTGAGCTTAGAAGGTTCTTCTATTCTCATATATGCATTGAATGCTATAAATTTCTAGGTACTGCTTTTGCTGCATTCTATAAATATTAAATTGTGTTTTCATTTTCATTTAGCTCAAAATATTTAAATTTTTTTTGAGATTTCTCCTTTGATTCATGTGTTATTTAGAACTATGTTGCTTAATCTTTATGCATTTTAAGGGAATCAGGCAGCCCCTTGCGCTTCTCCTCAAGAACAGTCCCTTGATGAGCCGCTCTGACCCTCTACGATATTGCTCATACGCCCAAAGTGGCTGCCGATCTGAGCCACATCGAGACCGGGGCAACCGTGAAAGGCTACCTCGGACCTGAGCAGCTGCCGGATTGCCTGAAAGGCTGCGATGTGGTGGTTATTCCAGCAGGAGTCCCGAGAAAACCAGGCATGACCCGGGATGACCTGTTTAACACGAATGCCTCCATTGTGGCCACCTTGTCTGCTGCCTGCGCCCAGCACTGCCCCGAGGCCATGATCTGCATCATTTCCAATCCGGTGAACTCCACCATCCCAATCGCAACGGAAGTTTTCAAGAAACATGGAGTCTACAACCCCAGTAAAATCTTCGGGGTGATGACCCTGGACGTTGTCAGAGCCAACACTTTCATTGCGGAACTCAAGGGTTTGGATCCCGCTCGAGTCAATGTTCCTGTCATTGGCGGCCATGCTGGGAAGACCATCATCCCCCTGATCTCGCAGTGCACTCCCAAGGTGGACCTTCCCCAGGCCCAGCTAACAGCCATCACTGGGCAGATCCAGGAAGCCAGCACAGAGGTGGTGAAGGCCAAAGCTGGAGCAGGCTCGGCCACCCTGTCCGTGGCATACACCAGAGCTCAGTTTGTCTTCTCCCTTGTGGATGTGATGAACGGAAAGGAAGGAGTTGTGGAGCGTTCCTTCGTTAAGTCCCAAGAAGCAGACTGTGCCTATTTCTCCACCCCGTTACTGCTGGGGGAAAAGGGCATTGAGAAGAATCTAGGCATTGGCAAGATCTCCCCTTTCGGAGAGATGATAGCAGAAGCCATCCCCGAGCTGAAGGCCTCCATCAAGAAGGAAGAGGAGTTCATGAAAAACATGAAATGAGAGGCGCAGCCAGCGAGCAGTCCGTTTCCCTAACTTATAAAGGCATCATGTCCCTGTAAAGCCATCTCCTGCCCCCCGCGTTTGAGTTGTGTTAACCACAAGGGTCATGTTAGCGTCGCCATCCCGCCCAAATCGCCGGTCTGTCTGGGGTGCATCAATAAAAGCAGGCTTTGATTTTCTTTAAAAAAAAAAAATTCTAGTTTAATTCCATTGTTTTCTAAGAGCAGGCATTATATGATTTTTATTCTTCTAAATTAGTTAAGGTATATTTCTTTTTTTTTTAAATTTTTTTATTCTTATATTATCCCCATACATTGCATCATTAGTTTTAGATGTAGTATTCCATGATTCATTGTTTGTGCATAACACCCAGTGCTCCATGCAGAATGTGCCCTCCTCAATACCCATCACCAGGCTAACCCATCCTCCCAATCCCCTCCCCTCTAGAACCCTCAGTTTGTTTTTCAAAGTCTATCGTCTCTCATGGTTCGTCTACCCCTCCGATTTCCCCCCCTTCATTCTTCCCCTCCTGCTACCTTCTTCTTCTTCTTTTTTTTTTTTCTTAACATATATTGCATTATTTGTTTCAGAGGTACAGATCTGAGATTCAACAGTCTTGCACAATTCACAGACTTACCAGAGCACATACCCTCCCAGTGTCTATCACCCAGTCACCCCATCCCTCCCACCCCACCCCCCCCTCCAGCAACCCTCAGTTTGTTTCCTGCGATTAAGAATTCCTCATATCAGTGAGGTCATATGATACATGTCTTTCTCTGTTTGACTTATTTCACTCAACATAATACCCTCCAGTTCCATCCACGTCGTTGCAAATGGCAAGATCTCATTCCTTTTGATGGCTGCATAATATTCCATTGTATATATATACCACATCTTCTTTATCCATTCATCTGTTGATGGACATCTGGGCTCTTTCCACAGTTTGCTACTGTGGACATTGCTGCTATAAACATTGGGGTGCACGTACGTACCCTTTCAGATCCCTACTTTTGTATCTTTGGGGTAAATACCCAGTAGTGCAATTGCTGGATCATATGGTAGCTCTATTTTCAACTTTTTGAGGAATCTCCATACGGTTTTCCAGAGTGGCTGCACCAGCTTGCATTCCCACCAACAGTGTAGGAGGGTTCCCCTTTCTCCACATCCCCGCCAACATCTGTCGTTTCCTGACTTGTTAATTTTAGCCATTCTGACTGGTGTGAGGTGGTATCTCATTGAGGTTTTGATTTGGATTTCCCTGATGCCGAGCAATATTGAGCACTTTTTCATGTGTCTGTTGGCCATTTGGATGTCTTCTTTGGGAAAATGTCTGTTCATGTCTTCTGCCCATTTCTTGATTGGATTCTTTGTTCTTTGGGTGTTGAGTTTGATGAGTTCTTTATATATTTTGGATACCAGTCCTTATCTGATATGTCATTTGCAAATATCTTCTCCCATTCTTTCGGTTGTCTTTTGGTTTTGTTGACTGTTTCCTTTGCTTTGCAAAAGCTTTTTATCTTGATGAAGTCCCAATAGTTCATTTTTGCCTTTGCTTCCCTTGCCTTTGGCGATGTTTCTAGGAAGAAGTTGCTGCGGCTGAGGTCGAAGAGGTTGCTGCCTGTGTTCTCCTTTAGGATTTTGATGGACTCCTGTCTCACATTGAGGTCTTTCAACCATTTGGAGTCTATTTTTGTGTGTGGTGTAAGGAACTGGTCCAGTTTCATTCTTCTGCATGTGGCTATCCAATTTTCCCAACACCATTTGTTGAAGAGACTGTCTTTTGTCCATTGGACATTCTTTCCTGCTTTGTCGAAGATTAGTTGACCATAGAGTTGAGGGTCCATTTCTGGGCTCTCTATCCTGTTCCATTGATCTATGTGCCTGTTTTTGTGCCAGTACCATACTGTCTTGATGATGACAGCTTTGTAATAGAGCTGGAAGTCCAGAATTCTGATGCCGCCAGCTTTGCTTTTCTTTTTCAACATTCCTCTGGCTATGCGGGGTCTTTTCTCGTTCCATACACATTTTAGGATTATTTGTTCCATTTCTTTGAAAAAAGTGGATGGTACTTTGATGGGGATTGCATTGAATGTGTAGATTGCTTTAGGTAGCATTGACATCTTCACAATATTTGTTCTTCCAATCCATGAGCATGGAACGTTTCTCCATTTCTTTGTGTCTTCCTCAATTTCTTTCATGAGTATTTTATAGTTTTCTGAGTACAGATCCTTTGCCTCTTTGGTTAGATTCATTCCTAGGTATCTTATGGTTTTGGGTGCAATTGTAAATGGGATCGACTCCTTAATTTCTCTTTCTTCTGTCTTGTTGTTGGTGTATAGGAATGCCACTGACTTCTGTGCATTGATTTTATATCCTGCCACTTTACTGAATTCTTGTATGAGTTCTAGCAGTTTTGGGGTGGAGTCTTCGGGGTTTTCCACATAAAGTATCATATCATCTGCAAAGAGTGAGAGTTTGACTTCTTCTTTGCCAATTTGGATGCCTTTTATTTCTTTTTGTTGTCTGATTGCTGTGACTAGGACTTCCAATACTATGTTGAATAGCAGTGGTGATAGTGGACATCCCTGCCGCATTCCTGACCTTAGGGGGAAAGCTCTCAGTTTTTCCCCATTGAGAATGATATTCGCTGTAGGTTTTTCATAGATGGCTTTTATGATATTGAAGTATGTACCCTCTATGCCTATACTCTGAAGAGTTTTGATCAAGAAACGATGCTGTACTTTGTCAAATGCTTTTTCTGCATCTATTGAGAGGATCATATGATTCTTGTTCTTTCTTTTGTTAATGTATCGTATCACGTTGATTGATTTGCGGATGTTGAACCAACCTTGCAGCCCAGGGATAAATCCCACTTGGTCGTGGTGAATAATCCTTTTAATGTACTGTTGGATCCTATTGGCTAGTATTTTGGTGAGAATTTTTGCATCCATGTTCATCAGGGATATTGGTCTGTAATTCTCCTTTTTGATGGGGTCTTTGTCTGGTTTTGGGATCAAGGTAATGCTGGCCTCATAAAATGAGTTTGGAAGTTTTCCTTCCATTTCTATTTTTTGGAACAGTTTCAGAAGAATAGGTATTAATTCTTCTTGAAATGTTTGGTAGAATTCCCCTGGGAAGCCATCTGGCCCTGGGCTTTTGTTTTTTGGGAGATTTTTGATGACTGCTTCAATTTCCTTAGTGGTTATAGGTCTGTTCAGGTTTTCTATTTCTTCCTGGTTCAGTTTTGGTAGTTGATACATCTCTAGGAATGCATCCATTTCTTCCAGGTTATCTAATTTGCTGGCATAGGGTTGCTCATAATATGTTCTTATAATTGTTTGTATTTCTTTGGTGTTGGTTTTGATCGCTCCTCTTTCATTCATGATTTTGTTGATTTGGGTCATTTCTCTTTTCTTTTCGATAAGTCTGGCCAGGGGTTTATCAATCTTGTTAATTCTTTCAAAGAACCAGCTCCTAGTTTTGTTGATCTGTTCTACTGTTCTTTTAGTTTCTATTTCATTGATTTCTGCATTGATCTTTATTATTTCTCTTCTCCTGCTGGGTTTAGGTTTTATTTGCTGTTCTTTCTCCAGCTCCTTTAGGTGTAGGGTTAGGTTGTGTACTTGAGACCTTTCTTGTTTCTTGAGAAAGGCTTGTATTGCTATATACTTTCCTCTTAGGACTGCCTTTGCTGCATCCCAAAGATTTTGAATAGTTGTGTTTTCATTTTCATTGGTTTCCATGAATTTTTTTAATTCTTCTTTAATTTCCTGGTTGACTCATTCATTCTTTAGTAGGATGCTCTTTAGCCTCCATGTATTTGAGTTCTTTCCAACTTTCCTCTTGTGATTGAGTTCTAGTTTCAAACCATTGTGGTCTGAAAATAGGCAGGGAATGATCCCAAACTTTTGGTACCATTTGAGACCTGATTTGTGACCTAGGATGTGATCTATTCTGGAGAATGTTCCATGGGCACTAGAGAAGAATGTGTATTCCGTTGCTTTGGGATGCAATGTTCTGAATATGTCTGTGAAGTCTATTTGGTCCAGTGTGTCATTTGAAGTCTTTATTTCCTTGTTGATCTTTTGCTTAGACGATCTGTCCATTTCAGTGAGGGGGGTGTTAAAGTCCCCCACTATTATTGTATTGTTGTCGATGTGTTTCTTTGCTTTTGTTATTAATTGGCTTATATAATTGGCTGCTCCCATGTTAGGGGCATAGATATTTACAATTGTTAGATCTTCTTATTGGATAGACCCTTTAAGTAGGATATAGTGTCCTTCCTCATCTCTTATTACAGTCTTTGATTTAAAATCTAATTTGTCTGATATAAGGATTGCCACCCCAGCTTTCTTTTGGTATCCATTAGCATGGTAAATGGTTTTCCACCCCCTCACTTTCAATCTGGGGGTGTCTTTGGGTCCAAAATGAGTCTCTTGCAGACAGCATATTGATGGGTCTTGTTTTTTAATCCAATCTGATAGCCTGTGTCTTTTGATTGGGGCATTTAGCCCATTTATATTCAGGGTAACTATTGAAAGATAGGAATTTAGTGCCATTGTATTGCCTGTAAGGTGACTGTTACTGTATATTGTCTGTGTTCCTTTCTGGTCTATGCTGCTTTTAGGCTCTCTCTTTGCTTAGAGGACCCCTTTCAAGATTTCTTGTAGGGCTGGTTTTGTTTTTGCAAATTCCTTTAGTTTTTGCTTGTTCTGGAAGCTTTTTATCTCTCCTTCAATTTTCAATGAATGACAGCCTAGCTGGATAGAGTATTCTTGGCTGCATATTTTTCTCATTTAGTGCTCTGAATATATCCTGCCAGTCCTTTCTAGCCTGCCAGGTCTCTGTAGATAGGTCTGTTGCCAATCTAATGTTTCTACCATTGTAGGTTACATATCTCTTCTCCCGAGCTGCTTTCAGGATTTTCTCTTTGTCTATGAGACTTGTAAGTTTTACTATTAGATGTCAGGGTGTTGACCTATTTTTATTGATTTTGAGGGGGGTTCTCTGTGCCTCCTGGATTTTGATGCCTGTTTCCTTCCCCAAATATGGGAAGTTCTCTGCTATAATTTGCTCCATTATACCTTCTGCCCCTCTCTCTCTTTCTTCTTCTTCTGGTATCCCAATTATTCTAATGTTGTTTCGTCTTATGGTATTGGTTATCTCTCGAATTCTGCCCTCGTGATCCAGTAGTTGTTTATCTCTCTTTTTCTCAGCTTCTTAATTTCCATCATTTGGTCTTCTATATTACTGATTCTCTCTTCTGCCTCATTTATCCTAGCAGTTAGTGTCCCCATATTTGATTGCACCTCATTAATAGCCTTTTTGATTTCAACTTGGTTAGATTTTAGTTCTTTTACTTCTCCAGAAAGGGTTTCTCTAATAACTTCCATGCTTTTTTCAAGCCCAGCTAGTATCTTTAAAGTGATAATTCTGAACTCTAGATCTGACATCATACTAATGTCCATATTGAGTAGGTCCCTGGCAGTCGGTACTACCTCTTGTTCTTTTCGTTGAGGTGATTTTTTCCGTCTTGTCATTTTGTGCAGAGGAGAATAGATTAATGAGAGAACAAAATGCTAGCAGAGTAACCACGTCCCCAGAAAATATACTCTAAACAAATCAGAAAAGACCTGAAACAGTGGGAAAAGAAAGGGAAAGAGAGAAAAAAGAAAAAGAAAAAAAAAAGAAAAAGATAAAGATAAAAATGAACAAAAACAGAACAAAACAAAACAACAACAAAAAAACCAGAATGTGATCAAATATGATCAGGCTGGTATATAGATCAGTGCCACACACTAGATTTTGGGTGTATTTTGGTCTGTTAGATCAAAGTGCCTCCCAAAATTTTAAAGAAAGAAAAACTTATATATATACAAAAATAAGGGTTGATATGATGAAGGGATGGAATATGAGTGGAAAGATGGAAATTATAAAAAAATTTTATAAAAGGAATTGATAAGTTGTTTGAAAAGAGAAAGAAGAGGATTTAAAAAAGAAAAAAGAAAAAAAAAGGGAGAGAATGTGATCAGGCAGGGGAGTAGAAAAAAAACCATATACTAGAGATTTAGGGTATATTTTGATCTGTTAGAAGAAACTATCTCAAATTTTTAAAGAGAGAACAACTTATATATATATGCCAAAAATACGGGTAACCACTGTGAAGGGATAGAATATGACTCTAAAAATGAAAAATAAAAATGTTTTTTAAAAAAGGGATTGATAAGATGTTGGTTGAAAAAGGGAAAAAGAAAAATTAAAGAAAGACAGTTAAAAAAATTAACTTTGAAAGACTAAAGAATCATGGTAAAAAAGCCATGAATTCTATGTGCAGTATTCCCCTAGCGCTGGAGTTCTGCCGTTCTCATTGATCGGTAAACTTGGTCTTGGCTGGCTGTTCTCGCTGATCTTCTGGGGAGGTTGCCGTGGTTCCCAAATGTCTTTCCCAGAGGCGGAAGTGCCCCGCCCTTGCCCCCTCCCGGCTAAGTAATCTGCTCGGGTTTGCTCTCCGGGGCTTTTGTTCCCTGCGAGCTTTCCCTACAGCTTTGGAGGCGGAGAGTGAAAATGGCGGCCTCCCAATCTCCGCCCCGGAGGAGCCGAGAACTCGGGGCCCCGCTCCTCAGTGAGCCCCCAGAGAAAAGCCGTCAGTCACTCCCGTCTCCCCGGTCTCTGGCCGCACTCTGTGCTCACCCGGCCTGTGACCGCTCGTTTCTATCTCCGGCACCCGACCTCGTGTGGAGTCTCCAAACGCAGCAGATCCCTGCCGTGCGTGCTGCTCCTCCCGGGGGGAGGAAGGTGAGTCTCCCCGGATCTGCTGCTTGTTGGGTCCCTGCTGGAGGAGCAGTGGCCCGCCTGTGCCATGAATCACGGTTTATGACAACCCCAAGCTGAGAGCCCGCTCCTTGGCTCTGCCTCTGCAGCCGGCTTCCCTGCTCCGATACCTGGGACCTCTGCCACACTCAGGCACCCCCGGTCTTTCTGTGACCCCGAGGGTCCTGATACCACACTGTTCCGGAGGGTTCCACCCCCCGCTTAGCCACCAGAGTGACATCCCTCAGCGGAGCAGACTTTTAAAAGTTCCGATTTTGTGCTCTGCGGCTCTATCACTTGCTAGAAGCGGCCGACGGAGGCCCCTCCCCCGCCATCTATCCTCCCGAATATCACCTCGGATTCACTTCTCCGCACGTCCTACCTTCCAGAAAGTGGTCGCTTTTCTGTTCAGAGAGTTGTTGCTATTCTTTTCTTCAATCTCCTGTTGAGTTTGTAGGTGTTCAGAATGGTTTGATCCCTATCCAGCTGAATTCCTGAGAGGAGAGGAAATCCAGGTCTCCTACTCCTCTACCATCTTGCTCTGCCCCCAGTTAAGGTGTATTTCATGACCCAGAATTCTTGGTGAATGTTCTATATGAGACTGACAAGAATGTGTATTCTGCTCCTGTTGACTGGATCTAGATGATTGATTTTATGTTGAGTTCAACTATGTCCTTACTGATTTATTTTTGCCTGCTGGATCTATCCATTTCTGATGGAGAGGTGTTGAAGTCTCCAACTAGAATAGTGGATTCATCTGTTTCTTTTTGAAGTTCTGTGAGTTTTTGCCTCATGTAGTTTGACATTCTGTTGTTAGGCTTATCATTTTAAGAATTACATATTTTTAGAGAATTGACCCTTTCATCATTATGTAATGCCCCTCTTTATCCCTGATAAATTTTCTTGTTTTAAAGTCTGCTCTGCCTGAAATTAATATAGTTTTGCTTTCTCTTGATTGGTGTTAGCATGGTGTATTTTTCTCCATCTGTTTACTTTTAATCTATATGTGTCTTTATATTTAAAGGAGTTCTTTTTTGTAGACAGTATATAGTTGGGTCTTGTTTTTTGATCCACTGTGACGATCTCTGTCTTCAAATTGGTTTATTTAGGCCATTGATGTTCAAAGTGATTATATGTATTTGGATTGATATGTACCATATTAGCTAGCTCTTTGAATTACTTTATTGCTCTTGCTCTTTATTCTCATTTTTGTCTTCCACTCTTTTTCTGCCTTTTGTCATTTTTACTGAACATTTTATAAAATTCCATTTTCTCTCCTTTCTTAGTATATCAGTACCTTTCTTTTTTCTTTCTTTCTTTCTTTCTTTCTTTCTTTCTTTCTTTCTTTCTTTCTTTCTTTCTTTCTTTCTTTCTTTCTTTTCTTTTCTTTTCTTTTTTCTTTTCTTTCGTAGTTGCCCTAGAGTTTGCAATAAACATTTACAATTAATCCAAGTCTCAAATAACACTCTATTGCTTCATCGATAGTGTATTTTATAATAACAAAATAATCCTAATTCCTTCCTCCCATCCTTTGTATCATTGCTGCCATTCATTTCACTTGTTTATAAGCAGACATACAATATATACATTGAATACATTGTTGCTCTTGTTTTTTTGAGGAAACTATTATCTGTTAGATAAATTAAGAGTAAGAATTTTTATTTTACTTTCATTTATTCTTTCTCTGATGCTCTTCCTTTTTTATGTGGACCTGAATTTCTGACATACAATTTTCTTTCTCTCCAAAGAAATTTTTATTAAAACATTTCTTGTAAGGCAGGCCCACTACCAACAAATGACCTTATATTTTGTTTAAGAAAGTCTTTATTTATACTTCATTTTTGAAGGATAATTTCACAAAGTACAAAATTCTAGATTGGTTGTTCTTTTCTCTCAACACTTTAAATATTTCTCTTTTCTTGCTTGCATGGTTTGTGGGAGGTTGGATATAATCCTTATCTTTGTTTTTCTATAGGTGAGGCTTTTTTTCCTCTGAATTCTTTCAGGACATTTTCATATTCGATTTTCTGTTGTTTGAATATGATATGCTTGCGTATATTTTGTTTTGTTTTTGCCTTTTGGCATTTGTCCTACTTGTAGTTTTCTAATCTTCTTGGATCCGTGGTTTGATGTCTGACATTAATTTGGGAAATTCTCAGTCATTCTGTTTCAAATATTTCTTTCATTTCTTTCTCCTTTCTTTTTCTGGTATTCCCATTATGCATACGTACACCTTTTGTAGTTGCACCATAGTCTTTGGATATTCTGTTCTGATTTTTTCAGTCTTTGTTTTCTTTGCCTTTTAGTTTTGGAGGTTTCTGTTGGTATATGTTCAAGCTCAGAGATTCTTTTCTCAGCCATGTCCAGTCTACTAATGAGGCCATCAAATACATTCTTTATTTCTGTTACAGTGTTTTTGATCTTTAGCATTTCTTTTGGTTCCTTCTTAATATTGCATGTCTCTGCTTACATTACTCATCTTGCATACTATTTTATCTATTAGAGTCCTTAGCATAGTAATTGTAGTTGTAGTTGTTTTAAATTCCTGGTTTGATAATTCCAACATCTTGCAAACCATGTCTGTTTCTAATGTTGGCTCTGTCTCTTCAAACTGTATTTTTAGCCAGACATGATGTACCAGGTAAAAGGATTTGCTATAAATAGGCTTTTAGTAATAAGGTATGGGGTCAGGGGAGTCATTCTATAGTCCTATGATTAGATCTCAGTCTTTTATAGAGACTGTGCCTCTGGAATGTGAACTTTACAAATGTGTCTCTCTCTTTTCTCCCTACCTTAGGTAGAACAGGATGGCTTGAGTAGTCTGGTGATGGGTATTTCCCTTCCCCCATTATTATTTAACCTTTATTAAATAAAGGTTATTTAAATTCCAGTTAGTTAACATACCGTGTAATATTAGTTTCAGGTGTAGAATATAGTGATTCAACACTTCCATACAACACCTGGTGGTCATCACAACATGTGTACTCCTTAATCCCCATCACCCATTTAACCCATCCCCCCACCCACCTTTCCTCTGGTAACCATCGGTTTGTTCTCTATAGTTAAGAGTCTGTTTTTCTGATTTGCCTCTCTCTTTTTCTCTTTGCTCACTTGTTTTGTTTCTTAAATTCCACATATGAGTGAAATCATATGGTAGTTGTCTTTTTCTGACTGACTTATTTCACTTAGATTAATACTAGTTCCATCCACATAGTTGCAAAGGGCAAGATTTCATCCTTTTTGAAGACTGAGTAATATTTCATTATGTATATATTCTTATATAAATACCGCATCTTCTTTATCCATTCAACAATTGATGAACACTTGGGTTGCTTCCATAATTTGGCTATTGTAGATAATGCTGCTATAAACATTGAAGTGCATGTATCTCTTTGATTTAGTATTTTTGTATTTTTTAGGTAAATACCTAGTGCTATTGCTGGATCATAGGGTATTTCTATTTTTAACTTTTTGAGGAACCTCCATAATGTTTTTCAGAGTGGCTGCACCAGTTTACATTCCCACCAACCATGCAGAAGTGTTCCCCTTTCTCTCCATTCTCACCAACAGCTGTTGTTTCTTATGTTGTTAATTTTAGTTATTCTGACAGGTGTGAGGTGATATCTCATTGTAGTTTTGATCTGCATTTCCCTGATGATCACTGATGTTGAGCATCTCTTCATGTGTCTGTTGGCCATCTGTATGTCTTCTTTGGAGAAATGTCTATTCATTTCTTCTGCCCATTATTTAATTGGATTATTTGTTTTTTGGGTGTTGATTTTGATAAGTTCTTTATAGATTTTTGGATACTAACCCATTATCAGATATGTCATTTGCAAGTATTTTCTGCCATCCCATAGTTTGCCTCCTCATTTTGTTGATTGTTTCCTTTGCTGTGAATAAGCTTTTTGTTTTGATCAAGTCCCAGTAGTTTATTTCCACTTTGGTTTCCCTTGCCTCAGGAGACTTATCTAAAAGGAAGTTGCTATAGCTGATCTCAAAAAGGTTACTACCAGTGTTTTCCTCTAGGATTTTGATGGTTTCCTGTCTCACATTTACATCTTTCATCCATTTTGAATTTATTTTTGTGTATGGTGTAAGAAAGTGGTCGTTTCATTCTTCTGCATGTTGCTGTCCAGTTTTTCCAACACCACTTGTTGAAGAGACTGTCTTCCCCATTGGATATTCTTTCCTGCTTTATTGAAGATTAATTGACCATATAGCTGTGGATTCATTTCTGGGTTTTCTATTCTGTTCTATTGATCTATGTGTCTGTTTTTGCACCAGTACCACATTGTCTTGATGACTATAGCTTTGTAATATAGCTTGAAGTCTGGAATCATGATGCCTCCAGCTTTGCTTTTCTTTTTCAAGATTGCTTTGGCTATTCGGGGTCTTTTGTGGTTCCATAGAGATTTTCGGGTTGCTTGTTCTAGCTCTGTGAAAAATACTGGTGGTGTTTTGATAGGGATTGCATTAAATGTGTAGATTGCTTTGGGTAGTATAGACATTTTAACAATATTTGTTCTTCTGATCCATGAGTATGGAATCTCTTTCCATTTCTTTGTGTCATCTTCAATTTCTTTCATAAGTGTTTCATAGTTTTCAGAGTACAGATATTTTACCTCTTTGGTTAGGTTTATTCTTAGGTATCTTATGGTTTTTGGTGCAATTGTAAATGCGATTGATCCCTTAATTTTCTTCCTGTCTCTTCATTATCAGTGTAAAGAGATGCAATAGATTTCTCTACATTGATTTATAGCCTGTGACTTTGCTGAATTCATGTATCAGTTCTAGCAATTTTTTGGTGGAGTCTTTTGGGTTTTCTAGATAGAATATCATGTTGTCTGCAAATAGCAAAACTTATACTTCTT
Organism: Mirounga angustirostris; assembly: GCF_029215605.1. Taxonomy (NCBI): domain Eukaryota; kingdom Metazoa; phylum Chordata; class Mammalia; order Carnivora; family Phocidae; genus Mirounga; species Mirounga angustirostris. The sequence goes on along the minus strand of NW_026991709.1, from coordinate 47,858,129 downwards.
CCTTGTTGATTTGGATGCGTTTTGTTTCTTTGTGTTGTCTGATGGCTGTGTCTAGGACTTCCAGTACTATGTTAAGTAACAGTGGTGAGAGTGGACATCCCTGTCGTGTTCCTGACCATAGGAGAAAAGCTCTCAGTTTTTCCCCATTGAGGATGATATTAGCTGTGGGTTTTTCATATATGGCCTTTATGATGTTGAAGTATGTTCCTTGTAAATCTACTTTGTTGAGGGTTTTTATCATGAATCAATGTTGTACTTTGTCAAATGCATTTTCTGCATCTGTTGAAATGATCATATGGTTCATATCCTTTCTTTTATTAATGTGGCATATCATGTTGATTGATTAGTGAATATTGAACCACACTTGCAACCCAGGAATAAACCCCACTTGATCATGGTGAATGATTTTTTAAAAATGTATTGTTGGGTTTGGTTTGCTAGTATTTTATTGAGAATTTTTGCTTCCATGTTTATCAGGGATATGGTCTATAATTCTCTCTTTTAGTGTGATCTTTATCTGGTTTTGGTAGCAAGGTAATGCTGGCCTCAAAGAGTGAATTTGGAATTTTTCTTTCCTTTTCTGTGTTTTGGAACAGTTTGAAAAGAATAGGTATTAACTCTTCTTTAAATGTTTGGTAGAATTCCCCTGGGAAGCCATCTGGCCCTGGACTTTTGTTTGTTGAGAGTTTTTGATCACTGATTCAATTTCTTTGCTAGTTATCAGTCTGTTCAAGTTTTCTATTTCTTCCTGTTTCAGTTTTGATAGTTTATATGTGTCTATAAATTTATCCATTTCTTCCAGGTTGTCCAATTGGTTGGCATATAGTTTTCCAGAATATTCTCTTATAACTGTGTTTATGGGTGTGGGTTGTTATTTCTCCTCTCTCCTTTGTGATTTTATTTATTTGGGTCCTTTCTCTTTTTGGTAAGTCTGGCTAGAGGCTTATCTTTTTCTTTCTTTTTTTTTTTTTTTAAGAGAGGGAGAGGAGGGGTAGGGATGGGCAGAGAGAGAGGAGAGAGAGAATCTTAAGTATGGTCCATGCCCAGTGTGAAGCCCAATGTGGGTCCGTCTCATAACTGTAGGATCATGACCTGAGCCAAAATCAAGAGTCAGACACTTAACCCACCAAACCACCCAGGTGCCTCTAGAGGTGTATCAATTTTATTAATTTTTTCAAAGAACCACCTGTTGGTTTCATTGATGTTCCATTGTTTTTAAATTTCTGTATCATTTATTTCTGCTCTAATCTTTATCATTTCCTTCTTTCTGCTGGCTATAGGCTTCATTTCTTGTTCTTTTTCTACCTCCTTCAGGAGTAAGGCTAGGTTGTATATTTGAGATTTTTCTTGCTTCTTGAGGCAGGCCTGTATTGCTATATACTTCCCTCTTAGGACCACTTTTGCTGCTCCCAAAGGTTTGGGACGGTTGTGTTTTCATTTGCTTCCATGTTTTTTTTTTTTTTTAATTTCTTCTTTGATTTCCTGGTTGACCAATTCATTCTTTAGTGGGATATTGTTTAACCTCCATGTATTTGTGGTCTTTCCAATTTTTTTCTTGTGGTTGATTTCTAGTTCATAGCGTTGTGGTCAGAAAAGGTTCATGGTATGACTTCAATCTTTTTGTATTTGTTGAGGCCTGTTTTGTGACCTAATATGTGATCTATTCTGGAGAATGTCCCATGTGCACTTGAGAAGAATGTATATCCTGCTGTTTTAGGATAGAATGTTTTGCATATATCTATTAAGTCCATCTGGTCCCATGTGTCATTCAAAACCATTGTTTCCTTGTTTATTTTCTGTTTAGATGATCTGTCCATTGATGAAGTGGGGTCTTAAAGTCCTAATATTATTGTGTTATTATCAACTAATTCCTTCATATTTGTTATTATTTTTTTAAAATATATGTTTGGGTGCTCCCACTTTGTGTGCATAAATATTTATAATTGTTATATCTTTTTGTTGGATTGTCCCCTTTATGATTACATAATGCCTTTCTTTGTCTCTTATTACAGTCTTTGTTTTAAAGTCTACTTTGTCTGATATAAGTATCACTACTCTGGCTTTCTTTTGACATCCAGTTGCATGATAAAGTTTCTCCATCCCCTCATTTTCAGTCTGAAGATGTCTTTAGGTCTAAAATAAGTCTCTTGTGGGCAGCATATAGATAGTTCTTATTTTTTTTAATCTGTTCTGACGCCCTATGTCATTTGATTAGTTCATTTACATTCAAAGTAATTATTGATAGATATATATTTGTTAGCATTTTATTACTTGTTTTGTTGTTCCTGGAGATTTTCTTTGATCCTATCTTGTCTTTGTGACTTTTGGTCTCTCCTTTGTACTCCAAGAGCCCCCTCTAATATTTCTTGTAGGGCTGGCTTAGCGGTCAGAAACTCCTTTAGTTTTTGTTTGGGAAACTCTTTCTCTCCTTCTATTCTGAATGAGAGTCTTTCTGGATAGAGTATTCTTGGCTGCAGATATTTCACATTCAGTATGTTGAATATAGCATGCCACTTCCTTCTGACTTGGCAAGTTTATGTTGAGAAATATCCAGCTGGCCTTATGGGTTCTCCCTTGTAAGTTAAGAACTACTCTTGTCTTGCTGCCTTTAAGATTTTCTCTTTATCACTATATTTTGCAATATGCTTAATGTAATTACAATATGTCTTGATGTTGGCCTGCTTTTGTTGATTTTGATGGGAGTTCTCTGGAGGGCAGACCTTGTTAAGAAGAACAGAGTATTCTGGCATATATTTACTGTAAGAACCTGGTCAATGTCTAGAGTTAAAACTCATAAAAGTATGACCCTATGACTGGCTCCTCCTGTAATTTTTTTACTCTCAAATTTGTCCACTCTGAGCTTCCAGCAGCTCATCATTCCAGCACTTCATTACAGTTCTGATTTTCTAACCCCAGTAATGGTTCCTGTAGAGATTTCAGCTTGTGTCTGCTGCAGTAAGTTGTGATTTTCTGAATTCATTTATTGATTTCTGTAATTTTTGGGGGGGAAGCAGTTTGCTCTGCATCCTCAGTTCTCTTGTGGATCTCAGAAGCATAGTTTATTTTTCAAATTGCTCTGTTATTATTTATTTATTTATTTATTTATTTATTTATTTATTTATTTATTATTATGTTATATCACCATACATTACATCATTAGTTTTTGATGTAGTGTTCCATGATTCATTGTTTGCGTATAACACCCAGTGCTCCATGCAGTATGTGCCCTCTTTAATACCCATCACCAGGCTAACCCATCCCCCCACCCTCTCCCTTCTAGAACCCTTAGTTTGTTTCTCAGAGTCCATAGTCTCTCATGGTTCATCTCCCCCTCTGATTTCCCCCTTTTCATTCTACCCTTCCTGCTGTCTTCTTCTTCCTTTTTTTTTTTTTTTAACATATAATGTATCATTTGTTTCAGAGGTATAGGTCTGTGATTCAGCAGTCTTACACAAATTGTTCTGCTTTTTACTTGTTAGATGGAGTGGTGACTTCCAAGCTCCTTACATACTGAACTGAAAAACAGAAATCTTGAATTCTTTCTTCTTTTACTTTACCAATTGCTTAACATAATTTCCCATTTCAGGTTTCTGTATATTTAGAATGTAACCTTTTTTGGGGGAGGGAATCTTGTGATATTTTTATCACACCAAAAAGAAACCACATTAACAGTCATTCCACATTGCTCTCTACTTCAGACCCTGACAACCATTAATCTGCTTTGTTTTGGATTTATCTATTTTTGAACTTTTCATATAAATAGAATCATACAATATGTATGCTTTTGTGTTTGGATTCTTTGACTTAGAATTATCTTTCATACATGCTGTAACATGTTCATCCATGTTGTAGCATGTATCACTCATTTTTTTGTGGCTAAATAATATTCCATCATATAGATGGAATACCATATTTAGTTATGTTCATAGGTTTATGGAAATTTGGTTTGTTTTTTGGCTATTTGAATATTGCTGCTATAAATATTTGTACAAGTTTTGGTGTGTATATAGGTTTTAGTTTCTTTTGGGTATGTACCCAGGAATGGAATTGCTGAGAATATAATAACTCTATTTTTAAACTTTGAATAATGGTAAATGTTTTCCAAAACAGCTGCATTATTTTACATTCCCACCAGCAATGTATGAAGGTTCCAATTTCTTTGCATCCTCACCAATACTTGTTATTTTCTCTCTTTTCAGTTATAGCCATCCTATTGGGTGTAAAGTAATATCTTATTGTGTAAGAATTTCTGTAAAAACCAGTGAAATTTAACATTTTTTTAACTTATTTGGACATTTTTAAAATTTTTATTTTATTTGTTTTAAATATTTTATTTATTTGAGAGAGAGCGAGACATTGAGAGAGCGAGCAAGAAGCAGAGGGAGAAGCAGCCTCTCTGCTGAGCAAGGAGCCTGATGTGGGACTCGATCCCAGGACTCTGGGATCATGACCTGAGCTAAAGGCAGATGCTTAACCGACTGAGCCTCCCAGGTGCTCCATTCAGACATTTTTAGATCTTAGAAGAAATATCTATTTAGATTCTTTGTCCATTTTTTTAAATGGGTTGTCTTGATGAATTTTAAGAGTTTTTTAAAAACATATTCTAGAAAAAAATATATTCTGGATATTAGACTCTTATCAGATATGTGATTTTCTCTTTTGTGGGCTGTCTTTTCACTTTCTTGATAATGTCTTTTGAAGAACAAAATTGTCTAATTTTAATGAAGTCCAATTTATCCATTTTTTCCATTGTTTCTTGTGATTTTGGTGTCATATCTATGGAACCATTGTCTAATCCAAGGTCACAGAAATTACCCATGTTTTTGTCTAAAGTTTTATAATTTTATTTCTTTTAGGCCTTTGATTCATTTTTATTAATTTTGGCATATGGTGTGAGATACATATTCAACTTCATTCCTTTGCATGTGGGCTTTCAGTTGTCACCCTGGGTGAGCTCTGAGAGAGGTGAAATAAAGACATCTTATGAGTGGGGTCTTAAAAGGGATTACCAGACAGGTCAAACAATGACAATTCTTGGCTTCCACACTGCTGGTTTTTACCATGATCATAGGTTGCTTGTTTTCAAAGCTACTACAGAGCTGAAGAGCAGAGAATGGGAATAGGGCAGATTAAAATGCCACAAAACTCACTGTACTTACTGAGATCCAGTTATTTGTCTTGAACAGGTGCTCCCTGGATTACTGCAATCCTTTGGTTAGTTTCCAGAGTTCTAAAAAGTTATTCTGGCAAGTTTTACCAGTGTTCTCATTGCTTTTATGGAGAAAAGGTTTTTCAAATGTTCTTACTCTGCCATTTTCACTGATATTACTCTTGAACTATGACTATTTTTTTTATCACTTTCTCAGTATTTTCTAATTTCTCAGTCATATTTGTTTTATTGAGTCACCCACCAAACCCTTCACCCAGATCAGACACTTGTGCTCCTTATCCAACTTTTTTACATTCTCCCTGGGTCTACAGCATGACTTTTATCCTAGAATATTCTGGACTAGATTCACTGTTTTCTAGATAGAGTGCCTTGTTCTATCTTACTTTGTCCTTTGTTTTTCTGGAAAACATTTTCAAGAAATTTATTGAGAAAATGATATGGGAGAAGAGAATAGGTATGTATTCTTGCATTTTTGAAAAGTCTTGTTCTTGCCTTTACTTTTTTTAAAATTGAAGAATAATTGACAATAATATTGTATTAGTTTCAGGTGTACAGCATAGTGATCATAGTGACTCACTATATACATTATGAAATGATCACTACAATAAGGCTACTTAACAGTTGTTACAATATTATTGGTTATATTTCCTATGCTGTACTTTACCTTGTGTCTTATTTATTTTATAACTGGAAGATTGTACCTCTCAATCTCCTTCACCTATTTCACTCATCCCTTCGCTCCCCTCCCCTGTGGCAACCACCAGTTTATTTTTCATATTTATGAGTCTGTTTCTGTTTTTTGGATTCCACATATAAGTGAAATCATATGGTATTTGTCTTTCTCTGTCTGACCTTCTCACTTTGCCTAATGTCCTCTAGGTCCATCCATGTTATCACAGATGGCAAGACTTCATTCTTTTCAATGGCTGAATAACATTTCATTGCATATATATATATATATATATATATATAAACACACAAACATATATATATACATACACACACATATATCACATCTTTATATATCACATCTTTTCTAGAAATATATTCATCTATTGATGGACATTGAGGTTGCTTCCGTATCTTGGCTATTGTAAGTAATGCTGCAATGAACACAGGAATGCTTATAATTGCATCAAAAAAAATTGCAATGTGTCTTTTTGAATTAATGTTTTCATTTTCTTTGCATAAATACCTAGAAGTGGAATTGCTAGATTGTATAGTAGTGCCATTTTTAACTTTTTGAGACAACTCCATGCTGTTTTCTGCAGTGGTTATAACACTTTACCTTCCCTCCAACAGTGCATGAGGGTTCCCTTTTTCCATATCCTTGCCAATACTTGTATCTTGATTTTTTTTTTTTTTTTTTTTTAAAGATTTTATTTATTTATTTGAGAGACAGAGAGCATGAGAGGGAGGAGGGTCAGAGGGAGAAGCAGACTCCCTGCTGAGCAGGGAGCCCGACGCGGGACTCGATCCTGGGACTCCAGGATCATGACCTGAGCCGAAGGCAGTCGCTTAACCAACTGAGCCACCCAGGCGCCCTGTATCTTGATTTTTTAAATAATAGCCACTTTAACATGTGTGAGGTGATACCTTGTTGTGGTTTTGGTTTGCATTTCTCTGATACTTAATGATGTTGAGCACCTTTTCATGTGCCTGTTGGCCATCTGTATGTTTTCTTTGGAAGAATGACTATTAAGATTTTCTCTCCATTTTTAAATTGGATTGTTTGGGGTTGGGTTTTGTTTTTGCTATTGAGTTGTATACATTCTTTAAATATTTTGGATCTTAGCCTCTTATCAGATAGAAGATTTGCAAATATCTTCTCCCATTCAGTATGTTGCCTTTTAATTGTGTTGATGTTTCCTTCACTGTGCAAAGGCATTTTAGTTGGATATAGTCCCATATATATGTTTTTGCTTTGATTGTCTTTGCCTAAGGAGACAGATCTAGAAACATGTTGCGAAGGCCAATGTCAAAGAGCTTACTGCCAATGTTTTCTTCTAGGGGTTTTATGGTTTCAGGTCTCACATTTAAGTCTTTAATCCATTTTGAATTTATTTTTGTGTACAGTGTTCTGAGAAAGTGGTCGTTTCATTCTTTTGTATATAGCTGTTCAGTTTTCCCAACACTATTTATTAAAAGAGACTGTCTTTTCCTCATTATATATTCTTGCCTCCTTTGTTATAGATTAATTGACCACATAATTGTGGGTTTATTTCTGGGCTCTCTATCTTGTTCTGTTGATCTATATATCTATTTTTGTGCCAGAACCATACCATTTTGTAGTATATCTTGAAATGTGGATTGTGGTATCTCCAGGTTTGTTCTTCTTTCTCAAGATTGTTTTAGCTCTTCAAGGTCTTTTGTGGTCCCATACACATTTTAAGGTTATTTGTTCTAGTATGTGAAACGTTCTATTGGTATTTTGATAGATATTGCCTTGAATCTGTAGACTGCTTTGGGTAGTATGGACATTTTAACAATATTAATTTTTCCAATCCATAAGCACATATCTTTCCATTTATTTGTCTTTAATTTCTTTCATCAGTGTCTTATAGTTTTCAAAATACAGATCTTTTAACTACTTGGTTAAATTTATTCCTAGGTATTTTATTCTTTTTGATGCAATTATAAGTAGAATTCTTTTCTCTCTTTTTTTTTAAAGATTTTATTTATTTATTTGAGAGAGAGAGAATGAGAGACAGAAAGCACAAGAGGGAAGAGGGTCAGAGGGAGAAGGAGACCCCTTGCTGAGTAGAGAGCCCGATGCGGGACTCGATCCTGGGACTCCAGGATCATGACCTGAGCCGAAGGCAGTCGTTTAACCAACTGAGCCACCCAGGCGCCCTAGAATTCTTTCCTTAATTACTCTTTCTGATAGTTTATTATTAGTGTATAGAAACACAACAAGTTTCTGTATATTATTTTTGTATCTTGCAACTTTATTGAATTCATTAGTTCTAATTTTTTTGTGGGTTTTTGTTTTTTGGTGAAGGCTTTAGGGGTTTTTACCTTTCACTCTTGATTGATGGTTTGGTTAGCTATTGACTTTTAGGTTTCAAACTTTCCTTCAGAGTTTTGAGGGCACTGATCTTTTATTTTTTATCTGTTATCTATTGCCAAAGTATCATAAAGTATCTTAAATGTAGTAGCTTAAACAAATCCAACCATTTATTGTTGCTCCCAATTCTGTGAGTTGTCTGGGCACTCGTTAGGGCTCCAGATGAGTCTGTGGTCAGCTGAGAGCAGTAATGCAGCTGCTGATTTTAACTGGGATCACATATATTTGGAAATTAGCTAGCTGTAGGCTGATCTAGGATGACTTCATGTAGAATGACTCAGCTGTTTTCCAGGTTGCTGTCTTATCCTCCCAGTAGGGTAGCCTGAATCTGTTCTCAGAATAATGGCAGGGATCCCAGGGAAAGACTGGAAGAAAGACTGGAAATACACAAGCTCCTTTTCAGATCTCTTTTACTAACACACACTGGTCAAAGCAAGTCATATTGCTGAACTCAGAGTCAGATGAGAGAAGACAACAAAGTTACAAGGCAAAGGGTTCAATACAGTGAGATCATTATTTTGGGTCATTAATACACTTGATTTACCAGTGATCTGTAATGTTGCTGATGAGAAGTCTGTGCCAGTCTAATTCTTATTCCTTTTGTTTAGGATTTACTCTTTATCCTTGGCCTGAAATTTCATAATGGTGTAACTAAAGTATATATTTTTATATTTTTAGGAAATAATTTTAATGTATAGTTGGTGGACCTTTCAATCTGAGGATTTGTCCTTAAACCCTGAAATTATCCCCTTTGATAAATTTTTCTTGCCATTTTCTTTTTACTCTTTGAGGTTTCTGTTAATTGAATCTTCTGGATCAGTTCTCCATTTTTCTTATTTTTAATATAATCCATGTTTGTCTTCTTATTCTGGGAGATTACTAAATTTATTTTCCAGTCATCCTATTAAACATTTATTTTATTTAGCTGTTAAAAAATTCCTAAAAGCTCTTTCTTATTATCTTCTTTTTTCATTGCTTTCTGTTTTAGCATTATGGTTGTAATTTCTAACTCTGAGTAAGTTATAAATTTTCTTTTTTCTCTTAAAAATTTTTCTTCTACACCTTGCTATTTGTTTCCACCAAGGTCTTTTGTTACTTATTTTTATTTATTTATTTTTTGGGAGGAAGGGATCTTTTTCTTGGGTAATGTTGGTTCTCCTCATACATATAGACCTGGTAGTCCTAGGTTGTTCATTTATATTCATGATTAAAGTATAAGATAACTGGCATGTACCTTCTTTATTATTTTATGAATGACTTCATTTTCTAGTTAAGTGTCTTCCTGAAGGAAAATTCTTACCACGAGTCTATGCGGAGGGACTAGTTTTCCTGAACAGCCTTGCTTAAAATCAGAGGATAGGGTAAGGATAGTGCTATAGGATGGAATAGCCCCTACTCAAGCACATAGTAAACTTATCATCCCTAGTGCACATTTGGGCACTTTACTGCTTTGTATAGTTGAATCTTCCTGTCTGTTAAATCTCTAACTTGATTCCATGGTAGGAACTCTATTATACACATAATTTACCTCATAAAATCCTACTTTGCGCAAGAGAATTGCTTAATAACATTGATTAACCTGTTTTCAGAAGACTATTATTTGAGCAAGTTTCCTTTTTCTGCTGTAAAATGTTACTTATCTTAGTTGGTTAATAATAAAAATGTTACTTATCTTACTTGAACTACCGTGTCTCCCCCATAACACAGGGATGCTTGCCTTGCTCTGCCCCATCTAATGGCTTTAAGACCAAAGTGTTTGGGAAGAAATCAGAGTAGGGAAGTATAGAAATATTGAACTTTACTTATAAGCATTGAGGTTGGTTGTGCTATTGGTGAGTTAATTCTGAAATTGTTTTATGCACATTGTGTGAGAGAGGATATGAGTAAAAATTATTAATGTTGGGAATGAGGGTTCTCACTGTAGAAAAAGGGAAAAACAAATAGGGAATGGGGAATGTGAGGAAGAATCTTGTGTTAACAGGTTTGAATTGGAAATATAAGTACTAACTAATCAGTATGAATTTGTGATGCTTTTAAAAAATATTTCTTAATTCTGTTCAATAGAAGGGTACAGAAGCAATGACACCACAGTTAATAATGGGCTTATCTAGTGCCCAGATCTTGCATTCTGATTTCTTCTTTGGAGAAATGCCTGATTACAATCCTGGGGAAGGCGGGCACAGGAGAGCCTCTAACACCTTGTGCCAGCAAGCAAAAAAGGTGTGTGCCCAGCGACAGGTGGAACCTCCAAAGTGTGAGAGCTGCTTGAAGGGGCTCCCATTGGACTTAAACTATTTTTTATCTTACTATTATTTAGACATGTTATATTTGCACATATTTACCAACTCCTTGTACCTGTGGCTCTTGTATGCCTATATAAGCAAAACAAATTTACAAATAAATAATAAAATAAATACAATTCAAATGAACTGTTTTAATTTTGTTGCAACTAAATTACCTTTTTAAAAGGTGTGATGTAGTTCGTGTATTAGAAATTCAATTCTACAAATGCAGAGAATGCCTGTGTATGTTGTATAGAGTATCATTAATCATTTCAAGGCTTTGTTGCCTAGCTCACCACATTTAGATTTCATGCTTAACCAAAAATCAACCAAGGAATAATCTTAGATGCCATTCTTCATAACATACCACTTTAACTATAAAGCTTCCATGTTCATTGCAGGTAAGATTATCATGTTGTTACCGAATTCTACATTACGGTGGCACCTAAATCCAATTGCTGCTGAAGAAAAATATCTGAAGTTTACAACTTTAGCAGGTGTTGAAAAATAGTAATATTTTAAACACTGAGCCTGATTCAGACTGAGATCAATCCATAAACACTTGATGTGATTTGTGTACCTCATTTAAAAATGACACGACCACAACTCAGGTTTCCTTATTCCTTCTCTTGTTTCTTAACTAGAAATTTTGAACTCTTTTTCTAGTAAATTGGCTATGATTTGTCCTTGGCTTGATGTGGGTACATTTGTATATTAAAGTCCAGATTTATGCTATTTCTCATGATTTGTGACAATTAATTTAGTATATTTCTTTACTGTGCCATATTTCTTATCTCAAATTTTCTTAAATGTTAATACCTTAAACTGAGGTCTATGTCTTTCAACTACAGATTCTCTTGATAAAAGGGAAGTTGTCTTATAACTGGTAAAAATTATTCAATACAAATACTGCAGTACAATTAGCTTAATGTTAGGTGGTACTAATCTAATAGCAGTTAGTCATGCTTATCTACACATACAGTTAAATTCTGTGACTTTAGATGGTCACTGGTCCCATGATCCTAATATTTGGGGAGACAGCATTCAGCCTTGAGGTAGCTTTCTGGATGATGTGAAATATATTCATACACATTTTTTAAATTGTTGAATAAAAATATAAGGCTTAAAAACATTCTTAGAGTGCTTATAGACAGCCCACAACATCCTCCACTACACAGACACACACAGACACACACAGACACACACACACTGCCGTAAGACTCTTTGGGAATATCAAGTGATGAGCATTTGGAGTTATGTTTCGGAAGAGTGTTAATTAGGCCCCTTTTCTCATAGGCATAATCCAGATCCCTAATTAATTTGACAGAAGCACTTCCCACTGACCTTTATTCACCAGCATTCTGGATTTGCTGAAGTTTTTCTTTCCCTCTTAAAGGCTGCTTCCAGTACTCATAGGATACTAAGCCTGTAGTTCACATAGCTGTAGCCTACTTTCTAGTACATCCATGTTCTTCTGCTACCGCCAATTAAATTGTTCCAAAAATCGGCTTATTTCAGTTGTATTTTATTATGCAATCTAATATATATTTATTACGTGTTATAATTATATAATCAAATTAGATACTATATAAATCAGTGAAATAAATATTGGCATGGTATTATTTCTGTGAAAACTAAGGTTGAATGCTTTGGATGTTGATAAAAACATGACACTGTACTTGCTGCTTAATTGGTGTGAATGAGATAACAGATTGGAGGGAGGAATCACACTACTCGAAAGTGTTTTCATTTAAACTGCCTGACAAAGGACCCTCTGTTTTTTCCTGACCTGAGTCTAATTAGAAATTTGAATGTGATATTGTGATAATTTTCCTTCTATCTGAAAATGGGCAAATATATGTATATTTAATGTTTTAATTAAAATATTTGAAGTACTAATCAATTTTTGATTGTCCACATTAACCAACTTTTATTTAGAACAGTTAACTAATGGTTCTGAGTATATCATATAAGAGAGATTCTAGGGGCGCCTGGGTGGTTCAGTCATTAAGGGGCTGCCTTCGGCTCAGGTCATGATCCCAGGGTCCTGGGATGGAGCCTTGCATGGGCTCCCTGCTCAGCGGGAAGCCGGCTTCTCCCTCTCGCACTCCCCCTGCTTGTGTTCCCTCTCTCGCTGTCTCTCTCTCTGTCAAATAAATAAATAAAATCTTTAAAAAAAGAGAGAGATTCTAATGTCCTTTCAACCAGTCTCATTACTTAAACCTTTAGTCCTAGCTGGAAAATAAGCAGTGATACTGAGTTATTCATTTTTCTTAGATAAGTTTTTATAACACCGGTCCTAGTGTTTGTTTTAAAGAAAATAAATAAGACTATTTAGTCCTTGAAAAGGGAAGGGAAGAAATTAGAAAAGACTCTACTGCAATTATCCAAAAATGTTGTAGATGTGCCATTGTTCTTTACTCACAGCAGATGCACAGAGCACTTGGTTGCAAATGAGTAGAGCCAAGATACTTGTTTTAAGATTTAAAAATGTTTAAGAATTCTCCATATCTCTTTTTGAGGCTGCTCTTTGAATATTTATATTCTTGTATCCTCATATTTTCTGGTTTGTGCTGGAGTGACCTGCTGAGCAAGGGTTAATCTGGTTATTTGCTTATGGTCCAGAGAGATTGAAGATGCTCTTGGCTAAGGACTGGGCCTTAAAAGAAATGATTATGTGATGCATAGGATTCCATAATGCCACTTGTCTCCTATTCTCCATGCAGTTCTAACTAACACCTATGTAGGTATTTGAAAATGTGCTGACCTGTGATCTGCTTACTTAAGTAACAGAAAGTTCTGCAGACTCATAGTTAAAAAAACCTCTTAATGATTCCAAAACAATGCTGGAAAGATTTTATCTTTGAAAAACAAATACATATATGACTCACTATGGGCAAAAGCAAGGTACTTTTTCCTCATGTTGGAAATCAGTGGAGTTTCTCCAGTGCTTTAATTTACTTTTCATTGGCTATAATATCATATTTTTGAGAATTTCCAATAACCCAGATGACAGCACAGCTGCACAGTTTGGAAAGCAGCTGCCTGAGTCGGGTGGATCTTGCTATGCTTATTTGAAAAGATGTTTGTGGTTATTTGACAAAAGGAAGAGCTTAGTCAAAGATAAAGCTGTCTCTCTCTTCTCTATATGCGGCCTAATATTTTTATTAGATGACTCATTTGTTAATTATGACTTGGTTAAAGTTAAAATAAACATATTTTAATACTTAACTGGACAAATAGATTTTTTCTCTCTATCCCTTATTCCTTGTGAATAAATTGAAGCAACCAGAAGCATATCCCTTTGCAATCACCATAACCATTTTGTTGTATATATATAGATAAGTCATCATGTTTACCTCTGAAAATAGCCTGAGTTAGAATTTTCTTAAAGCACCTTTTGTGCATTGTAGTTTTTGAAAAAAACAAAAAAACAAAACTTTATTTTTTAGAGTAGTTTTAGGTTCACAGAAAACTGAGCAGAAAGTACAGAGTTCCCATATATCTCCTGCCCTATACAGGCCCAATCTTCCTCACTATCAACATTTTGCAACAGATGGAACATATGTTACAAATGATGAACCTACATTGACACATAATTATCACCCAAATTCCATAGTCTTGGTGCTATATATTCTATGGATTTGGGTAAATGTGTAATAACATGTATCTACCATCAAAGGATCATATAGAGTAGTTTCACTGCTCTAAAAATCATATGTGCTGTTTATTCATCCCTCCATCTCCCCTATTCTCAGTGACTATTGATTTTTTTGTACTGTCTCCATAGTTTTGCCTTTACAGAATGTCATATAGTTGGAATCATATAATATGTAGCCCTTTTAGATTGTCTTCTTTCACTTAGTAATATGCATTTAAGGTTCTTCCATGTCTTTTCATGGCCTGATAGCTTATTTATTTTTAGCATTGAATAATATTCCATTGTTAGAATGGACTGCAGTTTATTTATTGATTCACCTACTGAAGAACATCTTGGTTGTTTTAAAGTTTTGGCAATGATAAATAAAGCTGCTATAAACATACGTGTGCAGGTTTTTACATGGACATGTTTTCAACTCCTTTGGGTAAATATCAGGGAAAGAAATTGCTGGATCATATGGTATGAATATATTTACTTTATAAGAAACTGTTGAACTGTCTTCCATGGTGGCTGTACCATTTTATTTCCTATTAGCAATGAATGAGAGTTCCTGGTGAGATGTACTTTTAAATACATTTATTTCAAATTTATAACAACCTTGTAAAATGAGTATTAATGAGGTTAATATACAAAAGTGATCAAGAAGACTGATTATCCTGAAGCTAAGAAACTAGTCTGAAGTCTATTCTGGTTCTAAAGTTTGTATTTCTTCGCCATATTGCTTCCCTAAATATAAGCTATGATGAAACACATAAAACATTTATAAATCCATTAATTTGATCTATTTTTTTCTAAATAATCTTGAAATATAATCAGAATTTCCATGTACTGGCTCTGTATATGTTGAAACTGAGGTCTAGCTTGCTAAAATGGTATGTACGTGGTGACTAGCTAATTAATGGTAGAGCCAAATTTGTCCAAAGTTCTCTTAACTTTGGATCTTAGTAGTGGTAAGATTGATTTTTCATATGTTGCTTATGGTATTGTCTTGCTACATTATATTGCCTTTTATTTTTAAAAGTCTTGTTAAATTTGGCTTTTTTAAACAAAGTGTTGCTCTTTTTGGTTATATATATTATTCAATTAACAGATAAATCCAGATCTGAATAACTTGAAAAACTTTAATGTATTAAAATGAGAAAGTCAGACAGGAAGGTTTTCAGGGTATATGTCATAAAAACTAAGAAAGTTTATTCTAGCTGCCACAAAAGATTGTTCCAATTATTTAGAACTCTTCCCATGCAGCTAGTGCTTAAATAAGGACCAAACTTTCATCTTCCCAATTTTGCTTTTCTATTGCTCTCTGCTCCTCACATTCAGGTTCAACAAATATTTATTGGTCATCTACTTTGGGCAAGGCTGCACGTGAGTGAAAGTATACGGCACAGTGTGTACCTTACTTAGCCCTATTGCAACCCTGCTGAGTGAACATTAAACTCACAGGAAAATAATATAACTTCCCATCTGTTCCTTAACTACTAATTATGCCTTCAATGTTTTCCTTCTTGCCAATGGGCTTTGCTTCAATAGTTTCTTACTTTAATTTTCACGCTTTATATCCTCAACTATATATAGTATCATATTCCTCTCATAAAATGTATTCTGCTATGATTGATCACTTGGATTATTGAACCTCAGAAAAATCCTACACCAATTTTTTTCTCAATCCCTATGTTTCAGTTCTATGTCCTCCAAGCCGATAGATTTCTACCACATGGCATTTGATCAGCACATTAGGATTCTGAATAAATTATGGAAAAGAACTTTAATAATGATGATGGTAGGTATCACTTAAAAGTAACTTTTACAGAGGAGGAGCTAAGATGGCAGAGTAGTAAGAGGACCCTAGGCTTGCCTGGTCTCTCAAACTCAGCTAGATAAATAGCAAATCATTCTGAATACCCAAGATATCGATTTGAGGACTGACAGAACAAACTGCACAACTAGAGGGAGAGAAGAGGCCATGTTATGGAAGGTAGGAGGTGTGGAGACATGATTTGGGGGAGAAGCAGATCACAGGTGCTGTGGAGGCGAGGGAGCCCTGGTCACAGAGAGAGGAGCACACAGGGGATCATACAAGGAAAGCACTTCCCCAAAGCCACTGACTGGGAAAACAAGAGGGGCTGATTTTTGTGAGTTTTTATAACCATGGGGCTCAAAGACTGGGGTTTTAGAGCTCTGTGGTGTGATAGGTGTGGAGCCCAAAGGGCACTGCAGTGCTCCTGTGGGGAAGGAGGGCAGATAGCCCAGGGGCAGATGGCATGATCTGAGGATCCCCTGGGATGCACTGGGAGAGGTGATTCCCCCTTCTTGGGGCACATCTGAGAGAGGTGGCATTGCCTCTCCAGGGACTAAGGAGCCAGCAGGTGCCATTTCCCTCCCCAGCCCCTCAGCATAAACTAACTTCAGTATCAGCACAGTGCTAACAGTGGCAGCAAAAACCACTTATACCAAGCTCTGCCCCCACTGAGCTCTGCAAGTGCTGCTTTTCTTGGCCAGCGTCCCTGAGAACCAGTGCAGCAGGCCCCTCCCACAGAAGACCAGCACACACACACACACACACACTCACAGCCTGCATGTACCACTACTGATCATAGAGTTCTACAAAGCTTCAGCTCTAGTGGAAATAACATCAGGTCTCTTTTAACAAGCAGACCAGAGCACACCTAGTTAAAACTTGCCAAACTCTGGTTGAAGTCCAAACTTTCCCCACTGCAGGCAAGGAGAAACTCTGCAGAGGATTGACCTGAGGGAAGGAGCAGCCAAAACACAGCAAAAGAGTGCACACGGCATACACCAGAGACACTTCCTGAAGTGCCAAGCTCTGGATAGTAGATGACCTCTTCTTAATATAGCCATTACCCTCAGGAGCAGGAAACATAACAGGCTTTAACTAACACACAGAAGAAGACTGCGACCTAGACAAAATGCCAAGATGGAGGAATTCGTCTCAAAAGAAATAAAAAGAAAAGGTCACAGCCAGGGATCTAAGTACTATGCCTGATCCAGAATTTAAAGCAATAATCATAAGGGTACTTTCTGGGCTGGAGAAAAGCATACAAGACACAAGGGAGTCCTTTAATGCAGAGATAAAAGATCTAAAACAAGGGAGTCCTTTAATGCAGAGATAAAAGATCTAAAACAAGTCGGGTCAAAATAAAATGTGCTATAACTGAGATGCAAAACTGACTGGATGTAATGGCCACAAGGATAGAAGAAGCAGAGGAATGAATAATAAATAATAAATAGAAGATAAATTTATAGAAAATAATGAAGCTGAAAGGAAGAGGGAAACAAAAATATTGGATCATGAATGTAGGCTTAGGGAACTCAGTGACTCCAAGAAGTATAATAACATTCATATCATAGGAGTCCCAGAAGAAGAATAGTGGGAAAAAGGGGGGAAGGTTTATTTGAGGAAATTCTAGCTGAAAATTTCCCTAATCTGGGGAAGGAAATAGACATCCAAATCCAGGAGGTGCAGAGAACTCCCATCAAAATCAACAAAAGCAGAGCAACACTGAGACATATAATAGTTACATTTACAAAATGTAGAGATAAAAAATCCCAAAAGCAGCAAGAGAAAAGAAATTCCTAACTTATAAGAGAAGACAAATCAGTTTAGAAGCAGATCTCTTCACAGAACCTTGCCAGGGAAGAAGGCAGTTGTATGATATATTTTAAGATGCTGAATGGGAAAAATATGCAGCCAAGAATACTCTACCCAGAAAGGCTATCATTCAGAATAGAAGGAGAGATAAAGAGTTTCCCAGACAAACAAAAACTCAAGGAGTTTGTGACCACTAAACCAGCCCTGAAAGAAATATTAAAGGGGACTCTTTGAGTGGAAAAGAAAGCCCCAAAGTGTCAAAGACTGGAAAGGATCAGAGTAAATCTATAGAAAATGATTTAATAGGTAATACAATGGCATTAAATTTATATCTAACACTAATCACTCTGAATTTAAATAGACTAAATGTTCCAATCAAAAGACATAGGGTATCAGAATTGATAAAAAGACAAGACTCATCTATATGCTGCCCACAAGAGACTCATTTTAGACCTAAAGACACCTGCAGATTGAAAGTGAGGGAATGGAGAATGATCTATCATGTTAATGGATGTCAAAAGAAAGCTGGAGTAGCCATATTTATATCAGACAAACTAGATTTTAAACCAAAAACTGTAACAAGAGATGAAGAAGGGCACTATATTGTAATAAAGGGGTCTATCCATCAAGAAGATCTAACAATTATAAATATTTAAGCCCCAAACTGAGAGCACCCAAATATAGAAAACAATTAATAACAAACATAGAGGAACTCATTGATACAATACAATACAATACAATACAATACAATACAATACAATACAATAATAGTAGGGGACTATAACACCCCACTTAGAGCAATGGATAGATAGTATAAGCAGAAAATCAGCAAGGAAACAATGGCTTTGAATGACACACTGGACCAGATGGACTTTGCAGATATATTCAGAACATTTCATCTTAAAGCAGCAGAATACACATTCTTTTCAAGTACACATGGAACATTCTCCAGAATAGATCACATACAGGGTCACAAATCAGGCCTCAACAATTACAAAAAGATTGAGATCATGCCATGCCTATTTTCCGACCACAAGGCTATGAAACTTGAAGTCAACCACAAAAAAAAAAAAAAAAAAAAAAAAAAGGAAAGACCATAGATACATAGAGATGAAAGAACATCCTACTAAAGAATGAATACAAAAGTAGGGATCCGAAGGGGTACGTGCACCCCGATGTTTATAGCAGCAATGTCCACAATAGCCAAACTGTGGAAAGAGCCAAGATGTCCATCGACAGATGAATGGATAAAGAAGATGTGGTATATATATACAATGGAATATTATGCAGCCATCAAAAGGAATGAGATCTTGCCATTTGCAACGACGTGGATGGAACTGGAGGGTATTATGTTGAGTGAAATAAGTCAAACAGAGAAAGACATGTATCATATGATCTCACTGATATGAGGAATTCTTAATCGCAGGAAACAAACTGAGTGTTGTTTGAGTGGGGGGTGGGGTGGGAGGGATGGGGTGACTGGGTGATAGACACTGGGGAGGGTATGTGCTCTGGTAAGCGCTGTGAATTGTGCAAGACTGTTGAATCTCAGATCTGTACCTCTGAAACAAATAATGCAATATATGTTAAGAAAAAAAAAAGAAAAAGAAGGTAGCGGGAGGGGAAGAATGAAGCGGGGGAAATCGGAGGGATGGACGAACCATGAGAGATGATGGACTCTGAAAAACAAACTGAGGGTTCTAGAGGGGAGGGGGGGGTGGGAGGATGGGTTAGCCTGGTGGTGGGTATTGAGGAGGGCACATTCTGCATGGAGCACTGGGTGTTATGCACAAACAATGAATCATGGAACACTTCATCTAGAACTAATGATGTAATGTATGGGGATTAACATAAGAATAAAAAAAAAAAAGAATGAATGGGTGAATCAGGAAATTAAAGAATAAATAAAAAAGTACTTGGAAGCAAATGATAATGAAAACATGACAGTCCAAAGCCTTTGGGATGCAGCAAAGGCAGTCCTAAGAGGGAAGTATATAGCAATACAGGCCTACCTCAAGAAGGAAGAAAAGTCTCAAATACACAACTTAACCTTAACACCTAAAGGAGCTAGAAAAAGAAAAACAAATGAAGCCTCAAAGCAGCAGGAGGAAATAATAAAGATTAGAGTAGAAATAAATGATACTGAAACAAAAAAACAGTAGAACAGATCAATGAAAACAGGAGGTGGTTCTCTGAAAGAATTAATAAAACTGATAAACCCCTAGACAGATGTATCAAAAAGAGAAAGAACCCAAATAAATAAATCATGACTGAGAGAGGAGAGATCACAACCAGTATCACAGAAATACGAACAATTATAAAAGAATACTATGAAAAATTATATGCTAACAAACTGGGCAATCTGGAAGAAATAGATAAATCCCTAGAAACATATAAATACCAAAACTAAAACAGGAAGAAATAGAAAACTTGAACAGACCAATAACCAGCAAAGAAATTGAATCAGTAATCAAAAATCTCCCAACAAATAAAAGTCCAGGGCCAAATGGCTTCTCAGGGGAATTCTACCAAACATTAAAGAAGAGTTAATACCTATTCTTCTCAAACTGTTCCAAAAAGTAGAAATGGACCTGTACCTCTGAAACAAATAATACATTATATGTTAAAAAAGAAAAAAAAGAAGAAGATAGTAGGAAGGGAAAAATGAAGGCGGGGAAGTCAGAGGGGGAGACAAACCATGAGAGACTATGGACTCTGAGAAACAAACTGAGGGTTCTAGAGGGGAGAGCATGGGGGGATGGGTTAGCCTGGTGATGGGTATTAAAGAGGGCATGTATTGAATGGAGCACTGGGTGTTATATGCAAACAATGAATCATGGAACACTACAGCAAAAACTAATGATGTAATGTATGGTGGTTAACATAACATAATAAAATTAAATTTAAAAAATGTAGAAATGGAAGGAAAACTTCCAAACTTATTCTATGAGACCAGCATTACCCTTATTCCAAAACCAGACAAGGACCCCACTAAAAAAGTGAATTACAAGCCAATATCTCTTATGAATATGGATGCAAAAATTCTCAACAAGATACTAGCAAATTGAATCCAACAGTACATTAAAAGAATCATTTACCACAATCAAGTGGGATTTATTCCTGGGTTGCAAATGTGGCTCAATAATTACAGATCAATCAATGCGATACATCACATTAATAAAAGGGATAAGAACCAATTGATCTTCTCAATAGATGTAGAAAAAGCACTTGACAAAGTACAGCATCCATTTTTGATAAAAATCCTCAACAAAGTAGGGATAGAGGGAACATACTTCAACATAATAAAGGCCATATATGAAACACCCACAGCTAGTATCATCCTCACTGGAGAAAAACTGAGAGCTTTTCCTCTATGGTCAGGAACAAGACAGGGATGTCTACTCTCATCATTACTATTTAACATAGTACTGGAAGTCTTAGCTTTAGCAATCAGACAACAAAAATAAATAAAAGGTATCCAAATTGGCAAGGAAGAAGTCAAAAATTCACTATTCGCAGACAACATGATACTCTATGTAGAAAACCCAAGAGACTCCATCAATAAACTATTAGCAATGATAAATGAATTCAGCAAAGTTGCATGATATAAAAAATCAATGTACATTTTTGCATGTGTGAGTGA
Organism: Mirounga angustirostris; assembly: GCF_029215605.1. NCBI lineage: Eukaryota > Metazoa > Chordata > Mammalia > Carnivora > Phocidae > Mirounga > Mirounga angustirostris. The sequence continues at coordinate 47,836,696 of NW_026991709.1, read as the reverse complement.
TGGCATTTGTCTCATCCCTTCTACTTCCCCCCAAATAGGGTTACATCTTTGGTTACCTTGTCCTATGATACTACTGTTCCTTTAAATAGATACTTTGCAATGTAATTTATCTATCTTGAATCTCTACAAAATTGGTAAGCACCCCTACTTCACCCTGTTGTCTCCCCCACTTTCTCCTCTTCACACCTCACTCCCAAAACTAATCCCTCTTCCCACCTCTTATTCTATTAGCTACATTATATCATGGCTGTTGGTTTAGCATCCAGCTTAAGTTGGCCCCAGAAAATTAGGCCCGTTACTTCTTTACCCTCTCTTTCTTCAATGCTTAGCACAGTGTGTGGCCCAGACACAGAGTAGAAGCCAAATGTTAGAATGGAGAATGTTTTCTGAGAGACAGGAGCCTCTCTGTCTTCAAATGTGTGTATGCACTCTGAGAGTCTGCTAATATGTGCACATGCACAGTGGTCCTTATTATATTAACCTTTTGTGACCATAGGAAAAATGTTGAATTTCTTCCTAATTTCTTGCAGTACATGAAATATCACTGGTTATCAAAATCTATAAATCTTGTATCTCCAGGTTTTCTTTGTTATATTTGTTTTTGTGAAAAAAGGAAAAAAAGTGTAAGTGGAATGCATCTATCAGTTCTTGAATTAGGAGAACTGAACTGGAAAGTTGAGGTACTAAGCTAATTCAAAAATTTTAAAACATTTTATAAATAGTATAGCATCCCAATAGGATAGTGGAAATGTTGTGCTAGGTTTAAGGGTGACATAGGTGATCCCATGATATGCAATTCCTAAGTTGAAGACAATACATTAGGTTGACACTGAAAATTATAGTAAAACCTCTCATGAAGCCCCTTGTTAACACACAGATGATTAGCCCCCAGGCAGGCTCATGCTATTGGCTTTGGCAGCCTCTACCTGGGTACACCACCAAGCTGGTGCCCATGAGGATGTTACACCTCTCCTTAGCAGGGTTTTCCATGGAGTTCTATGACTATGCAATGATTTAGGGAAAAAATGGTATGTGGGAAGGATTCTTAATATTTATCATCCTAGACATAATAAATATTTTTTTCCAAAAATTAATTGGTCAAAAGTTTCCCCAGTGTCTTGTTTATTTTCAGAGGCAAGGGAAGGAAGCTGGTGACCTTTCTGTATTCTCACATCAACAGCCACAAGGCATTTTAATTTAAGGGGAAACAAAATCTGTGACCCACTTTTAAACAATTGAGACTGATCAACCTTTGTTTAAATTCATCTAACTTAAACAGTCTGGAAATAAGTTCTTGGACATTTTTCAGTAGGAAGTGGAGAAAATGGTCGTGTAAATACACAAAGTGAGAAGAGATGTTAACTACACAGTTGCTGGTGTGAATTGTGGGAGAATTTTATTTAAAAATCTCTATTGGCTCTTTAATGTAGAGATCATATCCTCATCTCTACTGGTTTTAAAAATGGGTTAGTTTTACATGTGAATGAAACTAAAGAGGATCTTAACAAGGGTCTTTATTTACATATGTATACCTTTAAACAAGGAAAAATGTATTTATTCTTTGTGGAAATTGGGAATACATCTCACCTCCTCTCCCAAGTGTAGTGAATCAGAGTGTTAAATACACAAAAGCTTAACAGGACTAACCTGAGAGGCTCTACCTGAAACCTCCAAAACCTGAATTCTTGGTGGAATTTGATAGTATGTAGCATTTTTATGGTGCTTTATTTTGTAGTTTTGGGCTATGATGGTATATAGAGAGTCCTAGATTAGGAGTCAGGAGCTTGAATTTGCATTAACTAGTTGTATGACATGGACATGCTATTTAAACTCTCTGTGCCTCAATTTCTTTTCTTTTCTTTTTTTAAAGATTTTATTTATTTATTTGACAGAGAGAGAGAGACAGCAAGAGAGAGAACACAAGCAGGGGGAGTGGGAGAGGGAGAAGCATCCTTCCCGCTGAGAAGAGAGCTCGATGTGGGGGCTCCATCCCAGGACCCTGGGATCATGACCTGAGCCGAAGGCAGACGCTTAACGACTGAGCCACCCAGGTGCCCCTATGCCTCAATTTCTATTGAAGAATAGAAGAGGGAAAACTGTCTTTGCTGGGGCAAAAACTGGATAAGAGCATACTGTGTTTTCAGTCATATATTTCTATAAAACTCAAGTAGAATTAAGACATCAACATTGAAGAGGTTGGCTTAGGTGGTGATGCTGTTAAAAATTTCCATGGCAACAAAACATACTAAGCTTTACTTTTAAAAATTATTGTATCCAGGGCGCCTGGGTGGCTCAGATGGTTGAGCGTCTGCCTTCGGCTCAGGTCATGATCCCAGGGTCCTGGGATCGAGTCCCGCATCGGGCTCTCTGCTCCTTGGGAGCCTGCTTCTCCCTCTGCCGCTCTCTCTCTGTCGCTCATGAATAAATAAATAAAAATATTAAAAAAAAATTATTGTATCCATAAATTAAATGCCCTTAGAGTGTAAAGAATTATGCATTTTGTTGATAGAACACAGTGCATTTATAATTCTTTGAGGAATCTTTTAATTAGTGTGTATGTGTATATTTAGTGCTTATCAAATATCTAATAGATTTACTCAATGACTGGCATTTTTTATCATTAACATGATTGTTTTTCTGTTCTAGTTAGCCAAGATTGGTTTCAGTTTGGGACGAGGAACTCAGACTGTTGTATATTGACTTAAAAATTTTTTTTTACCTTAAGTTACTTTTTCTAGTTTTCCTTAGATGAATGTCATTTAACCAAACCTGTTATAGGTTTTTCTTCACAAATATGTCAAAATGTACCTTCTGTTTTATTTATTTTTTTAGAGTTTTTATTTTAATTCCAGTTAATTAACATACAGTGTTATATTAGTTTCAGATGTACAATATAGTGATTCAACACTTCCATATCACCTTGTGCTCATCATGACGAATGTACTCCTTAATCTCCATCGCCTATTGTTTTAAATCTGAAACTTCACAAAGACTTTGGAATATAATTCAACAGCATATAAAGAATTCTTAGTACTCTGTTGATAAGAGAACTAATAATATATTGATATAATCTATTAAAGGAAAAGATGGGATTTATATGAGGAAAAGAGGCAAAGAGAAGAAGAAGATTGTGGATCCTTCAGAAACAACAAATTGTTTTCCTTTACTTGGGCAAGATGCGGATGAGTTGGTAGTGAGCCAACTTTTCAGTTGCTTGTGGATTTTCTTTTCAGTTGCTTATGGATACCTCAGATATTGGATATTTCCCTATAACAGGTTGCTCACAGTTGTGTCTCTTAGTGCCCTTCGTCAGCATTTCCATCTCAGTTTTGCTAGGTGTGCTTCGTTCCTCTTATCACCATTTTGCATGATCAATCACTTTTCTTTACATATGCCCCGTACATAACTATCTTAATTTCCTATTGTTGCTGTAACAAATTGTCACAAAATTAGAAGCTTAAAAGAATACAAATGTACTATTTAATAGTTCTAGAGGTCAGAGTCTAAAATGAGTCTGCAGGGCTCTTGGGGAGAATTTATTTCCTTGCCCTTTCCAGTTGCCTGCCTTCCTTGGCTCATTGCTATGTCAGGCTGACCTCGGCTTCTGTTGTTATGTCTTCTTGGAGATTATATTGGACTCACCCAGGTAACCCAGGGTAACCTTCCATCTAAAGATCCTCTACCTAATTACATCTGTAAAGTACCTTTTGCCATGTAAAGCAACATATGCACAGGTTTTAGGGATTAGAATGTGGGCATCTTGGGGGGGGGCGTTATTATTTCTGCCTGTCACAGTAGCACATGACAAGATCTATACTAAATACAAGAAGCTACAGTAATTACAATAATGCCCGTAATTAACCAGGAGCTTAAGACAAAAGCTGATGCTATTATGACATACCAATAATTGATAATTATGCCTTTTCTGATTGAAGTTCTAAGTAGTTAAAAAGTACAAAGTAGACTTTGTAAGACTGTTCTGGTGAGATCATAATGTGTTTTTATTTTCTTCATGCAGATTCATTTACTCACATGTATATATGTTTATTGGTTAATAATTACAATGAACAAACTATGTGTCAGGTCCTGCCCTCATAGAAGCTTAAGATGGAGGAGGAAGATAGCTATTTATGAAGTTATGACCTGTAGTGATTGATGTGATTACAGATAGCAATGCTAGGAATGAGGGGAGAGTATAAATGGAGTTCCTAACCTAGTGTGGAGGATGAGGGTGGATTTCAGAAGTCATTTAGATAAATAGCCAAATGTTCTTATAAAAGAACTGGTTCACCTTTAGGCATTGGCATTCTAGGCATTTATATCATGAGAAGACTAATTATAAAAACTGTCAATAGCTCTCCCTATTATTCTACTGAGGGCATTTTCCATGGACAACTTGGGTTATGAGTGAGTTTTTCTTGGCTTTCAGAAAGCCATCTGTGGTGCCATTTTTAGACAATGATCTGATGACCATAAGAAAGGAAGAACTGCTCTTAACTTCAGTGAGTATCAGACGGTCTGGTGAGAGGAGAGCTCTAAATCTGAAACTTTGTCATCTTCTCAGATTACTGCCTCAGTGACTGACTACCCAATTTAAAAAACCAAAAACAAACAAACAAACAAACCCAAAAAACATTCAATTCAGAGACAATGCAAGGAACTCTGGACTTCTTAAGGCATGGAGTTTTGCTCCATTAAAGGCAGTCATGGGCTGGCACAAACATGCCTTTCCTAATGTCTAAGAGCTGTTGAATCCCGATCATTGCTACATTCTAAGGAAGGCACACCACTCTGCACTGATGCTCTTCACTTTATGGTATTAAGAAGATCCTTGGCTACAAAATGGTATTTAGCTTTGGGGCCACAATTACAACCTGACTTGTCACCTTCAGATTTGCTTATAGACGCTAAGTCCTAGATGTTACCTGGAATCTATTTTCATGGTCATGTCTTAATAAACTGTACTGGTTCCACACTTCATTAAGGATTTTTTGTTTGTTTGTTTGTTTGCTTGTTTGTTTTAGGGTGCACCTATGACTTTACTCTTTTTTCTTTGTTTTGTTTATTGACTTTTTTTTTTTTTTTTTTTTTTTTACTTTATTGCATTACAGCTCTTGAAGCTTTTGTCTGGGTTTCTGTTCTGAGACATCTGTCACTGGATTATAGATTTGGTGCAACTGACTCAGGAAGTTTGACCATAACAGAACCTCTCTTAGCCACCTCTTCAGGGTGATACATTGTAAGGTTGGTTACCTGTGGACTGCTGGTTCAAAGAGATAAATAATAGATGACTAACCAGAAAGCTTTCAGAAGAACTTAAGCTTTTATAGACTGTACTTTTAAAAAATGATGTTTTGTGGGGAAACAGACTTGATATTCCCACAGGTGACTGCTGCATTCACCTCCGTGGGACTTATTTCTATAGGCTTTGTTGTTAAATGTTTTTAGTCCGTCTATGGTTGTGTAAAAGACTAGCTTAGATTATTCCATGTTCCAGGATTGATTTTGTTTTATTAAGGAACTACTGCTAAGGCAAACCTATGTTTTGTTTAAGCCTAACAACCCACTTTTATTACAAACTTTTTTATTTTGTGAGGAAAATATTGCTTCCTTATTCTTTATTTCTATAGTGGTAGTCTTAGATATGTATGTCCATGAAACTAAAACGAGTAATAATTTGGAAGAAGAATTTAGAAGTTTCTAAAAAGAAGGTTACTTAAGGTTTCATAAACCTTTATACAAGTTACTTGCTATTAGATAAACATTCTAAGGGAGTATTTTTCTTAGATTATTTTGAGCTCTAACATGCTGCTTTCTGGTAATTGCTCAAGACTATGAATTTGACATATCAGACTGGGCTATTAAGGAATTTAAAATAGCTTTATCACCCTGGGTAGGTGGGAAAATTAAGGAATTTCTATGTCAAATGGCAAACAACTTGATTATATTCTCTATAGTCTTGGCTTTCTTACAATAAAGTAACTAACATACATTTTTTTTATAACCTTGTTTTTTCCTTTTTATTTAAAAAAATTATAAAATTTATGCTGATGGTTAAAAAATTCAAATGCTAGAAGAAGGTATACATAGAAAAGTCCTTTCCTCAGTCCCACTCCCAGGAATCTGTGTATCGTTCTAGAAACTATTCTCTCGATAGAAGCATAGTTTTCATTTAAAAAACACATCCGCATTTTCTGGATGCCTTTCCACATGAGCATGTTCAGATTTCCTTGTTTCTTTTAAGATGAGATAAACGGATTTAACCAGTTGCCTACGGATGGACATTCCAATTGTCCCCAGCCCTCCCCCCACACTGCATCTTCACAGGCTGGCACACCCAGTGGGAGTGGGGAGGACGAGGATTAGACCTCTGGGAGCAGTATGGCTGGCCTGGCCGATGGCCTCGAAGACTCAGGAACTCTTCACTAGCACAAGGACAAGGTCGTTCCTGCAGCAGCCCTGAACCAACTAGGCAATCACAAACGAATGTTGTCTCAGACGGGTGCAAGGTTAGCTTACACGTAAAGAAGGCAACTGTCCTGTCACGTCCAGGAAGTAATTGAAGTAAACTCAGCAAATGGCAAAATGAAAAGAAATGGTGTCAGAACAAGCTCTTCTATTCATCTGATATCAATAAAATGGTTCAAAATAAACCAGAAGACCATGGCAGGGTCTAGCTGTGTTAATGATGAAATGTGATATTTACTGTTTAGATTCAGCGGCTGGACCAATTTCAGCTCCCTTAGTAAGAGGGAAGATGAAAACCAGGACAATCAGAACTTGGGTAAGACTGTTACCTTTTCCTTCCAATCCGCACCGCGGTGTTCAGCTAAAGCTCTCATTTTCTGGGCACATTTTTCTCCATATAACAGGAAAAACAGGGAACCTTTAGGGAAAGTAGGCTGAATAGCTAAACAGCCTTCTTTTTCGAGGCAGTTATTTATATTCTGAGAGAGTGTAAGAACTTGAAGAAGAATCTCCTTTGCCACGTGGCCGTCATAAAGGGAAAGGAATGAGGAGTCCACTTGGGCACCAAGTAGTCCGTCTGCCATGGCTGGATTTTCAGACAAATTCACAAGCAGTTTCAAAATTTGAACCTTGGTACTTCCATTTCCTGTATAAGTACCGCGCGCTAACCGATTGCACCACTGGAGCTCCGGTACTTCTATTTCCTGTAAGCAGCACGTGGAACAGGTCTGTGATGTACTTGCTAAGCATGTGCTGGTGGTCATTGGTAACTGTCATGTTGGTCAACAATCTCAGCCCAGCCAACTGTACAGCAGAATCCAGGGGCCCAGAGAGGACATCCTTGCAGACTTGACTGATGTATGCCTTTATCTTCTAACATTCACACTCAGGTTATTCAATGCATTTAAAGCTTTCTCTTTAGTACTGTGGTTGGGATGGTTGATTTTGCTTCCAGTGATTGGAATACCACCCAATTTACGAATAATGACTTGATTAACTGAAAAGGCTGCATTGTTACCCAGAGTGACCAAAGCTCTTTCAGTAATTACAGGATCATCAGTTGACTCAAGCAGGTAGAGGAGTTTCTGCAGCTGGCCATCGTTTAGGACATCATATGAGCCATTGGTTAAGTCTTCTGCAGAGCGCGAGGGGTGCAGCGGAAGTCCGCGGCCGCCTTGCCGCTGGCTCCGCGTCAGCTTGTAAATGCGGTAGCAGGCGCCGGCCGCGAGGACCAGGCCCGCCGCCAGCCAGCCCAGGGCCGGGGCGCCGCCCATGCTGGCGCTGGGGCTGGGGCGCGCGGCGTGGGGCCTCAACATATACATTTCTAACCACAAGGTTATCTAGGGGAAATGCACAGGGTTAGTTCCTAGCACCTTGTGCTCATTTTCATGGTAATTATTGCTCCCCCTTGATTTATTAAGATATAATTGACAAGTAAAATTGTATATATTTAAATTGTACAACGTGATGATTTAAAATACACATACATAGGGGCGCCTGGGTGGCTCAGTCGTTAAGCGTCTGCCTTCGGCTCAGGTCATGATCCCAGGGTCTTGCCCCACATCGGGCTCCCTGCTCTGCGGGAGGCCTGCTTCTCCCTCTCCCACTCCCCCTGCTTGTGTTCCCTCTCTCGCTGTGTCTCTCTCTGTCAAATAAATAAAAAATAAAAAATAAAAAATACACATACATAGTGAAATGATTACCCCAATCAAGGTAACACATCTGTCACTTGACATGGTTACCATTTTTCTTTCTGTGTGGTGAGAATGTTTAAGATTTACTCTCGTAGCAAATTTCAACTTGACAATAGAGTATTATTAACTGTAGTTATTATGCTATAAATTATATCCCCAGAACTTACTCATTTTACAACTGAAAGTTTATACATTTTGACAAGCATCTTTCCATTTCCCCCACTCCCCAGTTCCAGGAAACTACCATTCTACTTTGTTTCTCTGAATTGGACTTGTTAAAGGAAAAGATTCAATGTATATGTGAGATCATATAGTATTTATCTTTCTGTCTGGCTTATTTCACCTAGCATAATGCTCTAAAGATTTATCCATGTTGTCACAGATGGCAGAATTTCTTATTTTTTATGGCTTTTATACCAAAGCCAGACAAGGACACTACAAGAAAATTATAGACCAATATCCCTGATGAACATAGGTGCAAAAATCCTTGACAAACTACCAGCAAACCAAATTCAACAGCACATTAAGTGGTTCATATACTGTGATCCAGTGGGATTTATCCTTGGGATGCAAGGATTATTCAACATATACAAATCAGTAAATGTAATATACACATTCACAGAATAAAGGATAAAAATCACATGGTTATTTCAATAGATGCAGAAAAAGCATTTGGCAAAATTCAATATCCTTTCATGGTAAAAACTTTCAACAAATTAAGAACAGAAGGAATGTACCATAATAAGCCAAAAGATAAATAATATATCATAATGTACTGTAATTATTATAGTAAAGTCCGTATATAATAGACCACAGCTAATAGCATAATCAATGGTGAGAAGCTGAAAGCTTTTCCTCTAAGATCAGGAACAAGACAAAGATGCCCACTCTTCTCACTTCTATTCAACATAGTACTTTAAGTCCTAGCCAGAGCAATTAGGCAAGAAAAAAAAAAGCATCCAAGTGAAATTCTCTTTATTTGAAGATGACATGATTTTATTACATAGAAAGCCCTCCATCAAAAGCTCCACAAAAAACTCCCCTAAAAAAACCCAACCCCCAAAACAACAAAACCCCATCAATAAACTAAAGTTTCAGGATACAAAATTAATATACAAAAATCAGTTGTGTTTACACTAACAACTACCTGCAAGAGAAATTGAGAAAACAATCCCATTTACAAAGGCATCAAAAAAGATGAAATACCTATGAATAAATTTAACAAAGGAAGTAAAAGATCTATACACTGAAAACTATAAAAAAATTGATAAAAGTAATTGAAGAAGACACAAATAAATGGAAAGATATTTTGTGCTCAGGGATTGGAAGAATTAATATTGTTAAAGTGTCCATACTACCCAAAGCACTCTACAGATTCAGTGCAATCTCTATCAAAATCCCAAACACATTTTTCACAGAAATGAAAAATAATACTAAAATTCATATGGAACCACAGTATCTGAATATCCAAAGCAAACTGGAGAAAGAACAAATCTGGAGGCATCACACTTCCTGATTTCAAACTTATTACAAAGCTATCGTGATCAAAACAGTATGGCACTGGCATAAAAACAGACACAAAGATTAGTGAGAAGGAATAGAAAGCTCAGATATAAATCCACATATATGTTCAAGTAATCTTTGGCAAGTGTGCTAAGAATACACAATGGGGGAAGGATAGCTTCTTCAATAAATGGTGTTGGGAAAACTGGACAGCCACATGCAAAAGAATGAACCTTGATCCCTATCTTACATCACTCACAAAAATCAACTCAAACTGGATCAAAGCTTTAAATGTAAGACCTGAAACCATACACATCCAAGGAGAAAACAGGAAAAAAACTCCTTGACTTTGGTCTTAGCAATGACTTTTTTATATATATAACACCAAAAATACAAGCAACAAAAGCAAAAATCAATAAGTGGGACTACATTAAAGTAAAAGGCTTCTGCAGTACAAAAGAAAAAAATCAGTAAAGGGGCAACCTATGGAATGGGAGAAAATATTTGCAAGTCATACATCTGATAAGAGGTTAATATCCAGGGACGCCTGGGTGGCTCAGTCGTTAAGCATCTGCCTTTGAATCAGGTCATTATCCCACGGCACTGGGATAGGGTCCCACATCGGGCTCCTTGCTCAGCGGGGAGCCTGCCTCTCCCTTTTCCTGCCATCTCCCTGCTTGTGCCTTCTCTCTCTTTTTTCTTTATATCTCTGACAAATAAATAAAATCTTAAAAAAAAAAAAGAGGTTAATATCCAAAATATATCAAGAATATATCAGGAACTCAAAACTCAATGACAAAAAATCCAATTAAAAATGTTTAAATAAATTGAATTAAATTAATTAAAATAGATTTTAAAAGGATTTGAATAGACATTTCCCAAACACATATAAATGGACAACAGGTAAATGAAAAGGTGCTCAACATCATTAATGATCAGGGAAATGCAAATCAAAACCACAGTGAGATACCACCTCACACCTGTTAAGATGACCAATATATAAAAAAACCCCAAAGATAATAAATTTGGGCAAGGATGTGGAGAAAAGGGAGCTCTTGTTCTCTGTTTGAGGAAATTTAAATTGGTGCACTGTGGAAAACAGTATGATGGTTCCTTAAAACATTAAAAACAGAAGAGCAATCCTACTTCTGGGTATATATCTGAAGGAAACAAAATTAGTATCTCAAAGAGATATCTACACCTCCATGTTCATTGTGGCATTATTCGTAATAGCGAAGATGTGGAAACAACAGTAGTAACTACACTTATTGTGCTGAGCATTGAGTAATTATAGAATTGTCAGACATAATATATAATTCTATCAATATATATATTGTACACCTGAAACTGATATAATATTGTATGTCAGTTATATGTCAAAAAAGATATGGAAATAACCTAAGTGTCCACTGATGAATGAATAAAGAAAATATATATCTTTTGCTTTGATACAACATAGGGTAAGCACATGCCACTGAAAAGATTACTTTTTCTGTCTTTAATGAAAATTTAAGAGTTGTATGCAATTTGACTATTCGTACACTTTCCTCACCTGCCTGATTCTGTCTCTGTAATCCTGCAATATTAAATAAAAGAGGATTCTCTCCTTGAGCTTTAGAAGTAAAGTATGTTGCTGTGAGATTAAGAAGCGATACTGAGCAATACTCTATCAGCTGGGTTTCAGGCCCTGATGAAACCGAGAACAATGATTCTTTTTTTTTTTATTGAATACAGAAATTATAGTTTTATTAGTAAGCTAAAAAAAGGTTCATTTCAAATGACATCTTAACAAAAACATGTAGTAGTAGAGTAGTAAAAAACTGATAGACGATACACATCTTAAGGAGACTAAGGAAACAATTTCACTTTCTTTGCTGGTTTGTCAGTGGCTACTGACAATCTAATGAAGGACCAGTATTTTAAATTATTTTCTGGTTTAAAACTTGAGTATGTTTTAACCACATATGGGGTTTTTATATCTTTGATGTTAAAATGGCAGTCCATAAACTAAAACCTGTTCGTTATGGTTACATTGCCTTTTTGTTTGTTTGTTTTAATTATGTTAATCACCATACATTACATCATTAGTTTTTGATGTAGTATTCCATGATTCACTGTTTACGTATAACACCCAGTGCTCCATGCAGAACGTGCCCTCTTTAATACCCATCACCAGGCTAACATCCCCCCACCCCCCTCCCCTCTAGAACCCTCAGTTTGTTTTTCAGAGTCCATCGTCTCTCATGGTTCATCTCCACCTCCTATTTCCCCCCCTTCATTCTTCTCCTGCTATCTTCTTCTTCTTCTTCTTTTTTTTTTTTTAACATATAATGTATTATTTGTTTCAGAGGTACAGGTCTGTGATTCAACAGTCTTACACAATTCACAGTGCTCACCATAGCACATACCCTCCCCAATGTTTATCACCCACCTCCCCATCCCTCCCACCCCCCACCACTCCAGCAACCCTCAGTTTTTTCCTGAGATTAAGAATTCCTCATATCAGTGAGGTCATATGATACATGTCTTTCTCTGATTGGCTTATTTCACTCAGCATATTACCCTCCAGTTCCATCCACGTCGTTGCACTTCACACCAGTCAGAATGGCTAAAATTAACAAGTCAGGAAATGACAGATGTTGGCAGGGATGCAGAGAAAGGGTAACACTCCTACACTGTTGGTGGGAATGCAAGCTGGTGCAGCCACTCTGGAAAACAGTATGGAGGTTCCTCAAAAAGTTGAAAATAGAGCTACCCTATGACCCAGCAATTGTACTACTGGGTATTTACCCCAAAGATACAAATGTAGGGATCTGAAGGGGTACGTGCACCCTGATGTTTATAGCAGCAATGTCCACAATAGCCAAACTGTGGAAAGAGCCAAGATGTCCACCGACAGATGAATGGATAAAGAAGATGTGGTATTTTTAACATCTTGTTTAGAATACTCATCTGTACCAGGATGGAGCAGTAATGGTTGAGAGTGTGTCAATAATCTCAAAATTAAAACTGTGCAGGTAATTTAAGCGACTACTTTTGCATATTAGAAGACACTTGCCCTATGTAAATGTGAGAAATTGGGCCAGGCATTCTAAATTTTTAAGAAGAAATGAAAGTCTGAATCTTTTATATGAAGTGTACTATTGTTTAACATTGGCAATGAACTAAATCAAAACATTGCAGACGAAAGAAAACACAACTGCAAAACCAGCTGTGAGATTGAAACCTCTGGAGTAAAGGACATCTAGGTTCCTTCTAGCTGTAAAAAATATCTAGTTAATGAATTATACTTACCACTCCATCAGTCTAGTTAATGAATTATACTTACCACTCCATCACCCTGTTCTCATTGGCTCATCATACAGTTTCTTTATTAAACAAGATGCCAAGGCGTGTTATATAAATAACTGGAGTATGCCTTTTTACCACAGAAACCTAGCTTTGATGTTTTGCTTTGGAAAAATTATACTGATAAATGGCTCTAGATTTTTGTACATATGATGCTAATGTGTGCAGTGGGGTTTCTTTTGATCAGATACTTTAATATCATTGTCAGAATTTAAGTACTAACCTGAATATGAACTTGTACTTTTAAGAACACTATTGTATCAAGTCAGGGATTAGGTTGTCAGCCACCCCAGACCCGACTGATAAAATTAGCCAGGAAGCACAGTGACTTTTGTTCCAGAATTTTTGGTTAAAGAAAACTTGGTATTGGGGCACCTGGGTGTTTCAGTCGATTAAGTGTCTGACTTTGGCTCAGGTAATGATCTCAGGGTCCTGGGATCGCCCCCTCTCCCCGGCAGTGTGGCTCCTCACTCAGTGGAGAGTCTGCTTCTCCCTCTCCCTTTGCCCCTCTCCCCACTTGTGCTCTTTCCCTCTCTCTCAAATAAATAAATAAAATCTTTAAAAAAAAAAAAGAAAAAGAGAAAACTTGGTATCTGACTCTTAATTATAGGGACTATAATAACTCTTTGGGGGAAAGTCTTTAATAAAATTATAAATGGGAAAAAAAGTAAATCAGAATTTCAACATCTAAAAGTAGAATTACAGATTTTCCTCAAAATATTTAGCATTAGTGTTTGACCTTTGTATTGGACCTTGTATTAGAAATACATGTAGCGGGGGCACCTGGGTGGCTCAGTCGTTAAGTGTCTGCCTTTGGCTCAGGTCATGATCCCAGGATCCTGGGATCGAGCCCCGCATCGGGCTCCCTGCTCCACGGGAAGCCTGCCTCTCCCTCTCCCACTCCGCCTGTTTGTGTTCCTTCTCTCGCTATGTCTCTCTCTGTCAAATAAATAAAATCTTAAAAAAAAATATATATGTAGCAGCTTAGAATATATAATAAGGAAAAGCAGGGATTCTTGGTAAGTTTTAAGTCTTCACAGTTGTCTGGAAGATTCTTTTCAGAAAAGCCCTGAAACACCTGGGCAGAGCCCAAGGATGCCCTTCGGTTGCTGTGTGATGCAAATGTTTGAACCCTGACAGATTTCTCTTAGTATGAGTCATTCACATGTTAGTGTGATTGAGTTCTAGATTCTTCCTGGAAGGTATTAAGCAAGAAGAATTATACTGGATATAGGAGAAAGGTAGTTGGCAAGGGATACTAGGGAGCATTCTCTGAGACATACTTCAACTAGTTTTTGATTTAACTAAGGCCATTGCTGCTTACTTGATAAAGTGGTGGACTTTGTTTTACGCGGCCTTTCTCTATTTGATAAATCTACTTAAATGTAAAATCATGGCAACTCAGGAAGAGTACTCACAGAAAAGGAAATTGGCCAGAGGTTTGACTGGGAAAGGAGGACTCAAAGACATTAGACATGGCTCTTGTCTATGGAAGGAAGGAAAGAGGAAGATAATGGTATCTCACGGAGCAGTGAAACCTAGTGTAACTTCTTGAGCTAGGAGGCTGTAAATTGTGAGCTAGATTTCAAAATAATGAAGGCAATTGAGCATGAAGCAGGTCATAATGGATAGAGTTGTATGGGAAAGATCACCCACAAAAATATTCTGTCATTTCAGCCTTGGTGAAGGACTTCTAGAGAGTGGGATTTGGGTAACAGAAGTTTGGACCTCCATTTGAAATTAGACATGTTATTGACTTATAAATGACCATCAAAATCCAGTTTTCCTTGGAGTACTGGGAGAAGAGAATATGCCCAGGAAACATTCCCTGAAAGAACTCCCTGAGAAATTTGCGGAAGAGTGCCTGTTAGTCACTTTTTTTTTCAGCTCTCCAGCATTTTACCTCCTTTCCTATAAGTTGAAAATTCCCTGCCACAAATGTCTTGATGGAAAGGAGAGCCCATTGCCCACGATAGAAGCAGAAAATTCCTTATCACCATAGAAACAGAAAATTCTCAGAAATTGTTTCTCTAGCTCCATCCTAGGTCAGTTGGAAATAGTGGCCGGGAATGTTCCCCCTGGAGCCCCGGAGGCAAAGCTGGAGACACAGATAGAAAGGGGCTCCCCGAGGGCAGCAGCAGGGGTGTGTTGGGAATGGGACCCAGTAGAGGGGCAGGGTAGGGGCTGCAGGCCCTCACAGGGCAGTCTGTGCCACGACTCTGGCTAGTGGCTATGGCTGTGAAGCTTTTCTTTGTTCCCACCTATTCTGAACCCGATTTTCCAGAATCCTCAGTAAGTGTGAGATTCCAACATCCTTTAGTATTATTTTTTCTGCTTAAATCAAGTAGGGTTGGTTTCCATTTTGCAACTGATTTATAATACACAAGGGAATCACAAAACATTTTCCCATTTAGTTCCTGAAGAAGAAAACTTGATGGTATTTAGAGAGCTGAATTAAATTGAGCTTTTAGGGGCACCTGGGTGGCTCAGTCATTACGCGTCTACCTTCAGTTCAGGTCATGATCCCAGGGTCCTGGGACTGAGCCCCGCATCGGGCTCCCTGCTCGGCGGGAGGCCTGTGTCACCCTCTCCCACTGCTTGTGTTCCCTCTCTTGCTGTGTCTCTCTCTCCGTCAAATAAATAAATAAATAAATCTTTAAATTGAGCTTTTAAACTACAGAGTTTTCAAGGCCAAGAACACCCTGGCAGGAGGAGGGGAGAACATGGTTCTGTGTGAAAACTCATGAGCATTGAGCAGGGCAAAAAGCAAAGGAATCTGGTGATACAAGACTGCTTGAACTACTTTCCTCATAGAGTCATTTATGTCCTCTTTTATCTACTAGGCTCCAGGGTCTTTCTTCTCTTGCATTCTCTTGTAACCTCTGGTTCTAGCATGGGGCTTGGCAAAGAGGAGTTGCTACAGGAGTTGTTGAGTCCATTTTCCTGGTTCTGCAGTTTCTTGCCTCTTAGAAATAAGTAGCCAAAATAGTTTCAAAGAATGATGTATCTTTGGTTTATTTCTAAATGCTGTAAAATCATTCCCTAATTAGAAAATAGACTGTTATTTTTCATGGAGTCTTAAGGAATCCCTTCATGTATCTTTTCCTTTGCAGAGAACTCTTTGCTACTAAGACTTGTTCCTTGTGGTTTTATTTTTGAGTGATAGCATGGGGATATGAGAGTCTTTTGAAGAATTTACTTGTGAGTTCTGAATGTAAATACACCATTGCAAGAACTGCTTTAGGAAGAATCCTGAAGCTAAATAAATCTTAGAAACTTGGGAGCAAAATAGCAGGACTTTGTTTTATCCTGGAAAAGCAATCTTTAGGGCATAATAATTGGAACCCAGTGTACTTGGAGCCAGACGGCTTGCCCTTGGCCTTGGAGGCCGGCAGGCTGATCTCCAAACATCACAGCCTCAGACAGCCCTACAATCGAAGAGAAAATAACTGAGGAAAACTTTGGAAAGCCACTCTTCTCCATTTATGTCTGTTCCTTTGTCTACCTGGTAATAATAGGACATTTTACATTTTTCCATGGTACTTGGAGTGGTTTTTTAAACCCTAACACTTGTCCCTTGTCCATATACATATCAGATAAGTCTTTTAAGAGGACTATAGAGGATCAGTGTAATATTTTAGATAGCCCAATATTTTGCTTTTGGGTAGTGACGTTAGGCTCTCATCATAGGAGAGGTGACAGTTACCTTCACTGCTGCCACACTTCCCCAAAGCAAAAAGGGTGCATCAGAACCAGCTGATTCTTGTTTAGCTTCACATATAATTATGCTGGAGTTTGAGGCACGGAGTTAAACAATACCTGAAATAAATAATAAGTAATCCACTTCCTGTTTTCCTGAGATTATCTGAAATGGCTAGTTTTACCTTTCAGCTACTTATCTCAGGATATGTGCTTATTCTGAAATTTTGCATCTGGTAATTAAGCATAAATATTTTCTGTGACTAAGAGGACATATGATTTAAGGCTCTAAAATATTAAATATGATGGAAAATAGGTTTATAAGTTAATATAAAAGAAATTTAAAACATGTAAACTCATCCCTAAATCAGAGACTCTCATCCTTGGCTGCACACTGGAATCACATGAGGAGTTTTAAGGATCGCTGATGTTTTGGTCCCACCACAGGCTGACTTATCTTGTGTGTGTGCCCAAGCTATCAGGATTTTAAAAAGCTGGCTTATGTAAAACTGTTTGACAGACGGGAATATATTAGAATTGATTGACGTGATCCAGGCGTTTCATAGATTCACATTAAACAATATCAGATCAAGTATAGTCATCAGTCAGTAAGAAGCAGCATAGTATCTAACCCTGGTTCTTTACTTAAATTTAATTAGAGATTGTGTACTTTGTTTAATGTCTGTCACACCCTCTACACTATAAACTCTCTGAGGTCAAGGAACATCCTCATGTTATTTTCTCTGGTGTATTCTCAAGGCTCTATTTAGTGAGGAGCATATGGCTGGCCCTCAAATATTTCAGAATGAGTAGAGAAATACTTAAAAAGAAATATGTATAAATACTCTTTGGAAAGAATTAGGTCAAGCTAATGTCATGCCAAAATTTCTTTTATGGGCACAAATTGCCTTTAATTTTTAAATTCAAAGCTCTAATTTTGTGTAACTAAACTTCCAGTTAAGAAACGTGCTAAGCTACTGATTTTTCACATTTCAGTGTCATGTAAAAATATAAGGTCCATAAGGGCAAGGACTGCTTTGTTCGTTGCTCTGTCTTCTATGCCCCCAATAGTAAGATTGCAAATATTTGTAAAAAGAGAAGATAATGCATTTTTAACCGCATTCCAAGGAGATTAGGGCTCTTTAGATTTGCCCCAAGCTTTGGGGATGGGAGTGGTATATAAGGGAAAGAGAGAGGCTAAGCAGTTGGGCTAAACTCTGTCCATGGTCACTTCAACTAGAGCAACTTCTATTCCTTGGGCTTTCTTATTTTATTTTTAAAAGCTTGAGACACTAATGCACTATTTCACAGGAACATTTCCTTAAAATATTATGTCCCTAGAGGTTTATTTTAAAGAGAAAAACATTTTAACCTTGTAATTATATAGTGTAACACACATATATGAAAGTGTTCGAAACATAGGTCCTGTATTTGTGACACTAAACAAATACCACATACACACCACGTGCAGCAAGTAGAAGACTGCCAGCATCCCAGAAGCCTCTTTCATGTCCCCACTCAAACACCTCCTCCTTCGCCTCAAAGAAACTACTATCCTGACTTCTAACCCTCTGGTTTTGCCTGCCGCCCCTGTCCCCCCAAAAGTAGTGTGTGTTGTTCTATTATATGAATAGACCATGATTTATTTATCCATTTTACTTCTGATCGATCATTTGGATTGTTTGTAGTTTGGGCTACTGTGAATAATGTTGCTGCTTTGAATATTCTTGTACCTATTTTGAGGTACATGTGCATGCATTTCTGTTAGGTTCATAATGAGGAGTGGAAGTGCTGGTCATAGGATATGAGTGGATTTAAACAAACAGTTTTATGTGATACTGTCAAACAGTTTTCCAAAGTAATTATTTCAACTTACAGTCTCACCAGCAATATATGAGTGTTCCCTTCCCATTATTCCTTCTTCACACCAATACTTGGTATTTTCTTTCTCTTTAATTTTAGCCATCCTATTGGATATACAGTGTAACTCATTGTGGTTTTAATTTTCATTTCCTCAGCTACTGAAAAGTAAGCCATGTGGATATTTTCTTTTTGAAGCACCTTTCAATTTCTTGCTCATTATACTATTGGATGGTCTGTTTGTTTTACTATTGGGATGTCTCTCTCTCTTTTTTTTTTTTAAGATTTTATTTATTTATTTGAGAGAGAGAGAATGAGAGACAGAGAGCATGAGAGGGGGGAGGGTCAGAGGGAGAAGCAGACTCCCCGCCGAGAAGGGAGCCCGATGCGGGACTCGATCCTGGGACTCCAGGACCATGACCTGAGCCGAAGGCAGTGGCTTAACCAACTGAGCCATCCAGGCGCCCAGATTTTCTTTTCTTTTCTTTTTTTTTTTAAAGGGGATGTCTCTTTATTGGTTCTTGCGAGTTCATTGTATAATCTGAATATAAGCCCTCTGTTTATGATATGTATTACAAATGACTGCCCCCACCTGCAGCTTGCTTTTTCATTCTCTTAGTGGTGTCTTTTGATGAATAGAACTTCTTACATTTAATGTAGGCTGTTGATCAATTTTTCCGTTTATGATTAGGTTCTGTGTGTGTGTTTGTGTGTATGTTTCTGTACATGTGTAAGTTCTGTTTAAATAATCTTTCCAGGGGCGCCTGGGTGGCTCAGTTGGTTAAGCATCCAACTCTTGATTTCAGCTAAGTCATGATCTCAGGGTTGTGAGATTGAGCCCCATGTGGGGCTCTGAGCTGGGTGAGGAGCCTGCTTAAGATTCTCTCTCCCTTCCCCTTTACCCCTCCCCTCCTTGTACACACATGCTCTCTCACTCTCTCTCAAAAAAATAATAAATAAATAAATAAATAATCTTTCAATGCTGAGGTTATAAAGATATTCTTATTAGCAGCACTGTCCCATAGAACTTTCTACAATGATGAAAATGTTCTGTATCTGCACTGTCAAATACTATTTTTAAGTGCTGTTGAGCACTTGCATTGTGGCTAGTGTGACTGAGGAACTGAATTTTAAGTTTTGTTTAATTAATTTAAATAGCTACTTATAGCTACTTAAGCTACTATGTCAGAGCAACTTTACAAGCTTTATTGTATTGTCTTTTACATTTAGATCTACAATCCAGCTGGCAATCATTTTGTGTATTTGTATAGTGTGAGGTAAGGTCCAGGCTTAATATTTTTTCCCTTATCCAATTGCCTAGAATAATATGTTAAAGTGATTGCTTTCTTCACTTCTCTGTAGTACCACTTTTATCATAAATTGTCATATCATATAGTCAGGTACATAGACATGGGTTTGTCTTTGAGCTCTTTATTCTCATCTGTTTGTATATTTTTATGTTGATTCCATATGATTTCAATTATATAGCTTTATTAATATTTATAATATTTATAAGTTTTTCTACTTTATTTTTAAGAACCTTTATATTTCCATATAAATTTTAGAATCAGCTTGTCAAGTTATACACACAGACAAAATTCTGTTGGGTTTTGATTTGGATTTTATTGACTACTCTATAGACCAGTTTGGAAGAGAACTGACATCTTTACACTATTAAGTTTTCTAAGAAGTGTCATACCCCTTACATGGTCTTTTTTTTTTGGTCAAACATGTGGCAATTTTTCACATCTTTTATTGGATTTATTCATAGAGATTTAATATTTTTGATACTCTTATAAATGGCATCCCTAAATATTTCATTTTCTGTTTCTTGTTGGTATAGAAATATGATTTTTTGTTATATTTGTCTTGTATTTGGCAATCTTGCTAAACTCATTTATTCTAATAATTTATTCTAGATTCTCTTGTATATTCTATAAGCAGATCATAAGCAAATAATGACTGCCTTATTTCTTCCTTTTCTGAATTTCAAAACTCTTACTTCTTTTTATTGCCTATTGCACTAGCTAGAACTTCCAGTACAAAGTCATATAGTAAAGAGACAGTGAACATTGTTGTATTGTTCCTGATCTCAGGGAGAAAGCTTTTGGTGTTGTGCCATTTTGGATATGCCATCTAGTGTGATTTTTTCTCCTCTAGATATTTTCTAAGAAGTTATATCTTGTTTGCTAGGAGTTGTATATAGAATTTTATCAAATGCTCTTTTGCACCTATTGAGATGATCCATTATGTTTTCTCCTTTTTTCTACTATTGTAATGATTTGATTTTTGAATATTAAGTTAACCTTGTATTTGTG
The DNA here is from genome assembly GCF_029215605.1 of Mirounga angustirostris. Classification (NCBI taxonomy): domain Eukaryota; kingdom Metazoa; phylum Chordata; class Mammalia; order Carnivora; family Phocidae; genus Mirounga; species Mirounga angustirostris. The sequence continues at coordinate 47,815,806 of NW_026991709.1, read as the reverse complement.
GGATAACCCAATTTAGTCATGATATGTTATTCTTTTTCTATATCAGCTAAATTTTATTTAGAGTTTTTGCATCTATGGTTTTGAGCAAAATTGGCCTATTATCAAGGTTATACTGACTTCATAGAAAGAGGGGAAGCATTTCTTCTTTTTCTATTCTTTGGAAGAGTTTGCATAAAATAGATGTTATTTCTTTAAAATTGTTGATAGAATTCATTAGTAAAGCTATCTGGGTCTGGAAATTTTTTGGGAGGAAGAGAGACATTTAAAATGGCAAATTAGATACACATATTAAAGGAGTTTATTGATTCAGAATTTCTATTCTTGGGTCAATATCAGTAAATTATATTTTTGTTTTCTGGGAATCTGTCATTTTATCTAAATTTTCAAACTTAATGGCATAAATGTTTATGGTATTTTTATTTTTTATTTAAAAAAATTTTATTTATAGGCCAGAGAGAGGGAGAGGGAGAGAGTGTGAGAGGGAGAGAGAGATCACAAGCAGGGGAAGCAGCAGGCAGAGGGAGAAGCAGGCTCCCAGCCAAGCAAGGAGCCCAATGGGGAACTCAATCCCAGGACCCCGGGATCATGACCTGAGTGGAAAGCAGACACTTAAACGACTGAGCCACCCAGGCATCCCAGGGTTGGTTTTTTAAAAAGTAAATTTGGTAAACATTTAAGTAGAGTTACCAAGATAAAAGGAGAGAGGACTCAAATAGATAAAATTATAAATGAAATAGGAGACATTATAACTGACACCACAGAAATACAGAGTATCTTAAGAGACTACCATGAACAATTATACACCTACAAATTGGACAACCTAGAAGAAATGGATAAATTCCTAGAAACATACAACCTACCAAGACTGAATCCTGAAGAAATAGAAATAGAAAATATGAATGGGCCAATAATGGGTAAAGAGATTGCATCAGTAATTGAAAACTTTCCAAAAAAGAAAAGCCCAGGACCAGATGGCCTCACAGCTGAATTTTACAAACATTTAAAGAATTAATGCTAATTTTCAAACTCTTCCAAAAATGGAAGAAGAGGGAACACCTCCAAACTCATTTTATGAGACCAGCAATACCCTCATACCAAAGCCAAGCAAGGACGCTAAGAGAAAACAAAATTTCAGGCCAATATATCCCTATGAACATAGATGCAAAAATTCTGAACAAAATACTAGCAAACCAAATTCAACAGCATATTAAAATGATCATAGAGTATGATCAAGTGAGATCTATCCTTGAGTGCAAAGAAGTTCAACATACACAGATCAGTAACTGTGAAATACCACATTAACAGAATAAAGAATAAAAATTATATGATCATCTCAATAGATACAGAAAAAGCATTTGACAACACTCAACATCCTTTTATGATAAAAACTGTCGTAGATAAGGTATAGAAGAAATGTACCTCCACAAATAAGGCCAAATACAACAAACCCACAGCTAATATCATTCTTAATAGTGAAAAGAACTAATTTTTTATTTTATTTTTATTTTTTTTAGTCGGGCAACAAATTTTATTAAAAGCAAACTGCTCATTCAAAAGTGATCAAGGAACAACTCAAAATACAGAGCAAGAAGGATAAACAAAATAAGTTGTTTTAATTTTCTCACTATATGAAATTCAAACTTTTCATTTTTAGGAAAGGTTAAGTGTAACTTCAGTAGACAGCAATACAGAAAGATTTTATCACATAGACTAGTTTCCTTAGTCAGTTACTTCTAGCTGTCTCCACTGGGATAGATGCATTTACAGAACTACCTGTGCTTGAGCCTTCTTTGCAAGCGGCTTTAGATCTGCAATGCACTTGGCAATTGTCTCCTTTTCCTGCTGTGTAGAGATGCTCTGCACCATATTGCTTCTCCACCCAGTTTATCATGTACTCTTGTTCCTTTTGACGCTTCATGTTGTGCACAGAGATATGATAGTCCAGGCAATTCTTCACCTCCTTGTTTACTCTGTGTAGCTGTTCCTGGTAAGTAAACTCCAGTGTCATAGCAATGTTATTCATCTAGACATCAAAAAGGTAATGGCACTTTTGAACCAGTGCCTGCTGTGACTTCTCCATGTCATTTGCATCTGATCTGTTTGATGGAAGCCTGTTTCACTTCTAGCTGGGCAACTTTTTGCTCATTGAGTTTATCAGCAAGTTCTCCAACAGAGGTACTATTTTTTTTTTTTTTTGAGGTACCGTATTTTTTAACTACATAAATTTGTAACCCTATTGTTGATATAACAGAGAGGGTCTCTGCAGTAATCACATATATTTCTATGGGCAGAAAATATAAGATAAGCCCAGTTCCAAGCACATTAAAGTTCTGTTACCCCAGTTTTGGGAAAAAGGAACTGGAAGAATTCCTTGGAGATCAGCCGCAAATGAACATTTCCTCTATATTCAGGAAGAGGCGGTACAGGGGCAAGACTTGGCTGCCCTGTGTGAAAGATCTTGTTCCTGCAATACCCCTGGACCAAGGAGGGCTGTGCTCTTTAGACAGGGGGCAGCTGACCATCTGGGACAACAGGGGTCAGCTAGGGTCCACGCAGTAGTTAAGAACTAATTTTTTAGTTGTGTGTCAGATAAATCCGTCAATTCTCCTTTTTTTTTTTAAAGATTTTGTTTATTTATTTGACAGAGAGAGACACAGCAAGAGAGGGAACACAAGCAGGGGGAGAGGGAGGGGGGAAGCAGGCTTCCCGCTGAGCAGGGAGCCCAATGTGGGGCTTGATCCCAGGAGCCTGGGATCACGACCTGAGCCGAAGGCAGATGCTTAATGACTGAGCCACCCAGGTGCCCCTCAATTCTACTTTTTAAAAAATAACTTCATTGCTTTATTTGTGTCTATCTAATTTTGAGTGCTTTATTCATTTATTCTCACTTTTCAAGGTCAATATTTTTAACAACATCTAAGGCAAAACCCCAGAAATTTTGGCCTATAGGGATCTGAATTTTACTTTGCCTAACTAATCTCTTGCATATTTGATTTTTATTATTGATATTTTAATTATATAGGGAATTTTAAAAAATATGACTTTCTTCCATTTTATATCTCAACTGGAATCCTGGGATGTTTATTATGTCTCCTCATGGGTGGGTCACAAATTCCAACTTCTGTCTCTCTAGTACTGATAGACTCCTGGAGTCTTGGCTTTACACTTTGGCATCTCAGCTGGGGTTTTTTAGTTGGGATTTCAAGTCTCACTCTTCACTGGAAAGGCTTAGGAGTTGGAAATTCCTCAAGGGCAAAATGCTGCTGCATTTTGGGTTATCCTGTTGTTCCTTTCTTCCTGTTATGTTTTGTCCCCTTTGGTCTGTTCTCCCCAGCCTAATGAAACTGCTTTAAGCCACAGTCTACCACTTGTGTTTAAAAATGATGGTCCAAATTACCAATGCCTCTGAGGGAAAAGCTAGTCATCAAAGTGGGTTCATCTTAACCTGCCCGTCTTTTCTGTGGGGTCTTTGCCCCTCAACTCCTGATTGTCTTGGCTGTTCTCTAATGCCTTCGCTGATGCTTTCAAACTTTTAAAAATGTGTTTGATTCAGCTTTTATAATTGTTTTTGGCAAGCAAATTGGTAATGAGAAGACAAGATTTTCCCCTTACTACATTCTTTTCTTATAATGTTCAAGTCCTTCTTAATTTAAAGCTTAGCTTTTATTCTAGTTTATTCTACTTTAAACTTATTGCTTGACTTATGTTTCAAAAAGCCTGTTTTCTTTTAATTTTATTAAAAATACAAAGTTGATAACTGGGTATTTACCCCAAAGATACAAATGATTACCCCACTCTCAAGCTACTCAAGAGTGGAAAGATCTAAACTTTTCTCAGTGGTAAAATTGGTATGACAATGTACCCTCCTGAAAAGATGATCTAGGGACCAGCTAACAAACATAACACAGTTAGCACACTCGTGGTAAAAGGAATGCTCCAAATACTAGCCATCATTACTAATTTTATTATTATCATTATTTTAATAATCATTACTAACTTCAGTTTGGATTTAAGACTCTTTGAGAAATCCATGTATTTTGTACATTAAGCAAGGTTTTGTAATATTTCTAATTTGGTGAGGTGGGGGACAGGGTCAAATGAAAACTAGGGTGTGGCAATGAAAAAAGCAGTCTTGTGCGAAGAAGCTTAGTCTTAGGCCAGTCTTTGCAGTATGAGTGATGCAGCCCAGTCATCTAGGAGGCAAGAGTTTCCACATCAGAGCCTCTGCAATGCCCTATTGTACTTCTCTCTGTCTCCCAAAGTTCTGTTGTCTCTGCTATGTCTAGACCTCATTTCATTTTGAAGGCCTTCACAAGCTGACTTCAATTTATCATTCCAATGGGAACTCAATCCATTCACTTTCAGATACTCCAAGTTACAATCATACCAGTCAACTGTGATATTCCTTGGATATTTTAACTCTTTTCCTCATCCATGCAGTTTTTTGTACTATTCTCCCAAACTGACCAGGCTTGAATGCCTTTTCTCATTTGTTATTGTCAACACTAATTCTTAAACTCTTCCTGCTTCATGAGTCAACAAAAGTATCTTCTTCCCAAGAGCTCTTCCCTTACTCCTCACCACTCTTCAGGTATTTTATTCTGCATTTCGGAAACTTATATTTGCTATTCTTCACCCTCCAAGCTGTAAATCTTTTGAACTGTGTCTTATTTTTCTTTACATTTCCTGGCAACGAGGTACAATTTTTGTACCTGGTAATCATTCAGTAAAGGCCATTTAAAACCGAACTCCAGTATCTTAATGATACTGTTTTTATTCAGATGCCAGTGGTAAAAGATTATACTTAGACAAACAGGAAATGGCTACTTTCAAAATCTGTTTGATATAATTATGTTTGTGTGTATAGTCAACTGTGAGTAGATAATTATTTAAACTAATATTGCTTTCATTTCTATGGTCCCAGCTGTAATCAATGAGTCAGAGAAGTACTCTGTTATTAATTATTAAAGACTGCGTACTTCATACTGCACAGAATATCTCTAAATTTCCTTCATGGGATCAAGTAAGCTTTTTCTAGATTTTTATGCCCTATTTACCAAGTTCTTAAGTGAAGTACTCATTCTCTTACTCTCAGAGTCACTGAGCTTTCCAAGTCAGAAACTGTAGTGTTTTATCCAGTCTTTTCTTTCCTCTATTCTATTTATAAGCTCTATCTAAATGTACCATTTCATTTCAATTTCAAAATAAGACACAGCTCTTCTATTTTGTCATTATCTTTTCCTTCTTGGAACAAGTCGTAACAATTCCCAACTTATGTCCCTGACCTTAATCTCTTTGCACTCTGGTCTGTCCTAAAAATAGTTGAGCATTTAATCAATGCCAGCTTTCAAAATGATTATTCAGTAATACCATCTATGTGATCTGAAAATCTATTAAATTTAAGTGGCTAAAATTACTTAATTGAAACTTCTCAGCTTTGACTCAATCGATCTTGTCAACCTCATCTTGTACTATTCCTTTCTGTGTAGTTCAATTCCAAGAACACACCAAAGCCTTTAAGACTCTGTTGTCCTCCTTTGCTTATTCTCTGCCTAGAACAACCCTTTTTTGCTGGCAATTTCCTACTCCCCCTTCAAGATCTAATAAAATATTAATTCCCAGGTAAGGAGTTGCTTTGTCCTTGGGGTTTCTCAGCCCTTTGCTAATGTACCTTTAGTAGTTACTGTAGTGGGTAGTTATTTATTTGTTATCTTTGTCTCCCTGGAGTGGTAAACCCTGAGAGAGCAGGATACCTAAATTACTTATCTTTGTAACCCCAGGTATTGCACAGTGCCTAATAATGGTAGGAACACAAATTGCTTTTCTTAACTCTGGCTCTAAAATTTCAGCCACATGTTTAAGGTATAATGAAAAGGACCCTAGATGCAAGTTAGGAGACCTGAGTTCTAGTCTTGGGTCAGTTATTAACAAGCTGTATAATCTTGGGTGTATCATATCATCTCTTTGTACTTTGGTTTCCTCATCTGTACAGTGAGGAGATTGGACTTGATGTTGTCTGGGGACCTTCCTTATCTAAAGGGTGACAATTCTAGGTGGGGACGTTTATACACTGATTTGAGCAGATCTGGCAATGGTAATGTTCTAGGACACATTCTTAATTTATAACTATTCATTTCTAACCACGCACTCATTCTGATTTAATGAATTTGATTTCAGACTGAGATATTAAAGGTTCACAATGTTAGAGTTTAGACATGCGATCTTGGAAACACATGGGGATCCTCACTGCACATGGTGCACACAAAAAAGCTTTTAATTAAACACATGAAATGTATTAGTCACATGCTCTTGAGAAAACTATAAAAAGGTCCCATCCCAAGCCCAGATGTGCCCTTGGGAAGGATTGGGACAGCAACAGGGGAGGAGGGGTGAGTTTCAGCTATGATTACTCCCATCTGTTGTTATTTAACAAACAAACAAAAAAGTTCCCTAAGTGAACACTAGATATGGGAAAAATTATAAGAAACTGATATCAGAGTTGGACTAAATATGTAAAATAGCTTCATAGTCCTAAATTTTGAGATGGGATTTTAGATTTCAGATTTTGTTAAAGTTGCAACTGCTTGTCACATCTTTTGTTTGACTTTTGCTCTTCGAATTCATTTGATGCTTCTGCGATGAGTCTAGAACATACTATATATTATGGTGGATAAATCTGCCCCATGGAGATTAGCTTGACCAGAATTTTTCCAAACATAGTTTTGGACACATAATACATTGATCCGAACATGTATGGAGAACAGTGATACCAATTTTCTTAATTTATTTAAGGATCCGAGAATAATTACAAGTGGAGAAAACTCAGCTAAAGACATATTAATCAAGGGACGCCTGGGTGGCTCAGTCGGTTAAGCGTCTGCCTTCGGCTCAGGTCATGATCCCAGGGTCCTGGGATCGAGTCCCGCACTGGGCTCCCTGCTCCGCGGGGAGCCTGCTTCTCCCTCTGCCTCTGTCTCTCATGAATAAATAAATAAAATCTTTAAAAAAAAAAAGATATATTAATCAATTTAGCGTCAATAAACCACCATTTAATTTAATAAAGAGAGACACACTACAACACAGTGTTTATTATTATGTTTATTATTAGCTACTCTTGTTACATTTTCTGAATGGTAGCAGAGTTTCAGATAGTGTGTACCCTCCATGACTGTTGGTATTAATAAATAATTGAATGAACCAACTAAATTCTCATAGATACGTTAATAAAGTATGCAGTTGATTTCTGGAGATTGTTAAAGACTGAGGTGCTAAGAATATTTCACTCTGATTTAAATTTCTAATTTGTTGCTGTTCATTATAATTTGAGATCCTTCTGTGAATTTATATAAGTCTAAAGAAGATAGTTTGTCTGTGCTTAACCTTTCTAATGTATTTAAATGTATTCAATGTAATGTATTTAAAATGTTTTATTTGTTCTACATATTTGAAAAATATCATGAAGCTTAAAAGCAAATAATAATTCCTCTGAGATACTTTGAACTCTGATTAAATGTGGAATCTTTGAATACTTTTTAAATGTGTGATTTTTAGGAATGTCAACATTTTAAAAATTGCAACTAAATATTGTATTTTCTTCATGCAATCAGATAAAAAACACCTAAGTACAGTAAGTTTCCTTTACTAGTTCTACCTAGTAGTCAAATTTAGAGGCTTCATCCATTACAGCTGTAGAGAATCACACTAAAAAGAAAAGTGTTGCATCAAGTTATGGGAAATGTGAACAATTTCCAATAAATTAAGGTATTCTTTCCAAAGCTAGTTTATAGGAAGGATAAGGATCATAATTTAACTACTGAAGCAATTTTGTCCTTGTTTGTTTTTTCTTCCTATTGTAAATCTGAAGGAAATATGATACAATTTGTTTTTAACATGCTCACATGTGTTCCTATGGGATCTCTTAAATCAAGAGAAAAATCTTTGTATTTCTGGGGACAAAAAATATGAACACACCTGGCACTCACAAAATGTGCTGAGCAAGTGGATCAATAAATGACCAATGACTTCAGTATTTTTACTCTGCTGGACCGATGATACCTTTCCAAATGCCATCTTGGAGATGTCTTCTAAATTGAAGCTGATAAGGAAAGTGCCTCCCCCAGCACTCAACTATAGAATATTTGGGAGAATTTAAAGGAAAAACAATAATTCTCTTTCTTTCTCAAATTAATTTGCAAAGTTAATGCAATCTCACTCACAATTCCAGCAGGATTTTTTATGTAATGAGACAGATTCCAAAATTCAGATGGAAGAATAGTGGTCAACTCCAAGGGATACTGTTCATATTTTGTTTTATGGAGAAGTCATCTATTTTAGCAGTACAAAGGCCAAAAATAATCAAGAATTTTGAACAAAGACATAATAAGTACATCTGTTCTGCTAGATATCATGACTCATTATAGAACCATGATTTAGAACTGGTGCAGGAATGCACAGTGGAGCAGAAGACAGAGCTGCATATACCAAACCATGCATATACCGAACCCTGGTAACAGAGGTGGCATTCAAATCATTGGAGAAATCATAATTGAGTAGATGGGTATGCCAATTGGCTCTCCATATGGAAAAATATAAAAGTAGATCTCTATCTCATATTGCCTATCAGAATGTAAAAAAAGAAACTTAAAACATTCAGAAGTAAACATAAAGAATATCTTTGTGAAACTGGGGTAAGGAAGAATTTCTTAAGAGATAAAACCCAAAAGTTATGAAATAAAAGATGAATTTGTCTAAATTAAAACAAATTCCTTTCAACAAAACACAACACAAACAAATTTAGAAGTCAAGTGATAGATGAGAAGAAGAGATTTGCAACACGAAGAAGATTAGGATCCGGAATGATGGACAATGAATAAAATAAATAAAATAAATACAAATAAATGTTGAAATCTAAGGCAATGTTTATTTCTCAAAAATGGCTGCTCAGAAAACAGAGCTTATCTGAAATATACGGGCAGCCTAAAACCAGCAATCAGTGATATTTTTGCATTTTGTAGAAGACTCAGGTTGGAGTTGGTTAAAACAACAAAATAAACAAACGAAATGATGTAGTTTAATATAGATTATGTATTCCTGGGAAATGACCTGAAATTACAAGTGTTGGGTGTTATAGAATACAAGCCTTCTAAAGATTACTTTTAAAATATTGAAATCAGTCAGTTTCCTCAATTGGAAATTAATGGCATATTCAAGTTAGGACAATTCAAGGATGATTTATTAATCAAAAGACTAATTATAAAGTGTGGTGGGAAATAAGGGAGGTGGCAAGGAAAAGTGCAGGAACCAGGGCTAGCAGACTCAGAACTCTGCCCCCTCCTCGGTCTGCAAAAGTAAAGCAAAGGAAGGGACAGGTTTCTGGACATGGAAGAAGAAAGTCATGAGGAGCTGGGAGCCTTGAAAGGAGCAATGGCCTTCTGTCCAGTGATGCAGCCAGACTGGGTTGATTTTTTTTTTTTTTTTTAAGATTTTTTATTTATTTGCGAGAGAGAGAATGAGAGACAGAGAGCATGAGAGGGAGGAGGGTCAGAGGGAGAAGCAGACTCCCCGCCGAGCAGGGAGCCCGATGTGGGACTTGATCCCGGGACTCCAGGATCATGACCTGAGCCGAAGGCAGTCGCTTAACCAACTGAGCCACCCAGGTGCCCTGGGTTGATGTTTAAGAGAAAGAGCCAGAGACTAAAAAGCCCAACCTCAGTCTCTGTCCTCCCTCTCATCTCCTGTTAGACTTGCCATAGGCTGACCCTAGCAGGAAGCCTGAGACCAAGGAATTGTGGGTATCTGGTCCACATAAGTCAGCTTTTCAGGGCAGAAAGTAGGCTGGAGTAGGAAAGGGAGTGGATCTGAAGGTAGAAATGAAAGATAACTGGCACAAGAAGCAATATTGTCCGTGATCATATTGTGAAGATCATGAATAGCAAATGGTATTTGGTAGCTTGGAACAAAGTCTTGTGAGTGTATTAAACACAGATTCAAAATTTATCTGAGTAGAAGTGAAGATATCTGTTTGAGAAAACTGTAAGTAATGCACAAAGTGGCTCAAAGATGGCTAACGCTGATGTTGGACATGCTTATTAGAAATTTGAATAAAATTGTTTAAGAAATGTGAAGGAGAAAGCAATATTTTAAAAATATTTTATTATGTAATGTATGATTTAAAATATGCATTTGAAATGGCATTAATATGAAATGTGACACAGACATTTCATGATTTTATCTTTATACATAAATATTTTTATATTAAAGTTGTACAAAACTTTTTGTATTTTCTCATTTGGAACACTGGGAGAGATAGCCGGACCCATATGGTATGTAAAGAGCTTTGGAGAAAGGGATAAGTGAGTATAAAAAGGGACAAAAGATATGAACCAGCAGTTCAAAGAAGAGATAAGACAAATAGATAACAGACATCAAAAAAATGCTTAACTTAATCAGGGAAACTATTAATCAGGGAAAAAGTTTAAATTAGATACCATTTCACACCCTATTTGGCAAACATCAAGTCAGATGTGTGTGAAAAAGATCTTGCCCACTGCTGCTAAGAGTGTTAATAATTCCCATCACTTTTTGAGACACTTGTCAATGTCTAGTGAAATGATAGCCTAAGACTCTCTTGACCTAGATCTATAAAGATCTAGGTTGATCTAGAACCTCTTGCTCATGAAAGTAGGAAAATATGCAAAATATATTCATTGTGATATTTTTGTAATAGTGAAAAACTGGAAGATATTTAATACCACTCAAGAGAGAAATGAATAAAATGTAGTTTATTTATATATTGGACAATTAATAGCAATTAAAACAAACTAGAGTTATACATATCAACATAGAGAAATCTTAAAATCAAAGGTGGATGCAAAAATAGAATGATTCATATTACAGAATAGCATTTACATAGATTAAGCCCAAAGTAATGTTATATATTGTTTTTGTATTCATAGATGTAGTATAAAAACTTGTATTGGAAGGGGTATATCCCACACTCCTCTTAGCATCTGGCTCTGGGTAGGAAGGGTGGGAAGGATGGGACTGGACAGGTGTTGGTAACATGAAAGTGTACAATGTTTTGGCTTGAAATACCTGGATGTTTGTTTGTATTCAGATTAGATTTAGACTCTGTTTCTTTTATGTCCTGAAACAGTCTGAACACATTTCCAAGAATCATAGCTACAGTCAACATAGTTTTTATTATTTGGAGGCAAATGGAGATTTGTGTTCTTAGTGCTGTGATTTTCAGGGCAAGTTATAAAACTGTTGATTGGAGCAGTTATAATCATTTTCTACAATTTATTTCTCCACTAGCCTATAGTCCAATAGGAAGACTTTTAAATGGAAGAAATTGATCTCAGCTAATGGAGTAGTAGGAAGACAAATGCAATTGTCCGTATGGTTAGCTGAGAGCAGATTGTTTAAAATTGATGAGTCTTCTTTTTACCAATTTAAGAGATGACATGCTTCTAAGATGACAACAGTGTATAGGAAGAACATGAAAGACTTGACCAACTTCCCAATTTGTATTGTCAATTATATTGTGACATTATTTTTGATTAAATATTCAATTTACCTCTTCAAATATAATTATCACCCATAAGCAGAAACTGAACAAATTAATTTTAAAATGTTAATTATGTGTCACTCACTCTTGTCCCCATTTCCCCGTATATCTATTTCCATCTGTTATGCCTGAACTACAGTGTTCTCTTCTAGTTCAGTTGGGTTCTCCGAGAGCTCTATTTGAATTGAATCCTTCTAATCTTCTGTTCCTTTGTAATTGTATGGAGCATCCACTGTGTGTGAATTTCTCACTTCCTATTCCCCATCTCTTTAGATAATTTTACTTTCTTATGAAGTTGTAATAAATGAACCCCGCCAGCATTTTTTCCCCATTTGACTATTCCATTTACACTACTGCTGTAATTATTGCATTGCATTGGATGTATTCTATTTGCAAATAATGCCTTTTCTGGATTAATTAACAAGCACTGTGGCAACTTGCCAAAAATACATGACATTATCACGGGGACAGAAGTACTAATACACTATTCACTAATGGACCATCAATTTCAATCTTCAATCCTTACCTCCTTCTGAGTTGCTGCCTATTCAACAGACCATTTGGATGTCTCTGAGTAAATCAAACTTAACAATATTCCCCCAGAACTACTCCTCCCACCATGTTTTCTGTTTAGTCAGTGACATCTCCATCTGCTAGGATGTGCAAGTTGGACTGTCACCCAGTTTCAAGATCTTATTTCTCATATCCAGTTTTCTTCCAGGATATGTCAATTTTGCTTTCTATGTATCCCACAAATCCACCTGGATTCAAGCCACTTACTCTCACTAGCCATCTGGACCATTCAGTAGACAATTTACTGATCTCTCAGCTCTTTCTCTTGCATCCTTCATTGTGTTCTGTACACTGTAACCAGAGGGAACTTTTCAAAGATGCCAAGGCAATCACTTCACATACACTCAAACTCTCAACCTCTGATTGCTAATAACCCTGTCCTTAGGCTAAACACCAAAATCCCTTATGTGACCTATAATGCCCCGTAAGGTCTGGCCCCAGTTACCCCTAACACCCTCTGCTTCTCACACACTATTACATAATATCATTTCCTTTTTATTCTCAGTGCCTTCTGTTATATCCCACTCTATCTGGTTGACCCCTACTCCTCTTTCAGATTTCTTCTCTCTTGCCACTGCCTTAGAGAAGTTTTTCCTGACCTTCCTGAATTGGTCAAATCCTCCTATTATTAGTTTTCAGAGCACTCAGGACCTAATGTTTCTTAGCACCTAGCACAGTGGTAATATTACATTCACTTGATTCAAGTATTTTTTTTTCCAATAGACCCACACTGCCCATACATTAGCCACTAGCCTAATTAATTAAAATTAAATGAAATAAAAAATTGTTTCTTAGTCCCACCAGCTACATTTTAAGTGCTCAAGAGTCATAGGCAGCTAGTAGCTACCTTATTGGGCAGTGCAGAATGAAGAACATTTCTATCATCGCAGAATAGGATAGCAGACACTACACTCTAAGTTCTTCTAGGCAGACACTCTTTCTTTATTCTTTTTTATTCTGTCACCTTTCTATCTTTGTCTTTGCATGTATTCTTAGTGCCTAGCAACATGTCTGGCTCACAGAAGACCCCCCAAAACCTTTTTTAAGCAAATGAAAAAATGAAATAATGAATGAGCACCTTAGAGCCTTGTGAGGACAAAAAGTAGAGCAGTCAAGAATGTTCTACACTGTGAAAATGTTCTCGGAGGCTGGTATTTGCACACCTTTGCTTCCTGAGGCCTTAGGACTTTATGCTTGTCATGTGCTCACTTAGTGACATGTCTACACAAAGCTTTGTTTTGCTGTCTCAGATTTTACTTGGCAAACATGGTCTGGAGATGCTTCATGAACATTTTGTAAGAGAGAGTTCCTTGTGGAAATAAAAAAGTATCTGATTGAGGCAGTATACATGCTCACAGATGTTTATCAGTTTTTACCAGTGAATAATCGTCATGTCTGAGATGAGTTCTTAAGCCTACAGCAATATACCAAGTGATGTGAGGGATCACATTTCTTATTTTACTTTGTTTTATTTCAGTTTAATTTTACCATTTGTGAAGGGGAGAGTTAATGAAGTATAGTCTAAAAAACAGTAAGGAGGGGCTCTGGTTTCACTGAAACCTATGTTAAAGCTGCAAAACATCACAAAAGGGTCTAGTGCTTTAATTAAGGGAAAAGCAGGGGTGCCTGGATGGCTCAGTTGGTTAAGTGTCTGACTTCGGCTCAGGTCATGATCTCAGGGCCCTTTGCTGAGCCCAATTTGAGCCCCATGCTCATAGGGGCGTTTGCTTGTCCTGCTCCCTCTTCCTATGCTCCTCCCCCACTCGTGCTCTCTCCCTCTATCTCTCTCAAATAAATAAATAAAATCTTTAAAAAAATAATTGAGGGAGAAATTAATTAAGGCCCATGGGCCAAATCCAGCACCTTGCCTGTTTTTGTAAACAAAGTGGTATTGGAACAAAGCCCAACCCATTCATTTATTCATCTATTGCTCTTTTCACTATGGCAACAATGAGTAGTTGGGACAGAGACCAGGTAGCCCAAAAAGTCTAAAATATTTACTACCTGGCCCTTTACCGAAAAAGTTTGCCTACCTCTGTTTTAACTCCTATAGTAGCAAAAGTTTCTTTTTGGGGGGCCATGAGGATGAAATCATGGACAGCAGGTGTGAAGTAAGCTGCCTCTTGCTATGCTGTGTAGATTGATACCCTTTAGATGTTGGCGTGGGAGAAATGGGAGGTTGGCCAGAAAAAAGATAATAGATTAGGAAATATGCCAATGAGAGATGAATGCTGGAAAATGAGAGGCTGCAGAAGTGAGGCATATGTGGGTAGGCTTTGAAAGAATGTGGGTCCTAAAAAGCAAATTAGAAGCAGAGAACACCTTTATTTTTTTTTCAGAGTTAAACACTATCAATATTTTGATATATTTTTTTCTACTTCTATTTTTTTTACATAAACAGATCAAACTGAGTATATAATTATATCATTTGGGTTATCTCATGTTACAACATGAAAAATTTTCCCATGTACCAAAGTATTAACAACAGCAAGATCTTTAATTAGCTGCAGAGTATTTTCATCATAGAACTATATCATGTATTTTATGTGACCAATCCCTTTTTATTGGACATTGAGGTAATTTATGAATTTTTTTCTTCTGCTATTATAAACAAGGGTCATTAATTCTCTTTTTAAAATCACTCTCTGGGGTTCCTGGTGGCTCAATCAGTTAAGCATCCAATTCTTGATCTCAGCTTAGGTGTTGATCTTGGGGCCATGGGTTCAGGTCCGTCAATGGGCTCCATGCTGGGTGTGGAGCCTACCTGAAAAAAAAAAATCAGTGTCTAATTTTCAGATAGGAATGTACACAAATTGTAAAGGTATATAACTTGCTGAATTTTCATATGTGTATTCACCTATGTGACACTAAGTGTGATTAATTTTTCTTAGTTACTCTGAACAAGTTGAAGTCTCCAAAAAGAAGCCTTTCAAGAACTGATGCTGGTGGTTCCTGGCTTTCACCAAAATTAGAAGGATTCTGTGTCATGGACCTTTAATTCTTTTTTTTTTAATTTTAATTTTATTTATTTATTTATTTATTTGACAGAGAGAGAGATAGCGAGAGCAGGAACACAAGCAGGGGGAGTGGGAGAGGGAGAAGCAGGCTTCCTGCCGAGCAGGGAGCCCGATGTGGGACTCGATCCCAGGACCCTGGGATCATGACCTGAGCTGAAGGCAGATGCTTAACGACTGAGCCACCCAGGCACCCTAATTCTTTTTTTTTTTTAATATTTTTTTATTTAAATTCAATCAATTAACATATATTATTAGTTTCAGAGGTAAAGGTCCGTGATTCATCAGTCTTTTTTTTTTTTTTTTAAAGATTTTATTTATTTATTTGACAGAGAGAGACACAGCGAGAAAGGGAACACAAGCAGGGGGAGTGGGAGAGGGAGAAGCAGGCTCCCCGCAGAGCGGGGAGCCCGATGCGGGACTCAATTCCAGGACCCTGGGATCATGACCTGAGCTGAAGGCAGTCGCTTAACCAACTGAGCCACCCAGGCGCCCCGTGATTCATCAGTCTTATATAATACTCAGTGCTCATTACATCACGTGCCCTCCTTAATGTCCATCTCTCAGTTACCTCATCCCCCCACTCCTCTCCACTCCAGCAACCCTCAGTTTGTTTCCTATGATTGAATCTCTTATGGTTTATCTCCCCCTGATTTTGTCTTGTTTTATTTTTCTCTCCCTTCCTCTATGCTCTTCTGTTTTGTTTCTCAAATTCCACATATGAGTGAAATCATATGATAATTGTCTTTCTCTGATTGACTTATTTCACCTAGCATAATACCTCTAGTTCCATCCATGTTGTTGCAAAAGCAAAATTTTGTTTTTTTGATGGCTGAGTAATATTCCATTGAATATATATAGCACATCTTTATCCATTCATCTGTTGATGGCTTTTTCCATAGTTTGACTATTGTGGACATTGCTGCTAAAACATTGGGGTGCAGGTATCCCTTCGGATCACTACATTTGTATCTTTGGGGTAAATACCCAGTAGTACAATTGCTGGGTCATAGGGTAGCTCTATTTTCAACTTTTTGAGGAACCTCCATACTGTTTTCCAGAGTGGCTGCACCAGCTTGCATTCCCACCAACAGTGTAGGAGGGTTCCCCTTTCTCTGACTTGTTAATTTTAGCCATTCTGGGGTGCCTGGGTGGCTCAGTCGGTTAAGCGGCTGCCTTCGGCTCAGGTCATGATCCTGGAGTCCCGGGATTGAGTCCCGCATCGGGCTCCCTGCTCAGCGGGGAGTCTGCTTCTCCCTCTGACCCTCCCCCCTCTCATGCTCTCTCTCTCTCATTCTCTCTCAAATAAATAAAATCTTAAAAAAAAAAATTTTAGCCATTCTGACTGGTGGGAGGTGGTATCTCATTGAGGTTTTGATTAGTATCTCCCTGATGCTGAGTGATGTTGAGCACTTTTTCATGCGTCTGTTGGCCATTTGGATATCTTCTTTGGAGAAATGTCTGTTCATGTCTTCTTCCCATTTCTTGATTGGATTATTTGTTCTTTGGGTGTTGAGTTTGATAAATTCTTTATAGATTTTGGACACTAGCCTTTTATCTGATAGATCATTTGCAGATATCTTCTCCCATTCTGTTGGTTGTCTTTTTTTTTTTTTAATTTAAAAATTTTTTTTAACTTTTTTTGTGCCTTTATTTATTTATTTATTTATTTATTTATTTATTTATTTATTTATTTATTTATTTATATGTTTAGTTAGCCAGCATATAGTACATCATTAGTTTTTGATGTAGTGTTCAATGACAGAGAATGCCTTTAGATCAACTGTTGGGAAACTGACTCTGACAGCTATGCCCAAGAAGGAAAAATGAAGTCAGAAAAACTCTACAGTTTCTGGGAAAGCCCATTCAGGAGTGAAATGGTCATAAAGAGATTAGGTTTCAACTAAGACTGAGGATACCCTGATGTAGATAGAAGCTGAATATAGTAGAGGCAGAGAGGTCTGGAGAGCCCATTAACATGAGGCTCACATTTACATTTTTTATTTTACCTCTGAAAGAGATTATATATAACATCAATGAGCAAAACTGGCAGGTTTGAAAGAAGGCAATGGTACTTAAACTTTAAAAAAATTTGACCGTGTGTGTGTGTGTGTGTGTGTGTGTGTGTGTGTGTGAATCTAGGAAGCCATGGAAAATACAAGTGACAAGCCCTGTAGCATAAACTTTGTAGCCAGGCTATTTTTGTTCAAACTTTGGCTCTGCCATTTACTAGCTGTGTGACTTGGACAAGTTCCTTAACCTCTCTATGTCCTGACACTCACCTCCAAAATGAAGATCATAATAATAGCACTCCTCAGGGTTGTTGAAAGGACTAATGGGCTTACATTCATGAAGTGCTTACAAGTGCGCCTGACACAATGGGTGCTCTAGGATTCCATGAAATACAGAGGCCTCCCTCTCTCTCAGCATTTGACTTGCCCTGGCTATAAGATGAACTAGATGCAAACTTTGGATATGATCTCAAAATGTCGATTCATGTGGGTACCTGTTTTTGACAGACTACATAAATGGTATTAAAGAATTCATGTCCTTTAAATAGATGGCTGTTTAGTGTATCAGAAGAATGAGGACTTGTTTTTTGGATTTTTTTCTCCTCTGAACAGATTGTAAAATAGTGTCTGTGTGGAAGTTGCATCTCACTGACCCAAATTCCTGCCTGCAAAAGAGCATAATACTGGGCAGAAAAGAAAGTGAAAAGGTTGGTAAAGGTGGGGGAAACTCAACTCAGGCGGGTGTTTTTGTTTGTTTGTTTTAAAACTGTGGTAAAAAATATGTAACATAAAATTTACCATCAAAACCATTTTAAGTGTACTACTGAGTAGTGCTCAGTAGATTCACATTGTTGTGCAACTAATCTCCAGAACTCTTTCATCTTGTAAAACTGAAACTCTATACTCATTAAAGAACTCTCCATTCTCCCCTCCCCCCAGCTTCTGGTGACCACCATTCCACTCTCTGTTTCTATGAGTTTCACTCCTTTGGATACCCCATGTAAGTGTAATCATACAGTATTTGCCTTTCTGTGGCTGATTTATCTCACTTAATATAATGTCTTCAAATTTCATCCATGTTGTAGCATGTGTCATAACTTCCTTCCTTTTTCAGGCTGAATAATATTGAATTTTATGTATTTACCACATTTTGTTTATCCATTTATCCACTGATGGACACATGGGTTGCTTTCACATTTTGGCTGTTGTAAATATGCTGCTATAGAAATGGGACACAGTAGGCAGGTGTCTCTATGAAATTCTTCTGTGGTGTGGCTTCCTTGGCTCCCTGGCTCCCTTGCTCCCCAGAATATCAGAAGAAGGTTGTTCTCTAAACCAGGCAGACTGGGATTACATGAAGTTTCACTCCTTACCAGCTCTGCAATCTCGGACAAGTTACTTAAGTTCTCTGAGCTTGTTTCATTCTCTGTAATAAAGGAACAGTGATATTTAAACACAGACTTCTTTTAGGAGTTAAATTAAACCCACAAACCAATCAATGTGATAGACCACATTAATAAGAGGAGAGAAAAGAACCATATGGTCCTCTCAATTGATTCAGATAAAGCATTGGACAAAATACAGCATCCTTTCCTGATTGAAACTCTTCAGAGTACAGGGATAGAGGGAACATTCCTCAAGTTCATAAAATCCATCTATGAAAAACCCACAGCGAATATCATCCTCAATGGGGAAAAGCTGAGAGCCTTTCCCTTAAGATCAGGAAAGGATGCCCACTCTCACCACTATTGTTCAACATAGTACTATAAGTCCTAACAATAGCAATCAGACAACAAAAAGAAATAAAGGTATTCAAATTGGCAAAGAAGAAGTCAAACTCTCTCTCTTCACAGATGACATGATACTTTATGTGGAAAACCCAAAAGACTCCACCCCCAAATTACTAGAACTCACAGTGCAATTCAGTAATGTGGCAGGATACAAAATCAATGCACATAAATCAGTTGCTTTCTTATACACTAACAATGCATCCACTTACAATAGCACCAAAAACCTTAAGATACCTCAGAATAAACCTAGCCAAAGAGGTAAAGAATTTATACTCTAGGAACTACAGAACACTTATTAAAGAAATTGAAGAAGACACAAAAAGATGGAAAAACATTCCATGCTCATGAATCAGAAGAATAAACATTGTTAAAATGTCTATGCTACCCAGAGCAATCTATACCTTCAATGCCATCCAGATCAAAATTCCAATGACATTTTTCAAAGTGCTGGAACAAACAATCCTAAAATTTGTGTGGAATCAGAAAAGACCCTGAATTGCCAAGGAAATGTTGAAAAAGAAAAACAAAGCTGGGGACATCACATTGCTTGATTTCAAGCTATATTACAAAGCAGTGATCACCAAGACAGCATGGTACTGGCACAAAAACAGACATATAGACCAATGGAACAGAATAGAGAGCCCAGATATGGACCCTCAACTCTATGGTCAAATAATCTTCGACAAAGCAGGAGAAAATATGCAATGGAAAAAAGACAGTCTCTTCAATAAATGGTGCTGGAAAAATTGGACAGCCACATGCAGAAGGATGAAACTCGATCATTCTCTAATACCATATATAAAGATAAACTCAAAATGGATGAAAGACCTCAATGTGAGACAGGAATCCATCAAAATCCTAAAGGAGAACATAGGCAGTAACTTCTTTGACATCGGCCACAACAACTTCTTTCAAGATTCATCTCCAAAAGCTAGTGAAACAAAAGCAAAAATTTTGGGACTTCATCAAGATAAAAAGCTTCTGCACAGCAAAGGAAATAGTCAACAAAACAAAGAGGCAACACACAGAATGGGGGAAGATATTTGCAAATGACACTGCAGATAAAGGGCTGGTATCCAAGATCTATAAAGAACTTCTCAAACTCAACACCCAAAAAACAAATAATCAAGTCAAAAAATGGGCAGAAGACATGAACAGACACTTCTCCAAATAGGACATACAAATGGCTAACAGACACATGAAAAAGTGTTCATAAGCATTAGCCATCAGGGAAATTCAAATCAAAACCACATTGAGATATCACCTTACACCAGTTAGAATGGCAAAAATTGACAAGGCAAGAAACAAATGTTGGAGAGGTTGTGGAGAAAGGGGAATCCTCTTACACTGTTGGTGGGAATGCAAGTTGGTACAGCCACTTTGGAAAACATGTGGATGTGACTCAAAAAATTAAAAATAGAGCTACCTTATGACCCAGCAATTGCACTACTGGATATTTACCCTAAAGACACAGATGTAGTGAAAAGAAGGGCCATATGCACCTCAATGTTCATAGCAGCAATGTCCACAATAGCCAAACTGTGGAAAGAGCTGAGATGCCCTTCAACAGATGAATGGATAAAGAAGATGTGGTCCATATATACAATGGAATATTACTCAGCCATCAGAAAGGATGAATACCCAACTTTTACATCAACATGGATGGGACTGGAGGAGATTATGCTAAGTGGAATAAGTCAAGCAGAGAAAGTCAATTATCATGTGGTTTCACTTATTTGTGGAACATAAGGAATAGCATGGAGGACATTAGGAGAAGGAAGGGAAAAATGAAGGGGGAAAATCAAAGGGAGACATGCACCATGAGAGACCATGGACTCTGAGAAACAAACTGAGTGTGTTAGGGGGAGGGTGATGGGTTAACCAGGTGATGGGTATTAAGGAGGGCCCATACTACATGGATTACTGGGTGTTATATGAAAACAATGAAGGGTGGATCACTACATCAAAAACTAATAATGTATTGTATGACATTACATAATAATAAATTAAATACATACATAACATAATAATAAATTAAATTAAATTAAAAAATAAATTAAACCATGTTTGTTATATTGTAAAAGTTCAATAAATTCATTTCCCCCTTTCCTTCAAATGTATCATTTCTTCTCTGATCACCTACAAATATCTCCTTTTATTCTTGTTTTATTACAAGGAGAGCCACAAACATATCCATGAGGCCCAAAGTTGGCTTGTGCATTAATACTTAAAAAAAAAAAAAATGTCCTCCAGGGATCCTAGAAGAGTTGGGCCAACCTTGCTTAACTAAACAAACACTCCTTAGAATTTCAGGGTTCTTTTGAAAAAGGATTGACCTATCCAAGAAGTCTTATGATTTAAGTTGCCTTTTTTATTTAAAACCAGGAAATAGTATTTCTCTTTTTTCAAAAGCCATTTTAGATATTTGAATTCAATTCAACATAAACTTTCAGGGTATGCCAAATTTGACCCACATAGGTTCCCTGATGCCTAACTCTTTTGGGTCCACTTATTTGACCTTGATCTAATAAAGAAAATAAGACCTTTACATGCTTATGTTGGCAGCAAGTGTTTGATTTCATTCCCTTTGGGGAATGTCATTGACATAAATGCTTCTGTGTGGTACACCTTAAAGAACATTACAGTATAGTAACTATGCCAGTAATGGTCTGTTTACTTAAACTCAATTCAGTGGTATAAATATTACTTTAAAATGTCAGCAAAAATGTATTTTTAAATCACTGGAAAAGTATACAGAGAGAATTTGTGATTTTAGATCTTGGCAAAAAGCTATAAAGAAATAAGGTGCCAGATATGTACTCTGCTGGAAAAATTAAGCTTAATGATTATTTTGTTTTGAGAGGAAAAAAAATTAAGAGAATGACTTGAACTTTGAGGAAGAAAAATAATGTAGAATAAAAGAAACTTGGTAGAGGTGACATAAAAATTGGACAGATGGATACAAATGATACTTGCTCTTAATATTCCACACATAAAAGAATGTAAAATAGCATTTCAACATCGTGATTCAATGTGACATTAGCTAGTACTAAAATGGGTAAACATACATGAGCTTATCTATTTTGAAGTTCTTTTAACTATTGAATCAGAAAATTAGGTTAGATTTATAAAATGTTTTGCTTTTGCAAAAACAAGCTCACACAAATATAGATCATGGTCATTGTTGGATTTTTATTGTGTGTGAATGTTTAGCATAACATGTTTGCCGAGCAAGTTGAGAAACCTAAGAAGTGTTCTGAAGAGCCCTGGGAGTTTGAGTGTCATCTTCTCAAAGAGGGAAGAGAATTTCAGTCTTACAGGATAGGAGTGAAAACAGGGCTAAGGCGAGCAACAGATGATCCCAGATTCAGTGAATCCTATATAGTGTTGGGGTAAGAGAAAGTTCTAGGGTCTTTGAGTCTATCATTACTTGAGTAGAGTCCATCACCTACCTTGACGTGGTGGACTTTGAAACCAGGCAGTAGCTGAAGGTATTAAGTCAAGCCTTTTGGTGCTTATTATCTTCAGAAGAAGCTGTGGTGCCAGGTATTAGGGGTGAGACTACTAGCAGGGGGCTGGCAGCATTGCAATCACTTTATTGTAAGAAAGTTTCAAGTATTAGATCTATTTTTGTTGGAGTCCCATGTAGTATTGTGAAGTCACAGTTCCTCCATTTATCCGAAAATAAATGTTTGGGTTTTTTTTTAAGATTTATTTATTTATTTATTTTAGAGAGAGAGTATGAACATGAGCAGGAGGGGCAGAGGGAGAGGGAGAGAGAATCTGAAGCAGATTCCGTGCTGAGTGCAGAGCCTGAGATGGAGCCCAATCTCACAACCCTGAGATCACAACTTGAACTGAAACCGAGTTGGACGCTTAACTGACTGCACCACTCAAGTGCTCCCCAAATAAATGGTTTGAGTGATTATTGTTTGCTGGGTGCCATCTAAGACCTAGCTTCCCAAGATTAGTAAGTATACAATTCCTGCCCTCAAGAATCCTAAATTCCCCAAATTAGTAAATGCACAATTCCTGCCCTTAGTGCACAGTTCTACCTGTTCAATGGTGTGTACAATGTTCGGTGGTGATCATTGATGTTCTCACTATCAGTAGGTAGGGACTAAAGCCAAAAGATGAGTGCACATCTCAGAAAAAATAGTCCTTATATAAAGCGCCATTGACCCACAGTTTCCACAAAGCAGAAGTTAAGGGGATGGAAAGGAAGGATTAGAGTTAGTATGGGCTATGTCCAGGAAGGGTGAAGCACAGGATAGTTTAGAGTTGTTTAATAGCCTGTGAGAGCTGTAGGGGACCTGACCTGTCATCTATTAACTCATTCCTCTTTCAGCTCAAAAAGTGGAGCCTATAGGCTGAAAAGGTATGCTTTAAAGAGAACAATTAGCCTTTTTTGTGGCATAGATACTCTTAAAATATCCATATTTTATAGGGATATCCATATTTTATTTTAGAGATAATCCATTTGCTGGTAACTTCACAGAACTTTCCAAGATCACCAATGATTACATTGTGTCTAAATTTACCCAATGCTTTTCACTGATTTTGTCTAAGTGATCTCATGACCATTTGACACTGGTCACTCTTTGCTGTTTAAAACTTTTGACTCCTTTGGTGGCATCATATCTTCCTGGATTTTCTCCTATTTTTCTGACCAGTCTTTCTTAGGTCTCCTTTTTAGTTTCTCTTCTTCGGCTAATCTCTACATCCTGATCCTGTTTCCTGGGGTTCTGTCCATCCTTCCTTTTTTTTTTTTAAGATTTTATTTATTTATTTGACACAGAGAGAGAGAGAGAGCACAAGCAGGGGGAGAGGCAGGTAGAGGGGGAGGGAGAAGCAGACTCCCCACTGACCAGGGAGCCTGATGAGGGGCTCAATGCCAGGACTCTGGGATCATGACCTAAGCTGAAAGCAGATGCTTAACCAACTGAGCCACCCAGGCACCCCCTGTCCATCCTTCCTATTCTTATAATCCTCATAGTCTTTCTGAGCAGTCTGACCTCCTGCCATGACTTTACTTTCTGTTTGTAAATTGATAATTCCTACACACATCTCAAGCTAAGATCTGTCTCCTGGATTCCAGGCCCTTATTCCAGAAGCCTCTTGAATGTCTCCACTTGGCTGTTCCATGTGAGCCTTAAACTCAATAAACACAAAACTGAAATTATCATCATTTCTCCATCCTGACACTGTGTCCCCAAATCTCTTCCTCTTCTATTCCTCATTTTGCTTGGTACCATGATGCTTAGACTCCTCAAACCCAAGGTTAATTTTTGATTCATCCTCATATTCTTTTGAACATTTTTTTTTACCTACTTAATTCCTTTCCTCCCCAATGTAGGGGTTGATTTCATGACCCTGACCATCATGACCTGAGCTGAAATCAAGTTGAACACTTAACTGACTGAGCCACCAAGGTGCCCCTAAAAATATGCATTTTTAAAAATCTAGCAATACAGGAGAAACCAAGTGAATATGAAATGATGCTTAGGTTTACAATGAAACTATTTTACGCTCATCAGAGGGGCAAAAATGAAAAATGTGATGCTTTAAGTGTTGGTGATAATATGGAGACATGGGAATTCCAACATTGCTGGTGGTCTTTTGGCGGAGGACTTAGCAATAACTAGTAAACTCAAAGATGTATGTGTCCTTTGACCAGTAATTGGAACTTAAAGGTCCATACTCTAGAGAAACCATAGCACATGTACACAGGAAGAAATGTTTGGAGATAATGACTGCAGCTATGTGCAATAGGAAAAACATGTAAACAACATGAATGTTCAATAGGAGAAGAGAAAAAAATTCTGAATAGGTGTTCCCTCTGGGAATAAGAGGAGAATGAGATTAGGGAAAGTATCTGTATTGTTTCATTTATTAAGAGGCTTAGTGACTTTGCCAAGTTATACCAATTAGCCAGAACTTTAATAGTATAAAAAAGAGTAGAAATAGTAAAATTGGGGTTGAAGTATTAAAAAATAAAAATGTGTTTTTGGAAGGGATAAGGATCAAAATAAACTCAATGCCTTATGTAATTGTGGGTGGGTCATAAACAATTTTTTATTTTGGCCAATTCACAAAGACCTGTCTTGACTCTATCAGAGAACTGTTGAAAACATTGTCTACTCTGACTTCCTGGATATGGCCTGCTTTATTGGTGCCATGTAAACAACCTCACTGGCTTTTTCAAGGGGAATTGTAATATGAAGGCATCTTGTGATAGAAATTCTGTTATGTTTCCTTGCTAGTCCATTCCTTTTCTACCTGACCTTTAAATGTTGTAGTTTGTCATGACTCCATCCCCTTAACACTCTGTGTTCTCTCTCTAAGTGACTGCAACTATTTCTACATTTAAATGTCAAGTTCAGATAGCTCATCTAAGCTCTAGACTTCAAATAACCAACTACTCACTCAACATCCCACTGGGACTCTTATGGACAACTGAGAGTCCAAATCTAATACTGAATTCATTTTCTTCACCCACCTCCCCCAAACATATTCCTGCTGTGTTTCCTTCCCCAAATAGAATATCACCATCTACCCAACTGCAGCTACCAGAAAACTGGGAGTCATTTTTGACATCTCCCTCTCTCCTATCCTTTATATCCAACCCATCACAAAGTTCTGTTAATCCTACCTTATAGGGCACCTGGGTGGCTCAGTCGTTAAGCATCTGCCTTCGGCTCAGGTCATGATTCCAGGGTCCTTGGATCGAGCCCCGCATCGGGCTCCCTGCTCCACGGGAAGCCTGCTTTCCATCTCCCACTCCCCCTGCTTGTGTCCCCTCTCTCACTGTGTCTCTCTCTGTCAAATAAATAAATAAAATCTTTTAAAAAAAATCCTACCTTATAAATATACCTCAAACACATCGACTTTTCTACAAATTCTTTACTACTCATAGTTTTTCCTGGTTTTTCATCCTCACTGGCCCACTTATATGTGTCTGCATCCCCTCTCCCATATTTGATGAGCCTCCACCCCACTAAGTCACTCTCCACACTATATCAATGGTGATCTCTTCAAAATGCAAATCTGAATGTATCACCCCTGCCTAAAACAGTTTGCCATTGTTTTGGAGGTCCTTCCCAGAATCCTTCACAGGCTCTACTGGACCTGGTCTCTCCCCATGTTGGAAGCTCATCTCATTGCAGCTTTCTCTTCTCACTCTTCTTAAATCTAGCTTCCAATCATACTGTCTCTCTTTTGATTCCTGAAGTGGTCAAGCTCCTTCCCAGTTCACAGCTTTGTCCCATTCTGCTCCCTCTGCTGTAAAACTGACCCCAGCCACTACTTCCCAATTCCTCCACTTAGGAGATGTCACTTCATTCTTCAGCTCTCAGCTCAGACATGACTTTCCCAGGAAGCCTTCCATGACCACCATAGAAGGGATTATTAGTTTTATAGTTACCCAACTCTGCACTTCTTAATAGCATTTAACCAAAAGCACTCAATTGCATAGTTGTCTACCCACCACACTAAATACTAAGTTTAACAGGAGTAGTATAGTGCTTACTGTTCACTGTTGTGTTCCCTGTTTATAGCCCAGTGCACTGCCAAGTAGTGCCTGAGTGAAAGGCTGGTTTCTGGAATGTCTACGGAGAGAAGGAACTGCAGGGGACTACGCAATATTTGGAAATCAGTTCTTTTTATTATTTCAGAAAACTAGTCTGGAATAGTAGTTTTAAAGGTTTTTAAACTTATATGGAATTAAATATGTAGCTATGTCTTCATCGGTATTTGAGTGTTTTCCTAAGCTGAAGTGCATTTCCTTGAAAAAAGTGATGTCACTTTTGCATGTTAGATAGGCTTGGTTTCAGAGGCTGTAGTGTTTGTGCTTGGGAATGACTCTTTAGAACACTCTCTAGAGTAAACTCTCAAATAATCCTTAGCCAAAGAGTATTAATTGTGGGCTGGTGAGTGAGGAGAAGAAGAAAGAATGATTTTTCCCACGAATGGTATGAATGTCTTGTCTCTGGTATTGAAAGAGAATGGATTTTGGATTCAGATTTGAGTCAGTATCTCATCTTTCACTTAAACTTTGGCTAAAAATTTTAACTGCCCCCAGCTTCAGTTTCTTAATTTATGTAATTGATTCTATGTCACCTTCATGTGAACATTTATGTAAATACCATAGCTTTATTGAGATAACATTAATCAAGCTCTTAGCATAGTGCTTGCTCCTGGTAGAGACTCCCACAAACTGGTTTACCTGTCCTTGAATTGGCATCGAGGGCCTCAGATAATTGAAGTCAGAGTTTGAACACTTGAAATCCTCCCCTTCTTAAAGCTTATTCTAAGAAACTATTTTGATAGACAGACTGAATGAAATATTGTATGATCATAGTAACATAACAGTCAAGGTACTTTTATACATTTGGAGAAATAGATAATGAAGCAAGGAAAAAAGATTTCTAGCAATATAGTGCTTTATTGTAAGAAGGCAATAAAGCAAGTATGTCTCACCAGGGCTGGATATTATTTAGTTGTGACCTTCCTAGAATATAGTAGTAGGTGTGTTGTGAAGAGTAGCTGGAAGGACCAACACATCTTCCTGCATTGGAGAGTGATTCATCCATCCTGCAGCCCATTTATCTCACAAATACCTGAGTGCTCAGGATATGGCAGGCACTGTGCCTGCAGTAGAAGTCCAACAGTAAACAAGACACAGTTCTGCTCTGGTGTAGGGCAGGGAGAAGGAAAGGTAAAAGATAATAAGCAAATATATACGATATCAGGTGGTGATAAATAGAATAACACATAAAAAAGAACAAGGGGATAGAGAGGATGTGTGTGTGTGTGCGCGCACAGTCTTTAGGTCTGCGAAAGCCTCTAAAAGGCAGATTAGAACAGAGGCTTGAAGATACAGAGGGAGGAGGTCTTGTGGGGCCCTGAGGGGATGGATTTCCAAGCAGGGGTGACAACAAGAATGAAGGTCCCAAGCAGCATGCCTGGTGTATCTAAAAAATGGCAAGGGAGGTGGGGCCAGAGCAAGCAAGGTTGAGAGGGAGGGAGGTCAGTGAGTTGGTAGGGTCCAGTAATCCCATACTGAGATTTTTGGCTTTGAATCCTAGAGAGCTAGGAAGCCATGGGGGCACGGGGTTTGAGCATGATTTTATTTACCTTTTAACTGGATTATTCTGGCTGCTAGGGGGGAATGGGCTGTTGGACGGCATGGGCAGAAGCAGGGAGACTGTTTAGGAGACTGTTACCACAGCTAGATCAGAAGTATGTTCCCTTCAGTACTAGCTGTAAAGTTATATTAATAAAATATACCTCCATATGGTGTTCTTTCACCAAAAAATGTTCTTTCTACTGTCTACTAACTACCACATTAAATGCAGCCTGTTTCTCTTCATTTATTATTTTATTTCCCTCTATATACTATCCCTCAAATATTTAAACTAGAGGAATAATAAAAGGGATGGTGAAGTATAGTTGAATTTTGGATCCACATCAAGGTAGAGCTGACAGGATTTGCTGATGGATCAGATGAAGGGTATAAAAGAAAGAGGAATCAAGGACAGCACTTAAAACTTGAGTCTGAGTAACTGGAAGACACGGGGATGATTAAGAGAGGGACAGATGCGGGGGATGCTTTAAGGTCTTTTTTATTGTCTAAGTATCTTCTATTCCAACACAGTTTCTGGAATCCTATCTTAATACCTGTCAGCCATTGTCTGCCTTTGGCTTTGTTGACTGCTGAGGGCTGAGTTCTGTGGGATACAAGAGACTTGTCTGGCATGAAGGATATTCCATAAAGGAAGTTGGGAGGAGGGTAAGACAAAGATTGCACCTATTTGCTGCTTAGCCAAGGGCTAGCCCTGTTTATTAAAAAACATTCCAACTGTCTCCCTACAGGGCCAAAGCTGGAGGAATAGCTGGAGGTGATTCCCAGCTTGGCAGAGGTTGCAAAAGCCATTAAATCTCCAAACAATGAATGTTGAACTTTTCCAAGTTTTAGTCAGTGAAAGCATAGAGCTAGAAGAGGGAAGACTCAAAGAAGGTTGTAGCTGGAAGGGATGTTAGCTAAAGACTAACTCAGAGTGACATGACTCAGAGAGGCATGAGACTCTGTGAGGTTATATAACTTCTGCGGGGATGTGAGAGTGGTGGAGAAAGGACCAGAACCTGGGTCCCTGACTCCCAGGGCAGTACTTTTCTTGCTGTACTATGCTGGAGGGAACATGGCAGTCCCAGCTATGCACTGACTTGCAGCAAATTGTCCTTTACTCTAGGGAGGCTGGAAATCATGAAGACTTCATTATGCTACTCTCAATCCCCTGGCTTTACCCTGATACGGAAACTGAAGCTGGCTGGGTTTCCTGGTCTAGGCAAGTAAAGAATAGTCATAATAGTCCTTGCTTTCCGCTGGGGATAGAAGATATAGACATCATGGATTGTAAGCATAATGATTGGAAAAAAATAGTGTGTAATGAATGATGTAGTAAACCATGCATGTGGATAATTGAAATTCATTTATATGTAACTACCGTAAAAATAAGTTTGTAGTATTTAAATTTCCTTGCTTTATCAAACTGGCAGGTGAAAGCAAAATGGCTTGATGTGAATTTCAGCCATCTTTTTTAGGATATCAAAGGAGCTGCTAAGGGGTAGGAAAGGTTCAACATAGACTATTGTGGAAAGAAAGAAAGGTGTTATGAGTAGTTAGCCCCTGAGAAACTGAGATTGGTTTGTTTGTTTCTATTCAAATACTTTGAAAATCCAGGTGAAATTTGTGAATAGCTTCTCTGTAGGGCCAAGATCATCTCTGATTACTACAAAGTTATTACACCCCATGTCAAAAATGGTCAGTGCTCATACAAATTGCAGTCACATTCTCAGCTTCTGTGTGTGTGAGTGTGTGTGTGTGTATGTATCTGTAAAATCAAGTAGAATGGGACAGTCCATTCTTTTGGTAAAAGTTTGTCATTGTTTTAGCTATTATGCTTGATATCTAAGCATAATATCCAACTTGATTTCCAAGTTCAATGACTCTATAGACATTACTAAAATTTAGGGACCCACTCAGTTCCCTTCTAATACCTGATATTTCTCATTTAAAAAAAAATTTTTATATATTTATTTATTTCACAGAGAGAGAGAGAGCGAGCAAAAGCAGGGGGAGCAGCAGGGCAGAGGGAGAGGGAGAAGCAGGCTTCCCACTGAGCAGGGAGCCCAATGCAGGATTTGCTCCCAGAACCCTGGGATCATGACCTGAGCTGAAGGCAGATGCTTAACAGACTGAGCTACCCAGGCACTGCTGTTCCTCATTTTTTTAAGGAAAAAGTTTTTTCATAACTGTATATTTCTCACTTGGTGTGTTCTAAAATGGAATATTTCTTTTATTTCATTCTACATCATTGCCCTGTGGTCTTCTGTCTTTGGTTTCTGAGACATAGATCCCCAAGGGTTCAGGAAGAATATTCTTCTTTGAAAGCTGAATGCTGGATCTCTGATAGTTCAAGACAGAGAGCTATTTTTCCATGAAGTAATGTGACACTGTTATTCCCTCTTCAATCTGGCAGCATCTGTAGGAAGACTTCAGTTAGTTGCACAAAACAATCTACAAGTTAAAGTTAGAGTGATTTTCTTCCCTGTTAAATCTAGTTACACTTTATTCTTTCTGTTTTCATATTTGTCTATTGTGCTAATTGATTAAGCTCCTACTCTCTGCCTGGGAGTACACAAAACCCCCAATGAGCATGGCACATTTTCCTAATTATATTCTAAGATATGGAGGAGGTGGTGGGGTGTTGAATTTTTACATTCCTAAAGGTTTTATAAACCACACGTAGAGGTAAAATCAGTGAATCCTGCCTTTCTGCTTTCCTTTGGATATATTACAGACCAAATAGGAAAAAAAGATTTAGATTTTTAAGATAAAATGCAAAACTAGAAAATTCTGAGTGTGTCACAGGGTGCTTCTGGCTAAGGCCAGGCTTCCAGTTCATTATTCTGGGCCTTTAGTTTTCTTCAGTGAAGTGTAAAGAAAGCTTTACCATGTTTTCTCAGTCTCAACAAGCTTTTATACTGCCCTAAAAATTGATAACCCAAATTCTAGCTGCAGAATTTACTGCTTTTGTCTCTGTTTGCTCATTTGGCCTTGCTCCTTCTCTCCCATTCGCTCCCCCTTTATAAATAGTTAAATGCATTTTGTTGGCAATGAAACATACAGGTATCAATTTTTAGGGCAGTATAAAAGTCATTCCTTCCATTATCCAAGTGGGTAAGCTGACCCACTTACTCCATTCTAAAATAATTTCTGCCGGTGTACTTTTAAAACTCTCTGTGTTCTAAAATCACCTGTTGGTAACTATGATGTCCAGCAATCAATAAAAGCAAATATCAGTATTTTATATTGCACTGTTGTTTCATGTGTTTTTTTAGTGCTCTTTTCAGCAGTGTTGTCTGTTATTGATGACTAGCTTTCTGAAATGAGAAGATAGGCTATACCAGGAGCTCCCGTTTGAGATCCACGGATTTGGTGGTTCGATCCGTAAATGAGATTGATCCTGTGCCAGCAGAGTGAGTGTCCTAAGAGAGGCCACAGCCACATGGCGACAGCATACAGAACTTGATATAAATTAGGGCTGATCTTATGGCAGAAGCCACCCCCTGCCTCCAGATTATACTGTCACAAATCTGTTTCCGTGGGAAAGCAGAGGGGAGAAGCTGCCTGGTCCCATTATTCATTTGAAAGCGGCCTCCGTATCAGCTAGAGAGAGTGTGCTTGTGTAGGTGACCGTTGCTCAGAACTTTTCCCTTCGTCAAATAGGCATTTGATGCCCAAACTGACTTCCTATTTGCACTCCGTTTCAGGGAAACTTCAGACAGGCATTGTCTTGGATTGTCTGCAGTCCTTTCGCTGCTTTGTAGAAGGTGTTGTTGCAAGGCTTTTTTGTATGGTCTCCTCAGCTTGGGGCAGGGGTGTTGGTGTCCAGAGGTAGCTGACTCATGATGCCCAGACGCACACAGGACTGGCTTTTGCTACCAGCAAGTGTGTGTGTGTGAGATTTAAACACACATGCAGATACACATATATAATGAAAAAGACTGAACTAGCCTCATAATTCTATCACTCACTTGATGGAACATGGGAGGAAAAACTACTTGGAAAAAGAAAACAAAATTTCAGTCAGAATGATTCTTTTTTAATAATGTTATGTTAATCACCATACATTACATCCTTCGTTTTTGATAAGAATGATTCTTGATGAACAGGGGATCTGAGTAAAGGAGAAGCTTGGCATCTTTGCGCAGATGTGACTTGGTGACACACTTTCCCTGATCAGGAGTCCCTTTCCCTACAAAGGATTGAAACTTCATTTCCCTGTGAGTCCCAACGTAGTTGTCCATGTTCTCATTCACTCCTATTTTGACGATGAGACTAAAAAATATTTGCTCTTCATGACCTTTTTTTTTTTTCATTTCTACACAGATTTGTAACACAATCTCAACTTGTTTCAGACACATTATCTTAGTGATTTGTGTAAATATCTAAGGAAGTATCTTATCTTACTGGCCCATATTCTCCAGACCAGGTGTTCCCTGATCAGTACATTAGGCAAGGCAGCTTGCCATTATTATTGGTGGAAGCAAGCTCATCTTTAATTGATTAATCTTGAGTTAACACATGTGTTTTCTGCTAGACCTGTTTCCAGAGTTCACTTTCTGAAGTTTCTCTATATCAATGGTGTTTGCATTAAAGTATTTATTGTATTATGTTTATATATACAAAACAACAGGTAACATACATAAGTTCTGAAGAAAAATCATGAACATTCACGAATTTACAGCGAAATTGAGAACTGGAACATTACAATACTGTTCTCTCTTCCCTCCAATATGTGGTAACTACTATCCTGAAGTTTATGTTTATCAATCTCATCCTTACTTTTTTGGAGGCAATTTTTATACGTATGTAACCCTTAAGAATATTTTGTTGAGTTTTGTTGCTTGAACTTTATTCAAATGCTACAATTCTCAATATTTTTCAACTTCCTTTTTTTGCTCAACTTTGCAATTCCTTGGTGTTGTTACACATAATTATAATTCACTCATATTCACTGTTGCATAATATACCTTTGTGAGGCTATACAAAATGTATCTATTTCCTGTTGAAGAATTTTTAGATTGTTTCTTTTTTTTAATTATGGTTTTGCTACCATGTGCATTCTTACACTTCGCTCTGGGGATGGATGCAGAATTGCTAGGTCACAGTGTTTGCTATTATTCCACATGAGAAAATAATGCCCAATTGTTTTCCCAAGTGACTGTTCAGTTTCCACATCTCAGCACATATGTAAATTCCTTTTGATCCCTGTCCTTGCCGGTACTTTTATTTCCGGGCTTTGCAATTTTTGGTAATCTAATGGGCATAAAACAGCATTTTATTAGTAACTAAGACAATACAAATTAAGATGCCCAAGAGGTTCAGCATTTATGGTGTATAAATTGGCCATTTCTCCTTTCTCTTTGTGAAATAACTGTTCAAGATGGATGTCCCTTTTTCTTTTTTTTTATTTTATTATGTTATGTTAATCAGCATACATTACATCATTAGTTTTTGATGTAGTGTTCCATGATTCATTGTTTGCGTATAACACCCAGTGCTCCATGCAGTATGTGCCCTCTTTAATACCCATCACCAGGCTAACCCATCCCCCCACGCCCTCCCCTCTAGAACCCTCAGTCTGTTTCTCAGAGTCCACAGTCTCTCATGGTTCGTCTCCCCCTCTGATTTCCCCCCTTCATTTTTCCCTTCCTACTATCTTCTCTCTCTCTCTTTTTTTTTAACATATAATGTATTATTTGTTTCAGGGGTACAGGTCTGTGATTCATCAGTCTTACACAATTCACAGTGTTCACCATAGCACATACCCTCCCCAATGTCCATCACCCAGCCACCCCATCCCTCCCACCCCCACCACTCCAGCAACCCTCAGTTTGTTTCCTGAGATTAAGAATTCCTCATATCAGTGAGATCATATGATACATGTCTTTCTCTGATTGACTTATTTCGCTTAGCATAATACCCTCTAGTTCTATCCACGTTGTTGCAAATGGCAAGATTTCGGGTTTTTTTGATGGCTGCATAATATTCTGTTGTATATATATACCACATCTTCTTTATCCATTCATCTGTTGATGTGATGTCCCTTTTTCTAATGGGTTGCTTGTCTTTTCCTGACATGTAAGAGCTTTTATATAGTTACTTGGCCTTTGTCAGTTGTATGTGTTGCAGTTAAAGTCCTTCTGGTACATGACTTGTCTTTTCATTTGCTTATGCTATCTTTTGATGAATAGAAGTTCTTAATTTTAACAGGGATGAATTTGTTATAGCTTTTTTTTCATGGCTAGTGCTTTCTATGTCTTCAGATGACCTCCCCTACCCTGAGGCTATATTCTCCCAAATTAAACATCTTAAAATTTTGCCACCTATTTGATGTCCTTAATCCATCTAGGATTGATTTGATTTTTGTGTATGGTAGGATGTGAGAAGTTTAGTTTCATTTTCTTTTCCTGAGGGAGAATCACATCAGTCATCACTGTTTATTAAGTAGTTTCCTTCTTTCCCAGTGATCTTCAAAGTAACAGATATTTCAGATTTCTATGTTCATGTCTACCTACTTTGGGACTCTTCATTCCATTTGGAAAAAAGATGTTTTAAAAAAACCACACAAAATCTTTAGTTATGAATTTGTATTGAATTTTATCAAGTATTTTTTCCCTGGAAGTTGAGATCCCATTGTTTTTCTCCAGTAATCTGTTAATATGGTAAAGGACATCTATAGTCTCTATTAAACCACCCTTGATTTCCTATGACAGTCTCAACTCAGTCATGATGTTATATGTATTTTTTTAACTACTGGGTTTAGTTTGTTAAGATTTTGTTTGTAACTTTTGCAACTTTGTTTCTGAGTGAAATTTGCCTGTGACAGTCTCTTTATAAGCTATCCTTTACTAGTTTTGGTATTAAAATTATGTTTGCCTCCGAATGCACTGGGGAATGTTCCTCTTTTTCTCTTCTCTAGAAGAGCTTGAGATGATTTGTACTTTGGAAGTTTCATAGAATTCACCTTAAAAAATCTAATTTGTCTTTTTTTTTTTTTAAACTGGAGAAGATTTTCAACTAATGATTGAATTTCTTTCACGGTCATCGTATATTTAGGTTTTTTTAAATAATTACTTGATGCAGTTTTAAGTTTTCTTTCTTTTTTTTCCTAGGAAAAGCTTTCTTGTAGGATCTCAAGCTTAATAGGAATCTTAGGTTCAGTTTCCCAGTCTTGTAAGACTTCATCTCATGTTTTCAGAGCTACATCCCTCATAGAAAGCACTTTTTAAAATAATTTTTGCAAAGGCACTATTTGGTTTTATGATGATGTAAAACCAAATAATCCTTGTATATCATATTGCTGATGTAGGCATTTGGCCTTAGGGCAATCTCTAAGTTATTTTATAAGCCTTAACTCTCAAACTGCTTGCACACATTATTTTTTTCAGAGATATTTGGGAAGATTCTGATTTTGGTTTGCCTGATTTGTGTATGTCCCCATGACAGGAGTAGCACCCTCCCCAGTCCACCCCCAGGGAAAATATGCCTCACTTGAGGAACTCTGAAAACTCATCTCCCTCTCCTCTAACTCCTGGGAAGCTGCCCTAACTATAAATACCTCATGAAGTAAGAAGCAGTGAGTGGCATATATGTGCATGTGGTTACACAGTAGTTATAAGGAATCAGTTTCCTTCACTATAAACACAAAAAATTGATGTTTATTATTTAAAAAAAAGAGCTTATGCATTAAATTGACATTTCATGCATCTGAAACATACCAGTGTTTTTAACTGTTACATGTACCAACAATAACCATGTGGGGAAACCCTAGCAAATATTTCAAATGTCACATATCTTTTCCGGCTTTAACCCGCTTTTCATTTTATTTGCAATCTGCAAAAGTTAAAGGAAGATCCAACAACAAGACAAGTTCTCGCTTTTGAGGAGTTGGGTGAGGTTGCCAGAGGCTTGTTTGATTAGCTATTTTCCTCATAATAGCCACATGCGTCTCTGCCCCTAACCATTTCTCCTTGCAAATTTTAGCAAGTGCCTGAAGCTGAGAAGTGACAGGATCTGCCTGCCTCAAAAGGCATGTTAGGCTATGTTCAGGTTATACTGGGCTGAGAGATTTCTAAGGAGGAAATAGTAAGATCTGGTGACTAAGTTTTTCTCGCCCCACTTCACCTCTCCCACCCCCAACTACTTCTTGCTAGCCCTAAACTTCTCTTTTTAATGATATCTTGCCGGAAAAGCTCATTACTAGTTCAGAGGAAATGCTTTTCTCAGAAGAGTAGTTTGAAATCCAGTTGTTAACTTATGCCTATGTTTTCTCTTCTAAAGCAGAAATAGTGTGCCATTTGAAAAAAAAAATTTCTTTCCTATAGTCATAATTGTATACTACATTTGCTGCAATATTAGGAATGGAACAAAAGAAGTGTTTTAGAGCAGGAGTTGACAAATTTTTCTGTAAAGAGCCAGATAGAAAATATTTTAGTTTGTGGGTCATATGGTCTCTGCCACAACTACTCATCTCTTCTGCAAAAGCACCAGAGACAAGATGGCAGTGCATAAAGAATATGCATGGCTGAGATGGGTGTGGTTTTATGTTTAGTTTTATATTTGAGAATGGTCATTTTTGCATGAGAGAAGAAAATGAGTGAGGCAGAACGAGAATGGAGGCAGGGAGGCCAATAAGAAGACCCAGTTCCCAACATTTTGACTGGTACATCTTGACAATGATGGTCAGGCTGCTGGGCATTATTACATTATCATAAAATTCATGTCATGTTAACCAAATCTACAAAAGACTAATTAGTGCCATCAAGTCAATCTATAATTTATTAAAGATGTGCCTGATCTTACAGTCAAGGTAAGTTGTCTTGTAACATTTGTTTCCTTCTACAAGGAAAATTATCTTAGAAAACAAAACCACCTAAAAGCATTCTCAACTGTGACTGTAGAGCCAGAGCAAGGATGCTGACCATCATAATGGGATGTACTCACCAAGTTATTGTGGCCAAATGAGTAGGCCAGCTCTGTTTTAGGGATCAAGAATTAACTCTTGATTTGGAAGGAAACTGAAAGTCCAATGTTCACTGACTACATTTATGATATCATCTCTAATTGGTTATGACACCTCTGTTACATAACTCTGAAAAGGAAGCTTATGACATTTTGTGGTCTATAATTATCAGATAGCTCTTTTGTTTCTTTTTTAACTTCTACAAGATATTCGGTATTTAGTGTTTCTTTCCAGAGATCTAGAATGGTTGCATTGAGGAGTGTCCTCTTCCCAGGACAGTCTTGGGAATGTAGACGAATGCTCATCCTCTAACTCTCCTTTGTTACATTCTGCCCTTAATTCCAGTTATTCTCATAGTTGTGATATCCAATTATAGGTATCAAAGATCTCCAGTCTATAGGCACCATGGTAGGTAGTGGGAATACAAAGATGAGAAGATATTTTCTGCTCACAAAGAGCTTACAGTTCCATGGGGGATGGAGGAAGGGCTTCAGTCATTAAAATAACAAGTACAATTGATATAATTCATATAACGTGATATATTCTTCATCATTATTGAGGGAGGGATGTTGAAACCACTCAGTCACTCTTTAAAATTAAACTTTCCCCCTGTTTCCCCTCAGAACTTGAAGTTTCATCTTTATTTTCAGGAAAGCATGATTCCAACTCCACTTCTTTAATAACTATTCTGTTTGGGTAAATTTATCTCTTGTTGGCCAGCCTTCAAATCTGACAAAATGTACAAGTCACAGAGATGCTCAATGTGTTATTACAGAAGAGGTGGCCACTCCCACCATTAGCCATCACCAGAGAGACATCATTTTCCTGATAACTTAAAACTATGAAGACCCCTAAGTTGGGGAAACCTCAGGACTGAATGATTTCAGAATACATGGTTTCCTCTCTAGCAAACTAGGAGATGAGCTTGAAGATTAAACAAAAAAAGCCTTGGTTTCATATATAATAGTTTAATTCCTTTGTGTGGGCTTGACATCATATCCACCAACCTCATCATCTATGATTTGAAAATCCAATGAAGTAAGAGAAACAAGTTCCCTGAAGTATGCATTAATGAACATTGGTTTAAGCACCACTTTCTATCTTCCAGTAGAAACAGTAAGTGAAGTACTTTAAGCTGGAAGATAGATAAGAGTTGTTACGAGGTTTTTATTTTAAAGATTTTATGTATTTATTTGACAGAGAGAGACACAGCAAGAGAGGGAACACAAGCAGGGGGAGTGGGAGAGGGAGAAGCAGGCCTCCTGCGGAGCAGGGAGTCTGATGCGGGGCTCGATCCCAGGACCCTGGGATCATGACCTGAGCCTAAGGCAGACGCCTAATGACTGAGCCACACAGGCGCCCCTATTATGAGATTGTTTTTGCTTCTTTTCTCTCATAATCTACCATATAATTTGCTGATAGTGTAACGCTTTGGATAAAATTCACTAAATTTGGTAAACTTAAGGGAAACCAAGGTGAGAATTTTTTCTTTTAAACTGCTATATTTTTCAGTAGTATAGAACCATTATAACTAGTGTTTAACAGAAGCATACCCTTGCCTCTAAAGGCACAGAAATATTATAAGATTTAGTTGTGTAAACTTAGTACTCTAGGTTTTTTAAGTCTGAAGATGTAGCAATTTGTCTCTTAGGAGGCATGTTGTTTGACCTTAATGAAACAGAAGAAGTATAAATTGGAAAAAAAAAATCTCTTAGCTTTATATATATAAACATGTTCTTCATCTCCAAACTGAAAAGATAATATTTGTTGCATTAAGAAAGGCAAAGCTGCTCTTTTTTTCCTAGTAAGAATTCTAGGAAAAGCAAAAAACTTGTTAAAACACTTAATTCTTCTTTTCTATGTGACTCACAGTTTCCTTTTTGCTTCTGACAACATAAGTATCTTTGTATCTGTGCATCAGCCTGCCTAAGGCTTCATCTCCTTCTGTCGCTCAAAGACAGAGCCATGGGGACACTTCCAAGAGTCAGTTAAGGAGAATGCACACACTTAAAACCCACACCTGTTAATCCCCCATCTTTTCCAAGAGTTTCTTATTCAGTATTAGACTTAGAGCCTTTGTGAAAGCGTCCAGAATATTTTAACATTTCCTGCTTCATCTACAACTTAGAGCCAGAAGTATAGCCCCAGTTTCTTCCAAGATGTTTTATGAGCAAAGAGTCATGTGCTCTGTAATCATTCTTAGTTTAAGATGCCTCAGGTTTCATGCTTTGGGGATAGAGAAGGAAAGCACATTTTCTCCTGACACTTCCAGTCCATGGAATATATGTTTTAGAATTCTCATTTTTTTTCCAGCTGGACTGTGATTTCCTGATCACCAAGTTGGGATGCTGCATTAAAATGTATAAGTCTCGGGGCACATGGGTGGTTCAGTCAGTTAAGCATACAACTCTTGATTTTGGCTCAGGTCGTGATCTCAGGTTTGTGAGATGGAGCCCCACATCAGGCTCTGTGCTGAGCGTGGAGCCTGCTTAAGATCCTCTCTCTCCCTCTCCCTCTGCCCCTCGCCCCTGCCCCCTGCTCGCACATGCATGTCTTTTCCATGTGACAGTTGGAAGTTGGGGGACCACTGAATCCCATTTCTCAGTAATTGTATTGTGAGCAATGCAATATAACAAAGGTGATTATGAAAGTCTGCAGTGGACTTGGTGCTGGGCTGTCCTAGAATGGTCACCATCAGCCTGTCTGTCCTGAATGAGGCCTTCTTAGGCACCTCTGGGTAGTGTCTGAAGCCTATCATTTTCACTTAAACCTAGGACAATATAGTAATTATGCCTCAGCCTCTGTCATTGATGTGGACACCAAGACTGGTTGGTGATTTCTTTCTTTCTTTTTTTTTTTTTCCAAAGATTTTATTTATTTGAGAGAGAGAGCAGAGTGAGAGAGAGCATAGGAGCGGGGCTGGAGAGGGGCAGAGGGAAAGGGAGGGGAAGAAGCAAACCCCCTGCTGAGCAGGGAGCCTGATGCAGAGCTCAATACCAGGGCCCTGGGATCGTGACCTGAGCCAAAGGCAGATGCTTAACTGACTGAGCCACCAAGGCACCCTTGGTTAGTGATTTCTTTTATCTTGCTGTGTTGGGTATGTGAGATAACATTATTTGTTACAATGTGGCCTATGTGTTGTACATAACACAGCAGGAACAGTGGGGGACCTGA
Source organism: Mirounga angustirostris (assembly GCF_029215605.1). NCBI lineage: Eukaryota > Metazoa > Chordata > Mammalia > Carnivora > Phocidae > Mirounga > Mirounga angustirostris. The sequence continues at coordinate 47,775,582 of NW_026991709.1, read as the reverse complement.
TTATCTCCTGGGTTCACATCTAACTCCTCCTAGATCCACCTACTGCTACCGACTATTGGGATGGTTAGAAATAAAAAGTTATTTCTAGAACATTTGTCATTATCTTAGTCCATTTAGGCTGCTGTAACAAAATACCTAAGATTGGGTGGCTTATAAACAATAGGAATTTATTTCTTGCAGTTTTGGAGGTTAGAAGTCAAGATCAAGGTGTCAGCATGGTTGGATGAGGGTCCTCTTCTGGATCACAGACTTCTCATTGAGTCTTTACATGGTAGAAGGAGCTAGGGATCTTTCTGGAACTTCTTTTATAAGGTAGTAAGTAATCCTATTCATAATGGCTCCATCCTCAGAGCTTAGGCACTTTCCAAAGGCCCCAGCTCCTAATACCATGATCTTTGGAGGTTAGGATTTCAACATTTGAATTTGGAGGGGTACACTCAGACCATAGCAGTCATTGCACATGAGGGACTTGCTTATCATAGGTAAATATTTGAAATTGTAAAAAAATACAAGAAAAAGTATCTCCATAATTCTATCACACAGGGACAACTGCTTTTGGTTTATATCCTTCTAGCCTTTGAACTTTTTTTTTTAAGTTTTATTTATTTATTTATTTGAGAGAGAGAAAGAGAGAGAGTAAGAGCACATGTGCAAGTAAGGAGAAGGGCAGAGAATCTTCAAGCAGAATCCCCACTGAGCTAGGATCCTGATGCGGGGGCTCGATCTCATTATCTCTCAGGTGTTTGTATGTTAAAGTCTTTGGCCCATTTTAAAAATAAAGTTGTTTGTTTTCTTATTGTTGAATTTTAAGATCTCTTTTGGATAACAGTCTTTTATCAGATGTCTTTTGTAAATATTTTATAGTGATTTTTAAAGTCAAGTAGTATCAGTCTTCCAACTTTGTTTCTTCTCTTTCAATATAGTGTTGACTATTCTGGGTTTTTTACTTTTTCACATAAATTTAGAATCAGTTTGTTGGTGGGATTTTGATTAGAATTGCACTGAATCTATAGATCAAGTTGGTAAAAACTGACATCTTGACAGTACTGAATATTCTATCATGAACATGGAATATCTCTCCATTTATTTAATTCTTTGATTTTGTTCATCAGTTTTATTATTTTCTTCATATAGATATTACCTATATTGTGGGTAGCTACTAATGTAAATGGTATTATGTTTTTAATTTCAAATTTCACTTGTTCAATCGTGGTATATAGGAAAGTGATTGACTTTGTATTTTAACCTTGTATCCTGCAAACTTATAATTGCTAATTCGCTCCAGGAATTTTGGGTGATTCTTTCAGATTTTCTTTTTTTTTTTTTTTTTAAAGATTTTATTTGTTTATTTGTCAGAAAGAGAGAGAGAGAGTACAAGCAGGGGGAGCAGCAGGCAGAGAGAGAGAGAAGCAGGCTCCCCATTGAGCAGGGAGCCTGATGTGGGTTTCGATCCCAGGATCCCAGGATCATGACCTGAGCCGAAGGGAGATGCTTAAACAACTGAGCCACCCAGGTGTCCCTCTTTCAGATTTTTTACATAGATAATCAAGTCATCTATAAATAAATATAGTTTGGCTTTTTCCTTCCCAGTCTGTATACCTTTTATTTCCTTTTTGTGTTTTAATGTATAAGCTAGCGCTTCCAATATGATGTTGAAACAGAGTTGTAAGAGAGAACATCATTGTCTCTACCTGCAGAATGGGAAAGCTTCAAGTTTTTCACCATTAAGTATGATGTGAGCTGCAGGATTTTTTATAAACTTTTTTTAAAAATCAATTTAAGGTAGTTCCTCTCTATTCCTAATTTACTGTGAGTTTTAGATCATGAATGTTTTTGGATTTTGTCAAACGCTTTTTCTGCATCTATTGCTATGATCATGTGATTTTTTTCTTTTAGTCTGTTGATGTGATGGTTTACATTAATTGATTTTCAAATATTGAGCCACCCTTGCCTACCTGGGATAAATCCCACTTTGTTGGGGTGTGTAGTTCTTTTTATACACTGTTGAATTTGATTTGCTACTATTTTGTTGAGGATTTTTTCATCTAAATTCATGAGAGGTATTGGTCTGTAGCTTTTTTTTTCATGTAACATCTTTGTCTGGTTTTGGTATGAGGGTAATTCTGGCTTCATAGAATGAGTTAGGAAGTACTCCCTCTGCTTCTATTATCTGCAAGAGATTGTAGAGAGCTGGTATAATTTCTTCTTTAAATGTTTGGAAAATTCACCAGTGAATCTAACTGGGCCTTGTGCTTTCCATTTTGGAAAGTTAATAATTATTGATTCAATTTCTTTAATAGAGATAGGCTTATTCGGGTTGTTTGTTTCTTCTTGCATGAGTTTGGCCAATTGTGTCTTTCCAAGAATTTGTCCATTTCATCTAGGTTATCAAATTTATGGGCATAGAGTTGTTCATAGTATCCCTTTATTATTTTTTCAATGTCTATTGGAGAATTCTGTTCTTTATATGACTAGAAATGACAATTTGGGTAACAGAGCAAGACTCTAGAGGCTTGGAGTCTGGTAATGGTGCCCCAGGTCTTAGATTGGTGACCAGATTGATTTTAGGGGGTTGGTCAATACAGCACGTCCTGTGCTGGCAAATGGGTTGGGTCATTTAGAATAAGAAATTCTGGTCTTCTGGGAATAATTCAGAGCCCTGTCAGCATAGTCTCATGTGATTGGCATGCTTAGACATAATTTAATGTCCTGCCTGAGCACTGGTGCTGGGAATGAGGCATTTCACAAGTCAAAGGGCACCAATTTTATGTTCAGGCAGTGACAGCTGATGATATATAGAGTAAGAAGTTGCCACATCTCATCCCATTGACTCTCTATCAGACCCTCCCTGTTGTTTTCTCTGTGTCTTTGTATTTCAATCCCTTGTTCCTGGAATTAATGTCAGATGTTTGTGAATCATATAATTTCAAGGAAGGCTGTTTTCTTTCACTTTAGTGAAGAGAGGTCAGGGAAAAGATGTTCTCAGTATTGGCCTGGGCTAGTAATTGAGAAGAAATTCTCTGAGTGTTTCTATTCTCTTCCTTCACTAGACCTGAGATTCTGCCTGTGATGAATAAATAGCCTGTGGCCTAAAGACAACTGATTTCACTTTATCAGGTGGGACCTTGAAAAGTTGAACTTCAGAAAGTTTGTCTTGGCTCACAGGTGTTCTTGAATTGAAGTAACTTAGGGATGCCTCGGTGGTTATTTGCTGCTGTTCCCTGGTTCCTTAAGTTCTCGTGGTTAAGTCTAGAAGAAGAATATGGAACTAAAAACAAGCTAGAAGGAATGGATGGTTCAATGAATAGGTGAATTTAAAAGAGGAAGGGGTGGGAGAACAAGGTCCTCTTCACATTTTAATGTCCTTCAGATTCATGTAGGCCTGGATTCCACTCAAATCCTTAGAATGATTCTGGTTTTCCCTTCCTGCATACCTTTCCAACTTCTTCCCATTCCTCTCAAGAACCCAGTCTTCTCTTTCTCTATCCTCCAGTCTGTCCTGAATGTCTTCATGAGCTCTAGGGCTTAATGGCTAGTAATATACTATCTTACAATGTTACCCCTCTCAGGGATTCTCACATTTTACCATCAGCCAAGATAAATCTCTAAAGTATAATTTCAGATATAAGATAGCAAATGAGAGAAGAAATTTTATGTCTTAAGCCCTCTGATTATGATACACACTAAAGTTCGTGAACTCCCTGAGTTACACCATTGACTCACTCTGTTTCTTGAGCAAGTCTCTTAAGTTGTTTGAGTTATGCTTTCTCTACCTCAAAAGTTCACAGAGTTGTTAATGAAGATGAGACAGTGTAAAAAAAAAGTATGGATTGGGAAATAATTTAAAAATTGAGCACCCCCAGGGGAATGATAGAGGAATAAGTAGATCATTCAGGGTTTTTGGTTTTGGGATTTTTTTTTGTTTGTTTATTTGTAAATGAGTTTTGCAAGTGGTGATGAGAAGGAGACTAGCTTTTCTAGAAATAAACTGGTAAGAAAAATTTAAAGTGTTGAACATTCAATAAACAATAGCTGCTATTTACTAAGGTCACTGTCACTGTCATCACTATCATCATCATCATTCCATTTAAACAGATGCTAAATTCTGCTTTGATAGTCTCATTCTGGCCAATATTTTCTTGTTAGTTTCCTTCTTGAATTATATCAGAAATCCTAGTTATAGGGTATTCCACTGAACAATATCAGAACATATGTTCTTTTCAAAGGCACAAAGATAGACCATAAAACAATTCTCAATAAATACAAGAGAATTCAAGTCATTTAAAGTACGTTTCTCAACTACAATAAGATTAAATTAGAATTAAAAACAGAAAGATTCCTGGAAAAATCCCCCAAATATTGGAAACAAAATAGCATACTTCTAAATAACCCATGAGCAAAGAAGAAACAAAAGTAAAATAGAAATATTTTTAACTAAATGAAAATAAAAATGCAAAATATGCTTAAATTTAGTTTGAGTAGGACAGAGAAGACACAGATCAGTATCAGGAATGAAAGAGGCAGCATCACTGCAGATTCTACAGATATTAAAAGGATAATACGAGAATATCATGAACAACTTTATGTCAACACATTTGACCACTTATGTAAAAGTTCAAATTCCTTGAAAGACACAAACTAATAAACCTCACTCAAGAAGAAATAGATAATCTGAATATTTCTGTGTCTATTGAAGGAAGTGAATTTTTAGTAAAGCAAACAAACAAAAAATACCCCCAAACCCAAAACCTTCCTACAGAGAAAACTCCAGGTCCAGATGACTTCATAGGCAAAGTAATACTACTTGATTTTAAGACTTATAAGCTGAAGTATTCAATACAATGTTTCATTGGTATAAATAGGACAAATAGAGCAATGGAACAGAATAGAGACTTCAGAATCAACCTATATAAATATGGACTAGTGATTTTGATGAAGGCGTAAGGTCGATTCAATAGAAAAACAATTGTCTTTTCAACAAATGGCACTAGAATAATTGGATGTCTGTATGCAAAAAAAATGAACAGTAGGGCGCCTGGGTGGCTCAGTTGGTTAAGCGACTGCCTTTGGCTCAGATCATGATCCTGGAGTCCCGGGATCGAGTCCCACGTCGGGCTCCCTGCTCGGCGGGGAGTCTGCTTCTCCCTCTCCCGCTCCTCCCTCTTGTGCTCTCTCTCTCTCTCACTCTCTCTCTCAAATAAATAAATAAAATCTTTAAAAAAAAAAATGAACAGTAATCCATACCATTCATCATATGCAAAAAAACAACTCAAAATGGATTACAGATTTAAATGTAAAACCTAAAACTATGAAATCTTCATGACCTTTGATTTGGCAAAGGATTTTTAGCTATGACACCAATAATACAATCCTTAACAGAAAATTGTACTAATAAAAAACTTTTGCACTACAAAAGACACCACTGAGAGAATGAAAAGTCAAACTACAGTTAGGGAGAAAATATTCGCAAAGCATATATCTGATAAAGGATTTATAAGAACTCCCAAAACTCTATAATAAGAAAACAAACAATCCCCACCACCACAAAAAAAGTGGGCTAAGGTTTTGGACAGACACCACCAAAAACAAAAACCAAAAAAAACCCAGATGGTAAATAAGCACATGAAAATATATATGTATAGCATCATTTATTATTAGGGAAATATAACTTAAAATTAAAATGAGATACTACTATATGCCTATTTAGAATGGCTAAAATTAAAAAGTTTGACAGCATGTGTCAACAAGGATGTGGGAAAGTGGAACATGCATACACTGTTGGTATGAATGAAAATTGTACATCCATTTTGGAAGAGTTTGGCAGTTTCTTAAAAATTTAAATGAAAACCTACCTTATGATCTAGCTATTCCACTCCTAGGTATTTGTCCAAGAGAAATGAAATCATGCATCCCTACAAAGACATATATGCAATTATTCCTAGCAAAATTATCTGTAATAGCCCAAACTGGCAACAACCCAATATCCATCAACTGGTAAATGGATAAACCAACTGTGGTATATCTATGCAATGGAATACTACTCAGCAATAAAAAGGGATGAACAACTGATACATGTTACAACATGGTTGACTCTCATTGTAATAATGCTAGGTGAAAGAATCCATTCAAAAATAGAGTATATACTATATGATTTGATTTATGTGAAACTCTCAAAACTGCAATCCGAAGTATTGTAATAGAAAACCAATATGTGGGTACGAGGGTTGGGGTGGGAGGTGTGGAGAGGAAAGAGGGTGAGATTGAAAAGAAGCACAAGGATTTTTTTGGAGGTAATGAGTATGTTCATTATCTTTATTGTGGTGAGGGTTTTCCAGGTGAAAACATGTCAAAATTCATCAAATGGTATAATTAGGTGCAGTTTATTTTATGTCAATTATACTTTAATAAAGCTATTGGAAAGAAAATTAAAAATATAATAAAATGTAGTAGAGAAGGGCTTGGTTTGAGGAATAGTATACCCATGTACATTTGACTCTTTTTAAGGTTATTTTAGACACTGACATGCTATTTTGAACTATTTAAATATTTTCAAGATACTAGATTTAGGGGAGTGAAACTAAGCTTTTGGTTGGGGGGGGCGCTAACACATAAGATTCTGTTCAAAATACAACTTTTAAAAATGTGACCATTTGAATAATAGTTTCATTTAGTGCCCCAGTCTTTGGTAGCAAATTAAGTGCTTAGAAAAGGAAATTTCAGAGAAGTTAGTTAAATCTTTTCTATACACTTCACATCTTCTGATTGGTGTCTTTGCTGAAGAGCAGGCCTACATCATGGAATACTCTTCATTAAATGTTGTGTCCATATAATTCCAGCTGCAATAATTACAACAAGAACAACAACCATAGCACCAATAGCCAATAGTAACTGAGGGCTTGCCCTGGGTCAGGAACTGTTCTAAGCATTTTACATATATTAAACCATTTACTCCTCACAATAACCCTATAAGGTAGAGACTACTATGCCTATTTATAGAATAAATTTAAGCACAAAGAGGTGCAAATATGAAATTATCTGGCTGGACGTGGCTTAAATAAATACACTGTTGTTTATTTATTGATCTATTGTTTAAGAGATTATGATCATGACTATTCCATCCCAGCCTTTATAACATATCAGGCCTTCCATATACCACATTCAATAAAGTGTAGAAGTCAGCCTGCTGGCAAAATCTCCTGTCTAGTGTATGTTCCCAGGACCACTATCCTCTGACTTGTCCCATCTGCTGCCACTCCCTTACATTCCCCATGTTCTCTTGGACTCCCTGATGCTATACTCTAACTTTCAGGACCCACTTCTGACACATCCTCTGGTTTAAAATTCCTGCTCTGGTTTTGGCCATTATCAAAAAGACAAGAAACCAAAAAAATGTCAGTGAGGATGTAGAGAAAAGAGAGCCCTTGTGTACTGTTGTTGGGAATGTATGCAACTAATGAGGAAAACAGTATGGAGGTTCTTCAAAAAATTAAAAATAGAAATTCCATATGATACAGTAATTCCACTACTGGGTATTTGCCCCCCCAAATAAAAAACACTAATTAGAAAAGAATTATGCACCTCTATATTTATTGCAGCATTATCTACAATTGCTAAAATATGGAAGCAACCCAAGTGTTCAACGATAGTTGAAAGGATAAAAAAGATGTGTATATATACAATGGAATATTAGTCAACCATAAAAAGAATAAGATCTTGCTGTTTGTGACATGGATAGACCTAGAGGGTATTATGCTAAGTGCAAAGAAAGACATGCACTATATGCAAAGAAAGACATGCACTATATGCAAAGAAAGACAAATACTATATGATTTCTTTGATATGGGGAATCTAAAAAACAAAACAAACAAAAAACCAGACTCTTAAAAACAGAGAAGAAACTAATGGTTGCCAGAGGGCAGGTGTGTGGAGGGATGGGTGAATTGGTGAAGGGGATTAAGAGGTACAAACTTCCAGTTATAAAATAAATAAGTCACGGAGATGAAAAATATGGCAGAGAGAATATAGTCAATGATACTGTAATAATATCCTTGGTGACGGATGGTGACTACACTTATCATGGTAAGCCTTGAATAATGTATAGAACTCTCAAATCCCTATGTTGTGTACCTGAAACTAATATACGTCCACTACACTTCAATAATAAAAAAAAGTAGAGTTTAGACAAAACAAGGAAGGCAAACCTTACAGCTCAGCTTAATATAAAGGATTTTTTATATTCTTTTGTAAGTACAAGTTGCTTTTTTTTTTTTTTTTAAAGATTTTATTTATTCGTGAGAGAGAGCGAGAGAGCACAGCAGGGGGTGTGGCAGGCAGAGAGAGAAGCAAGCTCCCCGCTGAGCAAGGAGTGTGATGTGGGACTTGATCCCAGGACCCTGGGATCATGATCTGAGCCAAAGGCAGACTCTTAACTGACTGAGCCACCCAGGTATCCCAAATACAAGTTGCTTATTACCTCAAGATTGTGAAGCCAAAAATCTAGAGATCTAGATGCCTTTAGACAGACTGAAAAATGACCTACAAACTTAGGCATTTAAGGAGCAGTACTTCCCTCTGATATAAAGAGCATTGTGGAAGAGAACTTTATACTCTGGTCAAATGTGCCCCCAATGGAACAGGTTATTTGTACAATTGAATCATGGGTCTTATTCAGCACAGTAATTATAGAAACAACATTTGGACTAAAAATATGGAATATTGGGGTACCTCTTTCAAATATGAGTCATAATAAAATGTTATTTTTATTATTATCCCATAGAAAGCCACAGCATACCTTTGCATATTATTAATTGTAGATATATAAGCCTTTTAAAATGTCTTAGCACAGGACCTTAAGAAGAAGAGACTACAAACTGTGAACTGATAGGTAAAATGACTGCACTGAGTTTACACCCAGGATTAGAAAGATTTATGAGTTTTAGTGGAAGGCTCATTTGAAACAATGGAATTAATATTGAATGCTTCAAAATCCAAATGTGAAATGACTGAAGAATCTGACATGTGTTTAGTCTAGTGTTCTGGATTTCCTCCTGTCTTTTGTCTACTTTGCAAAGAGAAAATATATATAAAGAGGTGATGCTATATGATCATCGGACCAGAATTCCATCAGGGTTTACTGTTGTGTGAAAAGGAAAGCAGAGAACAAGTTCCCAGATTCTCACTTCACATATTTTGATATATACTTTTTTTTTTTTTAAGATTTTATTTATTTATTTGAGAGAGAGAATGAGAGAGACAGAGAGCACATGAGAGGGGGGAGGGTCAGAGGGAGAAGCAGGCTCCCTGCTCAGCAGGGAGCCCGATGCGGGACTCGATCCTGGGACTCCAGGATCATGACCTGAGCCGAAGGCAGTCGCTTAACCAACTGAGCCACCCAGGCGCCCTTGATATATGCTTTTGACACAATTCTTGTGTGTCGAGTTTGTATATCCCTCACTAGGTTCCAAAACAACAATGAAAACAACTTATGAAATCACATAAATTAAGATTCCAAGTAAGATAAGCAACAAATAAGGGTGGGATGAAAAACAAAGGCAGGAATGATGCCAAAACATGCATACCACGAAGTCTTATACACTTAGTATGGGTGGGGGACGCATTTGGCCCTGGTTTTCTATCAGTCAACACAATAAGAAAAACCTGGTTACAATGTCACAAAATAAATACAGTTGCTCAGGAAAAAAAACAAACTAACCTTTTTTTTTTTTTTTACATAAAGAACAGACTTTTTTCCCCCCAGAGTTTTAATAAAGAGGATACTCTATGATTTAATAAGCAATGTCTAACAATGCTCTTATTATGCACAGCAGAAAGTTTCATTGTTGATTCCTACAGTAGACTTGAATGTTGATCATGGCATTATACCAAAGTTTATCTAAAAAGCTATTCTGGAGTATGCCAATCTTATTGTCAAGCATTGTGAAGGGTTGAGATTTTACCCTATGTGCACACTAGCATGCATGGTTCACTAATGCTGGGAGGAGACACCAGACTCCAGGGTCAAAGACAAAGGACAGTTTATTTACTCACAGCAATAGCATTAGCCTGAATACCACATTTGTTCCCATTCTAGGAGCTCAGATTCCCACAGGCCAATTCAAAGAGGTGTGGGTGATACCTACACATGCCGCAGAAACCCTGAGCTTAGGGAACTTGGCTCTTTGCTAATAGGATATGAGCAAGTGTTCCCTTTTTGCCCCAGAGGGAGACATTACCTTTTATTCTATGGGACAGTAAACAAACTTCTATCTTCCAAGCCTGTTTCCTATACAAACGTCTTTGGAAAGATAGTCTGGAGCACAGGAAATCAGTACCTTTGCTTATAAGATACACAGAAACATGAGGGTCCCTTGGAGAATTGTCCCCCAACAACTGTGCATTCCAAGGCCTAGTCTAGCTTTCTCTAGCTTGATCCCTTTAGACTATTTGGAGGAATTGATGGATTCTGTTTCATTTGATACTCATCATACTTTATCCTTATTATATTCTAGGCACTGGCTACAGTGATAAACAAACAGGATTGGTTCTTCCCTTCACAGAACATAGAGAAAATACAAATATATTTTATGTGTTTTTCCAGCAGTTATTCCTAAATGTCCTCTCAACAGGATTTTTTTTTTTTTGGTAATAGATTTTATTTTTTGTAGAGTAGATTTAAGATCACAGCAAATGAGTGGAATGTGCAGAGATTTCTCATATATCTACCGCACACATGCAGAGATATACCATATACCTTTGCCCTCCTCGTTACCAACATCCCACACCAGAGTTTGTTGCAAATCAGTTACATTTGTCACAATTGATGGACTCACACTGATACATCATTATCATCAGGAAATTGTATTTGACATCAGTGTTTACTCTTGGTGTTGTATATTCTGTGGGTTTGAACAAATGTATAAAAAAAGGTTTTCCACGAATATTGGTGACAATTCAATATTCCACAATCTCACAAGTAATGGAGTTTCATGTTTTTTGGTTTTTTTTTTTAAGATTTTATTTATTTATTTGAGAGAGAGAGAGAGAGCATGAGCAGGGGGCAGAGGGAGAAGCAGACTCCCGGATGAGCAGGGAGCCCGATGCGGGGCTCGATCCCAGGACCCTGGGATCATGACCTGAGCCGAAGGCAGACGCTTAACTGACTGAGCCACCCGGGCGCCCCGTGGAGCTTCACGTTTTTATATTTACAGATAAATACAGACACAAGTGCCTGCAGAAGCATTTGAACCAGGGCTTAATGTCAGCATTTTTCTGTGACAACTGAGAAACCTAACAGAGATGCACAAAGTACTCCACAGACATCATCTGATATCACCTATTGTCAGAGGGTAATTTTTCCTTAAAAATGGCCTTAACTCTTCACTGATTACCTGAGCTTGGCCCTAAAGTTTTATCTCATGTAGCAAGGCACTTAGAGTTCTTCTTCTGGAGCATTTGTACCTCTTCTTTAGGTGGGAACTCTGACATAACTGAAAACTTCTTGTTCTCTGCGAAAGTGAATCATGGTCCGTTTCTTTAGGATGTTTCTCCTCCCTGGTCTGAGGAGTCCTCTAATACTTTAACATCTGCCTTGAATGCTCCTTGTCTTACTAGCTAAGGTAGTGCAGCCATCTTTTTCTGACAAAATAATTGGCGATTGCCCTCTATTTAATTATCCCCCAGTCAGTTCCAGACTGCAAATACTGATTGCTAACGCCGATTGGACTTAGCCTGTGGGCCAAGCAGAGGCTGACTCTCGAATTCCATTACCTAACCCTGGGACCGGCCCCTCACACTGTTGGGAGAACCAGCCTTCTCAGTATTTCTGCTGGGGGTTTTCTTTCCCCCCTCTCAGAAAACCTGTTATTTCCTGCTAGCACAGTGGCCTCGCTGGCTTAACTTGATGGCACCGGCATATAGAAGCCGAGACCGCCGTGCCAGCTGGATGGACATCCAAACTTGGGTTTGCGAGAGCTGCCTAGCCAAGTAAAAAATTAGAGATGAAAAAGACCTGTTAAATAACCCAATCCCTTCCGTAGCCAGTGCCAGAGCATTCCTCTGGTGAGAGCTTAGACCTGGCCGGCTCCAAATGACTTTAACAATGCACCTTCTCACGCTTTTTTTGGAAGATGGGGCTGTCTCTTCAATTTTGCTTTTGGTAACTTTTTTGACTAGAATTTTTTTAGACCAGCATACCACTTCCCACTTAGTGTTTTGGTTCAGCTACCGCAAACCCACGAAACGAGCTATTTTCAGAGTCAATATAAATGTTTGGATGACATTTCGAGTACTTGATTAACCCAGTCATTCCCGCAGCGTATCTAGATTGCGGGAGAGGGAGAGTGGACCTGTGTGGGCTTTAGAGACAGACAAGTGCAGTTAGAATCATAGTTCTCCTTAACTGGGGGTTTGTTGTTGTCGTGATTGTTGCTTTCAGTATCTGACCTTTATTAAATGCTTTCTGTATGCCAGGGGCTATGGTAAGTACTGTCCAAAAGTCCTTCCTGCTAGCAAATTTATGAAATTGGTACTATCATCTCTGGTTTAGAATGGCAAGTTTAGCAGTTAAGAGTGGAGGCTCTGGAGTTAAATTGCCAGATTAAAATGCCAGCTCAGTTGCTGACGAGCACTGGGACCTCAAGCCTTTCACTTAACCTCTCTATGCCCCATTTCTCCATGTGGAAAATGCGGGTGATGACCATGCCTGCCTGCTAGGTAATTTGGAGGAAGAAATGGGTTAATATATGTGAATTAATCAGATCAGTGCCTCGCAAGGAGCAAGCCCTTGAATTTACACAATGTTGATGAGACATAGATGGAGAAATTTGCTCAAAGTCACAGAGCATCCAGATTTAAACTGCAGTCAGTTCTATTCCAGAGCCCACCCAAATGATTAACCATTAGAATACCCTAGTGTGGTCAGGAGACTTAACCTCCCTGAGCCTCAGTTTTTCTCACTGGTAAAATGGGAATAATGCTGTATCTCCTGTATAGCTGCTGTGAAGATTAAAATGCAATCATATAGGTAAGGGCACTATTCCAGAGCCCGGCCCAGAGCTGGGGATCAATTATTAAGAGCGATTTCTCCATTTCTATATCCAGATCTCTAGAATATATGTATGTATGTATCTGCGTTGTATATGCACTTACACACATATGCGTGTTATGTATAATGAGTTGCTATGTAAAATGACTTACTCTTTAAAGTTTCTGATGATATTGGAACTTTGGAATGGTTCAAAGTGTACTTTTATGAGTTTACTCCCATTTAAAAGAAGAATTGGATTGTTTTACGAGATAATTAAAAACAGTTTCCTTCTTAATAAAGTCTTACTCTGTTCCGATGGTTTGGAGTATGCCTTTTCTGGATTTTTAAAAGGAGTTTATCAAATGGTTAAGAATTGCCTAAATACTTTTCCTTTCACAAATATAGATTGACCAAAATTTCAATTTTTATATCACAGAGAGAAGAGACAGTTACAACCTAGCAGGCAGAAATGTGATGATATGTTTTTGCTGTTGTGCCTTTTTTTTGGTGTGTGTGGGAAAGGGTGTGATGTCATTTTGTCTCCACCCCCTGTGAGTAAGCCCACGGCAGAGCTAAGTGCAGCCGCCCGCCTCTGTCACTGGGAGACAGTCCACTTAAATGCAGTTCCAGGGTTGCGGGACGCCCACCAGCATCACTCCCCATGCGAGGTGGCAAATGCAACATGTTCACCAGCTTGGGGTGTCTACTTCTCTGTGGAAGTATTGCACTAGCCCTGGGAAATGCACAGAAATTGCCAAAAGGCAAGTAGCTCTGCTGTTTTGTGTTTTAAAAATAATTTTTTAAGAGATACTAGTTTTTAAATGTTGATATTAAATGTGATCTACTTTACCAGATTGGGGGGTGGGGGCGGAATACAGTTCTTCTGTGGAGAGTCAAAGTTCAGATGTGTGAAGGAGTTGCTTAAACTTTTACTTTTTTTTTCTCCTCTGTTACTTAGTTTTCAATTGAATCTCTTTAATGCAAAAATGAAGACCAACTTCTTAGGTTTCACAGATGTTCACAGTAGCTTGAATGCTATAGATTCAAACTATTTTATTTGTATATTGAGTCATATGTAGATGGGTATGGTAGTCTATTAAAAAGACTCGTTTGGTGTTTTTATTGCCCTTCCCAGAGACTAAACCAGTACTGGCTTTAGGTTTAAAAGAAGCTAATTCTGAAACTTTGGATGGTGTAAACCTCACGCGTACTTGCTAACTTGGGGGTTGAGGGACGCTAGGCAGGGCACACCAAGGTAGGGTCATGTGCTAATTTGTAGACACTTCTCTCCAGGGGAGTTTGGAAGAGGGTTTGATCTGCTGGACTGGACACTCCCCCTTTTCCTGGCTAAACTGCTCTCATTTTAGTGTTGGTATTTTGTTTACAAATGCGATCAAAAGAAAATTAAACTTTCTAAATTTAGACCCTAAAAATCTTTTGCGCCTATCAGCACCACCACAAGAGCTTGCCTCTCTCCTATCTTTGAACATAAACATTGCATGTACTTTTTTGTTTGTCTGCAGAGGCACTTTCTAAGCCAACTCCAGGTCAGTGAAGGCTTTTTATGGCTGCAGACTGTTGTAGTCAGCAGGATTATGAAAAACAGGCTGAACTTAACTATACAGTTATGATGGAAAATATTAGAAGTAATGCAGAGCCACAGGCTTGTCAAAAACCTGGTGTGCACAGAATCAGAAAGAAAGGTTGTTAGTGTCAGAATATCCAAAAGATCCTTCCTAGGTCCTCTCTTTGGATAGTTTGTTCCAAAATCATCTTGTCCCAAGTGAAAACTGTTTTCTCCTCATGTGATAAGTGAAACTTGAATCCAGAATGCGAGGGCTGGAGAATTTAGCTAGTTGATATTTCGTGTGGTGATGTAAAAAGCAATAAAAAGGGCTGAGTAAACCTTCTTAACTCTGATCAGATAATTATGCAGAAATAAATAAATAAATAAATACAAACATACACTATTAGATCTTTTTCTTCTATTAAGAATTTTGTTTCTTGATCAAGGTGAAAGTGTTTAAGTAAATCAATTAGGAGGCACAAGCATTTAGAATTAATTGTTCCTCCTGCTGAAATATTTAACAAGGACACATCATTTGAGAGAAGTTGGGTTTTCTCAGGCTCAGTACCTACAGATGGCTTTATTTTACCTCATATTCACTGTGTAGGGATGATAGCCATAATTTTGTTACTGCAGACTTCTGCAAATTCCAAATGCTTTAATTATCATGTTGCAATCACTGGATACAAATCTCTTGACACAGTTTTCCTTTATTTGTTGTGGTTAAAAGAAAAGTTGCCCAAAATGGCCACAAAACTTTGTCTAGTTCTTTGCACTTTAATTTGAAGAATTTTCATCCAGGTTTCCTTTGTAATTTTAAGAAATATCTGTGGCTTTGGTAATTGTTAAAAAGCCCTGTCAAATTAGAATAATTATATTATAAAATAATTGGCAGTCCCCTTGTCTCTGGTGCTATGTTTTTCTTTATTATGGAAGCTACTAGGGAACTTTCTTTTAGCTGAAATCACCTTTCTCAAACTGTGTTCCTAGAATAGGTGTACTGACCTCAAAAGGGGGTTGGGCAGGCATCTGCTCTCCACCCATAACTTAAGGAGTGTTCGTGCTTTGTTGTCTTTGGGGGAGTCTCAACAGATGTGAGAATTTCACAAGGTCTGAGAATTACTCAGTAAAAAAACCTGCCCAACATTTTTAACCCATTGTTTCTCAAACTCATTTGACTAAGAATCCTTTTTCTAGTGAAATAGCTCTAATATCTTGCTGGGGGCTTGTCTTTCACAGGACACCTTTGGGGAAATGCTGAGCTAAACAAGAACAGGGTGGGGAGGGGAATAAAAAGCGTTTCTATTCTTTTTCCTTCCCACTTTAGAGTTAGTTTTATATCATCTGTGATTTAAGAAGAGGATAGGATTTTGCAGCTGGACAGGACATTAGTGGTTGAGTGGTTGCCAGGCCTTTTGATTTATGAACTGGTAAAAAGACAGATATACTTTCACTATCAGGGTTCCATTACAGAGGACATACTTGAATTGTGTGAGGATGTTCAAAGAGGAAACAAAATCCCCATTGTTCATCAAAGCAAGCCATTTTAACATATTTATAAAATAAATGAATTTATACAAATAAGTCTATTGTTTTTATTTTTCTCTTTTCACCATGAACTAATGAAAATTTCATCATAGGCCACTATTTGGGAGCCACTGTCCTAGCTTAACTATTTATTTTACAAATGAAGACACCCAAAGGCAGGAGGGTTAGTAACTTTCCCCCATCGATGGCAGAACCAGGACTGGATTCCAGTCAGAAATCCATGTCCTGCCCTGTGAGCAGGCTTCTCTACCCCAAACCTTATGAGTTACATTGTGCAGTGTATGTGTGAATGCTACCCTTCTCGTGAATACAGTTTTTCCTGCAAATATCATAACCATTATCTTAATCTTCACATTTTCCCAAGAACATATCCTATACACACACATACACAAATTACTATATTTATATATCTGTATAATTGTCACATATAGTTGAGATATATATATATATAGTTGGCTATTTATAAGAAAAATTATTTGTTAAATAAGATATCATTTTTCCCTTGTCTTATGCCTATTTGCATACCTAGCCACATATTTTGTTACAGAAAATAAGATATTGGAAGTCTTTCCTACTTTTCAAAAGCTTAGAGTAAAGTTAGAGACTATTACTAATGGATCTCTTCTCCTCTCTACCACTTAATGAGTATGTGTTTTGGCAAATCATTTACCTTGGCTAAGCCTCAGTTTTACAATAATGATAACTTATCTCATAGTGTTTTAGAATTAAATGAGATGAGATATAATGTTAATTGGGTCATAGAAAAATGGATCAATATTTAAAAATATGTACACTATAATTTGTGATCTTGTGTCCAGACTGACAGATCTCTTGAAGGGCAATGGATGTAGGTGTCATGTTCTTGGCAGAAAGGTGGGGCGAGGGAGTTGAGTGTTGCTCTACAGACAATGAGAGAAGACCTCTTCTAGACTCCATCCTGACCATCATCGACCAATGTTTGATTGTCAAGATCAAACATTGCTCTTATCTGTGGAAAGCTGTACTTTGGCCTCAGGATCAGCTTTCCCTGGGGATTGGTAAGGCCTCACGGAGCTTCCTGGAGAGATCCCCTTGTAACTGTCTTTCAGGAAGAGCATTAAAGCCATAACATACAGGCCCTGAGAAGAATTACCACATCGTTTTACACTTTTGAAGCCCCTGTGCTCCAGTTACCTCTTGGAGTCTTTATTCTTGGCACCACAGAACTTTCCTTCCCTCACTGCATACCAGGCTCAGATAAAAACCACAGAGAACAACACGTAGTGAAGGAAGCCAACAAAAGCTCACAGTGGGACATGAGGGGCTTGACATACCTCTCTGCAGAAACTCCTGTGTGCGGAAGACTGTGATCAGCCGGCAGGCGAAGGCTACTATTTCTAGCTAATGCTATCAGTCCTGAGGCACGTGTGAGGAAAATCACAGAGGAACATCCAAGATACAAGTGTAATCAGATAGCCTGAAGGCATAAGGCTCTTGGGCATGACTCTTGGCATGTGGCTGAGCCAAGAGGCAGCTGGCTCTTTGCCGCTGGTTCTTACCTGTCAAGGTAGAAGTCACTGATTCCAAGGACAGAAAACAGGCGCGGATGGTATAACTCCATAGTTACTAATAACTCTTCTCAACATTTTTTGAGCTCAGATTGCCTGTGGTAATTCAGGGCTAAATATCTTTAATGTGGAAGATCTAAATTCTCAAAGCTCCCTATTAAGCAGGTATTCTACTGTTCTTATTTTACAGAGCATAAAATTGTTTTCAGAGTGCTTAAGTGATTTGCCCAAAGTCACACAGTCAGCACATGGCAAAAGACTATACCCTTAATTTCTGTGTAATATCAGTTCCCTGCTTTATGCGAAGATATACTAATTTATTCAAGTAGCAAATTATATTCCATGTATATGCAGAACACTGAGGCTAGGAGGACACAGCTTGGCACCTGTCTTCAAGGAGCTGACCAGTTAATGGAGGAGATGGGGATGTAAAGAAATAATTACAATAGAGTGAAATTATCCTCCAATTTGGGTGAAGCACAAAGAACTTTGAGAACAGCCAGAAGGACCCAATCTAGCTTGGAAGGATCACGAACTAGGAGAGGATAAAGTACTTAAGTAGAGGCCTGGAAGACAAATATAAATTTGGGCAAGCAAGAGGAGGGCTGAGAGGTGAGCGGCCTTCCCAACAGAGGCAGCTGCATGGCCAGACCCCAGACCACCCCACCCCCCCACCAGGTGCCCGTGCTCAGCAGGTGTTAAAGTACTCAGAGAAGAAGCCAGGACTGGGAAGTCCACACAGGATGCAACTGTGTCTTCCTGGTCTCTATCTGCCCTGAACTCCCCAAGATTGACAACAATGAGGGAGTAGAAGCCTGTCTTTGGAGAGGAGGACTCCTATGTCTTGCTCTGTAAACTTTCCCAGACACTTAGCTGGGGTCTGGCTCTCACTCTCCATGGATACCTCCCCATCTCACTTTGATAAAATTTCATGTATCACTCGAGTGGCCTAGTCCATTTCCCCAAAAGGTGATTGATACTTGCGAGGGGCTGGAGAGGATCTCTTTAATCTTAGGGTAGGGATGTTGGGGGGGAAATAGTGCGGAGTGCCAAAGAAGCCCAGTGGGTACGACTTGCTTTTAATAAGTGGTAAATATTTATGTGCTGGTGTCACCGTGGAAGGGTACATTGAGGACAATGGCTCCCCTGCCAAAAGGAAACCAAAAAAGTTTGAAAACCATGGGAGAATTATTTTCACATCTTTGACAGGTTTACAGTTTCTTGGCAGTTCATTGAAATGTTTGTCTATTCAAGCGGTGTTTCTTAAGCATCTACTAGGTAAGACTGAATGAGATCCAGCCCTTGCTATAAAAGTAACTTATGTTAAGAATGTAAAAATGGGTTAAATATAATTTGTTTTTATGCTGAGAGTATCATGTTTCGAACCCAAGGTTTAAAAATAAAGTTCCTCTGTGTTCATTATACATTCACTGGTTTAGTTTAGTTTTATAGACGGCTATATCAGACTATGAGACACTAAACAGTAAGGGATCTTAGCCTCTCTCCCTCTTTCAAGGTAATGGGGCACAGAGGAACAATTGAGAATAGAAGAATTTATCTATATTGTATCACAGAAAAGACAGCTAAAATGATTTTGTAGGTTCATGTGAGTTGACAGAAAGTTTGTCTAAGACAAAAGTAAGTTGTCTAATAAAGAGAGGGTCATTCAGGAGATGTGACCCACTGGGACACCATCCTCAGAAAGATTTTCCTTTTGCTTGTTTCCTGATTATCATTATAGAAGAAAGAATGTTGAAATATATAAACTTAAAGTGATTTAAGAATACATGTAAAATAAAAATATAAATAGGATATCTAGAGTGAGAGATATTAGAATAGTAAAATAAAAATGTAAAAATAAATAGCATCAGCTAAAGAAGGAACATGCTAAAAATAGAAAACCAAGGGTTTCAATACATACATTCTGTTAAAATCACATTTAAAGAATATGATAATGGGCATCCAGGTGGCTCAGTCGGTTAAGCATCCAACTCTTGGTTTCAGCTCAGGTCGTGATCTCAGGGTCCTGAGATGGAGTCCTGCACTGGGTTCCACACTCAACGGGGAGTCTGCTTACCCTCTCTCTCTCTCTGCCCCTCCCCCCACTCATGCACTCTTTCTCTCTCAAATAAATAAATAAATCTTTAAAAAAAACCTGTTTAATAAATAAAAAGAATGTAACAACCATATTACTCTATAACAGGCATGGTGTTTAATGCTAAGTGTTTACATAAATTATCTCATTTTATCCTCATGCCTATGAAAGGTATGTTATTATTTCTCCCATTCCACAGATGAGAAACTAAGCTTAAAGAGTTTGTTAGTTATCTGTTGATGCATAACAAAATACCACAAACTCATCAGCTTAAAATAACCCACATTTATTATCTCACAGTTGCTGTGGGTTAGGACAATGAGTCTGGCTTAGCTGAGGCTTCTCCTTGGATGTCTTTCACAGGTGGAACAGAGAGTTGGCCAGGGCTGGGGCCTCATATGAAGGCTGAACAGAGAGTTGGAAGTTCTTGTGCTTGTTGGTAGGATTCAGTTTCTTGAGGAACACTGGCTGTTGACCAGAGGTCATGTCAGTTTTCTTTGCCACATGGGCATTTCTATTATGGCTGCTTGCTTCATCAAAGTGTACAAGCCCAGATGAATCTGCAGGCAAGATGAAAATTATAGACTTATGTAGCTTAATCATGGAAGTGAAAGCCTATCACCTTTTCCATATTCTATTGGTTAGAAGCAACTCATTTCCTGTCATATAAGGTGGTTACACCAGAGAATGACTACCAGGAGAAAGGGATTATTGGGGGTTGTCTTAAAGCCTACCCACCACAAAATGGTCAATGGCTGTTAGGGTCATATAGCTAGTAAGTGATACAGTGGAACTGTGAATATAAGGAAATCTAACTCCAGAGAATATACTGGTTTGAGCACGAGTACCCATCCACTTCCCATAGAATTCAGCCTTTAGTGCCAGATGCCCATTAGGCATACTGCCAATTTGTCTCCCTACATGGTTAGGGTCAATTCTAGGAAACTGCTGAGAATAGAGATAAATATGATAAGCGCAAAGACTTAAGGGAAATATTGAGGACACAATTTTCTGTATGCAAGAATCCAGTCAATGCCTGGATTCCTCTGCTGATTTCCTCTGTGGCACATCGTATGTGGTCAGTCCCATGTAGAGGGATATGCAAAGTAAATTCTCCCCAAATAGAAGCTCTGTTTTTCATTGTAAAACTTAGATGCCACCATCTCTCAAACAGGAAGAGAAAACATAAGACAAAGCAAAAATCTTCTTTAACAAAATAAATAAATATTAAGAAAGTAGCCCCTATTGAGTTGATGACACAGTCCCCATAAAATATGCTTCTGAAACATTCAGATCCATTTTGCTGTTAATAAAGCAATTCTTCCATATGCTCTAAGAATCAAAACAAAATTTAGGTTGTACACAGGATATATTCTTAACATATCTAGAACCTTGTAGAATGTTTAATACTAGAGTATCCTGTGTGTGTGTTTTTCTCTAGCCCACGGTCTCTTCCTGTGTTGGGATTATCCCAAGGACTAGGAGGTTCACGGTAAGAAGGGTAAACTTCTACTTTGTTGAAGTTCTGTGGACAGGAAGACTGAATCAGGGCTCACTCTGCCACTCATGTTAGCTTGGGGTCCCCACCAAGAGCCTTCCACAGTGAGAATTTTAGGGTGTGTTGTAGGTTTCCCTGCTCTAACAAAACCCTGACTTGTATTCCCAGTGATTTTGATAGAAATTTGGGAACATTAAAGCTAGCCTGAGGTTTTTAGGCTCTTTTGGCACAGTCAGCTAATGTTCCTCCCTGTGGAATTCTGAAAAGGAGGTAGAAGATGTGATGCCTTCATAGAAAGTTCATTATTGTTCTCCAGTCACAGACTATACACCTAAGTCTACACATTAGAAAAAGAAACCAAGTCCACCTACTCCAAGCACCTGCTGGTCAGATTAGAAATTAATTTTAGATAAAGTTGAGATCCAGTTCAAGCTTCACTGGTGATATAACAATTCAATGTTTTCTTTTAAAGTAAGTTTAGCTCTTGGGACACCTGGGTGGCTCGGTCAGCTGAGCGGCTAACTCTTGCTTTCAGCTCAGGTCATGATTTCGGGGTTGTGAGATCAAGTCCCATGTCCAGCTCCGCACTCAGCATGGAGTCTGCTTGAGATTCTCTCCCACTGCTGCCCTCCCTCTGCTCCTCTCCCAGCTCATGCTCTCTCTCTCAAAATAAATTTAAAAAAGGTATTTAGCTCTGAGTACAAATACTATAACATCTATCCTGATAGTTGTAACCCTCACTGCACATTAGAGTAATTGAAAGTTTTCAAAAGTATCAGCAGAGCTGTGTTTCCCTACTCAGTTATGATTTGATTGGCCTGGGGTGGAAGAGTTTTAAAAATTCCTCAGGTGATTCCAATACGACCAGAGTTCAGAACCACCGATCTACAGTTTTGAAAATTTGTATGTTTAAGTGCTTGATAAATCTTCCTGGATGAGTGCAGAGTAAAATTTAAAAGTTAGAAGTAAAGCATTTTGCTATTTAGGTTTTAACATCAATTCAAAGATGATTTTTATTTTTTTTCTGCTTTGTTCTAGAATTTTAAAGCCTTATTTGGAAAATTTTTGAGACTCCCTTCTCAGACTACATAGAATAAGGAAATGTTTAAAATTGAGATTAACATTTGTTTTTGGTATTAGAAAATAAGTGCTAATCTCTACTTTTATAAAATCTCAGAAACTAGATCTGAGAAACTATGGTTGATTGTGTTTTTCAGGACTGGACTAAGTTTATTCACTTTGTTATTCAATTAGCATTTTTTAAAAAAATCAATATTAGGATTACAAAGATAAGTAAGACATTTCCTGCCTCCAAGGAGTTTGAGAAAGTTGTACTCAAAATTATTTGGCCACAGAAAAGTAATTTTCTTTTAGATGAAACTGTTGGTGTCTTAATTCTTTATCCTTATTTAGCAAAAATTTGCAAGAGTTATGCTATTTCATTGTGTTGCCATGCACTAGCTTTCAGTGATATATATGTGACAAAAACAAATTAATGTAACATATTAAGAAAAACAAAGCACTCCATGATCCTAGTTAATGCAAAATGAAGTTAAGGAAATGTACAATGAATTTCCGTCTTAGATAAAGGTCCAAGTTATATGAATCACCTTTGGAAATGGTGATTGTTCATGTTTACTATATACGTTCCAGCTCATCTTCTTTCTGTTTTATGTTAAGGATAATTTGTGAGCACATAGGATGGCTTATAATCTGAAACATCTTTGAAATGTATTCCACTGGATTTCTAATAAAACAAAGGGTCTGTCCTCTCTGAGTGGAGAATAAACCCTTGCTAGCAAAGCTTGGGGTATTTTGCTTCCGACAAGATGCCCAAACAGAGTTGAAGATTTCCTTTCTCCTTAAATGCCATTCTTTGATTTTTCCATTCTGATAACTGATAAGAAAACATTCTGGTTTTCCAAGGGCCCTGCTGAGAGTCCCCTGTGCGCACATGTGCGTGTGAGCCCTAACAGGCCTTCCTTTTCTGAGAGCAGCAGATTCTGTCGTTGAAGGAGGAGTTTGGGGCAGCTGCCAATGTCATGCTGGCAGAGAACTCTGGAATTCAGTCCTGTTACAGATATGCCAGCAAGGGATACAGGTCAGAGTTTTCTTCTCCTTTCCCTTTCCCAGATGGAGTTAAAGCCTCTCTAGGTAGTAAGTGTAGGACAAGGTATCAGATGATCTGAAGAACAGCCCCTCCTTCCTTCTGCGGGCTCATCCTCTTCAAACACCCAATGATCCTGTTGTCACAGAATTCCCTAATTACTCATATTTTTACCAGAATTAGAAGGAAAATTATGCTGGCCATGTTCTTCCATTGAGGTTTAGTCTGGTGTTTCATCCTGAATTGAAATGGCAAATACTGGAAAACAGCAACAGGGGCTAGTGGGCGAAGTGCAGGAGTAAATGCGAGTCTGGGCAAGTGAACTGACCTCGCTGAAATCAGATCTGCTTCCCTGAGGCAAGGGTATAAGAAAAACAACAGTTCTCTTTTTAGCTTCCACTAATCAATAATAGTAGGGTGGCTTTAACGGTTTGTTGTTGTTGTTGTTGTCTTGGTAGTAACTTCCTTAACCTAAGTAAGAGGGGATGTGAAGGGGCTCAGTTAGTTAAGCGTCTGCCTTCGGCTCAGGTCATGATCCTGGGGTCCTGGGATCTAGTCCTGCATTGGGCTCCCTGCTCAGGACTTCTCCCCCTGCCTGCCACTCCCCCTGCTTCTGGTGCGATCTCTCTCTCTCTCTCAAAAAAAAAGAGGAGATGTGAAGACCAGATGCATTTTTGGAAAATCCTCTAGCCATGGCAGCTAGAGGAAGACCACCGGGATGCTCTGGTCTCCTAGACCCTTCCTGAAAGGATGCTGAGTTATCAAAGTGCTCCATTGCTGGATGGCAGAGTTTCCTGGGCCTGGGCCTGTAGTGGGTCAGCCACACAGTGACACAGGGCCTGAGGAGAGGAACCACGTCATTGTGGATTTTTTTAAGCATAATTCTTGTCATCAGCATCCTGCTCCTGTTCCTTTATCCAACACTCTGCAGGGGTTTGGAAGGCCCAGATCAGAGCAGATTTACCTTTTATTGTGAAAGATTTGGGAGCATGATTGTGGTCCTTGGTCAGTTTTATCCCCACATACCCTTGGGATGCAGTTCTGTGTGACTTGAATTTCCCCTGGATGCCTGCTACCCTCTGTCTAGCCAACTCTCGGGTACTGTGCTGGTCTGATCAGCCACTTAATGAGACTTTTTTTCCTGCCCTCTCTTTTTGTTCCTAATCTTCCTTTCCTTTCATTCTCCTTCTCTCTCCCTTTTCCTCATACTACCCTCCTTTCCTCTTTCTCCGTCAACACCAAAGGAATCCTCAGAACATTCTGCTGGCTTCCACCCCCAGCCTTTTCTGCTGGCCACTTGGACGCTCATTTTCACCTCACAGCTGACTCTTTATTTGTTCAGATACAGCAGGAATCATCCTTTTGGAAGACAATGCACACTTCATAACTTTTTTGAGGGGACAGTGGGTGTTTCTGTGTCATGCTAAATGTTCCACTTGACTGAAAATATGGTTTCCCACTCATTTATCTTGGCATCAGCAAGCTTGCAAAAAGCACAGATTTACATTCATCTGATAAGCTCTGTGCCTATCAGATTGGACAAACCATAATTGTATATTAACACCACAGTTCATTTTTAAATGGTTTTAAAGAAGGCCTAAGTTATTACATCTCTTGAATTATGGCAACAACCAATGCACAATAAAAGCCAGATACAACGGTGATATTATGTAAAGTCACTTTTCTATTTATTCCTGGATTTTTGTTCCATTGTAGTTGTTGGGGGTTAATGTTTTGAAGAACTTGAAGAGAACTTTGCTGTTTTCCAGGGGCTCGTTGAGTTAGATGTTAAGTTCATAACCATGTTTCTCTTCATTTCACTGGTAGCCAACAGTTCCTTGAAACTGAGTTTTTGTATCAAATGTCCCCGTAAAATGAGATCCCCAAATTGGCAACTGGATCACAGTTGGAGGCATTTAATGCCATTTCAATGTGCCAGTCTCCCTCTTTGATCTCTGTTTCTCCGGCTCCCCCTTTGCTTTGCTATACTCAACAGATGCCTTCCAAATCTTTCTCTCTTTCCAGCCTCCTCTTTTCCGCTTTCATGTCTTTTTCAAGTTCTAACCCTTGTGCTAGAAGAATTCCAGTATCTCTGCCACAGAAACTTTATATATTCTATTGGCTTTTAGACCTTTTCAACCATGGCCTATAGTAATAATGACTAGTGAAAAAATATATATATATAAAATTAGGTTTCCAGATTCAGGTGTGGGTGCTTACACATGCGTGTGCCATGCTGAATTATTGTGCTGGTTCTCCTTGAGATGCTAACCAAAAACCAATAAATATGAAATAGATGAAAGATCTAGAAATGGGTTAAACTTGGTGTGGTGCACCATTGATTTTTGATTGATTAACATACCAGTATTACTGTGGTTTAAGGTTTTGCTCTTATATGGAACAATCTAGTTGAAAAATCTTTATAAACAGTCTTTCACTGGAGCAAGTGATTATTTTTTTATCCTGTTTTGGAAAACAGTAACTCAAATTTTAAATATTGATATTACAATTCAATCTCCAGAAAGACTGATAAAAATATCCATAAGTCACTTAAGGAGGTGACAATACTTCATACTCCTGGTTAGTCAAAATTCCTTCTCCACATACTCTTGGCAAGAAATCTCATTTTCACAATTTTTCACCAATGTGTCAGTGCTTTTTCAAATACTTTCAGGTGCCTTTCTCAGCTCTTTACAAAGAACACAATTTAATTTTATAATCCCCTATATTTGTCAGCTGAATTGCATTATATAACACTTGTTCTTAATCAGCCATTCATTCTAAGCATCTGTTTTCACTTATGTCAGAAAATTAAGACAAGTATTTACTGTAGCATTTTCCAAAGTCGTCATAACCCATGCTCACATGTCATCTGTAAGGTTTTGTGGTATCCCAGAAACATCCATTTCAAACATTCTTTTTCATGGCCAGAGTTTCATAGGCCACAAAGGGACCACAGGCGTTAACACTAAATAAACTTCCTGTAAATTATATTATCAAATAATTTAAAAGGCATTAAAGGATAAGCATTAGCAAAGTCAAGATCTTTTTAGGGATATTTCTTTCTAGGCACTTTCTTATTTTGTGAGAGTGTTTTTTTCTTCCTTTTTTTTTTTAAGGGGAAGACCATGTACCTCCATTTATCTGCTTTGAAACTAAAGTCTCTCTCCCACTTACTCTTCCTCCTTTATGGTACTTGCATCCTACATCCATCCACAAGCTCTGGTTGTGGAAGATGGGAATAGGAAAATAAAGCTATGAATTTTGTTTTATTGAGACACAGCTGTTTAACAAACCTGGAGATAATAATTCTCAGACTATACTGAAGAGCAAGGAATCACTAAAAGTGGTGGTTTTCAAGCCTGAATGAGTATCAGAATCATCTGGAGGGCTTATTAAACCTCAGCGTCCTGGACACCATCCCCAGAGTTTCTGACTCAGTGGATCAGAGGTGAAGTGGCCCAGAGGTGAAGTGGCTGCATTTCTCTCAAGTTTCCAGGTGCCGCTGGTGCCACTGGCCCTGGGACCACATTTTTGCAAACCACTGACTTAGTGAATCTCTTAAGTATACAGAGCCCTATCTTCCCCATCCCCTCCCTTCATGTCCCCTACCCCTTACTACACTCACACAAGATTCTGATTTAGTAGGTCTAATAATTTGCATGTTTAGCAACTATCACTGCTGATTCGGGTGAGATTAACTGTGTATAGAGAAATAATACTGATCTTTTTATATAATCAACACCAAGTACTGAGACATTAATTCAAAGAAAGTGGTTAAGAGTAACTTAGCTAGCTTATTATAGCTCTATAAACTTGGAGAACCCATGGTTTCCATTGTTCAGTATGGGATGCACGTCTGCAGAAAAAAAATTAGCTTGAGACAGTAAGTTCACCACTAGTTCTTGTGATGAACTTCTGTTTGCCTTTATACCTAGAAACCACCTTTTTCCATACCTGGCTGGAGCTTTGAGCAGCATTCACCATTAATGTAACCTTGTTTGGTAGTGAGTAATGTTTAAAACTGGGGCTTCAAAGTTTTTGGTGACATTATGAGATATTAGTGAGAGTCATTCGCTTGTGTATATATATATGTTAAAGTTAATGCTTAATATTAGCCTGAAGCATCTGTTAAGTGTAACCCAAACTCAAGAAATCCTCCTATAAACAGTTCACTTTACCAGGTCAATCAAGAAAAATAACAAGTGTGAAACTGAAGATGAATTTGATCCTTTCCATACAAGTTCTTTGTTATTTTTACTTACATAGACTGTTAGCCAGCCTCTCAGTTAATACTGGACATAAACCTATTATTGAGCATTAGCTATGACATTTGTATTTGGTGGCCAGCTGAAAACACTGCATGGTTTAGAATTTCTTTTCTTAGCTCTGGAAGTCCATAAAACTCTTGAAGTTGTATGTAAAGGAGTGTACTTATATGTACATTTTGGAGGGTATTTGCCCTGAGGTATTGAGATTCTCGAAGATGTCTAGAAGCCAATAAAAGTTAAGAGCCATATGTCTAAACAGATGCCTTTTACTGAGTTAGAATTAGGATGTATCAGGTAAGTGGCTAGAAGGATTACCACTCTGTGCATAGAACACACAGAAAGGGCTTTGAGATGGTTCTGAAAAATCTCAAACTTCACAACTAAGATGTGAGCACAGTTTGTTTTATGCTGTTGGTTTTGTTGTGGTGCAAAAAATTTAAATGTGGAAGTATAGCATTCAAATGACTGACCCTCAGTGGTCTTCCTCTCCTGGTATTCATGCCTTTGTAGAGTCCCCTCGCATACTGAAACATGGCTGGCCTATTTTCCATTAGCATACAGAGGAAGTGAAATGAAGATGTGTGACTTCTGAGGGTAGGTAATAAAAGACATTGCAGTTCACACCTGGCTCTTGATCTTGGATCACTCAAACTGGAGAAGTCATGTGGAGAGGTCCACATGAGAAACTGAGACTTCTTCCTCCCCATAGCCAGCACTAATTTGCTAGCCATATGAATGCACCATTTTCGAAGTGCATCCTCCAGCCCCAGTCAAGCCTTCAGATGATTGCAGCTCTAGTCAATATCTTGACTGCATCTCATAGAGATTCTGAATTGTAACGACCTAGCCAAACTGTTTCCAAGTTCCTTCCTGATCCACAGCAACTGTGTGGATAATAAATGTTTATTGCTGTTTAAGTCTCTAAGCTTTGGGTTAATTTATTATGTAGCAATAGATAATTAATACAGAGAGTACCTTTTTACTGTAATTTAAAGGATGATTTAAGTGGAGTAAAAATAGGATGAGAAATACAGATCATTTTATTTATTGGCATATGGCTTTGATAGGTAAAAGATAAGTGGAAATAAATTCTGGAGGATAATTTTTAGATCCATTACAAAAAAACTGGGCATAAATGTTGACCAAAGAGTGACTGAAAACAATATGTGAACATATATTGTTCTAAAATAATCACAGGGGGCGCCTGGGTGGCTCAGTTGGTTAAGCAACTGCCTTCGGCTCAGGTCATGATCCTGGAGTCCCTGGATCGAGTCCCGCATCGGGCTCCCTGCTCGGCAGGGAGTCTGCTTCTCACTCTGACCCTCCCCCGTCTCATGTGCTCTCTCTCATTCTCTCTCTCTCAAATAAATAAATAAAATTTTTTAAAAAAATAAAATAAAATAATCACAGAAAATGTTTGATAGTTTAGAGCAGTTTAAAGACCATGTCTTCTGAGGACTTAATAGATGACCTTGACTTCCATTCCAGAGGCCATTTCAGGACTGGCCCAAAGCCAAGGGTGAGTCCGTATTGGATATGCTATCATTTAGGAAAGTTGACCTGTGCCCAAGAGAGCCTAAAGAGAACCAGATCAAGATCCACCCTGTAGCTGACCTACATCCCTGAATTCCCCTGAGGAACAAATGGGCCTCCTGGGACAAAGTTGGATCAGGCCAGGCTTTTATCTCCTTAGCCTTTGGCCTTGGCTTTGACCTCATGCTAAAGTTTATGTCATGGCATTCTTCATTAATTATATCTTCAGGGTAGGCATTTGTGAAATTTCTTGTCTCTTATAGAAAAACATTTTATAAGCACCTAACTAATGTTAGGAGGAATAAAGATATAAAGAAGAATAATGGTTACCATTCCTGTGGAGTTTATATCCTAGCAAAAGAAATAGATGAACTAAACAGGATACTACAATGTAATAAATGCTCTAGCTGTATCTGACCTCTAGTGTGACTTCATTAATGAATGTGATTAGTGCTTTAAGCTGAACTCATTTACTCCCTTCAAAAATACCATTGTTTATAAAATGATTACAAAGAAAAATCAGACACTTATCAGTTGCTAAGACCTTATTAACAAAGCAAGTAACAAAACATAAAATTAGGTAAGCAGTTTCCATCCAGTTGGTCTGTTCTTTGGTCAGTCAATATCTGGGTCTCTTGGATGATATAGGTCACAAGGGATAAGGAGTCTTCCAGCTTAGTCCCTCTCTCCAGACCAAATTCCAGTCTAGATCCCAAGTATTTTTTTACTAATGTGTATCATCATTCAAGGAATCACGAGGCTCCATGAAAGCTCTTGCTTTCATGCAGGTTCAAGGCACCATGGACTTGATCTTCCCAGAGTGTCTTATCAGAGTTGCCAAGGAAGGACTGTTTTAGCAGTAAAAACAGCTCATTTCCTACCACTCCTTTATCCACTGTTGATGAACACACCTAATTAAGTAAAACATTCAGGCTTTTGAAGCAGACTTGAGTTGTGAGGGATGGTGTGGCAAAGAAAAAAGTCAGGGAAGGCCAAAAAATTGAGTCAAATCTGAAACCATCCAAACAGGCAGTGTGCCACTAAAAGAGTCACAACTGTGACTAGAGATCAACTGTTTTAGAATCCTTTTCTCACTCTGTCCTGGAAGGTGAAGGACCCCTCATCCTCACTGGCTCTTCTCTTCCAAGGTGGCCCGTGGCATTCACTCCTAAGTGACTTTGCTCCTTGGACTCACATATTGCTTTTAGGTTCCATTTTGTCATCATGCTTTACTGTTTTATTACAGTATAACACAAAAGGGAAGAAACTTCCAATGATTAAAGGCTTTTATCTACATTCAAATGTAAACATTTTTACTTTCTCAGTATCTTTCCCTTTTTTCTAAGATAACATGATTATAACCATATTCTTTAAGAAACTCTCTATACTGTTTTTAATATATGTAATTGTTAAATAATCTTGGAATCAATATGTTAAAAGTAACAAACTTCTCATAAAACAGAAGAAATAGTTTGCCTAGACTGTCTGCAAACAACTTGCCTGTTGTATCTTAGAGAAAGAGAATCTCAAACAGCATCTTGGACAGGTTTTCAGGGTCGTGAGATGGAGCCCCGTGTCGGCCTCTGCACTCAGTGCGAAGTCTGCTTGGGATTCTCTCTCTCTCCCTCTCCCTCTCCTTCTCCCTCTCCCTGCTTGCACACACTCACTTGCTCTCTCTCTCAAATAAATAAATAAAATCTTAAAAAAAATAAAATATTCTTTTGTAGTTATAGCTTAATCTAGAGGATAGGCAACTTTCCTCTTTCCTTCAAAATTTAAACACACTATGAAAGATGTCTCTGTTTCCTATTTGTCTACTCTTGTTTCATCCAATCTGATAAACTGTTATATTTTGTCAATTTCAGTCAAGATATAAAGCATTTTTATCACCCCAGAAAATTCCATCATCCTCCTTTGTAGTCAATCTCTTATCCCTACTCCCAGCCTCTGACAACCACTTATCTGATTCTGTCTCTATATTTTTGCCCTTTCAGAATGTCCTATAAAGCACAAACATGGAAAAAATATAGCATTAAGCAGACTGTGTAAAGGACGCATGTTTACAGTCTGAGAGCTGAAACAAGGAGGCAGAGTGTTGCCCTGTTCAGCCTCAGCTGAAAATATGCATATCAGGTAGCTCAAATTTTTTGCCTCTCTATGCATGTCCACAAATGACCACAAAAGTGCTGCAGGTATTGATTTGGGGGTTATAAATAAATTTTAGCGAGTAGGGAAAATTCGCAGAGTCTGCTAATAATAAAGGTTGATTGACTATATTCTCTACTCCTGTTCCACAGGGTGGATCATGTATATTGTTTCAGTGAATGGACATGGCGATGCTGTTATAATGGTTAAGCATGAGTGTTTCCTCCAGCCAAGGCCTAAGAAATCTAGTATTTATAAGGAAAAAAAGGAAATCTTAATACTAAAGTATCTCCCTGGCCCTCAAACTCCATGAACAGATTAGGAAGCCATAGAACTTAATGAAACTTAAAAATATGCATTAACATATGAAGATAACATCATGTTGAAGAGCCTTGACTGGCAAAAATAATAACTCCATTGTCTGATTTCTTTAAGGTGGGTGAAGGCTTGTTGGAACCTGATTGCTTTTGTGCACATATGCAGCTGCCTTGTAGGATCCTTTTTAAACTACGTGGTCATCCATCATTTGTCTTGGCCCAGAGAGTAGTTTTCACACCTCAAAGGTGCTTTATACATATTTGCAGTTTATTTGTGGATTCCTTTCAGTACAGATAGATTTTTTTTCACACAAAAATTTGATTTTGCTTGCTTTAATTTCTATGGTGTAAGTTTCATTTTCTAAAATATAGTACAGATGTTGTCTTAATGGCAATGCTAGCTCTATTAAATCAAGGAAACTCTAACTACATGGATGCATTGAGCTATTGGGGTGAAATTACTGGCTTGCAGAAATGTTTTTGTGGAAATCTGGTGCTTAAGGGGATGACATTCCATTCCCTGTTGCCCTCCTTTCTACGTCTTTTTTGGAAGGCACGCCCTTCTCAGCCCACATTTCTATGATTCCTTCACTGACAAAGTGCTAGCTGAGTTGACTGGCAAGAACACTCACACCTCTTTTCTGTTTTAATTTCCACTTTAAAAATCTATTTTTAGTGACGTTGTTCTTGATCTACTCATTTAAAAAAAAACCTGTGGTTTTGTCAGGAGGAAGAAAGACAAACATGTTGATAAGCAGATGACTGAAATTCAACTTCCATTAACATCTGTTAAACTTCTACCATGTATCAAGCTCTGTACCTGTCAGTTATTTCCATTTTTATTGTGTTATACGATCCTATGTTTTAAAAACTGGGAGGAAAATCCAGAATGGGTGGTAGGCATCAACACGCCTTTGGGGCCCACCCACATTCTTTTTCTCCTCTCCGGAGCTTAACACCTAAAGACTTCTATTGCCCCACTGAAAACTTGTCTTCTTTTTGCAATGCTTTCAGCTCCAGACTATCTCATCTGTCAAATTTCTCTAGTATTGCCCTATTCCTGCTAGCCTACTCTTTGAAAATTATCTCATATTCTCATTTGTAGTAAGGTATTAATAGCTGGTAACAGCTAAATGTCTTAGTTCTCTGAAACATTTGGCTTTTATCTAAAGATGCTTGTGTGAATAAAGCTTTAATGCAAGAGAAGCTATCTTCTCTAATGGGAAGATTTCCACCAAGTAGGATTTGAGGGGAAGAATTTGTTAAAGCATGAGAGCCTTCCTTATGTCTCTTAAATCATGTCAGATAAGCAGCAACCTATTCTGTTTACATGTTCAATGTGTCCCCAAAGGCACCAAGTAATACCTTCACTACAGAAAGTCCTGAATGTACTACAGTGTTTGCAGGGAACTTGCCAGGCATGTTGGGAGAAGGTTGTATATTTAACCCACAAAATGGTATCAGCAACCACCAAAATTTCTTGAAACAGTTATAATTACCAAGAAAGCAGCTTTAAGGTCTCTTTCCTTGATGAACTCCTTGGAGTAACTCACTCTTTAAATTACAATTCAAAAGAAAAATTCTTGGCATGGAGCATATGACATGAGCACCTGTGATGGGCCACCTCCCAGTCGTTTTGTTTGGCCACTGAGATGGAGAGTTACTTAACGACAGGAGGGACTTCACAGCCCTCCCAGTCTCCTTTGCCTACATGTAATCGTCCACTTCCCCCACTCCCTATGGAGGGGGAGCAATGTTACAGGTACAGAGGAAAGCTTTCAGCACAAACTGCTGAAAGGCACTGCTCTAGGAGGGCGGGATAACAAGCTAAGAGCTCAGGAGCCCTCAGCCCTAGGAGAGGGAGACAAGAGGGGCCATGTAGCAGCACCTGGATAGCACAGATGAGAGAGGTCTAGTCAGGTGAAAGTCTGGGCACTCCCTCTAGAGTGAGTGAGAACAAGTAAATTTAATGTAAGTTTCTGGACTCCAAGTTCTTAACTTCTTTTAAACATTTGAGAGAGGCAATATAAAGACCTGCTAATCTGGGTCCATATATCTCTAAATGTGACACTACTCTGCAAGTGGATACCTGAGTCAGGCTTCATGTGCTGGTCGTATTTTTTAGTGGGTTTGCTTTGGAAGGAACTATAACTACTTCCCCAGATGTCCAACTAGACATGCCACTTTTGACAGAAGCAAAAACCAACATATGTCAAAGCCAAATTGATGCTTCTAATTTTGACACTGAGCATTGTTACGGAATAAGGAGCCCAATTTCTGCTTCAAATCAATAAGAATTCATTCAACAAATACTTAATTTCCTTCAATAGCCTAAGTGCTATTGGAGAATGGGTATGGTTAAGACTGCCTTTGCCATTTTTATAACATAGACTTAAACAGCTACAGAGGCAATTGGCCATCCAGGTGTGTAGCCATAAGGGAATTCAGCAAGACTTTAGAGAAATGGACAAGATTTGGCTAGATCTGTACCCGACGGAATACCCTCATGCGAGTATTCTATTGAAAGAAATGCAGTAACTCCTTATGTAATATGAAGTTTGTAAATAAAGACCAGTTAATAATCATTTAATTTGAAGAATACTTGTAATACAGCTTTTTGTTTGAGGCTAACTTTACATGAGCAGGGGGGAAAAATACATCTTTTTTTTAAAGGAAGATACATTTTTTTTAATCTTTAAAAAATATTTCCTTTGCTGAGATTATTGGGGATTTCCTCTGACTTTTGGCAAATGGTTTACAAAAATGAGTTAACACCCTCAAATGTAGAAACTTCCTACTCCACCCTGAGTCTATTCCAGCAAAATCCATTCTTCTTTTTCAAAAAAGCATGTTTTTTTTTTTGTTCTTGATGACATAGATCTGCTTTTCTGTTTTAAGCTATGCCTTGAGATTTGAAGATCCTAGAGTTTCTCTGCCTTTCTTTTCAAATGCACATTCTTGGGACAAGTTGCTGTTCTGAGTACAGCTTTTATATATTGTGATGGCTGGAGATTTTTTTTAAGTTTATATTAAATCCAGAGTCAAGGATCTGCTGCTGGCCATGTTTATGGAGGGCACCCCTCTCTTTGGTACTCGGCTCTTGTTCTCTGTGCATGGGACAGTGCGGGGAGTGTGCTGTGGGGCTGATTGGTAGTCAGGAGGGTTTTGGTTCTGGCAGAGCCACTTGTTAGCTCTAGAGCCCTACATTAGTCACCTAACGTTGCTTGGCCTCAGTTATCTCAGTTTTTAAATGAATATGTTCTACAACCTCAAAACTCCTTTTATCTCTAAAATTCAGGGTGGTGCACTCTATAAGTAAGATAGGGAATTGCCTGTGTGGCTCATTGCGGCTGCATGTGTGGGCGGCTTGGCACTCGCTCTGGTCTGTGACTTTCTTGCTTCATGGTTTGCATCACTAAGGCTATGTCTGTCTCTCCCCGCCCTTTGGGTCAAACGCTGGATCTGCGTAACACGAGGCACAAGTGACTCTGCTGTCAAACTGAGAATAAATAGATTACTCCTGTGAGTTTTAAAACGCTCAGCAAATCCCAAAGGGAATTATGCATGCAGCCCATGTCTGCAGGAAAACTCACAAAGGATAATCTATATTTCTTTTAGAGCAGCAAATCTGAGATCCTGAAATAGATCATTCAGGATTTTTTTCAAATGGGATTCTGTGATTCAAAGCTGTATATTTAACAAGTAGAATAATAGGCTGGAAATGTCTTCTATCTGGGTCAGGTGTGGTCAGATTGTCCTATTAGAACTCTCTGAGCTCATTCGTGGCACTCTTTGCCCATATCTTCCACCACAACCTGGCCCTATTTTGATACTAGCCCCAGCCATCTGATACTTAGCCCCTTTCCAATCTCATTCATTTTAGTAGAATTCAAAAAGTTATATGGCTACTAACATAGATAACTACAGTTTTTTTCATGTGTGTGAATGTACATACTTATGAATACTAGGCTAAACTGAAACCTATTGGCTAATTGCAGATTAAAATATTACCTTATTAAATGTTCATTGAGACATTTGTATTCCTAGACTAGTATAAATAAAATTTAAAGGTCAACCTAGTTGTAATCATTCTACTTTACTGAACTGTTTTTGCAATGACTGAAATCAGAAAATTGCATATAGACTTGAGTACATAACCATAAAATTAGAATTGACTATTTTTATTGTATATTCACAGGATAAGTTGTCCTTTGTCATACTGGTGCCCCAAGAGGTGAAGAAGTCCAACATATCTGAGGCGGCATTAATCTCAAATATATTTGGTTTAACAAAATTCCAATATAGCAATAATTTAATCTGTCCCTTGAATTGATGGGAATCAAATAGGATTTGCCCCTACTGGTCATAGAGTTCAGAGCCCAAAACCCCAGAAGGTATACAGTTCAAGCCTTTCCTTTCACAGATGAGAAAATTGGGGTGTAGGAACATGGTTCCTAGGTTTAACCATGGTAACACTGCTAGTCAAGAACAGAACTACATCTGCTAAAGTAACTTTCCCATACCTGAGTAATCTTTAGTATTGTTAAAAAAAAAAAAAAGCCTTACAAATTCTAGAGCTTTAAAATTCACTGCACATGCAACAACATTTGAGTTCCTTAGTGTAAAACCTTGTGCTCATCCTGGTGGATGTAGGCGGACAAAGACATAATATATGGTTTTATAGGAAGGTAATCATGAATATGAAGTCATCAAACCTGATGTCTAAAATAATAGTTTATGTCTTGAAAGAAGAACAGCATTCTTAGACCAATCTATTCTATCTATGATGGGTTAAGGGAAGTTTATTTGAGTCTTTCCATTCATAAAATTCCTATAGCTTAATCTGTATTGTAGTTTCATACATTTAACTAAGGAACTGTATTAACAAATTACCAACTTTTCATTTGTAATCCAACTTTGTGATAATGAAGAATCTGCCTACATTTTTGTTTTTATTTAATTATTTCACTTTAGAGCAGGGATCAGCAAACTTTTCAGGGAAAGACCAGATAGCAAACACTTTAGGCTTTGTGAACCATATAGTATTTCTCATACTCAATTCTGCTATTTTCACAAAAACAGGTGGCAGACTGGATTTGGCCCATGGGCCACAGCTTGCCCTTTAAAGCATGAAATTAAGAGATAATGTCGCCTTATTTGTTTCACTTTACCAGAGAGAAGTTGGCAAAAGCTATGCTGTTGGATAAAAGTCTTGCCTGGTTTTCTAGATGATGAAGTTAGAGATACTGAGTTTATTGATAACAGATCTCTTGCCTGTACTCATAGTCCACACATGAAGTCATGGTTCTCCATTTGTGATAACAGCTGTGCATGATGGAAAAAATCAGTGTTGTGAGTCCAATGTGACCACTTAAGTTTGGAGAACAGAAGCATTCTCAGGCTTATAAAGTTGATCCTGCTTTTTTGATGTAGCTCTTTTAGGATTAAATTAGAAGGAATACTAAGCTAGTCACAAAACTAGACTTGGTTCATGGACATTTTTTGGCCCACCTTTGGCCTTTGGTGAAGTCCTCCTTTAACCTAGAGACATGACAGATGCATGCATTCATGCATTTGAGACACCTCTACAATAATGGTAGCATTTACCATTTGTAAAGATAATTTAGAACACAAAATTGAGCACACTGAGGACAGGGACTATGTTTCCCACCTGTGGTATTTTGGCAGAGTCATGTCACTGATCAGGGCTTCTGCTAGCTTCACCTGTTAGATCCCTAAGGCTCTTCCATCACTAACACATCATGATTCCATTCTGCAGA
Source organism: Mirounga angustirostris (assembly GCF_029215605.1). Lineage (NCBI taxonomy): Eukaryota > Metazoa > Chordata > Mammalia > Carnivora > Phocidae > Mirounga > Mirounga angustirostris. Next base: position 47,738,150 of record NW_026991709.1, on the reverse strand, counting down.
GCACCCAGATTAATGCCTGGCACACAGAAATTACTCAATAGACATTTTTTTTTTAAACAAATAACATAGAAACTCAGTTTTAAACTCAAAGAATGGCTTTATCATTGTTCTGGTGGTAAATTGAATACTTTCTCTGCTCTTTTGCTTTATTTCCTTTAGAGTAAAGGTTTTCCATGTTTTCATGTCATTACTATTGCAAATCTCCTAGAATGTATTCTGGTCCAACAATAATTGGCCATTTTGAAAGATATTTGCTAAAACTGTAGGGTTGTATTTCTTTCATGAACCCTGCTATTTAAAGAAATTAGAGCACTTAATGGTTTGAACTGCCCAGAATTCTGTCACAATATCCATTAAGGTTTTGAATACTCTTAGGCCTTGAAGCAAGAGAGATTGGTGGGACTTGAAATGAGTGTAGGAACATGGTTCCTAGGTTTAACCATGATAACACAGCTAGTCAAGAACAGAATTAGGTCTGCTAGACTTTCCCATACCTGAGTAATCTTTAGTATTTTTTTTTAAAGCCTTACAAATTCTAGAGTTTATCTGTTTATCATAGACCCTAATGTGGATTTACCTTACATTTATGATTCTGCTAGTTCAGATGTCTGAGGTTTAGCTTTATGTTCATACTGAAAAGGGTTGGCTATGTGTGGAAGAGGAGGTAGGTGTGGAAAAGAAGCTGCAAACGACCAGCAAGAAGCCTCCACGCCCTATCACTTTACTTAAGAGTGTTAAAACTTAGATAATGCAGTTTGGTTCCCTTTACTGACATGAATATTTACCATGAGATAAGAAACACCTTAATTCTTTATCAGTCTTTCCACCTTAATAGAAATGAGCTCTTCAGATCTCCTCCAGTGTGACAGTTAACCAACTAGACTTTTAAAAAAGGGAGACTGGCACAACCAGTGAGTGTGTAAAGGCTAGCAGAAACCAGAGTTATGGTAAATGTGTTGAAACTGGAGATAGAGGGAGGCTGAAATTTTTGTCTATAGAAGTTTCCCCCCACACACACACCCAGGACCAATGATGTGGAAGCTTGCTGCAAACTTATTCTTTTAAAAGGATTTAATTGTCTCAAGTTCTTTCTCATTAAAAATAAATCAACAGGAAAGAAAGAAAGGAAGAAAGAAAGAAAAGAGAAAAGAAAAGAGAAGGAAAAAAAAAAGAAAAGAGAAGAAGATAGAGAAACCTCTGCCCAGAAAGCTTGGGGGATGATATCTAGTTAATTGACATTTCTAAGTTATTGAATGCTTCTTGTGTGTCAGTACCCAGGCATTGGGGCTACTAAAGTGAACAAAAATAAGACAGTTGTGCTTTCATGTAGCTTATATTCTGGTTGGTAAAAAAATGTTAGTTGTATAATAGTATACTAAATGAATAATACAAATAGAGATGAATGTTCTTCATGAAGGAGAGCCCAAAACAGAGAAACATAGTCTAGGCTAGGTTGTCAGGGAAGGTTGCATAAGGAAGGAACTCTTAAGCCAAGTCTGGAGGATGGATAAGAGCTATCCAGGTAAGGAGAAGAGTGAAGCTCAGAGCTCAGGAGAGGGGATGATAGAAAAATGTTGTGGATGGAGCAAGTAAGTTGGAGGAAATAAAAGCTGACCAGTGTGATGGGAGTGCAGCTAGCATGGGGAGAGTGCTGACAGATGAAGCTGGAGAGAGAGAGGGGCGAAGGCTAAATCACGCATTGGGTGAACAACTACATTACAATTGTTGGTCATCATCTCAAGAGCAATGGAAACTTTGCAGTGTTCCATGCACATGTGATATAAACAGAATTATGTTTTAAGAAGATGTCTCTGTTTGGAGAGTGGAATCTATTTTAGCAGCTGAAGTAGGAGATGGCAGTAGTTTGGATATATGTGATAATTTAGTTATGATGAATGAAAAGGAATGAGTTTGTGAGAAGGTGAAAATATACAGATTTGATAAACAGATATTTGGAGAGGAAAGAAAGCATCAAAAATGACTCCTAGGGGGCGCCTGGGTGGCTCAGTTGGTTAAGCGACTGCCTTCGGCTCAGGTCATGATCCTGGAGTCCCTGGATCGAGTCCCGCATCGGGCTCCCTGCTCGGCGGGGAGCCTGCTTCTGCCTCTGACGCTCCTCCCTCTCATGTGCTCTCTCTTTCTCATTCTCTCTGTCTCAAATAAATAAATAAAATCTTTAAAAAAAAAAAAAAAAAAATGACTCCTAGGTTTCTAGCCTATACCTATAGTAAACACAAAAAAAATAATGACTGAGAATGTGTACCCTCACCCTGCCTATGTTCAAATATCAAGTCTGCCACTTACTAATGATGTGATCTTAAGATAACTCTTAACTAGGGTGCCTGGGTGGCTCAGTTGGTTAAGCGACTGCCTTCGGCTCAGGTCATGATCCTGGAGTCCCTGGATCGAGTCCCGCATCGGGCTCCCTGCTCGGCAGGGAGCCTGCTTCTCCCTCTGACCCTCCCCCCTCTCATGTGCTCTCTCTCTCTCATTCTCTCTGTCTCAAATAAATAAATAAAATCTTAAAAAAAAAAAGATAACTCTTAACTAAACTCTTTCTCATCTTTGAGATGGAGATAATATAGTAGTCACATCATAGAGTTGTAACGAGAATTAAATACGTTAGTATATTTAAACAACACCCGATCAGCGTCACTAAAAGGGTAATGGTCATTCCTTGGGAAAAGAAATACTAGAAAAGGGTCAGTTATAGGGCTAAAGAATCTGGGTTCAGTCTTAGACATGTTGAGTCTGAGGTATCTTTGAGACTTCTTGGTGAACAGTATTGAATAGGGAGTTTCATATAAAACTAGAATTCAGTGACAAGGTCTGGACTAGAGTTATAATTCAGGAGTCACTAGTGTGTAAGTGACAGTTGAAGTCATAGAATTAAACAAAATCACCATGATAAGTCTTCAGAATGAACTTCAAGGGCCTCCGTGTGGGAGAGTCTGAGATTACAGAAACACAAAGGAGCAGTCAGAGAAGTAGGAGAATGTTTGAAGGAGTGTGGTCAGTAGTGTCTGATGCTGCCAAAAGGTCAAGTAAGGTGCAGAGTGTCTATGTAATCTAATGATTGAGAAAATACAGTAACTGCTGACCTTGAGGGGAGAATTTTCATCTGTGTAATTGACACAGAAGCTACATTATATTGAACTGAATGGTGAGGAAAACAGAGGAAGTAAAAACAAAGTTGAGAAGTTTGGCTATGAAGGAGAGGGGAAGGAGGAGGAACTGAAAGAGAATAAGAGGTGAGGACGATGTTTTGTTGCCATTTTTTTATATAAGACTTTTTTTAAAAGCAGTTCACAGCAAAACTGAGAGAGTACAGAGATTCCCGTATATCCCCTGCATCTACATATGAATAGCCTCCCCTGTTATCAACATCCCCCACCAGAGTGGTACTTTTGTTACAATTGATGAACCTGCATTGACACATCATATTCACCCTAATTCCATAGTTTACATTTACAGTTCAGTCTTTGTATTGTACATGGGATGGGTTCAGACAAGTGTATAATGACATGTACCTGTCATTATAGTATCATACAGAGCATTTTCACTGCCCCACAAATCCTCTGTGCTTTACCTAGTCATCCCTCCAGCTGCCCAAACTCTGGCAACCATGAAACTTTCTGCTCTCCATAGGCTTTTTGGACTGGCTTCTTTCACTTTCAATATGCACTTAAGGTTTGTCTCTATCTTTTCAATGCTTGATAGTTCCATTTCTTACTAGCATTGAGTATTATTCCATTGTCTAGATAAATCATAATTTATCCATTTGCCTACTTAAACACATCTTAGTCACTTCCAAGTTGATGATTATTAATAAAAGCTGCCATAAACATCCATGTAGAGGTTTTGTATGGAAATAAGTTTTCATCTCTTTTGGGTAAATGCCAAGGAGCTGGATCAAATGATAAGAGTATGATTAGTTTGTTAAGAAACCACCAAACTGTCTTTGAAGGTGGTTCTACCATTTTGCATTCCCACAAGCAATGTATGAGAGTTCCTATTGTTTCACATTCTTGCCAGCATTTGGTGTCAGTGTTCTGGATTTTTGCCATTCTGAGAGGTATGTAGTGGTAGTTCATTGTTATTTTAATTTACATTTTCCTGATAACTTATGATGCAGAGCATCTTTCATATGCTTATTTGTCCCTGTGTATCTTCTTACTGGGTTGCAAATATTTTCTCCCTGTCTGTGGCTTGTCATTTTACTCCTTTGACATTGTCTTCCACTGACTGGAGGTTCTTATTTTAATAAAGTGTAGCTTATCAATTCTTACTTTGATGGATTGTGCCTTTGGTGTTTTATCTAAAAAGTCATCACCTTACCCAAGATCATCTAGGTTTTCTCCTATGTTATCTTCTAGGAGTTTTATAGTTTTGTGTTTTGCATTTAGATCTGTGATTCATTTTGAGTTAATTTTTGTGAAGGGTGTAATGTCTACATTTGCTGAAAAGACCATCCTTGCTCCATTGTATTGCTTTGCTTCTTTGCCAAAGATAAGTTGACATTATGTATGTGGATCTATTTCTGGGTTCTCTATTCCGTTAGGGTGATCTATTTGTCTACTCTTTTGCTGTATTGAATACTGTAGCTTCGCTGTAAGTCTTAAAGTCAGGTAGCATCTGTCCTCCAACCTTGTTCTTCTTGTTCAATCTTTTATTGACAATTCTGGATCATTAGTTTTTCCATATAACTTTACAACCAATTTGTTCATATCCACAAAATAACTTTCTGGGATTTTGAATGGGATTGCATTGAATCTATAAATCAAGTTGAGAAGAATTGACATCTTGACAATATTGACTACTCCTGTGCATGAGTGTGGAATCTCTCCATTTATTTAGTTCTCTGATTTAGTTCATCAGCGTTGTATAATTTTCCTCAAATACATCTTATACATATTTTGTTAAAATTACACCTAAGTATTTCATATTTTTGTGGGGTGCTAATGGCCTTGTGTTTTTAACTTCCAATTGCACTTATTTATTGCTGGTATATAAGAAAGTAATTGATTTTTGTGTATTAAACTTGTATCTTCCAACCATGCTATAATTGCTTTTTAGTTCTAGGAGTTTATTTGTTTGTTCTTTTGGATTCATATCATCTGTGAACAAAGACAGCCTTTTTCCCCCCTCAATCTGAACACCTTTTATTTCCTTTTCTTGTGATTGAAATCGCTTAAGACTTCCAGTATTATATTGAAAAGGAGTGGTAAGGGTGACATTCTTGCCTTATACCTAGTCTTAATGGAAAAGATTCAAGTTTTTCACCATTAAATATGATATGAGCTGTAGGTTTTTTGGTAGATAATCTTTGGAAGTTGAGGAAGTTCACTGTGTTCCAGGTTTTTTGAGGGTTTGTTTTGTTTTGTTTACCATGAATGGGTGTTGGATTTTGTCAAATGCTTTTTCTGTATCTATTGATATGATCATATGATTTTTCTTTTTCTGTCCATTGATATGATGAATTATATTAACTGATTTTCAAATATTGAGCTAGCCTTGTACATTTGGAATAAATCCCACTTTGTCATGGTATGTGATTTTTTGATACACTGTAGATTTGATTTGCTAATATTTTATTGAAGATTTTTGCATCTATGTTCATGAAAGATAATGGTCTGAAACTTTCTTTTTTTGTATGCCATTTCTTGTTTTGGTATTAGGATCATACTGGCCTCATAGAGTAAGTCAGAAAATATTTCCTCTGCTTCTATTTTCCAAAAGAGATTGTAGAGAATTCATATAATTTCTTCCTTAAATGTTTGGTAAAATTCATCAGTGAGCCCATTTGGGCCTGGTGTTTCTGTTTTGAAAGGTTATTAATTACTGATTTAATGTCTTTAATAGACATAGGACTATTCAGATTACTTCTTTTTGTGTGATTTCTGGCAAATTGCACCTTTCAGAGAATTGGCCCAATTCATCTAGGTTATGAAATTTGTGGGTATAGAGTTGTTCATAGTATTCCTTGATTATCATATTAATGTCCATAAGATCTGTAGTGATGTTCCCTCTTTCATTTCTGATATTATTTATGTGTCCTTTCTCTTTTTTTCTTAATTAACCTGGCTACCAATTTATCAACTTTATCGATCTTTTTAAAAACCAGGTTTTAATTTTATTGATTTTCACTATTGATTTCCTCTTCTCAATTTCATTGATTTCTGCTATAATTCTTATTATTTCTTTTCTTCTTTTTCCTTTAGCTTTAATGATTTAATTTTCTCTTCTCTTTTCAGTTTAATAAAGTGAAAATTAGACTATTGATTTTAAATCTTTCTTCTGATATGCAGTCAATGCTATAAATTTTTCTATAAGCACATTTGCTGCATACCACAAGTTTTGATAATTTATGTTTTCATTTCCATTTAGTTAAAAATATTTTTCAATTTCTCATGAGATTTCTTCTTTGACTCATATGTTATTTAAAAGTGTATGGTTTAATCTCCATGTATTTTGGGACTTTTGATTAATCTTTCTGTTATTGATTTCAAGTTCACTCCACCGTGGTCTGAGAGAAGACATTGTATAAATTTGTTAAGGTGTTTTTATAATCTAGAATGTGGTTTATCTTGTTGAATGTTCAATGTGAGCTTGAGAATAATGTGTATGGACTAGTATATATATGTCAGTTATATCCAGTTGATTCATGGAATTGTTAAGTTCAACTGTTGTCCTCACTAATTTTCTGCCTGTTGGGTCTGTTCATTTCTGGTAAAGGGATGTTGAAGTCTCTAACTCTGATACTGGATTCACCTGTTTCTCCTTGCCATACCATCATCGGTTTTTGCCTCACATAATTTGAACCGCTGTGGTTAGGCACATATATAGTAAGGATTGTTATGTCTTCTTGGAGAACTGACACTTTTATCATTATAATGCCCTTATTTATTACTAATACCTTTCCTTTCTTTGATGTCTGCTCTAGTCTGAAATTAATATATCTACCCTGCTTTCTTTTGATTAGTGTTAGCATGGTATAGCTTTCTCTATTTACTTTTAATCTATATGTGCCTTTATATTTCTTCTAGACAACAAATAGTTGGGTCTGGTTTTTTGATCCCTGTGACAGTATATCTTTTAATTGGCTCATTTAGACTACTGACATTCAAAGTGACTATTGATATAGTTGGATTTTGTCTACCATATGTGTCATTTTTTCTAGTTGTTGCTCTTGCTGTGTTACTATTTTTGTCTTCTACTCTTTCTCTGCCTTTTGTCATTTTAATTGAGCATTTTGTATAATTCTACTTTCTCTCCTTTCTTAGAATATTATTTATCTTTATTCTAGTGGTTGCTCTAGAGTTTACAATATAAATTTACAACTGACCTAAGTCCACTTTCAAATAACACTATATCACTTCATGGATATTATGAGTACCTTAAAATAACCAAACAATCTTAATCCCTCCCTCTCATCCCTTGTATCATTTCTGTCATTCATTTCACATATATATATATATACATATATATATATATATGATATATACAGAAGCATATGTGATATATACATGATTAAATACATTGTTGCTATTATTTTGAACAAAATATTATCTGTTAGATCAGTTAAAAATAAGAAAAATAAAAATTTTTATTTTACCTTCACTTATTTCTTCTTTAATGTCCTTCCTTTCTTTATGTAGATCCAAGTTTCTGACTATATTATTTTTCTTTTCTCTAAAGGACTTCTTTTTGTTTGTTTGTTTTTGTTTTGTTTTTTTATTTAGTCATTTGAGACAGAGATACAGAGAGAGAGAGAGAGAGAAAGCATGAGCAGGGAGAGAGGCAGAGGGAGAGGAAGAAGCAGGCCTCCTGCCGAGCCAGGAGCCCGATGTGGGGCTCGATCCCAGGACCCTGGGATCATGACCTGAGCTGAAGGCAGACGCTTAACCATCTGAGCCACCCAGGCGCCCCTAAAGGACTTCTTTTAACGTTTCTTCCACATCAGGTCTATGGGCAACAAATTCCCTCGATTTTTATTTGTCTAAGGAAGTTTTTATTTTCCCTTTACTTTTGAAAAATAATTTTGCAGACCATAGAATTCTAGGTTGGTGGGTTATCTTTTTTTTCCTCAACACTATAAATATTTTATCTACTCTCTTCTTGGTGGCATGGTTTCTAAGAGGTCAGATGTGATTCTTCTCTTTGTTCTTCTATAGGTAAGCTGTTTTATCTTTTGGGATTTTTTTCAGGATTTTTTCTTTATCTTTGATTTTCTTTAATTTGAAATGATATGCTTAAATATAGGTTTGTTTGTTTGTTTGTTTGTTGACATTTATCCCGCTTGGTATTCTCTGAGCTTTCTGGATCTGTGGTTTGCTGTCTGACGTTAATTTGAGGGAAATTCTAAGTCATTATTGTTTCAAATATTTCTTCTTTTTTCTCTTTCTTCCCATTATGTGTATATTACACCTTTTGTAATTGTCCCATAGTCCTTGGATATTCTGTTCTGTTTAATTTTTAGTCTAATCTTTTTGCTTTTCAGTTTGGGAGGTTTCTATTATTACACTCTCTAGCTCAGAGATTCATTCTTCAGCTATGGCCAGTCTATTAATAAGCCCACTAATAAGTCAGAATTATTCTTCATTTCTGTTATCTTTTTAAAAATCTGTTAGTGTTTTCTTATCATTAGCATTTCTCTGTGGTTCTCCCTCAGAATTTCCAAGTCTCTACATTGCCCATCTGTTCTTGCATGTTGTCTACCTTATGCATTAGATCCCTTGGCATATAAATTGTAGTTGTTTTAAATTCCCATTCTGAGAATTTCAACATCCCTACCCTGTCTGGGTCTGATGCTTGTCTGTCTCTTCTAATTGTGTGGGGTTTTTTTCTTTTAGTATTCCATGTAATTTTTTCTTGATAGAATATGAAACACCAGATAAAAGAAACTGCTGTAAATAGGCCTGCTGTAATGTGGTGGTGAGCTGTGGAAGGAGGAGAAGCATTTTATAGTCTCACGATTAGGACTACAGTTTTGTAGTGACCCTATGGCTCTAGACTGTGAGCTTCAAAAGTGGTTCTCAATATTTTTCTCTTCCCTTAAGAGGGACAGGATGGCTAGTGTGGGTTGCAGTTGGGTATTTGCCTTCTCCAAGTTGGTTAGGCTCTGATAATACCCCCAGCTTGTTAGGCTCTAGCTAACTAGTTTCCCCTGTGGGCAGGCCTTATTAAGAACAGAATGTTCTGCTGTATTTCAAAATGGTTCTTTTTCCCTCCTTTTGCCTGAAGGATGGAGGGGATTTTTCTCTGGCATTTCCAATTAGAACTTGGTTGGTTGAGCTTCTGGAGGTAAATCTCATAAAATTTTTGGTGGTGGGGGGACTATGACGGGGTTCTCCAGGACTTTTTAACTCTCAGAGTTGTCTACGCTGAGCCTTCAGCAATTTGTCAACTACAACATTGGTTACTGCCACAGTTCCTGATCATGAGACTCTGCTCAGGTAAGCCATGAGTTTCTATTTTCACTTGTCTGTCTCTCCAATCTTGGGGACAGCTGTTTGTCTTATGTCTTCCCCTCTCTTACATATCCAAGAAGAGCTGTTGATTTTTCAGTCTGACCAGATTGTTACTTACTGTTAGAATAAGTGCTGAGTTCCTTACATAGGGAATAGGAAATCATAATTTGCTGTCGGTTTTGTTTTTTTTTTAAGATTTTATTTATTTAGGGGCACCTGGGGTGGCTCAGTCATTAAGCGTCTGCCTTTGGCTCAGGTCATGATGGGATCAAGCCCCACATCGGGCTCCCTGCTTAGCAGGAGGCCTGCTTTTCCATCTTCCACTCCCCCTGCTTGTGTTCCCTCTCTCCCTGTGACTCTCTCTGTCAAGTTAAAAAAAAAAAAACTTAAAAAAGATTTTATTTATTTATTTGACAGAGAGAGAACACAAGCAGAGGGAATGGCAGGCAGAGGGAGAAGGAAGCTCCTGGCTGGGAGCCCTACATGAGACTCGATCCCAGGACCCTGGGATCATGACCTGAGCTGAAGGCAGATGCTTAGTGGACTGAGCCACCCAGGCATCAGATGTCATTTTTTGTCTTAAAGAGAGAGAGAGTATGAGCAGGGGGAGGGGCAGAGGGACAAGAAGACTCCCCACTGAGTGTGGAGCCCAACATGGGGCTCCATCCCAGGACCCTGAGATCATGACCTGAGCCAAAGTCAGATGCTTCACCCACTGAGCCACCCAGGCACCCCATAATTTGCTGTTGTTTTTAAGATGAGAGTTTGCATATTTTATCTGTTCAAGATAAAGATCAAGTTGAAAAAAATAGATTTAATTGTGTAATTTCTTTGAAAAAAGGGAGAATGGAAAACATGCAGAGTATAAGTGGAAAAATTACCTTTAGATAAGGGGAAAGGTAATTCCTATTATGCAGGAAAAGAAAGATGATGGATGCTGATATAGACAGGTGTGTAGATTTAGAAGTGGGAATTTGAGATTGTTCCTGTCCAATGGTTTCGATTTTCCTGTGAAGAGATGATGTGCTCAGTGAGGAGACAAGTTGGAGTAAAAGGTTGAAAGTTTGACAAAGTCATCAGGAAGAAGGGAAAAATAACCTGGCTGGAGGAATAAGAACCCACTTGAAATTAGTGACCATGGATGTGTAGTGATGCCATCTACCCTGTTGTATAATGTTGTCTATCGGATTTGCTACATGGAGACAAGGGCCATAAAAGCAGGTTATTAGGTTCATCCAGGGTCAAGAGATCACCAGAAGAATATGTTGGGGGAAAATGTGGCCTAAGCTCTTTGGCGTGTGACAAGAATATTATTGCAGGGATGGGAATCTAATGCACCACAGAAGAGGCTGCTAGTTTGGAAGAAAGTAAAAGAGCCCATGAGGGCAGTTTTCCAGTGATATCTAAGAAAGGCTATAGTGGAAGTAGCTTAATAAGCAAGGAGAAGAAATTATGGTTAGAGTCTGGGATTCTTGAATTAGTAATTCTGGAGGTAGAACAGATTTATTGATGGTAATTTTTTTTTTATGTTCAATTAGCCAACATATAGTACATCATTAGTTTTTGATGTAGTGTTCAACAATTCATTAGTTGCGTATAACACCCGGTGCTCATCACATGATGTGCCCTCCTTAATACCCATTACCCGGTTACCCTTTCCCCCCAAACCCCTTCCTCTGTAACCTGCAGTTTGGTTCCTGGGGTCCAGAGTCTCTCATGGTTTGTCTCCCTCTCTGATTTCTTCCCATTCAGTTTTCCCTCCCTTCCCCTATCGTTCTCTGCGCTATTCTTTATGTTCCACATATGAGTGAAACCATATTGATGGTAATTTTAAGGCTGATTTGAGAATATTGTGAACAAAAAGCTCTGAGTTTGTTAACACCTAAAATTTTGCAAAAGGAGAGTTTGAACTTTTGCATTATAACAGGGGCAATCATATTTGGATCTTACCAAATGTGATCATGTCACATTTTATGCTCACCCTGGTAACTAGGCCTACTGTTGCATCCAAACATTCCTCTCATGCTACCATCTCTCTTCTCCTCTCTATCCCTTTAAATAGTGCTTGTTGTTGTGGATCCCCATCCTACAGTAAACTATCGTTTCATAATATATGTTACTTATAGCTGAACTGTGGAAGGGACCATGCCTTCTTCATCTTCTATTTGTTAGTAACACAAGTATCTTCTATTTCTAAGATTGACTCTGTGATTCAAAATTGGAAATTCAAGTGTGATGATGGACAGCTAGCATGAGATATATTTCACTGGGTACAGCCTTTCAGTGTTTGAAACTGGGCCCCCATGATTACGTCTTTCCTTCCTTATTGTATTGAGTAGTTAGCACTAGGGCTGCCTTTGTCGATCCTTGCTGTTTATGAAGACTGCTTTTGAGTGGACTGATACAAAGGCACTGTATTTGTTTTCTATTGCTGCCATAATGAGTTACCACAAACTCAGCAATTTAAAATAACACAAATTTATTATCTTATAGCTCTGTAGGTCAGAAGTTTGGGTGGCCAAGACTGGTCTTATGAGACATAAAAGCATTGGCTAGTGTGGGCTGTTACCTGGAGGTACTAGGAAAGAATCCACTTCCAGGCTTATTCAGGTTTTTGGTGGAATTGGGTTCCATGTGGTTATAGGTCTGAGACCTGTTTCCTTGCTGGATGTTGGCTGAGAGTCATTCTCAGCACCTAGAAGCCACTCATATTCCTTGTCTTATGGCCCCCTTCCTTCATCTTCAAAGCCAGCAACTGTGGGTTGAGTCCTTTGCATGCTTTGAATCCATCAGACTTCTCTTTCTGCTTCATAAGTCCTGCTCCCAGCCAGAGAAAGTTCTCTGCTTTTAACAAGTCATGTGATTAGATTAGACCCACCCAGATAATACATGAGAATGTCCCTTCTTTGAGGTCCACAACCTTAATTACATCTGTGAATTTCCTTTACCATTTACTATATCTTTGCTCTTCTGTATGTAACATGTCTTTTGCCCTGGTTGCTTTCTGGTTTTTGTCTTTGGCTTTCAGCAGTTTGAAAATGATATGTCTAGCTATTATTGTTGTTTGTATTTATTCTGTTTGGTAGTTTCTGAGCTTCTTGGAATTGTGGATTGGTATCCATCATTGATTTACAAAAATTTCACCATTTTTCTCTTCAAATATTTCTTCCATTCAATTCTTTCTTCTTCCGAGTTTCCAATCACACGTATGTTGAACTAGTTCATATTATCTCTCTTGGATGCTCCACTTCTTAAAAATGTCACTCCTTTTTATTTCTCTATTACCATGTTTTTCATTTCTGACATTTCAGTATGATTTATTCTTATACTTTTCTTCTTTCTTCTGAAATTATCATCTGATCACACATACTGTCCATCTTTTCCATTATGGCCTTAAACATATTTGTCATATTATATTACATTTTATTATACATTATACATTTATTATACATTTTTCTGTCTGATAATTCCAACATCTGTGGATATCAAAGTCTGGGTCTGTAGATTGCTCTGTATATTGTCAGTGTGTTGTTTTTTTCTTGTTTCTTTGCATGTCTTATAATTTTTTTGTTTTAAACTTAATATCTTTGTAGCATAATAGAGCCTGAGGAAAATAGGTTTTTTAAAAATTTCAGTATAATTTACACACAATGTAATGTTGGTTTCAGGTGTACAACATAGTGATTCAACACCTTCGTATGTTATGCTCACCATAAGTGTAGCTACCACATGTTAACATACAAAACTTGAAGAAAATACTTTTTATGCTGAAAAATTAGCATGCATTTTCTTTTGTTGGGCTTTTAGGTTGAACAATCATGTAATAAGTTGAGCTGGGCTTGTGTTTTTTTGGTTGCCATGGTTATTCCAGTGTACCACAGGCTTCATATTCCTCTAGCTGCTCTTGTAAAGTCAGAACTGATATATGAGGGGCGCCTGGGTGTCTCAGTCATTAAGTGTCTGCCTTCAGCTCAGGTCACGGTCCCAGGGTCCTGGGATTGAGCCCCACATAGGGCTCTCTGCTCGGCAGGAAGCCTGCTTCTCCCTCTCCTACTCCCCCTGCTTCTGTTCCCTCTTTCACTGTGTCTCTCTCTGTCAAATAAATAAATAAAATCTTAAAAAAAAAAAACAACTTATGTTTGAGAGGGTATTTCTTAATGTCTTCCCTTTGAGCCTACACCTGAGGGAAGGTTTTGCCCTGTGTTCATGATGCTTCCTTAGCATTAAAATGCTGTTATTTGTTATTCAATTCTTGTTAGCCTGCTGCTAGGGGGCTTGAAAGGGTTCCCTCTGTTCTGATCCAGACTCAGTCTTAGAAAAGCATCCTTCCCTTGGTCTTAGGAGGGGTGTCTTCTCAGTGGTCCTGCCTCAACCCCAGTGGAAATCTTTAATGGTCTGGGCCTAGGAGGTATTTTTCTCCTTCCTCCAGGGATAAAGCATGTTTTCCTGTTCCCTTCTACCAGCTGCAAATGGCTCTTCACCTATGCTCTAGGGTATCAAGGTTGTCATGTCCCCTGAGGGGTTAGGCTTGTGTTCCATAGGAAAGACAAGAGAGAAGGATCTGGGTGGTGCTTTATGACTTTCTTACAGTGGCTGCTGTTTATCTGGTGCTTGCTCCACAAGGTAGGCTTTCTCAGGACTCTCTTGCTGCTTCCAATCCTTTCTTGTAAGTAACAATGAGATTCCTGAGGAAGAGCCAGCAAGTGGGTGCAAATTCTCCTTAGGTCTATGACTCCAGGGATTTTATATTCTCATGATAGTCCACACTAGGCCTTAAAATTTTCAATCAGGGACACCTGGGTGGCTCAGTCAGTTAAGCATTTGACTCTTGATTTCAGCTCAAGTCATGATCTCAGGGTCATGAGATCAAGCCCTGTGTCAGGCTCTGCACTCAGTGGGGAGTCAGCCTGAGATTCTCTCTCTCCCTAGCTCTCTGCCCCTCCCCACCTCAAATTAAAAAAATAAAAATTAAAAAAATTTTTTTCAATCAAATTTTTATTCGTTTCAATGACATCCAGTGGCATCTCTCTTTGGCTGTGCTTGTTTTTTCTTAGATTTCAGACTTCCCTGCAACCTCAAGGTTTTTATTAGTTTAAGAAAAACTGAAAATTTGAAGATTATTTGGGGTTCTTTTCTGGTTATTATAGGGGAGGAGTGATGTTTTTCTGTTATGCTATATCCTAAGTGGAAATCAGAAGTTAAGTATGCTAGGGGCACCCGGGTGGCTTAGTTGGTTAAGTGTCCAACTCTTGATTTGGGCGCAGGTCATGATCTCAGTGTTGTGAGATCAAGATTGGTGTCTGGCTCCATGCAGGGTATGGAGCCTGCTTAAGATTCTCTCTTTCCTTGTTCCTCTACTCCATGGCTCCCTCTCCCTCTCTAAAAAAATTGCTTTGGGGCAGCTGGGGCACCCCACTCAGTGGGGAGTCTGCTTGAGATTTTTTCCCTCTGCCCCTTCCCCTGCTAGCACTCTCTCTCTCTCTCTCTCAAAATAAATAAATCTTAAAAAAAATTCAGTGTGTTAGAGAAATTTTGTAACACTTTTACACTATATTCTTCTTTTAAAACTACAGGTATGCATACTCCTTTCATTAGTTTTCCAATATAGTACATTAGAGGATATTCATCATATGACAGAATTATCCTGGATAAAAACACTGTATTGCTTGTCCTTCTGGTGAAGTGTATCCTCAAATTACATTCTCTCTAATGGAGTGAAGCTGCAAAGAAAATGTTTATTCCAACTCTTGCTTTGTCTCTTTCTCACTCATATAATCTCTTCTTTTTCTGTTTCATTTCTTAGGCAATTTATTGTTTGTAGCACCAATCACATGTTTTCCCATTTGGACTATTTTTTGCAAGATACTCCATGAAAAATTAATATGCAGTTATGCTGAGTTCTAGCACAGTCTCCCTATACCATGAGCTGAGCTGTGAACAATGGGGCCCAGGATCACAGTGAAGACATGATTCTCCCTTGGCAAGTAACTTAACAGTTTTTGGGTTTAGTGTCTTCTTATGTCTGGTTTTCCTCTTTTCTCACTGGCTGCTCCACAGTCTTCTTGGCTGATTCCTCCTCATCTCACCAATCTCTTAAATTGGAGTGTCTCAGGAGTGAGTCCTTGGATAACTTCTATTTCTTCTCCCTCCCTTGGTGATCTCATATCTAATGTCTTTAAATACCATCTATATACAAACAAGTTGAAAATTTTTATCTCCAGCCCTGACCGCACCTCTCACCTCAGACCCATTTATTTGTCTCAACTCAGTAAATCTGCTTGACTTTCTGAAAGACGCCTAGGTTTTAGCCTGTCCAAAACTAAGCTCCTGAGTGCCTTCTGTCCCAAACTTGCTCCTTTAGGTCTTTCTCAACTCCGTTAAAGACAACTCCGTGTTTTCACTCAGGTCAAAAAAACTGGAGACATTTGTAACTCCTTTTTTTTCTCATAAATCTCATATTTGGTTCATCAGCAAATATTTTCAGCTCCATGTTCAAAATTTATGAAGAATTTTTATGTCTCTATTTTTCTCTCTCACATTTACTCTCATCCGGATTTGAGCTACCATCAGATCTCTCATTTAGATTGTTACTATAGTGCCCTAACTGATCTCCTGCTTTCACCTCTTAGAATATTCTCAACAAAATACTCAGAGTCATCCTTTTAAAATAGAAATCAAGTCGTTAATTCCTCTGTTGAAAAACCTCCAGTTGCTTACTGTCTCAGAGTAAGCACCCAAATTCTCCCTAGAAGGGCCTATTGATCTGCTTCACTTATCTCTGGCTTCACCTTTTACTGTTTCCTTTCTGCTCATCTTCCTACAGCCACAATAGCTACACATGTCCCTTTCTCTGGGCCTTAACACTTAGAGTTCCTTAAGCTAGTAATATTCTTCCCCCAGATTTCTGAGTGACTTGCCACCTCCCTTTCTTCAGGTCTTTCTCCTAAAGGAAAAGCTTCTCTGTCCTCTATCTAAAATTGTACCCCTTCCCCACCTTGAAACTTCCTAAGGGCTTCCCTACTTTACTATCTTTCACAGCATTTATCACCATCTGTATTAGTCAGCGTAGGCTAGATTATGCCTCAATAACAGACATCCCCCAAATCTAAAGGGCTTTAAAATGACAAAACATACCTCTTGGTCAAGTACATATCTACTGATTATGGCCAGGGGCCTCTGTTCTTTGTAGTCTTTGAGGACCCGGGCACCATTTGGTTATTTGATTCCCTATTATAGGAGAAGAACAGACTTAGAGGATATCACACCAACAGTCTAATATGTTGGCCTGAATGTGGCTTTTTTCCCTGTTGCCCACAACCTCCTGGTGAAAATTAATTACATGATTATGACTAATTTCAATGAGATGGAAAGAAACATACACTCCTTTCATGTGCCCAGAATATTAAGGGAATCGGATCACCAAGAAACAGCAGTAGTATTTGCCCATCATCTGACATACCATATATCTTATTTATGATTTGTTTATCTCTTCTCACTAGAATGTAAGTTCAATGAAAACATAGCTTTTTGTTTGTTTTGTTCATGGCCATATTCTTAGCTCATAGAAGACAGCTTGGCATATTTTAGATGCTTAAAACATTTGTTAAATGAATAAATGAATAATGAATGAGTTTATATAATGTTAAAAAATCTGCCATATAATATGTCAATAGGTGCAAAAGATCCCGTGTATGAAGTATTGTCAATATTATTACTTATTACTGTTCTATAATTCTAATTAGAAGGCATTTGTGAAAAGGAAAGTATTGAAAAATTATGAAAATGATGGAGGATTCAAGCAGAAAACAGTCTAACTTAAAATTTTATGAAAAAGAGAAATAGGTCAAGCATCTGACCAAATATGGCTCCCAATAAGTTGATCAATGTAATGGAAATCTAATATTATTTATAGGAAGGGTGGAGGTGACATCACACAGTGAACATGTTGTAAAGGGGAGCTGCATCAGCATAGTCATTTGTGATAGTAAAGTTTATCTTCATTTTTTAAAAAGTCCACTCATCTGCAAGGAAAGAGAGTCTCTAGGGCCAGTCGTGGGCCCCACCCTGCTCAGATGATGCCAGTGTGACATGAGCTGTGCTGTGAACAATGGGGTGAGCAATTGAGTGTACTGCTTGGCCTTTTCTCAGGGCTGGAACCTTGTTTCTTTCTTGGACTGAATCTGTTGTTTTCCTGGGCAGACAGCAAGCTCTTTGAGCTAGAACTATGCAGCAGGGATTCTCCACATCGAAACTGCCACCGCTCTCTGCCTGATGACACACATGTTTATTGCTCTGTGTGCTTATGGAGAACCTTTACTGAGTTTATAAGGGAGACATGCCCCGGTTTCCCTGCCCAGTCACTTGCCAGACAAGTTGTACAATTCTATAAAAAACCAAAGTTTAAAAAATGGAAGGAATGACAAGCACATTTTACTTTTGCCCTGGGCTTTGTGAAAATGTGCCATTTCTGAAAACATTGAGAGCTGCTGATAGGCATTTCCATGTGTACTGTTGTGTCTTGCGGATTTTTATGACAATTTATCAGGCACTTTAATTGGGGCCCAGAAGTGTGGAAGAAGAGAGTTCACTGTGCCTTGAGCAGTAATGCAGATGAACTAATATTTTTTTGCCCCCTAAACGGATTAAAATTTTCATGCTAAGATTATCCAGTGCAGGGCGCCTGGGTGGCTCAGTCAGTTAATCAGCAGCCTTCAGCTCAGGTCATGGTCCCAGGGTCCTGAGCCTGCTCAGGCTCCCTGCTCAGTGGGGAGTCTGCGTCTCCTGCTCCTTCTGATGTTTCCCCCACTTGTGCTCTCTGGCTCTCTCTCCCTTTCTGTCAAATAAATTTGATTCCCAAGGAATGTCCATTCTAAAAATAAATGTAATGGAGGGAATTTAGGAATAGCATGTAAGTGAAAATGATCCTTAAATTGATTAGAAGTGATTCTGTGACTAACAGTTAGCCAGTGACATTCTATCCAAAGGGTAATTCCAACATTTCATGATTCCCAGCCCTCTTCAGCCTTTTTATAATTTTGCCAAAAAATCAGAGTTGTTGCCTTTTTGGCCTGAAGTTAATGCTTCCTGTTTGTATTGCCGATTCCAAGTTTTGTTTAAATATGTCACAATAGAAAATAACAATAAGTTTTGAAATGATCACTGCATCATTTCTAAAAGGTAAATATCGCCTGCATATCTTAATACTGTGTTTGAGAGGAAAATATTCTGATGAAAACCAGAAATGCAATGCCTTGGATCACTGTATCTGGGCCTTTATTAGACAAACTAGTGTTGAGGAGGGAGAAAGATTCTCAGTTCATCCTAAGGGCTAATCCACAGTCTGGCTCCGCTGTATCTGTCTAGTGTCATTGTGAGCAAGAGAGAGAGAGAGAGAACTGACACAGTTGCTTTTAAGCCCCTTCCAGCTCCAAGATTCCAAGTAACTGTGAACATCATCCTTCTCTTTCAACCAAACTGGCCTATTTGCTTTTTGTAAACTATAGGCAGGGTTTGTAGTTTAACGTGGGTTTCTGTTTCCATCATTTTCCAACCTGAAATGCTCTTCTAAATTCTCCTTTTCATTTGATTCTTATTTTTGAGGCTCAGTTGAGGTCCCACCTTCCTCATGGACCTTTCCCTGGAGAGTAATCTCTACTTCCTGTAAATTCAATATATGGCAAACATTGCTTTGTATAGCAATAGTCTCTCCAACTGTCTGGTAATCTCCTCAAGGGCAAAAATAGTATTACTTTCTCTAAGATGTGTTCCTAAAAGTGTCTTCCTTCATGCCTCAGAAGACTCTTTTCTTCCTTTGCAAATGTAACACTCTGGACATAGCCTTTATCATGCTTTAGAGTTAGCACTTAAAGATCAGTATCCCTCATTACTGAGAATCCCTCATTTCTGAAGTGCAAGGTGGAACATGTCTTACTCATCTTTGCATGCACACTATTCAGCTTGTGCCTGGGATGCTATTTTGTGAAAGTCTATCTTCTTTCCCATTTATGATGATAGTATTATTTTAACCTTTATGCTGTGAGCATTCAGGAGTCATCTACTGTTTTGGTGCTAGCAGTAGAAGGGGGAAGGGGTAACATAACAAAGTAGAATTGTATGATTATTAACTTGGAAATACTAGGAAGGATAGATTGGAGAGGTGGTGAGTTTGGTGATCACAGAAATGGGTAAGATTGGATGGTGTTTTCTGGCTAACTCTATGAATATTATGATGAGGCCATCCTACATGGGGGTTTGGGAGAACTCTATCTGAAGAGTGAGAAAAAGATGATGTAGGTGCCTGAGACTATGGCAGAAGAAGGAGGGGGGAGTAGGGAAGGCAGAGAAGTAAATTGGTTTTTGAAGATTGTGATGGTTGGGTTTTGGTGTCATCAATGACTGTATCAGTAGTTCAGGAAGTCTGGAGGACTAGAGTTGAGTGAGTATTCAGAAATAGAGTTGCAGATTTCAGAGTAAGCTAAGTTACATAGTAGTTAGCAGCTGTTCTTATTGAGGACTTGGGTGTAAAGGAGTTCTCTGAAAGAGCAAAAGATTAAATCTTAATGAATTGCCAAGTTATAAGGGCTAGAAGAGGAAGAAAAGTAAGGGAGAGAGATGGAGAAGTGTCTCAGAAAAATCAGATCGAGGATATGATTGTGTGAAAGAGTGAAACCAAGGTGGGTATGGGTGGCTGGGTGCATGTATGCATGGATGCAAATGTGAAAGCAACTGCATTGAGGTAGTCAAATGTGTTGAATGTTACAGAGAAATTATGGAGACTGGAAAGTTAAATGTCTGAAGCATGGAATTCTCCAATCTGTACTAGACTTGTCTCAGACATTTCTAGAATCACTGAAACCATTGAAATTGTTCTAATGCTACTGTGGAAAATAACAGATTTTTAGCTGCTCTTCCGTGAACAGTGGTTATCACAGGTAAATGTTAAGAGTTAGTCCACCATTGCTCATTAGAGAGAACTGAAGTGCATCTCTTCATCCTCAGTGGGTGGAATTTAGCATGCTCGGTTTAGCATCATGGCCCCGGGCCATGCTGTCCCAGCTTCATGAAACTGGGTGTCAGGTTACCCTGAATGACTCGTACGAGATGCCTGGAATGGGATAGAAATTAAGTGAATATATTTTTTGATGTTTGGAACCCTTAAAAATAACTTCCCACTCAGAAGAAAGATTTCCATGTGGAAATGTTATGAAATGGCATCAGATGTTTATGATCTTATATTAATTTTAAATTGGAGGGTAGATGGAAAGACTGTTTTGAACAAGAAGTTTTGGTAACACATGCTCTATACAATGTCTTGTAGAACAGATTATCACAGACATCAGCATACAAACACACCTCTTTACTTTTTCTCAGTCTGACATTCTCTTCCTCCTGTTTTCTGGACAAGTCCTTCTTGACATTCAAGATCTGGCTCAGATGTCACTTTTTCTATGATGCCATTCCTGACCCATCCCTTTCTAATAGTTGGCATTCCTCTGAATTATCTCAGCTTGAGGCTTATCCTTCTATGTAGAATTTATTGAGTGTATTGAGTAATAACTCTTACAAGTTTATATCCTCCAATATAATACATTTTCTTTGAGGAGACTCATTTGTGTATAAGCAATGATTCCTATCAAGCACAATATTACTTATTTAAGAAAAGTATATATTAGTTCATTCAAAAAATATTTATTAAATATTCTCTCTGTGCCAGTGACCCTGTCCTTGTGTAGTTTATAATCACATGTAAGTTATGTCTATATTTACGGTGTGAATATTCAGTTGAAATGCAAAGAACTTTAAAAATTCAAAGTATAGCCAAATTGAAAGGAACACATCAGTAACAAATATCACTGAGTTGTACAGTTGTACTGTTTTCATAAAGTATTTCACTTAATCTTACCAGCAACTCTGAGATGGTAGCTATGTAGGATTAATCCTATTTTACAGGGAAAAATGTGGCATTCAGCCATTAACTATTTAAATAATTAGGGCAATTGTGGGTTTAACTTGGGACTTGGACACAGGTTTTCTGGCTCCAAACCCCGTATCTTCCCACTATACAGTCCCCTCTCCCTAAAATACCACTCCTTATAGGAACAGGTAGAGAATCTCAGGGACATAGAAATGTTGTCACCCCCACAGCCTGAAAATGTTAGCAATAATCTCATGAACAATACAATGAGTTTATTCAATTGTCAATGGATTAAATATGACAGATCTCAAAAGTGATTTAAAAAAAAGCTAAGCTTGGGCGCCTGGGTGGCTCAGTTGGTTAAGCGACTGCCTTCGGCTCAGGTCATGATCCTGGAGTCCCGGGATCGAGTCCCGCATCGGGCTCCCTGCTCGGCAGGGGGTCTGCTTCTTCCTCTGACCCTCCCCCCCTCATGTGCTCTCTCTCTCATTCTCTCTCTCAAATAAATAAATAAAATCTTTAAAAAAATAAAAAAATAAAAAAATAAAAAAAAATTTAAAAAAGCTAAGCTCAAACTAATTATACAAACTTTATAAGATCAAGTCCTCATCTCTAAAACGAATACCAGATTTTGCCAAAATAAAGTCAATTGTGAAATTATTGAAATGATAAACTCTACTAACTCACGGAGGTGAAATGGCATGTTTATCTACTATCAAAGGAAGATTCTTATGAATAATTAAAAGATAGTATGGTCAGTAAAAATGGGTATACAGAAGTATATTTATGTTAAGGAAAGTGCAGGTTATAAAACACCACTTAAAATATAATCCTATCTTTGTAAGCTGTCATATTTATCATACCCAGGAAAAAAATATCTGGAAGGAGATATTAAAAATCTTCACCAAAGTCATCACCATGTATTAGATAATGGGTAATTTTTAGAACAAATTTTATCTCTGCAACTCTTTAATTTTGTTAACTAGAATAAGTGTGTATTATTTGTATAATTTTTAAGTTAAAAAGTCCATGCAGGGATTATTATGGGGGTAAGTAGAAAGGAGGTGAAACTATGCCAGGCAACAGAATAGGAAATGTGCTACCAGCCTGGGATGGAGAGCAATAAAGGAATAATTTGGGCAACACAGAATTACAGTAAGTTATAAGCAGCATACTTCTCAGGCTGTTCCTGCCAAGAGAGTCAATTAGAGCCAGTTGTTTTGTTTTCATTTAGCTTTTGGCTGAAGAACAGAATTAATAACAATTGCCTTTTTTGTTTGCTTTTTTAAGAGAAGTAAGCTTTTATTTCCTTGACTCACAAATAAATCTGGCTGAGTTGGTTGCAATAACAATTGATTTTAATAACACATCTGATGTTTGCAGGAGGGGTCTGTATTAATTGCACTCCATTTAAACTCCATGTAAACTGTAAATAAAACTATTTATAAAAGTATAAAATATCTTTGATTTCTTTTATTAAAAATAGCATATTTTTTCCTACTCAAAACAAATTTTGCTCTGAGCATTTTACTTGAGTTGCTTGTTGCTAAGGGCATGTGAGATGAGATTTCTACCACGTGGATAAATTTTAGAACTGTCTAAGATTTAAATTTTGTATTATTCATTTCTCAAACTGTGTGTATGTTTGTGTGTGTATGTAGCTTAGTGGAGAAAAATACTTTAGATTTGCTTTTAAAACAATGATAGATCTTTTAATGTGGCCTACAGGGGCCCCTTCTATCCTTTGAAGCATCACTGTGCCCCCCTCGCCCCATTGCACCCCAGCTGCACTGACCTTTAGCATCTCTAAGTGCACCAGTTACTGTTTCTGTCCTCTGTCCTCACCCCAGATGTACACAGACACTTAGGCTGACTAATTCCTACCCACCCTTTTATATTTGTCACTTCCTCAGGTCGTAGGAGTCGTGGATCTCTGGAAGGACTGGGCATCTCTGCAGTGCAACCCTGGATTTTTATTCTAGTATCCCTTTTGTCTATTTCCTGGTACCAATAAGCTGTCTTGTCAGGTATTTTTTTTTTTTTCTTTTTTTCTCAGCTTCAGAGCTGCTGTTACCTCACTCTCTCAACTTCAACTTACTTTGGTCCTTGATCCTGTCTCCTGGCCTCTTTTCCTCTACTTACAACCAAATGGATTCATCCCACACTAGGAAATGGTGTGACCAGTGGGAATTGACTTATTCCCATTTTCAGTGTCTAAGGGACAATCTCCTGTGCATAGTACTTCGAATACTCAAAGAACAAGCTCACTTCTTCATCTCCCAGTTTAGAATTTGGAATGGAGTGGGAGCAATTTGTCACAGCTCTGAAGTTCTAAGTGCAAGAAAAAGAAAAAAAAGTCACATAAAAAAGAGTTATGAGGCAGCCTTTCTTTTTATTTCTACAATTTTAAGTCAAGATTTTACCCCAAATAGTTCATTCAGTTAGATTTTGTTAACATTTGATAAATATTATAAAAGTCTATTTTAAGTGCCTAGACTTAAACTTGAGTCCCATCCACCATGCAGGCTGGGATATTTTAATAATGTCAGACTGGAAGGCAATGATTTCAAGCCATGTTGACTTTCTTTTTCTCACATAGAAAATGCTACATGAATCACAAACTACCAGAAAAGGTAACAATAAGGCATATTTTATTAATACTGAAAAACATTTTAGAAATTCAAAATGTTTTAATTCTGTTTGAATTTTAATTCATTGGAAAAGAAACAATGACAAATATGATTAAAATAAAAATATATCCCAAGTTACTATAGTTTGCCAGGTTCTTCTGACTACATAGATAAATAGCTAAGTCATTTGCTTCACAAGGCCAGAGTTTATATCTAATTTCACTTTAATTTTAGGTATGAGTAATAATAAAGTCAATCTCTCCAGAGCTGGTTAATTCTCTGGTGGACAAATATTTGCATAAATTGTATAAGGTAAAAAATTCTTAATATGGAAATGACTAGAGACAGAAGACAACTCGGTAACTTATCCTGTATCATAGTCATTGCTATGAATGTCAGTAACCATCTTACTATTTTGCAAAAAGCTCATTTCTTGCATTTGGCATAAAGTGGAGTTGCTGTATTTTAAATAATTATTGTAACAAGGTAAGTGGTCTTGTTTCATTAATGACTAAAGATGGAAATCGCAGTTTAAAATTACCTATTTTATTATATAACATATTTAGTGATAGTAAAAGACAATATAGCTCATTTTCTGGATGTTTACAACTTGGTGTTGTCCTCAAGCAAGAGTAATATTTATAATCTTGAAAAATAATGTAAAAATGGAAAAGTTTGCCAGCTTATTAAAAATTTAAACATAAAGTTCCATACCACCCAGCTATTTTATACCTAGGTACTCATCCAAGAAAAATGAAAACATATGCCCACACAAATACTTGTAGCATTATTCATAATAGCAGCATTATTCATAATAACCCCAAACTGGAAGTAATCCAACTATTCATCAGCTGAGGAAATGGATAAACAAAATGTGATCCACAAAGTGAAATGCTATCAAGCAATCAAAAGGAATGAACTAATGATAGACCATGGATGAATGAATCTCATAAACACTATACCACGTGAAAGAAGCCAGACACAAAGACTACATGTTGAATGAATCCATTTATATTAAATTACCACAAAAGCAGAAAGCAGACCAGTGGTTGCTTGGAGCTAAGTGTGGGAGGTAAGGGTATGCCCATTGACTACAAATGGATACAGGGGAACGTTTTAGAGTGATGGAAATGTTCTCAAACTGGATTGTGATAGATTTAGTATATTCTAAAAGTTTGCCAAAAATTGCTGAATTTTTAAAAATAGGTGAATTTTATGTTGTGTGAATATATATACCTCACAAAAGCTGTAAAAAATATTTGTGACAGTCACACACATTTTTTCCATATGTCTATGAAAGTATTCTCTTTTTCATATTTGAGGTAGATTTTGGGAGTTGTGCAAAAAATAAATATCTGGAAATTATTAGGATAGTATTTCTATAAACAAATTCATTTTCTGATTTATTTTCCTTCATTTTAATAGGAATATAGTATTTTGTCTGGATGAAATGTTAGAGATATCCTTGAATATGAGATTGAAAATGGATTTGGGATTCTCTAATTCATTCTACAGAGGAGAAAGGTGATCCTCAGAGAGGACAAGTGACCCAGGTCAAACACAGTGAAAGGCAAAGTTGATGTCAGAACCCCTCTGTTTGTTCTACAACATATTAAAATGGTATGACTTACTATGGGGTTGTTAGCAGGTGGCTCTTCCTAGAGCCTTGTAAGTCTCGTGACCTACTACTCTGCCTTGTTCATGAGGCCACCTGATCAAACTGTCATGATGGTTTAGCCATTTTCTTCTAGCTTATGGAAGGCTTTTGATGCTGTGAAATTTCAAAATAAGCAGCTGTATATCATCAGCACTGGGTATTTATTAACCAAACAAACTAAAATTCATGAAGATTTCACACGTCCAATGATGGCAAATGAAACCATTTGTTCCTAGCTATATCTCTTGTTTTTATTTGTGAGACTGCAAAAATAAATAAGTAAAAGCCAGATTTATTTAAGAAAGTTTTGTTAGTGCTTCACAGTTTTTTATAAGATGGCAAAATTTTCATTTTTATCAAGAGTATTTCTGATTTACTCCTGGGACAATGTTTTCACAATGGAAATATGTAATCTTCTTTGTGGAGGAATTCCTACAGTGCTGGTGGAAGTTGTGCATTTTCTGCTTTGTCCGATAAAGTAGTACTTTGATTAAACTTGATTTCTACTTGGTTAGTGGAATTTAATGCATGTTGGAATTGGAGTTACTGAGAGTAGGTGGAAAAAAAGGAGTATTGGTCCTTTTGGGAAATTGACCAGGAGAGTGATAATAATCCGAATGACAGTTGATCTGTTTTTTGGTACCAGATCATTTTGAGATTGTTAGGACAAGCAATTTTTTAAATGGCACATGTTCAAACTTAACCACTTTCATATCAGTAAAAATCACTCTTAGACATAGGAAAGTCTATATTACACTTCGTTGTCAAAAGGTGCCTGGTGTTCCATTAGCTGGGAGTGAGAGAGAAAGATATCCAAGATCTTGAGTATCAGTGACTAGTATTCAGCATTCCACTGAAGATGAAATCATTATATAGTTTTGTCTGCATTTAATATTAATCATTTAAGTCTTAAAAATTAAGCATCTATTATAAATAACAGTGTATTGTTTTATTTTTCTGGCAAATAGTATAAGGTAAATAAATAACTGGGAAGAAAAAATACGTATATATAATTTTCCCTTTTTCTCAGAGAAAACTTTATTACAATATAATCAACATTTTAAAATACAGTAATTTCAGGGGGGTGCCTGGGTGGCTCAGATGGTTAAGAGTCTGCCTTCGGCTCAGGTCATGATCCCACGGTCCTGGGATCGAGCCCCGCATCGGGCTCCCTACTCAGCGGGGAGCCTGCTTCTCCCTCTCCCACTCCCCCTGCTTGTGTTCCCTCTCTCACTGTGTCTCTCTCTGTCAAATAAATAAAATCTTAAAAAAAAAAATAAAATAAAATACAGTAATTTAAGAGAGGTGAATACTCTGAAGACATGGGAATATGGAAAAATGTTGATTTTTTTTTAAAGATTTTATTTATTTATTTGAGAGAGAGAATGAGAGAGAGCACATGAGACGGGGGAGGGTCAGAGGGAGAAGCAGACTCCCTGCCGAGCAGGGAGCCCGATGCGGGACTCGATCCAGGGACTCCAGGATCATGACCTGAGCTGAAGGCAATTGCTTAACCAACTGAGCCACCCAGGCGCCTGGAAAAATGTTGATTTTAATAATATCTGAATAGTGCTCAGTGAAAATAACAACAAAACTACTACTGATGTATGCAAAGAACTGACAAATTTCCAAAACATTATGGTGAGTGCAAGAAGCCTTACATAAGAGTGCATATCATATGATTCAATTTCACTGAAGTCTAGAACAGGTAAAATTAATCTATGGTTTAGTAAAAATCAGAACAAAACTTGTTTCTGGAGGATGGGGTGGAAATGGACTGAAAAGAGGCATGAGGAGACTTTCTAGGTGAAGGTAATATTCTAAATCTTGTCTAGGTTTGGATTACATAGATATATGGCATTTGAAAAACTCAGCCATGTAGAGTTAAGATTTATGTATTTTCTTATATATAAGTTTTACCTCAAAAGAAAAATATACTGAATTCTAGTTAATGATATACCTTCTGAAGTGTTGAGGAATGAAGAATACTGAAGTATAATTTATTTTGAAATCCACTTAAAAATAAGATGGATTGATGGACAGATAGAGAGGTAGATAAATATGATGAAAGAAATATAGTAAGATTTACATCATTGTCTCTGGGTGGTGGTTCTATGGATGTGCACTGCACAATTCTTGAAATATTTCTCTGTTTGAAATTTTTTATAATAAAATATTAGCTCATCATACTTCTAAGTCTTTAAATAGATTGGTTAAAGACCTATAAAGACCTATAACTGATGCTGTAAGTCAGAGAAATTTTCCAAATATTATTAAACATTTTACCTTACGAGTCTCCAGAATTTATTCTGGAAAACTCTAATTCACAGTTTGTTCACAGATCAAAATATATGTAAAATTCTCGTGATAGGAAATTTAATAACTTGGCGACTGAGGTCTTTTTTTTCTCTGATACTGTATGCCTGTAAATCTCTTTCAAAAGAAATTGGGCCTATGAATTTTATTTTTGATGCACTGAATTTTCAAAGAGTAATGGTTCTCAAAGCTGAGTATGCATTGGAATTACCCAAGTTTGCTAAAATACAGATTGCTGCCTCCATCCCAAAGTTTCTGATTCAAGAGGTCTGGGAGTGGGGTCTGAGAAATTGTACTTCTAACAAGTTCCCAAGGTGATGCTGATACTCTAAGTGGGGAGGGAGTGATTCTTTGAAGAATCCTGGCCTGGAGCCTGTCCTACCTTCCATCAGGAGCATCAATTACCATCACTCCTTACTTTACATAGCAAGAGAATGTAAGCAGATCAACTCCAGTGTTTTCACAAAAAATCAGAAAAAGCACAAAAAGAAGAGAAATGAGTTTTGTTAAGTCTCTTAGCCTGTATGATTTCTTCTTTTTATTTTATATATATTCAAAAATAGTAAGAATATACCAATTATCTAAAGTGGTAGGAAAAGTATTACAAAGTAGACTTTGAGATCTACTTCCCTACTTGCATTTGGCATATTTTCATGTAGTAAAAACAATTTTTGTGACTAGCTTAACAAAGCTAAGGGGACACTGTCTTTGTACATCCTTTATCTGTCTTCCATCAGATTTAGAGTTCCTCGGTTATAGCCACATGGTACTAATTGTAGGAATGATGCTGTACTGAAATCATTGACTTACCCATCTGCCTAATTTACTAGACTGCTTAATCTTTGTGATGTGAGAGATCATATTTGAATTGGTATCACTAATGCCTAGTATCTAGTAGTGAATGAATAAAGTGAAAAGCAGATGAATGGTTATACACATTTCCCAAGGCAAATGCAGAATTTATTTAGATTTTGTTGTTTGAAGATAATCGTGTCACTGCCCCCCTTCCCTTATAGCAAATATGTGGTTATTGGTTGGTTGCATGTGGTTGCCCCCCAGCCTCAACATGCTCCAGTCTTTAAAGGGTAATTTTAGGAGAGTTAGATTGAAGGTATGTTTCAGGATGAGATTTTTCCCAAAGAATGAAAGGCTGTTGACTTAGAAGGTAGTCTATGAAAAGTAATTTTCCTGCTTGGCTGTTGGTTGGGTTACAAGGTAGGTAACGAAATTATTGCTCCTTTGGTAAAACTATTAGTCTTGCCAAGTGGTGCTGAAATGTCAACATTGGCAGGTTCAGTCTGTCTCATTCAGTCATCCAAAGTCACCAGGCAGTGAAGTATTGGCCTGAGGAATCAGGGCACTGGGAATTCTGACCAAGGTGGGAAACTGTGGTTGTTTTAGCTGAAATGGACCTCGCTTATACAAACAGCTGGGCAAACAGAAATAAAGTGCTCCGTTAGGAAGAAAACATTTTCCCTCTCAGATTTCTAGCAAAATGTCATTTCTTTCTAAATTCAATGGCAAACATTCTCCAGGTATTTGGTAACCATAATATCCTAATAAAAAGGTAACTAGCAGACACCTGGGAGTTATGGCTCAATGGCAATTGTCTGGGTGTGGCTTTATAAAGGGAGCTCTTCAGGTGAACCGGGACTTTTTATTTCCTGACCTCCGAAAGCACGCGTTGCATGCAGGGACATGTCTTCCGGTGCAAACTCCCCACGAGGCATTGCAAAGAGAACATGTTGTTCTGCTTGCACTAGAGCAAAGAGCACAAAAGGCTGTAGGTTGAGCTTCCTGCTCACGTTGATCGTGTATGTGTAAAGTCAAGGTCAGAGTTTCTTTAAGGGCCCCCATTCCCACTCTGGCAGCTGTTCATGTGGCTTATGGGACTTTTACCCAACTTTTGCACTTTTAAAAAAATGACATTTTTTTCTGTAGATTTATAAAAGTCTCATTTTATATATAATCTAACCTATTTTCATCAGGATTTTCCCCTTATGTTTTTAGATTTGAGTTAATAAAACACAAGTAGGGCTGCCTTCTGTTCATCTCTAAAACTGGGTGCTATTAATTCACCATTTCCTGAATGCCCCAAATCTCTTTTAATCTGTTGTTCTTATTTAGATCTCTGATTCATCACCTGAATTGTATACATTGAGTGAAGCAATTGCATTTGTACATTAGAAAGCACAATGTCCAGGTGGCTCCGTAGCGCAATGGATAGCACATTGGACTTCTAGAAAGCACAATGTCCAAAATATTTGTGACTGAGCTCCTATCTTCTTTACATAAAGGCATTCTGCCACCCATATCCCTTATTACCAGTGTCAGCAGAATCAGAAGGCAGGGAAGATAGAAATCCAAGGCATGAAGTAAGAAGGGTGGGCAGGAGCAGCCTGAGGCCTATGGGAAGAGTTTAGAGAATTTCAAGTTAGTTACCCTTATCAAATCACCCATTTTCGTAAATAGCAACTATTTCTGCATGGTCTTTGTGAGTGTGGTTAATGTATAGGGCCATAAATAAAAGATGGTTTGAATGATGCCATTTAGCGTTTTGCAGTGCCCAATTCAAACAACTGTCAGTGGCATCCCTGTTTCTGGAAGACCTGTAGTAGAGCTACTACATGTTTACTGCACACTAACTCTTTGCAAGCTGTCATTAATTCTCCATTGAGCCTTGGTAGAACTTCATTCCCAAAGAGTTGGGAAAAGAGTGACAGAGAATCTGTGGATTTTGAGAAGGAATTCCATTCTGGGAGCCAGAGAGCCTCGATACCATGAGATATATGGGATTAATAATTGATGGAATACAATAAATTGGAATTTTAAAAGGATTTTTCTAGGAATTACTTTGTGAGTGCTTTTAATTATAATTCTGTATATATACCACCACGACAGAGCAATTGTCTGGCATGCCATCATGTCACTGCCGAATGGGCCATGCCTTTCTTTATCTTCATAACCACTTTGCACAGACTCTCTTCTAATGGAATGTTGTACAAGCATCTTGCTGTTACAGCACTGGTGGAAGTAGTTTTTATAATGTCTAATTGTTTTTAGTTGATGGAAACATTTAATCTTTATTCTCCTTAAAATATTTAACTAAAACTCCCATGCTCTTTCTGCTATGGAAAGTTTCCACTCATATCACTGGCTTTCAGTTTGTTGCTGTTTTTGGTAAGAAAAGCCATGCTATAGACTACAGACAACACATTTCTATTTAAGGATCAGAAACAACTGAAGATTCTTGTATAATTGGCTTTGGCCACTCCCTTCATACTGTGGCTGCCACAGGAAAATTAATGAATCTCCATATGATTATTTTTCCCCTTCTAACACATTTCCTTGGATCATGGTACCAGGACAGGGAGTCCTTTGCTGTTATATGATCTCTTTTTGGCTCTCTAAGAATTAAAGCATATGTTAAATTATTGCCAAGTCCTATGTTAAAATTATGGTTTGTATAACTTAACATCACAGTTCAATTAAATACAATTTATGCCATCAAACATGGTTTTTGGAAGCTTTTGAATGCGTTGTCAGATAGTAACTGCCTTGCTTAATATATAAACTGAAGATGTGACCATAAAGGCCTCAGAATATTTTCCACCTGCAATCCATTGTGTAAGAGG
This sequence comes from Mirounga angustirostris, assembly GCF_029215605.1. Lineage (NCBI taxonomy): Eukaryota > Metazoa > Chordata > Mammalia > Carnivora > Phocidae > Mirounga > Mirounga angustirostris. The sequence continues at coordinate 47,706,528 of NW_026991709.1, read as the reverse complement.
AATAAAGAATACATTTGAAACTTTGAACTGTCAGTTCTGGGAAGATAATAATGCCTAAAAAGGACTTGCTGATTTTATATATGTACCATTTGTTGAATGTGAATAATAATATTAGGTACTATTAAAACCAATCTCACCAGTTGCTATAATGGCAAGAGGATTGAATCAGAGGAAAGCCTTTCATCTCTGAGAAAGGCATACTACTCAGCGATGAGGAAGGTCCTGCCCACGCTAAGTGGCATGATCTCACGCCAGACAAGAGATTCAACCATGTTGAATTACATAAGTAACTTGTCTTGTTTTGTTGCTGAGTCCTACCTTATTGTATTGGTTAGCTGTAATGTGTTTATCCCTTTAACTATTGATGGACATTTGGGCTATTTCCAGTTTGGTGCTGTTTTGAGTATCTGCATACAAGTCTTAGCATGGCATTATTTTTCATGTTTTCTCAAAAAATACCTAGGAATGAAACTGATAGTTTATTTGGTAGCTGTCCAACAGTTTTCACAAATGGTCACACCACTTAACATTTACATTAAAAGTGTATGAGGGCTCCAATTATTTCAAACCCTGCCTAATACTTGTTATTGACAGTCTTTTAATTTTATCCATTCTTGGGTATGTGGTATCTTGCTGTGATTTTAACTTGCATTTCCCTGAAGACTAATGATGTTGACCAAGAGTTGGTAAACTATGACCTGGTGGACAAATCCAGCCAACTGCCAATTTTTACAAGTACAGTTGACCCTTGAGCAATATGGGTTTAAACTGCACTGGTCCACTTATACACAGATTTTTTTTGATATATACAGTACTGTAAATGTATTTTCTCTTCCTTATGATTTTCTTAACATTTTCTTTTCTCTAGCTAACTTTATTGTAAGAATACAAATATAGAATACATATCACAGACAAAATACGTGTTAATTGACTGTGTTATCAGTAAAGCTTCCAGTCAGTAGTAGGCTATAAGTAGTTAAGTTTTGGGGAGTCAAAAGTTATATGCAGACTTTTGTCTGTATGGTGGGTCAATGCCCCAACCCCCATATTGTTCAAGGGTCAACTATATAGTTTTATTGAAACACAGACATGTGATTTAATGCTACAGGGCATGTATTTACTTTTAAAAATTAAAAGAGGATTAATTCTAATTTGATTTTGAAAGACTTTTTTTCTTTTAATATTTCACAACACCCTTTTGAACTATTTAGAGACACCCTAGGATGTTGCAAAAAGAGGATTAGAAACAACTGTCCTAGATCCAAAGTTCTACTTTACCAATGTGCAATCTTTTTCTCAGCCATAATGGTGGTGTTTTCCTGGAACGTTCACATTTTTTATTTTGTCTCACTCTTGATTGGCCTAGGCTTTATTTCTCACAAGACACAATAAAATGTTTTTCTAGTACTTTTATTACTCTGTACTCCTGGGCTTTTCTGGGCAACATATCTGCCATTTTGCTTATAAATGTTTTCCTAGTTAAGCTCGTATCATGCTATATTATTTTTCTATTAACTCTACCTTATGGCATTCACCAGAGGTTTTCATGCTAACATTGAAAGAGAACTGTCATCACATGACTAGTGTTCCAAACCATTAAACTAGAATTACTCAGGATGAAGAATAACTTATCAAAGATTAAAAATTATTATAGGATGCATGGAGATATACCCTAAAATATCAGGAGAATTGTCCAGGAGTGTAAAATTGAATACCAGTCCAAACATTCATTTGAAGGAATGCTTGACAAACTTAATCAGATTGAAAGGGCAAAAATTGCTTAACCTTTTTGCTGAGCACTGAAAAGACCAATGGTGTAGTGATTGAGTGGGTGAAGGGGTGTAGAGAAGACAAACATAAGATAGAAGGAATCCATACTGGGTGACAATGTGAGCATAGGTGAAAGTGCACTGCAGAATGTGAGAAGGTTATACTGGCCAAAAAGAAATAAGACATGTTGAGAAGTAATAAAGGAAGAAGTAATGTGTGCCAGGATAATGAAGGGACGTGAATTTCGAGCTTCAAATAAGCAATTGGGATGATAGTCTTAAAATATTAAGTTTGTGATGCTGCTTTGAGATATGATTTGTCTGTGTGCATCTTTCTCTCTTTTTCAAGACTTTTAAAAGTTTAGCTCCAGAAAGTAGTATGAATTAGAATTTTGGAGAAAGTAGGTCAGCTAGATGCCAATTCATTCAAAAAGTTACATGATCTTGATGTATTTGCTGACATAAATCATGAATGAAAGAGAAAAAGACTGGAGTCATAAAAATTCCCATGTGGAGGAAATGAGAACACTTCCACTTTTGTTGGTCAGTAATTCTGTTTACAGTCTTCCTTTTCCTCACTTGGTGCCACTATCCTTTCCATTTTCCAAGTGGAAGAGTAATGTGGTACATCAGGCCAAAATCTATGAGCAAAGGTCTAATGTGATGATGCTGTGACTCTTGGCTCTTAGTTAAAAATGAGTGCAGCCTAAGTACACCAAGATTCCTTATTCTCTGCTTCCCAACAAGGGGTTGGAAACAGGCCAGCTGTGTTTTAATTTACTCTGGGACCTAATAACATTCGAAGGTAGTGGAGTGACTCTAGGGTTAATCTAGGCACCTAACTAAGAAGGGAAAAATTGGCTTGGACAAAATCTATGTTATAGCTGAAGTATAAATCCCCTCATCAAAAGCTAACGAAATTGGGACAAAACATTAGCAGTTAGCATCAATTTGAGCATTATGGTTCTGGGGGGTTGGCCACTCCTTACTCTATTAGCTAATGATGACGTTCTCAATAAAAACAGAGCAGGAAGGCGCCTGGGTTGCTCAGTTGGTCAAGCGTCTGCCTTCAGCTCAGGTCATGATCCCGGGGTCCTGGGATGGAGCCCCACGTTGGGCTCCTTGCTCAGCAGGGAGCCTGCTTCTCCCTCTCCCTCTGCCTGCCGCTCCCCATGCTTGTGCGCATGTGCACGCTCTTTCTCTATCAGATATAAATAAAATCTTTAAAAATTTTTTTGAAAAATAAATAAAAACAGAGCAAGAAGTTCAGCTTGGTGTGAACTGAGATCCAGTTTTGACCTTGCACTTAACTTGCAGAGTGACAGAGAGAACTGGCTGCCCTCAATTTCATTGTTTGTGATATGAGAGAATTGCACTAGGTGAGCTAGATGAGATGAATCTTCCTTGGACTTGGATAAACCACCTAATATCTCTGGATTTCAATTTTGCCAGAAATGTAGGAATGGCAATTTGAGAATCTAGAAGTTTATGGAAATTTCATCAAATTCTTGGAAGTATAAAGAACTATGTACATACCTGGAAATAGTAGTATTGGCAGCTGAGGTAAGACACTGGTTCCCACAACTTGGTATCCAAGAAGGGGCTCTCTGTACTTTTTCAAAGGCCTATTGGAATCCTTTTATGTAGCTATATTAAGGCAGGCCAGGCTAATTTTGACTGGAATAGTATAAATTTATTGTGATGACTTGGGGAAGCCATGCTGTTCAGAGGTACTGACTGGTATTAATGCAATATAAATCTTTGAATCATGAGAAATCAAATGTGGATTACTAAATTAATAAATGCCATCTTTCCAATGGGTAAAATATTCTAAAAATAGTAAATCTCTGTAGAATAAAGAAAGAAAATAATTGAGATCTACAATCTCGTATCTAAAACTCTTGGGGCCAGACATGTTTTAGAATTCAGAAACTCTTTGGATTTTAGAAATGTACTAGGTTGTCTAGACCTCTTCAGTGGAGGCTTGGCTAGCACCCCTTAATTAAACATGTTAATATTCCTACAATTAAACATGTGAATAATTACACAGACTATTCAGTGAGATTTGAGAACTACTTAGTGGCCTCATATGGTTCAGATTGGGTTTTGTTACCAAATTAGTTTAATATGAATTTACAAAAAATCTTACAAAGCCATTTTGGATTTCTGTCTTGTGGCTAAAAGGTTATGGATGGTCTTCATTAAGTAACCAATTATTGAGCAATTACTATGTGTCAGCTTTTAGACAGTGCCATTTGCATTAATCTTTGTAAACAACCCATCAAAGTGGACATTGTTATCCAGTATTCATAATTTACAAATCAAGAAATTCAGGGTCAAGTATGTTCAGTGAGTAGCCAGAGGCCCCACTGATAATTAAGTTACAGAGCTGGCATTTGAACTCCGCTCCTTCTGGTCCCAAAGACAAAAGACAATGTTGTTTACTCACTGCTTGGTCAAGACTTCTGGTTAGGGTGATAATCTGCCCCTGTGGCCTACATAGTTAAAAAAAAAAAAAAAAAAAGCCTTGAAAGTTTAAGTTTTCTCTCCTCATTCTGCACAATCTCTCTGGGAAAGTTCATCCAATGATTATTTAGAAACTGATGACGTCCAGATGGATCTGTGTTCTAGTCCTGAGCATCACACTTGATTATTCAACCTCCTGTGGGTCATCTCCATGTAGTTGTCTCATTGACCCTGCAGGCCCCAAATAGACCTAAAGATCTTTCTCCTCCATTTATCAACTCGCTCAGAACTCCCTATTCTCCCTAAGCTGACCCCCCCAACCCGTGTCCCTTTGTTTCCAACTCTACATATCAATTTCTGTCTTTTGGGGATACAGCTGGAGGGCAGCATTGATGAGGCTGGGGTTTTCAAAGTGCAGTAGTTAAATTTACTAATAAGAAATTTCAGATCCTTTGAACATTCCCAGACAGTATATATCCAATGAAGGTTTTGACTATTGGATAACCAAAATAGCCTTAAATCCCATCTACCTACTCAATAATAAATTACCAAATATTAAGCCCTAAGATTTTACTTTGTGTTCTGTACTGCTTTCTGTGTTATTTAGTTTGGGTTTTTGGATCTCAAAATTACCCGTGCTTTAGCAGTTTGGGTGTATGTGTTGGAATATTGAGTAGCTAAGTAGATAGCATGCTTTCTAATAACAGTGCCTCTAGCAACTAACCTTTGCCCTGAATTTGCCCTGGGATGCTGAAGTGGTAAAATAACAGCCCTGTATTTTGTGTTCCCATCTTTAGGTAAAAGGCCAAGCCTGAAAGTCCACATCAATACCACAAGCGACTCCATCCTCTTGAAGTTCCTACGTCCAAATCCAAATGTAAAACTAGAAGGTTTTCTCCTGGGATATGGCAGCAACTTGTCACCAAACCAGTACTTCCCTCTTCCAGCGGAAGGGAAATTCACGGAGGCTGTGGTCGGTAAGATGTTTGGGTTTCAGGCGTGGGAAGAAGAGAGGTAACAGGTAATGGGTACCGCGTGAACTATAAATCTTGAAGGCAAGCACACTTTCTTCTACATCTCAGCCAAACCAAATGCCAAAGTTACAAATCATTTACATAATTGTTGTAACCTAGATAGCCGCAGTGCTTTGTGTGGAAACAATACAGAATGCAAACTCGTGTGTACCACGGAGCTAATCACCTTCATTGCCGTTATCCTTACAATCCTTGACCAGAGAACTTAAATTGCCTAAGGGAAAGTAAGTTAAAGTGCCTGGTTTAGATCTCTGTAACATAGCCTGTTTATTTGGATTACTTTTCCTCCATTTTTTTTTTTTAAAGATGTTATTTATTTATTTGACAGAGAGAGAGAGACAGCGAGAGAGGGAATACAAGCAGGGGGAGTGGGAAAAGGAGAAGCAGGCTTCCTGCCAAGCAGGGAGCCCGATGCAGGCCTCGATCCCAGCACCCTGGGATCATGACCTGAGCTGAAGGCAGACTTAACTGACTGAACCACCCAGGTGCCCATCCCTGTTCTGTCTTTACATTCTTCTGGTGGAAAATAACAACTTCATGAGAAGCTACCTTTAAAAAAGAAAATAAAATATATTACATTTTTTAAAATTTAAAAAGATTAAAAAATTAAAAGCTTTTGCAGGTATGATAAAATTTTACATTTCTTTGGAAATGATTTTAATCCCATTAACAATGTAATTTGAGGATGTAAGCATCTTTAAGCCTTGTCCAGAAAAATTATTTGCAAAAATAAATCCTTTTTTTAAAAAGGATAATATTTTTGAAAAGGGGATCATCTATTATGAATGCGTTCAAAGGCTTTCTGATGTCTCAGATGAGATTTGTATTTTGCTCCACTGCTAGGATTATTGCTGAAGAGCCTTCCATGAAGTTGCCATGTTTAACCCTGTCACTTGCCCTATTGTAGATCAGATCCAGCATTCATGCGTATAAGCAGGGAACATTTGAAGAGAAATATATTTTGTCCTGCAGCCCCTTCCTCCTCATAGAGAAGTCTGTTGTACTCTAAAATCAGACAGGAGAGTAACATTATTAATTAAACGTCTAGACTAGATTTTACCTAAGATAATTGTTTTAAAACAAACACATTACAGTTTGTTGCCAAAAAAAATTTGAGAATTACACACTTTTGACCAATGTTACAACACCAACCCTAACCATGTAAACCAAAGAATTTGAAATTTTGCAAATATTCCCCCACCACATTCACTCTTTACTACAAAAAATGCCTGGAAGCTATATACTCACCCCATACACAAACAGAGGCAGGTCCACTGCTCCTTTATTTATTGAGCATCAGAAGTAATATTTTATTTATGATAGTTTTCCCCTTGGTTATTTCGATTGAGAATTTGGTCAATTGTAAACTTCCTTTCCATCAGAGGTGAAAAGTGTTCAATCTTAAAGGGCAAGAAGTCAGATTGCTAGTGAAAAATGTGTGCAAAAAAGGAAAGAAAAATTCTGGTATAAATATACGAAGGTTTCAATAGCTCAGTGATGAGGGATAATCAGATGGACCCAGCATACTTTTATTTACTTACTGTTGTTGTCGTCCTTTAAATTTTTTTACTATGGAAAGTTCAAACATCTAAGGAGAGAAAATATTACAATGACCCTCATGTTTCATCATGCACCTTGAAAACAGATCACTGTTTTGCTGATCCTGTTCCGTGTATTCTTCATACACATAATTTTTTATTACAGGATTTTAAAGCATAACTGGATACTGTGTTTTTAAGTCTGCGAACACTTCAGTATGCATCTCTAACAGATGAGAAATATTTTGAGTAATGCCATGCCTTTATCTCGTTATAATAATAATCTTACCATATCATTTGATACCTAGTCCATATTTAAATTTCTCTGATCTTAAAAATGCCTTCTTCGAGTTGTTTCTTTTTTGCATCAGGATCCGAACAAGATATCCATGTTACATTTGGTTGTTATGTCTCAAGTCTCTTTTGTCCTATAACAATTCTCTCTTTCCTCCCTTCTTAAATGTCACTGATTTGCTGGAATACTTGGCTCATACATCCTGGTCCACATTCTGCATTTGACTGGTTCCTCTCTGTCCTGTATTACTCATGAAAAAATACATCGATTTGGAAGCTGTGCTAAATTTGGATACAGCTTATTGGGTGAAAGAATATAGATGGCACTGGGCGCCTGGGTGGCTCAGTTGGTTAAGCGACTGCCTTCGGCTCAGGTCATGATCCTGGAGTCCTGGGATCGAGTCCCGCATTGGGCTCCCTGCTCAGCAGGGGGTCTGCTTCTCCCTCTGACCCTCTTCCCTCTCGTGCTTTCTGTCTCTCATTCTCTCTCTCTCAAATAAATAAATAAAATCTTTAAAAAAAAAAGGAGCCCTGGTTCCTTTAAAAAAAAAAAAGGAATATAGATGGCACTATTATTTCCTAACAACTCACGAAAAGAGACACATAAATGGCTAATGTCATGCTCAGTGATGTTAAGACTGTTTGGTGTGTTTAGGTGATCTCGGTCAGATCCCTCCATGATAAAATTCACCATCAAATTATCACTTAATAGCTTTTGCATCTATTGCTGATTATTGCCCAGATCCATTGCTGATTATTTCTCAGATCCATTATTTTATACAGGACTTCTAAAATGGTAATTTTTATATTCTAGATACATTCTAGACACAGTCTAGATATAATCTATCATTCTGCCTTTTTTAGCTGAAATTCTACAATAAAGAGTTTATTTTTTTAAATTTTCCTTATATAGAATTTTAGGAAGGTTGGGATAAATTCTCATTGTAAGATTTTATTTATTTATTTGAGAGAGAGAGAATGAGAGACAGAGAGCATGAGAGGGAGGAGGGTCAGAGGGAGAAGCAGACTCCCTGCCAAGCAGGGAGCCCGATGCAGGACTCGATCCCGGGACTCCAGGATCATGACCTGAGCCGAAGGCAGTCGCTTAACCAACTGAGCCACCCAGGCGCCCTAAATTCTCATTGTAATAAATTGGTGCCCTGAGAGTCTCCAGTGGTGACCTATAATATTGTTTTATGATCAATAAGAGTGCATTGATTTTTACATATCTAATGAGGTTTAATCAATATTTCATGTACCCAACCCTTATGATTCTTCTCACTGCCTAGCCTGCATAGTGTTGGCTGTTTACCTTGGTTCACTATTAAACTGAATTTCTTGAAGTCAGGGTTTATGCTATTCTTTGGTTATTCATAGCAAAATGATTTACATTGAGTAAATAGGCAGTAAATAATTGTGCTGAATTGAATGGACTCAAGTCTGTGTAGAATATTTTGGCCGGAGGAGGCCAGGAGAGATTGTCTCGTCTAGGCCCTTGTCATCAGGCAAGTATATATCTAAGCCATCCAGCGTAGATAAAATACATCACTGTGTATCTTAAAGTTATCTCTAGGGACAGAGATTCCAAAACTTCTCCTGGAAGGCTATTCCAAGAAGACTTTTAAAAACTCTTACCTCATCCTTTAGATAAATGTGTTCTTTTTATAATTTCCTTTCTCTTCTAGTAGTCCAGTGGAAGAGGAAAAAAAAAAAATCCTCTCACATCTTTCCTTTTCCATCTTTCTTTATGCCAAAGAATCTGTGTGTTTCTACATTTTTAATTCAAAATGGACTTGCATTTCCAAGTTAAATTATTCTTTGGTTGCTTTAGTTTATTATTTATAGTCTTCCTTAATGACTGTTTTATATTAATTGCTCCTAATTGATTAAGCAGCTATTAATTTTTGATTGTTGCTATAACAAATTACCACGAATTTGGTGGCTTAAAACATCACAGATTTATTATCTTACAGTTCTGTATGTCAGAGGCCCAACTGGCTCTCTCTGGGTGTGGGCAGGGTTACATACTCTCCCGGAGACTCTGAGGGAAAAATCTGTTTCCCTGCTTTTTGCAGCTTCTAGAGGCTGCCACATTGCCCTTCCGCATTCAAGCCAACAAGAGTGAGTCAAGTGTTTCTCATTCCACATCGTTCTGAATTCATCTTCTGCCTCCCCCTTCTACTTCAAAAGATCCTCGTGACTATATTGAGCCCAGCTGGATAATCCAGGATGCTCTCCCTATTTTAAGATCAGCTGATTATCGACCATATTTATATCTGTAACTTTAATTCTCCTTTGTCATAGTACCAAACATATTTATAGGTTCTGGGGATTAGGATTTGAGCTATCTTTGAGGAACCATTATACTGAGTGTCACAAACTATACACTTGAAATTTGTGTCTCAATTCTCTCTCCCACCAGTTTACCAGTATGATCTCAAGTTTCAATTCTGTTCATCTGTAAAATAGCAATAATGTCTATTTTTCACAGATGTGCTGTGGGTGGGTGCATTTGTGAATTCATGATTATCAAGTGATGAGTTGAAATCCCTTGAGTGCAAGCTACTCTACAATAGCAAAGAATTATTCCTTTTTGAAAAAAATCATCACTTAAAGCCTCTCCTCTTACTTTCTTCTGTAATAAGATAGTAGTTGTTCAGTTACACTAAGCTAGACCCAAACTTATTTTCATTTTCTAAACAATATTAAGTGCCACATTGTGACACATTTCACCTGTATGGTATGTTTAAAAGATTTCCACCATTGAAATGAGAAGCTGTTGATCATTCAGAAATATTCAAGTTAGCATTTAGTGACTGGTGGACTAAAACTTTCTTCCTGAGTAATCACTTGTAAGTATTTCTGTATTTATTTTAATATTGGTCTATCTATTGAAAGGCATTTTCAAAAGTTACATACTGGTCTTACATATAAAACTGAAAAAAATAGTCCCTCTTGCTATTTTGGAAAATATGATTTATATAGAACTTCTGCAAAAAATTTATTTCAGCAATATCTTCTAAAATTTTAGATTAATTGGAGCATATCCCAGGTGACTATGAATAATTATTAATGGCCATGAGAGTCTTGCAATGATGTGATAAAACATGATTCATATTTAGTAGATCTAGATTCCTATATCCTTTTTTTAAACCCATACCATGAATGTTCTCATTTCTGGTTTACACATCCAGCCATTGCTTTGTTACTTTTAAATTGAGCTGTTGGTAATTTTGCAAATGTCCAATAAAGTAAAACATGAGAATTTTCTGACTTTGAATCTTTATAGACTCACACTTTATGATGTTCACTTGACATCTAAAAAGACTTTAATCAGTATCACATGGGCAAGAAAGAGTTTTATTCCATCAGTTATGTAGTGCAAGTTAAGGAGTTATTTCAGTATTCTTACTGCAAGAAAAGCTTGAATTGAAAATAAATCCTATAGTTATCACTACCACACAATCTGACTAAAGAATTAGTCTTCCAACCAGGTGTTAGGACTCAACAGGATTTAAGAGGGCAAATTTCTTGTCTTGTTCTCACAACTGTTAACTCTCACACTCACTGCTCTAATAGGGCGAGCTCCTCGCCCGAAGTCAGGGCTCTCTCAGCCGCTCTCCCGAGTCGCCGTCTTGCTGCTGGTTCCTTAGAGTGATTTCTGAGCTTGCTAGCAGGACACAGTACTAACTGCTCTGTAGATGGCCTGCACTGGAAGGAGCCTGGCCCAGAATGCTAACGTGTTCATTCTAGGACAGGTCCACCTCTACCCAGAGAAGCAGCATGATGTGGGGAAAGAGTATGTATGTACTTTGAGCCAGGCAGACCTGGGTTCAAATTCAATACAACTAACGGCGGAAATTTTTGGGTAAGTCATGTAACTTCTCTGCTTCATTTCTTTCATGTAAAATACAGAATAATCTTTCAGGAGGGTTGTGAAGATTATGAATAAAATCTAATTAAACCCTAGTACAGAGTAGTAGGTTTTATAAATTTTGTCAGTTGCTTTTATAACATGCTGAGTGGTCTTGGATAATTTATCTAACCTTTCTGAGGTTTGTCTCAATTGCTAATAACAAATGGGGCTCAATCACCACTAAAGTTCTGGTTTGCTCTAAGATTTAGTGCTAGGTTGAAAACCTTGGTCTAAGTGCGGGTCCTGTGGTTTTGTTTTCTGTTTTGTTTTATTTGGGGGCAGGGGGCAGGCAGGAAAATTGTAGAGGTATAATGTTTTAACAAAGCTGTCAGTAACTAAAAAGATGTTACCAAACTCATCTCTTTATCGTACCTAATAAATGTTTCCTTAGAAGGGACAATTCCCAGCATAAAGAAACTAAAGAAGTGGCAAAATTTTAAGACTATGACACAGTACCCTCGATACACACACTTCTCTCCTATAGTCATGATCATCTTTTAATCATTAAGGGGCATTTCCTGTTTTGTGTCCTTTGGGGAATTGAGTCTTCACGTGACTCATAGAATTCCATAGCTGTGGCCTCTAAAGGAGAATGAGATGAATCCTGAAAAGATAGAGCTGAAAGGATTTTTCATCACTAAATTTCACTTTTCCACTGTCTTAATCTAGTGAAGCAATTTCTAACAAGAGCATGGTAAGAATTTTGACCTATTCTATTAAACATAGATAAAAATAAAAGCATGACACTGTTTCAGTTACTAAACTGATGGTAATTTTATCTCAGCAAGTTTAGGTCAAAATTTAATCATCAGTTTCTTAATCTGAAATTTCTCACTTTTATACCATGGGGAAAATCGATTCTAAAAATTTGAATAAAGTTATTTATAATGATCCAGAACAATATATATTGTATGTCTAAAATGCAATTTATATTCCCATAGATTACGAATATCCCCTACAAGATTGTGTTTTTTTTAAATTTAGATATAATTGACAAATTAGGTTCAGGTGTAAAACAATGATTTGGTATTGTATATACTGAGAAATTATCACAAGAAGTCTAGTTAACATCTGTCACCATATATACTTACAAAAATTTTTTTTCTTGTGATGAAGATTAAGATCTCAATCAACAACTTTCAAATATGCAGTACATTATTATTAACTATAGTCACCATGCTGTACATTGTATTCCTATGACTTGTTTATTTTATAACTGGAAGTTTGTTGTACCTTTTGACCCCTTTCACTCACTTGGTCTCCCTTTGTGCCCCCAGCCACCACCAATCTATTCTCTGTATCTATGAACTTGGTTTTGTTTTTGTTTGAGATATATCTAAACTTATAAATGAGATCATACAGTGTTTGTTTTTTCTGTGTGACTTACTTCACTTCACATAATGCCTTCAAGGTCCATCCACATCGTTGGAAATGGCAAAATTTCATTCTTTTTTATGGCTGGATAATATTCTTATGAGAGAGTGTGTGTGTATCCATCCACTGATGGACACTTAGACTGTTGCCATGTTTTAGATGCTGTAAAGAATGCTGCAGTGAGTGTAGGGAGGCATAGATCTTTTTGAGTTAGTGTTTTCATTTTCTTCAGATGAATACCCAGAAGTGGAATTGCTGGATCATATGGTAGTTCTATTTTTAATGTTTTGAGGAACCTCCATCCTATTTTCCACAGTGACTGCACCAATTTACATTCTCACCAATGGTGCACGAGGGTTCCTTTTTCTCCATATCCTCATCAATACTTGTTATTTCTCGCCTTTTTGATGCTAGCCATTCTGACTGGTGTGAGTGATCTCTCATTATAGTTTGGATTTGCATTTCCCTCCTGATTGGTGATGCTGAGCATCTAATCATGTGTCTGTTGGCCTTCTGTTTATCTTTTTTTGAAAAATACCCGTTGATGTCCTCTGACATTTTTAATTGGGTTGTCTGTTTTTGCTGCTGCATTAGGAGCTATTTATATACCTTGGTTATTAACCTCTTATCAGATACATGGCTTACCAATATTTTCTCCCATTTAGTTAGGTTGCCCTTTCATTTTGTTGATGGTTTCCTTTGTTTTTAGTTTGAGGTGGTCCATTTGTTTACTTTTGTTTTTGTTGCCTTTGCTTTTGGCATCAAATCCAAAAAATCATTGCCAAGACAAAGGCCATAGAGTTTACTGCCTATATTTACTTCTAGGAGTTTTATGGTTTCAGGGCTTATGTTCAAGTCTTTAATCCATTTGAGTTAATTTTTGTGACATAGTGGTCAAGTTTCATTCTTTTTTGCATGTGGCTCTCCAGTTTTCTCAACACCACTTATTGAAGAGGTTATCCCTTCTCCATTATGTATTCTTCACTCCTTTGTCATAAATTAATTGACTGTATGTGTGAGTTTATTTTGGGGTTGTGATTCTGTTCCACTGATTTATATGTGTGTTTATGCCAATACCATACTCTTTGGCTTACTATAGCTTTGTAATGTAGTTTGAAATAAGCGTGCATGATACCTCTAGCTTTGTTCTTCTTTCTCAAGATTGTTTTAGCTATTTGGGGTCTTCTGTGGTTCCACACAAATTTTACAATTGTTCTACCCCCATACACGTTTTACCCTTAGTTTTTACATTTGTATAGAAAGCAAGAGGAAATGCATAATTTTTTTCTTTCAGCATTGCAAACTTTTGAATTTCAATGGTTTTCTTCAGTAGCTTTTTCATAAAAATGTCTAAGCCTGCTCTACTCATTTTTATGGAAGTGGGATGAAATGTAAGGTAATGGAGATTGCCATTTATTACACTGAAGAGTAAATATATCACTTTAATGACAAAAAGAAATGAATTTTTATTTTAAGTGTCCCAAGGAAGGTGGTGGTGGATTCACCGAAAAAAAATAGCTGGAAGTGGACGTTGGAAATAATTGAAGAATTATAGAGGGAATTAATTAGCTTGACAAGTCGTGAAAGAGGAGCAGGATAAACTAAAGGCAGGAAAAGATGAAGTGGCAGCCATGGCAACCAGCTCAGTCCCTCTCTCTGTTGACCGAATACTCAAGGATTAATGATCTTTAACAAGAGGGTGTGAGGGGAGACAGCAAGATAGCAGCAAGCAATGAATACAAGGCAGTCCCCAAATGTACATCGGGGATGCTAATTATGCCAGAGTAGTCTTATTCACTTTTACATGTAAGGAAATGGATCTCCAAGAGTTTTAAGTAAACTTTCTGAAGTTCCTTACTCAGCTAGTAAGTGGCAGGTCCAAGGTTTGAACCCAGGAAGTCTGGCTCTAGAAACTGAGCTCTGAAACACTCTACTGGCTCTAAAACTTTGGGCACTTTATCTGTTCTTCTACAATAGACAGTTCATAAGCCCCTGATATGTTGCTTCTATAATGTCTTTCCAAACGAATAGGGGAAAAAAGGCCATATGTTCTGGAAGGAGCCATCAGCTACCTAACGAATTAAGTTAAATAAGTTAAATGAGTTAAAATACGTAAAGCACCTACTGTGTCCTTAAAACTTGTTTTCCCCCACCTGTTCCACCACCATCACCATCTCTATTTGTTATGAGCTCCCTGTCTGTTAAGCCCTACCTCCTCTGCTCCCCACTTGGCCACTTCTGGCCAAGGCAGTCAACAATTATGTCCCTCTCTATGTATATCCTAAAGGCTGAGTATTTTACCATCATTCTAAATAAATGGCTATTTGTTTTTATTTTTGTGGGTCTTCTGTTCTCCTATGCTCTATCCAGATAGAAAACCCCTAGGAGTTAAGGACACCCTAGAGGGTTTCCATTTTTACCTCCAGTGTTGTCACAGTGAATAAAGGAACGAATGGCAGAGAGGCAAGGGAGAGAGACCCAGGAAGTCTGAAGCAGTGGTAGGTCACATTTAAGATGGATTTTCCTCTTTTGTTTAGAACTGTTTTCAGAATGACCTCTTAATTCCTTCTCTGGAAATCGTTTTCCCAGTTGGGGAGCATTTGGCTTTGAATCTTCAAGATTAATCCAAAATTTTCATTAAAAAAATAGGAATCTCACAATCACTTGATTTTCTTCTGAGGTGCAAAATTTAGCAGAGCTTAAGTAAGCTTCAAAAGAGATTTTTAAAGAAATTGGCCTAGCGGGTATCAATTTCTTAATAAATGATTATGCCATTATTTAAATAATCTGCCATGAGTTGACACCAGAAAGGCCTGGTTTCATAATAGATGACCATCTCACCATGTTCTGATACAGATAACATCTTTTCAAAGTTCTATTTTTCTCTTGGATTCAACTATAATGTTTTTATGGTCTTCCTGACCTCACCAAATAATAAACTGTTTCAAAGTTTATCTTCTCTTGGAAATAAAATAAATTTATAATATTTCAATATAAAGCATGACAATTTTTTTTTCGTATGTATTGCACAGCTCACTGAGACCAAAATCTAACTTTAAAAAAATTCATTCCTAATTATATTGAAAGGGGTCCCCCAACATAGCTTATGGCCCTTTGGTCATGGACCAAAACAAAAGTATACTCTATCCCAGATTTGTTGCCAGAGGCTTGCTGTTAAAATACCTTAAAAGGAAAGACAGCTGCTAGTAGAAGGATTAATTGGAGGGTTATGTGGGAATAGATATACAAGATCATATGTAGACTTCAAAATTTCCTTTACTTTTAGGAATACATCTCACAATTAAGGAATACGATCAAATCCCAGTCTCCTAATGGCCCACTTATTTCCTTACAAGTTTTCCTTTCCCTGGGCATTTAATGCCTGGCACTTAAGGATCATACTTGAAGTGTTATGTCGTGCAGGCCAGCGTTTGGTTATGTTGTTTTGGATTGTTCCCTGTTTTTGTTTGTTTTGTTTTGTCTTCATTTGCGTCCTCTCTGACCAGCTACATAGTGAAGTCCTTGGGGCCAGAGCTGAGTCTTACCTTCCCTCGTGTACTCCACAATCAGCGTTAATAGATCTCTGGGTATAGGAGCTGACTCCCCAGAGTTTGATTGGAGGTTTGCTGGAGAGTCTTCCAGTCAACAAAATAAAACCTCTCTATTGGTCCAGAGTGGTACTCTCTGGGAGAAAAAAAGAAAAAGAAAGTATCCAACTGGGTTAATGCATTGGCCCTACCCTATTTATTAGGCACAGCTTTAGCTTACACCTGTTGTTCTGACACAATTGATACTCCTCCCCTTTCTCTCAAGTGCCCCAGTTCAGTTAAAAATTATACGCTTAATATATACTTGAGAGAAAGCCTTGAATTCTTAGCATGGACCCCAAGTCTTTCACCATCTGATTCGAAGCTGGTAGCCTCGCCTTTTCTCCTGCAACTGGGGACACTCCTCAATGAGAAAAGAGGAAGAAAATCAAGAAGAGGTTCGCTGCAGGTTTGGCTCTGTGAATTCCATTCAGAAGGCTGGGCGCAGAGGGTTGCTCATCAAATGCCAGAGTAGGCTTTCTCACCAACCTGTCTACTGATGACTTAATGTTGTTGAGCAACTATAATGTGCTGGGCCAAGGGCTTCACAGAGGTTACATCCTCACAGCTACCGTGGGAAGCACAAGTTATTAAAATCCTCCTCTTCCCAGTGAAGACAGTAAATCCCAGAGGAGTTGAGAAATCCCTAAGTGGCAGCCTGGCTCCAGAGCCTGTGCCTTTATTTGACCCCCAGACCGTCACACTTTCCCCATGGCACGTGAGTATTGTGTCCTTTGAACCCTATGTAAAAACCCCTGTTGTGGGGATTATTCTTGACCCCCTCCCCCTACGTGGTGATGTGATGTCGACTAAAGCGTTTAAAAAGGAAGAAACAACCCTGCTTGATTTGAAGGCTTTGGCTTTTTACCTGATAGCTAATGTGACCTAGCTTTTATTATTTAAATGAAAACTATCCAAACGAAGTCCTGATTTTTTTATAGTACTTCCTGTAGAGATAATAACGGAGTGATAAACTCAGTGGAAAATGTGTGCACTGCAGTCTCCCCTTCAAAAGCAAGCCCTTGCCAAACCTTAGACCGGTTCGCAGACAACACCCCACACTGAATTTCTCTGTGGGGTGCACATACAAAACACAGGCAAGGGAAAAAACCACAGGCAATAAAGTCAACAATTTTAATGTCTAACAGGTCTGCTAAACTAGAAAAGGATGTGGACTGGCTGTGGGGGCAAGTGGGTAAGAGAAATAGTTTATTAAGTATTTGTTTCCAGTGTCTGGGAGATAATTTGTCAGAGCTGGAAAGTAAGGCAGGGTTATCTTGGGACAGTGGCTGAATGAGATGCTCCAGACTGGATGCCAGGACCGCGGGAAATTAACAGCGACCTGGTACATCACAGTTGGGGTCAGTATGTGGGGATAGTTGGGGGCAGGTCAGGGCTGACTTTGTGGGCACGTGACCAGTGCACTCAGAAGGGCCCTGCATTAGAAGTTGAATGCTTTGCTGTTGTGCTTTCTTTGTGAGGTCAGATGAGCCAGAGGTGTATGTACTGAGGGCTTGGTGCCTGGGCTCCTGTGTGCCCATCTCCCAGCCCCTCCTCTGGTTTGGTTCGAAGCCTGGTCCCCTCCTGCTCCTGCTGCTAGGCCTTCCTCTCCCAACCCAGACTCAGGGACTACTGCTGCCCTTTGCTTTCAGGAGAGACTTGGGGGTGAATGCAGGGAGGTTTTGGTGTGCACACCTCCTTGGTGACGTCCGGCAGGACGTGGCTGCAGCAGTCCTTGCACAAGCTGGCACTGCCTCGTGCATTCATGGGGCTCTTCGGCAGGTGCAAGCCCCTCTCCTACCCCTGTTCAGATACACAGTCTGTCTCAGTTCAGAGATTGCAATCCTGTGGCATCCGTGGGTTGGGATGGCAGGCCTGTGGGAAGGGGAGTTGACTTTTCAGCCCTGGGGGGTGAGGTCAGGAGTAATGGGCTTCAATCCTGCTGCTGACCCGGATGGGAGAGGGTTCCATGCAGTCAGGCTTCTGGAGAAGGCAGAGTCGGCACTCACCTGCAGGTGCAACATTAAATAGACAATACATACTGTGACAAGTTGAGACAGAGACTGTGGAAGAAGGAAAATGTTTTATACTTTGTCCTTAATGTCACTTTACCCCAGCTTATAAAAATAGGGGTTTCATCTTCTGATTATTATGATTTGCATTAACTGGGCCTGCAGAGAATGTAGCTGGCACTGACTGACATGTGTGTTTTCCACACATCACCTGCCTGATCCTCACTGTAATTAAAACTCTCAGAAAAAGTTTCCAGCAATGTCTTCTTCCATGGAATGTGCCTTTGAAATGTCATTCTGGAAAAGATGCATTTTTCCTACAAGACTTTCAGTAAGCTGTGAGGAGTGCAGGACTGTAGTGGAGCGTCTGGGAGTACACATGATTGTGTTTAGGAAAAGGCCTCTTTCCCCCTCCAACCCCTTCAGTCCACCCCTTCCTTCCCTACATCCTCCCTTCCAACCACAGCTTCATTCTCTTTTCCCACCATGCTCTGCACACTACTCTCCTGAGGGGCTGCTTCTCCTTTCTGCCATCAAACAAGTCTGAACGACAGCTCCTGGAGCAAACACCCCAATGGAAGCTGTCAGCTCCCTTCAGAACAAATCTTTGGCTGAACCTTCTAGAATCCCACCAGTGGAGGCTGTTCCTAGTCCTTTTTGCATTAGCAGTTGTGCTTGTGGTGCCATTTGGCCCTTACCATTGTCCTAGCCTGTTTGGGGGCTAGGGCCTGAGAGTAGCCAGACCTCTGAGACCCAGGGGTGTAGCAGAACGTGCTGTCAAAGTGGGGATTGGTTCAGTATTCAACTGATTTTGTAATGGAAATAATTACTGAACAGTGCAGGATTTGCTTTAAAATTTGCTTTAAAATTTTCAGGTGAAAGAAGGATAATTCTTACATACAAACCACATATTAATTATAAGCAAAAACATCAAAGAAAATAGTTCTACAGATAGGTTTATCAAAGAGTAATTCAGTGATTACGGTTTACTGGCTTTAAAAAAAAAGATGTTTTGCTTTTGCTATATCCCAGACTTCTAATCATGTTTTCCTTTCTTCTTGAAAAGCCTCCGTTCCTCCATCTTTACTCTCACCCCAGGCTATAAAGGCATGGAGGAACATACTCATTATTCTTTCAGAAAACATTTGTTGTGTAATTACGGTTTTCATGTTTAAAAGTACAGAAATGAACAAAACATGGACTGAGTCTGGGCCAGATTCAATGTCATGCTCAGCCTACCACATCATCCACAGGGGCTTAGAAACACCCTAAAAGAGGGCTTTTAGTAATTTGTGATGATTCATAATTCTGTAGACTTTCATTTTTATGTGCAACTAAGGACAAAGTGTTACTAATCTCACTGATTCATTAAAAATTACTAAACTTTTTTTTTTTAAGATTTTATTTATTTATTTGACAGAGAGAGAGAGAGAGCGAGAGCAGGAACACAAGCATGGGGAGTGGGGGAGGGAGAAGCAGGCTTCCTGCCGAGCGGGGAGCCCGATGTGGGACTCGATCCCAGGACCCTGGGATCATAAACTTTTATATTCGTAGTTAAATTAGTAAATTTCGTGCACTCCTGACATGACTTTTAACTACTCTGTCTTCTATTTGGACTTCTGGCTGCCATGAAGCTTTGCAAAACCACGAGTTTGCACGTACCCTAAGCAGACATTGCTCTTTCCCCAATTTTCTAGAAAAATGCCCCATCAGTGCTTTTCCGGAAGGGACACCGAACTTTCTGAAAGGGTATCAGTGATGTTGCTGAGTTGGTAGAGTCTATCAATTGCTGCTTTTCTAATTTTTTAATATGTCATTACTTTAGGGTCCCTTGATGGTATTTTGTGGTGAAGTGTTTTTTTTGTCGATACTACCCTCTGGAGGGATGCATCAACCATACTTGAGCTTCTCCTTTTCTAATAACTTGGCTTCAGAATGGATGTGGACTGCAGTTCAAATATGAATCCTTTATACCTCATTGCTGAAACGGATTCGGTGGAGTGGTATCCATGTGTTATTATTATCATTTTATCACTGGAAGGTGAGAATGGGTGGAGCAGGTAGGGAGTAAGGTTGGTTATCACACTGAAATTTAGAAGTAATGATGAGTGGCCTTTCAAGAAATGAGTAGACAATTAGCATTTACTGTCTTCTTATATTCCAACTCCCTGCCAGGTTGTACACCTCTCTTTCTCAGTGAGGCTCCCTTTCATGGACCAGCCCACCAGGGACAGTGTCTGCAGGTTTAGGCAAAGGCAGCTAAGGTAGGACTGCAGAGCCCAGAGCCCTGGCTGGAGCTCTGTTTGCATATCCCCTCCACTGGCCACATTCCCGGAGATTCTTTTTTTTCAGAACTGACTGACGGGTAAGTGGAACTCTCTGCCTGGGCTTCAAACACAAGGAGGCTTTTCAAGGGGATTTTTCAAACAGACATGACTCAGTGTTAGTGTTGATGAAATAAGGCACAGGAGCTGTCTGCCAAATGCTAAAAGCTAAAGGGAGTACTTAATTTGGAGTGTGCCCATTCAGGACAGATTATAGTCAGGTGTGGCATGTGGACACTTGCGGATGCAAAGGAGGGTTGATAATATTTATGCATGGATACTTCCCTGGCCATAGTTTTCTTTTGTTTTAGGTTTTGTCGGTAATTTTATTCTTAATTTATTAGTAGTCTTATGATGTGCTACATTGACATCTCATAAAAATGGTTACCTTATTTTATCAAACTCTAAAACATCTTTAACTGTAAATCACACCACTCTTTCATATAAACTAAAAAACAATAAAACTGTTGATTAATAACACTGCTTTTGCATACCCTAGTGCTTTTATTTTATATTTATTGAAACAACTTCCTTGGCTTCATTAATACATAATGATACATAATATGAAAATATTATCTATTTTTTGTAAAGAGATATGCTTTTTTATTTTTTTAGTAAACTGTTAGATTAGCTTTAGATTTACAGAAAAGTTGCTCATATTGTATAGACAATTTCTATATACTTTACATTCAACTTCTATTCTTAACATATTAATATTGTACATTTGTCACAACTAATGAACCAATATTGATATGTTATTAACTGAAGTTAAACTGTACTTTATTTGATTTCCTTAGTTTTTACTTAAGATCCTTTTTCTCGTCCTGGATTCCATGCAGGATACCACATTATATTTTATCATGTCTCCTTTGGCTCTGGTGGACAGTGTCCGTTTTCTCGACTTTCCTTATTTTTGGTGAAAGGTACTGGTTAGATATTTTGTAGAATGTCCTTCAATTCAGTTTTATCTGATGTTTTTCTCATGGTTAGACTGGGGCTGGGAACTTGAGCAAGGAAAATATTACTTAAAAAAAATTTAAAAGTAGAATAAACAACCAAAAAAAAAAAAAGTTCAGCAACTGCTAAATATTCTTCACCTTGAGAGTCTGAACCTTCTCTTCCACCTTTGACTCTGATTCTCAATAGCCTTGTTTTCCCACACTACACCACTTACTGGGCCAGCAAGAATGCTAGTGATGCAGCAGCTTTGAAATCCTTCTCTACTGGGTTTTCTTCCAAGATCACTGACCCTCTTCAGCCAATTTTGAAACTGTCATTTTCTTGACCTTCCCAAGAAAGGTCTCTGGTAATGACGGCAAAGTCACAACTGCCCCTGAACGATGTAAGATACCAACGATCGTAGGATGCATTTGAGAAATCTTAAAAGCTGGGTAATGGTATGTCTTAGAGCCATTGAAATAGGGTACTCTGAATTTTTAATATATCATTTCTCCTAAAACAGTTTTATTCTCAATATTGTTTGATTATCATTTGGGATTCAGATAAGACTATATTGCTTTTATGTCTCCAAATCAAATTAAAACTAGTAAACTCTCACCTGCTATGTTAGAAGGAAATCAGATTTCTTCTCTTAAGGACTCTTTTCTCCCCAGTCTTGCAAACCCCGAAGAGCTGGTGGAGTTCATTTGGAAGCCCATCCAACTTCTGCACATAGTGGAAGAGCCCGGGGCTCCATTCCATTCACAGCCCTTCCCCCTGCCTGCCCCAAGACCCTGGTTTTCTGTTCCTCCGCCCTCTGATCAGGTGCCTACTGGCCAAAATCCCAGCGAGGACCGCACAGCTGCTCAGAGGAAGCCCCTTGTGTGAACAGGGCTCTAGCTCAGTGCCCAATGTTCTCCTTGCTGGGTTTCTAGGGCCCACGTTGTGCACCCCAGAAGCCTTTCTACAGCTCCAGTTACCTCCAGAGAGCAAGAGATTTCAGCCTCTTCCACGGGGGGACCCAGAGGCAGCCATCTCTCCCCCTCTTTGGGGGTGAACCAAAGATTAAGCATCACTGTTCTTTTCAGATGTCCAAATAACAGGAGGGATAATTCTACCTATTCGACTTTTTTTTTTTTTTTTTTTTAACCACAGAAATCTAGTTACTGACAAAGGATGCTTATGGACTGCCTTTAACAGACTCAGAGTCACCTCTACATTCATTTTCATCTTGAATCCCTTCTCTGAACCTTGAAGGATGTCTGAGATGATGTTCATTTTCCCTGACCCAGACCCTTAGAGCCCTGTCATGTTAACCCTTCAGTGCCTGACCCCTCTCCTGCCAGAGTAAAACCTGCACATTGCTCTTTTGTATTTAGTAGAGGATATATGCTTTGCTTTATGTCACTGAACTAGAATGAGACATGAGCAGGGGCACTGTGTTAACATGAATTCGCTCACAGTGACTTGCAAATGGCTGCTTTTGTGATCCTCCCCGAGAACAAGTAAAAATAGGCTTGCAGAGGACAGCCATACTCAGTAAAGCAAGGAGGTACCTCAAAAAGGGAAATGGACATAGAAACTTAAATCTGGGTCTTTGTGAGCAAGTTTGTTCTAACTTGCAATTCTGGTAAGCTGGTCTTGTGTGTAAATATTCCAGTAATGCTTCAAACCCACCACCTCATTTTAGTCCCCAAAAGAACACCTGCTATAGTTGGTTATATTACTCTTGTTTGTTTTCCTAATCTGTGGTCTCAGATACTCAACAGAAAAGCTGAAGCAGGTTACAAAATAGAATCCTAGGGTAACATTTTTAAAAATAAATTAATAAAAGGGAAAGAAAAATGAGGGTTGAATGTTCTTACAAGCCAGGAAGAGCTACTCAACAGGAATGTATGTGTAGGGTGCTATACGTTACAGAAAGTTGGGTAAGATGTCTTAAGATCTATTTTATCACATTAAGGAAAGACTCCATTGACTCCTTATTTATCACTTGAGAATTAGTGTTGAATTTAGCCAAATGACTTTTAGTACCCATTGAAATAGGCTTATTTTTTTTCTTTTTATGATACATTTCTGGAATAAACTACACTTGGCCATAATATATTATTGTATTATGTGCTGCCAGATTCTGCATACCAATAAATTTTCTAGGATTTTTTGCATTGATGTGAGTATTGTGAAGGAAAATGTATTCAGTGGCATTTGTTAAAGATGGTTGGGAAGACTTTATTTAAGGGTGGGGACTATTGCAATAGGCGTAGGGACCACTACAGTGGGATCTTGCAGTGTGGGAGAGAGATTGAACTGCACTCTGAATACAACAAGGAAAAGTGGGAATTTATAGCCAAGGAGGTGGGAATGCATGGATGGAAAATGACTAAGAAGAAACATGAGGGTAAGGGGTGGGGGAATCTGGCTAAACTAACCAGACAGGATTCTTGCTAAAGGCAGTTCAGGGTGATCAGGGGATGGTGGGAGATGAGCATTCTCACTTGTGATCAGGTAGGCGATCAGGCATGGACGATAGGGGATTCTGGTTAAAACATTTTAGCAAAAACACTTGATAAAACTGGATGACAGAGAGATGAAGACAAAAAAAGTCCAAAGTCAGGGCCTTGTTGAAAAAGAGCTCATAAGAGCCTACTTAGAGTCTGGTCAGGACAGATGATCTTTGTATGGTGTGTAATTTTATTTTTGTGAAATTTTTGCATTTTGGAGCCTGTGGTGATTACTCTTAAAAAAAGCTTTAAACATTTTTCCTTCCTTTTTATAAGTCCCCAGGGCATCTTAAGACCCAAATTTCTGCTTTCAAGAAATCCTCATCTTTATTGTTACCCTAACAACTACCATAAATTAGCATTTCTGTGTGCTAGGCACTGTTACAGGTTAATCATCACTAAGACCCCTGTGCAGCTAGGTACTGTGATTTTTTCCCCCCATTTTGTAGGTGAGAAAACAGATGCGCATACATGAAGCCCTCACCTTATAGGAGCAACTAGCAAGCAGGATTTGATTCCAGGATCTAAAGTTCATGCTTTTATGTCTAGAAACTTAGTTTGATATGAAACCAAATTGTTAAAAAGATGGCAGGGGTAAATCATTATTTTTGTTCAAGCCCCTTATATGATTTCCTGTAGGATCATCCTGGCTTATTAGATGTTTATTTTGTGGGAACTTGCACGGCAGAAATGAACCTATTACTTTGTGTGGCTTGCAAGGTGGAGGTCCTCTAATAAAAATGTGAGAATGGGGATTTATCAAACAGAGCGATTATGGAAGAATTATTTGCACTATCAAAAAATCTAGTACTTTATAAAGGATTTCAATAATAGATTTCCTTAAACAATAAGCTGTCCCGATCGTTCACCTCAGGGCATTTGAAATATTAAGCAAATGAAATGTATTTAGCCTACAACATGGTATAGGCTTAATGATTAGGAATGGAGAGTTAGTGGGGCGCCTGGGTGGCTCAGTCGTTAAGCATCTGCCTTCGGCTCGGGTCGTGATCCCGGGATCCTGGGATCGAGCCCCGCATCTGGGTTCCCTGCTCCGCGGGAAGCCTGTTTCTCCCTCTCTCACTTCCTCTGCTTGTGTTCCCTCTCTCACTGTGTCTCTCTCTGTCAAATAAATAAATAAAATCTTTAAAAAAAAAAAAAACAAGGAATGGAGAGTTAGTTAAAGTAACTGCATTCCCCACAAATTTGCTTAAATTGACATTTTAATTATATACATTTTCTAAATGAAGTAGTGTGTTTTGGCATGTTGTTATCAGAATTGCTGATCAGGCTACAGTGTATATATTTCCAGGCTGGTACAAATCCGCAAACAATTTCAGAGTACAGAACTGAAATAGAAATTTTGTTTTTTTAGTTGTTTTATTTTCCCATGTTTGTGTTCCAAATAGAACACAAGCACTGCTGAAATACATGATGTTGGAAGTGTCTGATCAGTAGTGAGAGGCCGCCTATCTGTACCCAGTTCCTGACATCTGTTCCAATTTGTAATTGGCTGTCACAGCCGAGGCTTTATGCAAAATGACTGATCATAACAAAAATTACTTTTAAATTGCTCATATAACCATATGCCTTGGATCACGGCACTATCTTTGGCTTCTGCGTATGTTGTTTTTCTAGTATTTCAGGACTTTTTTTTTTTTTAAACCACGGCAAAATTGAATTAATGTGCATCAAGGAAGGAAATAAAAAACTGGGTCTAAGAGACTCTGCCACAGTGAGAGTAATTTAAGAAAAATAGAGATTTAGCTTTGTTTTCTAGAAGTAAATTCAAGATAGCATATAATTTGCACAGCCAAGTTAAAAATAAATGCAAGGACCTTGTTTCAAAAAGCAGGAGAAGATTGTCTATTAAAGATACTAAAATATTTCCTTTCTCCCACAGTTTCTCAACTTGTGATGGTGTTATTTTGTTATTTAATGTGATTAAGTAAATTAAAATTTTAAATTATTAACATGAATTTTGCCATTTATCTTTACATTGTGCAATGCTAGTTTTAAATGCAAATACGGGCCTTCAACTCCTAAGCAGAAGCACAGATCACACGATTCGTACTTTGTCGGTGAGACATGCACGTGTATTTCATTCTTGATAGAAGAGTGGAAAGGCACAAAACTAACTGCTCTTTTTCCTTCACTTCTTGACACATGGACATTCTATAACTCAGCCTCTGGCTTCCTTACGAGTGAGGAAGAAGGGAGAAGCATGGGAACTGGGGGTTGCTCCAAGCTTCCCCTGTCCTTCTAAGTGGTCCTTTTCAGCATAAGTGGTTGGCAAATATGGAGAACTAACATGAGTAAGAGAGGATACTATAGGATTGCTTGGTCGTTTGTGTTGCAATCTGCATGGGAGCAAGTTTTGGTTTGCTTGAACAGTGTGTCCTCACAGATCCACACCAGGCCCTGTTCCTCAGCCAGAGATGCAGTCTGCTTGCCTTGTTTGACCTTAGAGTCTTGCTAAACGCCCTTGTGTCCTGGGTCCCTCCGAACTCTATGCTGAGAGGGCATCTCAACCAATGGGAGTGGAAGAAACTGCAGGCCTGCCTATTGTTCCTGTCTCCTCTGCTCACACACAGGCTTTATCAGCCCTTCATACTGCCCTTAGGAAACCCAGATGCAAAGAGAAAACTATTAAGAATTTCAAGATGGTGACAGCAGGGCATTAAACCAACCATGAGACCCTTCTGAGCATGGGGCCCTGTGTGATGGGGCGTGTTGCCTGCCCATTGAAGCTCACCCTACCTTGGTGACCCCCTCTACAAACTGTGGTGATAATAGTATGTATCAAGTAGGGTTGCCGTGAGCAGTAATGAAGCCACACATGTAGAGTGCTTAATAAGTACCCTACACATAGAAACTCCTGAATATGTGATACTTTCTAAATACTTACATTGTTTTATATCCCAAATAAAATCAGGAAATGTATTATATTCCTACTAGGGACCTTAGATTTAGGTTAAGCATTCCTTGTATAAGCTCCACTAAGAAAGCTATGCCTTCAAACACAAGACTCGGAAACATAATGAATGTTCCCTTATCTGTGTTGTGGTCATGAGGCAATCGTCAGTAAGCAGGCAAAGCTCTAAGGTCGGTTTGAGAGGTTACCTGGTTTCCTTTGTGTAGTGTAATTACTGTAGCAGGTTATAGCAAATAAGGCTGTGTGGGGTGTCCAGAAAAAGACAAATGCTCAAGTCATTAAAAGTGGCTGAATTGCCAGGTTGTCTCTAGCTGAGAATGAGGTCAGTTCTGTAAAGCCTTGGGTAGAGAAGGCCTCTGTTCCAAACTCATAGAGGGGAGACATTTAAACCCAGAATGAAAACAAAACAAAGATGTGAGTTCTGTCTGAGTGAGCAGGGGTGAACTCTTGTTGACTGCAGCATCCAAATGAAATCGGGTGTAGAATGAATTTCATGATCCAAAGTTACTGAAGAACTATTGTAGATGATAGTCATCAATCAGTTCAGCAGAAGTGCTTATGAAATGCCATTTAGTATGCCCAATGTATATTTGGCTTATTTATGTATATTTAAATTAATATACATAACTCAAGCCTGCTCTGGTGCTTTCCAGATTTTAAGGGCATCAACCATCTTGGAAACATCAGTTCAAAAAAAGAGGATTTGATAAATTATTAGCTCCTGATTTAGTGCATACTGATTGTTTAAACATCATTTTATTTTAAACCTAAATTTTTTTTTAAAGATTTTACTTATTTATTTTTACAGAGACAGAGCACATAAGCAGGAGGGGCAGGGAGAGGGAGAGAGAATCTCAAGCCAACTCCATCCTGAGCGCAGAGCTGCAGGGCTCGATCTCACGACCCTGAGATCACGACTTGAGCCAAAACCAGGAGTTGGATGCTTAACCAATGGCACCACTGAGGCGCCCCGAAAGCCTAAATATTCTTTTTAAGATTTTTTTTATTTATTTGAGAGAGAGTGAGCAAAAGAGCGAACACGGGGGCTGGAGAGGCAGAGGGAGAGAGAGAAGCAGACTCCCTGCTGAGCAGGGAGCCTGACGTGGGGCTCGATCCCAGGACCCTGAGATCATGACCTGAACCAAAGGCAGATGCTTAACTGACTGAGCCACCCAGGTGCCCCAAAGCCTAAATATTTTTAAGAGATTCTCTTTAAATTTATTTTCCATTGGCATATTAGATGAAAAGTATACCAACCTGAAACTGTGACTTTGTTTAAACATTGCTCACAAAAATGATTGGTTGAATATAATAACAGGCTGAGAAATTATGCAAATAGGATAAAAACAAAGAGAACATTATGAATATTCATATTACTATGGAAATGAGCAGTTTCAGGTCCTACAGCAGGTGAGATCTGTTGTGTCTCACATGTCTTATGCAAGTATGATTTTCCTTCTCTGATTCTGAAGCATCAGGCTGACTCCTGTGAAGAGTAGGATAACAAAATGGATATGATTGAATTTTTAAAAATCTCTTCGCAGAGGGAAGGATTGATGAAAATGTGGCACAAAATCTGTGTCTAGCAAGGTTCAAGATTTCTCTTCCTGCCTCCTGTCCATTTGGTTTTGAAAATCTGGATTTAATTTTCATTTTAAAAACTTAATAGACTGAACTGTCTCAGGAAGTATTAGCTTTCCACATTCCTGGGTCCTCTGATCCACTGGTGCTGTGGTTACCATGACTAAAGCCTGGGGAACATTGAGTCAGGACATGGGTTTATTGTTGCGAATGTTGCTCCCTCTTAGAGAATTTTACTGATAAAAATGTTATTGTTTCCAGATGCAGAGCCTAAATATCTGATTGTTGTGCGGCCTGCTCCTCCTCCAAGTCGAAAGAAGTCATGCTCAGGTATATTTTGTTCATTTTTCAGATTTTATTAACTTTAAACCATGCCTCTTCATTTCTGCCCATGGAGACCAAGTGCCTTGGGGATGCCTTAGGAATGTGGATGAGAATACATAACACGGCAGGCCCCATGTCGGCGGATAACCCTGCTTGCAAGTATTACAGTCTGGTTGTAGAGACTGCTTGGGATCTAATCCCAGCACCACTACCTACAAACCTGAGGAATTTAGGCAAATTACTGAACTTCTCGGTGCCTCCTTTCTCCTGCATACCAGGGTCGTCGTGAAGGTTAAATGAGTTCATGCGTGTGTGGCCTTGTAGGCCAGGGCCTGGCCCATAGCAAGTGCTTGCTTAGACTTAGCTCCTGTTAGCCTGAATCTGCTTTGCAGTGTGTCAACTCAGGCCCGCTCTGGTGCTTTCGAGATTCTAAGAGCAAAATCTAACGTCTAACCTTTGTTGAGGGAGACTGTTCACATTCAAAAGCATCACTCCTTTATATGCATGGTCAGTGGGTTGGAAGGTGGGTTCTACTTTACTCGTCCTCTCTCCCTTCGGACCCTCTTCTATTTAGTCCGACATGAGAGCAAGGACTGCTTAGGAAAGCAGCGCAATGCCAAGACCCCCAGGGAGAGGGAGACTGGAAACAGCCAAGTAAATAACCTATGAATAAATGAGTGGAAACATGTTCTATGTGATTAAAGAAAGCTTAAAATCTTACAGTGTCCCCATTTCACTACCAAAATTCCTTCTCAGATCAAATAGGCAGGCCTTTGCTGTCAGAACCTAAAAAAGCTGGGAATATGCCTTTACCGTCCGGTATCCCATCTCCCTGACTGTAGACTACTGATAGAAATGTTTTGCTTTTCTTTTTCATTTACTAATGCAAACTGTTCTTAATATTTCCTAATCATGTTCATCTTGTATAGTACACTAGCTGTCGAGCAAAAAGGATGTCTTTTGTTTGTTCTGTGTTTCTAGCGGCATGAAATGGGTTGGGGGAGCATACAGGTCTTCAAATACCCTGAGCAAACAGGCCCTTTGCAGTTGTGTATTTTGTATCTTCTGGGTGCATCAGCCAAGCCTGCTACCAGAACTTTGTTGCCACAGTGCCCTCCCCTCCTTCTGTTGGTTTTCACTTCTTTTTAGAACAGCAGTAAACAGTCAAGCATTTTGAAAAATACAAATTCCTTTTCCTGGCCTCCTACATTCTCCCAAAGCATGAGGGAAATTCCAGTGACTCCTTATAATTTATAATGATAGTCATCATTTCAAGGCTCTATTTCAAAATATTTAATAAAGTCAAGAGGTATTAGTATGGATCCATGGGATTCTGGCTTCATGTTCAAACTATTTCTCAATATAAACACACAAAAAATGTGTAAGGGACGTCAAAAGAGTGCTCACACCTTAGTTACACTTTATAACTTCATTTGGGAACTTCTATGACACTGGTCTTGAAATCATTTTTCCCTTTGTGATGACCAGCTCAGGAAATTGTTTCATCTTGCTCAGGATATAATACCCCACCTTTCCTCTCAGGCAACAAATGTAATGTTTTTTTATTATGTTAATCACCATCTATTACATCATTAGTTTTTGATGTAGTGTTCCATGAGTCATTGTTTGCATATAACTTTTTTTTAAAGATTTTTTATTTATTTATTTGACAGAGAGAGAGATAGCTAGAGCAGGAACACAAGCAGGGGAAGTGGAGAGGGAGAAGCAGGCTTCCTGCCGAGCAGGGAGCCCGATGTGGGACTCGATCCCAGGACCCTGGGATCATGACCTGAACCGAAGGCAGATGCTTAATGACTGAGCCACCCAGGCGCCCTGCATATAACTTTTTAAAAATTCAGCTATGTCACCATGAAACAGTTGGCCACCACTAGGCTTACATATAGGCTGAGAAGGTTTTTCACCAGAATAACAACTCCCAGAACTTAAATCTACTAGAAGCAGCAAGGATGGCACAATTTTAAAGGGCATGTGGTTCAGATAATTTTCACTAAGCTCATACAAGAGGTACCTTCCTACCTATTAGTTCCTACTGCATTAGATCAAAATAACACAAGTTCTTCCTATAGCAAATAACAATAGGCATGGTCTCATGAAATGAAAGAGGAAACACAATGGAAATAAAAAGAATGCTTTATGTTCTGCATAGTTTTATTAGATATCTTATTGCATTTTTATGTTATCTACAGATTTTTTAATGAGCCAATGTTGGGTTCCATGGCAAAGGATCTTCATTGCTCTTTTTCACTGACCCTATTCCTGAAGTTCCAAATATTTTTGAAAATGCAAATACCTTTCTCCCATATACTGGAAAAGAATCTAAAATGGTTTATCACCACCACTTGGCATTACCCAAATCCAATTCTTCCCATCAGAACAACTGAGCTTCCTATGTCATCCCTACTCTTCCAGCAGTATTAAGAATGAGTAAAAAAGAATGTGTATACATTTTCCATTTAGACATCACTGTAAAAAAAAGGCTTATTGTAATTGTATGACAGGGATTTTACACTTCTAAACTGGTTTTAAAAAGGAATATAACTTACAAGCCAGACATTAAGCTTTGTTTTCTCGTCTTTGATATTCTTTCACACTAATTCATAGTCTTGGGAGAAGGGGGAAAACCAACACACTTTTATTGTATCTGTAAAAGAAATGAAGTGAGCAAAGCATTTGCATTATTTATTTCACTGGTAATAGCCACGACTTTCATATTCATCCCTAACCCATAAGAAAATAAAACCTAAGTATGATTGCATATAGTTTATATGCATACATTACCCATATATGCATTCATATATATATGCATATACATACACACATAAATCTCAAAATGATACTTTGGTTTATGCTTGAATTCATGGGCAAAAAATTGGTAATATTTGTGCACTCCATGAGAAGAAAAGGAATTTGATGCTTTCATGCTCTTTATCATCATCCTAGGTCATTTTTATGCATTCTACCCCAATCATAAAAATATACTGTGTTACCAGAATTAACCTGCACGTTACCTCCATAGGTAAAGCACGCTCTCGCAAACCTCTCCAGCTGGTGGTTGGCACTCTGACACCAAGCTCCGTATTCCTATCCTGGGGTTTCCTCATTAACCCACACCATGACTGGACATTACCAAGTCACTGTCCCAATGACAGGTAATTCATCCTAACAAAGGATTTTTTTTTTTTTTAACCTGAAAATTCGCTCTTGCTTTTAGTAGTATCTGTACATGCTTTGGAAGAATATATAAATATCAGGGGCACCAGCTCATATGGGTCACCCATTAGCTATACACCTTGTTCTGGGTGTGAGAGGAAGGAAGATACTAAGTGAGGGTCCTTGAGAGAGTTATCATCTACCTGAATAGAAAACACATGCAAGCATTTTTTTTTCCCCCAAAGAATAAAGTACAAGGGAGAATGAGCCAAATAGCAAGTGGGGAGTATCAGTGAGAAGAGTAATAAAAGCTCAGAGGATGAGGCACAAGACAATTAGGAAAGATGATTAAAAGTTGGAAATGCTGACCTTTGGTTTGACAGTTGAAGAAGTGTTAGAAGCAGTAGTTCTCAAAGGGTGGCCCCAAACTAAGCAGCATCAAAATCAGTTGGGTTCATTTCTCAAGGCTCCCTCCAGATCACTGAATGAGAAGCTCTGAAGGTGGGGCCCAGTAATCTGTGGTTTTACAAGCCCTCTGGAAGATTCTGATGCCGACTTACATTTGAGAATCACTGGTTTAGAGAACTGGAGAGTAATTCACAGGGCGAGATGTAGACCGAGGAAAAGCACAGGTTTGGAGATGGAGCTCCTATCTTCCTTAGCAGGACAAAATAAGAAAATCTAAGTATATTTTTAAATGAAGGCCATTCATCCACTCAGCACATATATTTGGCATGGTCTATATGCTGGGCAGTGTACAACATGCTGAAGCTGGGAAATAAAATGGTTATTTATCATAAATATTTACTACATTATCTTTAAAATTCAGAACTTTGCATCTGATGAGCATTCCAAACTTTCAAGCTTCAACCAAGGCATTTCATTAATTTTTTTTAATTTTAAAAAGACTCAAAGTGATTTTTAAATTGTAAAAGTTTGATTTCTTTTCTAAATAAAAAATATGCTGTTGAGGTATAATTTAAATCCAGTACAATGCACAGCTTGATCAGTATCCTATGCTCCATCGGGAAATAGAACACTGTCATCCCTCCAGACAGAACTTTCCTCAAGAAGCAACCACTGATGTGATTTCTATCCCTGTAGATTAGGTTGCCTAATCTATAATTACACATAAATGGAATCATACACTATGTTGGTTTTTTGTGTCCATTTGTTTGCATTCAGCATGTTTTTGGGTTTCATTGATAACATTGCAGGTATTAATAGTTCATTCTTTTTTTTTATTCTTGAGTAGTATTCCATTATGTGAATATTCCAGCATTTATTATCTATTCTCTTGTTGGTGGATACCTAATTATGTTTGTTTTGGATTATTATGAATTTAGACTTTATAAATGTTTTTTGTAGGAGCTTTGTAGACATATCTTTTAATTTTTCTTAAATAAATACCTAGGAGTGGAATTGCTGGGTCATGGGAAAATGTATATTTAATTTTTTTTTCTGCCTGACTTTTCCATTTATACTCCCACAGGCAATATGAGAGTTCAGATTGTTCCACATCCTCACCAGCATTTCATGCTGTGAACATTTTGCATTTTCTCTGTTCTACTGTAGCAGCATCTTGTTAGAGTTTTAATATGCACTTCTCTTGTACTAACAATACTGAGCACTTTTTCATACATTTTTTTGGCTTGATCTCTCTTGTGTGGTGTTTTATTTTTATTTGTCTAAATTGAATTATAAAGAAGCACCTTTAAAAATGTTTGTAAGCTCTCAAGAGTACCTTTCATATGACTTTGATTAGGAAATCTAGACTAAGAACAATAATAGATCTTCCTTCACATGTTCATAGTTCTGAAGGAAGAAATTATTGGAAAAAGCCATGTAGAAGATATTGCCAAAACCAATTTTTTTTTTAAATAAGCTTGAGAAGTTTCAAAGAGTCTGAAATGTTCCTTTATCATCCACCACTAAGTCCGTAACTTATTTTGTTTGGAAAATGGACTCTTAAAAGAACATGTTTTCTTGTGATAATTCCAGCTTTACAGGGTTGGTCCAGAATGCCAGTGCTGAGAAAAATAACATTTATGGATTGCTTTCTTATTCCTTTTCATTTTCTTTAGTCTCTAATTTAAAAAGACCAAAAAGGGGGGTGGGAAAGAAGAAAGGAAATTTGGTGCTCTTGCAGCAAAATGCAGCTGATTTTAATAGTTATTTACCTTGCTTGATAAAATTCATGAAGTTTGGTGACGTGCAAATTCATAGAAGCTTTGGATATGATTTCTTCCTCTGTCCTCAAACTTTTCCTTCAATTTCACTTGGTCCTACCCCTTCTTGAAAGCATTTATCTGATGCTAATTTTAATTGATGGATGTTGCCATAGTTTTATAGCATAAGGAGAGGAGCAGATGATCTGGTAAAGCTAGGATATTAACAAGGCAACTGATTAGAAGACCCAAGCTACTCAAACCATGCATGTACCTTTCCCTAACCCCCTTGCTCACACACTCTGGCTTTGCTCTTCTCATCAAATAGATGGAGTCATGCCCATCAAATCACACTAGTCAAAATCAATAATTCTACTTAGAATAAAGTTTTTTAAAACATTCAATAATAGCATATCGAGATGCTTGGAAACTTTCAATTCTGAATGAGTGGGACAAGCAAGGTACCCTCGACAGAAATAGGGGACTCTTAAGACATAAGTAAAAGGGAAGAATTCAATGGTGATGCCTGAAAAAAAGCACTTTGAGTACTTGTGGATTTCATTTACACATGCCTCCCTTCTTCCCAGTTAATAAAGAGTTGACATTTAAAGTCTTGGTGGAATCTGAGAAAAAATAGTAGTCCTTGTTTAAAAGCTCTGGAACTACTGTGCATGTTATAAACACCCAAATAAATCCACCAGGATTCTAAATCAATGTAATTAGAAGCAGACTTGCAGAAATCTACCCCTACATGATGGTGGGTTTTTTTGTTTGTTTGTTTGTTTTGTTTTGTTTTAGAATTTCAACTAAGCCAGTAGGTTAGAATAAGGAGTAGTAGCTATAGGGAATGATCACTTCTTGAAAACTGGAAGATTAATATGCTGAATTTTTCCTTCAGGAGTACCTTTTTAAAAAATCATTGGAATCTGAATGCCCTTGGCTTGCTACAGGAACACTTACTGGTGTCATTGTAATCCATCAGATTCTATATTGGCACCCTGCGTAAAGTCTCTGATTTAAAAAAAAAAAAAAATCAGTTCTCATTGATTCGTACAGCCCCATTTATCCTATGAAAAGCAAATAATTTATTGGGAATTTTTTCTCTTTATACTTTGATTTTGGACTTTCTGTATCCAAGTCCTGTGTAGTAAGTTTCCAGGGAGAAAACCGCTATGGAGTATTAATGGAGTATCACTTTATCCTTCATGACACGTGGCTCTATTCCTGTTTGCACAGGGTCCATATGGGTATCATGATCTTAAATCCTTTTCTGAATCCACATTGGAAAGTAGATGTGCTTAATTTATAGTTTTTATTCTTAATAGGCTTTGAATGGAAGAATGTACACATTTGTGCTCAATATATCTAAGGTCCAAAGAAAGCTTTCCAAATTGGCTCAAATGAAGAGTAAAACATGTTTTTAACCAAAATGTATTTCCTCATTAATAGCTTACTTTTTCCTTCCCATGTTTCCAGCTTGTTAAAGTGTTCAAGATTGCTTCAGTTCTCACTCCTTTGCCAACTTATTAAAGCTTTATGATTTGTTTAGAAATCATTTTCACATTTTCTAACACTTTCATTTGTACTTATTTACAGTTAATGTAGAACGAGGCCTTTTCGGCCAGTCCAGAGCAGGCCCTTGCCTTTCTATTTGTTCCCCACTTGTTTTTAAGAAGTGAATATTTTTGATGTCTGTGCATTTTCACTTGATTGAACTCATTGCCTTGTTACCCATTCGTCTTTCCATGTAAACTTTAAGCTTTGTGAGGACAGGGACCATGTGTATCTTAACCGGCTTTATCTTCCCAGTCCCTGGGTCAGCATCTGGCACATAGTAGGCCTTCAGTAAATATTTATACTCAGTGAATAAAGAGTAAAATGCCCGTGTTTTCACATCGATGTCTCACCATTACTTCAAACTTAAGGTGACAAAATCAAACACCTACTATTTCTTCTTGATAATCAGCTCCATTTCTTAGTACTTTCCAAAGTACCTTAATTCTTCTGTTCGTTCCTACTTGAAACTTGATTCATTTATTCATTTTTTATTTGTCCTCTCCTATAGCTAATGAGCCCCCAGGTTCTCTGAGTTCTGCCTTGGGCAAGTACATCAACGTCTTCTATCTCTCCATGTCCATGCCAATGATTCTCATTCAGACACTTGTCACCTTACTGTGGTTCCTGGGGATCACATCCAGGCTACTTTCCCTGGCTCCTTTCCTACCGCAATCCATCCTGGCTTCTGCAATGCCAAGGAAATTTAGATTATCCACCATCAGCTCACTCTTTCTTCACCTCAGATTTCTCTTTCTTCTCTTCTTTCCAAGGAACCCCTTTCTGACTTCAGACAGTGCTCACCATCCCGTCCTGTCCACGCTCTGTAAGCTTGCACTCTCACGCTGGTGCCCTCACTGCCCTTGGGGCCCTGCCTCCTGCTTGCTAATATGTTTGTGATTTCCCCATCCCAAAACACCTTCTTTCAATCCTGTTCTCTCTTCCAAGGGATTTTTCAATCTCTTAATTCCAGAACTCTCTTATTCCCAGTTTCCATACCCGCCCCCGCCCCCAGTCTTTATTCCTTTTCAGTGGCTTCCCTTCCCTTTCTAACACTCCACTGAAATATCTCTTTGTGGTCACCAATGATCAATTAATTGCTAAATCCAGAAGAGTTTTCTCCGTTCTTACCCTTTCTAACCTCTCTGTGGAATTGGTGGCCATCTTCCTTTTTTGACATTATACATATATTTAAGCAGGCTCCAGGCCCAGTGTGGAACCCAGTGCAGGGTTTGAACTCATGACCCTGAGATTAAGACCTGAGCTGAAATCAAGAGTCAGATGCTTAACCGACTGAGCCAACCAGGCACCCCTTTCTGACATTTCTATTTAGGTTTTCCTCTTAGCCTTTTCCTCCTCTCTTGTGTTAATTTGTTATCCTACCTCCCCAAATGGAATAGAATTTTATCCTTGGATCTCTCGTCTTTGTTTCCCCCTTATCCCATCTGTGCTGTCTTTAACTATCACTTCCAAGTAGAACAGTGCTTCTCAAACTTTGTGCACACAAATCACATAGAAGACCTTCTTACAATGCAGATTCTGACTCCAAAGGCCTGAGGAGCCTGAGATTCTGCATTTCTAAAAGGTAACAGGAAGTGCTGATATTGCTGCTGTCCTGAGAGCAGTGGGAGTGACAAGGATGTAAATGCTTCCAGTGCTGACATCTGACCTTGACTCATTTCCAAGTTTCTAAGACTGTATTTTTAGTTGATGGAATTCTCTCCATTACAGGGGCCACATAATGTGGTTAGTACCTCAGACTCCAATTAAATTCATATTTTCTATACTACCAAAAGAACTCCTTTCTATTACTTTAATTTTCTTTAAGTTTAGAAATTCAGTTTGGGTTTGTATTTACACTCTTCTTAGCACCCATGTCGCACAAGGAATCCAGTCTCATCAGTTCTTCTGTAGAAATATCACTTTGATCTATTTTCTTCTCTTCATTTCGTTTCTTCCACGATTCATTTCTTTGTTCTCTCCTATCTGGATTATAATGCATTAATTGAGATTCCTCCTTCCAATTTTTCCCGAATTCTTCCACTGCTGATAAGTCTAGCCTCCTTCATCACTGCTCAACTTTATTCACCAGCTGAAGAATCTCCACCAGCTCCCCACTGCCTGGTAAAAGAAACTGTAGAATCTCTCCTGCAGTCTATCTCTAAGAATATGAGTCCTGCTCCTGCCATGAGCTTTAAATCTGGACTACTTTGTTTTCCTGGACCTACGTAAGATGTCCTGCT
Organism: Mirounga angustirostris; assembly: GCF_029215605.1. Taxonomy (NCBI): domain Eukaryota; kingdom Metazoa; phylum Chordata; class Mammalia; order Carnivora; family Phocidae; genus Mirounga; species Mirounga angustirostris. The sequence continues at coordinate 47,668,801 of NW_026991709.1, read as the reverse complement.
TTAAATCACACCTCTAAGATGGGATTTAAAATGTGGTCTGTCCATTTCAAAAGTTCAGGCCACCTAATGCTGTACCTGCCACCCTCAGGACCCTGTGCTTTTCACCCCAACTTCTTTAGTTCTATCCATTTGTACACCTACCTCCTCCCCTCACTCTACTGTGAGCTCATTTGTGAAGTTTTCACGATGCCCTGCTCCTCTTCCAGTGCATGTGGATCCTAGCATCATGCTTTATAATAGTAGGTCTCAACAAAGGTACAAATGAATAAGTAGGTGGAATGTTCAGAGCAAGCCTTAAAAATCATCTGGTCAGGGGCCCCTGGGTGGCAGTCAGTTAAGCGACCAACTCTTTATTTTGGCTCAGGTCATGATCTCAGGGTGATGGGATCGAGCCCTGTGTGGGGCTCATGCTCAGCACAGTGTCTGCTTAAGATTCCCTCTCCTCTCTTCCTCTGCCCCTCCCCCACCTCAAATAAATAATCTTTAAAAAAAAAAATCTGATCAGGCCATCTAGCTCTTGAACCTCTTCTGCAACATCTCCCATTCAGAGTCCACAGTGAGTATTTCCAGCAATGGTAACAGCATAGATATGGAGGGTAAAATTCTGGTCAGATTGACCTAAGTTCAAAATCCTGTTCTATTATTAGCTGAATGGCCTTAGACAGTTACTTAAATGCTTTAAGCCTTGGGGTTTTTTAAATCTGTAAAATGGGTTAATAATAGTAATATCTCATAGAGTTGTCAGAATTTAATGAGATGATACATGTAAAATCATTAACACAGTGTCTGGCACACAACACTCAATAAATGGAACTGTGTTTGCTATTGTTAATTTTGATATTATTTGCCTTATTTTATAACTTCCATTTCAGGCAAGCTATTCCATTTTTTTTTTTAAGATTTTATTTATTTATTTGACAGAGACACAGCAAGAGAGGGAACACAAGCAGGGGGAGGGGGAGAGGGAGAAGCAGGCTTCCCGCGGAGCAGGGAGCCCGATGTGGGGCTCGATCCCAGGACCCTGAGATCATGACCTGAGCTGAAGGCAGACGCTTAACGACTGAGCCACCCAGGCGCCCCAAGCTATTCCATTTTAGATAGCACTAAAATCAGTAGAAACTTATTCCTTCTGTTGATTTTAAGCCAGCCACCAGTAGGTGATAAAGAAGAGAGATTTTGGAAATTTTTGACCAGCTTGAAAATTATTTTAAGAGTCCAAAGATAATAAAGACCTAAACTGGTCCCATGAGTGCTTAGAAATAGACAAGAGACAAGTAAAAGAGGAATCATGCAGGAAACCTAATTGGGCTTGAGAACTGATTAGACATGAAGGGAGAAGGTACCCGAAGTCAACAGGAATAGGAGCAGATTTGGAGAAGAATATGAGTAGATTTTAAGGTAGTTAGGAAATTCACAGAGGATTAAATCATTATATTTGATCAAAAGGTTTTATTAACAGATCAGACACCAGATTACAAAGAGATTTAGGCCTCATGAGTCATAAGAAAGTGGGATAAGGTAGATTACTTTGAAGAAATTTTGTGTTGGTGCCACCTGGGTGGCTCAGTGGGTTAAGCATCTGCCTTCAGCTTAGGTCATGATCCCAGGGTCCTGGACTTAAGCCCCATATTGGGTTCCCTGTTCAGCTGGGAATCTGCTTCTCCCTCTGCCTCTGCCCCTCTTCCTTGCTTGTGCATGCTCACGAGTGCTCTTTCTCAAATAAATCTTTAAAAAAAGAAATTGTGTTAAAAGATAGCAGGGATAAAAAGGCAATATTCGTTTTATTTTTGTTAGAATGAAAAATATTTAAACAGTTATTCAACTCAGAGAGTGAGTGAATGGAATAAGGAAATGGTATAAAATTACCTAGATGCTTATGTGTTGGCAGAAGGGAGAACCCTGGAATCAGGGGCGGGGGGGTGGGCAGGGAGGGCATGATAGGGAGAGACACTTTGAGAAGAATGGAGTGAGGACAGAATTTCTATCAGCAGTCACCAGTCTCCACAAGGCAAGAAGCAAAAATACAGAGGGGGTGTCAGGAAGTGTCCTTTGATATGAAGAGAGCAAAACGTGTGGAATAGATGTTTTAGGAAATATAATGGTAGCTAATTACATAGAAACAGAAACATTGTCGAAAAAAGCATAGAAAGCCCAAATGATAGCCAACCACATGCATCAAGCCAGGCTGGTTTGTGAAAGGACTAAATTTATCTTGATATTACTCAATTTCTGTTCTTGCTAATTTATTGCCAGTTATTTCATAAATTTTGTTTATGGGGTTTCTATCCTGTGTTCTGCCTCTGTGTTTTATTGGAATAAAATGTCTAATATGCAGCTACAGTCATCTTTTAGGAACAGAAAGGATCTCAAAGATTGTCTAGTCCACCCCCGTTCTCTTTTGAGGGAGAAAAGTGATGAATAAGTGGGCAAAGACTCCCATGAAAGCAGGCTGTTTGGAGCTGACAAATATCCAAGCCAAGCCTCTACCTGCCTTCTCCACATTTTGAGGAGCTAAGGATTCTGTTTAAGCTACAATAACCATTATTGTCAGTGTTCATACTATTAGGGATATGTAAGCAGAGATAATGGTATTTGAACCAAACACTACCTTCAATAGTTCCTTACCACTTAGGACACGAGATGTTCTTGTTCTTAAAGTCCAAGTTGCTAGAGGTAGGCTTTCCAGGAGTCTGATCTGATGACCTTCACTGACTGCTACCTGTATCTTTACTAGACTTGTTGCACTTGTGTCCAAATTGAATCATCCACAGAAAAGGGTGCAATCAATATTTGATCCTGAGTATCCTCTGACAATAATGGGAAGTCTGTGACTCCATGTTATGGTAAATATACACTGAAATAATAAACCTTACGTAATGTTAAAAAGGAATTAGAATTGTCCTCTTCCCTTCTAGGTCATTTTACCTGTCTTTTTTCATCTCCTTTTGCCAAGCACCATAGTAGAAAGACAGTCCAGTGCAATGCTGAAGGTATTAGCTTATGAGTCAGAAAACAGCCATTTGCCTGGCTCTGTCACTGATTATCAAAACCTAGACACTTACCGTCTCTCATTTTCTTCTATGATAATTCTTATTCTCTCTTCAGAGTTTATTGTATGAGTAAACTGAAACACACTGTAAAATCTTAAGTCTTCTGCAAATGTTCAATGTAGACATTTATTGTATTTTCCTTCAGTTTGCATTGATTCTATAGGAATGTTGAGTTTGGTAAGTGAAACCTTACACAATGACACATTGAAAAAGATCATTGTAAACTTGATTGCTTAGATCAATGTTTTTTGGTGATGGAGTTATTGTCCATTTAGAGTAATTATATTCTAATTTTAGATGACCCCATGAGCACCCAAGTATCTGTCTTATTCATTCCACAAATATTTATGGAAAACCTTCTGTGTGCTCGGTTTCAGCTTTGCTTATTATCATAAGACCTAAATCCAACTTTGAAATCAAGGAAATGTGACTTATTACTTTACACCAAATAGTCTTATTGACTCTTTTAACACTTAGAACTTGCCTATAATATACAGTTATCAATTAAGCCACTGTTGACAAGGATAACCTCTCTGAAGCAGAAAAGTTAGCTGCCTGTACGTTTATTTTTCCTGACAAACTTGTATCAGAGAGAGTATTTCAAATGCTTTGTGATCAAGATAAAAAAAATTGCACAATGGATTTTTTTTTTTTAACATGTGGGTAAGTTCGTAGAGCATTTTTATACCATTTCATTCCTAGAAAGATGATATAAAATCAAGCTTATGTAGAACCCTGGAATCTGGCCTTTGGTCATTATGTTAGCAGCGTGCCAACCACCGCCCCCCCCCCATCATGTGAGGAATTGAGACATGTATCCAAAGTAGAGCTGCATAATTGTGGTAGCCCATCTGGTCTGATTTTAGCTTCTCTGCACTTCTCTGACATTGCATGGTATCCAAGGCAAGGAAAAAACAATAAAAATTCCATGCAGCATACTTGTCAATAAATGTTTCATAGATTTCTGTTGATGTTTCAACTCACAGGACACAGAGGATTACTATTCTATACTGTTCATTCCCAGTAGCAGTTAATATTTTGGCTGAACAGCCTCCTTCACTCATTCTGGCTTTTGCTCCTTTGAAATTGGAGACTGGAGCCCTGACAGTAGTTTTACTAGAAAGAAGGAAGCATATCAGTAGCTTGTAACTAGTAGGAAAATAGTCTGAATATACAAATACATTCAGGATACAAATATACAGAAACATAGAAAATCATCCCCGGTCTGTATTTGTTAAACAGTACCACCCCCGCACCCCCCCGACTCCCCCGCTGACTTCACAGGCATTCAATGTGTGCGTTTGCAGAGGGTCCCCTACTTCAAAGGGCCCATGCTTGGTTTAATGCTCTACTGTCTTTGTCTTGAAATTCTTAACCATTTTTTAATAAAGGGTCCCATGTTTTCGTTTTGGAATGAGCCTCATAAATTGTGCAGCCAGTCCTGGCCCTTGTTTCCGGAGATTCTGGGTAATTGTGTTTGTGTAGCATCAACAGCTTGTGCCTGGCGCTTAGAGATGGCAGTAAATGTTTTTAGCATGAGTATATGAGTGATGTTATAAGGCTTTAAATAAAAGCAACCAGCCTGAACCTGAGCCCATTAAATTATGCTAGGGTTGGGCGCCTGGGTGGCTCAGTTGGTTAAGCGACTGCCTTCGGCTCAGGTCATGATCCTGGAGTCCCAGGATCGAGTCCCACATCGGGCTCCCTGCTCGGCAGGGAGTCTGCTTCTCCCTCTGACCCTCCCCCCTCTCATGTACTCTCTCTCATTCTCGATCTCTCAAATAAATAAATAAATCTTTAAAAAAATAAAATTAAAAAATTAAAAAAAATAATAAATTATGCTAGGGTGGGGAGTGGGAGAGAGGTACTAAATTTTTTAGAGAAAATTTAAAATAGAAGAACTGAAATAATACAACAAATACCTATGTGTCCATCAGCATACCTGACAGGTATTATTTTATTTACTGAAAATGTTTATTTACAAATAAAAAGCAGATGAAATTTACCTGTTGGCCCCACTTCTAATCTCATTTATCTCACTGGGAACTAAAGCTCCAACACAAATATTAGATCCTTACAGTGTTTGTTGTCCCTTTACACTGCCAGCAATAATATATGGTAACGTAGTTTTTTTGTGAGCGTTTCGGTATTTATGTAAATCGTATGAGACTATATGTATTATCTTGTAATTTGCTGTTTTCATTCAATATTTTGCTTGTAAAATCTGTTCATACTGATACACGTGGCTCTAGCTCATTCATTCTTGTTACCATGTACAGTACTAATGAAATCCCCTGTCCTGATCTGCTGTCCCACCTAGTGAGGCTGTTTAGAGCATTGTCAAGAGGAGTCTTTGTATTCTGGTTCTGCCACTGTATTCTGGTTCTGCCACTAGGTGGGTAACAATGGGCAAATTAAGTGATCTTTCTGAATCCCTTGTTTTCACATTTATAAAATGGGATTAGTAACTTCTACCACTTAAGGTGACTTTAGGACAATTAAATGAGATAATATATATAAAACCTTGCATCTGATACAAGCGCAAAAAAAGGGGTGAGGATTATCATTACTTTACCATATATATGGCTGAATATTACCAAGCCCTAGGCGTATATGTAACCATGATCTTAAATTTGCATTGTTTCATTTTTTTTCATTGTACCCTTAGCTTGGCTTTGGTCTTGATTCTATTTTTATAATGATAAGAAAATGTTACCCTTAGAATGCAGTCCTCGATACAACTTAAGAGTTTCAGGTCCCCCTTTTACAAAATTGAACAATACTACATTGTTGGACATTCTGTGGCATAAACCCATGCAGTTCCAGGTTTAAACCCATCCAGCTATAAAACTACAATATGACGCACTTACAAAATTATATCTATGCTCTGCTCTATGCATAACTGGAAAAAAATGAACATCCAGCATTTTCCAACTTTCCTTTTGCAAAGTAGCAAATAATAGAACTGAGAGGTCTGAATTCTGTCAGTCCGTGCGCTGCTGCATGCGCTCCAACTCAGGATTAGAACTTAAAATAAGTACACACTGAGCTATTTTTTTTCACGTTCTCTACAATTTCTAAAAAAAATAACAGAAGCCAGTATTAAACAGTCTTTGAAGTAGTCTGTGGTGTATTAAGAAACTCGAAATAGCCTTCTGAACATCCCTGTGAATTTCAAGCGTCGTATTTTGGTTATTCAACAGATACTATACGATTCGCTATAGAGAAAAGGATAAGGAAAAGAAATGGGTTTTTCAACTCTGTCCGGCCACTGAGACAATTGTGGAAAATCTAAAACCCAACACAGTTTATGAATTCGGAGTGAAAGACAATGGAGAAGGTGGAATTTGGAGTAAGATTTTCAATCACAAGACTATTGTTGGCAGTAAGTACCTGGAACTGCTTCAGTGAGCTTTCTGTAATTCTTACTTTTTTTCCTAAGTACTGAATTTTTAATTATTTTATTCTTAAATATGAGATGAGTTTATTCCCATCCTCTAGTACTTAAAAAAAAAATACAAAAGCGAACAGAATTTGAGTATTGGTATTTCAGAACCCTTTATATTAATGTGTGGTTTTTTAAACAAAAAAAAAAATTATAAGCTGATGTTTGATGCCTCCATTGATAACAGTTCTTTGGCCATTGTAGTATTTTAAATCAATCTCAGATCTATGAGCACCAACTGAGTGAAAACAGCAGTAATGTGTGCAGGTGTTTGGAATTGAAAGCTGGGCCAGTAAAAGTGAACATAAAAAGACTGCAGGGGGCCCTGGGCTCTCTTCCTGTGATCCCTTCATTCAAACTTCATTGGAATCAGTGTTTTAAATGATAGCAAACAAATAAGATGATTAACAATGTCAGAGTTAGAACAGGAGTTACAGTTCTTCATAATGAGTAGGAAGAATTAATTTAGGAACACAAAGAATGAAAATAATGTTATTTTCTCCTTGTTTCTGTCAGGTAAAAAAGTAAATGGGAAAATCCAGAGCACCTATGACCAAGTCCACACAGTGGTAGGTACCAGGTTATTCTCAGGAATGTTTTTTAGCAATTTTGTCTGCATTATGTTTTTGTTGTTGTTGTTTTGTTTTGTTTTTATAAGGAAATCAGTCTGTTAGGAAGTGTTGAAATGGGATTAACTGGTTCTGGGGCTTTGTGTAAAGTACTTAATGCTTTAGGCATTTGCTAAGTTTAGAGCTCTAAAGTACTGATAATGTAGTTACTCAAGTATTTCCATATTCCAGGTGTTTTTGAGGTTATGCTTATTATCTTCTGTGCAGTGGATTGTTTTTTAGAATAACATGTTTCCAGAGTGAATTTGGACATGCTCTGTTTTCATTGGTATTATTCATTTCTGTCCTCCGTCCTCTTCCCTCTATTATCTCACATCCTACTTAAAAAAGCCAACCTTTTCCAAAACAATGAAGCAACTGGCTTGGTTTTTTTCCTGTGCCTAGCCTCTCGTGCAGTAAATATCTGCACATCTTACGTGCCTGACAATCCCCCCATCTAGACCTCTCCCCGCTTCTCTCTCACTACAGAAACTCAGTCCCTTGTTCTCTCTTTCCCTCCACTTGTCAAAATCTCTTCTCAGGAAGCACCATCCCAGTTATGTACTACTTGTTATAAATGCAACCTATTGTTATAACAACCACAGAGATATTTGCATCTTAAATCATATACGCAATTATAAAGTGAAGACCATTATGTCCTGAGCAGGTAAAGGAGGCATCAACATTCTGAAAACTTCCTAATATATATGATCAAATTTCTTTCTAGAAAGGTTGTGCCACTTTACAATCTTGCTATCAATGTATCAGAGTTACCTTGCTATTATCAACATTATTATTATCCTGATTATCAACATTCTATTTCCATCACTAAATTTTCAGCTAATGTAATAGTGTAAAATGGTTTTTTAAATCTCTATTTCTCTGATTTCTAAAATAGCAGTACTTTCTTCACTTGTTTATTAGCCATTTGTCTTTTCCATTTAATGACCTTTAGTTTTAGTTCTTTATTGGGAGTCTTATGGGTTTTATTGAAGAGTTTAGTTCTAAAATTTAGTTCTTGGGAATCTCATGGGTTTTATTAAATAGTTTAAAGACTAGAGATTAAAGAATATCTACTCTTTGTGATCTCATCGAGGAACATTATTCTCACATTTGTTACCAATTTTGTTTATGGGAATTTTTGAAATAGGCAAGTCTTAAAATTTGTTTAATCAAATTATTTGTCTTTTCCATTGTCATATTTTCAATTGCATTATATTTTAGAAAGCCCTTCCCTATCCAGGGAGCAAATATTTCCCTATTTTGCTTTTAGTTTTATAAGTGGTTTGATTTTGTGATAATTAAACTTTATATGAGTTTTATTTCACTATATTGCAGGTAGTAAGGTTATGTACTGACTCGGTTCTGCTTTTTTTTTTTTTTTTTTTTTGCAAACAATCATTTGGCCTAGTACTAAGTATTGAGTTGTGCCATTCCTTATTAAGGTCCCTCTGGCTTTGTCTCTCTTAAATCCAATCACAGGGAATAGAGTTGCTCTTTGTTTCTCTTCTATAACAATCCCCACTCGTGTTGTGAATGGTTACCTAGGAGCTATATCTTATCTCTCACCCTCTTGGCTGTCCTGCTGTGTCTTACATGTGACTCAATGATGTCATTTCTTTCCTTTTTATCAGCAATCATATCCCAATAATGTCTTGTGGCAGAATATTTCATCTAGTGAGAGTTACTCAGCAAAATTGGGAAGGATTGTTGATGTTTACTCCCAAGGAATTTAATTTCTTTTTCATATCATAAATAGCCATGATGAGAAGGCCCAGGAAGAAACTTCCTGCATCTGTGACCCAGAGCCAGATATTTGATCACTTCAAGCTGTGAGGTGGAGTACCCCCAACTCCAGCCAGCTGTGACGAGCTGTGGTTTGAAACTCTTGGCTATTTCCAAAGGAAAACCCAAATTAACTGAAAAGCTATTTTAAGGCTTCTCTGTGAGACTTTCTTCATTGTCACCTTCTGGAAAGCCATCTGTGCTCTTGGGTAGCTCTGGAACACAGGAAAGTTGAAAAGGATCTACTTGGGATAGCCTTTGAGCATCTGACATGGCCACTTAGAATTGATTCTGAAAATATTTTAGAGGTATATTCTCATCCAAATAAAGTCAGTATCAATCCAAATATTCAGACAGACATCTCTGAGACTGCTTGGAGAAGGCAATATTTTAAGAGCTATGAAATAAATTTACTTTTAGAGTTTTAAGCAAAAGATACCTTGAGAAATGCTTTCATTCACCTGTACACCTAAAACTTATATGCAGCAAAAAATTAGCGGATGTTAAAGAAGCCCCATCTTAAGCATCTGGTTACATTATATATGTGATTCATGTATCTAAGGATACATGTTGGGCTGGCAAGCCCAGGTGTGCAACATATAGCAGACGTCTCTTCTGATTGGTTGGTGCCTTTGTTCTACCACTTGTTAAATAGTTTCAGTATCACCCCTACCTGCCTATACCTCCAGAAAAATAGGGAAAAGGTGCATAAACAAAATGGTGATTCTTTCTATATAAATTGCGTTACTTGAGATCCATGATCTTGTGAAAGAAAAAACACATTTATCATAATTTTTGCTCTTTCATTCTTGTTGAGAATCTAGAATACTCTTTTTATGGAGGCGAAACCTAATGTTTACTATTAGGTTTTATTTTTATATATGATATAATAAAAATGGTAGAAGTGAATTCCCTTATATATATATATATATATATATAAAATGATTCAATCAAGAACAATCGCTGAAAGGACCTAATTTTACTACATTTGAAAGGACGTAATTTTAATACATTATGTCTATTTTTTAAAAAAACTTAATTATCTTACTAGTTCACTAGCTAAACAATCATTTTTTAATGATTGTGTTTATTTATTTATTTGAGAGAGACAGAGGAATGCACAAGCAGGGGGAGCAGCAGAGGGAGAGGGAGAAGCAGGCTCCCTGCTAAGCAGGGAGCCCGGAGTAGGGCTGAATCCCAGGACCCTGGGATCATGACCTGAGCCAAAGGCAGACACTTAACTGACTGAGCCACCCAGGTGCCCCTAAACAATCAATTTTTGAAGTACATAGTACTTAACAGAGATTTTAAAATATAAGTTTATTTAATTCCAATCTCCTTAGAATAAGTGTTCCCCTAATATATGACATCTGTTTTCACCCTTCCATTTTTTTTTTTCCATCAGAGATCCACCCATCTTTTTAAAAGTATGTCTCTTATTGGCAAAAAGAGAAGTGGTGCCAATTTTTAAAGTGTAACAGTTACCAGATGAGTGAGGTGAATAGGGAACAATGCCATGTGGTCCCCACCCATACCTTAAGATTGTGTACAATGAATATATCAGGTATCCTTCTGTTCTTAGCAATTGTTTTAAGCAGAAACTTGAAAAATAATATTATCAAAGGTGTATGTCTCACTCCTCCCTAAACAACCAGAAATATGAAGACTTCTGCAAGTAGGACACTGGATTAAATCAATATGTTTTGTAACTTTCATTAGAACATCTTAAAAATGAATTAAAACTACAGTGTAACAGACCCAAGTTCTTCTCATGTGGTTTGGCTCTTGAACCACTGAAGTCTGATTTTGAGCAACCCTTGCCACTCCCCAAATGGACAGCTTTTTTTATCTCAGGACCTGAAAATAAAGTTAAATCTATAGTGAATATTCTGACACCACAAAAATACCAAATAGACAAGCCTGTAAGGAAGAGCCTACAAAGAGTAGTATTAACACTACATGTATTAAAGCTGATTTTCACAATAATATCAGGAAGTAAATCTAATGCAGAGTGAATAGAAAGTCCCTCATCCTCTATGGTTACTACTGTTCTGGTTATTTCTAGATAAGCATAGGCTTTCCCTAACCAGGACTAAAATCAACTGAATTGGTCATCAGTTCATTGCTGTTTACCACATCAGCATCCTCTCCCCATAGAATCTCCCCACTGGATACTCAGCCACAACGTCCCTGGAAAAATGGTAGAAGTGAATTCCCTTAACTAGTCCCCCAGCTCAGGATATAGTACAACCTAGGTTCTTAAGGAACAGGATATCTTAAAAGTCGGGAAAATAAAATACCACATTTCTTCTGGGGCAGGAGGGAAATAACACTTTCTTCCTGGCATACAGTAAACACATAGAAAATAGTTACTAAATGAAGGGAGGACGAGAGTTGTGGAAGGAAGTGGTGGTGAAAGCTTGCAACAGGAATGGGAGTGAGCAAAAGCTCCACAGAAAAGAGAGCCAGCAGGGACATGGCCTAAGAGCAAAACTGGGACGACGAGGAAGGGTTACTGGTACCTTTTTAAAAAACACCGTACGTGGAACAGTTTGATTAAAATTGGGTTGCAATTGGTTAAACACTGTTAACTTGGAAATTATCACAATATTTCATTTCTCAATGGATCCCAGTAACAGACATGTCCCTACACTTTTATAAGAAGACATAGGGAAAGGATTCACAGTGTCAGCTTCTTATTGGCAATTTAGAGCTTTCAGCATAGACATTTCAGTCAAGAGTATTCTCCTGTTGCTCCTAAAAACCCTACTTACAGAGAGGCAGCTACTTGCTCAGGAGTCCAGTCTTGATGCATCTTTGGATTGCAGATTCGGCAAGAGTGTAATTATAGGTCTAGAAAGAATTGGATTCTGCAGCTAAATTATTTCCTTGTTTTTTGGCAGCACATACTGTACATATAGTCTTGTCATCATCTTAATAGAACATTGTTAGATACTCAAGTTAGAGTTCAAAGAGAAACTTCGTGCCGTTCATGTGAAGAGTGAACTATTATCCATTTGTCCTTGTCAAAAATTGTGTAAAACAAATCATCACAGTAAAGGAACTAAAAATTAAAATAATGAAATTCCAAAGCAATCAACACAGCAACATGCAGGTGTTTCTGCTAAATTGTGATGTGTCTGAAAAACTTCCCATTCTGCAAAATGTGCACTAAATGGCAGGACTCCTAGGGATAGAGAACAAGCCATTCAAAAATCTTTGGAACTGTAGCAATAGCTCTAACAAAAATGGTTACTAGTACCTGGAAAGATAATGTGGCTCCCGTGTGGCTGGAGGTTGGCACAGCTGGTATTTAAAATTCTCAAATGATAAAGGCCGTGTGCTGGCGACTCTTCGGCTAGAGTGGGACAGGTAGGAGTAAGGTAGACACCTGAGGCAGAGCCTTTCTGGGAAAGCATCCTGTGTACAAGGGCTCCTATTGAATTTTCTTACGATAAAGCTGAAAGAGATCCTGCTGCCAGGGTGACATCAAAGCTGAGAATTTTTTTTTCTCTCCCACTGAAGGTTATACTATTTCTACTATTCCCTCCCCCTTTGCCTGGGAAAAATTGGGTATAAATTATACTTATGTATTCTCCTATTTACCAATAGCATATAAGCTATGCAGTACACAAGCACATGTAGTAACTGAACAGACTGTTGATCAGAAAAGCTTTTCCTAATTAAAATGTAATTCATGCTTGTAAGGAATCGGGAAACAGAGAAAAGTCTAAAAAATTAATCCGTTTATAAGAAATAATCACTGATAAAAAAAACCTATGATCTATTTCTTTCTGATAATTTGTGTATACATGTTATAAAATTAGGTTATAGTGTGCATATAATTGTAATCTTTGTATTTATATTATGCATATTTTCCACTTTGTTAAATAGATGTCAAAAATTTGAAACAGTTTATTTAATAAAAGCTCTGCTTTTGGATGATGTAGTTGTTTTGCATAGTGGTAATAATTTATATATAAGGGTGTTTAGCTTTGATTAATTCCTTAGTTTAGGATTCGATTAGATTGGGCTAGATTGTTATGGAGGAAATTACTGGGTGTGTTAGTCCATTAGGGCCGCTAGAACAGAATACCATAGACTGGGTGGCTTAAACAACAAACATTTATTTGTCACAGTTCTGGAGCCTGGGGAGTCCAAGATCAAGGTGCTGGCAGATTTGGTGTCCGGGTGAGAGCCTGCTTCCTGGTTCACACACAGCCATCTTCTTGCTGTGTCCTCACGGGGTGGAAAGGTGGAGGGATCTCTCTGGGGCCTCTTTTATAAGAGCACTAATCTCCTTCAGAGGGTGGACCCCTCAGGACTTAATCATTTCTCAAAAGCCCAACCTATAAATACCATCACACTTGGGAGTTAAGTTTTAACATATAAATTTTGGGGGGACATACGAATTCAGTCTATAGCACTGAGTCTATAGCTATAAATAGTTTTTAAAACCTGATAATAGTAAACTTCTATTTTTTGTGGTTTTTTAAACATAAGGACCTTAATACAAGAAGACAAATAGCCAACAGTAAGCTTGGTATTGTGGCCCTTCTTTGTTATGGGCACATTATTCACTAAAATGGGAGCATGTTAACAAGTCTCTGTTGCTCACAACTATAAACACCCATGTGGTAAGTATCTCACCCAGCACATCCTGGATTATTAACAGATCTGGTGCATGAGGTCCCTTTATCATGGATACAGGTTAAATCAAGCATCAACAAATCAATGTCATGCTCCCCTCTTTAACGCAGTCTAATTCTTCCTTATGTTTTTGCTTCCCTTATTGTGTTCCTATGTCTCTCCCTTGGCTCTCCCTTGAGTCCTTGGCTCACAGTTCTGTCCAGTCATGACTCCACTTTAAAGTTAACACTAAACCTGTCCCTAGTTCAAGTCACTCCATGACATCAAAACTTCCTGTGGGATGTCTGAGGCAATTTGGGAGAAGGGAGAATGCATAGTGCCCTAGGATGCCTTTCTGATTTGAGGTCCTTTGTGCATAAATATGTGCAGAATGGTTTAGAGTATGGGATTTGGAGGTAGAAATGTCTGGATCTGAGTCCCAGCTCTGCCTTCTTGGCCAAGGAGATGCTTGGTCTCAGGAGTTCATGGTAGTCGGGTTATCTGTAGCAGCAGATCTGTTATCTGATCGGGTTATCTGTAGCTGCAGCTGGGTATACTCAAATCATGGATGCTGATCAGTTTTAAAAGATAATATGTAGCTTAGCATCTTCTTGAGAGGAAATGTAAAGACAGAATTTGGTCGGGTCACATCTCAAATGAAGTGATAAATCAACTAGTAGTCAATCCACATGATTTAGTTCCTTTCATTGCAGTTTCAAGGTTAACTAAAATAATGGGAGTTCTGCAGAAACTGCTTCTTTCAAGCCTTTGGACATTTATGGGGAAAACCAAATGAGTCCAATAAAATAGAGGTAGATATATGCACTAAAGGTCTTTCCAGCAACTGTAATAACACAGGGCTACTTCCAGTTCTTTGCTCTTCGTTTTCTTTTTCTTTTTTTTAAGTTAAAACTAACTAAAAAGCTTACTCTCTTCTCTTTTCAGCCAGCATATGTCCCAAGGAAGCTAATCCCAATAACCATCATCAAACAAGGTAATTTGTACAAGTCTGCTCTGGATGTATGTTTAGAACTATTTTTTTTTTTATTTTAATTCTAGTACAGTTAACAGTTTAGAATTATTTTTCATACACTTTTCACTGAGATAATTAAACAGCGCTTTTTTTTCTCAATTTTTCTGATTGTTTTAAAGTCAGTATGGTCTAGCATATTAGAAGTTAATAGATTATTTTGGCTCATGTACCAATAGGCCAAGTCTTGGCAAGCCACCCTGGTTGTGTTTTACCAAAGTAAAACTTTTGGTACAAAGCAACTACAATAAGTATTAAATTTTAAAAAGTCATATGAATATGTGTGGCTTTGTTCAGGATTAAGTTGGCATACATGAAGAAAATCATTAATAGGATTTTTGGATTAGTGAAATAAAAACTATGATTTAGTGCTCCTTTTAGGTAAAGACATACAGTTTCCAAGAATTATAATGTCTTATTTCAATATGCAGTTGTTTTTGTTTTGACTTTGATTTTTAAATTATTAAAATGACTCCATTATTTTGAGAAAGTTCTTGGTAGAAGAGATTAGACACTTAAAGTAATTATTCATTTTAAGAAAACATAGTGCCTCAAGTGTATTCTCAAAACAGTGTCAGTATTGGAATAATCCAGATTCTTTGCTTTGAGAATATACATTTTCACTTTTTAAAATTTACTGTAGTAATTGCCTCACTTTGCGCTATTTCTTTAACTTGGGAAGGCTGCAGGAAATGGAGATTAGGAAGGAAATTTTCAGCTCATTTGAATGGAACACTTTATGATAAAGTAATAACCTTTCGTTACTTAAAGGTGTTAACTGTGAAGGTGAGCTGTGCTTCCCAGTCCTTTCCTTGGCTGTGTACCAGCCCAAAGAGTTACTTTTTATATTAATTAAAAAGTTATATTAGGGCTTCCCTAGTGCAGATGTCTTCACATTACAGCTATTTGCTGCTTCCTATTTTCTTCCAACACACTGTTCCCTTTTGTATTTCAACAGTGATTCAGAATGTTACTCACAGGGCTTCAACTAAATCCCCAGATAAGACTCCCTTTGGAGGAACAATATTAGGTGAGTGGATCTTAGTATCTATACTTACAGTAAGCACGTCAGGCTATTTTTTGATAATAGGGCCCTCATGGAATTTTACACTGTTAGCAGGTCTATTAAATTGATGTTGGTTCATTTCCTTTCAGTACTGAGCATTCTGGCTTGTGTCCATTCTAGGCTAGGAGCCAAGAGGTATTACCTCTAGGAGTGTGTGTTAGAGAAACAACTCTAGCCCACGCCTAGTAGGAACAATGGCACCCATCCTACTTGCCCCATAGCGTTGGTGCAGTTAGGAGGGAGTCCTTGTTGTATCGAACTGCTCTTTTAAAAATTATTAATAATGTATTTTGTTCAATGTATATGTTAAACAGCCATTTTACTATTTTTGATTCTATGGATTAAAAGCCAGAGGATTTTGTAGTTCAATTCTGAACATTAAAAAAAAAATCTGTTTAAAGTATGATCATATTTTTTTGCCAAAACTTTAGGTTTGAGTTAAAATTGATGAAGCCAAATAAGTGCAGAATTTCATAGTTTCTATTATCTGATGCTCTGAACTTTATGTCATGATGCATTTTCTTTCTCTTACCCTATTCTATTTCCTTGCAGTCCATCTTATTATTCCAGGCCTTAATGAAACCACTGTGAAACTTCCTACATCCATAATGCTTGAGATTTCGGATGCAATCAAGACACAGTTAGGTAAGCAGCAATGTTCCATATTTGAACTTTGTGGTGACTGAGTACTAGCACTGATAATCCTAGGATACCCAAGGAATCTAGCAAATCAGCTGTTTGGGCATCTCAAAGTAAAAAGTAAGGGACAGGCATGTGCATTGTTGATGGGAATGAAAATGGTACACCTGCTGGGGCAAACAGTATGACCATTCCTCAAAAACTCAAGCATACAACTATGACATGATCCAGCAATTCCACTTCTGTGTATATAACCAAAAGAACTGGAAAAAAGTTATCAAAGAGGTATTTGGACATCTATGTTCACACTAGCATTATTCACAGTAGCTAAAGCATGGAAGCAACTCAGGTGTCCATCAACAAATGAATGGGTAGGCACCCCAGTGTTGATAGCAGCCTTATCTACAATAACCAAATCATGGAAACAGCCCAAGTGTCCATCAACTGATGAATGGATAAAGATGTGATAGCCATACACAATGAAATATTCCTTGGCTATAAAAAAGAATGAAATCTTGCCATTTGCAACAACATGGATGGAGCTAAGTGAACTAAGAAAGATAATATGATTTCACTCATATGTGGAATTTAAGAAACAGCACACATGAGCAAAGGGGGAAAAAGAGAGAGAGAGAGAGGTAAACCAAGAAACAGACTCTTAACTATAGAGAACAAACTGATGGTTACCAGAGGTGGGGGGGGATGGGTTACATGGGTGATAGGGATTAAGGAGTACACTTGTTGTGACTAGCTCCGTGTGACTAGCACCGGGTGATGTGTGGAGTGTTGAATCACTATATTGTACACCTGAAACTAATACGATACTGTATGTTAACCAGAATTTAAGTAAAAACTTAAAAAAAAATTAAAAAGTAAAAGTGAAATGAAGGGGTAAGCAAAATGTGGCTATATGTGCAATAGGATATTATTCAGGCTTGAGAAGGAAGGAAATTCTGAAACATGCTACAAGATGGATGAACCTCGAGGACATTAGCTAAGTGAAATAAGCCAGTCACAAAAAGACAAATACTGTGCGATTCCACTTACGTGAGGTACCTGAAGCAGTCAAATTTATACACAGAAAGTATAATGGTGGTTGCTAGGGACTGGAGGGAGGAGGGAAATGGGGAGTTAGGGTTTAATGATATAATTTCACTTTTATAAGATGAGAGTTTTGGAGA
Source organism: Mirounga angustirostris (assembly GCF_029215605.1). Taxonomy (NCBI): domain Eukaryota; kingdom Metazoa; phylum Chordata; class Mammalia; order Carnivora; family Phocidae; genus Mirounga; species Mirounga angustirostris. Next base: position 47,651,368 of record NW_026991709.1, on the reverse strand, counting down.
TGGATGGTGGCAATGGTTGCACAACATTATGAATGTATTTAATATTACTGAAATGTATACTTAAAAAGGTTAATTAAGATCATACATTTTATGTTATGTATATTTTGCCATGATAAAAAAAAATTGGAAAACGGGCAGAGAGATTGGAGAGTTGGAAGTATTTATATAAATTACATTCTGTAGGTAAATAGTTATTATATATTATATAAAATATATTTATATTTATTTTAAAAAGTGAACATTTATCAAATTATCCAAGATGTATACATTTATTTAGGTAAAATTTTCAAATAGAGTGATTGTTAGAAAATTGTTATACTGTCGAGGGGCCATGAGATGTTTTCAATGAGAGCTGATGTAGAGGTCAGATGTGTTAGAATTATTATTTACTTGAGATTGATACTGCCTCCTACTTGTAGAAAGAACTTGATATAATTTCAGTGTTTTAAAAACATAACAATTTATGGGGAGACAATCCCAACAAAACCCTTTAAAAGGAGCCCAGGGAAAAATTGCCGTGCTCCCTGGGGTAAATTAGTTGCCGCATTTGAGTATCAAATTAGTCCGGACCCTCTGTCTAGCACAGCATCTCCAGCTTGATGGAGCACGAGAGGCCTGGTGGGCTTGTGAGCCCAGACTGCTCGACCCACCCGCAGAGCTCCTGATTCAGTAGATGAGGTGAGGGACCTGAGAATTTGCCTTTTTAACTAGCACCCAGGAGATACTGAAGCCACTTGCCTGGGCACCATACTTTGAGAACCACCCCTCCACAGTCTCTGGAGATAGTCTTGAGCTATTGATAAATGTGGAAGGAGATGGCATGATGTAGAAATAGAACAAAACTAAAAAATGCAGAATGTTTTCTCCGCATTAGGCACTAGCAAAGAACTTTCACACATATATAAATGAATGTCCACCTTGTGTGGGTGCAGAAATGGACCCCTGGGCCCCTGTGTGGCAACATTCAGTCAACACGTAATTACCAAGTGTTACTCTCTGGCATAACTGCAAGTCGCTGGTACTGTGCTGGTGAGTTACACAGGCACAGGACCTGCCCACACCGGGACCTCAGACTTAATTTCTCCTGACCTGTTTGCTTGTTTGATGGTTACCAGATTGGGGGGGGGGGGGGGGATGGGTTACATGGGTGATAGGGATTAAGGAGTACACTCGTGACTAGCTCCTTGGCAATCAGATTGGAACAGTTTCAAAATGTGAACTCTTAAGTTCTCTTTAGCTGTTAATTTGAGAATTTACCGGAAGAAGCAGGAACAAAACCTTAAGCAAGTAGAAGAGCACTTAATGGATAGACTTAACAGTCCCACCAATTGTAGAAAAATTCTCAGAACTTACACATCATTTTATTAAGATGTGCAAATATTTGCCAGTCTTTGTGATTTTGTGCATCCTTCCATTTTCATTACGAAATATTCATACCTCTTAGTCCCAGAGTGAGTTACCTCCGAGAATGTAGACAAGTGACTGTAGACATCATTTCTTTAATTTGTACATCAGACTCGATCACCTCTTTTTTAGCTATAAAACTGTGACTAAACCCTGCAACATCTAAATGCTGTGCTAAGATCCAGGAACCTTCCAAATTAACTTTTCCTCACCGAAACTATGTTTGGAATCCAGTGGTCCCTTTTCTTGTGCTCACCTCTTCTCTGCCCGGAGCCTATGTGCCTCACCCTGCCCTTGGGAAAACCTTGTTTGGAAGGAGGGAAATAAAAGGAACTGGCCATTCTCTTACTGATGTGATCCCTAATCCATCCAGCAAAACTACAAAATACAGAATTTGTGAAGGAGGTTGAAAATGAGCAGTTTTCCCCAGACCACTACTGTCAGTTTTGAACTGAAGCATGTTTTGTTCTTCAGTCTTGAGTGATATTTCCTAAACTTTTTGGTTTTTGCAAAGTTCTCCACACTATCTTAATACCCATTCAATCTTTGTTTTCTTTAGAGAATAAAACAGTGCATTTGTTTTGTTTTTTGCTTTTATCTTTCTGATACGATTCACTAAAAGCTTTCAGGATTGAGTGTGATTTCAATAAAGAAAAATTGTATGCAAACAGTATCTTTTTTGACTTGTTTTTCTGTGGAAACACCATCTTAAATTCAACACATGACAAATTTCTTATGCATTGAAGAGCTTGATAGCTAGTATCTTTGAAAATGCCCAGCAAATCCATCAAATATACCACCTTGGCAGACTGTATTTAAAAATTACATTTTAAGTTTACCGTTTTGAATGGAAAGAGATACTGCTTTAATAGTTCTTTATACTAGCAAGGGAGAAATAAACTTTCCTGAAATTATTTAACACTGCAATTCAGAAAAGTACTATTTTTTTTGAGGGGGCGAATCCTAAAAATAATATCCTCATTCCAGTGGGGCCCATCATGGGACATCAAGAAATTAATAGCTTTTGTTCTAAGAACACATGGTGTGAATAATGAGAGAAATAAACAAGAAAGCTAGTATTACACACACCCCTCCCTGGGGCATACAGAGGGTTGGCCAAAGCCAAGACTTAGCCTGCCAAAAATGAAAGGAAACAACTGTGTTGAAAAAAGGTACAGAAGAATCCGAGAGGAAAGGGAATTTCCTGGGTTTTAGGTCATATTCTGGTGGCATTTTACTCTGCTCTTGCCAAGACTGCAGTTGTCCATAGATAGTGTAGGTGAGTGCTTGTGGGTTGGTAAGAGACATAAAGGTGCTCTGATGCAAATTATCTTCCCCATCTAGTATTTTTTCTGACATCTGAAATGCCATATTTAGAAATACAGTATGCCTTTGTAAGGAATTAGTGATGTGTAAAGAATACAAATGTCTCTTGGGAAGGTGGTTTACCTTCCCCGCCCCCCCCCCCTTAACAGCCTAATTTTAGGTTAATGTGATTGCCAGCTGAGGGCATGTTTTTAATATAAGGAGCTAAAGCAGAGTAATTCAGAGCATTGTTTGAGAGTATAGAATCTGTATGTTAAAATAAATAAATAGTCCTAGTCAGCCAAGGAAACCACTGAGAATGTAGGCTATTACACAGGAAGAAGAGGATTAGCAAAAGTGTCTTGAGGGAGAAGAGGACCCTGAAAAAGGAAAGAGCACTAAAGAAAAACTTTATAATCTCACACTTGAAAAAAAAAAAAAACTTCCCATGGTACACTTGAAAATAAGAAGACCAGAGTTCATAAAAATCTGTAATCTAAATGTTTTTTTCCTATGCTAACAATCACAGTGGTTCTAAACAAAATCTGTGACTGCAACAGAAAAATGTTGATTAAATTTAGAAATTTTAAGAATGGAAGTTACCATAAATTTCTACTGGACTGCTGTGTAGTTATTTCAGAGAGTCCCTTCTCTTTATGCCCTGCTTAATTAATTTGAACAATGGTATTTAACATTTCTGTTGTGTAAAAATGCCGTGCAACATCATGTACACATGAATCCAAAACACGCACTTGACCGTTAGATATGGCAAGCACGGTAGCACTTCTGACACCTGTGTCTAGCATCTTAAAACACTCTCGAAAATAATTAGCTCTATGGAAGAATCTATTGTAGACTTCCATAATGCAGACTGAAAACTGATTTACTTCTATTATCATTGTGAAAGGGACGACTTTATAGTTGTCTTTACGTTCTTCAGAAGTAAATAAATATTTTGTAGCCCATGTTAACTGATAAGAAAATGGTCTTTACAACAGTGATGTGAACTACAGAAGGAAGTTAAAAGATGTTCATCCTTTAAGAACTTTGACAGAATTGATTAACTATTGATCTAATCTCAGCAGAGGGCAGCTTTGTCCCCCGGGGGATATGTGGCAGTATCTGGAGACATTTCTGGTTGTCACAGTTGTGGAAGTGCTAATGGAATCCTGTGGATAAAGACCAGAAATCCTGCTAAATGTTCTGTAGTACACAGGAAAGAGCCCCCCGACCTCCGACCTAACAAAAAAAAATTATCCAGCCCAAAAATAGTTGAGAAACCCAAGAAGTCCCGTATAGTTCTAGGACTCTAAAAAAATCCCATCTGATTATAATCATTTCAAGTTGACATGATCAGGGTATCTTAAAGATGAATGAATTCTTTCATGCCCCTAGACTTTCAAAATACTACAAGTAGCTAAATAGCTGAATCAAGTTCATCCTGAGTGCATTTTTGAAATGGGAAATATCTTAATCATTGGGGATTTCTGGTATAGGAATGTGCTTTCTTTGAAAAGAATACCTAAATTTTAGTGCGCCTGGGTGGCTCAGTTGGTTAAGCGACTGCCTTCGGCTCAGGTCATGATCCTGGAGTCCCGGGATCGAGTCCGGTGTCGGGCTCCCTGCTCGGCGGGGAGTCTACTTCTCCCTCTGCCCCTCCCCCCTCTCATGTGCTCTCTCTCATTCTCTCTCTCTGAAATAAATAAATAAAATCTTAAAAAAAAAAAAAAAAGGAAAGAATACCTAAATTTTAGAAGAAAGTTTCCTAAGTAGTTTTCTGAAGAAGCTAAAAGATATGGAAAAAAATCGATTTCATTCACTATGCCGAATTCACACAGAGACCAAAAGAAAAGATCAGTGTTAATGTGTGGCTCAAATGAATAGCTGTTGCTATTTTTTGGTCACAAATATTTTTAAATATCTTAGTTTCCTATGTGAGTTATTTGTTTTTCTAAAGGTTCACTGTCCTAACCTATTGGTTTTTTTTTTTTTTTTTTTACTGTGTATAATAATGGAAAATCTCTATGCATTGTTATTATTTTTAATTAGGAGTACTTGAATACAAAATTCTAGGGAATATTTGCAATACAACCTGTGCTTTCCAGAAACTCTTATTTATGAGTGAGAATGACTTGAGAGTTATCCAAGTATTGAGTTGTGACTTTTTTCTTCATTCCAATGCCAATTTAAATCTTAAAGAATTACCTAGGGTTCATGAGATGGAATTCTGAAGAATCCCTGGTGGAAATGCACAATAAATTTGTTGACTGGCTGGTGGGAAGAATTAAGAGCAATATAGATTTCTTGAAATAATCTGTTACTTGATGATGTTTGAATGAATTATATTTGGGCACTGTGTTATGAAGAAGTGAGGTGAATTGTTTGTTCTCTGGCTTTTTAGCTAAGAATGAAACGTTGGCATTACCTGCTGAATCTAAAACACCAGAGGTAGAAAAATTCCCAGCACAGCCCGTAACAGGTAATGAGATCCATATGTCGTTAACTTCGAGAGAATAAATATTTTTTGAAATGGTAAATGATTGATGAGTTTGTACTTGTTTTCAGTGAAGGGCCACTAGGAGATTAATTTTCATCATAAGCACAAACAATAAGAGATTGTAGATCCTTAATTTAACATTCGGAAAAACAGCTAATGCAGAAGGAACTATGGAATCATATGACCTGATGTGTAATATGGAAGCTGTATTTTTCACGCTAAATGAAAGTTGTCACCTCAACATTCTGAAATATTTTTATACTAAAATATAATACTATGGTTTATTTGCTCTCCTTTTATATGAAGATATGAGCTCATTTTTCATTTCTTTCACAAGTGGTCATTTTAGCAAAATGCCATATTCCCTCCCAAATCCCCAGCTTGATAACTATGAAAGTTCCCTAGAATCATTTAGAACAATTAGAATTAATTGTTCTATGGAAGATTAATAATCCTAGTACAAAGAAATATATAATAGTTTGTTGAAAATCCTTTAAAGAATAAATGCGGGATACATTTTCCCCATAGTTTATTAGCCTTTACTAGCAAACATTCAGGATTTCTTGTCTAAATGAACTGCCTAAGTCCTGCCCACCAGGAACATATTACTCTATGAACCACAGAGTTTTTGCCAGAGCAGTACCATTTCATCCGGAACCCAGTAAAACAAACATCTGGCAAGAATTTCCCCAAATTTGCATTTAGCAAAATATCTCCAATCTAAAGTGAATTTTGTAATCCACAAAATTTCCACAGATTGAAATATCAGTGATATTTACCTTGCACTAAACTCTTGGATTCATAGCCGGTCCAGAAGAGCTAAAGATTGGCAGGAAAATAAAATAACTTGATTTCAAGAAACGTATTCAAGTAGGAATATTTCTGACAGAGTAAGACATATAGGCTCCTACCTACGTGGGAGATGGACCTTCCATCCCCCACCTTCATGGGTGTTGGGACAAAGGAACAAACTATCTAAGATACTGGAATGCTCTATTCAAATAAAATTCTTAGGTAATTTTTCTAATTTCAGTATAATTTGTCAATACAAGAAAAGCATAGGCATGATCCAGTAGACTCCAAGTTATTTTCTGCCCCAAAGATCCTACCCATTTTTCCCATTTATACTTTCTCCTCTCTTGGCACAGCATCTGACGGGAGAGTCTACAGATCTCTTCGTTCTCTGCCAAAGCTTCTTCAGAATTTTCCTATACAGAAACACTTAGGCAAACACCATGCCTTATTATTCAGTGTTGTGTTTGTGGCTCACGGGTGAGCATTTGAGTCCTTACTGTAATTACAATCCAGTTCCAAGCTTTGTATGTTGACTGCAGTTTGGAAGAGAGAAATCTTTTGTGTAATCATTCCAAATAAACCTTTTTGCCTTGGGTCACTGTTTTATTTGCCCATTTATTAGTTCATTTAATATTTGTCATATGCTTGCTTACTATACCTCAGACATTGTGCTGAGCCCTGGAAATAATAAGAAAGAAAAAGGCAGGCAAGGAAAAAACTATGATTAATAAGTGCTTTCACCAAGGTCAGCTCACTGCGCTTTTTGGAACACATGGAAAGTGGACCAAGCTCATTGAGGAAGGGTTGGAAGAAGTGTCGGCTCAGGGAGTCCTGAATTAACTTGAAAAGAATTGGTCAATTTAAGTGTCAGTTCCTAATTCTAAAGGGCAACAGAAACACCTTATGATCTTTGGTTGCTTCATTATTTTTACCTGAATTGGTAAAGTTGTCTTTTTTTACCTTCCAGTGACTGAGTCAGTGCCAAGAACCACGAAACCCACTGTGTCCAGCGCATTAGAATTTTCAGAAAAAACACTGGGTAATTCTAAGAATTTTTTTTTCTTAAATAACTCCCAATGCTCATAGAAACAAAAAGTAACCCCAATGCCTTAGTTCCCCCCTACCTTTTATTTCCCCCCTTTACTAGCAGTCGTTAACTTTCCTATTTCTTGGACCAATTCCATTACAGAGTTAACAACAGGCCTTGATCCTGGTGACTGATATTCTAGGCAGCTCGGGATGCTAGATGCTGACTACACACAGCTTTTACCAGTCTCTTGGGATGTATAGAAAAAACTCAGAATGCCAGTCTTTTAAGCCACAAATCTTGGAGGGGTGGGGGAAACCTGGAAATCTGGACTGTGTTTGTGCTTTCTGTTTATTGCAGTAGGCTTCCCTAGTCTTGTGTGCACTAAACTTGAGGAGATTCCCCCAAAGTGTCCTGCTTTTTAATAAGAATTTCATGTCATGCAAGTTAACTGCTGCTTGGCCCAAAAGAGTCTTGCTTTGTTGTCTTCTGCTGGAAAAAAAAAGCAGCATGCGTGCTGTTTTGTACTCGTGATGTTGATCCTCCATGCCACATCACGCACTTTGAAACTATACCTTCACATTTTAACAGCTATATGAAGCTTTTCCCGGGGGAGCCAGCTATTTCCATGAAGGCATCAGCTGCCCTGTGCACACTGTGTTATGAGCATGCTTCCCATGATTAAGTGTGAGCCCTAGTGTCAAATCCTGCCTCGGGGAGTTGCTGACCGAATTCTTCTTTATTTTAGTTCTCAGCGAAAGGACCCCGGAAACCCTGCAAACTATTCTAATACCTAGGTTTGAATTGCCACTGAGCACTCTAGGTAAAAATTATTAAACATTACAGCGTGTTATTACCTTGAAAATTTTATGCATGCTAAAAGAAATCCTTAGGCTAATTCATTCATATTTATCTCCTCATAGGAAAGAAGGGACACATGGTTTATAGAACAATAAGCTCCCCAACACTAAGCCCTTAACTGTTATTAAATATTTATAATTTAGAATCCTGGAGAGTCTTTATGACAAATCTTTTGGGGGTTTTTCTTTTTGGTGATTGTATTTTGATATTATATTTGATTCTTTTTATTCAAAACCATTGTGTCACTGAATAAACTATTTTCTATACTTTTCCTAAATATCTTTTTACTCAGTTGTTTCTCCAGATGGAGAAGATATGTTTATGTTATTTTGGCAGACTGTTTATTAGAATTTGAGTGCAATATCAAAAATTGTTGGAGTGGGAGCTTAAATATAATGCTGTGTAATTACTGAAAGTCTATTTTCCATTAGATGGACATTTTTTAGTTCAGATGTGTTTGGTGCTTGATTTGAGTTCAAAGGAAATATATGTAAGGGCACACATACACATGACTAAAGAAATTAGGAAAGTATAAGGGTGAAAAGAACAATCCAAATTCTTTAAATTTAGTAGCTTGATTATAAAAAATAGAAAAAGAAGTTTATTATAGTATCCAGCATCAAAACCACAAGAGTAAGAACTACTACTAACAATACCTTACTTGACATAAGCAATTTGCCTTTTTGTGTTTGTTTTTTGTTTTTGTGAGCTTGAGATTTTGAAAAATCTTTTCTGTTACTCATACCTCAGGTTATAACATTTGTTATGTGTTTCATTGCAGCTCCGAAAAGGCTTCCAGAATTTCCTCAGGCAAATACACCCTTTCCCTTTGAGAAGCCTGAGGGCACTCTGGGTAATAGTAACACCTTAAAGCTGGCGTTAAGATAGGGTGGTGATGGCTTAATTCTGTAGGAAACGCTTACTGGATCCTATCTTAGCAAACCTCAATGAACTGATGAATTCCGTTAACTCAGCCAAACAAGGGGTTGATGTAAAAACAAACAGAAAAACGCTATTTGATTTTTATACTTATGTAATAATCATAAGTATGTTAATTTTATACAGGTTCGGGGTTTATCCTGAAAAATGTTGAAAGTATGACACTGAACTCTGGTTTCTCTTTTTTTAAAAGAAATCAGGCCTGAGCCGAAACCAAGAGTTGGGCACTTAACTGACTTCGCCACCCAGGCACCCCCAAAATCTGGTCTCTTTCTGATCACTAATCAAATGCTCTCTGGATAGATGCATATTGATTTCTTGATATAAAATGACTTTGGATTGGATTAGCATGTGCTTTTTTATTGCAAGCTTCTGGTAGTCATTTAACCATACCAGCAACCTATTTCTGTCCCTTTCTCTTCTCCAAAAAACAAAACAAAGCAGAAAACAAAACAAAACAAAAACCTTCAATGAATTCCATTTCTTTTTGCTGTAGCTTCGAGTGAAAAGCCATGGATTGTGCCTACAAGTAAAACATCTGAAGATTCCAAACTTCTCCCACCTCAAACTGGTAATTTCATTCTTTTTTAAAAATAGATTGGACCAACAGTATTGAATAACTTGTTTTTATTTTTATAGTTTCCCTAGTTGATTATCAAAATACTTGTAGTAAATGGTAAAGCTATAATCCATTCTTGATACTTAGGGGAATATCATGTTTTTCTCAATGCGAAAGCAAAATGGTTTTGTATTTGTTTTAAAAATCTGTGTTTTAATGTCTGGATAGATAATTGGAAGTGTGGCTAGAAGATAAACTGTGAATTGGTTCATGGATTTTCTAGAGACCTCTTATGACATTGAGAACAGCAACAAAAATAACATATCGTGGGTCTGACTTAGCAATATCAGCTTAATTTCTCCCTTGTAGATAGATACTTGCTTTTTTTCCAACAAAAATATTCAGTGAACATTTGAGAGCTCACTATGTGCAAGCTATTGCTAAATCCTAAAATCTGTAAGCATATTTTGATATGGAGGAAAGACCACAGGTCCTGGCATTAATAATGGACCTTGATTCTAGTTCTGGCTTTCCCATTAACAATATATTTGAGCTCTTTTTCTCTACTGTCCTGGGTCTTAGTTTGTTCTTTTGTAAACTGTGGCAATTGGCTTTTTTTTCTCCCGAGAATTCCATGTTCCACCACTAAAACTGATGAGGGAGACAACTTCCCCTTAAACATATTTCCTTACTTAAAAAGTCCTCTTTTGTACATCTTTTCTTTGCTGTCTAGCAGACAACTAAAAAGAATGATAAGCATGTGAGAATTATAAGAAAACCTCAGAAACCACTTCGGGTGATTACTTCTATGACTTTTGTTTTACTTGTTTGCATTTTAATTTTTGTGAACCTTCTAGTTGTGATGTTTTGAGTAAAAATTATGTAGTACGTAATGTGGTTGGAAGTTCATGTAATGAAGTTAAGCACACTGACATTTGGTGGTATTCCCCAGAAAGGATTCCAGCAGAGGACTGGTTTGAGAAAGAGTGAGAATGTGCCTTCAGATTTTAGTCAAATTATTCTTTCTCTGTTACATGTGATGGGCTCAGATCTCAGCAAAAGATAAAAGGATGGCACCACATGAAGTAAGCATGTCTATTAGAGTCTCTCCTTTCAAGTGGGAAAACACTTGAAAGTTGGCTATGGTTGTCAACCAATCCAGAGAAGTCTCAAATTGGGTCTTTCTAAGCCTTCATTCCCCTAGTCACTGACCCTGAAAACCAAATGCAATTACTTAATGTGGGTGCAAAAATATCTTCAGCATTTCAGGTCACCTGAATGTAAACTCTGGGTTCGGGGTAGAGTTTCATACTGAGCCATCCTACAGGCACAGCTGTGCCGTGATTACAGGGCAACACCTAGTCTGTGGACCTGTGTGACGGCTTATCTGCTGCACTGTGCCGTGCCTGGCCTGACTTCCATATCATTCATGAGGGCGACAGCTCTCAAACCAAGCTAAACTAGATGAACTCTTAGGTCCCTTTCATCTCTTAGCTTTTGGGTTATTAACCTTGGGGGCATAGGGTCAGCTAGGTTTCCCTTGAGCAGCCTGTAGTTTTTTGGTGTCTACGATTATTCAAGAGTGAACTGACCAAAACCTCAAGGAAACCACTTATGAAATGTGAATGCCTGAGTTGAACCAAGCTTTGGGGAGTGAGAATATGTTGGGAAGTGAGGATTGTAGGGTTACAAAGAGACAAAGATGGCGGGGATTAAAGATCTTAATAAAGGGAAGGTTCCTTTGCCTCCAGTTCCAGAAAAGGAATATTCTGGTCTTGCTCTGACGGAATATGAATAGTGGCTCATACAGCAGGAAGCACTTGCATTATTCAGTTACCTCACTACTGCCAGAGCATACTTAGACTCCCAGAGAACTCACAACTACTGACTGCCAACCCCCTCGGGATGAAGTGTTGGGGCTTGTCATGGGCTGTAACAGTTCAGGAGGCAATGATTTCAGGCATGAGCATTGGCCCTAGAAACTTCCTAGCTTTCCCTCACAACATTTAAATTTTATACTTCTACTAAGTATGATCCCTTAGACCAGAAGCATTGGTATCCCTGGGGAACTTGTTAAAAAGGCAGAATCTTGGGCTCTACTCCAAAACTATTGAATCAGGATCTGCTTTTTAAACAAGATCTCCAGGTAATTGCTATGAACAGTAAAGTTTGAGAAGCACTACTTTATCTAGTCTATAATAGTTCACATGGTGTAGGTAAGAATCATCAAATGTGGTCAATTATAGGATGAGAGGCATCAAGTCAATATAAGATTAGTTTCTCAAAGTGGGTGATTAAGTATCTCTTGTTACTACTACTACACACAATGCTTCTATCTCTTACATAAGTGTTCTGTGGCCTCTTCTTACTTGTTAAATTTCAAATTAAAACTTATCAAAAAAAAAAAAAAAAAAAAAAAAAGGGCGCCTGGGTGGCTCAGTTGGTTAAGCGACTGCCTTCGGCTCAGGTCATGATCCTGGAGTCCAGGGATCAAGTCCCACATCGGGCTCCCTGCTCAGCAGGGGGTCTGCTTCTCCCTCTGACCCTCTCCCCTCTCGTGCTCTCTATCTCTCATTCTCTCTCTCAAATAAATAAATAAAATCTTTGAAAAAAAAAAAAAAAAAAAACTTATCCTATATACTGTGGTTTGATAAATTGATATATTCATGGCATCCTTTCATTCATTTCAGCCTTTCCTGTTTCTTGTGATTGATTGTGTGAATTTATACGTGTACTGTTTCTATTTCCTAGTTTCAGTGTATATGATTATTTTACTTTCCACTTACCATGGTTTCCTAATGCAACTGTTTTTAGAAATTAAGAAGAGAGAGAGGTAGAGATAGTACTGGAATGCTGGTCCATAAAACTATTGGTCCCATTTTTAGTTGTTGTATCCTTTGAAGAAATGATATATTTTAGCTGGTATGAATGAACTAAATGAACACATTTTGTTTTCTCTGTTGGGATACAGTGTATCTAGACTTACTGTATCAATTCCCTTCAGCCAAAGACCACTAGAACCACACCTGTTTTTGAACAAAGTTAGTATTTACTCATTGCAACAATAGAGAATGCAGAGCATGAGAAACTGTGGGATCTCTTGGTAAGAGGGTGCTGGAGAGGACTTATTGTGGGACGTGGCCTTGTTTTAGGTGATTGTGGGGAGGGTCCAAGGAAATGATGCTTTGCTCTGGAATGGCTGCTCCCAGAAAGTAGGAGTAATTCTATTACTGAATATCGTAATTCTTAACTAGAAGTGAAGAAGAACAGAGTGAAGCAAAGTTGTGATTGGTAAATTCATATTAGCCAGAATGTGGGGACAGTAATTTTTGTGTTCATGCATTTGTGTTCCACACAATTACAGAGGGTATTGTTTTGGCTTGATCCATCTTGGTCACTAAGTGGTCTAGTCTGATGTTTGTGTTCTTTCAAATTGTTAATGCTCAGCAGGAGAACACCACAACCTAGGTGTGGGTGCCAGGCCAGCTCCTGGATGCCAGGGACTGCTTTTCTCTTTGTCAACCATTAAGTGTGATTTATCAACACCTCTTGTAAAACTCATTTTGCTTCGGCACTGCTGGATTTGTGTTTTCCACATTTACTTCATATTTTGTATCAAATCCTCAGAATTTATGCTCTCAAAAAGATGTCTATGTTACTTTTGGATATAAAAAGCTGTATGGAAATTCTAACTTGCATGCTGATTATTGAAATCCCTAGGTCATCTCAACAACTGATGAAAGAGTGGGACAGGGTATTTGGAATTTGGAATATCCCAGAAAATCTGAGAAGGGTAGCCATCAAACATACTCTTCCCTACTTTTAGCCTACTTGCCCTAATCCTTCATTAGTGCTGCATTTTGTGATCTCATTATTTGATATTGTATTTTGTATTAAGCCTTCTCTAAAGTATGTTTAAGTAGGATTGATTGATTTTTTTATTCCCTTAGCAAATCAAATTTTAAAGTTTAGAAAGGAGATCATAAAAATCTGCTCTATAATTATATACCAGAATATATACTACTTTAAAGATTTTTTAAAAAGATTTTGTTTATTTGAGAGAGAGAGATTGAACATAAGTGGGGGGAGGAGCAGAAGAAGAGGGATAAGCAGATTTCATGCTGAGCGTGGATCCCACAACCCTGAGATCATGACCTGAGCCAAAATGAAGAGTTGGACACTTAACCAACTGAGCCACCCAAGTGCCCCTGGAAAATAGACTTCTTCTTCTTTTATTTTATTTTATTTTATCATGTTATGTTAATCATCATACATTACATCATTAGTTTTTGATGTAGTGTTCCATGATTCATTGTTTGCGTATAACACCCTGTGCTCCATTCAGTACATGCCCTCTTTAATACCCATCACCAGGCTAACCCATCCCCCCACCCCCCTCCCCTCTAGAACCCTCAGTTTCTTTCTCAGAGTCCATAGTCTCTCATGGTTTGTCTCCCCCTCTGATTTCCCCCCCTCATTTTTGCCTTCCTGCTATCTTCTTTTCTTTTTTTTTTTTTTAACATATAATATATTATTTGTTTCAGAGGTACAGGTCTGTGATTCATCAGTCTTACACAGTTCACAGTGCTCACCATAAGCACATACCCTCCCCAATGTCTATCACCCAGCCACCCCATCCCTCCCACCCCCCCACCACTCCAGCAACCCTCAGTTTGTTTCCTGAGATTAAGAATTCCCCATATCTGTGAGATCATATGATACATGTCTTTCTCTGACTGACTTATTTCAGTCAGCATAATACCCTCCAGTTCCATCCATGTCATTGCAAATGGCAAGATTTCATTCCTTTTGATGGCTGAATAATATTCCATTGTATATATATAACCACATCTTCTTTACCCATTCATCTGTCACTGGACATCTTGGCTCTTTCCATACTTTGGCTATTGTGGACATTGCTGCTATAAACATAGGGGTGTACATATCCCTTTGGATCCCTACATTTGTATCTTTGGGGTAAATACCCAGTAGTGCAATTGCTGGGAAATATGGTAGCTCTATTTTCAACTTTTTGAGGAACCTCCATACTGTTTTCCAGAGTGGCTGCACCAGCTTGCATTCCCACCAACAGTGTAGGAGGGTTCCCCTTTCTCCGCATCCCCACCAACATCTGTCGTTTCCTGACTTGTTAATTTTAGTGATTCTGACCAGTGTGAGGTGGTATCTCATTGAGGATTTGATTTGGATTTCCCTGATGCCAAGTGATGTTGAGTGCTTTTTCATGTGCCTGTTGGCCATTTGGATGTCTTCTTTGGAAAAATGTCTGTTCATGTCTTCTGCCCATTTCTTGATTGGATCATTTGTTGTTTGGGTGTTGAGTTTGATAAGTTCTTTATACATTTTGGATACTAGCTCTTTATCTGATATGTCATTTGCAAATATCTTCTCCCATTTTGTAGGTTGTCTTTTGTTGACTGTTTCTTTTGCTGTGCAAAAGCTTTTTATCTTGATGAAGTCCCAATAGTTCATTTTTGCCCTTGCTTCCCTTGCCTTTGGCGATGTTTCTAGGAAGAAGTTGCTGCGGCTGAGGTTGAAGAGGTTGCTGCCTGTGTTCTCCTTTAGGATTTTGTTGGACTCCTGTCTCACATTGAGGTTTTTCAACCATTTTGAGTCTATTTTTGTGTGTGGTGTAAGGAAATGGTCCAGTTTCATTCTTCTGCATGTGGCTGTCCAATTTTCCCAACACCATTTGTTGAAGAGACTGTCTTTTTTCCATTAGACATTCTTTCCTGCTTTGTCGAAGATTAGTTGACCATAGAGTTGAGGGCCCATTTCCGGGCTCTCTATTCTGTTCCATTGATCTGTGTGTCTGTTTTTGTGCCAGTACCATACTGTCTTGATGATGACAGCTTTGTAATAGAGCTTGAAGTCCGGAATTGTGATGCCACCAGCTTTGCTTTCCTTTTTCAATATTCCTCTGGCTATTCAGGGTCTTTTCTGTTTCCATACAAATTTTAGGATTATTTGTTCCATTTCTTTGAAAAAAGTGGATGGTATTTTGATAGGGATTGCATTAAATGTGTAGATTGATCTAGGTAGCATTGACATCTTCACAATATTTGTTCTTCCAATCCATGAGCATGGACCATTTCTCCATTTCTTTGTGTCTTCCTCAATTTCTTTCATGAGTATTTTATAGTTTTCTGAGTATAGATCCTTTGTCTCTTTGGTTAGATTTATTCCTAGGTATCTTATGGTTTTGGGTGCAATTGTAAATGGGATCGACTCCTTAATTTCTCTTTCTTCTGTCTTGTTGTTGGTGTATAGGAATGCCACTGATTTTTGTGCATTGATTTTATATCCTGCCACTTTATTGAATTCCTGTATGAGTTCTAGCAGTTTTGGGGTAGAGTCTTTTGGGTTTTCCACATAAGGTATTGTATCATCTGCAAAGAGTGAGAGTTTGACTTCTTCTTTGCCGATTCATATTCCTTTTATTTCTTTTTGTGGTCTGATTGCTGTGACTAGGACTTCTAATACTATGTTGAATAGTAGTGGTGATAGTGGACATCCCTGCCGTGTTCCTGACCTTAGGGGGAAATCTCTCAGTTTTTCTCCATTGAGAATGATATTCGCTGTGAGTTTTTCATAGATGGCTTTTATGGTATTGAGGTATGTACCCTCTATCCCTATACTCTGAAGAGTTTTGATCAAGAAAGGATGCTGTACTTTGTCAAATGCTTTTTCTATATCAATGAGAGGATCATATGGTTCTTGTTCTTTCTTTTATTAATGTATTGTATCACATTGATTGATTTACGAATGTTGAACCAACCTTGCAGCCCAGAGATAAATCCCACTTGGTCATGGTGAATAATCCTTTTAGTGTACTGTTGGATCTTACTGGCTGGTATTTTGGTGAGAATTTTTGCATCCATGTTCATCAAGGATATTGGTCTGTAATTCTCCTTTTTGATGAGGTCTTTGTCTGAAAGAACAGCAAATAAAGCCTAAACCCAGCAGGAGAACAGAAATAATAAAGATCAGATGAAATAGAAACCAAAAGAACAGTAGAACAGATCAGTGAAACTAGGAGCTGGTTCTTTGAAAGAATTAACAAGATTGATAAACCCCTGGCCAGACTTATCAAAAAGAAAAGAGAAATGACCCAAATAAATAAAATCATGAATGAAAGAGGAGAGATCACAAGTAACACTAAAGAAATACAATTATAAGAACATATTATGAGCAACTATATGCCAGCAAATTAGATAATCTGGAAGAAATGGATGCATTCCTAGAGATGTATCAACTACCAAAACTGAACCAGGAAGAAATAGAAAACTTGAACAGACCTATAACCACTAAGGAAACTGAAGCAGTAATCAAAAATCTCCCAACAAACAAAAGCCCAGGGCCAGAAGGCTTCCCAGGGGAATTCTACCAAACATTTAAAGAAGAACTAATACCTATTATTCTGAAACTGTTCCAAAAAAATAGAAATGGAAGGAAAACTTCTAAACTCATATTATGAGGCCACCATTACCTTGAGCCCCAAACCAGACAAAGACCCATGGAATATATACTTCTCTTTTTTTTTTTTTTTATTCATGAGAGACAGAGAGAGAGAGGCAGAGGGAGAAGCAGGCTCCCAAGGCCAGAGAGCCCAATGCGGGACTCGATCCCAGGGCCCCGGGATCATGACCTGAGCCAAAGACAGTCGCCCAACCAACTGAGCCACCCAGGTGCCCCGGAATATATACTTCTTAAAATAAGTTCTATATTAAAAGAAAGTTGCCCACATTTTAGAAATACTTAAGTGCTTGTAACAGTCGTTCAGAAAAGTATATTTTTCTGATCTTGCAATAGAATTGGTCTTAAGTTCTATTGGTAAGTAGCCAGTTGACTGATTTCTGTGTTACTATAGAGTGAGTTCTAGAAGAGCTCTCAGTACCTTCCACTCCCCACAAAGAATTCTGCATTTGCATGCATGTACATGTACTGGTTGGATTACCTCTTTACTGGAGTAATACAGTTTTGTATTTGGACAAATTTGTATTTTTTTTCTATTAAGAGATTCAAAGGGTTGTATATATACCATCATATTGATCCTCCAGAAGTCCCTGGAAGTAAAGAGAGCTATCATTTTCTTTTAAGGAGATAAGTAAGTTGCTTGCCCCTGAATGGGCAGAGGAGCAAAAACTAGATCCTCATTCATTTCTTTCCTAAGCTTCTCTCTAACAAACTACTCCAAGAGTGAAACAATATCCTACAGCTTGCTTTGAAATTTTTTGTTGAACAGCTTCCCAACAGTTAATTAAATGTTATTAGGGCCGGGTGCCTTCTAGATTTTTAAGAAACATTAAGTGGTCTGTGAGAAAAGCTGGCCAGTTTCAGAAGTTCAATCTTATTGCAAATGTGATCACTAATCTGTGAACTATATTTATTTTTTATTTATTTTTAAAGATTTTTTATTTATTTATTTGACAGAGAGAGAGAGACAGTGAGAGAGGGGACATAAGCAGGGCGAGTGGGAGAGGGAGAAGCAGGCTTCCCACGGATTGGGGAGCCCGATGAGGGGCTCGATCCCAGGACCCTGGGACTATGACCTGAGCCGAAGGCAGACACCTAACGACTGAGCCACCCAGGCGCCCCTAATCCGTGAACTATAGAGTCAGACAAAGCTGGGCTAATAACCAACTCAACTATTTAGCAGTTATGTGATGTAGACAAGTGATTTAACCTCTTAGAGCCTCAGTTTCCCCACCTATAAAATGGAAATAATATATTATTTATAATATATAGTATAACAACAAATTACTAAAAAGAAAGAAAGGAAGGAAGAAGGAAGAGAGAAAATAAAAAAACTAAGCTCACATATATATAAGCATCTCAAATGATTCTTGGGTCTTCATTTGACTTGTTTAAACATTTTTTTTACAAAGAATGGAAAGGGTATGTACATTGTTATTTAAAGAGACTCTGCCCCCCCCCATGGAATGGTCTGATGTCCTATTCACCCCACGGCATGAATGTATCACACAGCCACACTTTGGAGTTAGAGTGGCAGCCTTAATCATTCTATAAACTCTGAGACCCTTTCTAGGCTCAGGGAGTAAAATGATGCATGACCAATGGGCTGTGTTTTTCCATGGGCATCAGAGGAGGGAGAAGCAGCATAAATGCTGTGTCTATATCATACCACAGCTGGGGCACATGCATGATTTCTAAGTCCCTTTATATCATGGGGGGATGGAAATCAGCATTTTGTTTCTGGCTTCATAATGTCATCAGTGTTAAGCCTCCTTAACTTCCTTGATCATCCCCTTAAAAAGACCATCACTCAGTCCCAGGAAAGATTTAAAGCCCAATTCAAACAAAGAAAATGGTTTCTTTTTATAACCCACGATGATTCAACATGTTTACTTTCATCCTTAGAAAACTCTCCTGCTTGTTCTTTCCCCAGTGTGTCCAGAATAACTGATTTTTCCCTCCAAATGTACTGTGACTTATTACTAAGATGACTCCTTCTTCTGACATAATTCCTTCCCCTTGAACAATAAACAGTTCTCTTTAGAGACTTGCCCTTGACAAGGGAGTCCGAACTGAGAACGGTCCGCCTCAGTCTCTTCATTCGAATCCACTTTGGGAATCCACTAATTATTTTCAGTACTCTGTAGAACTTCAGTAAATTACAATATGCACATAAGCTCTCTACATCATTTAAAGAGCTGAAAGCTGAATGACCAGCACACCCGAGGAATGGTATACTGGTTGGAAAGTTGTGGCCACAGGTGGTTTGCTCGGAGTGGTTGAAAAGAGATTGAACTCTATCTGCATTGGATCTTACTGCCTCCTTGTGAGGTGTTGATGAGTGCGGATCTGGCCCACCCAACTGGATGACGCCCTAGAGAGGAGAAGAAGTAGGGATGAGTTGTGGTGTTGATGCTTTGAGAGTCGGAAAATAGGATTCGAAGGCAGCAGATGGTTTTCAGATTCACTTTGAGATTTACAGCCTCAGCCTTTGGTTTTGCTTTAGGAGCATTTTCTTGTAGGCACTATTTTCACAAATTTCAAGGCCAACCAGAGAGGTATTTTATTTTTCCACGAACTGAGGAAAGCATTATTTATTTATTTCAGTGGTACTGAGAACTCTGTGTGTTGTGTTCATAAATGCTTTTCTCGTCTACCTATTTATTGATAGTCCTGTGGTATTTTCCCATTGCTCCTTCATATACATTTTTAGGATTCTATTTCCATGGCAGGGGATGGCCACATAAGCATGTGGCAGGTGATTAATTGTGTAGTAGAGGAAGAGATCTGTGTGCATACATATGTGTATCATAAGATAATTAAAGGGGCCTATTCATTTATTTTCATTTGTCCTAAGAGCATAGACTACCCAGCTATCAAAACCACTGTTATTTGTTCACTATAATGGCCATCTTGCAGATCAACTCTATTCTATTAATTAATAAAATATTTATTTTTATTAATTTTATCGTGTTTCTATCATGTACCAGACTCTGGGGTAAAATAAACCTTCGGTGCTTAATGAGCATGACTGATGCAATTTCTGTCCTAATGAGATTGTTCATCTAAGAATTTGGTTAAAAAGGAAAGTCTTTCACATGGTTACCAATATTCATGGAATTTGAATAAAATAAATTGATAAATTCTTGGTAATTGGAAATGCCTTATCTGTGTGCCATCATATGTTTCCAGAGCAAGACCAGAGCATTTTTATGATGGAATTTGCATCTAATCAGTTTTTACAAACTAAAAATATACAGCCAACAACACATAATCTAACAATGTGGTTTTAGGAAGTTGTGAGCAAATGAGCAAATGGTAGTATGCCTTACTTCATACTAATACTTTCTCTGAAAAATACAAAAGTAAAATTTGGTTATTAGTCATTACTGTTTTTTGAAAGACAGTTAATAATTGCTTTTTCTAACCTTTGAATTGAACTACCTATTTTACTTGCATTAGATTGGTTCTGCAACTTTTGGTCCCATTTATGATCTGTGAATGCAAGATTAGAGAATGTGCTTAACGTCACATGGGAGCATTTCATCCACTGAAGTAAAGTGGTGATAGAAGATGTTTGCCTCTAAACAATAATGCATCATAGCATGTAGAGTGTCTACAAATAGACGGGTTTGCTCTAAACTCTTAGCTATCACTTTCATAGCTGGAGTAGCCTTTTAAAAAGCCAGGGATCGGGGCACCTGGGTGGCTCAGTTGGTTAAGCAACTGCCTTCAGCTCAGGTCATGATCCCGGGGTCCTGGGATCGAGTCCCGCATCGGGCTCCCTGCTCTGCGGGGAGCCTGCTTCTCCCTCTCCCACTCCCCCTGCTTGTGTTCCCTCTCTCGCTGTGTCTCTCTCTGTCAAATAAATAAATAAAGCCAGGGATGTCTAACCATTTCACACATTTTACTCTGGTATAGAAGTACTCTGGAATTTTGGGGGCACCTGGTGGCTCAGTCATTAAGCGTCGGCCTTCGGCTCAGGTCATGATCCCAGGGTTCTGGGATCGAGTCCCACATCGGGCTCCCTGCTCTGCGGGGAGCCTGCTTCTCCCTCTCCCACTCCCCCTGCTTGTGTTCCCTCTCTCGCTGTGTCTCTCTCTGTCAAATAAATAAATAAAGCCAGGGATGTCTAACCATTTCACACATTTTACTCTGGTATAGAAGTACTCTGGAATTTTGGGGGCACCTGGTGGCTCAGTCATTAAGCGTCGGCCTTCGGCTCAGGTCATGATCCCAGGGTTCTGGGATCGAGTCCCACATCGGGCTCCCTGCTCTGCCGGGAGCCTGCTTCTCCCTCTCCCACTCCCCCTGCTTGTGTTCCCTCTCTCACTGTGTCTCTCTCTGTCAAATAAATAAATAAATAAATAAATAAATAAATAAATAAATAAATAAAAGAAGTACTCTGGAATTTTGTAAAGAAATCAAGAGCTGTTGATTTTTAGAGAAGTCCATTTTTGACACTCTTTTCTCTTCCAACATCTATTACTTCAAAGTCAAAAAAGCATGTTTAACCCATGAGCCAAGCGAGGCGGTGGGGTGTCTCTCAAAGCTGCCCAAACAACATAAAACTGTTAACAAGAGGTGTCTGTGAGTTGTTAGCGCTCTTGTTCTTAACTCATAAAAGTCCATTTTTGACATTCTTTTCTCTTCCAACATCTATTACTTCAAAATCAAAAAAGCATGTTTAACCCATGAGCCAAGCGAGGTGGTGGGGTGTCTCTCAAAGCTGCCCAAACAACATAAAACTGCTAACAAGAGGTGTTTGTGAGTTGTTAGCGCTCTTGTTCTTACTTAAGTCTCAGAAACTCCAGAAACAGAAATAGCAGGGACCAAGCCTCCTGGCAGATGTGTTATTTTAATCTTTTTTTTTTTAAAGATTTATTTATGTATTTGACAGAGAGACAACGAGAGAGGGAACACAAGCAGGGGGAGTGGGAGAGGGAGAAGAAGGCCTCCCGCCGAGTAGGGAGCCCGATGCGGGCTCGATCCCAGGACCCTGGGATCGTGACCCAAGCCGAAGGTAGACGCTTAATGACTGAGCCCCCAGGCGCCCCTAATCTTAAGTATATTTGAGAAAATGTTTGGAAGTTAGAGGTCCCTGACATTCAGGGACTTCCCGACATGAGCCACAATGGCCATTGGATGATGCAAGGAGGGCTTCTTTCTCCAGTATATGCCTTCTAGGAATAACATGAGGGAAGAAGGCACCCTGGCTTGGAACCTCCAGAATAAAAGTAGAAAGAGGGTAAATAAATATCTCTTGGGACAAAAAGTACAGAATCTAGGAAAGATGGTTCAGCGTTACTAGATAAAAGGGAAATGTGGGACTTAGGGTAAGAGACAGTTGTGGCATTTTTCAAAAGCAAACAGCAATATAAATAAAAGTCAAACATTTCATAATTTCTGGTATGAGAAGTTTAAATACAAGTTGGTAAAGTTTTCTTAACTTGTTTAGAATCAGATAGAGCTGACTCTGCTAGATCCATGACTTGAAGTTGGCTTAATACAAGCCTCAGATCAACAACTGTCAGCATTTTTGTACTTTAAAAGGTCAATCATTGGGGTGCCTGGGTGACTCAGTTGGTTAAGTGTCTGCCTTTGGCTGAGGTCACAATCCTGGGGTCCTGGAGAGCCTGCTTCTCCCTCTCCCTCTGCAACACCCCTCCGCCCCCCCGCCCCCGGCTCATGCCCTCTCTCTCAAATAAATAAATAAAATCTTAAAAAAAAAAAAAAAGGTTAAGCATTCATATCTGATCCTTTAAAATTGTAGCAAGCCTCAAGGAAACTTTGATTCACAATGCAATGGATCTACTCTTAGAACATTTGCATGACTCATGATGTTCTTTCTGTTTTTGAAGATTTTGCAAAACAGTAGATTCCCCGTCACAAATTGAAATCTATTTCCTGCTTCTTTCGTGTGTGGTGCACTGTGAGCTGCCTCTCTGTGTCTCGTGGTGCGATATTCTCTTTCTTCCACCTTCACCTAGCATGGGCTCAAAATCACGACAGTGTTGCTGGACTACAAGTAACTGCTGAGTAAATTTTCCTGTGAATTCCTGCCTTTTTAGTTTATTTCTGTACAGCCATTTTGAATGGGTACGGAAAGTAACATCTACCTAATAACAATTAATGCCTTGTCTACACCTCCCATTACCGTAGTGACCGCTCTTTGTGAGGAAAAGAGAACATTTTTATTTTGATGCTGTTCTTGTTTACAGATTCAACTCTTACATGGACACGAAATGTATCCCTGTGTTAAAATCAACCGTTATTTTTAAGATCGCCCTGCTTGCTTTATTTTAGGTAGTATATGAAATTGATCCTGAAATCCACCTAGACTGTAAAAGGGCTACAGGGAATATAGAAAGAAACCTGCTTCTAGGTAAAGAGGCAGGAGGTGTGGTGCAAGAAGAGAGCATTGGTCTTAACTCGTCTCTGTTAATGGGATGGAAAATATGCTGAACTTGACAATCCCAGTGTGGGACCACCAGCAACTGTCTTCACCGCTGTGAATCTCAACTTTGTTGCCTAGAAAACGGAGATAATACCCCATTATCTGGAAGATGGGGATGATGTCTACCTCACCTCTTTCTTAGGGATGTTGATAGGGCTAAATAAGCCAATAGGTGAGAAAGTGCTGTGCAAACTGAAAAGTGCGGTCCAAACATCAGATTCCATGGTGGTAACTTTTACTAGGTAGGAAGACTAAGCAGTAGACTCCGTGCAAAGAGCTTCAATGTGACCGCTCTTTCCTTCTTTGGAAATATCTCCTCAAACTGCATCTGACTCATATATGTTTATACTCTTCGAAGCTCTTTGATTTAGAGCTGGAACCACTTCATTGTAAATTTGTAGCACTATGTGTACATCACCCTCGGGGCCAGTGTCCAGCTCACTGTAGAAAAGCCTTTAGTTCAGGGGAAGAAAGACTGGAGGCCAGTCTTAGTGATTGCTCACGCGTTAGTGACAAGACCATAGCCCAGAGCCGACACTCACTAGCACCTACACAAGGTTCTCTTGTAACCAGCATTAAATTATGTCATGAAACCTTTTAAAATTAATCAAAATTAACATCTTCTCTTTTGTTTTACCTTTTCTTTTTAAAAGCCACTTACGATGTTTTCTCAAGCCCTGCGACATCAGATGAACCTGAAATGTCAGAACCCCACACAGGTACATCCAGCTTCTCAAGGCTTTCTTTGGATGCCAGATAATTCTGACAGCACTGCACCTACTTCTCGCTTTGATCTTTGCAGAGTGAGAAAGCACAGCCTTTAGAGCTCTGCAGGAGGGAAATGGTTGTCTGTGTCAGGGAGATGAATTCCACCCATTTCTCTCTGTTGAGCGGTTATTTCTTTATATCCATCAGTAATAATCTCTGCCACATGTGGGAGATGCCGATACATTTGGCTGCCACCGAGCCAAAGTCATGTAATGGCCTATTACTCTATTATCAATAGCATTCTAAGAAGTTTTAGGTTCTTAGAGAGTTTTCTGTAGAGCAGTGGTTCTCAAATGGGGATGACTTTTCTCTAGGCGTTTGGCAATGCCTAGAGACGTTTTCGATTGTCACAACTGGGGAAGGTGGTAATGACAGCAAGTGGGTAGAGACCAGGGATATTGCCAAACCCCTGCAAATATACAGGACAGCCCCTCTCCCCCCACCCAACAAGGAATGATCCAGCCCTAAATGGTAGTGGTGCTGAGGTGAAAAATCCTGCCCGAGAGCAATCATGTCATTCATTTGTCTGTTGAGGTTCAGTTGGGTCTAATCTTTGACATTCACTCACTGATCCTTCTACAAATGAGTTTAATTCAATCTAATAGTTCCTTTTAGCAAGGATTTATTAAGCACCTACTAAACTAGGTACTGTGAGAGATTCAGAGTAAATATGCTGGTCTCTGCTAGACGTAGATATATATCTGATATTTTTTGTATACTTAGCCTTATCTCAGCATTATTTGTGCCATGATAAAGGCAAATAATTTTAAATAGCAGCAGAAAATAAGGGGAAAAAATGAAATAGAATGCTAACAGTGGGTTTGGCTAGTAGTTAAGAAACAAAAGTGAGAAACCAGAAAAACCAGTTGAAAACAAGTTAAATATATGCAACATTGTTTTTATCATGGTTTTTAATGTTTAAAGTATGTATGTTTTGAAAAGTGAGTTCATCTTCAGCTCCTAATGAATCATAGTTTAAAAATGTTGGTCCCCTCTCCTTCAAGTGTTCATGATACTTTTCCCCATATGAGGCATAATTTATTACTCATGAATTTGTATTTTATTCTTGGGTCCTTCTGCTTTTATAAATGTTGACATTTATTCCAACAGCAACAAGTGATCCATTTCTGGATTCTGTCCCACCTAAAACTTCTAGAACTCTTGAACAGCCAAGGGCAACACTGGGTAATGTTTTTAACAGAAAAATCCTACTTTGTTTTCCATCAAAAGAAAATCCATGTGAATGCCATTCTTCCAAATGACCATTTCATTCCATCACATCTAATCATTTATTTTGTTCTTACTTCTGAATGTGTATTTTTTTTTTTTTTTTTGCTGTACTGCAGGCAACTTATGTTCCATTTTAGGTGTTCTCTCTCTCTCTCCCTCTCTCTTTTGAACTGTAATAGATGATCATTTTTTCCATCTTTAAAGGAATGAAAAGCTTTGAAAACTGCATGGACCTCTTCATCATCCATATCATCTCATTTCATTCATGTGTTTGTGGCCTGTATCATCTCTCTTCCATGCACTGAGACTGCCTGGAGTCAGCCACTGAACAGTTGTCATTCTCACCTTTTCTCTTTTTTAAATCATGATTTCATCCACCAGCTTTCAAGACTACATGCATTTTTCATCCTTAATCATGTACGTGTAGCATGTGCTTTGTAATACCATCTAAAAGCATGTTAAAACTCCTAAAATACCTCATTATAACTGGAATTACTTGGTGGGTGGGGTGTTTGTGTTTTCAGCTCCAAGTGAAACACCATTTGTCCCTCAAAAACTGGAAATCTTTACCAGTCCTGAAATGCCACCTACAACATCTGGTAACTAATGACATTTTTATGGTTGTGTACTTTGAAAGAACAGAGAAAGTGACAAGAAAAGAACCAGTTTTGTTGGACCTCCAAAATATTTTCAATAGTAAACATTTCCCTTCATTCTCTACCATGAAATTCTTCCAAGAACTGGATTATCTGTCAAACTTTGCCTTGGGATAATTCTCAAAGAATTTCCATAATCTTGGTGTCCATATATTTAAAGAATTATTTTCTTTCTGTAATCCTTTCAACTTTGCTTAACAGAAAATTGCAATGGAATTACAGATGATAATTATTTTGGGATATATTCCCTTCTCTTTAACACAATTAGATACCACTGGTCAGAGTATTTTTCTCAAAGTAGTCTAAATATAAAGAGCACCAAGCAGGTTCTGCAATGAGGAAAGATGGGTAAGAGGAGTAACACAGCCTATATTCTATAATAGAAAATTATTTGAATAATGAAGTCCATTAACTCCTGCAGAGGCTAGTCATGAGCTACAGAATTAAAGTAGTTTAGAACTTCCATTCTTAAATCCCAAATATTTGTGCTTCTCCCCTGTTGTTCAGTAACTTATCTTTCACGTTCTTAATTCTACCTTGTGTTCTTAAATCCCTTAAGAGTGCCCACTTCCCAGTACTTGTAGCTCAACAATGTACCTTCAGTTTTTATATAGACACTTAATTCATTTTGGGCCAACAACACATTTATTGAGCACCTACTGTGTATAAAGCACAGTGCTGGGCATTTTGGGGATACAAAGAAATAAAAAGTAGTTCTTGTATTCAAGAAGTCTACAAATTTATAGTTATAACCTGATTGGCCCCTGAAAAATATTACTTATCAAAGCTATATTAAATCTTCTTTCAGCTGCCCAGCAAACTACATCTATCCCTTCTACACCTAAACGACGCATCAGGCCCAAACCACCAAGAACCAAACCTGGTAAATAACTGCCTCTTTAACCTCTCAGGGTATTTAATTCCAAATAGAGAATGTCCATCTCCTTATCATAAAAAGAGGTTATATGATTCTATAGGTCAAATTTTCTTTACAAAATTTGAAAATAACTGAAGATGAATAATTCAAAATAACAGAAGTCAATTTTTCAAGAAGACTTTGAGAATTATGTCAGTGATGTTCTTGCATGTGAATTTTGGTATAAACCCAGAAACAGGTCCTAATGTCACAGTGCTAGAGAGTAAGATCTATAGTGAAATTAATTTCCTTGGTATGCATGTGTATTTAGGTGTTTATTAGGTTGACAGTTCTTGTTTTGGGTGCCTGCTTATGTTTTCAGCTTGAACAGGGGCAGAGGCTAACAGGAGAGACCATGACTCCCTCTGTCCAATTGCTTATAATCTTAGAAAGATCTTATGGCATAAAGAATGAGATCAACATAAAACTATACAATCTTCTTATGAGACTATAATACTTGTATGGAAGCTCAGAAAAAAGAAAGAGTTGAGGATGTAAGTCTCAAAATATGTGTAGGGTTCAGACGAATTAGAAGGCAGAGGGAACAACATAAACATACCTTATGGCACAGAATTTGAATGGTACAGCTAGCTTCTCTGGAGGTAATATTTTTCATTGTCAAATAATACACTCAGAATTGCGCTCAACAAATCAAGTTTTGCTTATTCCGTGGTAGGATAAATAGTTTCTTATAGCCTTTACTACTATGACTGAACTTATAAATTATTTCCCAAAACTTGTACTCACTGCATTTGTAAACCCTGACAGCTAAATATAGTAGGATTTCGAAAGGGTCATTTAGTTCTTCTTGGCACGATATCTTTTTATTGTCTCTAGGATATCTTAATTTTTTTTTTCCTTTCCATCACCAGAAAGAACCACAAGTCCTGGAATAATTACACCTAAAATTCCTAAAAGCCCTGAACCTACATGGACAACACTGGGTAATGATATGTCCTTGGTAGATGCGTTACTTCATTTGACCATGAAAATCCAGTGCTTTAGCTTTTGTGTAATGTCTCAGTCTCTGTTCTAATTGATTCATTTTAACAATATTGAGAATATCATAAAGTATAGCAGCTTGGTGGCTTTCATGGTTTTCAGTAGTTGGCCCCACAGTCAGTACATGTGAACTCCGCATCCAGCTATCATCCTGTACCTTGAAACACTGGCAAACCACCGTGGCCTCCTCCTCTTCCATCCACCATTGTATGTGAAGCAGAGTCTTAAACACAGTCCTTCATTTTTTTTTTTTTTTTTTCCTTGAGGGAGGCCCTCAAGTTCAACCTCAGACTTCCTTTGGAGGAACAGTATTCTATTATGATGTTAGTAGAATTTCTTTATACTGCATACCATGGCATTTTACCTATCAGTGATTATTCATTTTAAAACATGCCTAAAGACTTGGATGTGGCTGAGAAATGTGAAGTAAGGGTGCAAGATGATTATATTGATTTTTTTTTTAAATAATGGAATAGAATAATTTTCTTTGTGTAGTTACTGTGGCTATAGCAATGCTGTTTCTGTTAGTTCAAATATACTCTTGAAATGTTTTTTTCCAAACCAGATGAAAATTTATCACTGTTTTTCCATTAAATGCTGGTCTGTGAAATAGTCCTTCAACTGGAATATTTCCAAAAACCTTCCAACATGATGGGTTCATTCCATTTAAAGTATAGGTTTTCCTTTTGTGGTTTTAGACACTGAAATGCTTAAATATTGATTTGTTGTTTATTTTCTTTACTTTTCCAGCTCCCAGTAAAACACAATTTATTTCTTTGAAACCTAAAATTCCTCTCACCCCAGAAGGGACACCCACCAAACCTGGTAATTACCCTGAACTTTTTTTTTTTAATTCCAAAAGCAGGGTTGAAAAATTGTTTCATGCCGCTCTTTGTAGCAATGACTTCTGATTTGTATTTTGTTATTTGATACAATTTTTTCATGGAAAGTGCAAAAATGCATTGAAATGATCTCATTATAACCAGCCCCTCTGATATTATCACAGTGTTGTTCTGAGCTGTTGGGTGGATCTTTCTGTTCATGACCATCACAGAAAATATAGAAATAGAGGGATGGGAGTGATTGAGGACTCCATTGTCTAGGACCAAGAAATAGTTTCCAATACCAAAGTGGACTGGAATTCTGATCACACTGAACAATAGCCTTTCAGCATGAAAGGGGAGAAGTGTTTCCATCCCCTAAGAATTTTGCCTTTGTTTTAGGGCTTCAGTTCTCCAGCTGCAAGATTAGAAAAAGTCAGATTCTCCTAATGCTCCATGACTTCTGTCTGAGATGAGGCTGATTTCTGAACACTGACTTTTGTTTACTTCTCAGGAGATAATAATGTTTTGCTGAAGAAAAGAAGGCTCTTTTGCAGGGAGAGGTTATTTCATTTACATAATTAATAACAGAGACAGTCCCCTGCATATAGATGGCAGGACATATTGAATGACAAAACTTTTCATTTTTTTCTATCTATTCAGAATCTATACAGCAGTTTAAATCTTGACTTCTAAGTATCCCCTTATATACAGGAACTCTGTCAATACAAATCATTTTCATCCAAATTTTAAACCATTATCTCCAGGGTTTTTCTCACTATCACATTCTATGGATTTTTCATTAATGGGTGTTTACAAAGTTGGATCATTAAAACAGAAGATTTTCTACTTAAATGGGTATGATTTATTTTTTTGCAGTGAAATGGGTAAGGAAGAAAAATGTAACTGCTCAGAAAAAGAAATCTCAACACTCCTTTTAAAGAGGCAGTGAGATTTCCAGGTGTAGGTGTCAGACTGGAGGAAATTGGGGATTACGCAAAGGGAGTGTAGTTGACTCTGTGACCATGGGTGAGGTCTCCAAGTCAGAGAAATGGAATGAAGTATTCTTACTCAGAGGGGTTATTTGGAGAAAGAAGCATAGCTAATGAAACTCAAGAGCCTTAACAGTTTGAATCAAAGAACTTCAACAGCTGTAGGAGAGAAGGGTTTAATGTATGTTTATTTAAAAATCATGCTTAGAGGGCTTTGGAATAAGGTCATAACTATTATACTTATACTGTACTTTGAAGAGAGGGCTATTACCAAGCAGATTGAGACATATTACCATGTGTTTAGACCACCAAATTTAAATAAATGTCTCTCCAATCTAAGTATTTCTGTTATTACAAGATAAAATTTGAAAAGAGCAAAAAAAAAAAAGCCTTCAGATATTCCTAACAGTTTAAACATGATTAGTTACATTAGTAATTTCATTGGTTTCTAAAGAAATGTTTAGAAGAAATTCATTCATACAAATAAGGGGAGAGGAGGTGTTCTTATCATTCTCAGCTGTTTGAGCAAAGAGACTTCTTAATTTGACATTTCCTTTTACTATGTGGCAAATTATTTGAAAGCTAATGAGTTTATATTCCTCTGATTTCTACCTTCTGATCACCTAAGAATAGCCACGCTTTTCCCCCTCGCATGAAGTATCATGACTTCAGAATCTGCACCTAAATTTACATCCACTTAAGTTGACCTTTGGTAGTCTGAGACAACACAGAGTAACTGATCTCCGCAAACCAGTGCTTGGGTTCTAGCTCTTTAAAATGTATTTATTTTTACTTTAGGACAGGCCACCATTATAGCTCTGCGGAAGATTGCTGTTGCTAGCCAAGGTTCAGGAGAGCAAAGAAACCACCAAAAGCTTTTTTTATTTGAGTGATTCATTGTTTTTCCCCGCCCTCTCCTCACATGCTGTTATTTTTCCATCTCACTTTCCATACAGATTGCTTTTCCTTTGGTTTTCCTTTGTGGTTAAACTAACGAGTAAAAACCCATATTGGGTTTGGCTTGTTTTATAAGCATAATCCACTGCTTTCTTGAAAATCCCACCATCTACCATGTCCCGACTTGTCTGCCTCCAATGAGAATTGCTTCCTTCATAGTTCATCTTTAAGATGATAGGGACATTCAGCTCTTCAAGCTTTTAACAGACTAGGAAAAAAAAAAAAGACCTCCAATTATAGGTGTTTGTTTTTACACAGTTCTCTGACACAGTGGATAGAATTGTAAATTTTTCTCATTGCTAGTCACAAATTGTGAGCCAGGCGTATTTTTCTTTTGTGCTGAGGTGAGTGGTGTAGTTATTTGCTTGCCGCTTAACATTTTTATTCCTTTATCTGCAATACCTTAAAATTATAAAATAGAGGAAATCTTGTCAGAAGATGTATTTGCTTTTAATAAACCCTGACTTTAGTATTTCTCTGTACAGGTGAATTGGAGGCTTAATTGAGGGGCTCCATACCTATTTGGTCTCTGTTTCAGTCAGGAACTCAAAAATGCAGATTTTTCTTTAGAAAATTCATAAGACCACATTCTTTAATCTCTGGAAATTCTAAAAGATGCTACAAGTAGCAAATCTTACTTTTTCACAGTTTTAGAAGGCAACTTGGTAGAAATTAAGACATGAATTACAGCCTCAAAATTTCAAAAAGAATTGGACTTTTCTGATAGTTATTATATTTAATGTATTGACACTTACTATTTATTTACCCTATCTCCTGTAGAATCTGAGACACCCAGGCTCCTCCCACCCTCTCTCTTTTTCTCTTTTTCTCTTACACACACACACACACACACACGATTTTTGCCTTGCCATGTGTACTTCGATCTGATATATCACTTCGGCTTTGCCATTTATCTATTTTAATCTATTTCTGGATAAGTTCTTGAGAAATAAAAAAAAAAATCTATTTTTGGCCACAGACATGCTAATGCCACCTTTCAGTAATACCTTGTACCTATTATACATTGCTTTCAGAATAAATGAAAATTCTCTACCTGCAATATTTGTTGGTATATTTTCTATTTTTTAGATACTAAAGAGTCTCTACTTACTTCCCCAAATCTTTCCACAGCCCCTAGTCCAGAAACATCATCCTGCTAAATGTAGTATAAAAAATATAAGTGACAAAATGATTTAAGTTCTTTTAAGCTTGTTGGTAGATGCTATGTTAATTAATTTCTTCTGTAAGAAAAAAACGGCGAAGAATCTTCACTTTTTCTTCTGTTTCAAAAATTGGGTTCCTTTTTTATATTCTTCTTGAAAGAGAAGAATTCTTTTTGTTCTGTAGAATAGGAAATCTATTAGATGATCATTTTAAAAGCACAAACAGATATTGTAACCAAACTATATTCAGCATGAAGTATC
Source organism: Mirounga angustirostris (assembly GCF_029215605.1). Classification (NCBI taxonomy): domain Eukaryota; kingdom Metazoa; phylum Chordata; class Mammalia; order Carnivora; family Phocidae; genus Mirounga; species Mirounga angustirostris. The sequence goes on along the minus strand of NW_026991709.1, from coordinate 47,619,264 downwards.
ATTTAATTACTGCCAATTTGAAAAACATTGGAAGGATCATTATCTTTCAGAATATTTAAATAATATTGTTATTTTATTTGTTCAGTGTTTGATGAAATCTGAGATTACTTTTTGACTTTGATTTGCTAACCAGAATGGACTAAATTTCATATGTAAACCAATTTGTTCACCAGCAATAAATGCTAGTTAATATGAGGAACAACATAGGAACACTTGAGGCCCTTTTTACCTTTTTAAACCATATGTTCAATTCCTTTTTTTTTTTTTTTAATTGTGAAAGAGTCTCAGATCCAGCCAGGTTGAAAATCATCCAAAACTAACAGATCTCAGACCTGGTTATAGGTCTGATGTTTCTGTTGCCTCTTCCCACTTCCTTGGATGAACCTGACCATCCTACATGAAAACAAAATGGCAGGAGATGGGACACTCTGGCCAACTTTGGAGAGGCTACCCTGAGCTCCCCTTAGAGCAGTATCTCCTCAGGCACTAGGAGGAAACTTCAGAATATTGGGTAGGGGAGAAAATAGCTAAAAATCAACAAAAAACTGAATTCTCATTTCTTAGTTTTATTGTGGTTTGTGGAAAGGATGTGGGTTGATTGATCGTTAGTGTAATAAGCCATAGAATCTGATTGTTTACCAGTGAAAGAACAGCTTTTAGAGTAAAGGACATTTAATTTCTGTCTTAAATGGTGATCTGCAGCATGGCCTTTGATAATAACTGTTTTATTGCAGCCCCAGAACCTCAGACTCTACCACCATCACAGTCAATTCTAGGCAATGAATCAAATTTCCTTTGATGAGTGAAAAAGAAGCCTCTTCCTTTAGTACCCTTTATGTTCAATTTTGTCCTTAGCTTGGGCTTTTTAAAAATTTCTTAATTGTCCTTCAGGTGTTTATTTCAGCCATTTTGGTCAGAAGATACACTCTTTGCTTGTGCTTAACTAAGCAGAGGCTCTGAAAACCATACTGATTTTGATTGGACGCATTCTGTGTCATCTTGTATTTGAGTACTGTGTCCTGAGCTTATTTTAACCTAGCTGTTTCCAGGGGAGGACCTTGGCTTACTTCTTTTTGTAGACATTTTTGTGTTTTCACATTCAGAGGTGTTTATCTTACTTTCGAAACTCTAGCATTCACAGATTTTCTTGAAAAGTAGTAGGATCTTTCCAGATCTAAACATCCTGATGTGTCACTAGACAATTCATTAAGAGAAATAGAAAACTTAACCCCAATATTTATAGCTTCTTTTTCTTCAAGAGAGCAAAAAAATGTGTTCTGCTGATGCCATCTCAGCCAATTACCTGTATTTTCCTTCATAACACAAACTTTTGGTCACTTTATTGCATTCATGTCTTCCAAATGGGAATCATGCCTTTGTTTGTTTTTTTCCATTTCTCCTTCCAAACTTAACTGACGAGACTACGTTTTTGTTCATTTCGTCTAAAAACACAGGAATCTATTTAAATAAAAAAGGACTATCTCACATGGGTAAAAGTTTCACCAATAATCGCTCAACTTTGTAATGAGAAATCAAGGATTTTTCATATCTAAATAGGTTTTATCATTTTTCCTTTGATTTTGATTCTTTCCTGATGGTTTTCATGCACTCTTAGGACCTGGAACTCTGGAAACCAAACCTTCAACATTAGGTAATGCAGTTATTGAGTGAGCTGTGTTTCCTCTTTTCCTGTCTGCTGGTATCTTAGGACCAGGCTCACATCAATGGAATCATCCACTGATACCCATTTGTGTGCGTGTGTTCTTTGTTCTTACTTGCAGAGAAAAAAAATTTAAATTCTTTAGTTTTATACACTGTATCTCATTTTTAAAAAGTTGTCTTGCCTGAAATAATTTCTGAATTCAAAGCCTTTTTATACATGCTGTGTTAACTTGTAAACTTTTTAATGCTAAATGAAAAACTTCTCCTTTTGAATCTCAGGCCAAATAAATTTTAATTTGTATCCCTAGTGGCTCCTTAAAGGTGCCTTTCTCATGTTCCTGGTAAACATGCACCATCAAAACTTTCAGGAGACTGTCTTCTCTAAGGCCTACAAAGTTTTGAGCTTTCCATCTCAAAATGGAAGAATATGTATATATATGTAAGAATATGTTAAAGACCTCATTTAACTGGTAAATGAGGATAGGAAGTTGCAAAACAGAAGGGTATATACCCACAATAAGCCAAAGGACTTAAATGCGCTTCTACGGTATATGCAGTATTATTGTCCGTTTTTAGAGCTACTGCTCTTGTATTAACTAGCTAATTTTCTTTCTTCAGCTCCACCAAAGACCAAACGACCAGGTCGTCGCCCCCGCCCTAAAACCACACCTAGTCCAGATGTGCCCAAGTCCAAACCTGGTAAATGTGATGTTCAGGGTTCCAGTTAGCATAGAAAATGGAATATGGTAGTTTTTGATACGGTAGCTTCCTACTACCTAAATAGCTGGGCTTTAAGAACCAGTATAGTTGATTTTTATATTTAAGCATATATCCTTCCTATGTTTATGATATATTGTTATTTTTTATTTGTAACTATTAGATACACACAGCAGTAGGCTGCCCACCAAGTGGATTATTAAAGTAGGGCACCCTAAAAGTCTCACATAGGATGTGGGTTTATGGCAAATGGGGTGTGGGAAAGCAAGAGGAAGAGGGGTAAATGGGAAAAAAAGAAGGGAAAATCACATTCAGAAAACATAGGGCTTAAGAATGAGGAGTAATGTTTCCTTCCTCAAGATGCTGCTGCTTGATATAATTAGTGTTCTTGCTTTTTGATTCCCTAGCTCTGGAACCTGCTACGGTACCTCTGGAGCTCTCGGTGCCCACAATCGGTAATTCTACTCTCCTCCAGTTGCTTTCACAGAATGTCACTTCTGCTTTTCCTACTCTCCACTCAGGCATGACTGCAGTTCCACCACTCCAACACAATTTCATTCCATGCTTTTCCTCACGTTTCCTATCTGGGTCTGAAGAGCCTGAAGATAGGAGACTTCTAGAAGAATCCTACCTGTGTGCTCCTTTAAGGAAGGTCTGTGGTCTTAGAAGCAACTTCTTGGTTCCCCACAAACCCTTTCTCCTTCCATGTCCTTCTGTTGAGAAAACCTTCTACTCTTTCTCAGATAGGGACTTCTGTGCTCATCCTGGACTTGACAAAGGGCGAAATTTTATTCTAGTGCCATGATTATCATTTCATTGCTTTACTCACTCAACTTGTAAGATCTTTTCCCTCTTAAAAAGCTGCATGAAATAATGGCTTCTTCAGCTTTCTGTTTCTTTGGAGAATGTTTTTGAGTATATTTTGATAACTAGAGGCATAAACACCGTTCTTGTTCTAGGGTCCAATATGAAAATAGTGTGGTCTTTGTAACTTGAGAACAGTAGAAGTCCCAAACTTGTTTTATTGTTTTGGGTACTAATGCTATTTGACTATTACTATTTCATTATAATTTCTCAGCATTGACAATAAATCTGCTTTACTTTGGAAAATTCCAGAAATCTGTAGCCACGTCACCTTCTGTATAATTTAAAGTGTTTATGGATTATTTTCCAGGTCTCCTACTAAGCAAGTTTCAAATTTCTACTTAATATTTTTATGCTGAAAAACCTTAGAATTATAAAACTATTGTACTTGTCATCTCTAAAATTACTTTTATAGAAAAAAGTCTTATTATCGTTCTATTACTTTGCTCAAAGGCACATTTTGAGCATTTCCTAAAGATTTTTCCTTTCTGAAAAAGCAGGAGAAATGGACACATTTCCCATCCTTCCCATGCCCCAGGAATTAATTTTGTTGTATATCCAATGAATTAATGTAGGATCTTTGCTCAAGCATATGTGTCTTTAATTATGACAATTATGGCTATGATCATTATGCTAATTTTTAATACCTTTCTCTTTAGCGTCAAAACCATCCAAAAGACCTAAAACCACACATAGACCAGATGCACCTCAAATCCAGCCTGGTAATCACTACTTTCACTGCCTTGATCTATAACTAGGAAAATGGTGTGTAAGTAACACTAATCTTGACATTCACAGTTCTGCTATGACACTAATTATAGGACCTTTTTTCCTTCAGATTCAAAACCACCAAAGCAATTACTTCCTAAACCCCAAACCCCAGCACAACCAGTTACGCCATCAACTAAACCCGGTAAACATGATTTCCAGTGCTTTAGTTTAAGAAGCTTTTTCTTTGGGAAATTGTTGTTGAAAATGTTTACAATTTACCATACTGTATGAAGCATGGAAACCAAAATATGATTTTGTTCATTATCTTTTCAAAGTAACTACATCAATTGTTAAATGAACAAACCAATGGGTAGGAAGTTAGTGAATTTTACATCTGATAGTCTGACAGGTTCCACTTTCTTAACATTTTTAGACTTTGTTTTCTGAATTTGGGTATGTAATGAATAGAAACCTGATTTTTCTGTACCTAGAACATATTTGAAAGTGATTTTAGCATTCACCACTAGGTAAGACTGGGAAGGCTTACACTGTGTTCATGCTTTATAGGCACATACTCAGAGATTGACTTTCTCTAAAATACCTTAATAACATTTTAAACAGCAATATTACCTAAGTGATTTCCTATGAAATAAAAAGATATAACAGTTCTAAAAATTCAACTGTTTTGCAATTGAAATTTTCTCCTAAGGTTCCAGTTAGTAAAATTCTGATTTAGTAAGAGTATCTCTCATAATAAGCTTATGAAGAAGGCAATTTATATCAACTTAGAATAAACCAATATCCTATGAATTAAGCATCAGTGAACACCTGAAAGTTTAGACCTCTTTATTTTTCTTACTTGTATCTGTTTATTTTTTATGATGCAGTCTTTGAGCCTGTTACATTTGAGACGGAAGCTCCCTCCCCAACCATAGGTAATGATGTCTTCCTTCTTGGTTGATGTTTCTCTGAGCTCGCCCCTCTCATCTCTATCATGAACTGTATTCTCTTATGTATACGATGGTCATTCATCATCTTTTTCATTCATTATTTTCAACAGGGAACTTTTCAACATCAAAAGACATTCTTACTTCTGCTGCTCAGTTTATAACCCCTGAATGTCATTCTTTCTTTGATCACCTTCAGAGGATTCAGATTCCTTGCAGCAACTGACGCTGTCAAGAGTTGCAGGGGCTGAGAGCACATCCATCCTACAATCCAGGAAATCTTTGAGATTTCTGCTTTTATGTGTCTATAGTTTATGGTTATGGGAGAGGAGCAGTTAAAACCTGGTTGGGGCTTGAGGCAATACCTAATTGTCCCTTTCTCACAAAAGTCCTTTCCTCTTTGATTCTGTACTATTCAAATGAACCAGGACATTTCTGCTGACAAATTCATCTTGTGACACTGATTTCCAAGCAAAACAGGGATCCCCTTTTTTGTTTGAAGGCAATCAGTTTTGGATATTGTTGCATCCTGTTGTGCTTGCTTTCTCCATCTCTTCTGTAGGCCATGTTTTCCATTAATTCCCTATAAGATGTTGTCACATGTGGCTTAAACCAACTGCTGTGACATATTAGTCACTGAAAGGCAATCTCCATACGAATGCTCACATCAGTATCATGAAAACACTGATAAGATGTTAAATGTTACATTTAGTCTTCTGGACTTGATGAAAAATAGAGATGCCAGTTTAAATCCAAGGAGTTACACATCACAATTAATTTCATATCTATGCATAATTCAATCATTTCAGAATATTATAGAATTATAAGAATCCTGTTTATATAGACAAAAAGTTGAATTATTACTCTTCAGACTTTTTTCTTAATCATCTCTATTGCCCACTTGAAGAATTATCTCCAAATTATGCATTTGAAATGAATAAAAAAGAAATAGAGTACCCCATTTATTATGGAGAAAAGGCACAAGTTTATCTTTTGCATAACTGTCACACATCTCCAATAAACAGGCTAATTGAGAACATTTTTAAAGATTCTCCTCACTACCGCAGTTCCTCAAAACAAATAACAATGGTGGTGAAAGCCTTCCAAATACTAACGGAAGCTTTTGCAGTTTTTCAGAGTAATTTAAAATACATATTAGACAACTGAGATGTTTTTGGAACGAAGTTTCCAATGTAGTTGGAATCAGGTAGTTAAATACAGATAAAAGCTTTTCATTGGCCTCATAGGGATGCAAAATACAAAAGGTATGTCTATTTTATGAGATAAATGGATACCAGAGTACAGCCAGTTATTAGAGACCAAATACTATTTTTACAGTGTTCAGAAATGCTTTTTAAACATTACAGGGTATTCATTTTCAAGATAATTTTCCTTCTTTTTGTATATTTCTTAAATCTCTATTGTTTATTGCTTTTGGTCAGTTCCTGCCACAGACCTTGAACCTGTAACTCTGAGAACTGAGAGTCCCATGACAACGTTGGGTAATGACTTTTTATGTCTTTAAGCAAGTGCATTTTCTGCCCATTGTCTAGTCTTGTTGCTAACTTGGTCAAGGGGTTTTCTTTTTCTAAGATTTTCTCATCGCCCTCTCTTGTCACTCAACTCTATTCTTCATTTTGAATATTGAGGATGTTTAAAAGAAGTTACTTGGTTAAGCCTGTATGCAGCTAGTATAGAGCATCTATCTTCCATATTATCCACCTTTATTGGTGCTTTACAGAGCCTGTGATTCTGCTCAGTGTTCTATGGCAAAGCTAAATTTCAAATACAATTAGGAGTGGCTACTCTAAATCATCAATTTTAACTCTATGGACATGGACAGAAGGTTGTGTTAAGATAGGGCATTTTTATTGTCTACCAATGATTTTAAGAAATGAAATGTGCTTATTCTAATGTTTAATGGGATGTATGTCTAAGGTAAATAATTTCTAAGTACGATCTCCCAAAAGCAGGTGAACCTTGGTCCCTCTCTGATATGGACGTGCTGTGTTTCTGGGGTCAGGATCCCTTTTGAAAATCTGACACTAATAATAATAAGCTTTTTGGATTATTAGAATAATGTTATATACTCTTTCTCAAAAGAATGGTCAGTGGACCCCCCCCCCACAATTTCTTGCATGTAGATGATAAAATTCCAAAACCAAAGAGATAAATTTATTAAGGCTTAAAAAAATCTAGCAGAATTTTAGAAAACCTAGACCCATGTATCATCCTTCTTGAATTTCTGGAGTTAAAAGACAACACTAACCAGTTTCCTTTCTTCAGCTCCAAAAACATCACAACGACCAAGAACACGCCGTCCACGTCCCAAACATAAAACCACACCGAGCCCAGCTGCATCTCAGAGCAAACTAGGTAAATATGTGGTTCCTGGTACCTGTGGAACCCTGTGGATGTGATTCTTGTGTGGCAGTTTAACTTGCCACCTAATAGCTCTTGGGACCCTTCAGTGTGAAAGCCTAAGTAACAGGAGCTCTATTTAAATAACTGTGATTTCCTTGTGCTGCTTGGTATCTTCTTGGCACCTTTGTATTTTATTTGCTTTCTCTGAAAAATCGTATTTTTCTCTTTGATGCTGGTTGATCAAAAACTTACCTAGTTAAGGATCTAACTAGCATATTTAGTTCACTTAGTCACACATTTTATTAAGTGCTACATTAGCATCTGTGAAAAATAGTTTAGAAATAACAAATGACTTCACTTGGTTGAGGAAAGAAATTTCTTATGTAGACACTGTTCATAAATAGATATAAAAGAATATGGGCAGAAGCAACATTTATTGAGTTTGACCAACTGTCAGGCACATAGTTAACTCTTAGAGAAGTAAAAGATTCACAAGCCGCTAAGTGTAATGTGGACCTCGAAATTTATAGAGCTTGTAGATCGGCTGTGGGGATAGGCAGGAATAGCATAAACAGAGGCGGGGAGGTACCATATGTGTGGGTGAGAGCAGAAGGATAGGAATTAGAAGGGCAACCTGATTGGGAGAAAGGGGAAAGACAGTGTTCACCTAGCTTATGCTGAGAAATTTTGGTCAGTGATACCCCTTTGAGATGGATGCCTAATTTCAGGGATAGGATTTAAGCCAATTAGCTACAGCATACTTTCTCATCCTCCTGGGGTCAGGCCTTTTCTGTCCTGATAACAGAGAAATGCACTGACAAGTTTTGCAGACCGAACGATCCTCTGTATCTTGTTCTTTTATATGACTTTGTTTGGACAGAAGTCTTGGTCTTCTTCCAAAGTGGACTCTCAACAACAACAACAACAACAACAAATCTGTTTTGGTTATTCATTACAGTATCTGCTTAAAAATATCAACTATTTCATCTATCATGACCTTGTTTTCCAGTAAATTATACTTTCACATTCTTTTCTCATAATTTTTAATCTTAATGTTACTAGACAGATGCCTAAAGATTTTTCTAAGCAGCGGTTTTTTGTTGTTGTGTTATCAGATAATATAAAAACAAAACTTGGAGCCCTGTGGAGATACTAAGGATATAACCGTTTCATAAGAACAAATATCTTTGTACCCTCACTTCAGAACTTTAAAATTTTTGCTTTTTAGTTGTAGAAACTGTGCCACCAGGTGAAGTTCATTTTCAAGAGAGTTTGATGACTTTTCTCATGTGTTTAACATTTCTTTTTTCAATTACTTTTGATCATTGCTTGCTACAGACTCTGAACCTATTAGTCCTGGGACATATTTAGGTAATGATCATTTATGTCCTTTAGCAAGTGCTTTTTCTTATTCATTGTCAAAGTTCTCTGTGGTGCTATATAGATGATGATGTCATAATTTGTCATCATCCTCTTACAGTATTCAGCTTACAGTATAAAAGGCTTTCTTTCTAACAGAAATGCGTATGGACTTAATAAAGACCACTATCTGCCCCACATCCCAGCTTCAGACTGCATCATGTCAATCTGAGTCTCAGTTGAAACAATACTGTGTGTTAGAGCTAAGGTCCGAATATGATTCTCCGTATATCCCCTCCTTAGACCACCAGTATAATATTATGATACCATGAATTTTCTTTAGGCCATCTTACTTTCTATATTTGAAGTTCTCCCTAACTTTTTTTCACTTCATGGATGTTTCAGCGAATTTTTTATGCTTATTCTAGTAAATTACCAAGTGGAAAATTTGCCCAAGCTTAGTCATTTTAAATTATAATTAGAAGTGAATACCCTAGGGTGGTTTGAACTTCTCTCACATCATCATATTTTAGGAGCAATTTGTAACCAGTTTTGGATTAGGGACACTTTCAAAGAAATGACAGTTCCCCATCTTCATTTCTTAAACATAATTGTATTATAATTTTTAATCTTTGGCGAACTCTTAATTTTAAAAGGAAACCTATTAATATACTAAAGGAGAAAATATCAAACCAAAGTAGCAAAGCTTTCGCCACTCAAACTGACAAATTTTAGAAAGCTTAGCTATGTGATATCATTTTATTTAGAGTTTATGGAGCCATCAACACTATACTAATCCTAAATTTTCTTCCTTCAGCTACAACAACAAAGAGACCTCGTCGTCCACGCCCCAAAGCTAAAACCACATCCCATCCAGAAGTACCTCAGACCAAACTGGGTAAATATGTGGTTTCCAGTTTAAGGAATTCAAGCAGTCTACCCCAGTTGGGACCCTAAATTCTGAGGATACCTAGTCTAATATAGTATCACAAACAGAGGTTCTTCCTTACCTTTTTATATCAAATGCCACTCTTTTTGCTAAGGACTTAGTCTCTCAGCGAGTGTAGTATCCGCTTCCTTTTGGCTATCTGTAGTATGTGCAGTAAACAGACCTTAGGGTGACCCCCTTCTCCCCACCCTTGCTTCGTCCCACTCCCTTAGTTCCTGCTCCTTGGTATTAAACATAGTGTAAGCCATCTTTTCCCTGCTCTTTCCACCTTAGAAGGCATAGAAGCATTATTTTTACTGGTAAAATGGATTTTCTGACATTTCATGCATTCATAAAAATCTCTTTGGTTTCTCTCATTGATTTTGATCAGTTCCTACCACAATCTTTGAACCAGTTATACTTAGAACGGAGGCTCCAGTGACCACACTAGGTAATGACACATTATGTCCATCAGCATCTGCTTTCCCTGCTCATTTGAAACCCATTTCATCACCTTCATAACCATAGCTGCTTCTGCTTCACAGGACTCGCATGTCATCCTCTATTGTCATTCAGTTACTCTTAATATATTGGAGAGTATGAAAATCACTCATTTGTTTTTAAAAGAGCCAAATACGAACTTAGTCTAGAATATGCGTCTGCAACATAATGCGTGTGAATTTATGGCATCTCACCTCCATGTAACCTATTTTTGTTTCTGAGTTTCAAACATATGGGGGTTGGGGGTGAAGATATCTATCCTTGATCTAAGCTGAGTATTGTCACAGCTGTTACAGTGTGACATAATTCTTGAGCAGATCTAAGTTCCTACATTTTTATTTTGTGCATGATATTGGTTTTGTTTTGCCATTTCAGGTAATGATGTGGTCTTCTTTCAGTAAAGGGTGAAATAGGAAATATGCTCAATGCTAATGAATTTAAAGTGCCATCATTAGTTTAAATTTACCCTACACCTTCTCCACCACCGCCATAACTCAGTAAAGTTTTGGAACTTTTTTTCATTTAGAGATCCTTATGAAAATATCCTTGATATATAAACTCATGTTTCTGTGTAACTTTTGTCTTCCAGTGTAGTGTAAATGACATAAAGAGGCAGTTATTGAAATGGAAGCAAATATTTTAAGCTCAAAGGAAAAATCTTCTGACACTTCAGAAAATAGAACTAGTATACTCCTATCCACAGCTTCTAGCCCTAAGAACACTCTGTTAACCTGAGGTTTTCTTCCTTCAGCTCCCAAAGCGCCTCAGCAAACTCATCATCCACGTCCCAAACCTGAAACCACAGGGAGTCCTGAAGCCCTTCAGACTGAACTGGGTAAATGTGTAAATCCTGGTTAAGCCCATCCCGTGGGGTCCAGAGAAAGTGAGGGAGCAAGTCAGAGTTAGCAGCTTTTTCTACTCTAGAGTAGCCAGTGGGAACGTGGTTGGAGGGCTTTAGGTGGTAGCTGAATTTCTTACTCTTGTGAATTAGAATCTTCTCTCTAAATGTTTGATTTCTCATTCAATTCTATTCATCCTTTAAATATTGAACGTATGTGGTAGAATGAAATAGCTATAGAACGAATGTATGTTTGGGTAAATAAGAAATTGTTGTTGTTATGTGCCAGGCACTATTGTTAGTACTTCATTTTTTTCCATTTTTTTCCATTTTTTTAATTTGAATTCAATTAATTAACATATAATGAATTACTGGTTTAAGAGGTAGAGATTATTTCTTGTTAACTACAAAGTTAAGGCATAATGAAGGTCTAGGGCAGAAGTTGGCAAACATTTTCTATAAAGGGCTAGATAGTCAATATTTGGGGCTTTGTGAGCATATTTTGCATATTTTTCCTTTTTATTTTACAACCACTTAAAAAATGGAAAAAGTCACCCTTAGCTCTCATGGGCTATATGAAAATAAGCCATGGGTGAGATTTGGCCTATGGGCCATCATTTGTCAACCCTTGATTTAAAGAAACAATAACCAGGGAAGGATTGAGTGTTGAAATCACTGTAGATTTGGATGATTGGGGAGAAGGAGGTTGGAGAAGTACAGAAAAGAAGGACATGTGTGGAGGGCCAATGAGGAGAGAGAGGCTTCTCTGAGCAGTTGAGGCTGTCAGGTTTCTAAGTGTTGATCAGAACATTTCATTAAGGCTGCTGCAGCTAAATGGGCCCAAAGGACCAGTTGAAAAGGTATTTTGAATGTTGGACTTAGGAGTTTGAATTTCCTGTAGGAATCATCAGTATCTGTATATGGTCATGCTTTCCCTGCTTACCCTGCTAAAGCTCAGACTGAGAGCCTGTCCCTTATCCTGCTCTCTTAAGAGCCTAATCCTAATCCTAAAGCCTAATCCTGTTAGGCAAAGTTCGTTGTCTCTTTCCAAAGATGAGTTTCCAGCAAGATTGGCATGGTCTATTTTGGTACACTAGGTATTTTGTACACTGACACTAGGATCATGAAAGAGTGAGACACTTCACGGGCACTTCACAGGGACAATTGTCTACTACAAAGATAACCCCTACTAAGTGATAAATTGGTACCCAAGTGCAGAGAGACTCCATATCCCTCAACTCAGAAAGTTAATAGATTTTGCTTTGTACTCTAGACGAATTATTACTTAGGTGCAATTATTTTTGCAGTTCTGAGACTGTATAAATGTTTAACATTTATTTTTTTTATTTTTTTATTTTTTGGGGGGTCAGTTCCTGCTATAGTCCTTGAACCAGTCACTCCTATGAAAGGGGCTCCAGGGACTGCATTTGGTAATGCCACTTTCTAACCTTCAGCAAGAGCTTTTCCTGCTCATTGTCAAATCCATTCCACTCATTGTCATTCACTTACATTCTTTATCTTTTGAGTTGAACATGCATGAAACAAATTACTTCTTGTTCTTAAGAAATTCATGCCTGAATCTAGTTTGGGATATCTTCCCGCCCTGTAACTTACTTTAAATTTTTTTCATGCCACCTTCTATTTTCAGCTTAATCTGAATTCTCTGTTAAGGCAAATTTCATATATTCATGTGAGCACCTGATCCTGATCTATGCTAACCAAGCTGTGACAGGGAAGTTTCTTAATATATCCTTTGTACATATATCTTTTTTATCTACCTGTTTTTTTGTTAACTTTTGAGTAACATGTTTTTAGTAAATTGTCTGACAGATAATGTAGTCAAGGATAGTAAGTTTAAATAGTAAGTCCCATCCTTAGGGTAAATCTGACTACCCCTTTCTCTCCACCATAGTTTAGAAATGATTCTTAACCTTTTTAATGCAGTGGGGGGACCCTAGGAGAATATGATAAAGGGGTGCCTGCCTAGCTCAGTCAGTGGAGTGTGTGTCTTGATCTTGGGGTCACAGGTTTGAGCCCCAAGTTGAGTGTATAGATTATTTAAAAAGTAAAATCTTTAAAAAAATGATAAAAAATACCAATCTTGACTCTCTGAATTAATAACTTCATTTTTATGTCAATTTTGCCCCCCAAAGTATCAATAACAGAAGAAGATACAGTAGCACAGTAGGGGCAAATTTTTCACACTAGAAACATAAATTTTATGAAAGTCAAGAAAAATCTGTCAAGCTGTAGAAAACAAAGAATTTTTTTAAACCTCATAATTTGCAGAACCATAAACTTTATCTTTTTCTACTTCCAAAAACATCCCAATGGACACTTCATTCACAAACCAAACTTAAAACCACCCCAAGTCCTGATGAACTTGGGACTACACCAGATGAAACCTCAGTCCTTGGTTTCAGGAGCCTGAGAGCCTGTTACTGGCTGAAAGTGTAAACCCATATACCCTCTAGTGAGGGAATCATGAAGAGTCCTTCCCCCTTCAGGGTTGGCGAGTAGTACATGTTTGGAAGATACATAATGTTTCCTCTACCTCAGGGTAATAGGAAACACGTTTTACTTCATCTTCAGGCTAGCTGAACACAGAACCTTTTCCTGCATAAAAAGCCTACAGAAGGAAAATAAGGCAGGGTGTTTTTGCAAATTGAAGATTTTGGGGGGTATTTCAACATTAAGTGTTAGACTCATCATATGAGGTCTTAAAGAAGTGAACCATCGTTTTGGACCTCAGTAGATCAGGAAAGGAGTTTAAGTCTTGATGTCACATCAGAATTTGTACAAGTGGACAGGTGAGAGTGAACAAAGACAAAAAATATATATATATATATAGCGGGAACTAGAGGGGCAGAGGTTCTTCTTCTTTGAAGAGTCAGTCAAAACCTCTTGTTGGTGATTCCGCATTTGGATAAAACCACAAGAAATTGAAGGAGGGCTTGAATGTTCCATTCAGGAGTCCAATGTTGTTCTCACGAGCATGAGAAAACTTTTCTTTCCACACTGGATGAAGTTTTCCCTGTACCGAGAGTGGACGGTTGCTTTACTGGATGCCAAAGACTGAGTGGTGCCCCTGACCTAGTCCTCTTGAATACCTTTCTTTGGACACAAGTCACAAGATCTTTCCAAAGCTGAGTTCTCAGCAAGATCATCATAGCCATTTTTGGTTATTTGTGTGATGGCTGCTTGGATCTGTAGGAACTCTTTATGCAACCATAATTTGATAAACATAGTAGATGTCTTCTTTATTCAGCACCCACTAAAATGCAAGTTAGTCTTTTACATGCTTTTCAAGATGGTTAGGAATGTATTTAGGTAAAAACCTAAAAATGTCCTAGAGTCTACCATGTTAGATGCAAATAATCAAGTACTAACTAGTAGAACGGTTTCCCTCTTGTGGTGCTAAACAGAGACTACAAGTAATGACTATCTCGTGAGATGGAGAAGTCCTGAACTGTAGTTTAGCAAAGTCTGGACAAAACAATTGATTTCCCTTTGTACTAGCTTGCTAAGGCTGCCATAACAACATAGACTGGGTGGCTTAAACAATAGAAATCGATTTCTCACAGCTCTGGAGGCTGGAAATTTAAGATGATGGTATTAGCAGTTTTAATGTCTCCTGAGGCCTTTCTCCTTGGCTTGTAGATGGCCTCATTTTGCTGTGTCCTTACATGGCCTTTCCTCTGTGTGTGAGCATCCCTTGTGTGTCTCTCTAATAAGGTCATCAGTCATGCTGGATTAGGGACCTACTCTTAAAACCCCATCTAATCTTAATTGCTTCTTCAAAGCTCCTATCTCCAAATGCAGTCACATTTGGGAGTTAAGGCTTCAACATAGGAATTTGGGGGAGACAGAGTTCACTCTACAGTCCACTTCATCTAGAAATAAAGCAGTAATTCTAGATGAAATGTCACACTGGCAAAATACATTTTGAAGTGAATTTCATAGCTCCTTATACATTTTTTAAAAACCTCTTTTGCTTGTTTTATTACTTCAGTTCCTGTTACAGACCTTGAACCTGTTACTCTTAGAACTGAGACATCTGGGACAATATTAGGTAACGATTCTGTGCAATTCCCAAATGCTTTTGCTGCTCATTGTACATTCCATTCAGTCTCCATTTCCTGGCTTTTCCTCCTTCATGAGACAGCCACCATCATCCTCTGTTGCCATTCAGTCACTTCATCTGAAGAATCCTGAAGCCTCTTAAAAACAAGTTTCCTTTTGTTTTTATGAGAGCAGACATTAACTTAATCCAAAACATTGGTGCCATTTGGTACGTTTGTCATTGTCATGTTATCTCGTGCTTCGTTGAACAGTGTTCTGTGTTAAAGTCAAATTTAAAACAAATTGGGATCTGTTTCTTATCTAGGCTGATCAACAGTAATAGCTATTCTTAGCTCCTTTGCCCATCTAGGTTGCTAAGTTTTTAAAAAATTATTTGCATGGTATGTTTGTTTCTTTGTTGGTGCTTTAAGTAATGACATGTTTTATTACTAACTTGACAAATAGGAAATTACCTAAATCCAAAATTTTAAATTATAAGTCCTCAGTGTGACCCTAACCTCCCCTCCCTTGCACCAGAGTTGAGCCCTCCTTCCCATTTTTTCCCCAATGAGGAAATTCTGTGAATGTTTAATTACAAGTGCTAATCTTTATGCCTTGAATGAACAACTGAATGTATATATACATGAGCTTGCCTGCAAAATACCAACAATGATAAGAAGACACATTGGCATAAAAGGATTAAAAATATTAAATTACAGAAAATTTCCTGTAACTTTTGAAAATCTTAATAGCTCTTGGAAAAACCTCTCCTCAGAATCCAGAGCCTTAAGACCTAGAGTAACACAAAGCTTTTCTTTCTTCAGCTACTAAAACATCACAAAGACCCCGTCGTCCACGTCCCAGACCTAAAACCACACCAAGCCTTCAAGTACCTCACACCAAATCCGGTAAATGTGTGATTCCTTGGTTTAAGGGTGAGCCCAAGTAGTCCCAGTAGGAACCCAAAACAGTGCCAAGCTGTTAGTGACTCGAAGTGTGAGGTCATGAGCCATGATCAGTAATGTCTGCTTTGCCCAGGTGTCAGAGAATGTGGCTGGGAGCAATATATTTGGTACCAGAATATCTTACTCTATGTGAGAGTCTTCTTTGATATGCATTTAGTATATTTCTTGCTATCAACTTCCTTTCAAATTTTAATTATACATCTTCCTTAGCAGAGCCAATGTATTCAGTTCAAGTAAACAAAAAATTATAAGTCCCTTGTATATTTCTGGACCAATATTGACAATTGTGGGTGATATGCCAGCAGTGGGAGACTTTCTAAAACAGTAGAGTTGGGTATATGTTTGCATGATACATTAAATATTGACCTTGCATAGGAAAAGATCAGGTCGACTAGACTTGAACATTGGGCCTACTACAGGATTTCAGTGAATGGAGGGAAAAGTGAACCAAGGCAGAAGGGCTAGACATGTAAGGTGGTAGAGCGGTAGCCACAATGGCAGTCCAGTGTGCCTAAAACAGAAGGTCCTACTTTCAGATGGCCAAAACAAGGTTATTGATGATGCTGCATTTGGAAGAGTCCAGAGAGCCAACTGAAAGAGAATTTTGAGGACCTAATTCAGGAGCTTAGATTTGATACAGAGACATCAACTGTCTTTGATTTCTGCTTTATCTGGGCTTCAGCCAGACAGATGCTCTCCTGAGTATTACAGACTGAGTGACCATCTTTATTCTGCTCTCTTATGCCATGGTTTGGATGAGTTCTCAGAATGATCAATATAGACCACTTCAATGATTAACTTTTATATCTGTTTCAAACTTATAAACTGCTTATTGTATCCATGTTTACTTAAACATAGTAAGTGCACATTTTCAGCTTCCATAGAAATACAGATTGATCAGATTTTTTAAAAGACAGTTTCTTTTCTAACTGCATGTTAGGTCAATGAATAAGAATATTTTCTAGTGCAGAGTTTTCTATATCAGAATCCATTAGCTAAAACCTAGCAGAATTTCATGTTGACTTCTTTAAGACAATCAAGATAGTTCAAAGGCTAAGCCTAAGACCATGACTTAGTTTGGCCAAATCTTCAAAGGATAATCACCTACTCTTTCCTTCAGTTAGGAGGTTAATTTTTTTTCTTTGTTTTTGTAGAAGGATTAATACACAAGTAGATTTGCTTAGATGTGAATGTTCTGACTTTTCATGTGTTTTAAAATTTCTTTGATTTACTGTATTTTGGGGGCAGTTCCTGCTACAGTTCTTGAACCTGAGACCCCAGGAACAACATTAGGTAATAATATATTATCTTTTCAACAAGATTTACTCTTCTTTTGTCAAACCTAGAGTTTCATCTTGCTTTATGTGACCAAATGTCATTCTTTTTGGACATTCATTTACATTCTTAAAATTATGAAAACTCTTAAAACTTATCTGCCATTTTTAAGAACCAGTCATACATGAACGTACTTCAGGTCATTTATTTGCCATGTAACCTATTTGAAATTTTTTCACGTTATTTTGTGTTTTATTTAAGCAGTCTTGGTGGTAAAAAAAAAAAAAAAAAAACCAAAACCTCATCTTCAAACATACTGTGGGTTTCTACCTCTTACCTATAAAGGCAGATAAGCCAAATAATAGCTATCGTGGGGTCAAGAGGATCCATTTATCTCACACTTATGTTTCTACCTTTTTTTTTTCTATTTGTGTGATACTATTTTGTTTTATTTTTATTTAGGTAATGATGTGTTCTTGTTTTAGTAGTTACATAGAAAGTGTGGAAAGATGAAAAAATTGAATTATAAATCTCAGATTTAATATGACCATCCTTCATAATACATTAAAATTTAGCAATGGTTCTTAACCTTTATGTTGCCCAATCAACCCACTCTATGACACTTTGATTATAATTATTAATCTTTATTTCTTGAATTAAAGAGGGATTTTTTTCTTCAAAGAATCTTCTATGATAAAAGAAATTATATAAGAAGTATACATGACAAAAATCTCAAACTAGAAAGGCACATGTCTAACAAATTGTAGAAAATCTAGAATCATATTTTCACCTCTCATTGCTTCCAGAACAGAAGTAATGTGGTTGTGTAGTAACCCTACAATTTCTTCCTTCAGCCTCTGAAACATCACAACAGACACATCGTCCACGTCCCAGACCAAAAACCACACCAAGTCTTGAAGCTTCTGAGTCCAAACCAGGTAAACAAGTGTTCCTGGTTTAGAGTTTCAGCAGCCTAACTCAGCAGGGTCTCAAGAGTAATTCCAGTATTTGGAAGTAATGAATAGGCCCCATAAAAGTAAAGATATAACTTGTGTTAAACAACAGTTCCCACTATAGAGATGGCAAGAGGAACACAGTAGGGGGAAATCTGTGGGGCAACTGAATGCCTCATGCTTCTTGAGTGAAATCTTATTGTCACTGTACATTTTATTCATTTCCATTTAGTCTTGAAAATAAAACTTCTTTAGAAAAATTAGGCATATTCAGTTCAAATTAACAAATAGTATCTTCAGTATCCCCAGGTCATATTAGCACCTTTGGGGGTATAAATTGGGTGTGGGAGACATGTTTTAGTCCTCAAACCTGCAAGAAAGTTGAGAACAAAAGATAGATAAGATAGATGGCATTAAACAGCATATATGCAAAGACAAGATCAAGATTGATATCTGGGTGCTATCAACAAAATGTGCTAGGTACATAAATATGTAGATCTGGAAAAGATAAAGAAACAGTGGAGCCTTGAAACCACCGTAGTACACAGATAAGTAGAAAGAGAGGTAAGAATAAAATCAGAAAGTGTGGATATAAGTGAGACCAACCAAAGGAGAAAGTCTAACTGTAGTACTAGTATAAAAGATGTCTCACTAGACAGTGATAGTCAAATCTTTCTGAATCTTGATTGGTCCATGGATTCTCATGATGGAGATTCTTAGGCATCTGATGGAGCAGTTGAGATTTGGTCAAGTGGACATCAGTAAGCTCTTTGTTGCATGTGAAGGCATGTTCCTTCTTTGCTTAGAATGAAGGGATAACCTCAATTCATCATGCTGCAGCCTCCCTTTCTTTCCAAAGTTAAGTTGTTGGTAATATCCACACATCCCACTTTGACTCATTAGTTAGAATCAGATCATCAAAGGAGGAATAAGGAAATAGTTACCTCACTTAGGTATGGCCAAATTTTAGGAAATCGGTGGTCTACTTTTTTAGTTGAACAGTTTTTAGAAGTTGCTACATAGTTCTAGAAAGTATATGAGTAAGATTCATTTTGAAGTAAATGTTTTGAGGGTTTTTAAATTTTTAAGCAATCATTTTGTTCATTTTTAATACTTTTGGTCAGTTCCTACTGCAGACCTTGAACCTGTTGTGTTCAGAACTGAGACATGGGTAACAACACAAGGTAATAACACATGCTCCTCAGTAAGTACCTTCCCTTCTGATTGTCAGACTCATTCCATCAACATCATAGCTACAGGTTCTTTTACTTCATAAGGACTATATCATCCTCTGTTGTCACTCCATGAAATTCTTCATCCTAAAAGTTTTGAGGACTCTGACTCTTAAAACAAGTTATCCCTTCTTTTTAAGAGAGTTATGCATAAACCCAACTCAGGTCATCTGTTGTACAAGTAACCACCTGAATTGTTCTGTCATCTCATGTGCTTTTTAACCACGTTTTGTTAAAGCTGGGTTTAAAAAGCAGTTCCTTTGACGCTACTGACTGTTATGGTATCAGGAAGTTTCTTTGTGCATCTAAAGTTCTACTTTTTTTTTTTTAACTCTCTAATATCTGTCCTTTGATAAATATTTTAATTAATTATATGGCCTTATCTTAGTAAGCTGTCAGAGTTTGTATCTGACTATGGCTGCCCCATAATATTTCCACGGTGGGACTTACCCCTTTTGTTCAATAGAAGAGAACTATGAACACTATTTCACTTCTTGAATTAACAACTTAATGCTGTATGACTCATTCTTAATGAACTTGCATTTATAAAAGAATATATATTATTAAGGGTGAAAGTTTCAAATTAAAAGGTTGATAAGACAAATTTACTAATGTAGTAACTTTAGAAAATCTGGAGTCATGTGTCATGCTACCCTTAGCTTCTAAACTATGGACTCTGTAGTAACCAAAGGTTTTCTTTCTTCAGCTCCTAAAACATCAAAACAGACCCGTCGTCCACATCCCAAACATAAAACTACACCAACTTCTGAAGCACCTCAAACAAAACTGGGTAATTGTGGGTTTCTGGTTAAAGGAGTGAATCTTACCAGCTCTTGGGATTCTGGGATTGATGCCGGTGGGAGGAGTGATAGCCCATGTGAGCCCAGTATTGGTGAAGGCACAAGATGATCTACACTGATCCCACCATTGACTTAGCAAAGGAAAACATTGTATGGGGAGACATCTATGGCAAATGGATTCCTCATGCTTTGTGCATAAAGATCGTTTATTTTAATATGTATTTTATTACTCTTGCTTATTTCAGTCCATACTTCTCTAGAAGACAAAATGTCTTAAATAGAACCAATTATCTTTATTTTAAGAAACATTAAGTGCCTTTCCTTTCCCCCCAGAGCTACATCAACAGCTGTGAGGTTATCACAGATGTAGGTAGCTTGTTTTTACTTCTCAGTCTGTACTATAGTCAAAGTCAAAACCTGCCCCAGTAGGAAACATTCAAAGATTGAACCAAGGCAATGTGTCATGCCAATCAAGATTATTTTTTGCAGGTGTTATAAACATCTATGCTCTTAGAGAGAAGTTTGTGAAGGCCAGGAATAAGGAGTTAGGAAGAAAGCGGGAAATCTTAGAATTGAAGAGAGGCAAAAAGAAAGCAGGTATTGAGGCCAGCCTGAGGGCACAGGCCTCCTGGAACAAGGGAAGTACTGCTTTTAAGTGGTAATGATAGTAGTGAGTTTGGAAGGGTCCATAAGAGCAGTTGAAGAAAGTTCTTGAAGGTATGACTCAGAAGTTTGGATCTGAACCTAGAAGCATTAGTGGTCTTTCCTGCAACCTCTTCCACATGTATAGGGTACCACATTTTTGTGTTTAGAGTAGAGAGCTGCTCTACTGGGTACCACACACTGAGTGGTTGTTGCTTATCCTAATTAGTTGAATGCCTTTGCATCATGTGAGTTCTCAGCCTATTTCTACTTATGAGTTCTCAACAAGATGAACGTGGTTAGTTTTGCTTTGTTCTTTTCTATGCCTCCTTTCAAACATAAAAGCCATTTACTGTATCCATCTTATTTAGATATCTTATCTTCTTAAAGCTTCCACAGAAAAGGCAACAATTGCCAGAACACTTTTATTAGTTTAAACAAGTTTCCTAGGGCAATAGTTGGAATTGGGTACTTAAACACCTAAGAGAATATTGTGTTGACTTTGAGATGCTTAGCAGACGATGTAGGCTATCACTGACTATTTCCTAAAAGAATGTTTACCTGCTTATAGGGTGGTCAAATCTTTAAGTATTTAATTTCAGAAAAAAATTTAGTTGCTATACATTTATTGAAGCAATGTTATACTGGTTAGATTTAATTTGCTGAGTTTTCACAAGTGTTTATTTCATTGCTTTTCATTAGTTCCTACTACAGATCTTGAACCTGGCCCTCTTAGAACTAAAGCTCCAGAAATCGTGGGTAATGAGAATGTGTGTCCTTCAAATAGTGCTTTTTCTGCTCATTGTCATACCATTGTGGCCACAGGTCCTGCTGCATCTTAAAACCATTTTAACACCCTCTCCTCTGTTGTCTTCCATTGCAGTCTTCATCTTGAAATTACGCTAAGCTCTATATCATCTGTTAAACTTAAGAAAACTGTGAATATGCTAATTTCAAGGCATCAAACTGCCATGTAACTTGTTCATTGTTGTTTCATGTGATCATGTGTATGTGCCAAAACAGCACTGACTACTTTAAGCTTTGTTTCAAACATGAATTTCCATCCCTTATTTGCACTGCTTACCCTTCATTGATTGCAGAAATACCATGTTCTTGAATCATTTTTTTATTGCATTAGGATCTGTGTGATTATACTGATGGATCTATTGTTTCAAAAAATGATGTTTTTAGTTAATTGTCAAAATTTTAAATGTGCCTAAGTCTTGAAAGTTTAAATGATAGGCTTTCATGATAGAGTAGGATGATTCTTTCTTCTTTGCTAAGAGAATTTAACAGCGTTTCTTAACTTTTCTTGAGTCAAAGACTACTCTGAAACATTGATGAGCACACTGCTTTATGTATTGATCCTCATGCTTTCAAATAAATAAGCTCATTATTATACCTATGATTATTTAATAAGCATTTGTCTCAACTTGTACAGAAGTAGAATGACAAATGCTTTTTCCAGTAGAGTTAGAAAAGTATAAATATATAAAAATGTGTAAAAAAGTTAGTCTAGCAAAGTTTTGCATATTAACAATAATCAGATATTCAAACATCTAGGAGAACTTCTTATGGATCACAGTGATGTTTCACAGAGTACAATGCTGTAACTATTTTATGAGATTAATGGGTACTTTGCCAGAGTATGGTCAAATCTTCAGAGTTAAGTGTTTCTTTTCTGTCAGTCCTGAAGCTTAAAAATTGACTTCTGCGGTTAGTCTTCAAGTGAATTTTTAAAATCTCTTTGGTTTATTTTATTATTTTTTACCAGTTCTTCCTACAGCCCTTGAACCCATCACTCTTAGAACCAAGGCTCCAGAAACAGCATTAGGTAATGATATTCTGCATTCCTCAACAGTTTTTTCCTGCTCATCATCAACCCATTCTATCATAATCATAATCACTTCATCACCAGCTTTATAAAACTGTTTTGTAATCTGCTGTCCTCCAACTTCATTTTTTTTTCTTCTTAAGGGCATTGAAAATTCTTTTTTTTTTTTTAAGGTTTATTTATTTGACAGAGAGAGACACAGCGAGAGAGGGAACACAAGCAGGGAGAGTGGGGGAGGGAGAAGCAGGCTTCCCTCCAAGGAGGGAGCCCGATTCGGGGCTGGATCCCAGGACCCTGGGATCATGACCTGAGCCAAAGGCAGATGCTTAATGACTGAGCCACCCAGGCACCCCAAGGGCACTGAAAACTCTTAAAAGAAGTTATCTATTGTTTTTAAAAGTTATGCATGGACCTAGGAATATCTGTCAACCATGTAATCTTGAAACTGTTTCATGTATTTTTGTCTAAACAGAGCTCAAATTTAAAGCTGAGTTTTAAAGTCGGTAATGTCTGTATCTTCTCTTGACCAAACAAATGGTAACAATTCGCATGGTATCATAGATTCTTTGGAAAAGTTCTATTTCTTGGTGTGAACCTATAACCCTGCTACCTACAGCGTGGCTAGAGTCCGTAATTACCTTCTTTTAAAGCTAGAGATTTATGAGTTTGCTCACTCCTTGACTTAACTTTATGTGTGAGTTTTATCTCTCAAGAATCTTGGGTGATTAAAAAAAATAGTTAACAAAATAGGAGAAAATATTTCAATCTTGAGATACATATGCCTTAAACTTCAAGGCAATATGATGCATTTTAGAAAATCTAGAGCCTTATTTCCAAAACCACCTTCACTGGAGTAATCTGAAGTTTCATCCTTCAGCTCCTAAAACAGTACAACGAACCCGTCGTCCACGTCCCAGACCTAAAACCACATCAAGCCCTGAGGCACCTCAGACCAAACAGGGTAAATATGTTATTCCATGGTTTGAGGGGTGAACCCTAGCAGTCCATCCCAGTGGGATCTCAGGGAAATGCTTCTGATGGGAAGCAACAGTCTTCATGTTCTCTAAAAGTCAAAGCATGAGGTATGGTTAGCAAGTAATTTTTGAGTGAAATTTTTGGTCTCTTTAAAGATGTATTTAAAGCAAGATTGGCATAGTTACTCATAGCTATTTGTTGCTATATCTGCATTTAAACACACGGTCTATTTATTGTGGTCATGGTTATATAAGCGTAAGTATTTTTTTCAGCTTTCAAAAACTGCAACAAGTTACTTTCATACATATTTTCATATATCTATTGCCTAAACAGAATTTCCAAAGCAAGCTTTCATATTGGTTAGAATCAGAAAATGAAACACCTAGAAAAACCTCATGCAGAATTTAAAGGTCGTGACTGCCTTCTACAATGAATAGTTCCTAACTAGTGTGACCAGTTCCTCAAAAAGAAACTGCTTCCTGTCAATTCAAAAGTTTAAAAAAATTGTCATTTGAAACTAAAGTTTTGAAAGAAAAATTAAGATTTTCTACGTGTGTTTAAACTTTCTCATGTTCATGTTGTTGCTTTTGGTTAGTTCCTGCTACAAGCTTTGAACCTGTTATTCATAGTTCTGAGGCTCCAGAAACATTAGGTAATGATTTTTATGACCTCATCATATGCTTTTTTATTCATATGATAGTCGATCGCTGTCATGGCCAGAGTTGCCCCTGCTTCCTTAGACTGCTGTTGTTTTGTTTCATACTTCATCTTAATCTTCATCTTAAGATTAAGAATCTTAGTTAAGATTCTTAATTGAAGTACTACCTCTTGTTTTTAACAGATGTCCCTGGACCCAGGTGAGGAAATCTATCTGCCATGAAACCCCATTTAAAATTTCATCATCTGATGCAGGGAAGTGTCTGAAGTCCAAATTACAACCCATCTATTTGGTATTTAGAGCTATAAAATGATGATAATTAAATACCATGAAATTTTTCTGAGCAACTTACTTTCTATAAGATTTTTGAGACATTCTTATTATTCTCTTCCTAATTTAAAAGATGATTTCCCCCCTTTAAATTATCCAAAAAAAATTGCTTCCTGGATGTGCCAATCCTAGTAAATCTAAGTTAACAGGATTTCCTCACCATGGATGAATTTGGTTATTCTTTATCTTCTACCACAGTTTAGTATTGGTTCTTAATCTTTACCAAGTAGGAATTTCTGAGCATCTAATTGTATTGATATCTATTCCTATTCCTTTAATTAATAAATTTTGTTATTTTCGTTTTCAAAACACCCTTAGTGGTGATAAGAAGCAAATTAGATTCATAAAGTAAAACTTTTCAAACTTAGGTAATAAACTCAAGAAAATCTAATATGTCTTAGGAAACATAGGTCTATGTACAATGCTTTTGAGGTTTCTAGACCTATAAACACAATAGCAACCCAAGATTTTCATCCTTTAGTTTCAAAAACATGGGGGAAAAAAATCCATTCTCCTCCCAAACTTTAAACTTCCCAAAGTTTCACAGTTGAAACCAAGAAACTCAATGATTTCCTAGTTTGAGTCCTTCTAGCTTATTGCAGTTGGATCCCAGGAGTGACAATGATGTAGCTTGTTAACTTTCACTTCCCATCTCTATGCCCTCTAAGAGAGAGGAGGTACAAATTGTGGTTAGCATCTTTACAATTGCATATTGACCAGAAGGTTCATGGTTGGGGGAGATCTAGGGTAGCCAAAATCATCATGTGTCCTGTATAAGGATTGTCTCCAACAAAAGTTGCATCTTATTCAATTCTCTTACCATTCCATTTATCTTTTTAAAAATTAGCAGTACTTCTTTGGCTTAGTAAACAAAAATTTCCTTGCCTTCTGTGTTCCCAGCACCATATTAACAGTTGAGTGGAGTGGGGTGAGGTGAGGAACAGAGGTAGAGATCAAAAGTAAGAACAGGTTTTACTTCTTGAAAAGAGTACAATAGAATTGTGAGGAAACCCTGTTTTCAAGGGGGTTTTGTTTTTGTTTTAGATATAAGGCAATTTGCTCATATAGAAGCAGCTTATTGAGTGGTTAAAAATATATACAGAAAATATTTAAACAAGTCAAAGATCTATGTGGACTGATAGATAACAGTTGGACTTTGAAATAACTTCAGTTTTTTGCATTAGTAGATGGAAGGGTAGGAATAGCAAAAATAAAATGAAAACTCAAACTAGAACACAGAACAAAGCACTCCTAGATGGTACTAAACATTTTGGTAATGATAAGCTCATAAAATCAGCGGTAGGAAGCTCTTAGAAAGCCCCTGTGGGAATTCAGATTCAGATATAAAAGTCAGTGAGAACCTATTTTTTTTTTTTCAGATTTTTTATGTAAGGATGTCAGATGGTAAATATTTTATACTTTGTAGGCCATTCAGTCTCTGTCACAAATACTTGATTCTAATGTAGTCTCTCAATTGAAGGCAACCAAAACCAATATGTAAATGATATGTAAATATGCCTTGAATCATCTTAGTTTGTGGGTGTGGTTGTGTTCCAATAAAGCATTACTTGGATTTTATACCATTTTCACATGTCATAAAATGTTACTCTTAATTTTTTTCCATCATAGAAAAATACAAAAGCCATTCTTAGCTCACAGATCAGGCAAAGGGCTGGATTGGGAGGGCCATAGTTTGCCAATCGCTGCTTTAAATAATGTATACTCTGCATGGCTCTCCATAACCCTGTGATTTTGAAGATCTATGCATTTCAGTTCATTGCTACCTTTATCTAAAATCTGTGAAATATCCGTAATTACTTTGACAACTTAGTTGCTCTTCTTTCAGCTCCCACTGAACTGCAAACTCTTATTTTGAAACCAGTGACATCACCAATCCTAGAAATGACACAGAGTCAACCTGGTAATTAGACTGTTTTATCTGTCTGGGTACAATGTGAGCTTCAAGGGACATATTCCAAGTTATTCCAAGTGTTGATTTCCAAATATAAAAAAAGCAAATAATAATACACATTTAATAACTCTATATACCATACATGCTCTTTCCATGATTGCATACTGGTATTAACTTGGTAATTTATTCATAGTAATTGCTATTCAACTGATAAACATACTTCATTGTATTTACTCTGTATCACATAGAGAATAATCAAGTATGTGATTAAGTAGTCAATAAAACCACTTAGAAGAACTGATTCTATTCTTTATCCTTATTTTTCACTACAAACTTGTAGTTCTCTTTAGTAATAAGTTAAATTTGTGCTCTGCTATGTGAAAAGAATGTTAGTTCAGTTGTGACCATCAAGGAAGGAGAAAGTCCTCACTTTGGTAAAGATAACAAAACTACCCTATACAATATTGCCCTTCAAAATTGAAAACAAATATTTTAAGTTAGCATTGTGGTTGCTAACCCTGACATATATTTCGAAACACAAGATCTTACTTTTTTTCTAGCATAGGATTATAATTTATTTTCATCTCTTTTGTGCATCTTGTAATTAGCTAAATGACATTTTGGTGCTCATGACGGTAAATGTCTGATTGTTAATAGTTACCTACAACAGTTAGAAAATTGTGACTTCAGTTCAGTTATTGGAGCTTCCCTAGTGTCATTAATAATATTGTTGTTATCCTAACAGCTAACATTGAGCATCTATAGGTGCAAGACAATTTTTTTAAATCTTATTTATTTGAGAGAGAGAATGAGATAGAGCATGAGAGGGTCAGAGGGAGAAGCAGACTCCCTGCTGAGCAGGGAGCCCGATGCGGGACTCGATCCCGGGACTCCAGGATCATGACCAGAGCTGAAGGCAGTTGCTTAACCAACTGAGCCACCCAGGCGCCCCATAAGACACTTTTCTAAATACTTAATTTGTATGAATTCATTTGATGCTGCCGACAACCCATCCTTGATCAATTGTATCATTTTGTGTTCTTTGCTAGTTTCTGAAGTCCTGGAATCGGTTACATTAAGCACTGAGTCATCAAAGGAAGCTCTAGGTAAAAATGTTTCCCAATGAGCAGTCAGATATATGTGCATTTCCATCTCATTGCCGAAGTCCTCTTTGGATGTCCTCACGCTCTGTGACATTTCGTAGCTCCTCACATCTTGTCTGTGCTCATCCAGTGAATTTTAAAAGTCACATGTTACATACAGCACGTTGTGCTGGTGCCTGTTTATTGCTATGCAAGTTTCACAATTGCCTTAGCTCCTTTTCACTCTGAATGTGAGATTTAATTTTTTAATATTCTGACCATGCTTTAAATATGAATATGCACATCCTAGTTTTCATGTTTCTGTTGTTTTTAGGATTCCTTATGCTTTTCAAGGACTCACTCTTTGTCTTTTTCTTACTAGAATCCTTAAAATATGTAAGGAAGTGACATTACCTGCTTTGCTCCAGGTAGAAGTTGCTGAAGACACTGCTGGTTGTGGTGTGTGTGCACGTGCCCACGCTGAACGCTGCCTTGATTTTCCACCTTCATCTCTGCCCTCTAAAATTGCAGTCATCTTCCTAATCTACCTAAATGTTATGTATTCTCATGAATGTACCAACTTAAGATAACAAACCTCTGTTTTCAAATTAAATACAGCGTCCTATGACAGTGTGTGATGCCTTGCCCACCACTAACCAGCCATTCCCTGTTTATTCCATAGCACCAACTGTAACAGATTATCTGTACCCCTCTGCCAAAACACCACTCAGTCCAGAGGAACCAAAGACTGGAGGTGGTAAAAGTTTTCATGCTTTGATTCATTCATTCAACAAGTTTTTAATTAACATCTGTTATGTCCATGGAATGTGAAAGTTCAAGCTGTAGTACTTGTTCTACAATGGAATTCATTTGAAGAGCAGTAGCTTCCCAAATCCTTGGGGTCTTCAAACTACAATGATAATTGATCTCTGAATACAGAAATTTTGGTTTCTCTATGGTATCAAAATATTGAGGCATAATAGCATTTGACATTAAAATTAGTTGGAGAATTAGTATGACAGAAGAGGATTTCCCCCTTCATTCTCTCTCTCTTCTCTAAATCCATTGTCCTATCTGTAAAAATATGATGCAAATTTCTAAGAGAATGAAGTGTGTTGATATTCAAGAAGGAAAGGGTTCACTATAGCTTAGCATCTTAAAGTTTTCTAAAATTGTTCTCCTTTGTTTTGATACAGTTGTGGAATCTATTACAAATGTGTCTGAACTACCCGAGACCACGCTAGGTAATGACACACCTCAGCAGCTTTTGTCCTCATCGCCACCGTCACCTGAGAACCTCAGGTTCTCTTTCATTGTGAATTCATGTTGCAACATCATTCTTCGTCATGGCAGTTAATTTTCTTTCTAGGTGCTTCTATTCATAACCATTGTCCAAAAAGTCTCTTCTGTTTTGTATCTAGATGTTGGTCTCTTTCTCTACTTAAGTCAATGAAACTGTCAAACCTAAAACATCTTTTTCCTAACATTGAACATTCTGCCAGCTTGTATTGTGTTGAATATTTCCATTTTCTTTTTGTATGGTGATCCATTTTTACTTTCTGCTCTAGCAACATATTTTCCATTAACACTCATTCCATCACATTCATTTACATGTTTGATTTTTTTTTTTTTTGCTCTAATTTTAAGTGAAATCCAATGTTTCTTCACTGGCTCATGCTTTAACATTTTTTATTACTTTGGTTTTCCCCTTAAGGCTACTACTAAATATATCTTTCTAGGATTGTTGAGGAGGTATTAGTTTGAAGTGAGGATTTAAAAAGTAAGGATATTGCTTACTTTGAAAGTATTTTGGAATCTGCCATCTAAGCATTTTTTAAACTAAATGCATTATGAAGAAGTAGGAATGCTATTTTGCTGCAGAGCTGTAATTTTCTTTCCTTTTTTTTTTTTTTTAATTGCAACCATCCTTTCTGTCATCTATCTGTACTCAAAATTTGTGAAGCACTATCGTAACCTCAGGTACTTTCCTTCAATTACCATAGAGACATCTCCTCTGCTTTCCCAAACTATAATCCCACCCAGCCCAGATGAGCCTTCGACCGAGCCGGGTAAATATTATTTTGTATTTCATGTAGAAGGTGAGTGTTTGCAGACTTCATAAGAATGGAAAGACAGTATGGGCACTATAGACATCAGAAAGCCTAAGTTAATCACTCTGTTCACATTCTTTGCTGGGCGATCCTACTTTTCTGATGCCCCACTTCTATCCATAAGCTATAGCCATTCACATGACAGCGTTGTGAATATTCTGGCTGAAAAACCATTCTCAGCTACTCTGCAAGTGTTAACAGGACATAGTAATGTTTCTGGGGATGAACATTTATATTCCATTTTAAAATATAAATATCCTAATTTTAAATATTTTATCATCTTGACTAGAACTTTTACAAGTTCTGTGGTCATGTACAAAATATCTTAAGGTATCTAAGTTGTGTTTGAGATTAACAGAAACCTCCAGAAACAGATTTCACTGTGCAAAACACATAAAAGGGTACAACTGGCCAATCACGTTATCATTACTCAGGTCCTTTACTTCTTTCTACTCCTCTTCCTGCGGCAGTTTGGCCTTTCTGCATGTAAATAAGAGAAACTGAGTCAAACCAACTAGTTGGCTTACTTAATGGTGGAATTTGAAATACAGGAAAATAAATCACCAACATGAATAAATGTGCTGCTTCTTACAAGGAAAAATCCTCTCAGTATCTATAGGCTTTCTTGGACTGATAGTTTATCAAAAATAAACCCAAACTTGTGTTTTGATTATCATTAAACTGATTTCACATGGGTCTATTTCCAAAGGAGATATGAATATTAACTTTATACATTATCCTCTAAAATATCTTATTAAATTTTGCCTATTAAACTCTACAGTTTATTTTTACTGAAATTTTACACTAACTGCATTAACTGAATCTGCCAGTTATCTCTAACTTTTCCAAGTTTCTTAAATAGCAGTATTAATGGATATGATGGAACTGTTTAATTGAAAGTACTCTTAGTGATACCTACCTCATACCCTGGGAGAAGAAAATAGCCTATCAGGAACTTCAGCAAGCAAGGAAGTTGAGAGTGAAAAAAATTACAAGATTGAAAGAAACTCTGGAATCAGAATTTCAGGATTGGAAGGGCCCTTAAGAGTCCTGTTACTTTTGATGGAGAACATGAGGCTATAGACTGAGTGATTAGCAAAGGGAGTTCTAAATCTTCAGGCTCCTAGACCAGTACAATCTCCTGCATATCTTGGTGTTCATTTCTCTACAGGCAATTCCACTGAGGAGTCCACTGAAACCACTGCATGCAGACTCTTTAGAAACTTCTAGTATCTAAAAACTCTTATTTTCAGCAAGCTTTCCTTAACGTGCCTGAAACTTGGTGACCTTGAAAACCATTTTGTTTCTCCTAAGCTGTTTATACCAAACACACTTGAGACAGTCCAAATGAGGTGTTTCTACAAGCTGCAACATCACATTTGGTTATTCCTTTCCTCCAGCAGGATATACTTCAAATTTTCTTGGTAAACATATAATTGGGTTTTTACAGTGAATGTCCTAGAACTACTTTAGGAATTGCCCAAGAAAGGAATAACTTTCTCAGGAATATATCCTTTCAATTTCTGTTCAGTTTTTCTTCCCCAGTATGACCAATGAAAACTGTGTTTTGTTTAATAAGATTTTTCCATTAGCACTGCTATTAAAATGCATTTATTTTCTAGGTATATTTGGAATGTAACATGCTAACTTTGTTTTTAGAAGAAATTGTATTCCTCTGCACTTAAAATATTATACTGGGGTATTCTGGTAAAATAGTGTAAACTTATAATAAGGATGAATTCTTGTTATTATGAAATTTATTTTTAACCTATTTAAAAGGTATTTGAAGTAGATATTTCTGAAATTCCAACAGTTTCATTTGCCAGCTGAATATCTTAGACATAATTTAATGTACTTTCTTGTTTTGTTTTCCATTATAATAAGAAATTTATCTTCCTATATTTTGTGGTTCTTTAGGAGCTTTAATTGCATTAATTGCTGTGTATTTAGGTCTTCATCTTTGAGACCCTAGAAGCTTAGATACTGTGATTCTTGAAGCGCTCAAGAGCTCCAAACCCTCCAAACCTATATTCTTTCTTTTAGCTCCCAAGCAGACACCGCATGCTCCTCCCAAACCAAAAACATCTCCACATCCGAGAATCCCACAAACACAGCCAGGTAAATACCTATTTTATATTCTGAAGAGTTTGATATTAGTGGAATTATTCTACTGAATTGTAGCAAGTTGGGTTTTTAACTCTTGTAAAACGAGTCTTCCTTTGAAACCTTAAAAATATTTATGTTTATTTTTGAACTTTATTAAGAAGTATGTTATTGGAATAGCTTATTCCAGAAAGCTTCCCTATGGTTACATTACTTGAAGAGGGAACTGGAGAAGAATGGAATTTCTTAAAAGAGTAGACTGCCTACCCCCATTGCCTCTCTGAGCTTGAGAATACCTGTCCCTTCCATGGTTCTTGAATGTGCCTCCTCCTGCCAATCACTTTTTTTTTTTTTTTTTTTAACTTTCAGTAGATTGTATTTAACAGTATGTCATGGAGATCTGTTTTATATGTATATCTATTCTCTCCTATAGCAATGATTATATAATATGGCTTTGGTGGTTTTGCTGTAAAATTTTGGTAAGGACCAAACAAGAGTCATTATAAACTATTTTATATTCTTTTCAAGAGGCTTTTATTTGAATGATTAAATTGAACCCTAACTTCTCAACCAAGATCTTGTCCAATTTCTCCAACTGCCTTGGAGGATCTCTGTTGGGGATATCATAAATTTGACATGTCTCAAAAAAGTTCATCATCTTTTCCTCCTTTCAATTTCTCATTTACATCTCTGGCAGGTTCTCAGTATTTTACATCTAACTTTTACTCCTCTCCCTCATGCAGCCTCTGCAGTCCATTTGCTAATAAGTATGATGCATTCAGTTCTTCCAAACATTTCTAGCATTGGTGCCTACGCCAAGCATGTACTTGGTCATGCCTTGTCTGTTGTCATTGATCTCCTATCTCTTTTCTCTGATTTCAAATTATATCACCCCTCAATGTTTAAGCAATTAATTCATTTCATCAGGTAGTCACTCAACAAATATTTATTGCATGCTGACTATGTGCCAGACACTGGGGATGTGAGCAAAATTGTGTCTTTCCATGGTCAAGGAATTTACAGGCTAGCCCTACTACATAAATTAAAAAATACCATTTATACATGGTCTGCTTCCAAAAAGTATAAGGGTACACCTCCCCAGTTTGGTAGAAAAGGAACCTTTACTACCGCTTACAGTCTGGAGAAAGAAAAATATTAGGAGCATCAAAATTATGCTCGATCAAGGTAGTAGTTCTGAATTCCTACTACTAATTCTTTAATCATATCTCAGTATTCCTACTGAAAGAAGAAACTGTAGATTTGGGCATAGTCTTTAATATCTGATTCTGAGAGAAATTTTGCCTGTCATTTTTTTCTTTAAAGGAAAATTCCTTAAAAGACAATTCTATGTTCCACATCTAGCTAATGATTTTAAATCTGCTTTAATGTATTTTTAAATGTGTTTTATTTAATTACTAAGGCTTTGCTATGAAAATAATATGGGTGTGATACCTAGTGTATAAAGGTACCAAGGCAAAAATCCCCTGAAAGAATAAGAAAGTTAAAATAACAATAAATACACTTGAAACATTCATCCTTAAGAAATAGTTTGAAAAAACAATTATTAGAGAATAAGTAACGATTAATGAATAGAATAGGAATGAAAAAAGCAAAGCAAGTATATTAAGTTGATAGAAAATTAAAATCTGATTTTAGAAACTCAACAGATAAAATCTCTCAGCTTTTTATTTAAATATAAGGCATAAAACAAAAGTAGCAGAGAAAGGAGAAATCGAGAGAAGTAAGAAAGCATGAACATTTGTTGAATGTTAGAAAATAAATGAAAAGTAAGAAGTGGTGAGAATTAAGACATTGGGAATATAAATTTTTGGCTGTGAATTGTGTAAGACTGTTGAATCACAGACCTGTACCTCTGAAACAAATAATACATTATATGTTAAAAAAAAAAAAAAAAGATAGCAGGAAGGGAAAAATGAGGGGGGGGAATTGAAGGGGGGGCAAACCATGAGAGACTATGGACTCTGAGGAACAAACTGAGGGTTCTAGAGGGGAGAGGGGTGGGGGGATGGGTTAGCCTGGTGATGGGTATTAAAGAGGGCACGTACTGAATGGAGCACGGGGTGTTATACGCAAACAATGAATTATGGAACACTACATCAAAAATGTAGTGTTGTAATGTGATTAATATAATAAAAATGTGATGTAATGTGATTAATATAATAAAAAATAAAAATAAATAAATTCCTGGTTAGTAAAATTTTTAAAAGTAAAGGAGATATGAAGTAACAAAAAAGACATTCATCATTTTCTTTTTCAGCTATATATTCTGTACTTATAAAAATATTTATCATCCATCAGGATCTTACTCTAATTACTCTAATTTCCCATTATTAGTATATTCTACATTTCAAATTTGTTTGGCTAGCTCTTGTAATTTCAAAAGGCCATCTGGGTGAGAGAATGTCCTATGCATACATACAATACCAAATGCAAATTATTATCATTAGACTTTAGGGGGATCCCTGACAGTAGTGTGTACAATTTCAAGTGCAACACAGTGTGCCCATCCACTGCTTGTCTCAGAATGAAATTCCGTAATCGGGCATACCAACTTTCTTCCTATTTAAGCTTAGATAGCAAGATTTAAATCTGTATTCGGCACTTAAGGGCAAAGTGGAATAAAACGTTTGGAACAAATCATCAAAAATATTTTGTCATTGCATAAAGGCTCGATTTTTAGATTCCTGTGCTCATAGGTAATAGTCAACAACCCGATTAATTTCGTATCTAGAAATCTTATAACTAGCAAAACTGTGGGTGCCTCTGGCTCATGTGGGGGCAAACAACATCAGAATCAGAATATACTCAGGTGTTAAATTTGTAAAATTTGTAAAAATCAATGTCAAATTTGTAAAAATCTTCTAGAAGTGGTAAAGATTTTTATTACAGTTATATAGTTTTCACATCATTTTGACATTGCACATTTAATTCGCAGAACCACCCTTTGGGTTAGGACAGGTTTATTATTTCCACCTAAAAAAATAAGAAGTTAAAATGTGACCTCAGTGCTGGGATCTAGAAAGCCCAAGTTTTAGGACCTAGTGCCCATGTCTAGACCTCAGCATTCAGTTCAAGTCTAATCTCCAGTACTTAATTACTATGTAACCTCAGGCAGACAGTCACTAACCCAGGCCATTAAAGTGAAGCTCATAATTCCTTCCTTCCACAATTATGGTGAGAATCAAAGAGCACACTCCTTACAAAACCACTTTTGAAATTGTAAAATGAGCTATAAATAAATTAGACCTTTTTTTCTGGTATCTGTTACATTAACAACTCATTACTCCAAAGGAACAGTTGTGGGAAGACCATTTTAGTTTATGAACATGCTCATTTAAAGATTTAGGTGGGGCCTAAGAATTTCAGGGGGTGTAGAATGTGAGCCTACATGCTCCGGTCTCCTGCTTCCCCTTCTGCTGTTGCCTGAGCTGACTTTAAGCTTGTCTTATTCATGCTTCCATTGCCTTCTACTCTGACTTTGCTAAATTCATCTTCACAGAAAGACATGAGGCTGGGTTTGAGGAGTCAAGGAAACATCCAGAAAGGACGAACACTTCTGCATTAATTTGTTATCTCTTCAAAAAAAGAAAATAAAATAGTTCTCTCTTCTGAAAAGAAGATTTCAAAAAAAAATTCTCCATCCTACACTTATGCTTAGTCATATTTTGTGGTTTCTCAGACATTTTTCTAAAAGCATCTGGAATTCTGATAAATGTTCAGAGCTTAAAGTTTATTTTTCTATCTAATTCCCATTTCAGTGCTTTTCTTTTTAAATCAGTGGTCAGGCTTACACTTTGTCATATCATCTGTGTTTAGCAGGACTGGGAGATGCTGAAACAAAATGACTCACAATCTGAGTTCTC
Source organism: Mirounga angustirostris (assembly GCF_029215605.1). Classification (NCBI taxonomy): domain Eukaryota; kingdom Metazoa; phylum Chordata; class Mammalia; order Carnivora; family Phocidae; genus Mirounga; species Mirounga angustirostris. The sequence goes on along the minus strand of NW_026991709.1, from coordinate 47,583,555 downwards.
TCTTTCAGCCCTCAAGGTGTCCCAGCGTGTTACTTCAAAGCCAAAAACATCACCAAGTCCAGAAGTATCATATACTCCACCTGGTAAATGATTTATTTCATGTTTAAGCCAAATGCATTCTCCTGTCACATTCTGCTGCAATGACACCTGAGAACTGATAGATATGAGGGCAATATTTCACTCATGTTCCGGCACCATGTTGAATCATCCATGGTATAATCATCTCTGAGGTTCCATAGGTTATCTAGTTGCTCATATAGTAAGCTATTGATTCAATCAAAAGGTAGAGAATTATGCCAAGGGTAGACCTTTCCTTTAGAACTAAAGTTCTCATATATTCTGACTTATAAAAAAACAAACAAACATGTTAATGCTAACTAGATTATGTTCAAATGGTTCACCAAAATAAGATAAAATAAAGAATTTCATGGGGTTTTTTCTCTGCAAAAGTGATAAAATGTTTTGCAAACAGAGGAAATGATCTTCACCCATTATCTTTGGTTTGGTAATTTTACACTACCTAGCACTGAGGGTTTTTCTCAATTTCTACTTTAACAGTTCATGGAGCAACAGCTTAGGTAGAGAAATAAGAAATTTCCCATACACAAAGGATTTCTTTAGCTACAAATCTATCTCTTGCCTATCATCTGAGAAGGCCTTTCGTCCACTTATGGGATGAATAATTTTATATCTGTGGGAGTGATTGGTATGGGAACCGCAAGGACCCAGACATTTCCTGAATCTTGCCACCAATGCTCTAGATGCTCAAGTGACCTTAAGAATCCACTGTAAGAGGAACAGTTCTCTAATAAACCAAACAAAGCTAATTTTTAACTAGAGTATCTGAAAATGCTATAATTTTTTATTTCTTTTTAATGGTCCAATTATTATAAGTTTCTAGATGCTCCTAGAAGCCTATGGAACATTCCCAGAACCAAAGGATTTCTAAGTTGTAGCATGAAATGATGGCATTTTGGAAGCAAGCCCGAATTCACTCGCTCTAAATGTTTTCCAGATTTGTAAGCGGTGGGGTGGGTTGGGGGGGTGTATTACAGCTGCTGTGGGATAGTCTGGTTGCTGCAGGTAGCAGTAGGCCAGAGAGAAGCTCCTTAGCTCTGAAATGTAGAATGTCAGCTTGTACCACTAAACACAACAGCCAGTATTGTAGCCACCAACAAGGAAAAAAAGTTGATCTTCTCACTTGCAAAAGGTCAGTTTCTCGTTTTTCAGTTGCAGGAAAAAAATGTCACAGAAATTGAGTCATTAATGATAACAACGGTAGGTTTGAGTGATTTTGTGTGCTTTTCCTTTTTGTTAGAGAAAGTAATACTGGTGGTCCTAAGGTGACTTAATCTCCTTAAACCATATCTAATACTAAACTATATCTAATAGTTAAGTATTTTTTTCTTTTTAAATATCTAATATCCGCCTTAATTCCACCTTATTTTTTCACAGAAACTCAAACCTTAAGTTTGAGCACGGGAACAACAGCCCAAACTGCCCCCTGACACCTCCACTGGGCTTATTCTATTGACTCTCCAGTTCCACATGTTCAATTAGAGTTCAATCTCTAAACCTGGTGCTGGTCCCACCATTTATTCATCAGGGGCTCCCCTGTTGCTCCAGGGGTGTGGTGCCTGTGGGAATAATCTTCAATTTTCTCATGAGTGTTCAAACAGACTAGGTTCTCTTGGGTTCAGTTTCCGGGTCATAACTAGGCACAGGTTTGCATCCTAATGAACCCAAGATCTTGTTTACCAGCTCCTATAGGTTCTATCTCAGAAAGCAGAGGGGAACTTACACATAGGTTTAATATGTACTGGTGTCCTAGAGAAGTAGATGCTCTGCCAAATCTGAAAATGTAAAATGTAATGCTGAAATCAAGACAGAGTTACAAGATTTATCTCAAAATTTATTCTGAGAGATATCAGAAGTAACAAACTTGAATTTTTTGATCTATATCAAATAAGTCAGTCTGGGATTGGCCACACAACCCTTCCATTCTGTAGATTCCTAGATACAACACAGGTCTCATCCACTTAGGCTTTTAAAAAATATCTTCCAGCCACTCAGTTGAGTTCTCTCTATATCATTTAATGAGGAATCTAGACAAATTGAGCCCACACGCCATGTCCAGAACCAACACAGAAGTGGCTTTTCTTCAGATCTGCCTCAGAGGAATGATTTCAAATTCAGAGCAAAGGACTTGCCCTGATACCTGGCTCAATAGGGCTGTGCTTTCTTTGTAGATGTATTTCAATTTTTTTTTAAAGATTTTATTTATTTATTTGAGAGAGAGAGACACACAGCGAGAGAGGGAACACAGCAGGGGGAGAGGGAGAAGCAGAGCGGGGAGCCCGATGCGGGGCTCGATCCCAGGACCCTGGGATCATGACCTGAGCCGAAGGCAGACGCTTAACGACTGAGCCACCCAGGCGCCCCAGTAGATGTATTTCTAAACCAAGAGCTGTCCTGGCTTTGTGGTGACTCTTCTGGCCTGTGGGTATCTGGATAGACCTGTCATTGGAAGTGAACCAGAAAGAAAATCTAGATTTGGGCAAGTTATGCAATCCTCACAAATGTTCTTTGTGACTACTGTCTTTGGTAAATTCCAATTTGCAGGCACACGTAAGCATTTTTGCAGTTAGGAAATGAGGGAAGAATGCTGAAATGCCTTTGGAAATAGAATCACTGGGATGTAGGCAATGACTCTTGCTATGGAGAGGAGGATAACACCATTGTTTCTAGCTTGGGCAAGTGGTGGATGATAATGCCACTAACTAAGGCAGGGAACACAGGGGTGAGGGGGGTGGTAAGGAGCCCCGTGTTTGTGCACACTGGGTTTGGAGGGCCAGTAGGACTTCCAAGTGGGAATGTCTAACTGGTGTTCAAAATGTATTTCAGGATTTCTAAACCGAAAATATGGGATATAGACTTGGGAGTCACCTGTCCACATTTAGCAGGTTATTAAATCTTGTGTGTGAATGAAATCATCCAATAGAAAGTATAGGCTGAGAAAAATAAGAGGTTAGAGGTCAAAAACTTGGGGGACACAGTTACATTTAGGAAATGGGTAGGAGATGAGCCAGAAGAAGTTGCTGCCAAAAATATAAGAGAGAACCAGGAAGGAGGGCCTCCGGAGGTAAGGCAGGGAAGTGTGGTCAACAATGACCGGTAGAGCGGGATCAGAGGAGCTGCTGGACCTGCCAATGCAGATGCAGAAACCCATATCCGAAACCTGTGGGCCCATGCTTCAAAATCCAGCAGTTTCTAGATGTTAGAAAGGTAAAACAGAGCATATACCAAATATATTAATATGTCTGCAGTAAGAAGTATGAATAGTTATACCATACCAGATGAATAAAAATTGTAATTAGACTTAGGTCAGGTCGAGTCAGGTTTTGCTGCCTAATTAGTACAGAAAAAAGCTAAGTTTTCGGAGCATTTGGACTTGAGAGCTGTGGATAAAGCACTGTGGATCCACTGTTGCAGGAGGTCAGTGAAGAGGAAGCCAGACCACAGCAGATGAAGATACAATTGAGAGACCAGAAGAAAAGGCAGATAATGTTTTTTGATTATAGGAATGAGATCAAGGGAAGGATGGTTTGAAGGAGAAGCCACATTGAGGAAATGATTATTATTTTTAGGCTGTTGGAGCATTTGAACTGTTCTGTAGGTGAAGAGCAAGGAAATCATGGATAAATGGAAATATGGACTAATGGAGAAACATGTAAGATAATAGAAATAATGGAAGGTAAAAGACTCTAGAAGAGAGGGTGGCCCAATGGCACAAGTAAACCTTGGAACGTGGCCTCCAAACAGGTGGGAGACATGCTTCCTCCTAGACTGGACCTAAAGGCACAAGGTTAGAATAAAGGAACAGGGAATTCAGAGATGAAGATTATGTATAGTCCATGTGTATTACTTTTCCAAGATAATCAGTCTCTTTGTAGCTTATTGCGGGAGTAAACCTCATTGAAAAGTTCGTATTCCCCCATCTTTATCAGAGAATAACAGATGAATTTCTCTCATCTACTCAAGCAAAACATTCATGTTCATTCATTTACATTTGTCCATATTAGACATTTCCATTCATAATTGTCTTGGTTGAATTTTTCTTTGGATTGGTGTACTTTATTCAAAAAGACAGTAATATAACTGGTCAATATAAATGGTAAGTTGGCTAATATAAACGAGTCTAGAAATATGCCAATATTATATATTTACATATATTTATTATAAAAATATTCTTATAAGGAAATCAAAACCGCCTTCTCATATAAATTCTCATTATTAATACACAAAGTTTCTCTCCACATGGATGATTTAGATTTTAGGAATCATGCTTTTATTCAGTTTAATATATGGAGGAATGCCACACAGGGAAAAAGAAAAAAAAGTTTCATTTCTTGGAGTAGCTCTTGACCAAGTAAGAGAATGATTCATATCCCTTTCCTGTGAATATTTCTGTTTCTTTCCTTTCCACTGATTTCACCTGCTTTAGAAAGTCTGCAGTGACAGTTTATTAAATCATCACTTCATGGTTAAAAAGTGCCAATTGCAGCAGCAGGAATCCACATCACCCTGGCCTACGTTCCACAGTAAACGAAAGCAGGCAGCGAGTAATGTATTTCCAGTGCGGCGGACTTATTGGTAGCACGTTTTTTCTCTGCCTCTCCTTAATCCCAGCTCCTGTCTGTATAGTTGAGAACTGCAGCCTTTTAGGGTAGTTAGAAACTACAGGCCGCTTTGTATGGCCATGATCTTCACACAGCCAAATCAAAGTCTTTCACCCTCCAGATAAACATTTAGTTTGATTTACAGCTGGAAATTTCTCATATTTTACCCTTCGAATCCCCAAAAACACTACATAGCAGAGGGCAAATGTTCACTATTAGGTTAAGTCTTTTCTAATTTTTGTGGGCCACTGATCTTTTTGAAGTTTTTTTTTTTTTTTAAGGTTTTATTTATTTATTTGACAGAGACACAGTGAGAGAGGGAACACAAGCAGGGGGACAGGGAGAAGCAGGCCTCCCGTGGAGCAGGAGCCCGATGTGGGGTTCCATCCCAGGACGCTGGAATCATGATCTGAGCTGAAGGCAGACACTTAACGACTGAGCCATCCAAGTGCCCCGAAGTGGTTTTTTTTGTCTTATAAACATTCAAATGTTCAAGTTCCTGTGGATGTTATCTTTTAGCTCATAAAAATTCAAATTGAGTCAAGATCCTACTCTCTGTACCAAATTCCACAACTATAACTTCATCAGGACTTAGAGGTCTAGGCTAAGAACACATGTGATATGCAAGTTAAATCTGGTCTCCAAAAGCAGTACAAAGAGAATGTCAGTTCTATATAAACTATACACTAATGGGGAAGTAATGCTTGGTCAAAAGCAAAAGCTTTCCTTGTCTTTTTCTGAGGTAGAACTCTAGCCTGAATCCTAATTTTTTTCCCCAGCATCATTTAAGATGCAAGAAAATTACAGTGTCTACCAAAGGGATTCTGGTACTTACCACACCTTCATTGTGGTAGGAAAACCTTTCAGCAAGACAGTAGGACTGAGAAGGACCTCTTTATGGGGAAACTGAGCCAAAGAAGCACTTTACCTTGCTCCTGGAAGGAGACTTTGTCATAGAAATCTGGTGCTAATAATAGGCAAATTACCTTGGTATTTTCCTCAGTGAGAAATGAGGTGTCAGATTCGCAGCCTACTGTTTTATTTTGCCAAAGTAAATTCTAAAAATGTACTGGGTATCAGGGCCCAACTGTAAGTAGGTCTCTTTTAGCTGACATTTTTGTCCCTAGTTGTCATACTCTTATATGTCAGGAGGCCCTGAAACCTAATCTACCAGAAGCCACATCACTAAGAATGACAAAATGGTAACATTTATCTAGCATTGACTAGTAACAAGCACTCTCATAAACTTTACATGTGGTGACTTCTAATGATGGGTAGATTCTGCTTGCTCCATTTTCTCCCCAGAATAACTATGAGTGCCTTTTAGACTAAAACTTTGTTCTCCTCTTAGATATTCAAGAATTTGCCTTTTTTGTGGTCTCCCTTAATTTATAGGCCATTTATGCCTACATTTTCTGGGATAACATATTTTTCATTGCTCTCAATAGACTTTTAATCTGAATATCAAATGGCAGCTAACCACCTCAGGCAAAAACTGATTTTCTGGTTTTCCTTCTTTTTCTTTTTTTTTTTTTTTTTAAGATTTTATTTTTAAGTAACCTCAACACCTAGTATGGGGCTTGACACAACCCTGAGATCAAGAGTCGCATGCTCTACTGACTTGTGTTTAATGACATTAGTTATTTCCTCTTTTTTCCCCCCTCAAGGGAGGCTTCATAAAGAACTGTGACCAATTTTGTTTAACTGCCACAGAACCTTCCTTACACAGTGACTTTTTTCATTTTGAAGAAAACAGTCATCTTCTTGGCTTTACTCTTCAGCCATCGTGAAAATACCTTTGCTTTATTCATGTTTTCCAGGATATTTTATCTGTGGGTTAGGTTTCATGCCAGATGTGGCATTTAGAGTACAGTGTTTTATAATCTTTTTCCTTTCAGTTCCAAGAGATGTGCTCCTTCCCCCTAAACCAGACCCTGAAGTCTCTCAGAGCGAACCTGGTAAATAAATAGTTTTATTTTCCCCGTTAGGAAGTGTGTTTTTCAAAAAATGTTCTTGAGATAAATACATTTTTTAATCATTGTGATATGGAAGAAGTTTGGAGAAAATTATAGATATAGAATGTGTATTTTCTTTTGGTGAAGATTTAATCTTATAATCTGCTTGAATTTTTTGTCTCTGGTTAGAATGAAGGAATAGTATATAATTAGTTTTCCATGGAAGTGTTTCCATCGAAAAGGAGATCATGCTAAAATTATAAGACATGCTTATTAACTGAGCCAACCACTTTTTACCTTCTTTCAAAATGTAAATAGAACTACATTCCAACTGTGGGTGTACTTTAAGTCAAAAATGTGCATGCCTACTCAAAAATTTTTCTCAAAGTCACAGTAAATGAGATCTTTAAAGTTTTAGCTAAACTAAGTTTCCTAAGTGGCATCTAATATATAGAATTCTCTCATATTTATTATGATTCTTCGATAATGTTTAAATGTTCAAATAGAAACACACAAATGATGTTTACTTCACCAGGTAGTAATTTCCATAAATATATTTCCTTGATTTGCTTTTGGCCTAGTTCTGCAACCTGTTACCTTTAGAATTGATCCACCAGAGACAACAATAGGTAATGGCTTTCCCCTACCAACCAACTCTAATAGTTTTCTTTGCTACCTTCCAATTGCAGGTCTTTCTCAACTTACCATACTGAAACATCATCTCTTCTCAATGCACCTCATCATCTCATTCTCATTACTCTTACTCTTTCCAAAATAGAAAAGCGATGGCTTCACTGTTGTAAAGGCTTTGCTCTGAAGACCAACTTAAGACAACTCATTACCTACCTCATTACTTCCGTGTTCAGAACCATTCCACGTGCTCATGCCCATCTAGTTAACATTTTCTGCATGTTTAGTGGTTCTCAGCTGTAGTGTTCCAACACACTAGCATGTGACAAGTTATGAAAGGTTCTGGCAAGCAATTATTATTAATATTGGTCAAAATACTAAACTTTGCCAATGCTTAATTTTAAAAATAAACTTGAGGAGACTCCAGATGACCGCTACAAGAATGAATATTTTCACTCACTTTGTAATCCTGTGTGTCCTTGTGGATGGGAAAGAGAGACAGAGCTACAGCTGACAGACCAGGACTGTTTTTAACTCATACCCCATCTTAACCAGGGATGGTCATGAAGAGTGTCAAGCCCCGACTGTTATTTTTTATCTGTCCTGGTGGGGAAAAAAAAACAGTTGAGAACCATTATTCTTATATTCCACAGTCATTTTCCTGAAGGTTCTGTGTACATCTAACTTTCTTCTTCATGACCCACCTAATGTTTTCCTTTTTCTGCTTCAAATGAAGGAATCTCGTGTAATATTATTCTGGCCTGGTGCTGGCTTTTGCATCTGAAGATTGACAATGCTGGTGCTTTTCTTTTGCAGCTCCTTTGGAGACACGAGGCAGCCCTTTCATACCCATGATTTCACCAAGTACTACTAGTGAAGAGGAACTGCAAGCCACTCTGGGTAAATTTTGTTTTCATATTTCAGTCCAATGAGGACCTACCTTTTAGGGATTGCCCTTGAAATAGCTATGCGTGCATTGTGTTTATGGGATGTTTCCAAACAATAGAGGGTCTCTTTTTACCGTTATTAAAAGACATCCATTTCACTTGATTCTTTTACATTAACTGTATATTTGTCCTTCTAATATTTATGCTGGTTTTCAATAGAAATTAGAATATTTTAAAACATCTCGACAAAATTTTAACTTTTCTAAAACGAAGAATATTCCCACAGTGTATCAGTGCTATACTTTTTGGTTGCTTTTTTTCCATATTTGAAACTGCCATTGGGAAGAAAAATTTCATTTTTAATTCACTGAATATTTTATGGGTGCTAAGTAAAATGCTAAGCAATGGGAGTTCCAGAAAAGAAACTGTTTTAAGGGTGAGTCCTGACTCTGGAGAGCTCAGCATCTAATATGAAGAAACAGGATCAGTGATAGAAGTGCTTCCTCAGTGCCCTGCAGTGCGCTATGTGTGATGTTTTCTTTTAAGCCACACAACAATTGCCCCATTTACAGATTACAAAATTGAGGCATAAAGAGGTTTAAAAATTGGGCCCAGTCACACAGCTAATGTCAAAGCTGGATTGGAACCCACATATTCAGTCACCTGAGCTCCTGGGATTCACCTCAGTGTTGTACAAACGAGTGTGATAGAGAAATGAGCAACATGTTAAAGAAGCCAACTACTGGGTGCATCAGGGGACGCTTTACAGAGGAGGTGATATTTACCCCGAATTTTCAAGCTGGAGTGAGAGTTGAAGTTAAAGATGTGAAAGGTTCTTTCAGGTTAAAGACAGATGGGAGAGAGGCAATTCAGAGAATGGTGGTCAGGCTAATCTGATGAGCACATGACTTGCCTGGAAAAACGAGCATGGCTAGATGCAGCAGGAAGGTTGGTGGGGATGAGTGGTCCATGCTTTCAGGAGTTCAGCACCAACACATTCACAGCATGGAAAACCCCAGTTTGCCTGACCCTCGATTGAAAATGAATCAGAAAACAAGAATTTCCAGCTTGTGTTTGTTGATTCCTTGGTTCCTCTGCCCTGTCCACAATGCATCTCACACGGCTGTGTTTAAATCAGTGGCCTTATTTTCCTCCTTCCATCCCTTTTCAAGTAAATCTATCCTTTGTGTGTGTCTACTGAGATGCAGTTACTGATCACATTTCAAAAGGAAATCCTTTTTAAAGGAACAAATTTAAAACTGAGCAAGTACACCCTAATTTCCAAACATTCATCTATTCTAGCCATACTCCACAAAGTGAACATCACCCATGACAACGAAGTCAAAAGTACTTTTCAAGAACCATTGCTAGATATACTGTCTAACTTCTACTCTCTATTTAGTTTAACGTACCTTTGTTTATTGAAGCAAGAACCATCACCTGCCAACGGTCACAAGTATGTCTATTATGAGCAAAATCCAGATTATAAAGCAGGGCAGAAAAAAAAGGTGACAGTGTATTCTATGCCCCAAGTATTTTCTTGGATACAGGGTGTGGTAAAGTGGCAAAGTATAATTTGCTATGTTTATATGATGCTGTGATGACTTTGAGATAATACGGGAGTAGAAGTAGTGCCCACACTTATTTTTTTTTATTTTGCCAGGGAAAATGTGTATGTCAATAAACTTTGACTCTCACATCACATAAATAGAAGAATGTTTATCCTCATATGGTGTAAATGCACCTGTTTTCATACAGTGTATTTCTTTTCCAGCTCATATAAATAACTTGTGGAGTTTATGGAATAGAGAGGAGGCATGAAGACAGTAATGTATGAAAACAGTTAAGAGGCATAGTTTGAGAACAGCCATGTCCGGGATCATGAAACAGTAATCGTGAACTCAAAGCTTTTGGAAATCCTTATAATAACCATTAAAATAATAGAGCAAGAAGATAGCAAATATAATAAATGAGTTATTAAAATGTACCTTTAACTTTGAAATTTTGTGATGACAAGGCTTACTTATAAAAGCAATTTCCCATGGGGTGGGGAAAAAAAGTGTGAGGTTTTTTTGACATGTTCATGATGATAATTACTGAAAGCCAGCCATCTTACTGTGTTTTTCCCCAGCAGAAACAGACCAATCCACCCAAGGATTCTTCACAACTAGGATTCCACTAACAACTGAATTGGCAAAGACAACTCAGGGTAATGCTGCTTCCCCACTTCTGCGTAGTAAACCATTTATTTTCATTTTTAATCAGGAAAGAAATTTTCTTTTCAGAATGTCAGTTTTCATCACAGTGAATTAGTTTTCTTCGTTTTGTAGGTGCAGGACATCCGCCGAATAGGAATATTTATATGTACATCACTCGAATGTAGGGAAGACCGTTTCTTTATTTAGAACTTTGCATTTGAATGTCAGGTTGACCATGTGATGCTGAGAACTAAGAATGAAAGCCTCCTCTCACCATGCTTTTTTAGTTTGTTTAACCTCCATTTGCCTCATTTTCCACATCTGATAAATAAGAACCTGTGTTAGCTTTTTTCTCCTCCCCATTCTCCTCCCTCTCCCCCACCCCCTCGCACTCTCTCTGCCTCCCTCTGTCCCATCTCCTCTACTCCATAAGGACATTGATACTGTAGCCTGAGGAAGGAAACTTGTAAGGAGAAGAATCAATTTTTAAAGATGACTTAATATTTAAACATCGAGGGAGGGTTTGGGGAAGATGTCCTTTTATTTCTTCCTTCCTACTTCTTGGGAAATGAACTTGCCTACACAAAGCTCTATCTCATGTTCTCAGTAGTCTATCCTTTCTGTATTTTTCTATCCTACTTAGCTTATAACCAGTTGTGGATTTCTGGGATTTTTGTGGATTTTTTTTTTTCTTTCTGTTCTAAATGATCCCTTTTGTTCATCTCTACATCTTTCATATGGTTGGAAGTCTAAAACACAAAAGTAAACTTTTTTTTAAGGAGTTGGAAGACACATTTATTTTATTTATTGTCAGTTATAATTTGTAGAGAAAATCTGGTGTAAGAAATTTGAAATAATAAGAAAAATTATTTAAAAAATATAATTTTAAGGTATTTTATAATAAGAGCAGTACATATTCTAAATAAACATGACTAGAGCACTTTATGGCATAGGATAGTTCTTGTAAATTTTCTCAATCTTTTCTTACTTGTTTTGTTTAATTTTTTATTATGTATTAAATGTTTATTACTTACATTGTTACCTTTCTATTTATTAACTTTTTATTTATTTATAAATCCACACAGAAGAAACCTAATATAATGGCAGCCCTCCCATGTCTTCATGACCAGCTTCAACCATTAACAACAGATGGTCAATCATGTTACATCCATAACACACCCTCATTTTTGTATGTTTATTTTTTTATGTTCTTGCTTATTAGAAGCAATTAATGTCTTAATAGAAGATAGTTGATTCTCATAATGAAATACATTGTTTTTGCATCAAAATATATAAACATTTATAATAAGCAACATAAAAAAGACTGTTCAGTTGGGTTGTATTGCCAGATGAAGAAAAGATTTCAGCTTTTTAAAGCGTTATAGATTTCAGAATTGAGAATAAAAGATTGGAGGCCTATTTTTTCCTTGCTTTGCTTTTTCTTACTTTAATGGGAATGTCAGTACTTATTAGTGTATGTGGAATTTTTATCAAATTCTTTCTAGAACATGGTTCTACTAGACAGGAATTTTATAGTTGGTGGGGTGTATATCCAGGATCTGATATCATTATATGAAATGTCTTAATATATCTATTCAATGTATTCTATGTTCTGAGGTTCATTAGCTTGAGCCTAAACTGTGCTGCCCTAGGACTCATACTTTTCTAGGCTTGGACCAAGGATCTTTAGAGTGAGTTCACCAGGGATTCACTGGGATGAGGCGACAAAGAACACCCTAGGAAAGAACCCATCTTAAGGGTGGGAGTAGCATTAGCCATCTGGTCCAGCCCAATAGGCCTGCATTACCAAGAGGGTCCACTTTCACAAAGGCATGCTGTGCGTCCCTAGATCACCCTCATCAAACCCTCATAAATGTGTGCCTGAGCTCTGTGGAAGAGGAAGTCAGCTGTTTTGTTGTGTTTTTAGCATCAGGCATCAGAGACGTAAGACAGCACACAGCAAGTTGAGAGAGGTGCTAGGGGGTGAAATGACTCCTCTTGGTCTTCACACTCTCCCCATGCATGGACCATGACCTGTGTGGCTTTTTGATCTCTAAACCCTCCACGATGGGAGCCAAGTGCTCCAAAGAAATTTTGTGCCTAAAACCTCCGACATAGAGCCTGCTTAGTAGAATCTCCAACCCCTGTTCTCTGGGACACCTTTGTTCCGTTGTCTACTAAGTTCCCTGCAGCACGCCATAACCCAAAACCTGAAATAGTCAAACTCTTCTTTGCCTTTCTCACACTGTAATAGAAATCCACTTGACTAGACATACTATGGGGACACTGTTTATTTTACTTATTTCCGCTCCCTTATCCCTGCCCCACCCCAGGGAAAGTTACATCTTCCTTACCCTCTCCCTGTGCTGGGCAGAACATGACAACTTCAAGGTGTTTCTCCTATAATCTTGTTTGTTTCATTTTGATGTTATCTTCATGCAGTATTTTTTAATGCTCTCAAATAGATTTTTATAAAACCAGGTACAAAAGCATCCTTTAAAATTACTAGTCATTAAAAACTATGTGGACATATGTTCACAAAGCACTTTTTTTTGTTTCAGTTTAAAATTAAAGCCCTAGAGCAGTTTTCTCAAGGCCACGTGTTATTCAGTGATGAACTATATGAGTAATTCACAGTCTGAACTTAAGTTATACTCCAGTGCTTGTATGAAAAATTCTGCCTAGATTTAAGTAAAGATTGTGGGGAAAAAATAAAGCAAAAATTCTGATCCTATGAAATAGGCTTTGAAATACTGAGTGTAGTCCTGATTATTTCTGTGTTATTTATTTTCTGTGTTCTGCTTTATATCCCTTTCCTGTCTAAAGTTTTAAAACTCATATTTGTCCTAGAAGGAGAGTAATAACCATGATCCTTGTATTTCTTTAAGCTAAAACAATCTAACATTGAAGAAATTAAGATGAAAAACTGAAATAGATTCAATTCACAGGGACTCCTACCACTGTCAAAGAGAATTTTGAAGAAAAACATTTGCAAATCATCATTACACCATTTGAGGGTATAATGAGAATTTTTTATAACATCAGTACCTCTGTTCACTCTAGCTGCTACATTTTGAAAGGTCCACACTAAACCTACAGAGAATTTCAGTATGCATTTGCTGTTTTTGGCCTGAAGTATGGCAAAATTCTGCTCATCACTCTTCACATTGGAAGCTTATAAATGAGCTACAGTATAATCTGTTTCACAGGTGTATTTTTTTTTTAACTTGGTAGGCAAGGCATTGCTGATTTATGATTATATAAATACCCACTCAAGATGTGAACAAAATCATCAAAATTATGTAATCTACTTACATAGTTTGCAAGAAAAATTTTTTCCAGTCTTAGCTAAAGCATTACCAGGAGAGTTAGTGGTAAGGAGGCAGTGAGCGCGGAGAAGAGGGAAGGGAAAGATGGAGGAATTCCAGGATGAAAACACACTTTAAAATCTTAGGAAGCAGGCGCCTGGGTGGCTCAGTTGGTTAAGCGACTGCCTTCGGCTCAGGTCATGATCCTGGAGTCACAGGATCGAGTCCCGCATCAGGCTCCCTGCTCGGCAGGGAGTCTGCTTCTCCCTCTGACCCTCCCCCATCTCATGTGCTCTCTCTCTCAAATAAATAAATAAAATCTTTAAAAAAAAAATCTTAGGAAGCAAAAGTATTTCAGCTCAGTTTCTCAAGAATTTGCCTGCCTACATTAGTCGCTCATTTTTAAAATTTATTCAGCAAGTCTTCATTAGGAGTCCTCACCGTGCCAGGCCCTGAGTAACAGGAGCAGGAAATGACAAGGTGGTATGTTGCTCCCAGGGCCTGTCCCAGTTCTTGCTCCTTGCTCTCCCTCTCTTGATAGGCAGGGCAACAGAAGTCATTGTCTCCCATTCCTAAAGCTTTAAGGGATAGGACTAAGCGAGTATTCATTTCAGGGTTCATGAGCTAGGACAGTTTGATAGAGACCACGTGTTCCCACTCTTTCAACCTACCTAAAAATATATACTTTTTTTTTAATCTTTAAGATTACTGTCTTCTTTGGCAGAATAATGTTCCACTCTGACTTCCCAACTGAGAGATGTGGATGGATGGATGGCTAGTTGGCTTATATGTTTACCATGTTAAGCAACCGTTGGGTAAAATAAGTGCCCTTGAGAAAGATGGACTAAATGGAGACTAATCCTTGACATACATTACAAATGACTTATCCCACTCTGTGTGCCTTTATTTCCAGTCATGAATGTGTTTGTTTTACTTTCCTTCAGCAGCAATGCTATAATGCATAATTGCAGGTTTCAGAACATCCTTTCCACTTCTATGCAATGTGTATGAGTTGCTGGTCCCTGGGATGCTAAATCCCATTTAATGGAATGTTGGTTATTAAATACGAAGCCTTTCCTCTGTTTCAGCACCACACAGATTGTATACTCCTCCTGTGAGGCCCAGAATACCAGACAAAGCACACATCAGACCCAGTAAGTTGTTTCTCTTTCCGGTGACCTAAATAATCAGCACACCTGAGAAGGTATAAAATGTGTTGAAACAGCAACATACACCAAGGGAGGGAAATATATCTCTAAATGGCAATAAAGGATGTGCAGAAATTCAGATCCTTGTGGATAAGTGGAGAGGAAATGATGAATCCATGGTGATGATGAGATGTGACTAAGGTGTTTAAGGATGACCAGATATAAAGACTCCCTTGGAACTTTATCAACAGAGAAGTATTTTTAGAATAGCATTTGTGTGTAAATCTCACACATACTCCTTCAGTTTTCCATGGCAATTATAGGAATAGCATTAGAGTCAGCTGTGCAGATACTACTAGCTCTCAAATGTTATTGAAGAAGAGATGGTCTCTTCTAGGATAAAAGACCCTTGTTCTGGGAGAACATTTTTCCTTGATTCCTCCAGATGATAAAACACACACACACACACACATTTTACAGGTCATATACAGTAAAAATGATAATTAAGCATTGGAAAATACTTTACATTTATTGAATTCTCCAAAAGTTCTAGGATCTCCCTCACTGGAGCTTGTTAATGAAAAGTTAACTTGGACAGGTTGATTTGGTTCGTGTAAATTGCTCCTATGCTAAAGCATAAGTTGGACCAAAGACACTGACATTTTCTGTCCTTTTGTTGTTGCAATTCTAAGTCTTCTTAAAGTTCTAAATAATGAAGCTGCATTATAAATTAATGTTCTTTGTGTACATCTCTTCAGGCATGTGGGAAAAGAAACAATTATTTTTATCCTTTGGTTTATGGAGAGTCCATGTGTTTTTTGTTTTTTGTTTTGGGGGGCTTTTTGCAGTAATTTTTCCAAGACCTAAAGGTAATTAGGCACAGACATCTTTTATAAACAAATGTATCTCCATGTGCCCTCTGTACCATGATAGCTGTTGAGAGCTTAATGTGTGGCTGGTTATATTAAAGGTTTCTATAAAATAATGAAACTGTAACAATAATGGCTAACACTGACTGAGGGTTTGCCATGTGTCTTGTGGGGTACAGTTGAGGAAGCCAAGGCATGAGAAGAGCTAGGAAGTAGATTTGAAGGCAAGCAATCTGGTCCAGAGCTTGCGCTCTCAACCACAATATACTTCGTGTTTTTTCTTGAAGAGCCTTCCAGAGGCTAAGGCAGGTTACCTCTTAAAGTGCTGGTAATGCTCTGGCTCTTCATAGAGCAGGAGAGAAATTAAAATGATTTCATCATACTCTATGTTCAACAATGGACTTGTACCAGGTTAAGAGGGAACACCTGTATGTGGAGACCCCTGCAAAAGACCCATCAACTTATGAGTTATAAATTAAGACCTTGGCATATAAAGACACTTAAAGTTTTGGTTTTTCATTGTGTGTATAGGTAGTCCTGATCTTTCTTCAGTTCTGTTTTGGAATGTATCTAGTGCTTAGAAATTAAGTGAGGGATTTCCCATTTAGACATATAAATTCCCTTGCCAGTTAGTTCTTCAAGCCAGTGATTACCTCAGAGTAAAAAATCAGGTCTCTCTTCCCAAAATCAAGTCTATGATTTTTAAACTAAAATTGTGGTTTCCATATTCTAAGCAATAGTTTTTGATGAGCGATAATTTTTCTGTTGCCTAGTTAAATGACTTCCAATTCTTTGGGAACTTTTGTTTGCCTTGGTTGCAAAGTTTTAACAAGAACATTTCTAACCTATTTATTTCCCACTTTATTGTAGTTCTGAATAAGACAACTATAAGACCTAGTAGACTCAAACCCAGTAGGACTCCCAAAGAGAATGGAATGGGAACAGGTAATGATCACAAATTTATTTCCTTTTGATCCTCTTCAAACTCGAAATGTTTTCATTCAAAATTTGTACGTTTGTTGAATTCATACTTCAATTTCTTTTTACCAGTTTTGGAAGTTCTTTTTTTTTTTTAAAGATTTTATTTATTTATTGGAGACAGAGAGAATGAGAGACAGAGAGCATGAGAGGGAGGAGGGTCAGAGGGAGAAGCAGACTCCCTGCTGAGCAGGGAGCCCGATGCAGGACTCGATCCCGGGACTCCAGGATCATGACCTGAGCCGAAGGCAGTCGCTTAACCAACTGAGCCACCCAGGCGCCCAGTTTTGGAAGTTCTTAATAGAACTGGAATTGGAAATTGTAACTCATTCCAAAATCAAAATTTGCAGTGTCTCTGAAAACACTGAAAAAGAATTTTTCTTTTCTAAACTCAGTCCACTAAATCATATATAGTCTTGATTCTTGAAAATATCCTGATTAAATATATTTTATATAAATTTAATATATAATATATTATAAATATATTTATATAATGTATAATATGCATTATTGAATGAAAATATCAAAATAGCTGTTTTCTCTAATTTCAGAAACACTTTCCATACATAGGCTCAGTCTTCAAGACTATAATCACTTTGTTTTTAAGTTGGTAATTTCATGAGTACCATTACAATTTTTTTTATAAGACCTGCATTTGTTGGCAGTGTGGAACATGATATTCTAACAAGAGAAGCTAGCAGTTGATCATACTGGCTACAGGCATAGTAACATTTCCAAATCATTCAGCTTAATTCAGGAATTAAATGACATTGCCTTAATCCAGCCAGATCTGTGGGAGTAGGAGTCATACAGATAACTAAGACAATCATCTGATAAAAGTTCAAACACCTCACTCACTAAGTGGATAAATGGTAGTTATGAGATGCCCTAATATGGGATTGCATCATTTCCTTGCTTTACTTACTTACTTACTTACTTACTTACTTACTTACTTACTTATTTATTTATGAGAGAGAGAGAAGAGGGGAGGGACAGAGGGGGAGAGAGAGAGAATCTTAAGCAGGCTTAATGCCCAGTGTGGAGCCCCATGCAGGTCTCGATCTCACGACCCTGAGATCATGACTTGAGCCAAAACCAAGAGTTGGACACTTAACCAACTGAGCCACTCAAGCACCCTGCAATATTTTTTTAAAGATTTATTTATTTGAGAGAGAGAGAATGAGAGAGAGAGAACACATGAGAGTGGGGAGGGTCAGAGGGAGAAGCAGACCCCCTGCTGAGCAGGCAGTCCGATGCGGGACTCAATCCCAGGACTCCAGGATCATGACCTGAGCCGAAGGCAGTTGCTTAACCAACTGAGCCACCCAGGTACCCCTGCAATATTTTTTTAAATAATACAAATCATGTGCTTGCGTATGAAAAGAGCATGGAAATTAGAATTTTGTTAATGCATATTTAATGCATGATGGTTCCCTAATGAGAGTGAGATGTGAATAATACCTGAAGATATTCGGTCTAAAAATCATTTAGATTTGTTTTAAAATGTTTTTTCTACTAGGTTTTTACAGTGTGTGAAGTCCTAGGAATCCACTTTCCTTCAAACCAATTAATGAGGCAATTACTATAAATCCCTGACTCACGAAAAGCAAGAAAGCATTCCAATATTTATTTGTGCTCAGCTCTTCTTTTTATTATTCCCAACTGTGGGATTAGGCAATGCATAGTTTCTCGGATTGACATAAACAATATCGCTCTAAACAGAACCACCTTGTTAATAGTCAAAGCACTTCCCTGGAGTTTGTCCAAGTAAAAATAGAAGAAAGCATTTGTGTCAACAAAGCAAATGAAAGAACAGGTAGCTATGATCAAACTTGAAAGTGATTAACTTTCAGTGTAATCAAGTACTGATTCTCACTAGGAAAATGCTAATTGTCTTCCAGAAGGAAAACAGCTTTATTATAAGTTTATCTGCAATATAAACATTTCTTTCCAGAGCCCCTTGTAACACAAACTGACATCTATTACCCTTTTGTGTAGATGAAATCAACTTTGTAGTATTAGCTCATCTAGTTAAACTGTGGAAGAACGTCCTCTTAACAGAGCTTCATTTTAATTGTTGGTTGCTAGTAGAAATGGGCTGGTGAGCACAGGTAGACAAAGCTGAGCTCAGTTTCTGCCTCCCTTGCTCTACTTCCATCCTCCAACCAAAATGCATTGCACCCATTCTATTGTCTGTTGAGATTCCCCTTTGGGGAATGCTGCCCATCTGTGGGGAATGAAGTCAGCAGACAGCATCCTCTTTCAGCTCCTTCAGAATCAGCCTCAACTGAGAGAGCTTTGACTGGGGGTCAGGGTGATACATCTCTGGGTCTACTACAGATCACATAACAACCAAATGATATTTGCTTCAGGAATGCAAGGTTGGCTCAACATTCAAACAAATTTGTATAATTCACCACATTAACAGAGAAAAGGAGAAAAATCGTACCATCACCTCAATAAATACAAAAAACAACCATTAGACAAAATTCAAAATCCATTCATGATGAAAACTCTCAGAAAACTAGGAATAGAAGGAATTTTCCTCACTCTGATAAAGGATATCTGTGAAAAACCTGCAACTAACATCATACTTAATAATGACAGTCTGAATGTTTTTCTCTTCACATCAAGAACACAAGCATTCCTACTTTTACCACTTATGCTGAAAAGAGTAGTGGAGTATTCAGCCAATGCAATAAGGCAAAAAAGGAAGTAAGTGGTATAAAAATTGGGAATCATAGATGACATGTAGGATATAATGAATGGAAAATTTAATAGCTCTTGGACTATTTGCTTAGGGAATAAGGTCTTTAAGAATTCGTGAGAAAAAGAGTATCTTAAAATCTATTCTCTCCAGATTACTGACTTACGTGAGTCCACCTTACTTTGATTCTTCATAGTTTTGTTCTGGCTTGTTTACCAGAAATGCAGGTATTTACATTAAGTTTATTTTCTCCTCTGACCCAGTCCCCCTACTCATCCACACTTACTTCTTGCTTCTATTGAGTCTTAATGAGACTTAATTTTTGTGTCACCTGATTCCTAATCAACTTTGACATCTTGCCTGGAATATTTATCTTTATTATTCATCCATCTCACAGACATTTTCCTGCAGTTTTTCTTGCTAAAATTTTTAGCCCAGATATTTTACATTAAAAAGAAAAATCAGTTGATAAAGGAAGTGTTTAGGATTTATAGGACATATTCTTCATGGTTTTAGGCCACTTAAGATTGTGCCCTTGGAAGACTCAAAAAGAGACTCTGAGGCATCAAAACAATGGACCTTTGATTATTTAGGCCTCTATAAAAATCTTGCAATGATTTCATTAAACCCCAGGAATCTCTAAACCATCTTGAGCCAGGTTTCTTATTTCATAACATCATTACAGATATTTGCCCAGCTTTATATGCATTTCTTAGCTATATTTGTAAATATGCCTCCACTTCAAAGTCTGAAATTAGCCTACAAAGTTTGAGGTTGTACATAGGTCATTTTTCCAGCACTCTGCTTTTAGAGGTTTTCCAGAGATGTGTTTAGGCTTCACTGATGTGTTCTAAAAATTACAGCCAACTTGAGATCTACACTGCAGAGAGGCAAGAGGCATGCACTCAACCAGGAGATCACACAGGCTATAGTCCCACAGGCCAAATCTGGCTCACGGCCTATTTTCATGAATAAAGTTTTGTTGAAACATAGCCTGCTTTCATAATAGAATGGTAGAGTGGAACAATTGTGACAGAGAGAGTATGGTCCACAAGGCTGAAAATGTTTACTGTCTGCCCAGCACAGAGTAGGCTAAATTCTTCCATCAACAGTCAGTCTCCAACTTTTTCCTTGTAGAAGGAAGCTGCTGAGCTGTACAGGTACTCTTTCATCCAACCAACATTTATTGAAGGCCCATTATGTTTCAGGCAAAATGTGGTCTGGAAACCAACTTGACACATGTGGTTTAGCAGATATGTTAAATACTTGAACCTGAGACTCCTCTCTCTGCCTCCTAATGAGGAATCCACACTTGACTGCCCCCACAGAGTGTGCCTGACAACCAGAAACCAGACTCCTCCAAGATGAGGAATGTGTTTTTCTGGGCTGTGGCTAAACCTTCCAGTCTGCTGGCTCATCACTCCTGGCTTTGTAGCAAGGTGTTAAGATTTGGAGACAAAGACACAGAGACCAATCATGCATAAATACCACCCCTTTTTGGTCCCAGCGAGTAGTGTCTAATACATTTGGAAATGGATTTTCAGTTTACTGTGTTTGTTTGCAACATTTTTGTTACCATGGTTAAAAATACCCAAATCATTACTTCACTTTTGACAATAAATTGCTAAGGGGTAAACTATGCAAATCCAGAGATTTTTGGAGAACTCCCATATGGCAATTGGGAGGCTCATACTAAAGCTCCACTTGGTGCTTCCAGAGCCAATACTGCCCTTTCAAAAATATGTTGATTAATCCTGCCTGAGGGAAAAAGAATTCAGGTTACAGCCTGGGCCAGATTGGCTGATTAAGTGCCAATTCCTGAGAATTCTTTCTCCATAGCATCTCTCTTCCTGGCTTTGTCCTTTGCCTTCCCGTTGCCTCTCTACTACCTCTGGCCTTCACTTGCTCTCTGATTCAGAGCAAAAGAAGTTTACTGGTGTCTGGGCTCTGGTGCTCACATTGCTGCCTGGCTGACACGCAAACCACAGCAAGGTGTAGGCATGGCCAGAATCAGAGTTCATCCCCCTGTCCCAGTTCAATGCCCTGTCCCACGGATGACTTTGGCAGGGTTCTTACCAACATTTTTCTACCCTGTCAACTTTTATCTGTTTCTGAAGGCTGAAGAAAGTCCAGGTTAGCTGTTGATTGATTTGGGTACTTACATTTAAGGATCATAACAGTAAGATGCTTCTGTCTCTATCTATAAAGAAAGTGACACAAGAGCTGGTTTCTGCTGATTTTTCTCTTACTCATAAAGTGGGCTTGCAGAATTCTGGACTTTCTCCTGTATCTCCAGTTGACTAGCCCCTGTGGCTTGGAGGACTTGTCCACTGCCAGGATCTGCTGTTCTCTGAGCCCCACATATTAGTGGCATGGTTGGATGACATATGCTTGCCAGGCAGGGCCATTTAGACCACACACAGTGGTGATGCCTCAAACCACCCACAAGGCAGAAAGTAGGACTCTAAAGCTAAAGTCACTTAGCGTCTTTGTGAGGAATAGCAGAAGCAAGAAGCTGACAAGAGGAAGACAGTACACTGTGCTATGTCACTTAGTGGTTAAGAGCTAGGCTTTAAGCTGGGCGCATGTCGGTCTGAGTCCCAACACTTCCTAGCTGTGAGTTGCTTACTCTTCCCTTGCCTTGGGTTTCTTCATCTGTGGGACCTGAATGGTATCTCCCACACAGAAGGGTTGTATGGATCAAATAAGGCAATGAATATGGAAGGTGCTTTGAACCAAAATACTTTATTTTTGTTTTTCAGGTAAAAAGGTTTGGGAAAATGCTGTGAAGAAGAATCACTAAAGGCACACACAGTCTATTAGCCTTCTAGAGCCTTCTAGAATACACAATACATTTTTTTACTCTCAAGGAGTAGTGGTAAATCAGGTTTACCATGCCAGATTATCCCAGTGACACAAATGGAAGTACTTTCCCTTCCTCTGTGCCATGAACAAATGAGTCCTTTTCCAACCAAAACACCCAAATGAGTCCTTTCTCTGACCACATTACACTGAGAGTGAGCACAGGAAGAAGACTAATGAGCCCTTTGTTTTCACCATGCCTGTGGGATTAGCCACAAAATAGTCATTGACCCCAAAAACATATTCTTCCTCCTACAAATAAGCAACATTTAATTCATGGCTCCATACAAACATCTCCATGATTTTATATATTCTCTCTTAACCAAGCAGCAGAGAGTATGGGATTGCAATACTGGGGTTTATAAATTAATGTTAATTATAATTATTATAGCATTAATAATAATTATAATAATAATTGTAATGTTACTGTGTTGATTTATAATAATTTAATTTCATCATTTAATGTGCTAATACCTGATTTTTGGCAAGTATTCTCCTGTATTTTAATCAATATTATTTTAATGTATCTGCCTGCACATTAAACAAGATCGAGTGTGTAATGTCACTACATGGTCCCTAGAACACAGTGAATAAACTTGTGATTTTGGTTGTCCTTGTTAATGTACAGACTAGTATACTAAATATTCTTATTTTTTAAGTATGTGAATTATAGTCAGGTCCTCAGAGTATGGATTTTTTTTTTATGTTGGTCACCATAAAGTACTTCATTAGTTTTTGATGTAGTGTTCCATGATTAATTGTTTGCATATAACACCCATTGCTCATTGCAATACATCCCTCCTTAATACCCATCACCGGGCTATTCCATCCCCCCAGCCCCCTCCCCTCTGAAACCCTCAGTTTGTTTCCGGAGTCCATAGATTCTTGTCTGTTTGTATGGATAATGTCTGTTTCTGTTCTTTCTTAATGAAGACAGCCACATCAGGGAAGATTATTTTATAATGTAAAAGCATAACAATTCAAAAAATAAGACAAAACCTAAATTGGTTCCCCCATCCTTAGGATAGATATTCAAACTCCAAGCATGGGTATTTCGGTGAATGACTAATAACCACCAGATTATATTTGAGAGACTTAGGAGATAAAATATCATACAAAACAATTTTCAAATCAATTTCTTCCAAATAGCAATTTGGAGCTCTGTGCCTGCCCAGGACTAATTTACAAGTCTCAAAGGTACGGATCCAGTTTGTGGCCGAATCAACATAATAGCCAAGGCTTCTCCAGGAATATTTTTAAAGTCAACTTACCAAGGATAAATCCAAACACATTGGAATTTTAAGAGGTTTTAGGGGGTTATTGAAGGGGTTGGAGGAAAACTTTTTTTAAAACCACAGAATGTACTCATGAATATTGGCAAAAATGGCCAGTCACTGAAGATGAAGTCTGCCTGGTGAGACTGTACCACCGGGAAGGCAGTACAGTGCGGGCATCATGGAAAACTCAGACAAAACCATGATCCATAATCAAACACTAACTCTTCAGAAAAACTATTACAGCTAATGAATATAGGGCTTTGAATATTTTCTATATGCAGACAGGAGAAGCCAATTAAAATGCCTGGGCACAAAAACACCAGGGCCACTGTTCCGCATTGAATGCACATTATCACTGATTACCAAGTTTCTGTGAAAAAACATCTAAGACGTTTTTGCTGTCTACTTACTCCCTTTCATTATGTCTGCTCACAGGGGTCAAGCAAGCACCAAAGCCATCAGGTGCTGGTAAAAATACGTCAGTGGACTCCACCCACTCTACCAAAAAACCAGGTAAGGAATAAGATACTAACTCCCTTACTTTGCTCTTCTCTGCTACTGCAGTGTCTAATGTTGTAGCAAAAACAGCATCCTCACAGCTCTCAAAGGACCATGCCAACAGTACATGGGTACTGCTAAAGAAACATTCTAAAATATTATCTTTGGGGCGCCTGGGTGGCTCAGTTGGTTAAGCATCCAACTCTTGATTTCAGCTCAGGTCATGATCTCAGGGTGGTGAGATGGAGCCCAGCGTCGAGCGTCAGGTGTGGAGTCTGCTTAAGATTTTCTCTCCCTCTGCCCCTCCCCCACCCTGTGCATGCTCACTCTTGAGCTCCCCCCGCCAAAAAAAATTAAAAATAAAATATTATCTTTGGGGAAATAAATAGTGCTCACATTAAATATTAACAAGAACCTCTAATTGGGTACTAATTCAAGAATCACTTTGGATAATGTTCTGAGGGGTCACAGTGGACAAATGCTGAAGAGTCACTGTGGGTTCTAGTTTTCATCATGTTCAAGTTTTGTTCTTGTGTGATTTACTATAATATCCTTTAGCCCGATAGAATTTATGTTCCTAATTTAAGACTGTGCTCTATATACTAGGCCAAATTTATGAAGCTGGTAACTTGGAAAGGTTTGTGTTGAGTAAGAATTCTATGCCATTTCAAAGGTTGCTATGAAACCTACTCTAGTGTATTAATGCCTGGGCTACAGAGCCATATTCTGTTATCACACTCACTCCCCTGCATGCACACAAGTGCACACTCGCTAGTCTCCCAAGAAGTACTTAAAGTCACAGGGCATTTTCCTAGGTTGCCACTTCTACTTGAAGATTTTTTTAACCAACGTATATTATGCAAAGAAAGACGTGAATTTTTAAGCTAGAACACAAGACTTAAAATTTGGGTTAAGGTGGATTGTTCTAGGCACCTCTAGCCTTGCCAGCATTTGTGCAAAGCATGAAAAGATAATCTGTGCATAGTATTAAAAGGTATCTCTTCCCTCTGCCCTTTAGGCAGACTCTTTAGTAAAATGTGCCCTTCCTCTGGGTGGGCAGGCTTGCACCAGGGCTCACAGATGGGTGAGCAGAGTGCGTGTTAAACTTCAGCTCCCACTCACATATCCCTTGCCAGGGCCCTTGTGCAGTGCACAACTGTTCATACTGACCCTGCTCTCCACAGCCACAGGCTAATTGCTTCTGCCATCAAGGCTGCTTTGTTGTAATCTTTTGAGAAGTTCTGAAAGCGTTTATTCAGTTATTATTATATAATAGATTTGGGTGGTGGGGTGGAACATCCACTAAAGGAGAAATTATATCCTTTAACAATTTAAAGCTAAAATGACCTAAGAAATTGTAGTCTGAAAATCAAAGGCAATGGGAGACAGTGAAACTCAGAAAAACTGTTGTGCCTATATGAGAAACTAAAGATGTTAAATTCTCTATATCTGTACAGTTTTAAAAGGCAGATAGACCTATAATTAGAGGATATTTTTCCCATATGTTAATGGACTTCATTATTCCTGGGTATATTACCAACATTAATTTAGAGGAATATCAGAATATATTACTCATAGACACTTTCTTATGGGATCTGTCCTCTGTCATCCACTTGATACTTATCAAGTGTTATATTTTTTAAAACCTGACATGTTTACGGAGTGAATCCTTATGGCAACTTTATCTGTAATATAATCTCGTAGCCGCAATCCCAGGCACTCGCCGCCCACCCTTGCCACCCAGACCTGTGCCCCCACGAAGAAAACCTTTACCACCAAATAATGTCACCGGCAAGCCAGGAAGCGCAGGTATGTCTCTCCTGTACCTTCTCGCTCCATGATACTCATTTGCCCAGACAGCCGCAAGCCCTTCTTGGCATGCTAGCTCAAGCGATAGACAAGTCCTTGGTGCATGGGACATGTGCCTGTGTTGGCCCCCAAAACTGGACCCTGTTAATCCACTGGACACTGGGCTTCTATCCTGATTCTGGGTGCGTGTGGTCCCGGAAACCACCCCTGTGTATCTAGGCCAGTTTGCTTTTTAAACGTTGTGAGACAGAAGCTCACTCAGGCCTTTCAACAAGTGCATTATTTTGGATGAGGTACTGTACGTTGCCAACCTATAGGGGGTAATGGAAAATGTGATACCCCGTCATCTCTTTACCATTATCTCCTGAAATGAAATCCTGTACATCTCACTGAAAGCTCCCCTGTTCACCAGCCTTCACGCTGGCCCCAGTATTACGGTACTAGCGGAGAGACTGCGGGCTAAAACATGAGCAGCTCTAGCCTGTGCAACAGGGCAAGAATATATATTGTAGAAGTCAACAGAACAGATGTTATATTAAGCATCTTTTTCCTTCTTCTTCAGCCATGATCCATGCCTGCTAGTTACTCTCCACGTCAAGCCATTCCATCTCCTTGATATCTTTCCTGTAAAACACCTTCCATCTAATCCCACTGCTCCCTATGTAGTTCACCTGCTCTGCCTTTGCCTACAACAGCTGCTTTTGTCTCTTGACTTCCTTCTTGGCCACCAGACTTGCAACCTGACCATTCATCCCCTTCTCATCTCATCTTATTACTTTCCCAGTGAAAATCTTTCAGTGGGTCCTTGTCACCTAAAAACAATGTCCAAATCTATGGTATGGAAGGCCCTTCATGATCTGGCCTTTCCTGTCCTTCCACAGTCCGCTCTCACGGTACCCCAAAGTACTCTTGGCTCTCACACAACAAGTAGTCTCATGCTTCCCTGGCTTGTCTCTTCCTGCAACCTCTGCCCCAATATAGCTCTCATACCTACCTGCTGATTATTTCACTTCTTTATCGGCACAACCTCTGTGAAGACATTCCTACCCTCCCCTCACCCACCCTTCATCTTTCCGCATAGACATTACTACTCTGTCTGCTTACTTTCTCTGTGAGCTTATCCAGTTCTTTCCCAATATCTACAGTGCTTCAACATATTTGGCTCACACATCTATTTTGATCAAAGACACGGGTTTTGTTTTCTCTCCAAGCCTGTCATATAGTGTAAGTGCTGAATAAATATTTATGGAATAAATAAATGGGGAACTTGCCAATGCTCCTATAAAGCCTGACTGCTTTGGCTCTCCATTACAGGAATCATTTCATCAGGCCAAGTAACTTCTCCACCCCTGAGGGCCACACTTAGGCCTACTGAAGCCCCTTTACAGAGAACAGAGACAGATGAAAAGCAACCAACAGCTCCTGCCTCAGGAGAAGATCTTGGTGAGTATGTCAGTCACTTCACACTGGATGCTTAGCTATGAAGTGCTAAAAGATTTCAAGTTAAGGGGAAAAGAGTCTCAGTTCTGGATTATCTGTTTTATTCAATTTTATGATTAATATCAGTCCTTTGAAACTTTGAAATTATACTCATGTTTAAAGCTTTGAGATAGAATATGGTCCTTCCCTTCAGAGACAGAGAAGAAGGTACCCAAGTTTTTGAGAGAAGTCTTCCTGAAAAGATCTAGGTTACCCAATGTTTCTCACTAAATCAGATGTCATTATTAATCATACATATCTTGGGGTGCCTGGCTGGTTCGGTCAGTAGAGCATGCCACTCTTGATCTCAAGGTCATGAGTTCAAGCCCCATGTTGGGTGTGGAACCTAATTAAAAAATAAATCATATATTAATTTATTAATGAGTATTGCCTACTTTAATCTTTAAGTCATTATTTGGTATACTCAGAACACCTGCAGCAGGACACATTTAAAGGCCTTTTATTGTGGACAGATATTATAATTATACACAAGCAGTTGACCAGGAGGCATATTAAATATTTATAGTTTTTAATACTTTTCATTTTCTTGAGAAGCTTTTTTATATTTTGCTAAAATCATTTATTATCTTCTATTCTCAGGTAATATAACTGACTTTAGCTCAAGTCCAACAAGAGAAACTGATCCTCTTGGGAAGCCCAGATTCAAAGGTAGGTGTGATTGGCTCCAAATCTGAATTTTAACAAGGCTGTCTTAGACTGAACTATCCATTAGCTTTTGCTGGTAATAACTGCAAAATCTTAGTAGCATAGTCTAATAAGGATTTATTTCTCATGTGTTTCCAAGTCACCTGAGGGTCAGTAGGTTGTGCTTTACTAAGTGGTTCTGCTTCCAACAGCAGGTACAGTTGGGCCTCCTGTGGCTTGGGCTCAGCTACGCTCCACATTTTTTCATTCTGGTGCTAAGGATGAAGGACCAACAGTGACTCAGGAGGAGCCATTTTAATTACAATACAAAGTCAAGAGTGGGGAGTTCAGAAACACAACAGCATTTCAAGCTTCTCCTTGTATCTGCCAATATCCATTGGCCAAAGAAAGTCCCAGAGCCCACCTCAAATCAAAGATTGGGGAAGTATACTCCTTCCATGGATATAGAGAATATTTTTGAACAGTATCAAGTCTACCACAGTAAGAGAGCTCTGATATAGAGCCCAGTATTTCCTTTTTGTAATATTTTTTTTCTGAAGTGTAGAATTTGGTAAGTCTTAACATATGTATACACCCATGAACCCATCATCACAATCAAGATAATAAATACATGCACCACCTCCAAAAGTGTCATCACGTACTTTTATAATTCCTCCATCTCACTCCTCCCACCAAATCTTTAGTTCCTAGATAATCACAGATCTGCTTTACTATAAATATGTATACATTTTGTGGATTTTTATGTACATGAAAAAATACAGTATGAACTTTTTTTGGTCTGGTTTCTTTCATTCAGCATAATTATTTTAAGATTCATCCATGTTGCAACATGTATCAATAGTTCATTTCTTTTATTGCTGACAGGTATCCTATTATATGAATATATAATTATTTATTAAACCTGTTTATGACATTTGGGTTTTTTCTAATTTTTTTACATTACCAATAAAGCTGTTATGACCATTCATGTACAAGTGTTTGTATAGTCATATGCCTTCATTCCTTTTGGATGAATGCCTACAAGAGCAGTGACTAGATCATTTGAGTGTATATTTAACATTTTAAGAAACTACAAACTGATTTTCACAGTAGTTGTGCTGTTAACCTTTCTGTCAGCAGTGTATGAGAGTTCCAATTCCTCCACATCTTTGTCAACACTTGATCCCAGGATCCTGAGATCATGACCTGAGTGCAAATCAAGAGTAGGACACTTAACTGACTGAGCCACCAGGCTACCTGAGATTCTTTGTATTTTTTGGTAGAAAACCTT
Source organism: Mirounga angustirostris (assembly GCF_029215605.1). Classification (NCBI taxonomy): domain Eukaryota; kingdom Metazoa; phylum Chordata; class Mammalia; order Carnivora; family Phocidae; genus Mirounga; species Mirounga angustirostris. The sequence continues at coordinate 47,554,335 of NW_026991709.1, read as the reverse complement.
TTTCAGATACATGCTTTACAAATATTTGCTCCCAGTGTGTGGATTCTGTTTTTTAATTTTAATAAATCTCAGTTTATTAATTTGGTTTTTTTATATACTATATTTTTGGTGTTGTATTTAAGAAATCATTGACCAATCAGAGGTCATAGAGACCTCTTCCATTTCCTTCTAGAAGTTTATCTGATGTTTCCTTCTAGACATTTTCTACTTTTACATTTAGGTCTATGATCCATATTGTGTCAAATTTTGTATATGATACAAGGTGTGAAACAAATCAGTTTCCTTGCTTGTGTGCATAAAATTGTTCCAGCATCATTTGTTGAAAAAAACTATTCTTTCCATGGAGTTTCATTTGTACCTTTGTCAAAAATGAATTGTCCATATATTTGGGGAACTGTTTTAGCTCTCTAATCTGTTCTATTGATCTATTTATCTGCCTTTACATCAATACCACCATGTTTGTGTTATTGTGGTATTGGTATTGTATTGATGATTCTGGGTCCTCTGTATCTACATCTGAATTTTAGAATCAGCTTATCAATATCTAAAAAATAGCCTGGTTATATTTTTATTAGAATTGCATTGAATGTATAGGTCAATTGGGAAAAATTGACAGCTATACAACAGTTAAGTCTTCCTACCTCTGAACAGTGGCGTATTTTACTATTTATTTGGCTCTTCAATTTTTCTCACCAATGTTTTTAGTTTTCAGTGTACAGAAAACCATAAAAATAGTATTTTTATTTCAATTTCTAATTATTCATTGCTAATATATAGAAAAATTAATTCTTATATCCTGAAACCGTGTAAAACTCAGTACCTTTTATGTAGATCCATTAGATTTTCTACATACAGAATCATGTCATCTGAGAGTAAAGTTTTACTTCTTCCTTTCTAACTTGGGTGACTTTTTTCTTGCCTTATGGTACTAGCAAGACCGTCCAGTAAAATACTGAATAGTTACAGTGAGGATGGATATCCTTTTCTTATTCCTGACTTTATGGAAGAAGCATTCATTCTCTCACCTGAATGTAATTAAGTATGATGTTACCTCATAGGTTTTTCATAGATGCCCTTTATTGGGTTGAGAAAATTCCCTTCTATGTCTGCTTTGGTGGTAACTGTTATCAGAAATGAGTGCTAGATTATGTTTAATGATTTTTCTGCCTTTATGAAGATGATAATGTTTTTACTAGTTTCTTAATGTAATGGAAGTAATTGTTTTTGAATTTTCAACTTTTCATTCCAGGGACAAACTCCACTAGGTCACGACATATTCTCATTTTAAATATGTTGTTGGGTTTAATTTGGTAAAATTCTGTTTAGAATTGTATTTAGTGGAGGATATTTGTCTGTAGTTTTCTTTTTCTGTAACGTCTAAGTCAAGTGTTAGTCTCAGAATAATGCTGAACTCTCCTCCTCAGTTTCAGAGTTTAGAATTGGTATTGCTTCTTCCTTAAATGTTTAGTAGGGAAGAAGAGTGTTTTTCTTCCCTAGTGAGTTTTGGTAATGTTTGTCTTCTACTTATTAGTCCATTTCATCCAAGTTGTCAAATTTATTGACATAAAGTTGTCCTTAATATTCTCTTATTATTTTAATATCTGTAGAATCTGTAGTGATGTCACCTCTCTCATTCCTGTTATTGATAATGTGTAAGTTTTCTCTTTTGCCTAATCAGTCTGGCTGTAGATTTATTAATTTTTTTGACTTCTGAAAAAGTCAACTTTTTGTTTCATTGATTTTGTCTACTTACTCTGATCTTTTCATTTTTTCTTCTGCTTAATGTGGTTTAATTTACTCTTCTAATTCCTGAAAGTAAAATCTGTCTTCACTGATTTGATTCCTCTCTTCTTGAATATGGCATTTACTGCTACAGATTTTCCCCTAGATATTATTTAAGCAGCATCCAAAACTTTTTGTTATGCTGTATATTCATTTTTACTCTATTCAGAATACTTTTTAATTTCCCTTTTGATTTGTTTGATTCATTGATTATTTAGAAGTATGTAATTTCTAAATATTTTGAGATTTTTCTAGAGATTATTCTGTTACTGATTTCCAATATAACTCCATTGTTATCACATGCTCTGTCACATACTTAAATTCTTTTAAATTTATTGAGACTTTTTTTTTTTTTTTTAAGATTTTACCTATTAATTTGACAGAGAGAGACAGCGCGAGAGAGGGAACACAAGCAGGGGGAGTGGGAGAGGGAGAAGCAGGCTTTCCTGCTGAGCAGGGAGCCCAATGCAGGCTCGATCCCGGGACCCTGGGATCATGACCTGAGCCGAAGGCAGACGCTTAATGACTGAGCCACCCAGGCACCCCTTATTGAGACTTTTTTATGGCCCAGAATATGGTCTATCTTGGTGTATGTTCTGTGTGTACTTGAAAAGAATGTGTATTCTGCTATTCTTAAGAGGAATGTTGTATTTGTTTGCTAGGGTTTCCATAACAAAATGCCACAAATGTGGTGGTTTACACAACAAAAATTTATTTTCTCACAGTTCTGGAAGCCAGAAGTCTGAAATCAAGGTATCATCAGATTTGGGTTCTTTTGAGGCCTCTTTCCTTGACTGCAGAGGGCCACCTTCTCACTGTGTCCTCATATGGCCTTTCCTCTGGGTGCACACATCCTTGGTGTCTTCTCTTATAAAGGACACCAGTCACCATGGATTAGAATCTCACCCATATGACCTCATTTAATTTCATTTACATTTCTAAAGACTCTAACTCCAAATAGAATCACATTGGGAGTTAGGGCTTCAACACAGGAATTTTTGGGAAACAATTTACATAACAAGTATTATATAGGTGTCAGGTCCAATTGTTTGGTTGTATTGTGCAATTCTTTTACATCCTTAGTGATTTTCTGTCTATTTGTTCTATCAATTAAAGACAGAAGAAATTGAAATCTCTGACTATAACTGTGGATTTATTTCTACTTACATTTCTATCAGTTTTTGCTACATTTATATTAAAGGTCTATATTTAGATGTAGACTTAAACTGCTTAGGATTCTAATAAACTGATAAACTGATACTTTTTCATTATAAAATTATCTTTTCTGTTTATGGTAATATTATTTACTCTGAAATCTAATTTGTTAATATTAAATATACACTCAAGCTTTCTTTTGGTAAATGTTACCATGTATCTCTTCTTTTCATCCTTTTAGTCTGAATCTATTAGTCTCTGTATATTTAAAGTGTGCTTCTCATTGGCATCATATAGTTGGTTCTTGCTTTGTTATCCTATCTAATAATCTCTTCATTTTATTTTGGGTGTTTAGAACCTTATATTTAACATGACCAATGATATAGTTAGGTTTAAATCTATCTCATCTTGCTATTTGTTTTCTATTTGTCCCCGCTATCCTTTGTTCCCTTTTTCCTCTTTTCCAGCCTTCTTTTGGATTTTTTTAGTTGAAGTATAGTTGACACACAATGTAACATTAGTTTCAGGTGTGCCAACATAGTGATTCAACTTTTCTATACATTATGCTATGTTCACTACAAATGTAGTTACCGTCTGTCACCATACAATATTATTGCAATACCATTGACTATATTCCCAATGATGCACCTTTTATCCTCATGTTGTATTCATACCATAACTGGAGGCCTCTATCTCCCACTCCCCTTCATCCATTTTGCCTATCCTCTCACCTCTCCTCTGGCAACCATGTTTGTTTTCTGTATTTATGGATTTGTTTCTGCTTTTTGTTTGTTCATTTGTGAGGGTTTTTTTCTTTTTTTTTTTTAGATTCTACATAGAAGTGAAATCATACAGTACTTGTCTTTCTCAGTCTGACTTATTTCACTTAGCATAATACCCTCTAGGTCTGTCTATGTTGTTGCAAATGGCAAGATCTCATTCTTTTTTATGGCTGAGGAATATTCCATTATATATATGTACCATTTTTCTTTATCCATTCATTTGTCAATGGACACTGGGGTTGTCCCCATATCTTAGCTATTGTAAATAATGCTGCAATAAATATGGGGTTGCATGTATCTTTTCAAATTAGTGCTTTCATCTTCGTTGGGTAAATACCTAGTAGTGGAATTACTGGATCATACATATTTTTGTTTTCTGTTTTTAATTTTTTGAGGAAACTTCATACTGTTTTCCACAGTGGCTGCACAAATTTACATTCCCACCAGTAGGGCAAAAGGGTTTTCTCCATATTCTCTCCAACACTTATTATTTCTTGTTTGTTTGTTTTTTTACTCTAGCTATTCTGACAGGTGTAAGATGATATCTCATTGTAGTTTAGATTTGCATTTCCCTGATGATTAGTGTTGTTGAGCATCTTTTCATGTGTCTGTTGGCCATTTGAATATCTTCCTTTAGAAAAATGTCTATTCAGGTCTTGCGTCCATTTTTTAATTGGAGTATTTGTGGGTTTTGGTGTCATGATGTATAAATTCTTTATATATTTTGGATATTAAACCCTTATCAGATATATCATTTGCAAGTATCTCCTCCCATTCAGTAGGTTGCCTTTTTATTTTGTTGATAATATCTTTTGCTGTGCAAAAGTTTTTTACTTTGATGTAATCCTGATTGTTTTTGTTTAAGTTGCCTGAGGAAACATGTCTAGAAAAATGTTGCTAAGGCTGAAGTCAAAGAAATTACTGCCTATGTTTTCTTCTAGTTTTATGGTTTCAGATCTTACATTTAGATCTTTAATCCACTTTGAGTTTTTTTGTGTGTGTATGGTGTAAGCAAGTGGTCCAGTTTCATTCTTTTGCATGTAGCTGTCTAGTTTGCCCAACACTATTTATTGAAGAGACTGTCTTCCCTATTGTGTATTCTTGCTTCTACAACTTCACAAATAGTGCAAGAACCTTATATTAGTATAGCAACTTTTCTCTCCTCCTGGCCTATTGTTGTTATACATTTTACTTTTACATGTTAATACATCACACTAAACTGTAATTTTTTTATGTTTAAATAGTAAATTATCTTTTAGAAAGAAATAAAAATATTGTGCATATTTATGTATATATTTACCATTTCCAGTGCTCTTTGTCCTTTGTGTGGATTCATATTTCCATCTGGCATCATTTTCCTTCTGCCTGAATGTCCTTTAATCTTTCTTGTAGTGTGGGTCTGCTGGTTATGAATTCTGTCTGTCTTTGTATGTCTAAAAGGTATTTCACTTTTATTAAAAAAGGATATTTTCACTAGTTATAAAATTCTAGATGATACGGTTTTTTTTTCCCAGTATTTAAAGATGTTGCTCCAATGCCTTCTCACTCTCATTCTTTCCAATGAGAGTCTGCCATAATCCTTATCTCTATTGTTCTATATACGATGCGTTTTTTCTGCCTCCTTTAAAAGCTTTTCTCTTTATCATTGGTTTTGCAAAACAATTATATTCGTATAGTTTCTTCATGTTTGCTGTGCTTAGGTTTCTTTGAAATTTTTTGGATCTGTGAGTTTAGAGGTTTTATCCAATTTGGAAATTTTTGACCATTATTTCTTCAAATATTTTTTCTGCCTGTTTTCTACTCAGATACTAAAATTACATGTATATTGTACTGCCTGAAATTGTCCCACAACTCACTGATGCTCTGTTCATTATTTTTAGTTCTTTTTTTCTCTCCACTTCTATTTTGGGTAGTTTTTATTCCTATGTCTTCAAGTTCACTAATCTTTTTCTGCAATATCATCTCTGTACTACTATCATCCTGTATGTTTTTCATCTTACATGTTTTAGCTTTCACCTCTAGAAATTTGATTTTGGTCTTTTTTATACCTCTCTTGTCTTAATTTTTTTATTACATGGATTATAGTGATAATAATTGTTTTATTGTCCTTGTCTGATGACTAACATCCATGCAAGTTCTAAATTGATTTCAAAGAATTTATTTTCTCCTCATTATGGGTAATATTTTCCTGTAATTTCACCTTGTTGCTGGATATGTTTTTTTAATCTAAAATATTCTTGAATTTTGTCCTGGATGTAGTTAATTTACTTGAAACCACTTGACCCTTTGAGTCTGGCTTTTAAAATTTAGTAGGTGAGACCAGAACTGTGTTTAGTATAGGGCTAATTATTCCCCACTTCTAATGCAACACCCTCTTGAGTACTCTTTCCACTGCCCCATAAATTATGCAGTTTAAAACATGCTTAGGGAACCAAATTACTTTTGGATATTAGCATAAGTTAAACCTATTTAGAAAAGTAAACCAGCTACAACATCCATATCAGGTATCTCAGAGACAGGAATTCTAGATTTTCATAAGTTTGAACAACCCACATCACTGCTTTCATCTATCTGTTTATAATGTGAGACCAAATGTCTTCATACAGATAAATATATTTGAGTTTACCTCCACCTTCTGTACAAACTCAAACAAGGCTAAATGTCAGAGTCCTTTCTCTCTTAGGTCCTCATGTGCGATACATCCAAAAACCTGACAACAGACCCTGCTCCATCACTGATTCTGTCAAACGGTTCCCCAAAGAGGATGCCACCGAGGGGAATGCCACCAGCCCACCGCAGAACCCACCTACCAACCTCACTGTGGTCACTGTGGAAGGTTGTCCCTCATTTGTCATCCTGGACTGGGATAAGCCACTAAATGATACCATCACTGGTAAGATCATGGCATGAGGACTGATACTCTGGTGGGAAGCATTGATATGTGAGTGTGGTACCTGGGTCAAACTATGTCCTATGAGATATATCTCAGGGATAGCAGAGCTGTATTGCCAAAAGTGTCATATGATGGGAAAAGTTCATCTGTGTCCCAGTGATGGGCTTCCTGTTAATTTAACAGATCACTTTAGGTTGCATCCCTTCCATCTCCTCTCAGAACTCTTTTTCACAGTATAAAGATAGATCTGATCTTTTCATTATCAAGAAAATTACAGATAACATAGGAGAAGTTGGCAGTACTGATGATATTTAAACAGTTTCATTTCACCAACCCAATTTCTAGATTGACCTAGAAGTTTCCAGTAGGCTGAAAAGTATTCAATTATTTTTGGAGAAATTTTTTTAGAATTTTAATCCTGGTCAATTTTCTGCTCATCTCAGGAAATTTTAATTCTGCTATCACTCACCTAATCCCTCTAAAAATGACTGTGAAAAATAAGAAATGAGTCATTCTTTGAACTTATTATATGGGAATTTATTTATTCATAGTGAACAGGTTATTCAAACGAGAGAGGAGGGAGAAATAACTAAGAGGCTGAATCAGCTAGAGGAATACAGCATATAGGGGGATTACACAAAGCCTCTGCTATCTTTGTCCTGCTATGCCTGGGACAGGTAGACAGGGTCTAGAGGGGCCCACTGAGAGGCTGTCAGGATGGAAAGAGGGAAGTACACAGGGGCAGTGGGGAGTGGGAGACTCAGCATCTGACAAAAAGATTTTCTGTGAATAAAGAGGAAAACAGCAGTTATTTTTCCTCAGACAAAACTGTTTGGTCTGGGCAATTTCTGCTATAAACAGCTTATTTTTGCTTAGCTGGCCTTTTTTAATTTACCCATATTTTGTGAATTTCATTTATCATGTAGACCTTGCTTTTGTTTTAAGAAAGAACCAGCCATTGCCCATATTCCTTGGGGATTTGCCTAGTCCTGCTTCTTTACTTGGGACTATGCCAGTAGGTGCTACCATCCCAATATCTAAAAAACAATCTCTAAGCATTGATTATCTACATGGATTAAAAAGTCCAAAACTCCCAATTCATGTGCTGTGCTCTGTTTTCATGACCAGACTCTAATTTTCCAATCTTTCTAATAAATAGATTATGTTTTATTAAGTAAATTTTCTCTTAATAGAGCAATAATACTCTCTGAGGGGGGAAAATACCAAATATTCAGTGTTAGTTCTTTATAGATTCCTTATATCTTTACTGTTAATGAATTTATAAATCTCATATTTTAATTTTTTTCCATATTTTAAAGAAATATGGACACACACTAAGTGGCTGTCTTTACCTTCTAAAATATACTCAGAATGTGTCTATAGATGTTCATTCCAAACATTAATATTCTATTTTTATGGTGTTGGTGGACTTATGAAAAAGTTATGATGGCTTTAAAGCATTACAAATGAAAGATGTATTTACAAAGCCCAAAAATATACATTCAAAAGCTAGAATTCTGAGAGAAATTCTAAATTTTTTATATTATGTTATGCTAATCACCATACATTACATCATTAGTTTTTGATGTAGTGTTCCATGATTCATTGTTTGCCTATAACACCCAGTGCTCCGTGCAATACCTGCCCTCTTTAATACCCATCACCAGGCTAACCCATCCCCCTACCACCCTCCCCTCCAGAACCCTCAGTTTGTTTCTCTAAATTATTATTATTTTTTTTTTACGAAGAGCCTGGGGTAATATTAAAAAGAATATTACACAGTCGATGAGAAGTATCCTAAGCCAAAGATGTTTTTTGAAAGTGGTTGCTTTCATGCATAGTCAACTGGAGTGAGATATAATTTTTTCTTTGGGTGACTAAGCAGTACTTGAACCTTTCCAATTGGAATCTTTCAAATTTTTGTGACCCTAGTTTCAAAACACAACTCAGGGATAATAAAAGCAACAGCAATAATAGGTACCACCTGTTGAAAAAAACATGCAAAATACTATTAAGCACCTTCCATATATTCCTAGTTTAATCCCCACAAGCAACACTATGAAGATATATTATTGGCATTTTACAGATGGGAAAACTGAGACTGAGATCGAGGCAAGTGACTTGGTCTGTCTTTTTTCATTGAGCCATACAGTTTCCTTTTTTTTTTTTTTTAAGAGGGGACTAACTAGCCTCCCATGCCCTTTAATAGAAAAGACATGAGTGTTTTGGGTCCCTCATATCAGAAGCACATCTAATCCTGTACCCAACAAGCAGTTTCCATTTTTAAAAAATCAATTTTACTTATATTTTGATTATGCCCATCTTTTTCTAGTAAATATTGCTTCACAGCTGAGGAAAAGATATAAAATGGATATATTTGAATTCAGGGTCCTCCCCTTCCTTACCTTTCCACCCTCTGTGAGAACAGAAAGCCAACTGAGAGATAGGTTGGGACTAGAAGAGCCTGAGAAAGGAATACTAAATAAAAGCCATTAGTCCTTTGGTAGCTGTGCTAATGTATCCAGGTACAATGGCCATTGTGTTCTGGTTTAATTTTGAATTTTTGGAAGGATAGTCATACAAAATTATTAAGAAAGAGCTATCCTCTTTTTTGATTTTTAAAATATACTATTAAAAATCCTTCCCAAATTAAAATTGGTGATTATGTCTTCCTGAGTCTTTCATAGTTTCAGTTTTATTTCCAGTCGCCATCTCCCATCTTTGGTCTCAGTGCTAATAGCAGAAATCTCCAGTAACTTGCCACCTCCTTTGCAGCCTTCCCACTTTCCCTGGTGGCTACCACTTGTGTATTTTGAATGGGGTTTGTTGTTGTTTGTCGTTTTTTGAGTTTTTAATCCTCTGCATGATCTTGTGACATACATTAAACTGAACCCCAATTGACAGCAGGGAAAACCAACAGACAAATTTATAAATTATGTTCTTAATCTGAAAGACTTTCTCTTGATTAGTACTGCAAGTTCATAGAAACATGCCTTTAAGTGAAATTTATGGAGATCTCTATGCAAACTTTAAGGTCATAATTTTTTAAAAAAAAGGATAATTATCAAGAAGGCATATGTAAGCAATAGGTATAAAATTTTCATAACTTACATAAGCAGTAGATACAAAAATCCCATAATTCTATAGTTCAAAATAATGAACTGTCATTCTCTATTTGGTTAACTGTTATTTGCAGCATGATTTTAAACCCAAAGTTTTTTTTGTAGCAGCACCATGAATGCAGTGGCCTTTTCCCCAGCTGTATAATAAAGCTCCACGGAGAAATAAACATGGCTTCTACTCAAGTACCACTTCTCATACAGTGCTTTCCCCATACTGAGCATTCCAACAAGAGCAGACTGTCTGACTTGCCTAGCAGAATCTTTGGTTACCAGTCCAAAGCTACCACAGGAGCACCATCAGTCTTCACAGTTACCAGGCCTTCCGTATTCCAGTAAAGGGAAAGCAGAAATGGTCAATGAGCAACTCCCAAAATGCTTTGGGACATTCATCATCCACTAACCATCCCCATATGGGAATTGCTGATGTGTAAGATCAGTACACCTCAAGAACCGCAATCTAAATTGCTCACGTTTATGAGAGTGACTTTATGACGCTGTTAACCTTAAGAACAATTAAATCAGCCGAGAGGTAAAGACAAGTATTTGTTGGCTTTTTCGCTTTTCAGAATATGAAGTTATATCCAGAGAAAATGGGTCATTCAGTGGGAAGAACAAATCCATACAAATTACAAATCAAACCTTCTCCACAGTAGAAAATCTAAAACCAGATACAAGGTAAGCCACCTGTGCGATTACAGGTGAATTCTCAGAGTGCAAAAGTCTTAACAAGGGCATGAAATGACATCATCTGTCTTTGTCTTAAGGGACCGTGTAGTCTGCATTTCATTCTTTGGCTTACTGGGCATAGCAATGGATACCTCTAGGACATATTTTGCAAATATGCAAGTCATTGGTGGGGACACAAGAGTTGACAAGGTGGTCTTGTAAGTTAGCACTCTAGGGGAGAACAATGAACAACAGAAGGTCGTTAATACCAAATGTTGATGTTAAGTACCAAAATTTAGAGAAGGAAAGGTCTGTGGACCAGACACAACTGGAGTGTATATGATGTAAACTCAATTTGAAAACAGAAGAATTTGGCTGGCATGCTGGCAAGAGGAGGGCAGGGAAATACAAGCTATGTAGCAGATATAGATGACAGTTTGCGATAGTTAAGGCTTCAAATAACTACAGACCATTCCCAGGCATAGCCGTCCTTTGCCTCGGGGGTCTTTTTATCACAAACAAATGAGAATCAATTTTTGAAAATAGAAATATATACTAATAGCAATGCTCTACAATAAAAAAACTTTTCTTGGCATCTCTTATTACACATTGGTACCAGGTTGTTTATGTTACTGTGTGGTTTTGTCATTTCTTTTTAAATATAAAATACCCAATGTTTTATCAGCTCATTGTACTGCAAGAAAAATAAGGGCCTTACACACTTCTAGAAATGTAATAGAGAAGGTTTTTTTGTTTTGTTTTATGTGGCTAAATCATCAAACTTATCGCTCAAGGAGATTCTCGAATGGATACAGCCAAGCATTTCCTTAGTAAAGCCAGTGTACTAAATTCATTTGGGGACTAAATATTACTCTCTGTGGAAAATCAATTTCTTTTCTCAAACTCCAGAACACTGTTTGATAAGCTGTTTATGCTTTCAGTTAAAATGAAAACATCTTCACATCTTAAGTTATAATACACCAAGCAACAGAGATCAATTTTCAGAGAGACACAATCAGGAGTTTTTCCAGATTGAATATTTCATAACTTGATGAAGTTTCTTGGTATTTAAAAAGATCAGCAGAGGCAAAGACTGGAACTCCAGCACTAGAAATTTTTTTTCATAAGTTTTACTCACATCTTTCATTGTCATCAGTTGATTGAATTGAATCAGATATTGAATATGACACTCAAAAGAGCCTATTTTAGTTCTGATAGCAAAGAACCTCTTTTAATGTTTTCGGGAAAAAAGGAAGCATCTAGTTCATTCTAGAAGGTTTGCTATGTATAAACTGTAATCCTATACCGCAAATATACTTTCCATAAGCATTTTTTTCTTTAAAGTTCTCTATTTTGAGCTGTAATATGGAAAATTTTACAACCGCTAATTTTTTTAAAGGATTTAAGTTAGCCAAAACAAGCATGTATTTCAGTAAAAGCCCATTTGATGATCTTCGTTCTGTTTCCTTAGTGATATTAACAGGGAGAGAGAGACTATTTTTAACATAATTATTTTAAGGAAAGAATAAAAAAGAAAAGTTATTTAATTTGGACATTTTAGTAGGTGGATTTGGGCTTACAGAATGTGGATGGTTTACAGTTTCTTGCTTTTTATTCCATTTAATACATTGAAAGGCATATTTAAAAGCATCTAATTTCTAAATGTTCATTGTGTTCCTTTTCTGAATTAGGCGATCCTCAAATCTTCTCAGAGTTCACCTCTTAGTCATGATCAGAAGTAGAAAATAATTATTTCAGTGACGTTTTTAAGCCTGATTTGCTTATAAAAGATTTGTGTTTCCATTCAGCTAACATTTGTTAAGTGCCAACAATGTGGTTGGTGTTGTGACTGCAAACATGAATAAATGTGGTGCCTGCCCTTGAGGATCTTGAGGTAGTGGGATAGGCAGTTAGTAACCAATTATTCTACACAAAGTGGTGAGAGCTCTGGTAAAAATATATACAAGTTGCAAGGGGAGCCCAGATTTGGTGGCACTTTACAAAGTCTGGGGAAGTTGGGAAGACTTCCTGGAGGAGGTGACAACTGGGCTGAGGCTTGAAGAATGCATAGGAAGGAGCTAGCTGGGTAACTGTAGTAGGGGAAAGAAATACCGGAGAGAATAGTCTATGTCCACACAGTCCCAAATAGCATGGTTGTGTGCAGTTAAGAGTCAGCTACTTTCACCAGTGAAAGGGGTGAAAAGTGGACAGAGACAGTGAAAGCAAGAGGTGGAGGCGAGGCTGTGGAGGGCCTTGTGTGCTAGATCAGGGAACTTGGTCAATAGATGAGGAGAGCCAGAAAGATGGTAACTGGGAATGACTTGCTCCAAGTTTCATTTTAGTATTGTTATGACTTTGATTTAGTTGCAACAATCACTTTTGATACTAGAGTCACTTATAATGAGTAACGGTTGGTAGAATAAATCGAACAAAAACTTTTTGTTAATGTCTTGCAAGAGTGCCATTTTGGCATCTTGCCTAATTGGCCAAATAGGTGCATAAGAGAAAAGTACCTCTGGGCTAAGCTGCATTTCATTCTGAATCACAGGACTAATTAGTCATGGAGTTCATGTCTAGCTTCCGGTCGTAGTTGTCGTAGGACTTATGCTAATCGTTTCTGGAGTTTACCTCAATTGTAAGACTTACACTAATTGTTTCTGGAGTTTATAGCCTTGTTTGTCCCTTTTATCCTGCCCTAAGGTATGTGCCTTGCTTGTCACTCCTGTCCTGATGAAGGCCTGATGGACCTTCTTTTTTTTTTTTTTTTTTTTTTTTTTTTAAGATTTTATTTATTTGACAGAGAGAGACACAGTGAGAGAGGGGAGTGGGAGAGGGAGAAGCAGGCTTCCCGCCGAGCAGGGAGCCCGATGCGGGGCTCGATCCCAGGACCCTGGGATCATGACCTGAGCCGAAGGCAGCCGCTTAACGACTGAGCCACCCAGGCGCCCCCCTGATGGACCTTCTAAGGAGGGACCCCTACAACTACCCAAATCTCAAGATGAGCAAAGCCCAAAGGAGGCTCTTTCTGGATTTGTCTTTGGGAAAAAGTAATATTAAATTTAGGAATCCCTGAAATCAGAATCCCATGCAAAGTTTTGCAAGTTGGCATAAATTTGGGGCCATTCAGTGTTTCTATTTGGCTTATTTTATGTTATTTTTAGAGTTTGGTATAATTGAATGAAATCCATTCAGATATAAAGACTGTTACAAAAGAAAAAAAGGACTGTTAATATTCATATCTATGATTTGACCAGGACTATGCTGATAGTCTCTGATGGGTGATGATTTAAAAGTTGTATATCAGCAGTTTGAAAGCATTTCCTCATTGGTGACAGATACGATACACAGGGATATAAAGGTGCTCTAATGAAAATTGTTTAGTCTACAGTTTGTGGGACTTTCTGGTGGTCAAGTAGTTCAGTAGAGCCCAGTCCCCAGTAAGTGGGAATGCATTCTCTAATCTCTTAAAGGTATGCTAGAGATTAATTTGTTCACTTAATAGGCAAAAAAAAAAAAAAAAAAATGTTTTCAGCTGAAATATTAGGTGTTGAAACCCCTATTAATAAAAATAATGAATTAAGGAAGAATAAAGTGAAGTTGAATTATTTCATTTGATTTGAGATTACTGAAGCCTAGAAGCACCTGGGGAAACAAAAATAACACCCATGAAACAACTGGAAAGCATGGTAAGACAGCATAAAAGATCACGTAGGACCTACACTGAAGTCTTGCAATTTAAAAGAGGAGAGGAAGTCTCACAGAATATTTGAGACTAGACGTTGATGGTAAAGGATATAATTGAACAGGACAGATTGGCAAGAAAAGAACGAGCAACAACAAACAGTATTGTTCTTTCAAATTAAGGCCACGTGTATGACTTGGGTGAATTACAAGTAGTCCTCTGAGTTACTACTGACAGGGTTACAGTCAGAATAATAAAATTATAAGTGCCAAATATAGGTTTGTTGGCTTTCTTTTTTTTTTTAATGCAAGCTTTTTCCATACTATCTTATGTTGTTAAGGCGAGATTTCTTTCCATTATATCTTTTCTGCCCCAACCATTAATTTCTAATAAAAGGCACACTATAAAATAAAGAGGAAGTATGTACAGGATGCAGCCACAGGGTGGTTCTTATTACCTATAAAGAATGACTTTAGTCACATTTCAGTGGTTGGGGAAAATTGTATTCCCAATAGGCAAACTTTGAATTATAGTTGTTAAAATCCACCACCACCACCACCACCACCACCCACCCCTCCGTGAGGTTCTGGAATTCCCTATCTGAAAACCTAGGAGATAATAACTTTGGAAAGAATTACTGTAGCTGTGTTCCAATTTCAGGAGACACATGTGTATAATTTATTTTAGTAGCATTTTCCATCATTCCTCTCGGACTGAAAAACATGAGATCTAAAAAAAGGTGATAATTACTGACCATTTGTTACACACCGGAATGGGAGGAGTAGAGTTTGGCGACACGGTTTAACCCAGAAGAATCAATGCAGAAAAAATAGATCTCTAGAGCTTTGTAGGTGAAAAATTCCAAATAGCCTAGAACCAAAAGTACAGTGGACTGTGTTACCTTCTTCCTGCCTGTTGTTATGACGTTGCCAGGTTTTTATCTCCTCTGCAGAAGCTCAAAAAAATGCCCGCAGGGAAGGACCAGCCAGCAGCTGTCTTGCTGCAGGAGAGTTTGGCCACACACCAGTGTGAGATGTTTCGGTCTATAGAGAGTGGAGCCCCATGGCTGCTCTGGGGCACCTGGCTGCAGTACCAAAGGTGACACAGTAGGGACTACCCCAGCCTTGCCAACAAATGCTTGCAGCTACGGTGGGCTTTGGTCATTCATATCTTTGCTCGGGGAAGAGGGGTCATGGTGTGGAGGCATAACTGTTTTAGTCAGATGAAGCAGGAAAGACGAGCTAACAGAGGCACACTGCTATGCCACAACTCCATCTCTTTCTTTCCATGACCCCTCTCTCACCCCCTACCCCTAAAATACGAAGAAAATATCCATATGTTGAATCAGTACCCAACTAGCCCACTCCCCAATATTTATTTTCCATTTATTTCCCCCATGAAACCTCAATGTGTGGGTCTTGTTGAACTGAAAGAAAAAGAAAAATACTAAGAAGAGCCTCTCTTATCTGCAGCCAACCACTTTGTGTGCAAAGACCACTATGATGATTTTTAGTTCTGTGAACAGAAGAACTGATAAAGTATATGTCAAACAATAAGTCTTGTACCGCTGCTTAAGGGGACAGGAAGTTTGGAGTAACTAATTGATCTCAAAGTCTCTGCCACTTCTAAAATGATACAGTCTTATGATATCCAAAGACATCATAGAATCAGTGGGAAATTGGAACTGAAAATAAACCCCAAATCTGGGTTAAGTCTTACAGCAAGTAGAATTGTCCTGATAAACCATTTTTCTTTGAATCTGTATCTGTGGTCTACAATTTGTTTTCAGACAGATTGTTTCTAGCACACATTTGGATAATCCATTGATAGGCTAGGTTCTTCCTGACGGACAGGCTGGACAATGTAGGTGGACACACACAATTGCTATATGGAAAACAAACAAACAAACAAAAAGCTCCATAATCCCTGCACATGAGCCCTTCTAACTTGCCTAAAAAACTGAAGAATCCATTGTGTGTGTCAGATATACATGTGGCCCAGCAATTTCCTATGGAAAATGTATTCTGTCTGGTAATTAAGATATAAATCAAGTTCACTTAACATATTCAAGTAGTTCTACTGTCCTCTGTAGCCTGGCAGGTTTCTGGAGAACAGTTCTTCCTCTAAAACTAAAACATACTGAAGTTTCCTCTGGCTGACAGCAAAGACAGTTTGGGACTGTTGTTTATGTTGTTTGATTTAATAAAATCTTGGCACTAAAAGTAAACTGGAATAGAGGCAGCAACTTCTCATAAACTATAATTCTGGCTGAACAAAGCAGACATGTGAAATAGCCATTATTCCCTTATTCATAGTGTTTTTGTGAAAGTCTGGTCTCTGCAGATTCTGTATTAACTTTTCAACATCTTTTCTCATGGGCTTTGTAGAAAGGAGTGAAATGAGCTACCAGAGCATTAGGCACTTTATTGAGTTTCCTTGTAGGTGGGGTAGCAGGGCAATTGCTTCGTCATTAAAGAAGAAAGAAATTTAGGGGATTGCTCAGTTTTGCAACTTTTCTTCTGGCGCAAGTATAGCTAAGAGCATGGAACTCCACTAGTCTATAAAAAGAGCAATTATTCTTTCACATGAATATATCCTTTTCATTACTTTTCACTTAGAATTCCCTAGTATGGGGTGGGGGGGAATGGTGGTGCCAGAAACACATAGCATCACTATAGACTTGGAGTGCAGCCCAGATCTGGAATTTCTTATCCCCGTAGAAATGGGAGATACAAGAATGTCCCTGAGGACCTGCTGGGCAGCTGGTTGATGATAACCGGACACCTGTTGTTGCCCTGCTCCTCAGCCCCCTGGCCCTGATCAGGACTTATTTTATCCTCTAGTAAGTGTCCCTGCAGTTCTGCCCTTTTACTCCTTATCTGTATTCCCAGGTCAATACAAGGTCTACATGTGACAGGTATCCAGAAATGCCTGGAGAACTGATTGATTGGAATTCTCTTTCCCTTTTGGAGTGCCATTACTCATTTTTCATATTCTACTCTTCCGTTTCTCTCCCCCTGACTGAAGCCCTACCTGAATAGGGCTCAAATATTTCAAGACTATATCAGGGTAAAATTAGCTAACCAAACCACTCAGACCAACAAGAGTTACAGGGTGGCCTTTCTATATAAAAGCAGGTTGCTTGAAGTTTGAGACTTTTGTTAGAGTGAAAACCAACTTTTTAAATCAATGGGAGTATATAAGTAAAAATTCATCAAATAATGAACACTATAATTTAGCTCTATTATTGGCAAAAATAGAGGGAAACGGTTATAGAGAGAAACAAAGGGAGGAAAGGCAGGAAATAACAGAAAAAAGTCTCTACCCTAACCAAACCTGAAGGTTAGTTCAGATTTGATCCTACAGGTTGGAGTGTCCCCAACTCTGACAGTTTTGACCATGAACTGCAGATCCTACTGTTTGTAACCCTGGTTTTTCACTTTTCTATGAATTGGTATTTAATTATTATGCTGATTTTCACAGTTGTTCTCAAACTCTACCCTTTATTATCCCACTCTTCTGGAATAATATTTTAGTACTTTCTAGGCTCTTTATTGAAATTTTAGAACTTTTTGATACTGTTTTTCTTAACCTATGAAGCTATTTTGATGGCAGGCAGAAAGATTCATCTGCTGAATTTTTGTTCCTCCCAATAACTCACTGGCTATATCCTTATTATAAACTTTACAACCCCAAAAGCAAGTATGTAGAGTTCTGCCTTGAGAGTTCTATGGCAATGTTTGTCAAGTTCCCCAATAATAAAATCACCTTTTAAAAATTTTTCTAGAGATAGAAGTTTAATACTAGAGAATATTTATAATCACTATGTACCAGGCACCTTTTATATGGGTTATCTCATTTCTTCCTCACAAAAAAACTCAAAAGGTATTTTTATACCCTTAAATAACATTATCCTCCTTTTTATATATGAAAAAATTGAGGCTCACAGAGTTTAAGGAACTTACCTTAAAGTCACATATTAGTGAGCTGTGAACCCAGGTCTTTGTGGCTCCATAGCCCATGACCTTAGCCACAGCACCTTGCTGCCTCCTGAGAGGGAGGCTCAGGAAGATTGGTTTTGTTTGGATCTATTCCCCCTGGGGCAGAACCTGACATGGCATTCTGCCAGTGCTGTTAGTCACTTGGCTTGTCCTTGGAGATCCAGAGGCTTGATTACAGTCATCATCTGGACTATACTCCATTTAGATACTGGTTTTGATGACATGGGTCTTTATAAATGGCTTTTTAAAATTTAATTTTCCTTTTTTTTTTTGAGAGAGAGTGAGCACGGGAGGGGGGGGCAGAGAGAGAGAGGGGGAGAGAGAGAGAATCTTAAGCAGACTCCATGCTTAGTGCAGAGCCTGACTTCACAACCCTGAAATCATGACCTGAGCCCAAATCAAGAGTCGGACGCTTAATCAACTGAGCCAGCCAGCTGCCCCGAATTCAATTTTCATTTTTATCTGAAGTATATGTATATGGCTTTACAAGTCAAATGCTACAAAGTTGTTCATTCCTCTTCCGAATTCTGTTTCCCAGAAGCAACCATTTTCAATTTTTTTTCAGCTTTATTATGGTATAATTGACCAAACTCTAAGATATTTAAAGTATATACAACATGATGGTTTGATAAACATACACATTGTGAAATGATCCCCCCCCCCCATCAGTTAATTAACAGAACCATCACCTTGTATACTTACCTATTTGGGGGTTGAGGGTGAGAACTTTTAAAGTCTACTCTTAGCACATTTCAATCATATAATGCAATGTTATCAACTATAGTTACCGTATTACACATTGGATCCTCAGATCTTATTCATCTTATAACTGAAAGTTTGTTCCCTTTGACCAAGATCTATTTCCCCCAGGCCCTGGAAACCACTTTTCTACTCTATTTCTACGAGTTTGACTTTTTTTGAGATTGAACATATAAGGGATACCATGCAAGCATTCCCATTACTCCACATCCTCACCAGCATCTGTTAACCTCTTGTCTTTTTGTTAATAGATATCCTAACAGGTGTGAGATAATACCTCGTTGTGCTTTTGATTTGCCTCTCCCAGACAACTAGTGATGTCCTTCATGTATCTGTTGGCCATTTGTATATCTTCTTTGGAAAAAATGTCTATTTAAAGTCTGTTGCCCATTTTTTAATTCAGGTACTTTTTTGCTATTGAGTTGCATATGTTCCCTATATATTTTTATATTAGCCCCTTAACACATACATGTTTTACAAATATTTTCTCCCATTCTATAGGTCGTCTTTTCTTTGTGTTGATGGTTTCCTTTGCTGTGCAGAAGCCTTTTAATTTTATGTAGTCCCACTTATTTTAGCTTCTGTTGCCTTTATTTTTGGTATCAAATCAAAAAAAATTATTGCCAAGTCTGAGGTCAGGGAGATTACCCCCTATGTGTTCTTCCATTAGTTTTGTGGTTGCAGATTTTATATTCAAGTATTTAATCCATTTTGAGTTAATTTTGTGTATGGTATAAGATAGTGGTCCAGTTTCTTTCTCTTGCACATGGCTGTCCAGTTTTCCCAACACCATTTATTTGAAGAGACTGTCCTTTCCCCCAATTGTATATTCTTGTCTCCTTTGTCATAAATTCACCATATACGGATGATTTTATTTCTGTGCTATTATGGTCCATTGATTTATGTATCTGTTTTTATGCCAATACCATACTATTTTTTTGGTTACTAAAGCTTTGTAATATAGCTGGAAATCCACGATCATGATGCCTTCAGCTCTGTTCTTTCTCAAGATTGCTTGGGCCATTGTGGGTCTTCTGTGGTTCCATACAAATTACAGGATTCATTGTTGTATTTTTGTGAAAAATGCCTTTGAAATTTTGATAGAAAATGCATTGAACCTATAGATTTCTTTGGAAAGCAGGGAAATTTTAACAATATTAATTCTTCTAATCCATTAACATGGAACATCTTTCCTTGTGTGTTTTCCTCAAGTCCTTTCATATTTCTTATAGTTTTCAGTGTGCAGATCTCTTACCTCCTTGGATAAATTTATTCCTAAGTATTTTATGCTTTTTGATGCTATTATAAATGGGGTTGTTTCCTTAATTTCTCTTTCTGAAAGTTCATTGTTGGTATATAAAAACACAACTGATTTTTGTATACAGATTTTGTACCCTGCAACTTGACCAAATTTGTTTATTCTAACAGTGTTTTGGTAGAGTCTTTAGGGTTTTCTATATATAATACCATGTCATCCACAAATAGAGATAGTTGTACTTCTTCCTTTCTGATTTGGATGCCAGAATTTGTTTTTTTGCCTAATTGTTCTGCCTAGGATTTCCAGTATTATGTCAAATAAAAGTGGCAAGGGTGGGCATCCTTGTCTTTTTCCTGATTGAGAGGGAAAGGTTTTAGCATTTCACTGTTGAATATGATGTTAGCTGTGGGCTTGTCATTTATGGCCTTTATTATGTAGATATGTTGCCTTCATACCACTTTGTTGAGAGTTTTTGTCATGAAAGTATGTTGAATTTCATCTAATGCTTTTCTGCATCTATTGAGAGCACATAGATTATACCTCATCTTGTTGAGGTGGTATATCACATTGATTGATTTGTGGATGTTGAACCATCTTCGTATCCCTGGACTGAATCCCACTTGATCATGTTCTGTTTGGATTATCTATTTCTTTATCATTCAGTCTTGGTAGGTTGTATGTTTCTAGGAATGTATCCATTTTTTTCTACATTATGCAATTTGTTGGAGTATAGTTGGTTATAGTAGTCTCCTATTTTGGGGGGGATCAGTTGTAATGTCTCCTCTTTCATTTTTGATTTTATTTGAGTCTTTTTTCTTAACTACTGTACAGTTTTGTCAATTTTGTTTATCTTTTGGAAAACCAGCTCTTAGCTTCATTGATCTTTCTATTGTTTTTCTGGTCTCTTATTTCATTTATTTCTATTCTGATCTTTGTTACTTCCTTTCTTCTAACAACTTTGGGCTTAGTTTGTTCTTTTTGTAGTTCTTTGAGCTATAAAGTTAGGTTGTTTATTTGATATCTTTTTTTCTTTATTTATCATTATGTATTTCCCTTTTCATATTGCTTTTGCTGCATCTCTTAAGTTTTGATATATTTCCATTTTCATTTGTCTCAAGATATTTTTGATTACTCTTTTGATTTCCTCTTGGACCTATTGGTTGTTCAGGAGCATGTTGTTTAAACTCCACATATTTGTGAATTTTCCAGTTTTCTTCGTGTAATTTCTAGTTTCTCACCATGAGGGTTAGAAAAAAAATGCTTGATATGATTTGTTTTCTTTAGTTTTTCAAGACTTGTTTTGTGGCCTAAAATACATCCATCCCAAAGAATGTTACATGTGTGCTTGAGAATATGTATTCAGATGGAATGTTCTGTAAATGTCTGTTAGATCTTTCCAGTCCAAGGTGTTAAGTCCAATGTTTCATTATTATTTTCTGTCTGGATGGTACCCCTGCTTCCTTTGCTTTCCATGTGAATGGCATGTCTTTTTCCACCCCTTCACTTTCAGTCTATGTGTATCCTTAAAGCTGAAGTGAGTCTCTTATAAGCTGCATTTACTTGGTTCTTGTTTTTTGTCCATTAAGCCACTCTTTATACTTGGATTGAAGAATTTCACCTATTGACATTTAAAGTTGTTCTTGGTAGGTTTGGACTTAGTATGGCTATTTTGTTCATTGTTTTCTGGTTGTTTTGTAATTCTTTTGTTCCTTTATTTCCTCTTTTGCTCTCTTCCCTTGTGATTTGATGATTTTCTGTAGAGGTTTGCTTTGATTGCTTTCTCTTTATCTTCTGTGTATCTACTATAGGTTATTGTTTTTGTTACCATGAGGCTTAGACCATTTATGAGTCTATTTTAAGCTAATAACAACTTAACTTCAAACACATACAAAAGCTCTACATTTTTACACTCTCCCCTCCACATTGTTTCTGATATCACAATTTACTTTTTTTACATTGTTGTTATCATTAACAAATTGTTTCAACATATTTTTAATACTTTCCTATTTTAAGCTTCACATTAGAGCTATAAGTGATTTGCCCACCATGATTACATTAGAATATTCTGAATATAGCTATGCATTTATCTTTACCAGTGAGTTTTATACTTTTATATGTTTTCTTGTGGCTAATTGGTATCCTTTAGTTTCAGCTAGACCTCTCTAACATTTGTTGTAAGGCCAGTGTAGTGGTGATGAATTCTCAGTTTTTGTTTGAGAAACTCTTTCCTTCAATTCTGAAGGACAATTTTGCTGGGTAGTTTGTTTGTTTTAACTTTAGCATGTTGAATATATCAGGTCCACTCTCTTCTGGCCTGA
Organism: Mirounga angustirostris; assembly: GCF_029215605.1. Classification (NCBI taxonomy): domain Eukaryota; kingdom Metazoa; phylum Chordata; class Mammalia; order Carnivora; family Phocidae; genus Mirounga; species Mirounga angustirostris. Next base: position 47,531,917 of record NW_026991709.1, on the reverse strand, counting down.
ATGTTTCTGCTGAAAAATCTGGTAGTATTATGGAAATTCCTTTGTATGAAACAAGGTGCTTTTCTCTTGCTTCTTTTAGATTCTTTGTCTTGGACTTTTGACAGTTTAATTATAATGTGTCTGTGTGGATATCTTTAGATTCTCCTATATGGAACTCCTTGGACTTCCTGGATCTGGATGTCTGTTTCTTTCCCCCAGGTTAAGGAAGTTTTTAGCCAGTAAATTTCTTTACATGCACTTTCTGCCCCTTTCTCTCTCCTCCTTCTGGGATCCATGTAATGCCTATCTTGGTCTACTTGATGGTGTCCCATATGTCTCTTAGCTATTTTCACTAATTTTCATTCTTTTATCTTTTGGCTCCTCTGATTAGATGATTAGATTTGGCTTCCTCTGCCCTGTCTTCAAGTTTGCTGATCCTTTGGCCCACTTCACCTAGTCTGCTGTTGAACTCCTCCAATGAATTTTTCAGTTCAGTTATTGTATTCTTCAGCTAAGTGATTTCTGTTTGGTATTTTTTAAACAGTCTCTCTTTGTTGAAATTCTCGCTGTGTTCATGCATTTGTCTGTTGACCTTGGTAAGCATCTTTATGACTATTACTTTGAATTCACAGGTAAATCACTATTTCATTGAGATCTGTTTCTGTAGATGTTCCTTGTTTTGTTTGGAACATATTCTTCTGTTTCTTCAATTTCCTTGCTTCTTTGTTCATTTCTGCACATTAGATAAAACAGCCACCTCTCCCAGTCTTGATAGAATGGTCTCGTGTAGGAAATGAATCTCTTGAATCAGGCCAGCCCAAGTTCCTAGTTGTCCCTCAAACCTCTGAGGTTGTCCCAGCCACCTGCTTTGTTGTTAGTGGCTCCCCGTAGCTGAGGGTACTCCAAAACCCATCAGTGTCCCAAAGGTGAGAATTGCAATCAGCATCTGGATGCAGGCTAATATAAACTGGACCCTCAGAGAGCAGCTAGGATACTATGTACTTAATCCCCTCTCCAGAGAGACACTGGAAGATGGGCATTTTTGCCTGCTCTCTCTGTGCTAGGCCCAGGATATAGCCAGTGGGAGTGCTCCTGTACCTGTTAAAAACTGCTTTGTGTGCTACAGGATTATGGGACTCAAGAATGCAAGCCCCATTGGTTCTCAGAGCCAGGCAACAGGGGACATCCCTTGAACAGCAGCTCCAAAAGCTGGGGTGCCAGACATTTGTACACTCCTTCCAGGGAGATACTGGTGACTTAGTTTTGCTGTTGCAGCAGGCTGGAAGGAGGGGACAAGAAAGGCGTCCACCAGTTTCCCAGTCTCTGGTGAGGATTGCAGCCAGCCAGTATGTATATGTTATAATTAGAAGCCTCACCCTCAGATAGCAGGTTTTTAAAAAATTTTTTAATTTAAGTTCTATTTAGTTAACATAAAGTGTATTCTTAGTTTCAGGAGTAGAATTTAGTGATTCATCAACTGCATATTACACCCACTGCTCATTATGTCAAGTGCCCTTCTAATGTCCATCACCCAATTACCCCATCCCCCCCACTCCCCTCCAGCAACCCTGAGTTTGTTTCCCTATAGTTAAGAGTCTCTTATGGCTTGTCCCCCACTCTGTTTTTCTTATTTTCTCTTATTTTATTTTTCCTTCCCTTCCCCTGATAGCAGCTTTTAAAGTATGCAAATAAACCTCTTTCAGGGAAGACTGGTATATGGGTAGTTTTGCCTATTCCCTCTGTGCTGAGCCCTGGGGGTTTAGCTGGTTAAGAACTGCTTCTTGGCTACAGTCCTGTGGGACTTGTGAATGGAAGCCCTATTGGCTTTTAGAAGTAGGTGTTTATGGGCCTCATCCCTCAGGTGGGAGTCTTAAAAGTTGGGGTACTAGATGTGAGGTCCAAACCCTTTGCTCCTCATGGAGAAGCTAGGAGTTGAGAATTTGCTCCCAATTATAGGACACTGTGCCAGGAGCAGGGTTTATGGCAAGAGTGTGTCTCAGCCTTTCCTACCCGTTTCTAAGTGGGTATTCTTTCATTTGCCCGATGTGTATGAGCTGCTTGGCTAGTTTCTAGATCTTTCAGGGAGAACTACTCCATGTGCAGCTGTATAGATGATTTGCCTGTGGGAGAAGAGGTGCTCAGGAGCCTTCTATTTCACCATCTTAGTCAACTCTCTTCCATTTTCATTTATTTTCACTATTTCTTCTGTTAATTAAATCCATATTTCTAGACTGACCATTTCTCAAAGAGGCAAAATACATTTCTTTGTTCCATGTGTTTGTTTATGGCAGTATCTCCTAGAATCCCTCACCATCCTTTTGCCCCTATCGCCTATATCCTTTGCCTAATTTTACTCTCTTCCTTTGTGGCATTCCTTGAGAAATACATCTTTAGAATAGATTATTATATGGAAGATAATATTTTTGAGTTCTTCTATATAGTCCAGAAATATCCTTGTTTTACTGATACTGTTGTTTAGGCAGACACAGATTTTTGAAAAAAATGAAGACTTTTAAAGGTATTGTTCGATTGTTTTGTTTTTTGTTTTTTGTGGGTTTTTTTAGTATTTTATTTATTTTAGAGATAGATAGAGATAGATAGGGGAAAGCCAGGACCAGAGGGAGACGGACAAGCAGACTCCACACTGAGTGCAGAGCCTAACGTGGGGCTCAATCTCACAACCCTGAGATTATGACCTGAGCTGAAATCAAGAGTCAGATGCTTAACTGACTGAGCCACCCAGGTGCCCCTGTTCATTGTTTTCTAACTTCCAGTGCTAAGAAGTCAAATGTTATTCTCAGTCTGGATCCTTTGAATGGGACCAATTTTCTTCTCAAACTTTTAAGATCTTGTCTTTATCCCAATGCTCTAAAATTTTTCAACTTGTCTGCTTTGGTTAGTCTTTCTTCTTTTTTTGACTTTTGCTGAGGATATAGACCTTTTAAATCTGGAAACCCATGTCTTTCAACTCTGAGAAATTACTTACTTTCTAGGATAATTGTGCCCCTTTTCCCCATCTCTCTCTTCTGGAATCTACTACTTAGGTGTTATATTCCCTAGAACAATCAGATTTCCTTATTTTTGCTTATTTTTCATCTGAGTATTTGTCCTAGTATTTGTATAACCTGATCTTCCAAAACTTCTATTTAATGTTTCATTCCACGTTCAAAAATAACATCTTTTATGAAAACTTTTAATAGCATCCTGTGCTTATTCCCTATGTGAAATCAGTATTTTCTGAGACGTTACTCTTAGACCTTGAGTGTTCTAAATCTCGTGATAGAATGTGCTACCTGAGAAAGATTTTGCCGCCTCAAATATTTTCCTTGTGTAGGGTTTGATCACCCAACAATATAGGCCTTTTAGTTTCCCTCCTGTTAATTAAACTTAGTTTTAAATGGTTTCTTCAAAACTTGTCAAGTATCATAAAGTGTTGGCAAGAAAACAGAAAAAGTAGCATATGAACATCTGTGGAGCTGAAGTCTAAATAACAGTGAAATAAAAAGACATAGAGATGATTCCAGCAACCGGACTTGGCCCAAGCACAGGGTTTTTGGCAATGGCCTGGAATGTGGAATGCACTGCCCGCTTAAACCAAGGTCCAGATGCTTGTAATTTCTTTTTTCCAGTTTCCATTCACCATAATGGTGTGTGTGTGTTTTTAAGGTCCTCAGGCCTCTGAGCAAGAATTTAATCTTTAGAAAATGTTCCATGCCCAAACATCTTATGTGCATGCAGTTTATTTAAATGAGTGACATGGTTTTATATCAGCATTCTTATTGCAAGTGATAATGGCACCTTACTTATATCAGTTATTAAGTTTACAAAATGCTTTGATGTGTAGTCTCACTAAAAACCCTGGAAGCTTTAATCCTCATGGCACAGTTTGCAAAAGCAGACAGTAATAGTACAATGATTAAGAGTCTCATGGTTCTTGACCGAAAAATAGGGTAATTCTGATCTTGTAGCATTTGTGTGTGTTGTATTACTTTATATATGTACAATTAATGTGTCTCATATATAGCAAACAGTGGTTGCCTTTGTTGTAATGCTGGAATCTGTCATCTTAGAGATTCTAGCTGTATTGTAATGCAAGGCCTCAGTAGTCAAGAATCTGATTTCCTGGAGCTCCAGAAAGTTGTTACTTCTCCACTTAGTATCCTCTATACCAAATGGAGCTGTCTTCCTTCTGTTTTTCACTCATTTATAAAACGTATTTCCATCTTTTATGTGTTCTGCATTCTTATTCAATTACAAACTTCTCAAAAATGGGAATTATCTCCCAAAGGCCTTGTACAAATTTGAGATTCAAAATACTATCAGCTGACTCAAGTTGATTTTACACTCAAAATTAATTTCCTGCTAAGTCTGCTGTTGAAAAGAACTCTTAGTTTCAGGCAAATGCAAACAGCTTTAATGCCTGAATTTCTTTTTTTTTTTTTTTTAAGATTTTATTTATTTATTTGACAGAGAGAGAACACGGTGAGAGAGGGAACACAAGCAGGGAGGGTGGGAGAGGGAGAAGCAGGCTTCCCGCTGAGCAGGGAGCCCGATGCGGGGCTCGATCCCAGGACCCTGGGACCATGACCCGAGCCGAAGGCAGACGCTTAATGACTGAGCCACCCAGGTGCCCCACTTTCTGAATTTCTTAAGAGGATTTGCTCTATTTAAGTATCCTATGAATGAAATGTGTCATATTGCATAGCAAGTTAATGCATAATTCTTAGACTCAAACATACTTAGAACGCCAAGGCATCTAGGTTTGTGTTTTTTTAATGTAAAGAGTTAAGGCCTAGCCTATATGAATCTGCTTTATACAGGAAAAGTCAGTGTTTGTGCCCATGCTCTTCATGGTGATACTACCATTTCCCTATTGTGGAGATGTGGCTTCCTGTGATGGACAGAACACCAGAATTCCAGGAGACAGAAACAGGAAGTCCTTGCAAAGAAATACTTTCATGTGCATCTGTTCCCCTAGCTTAGCCTAGTAGTTCTCAAATGTCAGTGGGTATATGATTCACCTCAGGAACTTGTTATAAATGCCTACTTAGACCCCCTCAAAAAATTGATTCAGTAGCCAAGATGAAGCAAGAAATCTGCGTGTTAAACAAACTTTCCCAAATGCCCCTCTGTCATGTGGTTCTGACATAGGTAGTTCAAGCCCCACAAGGAGAAACAGTGCCTAAGTCTGAGGCCATACCCAGGGTTGGGATAGTAAGAAATAAAAGGCAACCTTTCCATTAAGTAGCTAAGTAGCTAAAACATTTGAAGGAAAGAGAGACTCCTTGTTGCTGGAATTAGCCTGGGTCCACCACATACCTCTTTCCTATATGTTCCTTACCAACTTGCCTAGTTGCTTCTGCTAGTTGGCTGTCTTTTTAAAAACGCCAATGTCTTTTATTAACTTAATCCTTATACAAAACATTAGACAAGGTGTCTGGAAAGTAAAGAGTTTATTTCCCCATGACGCTTCTCAAATATATGTGTACTCCCTGTCCTCATGATTTCAAAATAGAATTAGGAAGGATTTCAGTATAACAAAGGAAGGTTGTTTCCTACCCCTGGAGAATATATTACAATTTAAAAAAAAAAATTTCTCTCCTACACAGCTACGAATTCCAGGTGAAACCCAAAAACCCACTTGGAGAAGGCCCACCCAGCAACACAGTGGCATTCAATACTGAATCAGGTAATCACATCAACAGTAATGTAAAGGGCCACAATGTTTTGCCTAAGGAGCTTCTTTGAAACCCAGCTAAATAAACAGTGTATAAATAAAGCGTTTCTTGAATTTTGAAAAAGCAAATTGGTAAAGGTAGCCTTCAGGAAACTACATACATCTTTTCTCATTTCTTTTGATGTCAGAAAAAAAGGCGTATCAGTTTAAAAGATAAAAACTGTATCAGTATACTCAAAAAACTAGTGAAAGAATGCTCCTCTGTATGCTTAGAATCAATGCCTAGAATCAAAATATCAGACAGTCATAGGACATCCAGAAAGGGAATTCATTTGGTAGTTTTTTTGATGAGCAGCTGTGGAATTTTCTGACCTTGTACACTCCAATTCCTTTAAAAGAGACATCTGTACTCACAGCATTATTTGTGTCATTTTTACACCAACTGCACTTCATGGCATACTGGTGATTTTACCACCAACAGTTTCTGTCTGAATCTGAAAGAGGAAGCCTTAAAATGGAGTGAGAGCCTGAAGAGCAACAAAGATCCCAAAAGATAAAGCTGAGTACCTGGCAGGAGAGACTGTTCAATGGAAAATAATTCTAAAACAAAATACACTTTCAAATTCAGTCTTTAGCAAGAGTGTACCACTCTGCAAGTCAGACTGAACTGTAAGCATCCATCTTCTTCCCTACGCCACTGGCACACTGGGGCTTACTTACCTAATGTAACATCTGACTCTCTGTTTGCTATTTCTCTTAGCGGACCCAAGAGTGAGCGAGCCAATTTCTGGTAAGTACCTATCTCAGCATGAACACAACTACATGCTTTTCTAAACTGATTCAACTAAATAGGCATGGCAGAATTTTGGTCATGATTTCATTTTAGTCCATTTAGTCTTAGAATATCAGCCAGGTGGGAATGCTTACCTAAAACATTCCCTAACACTGAGGAACCTATAATGTTTGGGGAACAAGTTGGGTATTTTGAAACTTGCTTTCATTCATATGCCAGGGCAGCTCAAAATTTCTGTTAAATAAGTCAAGATATAACATCCTCATGTCCATTTTTAATGACAAGTCACATTAAAGCATCTGTTTAAATTATATACTATGCTACCAAAAAAACGCACCAAAAAAAAAAGCAAAAACAAAAAAAAACCCCAAAAAACTAAATTTGCTCCTAAGGGGACGCCATCTACATCTAGCCCTGCATAGGTTATTTGAAACCTAAACATACTGCTTATTTCACTATTGACAGGAACTTAGGTGGGAGTTTATGTTCAAATTCATACATTACTTTGACTCCAATATTTAGCACTGGAGAAAACCAGGTATCAGCAGATTGACAACGAACTTTGCAAACGGCTTTTTATAAAACATTTAGGACAGCTCTTCGATACCCAAAGTTGAATGCTAAGCTCAAAGCATGTGTTTTCCTTATGCAGCAGGGAGAGATGCCATCTGGACTGAAAGAGCCTTTAACTCAGACTCTTACTCAGAATGTAAGGGCAAACAGTATGTCAAACGGACGTGGTATAAAAAATTTGTAGGGGTGCAGCTGTGCAACTCTCTCCGATACAAGATTTATCTGAGTGACTCCCTCACAGGTAAGTAACACCGCCTGCTCTGTTTCAAGCCTTCGGGGAATGCTTTACAGTGTTCTGTAACATCGCCTTTTCTGTGGCTAGCTCCAGACACTAAGGTGTGATACAAACACAGTTCTTCCTTCTGAGCAAGATGTTACTGAAATACTTAGCCTGGGATTTGAGGCATGCTATTAGAAATGTAAATAATGAGGGGCGCCTGGGTGGCTCAGTCCGTTAAGCGGCTGCTTTTGGCTCAGGTCATGATCCTGGGGTCTTGGGATCGAGCCCCACATCTGGCTCCCTGCTCAGCAGAGAGCCTGTTTCTCCCTCTCCATCTGCCTATCACTCTGCCTACTTGTGCTCTCTGTCAAATAAATAAATAAAATCTTTAAAAAAAAAAAATGAAAATAATGACAATGCAGTATGAAACAAAATCATCAAGGAAAACTTGAATGTAAAGGCACTTGCCCCACTGAAGCTCAATTTTGTCACAGCCGCCAGGGACAGAGAGCCTACTGATAATAAAATGAGTGTATGTAACAATCATCATGGAAGGAATAGGGCATACTTAAGATTTCAAGTCTCCCAGAGACAGGATCAAAACACCTGACCAAAAGAGTGAGAACTCCTTGCTCCAGGCTCTGTGGCACTGTTATTTTCTCTTTTGCACTCATGCAGTAAAAATTTTAAACAAGGCTGGCCCCAACATGGAAAGGTAGACATTTGGTCAGTCATTCAACAAACAGCTGCTTTGTTCAGAGGTTTTCTAGGTGCTAAGGACAAAGCGGTACACAAAACATATTCTGCTTTCTTGCAGCTTATATTTTAGTAGAGAGAGACCACAAATATGTAAATAAAAATTGCATGTAGCGCTTTAAAGAAAAATTAGAAAGGGTGAGAAAATGGCCAAGTGGAAGCTTCTTTAGTTAGAATGGCCTCTCTGAACAGCGAAGGTTTGTGCTAAGAAGAAAACTAGGAGAAGGAAGCACCCCAGCAAAAATCCAGGGAGGAAGCACTAGAGGTAGAGAGAGAAAGGCAAAGGCCCCCGCCGGCACGAGCCCAGCCAGTGCTGCTGGTGTGGGTGAGGCTCAGTGAGCAGAAGGTCAGGCAGGCAGGCGTAGAATCATGAGGAGCTCTGACACCAGGTAAGGATTGGGGTTTTTCTTTTGACTGTCATAGGAGACTGCAGGAGAGATTTATGAAGAGTAACATGATCTGAGCTGCATTTTAAAAAGATGGCTGCTCTCTGGGAGCGGGGGGAGGGAAGGAGTAAGAGAGAGGAAGGAGTAAAAGCAGTGGTGGCAGCTCGAAGACTTCCATAGTTCAGTCAGGAGACACTGGTGGCTTGAGCTACGGTGAAGGGGGAGGATGTACAAAAAGAGAGAAGACTCTATCTGAATACCTTTGGATATTTCAGAATTGTCCTCTTATCAAAAATAGTAATACTTCATGATCCTTTTAATTTCTCGTTCCTTAGGAAAATTTTATAACATAGGCGATCAGAGAGGCCATGGAGAAGACCACTGCCAGTTTGTGGACTCGTTTTTAGATGGACGCACAGGACAGCAACTCAGTTCTGACCAGTTACCCACCAAAGAAGGTATGTTTTCTGAGCCTCCTCTTAAGCAAGAGGATTTTACAAATTAACACAGAGAGAATTCAAGCTAAGGAAAACAATCACTTTAAAAATAATTCTGCAGTATTACTGCTCTAATTATCTGACTAGAAAAAAAGACTTTCATGTTAAGACCTTAATAGAAGTGTTTCAACTTTCCTCCCAGTCCTTAAGACTCTATTTTAGAGCTAAGGAAAATTACACACAGACATCTATAAAGACATTCTACTTCAGGAACACTTCAGTTTTTGCAAAAACAGCTATAGAAGAGTAGTGTTTCCCAACCTTAAATCACTCCTGTATTACCTTATAGTTAGTTATACAGAGCACACAGGCATTTTTTTATTCCCTTATTATTTGCCACACAAATATAATTGAAACTGAACAATTCTGGTAATGAATAACCACTGTAACTTGCTAAAGACATATTAAGCTGCTCCATGAGGACTTAAAAGACTGAAATTTAATCCTTAGGCAGGGCAGGAGAGAGTAAATTAATGTCCATAGTACTCAGCAGTCACTAAGAGGTTTCTGCATTATTTGACTCGTCTTTTCAGCAACACATTCTGTTCAATGGCATTTAAGTCCTCTTTTACTGTGGTTGGTGTTTTTATCTGTGAACCCATTAACAGGAAGTTGCAACTGCTGCCTCTCAGGAATGGGATATAAAACATACTGTAAATTGTGTATATTGCCAAAACATTTTACATTCGCAGCAAAAATTTTAATCATTTAGTGTAGAGTCCTTGAAGGAAGATTTCGCTAAGTTTAATTTTTAGAAATTTAGCGTTCTTAGAACTACCCTTCTTTTGTTTCCTAACACTGTACCTTCAGGGACCAGACCAGTCCGTACCGTGCAGAGACTATACTGAACGTGCTCAATCACACTCGAAACACAAAACCCCTCCGACTCTGCCCCTCTTTGGCTTTGTCTCTCAGACACTACCAACGGGCTCATCCCACCTTGTTAAAGCACAGGTCAGAGGAGTTTCAGGTGCCCCTCATGTTTAGCCAGCCATTACGACCTCAGGGAAGACACCAGGCTCTCTGTTGCTATCCATTTTCTAAAACACTTCACCTAGAGTAACATTTAGCCATTTAAGGACACCCTTCAATCTCTGAGTGGTGAGGGCAAAAATACAGCAGCTATTAAAATAAAATTATTTTCCTTCTTAGGCTATTTCAGAGCAGTTCGTCAGGAACCTGTCCAATTTGGAGAAATAGGTGGTCACACCCAAATCAATTATGTCCAGTGGTATGAATGTGGGACCACAATTCCTGGAAAATGGTAGATGCTGCAATCAGGATCAAAAGTGCCTTCTGTTTATCATGGCAAAAAAAAATAATTGGAAACACTATAGTATTTGTCACATTCATTTAAAGCTATTATGTTTACTATGTATTAAAGTTTAATAGCCATAGTAGATGTTTATTAGAAATGTTGCTGAGAATATTTATCAGGTTTTACAAAATCATTTTAAGAAAACAAGATATTGACATTAACAGGATAACATTTTTAGGGAAGCTGGCTCCCTATCCATGGTATTTTAAGAGATCATTTGTATATTATTTATCACTCTGTTGTAATGATGTTTTGAGATACTTTTATAACAAATTTAACATCAAAAACTAATATACTTTTAAAAAAATATTTACTTTTATTAAAGTGTATTCTTCTTACTGATGAGTTAATTCCATAAATCTCAACTTGGTTTAACTTATTAGATCAAATTATCTGAGCATTTGTATCTGGGGGAAAAAAGGTCCTAATAAATATTCATGTTTATTTAAACTTCAAATTTTTAGCAATAGCTAAATAGCTTTTCTGAAGCATTTCAATAGTTAACCATTCATGCCGATATACATTTCCTTAAATCTCTGCAAATTACTGAAAACTGAATCATTAGATTTTAGCTGCAAACTGAACAGAATATCTGATCTACTCAATTTCAAAATACACATTTTGTTCTTTCTCTACCCATAAATGTGTTACAATGTCTGAATGTACTTTGTCAAACTATCCCTTTAAGCAGGGATTTGTCTTCATACTGTTGTTAATAGAATTCTATTGAAGCTGTACGTAGAGACTGAATGTGAAGCCTGAGCACAAAAGTAATGCATGACATCCCTACCACTTTACAGGTTATGTACTCTGTTTTCAGACCTCTAGGAATGAATGTATCAGAGAATGTTTTCGTAATTTTGTCTAACTCAACCTGTAATGAAAATCTTTTATTTTTAAAAAAAGTCCTTCATTTGCGGAGGGACATGGGAATGGTGCATTGTTGCCCTCTTTCTGAAAGGACTTGCCTCTGCTTCAACATGCTTCAAGTTTATCGATGCTACATTTTGTATTTTTCAAGTATAAACTCTGCAATAAAGAGATGTAGTTTTTTTAAGACTGAGTTCTTCATTTCTGAATGATTCATCTCTCTAAGTTATTCAGGATCTACCCAACCCCCCCCATATCTGTTGTGTTTATATGTAATGTTAATTTGTCTTCCTCTGAAATCTATTTTAAAGAAGTTTCATTGTTTTAAACCAATGATTATTAAATGCATTTCTTTCAAAGGCAGGACAAAAAATCAAATGGCACCGTGTTTCTTGGAACAGAAAACTGTAAGTTAAAACGCCTATACTTCATTTTGAGACCAAAGAGCAAAAAGAATTTTTTTTCTCATGTAATCTAGTCGTTAACATATACAAGACCACTAATGGATTCAATTATCTTTATTAACCTATCAATGTTACATTTTATACATAATACCTAGTTGTTTTCTCAAAGGGATCTAGATTTTAGTACATCGTGTTAATAATAAAAAGCCAAGTTAAGATGGCTAAACTTCAACCTAGCGTTTTAATATCCTCCGGACAAGGCAAGCTAGAAAGTCAATCACTTTACGCACATCAGAGTAGTGTTCCAAAATAACTAGGCAGCTGCTACACTTTTAAGCAAGGGAAGAAAAAAACTTTCATTTTGATCTTTTTGTGTTCCAGCAAATTATACTTTCAATTAACAGCAACAATAGATCATAAAAAATGCTCTGCTTTTTAAATTTCTGAACTTCAATACAAATTAAAATAGTAGTACTGGAGTCTTTTGGGAGGCAAACCGCTATCAGCTACACTCATCAGGGTAGCTGAGCCTCTTTATCGATAACCAGGTCCAGGTTGGGTATAGCCCTGACCAAAGGGAGGGCGGGTGCGTGCATAGGGGTTAGGCCCACTAGGAGGTGGGGTCATAGTACTTCCAGGAGGTGGAGTAAAACCTGGTCTCGGCTGATAGGCCCCGGGTTGGCTTGGAGCCATTCCAGGTTGTGAGGCAGGGGCCACAGTATAACTGGTAGGCTGAGAAGTCTGGGTAGTGTAAGTCTGTGGAGGGTAACTGCTCGCCTGGTACTGCTGTGGTGGTTGAGCAGGCAGCTGTTGAGGCTGGCCAGCAAAGGCAGGAGCCGGTGCCTGGGAAGCTGGCTGCTGGCCATATCCCTGGAACTGCTGAGGTGGTTGGGGTCCAGTCTGCTGACTGTAGCCTGCTGAAAAGGCAAAATAAAGTACACACAGATCTTATTTTTCTTTTGGTGAAAGGCTTTCCAGAGAATTAGTCTTACTGTTATGGACCAAAAAAGATGAGAAATTTAAACTTATTCCTAAGTATTTATATAACAAGTAGAGTAGTATAGTCCATCCTATAATATCATTTCAAAACCAAATAGTATCAAAAAAAGATATTATCTAAACTGAAACCACTCTATATTTCATTACAAATGCTTCTACACTACATAATCCCTAAGAGCAAATACCTGTTGTAGCATAATTCCTAGTACAGAACAGATGCTCAAATGATAAATGCAGGAATTAACGTAAAGTCAGTCATTAACCTGGTGTGGAGGAGAGGCCTATTTAACAACTGTACCAAGTAAAAACACACTGAGACAATATTTTTAAACGAAGCAATGGTGCTACAAATACATCTTACTGTGCTAATGAGATGCTTTAAGGCTCACTCACTTTCTATAAAAACTAAGCCATTTAAGAATAAACATTAAGTCCCCATTTTCACAATCCTTAAAATCTTTTAGATTCGGTATCTGATCTTTTGCCTTTACAACTCAGAATTCTGACTTAGAAGTAACAGCATAACACATAAAAAGCATATGATATTGCCCCACAATATCAACATCTACATTCATTAACGAGGATTTTTTTTTTCAATTTTTTTAAAAAGAACAAGTCGGCTTCACTGAAAACTTTTATCTCTACCATGAAACACACCTGCAGCTACTTGCAATGAAACCTCTCCAATGACTGGAATCCTGTCAGCATTAAATACCAGATACATAAGAAAATAATTAAAATATGTACAACCCTGCATTTAAAAAACAAAAAAAAAGGATTGAATGAATTTGAGTATATTCTGAACTCACCTTGAACCTGGGTTCAAAATTTACTCATGAAAGAAACCTTTTTGACATAGTCCATGAGTAAAACTGGAAAAGGTCAGAGGGAAACTGCCAAACCAACAGTGTCAAAAATGGTCCAATGTTACCACCACCACTTACAGTCTCCAAGCAGAGTATTTAGTTGACTATTTCCACATCTCCCAATCAAATTCAAGTTAATAGGACTAGTGGGATCAGAAATACAAAGATGATGATTTGAAAACTAAATTTTACTCGAGTGAACACTCTGACTAAAATCATTAAGAACAAGCTTAACTTTTAATAAGTAAATCAAGTATCTAAGGCATTTTACTTATGGTAGCATCCAAATACTGAAGTCAATTCATGATAAAATCTTGAATGTCATACAACTTCTCCTATCTTCTACATAAAATTTATTTGCTTAATTTTTTTACTGTAAGTTTTTGGAGAAACAGAAGAACTCAGCTTTTACAATGAAAATGTCTATACAAGTTAAGACTATGAGCAAAATACTGCTGCCTTTTCATCCTGGCGGCTGAAATCTAGACTGGATTTTTAACTGAGTCTGGGAACAACCAGATCCTTAATTATTTCTCAACAGAGGGAATAACTCCTATGGGCCTAATGCCATTTCATTAGCAACCTGTTAGTCTTTGATTATAATGTGGCAATGCTTCTATTATGTGTATAGCCCCACCCTCTCCGTTGAAACTCTTGGTGAAGAACAACAAAAATCTCAAGAAATGGAAATCACGGGATTTTTTAAAAAATTACTGAGTATTGTAGGACAAGGGATCATTATGATCCACAAAGTCTAAAATATTTACTATCTAGCCTTTTATGGCAGATAAGTCTGCTACCACTGGCCTAGGCTGGAGAATGCAGAATGATATAAATAATTAACAGCAAAATCAAGTACACTGGCTCTGAGTTCCCCCACTGAATGGCTGTGTGTCCTTCCATGTGTCACAATCTCTTTGAACCCTAACTGCCTCATTTATAAAATGAGTGGGTGAGACAAGGACAAATGGTTTCCAACCTTGCCTGCACTTTAGAATGACCTGCAATGCTTCTAAAATATCAAAGCCTGAGTCCCACTCCTAACCAAATCAAACAAAATATCTGGGAGTAGAGCCTAAGCACCTGTAACTTTCAAAAAAAAAAAAAAAAAAAAAGCTCTCCAGGTGATTCTGAAGCACAGAGGGAGTTGAAATCCCCTGGATTAGAATGATGACTAGGTCTTTTCAGATCTGATATTATTTCTACAAATTATACAATTTATAACACCCTGACTTTAAAGGACTGCAAACCTAAAATAATCCTAATATCATAATCCAAGCTTAAACTCATCCCATTTACTTTACATAATTAAAAATTAGCAGCTATCAGCTAAATCATTCTATAGCAAATATAATCCAAATAAAAATTGCTATATGAGTTAAAGTATGTCAAAACTCTAATTAAAGATAGACTTTTATGGTCTAGTGCAGGAGTCACAACCTACTTTTTTCTGTGACCAGCCTGAGAGTAAATATTCTAGGTTTTGTGGGCCAGTCTCTGCTGCAACTACTCAGCTCCGCCACGACAGAGCGACAGACAGCATAAGAATGAACAGGTATAGATGTGTTCCAATAAAACTTAATTCACAAAAACTGGTGACGTGCCACATTTGGCCCGTGGCTATAGTTTGCTAATTCCTGCTCCAGTTGAACTATAAAACTCCGTAAAATAAAATTCTGGCAAGATTCAACTTAGATAAATTATTTTTAATTACATGAACTTTTGATACTTAAATCTTTGGCTGTGAAACATTAAGTTAAACGTAAACTCTCGGATATAACAAATGTAAAATTATGTGATTTATAATCATCATGGTCAAAGCTACACTAGAGAGATTTCATATTTAAATATGGATAATCTTCAGTGGACAGAAGGTAAAAGAAAATACCCAGAATGCCTATTTAAAACAACTATATTCAACATTCTTAGCTGCCTAGATTACATTTGACACAATTCTATTTTTTTGACCTGTTTTTGGTATTCCTACATACTCTGGGAGATTTAAAAACCTAAGTAGCTTAATTTGGTTCTTATTAAGATTGCCTTTTCATGTAAGAGGAAAATGTTAATATTTTTACAGTACACTAGAATTATATGTGACATATAATGGGCGAAAAGCATTTTTGCTGTTCTAAATCACCTGAGAGATAAGGAGATCTTATCAGTACGAGAAAGCTTGAGTTAAAAATGTTTTCAAACTACAAGTTATTACAAAATCATCTATGACTGCTGACCGAAATGTTGATTTATAGTAAAATATTCATGCAAAATATTTAAAAATAAATGTTATTTCCTCCCACAAATAAATACTTAACACCTCCTATGACAATGTAAGTATTACAAACCAAGGAGTTAAGAGGAAAGGCTTCAACTTTAATGAGTACAGGAACAGCTCACAATCAGAGTCACCTCCCTCTGGTCACGCGCTCACCTGAATACTGGATACCGTACTGCTGGGGCGGCTGGGGCGGCTGGGGCGGCTGCTGAGCACCATAGCCGGCCTGCTGCGGGTACTGCTGGTACATCTGACCTAAAAGAGACAAGACAAGGAAGAGAGGCAGGTTTAATTTGGCAGAGAGAAATACTTTCAAAGCACATTTAATTCTCTCCCCACCCAAACACGTAAGGACACTTAGTGACAAGACACAAGAATGTGTTTGTTCCAACACCTTGAAGTGCCGCGAAATAGAGAAGCATGAACAACTGAACAAACGTAGCTGCTCTGCCGTGGATTAGCGGCAGCAAACTCTCCGCTGCAGCAAACACCACTAGTGCGGTCACTTCATAGATTCTAGAAAAACAAAGGCTTTTGAACCCAACTGCCAACAGACAGGTACTGCTAATGCTCAGTAAAAATCAACCGAGTCAAAAATCAAGAAATAAAACTCTGAGAAAAGGAACAAATACAACCGACAGCTCCTAAATCTCTCCCAAAGCACTGTATTTATTCTAACGGTTTGAACCTTTGTTACCATCTGAATGGACTCTCTGGTAACAAGGAACTATGCGACCTTTCATGGCAGACCTCAAAGACACCTGTGGCATTTTACAACAGTCTGTTTTTCCATTTTAGGAATATCCTCGCCCATCATGCGGAATCTGATAAAGCCTAAATGGTCCCTCACTGCACACTTTTTTGAAAATGGCAGACCTGTTTAACATTGAGGATGTATACTGGGAAATGAGAGTCCTGTTTGGGGTCAGGAGATCACAGTTCCTACAGAAAAACCTTTTGGACACACTTAATACTTGTGATTTTTTTTTTTAAAAGATTTAATTTATTTGACAGAGAGAGACACAGCGAGAGAGGGAACACAAGCAGGGGGAGTGGGAGAGGGAGAAGCAGGCTTCCCGCCGAGCAGGGACCCCGATGCGGGGCTCGATTCCAGGACCCCGGGATCACGACGACCTGAGCCGAAGGCAGACGCTTAACGACTGAGCCACCCAGGAGCTCCAATACTTGTGACTTCTAAATGAGGATTTATTGGTTCACATCTTTCTCATCTCTACTCTTGTTCTAATGGTGGATTCAGCTAGATCTAATACCTAGAGTAGCAATAAAATGTGCATTTTAATATCTAGTTAATATTTAAATCTTTAATTATATACTGGCTCATTCTTTCAAAAATATTCAAACTACCTGCTGTTAATCCAAAGATTATGAGTAATTAGCGTATTTCTGGCAGAAAGGGACAAGTGAAGAAAAGTCACATTATCTTAGTGCCACCACTCAAACTGAGGTACAATTGGCAGCTAGCACTCACAGCCTGAAATCAAGGGATAGAGCCCACTCCACTGGGCTCCCCACTCAGCCCTATGTACTGCAGCACTGAATGAGATATGCCTGTATTTATAGCCAGCTTATTTCCTAGCAAGCAGTCATCTGCATTTTATGATAGAAATAAAATCTACTTAACTATTTTTAAACATTCTATTAATCCTCTTCCCAAATAAAACAACAAAAAAACCTGACAAAAGTTTTTTAAATGCTGTCCTAATGGTTTAAGACTTACAGATAGTACAAAAAGTAGTACAGGAGTTAACTACCTTGGAAGATACCACCTTAATCCTAGATTGTATTTCATAACTAAATTTCAGAACAGAAGTAATCAGAATCTGGTATAGAAATATAATCAAAAGAGAAAAATATGTACAGCATTATGATAATAGGTTCTAATTCTGAGAAATTAGAATAATTAACTCTACAATACAAAAAAAGAGGCAATAAATACATGGCGGGGGGGAGTAAACCTTATCAGCAATCCCTATTTCAGATATAGAAAAATTAAGCAATTTACCTGAGGTCAATGCAGCGAATATGAACCATCACTGGAATGCAGGCAAAACTCTAGAGCTTTAGTTTAGAAGAAGTTCTGTATACATTATCTCATTTAATATAAATATTAGCTTAGGTATCATCAAAAAAGCGGAGATTAAGGCTCCATGTAACAGGCTGCTGCCATCGGGGCGCCTGGGAGGCTCAGCAGGTTAAGCGACTGCCTTCAGCTCAGGTCATGTTCCCAGGGTCCTGGGATCAAGCCCCACATCGGGCTCCCTGCTCAGCGGGAGGCCTGCTTCTCCCTCTCCCTCTGCCTGCCACTCCCCCTGCTTGTGCTCCCTGTCAAATAAAATCTTTAAAAAAAAAAATAGGCTGTTGCCATCAGTGATTTTACAGCATAATTGTTTTCCTCAATAAAAACTGACAGGTATAATAACTATTCTTAAAGCAAGCACATATTCTGTTTTTTCCCTAAGCTGCTATAAACCCATTATGAAAATGTCACCTCTGGGGTTAAAAGTTTCAGAGGTTTATTACTATCTCCACACAAAGTATTCCTTTTACTTACTTCATTCAAGTCCAAAACAGACTCTGTTACAATATGCTAAAAATGTAATTAAGAAGTCTGTGTTTAGTTGTAAAAAATGAAGAATAACTTCACATACTAATAAGAGAACTATGGGATATATTACTAAGTGAAAAAGCAAGGTAGAGACACAGTTTAGAGTAAGCTGTGTTTTGAGTAAAATATATATATATATAAGTTTTGTGAATTATATTTTCAGGAAGAATCACCAGATTAAACATCATAAAAACTACTATCTAAGGGAAGAAAGAGATGAGGATGAAGTAGAGTGTCACTGTGAACCTCCTGGGACTGTACTTTGTTACACAGAGTGGTAGCCAGCCTCTGGGACTAGACCCTGCACATTAGAGCACTCGCATAGGACTCCTGTCCATGAGCTCCTTGTATCCTTTACATTTTTTAGAAATAAGATTAACCTCACAATACAAAAAGAGCAAAGAGTAAGCCATAAACACTGCACTCTCTTGTGCAGTCCCCTTCTCACATTCAATAGGGCTGACCTGTATATATCAATAGAATATTGCAGAAATCATTACATTTCTGAGGACAGGTCATAAAAGACAGCCACCTTCTACCTTAACTTTCTCTTGATCATTCATTCACTCTCTGCTGGGAGCTGCCATGGCATGAGGTCACCTAAGCAGCCTAGGAGAGGTCCATGTGAGGAACCGAAGCCTCCTGACAACAACTATGTGAGAGAGTCATCTTAGAAGAGGATCCTCTAGCTCAGATTAAGCTTCCGAGGACAACCTCACGAGAGACTCAGAGACAAACCACCTACCTAAGCTGCTCCTAGATCCCTGACTCTTTCAAACTGCATGAGATAATAAATGTTTGTAGTTTTAAGCATCTGTTTTGGGATAAATTGTTACATAGCAACTGATAATTAAAATACATAGTTTTTAACTTTGGAAACACGTAGTGGTGACAGCTATTGAAAAATAAAACACATACTCAAATGAAAAATGTGAATCTAGTTATACTTCTTATTTGAACAAGCCACTGCTGTAATAGATAATTATGAGACAATTAAGGAAATTCAAATATAGACTAGTATGTAATGACATTAAGAATCACTTAATTTTGTTAGGTATAATAGCACAGTTGTTATGTTAAAAGAAAAGCTTATCAGTAGACATGCATACTGAAATAATTGAGTGAAATAACAGGTAGGATTTGATTTAAAATATCCCAGCAGGGCGCCTGGGTGGCTCAGTCGGTTAAGCGACTGTCTTCAGCTCAGGTCATGATCCTGGAGTGCGGGATCGAGTCCCGCATCGGGCTCCCTGCTCGGCGGGGAACCTGCTTCTCCCTCTGACCCTCCTCCCTCTCGTGCTCTCTGTCTCTCATTCTCTCTCACAAATAAATAAATAAAAATCTTTAAAAATAAATAAATAAATAAAATAAAATAAAATAAAATATCCCAGCAAATTAAAAAAGGAGGGAGGGGCAGGAAGGATAGATGAAAAAAGAAATTCAAAACACTGGTAAGTGTTGAGGCTGCATGATGGATCCATGAGGAGTTCATTATTCTAGCTCTTCTGTTTAGGTTTCAAAATTTATATAATAAAAGTGATTTTAAAAGACTATTCAGGTCATATTATCTTGTCACAGGATTTTACATATTTTAATTATATTCTTTTTACCTTTTTGGTTTGTCAAACAGCAATACCTCCTGGTCTCTGATGATTTTTAATGCTCTTCTCTGTATCCTCACCACTTATTTTCATAGTTTGGGAAACCACTCAACTGCATAGTTTTCCAATAACAGAGGCACCAAAGCTTTATATGAAAAAGGATAATACTGTCCACTTCGTTTCTTTTCATGACGCTCAACATTTTGTTGATCTTTTTAATCAAACATATTAAGACTGAAATCCTTGGGGGGAAAGGTTACAATCCCAAGATCCCTTTTAAGGTATTTAAGTAAAACAACTCAGATTTGTTTTTAGATTATTTCATATTCTATTCTAAGAGACTGCTATGTTAACCTATTATTAGTAATAGATTGTTGATGAGTATTCTATTCAAATTCTAACCAGCAGCTGATCTAACTAACTGGTGATGTCAGGGACTCATTGTACATCATATGTCAAAAAGTATTCATTAAAATAGCCTACAATTTATCCTATAAT
This sequence comes from Mirounga angustirostris, assembly GCF_029215605.1. Taxonomy (NCBI): domain Eukaryota; kingdom Metazoa; phylum Chordata; class Mammalia; order Carnivora; family Phocidae; genus Mirounga; species Mirounga angustirostris. The sequence continues at coordinate 47,511,579 of NW_026991709.1, read as the reverse complement.
AACTGACATCTTAACCTAGAGCTGTGCTATCCAATAAAACAGGCAGTAGCCAGGCTACTAGGCACCTGAAATGCAGCCAGTCTTAACTAAACATCCTGTAAGTGTTTTTGAAGTGTTTCTAAGTGGTGTCACACCCTAGATTTCCAATGTGCAATACAAAAAAACAGAATGTAAAACATTAATAACTTCTTAATAATAATTACATGTTGATACACCAGGTACTGCATTAAGCAAAATGTATAATTAACAGTAGCTTTACCTTTTTAAAAATTTTCTTAAATGTGATGAATTAAAAAAAAATTACTTATGACTTCCACTGTATTTCTTCTGGACAGCACTGATCTAGAGACTGACCTCCAGAATACTACTGATTGATGTCACATACTAATAACTGTACAATTTTTATAGTGTATGTTTTAATGTAAACTAAAAAAAAACAAAACAGTTTCAGCAAGGCACACAGTTAATGCCACCCTAAGGGAATTCAGTGCATATCAAACAGTGTTAACCTGATGCCTCTGGAAAAAGGAACTTGGCTGCTAGAGGTCAGAGGTGGGAGAGAATATTTGAATTTTCACTGTTTATCTTTTTATGTTTTAAAAATTTTACCTACTTATAATTTTTCAATTAAAATAAACAAAATAATGTGAGAGACATTAAGAGAGCATTAAATCTCATTCCTTTATAAGTGAACAAGCAAACATTATTTGGTACAATTATCCTTCCAACTGCTGTTCTACAACAGTATACACTGCTTAAGATGGGATATAAAAAAAAAAAAAAGAAAATCAATGTCAGTTCACCTGAACTGAACAACATATTAAGACTAAAATCCTTGTGCCGCCTGGGTGGCACAGTTGGTTAAGCGACTGCCTTTGGCTCAGGTCATGATCCCAGGGTCCTGGGATCAAGTCCCGCATCAGGCTCCCTGCTCAGCAGGGAGTCTGCTTCTCCCTCTACCTCTGCCTGCCCGTCTGCCTACTTGTGATCTGTCAAATAAATAAATAAAATCTTAAAAAAAAAAAAAAGACTAAAATCCTTAGGAAAACTATTTACAATTCCAAGGCCTCTTCTATGGAATTTAAGTAACCACTAAACTCCCATCATATCCAAACGCTGGCGTTTGCCTCCCTGTTTCAGCCCATACCCGCTTCCGTTCTAGTTTGTTCCAGTTTGGGCAGTTTCAGCTTAATACAAAGTGAAGTTAAACTATAACTAAAGTTGGCTGAGAAGAGGCTGAAGCAGTAAGAAATTCTTCCCGAACTACCCACTCATCAGCAAACTGCCACCTGCTAGACCCTAGGCCTAGAATTCATCCAACAGGACGACTCTAAAATAGAGCCACAAGAGGACTCTATTACCTAAGTGCTCCGTTCCTTTTAGGCTATGAATTTTTTTTTTTTTAATATGATTGATAAACTCAGTCACTTACTTCTGGTGCTGAAAATACACCATACCACCACTTGGCCCCTTTATAAAAATAGTTAGAGCACCACCTGGTGTTTGTTTTAAAGTGGAATGTGTATAGTCTCTAAACTTCAGTGCCTGCTGTCCTGAGCTTGTGGCCTCTCAATCCCCTTCAACCATGGTAATGAGCCTTTTATCTGTTTAAATACTCAGCTTTCAAGTTATATTTTATTCGGCACTAGAGACATTCTTTTAAAACCACCAGTTTTGTCCAATTTTCATAATTTACAGTGACAGAATATGAAAACCCAGAGAGATTAAATTGTTCATCCAAGGACACATCATTTAGAGAAGACAAGTTTGATTTAAAACACACTTCTTTTTTTCCACAAAAGACATTGCTAACTGCACAAAAATTTAAAGGGCTATTTATCTTTCAGAAAACTAAAGTTATGCTTTACCTCTATTTTAAAAATCTTTCCAATTACAAAAATAATACATAGATGCAAGAAGGGAAAGGAGAAGGAAATAGAACAGCACCTTAAGTATGATGCAAAATGAAATGCCACCTCAGTGGGTCACCTCTGCCCCCCTGGTTACCACTGACTGGTGACTGCTATGAATCCTTCCTGATCTTTTACCATGTATTTATATTCACATAAGCACTTTCTCAGGTTTTTTTTTCTTTTCAATAGTCAGAAGCATACCTGACTTCTAACCCAAAAGCATACCATATCAGTAAATCAAAAATTTCTGCAACTGTATTCATAGCATGAATGCTTATGTAAGCTCTTTACCATCACCAACAATGCTGCCATAAACATCTCTGCACATTTACCTCCCCAAATAGGTGCTCTTATTTCTATTTTACCTTCACTCTGACCTGCTTGTGTCTGAGCTCCTGTATACGGGGGCTGCTGTGGCTGAACTCCTGGCGGATGAGCTGCAGAGGAGGAGGAAGCAATGCTGTCGGGGGTTCCTGAACGGTCTTCTGCAGGAGCACTGGGTGGCCCTAAATGGTCATGACAAGTCAGTTCAATCTCTTTCCCCAGCAAGCTCAGTTACGAGCCCTTTCCCCAGTAAGCTCAGTTAATAAAGTTTGCTTAAAAGATCCTAAAAATGAAAATACTACAGAATAAGCATAACCACAAAAGCAGCCTTTTACAGTGAATGTGTCTACTTCATTTTTCCCTTTGCTCCACTCTCTTAAGAATCCGAAGCTACGACTGGAAATCCTTCCCTATAAAGTGTAGACTGTTATATTCCTAAGTCCTAACCTCCCCGGGGAAAAATCAAAACTCATCTCTGCAATACCACTATCCTCTATCTCATGCTATCTAATTTATGTTGTAGATCAACCAAAAATATTTCATTCTTCAATGGGTTTCCACTGCCCATAAATCAAGTTCAACCCTCTAGTTTGGTGTTCAAGGGTCCAAACATTATTTTCTCACAATTCCTCCTCCCACAAGCCCCCTTCAGCTGAAACTAACCTATTTCCTAGTCCCACAATATATCTAATATTCTTTCTCTCTCCATGTATCACTGTTCCCTCCAGTCCCATTTTCATGTACCTAAATGTTCTTTAAATCCCAGGTACTACTCCACATTTCCAGCAAGCCTTCTTCACCCATGAATCCTTTTTTCCATTTGTGAACTTCTATAAAGTATACTTTTATTATGACCCTTACCAACTTCTACTTTGCATTTCTGAACAGTTCCCATCTTCCTCTTAGGTTATACAAGCTCTCTGGGCCAGGCTCCTTTCCGATTCTTTTTGTCTGCCTTTCAAAGACTACCTCTCAAATTCCTGGAGCCACTCAAATTCTTCTAAAGTAATGAATAAAGAAGTAAATGGAAAAAATTCGCTACAGTTCCAATCCTGTGACAGTCAAAAAACACACTCCAAAGACAACTATAGATATGTTTACTCCTTTAAGTTCTTTCTGTTGGGCAATATAGAAGAGTGCTTAAAAGCACAGACTGTGGAGCCAGACTGCCCAGGTTCAAATGCCAGTGATGCCACTTACTAGCTCTCTAATCCTGGACACACTACACTTCATCTCCTTCTGTGCCTCAGTTTCCTCATCTGTACAAAAGAAGTAACTTCTACTTCACTAAGGTTACTTTAAGGATCAGGAGTTAACAAGAGCTTATAGCAAATATTTATAAAAGTATTATATCGTAAGAGCTTATGAAAGTGATAACCATTTTAGAAAGTTCCACATAGGGACTTGCTATTACTAGCTAAGTTCCCTGAGGGCAAACCTCTATCCTCTGCACTGGTGCATCCCAGAACTCAGCACTGTATTAGGCAACTTTGTAGCTGACCAAATGGTAGTCCAGGCAATAATGAGAACTAAACTAGGATAACATAGTGGTAATGAAAGAGAAACGGATGGTTACCAGAGTAAAATGGTCAAGTGCTCATTACTGATATTTACATAATGTAGATAAATAGATCTACTCTCCTACAAAAGACACTATATTACTGAACTAAAATAGTACATTATTTTGATCCCTCTCTTCTCTCTTGTATGTAACCTATTAATGTTGCCCATCCTATCTTTGTAATATTCTATTCCTCCTTCCCATGTCCACATTCACAGTCAAGCTTTCACAACAGCAGACCTGAATAATTACAAAGTATCCTGGCATTTTCTATATGTACAGTTTTTCTTACCTCAACATACAAGGCTAACAGAAAAATGGCCTTCAAATAATGTGAATCATATTAATCATGTTATTCTGGTGTGGCATATACTATACTGTAATCAAAATTTTAAGCCTGACCCTATATATAACCACTGACTCCTCTATCTGCCATTTCCTGAAGTCTTAAATATTAAGAAGCCGTAGTATTAACTCAAATTTCAGTTGCTCTACAAAGGGTTTTCCAGATGTATCACTTGTGTGATGTCTTCGTTTGCCAAGAACATACATCATATACACATATTTGTCTTTCCAGAATTTCACACAATTCTCCTTAGTGAATAGTCCCATAAAAGTCTCAAAGAAAAATAAAATCAATAGACTGAATCCTGTATTTCCAGTTACTAATGACAGCAAAGTAAATGGTCAGAGGTAACAACTAAAACCCTGGACAAAATAGTAGAAAACAACTATTTGAAATCACTGGAAGCCAACCAAATGTCAGCAAGAAATCAGAAAAGTTTACCCCCAGTGGAATTACAGTGGCTAAGAATTGCAAGCCCTGACCTCTGCAGCCCCAACAGGAGAAAGCCACAGTGTGAACTTCATAGCTGGCCAATTAGCTGGAAATCTGAGGGGGGGAAATCCCTGGATTAAGAGAGCCACCGAAGGAATGAGACCTAAAAACTAAGTATAAGCTCTGCCTAAAATCCTCAGTGGGCCACAGAATTAAGAGGCAGACACATAAGAGGGCTCAGGAAAAAAAGCAGCACCAAGAGTTCAAAGGGCTGAGCAGAGATATTAGCTGCTATATTCCATGGGGACAAAGAATGAATAGTTTGAATCCAAACAAGTTAACTCCTTGCCAGAGAAATAGTGACAAAAAATCAGTCACTACAACATATTAACTGTAATGTACAGTTTTCAATAAAAAATTATCAGATATGCAAAGAAACAGGAAAATGTGACCCATACTCAGAGAAAAAAGGCAGGCAAAAGAAAGTGGACTCCAAATAGGCCCAGATGTTGGATGAAGCAGACAAACATTGAGCAGCTATTATATTTTTATTTTTAAAAATCATAAATATTTTTAAAGAATTAAAAATGCATCAATGAGTTAAAGGGAAATGTAGTCTTAATGCAAAGGTAAGGAATCACAAAAGAAAAAAAATAAACTGTATAAAGAATCAAATGAAAATTCTAGAGTTGTATGTGTAATTAGAATACAAAGAGAGAGAAAGCAGAAAAAAATACTGAAGAAATGATAGCCAAAAGTAAAAAGAAATCACAGTAGAGGTGCTGTTTTAAGGTTAAAACCATTCATATAAGAGCAGTTTCCACACAAAAGCACTTTAACCAAAAATCTACATTTAAATTTCAATTTCTCTAATTTAACATCCAAAGAGAGAAGACATCAAATATAATTTAAATCCTACAACAAATCTGAAATAAGATTATAAAATGGTTCAGATTCTTTTAAAAAATATAAACTTTCTGAATTCCACTTTTGATAGAATTTACCTACACCAAACAGTGGTTATTCTTTATAGGGTAGGGTTCTACGACAGGGAGAGCGCTTAAGAAAGCTTTCCAGGTGCTGGAAATCATCTAGATCTTCATCTTACTTTGTGTTTTATACAAGTATATACAAAAGTAAGAATTATCGAACTGAACCTTTAAGATATGTGCACATCACTGTATGTTATTCTTATATTAAAGAAGGAAAGGAGAAGGAAGGAAGGAGAGAGGGAATGAAGGATGGAAGGGAGGAATTCACTTACCTGAAACCTGATCATCTGTTAAGCCAAACGCTGACATGACATTTTTATTGATTTCATCTTGGTTTTTTAAAGGATCAAAAGCTGACATACTTGCTGCCATAACCTGAGTAGACTGTTTTCCAGAAGAATCAGAAGCAGCAGGCTTTTCATCCCTACCATCCACAGTATCTATGAGAGGAATAAACAAAAACTTGTTTCCATTTTATCTATACTTAGTGAGGCCTAAAAAATACAAAATAGGGAAAAATATATGTGCATATAGTCTGAAATGTTCAGAAGTTAAGTATCTCTGAATACAGGGTAACTGTTAATTCTACTTTCCTCTTCATACTTGGATTTTTTTAAATCAGAAAAAAGGATTAAGAAGAAATTTTAAAAACTTTTTCAAAAATATTTTATCTACCTCCTTCCCTAAGAATTATTACATAAGAAAAAAAAAAAAATACGAGCTCCTTAACAGGACATTTTGCCCCCTTTTCTGGAGCCCCATGACCTACATATATTCTACAATCAGATATTTACTGAACACTAACGCTTCATTTTGCAAAAGGATAAAGAAGCTTAACTGAAGTTATGAGATCAACTCTAATGTTTTATTTCTACTTGTCTATTTGTTCATTATTAATTACATGGAAATCTCAAACCAACTAATACATTAATTTTTACTTTTTATTTGCTAATTAGTACTTTTAATTTGCTATGTCTCCCTTAAAATACTTTATTACAGTTGAAATGATGTGTCTGAGATTTGCTCAAAATAACAGGGGTGGAAATGTATGGGAGTCTAGATGACATGATACTATGAGTTGATAATTACTGAAGTTGGGGTGGGTACACAAGATTCATTAGAGTACTATGTCTACTTTTGTATATCTTTCTATAATGAATTATTTTTTTTAAAATAGAAAAATAAAATTTTAAATATGAGCATGTAAATTTAAAACCATGCTTTTCTTCTAAGGGTACTAAAGTACTCAACAGGCATTTGTACCACTACATTGTGAAAGAAAAGGGATTCAAGAATAACCCACATTTTACAAATAGGAACCTGAAACCAAAAAGCTAACAAAAATTAAAAAAAGATATCAAAAACAAAATAAGTAAAAAAAGAATATTACTAACCATTTACTCAATTAACAATTACTTTTTTCTGTTACCAAGCAAGTAAATGAACATCAGTTATTAGATTATCTCTGTGATCAAGACAAAATTTATCTTGTGAAAAACTGTAAGTACTAAATAGAATATAAGCACACATGGGCTTGCAGCTCCTATTCATCCCTATCATTCCTCTGGTTACACTAATATTTCCTCCATTTCTAGAAGAAAACTCCTACAAGTACTCCTTTAAAATAAGTTATTCATCTTCCCCACCAATTTTCTTCCTAATTCCTAATTCCAAGGCTACACCCCAAAAACATATCACACCAATCTTGTAAGTTATTCCCTCTCACACTACTACCTTCCACTACCTGTGCATCCTTCTACTTACTACAAACTAAATCCATCAGGAAACACAATACTATATGCCCACTAGCCTATTAGTTGCTCCTACTAGCCCATTAGCTGCTACAGCTACTGCAACAGGTCAATCCAATATCCAAGGTAGCCTACATCATGTTCCTCAGAGAGGAAGCAAGTGTCCAAGAACCAAGAATTGACTGCAGAGGTAGACCACTGAAGGACATATTTCTGGGTGAGGGCAAGCCATATTGTTCTAAAGAGTATTGACAGCTGACTGGCAACACTGTTTTATAGACTAGACTTCCAGTTTCTGGTGTATGATATTTTTGGTTTTTATGCTATTTTCCTGATTATTAAGTCCGGATATGTTCTAAAAGCTTAGAAGCTTAGGCAATTTCATAGGAGGCAGGTGGTCAAGAGGTAAGTGACCTTGCTAAGTACAGGAGAGGAAACAAAAAATAAATTACAACCGTCTGTAAAACTAAAGCACAGAATGTATTATTCAACTCATTAGATAACTGGGATAGGATACCCTGACAAGAAGGGAGGCCACACAAAGAAACAGTATGTGATTTAATTTCCAAGATGTAGAGAAGAAACCAGTTTTAACATCTTCTACATTAACATCGGTGAGAAGTTAATAATAAAACATATGAAAATAAAGGGTTAATAAAGAGACGTAGTAAATATAGTGGCAAGAAATATGTGCGAACAGAAAGGTTGTTTCAGTAGCGGGAGGGGAAGAATGAAGCGGGGGAAATCGGAGGGGTAGACGAACCATGAGAGACGAGGGACTCTGAGAAACAAACTGAGGGTTCTAGAGGGGAGGGGGGTGGGAGGATGGGTTAGCCTGGTGGTGGGTATTGAGGAGGGCACATTCTGCATGGAGCACTGGGTGTTATGCACAAACAATGAATCATGGAACACTTCATCTAAAACTAATGATGTAATGTATGGGGATTAACATAAGAATAAAAAAAAAAAGAAAGGTTGTTTCACCAAACCTGAAAGCTTGTAATTCTATTCCTTATAGCAGAACACAGGCTACTATAGGTTATTTCTGCACAGCACTGGCTACACTTGCTGAATTTCCATCTAAGTTTCATAACATTCTACAGATGCTTAAATCCCCTGAAATTATCAGCAAATGTTGTTGTGTCAGCATCTATGAATTCTTCTGACAAAATGGTCAAAAGTTTTTTTTCAGATTCTTGACCTAAAGTTGGAGCTTTTTGTCAGGCCATTTGCTTTGACCTGAAATATAAAAAGTTTCATCTTAAAAAGGCCAGTTAGATCTTATTATAGTAGTTCAGCCAATCTCCAATATGTTCTGAAATACAGAGGTGGAACTAGAAATTACTAATCACCAAATATTTATTGAGAATCTACTATTAATACAATTCCACATAGCTGGAGGAAGAGAGGAAGAGGCAAATTAAAGAAAATGCAGATTTACACTATATCTAAAGAAAGAAAACTCCAAAATTTAAATGGAGCCAAAAATACAATTTCTGAGAATCTAATGGCTGCAAGAGATTATAAAATGCCACTTCCCCACAAAATCTTTTTTTTTTTTTAAGGTTTTATGTATTTATTTGAGAGAGAGAAACATAGCGAGAGAGGGAACACAAGCAGGGGAGTGGGAGAGGGAGAAGCAGGCCTCCCACAGAGCAGGGAGCCCGATGTGGGGCTCGATCCCAGGACCCCAGGATCATGACCTGAGCCGAAGGCAGACGATTAACGACTGAGCCACCCAGGCGCCCCTCCCACAAAATCATCTACTATTAAGCCCGTTATAGAGTCTGGATGACTCTATAAAAAAATTACTATTTCATAATATAGACGGTTTTAAGCACGTAATTTAAATGCAAACACAAAAACTGTAAAAAAAATAAATAAATAAGTTTTTTTAAGTGCAGCATCTAAGAATATTAAAAATTGAAGAGAGCTTGGGATGCCTGGGTGACTCAGTCAGTTAAGCATCTGCCTTCAGCTCAGGTCATGATCCCAGCATCCTGGGATCGAGTCCCGTATCGGATGCCTTGCTCCATGGGGAGCCTGCTTCTCCCTCTGCCTGCCCCTCCCCCTGCTTGTGTGTACACTCTCTCTCTGACAAATAAATAAAATCTTAAAAAAAAAAAAAAAAGTTGAAGAAAGCAGTTTTTTTAAACTCTACTTTCAAGCCCTAATACATAAACCTCAGTCTACAGTGTTAAATATATTTGGTCCAAAAACTTTACGTCAGTTCCAAATTTGTCAATAAACCTTGCTTTAATATAAACAGTACATGTCATCTATAAAATGGAAAAAAAAGTAAGTTTCTCTTTGCATATGATTAAAAATTTGTTTAAGATAAACTTAACAATATACCATTTGAATATAGTAACCTTATTTTATTTAAAACTACTTCATATGCCACATAAAACTCATGAAATAATTGCAATTCCTAAGGTGCATTAATTATTACAATGAAAAGGGTCCAGGGCTCCTGGGTGGCTCAGTTGGTTAAGCGACTGCCTTCGGCTCAGGTCATGATCCTGGAGTCCCAGGATCGAGTCCCGCATCGGGCTCCTTGCTCAGCAAGGAGTCTGCTTCTCCCTCTGACCCTCCCCCCTCTCATGCTCTCTCTCTCTATTTCATTCTCTCAAATAAATAAATAAAATCTTAAAAATAAATAAATAAATAAATAAATAAATAAGAAAAGGGTCCAAAAGAGTCAAAGAGGTTTGAAAACTGAGCTATTCATAAATCCAGGGGTTTAAGACTAGTTGTAAAGAATCAACCAGAGAACTTTAAAAACGGGATTCCCGAGCCCTGCCTTCTAATAGGTCTATAATGAGATCCAGCAACTGGTAAAATAAAATCTCCTGGTAATCCTAAAGGACGGCAGGTTTGAATACTAGCAGAGAGGCAAGAATAAGAAAAGGTAACAAGAGGGGTGCCAACCTACTCCTACTTAAAAAGTTAAAAAAAAAAAATTTGCAAAAAGGTATGAGTACATAGAGAGTCTAATGCTAGGCAAAAAAAGTCAAAGACAGACAATACCATATGATTTCACTCATGTGGAATTTAAGAAAGAACACAAATGAGCAAAGAAAAAAAAAAAAAGACAAAGATTCTTAACTATAGAGAACTGATGGTTACCAAAGGGAGGTGGGTTAAACAGGTGATGGAGATTAGGGAGTGTACTTGTCTCAGGAGCACTGGGTGATATATGGAATTGCTGAATCAGTATACTGTACACCAGACACTAATACAATACTGTAAACTATATTGGAATTAAAATAGTAACTTAATAAATTTTGTTAAAAAGACGTAAGAAAAATAAAGCAGAATAAAATGGATTCACAGTCTACCATTTTCAGGAATACTGGTGGAAGGTCCTGGTTCTCCAGGTGGTTCCAAACTATCCAACAAGCGATTCACTTTATTTCGCAGTTCTATTAGCTCGCGACGGAGATATTTCACTTGACTCGATTCAAGGGGTCTTGGTTGGCCATTAACTGGAATAAAAGCATTAATTTGCTTAAAATTAGGCAATGTTCTTAAATAATATATCAACACAGTAACAGCAATAAGGAAAAACAAATGTAATTTCTTTAAAAAGTGAAACAAAATCAAACAAGATAATGATGTCATTTAAATAACTCTTTTTTTTTTAAGATTTTATTTATTTATTCATGAGAGACAGAGAGAGAGAGGCAGAGGGAGAAGCAGGCTCCCAAGGAGCAGAGAGCCCGATGTGGGACTCGATCCCAGGACCCTGGGATCATGACCTGAGCCGAAGGCAGACGCTTAACCATCTGAGCCACCCAGGCGCCCAAATGATAACTCTTTTTAAGGAAAGATTCTTTATTACTAATAATTTATTTTTTGGAAAAAATATATATTCCTCAGTCTTGGTTGATGCACATCTATGACCCATGCTCATAATGGTTAAAAAAAAGTTTTATTAGGATAAACTACAGTAAACTAAGGTTTTAACGTATTTTTAACAGAAATTATGTACCTTCAAAAGCTCATTTTTTCACCACACTATCTTTTATGATCTTGAAGTAATATTATAAATACCTAAACACCTTATTCTATACGTATGTGTTAAAACATGCAACATGACAGGTCTGTTATCCCTCTTGCCTACTTTTGACCTAAAAAAAGAAAAAAACAGCCACCTAAAATAACTGACCTAAAAAGTAACCTATTAAAAAAAAAAATGCAGAATTCATGAATCCAAATCACCACTGTCCTTCAAAGTAGTTACTTCCAAAAGCAGTATATTAACCACAAAAAGTCAGAGATTATTCAATAATCATTGGGGTTTTTTTAAATGAAGGTTAACATTACCTCATTTAAATATTTTGTGGAAATGACTTTCAGCTGACTTAAAAATTAAAAAAGGAAAAAAATAAAAGAAATCCTTCATCCAGCAACAAAGGCTATCACCACTAAGGTTACTTAAAAAAAAAAAAAAAAAAAGTACGGCAAGGCTCTGAGTGCAAGCTTCAAGACAGGAGTCCAAAAATTAAACTCAACTAAAAGGCTTTATGCATTGCTGGTACACATATATACAAATTCCCAAGGCAACAAATTAAAAAAGGAAATCCATTTGAAAATAAAGGCTCAGGGATTTTTTTATTAGGTAAGTTGCAAACATCAAACCATCGATATAAGTTTTGTGAAGACGACCCTATTTTATACACTCCCTATATAGTTATGAGGAAGTTCAATACAATCTCCTACCTACATCAATTAATTACTCACTTTTTAGGGTACTACTGGGTTTTCTCTAATATCTAAAAAGGAGAAAAGCAGCTCCTGACAAGCAGGAACTGGCCTAGTCCTGTAAGACAGGCCTTAGTGCTGCCGGAAGCTGGCCTGGCTGGCACTCACAAGTAAGCTGTGGTGTTCTCTTGGTCAACATGAACAACTTCAAATAACACCAACAATCAAAGAAGATCACTCTGTGTGACAGAGGAAGACAAAAACAGAGCCACTGCATAATCATGTGAGAACACAGACAAAACAAGAACAATGACCAAACCACAAAAATGACCAACATCCCTGGCTAAAATGAGTGACTACTGCTGTTTTACCAATTGAAGCTTTAGCCTCAATTAATTCCTCCACCTTCTGCATAAGACTTAGTAAGATAACTCAATCATAGGACCAACCCCACCTCCCAACAGCATCCAATCTAGGGCAAGTCCCACTTCCTTGAACTTTATCCAAAAATCATCTAACATAAACCCAAGTCTATGAAAAATCCTTTCTAATACTTTTCCTGAGATATCCCATTGTTCATGGTGTTCATTCTGCCTCACTGCAATGTATTTGTGGTATGCCCCTTTTCATCCCTCACACTGCTTATTTAGTGCCTTCTTTCTTAACTTTAACCTTTAAATAGAGGTTGCTACTTTGTATCTTCTCAAAATTGTTGATCCTATCAATTCCCTGACTTCTAGCTCACTTCTGCTCTTTATTATTTTTTCCTTCTGAGTTATTTGTCCTTCTTGTATTGAATGCTACAAATAATCCCTTCAAGTTTACCTTTGCACACTCTAAAAATTTTGTTATATAAAAGTCATAACTAATTACTTCTAATTCCCATTATAATTCTTCTTTGACTTGTTACTTAAAAGTGTATTTTTATCTTAAGAAGTCCATAATACGTGTTATTTTTGTCCAGTGGTTTCTAATGAGGCCAGAGAATATAACTTCTAGAGTATCTCTTCTCTGATATTTACTGAAATTTGTTGGAGGGGCGCCTGGGTGGCTCAGATGGTTAGGCGTCTGCCTTCAACTCAGGTCATGACTCCAGGGTTCTGGGATTGAGCCCCGCACTGGGCTTTCTGCTCAGCAGGGAGCCTGCTTCTCCCTCTCCCTCTGTCTCCCCCCTGCTCATGCTCTCTCTCTCTCCGTATCCCTGTGTCTCAAATGAATAAATAAAATCTTTAAAAAAAAAAGAAATTTGTTGGAAAAACTACTATATGGTCAACTTTTATAAATGCCCATATGTACTCAAAAAAACTATACTCCTTCCTGATTGCTAGATGCATAAGACCAAAGCCAGTATTTGATTTGTTCAAATTTTCTCTAACCCTACTAATTTGGAACCTGCTTGATCTACCAGTTTCTAAGAAGAGTATTAAAAGCACTCCCATGATTGTGAATTTATTTTTCCTTAGGGAAAAATCTAAGGCTATGTTGCGTTAGTGTTCAGATTACATATTCCCAGTGAATTACACCTTTTATCATTATGAAGTGACTATTATTAATGAATTTTTCACTTAAGAGTCCATTCTATTAGTATTACCAGCTAGCTTTGGGTTTGTCTAGTATATTTTTTAGGCCTCTAGTTTCAAACTTTGCATAATATTTTACTATGTCTCTTTTTTTTTTATTTAAATTCAATTAGCCAACATATAGTGCATCATTAGTTTCAGATATAGTGTTCAGTAATTCATCAACTGCGTATCCCACCCACTGCTCATAAAAGCACATGCCCTCTTTAATGCCCATCACCCAGTTATAATCAGCGTGTAACTAGATTTTGTTTAACTCCAGGTAGAGGCTATCTTTTAACATGTACATTTTGTCCATTTATGTGTATTGTAGTTAGTATTTTGTGCTTTCTACTTATCAAGCTTTCTCTCTGCTTCTTTTCCTCATCATCTAGTGAACCACGTAGGTACTCTGTTTCCTCCTTTTCCCTCTAGTGGTTATTTCTAGTCTTTTTCAAACCACTCTTATATTTCAGACATGTATACTTCAATTTTTTAAAATCTAAAGTTAATTAGTATGCTCTTCCCAAACAATACAAGTTTTTAAAATATTTTAATTCCTATCATCCCCTCCTGTCTTGCATATAATCAGCATTTTTGTCCCATCTTGTTTTTATATTCCTAAAGCTATTTTTTTTTTTTCACGTCAGTGCTCATTTAAATGTACATGTTAACAAGTTTATTTGCTCACTATCTCTTGCATGTTTCACCATTCTTCTGGACTCAATTTCCTTCTTGTTTGAAGAACTATTTTTTTTTTTTTTAAGATTTTATTTATTTATTTGAGAGAGAGAGAATGAGAGAGAACACATGAGAGGGGATAGGGTCAGAGGGCAAAGCAGACTCCCTGCCGAGCAGGAAGCCCGATGCGGGACTCGATCCAGGGACTCCAGGATCATGACCTGAGCCGAAGGCAGTCGCTTAACCAACTGAGCCACCCAGGCGCCCTGAAGAACTATTTTTAAAAAATTCTTTTAACAGGGCCCATGAGTGGTAAATTCTCAGTCTTTATTTGAAAATTTTTTTTAATTTTTATTTATTTTTATTTTTTTGAGAGCGAGCACACAAGGGGTGGGGAGCAGGGGAGAGGGAGAGAATCTTAAGCAGGCTCCATGCCCAGCACAGAGCCCAATGAGGGGCTGATCTCATGACCCTGAGATCATGACCTGACCCAAAATCAAGAGTCAGATACTTAACTGAGCCACCCAGGTGCCTGGAGAATGTTTTTATCTCCCCTTATTCCTCAAGCTTAGCAGAATTCAGAAAGGTACTTTCCCAGTTATTTTTTTTCTGAACACTCTGAAAATGTTACTTTCCTGTCTCTAGCTTCTATTATTACTATGAAGAAGTCTACCCTAATTGCTTTGTAGGTGATCATTCTTATTCTCTCAGGCTACTTTTTAAGATCTCTTTGCCTTACATATTTCCCAGTTTCGTGACAGCATGTCCAGTGGAGTTTTATTTTTACTTATCCTGCTCAGGACTCACTGTGCCTTCTGAATCTGATAGCTTATTTCTTTTATGTAATTCTGAAAATTTCTTTAGCCATTATCTCCTTCTTTAAAGTCTTAATGGAAATAGGCTGGACTTTCTCATTCTCAAATTCTATCTCATATTCTTCATCTCTGTTTTTGTGCTTGATTCTGTAATTTCTTTAGCTTACCTTCCAGTTCACTAATTCTCTCTTCAACTGTGACTAATCTGTTGTTCTACCATTCCACTTTGTATTTAATTTTAATGATATTTTTCATTTCCAAAAGTTACCTTGATTTATTTTTAAAATGTTTATTCTTTTTTCATAGTGCCTTGTTCTTACATTTCTTTTTTCTTCTTTTACATCTAATAACTTTTAGTGCATATTTTATAGATGAATACTTCCATTAACTAAAGTTCTTAGAAGTCTCCTCCTAGGGCGCCTGGGTGGCTCAGATGGTTAAGCGTCTGCCTTTGGCTTAGGTCATGATCTCAGGGTCCTGGGATCGAGTCCCGCATCGGGCTCCCTGCTCCTTGGGAGCCTGCTTTTCCCTCTGCCTCTCTGTCTCTCATGAATAAATAAATAAAATCTTTAATAAAAAAAAAAAGTCTCCTCCTACTGCTAGTTGTAGCTATTGTTTCTTGCTTACATGGACTGTTTCACATGTCTTCCTTGAACTCTAAGTTTACCAACAGGATTCTGTCTAGGAGAAGCCTGTGACCTGGATTGAGAACACACTCCTTCTAAGAGATTTCTGCCTCTGTTTCTTACCATTTTTTTTTATGGTAGTATCTGGGCTTGCAAGTTCCCTAACTATGCAGATAGTTTAAACTTAAACCCAGCCCACCTAGGGGCCACAGTTATAAATCCTTACAGAAGCTTTCACAACCCAACAGCCCCAGGGTACAAGAGTTTCCTGTATCAATTCCTTGACTTTTCCTGTATCAATGAAGAGGTATTTTTCTTTTATAATATTCTTTTTTAGAGTATAGTTCACTGAGGGTCTAGGACCCAAGGTCTCTACCATGTAAACACCAAATCATTAGTCCTTAGATTATGCAGAATAAAACCTTGACCATCACCACCAAAAGTATACCAAGTCTCAGCCCTTGGTCCTTCTAGTCCTGGTTTTTAATTTCACCTATCTTTTGGTCCCTGGACATTTCTCTTACTCTCCTGAGCAAGTTCAGGTATATATATCAAAAAACACATTTGTAATAGTTGATCTAGCTTGTCCTCAGTATTTCTGGAAGGAAGGTTTTCAGCTTATCAAACTTTCAGGGCAATAGTGGTTAAGTATCTCAGATTCAATATTGTAAAATGATACCTTTTATCTAAAAAAATTTTAAGCAGTTTTTGTTATTAGCATTTTAAAATCTGATTCACATTTATCCTTCCTAGATGGACATGAAATAAATACAAATTAAACCAACTGGCCAACATCATGTTTCATGGAACTGTAAGGTTCAGTGCCATGTAACTTTTTAAAAATGCTAAACAAAACATCCAGAAAAAAAGCCCAGATTTTATTTTTTACATAATC
This sequence comes from Mirounga angustirostris, assembly GCF_029215605.1. Classification (NCBI taxonomy): domain Eukaryota; kingdom Metazoa; phylum Chordata; class Mammalia; order Carnivora; family Phocidae; genus Mirounga; species Mirounga angustirostris. The sequence continues at coordinate 47,494,977 of NW_026991709.1, read as the reverse complement.
ATACTACCACTTTAACTCTGTAATCATTTCTATTTTATCCCTTAAGAGTTACACCTCACAAATTTGTTAATGTCAATAGAAAACAAAATCTAAAGATTATAATTAATCTTACATTCATTTTTTTATCAAATCTACTTCTAATTTAATCTTTTAAGTACTCCTCAAAAAATAATGTGTACAGTCTGAGGCCTATATGTTAAGCCCTGAGAAGTAAAAACATGTTATAGAAGATGATTATATATACTAAGCATTTAATAAATAAACTTAATAAAACTAAAACTTAATAAAGGTAGTTTTAACCCTGTAATTGTTTTCAATCCTGGAAATACTTCTATAAGTGGCGTCCATCACTACATAAGGTACTGAGCAGATGGAGAATTTAAACATGCCTACTTCCTATTAATCTTCCAAAAAAAAAAAAAATATATATATATATATAATTAGGCCTAATAATTCAGAATTTCAGATATAGCTAAAAAAGTTATCACTTAATTCTGAGTCTTAAAAGGAGTAAAGCTGGGTGCCTGGGTGGCTCAGCCAGTTAAGCATCTGCCTTCAGCTCAGATCATGATCCTGGAGTCCAGAGATACTGCCCCACATTGGGCTCCCTGCTCATAGGGGAGTCTGCTTCTCCCTCTCCCTCTGCCCCTCCCCACCACTCGTGCTCTCTCTCTCAAATAAATAAAATCTTTAAAAAAATAAAAAGAAAAGAAAAGCTAAAAAGTCTTCAACAAAAATACAACGGACAATATAATAAATTTATTAGAAGGTTTACCACTTACCAAATAATGTCAGTTTCAGTATTCTACTACACTGAATTGCAAAAGAAAGGTCAGAACTATCAAAAATTGTTATAAGATCTCCATCTGGAATTTAAAAAAAAAAGAAGTTTCAGATTTGTGTGTCAGTAGTAAACCAGGATATACATTAAATTAAAATCTAAATGTAGATCACAGAGCATAATTAGAATCTCCCATAAAAACTTTAAGCAAACATTAAAGGATCTAGGAAAGATGTATTTGTTCAAAAGAATACTATATCAATTTTGCTTATCATTTTTATATCAAGGTTATTTATCATATCCTCATAAGAAGAGCCAAAACATAACTAAGATTGCTGTATTAAGTGATCTTTTACAAGTCACCAGGATATTCATGGTAGCAATATAACAAATTACTGGTTTAGACTAAAATCTTTCCATTCCAAAAAATTTAAATATGTTTATCAAAAGTTAAAGAAGTACAGATTCTCAAGATTCAAATTTTAATCCTAAGTACAGTAGAACACCAGTGATACAAAGGGAGGGGAAGCTATTATAACAGTAACTAAAAGGATTACTGACCACTTTGATACTAAGATGAAAACTATTAACTCTTAGAAAAAATATTCATATACACAAGATTCTGTAATCTCCTAGATCAAGGTTAAAGAATATTATAATCAGCTGCCTGTTTCAAAAGCTTTCAAAGGGCTAGGGGAAAAAATGTTCTCTAGAGAGAACAAGAACAGAAAAGCAGCCACATGCAAGGAGTTGATCAGGGGCCTCTGCCAGGTATCTTCACAGACACAGGTGGGTTCAGGGCGTGAGGATGACAGTTCTGTCCTGGGGAGGCTGCTCCCAGGCTGCTCTACTACACCAATTTTGACACTGATTAGACAGATTTATGTTGAACAAAGGTGGCAACAAAAGCCATAACTGAGAATTTTATCATTGTTTTTAGATCTTTATAACCAGACCCACTTCTTAGAACATATCTAATGTTCAACTTCAGGGATTCTAAACATATTTTTAATACAGTATTATATATGTAAAAGAAAACCTTCTCTAACTACCTTTTTTATTTTCTGAATTTTACAACAGAAATAGAATATATATAGCAAAAACTTTACCTATGCCAGTCCTCCACCCTAGTACCCAACAGTCTATGGAACACAAATCTGTACAATTCAAAACACTTAGAAACACCATGAAAAAGAAATTCAATGTGGTAACTGGATGTGGAGGACAAACTTTCAACAATGAGAACACCCTAAGCAAGGGGTCCATAAACTGAGACGAATGGTCAAAATCCCTGCTTACAGGACTGTGAACCAAGCATGGTTTTTACATTTTTAAAAGGTTTTAAAGAAAAAGACGAAATAGAGGCCTTCAATGACCCACAATGCTAAGATATTATCTGATCTTTTAAAGTTTGCCAACCTTTGCCCTAAACAAAAATAAGGGAGTTAAGAGAAAGCCAGATAAATAATGAGGTCAGTTTAAGTTATACCAAGTTTGAGGTAAATTAAGACACACATTTGGAAGTCAGAAGTGAAAGCCAATGTATTTTAAGTAGATGAGATTATACTAGGGAAAAGAACAGGAAGAAATTGCTCTCCTTTCCTGTCCTTTAAAACAGGTAACTCTAAAAATGAGTTTTGGGTAGTGTTAGATCATACTTTATAAAAAAGAAAGAATTACACCTGTAGCTAAATGGCCAGTTTAGCTGATCCTCAGTGGTTTATACTCTCCTTCCACAGTGTAGGTTGTTGGAAAGTGGGCCAACCAGGGACATACCCAAAGCCACTGACCTCTCAGCAGAGCCATGTGACTAGAGTCTGGCCAATGTGATGTGAGCAGAAATGATATACATTACCTCAAGGCCAAGAGACTACAATCCCCCATGTAATCCTCTATACTGTCTTCCTCCATCTGCCTGCTGGATGTTAATGCTCAAGGTGAGCTTATAAGCCATGTGTTGAACACTAGAGAGCTTCTGGCAACCTGGGTCTCTAAATGATTCCTTGAGTGTTAAACCACTGAAATTTTAACATTTCTATTATCAACAGCTGGTATTTAAGCCAGCACACAGAGACACAGAGAAGCAGCTATAAGTGATAAGAAAACTAGGACGGCAGTGGCCAAGATGTTAAGGGATAAGAGTATTTTTAACAAGATAGTACTTGGCAGTGCCAAGTATTGAGATCAAGGTGAAATAGACTGAAAATAAATTCAGTGGTAAGAAAGAAACTAGTAACCACCTAAAGCACAATTTCAGTAAAGGTGTTTATAAAGAAGACAGGTTTAAAGAAAATGAAGTAAAGATAATCTACTATTAAAATTCTGCTGTGTGTTTCATGCAACATTTGTCATGTAAAATCCATTACCATAAAAATGGTTTTGTGGTAAGATGAGTCTAGGGACATTGCATACTATAAACTGACAACGTACGTCAGCATATTACATGTTCTGAAAATTCCTGCAGTAAAGAAACACATTTCTGTTTCAACCAGCTTTCCCACACTTAGTGGGCCATGAAAATCTTTTTCATTCAATACCTACTGATGAGTGAAAGTTTGGTTTTAAAAGCAAAAAGAAAACCAGAATTGCATGGGCAAAAAAAAAAAAAAAAAAAAAGCTTGTAAAAATATATATGAAAGTTCTATCACTTAAAACACCGTTTCTAATAATAAATCACTTAGCTCTTTAACTTATAAAAGAATTATAATTAACTACATGAACATCCAATTAAGTTAAATGGGTACTCAATTACTACAGAAGGGAACAAAATTTTTATTGAGATAGTTCAAAAGAAGATAGGAAAAAAAAACCCACATATAATACCTAGACTTCTAATGACTAATTTTATAAACAATCTTACCTTCATCTTTATACTTTATTGTAACTTCATCATTACTCAGGAGTTTTCCTCTGAAAACTCGCTGCATCATTAGCACTAATTCATCATAAGTAATATCTTCATTATGAATTGGAATTCGTCGAATATCCTCCCCAAGTTGAGCTTTGATGATTAGCTTCCCACTTAGGTCCAACTGTCCATTCATGGTGGACTCCAGGATGTTGTGTACATACAACTCTACGGAAAGACTGATAAAATCGTTTTGATGATTAAACAGCTATAAACACTTATCTTAAAAGTTGAAAGGCAACACTACCATTAGAATCTAAGAAATTCTGCCCTTCAAAATAGAGTCACCGTTTGAACATTACCAGGTTAAAATGGTCCAGAGATAACTTTATAATGTGCCTAAAAAAACAAGTTTTGTTGTTTTTGTCTATTATTATTTTACCCATATACCTAACCGCTTATCTGACATTACCGTTTAGATTTCTAACTTAAGATGTCCAAAAACAAACTCCTGATCTTCCCCCCAAAATCTGTTTCTCCTGTAGTCTTCTCTATCTCGGTGACAATTTCTTCCTTCTAGCTGTTCATGATTTAAAAAAAAAAGTCCATCAAATAGCCAAAAATCTAGCTGCCACTACTTTTAAAATCTCTATATTCCAATCCCTTCAGTACCTTTACCTCTACCAACTTGATCCAAGCCACTATCATTTCTCACCTGCATTACTGCAAAAGACTCCCAACTGGTTTGCCTGCTTTTTTACCTTTGCCTACTTTTAATCCATTCTCAACATCAGAGTTATCCTGTTAAAATAAAATCGAATTGCTTAAAATCTCCCAATAGATTCACAGCTCACTTTTAATAAAGGACAGAACTACAAGGTCAGGATCTGGCCTCTGGCCCCTAGCCAAGTATTTAACCTCATTTCCTACTTTTATCCCTGGTTACACTGCTGCACCCATACTTTAAGTTACCCTTCTCAACTCAAGGCTTTGCACTTGCTGTTCCCTTTGTTATGAGCCTTTTTCACAACTCCCATATGATTCAGATCTCTGATCAAATGTTTACTTCTCAGAGGTTTGTCCTGACCACCTAAACTAAAACGGATCCTCTTTCACTTTCTTACCCTGCTTCTATTTTCTTCAAAGCACTTATCACTACCAGACATTAAGAATTTATTAATTTTGTATTGCCTTTCCTACTAAAAAATAAAGAAGTAAATGGTTTCGTTCATTGTATTCCTGAGTCTAGAACAGTACCTAGCACATGGTAGTCATTCAATTTTGTTACATGAAGGACAAATAAATACTGGCTTCCACTCTATTAGCCTATAACTAAATGACAACCCTGAAAAGCATGTGTGAACACTAAAATAGAGTCTCAAATTTTTCTCTCTAAAGTAAAAAAGACTTCACTAATATTTTCTCTAGTTTTCCTATTTGGGGAACTTAAGGAGAAAAGGCAAATGAGTAACATCCTCCTGAGCTTTCTAATAAGACTGTGCACTACTGTCTCTTAATATTCTGTAACTCACCCCTCCCCAAACCTTAATGGGTGTGTATGATTAGATTCCATATTTATGTCCTTCTAACTTTCCTTAAATGAATGTCTCTAGTCCTCCTTGCCATATTCTGAAGAGATTACATTTATTAATAGTATTTTTCTTTCTTTTTATCTTAGAAAAGTATACTCTTTTTCCATGATGCACTGACCCACAAATCACATACTGATAGCTTGGAAATAAACTTCCCAGTTGTTGTAACAGATTTTTTAAAATTCTGCCATTTAGTGAGGATCCAAAGTCAGACTTGAAGGCCTATATCCTCAGATTTTCGCTTTTTCAGCAGGATGAAATTCAAGCTCCCTTTAGCCTAATATTAAATACCCTCCACAATTTGTCCTTCCCCTTGCTTCTTTCTACTCTTCCTTTTTTTTAATACTTGTATTTCAGAGCTTATATTAATAATATATTTTAAAATGGGGCATTAAATACTGTATCTAACACTCTAAGGTCAGTTCAGAACAAAGTGGATTGTGTTCCTACATAGGGATGTTAAGCTTGTCTTAATGTAAAACAGAATAGTTTTTTATCTGCCAATGCTCACAATGGACTTCTCATGAACACTGTGATTAACTGAAACCTCCATAAAACCTCTTCACCTGTTAGCCAAACTACCCTCTTCATTCAGGAAACATTTACTTAATACCTACTATGCGCCAAGCTCTGAAGTATAATCACTTCAACAAAATGGTAAAGATTCCACCTTGTTTACCTTCCAGTCTGAAAGAAATAAAGAACTTCAGTAAATCAATGTTATTCCTCCTACCCACAGGATGTGTAAACCAGCAATAACATAGTTAAGGACCACGGCTTAGCTTCAGCAAGATGTTATTATCTACTCTTAAAAGCACCTAGAATAGTGCCTGGCATATAGTAGGTATTTAAAGACTTGTTTTTGTTCCCTGAACAAAAGATGAACGAGAAATAATAAAGTTCTGATAAGGGATTGGGAGAAGAAAGCTGTACTGTTAGGGTCAGTTCCTAAGACAGACCTTCACACTGTACCTTTTTTTATGTAGCCAAAAGTGATCCCCCACAACAAACATACTCCTAATAGAAATTTCCAACATCAGATGTAATGAATAGTACGTTCTTTTGATTGTGGGAGGATTGTTCACTGCTCAGTTCCAATGGATCTGAAAACATTAGTCTGTTTTTTACTTTGAATCTGCCACATTTGCCTGCAAATTCACTTATTCCTTGGTGTTTCCCACGCACTGTAAACTCCCTGTGGCCAGAAACCAGGGCTTCTTTCAGAAGGCTGTCCCCAGTTTGTGCAGACATCTCCTCAAGACATGCATGCAATCATCACAAAACTAAGGACACCACAAAATTTTCCTTTCCTGGAGAAATCCCATTCCCACATTTTCTTATGTAACAGAATTCAGGTCCCCTTTTTCTCTAACTCCAGTCACCAGGTAGAGACTGGTATGAACTACTAGTTGCCAGGACTGCTGGGGAGATCCTTACAGCATTTTCTTCTCCCATCTTGTCCATACCCGACTCCCTCTGAAGTCCAGAAATGACACAGCCACTAATTTACCAAACCCTCCAACAGGAACACTGTTTTAAGCACTGAAGAATAAAGTGACATGCCCAGAGGCACATAAAAAGCCTGTCTCCGGAACCAGAATCTAGGTTCAATGGCCAAACCTCCAGTTCCACTAACCCTGTGGGTAAAGTCTGGCACGCATTCAGAGGGGCCTGCTTAGGCACCTCCACAGCGTAGCAATTTTAAGAAATTCAAGCAAAATCAACCCTTGATTATTCCAAAGAATCAAAGGAGTCACAAATCCTGCCTGACCAGTAAGATGGAAGATTCCCACTACCAGCCCTGTGACCTTAGGCAAGTACCTCTCCAGGCCTCACTTTCATCACATGCAAACTAAGAGTATCTAAACTTAAAGGATGTTCGTGATGAGTAAATGATCTTATGCATCTAAAATACTTAGTACAGTTAATAGTAAAGTAAACAAAGTTCGCTATCATCATCACTATAAAACTGGGTTGGGCCTCCAGACGGCGCTTAAGCCCTGACAGAGCTAAGGAACAAGGTTCCTCTTAGGTGACCCCAATAAACTTATTTCCATAGGCGCTTTTCTTCCACCTTCTAACCTTCCAAGCCCCTCTGGGGGCTAAGTGCTCGACCACCCCAGGCCTCACAAAGCACCTCTCCTCTCCTCTCCATCTGGCAGTCCAACCCCATGGAGCCAGGCAGACTCGGGAGCGAGCACTTGCTGGGCCAAACAACCCCAAGAGACCCCCGAGGCCCGCCTCCCTGCCACCGTGGCCTGCGGGACTCCCATCCCCTCCCCTCCCCCTCCACAGCTTCCCTTCCCCCCTCGACAGCCCTCCCGGGCCCCCGTCCCTTCCCACGGCCCCCCGCCCGTATCCGCCGGTTCGAACGAGGCCCTCCCAGCGCTTCCTCGTCTGCCGGCCCGCCTTGTCGAGAGAGCGGCCGCGCCCCCGTCCCCAGCCGCCATACCGGCTTGCCGAGGCTGCCGCGGCCGCCTCCCCGCGGATCTTCGCTGACCTGACCGGTGCGAGGCCAACGCCGGCGTCGTGGGGTGGCTGCGGTCACGGCCCACTCCGGAGCCCTCCGCCGGCGCCGCCGCACCTCGCTAGCAGGCTCGCGCGGGCCCCGGCCAATCGCACCGACCCACCAAGCCTAGCGAGATCTCGGGCCCAGTACGTGGCAGGTGGGGGAAGAAGAGGGGCGGGAACAAGAGAAAAAAAAAAAAAATCTGTCCTTTCGCTCCGCCTCACAGCAGGAGGCCAACCCACAACGCATGCGCAGCGGCAGGGGCACGGGGCTGACGGTGCCCGGGCGTGCGTGGGCCGGAGCCTCTGCTTTCTCACTGGATGACGGAGTGTAGCAGTGTGAGCCGAACGGATGTACGCATGCGCAAGGCGTGACCAGGCACTTCCGGTTTTCCTGAAAGCTTGAGATTCCCGTCTGTCGCCCGTGGGTGGGGTGTGGTTTGCTGCTCTGGACTCGAGAGCCGGTCGAAAGTGGGCGTTTGTCCAATTTTGGGTGTTTTGCGACCATTGTAATTCTCCTAGCCGTGTCTGGAAAAAACGAATCCTTTTTTCCCGCCTTCCTCCACAAACTCATTCATTCATTCATTATTGGGCGCCTACGCTTCTTCCAAACACTGTGCTGGGAATGGGGATGAATCCGTTTGTGAGCAAGGAGTTCCTAATAGCGTTTATGAGACAGGACGAACCTGTGAGTGTGTAAAAGGAAAAGGCTACTAAGAATTCCGGAAGCCTTTTCGGGGGGTTAAGGTAGCGTTGCCCTATATACTCTTTCCTTCTCTCTTACTGGTTTTAAATAAGCGGTTTTATTTATAATAAGGTAATAGGTGCCCTGGCTCAGACTGAACTCTACATTTTGTGGAGGGAAGTGTTGAAATCTAGGGGTGAGGGAGTGCTCTTTTAAAAGTTGCAAGCAACTTTTGCCTTAAATGACGGAGACTAAGCAAAATGCAAGTCGAACTCACGTGGTCCCCAGTTCACCAGATATTCCTGAAGGACCTGGGGTAAGGTGAATTCAGGGTGAGAAGGTATGTTCTTTTAGTACTGTAAATAGTGTGATCTTTTTGCAGGTAGAAGTCTGAAAAAATCCGTTTGAGAGTGAAATATGTGACTTTAGAATGCTTTTTGCCTCTAAATTGTATTTTCCAACACTGGTGTATTGCTCTTTGATCAATTGCTTGCAGAGATTGAGGAGCAGAGGAATAAAGGAATGAAAAAAAGTTCCTGACTTTCTCCAAGATTGTTCTTCATTACTTGTTATTTAGAACTGAGTAATCCAGATTTGGGGAAATGCACAGCTGTCCAGTAACAATATTCTAATGTCATTGAGACGGTTTGAGATTGGGTAAAACCACACAATTATGAACATATTCCCTGAAGGAAGTGAATTACACCACTGTTAATTTTCCTAAAAGGAGAATAGATCCTGGGGCAGGAGATAAGGAGATAAGGAGATGAACCTTAGCCTGGAATAAGGGGAAATAATTTCCTCTCTTAGACTCCCAGGAAAGAGGCACTCACTTGAGTCCTGCCATTGAGGAGAAATACACCGATCCTTGTTGCACTGGGACCAGCTAGAAGCTAGGAAAAGAGGCACCCATAGTGTGGTCTTGTGGAGAGGCTGGTGCATTTGGACTCTGAAAGCAGCTTGAGGTTCTTTATGTTATAATTACTTGATGCTTCATCCCCAAACAATTAGAAATCTTTTTAAATGTTAAAACCTATTCCCAGCTACCACTGTGGAAATTGAGAGATGAGGTAGTGATGTTTCCACAGTAGGATCTGCACAAGGCAAGAAGTGAGAAATGAGAGAGTAAAGCATCATTTGGAAGCCAGATCAGAGACTCAGGTGACATGAGGCAAGAAGGATGTCTATGCAACATTAAAGCATTTACCCAAGATTCTCCAGAAATATACATTTTAAAATTTTTAATGATGAACTTTATGAAAGATTTTACCTCCTGCTATCCCGGATGCAGGCCTATAATGTGATTAAGCATGAAATCAAGGACACTTGAGTTTATTTATGTCATAGAGCAGGTTTAGAGAAGCACACAAAATTATCAGTTGAGTGTGTCAAATTGCCCCTTTAGGTTATAAACACCTTAAAAACCAAAACCATATCCTGTTCATTTTCTTGTTTCAGCTTAATACTAAATTGTCCACAATACTTCAGTAACCTTTCCTCTTCCTGATCCTATAGAACAATTACATTTTTAAAAATAAGAACATAATGAACAGCTGGAACTCATTACCTAACCCAAGTATTAAAACATTACCAATAAAGGGGCACCTGGGTGGCTCAGTCGTTAAGCATCTGCCTTCGGCTCAGGTCATGATCCCAGGGTCCTGGGATCGAGCCCCGCATCGAGCTCCCTGATCAGTGGGAAGCCTGCTTCTCCCTCTCCCTCTGCCCTGCTGCTTGTGTTCCCCCTTTCGCTCTCTCTCTGTCAAATAAATAAATAAATAAAACCTTTTAAAAAAAATTACCAATAAATTATGTCTCCCTGTGTGCTTCTCCCAGAGGTGGTCCCTGCGCCTCTCTCCTGAATTTTTTTTAAACATTGCCTTGTTTTTAAGTCTTCTACATAATTTAACCATATATATATATATATATATATACATATATATATATATGCCTATGGGATGTGTTGTCAGTTTTATTTGTTTATAGGCATTATGTAGAGTATCATCTCTGGTTTTCTGGAACAATTTTTGCACTAAATATTATGTTACTAAGATATCCATATTGTGACATGTAGCTGGAATTCGTTTATTTCATTGCTGAATAATATTCCTTTGGGAGAGTATACCACAAATTTTTAAAATCTGTTCTATCAAAATGTATTTAGATTGTTTCCAGTTTCTGCTGTGTGCCTCCGTAAACATCCTTTAGTGTGTCTCTTGTACAAGAGTATCTCTTGTTACATGGATTATTGAATAGTAGATTATGCAAATACTTAGTTGTATAAATAATGCCAATTCTTGGTATGACTAAGACTTTTGCGGGGGGAGGGAGTGTAAATGGTATCTTTTTGTGGTCTTATTGAAGACCATAAAGATTACATTATAACCCTGACTTTTTGTACCAAACATTTGACAATTAGACTTTTGGTCCCTTTCGAAATCTCGTGTGATTGTTCTGTATCCTTGCTTATAATTCTGTCTTTGAATATATTGTTCACCACCATCCCTGCCTTCACCCAACTTGAAGGTTGTGATTATATTCTCTCTCTCCTTCCCAGCATCTGGCATTGATTGCCTGAGTGAATAAGAGGTACTCGATGAGTAACTGTTGAGTCAGTAAAACAGTTATTACTGTTACCACAGTTCCTGATGATACAGTTCTCTGTACTTAGGCTCCCAATAAATGCAGGTGATAACTGGCCAGGGAGTGATAACCTGAATTGAACTAGTTATCACGTTTACCAAGAACATGGCTTCTCCTGCTGTATGTGTAGACACTGATTTTAGTTATGCTGCCTTTCATTAGTGAAGCCAAAAAGGCTGTTATCATATAATTAGCACGTTTTAAACACTTATGGTCACATTTATTGGGATAGGCATTAAGAATATTGTTCTAGGGATTCTATAAGTATTTACACCTTTAAAATGCTATTAGAAAGCATCTTACCCCCTTTTTTTGTGGAGAGTTTAGAAAGGTTCTGAGTCAGAAAATTGAATTTCATGCTCAGATGTGCAGATGAATCTGGTCTTAAAAGAATACCAAGAATAGTCTTGAATCAGAAATGCTGGAAACGTGAAGAAAGGCGAAGCAGTGTAAGGAAATACCTTTGACCCACCTGTAGCAAGGGGAGAATTGAGGCACTAGTTCAAAGGTTACTTTCCTTGTTCATGGACTTCTGAAGAAGGGTTAGATTTGAACCGTGGTTTTGAGAGTCAACTCACTTGCATACCACCTTCTCTTTCTCCCTGAAAGTCTGTGGCTAGAACGCTTCAACAAGAAGGGAAAATCCCAAGAATGAAAAAGGTAGAGTCTCAGACTAGACGGGAAACGGGACAGAGACTATGAGCCTTGAAGCAAGTTGGATAAAGCCTGTGTTTCATCATGTTGTCTTTTAGTAGTATAAATCATTTTGAAAGTTTCAGTCATCTCTGCTACCCTCAGGGGAACAAAAGAAAGGATATAAGTTCCTCCTTGGGTGAGAATGTCAAAAGAGAAGCTATGTCCCTCCCTGAGAATCAGCTGTGTTGTAGCAGCAGTTGCTAAAGAAAGGACTCCAAACAGAAGGGGAGACTCATGACAACCAAATGGGAGCCAGTTGGTCAGGTTGGCCTCCCTTCCATTGGCCAAACATAAAGATCTGTTTGGGTACACAAAGGAAGCTACCACTCCATGCAGAGATGATGAAGGAGAAAAGAATGATATTTTTACTCTGTAACTTTGAGGGAGTCATTCTTAGCACTAGCTGAGGAAAATACTTTAGTCTGTCCTACCAGCTGCATAATCCAGTGAGACCCTAAAATGCTTGTCCTTATCATGGGGTTCTATATCCAACCCCTATTTAGAGAAATTGCTTCCTTGTAGGCAGTTCTTCCTAGGTTTTATATACCTAGAGGCTGGCACCTCCTAGGTATTCAATGTATATTATTGAATAAAAGAATACTAAGTTCCCCACCATTCTAAGGGGTAAGCTTCCAGAAACACAGAACAGCCATCACTGGTGAGTTCCTAGCTCCCTAGCAGTATAGGATTTTATCTCTGAGAAATTTGGAAGTGTTCACTTTTCTTCATTTATGTCTCCCAGAGACAGAGCTGAGTTACATCTGTGCATTCTGTCAGAGCTTTGGTTGAAAGACTAATGCCTCAAGACCTACAAGGAGATCTCACAGTTTTTCATTTGACTAAGAGTAGGGGGTTTTTTTGTTGTTGTTTTTTGTTTTTTTTGTTTTTTTTGGCTCTTTTAAGAAACCCAGATGTCAGATTCCAGAAATCATGCATTGTCAAATCATAGTCTGGGTACTGAGAGGCTCTCACATCTCTAATCTAACATTTATGCCAACGATCTTGCTTTCAGTCCCTCCATATAAATGTATAATTAAGCAGGGCATTTTTAAAAAGTCTTTTCAATGAAAAGCCACTTACTATAAAAGGTGCAAAATACAACGAGATGCCAATTTTCACATATTAGTTTGATTAAAAGAAGTTTCATAACACTTTAGAGGAAAAGGTATAGCAACATAGACATTCACACTTTGTTGTGGGGGCATAAATTGATACAAACTATTTAAAGAGTGGTATGGTAACATTTATCAACATCCAAAATAGCCAACCCTCTATGACCCAGCAATTCTATTTCTAGGGTGCCAGAGAAACCCTTGCACGTGAGAACACAGATATCCCCTACTGTGTTATTTTCAGGTAAAAGACTATACAGCAATAAAAAGAAACATACACATACAGTTAGATCTCAAAAACATTTTATTAAATGAAACAAGCAAGTTTCAGAAAGTTATGTTACTGTGCAGGAAAGAGTTAACATACTAACTGAAACTGCTATCCTTAGAAAGAACAGCTTGTAAGGTTGGCCTATGACTAGTGTCTAGGAACTTGGATTTCAGGAGCAGTCCCACTATTCTTTGATAAGAATGGTGCATTGAACCTAAACTGTACAACCAATGTGGCTTATGTTGAACACCTGCTCGCTTTCTGGGAGTCTGGAATTTGGGGATATGCCAGCCAGAGGGTGCCTTTGTGACCAGCTCCGAATAAACACCCTGGGCACTGAGTCTCAACATTTCACAAGTGTTGTCCCAAATCATTGTGGAGGAATTAAACACATCCCATGTGATTGCACTGGAAGAGATCTTTGGGAAGCTTATGCCTGATGTCCTCCTGACTTCAGCCCATGTGACTTTTTTCTTTGCTAATTTCACTATATAGTGTTCTGCTATAATAAATCAGAGCCATGAATACAATTCTATGCTGAATCCTATGAGTGCTCCTGGTGAATCACTGAACCTTGGGGTGGTCTTGGGGCCTACTGAATTAGTTCCCTAAACCATTTATGTAAAAAAAAGGAAAAAGCATGACACTATGAATTTCTGCGGTTATATAATTTTATGTATACATATTTCTCGAAACCTGGAAGGTACACACCAAACTTATTACAGTGGTTAAGTGTGAAGAGACAGGGAAGGAAGAGAAGAGGGGCCTGGGTTTAATAGAAATTAGTCAAAGGGCACTTTGGCTCTATCCGGCGTGCTGTACCTTATTTCCTTTTTTTGAGAAAAATATATTCATGTAATACCTAGATGGGAAAATATTTTTAAGTTAATTTAAAAATAATTTCAGCCTGCATGTAGACTCACAAAATTTAAGAGCTGGTGGGGAATTTAGAGTTCACCTAGTCTTAACCATACCTTTAAAAAGGTAGAGCCTCAGGCTTCTACCCTGAGAGGCACGTATTGCCTTGAGTCACATAGCTTGTAGTTGGGACCACAACACCCAGTCCAGAATGCTTCCCTAATCTGCACCTGCTTGGTAAGTACTGTGGCCAGAAGAGCCAGTCTTCTTTCTTTGTTATTGCAAAGTCCAGAAGTATCAACTGTTACAACATGGTTGCATAGCAGCTTCTATCAAAGTTCAGCAAATTATCAATGTTATACTTCGACGTGTAACAAGAGCTGTACTGGAAGAAGATAAGAAGTGGACTACAGTTCTCTGGGGAATGTAGTTTGTAAGCGATAATAGCATTAAATCATACCACTCTGCTTTGCTTTTATTTTTTTCTTCTTTGTTAAAATAGGGGGTTAACATATTAAGCAATGGGACTTTTCAGAAACATGATCAGTTGCTTGCAAAAAAAGATTTATATCCTATTTCTACTTTTAAAATACTTCACAAATAAGGACTTTAAAAACTAATTTCCAAGTTCATATATTGCTTTGGGGGCTATAAAATGGTACAACCACTTCAGAAAACTGTTTACTGGTTTCTTATAATGTTAAATATACACTTACTCTATGACTCAGCAATTGCACTAGTAGGTATTTCAAGAGAAAAGAAAACACAGAGACTTATATAAAAATATTTATATCAGTTTTGGGGACACCTGGGTGCTGCAGTCAGTTAAGTGACTGGCTCTTGGTCGTGATCTCAGGGTCCTGGGACTGGGCCCACGTCTGGTTCCATGCTCACCATCTTTAGTGACCCACTGGTGATACTGAAGCATATCTTTGCATATACACAGCATTGTCAAACTGCGCAGCAACACTGAACATTACACATGACTCTTTAGTGTGTGCCCGTAGCAAACTGGCATGGATGTGAACATGCTGCATTTCCAAATGCAATAGGCCTTTTGTTCATTCAAAATAGTATGCCCTCTCATTTGGTAGTATACCCAGGTGGACACTTTGAAGAAAATGCAATGCCAATTTCAAGTAGTGTCAGAATAGCTGTGTTTTGGCCAAGATAGGTTTATTGGTTTGTTTGTTAAGAAGTATGTGACTTGTGTGATCATGTTTCCCTATTTATGCTGGATGTCAGGAAGCTATGGTCTAATCTGAGACCACTCCTAGCAAAAATACAAGACCATCTGACATGTTTCTTGGGGATTACCTTCTTTGCTCCTTTGATTATTTTCCCTTCCTACTGATCTCCTTACTTAGTCAGTTTTTCAGCAGGTTTTGTATATCTTTTTCCAAATACACATTTAATAGGTTACATATATGTAAATGAAGTAATAGATGATGCATATGTAACACTACTTTGAATCTGAGTTCTGTATGTGTGTTTTAATAATTAGTTGCTAATAAAACTCCTCTCCCAAGATTTAGTGTTTTATCTTTAAGAAAAGGTGGATGGGGCGCCTGGGTGGCTCAGTTGGTTAAGCGACTGCCTTCGGCTCAGGTCATGATCCTGGAGTCCCGGGATCGAGTCCCGCATCGGGCTCCCTGCTCGGCAGGGAGTCTGCTTCTCCCTCTGACCCTCCCCCCTCTCATGCTCTCTCTCTCTATCTCATTCTCTCTCTCAAATAAATAAATAAAATCTTTAAAAAAATAAAAGAAAAGGTGGATGGACACAGAGACAGATAATATGAGAGGAAAAAATAACGTTGTCATGGAAGGCTACCTGCCTGCTGTACAATATAATGAAGAGTTAAAGACGTCATGTATCTGTCATACATGATTCATTTGGCCTTGGTTGACATATTTATGTCCCTGTTCTTCATTTTAAAAGTTCCTACATTGTCCCTAACATATTCCTTAACACAAAATGAAAAATACTCTGCCTGTATTAGGACATATAAACTCAAAAAAATGCTAAATGCTCCATAAATCTTTTGCACATTTTGAATCAAATGCAGAGTGAGCATTTCATTATATTAAAAAGAGAACAATGATAAATTAGGGGAAAATATTTTCACCAAATGTAATCATTGAAAGGCTAATACCTATAATAAAAGGAATTCATACAAATTTATAAGAAAAAATAATAGCTCAATTGATAAATGGACAACACAAATAACTAAAAAATAAAATACCAAAGTAAACAAGTATATAAAAAATGTTTATGGTACTCCAAATGTTGGTGACATTATAAATTAGTGCAATGTTTTCTTTTCTTTTTTTTTAAGATTTTATTTATTTATTTGACAGAGAGAGACACAGTGAGAGAGGGAACACAAGCAGGGGGAGTGGGAGAGAGAGAAGCAGGCTTCCCGCAGAGCAGGGAGCTCAATGCGGGGCTCGATCCCAGGACCCTGGGATCATGACCTGAGCCGAAGGCAGACGCTTAACGACTGAGCCACCCAGGTGCCCCTAGTGCAATGTTTTCAAGGCAATATAATAATAAATACAAGGAATGTAAACAAATGTCCATAACTTTTGACACATTTATCCTAATCATTAGAGTTTACCTTAAGGAAATAATAAAAAAGAAAGGAAAAAATATATATATACCAGTTTATTAATCATGAGTCACTACAATATTAAAAATTTAAATAAGCTGGAAATCCAATAGAACTTAGTAACTTATGCTATATTATGCAACCAATTATTGTAAGGACAGCATTACTGGGTAATTTAAATGAAAATCAGGATAAAATTTCACTTACTATAATTAGTTACTTAAATTCTTATGTTTCAAAAAAAGAGCATAAGAAAACATGGAAAAACAGCCATCTTTGATAGGTTAGGGAATTATGAATTTTGCTTTTTTGAAAAATATACTTTATAAATATCTTCCAAAATTGTCATTACATAGTCAGCAATGTTTTAAAAATGCGAGTAGGAAGCCATTTCCTTTCTCAGTAACTGTCCCCCCACCCCCATGCTTGCCCCAGGAATGGAACCTAATCCTGGTATCTCTGTCTTGGACCTCATCCAAGGAGCCAGGTAAAAGAGGTTGCAGGGAGACGTATTAAGGGGGTTCCACAGAGCCAGAGAGCTCCAGTGACTGTCAGGTGGGTAGGATACAATTGGCACTTTTGGTCCAGGTTTCCCAAACATTTGCAAAGAATGCCAAGTTCTTTTGAATAAGGCAATGAGTTTGAGAATAATCTCCCTTGGTTGGTAACAGAAAAAAAAAAAAAAAAAAAGAGGAAAGGTGAACTTCAAAACGGGAAGGGTAAGAGAAAAAGCAATCCCAAACTCCAACAATTAAACAAGCAGCTCTGAACTGTCAGTTTAGACCCAGGAAAGAAAAATCTAAAGGTCAGGATAGTTTGTTCCCCCAAAGAAACTTCATGTGCTGCCACAAGCAGAAAGGCTACAGGGCACTGTTATCACACAGAATAAATCAGAAACATGGAAAACTGGCTCCATGTAGTATCATGAGAACCAATACTCCGAGTCTCCCTTTCCTGAAATTTTCTTTTTAAGTCACCGTTTGGCTCCTATCACCCCTGTACTTGCTCTTCAACTTCCAAAGCACCAAATAATTAATTACTGCTTTCCTTGCCCACCCCATTCAAACTCTGCTCAGACAAGGATCTAACTGGCTTATTCAGAGTAAGGGAAATGATTGATGAGCCCATCTTCGATGTACTGTCCAAGCTCCACTCCAAGATATCCTGTCAACGAGGCCATTCCCCATCCCTCCACTTCAGAGTGGGCATGGGACTCAGGCTGACCCAGTATTCCCTGAACACAAAGCCTGTGGGCACATGTGGGCACATGTGTGCACATGTGGGCACATGACCAAGGAAGGTGTGCCAGTTTTTTGGTTCTTTGCTCTTCCTGCCCCTGCTTTACCCTGTATCACAAGGAACTAGGCCCCACAGTTTCCAGGCTCAGCTGACCTTCACTGAAAGGAGGTTGCAGGGCAGGAGAAAGGGGATGTCAATGGCCAATATTCAGCCATGTAATCCAATTTGAGGATGGAGCCAAACACAGAAGGACAAAGACCCAGGATACAGGGAGATATAAAGAATCCTAACACATTCTTTGAATTCCTTGCTTTTGAATTCTAGACCTAAAGTTGGCTCCATGTAATATCATGAGAACCAATTTTTATTATCATATCTTTTATGTATTATCATATATTATCATATTATCATATTAGTGTTATTATCATATATTTTATGTATTATCATATATTTTATGTCCTAAACCAGGACACTTGAGAGTAAAAGGGGCTGCTAGTAATACATAAGTCAGGATAACAGGTACAAATTAGAACTGGTTCAGGCAAACTAGAACATATAGTTACCCTACCTAAAATCAACTCAGCCTTTGAATTTTATAATTAATTGAGCCATTAAATTCTCTTTGACCCTTAACCTACTTTGAGTTGATCTCTATCACTAACTTCTTGACCACTGCATGAGGCAAAGGTTTAAATCAATAAGAATTACTTCCTAAGTGGTAGAATTTCAGGGTAAGCAGACAAGCATCGTCTGCTGTCTTATCCCCCACAATATGTATGTAAAGTTTGCACATTTTTGGTATAGCCATTCCAGGAAAATTATAGGGAATTTTGGTTGCTGTACTCCCAAGAAGACTGAAAAAGTGCAAAGAAAACTAAAATCACCAAGGGAACACATATATACTCCACTCTCAGGCTAAAGGAGGCTCTTTGGTGATCTTTCTTTTCACTTTAAAGAGTCTCAGTGTCACTTCAATAAAAGGAGAGATGTATCAAGAACCAGAAGGAAATATACAAAGGCTTCAGTAACCAGCTCATTTTTTTGTGTCTCACTGCCCATTTCTTATACAGCTAAATCCTCCAGTCACCAAAACATGCTCTTTTTTTTGAACAGAAAAAAAAATCCCTTTCCAGAGGTTAAACTGGGTGCAAAATCCTGAAGTAGAAATAAAAGTATAAGCACATACAAATTAAAATATTTACAGATCAAAAGTATTATTATACATAAGCAACTCCCTGCAGGGTTCATTAGGAGTCATTTTGTTCTGGAAGATATATTTTTCTCCTCATGTTCTTTTTAGTAAATTGTAAAAGAATTTGTTTTACCAAAGTTTGTCACATTTATCATATAAGTAACAATGATAACTTGAATTATCTTGAATGCTGGGTGGAATTCTTCACTTCATTCAGGTGAGAATCTATTGAATAATAGAAAAACTACCAAATCCATTATCCCTGATGATAATAAACAACAGGTTTTACCTGATTCTTAGCCTTGAGCAAAATATATTGAGGGAGACTTTCTGGGAGGACTGAGTAATAAAGGAAAGAAACAGAATAAGCAAAATTTAATGTGAGTTGTACAAAAAGAGGATTACAAAAGGTAATAGTTTCACTGTCTACATGCTTGAGTCTGCTTGGTCACTTTCAGAGAATGTTGTCTCTTCTACAATTACAGATGGTTCCAGCAGCCTAAAGCGTTCACGTAGGGCTGGAAATGACCTGAGCGTGTTATACATCCTTACACGCAGCCTCAGGGGGGCCACTGAGGGCAGCAACCTCACTCTCCCAGTTGACTGCGACAGCAACTTCAACACTTTGGAAGCTTTACTCTGGAAGACTTTTGTTTTGACAGTGTAGAGGATAAAAATTTGTAATCCCTGGCAGATAGAATAAAAGTTTAATGTTAGATCAGCATTGAGATACAGAATCAGGGAAGAGATTTATTTTACTTTGCCACCCACCCTTCTCATCATGCACAACAACTCCCCAACTCGAGTTTACATCTGCAGCAGCTGAACACTTTGTTGTCTCAGAGGGCTGAGGTGATGTTCTTCTACTATGGAAAGTGCTACATGTAAGCAGTAGAGTTCAAAGACCTGAATTCAGGTCCCAGTTCACCACATGTTGGCTGTATCACTGAGAGGCGCTCTCTCTTCCTGATACCAATTGGGTGTCCCTACAATTCAACTGAATTCTGACACTAACAACCCCAGAGTTAGTGTCAGATTCCACAGGTTAAGGCTTAGTCCTATGACTGCCTTCACTTCAGATGCTAGTCAGAAATATTGGGTCCCCACATTACCCATACTTCTGTCTGACTTGACAACAAAGTCGGGAGTTCCCACAACCCACCTCCCTGCTTCAGGTTTGATAATTTGCTAGAACTACTAACAGAACTCAGAAAAGATCTTTACCTACTATTACCTGTTTTTTATAGAGAATACAACTCAGGGACTGCCAAATGGAAGTGATCCTGGAACAAGGTATGGAGGAAGGTACACTTCCTTCCTCGCTCTTCAATATGTTCACCAACCTGGAAGTTCTCCAAACCCCTTCATTTAGGGATTTTTACGAAGGTTCCATTATATGGGTTTGGTAATTATATCATTAGCCATTGGTGACTGACTCAATCTCTTGCCCCTCTCCCCTTCCTGGAGGTGGGGCTGAAAGTTCCAAGCTTCTAATCCAGGTTGGGTCTTTCTGGCAACAAGCCTCCAGCCTGAAGCTACCTAGGGACCCCAGCCACCAGTCATTCATTGGTACACAAAAGACACTCATATCACTCCACAGATTCCTCGGATTTTAGGATCTATGTGCCAGGAACTGAGGACAAAGACCAAATATTTATGTTTTAGTATACCACAGTAACTTCGCTTTTTTCCTAACATCTTTTATCTTCAGTTTCTGAAGGAGGTAGATGCACTGTGGGTCAGTTAATTCTTCTTCCAGTTCTAACATTCTATGATTGTATAGTTCTTGGCATTTTAGTAACATAACTAAAAATCTCATGCATTTAAGAAAAAAAATTGTAAGCACTTCTATTCATTGCTTTTCTGTCCTTTTGATTCTGATACAAAGATCAGATGTGCATGAGAAATTAATCCACAAAAGACTGAACACATTTTCTGTGCACTTTTAAAATGAAAACTGCCCCTTAATCCTATTGTTATCAGACACTGCTTTTCATTTAATCCTCATCATTTAATCCTTCTCATTTAATCCTAACACCAACCCTATATTAAGCCTTACTATCCCCATGTTACAAATGAGAAAACTACAGCTCAGATAAATTAAGTAACTTGCCTAAGATTACCCAACCAGTAATCACTGGAGTCGGAGTTGGACTCAACTCCATTTGGTTCCAAAACTCTTCTAGCCAACATACTACTCTGCCTCTTGCTTGAACTGCAATAGAAGGATATTATAAAGTATATGACAGCATCTAAGAGTCCCCCATTAATTTCTCATTAACATCCTTTGTTGGAAATAACAGACTAAATGACATCTGTAGTTGAGTAACAGTATTGTGCCAATGTTCACTTCTTGATTTTGATGATGTACAAGGGTTATAGAAGATATTATCATTGGGGGTGTGCCTGGGTGGCTCAATTGGCTAAGCAGTTGCCTTTGGCCTAGGTCATGATCCCAGGGTCCTAGGATCGAGTCCCATGTCAGGCTCCTTGCTCAGCAGGGAGCCTGCTTCTCCCTTTCCCTCTGCCTGCTGCTCCCCCTGCTTGTGCTTGCTCTCTTTCTCTCTCAAATAAATAAAATCTTTAAAAATAAATAAATAAATAAAATTTTTTAAAAAGATATTATCATTGGGAGAGCTGGGAAAAGAGTACCTGGGAACTCTACACTATCTTTGCAACTTCTTGTTTTAAACTATTTATAAATAAAAAGTTACTTTAAAAAATCCATGATATCTCCAGATTAGCATCTCTAGGGCCCAAGCCTTATAAGGATCTATTTCTAGAATCATATCCTATGAATACTGTTGTAGGATACTCCGGTGCTCTGGTAAGATCACCCAAAGACCCTGAGACTTTAACTAATAAAATCAAAACATATTGGCAAGAGATGGACCAGTTCTCTGACCAAAAACAGGAAGATTAACTTGATCATTATCCAACAGGTGATATTTACTCCTCTGATGAAGGCCTTGATGACACAAGGAAGGATGCATAGGGACATAGGTTTCAGAAGGGCAAAACTGGTCACTGGCCATCCTGATGTTCAAAGGAGAGAGATTTATTTTGAGGACATGAGAAATCCGGTCCTCTTTGTGGAGTACACTCTTTCATATTTAATTCTACAGCAAAGACAGACTCTCTGGTTGTGTGACTATCAGGAAAAGACCTAGACCATGGAGAATTCATAAAGACACCATCTTGTGAAACTGTGTACTTCTATACTCCCTAAAATCCCAAAGATGTTACTGAAAAACACAAAATGTATGGATCAAACTAATTCTCACTAGCACAAATATCAAATTTTGCTTTTATAGATATTACTAAGTAATATCTATAGCACTTAGTAAATGTCTGTTAGAATTATAGCATTCTAAATCTAGAAGGAGCCTTATGTGTAAACTAGTCACTTTAGTGTACATAAAAATCAAATCCTTGTTTAAAGTGAAGATTTCTAGCTCTTACTACATAGATTCTGACTGACTAGGAAAGGGATGAAGCCCAGGAATAAGCATTTTAAAATACTATGTAAATTCTCACATAGGCAATAATATTCAGACCCACTTTGAAAAACATAGCACCAATTTTAACACCCCCCCCATTTTATATTTTACATACCTCACTCAGAGAGATTGTATGACTTCCCTAAAATCATATGATCATTAATGGTAAAGCTGGAAGAGAGCCTAAATCTCCTTTTAGCCCAGTGCTCTTGCCATATGGCCACCCTCAATTTTACCAGATGGTATTAACATTTTGTAATGAGCCTCTATTTTATAATGTGCCCCTCATATGCATAGAGGAGAGAATATCCTTGATTATATCTCCTCCAGGTACTTTTCCATATTCCTCATCACTCTAGGCAACAAGCCAGACTAAGATTATCCTATTTATTTCCCTTCTGGGGAGTTTCAATTAGGTGTTAACAACAGTGAAAAACTGCCTTATATTTAAATTTAACTTAAATTTAAATTTAAATTTAGTGGCAGGCACATATCCATTGCTTGAGGCAGTAATTCTCAAAAGACACTGGAGAGGGCCACCAGGAATAGAGGGTGAGGTACTTACAAACATTAAATGTGGTGGTTACAATTTAAACAGCCAAGCATCTCCCCACGCTGCACTATACAGACTTCTCGACATTTGTGGTCCAGTCAAATTCATCTAATGCACTTTCCAATAGTTTCCATTTTGTATCAAAGACTTGTCTCCTCAGTGATATTTGACCAGAGCCAAAAACAACCAACATGATACCAGCTTCCCACAGTAGTTACTACTCTCAGTGACAACAAGACAATCATCGAACACTGCAGTTGCTTCACAAAATATTAGACAAGTATAGCCCATCCTGATATCAAACATCCTGATTATCTACAATGAAAGATACACATGAGTATGTTTCTTGCATGAGAAAACTGGAAATCCAGTTAAGGAAGTGAGACTTGAATGTATAAAAAGTTAATTTTTGAGTACAAGAAGAAAAGGGACAAATGAACTTAGAAAACTACAATAGTTCTATTTAATTTGATAAATTATATTTATTAATTTAATTCATAGTAAAATTAATAAAGCTAGAATTAAAGTCATCACTTCAAGAGTTTAAAGCCTCTAAGTAAATAATCTATGTGGATTATATGAATGTCAGTTTCCTAGGTTTGACAATGTATTATAGCTACGTAAGATGTTATCATTAAAATAGCTGGGTGAAGGGTACATAAGAACTCTCTGTACTATTTTTATAACTTCCTAGGAGTCCAAAGCTATTTTTTTTAATTTTAAGGAATTGCATAAGAATGGGAATAAAAAATAAAAGAATTTTGACCTTTTTGCATAACATAAAATCTTAGTAAGTCTATAGAATTTCAATTAAAAAAAAGATTACTGCCAAGAATTAAATGCCAAGCTAATTTGTGGTTCATGTGTCATGGTACCTAAAGAAAAATTACCAGGTAGGAAAGTCCTCATTAATATTTACCAGCTACCATATTACAAAGCTGTGATCACCAAGACAGCATGGTACTGGCACAAAAACAGACATATAGACCAATGGAACAGAATAGAGAACCCAGATATGGACCCTCAACTCTATGGTCAAATAATCTTTGACAAAGCAGGAAAAAACATGCAATGGAAAAAAGACAGTCTCTTCAATAAATGGTGCTGGCAAAATTGGACAGCCACATGCAGAAGAATGAAACTCGACCATTCTCTAACACCATTCACAAAGATAAACTCAAAGTGGATGAAAGACCTCAATGTGAGACAGGAATCCATTAAAATCCTAGAAGAGAACATAGGCAGTAACCTCTTTGACATCGCCCACAGCAACTTCTTTCAAGATACATCTCCAAAAGCTAGTGAAACAAAAGCAAAAATGAACTTCTGGGACTTCATCAAGATAAAAAGCTTCTGCACAGCAAAGGAAACAGTCAACAAAACAAAGAGGCAACCCACAGAATGGGAGAAGATATTTGCAAATGACACTACAGATAAAGGGCTGGTATCCAAGATCTATAAAGAATTTCTCAAACTCAACACCCAAAAAACAAATAATCAAGTCAAAAAGTGGGCAGAAGATGTGAAAAGACACTTCTCTGAAGAAGACATACAAATGGCTAACAGACACATGAAAAAATGTTCATCATCATTAGCCATCAGGGAAATCCAAATCAAAACCACATTGAGATACTACCTTACACCAGTTAGAATGGCAAAAATTGACAGGGAGAGAAACAACAAATGTTGGAGAGGTTGTGGAGAAAGGGGAACCCTCTTACACTGTTGGTGGGACTGCAAGTTGGTACAGCCACTTTGGAAAACAATGTGGAGGTTCCTCAAAAATTTAAAAATAGAGCTACCCTATGACCCAGCAATTACACTACTGGGTATTTACCCCAAAGACACAGATGTGGTGAAAAGAAGGGCCACATGCACCCCAATGTTCATAGCAGCAATGTCCACAATAGCCAAACTGTGGAAAGAGCCGAGATGCCCTTCAACAGATGAATGGATAAAGAAGATGTGGTCCATATATACAATGGAATATTACTCAGCCATCAGAAAGGATGAATACCCAACTTCTACATCAACATGGATGGGACTGGAGGAGATTATGCTAAGTGAAATAAGTCAAGCAGAGAAAGTCAATTATCATGTGGTTTCACTTATTTGTGGAACATAAGGAATAGCATGGCGGACATTAGGAGAAGGAAGGGGAAAATGGGGGCGGGGAATTGGAGGGAGAGATGAACCATGAGAGACTATGGACTCTGAGAAACAAACAGGGTTTTAGAGGGGAGGGGGGTGGGGGGATTGGTTAGCCCGGTGATGGGTATTAAGGAGGGCACGTACTGCATGGAGCACTGGGTGTTATACGAAAACAATGGATCGTGGATCACCACATCAAAAACCAATGATGTATTGTATGGTGACTAACATAACATAATAAAATTAAAAAATATATATATTTACCAGCTACCTATGAAACAATTACTCAAAAATATACTAATGAGAGATTCATTAAGATTAAAAAGTCAAAATAACTGGATATTTCAGTATAAAAGGACTAGCAAAAGGCATTGAGACTATTTAAGCATAAGAAATTGTAGGTATGTTAACTATACTTCAATAAAAAGAATTTTTTAAAGAAAAGAAAATGCAATTGAGATAATTATCAAATATAATCCAAGTATTATAAATATCTCTTGAAAGAAAATAATGTAGACACTCTAATTTAACAACAATAATTGCAGAGTAAATTTTAAGTTGTACCACTAAACCAAGAGACTGGAAGCAGCTACACTGTGTTAATGTTTTTACCTCAGAAAGGGAGGAGTCAATATATATTGTTTTATTCTGGAAATTGAAAATTGTATCTTACAAAGCTGTAATAATGTTTAATAAACAAAGATAATAATTAACAGAATGAAAATGTCCCAAAACTTAAAGAAGGCTAAGTAAAAGAATGCATAATTTTTGTAGCACAATATATATAAAACTTAGGAAGAAATGAATTGATGTGAAAAAAGAATAAGATGACAGAATAAGATCAAACATATTAGTTTTGATGGCTAACATTCAGCTAAATAGCTAAGAGGTTAACTTTTTTAATAAAATGGAAAAACAAAGAGAAAATGATTTAAAAAAACACAAATCGAGGGGCACCTGGGTGGCTCAGATGGTTAAGCATCTCCCTTCAGCTCAGGTCATGATCTCCAGGTCCTGGGATGGAGCCCCATGTTGGACTCCCAGCTCAGCAGGGAATCTGCTTCTTCCCCTTCCTCTGCCTCTCCCCCTGCTTGTGCTCTCTCTGTCTCTGTCTCTCTGTCTCTCTCTCAAATAAATAAATAAAATCTTAAAAATTAAAATTAAAATTAAAAAATTAATAAAAAATTAAAAAACACAAATCTAAATATATGGGATCTAAAATGAGGTAAGTCAAAATCAAAGTGCCACAGAAAGCTTAAAGATAAAAAAAACTGTATAAATAGATAAGATCAAAGAAAAACAAATTAGAAGTTGCTACATTAATATATGGAAAATCAGATTTAAGACAAAATGGAACCGAGACTGACTTGTTATGATGATGAAAGATACAATGCACCAGAAATATACGATATCCATAAATTTCTAGGAACATGATAATACAGCATTAAATTGTATAAAGACAAACAGTAAGACTCCATATACAGAGGAAAAAGTCTTTGTAGTATTTTTCATCAGAGTAAAAGCCATTGTTCACTATGAGAGGAGGCACAGAGTTAAGCACAGAGAGAAATTCCGATTTCAAGATAAGTCTTTCAATAATGCATATTTGTTTTATCTTAGAGTTTGACATTCTCCATGCATATACACAAACAAAAATCCTCTAAGGTCAAACAGAATTATCTTCATTTTTAATCTAACATTTTTGTTCATTCATGTCACTATTTTTGCCATGATAAAAATTAGAAGGTGACTATAATCCTTAGTCTAAATGTTCTGCTTCTTAGAGTAGATGCCCCCAATATATTAATAGAATGGGTTACAAAAAAGAAAAAGAATATAAATCTTCATTGCCAATTTTAAAACAAAATATGAATGGAATATTTTTTAAAGATTTATAATTAAATATCTTGAGATAAGACTCAAGGAATAAAAACACCTTCAGTCTTATGTATAATTACGTTATAAAAACAACTTCATAAGGTTCTGCTCTTCAAATCAACCCTCTTGCAGATAGCAACTATAACTCTGGACCAAACAGTTTTTAAAACCTACCTGAAGATACTGAAGGACAACCAAAGCAGTCTGAAACTGCAAGGAGAATCTACAGTTGGGAAAAAGGGAACTGTAACTGGGTAGGATTCCTGTTTTGTTTTGTTTTTAATATCTTTTAGCCAGAAGGCACAGTCTGATCAGCCCACACAGGGTGACTAAACCTGGAGTTTAAATAGGCAGTCTTACTAGGTTGAAGAACTGGAAGACAGGGTTTAGGGCAACTACAGAATCTGAAAAATAAGGAAGAATATTCAGACTATCCAGGAGGAAACAGAGAGCGGGAGGTCCAGATTCTGTTTATAAATTCTGCCCAAATCTCTAATTAACCTCTGAACTATAAATGCATGGAGTGAACTCTAAGAAGCCTGTCTGAGGCTAAAAAGACTAAACAGAGGTTTCCAATGTTGTCCTCCCTAGAGGAGATAGTTTTCAGTTTTAGTCCAGCTAAGTTAATTATATGCTAACTCCATTCTTGGTAGGAATAATACAGAATGAAGAGTTGCTACATGTATTATCTACAATGTCCAGGAAACAACCAAAATTACTAGAGTTAGCAGATAAGGATTTTAAAGTGTTACTATGATATGCGTAGGGTGGTAAAAGAAAATGTACTCATAACGAACCCCAAATTAGGAAATATCAGCAAAATAAAATCTCTGAAAAATGATAAGAAAAAAAACTCTGAGGGTGCCTGGGTGGCTCAGTCGTTAAGCGTCTGCCTTCAGCTCGGGTCATGATCCCAGGGTCCTGGGATCGATTCCCACATCAGGCTCCCTGCTTGGCAGGAAGCCTGCTTCTCCCTCTCCCACTCCCCCTGCTTGTGTTCCTGCTCTTGCTGTATCTCTCTCTGTCAAATAAATAAATAAAATCTTAAAAAAAGAAAAAAACTCTGAAACTAAAAAAAGTACAATATCTGAAATAAAAATCACTAGAGAGTAAACAGCAGACTGGAAATAATTAAAGGTAAAATCAATGTCCTTGAAGATGAATCACTAAGATGAATGTGATGAATAGCAAGAAGAAGGAATGAGAAAGAATCTGATGAATAGCAAGAAGAAGGAATGAGAAAGAATAAACAGCTCAGGGACCTGTGGAACAATATCAAATGGTCCAACATACATATAATTAAATCCCCCAAAAAAGAGAAAAGTAAAAGAACAGGATAGAAAAACTATTTGAAAACATAAAGATAAAAAATTCCTCAAATTTGGTGAAAGATATAAATAAACAGATTCTGGGAGCTCAGTAATTCCAAGCTGAATAAATGCAAAGAAAATAATATCTGGGCATATCTTGGTGAAAATGCTAAAAATCAAAAATAAAGAGAAGTTCCTGAAAGCAACCAAAAGAAATAATGCAGTACATATGGGGGTGGGGGTAAGAATATGAAACACTGAGGATGTCTCATTAGAAACTGGAGCAAGTTTGTGAAATGACTTCATAATACTAAAAGGGAAAAAAAATCTATCAACCCATTATTCCATATTCAAGGATAATATCCTTCAAAAATGAAAGTAAACAGAGGAATAAAGAACTGGAATGGCAACAGAAAACAAATAGTAAAATGGTAGATATAAATTCACCCATATTAATAATTACATCAGCTCTAAATGGACTAAACGCTGATTAAAAGACAGAGATTGTCAGAATGAATAAAAGATCTTACCCTTTTATTTGCTATGTACAAGATACATACTTTAAATGTATGTATCTACTTGTTACATACAAGATACATACTTTAAATGTAAAAGCACAGATAGGTTGAAAGTGAATGGATTAAAAAATACATACCATTCAACCAATATACACAAGAAGGCTGGAGATCAGATAAAATAGACTTCATGACAAAGAGTACTATAAAAGTTAAAGAGGGACATTTCCAAAGGATAAATAGTTAATTTACTCAGAAGACATCACAATCATAAATGTATATTCATCTAATAGTAGAACTTCAAAATGTGTGAAGCAAAAATTGACTGAATTAGAGGGAAAATAAACAAATTCACAATCACAGTTGGAGATCTTAATACTCCTCTTTCAGCAATGGAGAGAACCAGACAAAAATATTGGTAAGGATAGAAATTTAAAAAAGGAAGAGAAAGAAAAAATTTAGCCAACCCCACTGTGGTCTAAGCTCCAGTAGTAACTGTAACATTGTCCATATCAACCATATCAACCATATCAACCCTGGTGAGGAGCTGTCGTGAACCTATTACATGGGAGAAAAGGAATCAGGAGGTGTTTGCCAAGCCAGTTGCTGGACAAAATCTCTTCTGCTAAGAGAACAGGGATTAACATGGTCTAACCGTACTGCAATTATATTCTATGAACTGTGCCCAGGAAAGGACATAGTCATAAGGAGCTTTCTTTCCTCTTCCTTCAAAATGTATTAAAAATAGAGTCTCCTAAAGGTAACTAAGCAATGACTTTCAAGGTCACCTTTAGTTTAGTCCAGGGTGATATCATCCCCACCACTGCATGATCTGCTACCTTCAGACTAATCCACACCATACCTGAGTAGTGTTGAAAAGGCAGAACATGTAGTTGAAGATAATCCTGACGTCATCATTACCAATTAGCATAAAGTATGCCAGAATCCAGGTTACTCCAAAAACAACTGTGATAGATAATGTACTAAGAATCTTCTTTAGGAATGAAACGTTTTTTGTACTAGGTAAGAGAAAGCAAGAAAGAAAACATGGTTTTATTTCTTAATACCATTTTACTTTTATTGAGAATACATATTCAGGTGCCCATATATACTATTTAACAATATTATGCATTAGGTGGAAAACCATGTTAGACCTATATCTGGGTAAAATCTGATTTAGCAAGCTTCATTAAGGAATACAGTGAAACTTGCCTAAAACTTAGGAATAAACTCCTTTATCTACTACTGCAGGCAAGTACCACACACACACACACAAAAAATCAATGTTTTCTTTGGAAAGGAATTTTATCTTGGTGATTATTTTGTGGATCAGCCAGTGAGAAATTCCTTTTCTGGGCATCTGGGACCTTCCCACAGTGTAGGGTGATATGGGAATGAAAGGTTATTAAAATGTAAAAATGAAGGAATCTGAACTCAGCCATATGACTTACCAGTGGGATGTTAGCAATTATTCCATAAGCAGAAGCTTGAAAGCATTTTGCTGGCCTTTTTTTTATTGTTCTTTGGAACCCTGACACCACTATATTGAGAAGCCTGGACTGGCCTAATTGATGATGAGAGACTACACAGAATAGAGATTAGCTTTCCCAACTGAGCAGCTCCCACTCAAAACCAACCACCCACCCACCACCAGGCACAAAAATAAGTCATCTTAGATCATCCATCCATTTTCAAGAAGACCAGAACAAGTACCTGACCAACACTCAAACTTATGACAAATAATAAATATTTGTCACTCTAAGCCAATAAATTCTGGGGTGGTTTGTTATGCTGCAAAAGCTAACTGATACATGAAAGATAATTTGTTAAACAATGAAATTGTAACGTGCTTTTCACTGTGACTAAGCTAATTTAAGAACCATGAGCTGTCAGCCAAAATCTAGATATACAAAATTGTCACTGTCTGTGGCCAGATTGATACTGTTTCGTATAGAGGAAATATAACCTACTCTGCAATTAGGCTAAGAAAATTTTACCAAAATGTTTCTGCATTGCTAATAAAACAAAGGTTTGAATGATTATCAATGATAGACTTTTCCCCTGCATTTCCCCTCAATATGGATTATCATTCATATAGGAAAGATGATACTTACTCTTGATCGGTAAAGCACATATTAAAGATGATATTCCCACTAATGACGGTTGTTTTCACCCGTCTGTTCATACCAAATGGATCCATTTGGTGACCAACAAAACTCACAGATGTGCTCATAATAGATATACTGGGGATAAACACAGTCTTGTAAAATTAAACCTGGATTCATGGCCTCCTTAGCACTGTTTTCTAACCAATTGTGATGTTGGAGGTGAGGTTAAGGAGAGTATATCTGTTTAATAGTTTCTATTCTTTACCTCTCCAACTGAAAGCTTTTTTGTTTACAGGGACAACAGTGAAAATGCTTATTGAGGTTAGGAAGGTTATAGTAAGGAGAGAAGCGGCACACGTGGGAACTGATAAACCAGAGTGCACATGTCCACCTGCAGGAAATGTGGATGCAATGTTGCCAGATGTTCCAATTTTTTCAAGAGAAAATATAATTTTTAAGTGAAATCTCCCAATTTTTATATGTTTTAAACTAATTTTAAAAACTTAAAGCCACGGGTGCCTGGGTGGCTCAGATGGTTAAGCGTCTGCCTTCGGCTCAGGTCATGATCCCAGGGTCCTGGGATCGAGCCCCGCATCGGGCTCCCGGCTCAGCGGGGAGCCTGCTTCTCCCTCTGACCCTCGCCCCTCTCATGCTGTTTCTCTCTCGCTCGCTCTCTAAAAAATAAATAAAATCTTTAAAAAAAAAAAAAACTTAAAGCCACTATCAGATTCAAGAAACACATGTAAAATATAGCCTGTAGCTACTAGTTTGTAAAATGAAATACAGTTACTAGCATCTCCTCACAATCTTCTCATTTCTTTAATGATTCAAATCTGATTTCTTGAATATTTGGGGTTGGGAGAGAAATTTTCTTTTTTTGAAGTCTTTGTGTTTCGTTTTTAGTTGGGCTCATACAGCATGGAAGTGTTTTATGTAACGCAGTTCCATATTGTTGGAAGATGAGGAGAAGATTTACTTTCTGAGACAAAGTTTAAAAGAAAATTGCCCTGCAAACCACATCTCCTTGCCATTGTCCCAGACATCTGAAAACTCTTCTAGGCTCTGTGGATGTATTGCGGTGCTGTATTATGTATTACATGAGTCATGCCTGGAAGCATCCCACTAATGGGTAATCTTACCTTGTCAGATTCTGGTTAGTCTTCCATATCACTTTGACTATAATGATAATAAATATAACAATATTGTTGATGAGGATAATGGTGATAGGTATCATGAATGACCACAACAATGGGCTTGATATAAGACCACTGTTTCCTGAAACTGCCAGCCAGCAGCTATGGGGAGAAAAAAAATGATTTTAGTAGATTAAAAATGTTATACATACTGCTTCTCTATGCTATTAACATTACTGACATTCACTTTACTGAGAGAATTGCTAAAAGCCAACATCCCTTTGCATATTTGAAATGACTTTCAAGAATTCAACCCCTAGAAAAAAAAATGAAAGACATTAGTTCTGCCATATTTTTTGATGTATGGGCTAGTGGAAAGGAAACAGCTTTTAAATCAGGCAGTCCCAAATTAAAAAGTCACTCTATCACTTACTAGGGGTCTGACTTTAGGCAAGTTATTCTTTTAGTTCATTTTTGAACATGAAGCACATCCAGGTGGCTCAAAATTTTAAAGGTACAAGTCATCATAGAGAGACAACTGTTCCTACAACTATCCTTAGTCACCTAGGTTAGTCTCTGGTGCTAATCAATGTTTCTTGTGTATTCTTCCAGATTTAGGTTATGCATTTGTCAGCAAATATAGTTTTTTTTCTGATTTTTACACAAATAATAACATGTGGTACCTCTATAACTTACTTAACAACATATCTTGGAGATCACTCCAGATGAGATTATAAAGACTGTCATTATTTTTTATAGCTGCATAATACTCCATTATTTTGTAATAGAGTTATTTACATAGTCACTTATTAATGGATATTCTAAAAGTTTGATGTTTAAAATATATTTTTTTAATATTTTAATAGTTATTTAACCTCACTGCATCCGTTTTGAGGTTTTTGTTGTTGTTATTGTTGCAAATGGTTATGGTGGTGTTTTTGTTTTTGTTTTTTTCCTCATCTGTGAGGTATAGTAATCACTTCCTGGCATTGTGGCAAGAATGAATCCATTTATTTAATAAGTATTTATGGGCTACATGCTATGTGATATCTAGTTCTAGATATCAGATATTAGCAATGAACAACAAAAAAAGCCCCAAAATTTCTTCTTTGTGACATGATGCTATATATATAGAAAACCCTAAACACCTCCATACTGTTTTCCACAGTGATTGCTCCAATTTGCATTCCCGCCAACAATGCAAGAGGTTTCCTTCTTCTCTGCATCCTTGCCAACACTTGTTGTTTCTTGTGCTTTTGGTTTTAACTATTCTGACAGGTGTGAGGCGATATCTCATTGTAGTTTTGATTTGTATTTCCCTGATGAGTGATGGTGAGCATCTTTTCAAGTGTCTATTCACCATCTGGATGTCTTCTTTGGCAAAATGTCTATTCATGTCTTCTGCCCATTATTTAATTGGATTATTTGTCTATCTTGAGTTTTGGAAGTATTAATCTTGCTAGATGCAGGGATAATAGAAGAGCACATGCAAAAGTAGGAAATCAGCTAGGAGTCTATTACAATAATCTGGTGACTTGGATGAGAAGAAATGTTGGGAAATAGTCTGATTCCAGATATATATAAAAGTAAAGCAATGGATTTATTTCTAGGTTGGATGTGAGATGTAGGAGGATTAAGGTTGATTCCAGATTCTTTGGCCTGAGTACCTAGAAGGACAGAATTACCATTAATTGAGATGGGGAAGATAAGAAGAGCAGGTTTGGGAGGGAAGACCACTAGATGTCCCATTAGACACCCAAGTGCTGGTATCAGGTGGGCATTTGGGTATTAACAAAATGATGTGAGAAGCCCTGGCACATATTTGGCATTGAATTAATGTATGTTTTCTTTCCCCTGCAGGTAAAGCACCATTATTATACATGTCAAAGGATTTCTAAATTGTCTTGCATTGGAATGTTGTTATAATTTAAATTATTAGAAATCATATTTCTAATCTGAATGACCTAGAAGGAAATTGGGATGATGTTCAAGTCTCTGTAATGAAATAAAAAGCAAAAAGTAGTGCCTACAATCCATTGACAGAATTAAGAATTCTAATCAACAAACCTAAGAATAGGTCTATCCTTAAATAAAATGGTGAGAGCAAGCGAGTTTATCTTCAGGACCTCTGGCTCTCCTTTCATCTGTAACTGGAGGACAACCCTCCTGTCATTCTCCATTCTGCCATCTCCTACACAGAAGAAATAAGAGGGCACTTGGCTGAGAATTTACTGAAATCCTCCTGAGAAGTACTTTCAAATCTCTAGAAGCTTCCCTATTATCATCGCCTCATGTCTTCCCTAACATTTAACAGTGTACTCAGGAAAGAATCTGCTCTCTATTCTTCATAGCTCAGTGTGAATATATTTAAGATGGTCGACTTCTTTCTCCTGAAGGCTTTTACAGGAGCACATCTAGCCCTGTCCCAAGGTTAGGGTAGGAAATCAGTGATGCAATTTGAAGTGAATTGCCTCTCCTGTGAGATAGTTGCATCTTACCCCTGATCTATAATTGTGGAATTAAATTGTGTAAGTTCATTAAAAGATATTTAACCCTAATTAAACAGAAAATATAGTACCTGGAGTATTTGGCTCCTAAAATCAAGCCAGGCAGATAGCCTTCTATTCTACAGTTGGGCATTGTCAGCCTTGGACATAGGTATGCACCCTTCCCTTGGCTGTACTGATACATTTCCAAGAGTTTTGTTTTGTTTTGTTTTCGTTGCTTTTGGACTCAAGGTGGAATCTGGGGGTGAGAATGGTTGAATTATAAAAGGAGAGGGCAGGATAAATTATAGAACAGTTGCCATTTGGTAGCAGAAATACACGTAAAGGGGCACCTGGGTGGCTCAGTCGGTTAACACTGCCTTCGGCTCAGGTGATGATCCCAGGGTTCTGGGATCGAGTCCTGCATCAGGCTCCTTGCTTAGCTGGGAGCCTACTTTTCCTCTGACTGCCCCTCCCCCAGCTTGTGCACACGCTCTCTCTCTCTCTCTCTGACAAATAAATAAATAAAATCTTAAAAAAAAAATACACATAAAGAGTTCAGCTCAGATTTCTTTTTTTTTTTTTTAAGATTATTTATTTATTTATTTGAGAGAGAAGGAGAGAGAAAGAGAGAGCAGGGGGAAGGAGCAGAGGGAAAGGGAGAAACAGACTCCTCGCTGAGCAGGGAGCCCAATGTGGGGCTCGATCCCAGGACTCCGAGATGAAGACCTGAGCCAAAGGCAGATGCTTAACCCACTGAGCCACCCAGGTATCCCTCGGCTCAAAATTCTTCTCTCCCAGCTCACAGAAAAAACAAACACCACAGTCAGGTATTTCCATTAGTAACAACTATTCATACTATAATCTCAGGGAGAACTTTCTGTGTGATAAGTCATCATAAAATATTCATTCTAATCATATCAATATAAAACTGGTCATAAACACAGATAATGCTCTTCAAATATAAAACATCTTCCTACTTTCTTGACCCCTCACCTCAGAATGGGTATTACTGTCATTGTTACTCCTGTTTCCTACATAAGAAAACTAAGATAAAGGGTTACTAAGGAGCACACATATTGTGTCCTACAATTTTTAGGCTCAATAAAAGGAGACAAATCTAACAAAGTTTAGATTATAAATTTAGAAGGTAATAACTTGATTTACAAAAGGATTTATTATAGGCAAATTTCATGTCACTATATTTAAAATATAATGTGTTGTTTGAGAATTTGAAATACCCACTTATGATACTTACTAAGTGAGATGCATATATACGGTGACACTTGGACTCAAGATCACTGAACAGTTACAGTCTTATATCAAATAAATGGACATTTTTTAAAAAATATAAACTCACATTTCTTCTTGTCGGTAGTTTAACTCCCATTGTGAACCACTCTGAGAAAAAATAATTCCCACTGTCACAACCACCACTACAGCCGGGACTCCTGTGGTAAAAGAGAGGCATTGAATTAATAATTTACTCAAGACTGGAATTAATTATAACAGAACATGAATGAATTACATGTCTGGCCCTTTTCAAGACTGTACTGTTCTTCTACTGTAGACAATATACCAAATGATCTACAGATGTGGGTCAATAGAGGACATCATTTTTTGGTAACGGCTTGCCTCTTTTATTGTTGGCTCTACCTACTACTAATCTTACACATTTCTGATTTCTTTGTAACTCTCACCACAATTTCCATTCTTAAATGGCCTAATTCCTCTTTCCCTTGAATAAATTTAAATTTAGATATCACTCACACAATTCTTTGCTGGAACCCAACAAATTTTTCAAATTATTTTTCTTAGAGTCACTCTTGATGTTCTCAAAACATTTCTTTTAAAGTAGCTAGGAAGTTAATCATGTGTGGTCTAAATTTCAAATGAAACTAATAGAGATGTTAAAGGAAATTAACATCTTGAGGTGAGCTCAGGACGTGACTAGAACTGATCACATCTGCCTCCTTCCCAGGAGTGTGAGCAACCAGGCCGAAGGCGCATTTCCAGTGACTGCTGGATTTCCATCTCCCCCACCTGAAGGCCTTGTACCGTTAGGTTGTTGAAATTAAGTTATTTCAACAAAATTAAATTTCTGAGTAAGTGGAAAGGCAGACACTTACCCCATCCGATTAAAGAGACGAACAGAATGAAATGTTGAGGAAGAGGCCTCATGGTCCTAATGAGAAGGAAATAGAGCTGGGCAGCACTGAGTCCAGTCCAGGTAAATGTCACTAACAGGAAATAGTGCAACAGGGCAGCAACCACAGTGCATGTGGGATTCCCGATGTCAACAGTGTCTTGCATGAGCATTTCATTTCTACCAGAGTCAGGCTTCCCGGTGCTGCTCTCACTTTTCTTTAAGTTCTTATTGGAGTTTTCAATTCCAAACACAAAGAGGAGGTTAAAAATCAACATTGATGTGCACAAACAGACCAACACCCAGGTTACTGAAGTTTTTCTGACGTTCCTGAAAACACAGAAGTAAATATAATTAAATAATCAAAACAGCCGCAGGAAATAAACTCTAGTGAAATTGCAAGTGAACAAAGAAATATTATTACCCAATGGAAATCCAGCCCATAGCCCAGTGGGCCAGCTGGAAAGTCTACCTTCCCAAGTACACCAGAAGAGCACGCTGTTGTTGCATTTCCACAAAGGGGTGAGTTAGAGAAAACAGGTTGATACATCCTTCCTTGAAACTGTGTTGTAATCAAAGGTGACAGCTATTCTTCAGAGAGGACCCCCACCGAATGCTACTTTCTGGTATCCATACCTTGTGTAGTCCCCTCCTGGGGCCAACCTGTGACTCTATCTAACTAATGAAACGCACCAGAAGGCCTGGCAGCTAGGGCCAACTTATTCAGCAGATAAAGCAGTGCTTAGGGCCAATGATACTTTCATGGCCTGCAGCAAAGTTTTAATTCCTTTTAAAACCAGAAGGGAAAAGAATGAACTTTTATAGGTCAAAGTACAAATATGAGCTTATGATATTAATATATCCACCTTTATACCAATACAGTTGTAAAACACAGTTTTTAAATCTTTTTTTATGGAGGAAGGATCCCATAAAGGCACTTTGCCCATAAAAGTCATAATAAGCTTTCCCTTTGGTTCTCCTGGGAGTTCTGAGCCACCAGGTAAAACGTTTAGCTAACCTGCTGAAGAAACCACATAGGAATGCTCTGGGACTATACAGAGTCAGAGAAAGACCCAGCTGTCCCAGCATCTCAGATGAGCCCCAGTGAGTCCAACTCTACCCCATCTGACTGCAGCCTCACAGGAGACCCTAAGAGAGACCAATAGAAGACCCATACAGCTGAGCCCAGAGAATCGTGAGAGAAAAGAAATTAATGTTTTAAGCCACTAACTTTCAGGGCAGTCTCTTCTACCACAATAGACAATAGGTTCTACTCTAGATTTGCAAACATATACAAAGGCTATCTATAGAAAGGCTCTAAATGGATTTTTTTTAATTTCACAATAAGAAACTATTTCACATTAGTAGATGAATCCCTGTTCAAAGGTAAAGAAAAAGTCTCTTGCATTTTAAAAAGTATTTTATACAAAAAAAATCAAGTATGATCTCTCTTACGGTCTCCTGTGAGCCTGCAATCAGAGGGTGGGTAGAGTTGGACTCATTGGGGCTCATCTTTTTTATATAAAAAAATCATGTATCATATGACCTCACTGATATGAGGAATTCTTAATCTCAGGACACAAACTGAGGGTTGCTGGATTGGTGGGGGGTGGGAGGGATGGGGTGGCTGGGTGATAGACATTGGGGAGGGTATGTGCTATGGTGAGCACTGTGAATTGTGTAAGACTGTTGAATCACAGACCTGTACCTCTGAAACAAATAATACATTATATGGTAAAAAAAAAAAAAGAAGAAGGGGCGCCTGGGTGGCTCAGTTGGTTAAGCGACTGCCTTCGGCTCAGGTCATGATCCTGGAGTCCCTGGATCGGGTCCCGCATCGGGCTCCCTGCTCGGCAGGGAGTCTGCTTCTCCCTCTGACCCTCCCCCATCTTGTGCTCTCTCTCTCTGTCTCATTCTCTCTCTCAAATAAATAAGTAAAATCTTAAAAAAAAAAAAGAAGAAGAAGAAGAAGATAGCAGGAGGGGAAGAATGAAGGGGGGGAAATCAGAGGGGGAGATGAACCATGAGAGACTATGGACTCTCTGAAACAAACTGAGGGTTCTAGAGGGGAGGGAGGTGGGGGGATGGGTTAGCATGGTGAAGGGTATTAAAGAG
Source organism: Mirounga angustirostris (assembly GCF_029215605.1). Taxonomy (NCBI): domain Eukaryota; kingdom Metazoa; phylum Chordata; class Mammalia; order Carnivora; family Phocidae; genus Mirounga; species Mirounga angustirostris. Next base: position 47,456,049 of record NW_026991709.1, on the reverse strand, counting down.
GGCACGTACTGAATGGAGCACTGGGTGTTATACGTAAACAATGAATCATGGAACACTACATCAAAAACTAATGATGTAATGTATACCGATTAACATAACATAATAATAAAAAAAAAGAAGGAATATCCAAATAAACCACAGATTTATTGAAAAAAGAATCAAGTATGGATTTTAAAACAATAGGTCAAATATAATTTTAAACGACTTTTATAAGTTTAAAACAAAATGGTATAATATTTAGCTTACGTTACATTTAAAGAGTAAGGTTCCCCTACACATTTTAAATTAAGTAAAAATATTTAAAATTTCTTTCATGGCCTGTTGCTGTTACTAAAGATATTTTGAGCAGACTGATGATTACTATCTCTCTGAAAGACTTACACTCAACAAAATTTCATGTGTCTTTTCTGTAAGACGTTTCATAACCCTTTTTCCATGGAGTACCTCCCAAGGAACTAGTGTCCCAAGGACCATACTTTAGGAAATTCTTGCTGACAGTCAAATGGTCAAAATGTTCTGAATGAGCCAGTTAATATAAAACATGCTTGGACACTGTTCCTTCATTTGAAGATGTAATTTCTGGGTATAGAACAAAGTGCTCTTTGAAACTTTGAGGTTTTTTTTCTTCTTCTCATCTTTACCTAAGATCTTTGCTAGAAAAGAACAGCATTTTCTCATTTTGTCTGCAAGATGGCATTGTTTACCAGTAGTCTTTAGAAGGCAGCAAGCGCAAGAGAGAGAGAGAGAGAGAGTGTGTATGTGTGTGCCCCTGTTCATGTGGGTGTCCTCTGTTGGCCCACCTGTGTATTTTCAGATTGGCAGAGAATTCAAGGTTGTCCTAAATACAGTTGATCTCAAATGTGAGGTTTCATATCCTCTTTTCTGTGCATATATTTTTTTCCTTAGTGGGTAAAGGCAGATATATCCTTAAGTTCCCTCTAATGACATATTATAATTCTCTGTATACTATGCAATGCAGTCTTATATTAATGAAAGTTATAGAATCTCCATTCAGTACCAAGCCCTTCTGGGTTTTTCAGACTATGAGGCCTCTTGGAATAGCTCTTTCCCTAAGTTTATTACTGTGCTGAAAATTCTAATGTCTTCAAGTATCCATTTTTTTTTAAAGATTTTTTTATTTATTTGAGAGAGAGAATGAGAGACAGAGAGCACAAGAGGGAAGAGGGTCAGAGGGAGAAGCAGACCCCCCACCGAGCAGGGAGCCCGATGTGGGACTCAATCCCGGGACTCCAGGATCATGACCTGAGCCAAAGGCAGTCGCTTAACCAACTGAGCCACCCAGGCACCCTCAAGTATCCATTTTTAATGTCCCAGAATCTGATGAATGAATCTGTTTGCTAATTACATATCCTTTATGATTTTATAACATTCCATCATGAACCTTCTCAGTTTTGGGGAAGGTACATAAAAAGAATATATTTAATGCATAAAAAGTATATATTTAAACAGACCTCTGTTCATTCTCTTGATGTTTTAGTTGAGATTTTCTGGACAATCCAAAATTTCATTCAGTCTTTTGAAAGCTTTAATGACCAGAACTGAAAAAAGTACTCAAAGGAATCCTTTTATATAAAAACAAAGTTAGTTTCTAATTTTTTTCCAATTTCAAACATAAATTATAATCCACAGGGAGAATGGGCTATTTTCAGATACCCTGGCTCTTCTGTATATTACTAACTTCTGTGCATTAATATTATATTATTTTTACATATAACATATATTATAATTTATATATTAACGTATATATTTTATATATTTAAATTATGTATAATTTATTATAACTTATACACATTATACATAAATTATATATAATTATGTGGGACCCTGTCTATGAACAAAGAAAACTATTTGATTCACAATTTAAAAGTCAATGTCATTTTTAAAATTTTTGTCTTTGTTTCCTGATGAGTTTTTAGTGACGTCTATGGTAGCAAAACTGCTAAGAAACATACTGATAGAGAATAAAAAAAAAAAATGTGATGATGACTGGAAGGAGTGAAATTTTAGTCAAAGAAACTAGTTATGCAGCTACTGCAACTTATTCACATGGGACCAAATAATTGTTCAAGAGTGATTATGATAGAAATACAAATTAAAGAACAAATATAAGAGCCATTTCCTTTTACATGACAGATCTGTAATTACATGACATAGAATTTTCCTTCAAGGCACTTACAACTATTTGTAATTATATCCTTAAATCTGTATATATTTGTAGAACATCTGTCTTTCCCCAAGAATGTAAATACCACGAGAGATGGAGCTTACTTGCCTCATTCATAATTTTGTACTCAGTCTGTGCATGGTGCTTGGCCTATAGTTAGCATTCAGTATAAAAAGTTTAAATGAATGGCACGAGACTCATTAAGTGTAATAGGTAAAGAAGAGGAATCAAATGGAATGCTGGCTCTTTGAACAAATGGCTGATTCTAAGTATGAGACAAAGAAAGTGATAAATGTGCCTGGGTCATTTTGCTGTAAAAGTGCTGATAGGGACATGCCAAAACAACGTGGAGAGATTCCCTCTGGTTACAGTGGAGAGTACACTTCTTTACAAAGGAATACAGTAACTAAATGTAGAAAGAATAATAGATAAGAAAAATCATCGTTTTCAACTATCAATGTAGTAATATAATACAGTAAGGATCATTGGTGGACACCAAAACCACTGAGTAAGAGTTGAGGAACAGGATAGTCACACAATCATAAAGTCTCATCCCATGGATTTTCTATTACATACAAAGGGAAAAACATGAACCTCTAGGCACTTACCACAGTTTTAATTGTACATTTATTTGTATGTATTTCTTAGCTTCTCCAGAACTGAGTGTCCTCTTCTATAAAATGAGCTTATTGAACTAAATCTGATTTCCTTTGTGGTTCCAAAAGACTGCATTCTGATGAGAATATGTGCAGAGGAAATAATATCAGAATAGCAATTTCTTTCATAAGAAGAGCCTGCTTCCTTTCTTACCTGGTGACAATCTGAAATACAATTGTGAGAGCCAGACCGGTAATGGAGAGCGCACATCCAACGCTGGAAATTATGTTTAGTGATTCAGGATATTTATACTTCTTTTTGAAACTCTAGAAAATAAGTTAAGACTTATATTTTTAAATAACCATTCCTGAAATGTCTATGAAAGTCAACATCATAAAAAGTTACATTGATCAAAATAACCAGATAATTGCCAAATATCTTTTTATAAAACTGTTGATAAGTTTTAAAAGGAAATACATGAACCCCTTATCTCAAAGCAATTTATATGAAGTAGTGTTGAGAACGGTTATCTAACTGTCAGGGAAAACATATATGCTTTTCCTCAATGTCTAAAATCAAAGTTGTTTGGACTAGATCTAAATTGGCTAGTTATTTCATTTACCCTTTACATTATTTTTATGTGTAATTATAATCCAAGAGGAAATCTGCATATCTAAGCCAATGCACTAAAGGTAAAGTTGCAGACATATTTTTTGGACATGGCAAGATGTTCATATGATCATGTAAATATATTTTTTAAAGATTTTATTTATTTATTTGACAGAGACACAGCGAGAGAGGGAACACAAGCGGGGGAGTGGGAGAGGGAGAAGCAGGCTTCCCGCGGAGCAGGGAGCCCGATGCAGGGCTTGATCCCAGGACCTTGGGATCATGACCTGAGCCAAAGGCAGAGGCTTAACCACTGAGCCACCCAGGCACCCTGATCCTGTAAATATTTTTAAAAGGAGATCTCACTTTTGTCTAATATATCTCTATCTATGCCAGTATTTTAGTATATATTCATAGATAAGTATATTCCGTGTGAGTATGTACTCTTAGAAACTTGAAGAGGTAATAATGGTGGCCACTGAGTAGGATATATATAATTTTTTGCCTGTCTTTATTTTAATGATTTAAAAAATTAGAAAGTAATATTTATATAACATGAAAGTAATATAGAAGCATAAAAAAAACCATAGATTTCTCTTACCTACCAGCTACCCCACATCATACCACCCTACCTCTTGAAATCCTATCTCTTCTCCAGAGGTGACCCTTTTTTAATGTACCTACAAATATTACCTATGTCTCTTGTACAAATATATAGCAGTTTGTTAACATATTTTAATTTGAATTGCTATTTTAATTAAAGATGTCATAAATATTTTTCCATATTAGTGTATTTCTGTTTAATAAATAAACTTCCATACCTTATGCAATAAGTATATATTGCTTTTACAGGAAGAAAACAAAAATAAAATAAATTTCATTTTAAAAACAAAGATTTCACATTAGTTCCTGTGTACAGTATACTGAGTAAATACCAAAGAATCATAGACTATACATAGATCGTCAGACCTTAGAAATCATCTATTCACTTAGAGTTTGCCTGCTCCTACTTTACGTACAATCCTAATCACTCTTCTAAAAACTTTGGCAACCCAAAACTAATTACAAATGTGAGTGGTAGGCATTGAGGCAGACTCAGACATTAATGAGAAGAAATAGCCAAAAGTTTGACCTCAGGAAAGAAGAAAAATAACTATGACAATGTAGTCTGTATCATTTAATATATATAGCAACCCAAGCTTTACACAGCTAGTGAATGATACTAATGATCTTAAAGATATCAAAAAAGTTAAAATTTTATCTTTACTATTTTCTAATTAAGAAAGCAGATCTCTGGGGGCGCCTGGGTGGCTCAGTCTGTTAAGCATCTGCCTTCCTCTCAGGTCATGATCCCAGGGTCCTGGGATCGAGCCCCACATCAGGCTCCACACTCAGTAGGAAGTCTGCTTCTTCTCCCTCTGCCCTGCCCCCTCCTCATGCTCACTCTCTCTCTCAAATAAATAAATAAAATTTTTTTTAAAAGTAGATCTCTCTGTAATATGTCAGAAAAGAATCAAAATCAATTAAAATAAGAAAGGATTTAATCATTAAAATAAGAAAATTATAACCTCACACTTGTCAGAACGGTTAAAATTAACAACACAGGAAACAACAGATGTTGGCGACAATGAGAAGAAAGGGGAACCCTCTTACATTGTTGGAGGGAATGCAAACTGGAGCAACCACTCTGTAAAACAGTGTGGAGTTTCCTCAAAAAGTTAAAAATACAACTACCCTAACATCCAGCAATTACACTACTAGGTATTTACCCCAAAGGATACAAATATACTGATTCAAAGGGGTATACAAACTGATGTTTATAACAGCATTATCAACAATAGCCAAATTATGGAAAGAGCCCAAATGTCCATCCACTGATGAATGGATAAAGAATAAGTGGTATATATATATAATGGAATATTACTCAGCCATCAAAAAGAATAAAATTTTGCCATGTGCCATGATGTGGATAGAGCTAGAGTGTATTATGCTAAGAAAAATAAGTCAGTCAGAAAAAGACAAATACCATATGATTTCACTCATACATGGATTTAAGAAACAAAACAGATGAAAATAGGGGAAGGAAAAAAATGAGAGGGAGAAAAACCATAGGAGACTCTTAACTACAGGAAACAAACTGAGGGTTGCTGGAGGGGAGGCGGATGGGGGAATGGGCTAAACGGATGATGGGCATTAAGGAGGGCACTAGTTGTGATGAGCACTGGGTATTATATATAAGTGATGAATCACTAAATTCTACTCCTGAAACCAGTATGACACTATATGCTAACCAACTAGAATATATACACAAACTTGAAACAACCAAAAAAAATTGTACTGGAAGTTAAATCCAATGCATTAAAGTAAGAAAAGGAAATAAATGGAAGAAAGAGAAAGAAAGAAAGAAAGAAAGATAGGAAAGAAAGAAAGAGAGAGAGAGAAAGAAAGAGAGAAATGAAGGAAGGAAGGGAGAGAGAGAGAAAATTATAGTTATTTCAAAAAAATTTTTTATAAAACATGCTTCTATATTGGGGCACCTGGGTGGCTCAGTTGGTTAAGCATTCAACTTTTGATTTTGGCTCAGGTTATGATCTCAAGGTTGTGAGATCAAGCCCTGTGTCATGCTCCACACTGGGCGTGGAGCCTGCTCCTGCTTCAAATTCTCTCTCTCCCTCTCCTTCTGCCCCTCCCTAACCCCTCTCAAAACAACAACAACAACAAAAATGAAACAAACAAACAAAACCAAGGTTCTATAATTTGATATTATATGTTGTACCAGGATGTTCTGATCTCCATTGGCTTCCCAAAGATGGCTACCTCACAGCTACTAGGGAATGAAAACATCTGCTTTTCTCAGGAAGATTCATAATATTAATAAGTGTAACATACTACATCCCTCCCCATTCTACTGCATATAAAAACGTTCCATCAAGCATAAAAACTAACACTTTCAGTTTTACAAGAATAATAAGTTTCTGGAAATAGAATAAATAGGTCCCTCTCTTAAAAGAATCAGCCCAAGGACTTTCAGAGGTTCACTTATAGCTACACACCAGAGCTAAGTGTTATCAGTTATTTGTACAGGGTAGCTTTGGAGTTAAAAGATATAAGGAGAGACACCCGGGTGGCTTAGTTGATTTTGGCTCAGGTCATGATCTCAGGGTCGTGAGATCCACACTGGCTGTGGATCCTGCTTAAGATTCTCTCTCTCCCTCTCCCTTTGCCCTTCCCTCTCTAAAAAAAAAGATATAAGGAATACATAAAGGACCTATGGGACAAATTGGATGAATTCAAGAGCTTTTCCTCTTTTATCTTCTAGCATAAACTTAGCAACTTAGATTATTCCAATGGAAAAAGCTTTGGGTAACTGATTTAAACTGCCCATCCACAGGTAAGTGTGTATTGAACCCGTCCCCAACACACGCCATACAGCTTTACCTCTATCTATGACAACTTCAAGCTTCACAACATGTGAGTTAGTTGAATGGAGTCTGTCAGCTCCTCTTGTGCACACGGGCTCCCTTCTCATCACTAAATACGCAGTGCTGACCTCATCCACCCTGAGACCATACTGCAGAAAGCTCTTATTTACCTGCTTTTACCAGCACTTCTTTTTTTAGTCTTATCACTCCATTCCCTGTTTATCCATTTAATCTAGGTTGAATATCTATGCAAACTAAGCCCCAAAGTTATTTCCAATTAGCACATGCCAGAATTATGTATAAGGGAAATTCTTTTTTTTTTAAGGATTTATTTATTTATTTATTTTAATTTTATTCATTTATTTGACAGAGAGAGACACAGAGAGAGAGGGAACACGAGGAGGGGAGTGGGAGAGGGAGAAGCAGACTCCCCGCCGAGCAGGGAGCCCAACGCGGGGCTCGATCCCAGGACCCTGGGACCATGACCCGAGCCGAAGGCAGACGCTTAACAACTGAGCCACCCAAGTGCCCCTATAAGGGAAATTCTTGTCTAGAAAGAGATGACTATGTACATCCTTACCATTAATACAGCAAAATTAGTAGTATGGTTGCAATGGCAGTACAAGAAGTCATTCGTGCTCCCATTTTTGTCACACCCATCTGTGTCCCAATCCTTTGTTGTCTGATTCCAATAGACACAGGCATAGGAATGGAGCTGGAATTCTTTCTGGTCATACTAGAAATTGAAAAGACAATTGCAACCGATTTTTTTTTAAATGCTGAATCAGGTAGAAAAAAACCGAATAGGATAAGATAAGCATATGAGAAATCAATTAGGTATGTACTAAGTACAACATCTTCATTATAGATTAGGGAGGGGGAAAAGGATATAAAATTCAAATGAGCTCATTTTGCATTTAGCTAGTCTGACAAAAAAAATGGGTGTGGGGAATGTTTCAATGAATATCTTCAAAGAATCTTTTAAAGAGTTTTACTGTTAAATCAATAATTGTACGCCTAAAATGAATATTACACTGTATGTTAACTAACTGGAATTTAAATAAAAACTCAAAAAATATAGAGTCTTCCTGTGGATTTCTTTTGCCCAACCAACCCAGCTTTTGTAATCGAAAGTGGCCTGAAAAAAAAATTTTTTTTTTTTTTTTTGGTTAGTGCACTCACCCTTGGCTTAAAGACAATATCAACAGAAGTTCCCTGAAGGTTATTTTTATCAGTACTGCTTGAGATAACTTTTTGACTAAAATCTGATTTAGCTTTAAAACTTTTTGATTGGAAAAGCTTGTTGTTTTGATACACTACAAAGCCGCATGCCGTTGTGTTGTTACCTATGAGACAAAAAATAAATAAATCAATCAACAAATGAACCCTAGGGCAAACAAAAAACAAAGTACCGTGTCATTGTTCAACTGCATGACTGCTTAATATTTGAGTAAAGTACTGTAAAAATGGTTTGCTAGCTGAATCTTTACTTAATTGCAATATGTAATTAACATATATAACCTGTGCCTGGCCGTTCCACTCACATTAATTTTTTTCCTGAGGTTCAGACTCCTTACCTTCTAAAATGGTGACAAAAATTTCTGCCTAATCCACCTCAAGGAGGTATTGTAAGGATCTCATGTGTAAAATAAACATCTTGCTTTCTAGGCAGTGGAACAGAGTCAACATGGCATTCAGGTAGCCCAAGGCCATGTCGCTTCCCCCCCCCCCCCCCCCCCCCCCCCGCCACTGCTGATAAGACATCAGACAAGAAACAGCAACGAGTAAATGGTGAATATCGGGCTGGCAGTGCCTAGGAAACTGCTCTATGAAACCTGTTTCCTGTTAAGAGGGACTGAGCAGAAACCAGTCTACTCAGTCACAGAGCCAGGAGTTCACGGTGTACATATCAGGGACTGTTTCAAGGGAGCCAGAGACTTTCCATCATCTCTTGAACTACTGGTCTCTGCTACTTCACCATGATCATGGGTTTTTCCCGAGGCTGGAAGACTATCGTGACATATTTCTTCAGGACATTGGGAAAAAGTGGTCAGCTGTTCCTCAGAGATCCTAGGAAAGCACGGCCGCAGCAGAGGGGTTTTCGTGGAAGCCGGCCACAGCAGTTGTCAAACAGAACAACCTAAGGAATGTCCCTAACACTTTATACAACTGTTGGCCATATTTAAGACAGAAGCAACCAGAATAATTACAAGTTTGAACTGAATTAATTTTTTAAACTCTGCTTTTACCAGTGATATCAAGAAAACTAAAACAGTGGCAGTGAGACGAGCCTCTTCAGTGTGATTGGAGAGATAGGCAGACAATGCCCTGACAGCCCCTAAATGTCCTCCCCAGCCAGCCATGTTCTAGCCTCTACCTAGAAAGAAAGACATTGGCTTATGGAGCGTTTTCATGGCACATTAACCTTGCCGAATTGTTCCTTCTGGACACTAGATGACAAAGTGAACCCTAAAATTGCAGTAAGGCTTCTTTTCATTATTATTGTTTTGTTTTGTTTTTTAATAAAGAATGACATGCTTGATGTAAAAGTCAAATCCAGGGGTGGCTGGATGGCTCAGTTGGTTAAGCACCGGACTTTTGACTTTGGCTCAGGTCATGATCTCAGGGTTGTGAGACCGAGCCCCATGTCAGGCTCCGTGCTCAGCAGAGTCTGCTTGACATTCTCTCTCTCCCTCTCCCTCTGCCTCTCCCCCTGCTCGTGTTTGTGCATGCACACGCACGTGTTCTCACTTTCAAATAAATAAATAAATCTTTTTTAAAATATAAATAAATAAATAATAAATAAATAAAAGTTAAAAAATGAAAGTCCCTTCTTACCCTTCTTCTCATTCCTACAGTATTTTGGTCATTTATTAGAAAATAATCACTTTCATCTAGATATTCAGATTCATTAGAAAAAATTCTATTTACTGTTATAATTTTTGTTAAATCTCCATATTTCTAGATATACCTTCTTGTTGTTTATTTATATTCTTTCACTCTCTCCCTTTTCTTAATCAAATTTGTTAGAATCTTGCCTATTTTATTAGTCTTTTCATGGAACTGATGTTTTATTTTGTTGATCAAATCTAACATTTGTTAACTTCTATTTTTATTAAGTTTCTCTATTACATTTATTAATTCCTTCTTTCTTGTTTCTTCAGATTTACTTTATTTTTATGATTCTTTAGTTGAATGCTCAGTTCATTTTTTAACAATTTCATTTATTTTCTAATAAATTTATTAAAGCACATACATTTTACTTTAAATAATTTAAATAACTTACTTTAAATAATTTACTTTAAACACTAAAAACATGCAGATGAAAATATAGGAGACTATCATTATGACTTTAACATAGGGAAGAATTCAAATAACTCTTTGTCCACATCCCATAGGTGTTGATATGTGGTATTCTCATTGCCATTAATTTCCAAGTACTTTGTAATGTACAGTTTAATTTCCTTTCTAACAACGTTTATTTTTAATTTCTAATTGGATAAAATTTTGGCTATTTTTTTATGGTACATTTCTAGTTTTATTGCATTGTGGTCAGGAACTATGTTTTATGTAACTTTTATTTTACAAAATGCATAAGCTTTGATACATGTCATGTATCATATGACCTCACTGATATGAGGAATTCTTAATCTTAGGAAACAAACTGAGGGTTGCTGGAGTGGGGGGGGTGGGAGGGATGGGGTGGCTGGATGATAGACATTGGGGAGGGTATGTGCTATGGTGAGTGCTGTGAATTGTGCAAGACTGTTGAATCACAGATCTGTACCTCTGAAACAAATAATTCAATATATGTTAAGAAAAAAAAAAGAAGAAGAAGATAGCAGGAGGGGAATAATGAAGGGGGGGAAATCGGAGGGGGAGAGGAACCATGAAAGACAATGGACACTGAAAAACAAACTGAGGTTTCTAGAGAGGATGGGAGTGGGAGGATGGGTTAGCCTGGTGATGGGTATTAAAGAGGGCACATTCTGGTTGGAGCACTGGGTGTTATGCACAAACAATGAATCATGGAACACTACATCAAAAACTAATGATGTAATGTATGGTGATTAACATAAAAATAAAAAATTTTTAAAAATGCATAAGCTTTTCTACATGGTCAGTAGAAAATGACCACGTCGTGAGTAATAAATAAATGGTCAGTTTTTGAACCGCTTGATGGATATATGAAAAGAACTTTTGTTATCCCTTTTCTGCCTACAAACAAAACTACACATACACTCAAATGTATATAAATGTCAAGTTTATTAATTTTTTTTGTCTACTTGATCTTTAATATCTGGGATAGTTGCACTAAAACCTTTCCTTAGAAGAATGGTTTGTCAATAATTTTTGCTTATATATGTCAATGATGTCCTTTTAGAACAAAGAATTAAAACAGATAATTTGGGGGTTTGGCTTCTAAAAATCATATAAAATATGTCCCTTTCAGGGGTGCCTGGGTGGCTCAGTTGGTTAAGCATCTGCCTTCAGCTCAGGTCATGATCCCAGGGTCCTGGGATCCAGCTTGCATCAGGCTCTCTGCTCAGCAGGAAGCCTGCTTCTTCCTCTCCCACTCCCCCTGCTTGTGTTCCCTCTCTCGCTGTCTCTCTCTGTCAAATTAATAAAATCTTAAAAAAAAAAAAAAAAGTCGCTTTCAGTCCAGCCTGAGTCTCTGTCTCTTAATAGTGTGTTTTAGCTTATTTGAAAAGAATGATAATTTATAAGGAGTAAGAAGTTAGATCCCGGGGATGCCGGGGCGGCTCAGTCGTTAAGCATCTGCCTTCTGCTCAGGTCATTGATCTCAGGGTCCTGGGATCAAGCCCCGCGTCAGGCTCCCTGCTCAGTGGGGAGCCTGCTTCCCCCTCTCCCTCTGCCGCTCCCCCTGCTTGTGCTCGCTCTCTCTCTGTCAAATAAATAAATAAAATCTTAAAAAAAAAAAAAGAAGTTAGATCCTTATCTTTCACCAAACACATAAATTCTAGGTTCACTGAAGACCTAAATGCATACACAAACAATAAAAACATGCAGAAGAAAATATAGGAGACTATTGTTGTGACTTTAACATAGGGAAGATTTCTTTTAAAAAGTACCGATTATAGGGGCACCTGGATGGCTCAGTCGTTAAGCGTCTGCCTTCGGCTCAGGTCATGATCCCAGGGTCCTGGGGTCAAGCCCCGCAGCGGGCTCCCTGCTCAGGGGGAAGCCTACTTCTCCCTCTCTCACTCCCCCTGCTTGTGTTCACTCTCATGCTGTGTCTCTCTGTGTCGAATAAATAAATAAAATCTTTAAAAAAAATTAAAATAAATAAAATAAAAAGTACCAATTATAGAGGAAAATACTGATACATTGGACTGCCCTAAAAATTAAAATTTGGGTATGACAAAAGATGTCAAAAGCCAAGCAAAAAAAGCTACAGACTGGAGGAAAGATATTTGCAACTTTATAACCAATAAAGAATTAGTGTCCAGAGTACATAAAGAACTTCTAATGACCAATAAGAAAAAGACAAACAATCCAGTACAGAAATGATCATAGTGTCTGAATAAGCAAGTCGCAGAGTAGAATATCAGAATGTCTAATAAATACATGAAAAGTTACACAAATAAAGGAAGAAAAAAAATCTAACGTATCATTGAATTTCCAAGCTGCAAAAGGAATATAACAATACTTGTAACATATTTATCAGATAGACAAAAGTTAATAAGCTTAATAATGTATTAACAAATCTCCCAAAAGGGATGTTTAGTTTAAAAAAAGCAAGTTCCATACACCATGATACCACTTAGGTAAATATTTAAAATTCGCAAAATAGAATACTTTATATATGGCTATATAAATATGTAGCAAAAGTTTAAAGGCAGCCATAAAAATGAAACACACCAACTTAAGAAAGATATAAGTTCTGGGGCGGTGGGGAGGGATGGGAAAAAACAGGACACAGGACTTCAGGTACAGCTATAATATCTTCCTTTTTTTTTTTTAAGAGGTCTGAAGCAAACATAGCAAAATTTGACATCTGCTTACCTTGTTGGTGGGTACACGTGCTGCATGTATTATTATCTATACTTTTCTATATGCATGAAATATTTTTTAAATTAAAAAAAAAACACAGAAAAGAACATAAAAGATTTAGATTTAGTCTCTACCTTCACAAAGCATGTAGCCAAAGCAAATGGGAGCAAAATTCCACAACATGCCAGAGCCATGAGTAATACCCCTTCTTTTTTATCAGTGCTATTACGAATTCTAAAATATGCACTTTCTAACAATGGAGTGCTTTTTAAGTTTTATTCTTTTGGGGGGGGGGGCAGAAGGAGAGGGAGAGAGAGAATCTTAAGCAGGCTCCACATTCAGTGCAGAGCTGACGTGGGCTTGATCTCACAACCCTGAGATCATGACCTGAGCTGAAATCAAGAGTTGGATGCTTAACCGACTGAGCCACCCAGGCACCCCACATTGGATTTGTTTTATTTGGGGGGAGAATAAAAGTAAATGTGTGCTTGCTTTCCCTATTATTATTGTCAAAGTAATCATTATTTTAGACTCTGAAAAGTACAAACATTTCATGTTAGACATGAAATTTTCTGAAGGGCTATATGCAAGATATAGGGAGACCATGGTGAGCACCATATTAGCAGAGATAATTAAAATCTGTTGCTACAAGATGATGACTGTACCAATTACATAAAATATCCCAAGGCAGGTCTATAGGATGAATCTGAGCCTGTGAGTGCCATGCCAAGAATAAATAGGGGCAAAGTTTATGACTGAGTATTTTTAAATATATTTTTAAGTGTAAAACTGACCTACATTAGCTAGATTTTTCTTAGAAAACAGACTTGTGTCCATGACCAGAGCATTTCAATTCTGCTACAAAGGTTTTTGAAAAGGAAAAAAAGAAAAGAAAACATCTCTATCATCTAGAACAGTAGAGTTGAGATTACCATAATTTTAAGATTTTATTTATTTATTTGAGAGAGAGAGAGAGAGAGAGCATGTGGTGTGCATGAGTAGGGGGAGGGGCAGAGGGAGAAGCAGACTCCCCGCTGAGTGGGGAGCTGCATATGGGCGCTCAATCCCAGGATCCTGAGATCATGACGTGAGCCGGAAGTTAGAGGCTTACCAACTGAGCCACACAGGTGCCCCCAATTTGAGTGTATTTTTTAATGTAACAAAGTTTGAGACCTACTTTTTGAGGTACTGAGCAAGATTTGAAGTTCAGTCTCCCCATCTGGATTAAGTTTGTCCACATCTCTCTCCACAGCTGTGAAACCAGGAACGAGAGAATCACTAGTTCCTGTCAGAAGGACAAAAGTAGAATTTTAAAAGTCTACAATTTCATAGATAGAGCATTATTCATGGTTGATAGCAGAATGCTGTCTGATATTATAAGTACATGAGACAAACCACTCACCTTTCCTCACAGAGAAGCGAACGTTTAGAGACTCCATAGTGCTTTCTGAAGAGAAAGCCACAGACTGTACCGCCACATTAGGTTTCACCACTGACGTGTTACCCAAAGATGTAGAATAAATCTCCATTTGCTTAATAAGTCTGTATAGGATAAAACATAACAACGTAATATTCTAGAGATTTGTCATAAAATCAAAGGTGTGTGTTCTCTCCCACATTCCAGTAGAAAGGCACGACCATAGAACTCATGCGAACATTGGCACAATCTACTTAAAATAATTTATTGTCTTCACCAGAATCTTGCTTTGTTATGTATATACTTTTTCTAAAGTTCTGATGGACTGTCTCCACTGAAGGATACCTTGTATATAGATGCCAGAAAGTTGGAGCTCAACAATGACAAAGTTCCCCACAGAAGTAGTCTTTATTGTGTTGTTCTTCACACAAAGGATGGTGTTGCTACCCATCATTGGCCAGACATGTGCTCCTTGTTTCTCCAGTGATGAGAACCAATTTCCACTTATTCAACTCCCTCCTCTCACCCAAACCCCTTGGGGTATAAGCATCTCCTGTTAGTTGTTGGTTCCAGAGGCAACAGTTCATTTGGAACCATGCAAGAATAGAGCTCTGAGCTCACTGCCTTGGTTATTAACTCTACATTGCAGGTTTCCACAATGTTCTTTTCTACTTTGGATAACTTTAAAGACAGATTAGATGGAAGGTGGGAGGGAGTGGGGGAACCTGTCAATTTGGTGCTTTCCAGAGAAAAGTCGTAAGACCTTTTCTTTTCCTTGTTTCCTGTAAGAAATACTTGCACTATTTTTGTACTTGACAAAACAAAATCTCTATAGCTAAGATAACTGATTCAATCTAGTTTTCCCAGAAATGAAGGGATTTCATTAAAATGTAGTTGTTCCATATCCTAAGTCTCTATTTTGGCCACTAAAGTATTTTTCCCTTTCCCCAACTGACATAATAGACAAATTTTAAAATAATTAAAAATTGCTTTCATAAAGAGAGTATGATAATCATTTATATGGAAACATTTGAGTTGGCTTCTCTGTTTTGAATGTTTTCCTTTCGTAACACCATTTTCTGAATTTTTAGCAATTCACACTATACATTTCCCACTTAATGAATAACAATCATACTCCAGAGCTGCTTTCGACAGGAAGACTACATAACAAAATTTTAATCTTATAAGAACATATTTCATACATTTGTCAACCAAACAATATCTGTTGAGCACCAACTAAGAGGTCATACCCTATGAAACACTGGAGATAGCAAGAGGTGCTCCCTCGGGCATTGGAAGTCTAAAGAGAAGGATGTACTAGATATCTGAGAGTGATTGCAGGGTTCACAACCACTTTTGTTTTTTATTTTTATTTTTTTTTTAAGATTTTATTTATTTGACAGAGAGAGACACAGCGAGAGAGGGAACACAAGCAAGGGGAGTGGGAGAAGGAGAAGCAGGCTTCCCGCGGAGCAGGGAGCCCGATGCAGGGCTTGATCCCAGGACCCTGGGATCATGACCTGAGCCAAAAGCAGATGCTTAACTGACTGAGCCACCCAGGCGCCTCTCACAACCACTTTTAAAGGGTTGCTCTAGCCACAGCCACTTTTAAGGCCATTTTTTCCTTCCATATGATTCTTCCCTGCTCTTGCCATAACTGATTCCATTAGAGATGAGTGCTTGCCTCGGAGTACCCAATGCAGAGGCTTGCCATTGGCCAGTATAAATGACTGGAAGAAGAAACCAGATTCTTTTCACTCAGGAATTTTCAAGTTAGTGCCATAGTTGTATCAGGAAAGTCATGGTTTAGAGGTGACCAGAGAAGTCATTCTGTCATTGTAAGGCCAAATAGAAATTTAAAATAAGAGGCTTATTTTTTCCTGTTGAAAATAAAAGATGGGATGCCTGGGTGGCTCAGTAGGTTAAGTGTCTGCCTTCTGCTCAGGTCATGATCCCAGGGTCCAGGGATCCAGTCCCTCATCAGGCTCCCTGCTCAGCGGGGAGCCTGCTTCTCCTTCTCCCACTCCCCCTGCTTGTGTTCCCTCTCTCACTGTCTCTCTCTCTGTCAAATAAATAAATAAATTTGTAAAAAAAAAAATAAATTATATATATATGTGTGTGTGTGTGTGTATATATATATATATATATATATATATATATATATATATATATAAATTCTTTTGAGAACTACATTGGCATTTTGTCCACTTTATGACCTAGGAATGTCTTTCTCAAGGACATAGAAGCCATCTCTTTGAAATGTAAACATCAAGGAATTCCCTATTTCCCAGTTCCTGTGAGGGTAGGAGCCTAATTTTAGTGGGTGGGTACCTTGCTCCAAGTTGCAAAGCTACCTCTTGTCATAAAGATATGAGAAGTTTGTTCTTCCTCTGGATAAAGTCCATTAGCTAACACAGATGGTCACCTCAATTACTGGGTTAATGTAGGATGAACTATGTGTGTCGGTGTTGTCAAGTTCTCTTAACTGAGGACTAGTTATTGATTACCTGAAAACACGTATGTAATGGGTTATATCTGCTTGGCTATATAAAGAAGTGAGATTCCTCTCTGTCTGAAATCTCTTAGTGTTTGCCTGTGATACACATCACATTCTGGTTTAATGTTTATGCCATAAAAAGTGTTTTCTTTCTCTACTATGTTTGTGGAGAGCATTTCTGGGTTGAGAAAAGATTTTGTTTTTAATTATGTTTCCCCAATGTCATTAACAGGGTTAATTTATGAGAGAGCAGAAACTAGAATATGAAACATACATGTTTATTGAGTCATGTTAATTATAAAGACCAACTGCTAACTTTTTTTCAAGACCAAATATATAAAAGTCAAGTATCGTGCTAGTGATTTACATATATTAACTCAGTTGAACCTCACAAGAATCCTACTGAAGTGAGTCTCAAAGTTATTCCCATATTATACTGAAGAATCTGATGCTCTTCCAAGAGAAATCAATTTGTCCATCATGTACCGACTAAATAACAATGCTAAGATTTGAACCCAGGACTGTCTGACTCCAAAGGCTGTGGCCACAACCATTATATTATCCCAGAAGGAAGGCTCACAGACTCCTCTATAGGGACCGTCGGAGCTGCCTTGGATGCCCTGCCATCTTCCTACTCCAGAAGCCATAAAGCCCCGCCATATTATGATACTGTTTTTAGGTTCCCATGAGATTCCATAAGCCTCTTTACAATAGATCTCTGGTCAAGATAATTTAAGCAGGCGTCTTTTAACCAAAAAAGGCTGGCTGGAACAAAAATACAAATAGAAATGTGAAATGTGAACGTGCAAGGTGGTCAGTATTAGGCAAGCAGTTTTGCATTCCCAAGGATAGGTAAACAAGGACAATTACGAGCCCTGAATTTCAGGGTGATAGCTCAGTCTTTGTGACAAATGGTCAAAATGGAGAAAGGAGGTCTTAGATTCACTGATTGCAGTAGGATGCTCTTAACAGCAGAGACCTTGCCCATGGCTCCTCCCAACTTAGACCAAGAGAATGGATGAATGGATGCTAGAGAACTTCACTATGACAACTTGAGCCAGCTGGAGCTGGGCAGTTTTTTTCCTTCCTGTCACTCTCCTGTTTTACTCTCACACTGTCCACTTCTCCCCATGAGTGGAGAAGGGGAGTCCAGTAGCTTAGGGATGCAAACAGGAAATTGTGAATGAAAGAAGGGAGAAGCCAAAGTAAGATGGGCCACGAAGGCCCAGTGTCTGTCAGGAGACCCTGCAGGTAGGCCCAGGTTCAGGGGACAGAGTTTGGAAAGGAAGAGTTCCCCAGAGAAGAAAATTAATTTTCTTCTCCAGGGAGAGAGGAGCTTTAGCATCACCTCTGCTGGCAGTTCCTGAGGAGTACTAAGGGCTTGGTGACCTGATCTGGGGGGCTGGAGCCTGAGGCGACAGCCTTATCTAAGTGAATGAGGCTCCGAGTCCACGAGGGCTTATGCATAGGACTACCTGGGAGAGTCAACTGACAGACCAGGATTAGAAAAGTAAGCAGACTAGAAATCCACAGTGGGAGGAATTACTATGAGTGTGGTTGTAACATTTCATATTTCAGTGTATCCCACATTTAAAATTTTTATTCATCCTCTAATCACCTCCTTCGATGCCATTTGGATATTGCACATAAATCACACAGAATCGAGTTTTTCTCCATGTCTTAAGCCAGTAAAATTCATAATTGCTTATTGTCAGGACCGTATTTTTATCTATATCATGATGTGTGACTTTCTCAGCCAAATCTCATAGTTGCTCTCTCCTCCGCTTTCTCACCAAAAACATCCACACTTCTCCTTTCCCTCTAGCAAGACTGCAAGCACAGAGCCTCCAGCTCTGAAGGGAGCCCACTCTGGCTCTCAAGCTCCATGTTCACTGAACAGAGACTCTGAATCCCATGGCCACTTCCTTCTCCAACTTCAAGAAAAATGGGAGTCTAGGAGTGCCTGGGTGGCTCAGTCATTAAGCAGCTGCCTTCAGCTCAGATCATGATCCCAGGGTCCTGGGATCAAAACCCGCATCGGGCTCCATGCTCCACAGGAAGCCTGCTTCTCCATCTTCCACTCCCCCTGCTTGTGTTCCCTCTCTCGCTGTGTCTCTCTCTGTCAAATAAATAAATAAAACCTTAAAAAAAAAAAAAATGGGAGTCTCCACACTCCCAGTGAGAAGGGTCCAGACTCCTGTTGAAATCTGAAGTCATAAAATACACCAATTAAACTGCTGAAACAACAACCTCTACCACCATCTCTCAGAA
Organism: Mirounga angustirostris; assembly: GCF_029215605.1. Taxonomy (NCBI): domain Eukaryota; kingdom Metazoa; phylum Chordata; class Mammalia; order Carnivora; family Phocidae; genus Mirounga; species Mirounga angustirostris. The sequence goes on along the minus strand of NW_026991709.1, from coordinate 47,437,036 downwards.
TTACAATCTTCTGAATGTCTTATCCATTTCATGCTTTTGTACTTTTTCTACTTTGAGGGCTCAACACAGTAAAAATTAGAAAACTGAGAACTACTTCTAGGAATTTCTCCTAAAAAAATAATGGGCCATGCAAACAGAGATTATGTATAAGAATGTTGATTGCTCAAAATATTAAAAGACTTGAAGCAATCTAAATGTCTTTCAACAGGAATTGCTTAAATAAAAGTTCACTCATATTATGCAGTATCTAAAATTTATGTTGTATATGTATAGATATTTATATTGAAAAGATGTTCATAAGTTATTACTAAGTGACAAAAATAAGCTATAAATCAGTAGAGTATGTAATATGATACAAACACACACACACAGAGAAAAATCTGGAAGAATATATACCAACAGGTTAATAAAGGTGGGACAATTTTTTAAATTTTGCTCATCTGTATATTTTCTTATTTTTCTATAATGAGCATATAAATTTACCTAAATTTTTTAAAAACCAAGAAAACTATATATAAGGTAAAAACACAATGAATCCTCGTTAAGAGACCTCTGTAATAAAGTATATAAGTCTTATTATAAATACACAACCAAAAGTATGTCAAAACATAGGAATCAAAAAGAGAGAAAGCAGGTAGAGTTGGATTTTTTTTTTCAATGTAGCCTTGGGAAAGCTAAAGAAAGCTTAACCAAGATACACCAGGATCTTGGGGATAGCTGAGTTGTGTGTAGGGAGCGGGCAACATGTCCTGCAAAGTTATGCTGTTATTTTCAGCTCTGTACATTGAGAAGAGTTGGAAGAGCTCCTTTTGTGCATGCAGGCTGACCCTTGGCCATGCCAACCGAAGGCTAGGAAAATAAGTTCTAGTCTAAATCATCCCAGTTGCTCTCTATCTCCCAGACCATGGCCACCCCAGGAAGCAGGAATTAACATCCAACACTCTGTCCAGTAAATGAAGATCGGGTGGAAAGCCAAGACTTCAGTCGGCATTCCAGAGGACTCAGCCAGTTAGTGCAGCCAGGAGAGAAGTAAAGACACCTCTCTTCGTGCTTTAACCTAGGAAACTAGATAGCACTTTGTAGTATTTTCTTTCCCGATTGGAATTAGGCTTACGTCGCCAAGGTGTCATCCTTATCAGAAGCAGTAGCAGCAGCTTTCCGAAAAACGTCTTCCCCGGCATCTAGAAGTTGACTCACTGTTGTTACAGCAATTACTTTTGCCTGCCAGGAAGAAGGCAGCAAATGATCATCCTAGCAGACATGCATCACACATCCTCATCGCCATCATTATCATGCATTATTACAGTATCAAGTGGCACTGTGAGCATGGTAATCTAGAGGTGAGTAGTTTTCAAACTTGAAGGTTTCGTTTTAGATGGCAGAGACTAAAGATGGGGCATGGGGAAAATTTAAATTCAGTCCATCAGGAAGCTTAGCTTCTGAATCTGGCCTCCAGGCAAGGTCTTTCACAGAACCTCTACCCCACCCCCAAGAACACAATAGCAGATGCCTGGATACAGAAGCAGAAACAAAGTAAGACTGCAGGGCTCTGATTGTGGAAACATTACAGCCCATAATACTTAGTAGAACTATCATACTTACTATTGAACTAAGTAAAGTGGTTTCTAGTTTTGTCTTTCTTTCTGTGTCTGCTTTTTCTTCCCCTCCCCTTTTTTAAAAACCGTGTGAGTTTTACCTCAGGTACAGCATTTCTGGTTGAGTTGAAGATCTGCCCCACCACTCTAGTGGCAGAAATGATGCCCTCTGGAGTTATTCTATTGACATCAGATGTTAAAATCTGAGCTTCGGCCGAAATATTCAGAGACTGTGTTGAGATATTGACTATCTGTTTTAAAAAAAACCAAAAAACAACAACTCTAACTTTATACAACTATGTCTAAACACTTTGCAAGCAATTGCAGGTCAATAAACTGGAATTTAGCTGACCCTCGATCTCCTGCATCTACTCAGTTCTTCATGTTTGCTTCTCTACTTGTGTAAAGGACAAAGTACATGCAGGCTGGTGGCTTTTCCAGCCTTTACTATCTGCTGGGATTCATTAACTAAGTCTGCCTTAGATAGACCAATGCTACTCAACGTGGGATCCATGAACCCTGTAACTGTTACAGGGCTCACAGGGAGATAAGCGTAGAAACTGTAACTGGTCAGAAACTTACACAACAATTGTATCCTGTTGAATCTAGTTATTTTTTTCAGTGATCCATATTTGGATGGGAGCTACACTTGCGTGAACATAGCATAACATATGGACTTGTTCTAATCACTATGTTGTACACCTGAAACTAATGTAACACCAGGTATCAACTACACGTCAATAATAAATAAATAAATAATTGAAAACCTTTTTTAAAGAGAAAAAAAGGATTTGTATTTTATATATATCTTTTTCATTCCATTTTCCTAGGAATTCATTGTTATTACATTTTACAAAATTATCGGTCTGCAAGGGATTGGAAATTTTTAAAACAGGCTTTTCAGCACAGATTGAGAAACACTGACCTAGGCCCTATCTCCAGGTACCAACTGGCCCCCTGGCTCTGGTGTTGTGAGGCTAAAACATGTTAATCCGTATTGTCCTTAGTAGAGCCAGGTGTTATGGTGTGTATATGTGGCTTTGTTTTTCACTAGATGGCAGCATTATTTCAAAAATCAAACCAAGGTCACAGGCCATTCACACTTAGGGGAGAGTTGAAAACAATATTCAATCAATAGACAGAAACAACGAAAGCTCTCACTCAATAGCTAGGTCCCTGCTCTGTTCTAGGCACTTTGCTGGATATTTTATAGGAGTTATCACATTTAGTACAAAAAACGACACTGTCAGTGGAGCATCCTTATCCCTGTTTAAAGGTTTGGAGAGGTAGAGGAGTCCACGCAGCTTACAAGAGTCAGAGCTCACAGCCAAAAACTGGGTAGTCAGACTCCAGAACATAAGGTCTTTCCCCCAGTCTGTGTAGTTGGCACGAACTATGGAGTTGGCAGCCATCTCCACTCTCCACTCCCAACCCCATCTCTACCCCTATCCCTGCCCATCTACAATTAGGGAGCCAGAGTGATACAGTGTGGGCTTTAAAATAAAAAGTAACTCCATCACTTTTTGGCTGTGGTTCACTACACCTCTCAGAGATAGCTTCCTCATCTATAAAGTAGGTACATAAATATCTCTCTATATATAGTTGTTATAAGAATTAAATATGATAAATAACATGTAAAATGTTAGCACAGTATTTGGCACACAATAAGTAGCTCAATAATTAGTATAATCACTCTAGTTATCTGTGAGAACAACTGAGGTTCTATAAAAACTAAATGAGATAACATATTTAACATGTCCTGCACTTACTTAGAAGGACCACTTAAAGTTTCCTTTTCCTTCCCTTTCTTGGCTCCAGATATTAGCAGTTCTATTCATTTGCATACAGGTATACACTAGGTTAAAATAATTTAATCTTGGAGCGCCTGGGTGGCTCAGTTGTTAAGCGTCTGCCTTCAGCTCAGATCATGATCCCGGGGTCCTAGGATCGAGCCCCACATCGGGCTCCCTGCTCAGCGGGAAGCCTGCTTCTCCCTCTCCCACTCCCCCTGCTTGTGTTCCTGCTCTCGCTCTCTCTCTCTCTCTGTCAAATAAATAAATAAAATCTTTAAAAAATAATAATAAAATAAAATAATTTAATCTGCATGAAAAAATATCTAGCCATATATATTTCCCACTTCACTGGCTCATGGACACAGCCCTGAGACCAGCATTAGGTCCTAGGGTTCCCACCTCAAAAGGTCTTTGATGTTTGTTGTTGTTGTTACTCTTTTTTCTGATTCAGTTAACCATCAAAATACCTTCCTTTTGGTCTCAAATGTCAGTGATCTATTTTCTGATATATTTTCACTGCTCTAAAAAGATGAGGCCATTTAAAATGTGTTATAGACTATCATTTGCTAAAATTTGCTGAGCCAACAGGTCCAACGGTCCTTTTTCACAAACAGATATAAACTTCAAAAAAAAAAAAAAGAGTGGTTTCAGTTACCAGTTTTTGTTATTCCTGATTTGAGAGTTGACCGTTAGGTATCTAAAGAACAAAGACTTCACACACAGTCGGAACATTTTTCATTTGCCCAGCACACAGACCACATGGCCTACCTGCTTTTCCAGCGTTTCCAGAGTTTCATTGCAATTTCCTATTGTCACATTTTGTAATTCTATCTCTCCATATATGGTAATACTGCATAGCCGGGTTGCTATTGGATTGCCCGCTTTAAAAAAAAGAAGAAAAAAAGACAGTGTTTGCAAAGATGGCCACTAGCAACTAACTGCCTGCTCGCGTACACGTCCCCTTCTCCGTGGGATTGTCCTGCTCCTCCCACTGAGGGGTAGAGTCTATGCCTCCGTTTTCTAAATCTGGGTTAGACTTAAACTTGCGTTGGCCAACAGAATGTTCTGTGAGAGTTCCAGACCTTGGGCCTCAAGAAGACTTGAAGTTTCAGATTTGCCCTCTTGGAACACTGTCCGGAGACTATTGTACTAGGAAGCAGCTCTGATCTACTGGAGGATGAGAGGCTATGTGAAAGAGAACTGAGTCCGTCCAGCCAGCACCAAAGCGTCATGTGAGTGAGGGTGTCTTGGACATTCGAGCAGTCCATCAACCCATAGAACTACGAAAAATCTAAATCATTATTCATTGAAGCCACAAAATTTGGGATGGTTTAATATACAGCAATGAAAAAGTGAATCAGGCAGTCATTACAGGAAACTTTTAGGCAGATGTCACTTGTCTTGATTTTTAAATCTGAAATTCAAAAGACCAGTCAACTGTTTCCTACATTCAAAGTCTACAAGGAAGATGTGCCTTCCAACAACTAGGGACATTGGGCTTTGAATTGGATGTGATGAGGGTTGAGAGATCAGAAATAATATGAAAAATTCCTACTAGAGCGGGCCCCTGGGTGGCTCAGTCGTTAAGCGTCTGTCTTCGGCTCAGGTCATGATCCCAGGGTCCTGGGATCGAGCCCCACATCCAGCTCCCTGCTCAGTGGGAAGCCTGCTTCTCCCTCTCCCCCTGCTTGTGTTCCCTCTCTTGCTGTCTCTCTCTCTCTGTCAAATAAATAAATAAAATCTTCAAAAAAAAATTCCTACTAGATATTAAATTATATATTGAACTTTCGTTCTCTATCCAAATCTGAGTAACACCTGAAAGGCAAAGAGTTCTATTGTGTTGTAGCACTTATCTGATATTTGGTTGGCTCTCAATAAACACTTTTTGAATCATTGGGTTTATTTCCTGTAATTATCACCGAGCTATCCTACCTCAGTGTCCTCCTGTGACTAATGCTTAAGAGCCAAAAACATAATATATATCAAACAAGTGTGATGTCCCTTGATGGACATATTACTGACTTTTTTTTTTTTTTTTACTGTTCCTGATTTGGTAGCACATCGTTATTTTTTGTAGCTGTATCTCTTTTATAAATTATAATGAAATAGTTAAGATATACAAAAAATGAAAAATTAAGACGATAGGTATCCACAGACATACCCTAGAGTATAAGAAGTAAGTACCAATAACATGAAGCCCCCATGCCTTTTACCTTCTGAACTTTTAATCAAGAGGCTAGAAGGACCTATGTAAAGAATAGGATCATGAATATTTGAGTAGGCATGATATATATGGGCAGAAGCAATTTGAATTCTGCAAATGGAATACTGGTCTACATAATCTCTTAGAATAAATAAGATAAAGAAACACACAGGAAAGACTAGTATCTGTAAGTACTACAATATTTCAAAGAGCCCTTGACATACACAAAAATAAATACCTAAATAAAATGTGAAATTCTCCCCAGGGTTATTACTGACAGAAGTTCTATCAAACGTTTTCATAAATGATCTAGACTTGGCAGTATTACTGAGATATCCAGTTCTGCAGGAAATGATGATATCCTGCAGGAAGATGTGAGAAATATGAGGACTGGTCAAAGGAAAGTCGATGCAGGGGTGCCTGGGTGGCGCAGTTGGTTAAGCGTCTGCCTTCGGCTCAGGTCATGATCCCAGGGTCCTGGGATCGAGGCCCGCATCAAGCTTCCTCCTTGGCGGGAAGCCTACTTCTCCCTCTCCCACTCCCCCTGCTTGTGTTTCCTCTCTCGCTGTCTCTCTGTCAAATAAATAAAATAAAAAATCTTAAAAAAAAAAAAAAAAAGAAAGAAAGTCAATGCAAACAAAGTTCAGATAAAACACTAAGGGAAAATCATACAGCATAATGGGCTCTAAGCTATCATGAAAGGAATCTATGCATTTTTAAGGGCTACTCTTGGAAGGTATTACCTAATACAGCAGTGAAATAAGTCATCAAAATCCTGGATATCAGCAGGGAGCATATTAGAAGTTAAAAAATGTTATTTGCTCCTTTATTCTTGGAATGTCTCTATGTAAGCAAGGTTGTCATGCTTCAAGGAAGGTATGATGAAGCTGGAGAATGTTCCAAGATGGATAACTAAAATGACCAAGGAGATGAAGAACTATCAACTGTGGACAGACTTAACTGAGCATCTCTACCTAGAAAGATGATGTCTGAAAGTAGATATGGTACAAATCTATAGCTAATGTTTAAAATTCAGACCAATTATATAACTCAATGAGCAGATATTAATATGTTCAAATTCCAGGACATAACTGAAACTGGGAAAATAAACCAATAGAAGAAGGACTAAAAGGAATTTATAACTGATCCATATTACAATTTTTAGGGGAATTAGAATTATGTGAGGTTGCATCCTAAACTTTGAACATGAGCATCATGAAAGGGAGCCAAACCCTTCCACAAAACCTTCTTTGGTCCCTCTTCCAGGGATTTAATACTAGTTGGAGGGAAGATAGGTATGACCCAGCATAGTGATTCATATGCTTAAACAGGAGATATTTGGAAAAACACATACCATTCAAAGTGTCCTTATCACATCTTTGCTGGGAAGATCCATATTTTCCCACTGGAATTCTATCAAAAGTTAAACTCTCATAGGTACTCTTTTCACAGAAATTAGCTGTAATGAAAAGAAAATAAATTTTTTCATCATAAATTATAATTTTCTTTTTAAAATTTCAAACCAGATAAAAATCAAAGTTCAAAACCTATTCAGTATAATTTGAAGGCTAATAGAAGACTTTAGGACTCACTGACCCACCTGGAACTTCATACTTTTTTTATCTGGCTAATACCATTAGAAAAACTAATATGTTAGATAATAGGTTCTAGTTAAAATGTGCACAGTATATAACCTGGTAGAGGTAGAATGTGGTCACTAACACATCAGAAAGGACAGTGAAATCAGATTAGTTGAAATCTTGAAAATTAAAGATAAAGAACCCATAGTACCAAAGGGCATCATGAGGATGTGGTTCAAAACAAAAAGACCAAAGTCATGGAGCATGTGAGATATACTAGCCTGTAGGAGTGTAGGAAATTATAGAAGTGCATTCCCAAGGCTCTGGATCCTAAGCAGGCAGTATAAATTGTACAGAGTATTGGGAAGCATACTACAGATGAAGATGCAGCTTTGAAACATTATTTATAATATCCAAGACATGAAAGCAACCTAAGTGCCTATATATATATATATGTATATATATGATTATTACTCAGCCATAAAAAAGAATGCCATTTGCGACAACATGGATAGACTCAGAGGGTATTATGCTAAGTGAAATAAGTCAGACAGAAAAAGAAAAATACCATATTATTTCACTTACATGTGGAATCTAAAACACAAAATGAATAAACAAAAAATAGAAATAGTTTCATAAATACAGAGAACAGACTGGTGGTTGCCAGAGGTAAGAGGGTGGGGGAATTCATGAACTGGGTGAAGGGGAGTGGGAGGTTCAGGCTTCTAGTTATGGAATGAATATGTCATGGGAATGAAAGATACAGCACAGGGAATGGAGTCAATGGTACTGTAATAATGTTGTATGGTGACAGATGGTAGCTACACTTGTGGTGAGCACAGCATAATGGGTAGAGTTGCTGAATCACTATGCTGGGCACCTGAAACTAATGGAACATTGTGTGTCAACTATACTTCAATTAAAAAAAGAAGTAGCTTCGAACATTGATTCGGAGAGAGCATATCCTGAAGTCAAACCACTAATTTAATAACATCTCATCCAGAGAAAGGATGAAAAGACAGAAACTTCATCTGAATATATACTTGGATAGGAAGATGTACCTTGATTTCAGAAAAGTTGAATATGTTAGAATTGTGATATTTGAAATGGGGTACTATAGTGTATCACCAACTGAAAGGACCTGAGGAAATCATACCTCCCACTGCCCTGAAGTAGACACTGCAACCAGAAGGAAAAGCATCTGTCAGTTTACAGAGAAACTTGAGAGTTGGGAAACATACTAGGTATATTGAACATATAGGTAAATAGCCCCAAAAGAATATTCTGCTATTAAGCTAACAAACACACCTTAAAGCCACCATCACTATACCCACTATACCTACTGTTACTAAATCATTAACAGAAACTTCAAGAAGCTTTGTTGCTGTCCTTATTAACACATGTCACCTAAACCTCATACCCTATTCCCATCCCAAATAACTTACTGATTGTACATCTCCATCCTTTCCATAAGTCTGGACAAATGCATCCACCATATTCCCAGGTTCCACCATTCCTGCAGAACTCTAGAGGGATGCTTGGTGAGGAGGTTGATAGTTCTAAAAAAAAACCAATAAAAATAGAATAGTACACAAACTGGCTGATCAATTTCTCCTTTTGGGTCTGTGGCCTTTAATTTCTATGTGTAAAACACTTACTCTGAGTACCTCTGGAGAAATATGTTTTGTAATATCATCATCAACAAAAATATACATCGAGAATCTACACAGGATACACAATGCTTACAAGAGGTTATAAAGACCAAAAAACTACATTTGAAAGACATAATACCTTGATCAAGGAGATTAGACTCTAGTGGGGAAAATAGGAGATTATATAGATGAGATAGATGGATGGATGGATAGATAGGTAGATGATAGATAGATGATAGATGATAGATAGATAGATAGATAGATAGATAGATAGATAGATAGATAGATAGATAGATGATAGATAGATGATAGATGATAGATAGATAGATAGATAGATAGATAGATAGATAGATAGATGATAGATAGATGATAGATGATAGATAGATAGATGATAGATAGATAGATGATAGATAGATAGATAGATGATAGATAGATAGATAGATGATAGATAGATAGATAGGCTGGCCAACTAAGTCAACATGCAGATTTGTAAGCGCGATAAGAACATAGAAGAGAGATGTTGAGGACAGAGGTAATTTCTTCAGGGAGGACTTTCCAGAAGAGGTGGTATTTGAATCAGATTTTAAGACTAAATCTAGAAAAGCCAGATAAAAAAGGATGGCCCCAAATAGGCAGGATACAAAGTGCAAAACCACAAAAACATGGAAAGTTCTGAGGGGTCCGAGGAACATAGCAAAGTTTAACAAATGAGGAATATGGTTCTATGTAGAACAGCAGGATACAAACTGGATTGTGAGTGGGTTTATAGACCAAGCCAAGGAGATTTAATCCTGCAAGAGTCTAGAGAGATATTAAAACAAGGGAGTTACGCGTTACGGTGTGTGTTTTAAAAAGATACCTCAAGGGATACGGGAAGTGACTGAGGCTAGGAGACAAGGAAGGCCAGTTAAATGGGATCAAATCTAGAGCAGTAGCTCTAAGGAAGATAGGTGTCAACAGATTCAGGAAGCATGCTTGAAATAGGATTGTAAGGATCTCACGACTAGTTACTTTGAGCTGGGCACATGGGGTCTCCACATTGAAGACAGGGTGGATGGTGAACAAATTAACTAAGCTTAAGAATACAGAAGGCATTTTTTTCTTTTTTTTTTATTATGTTATGTTAATCACCATACATTACGTCATTAGTTTTTGAGGTAGTGTTCCATGATTCATTGTTTGCGTATAACACCCAGTGCTCCATGCAGTATGTGCACTCTTTAATAACATAATTAAAAAAAAAAGTGAAAGGGGCACCTGGGTGGCTCAGTTGGTTAAGCGACTGCCTTCGGCTCAGGTCATGATCCCAGAGTCCCCGGATCGAGTCCGGCATCGGGCTCCCTGCTCGGCAGGGAGTCTGCTCCTCCCTCTGACCCTCCCCCCTCTCATGTGCTTTCTCTCTCTCTCTCTCAAATAAATAAATAAAATATTAAAAAAAAAAAGTGAAAAAAATAAATAAATAAAGGAAAGGTTCAGCTGATACATGGCTGAACTAGCTAAAGACTTACTCTTCCTGACTTACTACAATGCCAGCTTCTCCTATTGTATCTCCATGAGCTGTGAGCATTAGAGGAAGAGGGCCATTTTGGAACTCAAACACTGAGGGATCCCAGAAGCAATTATTCTTTGTGAATCATTGTCAGGGCCAACATCTGCAAAATCCCCGGGCAGTAAAATGTGGGACTCTGAATACAGAGCCATCAGCTATGTGGCTCTGGATATTCACAAGATCCTCCTCAGCTGAGCTTAGATACGGTAATTCTAAATTTATGCAAAGATTATGAGAGGGACTTTTACATTAAAGGCTGAGAAAAGCTGTTTTCTTTATTTTTTTTATTCTTTTTGTTTGTTTTTGTTTGTTTTGTTTTGTTTCGTTTTGTTTCTTTTAACCTGCCACCACCTGATGTAATTTGCAAACACTTGAACTTCCTGGAGAAATAAAGTACCTGATTACTTACCTAAAAACAAAACAAAAGGGGGGTCTGGGTGGCTCAGTTGTTAAGCAACTGCCTCTCACTCAGGTCATGATCCCAGGGTGCTGGGATCAAGCCCCGCATCGGGCTCCCTGCTCGGTAGGAAGCCTGCTTCTCCCTCTCCCACTCCGCCTGCTTGTGTTCCCTCTCTCACTGTCTCTCTCTGTCAAATAAATAAATAAAATCTTTAAAAAAATAAAATAAAAAATAAATAAAAAAACAAAAAAGAATACAGAAAGCAGAGCTCCTGCTCCAATAATGATAGAGTAGATTATATAACTTAACCCTCCCACAGATAACACTTTTAAATTCTGGACAAACGTTAAAAAGAAGACGAAGAAGAAAACGAAGAAAGGAAACTACTTGGGGACCTTGGGCAGCAATGAAAAGCAGACGGAAGCTGAAGGCTATTCCAAGTTTACACAGTATTTCCCTAAGGGCACTACCTAGTCTGTATGGCAGGAGAGACTGGAACTCCAGCAGAAAGCCACAGTCTTAATGGATTAAGGTATGAAGTAACTTGTTTGGGGCTACCACAACAGCTGGAAATTGAAGGGAGCTATCCAAGAAGAGATGCCATATAGAAAGGTGGCTCAAAGTCTATGCGTAAATTCCCCTCAAATCTGGGGAGAAAAATAAGATAGAAAAAAAAATAGAGTTTGAGGGGTATGTGAGAAAATATAGAGCAGTCTAATATGTATGCAACTGGAGTCCCAGAAAGAGAGAAGGAATAGGACATATAATATATCAGAAGAAATTATGGTCAAAATTTCTCAAATCTGCTTACAAACTTTAACCTATAGATCCAAGAAGTTCAATAAAACCCAAGCAAAATAAATACAAGGAAAATCACACTTAGACATAATATCATGGTCAAACTGCTAAATCTCAAAGATCAGGAAAAAATCTTGACAGCAACCAGCTACTAGCCCAGACGCTTTTACTGGTGAATTAGGGAAGAAATAATACCAGCCTCATATAAATTCTTTCAGAAAATAGAGAAAGAGAGAAGCTTCTTATATATTACACAAGGCCAGGATAACCCTGATACTAGAATCTGACAAAAACATTACAAAAACAGAAAAGCACAGACCAATAAACCTCAATTACACAGATGTAAAAATTCTTTAAAAGTAGCATACCAAATCCAGCAATATATAGAACTGATAATATATCATGACCAAGTGAGATTTACACCAGGAGTGCAAAGTTGGTTTAACAATAGAAAATCAATTAATTTAATTCACCATATGACAGAAAAATGGGGGAAGACCATATGATTATTTCAACAAGTGCAGGGGCCAAAAAGCAACTGACATTTTTTTTTTAACTCTCAGCAAATAAGAAATAAAAGGAAACTCCCTCAAGCTAATAAAAATCTTCTATGAAGAACCTACCAATAACATCATACTTAATAGTGTAATATTGAATGCTTTCCCCCTAAGATTGATAGAAAAAATGTTTAATTTCTGTAACCACTTTTATTCAACATTGTACAGAAGAGGCTAGCTAGTGCTAAAGGCAAAACAAAACAAAAGCATAAAGTTAAGAAAGGAAGAAATACAATGTTCATTTTTTGTTGCAGATGACATCACCAAAGACTTTGAAAATCTTAATGTCTCAAAAAAAGTGAATTTAGTAAGACTGAATGATACAAAATAGATACGCAAAATGAAATTCATTTCCACATATTAGCAGCAAATAATTTGAAAATCATTTCCATTAAATTAGAAAAAAAATCATAAAATTTTTGCAAATAAATTTAAGAAAATATGTCCAAGTGCCCGTTATTAAGAGAAAATTTAAAAGACCTAAATAAGTGGAGATATATACCACATATGTATGGAAGGCTCAAAGTTGTTAAGGTATCTATTTTCCCCAAATTGATACAGCCAAAATCCTAAAACAAAAGACCATTTTTTTGTAGAAATTGACAAACTGGCTTAAAATTTTTTTTTTTAAAGATTTTATTTATTTATTTGGGAGAGAGAGAATGAGAGACAGAGAGCATGAGAGGGAGGAGGCTCAGAGGGAGAAGCAGACTCCCCGCCGAGCAGGGAGCCCGATGCGGGACTCGATCCCTGGCTTAAAATTTTTATGGAAAAATAAAAGACCTGGAAAAGCCCAAACAGAGTTTTAAAAGAAGAGACTTGGCTAATTCATATCACTAATGTTATGACTTACTATATAGCCAGAGCAGTCAAGACAGTATGACCTCTGCATAATGACACACAAATAGATCAGTGAAGTAGAAAAAAGAGTTTAGAAATACAGTGGACCCTCGAATAACACAGGTTGTTGTGCACATTCATTTACACACGGATTTTTGTCAATAAATACAGTACACACAGCAAATATATTTCCTTTTCCTAATGATTTTCTTCTTTTTCTTTTTTTTGGTTTATACATATTATAGTTTTTCATTGTTGTTTTTGTGTTTTTTTAAGTTTTTATTTAAAGTCCAGTTATGTAACATAAAGTATGATATTAGTTTTCGGGTGTAAAATATATTGATTTAGCACTTCCATACAACACCCGGTGCTCATCACAACAAGTGCCCTCCTTAATCTCCGCTTAAGACTTTTTACTCATATAGGGAATTTAAGAAACAAGATGAACAAGGGGCACCTGGGTGGCCCAATCGGTTAAGCATCTGCCTTCGGCTCAGGTCATGATCCCAGGGTCCTGGGATCAAGCCCCACATCAGGCTCCCTGCTCAGCAGGGAGTCTGCTTCTCCTTCTCCTTGTGCCGCTCCCTCTGCCACTCCCCCTGCTTGTGCTCTCTTGCTCTCTCTCAAATAAATAAATAAAATCTTAAAAAAAAAAAAAAAGGAAAGAAACAGGGGCGCCTGGGTGGCTCAGTCGTTAAGGCATCTGCCTTCGGCTCAGGTCATGATCCCAGGGTCCTGGGATCGAGCCCCGCATCAGGCTCCCTGCTCCACGGGAAGCCTGTTTCTCCCTCTCCCACTCCCCCTGCTTGTGATCCTGCTCTCACTGTGTCTCTCTCTGTCAAATAAATAAATGAAATCTTAAAAAAAAAAAAAAAAAGAAACAAAACAAATGAGAAAAGTGGGGAAAAAAAGAAACGCAAACCAAGAAACAGACTTAACTATAAAGAACAAACTAATCTTTTCCTAATGATTTTCTTAAGATTTTCTTTTCTCTAGATTACTTTATGGTAAGAATACAGTATATAATGCATATAACACATAAAATGTGTGTTAACCTTTGCATTTGTTATTAGTAAGGGTTCTGGCCTGCAGTATGCTATTAGCAGTTAAGTTTGGGAGGAGTCAAAAGTTATTCACAGATTTTTAACAGTTCAATGGGTTGGCACCTCCCACCCTCATGTGGTTCAAGGCTTAACTATAGATAGAACATATCTAGTCAGTTGATTTTTAAAAACGCCAAGGCCGGGGCACCTCGCTGGCTCAGAAGGTTAAGCGTCTGCCTTCAGCTCAGGTCATGATCCCAAAGGTCCTGGGATCCAGCCCTGCATCAGCTCCCTGCTCAACAGGAAGCCTGCTTCTCCTTCTGCCTGCTGCTCCCCCTGCTTGTGCTCTCTCCCTCTCTCTCTCTCTTTCTCTTTCTGTCAAATAAATAAATAAATAAAAGCTTCAAAAAAACAAACAAACAAACAAATGCCAAGGCAATTCAATTGGAAAAGAAAGCTAAAGATAAACCTACCTATGACACAGAAATTCTACTTCTAGATAAATATGCAAAATAAATGGAAATACATGTCCACAAAGGGATTCATACAAGAATGCAGGTGTCAGAAACATTGCTATTGTATGTCACTTGGATCCTTCAGGTTTGAAGCACTCATTCCTCTAGCTTTTGTGAGTGTTGGAAACTGAGAACACTTAGCTGAGTCCTTTTCTAGAATTGCTCTCAACTAAAGAGAATCAGTTCATCCAAGGTACTGGTGACATGTGCCACGACCGGTCAAAGCCAGGGAATAAAGTTTCATCCCTCAGACTCAAGACCTCAAAGAGTATATTTTCTAAAGACAGCTACACTAGACATCCCATCTCTCTTACTCTTCTTATAATATGATGACACTTCTCCACGGCAAGATGGAGTTTATGTCCCTCTCCTTGACTTGAGTGGACTTTTGTATCTGCCTTGACTAATAGAGTGGCAGAAATTATGTGACTTCCAGGCTAGAGCACAAAAGATGATTTGTCTTCTACCTAACTCTCACTCAGGATATATGCCTTGGGAGACCTAAACCTACAGGTAACATGCAAGAAATCCGGCTACTCTGAAGTCTCTATGCTAGAGACATCAAAGGGAGAGAGAAGACTAAGGAGTTTCAGCTGTTCCAAGTTTTTGAGACTCCTTTGCCCAGACACCACATATGACTGAAGAAAACTTCAAGATGACCCTAGCTCCAGCTACAGTCTGAGGGCAACTTTATGAGAGATCCTAATCCAGAACCACCCAGGCATGGTGCTTCCAAATTCTGGGCCCAGAAAAACCATGAAAGATAATAAACAATTATCATTTAACTCAGTAAGCTTTGGGGTAATTTGTTCTGCAGCAATAGATAACTAATACAGACATCAACTCTGGAGGGCTATCCCAACTTCAGCTGTCTTGTAGTTCAATTTCTCCTTCTACGCAGTTCTGACTCCTTAACAACCCACACCACTCCACAAGTATTGAACCTAAGAGCACTTGTTGAAACTTCCATGCAGATAAATCTTCAATTCAGAATTTGTCTTCCAGGGAACCCAATCCTGGCAGTTTTATTCATGTTAGCAGAAAAAGGGGGTGGGGGCACCTCAGTGGCTTAGTCGGTTAAGTGTCCAACTCTTGATTTTGGCTCCGGTTATGATCTCAGGGTCGTGGGATTGAGCCCAACATTGGGCTCTGCACTCAGTGGGGAGTCTGCTTCTCTCCCTCCCTCTCTCTCCCTCTCCCTTTGACACCACCCCCTTCACACGCTCTCTCTCTAAAAATAAATAAATCTTTAAAAAAATAGTCCATCAACTGAATAAAGAAATTATGTGTATTCATATAATGGATTATTGATTATTTAGCAATAAAAAGCAAAAAATACAACAATAAATGAATCTGGAAAACATTACATTAACAAAAGTATTCAGACATACGAGAGTAAATACTATATAATATTTTTAATATAAGGTTCAAGAATAGCAAACTAATCTATGGTGATAAAATCAGAACAGTGTTTGCCCAAGGGGGAGGAAGTAGAGGTGGGGAGATTGGCAAAGAACACCTGCAGCTACAGCAAACAGTGAATACAGCCTAACTTTTAGCCAGATAAACATAAAACCTCACACTAAAGTCCTGTACCTCAGTTCCTTTTACCTGATACATAATGTCTGACTTTCAACCGAAAAGTACAAAGCATGCTAAAAGGCAAAAACACAGCCTGAATAGACAAACCAAGCATCAGAACAAACTTAAATATGACAGATATTTTGGAATTATCAGACCAGGAATTTGAAATAATGATGGCTAATATGCTAAGAGCTTTAATGAAAAAAGTAGATAACATGCAAGAACAAGTGAGTAATGTAAGAAAAGAGACGGAAACTCTAAGAAAGAATCAAAAGAAATGCTAGAAACAAAACACACTGTAACAGAAGTGAAGATTGTCTTTGACAGGTTCATCAGTAGACTGGACAGATCCAAGAAAAGAATCGCTGAGCTTGAAAAAAATGTCGGTAGAAACTTTCTAAACTAAAAACAAAGACAAAATCAGAGAGGGAGACAAACCATAAGAGATTCTTCTTTTTTTTTTTTAAAGATTTATTTATTTATTTATTTGAGACAGAATGAGAGAGAGAGAGAGCTCATGGGGGGGGAGGGTCAGAGGGAGAAGCAGACTCCCTGCTGAGCAGGGAGCCCGATGCGGGACTCGATCCCGGGACTCCAGGATCATGACCTGAGCCGAAGGCAGTCGCTCAACCGACTGAGCCACCCAGGCACCCCCATAAGAGATTCTTAATCACAGGAAACAAACTGAAGGTTGCTGGAGGGGAGAAAGGGTGGGGGAAAGGGGTAACTGGGTGATGGACATTAAGGAGGGCATGTGATGTAATGAGCACTGGGTATTATATAAGACTGATGAATCACTGAACTCTACATCTGAAACTAATAATACATTATATGTTAACTAATTAAATTTAAATAAATAAAATTTTAAAAATAAAAACAAGGAGAAAACAAGAATGAAAATTATAACAGAATATCTAAGAACTATGGGACAAAAATTGTAACATACATCTAATGGGAATACCAGAAGGACAGGAAAGGGAAGAAAGAATAGAAGAAATATTTGAAGTTTTGTTTGTTTGGTTGGTTGGTTGGTTTTTTTTTTTTTTCTTTTAAGATTTTATTTAGTTATCTGAGAGAGAGAGTGTGTGAACGTGAGCGAGACACCACAAGCAGGGGGGAGCAGCCCAGGGAGATGGAGAAGCAGACTCCTTACTGAGCAGGGAGCCCGATGTGGGGCTCAATCTCAGGACCCTGAGATCATGACCTGAGCCAAAAGCAGCCACATACACCCAGGTGCCCTGAAATATTTGAAGTTTTAATGTCTGAAAATATTCCAAAATAAATGGCAGACACCAAATCACAGATCTAGGAATCTCAGAGAACACCAACCAGTATAAATGTCAAAACCAAACCAAACCAAATAAAAACTACACTTAGGCACATTCTATTCAAACTTCAGAAAATCAAAGACAAAAAGAAAATTTCAAAAGAGTGATGGGGGAGAAAGCTTATCTGTAGAAAAACAAGTATAAGAATTACATTGGAATTCTCCTCAGAAGCCATGCAAGCAATAAAAGAGTATAGTGAAATATTTAGTGTTGAAAGAAAAAACCACCAATAAAGAATTCTGTATCCAAAGAATTATCCTTTAAAAGTAAATGAGAAATAAAGACACAGAGACAAACAAAAATTGAGACAGTTTGTAAGAAATTTTAAAATTCTTCAAAGAGAAGGAAATGATATAGGCTAGACACTTGAACCTACATAAGAAAAGAAGAGCATTAGAGAAGGAATAAATGAAAGTAAAATAAAATATTTTTCATTCTTAATTGACCTAACAGATAAGTTTATTCAAAATAATAATAGCAATGATGTATGAGGTGATTATAGCTTATGGAAAAATGAAATAAATGACCAAAAAATGTAAGGGAAGAGAAGGAGGAATTGGGAATACTGTGTAATGATGTTCTGGCACTATTCATTAAGCCGTACATTGTTACTAAAAAGTGGATTTAGATTAGCTGGGTCTTTTAAAAAATTTGTTTATTTATTTACTGAAAGAGAGAGAGCACGGAAGTGAGGGGAGGGACAGAGGAAGAGAGAGAATCTCAAGCAGACTCCATGCTGAGTGCGGGCCAGTGCAGGGCTCAACCTCACGACCCTGAGATCATGACCTGAACTGAAATCAAGAGTTGGAAGCCTAACCGACTAAGCCATCCAGGCACCCCAGACTTAGATTAGTTGTAAATGTATATTGCAAACTCTAGGTTAACCACCAAAATGTTTTTTTAAGTATAAATGATACGCTAAGAGAAGAGAGAAAGCAGAATCATATAAAATGCTCAATTAAAACCTGATAAGGCAGAAAAATACAATAGCAATGGAAGAAACAAAGAAAAGAATAATAAAAACACAACTATGGTAGATATTATTCCAATATATCAATAATCACTTTAAATGGCAATTCTGTAACTACACCAATTATAAGACAGATACTATTAAGAGTGGATAAAAAACAAGACCCAACTATATGTTGTCTATATGAAACTCACCTCAAATCAAATTAAAAGTAAAGTGATGGAGAAAGATATACCATGACAACACTAATTAAGGGAAAGTTAAAGAAGCTATATTAACTTCACACAAAGCAGATTTCAGAGCAACAAAAGTCATTAGAGATAAAGGACGTTTCATAATGATAAATGGACCCATTCTCTAAGAACTAACAATCTTCTATGATTTCTTACATAGATAATAATTTAGTTTAAAATATTTTAAAAACTCTCTTGAGACTTCTTTAACCCACTTGCCATTTTAATCTCCAAATATTTGGGGGATTTTCCAGCTATCTTTCTGTTATTGATTTCTAGTTTAATTCCATCTTGGTTTAAAAACATACTTTGAATGATTTCTATTCTTTTAAATTTGTTTAGGTGTATTTTATGGCCCAGAGTGAAGTTTATCTCAGTGAATACTCCATGGGTGCTTGAGAAGAATGTGTATTCTAACATCATTGGATGAAGTATACTATAAATTATTGTCAAATAGATCTAGTTAGTTGATGGGGTTTTCAGTTCAACTTTATCTTTACTGATTTTCTGTTTCCTGGATCTGTCAATTACTAATAAGGGATGTTTAAGTCTCCAACTATCATAGCAGATTTATTTCTTTTTCTTGAAGCTCTCTCAGTTTTTGCCTCACTTATTTGACACTATATTGTTAGGTACACACATATCAAAGATAATGATTATCTATGTCAGAAATCCCAAAGATTCACCAAAAAAACTTCTGGAACTAATAAACAATTATAGCAAGATTTTGAGATAAAAGGTTAATATGCAAAAGTAAATTGGATTTGGATTTTAAAGCACAATACCATTTACATTAGCACCAAAAAAAAAAGAAATACATGAATATAAATATATCAAAATATGTACAGAGTCTATATGAGGAAAACCACAAACTTCTAATAAAAGAAATCAAAGAAATTCTAAATAAGTAGAGAGATATTCCATGCTCATAGATAGGAAAACTTATTATTGCTTAGATTATCAATTTTTCACAGCTTGATTTATAGACTTAATGAAATTCCAATCAAAA
The DNA here is from genome assembly GCF_029215605.1 of Mirounga angustirostris. NCBI lineage: Eukaryota > Metazoa > Chordata > Mammalia > Carnivora > Phocidae > Mirounga > Mirounga angustirostris. Next base: position 47,417,387 of record NW_026991709.1, on the reverse strand, counting down.
TCCCAGCAAATTATTTTGAGGATATCAAAAAAAGGGATGATAAGAGAGGGAATTAATGGGAACTCTATACTTTCTGCTTAATTTTACTGTAGCCTGAAACTTCTTGAAAAATAAAATCTATTAGTATGGTGGCGCCTGGGTGGCTCAATCATTAAGCGTCTGCCTTTGGCTCAGGTCATGATCCCAGGGTCCTGGGATCGAGCCCCACATCGGGGTCCCTGCTCAGTGGGAAGCCTGCTTCTCCCTCTCCCTCTGCCTTGCTGCTTGTGTTCCTCTCTCGCTGTCTCTCTCTGTCAAATAAATAAATAAATAAATAAATAAAATCTTTAATAAATAAATAAATAAATAAAATCTATTAGTATAAAAAAATAAGAAACAGATCTAGACCTCAAAGAGCGAAGTTCTACCAAGAGAGATTTAATCGTAATTGTTATGTGACAAAGTTCTCTGTGTAACCAAGGGAATACCTAAATCTTTTTAAATTGTAGAATGCTTCAAATATTCAAGATACAGAGGATAAAACATCCCCCACTACCCAAAGCCAGTTTTAAAAGATAGTAACTCTCTCTCAGATTTGCTTCAGTTTTTTAAAAATAATAAAACTTTACAGAAAGAATCGAAACTCTTTGTACTCCTTTCTAGCAACATTCCTTTCCCTCCATACCCAGAGGTAACTCTATATTGAAATTGTCATTTATCTTTTGCATCTTATTTTATACTATTTTTTTTTTTTTTTTGCTGGTAAAACAATTGACTTTTATTTTTAAGGTTGACAAATTCTAGGAGCACAAAACTAAAGGGGACCTCTTAAAGGAAAAGGAGGGCAGGAGATATTGAATTCTCAGGTGTCAGCAAGTGGTGCTACTGACCAACAACTTTCGGTTTATTCTTCTCATGTAACAAGAAGTCCAGAGGTTGGCAGTCCGTGGCTGGTCCAGCAGCTCCTCGAGCCATGCTATCAGGATCCAAGTGCCTTGAGTCTTTCTACGCTACCACCCAGAGAAAGGATCTGCCTTCCTGAGGCCAAAAAATGGCTCCAACACTCCCAGGTTTCATGTCTGTTCTCCTGGATGTAGCAGGATGTAACGAGGACATAGGTTCGTGCTTGCCAGATCTGCTTTCTTGTATCAAACACCTGGTAGCTTTATTAAGCAGACTTCTATTTGTATCTCTCTCTTTTATAGTGTTGTTATTAACTACAGTCTCCATGTTATACATTAGATCCTCTCTTCAATCAAGATCTCTTCTATTAGAAGCTCACTTGCACAAGATCCACTTTTATCTCTAAAATTGCCAGAGCTATTATATGGCTACCTTTAGCAGGAGCTGGGGAAGTATTCTTAAATAGGCACATTATCATCTTCCTCCAAATTGGGCTTCTGCTAATGAAGATGCAATAGGCGATCTGTTTAATGACAAAATCCTCTGTAGCAATTATGTTAAATGTTTAATTTTATTGATCTGGAAAAATGCTCAGAATATAATGTCATGTGAAAAGCAGGACAGAAAACATATACAATATAATCTCAATTTTGTTTAAAAAAAAATAATTTACATACATACACACCCCACACGTGGGAGTTTCAAAATGTTAATAGTAGTTAATATCTATAGAGTTAGCCTCATGTCAAAGGGTTATTGATAGACAAAATTTTCATCATACTAAATTTTTTTCTGAATTTTCTATAATGAACTTGTATTATCTTTAAATAGAAAAAAAGAAGTGTCACTTTAAAAAACACCCCATATACTCTTAAGGAAGACCAAGTCCAAAGTATTTACTTACTCAGTTTCATCTTCCTTGTCAAAAGAAAGGAGGCAACTGTTTCTGATGGGCTTTTGTGAGTTCTTTTTAACTGAGTCCTGCTTATTTATTTCATCTTCATTTGCCTTCCTCTTTTTTGAGCTTGCTGTTAAACCTGAATATATTTCATCTGAGGGACGTTTGACCGGTTTTCGATACATGATGCTCCCATCAACTACAGCCGGCTCTTCATCCGCTTCGGCAGCCTTTATTTCTGCTTTAATTTTCGTGACTTCTTCAACCGACGGGTCTCCCTTTTTAAAAACCACCACTTGGGGCTGTTCATCTTCTTTGCCACTGCGATCACCATCTTCATCTGGGAGCTGAGGCTGGATTCTCTCGGTGTCCGCGGTAGGCGCTTCCCTGGAGCCGACCCGTCCCTTGAAGCGAGCCGCGAACGCAGGCTCGGCGGGCCGCACGTTCGAAGCCTGGTTCCGCTTGCTCACAGCTGCTCCCGGGAAAAACAGGTTCCCGGGGCCGCCTGGAGGTGGTACACTGGCGACCTATTTTATACCCTTATTATATGTAAGGTAATCAATACATAGCATTTGCATGCCGTTTTCGTTTTGTTCTGTTTTTTGTTTTGTTACAGTTAACTCAACTATTTTAATGGCTATAGTTCTATTTGGGTTTTTTTCCTTCCTTTGGGGGTAAATTTGGTCGTTTATATTTTTTTAGAAAATTGTCACCTGGCCAAAGTTTTTATATTAGCCAGGGTAAGGTTTTCTATGGTATGTGTTATGATTTTATTACATTTTTATAATCACTGCTTTATTATATATTTTAATAGGTAATACATTCACAGGTTGGAAAATAAAAACATGGAGCTGGCATTCCCACTTGACTTTTGCTTAAATCTTGTCTGCTATCCTACTTGTGTTGTGACCTCCTTTATTTTTGTACGTATTTCTTAATTATGCCTTTTTGTCTTGACAAATCTCACCAGATATTTATCTATTTAAATTCATCTTTTCAAAAAACTAGCTTTTGGTTTCTTTTCCTTTTTTTTTTAAGATTTTACTTATTTGTCAGAGAGAGAAAAAGAGCACAAGCAGGGGGAGAGGGAGAAGCAGACTCCTCACTGAGCAGGAAGCCAGATGCAGGGCTCGATCCCAGGATCCTGGGACCATGACCTGAGCTGAAGGTAAACACTTAACCAGCTGAGCCAACTAGGCGTCCCTAGTCTGCTCCTGTTTTGTTTTGTTTTTAATTTCCGTTCCATTGCTTTGTTCTTTTCATTACTGCCAAACAGCCATCCTTAGAATTGACTTTCTTTTATATTTATTTATTTATTTATTTATTTTTAAAGATTTTATTTGTTTATTTGAAGAGAGACACAGCAAGAGAGGGAACATGAGCAGGGGGAGTGGGAGAGGGAGAAGCAGGCTTCCTGCCGAGCAGGGAGCCCGATGTGGGGCTCGATCCCAGGACCCTGGGATCATGATCTGAGCTGAAGGCAGAGGCTTAACAACTGAGCCACCCAGGCGCCCCATTTTTTATATTTATATTTTTTTAATTTCTTTTATCTCCAGGTCCAGCTCAATGACAAATGCATAGATGGTACTCAACAAATGTTTGCTGACCGGCCTCTTTGGCATTTGCATTTTGGTTGAGGAAATCAAGCTGAAGCTGAGCTACCATTCCTCTGTCATAATCACAATTTTAACACCTTTTGCTCCACAGTTCAAGACCCTGTCCTAAATTACCCACAAAATATAATAAAGGTAGTATTGGTATTTTTAAACCTCCATATTTTAATTAAAGAAAATCAGACCCAGAAAGATTAAGTGCTGTTTCTTTCATTTAACTAGTTTTTAAACCTATGGACTCATAAAAATGACATTAGCTATTCATTAACCCAACATCCCCATTCTACATAAAGAGTACCTCCTATATAAAGAGTAACTTGTTCCAGATTAGTAATTTATTGATAGCTGAGTGGAGTTAACTCAGATCTCTTGGTTACTAATCAAGTTCTCCTGCCCTCTCCTAACAGTGCTGCCTTTACCACAGGGAAAACAGGGAGGGTAAGCATCAGCTTCAAGTTACTTGAGGATTAATATACTGGAAAATGTTTAATAGTAGTAGTTTTCTTTTACAACACCAGTATAAGGGGCACCTGGGTGGCTTAGTCGGTTAAGCATCTGCTTTCGGCTCGGGTCATGATCCCAGGTCCTGGGATCGAGCCCCACATCGGGCTCCTTGCTCCGCCGGAAGCCTGCTTCTCCCTCTCCTTCTGCTCCAGCCCGCTTGTGATCTCTCTTTCTTTCTCTCTCTCTGTCAAATAAATAAATAAATAAATAAAATCTTTAAAAAAAAATAACACCAGTATATTTCCCTACATTTTCTTAAATTATAATAAGTAATATTTCCAGAAATATTAGCCCTATTTTCAATATCTTTACCACACAACATGGATAATTAAAGACAAAGCATATGTAAAACACTTCATGCTGCCTGAGAAACTAGCATAAAATATTAAAACTTCCAAATGGAAAACATGAATTTCATTTCCTCTCCTAAACTAGACAAAATTAGAATCTGTTTTGAAAAGTCTAGTTTAATTAAGTGCGGGAATAAAAATATCTTTCCTTAGTCAAAGAAATTCCATCAGAAGCCTCTAGTGTCTGGCTCCAATTCTTATGGTTTTAACATCTTGGTATCTGTCATTTGTCCCAGACCAGGAATTTGAAATATTTGGATGAGGATGAAGATTCCTTTTAAATGAGAAAAGTTTATTCCATTGTGAAAAGAAACCCTAAAAAATTTAGACAAATAAAATACATAAGGTATAGTTTTTCCTTAAGGTAAAAGGTACTCAGAAAGAACTACCAGGTTGCATATTTCAATAAACTGGTTGCATATTTTAATAAAATTTTCCCTGATGGTGTAGCATAGTACAAATATTTTTTTTAAATGCAGGAAGATATAGCAACTCTTAGAACGGTTTCTGTTTCTGTTTTATTTTTCTTTTTTAAGATTTATTTATTTATTTGACAGAGAGAGACACAGCGAGAGAGGGAACACAAGCAAGGGGAGTGGGAGAGGGAGGAGCAGACTTCCCGCCGAGCAGGGAGCCCGACGGAGGACTCAATCCCAGGACGCTGGGACCATGACCTGAGCCGAAGGCAGGGGCTTAACGACTGAGCCACCAGGCGCCCCTCTGTTTCTGTTTTAAACTAATCTGTTGAGGGGCACCTGGGTGGATCACTCGGTGGAGTGTCTGACTCTTGGTTTCGGCTCAGGTCAGGTCGGCTCAGGTCATGATCTCAGGGTGGAGAGATCCAGCCCCACATCAGACTCCACACTGGGTGTGCTAAAAGGGGAGTCTGCTTCCCCTCTCCCTTTCCCTCTCCCTCTCTCTCTCTCAAATAAAAATAAATAAATCTTTAAAAAAATTTTTAAATAAATTAATCAGTGGAACTTAATGATTATACCTATAGTAGACCTTCAGTTTGAAAAGCTGAATTTCAATCCGAAGATCCAATCTAGGCCAATGGCATCTATTCAAGGTATAATTCAGGGAGTGGAGAAAACTATGCACTAAATTATCTAAAAATTCATAAGTTAAAAATAGGATTTAACATTTGTTGAATGCTTATAGTGTCCTAGATGTCATCTTAAACCTGTAAGTGTATTAAAACTCATTTAATCATTTAATGACAGCTCTGTAAGGTAGGTATATTATTACTCCCGTAATAGGAAAACTGAGGCACAGAAATGTTGAATAACTTGCTCAAGTTTACTCAGTTAGTCAGTGGTGACATTGGCATTTCAACAAGGCAGTCAGGCTCCAGGACTTTTTCTTTTTTTCTACTCATGTACTTTCCCCCACCCCCTTATTCTCATGTGCACACTCCTAACCACCATATTTTATACTCGACGTTCTTCAGTAACATATGGTATCAAAAGATCTATGGATAGTGGTTGTATTCAGAATTTTAAGTAAAACTAATACCTGGAGATCAAGGAAAAATCCACTAAGCCAAGGTTCTAGCTTCTTAATTTAAGAAACTGACTTTGAAAATGGGATCAGCAATTTAAACATCACTGATGTTAAAATAATTCATGCCCCTCAGCCAATTACATAACAAAATTTATTCCTCCCAAACAAATCCCTTCCCTTTCATAATAATTGTTTTCTTGATTTAGAGAGTGGGTACATGAGGAAGTAGGAAGGGAGACTGGTAAAGGAGCAGAATAGAGATTAAGACTAAATAACACTATAGCTATCTAAAACCCAACCTTTTCCATCTGGACCTTTTTTTGAACCCCCAAATGCAACCTGTCCTCCAGGAGCAGTCCCATGAATTTGATTTATTATCAAGTTTGCCTCTTGAGGAAGTACTGTAATTGAGTAAAATGAAAGTCAAGCATCGTGTACAAATTATTTTCTGAGAATCAATAAACTCTCATTGACCTTTCCCCACAATCCACATTTCTTACTGTGCAAGAATTTCAATTCTATGAAGTTTGACCTCAGGGTTTGGGAATATTGCAACCTACTAAAGTCTCTTGCTGGCCAGAGGCATCAGTGAATCCTATGATAGGAAATGAAGGTCAGAGCACCTAGAGATGGGTGGGAAAGGCACTCAGGATGGCAGAGAGGAGGAATTTTATAATCTAGAAGATTCAAGAAGGTTCAATAAGGCATTATCATCGATGCTAATATGTTATAAGGTTAAGATATTCTCCCTAAGAGTTCAGGAAAACATCCCCTACTATTATGATTATGGACATCTGTCTATGTTTACATCAGGCCTAGCTCAAGTTGGAAAATGTCAAGGGAAAGATGCACAATAAAACTTAATTATATTTCATTTTACTTTCATCAAATGTGACTGGACCAAAAAGCTACGCTGCTTCTTGTATTACAAGATTCATTGCTACTGGGAGCACAAATCCAAGAGAGATAGAACACCTTATTGTTGTTCATTCTGAAAACACATTCAATAGGGTGCATATTATTTGATAAAATTCCTAATGTGAAAAGGTTAGAGGTCTGACAAAACTTTGATTTGCTCCAACATGAAAGCACTTAAGATTGCTGATCACACAGCCAAACAAAAGAGGCCATACACAACTGGAGAGATCTTAATGAAGCCAAAGTTCTGGAAATGGTTGGAGTGTTGCATGGCTTGGAGCAGAGGAAGAAAACTAAAATGGTGTCTGCTTAACTGCTGAAAATAAATACATAATATCATTTATCTTAATATTTTGAGGCAAATTACAAAGAATTGGTAGCTATATTCTTTTATCTCCGAATACAACTATTTGACAACTTTTAGTCCAGTTTCTGGTTTTCATGTGATTCTTTCATTTGCTCATCAGCTATGTTGGCAACTATATTCCAAGTACTCTTCTAGGTGCAGGGAATGCAGATTAATAAGTTAGTTCCCTGCTTTCTTGGGGCTTTCATTCTTGGAATGGGGAGACAGCAATAAGTGAGAGATTATCAGATGATAAAAGCCATGAGCAAAATACATGTGAAAGAGAGCAAATAGAATGATAACCTTAGACTGAGTGGACAGAAAAGGTCTAAATCATCAAAGAGACAGCCATGTGAAACTCTGGATAAAGAGTGTTCCAGTAAACTGACATCATCATAAGAGATCTCCAAGTCTTGAGCTCCTTTTGGAAATTGCAAGAGTCATCAATAGTTTTGAAAAATTTCTTTACCAAACAAAACTTCAAAAGCATAGGATATCTTATTCCTGAAAGCCTAGATGGAGAAAATGTTACACTTAACAATGTATCTCACTGTGTTGCGTTGGTGGGAAAAAAAATATTATTATTATTTAGTGTTTTCATCAGTGGCATAAATATGCCAAAGACTATTCTAGTAATTCTGAAAGAAGTCGTGTGTACTTCCATGAAATGCTATCAACTTCATCTGGACTAGGGCTTTAAACCATGATCTTTTACAAGAGGTCTTATTAAGCAGTAGGAGCAGAATGAAAAGTTTTCTATACAACACAGATCACTGGCATTCTAGAGGCCATACCTTGAAGCACTTGTTTGATATTTAAACCAATGATTCACTGAAAAAAAATGAATAATTATACTTAGAATAATTAGAGATAAGCTCATTCATGGTTTGTTTGATGGCCAGTAGATATTGGGGCTTATGTGAATGTGAGAAATCTTTTCATTAAAGGCAGTCACCAGGAGGAAAGCTGCTAGAACATGAGCAGTTTTCCAGGCAATGCACTCTGAATATAATCTCTTTAGCTGTTCTAGACTAGAAGTTTAACAGCAGACAATCACATAACTTTGCGAAACTGAAGGAAATACTTTGGCAAGACCTAGAAGAATGTGGCAAAGCTCTAGCAGTTACTCCAAAAGTCTGTAAACACCACTTGAAGACTCAGAAAACCTTAAAAGTGAACACACTAATCTACACTCTATAAGCAGCATTAATAATGTAGATCTCAATTAATTAATAATTGTAGATCTCACAAACAACGTGACTTACCAAAGTGCCTAACCTTGCCTAGCAAAACATTCTACTGGTTACTGCTTATCTTTGTGAATTAGGGATTTGGGGCATAGTTGCCTCAAAAAAAAAAAAAGAGAGAGAGGAATTAATTGATTGAGTTAACCTTGTCTTCCCTCTAGAAGGCAGAATATGTGGGAGTGAAGAGAAAGAAACTAAAGTCAGAGTAATCTAGATTTAAATCCAGACCCAACACTCCCTAGCTAAGTAAGTAAGCTTGACAACATTTTCTGAGCCTGAGTTTCCCCATCAGTATCATGGATATAATAATAACTGCCTCAGAGGTAGTCGTTTGGGTTAAATGAGATAAGCATAAATCATAAACTTGTCAAATCATTTGTACACCTGAAGCTAATGTCATAATATAACATTGTATGTCAACTGCATTCAATTAAAACATTTTTTTAAAGAAAAATTCAGAGCAAGGACACATTTGTCTCTTATTTTTGAGGAGCTGGTATGCTTTTACTGTTGAACAAGGGTTTTTTGTTGCCTAGTATGCTTCATTTGGGGTCTTAGCCCTCAGGAAGTTCCGGGATATGTCTCAGGGATTATGTTTTGTATTTATTTTTAGCAACTCCCTGTTTTCTTCCTTATAATGTTTTATACTTTGGTCCTTATTTTAATGGTTCTATTGTACCTGTGTCCTTTTAACTCACCACAAGTTTCCCTTTCAAAGTAGATGTCATATAATGGAAAGAAGGAAAAGACGGAGGGAGGAAGGAAAGAACGATACTTTAAAAGTACACTCTTTAAATAAAGTCTTATAAATTTAGAAGCCTTAATAGGGTGAAACCTATAGTTCATAATTTTTCTAACTTTAAACAAAACTTAAACCAACAAATAAATAAACAAAACAAATAAAAACACATTTTTCTCAAGTTTAAATTCTATTGTTCTTGTTCTGGCAAATTTTCTCATGCTAATTATCCAAATCCTGTTAGTACCATGTTTTCTAGGTAATGTTCTGAGGGGTGGGGGGAGGGGAGGGCGATCAGACCCCTTCTCAGCTACCACTCCATCAACAGCTAATATATTTGATTTCTTTTGTCCCCAACAGTGGATCTTTGCAGCCATGCATTGTGCTTCTGCCGGTTCCCCAAACCTTCTATCCTCCTCAGTTAACTATTTTCTCAGAGGGCAGATCACCCCTCCTTCTGCTCTTTTGATGGGTTTTATTTACACTTATTTACTCAGTTTTATTAGAATCTTTCTCTGTTTGTTACAAAAGGGAATACTCAGTACATCCAGCTTTGAATCCCTTTATGGAGAACCTCTGGCAGCCCAAGGGAACCAGCGCTGGGGTTATAGAAAGTCTTCGTTGTGAGTTTTTGGGGGGTTTCCTCTAACATCATCGTTTTACACACCATTGCTCCCCCTCCCACCTTCCAGTGTCGGCCTTAGCACACAACAGTTTACTAACAAACGTTTGCTGAACAACCAGAAAAATCGTTTTCTAGGTAATCTTCATTTTTGAGTAGTTAACACTGGGAAAGTGAGAACTTTGTACACAAACCATAAGATTTTATTTACAATCCTAGTGAGAACATCCCTAGACTTTCTTCTTGAGATGAAATTCCATTCTGCACATGTTTGATTATGTGCGTGTGTATGTGTGTGTGTCCATACGTATTTATCTTTCGTGGATTTAGCTAAACAGACCCAAACATGTGTTAGTAATGATTTTAATTAAGCTGTTACCCAGTCAGGAGTTAAAAAGAGCAAGAAGAGGCTAATCAAGCCAGGTAATTCATCACCATGCCCACTCACACTCATTCATATTCATGTGTGTGCAGCCATATGCTAGCCATTGACTGACCCTTGCCTGTTGCATTTCACACATGACACCTTGGTGGGCAACCTCAGCCCAGACATGGCTATTTGCAGTATGGTGTGTTAGGTGTCAGGGACCGAGGCTCAACACCTTCTCCTGATTTGAGTTAAATGTAGAAAGTTAAAGATAAACATAACATAGTTAACCATAAACAATATTACCTCTCTGGCTGTTAAGCACAGTCGTCCAGATGCCCAGTCCCAAAACGATGATCGTCAGCAGTCCACACACAACGGCTGTCAGCACCCTGAGGTCACATGCACGGCAGGAAGCCATGGAGAAGCCAAGCCACAAATCCACTCCTGGCTGAAAAACAACTAGTGTCTTTCTTCTTGAGCCAAGAAGCTTAATCAGAAACTATTCTAAAAAATAAAAATAATTCCCCCTTTCAGTGATCTATCAGGCAGAAGTCCTCATTTTTTAGGACTTTTTAGGTTAATCGGCAGGATGCAGTTTGAATCATCTAATGAAAGGTACATGCTCTCACTGCGATTTCCTCCTCCTTCACTGAATGAGAGCATGAAAAAGAGGTTGGAATTATGGGAAGAGAAGAAAACTGAGGGTCATAAAGAAGAAAGGGAGGGAATAGTTAACAGGGTCAAAGTATAAATGTCCAGATAAGCAAGAAGGTGGGGAAGGGAGCAAAAAATAAAAAAGAAACCAAGTCATCTTCTTACACTTTGGTTTTAGGGGGATCTAGCTGAGGTAGACTAACAGGTGCTTCAGGCCACACAGACTCCCTCTTGTCAACAAGGGGGAGTGACATACACACACAATTCTAGTCCTTGCACTTTTTTAAAGGAGCCCACATATTGAAAGCTGCAGTGGGTGAGTGGCTTTATTAGCATGGGGTGAGTTTTGCAAAGCACAAAATCCCAGTACTACAACCCACTTGTTATGTGCTGAATTGCGTCTCCCTAAAAATTCCTATGTTGAAATTCTAACCCCAGTACCTCAGAATGTGACCTTATTTGGAGATAGGGTCATCACAGAGGTAAGCAAGCTTAAATGAGGTCATTGGAGCAGGCTCTAAACCAGTAAAACTGGTATCCTTATAAGAGGAAATTTGCACAGAGATATGCAGAGGCAAGAATTGAGGAAGAAACACAGGGAGAAAGTGGTTGTCCACAGACCAAGGAAAGAGACCTGGGACAGAGCCTTCCCTCTGAGCCCTCAGAAGGAACCAACACTGCTGGCACCTTGAGTTTGGACTTCTAGCCTCCAGAACTGTGAGACAATAAATTTTTTTTGCTTAAGCCACTCAGTTGTAGTACTTTGTTGCAGCAACCCTAGCAGACGAATTCACCATCTGGATCAATGTAAGCTTGTCTCTGCAGCTGCAACTGCAGCTCTGACCCTCTCCTGCCCAGGCTCTCATGCTTTTTCCCCCCATCCCCACTCCATCACCAACTGAAAGACTGGAGGAATGAATAGCCACCTCAATCAGAGTCCTGTTCCTGGGGGATTAAGAAAGATTTTACAAAAGAGGACACACTGAAGCTGACTTTTTCAACCCCCCATACAACTATATGTTTCCCCTATTCTCTCTAATACTCATTTTATCAAAATACAGTTTTAGGGGACATGAACATAGGGCTCTAACCTTCACCCCACCCAAGGATTTCAGAAAAACACATCGAGGTACCCCAAAATGGAAGAACCTAGAAGTAATGCTGCGGCGGCACAACATAAATGAATGTGAACCCACTGTTTCATTTGCTGTGAATAGATTTTTAAAAATCTGTTTCTCAGATGTCTGCATGTACATGCACAGAAAATGTCGGGAAGGGTACATTAAAAATAATTCTTCTTGGGAACCTGAGAGATCTAAGAAACTCATTTTTCATTTTACACCCTTTGTGATTTGAAGTTTTTAACTTTCTCATTTAATATTTTTTCAATTATAACAATAATGAATATATCTATTATTCTTTCAATAATAAAAGGGATCATTTTAAATAAATAATGTCTAAGAAAAGGAAGTAGCGCTTACGAAGTGCCTAGAATATACCAAGCATTGTGCTATGCACTTTATGTATCTTTATCTCATTTATTCTGTAACAGGTATTTTTTGCCCATTGTATGAATGAGGAAATGAGACTTGGGTGGGTATTACTCTAAACAGAAACTCTCTGGTTAAGGAACTTTGAGTGACATTAGGTTACACAAAGGTAATAGTTTTCTTCAACTCTAGGATTTCTTAGAGCCTTTATTTTTTAAAAAAGATTTCATTGGTTTATTTCAGAGAGAGAGAGAAAGCACAATCATGAGTGGGCGGGGGAGGGAGAAGCAAACTCCCTGCTGAGCGGGAAGCCCGACGCAGGGCTAGATCCCAGGACCCTGGGACCATGACCCAAGCTGAAGGCAGACGCCCAACCGACTGAGCCACCCAGGCACCCCTCTTAGAGCTTCTAATATGCTCACATACATTGTGAATTGTCAGGTTCCCAGGGTTGACCACAGAATCCTCTTCTCAAGAAGAATTTCTCAGAGATAGTGGTCTTTCAGAATGTGCTTTGGAGACATTGCCCTGCATGATCATCTGCAGAAAGGTCTTACTTGGTTGAGCAGAGTGACTAAAGGAACTGATCATGGGGCCCATGTTTGCTATAGGGTGATGGACGTTTTCCCTTGTTGTATTTCAAACATTTTGAAGGGGCTGTAGTCTGGTGACTGAAAAACTGACTTGGGTGGTTCTCAGACATTTTCTTCTCCACACTCGATGGAAATGCTGGAATCCTGGGATGTTATAATGGCTATAGCTTCTTAGTACTTTCATATTTTCATTTATATGCCATCTATCCAGCTAGGAACTCTAGAAATTTATGGAATAGAAGAAATTTCTAAGCACAGATATTTAGATGTTGACACTGATATTAGAGCATGACTTTCTATTGGTTATAGACAAATATATAGACATCAATTTTATACACACACACACACATATATATCAAGATCACAAAAAGGAACAGGAAAAGGAAAAAAACTAAACAGGGAATAATTCATTTATTCATTTGTTCTACTCCAAAGCAAACATTGTGCTAGGTGCTGAGGATGATAGAGTAAACAAGAGAGGCAAAGTCCCTGCCCTCACACAGCTTATACTCAGGGATACCTGAATTTGTACTGACAATGTCTCTAGTTTGCTTGGTGATCCTGGACAAGCCACATAAGCATCTGAAACTCCATTTTTTCATATTTTAAACAACCTAGTGGAGGCCCTCCGTTCCTGAAAATTTTAGTCCTAAAGTCATTAGTTGAAGAAGAACAAGGCAGGTGTCTATAGTGGGGGTAGAGATGAGCAATAGACCAGAGCAGATGTCAGAGCCCAATAGGGGAGGGCAAAGGGTGCAAGAGAGCCTGGCATGAGATGTCAGGTTCCAAGCAGAGTGAATAAGGCATTCCTGTGATGGGGAGGGACAGCCTCACAACCAAGGGGTAAGGAAGGCCTTCAGGCAAGAGGCAGCCCAATTGTGGGAAATCAAAGCCAGAGCAGGGAGAGGAGTGCATTCCTTTAGAGACCAAGAAGGGTCACAGGGCATCTGCATGCGTGGGCTGGTTGGTGTGGGAATTCAGAGCCAGAGTTAAGTGAAGAGGGTGTCCACATGGAGTGGCAGCCTAGCATAAGGAGTCAGACCCCAAGCAAAGAAAGAAGAGTGTCCACGCATAGGTAAGGTGGGGCTGAAGATCAGAGATTAGTTATATATAGGATGATCAGTCAAATGGGTAAACATATAAGAATAATGAGAACCAAGTTCCTTACTCTAAGAGAAGGGAATTACAAATTTGGAAAGGAACAAAACTTGAATTCAATAAGAATTTCAAAACAGGTCATGAGAAACATGGAGAAAGAAAAGCTACAGGGAGCTAATTCTGGAGGAAGCAATATCCTTTAAAGGAAATGGCTATCAGATAAATGCATGAATGCAGTCATGAACTTCTTATCCAAAAGAGGAAAACTGATGACTGCAACAAAGTCAAGTATTTCAAGGGAAGGAAGGGGTGTGATATTACTTCTTATTTCTAACATTTGAACTAAATAACTTCCAGTGTGACTTAAAAAAATAGAGAAACTTATAGTGTTGGATTGGAAATGGATGTAGGTATCAATACAAACTCATGGTTTTCTATATATATATTAATAAAAATATATATTTCAATATATATTTAATAAATACATTTTATATAAAAATAAATAGATGCAAAACTGTGTATATATACACAAATATATATGTGTGCATGTTTATGATATATATCATACATTAACATACATATATTCTCTAGTTCTGGCCATTCATAGGCCCTGAAAAATGACATCCCATTAATCTTAAGCACATATATTGTACACCTGAAACAAACATAGTACTGTGTGTTAACCGTAATGGAATTAAAATTTTTAAAAACCGGGGCGGGGAAGGGGGGAGAAGCTAGAATTCTTCCTTTAGGAAGAGACCGAAAGGTGCTGGTTTGGACTCTTTTTCCTTCTTTCCCATCAGTGGATAGAAGCAGCAGTGATTCAGGTGTAGCTGGTACAGCCTCAGGGCTGATGCTCAAGTGTTTGGAACAGGGCTGTTGTGCAGTAGTCTTTGGACAGAGGCCAGCTCCTGGAGCATACTGCGCATGCGCGAGCGTCTGCTCTTCGGAATGAAGGTATCTCAATCAGCCAGGGGAGGGAGGCAAGCTAGCCAACCATTACAGTGCTTACTCCAGCAAGCCAAGCACCAAGCCCTCAGTGGCAGGGCTGCAGTCTTTCCTTTGGTATAACAGAACCTGTTGGTTCTAGGTTAACACAGGACCATCGTGAGAGCTCCCCACCTATCCCTGGGTATTCTCTGTGTGAATGAGAACCCCATCTCCCCTTTCTGGGACTCTGGAAATAATTAGAAATACAGCAGGGGGATGGGAATGGCTACACTGAAGGCCAAAGTTTTTCACTCCACATGAGAACTGGATAAAACTGAGTATCAAGAAAACAGTCAACAAAACTAAAAGACAACCTATGGAATGGGAGAAGATATTTGCAAATGTCATAATAGGTAAAGGTCTGGTATCCAGAATCTATAAAGAACTTCTCAAACTCAACACCCAAAAAACTAATAATTCAGTCAATAAATGGGCAGAAGACATGAACAGACACTTCTCCAAAGAAGACATACAAATGGCCAACAGACACATGAAAAAATGTTCCACATCACTTGCCATCAGGGAAATACAAATCAAAACCACATTGAGATACCACCTTACACCAGTTAGATGGCCAGAATTGACAAGTCAGGGAACAACAAATGTTGGAGAGGTTGTGGGGAAAGGGGAACCCTCTTACACTGTTGGTGGGACTGCAAGCTGGTGCAGCCACTCTGGAAAACAGTATGGAGGTTCTTCAAAAAGTTAAAAATAGAGCTACCCTATGACCCAGCAATTGCACTACTGGATGTTTACCCCAAAGATACAGATGTAGTGAAAAGAAGGGCCATATGCACCCCAATGTTCATGGCAGCAGTGTCCACAATAGCCAAACTGTGGAAAGAGCCGAGATGCCCTTCAACAGATGAATGGATAAAGAAGATGTGGTTCATATTTACAAATGGAATATTACTCAGCCATCAGAAAGGATGAATACCTACCATTTACATTGACATGGATGGAACTGGAGGGTATTATGCTAAGTGAAATAAGTCAATCAGAGAAAAATAATTATCATATGTTTTCACTCATATGTGGAATATAAGGAATAGCGCAGAGGATCATAGGGGAAGGGAGGGAAAACTAAATGGGAAAAAATCAGAGCGGGAGACAAACCATGAGAGACTCTTGACTCCGGGAAACAAACTGAGGGTTGCAGAAAGGGAGGTGGGTGGGGGTAGGGGGGTAACCAGGTGATGGGCATAAGAAGGGCACATGATGTGATGGGCACTGGGTGTTATATGCAACTAATGAATCCTTGAATACTACATCAAAAATTAGTATACTATATGTTGGCTAATTGAATTAAAAAAAATAAAAATGAGAATCAGGTGTCTAGTTCCGTTTTCTCTTGCCCCCAAAGTGAGGACAGCTTGCTTCCAACACCTCTAGTATCTGAGCATCAAAATATGTTCTAATTATAACCCATTAAATAAAATAGGAAATTACTGAATCCGAAACTCTGGGGGTGGGGCCAGCAATCTGTGTTTTAACTAGTCCTCTATCTTGATGCCCGCTGAAGTTTATAATCACTGTTCAGTGGTAATTTTCCCAAAGGAAGTGAATCAAGCTTGCAGTAAACCAGCAAATGGCAAGAGTTTAAATGGCCTTTTTGTGTCCTGGAACATTCCTTTGTTAATGTTTATGGAAGTCTTGCTAGATTTTCAAATAAGCCTGCTCAAATTCACAAGGAGCCTGTATTTCTGTCATCTGTGAAACCACTATTCTTCATTTTATCTTATTCATTTATTTAACCAGACTCTTAATGAGCTTATACCCAGAAGCATCAAGAAGTTCTGAAATCCCAGGGCGCCTGTGTGGCTCAGTCATTAAGCGTCTGCTCAGGTCATGATCCCAGGGTCCTGGGATCGAGCCCCACATCGGGCTCCCTGCTCTGCAGGAAGCCTGCTTCTCCCTCTCCTACTCCCCCTGCTTGTGTTCCCTCTCTCGCTGTGTCTCTCTCTGTCAAATAAATAAAATCTTTAAAAAAAAAAAAAAGAAGTTCTGGATCCCCTTTTCTTTCCCTACCATCTGAACTGTGACCCCAAGACAGCATTAATTACACAGAAACCTGCTTACCTTACCTCCCATGACACTAATGACAAAGGCCAATCTCAACTTCCCCACCTGTCATTCCTTAGAGATGAGCCTGAGTTTCTTCATTGGAAAACCTCCCAATGGCGTTTGCCGCCCCTTCGTTAGTGGAAGCTCTGAGCCACTGCTAACAGAGAAACCCTTGAGTTCACCTCTTTATTTATCTATACAACCCTCCCCACCTCTGTTTCTACCTGGTGTTCAATGGAGGGCAGGGAGAGAGGTACCGAAAAAGTTTTCCTGGGCCAAGGGGAAGTCACTCGCTCACTGGCCTTTCTTTGTGCCTTTCCACTTTCCTCTCCTCTAGATGCCTTGGTTCTTCAGGTGCCTCCTATGTTCTCCAGACCCAGGTGTTCTAGATCTTGAGGCTCTTGAGGGTCTTGAGGACTGATTGCTCCATAGAGGAAAAACCAGCATCATTTTGTGAAAGTAATTCACTTAACACTAGCAGAAGTTTGGTGCCTATGAAACTAAAGTATGTGTCCACAGAAGATGCTGGACTCTGATTAATGTAACTCTGAATTAATCTCTCTGTGCTACAAGAGATGAAAGAAAAGGAGCCCTCAAATTCTTTTTTCGTTTGAAGTTTACTTCTGCATCATGCTCCAGAGAACTTCAGTTCCTCTCCTCATCTCTTCTGACTTGTTCCCTTATGTTTCTTTTCCCATTTTCCCCTCTTTTATTCCTTCCCTTTTATATCCCCCAAATCTGAGCTGTTAGCCACAGGTGTGTGGTTCAGATTGAAAGAGGAAAGAATTGGTCAAGTATGGGTCATTTGAGAGACGTAGTGTAGGAAATAGTTTAATTTTCTTCTTTCCTTTCTAAAAAGCCTCATTCAGGTGAAATGCAGACCCAAAATTTACAATAAGTAAAAAAGAGCCTCAGCCAAGAAATGCTAGTCCCATGTGAACACTAGTCCTTCTGAAAATAGCAGTATGAAATCATAAGCTTATCTGAGGTGAGATGACTTGGTATTTTCGATGTCCTGCATAAAATCCCACTATTTTTATTTTTATTTTTATTTTTTTAAATTTTATTATGTTATGTTAATCACCATACATTACATCATTAGATTTTGATATAGTGTTCCATGATTCATTGCGTATAATATTTTTATTTTTAAAAAAAATTTTATTTATTTATTTGAGAGGGAGGGGAGAGAGAAAGCACAAGGGAGGGGCAGAGGGAAGAGCAGACTCACCACTGAGCAGGGGGCCCGATGTGGGACTCAGTCCCAGGACCCTGGGATCATGACCTGAGCTGAAGGCAAACGCTTAACCGACTGAGCCACCCAGGCACCCAAATCCCACTATTTTTATCTTGACAAGATAGTATTCTGGGGCGCCTGGGTGGCTCAGTTGGTTAAGCGACTGCCTTCGGCTCAGGTCATGATCCTGGAGTCACAGGATCGAGTCCCGCATCGGGCTCCCTGCTTGGCAGGGAGTCTGCTTCTCCCTCTTGACCCTCCTCCCTCTCATGCTCTCTGTCTCTCATTCTCTCTCTCTCAAATAAATAAATAAAATCTTAAAAAAAAAAAAGATAGTATTCTGGATCCTAAATCTCTCCATTTAGTATAATTATTTTTATTATTAATATTTAATTAATGATTATTAATTAATTGTTAAATTAATTGGCCTATATAACTTTTTTTGGTTTTGTTTCTGGAGAATCCTGAATAATACAGGAACCACTTTGCAACAGACACCATGCATTTTCTAGATAAGACCCATAATCCCCGGAAAGCTTAATAATAGCGTATGATACTCAAGGAGTTTGTGATCTAGTTAAAGAACAGGTATATAAGATGTTAAAGCACATCAAAGATAATAATGCAGAAGTCACTAGTTGGTAAATGATTTACTCCACAAGTGTTTACTCTACATTCCTATCTGAGGAATATTGGAATGAATGACAAAAAGACCAGTTAAGGAAACTTGCCAATCTGTTTGGGACCATAAAACAGCATAAATGTATTAACTAAGCCAAGTTATCAGCAGGTTTCTCAATAAGGTGACTATATTTTAGAGCTGGTAATAGAACTTGGGAGAGATAATATTTTCATCCCTGGCATTTGCCATATTATGCTCAGCGTACATTTTCCAGTTCAAATACATGCCTTATTTTGAAGACTAAAACATTAAGCTTCAAACTGATGTTAAGTTTAAGTGCCAGTTAAGGTCATAGATGTATTAGTTTTTTAAAAATTTTAAAGTTTTTAAAAATTAAGATTTTAAAAAATAACCCAAACTCTACCTCTAACAATGTTTGTGGTCTGACTCATTCTTTTAGGATGTGACCCTGGTACTTTGTCTTATGAGTTGTGTTGCCATGCTCTGCCACTAGAGGGTAGCATCGTTGCTATTGTCATTTCTGCTGTTTATTGTAAGGTATATTCAGTACTTGGCCATTCATCCAGTCTAATCCCCAGTGTGATTGTATTTGGAAGTGAGGCCTTTGGAAGGTAATCAGATAATCAGAGAGGGGCTCTCATGCTGGGATTAATTTCCTTATAAAGAAGATACTGGAGGGAGACAATCTGTCTCTGCACATGAGGATACAAGACAGTCTGCAAACCAGAAGGGCCTTCACCAAACACCAGGTCTGCTGGTTTCTTGATCTTGGACTTCCCACCCTCCAGAACCATAAGAAATAAATGTTTGTTGTTCACACCACGCAGTCTATGGTGCTCTGTTATAGCAGCCCAAACTGACTAAGACAATGTCTGGCCAGATACTTGAACAGAAGCTGTGTGGGGAGAAGGGATGGGGGCAGATGGTCTTTAGAATGAGTCAAGTCCATCTAAGAAAGAACTGACCTATTCATTATGCAGTCGTGTCACCTCTAAAGTGGAAAGAGCCCCAAATTTTGGTGTCAGAAGATTTATATTCCAGCATGGGCTCAGCCACTAATTGACTGCATGATCTTGGACAAATCACTAACTCTCTGGTCTCCAAGTCTTCACCTATAGACAACCTTTTAAGACCTCTTTTCTCTAAATAATATCTTCCTTTGATTTTTCTCTCATTATTCTGTTCCTATGGCTCACTTTCCAATGCTACAAGTTGAGAAGGATTCCTTAGGCATTACAGCAGAGACAAAAGAAGTATGGTTGCTGCTGGTGGGCTGGGCCAGGCTGGAAGTAGGAAACCAGGCACGGGCTCCCCAGTGCCCTGATCTCGCCATGCCGCAGCATGACCCAGTCGGTGGTGGTCATACTGGTCAGCTGGTGTGGACACCAGATGGGCTGCTGCTTCCGGGATCTGGCACTAAGGGAGCATGCCAAGGCCAACCAGAAAGGAATTTATAATGAGGCAATAAACAGCTTCCTTAGAAATGTGGATACCAGAGTGCTGGTGACAGTGACAGTATTTCCAAAGGGAAAATTTGTTCTTTGAATGCATCAGCTATCTTGATTGACATGGAGCAAAGAGTAGTAAATGAAATTCTGCAGGGCCCATTGAGAGATGTGTTTGATAGCAAGGAGCTCATCACTGATATTTCTGGCTCAAGGAATAATTGGGCTGTGGGTCACCAAGTTTTTGGCAGTCTTTATGAAGAACAGATTCTAGAGAAGCTCAGAAAGTTGGCAGAGCCCTGTGATTGTTTACAGTGTTTTTTTATTATACATTCCACGGGAGGAGGAACAGGATCTGGACTTGGCACATTTCTCTTGAAGGTGCTTGAGGGTGAATTCCCGGAACTATACAGATTCATGACTTCAATTTATCCTTCTGAAGAGGATGATGTCATAACCTTGCCTTATAATAGCATCTCGGCAATGAAGGGACTTAATGAGCATGCAGACTGTGTGGTGCCCACTGACAACTAATCTTTATTTGACATCATTAGCAAGATTGACCTCATGGTGAATTCTGGAAAGCTGAGTACAACAATAAAGCCAAAGAGTCTGCTTACTTCAAGTACCAGGGCTTTTTGAAAAGTGGCACCAGGAGCCCTTGGATGCAATGAACCCCATTGTGGCAAATTTGCTGCCGAACCTAAGAAGCTCTGCAAGACTTGAAGGGTCCCTTTGGACCTTAATGAAATCAGCCTAAACTTAGTTACTTTTCCTGAAGTGCCTTATCTTGTG
This sequence comes from Mirounga angustirostris, assembly GCF_029215605.1. Taxonomy (NCBI): domain Eukaryota; kingdom Metazoa; phylum Chordata; class Mammalia; order Carnivora; family Phocidae; genus Mirounga; species Mirounga angustirostris. The sequence goes on along the minus strand of NW_026991709.1, from coordinate 47,396,386 downwards.
TCAAGCCTAACACCTCTATATACACTAGCAAATGTTCACATTCCTACCTGAAGGCTCCATCAGATGTTTTCAGATGCCTTTAGTAAAGATCACCAACTCATTCAGGCTGACTCCATAATCTCTACCTTGCCTGCGCCTTTATGGTTAGAAGAAATGTACCAGTTTCAGGGTTTCAGATCTTCACAGACATATTGAACGAGTAAAACCTTCTGTATGGTTAGTCTCCTGGAATCAAGAAAGCTGGATTCTTGTGATGAAATCCAATCTGTTGGATTCATCACGATCTATTGATGATACCAGTGTGTGAAATCAGTGACGTCTTTGTACTTTAACTTCAAACATTTGTCTTCAGAAAATTCCCTTTTTCTAAAATTGAGAAAATGGAGTCCTTCAACATTTTACTTTATTTATGGTCTCACATTTAGGCATTTATACGATGATAATCATGTCTTCAATAAAAATCTTATACAGGCATATTTTTATATTTATTTATAATTGATTTTTTCATATTCTGTTTAAATTCTGATTCTTTAAAAGCAAGCAGGAGGAGTAGTAGAAGAACACAATATAAATACTTTTGTGTAATACCTCCTAACTTTGCAGGGATAGGTTTTATTACAACTATTAAGGAGGTCTTGTTTCTCCTTTGGGTAACCACTTGTTTGCACTCAAAAGAATCATAATTTATGTTTATTTTAGCATGCATGTGTATTAAATTATCCTTAAATATAATGTGTTTTTTTACTTTTTTTTATTTTATTATGTTATGTTAATCACCATACATTACATCATTAGTTTTTGATGTAGTGTTCCATGATTCATTGTTTGCGTATAACACCCAGTGCTCCATTCAGTACGTGCCCTCTTTAACACCCATCACCAGGCTAACCCCTCCCCCCACCCCCTCCCCTCTAGAACCCTCAGTTTGTTTCTCAGAGTCCATCGTCTCTCATGGTTCGTCTACCCTCCGATTTCCCCCCCTTCATTTTTCCCTTCCTACTACCTTTTTTTTTTTAACATATAATGTATTGTTTCAGAGGTACAGTTCTGTGATTCAACAGTCTTACACAATTCACAGCGCTCACCATAGCACATACCCTCCCCAATGTCTATCACCCAGCCACCCCATGCCTCCCACCCCCCACCACTCCAGCAACCCTCAGTTTGTTTCCTGAGATTAAGAATTCCTCATATCAGTGAGATCATATGATACATGTCTTTCTCTGACTGACTTATTTCACTCAGCGTAATACCCTCCAATTCCATCCACATCATTGCAAATGGCAAGATTTCATTCCTTTTGATGGCTGCATAATATTCCATTATTTATATATATATACCACACCTTCTTTATCCATTCATCTGTCGATGGACACCTTGGCTCTTTCCATAGTTTGGCTATTGTGGACATTGCTGCTATAAACATCGGGGTGCATGTACCCCTTCAGATCCCTACATTTGTATCTTTGGGGTAAATACCCAGTAGTGCAATTGCTGGGTCGTATGGTAGCTCTATTTTCAACTTTTTGAGGAACCTCCATACTGTTTTCCAGAATGGCTGCACCAGCTTGCATTCCCACCAACAGTGTAGGAGGGTTCCCCTTTCTCCGCATCCCCGCCAACATCTGTCATTTCCTGACTTGTTAATTTTAGCCATTCTAACTGGTGTGGGTGGTATCTCATTGAGGTTTTGATTTGGATTTCCCTGATGCCAAGTGATGTTGAGCACTTTTTCATGAGTCTGTTGGCCATTTGGATGTCTTCTTTGGAAAAATGTCTGTTCATGTCTTCTGCCCATTTCTTGATTGGATCATTTGTTCCTTGGGTGTTGAGTTTGATAAGTTCTTTATAGATTTTGGATACTAGCCCTTTATCTGATATGTCATTTGCAAATATCTTCTCCCATTCTGTCGGTTGTCTTTTGGTTTTGTTGACTGTTTCTTTTGCTGTGCAAAAGCTTTTTATCTTGATGAAATCCCAATAGAAATATAATGCTTTTTTAATTAAGCCAGTTGATTTTATAATAATAAATGTCCATGTTTTTAAACACACACACAAAAAACTGTCTTTAGGGGATTGTAAAATACTAAGAAGGAAGAATTTATGTATAAAGATAACTACAGCTGGGGCACCTGGGTGGCTCAGTCAGTTAAGCATCTGCCTTCGGCTCAGGTCATGATCCCAAGGACCTGGAATCGAACCCTGCATCAGGATCCCTGCTCGGGAGGAAGCCTGCTTCTCCCTCTGCTGCTCCCCCTTCTTGCGCTCTCCCTCTCTCTCTCTCTCTGTGTCAAATAAATAAATAAAATCTTAAAAAAAAAGATAACTACAGGACTGGATGGAATATGATCCGATGTCACTCTGGATTTAGTGCTGTGTGAGTTCACAGGCAGAGAAGAGTGGGATGAAGCAGTAGAAAAGGTTTTGAACTGAGCCTTAAAGAATCTCCAGAAGTTAGGCTTCAAGGAGCCAGGGAGGTAGCGTAGTTAATAAATACAACATAGATATGGAAATGAAACATATTTGGGGGAACAGAAAACAAGTCAACCTGACGGTCCAAGGATTTTATTGGACAGTATGACAGCATAACTGCATAGTGAATTACGCTCAAGTGAAATGATTAAATAGTCATTAATTTAATTAAAACATGATGCTAATTAACTTAGAATGGATCTAAGAGGCAAAGGAACCCGGGGCAGTTTCTCACCAGAGGAGAGAGTTTCATTTTAAATTGCTAAGCCTCTTGTATACTCAGACGAGCTTATGTCTATATATTTTGGAATCTGTATGTATTTTAGCTTCAGACACACAAAAATACTGACATCTAATCTCAGAGCTGTTGGTTGGAATTACCTTTAAAAGAAAGTGACCTAGAATTCATTAAACTATCACCTTAATATCTGTAAAAATTGTGGAGTCTTATCCAATAGGAAATATATGGGGAAAAAAAGTGCAGGATAACATCAAGTTCAGAAGTCTTTATACTTAGAAGGAAATATATTTAAATATCTTTGGAGCTAAAGAATAATGAAAGTCCATCAAGTGGCATAACAGCCTAGCTGAGGGCGGCAGATTTTCATGAGTAGGTGGAAAAGACAGATAATTTTAAGGGGGACTCCAGCTCAGGATGGTGCCTTCCCTGTGCTTTAAAAGGCCAAGAGACAGCTTGTGTGGAGAGTCTGATAGAGTGACCATAAATAACAGGATTCAGCATGTGCCATTAGGCTCACCGTCAAGAATCCTGTTCCATTCAGTATCTGGGTCCAAGAGCTCAAGGAGCAGACTAGGTATTTCCCAACATTGCCGGTCATAAATAAATCACTTCCTTAACAGTAAGCCTATTTTATCGTGGGAAGAGTTACAATTAAGTACAGTAATGTTTAAGAGAATCAAACTCATAATGATATTTTTGTGTTAAGAAATTATACATGTGTAGCATTTTAGCTATCTATAATTTTGAAAATAATTTTGTCTATGTTGATTAGTCTTGTAGGTCTAATTTATAAATGTTTAATTGAGTAACAGATTTAGGCTTGTGATTTTAAGTTGAAATCTCACTAAGTTTACACACTGTAGCAAAACATTTAAGAGCACTTACGCTTTGGGACCACTGCGTGGCTCAGTCAGGTAGGCCTCTAACTCTTGATTTCAGCTCAGGTCATGATCTCAGGGATAATGGTCATGACCCAACCTCCCATTTCAACAATGAGCTGGAAGGTAATGTAGTTGAGGCTGCACTGAGCATTTCCCAAGCAAAGGAGACTGGAAGTTACAGAAATCACTGAAGAGTTGGTGTCCTATCAACAGCCAATGTTGATACTGGGCTGAGTTATGTAAGAGTTTCTTTACTTTGTTTATGGCAAATGAAGCATGAGATACCCACAAAAGGAAGTTTGGCAAAAACTCAGGAATTGAGACCCCAGGGTTTTGGAAGAGTTGAGATAAAATACAAATAAAAATAAGGAAGGGCACCCTCTCCCACTCCTTCCTTGGTGAAGGCTTCCATAAATTACAACAATGCTATTCAAATTTATTGTTCATTTCAGGGACTAGAGGCAGACAGCCTCAGACTGTGGCTTTAGACCTGAACCAAATGTTCCTTCACTGAGAACTCACTGAGTTGCATCTCACTTGCATTCTTTCCATCCAGAGACTGGAGGAACGGATGTTTCTGCTTTCTCATAAAGACTGCTAGAATATTTGCACTTATATCAGTTTTCAAAATTCCAGCCCTGATCTGGTTTCGGCTTATTATTCTGAGTCCCTACTCAGGCCTACGTACCAGCAATGCCATTTTCATGAACTGCAGCTGACAGCTCAGTCTTTTGAAACACAACTTGCCAAAGTTATAGAAGCTTGCTGGACTAGAAAAGATATGGGACATGCATGGGGCAGAATGCCATAATCACATGCCGACATCACAGGCATGGGGGCATTTCATATGCCAGAAGTGCACTCAGGTTTATCATATTATTCAAATAGAGGCCTATATTATTCAAATAGGTGGCTTTAGGCACCCACATCAGTTTTTTCCAACCCTTATATAAAAAAAAAAAAAAAAAGAATGTGTCTAGTTCTTTGGCCTAAAAAATCTACTCACTTCCCTCTCCAGTATCACTGTGATAATACCAGACTGGGTTAGGCTTCTGGATTTGTGAGCGCTTCTGCAATGCCATGGAGCTTCAGGATTTAATTGCCCACATTTCACCTCCAGCTGCCCATGAGGCTGCTTCCTTTCTTCTATAGTCAATCAGCCCTCGAGGATTCCTGAAGCCCTCCTTACCCTTGCTGTCACGACAGAGACAGGCCCTTCCGACTAACATGGTACTAAATCAGCTGTCATTGGCTTCACTTTGTCTCAGAGATTCTAGATTCATAAAATGTGACAGCCAGAGAGTGCCTCATCCAGTTCAATTCCCTTACTTTAGAGAGGACATGGTGATTGCTAAAGTCCTGGAGGATGGTTAATTGTAGAGCCAGAATTAGAAATAAGATTTCTTGACTCTCCACTAAGTGTTACTTAGTGTGAGACTAGGTAAGAGCTCTCACTTTTTACCCAGGTAATCCATAAAATACTTTTCCTTATTTTAACCCCTCCATTATTTCAGCAGAGGGGACAGTATGGTGGCCATCCTATGCTGTGGTGAAGACTTTTTACTCTATAGATGACATCATAACTCCCCCTTCCCAATCTCTCATGGCTTTGCATCCATGTGTCCTAGGGATCATTTCTTTGTCTTCTCTAAAAGACTGCACAACTCAGGACGACTGCTGGCTTACTTTTCTCAGGGGACAACTCAGGGGACAACTCAGGTACTTTTCTCAGGGGACAACTCAGGTACAACTCAGAAGGAGATGTCTCACAAAAAGGAATTTGTCACACTGCTCCTTCTTCATGATGCAAGGGTGAGGTGCAGTTGAATTAAAAAAAACATATGAGTGAAACCATATGATAATTGTCTTTCTCTGATTGACTTATTTCACTTAGCATAATACCCTCCAGTTCCAACCACATTGATGTAAACGGTAAGTATTCATCCTTCCTGATGGCTAATATTCCATTGTATATATGTACCACATCTTTATCCATTCATCTGTCGATGGACATCTTGGCTCTTTCCACAGTTTGGCTATTGTGGACATTGCTGCTAAAAACAGCACAGAAGATCATAGAGGAAGGGAGGGAAAACCAAATGGGAAGTCATCAGAGAGAAAGACAAACCATGAGAGACTCTTTTTTTTTTTTTTTTTTAAGATTTTATTTATTTGACAGAGAGAGATACAGCGAGAGAGGGAACACAAGAAGCGGGAGTGGGAGAGGGAGAAGCAGCCTTCCCGCGGAGCAGGGAGCCTGATGTGGGGCTCGATCCCAGGACCCTGGGACCATGACCTGAGCCGAAGGCAGACGCTTAATGACTGAGCCACCCAGGCGCCCCACCATGAGAGACTCTTAACTACAGGAAACAAACTGAGGGTTGCTGGAGGGGAGGTAGGTGGGGGGATGGGATAACTGGGTGATGAGCATTAAGGAGGGCATGTGATGTGATGAGCACTGGGTGTTACATGCAATTGATGAATTATTGAACTCTACATCTGAAACGAATGATGTACTATATGTTGGCTAATTGAATGTAAATAAAGAAAGAAAACAAATAATGAAAATGTAAAACAAAACAAAACAACAACAACAAAAAAACTTGAGGTGTCTGTACCAAGGTTTTTGCATTCATTTATTTCTCATTGCAGCAACAAGATAAACAAGTGTAATTCGATGTTTAATGAGTTACAAATGGTAGTAAGCCCAGACACCTTGAGCATATGTATAAGGCAAATAAAACATTTTTCTTAGCATGGATGTTAACTTTAAATGATCTGGGAATAGTTGCTCCAGGCCCCAAATACCATGACTGATGTGCAAAATGCATTTATCACCCAAAGTACTTACAAACCTAAAAATAAAATATTTGAATTCAAATACTTAAACCAAATTGGAAATACAAACAATATACCAAGAATCATCCTCAGCCGCCTGTTCTCCAAGCAAAAGGTCAAAAAACAAAACCATGAACAAAAATAATCCAAAAAAGAGAAGTTCATCCAGAAAGACTAAATGCCCATCAAAATCACATCTCTTCTTCTGATTCTTGTTCTCGTTCAACATTTTTCAGGAGTCCAACTTCTGAAGGGCAGAACCTCTGAAGTCGAGATTTAACCAACCTGAGGAGAATGAAAGGCATCTCGCGTTATGCTGTTTAATAAAAACCCAGAACAACGTGTATCTATAATTCAACAAACTCCGAATTATCTGTGCAAATGGGAGAGGCAATCCAAAAAAAGAAAATCACTTTTATTTGGCTTTGGAACTACCTGAAAAATTTTTGTGGATTAAAGCAGAGTATAAGTATACAGATACAATACAATTTTTAAATGTATAACATGATTGTTTAATTAGGCATCAGAGAATGCCTAATTATTCATAGCTTTGATCATTTCTAAAACAAACAAGAGAATCTCTGGGCTGCAGCAAGCCCAGATGAAACCGAGCTCAGCCTAGAGCTTTTCCATCAAGTCCACACCTAGCTATGTATTGCAAAAAGGAGCCCTCTCTTGTAAAGGAAGTGCATAAAGGCATCTCCTTCCCCGTGTCAAGCCCCATGTCAAGCCTGTCCCAACTTGTGCCTTCAGAGGGGTGCTTTTGTGCAGGCCATGAACTGCTCAACTGCATGTGATGGTCCATGTAATGATCCATGATGAAATAAGAAGTTGGAAGAAGTGCCCTCCACCTTTGTGATTATTTTCATAGATTAAGAGATCTGTAGGTCTAGGGATAAGCAGCAATATAATTTTTGATGCTGGAAGATATGAAGATTCTTAGTGGCAGAAACTCAGCAGACTCTCCACTTCCCCGATGTAATAAAAACTAAGCAAAGCTTTTCCTGTGCATGATTATTCATAAAGACATTGTACTATGACTATATTGATAAAATATAGTTAAATTCCAAAAGTACATAGGAATACACAAACAAATTTGATACACCAAATCATCAAAATCATTTTCATTTTGTGAAAAACTTCACCAGTCTATCTGCATCCCCTATTTTCTGCCTCTCTTCTTCCAGTGAAGGCTTGCCCCCATAAATATGCAATGACTTTACTTGTGCTCTGGATCCCACTAGAATAAAAGCTTCATAAGAGCAAAGACCTTATCTTATTTAGTGCCTTAATGCTAGCCAGAGTCTAGAACAGCATCTGGTGCATAACAGTGGCTCAACACACATCTGATGAATCAATGTCCTTCAGAGCAATCTGCCAGGAGCCCATATCACTCACTTATTTGTAGAGGTTAATTCTTCAGTCACTTTCAACTCAGCATTAACTCCTCCAATATACAACAACTGAGTAGTACCAATAACAACTACTGACTCATCAAGATCAAGGAAACCAATCAAAATAATTTGCCTTGATTATTGACTATTGATGTTGATCCCAATGTCCTCAGCTCTTCAAGGCATTATTCTTGCAAAAGGCTAATAGGCTTAAATAATTTAAAGCCTGGGACAGTGTTTGTGTCATATTTTAGATCCACACAGTTATCTCTACATTGCACAACCTCAATACATGCTAAATGAAATGGATTAACTGTTAATTCATTATTTAGATTCATTCCTGATGGCTCATGTGGAAAATAAAACAAACACATGGCTACTTATTATAAATTAATTATTAACCCAGACCCTAGTGACTCTTCCTGTTTCCCACTCCTCTTTCCTGGGCTGTGTCTGCTGTTTCTACAAGCTACCCAGCTGAGGCATGTTCAGGCTCTATCTGCACAGGTAGATAGCCCTAGGTATTGGCACATGCATAAATGGGCGCTGGAGACAGATTAAAGGCTGGAATGATAAAGAAGTGCAAATAATTGCTAGTTCCTGGAATGATGTTTGTCCAGGATACTAAGGTTAGGATGTGTCTGAGGTTTTGCTCTCATAGGTTTTCTTCGATTAATAAGAAAAAGAGCAGAACTGAGACTCTGGGTGTACTTCCACAGTCCATCTGGAAATCAAACTTCCAGAAGGCAAACCTCATTTTCCTGGAATTTGGTCATCTCTATTTTGTTCTTCAAAATGAGTCACCTGAATTATTGCTTAGGAAACCAACCTGAAAGTGGGCATATTTCTCGACCCATAGAGAGGGGCTTTTGAAATAATTCTATAAATAGTGGTATTTAAATATGAAATACAGTAGAATATCTAATAAAATTTCCAAACAGATAAGTCTCTCCTATGAATGTCATTTCAGAACTGCAGGTATGGGTCTGAATGAGGCAATCTTTGAACCATTATTCTGGAAATTTATAAGGCTGATTGAGGCAATCTTTGCACCATTATTCTGGAAAGCTGGGAAGTAGAACTTCACTTTTCTGAGATTTGGGGGGTTGTGGTTCCATAACCTAGTTTTGTTTCCATGGTGATCTTTGCACTTTGTCAAACATATTCTGACATAATGTCCTGAAAATCCATCACCTGTGACTGAATTACAAACTACTCCAGTCAAACCCTGAAAAATAGATTGTCAAAACTCCTTATGATTATAGAACTGAATTAGCCTGCCATGTGACCTCACTGAAAGTCAGTACTGAATCTTCATGACATTTTTTAAGCTATTGCTTAAGTTTATATCAACATACCTCACATCATGAGCTCTTGTTCTTATACTTCCAAGAGCACTATGAGAGCAAGACTGGAAAGCATCTGAAACATGATTTCCAAACAAACAAAGCGCATATTCATGTAACTCTGAAGCAGATCTATTAAAACACACCTGACGGCATGCCAGGAGCTGTGCAAATATAAAAAGGGTATTTTCCTAAGGGTGATACAATCTAGCTAGCAGATCAGGCTGACGTAAGCTAATAGTAAAGATAGATTGCAATTGCTAAAATGGGTAGTAGTGACTAAAGTACTATACAAACTCCTGAAGGGAGATGAGGGCTAGAATTGTCACAGAAGTTTTCATAGAGGAGATGGGCATTTAATTTGGATATGCCAAGTAGAGTGGACTAAGTGGCCCAAAAGGTAAAGGTTGAAAAAGACATCTAGAAAACTGTAAGTGGATAAGAGAGGTCTGAAGCTTTTTGAAACAGGAAGAGACAGTAGTCTTCTTTTGGCTCTGGAAGGGAGCTGATGTGAGCTAGAGAGGCTCCTTGAATGTTGCCATTATTCTCGGAGGTTGCCCAGCCCCTAAGGAGGTGAGGCCCAGATGTCAGCCTAGAACAACAGAGGAAGAAACCAAGTTTCACTCAGTGGCAGAGCCAGTCTTAACAGCCATCTGCATGCTTTGGAGGAATGAAATAGGACTAATAGAAATCAATGAGAAGCTAGAATCTCCCAGTACCCAAAGCACTTAGACCCCTAGAAGGAGGTAACTACAGATCAAAGTAAGCTGACCCAAAGCCTAGCAGAGACATCAGGAGCTAGACAAGGAAATCGTTCTCTTACTCAGAGACCCAGCACCAAAGCTGCTTCAGCAGTGAAGCTCAGAGAAGCACAAAACAAGAGAGAAGAGTAGAAAGCTAGTTTTTGAAGAGGATGAGACCCCACTGGGCCTAGAAGCAGCTACCATATTTTAGAAGTCTAGAGAACCTACTAGATGCATACTGCCCAATATGGTAGTCACTATACATTTACAGATATTTAAATTAATTAAAATTAATGTGGCACTAGGCACATGTCAAGTGCTCAATAACCATATAGTCAAGTAGCTCATGGCCACCAAAATGAAGCCTGCAGATATAGAACATTTAGGTAAATACTGAAGTCTGAAGAATTAAGTGTGGAGCCTGCATGCCTAGTAGTTGGGACCAGCCAGACCCACTGTGGTTTGGTATTAGCTACCTTAAAGACAGGAACCATGTTCAGCTCTTTCTATTCCTTTTGATCCTTCAAGCTGAAGCTTAATTCTCAACTGCGAGGAAGCCTCCTCTGGGCTCCAATAGTGCTTTGTTCTACTATTTCCAACTATTGCATTGTATTTCAATTGTTTATCTCTCCCCCTTAGGGTCTATACCTTATGCATTTTGTGATACAGAAGAAGGAGGAGGAGGAGGAGAACAAGAAAACTAACAAGAAGAAGAAGAAGAAGAAGAAGAACTTCCGCTGTGCCTTTATTATGTCCTAAACAGTTTAAATACATATCTCATTTAGGTACTATTATTATTCCCTTTTTGTAAACAATAAAACTGAGACTTAATGTGGTTACATAATTTGCCCAAAGACATACAGCTGATAGGTAGCAGAATTAGGAATATGTGTTTTATCAATCTGTTATATTGCTCTTCATCTACTGTGAAACATTGTATCAGGGTCTAAAAACATGATTTTTCAACTGAATCTTACTTTTAGAAATATTAGAGTAAATGTCAAATTAATCATATACTCAAATTTAAGGGGAGACATAAATATTGGTCAAAAAATGACACCAAGCTTGTGAATTGCTATGATTGATGTACATGTGGGCAAATGAAGGGCTCATTGCAAGTATGGAGAGGACCATCTGGAAAAGGAGACAGCATATGCAAAGACATGAAGGCACAGAAAAGGGTGTTGAAGGGTGACACATAGGTTAGAGACACAGCTGAGACACTGTTGAGGGAGTCTAACTTTAAGCCAGCATTTATCCTTTCGAGGGGGACTTTCTGGGTTTGCAGATAATTTTCTGCTACATTACCCTGTCTTGTGGAATACTAAGGAATGAAGTTCCTCTTTGAATTTAAAGTTCAATACTTTCGAGTCTTGATGATCAGATACCAAGGAAGAGAACTTATGTGAACAAAAAATCACTAACTTACCAAGTGACAAAGGCATAAATCATTCCAACGATGATAATGCTTAATGCATAATGCCAACAAAAGCATATGGTAAGAAACATTATGTTGTCATGATCCATTGCATCCCATGCAGGACCTCCACTGGGGGGATAAAGGACAAAACCAATCTGTAATTTAAAACAAAAAGCACATATTAAAATAATCAGCCACATTCCCAAAGATAGTACATTTCAAAATGTTTGGTTCAAAGATTAATCTTAACTAAAGTAACTCCAATTATCTGAAATGCTACAGATAAGACATCAGATAGTATCTACCAGGTCATATTTTTTTAAAAAAAATGTTAAGGACATTGAAGAGAAATTTTCAAAATATGAATAGGAATCATCTCTGTGGTTTAGTGGACTTTCAGAGAATGTGTCAGGTTTCTAAGTTGTGCAGTTTCACACAGTTATTTCAAAATTAGAGTATAAAGAGGTTTTAAAATAAATAAATGTTCACAGCTAACATTATATTCAATGATCAAAGACTGAAAGCTTTGCCCCTAAGATCAGCAACAAGAGGAGGGTGTTGGATTCACCACTTCTATTCACTAGGAATTTCTAGCCAAAAATTAGTCAAGTAAAATAAATAAAAGGTATCCAGATTCTAAAGGAAGAAGTGAAACTATCTATATTCACAGATTATATAATCTTATATATAGAAAATCCTAAAGAATCCACACACAAAAAAACTATTAGAGCTAATCAATGAATTCAGCATACTTGCAGGACACAAAATTAACAAACAAATTCAGTTGTATTTCTATACACATGCAATGAACAACCCAAAAATTGAATTAAGAAAACAATGTTACTTACAATAACACTGAAAAAAATAAAATACTTAGAAATAAATTTAATCAAAGAGGTTCAAGACTTGTACACTGAAAACTACAAAACATTGTTGAAAGAAATCAAAGACCTAAATAAATGGAAATACATCTCATGTTCATGGACTGGATGATTTAATATTGTTAAGATGGCAATAACACCCAAAGAAATCTACAAATTCAGTGCAATCTCTATCAAAATCCCAATGGTCTCCTTAATGCCCATCACCCAGTTACCCCACCCCCCCACCCACCTCCCCTTCCACAACCCTCAGAAGGCACATGATGTGATGAGCACTAGGTGTTATATGCAACTGATGAATCATTGAACACTACATCAAAAACTAATGATGTATGGGGCGCCTGGGTGGCTCAGGCGTTAAGCGTCTGCCTTCGGCTCAGGTCATGATCCCAGGGTCCTGGGATCAAGCCCCACATCCGGCTCCATGCTCTGCGGGAAGCCTGCTTCTCCCTCTCCCACTTCCCCTGCTTGTGTTCCCTCTCTCACTGTGTCTCTGTCAAATAAATAAATAAAACCTTTAAAAAATTAAAATAATAAATAAATAATAAATAAAAAACTAATGATGTAGTATATGCTGGCTAATTGAATTTAAATAAAAAAAAAAATCCCAATGGTCTTTTTTTTACAGAAATGGAAAGCTGACCCTAAAAATCATATGGAATTACCAGGAACCAAGAATAGCCAAAACAACTTTGAAAAATAAAAACAAAGTTTTAAGATGCATGCTTACTGATTTCAAAACTTACTACAAAAATTGCAGTAATCAAAATAGTGTGGTATTGACATAATGATAGAAATATGGATTGATGAAATAGAATTGAGAGTCCAGAAATAAATCTGTATGTCTGTAAAAAATTCATTTTTGACAAGAGTGCCATGGCCATTCAATGGGTAAATAGTAGTCTCATCAACAAATGGTGCTGGTACAATTGGATATCCACATGCAAAAGAATGATTTTGGACCCTTACCTTACACCCCATACAAAAATTAACTCAAAAAAATTAACAACTGAGGGTTGCTGGAGTGGAGGGGAGTGGGAGGGATGGGGTGGCTGGGTGATGGACATTGGGGAGGGTATATAATATGGCGAGTGCTGTGAATTGTGTAAGACTGATGAATCACAGAACTATACCCCTGAAACAAATAATACATTATATGTTAATTAAAAAAAAAAGAAAAAGAAAAAAATATTACTCAACACTTCTACTCCCTAGTTACCACCCAGAAGAAATGAAAACATACACCCACATAAAGCCTTGTAACGTGAATGCTCATTTAAAGCAGCATTATCCATGATACCTCCCAAATGGAAATAACCCAACTGTTTATAACCTGGCAAGTGGAAAATGAAAATGTGCCATATCCATACACTGGAATGCTACAACAATAAAAAGAAGACACTACTGACACATTCTGTGGCATGGACTCAGAATCATTGTGCTAAATGAAACAAGTCAGATGTACAAGATTACTTTTGCACCACTCCATTTATGTGAAATGTTCAGAAAAAGCAAATCACTAGACATAGAAAAGGGACAAGTAGTTGCTAGGGGATGGAGGTGGGAACAGGGAGTGACTGTAACTGGCATGAGTGATCTTTTTGGGATGATGGTGTACAACTCTGTATATTTACTAAAAATCAGTGAATTATACATTTAAGCTGGTGAATTTTATGGTATAGAAATTATACTTTAGTACAGTTGTGTAAAAATAAAAATGACTTATCTTCTGGGGAAGTAAATTCCAAAACAAAGACCTGAGAACAACTAGGCTAAGTCAATGAATGATCATAGATCTTAGATGTATCTTGCCAATACCCTTGAAATGTTTAAAATGCTAATTGATGAGACTATCTACATGGTGATTCTTTGGACAGTTGTTGCTCCTTTGAGTTCAGAGAAGTTTTGTAAGACTATTAAAAAATAGTTCAAGCAAAAAAAAAAAGAAAAAAGGGATCAAAAACTAAATATAAGAACTAAAACCATAATACTCTTAGAAGAAAACATAGGGGGAAAGTTTCATGTCCTGGCATTGGGGATGACTTCTTAAATACTACACCAAAAGTACAATCAACCAAAAAAAAAAAAAAGGTAAATCGGACTTCACCAAAATTAAAAACTTTTGTACATCAAAGGACACTATCAAGAAAATGAAAAAGGAGCCCACAGCATGGGATAAAATACTTGCTGTATCATATATCTGATAAGGAATTAATATCTAGCATGTACAAAGACCTCCTAAAACTCAACAACTAAAAGACAAAAAATAACTATTTTTAAATGAACAACGGAGTTGAAGAGATATTCCTCCAAAGATGGTATACAAATGGTAAATAAACTCATGAAAAGATGAAGAACATTGTTACTTATTAGAGAAATGCAAATCCAAACCATAGGAGATACAACTTCACACCCACTAGGATGGTAAAAATAATAAATAACAAGTGTTAGTAAGAATAAAGAGAAATTGGAATCCTTGTAAATTGCTGGTAGGAATATAAGATGGTGCAGTCACTGTGGAAAACAATTGGACAGTTCTTCAAAAAGTTAAATGCAGCTTTAATTATCACATGACCTGGCAATGTCATTCCTGAGTATATACCCAAAAGAACTGAAAACAAGTATTCAAACAAAAACTTGTAAACAAATGTTCATAGAAGCATTATTCACAATAGTCAAAAGTTGAAAACAACCCAAATGTCTGTCAACTGATGATGAATAAACAAAATGTGGTATACCAATACAATGGACTATTGAACCATAAAGTCATGATGCACTAATGCATGACACAATATAGATGAATCTTATAAACATTATGTTAAGGGAAAGAGGGCAGACACAAAAGGTCCCATACTGTCTGATTCTGTTTACATGAAATATTCAGAATAACTAAATTCATAGAAACAAAAAACAAATTAGTGGTTATCAGGGGCTAAGAGGAGAGTAAAAGAGAATGATTGCATCAGGGTTCCAGGGTTTCCTTCTGGGGTGATGAAAAGGTTTCAGAACTGAATAGCAGTGATAGTTGCATAATATAGTGAATGTACTTAAATGGCACTGAATTATATACTCTAAAACAGTTAATTGTGTTATGTAAATTTTATCCTAACAAAAAACAAAAAGAGAACGAGAGAGAGAGATGGATGAATGATGGACAGATGGGGGGATGGGGGATGGACATATGTCAGGTCTCTAGAACTAAATGAAATACAATAC
This sequence comes from Mirounga angustirostris, assembly GCF_029215605.1. Taxonomy (NCBI): domain Eukaryota; kingdom Metazoa; phylum Chordata; class Mammalia; order Carnivora; family Phocidae; genus Mirounga; species Mirounga angustirostris. The sequence continues at coordinate 47,380,954 of NW_026991709.1, read as the reverse complement.
CAAGATAATTACATGGACAATGTATGAATGTCCACCATATATTAGCTAATTATATGTCAGTTACAGTGCTTGGGAGTGTTCCTTACAATGGCCCTTAAATGATGTATTATTATCCCATTTTAATGTATTATTATCCCATTTTAACATATTGTCTTCATCTCTGGATGAGAAAATTGGGTGGTTTCATAATTTGCCTGGAATCGCACATCTAATAAATGAAATCTAACAGGAACAAGAAAAAAGCATTTAGTCCATAGTACTGAGTGAAACTTTAATACCATTTGTTTGAAATTTCTAATAACCTGAGTAAATTGGGAAAAAACAAGACTTGGGCCTTAATCACTTGTTCCCATTTCCCATTCTAAAGAATTCCCTTTGGTTGGAAAGAGAACTACCATTTGTACCACCCAGTAGATGTATCACTAGGTGTGGGGCACCTTAACTTCATTCATGCACATAAACTTCACCATAATTCTAAGTCCTCATAATAACCGCAAGAATAAGCCATTATCCCCATTCTTCTCATGCCCTACTTTTGCAGCAACTCATGAAAGATGACAAAAAAAATTGTGTCAAGTGAGTATCTTTTAGGGAGAGTTGAGTGTAATAAATTATGGACCAGCTCCCCAGTTCCTACCTATTGGTCCCATCAATGTCCTTCCAATGCCATCCACCCATCTATCCTTGCTTGGGCAGTGTTTTGCTACAGCTCCCTGAGGTAAGGGTTAGCAGTTGTGGCTTATAATGTGTACCTCCAAAAGGATATGTTGATGTCCTAACACTTGGTGCCCATGAATGTGACCTTATTTGGAAATAATGTCTTTGCTGATGTCATCAACTTGAGATGAGGTCATAGTGGATTAGAATTGGCCCAAATCCAATGACTAGTGTCCTTATTATGGAAGGCCATGTGAAGACACAGGTACACAGAAACCCACAGGTGTACCTATGGAGGCAGAGGTTGTGGTTATGCTGCCATAAGCCAAGTAATGTCAAGGATTGCTGGCAGCTCTCTAGGAGAGTGGCATAAGACAGATCCTCCCTTTGGGCCCCCAGGAAGGAACCAACATGGTGACCCCTTGATTTCTGGACTTCTGGCCTCCAAAACAGTGAAAGAATAAATTTCTGTTGTTTTAAGTCATCCAACTTGTGGGACTTTGTTATTGGAGCCCTAGGATACTAACACAAGAGCTAAGACCAAAATAAGCAAGGAATATCACTTATCCTAAACCTCAAGTCTGGATACTTTGGTGGCTCTTATCCATCTTTCAAATCCCAACTTAACTTTACCTTCTCCTGGTAAAGCATAGAATAAATAGTGTACACTCATGTGATTAATATGGTAGAACCAGACTTCAGATCCAGGTCTGCCTGACCTAGAGTCTCGTGGACTTCTCCCTCCATGCCATAGTCACAATCGTTTTCTGGAGCTTCCAAAATAAAATATCTCTTAAGTCACCTTCATTGGTCGTTACCAATTCTACCAGCCAAATGTTTACTGTTTTATACCAAGAAAAGAGAAACTTTGAGCACCTCTCACTACTCATCTCCTTGAGACCCTCAGAGCCTGACACTGAAAGCTAAAGACTTAACTGAAGGCCACTGTGAAGCCTATGAACAGTGTTAACTGATGTGATTATTGTGAAAGTCATAGAAACATTCCAAGTCATTTCAGGATAAAAGCAAGTGAATTCGGAAAGCTGAAAAACCAAGGGCCAGAAAATGCCACAACTCATTAAATCTTCCTTGATATATAGAATAAGCCACTACTCTCTCATTAGTTATTCTAATTTGCTTCCTAATGTAAAATTCCAGCCAAACAAAAGGTCTGAAAAAGAATTTTTCTTGCTGTATCGTCTATGCCACTCCTGAACGTCTGTTTTTGAATAGTTTAAGCCTCATTAATATCACATTTAAAATGTAAATAATTATCTTCTCTAATATACAGCAAGCCAGGGGCTCATTTCCTATAGGTTAGAGTTTGAATTTCCTAGTGTTTTAAGTCTTATTTTCCAATCACTTATTTCAACACTATCAGCCTTAAACAAGTGTTTGATCTACCATATCAGACTCAGACCACTACTGCTTAGTTGGGTCTTTTTGACATCTTTGAATGAACTTTTGTCTTTCATAAAGACAAAATAAGGCTGCACTTTACTTCGGGCTCAACAATCTGGGGAGCCATGGGAGTCGTCCCCGGAGCAATTAGTGGGGGAGGGTGATGAAGCAGAAATTACTGTTCAAAGTAATGGGAAACAAAGACAGCAGAAGTGTCTTCTTCCTCCCCTGATGGTCTCTGCCTCAACTCTGACAATGATAGGAGGGAACTTGGAAATGACAAAGTGTGAAAGTGAGCTTTAGAAATATTCTCCCACAGGGGTGACTGGGTGGCTCAGTCGGTTAAGCATCTGACTCTTGATTTCAGCTCAGGTCATGATCCCAGGGCTGTAAGACTGAGCCTTCCATCCCCCTACCACTCCTGGTGGGGGCTCTGTGCTCAGTGGGGAATCTGCTTGAGATTCTCTCTCTCCCTCTCCATCTGCCCCTTCCCCCACTCATTCCCCATCATTTACATATGAGTTATAAAAAAAAGGCCAATCTGAACATTTGCCTCATTCATTTTGCATCTTCTTATTTATAGTTCCAAGAGTCTGGGTGTGCTAATCTGTCTACATATTGTTTATGCACGAGTATTAACCACCTATGGGCAAGTAAAGAGAGAAAAAATATGGTGAAAAGCAAATCACAATGTCATATTATCAACTTAAGACAGAGTTTTGACCATAAACGTTCATATACCACACATAGCACCAAAATAAAAGTGGAATAAATTCACCTACATCTCTAGACATTTTTGTTTCAGAGGAATCTGAGGGTGGAGAGACGTACTACAGTTAAACCTTCATTTCCTGCCAGTGTGTGTGTTTGCATTGGTATTAAATGCTCATTTTTCTTTAAGCCTCCTAACGTTATTTAGTCTAGCCACCAGGTAAAAAAAGAAACTAGTCTAGACATACTGATAGATGGAAAAGATTTTTAAATAGTCACAGATTTATGCCCAAAGATTTTTTTTGTTTTTTTTTTTTAGATTTTATTTATTTATTTGACAGAGAGAGACACAGAGAGAGAGGGAACACAAGCAGGGGGAGTGGGAGAGGGAGAAGCAGGCTTCCCACAGAGCAGGGAGCCCGATGCGGGGCTCGATCCCAGGCCCCTAGGATCATGACCTGAGCCAAAGGCAGACACTTAATGACTGAGCCACCCAGGTGCCCCAATGCCCAAAGATTTTTAACCTCATAGCTCTTTCCTAGAAAAGCTTTTGGTAAAATATAAAAACATTATTTCTCTGCCAAAGCGGACAACATTAGGTCAACATATTCTCAGTTGTGACAGCCCATGTTTCTTCCCTCAGATTCTTAATCATTAATTATTAATGGAACACTAATTAGTTTGAAAATCCCTGCAATAACCTCATCCCAAGTTCCTGCTTTCTGGTGATGAAACATCTCCTCTAAGAGGTCATCCCCTATTAAACCACATTCACCTTTCATCTCAGACTTTCCTTACATCTCTATGTGTATATTAGAGTATGATTTACCAGTCTCTATAAAATATAAGTTCACTAATTGGAATACATGTTTTTGACAACATGCCAAGGTTAGGTAGTCAACAGAGTAAAATGGAAAGAGCCTGGGACTTGGGGTCAGACAGACCCACATTTAGATTCTAGTTCCATTACTGTGTGAGTCTGGGATAGTCATGGGGTCTCGCTGAGTCCTATCAGTAAATTTGGGATGATAATACCTAACTTCCAAGTTACTGTGGGGATATAATGAAACAACATGTATGTAATAGTCCTGTAGAGCGGCTGGCACATTGTTGTTTCTCAGTAATTAATCATTTCCTCTCCTTCCTGCCTTTCATATATTTCTCAAGCTCATCACTCATAAGGATGTAAGCTGCTTTAGCAAAAGCAATGGCTCAGAATTCCTACATTACGGAGATTCAGGTGTGTGAGGAAGATGAACACACCCCATTTCCTTCCCAGCTGCTCTGTCAGTACTCCCCCCAGGGCCTCTGGGCTACTCAAAGCAACATCACCTCTCAAAGACCCACATTCTCTCTACAGGCAGCACTTCAGAAGGAAGTGTCCGATTCTGGATCAAAATACCCCACCAAAGAGAGACGAGTACAGATGGAGACACCAGATCCCTTCACAGGAGGCCTCGACTCACCTGCCAAAACCAGCTCCCCTGAAGCAGGATAAAGCTTGTCCGAGTAAGTTCCACAGTGATACTGGTCCGTACGAAGAGCTCCAAGAAGGCAATCAGGCCTGTCACAAAGATGGCCAAGACCAACAGCTTGTGCACAAAGATGTCCAGCATTTCCCGGCCATGAGTGTGATTATACATGATAAAAGCTGAGAGGGAAAAAATAGTTTCTCTTTTTCAGTGAAACCAAGGGGCATCCACCATTTTTCTCCCTCCCTCTCTCCTCCTCCCTCTCTCTCTCTCTCTTCCCCACCCCACATAATTTTATACTCACACACACACATGCACACACACCAATTTGTCCAAAATATCAAGTGCTCTCTGCTTCCCACAATAATGGAAACTTCTAGCATTTTTGGAGTCATCACTACCTCTTTTATTTTTAAGATTTTATTTATTTATTTGTCAGAGAGAGAGAGAGAGAGTGAGCACAAGCAGAGGGAGAAGTAGGCTCCCTGCTGAGCAAGGAACCCAATGCAGAACTCCATCCCAGCACCCTGGGATCATGACCTGAGCCAAAAGCAGATGCTTAAACGACTGAGCCACCCAGGCGTCCCATCATCACTACCTCTTAAGAATAGAGATCTATCTCTCCTTTTCCCTTTCCCAACCTTTATTTTCTTGTCTAACATATCATGACACTTTCAACTAACTATATTTCAAAGCATCTTCTATAAAGGAGGATGAATAATAAGTGTGATGGGGGCAGGGGAGCAAGAATACACAGATGAATGAGACAAATCCTTGCTTTAAGGAATTCGGTCCATTGGAGTAAGCAAATATATATATACAAATCATAAGAGTGGACTTTGATGGGTATGACAAGATGCTCTGGAAGCTCCCAAAAAATAGTAACTACCTATGTTATTTAATCCCATGAGCAGATTCCAGCTTTATCTTCAACCTTTTCATGTAGATGAGGAGGAAAAGATGTTCACTCAAAATATGGTAACACCCTGAGATACTGAGAATCTTGCTCATGGTTGTTGACGTCCATCTTTTAGCTAGCCTTTGTTCTCAGAAAGGGGTTGGCAAAAGTCCTTATCTTCAGATGGGGGAAGGAAGGTGGACAGTTAGGAAATTACTGCCTCCTGATCCTTTGGGGTTTTTTTAGTTCTATCATCAATCTAATCCTTACAAATACAATAAATGAAAACAAATTACTAAACACCTGTTTTCCCTACATAGTAACAGGGACATCAGCTGAACAAAAAGTGTTTTTCATTAACCTCTCAAAAATAGGACCTCCTCTTTTTAGTGACTGATTTTTTGACCCTACTTCTCATGTAATGGTGCAGTTCCACTATATCAATATGAAAAAAGCTAGTTAGCAGGTTAGTAGGTTGCTGTGAGCGGTCTCCTTGTTTCAGGATACTCATGCTTCACTACCCTGAGCTCAGTTTCACTTGTTAAAAATGGAAATCATGATTCTCTCCAGGATAACCTAGAGATAAATAACCATGGTAGGTGGTTATTTAAGAATGATGTGAGGGCGCCTGGGTGGCTCAGTCGTTAAGCGTCTGCCTTCGGCTCAGGTCATGATCCCAGGGTCCTGGGATCGAGCCCCGCATCGGGCTCCCTGCTCGGCAGGAAGTCTGCTTCTCGCTCTCCCACTCCCCCTGCTTGTGTTCCTGCTCTCGCTATCTCTCTGTCAAATAAATAAATAAAATCTTTAAAAAAAAAAAAAAGAATGATGTGAAATGTGAATAAAGCACATCAAAGGATGGTGCTTGTCCCGGTTTACTGTATAAGTCAGTAGGGAGGGAAAATCCTTGGTGTCCTATGCAGGACATCTGATTATCTCCCCGTGGCCCAAACAAATGGCCCAACTGATCAAGGCGGCACCAGGACACTAAAGGAATATTATTGCACAGGGCTAGACAAGTGTGCAAGGATAGTGAAAGGTACGGGAACATACTCACTTATACTTACCCTCCACAAATAAGGCATTTGACAACATTAACTTGGTTAAGGAGGCAGGAAGCGAACTGATGAGAAAGCATAAGATGTTTGTCACACCCAGCAGCCCAAAGAAGAAATACATGGTGAAATGGTGCCAGTTCAGGAGGTCGACCCACTGGCCCTCTTTATAGTCATATAAGGCCAAATGGGGCCCTCCAGTGATAAATTGCTCCCCAAGCATGCCTGCAAAGGAACATATCACAGTTTTAATAACCCTCCCCACAACTTCGTGAAGAAAGCAGGAAGACACAGGATTAACCCAGGCCTTAGTCTAATCTAATGTCCTTCTGCGATGCTGATTCTTCTCTCTGGGCTGTTGCCTAACAGCTAAGTACTGGGGCTTTAGGCTGGTTTTAGAGGTTCAAATACTGGTTTGGATGATCAACTTTTAGTCAAAGATAAGCCAATTTAGTCAAACATCTAGTTATTTCAGATCATCAAAGCTGATCATTTCAGTTCTTCATAGTTCCCTGATCAGTTCCACTGATGGTCTTAGTTCCCATTTTCATCTAATGACTAGATAAATCCTACAGAGGCTGTTTACTTCCTTCTGACACATCCTGCATCTCTGGTTGGCTGCCAAGAAGTAGCGAGTTGTGCTTGATTCAGAATCAAAATACTAGAGTTCAGCTTTTCCCCAAGTCAAGTTTACAGAAAACACAGATTACAGCACCTGGTCTAGTCAGTTATAGAAACAGTAAAACCTTCTTTAAAATTCTGCTTTATGTGTCAATCTATGGAATTTGGCAAGGCAATCCCTCTTTTTGGAAATGGTTGCTCTGTAATTTCATGTCCACAGCAAAGACCAATTGCCATGAATAAAGCAGGAGTAAATCCAAAGGGAAATGAGAAAGTTCTGCCTTTCACAAAGGAGAGGCTACAGTGGAATTCTAAAACCACAGAAAATTTTCACAGAATCTTATAGTCAATGAAAAGGCCTTAGAAGTCATCTGGCCTAACTTCCCTTTTCAATTTAGGAATCACACAAAAAGGATGAGTGCATAAAGCAAGGTCTTCTTCAGCCTGACCCCTCTGTACAGTCCATCAGCAACAACTTATGACTGAGGCTTTCCCACAATAACTTGATTATTTTGGCATCATTTTGAGAAATGGCTTCTGATAGAGTTTCCTCTTTCAGGCATCAGAATAAATGACATAAAATTATTTCAAGGTTCCAACTAATTCAATAAAGGAAATTCACCTTGAGTGGGCAGGCAAGTTAATATCCATCACTGACTCATTAAGGAATAGGCCTTTGTATAAACATGAAGTGTCACCTTCTAACAAATTATATCAGATAGAAATTACAATTAGAATATGTGTTCAGAGATATTTTTTAATAAAAATTCATTTTAGTGATTTCTTGATTTGGTATTTAATTTTCTCTTTGCATGTAGAAATACCCAAAAGGAGAAAACAGAACACAGAAGTGGTCCACTCACCAGTGATAGCCATGCTGACTAACGCGATTCCCTCAAAAATTTCTATTCGATGGAATAATGCTTTGGAGCCAATGTAGGAAGTCCGCTTGTGCTTTTTGCAGGCATATTTCAGAACGCACCTGGTGGTCCACCAGATACCCATGATAATGAAGAAGGTTCCGGGGAGGGCATGACCTTTGAAATTCCCCATGTCTACCAAGATTAGAACATACAGAGGATGAAGACATTTTGTTTCCAGAACTTAGCCGAAACATCACTCATTCTCATAAAATACACTATTTTCTGATGATTATGGATATACCATTGATTTAAGAGGAGTCGATGTTACTGTCAATCACTGCAATATTAACAACACCAAGAAGAAAAAAATTCATATTCATTGAAAACTTACCTTGTGCTAGGCACTATGTCAAATGTTTTACACACAATCTCTACCCTAATTTTTACAACATACCCATTTTCAGTTGGGACACAGGGTTAGAGAGTTAAGTGACTTGCCCAAATCTCACAACTATTAAGCAAGAGTTCTGTTGTTTTTAATAGGGAGCTCAAGGATTTCTTAAAATGATAGCATGTGCAACACCATATAGTTACACTTTAAGGATATTTGGAGGAAAAGTAATATGAAAGTTTTACCTGCATGTTTAAAACTTGAAATGATATAAAATTGCCTACAATTTTTTAAGTAAGTAATTTCAAAGTATCAAGCATCGAGTATATAAAAGAGACCATTAGTGCTCATCAAATATTCAAGTGCTTCTCCACAGACTTTTCCCAGCCTCTTCTCCAGGTGATTCAAAACCATGTTTCTAAACAGTATGGAGGTGCCTCAGAAAGTTAAAAATAGAACTACCCTACAACCCTGCAATTGCACTACTAGGTATTTACTGAAAGGATACAAAAATACAGATTCAAAGGGGTCAATGCACCCCGATGTTTATAGCAGCATTATCAACACTAGCCAAACTATGAAAAGAGCCCAAGTGTACCTCAACTAGTGAATGGATAATGAAGATGTGGCATTTTTTTTTATAATGGAGTATTACTCAGATATCAAAGAGAATGAAATCTTGCCATTTGCAATGATGTGGATGGAACTAGAGGGTAAGTTAAATAAGTCAGTCACAGAAAGACAAATACCATATGATTTCACTCATATGTAGAATTTAAGAAACAAAACAGATAAACACAGGGGAAGGGAAGGAAAAATAAAATGAGATAAAAACACAGAGGGAGGCAAACCATAAGAGATTCAACTATAGAGAACAAACTGAGGGTTGCTGGAGGGGAGGTGGGTGGGGGGATGGGCTAAATGGGTGATGGGCATTAAAGAGGGCACTTGTGATGACCACTGGGTGCTGTATGTAAGTGATAAATCACTAAATTCTACTCCTGAGACCAATCTACACTATATGTTAACTAACTTCAATTTAAATAGAAACTTATGAAAAAAATATTTTATCCTACCTAAACAAACAAACAAACAAAAACCATGTTTCTAGTTCTGGTCAATGGACTATGGCATTTGTCATTTCCAGGCTGAATGAGTTAAGAGCCTACATGACTCCTTTAATTCACCTTTCCCCTGCCGTGGCAACCTTGGCATGGCTTATCCAGAACATAGTGGATGGCCAACCAGTCTGCTTCAGATCAATTGTGCTAAGTTATTGAACCTTTAAGGCTTAAAGAGCTTAACCTAGTCTTTTCAGATTGATGCCAAGCCAAATCAAACTGTAAATTGTTTACACAATTGTTACATTTACACAGTGAGACAAATAATAAAAAGATATAGCTTCCATTTTTGGCCAGTGCTATAGAAAATCAGTCTTGAATTATGTGAGCAGCCCTTTGTTCAAATGTCCTGTACCATCAACAGAATAATGAAAAGAGAATGCAGAATCCTCTTTATGAATCTCACAGTAGGCCAGATGTAAGAGCACTGATGAAAGGAGATTTCAGGTTTCCCCTGGCCCAGCAGAGGACTTTATCTCCTTGAGTGGGTACTGGGCATTTCAGTTCAGGGGAGACCCCTTTGGGTGACTTCCACATCCTTCACAACTGTGAAATTTCAAGGGGGAACTGTAAAGTTAACTCAAACAGTAAGAGTCTCTTAAATTTTCAGTCAAGCCCCCAGGTGGACATTTTGGCACACCCCTGAATCATCCAAACCTTCAAATAGAATCTGACTCAATACAGTTGACTCTTGAACAACACAGGGTTGAACTGCTCGGGTCCACTTAGATGCAGATTTTTTTTGTAGTACATACTGGAAATGTATTTTCTCTTCCTTACTATTTTCTTCATAACATATTCTTTCCTCTAGCTTACTTTGTCGTAATAATACTGTATATAATATATGTAGCATACAAATATGTGTTAAGTGATCAGTAAGGCTTCCAGTCAACAGTAGGTTACTGGTTGTTCAGTTTGGGGGGAGTCAAGGGTAATACATGGGTTTTCGACTGTGCAGGGGGTTGGCGCCCCTAACTCCCATGTTGTTCAAGGGTCAATTGTATATCACATAGTACTAAGTGACCATTCTTGTCCTAACTCTGACCCTAATTAGTGCTATGGTTTGGGGCATGTCCCTTAACCTCTCTGAGCCTTAGTTCTTAATAGAAGAAGGAGGTGGCTTAGGTGACACCTGAAGTTCTTTTCTGCTCAAACATTCTGTGATTCGTCATCCTAATCACCATCTGTAGTAGTGTTACTGAGTTCTCCTGTTTGTCTTGGCTTAAGAAGCCACATAGTATTGGAAAATGCTTTTATGTGGGATTGAAAAATACATCCAGACTGTAAATTATTTGTACGTTTCTGGAGAAGAATTTGATATGTTTTAAGAAGCCTTGACGGTTTTATATTCCTTGGTACAGGAAACCCATTTCCAGGAAGCTATCCTAAAGTTATAACTGGAAATACAAGCACCAAATTAAAAAAATACATTGTCTAAATCAGAAGAACGATTTAAAATTTTTTGCAGCCACTTAAAATAAAGTTTTCAAATAACTTAAGTGATAGGGGATGTATTTAGTGAAAAGAACAGCATTTTTCAAACCTGAGAAGGGGCTTTGGATTCAGCTGGACTAGATCTGAATCCCAACTCGACTATTTACTAGCTATGTGACTTGGGCAAATTATTTCACTTCTCAGTGCCTCTGTTTCCTCTTCTGTAAAATGAGACAAAGAAAAATACCTACCTCCTAAAATCAAAACACGTTTCCTCCAAAGCAAATAACCCACAGTAGTTTTAAGCAAGCTCATATTATCCTCAACCCACCTCAAACTACCAAAGTAGAACAAAAGTAAAATCAAATGAGAAATTCTACTTGGACAATTACTGCTGAAAAGCAACAAACATCTATATACTTCCCTTGGCAATCATTCACGTACTGCTTGTAACATTTCTCCTGCTATTGTCTTAGAGGGTTACTGGAATCTTCTGTAGTTATTTAATTCTTTGACTGCATTTAAAGAATAAGCTTCTTGAAAGCAGGGGCCATAAATCTATTCTTTCTACCCCCCCCCCTTTGAACCTGGATAGCATCTTATACACTGTGAAGTTCTAAATTAACAAGAATAACTAAGCCCTTCTTAAAAGATCATATAGTTAGAAAACATCTCTACTCTGATGTCTCAAAGCTCACTCATACTCAACATGCCCACAAATTGAACTAATCATGTTATCTACCCACCCACTACCAGAAAATAATTTTCCCCTAGTCATTGATTTTGTTAACACCACCACCATTCACTTACTTGCCCAAACTCAAAATATGAAAATCATCGTAGAGGCCACCTTGTCTCTGAAAACTAATTGATTATTAAGACCTTATATCAACACTCCCCTACCCCAAATCTGGCTGACTCCCCTTGCTCTTCCAATTTCAACTGCCTAGGGAAATCCTCCCTGATGGCCCAAAGAGAAGGCCCCCTTATACCTTCTCAAGGTACCCAGTTCTTATTTTAATGAATTCTTTGTGTGATTAGTTATTGAAGGTCTGTCCTCTTCATTAGCCTCTATGTCCATCACTATTGAGAGCCTGTGTAGTGGTCATTTAGGGCCTCAGAGGTTAGGAGCCTGGGCTATCCTCCATTTTTTTATGCCCTGATAAATTTAAAAAAGGAAGAAAATGCCAAAACAGAGTTACAGAAACCATGGTTCCTTTTCAATGTTTAGGTTTACCTAATAAATACCTTCACCACAGATGCAAAACATATTGGCTATGTTGGAGCTAACATGAAAATTTAAATTTGGGGCCCTTCCGAAATGTGTGGTTCTGGCCGAATAATCTTCCTGATCCACCTCCATGACGAACATTATAATAGGTTCCTGCTGCCCCAAAAGCTGAGTGAACCAATATACCTCAGCATAGCCATTGGGATGTGATAGGGAGGCAATGGGGAGTAGATGAAAGTTTTTGAAGAGGGATATGAGGTGAACGGAGTAGGGAAAGAAATGAGGCATTGCTCCTACATCAGTTACAGAACTTCTGCATCTTTAGCCTTTTAATCTGAAACAACGTGATGGCTCAATTGTTCTCTGTTTTAAAAAACTCAAACAAAACGAAGTCAAAGCAGGCTTGCTATATTTGCCTGGCTAAGCAACCGAACAGACCCAGTTGCTCCTGGCAATGAAAATGGTATTCATTTTTTTTTTTTTCACTTCCATTGTGGAAAGAAAGAACTGCTCAGATCCTCAAATATCACTTCACTGTGATCTCCTAGAACACCATTATCCATAAATCTATCTTTTGTTTCCTGCTTTACTATTACCTGAGGTTGCAATTTACTGCTCTTAAAAGCCAAGTAGTCCAGAGTTTGATTCAATCCAAATCCAAAGAGCAGACACATTCCCCTTGGAAGAACAACACCGGGCTTTTCTCACCCACAAAGCAAATCATACTTGCCAGACAACCAGCAGAAACCTCAGAAAAATCACCAGAATAGGACACAAAAAAGTCCTTCTTCAATATCCTCCTTGCCTGATCTTGCCACTTAAAATAATCTCATGGGGAAAGTGGTTCATTCAAGCCTGAAATGGTGGGCTGCAAGATTCAGTCACCAGCTTCCAGCTGCAATTTATCCTAAAAATTCATACTCCTCCCCAATCCAAACAAATCCATAAATAAACCCTCTACTCCTAATGACACCAAACATCATCCTCTGGGCTAATGACAAACAATGACTCCTGATACCCTTGTTGGCCTCTTTTTTTCTCACTGTCCTCCAAATTTACACACTCACCCTAAAGGGAAATATTTTTAAACTCTAATACTTAGAGATAATATTGGACAAATCCCAAGATCTAACTTAGGTGTCAAGTGTTAATTCCCAGTGTTACAGTCACATAAACCACAGACCAGACCTGCGCACAAAAAGAGGAGAGAACTTAAAATATCTCACAGAAAGAGATCCTACAGTTTTCTTGGTGGAATCTCAACCAAATACTAATTTCAATATAAAATGAATGCCATGGGGGAAACTTAAATTAAAATTTCATCTTGAGCCACCACCAAAATAAAGTATTCCTAAATCTTAGTGACTCCTTTCAAGGCACATTTATAAATTCCCATACACTAAACAAATTTTAACTATTTCTTGAACTTCACTTTACCATTTGCTTGAACACTCAAAGCAAAATATATACAAGCATTTGTAGCTTTAAAGTTCTCCATCATTCCATACCAGTCATTATCTCCCAAATTTCAACTATTTCAAAAAAGTTTTCTTAGTTAAATTATCCTTACCTTCACACTTTCTTCAATGTCAAGTCCAACTCAATTCTCTTCTTCCAAGAACTTATAATGATTCCAGCTTCAAGAAGGAAAAGCAGATACTGACTGGTCTAAATCTAATTACTCTCTCTCTTTTTTTTTTAAGATTTTATTTATTTGCGAGAGAGAGAATGAGAGACAGAGAGCATGAGAGGGAGGAGGGTCAGAGGGAGAAGCAGACTCCCTGCTGAGCAGGGACCCTGATGTGGGACTCGATCCTGGGACTCCAGGATCATGATCTGAGCCGAAGGCACTCGCTTAACCAACTGAGCCACCCAGGCACCCTAACTACTCTCTTTCTTAGAGACTAAACCAATGTGCTTATGTTTTTCCAGCATGAAGGCAGCAGGTAAACTTTCAGAATATGTCACAATGCCTTCATAAATGTAAATCTTGGGGCCACACCCTTTTGAAATCCTACTTCATGTCCAAACATTGTGCCATAGCTCCCAAGAAGCCTCACCTTGCCACCCACCCACATGACCACTAGGCTCAGACATGTGTCCCTGCTGTGAGAACCAAAGCCCAGTAGAGCATGTGTGATCTTTGCTATCTCTTCCAGGTCATCAAGATGGACAGAAGACAAGCAGAATGGTATGTTAGCAGTAACATACCAGAGCAGGTCCAATAAGTCCTATGAAGGCAAACCATTTCCTAATATGCAGTGCCTCAGGAGAGATCGTCACAGGGGCTAGGGTTGGAGTCATAGCCAAAACCAAAATTACAAGAATAAGAAAAGATGATGGAACAAAATTGCTGCAGATCATCAATGAAGCTCACCTGCCCTCAAGGAATACACAAACTAGTAGAGAGACAAGTGCATTCTAAACCAACATGAGGTGTACACAGAGTGAAATGGGAAGAAGAAGCAGCAGTTTGACTCTAACCTGAAGAGCTAGCAGCTGTTATCCTGTCTGTATACAAGTCTTATTTCCCCTCTCAATTATAAACATGGTGAGCAAGGGCCATATCCTCTATCATGCTTTGCACCCAATTAGCACTCAATAAATCACCAATGAATGATGGGTTTCTTTCTGGAACCCCATCCCCCTGAAACACTGAGCTGGGTGACAACCAGTATCAGAAACAGCGGACGTGGCTAATTAAATGCAGATTCTTGGCACCCACTTCAGATCTACTGAATCAATCATCAGGGGGGAGACCCATGAATCTGCATTTTTAATAAGTGCTCATCAGTTATTTTTTTATATTCTTAAATTTTGTGAACCAAAGGCTTAGGCTATGTGGAGACAAGCAGAATGACACCAAGACACTGAGATTTAAATGTGACTTCCTTATCACTATACCCCAGAGGCCATTTGTCTCCCATCAGTGTCATAAACTCTGATGGGCTTGTTCACATCAGGCTTCATATGGGGCAGAGGTGGTGGCTCAACAGCTGCTCCTGAGACCAGAATGATAATCTGGCTCCAGAAGAAGACAATAACAATACTAGAGCCCTGACATTCTGTTCTGTTTTATTTTATCATACATTATTAAGATATTTTATTTTGTTTTGATCTTTTATACCCCAGCCTCTTACACCCATACCCCTATCAATCTTTAAATACTAGAACCACCCATGTCACATGGGCTATTCTTAACCAAACATCCAGAATGACAAATAGAACTCTACATTTAAAAAAAAAAAAAGACACAGGATGAGCCAATCCAAAGATGTATGTATTAAAAACATAAAACCAACAAACAGAAAATAAGAACAAATGTCATGTTGAATCACCTGCTGTAACGAACTCTTCAAAGTAAATAGAGGCCTGGACTGTTTTTGTTAGTAGTGGAACATCCACTTCACTTCATGCTAATAACTTCTCATGCATCTGTTTATTCTATTTTTGAGACAACTCAAGGAATATTATTATTTCCACCACAGGTATGAGGAAACTGCGACTCCAAGAGATTTACTGACCTACTCTAAGTCACAGAGTTAGTTAAGACCAGAGCCAGGGTTTCAAGGTCCTTATATATGATTCCAAATCTCAGACTATTCCCCTAGAAAAGGGCAAAGACCAGAAGAGGTTTGCGGATGAACCCAACAGTACTCATCAAGTTCTTTGACTAGGTTAAACACCATAAGGAAAGAGTTCCTTCTTCTGGGACTTTCTACCATTGAGTTGTCTGTGCATGTAAAGGAAGTGAAGCTCTGCACGTAATCTGAATATTTATTTACCACTGTTTATAGTCAGAGTCAGCAGGCAGAGGGATGCCAACCAAAAGAAAGCTGGTCTGAGTAATCTACAATGACTTCACTTGACAAAATGAAGATGCTAGAGATAAGTATCAGTGATGTGGTAAGAACCTAAAGAAATCATTCCATGGTTCCCAGCTTCATGCTGCTTCACAATTCAAGTCAATGAACAATTTCTGATTACTACATACATAATTAACAATCTGCTTCAGGTTATTGGGAACTCCATGGTAAGCAAATATACCTATTTTTCATTGCTGCTACAGCTCAGCTGGCAAATGTTCTCCAATTTTAAAGACCCAGATGATTAGACTGGGCCTGCCAGAATAATCTCTTCATTTCAAGGTCATTAAAAAAATCCTTTTTTGCCATGTAAAGTAATTTATTCACATGTTCCAGGAATCAGAAGGTGGTGGTATAAGGACATTATTCTGTCTACAACAGCAACACATACATGTTTACAGTTTGGCAGAACAAAGAAGGCAAAAACATGTGACTATGATACCAAGGAGATGAGCCAAGATTCATGGTAAAGGAATAAACTACTAAAGGTATGCTGAGTCCCTTCATTTGATTTAGAGGAGTAAGAAAGGCATACGGCAGGATCCTGTAAGACTATAAGGACCATTTGAGCTGGACTTTGAAGACTGATTAGGATTTTGAAAGGGGAGCTGAATTGGGGAGGGTATGTGCTATGGTGAGCACTGTGAATTGTCTAAGACTGATGAATCACAGACCTGTACCCCTGAAACAAATAACACATTATATGTTAATAAAAAGAAAAAAGAAAGAAAGGGGGAGCTGCAAGAGAAGAGCACTCTAGACATAAGAAACAAACAGCATGAATAAACTCTTGGTGGCAGAAACTTACAGGAGATATTGAAGCCACTTCTACCATAGGAGTAGAACACAACAGAAAATGCACCTGAAACACCTACATATATGGGAAGTTGGTAAGTGGCAAAAGTAACAATACAAATTACCAATCAGTAAAAAAAATTAATAATGTTTTTACAATTGAGTCTCTAGTAATGAATAAAAATCAAACTAGATCCCTACCTCACACCAGATTAAAAAATAAATTCCAGGGGCGTCTGGGTGGCTCAGTCATTAAGCATCTGCCTTCGGCTCAGGTCATGATCCCAGCGTCCTGAGATCGAGCCCCACATCGGGCTCCTTGCTCTGCAGGGAACCTGCTTCTCCCTCTCCTTCCTGCTTGTACTCTCTCACTGTCTCTCTTCTCTCTCTCTCTCAAATAAATAAAATCTTTAAAATAAATAAATAAATAAATAAATAAATAAATAAATAAATAAATAATAAATTCCAGGTGGATTGAAGACCTAATTGTGAAAATAAAATTTTTAGTAGAAAATATTTGAAAATATCCCCATGACCTTGGGATAGGAAAGAATTTTTTAAGCAAAATACAAAAAAGTAAAGTAATGAAGGACAGAACTGATAAATTTGACCTCTTCAAAAAGTAAAGCTTTTAGGGTGGCTCAGTCGGTTAAGTGTCTGCCTTTAGCTCAGGTCATGATTCCATGGTCCTAGAATTGAGTCCCGCATCGGGCTTCTTGCTCAGTGGGGGGGGCCTGCTTCTCCCTCTGCCTGACACTCCCCCTGCTTATGCTCTTTCTCTCCCCCTCTCTCTCTGACAAATAAATAAATAAAATATTTTTTTAAAAAAAGTAAATCTTTTATATGTGAATGGCAAAGAAGCATAGGAAAAGATGCTCGATATCACTAGTCAATTGGATAATGTTAATTAAAATAACAAATACCAATACTCATCCACCAGAATGGCTAAATTTAAAAAGACTGACAATACTGATGATATTGGCAAGGATGTGGACCAACTGGACCTCTTATGCACTCTAAGTGGGAACACAAAATTGTACAGCCCCATTGAAAAGAAGTTTGTCACTTTTTATAAAGTTAAACATGCACTTATCATTTGACCCAGCAATTCCACTCCTAGGTATTTACCCAACAGAAATTAAAATTATGCCTACACAAAGATTTGTACATGGATGCTCATAGTAGCTTTATTCATAATAACCAAAAACCCAGAAACAGCCCAAATGCCCAGCAACTAGTGAATGCATGAACAAACTGATACATCCCTAACTAAATTTCTTCATCTGTAAAATCAGAGTGATAAAAGTATCTATTTAAGAGGCTTTTGTGAAGATTAAGTAAGTATAATGCAAAGTACTTGAATGGAAACTGGTAAACAAAAATCAATTAATAAATGTTAGCTATTATTTTGACATCTGGAAGTTTTAAGATTCTTCTGTTGTTACACAAAATAGATTTAAATATTTTTTGCTGACAACTTTGTGGATCTACTGTCCCATCCCTGAATACTCCATTTTCATAACTGTTTTATGTGATATGGAAATGAAATTCTATCATGTGTAAAGGCCTCTTTCAGTTTCCCTGCTCCTCCCCTTCAATATGGGCTTTATCCTAATAATCTAAGATAGCTGCCAAAGTTCCAGCCATCACAATCATGTTCCAGGCTGCAGGAGAGAAGAAAGGGCAGAAGGAGTCTCTGTGTCTGCTTTTCAATGAGTTTTATTGAAGTATGATTAAATGCAGTAAAATTCACCTCTAAATTTTACAGAGGAAGAAACTGCGACAAAGTTAGAGATGAACTAAAATGTCCAAGGTCATGGAGATGATAAGTAATGGAGCTGGGATCGATATTCAGCCCTGGGTCTATAGTGCCTCTACCACAATGTACCATAAATAAAGTTAAACTACACATGGCAGACATAGAAGGTATTTGTAATAAAGATAACTGATAAACACTGAGTAGTCACAATTCATTTGAGTAAATATCTAGGACCATAATCCTGGATTATATGGTAAGACTATGTTTAGCTTTGTAAGAAACCGCCAAATTGTCTTTTTTTTGACCTGACCCAAAATCAAGAGTCAGATGCTTAACCGACTGAGTCACCCAGGCACCCCTGCCAAATTGTCTTCTAAATGCAAAATCAAGTACACAATTATTCTTTTTTTATTATTTTTTTAAAGATTTTTATTTATTTATTTGACAGAGAGAGACACAGCAAGAGAGACACCAGCAATGAATGACAGAGTTCTTATTTTTCCATATTGCCTCTAGCATTTGCTATTGTCAGTGTTCTGGATTCTGACCATTCCAATAGGTGTGTAGTGTTATTGTTGTTTTAATTTGCAGTTCCCTAATGATATATGATATTGAGGAGATTTTCATATGATAATGTGCCATCTGGATATCTTATTTGATGAGTAATCCGTTCAGATCTTTTGCTCACTTTTTAATCGAGTTGTTCATTTATTCATTGTTGACTTTTAAGGGTTCTTTATATACTTCAGGTATTAGTTCTTCACCAGATGCCAGATGTATGGTTTGCAAATATTTTCTCCCAGTCTGTCACTTGCCTTTTTCTTCTTTTAAAAGTGCCTTTCAGGGGTGCCTGGGTGGCTTAGTCAGTGAAGCACTGAACTCTTAATCTCAGCTCAGGTCTTGATCTCAGGGTCATGAGATCCAGTCCCGTGTTAGGCTCTGTGGTCAGCACAGAGTCTGCTTGAGATTCTCTCTCCTTCTACCTCTGCCCCTTATGCTTATGCCTCTCTCTCTCTCTCTAAAATAAATAAATAAATTTTTTTTAAGTGCCTTTCACAGAGTGGAAATTTTTAATTTTCATGTGACCTAACACATAATTTCTTTCAAGAATAATTGTGTGGATGCCTGGGTGGCTCAGTTGTTAAGCGTCTGCCTTCAGCTCAGGTCATGATCCCAGGGTCCTGGGATCGAGCCCTGCATCGGGCTCCCTGCTCTGCGGGAAGCCTGCTTCTCCCTCTCCCACTCCCCCTGCTTGTATTTCCTCTCTTGCTGTATCTCTCTATGTCAAATAAATAAATAAAAATCTTTTTAAAAAATAATAAAAAAAAGAATAATTGTGTACTTGATATCGCATTTAAAAACTCACCATCCTACCCAAGGTCTCACCATTAAGCATGATGTTAACTGTAAGTTTTATGTAGGTATTCTGTATCAAATTGTGGATGCTCCCCTCTATTCCTACTTTGCTGCTTTCCATATTTAATTTTTTTTCCTTAAAAAAAACAATAACAACAAAAAACCTGAGAAGGTGGTTTAGAGCCAGATAAAGAAGACTTTAAATGCCAGGTTAAAAAGTTTAAACTTTATTCTATGGGCAATAAGAAGCAACTGAATGTTTTGAGCATCAGAGCTTTTAAACTTTTATATGTTTTGAGCATCAGAACTTAAAACTATTAAACGGTTTAGAGGTTTTATTTAAAGATGTTCTAGTTTTATTTAAAGATGTCCAGAAAAGGTGACTCCTCCAACTCTTTCTCTAACCCATTCTGGTG
The DNA here is from genome assembly GCF_029215605.1 of Mirounga angustirostris. Classification (NCBI taxonomy): domain Eukaryota; kingdom Metazoa; phylum Chordata; class Mammalia; order Carnivora; family Phocidae; genus Mirounga; species Mirounga angustirostris. The sequence continues at coordinate 47,360,910 of NW_026991709.1, read as the reverse complement.
AAATACAATCTCAGTACAAATCTGCTACATAACAAACTTGAATCTCTTGGAGTCCAAGGAGGATGCAGAACATTTATCAATCTTGATGAACTGTTTCAGCAAAGACATGACTCCCAACCCCAGTATTCGGCCACCCACCCCCCCACCCACAAAAGAAAGCCATGACACTGTGGTTCAGGGTAGAGGCAGAGGCACCCAGTGGCCCAGACTCAGTATCAAGCATGTATGGACAAAATGTAATGACCACACCTGAATCAACAATGTTGACATATTCCTTTGCATCACACTTTCTACCAGGGGAGTCACTGTTGTCAGGGGCTCTATTGATAACGACATCTGGATGAATCTTTGGCCTATCTACAGAGAACATCTTTGTTGCCCAATTCTCATGGCCTTGGCTGCCTCACTTCTTCTTTACCCACCTTCCTGCATCCCGCCCCCCACACCCCCTTTTCTCCCTTCTGCCTATCACAACCAATTCTCAGAAGGGCAGCAGAGATGTGTCTGGATTCTAAGCAAATTGCCTTCCAGGGCATGGGAACCATCTTGAGAAGGAGAGGCACTCCAGGATCAGATTCCAAATTTTGGCTTGGTTTGGATTTCTGTGTGTGGAGGGGTAGCAGACAGAAGGTAATCAATAGGAGCCCAGAGAGCCAAGAATATGTAAAAACGAAATGATTTGCCAGTTCGGGCTAATGAATCTCTGAGTTCTTGAAGTTCACAGGCTTACAAACTACACAATCATCCCATTCTCCACACCTCAACCATGAGTTGCCCCCTGGTGGATGTCCATTCCTCACCAGGCAATTCTATGAAATTCATTCTAACCTGATTTTCCTCTAAAAACTTATTTTAGTTATCCACTTCCTCCTTTCTCCCTGCTGCGAACACACACATAAATATGATTTGATCTGGATCCTTTTCCCTTGGGGCAAGTTCAGGTGTGGGGCCAGGGCTGGGGCCTCCAGTTTTTTTCCACTGTAGCCAACACCCATTCAGCCTTGGCAACCACCCAAGTAACCTTCACTGTGTGTCAGAAGGGACAGTGTGAGACACCGGAGAAAAGAAGTTTTTAATCTGAGGAAATCTGTCATGCCCTGAGCTTTTGATAAATTGCTGGCTTTGTGAAAAAAAGAAATTCAGTTTTCTTTGGAATAAGTGCCTCTAAGGATGCTCAGACATATGTATGAGAATGATCACTAGTGCTCTTGGCTGCCTGTTTATCCATTCATTCCCTTAGTTCTCCATCTTTTCATTCATCCTTTAAACAAATATTTATTGAACAACTACAGTGTGCCAGGTCCAGCTCTATCTACTGGGGACATGTGATGGAATCAGAACCCTCATGTTAATCAGATCCCCGGGTGATTCACATGCACATTAAAGTTTGAGAATCACTGGTCTAGGGCAGTGTTTCTCAACAACAGCACTAACTGACATCCCAGGCCAGATAATTCTTTGTGTGTGGAACCATCTTGTGCTGTGTAGGATGTTTATTTAGCAACATTCCTGGCCTCTGCCTACTAGATCCTGGCGGTACTTTTCCCCCAGTTGTGATAGTCAAAAATATCTACAGGTTTTAATAAAGGTCCCCTGAGGGGCAAAATCATATCCCCTTCCCCAATTAAGAAGTACTGGTTTAGAAGACCCTGGGTCAAATCCCCTTAAACATAAAAAGTATTTTTTTCCTTCTCTCTTAGGAAAAAGAGAAATTTTTAAATTTAAATTTTAAATTAAGATTAAATAACAAATTTAACTGTTAATTATTGTACCAAAATAAGTCCAACCAAGATTATGTATACCTTTTTCAGAAAGATAAAGTGCACTTTATTGTAACTAATAAAACAAAAAACCATCATTTGGAAAAAATAATGTTTGCAAGATTCCCATGACTTTTTAGACAAAAATCTTTCAAGTTTGCTGTTTAATATTACTATTAAGCAGAAAGAGGAGCCTGACATTAAATATGATATCTATGAGGTCAAGGACTTGGCATTGGATGTCATCACTGCCAATTATATGTGGATCAGGTACAAACAAATAAAGGTCTATATAGAACACCTTCCCATCTTGAAAAAAACAGTTATTGTGGTCATAATGCTCTGTGTCCACCCTCAAATAACGGAAATGGTGGCAAGGGAGGAGAAGTTATGTTCAAATCCAGTTTAAGGAAAAATAAATGAATAAAATAAGCCGAAGCTGAAACCAGTATGGCGCTATCTGAATGTTGTACAATTTTAGTTGGCCTAGGGGAGGAAATGTCAGCAGAATCACTCTGGTCTTTCCATCTCTTGGTGTCAGGAAATTTATGCCTCACTGTTTAATTTTTTTTTTTGTTTAAATAGGCCCAATCTAGGAAATAATGACTCCTGATTTTGGCAAGTGCCTCTGACAAGTAAAGAAAGAAACAAGGGGCGCCTGGGTAGCTCAGTTGGTTAAGCGACTGCCTTCAGCTCAGGTCATGATCCCAGGGTCCTGGGATAGAGCCCCGCATCGGGCTCCCTGCTCGGCAGGAAGCCTGCTTCTCCCTCTCCCACTTCCCCTGCTTGTGTTCCCTCTCTGGGTGTCTCTCTCTCTCTCTCTGTCAATTAAATAAATAAATAAATAAATAAATAAATAAATAAATAAATAAATAAATAAATAAATAAAAGGAACAAGATCATTTCAGCTACTGATAAAATAACACAGAGCAATGAGAGAGTGCTCAGGCTCAGCTTGGGACGGTGGGGACAGGGGTTCCACTGCTGAAGTTCTGAGCTAGGCTGGGCTGAGCTGAGCTGAAAGAGCAAGGCTACAGCAGGAACGCATGTGAAGTGGATGAGGCCATTGGCCCAGGCCTGCCCTCAAACACATCCATTTTTACTGGTTCCATTTCACAGAAGAGGCATTAGATATTCGGCAGCTTGACTGAACGTCTACCGCCAGTAAGTGGTAGAAGGCAAAAAAGGAACCCAGATCTCTGGGATACAGGTTGGCAATTGTCTTTCTTAAACACTAAATACCCCTGTTTTCACTTCCTGTTGTTGCTTTAACAAATTACTGCAAGCTACAATCAAATTTAACATCTTAGAGTCCTAGAGATCTGAAGTCTGAAATGGGTGTCACTCAGATCTCATTCTCTCTTGCTGACGAGGACCCCATTCTTCTGTTGCCACTCATCCTTCTGACTCAGCTTCCCCTGCCTCACCGTTACAAGGACCCTTGTGATTACATTGGGCTGGCCTGGATAATCCATAGTTGTCTCCTCATTCCCAAATCTTTAACTTAATCAAATCCTCTAAGCATCTTTTACCATGGGAAGGAAACCAGAATATGTCACCTCAAAATATGTATCTTTGACATAAAAATTAGTTTGAGCTGAAGGCAATTAGGAATGCAGGAAAAGCTCTCTTTAACCTCCCTTTTACTGACTAAACACAGGAAATAAATTCCCCTTTCAATGGAGGCAGATCCTTATCAGCCCAGAGATGGCACCAGAGAAATCTGCAAACAAACCTTACTCCAGGGCGCCTGGGTGGCTCAGTTGGTTAAGCAACTGCCTTCAGCTCAGGTCATGATCCTGGAGTCCCGGGATCGAGTCCCGCATTGGGCTCCCTGCTTGGCGGGGAGCCTGCTTCTCCCTCTGACCCTCCCCCCTCTCATGTGCTCTCTCTCTCTCATTCCTCTCTGTCTCAAATAAATAAATAAAATCTTTAAAAAAAAAAAAAAAACCTTACTCCATTAGCTCCCTCCCATATATTTATCTTCCTACAGTTTGCTGTCCTTGGAAGCTTAAAACTGCTGGACTTTGTCCTGTCCTTTCTCTACAAATTTCTCGTTCTTTGCTAAAAATGCTCTAGAAGCCAGAATTCTTAAGCTGCTGCTTGGAGTTACTTTTCATTAAGGTTTCTCCTGAGTGATGTGCACTGCACATGTTAAAAAAACTGTTTTTTCTCTTGTTATCTTTCTGTTAAAGAGTCCCAGCTGAAAACCTAACATGGGTAGAGGTCAACTTTTGCTGATCCTGACACACGTAAGGTAATATCTTCCAGGTTTCTGGAGATTAGGGCGTGGACCTCTCTGGGAGGCCAAAGCTTACCACACCCCCTTAGGAATGCCAGTCACAAGAAGGGCCTCTGACAATCATAAAAATAAAAATTTTTAAAAATCACTGACAGTGGGGAAGAAGAGAACAGGAATAGAAGGAGCCTTCAACAGACTCTCAGGTTCCATGTCATTGAGGGAGGCTCAAGAGCGTAGTGCTGTCTACTTCTGATCCTGGCTATACATAGAATCCCTTGAAAAAACAACCAGTGCCTGGGCTACAACCCCTAGAGATTCTGCTTCAGTTAGTCTGGGTAAACACAGGCATCAACATCTTAAAATTCCCCGTAGGGCAGAGCACCTGGCTGGCATAGTGCGTTGAGGGTCGGACTCTGATCTTGGCATCATGAGGCTCCACGCAGTCTGCTTGGGTTTCTCTCTCCTTCTCCCTCTGTCCCTCCCCCTATTCCTAAAATAAATAAAAAGATCTTTAAAAAATAAATAAATAAAAATAAAATTCCCCCTAACGGATTAAGAACCCAAATTCTAGAATCAGACTGCTTGCATCCAAAGGCCAGATCCACAACTGTGTGCTTGACCTGAAGCATATTATTTAACTTTGCCTCAGTTTCTATAAAATGGGAATGATGTTATTCATAGAACCACCTTATAAAGCTGAGGATAAACTGACATTGTACTAGTAAAATTCCTGCCACATAGTAGGCATTGCATAAATATCTCAAAGCTCTCCAGAGGGCCCTCTGGGAACTCCTCAGGCTAGCACCGGTGTGACTTGTGTGTGTGCCTAGGATGTGAAGAGTGGAATTGGGAGGCACTGCGGGCCCAATCTCCCCTGCCCTGCCTGATTGTAATGGGCTCTGGAAGTGCTAACCCCAGTGTGCCAAGGGAGAAGGCTGCTTCTTCCTCTCCCACTTCCCCTGCTTGTGTTCCCTCTCTTGGTGTCTCTCTCTCTCTCTCTGTCAATTAAATACATTAAAAAAAAAATTAAGAAAGAATCAGCTACTGATAAAATAACACAGAGCAATGAGAGAGTGCTCAGGCTCAGCTTGGGACAGTGGGGACAGGGGTTCCACTGCTGAAGTTCTAAGCTAGGCTGGGCTGAGCTGAGCTGAAAGATCAAGTGGGAGTGAGGAGTTGAGTTGCAGGAATGCATGCAAATTAGACAAGTGAATAAGAAGAAACAACCAGAAAAGCTGGAGGGGGGGGGGTGTCTGAGGTGTGGCAGGCCTTGATAAATAGGAGGAATGCTAAGGGCTGTGTGATAGTGATCAAGGTTTCACTGTCTACTAGGGCAGTGGTTCTCCGTATGGCTAACATTGCAAAATATCTGGGAGCCATAAGAACACTTAGAGTGTCTGGTTCCCTGCCCCCCAACCAGACCAATTAAATCAGAATCTCTGGGAGCGAGGCCTGAGAATCTTTCTTTCTTTCCTTCCTTCTTTTCTTTTTTTTTTTTCTTTTGTAAACTCTCCAGATGATTCTAGTTGCCAGAGTTGAAAGCACCGGGCCCTTCCTTCTCTTACGCTGACTGTCCTAGGTTAGTCAGTCTCACCAACTGCAACGTGAAGGGAGGGGAGGGAAGGGCTCACAGTGACTGGGTTCCTATTATGTGCCAACACTCCTGACACGCACCAATTAATTTAACCCCCATAATTATTATCCTCATGTTAGAGATAATAATAAAGCGGTGCATTTCACAAGAATTGTAATGAGACTCACAACAATGTCATGACCGGACCCAAGACTCAACCCCAAGTTTATGTCCAAAAGGGACAAAGGAAGAAAAATGACCATTTAGAGCATCCACCCCTTTCAGAGCCATTTAAAGTCCTCTCAATTCCATGAGGTAGCCTTTTCCTCCCCATTTCACGTTTAATGGGACAGAGACTTGAAAAGCTAACCTGCCCAAGTCAAAAAGCTTGTCAACAGAAGAACTGGAATCTTGACTCAAGCCTGTCCACCTCTAATCCCCATCCTCTTTCCCATTATTTCTGCCCTCCAGGCCTCAAAAGCTAATGGTACCAACCATAACAAGAATCATTTACTGAATGCTGGGCTCTATCTCAAATACTGTACTGAGAACCTCATATGCACTCCCTCATGGAAAAATCAAGTTAAATGGCCATGACATAGAAGCAAAACAGTTACTGTACTGGATAAAGGCTAGCAGTTACCACCTGGGAGGGTTTAACTGTAGCTTCTCCAGCCCCACCCCTGACCTGCTGAGTCAGAATCTGCATTTTAACAAAATCCCCAGGTAATTCATCAGCACAGTCAAGTTGGAGAAGACTGCTTTAGATGGTTTGGGTTCTACTTTTTATCTTTCCAGAGAGTTGTTTTGGTAATGTGCAGGCTCAGCCTAAGATTCTCCATTTACCAGACCTCACAAGGCTCCAGCGAACAATGTACAAGGAAGCTGGTGCTGCTGCTCTGTGCTTTAAAATGCTGTCAGGGAGGGCAGAAGCCCCAAAGCACCCTCTCCCCAGTGCACCTCTTTTTGAGTGTGCCAGACTGTTGGTCTCCAGATACACACCGTGGACTGCAAATACCCTCAGCAGCAGCGTCACTCCTCAACAAGACAAACTACGCTGAAAGTGAGATTTGCTAATAGCCTCTGAAAACCAGAATGGGATAAAGCAGTGTTTCTCAAACTTGAGTAATATGCAGACATTTTAAAAGGAAAAAATTTACCTCAAAACCGTTACATTGACTTAAATTGGGTTGTTTGTTTGAGAGAGAGTGCGCATGTGTGCACGGAGCGGGCGGGGGCCAAGGGAGAGGATCTCAAGCAGACTCCCTTCCGAGTGCGGAGCCTGACACGGGTAGCTCAACCTCACGCCCCTGAGGGCATTCAGCCTGAGCTGAAATCAAGAGTCCCATGCTCAACATACCGAGCCACCCAGGTGCCCTGAGTTAAGTTGTTTTTATTGTGAACTTTCTTAAACAGTAAAAAGATATATTTGGACAACTATAAAAATAAAACCAATTTACAAATTAAATATAAGCAAAACTACAAAACCAACAAAAATCAAATAAACTAATGCAAATTGAATATAACAATTACTTCTGCTAAAATAAACGGCCTTTCACAGTATGACTATTACATTGACAACTACAGTGCCTACTGTTTTTGGTCCAGAATATGTATATTATTTTGTCCCCAAATTGACTCAATTTCTATTCAAATAAATTCCAGCAAAATGTTGTTCAGCATTTTAAGTCCATGTTCTCTACGCATCAACCCTTGAAAATTAAAGCAGTGCTTCCTGCCTGTCACAATCCTGAATATAAATGTGAGCCCCAGTACAGATATCATAGGTTGAACTCCAATACAAGAGGCTCATCCAGGTGATCTAGAATATGCTTATATTACTCAGTTCTTGTTGAGATGAAAGTGCAGCGTTAGATTATTATAATACAAAGTTTACAGACCTCTTTCCCTGCTCAGAAGAACATGTCAGCTGAGGTCTAGGAATTATCAACTTCAATTTGGGAAATGCTGAGATAAAGAATTAGGAAGAACTATACCTCAATAGTTAATGAGGGGAAACTCTTTATATAAATATTTCAGCTAGAAAATGCAGAAGAAATGATAGAATTTAGAATTTCATAAACCCTAGTGAATTAATAAATTCAGCCAATAATAAACAAAGATGGCTGACACCCAGAAGCAATAACCCAACAAGATGTGCCTGAAGTATTCTTGAAAAAAAAAAAAAAATTCAACTCGGGTGTGGTTCAACCTCTCTATATAATTACCAACCGATAGGAAATTCAGAGGCAGAAGAGCATAGTTAAATGACATGCGAATACAAGTAAAATCCAGATGATGCAAAATTCTACAGGACAAGCTAGTTTCTTCAACAGATAAATTTAAGAAAAACAGAGATAAAGGGAGAACCTGTATACCAATAGAGACTTCTGAACAGTATCTACAACTGTGATGTATGGACTTTATTTGGATCTTAATTCAAACAATAATAATTCAGGATTTTAAATTTTGTAGGGGTGGTAATAGCATTGTGTCTAAGTTTTTTTTAAAAGAATCTTTAATTTTTAGAGATATATACTGAAATATTATGGACCAAATAATATGACTTGGATTCGCTTCAAAATCGTGATGGTTGATTTTATGTCAAACTGGCTAAGCCCATGGTACCCAGTTTCTGGTCAAACACCCTCTAGATGTTACTGTGAAGGTATTTTTTAAATACAATCAACGTTCAACATTTAAATCATAGACATTGAGAAAAGTAGATTACCCTGTACACTGGTGGGGGAAGGGGAGGGAGAGCTCATTTAATCATCTGAAGGCCTTAAGAGGGAAGAAGTAATTCTGCCTCCAGATTGTCTTCCCAATAGAAAATGCAACATCAACTCTTCCCTGGGTCTCCACCCTGCTAGCTTGCGTTAGAGATCTCACACTAGGTGGCCCCCATAATTGCAAGAGTCAATTCCTTAAATCTCCTCTCAATCTCTTCCTCTCTCTCCCCGCCCCCTCCCCATATATTTATATACACGTACACACACATCCTTCTGGTTCTGTCTCTCTGGAGAATTCTAGCACAAAAAATGATCTGGGGGAAGAAAATGCAGATGAGGAAATAGATAAAAAAAAAAATTGGCCATAAATTAGTAATTGCTGAAACTGGCTAACAAGTACATTATACTCTTCTCTCTATTTTTGGATCTTCTTGAAATTTTCCATTTAAAAACTTGGGAAGGATGAAAATAAATGGAAGAGTCAAACAGAGACCCAGTTTTTTTGTCACTGGACCTGACAACAGAACAGAGTATTAGAAATCAAGGCTGTCCTGAGAAATCCATGGCTATGACTCCAATACTCACAAAGGAGAAATTAAAGCTGGAAGGGCCTGGCCTTGGAGGTGACTCTTCTCTTGATCTTGAACTTCCAGTCTAATTTACACTGCACCCTCTCTGCACCTGCTCATCCCTTTACTACAGCATTTTCTCACACTTCTACTCTCAGTCTCTTCTCACTAACCAAGAGCTCCTTACTCATCCAAGCACCAAGCTTGCATTCAGCAACGTTGGATGAATGAATGAAAAGCAGTGCCTACTCTTAAGCCAACTCATGCTACTCCTTTCTAGTTCGTATTTTCTTCTAATTGTTAGAGCCTACCACTAAGTGCTCCATTTTTAATTTCTGCATATGTTCTGATTCTTAATATTCCTCCCTCACAAACAAACATTTGAGGTCTCACTTTGAGGTGGTGGTGGGGCAGTGGGCTTTGGCATTCACCATCAGAGAATTTTGTAAAATGAACCTTCAAAATCCCAGTTTGGCTCAGTCGTTAAGCATCTGCTTTAGGCTCAGGTCATAATCCCAGGGTCCTGGGATCGAGTCCCGCCTCTGGCTCCCTGCTTGGCAGGAAGCCTACTTCTCCCTCTCCCACTCCCCCTGCTTGTGTTCCCTCTCTCGCTGTCTCTCTCTCTGTCAAATAAGTTTAAAAAAATCTTTTAAAAAAGAAAAGAAAAGAAGAGAAAAATTCTCTGACTCTTAGGACCTGCTATGAAAGTCATTCTTTTACACAGGTCTGCCGTGAGGTGGCAGAATTTCAATGTGGATATTCATTCAAATGGGCTGTTTCTTTGGTTTTGTCATTGTATTCTGCAAGGTTTGGGAATACAATAATTGATTCTACAATTGGAGTGAAGACAAATCCCAGGATATCCCATTTTACAAATTAAAGAAGTGAAAACAATTGGCCCAATGCCAGGTTTTATTTTGAATCTAATGTATAGGAGAGAGAAACTAAGAAAAAAAGAGACAGAAATAGGCATTTCTCTTTTCCTTCAGTGAAATGAATATTTTAATTTGAAAATTTGATTAGAATGTTTTTAACATTTCTAAAAATTCAATTTGCCAACACATTTGGTAATAGGTTAAAATGATCAAAAAGTTAATACATTTCTTTTTTTTTTTTAAGTAACATATAATGTATTATTGGTTTCAGAGGTAGAGGTCAGTGATTCATCAGTCTTATATAATACCCAGTGCTCATTACAACACATACTCTCCCCAATGTCCATCACCCAGCCTCCCCGTCCCTGCCACCTCCCTCCCCTCCAGCAACCCTCAGTTTGTTTCCTAAGATTAAGAGTCTCTTATGGTTTGTGTCCCTCTCTGGTTTCATCTTGTTTCATTTTTTCCTCTCTTCCCCTATGATCCTCTGCCTTGTTTCTTAAATTCCACATAGGCATCTAAACTCCAGGCTCCTCTAAATTCACATTCAGACAACAAAAAGTGGAGAGTTTTATAGCTCACCATGCTCCATGGAAAATGCTCTGACTCCTGTACAGGAATATGAGGGGTCAAGTGGGTTGAGGTCTCCTTCCCTCCTGCCCCTTTCTCTGTCCCTTGATTTGATGCTTACTTTAACCCAAAGAAATAGCCACCTTTGCTTTTGTGCTCACTTTACAGAGGGGCGGGGCCCAAGTTCATGACAAAACCTGAAGGCAAATTAGAATGAACAAAGAGAATAGAGAGGAATGAGTAAATGCTGCCTGGGCTGCCAGCATCACAGTTGGGTTTCATGTCCATGAAGAACATCAAGGCTTCCGGAGAAAACTATACACAAGCCTCATAGCCTTTGACAGAGATCTGAAAGGTCCTCAGAAAACATGTCAGTAATTGTTGGCAGTGTTGACAGCTGTGCAGGAACATCACCCACATTTTCAGTTCCCACCCTTCAACACTTGGTACCCCTTTGGACATGTGGAGGTAGATATGCCACATTCAGCAGCAACAGCAAAAGTACAGAATACCCAGTGACATTGGAATCCCAGAGAAGCAACAAAAAATTTGAGGGGCTAAGTATGTCCCATATATTTCATGTGTTATTTGACATTCAAATTTCACTGGACACCCTGTGTTTTATCTGGCAACCCATGAAAGGATTTCCATTGGGTAAAGAATACTGCAACAGCTTGGGGTAGAGGTTTCTCAGGCAATACCCTTGAAGCTGGGGAAGAAACTGACACTGAAGTGCCCCATGAAAATAAGAGGAAAGAACCCAAGAATATTTCTGTTTCCCCAAGCATGAAATCTATTAGAAGAGACTAGCATGTTTCTCTGAGTAAGAAATCTCAAGTTGATTTGGCTGTGACTTCTAGAGTCAGATGTACTACCATCAAACCACAGGGTCACAGGCTGTGACTTTTGAATATTTCCAAATCTATATTTAAACATCCTGTGCTAGGATGCCTGGGTGGCTCAGTCGGTTAAGCGTTTGCCTTCGGCTCAGGTCATGATCCAAGGGTCCTGGGATCAAGCCTCACATCAGGCTCTGCGCTCGGCAGGGAGTCTGTTTGTCCCTATCCCTCTCCCTCTGTGCTCTTTCTCTCTCTCTCTCAAATAAGTAAATAAAATCTTTGAAGATATAGAAAAAAATAAAATAAAATAAAATGAGAAGAACTCTTAATGGCTAGTTTCCCTTAAGTCTACCTGCAATATTGTCTAAACTGAAGACAATGAGACAAACGAGTCTATGAGACTCCTCGTTGCCTCGTTTTAACAATGAGTCTTATACCAAGTCCAGAAATAACAAAACAAATGAGGAAAGACTGGCTAATGATAGCACCTTAAATTTTGTGAAACTTTTAACACTTCCAAGTCCATGATCTGGTTAATTCTGTGAAGGACCTTACGAAATATGATCAGGAACACAGGAAGAAGAGAGGCTGGCCTGAAGGTTCATAGCTGAGGTGTAACTAAACCACAAGTCTCTTATATTCCCAGCTTTGAGCCTTTTTTTCACTGTTTCTCAGTGACAGAAGTCAAAAAGACATCTAATTAAAAGTGGCCAAAAGCAAATGTAAACCAGCAATAACAGGACTTTGGGGAGGGAAAGCCAATTAGAGACTGCTGTGCAAGAAAAGTAAGAAGCCCCAGGAGTGCTGACGGGATTTTTTTTAGTAACTCCTTAGAATCTACTTGGACACAGTGAGGGGCCTCAGGCTTTTACATGGGATGGTCTCTTGAGGTCCCATCTAGCTCCTAGACACCGCTACTCAATGTACGGCCAGCATCACAGCTACACAGAAGTCTGACCACAGCCCATCACCCGATACAAGGAGGCTGCTAACTGGCATTAGGGATGCAAAAAGAAAGCAAGGCCAGAGATTTCTGAAGGCATCCCTGTTAATCAGCACGTATATGGCTTATCATTGCTTTACACAATGCATGGATTAAGGGCTTTAGATTGAGTAGGCACCTGCAGAATACTCCACCTACAGTGTCTTATCTTATCCGCCCATGTCTCTCCAAGGGCTACAAATTACTGTTAGCCTCCTGGTATTAACAGAGGAGCAAACTAAGGCTTAAAAAAGATAAGTAACTTATTGAAAGCGTTCTCACAGCTAGTTCAGGGGCAGAGCTGGGATTGGAACCTGGTGTGACTGACTCTAGACCCCATGCTCTTACTAATACGTTCCTGCCCCTCCCTGAGACACAGAGCAACTGAGTGCTTTGGGGACAATTAGGGCTCCAGCGTGCCTGGCCCAGAGAGCAATGTACGGCAGAAGTGGAAATACAGGAAGGTGGCTAGAGGTGAGGCTTCAAAGGCTGCTCAACGCCAGCTGAAGAGGTGGCCCTCCCTGCTGTAAGCCGCGCTTCCTCCCAGCTGTCATTATCCAGGGAAGGAAAAGGTTAAGGGTGCAAAGTGAGAGAAGGGCAGGGCACCTGGCCCAGTGTTTCTCTGCCAGTATCAGCAAGCTTGTAAAAGCTTTGAAGAAAAGCGGTAAGGTGCTGTAAATGATATTTCAGGAAGATTCATCTGCCAGCCATGCACAGGGGATATTAAAGGGAGCAAGAGGCTGGAGGCGAGGAAACTGGTTAAGAGGTTGTTGCTGGCACTCGTTTCTGAGATGATGAGTCTGAGTCAGAACAGGGCAGTGAGAACAGGAGAAAGGGACAAATGTGAGAATTACCTGCGGTGAAGGAAGGGCTGCACGGGAGCTGCAGAGCCAAAGCTGTGGTCCCTGAAGATCTGAGGCAGCCGGAAAAGAGGAGGAAAGACACTACCAGAGCTGGCCATAGCTTCACCCCTGCACACTCAGGAACCCGCCTCTTCTGTCTCCACACCAGACCACAAGTTCCGAGAACACAGGGACACTTCCTGTGCCTGGCAGCCCCACAGCTTGTCCCTGTTGCCTACCAGAGGCCAGGCGTTGGGTAGACTTCATAAATATTGACTGGCAGTCTGTTTCCTCTGCCTGGAATTCTGTTCCCGCTTCTGCCTGGCAACTCCATGTGGGAAGGCCTCCCTGAAGGCCCAGCAAAAACATGTCTTCCTCAGAGAGGCCTCCATGACAAGTTCATCTCAATTAGGTCCTCCAGTTTTCCTCCCCACAGAAACTTTTCTTCACAGTACTTGTTACAATGCAGAATTTTATACTTGTTTTAGATTTTATTTTTGTATTTCCTTTTGTTGCTTTTGTTCTTGGTGGTGGTTTTCCACCTTCCCCCAGCACACTGCAAGCTCTGCAAAATCGGTATTTCTTATCACCATTGAGTCCCCAACAGCCAGCACAGTGGTGTCCCACAGAGATAAAGTGCAATTTTACATTTCCAGCAGTCATATTTTTTAAAGTAAGAAGAAGCAGGTGAAATTAATTTTAAGGATATATTTGATTTTATTTAACCAAATAGATCCAAAATGTTATCATTTAAATGTGCGATCTATTGAAAAAATTGATGAGATAGTTCACATTCCTTTTTTTTTTTTTTTTTTGTACTAAGTCTTTATCTTCTGTATTTTACACTCATAGCACATCTCAGTTGGGACTAGCCACACATCAAGTCACATGTGGCTAGTGGCTATCATAATAGATAACACAGATCCTTGCAAGATGCTTGCCATGTTTAACTTACTTGATAAAAAGTTGATTCATGAGAAAGGGAAGGTGGGAAGGGAAACAAGAAGAAAAGACAGAGAGAGAAAAAGAGAGAGAAACTAATATTTGTTGGCTATTTTATGTTAAATTCTTTCATATTTCAATAAATTATGTGATTTAATTCTAACATCAACCCTGGTGAGGTAGGCATAACAAGAACCATCTTTATAAATGGGACACTGGTTTGGAGATGTCATGTAACTTGCCCAGCATCACATTGTCTTATGAGTGAAAGAACCAAGATTCAGAATGCAATTTCCCTTACTGTCTACACTCACGGAAGCCATACATAACAAGTCTAGTCAGGCCCAGACTGCCATCTAAATCTCTCTCATCCAGATAAAACATCCCAGGGCTCCTATAATATACTGTTTTGAATCCCACATACACTCATTTCAAAAGTATGATCTGATTATTGCAGGCTAACATGGGAGTCTCCCCTTCCTCCTCCAGAAATGTTTTAGAGGGATCCTTATCGCATTTGCTGCTGTCCATTAGGACACCACTATGGCCAAACAAAATGGAGGCATCTGAAGTACCTCAAATATGCCAAGCTCGATAACATGCCTCCTAGCTCTATATAGTTTTCCTGCTACCTAGAACGCTTCCCTCCTTCACCTGATTAACATGCATCCTACATGACTCAGTTGAAGAAAAAAAGAAGGACCAAAGAAATGGAAAAAAAATGCAACTCATCAGTCATCTCATCTCAGCTAAGGAATCTCCCTGACCTGCTCTCCAAGTGTGAGGGCCCCCTTTACTGTGTTCCTAAGATACTCTTATGGAATTTTTCATGCAAACCATCATTATACACTTACAGTCTCCCTCACCAGACTGTGAGCTTCTGGAAAGCAAGAACCATATCTTTTATCTTTATATACCCATTGGACAGCATTTATTGAATGGGTTGTTAAACAAGTTGATAAAGGAATGGATGTATCAATGAGCACACTCATAACCCTGTTTAAGTATAAGAAGCAATACCTGGTACCACAGAGTCCAAAGAGTTAAAAGAGGATGAAAGTACTCTTGCAATATCTGCATCACACTCAAGCTAGTTGTCAAGGTGTGGGTCACAGTGACATGAGCAGATGACATCAGCAGAGCACCCTGTGATGCTTCCAACCAAGTCATAAGAAGCATTGTTTTAAGCTGTGAAGAAGATGTAACAAAATTGGGACTTGTTCCACTGTTAGCTCCTGAGAAGTTAGGGATATATGGAAGTCATCAAATAGGAATATGGTGGGTAGGAAGAAGCATTCTAAGCATCAGAATGTGGGCCACAGAGCCAAAGACCCTAGGCATGCTGACCTGGAGGGGAGAGGGGACATGCAGTGTTGGTATCCATATCCCATCAGAAGGACAGATGGTAGCAGACTGCACTGAGCAAAGGGCCAAACCTCAGGAACTCAGTTCTCCCTAACTCACAACACCCTGGACAAGTATTTTCTGGGAATATCTTGCAAGATGTTTATAGTTTGGAACTCTTGGCTGCACCTGAGATTGTGGTCTGTACTAAGTGTTGGGTCAAAGCTTCTAACCTTTGATGCACCACATTGGTATGCTCCTGGTGGGTATAGTTGTGTTAGAGGAAAATACAAATTCCTTCAGTCCTAAGAACAGCCAGGTGAGTGTAAGGGAGGGCAACACTTGTGGAAGCCAAAACCTACCCCCCAACCCTGGCCTATTGCCTAGAAATGAGCCTTCTCATCTACATGATTTCATGTTCTATGTAAACTCTGCCATGAAAAATGTTGGAAAGCATTGAGTTAGACTATATGAGATGAATGAGCAAGCTTCAGAGACTCAGGACTTTTAGAAAGTATTTCATTTTGACAGGGCCAAGTGGGTAGAGGATAGTAGATATGATAGTGGCCAGGATCTGGCCCAATAGCTTTGCAAGATTATGAGTTCTCAAATGTAGGTACAAACCAAGACCAGCCTATTTGTGTGGGTGTTTTTGAGAATTCAGGTGGAAGATGGGACACTAGCACATGGCACCATTGAAAGTAAATTAATAATAATAACCCACAAGAATAAGGCACAGGTCCTCAACAAAGGCACACTCCTGAGAAACAAACATATCAAGGTGAGTGACACTTCATCCCCTAATAGCCCATATTTCCTAATTGAAAGAGGCAG
Organism: Mirounga angustirostris; assembly: GCF_029215605.1. Taxonomy (NCBI): domain Eukaryota; kingdom Metazoa; phylum Chordata; class Mammalia; order Carnivora; family Phocidae; genus Mirounga; species Mirounga angustirostris. Next base: position 47,344,806 of record NW_026991709.1, on the reverse strand, counting down.
GTCAGGGGCCAGAGTCAGCCCTACAACCCCTGCCTGGCACCTCCCCACCTCTCCTCCTAGCAGGGTATGGCCCACGGAAAAATTAGTCCTTAGAAATTAGAAACACTCAAGGAATTTCTCATGCATACTATCATTAAAGCCTCATAAACAAGCTGGAAAATGAGGAGAAAGAGGATGTCATTATCAGTGAAGCTGGGCTCATTACCCCCATCCCCCAAATTTATTCTCCTGCCTCTGTTTGCTTGTCCTTTCAAGCATAGATCTGAATTCAAGGTGGGCTAGAGCTGGGAAGGCACATAACCAGAGAACACCAATAATACCTAAAAGACAATTAAAGATATCAGGAAAGCATGGCTTCTATTGAACTCTTCCTTAACCAGAAAACACCTCTCCCCACACTACTAAGCTCGTCAGAAATATACTTCACAGTCACAGCAAATGGGCCTAGAGCTGTAATAGGACCAGGGTACAGGAGAAAGGCAAGAGCTGAATGTGGCAAGGAGGCCCTCTTCACTCTGAGCAGGTGGCAGACCAGTCCCACTTCTCAGCATGACTCTGGTTGGCATCACACGCCCATGGATCTGAGTGGGCAGCAGAAGGCCAGACCCATCTGGCACCAAGTCATATGGAGTAAATGGCCCCAAGGGTGTGTGCGTGTGTGTGTACGTGCTGAAGCTACCGTGGCACTTCAAGAGCCTGAGCCAAGGAAAAGTTAACATCTGAGATTTAAATCAGCCCTGCCAAGGTAGGGCAGACACCAAAGAGGAAACTAAATTTAATCTCCACCACACCCAACCTCCACCAGAGATGCAAATGTCACCTAGACTCCATCTGTTCAACTCTGTCAGTGGGGAGCTGAGCACATGCCAGAGGAATTTAAGCTCTACTAAACAGCAAACTAAAAGTATCCAAGGCATTTACAGAGCTCCACTCTCTAAATTTTGCTCCCAGCTTCTAAAGAGGTTCTTCAACAATTAGAAATGACTAGAAAGCAAATATCTTCCTTCTTGAAGGCTAATAAAATATTCACTCACTTATCATCTACCATGGGCCAAAGAACAATTAGAGTCTCCTTGATGTGAATCCCACTTTGTCACTTCAAAGTAGCATCCAGGTCCCAGCCTAGCAATAATACCATGATAATCTCAACTTTTTTACTTCGGCTTACTCCCCCAGTTCCTAGAGCAAGACAGAAAAAGTGACAGGTCTTTCTTAGTGATGAGATACTCTTGCTCTCATTGTCTTAGGGAAAGGAAATGATGAAGGCAGAGGCTGCTGTTGTCCAAAGTGTTGAAGCCAGGCTGGCAACCTGTGTCTGCTTGCTTCTCCAAGGGAGGTAAGAAGAAACACTAGAACCAGAAGCCCAGCCCTACCATGGTTCACTTTAAGCTACACAGAGTTGGAGGTTCTTGTGAAGTGAGTGTTTTTTGGGGCAGGGTAGGGAGGGAACAGGATTATATAAAAAGGCATTGCAGGTTAAAATCACACACACACACAAACAGAAAAGAGCAGAAGACAAAATAGGAACAAAGAACAAGGACAATGAATAGAAAACAGGAACAAATATGGTAGATATTAAACTATACTAATAATTAAACATCAATGGTCTAAGTATACCAATTAAAAAACAAGATTGTCAGAGTGGATCCAAAAAAAAAAAAAAAGACCAGGGTACCTGGGTGGCTCAGTTGGTTAAGCATCTGCCTTCGGCTCAGGTCGTGATCCCAGGGTCCTGGGATCGAGCCCCACATCAGGCTTCCTGCTCCACGGGAAGCCTGCTTCTCCCTCTCCCACTCCCCCTGCTTGTGTTCCCTCTCTCGCTGTGCCTCTCTCTATCAAATAAATAAATAAAATCTTTTTTTTTTTAAAGGAAAAAGAAATGGACAGATCCAACAGGCAGAAAATCAGTAGGGATATAACTGAACTCAAAAGCACCATTAATCAAATGGATATAACTGACATCAATAAGCTACTTCATCCAACAACAATTCTCAAGCTCAAATGAAACAGTCACTAAGGTAGATCACATTCTGGGCCATAAAACACACCTTAACATATTTAAAAGAATAGAAATAATACAATATATCCTCTTAGACCATAATGAAATTTAATTACAAATCAATAACAGAAAGATAGCTAGAAAATCCCAAAATGCATGGAGATTAAACAACACATTTCTCAATAACACATGAGAAAAGAAAAAAATCTCAAGAGAAATTTTTAAATATTTTGGGTAAATGAAAATGGAAAAACCAACTTATCAAAATTTATGGGATGCAGCAAAAGTAGTGCTTAGTGGGAAACTTATAGCATCAAATGCATATTAAAAAAGAAAAAAATATCTAAAATGAATAATCCAAGCTCCTACCTTAGAAAACTATAAGAAGAACAAATTAAGATCAAAATAAGCAGAAGAAAAAAATAAGAATCAGACAGAAATTAATGACATTGAAAACAGGAAATCAATAGAGAATAGCAAAAAAACAAAAGCTGGTTCTTTGAGAAGATCAATAAAATTAATAGGCCTCTAGCCAGGCTAAGATAAAAAAGAAAAAGAAAGACACACATTACTAACACCAGAAATGAAAGAGGGGGCATCATGAACATAATAAGGATAATAAAGGAACACTATAAACAACTCTATACCCACAAATTGGATAACCTAGATGAAATGGACCAATTCCTTGAAAGATACAATTTACCAAACTCACGTAAGAAAAGATATAGATAATCTGATTGGCCTATATCTATTAAAGAAACTGAATAAGTAATTAATGACCTTCCAAAATAGAAAGAACCAGGCCCAGATGGGTTCACTGGTGAATTCTACCAAAAATTTAAGGAAAAAATTATATCGATTCTGCATAATCTCTTTCAGAAGATAGAAGTAAAGGGAATGAATACTTCTTAACTTATTCTATGAGGCCAACATTACCTTATCACTAAAACCAGACAAAACATTACAGGAAAACAAAACTACAGACCAATATATCTCATGAACATAGATGTAAAACTCTTCAGCAAAACATTAGCAAAACAAATCACAACAATGTATAAAAATCATTACACATTACAACCAAGTGAAACATATCCCAGCATGGTTTTTGAATGTTGTCAACATTTTTGAATGTTGGTAAAAATTAACTAAATTAATATATCACAACAATAGGCTAAAGAAGAAAAATCACATAATCATACCAATAGATGCAGAAAAAGCATTTGACAAAATCCTACACCAATTCATAATTAATTAATTAATTAATTAATTAATTTCTTTAAAAAACCTCTCAACAATCTGAAGTAAAGGGGAACTTCTTTAACTTAATAAAGAATATCTACAAAAATCTACAGCTAACATCATACTTGATGGTGAGAAACTAGAAGTTTTCTTGCTAAAACCAGGAATAGACACCATTGTACTAGAAGTCTTAGCTAATGCAATAAGAGAAGAAAGGGAAATAAGAGGTATTCATTGGGAAGGAAGAAATAAAACTGTCTTTGTTCACAGATGACCTGACAATCTATGTAGAAAATCCAAAAGAATTGACAAGAAACTAGAATAAGCAACTGTAACAAAATTGAGATACAAAGTTAATATACAAAAGTAAGTGGGACTGCCTCTCTAAGGCAAAGGAAACCATCAGCAGAATGAAAAGGCAACCTATAGAATGGGAGAAAAATATCGGCAAATCATATATCCAATATAGAGTTAATATCCAAAATATATAAAAAACTCATACAACTCAATAACAAAAAAATTAATCCAATTTAAAAATAGGCAAAGAAATTGAATAAATATTTTTCCAAGAAAGACATACAAATGGTCAGTGGGTATGTAAAAAGATGTTCAACATCACTATCATCAGGGAAGTGCAAATCAAAACCACAATAAGATATCACCTCACACCTGTTAGAATGGCTATTGTCAAAAAGACAAGAAATAATAAGTCTGTGAAGGATGTAGAGAAAAGGGAACCACTGTTGGTGGAAATGGAATTGGTGCAGCCACTATGAAAAACAGTATGAAGTTTCCTCAAGAAATTGAAAATAGAAATACCGTATGATCCAACAATTACACTACTTGGCATTTTTCTAAAAATAACAAAATCATTCTCTCAAAAAGATATCTGCATCCCCATGTTTATTGCAGCATTATTTACAAGCCAAAACATGGTAACAACTTAAGTGTCCATCAAGAGATGAATGGATAAAGAAAATGTAGTGTATATATAGTAGTGTAAAAAATGTAGTGTGTGTGTGTATATATATGTGTGTGTGTGTATATATATATATGTGTGTGTGTATGAAAGAAATCCTGCCACTTGGGACAACATGGATGGAATTTGAGAGCATTATGCTAAGCAAAATAAGTCAGAGAAAGACAAGTACTGTATGATCTCACTTATGTATGGAATCTAAAAATAAAACAAAAAACAAAAACAAATAAAAAACAACAACCAAACTTGTAGATATAAGGAATAGATTAGTGGTTGCCAGAGGTGGGCAAGGAAGAGGGTATAAAATGGGTACAAGTGGTCAAAAGGTACAAACTTCCAGTTATAAGATAAATAAGACCTGGGGATAAAATGTTCAACATGGAACTATAATTAGTAATACTGTACTATATATTTGAAAGTTGCTAAGAAAGTAGATCTTAAAGTTTCTCCTCACACACACAAAAAATTGTAACTGTGTGTGGTGATGGATGTTACCCAGACTTACTATGGTAATCATTATGCAATATATACACATATGAAATCATTATGTTGTATACCTAAAATTAATACAATGTTATCTGTCAATTATATTTCAATAGAAAAGAAAACAATCAATTGCCCCAATTAAAAAGTGGTTCAAAGACCTGAACAGACACCTCCCCAAAGAAGATATACAGATTGCAAATAAGCATATGAAAAGATGCTCAGTATAGTATGTCATTAGGGAATTATAAATTAAAACAACAGTGAGATACCACTACACACATATTAAAATGGATAAAATCCAGAACACTGACAGTACCAAATGTTGGTGACAATGTGGAGCAACAGGAACTCTCATTCATTGTTGATGGGAATGTAAAATTGGACAGCAACTTTGGAAGACAGTTTGGCAGCTTCTCACAAAACTACTATTCTTACCATATGACCCAGCAATCAAACTTTGATATTTAGCCAAAGTTGAAATGCATACACACTCAAAGACCTGCATATGGATATCCATACCAGCTTTATTTACAATTGCCAAAACTTGGAAGCAACCAAGATGTCCTTCAGTAGATGGATGGATATATAAAATGTAATACATCCTTAAAATGGGATATTATTCAGTGGTAAAAGGAAATGAGCTATCAAGCTACAAAAAGACTGGAAGAAACTTAAATGCATATGACTAAGTGAAAGAAGCCACTCTGAAAAATCTACAATACTATATGATTCCAATTACATGACATTCTAGAAAAGGCAATAACCATGGGGACAGTAAAAATATCAGTGGTTGCCAGAGGTTAGCAGGGAGGGAGAGATAAATGGGCAAAGCATCAAGGATTTTTAAGGCCATGAAACTATTCTATATGGTACTATAATGGTGGATACATGTCATTATACATTTGTCAACCCATAGAATGTGCAACACTAAAAGTAAACCATAATGTAAACTAACTTTGAGTGATAATAATATGTCAGTAAAGGTTCATCAAAACGTATCTCTCCACTGAGAGATGCAGATTGTGGGGAAGTCTGTGTACTTGTGGGGTAGGGGATATATGGGAACTCTATACTTCTGCTGAATCTTGCTGTGAATGCAAAACTCTTCTAAAAAATAAAGCCTATTTTCCAAAAAAAGGCACTGCAGGTAGATGCCCAATGTATAAAGTCATGTGAACAGTGAAACAAACTATCACTTTTCAGAACCCAGCAGGGACAGCAAAAAAGGGAGAGCCCACTAATATATTCTGTATCTGGCATCTAACCAGCAACTTAACACAGCCCCTAAGGAAAAGCCAAAAGTCATATTCTGTGCTTCCAAAAAATTTTTGTTTTCATGACCCAAAGCTGGTGAGGTCTCCTTGAATCAACAGGAGGGAGTGGAGGAGTCAGCAAGCACTCCTAATGACTGGAAATTGTGTCTAGTACACTGCAGGGGAGCTCTCTTGGGACCTCAACAGAAACCAGCTATGTCCCAGCCAGCCGAGTCATCCTCTGGCCTTGACCCAGGAAAGAGCCTCCCCGAAATAACTGCCAGATTCCACAGTCACTTTCAGCTTCTGCAGGCCTATAGGTATGATCAGAGCCCTAAAGGGCCACAGTCACAGCTGGAGAAGCTTCTTCATGTGTCCTCAGTTTTTTCCTCTTTCACTACCATGTTGCTCACTCTGTTGCCTTCCTCTGAAATCCCTTTAGTTTAACCCAATTTCAAAAGTTCTATTTTTCCTGCTCTATACCTATAACAAGACAAGTGCTAAAACACAGTTATTGCTTGGACCTCACCAAGAGGAGAAAATAACAAGCATCAACCATCTCCCCATGATCATACCCCAAATGCATCCTCCTAGAAGGGCCTGTGTTTCCATGTGAACGCAATGTGCACAGCTGTGCTGGGAGCACCTCAGCTCAGGATGTATCCACATCTCTACCACCAGATGTGAAGGGAAGTAATAATGGGCCCTGTTGGTATAATGGTACCCCAACAGAAGCCGAAGAGAACCTACCTGGGGGAGTATCCCACCATGCTTGTTTGCCAGCCCATTCCAAAAGAATTTAAGTTTGCTTACAAAGATTGGCAACATATAATAAAGAGGAATGAGAAAAATGGGAAGTTGAGGGGCTTGGAATCTCTGGATTGGGAGTGAGAATAAATAGGCTACAATTGAATGATCTCTAACTTCACAGTTCCCCACCTCATTCTGTCCCTTCTTTACCGGTCCTGCATGATTCTAGCTTTCTTATCAAGATCACCAAAGACCCCCACATTGCTAAATTCAACGGCCAATTCTCAACTTACCTGAGCCACTAGCAGAATTTCACAGAGCTGATCACTGCCTGCTCCTTGGAAAATATTCTTCCCATATTTTTCTTCTTTACTAGCCCCTCCTTCTTTTCTGGTTTCTCCTAATCCCTACCTTCTTAAAATTAGAATGTCCTAGGGCTCAGTTTTTAGAATTCTGTTCTATCTCCTCAGTATTGGGGAATCTCATCTCTTTTCACAGCATTCAACAGTATGCCACATGCTCACAACTCCCAGATTTTTATTTGTAGCCGGGACATCTCCCCAGAACCCTAGACTCCTTATATCCACCTACCCACTCGGCTGTCCAGAATACATCTCAAACTCAAAACTGTCCAAAGCAGATCTCCTGACACCCCAACCAGATCTGCCTACCTACAGTTTTCCTCACTCAGTGACAACTTCATTCTCCCAGTGTCACCAAATTTTTACAGTCATCCTTGACTCCTCTCTTTCTCTCATTTCTCACATCCACTCTGCTGGAAAAGCCTGTTGGCTCTATCTCCAAAATATGCCCGGGATCTGACCACTTCTCACCACCTCCCCTGAGACCACTCGGGTACAGGCCTGGGTTATTAAAATGGTCTCCTAACTGGATTCTGCTTCCACCTTTACCCCTTTCAGACTATTCTTAACACAGAAGTCAGTGTTATCTTGTTGAGATGTAAGTTATGCCCAAGTCCTCACAATGGCCTAAATGGTTCCATATGATTTAGCCCCCCAACACTTCTCCAGGCTCCTCTCCTCTCCTCTATTCCCTACCAGCCACCCTGGCCTCCCTGCTTCTCCTTGAACACACCAGGCTCTCCTTTACCTTCAGGTCTTTGTATTGGCTGTTCCTCCTGCTTGAAATACCCTTCCCCCTCATCTCATCTAAGCCTTTGCTCAAATACCTTCTCAATGAGGCCTTCCCTGATGACTCTATTTACAACTTCCCCATCCCCTTTTCCTGCTTTATTTTCCCCATCACACATCCCTTTCTAACATACTGCATAATTTACTGACTTACTTTGTTTATTGCAATTAGAATGAAAGCTCCATGAATATAGGATTCTTTTCTATTTTTCTTTGCTGCTTAGAACGGTTCCTGGCATATAGTAAGTGGCTCAGTATGTAAGTGTTGGATGGATGAACAGAGGCATAAATTGATGAATAAATGAATGGGTGGATGGATGGATGGATTGGTGGATGGAAAGAGTGGATGGCAGGACTTGTATTTCAGCTGGCAGATTCCTGAATATCCAAGAGGGGGTAAATATTACAAATCAAGTAGAATTCAGCATTTAAGACACAGATCTCCCCACATCTACTCTGCCTATGTAACTGCAATGCTAGATCTTAACATAAAATGAAATGAAATGTCGATGGAATCATCAGAATTAGGCTAGGCTTAGCTTTGTCTCAATCAGCCATAGCCCACAATAAGCTGGCTGGGAAAACACTCATAAGTACAGGAGTTGAGAATGGCAAGCCATGGCTCCAATGATAGGGAAGGTGGCTAGAGGAGGAGTTGATACACTAAAGGTACCAGGTTCTATTGACAGATACAACACAAGGCTCTTGGCCATCATTATCTCATTAGCTCCTTGCCACGCTGGGAAGAAGGTATTATTACCCCCATTTTACAAATCAGGAAACTGAAGTTCAGAGAGGTTAAGTTATTTTCACAATCTCCCAAATACACACGGAAAGTCGGGATTCAAACAAGATCTATATGCACCAAAAGTTCTTATTATTTACATACTAAAGGTTACTCTAGAAATGGTGAACTAACCTTTGACTGTTTCAGATCAATTCTCCCTTCCTAGTCCTTCATCATACTTAGTCTCAGTATAGCAAACATCTTAGAATTGGAGCAGAAAGAAGAAGTTAAAACTAAGTCTTTGTTTCTTAATTAATGCTGAAAATTTTCCAACAGAATAAAAAAATCAGTAGGCTGAAACCGGACACCTTTCAGTCAGTTTTACACACTTTCAAACACCCATATGCACACCAAAGACAACTAATAAGAAAACACAATATTTAAACTTACCACACTATCTTCACCCAAATCTCTCATGGGTTGTAAGTACCAAAGATGTGCCGCTTAGTAGCTAACAATCCTGCCAGATGCTGCTTAATACTCAAGAAAGACAAGCATATTTCACAGCATCAGCCTTGCAACAGCCCCAGAGAAATCTCTTTTCTTCCTCCCACTCACGTTTCTCCCTGCCAGTGGCCTCCACCTCCATCCTACTGACAGAAACCTGGCCCATTACACCCTGCAATTAATATCATCAGACATGCAAGTCTGATTGTCAACCTACTGGGCATGTTCTCACTTACCAGAAGACACTTGTCCTTCACAGTCAGGGAGGCACTACTGACTCACTGTCAGAAAGTATTTCTCCAAAACCCGTGAGGTATTTACCTTCATTTATTCCCACTCTCACCGAGTCTACTTCTAGATTAATCATTTCTATGAAATTGTTCAACCAGCCAGCTTAGGTGTTCAGTGTGTAAGCACAGCAAAAGTAGAAGGTTCCTACAGGAATTAGGTCCACCCATGGCTTTGTTTCCCTTACTTGGGCCAACTTACCAAGCCAACTAGCTCACACCCACTCCTACCCAAGGGTATTTATGAAGACTAAGAAAACTCAGGTATGAATATTCACAATCGTTGCTGCTGGTTTCAGCATTTGGACCCACCTACCAACAAGAATATTTCCTGGTTCTTGCTTTAAAAATAAGACCTACTGGAGTGTGTGTACAATGCACCTGTGAAATTGAAGTTGTGCTATCAAGAGCCCATAAAACAAAGTAGCACAAGGAGATTTAGAAAACTTCTTTTCAAAGGATGGAAGTACCACATGTTGCCAAGACCTGACTCACCCTTTTAACTTCAGGCTCTAAATTAGTACAGAAAGTATTCCAGAAAGGGAAAAGATCCTCTGAAAACCTCCTGTTAAAGGAGATTAAACATTAAATCAACAAAGACAAGAGAATGAGCAACAGTTTCATTAAGTGCTCATCTGGATACATAAACTTGGAGGAAAGTGATGAAACAAGCCCTTGATTTTACGTTGTCACTCTTGTTACACCTGAGTGACCCTGAAAGCTTAGAGGAAGAACCAGCTATATGATTTGTAGGGCCCAGAGCAAAAGGAAAATGCAGAGTCCCTTATTTATAAATTGCTGAAAACTTCAAAATAGTGACAACAGAACATTAAAACAAGCATGGGCCCTTCTAAAACTGTAACCCTGTACAACTACAAGGTTGCACACCCACAAAGTGGGTCCTGCAGACAGAGAACTTGTCCTCTGAGTAATGGAAAGAGACCTGAGAGAAACTGTGGCTGAATTACATGCTCTCAGGCATCATTCCTCCTGGGCAGAGTGTCCTAGAAAGCTCCAAGATCCCACAAAGTGTTATTCTATTCTGGTATTGCTTAGAGAGGAAAAGAGCAATTTCTCCTGTAAGATGTAATCCTGAACTGGACTTGTGCAAATATGTCTGTTTCCTTGGGAGATTCACAAGCTTTCTACCCCGTAACTGGTACATTTTTTTTTTTTTAAAGATTGACTGGGCCCAATTAACCTAACCAACTGGATTGATCCAAAAAGATAAATCTTGCAGGAGTGGACCCAGTAAGAAATCTTCAGGCCTTACCAAGTTCCTCATTAACAACAGTCCATTTCCAAATCTGGCAATATGCTTTTGATTCAGCACAAGCAGTGATAGATAATATACCAAAAGGAAAATTCAGAAGCGTAAGTGGGCTCAGTAAGAGTCAAAGCTGTTTTCCATAAAATGTAGGACTGTGCTCTCTGAAGGTAGGAGTGATAGCCCCAATCTTTTTTTAAAATTATTTTTATTTGAGTGTAGTTAACACACAGTGTTACATTAGCTTCAGGTGTACAACACAGTTATTTGACAAGTTTATACGTTACGCGATGCTCACCACAAGTGTAGTCACCATCTGTCACCAGACAATACTATTACAGTATCATTCACTATATTCCTAATTCTGTGCCTTTTACTCCCATGATTTATTCATTCCATAACTGGAACCCTGTATCACCCACTCCCTTTCACCCATTTTGCCCACTCCCCCACCCCCACCCCTTAGGCAACCATCAGTTTGTTCTCTGTATTTACAGGTCTGACTATGCTTTTTGTTTGTTTATTGTCTTGTAAAAAACTCAACTCCCATCCGAGAAACAATCATAATGTCACCACCTGTCAGGGTGCAGAACCAGTTTCATCCACTCACCCTACCCTCTCTTACTCATTACCACCATGAAACATAAACAATTAAAAATAATGCCAAGAGCAAAACCAACAATCCTTATCACAATTAATAAGACAACAATTAGATATAACCAAGTTTTTTACACATTTCTCTCCAGAAACCATAATCTTTGTCCTGAATTGCATCTTCCTGGTAGACTAATGGCCCCTGATATGCAAAGGAGTACAGAAGGCAGTCCTGAGCTCATCAGATAGAAGCAGAAGGCTCTTACCCATGCTCTCTTAATATTTCCTGCATCTCTCTCTCTCTCAGTGGAAAACATGAGAGGAACAGAACCCCCTTCAAACAATGCTGATTTAGAGGAAATTAAAGTGATAAATGGACTCCATCTGTCATCTAGTGTGGCTGTTCTTACTGCTGTTATTATTATTAAATACTGCAAATGAATCATTTCTGCTCTCAGAACCATTACAGTGACAGGGGAATACTGACCAGCATCCATCCCTACATCCCAATCCATAGTATGGTCATCGCTGAATAAAAGTAAAGTTTTTTTTAGACTTCTGACTGAAAGCTTCCTTTCTAGATGAAAAAGTGACTTTAGTACTTCTCCTTTAAAAGACAAACTGACTTCCAATTTTCCCAAAGACTGAGCATTTAGTCCTTACCTTCAAAGAAAGTAAAATCTCTATCAAATGATAGTAATAATATCTTGTTGTCATCTTAAGTAGGAGTTTTCCCAATAATTGATCTGGGCTACAACATGTTTAAAAAAACAGAGTTTTCCAGCACCTGAGAAATGTATAAGTTGTATGAGGAACAGCAATATATCTGCACAGAGTGGGAAGGAATGACAAGATGCTAAGCAACAGCCAAACTGAAGAAAACTCATTTAGTCTATAAACTTGTCAAGTCACTAAGTTGTACACCTGAAACTAATGTAACATTCCGTGTCAACTATAGTCAAATTTTTTAAAAAAGGAAAACTTGTTTGTTCTAGCTGCAAAGTATCTATGCAGAGATATCAGAAGATAGGGTGTCAGACTGGACTTCTAGGAAGCAGTGGAGCAGAGAAACAGAGAAAATGTCCAATTCTCAGAGGGAGAAGAGACAGCCCAGGCTCAAAGCCTGGGACTAAGGTATGAACCTCCAGAGCTTTAACCCCAAGCCTGACTCTAGGGCATCCTTCTCTGACCCAGCCTCATACCTCTAGTAGTGAAATCAAGCCCTGACTCTTCAACTTCAGTCACAGTCCCAACTGGACTTGGCTGAATTCCCTCCATGTGCTTCTCTTGGGTTTCAAAGGCTTCTGGTTCTAGACTCTGGCTTAGTCAAGCCCCTTAGACCTGTCAGCAGATCTTGGCAGCCCTGCTTTGGCCCTTGCTGCTCTCCATAAGGCCTTTGATTCTGAGTCATCCATTAGCCTCAACAAATTAGCTTCACCTCACCCCCCACCCAGTGCCCCCTACTCCTAACTCCAACCCTAGGATGCATGATGCGTTTAGCCAGTATTACTCTTAGCTGAGTTTACCTCACCATAATCCAATGGGGAGGTTGGAGTTATCAAACACAGAAAAAGAATTTTAAAAAACCATAATAGTCATTGAAGAAAAACTTCTATCTCAGAAGCCAAGGTAAAATCAACACAGACCACGGTTTGGTAAACTCTGGCTTATTATGTACAAAATGTTACCATAGAGAACACCTCAACTGTTTGACTTTTTAATAATACAAATATGTGCATGTAAGTACACCTCCAGGACAGTCAGGGAGAGTGTATTTATTTCCATTTTAAACATAACTGCTTCACTATTTTAGGGTGCCAATATTGTGAATTTTACCTTGCTGGGCACTGGGCATTTTTTTATTCCTATAAGAATTACTTTTTTCAATCCTTCAATTCCACTTCTAGGTTTATACCCAAAAGAACTGAAAGCAGAAATTCCAACAGATAATTGTACACCAATGTTCATAGCAGCACTATTCACAATAATTAAAAGATGGTGTATTAGTTAAGATTCTCCAAAGAAATAGAATGAATATGGTATCTATATTTACACATCTATATGTCTGTATCTACTATCTATATATAGCTAAATCTATAGCTATATATTATATAGAGAAAGAGACTTATTTTAGGAATTGGCTAACATGATTATAGAGGCTGGCAAGTCCAAAACCTTCAGGATAAGCCAGCAGGTTAGAGATTCAGGAAAGAGATGATGCTGCAATTTAAGTCCAAAGGCAGTCAGTCTGCCGGCAAAATTCTCTCTTGTCAAAGGGAGGTCCGTCTTTTTCTATAAAGGCCTTCAACTGATTAGACAAGGCCCATCCACATAATGGAGACCTATTTGCCTTACTCAAGTCTACTGATTTAAATGTTAATCTCGTCTAAAAAATACCTTCTCGGAAACATCAAGAATAAGCTTTTCCTTATTTGGTTAGTGTGGCCTAGCCAAGTTGGCACAAAAAATTAGCCATCACAGATGGGAACAACCCAAATGTCTTCAACAAACGAATGGATAAACTAAATGTGATATACACATACAACGGAGTATTATTCAACCTTAAAAATACATGCTATAACATAGATGAACCTTGGAGACATTATGCTGTGAAATAAGCCAGTCATCAAAGGACAAATATTGTATAATTCCACTTATATGAGGTACATAGAGTAATCAAATTCCTAGAGACAGTACAATGGTGGTTGCCAGTCAGGGAGGGTAACAGTTATTGTTTAATGACCATGGAGCTTCATTTTGGTGAAAAAGTTCTGGAGATAGTTAGTTGTGATTGCTGCACAACAGTGTGAATGTATTTAATGCCACTGAACTACACACTTACACATGGTTAGAATGGCAAATTTTATGTTAAGCTTTTTACCACAATAAACAATGAATTGCTTATATGTATAGGCTTTACTATGAGCCAGATACTATGCTAAATTCTTTATATGGATTTTTCTCATTTTATGACTATTGCTATCCCCTACTTTATAATAATAAATACAATATAATAAAGCCTCCTAGAGAAAGTGACTTATTCAAGGTATACTAGTAAGAAGCAGATCTGGGATTGAAACCCTCACAGTCTGACTCCAAAGTCTACGTGCTCAGTCAGAGTGCTATACTGAAAAGACTGAGTACATTAACATAATGAAGTAAAAAGCAGATTAAAATATTTTTCAAATACTATTTTAGAGTTGATACAAGACTTAAAGAATATAAAAGACTTGAAGAATGAAGTACCAAAAAGATGTAAAATCCAGACTAGGTATAAATAATAATGGGGCACCTAAAATAACCCTGCATCGACCTTCATCATAAGAAGTTCTTATCCCAAAACCATAGCATCTCCAGGAATAAGACAAGAAACTTTAATGCCCAAGAAATAGAAGTAGAATATTTACCTGACACCGGCCCCATTTTTCCACAAGCCTTGGAACATTTCAGTTTCTCTATTTTTTTTAAATAAATATGTTGTGGTTCCAAACCACAATATTTTCAATATGAAAAACAGAGCTTTTCCACCATTTTCATGAATAAGATAAGGTTGTCCACTCTTGCTACTTTTATTCAACCAGAAGTCCTAGCCACAGCAATCAGACAAGAGAAAGAAATAAAAGGCATCCAAATTGGTAAGGAAGAAGTAAAACTTTCACTATTTACAGATGACATGATACTATATAGAGAAAACCCTGAAGACTCCACCAAAAAAATACTAGAATTTATAAAGGAATTCAGTAAAGTTGCATGATACAAAATTAATATACAGAAACCTGTTGCATTTCTATATACTAATAATGAAGCAGCAGAAAGAGAAATTAAGAAAACAATTCCATTTATAATTGCATTAAAAAGAATAAAATAAATATAATAGAATAAAATAAAATAAAAAGGAATAAACTTAACCAAAGAGGTGAAAGATCTATACTCCAAAATATCAAACACTGCTGAAAGAAATTGAAGAAGACACAAACAAATAGAAAAATATTCCATGCTCATGGATTGGAAGAACCAAACTGTTACAATGTCCATTCTACCCAAAACAATCTACGTATTTAATGCAATCTCTATCAAAATACCAACGGCAGGGGCGCCTGTGTGGCTTAGTCGGTTAAGCGTCTGCCTTCGGCTCAGGTCATGATCCCAGGGTCCTGCGATAGAGCCCCACATTGGGCTCCTTCCTCAGCAGAGAGCTTGCTTCTCCCTCTGCCTGCCATCCCCCCTGCTTGTGCTCTCTCTCTCTCTCTGTCAAATAAATAAATAAATAAATAAATAAATAAATAAATAAATAAATAAATAAAATCTTTTAAAAAAAACACCAATAATATTTTTCACAGAACTAGAACAAATAACCCTAAAATTTGTATGGGACTTGGAATAGCCAAAGAAATCTTGAAAAAGAAGAACAAAGGTGGAGTTATCACAATCCCAGATTTCAAATTATATGACAAAGCTGTAGTAATCAAAACAGTATGGTACTGGCACAAAAACAGATACACAGATCAATAGAACAGAATAGAGAGCCCAAAAATAAATCCACACTTTTATGGTCAATTAATCTATGACAAATGAGGCAAGAATATACAATAGGGAAAGACGGTCTTCAATAAATGATGCTGGGGGGCGCCTGGGTGGCTCAGTTGGTTAAGCGACTGCCTTCGGCTCAGGTCATGATCCTGGAGTCCTGGGATTGAGTCCCGCATCGGGCTCCCGGCTCGGTGGGGAGCCGGCTTCTCCCTCTGACCCTATCCCCTCTCATGCTGTTTCTCTCTCTCTCTCAAATAAATAAATAAATAAAATCTTTAAAAAAAATTTAAAATAAAAATAAATAAATAAATAAATAAATAAATAAATAAATAAATAAATAAATAAATAAATAATGCTGGGAAAACTCGACAGTTACATGCAAAGAATGAAACTGGACAACTTTCATACACCATACTCAAAATTAAAAACAGATTAAAGACCTAAATGTGGGACCTGAAACCATAAAACTCTCAGAAGAAAACATAGGCAGTAATTTCTTTGACATCGGCCATAGAAACATTTTTCTGGATCTGTCTCCTAAGGCAAGGGAAACAAAAGCAAAATTAAACTATTGGGACTACATCAAAATAAAAAGATTTTGCACAGCGAAGGAAACTATGAACAAAACAAAAAGGTAACCTACTGAATGGGAGAATATATTTGCAAATGATATATCCAATAAGGGGTTAATATCCAAAGTATATGAAGAGTTTATACAACTCAACCCCCTCAAAAAAAAACCAAAGAAATAATCCAATTTAAAAATAGGCAGAGGACCTGAAGAGACATTTTTTTTCTAAAGAAGACAGATGCTCAACATCACTAATCATCAGGGAAATGACAACTGAAACCACAATAAGATATCACTTCCACCTGTCAGAAAGGCTAGAATAAAAAAGACAAGAAACAACAACTGATGGCAGGGATTTGGAGAAAAAGGAACCCTCTGCAGGATCGGTGGGAATGCAAACTGGTGCAGCCACTGTGGAAAACAGTATGGAGGTTCCACAAAAAATTAAAAATAAAATTATCACATGATTCAGTAATTTCACTACTGGGTATTTACACAAAACAAATGAAAATACTAACACAAATATATATATATATATATCCCTATGTTATTGCAGCATTATTTACAATAGCCAAATTATGGAAGCAACCCAAGTGTTCTTTGACAGATGAATAAATAAAGATGTTCTATATATACACAATGGAAGATTACTCAACCATAAAAAAGAAAGAATGAAATCTTGCCATTTGCACCAACATGGATGGACCCAAAGGGTATAATGCTAAGTGAAATAAGTCAAACTAAGAAAGACAAATACCATATAATTTCACTCATATGTGGAATTTTTTTAAAGATTTTATTCATTTATTTGACAGAGACACAGCAAGAGAGGGAACACAAGCAGGGGGAGTGGGAGAGGGAGAAGCAGATTTCCCACAGAGCAGGGAGCCCCATGCAGGGCTCAATCCCAGGACCCTGGGATCATGACCTAAGCCGAAGGTAGATGCTTAATGACTGAGACACCCAGGCACCCCTCATACTGGAATTTAAAAAACAAAACAAATGAACAAAATAAAAAGTCAAACAAAAGAATAGACTCTTTTTTTTCCCCTGAGGTTAGTGAACTTTTATTTATTTTTTATTTTATTTTATTTTATTATGTTATGTTAGTCACCATATAGTACATCATTAGTTTTGATGTAGTGTTCCATGATTCATTGTTTGCGTATAACACCCAGTTCTCCATGCAATATGTGCCCTCCTTAATACCCATCACTGGGTTAACCCATCCCCCCACCCCCTCCCCTCTAAAACCCTCAGTTTGTTTTCATAGTTTCTCATGGTTCGTCTCCCCCTCCGATTTCCTCCCCTTCATTTTTCCCTTCCTTCTCCTAATGTCTTCCATGCTATTCCTTATGTTCTTCAAATAAGTGGAACATATGATAATTGACTTTCTCTGCTTGACTTATTTCACTTAGCATAATCTCTTCCAGTCCCATCCAGGTTGATGTAAAGTTGGGTATTCATCCTTTCTGATGGCTGAGTAATATTTCATTGTATATATGGACCACATCTTCTTTATCCATTCATCTGTTGAAGGGCATCTCGGCTCTTTCCACAGTTTGGCTATTGTGGACATTGCTGCTGTGAACATTGGGGTGCATATGGCTCTTCTTTTCTCTACATCTGTGTCTTTGGGGTAATTACCCAGTAGTGCAATTGCTGGGACACAGAATAGCTCTATTTTTAATTTTTTGAGGAACCTCCACACTGTTTTCCAAAGTGGCTGTACCAACTTGCATTCCCACCAACAGTGAAAAGGGTTCCCCTTTCTCCACAACCTCTCCAACATTTGTTGTTTCTTGCCTTGTCAATTTTTGCCATTCTAACTGGTCTAAGGTGGTATCTCAGTGTGATTTTGACTTGAATTTCTCTGATGGCTAATGATGATGAACATTTTTTCATGTGTCTATTAGCCATTTGAATGTCTTCTTTTAAGAAGTGTCTGTTCATGTCTTCTGCCCATTTTTTGACTTGATTATTTGTTTTTTGGGTGTTGAGTTTGAGAAGTTCTTTATAGATCTTGGATATCAGCCCTTTGTAGTGTCATTTGCAAATATCTTCTCCTATTCTGCGGGTTGCCTCTTTGTTTTGTTGGCTGTGTCCTTTGCTGTGCAGAAACTCTTTATCTTGATGAAGTCCCAAAAGTTCATTTTCACTTTTGTTTCACTTGCCTTTGGAGATGTATCTTGAAAGAAGTTGCTGTGGCCGATGTTGAAGAGTTTATTGCCTATGTACTCCTCTAGGATTTTGATGGATTCCTGTCTGACACTGAGGTCTTTCATCCATTTTGAGTTTATATTTGTGTATGGTGTTAGAGAATGGTCAAATTTTATTCTTCTGTATATAGCTGTCCAATTTTCCCAGCACCATTTATTGAAGAGACTGTCTTTTTTCCATTGTGTATTTTTTCCTGCTTTGTTGAATATCATCCTCAATGGGGAAAAGATGAGAGCCTTTCCCTTAAGATCAGGAACACTACAAGGATGCCCACTCTCACCACTATTGTTCAACATAGTACTAGAAGTCCTAGCAACAGCAATCAGACAACAAAAAGAAATAAAATGTATTCAAACTGGCAAAGAAGAAGTCAAACTCTCTCTCTTTGCAGATGACATGATAATTTATGTGGAAAATCCAAAAGACTCCACCCCCAAATTACTAGAACTCATACAGTAATGTGGCAGAATACAAAATAATGAGAGAAATCAGTTGCTTTCTTATACACTAACAATGCAACTGTAAAAAGAGAAATTAGAGAATCGATTCCATTTACAATAGCACCAAAAACCGTAAGATACCTCAGAATAAACCTAACCAAAGAGGTAAAGGATCTATACTCTAGGAACTACAGAACACTCATGAAAGAATTGAAGAAGACACAAAAAGATGAAAAAACATTCCATGCTCATGGATCGGAATAATAAACATTGTGCTGCACAGAGCAATCTCTACCTTCAACGCCATCCTGATAAAAATTCCAATGACATTTTTCAAAGTGCTGGAACAAACAAACCTAAAATTTGTATGGAATCAGAAAAGACCCCGGATGGCAAGGAAATGTTGAAAAAGAAAAACAAAGCCGGGGGCATCACATTGCTTGATTTCAAGCTATATTACAAAGCAGTGATCACCAAGACAGAATGGTACTGGCACAAAAACAGACATATAGACCAATGGAACAGAATAAAGAGCCCAGATATGGACCCTCAACTCTATGGTTAAATAATCTTCAACAAAGAATAGACTCTTTTTTTTTTTTAAAGATTTTATTTATTATTTGACAGAGAGAATGAGAGAGAGAGAGCATATGAGAGGGGGGAGGGTCAGAGGGAGAAGCAGACTCCCCGCCAAGCAGGGAGCCCGATGCGGGACTCGATCCCGGGACTCCGGGATCATGACCTGAGCCGAAGGCAGTCACTCAACCGACTGAGCCACCCAGGCGCCCAAGAATAGACTCTTAAATACAGAAAACAAATTGGTGGTTGCCTGAAGGGATGTGAATGGGGGAGGGGTGAAATAGATAAAGAGAACTAAGAGTACACTGACTGTGATTAGCACTGAGTAATGTATAGAATTGTTGAATTATTTTACAACTGAAACTAATATAATACTGTGTGTGAATTATATTTCAATTTAAAAAATTGTGGTCCCATTTATATTTTCACATTATATTTAGATCTATACCTGTGAGTAGATCCTTACAGAAGGACTGAAAGGATATAGACCAAACCAGTAACAAAGGCTCCCTCTGGGCAGAGTAGTAGAATGAGAAGAAAGCAGGTAAATAAAGGGGAAACCATTGCTCCTAACTCTTAAACACTTTCAGTTGTTCAAAAAGGATAATAATTCAGCTAATATTTACTGAATGTCTACTATATATCCAGGTATTATGGTGGGTTTTGTTCAAACAAGATGAAATGACAGAGTGTTTGCCTGCAATGAGCCCCATCTAATAAACACATAAAATGTCTTCTGCCTCCACGCACAGCACATGCCATAGACATGACTCATGTCAATATTCTGGACCCTCCAGGAAAATTTTACCATCTCGATTCTTCAAATGGGCCCTCCCCCTCCAATGATCCTGCTCCCATGGACTTCTTGACTATCATCATGAAAAGCAGGAGCAGAGTGTAGCCTAGTGGTTAAGGCTTGGGCTCTAGGGTTAGACTGGGTGTGCATCTGCCATTTGTTCACTGTGTGACCTTGGGCCAGTCTCTTAATATGCCTGTGTCTCTGTCTCCTCCGGCAATAGGTACCAAACCTAGGTTGGTAAGAGGATTACATGAGCTAAAATATGCTAAACACTCAGAATAATGTTTGCCATGTATTAAGTGGTCAGGAAATGTTAGCCATAGTGTCTCAAAGAGCCATCTGCAAGCAACAGACTGTCCCAGAGATGAGGACAGAAGAAAAAAAGATCATCCAAGGAAACTTAGAGATAATTTTACAGATGACAGCACAAAGAAGGGCATAATGGCTCCCTGTCTTGCCCACGGTCACACAGGTGGTCAGCAGCAGTGCCAGGGCCAGAATTCAGGTTCTCTCTGCCCCAGCACAATGCCCTCAAGGAAGAGAAAGCAGGAGAGCTCCAACCTGACTCTCCACTTATATATACATTACAGGTCTCATCTACTTCCATAATTGTGAACTACAAAGTTACAAGTATTAACGTGTGAAGAGATGATTCTCTCAGCATGGGGAGAAAGAGCTACTCTGCAGACACTGTGTGTATGGGAGGAAGGGAGAGTTGGAACAATCACATCCATGTCAAAGACTTTAGGGGAAGGCCTATTTCTAAAAAGTATGAGGGATAATAGCTCAGAATGCCAGACCACTTCAGCAGAGCTCCCAGACAGACATCACAGAGTCTAAAAGGTATGGCCCAGGCTCACCGCTCAGTCCTACCCACACAGCCTGCAGGCCCTGAAGGGAGGTCACAGAAGTAGTGGAGTGGATGGAGAGCCAGGGAGCGTATGCTGGGCAAGAGGTGGAGCCTGGACCCCAGAAAGAGATTGTTCCAGAAACACCTCCACCATATAACTGCTGCCATTTCAGCCCACCATCTCCCACCCATCTATGTCCCAAGCCTCCCCTTCCCCACCAGGCTTTCCATACCATCCTCTCTCCTACCTCTCCTACCTGTTCAACCCTTCCACCCATGCACCTCCCACAGATTATCCTGCATCACAACCCATTGTCCCCAAAGATAGATCCACATTTTCCAGCCTCAGTGCTTTGCCCATGTTTTCCCTTTCTCCTAGAATCCCTGCCACCCGCTCTTCCATGATCCCTTTCCTCTCAACCTGACCTGTTCGGCAAAGTCCTTTCCCAAAAAACCAACCCTTCTATGAATCCATCCTACAACAAGAAGTCCTCCTTCCATTCTCTGCACTCCCAGAAACTTTTAGCTCTTTCTCTGGCACCTGATAAATTCTACTCTCCTCTCAAGACTCTCTCTCCTTTACAGACTTATATAGTGCATCATTAACAAGAGGTCAGCATTCAGTAAATGCTAGTTGCTAATTCAGAGGTCCGAATGGTGGCTGGGAAACTGACATGCAGTGGAGGAAGCTGAGAAGGGAGGAAATAAAGAGTGAGGACAACAGCAAAGACGTACTATGTGCCAGAACTATTGTTTAACCTATGTTAACTCACTTAGTCCTCAAGACAACCCATGAGGTAGGTACTATTAATATCTCCACATTACAGGGCGCCTGGGTGGCTCAGATGGTTAAGCGTCTGCCTTCGGCTCAGGTCATGATCCCAGGGTCCTGGGATCGAGCCCCGCATCGGGCTCTCTGCTCCGTGGGAAGCCTGCTTCTCCCTCTCCCACTCCCCCTGCTTGTGTTCCCTCTCTCGCTGTGTCTCTCTCTGTCAAATAAATAAATAAAATCTTAAAAAAAAAAAATCTCCATCAGGCACAGATGGTCTGACTAACTGATCCAAGGTTCAAACAGTGGGGTTGTGAGTTGAACCATCCCACGGGCTCTTTCTATTATTTCTCTGCAGCACTGTTCTTCTAACCCTGCATCCCTGAAAACCACTTCAGCTGTTCCATCCACTGTTCGCACTACCATTCTGATTCAAAAACACTCTGCAACTTGCAATTATGGCACCAAACCCCCACCTATTCCTTTCTGAGCCAGAAATTACACATCAATTCTGGCCAGATCTGCTATGACAGTAAATAATATATGACAAAGTCTCAAATCCAAAACATTGCTTAAACAAAATTATAGATATTTTGAATGGAATGGGCCTTAGGCCATTCACCTAGCTCAGTATTTGCCATCATTTCCCTTTCTAAGTCCTGAAATATGTGACACAATTATCTGCAAGTATACACATCTACTATCACTCTAAATATTATTTTGATAGAATTATGGGATTAACATACAATTATAAGGTCATTGATGCATACAATTGTCTGTCACATATTTAATGAGCTTTTTAACAATCATAAAGGAATTTGATCTCCCACTATGGACAGGAGAACATAGAGAAGATATATTTGGGTTACAAACATGTGAATACATGTTAAGTGAAACAGCAGTTACCTATAGAATTCAGAATGTAAGTTAATATTAAGCATCCTATTAACAGAAGCAGAAGTTCTATTAATTTAGAATAAGTCTGATAACTTTCTCAATATTCTATCCAAACATTCAGGGAAGGGGGGATGGATAAAGATTTCAGCTTTACAAATGTACACTCTGTTCCCACAGAAAGAAAATAGGAAAATAAATTCATCAGTAGATTCAACTCTTAGGTTTGGAGAGGCTTACAACGGGATGCCAGTTAAATTTCTGTTCCCAGGAAATTTTAAAATAACACACACGTAACCAAAAAACTAAATTGTTAGCAAAGCAGAAGGAAAGGAAGCCGGGGGTCTGTGCAGTTTGTGGCAGCAAGCGATATTTTCATCTCTCTGATGAAGAGCAGATAATGAGAACAGCAAAAAGACGCAGGAGAGAGATCACAGCGGGAGAAATAAGATATCCAGCACGTCTCCAAAACTTACCCAACTTGGTCTGTTTACTCAACACTATTTTTCTCACTTTGCCAGTTTTAAATCAGACAGCGGCTGGGCTTTTGTTGTTGCTGTTTCTGTTCTTTTGATCCCAGAGCCCCATGAAAATTAAACTGTGTGCTGGATGGGATCTGGCCCCGTCTCAATTAGCGGGGAGGGGGGGGAAGTTTTAAGCTTGGATCCTCGGTTGCTTCTTTGGGAATATGAATAATAAGTGGCTAGCAGGAGAGAACGTGGGAGACGTGCCCAGCTGACGTCGGGCCCGCGAAGGGGCCACACAGTTCCTCGGCGCAGCTGTCCAGATGTGCTTCATCTGGTTCCCCCGCAGGGCACGAACCTCGGCGGGCCGACTACCCGGAGCTCCAGCTCATTGGTGGCCGCGACTCCTCGCTTGCCTCCTATTGGCCAGCCAGCCCGCCACTCTCGAGGGTTTCGGCCCGCCCCCGCCCGCCGGGCTAGCTCGCTCCATCCTCGAGAGGAACCTGGAAGTGCAGCGCGGGCGCTGATGTGGCACTCAGCAGCGGCAGCGGCAGCGGGCCCGGGAGGGGCCCGGGATCGAGAGGGGGTCCTGCGTACCCAGGATTTACCCCTGCCCTGGCCCCCGTTATGCCCATGCTTTTAGGCCGTTGGGCTGGTTTGTTTAAACACGATGATTGCAGTCTGTTCTTGGGATGAAATTAAGGCACGCCAGAGTTGGCTTAAAGCCCCCGCATTTCCGAGGGGAAGAGACTGGGGCCCCGGGATGCCCACGCCCCCAAAAGGCGTTCAGGTCACGCCTGAGGACTTCACTCTTGCCGCTTTCTCTGGGGAGCAAATAATAAAAATCAAGATCCTGTTTCTCGGGGACAGTATTCTTTTGCTGGGGGAAAAAATTAATGAATCCTTTATTGAAGTCATTATTAACCGGGGAGGTGGCTGTTTCTGCGGAGAAGCCCAGTGTTGGTTACAGGAGTGCTTTGGAAGACTTG
This sequence comes from Mirounga angustirostris, assembly GCF_029215605.1. Lineage (NCBI taxonomy): Eukaryota > Metazoa > Chordata > Mammalia > Carnivora > Phocidae > Mirounga > Mirounga angustirostris. Next base: position 47,320,462 of record NW_026991709.1, on the reverse strand, counting down.
GTGGGCTTAGAATTTTTTGATGGGTGTTGGTAGTTGTAGAAAAATGGGAAATATTGCTTTATTCTGTGAGAATTTAGACAGAACTGCACCAAACGAGACTTAGATCCTGGGGAAATCATTGAGGGGTTGACTGGTTGGCTGATTAGCTGGGGTGGGAAGGAGTGGTCTGCAAATCGATTGCAATTATAATGTAACGATATGGTAGAAATGTGACTTCACTAAAATATTAAGATGCCATGAGCAACACTCATTTGGGCCACACACCATGAAATATTCCAGGTCTTGTACCAAATAAACCGTTTTACCCACATTATTATATAATTCTTACAACCATCTTATGAAGTCGATATTATAATTATCTCCATTTTCAGATGAGGCTACCAAGATGGAGAGAAGCCTATTCTGGCATGCTACCAAGGTCTCCAAATTACATTTGTGGTACCTCATCATGGGTACTTACCATCATGATCTTACCTGCCATTTGCCAGGAGGGGATGGGTCAGAATTTATTGAGTGCATGCCTTTACCTTCTGATGTCCAAAGCTTTCACTACACAGATGATGTCCTCATGGTTGTTGTATTTGTTACCTATTGCTACATAACAGATTACCACAAATTTAGTAGCCTGAAATACCACACATTTATTATTGCACAGTTTCTAAGGGTCAGGAGCTCAGGCATGGTTTTAATTGGATCTTCTGCTTAGAGTCCCACAAGGTTGCAATCAAGATGTCTGACAGGCTGCATTCTCATCTGAAGGTTCAACTGGAAAAGAATCTGCTTCTGAGCTCCCTTAGGCTGTTAGCAGCATTCATTTCTTTGCAGTTATAGGGCTGAGTTCCCAGTTTCTTTCTGGATGTCAGCTAGCAGCTGCAGTTCCTAAAAGCCAGGAGGTGAAGGTCATGGGGGGCCACCTTAGAGTCTGTCTGATACAGTGGCTATCAGACACCTTAGTCAAGGTAGCCCTGATTACAATGTAATCACACCTCCACAGATCATCCAAAAATTTAGGATCCTGTTCACCAAGTAAAAAAAATATGTGAGTAGATTATCAATATTCAATCCTTCTGGGAGTCATGGAAGCCCACAAAGGAGAGGTGGCCAATGTAATTAATCATGAGTTTGGCTTTCTGGAGCATTTGTAATCTGATCATGGTGCACCTTTTATCTAAAAAGCTACTCAACAGTGGGCTGATGGTCAAGGTATATATGATCAACCTTCCACGCTCATTACCACTGACGAGCATCTGATATTATTAACCACTGGAACAGTTTCCTCAAAAATCTACTAAAAAAAAAAAAAAAGATTCCTGGGGAATTCTACTTGTAAGAAAGTGGAGTAGACATAATTTTCCCTATTTCCCCTGCTAGTACAACTAAAAATCCTGACTTAATATCAGGAATACTCTGTTTTATTGTGCTTTGCTTTGCTGTGCTTCTCAGATATTGTATTTTTTTCCAATTGAAGTTGTGGCAACCCTGTGTGGAACAAGTCTAGTGGTGCCATTTTTTTTCAAACAGCATTTGCTCACTCTGTGTCTCCATGTCACATTTTGGTCATTCTCACAATATTTCAAACTTTTTTGTTATTATTATATTTGCTATGGTGATCTGTGATCAGTGATTATGACTTGCTGAAAGCTCAGATGATAGCATTTTTTAGCAACAAAGAACTTTTTAATTAAGGTATGTACATCATTTTTTAGACATAATGTTATTGCACACTTAATAGACTATAGTACAGTGTAAATATAACTTTTATGTGCACTGGGAAACCAAAAAATTCATTTGACTCACTTCATTGCAATATTCACTTTATTGCAGTGGTCTGGAACTGAACCAGAAATATCTCCAAGGTATGCTTGTATATATAAGCATAGGAAGACTGTGAAATGTTGCAAGAAGAAGGTAGACAAGCTAATAATCTAGGGACCCAAGGAATGACATGATGGTGAGTTCCCTGGGTTTTCTTTTTGTCTCATTGGCCCAGACTTGGAAAACAACAGACAAATTTCCCTCATAAACATAGTTACAAAAATCTTTAACAAAATATTAGCAAATAGAATGCAACAATATATAAAAATAACTAATTGTACACCATGACCAAGTGGGCTTTTTCCCAAGGATGGAAGGTTTGTTTAATATTCAATCAGGGTAATCCATAATATTAACAGCCTAAAGAAGAAAAATCACACAGACTATCAGTCAATACAGAACAAACATGTCACAAAATTCAGTACCATAAAAATGTTCAGAAAGGGCGCCTGGGTGGCTCAGTTGGTTAAGCGACTGCCTTCGGCTCAGGTCATGATCCTGGAGTCCCGGGATCGAGTCCCACATCGGGCTCCCTGCTTGGCGGGGAGTCTGCTCCTCCCTCTGACCCTCCCCCCTCTCATGTGCTCTCTGTCTCTCTCATTCTCTCTGTCTCAAATAAATAAATAAAATCTTAAAAAAAAAAAAAATTTAAAAAAAAAATGTTCAGAAAAAGAGAAATAGAGGGGAATGTCCACAATTTGTCCCACAAAAAACCTATAGCTAATATTACACTTAATGTAAAAGACTAGATGTTTTTCACATATATGTTGTGACTTTATTTCTATAACATCCTCTGCAATGACAAAATTATAGAAAGGGGGAACAGCTTCATGACTGCCAGGGGTTAACCTTCATGATTGGGAGGTTGGGGTGGGAAGGGAAATGAGCATGACTATTAAAAGGCAACCTGAGGGATCCTGCAGTGATGGGTATGTTCTGTAACCTGACTGTATCCATGGCATATTGTGCTATAATTTTGCAAAATGTTACCATTGAGGAAAACTGCAAATGGTATGTGAAATTTCTCTGTATTTCTTACAACTGTGTGTGCATCTACAATTATCAAAAAATAAAAAGCTTAATTAAAAAAATATTTTTGACTTTATCTCCCTCACCTCTTCCTGGTCAACCTAGTAAAGCAGTTTGGTCACTGAGCAAAAATGCAGCTCTCTCCAGAAAGGGATAATATCCTCTGGGCCAATTCCTGGGTCATGTTCTGGATGGAAGGGGTGGAAGGGGACACGGAAGTCTTTTGAAAATTCAGAAGTCTGCCCTGGCCATTCTTGGGCATGATGTTTCATTCTTTCCCCTAATGGCAATACTAGGCCATCTAGGTTAGTACACCTTCCAGGTGCAGGCTGGCCAAAAGAGGGCCTAGAGGATTCAAATTTCATTCTGGTTCAGCCGCCTGCCTTCTCTTGTTGGATTGATATGGTCCTAGATCATAAGGATAATGAACACTTGGTTGAGTACATTGCTCACTGAGCCTCCCATGCAGGCCCAACTGGAGGACATAAGGGATCTCTCTGTAAGTTTTATTAAGATGTGTTTGTCCTTCGTGCACCTGACCCTCAGACAAAAGATGTGGGAGTGAAGAGGGTATGATTAGGAAAGAGGTGAGGTTATAGCTGCTGGAAGGGACACACTGATTTTGTAGAGACAAAGGGACAGCAAACCTAAGGAAGGACACCATAAACCCTGGGACATAGGGAGGAGTGCATGGGAACATCAATCATACATTATCTTTCAGAACTGCCCCTGGGAGCTTTCTCCGCAAGGAAAATGCCATGATGCAACTCTCCCAAACTGTTGCAAGCATCTTAGATGACACAGTGGGTATGTCATTCCCTGTCAGACAGCTCTGACCACAGTTTAATAGCCGTTCCCCTTAACTTTACTATAAAGTCTATTGAAACAAGGGGTGACTCCAGGTCCTATACATTCCCTGACAACACCTGTCAACACTTCTGAATATTTTCTTCACTCCCATTCTCAGTCCTCCCATAAGCTAGTGACATAGACAAACAGGACAGATTGGATGATTACCCTCAGGTAGTCTTTCCAAAAACAGAGACTAGCTTCAACTATCCCTAAGGCTTACCACCTAGCCAGGAGGCCACATTGGAGGCACTGTCAGTCTATACCCCCTATCCCACACTGATGCATACTCACCTGAGTTGATACTTCCCAGCAATTATCAACAACTCTGGTCTTTCCAGGGACATCACGTGCATCCCCAACAGTGTATTTCTTGAAGTGAAGGCCAGGCACTAACTTACCTCCCTCCCCAAAACACAGTGCGTTGCACCTTAGCAATTGTCACAAGAGACCTATAAGTGTTTAAACAAACCACCAGCAGATCATGTAACTCTCAGACCAAAGAGAAGATCTCTCAAAACTGAGACTATCCTGGGGCGCCTGGGTGGCTCAGTCATTAGGCGTCTGCCTTCGGCTCAAGTCATGGTCCCAGGGTCCTGGGATCGAGCCCTGCATTGGGCTCCCTGCTCCACAGGAAGCCTGCTTCTCCCTCTCCCACTTCCCCTGTTTGTGTTCCCTCTCTTGCACTGTGTCTCTCTCTGTCAAATAAATAAATAAAATCTTTAAAAATAAAAAAACTGAGACTATCCTTAGTTACTTGAAGACGCTTCCCAGAGGGGTAAAAGACATTACTTATGTGGAACTTGCTGGAATCTTCTACTACAATGGGAGTCATCCAATTAGAAAAAACAGTCCAAAATTTACCTAGCTGAAGTGATCTTGTTCATCAAAGGCATTCAGGTCAGGATGATAGACTATCTCTATGGGCCAAGGCAGTCCATACAATCATAAATATATCCTTGGAGTCTCACTTCTTGGTCAGGGCTCTGGTTTTAGCACAGGAGACATATCAAGGCTACTTATTCAGTTTCTTTTGCAGGTCTGCTCAGTTTTCTACCAAATCTTGGGCTTGATTTTCATCACCGTATATTGATCCCTGCAAGTGATGCCGGTCTTTTCGAGCACTGCCTTTAAGGCCTCCCTGCTTTTACAGCCTAGATCACATTTATAGTCGGTTTAACTGAACCTGTCATTCTCTTCTTTGAGGCTTTCGAGGCAACTAACAAGAGCCTGTCAACTCCATAATTCATATAATCTAATCTCATACTGTTCAAGTGCTGACCCTATGGTATAATCTGGTGTTTCCTCTTCCATTTATACTTCATCCCAATGCATGGAAAGTAAGAATCTGAGTAACTGTGAGCTAGACCAGGCCAGAGGTTATCCCTGCCCCTTCTCCACAGCAATGGGATGCTCACTGTCACCTCACCAGTAAGTGATCCAGTTCTAGAGGCCCATCCTAATTATCAGGGTGCCAGTACTATTTCCAGTAACATGTCTTAGTTTGGGTCTCCCCCCCCCCCCAAAAAAATCAGAACCTGGGATAAGAATTTGGATGCAGGTAGGTTACTTGCTATGTGATCTCAGGAAGCAGGAGCAAGGGAGAAGAGAGAACAGGACAAAGAAGGAGGAAGAGCCATTAATAGGGTTTGTTATCAAGGTCACTACTGTGGCTAATAGAGATTAGCGCAAGAACCACCTGAGAATCCTACAGAATGCTTCTCCTAATTGTCCTCCTGAAGGATAGGAGCCTGGAGCATTTATTCACCAGTTCCTGTTCTCCACTGGTTGAGGGTTAACCCTGAAGGTATTAATTCTTCTGCTTTTCCAGACAGTACTTGCTCTCTTCTGTCCTCAGATAAGTCTGAGACCAAAAGCGAAAAGATCCACATTCAGTGCTTGATGTGAGATGTTCACCTGAGGTAGGATTGTGCTCACAAGGAATTACCTGCTACAATTGCCTCAGAAATCTGAAGTGGCCTCAAGGGATGTGACTTGAGGCACCGGAGGAGGCATCAGCTAGGACTACCAAGTTAATAGAACAGGGAAATGGAAGGGTAGAAAATACTAAATTTTTTAACAGTCAGTAAAGAAAAGAGGGCATAGAACAGGTGGGATGGATAGAAAGCACATAGCAATATGGTAGGTTTCCATTAAGTATGGAATATATCAGTAATTACATTGCATGTAAATAAACCAAACAAAATACGTATTGTCAGAGTAGACAACACACACACACACACCACACACACACAACTATGTGCTATTTACCAAAAAAAGTATCTAAAATAAATGTGGACACTAACCAAAAGAAAGCTAGTACAATTATATTAATAACCAAACAAGATAGACTTTACTGTCAAAAACATTAAAAATAATAGAGATATTTCATAATGATAAAAGATTCAATGCACCAGGAAGATATAACCATTCTATCATATACACCCAATAACACAGCTTCAAACTACACAAAGGAAAAATTGGCAGAACTATAGACTAGATGGACAAATCCACAATCATATGGGATATTTTAATAACTTCTCTCTATGACTTATAAAACAAATAGACAAAACAAAATTCTAAAAGTGCATAAATTTTAAACATACAATTAACAATTTGACATTTATAGAATACATCGAGCCATATCAAACATCTGCATAATACATATTATTTTCAAACACACATGAATCATTTATGAACGTTGATTGCAACCTAGTCCGTGAAATAAGAATCAACAAATTACAAAGATATTGAAATCATACAAGTTACATTTTCTGACCACAATGAAATAAATCTAGAAATCAGTAGCTAAAAGTAAATATAATATATCCATGATTTGGAAAATTTGAAAAATATACTTCAGCTGAAAATGCAATCACAATGGGAACAAGAAAATGTTTCAGCTGAATGATAGCATATCAAAACTTTTGGAATGTAGGGAAGTTGAAAATTGAGAGTATTAAATACATATTGGAAAATATTAGAATGGCTGGAAAATCAATGATTGAAGCATCTACCTCAAGAATATAGCAAAAGGGGGCACCTGGGTGGCTCAGTTGGTTAAGCGACTGCCTTCGGCTCAGGTCATGATCCTGGAGTCCCGGGATCGAGTCCCGCATCGGGCTCCCTGCTCGGCAGGGAGTCTGCTTCGTCCTCTGACCCTATCCCCTCTCATGTGTTCTCTCTCTCAAATAAAATCTTTAAAAAAAAAAAAAAAAGAATATAGCAAAAGAAGAACAAATTAAACCCAAAGAAAGTAGGAAAAGGGAAACAATAAAAGCAGAAATATAGAGATTAAACAATGAACAGGGAGTCTGCTTGAAAATTCTCTCCCTCTACCCCTCCCCGCCCTCTTTCTCTAAAATAAATAAATAAGTCTTTAAAAAGAAAAATGAAATAAATGCCAAAAGTTCAGAAATAGCGAAAGTAAAACCAATGAATCACTGAAGTAGTAATTAGTAAAAGCTTATTGTGCACACACCAAAAAGATAATTTGCAAAACAGGACAGTCAACCTAAAACATGGAATGAAGCTCAGGGGCATGCATATTGTTAATACGGCAGCTTATATAGTGAGAAAGCAGTGACTGCTTATTCTTCATAGTGATTGGCTACCTTACAATTTTCCTATCTGATAGGGAATTGGTCAATGGTTGCCTCATACCAACCTTCGGAAACAGTTTAAGTTTTGCATGTTTTCAGAGGCGTAAGCAAGAAATGACTCCGGTAAAGTTGGTCTTACAGAAGAAGCTAAATTAATCTTTGTATGACTAAACTGGTTTTGTCTGCTCAGGGGATTTTCAAGGCTGGTCTCTGTTTGTTTTTGATTTTAACAATGTATATATAATGATATGAAAAGATGTTCACAATACATTGTTAAATAAGAAAAACAGTAGAATATCAGTTAAGTGTGTTTATAAATGTATAAAAATGTTATGTCAGGAGATTGGTACTAGGTATGACTTTTACTCTCTACTGTATGTAATGTTGTTTAGATTTATTTTTACAGTGACTATTCTTATATTATGTATTTTCAACTTTTAATTTTTAAATAATTTCAAAATTACAGAAAGATATCAAGATCAGTACAAAGAACTCCTGTACATCCTTTATGCAGATTCTCCAATTATTAACATTTTACTACCAAATTTGAGCTCACTCACTGTCTCTATCTCATATATATGAACATAAATATATATATTTTTTTCCTGAACCATTTGAGTAAGCTGACATAATGTTCCATTACCCATTGATACTTCAATGTATATTTCCTTAAAACAAAGTCACTCTCCTGTGTAATCTCAGTACAACCATCGAAATCAGAAAATTAACACAAATACAACGTTACCATCTAATCCAAATATTCAAGTTTCAACAACTCTTCCAATAATGGATCCTATAGGTCAGGATCCAATACAAGATTTTGTGTGCATTTGTCACATTTCTTTGTTCTCCTTCCATCTTAAACAGTCCTTCGGTGTTTCCTTGTCTTTTATTACCTAGGTTTTTTTTTTTTTTTTGAAGAGTATAGGTCAGTTACTTTGTAGGATCTCTTCCATTTGGAATTTGCCTGATGTCTCCTTATGATTTATGCATTTTCAGCAGCAATACCACAGAAGTATTACGCCTTTTCTCAGTTCATCAAATGAGGAGGCACACGATATTGATTTGTCTTATTACTGGCGATGTTAATTTTATCCCTTGGTAAGATGATGTCTGCCAGGTTTTCTACTATAAAGTTAATTATACATACATATTTATATACTATATAAATATATAGTATATATATAGTACTTATATACTTATATATATATATAAGTACTTATATAGTACTTAATACATATATAGTACTTCTTATGTAAGTAATAAGTACTTTGGGGGAAAATACTTTGAAGCTATGTCTACATTTATTAGTCAGCATTCTACTATAAAATAAGCTTTTCCTTCTTTTCCATTTGTTTGCCTATTTATTTAATCTGTATCGGTATATAATGGGTAATATTGTAATTTTTTTTTTATTTTGAGTCTTAAATTGGCCCAGACTTGGCAAGTAAAAGTCCCTTCAGTGTGACTCATGTGTCCTTCTGACACGTACTCATCAGTGTTTGTGCATTTCTTCACTTTCTGATACATGATGTTCCCAGATCAACTGGTATTTTTGTCTTCTTTAACTCTGGAGTCAACTATTTCTCTAAGTATCTCTGGTTCCCTGTAGTGGAAAATGGTATTTAGAAACAAAGAAAGGAGCTAGATGTGCTCACAGCTATTGTGTCATTGCTTCTAGGCCCTCTTAGTGGAGTATGTATGTGTGTGGACATCTGTGTAAAAATATCATCATTATATATGGTAATATTTTCTATTATCATATTTATGGTATTATTTAATCAATGTTAATTTCCTGATTTTAACGGTTATGCTATGATTATGTAGAGGAATGTTATCCTTTTTTATTTTTTAATTTTTTTAAGATTTTTTTTATTTATTTGAGAGAGAGAGAGAGAACACACAGGGAGAGTGAGAGGGAGAAGCAGGCTCCCCACAGAACAGAGAGCCTGATGCGGAGCTCGATCCCAGGACCCGGGATCATGACCTGAGCCGAAGGCAGACGCTTAACCGACTGAGCCACCCAGGCGCTCCAATGTTATCCTTTTTTTAAAATACACATTGAATTATCCAGAGGTAATAGGTCATCATGTCTGTCATTGCTCTCAAATGGTTCCAAAAATAATAGCAACATGTGAATTATATAGAGAGAGAAATTTATGTATATATATATGTGTGTGTACATATATGCATTTATCCATATATATATGCACATGTATATACACACAGAGAGACATACATACCTATTTGTTTCAGTTTCAGTCCAACACCACAGGGCTTATTTAACACCCTCTCCCACTTTCCATATTTGAACCTCATTCCTCTGACAGTGAGACAGCTGGTTCTCATGAACCTCAATATTACTCATTGACTCAATCCTCCTGAATGTAACTAATCTTCCAGCTGCACCAGCAGAGTCCTTAGTCCTAAGACATGCCAAGCAGTACACATACACGCCCTACACACACCTATTCATGGACGTGAGCCAAGTACCATAGGTCTAACCCTTAGCCCTGAGGAAGGGAGAAAGAAAGAGGAGAAAGGGGAGAGGAGGAGGAGAAGACTACCAAACAGCCTTTTGACTAAATTATTTACCTGTTATGGAAGGAGAAGAAAAAGGAGGGAAGGGAGGGAAGGAAGGAAGGAAGGAAGGAAGGAAGGAAGGAAGGGAGGGGAAAAGGGAGGAAGGGAGGAAGGAAGAAATAGAACCACTTGTTATATAATTTCATAAAAATTTTAAGGTTTCTTCCTAACATAAACATGAAAAAAAAATGCCTGGAAAAGACTGGAAAATGTTGCTAAAATATTAATCACACTTATGTCTAGGTAGTTGGGTTTTGAGTCATTTTATCTGCTTGTTTGTCTTCCAGTTTTTCAATAATCAACATGTAGTATATTATACTTTTAAAAGTATTTTTAAAGATATACTTTTTAAAGATATACTTTTAAGTATTTTTAAAGATTTTATCCATTTATTTGACACAGAGAGACACAGCGAGAGAGGGAACACAAGCTGGGGGAGTGGGAGAGGGAGAAGCAGGCCTCCCGCGGAGCAGGGAGCCCAATGCGGCTCGATCCCAGGACCCTGGGATTATGACCTGAGCTGAAGGCAGATGCTCAATGACTGAGCCACCCAGACACCCCAAAATTGGTGTTTTAAAATAAAATAATGGAATAGATCAATGGAACAAAACAGAAAGCCAGGAACTAGTTTCATATGTATATGCTTAACTGATGTTTGACAAAGATGCAAAGAAAATTCAATGGAGAAAGGATAGAGTTTTTTCAACAAATCATTGGAACAATGGGTATTCATGTGCAAAAAAAGAAAAATTTTTCCAAAACCTATCTCTGTCCATACTTTGCAGTATGTACAAAAATTAACTCAAAACTGATTGTAAATTAAATGTAAAACCTAAAACTATGTAACTTCTAGAATTCATAGGAGAAAATCTTTTGTGATTTACCTTGGGTTAGGTAAAGATCTCTTAAATATACTAAAAGCACAACCCATATAAAAAAATTAAGAATTTGGACTATGTTAAAATTAAGAACTTCTCTTTGAAAACACTATTAAAAGAATGAAAAGACAAGCCATCTATTGGGAGAAGATATTTGCAAATCACATATTTGCAAATCATATCCAGAATATATAAGAAACACTTAAAACTCAAAACAATTTTTTAAACCACCCAGATTTTTTAATGGGCAAGATATCTGAGCAGAATTTATATTAAAAAAAATTCTGATGGCAAATAAGCACCTGAAAAGATGTTCAATATCATTCATTAGTCATTTGAGAAATAGAAAACTAGCACCACAGTGACATACCATTACATACCTGTTAGTATAAGAGCATTCCAACTGGTCTTGAGGGTTAACCTGCTTCAAGCTTATGCACTCTTTTGCTTGCTGACCCAAACCCCAGGGTTTGTAGCAGAACTAACCTACTTCCCTTGACATCTTGCAGACTGCTGGCCTTAGGAACAAAGGACCAGACTTTCTGGAAGGTAAGGCCTGACCGCACTCAAAGACTGCCACCACTGACCATGATATCCTCAATAAGAGATTCTGGGTTCGGGGTGGGGGAGTCCAGACTGCCTTGCCAGGGCATGGCTTGTTGGACTACAGGGATAGCCTTTATTGAGAGACACCTGGGAGTTTTGGTTACTGGCAGAGGGGAGGAATCTGAAAGGACAAATCATCAACTGCTCAGCACCAGCTTCTCCTGCATGTAGCCCTGTCCGCATTTCCCATGCTTCCCTCCTTGAGAAGTCTCCTGCTCCACCTACACAGAGGAGATGGTCTTTGGGATGTTAGTCCACCACCTTCCTAGGTTGCCAGCTCCCTGATTAAAGCAACCTTCCCTTTCTCACCAACATTCATCTCTCCAGTGTTGCCTTTCAAGTAGCGAGCAGCAGAACCTGACTTCAGAACATGAGTTCAGAAGGGGTCCTCTACCCGGTAACATTAGAATGGCTAAAATGAAGAAGATTGGCCCCATCAGGTATTGGTAAGGATGTGGAGCAACTAGAATTCCCATGTACAGCTAGGGGGGATGTAAAATAGTCCAACCACTTTGGAAAACAGTTTGACAGGTTCTTGAGAAGTTAAACTACACTTACCCTGTGGCCCAGTAATTCCACCCCTAAAAAAATGAAAGCATATGTCCACAGAAAGACTGGTACACAAATATATAACAAACTTATTTGTAATAGTAAAAAATTAGATACAACCCAAATGTCCATCAACACGCTAAATGGATAGGGGCACCTGGGTGGCTCAGTCGGTTAAGCACCCAAGTCTTGGTATTGGCTCATGTCATGATCTCAGGGCTGTGAGATGGAACCCTGCCTCGGGCTCATGCTCAGCATGGAGTCTGCTTGGTCTTCTCTCTCTCCCTCTCCCTGTGCCCCTCCATTCTCTCTCTCTCTAAAATAAAATAAATGAATCTTTAAAAAAAAGTAAACGGATAAACAGATTGTGGTACCTCCATATAATGAAATACTACTCAGCAATAATCAACTTGGATGAATCTCAGAATAATTGGGCAGAGTGAAAGAAGTCAGACAAAAAACTTCATTCTGTATAATTCCACTTATATAAATTTCTAGAAAATGCAAGTTAATCTTTAGTGACAGAAAGTAAATAGATATGGGGCAAGGTGGGAGGGTTATGGGGGAAAAAAAAGGGAGAACTTACAAAAGGGCACAAGTGTGTACATGTGTCAATATTTATCAAATTGGTAAATTTTATGTATATTTAACAATAAAAAAGAGAAAAGTATTAAATTGTACAGTTTAAATAAAAACAGTTTACTGTATGCCAGTTATACCTTGATAAGGCTATCTTAAAATGGTATTTTTAAATAAAATAATTCTGTACAAAATATCATTATGCAAAATTATTTTATCCCACAATTATTATTTTTTAAGAATAAATTCTTATAAGGAAATTTAGTAGGGTCAAATAGTAATGATATTTTTAATGTTCTTGAGACACAAATTACTTTCAGGAAAGGTTAAACAGTTGTTACTTTTAATATCACATCTTGGGCGCCTGGGTGGCTCACTTGGTTAAAGCGACTGCCTGCGGCTCAGGTCATGATCCTGGAGTCCCGGGATCGAGTCCCGCATCGGGCTCCCTGCTCGGCAGAGAGCCTGCTTCTCAACTCTGATCCTCCCCCCCTCATGTGCTCTCTCTCTCTCATTCTCTCTTTCAAATAAATAAATAAAATCTTTAAATAATAACAATAATAATATCACATCTCACCCTCCCCAAGCTCTGAGAATTAACTTTTTAAAACATTTGCAAATTTGATAGTTAAATGACCTCTTGTTTTCATTTACATTTTTATTACTATGGATGCCACATTTTAAACAGAAAATTGACAAACTAGAGAGGTTCAAGAGAAGGCACTCAGGATGAGGGGGCTGTGGAAGTCAGGTTTTCTGTGAGGGATGATGTGTGGCACAGGAATGTTTACCCGAGGGAACCCCAAAGGACCAGAGAGGCAAAGAAAGGCATGAGCTCCCCTCCGTCTCAGACCTGTAGTGGTAGCTTTCAGGAAAAGAACTAGACCCATGATGGAGGGTACTAGAGGAAAAGAAAAAGATCAAGTCCTGTGTGGCCAGAGCTCTTCCCAAAGGGAGATTGTAGGTTGGGATGAGAAAGAACTTTTTCTTTTTCTTTTCCTTTTTTTTTTTTTTGTGGGGAGAAGACGGTGGCTGGTAACAACAATGGAACTCTGTGAGCTTTAACACAAAGAAACAGGCTGCCTTCCCAGCTCTGGCAGTCATGGAGAAAATCCTGGAACACACCTGGCAGGCCCATTGCAACGGGGGTTCTTGACTCAAGTAGGAACTTGGATGAGACAGATCAGACGATCTTTATTTTTTCTCCGCTTTTACTGAGATGTAAGCAGCATACGTCACTGGATAAGTTTCAGATGTACAGCATAAAGGTTTGACTTGCATATATTGCAAAATGATTACCACAAAAAGTTTAGGAAATATCCACTGTCTCATGTAGATACAATTAAAAAGAAATGGGAAAAAAATTTTTTTTCTCCTTGTAAGGAGTACTTTTAGGATTTACTCCCTTAGCAGCTTTCATATATATCATACAGCAGTGGTAACTATAATCATCATGTTGTGCATTACATCCCTAGTACTTATTTGTCATCTGATCTTTAAAAGTCCTCTGATTTTGTTTCTCTCATTCCTCCTCCTCTGTTTTGTTTTGTTTTTTCCTATTTGCTTCTGCACTTCCCTGGAAATAGTGACTTGTCATTATCTTACTATGTTTGCAAATTGAGGGATGAGAAATAAAGCCACTTGTTTATAAGAACATAGTGAGAAGGCTTTAAATACATATGAACTCATCACAGGTGATGGATGTATTTCAGTGATGAGAAGAGAGATTCCTGAGAAAGTATTTGGCTGGTTCCATAATCATATTAAAATGGCTCAGGACCAGCACAACATTATTACCTCTTAATGAATGGCTAACCAGTGCCCATCCCAAACAGAAAATCCAAACAAATAGACACAATAGTCATTATGAAGACTTCATTAGTTTGCACTTATCCCTCCACCAAAACACTCGAAGGCAATTTACACAATAGCAATGAAAATATGTGCTGAGAAGTTAGATGTATCATGCACTGAGGAAGGAGGAAGTGGGAGGGAAGGAGATAAGAGTTTGAGACAATGCCTTCTTCATTAAAGTCTGAAAGCAGCTGGATGGGGGTTTGATACCATGCTAAAAGGTTTTGATTTAATTCTGTAAACAATGAGGAGCCTGCCAAGGTCTTCGAGCTAGAGACTGACACGATCATCTGTTTTTTTGAGAGTTATCTCTGAGGAAGTGATGTGTTGATTTTTGTTTACTATCTGTCTTCCTCACTGGAATGTGAGCTCCTGTAAAACAGGGTGTTCTATGTTTTGCTCACTGGTGTATCCCCAGCACAGCACCCGCAGTCAAAATTTTTTTTGTTGAATGAACAAATGAATCCTGGCAATTAGTAGGCAAGGGAGAGACTCAGAGATCATGAGCCAGGGCAAGGTGCGATTACGCTTTTGGGGTTTAAGCCACTCAAGAGCGGCCGGACAAAATGCATGCATAAGCTGGGGGACAGAGGCCGGGTAAAATAGAGGGGTTTCACAGTTTTCTACAGCTTTTTGTTTGGTTGGGTGTTTATTGAAATACAGTTGACTTATAACATTATGTTAGTTTCAAGTGTGCATCATAATGATTCAGTATCTGTATATATTGGGAAATGATCACCATAATGTCTCATTAACATCCATCACCATACATAGTTACAATTTTTTTTCTTATGATGAGAACTTTTAAGATCTATTCTTTAGCAACTTCCAAATATGCAATACAATATTGCTGACTATAGTCACTATGCTATATCTTATATGCCCACTTATTTATTTTATAATTGGCAGTTTGTACCTTTTGACTACCCTCACCCATTTTGCCCCTCCCACCCCCCACCTCTAGCAACTACCAATCTGGTCTTTGTATGATGAGTTCAGGGGCTTTGGGGGAGTTTTTTTGTTTTTTAAGATTCCATATATAAATGAGATCATATGGTTTTTGTCTTTCTCTGTCTGACTTATTTCATTTAGCATAACCCCTCAAGACCCACTCATGTTGTCACAAATGGCAAGATTTCCCTCTTTTTATGGCTAAATAATACTCCATTGTAGCTAGCTAGCTAGCTAGATATCTAGATATCACATCTGTTTTATCCATTCATTCATCCATTGGTGGACGTGGGTTGCTTCTACGTCTTGGCTGTTGCAAAATAATGTTTCAATAAACATGGGGGAGGAGACATCTTTTCAAGTTAGTGTTTTCATTTCCTTCGGATAAATACCCAGAAGTGGGACTGCTGGGTCATATAGTAGTCCTGTTTTTCATTTTTTAAGTCATCTCCATACTGTTTTCCATAGTGGCTGCACCAATTTGCATTTCCATCAGCAATGCACAAGGGTTCCCATTCACTATTGTTTTTTGCCTCACACCCCATATGTGCAGATGGGGCAGAACTGTGCTCAACCAATTAATGTGGTAACTGGCTGCAAAGCTATAGCGGAAATTCAGCTCAAACAGAAATATATAATCCAAGGTTAAAGTAGGATGTTTAAAACTCCAAAGACAGAGAAAATTAGAATTTACAGTCGCCCCCCCCCCTTTACCAGTTTAAAAGTTCCCATTGTACCAAATGCAAATCACCTGCACAGTATCTTAAGCCCTCTTTTTCCTTTTGTGCCCCATAGATATAACCAATGTGTCACCTTCCTTCATGTACATGTACCTTTAGATATATTCTAAATCATAAAAATTACCCACTATTTATTTTGGCTAGTCTAACCTCCAAGAGTTTTGATAAGAAATGCTACAGTTCTCTCTATTTGAAAGTAAGGGTCGTGGTTTTGTCATCAGTCAGACACAGGCTTCTCCGTGTCTCGCATCACTTGTCCAAATGTCAGCTCAAGTCTGCCCCCTAGAGCAGAGTAGACCAGAGTGCCCTGACAGTGATGCTGAACGGTATTAAGTTCCCAGTTCTGACCCTAGGCTTTCCCAGAGTACGGCCATTTTCTATTTTATATGCTTCTGCACTATTTGAAAGCATGTCAGATATTACTTTTATAAGTAAAAAAAAGTTTCCATTTTAGGGAGGAAATATGAGCCCCAAGAGAGTAATATATGACAGTGTCTTGCCTAAAATGAGCAGAAGTCATTCAAGTTTTCGGGCCCTGGTTGTTTAAAATCACACCCTCAAACTGTATACATGTATAGCTGCTACTATGTTATAGGCACCTGCTGGATTTCGGGAACGCAAAGAAGATGGAGACATGGGTCCTGTCACTAAGAGACTAAGAGTTTACAGTGTAATGGAAGGACAGACATGGAATGAAGCCATTACATTGTATGATAAAACCTACCTGAATTATACTCTACACAGAGGAGAATATGAATGGACAGAAGCATTTTTATTTGGAAAGGGTAGAAGGAAAGAAGGAAGGAAAGAAGGGAGAAAGGAAGGAAGGAGAGAGAGATATAATAAACTTTGAAATGTTGTAACTAGTATTAGGCCAGTTAACCCAAAATCACACTGTGGATTAATTGAATGTTAATATTTCCTCAACTGAGGGGCGCCTGGGTGGCTCAGTCGTTAAGCGTCTGCCTTCGGCTCAGGTCATGATCCCAGGGTCCTGGGATCGAGCCCCACATCGGGCTCCCTGCTCTGCGGGAAGCCTGCTTCTCCCTCTCCCACTCCCCCTGCTTGTTTTCCCCTCTCTCTCTGTGTGTCTCTCTCTGTCAAATAAATAAAGTAAAATCTTTAAAAAAAAAATTTCATGGGGCGCCTGGGTGGCTCAGTTGGTTAAAAAAAAAAATTTCCTCAACCGAGTAGAACTTAAAAGCAAAGTTCAAGTAATACAAAAGGAAGCTTGAGAGTTAGTCTGAGTATAGGTCAGTAGAAATATGAGACATATAATATATGTAAGTTTAAATTTCCCAGTAGCCACATTAAAAACAGGAAAAACCAGATGAAGCTAATTTTAATAATATATTTTATTTAACCAAATAGATCCAAAATATTATCATTTTTGTTGGAATGAAGATGAGTTAGAAAGGGCCCGAAATAGGGTAGTGGCAATGAGAATGAAGAGAATTGGGTAAAGCCAAGTGATATTTAGGGGCAAAATACGGAGAAGTTGATGATTATTTGGTTGGAGAAGGAGAAGTGCAACATGGCTTCAAACCCAGCCGGGTTCTCAAGTGACAACTGGTAAATGATGCTACCGTTCACCGACCCAGAGAACACAGGAGGAGGGGCAGATTGCGGGCAGACAGTGCAGGAAATCGTAGTTTACTTTTAAAAAGATGACTTTGAGATGCCTGTGAAATTTGCAACTACTTCTAAGTCCAAGAGCCAGCTGTATACGTGAGCGTGGTGATCTGGGGAGAGGTCTGCGCCACAGGATAGATTTGGGGATCTTCCACTTGTACGTAGTTGATGCCATGGGAATGTTTGAAATTCCCATGGCAGGAGGGGAATAAGGAGTGAGAGAAGTGCCCAGGTAGAGCACAGAGGAAAATCATCATTCAAAGGATAAGGATCCCTCACCAAAGACCAACCAAGAGTGATCAGAGGTCCCAGGAAACGCAAAAGAATATAGGTCACAAGAACCAAAGAAAAAGTTTCAAAAGGGACAGAGTGGACAGTGGTGTCAGATGCTGCCAGAAAGTAAGCAAATAAGTCAGCAGAGGGTTATCTTCATAGAAGTTGACAGTAGGGAGGTCATGGGTGACTTTCATGAAAACATTTTCTATAGAGGGTAGACTGCCTCTATCTACCCTGTGCCACAGCCTGAAGACTGAGAAGGAAACGTAGGCAACTCCACAAGTTTTCGATGAAAGGGAAGATAGCTAAAATGGTAACTATTGGATATCAAGAAGGATACCTATTGGTATATTATGAGAGAAGGTTTTTAAGACAGAAGGAACTTCAGCATGTTTAAAAGCTGTTGGAAAGAAACAATTAAAATTATGCACTCGACTTACTGATTTGAAAAGATGTTAATGTTATATTGGTAACTGAAATGAGCTCATGTCTGAAAAAAAGTTTTCTATGTATGTGTGTGTGTGTACACACAGATAATACTCTAGACAGAAAAACGCCAAAGTATTAACCATATTTATCACTGAGCAGGTAGAATAAAAGGTTTTAATTTTTGGGATGCCTGGGTGGCTCAGTCATTAAGCGTCTGCCTTCAGCTCAGGTCATGATCTCAGGGTCCTGGGATCGAGTTCCGCATCGGGCTCCCTGCTCAGCAGGGAGCCTGCTTCTCCTTCTGCCCCTCCCCCTGCTCATGCTCTCTCCCTCTCTTACTCTTTCTCTCTCAAATAAATAAATAAAATCTTTTAATAAAAAGGTTTTAATTTTTATTATTTTCCTTTATCTGTATTTTTTATTATAGGAAGTGTCTTTTTAGGATATAAAAAAAGGCAATAAGCTGACAACTTCCTTTTCAGAGTGCCCCCTTTTCCACGTGCTATGGTCCTGAAAATGTGCTGAAAATAGACTTCCTTCCAGTTTGATGAAATATACTATAAAATCACCTATCATGTTTTTTACAAGTATTGCTATCCTTGAGTCTAGGGAGGGGAAGAACCTTGCCAGGCAACCTGGGTCAGCCAGCCAGCCACTCCATCCAGGTGTCTCCTCTTCCCATGGATGGGCCACCTCTCCCCAGACCTTTCTATATTCTATGAGCAGACCATCCCCAAATCTGAAACTTGGTTGTCAAGACTGAAAAGTATATGAAGCAAGGATAGGGAAACAACTGTTTTCTTCATAACTACAACAGAATGCAGACCTTGATGGCAGGTCAGGCCCCTCCTCCCCCTCAGTGGTGGCAAATAACAGTCAAACAGCACCAGGTAATAGCTTGACATCATCTTTTACACATGTGAAAAAGGATCATACTGCATTCAAAGACCACATGAATGTGCCAATCCAAAATGGATGAAGGTACAAGTTGTATGAAAATTGAGAATTGTCACTCAACATCACTCACTATCAGGGAAATGCAAATCAAAACCACAATGAAAGTGGTCCACTTTCTTACATCATACACAGAAATAAATTCAAAAGGGATGAAAGACCTAAATGTGAGACAGGAAACCATCAAAATTCTAGAAGGGAACACAGACAGGAACCTCTTTGACATTAGTTATAGCAACTTCTTACTAGACACTTCTCTGGAGGCAAGGGAAACAAAAGCAAAAATAAACTATTGGGACTTCATCAAGATAAAAGCTTCTGCATGGTGAAGGAAACAATCAACAACACTAAAAGGCAAACTTCAGAATGGGAGAAGATATTTGGAAATGACATATCTGATAAAGGGTCAGTATCAAAAATCTTTATAGAACTTATCAAACTCAACACCCAAAAAACAAATAATCCAGTTAAGAAATGGGCAGAAGACACAAAGAGACATTTTTCCAAAGAAGACATACAGACGGCTAACAGACACATGGAAAGATGCTCAACATCACTCATCATCAGGGAAATACAAATCAAAACTACAACGAGATATTACCTCACACCTGTCAGAATGGCTAAAATTAACAACACAGGAAACAACAGGTGTTGGCGAAGATGCAGAGAAAGGGGCACCCTCCTACACTGTTGGTGGAAATGCAAACTGATGCAGCCACTCTGGAAAACAGTATGGAAGTTCCTCATAATGTTAAA
Source organism: Mirounga angustirostris (assembly GCF_029215605.1). Taxonomy (NCBI): domain Eukaryota; kingdom Metazoa; phylum Chordata; class Mammalia; order Carnivora; family Phocidae; genus Mirounga; species Mirounga angustirostris. Next base: position 47,300,380 of record NW_026991709.1, on the reverse strand, counting down.
AATAGAACTACCCCGTGACCCAGCAATTGCACTACTAGGTATTTACCCAAAAGACACAAAAATACTGATTCAAAGAAACACATGCACCCCGATGTTTATAGCAGCATTATCAACAATAGCCAATTATGGGAAGAGCCCATGCCCATTGACTGACAAATGGACACAGAAGATATGGCAAATTATATATATATATATATGAATATTACTCGGCCATCAAAAAAATGAAATCTGCCATTTGCAATGATGTGGATGGAGCCAGAGTGTATTATGCTAAGCAAAATAAGTCAGTCAGACAAAGACAAATACCATATGATTTCACTCATATGTGGAATTTAAGAAACAAAATAGATGAACATAGGGGGGATAAAAAAGGAGAGAGGCAAATCATAAAACAGATTCTTAACTATAGAGAACAAACTGAGGGTTGCTGGTGGGAAGGTGGGCAGGGGAATGGGTTAAATAGGTGATGGATATTAAGGAGGGCACTTGTGATGAGCACTGGCTGTCATATGTAAGTGATGAATCACTAAGTTCTACTTCTGAAACTAATATTATACCATATGTTAACTGGAATTTAAATAAAATCTTTAAACAAAAAATAAAGCCACAATGAGATGCTCACACCTGTCACCATGGCTAAAATCAAAAACAAAAGAAGCATATGTTGGTGAGTATGTGGAGAAAAAGAAACCCTCATGCACTGTTGGTGGGACTGCAAACTGGTGCAGCCACTGTGGAAAAGAGTATGAGTGATGGGGGGGTGGGAGGTATGGGGTGGCTGGGTGATAGACATTGGGGAGGGTATGTGCTATGGTGAGCTCTGGGAATTGTGTAAGACTATTGAATCACAGACCTGTACCTCTGAAACAAATAATACATTATATGTTAAAAAAAAAAAAAAAGAAGAAGAAGATAACATGAAGGGAAGAATGAAGGGGGGGAAATTGGAGGGGGAGATGAACCATGAGAGACTATGGACTCTGAAAAACAAACTGAGGGTTCCAGAGGGGAGGGGGGTGGAGGGATGGGTTAGCCTGGTGATGGGTATTAAAGAGGGCACGTACTGCATGGAGCACTGGGTGTTATACGCAAACAATGAATCATGGAACACTACATCAAGAACTAATGATGTAATGCATGGTGATTAACATAACATAATAAAAAAAAAGGAAAAAAAATTAAAAGTAAAACTACCATATGATCCAGTAATTGCACTACTGGGTATTTACCAAAGAATATGAAAACGCTAATTCAAAAGGGTATATGCACCTCTATGTTTATTGCAGGATCACTTACAATAGCCAAAGTATGGAAACAGCTCAACAGTCCATTGATAGATGAATGGATAAAGAAGATGTGGTATATATATACAATTTCTATACAGCCATAGAAAAGAATGAAATCTTGCCATTTGCAACAACATGGTTGGAGCTAGAGAGTATAATGCTAAGCAAAATAAGCCAGTCAGAGAAAGACAAAGACCATATGATTTCACTCATATGTGGAATTTAAGAAACAAAACAAAGGGAAAAAAAAGAAAAACTAAAAAATAGACTCTTAACTGAAGAGAATAGATGATTACCAGGGGGACAGAGGGGAATGGGTGAAATAGGGGAAGGGGATTAAAGTGAACACTTATCTTGATGAACACTGAGTAATGTACAGAATTGTTGAATCACTATATTGTACACCTGAAACTAATTTAACACTGTATATTAACTATACTGGAATTAAGATAAAATTTTTAAAAAGAAAATTGAAAAAATACAAACCAAAGATAATTGCTACTTTACTTTTCTGTTTTCCTCTTCTTTTTTTTTTTCTTTTTCCTTTTCCTTCTTTTTATTGTCTATGACAAAGTTACTTTGTGCCTTACATAAGCAACCAGTTGTAGTATTATGACTAGTTTGGGGAGATATTCTTTACAAAATGGAGACCCTGGCTGCCCTTGGGTATTTGAAGAGCCAAGACAGAGACAAAGAATAAATAGAGAAAATGGGCAGGGGACCTGAATAGACATTTTTCCAAAGAAGACATGCAGATAGCCAACAGACACATGAAAATATATTCAACGTCACTAATCATCAGGGAAATAGAAATCAGACCACAATGAGATACCACCTCGTACCTGTCAGAATGGCTATTATCAAAAAGACAAAAAATGACAAGTGTTGGTGAGGATGTGGAGAAAAGAGAACAATTGTGCACTGTTGGTGGGAATGTAAATTGGTACAGCCACTATAGAAAACAGTGTGGCAGTTCCTCAAAGAATTAAAAACAGAACTACCATATGATCCAGCTGGGCATCTATATGAAGAAAACAGAAACACCAATTCAAAAAAAAATACATACCCCTGTGTTCATCACAGCATTATTTACAATAGTCAAGATACAGAACAAACTAAGTGTTCACCAATGGATAAATGTGTAAAGATGTGGTGTATATATACAACGGAATGTTAGTCAGCCACAAAAATATGAAATCTTGCCACTTGCAACAATATGAATGGATCTTGAGGGCATTATGCTAAGTGAATAATAAGTGAAACAGAGAAAAACAAATACTGTATGATTTCACTTATATGTAAACTCTAAAAAACAAAACAAATGAACAAATAGAACAAAACTCGTAGATACAAGGAACAGATTGGTTGTTGCCTGAGAGGAGGGGGGATAAAGGAGTGAGTGAAATGAGTGAAGGGGATCAAGAGGTACAAACTCCTAGTCATAAAATAAAAATTCATAGGAATGTCATGTATAGCATGGTGACTATCGTCACATATTGTGTTTCATATTTGAAAGTTGCTAAAAGAGTAGATCTTAAAAGTTCTCATCATATGTGTCTGCGAGAAAAACTTTCTCAAACATACTAATTTTGTCTTAAGCTAATTTCAAAAAAGGATCCATACTGGGGTGCATGGGTGGCTCTGTCAGTTAAGTGTCCGACTCTCAATCTCAGCTCAGGTCTTGAGCTCAGGTCTTGATCTCAGGGTCGTGAGTTCAAGCCCCACATTGGGCTCCATGCTGGGCATAGAGTCTACTTAAAAAAAAATTTGAAAAGGATCCATACTAAGAAGGGAGGACTTGTATGAATTGTGGAAGTAGTTAAGAAATGCCATGCTTCAGAGCATTCAGGGGAGTAAAGAAGAACTGATAGTTGGTGGTGATGGTTCCATGGGTGTATACATATGTCCAGACTCATCAAATTGTGTACATTAAATCTGTGTAGTTTTGGGATATCAATGATACCACAATAAAGCTGGTATGGGGTTGGGGGTTTTTTTGTTTGTTTTTTATTTTATTTTATTTATTTATTTGAGAGAGAGAGTGAGCGAGAGAGAAAGAGAGCACAAGCCAGGGGAGAGGCAGAGGGAGAGGAAGAAGCAGGCTCCCCACTGAGCAGGGAGCTCGACGTGGGGCTCGATCCCAGGACCCCGAGATCATGACCTGAGCCGGAGGCAGATGCTTAACGACTGAGCCACCCAGGCACGCCCAAAGCTGGGTTTTTTAAAGGAAAAAAAATGTTCTCATCATAAGAAAAAAAGATGTTATAACTATGTATGATGATGGATGTTAATGAGACTTACTGTGGTGATCATTTCACAAAGTATACAAAAATCAAATCATTATGTTGTACACCTGAAACTAATAGAATATTAAATGTCAATTATACTTCAATATAAAAAAATATAGGGGGAGTTGTAGTATCTTTTCTTCTAGGGAAGAAAAACAGTGATAGCATATGGCTTCAATGTGTTAATTAACCCAATTGTGGTAATCATTTTACAGAACATACATATGTCAAATCATCATGTTTGTACAATTTAAAACATATAATTTTATTTGTCAATTATATCTCAATAAAGCTGAAAATTAAGAAAAAAAAGAAGTACTCACTTCAGCAACACATACACTAAAATTGGAAGGATACAGAGATTAGCATGGCCTCTGCATAAGGATGACACATGAATTCATGAACCATTCCACATTTTTTAAATAAGTCATGGGATATAAGGTAAGCATGGTGACTATAGCTAGTAATAGTGTATATTTGCAGGTTGCTAAGAGAGTAGATTTTAAAAGTTCTTATCACAAGAAAAAAATTTTGTGACTATGTGTGACAATGGATGCTAACTAGACTTATTGTGGTGATAATATCACAATATATTAAAAATATCAAATCATTGGGCGCCTGGGTGGCTCAGTTGGTTAAGCGACTGCCTTCGGCTCAGGTCATGATCCTGGAGTCCCGGGATCGAGTCCCGCATCGGGCTCCCTGCTCAGCAGGGAGTCTGCTTCTCCCTCTCCCGCTCCCCCCTCTTGTGCTCTCTATCTCATTCTCTCACATAAATAAATAAAATCTTAAAAAAAAAAATCAAATCATTATGTTGTACACCTGAGACTAATATGACGTTATATGTCAGTTATGTCTCAATACAAAATAAAAATAAACAAGTAAGAATATGGTCTCATAAAGTTAAAACCCAGAGCATAAAGCTGACATCAGAAAAATCAGTCTCCACCCGTGTAAAAGTCATTATTATAAGCTCCTCCCAGCTCCTGCTTTTCTCATTCACATCCACTCATTCCATGCACATCACACACACAAACACCAACTTAGGAGCCAGAGCTAAAGAGAAATGAAGGTCCTGCCTCAGGTTAGGACCATGAGTCAGAATGAACTGGGCTCTGGCCCTAACTCTGCCACCTCACCGATGAGTTCCCGGACGTGCCTAAATTTCCATTTCCTCAGCTAGCAAGTGAAAAGAATAGGTCCCACCTTAGAGTAGTGAGGATTATTTTGGGTAAGGCATTGAAGAACTCAGCATAGTACCTGGCATGTTAATTACCAGTTCTCATTAAATGACGGCCGTTAGACATACTTACATAATTAGTTCTGAAAAAGAAGTAAACTTAGAGTCACATCAATGACTTTTATTTAAAATTATTTGCAAGGTTGATGTGGAAGAAGAGTTAGCGAAGATGGGTGGGTGGCTCTTTAAATACCTTTCTTTACATTTTTAAGAACAACTTATTCTATTAAAATACCTTTCATTCTCCTTAGTCCCATAAAAGGACAACAGAGCAGATCACACTCTCAACTAAGACATCAGAAGCAGTCAGAGTCGGGTATGAGTCATGTGGGGGAGCAGCGGCCCTGACCGCCCCCTGCAGTCACTCAGCCTCTGCGGGCACTCCTTCACAGCTACCACCACCTGGCCTGGCGTACTGGGGCCCGAAAACCACAGTGGCATCCGGAGACATGATGTGGAAACAAAATACTATTTGGGATCTTTTTCAAGCAAGGGGGGCATGTATGCTTCTCCATGTTCTTCCTTCTTAGGGTTCCTTCTTTCCTCCACTTTCTTTCGAGATTTCATCTCCATCCTCAGGCATTCCCTTTTGCTTCTCTCCTTTCTGCTCTCAGGTCCCTGAAAGAGAAAGTTCAGAAAAAGGGTAGAAATGTGCTGACAGCTGACAACGAGCCACATTTCTCCTAACTCTTGGAAATGAACAAAGCCCTGGTCATTTAGTAGACTTCCACATCTTAGCTTCTCATAATAAATTAGCAGAAGCCCAAGGGTGTTGCTAAAGGTTTCAGTCATAAATAAAAGGAATGGGGCTTCGGTGTCAGCTGATGATCTATGGAGGAAACTCAACCTGTACACAACTCTGAGCTATAGAGGGATGTGTTTCACATTACAATATAATTAACAGTCTCCTGGTGCTTTCCGAAAAGGAATACGGCAGGTGAATCATACACGGAATGATTCTAACCTCCCAGTGTCTACTTCTTTAAATTACATTAACAGTAGGGTTTGTGTTAAGTTCTAATGTGAGGACTATGTAGAGAATGAAGTGTTAAGGAAATGACATCCAGGCACATTAACATTCCCCAGCTGGTTGCCCAGGAATCCACCCACATTCACTGATTTATTGAACACATACTACTGTTCTAAGATCAGGAGATACAGCACTAACTAAAGAAACCCTACTTCTTCGATATTACCCCTAGGTACAGCATGACAATCAATAAGCCTAAAAAGAAACAAGAAGATCACAGATAGTGATAATTGCAATGATAATGAGCAAACAGGGTGACATGATAAGGAAGTATGGGGTGGGAAGGGGGAAGGCTTCTTCGTTTCCATGGTCAAGGAGCGTCTTTCGAAGGAATTACTGACTAAAGAATGGCATTGATAAATGTGGCGATGGCATCTACCTATACTTCTATTTTTAAAAATAAATAACATCATGACTCTCCCCCTCCTCCACGTGAACTGGAAACGCTGGGGAACACCCAAAGGTCTATCAAGTGAATATGCACTGTGATGAGTACCAATCAGATGAGCAAGATCATGACTCAACCCTGCAGGCTGAGTTATGAGGGTGTCTGATTACTGCGGTGATGTCAGCTACTCTTCAATGCTAAATAGTTTTTATACCTAGATTATTTCATTTCTATCTATATTGGTCCAGTGGCCAAAGTCACAAAGCGAAACAAATGATGAAGTTGAGATATAGGTTAAGAGAAACTTAAAAATTGTACTAGTTCTGTAAATGTGCCCCCAGATTATTTTCATTAGACCTAGCAGTTGTATTAGATCCATCAGCCTGATCAAAGTTCATATATAGCAGTCATGAATATCTCCAGTACTTATAAGAGCAGTATAAAAAAGAGAAAATACAGTGATGATTATTTTTAAAATAAAGCAATGGCTTTTCCCTTATTGAGAATAAAGACTATCTGAGAAATGCTTGTAAATAATGAGCTGAAATCTTTTTTCTTGTATCATTATTTAGAAACAAAATGTAAAAATTATCAAAATAAGACAATTGAGGTTTTCAATACCAAAATGAAAGAATTTAATATTGTTGGTTGTGATCAGGTCACAAAATTAGTTTCCTGATCTCTTTTTTTTAAGATTTTTATTTATTTATTTATTTATTTATTTATTTATTTATTTATTTATTTATTTGACAGAGAGAGAGGGAACACAAGCGGGGGGTGGGGGCGGTGGGAGAGGGAGAAGCAGGCCCCCCCCACTGAGCAGGACCTTGGGATCATAACCCAACCTTGGGATCATGACCCAAGCTGAAGGCAGACACCTAACGACTGAGCCACCAGGTGCCCCAATTTCTTGATCTTTTTGATGCTGAAGGACATAAAATTTTAATCTACACATTACTCTACATTTGGCCCCCAGCCAAAATATAAATCAGTTTTAGATTTGCTGATAAACTACACTTTTTAGTGTAGTTTGCTTTAGAAAAGTATGTCAATTGTTAAATAAGAACACGTTTTAAACTATATGTATGTTCTAAATTTTTAATTTTACGTAAGGATAAACTTTATAAAATACTCTTTAAAATTGATACAAAATAAAATATTTAATAAAAGTATTTATCCTATATGTTTATATATGTAATATGAAAAAAAATTAAATGATTTTGTAAATTCCTAGCAGGTTTCTAGGTATTATATGGAACTGTGAAAAGAGTTCTTGGGTCAAAAAGTTGAAAATGTTGTCTTAATTGCCTTGGTACTCAAAAGGAAGAGCTTGGGAAATGAAATATTAGCTAACATGTGATATTTTAGGGATAATGTGATAAGTATCTCTTTAAATAAGAGAACTGATTTCATGTTTACACACTGTTAGGGCTTATAATATTAGCGAATGGTATCGTGTAAGCAGTTACATAAGATGTGTTGCTATATATATACTTTTTTTCTGAGGACATCAGAATCACCAAAGAATAGTTCAGATTAAAATGTTTTTGAAAATACACTTATACTGTAACTCGCTCTAGAAAAAACTTAAGGCAGATATGTCTCCTGAATTAATATAATTAATGACTTAAACATGTAATTCTAAAACAGGAATTCTGGCACTGCTGTTATATTCCTGCTGAAAGCTCAGAGTCTAAATCTAGTCATGAGGAAATATCAGATAAACCTAAACTAGGCATCACTCTAAAAGATAGCTGGCCTGTATTCTTCAGATGTCAGTGTCATGAAAGACAAGGAAAGACTAAGGAACTGTTCCAGAATAAAATCAATCAGAGGGATGTGAAAATTGGTTGCAACACATGATCTGGAATTTCACAATAGAGAATATTTTTGAGACAACTGGCAAAATATGAACAAGATCAATAAATTAGATATAAAAGTATTGTATTAGTTTTAATTTCCTGAGTTTAATTATTATACTGTGTCTCTGTAACAGAATGTTCTCCTGTCCTTGTTTGGGGGCTTGGAAGCGAGAGAGGACATGAGTAAATATAACACATTAACTTTTGGAGGGAATCTAAATGAAGAATGGATTTTTTTGTACTACTCTTGCAATACCGTTTTAAGTCTGAAACCATTTTTTTAAAACAATATAAAGAAAAGACAAAACAGGAACTCTTAATAAGATTTAGATATGGTAACATATCGTACGTCACTAGTTTTTGATGTAGTGTTCAACAATTCATCAGTTGCGTATAACACCCAGTGCCCTATTCCTCTTATGATCAGGTGGAGAGAGCAGCCTGCTGAAGGGGAATCATACACAGGGTCTCTCTCTGATAAAAGTGAGGTGTCACCTACGAGGCAAAGATGCATGATGACAGCACCAACAGCCATCACTGCTAAGCAGAAAGCACTGTTCAGACGGACAAAGAGGTAGGAAGCAGCCACACATCTTCCTCTCTACATTCACAGAGCGTAGCTCAAGAACCAGGTGGCAACACTCCTGGTCACTTATTTGTTCTGCCTACTACATGGCAGAGACATATCAGTATTCCTGTTTTGCAAAATAAAACCAAAACCAAAAAAAAAAAAAAAAAAGTTGCTTTGCTCAAGGCCACTCAATGAACATGTTGCAGAGTTCAAAAACTATCCCCAAATTAATTGATCCTCTAGTGTATGACTTTAGGTATCAAGTTTGGCATCACCAATGGAGTTTCTATTCTTCACCCATTTCATGTCTATCTCTCCTTTGTGCTTTATTTAGACTCCCACAGGTCACTGGGAATGCCTGGACAGCTCCTACTCCTGGAATCTTACTAGTGTTTAGAGAATTCCTTCTGCATACTTTTTAGAAGTATAGGCGAGGGTGCCTGGGTGGCTCAGTCAGTTAAGCGTTCTGCCTTCAGCTCAGGTCATGATCCCAGGGTCCTGGGATGGATCCCTGCATCAGGCTCCCTGCTCAACGGGAAGCCTGCTTCTCCCTCTCCCTTTGCGCCTCCCTGGCTTGTGCTCTCTCTTGCTCACTCTCTCTCTCTCAAATAAATAAATAAAATCTTAAAAAAAAAAAAATAGAAGTACAGGGAAACACACCACCATCATACACTGTTTGCTACTGGATTAAATATGAAAGGACAGGAACAGTTGGGGTAGTTTTTCCATTCTTCAAAGAGTGAAAGAAGAACAAGTCACAATTATTTATAAGATTGACAAAAAGAGTCTCAAAGAACCAGAGGACCTTGGTAACAAAAACATTCCACCTATGGTCCTCCAGGAATTCTTCCTATACCAGGTGTCTCCAGTAAAAATAATAAAAAAAACATATACATCTGGGCTATCTAAAACTGTCATTTTTCAAAGACCTCATCATTAGGCTGTAAATGAAGAAATTAGATTTGTTCTCCTCAAACTTGGGGAGAACGAACCCTTTGGGTTTCCTTTTCTAAAGTGGTTAAATATTCAATAACTCTGTTACATACCAAAGAGACAGAGCATTTGGTTCTAAAGCACAGTTGCTGTTCAAAGGACTCTGAAAATGCTTGAATTTTGGAATGGGAGCTTCCTTTTGATTCCAGTGGCTCCTTGAATGACTCACCCACTGAGCATTTTCTGAAATCCAGCATGTGGGTATGGCATCGAAATCCTTGGTCCTCATGAGAATGCCTTCTGGGATGGCTGACAGACGATGTGATTCTGGGAAGCACAGGAAACTGGGAATACAGAATAAAAATTTTTGCAGGCGCCTGGGCGGCTCAGTTGTTACACGTCTGCCTTCGGCTCAGGTCATGGTCCCAGGGTCTTGGGATCGAGCCCCGCATCGGGCTCCCTGCTCTGCAGGGAGCCTGCTTCTCCCTCTCCCACTCCCCCTGCTTATGTTCCCTCTCTCGCTGTGTCTCTCTCTGTCAAATAAATAAATAAAATCTTTAAAAAACAAACAAACCAGAAACCACATTCAAATGGGAAAGGAAGGGAAAGCTCTTCTCTTCCTAAGCATGTAATATGGACGGATATAGGTTATTAATAGGTTATGAGAGGGAAGAGCCTTAGATAGGAGCAGTGGGGAGAGAGAAAAAGAGACAAGGCTAAGAGTAAGCTTTTCTTTTTAAGTTATTGATTGAGCTCAAAGCAAAACACACACACACAAAATGAAAACCTAATTGTTCTCTGATCTCTAAAGTAAGAAAAATCTGAGCACATTTTAGAGTTAGAAAAGTTAACTATCCAACACAAGCTCTTGTCATAAATATATGGCGTTCTGTGACTGGAACTGGACATTCAGACCCCTGACTATTTCCCAGGATCTGCCCACGTCACCCTGGGTCCCCTGCTCTGTGTTCTGCCCTTGCACTCTCTACCCTATTTGGTCAGGTGCTCATTTTTATTCCATGCTTTGTCTCCTTAAATAAACACATACTTTCTGTATATAGTCTGATAATTTTGGAATTCACTGTTGACTTAGAGAATCTAAACAGGTTAATTCAGGCAAATGTCTGAAGCTAGTATGAGCAGGAAGAGATATACGGACGCTGTTTACAAATGCCCCATATAACAAATTCTGCTTAGTCCTAATAGTTTCAGGCAAACAACATTGCAACCTAAAACTGGATTCCCTAGTGGATTATCTCAGTTTTAAAGGTCTAATAGATGCTAAAATTTATTCAACAAAACTGTATTTTGTAAGTCATTTGTTTTTATTTCATATTTTGTTTTCATATTTTCAACAGTACTAAAGGGCCGTTGAGATAAATAGCAAATCACAGTTTTTCTCTTTGTTTCTTCTTGGTTCTAGCTATCTGGAAACTGGAAACTAATTGTACTTCGGGTTCACACATTGTGAATACCTCACTTGAAGTGGAACATAAGAGATTAAAATGAGAGTGTGATAAACAGGTGTTTATTTGTAACAGAATCATGGACAGTTAGAGCTAGAAGAGTTCCCAGAGATCATCCTGTCCAGCCTCTCTTCTTTTTTACATAAGGAACCTGAAGCTCAAAGAGCTGTTGAAACTTGCCCTTTGTCCCTGAGTATGCATTTGGTAAGAAATCTACTTTCAAATATTTGTGTCTTAAAGAGGTCTCATTCCTCAAATTTGCTGGTCATGGGGAGTAAAAGAGATTGCCATACCCACCGTAATATCCCTCATAGGCATTATGCATCTGGGAACTCTGAGGCTAAAACTGAAATAAAATAACATTGCCCCAAAACGTACATGATTCTGGGGTTGACAGAAGCAAGTTGGGGAGGTATTCTCTATAGCTAGAATCCTAAGTGACCTGCAAAAAAGAAAAGCTATATTCTTGCTGTGTAACTGTGAAGCAGAGGATGCAGGTCTCTGCTGCAGAGTCTTCTAGCCGTGCAGTTGAGTGGAGAGAACCACTGCCTGCACCTGCCACTGAGTCCTCACCCGGTCAGGCCCACCCGTTCTGCTATCAGGAGCTTTCTCCTGCTTTCATCTTGCTCCCTAGACACTGGGTGCTCTGCTGCCCTATGGAAAAGTAGTGCTGAGGGCAGAAAAATTTGGGTTCCCTCTCCCCTTGGGAAACCAAAGGGGAACCAGAAGAAAACGTGTATCAAATTTATCAAAGGTAGTGATTTATGATGTGGAATCCCCAATTCTTTAGAGGTCATCAAATCACGGAGCTATTTTCAGTATTTCAAAAAGAGTAGTGGAAATCACACATTGATCCATGCCTGATGCTACACAGACTAATTTATAACATCAAGTTTCTTTCCTTTGGCTGGAATCATATTAACCCTCAGGAGGATTGTCTCAGGTTTATCAGGAGCTCTGAATAGTAGTTAAAGATATCTTAGGCTACTAAAAATGAAGAAATCTTCACCTAATAAACGAAAATCAGGTCCCCTAGAGGACAAGATAAAATAATAAAAGGGACTTTTGTGGGTATAAAAGGTTTAGAAGTACTGATTTTTAACCAGAGAAGATTTTATACCAAAGGCCTCTTCAAAAATTATCTAATAGAAATTCCCCTCCCCTAGTCCAGCTCTCCCCTGGTTCTCTGATCATAACTCACTGGGCAGAGCAGGGAGGTTTTCCTGTAAGTGGCATCTTGTGATCCGTGGCGGTCCCGGAGTCCTCTCTCATTCTCTTCTGTCCAGCTGTGACCCCAGAAGCTGCTCATCCATTTGGCGAAAGACACATCATCATCATCATCATCATCTTTGTGCTCCATGCGTAGGTGATTCAAATTCTCGAAGGCCTGTCCCTAAATTTGAGAGAGAGAAATATCATCCAACAGGGCTGACCTGATGAAACCCAGGATCTCCCCCAAAAGACAAAATGAAACTGGTATTTTCAAATGCTCTCCGATAATGGGATCCTTAAGGGAGAAAGATTTACTAAACAACCATGTCATCATCAGGCAGCCTCGGGGAGTGTCTATTTATAAATTGTGCAGCCCACATTCCCTCCCCTCCCCCTGTCTTTTTAAAATTGAGGCTTTTTAATCCTTCCATTGCTGGGGCTTGTGTCTCCAAGCCTAAGGGTGGGAAGCACAGTCCACTGCCTGGTTTTCCCTGTGCTCTGCTGCTGATACATGAGATGGCAATTCCAGCTGTCAATGAGGATGGAGCATGACCCTTATAATATGCCTGTCAGCTCCAGGCTAGCTCTGAAATGGGGCCACTTACAAGGACAGACTGACTACAGCCTGCAAGATGGCCAGCTATTGGCATGCTATATCTACTGCCAGATACACTCCTAATAAATAAAATTGATACTGATACAAAAATCCAGCTCCTGGGTTTAAGGGAACAGGTTTTGTTATTGATGTATTATTTATATCTGTATAAATCGTACATGTATATTGTACAAACCTTAAGTGTATAGTTTGATGAATTTTTACATACATGTACCCGCACATAACCACACCATAAAACATTTTCAGCACCCCAGCTGGCTCCCTTTTTCCTTCTTCCAATCCATCCTCCCATCCGCTATCGCTACAGATTAATTTTGCCTGTTTTTGAACTTTCTTTCAATGGAATTATACAGAATGTATTATTTTGTGTCATTCAACATTATGTTGGTAAGATTTATCCATATTTTTGTGCTAATGGTAGTTCATGCTTTATAGTAGTACACTGTATGAATATCCCACATTTAAAAAAATCCCTCTCTCGCTGTCTCTCTCTCTGTTGGAAAATAAATGAAATCTTAAAATAAATAAATAAATAAATAAGATAAATTCAGTCTACTACTGATGGTCATTTGGGACTATCATTTGCTCTGTTTCCAGGTGAGGTGTTATAAATAGAACTTCTGTGAACATGATAGTCCTTGTTTTTTAGTAGGCCTTTATTTTTTTGAGATAACAGGACTAATAAATTTATTAAGCCCCTCCTTTGTGCCAGCTATGAAGTCAAATATTTTACGTATGCTATTTTCATTATAACAACACTGTGACTGGGAGATTTGTCTCACATTTTATAGATAAGGACATTGAGATTCAAATAGATCATCACTTGCCTGAGGTGAAATTACTACTAAGCAGCACAGCCAAGTCTGAAGCAAGGAGTAGAATAATGAAGTCCAGACTCTTCCACCATTCCACCAGTATTCCAAGAAACCTTTGATAAAGCTTGCATTCTTAGAGTTATTCCTGACTGTTTTCTATATGAAAACTCTTCCTTGAGCTACAAAAAGACAGGCTTAATAATTGTGACCAGTGTTCCTAGAGCATGGCACCACAATTTCTAAGTTACTAAGGAAAAGTAACCAAAGCATAAAATAGCTTGCAACATTTTTATTTCTTGTTTTAAATAGTGAGAGATGCAGGCTTGTTACTTTGTAATACTTTTATTACAGAATGCAGAAAGCCTGCTTCTCAATGACCCAGATGAGAAAGGAAAAGTTATAACTATAACCATATGCCACCACTATTGATTGTCTCTGTTATTAAAGAAAGAAAGGTAACCTCTCTTGGGGAAGCAGGACCAGGTATGTCCACAAAACTTAACTACAGATAAACCTCTTCTTTTCTATTCCTCTTAAAACAGAAATGTCTTTTCTTCCAATTTCAGAAACAAAAATAAATAAATCTATGATCAGGGGATGGAAAAACCAGAACAGGTCATACCTAATTATTGCTTAGAAGTATTTTGAAGAAAAGAAATACGACTTTATTTTAAAACTTCTTTGAGGGGCGCCTGGGTGGCTCAGTCATTAAGCGTCTGCCTTCAGCTCAGGTCATGATCCCAGGGTCCTGGGATTGAGCCCCGCATCGGACTCTCTGCTCAGTGGGGATCCTGCTTCTCCCTCTCCCACTCCCCCTTCCTGTGTTCCCTCTCTCTCTGTCTCTCTCTATCAAATAAATAAATAAAATCTTTAAAAAAATTTAAAAATTAAAAAAATAAAACCTCTTTGAGTGACACCTATCTCTTGAAATTCTGAACCCTTCTTTTAAGGCCTTATAGACAGAAGCAATTTAAATACTGGAAAATGTGTATATATAAATATGGATATTTATTATGAGGAATTGGCTCATGTAATTATAGAGACTGATAAACTTCACAATCTGCCATCTGCAAGCTAGAGACCCAGAAAAGCCAGTGGTGTAATTTAGTCCAAGTGTAAAGGCCTGATAACCAGGGGAGCCAATGGTGTAAATCCCAGTCCAAGGGCAGAAAAAGTTGAGATGAGATATTCCAGCTTATGAAGTGAGGAGAAAAAAAGAGCAAATTCCTCCTTCTGTCTTTTGTTCTATTTAGACCCTCAACTGATTGGATGAGGCCTGCCACACTGGGGAAGACAATCTACTTTATTGAGTCCATAATTTCAAATGCTAATTTCATCTAGAAGACACATCCAGAAATAGTGTTTAATCTGGGCACTCCATAAAACTGACATGTAAAAATTAACCATCACAGGCACTAATCCCATTCATGAAGGCTCCACCCTCTCATCTCTTTACCACCCAAAGTTTCTACCTCCAAACCATCATATTGGGGATTAGGCTTCAACATATGAATTTTGTAGAATCACAACATCCAGTCCATAGCAAGGTACCACATAAACAGCACCCAGTAAAAACCGGAGGCACTAAGTCTCTAATGAGCATGCAGACAACATTTCACACATGTTGCCAAAACTCATTACTGGAAGAATTAAGCACATCCTATAAGACTTCAATGGGCAAAGAAAAAATAACAAAAGAAACCTTTTGGAAGCTTGTGCCTGGCTTTCTTCAGACTTTACCCAATATGCCTTTCCCCTTTTTGGATTTTGCTCTGTATCCTTTCAGTGTAATAAATCTTATCCATAACTATAACTATATGATGTGGATTCTTTTAGCAAATCCTTAAACTGGGGGTGACAGTTGGTGTCGGAAGTGGGATTTATTAACAACAACCCTGACTCATTGAAATATAGCTAAAACAGGGCTTGGAGAAAGGAAGTATGAAGGGGATATAATTATGAACCTTCACATCCCATGGCTACCTAGTCATCTGTGGTATGAAACAGCAGCTGAGATGATGTCTGTTTTGGAAGGTGAAGGTTACCTATGGAATTTGAAAATGCTAGGTCCAACCCTGGAAGAATTGGATCCATTGGTCGCTTTTGGCCGTGGTAGCTAAGGTGAAGGAATTAAAAAGTACAGTCTGGGTGATGTCTTTAGGTTTTGTTCTCCCCCTCAGGTGGGAAGAGAAAGGGTCCAAACACTCCCAAAAAACATTTCAGGTGAGCCAAAATGTTGTATGTTTGTATTGCTCACTCCTCCAAGTGGGAGGAAATAAGATTAAGTCAATTCCAAGGCTGGCACAAACTTTAGACAAATCAGAAAAAAAGAAGGGGGGAAAAAACACTCTACCGATTGGTGCAGCAGCCTGCTGCATTCCAGCTGGGATCTCTCAATAGTGCTAATTTTAATCCTGGAAGTGTTGAATTTACTGCTAAGGTTTGAGTAAACTTGCAAAAAAAAAAAAAGTGAGAGAGAGAGGGAGAGACTTTCTAAAATGGCTTTTTATTTTGTAGCTATTGCTTCTGAGTATATGATTTTAAAAAACAGTGTAAAGTATCATATGTCTGTAATTTCATAAATGCTAAAGGGATTATTCCAATCTGGGAAAGCTGCCCAATAAAAGGTGTTAGTAGAACAGGACTTCTTCCTTGGATGGATTAAAATTTAAAATCTTTGAACATCTGAGTATTGAAATCTTCATAACTGATTATTGTTCCCATGATTTTTGCCTGTTGGAGCCTATGAGAAAAGGCAGACAACATAAAAGGAGAAATAATCTTTTTGAGTTTTAAAAAGCAGTTTTTAGTTTGGTAATAAGTTTCTGTAAAATCAGATGTCTGACTCTTAGAGGCTGATGATTTTCTAGACTAATTGTGCATATATTTGAGCAGGTCAATTTGGATTCTAAGACTGACAAGATGAGAAGGGCTTAGAAGAACTTGGAACTCCACTGTCTGACCCTGTAGTCTTTCATCTTTGCTGCTGCCAAAGAAGAAAAGTCACTGGCTTTTTTGGAATCCTGAATTCAGAGAACCTAATTGCCTGGATCTGATGGTAGGCTGAAACCTAATAACATCTGTAACAGACTATTTCAATCTTGGACAACAGACATAGACTCAATGAACAGAACTGAGACGCTGGGACTACTACAGACTTAAGACACCCTTCCGTGGGGCCATAAGCTATAAAAACATCATGGATGCTGGCTGGACCACATGGCTCACCTGCGGACGCCCACAGAAAAGGGCTCATTCTCTGATGAGACCATCTGAAACCAAGCTGCAGGTGGCTGTATATTTCTAATGAGGGACTAACTGCATTTGAGATGAATGATCACAAGGAACCTAACCTGTGATTCCTGTTGCAAGCTGTAAGATGGAAGAGAGCACAGCATGGAGAGTAGGACCTCTCCACCCACTCCCAACAGAGGGGACTCTCAACTCCTGCTCAGGAATGTCTCACTGCTATTGACTTATGTCTGACTTTCAACATTATTTGAAATTTGCAATAATAGACTGATAGCCTGATTCAGCTTTACTCATCTTTCTCCTAAGTTAGGCAGTTTGATTATTAAATATAGCTATTCCCAAAGACAGAGTGTTCTTTTTCAGGCTTCCTACTGAATAAATGATCAGGGTGAAAAGGATGGGGGGTTATGTAAACATGTTCTGAAAACTTTTGAAAATTCAGGATTTTGTCCTAACCAGTTCCTGATCATGCTGTGTCTTTCTGGTTAAGTTACAGTAACAGTGTTTTTCTATGTAAATTCTTCTGTCCCTCTGTTACAAATTTCTTAAATCATCACTGATTAAGTGGAGCACAGGATGTCAGATAGTGAACTGTGGCTCAACAACAGATACAAGAAGAACTAAAATAGAGAAGTTTATTACTTACAAGTCCTGGAGGAAGTGCCTGGCACACCTTGAGGGGCCACGTGGGGAGGTCAAGGCAGAGTGCAGAGAGAGGCAGACGCTGGGGCACGTTTTTATTAGAGTCTGCAGGTGGAGTGCTTTGGGGTTCCCAGGGCTAAGGTTAGATTGGTCAATTGAAACCAAAAGGGCAGGGTTTGATAAGCCACAGTGGAGTCTTATCTAAGGAGCCGCATGGGGAGAATGCAGTGGGGGCAGGGGAGATGGTTGATCACAAGAGCTGTTGGGGAAGTGATAGCAGGAACTTACATGTGCTTGTGACTCTGCGGACTGCTATCTAGGACATGTGCTTAGGTGAGGGGACTAGTGTCAGTTTCAGGGCATTGTTTAGCCAAACAAAATGAGGTCAAGGCAGCAATACCATGCAGTAACTTAGCTAAATTCTCGACACCCTCTTTGCACCCAACCCCTTTTGATGGAAGATGAGAATAAAAAATGATTGGGGAAAAAATGTAAAGTAATGATCATTAAATGAGACACACTGATTTTGTAATAACATAGAAAAAAACAAAAAACAGAAGCTCAGCACCTGGGAGATGCAGGGAAAGATGCGTTAATGATCTCTGTTTCTCATAACTGCTCTGTTTTTCAGAACTGCTCCTGAATGCCAACGTTGGCTTCCCAGGATGCTGTGAGGTCTTGAATTCGAACCGACTACTGAGCCTATGATCACACCTGACAGCACTGACCGTGGGACAGCAATGGTAGGCCCAGTTCCCATGTTCCTATGAAGAACTCTAGATGTTGTCCACATTCATGAGGCAAATGAACTGATGCCAAAGACAAGCAAAATTGCTGAAACAGTCTTCTGGAAGTCCCTCTAAAACTAAGGGCTCAACTGGACAGAGAACCCTAGGGCAGAAGGACCCACAGTGGGAAGGCACACTGGGGGCCCTGTTAACCTCTAATGCCTAACTAATGTACGTTTTCATTGGGTGACCTGCCATTTGCAAGCTTTTTGTTTCCAAGGGTACTCTCTGGGATTATGCTTCTTGAATGTGTACCTTGACTTTCATGGCTTGCTTCAGTCCTGAAAGGCATGCACGTCAGCTTCAACTTACTAGCCAGAGTCCCACTGTGCTTGAATGGATGGTTCAGGCCAGGTAAAAAGGTTAATGCAAAAACTTCGGAAGAAAGCCACCAGGTTTTCTAAGATTGACCTTTCATGTTGACGGAATTTGTTTTAATTGGCTAAATCCAAGACCCTAGAGGGCATAAGGGAGGCAGTCCTGGCAAGACGTTTTCACCCTGCCACAGGGGGTCCTACTGACAATAATTTTGTCTAAAAAAGCCTTGGCCAAATGGGGTGGACTTTGTAGAAAGGAGTTAACATAGCAGCCTGAGATGACATAGCCTGAGAAAAGCTTTCTTGCTTGACCCTTAGCTGGCATCTGGGAACTTGACTGGTAAACAGTTCCTACAGTAATATAAAACTTACCCTAACTGATGAGTGGCCTAAACTGCTTATACAACCAATGGTTTATGCTGAACAACTGCATTTTTTTCTGGAAGTCCAGAATTTTTTGTACAGGCTAGGCAGTGTGTGCCTGCATGACCAGCTTCCAATAAAAGCCTTGGGCTCTGAGTCCCCAGTGAATTTCCCTGGTAAATAACATTTCTCATCACTGGACGAATTAAGGATGTTTTATGTGGCTCCATTGGGAAAGGACTCTTGGAAGCTTGAGACAGTTTTCACTTTGCTGATTTTAATTTGTGTCCTTTCAATACAATAAATCTTAGCTATGAGTATAACTACATGCTGAGCCCCGTGAGTCCTGTGAGTCACTGAACCTAGGGCTGGTCTTTGGGACCCCCAATACAGGAAGGAAAGGGAACTCTTCATATCTTTGGCCAAAAATTCTCCCAAAACAACAAGATATAAAGGTACCCCCAAAAGAAAAAGAATTTGGTCTACAGTATATAAAATCAATCCACCTCCATTTTTCTCCTAGTTAAGCCCATTTCCTTCAATGTATGGGAAAGATGGCTCCCTGCTTTGCCTGGACTAAGGTTCTTACAGCAAACCTGGAGCAGCAAAGCAGCAGCTGCAGGTACCAGCTCTTGGCAACTGGAGGAAAACTCTCTTCCAGCCTGTTTTGGGAGCCCTCGCACAAGAGGAGGCCATAAGCCCCCCACCCCCACCCCCGGGAGCCTGGCCGCAGCTCTCCCTGGCAGGTGTTTGGACACCTGCCCTGAGGAGATGCTGCAGGGCGCGGGACCAAAGGGAGCTGCCCTTTTGACCCTGCTCTAATGCTCTGCCTTGCCAAGCCCATGCTGTGTACTCCAAAGTGTCAAGTGGCTGAGACTGCTGTAGTTTTCTAGAGAGCTTGTGTGTGCATTTTCTTACCATGCTCAATGTGAAAGAAATTACCTTCTCTTAGATGGTAGGAAGCTTGTGGTGCGCATGTTCTCATAAAGCAGTCAGACATCATGGGTGCCCAGGTAATCAGTGAAAATAATCCTTGGGCTGTGTACCAATGAAGTGGCTTTTCAATGTCCTAGTTCACATTTGCTGCTTCAGAAGACTGTGATCATGGGGGGGTGGGGGGGTGGAAATGATTTTCTCTTTATTTCATTCTCTCTTTCATTTAATTAACTCCCTTTATTTGTTTCAATGCATTCCTTTTACTTAGTTCTTTCTCCATAGCCCCTATTTCTACAATAATTTATTTTTTTTAGTTCATTAATTTTTCTTGCCAGTTAAAGGGAAGAATTATTCCCCACACTATTTTCGAGCTTGCCTGAGCCACTCTCATTTCAGAAAAGAAATGCTATGTACAGGAGAACTAAACTGCTACATCTTTAAATATTTATATAGAGTCAAAATACATCAGTGGTTTTTACACAGTTTTTACCTGCCAGAAAGCAGTGCTTGAATACTTGAAACTGTGTACTGTTACATTTAATGTCCTGATTGTCAGAATGTTCTTTTACAGGTAATATGCTAAAACCCAGTCATCCATTTCCATGATTGTTACCAAGTTACACTGTGAAGTTTGCCACTCTGTTGCTTGGTGATTAACCAAGTATCTGAAAGTATGTATTACTTGAGGGTACTTCATCATCATTTCTTATTCTAAAAAGTTATGCAGCTTATATTATGAAAACTATTTTTTAAATATACTATGTTGATGTAAAAAATATCTGAGGGGGTAAAAACGTGTGTTTTCAGAGGTCTGCCTACAAGAATATTGGTTATATAAGTATCTAGTTACTTTGGCAGTAAGCATCAACAAGTTCTGCAGGATTTGGGCTAATGGAGGCTTTACAATAGTCAAAGTTGTTAGATGTTGGAATAGGTTTTTGTAAGACAATATATCATCTCTTCCACAAGAGATCTCGAAGCACAGTATTGATTCTCATCTACCAGAGATGGAATCTGTGCAGCTTTGCCTCCAGTAGTGCTATTAATTGCATGGCCTCTCAAGGTCTTGTTGATCCCTGGGCAGCTATTATTCCAAAACAGACTGAACACGCTATTTGTTAAAACTTACTGCTCTGTAAAAAAAACTTTGCCAGTTTAGCTCATTAGTGTGTTAGATTTCAGAAAAGGCTTCTTCCCAGCTATTAACTACAATTTCAGAGAATCTAAGGGTAATGTCTCAGCACTTTTTTTTAAGTCTGAGTCTACAAGCCTCCCCATAGAAGTGCCCCAGAAAAGAATCGAGGGAATTAAAGAATCCCATGAGTCTCACTTCTAAGAGGGGCAAAATTTTGCAATGTAGAATAACAGAGTGGATCACCAAACATTTAAAGGAAACTGTGACAAAATATTTGTGACATTTAGAAAAAGAAATTGGAAAGGTTAAAGTTTGAGTCAATAAACAATGAGTAGGGATGCCTGGGTGGCTTAGTTGGTTGAGCGTCAGACTCTTGATTTCAGCTCAGCTCATGATCTCAGGGTTGTGAGATAACCACCCCGTGTCCCACATGCCCCACCCCAGGTCCAGCTCTGCACTCAGCAGGGAGTCTGCTTGAGATGCTTTCTCTCCCTCTCCCTCAACCCCTTTCCCCTCCCCTCTCTCTCTCAAACAAATAAATCTTTAAAAAAAAAATAAACAATGGGTAATCTTCAGGATATTATAAATAAAAACTTTAACAAAGCTCCAGAACAATCTTTTCTGAGGATCAAATGCCATATACTCTTAGTATGAATATGGTCTTTCTGGAAAGAAATACAGCAAGATGAATTAAGAAGATTTGTTTTAAATATTCATGTTCTTTGACCCAGAAATTTCTCTTCTTAGTAGTATAAGTATATAATCAGAGGTATGCAGGGTTATTTGTTCATCATAACATTGTTAAAAATAGCAAAAATGTGGGGTGCCTGGGTGGCTCAGTTAGGTGTCCCACTCTTTTTTTTTTTTAAGATTTTTTATTTTTTATTAGAGAGAGAGAGTACAAGCAGGGTGAGTGGCAGGTAGAGGGCGAGGGAGAAGCAGGCTCCCCGTGGAGCAGGGAGCCCGACGTGGGGCTCGATCCAGGACCCTGGAATCATGACCTGGGCCGAAGGCAGCCGCTTAACCGACTGAGCCACCCAGGCGCCTCTAGGTGTCCCAATCTTGATTTCAGCTCAGGTCATGATCTCGGGGTTGTGGTATTAAGTCCCCCATCAGGCTCTATGCTCAGCATGGAGTCTGGAGTCGGCTTGTCCCTCTCCCTCTCTCTCTGCTCCTCCCCCCACATGCACACACTCTCTCCCAAATAAATAAATAAATAAAATCTTTTAATAAAATAAAATAGCAAAAATGTGGAAACATCTTAAAGGCACAATTGGAGACCATACTAATAAATTATGGCATATTCATACAACAGTATTCTATGCAATCATAGAAAACCAAGGGATTTAATGACACAGGGAACTTCTCAAAATAAAATATTTGGTGACAAAATCAAAATATAATAAATTGTGATAGTTAATTTTATTTGTCAAATTGACTGGGCCATGGTGCCTAGCTATTTGGTCAAACACTATTCTGGATTTCCATGAGAGTGTTTTTGGATGAGATTTACATTTTTATATGCAAACAATGAATCATGGAACATTACATCAAAAACTATGATATACTGTATGGTGGCTAATATAATAAAAAAAGATTTACATTTTTTAAAAGTATAAATGGTTATTTATTTATTTATGGCAAATAAAATTTAAAATTTTTTTTTAATTTGAGTATAGTTGACTCACAATGGTACATTAGTTTCTGGCATACAATATAGTGATTTAACATCTCTATATGTTATGCAATGCTCACCACAAGTGCAGCTACCATCTGTCACCATACAATGCTATTACAATACCATTGACTATATTCCCTATATTATACCTCTTATTCCCATGACTTGTTCATTCCATAACTGGAAGCCTGTATCTCCCACTCTCCATCATCAATTTTGCCCATCCCTTTGGCAACCATCAGTCTGGTCTCTTTTCTTATAGGTCTGAGTCTGCTTTTTGTTTGTTTATTCATTTAGTTGGTAGATTCCACATATAAGTGAAATCATGTGGTATTTGTCTTTCTCAGTCTGACTTATTTCACTTAGCATAATACCCTCTAGGTCCATTCATGTTATCACAAATGACAAGATCTCTGGATGAGATTTATATTTCAATTAGTGGATTTTGAGTAAAGCAGATTGTACTCCATAATGTGGGTGGGCCTCATTTAACCAAATAGCCTGAATAGAAAATAAGATTGACCTACCCCAAGCAAGAGGGAATTCTAACAATAGACTGCCTTTGGACTTCAAGTGTAATATTGCTTCCCCTGGGTCTCCAGCCTGCTGGCCCACCCTGCAGATTTTGTACTTATCAGCCTCCATAATCATGTGAGCCAATTGCTTAAAATAAATCTCCCCCTCTCTCTCATTACATGACACACACCTACATACACACAAACACACACACACACACACAAACACACACACACACACCCTTCTGGTTTTGTTTCTCTGGAGAACCCTAATAGATACAGTTTATTAGTATGATCTCAAATGTCAACTACGAATCATGGGATTTCAGATAATTTTGTTTTGTTCTTTATGCTTTTTTTCTATATTCTGTAAGTGATCATGTATCACTTTTGTAATCATGAAAAGATGTTATTTTAAAATGACTCCTGTATGTCATACTTAATGGTGAAAGGCTGAAAGTTTTCCCCCTGAGATCAGGAAAAAGGCAAGAATGCCCACTCTCACCACCTTGATTCAACACAGTGCTAGAAGTTCTAGCCAGTGCAATAAGGGAAGAAAATTAGAGGGGGGTGAGGGAAGCCATATAAATTTTAAAGAAAGAAATAAAATTGTCCGTATTTGCAGATAATGATTATCTCTATATAAAACCCCAAGGGATTTACAAAAACACTCTGAGAACCTCTAAGTGAGTTTCAGCAATGTCCCAAGATACGGGCTCAATACAAAGAAAAATTAATTGCATTTCTACATACTAAAAATGAACATGTGGAAATCAAAATTAAAATCACAATATCATTTATAATTGCCCCCCCAAAGAAAGTGAAATCTAAGAAAACATGTACAGAATCTGTATTCTGAAAATGACAAAAACCTGATGAAAGAAATCAAAGAAGACTAAAGAAATGGAAAGGCTTACTCATGAATTAAAAGATTCCATAGAGTAAAGATGTCAATTCTCCCCCTACTGACCTCTAGGTTTAATACAAATTCCTATCCAGGTGTTTGTAGACATACAAACTTATTCTAAAGTTTATAGAAATTCTAAAGGACATGAAACAGTCAAAAACAACTCTGAAAATGAAGAGTAAAGTGGGAGAACCATGCTATTGAATGTTAAGGCTTACAGTATAGCTACAATAATAGAGACAGTGTGGTGTTGATAGAGATACACATAGACCATTGGACCAGAATAGAGAATCCAGGAACAGATACAGATATATATATCTGAACTAAATGTTGAAAAAGTGCAAAAACAATTCAATGGACTAAGGAAAAACCTATTCAACAAATGGTGCTGGAACAATTGGACATTCACAGTTTTAAAAATGAATCTTCTAGCAGCCATCCAGAGGGGTGTGTGCACCTGCATTCACCCTGTTTTTTAAAAAAAAGTTAAACATGAATCTTGACCTATGTCTCCCACCCTACACAAAAAAATTAACTCACAGTGGATCACAGACTTAAACATAAATTGTGAAGCTATAAAGCTTTTAGGGAAAAAAATGAAGAAAATGTTTGAGATCAAGAACTAGGCAAAGAGGGGTGCCCGGCTGGCTCAGTTGGTGGAGACTGTGACTCTTGATCACAGGATTGTGAGTTCAAGCCCCATACTGGGTGTAGAGATTACTTAAAAATAAAATCTTAAAAATTTTTTTAAAAAGGAAACAAAGCAAAGAGTTCTTAGATTTCACACTAGATGTATAATGCATAAAAGGAAAAACTAATTAACTAGATCTCATCATTTTCAAATCTTTTGCTCTGTAAATGACCCTGTTAAGAAAATGAAAAGACAAGCTGAAGACTGGGAGAAAATATTTGCATTTGCAAACATATCCAACTAGTTTCTAGAATATATAAATAGCCTCCAAAATTTGACATTAAAAGAACAAACAATCCAATTAGGAAATGAGCAAAAGACATTAAAGACATTTCATTGAAAAAGATAGATAGCAAATAAGCACATCAAAAGATGTCAACATCATTACCCCTCAGGTCAATGAAAATTAAAACCAAAATCAGAGGGGCGCCTGGGTGGCTCAGTTGGTTAAGCGACTGCCTTCAGCTCAGGTCATGATCCTGGAGTCCCTGGATCGAGTCCCACATCGGGCTCCCTGCTCAGCAAGGAGCTTGCTTCTTCCTCTGACCCTCCCCCCTCTCATGTGCTCTCTCTCTCTCATTCTCTCTGTCTCAAATAAATAAATAAAATCTTAAAAAAAAAAAACAAAAAACCAAAATCAGGTATCACTATAAGTACCTATCAGAATGGATAAAACTTTTAAAAATAGTGTCAATACCAAATGCTGGAAAGAAGCAGAGAAGTTAAATCCTTCTTATGGTGCTGATGGGACTTAAAAATGGTACAGTCACTTTGGAAAATAGTTTACCAGTTTGTTTTAAAACTAAAAATGCAACTACTATATGATCCAGCAATTGCACTCTTGGGTATTTACCCTAGAGAAATTAAAACCTATGTTCATGCAAAAACCGACACATGAATGTACAGATTTGATATACACAACAATTTAGATTGCCCTTAAGAGAATTATGCTGAGTGAAAAAGTTCAGTCTCGAGAGAATACATACTATATACTTTTTTTATATAGCATACTTGAAATAACACAGTCACAGAGAAGAAGAACAGATTAGTGATTGCCAAGGGTTAAGGATTTGGAGCAGGGGGGTTTTGGCTATAAAAGTTCAGCATGAGGGAGCCTTGTGCTGATGGAACAGTTCTATTTTTTTTTTTTTTTTTTTTTTTGAGAGAGAGAGAATGAGAGACAGAGAGCACGAGAGGGAAGAGGGTCAGAGGGAGAAGCAGACTCCCTGCTGAGCAGGGAGCCCAATGTGGGACTCGATCCCCAGACTCGAGGATCATGACCTGAGCCGAAGGCAGTCGCTTAACCAACTGAGCCACCCAGGCGCCCGGAACAGTTCTATATTTTGATTGCAGTGGTAGTTACATGAAATGTGTTAAAACTGCCCAGAACTGTAACTCATACATACAAGGAGTGTGTGTATAGCTGGTGAAATCTGAATAAATTTTTTGGATTGTATCAATGTCAATTTTCTGGTTTTAATATTGTCCTATAGTTATGCAAGTTGTTAATATTGGAAAAAGTGGCATAAAAGGTACATGGGACCTCCATGTGCAACTTCCTGTGAAACCATAATTATGTCATAATAAAGGTAAAAAGAAAAATGCCTAGTAACAAGAAAAAGAAACTTCTCTAAATGAGTAGATACAAGATCAAAATGCTATTGAGCTAGAGGTATTCTGGGAAAATAATAATGAAGACAGCATAGCTTTTCAACCTCTCTGAATCCCCACATAAAAACCAATAGAGCAATTGGAAAGGAAAATATCCATGGCCAACCCTACAGCAAATACTGGTGACAAGATGTACTCCACTCCCAAGTGGACAGTGTGGGGTCAAACCACCAACAGCTAAGACCTGGGATAGTTGTCCATGAAGGAGGAAAAGAAAGCAACAAGGCAACTGCCAGACCTGAGAACAGGAGAACAACAAAATAGCCAATAGTTTGGAAAACATAAGGGACCAATTTGAGAACAGCATTAATCTTTTATCCAGCAACATTGCTAAATTATTAATTCTAGTAAATTATACTTTTTTTTGATTTTCTATGGAGACAACCATATTGTCTATAAATAATGAAAAGTTACTTCTTTCTTTCCAATCTCCTTTTATTTCCTTTTCTTGTCTTATTATTTTGGCTAATATTTTCAGTACCATGTAATAGAACCTGGAATCCCCAACTGGTTCTTGACTTCAAAGAGAAAAGTACTAACATTTCACTATGAGGTATGATCATTTATTTAGACTTCCAGGTGATCTTTATCAAGGTTCTATAATAAAAATGTTTTTCTATGTCACAGGCAAATATGGCAAGATTGTAACATTGGTTAAATCTTAGTGGAAGATGGTGGTAGATTTAAAAGAATTGCAACTTTTTTGCTACTTCTCCCATTGAGAGTTGGAGTCTAATTCACCTCCCCATGAATCTGTGCTGGCCTTAGTAACATGCCTGGTCCACAGTAGGTGGCAGAGTGATGTTTTAGAAAGTTATGCAGCTTCTGCCTAGGGCTCCTGGGACATTCTCTGTAAGAACCCTTAGCTGCCACATGCCATGCTGGAAAGGCCACAAGAAGGTGCGCGCCCCCCCCCCACACATAGTTTAAAATCACTCCAGTCTTCGAGCCATTTGCACCAAGGTGTGAGACACTGAGTGAAGCTGTCTTGAGCCCTCCAGACTAGTCCATCTGCCAGAAGAATAAACTCTTGACACCAAGAGAAGAGTCAATCAAGCCTTGCCCAAATTCCTGAGCAATAAAACTTTAAGATGTAATAAAATTGTTGTTTTAAGCCACTGCCACTTGGGATAGTTTGTTAAGCAGCAATAGATAACCAGAACCTAGGCACAGAAACTATTTTTTTATGGTTTTACATTTTTTCATAATTTAACAAAATGAAGTCTCCTCCTCATTGTTGGATTTGAGGCTAGTTTTCACTGGTTTGGAAAAACAACAAAAGGTAAAGATAGGGAAGAAGAGCCGAGAGGACTTCAGGTTCAGTGCTAGATCAATGCTAAGATCAAGTCTGCATAACCAAGGCTACTAGTCTAATAGAAATGAATTTGACAATGGTACCCTTTATTGGTGGATACTCCACTGCAGGCCCATCACTTAGTGATGGATCAGTATCTTCATGCTATTCAGAAAATGGAGCACTTTTCTCCAGGCAGACACAGCTGGATACCAGACTGTGAGGAAAAAAGTGCAGGCCAGACCTCAGCCCCCACTTGCTCTAGCATCCTTGTGCAGGGCACAATTCACATAATCTATATGTAATATCTTTAGAAGTATAAGCAAGGCAACATTTCTACATTTGCAAATGACACAAATTCTTGTGGGTGGTGATGAACTAAGTTGACGAGGATTGATGAGATTGATCTTACAAATCGGTGAGTGGGTGGAAAGGTGACAAATGAGTGCATAAAATACATGTATGCGCCATCAGTCACAGCTAAGGAGAGGGAGCTAGGGTGACTGTAGATTGTTCCCTGAAGATAAATGCAGAGGCTCCTTCTGACAGCAAAAAGAACAGCCACTTGATTGAATCATCAAGCGACATTCCCCCTGAGAAACAAAGAAGTATCACCCACTCAACTGATGCTTTGATGGAAGTTGAATAAGGCAGAAACCATCAGGAGAAAAACTGGGGAAAAATTAACAGCACGAGGGCTCAGAGGAAACTCAGACTTCTATAGATCATAAGTGGGGTATGAAGGACAAACCAATCAGATCCCAATGGAAGCAGCTACAGCGGTGCAGATGGTAACTGATGACAGCATGCTTGGGACTGGAAACCAGTAGACAGGATGATGGTGGTAATGGAAGCAGACTATTCCTGGTGATGGCAGCAGTGGCAGCAATTGAGTTGGTTTCTTAGCTGATACCAGTGGTTGGACAGCAATGGCGGCTCCAGATCATTCGTGTTGGCAACAGTAATGGAAAGGAAGCAGCAGTCAGGGAACTGTTCAACAAACGCTTCATCAACTCTTTATTCAGCACTGACCACATTTCAGGTATTATGTCGCACGGATAAATAATTATTGTGTGCCCAGCCATGTAATAGATGCAGGAGCACAAAGACAACTAGAACATGATTCTCACCCCTCAAGGACTCAGAACTGACTATGGGTGGCACACGAGAACAAATAATTGTGGCAATGTGGGAGTTGTGAGGAAAAAAATTATACTGTTGTATAGGTCCAATGCAAAAAGAAAAAACATAGTCCTTTGCTCTGACATATAGCTTTATTGGAGACACTATGTTAGGCACCATAAAAGATAAAAAGATAAGTATCAGACATAGCTTCTGATTTGGGATGCTTACAGTATAACAGATGAGGCAGGACAAGTATAATTCTATAAAACAAGGTAAAAAGGGCTGTCTATTTAAATGAAAATGAAAAATTGAGTCACACTAGCTATATCTCCAAGTGCTCAGTAGCCATATGTGGCTATTAGACATCAATAGATACAAATCATATTGGATGTCACAGATATAAAACACTTCCAACATCACAGAAAGTTCTATTGGACAGCATTTATCTAGAAATTGGTCAGAGAGTAGAACTCTGGCTTTAGTCTCCTGAAAGCCAGGGAAAACAACGTTTCAAGAAGGGAATAACCAATGGTATCATGTGCTTCAGTAAAAGCATAGAAACCAGATTATAAGAGATTTTGGATGAAATGGATGATAAATAAATAGAGATAACAAGCATAAACAATTCTTTCCAGTCATTTTGCAGTGAAGAAAAATAGAGAATGGAAACCTAAGGAAAAGTTGAGAGAGAATCCAAATGTGTATGTATGTGCTTAATATGTCTGTGGATTCACTGGAAGGCTTGAACACCAATCAAGCAGCTATCTACCAACTCTACCAATAAGAAAGCCTTTCATGTAGCAATAACAATTGAGGGGATATAATCATACAATTTTAAAGCTAGGAGGAGACTTAGAAATCATCTAATCCACTGGTCACATTGGTGCCCACAGTCACACACATAGCTCCTTAGTATTAGAATCTAGAATAACAACTCAGGTCTCAGGCGCCTGGGTGGCTCAGTAGTTAAGCATCGCCTTCAGCTCAGGTCATGATCCCAGGGTCCTGGGATCGAGCCCCGCATCGCATTGGGCTCCCTGCTCAGCAGGAAGCCTCCTTCTCCCTCTCCCACTCCCCCTGCTTGTGTTCCCTCTCTCACTGTCTCTGTCAAATAAATAAATAAAATCTTAAAAAAAAAAAAAAAAAAGAACTCAGGTCTCCCACATCCCAGTCCATTAGCTGTTCTACCTCATTTCAAATGACCAGATAGACCAGAGAAGAGGTGAAGAAATCTATTGAGTTCCATTAATCTAGCAGGAAAAAGAAAATCTCTATGTTCACATATACAAAATTTCAGTTTTCTTGGAGACAATTTTACTTCTCTCCTTTAAAATTCAGAAAAACAGAAAACTAAGCAGTGAATGTCTGCTATTTTGTAACAAACAATATACTAAAAAGAAATTAAATGTTATCTAATTAAATCTTTCACATATAGATGTGAGAGGTATGTTTTCACTATTTCAGAGCTCAGAAATTTATGCATCAGGTCAATAAAGTCATACAACTAATGACATTCTTACTCAGTTCTACACTATAATCAATTAGGAAATGATGGACAAAATGGGAGAAAAGAGATGAATAGGCTAGAGAATGAAAATGGTCTGTTCAACAAATAACAAAAGTAACAAGAACAAATTCATTTACTGATGCCGATCTTAAAAATAAAACCAATAAAAGCAGCCTTTTAGACAAATATTAATTAAACAAAGTGTTTCAAGAAATTCTAACACTGATCACCTTTGAAGAGGGGAACTGGGTGACTTTTCACAGTAACTCCTTCATAACTTTTGGATTGCAACCATAACAATGTTAACCTATTCCAATAAATAAGTTAAAAAAAAAAAACTTCAAAGGACTTAGTTCCTACCAATAGTAATTACTGGCATTCTACAATCCCCCGAGGCTGCAGAAAAATGGATATTTCAGTAAAGAAAAATCCTAACTCTGTTCTGAAATGGCAGGGGAGAAATTGGATTAAGGGCCAGAAGACTTTCCTCTGGGGGGAATCAGGAAGGAAGAAAAGATGATTGCCTCAACAATAACTATTTGATCAACTCAATTCTATTGCTATTATTTTTAGCTCATCTTTTTAGTCTTTTGCTGAGGAACCCTATTACCTGAAAGCAATTTACTAATAGGAACCCACATGAAGCAGGAGAAAAGCAACGATCCTGAAATCTTTGAATTAGTCCATTCTAATTTAATCCGTCTATTTTTGTGCCACTTAATAAATTATCTTTCAATCTTTATGTAGCTCTACTGTGATGTTGAAAATTCTTTGTGCCCAAAAGCAAAATGACCCTTTGTAAATTTTTAATATAAGGGGCTGCAGACCAGTATACTTGAAATGGGAGCCACAGTTCTGGATTCATTCTCTATTAATACTTGTCTTTTCTTACTGAAAATACTATGAATTCCAGCAATTCCTTGCAAAGGACACTCTTGTATTTTAAAATGTCTGGTGCAGAGCATGGGGAAAGGAGTTGACAAAGCTATTCAATATATGAAAGCTATGAATTGAAATTTCGGTTTGGGAATGAAGCAAGAAGGCTGAGACAGCTAGTGCAAAACTCGCAAGGCAGTAGGCGGATCAGAGCACTGCGGAGGGCGCGGGTGCTCCAGGGATCGCGACGTGGGCTGGGATGTCAGGAGAAATCCAGCACAAGGCACAGATACGTATAGGAAAGCTGCAAGCAGGTGGGAACTCTGGGTCTTCCATTTCTACCCACTCAGTTAAAGAACTTCATTAACAACACACAGACGTCATCGCTTTCGTAACTGGTGCAGGCGGTGAACCGCAGGGACTCCGTTCAAGCCGTTTTGGCGGAAGCCAATTTAGATTTGCCCGTTTCCACCCAGTCTGATTTCTGCTATCTGCTGTTGCCCCCAGTAATCTCAAATTCCTTCAAACTAAAATCCGGCCACGGTAGAAATAAGAGAGTTGGTGATACAACAGGCTAGCTCTAGCTTTGAGTTCTTCCTTCACACACCTTTAACAGTCCTTCTAATCCGTTGGTTTCCCGGACGTCCAAACGGATAACCAAACTACCGTCCCCAAAGGTCTAAGAAGCACCTACGTGGCGGTAATAGGAAAACGGAGCCCAAATTCCACCAATAAACCGGGCTACTCAGGCTACGCCCCGCCCACCACTCCTGCCAACCAATAACATTCACAACTCTTCCACCGCTCCCGCCCGTTCCTAGGACCACTGCAGAGCCTCCGCCGTTCGCCTGCGCAGCATAGATACGCTGTATAAGCGTCCCTCCTCCACTTCCCCAAATAAGAGGGCCCTCTGACGGAGGAGGGAACGACACTAGCTACCAAGGACCTAGAAGCTAGTCTGACAAACAGCAGCGGCGCAAAACGATAGAGAAAGGGCCACTCACAACGCCCCCACTCCCGCCCTGTTCCCCCTGACCCGGAAGTAATTTCCCCTCTTCTCTCCGCCCCCTCCCTCCCCATGGTTGAGAAGGGAGGAAAAGGACGGCCGGGTCTGGCCCGGCATGCCTTAGGCTTCCGGTGACCTCTGGCCCTTTTCTGTCGTCCGCTCTCGCTTCCCAGCGTGCTCGCTCGCCCACTGCCTTCTTTCCCTCCCTCCGGTCTTCCTTCGCACGCTACCTGGTGACTGAAGCGCCCGCGACCAGCAGGGAGGCGGTGGCGGAGGACACTTGTCATGGCCGCCTCTAAGCCTGTGGAGGCGGCGGTGGTCGCGGCGGCTGCGCCCAGCTCCGGGAGTGGGGTGGGCGGCAGCGGCGCGACTGCGGGCCCCGGCACTGGGGGCCTACCGCGATGGCAGCTGGCGCTGGCAGTCGGGGCGCCCCTTCTGCTGGGCGCAGGTGCCATGTACCTGTGGAGCCGGCAGAGGCGGCGCCGGGAGGCTGGGGGCCGAGGCGACGCCGGCGGTTTAAAGCGCAACAGCGAACGGAAGACCCCAGAGGGCAGGGCCAGTCCGGCCCCGGGCAGCGGACATCCCGATGGCCCCGGTGCTCACCTGGAAATGGTGAGAAGCAGCCCTGGGCTATGAGGGTGGAACCCAGCGGGTGCAGCCTTTCCTTGACTAGCTGTGCGGGTCAGGGGGCTTCCCATCAGACGGAAGCTGCCTGGCAGCACATGGGTTTAGCACATTTCTGGCTGCCTTTGTAGGGATTGGAATAGCCCGAGGGCACAAGTTAGCGTCCTTCTTTGATAGTTTCCCCTTGGTTTCAGAAAAATACTTGCCTTTTTTTTCTCAGTGACACAGCATTTATCTCTGGCGTTTTGGGTACGGGGGACATTTGCAAATGTGAAGATTGTATTTAATTAGTGAAGGAAGCCAACTTGCATTTACGATTAGTACATTGTGGTTGACAGGAATTCTTGTGATTTCCAAGGCCTAGAACTTGATCCGTAATAACCTTTTAATAACGAGCCACCCCCGTTTTTTGAAGTCTCTTAGGGTAGGGGATAGGTAAATAGAGTGACGGTTGGCAGAGTGAAATGGTGTTAAGTAGCATTTGTTTTTTTATCTGTGGGAGTAAATTCTTAAACTTTTTTTTTTGGTAGAAGCGTCTTAAATTCATTTTTTAATTTTACCTGAAAATTTACATGATCAAGCCTGACATGCGTGATAAAGATTCTTTCATGTTAGGCCAAGTATCAGAGTATCTGGTGAACCGCTTTGCATGGTTTTGTTGAACCGACTGTTAAATCCTTTTGGTATCTGACAGCTGTGGGGAATAAGCCTGGCTGCATTTAACAATACTGGATGGGGTGGGGTGGAAGATTTTATTTGCCTCTTGGATTGTACAGTGGTAGTCCGACTAAATCAGAGTTCAGAGAAACCTTTGGTCAAATAACTCCCAGTCATTAAATACATTTGCAAGTCATTTCCACATTATATTATTCAGGTTAAAGACATGATTTTACTAAGTAGTCAAATTAGCTTTAAAGGAAATTTTGCTGTGGGAGTGAACTATCATAATTTAATGCCCACTATATGTCAGGCATTGTGCTAGGCTGTGAGAGAGCCAGATAGATAGTCTTTGTAATGGGAGAGTAAAACATAGCTTTTTTTTTTTTAATTTTTTTTTTTTAAGATTTTATTTATTTATTAGAGAGAATGAGAGAGAGCACGAGAGGGAGGAGGGCAGAGGGAGAAGCAAACCCCCTGCTGAGCAGGGAGCCCGATGTGGGACTCGATCCCGGGACTCCAGGATCATGACCTGAGCCGAAGGCAGTCGCTTAACCAACTGAGCCACCCAGGCGCCCAAAAACATAGCTTTTTTTTTTTTTTTTTTTTTTAAATATAGAAAAGATGCAGTATGGTATGCTGGAAGAGCCCGTGGACTGTGAGAACTAGGAGATGTGTGTAGTGGACTCTCCAGCAAGTTACTTTGGGAAAGTCATTTTACCTCTCTGGTCTACTGTCATCCCCATACTATAAGTGGATTACAGTATTTTAGGTCTCTCATATCTTTTCCAGCCCTAAAAATTGTTGCCTCTGAGTGCTGCTAATGAGAGTGGTAATCGGAGAATTCTTTGAATTCGCACTTGTCTTATATCATTTTCATATGTCTGAAATTCTCTGGTCATTTCCTATTTCATTTTTTAGCTTAATTTTAATCAAAGAAGAATAATAGGGCGCCTGGGTGGCTCAGTTGGTTAAGCGACTGCCTTCGGCTCAGGTCATGATCCTGGAGTCCCTGGATCGAGTCCTGCATCGGGCTCCCTGCTCGGCAGGGAGTCTGCTTCTCCCTCTCCCACTCCCCCCTCTTGTGCTCTTTCTCTCTCTCACTCTCTCTCTCAAATAAATAAATAAAATCTTAAAAAAAAAAAAGAATAATAAATGAATGAAAATACATAAAAGCTTTTAGTTCTATAATCACTAAAAATAAAAACAATTTTTATACATGAAACTTTTTGACTTTTTTTGTTTGTTTGTTTTTGCAGTTTCAAATACTGCCCCATCTCAAATACCATTTGGTATTTGAATTTAGTATGCCATTGGTATAGAATTCAGCAAACTGTCTTTCAGATTTTAGATTTTCTTAAATCCCGTTTTTAGTTTTTCAGCATTGTCTGGGTCAAAAGTAATGATTTTTAAATTTGGGGGTGTTCTGTAGTTTTGTCAGAACAATTTTTTTAAGTTGCTGCTGTTAAAAATTAGACTTTATGATTGACTTGTATAACTTGAACTGCTTTAAAATGATTTATTGTTTTTGACCCAAAATAAAACTGAGCAAAAGACACTTAGGGTTGTTCACCTTCTGGAATTTGTGGGCCTATATTCTTGCTTTGAATTACCAAATTATTCTTCAGTAAAGCAACAGTTAAAAGTGTCTTTGCCATTTTTCTAAAGGAAATTTGTGTTTGATGGTGACTAATAAATACTGAAAGAATATATTTTTTTTAAAGGTTTTTTTATTTATTCATTCAAGACACAGAGATACAGAGAGAGAGAGAGAGAATATGAGCAGGGGGAGAAGCAGAGGGAAGGGGGAGAAGCAGGCCCCCCGCTGAGCAGGAAGCCCGATGTGGGGCTCGATCCCAGGACCCTGGGATCATGACCTGAGCCGAAGGCAGACGCTTAACCAACTGAGCCACCCAGGCGCCCCCTGAAAGAATATTTTTCTGTCTTTTTTATAGTCTGGTCCTTAAAGTTATTATTAGACTATCTATATATAAGTGACCACCAGTTATTATTTATTTATTATCTGTGGTTGGAGAAATTGCTTTATATTTGAATAGCACCTTTCATTTGGCAACTTTAGTGGGTTTGGTAAATAAGAAAATCATTTGTTTCATTTGATGGAAAAACTGGCAGAATCCTGATGCCCTAACTGTTCTTTGCCCACCTGAGCAATAGCCGTAATTTTTAAGGGAATGAAGGAATGGACAAATAGTGTTTTTTCAGAGTTCAGTGAATAAAAGTCAGTGGTTTTTGTCTGTTGGCCGATGTTGCCTTATGTAAAATGAACCAATAAAATTATCTGGCCTGTGATTTTCGTGTGCAGTGTAGACTGTATCCATTTATCTTTTTTTCTGGCATAAACACTTGAAAGCAAAAGCAGAAATTCATATTTCTCTTTAAGTAATGGAGATTTTAGGATTTCACTAAAGAAAGGCATCAGATTGCAGTTGATAGCATCTGAGATTGAGGTACTTAAAGTATTAAATCATATTTCTTTTTCGCCCACTGAAAAACCTACCATGATGTGCCATTTTAACTTGAAGAATTACAGGTTTCCAAAGTTGGAAAGATTCTTTGAAGAGCACCTTATCCATAGGGCTTCTCAGTCTCTGGCCCTGAGTTATAGCAAGGGACTACCAAACCCACATACACACCAAGT
This sequence comes from Mirounga angustirostris, assembly GCF_029215605.1. Lineage (NCBI taxonomy): Eukaryota > Metazoa > Chordata > Mammalia > Carnivora > Phocidae > Mirounga > Mirounga angustirostris. The sequence continues at coordinate 47,264,030 of NW_026991709.1, read as the reverse complement.
AATGGTATTCTACACAGATAGATATCTTAGGCATTTCTTTTTTCAAACTTGGGATTTTTTGAAATGTGCATTTATTTAAAACTTCGTTGAGTATAGTAGCTTTTTATCCAGTTGTTTTTTAATCTGATGATAAAATATACAGTTAATTCTGGTATTCAAGTTTTTTTAAGGTTACACGGGAGTTATCCCACATGAAATGGTTAGAAACCACTAATCTAAGCACTCTAGAATGGGAAGGGAGAAATGTACTTAAACATTTTAATTAGGGGATCACAGACTGATTAACATGCTGTTTTCAGTCATTTTTGAAGTGAAGTAATTCTCTCCCCTTAAACGAGCTTCTAGTCATTTTTTAAAAATCGGGTTCACCAATGACATTCCTATATAACTAAGTCCAGTGAACACCTTTCAGTCTTTATCTCACTTGATCCTTGGCAATATTTCACATTGTCTTCTCTTAATTTCATCACTTTTCCTGTGGCTTCTGATATACTATATTCTGATTTTCTTTGCTTTTTAAAAATTTCTTTTTTTTTTTTTTAAGATTTTTTTTTTTTTTATTCATGAGAGACAGAGCGAGAGAGAAAGGCAGAGGGAGAAGCAAGCTCCCAAGGAGCAGGGAGCCTGATGCGGGACTTGATCCCAGGACCCTGAGATCATGACCTGAGCCGAAGGCAGACGCTTAACCATCTGAGCCACCCAGGCGCCCGCTTTTTAAAAATTTCTTGATACCTCCCTTGCTGATTGTTCTCGGTCTCCTTTCCAGGCTCTTTTCTCTGCCTCTTCCTTTTCATGATCTTCATGGTTCTATCATAAGCATTCTTATCTTCCACACCTTCACTAGATGCTTGCTTGCTCTACGGGAGTTTTATTTATCTCCTATACTGATAGCTCCCTAATTTCTTGTCTATAGCCTAGACCTCTCAAGAGGCCCAAATTTAAGGGGAATTTTTACTTCATTACTCCACAAATATTTCACATCCAGACTCCTGTTCTTCCTGAGAGTACCCCTTTTCTGTGTGCCTCATCTAACTAGTTTCCCAAGCCAGAGACTTGGCTGTCATCTTAACTTTCTGCCCCTTTTGTGTTTTCCACATCCAATCCAGGAAAACATCTAGAAAATTCTTAAGTCTGACTACTACTACATTCCCACTGCCATTACTTCTCAACTAAGTAACTGCTCTTCTCATTGTCTTCCTCTAATCCATTTTGTCACTGCTAGAATAAATCCTGACAGCCCCAGGCTTAAAATTCTTAAGTGGTGTTCAGTTCATTTCCTACAACATAAAGTTCAAACCCATCATCATTTAAGACCCTTAATGATCTTGATCCTGCTTACGTCTTCAGCTTTATGTCTTGACACTTCCTCATGTTTTTCGCCTTTGGCTATTCTGTGAACACTGCCCAATACTCCTACCTTCTCATCCTTCAAATCACAACATGTAGGTATTTTAACCTTTTCTGAAACCCTTTACCTGGGCATACCACTATGTGATTACATAACACCCTGAACTTTTCCCTTCCATAGCACTTACCACGTGGTACTAGAGTTACTTATTCATGTCTTTCCTACTATACTCTGGAATATGTGAAGGCTAGGACTGGCTCTGTCTTACTGTTGTATTCTCAGAACCTAATACAATGTTTGGTGCAAAGCAGAGGTTGAGTAAATGTGCCAGTGAAGCTTCATTCTTTGTAGATACATATATATATTTACATATATATGTGTGTGTGTGTATATACATATATATACATATATATAATGTGTGTGTGTATATATGTATATATACACATAATTCCACAAGTTGAGTATTTTTTTCAGAATTCCAGCTTTCATTTTTATTCTACCAATCAATCCTAGAAGTTGGTATAACAGTCTTAAACCTTATTTAGGCATTCTTTTTCTTTTTCTTTTTTTTTTAAAGATTTTATTTATTATTTGACAGAGAGAGACAGCGAGAGAGGGAACACAAGCAGGGGGAGTGGGAGGGGGAGAAGCAGGCTTCCCGCAGAGCAGGGAGCCTGATGTGGGGCTCGATCCCAGGACCCTGGGATCATGACCTGAGCCGAAGGCAGATGCTTAACAACTGAGCCACCCAGGTGCCTCCTAGGCATTCTTTTTATAAATCACTTGATTTTGGATGAACTACAACCATAATCCTGCAGAAGCAGTGTTTGTACAAGTGGGTACTTAGGTAAAGAGTGCTCTGTACTACGATTGAGTTGGTGGGGTTGGTTGTAAATTTTTAAAATATAATACGGGAAAGGACTTTATTATTATTATCTCAGGTGTTTTCTTGTTATACTAGCTTTTATTCATATAAAAGTAACAATTGGTCGATAAAGTATTTTAAAAGATTGTTTCTCATGCTGTAAGTTTTCCACGGTTGATTGCTACTTTTAAGCTGAAATTCAAATTTTAAAATATGCTTTTGGAATTTGGTAAATTTAAGGGAATGAAACCATTGAGAAGAAACACTATCAAACTGCCTCACGTATATTTTAACTGGATATAAATGTGTAATTATGGGAATACTCATTTTATTTTCTTATACATAGATTCCAGTTCATTTCTTTTCACAGTGACTATATGTGATCCTCAGAATAATATTTTATAAATACTTGCTAAAAATTTACAGTGCGTTCTTATTGCCAAATGTAAATCATTGAAAGCTTTCTGTAATGTAGTCAATGTTACCATTGCAGGACTTGTTTTCAGAGGACTTTTTTTGGTCTCCTGAATTTCGTGTGTGTGTGTGTGTGTGTGTGTGTGTGTGTGTATGTTTTCAGAGGACTTTGGTCTCCTGAATTTCGTGTGTGTGTGTGTGTGTTTTCAGAGGACTTTTTTTGGTCTCCTGAATTTCGTGTGTGTGTGTGTGTGTGTGCCCTAAATAACCCTGTTGTTGTTTTTCCTTCTTGGAGTATTTTCCCAACTGTCCTTTGTCAGTCATTTTGTTCCACAGCAATCCCTGTAAGTAACCTTCACAGACTGTCAAACCTTGATTTTTTTTTTTTAACTTTGTATTCCACTAAATTTACTGGTATTATATTTCAGTATCTGTCGCTTTTGTCTTTAAATGTTAATTGTTTTCCAGAGTAGATATGTCTCTGCAAAGGTGTGGGGCAGATTCCTAGGTTTTGCCTCTTGTTTGACAAGTTCTAGCACAGTGTTTGTTGAAGAAAGGAGACATATATATTTACTTTTCTCATTGTTTCCTTTTAGATTTATTACCTGAGTTATTTGTTTTTAATTCTTGTGTCTTACCCAAATAGTTTTGGATGTGTGTATGTGTGTGTATGTATATATATATATGCAGTTGCTACTTTGGGCCTAATAATTTTCTGGTTATTTTACAATTTACTAATCACCTAATGTACATTTTCCTGATGTGAATTGGCGTTTCAGTTTTTTAAATCAGTAGTAATTCTGTAGAGAAGCTGCCAGTCTGTTTGTTTTTTACACTGCCCCTAGTATTCCTTCAGGATAAAGACTATCCTGTTGGTCGTTGTATAGTGGAGTTACATCAAATGTGCTTTTTAACTAGGGTGCCTGAGTGGCTCAGCTGGTTAAGCGTCTGCCTTCAGCTCAAGTTATGATCCCAGGGTTCTGCAGTTGAGCCCGCATCAGGCTCCCTGCTCAGTGAGAAGCCTGCTTCTCCTTCTCCCACTCCCCCTGCTTGTGTTCCTTCTCTCGCTGTGTCTCTCTCTGTCAAATAAATGGATAAAATCTTAAAAAAAAAAAAAAAAAAAAGAATTACTAAAAAAAATGCTTTTAACTAAAATGAATTCAGTTATAATTGCTTGGCTTAAAGAAAAAGATCTCATTGTGCTGATGATTGTCTTTTCATACAAAGACCTTTTGCTCTAGAGTCAGTACTGAGCAAGATATGATATCTGAATCTGTTTTCTTTGATTTAGTTCCAGAATGTGAATCTGAGTGTGATTCTAATGATATTCTTCATAAAACATGGATGATGATCCATGCAGTACAGAAGTATTGCTTGAATTTGAATCCTGCCTTAAGCAAATTAGTCTCTCTGGCCTTCAGTTGCTTTATATGTAAAATGAGGATAGTAGTAGCACCTACCCTGCGTCCCCAGTGGAGTACTCTGTTAAAGATTCTTCAAAAGTAATTTTGACAGTTGATTTTTGCTTAATGCATTAACTTCGGATTCCCTGTAACATTTGGCGCCAAATATTTGTTGAATTCATTTGCAGAATCACATCAAGTCATGGAGTTAACTCTCCTGGACAGTTATTATGAAGAGATGAAACTTAAAGTGTGGATGGAAAAAAACTAAGTTTTCTAGTAGACCATTTTAAATTATACTTTATGTGACATACTAGGCAGATGTAAATATCTTTTTCATAATTCATCTGTATTCTGACCAGTATTCACAGAGTTTGAATTTATGCCCATGTGTGGAAATTTAGTATATGGCTGAAGTAAAGTTTAGAGTCTTGTATGTAGGTAATAGTAGTGGAAAGTTATTGGAGGGTTTTGAGCAGGGAATGACATGATACAATTTACTTGTTAAAAAGAATTTTCAGATCAATTAGAAAATAATTTGTTGTAATAAATGCAGAGAGATGCATTTCCACAGAATTTTAGTGTAAAATATTACGGAATGTTCAGAACCTTAAAAAGACTATCCAAACCAAAAGTGATTTCCAGTAAGATAAATGGCTTTATAGTCTTTTAAATCTCCCTAGTAGCTTTTAGATATGCAAATAGACCATATGAAAGATACTAGCATTTCGAGATGTTCCCATTATGTTTTAGATCTGCAGATCTTCATTTCTCATTTATAAAATATGCTTTCAAAATTGTCTTTGGGCTTATTTTCTTTCTTTCTTTCTTTTTTTTTTTAAGATTTTTTACTTATTTATTTGAAAGAGAGAGTAAGAGAGAGCATGAGATGGGGGAGGGTCAGAGGGGGAAGCAGACTCTCCCCCGAGCAGGGAGCCCAATGCGGACTCGATGTGGGACTCAATCCCTGGACTTGAGGATCATGACCTGAGCTGAAGGCAGTCGCCCAACCAACTGAGCCACTCAGGCGCCCTGGGCTTATTTTCTAACTTCAATCTTTAATTCTGAAAGTTATTATTAAATAATAACTCGAGAATGTAGACTGGTGGTAGTGGGTGGGGAGTGACTGAAAAGTAGTACAAAGGATTCCTGTAGGATGGATTTAAAATCCCTCATAAAGAATTGTTAGTCGTGTGTTTTCTAATATAAACTTTTTTGTCCAGTGCATATATTTTCATTTCTGCCTGGTTTTCGCCTCAAAGCTTATGAAAATGGGTTTAGTTCCTGACACAGGAGAAGGTTGGCATTATGTTAGCCAGCTTTTTGTCCTAAATTTTATCAGTAGGCTGAAATAATTAGTTTTTCCGTACTGTCCTTGTTGTAATGCTATTCTTTCTCTGCATTTTTATTAATGAAGGGAAATAGTTGGACAGAAAGTAATGGGGCAGGCAGTGAGCTTAGGGTGATAGGGATGTTAACCAAGATTGTGCTCTCCGAAAATGTAGTTTGGTTGCTTTCTAGAGTGGCAGTGGAGGAGCACTGGAGGAAAATTGCGACTTGGTGATTTGCCTGTGTAATTTGGTCCTTTTCCACAGTGTCATTCAGACCATTGTGGGGGTTGGTTTTGGTTTTGTGGGGTTTTATTGTTTGGGGGCATGTTGTGGGGTTTTTTTGTTTGGTTATTTTTGTTTTGTTTTTTACGGGAATAAGGAAAGGAAATTAATCAGACTCTGATTTTGGCCTTAGGAGTTAAAGAATTTTTTTAAAATTTTTTTTTTAAGTAATCTCTATACCCACTGTGAGGCTTGAAATCAGAACCCCAAGATCAGGAGTCGCACGCTGTAATAACTGAACCAGCTAAGCACCCAGGAGTAAAAGAATTTTTAATAATTTTAAAAGGAGCTATTATAAAACTTGACCAAGTGGAGGAAAATAGCTAATTGAAAGATTCACCTGATTGGTTTTAAGTTGATTTAGATTTTGCTGAATAAAAGTAAGAAGTGTCTATCCTAAGTAGAAGGAGGCCTTGTGTACTCATTTCTCTGTTCTTTTAACTTGTCAGCCCTTGCTATGAATGCTTTTTCTGGTATTCTGTATGGTATTATTTAGCCTTAAACTTCTAGACAGGAAAGAGTTCACTGCTGTTTCTGCTAATGAAACAAGGTCAGTACCTCTGAAACAAATAATACATTATATGTTAAAAAAAAAAAAAAAAGAAAAGATAGTAAGAAGGGAAAAATGAAGGGGGGGGAAATAGGAGGGGGAGACGAACCATGAGAGACTATGGACTCTGAAACAAACTGAGGGTTCTAGAGGGGAGGGGGGTGGGGGGATGGGTTAGCCTGGTGATGGGTATTAAAGAGGGCAATTGAATGGAGCACTGGGTGTTATACACAAACAATGAATCATGGAACACTACATCAAGAACTAATGATGTAATGTATGGTGATTAACATAACATGATAAAATAAAATTAAAAAAACAAAAACAAGGTCATCACTCTATCCAGAAATGTTTTTTATGTAATCTGCAAATTTTCTTTAAAATACTAAATAAATCTTCAGTAAGTCTATAGTCAGATATACTTCTCACATGCTTTTAATATGCCACGTTGTTTTCTACATAAACAGTCCCTTGTGTTTAAGGATGTGTATTAGCCATGTTCTAAATGACTTAGAAACATTGTAAACTTTTTGCCAGAAATTGGAAGAATGTTTTTCTTGATATATAATGTCAGAAGTAACTGAGTTTCATTATTTTGAAGTTTTATTAGGCACATAAAGTGTGCCAAGTGTTCTTGGCAGATTGTTCCTTTTATCAGTATAACTGTCCTTCTGTGTTCCATCTGAGGCTTTTTAATGGTTATTTGTCTGATACTGCCTTCTTTTTCCTGGTATTTGCCTTCTGTAACTTTTTTTACATTCTTTTGACCTGTCACTTTGTTTTAGGTCATGCCTAATAGGCAGCATAGTTTTTTAATGTGGAGATTTAACCTTTTAACATTATTGTTATTAACATGTTTAATGATCCTGCTATATGTAAGCTGCTTTTTTGTTTCTTTATCCCCTCCTTCCTACTTGTATTGATCATTTGCCCCACTTTCGGGTTTATTTTTAGTGGTAAGGAAGTTGTACCACCTCTATTTCTGTTCTTGTGTTCAACCTTAAAAGCTAGTTTGGCTAGGTATAAGATTGTAAATTCAAGATAATCTTTCATCAGAACTTTAAGTTGTTACTTCATTGGTTTTTTTTAGTACCTCTTGTTTGTGACATCCTAACACCAGTTTGGTTCTTTTTCCTTTGTGGATCCTCTGTTTCTTCAGCCTAAAACCTTTCAGGATTTTTGTTGGGAGATTTCACTCTGATGTGTCTGAAAATGTGTCATTTCAGCTCCAGGAATTTTTCTAATATTTCCTTAAACACACCTTTCTGTGCCTCGCTTTCTAAACTCCAGATAGATACATGTTGGAACATCTGGATTTATACTCCATGTCATTTAACTTTTCCTCCAGACTTTTCACCTCCCTATCCTCTGTTTTCATTGCATTCTGGCAGATAGCCTTGGCTCTACCTTCTACTTGTTAATTTCCTCCTCAGTTATGCCCATTCTGATATGCAGTCCCGGGCCATCTATTGAGTTGATTGTAATAATCCTTTTTAACTTTCAAGATGTCTAATTGGTGCTCTGTAAAAGCAGACTCTTTTTTTATTTTATTTTTAGAGGGAGAGGGAGAAAGAGAGTCTTAAGCAGGCTCCACACCCAGCACAGAGCCCAACTTGGGGCTTGATCTCACTACCCTGAGATCATGACCTGAGCCAAAAACAAGAGTCAGACACTTAACTGACTGAGCCACCCAGGCACCTCAAAAGCAGCCTCTTTTTTAAATGCGATAGCCTCTTATTCCACTGATGTTAAAGTTTCTGTTCGCTTGGTTTATACTGCTTTTCTCAAATACTAGTTTCTATTTGAGTTGGGTGCCTTTCTCTCATGTTAGCAGTACTCGGCAGTGTGGTCTCTTGAAAGACAGACCAGGTATGCCTGTCACTTGTCTCTTGGGTTTAGTCGATCTTTACTCCTTCTGGATGACAGAGCCCTACTCCAGTGTGCCTTCTGCTTCTCTCAGTGGAGTGGGAGGACTCTTGAGGTTGCTTCAAATGCAGTTCTCCAGCAGTCAACTTGATAGTTGCCCTCCTATAGTCCACAACCACATAAGAGATTCCTGGTTGTCTACTATGGATGTTTTGTGCCAAGAATTTTCACTGTCAAAGCTTTCGGAAGATGATTAAGGCTTTGGACAAATGGTAGAATTTATATTCATCTTTTAATTTATTTGTGGTTTATTTGGTTCTTTTCATCCTCCTACATCCTAGTTTTAAAATACGTTCCTTATTGACACTAGCTGGCTTAAACTGTTTAATATTCTAAACTTAGGAGGTGCCTGGCTGGCTTAGTCTGTAGAGCATGTGGCTCTTGATCTCAGGGGTCATGAATTCAAGCCCCCATATTGGGTGTGGAGCCTACTTTAAAAAAATGCATTAATATATCTGAACTTAGATAAATGCAGTTTCCAACAAATCTTTGCACACTATACTTTTTTTTTAATTTTTTTTAAATTTTTTATTTATTTATTTGAGACAGAGAATGAGAGACAGAGAGCATGAGAGGGAGGAGGGTCAGAGGGAGAAGCAGACTCCCTGCCGAGCAGGGAGCCCGATGCGGGACTCTATCCAGGGACTCCAGGATCATGACCTGAGCCGAAGGCAGTCGCTTAACCAACTGAGCCACCCAGGTGCCCCTGCACACTATACTTTTAAAAAATAACTATAGGGGCGCCTGGGTGGCTCAGTCGTTAAGCGTCTGCCTTCGGCTTAGGTCATGATCCCGGGGTCCTGGGATCGAGCCCCGCATCGAGCTCCCTGCTCCGCGGGAAGCCTCCTTCTCCCTCTCCCACTCCCCCTGCTCGTGTTCCCTCTCTCGCTGTGTCTCCCTCTGTCAAATTAATAAAATCTTTAAAAAAAAAATAACTATAGTTGTACTCAGACTAAAGGAGAAGGGGAACAAAAGGTAGATAGGGGGGAAAAGCAGCAAAGAAAATGAAGCCAGAGTAAGGGATAAAAGAGCAGATAGAAAAAAAGGTTGCTATTTCATTTTCTGTTTGTGAATGAGATGCCCTAGGCCCTAAGTAACTTGGCTTTCACAGTTCCTATTAAGTTATTTATAAGGGCAGCTGCTTTTGCTTTTGCTTTGTCAGTGCTTACCTGTTGAAGACCTATAGATTCTTTCATAATCACATGTTTGTTAAAGCTGGATGATGCTGACAAAGTTTTGGGTAAAGACGTGCCACAAAGCTCTTGGACTTAGTAGCTAGAACCTGGATAACTGGAATTGTCTCCAGAATGCTTTCCAAATGTTGACTGAGGTATTCACAGCTGTCCTCGGTGGTAACCACCAACTCTTCCATATTGTACACATGAAGGATGTGCATTGAGTCCCCCAGGAAGATTCTGAGACAAAGATGGGAGTACAAAAAATGTACTGATGAACAAACAACAGATTTGGAATAATAATTACAATTAAAACACTAGCAAAGTGTTTCTAGTATCTGTTCTACACTGTTGACAAACAGCCTAAAAGAAAAATAGCAACACAATTGCTGGGTATTTACCCCGAAGATACAAATATAGTGATCCGAAGGGGCACATGCACCCCAATGTTTATAGCAGCAGTGTCCACAATAGCCAAACTGTGGAAAGAGCCTAGATGTCCATCAACAGATGAATGGATAAAGAAGATGTGGTATATATATACAGTGGAATATTATGCAGCCATCAAAAAATGAAATCTTGCTATTTGCAACAAAGTGGATGGACCTAGAGGGTATTACACTAAGCGAAATAAGTCAATCAGAGAAAGACAAGTATCCTAGGATCTCACTGATATGAGGAATTTCAGAAACAAGACAGAGGACCATAGGGGGAGGGAGGGAAAAATGAAACAAGACAAAACCAGAGGGGGAGACAAAACATAAGAGACTCAATCTCAGGAAACAAATTGAGGGTTGCTAGAGCGGTGGGGGGTGGGAGGGATGGGATGGCTGGGTGATGGACATTGGGGAGGGTAGGTACTATGGTGAGCACTGTGAATTGTGTAAGACTGATGAATCACAGACCTGTACCCCTGAAACAAATAATACATTATATGTTAATAAAAAAAATTTAAAAAGAAAAACAGCAACACACATGAATAAATCATTTTCAGAATAAGAAAGCTGTATGGTCAATAAACATGAAAAGATTTTCAGATTCATTAATAATGAGGAAAATGCAAATCAAAATAATACTGGAATATTACTTTAGATCATGGTTTTTCAATGAACTTGGACACTACTGACATTTTGGATCTGATAATTCTTTGTGTTGGGGGGCTGTCCTGTGCATTGCAGAATGTTTAGCAGCATCCCTGGTGTCTACCCACCAGGTTAACGATAGCAGCTACTCACCCCTGCCTCCTACGGTTGGATGATCAGAAATTGTGAAATGTGTCCTAACCAGTAAAATCACCCCTGATTGAGAACCCATTAGACTGGCAAAAATGAGCTATCACAACTCTTGCTGGCAGGAATGGCAGGAAAGTGGATCTTTACATTTAAAGTACTATAGCAATTTTTTTGAAATAAAAAAATACATAAATTGTGGAATTTAAGAAAGAACACAGATGAACAAATGGAAAGGGGAAAAAGAAAAAAAAGGAGAGAGGGAAACAAGCCATAAGAGACTCTTAACGATAGAGAACAAACTGAGGGTTGATGGAGGGATGTTGAGGGGATGATAGGCTAAACGGGTGATGGGTATTAAGGAGGGCACTTGTGATGAGCACTGGGTATTGTATGTAAATGTTGAATCACTGAATTCTCGAAAAACCAGTTGCACTGTATGTTAACTGAAATAAAAACTTGTAATATGAAAAAAAATACATAAACCTTTGGCTTAGCAATCCTACTACTGAGACTTTATCCCATGAAGATACTTCTATGAAGCGACCTACATTATAAACAGCCACTCTACCTCCCCATTTTTCTTCTGTCAGTTTATCACTGTTTAATCACTGAATCTATTCCTGAGTATTGGTGTTATTTCCTGAGTATTGGTAAGTGTTATTTCCTCTCATTTTAGAACTCTCTTGATAGAGCCCAAGCAGCCAAGAACAAAGGCAACAAATACTTTAAAGCAGGAAAATATGAACAAGCTATTCAGTGCTATACTGAGGCGATCAGTTTGTGCCCTATAGAGAAGAACGCTGACCTTTCCACATTTTATCAAAACAGAGCTGCTGCCTTTGAACAGTTGGTATGTATCTTAGGTGTTTTTTTTTCTTCTTTTTGTTTTCTTTATTTGCATAGTGTTTCAGCTAATACCACCCAAATCTAATTAATTTTCTGAACAATTTCAATTATTTTGAAATTACAGACTTTTTGTTTTCACATCCTTTAATTACATAACTTTCTTAAGAACAGATTTTAGTTTTGCTGGTTACAAATATAACTATATATTAGATTTTATAAAATTAGATAATACAGGAAGCCACAGTTTCTGGTGAACCCATCCTTCTCAACAGTTTGAGGCTATTCAACCTTTTGTCTCCATATGTGGGGTGGTGGGGAGACCACATATTGTTGTAACATATTCTTTCAGTTGCCACTGTATCTTGTGCAGTTTTTATTCACACATGCAAATTTGTCATTCTTTCTGAAATGCTATATATAGTAGTAGCTGTTGTATAGATGGATACTGAGAACAGCTTCCTATTGATGAACATTTGGATTGTTTCCTATTTTACCTATTGCATTCAATGTTTGAGTAAATATTTTCATAAGTATTTTTTTTGCATACTTTTGGGAGGATAAAATTCAAGAATAAAATTCTAGAAATGGAAATATAAAGAAATTGTATCAATACCTACTCCAAACAATAATATATGAATATGCTTGTTTTCTATCGTTCTCACTGACTTATATTATCAGTCTTAATAATATTTGCCATTTTGGTAGGAGAAAAATACTGTCTCTCATTGTTTTAATTTACACTTTTTAAGATGTTGCTAAAGTTGACCGTCCTTTTCTGTGGTTATTGGGCAATTTTATTCTCCGCATTTATTTGTTCACATTTTATGGACCATCTCCTATATGGAAGGTTACTATAGTATGAGCTGGGTTTATAAAAGCAAACAGTTATGCATAGAGTTCAAGGATAGCTAAACAATGAACTACTAAATGACATCTTCATAAATGCTTTAAAGAATTAACCTGATCTATAACAGAGGAATGACTGGAGGTGGGGTTGGTACAAATAGTAGAGAAGACGGTGTTAAAAATAGAGGAAACCGTATGTGTAATTGATCTGAGGCAGGAAAAGAGTTTGGTGTGATTATAAAGGATCCTGGAGTATAGAGATTCAACTGGAGAGGTAGCAGAGGGCAGATGAGACAAAGCCTTGCAAAGGTAAGGAAATTGGATTTGATTCTGAGTGTAATGGGAAATACTTAAGGATATTAAGTAGGGCAGGAACATCCTCTAAAATTGCTTTCAATGTTCTGTCAAGAATATATTAAAGGGAGGCAAGAGTGGAGACAGGGAGACCAAATAAGGATGCTGTTGTAGTAGCCTAGGTAAAACATGAAAGAAAGCTGAGACCAACAACTTGCTGTTGTATTGGATGTGAAGGATAAAGAAAAGCAGGAATGTTAATAACGGTAGAATGGGCAAGGAGTGAGACAGCTAAGTAGAAGTTGAATTAGAAATGTCTCTATTTTAAGGAGAGTGGTTTGGGCTAAAGAGACCAATCTGAGAGCCATCTAATTTTAGATTTTATATAATGCCAGGACAATAGATGTAATCACCTAGGGAGAGAGAGTAGAGATGAGGCCAAGAGTGTTCCACTTGTAGGACTCAGGTGGAGGGGAAGAATTTAGCAAAGGAAACTGAGAAGGAGCCCACATTGAGGTAAACAGAAATCAAGTAGAGTGGCTGTTCTTTGGAGGTTTGGCAATAAAGAGGAGCTGAGAAATGGGGTAGTAGCTGCAGGGAATTATGGAATCAAAAGAGGATTTTTAAAAGTTGGAAAATACTAGAGTGAGTGTTTTTATGCTCATGGGAATGCTTCAGTAGAGATGGAGATTGATGCAGAGGAGAAATAGCTAACAGAGTGAAGTCCTTGAAGTGGGGGCAGTATGGATCCAGATCACAAGTAGAGGGGTAGCCTTTGATGAAGAGGGGCACTTCCTCACTTTTAACAGCAGGGAAGGAAATGATATGAACACAGAGATGCAGGTAGGTTTGTAGATTTTGTGGTAGAAAGATCACCTAAGTAGGTCCTTTGCCTGTTTTTGAAAATCAGGTTGCTTTTCTTTATTACAAGTATTTATATGAGCTGTTATAATATATTGTGGATATTAACTCTTTATGTATTGGGAATATTTTTGTGTGTTATGGGACTCTTAATACTCAGCCTGTTAAGTTTCCAAAACTGATTTCTCTTGAACAGTGCTTCCTTTAGTGTGACTTTTTTTAATACTTTCAATTACAGCAAAAATGGAAAGAGGTGGCACAAGATTGTACAAAGGCTGTTGAACTTAATCCCAAATATGTGAAAGCTCTCTTTAGACGTGCAAAAGCCCACGAGAAGCTAGACAATAAAAAGGAATGTTTAGAAGGTGAGGGTATTTTTGTGTTTACATATGAAAATTACTAAAGGCTTTATAGTCATTGGTAAATTTATATGAAACTCTGCTTGTGAGTAGAGAAATCACTTGTATTTAAAAGTTAGATTCTTCCCCACCTGAGAATTTGTTTCCTAGTTTAAATTGAGATTGCTGATACTTGAGTATTGTCTCTCTTCTCAGTTATGGAATTTAGTATTAAGATTTGAAGTTTACATCCCATACATTTTTAACTTGGCAATTAATGAGCCTCAGTGTAATTCCATGAATAAGAAATCAGAAAATAGGTTTTAGGTAAGTGATAGTGTTGCTAAGAATCTGCATGTTTTCAGTGATTATCCTAAATAAATATGAAATAATTTTAAGATGAATCATTAAAGAAAACATTTGGTTTTTGCTCTTGACATTTTCAAACATGATTTTATACCTGATTGGAAATTATGTAGTTGGTACAAAGCATCAAGTGAATTTGCCGTTCTTAGTGAATACTGCAAATATTCTGCGGCCTCTAATTGGCCATATTTGCTTCCAAAACTTCAATTAGAATATATAGACCACTGGCTTTTAAAGTATGTTTTTGTAGGTGACATGGCGCTAAACCAAAGTGTGATTTAGACAAGCTAACTCTGCTAAAATCAATAATCAGATTTTGCCATAATTATTTTTTTAAGTAACATTATTTAAAAGGAAAAAGCCATTTTATTTTTAAAATTTGGATTACCAAGTGAGGATGGTTTAGAGAATGGTTTTTTGAAGTTTTGTGGTGTCGTGTACTTTGGTTGTGGGTGGAAGGACGGTTGCTTTGGAAAAGAGAATTCTGAGTTTTCAGCCAGCCCTGGAAGTTACTAACAGTTAATAATCGGTAGAAAGGAGGTTAAGTGGATTTTAGATAGGAGGAATGGGATGGGAAAAAGACATTGATATTGGCATTAGCCAGGTTATCAGAGGAACACACAGCCAATTGACTTGTTTGGAGGATTTGGTATTTTGAGAAACTGAATTCAGAAAGAGTGGGAACAGCTAGTGTTTGAGTATTCTGAAAGGTTGAGAGTTTAAGGAACCACTGATCTTTTAAATGTGAAACCACCTTATCTTGAGCTGTGGCATAACCAGATGAAAATGGTATTTTGCAGCAGATTTAATTGAGAACTCTTGGCCAGATGGCTTTGGACACAAGGAATAACTCTGAGGCCTATAAAAAGAATCAGACATGAGAGAGCCACATTTCACTGATTTGGCCTCTAGGTACTGGCCAGAAGAGAATCTTCCTGGATTCCTTGTTTATTTACTATGTAGAATGTGAGAGTGGTGAGAAGCATCACAAACCATGCAGTATAGTCCCTTGGATTTCACAGGTGAGGAAAGTGAATAACCAGAGAAGTGGAATTTCTGAGCTTTGAGTTCAGTTATAGAGTATATAAAACTAAATGTTGAACAGAATCAATTTATTGGAAATGAAATTGATAGCTACATCAGGCTATCAGTTTCGCTTGGCTTTCTGTGGTAACACTGTGCCCATTTGATGCTGCTGATCATCTTTGCAATAATTTTATACTTTTATTTTTTCCATCATTTCTAGATGTCACTGCTGTGTGTATACTAGAAGGGTTCCAAAATCAACAAAGCATGCTGTTAGCTGATAAGGTTCTTAAACTTCTTGGAAAAGAGAAAGCCAAAGAAAAATACAAGGTAAGTCTGAGTTGGTCAGTAGAGGGAATATACATTATGAAGGGTCATTTTTAATTTACACTGCTTAAACTTGGATGTGATAGTAATGGTAACTGAAATTAGATCTGGATTATAGTCTTTTCCTGTGATCTTAGGCTTTTGTGGCTTATCTTTTCAAAATAAGAATGTAGGCTATATCCAATATGGTATCTGGAGAATACTGAAAGAATTCATCTACATTAGGGGTCACCAAACAAGGCCTATGGGCCACATCCACTCTGCCATCTGTTTGTGTAAGTTATGTTTTACTGGAACACTGCCCTCAGACATTGTTTTTAAAAAGGCTGCTTTTTTTTTTTTTTTAAAGATTTTATTTATTTATTTGACAGAGACAGAGATAGCGAGAGCAGGAACACAAGCAGCGGGAGTGGGAGAGGGAGAAGCAGGCTTCCCGCAGAGCAGGGAGCCCGATGTGGGACTCGATCCCAGGACCCTGGGATCATGACCTGAGCCGAAGGCAGACGCTTAAAGACTGAGCCACCCAGGCGCCCTAAAAAGGCTGCTTTTTAAGCTAAAACAGCAGAGTGGAGTGGTTGTGACGGAGACTGTATGGCCTGCAAAGCCTAAAATACTTACTATCTGGTCTTTTACAGGAAAAATTTGCCAACTCCTATCTATATCATTAAAGTTTTTAAAGATATAAAATATAAATTGGCACTGGTTTTAGGCAGTCTGTAACAGATGACTTAATTCAAGAACATTTATTGAACAAAGCAATTTTAGAAGGGTGGGTAGATATGGTCCTTGCCCTTACAGAATTACAATTTAGTGAGAGAGACCATTAGTAAGTGTAAAAGGCATGATATGGTGAAGTGTCATGGAGGGATATAAGTAGGTGCCATGGGACTACCACAGGCATCACTAAATTTCACTGGAGATTTTTTGCTAAACTTCAGTAATGTCAAGTCAATTGTTCCTTTTTTCTTTAAGATTAACTTTTCTCTTAAATTGATTTTAATAAGCTGTGTGTTTTTTTAATTTTGCACTCCTGAATATTCACTGAGTTAAACAGTTAAAACGGGTTTCTTCACTGCAGGACTTTCATGTGCTAGGATATATTGTGAATCTCCAAGAGGAATGTAGCTGTAGTTGTTCTCAGTCTCTTTAAACTCTGGAACCCTTTTTTCCCTTGATCATTTCCTAGAACAGGGGTTCCGCAAAACACTGTAAGTACCATGTAATAGTCTCACAACCTCAAAGGAGCCTCGTTTCCTTGTGTATATTTATATAATGTTATTGTTGAGTGATTATACTGGTTGGACTTCCTGGGTGGTAAGAAAAATATAAGATAACCCACATTTACATAGGTTCCAAATCAGTTTCCATTTACATTTTCTTTTTTTTTTTAAGTTTTTATTTGTTTAAGTAATTTTTCCACCCAACATGGGGCTCGAACTCACAACCCCAATCAGGAGACACATGCTCTTCCAACTGAGCCAGCTACGTGCCCCTCCACTTATATTTTCTAATCTGTTTGTATGCCACCTTTGTGGCACAAAATCACAAAATACTTTTTTACATTATTTTTATTTTTTTAATTTATTTATTTATTATTATTATTTTTAAAGATTTTATTTATTTATTTGAGACAGATAGAATGAGATACAGAGAGCATGAGAGGGAGGAGGGTCAGAGGGAGAAGCAGACTCCCTGCCGAGCAGGGAGCCCGATGCGGGACTCGATCCAGGGACTCCAGGATCATGACCTGAGCCGAAGGCAGTCGCTTAACCAACTGAGCCACCCAGGCGCCTCACATTATTTTTATTTTTACAAGAACCCTGTAAGATAAATAAGGCAAGTATTTTTATTGCCATTTCGGAGATGAGAAAACTGAAAATGACGTGTACAAGGTCACATGGCTAATAAATGGCAGAGCTAGAATTTGTATCTTGTTCCTTTGATACTTAAGTCCATTACTTACATTGTTTTCATTTTAAATTTGTAATTCTCTGTGGAAGGCAGGGAGGTGCCTTTTCCAAGCTGAAATAGTAAACTAAAAGACATTAATGATTTACTTAGCCTTCAGTGACTGCTATTTAAAGTGGAAAATGATTGCCACTGTATATTCCTATGCAGAGTCTTTAGTGAAATACTGAAGTTAAGCAGACTTTTTACTTGATGAGTGACCATTTGATTTAAAATATTAACTTGTATAATCCTAAATTAAGACATTGAATCTCTTCCAAAAAAATATGGGTTTCCCCTTAGATTTCCTGTTGTTGTCTTCTTTCCCAATTTCATCTATCCTAGATTAGGTCATTTACTTACAAAGCCAAATTCCCTTTTTCTTTCCCCTCCTTCAAATACAAAGGCATTAAATCTACCAAAATAACAGAAATGGTATTTGTTACGCATACAATCTAAAATATCATATTTCAATTTAAAAATCTTTTGGTTAAATTTTTAAGCTAAAGGATCCAAAATATATGATAAGAGCCTTATGGCCATGTTATTCCCTCTACCCTCTTTAAAACTTCATCCTAATCAGACTAAAAGGAGAAATAAAATACTTCTATAATTATGAATCAGATTGCCATGTCAAAAGTGGTAATTTAAATAAGAAATGTGATTTCATTCAGACTTTCAGTGGCATTTACTATAATGGAGATCTTCAGATGCAATACAATTAGAGGACAGATGAAAGCCCGTGGTAGATGGACTTAACATTACAGCACCTGTGTAAGATGTGGTCTTGAATGGTTAATTAAGATGCTGATCTTCTAGGACAGAGACCAGAGGGAGATAATTTTATTTTTTTATTACATTTTTAAGATTTGATTTTTAAGTAATCTCTGCACCCAGTGTGGGACTCAAACTTATAACCCCAAGACCAAGAGTTACACTCTGTACTGACTGAGCCAGCCAGGCATACCAGGAGATAATTTTTAACTCATCAGCTATTTGCCTCCTGTGTTACACATTTCACCTTTTTAACTTTTAGTGAGTAGTAGGGGTTCTTGATCCTTTACATCTTTGGAGAGGGGAAGTGTCATTTAATATTTATTTATTTATTTATTTATTTAAGAGAGCTTGAGTGCACGTGTGTGTGTGTATGTGTCGGGGAGGGGGAGGGGCAGAGGGAGAAGGAAAGAGAGTCTTAAGCAGACTCTACACTCAGCTCAGAGTCCAATGTGGGGCTCGATCTCATGACCCTGCGATTATGACCTGAGCCAAAACCAAGAGTCAGATGCCTAGCCAACTGCACCACCCAGGAGTCCCAGGGAGGTGTCATTTAAAGCCTGCTTTGAACAGCTGGGATGGGTAACTCTACCTATTCCACTATCTCTTGTCCTGTCCTGTGGTTTGGAGCCTAATAATCTTCAGTTGTTTGAGAATGAGATTCCAGTTTTTACAGCAGTCATTCTCACTGTTGTACAAATGTACGTGCTTCTTTGGTCAGTGTTTTCTCATTTTGATATATTTAAACATGATTAAATTTCAGAATCGTGAACCTCTGATGCCATCTCCCCAGTTTATCAAATCTTACTTCAGTTCTTTCACGGATGATATAATTTCTCAGCCCATGCTTAAAGGAGAGAAGTCTGATGAAGATAAAGACAAAGAAGGAGAGGCTTCAGAAGTTAAAGAAAAGTAAGTGTATCAAGCATAATATCTATATAGTCCTACATGATATTCTCAAGAGGATTCCCAGTGAGTAGAGTGGTTGACTATATTGGAACAGGGGCACTAACTTGAAAAGTATCATGTAGCTCAACATCCAAATGTTTTAGTGCAGGGAGGTTTATAAACTATGAGGTGCTTAGGCGTGCCCTGAAGAGTGACTTTCTTCAGAGTTTTTTCTTTGTTTTCTGCTTGCCTACCCATTCTTTGGGCTTCTTGTGTTTGTTCCTATAGAGAATTGAAACCAAAGTACAAAATGCTATGTTTACAACTAGAGATCAAGTGATGTGATGTGGTATGTAAGTCACCTAGTCTGCTTATCCATTTATATTGTGTTTTGGTATTAAAACTAGCTCTCCTTTCTAAGAGAAGGTTCACTATTGCTACCAACATGCCATTTTTTAATGAGTTCTGGAAAAATGGGAGTATTGTTCCTGTAGCAAAGCATAGTTTTGCATCTGTAGCATATTGGAAAGTTTGAGGAAAGATTGCTTTTGATTTGTATCTCCTAATTTTTCAACCATTGTTGGCCACCTTTTAAGGGAAGATACTATGCATAATTGTACCAAGATACTCAAATTTTAGTTAGTTGATACACAGTCTTTTCAGAAAATGTAGTTGAGAAGTAGTAAATGTTTAAGATAATGCCAATAATTTCCTCTTCAGGTTAGGGAATAGTCCTTGCTAGAAAAACTACAATGAAGTTAAAATGCAGGGAATATTAGAATGTAATGATTAATTAAGATAAATTAAGAGAGTTCATAAGATTTTGACTGATACAGCCTAAGTTACTTGCCAGTTTTCTGTACTCAGGATATATAACAAATGAAATGAGAAAATATACTCTAACTTATTGAGCCTTATATTTGTAAGACCCCTTAGAGGTTAGCTAGT
The DNA here is from genome assembly GCF_029215605.1 of Mirounga angustirostris. NCBI lineage: Eukaryota > Metazoa > Chordata > Mammalia > Carnivora > Phocidae > Mirounga > Mirounga angustirostris. Next base: position 47,244,043 of record NW_026991709.1, on the reverse strand, counting down.
ATAAATTTCCTTTTCAGGTCAAAAAAAATCCCTTCTACAGGCATCCTCAATAAAAGTTATCATCTTAGAAGAATAATGATGTTGTGGCCACTGTATTTTAAAAAGTAGGAAAGGGTGTGTTTTTGTAATGCCCCCCCCTTAATAGAAGAATCTTCCTTTAAATTTGCTTCTTTGATATTTCCACCTATTCATTCTAGGTCTGTTTATTTAGGTGAAACAACAGCTTCTGGATGAGAGCCCTTCAGATAATTCTCTGCCTCCAGTCTTGCTCTTCTGTAGTGTGTTTTCCACAACATAGAGTGTTCTTTACCAAGTACAGATTGGGTCATGTCTCTTCCCTTGGCTTCTGTCACCTAAACTTAATTATCTCTTCTCTTTTCTTTCTGTTGATCATAAAATAACTTGAGTGACATCAGTGTGCCATATGTATGAAGGTGAATAAGACCAGATCCTTGTCCATGTTGCAGATCAGTCAGTCATTAGCTCATCTTTTATCACATCTAAATGCCGAAGCCTGGGCAGTAACCCTAGGTTTCTGCTGTTGACTCTGTTAACCTTTTTCCAGGACATCAAGAAAAATCCCAGTCCACACCAGGAATCCTAATCTGTTATTCCTTTCCCCACTATCCCATTCCAGTCCTACACTGGAATGTTAAGGGGAAGTGGACAGTTGCTTAACTCTAGTAATACTAAGTGTGGCAAGTTTCAGCATTTGATCCTTTCATAGTAAATAATTTCCTATGTTCATTTTTATTTTCAGTTCTGGATATTTAAGGGCCAAACAGTATATGGAAGAAGAAAACTATGATAAAATAATAAGTGAATGCTCAAAAGAAATAGATGCTCAAGGCAAATACATGGCAGAAGCATTATTACTACGAGCCACCTTCTACCTGCTTATTGGCAACGCCACTGCGGCCAAACCAGATTTAGATAAGGTCATCAGTTTGAAAGACGCTAATGTGAAGGTACATTTTAAAATGTGTGTGTGTGTGAAAAGAATTAATTAAAAGAATGGGGCTTGTATTACAGGTTTTGCCAAGTTTTTCACATTGCAGTTACCATTTTCCAAAAGACTTTTTATTTTGGAAGCAACTACACCTAATGATGATTTGGTGCAGCGAAACTGAAACGTAAATATCAGTGATGTTTATCTTTAGCCAGAAAAGAAATTTTTGTCTTTTTTCTATGGCATCTGGTAACTTCAGCTTCCTTTTAAAGCCACTGCCTACTGTATTAGACTATATTTAGATCAGGGGAAGGGTGATATAGTAATGCTATAGGTAGTACTGTAAATAACATACAATAGGTAGTACAAGATTATAAAATACATTTAATAAAATAAACACATTTAATAATTTGAAAGATTTTATGTTACATGAATTAAAAAACGGGTTCTAAAAATATGATATAGATATATACTGAAATATACCAAAAGTTTCTATAGTTGTGTGGTTGGAACAGCTTTTTAGGTGTACATAATTATTTTCATAATTAAGATTTAGGGGGATCTGAATATATGAGCCTTCTACTCAGTGTTTTAATAAGACAGAGCTTAGCTACCAATTAATTTACTAGTTAACATTGTGATTTTGGTTTTCGTTTCCCTATGGCTAATGATGCTGAACATCTTTTCATATTCTTACTGGCCATTTGTATATATTCTTCGGAGAAAGTCTATTCAGATCTTTGACATATTTTTAAATTGGGTTCTGTTGTTGAGTTCTGTATATATCCTGGATAAAAGCACCTTATCGGATACATGATTTGGATGCCTTACTAGTTAACATCTCTGTGGCCTGTTTCCTCACTGAATTAAGTGAATTCTCGCTTTTTTGCCCTCCAAATGAATCATTCATGTATTTTGTGGAAAAGTTGTTTTCAAGGCCTAAGTATTTGTTAATAAACTATCTTTTTTTTTTTTTTTTTAAGATTTTATTTATTTGAGAGAGAGAGAATGAGAGAGAGCACATGAGAGGGGGGAGGGTCAGAGGGAGAAGCAGACTCCCTGCCTAGCAGGGAGCCCGATGCGGGACTCGATCCAGGGACTCCAGGATCATGACCTGAGCCGAAGGCAGTCGCTTAACCAACTGAGCCACCCAGGCGCCCAATAAACTATCTTAACCTCTTGTGAACAAAAGGTGTTATGACTGTTAAAAGTTCCTTTCAAAATGAGGTTTTCAAATTGAAGATATGCCCGTAATACAATTTTTAATTTCCTACTGATTACAAATATGTTCTGTTTTTGTTATAATTGTGGGGGCATTCTTATTTGTTTCATTGAAAGAAAATTTACATGTACTTTTGCTCAAAAAATTTTTTTGGAGAAGAAACCTATTTCTTGCTTTCATGACCATGACTTTTTGTTTTAATGTCAAGTAATAATGATGGCTATCATATGCCCTGTACAAAAATTAACTCAAAATGGATGAGAAACCTAAATGTAAGAGTTCAAACTATAAAACTCTTGGAAGAAAACCTAGAAGGAAATCTTCTTTACCTTGGATTAGGCAGTGATTCTTTAGATATGGCAACAGTACGAAAATCATCAAAACTAAAAACGTTTGTAATTAAAAGGACACCATCAAGAAAGAGAAGCCACACGCCACAGAATGGGGGAAGATATTCACAAATCATGTATCCGATAAGGTGCTTTTATCCAGGATATATACAGAACTCAACAACAGAACCCAATTTAAAAATAGGTCAAAGATCTGAATAGACTTTCTCCGAAGAATATATACAAATGGCCAATAAGAATATGAAAAGATGTTCAGTATCATTAGCCATAGGGAAATGAAAACCAAAATCACAATGAGGTATCACTTTATACCCACCAAGATGGCTACAATCATAAAGATGGACAATTAAAAGTATTGGTGAGGATATGGAGAAATTGGAAGTCTCACATATTACTGGTAGAAATGTAAAATGATAAAGTCCCTTTGGAAATTAGTTTGGGAGTTCCTCAAAAAGTTAAATATATATATATCAACACAAAAACTTGTACATGAATGTTCATAGCAGTGTTATTCATAATAGCCAAAAAGTGGAAGCAACTCAGATGTTCCTCAACTGGCGAACAGATAAATTGTGGTATATCTGTACAATAGAATGATTATTCAGCCATAGAGAAGAAAGAAGTATTGACACATGGTATGACATAGATGAACCTTGAAAAGCTTATGTTAAATGAAGGAAGCTAGACACAAAAAGGCGACATCATGTCCGGTTCCATTTCTGTGAAAAGTTCAGAACATACAAATCTGTAGAAATAGAAAGTAGAGTGATGGTTTCCAGGGGCTGCGGATTAGGGAGGAAATGGGAAATGACTACTAATGTGTATGAGGTTTCTTTTGGGGGTGATGGAAGTGTTTGGAATTAGTGGTGATGGTTGCACAGTTCTGTGAATATATTAAAAACAACTTGTACACTTTTAAAGGATGAGCTTTTGGTGTGTGAATTAGATTTCAATAAAGCTGTTATTTTTTTAAAAAAACTGAATTCTAGTCATGACAGACCTTTTCTCATTTTGGTTCTGTAGCTTCGAGCAAATGCTCTCATCAAAAGAGGCAGCATGTACATGCAGCAGCAGCAGCCTCTGCTGTCTACTCAGGATTTTAACATGGCTGCTGACATTGACCCTCAGAATGCAGATGTTTATCACCACCGAGGACAGGTAAATTTATTTTCGTATCAAGAGTTCTGACCTTTGGATTGAGGAATATGGTACCATTTTTGAGAATGTTGTCACAGGTTTCCTTGTATCACTTCTGCTAGTTGTGAACAGGTATAGTTTTATAGTTTGGGTTGGCATTTATTCAGTCCCATCTTAAATATTTGTCCTTTGAGTTTTGGTATTTGCTGATAAAAAAAAAAGAAGCCTACAAATGTTGGCTTGCCTGTTCAAGTTTGGTTTTCAGGTGTTTCTGGCTCCTAGATTTTCAGTGACATTGAAACATTTGTTGGACATTTTGAGTTAATGCTAGAATCAACAAGGTGATTTCTGTGGGCTTCTTGGTGTAAGGAAATTTTGTCCTGGACTATCCAAATAGTACCCAAAAAAATCTCTTCTGAATGGAGTTTTCTAATAAGCATATTTGATTTTTAGTAAAGATACGTAGTGACGAAAGCCATTCCCAGTTTCATCCTCATCTGGGGAACACATGGCTTTATTATCTGTTTAATATGGATGGCTTCTTGAAATGGATGAGGGTGGAATGTATAGGCTATCCATAGAATAACAGAAAAGCAGCTGCCTTTGGCTCAGGTCATGATCCCAGGGTCCTGGGATTGAGTCCCATATCGGGCTCCCTGCTCAGCAGGGAGTCTGCTTCTCCCTCTGCCCCTCCCCCCTACTCATGCTCCCTGTCTCTCTCAAATAAATAAAAAAATCTTTAAAAAAAAAAAAGAAAGAGGGCGCCTGGGTGCCTCAGTTGTTAAGCGTCTGCCTTCAGCTCGGGTCATGATCCCAGGGTCCTGGGATCGAGTCCCACATCGGGCTCCCTGCTCTGCGGGAAGCCTGCTTCTCCCTCTCCCACTCCCCCTGCTTGTGTTCCCTCTCTCGCTGTCTCTCTCTCTGTTGGAAAAAATAAATAAAAATATTTTAAAAAAAAGAAAGAAAGAAAGAAAGGTAATTACTGATGTCTGATCCGCTTTGAAATTTTAAAGTACAGAGATGTTCAGTTTTCTAGGAGAACAGGTTTCTTGCTTAAGAGTGACCAAAACTGCAGTACAAAAATGGTGGTTTCTAATGGTGTTTTTGTTTTTTGTGGGTTTTTTTTTGTTTTTTTGGTGGACAGCAAAGCAAGGTTTATTGAGCGATAGCAAAGTGATCCTACAAAGCTCCCAAGGAGGGAGGGGACCCAAGAGGGTTCCCCTCTAATAGTGCTTTAGAAAAAATTGGTTAATAGTTTTAGAATCTTTCCTTTAAATGATAGGATTTTCTAGTTCACTGTTTCTAGAAAGTAATTCTGTATCGAATACTACATGCATAGCATGATGCTGAACTGTGATAAGAGACACTGTACTCAACTGGTGCACCTGTTATTTTGAATTGTGTATATTTGTGTGTGTGTGTTTTTGTTTTTTTTCTTAGCTGAAAATACTGCTTGATCAAGTTGAAGAAGCAGTGGCAGATTTTGATGAATGTATTAGATTAAGACCTGAGTCAGCTCTGGCACAAGCTCAGAAATGTTTTGCATTGGTAGGTTCTACTTTATTTTTGTGTTTTCCTAAACATCATTTGTATTTCCCATTGTTAACAAAAATAAGTACCTCATTGTCTACAAAACCATCATCTCTTTTTTCCCCCAAAGGATGACTACAAGGGAAAAATGTGTTTAGGGTAATAGAAGTGTATTTGCTAAATGAGGAATTGCTTCTGTATTCCTCTGGATGTTTTATTTGAGTTCATCTTGGTAGATGTTTCTCCCTGATTTCATGCTCCCCTAAACAGCACTGTTCTCCCTGCTTTTCTACCATAAGCTAGCACAAAAAAACAAAAGCATTTTGAGGAAATACTCTTCAATCATACCACATAACTGCTTTCTCATCTCACCTTATTAATATTCAGAAACACAAAGCTGAAAATCAGGTAAAATAAGTTCATTTTTAGTGAAATGAGGTACTTCCAGTTAACCCTATAGCCTGAGTCCTAAAAGACTTTTTAAAGAAATTGGTCATGAGCACATTTATATTATGGATGAAAAATGTTATTAGGTGAAGCTTAATAGTAACTTTGGTAAAGTGGTAATAAATTGTATTAGATTTAAAACTCCCCCATTTATATGCAAAGTTAACTTCTTACAAGTTAGTGTGCCTTCTTCTAGATTATTGAACATCTTGAAATTGTATAATGGCAATGAAGTCATAGTTGTACATAGCCTATGGATCCCTGCTCCGGAGGTATTTCCTTGGAACCCTTTTAGATGCAGCAAATTAGGTTAGCAAATCACCTGCTTTTCTGGAAATATTTATGTTATTTTGTGTGACTTTTGTAATATGTTAAATTCCATGAGTTTTTGAGTTCTTGATTTGACAGGCCTGTTTTGATTTTTTTAAAACAGTATCGCCAGGCATATACAGGAAACAATTCTTCACAAATCCAAGCAGCTATGAAAGGTTTTGAAGAGGTCATAAAGAAATTTCCAAGGTGTGCTGAAGGCTATGCACTATATGCTCAGGTAAATGTGATTTTTCCTATTTTTTTCAGTTGGCAGTCCTTTTTTTTTTAAGATTTTATTTTCTTTTTTAGAGGTGGGGGAGGAGCAGAGGGAGAGGGAGGAGAGAGAGAATCTCAAACAGGCTCTATGCCCAGGAGATCCCGATGCAGGGCTTGATCTCACAACCCTGAGATCATGACCTGAGCCAAAATCAAGAGTTGGATGCTTCACCGTCTGAGCCACACAGGTACCCCTTAAAGATTTATTTTGAAGTAATCTCTACACCCAACATGGGGCTCGAACTCACAACCCCAAGATCAAGAGTTGTGTGCTCCACTGAGTGAGCCAGCCAGGGCCCCAGTTTACAGTCCTTTTAAAGAACTGCATTTGTATGCTGAATTTCAGTATGGAAATTAGAAAACGGTGCTTCCCTGGGTGCAGATGCTATGAACACAAATGGCTTTGTTCCTGTTACGATTCCCCTGCCTCCAAAATGGTCTTTTGAATCACCTTAGGAGTGACTCCTATGTTAATACAGTTTGAAAACCCTGGCCCTAAACTCAACGTGGGGAAGCTAAAGTTGAGCATTTCCCTCAAGTGTTCATTTGGATTGGATTTACAGAAGTTAATTACCTTAGGAAAATTTACTCTGTGCAGTTGGTGGGAAGAATGTCATGGAAAGGTTTTTCTTCCTATTTAGATCACTGTCCTTTTGACAGCTCATTTTAATATCTCTGTGGTTTGCCAAATCCTGAACCTTTCCTTGCTTTAGGATTGAAGGTGTGGAAAGTAGAATGTACACTTAAAAATTATTTTCACTTTTTAATTGTAGTCTAAAGTCTTTGAAAACTTACTAATTTTAAGTCATCCATTTAAATGAAAATGGTTAGCTTCTTATAGCCACAGACTTTTTTCTGTAAGTAAATGATCTCAGAATGACTGTTTTCTTAGTCTTTAAGTTGAAAGTTGCTTTTGGTATATTTATAAACCAGGTATCTCAGTACGCTGTATAATATCTTCTCTTACTCTTTTTTATTCCAAAGAAATGTTTTCCCCCTACCCCAAACATCACAGAAATAAGAAACATTTAAAAATGACCATCTGGGGTGCCTGGGTGGCTCAGCCGTTAAGTGTCTGCCTTCGGCTCAGGTCCTGATCTCAGGGTCCTGGGATCAAGTTCCGTGTCAGGCTTCTTGCTCAGTGGGGAGCCTGCTTCTCCCTCTGCCTGCCACTCCCCCACTCCTACTCTCTTTCTCTCTGACAAATAAATAAAATCTTTAAAAAATAAAATAAAATAAAATGACTGTCTGGGGTAGACACCTACCTCCAAACCTTTCTGCAGGTTGTTTTGTTTTTAATTTCTTCCATGCATTCTTTGGTCAAGTTATAAGTACCACAGGGTATAACTTTTTTTTGAGAGGGATTATGATAAGATTGGTTTATGTTGGATCTGTTCTTTAGAAGTCCTAATATCAGGTCACCTGGGGGGCTCAGTCAGTTGAGCGTTTGAGTCTTGATTTTGGCTCAGGTTGTGAGATCAGGTCCTGTGTTGGGCTCCACACTCAGCATGGAGTTTGCTTGAGATTTTCTCTCTCCCTCTGCCCTTCCCCCTGCTCGTGCTTTCTCTTTCTCTCTAAAATAAAATCTTTTTTTCTTAAGAAGAAAAAAAGTCCTAATATCACTGCATTGTTAAGAATTGAGATTCTAGGGTATGAAGTACAACCCAGAAATTCTTTAAATTGAGTTTGAAATGATATATTTGTTTTAAAATTCTAGACAGAATGGTGATAATAAAAAAATGAAACACTGGTGGCTGACTACACACTATTGTGAAAGCATGTGTGATATAAAATTTTACAGAATGCATAGAAGTTAAGATAGGACAAACACACATTATAATTGTAGGACATTTTTATTGAATAAGTACATTTGGGTTTATGCATTATGTTTGATTAGGAACAAACCAGAAAATGACAGCACCATGCTCATCACTGAAATGAAATTCAGAAGGGTTTTTTTGGGGCACAGATTTCTATAAGCAGCTAAAAGAGCAAAGGCCACTGAATAGCTTTTAAAGAAACTAATACTAGGTACAACCTCTTGAGAGCTTTTCTAATTGCATTTTTCCCTGTCACTATGCTACCTTCAGAATAGCTATGGCTTACTTGAGCTATCATCTTATCAGCACTAACGTTACTAGTCTAAAATTTCTATCCTTTGACCCCTCTTTTGATTTTTACTTCATGAAATATCTATATGTTACTTTATATACACACTAATAGTTATAGTGTAACTTTTTTTTTTTTCTTTTAAGCTTTTATTTGAGAGAGAGAGAGAAAGCACAAGCAGAGGGAGCGGCAGGGAGAGGGAGAAGCAGGCTCCCCGCTGAGCAAGGAGCCCGATGGGGGACTCGATCCCAGGACCCTGGGATCATGACCTGAGTAGAAGGCAGATGCTTAACCGACTGAGCCACGCAGGCGTCCCAGGTGTAACTCTCAAGCTTGAGCTTAGATGCTGGCCAAGTCTCAGAGTTAGGTTCAGTGTGAACTGGTATCCATATAACCAAGTGTTCCATTTCTGCCATGGGATTTGCCCTAAAATAGTTGACTGTAGCTGCTTTTTTTTTTCTTCTATCAACATTTTTAAGGAATGACTCTGATAACAGTTAACACATAACTGAATTTATTCTTCCAAATGAGTATTGTCTTTAAAATAAGTCCCTTATGACATATTATGATAAATTATGAATAAGTGACGTGAGTGTACCTGTGAGAAACTGATATTAGAACTGGCACCAAGAGTGGGACTTTCTCTGGTCTACACTGTACCAGATCATCTGCTATTTTATGTAACCACTTGACAAAAAGAACAGTTAAGATTTCATATTTACAATAATGCTTTATAAAAAAAATAAGATGTAACATTTAAACTTGGTAATAATGGATAAGTTAAGTAAATTTTAATTAGTAAACAATATACTTTTAATTGCTTAGGTTGACAGTTACCTTAATATAACTGAAGTATCTCCTCACATAGGCATTAACAGATCAACAACAGTTTGGTAAAGCTGATGATATGTATGATAAATGTATTGATTTGGAACCAGATAATGCCACAACATATGTTCATAAAGGGTATGTGTATTTATGGTTCTCTGTTTCTGTAAGAAACTGTATATCTTGCATGTAATAAGATGGATTTCTTCTGGTCATTAAGAAAGGAAGGGGGGACTGTAATAGAAAGTATCAGTGAGTTAAGTGACAAATTTCTTAATGCTGTAGATGCTTCATTGTTAATATTTAAAATTTTATGTTTCATTCTTATACAGCAGTTGGTAAATATACTGTTTTCACTCTTTTAAAGATTTCAGTTCTGAACATCCTTTCAAATGTTAGCTATATCAAAATTAGTTTTTCCAGTCCTTATGTACTTATCATTTAAAAAAAACTTTATACAAAGTAAAAAGCTTTGCAGGGTAAGTTAGTAATAGAGTCTAGACCTTTGGACACTTTTTTCATAATAAGGATTTTGGACTATAAAACCAATATACAATTGAAAAAAATAATGCGAATCTGATTATGTACTGTTTTAGATTGTTTTTCCTTGTAAATTCATTTAGGGCAGAAATTGAGTTGTGTGCTTATATTCCTATTGATACTATGCCATAGTTACATCTGACTGCCTTGTTGCATTTGCAGTTTACTTCAGCTTCAGTGGAAGCAAGATCTGGATAGAGGTTTGGAGCTCATCAGCAAGGCTATTGAAATTGACAATAAATGTGATTTTGCATATGAAACCATGGGAACTATTGAAGTGCAAAGGTAACTTCTATAGTCTGTTCTAAGGAAATTTAAGGCAGCTCCATAGATACTTATCTTTTCATTCTTCTCATTACAGAATATGTTATTGTCAGTATCCACTAAGTTCTTAGTATGTCATGCCTTTTGAAGGAAGCTTCCCTCAAAACTATACAACTTTGATTTGCCTTGTTTCATTTTTTCCTTTTGCATTAGAAAGGAAAATTTGATCTTCTCTAATACCTCTTGTGTGTTCTTTCCTCTTTCCACCTATATTATTTCTTTTGGAGGAAAAAATACCTGCAGTGTGCTTAAGGCAGTGCACAGCATAAGGATTCCTGCCAGAATACAGGAGGATCTAGATCCTGCTACAAATAAGCAACCAGCCAAGTACCTGGACACGTTGAAACATCCCTGAGCCCATGAGTTGTCTTAAAAATCAGGGAGCTAGATAAGATTTTTTGCAACTCTTACTGCTCATAACCTCTTATTTTGTGAAAATATTTATCCGGAGTTGCACTTGGGAGCCACCATTAACAGGTGACTACTGTTTATGCCATAGAATTTAGTGTCGTATACCATCTTAATATTCGCATTGCTGTCCATTTGAGTACTCTAGGCCAGGTACTGAACCTTGGGTATTTTTCCAAATTTTGTTTCAAATGATCTTTACCCCAGTCCTTATAAAGGTAGGGATTATATGATCTTTAGTTTAACTGAAGAGTGTAGAAACTGATGCCCAAACTGGTTAGCAAAGTTACATGACAATCCAGTAGTAGGAATAGGATATTAGCCCCTATATTTCACTGTTGCCAAATTAACTGATCTTGTTAGGAATCAATAGGGATTGTCTTAACTCCCTGTCATTCAGCCCCTCCTGGGTCCTCTCTTTGCCCCATAGTGGGCAGAATATATATAGGCTGATGGAATTTGTGACAATTACATGTAAATATTATTTATTTACCAGTCTGTTAATGTGAATATTCTTGCACTAGGATAGGATGGGATTCTGGTTCTTAATCTTTTTTGAGGAAAGCTATAAAGTTATTTGTAGAGCCTGGGTTAAGAACGCTGATATGCATTTTGATGGGTTTTCTTGGTATATTAATTATACTTTAAGGAATCCATTCTAAATCCTGCCTTACAAATAAATGAATGAATGTAAATGAATAAGTGAAATTGCTCATTATCCTAGCATTTAGCCAATCTCCTGTCTACCTAATAACCAAACATGAACTCTTAAAAGTTTTTTTTAAAAAAACAAGTCTTTCATGTAGCCATATATTGTGGTAGGAAGTTAAGTACAGTCACTCCAGAGGTCTGTTGTATTTCTTAAGAGTTTAACTGCATACATATAGTAGAAACTTTATAAATATTTATTGTAAGATTACAGGCATGTATGCATATATACATGGGTAAGGCAACTTAAAACAGCTCTTGGTTCTTGGCAAGTATGTAAAGCCTAACCACACCTAGACTGTGAGAGGTAAATTATATTTTTTTTGACCAAGCATATTCATCTATTTACTCAAAAAACAGATACTAATTACCAGGTATTGTACTAGGATCTGGGAATGGAGAAGTGTCTATTAAGTAGTAAGAATATGAATATATATTCATCTGACTTGCACAGAATGACAATATGTCTGTGGGAAGACTGGGGACGGAAGGGGAAGATATTTTTCATGAGGATATTGTATTTGAACTGAGCCTTAGAACAGTGAGGGTTTGATTTAGAGTCAGGCAGATGCCATAAATCATCTGAGCATTATATGTAGGTAGGAGAGCCAGGGGCCCCGGGGAACCTGTGTAACTGGAGCGGAGGTGCATGGGGCGGGAGTATGGTGGTAAGAGATGAGGGGAAAGAAGAGGAGTTCACACAGATGTGAAGGTAAGGCCCCCGAATACCAGTAATGTTCTCTGAGGTTATGTCACTACTTTCTAAAGGAGCCTTATGATGTAGTATAGAAACACAGAATTTAGGAACCAGACAGGATTATAATTTTAAGTCATTTAATTTCTCTAGTCTCGCTGTTCTTATCTGTAAACAAAGACTACAAACGGTTTAAGTACATAGTATTTATAATAGTAGCTAATATTCATTGAGTGCTTCCTATGTGCTAGGCACAATTTTGTTTCTTATACAGTATAGAAGCATTTTTTTTGGAATCATAAAACTGGGTGGTCAGAAACTTCGTTGTATTCTGTGAAATGCTTGTTGGTTGTGAAACATTTAAAATTGTTCTTTTAGAGGAAACATGGAGAAAGCCATTGACATGTTCAACAAAGCTATTAACCTGGCCAAATCGGAAATGGAGATGGCTCATCTGTACTCACTCTGTGATGCTGCCCATGCCCAGACAGAAGTTGCAAAGAAATATGGATTAAAACCACCAACGTTATAAAATGGGGGTGGGGGGGCGGGGAGGAGAATGACCCTCTTTTTAGAAGTTTACTCCCTTTTCAACTGAACCCTAAAGACACTGTCATGAACTGTGTTGAATGGTGGAACTTAGTATTTCTGTTGTGCTGTTGTCATTCGTTACATGTTTCATGTTTAGGTGTTGCGGGAGTGGCTGTTGAAGGAAGTTTGCAGTGTTACAGCTTTTATTCCCTGTGCAACAAAAGCTTAGAACCTGTTAAAGGGATATTAAAGTTGCAGAGAGTACAGAAGATGATAATTGGCCATGCAAATAAAAACTTTGATTTGTTGATTTGACTTTTTTTTTTTGGAGGTTGGTGGGTTATATTCTGGATGATTTTGTGTGTGTGTGTGTGTGTGTAATGTATTTTACAGCATGTTGGTTTTTAAATTAACATAGTAAGTGCTGTAAAATAGGTTTCTTTTGGATTCAATTAATCCCTTTTAGTTTTTTTGGTTTTTTTTTTAGAAAACAAAACTTAAATGGGGATTTTGTTTTAAAGGCAGCAAAACAGACCCTTTAAACCACTGTCAGCATGCACAATGCCTCTGATTCTGCAGAAGGTTAGATTCAGTGGCAGCTTAAGCCTCTTGACCCCATTCAACTCCAATGGATAATGTACATTGTTCTTAAAAGTCCACAGCAGCTGGCTTTCATCAAATTACACCGAAGCAAAATACTCTGGTATATATGCTGGAAAACTGAAAATTAATAGGAGAGTAACCAGGCAAGAGGTAAGATGAAATAGGAATGGGTTTGTAAATTGCCTGTGGCTATTTTCTCTATTAGGTACACTATTTAATAGTGTATTTTTGAAAGAAAATTCAGGTTGATTGTATGTATAAAGATGATGTGTGATGTGTGGGAATATTTAATTAGCTTAAAATTTGTAGAGAAGAAAATGTGATTAAAGGTTCCAAAAGGATGTAAGTCTTGGAGCCAGAAGCATAGTATTTCCTGAGGTGGTTAAGTTTAGCGCTTTAACTATGGCTACATGTGCTTAAAGAATATTAAACCAGTATTTTCAGAGGTGTTGAGGAAATGTGGAATGCTTTTTAGTTTTGAGCTAACCTTGGTCTCTAGGGCCTGACTGCCCATGTCCAGGTCTTTACTTAGGAGTACTAACAGATTTTTTTTTCCCTTACTTAACTTTTTTACTTAGAAATCACTTTGGGTTTTGTTTTGTTTTTCCAGTTGTCACTTTTATAGACCATCTTTTTGTTTATATGCTGGATTTTTCTGGTGGGAGAGGGGTTGTGTTCTTAAGGTATCTCTTGTTTTGAGATATTTGGGGCTGGGAAAGGTTTATTTAAGTCTGAGTATAATAGAAGAGCAAGCAAGCCTTCAGTTACACTTCTGGAAATGAAATCTAAGTTTGCATTTTGGGGAGTAAAGGAGCACTGTACCCCTCTGTTAAGAGGGTGCTTTATCCTAGTGAAGTCAAAAAGGTTTTGTCTGCAAATGCTATCTTCTTAGAAACTATAAGAAATGACCCCTTCCAAAGTCAGAGTTTGGAAAATATTGAGGCGGCCTCTAGTGGGGACAATTTAAGATGGCTTGGATAACGGAAAAGTTTGAGAACTCTGCATTTTAGTTCTTAAATTATGTACCAACTATCATAACATACAGAAATGTTCTACATCTCTGAATAACCTCTGAGTTAAAGTTTTTATTTGCATGGCTGTATTGACATTAACACTGGTATTTTCTTCTACTGCTCTCCCTTCCTACCCTTTGGGGTTGGGTAGAAAAACACGAAGGAAACTGAAGCATGTGCCATTCAATACTACCATTCCAAATCCTCATGGACTATTGCTTGTTCTGAAAAATATTTGAAACTGCACTGAAAGCTGCATCTGTCTGTATCTTTTCTTTTGTAAATGACCTCACATGTAAATTCACCAAATAAATATCACATTCAAGCTTTTCTATCTGTTCTTTAAATAAAAAGATAGGTAGTTTATTCATTTATCATAGTACAGAGTAAAACCATAATCATTCTCTTGTGGGCTCAAACTAACTGAAAATAGGTCATGTTTAGTATATGAAGCAGAGTAAGTTTTTGGTGTGAATGGTGGAGCTCCCTGAGAACATTTGTCCTCCTTACTGGTGAAACAAAGCTCTAAGAAGAGCTAGCAGAGCCGGCTTCCTTTATTCCTACCTATACTTGCCTTACCCATGCTTGCATGGCAGCCTAGAAATTTGCCAAGCAGACCTGAGCCTTGAGACTAACATGATCTTCAAACTGGTTTCACCAATGAGTTTTGATCACAGTTTGCAACCACTCTGTAGCGTTTCAGAAGGGATGCCTGTGCCTGAAGTTATCTACCCTTTATTAATTGAGGTATAAACAGGGAATACATCCCAAAACAACAAGCAGCAGCTTTGGTTTTAAAACAGTTCAGACAGAATTTCAGGCCTCTGGAAACTCAAATTGTAGTTTAAACTGTCCCGGTACATCTCAGCTAACTGTCATCATCTTAAGGCTGTTTACAAACAGGAGGACCGTATAGTTTAAAAAAACAAGGAAACTTTTGAGTATAAAAGTAATAGTTAATCAAGACTGTCCTGAGTACACTGGGTTCTTTGCTATATTTATAAGGAAATAACATAGAAGGGGGAGCAATTAATCCTACCCTCAGTCCTCTGTAAAACTGATTTGTGAATAAAGTGACAGAACTTTAATAACTATTTTCAAGCCTTAACATACTGTGATAGAATGATATTGGTCCCCTGAAAGATACCCACATCTTGATCCCTGGAACCTGTGAATGTTAATTTACATAGCAAAAATGAACTTTGCACATTTGATTCAATTAAGATCTTGACATGGGAAGATTATGCTGGATTATCTGAGTGAGCCCCAAATGTAATCCCAAGTGTGCTTGTAAGAGAGAAATCGCAGAAGAGGATGTGATCACTGGGAGAGATTGGAGTGATACGGCCACAAGCCAAGGAATGCTGGCAGCCACCAGAAAACATATGACAAAGTACAACATCCATTCATGACAAAAACTCTCAACAAAGTAGGTTTAGAGGGAACATACCTCAACATAGTAAAAGCAATTTATGAGAAAACCTACAGCTAACATATTCAATGATGAAGAACTCAGACCTTTTCCTCAAAGATCAAGAACAAGACAAGGATATCCACTCAATACTTCTGCATGTCCAGCACAGTACTGGAGCCCTAGCCACAGCAAAAAGAAACATCCAAATTGGAAAGAAGTAAAACTTCACCTTTTTGTGGATGGCACCATACTACATACAGAAAACCCTAAAGACTCCACTGAAAAACTACTAGAGCTGATAAATGAATTCAATAAAATTGCGGGATACAAGGTCAACATGCAGAAATGTTGCATTTCTATACACTAATAATGAAGTAGCAGAAAGAGAAGTTAAGAAAACAGTCCCATTTACAATTGCATCAAAGAGAATAAAATAGCTAGGATTAACCTTAACCAAGTAGGTGAAAGACATGTACTCTGAAAACTATAAAACAATGATGAAACAAAATCCACAAATAGATACTCCATGCTCATGGAATGGAAGAACCAATCTTGTTTAAAATGTGCATACTACCCAGGGCAGTCTACAGATTAAATGCAATGCCTATCAAAATACCAGCATTTTTCACAGAAGTAGAACAAATAATTGTAAAATTTGTATGGAACCCAAAAAGACTGAATAGCCAGAGCAATCGTAAGAACAAAACTGGAGGTGTATCACAAATCCCAGATTTCAAATTACACTACACAGCTGTAGTAATCAAAACAGGATGGTACTGGCACAAAAACAGTCACATAGATCAATGGAACAGAAAAGAACCCAGAAATAAATCCACCCTTATATGGCCAATTAATCTACCATGAAGGAGGCGAAAGCATACAACACAGAAAAAAATGGTCTCTTCAATAAATGGTGCTGAGGAAACTGGACAGCTACATGCAAAAGAATGAAACTGGACTACTTTCTTACACCATACACGAAACTCAAAGTGGATTAAAGATGAGACCTGAATGTGAGACCTGAAACTGTAAAACTCACAGAAGAAAACAAGCAGTAATTTCTTGGTCATCGGCAATCACATTTTTCTAGACCTGTCTCTTCAGTCAAGGGAAACAAAAGCAAAATTAAACTACTGGGACTACATCAAAATAAAGAGCTTTTGCATGGTGAAGGAAAACCATCCACAAAACAAAAAGGCAACCTACTAAGTAGGAGAAGAAATTCACAAATGATATATCCAATGGTTAAGTCCAAAAATAGACTTATACAACTCAACCCCTCAAAAACAAATAATCCACTTAAAATATGGGCAAAGGACCTGAACAGACATTTTTCCAACATACATACAGACAGCCAACAGACTCATGAAAAGATCTCAACATCACTAATCATCAGGGAAATGCAAATCAAAACCACAATGAGCTACCACCTCACACCTGTCAGAATGGCTAAAATCAAAATGAGGAAATCAAAAGTATTGCCAAGGATGTGGAGAAGGAGTCATCCTGCCCTGTTGGGAATGCAAACTGGTGTAGCCAGTGTGAAAAACAGTATGGAGTTTTTCTCAAAAAATTAGAATTACCATATAATACAGTAACTCCACTACTGGGTATTTACCAAAGAATACAAAAACACTAATTTGAAAAGATATGTGCACCTCTATGCTTATTGAAGCATTATTTACAATAGCCAAATTATGGAAGCATAATTTATTCATTGATGAATGAATAAAGAAAATGTATATATATACAGTGGAATATTACTAAGCCATAAAAGAATGAAAGCATGCCATTTGCAACAACATGGATAGATCTAGAGGAACAACAAAGAAAAAAGAGACAAACCAAAAAGCAGACTCTTAAAGAGAAATAGTTGCCAAGGGGAAGGTGGGATTTGGGGGGCAGAGGGGGGAAAAGATGGGTGAAATAGGTGAAGGGGATTAAGAGTATACTTATCATGATGAGCACTGAGTAATGTGAAGAATTGTTGAATCACTGTATTTTTACACCTGAAAGTAACGCTGTATGTTAACTATATTGGAATTAAAAAAAAAAAAAAGATGCAGTATATGTGTATGGATGTGTATATATGTAATTCCACACAATGGACTATTACTCAGCCATTAAAAAAAAATGAAATCTTGATATCTGCAACAGTATGGATAGACCTAGAGGATATAATGCTAAGTGAAATAAGAAACATAAATAGCATGATTTCTCATATGTGGAATTTAAGGAAAAAAGAAATAAATAAAAAACAACTATTTTTTTTAAAGATTTTATTTGACAGAGACACAGCGAGAGAGGGAACACAAGCAGGGGTAGTGGGAGAAGGAGAAGCAGGCTTCCCGCGGAGCAGGGAGCCCGATGCAGGGCTCAATCCCAGGACTCTGGGATCATGACCCAAGCCAAAGGCGGACGCTTAATGACTGAGCCACCCAGGCACGCCCCCCCCCCCAAAAAAACATTCTTAAATAGAGAAAACAAACTGATGATTTCCAGAGGGGAGCTGGGTAATGGGATGAGTGAAATAAAAGGGATTAAGACTACATTTAGCTCGATGAGGACTGAAGTGTATAAAACTGCTGAATCACTACATTGCCATCTGAAACAATATAACACTATGTTAGTAAAGAAAAAGTTGAGCTGCCTCTGCCAATAACATCAAAAGGAAGACACTATTTCCAAACATTTTTTTAAATTTTATTATTAATCACCATACATTACATCATTAGTTTTTGATGTAGCGTTCCATGATTCATTGTGTATAACACCCAGTGCTCCATTCAATACGTACCCTCTTTAATACCCATCACCAGGCTAACCCATCCCCCCCACCCTCCTCCCCTCTAGAACCCTCAGTTTGTTTCTCAGATAGTCTCTCATGGTTTGTCTCCCCCTCCGATTTCCCCCCCTTCATTTTTCCCTTCCTACTTTTTTAACATACAATGTATTATTTGTTTCAGAAGTACAGGTCTGTGATTCATCTGTCTTAACACAATTCACAGCGCTCACCATGGCACATACCCTCCCCAATGTCTACCACCCAGCCACCCCATCCCTCCCACCCCCCACCACTTCTGCAACCCTCAGTTTGTTTCCTGAGATTAAGAATTCCTCATATCAGTGAGATCATATGATATGTCTTTCTCTGATTGACTTATTTCGCTTACAAATATTGGGAAGATGTCAATGCTACCTAGAGCAATGTACACATTTAATGCAATCCCTATCAAAATACCATCCACTTTTTTCAAAGAAATGGAACAAATAATCCTAAAATTTGTATGGAACCAGAGAAGACCCCGAATAGCCAGAGGAATGTTGAAAGAAGCAAAGCTGGTGGCATCACAATTTCGGACTTCAAGCTCTATTACAAAGCTGTCATCATCAAGACAGTATGGTACTGGCACAAAAACACACACAGATCAGTGGAACAGAAGAGAGAGCCCAGAAATGGACCCTCAACTCTGGTCAACTAATCTTCGACAAAGCAGGGAAGAATGTCCAATGGAAAAAAAGACAGTCTCTTCAACAAATGGTGTTGGGAAAATTGGACAGCCACATGCAGAAGAAGGAAACTGGACCATTTCCTTACACCACACACAAAAATAGACTCAACATGGTTGAAAGACCTAAATGTGAGACAGGAGTCCATCAAAATCCTAGCAGAGAACACAGGCAGCAACCTCTTCAACCTCAGCCACAGCAACTTCTTCCTAGAAACATCACCAAAGGCAAGGGAAGCAAGGGCAAAAATGAACTATTGGGACTTCATCAAGATTAAAAGCTTTTGTATAGCAAAGGAAACAGTCAACAAAACCAAAAGACAACCGACAGAATGGGAGAAGATATTTGCAAATGACATATCAGGTAAAGGGGCTAGTATCCAAAATCTATAAAGAACTTATCAAACTCAACACCCAAAGAACAAATGATCCAATCAAGAAATGGGCAGAAGACATGAACAGATATTTCTGCAAAGAAGACATCCAAAAGGCCAACAGACACATGAAAAAGTGCTCAACACTGCTCGGCATCAGGGAAATCCAAATCAAAACCTCAGTGAGATACCACCTCACACCAGTCAGAATGGCTAAAATTAACAAGTCAGGAAACGACAGATGTTGGCGGGGATGCAGAGAAAGGGGAACCCTCCTACACTGTTGGTGGGAATGCAAGCTGGTGCAGCCACTCTGGAAAACCGTATGGAGATTCCTCAAAAAGTTGAAAATAGAGCTACCATATGATCCAGCAATTGCACTACTGGGTATTTACCCCAAAGATACAGATGTAGTGATCTGAAGGGGTACGTGCACCCCCCCCACCGATGTTTATAGCAGCAATGTCCACAATAGCCAAACTATGGAAACAGCCAAGATGTTCATCGACAGATGAATGGATAAAGAAGATGTGGTATATATATATATATACAATGGAATATTATGCAGCCATCAAAAAAAAAAAAAACCCACGAAATCTTGCCATTTGCAATGACGTGGATGGAACTAGAGGGTATTATGCTATTTCCAAACATTTTTAAAAGTGTTAAAATTAGGCAATATGAAAATAACTACACTCTGGTTTATATTAAGGTGACACTGCACAGATTCTATTGGGGGTTGAAAGCTAGTATTCTTAGACCATTCTAGATGGTCTTCATGCTAGAGTTTATTCAAGGTCCTGCTGATCACTGGGACAGAAACGGCTGTGTTGCCTGGCCCCAACCAAAGGAGGGGAGGGAGTTAAAAGTGGGAACAGGCTAAGGACCAACATGACAACTGCCTTTCAGAGCTCAGTCAGCTTAATTTCTCCAGTTCTTTTGTTGGCACTGGAAGAAAACAGGACTCTGCAAGCGTTGTCCTAGAGGCCATGGGAGGGCTCAACAGAGAAGGCTCACAGAGCAAATGTGGGGGAAGAAGACCACGACTAAAACAGACTCCTGGACATCATTTTAGAGGATGGAAGTTTAAAGTAAAGGGGACCAGAGAGAACAGGTGAGATTCTCTGCAGAGATGGCCCATCATCTAAATTATCAATGAACTGCTTTATTAAACCATTGTACCCAATTTTATCTCAGAATGTCTGCTTTATGTCAAGACCTGTGAAGGATTTAAGATTTTACCAGTCTTGTAAACTATTTGCCATTCTTATAAATTAGTTTCACAAATGATGGCAAAAGACTTAAGATCCTAGGTCAGAGACAATGGACCTAATTACTTAAGAATGGCAAGCAACATGAGCTTCATGTTTGCTTTGCTTCCCTTGTACCCCAAATACTATGGAGATGACCTGAAGTATCTAGGTGGATGCTGCACAGGCAGTGGGATTGTGTCACAGATGAAAAACTGAGCTTAAGAAACCAAATCTTAATGGGCTGACTGCAAGCAAACATGCCTGACTTTGGCATCAGAGGAAAACATTTTTATTATACTGGTTTGTGAACAAGCCCGTCCTATTCTCCAGAAAGAGACAGTCTCCATCTTCCCAAATCGTTCACTATACAAACTTTTCTGAAAGGACAGTCTGGAAGAAAAGGTATCAATGCCTCTGTTCCTAGGACAGGCATAAACTTAAGAGACTCACCAAGAAATGACTACCCATTTGTACATGTTTTTACCTTTTATTCATCTCAAGCTTAATCTTTCACCAATTACAATGTCTGTCTTGGACAATAGCATGGTGCAGGGAAAAGTATTACTGGCCTCAGCATGAAGTGACCTAAGTTTTAACTAACAATGCTTTCCACTACCTGTGTGCTTTTAAGTAAATAATTGTTCTATCCAGCTCTAAATTATGTGAAGCTACACCATGTCCCAGATCTTACCCAATTAGAATCCCTTAGGGTAAAGAAAAGATTGAAGAAAATGTAGAAGTCATTTAGCCAGAAAACTTGTACATGTATTAGTGCAATCTGTAGGAATAAAGTTACTCCAATTCAGCATGTTTTTACTGAGCACCCATCACGGTGAGGACTAGCCACAAAAAGATGAACATAAAGGCTCCGAGGAGCTCCAAAACTAAGATGACAAATTGGTGCCATAAAGCTCTATATAATGTGGTATGGAAACACAACACGACAGTAATGAATTCTGCTAGTACTTGAGGGATAAATTGATTTAGGAAAGGAGCTTTCTAGAAAATGGGAAAAACCACCGGAATTTAAAAATAAAACCTAAGTAAAGACACATTATGAGTATGAGCTGAAAATAAGCCATCCAAGTTGAGTCCAGCAAGATGAAGCTGTTGTTTTTATTTTAACTGGTGAGAAGCTGCCAATAGTGTAGCTGCATGTTTGAGAACCATCAGCATATATTTAACACTGCATATAGATGAGGTTACTTCAGGAGAAAATAAAAAGGGCTAAAAATAAAACTTCGGGAAACATCAACATCTAAGCGACAAACAAAGGTAGCAATGAAAAGTTGTCAGACCACTAACCACAGTAAGACCAAGGTCACAATGATGGTGTTAGGTTTGAGAGGTCAAATGGACAGGCCTACAAATAGATTATCAGTAGTCTTTGCCAAAGAAGTGTCATTGGAATGGTGAGGGCAGACTCTGGCTACCAGGCTCTGAAAAGTAACTGAAAGACAAGAATGGACTAGTGAGCAGAAATGACTCCTTTAAGAAATGGGGTGAAAAAAGTTCTAAACTAGGTGAATCCAAGGAGGTCCATGACAAGACATAATTAAAATGGCAAAGGTTAGGGGCACGTGGATGGCTCAGTCGGTTAAGTATCTGCCTTCAGCTCAGGTAACGATCCCAGGGTCCTGGGATTGAGCCCTGATTGGGCTCCTTGCTCAGCAGGGAGCCTGCTTCTTTCTCCCTCTCCCTCTGTTTGTCACTCCCCCTGTTTGTGCTCTGTCAAATAAATAAATCTTTAAAAAATAAAATGGCAAAGGTTAAAGATTAAAAAAATTTTAGAAGCAGTAAAAGAGAAGCAAAAGTTAGATATAAGGGAAACCCCATAAGGCTATCAATTGATTTTTCAGCAGAAACTTAGCAGACCAGAAGGGAGTAGTATGATATATTCAAAGAGCTAAAGGGGAAAACCTATAACCAAGAATACTCCGCTAGGCAAGGTTATTATTCAGTATTGAAGGAGAGAGAAAGCGTTTCCTAAGCAAAAGTAAAAGGAGTTCATCACTACTAAACTGGCCTTACAAGAAATGTTAAAGGGACTTAAGTTGGGGGGGGGGGGGGGAGGCCACGGATAGAAAAGAAAATTATGAATAAAAAGATGTAAAATATGACAGCATACACATAAAATGTGGAGGAGGGAGTAAAAAAGTATGTGTTCAAACTTAAATGACCAACTTAATATTAGTTCGTTATATACTTAGGATCCTATATATGAACATCATGGTAACCACTAACCCAAAACCTGTAATATGCACAAAAATAAAGAGAAAGAAAGCCAAGCCTAACAGTACAGAAAGTCATCAATCACAAGAGAGCAAGAAAAGAAACAAAGAACTACAAAAACAACCAGAAACAACAAAATGGCAACAAGTACATACCATCAATGAATACTTTTTTTTTTTTAAAGATTTATTTATTTATTTATTTGAGAGAGAGAATGAGAGAGAGAGAGCAGGAGAGGGGGAGGGTCAGAGGGAGAAACAGACTCCCTGCCGAGCAGGGAGCCCGATGCGGGACTTGATCCTGGGACTCCAGGATCATGACCTGAGCCGAAGGCAGTTGCTTAACCAACTGAGCCACCCAGGCGCCCATATCAATGAATACTTTAAATGTAAATGGTCTAAATGCTCCAATCAAAAGATACAGGGTGGGAGAATGGATGGAGAAAATAAAACCCATCTATATGCTGTCTACAAAAGACACTTCAGACCTAAAGACACATACAGACTGAAAATGAAAGGATAGAGGGGCGCCTGGGTGGCTCAGTTGGTTAAGCGACTGCCTTCGGCTCAGGTCATGATCCTGGAGTCCCGGGATCGAGTCCCGCATCGGGCTCCCTGCTCGGCGGGGAGTCTGCTTCTTCCTCTGACCCTCCTCCCTCTCATGCTCTCTGTCTCTTATCCTCTCTGTCTCAAATAAATAAATAAAATCTTTATAAAAAAAAAAAAAAGAAAAAAAAAAAAAGAAAGGATAGAAAAAGATATACCATGCAAATAGAAGTGAAAAAAAGAAAGCCAGGGTAGCAATAGTTAGACAAAATAGACTAAAAGACTATAACAAGAGAGGCACCTGGGTGGCTCAGCTGGTTAAGCATCTGCCTTTGGCTCAAATCATGATCCTAGGTCCTGTGATTGAGCCCCTTGTCGGGCTCCCTGCTTAGCAGGGAGCCTGCTTCTCCCTCTCCCTCTGTCCCCCTGCCCCGCCCCCTGCTTGTGCATGCACACTCTCTAATAAATAAATAAAATCTTTAAAAAATAAAAATAAAGACTATAACAAGAGACAAAGAAGCCCACTACATAATGAAAAAGTGATCAATCCAACAAGAGGACATAACGATTGTAAATAATGTATGCACCCAACACTCACTGGAGTACCTAAATACATAAAGCAAATATTAAAAGATATAAAGGAAGAAAATGATAGTAATACAATAACAATAGGGGACTTTAACACCCTACTTGCATCAATGGGTAGATCATCCAGGCAGAAAATCAATAAGGAAACTGTGTCTTTCAGTGACACATTAAACCAGATGGGCTTAACAGATACACACAGAACATCCCTCCCCAAAACAAAAGAATACACATTCTTTTCAAAGTGCACCTGGAACATTCTCCAGGACAGATCATGTTAGGCCACAAAACAAATCTCAATAAATTTAAGACTAAAGGCCTATCATACATCGTTTCCAAGCACAACAGTATGAAACCAGAAAACAATCAAAAGAAAAAAGCGGAAAAAAATACAAACATGGAAGCCAAACAACGTGCCACTAAACAGCCAATGGGTTACAAAGAAAGAGGAAATCAAAAAACTACATGTAGACAAATGAAAATGAACATACAGTAGTCCAAAATCTTTGGGATGTAGCAAAAGCAGTTCTAAGAAAGAAATTTATAGCAATACAGGCTTACCTCAAGGAATAAGAAAAATCTCAAATTAACAATCTAAATTTACACCTAAAAGAACTAGAAAAAGAAAATCAAAACCCAAGATTAGTAGAAGGAAGGAAATAATACAGATCAGAGCAGAAACAAATGAAATAGACTGGAAAAAAAAAAAGAAAAAATCCATAAAATCAAGTCAGTTCTTTGAAAAAATAAAACTGCTCAACCTTCAACCAGACTCAAAAAAAGAGAAGACAAAAATAAAATTGGAAATGAAAGAGAAGTAACAGTCAACACCACAGAAATATAAAGGACTACAATGTTACAAAATATTACATGCCCACAAACTGGACAACCTGGAAGAAATGGGTAAATTCCTAGAAACATAGTCTTCAAAAACTGAGTCAGAAAGAAACAGAAAATCTGAACAGACCAGTTACTAGTAATGAAACTGAACTGGTAATAAAACTCCTAACAAAGTCCAGGACCAGATGGATTCACATGTAAATGCTACCAAACATTTAAAGAAGAGATAATACCTATTCTCTTAGGACACCTGGGTGGCTCAGTCGGTTAAGCGTCTGCCTTCAGCTCAGGTCATGATCCCAGAGTTCTGGGATCAAGTCCCGCTTCAGGATCCTTGCACAGCAGAGAGTCTGCTTCTCCCTCTGCCTGCCACTCCCCCTGCTTGTGTGCTCTCTCGTTCGCTCTCTGACAAATAAAATAAAATCTTAAAAAAAAAAAAAACCTATTCTCTCAAACTATTCCAAAAAACAGAAGAAGAAGGAAAGCTTCCAAACATTCTACAAGGCCAACATTGCCTTGGTAACAAAACTAGACAAAGACACTACTAAGAAAGAAAATTACAGGCCAATATCTCTGATGAACATAGACGCAAAAGTCCTCAACAAAATATTAACAAACTCTATTCAACAATACATTAAAAGGATCATTCACTGCAATCAAGTGGGATTTGCTCCAGGGACGCAAGGATGGTTCCCTATTTGAAAATCAATCAACATGATAGGCCACATGAACAAAACGAAGGATAAGAATCATATGATCATATCAGATGCAGAAAAAGCATCTGACAAAATTAAACACCCATTCATAATACAAACTCTCAGCAAAGTGGGTTTTCAGGGAACATATCTCAACATAATAAAGGCCATTTGTGGGGAAAAAAAAAAACAAAAAAAACCCTACAGCTGACATCTTATTCAATGGTGAAAAACTGGACTTTTTCCTCTAAGATCAGGAACAAGACAAAGATATCCCATATTCTCACTGCTTTTATTCAACATAGTACTGGAAGTCCTAGCCACAGCAATCAGACAAGAAAAAGGAATAAAAGACATCCAAATTGGTAAGGAAGAAGTTAAAATGTCACTATTTGCAGATGACATACTATGCACTGGAAACCCTAAAGACTCCACCAAAAAAAACCCCATTAGAATAATGAATACAAAAGTTACACAGAAATCAGCTGCATTTCTATACAGTAATAATGAAGTAGCAGAAAGAGAAATTATGAAAACAATACCATTTACAATTGCATGAAAAAGAATAAAATACCTAGGAATAAATTTAACCAAGGAGGTGAAAGACGGGTACTCTGAAAACTGTAAAAACTGATGAAAGAAACTGAAAATGGCACAAATGCAAAGACATTCCATGCTCAAGATTGGAAGAACCAATCTTGTTAAAATGTCCATACTACCCAAAGCAATCTACAGATTCAGTGCAATCCCTATTAAAATACCAACAGCATTTTTCACAGAACTAGAATACTACAATTTGTATAGAACCACAAAAGACCTTGAATAGCCAAAGCAACCTTGAAAAAGAACAAAGCTGAAGGTATTACAATCCCATATCTCAAAATGTATTAAAAAGCTGTAATAATCAAAACAATTTGGTACTGGCACCATTGATCAATGGAACAGAATAAACATCCCAGAAATAAAACCATGCTTATACGGTCAATTAATCAATGACAGAAGAAGCAAGAACATACACTGAGGAAAAGATAGTCTCTTCAATAAATAAATGGTCCTGGGAAAACTGGACAGCTACATGCAAAAGAATGAAACTGGACCACTTTCTTACACCATATACAAAAATAAAACTCAAAATGGATTAAAGACCTAAATTTGAGACCTGAAACCATGAAGTCCTAGAAGAAAACACTGGCAGTAATTTCTGACATCAGCCATAGCAACATTTTCCTAGATCTGTCTCCTCAGTCAAGGGAAACAAAAGCAAAATTAAACTACTGAGACTACATCAAAATAAAAAGCTTTCGCACAGTGAAGGATACCACCAACAAAACAAAAAGGCAACCTACCAAATGGGAGAAGATATTCACAGATGATATATCTGATAAGGGGTAATATCCAAAATATATAAAGAACTTATACAACTCAACCCCCACAAAACAAATAACCCAATTAAAAAATGGGCAAAGGACCTGAAGAGACATTTTTTCAAAGACATACAGATAGCCAACATGAAAACATGTTCAAAATCACTAATCATCAGGAAAATGTAGACTGAAACCACAATGAGATATCATCTTATACCTGTCAGATTGGTAGAATCAAGAAGACAAGAAATAACAAGTGTTGGTGAAGATGTGGAAAAAAAGGGACACTTGTGTGCTATTGGTGGGAATGCAAATTAGTGTAGCCACTGTGAAAAATGGTATGGAGTTTCCTCAAAAAAATTAAAAATAGAAAGCCCTTATAATCCAGTAATTCCATTATTGGGTACTTACCCCCCACCCTGCAAAAATATCCCATGAAAACATGAATTCAAAGTTACATGCACCTCTTTGTTTATTGCAGCATTTACAATAACCAAAAAAATGGAAACAACCCAAGTGTTCATCCATAGACGACTGCATAAAGAAGATGTGCGCTATGTATACAAGGGAATATTAGTCAGCCATAAAATGGATGAGAGCTTACCATTTGTGACAACAATGGATGGACCTAGAGGGTATCATGCTAAATAAATCAGAGAAAGGTATTTGCCTTGATTTTACTTATATGTTGAGCCTAAAAAACAAATGAACAGATAAAGAAAAAGCAGAAAGAAACCACAGAGAACTGATGGTTGTGGGGGTTTGGGAGAGCAAAATGGGTGAAAGCATAGGAGATACAGACTTCCACTTCTGGAATGAATAAGTCATGAGGATGAAAGGTACAGTGTAGGGAATATAGTCATTGATATTATATCAGCATCATATGGCGACAGATGATTGCCACACTTGTGAGCACAGCATAACATACAGACTTACTGAATCACTATGTTGTACACCTGAACTAATGTAATATTGAGATAGACAAATTAATAATAATAAAAAGAAATGTAAAAAAATAGGAACATTTTACAGGATGGTATGGTTTTAAGTGAGAAACTTTGAGAATCAAGCTACAGACACAAGAGTAATAACACGAGCACAAAGGAACACATTTGTAGGGTTTTAAATATTTCAGGAAGAGCTAGGAATCACAACATTTAGAATATTACTACACCTTGCCCACCATGCTCCATTCTTCCAGATTCTTGTTCACTTAGTGAATTATGAACCAGCTATGAAGTAATTACTGAACAAGAAGTAATATCCTCACCTGTTTGAGTTTTGGTTATTTGATGGTAGATCTGGAGCTTAAGTTGTTTGTTGTTGTTGTTGTTTTAAGTAATCTCTACAGCCAAGGTGGGGCTTGAACCCCAAGATCAAGAGTCACACATTTCACTGAACAAGCCAGCCAGGCGACCCTAGAGCTTGACTTCTTAATTCTTGATTTTAACAAACCTCTTTATCCTAAAGTGCATTCTCTCTTCCAATAACTAGCTTTTATGTATTCTTCAATCTTCGCTCAAGAAGAAATAGAGCCGAATGAAGATAATAATTTAACAAGAAATATGTAACTACAACACAAAAGTGGTTATAAGGCATAACGGAGAAATGCCCATGTGAAACCTGCCGCACTGGCAGTATGTTTGGCCAGTGCATACATCACAGAACACACAGCTTTCCTGGCTTCATCAGACCCGTTCACCATCAAAACACACCCCACCGCGCTTAGGAGGTAGCATAAAAGACTTAAAACTACTGCTAGTAGAGCAGAACATTGATCCTGAAACCTAAACTCTTGTCTAAACCCTTTTTCACTTGGTAGACTTTGCGCAGACTTAACTTTTGGTGGCAGCAAGAAGTCCTTCCCTAAACATCCACTTGATGTCACAATCTAACAGTTTAAACCCTGTAATGTTAGTAATTTACTCATTTGCAACCAATGCAAAACCCACTATCTGTTAGCTCTCAACTTTAAATAGCTAGGCCAATGTTGAGTGACACTTTCATAACTACCTGCATATCCTGACTTATTTCAACAAAGGACATCATCACTGTAAGGGAGTCACTTCAATTAGTTAAACGTGCTGCCTTATTTGAACTGCAGGAGAAAGACTGCAACATGTTAACAGCCAACTTCAAAGTATTATGCAAAAAAGTATCACTGCCTAACTCAACAAAAAGTGAGGGATTACAGAGGAATGACCTTTGACCAAAACATTTTCATGGCCTTGAATGCAGTATTCTACTGTTTCAAGTGGACCAAATCCAGGGTTCATTTTGATCAGGTATCACTTTCTTAAAAGTGGAATCAGGGGGCATGTTACCACATACTGTAGGAGAATAAAATGTTACATACTAATGTAGATGCCTACTTCATTCATTCATTTTATAGTCTTCGAATGCACCAGAAGGCAAGCTCACCCAATACAACAGCAAAAGGACAAGACAACATGCATTTAATGAAATACAAAAACAAGTTCTAGCATCCATGTGCTTTATCTGTTATAGGAATGCCACATAAAGGTAAAGTATCTTTCCTTCTATAGCTAGGATGGCTTATCCACTAGTTTTCTTTTTTTTTTTTTTTTAAAGATTTTATTTATTTATTTATTAGAGAACAAGCGAGAGAGAATCAGCATGAGAGGCGGGGAGTGGGAGAGGGAGAAGCAGGCTCCCCGCCGAGCCGGGAGCCCGATGCGGAACTCGATCCCAGGACTCCGGGATCGTGACCTGAGCCGAAGGCAGTCGCTCAACCGACTGAGCCACCCAGGCGCCCCTTATCCACTAGTTTTCAAACTATTCTGAGCTGTTCTTTGAAGGAAATACCATAAAGTGTTGTCTGGGGACTAAGGGAATCCAAGGCAGAGGGCTCCTAGGCTCGCCACACCCACATCAGTCAGATCATTCAGATATAGGGTTTACTGCAAGATTATCTACCAAAAAATAGTTTCACACTAAAATTATGAAGTTTAAATATTTGTCTGTGGGCCTCTTAGGATACAGAGCAATGATTCTCAAAATACAGTCCATGGTTACCTAAAAGTTCTTCCATCATTTAAAAGGATCTGTGAGGTTTAAAGTATTTTTATAAAATACTAAGAAGTTATTTGGGAACTTCTAGTTGTGGCCAAGATGGAGTTACAGGGATCAGATTTACCTTCCCATCTGAAATAACTGGAAGAAAAAAAAAGAAGAAAAAAAGACCACATACGAAACTATTTTTCAGATACCAGTCCTTAGGACAGTGATCCAAGAGAAGGTAAACAAAAGAGGTGAATCCTCTAATTGCTCTAGCTAGAGTTTCCAGTTTGCAGCACAGGGAGTGAAAACACAGCTGCAGGTGAACAGTCTCCCTGAATTGAGGAGGCTAAGTTAGAAACCCTGGGAAGCCAAGATGGTAGGAGTTCACGGGGCAGAGGTATGGGAGAGGAGAGAGTTGCATACAGAGGAAGCTCAAGAGATCTGCAAAGGGCTGTGCTCACATCTTCAGCTGAGTATTGATCAGCACATGGATATAAGGAAACTACCTAAAGCACTGTCAGGAACCACCTGACAGTGACAAAGAAAAGATAGCCACTGATATAGCAGAAAATGATAAAAAAAAAAAAAAAAAACATACACCAAAACACAGAAACTAGCAAAAAGGAAATACACAGAAAATATACCAGGGCAGTGTGTAGGGGGGGGACGACGAAAATAGTATCATTGTTGGGACAATTTCAAGCAACCTGATGTATATATAATTAGGGAAGGGTTCATAACACTTTAAGAAATCCTAGCTGATAATGTTCTAAATCTGATGAAAATTATAAAACCAAGGATGCACAAATCACAAAGAACTCGTAAGCACAAGACACATGGAAAAAAAAAAAACTGCATTAAAGCACATCGTAATCAAGTTCTATAAAATTAATGATGAAGAGAAAAATCTTAAAAGCACAGAGGAGAAACAGACATTACAGAGAGGGACAAAGGATAATAATGACAGTACACTTTGCCTCTGGAATGCAAGCCAGAATACAGCGTAGCAGCATATCTAAAGTACTCAAAGGAAAGAAAAGGTGAATTCTATAATCAGTAAAAATATATTTTAAAAAATGAAAGCATAATAAAAACTTTTCAGATATACAAAAGCTGAAAGAATAAATCACCAGCAGACCTACGCTACCTAAAATGTTAAAGGAAGTGCTTCAAACAAAAACAAAGGATCTACTCTAATGAAGAGTACCAGAGATGGTAATATGTTGGCTACAAAAGATGTTTACTTGCTTTTTAAGTATCTTTAAACGATTACTGGGTGTTTAAAACAAAAATAGCAATATATTGTGGGGTTCATACATATGCTGAAGTACAGTGTATGACAATACAAAGAAAGGAATAAAATGAAGTATACTACTTTAAGATTCTTACATGTCAACTGACATAATACTTGAAGGTTGACTGTGACGTTAAGAATATATACTATAAACCATAAAGCAAAAAGTAAAATAACACAATAAAAAATTATGATTTATAATCCGACAAAGGAGATAAAGTATACCACAGAAGAGTATTTAATCCAAGAGAAAGAATAGGAAGAAAAAGGAAACAAAGAACAAATGGGATAAATACAAAATAAAAAGATGGTAGATTTAAATCCAGCCATATCAGTAATCACAATGACCGTAAATGGCCTAAACACCCCAATTAAGAAATTGTCAAACTAGATAAAAATGCATGACCAAGCTATATGCTGCTTAACAGAAACCCACTTTAAACATGAAGACACATGGGGCACCTCGGTGGCTCAGCTGGTTAAGCATCCGACTCTTTATTTCAGCTAAGGTCATAATCTCAGGGTCATGGGATCAAGCCCCGCATTGGGCTCTGTGCTGTGTGTGGAGCCTGCTTGAGATTCTCTCTCCCTCTCCCTCTGCCTCTCCCCCATCCCATTCGCTCTTTTTCTCTAAAATAAATAACAAACCAACCATCCTGAAGACACAAAGAGGTTAAAATTAAAAGGAAAAATGGAAAAAGATAAATCATGTTAATACTAATCAAAAGAAAGACTGGCATTATTAATATCAGACAAAGTCACTTTAGGGCAAAAAATAGATACTTGCTTCATAATGGAAAAAGGGTCTATTCAGCAAGATGATGTAACAGCCCTAAATATTGATGCACCTAATAAGAGAGCTTCAAAAAACATGAAGCAAAAACTGATAGCAGTATAATGATAAACAAATCCACAATTATAATCAGAGCTATCAACACCCCTGTTAATTGATCGGAAAATTAGAAAATCGATAGATATAAAAGACTAAAAACATTATCACCCAATGTGACCTAATTGACATTTATAGAATACCTAAACAGCAAAATATACATTCTTTCCACCTGCACATGGAACACTTACTAAGATAGAGCATACTCTGGCCCATAAACAGTCTCAATAAATTTAATACGACTCAAATTATAAAAGTATGTTATTTGGCCACAGTGGAATCAATTTAGAAATCAGTAACAGAAAGATTTGGAAAATCTCCAAATATTTAGAAACTAAATAACATAACGCTTGGATCACAGAAGATGACAAAGAGAAGTTAGGATTTTAAATTGAATGACAAGGAAAACACAACGTATCAAAGGTTGGGGATGCAATTAAAGCAATCCTGTGCCATTTATACCACTAAAGGCCTATACTGGAAAGAAGGAAAAGTCTCCAATCAAAGATATTCAGTACACACTTTAAGAAACTAGAAAAAATAAGAGCAAATGAAACACAAAGTAAGCAGAAGAAAATAAATAAGCAGAAATCAATGAAATCAAATCTAAAAAAGAGATTTAAAAAAAAACAATGGAATCAAAATATGGTTCTATGAAAAGTTCAATAAAATTGATAAACCTCCAACAAGAATAATCAAAATCAAGAGACAAGATGCAAATTACCACACAACTCTCTCAGACCACTGAAGAGAAGGAAATACTTTCCAAGTCATTTTTTTAAAATGTTCTAAAGATTTATTTATTTGAGAGAGAGTATGAGGGGAAGGGACAGAGGGAGAGGAGAAAGAGAGTCCCAAGCTTCTCCCTGCCACGTGCAGAGGCCCATATGTGGCCCGATCTGACCCTGAGATCACAACCTGAGCCAAAACCAAGAGTCAGATGCCCAACTGACTGCACTACCCAGGCACCTCACTTTCCAAGTCATTTTAGGAGGCAGCAGATCCTGATACCTAAACCAGAAAGAGATATTACAAGGAAACTACAGACCAAACTCCCTTATGAACACAGATGCAAAAATTCAAATGTTAGCAAATCAAATCCAACAATAATTCATTATGGTCAAGTGAAGTTTATCCCAAGAATGAAAGGTTGGTTTTATAACTCCAAAATCAATCAATGTAATTCACAATATAAATAGCCTAAAGAAGAAAAAAAAGACATGTTTGTCTCAATAAAGACTGAAAAGGAATCTAAAAAAACCCAGCATCCTATCCTGATAAAAACTCTCACCAAACTAGGAATAAAAAGGAATTTCCCCAATGTAATAGAGGGCATCTATGAAAGGCTAAATTTTTTTCTCTAAGATCAGGACCAACACAACTTAAGTCCACTCACTACTTCTATTCAACACTGTTCTAGAACTTCTAGCCAATGCCACAGGCCAAAAATGAATGAATGAATGAATAAATGAACAAACAGGAACCAGATTGGAAAGGAAAAAGCGTATTTATTTTACAAAATGTCTTTATTTGCAGACATGATCATCTATGTAAAAAACCATATGGACTCTACCCCAAAAAAGCTGCTAGAGTAAGTGAGTTTAGTGAGGTTGCAAGATATAAGATCAAATACAGGAATAAATTTTATTTTTACTAGCAGTGAAAAATTGGAAATTAAAGTTTACAAAACAATACTACAGCATCAAAAAAATCTGTAGCCTCTACGGATAAATCTGACAAAAGATATGTATTACCTTTACAGAAGCAAACAAACATGCTAAGAGAAATTAAAGGCCTAAATAACTGAGGACATATCTCACATTCACAGGTTTGATATTAAGATGTCAATTTTCCACCAAACTGCTCTATAGAGTCAATGCAATCCTAATCAAGATCCCAGCAGGCTTTTTTTCTATAGAAATTTACAACCTGATTCTGGAATTTATGTGGAAATACAAAGGGCTTAGAATAACCAAAACAATTTTGAAAAAGGCTGGAGGACTAATACCACCAGACTTTAATATTATAAAGCTACAATAATCAACACAGTAAGTTACTCTGTAAAAACAGATGAATACAGTGATGAAAGAGAACACAGAGGTAGATCAAGATATATACAGCCACTTCATTTTTCATAAAGGTGCCAAGGCAATTCAATGGGAATAGGGTAAGCTTTTCAACAAATGTGCTGGAACAAACAGATAACCTTAGGCTAAAAAAAAAAAAAGAAAAGAATCTTGACTCATTTTTTTTAAGATTTTATTTATTTATTTTAGAAAGAGAGAGAGAGAGAGACAGCACCAGCGGGAGTTGCAGAGGGAGAGAATCTCAAGTAGACTCCATGCTGAGTGCAGAGCCTGACACGGGGCTCGATTCCAGGACCCTGAAATCATGACCTGAGCCGAAACCCAGAGTCAGATGCTCAACCAATGGTGCCACCCAGGTGCCCCAAAAAGCATCTTGACTCTTACCTCACACCATATATAGAAAATTGACCATTCAAAATGGATCCGAGACCTCAATATAAGAGCTAAAACTGTAAAACTTCCAAAAGAAAACACCGGATAAAGTTAGTGACATCAGGTTTGGCAATTTCTTAAACACAACATAAAAAAGACAAACTTTTAAAAGAAGAAAAAGCAATTAACTGGCCTTCATGGTAATTAAAAACTGCTTTAAACAATACTTTTTAAAAAATGAAAAGACATTTTTTTTTCTCAGACTTGGAGAATATATTTGCAAAACATAATATCTGACAGAGGATTTTTATCTTGAGTATAGAAAGAACTCTTACTAATCAATAGGAGGATAAACACCCAACAAAAATATGGGGAAAAGCTATGAAAAGACATTTCACCAAAAGGGATACTCAGATAGCAAAGCACATGAAAAGATGCTCAGCATTATTAGTCATTAGGGAAATACAAAGCAAAAAAACCACAATGAAATAACCTTACACACACATTAAAATGGCTAAACTTAAACAGTCATCATACCAAATATTGGTGAGAATGTGGAGCACCTGGGACACTGACAGACTGATGGTGATGAAGTAAAATGGCAGTCACTTTGGAGAACAGTTTGGCAGTGAAATACACATAGGACCCCACCATTCCACTCCTAGATAACTACTCAAGAAAACAAACAACTTGGGGGCGCCTGGGTGGCTCAGTTGGTTAAGCGACTGCCTTCGGCTCAGGTCATGATCCTGGAGTCCCGGGATCGAGTCCCGCATCGGGCTCCCTGCTGGGCGGGGAGTCTGCTTCTCCCTCTGACCCTCCCCCTTCTCATGTGCTCTCTCTCATTCTCTCTCTCAAATAAATAAAATCTTTAAAAAAAAAAAAAAAGAAAAGAAAAACGAACAACTTGTACAAAATGTTTTTAGCAGCTTTATTTCTAATAGCCAAAAACTGGAAACTCAAATGTCTATCAAATTATGGTATATCCATATAATGGTCTACCCCTCAGCAATAAAAAAGAAATGAGTGACACACACAGGGATGAGTCTCCAAATAATCATGATGAGTGAAAGAAGACAGAAAAGTATACACATTAGGTATGATTCCACTTTTAGGTAATTACAGAAAATTCAAACCTATCTACAGTGACAAAGCTGATCAGTGACTGCCTGGGGGTGAGAAGGGTAGCTAGAGGGGATTATACAAGAACACAAGAAAATTGCAGGGAGGCGGGAGGCGAGGGTTGTTCATTACCTTGATTAGAGTGGTTTCATGGATGTATACATGTGTCCGATTTTACCAAATTGTATACTTAATTTTAAAATGTCATTTACCTTTTTCATTCTTGTATTCCTCTGAGTATACAATGCTGGTTTCCAAAGGTTAAATGACATGATGATGTCATCACTCTTATAGCTAATAAAATGTGTGCCCATGCATTCTTTTGTTTTAAAATTTTGTTTTATTTTCCAGGATGGTAAATATATACGTAAACAGTGGTGTGCTAGTGTGGGACCGCTCCAGCTCACGAGTGCTAACTGCGCGTATTTCCAACTCTGTTTAGAGATGTCATACTGACAGTCTGAGCCTTGGCCACAGTGCAAGTATTTACACCATGGAAACTGGCAAATGCTACTGCAAAATCAGGGTTTTGGGGACAGCTGCTTGTTAAACGTTTTACCAGCCCAACATATAACATACATAAAAATAAAGTTCATTGGAATTCTTAATTTTTAATGGTGCAAAAGGATTCTGAAAACCACTAGGCTAAAAATTTGCCTTTATCAAGCTAGAAAGTGTTACTAGGGAGAAAAACAAAAAGAAAAAGATTTTCAGACACTCACCCCATCAAGAAAATCTTTTGCAGAGACTCATCTTTGGGTGCCTTGACCAAATGCCACCAGTCATTCTCCCATAGGACTCACTGTTGACACAGCCTCTCCCCTAAGACCAGGAGGGTCTGGGCTTGATTCATGAGCTCCTCCTTGAATCTGAAGAACCTCCAGGCTGCTAGGAAGGACTGGGGCTGCCATCTCCTCTAGCAAACACCAAGCGTCCATCACCTTGCTTCCCATAGCTACTCACAGACTAAAAATGTAACTTTAACATCCTGCTCCAAAAAACTGTAGCACCAGACCAAGTTTCTACATAATGGGTTCCAACTCCAGCAATGAGATGAGAGGTGTGTGACACAAATGTATTTGTAGCAGGTGAATCAACCTAGATACCAAGGTCTGATACTTGTACCAACTACTATGAGGCAACTTAGTATGGGAGGTATATAGTCATCCCCTCTTCCTTCTGCTCTCAATGCCAGCCTGAGTCCTTTTTAACTATTTAATATGGTGTGAAAAATACCATGTGCTGATGCTCCATCATCTCATTAGAAAGTTCCCAGGAAGGGGAAAAAGCTGAAATTAAAAAAAAAAAAAAAAAAAAAAAAAAAGATCTCTTTAAAGAATTCAGCAGG
The DNA here is from genome assembly GCF_029215605.1 of Mirounga angustirostris. NCBI lineage: Eukaryota > Metazoa > Chordata > Mammalia > Carnivora > Phocidae > Mirounga > Mirounga angustirostris. The sequence goes on along the minus strand of NW_026991709.1, from coordinate 47,207,118 downwards.
GAATGGATTACGTTGCAGAAACATATCCTCCTGTTTCGTGACATGTTAGAAACATAAACCTTAGGGCTTTTTCGCCTCCACTGCATAGAGGTCTGATCGCTTCTGGCTAAAAATGGGGATTTGCTGGCGTATTTCAGCCAACTTCTTCAGGTCTGCAAAAACAGGAAAGTGTACCATTACTAAGACGTAACTCCTCACTAACCAATGAGGATTTCTTCCACAAACAGTATAAAACCCACCAGAATCTCAGCAAGTAACTCAGTAATATCAGCCTTGTCCGGAGGCCCAGGTGGCCTGGCACCATCCCTGGGGTCATTTCAAACCAAACCAAGAAAACTCAAGCTGAGAGACAGCCCCCGGGGCTTGTTATCCTTAGGTCCCCTAAGGATAAACGAGAAGGGGGATAAACGAGAAGGGGGGCCCAAGGGAGCCCCTCCAGGGGACATTAGCTTCAGAGCTGCGGAATCACCCCAGACCGATGGGGACACCACGGACCTAAGCTGTGCCAACGACAAACCTTACCTATGTCTGAACACACGACCGTCTCCTCGGTGCCGGCTTTGGCAAGGACCTCCCCCCTGAAAGACATTCCGGAGGGAGGGAGTGGGTACTAACATCCCTGCTCTCCTCCCACCTCAGGGCCCCAGGGAAAGGCATTGGGAGACTGAAGACAGGAAGGGAGGGGCATACATTCCTGCTCCACCACTTAAGTAGCTGTGTGGCCTTGTGGCGAGTCATCTGCAAGCTCATTCCCTAACCTATAAAGTGGAAACAAGAGCTCTGTGAAGACTGAGAAGACTATGTAGTAGGTTTTGTAAACTGCCAACTGCTAGGAAATGGTAGTTATTCCACGATTATAAACCTCCAGGAATAGAGCTCCCTGTAAAGATCGGGAAGCTCCGTCCTGTCACTTCATGAGTGCGATAGTAAGACCCTTTCGGGAGGGTGGGCTGGCTCTTTGCGCCTTCCAAGGCTGCGGACAGAGAGGCTGGGCCTGAACAGAGCCCAGCGCTGCCTAGGTCTCTGGTCTCATGCTTGTGGCCCCTGGTATCTTGTTATCGGGTTTCAGTTTTTTGAAGGAAAGAAGTGGTGGGGAAACCACACCCCAACGGGAGAGGAACCCCAGGCTTAGAAATAGCAACACTCCTCCTGCCTAAATCTGGGGAAAGGCTGATCTGGAAAACCTTCCAGTCCTGAGTTTCTTAGCCCAAAGCAGGACTTCAAAGACATCTATCGAAATGAAATTTCTCCAAAACACAAAATAATCTGACCCAACAAAAAATCTGACAAAGTAAATGGTTCCATTTCCCAGATGGCCACAGACAAATTCCTGGCACCAGTGAGCTACAAACATCATCATTAATGCCATTTAACCAAATTCTTCTTATTCTTTTCTATTTCCTCCCCATTTGCCCTGGCATTCAAAGATCTCTCTCTGGGGTAACCCCAGGCACCCATCCTGATGTCAATATAAGCCAGAAGGCCCCGCAAATCCTACAGACAGAATTTTGAAAAGGAACCAATAAAGATAAATCATGTACAACTACTTTGTCTCAGAAGCAGCCAGCTTGCTCAGTAACAAGGTTCATCGGGAGAACCAGCAGGGAGCAGAGCTGCCCAAGAGGCCAGGAAGCCTATCACCAACATCTGGACAGAGGAACTCGAACCAAGTTGGAGAAAATCTTCAAGCCAGTTAATCCTTCCACCCTGCCAATGCCTCCCAAATCTAATGTGCACGAGGCTCCCTGGTCATATCTTCCAAGGCCTTCCCCTATCACACACTTTAATCTTTGGGTCCTATAAAAACAGGAGAGAGAACTTCAGGGACCCACAGTGATCTATAACCCTTCTCAGCCTTGTTACTGGTCTATTTACCCTGAAATTATAGAAATACACATCAGTGTGTGTGTAATCATACAAATATGTGAGAAGTGGTATGGAATAAATCCAAGTTCTGAAGTCAAAAGTTCTGAATCTAAACACCAGCCCTAACCACTTTGTCCCATGAACTTCAGTTCTGCCATCTATAAACGGAGCCCAATTTAGGAAAAGTCTCTGAGTTCACATGGAGACCACGTGTGCAAAAGTGCTACGAAAACCGCACAACTACAGCCCAGGAGCTGCGTACGATAACAAATGACTGCGTGCTGGGTGGACTTTGGTGCCGGCCTCACTAGGACGAGGCTTGTCCCTGTCACAGAGGTCAAGGGCAGAGTTCCCCTTAATTGAACCCATCCTCCCCCATCCTCTATTCATTAGCCAGGGAGCAAAATCCTCCCCCTGTAACTAATTCCTGTTCTAGAACCAGTCACCCAGCTTAAATTTTAACCAAAAGCCAAGAGTCTGGGAGCCCTCTTTACTAAAATCATCAGTGTTGCCTGTTTCCCCCATGTGATCCAAGTCCGACTGACAACAAGAGCCACTCAGAAGAGGGCTAAGGCCAAATACTCAGTCAGGACAGCAGGGCCACTTCTTTCTCACACGGTTTTCAAGTGGAAGGGTCTCTCGCAGACGAGGCGCAGACCTGGCAGGCGTGTGAGGATATGGGGGTTTGAGGGAGCGGCAGGGCTGGTGGGGAATCAGAAAACCCACTCACCCAAGTGCCCCCTCTCTCAAGCTCCTGGGGAGCCTGTCCCTGCTTAGCCAACTCACCAAGGACTCACAATAGTGCTGTGTCCCCAGGCAACATATGAGGCTTGATCATCCCGGGCAGGAGATGCTGTGGCCACATATACCTGATTATCAACAGCCCTGTTGTCAACAGACAAAAAAGAGAAAATTCATACATTATAGATTGGCAACATTTTTCTATTCCAAATGTACAGATCCTTCTTTTAAAAACTAGGACAGGGTAGGCTGGCTCAGACATGGAAGGAAACACCCAAAGCCATGAAACCCTCTCTTCAAAAAGTATCTCAATGCATAAACCAGTTCTCAACTGGGGGTGATTTTGCCCAGTGGGGACATTTGCCAATGTCCAAAGACACTGACTTTGACTTTTTGACTTTGGTGATAGGAGGTTGCTACTGGTCCCTAGTAGATGGAGACCAGGGATGCTGCTAAACATCCTACCATGCACAGCACAGCCCCCACAGCAAAGAATGATCTAGTCCAAAATGTCAGCACCACCACAGTTGACACCCTGGCCTGAGCCAACCTGTTAACCTACAAAAGAGCAAGTCAAGGTGGCCAGAGAGAATGGACCAGCCTTGCTGGGGCCATACGCCTTGCAGGGCCGCACGGGACTTCCATGCCCCCAGTGGCTGAAGTCCCATCAGCTCAGATTAGATAAGAATTTCAGGTGGCAGCCTGGGTACATCAAGCCACCTCACCTGGGAGCTCTCCGGGCTCAATCAGCGGATCCATGCCAGGCCATTCCAATGTTTCTCAAGCTTTTCTGCTTTCTTCAAGACTGCATTCATTAACATACATGGTATCGGATGCCCCTACCCCATCTTCCACTAAGCAACCAGCCAAACACCTCTGCTGCCTCCTCTGATAAAAATCACCATCATTTTTAGAGGTGAGAATAGCGGCTACATCTGGGCAAACAAGGACAGGGTTGGTGGAAGGAACAAAAGGGAGCATTCTAGAGATTGCAAGTGTTCCGTGTTGACCTTGGTCACAGGTGAATACACGTGCAGAAAACTCACTGATCTACAGACTTAAAATTGGTGTACTTCTCTTTAAGTGTATTATACCTCAATTAACAGAACTGTAATGAAGAAAACCAGCATTTCTGACCACTACTTCATGGTTTTCAGCACACTTTACACAGACACACACAGTCACACTCTTCTTCCCTTCCATGTTACATCCACCTCTGCTAGCTGCCCTTCACTGCTCACTCCCAACCTTAGGGGACTCAGGACACAGCTACTGTGACGTGCCGAAGACACTGTGCAATGCCTTGGACTACAGATTAGAAAAACAAGACCTTGTAACAAGTGTCTTGGCAGAGTATTCCAGGAAGAGCAGAATGGCGTAAAGGATGGGGGCGGGATAAGCACCCCAACCTGCAGAGCACAGTCAACGGGCTGATTCATCTCTTCCGACTGCATCTGGATGGCAAAGGAGGCTGGGTCAGGGGCAGCATTCTGAGTCAGGAACGCTGGTACTTCCACCAAACTGGAAATCTTTTCACAAAGCAACACTGAGACACCTGAAGGTATGCCTGAGGGGCTTTCTTACCGGCCTCGCTGAAGCAACTCCCAGTGGGCTGGTCCAGTGGTCATATTAAAAGCTCCAGGATACACCAACAGCTGACAGCCTTGGGAGAGAAAGGCCAGAGAAGAGTGGGTCCAGGTTAACACCCCACCACGCTAGCTCCCCATTCTGTTCTTTACCCAGTGGGGACCAAACTCGAACTTTCCCAAGCATGAAAAGATGTCAGCCAAGCCGGACACTGTCAGGAGTATTAAGTTATGGCTCTGAATTCCTTTAGAGACACACACATGCTACACATACATTCAAAAACAGTGGTACTGATGGCCAAAACCACGGTATGTGACTTCACTTAAAAAAAAAAAAAATCATTCAAATTTCTCTCAGCACCATATGGTCAGCTCCGCACGGCCAAGGACCACATTCACTAATGCTTTTCAAGTGAAATGGGGGGCAGAGTAGGTGCTCTAATGCTTACTGAGAGAGCTCAACAGGGTCTGCCAACCCAGAGCCCATGCACGTCCACCTTTTTTGCTGAGCAGGCCATCAAAATGTTTGCACCCACTCCACTTTGTTAAGTGAAAAGTCAAGTCCGGATCAGAGTAGTTTGGACAGTCTGGCAGGGATGCTCACATTTGTTGAGTACCATACGAAGAGCTAAGTTCTCCCTCCTTAATCTCCACACACTATGCCTATGAAAAACCTGAGATCCAGAGAGCTCTAAAAATTAAATAATTTACTCAAAGTATCACGTCAATTAAGGAGGAGAGTTGGAAGCAGAACCCGGATCTTCTGACTTGGCTCAGTGTTCTTCTAGGCCAGTAGGACATTTCGTCTCTGGACCAAAAAGTCACAGACTATATTTCTACTGTACCCAACATCTAGGACTACTGAGTGTGAAATCCATGACAGACACCCTAGACCACATCCTTATTTTTAGTGGGCTCCATGTGACTCTTTCCAAACATGGTAGCAAGAAGGGCTCAAAGAATAGAGCAGATTTAGGAGCACGGTTCCTGCCTTCGCTGCACGGTGTATTGAAATACAATCTCTGAAAAACCATACTGTCCATATACAGCAAAAGTCTGAGGAATCAGATGGGGTGGAGAGATTAAGACCTCTTCTCCAGTTTTTCTGCCTAAGGGCTCCCTCGACACACAAAGACCAAGCCAAAATCAAATCTCTAAGCACCTACACCACAGAGTCGTGGTGCCATCTCACCTCTCTGGGCGTAGATCTGTGCGAGCTCTGCAAAGCGCAGGTCGTAGCAAATGCCCAGGCCCACTCTGCAGTAAGCTGTTTTTCAAACAGAAAATGCACAAATGAAAAGTTAACCTTTCGAAACACGGTGCGGCAGAGTAAAGCCTCCATGTAAGATCTCAAAACACTGATGGCAATACATTAACCCCGGGCCATGGATGGAGAAGTATAAGCTTATTCCTGCTTGGATTTTCCCTCATAAAGACATCATTTATCTCAGATTAGAAATGAGAAATTCGGGGCGCCCGGGTGGCTCAGTTGGTTAAGCGACTGCCTTCAGCTCAGGTCATGATCCTGGAGTCCCAGGATCGAGTCCCACATCAGGCTCCCCGCTCAGCAGGGAGTCTGCTTCTCCCTCTGACTCTCCTCCCTCTCATGCTCTCTGTCTCTCATTCTCTCTCTCTCAAATAAATAAATAAAATCTTTAAAAAAAAAAAAAGAAATGAGAAATTCATTCTAACTGAATGCTTATTATCTGTGTGGGAGGTGTTCAATCACGGCCTAAGAGATAAACTCTGGAAGCAATCATGCTAATACCATGCTGTGACCAAATGGTAGAGCAAAATCAGGTCAAACCCTTTGTTCTCTGTTCAGCCCGCCCTTTCTAGATCTCTGACCATTCTCCACCCGTCTCACTTCTGGTGTTGCAGTCTGGGTATGTAAAGAAGTGGGGGAGGGACATACGAGGGAAAAAAAAAAAGAGAACACCTGATCCTCTTCTACTGATACTACTAAAACAGGTGAACATGTCTGGTACTTACGAGTATCAAATGTGGAGAAACTATCACCAGGACTCAGCGTTTTAGATTCTTGAAATGTAATTTTCCCAGGAACATCAATGTCAAACAGATGGAGCTGCACCACAAGCAATGAATTTGGTTACCTCTTCTCCAGCAGGGTCACGGCAATCATAGCAAACATCTTTCCATGGCCGGAAACTGGGATGCTCTGAGATTAACTACACAAACAGCAACCCCCACACAACCCACCCCACAAGCTGACATCTTATCAAAGTGAGTTCTAATATGCAAAACGGGAAAATCATGCTGTAGGCTTTATGACACTTCTTTCCTACGTGGTGTGCAAGCTGACTGTCTAGGTTTCTTTTGGGAAGCAATTAACATGTTATTCTTTTATTCAGTATAAATGCTAAGTGAAGTCTTCACAGACTGATAATCAACCTGACAAACTGGCAGGAGAGGTGGAGAGCGGGAGAGCAATTAAAAATAGGTAAAATTTTCCAAACTAAATGCAGCAATATATAAAAAGAGTAACATATCACTTCGAAATTCGATTTATTCAAGGAAAGCAAACAGAAGCAAATTGGATTTATTCAAGGAAATCAATCAACGTAATTTACCACACTAACAAAATAAAGGAGAAAAGTCATATGATCATCTTAAGAAGTGCATGGTGAGCATCTGGTAAACTTCTACATTCATTCTTATTTTAAAAACAAAAGAAAAAAACTCTTCTAAGAAGGGAACTCCCTTAATTTGATAGAGTATCTGAAAAAAGAAAAAAAAGGAAGGAACATCATACTTAATGGTGAAATAGTAAAAGCTTTTTCATACTGAGATCAGGAATAAGACAAGGTGAATTTCCTGTTTACACCTTTTAGTTGGAAGCAGGATCCCAGTTGTTGCTGGGAGTGGTGATAAAAATCACCTATAACAATCCTGGCCCGAGGAACCAGAGGACAGAGTTTCACAGCAGCTGGAAAAGTGAGGGAGAAATCCTGCAAAGGAGGAAGCCCAAGAGGAAGAGCCCTAAGTTCTACATATGAAAATCTGTCCAAATCTCTTGCTAAGTACTGAATTAAAGATGTGTAGGGCAGACTCCAGGCAGCCCAGCTAAAGCTAAATGACTTAGAACAGAGCAGCTGAAGTTGCTGCCCACTCCCAAAGGAAAAACAGTATGGTGTTTGAGTACAACCAAGTTAACTACTTACTAAAACAAAAAAATACAACATTTTTCAGAGTAATAGAAGCTAGAATCTCAACAACATATAATCCAATATGTAATTCAAAATTACTTGACAAAGAAACAAGAAAATGTTACCCAACTTTAAAGAAAAGGCAATCAGGGGCACCTGGGTAGCTCAGTTGTTAAGCGTCTGCCTTCGGCTCAGGTCATGATCCCAGGGGCCTGGGATCGAGCCCCGTGCATCAGGCTCCCCGCTCAGCGGGAAGCCTGCTTCTCCCTCTCCCTCTGCTGCTCCCCCTGCTTGTGCTCTCTCTCCCTCTCCCTCTCTGTCAAATAAATAAAATCTTAAAAAAAATAAAAAATAAAAAATAAATAAAAGGCAATCAATGAAGGAGACCCCAACTAGACCAGATGTGATAATTACCACAAAGTAGCTATTGAAACTAAGCTCAAAGGTCTAAAGAAAAATACACTCTCAATGAATGGACATATAGGAAATACCAGTAGAAAAATAAAAGTTTATGTGAAATTTTAAAAGATTTCACTGGATTGGCATACGGGAGACTGGGGCTTACAGAAAAAAGATTCTGTGAACTTAAAAACAGATCAATGTGAAGTGTCCACACTGAAGAAGACTGAAGAAGAGAAAAAAGGTGGGAAAAACAAAAAACCAGAGTCTTGGTGACCTGGTTTGGTGGAACTGTATCAAAATTGAAGTCCAATAAGAAGAGAATGGAACAGAAAAATATTTATCAAAATAATGCCCCCAATATAATGAAAGAGTTAAATTTACAGATTAAAGAAGCACAAAGCAGGACAAATATAAAGAAAACCATATCTAGGCAGGCACATCAGAGTCAGAACACTGAGAACTAAAGATTATGAAAAAAATTTTGAAGGCAGACAGAAAAAAACATGAATTACATACAGGAGAACAATACAAATCACCACTGACTTTTTATCAGAAAAAATTTTAAAAGAGGCTAGAAGATACCCGAAAACATCGCTCAAATTTCTAGGAGACAAAAGAAAATGGTCAACCCAGAATTCTATTCCAGCAAAAGTATCTTTCAACAATGAAGACAAAATAAAGATATATTCATAAACAAAAACTAAAGGAATTCCTACCTGGCACATCCTCACTAGAAAAATTCTAAAGAAGGTCTTTCTGTTTGAAGGCAAAGATACCAGATAGAACTATGCTCTTTAGAAAGAAAAATACCAAAAAGGTAAACATTTTAGTAAACAAAATATTTTTATCTTTCTTTAAAATACACATTACTTGGGCGCCTGGGTGGCTCAGTTGGTTAAGCGACTGCCTTCAGCTCAGGTCATGATCCCAGGGTCCTGGGATCGAGTCCTGCGTCGGGCTCCCTGCTCTGCAGGGAGCCTGCTTCTCCCTCTCCCATTCCCCCTGCTTGTGTTCCCTCTCTCGCTGTGTCTCTCTCTGTCAAATAAATAAATAAAATCTTAAAAAAAAAAATAAATAAATAAATAAAATACACATTACTTAAAAACTTAGTGTTTTGTGGGATTTATAATATATGTAGATGCAACATGTATGTCAACTATAACAGAAAATGGGGTGGGGAAGGAAATGATACAATTGGGAAGCTCTTAAATTTCATATGAAGCAGTATAATATTAATTCTAAGGAGACTGCAAAAAGATAGGGTGCATGTTGTAATCCCTAGGGCAACACTTAAAAAAAAGCAAAGATGTATATAGCTAAAAGCCAATAGAAAAATTAAAATGAAAAAAAAAAATTAAAATGGAATTCTAAAAAATACTCAACTAAGCCAAAAGAATGCAGGAAAGAGGAACAAAGGGAAAAAAACAGTAAAATGTCTCATGCCTAAATCCAACCGTACCAATAATTACATTAAATATAAGTGGAGTAAGCACTCCAGTTAAAAGGCAGAGGTTGTCAGAATGAAGACAGTAACAAGACCCAACTGCAGGCTATCTATAGGAGAATCATTTTAAATATAAAGACACATACAGGTTGAAAATAGGGAATTAGAAAAAGATGTATTATACAACACTAAGTATTAGAAGCCTAGAGTGGCCATAGCAATATCAGAGAAAAAATAAACTTCAAGACAAAGAGTATTATGAGAAAAAAAAATGTATTTCATAATGCCAAAAGGACCAATTTTTTTTTTTTTTAAGATTTTATTTATTTATTTGACAGAGAGAGAGATAGCGAGAGCGGGAACACAAGCAGGGGGAGTGGGAGAGGGAGAAGCAGGCTTCCCGCCGAGCAGGGAGCCCGATGCGAGACTCGATCCCAGGACCCTGGGATCATGACCCGAGCCAAACGCAGACGCTTAACGACTGAGCCACCCAGGCGTCTGCCAAAAGGACCAATTTACCAGGAATATTTAACAATTCTCAATATGTATGCATTTACTACAGCAAAGATGTCAACTCTCCCCAAAGTGACCTCTCTATATTCAATGCAATTCTAATCAAAATTCCTGTAGATTTTTCCTTTGCTGAAATTGACAGGCTAAGTCTAAAATTTATATCAAAATGTCAACAGCCAAGATTCGACAAGTTGACTATACCAATTCATCTAATGCCCCATGTGTGTGCAATATGATGAGAGAGACTACAGAACATTAGAGCAAATTCTCAAGAGGTGATGAGACTTGCAACATTCCCTGCTTACCTTTCTGTACTTTACCAGTAAAGTGCCATCAGGCCCAAACACGGCACAGGTGTTATATAATTTCCCAGCATCCTCTTCAGGAATGGAACCTTTCATGAGAGGAGAAACACACAGGCAAAGAAAATATTCTGAATAAAGCATTCTTTTATGATCACTGGACAAACACTTGATAAACTGTCTCTTGGGTCCAGGAATAAAGTATACTATCTTCTAAGGGTTATTAATGGTTCTTTTTGTCTTCTTGAGGACGATCTTTCAGAGATAAACTTCAGAGTATAGATGAAATATAATTAAGTCAGATGCCAAAGACAGGTCTCAAGAATAACCAAACTGTTTCTGAATTCGGCTTTGATCTTGAGCTACACTTAATCTATAACACTAGAGCAACATGGAGGATTCACTGTTGCTCAACTTAAATTCACCAGGTCCTGCAACATAACTGTATCCAAAAAGGCCTCAAGATGGGAATGTAAGCCAATCCTGACACCACTGAATGTAGTTCCTGCATTTCTCTCTTTTCTTGCTTTGTCTTTTCTTCACCTCTCATTCATTTCTAATTCTTAATATAACAGAATAATTTTGCTATATTAAACAGTTTTACTGTATTTTTTCTTTAAGCAAATAGAGCATTTTAAAATGCATTTCAAGGGGCACCTGGGTGGCTCAGTCGGTTAAGCGTCTGCCTTCGGCTCAGGTCATGATCCCGGAGTCCCGGGATCAAGCCCTGCAATGGGCTCCCTGCTCAGCAGAGAGTCTGTTTCTCCCTCTGCCCTTCACCCCGCTTATACGCTCACTCTCGCTCGCTCTCAAATAAATAAATTCTTTTAAAAAAATTTTTAAAAATCTTAAATGCATTTCAAAATCACACTTCTTTCAAAACCACGTTTATAAAGCTACCTTGATGTATATGGCCTCTTTGTGAAAAAACAAATTTCTTAATGTTGTATTAGTATAATGAAAGACACTCCAATGCGGTTTTTCTTTCCACATTTCCACCTGCCTCTGTATTCCCATTGCTTCTCCAGGAAAAATCAGTTTGGTGTGTCCTTATACAATATTTACCATGTGCTACATATATAAAGACAGAAAAAAAATATATAACCTTTTGTGTGAGGCATTAATCTGAATGGGAGTACCTGTTCATGTCGTATTATACTTGCTTCTTCCATGTAACAGTGTGTCTTGAACACTTTTCCACATTATTACATAACATCCACCTCATTCTTTTTGTTGTTGTTTAAAGATTTATTTATTTATTTATTTGAGAGACAGCGAGTGAGTGAGCACAGAGGGAGAGGGAGAATCAGGCTCCCGCTGAGCAGGGAGCCTGATGAAGGGGCTCCATCCCTAGACCCCGAGATCATGACCTAATCGGAAGGTGCCACCCAGGTGCCCTCACCACATTCTTTTCAATGCCTAATTTACATGGTTTGTATTCCATGGTTTAAATGTAACAGAAAGTGTTCAGATGTTTTTAATGTTTAGGCCACTACACCTTGAGGGCAGGACGTTACCTCCAATGAGATATACGCCGCACTCCTTTGCTACTTCAGAAAGCTTCTGTGTGGATTCACCAGGAATTTTCTCAGCGTATTCAGGAAAATATTTCGTGCCATATGGAGAATTAAAGCATTCCTAGAATAATGTTGGCAGAGAAAAAGGGAAAAAAACCCGCGAAAATATCCAACCCATTTTACAGTTCTGCTTTAAGAAGGCACAGCTGCCTCTCGTAAGCTCTGCTCGCGAAGGGGTAAAACACAGCTGGTAAGGAAAACAACAGTACCCAGAGCCAGAGAGCCTGTGGCCACAAGCGAACACCTGGGCTGGCTCAGGTGGGGCGAGGCGACACACGTCCTGTGTGCTCTCTCAGACCCTTGTCAACCTGGCAGATCGGCCTCTTCCTCACTGTCTGCAGGCCAACTATGAGCTCCCACCCTTGGGCACCCAGGCCCCGCTACAACTTGGCTTAAGCACAGGGCTGTGGGTGTTAGAATGAATCCACGGGCTCAAAATTATATCCTTAGCTATGGAAAGCAATAAGCCTGTGCTTGAAAAAAATACAGAAGCTTCAAAAGCCACAGAAGCTGTTTCCTCATCTGTAAAATGAGCGGTTTCTAAGCTCCCTTCCAGCACTATCATGCTGATCCCGCGAAATCTCCCATTCCCCAGAATACGCTGGACCCCTGGATGCAGGCCGTATTCTAGTCGGTCAAGAGCTCCCAGAAGGAGGTGACCCTCTCCGCCTCCATACTTACTGGCAGAGAAACGATTTGGGCTCCTTGTGTTGCTGCCTCCCGGATGAGGCCACAGGCTCGAGTGACGTTGTCTGATTTGATGGAAGAAACCTGAAGCTGGATGAGGGCCAGGCGGAAAGCTGAGGATGAAGAGGAGAGAAAACTGTCAGAAGATCTGACTGCTGAATCAGAGCAATTCTCAACCGGAGGGCAATTCCGACCCCCAGGGACATGTGACAACGGAGACATTTGGATGGGCACAACTGTTGGGGTGCTCCTAGCACCTAATGGGCAGAAGTCAGGGACGCTGCTCAGCATGCCAGAGGCCACAGGACAGTCCCTCACAATAAAGAACGATCCAACCCGAAATGTGACTGATGCCGAGGCTGAGAAACCCTGGAAGAGAACGCCACCCCGGGTCACGCTCCCACCGGCACGAGAGCCTCAGTGGGGTGGGCAGGGCCAGCTTCTTACATACTAATGAGACCGCGGCTTGAAAGAAGGAGACTGAGTCTGAACATGGAATTATCCCTTACTGTTTGATCTTGGGACTCAACCTACCCCTGACCTGAGTACTGAGCACATCTCAGTGCAGGTGAAATCCCTCGGAAATCACCCACTCGCCGTGAAGTGGGGCAGCGGGCCCGTGGGAAGGGGAGACACCTGTCTCTGCTCCCCCCCCACCAGCTGGGACCTGGTGTCCCGGGCCCAGCTGCTGGCGGGGGTGGGGGGGGTTGGCAGCCGATGAGCTGCACCAGGGCTTATCCCGGGGCAGGGCCCACCGGGCACCTGTGAGATTTTGCACTCACCCCATGAATATTCCCGTGCCCCAGAGAGCACAACAGTAAGTAGCAAATAAAAAACGCCACGAGTGGTTGAGAGAGAGACTGTGGAAGGAAAAACTAGCAGTGCTTCTTCCTGCTACCTGGGTAAGGGGCTCCACGTTTCCATCACAGACTGAGTCCCACCAATTATGTGGCCAACAAGAAATGTTGTCCGCCAAGGAGGTCAGGGGCTCTTCCAGGCTTATTCCCTCCTTGAGGTAATAGCTACACCCCACATGTGCTTCTCCTATATTCTTTAGAGTTCTCTTGTAGCTCTTAATCACCTACTGGTTAATCATTCTTCATACAAAATTTTGCCTGTTCAAGTGACTGGTGTGGTTTCTGTGTCCTGTCTGGACCCTAACTGATGCAGTTTTCGCTCATGGTGTGATGGAAGGGGACATTAAAGGATCCAAAGCACGTGGTAACCCATGAAGCTCTGCAAAACTTCAGGAATTATCAGTAATGGCCTTCCCTGGCTTCCCTACCCCACCTCTGCTCTAGAAATCTGAAAAGCTCTAGAACCTGAAAACCATTAGAGTTCTCCCCCTGGGTGTCGCCTACAATGGTGCAAATGTCCCCCGAAAAAGCAACACTGACAGACCCTTACCTGTGAAGGCCTCTCTGGCTAAGTGGTAACCCTAAAAGTAGGAAAACTCAGATGTTCCACTCCTTGGTTTGTCCTAAATATAGTGAGAAGAGCTCAATTTAACCCTGAATGCCACTTGAGGAGTTTCAGAATCTGAGTGAAAATGAAGGAAACGAAAACAGGAAAAACCAAAGCTGGGATTACTTGGGAGCAAACAGATACCTTTAGGTGTCACCAGACCATCCTACAGACCCACTGAAAGTCAACACTGTAACTGTCAGATTCCCCTCTCCCTCATCCTACCCAGAAAGGCAGCTGTCCTGATCCAGGCTGGGGACTGCCTGACATTCTGCAAATCACCCCCTCCTCTGAGGGGCTGAGGCAGGGAAAGGCCACCAGTGAGGGGTTTCTTGATGCTGAAAACAATACTAGTCACTTCATCGCCTCAGCTGTAAAATGAAAATACAATCATTTTTAAGGTCCTTGGCTGCTCTAATATTTATCAGAATCTAAAAATGGAAGACTGACCAAAGGAAAAAAAAAGGATAAAAAATATCTAAGTGAAGGGACCAACTTGGGAAAAAGTGTAAGGAATGTGCCAGGCCCTTTACGCACACGAGCATCTGAGGCGTCCTTAACACTATTCGGTAGATGAGGAAGCAAGGGGATTGCAGGGGGGAAGCTGCACAGGATCAGTGAACAAGTCAGTGGCAAATCCGAGCCAAAATCTAGACCTGTAAAGCAGGATGGGAACTTCATTTGTTCGTTTTTGGGTGGGTTGCGGGGAGGTCATGTAACTTGAAAACGTTCCTCACACAAATCAGACACCACCCTCAACCCCACCAGGAACCACAGCTCTCAAGTCCACCAGCCTCTGTCATGCCCTGCGTCTTCAAAGATACCGGCCACACGCAGAGGGAGGGGTGTACAAGGACTTCCATACCCCGGTCCTGAACATTGCTTCAGCCCCCGACTTGCACTGAGCTCTGGCAGGTTAAGATGAAAAACAGCACTTCCACAAACCTTACCATCTCATGGGAGCCTCCCAAGACTCAGCAGGGGCAGTTTATGCCCATTTTACAAGTCAGGAAACTGAGGTTCAGAGAGATTAAATGACTTGTTGACATGGGCTGAGGCAAAACTGTAACAATCCAGGTCTCCAGACTATGAGTCCAGAGCACTCCAAAGCCTCCTGTAAAAGAATCTGGCAAAGGCCTGGAGTCAGAGATCGCTAGAAACGTGCCCCTGGGGCCGATCCAGGACAGGGATGTGTAAGGAACATGTAATACCTAACCTGAAAGCTCAATGTCCAGATGCAGAAACAGTTTGTCCAGTTTTCTTGTCCAGAAGAGAGCATTCCCCACTGGGTGTGGGGGGTGGGGTGGTGCAACATGGGGCAAGTTAACCAGTCCTCTGACCACCCAGCCCAAATGAAAGAAAACAGATGCTTCATTTTCACGTGACAGGGTTCCAACCACAAATAATTAGGGTTGATGCCTTTGCAAAACCCAAGTCCAAAAATCAATCTGTGAAGAGAGTGAAAGCGACCCCACTGGATAGTAGCGCTAATGCAAAACCTAAGAGCCTCCAAGAATCCCACAAGACAGAGGTTCCCACACTAGCAGAAGTATCATAATCACTGAAAGGCTTTACTGAAAGTGCAGTCTTCGAGTTGGCGCAGGGAAAAAGGGGGTGCGGAACTTGGGATTTTAAAGTCTTTTTTTTTTTTTTTAAAGATTTTATTTATTTATTTATTTATTTATTTGAGACAGAGAGAGAGACAGAGAGCATGAGAGGGAGGAGGGTCAGAGGGAGAAGCAGACTCCCCGCCGAGCAGGGAGCCCGATGTGGGACTCGATCCCGGGACTCCAGGATCATGACCTGAGCCGAAGGCAGTCGCTTAACCAACTGAGCCACCCAGGCGCCCCGGAACTTGGATTTTAAGTGATCACCCGTCTACCTGCCTCTTCCCGCGCAGGTGAACTCGCAAGGGGCGGCCCCCGAATGCACCTAGAAGCACCGGGCGGGACGCAGGAGCCCAGCGAGGAGCAAGGCGCGGGCCCTTCTGGCCGGGAGGCCCCGCGCTCCCGCGGCCGCGCCGGCCCTGCCGGAAGCCTGGAATCCCCGGGAGGGCGCAGG
Organism: Mirounga angustirostris; assembly: GCF_029215605.1. Taxonomy (NCBI): domain Eukaryota; kingdom Metazoa; phylum Chordata; class Mammalia; order Carnivora; family Phocidae; genus Mirounga; species Mirounga angustirostris. Next base: position 47,191,308 of record NW_026991709.1, on the reverse strand, counting down.
GCCGCGCTCCGCCGCCAAGACGCCCGAGGCCCCAGTCCCGCGAACGGCGGGCCGGGGAAGGCCTGGGGCGCGGCGGGGACACGGCGCGGAGGCGAGGGGCTGAGCCGCGGAGACCCGCCGCCGGCTCCGCAACCTAGGCCTCCCGGTCCTATGCCTGAGTTCGGGCCGCCGCGCTACTTACTGGCCATTGCTCTCCCAGGTAGCACCATCGGTGGCGCGGCCCCAGCGGAAGTCTCCGGACCGAGAGCGGCGACACGGCGCGGGGCGGGGCAGAGCCGCGCGCAGGAGGGGGCGGGGCCTGGGCTCCATCCACACCCCGCCTCCCGGCTCCGCCCAGAGCGTGTCTTCTTTGCTGCTCTCCTCCAACACCTGTTAGTCTTCGCTGTTTGCACTAGGATGAACCAAGGAGAAACGACGAATAACAACACAATCCAGAAAAAGTAATGCCTCAAAAGGCAAAGGGACCAAGGTGGGCGACCTAATTTGGGGTGGTGTTTAACGATCGGCCTCTCCGATTCTTGGCAGAAGGACTGACCCCCTTGCTGGTTAGATCACCTCTGGCCGGGAATAATACCGTATTTGCTGATTGCCGTGGGCTACTTGAACAAGTCGCTGTGACGGGGATGGAATTACCTAGGTTGGTTGGTTTAATCACTCAAGACATCAGTGCGCTCTGACCGCAAGGCTGCTGCGTCATGGGGGAGGGGAAAAGAGAAACAGTTCAAACACAGGATCCTCAAAAGTTCAGTCCACTTGAAGCGGGAAAGCTAGGTTTCTCTTTGTCTCACGGAATCGGAGAATGAATGAATCTCGCGGACAAAGGAGAGTGAGTAAAGCGATAGAAGTTTATTAAGCAAGGATACAGGAAAAAAGCTTTTAGGAGTGAGAGGGGTCCCGACAGGGTTGCCAAGGAGGGCCTCCACTGACAGTCTTTTTTTTTAGAACTGACCAGGCAGCTTGTGGCCTTATCATTCTTGTGATGTCTTGGCTTGAGTAAGGGACTAGCGATAACATTTTTAATGGCTTCTTTGTTAGGGTCTGGTTATTCTTTGTTGGTCACAGGTGACTATTATAAAAAAGACACTCCCTCCACACGCCTAGGGCAGGGTGGTCTGGTTTGTTCCCTTATCTCTGGTGTCCTTACACCTCAGCGTTTTGGGGATTTCTGTGAGCCTGATCCCATAGCCCCATACCTATCTCTCTCTACCTAGCCCCGCCTGTCCCTTACTCACTCTTACTGAAATACCCTAATATTGTTAGGACTTTTGCATTTATATTTATTAGGATTGCTTTTTGATTTTTTTTTAAGATTTTATTTATTTGACAGAGAGACACAGCGAGAGAGGGAACACAAGCAGGGGGAGTGGGAGAGGGAGAAGCAAGCTTCCCGCGGAGCAGGGAGCCCCATGTGGGGCTCGATCCCAGGACCCTGGGATCATGACCTGAGCTGAAGGCAGTCGCTTAACCAACTGAGCCACCCAGGCGCCCGCTTTTTGATTTTTTAAAAAGATTTTATGTATTTGAGAGAGTGAGTGTGGGGGTTGGGGGTGGGGCAGAGGGATAGGGAGAAGGAGACACCTTGCTGAGCAAGATTCCTGAGATCATGACCTGAGCCAAAGGCGGACGCTTAACAGACTGAGCCACCCACTTGCCCCGGATTGCTTTTTGATTTTTGTGTTTCATGTGTTTGTGTGTTTTTTTTTTTTCAGGTTTGGGGATGAAAAATCATAAAATGAATAAAAGCTTGCTATCCTTTTTTTTTTTTTTCTTGCTATCCTTTTCAATGCTCTGGAGTAGTTTATTGAAGTGGATCCTAGTTTTTATTTTTTTTATTTTTATTTTTTTTTTAAGATTTTATTTATTTGACAGAGAGACACAGTGAGAGAGGGAACACAAGCAGGGGGAGTGGGAGAGGGAGAAGCAGGCTTCCCGCCGAGCAGGGAGCCTGATGCGGGACTTGATCCTGGGACTCCAGGATCATGACCTGAGCTGAAGGCAGACACTTAACGACTGAGCCACCCAGGCGCCCCAGGATCCTAGTTTTTAAAAGGATACTCTAAAAACATTTTTGGAATAGAGACATTCAAGTATGAACTGGATATTTGATGCTTTGATGAATTTTGTGATTATGCCAATGTTTTTACCCTGAGAAGATGCATGCTGAAGTATTTAGGGGTAAAGTGTCAGAATGTCTGACTTGCAAATGGTAGGCAAAAAAAATATGTGCTTATAGAGCAAATGTGGCAAATTTATTAAATCTAAGAGGAGAATATATAGCTGTTCATGGTACTATTTTAAGACTTTCTAAAAGTATTGAACTATAAAACTTCAAATTATAAAATGTTCATAATAAAAATGTAGGGGAAAATACGTAGCAATTATGGTTTTTTTGAAGGTTTAACAGACCAGCTGGACCTGGCTTTATAGCAGGAAGATAATAACCTTTTAATTTCTGCTATGTTTATTAGCCTATTAAGGTTCCTGAGTCAATATTGGCCACTTATAATCTGCCAAAAAAAGTCACCCATTTCATTTAGATTTGCAAGTTCATTGGCATTAAGTTGTATCTAACAGTGGTACCAAACATGGCTAGACATGTTATTAGAACATCCAGGTGGAGATGTCCACTAAGCAGTTGGTCCTAAGCCTCAAACTCAGATGTTCAGGCTGGAGACTGATTTAGGAGTCATCAGCTATTTAAACTAGGACAAAGTTCTGAGTGTGGATGACAACTTGCGAGTGGACTGTGAAAAGCACAGGCATAAGAAGGGCCTGTGAAACCTGGTAAGGAGCCATCTGAGAGGTAGGAGAACCAGGAGAGGGACATCAAGACCAAGAGTCTGTGGGCGCTATGTTCCCTACATCGCATGCAGGGAAGCTAGTGACTTGGGTTCTAGAGAAGGAACAGTAAGAAATATGAAAACTGTTTTTGAGCTTTCCTTTAGAAGTTTCTAAAGTTCTAAACTAAGCCCTAAGGGAAAAGCTAGTCACTGGGTTCCGGTTCTGGTTCTGCCACTGATATGATGCTAAGGCAAATCGCCTCATTCTCAGGGCCTTTTCATCATCTGTAGCACAGAAGGGTTCAGAGGCAAAGGAGAGGTTGGAGGACTGAGTTCGTCTGTCACCTCTTCACTCCCTGTGAACCACAGCAGCTCTGCCTTCATGTTTCCATGTTCCCTTTCATCTGACATTGGAAAAGTAGCCAAAGATTAAAAGCACTACACTAAATGGATCTCCAAAATCTGGTATTGCCAATCATGTCTCACAGCTTCAATGACCATTTCCAGGCTGGTACTGGTCAGATTTCTTTTTTTATTCCAGAGGAGCTTTCCCAGCACTTCCAGCTGCTGTAAGTCATCTCTGTTTACATGCCTTGACATCAGTTTAAACTCAACCATCCAAAACTCATTTTATCATCTCTAAAAGAGCTTCTCCCAGCTTTGCTCTTACATAGAGGCCCCACCATTTGTGCTGTTTTCCAATTCTCCTAGTTCCCCATGCCTTCCCCTCAAAAATCGAAATCACTTCTGTATGTTTACCATCCACCTCTGGTGAAGGACAGGGCCCTTCTGACTCTCCTAAAATACCCCTTGATTTCTGCCTCCTTTTCTGTCCCTGTGACCACCCCTCATGGCTAGGCTTTCCTCATTTGGGGGAGATTGCTTTAGGCAATTTAACTGGTCTCCTTTCCCTCAGCATCTTATCCTCCAATCACTCTTCATAGTATTAGGGAAGTTAGTCTGGGGGGACATAAAGTTCAATTTTTGGGGGTGAGGTAGATATACAAATGACTAATAGCAGAGACAAAGGGCTGAAAATCAGAATTAGAATCATCTCCACCATATAAGAACAAGAACTCTAAGAACAGATGAGATCTTAGGAGAATATATACTACAAAAAAACAAAAGATCCAACTTGGGAATTATCATACTGGGTTTAGAGCTTTGCACGAATGTCCATCAAGTGACGAATGGATAGGGGCACCTGGGTGGCTCAGTCAGTTAAGTGTCTGCCTTCGGCTCAGGTCATGATCCTGGAGTCCTGGGATTGAGCCCCGCATTGGGCTCCCTGCTCATCGGGGAGTCTGCTTCTCCCTCTCTCTCTGCCCCTCCCCTGACTCATACTCACTTTCTTTCTCTCTCTCGAATAAAAAAAATTTTAAAAGCGATGAATGGATAAATAAAACGTGATATATCCAATACAACGGAATATTCTTCAGGCATAAAAAGGAATGAAATTCTGATACATACTACAACACGGGAGGAAGCTTGAAAATATTATGCTAAGTGAAAGAAGCCAGACACAAAAGACACTTATTGTATGATTCCTTTTATCATGAAATGTCCAGAATAGGCAAATCCATAGAGACAGAAAGGAAATTAGCAGCTGCCAAGGGCTGGAGGAAGAAAGTGAAAAGGGGAGTGACTGCTAATGGGTATGGATTTTTTTTAAAGATTTTACTTATTTGAGAGAGAAAGAGAGAGCGCATGAAAGAGCACAAGGGGGTAGGGCAGGGGAGAGGGACAGAGGGAGAGGCAGAAGCAGACTCCCCCCCACCCCAACACCACGGAGCAGGGAACCAACGCGGGCTGGATCCCAGGACCCTGGGATCATGACCTGAGCCAAAGGCAGACACTTAACCTACTGAGCCACCCAGACGCTCCAGGTATGGATCTTTTTTGAGCAATGAAATGTTCTGAAATAAAATAGTTGTGATGGTTGCACAAGTCTGTGAATATACTAAAAACCACTTCCTTGACCTTCAAAAAGGTGAACTTTATGGTATGTGGATTATAGTTCAATAAATTTTTAAATTCAAAATGTTAAGGGTGAAGTTGAAACATTACTTTCATCACACAACCTATGGAGTTGGGTTTTCCCCAAGACAAACTGTCAATTTTTAAATAGAATTGCCAATCTATGGCTGGCTAGTTTAGTATAAGGAGTTAAAGGTCCTGTGTGAAACATACTGGCAGCAAAAACGGTTGAGTATGTATCAGTACAAATTTATCATCCCTACTAGAAAATGTGTTTCATTAGTGGTTGGCGATTAGGATCAAATCTATGTAAAGAGAATTGATTTTCTACCTTAAAAAGCAAAAATAATTCCCAGGGAGTAGGGAGGGAAGAGGGGATACCTTCCCTTTTCACTCACTCAATTTCTTTCAGCCTTTGTTTTCTAATCTTGGAAATACAGAAGATATTAACAACCTCATAATGTTGCAAACTCTGCAATCCTTGAGAGTCCATAAGAGGTGGATATCCCAGAATGAATTCTAGTTCTGTACTTAGTGGGCCCATTAAGGAAGGATGAACTACATAAGTACCTAATACAATCAGTGACATGTATTTTCATTTAATATTTACGACTAGTAACTGTGATATTATTGCAGATGAAGAAACTAAAGTTCAGGGAAGTTAAGTAGGTCAAGGTAGAAATTTATTACACGAGGAATTTAATGTCATTAGTTTTAAACTACCTCTTCCCCCCCTCCCCATATAGATGAGCAGAAATAGGAATCTAATACTTTCAATCCTAAAACCTGAACGTTAGATTCCACTGAAAGGGTAGCCATCATTTTTCTAATATTGTGTTACCGACAGAGATTTACAAATGGGAAAGGGCAGGGGAGAAAGAGCACGAGAGAGAGAGAGTCATTAAGAACAAAGTTATGAGCAAATCGTACTGGTTTATTTACAACTGTAATTTATAAACAGTAACACAAACATCTTTACATTAATATTATGAAAAAAGTCCCATGACTGAAATGGGCAAAAAATGGAGACTTCAGGGCATTTCTAAAGGGGGCGCCAAAGAAAGAAAAAAAGAAAAATGCAATACAACCGCTGTGGGTAGAGTTATAAATATCAAGTACTGCACCAGGTGCAATTTCATGCAAATGTCTTCAACCACTCAAGTAAACGGTTTTTATTTAGATATTAGAATAAAATATCTTGAACTATGTTACCTGTAATTCACTTGATTTCCATTAAGTAAATTAAAATAGCTGGTTATAAATAGGGTACATCTAAATGTTTCTCCTATCAACCCCTTAGAGATAATCCATTACATTTTAGGACATGGCAGATTGTTAGGATTTGCTAGTTCCCAAAAAGATTTTATAAGGAGTCATTCCATAGCCCCAAACATGTTCCCGGATTTCTTCTCACCAAATGTGTCTAATATAGACCTCAATAAATTAAATTGAGAAAGCTGCAAAATGAAGCTGATCACTTTTTAGTTTTGTCATATTAAAAAATAAAAATAGTTTCAATACACTGGAACTTTTAGCAAGAGAAGACAAAAACCAAAGAAGAGAAAGGAATTTCAGAAACAGATGATAAAACAACTGTTCTTTATGTAGCTCTCTTATTATCTGGCTTTTATTTAAGTGGATACTAGTGTGGTCACAGACCATAACCTCAGTAAGGATAAATCAATGTGTGTACAACACCTGTTCTGAAATATCCTAAATCAAATATTCCACTTGTAATAAAGACCAATGACATTTTTACAGGTACAATTCTGTCTCCAAAATGTTTGTTTTAATCTTAGTATGCCTACCTACTTATTATAAGCTTTTAAGTGCTCCTTAGAAACCATTAGGATGAAGTTTAGTATGTGAAGCACCCAGTGTTCAAATCATTAGCTAATGGCACAAAAAATGATTTAGAAACTGATGCTTCAACTAGCTGGACTGCATTTCCGAGTTGGCTGGAATCTTCATCCACTTCATTAAAAAGATGTCATGTTTTTTTAAGAACAGAAACAGCAAGCTAGTAATCTATGTAATACTTTGTTTCTGATACTGCTCAGTGGATAAAACTAAATGTAGCAATTAAAGGGGTCTCTTCAACTAGTTCTATCTCTAATTTTCAGTGAAGACATTGCAAGTATATATGTGTATGGGTGTTTTTAAATCTGAAAGTGATGCATGTTCCCTTTTAAAACACAGCTCTTCAAAACAGAACTGCGTTCTGCACCCTTATTCATAAGGGCATAGGGTCAGTTACTTCAAAGTCATTTAATAACTGACCTTTATAAATCATTTTACAAAACCGAAAATGCAAAAGAAAATTTAAGAAAAATTTTAACTGTCCAGAAATTGATTATAATAATTTACACATTCTTAGACCTGCAATTCAAGCACCCCCATGAGCAAATGAAAGGTCCTCAGTTAGTATTCAATCAGGAAAATATGTCCATGTTTCTTTCTCTTGGTTGCCTTAATTTCTTTTGAAATAATTCTCTTTTATATTAACTTTCCAAAGCATCCAAAACTTTCATGATCTGTTGTTTTATGGCTTTGGTAGCATCTCCTGCATTTGGAATCAAATACCTGGGGGGGAATATACATATATATTAATATAAATTGCTTTCACTCCAAGACTCAGCTTAGATGTCACTTCCAGTGGGAAGCTTCCCGTAACCTACAAAGCAAGCAGACACACCCTTGTATTTACTCCCCATAACATCTCAATACACACTTGAAAGCACATTTCGAAAGAAAGAAAATCTAAATGTGAAAGTAAGATGATTTTTCATATACTGCACAGCCAGATGGAATGAACCACAGATCAGGAGTCAGGAGGGCTATATTTGGTCCAATTACAAGCTAGGTGTGAAGATCTGGAAGTCATTCAACTCCTCTGGGCCTCACATTTTTATAGGATTATAAAGATGGTTTAGTTTTGAGATCAGTGTGGTCCTATGGCCCTTGGTGCCAGTCCAGGAACTGTTTGTCACTGGTCCACAATAAGACAATAAGGAAAAGCTTGTACCAGACTGTAAACTAAATATACCACTCAGCACACTGCTTACTTCACTGACACTTTTTCAAAGCAATAATTTTTTTGATGAAGGAAAATAGAAACACTGGCTTATATTCTGAAACAAGCTTCCTATTGATTGCAAACCAGCATTTAGTGCAGCAATGGTACAGATTGAAGAGCCTTCTGTCAAAAAGTTTATGAAATTAGCTATGGCACTCACCGGAACCACGTGCTGATTAACCACACATGACTAACGATACAGAAGAAAAAGATCAGCAAAGAATGCTAATAAAAGCGCCTCAAGTATCCTTTTCCACCATCTATTCCCCCAAATAGAGAAACAAACTATGTTTAATAATAAACTAATTCAATAATTCAGATAATACATCCTAAGAAAATCTTACCTTTCGATTGCCAAGATTTCTATTCCTGAAGCACTGCTGTTTCCATACTTGAAGGTAATTAGCTCAGGATGTTTTTTTTTAGATGTAATTTTAACTACAGAATTTAGTGCTTGTCGAGACTGTATATAAGCCAATCCTTTCCGTGAAAGAATCTCCCTTAAACAGTACATGTGTGTTGCAGTAACCAACAGATGACTTGAGAGGGGGAAAAAAAAAACATTAAAAAACAAAGAGAATTTTAAAGAAATGTCGTGCAAAACAGCTGTTACTTCAACAATAAAAAATATTCAACTCCAGATGAAATCACTTTCTGAATTAAAGAATATAGACAAAGGATCACCTAAAAACAAAAAAGCTACCCAATAATAGTTTTTAATTTCTTTAATTGTATGCAGAATATTTTATTAACAGAAAATCTTGTAACTGTTTAAGAGCAAGTTTTATATTTTATATAATAAAATGCACAATACAGTTAGAAATCATTAAAATAATATTTTTAGAATCTACTCTGCATGGTATATAGAATATAGTACTTTTCAAACTTTTCCACAGTTATTGTCTATATTCATAAACTATTCTCATTCACTATACTATAGTGTATACTTTACATTGGCCACTAAGCAGTAGTTGGGCTGCCTTACATGTTTTATATTTGGTAACTGGACCTTGAACATAGAATGGGCACAGAATTATTAACACACACCCTCCTGTGTCTCAGCTCACTTAATATAGGGACATACTCATACACTTTTATGTAATACAATAAGACTAATATTACACAAGGCCAGAATGCAGGGCATTCTGCAGAATAGAAGGCCTAGCCTCAGAGGATTCACTCATCATGGTGGTAAGGGCCGTGGTACTGTTGGACACTGGGTGAGACTAAAGAGATTAACAGGCACATGCAATGTGTGAACCATGACTGGATCCTGGATCAGAAGAAAAAAAGAGACTAGAAAAGATACTTTGGGGCACTCTGAAAAATCTGAGTGTGAACTATATGTTGAATGATGTTCATTTTAAGGTTTCAAAGAGTGATAATGCTATTGAAGTTGTGTAAGAGAATGCTCATATTCTTGGGTGATTTACGCTGAAGTATTTTGGGGTAAAGTGTCGTATCTGTAAGATTCTTCTGAATGGCTTGACAAAAGAGAACTGTATATGTATGTGTGTCTATGTATAGATACATAAATGGAGAGATGGGGCAGTGCAAAAAGAAATTAAAATCTGATGAACCTTAGATGTTTATAAAGATGTTCAATGTACTGTTTCTTTAACTTTTTTGGTTAAATTTTTCAAAATAAAAAATTACTACATAAGAAATATTTTTAAAAATCAAGACATTTAGGGGCGCCTGGGTGGCTCAGTCGGTTAAGTGTCTGCCTTCAACTCAGGTCATGATCTCGGGGTCCTGGGATCAAGCCCCATGCTGGGCTCCCTGCTCAGTGGGGAGCCTGCTTCTCCCTCTCCCTCTGCCTCTGCCCCTGCTTGTGTGCCCTCTCTTTCTCTCTCAAATAAATAAATTAAGTCTTTATTTTTTAAAGCTTTTTTTTTTTTTTTAAGATTTTATTTATTTATTTGACAGAGAGAGAGACAGCGAGAAAGGGAACACAAGCAGGGGGAGTGGGAGAGGGAGAAGCAGGCTTCCCGCCAAGCAGGAGCCCGATGCAGGGCTCGATCCCAGGACCCTGGGATCATGGCCTGAGCCGAAGGCAGACGCTTAACGACTGAGCCACCCAGGCGCCCCTAAATTAAGTCTTTAAAAAAAGAAAATAAAAATCAAGACATATGATACAAATTGACAAAGTGAAATTATATCTTCCTACACTTGAATAAAGAAAATTTCTTCTGCAGTTGTTTTTGTATTAACGTCCCAAATTTAATTTTACTTCAGAAGAAGGCATTTTAAAAAGTACCTAGGAAACATGTGTCCACTTTCCTTAACTTCTTTACAAGGAAAATGATGCTTGACGTCTGGCTTGTTTATCCAAGTCTGGATGTTTACAACCTCTTTTCTGTCATCATCTGACATTGAAGAGCTATCAATTTCATCTACGAAGAATTGAAAGTATTAAAAGTGGGAATTACCAACTTTAAAAACGAGACATTTCTTAACAGCCTGAAAAAAAAATTTCAATATTTTAAACATACAGTTTGAAAAACAAAACAATTCTAATCCTGCTACTATATTTCCTTATGCTCCTCACATAATACAGAAATATTATTATGAAACTTTAGGCCACATGGTAAGAAAGTGAGGTGAAAATACTAAGAATACACTTGTAACACTGTGTGTCAACTTCAAAAAAAATACTTCAAAAAAATAATGGAAATGAATTTTTAAAAGACTAAACTATCTGAGGAATTTCAAAACTTTTGCTTTACATAACATGACTCTAATCTATGTCTAGACTCTACAAGGTGACTGAATTGTCCAATAAGAAGCACCTATCTTGAGGGCAAAGATGGCAGAGTTCTTTTCCTCTTGCTGGTTTTTGATTTTGAGAAAAACAACCCAAAAAATCCAACCCGGGATAAATAAGTAAAAATCTCTTCAGTGTTTTTTCTTTTTCATGAGATAACTGTAAGACATTCTAATTATTTTGTTTTTCTAATTTAAGAAAGAGGAATTACAGTTGCTAGGGTTAATAATTACAAATATTCCTCCCTTTTTAAGAAATACTTCAAAATATAAAGAAATAATAAAAAAGGAAATCTCATATATCTATACACTTTCAGCCTAAATAAAAAGTGGAAACCTTGTATCTCTCTCCCCAATCACATTCCTCTCCCTTGTCCACTAAGAAACAGTGACTGTTACGGTTCATCCTTTCCTTTAATCATACATGAATATCCCTAAACAACATACAGTAGTGTTTTGCATTTTAAGTAACATTTATATAAATAGTAGACAGTTGGATTGTATTCTTCCACAACTGCTTCTTCACTCCCAACACTGTAAAATTTATCCATGTTGATACACAGAGCTCTAGTTTTCTCATGTTCATTACTGTGCAATTTTCCATAATATAAATACATGTGTAAATACGTGACACATGAAAATATACCGTAATTTATTCATCCATATGCCTCTCAGAGGAATGAAAATAGTTGAAATGAAAACTATTAATGAAAGAAGTTGAAATATTCAGGGAGAGCTAGAGACTGATAAATAACAGGAAGATAGCAACAAAAAGAGAGGGGCAAGGACAAAAAAAACCCAATTAGAAATAGCACACAGAAAATTTCATTTACCTCAATGTTACATTGTTTTTGGGAAGGTGATTTTGTAATATTTATTAAACTGTCAAATGTGGTTCCCTATAATCTAACAATCTTACTACTAAGAATATACCCTCTATACATACTTACAAAAATTCATAAATACATGTATAAAAATATTATCATTTGAGACAAAAAAAACTGGAAAACTATCAGTGTGAACTGTGAGAAAAATGATTAAATAAATTATGGTATGCTTATATGATAGAAAGAGAATGATGGTGGAATATGGGCTGAGATGGAAAATATGCAACATGTATTACTAAATAGAAAAAGCAAGGTGAAATTTGGGAGTTTTTTCCCTCTCATTTTGTATATTTATTTACTGTTTTATTTTTTCTAACCCAATAACACATATTAATATTAATCATGATTACTTAACCAAAGTAATCTTGGCAGCCGCAATATGAACCAAAGTAATGAATTATTTTTAAAAAATACAAAGACAACCACAGAGAATGACAAATTTCCCTGGCACAATATCCCCATCTTGTGGCCCTTTAGGATATTGCCTCCAATTCAAAAAGGCTCTTTCCAGATGTCTCAATTTTGGAATTCCCTGACTTTAGTCTCACAACTCTCAATCTTCTAGGTGGATGGATCAAGGGGATTTAAATCAAATCCCATGGACCTAAATACTATTTCAACACTGATAATTCCCAGATCATCAGTTTATTAGACCTTCTCTCTTTGGCTAAAGACTCCTACAAATCAACTGCCACTCAGCATTTCTGCTTGAATTCTAATAGGCATAACTTAGGATGTCTAAAACCAAACTCTTAGTAGAAAAACTACAGACTCTCCAATCTACAGAATCTTTTTTTTTTTTTTTAAGTCGTTGTTGGCTAATCCCAGAATGCTCTCTCTAATCACTGCTGATTAGATCAGGAAAGCATCTACAGGTAAGTGTTATTACTATACCTGTGTCATATTCTTCTTCATCCCCAATGCTGAAAACAGGCTTTACACCACGGTAAGGCTTGCCCACTCTGTCACTGCTGCTCACATGCCTATATTCAAAGAATTTTAGAGGGGAAATCATCACTTAAGAAGTTACCAAAGATTTTCACCAAGTATCATATAAATATTTAAACAAAATGTACATATTCTTTGCCCCTAGCCCCCACATAACACCCAGTTTAGGATAGTTATGTTAGGGAAACTGTAACAAGATAAGGAAATTATGTTAGCAAAAGTGGCATTATGTCTTGATAGGCTGAATGCTTTCAATCTGTAAAAACTAAACAAAATTTTTAATATTTATATTAAAACCAGTGCTTAGATCTGTGTAGCCTTAGGGAAGTCATTTAACCTCTCTGTGATTCTGTTTTCATATCTCTAAAACAACTATAGTAACAATATTTACCCTTCAAGGTTACTGTGAGAATTATATCAGTTAATATTTTGTAAAGCTCTTAGAATGCCTGGCATATAGCAAGTGCTATGCACATCTGTTAGATAAAATAGGTTATGGAACCAAATATTCAAATTCTAGGAGAAGTGTTAAGGCTTTCTCATATGGGAGCAAATACCTTAAGGTTCTTCCTCCCTTTTTTTTTTTTATCAGTTTCAGTTGTACAACATTGTGACTCAACAATTCTGTACATTACCCAATGCTCACATTATAATCCTCCCATTTTTTTTATTACTGTTACTTTTGTTTTAATAGAAACATGCTACTTCTTTTACATAAATGTAAATAAACCATGAAAATTTAATCTGCCTTTCTTTTTCAAGTGGCAGAAGCATAAACAACATGTAAACTCAAACTTGATTAGTTCTGCAGGAAGTATGACCTCTCTCTTTTTAACGTAAAAATTTATACCTTAGTACTTTTTAGGTAAACTCAAACAAACCAAGAAGAAAAATTAAAATATTTCAACAAAATACATGTTTCTAGGGAAAAAGCACTGTATTATTTGTAAGATAAATGTTCCATCAAGATTATCTACAATGAAGAAAAACTGGCCTTTTTTGGGTCATATATCAAGAGATAATCCAATATGGAGAAAAATTCAAGTTACATGTCTTAATCTTAGAATTCAGTTTTTCCAGAATATAGAGATCAAGTCTGTATTTTAAATAATTTCTTAATACATATCTTCAATAAGATATTATTCATTAGAGCAAATGAAATAAATAATTCAAACAACTATAAAACTCAGATGGAGTTTTCTTATAAAAGACAAAGATAATACAGCTTTGTCTAAAAATACTTTAGTGCCATCTAGATTATAAAACTGTATGAGATGATTATTGGTTCTCTCCTGATTTATAGTAAAGCATAATTAAACAGACATAACATAGAAACAAAGATGTTTACAGTAGATGCTTGAACCAGAAGGCAAGTATAAACAAAGCGAAAATAAAAAAAAAAAAGGGGGGGGTGGATCTGGCTGGCTCAATCAGTAGATGTGACTGGATCTCAGGGTTGTGAGTTTAAGCCCCACCTTGGGCATGGAGCCTACTTACAATTAAGAAAAAAAAATTTTAATAATCTTGTTTATAAACATTGCTGAAATAGTTTGTTTTTTTTTTTTTAAAGATTTTATTTATTCATTTGAGACACAGAGATACAGAGAGAGAGAGAGAGAAAGCATGAGCAGGGAGAGAGGCAGAGGGAGAGGGAGAAGCAGGCTCCTCGCTGAGCCAGAAGCCCAATGCGGGGCTCGATCCAGGACCCTGGGATCATGACCTGAGCCGAAGGCAGATGCTTAACCATCTGAGCCACCGAGGCGCCCCCTGAAATAGTTCTTAACAGACTGGCTAAAAATTAATGAAATTCAATGGCTGGACTCTTTTAAAAAAAAAAAGCAGTATACTTATACGTTTTTAGCTGAATAACAAAAACATCTGTAACATAGTTTGACCAGGCTTTATTTACTGTGCTCAGAAGGAAACCCGGTTCTCCCTAACTTTTCACTAAATTCTGTTTTCAAAATATTTGCCTGTAGACCAAAGAAGATCATTTAAATTTTTAAAACCTTAAGAATTTGGGAGAAAATTGGGAGTTAAAATTAGACTACTTCGATGGTTCTCTAAAAAGAGAAGGTAGAAAGATGACTCACAAATAGATTATAATTTTAAAAGAAGCAACTGCCTTTAAAATAGTCTCAGATAAAATTGTGATAGAGGCTCTATAATTGGCATTGTGCAGGAATAGTCACAGTAAATAAAAACTCTTACCAGTAAGTTAGGAGTAAACTACTGCTTTTAAAAATGCTACTTCTAGTCACTGAAAATATCGAAATGACCAAAAAAAAAGTCAACCCCATTATTCCAAAGCTTAACATATTTAAAATACAACTTGAGGGGCGCCGGGGTTGGCTCAGGCAGTTGGGCCGCTGACTCTTGATTTCGGCTCAGGTCATAGTCTCAGGGTCCTGGGATCGAGCCCTGGGTCGGGCCCTGTGCTCAGCTGAGGGTCAGCTTGAGAATTCTCTCTCCCTCTGCCCCTTCCCCTCACTCGCACGCTCTAAAATAAATAAATAAATTAGTTAATCTTAAAAGACAACTAGAATTTCTTTTAAAATGTCCATAGATATTGCTGTAATTGATATCGTAATTTAAACTGCAGAAAAATTCTGTGGGTATAAAAACTGTAAAGCCATATAAAAGTATTAAGTTAGTAAAGTTCTTCTGTGCATCCTAATTGAAGATCCAGTAAATTTTTAAACTTAGACCTGCACAATCTAACGACAAGTACCCCATCTTACTGGGACAGAGAAGAGATGGATTAGGCATTAACATGTCCCCGATGACCTAATTTCTTTCATGGAAAAACCAAAGAACTGTGGTTCTTTGGAACTGATTTATGTATGTTTTTTCACCAACCTAAATACATCTAATTAAGAAAAATCTTTTAAAAAAGATTATAAAATTACATAACATACCTGAATTAGCAATTTTGAACCACGACCTATGCCTTCTCTCAGTAATATTCTCTAGTGTTAGGGCAGAAGATAGAAGCAAATGATCTCCAAAGCTACCACCCTGCCAACTCTGAGACTAAGTATTTCCTTTGTTTCACCATCCTCTCTTTCAGAATAAAAACTGCAGGTTTTATGAAGTTCTTGGGTTTGAATGTACTTGATTTTTATCTGAGGTATGACATATATAAAGCAGCATGCAAGGAAAAAAATTAAAATGATCAAACAAAAACCAAATACAGCTCAATCAATATCACACACTCCTAAAAGCAGAATAAGAAAAGTTTAGCACTTGAAACAGCTGCATGAAATTTTAGCTAAGACAGTGTGAGGCTTATAGAGAGCATGAGGCATGCTAAAAAGGAAAAGGATGGTCCCAGAAAGTTGCTCTACTCATTGGCTTACCGCTCTGTACAGGCTCTGTCTGGCCAAGGAAGATTGAAAGACATTCTATAGCAAATTGAGGCAGAGGACAGAACAAAATGATTATTAAAAACACAACGGCTTTAAAACAAAAATATAGTATAATCACTTTTTCTAACCCTGAGCATATATTATAAAGAAAATGTTTTGATCATCCCAAGTACAAAGAAAAATGAAGAAAAGCTAGTTTCAACGGATTTTTTTTAACAAAGGCAACAGTCTTTTCAAGTAAGAGTTATCACTAGTTCATTTTAAAATATAATTTTAAATGCTCATGCTACAAATTTTAGCAATAGTACTCTAGTTCAGAATGCACTAACTTTAAAGTAAAAAAGTTACAGGCTTTGGAGAACAATTTTTTTTTTTAAAGATTTTATTTATTTATTTGACAGAGAGAGACACAGCAAGAGAGGGAACACAAGCAGGGGGAGTGGGAGAGGGAGAAGCAGGCTTTCCGCCGAGCAGGGAGCCCAATGCGGGGCTCGATCCCAGGACTCTGAGATCATGACCTGAGCTGAAGGCAGACGCTTAACCGACTGAGCCACCCAGGCGCCCCTGGAGAACAATTTTAATGAGCAAAAAAGACCCTGAGGCTTGATAAAACACTTTAATATTATTTATCAGTGGGCCATTTTAGACAGGCACAGTTTTTTTGGATTTGTGAAAATAACCTACTCTCTTCTTTGCTATTTACTAAGCAAGGAAAAACATGTACTTTTGTATGCATATATGCTATAATTAAAAAGTAACAATAGATTTCTGACATTCAATTCTTAAAGTCAAATGTTTCAACTTTCCTAGGATACTGCAAGGAAGACATGAGAGTGAAATGAAATAATGCACTTTCAAGATCAGGCTTGCTTAGCAACAAATTCTGTGTTGGAATTACTAGGTTAGTTTTGAACTGCAGGAACAAGAAAGATCAACCAGACTACTATGTGGAGGAAAAACCACTGTGGACTCTACAGTTCCAGTAAGAAACATTAAAACTCACATTCATAAACATCATTTGTTAGCTAAACCCTTCTTTTGTAATTTGTGAGAAAACAGGGGTCACTTATATTCTGTGAACACAATTCTATGAAGATTTTCTAAACTCTCAAACTTGAGAAAATGGGTTTCTGGGGTGCATGGCTGGCTCAGTTGGTGGAGCATCTGACTCTTGACATTGGGGCTGTTGAGTTTGAGCCCCATGTTGGGTGTAGAGAGTACTTTAAAAAATAATTAAAAAAAAAAAAAAAGAAAGAAAATGGGTTTTTGCTTTATTTAGCATGACCAAATTTTCTAGGTTACAAATTCCCAGAGGAGAAGAGGAGGTTCCTGCTTTGAGATTACTGCATTTTGTAGATAGTTCCCATCCATCTGACATGTGGGCAACAGCTACTATATGAAATGTAATATATAGAATAGCATCTTAATATTTTTTTAGTGAACCACATAGAGGGGCAGTACCATTATTTATTATGAACAGAAGAAGAAAGAAATCATTACAGTCAAATATTATAGCAATAAAGGACATCTCTGCAATTATAATGAAAACTGAAATTATCTAATTAAAAAATGTACTTTATGATTCTTCTAGAACACATTCAATTCAACTAGCTTTTACTGTAAGACATGTTTCTTTAGTTACTAATCATAAACTCATACCATATAAGCAACTCACCGGTCCACAGGAGTTGATGTATTCTCAATAAAACTGATAACTTTTTCCCTGACATTAACGGATTTCGTCTTCAAAGCAACAGTCATTTTATTTACTAGTGATTTCATTCCTCTATCATTTGAGCCATTAGAAGATTCACCCTGAAAAAAAAAAAAGAACTTACTGATAAATTAACTGTTCTCCTAATGATCAGCAGAGACACTACTGCTAAAGATTGTCTAGATGTTATGGACTGAACTGTGGTCATATGTTAAAAGTTCATTCTTCTAGTACACCTCAGAAAATGACTGTATGCAGAGATAGAGCCTTTAAAGAGTAAATTAAAGTTAAATGAAGTCATACAGATGGGCCTTAATTCAATATGACTAGTGTCCTTATAGGAAGAGGGGGAGACATCAGGGATGCACATACACAGAAAAAAGGCCACGTGCGTCCAGAGAGACAAGAAGGCAGTCATATGCAACCCAGTGAGATGCCTGAGGAGTAATCAAACCTGCAAACCCTTTGATCCCAGACCTGCAGCCTCCAGAACTATAAGAAAATTAACTTCTGTTTTCCAGAGTGGCTGCACCAGCTTGCATTCCCAACAACAGTGTAGGAGGGTTCCCCTTTCTCAGCCACTTTGGAAAACAGTATGGAGGTTCCTCAAAAAGTTGAAAATAGAGCTACCCTATTACCCAGCAATTGCACTACTGGCTATTTACCCCAAAGATACAAATGTAGTGATCCGAAAGGGTTCGTGCACCTCGATGTTTATAGCAGCAGTGTCCACAACAGCCAAACTATGGAAAGAGCCAAGATGTCCATCGAGAGATGAATGGATAAAGAAGATGTGGTATATATATACAATGGAATATTACGCAGCCATCTAAAAGAATGAAATCTTGCCATTTGCAACAACGTGGATGGAACTGGAGGGTATTATGCTGAGCGAAATAAGTCAATCAGAGAAAGACATGTATCATATGATCTCACTGATGTGAGGAATTCTTAATCTCAGGAAACAAACTGAGGGTTGCTGGAGTGGTGGGGGGTGGGAGGGATGGGGTGGCTGGGTGATTGACATTGGGGAGGGTATGTGCTATGGTGAGTGCTGTGAATTGTGTAAGACTGTTGAATCACACACCTGTACCTCTGAAACAAATAATACATTATAAAACAAAGAAAATTAACTTCTGTTGTTTAAGCCAACTACCTGGTTGTATTTTGTTATGACAGGCCTAACAGACCGATACACTAGGTAAAACCATTTTAGGGATGGGAATAAGAAATGAAAAATGAGGCTATATGTTGCATTTATAAATGCATAAAGTCTGACATCAAAAACTAATGATGTAATGAATGGTGACTAACGTAATGTAATAAAATAAAATTTAAAAAAATGCATAAAGTCTGAAACTACCTTCTTTATTCAATAAGAAATAAAGTTACTGACCTTTTCTTAACTTCAATTACTCCATAAAAATAATCAAAAGTATAATCAGAATATCATTCATGTGGCTAAATTTTTAAACATTTATTCCTTATAAATTTTTGCTGTTTAAATATTTTCACTTAGGCCTTCAATTTCTCAAGAAAAATTATTTTTATGTACCTAATGTAATAGGTGTGAGTGTAATTCTTAAACTGTTTCACGGAATTGCTCCATACTCCCTAAAGGGCAAGTTAGCAAGAGGTGTCAGAAGTTTAAAAGTGTGCCCATCTTTTGCCCATTAATTACTCTTTAGAACTTGAGAAGGAAATTAGAAAGTGCCCTAGGATTTAGGTATTATTAGATGGAAAATTAAATTTAAAAAAAACAAATGCTTTTAAATAGGCATTTTATTTATTTTTAAAGTTTTTGTTTTAATTACAGCTAATTAACATATAGTATAATGTAAGATTCTAGTGGTGGGGCTCCTGGGTGGCACAGTCCGTTAAGTGTCTGCCTTCAGCTCAGGTCATGATCCCAGGGTCCTGGGATGAGCCCTGTGACATCGTTATTGGGCTCCCTGCTCAGTGGGGAGCTTGTTTCTCCCTCTCCCTCTGCCACCTCTCTCAAATATATATATGGGTGGACTGAAGTTATAATCATGTAAATTTGTGGTGGGGGAGGGTACAGATATGGTCTGCAGGAGATGTGACCATAAGGCTCAGTATTCATTTGGCTCATACTAATTGGGAGATTCCTAGAACCAGATCACTTGGGAGTCCCAGCTAGTCATAGGACTCAGTATTATCTCCATTGATATTTAAGCTGAAGCAGAAAATTGTCACTAGATGATACCAAACTGCAGCTGGACAGGGAGAAATCTGATTCAGCAGGTGGACCTCCAGAACTCCTGGCTAGTTTAGATGTGCAGGCCTGTTCCATCATTACATTAAACTTGCAATAATATGACTTGTCACTCTATGTGTTTGAAATATTTTGACTCCATTTCTGTTATGGTGAGAGTTTAACAGTTAGTTACCTTTCCTGGGCATTTATCCAAATCTGGCGACATATTCTACACATACACTTACATCAACAGAAGAATTGATACTGCTCCTTGAGCCTGAGGTACTAGCAATCCAATGGCCATATCCATTTTCTGGTCCATCCACATTTATGTCCGCCAGGTGCTGCTGCAGTGCTTAAGATAAACAAGAAGAAAAAAAACAATAGCTCACATTATCAACCCCCTTTAGAAAGATTCATTACCAGAGACTGTAATAAACATGTCATAGCTGAATGAAAGAGGATCCAAAGATATAATTACAGGTATTTTTTTCTGTACCTCTGTAAAGGAATGAAGGACTCTAAGCTACAGAAAGCCTTCTTCTTCTTCTAAAGCCCTCTGTACAACTACAATTTTTCATTACTGACCTTAAGGATGACAATAACTATATACAGACTTGATGTTTTCCTCTTTGGAAGGGTATCTTTAAGTATTAAGAAATAATCTCAGCAACACTTTTATGACATAAGGGATTAAAAGAAAACCTATGGTGGCTTTTGTTTTACCACAGACATCTAATTAATCTTTCCCATAGTAAAGAAGGTATTAACTGCTATGGAGAGATTATTTTTGAAAAAGAAATAATCCATAATTAGAAAAAAGCTTCTAAAACCTAGACTATACCATAAAGACTGCTTTTCAGATACTTTTGATAATAAGCTTAATAACCAATTCTGTATCATGCTGTCAAAATTCCTAATAAATCACACTGGGCATAAGGCCAATACTTGCTTAACACTACTTATTAAAGTAACCCCTTTTGCAGACCACTCTGGGTATGAGCCCCAAAGGTTGTTAGTTATCAGGCCATGATATGTAGGAGATTAACATAATCCTTGCTAATATCAAAGACCAAGAGGAAATAGATCCTAATCTATCAAAAATTCTAAGTTATAACACAAGATTGTATTAGGTCAGAACTTAATCCTTATGAGACTCTCATGATTCAAACTTATGATTCTACTACTCAACAAATATTAATTTTACTATTAAAGGCTCTTTATTTCTTAATTGAAATATACTTGACCTATAACACTGTATAAATTTAAGGTATACAACATGTTTGCTTTATATACTGTAATATGATTTCCATTTCGGCAATAGTTAGCACCTCTATTGCATCACATAATTACCATTCCTTTTTTATGGTGGCAATAATTAAGATTTAGTCTCTTCGCAAGTTTATCATAATACAATATTGTTGTCTATGTTCACCATACTTACAGTACTCCAGGACTTATTTTTCTACTAGTCACAAGTTTGTACTCTTAAATAACAACATTTGTAAAAAAGACAGTCTCTTTTTAATCTTTTTACGCTGACCTAATCCTTCATAAATTCTCAAATCTCTGCCTACAGAGATTTGGCAATTATTTTACTATCCTGGATTACCAGATATTAGTCTGAAGATTTGAAAACATCAGTTTGTTTTATTCCATTCCATATTTTTTTAGCAGCTAATACTTTCAAGGAGCTCAAAAATTAAATAAAAATATAACAAAAAGGAAAGAGTATGAAAAGTATTCCTTCTACCCTTGTTCCCAGTCCTATCTATTCTACCTTCTCCATAAAGACAAATCATGTAGACTAGATGCTACTTTTTTACAAATACAAGCTCATTAAACATACCTATTGAAATAATCTTCCATTAAATATTTGCTCATTTCAATTGTCTATTGTGTTTGTCTGTTATCTATATGTCCTGCTTGCCTTGTCTTTTCTGAAAATATAGAATGACTGAAGAGAGAGTTTATCCATTAACTAATTTGGTCACTCCAAATCAGGTCTGGTGATATAATTTCCTCTGAAAAGTGGAGACAAAGCGATTAATAAATTAAAACCTTACCCATAAATCCTCCACTGGCAATGCTCACATATTCTTTGTTTTTCTGTAAAAAAACCAGAACTTAAGTTATTCCAAAATGCAATTTAATGAAAACCTCTCATAGTTCTATAAACATTAACAAATGTAATATAAAGCTATACATTAGATTTCTGGACTTTTTCTTTTCTTTGACATTTTGGAAGCTGACAAAAAGATATACATAAATTTACCTTATACATTGTAAGGTCTGTGTTTGGGTGGAAAGAAGGGGACAACTTCATAGCTACTAACAATATTATGATTTTATTTATATTATAGTTCCAATAATATAATAAAGAGTCAAACCCAAACCAGTAAAATTATATTTTTGGATATAATTAGAGTAGTTTTTAAAAGCTTTCAAAATATGTTGTGTCCTTCATAAAAAATATAAAAACAAATATTAGAGCTAATTATGAGTAAG
The DNA here is from genome assembly GCF_029215605.1 of Mirounga angustirostris. NCBI lineage: Eukaryota > Metazoa > Chordata > Mammalia > Carnivora > Phocidae > Mirounga > Mirounga angustirostris. The sequence goes on along the minus strand of NW_026991709.1, from coordinate 47,169,066 downwards.
AAATAACAGCATGTTACCATTTTACAAACTACTACAAAAATTAATGGATCTAATAAACAATGGCAAAGAAAGAATGAGACATAAAGAAGAGAGATATCGGGGCACCTGGGTGGCTCAGTTAGTTAAGCGTCTGCCTTCAGCTCAGGTCATGATCCCAGGGTCCTGGGATAGAGCCCCACATCAGGCTCCCTGCTCAGCGGGGAGTCTGCTTCTTGCTCTCCCTCTGCTCCTCTCCCTGCTTGTGCTCTCTCTCTCTCAAATAAATAAAATCTTAAAAAAGAGAGAGGGGCTTAGTTGTTAAGCATCCATTTTTGGCTCGGGTCGTGATCCCAGGGTCCTGGGATCGAGCCTGCATCAGGCTCCCTGCTCAGTGGGAAGCCTGCTTCTCCCTCTCCCACTCCCCCTGCTTGTGTTCCCTCTCTTGCTGTCTCTCTGTCAAATAAAAAAAAAAAAGAGAGAGAGAGAGAGAGGTATCTGGGTATGTACCTCCTGATGAAAGCTCACACCACCCAGGACTTCCTGTCCCCCACCAAGTCTCTAGATCTAACTACCAACTTAGAGGAAATACCAGGGACAGAACCTGATAAACAACACAATGTGAATGCAATCAGCAAAATTAGAATGTGGGAAACTCTCTATAAAAAGTAACCAGTTTTTCTAACGAATCAGCAAGGAAAAAAATTAGGAAAGGGAAATTATAAATTAAAAGAGACTTCAAAGATGTCAACCAAGTGCAACATCTTGTTTTGGGTCCTGGGAAAACCAGGGAAACCTTAACAATAGTTAGATTTTTTATAATAAAGTGTAATAATGATAATGTGGTTATGTCATTATAAAGAGTTTATAGGGTTCAATTCCACCTACTTTTGAATTTGTTTGAAATTTTCCATGATAAAAGTTAGGGAAAAAATTTCTATAACCACATCAAGAACTTGAGTTATAAAAAGAAAGTTCACAGTATTTCAAATTCTTGCCATGTGACAGGCCTTACAATATATAGTTTATACCAGAGAATTTTTAAAATAGGCCAATTAAATTTATAAGTAAAATGAGTCTCAGTTGCTATTTTTGTTTTTCTGTAAATTTCTAAAGATTTCTCCTTTAATAAGGTATAAAATTATCTTAAAATCCCCTTTCCCCAAATACCTTGGTTCCTTCTCTGATTTTGTCTTTCAAGGATTCTTTCCCTTAGACTTATTTTCTCAAATCAAATTCCCAGTAAAATACAGCATGAACAGAAAAGGATCCAACTTGAGTGGCTAGTCCAACACCATGCCCATGGTCTTCCTGATTCCATAGTTCAGGGTCATAAAAAATGAAGACTTTAATGTATAAACTATCAAAGAATAATCTAATAAACAACTGTTTTTGTAAAGAAAGAGCCATCACTGAGTGAAGCTTTGTAGAGAAGATAGAGGAACAGGTTGTATAAAATCACTAATACAAATTAGCTGTGCTGAAGACAACATCCGAACACAAAAAGGAAAGGTGGCTAAGTGCATTGAATATACATGTATATTCTATTTCAAAGTAAAGAGATTAAAATGAAATATGTCATTCCTGCAAAAAATACAGACATAAAGAGCAATACAACATAATAATCCAGAAATAGATCCTGATGCACTGAGGAATTCAGTGTATTAGAAAGGTGGAATTTCAAATTGATAGCACAACTGGGTAGCTATCTGGAAAAAAAAATTTTTTTTTATTCCTACCCCATTTATTATACAAAAATAAATTCCAGATAGTTCAAGATCTAAATATGAAAAATAAATCACATAAGCATGTAAGCATGTAAGAAAAATCTCGAGAAGTCCTTTCTTAGGAAGACACAAAACCTATAAAGAAAAACTATGTATAAATTTGACAATGTAGATAACAGTACAAAATTACCTATAACTTCTTAAAGGTGATAGCAATAACCACCAAGCAAAACTGAAAAACTTTGTCAGCATACCTGTAAAAAGTGTGCCAGGACCATGTTCATATACATGTCTTCTTCCTCTCTACCGCTGCCCATAAAACAGAGGTGCTCCCCACCAGCAATGGAGCCGGACTCGATGGACTGCTTCTGTGCTTCCAGCAAAGATTTTACTGATTGTGCAAACTCAGATGGATTCTGGAGCATCTAGACAATTTTTTAAAAACTAAAAATGTGGCAAAATGGTATTGGACATACATTTCCAAATCTGAAATACTCTTCCAGGAAAAAAAATTTAAATAGCTACCATAAAAACAAAGGAATAAAGGCTCTTATAAACAAAATTGCTGGGATAAGAGAAAAGAAATGTATATAAATGTACCCATAATACACTAGAACAAAAGTTGAAGATTCACAGAAAGATTAAATATGCATAGAAAATATTCTAAGAAAAAAATGTTTTGTTGTTTCTTAAACAAGCTATGGTGTCATTAGGTATCATGACAAGAAGTTTAACACTGAGTAGAAGGGTCCATAAGTAAAAACAATACATTAAAACAAGGTGTATTTTTTAGTTTCCACTTATATGGCAAACAATATATTTTTTAGAAGACAGAAATAGGAGAAGCCATTTTTATCAGCACTACTCCAGGTACTAGAGATAAAAGGATGAAAAATGTTAATTTCTTTCCCTCAAGGAAACAGATATGCCAATAACTACAAAAATCTGTTAAAACTCTTATAATAGGGCTACATAAAAAGCATAGTGAAAATCCAACAGAAAAATGGACAAAGAAAAGCAATTCGTAAATCAAAATACAAATAAACAGTACACTTACAAAAAGATGCTCAACATCACTTATAATTACCACTGTTTTTCACCCATCATTCTTGTAAAATAAAAAATAATTGGCAATGTGCTATAATGCAACAGTATGAAACACTCTTATCTACAGCAAAGTGTAAGCTGGTTCTGTCTCTTTAAAGGATAATAAGGCATTTCTAGTAATGTTTTACATACTCACATCCTTCAAACCAATGGTTCTACTTTTAGAAGCCTCTTTTACAGAAATATTTGCACAAGTTCACAAAACTTGTATAAGGATCTAACTGCAGCATTGTTTACTACAAGAAAAGTGAAAATAACCCAAATGTACATCAACTGGGCAATAAATTATGGTGTATCTGTACCATGGTTCACTATACAGTCATTGCCTGGCTGGCTCAGTCAGAGCATGCAACTCTTAATCGTGGGGTCGGGAATTTGAGCCCCATGTTGGGCGTAGAGTAAAAATAAATACATAGATAAAATGTGGGGATACTAAAAAAGAGAATGTACTTAAAAGGAAAGATCTCTAAGAAACAGTTTGCTGAAAAAGCAAGTGAACTGTTAAGTGAAAAATTTAGTGAAAAAAGTAAACAAGAAATACATAACTATACATTAAAAGGTCTGGAAGATTAAACAAGCTGGTAATAACTCTGGAGATACTCTTTTGAGTTTTTGAAGAAAAAAATCAAATATTCATGAATCACTTGAGCAAATTTTTAAATAAGCATAAAAGAAGGACCATCTAACCCCCCCTAGACAAGTCAAGAATGAGAAAGGCTCAGGGTTCACTTTCAGGATGCAAACAAGCTTCATCACCTTCCTTACTTAAAACACCCAAAACTGTCTGAGTTTTACTAAGTTTTACGTAAGTTTCCTCTCAACACCACCTAAACCCCTCAGTATCACCTTCTCAGGCCTCAGCGTCACCTTTTTCAGATGAGATGGGAAGAAGGGCAGATCACACAGTCAGCAAAAAGGGTTACACCTCTTTCTGTCTTCACCATCCATGAGACTCTTATAACCCAGAATGGTTTAAATGATGTCTATCCCACTCTAAGTATTTTTGACAATATTTAATTATTTACTTCATCTACTCTTTTAATTAAAGTGACCCTTAGATAGCAATTTTAACAAGTGAGCACCAATATGCCAGATACTACTCTGATTAAATATTAGTTTATTACATGCATAAGTACTCATGATTTAAAAAAGGCTTATAGTAAAAAGTTTTAAAACAATTACCCAATTATAGTAAGAGCTTATATTTATAGAGTACTTACTAGATGCAAGGCACTATGCTAAGTGCTACATCAGACAACTCACAGTAAGAAGTTTAGAATTTACTGACATAACAATGGTAGGCAATAGTAAGCCACAGTTAACTGTTTGCATCTATCCTTTATCATACTTAAAGAGTGTCCTGGTGAAAAGGAAACCTGAAAACAATACTTTTGTTATAAGGGCAGAGACCCCTCCTTAAGCAGAAAGAAAATGTACCAATCTGGTACATGTATATTTATTTATGAACTAAAGAAAAAAAAAACCTTTTTATTCTCTTACTTTATAAAAAATTTTAACTAGCATTTATACTAACCAGATCTGAATCTAAGTGGAAAGCAGTTGATAAATGCCCAGCATTATACTGTTCTGCAGGACGGCAATCCACCACAAAGAACCGGACTCCTTCCTAAGAGGAAAACAACATCTGAGATACTGGAATTTGCCATGAGGGTCATATTTCACACAATATAATGTTACAATTAGCCAAAGGAGAGGGAACAGATTTATTAAAAAAAAAAAACCAACAACAAAAAACAGATCTTACAGAATTAGGAGGACCAATTAGAAGAGATGCAAGAAAATAACCTCAAGATCTTAAATAACTATACTCATTTTCAACAGTTAAAACACTTTATATATACTGTTCTTGACTAGAAAGTCTTAAAATATGTAGCAGGAGAATGTCAGTTTGAGCTATAAAACTATGTTGGAATTTAAAATTTTAATGTGTATCATGTTAAATATATATTTAAAAACTACATAGTTATAAACACAGATCTAGATACAGTTACTATTTCTGCAAATGTCCACAAGTTGCCAGCAATTCAATTCATAGGAACTAAACATCTTGGGATGAGAGGAAGTTCTGCAATGCCAGTCTGAGCTGAAGAAATTCACATGAGGATCTTTAAACTGGGTTACAGCTTTTCATTTGTTTTTTTAATACTAGTTCTAATAAGGGGCGCCTGGGTGGCTCAGTCAGTTAAGCGTCTGCCTTCAGCTCAGGTCATGATCTCCGGGTCCTGGGATCGGGCCCCACGTCGGGCTCCTTGCTCAGCGGGGAGTCTGCTTCTCCCTCTGTCCCTCCCCAGCTCATGCTCACTTTCTCTCTCTCAAATAAATAAATAAAATCTTAAAAAAAAAACAAAAAAAACAAAAAACTAGTTCTAATAAGAAAAAGATGTGAAATGTTTGTTTTAAAAATATTATAAAACACCTGTCTTTCCATGCCCATACGTCTTCCCTCCATCTTGGAAATACACCCCACCTTCCAAATACACATACCCATGTTAACTCTTCCACTACTAGTAATAAAGAACATATACTGAAAACACTGGCTCACTAGATTTTTATGAAGATAGCAGTAGACAGAAAATTATGGTATATCCTCAATTCTCCTTTGTTATATGCTCTATGGCATCAGATCACCTAATTCAATTAGCTGTATAATTACCCAGAATTTAACTATTAAACGCTAAATTCACCATTTTAAGTACTTTATACAATACTCAGTTGTTTTGTTAAAAAATGAAATAAGATTTGGCAATTTACAAAAATAGTTGTCAAGAATAATTATTGACAACTAAAATAACACACAAGCTGGCAACACATTAATCATTCAAAAAAGCAACAGCTACATTGTTGCAGTAAATTAATTTTGTGGGAATCCACAAACAGGGAGGAAATGTTGGTTCCTTTCATTTAAAAGGGGCATTCCTCTGACAACTGTGGGTTTTCTTTATTTACCCCTTGAAGCTGATTTGCTTGAAGGATCTCTGACACCGAGATGGCCAGACAAAGAGCCTGACTCAGATCTGCATCATCATCCTTGATTCCCAACAAAGTACTACCAAATAGATGGTGATTATCCTGTTTGAAGAGAAATTTTTAAATCACAAAGAAAAACAAAATCTTTCTTCCAAAAAATATTCTTAATAAACCATGATGAAAGGTAAAATAATTACATAACACTCTTGAGTCATGTGACTTTTAAAACTTAGTATTATATCATCTCAAATATTGCAGGCCAAAGGCGACAAAAAGGCTATATACAAAGTCCTTGTCACAGTTCACACAAGGTAAGACTGTGAAAAAATAAAACATTCTACACAGCTATTTTCTATATCACCTGTAGTTAAATATTAAACTTTAAAAATGGTTATAACTTTTCATATTTTAAAATAAAAACAAAAGGCAAAAATTATGTAATACAGTGATCTACAGCCTGATTTAATTAGCAACTGCTAGTGCAGATTATTTACTATGTCTGAAGAATAAAAGCTGTTCCTCTTAAAAGACTGAAAGACTTCTTTTTCATCCAGCATCCTAAACCACAACCCCATCATCTGACTTGTTTGACATTGTTAGGAACTGAGGTGGTCTACATAAGGCAATTATTAAAATAGCTGAAATTAGTCCCTAGAAATGAATCTCTTTTTTAATTAATTAGTTTCAGGGGAAATGTTTTTAAAAGGTTTCTCGTCTGCCTTCTGAAACGTATTACACTGAACATAATTTAACCTCATCTTGATGTTTCAGTGACATGACCACCAACGAGCAATCATTATGGTAGAACACCTAAAAAAAAACGAGTAAAAGACTATAATGCTCTCACGGGCACCTGAGGTCACAGACAAACCCATTTACTTTATAAATGGTACTTCTGTGCCTCCTCCACTATTAGCTTTTGCTTCTCGGAGTTTTACTTTCTAGGAACTCACACCACTCATGTTTCTAATCTGGTGTCCTTTCACTTGAAAGCACTTGAGAAAGGTTCTAAGTCTCTGTGCAGCTAAGGGACCCTTTTTTGTTCATGAGACAGCTCTGCATCACTAAAATTGCACAAAGCTGAACTCCAGATAAAGGAGGCATAATTATACATCCTCCATCAGATTTTTGAAAATTTTAAAGTCAAGAAAGCACTAACTTCAGAAATATCTCAATTTTCTCATGATCAGAAGTAACTAATAGAGTAGAAATGAAATAGTTCCTAGCATATCTGTATACTATCTTTTTAAATTTGTCTGTTCCTCTAGTAGGGAGAGTATTTACAGTGAAAAATCACATAAAACTGCAACACATAAAAAGAAAGAAAAGAGTGACAACCTAGAGTATTTTAACTTAAGTAGACACAACGTAAACCATAAAACAATGTACAAAATGTGAAATACTGAAGCTGGTTATTTCTTGTCTTCTACCTTCCTGAAAGAAGCTGGTGTTTTACTGCAGTAATACTGAGCCAGAGAGAAGAGATCTTCTATATCTTCTAGATTCAAACTGGATGGAGTATTTTCCAAGAACTCTGAAAAAAGATTATAGATATGAGAACATTTTTAAAATTGTGATGAATACAATCATGAACATTATTTACATATCAAAGCTGGAGTATCTTCAACATAATAAAAACTACATAAATGGAATCTTAACAGCAATGCCTTTAAAACTGTTTGAGGAGAAGCAGAGTTCCCCAAAAGAGCTGAAACTGGTAATGCAATTCTGCTGTTAGTGTAAGATAGGTTCAGGCAATCAAATCAAATTCATTAGCCTTGATGGCAGTACTGTGATTTATTTAACAAACACATGTTAAGTGCCAGGGCCCCTGGAGTTCCTGACCTAAGGAACTCTGTCTTGTGTGAGAAATGTAAAAATAAATCATTGTAATGTAGCAAGATAAAACACCACAATACAAACAGTACAAGGTGGCAGGCAATATAGAGAAGAAGTAACTTAATCTCTCTGAGTGCTAGAATGGGGAGAACCCAAAAGAACCAAATTTCCACAATGGAAATAATTATGAAATCTGAGTATGCAAAGGTAAATTAAGGAAAAAGGAAGAAGGAAAGGGGAGAGAGAGGAGGGCATTTGATACGAACAATGAAACCAAAGTAACAGTATATGAAAAGGAATTGAAAGAGTGAAAAAACATGGAAGAAATGAACAAGGATGCAAAATGGAAAGAAAATAGTCTCCAAGATTTGCAAAAAAAAAAAAAAAAGATTTGCACCTGCAGTGTGTATGAGTTGAATGAAACCTCAGAGTTCCGTAGACTAATCTCTTAAATTTATAGATGAAGAACCTGAGTTTTAGAAAATAAAGTGACTTGAAATATTTTCTCTACGTTAAGTGATACTTACGGATAACTTCTTCTTTGCTGCCTGACTCCTGTGCTAAAATAACTTCTCTGTAAAAAAGAAACAAATGGATTTGAGTTAAATATTAACAGAGCACCCTGAGAATAGAAAGGAGAAAAATCTAAGCAACTTGATACTTACTTTGTATTAACAAGGATTATTAACATTAAGAAATAAATAAAAAATGGATCTGCTTGTTGTAGATATCCATCCCACATTGCCTGAGTGACTTCAATGGAACAGTAACATGCAAAAAGGCTTCCAAGCTGTAATCAGGAAATGAAATGAGACATAAACCACTGGAAATGACCTGTTCTTTTAAAAGTATGAAAGCATATGTGTAAGTAACATTACATCAAATTATCTGCACCTGATACTTAATGTGTAGCTTAATTTTACTGTATGTAATGCAAAGGCAGAATATGTGGATTCAAGGCACAATGAAGCCACTTATTATCTGTGTGACTTAAGGCACATTACTTAACCTCTAAAGCTTCCATTTCTACTTCTTAAAAAAAAAAAAAAAAAAGAGGAATACTGCTACCCTTCTTCTACCACTGTTGGGAAGAGAGAGATAATTAACCTAGAGTAACTAAAGTAACTAGGACCTACCTGCCATAGCATAATAACTAATATAGCTACAACTATAAGGGTAACTAGCATAATTTTTATGGTACTTAACTTATAAGGTAACTGCAAGGATCAAACATGGTAACTTAAGAACATAGAGAAAAGTTTTAATGACAATATAATGGTGAATTGCTGCCAAAGCTTACTTGTCCATCATTTGAAATAGAAGAGACAAATTTATATCCCTCAATGTTTCAGGAGCTCTGTGGTTTTCTATTTCAAATAAAAGAGTTGTTTAAGTTTCTCTAGAGCCTGTGTTTTAAATTGCATAAGCTCAGTGATATTTTTAAAGTATTCAATTTTCATTAGATACAGAAACAATTCCATCTAGAGGTTTAAATTCAAAACATTTTTAATGGCTAATGGGAACATATACATTAGTGCATATTTCAGTACTAAACTACTGTCACATATCCTTTATTAGCTATCACTTATTTTAAATATTCTCATAACAGGCTTCAAAGTTGACATTTTTCTCCCAGTTTATAGGTGAGGAAATAGACTGGTATTAAATAACCTTCCCAAGCTCACAGAGATGGTGAGTGGTGGTGTTTGCACTAGAAAAATGACCTGATATTCCACAGCCAGCTAACTGCCATTACACTTGACCATAAAGTTTTTAAAATATATAATGCTACTAATGTTTTTTGTTGTTTCAAAAATTACTATTACAAATAAGATTACTATTACAAATACCAAATATGTACATACAAACAATCACAATATATGATCATCAGTAACTCACGTAGCCAAACTACAGCTATCCCTGCATTGCTCACAGTTACAGCTCCTCAAGGTTTAGGAACTGGTTTTAACTGTTTCATCTCATGATTTAAAAAAAAAAAAAAAAAAAAAAAAAGGACTCCATTCCATAGACATGATACTAGTAGCAAGAACAAACTGGGGCACTGACAGAACAGTTGTTTTAGTACTTAGTTAAAATCTGCTACCAGCACTGAGGACTAATTCAGAGATCTGGCAACAGAAATGGCAGAAGTGACAGGAGAGACCTCTGTTAGATATCAGAATGCTTAAGAGAAATAGTTTTCACTTCAACACAAATAAGTACATTGAATGGCAAAACATGTATCTCAGAGAAACCATAATTTTACAGGTATTTTATTATTTTAACTCAAAGCAACAAGATTGTGACTTAGAACTAAAGAGTAGGCTGCTGCAGTTTGAGATTTAATATGCCAGAGTTGAAACCAGTTAGAATTCTCTAAGTACCATTTCTTGATTGTTTACTTACCCCATCACCCTCCAAGATAGGTACTATTATTATTATTATTATTGCCATTTTACAGATAAAGAAATTGAGGCTCAGAGGCTAAGTGTCTTGAATCACATAGTTAATAAGTGGCAGAAAGGAATCCTTTCTGAAGAAAAGTTAGGTTAAGACATGATCAAGGAATATGTTTAATTTCTGAATATACATTCTTCCAGCACGCAATCACTGTTTAGAAAAATTGTCAAGTTAATCTAGAAGAGAGGTTCTCAAAGCGTAGTCTAAGGAGCCCTAGAAGTCCCCAAGAGTATTTACAGGGGAGTCCATGAAGTCAGAACTGTTTTCATAATGATATATAAACTTTAATTGCCTTTTTCATACTCATTTTCTCACAAATGAACAATACTTTTCTGAACGCTACATGAACTGTAGTATCATCACAGATTGAATAAAGCAGCAGATATGAGAATCTACCTATCTGTGATCTAGACAAATACTGAGATTCACAAAAATATAGAACAACGTCACTATTCTCACTAATTTTCTTTTGGAAAATACAGTTATTTTGCATTAAAAATATAGGCCATTTATGTTAACATGTAATAGATTTACCACTACTTCTAAATGAATATTTTAAATTTCTTAGTTTTAATTTCTAACCAACATAATGGATCCTAAATAGATACTGAGTATAAGAGGTCCTGACACCAAAAGGTCTGAAAACCACTGACCTAGAATAATAAAACTTCCCACTGAAAATATATAGAATAACAGAGCTGAGATGTACTTTATATTCTTTTAAACTGATCATTTGACAATCTTAAGACATTTTCCTTATGATTAGGTATCAATTTTTATACACACCATCAACAATTGAATCACACAAAGTTCTAAAGTGAACTGATCCTTATCACATATTTACATACATTACATGCATTTTTTGCACATATTATATACAGCTATCTCAAATATATTATATATAGCACATATACAGGTAATATATGTGAGATATATGTAAAACAACCAAAGGCTAAACTTCATTTTAAATAATCTGAACATAGGCAAGAGCTAAAAAACCAATTTTTGAAGTGCCAAAAATTTTACTCCTTTGGTTTAAGTAATAATGGTCTATAATTTAGTATATTTATTTCTCTTCCTTGGGAAAAGAAAAAACCTAACTATAGTTTAATAGAAAGCTATTTTTCATTAAGTGTTCCTACTTTCACTTTATTACCCAGTTGAGTGCATAGGAGTCTGGAGTAATTTTCTTTGTATCAAGAAAAGAACAAAGCTCAGGCTCGTGATATTGGATGAGTAATCGGAAAAGATGAAATGGTCTTCCCTTCAGAGAACAATCCCTAAAAGAAAGAAAGGCAAGGTTTTTGCATTAATGGGTCAGAAATGGTCATACTAGTAACCAGTCCTCCTGCAATACCCACTTCTTCCCCCCACCCCCAAAACACCTGAACTTCACAGCATTCATAACAAAGCCTATCTGATACAATCTGGTTCAGAACACCTATTATACTCGACTTGACAGAAAGTTTGTAGAAACAGTAGGTCTACAGCCAACTCTAGGGAGATTCTCTCCAGGTAAACCCAGGTAGCACTCAAACAAAAGGACTGCAGGGACCACTGAAAACAGCAGGACCATTTAGGTTATTTTGATAAGTTCTGGATCCCAAAAGGATATCTACAGAGTTCCAAAGAAGTCCAGCCCTCTTCTTCCCTACCAAATAAGAGGAAACTTAGGAAGGCTTCTGGTTAGCTCCACAGTTGACATATTCAAGTAGGAATGTCCTTTAACAAAGGTAAAAGTGTGAAATGGCCACAGGTGAACAAAATACTGGACCAGAGCCTTAGAAGCTGTTGAAACGGCCTGGGTACTAGTGCTCAGAATGAATTCCAAGAGGTACAAAACACTTTATGAAGCAAGTGTACTATTTCTTTTCTTCTTCCCTTGTATCTAATGAATCAATAAAAACATAAACAGCTCCAAGTACAGGCCATCTCAATAAAAGTATTTATTGAGAAAATATCATGTGCCAGACACTGTAACAGGCACTCTACAAGGTTATCTAATTTTATCTTTACAAGCAACCCTATGAAATAGTTACTATTTTTCCCCTCATTTTACAGATGAGAAAACTGAGGCTTAGCTGTGGGCAAGTAGCTCACCCAAGATCACAGAAGTCAGTTAAGACCTCTACACAGAAACTGCATTAAATGACCATGCCATACTACACTTCACTATATATAATTTGGTATTTCGACAAGTGGTATTTTGGTATGGGTAGAGTCTCTAAAAAAACAAATTGTAAAGCAACTGAAATGAAGTAAAACGCTTCATGTAAAAAAGCTAATGAAATGAATGTCACAATTTTGACATAAAAGCACTCTGATAAAGAATGCTGGCAAATGCTCTTTAAGTGGGAATACTGAAAAATTCCCACATTCATCTCAGAGATGAATGCCAGGATTTGGAATGAACCTCTATCTACCATTTTTTTGATACTGTAAATGACAGGATGTTTTGTAGAGAAAGCCCTAGGTTATTAATTCAGATGCCCAGAGACAGAACCGGATTCAAACTGGCAAGATTACCTCCTCCTCAGAAGAACTGTATTAGTTAAAGCACAGGTGACCATCCACACTTAGGTTCAAATCTTGACTCAAACATACACCAGAAGTGTAATCCTGAGTAGGTCTTTAATCTCTCTTTGCCTCAGTTTTTGTAGTTGTAAATCAGGGATAACTACCCTTCAGTGGCCATTGTTTAAATGAGAAAACACACAAAGCACCTGCATTTAGTATAATGTGTTGTCACAGAAAGCAGTAAAAAATGGTAGTCATTTAACTACCAAGCTCCAGAATAGTAGATCTCTACTTTGGCTACATATTGCAGTCAGTTAAGAAGCTCTGAAAAAACAATGATGCCTGGGTGCCCTGCTCAGAGATTTGATAATCAGGTACACAAACAGGCCGCAGGATTTTTCAGAGCTCCCTCAATGATTCCAATGTGCATCCACAGTTCACTGTGTGGCCAAACCACTGGTCTAGGTTATGTCAAAAGTTCCTTTTGGTTCTGAAATCCTGACTACCTGATCCACAGCACTGGGAAGTACAAGAATTCTCTCTGGCCTCATGAGTGCAGTCCCTGTACTCCCTTCCCCAGCCTCCCTGCACCCCCCCCCCCCCACTACAACTATCTAAACATCTACCTATCTATTCTCAGCCTAAGCGTCACTTGCCCAAAAAAGCCATCTCTGACCTCCAGGGCAAATTAGGTCACCCTCAGTAAATATTCCAATAGCATTCTAGGGGCACCTGGGTGGCTCAGTTAAGTGTCCAACTCTTGATTTAGGCTCATGTCATGATCTCAGGGTTGTTGAGATTAAGCCCTGTGTCAGACTCCACACTGGGCGTGGAACCTGCTTAAGATTCTCTCCCTCTCCCTCTGCCCCTCCCACCGAAAAAAAGTAATTCCCATAGCATTCTATATTTCATCTTCCTAACACTCAGCACACTTCTAATTACCTGTTCAATGCCTGCATATCCAAGATTACACTCCAAGCTGTAATACCAGCACTTCACTTAAGGAAGCACTCTAAAAATTTTACATTCCATATAGACCGAAAAAAAGTAATTCCCATAGCATTCTATATTTCATCTTCCTAACACTCAGCACACTTCTAATTACCTGTTCAATGCCTGCATATCCAAGATTACACTCCAAGCTGTAATACCAGCACTTCACTTAAGGAAGCACTCTAAAAATTTTACATTCCATATAGACATTATAATGTTATTTTTATTTTATAAGGAAAGAAATTAAAATAGGGATACTACGAAAAAATTGGCATAAACTCTACAAGCATAAATTCTTAACTGAAGAATCCTTTAAAAAATGTCTATAACCACAAAAATAAAGTCAAATAACCATTAAGACTCAGACAACCCTAAAAATTATTTGAACCTCTTACTTTACCACCAAAGTAAATCTAACAACTTTAGTTCAAAGCAAACTAGACCTTTACTCATTTTTTAAACTATAATAACTAAATCGTATTTTACCTGGGAATGTACTTATTCATGATAGCATAAAAGCAGTTGTACAAATCGCTGCGTGGCAGTTGAAGATGCACCAACGGTTTCAGTAGATGTATCCAGCTAAGGGATGTGCTGTATTTAATATTACGTGATTTACAGTAAAAGGTAATTACAGATTCAATATCCAAAAGTAATTCTGTTGCCTTCTCTTCTGGCACTGAAAGCTGTTCTAGAAAAGAAGTGTCAAAATTAAGTTGCCAAGGGCCTGTTAGAAACTCCATTATTGCACATAACACTTGTTTACAAACATATGATACTATCTTAATATATTTGGAGCATGAAAAGGACAAAATAAAACTACATGAAAGCACATGTTTCCTTATCCTTATCCAATATTTACTAGCTAGTTGATATTTACTAACTCAATAATACTTAACCTATATATATATGTTAAACAAAGAATGGATAATCTGAAGTAGAAAGGTAGGAAAGATAGGCTTAACCCATATTCCTGGAAAGCAAAAAGGTTTTTTTCTAAACAACAGATTATCATCTACCCCATGATGGGCAGCTGCCGCTATAGCTTTGTCAGGGAAGGTGATTCATTCTCTACTACCAAATTCCCTCTCCTTTGCACACACCAGCAATAATGTTTCTGCTGTGGTTAGTACACAAAAGCTTATCTAATCAAACCTTAACTAAAATGTGATGAAAGAGCAACAGAAAGACACCAAAGACTGTAGATGAATTTAAAAATACAAACTAAATTCATTTAATCTTGAAAAAGACCTTGTCGAGTGATTGGAAATCTTTCACTCATGACTTACAATAGTTTTTTTATAGCAGATCATTACCTATGATGTATAGATAAACTTTTGGAACACAGACCCCTTTAATGTGGAGACTATATACAATCATACAGATCTTTACACAAAAAACAATTTTAAAACTGTAAAGGTACCTGAAGAACTGAACATATAATAAAAAAAAAAAAGACCCTAAAAATTGGACTCTCCTTCTTAAAAATACTAGACATTACTTCATAAGAATTTCAAAAGAGAAGTTCTAAAACTATTTATCAGCCCTTCACAAATACAACATATCCCAAATTATAACAAGATGATACTAATAGGGTAATAACTCCTTTACCTCAAAATATTATTTTCGAATTTTTCACTGTTTGAAAACAATTATTAAACTTACCAATAAACTCAAGACAATCTTTGTGAATAGCATTCTGTTCTGGCAAGTCTAGAATACCATCCCATGATGCCAAACTATCACCTTTTCCTGCAACATTTAGAGCAATCTGGAAGAAAGATAAAAGCAACTAGCTTCATATGTCATTTCTCATTCTTGGAAAAAAACGCTGTAATAATGGAAAGTCCTGAATTTAGAAATAATAATGCATACTTCTAAGATTACAAAGTAATGTACTTATGCTCCACCAAATGTTGATCCCTTAAGTCAGATCACAATGAACACAATTATTTTAAATCTTCCTATATTAAATTTTACTACTTCATACCAATCTAGTGAATAGCATATATAAATTTATTTCAAGCAAACATCATCAATGCTATAGACTGAATGTTTGTGTCCCCCCACAAAATTCATTGTTGAAACCTAATCCCCAATATGATGTTATTTAGAGATGAGGCCTTTGGGAGGTGATTAGGTCATGAGGGTGGAGCCCTCATAATGGAATTAGTATCCTTATAAAAGAGACCCCAGAAGGAGCCCCTATCCCTTCAGACATGTGAGGACACATTAAGGATTCACTGTTTTTTTCAGTTTAATGGTATTATGGTTATTTTAAAAGTCTTTATCTTTTAGACTTTCATAGTAAAGTATTTTAGTGTTCTACCAAGGATTTACTTTAAAATAATCCAGTGGGTGGAGTAGGGAGGAAAAGATGGAGATGCTAATCAAACAAGATTTTCCAAATGTTAACAGTTAAAGGTAAGTGATAGGCCATGGGGGTTCATTATACAAGTCTCTACTTTTGTGTTTTCAATTTCTATAACAAAACATTCAGACTTCTATATACAGTTATAATTCCATTTCTGTTACATATATATGTGCAGAGAAGAAAAAATAAAAAGATATATACCAAGACATAATTACGTGTTTTACCTAGGTGATAGACAGCAGATGATTTTTATCTTATCCTATGCTTATATATTTTAACAAAGATGAGTATTTCTTTTGCAGTCATAACAAATCGTAATTTAAAATTTTTAAAAATGGTAATACACATGCACTGGAGAACAGCTGAAGAGGAAAATAAAGCAAAGTAAAATATCCTATAATTCCAACACCCAGAAAGACCTATGTCCCCTCCCCACCTTGTCTTTAACATAGCTGAGGTAATTCCAGCTGCTATAATAAATCTTATTTTACTCATTGGCTGCATTTTCCCATTTCATAAAACAATCTTCATAAACATCATTTCTAATAACTACAAAAGAAAAACACTGTCTTTTAAAACCTAAATTATTAAATAACCAAACATGACAGAAACACACATTTCAGTAAGTTGCACTATTCAATAAATTCTCTAGATGCAGCAAGCTCATAAGATGATAAAGTTTTCTGCAGCTTAAACAACTGAACATAAAAATCCTCAAATGTTATTCTTAAGTGATTAAGTTTTAGTTTCCAGTTACCTTCCAAACTTTGGCCCTCAGATCAGCAGGCAGTGGTCTCCCTTGAATTATATTTCTCAAAGTTTCAAGATCACAACCTCCTGCTTCCAGAGCTTCTTCAAGATCTTTTTCCCTAAAAAACAAGTCCTTAATAGATCAATTTTACTTCTTATTTTATAAGCATGGCCTGTCAAAGATTGTGTCTATGAAAAGAAGGTTCTCAGCAGCCAAAATGTTATGTCAAAGCATACACGGCATTTTATTTGCTTGAAAGGGAACCTCAGGTTTCATGCAATTGACTCTTATTTTGCATTTAGTTCTAACAAGATTAAAGAAATTTAAAAAGAGAAGACAGGGCAAGCAAGCTGACAGCACTGAAAAGTCACAATAATAGCAACTATTCGTGGTAATAGTAATGACTAACACTTTATATAGCACTATCTTTGTACCAGGTACTGTTTCAAACACTGTGCCTGTGTTTTTTTAATTCTCACAACAACCCTATGAAGTAACCACAATCATCACTGGCCCCAGTTTACATATGTAAAAGTTGAGGCAAAGAGGAGTTATACAGCTTATGATCACTTATCAAGTAAGTACTAGAGCCAAGATTCAAACTTTAACAATTGGGTTCCAGAATTTATGTTCTTAATATTATGTTCAATGGTGGCAAGGAGGAGAAATCATGAAATCCAGCCAAGAATTCAAAGCACTGCAGTATGGGAATAGTTAGTACATAACTTATACAGATATCATGCCTAGGGCAGTGCCTGGCTTACAGTGTCCAATTAATGTTAGAGGAACAAAAAAGCTCTAATGGCATCACTGTATTATAAAGCAAAACAATACAATCATCAAGCAGTTATGCTCAGTCTACTATGTTTAAAGAGAAAACTAAACATGAAATAAATTTTGTTTGTAAATAGTTAAGAAGAATGTATTTTAAAAAAACTCTCACAAATGTTATGAATTGATTTTTAGCCACAAAATAACCACTTAAAATAACGAATTCCCCCAGAATTCTCAAAAGCTGAAGTTTCACTCTTTATTATTTTAATATACAATACATAAAAAAATCTATACAAATAAAAATCCACAACTCAGCCAGACAATTTCTAAAATTCTTTAAAGCAGCCCAAAAGGCAGTCTCCCACTACAATCAGGAAACCAAGATTTTGTCACATTTTTGTGTGTATAGGTGGTTTTGAGAAAAATAATTTACTCCCATTCCACATTCTCTCAGTAAGACAAGGTTAATCTCCCTTAATGATAAGATTCCAAAAATATTAGTTTAAATGTATAAATTTTTTTTAAGATTTTATTTATTTGAAAGAGAGAGGGAACACAAGCAGGGGGGAGCGACAGGCAGAGGGAGAGGGAGAAGCAGGCTCCCCGCTGAGCAGGAAGCCCAACATGGGGCTCCATCCCAGGACCCTGGAATCATGACCTGAGCCGAAGGCAGACACTTAACCGACTGAGCCACTCAGGTGCCCCTAAATGTATAAATTTACTAAAGTGTTGCCCTCTTAAGAGGAAGGAATTAAATGAAAATGTAATCATTTGGGATCATATTCAACACAAATGTAGTGATCAAATTTGAGAGATTTCTTAACAAAACTACTACAAATTCGTAAGAACAAGAAGATAACTAGTAACCACACAAGAAACATCTTGTTCTTTTGCTCTATGGTCACCAAAGTGTTGGAGGAGAAAGTGAGGGAAAGAGATTTCAAGTCTGCTGTTGAGAAATGATTCAGGACTGTAAGTTGATAAAGAATGGGGTTTATATCTATTATCTTCTGGCCAAAATGTACGAGAACACCTGTTAGAATTTGAAAATTGTTTGTGACCGTGAAGCAAAATTTAATGTGATCTTTGATGAATAAATGCCATATTTTTAATGATTAAGTATGGAAATGAACTGAAAACACCATTGCATAAGATGGAATTCTTCTACCAAATAAATGAAGAACTAGAATTTTTCCATTTTTCAGTGCAAAAATCCTGGGTTTCTTTTTGAAGTAACCTTGCCAAATCCCTTACTATTCCAGACAAAAAAGTCAGTATTTTGGGGCAAAATGCCCAACCCTCAACATACTTTTTAAATCATAATAATGTACAAGCACATCCCTGTTGATACAGCTGCTGTTGGATTCTTTGATACTGCCCCCAGGGAACCATAAACGTGGTCTCCAGCAGTACAACCATGAGCAAGAAACCAGAAAATGCTCCAACTTAAGTACTAAAAGGAATTTCTCACAAACTAAATAATTAAAAGTAACATTATCTTCTGAACAAGGTATTCAAAAGTTCAGTTATCAGACCTTCAACATTACAAATGCACTTGTAAAATTAGGAAAAGAGTTGAAAATAGTGAAGTTAAATAATTCATGTAAGGCTCAAGTTCCTATCAAGACACAGGAACTCTATGGCACTTAGCTCTCAAATAGAATTTTCCTTCCCCTAAACCAAGTTTCCTTCTACTTCTGAATAAGCAATACCTACATTCAAAAGCAAGATGCATGTCTGGTGGAGTATGATTGGGTGTTTTGTGGTTTTTAAATCTTCTTTGATGATGGTAGCTTCTTACTGACCTCACAAGCTAAAGGTTGGTAGAAATGTACTACACATTCAGGCAGGTCCTAAAATAGAAAAGTACAGGTCTTGTCCATTTATCCTAGTTAAGTCTGAAAATAATTGTCTACTTTGCTCAGAAGGTTCATGGCAAAATAAATTCAAAGCTTTGGGGTTGCAGAGTAACAGAAATGCATCTCTTCCCAGTTCTGTGACACTGAAACCATATTTATTAGTATAATACTAGAGATTACTGCTGATGAGTCATCAATAACATATTTTCAAAACCTAAATAAAACATAATAGAATATCCCCTCACCTGATGTTCTGTGGAAAAATCACCTAATCTAAGCATTGTAACCCAAGTTGTTTTAGAATTATAGCAAGGCAAACAACGTAACTACATTCATATGAAGTTAATTTAATGCTTATTCAAGCTACCAACTAAGTAAGTAAGATTTTTCTTCTTCAACCAAATGGTAACTTCTAGCATACGGAAGCATTTGCACAATGCAAGTTAAGAGGGCATGGTGGTGGGAGAGGGGGACATGAATTTTCAAGCACTACCAAATTAAATATGGATTTCTAAATGCTTCTAGGATTAATAAATTCAATTTGAAATTCTGTACATAATTATTTTATGAGTAAGCCATACAATGAATCCATTTGAAATTATAATTTTTAAAAGCAACTAGATTATATATGTTGTGTTCCTAAAAGTTAAAAAGTCATAGAAAATCTGCCACGGGGGTTGGGGGGACTATATATTACACTTCTTTTTTTTTAAGATTTCATTATTTATTTGTGATAGAGACAGAGACAAGCAGGGGGAGGGGCAGAGGAAGAGGGAGAAGTAAGCTCCCATTTAATGGGGAGCCTGATGCAGGGCTTGATCCGAGGATCCTGAGATCTTGGCCTGAGCTGAAGTCAGACCCTTAACTAACTGAGCCACCCAGGTGCCCCTACACTATTTTCTAAATTGTTTTTCCCCAACCATGTTCTAAAAACTTCTTTTCCCTATAATTTAAAAAACTGATGGAAACTTTAATTGTATATATTCCAAACACAAGACGAAAACAAGATTTAGTTCATCTCTCTCTTCTTTTTTTAACGTATACCTTTCTGCACTCAAACTCCATATCCATTATCATCAACCATTCTCCACTCCTCCTCACCTGGCTCCCAGCCTCTGACAACCACTGACTTACTTTCTGTCTCTACACATTTACCTATTCTGGACATTTTATTTTATTTTTTAAAGTTTATTCATTTTTAAGTAATCTCGACACCCAACATGGGGCTCGAATTCACAACCCCAAAATCAAGAGTCACATGCTATGCTCTCCCAATTGAGCGAGCCAGTGCCCCAATTCTGGACATCTTATATATGGAATCTTATTTATGTGGTCTTTGTGTCTGGTTTCTTTCACTCAGCATAATGTTTTCAAAGTCTATCTATTTTGTAGCATGTATCAGTACATGATTTTTATTGCTAAATAATATTGCACTGCATGTATATACTACATTTTATTATTTTTTTTTTTTTGAGAGAGAGAGAGACAAAGTGCAAGCACACGCAAGCCTGAGCATGCACATGGAGGGGTAGTAGGGGGAGGACAGAGGGAGAGGGAGACAGAATCCCAAACAGGCTCCACACCTAGCTTGGGGCTTGATCTCAGGACCCTGATATCAAGACCTGAGCCAAAATCAAGAGTTGGACATTTAACTGACTGAGCCACCCAGGCACCCCTATACTACATTTTATCTATTCATCAGTTAATGGACATTTTTGGCTGTATGACTGTCTCAATTTTAAACATAAATATCAATAGTTCAACTGGTTAAGTGTATGATGCATATATATTATTTATTAACTATTCTTCTTAAGAAGGTCTGGAAGAATTTAAAAAGCAAGTCTTTTAAAACCACACCTATTTAGGATGGCTATTATAAAAAAACAAACAAACAGAAAATAAGTGTTGGCGAGGATGTGGAGAAACTAGAACCCTGTGCACTGTTGGTGGGAATGTAAAATGGTGTAGCCACTATGGAAAACGGTATGGCTATTCTTCAAAAAATTAAAATACAGAATTACCATATGATCCAGCAATTCCACTTCTGATTCTATATCCAAAAGAAGTGAAAGCAGGAACTTGAACATTGAACAGGTATTTGTACACCCATGTTAATAACAGCATTATTCACAATAGCCAAAGGTGGAAGCAACCCAAATATACTTCAGTGGATAAATGGATAAATGAAATGGGGTATATACACACAAAATGGAGTATCATTCAGCCCTAGAAAGGAAAGGCACTGACACATTTACAACATGAATGGATCTTGAGGACATTATGCTACGTGAAATAAGCCAATCACAAAAAGACAAATACTGTACAACTATACTTATTTGAGGTACCTAGAATAGTCAAATTCACAGAGACAGAAAGAAAATGGTAGTTGCCAGGGACTAGAAGTGGGTCAGAGGTATGTCAGTATCCATTAAAACAAAACCCAAAATTGTGAAAGGTGGCTACTTCAGAGAAATGAGATGAGAAGGACATTTACTTCGCATGTAGCATCAGTCAGTAAAGCCTGAGTATATTTACGTCGTATATTTGTATGTACTGCTTGAACAATTTAAATATTTATGGATTCCTTTTTAACATTTATTTCCTTTCAGTCAGCAACAATTGCGAATGAGTAAAATGATTCAGCTAAAAGCATGTTCAAAGTAGTGCTTATTATGACTATGAAAACTACAATGTAGCTGTCTTAAAATGAGTAACTGATTTAAATTAGTAGATGGAATACCAGGCAACAATTTAAAATGCTAAAAGACAATTAATGACACAGAAAATATTTATCATATTAATGAAATATAGTAAGTTTTAAAAAACGGGCAGTTTTAAAACTAACATACAGAATATATGTGTTAGAGAAATAGTACACTATTCCCACTCCCCACCCACTCTTTCCCACACACACTGGGAAGCTATTAAAAAATGTTTACTCAAGTAGAGTGCTTACAGGACAGTTTTGTTTTTTTTTTTAAAGATTTTATTTGACAGAGAGAGAGACAGCGAGAGAGGGAACACAAGCAGGGGGAGTGGGAGAGGGAGAAGCAGGCTTCCTGCTGCGCAGGGAGCCCTACATGGAGCCGATTCCAGGACCCCGGGGTCATGACCGGAGCCACCCAGGCGCCCCTACAGGACAGTTTTAATGTCTTTTTTTTTTTTTTTTTTTTTTTTGGAGAGGTATTATTGTAGTCTAAAATGAACAAATATTTGCAGGAAGAAAGTAACAAGAAGGATGTTTCACTTCTTGCCCTCTGTCTTAACTCCATGGGCTAAGACCTTAAGCACATTCTTAACACCCTAAATGTCACTCCTCTGTCCTCCTGCCTCATTCAGAAAGCTACATATTCTCAGCATTGGGTTGGTTAATCTAACCAATTCTGCCTTCTCTTGTTCCTATACTCTGCTCAATAAAGACTTCACGGGAAAATAAATTAAGACAATTTTATGATGCTATCATAAATTCACCATCTTCTCTACCTGCTTGCCATCAACGCTGGCTGAAAATTTCCTATTCACCACTTTCTTCAGAACACCTATATAGCCACTTTATCTCATCTGACTTGAAAGAAAAAACATAGGCCAGCAGGCTTCTCTTCCCTTTGATCTCAGCCCCTCTCCAAACAAACAGAAGCAACAAACCATCACCTCCAGACATCATTTCTGTCTTTCCTCTATGCACAGACATCTACATATCCTTGCCCTAGCCTTAACACTGGTAACTTCACCTGGGTCTCCTCTCTTCCCCTGAACTCCTCTGAGGCCATGTGCCACCAATTATCCCCTCTCTCCTATCTTCCACTTTCTCTTTTTCCAGTAAGCTCAATATCGGCATTAGAAACAACATCAACACCACTACAAAAGCTCCTCCAAACTTTCCTTTCCATCTAGTTACCAAACTCTTGGTTGTTCCTTTCACAGCAAGCTTTCTGAAAGAATTCTCAACATTGTATGTCACTATTTCTCCCTCATCTTCTCCTCAATTCCCTCTTTTACTCCCCCGGTGTCATTTCTCCTCCCTCTTTCACCCCTACCACTCCATAGGGCCACTCTCCCTATGCTCCCCACTTCCTGCCCAATATCCAAATCTTTACCTTAATTTAACCTTTCCAAGGCATCTGACAACTCTTCTTTCTTCAGAAAAGATATACAAATGACCAGTAAGTCATGAAAAGACATTCAACATCATTAGCCATTAGGGAAGTTTAAATCAAAACCACAATGAGATACCATTTTACATTCACAAGAATGGCTAATATCAAAAAGACACACTAAATTTCATACCCATTAAGATGGCCAGTATCAAAAAAAGGGCAAGAATGTGGAGAAATTACAATCCTTGTGCACTGCTGGTGGGAATGTAAAATGGCATAGCCACTGTGGAAAAGTTTGGCAGTTACTTAAAAGTTATAGAGAGTTACCATATAATCTAGCAATTCCACTTCTGGGTATATATCCAAAAGAACTAAAAACAAGGACTCAAACAGTTATTTCTACGTCCACATTCATAGCAGCATTATTCACAATAGCCAAAAAGTGGAAACAACCCAAATATCCATCAATGGATGGGTAAACAAAATGTGGTATATACGTACAATGAAATATTACTCAGCCTTAAAAAGGAAGGAAATTCTGACAGATGGTACAACATGGATGAACTCTGAAGACAAGTGATAAGTGAAATAAACCAGCCACAAATGAGTAAATACTGTATGACAGAGATAGAAAATAGAAGTTACCAGGGGTACAGGTAAAAGAGGTGAATGGGAAGTTACTGTTTACTAGTTATAAAGCGTCTGTTTGGGATGATGAAAAATTCTGGAAATGGATAGTGGTGAGGGATGTTTGTAAATAATTGTGAATGTACTTAATGTCACCGAATCATACCTATTAAAACGGTAAAACTTAATGTTGTATATATTTTACCTCATAAAAAAGACAACAAAAAACCTGTACAGCAGTGCTTATGATAGTATTATTTATAATAGCTAAAAAGTAGAAGGAATCCAAAAGTCCATCACCTGATGAATAAATAAAATGTAACATATTCATACAATGGAATATTACTCAGCAATAAAAAGGCATGAAGTATTGATACATGTAACATGTTGATAAACCCTGAAAACAGTATGCTAAGTGAAAGAAACCAGACACAAAGGCCACATATTGTATGACTCCACTCACATGAAATGTCTAAAGTAGACAAATGTACAGAGACAGAATCAGTGGTTGAGGGGTCTGGAGTGACAAGGAATGAGACTGACTGCTAATGGGTAGGGGGTTTCTTTGGGGGGTAATAAAAATAGTCTAAAATTAAATCATGGTGATGACTGCCTGACACTTTGAATATAGTGAAACCACTGAACTATATGTATACTTCAGATGGGTGAATTTTATGGTACATAAATTATATGTCAATAAAAATGTTATAAAAGAAGTAACTGTATCAGAAAAAGTTTAGGAATATTTTAATTTAGGGCTTTCAAATGAAATCTGTGTCAAACTCTCATTTACCATTTCAATGAAGGAGTGTATCATATGAAGGGTTCAAGCCACACCTTAGGTTAAAGGGTAAGAGCCTGCCTTGCCTCTTTAATTCCTCGAGCTAATACCAGTTCATTTAACTACCATTGTGGGAAAGGAACAAACTCCTACACTGTTGACATGGCAGCTCAATAGCAAGACCACCAAGGAACTGAGGATATAAAGGCTTTGAGGCAACGTATTACAGAGAAAATAATATAAAATTTAAAATCAGAAAATGTGACATCAGACTCTATACACTTAACAGCTCCATGACCTAGAATACAAACTTATTTTTCACCTATAAAATGGGGATAGTACTGGACAGTCCCAGTACCATGAATCAAGAGGTGAAAAGTATTCATACAGCATATGAATTATCTTCTGTTCTACCAGAGTATCCCTCCCACTCCTCTTTCTATTCCATTCCATCTTAATGCCTACAGCTTGCCTGAATCTGTCCTTTTCAAGTCTCTTTCTGGATAGACTCCATAGGCACTGAAGCCTTCACTGTAGTGTCAGACAGTAAGTTGTTCACATGAACCATTTATGGGTACACGTAACAGAAATCCTGAGACAAATGAGATAATAATAAAACACAGAAAAGAGAAATACATATGTGGAAACACTAAGTCACTCTTCATTTAGTTAAGAATAAATATTTAAAGGCAAAATTAGCACTCAATAAATGTTTTTTAAAGAAATAGAAAGCATTCGTACAAAATAATGAAATAGCCCTAGAATTAAGCAATTAGTAATCATTCCTAGCAACTTACTAGATAGTCTGTATGATTTCTCATAGCCTATTCAACTTCAGAATAACATTCTTGTCACCTCAGCAAATTGAGATAAATTTCTAACTTTAGGTAGGATGTCCTCTGAATGGGAAAAATTGTTTTAATTCATGAAGCCTTTCAGTCTACCAAGTAAACCAAATCAAACCAAATTCTTAAATTCTAATCCTTTTTGAAAGACCTAAATGTGAGACAGGAATCCATCAAAATCCTAGACGAGAATAGAGGCAGCAACCTCTTCAACCTTGGCCACAGCAACTGCTTCCTAGACACGTCTCCAAAGCCAAGGGAAACAAAAGCAAAAATGAACTACTGGGACTTCATCAAGATAAAAAGCTTCTGCACAACAAAGGAAACAGTCAACAAAACTAAAAGGCAACCTACAGAATGGGAGAATATATTTGCAAATAATATTTCAGATAAAAGGCTAGTATCCAAAATCTATAAAGAACTTATCAAACTCAACACCCAAAAAAACAAGGAATCCAGTCAAGAAATAGGCAGAAAATGGGGCGTCCGGGTGGCTCAGTCATTAAGCACCTGCCTTCGGCTCAGGTCGTGATCCCAGGGTCCTGCGACTGAGCCCCGCATCAGGCTCCCTGCTCCGCAGGAAGCCTGCTTCTCCCTCTCCCACTTCCCCTGCTTGTGTCCCCTCTCTCGCTGTGTCTCTCTCTCTCAAATAAATAAAATCTTAAAAAAACAACAAAAAAAAGAAATAGGCAGAAAACACCAACAGATGTTTCTCCAAAGAAGACATCCAAATGGCCAACAGACACCTTAAAGAAATGCTCTACATCACTTGGCATCAAGGAAATACAAATCAAAACCTCAATGAGATACCACCTCACACCAGTCAGAATGGTTAAAATTAACAAGACGGGGAACAACAAATGTTGGCGAGGATGTGGAGAAAGAGGAACCCTCTACACTGCTGGTGGGAATGCAAGCTGGTGCAGCCACTCTGGAAAACAGTATGGAGGTTCCTCAAAAAGTTAAAAATAGAGCTACCCTATGACCCAGGAATTATACTACTAGGTATTTACCCCAAAGATACAAAGGTAGTGATCCAAAGGGCACCCAACGTTCATAGCAGCAATGTCCACAATAGCCAGACTGTGGAAAGAGCAGAGATGTACATCAACAGATGAATAGATAAAGAAGATGTGGTGTATATATACATATATATACACACACAATGGAATATTACTCAGCCATCAGGAAGGATGGATACTTAGCATTTACATCGACATGGATGGAACCAGAGAGTATTTTGCTGAGCGAAGTAAGTCAATCAGAGAAAGACAATTATCATATGGTTTCACTCACATGTGGAATATAAGAAATAGTACAGAGGATCATAGGGGAAGGGAGGGAAAACTGAATGGGAAGAAATCAGAGAGGGAGAAAAACCATGAGAGACTCTCTACAGGAAACAAACTGAGGGTTGCTGGAGTGGTGGTGGGTCGGGGGATGGGGTAATTGGGTGATGGGCATTAAGGAAGGCACGTGATGTGATGAGCCCTGGGTGTTATACGCAAATGATGAATCACTGAACACTAGATCTGAAACTAATGATGTACTATTGTTGGCTAGTTGAATTTAAATTAAAAAAAATCTAATCCATTACAAAAAAAAAAAAAAAGACCACATGGGACCTAGAATATACGTTAATCACCTAAACTCCAAAGAGTACAGAGAAACTATAGACAAAAACCAATTACCAATTTTTTTCCAATTTTTAAAAATTAATGTTGTATCTTAAAGTGATTGGGGTCTAAGATATATTATTGTTTGATAAAAATAAAAATTTAAAAGCTGCACTATTAAGGAAATCAATAAAAGCCCAATAAAATATCCCTGCTATGTAAACATCTTAAACATGTTATTTTTACTGTATAGGATATTACTCAAACTTCTGAGTCTGCTAGCAGTATTAAACAGAGCCAAAAGATAAAATGGACTCAGAACTTACAGCATTCAAAAATATAAAGAACAATATAGCCTGTGGTTACTGTTCCCTCAAATATGTCCACATTTGCTTATTTAAAAAGGTCCTATACATGACCTACTCCCATTCAAAGTACTCTTTCCCCCTCCTTTTCCAGTTCAACTCCTTGCAAACAGTAATCACCACTCATCTCTACTTACTCTCTCCTCATTCACTCAAACCCTCCATCCTTTTCCTGAACTGCTCCAAAAAGTCATTAATCATCTATCTCAGTCCTTGTCCTCTTTACATATGCTGCAAAGTAAGATTCTCTTCTTAAAACACTCTCCTTAAGTTTCCGTTACTTTCCTTTTTAAAAAAAAAAAATATTTTATTTATTTATTTGATAGAGACACAGCGAGAGAGGGAACACAAGCAGGGGGAGTGGGAGAGGGAGAAGCAGGCTTCCCTCAGAGCAGGGAGCCCAATGCGGGGCTCGATCCCAGGACCCTGGGATCATGACCTGAGCCGAAGGCAGGCGCTCAACGACTGAGCCACCCAGATGCCCTCCGTTACTTTCCTATACCTCTCTTTAACCCTTGTTCTGAATTTTCTTTCCCTGCCAAAAGTACTCTTTTATTCAAACCTTCAATAAATATATATTGAGCACAACTACCTGCTAGCCACTGTGTGAGGTACTGGAGATCTAGCTGGCGGTTCCAAGTTTTATCTTGAGTCCTATTATCTGAAACCCACTCAAAAAAGTTGGGAACAGCTCCTTCTGAAGTGCAGTCTGTTTGGATTTGTCTGGAATGTGAATCACTATGAGCACAGATTAAACCATGACAGGCCAGCTTGCCTACATATATATTACATCCAGGCATAAGCCTCTGATCAATTACTTAAAACTCAAAAATGGGGCGCCTGGGTGGCTCAGTTGGTTAAGCGACTGCCTTCGGCTCAGGTCATGATCCTGGAGTCCCGGGATCAAGTCCCGCATCGGGCTCCCTGCTCGGCGGGGAGCCTGCTTCTCCCTCTGACCCTCCCCCCTCTCATGTGCTCTCTCTCTCTCTCATTCTCTCTGTCTCAAATAAATAAATAAAATCTTTAAAAAAAAAAAAAAAAAAAAAAAAACTCAAAAATGACCAGCTAACTAGTTCTAAGCACCAGCCCCAGATTGTGTAACAGTGTCAAGTTGCACATGTGAAGTTGTGGTTTCATGACTTACTTTGTGCCACCTTATTTCTGGTTATTTCTTAATGCCCAGGTCCTGACACATCAGCATCAAAAGCTTTGTCTGAACTTATTTTGCTACTATTGTTAGCAAACTGGTTACAAATTACTACCACACCAATACTCCTTAATTAGTTCCTGAATATTTTGTGTGATATTTGGTAGAAATGAAAATAAGACAACTTTGTTACACATTCACTCCTACAGTAGATATGGATGAAGTTCAATGACCATTATATGTACTGTGTAACTTATTTTTATTTTATTTATTTATATATTTTTAAAGTAAGCTCTATGCGGGGCTTGAACTCATGACCCCAAGATCAAGAGTCCCATTCTCTACCAACTGAGCCACCCAGGAGCCCATGTATAACTTATTTTTAAATACCAATCTCAAACCATAAAATAAAAAACCTAAGAAAGGGTTTTTATTTTTATTTATTTATTTATTTATTTATTTATTTATTTAGAGAGTGAGCAAGCTGGAGAGTGGGGTGGGGGAGGCAGAGGAAGAGGGAGAGAGAGAATCTCAAGCAGACTCCACACCCAATGTGGAGCCTGACGTGGGGCTCCATCTCACAAACCTGAAATCACGACCTGAGCCAAAATCAAGCATCAGACGCTTACCCAACTAAGCCACCCAGGTGCCCCTCAAACCATCAAAACTTTTTTTTTTTTTTAAGACTTTTTAAATTTATTTGACAGAGAAAGGGAGAGAGACAATGAGAGAGGGAACACAAGCAGGGGGAGTGAGAGAGGGAGAAGCAGGCTCCCTGCAAGCAGGGAGCCCGATGCGGGGCTTGATTCCAGGACCCTGGGATCATGACCTAAGTTGAAGGCAGACGCTTAACAACTGAGCCACCCAGGTGCCTCCATCAAAACTTTCTAACAGCAAACAGTATGAGACATATTAAGAAATGACCATGATACCTTACAGTCTATGAGAACAAAATATGGTAATTATGAAATCTTGATGTTATCTGGATTTTTGTCAGAAGCAGACACACTTATTACAGCATTTTAATAAGTTGTATATTTGAATGCCAAGAAAAAAAAATCCCATTCACTGGGTTTAGAAAAAAATTAGCGAAATTTTGTATCAGGATCAGATCCATAAAAGCAGCTTTGGGAGATTCCCTTACCAAATAATATAACCCTCTCCAGAATTTATATTTAAGCAGGATCTTGTGCCAAGTAAAGAAGGTGTAAATCTAGTCCTCTATGCTTGACAAGCCGAACATAGTAGCTACAGTATTTCAGCACTGTGCAAAAGGCAAAGGAGACAGAGATCATAGAACGCTGCTCTGTAAACTACTAAAATTAACTACAAATGGAACAGATGCTTTAAATCTTCAGACTTATTTTTGATCCATAATCCATGTAGATCAAATTGCACCAATGGTACCAATGGGGTGTGCCCCTTCTGCTAAGAAAAAACTCAGGAATTTTTGCCTAAGCAAAAGAAAAAAAAAAAGCAGCTTAAGCAGCTTCTCATAACTTTTACTCTATGTATAATGTTGCAATGCATTTGCCGTAAGCCTTTGCTTGCATAATGGAAGAATATTTTCTTTACTAATGGGAAGTTGACTTTAGAGAGTACTCCAAAGCCTTTCCTCTTTCATGCTTCCTCAAAATAAAAAATCCCTAATATACTGTTCTTTTCTATACATAAGAGGTGACTTTCCAGCGCTCCTTTTTTTGAATATTTATTTATTTATTTTTGAGAGAGAGAGAGTGCAGGTGTATGTGGGGGGGGGGGGGGTGAGAAACAGACTCACTGCTGAGCCCAGAACTCAATGGATGTGGGGCTCCATCTCAGAAACCTGAGATCATGACTTGAGCTGAAATCAAGAGCCAGGCGCTCAACCAACTGAGCCACCCAGGCACCCCGACTTTCCAGCACTTTCAAAGCACAAAGAAATGCACCAGGTTTCCCCCACCCCACCAAAGCAGTAGTTTATTTGGAAAAGAGAGTATGTCCTTTTCCCAAGGGAATGAATAGGATGAAAACACCACAAGTCAACATAAAACAGCACATTACTTATTTCTATCACAAATTTCAAACTTATCCAAGATGTAATGAGAAAAGAAACACTACCAATATTCCTTTCCTTGAAACCATCATTTTAGAAAATAAAGGAACACTACTACAAATGAGGTGACAACACTGCACATCTTTCCAAGGGTACTTTACCAATGGAGATTAGTATGGCAAAGAAATACACAATAGATTTTTTTTTTAACTTGCATTGCAATCATCAATGATAATTTGATTAAAGAGAATCTCATTTACCTTTCTGTCAGTGGTTAAACCTAAATAGAATCTACAATATAAAGCTCAAGAATTGCTAGTATTTAATTGCACAGCTTTATGAGATAAATACATTCTTCTATGGATCACTTTTATACTTCAAAACAAACATTAGAAACTCCTGAAAGGGGAAAGTAACCACAAGAGAGCTATTTTAAAACCAAGTTTCTTGGGGCACCTGGGTGGCTCAGTTGGTTGAGCATCTGCCTTCAGCTCAGATACTGATCCCAGGGTCCTGGGATCAAGCCCTGTGTCAGGCTTCCTGCTCAGCAGGGGAGGGGGGTCATCTGCTTCTCCCTCTCCCTCTGCACCTAACCCTCCCCCTTGTGTACTCCCTCTCTCTGAAATAATTAAATAAAATATTTAAAAAGAAAAAAAAAAGTTTCTTGTTTCTCCAATATCCCTGAATAAAACAACAGAAAAATGACTGAGCTGATGAAGTTACTAAACTGTATAATTACTTCTATTTTCTAATTAAATATCACTACTATGTTCTCACAGACTGTAAATAATAATTCTATTTTATATATGATATAGGTACATGTAATATAATTATATTACTTACATAACGTACTTAACATAATTATACAAATACATTTAAACACATAATATCAGATATGTACATATTATCTAAATGTGAATATATAAACATAATATCTCAAGATCAAAAACTAATCTATTTATTTTTGGCAAGGGTATAAGAATACATTATGAAAACTAAAGAGCTTTAAAGCTATAGTATATAATGCTCTGTATCACATCCCACCGTATCAATCATGAATTGTCCCTTTTTGTGTATATAAGACAATGTGGTACACAGCTTATGCATATCCTTACAGTTTTATAGGTGCCACAGATACATATGTTCAACAATGCATATGTTAGAATAGTGTGCCTTTCAAAACACAAGATTGAGTATAGACTAGCACATTTTAATTTTTATTTATTTTTAGTTTTTTTAAGTAGGCTCCACACTCAGCGTAGAGCCCAACACAGGGCTTGAACTCACAACCCTGAGATGAAGACCTGAGCTGATATCAAGAGTCAGACACCTAACTGACTGAGCCACCCAGGTGCCCCAGAACTAGCGTACTTTTAATTGGGTTCTCTCTAGGTGTCAAGTTTAAGTATATGTGAAATACATAATATATGCAATCAACTTTAGAAAGAATACAGGGCTGAAAGAGATAGAAGTTTAAGTCCCAGATTTTCCACTAACTGGGTTTGTCATCTGACAATCCTAAGCCTGTCTTCTCATCTCTAACCAGAAAACTACAATAATTCATAACTTCCCCTTCTCATAGAATTGTTGTAAAAGCCAAATGAGATAGTATATATGAGCATCACATAAGAGATAAAGCCCTATGCAAACATATAGTATTTTTCTTATATCCTGCTAAAATTATTAAATATCACCATAGCAACTAGTTTTATGTAACAACTGCTTTAAAGCAAGAAAAGCACACACTACAGCATTCCCACCCAACTATGAAATGCTATGTCAGCTTAAGGATAAGAAAAAACTTCTTTAACTCTCAAGAAAAAGAGAGGAAACTTGAAACAAATGATTTAATGATTTAATTACTGATCATTTTCTCAGCTCAGGTCAGAGGTTAGACAGACTCTTAAAAACAAATATACATGAAATTTCAGGAAATAGGCTTTTTTTTTAATTGGCTATTAACTTACTGCTCTTGCATTTCCACAAGACAATTTGTTCTTGTAAGCCTAACATGGGACTGATTTATTCTTCATTCAAAATTCTCAACATCTAAATAAGTTACTTCAAGCACTGTCCCCTTTCAAGCTATATAATCCTATTCAAGCAAGTGAAAACAATGCAACTTCTGGCTTCTGGTTTTAAATCTGTCTCAAATTTTCTCTAAAACACCACACAACAGCTTGAATATAACCAGTATTCAGTTAATGTCTGCTGAATGCTTTGCTAAACTCTGTTTTGCTTTTTGAGACATGAGGGAAGCCACTGTTTTTAGTTTATACCAAGTAGAATCCACATTTTAGCATAAGCAGCAGCAACGATTTGCAACAGATAGTTTCTCAATTCTGTTCAGAAGACACCTACTCATAAGTTAGCTGTGTATTGCAAAACACTTAACAGGGTGCTCCAGAATTACCTGACTTGCCTCTAAGATAGGGAGGGAATGCACCTGGACTCTTCACAGTAAGTACAAATAAAGGAAAATAAAGTAACTGAATACTTTTTTTTTGGCACGCAAAAACCAATTACTAACATCCACAGGAGCAAAATCCTAGAACTGAATTATTATTTAGGAATTACCTTTAAAAACAGGGACGCCTGGGTGGCTCAGTCAGTTAAGCGTCTGCCTTCAGCTCAGGTCATGATCCTGGAGTCCCTGGATCGAGTCCCGCATCGGGCTCCCTGCTGCTTGGGAGTCTGCTTCTCCCTCTGACCCTCCCCCCCATGTGCTCTCTCTCTCTCTCTCTCTCTCTCTCTCAAATAAAAATCTTTAAAAAAAAATAAATTGAATATTGAATATTGTACAAAAATTTTAAACTAAACTCAGGATACCAACCGTTGTTGTAAAATTAGTATCTATATAAAATATATTTTTTAAATTATGACTTTAGATGTTTAGGCCTTATGTCAGAAAGAACGCCTCAGAAAATGAGAAACTTTTGTTCAAATCCAAGGCTGACTGCTTCAATACCGAGAAGAGTAATTATCAATCTCTGAACTGTAAAAATTTAACATTTGTTTGATTTTTACAAACCAACAGCTTGTTTAAATTTAAATAATTTCAAACTTGCGGGCACCTGGCTGGCTCAGTCAGTAGCACATGAGACTCTTGATCTCAGGGTCATGAACTCAAGACCCATATTGGGAGTAGTTTACTTAATAGAAAAAAAATTTTTTTTAATAATAATTTCAAACTCGCTATAAACATTTTTTTTTTTAAGACTTTATTTATTTATTTGACAGAGAGAGAGCGAGAGCAGGAACACAAGCAGGGGGAGTGGGTGAGGGAGAAGCAGGCTTCCCGCTGAGCAGGGAGCCCAATGTGGGACGCGATCCCAGGACCCTGGGATCATGACCTGAGCCGAAGGCAGACGCTTAACGACTGAGCCACCCAGGCACCCTCGCTATAAACATTTTTAAAAGATTTCTCCACACCCTCTTTCAACATATGTGGCTTATGTGGCTGTGGTTTCAGAAAGTTAGAGAGCTATTTTCTGAAAAGGTGAGCATACAAGCATACGATTACACAGTTCACAAAAACAATGGAGTCAGAAAATGTATATGAAATGACAGGTTGGTATGTTATTGCACATGATTTTACAAAAGTCATTCAGACAATAAACATCTACTGAGCCACCTGCTATCAGCCGCTGCCCTTGAGAAGTTCACTATGTAAACAGCAATGATAAATCATGTAATCAGATAAATTACAGCATAATGTGTTAGAGGAAAAAATATAGCAGGTAATATATAGAGATAAATTCCTCTGGCCAACTCATTTTGAGCTATATACATCACCTAGAACCTTGCTAAAGAGTACGGTCCATGAACCAGCAGAATTGCCATCACCTATTAGCTAGTCAGTCAGAAATCTCAGGTCCCAAGCAAATCTAGTGAATCTACATTTTAACAAGATCCCCAGGTAATTCTAAAGCACATTTAAATTTTGAGAAGCACTGGCCTGGAACATAACTGAAAATATGCAAGCGTCATCTTGTACTTTTAAGATCTTTGGGCCCCATCCTGAGCCATTTTACAAATGTATACACAATTTTAACATGGTCAGCTACCTAGTTTCACAGATTAAGAACAAACTGGGAAATACCACTAACAAAGAAAGAAAACAGAAAAAAACTAACAAAAAGCAATCTCAAAAAGAGATGGTTGTATGGGGCCATTTAACATAGCAACAATCTACCCTTTCTGCCTAGATAGGTCACACTATAATACAGAAGTATAATAGTAATTGATATTCTTAAATGTGCCTCCTCTAACTAGACCACAAATTCCTTGAGGACAGGGACCTAGTTTTATTCGTACACACTTATATCTGTAAACTGAATGATCCTAAGTCACTGAGCTAAGTTCCAGTTAGGCAACGAGATATATAACACATTTCAGAAAAAGTTACAATAAAAATGTGACTTGGGGCGCCTGGGTAGCTTAGTCAGTTAAGCATGTGACGCTTGATTTCAGCTCAGGTCATTATCTCAGGGTCAAAAGATCAAGCCCAGCATGGAGCCTGCTTAAGATTCTCTCTCTCCCTCTCCCTCTGCCCCTCCACCACCACCACCACACACACTCTCTCTCCAAAAAAAAAAAAAAAAAAAAAAAAAAGTGACTTTTTTTTGGAAAGAGTAAACCCTGCCCATTCCATAACAATCCATTCACTAGTCTAAGAACAGAGGCTTTACCAAATCTATGGCTCCAAATCCAAATGTCTTCTCTGATTGTATTCAAACTCACTCCTAGGGGACACCCCGGAGTGGAGTAAGCAGAGAAAAAGGAGAAAGATTACATGAGAATGGAAGGAGAGCAGAAATCACGGAAATCCTCCATTCATGAAAATATAAACAACAAAAATTGAAAGTCACACAAAAGATACAACAACCCTAGAAGAGAACAAATGTTACTTTAACAACCATTAGCTCCATGTTCCTTGCCTCTGTGAATCAGGCTCATATTCACAATCCTCCTAAGAACTTCTCAAAGATGCTTTAACTCTAGAAACATTTCTCATGGCCTCCAATAAGCTGAACAGAGAAGGTTTATGATACAAAAATTCACACTTCCAAGACAGCAAATTTCATGAAGTTCTAGTCCTCACTCTCCAAATAATCATTAGTTTTCTTGCCTATGTCCATACTCACACAATTACTCCATTCAGAGGCCTTTCCCATCTGTTAATCTGAATGCACTATCCAATGTTAGCCACTAGCCATGTGTGGCTATTTAACACTTGAAATGTGGCTAGATCCAATTGAGATGTAGGATAAAGGTAAAATACATGTTGAATTTGAAGACTTTTTACCAAAAAAGATGTAAAATTATCTAATTGGTTTCTTTGTATAACAATGATATGTTGAAATAATATTCGGGATATAATAAAATAATTTCAACTGCTTTTTGTTTTAGTTTTTAATGTGGCTACTAAAAAATTTTAAATTATAGGGGCACCTGGCTGGCTCAGTTGGGGGAACATGTGACTTTTGATTTCAGGTTGTCAGTTTGAGCCCCAGGTTGGGTGTAGAGATTACTTAAAAATTAAAAAAAAAATAATAAAAAATCTTAAAAAGAAAATTTTAAATTACATATGTGGCCCACATTATACTTCTATTGGACAACACTAGTCTAAATCCTGTTGATTCTTCAAGGCCTAATTCAAACACCTCTGCTTCCATGAAGCTTTCTCCAATAACTGCAAATGAAGTGGCTTCTGCCCCCCCCACCCCACCCCCCGGAAATCCCGTAACACTCACTCACATTCCCAAAGAGCTGGATCAATTTTACCTTGTTACTTAGTGTAACTGTCACAGCTCCAATATAAGCAAATTGAGAAAAGAAACTACACGTAGGTCACCGGTAAGTTCTCCTCTTACACCTTGGAGAGTACATGCATGCACTAAGGTGATACTGGATGTCTGCTAATTGAAAGTTGAATTTCTCAGTTACTATATTATCTATCCCTTTCAATGATTTCCGTTTCTTTCTCAAGGATTAAAGTCCATGTCTAAAATGTCCTGTATAATTTTAGGCAAACAGCTTTATTACATGAGCTGTATACATGTCATGTGATGAAAAAGCAAATCTAAAACTATCTAATACATGTGGTCAATATACTTAAATATAAAAATTCAAAAAGCCTCTAAGGGTTTCATATTTTTTTATGATATTGCCCCTAAAAATATATTTTAAAGATCAACTATTTCAAAAGTAGGGGCCTTTCCCAAAGATTAACGACACTGGGTGACTAAAGTCCACCGAAAATTATTGGAGGTCCCTCCCCCCCCCCCCCCCACAACCCTGAGTGTAAGTCAGGTAAGCACGCAAAGGCTTGGGAGCAGCAAGAGCAATGTCCAGAAAGCATCCAAAGCTGTAAAGACTGAGCTGTGAGGAAAGTGGTCGGAAGAAAAAAGACGACTTGTGTGAGACGAATAGTGGGAACTGTTGAAATGCAAAACAAGAAATAAAAACTAGGATAAAAAATATCTCAACTCTGTGGGAGGGATCCTCCCTCGGTGTATCTCTCAACCTCTCAGGCAAAGGTTGCGGTGGTCATTTCAAGTGTCTCGTCTTCAAATGGTATTCTAGCGCCTCAGATCTATATCCACGCAACTTCCTTCCGAACCAACCTACTCTCACTCCCAGGGCCACATATTCCGGCCAAACCCAGCCCTGAAGCCACCCTCTCCAGCACGTTTTGGACCGGTGAACGAAACAGGAGGACCGAACTGAGGCCCAGGACCTGGACGACACCCCTCTCCCTTGGAGTCGGGCCTCAGCCCCTCTGGCTTGACGGAATTGGCTGAAAGGACCCGGCCGGCAGAGGGGGCGGGGCTGGGCAGTGGACTTTGTCCAGGACGGGTCTTCCCGTTCCACGCTGGCGCCTGCCAGTGCCTCAAGGACCGGCAGGATGGTGAGAAGGAAGAATATAGGGGCAATAAGAATCAGCCCTGGGCTTTCACTCACCAGCCGTCGCTGCTTGACGTTGGCCCTAGCAGAACCTCTTCTCCTTCCGCCATTGCTGTTGACGTCCACGTCACTTTGCCGAAAAGTGGACCCGGCGCCGGGACCGACTCGGAGACCCAATGTCGTAAAAGATTCTCGGAGGTCTGGGACTGAGCTTCTGGAGAGGAAAAGAAAGAGGGAGGAGGCAAGAGACGGGAGGAACGCAACGTCACGACATCCCCAGAGCAAAAGGCAGCTTGGGGGAGGAGACTTAGTCAAAGCTGTTGCCCTTTCAAAGACTACATGTCCCAGGATGCCCCGGGGACCCGGACGGAATGAGGGAGTAGGGAGAGTGGGCGGAGCTTGATGAGGGAGCGTGACCTGGTGAAAGGCCTTGTGAGCGTCGCTTTTTAGCGTCCATTTGGCTTCTTCATTACGTCTTGGCGTCCTTCTTAACAAAATCAGAATCGGGAGTCCTAACTAGGGGAGAGAGTTGGAGAGGGGGGAATTCCACAGGGAAGGTGAAGGTAGGAGTATAGCCACACTGTAGTCATTTCCTGCTGTAACAACTCGGTTTGCGGAAAGAGTTGGGTGTGAGAAAGGTCACGCCCACCCCTATTTGTGGGGCGCGGTCAAAAGTACAAATGGAGGCCGCATACTTTATGCCTGAATACTTGGAAGTTGTTTGAAGTTGAAGTTGTTTGAAAACAAGCGCTAAAAATAAAGGAAATATGCTCCAACCTCCCACCTTTATATGTATCTTCCTAATAACCTGGAAGGTCAAATCCAAATTCAGATATCTAGAATTCCTGGAGTCCCAAACAGAGCCGCCACATTTCTTCTCTTCCCACCCTACTTCCTTTCCAGTTCACTCCACAAGTATGGGCACCTTGGCCTCCACGTCCAAGCTCGGCCCACACCACCACCATCAAAGCAGCAGCCTCTTGTCTCCCCTTTACCATCCGGGTGGGCACGAGCTCAGGAGGATGGACCTAGAGAAACGCTTTTGCAAGCCTTGAAACCAACACCGATGAAGTAGAGATGCATGTAGCAATATGAATAAATCGGAAAAATATAATGTTGAATGGACAAAACAGATTGCAGAAGTTTAGGTAAGGTATGGTGTCATTTATATTTGGTGTTAAAAACAGGCAAAACAATATGCTGTTTATGAATAGATGCATATGTGCTTTTAAAAATGAAGGGGAAGGATAGAAAAACTGGAATGGCATTTCTCATACAGCCAGACATTCGTTAAAGCAGTGAAAACAGATTTTATTCAGAAACTACTGACAGTACGGGGAAAGAGCTGAGCTCTGTTCCAATTGGTGCAGAGGTGATTAGAGGTTTTAAAGGGAGAATGAGGGAGTAGGGAGAGTGGGGGCTCATTAGAGTCAGAGAAGTGAAAAATTACAAAGGGTTAGCCAGTGTGACTGTGATTAGGCCAGCTGTGTCTGCTAGCTGGCAATTTTTGAAGTTAGGATTCTATCCTCCCACAGAGGCTGGGAGACAGTGGCCCTATCATTCCTGATGATTACATTTCAAAGAAATGACTCTCAGATCCTTGAGAAGGACACTTTTAAGTTGTGAGAGAAACATTCACAGTTGTAAACCCTTTCTAATAAATGCTCCAAGAAAGAGAGGTCAGAAACCTATCATCAGGATTGGCTAGAACAAAGAGTGAATTCTCCTGGCAGCTGAACTCTCTCAATCAGGCATTTTAATGAGGAGCTGGATTCCCGTGGGGGGCTAGAGTCCTCCTAGGGACATGGTGTTAACTTGCTGGAAACCATGCTAGAGTTTGGTCAAGTCTCTTAGTGCAGAGGTTTGGACAGTTGTTATCTGTGGAAAGTTCTGCAGTTCTCAGAATTACATTTGGGGGAAGGGGAAGAAATGGCTTCAGTTATATTTTTAATATTTTGTTTCTTAAGAGCTGAGAAGTGTAGTACAGTAGGTGTTCACTATTCTTTATAGAGTCTATACTTTAGTATACAGAATTTTTCATAATTTTAAAACTATTTGCCTAAAATAAGCAGAAAGCATAGTACAGACATTTCATTAACAACCAAAAAC
Organism: Mirounga angustirostris; assembly: GCF_029215605.1. NCBI lineage: Eukaryota > Metazoa > Chordata > Mammalia > Carnivora > Phocidae > Mirounga > Mirounga angustirostris. The sequence goes on along the minus strand of NW_026991709.1, from coordinate 47,129,170 downwards.
ATGTTTACTCTCTTCCCAAAAGGGGGATGATGCAGAGCCACATGTTATTACACCCATTTCCAAGCCCAGGATCTTTTCCTTCCATGGGGAAAATTTCTTTTAACATGGAATGAGGGGCTTGATGACAACCATCAAAAAGAAAAAGAGGCAAGAATCTAGGTCAATTTACCATCCTAACTTTAAGACTTCCACTGTGTTCCTTCAATTGTTGGTGGGTTTTCAGAAGCTTTTCTAAAATGGTTTTAAAAACTGGGGCGCCTGAGTGGCTCAGTTGTTAAGCGTCTGCCTTCGGCTCAGGTCATGGTCCCAGGGTCCTGGGATGGAACCCCATATTGGGCTCCCTGCTCAGCGGACAGCCTGCTTCTCCCTCTCCTGGAGACTCCCCCTGCTTGTGTCTCCCTCTCCCACTCTTCCTGCTTGTGTTCCCTCTCTCACTGTGTCTCTCTCTGTCAAATAAATAAATAAAATCTTAAAAAAATAAAAAATAAAATGGTTTTAAAAACTATTATGTTGGGGCGCCTGGGTGGCTCAGTCGGTTAAGTGTCTGCCTTTGGCTCAGGTCCTGATGCCAGGGTCCTGGGATCCAGCACCCTGCTGCCCCGCCCCCCCCAAGTCAGGATCTCCATCTGCCACTCCTCCTGCTTGTGCTCTTTCTCTCTCTCTCTGTGAAATAAATAAATAAAATCTTTTTTAAAATGTTTCAACTTATAAAAAAAACTATTATATCAGTGACTTGACAAGCAGTTGTTCACTGGTTAAGGTGTTTCTAATCCTCAATCGTAATGTTCATATTTAGTATAATTAAATCAGTGATTGCTTTATACTGTGGTAAAGATACTATTGCATTAAAAATATCTCACTTGGGGCGCCTGGGTGGCTCAGTTGGTTAGGCGGCTGCCTTCGGCTGGGGTCATGATCCCAGGGTCTTGGGATTGAGCCCTGCATCGGGCTCCCTGCTCGGCGGGGAGCCTGCTTCTCCCTCTCCCTCTGCCTGCCTCTCTGCCTACTTGTTCTCTCTATATATCTCTCTGTCAAATAAATAAATAAAATCTTTAAAAAAAAATATCTCACTTGACGGGGCGCCTGGGTGGCTCAGATGGTTGAGCCTCTGCCTTCGGCTCGGGTCATGATCTCAGGGTCCTGGGATCAAGCCCCGTGTCGGGCTCCCTGCTCGACGGGGAGCCTGCTTCTCTCTTTCCCTCTACTGTTCCCCCTGCTTGTGCTCTCTCTCTGTAAAATAGATAAATAAAATCTTAAAATATATATATATATATATCTCACTTGACATTTGAAGCAGTTCTTCACTTTGTAGAAGTAAAGTCAAAACTTCTGACTTCCACTCATTTTTAATAGGGCCAGAGTCAGCTTCATGAGCATGCAACCTGGTCAACGCACAAGACCCCGGGCTTAGAAGGGCCCTGCACTTAGTTTAGTGCCCTGCTATTGCCATCTTGAAATTCCTAATGATTTAGGAACAGGAGGTCTCTTTCTTTTTGTACAGGGCCCCCCACAAATTCTGTAGCCAGTCCTAGATAGGGTTAATATGATGTTAATATATAACACACTGGGGACAAGATCTCACTTGAAATTGGTTAATGATAATATTTTCTGGAGTTATATCATTTGTTCTTTATTCATCAACCTGTTCTATGTTCTGCTGAGTTCACTCTGAGTTCATGATATTCACCAAGATGACATCCTCTTCCTCCAGTGGTAATTCTAGGAATCTGCTTGTTAGGTGAAGTCCTTGAAACTTGGTATGCCTTTGGTTCCTCTTTCTTGAACAGGTTCTACTGGTTTACTTTCCACAGTGTATGGTGTTTGCTCATGTTTTGCTTGTTAACATCCAAGCTGCAGTTACTACAGATCTCAGTGGTAGGTGAGTCCTCTGCCTACAAGCCCTTTCTCCTCTTTCTCTTGCTCTGGATCAGGGTCATCCACACTTTACCCTCACTTTGTCTTATCTTCTGAAAGGACAAACACCGCACTGGGTTGTTGAACTCCAAGCTGCTGAGTTAGTACTGACCCCCTTGCTGATGGGTTTGTTATCATAAGCTCTTCTACTTGCTCTGAACCTGGTTTGTCCACATTTTCCCCAATACACCCTACTTCCTGAGATGACAAGGACCACGCTATGGCCACAGAACATTTTCTAGCTGGCTGCAAATTTTTATGGGTGTAACTTCTGAGTATTTTATGCTTTAAAAAAAATCTCATAGTCCTGCCATTTACCTCAATTGTTACGTGTTTAAAAAAAAATAGCATGGAACTACAAGTAGAATTTGTTAAATTCTAGTAGTGGATCTCTGCCTTAAAAAAAACAAACAAACCCTTTTCAAGAGCTAGAGAAGAAATCATCTGTATGTATTTTCTTACATTTCTCTTTTTTCCTAATTTTAAGAAGATTTCATCAATAATACTAGGAACACTTTCTGTTCTTGTACTTCTCTATATCCCACTGGAGCGGAGGGAGTTGGCCTCTCTTTTTTTATAGACCCGATGCTGTACTAAGGTGATGCTGATAGTGGTGACCATCCGGAACTGTGCACAGTGCAGCTATCCCAAGATGCATGTCCAAAAAAGGCACACCCAGTCATCCACATAGGGTATGTTACCTGCTTGTATTTGTGCAGCTAATTGTATCCCCACACCCAAATAAGGAGGTGTAGAATTATGCCATATTATCCTTGGACAAAATCAAGTTGCAATTTTTATTTATTTATTTATTTATTTATTTGACAGAGAGAGACACAGCGAGAGAGGGAACACAAGCAGGGGGAGCGGGAGAGGGAGAAGCAGGCTTCCCGCAGGGCAGGGAGCCCGATGTGGGACTCGATCCCAAGACCCTGGGATCATGACCTGAGCTGAAGGCAGTCGCTTAACCAACTGAGCCACCCAGGCGCCCAGTTGCAATTTTTATAAAGGGAAAATTTAAGTCTCTTGGTTTTAAATGAAACTATAAAAAAATATTTTTCATCTATTATTTGCTTTTCTATGCCATATAATTATGTAATTTATATTTTATTATGTGTACTTAATTCATATTTTGACACATAGTTTATTCTCAATAAATATTTGTCAAATGAACTAAGGGGTTTTTGTGGGAGGTTTTTTTTGAAGTATTTTTGAATGGATGAAGTCATTCACCTATACAGCTGGTTGGGATTGAGGCAGGTAGGGATTGTGAACTCATCTGTGTGGTCAATTGTTATGTTAGTGTAGTAGAATTTATTTACTTTTCATTATAATATTATAACATTTAACAAGAGAGAAATGATGTCAGTTGTTGTTCCTTTATTCATATTTAAGCAATCTCTTCTTGATTTTCATGTATTCCCAGGTGAAGATGAAGACCTAATAAATTGTATTAATCTGCTATATTAAAAATCACCCCAAAACTCTGTGTCCTAAAACATTTATTATCTCACAATTTCTGTGAATCAGGAATTAGAAGCAGGTAAGTGGATGTTCGGGGTCAGGGTCTCTTGAGGTTAGTCAAGATATTGGCCAGGTTTGCAGTTATGTAGTCATCTGAAGACTTCACTAGGGCTGGAGGATCTATGTCTGTGGTGGCTCACTCACATGCCTGACAAGTTGGTGTTGACTATCGGCAGGAGGCTTAGGGTCCTCTCCAAATTAGTCTTTGCATGGGCTGCTTGAATGTCCTCTTAACATGGAGTTTGGCTTCCCCTAGAGTGAGAGTTTAAGAGAGACCAAGACCAAAGCCACAATATTTTTTATGACCTAGCCTCAAAAGTCACACACCCATCATGTCTGCAATATCCTATTGGTTACACAGGTCAGCTCTGTTCAACCAATATCCTATTGGTTACACAGGTCAGCTCTGTTTGATATCCTATTGCTTACACAGGTCAGCTACAAAAAAGCTTGAATACCCAAGGGCAAGAATCGCTAAGAGCCCTCTTAGCACCTGAGTGTCACTTGAGGTAATATTAAATCCTGTACATCCATCATTGTCCAACCAACTTGCCCCTGAGATCCCTGCCCATATCATCTCAGCTCTCCTTGAGTTATTCCTCTTCTGAACTTGTGAAGGACTGTTAACAGGCCCGCTCATGTGGGCCCTGAGTCATACAGCATCTTGTACTCTTTCACTCTGAGAATGATAACCACTTTTAAGTTCCTTTGTAGCCTCCATTACACCAAATGTAGGGCTGAAAGTATAGATGGTGTCCAAAAGTTCTTGTTGAATATTAAAATATTGATTTCTGTTTCAAAATACCTGACTTTTGAGTTTCAGAATTCCAAACTTTCCCAGGAATTTTTCTTTTTATTTTACAAGGACAGATATCTTCACAATTATCAAATTTACTTCCGTTATTTGTAATTTTAAAATCCCATTAGGACCTGCATTCCAAGATTCTTTAAACTACTGAAGCCTAACATTTAATTTAATGATGAACAAAACCAAGTTAATTCCCATTCACAGATGACAAGTCAACAGTTGGCAACAATTTCAACATCTGCTTTTAATTCACTTAAAAGTGTTAAGCAAACAGTGATTTAAAAAAAAAGACCTGGAAACGATAGTATTTCTTCATTATCCTTCTAGTAGTTGTCTTTGCTAAACAAAGTTGACTCTTAATAGGTTATGTAGATGGACCCAAAGTAAACATTTTGATGGGGATTGACCCATTCCTGGTCTGGGATGGTTATGTTTTAATGTGGGAACCTGTTTCACACTTTCCTCAGTCCAAGTTTGTTCTCAAATATTCCAGACAAAGGGCTCTTGTTAGGGTTGAGTCACTGCTGGTTGGAAATAGGGATAGTAAACAGTATGTTAGCTGGAACTAGCCTAAATTTTAAAAACTTACTGCTTTTGGTGAGTTCACACATACAATCTATAAACAATATTAGACAATGGCTGTGCTATTCTTTATGTGTGATCTGTCTCCATTCACCTCATACTCTTGTACTAACCCTTCCTTTTTAGTTATGTCTTGCCAAATAAAATATTTAGCAAGGAACCATCTAAAGGAATTGAATATACTTACATGATACATGCTTTTAACAATATGTGTAAAAAATACAGGTATGTTACATTTTATTTTTTATTAACATATAATGTATTATTTGTTTCAGGGGTACAGGTCTGTGATTCATCACTCTTATACAATTCACAGTGCTCACCATAGCACATACCCTCCCCAATGTCCATCACCCAGCCACCCTATCCCTCCCACCCCCCTCCACTCCAGCAACCCTCAGTTTGTTTCCTGAGATTGAGTATCTTATTGTTTGTCTCCCTCTCTGGTTTCGTCTTGTTTCATTTTTCCCTCCCTTCCCTTATGATCTTCTGTCTTATTCTCAAATTCCTCATATCAGTGAGATCATATGATAATTGTCTTTCTCTGATTGACTTATTTCACTTAGCATAATACCCTCTAGTTCCATCCACGTTGTTGCAAATGGCAAGATTTCATTTTTTGATGGCTGCATTGTATATATATACCATTGTATATATATTCCATTGTATATATATACAATATATATATTGCATATATATACCACATCTTCTTTATCCATTCATCTGCTGATGGACATCTAGGCTCTTTCCATAGTTTGGCTATTGTAGACATTGCTGCTATAAACATTGGGTTGCAGGTGCCCCTTCGGATCACTACATTTGTATCTTTGGGGTAAATACCCAGTAGTGCAATTGCTAGGTCATAGGGTAGCTCTATTTTCAACTTTTTGAGGAACCTCTATATTGTTTTCCAGAGTGGCTGCACCAGCTTGCATTCCCACCAACAGTGTAGGAGGGTTCCCCTTTCTCCACATCCTCACCAACATCTGTCGTTTCCTGACCTGTTAATTTTAGCCATTCTGACTGGTGTGAGGTGGTATCTCATTGAGGTTTTGATTTGGATTTCCCTGATGCTGAGCGATGTTAAACACTTTTTCATGTGTCTGTTGGCCATTTGGATGTCTTCTTTGGAGAAACATCTGTTGGTGTCTTCTGCCCATTTCTTGATTGGATTATTTGTTCTCTGGGTGTTGAGTTTGATGAGTTCTTTATAGATTTTGGGTACTAGCCCTTTATCTGATATGTCATTTACAAATATCTTCTCCTATGCTGTCGGTTGTCTTTTGGTTTTGTTGACTGTTTCCTTTGCTGTGCAAAAGCTTTTTATCTTGATGAAGTCCCAATAGTTCATTTTTGCCCTTGCTTCCCTTGCCTTTGGCGATGTTTCTAAGAAGTTGCTACAGCTGAGGTCGAAGAGGTTGCTGTCTGTGTTCTCAAGGATATTGATGGACTCGTGTCTCACATTTAGGTCTTTCATCCATTTTGAGTCTATTTTTGTGTGTGGTGTAAGGAAATGGTCCAGTTTCCTTCTTCTGCATGTGGCTGTCCAATTTTCCCAACACCATTTGTTGAAGAGACTGTCTTTTTTCCATTGGACATTCTTTCCTGCTTTGTTGAAGATTAGTTGACCATAGAGTTGAGGGTCCATTTCTGGGCTCTCTATTCTGTTCCATTGATCTATGTGTCTGTTTTTATGCCAGTACCATACCGTCTTGATGATGACAGCTTTGTAATAGAGCTTGAAGTCTGGAATTGTGATGCCACCAGCTTTGCCTTTCTTTTTGAACATTCTTCTGGCTATTTGGGGTCTTTTTTGGTTCCATATAAATTTTAGGATTATTTGTGCCATTTCTTTGAAACAAGTGGATGGTATTTTGATAGGGATTGCATTAAATGTGTAGATTGCTCTAGGTACCATAGACATTTTCACAATATTTATTTTTCCAATCCATGAGCATGGAACATTTTTCCATTTCTTTGTGTCTTCCTCAATTTCTTTCATGAGTATTCTCTAGTTTTCTGAGTACAGATTCTTTGCCTCTTTGGTTAGATTTATTCCTAAGTATCTTATGGTTTTGGGTGCAATTGTAAGTGGGATCAACTCCTTAATTTTTCTTTCTTCTGTCTTATTGTAGGTGTGGTATGTTACATTTTCTATAAATACGTTATTTCCAGGCTGGTTTCTCCATTATCCATGCTAAGTTGTACTTTTTTTTTTTTTTTAAGATTTTATTTATTTATTTGACAGAGAGAGAGGGAACACAAGGAGGGGGAATAGGAGAGGGAGAAGCAGGCTTCTCATGGAGCAGGGAGCCCAACGTGGGGCTTGATCTCAGGGCCCCGAGATCGTGACCCGAGCCGAAGGCAGACGCTTAATGACTGAGCCACCTACACACCCCCTAAGCTGTACATTTTAACACTGTCATCTCTACATGCCAAATTCACTTAAGAAGAATACAAAGTTAAATAAAAAGAATTCTTAGCCTATAATGAATATGAAAATGACCAGAGATACAAAAGCATTTTTAAAAATTTAGATTAAAAAATTTCTTCTCTATAATTTTTCTCACACTTTTATTCTGGACAATATCAACTACATCTCTCTTGTTAATTCCTGCCTATAACCTGATAACTCCTATATCTGTATTTTTTAGCCCTAGCCTTTCTTTTGTACTTTCCATCTGTAAATCTAGCCATCTACTGGGAGCTTACACTTGGATGACCCACAAACACTCTAAACTCAACATTTCTAAAACCAACTCATCATGTCTACCTGCTTCCCAGTCCTTACCATTTCTGTAGAGGTTAATGGTTTTATCATATTTCCAGTCATCTAAGCCAGAAACCTGGGAATCATTCTAGCTTCTTTCCTTCTTCCTTTCCATAGGTCATCAAGGTCTATGGATTTTTTTTTCTTCCCTAAACATTGTTCAGATTGGGTCCTCCTTCACCCCTGCAGCTTTTCTCTTGCTTTTGTTCCTTGTTATGTTTTATGTTAAGGGATTCCTTAATTAGTCTCTACCTTCTTCCACTTTTCCCCAAACAGACAACAGCCTCTATACCAGGAGTTCAAACTGGCAGCACTCAGACTGGATTGACTTAGCAGCTTTTATTTTGTTGTTATTTTTAATTTTAATTTTTTTTAAGATTTTATTTTTAAGTAATTGCCACACCCAACGTGGGCCTCAACTCAACCCTGAGATCAAGGGTCACATGCTCTACCAACTGAGCCAGCCAAGTGCCCCATTGTTATTTTTAATCACTTGAATGTCTTTATATACTTTTCAGTTCCCCCATCACTTTAGACCATACCCCAATTTACACACTTGTTTTTTGTTTGTTTGTTTGTTTTTTTCAGTTTACACATTTGGTAATTGCTTGGTCCTCACAGCTATTTGAATTTGTACCTCTTGCTGCATATTTTCTAAAATGGGAATCTACCTAACTCCTTTAGTGGCTCACCATCCTCTATAAAGAATGTTCAAATTCTTTACCAATGATACAATCCTCTCATAATCATAAGTACTTTACTTTCTTCCCTTATAATATATACATCAGTCACTCTACAAGGCCTCAGATATACCCTGCTGCTCCGTGACTTTATGTCTTTGTTAAAAGCTTATTTCCTGTTACTTTCTACTAACTTCTCTCAGTTGGTTATGCCTAGCCTTAACACTTGAGCAACATTTTCTCTCTTAACTTTCTCTCAAGCAGAATTATTCATTTCTGCCTTTTGCTACCACTTCGCCTTAAATACACCTCAATCATTGCATTTGTCACACTTAAATTATGTCCTTATATATTTGTTTTCTCCAATAGAGATGAGATCCTTTGAGAACAGTTTAATATGTTTACATTTCCAGTGCCTGGCATAGTACTGGATACATAGCTGTAATTTGCTGTATGAATAAATAAATGTGTTTGCAGTAATGCAAACACATAAAGAGCATTTACGGTGTGCCAAGTATTGTTCTAAGCACTTCTATTAATTCCTTTAATCCTCCCAACAACCCTATGAATTAGCAATGAATGAATATGAGGTCTGAATTTAAGTTAAATTAAATAGGCAAGTGGTTTTCTATCTTCATGATTTAAGAAGCACTTTAGAAGTAGAAATGATTGTCGTGTTTGTATTAAATAAGAAAATAAGTTAATGAAAACACACAAAAGATGAAGAAGAAGGAAGACATTACTTTGGGGTCCTTATTATATATCACAATTAGGTGTGATTGCTCAGTTGGATGTTTCTGCTTCAGCTTAACAGAATTCTTCCAGAGTGAGGCAAAATCTTATGCCATCATTTTTAGCCTGAAGCAAAGAATTTCTTCCCACTATAAATATATTATTATTTTAAAAATTATTGACTTGTACAATTATTGACTTGTATTATATTTTATAATTTGTCAGCCGAGACAAAGCCTATACTCCTGCATAAGGATGATGCTTAAATTTTGCCTAGTTATAGTCTTTACAGTGTCCAATGAGGCTCTACATAATCTGCAACTCTAACATTCCCTTCATCTGGAAAGCTCTTTCCCCAGATATCTTTGTGGTTCACCTGGATAGATAGTGTTCAGGTAGGCCTGAAGGGGAAACACCTTCAGGAAGGGAGTGACATGATCAAATGCAGAAAAGCACCGGGCATGTTGGTGGTTGGAAGAGCAGACCAGTGATGGTACAGACAACTCAGCCAGGATTTGGTAGGGAATGGAGAGCCATGAAGGTTCTCAAATAGAGAGAACCTCAGAGAGGACTCTGAGGATAGAGTTTCACAAAGATGAATGTAAACATGAGTTCAGGTTGGATAGAAGGTGGACAGGATTGAAGATAGGTCAGGCAAGAGGCAGTAAGACCCTAAATGCGGATATTAGCCACAGAGCTGGAAGAAAAGTAATGCAAATGAGAAAGATTGTGGTAAGAGAGAGATTATGAAAGACAAGGTGGGGGGGATGGTCCAGATGATAGATGATGGTCACAGCAGGAACTGAGCTCTCAGGAGGAGGAGGATCTGTTCAAGATAGAAGTTGGATGGAAATGGGGTATACTAGGCAGTCATAAACAAGGCCATGGCCCATAAAATTGGATTGAATTGGGTAAAATTCTGATTCTTGTTCTTTATGTAAGATGAGAGGTAGCAAATCAGGAGACAGAATGGCAACAGGTACTCTCATGCCACCGTGAGAGGTGAATTGGTGCAACATTTTGGATGGGAATTTGGAAATACTCATATCCAAATATGCATACCCTTTGAAACATTCCTTGTGGAATTTATCTTATAGAGATATTTGCATAATTGAACAAAAGCATATACAAGGATGCTCACTGATGTATTCTTTGGCTTGTAATGGCAAAAAACTGGAGTCAACCAAATTGTCCATCATTGAATGGTACATCTATTTGATGAAATAACATATCATTGCTAAAATAAAATGAGGTAAAGCTATGTATATTGACAAAGAAAGATGTCTATCATAAAAACAAATTGTAGGATGTGCCAACTAGATGTGAAGAATCCTTTTACAATGCATATGTATATCAAATTATCACCATGTATACTTTAAATAACTTCCGAATTTTATTTGTGAATTATACCTCAATAATGCTGAAAAATTTTTAATAAAAAATAACTCTTAAACATTTCCTCCCAACCACTAACAATATTCCATTGATGTATGTTCTGGTTCTACATAGCCTTAAAAAGCTGGGTCAAACAGCAAATCACTTCTACTCCTTGGGAATTGTGTTAAACGTTTCATTTATTTATTATTATTATTATTTTTTTTTAAAGATTTTATTTATTTATTTGACAGAGAGAGACATAGCGAGAGAGGGAACACAAGCAGGGGGAGTGGGAGAGGGAGAAGCAGGCTTCCGGCTGAGCAGGGAGCCCGATGTGGGGCTCAATCCCAGAACCCTGGGATCATGACCTGAGCCGAAGGCAGACGCTTAATGACTGAGCCACCCAGGCGCCCCATTTATTATTTTTATTTTTTAAAAATTTTATTTATTTGAGAGTGAGAGAGAGCACGAGAGCAGGGTGGGGGCAGAGGGAGAAGCAGACCCCCCCCACTGAGCAGTGAGCCCCATGTGGGGCTCGATCCTGGAACTCTGGGATCATGACCTGAGCCAAAGGCAGATGCTTAACCAACTGAGCCACCCAGGCACCCATCATTTATTTATTTTTAAATAAAACAAAAGAGTTGGGAGGGGAAAGCAAGTTGCAGAATGGTGTGTCTGGTATTTCTTTAGCTTTTTCCAAAAAAATGTAGATAACCATTTGTAAGTGCACATGGAAAAGTCTAAATGAATATGTAGAATTATTTTTTTTAATTTTTAAATATTTTATTTATTGGACAGAGAGAGAGCAAGAAAGCACAAGCAGGGGGAGCTGCAAAGGGAGAGGGAGAAGCAGTCTCTCCGCTGAGCAGGGAACCTGATGCGGGGCTCCATCCCAGGACCCTGAGATCATGACTTGAGCCAAAGGCAGACCTTTCACTAACTGAGCCACCCAGGCACCCCAAAGCAAAGTTTATTGAGCGATAGTAAAGCGATAGCACAAAACTCCCAAAGAGGGAGGGGACCTGAGAGGGTTGCCCTAAATGAATATTTAGAATTATTAACCATGGTAGTTTTTGGTGGGTAGGACTTGAGGTAACTTTCACCTTATACATCTATAAATTGTTAGAATTTTTTCCACTGAGTGTGTATTATGTTTAACAAGAATAAAGGTTTGGAATTTTAGAAAAACCACTTACCGATTTTCTTAAGGAGGTCAGCAGTTCTTAAGGAGTATCAGTCACTGATACTGAAGGTGAGATCATAAAAGTAGATCAAAGCAGGGGTGCTTGGGTGGTGCAGTGGGTTAAGTGGGAGACTCTTGGTTTCAACTCAGGTGGTGATCTCAGAGTCGTGAGATCGAGCCTGCACTGGGCTCTGTGCTCAGGGTGGAGTCTGCTTGGGTTTCTCTCTCTCCCTCTGCCCCTCCCCCCTATTCTTTCTCTCTCTCTCAAATAAATAAATAAATCTTGAAAAAAAAAGGAGAAGTAGATCAAAGCAAGCAGGAAAACATGCAATGGACTTAATGCATGAGAGAAAGTGGTACGTGGTATATAGGTATATGAAAACTAATGGGCAAGGCCCTGCCTGCTTTGGCATCTCCTGAACATTCATGTCCCCTCTCATAACACATTCCCCTCCCCCTCACACTGGCTTCCTCTGTGTTCCTTTAATAAGCCTTCAACACATGGCCTTTGTTCATGCTGTCTCTGCCTTGAAAAATCCCCTCACCCCTGTACACACACAGATCCCAACATACACACACAACATACTCATACTTCACATCTCAGTTCAAATGTCACTGCTCAGAGAAGTAATAGGGCAGTGTTTTGGAATATGGCAGGGCCCTTTAATTCTATGTGTCTTTAGATACACTGTATGTGATTTGAATGGGAGAATTAAGAAATTGAAAATGGGACAGGGGAAGGAAAACAGAGGGTGAGGTATATTTTAATAATAGTCATGTTTTGAAACATTTCTTCCTGCTCTATATTGGCTTGTCTACCTGCTTCTCCTACTTTTAAGTTTACTTGTGGTTCTTCGCAGATGTTTCCTATGCAGGGAGGTAAGAGAATCCTGAAACGAGTAGACTGTAAATGCCTTCAGTATTATTATACCATTTCCTTTGAACAAGTTCTTTGCTGCAGGCATTTATTGAGCCTTTAGTATATACCCAATTCTGTTTGAGACCCTGGGTGGAATGAGCTTATCTAACTCCCACCTTTCCTACTTTTAGCTCTTCTATTCTCTTATTTAGTGCAAGCTCAGCCCATCACTGTGATTTTCAATCTTCTGAACATTGGAATAACCTGAGTAGCTTAACAAAAACCACACACAACAATGTGGGAACGCCCAGAGATTCTGACTGTGCTGGTCTAGGGTCATACCCAAGCACAATGGTATTCTAAAATTTCCTTGGGTGATGCTAATGTGCAGGCAGTAATAAGAACCACTGGCCTAGATCAATCTTGAAACAGCTCTACTTGGAGAACTGGAAAACACCTGACTTCTGGAAATCAAAGCCTAAATGGTTCCAATGGCACTGGTCTCTCAGATGGTGTCAGACCTGCTTCATTTGAAAAGCTAGAGGCTGAAGGAGAAAGCCTAAAAGGAGATAGCAGAGGCATCTTCCCTGGATTAAGGCTGATGACTTTAGACCGGAGTACTTGCTTGTAGGTAATAATTTGATTACTTGTACAGCTGGATTAAGGTCATTGGTCATGGAGGAGCAGAGCTGATTAAAGGCCTGTGGAGGCCTATGCTAACTTTCAGATTCTGCTCTCTGCCACTCATGTGTCTCAAACTTTAAGAACAAGGAAATGTTATTTTAGGAGTTTAATGCACGGGGCACCTGAGACCCTGGAAGTTTATGCTTTATTCTTTGGCACAGTCCAGCTACCAGGACTTCTAACTCCCAAACTCCAGAGGTTACCACCAGTTGAAACTGTAAAGCAGGACAACCACTTCCCCAGTCTGGCTCAGCCACTAATCAGATAGATGTAGCCTGCTGAAATCACCCCTGTGTTCAGGGCTTTGGTTTCCACAGATCAGGTAAACTGAAGGTCTAAGCCCCTCTCAGCTTTAACAAGTGACACTAGGTGGCACTCATGTAACTTCAATGGCGACAGGATGGTGCAAGTTGGCTGCCAGGCTCCTGTCCCTTAAAAGACCCAGGGACAAGCTAGGTGTGACTTGGGAAATGATGCAGTTTTAGGACGATTATTTGGGCCTCCTTTCATCGAGAAGAGCTTTTGATTCTGTGGATGCCTATTGCATTTTACCAGCTGATTTCACTAATTATGTACTTCTGATTTCATATTCCTTTTTTAATCATCTTAAATTTAAAAATGTCATATAGAAAACTATTTCTTTTTTTTAAAGATTTTATTTATTTATTCGTAAGAGACAGAGAGGGAGAGAGGCAGAGGGAGAAGCAGGCTCCCCGCTGAGCAGGGAGCCCGACGCAGGACTCGATCCCAGGATCCTGGGATCACGACCTGAGCCGAAGGCAGATGCTCAACCATCTGAGCCACCCAGGCGCCCTGGAAAACTATTTCTGTGGCTCAGCTACGTTTGTAACATTGTCCAGACATACATGCTGGTGTGACATAAAAGCAAGTCGTATCACCTTAGCAAGTACTCTGTTCTCCCAGTCACGTCCCGCTGCACAAGTCACTTCTAGGACAGAGATCCTCTATCCCAACACTGAACTTCAAGCAAATGGGCACCTTACCTGCGATGAGTGACCACTGGACAGGGCCACTTAGACATGGTTCTTGTTCAAAACCTTGCCCCCCACGGCTGGTTTGTCCTAGTGTTTCCAGGAGGTTCATTCCAGTCCAGGTCCACTTCAAGAATACAATCTGGTTTAACTTGGCTTCAGAACTTGCCCTCAAAGGTGGGGGAGTCGGGAGCCTCCATGATCAGGATATTATCCAAAAGGTGGTACTTTCTTCATTGGCAGAGGCCATCCAAGTCGCCTTACAGATGCTTTCCCTCAATCAAGGACCACAGTGCTAATATCCAAGGATTTAGCAAATAAATAAATAAATAAACATGGAGGAACTGAGTTTGGGGTCTAACTCTGAGATCTGAAATTTAAGAAGTTACATATTGTTAATTCATTTGGGAATAAGAGGTGGATTTCAGCGACTTCATCACCTGTCAATATAAGGGATCTTGGAATTGTATGAACTTCTTGGCTTGAAGTATAGTCACAACTTCCAGGGTGTCATGTGGTGTTAAGGTTAGGGTAAGGGAATGAATGTACTGTATACACACTGGTAGAAGACAAAAAAGGTCTAAAGCCAAAATACAGCAGTGGCATTATGGGTGACTTTTATTGTCATCTGTATACTTTTCTATTTTCTCAAATTACATTTTTTTAAAAGATTTTATTTATTTATTTGACACAGAGAGAGACAGCAAGAGGGAAACACAAGCAGGGGGAGTGGGAGAGGGAGAAGCAGGCTTCCCGTTGAGCAGGGAGCCCAATGCGGGGCTCGATCCCAGCTCTGGGATCATGACCTGAGCCAAAGGCAGACGCTTAACGACTGAGCCACCCAGGCATCCTTCTCAAATTTCGTTTTAATGATCATGAATTTGTTTTGTGTTTTATTATTTCAAAATTCAAAAGAAAGAAGAAAAATAAATGATCAGATTTCAACAAAGGAACAGTTATTTGTAAATTACTTTGTTTATGGTGAAATAGCTAGTGTGATTTCAAAAGGGCATTGCACTACTTCCTTTGGATATGGAAATTACTGGACTCTGGTCTGATCCACTGATGGCAAAGGAACACCTGAAAGACTCTTAATAAGATCCTCATAAATACACATAAAGGGAACCCTTAAAATGAGAGTGGGATAGAAATAAAATTTTTTTATAATTTATAATTCTCTTCTTTAATCAAAATGTACTACTATAAGTATGGGATTGTTTTTCTCTACAATGATGTTTTCCATCTCAACCTCATGCTAAAGCTACAAAGTTTGACCGAGACTCAGTTGTGGCTTCCTTTAGCATTTTTTATTGCCACTCATTATTCTTAATATCTCCAAGGTAAAGAGCACCGGGCTTGGAAAAGATTTGGAGGAAATTTGGGCACAACTTTGGCACACCCTAGCAGTGTAAACACGGTCAGGTTATTTAAGTGTTCTGGGTTTCAGTTTTTCCATTTGTAAAGCAGAGCGTGGGTGCTCTTATAACTACCACCTCGGTTATTATAAGAATAAAATAAGAATATATGCAACAAGACTTAAAAGTTTATAGATGGGTTCTTTTGGCAACAGATGATAAGATGGAGTTAGGAGTACAAAAGGTTTTTGGGGGAGTGACACCTGTAAAAGGAAAGGGGAGTAAGAATTGAGCAGCTCAGACTGCCATGCTTCCTCTGCTGGCCCAACAGGGAGCAGCAGAGCAATGGTGGCCAGTTCAAGGAGTGCCTGTTGGATGGGAATGGCCAGTTCCTCGTACCACTGCCTTGCTCAGTCATTGTTTGGGGGCCACCCAGTGAAGAGTGTGAACTCAGGTCCAATGCAGAGCAGATCTTGAAGGTGTTAGCTAACCGCACTTCTTGAAGCTCAGTACCACGTTCTTTCTTGAAAAGGAAGACCTGAGTGGTGGATCTTAGGTCTGCCACAACCGGCCCCTAATATGAGTCTACCTGGGACTGCCACTTGAGACAGGGAACAAGTTACACCTTGAGATTACTAGTTCCCTTTCTCTGGCCACAAACTTCTGTCCTTTGATACTGTCCACTCTCTCTCTGAGCACTGAACATGCTCCTCCCAACCCCCCTTACCCCTACTCCTCTATCCCTTCCTGTCCTGGCAGTCACCTCTTTCTGATCTCTCTTGCCTCTGTAGCAAAATTCATCAGCTTGGACTCAAGATCTGGCATTTCGATGTTGCCTTCTCTTGCTCCTCTTGATCCTCTGACTGTCTCTCATGCTTGTCAGACTGACTTCTAATTTTGAGTCACCCCATAGTCTGCTCTCTTCCAAAACCTGAGCAATAAGTCTTATTGGAGAAATGCATGTAAATCTACTGAATGGTAAACTACACTTCGGTGACAGCCAATTTAATCAAGGCATTTACTGAAGCAATGCTTTTATCTAATTCTTATTGTCTCTCTTTGCACTTCTCTAACTTTCAGGAGATAATTGACATTTATCCAATACTTCCTTGTGCCAGAGAGAGCTATGTATTTGAAACACTGACTTCCACTCTTCTCCCTCCAAGTTTTATATGGCTGGGTGATACTACCCTGACTCTTGTTCAATACCCAGAACAGTGCCGTAAACTTATTTGGCACTAAAAAAATTGTTGCAGTTTTTGAATAATGAAGAAGTAATTGAATGAAGAAAACTAAAACTAAAATTTTTATATGCCTATTGCATGCTAGGGCCAGGATCAAATATTTTATGCATGTTCTTACATTTAATCCTTACAGCATTCCCACTTTATAGGTTTAATAGTTTTCTTTTATACATTTATTTGTTGCCTATCTCATTACTAAATATAAGTCCTTGAGGGCAAATAGCATGTCTGATTAATTTCTGTAGCTTTGTAGTTCCACTTCCCAAGCAATGCCTGATACATAGATGATGCTAAGTATAAGATAGATAAGGGATGAGATAAGAACCAACAAATGAAAGGTCAGTGTCAAGGCTCAAACCCAAGTCTGTTCAACTCTAAGCCTTTTCCCTTTGTGGCTATGTCATGTGGCTCTGTCTGTATTAAGTGTTGTCAGCTGCCCAAGGCCTTACAACAATTTTAAGAATAAAATTTGAATTAGAAGAAAATGATCCTCCACACCATACTCCAATCAAAACCATGAACAGTAATTATAGTTGTCACTTGCTTTATTTACTTCTAAAAAATGTACCTAATATTGTAGGAGGGATAATTGGCTAGTTCATGAATTTTCTGTTTCCTCTTCAAACATTTACTTATAATTGTCTTCTTACCTTAATATGAGGTCATCTGTGGTTCAGTAAATGGTACTGTGTTTGGGCATCATTTGGGTGTTAGTTGAATTCCATAAGCCTTCCATTTCTTACCATGAGAAAGATATTAGCCAAAATTTGCATATGCTAAAAGTAGAGACAAAATTATAAAGCATGAGTTAAGACATTTAGCAGAAAATTATAATTAAGCTCTTAGTTAATTTTCCTTTCTGCTAGAATTTGGCTTTTAGTCAACGGATACTGTTTCACAGTAGTGTTCACTATGTGGCAAGCCCCAGAAAGAAGCTTCTGGACAGCTTGTAGTTCCCAAAGGTATGCAAATCTTTAAACCGTGTATTGAAATTGAGCAATAGAGTTGAGATTCTAGATCTCCATTCTTATAAAGGAACCAAACAACTGTGAATGCATTTTGGAGATTAATGAGACTGTTACGGAACATGGACAGGATCACCCAATGGAAGAACCAAGTGGCCCTCGGAGATCTTGGAGGATAGGAGGTTTATTTAAAGCCAGCAGGCTCAGAGGAGAGCAGTCTCCAAAGGTCTGAACCCTGAGCACAAAGGGGGCAATTTATACACTTCTACTTCTGCATACTTGGCACTTTTGGTGCGTGCGCGAAGCGGGGCAGGGAGAAGAACTCGGATTGGTGTGCTCGGGAAGCACAGCAGGGAGAAGAACCCGGAAGAGCCCCGGGGCAAGGACTGAGACTCTCCCGCTGGCTCGGTTGGCCATCTTAAGACACAGATTTTCCTTATCAAGACCTTCATTCATATGGCGTTTTATGAACCTTTCAGTGTAAATGCCAACTATTTTTAAATCTTGTGATTCCATAAGGAAAATGTTTTCCTAAACAATTTGGACTGCTCTGTAATAATTCTAATGGTTTCTCTATTTAAGTACCTTTCAAAAATAGCCACAACATGTCTTTTAGAAATAGGTGGATTAAAAAAAAAGAAAAGAAAAAGACATAGATGGGTGAGTATTAACCAAATAGAAGCATACATTGAAGTTTCTGCTAAAGCAATGAAATCAAAATAATCTATAAAATGAGGGAGTTGAACTAAATGATCTCTAAGGCTGCTTTCAGTCATAAGGGAAAAAATCCTATGGCTCTAACTCTGAAAAAGCTTAGCCAATGCTAAAGCCGGAATACAATTCACATGTCTCGTTTTTCATGCCTTACATGATAAATTCTTGCTCATTAATGTAACTCATATCTGGAGGGAAGTTAGCAACCTATGTAAATTCATCCACTTGTTTTTATTAACTTATCATTTCATCTACATGTTTAATAAAACGGTCATAACATAACAAGAACTTCTAGTTAAAGGAAGAGGCATTTTCGGAAATGTGTTTTCCTTATTTATTTTTTTTGCAAAAGTGGTGACAGAATTTCAAAACCCAGTTTTATATTCCACAGTTATAATTTTATGCCATATTTTTATGAAAAAAAGAGCTGTTGCAGCACCTCTCTCAATCATAATAATATCTTACATTCATATCATGCTTTACAGTTTAATAAACTTATTTTTTCAGTTTTTAAATTTCCTATCACATTCACCTCATTGCCTCCTCAAAAGCTTCTCATCACTTCTTGAGCACCTTGTCTCCTGGTCCCCTCATCCTTCATCTTTGATCACCTCAGTGGCCCTGAGGAGAGAGTTTAGCAGATATTCTCATTCAGAGATGAGCAAAGCAAAACTCAGGAAAGTGAGGTAACCAGCTGGTGGGTGATGAGGCCTCAGATTACAATTTATATTATGTCTGTAAAGTCAATTTGAATAAACTTTTTGAATGAAAAGGAATCATTTTGGTAACTGAAAATGGATATACGGCCTGACACATAGCTAAACCAGTATTTGTTGAACTAATAAATGGACTTTAAATTTTTAATGGGACCTCATTTTTTAGAAACTGTTTCTTTGGTACAATTCTTTTGCAGCACAATAAGGCAACATATAGCAAGAACCATAGGAAAGTCTGTTGGATACTCTTTGATCCAGGAATTACATTTCAAATAATTTTTCATAAAGAAAATATCCTATAGAAGTAACATCCTTGAAGATGTTCTCAAAGTTATCAATCCCAACCAAAATACTGAAACAACCTCAAAGCCAAGGATTTAGTATCTGTGAAAGGTATTATTTATGGCTGCTCAGTAGGTTTCTCCCCTAATCACTTCCTTTATCCCTCCTTTATCCCCTAATCACTTCCTTTATTAAACCTAATGGTAGGCACATGATCCAAGGCAACCAGTCAGATTACCCATCTCCACAGCCCACAGTGATTGGTTTAGGGATGAGCCAGTGAAAGTCCTTTCTTATGACTTCTCCTTTAGAATTAGGCAGGTCTCTTCTTGCCTCTATGGTCCAAGACCAGACAAATAAAACCCTGGCATTGTCAGCCACACGGAGAAAGCCCAACTAAGACCAACTAAGGCCAATACACAAGCAGAGGCAAGAAATGAAGAGAGAACTGTCATAGTCCTGAAAACATTGAGCCCTGGCTCCAGTCACACCTAACATCTCTTCCACCCATGCCCACACCAGTTACTCAAGCCATTAAGTCTTTATTTTTTTAGGCTAGCTTAAGCTGAGTTTCTGATATAATTAAGAGCCCTGATTACTACTACAGAAAGGAATGCTATGTAGTATTTAAAATAGCAAGTATGGGGGTGCCTGGGTGGCTCAGGCAGTTAAGCATCCGACCCCTGATTTTGGCTCAGGTCATGATCTCAGGATTGTGAGACTGAACCCCCATAGGGCTCCATGCTAGACTTGGAGCCTGCTTGAGATTCTCCCTCTCCCTTTCCCCCTCCCATCCTCTTAAAAAAACATAAAAAATAAAATAAAATAGCAAAGGCAGAAACATCGGAAAATGTTTACAACAAAATGTTAAGTGGTAGCAACAAAAGAAAAAAGAGTAGGTGTGTATATATAAGTATACAAGGAAGAAGGTGGATGTGTTTAACAGTGCTTACTCCTGAATAGGAGTGGAGAGGTACACTTTTCCTTTATATACTTCTTTTTTTTTTAGGAAATAAACCTGTTTAACTTTATTTAATCCAAACTTCTTTGACTACAGAACTTTTTCTTTCAAAAGTATCACTCAATGGGGTGCATGGGTGGCTCAGTCATTAAGCGTCTGCCTTCCGCTTAGGTCATGATCCCAGGGTCCTGGGATAGAGCCCTGCATCGGGCTCCTGCTTGGCGGGAAGCCTGCTTCTCCCTCTCCCACTCCCCCTGCTTGTGTTCCCTCTCTCGCTGTGTCTCTCTCTGTCAAATAAACAAATAAAATCTTTTTTTTTAAAAAAAGTATCACTCATTAACATTACAAAACACTAATTTTCTATAAAATGCATTGAGAGACTCTAGTATAGACAGAATTACTGATTTACATTATTCAACAGTTGCTTAAAAACTCCCAGTGGCAAGGAATTTATTTCTTTACAATGCAATTTAATGTAATTTAGAAAATTGTAACACATAGGAAATAGTTTTGTGTGTGTGAGTTCAAATTATACTATTTCCAAGAGTTGGTTTTAGATATATTATCTGAAGCAATGACAAAATGTGTAATCCTTCTTTCATGACTGCCCTCCAAATACCTTTCTTCTTTTCTAATTAAAAAAAATTTTTTTTAAAGATTTTATGTATTTATTTGACAGAGAAAGACACAGCAAGAGAGGAAACACAAGCAGGGGGAGTGAGAGAGGGAGAAGCAGGCTTCCCACAGAGCAGGGAGCCCGATGCGGGGCTTGATCCCAGGACCCTGGGATCATGACCTGAGCCGAAGGCAGCAGCTTAACGACTGAGCCACCCAGGCACCCCTTCTTTTCTAATTTTTTGAATGAAGATGCATTTCTTTTTTTTTTTCTATTTATTTGTTTATTTATTTATTTATTTTTGATGTAGTGTTCCATGATTCATTGTTTGCATATAACACCCAGTGCTCTATTCAATACGTGCCCTCTTTAATACCCATCACCAGGCTAACCCATCCCCCCACTCCCCTCCCCTCCAGAACCGTCAGTTTGTTTCTCAGAGTATATACTTCTATTACTTGAAAATATTTAGTCACCTGGAAGATAATACGAAAGTATTATTGTGCTAAAAGTTGTGATTTTAGTTGTTTAAAACTTTTAAAAAATAACTTGAGATGATTGTAATTCTTTATTGGCTTTTCAGCAAGAAAAAAGACATTTTATTTTTTTACTTTTTCATAAATAAATATACTTATATATTTATACTCTTTTTAAGTTTTTCTTTTCATTCTAGTTGTTAACATACAGTGTTATATTAGTCCCCTTTATTTAATTAAATTAATTAATTAATTTTTAAAATTTAAATTCAGTTAGCCAACATACAGATAGTACATCATCAGTTTCAGATGTAAAGTTCAGTAATTCATCAGTTGCATATAACAACCAGTGCTCATCAAATCACATGCCCTCCTTAATGCCTATCATCCAATTACCCTGTCCCCCCCCACCTTCCTTTCAGCAACCCTCCATTTGTTTCCTATAGTTAAGAGTCTCTCATGGTTTGTCTCCTTCTCTGATTTCTTCCCATTCAGTTTTCCCTCCCTTCCCCTATGATCCTCTGCACTGTTTCTTATATTCCACATATGAGTAAAACCATATGATAATTTTCTTTCTCTGATTGACTTATTTCACTCAGCATAATACCCTCCAGTTCCATCCACATTGATGTAAATGTCAGTATCCATCCTTTCTGATGGCTGAGTAATATTCCACTGTATATATATATATATATATATCACATTTTCTTTATCTATTCTGTTGATGGACATCTTGGCCCTTGCATAGTTCTTTCCATAGTTTGGCTATTGTGGACATTGCTGCTATGAACATTAGTTTATAATTTGGATCCTTTGGATAATTGCATTTGTATCTTTGGGGTAAATACTTCGTAGTGCAATTGCTGGGTCATAGAGTAGCTCTATTTTTAACTTTTTGAAGAACCTCCATACTGTTTTCCAGAGTGGCTGCACCAGCTTGCATTCCCACCTACAGTGTAAGAGGGTTCCCCTTTCTCCACAACCTCACCAAAATTAGTTGTTTCCTGTCTTGTTAATTTTAGCCATTCTGACTGGTGTGAGGTGCTATCTCATTGTGTTGTTTTTTTTTAAAGATTTTATTTATTTATTCATGAGAGACAGAGAGAGAGAGAGAGGCAGAGGGAGAAGCAGGCTCCCAAGGAGCAGGGAGCCCGATGCGGGACTCGATCCCAGGACGCTGGGATCGTGACCTGAGCTGAAGGAAGACGCTTAACCATCTGAGCCACCCAGGTGCCCCTCTCATTGTGGTTTTGATTTGTGTTTCCCGAAGTGATGTGGATCACTTTTTCATGTGTCTGTTGGCCATTTGTATGTCTTCTTTGAAGAAATGTCTGTTGGTGTCTTCTGTCCATTTCTTGATTGGATTTTTTGTTCTTTGGGTGTTGAGTTTGATAAGTTCTTTATAGATTTGGATACTAACCCTTTATCAGATATGTCATTTGCAAATATCTTTTCCTATTCCGTAGGTTGTCTTTTGGTTTTGTTGACTGTTTCCTTTGCTGTGCAGAAGCTTTTTATTTTGATAAAGCCCCAATAGTTTATTTTTGCTTTGTTTCCCTTGGCTTTGGAGACATGTCTAGCAAGAAGTTGCTGCAGCCGAGGTCGAAGAGGTTGCTGCCTGCGTTCTCTTCTAGGATTTTGATGGATTCCTGTCTCACATTTGATTCTTTCATCCATTTTGATTCTATTTTTGTGTATGGTGTAAGAAAATGATCCAGTTTCGTTCTTCTGCATGTGGCTGTCCAATTTTCCCAACACCATTTGTTGAAGAGACTGTCCTTTTTCCATTGGATATTCTTTCCTGCTTTGTCAAAGATTAGTTGACCCTAGAATTGGGAGAAGAATAAAATACATAAACTCTGTCATAACTTTAAAAATTAAAACTAACAAAGGGTAAGAGTAATCTCATTTTTTGGGAGTTTGCTCATAAATTATAATTCCATTGCCAAGTTAATATTTTACTTTAACTTTACGTTGCTAGTGTGGTCATTCAGTGCTAGATTCTTGGTTTTCCTGGCCATTTCCTTACCACTCTTTTTTCTAACTCCTTTTAATGATTGTATGATCATAAAATTTGTTCGAGTTGATTTATACTAAGACTAGTTGTGGAGGAAATCATCATTTCTTTTGCTTTGTATTAGTATTAGCTCTGGTGGTTAATTCCATATAAGATATTTCAGCTCTTGGGGTGCGTGAGTGGCTCAGTTGGTTAAGCGTCTGCCTTCGGCTTAGGTCATGATCTCAGGGTCTTGAGAGTGAGCCCTCCATCGGGCTCCCTGCTCAGCTCGGAGTTTGCTTCTCCCTCTCCCTCTGCTGCTCTCCCTGCTGTTGCTCCCTCTCACTCTCTCTCTGTCAAATAAATAAATAAAACCTTACAAAAAAAAAAAAAAAGGATATATCAGCTCTCTTCTAGTCAGATTTCCTCACCTGGAAGATGAGAAATTTAGGTATACAATTTTGTGTTTTTATAAAAAATATATACAGATTTTACCCTAAGATGTGATTAGTTATTTGGTTTGGTTTATTTAATTTTGTTTAGAATAAAAATTTACCAGTGAATAATTTTAAATGGTCATCTCTTTTGGTAACTTTAGAGTAATAAATTTCTACATATTCATATCTACTAAGAGAAGTGTTATATACCTATACTCCATTCTTTCTACCTACATATTGGGACGTGTGAGATGTTGGTATAATTAGTAACTTACTATTGTAAAGCACTACTTCCTACAAAGAGGGGAAAAAAGCACAATTAACACAAGGCACAACATTTCTTCACCTTTAGTGC
This sequence comes from Mirounga angustirostris, assembly GCF_029215605.1. Taxonomy (NCBI): domain Eukaryota; kingdom Metazoa; phylum Chordata; class Mammalia; order Carnivora; family Phocidae; genus Mirounga; species Mirounga angustirostris. Next base: position 47,104,948 of record NW_026991709.1, on the reverse strand, counting down.
AATAAAGCACTGTTTTAGCTCTGGCCAACAAAGTGAAAAGTAACTTAAGTACTTTGAATATGTCATTTATTTTCTCTTTACCTCATTTTTTTTTCACTTACAGAGACATAAAAATAGCTTGACAATTTCCTGAGATCTGGGTATCAATTGAGATTAAAAACAAAAATCTTATTGGCGTCTACTATAGGGAAAAGTGCACATAGTAGAAGTATACAGCTTGATGAATCTTTACGAACTGAACATGCTCATGTAATAAACATACAAAAGAGGCAGATGTCACCATACCTTAGAAACATCCTTCATACCCCTTCAAGTCACTGTTCCTTTGCCAAAAGAGTATTCACTATCCTGACCTCTAATACTACAGATTTTGCCTGTGCTTGAACTTTATATAAAAGGACTCATACACTATGTACTCTTTTATGCCTGACTTGTTTCACTCAACATTTGCAGTTATGGATCATTCCTTTTCCTTGCTGTATGGTGTTCAGTTTTATGAAAATATTGGACTTTATTTATACATTTTCTGTTGATGGACATTTGGGTAGTTTTCACTTCGGGCTTTATGAATTTGAAAACAAATATATTCATTTTTGTTGGGTATATAACTAGAGTTGGGATCGCTTGGTCATGGCTCATATGTATGCTTGGTTTTAATAGATAAGCCAAACAATTATTCAAAAATAGTTGATGCAGTTAACACCCCCACAAGTAATTTATGAGATACCTGGTTGCTACACATCTTTGCCAACACTTGGTATTTTCTCTTTTGAGGTTTAATTTACATAAAATAATTTCATAAATCATAAATCTCCTTCAAATGCAAGATATTTCCCAATTTTATTTTGCTAGTTTGTCTTGATCCAAAGTAATTTAGGGTGACTTGAGGGTAACACTGTGCATGTCACTTCATTACTCACAGTTACTGCTCTCTGGAGCTGGCTTAATTAAGCTTCGCCTTTGTTAGGCCAAATAAAAGTAAGCTCAATAACCAAACTGAATTAAACTTTACTAACTTTACTTGAGTGTTTCTCAGAAATGCTAATTATACGCCTTAATTCTACCAACAACAGACTAATTTCTCCCAATTTGGAAAACATGGAGAAGTTAAACTTTATACCACAGGCCAAGAAAATTAACACACAGCAAATACTTGAAATGCAAATCTAATTTCCCATGCAGAGTCAGTAACTCAAACACTAAGAACAGAATTGATCTGATTTCTTTTATGTCCACTGTCTGACTTCTCCACTTCTCTACATCTGACTTTGTGGGCTATTTTGAGTAGTTCTACTAGAGGTGTTTTTTTCTCTTGTTTTTGTTTTTCTGAGAATAAGAGCAATGTTGGATAGAGGAGAGGAAGGGAAAAGCCTAATCTTAGCAATGGCTATGGTTATTAGCAGAGGAAGCACAACTGTGGGTCTATTCTGTGATCTGACAAAAATGCTCAAGCTCTCGGAACATTGATGACCAATTGCCATCTTCCTCCTCAAGTTTTGTAGGTGCTGTCCCTAATCTTCCTACTGCCTCAGTTTCCCCCTCCACTAGCTTTAAATCAACGAGGTTTTGCTCTGTTACTTTCATTTATACCACCCCACTTCTAATGAAGTATTTATAAAATACCTTCTGTGTGCCTGACACTGAGAACCCAGAGGTAAATAAGAGCATTTAAATAGTTCACAGCCTAATGAAGGAGTCAGGTACACATCTGGCTGTTAAGTGCTAAAATAGCAATAGTGAAGAATATGTAAACATAAAAGGACCTTACTTTTTTACACAACTGGGTGGAGGTCAAATGAGCAAGATAGCTTATTCTCCTTCCTACTGCACTTCCATTTACATTGTTACCTCAGTCTTAGGTTACAAATATAGTAATTTATTCAAGTGGAAGGAAAATCACAATCTGGCAAATACAGTTGACCCTTGAACAACATGGTTTTAACTGCAGGCATCCACTTATAATGCAGATTTTTTTTTTACCGTATGGTACTCCGAATGTAATTTCTCTTCTTTTCTTAATAGCATTTTATTTTCTCTAGCTTACTTTACTGAAAGAATACAGTATATAATACATATACAAAATATGTGTTAATCGACTATTTTATTGGTAAGACTTTTTAATGAACAGTAGTCTATTAGTAATTCAGTTTTGAGGTTGTCAAAATTATACACAGATTTTTTACTATATGGGGTGAGGGAAGGTTGTTGCTCATAACCTCCACATTGTTCAAGGGTCAAATATATGTGAATGTAACATCTGTGATGGAAAATGCGCATCTTTCATATTCTTGTTTCTTTGTTTTGGTTTAGGGTTTTTTTGGGGTCGGGGGAGCGGTTGGTGTGCTTTCACAGTTATTCCTGGAAATCACTTGACTCAAAGCTCCTGAGCTGTCTTCCACTGGGTTACTTCTAATTAATGCAGGCTGAGAAGCTTCTCCAAACAGGTTATTCATCAGCCTCACTGTGTCTGTCCCACACTTTCCATCTCCAGCCCCCTTATTCATAGCCTTGTTACATATATTTGATAAGAATTTAGTGGACAGAGGTGCCTGTGTGGCTCAGTCATTAAGCGTCTGCCTTTGGCTCAGGTCATGATCCCAGGGTCCTGGGATCAAGCCCCACATCAGGCTCCCTGCTCCACGGGAAGCCTGCTTCTCCTTCTCCCACTCCCCCTGCTTGTGTTCCCTCTCTCGCTGTCTCTCTCTCTCTCTCTGTCAAAATAAATAAATAAAACCTTAAAAAAAAAAAAAGAATTTAGTGGACATTTTCTTTATTACTCCATATGTGCAAAAATAAATTAGAATACCAACAATTAAGCAATTAGGAGATTGGTAAAGTGTACACTAATGGGTCCCAAACCTTAAAGTGCATAGGTATCCTGGAATATTCTAAATGTAGACTTTGATTCAATAGTCTGGTCCATGGCCCAGGAATCTGCATTTAACCTATTGATGCTGATGGAGATGGCTTTTGGACCTTATTTTGAGAAACCTCACTTTGGTTCCCATTTAACAATGATGCAAATGCCTTCCATGACTGAGAGGATGCAAATCTGTCTGGCCCTGTCTTCATGCAGATAGCTACTGCTATCCCTTTCATCAACAGCTATCTCTCTCTTTTTTAATTAATAGACTGTTTTTTAGAGAAATTTTAGATTTACAGAAAAATTAAGCAGAAAGAACAGAAATTGCCATAGGCCTCCTAAAAATCCCTTGTGCTCTATCTATTCATCCCACCTTCCCTTCTCAAACCCTTGGCAATCATTGATTTTTTTTTTTTTTCTGTCAGCATTTGATATTGTCAGTGTTTGGGTTTTAGCCATTCGAAAAGGTGTGTAGTGGCATCTCATCATTGTTTTGATTTGCAATTCCCTAATGACATATCCATATTGAGCATCCTTTCATATGCTTACTTGCCATCTGTATATGTAATTGCTAATATCATCTACTCCCAGTCTGTATAAATATCTCCACTGGGCTGATGTCTCTTAATTCTTTCCAATCCCAGGTTGCTGTTGGCTTCAGGCTGTCCCCAGTAGACATCTTGTTCCTTATATCCTCTTTATTCCTATGCTTCATTAGAACTGAGGGCCCTGGATTTTTCAAACAATATACCAGTTCCTCTAGAGGCTTTGACTTGGGCTGCTGACAAAGAAATCTTTATTAAATCATTGAAAATGATATTATTCAAGAGACACACAAGGGAAGTAAGTGATGAGAAGAGGAGGTACTATTATGAAAGTGGCCCCAGGACATTAGGTTTATCACAAAATCCTTTCTATGAGTCAGTTCATCTTTTCCATTTCAGTTTTAGGAAGGATATTTGACCCCATGGAATTAGGAGTCCTTTCCTACTTTTGCCAAACTGCTAATGTCAGTGAATATTCAAGTAAAACCTTATCCAAATTTGGGGCTCTGCTGACCACAGAGGACCCTCTGCCTGAGTTAATGCTCCTGAAACTTTCACACAGATGTCTCTGGAGAGCACAGAATGGAGGCCAAGTTTCTTGGATGAGCTGCAGTAAGTTTTCCAAGGATGTGGTTGATCCCAGAAAGTGCACAGCTAATTTATAAGAGACTAGGAAGAAGGCAGCTGCCTTGAGAATAACATATTGAGGATTCTGGAGGTCAAGAATTGACCTCAGTCCATATGGGAAGCTTTCACTACTGTGAACTGAAAAAGCTTGCATGAATCTATAGGCCATCTAAAACCTCTGACAATGCTGTTTTATGTTTTAGAATGAGGTCAAAGATTAAAATCTTGAAATACAGACATTGTCTCTGCATTGGCTGGGAGATTGATGGTATCTGAGCTGACTGGAAGGAGGTTGGGGTGTCAGAAACTCCTTTTTTATGCTGGTGCTAGTCCTGATCCTCGGATTTAACTATTCTTTTCAGTTTAACAGAGTCCAGTAGGTCTATATATTTTAATCCTATAGGAGAATTTTTCCACAGTCTTTGAGTCTCTAGAAGACAATAAATCACATTAAAAGAGGCCCAGAATATCTGTCTTCCTTCTTCTTAGTGCCTCTGCAAGATCATGCATTGTCTCATAGGATTGGTATGTGACAGATTCTATTTTCTATTTTAGGTCTTCTGATGATTCCTCCAGTCTTTCTTGAGAACCAGAGTTCAAAAGAATCTGTGCAACTGGAAGTCACCCCCAGACCCCTGAATCTCACAGTCCTAGTTTCAAAGAGGTCAGTGTCTTCTTAAGGGCCATGTGGAGGCTCCAGTGTATTCCCAGGAGAATGCATTCCTTGTATTAAGAAGTTATCTACAGAGCATTTTAGAGTTCTATTTGGTGATGTAGTGACATAAGATGTCTGTGGCTGAAGGATTTTCTGAGTGGTTAAATAATGGGACTGTTTCAGTGAACCCAGTAAACCCTAGTTAATAAAATTCCCCATTGATGGGAGACTATTCATTTCCAATGAAACTAGCAAGACAGGAATCTCACACAACAAGCATGCTGTCCTAACTTGTTGGAAGATACTGCAGCTGAAAGCTACAGCCATCATCACTCCATCCCTTTTTGGTATTTGGCTTGTTCGAATGCTTAGCACACATGTAAAAGCCACTCAAAAAGGGTTTTCAGGATCTGTCATTCTAAATTCCAAGCATGGCACGGTGACCCTGAGATTTTTTTGGTTGTGGCGGTAAAATATACATAACATGAAATTCACTTATTTATTTATTTATTTATTTATTTATTTATTTATTTATTTAGATTTTATTTCTTTATTTGACAGAGAGAGAGAGAGTGAGCACAAGCAGGCTTCCTGCTGAGCAGGGAGCCCGATGTGGGACTCGATCCCAGGACCCTGGGATCATGACCTGAGCCGAAGGCTTAACCGACTGAGCCACCCAGGTGCCCCTGAAATTCACCTTTTTAACCATTTTTAAGTGTATAGTTCAGTGCTATTAAGTATATTCATATTGTTGTGCAACCATCTCCACCATCCATCTCCAGAACTTCCCCTCTCCCCCTAGCCCTGGTTACTGTTCTACATTCTACCTCTGAGTTTGATGACTCTAGGTATTCCTATAAGTGGAATCATACAGTATTTGTCCCTTTGTTACTGGCTTATTTGATGTAGCATAATGTCTTCTAGGTCTATCCATATTATAGCATGCATTAGAATTACATTGCTCTTAAGGCTATTATAACACATAAATTATGTATTACAGTGTACATTATAGTGTACTGTAGTATATTATTATAGCCTGTGTGTGTGTGTGTGTGTCATTGCTGGATCATAACGTAATTCTACTTCTATTTTCTTGAAAAATCGCCACACCATTTTCCACAGCAGCTGCACCATTTTACATTTCCACCAGCAATGAGTTCGACTTTTTTCACACCCTTGCCAACACTTATTATTTTGTTTTTGTTTGCTTGTTCTTGGATAACAGCCATCCTAATGGGTATGAAGTGATCTCTCACTGCAGTTATGATTTGAATTTCCCTAATGACTAGATATTGAGCATCTTTTTCTGTGCTTGGTGGTCATTTGTATATCTTCTTTGGAAATGTCTATTGAAGTCCTTTGCTCATTTTAAATTGGATTTTTTATTGTTGAGTTGTAGCCTTTAAAAATATATTCTGGATATTAATTCCTATCAGATATAAAATTTGTGAATATTTTCTCCCATTCTGGGGGTTATCTTTTCAATCTGTTGATAGTCTTTTTATGCAGAAAAGTTCTGAATTTTGATAAAGTCCAATTTATCTATTTTTTTTTCTTGCCTGTGCTTTTGGTGTCATATCCAAGAAATCATTGTCAAATCCAATGTCATGATGTTTTTCTCCGATGTCTTCTTCTAAGAGTTTTACAGTTTTAGCTCTAACATCTAGGTCTTTGATCCATTTTTTTACATAATTTTTGTATGTGGTGGAAGGTAAGTGTCCAAATTTATTTTTTTGCACATGGAGATTTAGTTTTTCTAACACCATTAGTCCTTTCCCCATTGAATGGTCTTGGTACCTTTACTGAAAATCATTCGATACAGAGGGTCAACTTATGACTTCTCAATTTTACAATGGTGTGAAAGCATTTAGTAGAATCAAACTTTGAATTTTGATCTTTTCCCAGGCTAGCGGTATGCTGTGCAATACTGTCATGATGCTGGGCAGGAGCAGTGAGCCACAGCTCCCACCGGCCACGTGATCGCAAGGGCAAACAACTGATCTATTCTCTGCCCATATGACCAGTGCGTTTTTCACTTTTAGTATAGTATTCGATAAATTAGATAATATATTCAACACTTTCTTATAAAATATGCTTTGCGTTAGATGATTTTGCTCAACGGAAAGCTAATATAAGTGTTCTGAGCACGTTTAAGGTAGGGTAGGCTAGGCTATGATATTTGGTGGGTTAGGTGTATTAAACGTGTTTTTGACTTGTGGTAATTTCAACTTATGATGGGTTTATCAGGACATAACCCTATCAAAAATTGAGGAAGATCTGTATATGTGAGGGCTTATTTCTGGGTTCTCTATTCTATTCTATTGGTCTATGTCTGTCTTTATGACAGTATCATGCTGTCTTGATTGCCATAGCAGAGTAGTAGGTTTTGAAATCAGGAGTGTGAGACCTCCAACTTTGTTCTTCTTTTTCAAGATTGTTTTGACAATTTGGGGTCCTTTGAGATTCCATATGAATTTTAGGATGATTTTCTATTTATGTAAAAAAAATGTTGAGATTTTCATAGGAATTGCATTAAATCTATAGACAATTTTGGGTAATATTGACATCTTAAAAATAGTAAGCCTTCTAATGAACATGTATGTCTTTCCATTTATTGATGTCTTTAATTTCTTTCAGCAACATTTTGTAGTTTTCAGTGATTAAGTCTTTCACCTTTTTGGTTAAGTTTATTTCCAAGTATTTTATTCTTTTTGATGCTATTGTAAATTGAATTGTTTTCTTAATGTTTTTTTGGATTGTTCATAGATTGTATAGAAACACTACTGAGTGGCACCTGGGTATAGAAACACTACTGAGGTTGTGATCTCAGGGTTGTGAAATTGAGCCCTGCGTTGGGCTCCACATTCAGTGCAGAGCCTGCTTGAAACTCTCCCTTTCCCTCTGTCCCTTCCTCCCCACAAATCAATAAATCTTAAAAAAAAGGAAGAAAGAAACACAACTGATTTTTGTGTGTTGATTTTGTATCCTGTGTGTGTGTGTGTGTGTGTGTGAAATTTTTAGGATTTTCTACATAAAAGATCGTGTCACTTGTGAACAGAGATAATTTTATTCCTTCCTTTCTAATTAGTATGGCATTTATTTCTTTTCTTTTTTTTGCCTAATTGTTCTGGCTAGAACTTCCAGTACTGTGTTGAATCACAGACCTGTACCCCTGAAACAAATAATACATTATATGTTCATAAAAAAGAAAAACTAAAAAGTACATTAATTAAAAAAAAAAAGAAGTGGTGAATTTCACAGTGGACATCCTTATCTTGTCCCTGATCTTAGAGGAAAAGGTTTCGTTTTTTCACCATTGAGTATGATATTAGCTGTGGGTTTTTCATATATGGCTTTTATTATGTCGAAGTAATTTCTATCTATTCCTAGTGTGTTGAGTGTTTTATTATGAAAGGTGTTGAAATCTTGTCAAATGTTTTTATGCATTGATTGAGATCATGGACTCTCAGATTTTGTAACCCCGGAAATGGTTCTGATTCTCAGCCCAAAAGGTATTGGGAGAGGCCTCAGCAATTAAGAAATTACAGTTTTATTTCATAGATTGTTCTCTTGCATACTTCTTAGGAAAGCCAACCACTATTTTTAGTTGCATCAATCAGATATAGACATTCCCCTTCCTTCACCTGGCTACTATTTTCTTAAGCCCAGCAAAAACTTTAGCATCCCCTCTTTCTTGCTAGCAATTAGAAGAAAAAGTAAATCAATTTAGACTTATCTATGACAGTCTAGAAGCCATTTTTATGGGATGGATTTAATTTTTAAATTATCATACAGTAAAACTGACTTCTTTAGTAGTGTACAGTTCTATGAATAAACACACATACAGAATCATGTGACTACCACCACGATCAGGATGCAGAAGGGTTCTCTTGCATTCTATCCCTTTATTGTCTCTCTCTTGAATTCCTGGAACCACTAATCTTCGTCATTACTATAATTTTGTCTTTTTGACAATGTCATACAGTGTGTAACATGTTCTATTTGTGAGTAGAAGCCTAAGTGTGACTGATGTCTTTGCTAGCCATCATTTTGAACAACAGAATTATCTTAAACCATGAGCCTGGTATCATCATCATGGTAGGAGAACATTATCATAGATTCAGTATGTGTATCAGCCTCAGAGTATCAGCCTTTGAACTTCTATCAGTCTGCTGAGAAGAATGTTAGCCAAATTATAAGAGTAATGGTTGAGGACTGGGACCAATCTTTTAGCAACTGGGTCACAAGAAATAATAGGAAGCAAGATTACCATACGTGGTACATGGTCATTTTATGGACTACTACATGCTATCATCCACACATGAAGGACAGTGAAGAGAAAATATATTAAGCTGTAAACTGCAGGCCTGCACAAGAAATGATTTCCAACAGATTATAAAGCAATTATGTTTTGTTTCCACTGTGATGGCCAGTGAATTAATTTTTTGATCTGTTAGATGAAACACATCTAGTAGAGTAAAATGGAAATAGTCATATTTTATCTATTAGCATGCTTTTGGCTGAAAGTAACAGAATATCCGGCAAAAAGTGGCTTAAATAATCAGGGGGTTTCTTATCTCACATAAAAAGTTCTCTAGAGGTAAGTGGTTCCAGGCCACTGAATCAGTGGTTCTCAACAAGGTCATGAAGACTCCAGTTCTTTCCATCTACTATCCTCAGTATGAAAAACTTTTAGCCCTCAAGAGTTTTTTTCCTCTTGGTTGCAAGATGGCATCATGTCCTCCTACAACTGCATTCATAAGTAGGAAGCAGGGGAAGGTGAGGTGACAAATCTCTTCTCATGTATGCTTCTTTTTTTTGTTTTGGAGGAAAATCTTTTCCCAAATCCCCCCAACAGCTTTCTCTTAAGTCCTATAGTTAGAACTGGGTCCCTTGGTTATTCCTACTTGAAGGCAAAATATGTATCTAGCATTTTTATATTTATCACGTGAAGTGGGCTTTGATAGGGGGAAGAAGGGTAAGGGAAATAAGTTCTGGGAAAGTAACAGATCTGCCTCATCCCATTGTTGTGAAGATTAAATGCAGTAATGTGGGTAAGGCACATCTAACTGGACTGGGCACATAAAGGGCTCCATCCTCATTTCTTTGTTTTGTTCTCCCTTTCTCCCCCTTCAGGTTTCCTTCCTCACTCTCTAGCTTTAAAAGAAAGGTGGAAATCCAGAAACTTTACTCACCTTTCCTAAACAAAGGCACTGCTTGTCTCTTTCACCCCAACCTACTCTTTGGAGTTCTGCAGTTCTAGTTTCCACAAACTTTCTGGAATCTCCCTGACCTCTCAAGAAAGTTCCTGACCTCAGACTGAGAAATACATTTTTATGGCCAGCCCATGGATGTTGATTATAAAAAAGAAACTGAAATGTCAACTATATTTCAATTAAAAAAAATAAACAGAAATCTTTATAGAACAAAAAAAGAAAAACACAACAGAGTATAAGTTATTTCTATAATGTTCGTCTGCACTAAAAATCATCTGTTTCAGTGGAGCAAAGCTCTTTGCATCAAAAAAGGAGCAAAAGGCACCCCTGTGCCTATCTGTACCGAATGCTGGCTCTGTGAGCACCATAAGATGTTTCTTGCCATCAGAGCAATGACTTCAGTTTTTCCATTCCAACTGTGGTGAAAATGAATAAGAAAACCATATCCTGCCTCTGAAAGCAGGACACAGGCTCCACACTAATCAAAAAAGGAAGATTCATTATAAAACAATATTTTACTATCCAGATTCTGAATCATTTCATGGACCGCCACAGGATTAGAATGGGGATATTGTACAAGCCCAAACCTTTGGAAGAAAGTTGTTTTTTCCTAAATGAGCTCCTCTTGCTGTTCTCTGATTCACTGCAATCCAAATCTCACAATTTCACCTCTTTCTCTTTTAATCATATTCAGAGATAGCTATTTTAAGGGGGCCTGGGCATAGTGGGGGGTTGCAGATAAAACAGGGGCCAGGGCTTATCTGAAAATGCATGAACTGAGAAGTGCCAATGAAACAGTGGCACTGTAGAGGCGCCTGGGTGGCTCAGTCGTTAAGCGTCTGCCTTCGGCTCAGGTCGTGATCCCGGGGTCCTGGGATCGAGCCCCGCATCGGGCTCCCTGCTTGGCGGGAAGCCTGCTTCTCCCTCTCCCGCTCCCCCTGCTTGTATTCCCTCTCTCACTGTTTCTCTCTCTGTCAAATAAATATACATAAATAAATAAATAAATACTGGCACTGTAGACAGGTAAAAGGAGAGTAACATTTTTAGAAACCTGGTTAGTAGCAATAAAGACTTAAAAGGGCTGTGCTTTATTTGCCAAACCAAGGTTGACTTAGCAATGGACTCGTGAACCAGTCCTGATGAGAGGCACTCTGAGCTGAGCACCTGAGTGACTTCCCTGGCTCCAAGAAGGGAGAATGGGTTTCCCTGTGTTGTAACCATAAGCGAAGCCAGGTGAAATCTGCTCTGCAGTGCTATCATTCATGAACATTCATAGACAAAAAAAGTTGACAACCACAGACCATGCTGCTGTGGGATTCTGCTGGATACACTGCAAAGGAAAACCACCAGCAGCTGTCTGAAGCTGGGTTTCTTTTATTAACATTTGGTTAATACAGCCTTTGCCATGAAACAAGCCAGATGAAAAACCAGCCTTCATTAGGAAGTCCTTACTTAGTACAGGCTGCGACACATTATGTTGTTGTGACCAAGTCAGGAGGTTTTCATTAACTTGCACACTGTTCTGTGCCCAGCATGGACTTAAGTGCTCTGGGATCATATAGAGGGAGTTGGAAGCTGGGTACCGCCTTGTGGGGGCATGATCTCTCTTCCTTTCGGGAGGAGGGAGGCAGACTAACATTCAGGAAACTGAAAGAAACCTATGTAAGTTGAGTGTGGGACTCATGCTCAATTGTGTGGGACAAGTATGAATAGGTTTAAAAGGACACAAGAATCCATGTGAGTTGAGTCCCTTGAGAGCAAGAGCCCCAAGTGGCTCATTTTGGTATCTTCAGTGTTGTGAATTTGTCACACAAGGTGGGGGTTTAATTGGTAAATTTCAAATAAAGTTCAACTCTATTTTTTTATTTACCCATCATTTCAATCCTACCCAATTTTATACCTGCTGTCTCTGCCTATGCACTTAGAATATACATCTAAATTAAAGCACCTCAAAACACCAATGAAGTTTCTAAACAGTCACACTCTAACACATGCATGAACACACACACTCACGCACAAGCTCTCATTTATTCTCATTTTTATTCTTGTCTCTCGTGATCTCGTGCTTTTTCTCACTCCAGAATTGTTTCTAGGAGTTGGAGAAAGAGTAGAGTAGCACCTAGTTTTTCTAAGCCTTCACCTACCAGTTCACAAAAGCACAAGGATGAAGAATTAGAAAAGTAGAGGAAGAAGACAAGAGCATGATGATGGGGGAGAGAAGAGAAATAATAGGAGAGAAAGAAAACCAGAAAAATCAAGCTTCCTATTGTGAATAGGGAGTTAATTGTAAACGATGATACTTTTACCCTAACAAGGAGAAGGAGGATGGCTCCCAGATTTTATAGTAGGGTGATCCTCTTGCAAAGACTAACTGCTTTGGGCTTGTTGACTTGTGGAGAAGCAGAAAAAAGGAAGTACATTCACATCTCCATTCTGTAATAAATTCCAGTGACTCATAGTTCTTGAATAGTTTAGTTTCTTGTACATAGACTTAGGTTTTGTAAAGGTCTTTCCCACTGAGCCAACTCTCATATAAAATGAAATGAGGAGTACCTTTTTGGGAAAAGAGTTGATTACTTAATGAATGCAGATGCCTTCTGTGGTGATTAATTTTATGTGTCAGGTTAATTGGGCCCTGGTGTATTTGGTCAAACATTATTCTGGATGTTTCTGGAAGGGTGTTTTTGGATGAGATTTAACTTTTTTTTTTTGAGACTTAACATTTAAATTGGTAGATCGACAAGCAATCTGTGACAAACGAGGCAGGAATATATAATGAAGAAAAAAGAGTCTCTTCAATAAATGCTGCTGGGAAAACTGGACAGCTACATGCAAAGGAATGAAACTGGACCACTTTCTAACACCATGCATACACAGGCGACACACAAACACACACACACATACACGCACACACATAACTTAAAATGGTTTAAAGACCTAAATGTGGGACCTGAAACCATAAAACCCCTAGAAGAGAACACAGGCAGTAATTTTTTTGACATTGGCAGCAGCAACATTTTTCTAGACATGATTCCTAAAAAGCAAAAGCACAAATAAACTATTGGGACTATATCAAATAAAAAGCTTTTACACAGCAAAGGAAACCATCAACAAGACAAAAGGGAACTGTCAACAAAAGAGGCAACCTACTGAATCGGAGAAGAGATTTGCAAATGATATATCCATTAAGGGGTTAATATGTAAAAGATATAAAGAACTCATACAACTCAACACCAAAAAACAATCACATTAAAAAATGGGCTGCATATGACATATCAGATAAAGGGTTAGTATCCAAAAATCTACAAAGAACTTATCAAACTTGGGGCACCTGGGTGGCTCATTTGTTAAGCGTCTGCCTTCGGCTCAGGTCATGATCCCAGGGTCCTGGGATCGAGTTCCACATCGGGCTCCCTGCTCGGCAGGAAGCCTGCTTCTCCCTCTCCCACTCCCCCTGCTTGTGTTCCCCCTCTCACGGTCTCTCTCTGTCAAATAAATAAATAAAATGTTAAAAAAAAAAAGAACTTCTCAAACTCAACAACCAAAAAGCAAATAATCCAGTTAAGAAATGGGCCAAAGACATGAATAGACATTTTTCCAAAGAAGACATACAGATGGCTAACAGACACATGAAAAGATGCTCAGCATCACTCATCCTCAGAGTAATACAAATCAAAACCACAATGAGATACCACCTCAGACTTAACAGAATGGCTAAAATTAACAAGTCAGGAAAAAATAGATGTTGGTGAGGCTGCAGAAATACCATATGATCCAGTAATTCTACTACTGGGTATTTACCCAAACAAAACAAAAAAACTAATTTGAAAGATATCTGCACCCCTATGTTTATTGCAGCATTATTTATAATAGCCAAGATATGGATGCAACCTAAGTGCCCAATGATAGATGAATGGATAAAAAAGATGTTATATAATATATATATGTATGTATGTATAAAAATATCAGTCAGCCATAAAAAAAGAATGAGATCTTGCCATTTGCAACAACTTGGATGGACTTAGAGGATATTAAGCTAAGTGAAATAAGTCAGACTGAGAAAGACAAATACCATATGATTTCACTCATATGTGGAACCTAAAAAACAAAACAAATGAATAAACAAAGAGCAGAATCAGACCTATAAATACAGAGAACAAACTGATGGTTGCCAGAGGGAAGGGTGGTGGGTGGATGGGCAAAATGGTTGAAGGGGAGAGGGAGATACAGGCTTCCAGTTATGGAATGAATAAGTCACGGAAATAAAAGGCACAGCCTAGGGAACACAGTAAATGATATTATAATCGTGTTGTATGGTGACAGATGTTAGGTACACTTGTGGTGAGCGTGGTATAACATATGAAGATGTTGAATCACTATGTTGTACACCTGAAACTAGTGTAAGTAACACTGTGTGTCAACTATACTCAAATAAAAAAAATTTTTTTTTAAAGATTTTATTTATTTATTTGAGAGAGCGAATGAGAGACAGAGAGCATGAGAGGGAGGAGGGTCAGAGGGAGAAGCAGACTCCCCGCCGAGCAGGGAGCCCGATGCGGGACTCTATCCCGGGACTCCAGGATCATGACCTGAGCCGAAGGCAGTTGCTTAACCAACTGAGCCACCCAGGAGCCCAAATAAAAAAAAATTTTTAAATGACACTAATGGACAATAAAATTTAAATAGAACACATATAATACTTTTTGTTTGCTTATTTATTTTTGAATATATTCATCTAACATCTGGTTTAATATAAAACAACGATATTTCCCCAAAAAAAGTTGTTAAAGATTTTTTATTTTTCAGTAACCTGTACACCCAACTTGGGGCTTGAACTCACAACCCTGGGATCAAGAGTTGCACGTTCCTCTCATCGAGCCAGCCAGGCACACCAACCCCCTCAAAATTTAATTTAAAAAAATGTGATAGACTGAGTAAAGCAGACTGCCCTCTATAATGTGAGTAGTTTCATCCAAACAGTTGAAAGCCTGAAAGAAAAAAAGGCTAACCTCTCCTGAGCAAAAGGGAGTTCTCCAGCGCAGACTTCAGGATTCATCTGCAACACTGACTCTTCCTGGTTTCTCCAGCAGACCGTGTTTGGCTTGAACTGTAACTCTTTCCTGAACCTCCAGCCTGCCAGCCTCCTGCATCAGATTATGCACTTGTCAAGTGTGTGCATGTGCACATACACACGGTTCTCTGGAGAACCTTGGCAAATACAGCATTCTATATGCTGACAAACAAAACTGAGATGCAGCAAACGTGTTCGTGCCTTTCTCCAGTCAGCACCATAACTGAGAAGGTGAGAGTCCAAGATCTGAGGTCAATGGCCTGGTTCAGGTGTAAGCTCTGTTCTCTCTTAGCCCTCTGTCCTGGATAGTTCACCTAAACTTGAGAAACAATTGCCCAGGAGACAAGAACAGTGCCAACCCCTAGTATATTAGTTTTGTATGACCGCTGTAACAAATTACCACACACTCAGTGCTTAAAACAACATAAATTTATTCTCTTACAGTTCTGGGGGTCAGAAGTTTCAAATCAAGATGTCAGCAGGACTTCTGGAGGCTTCAGGGGAGGATGTTTTTGCTTTTTTCAGCTTCTAGTGGCTGCTTACATTCTTTGGATGACAGTGCCTTCCTTGTATCACTCCAATCTCTTGCTTCCATTGCCACATCCCTGCTACTCTTCTGATCTCCTGCTTCTCTTATAAGGACCCACACAATTACATTGGGCCCACCCAGATAATCCAGGACAATCCCCCCCATACAATACCCTTAATTTAATCACATCTGCAAAGTTTCTTTTGACATCTAAGGTAACATTCACTGGGTTTTGGGATTGGGCCGTGGCTATCTTTGGGGTGGGAGGTAAGGCATTATTTGGCCCACCACACCTGGATACCAGAGGTCACTGGTTACAGATGGAAGGTGAGATAGGGGAGGGGTTCTGAGATTTCAGCGTTGCAACTTGAAATTTGGTCCTTTTGGAAAAGTACTCAACTACTTGGTGAATGCAGGAAGTTGCAACAAAGAAATTATTTCTTGGCTGCTAAAGAGACAAATATGTGTTGGTACTGTATTTTTCTTTAACAGATGAAAGTTCTCCTAGAGACATCACAGAGTAAAGATTCTTCCATCTTAAAAAAGAAATATAAACATGTTTTTTAAAGTCTAGTATTCAGATCTATGTACACAAATCTGTGGGGACTCTTCCCCTGGCAGCTTTACCAAGTACTTTGTTCAGTCTCCTTTAAGTTACCTTTAGCAGGAATTCAAACATTTTTTGAAATAAAGGTTTTATTTATTTATTTGTCGGGGGCAGGTGGAGGGAGGGAGCACATGCATGACCAGGGCGAGAGGCAGAGGGAAAAGGAGACTCCCTGCTGAGCAAAGAACCCGATGTGGGACTCTATCCCTGGACCCTGGGATCATGACCTGAGCTGAAGGCAGACGCTTAACTGACTGAGCCACCCAGGCATCCCAGGAATTCTAACATTTTAAGATGGACCCTGAAAAGCTCCCTCAACACATGTAATTCAGGTATCATAAATACATGTCATCATTTGCATTCCAGAATATGTCATCCCAATATAAGTTTGAGAATTGTTTTGTGCCCTTAAATGATGAATACAACTTTTGAGAGAATCAGTAACTTTCAGTGCTTCCCTCTTGGCTACATGAATAACTTCAGAGAAGCCTCTGGCCTTTCTTTTTGGTGTACTGCTGTATTGTGAGTGTTCAGGGCACTCCACAATCTTTGCTTGGTATATTCTTAGCAAAGAAAACTTAGTTTTGAATCCATAGAAAAGAGAGAACATTGAATAAATCAGTTCTCAAAAATCATCCTGATTGCTCAATTTGATGCTCAACAATTGTTAGGAAGTCTATAATTTCGACCAGGCAATGAAGACTCATGGTCCGAGCCTGATTGAGGTTAAAAGGATTCATCTAATCTTGGGGACCCCAGGCTTACTTACTCTTGTCTAATGATGGCACTCTCTCCTAGGCATTCACCTACCTTCAGGCACAAGGGCTTCAAATAAATACCCAAGACTTGGTTTAGAACTCAAGGATGATTTATCTTCCCCATTCCAAGGACATTTTACTCTACATAACTATGTCTTTTCCTCCTCCTTCTGTTCCTCCCTGTCTTCCTCCTCATCTTCACTCTGAATCTCTCATTATTTATCTATCTGGGATTGTACTTGGTCAGTCAGTCCAGTTCCCCTTGATGAAATATCCCAGTCATTTCGAGCGTTGTCAGAAATCTTTGGCTCTGTTAGTTACTTCATTGTCCAATTCTGTGTTTTCTGCTTTTCTTCTTAAAACTTGGCTTTACTGCTGGATGAAGAGCATTTTCCTGTCTTTCAGCATCAAGTGAACTGCCATCATGGAAAAGGAAGCCAACCATGTCACCGCTCCTGTCACTGTGTAGGCGAGACCTAAGAAAAGGCTACTGCCTCCACTCCATGTCAAGGTGGAAAGAACAACTGATTTTTCTCCTCTGAACCTGGTTACAGGAAAATCTAAGACAGGAAGACCTGTTAAGGATCTATCTCAAAACTTCTCAGCTCTACCACTGTATATCTTAAATATATTACGTTGAACCATATAAAATTGTTGTGTTTGTAGGTTTAAAAAAATGGTTGAATGTTCAACTTCATATTGTCTAATCTTTACCAATGTTGTATCTTGTTGGAATGAAATTAAGTAAAAGTAAGGCTTCCCTCTATATAGTTGTAATCTATAAAAGAGATACTGACACAAATAGATCAGACTGACTTACAGACAACTAAAAAAATGGACAAATATATTTAATTTCCTTTGGCAGACCCCAGGAAATGAAAAGAATAGAGATATGCTTTACAGCAAACCTAAATTTTTGTTTGTGAATCAGGAGACCCAGAGTAGGCTAAAGTCCTTCATAGACTAAGGTTTGAATTTCTACCTTAGAGAAATTTCTACTTCAAGACTAGTGAAGAAGAAAAAATAATGAGATAGATGGCAAAACATTTTTTGGTGGGAAAGCTAAAGGTGGTGCATTCATCTGGGTTTTGAAAAGGCAAACAACCTTCACTGCTGGGGAGAATATATTTGAAGTGGGTTTGCTATCGTTAGCATTTCAATGATGTCATTTTGATTATGCATGTGGCCTGAGGTTTTTAAACATCTGGTGCCTTTTGTAAACCAAACTAATAAACAAATAAAGGCTTCTCATAGCAACGGCACAGGACAGCGGCATTTCCCAGCAAAGCTCTTAAAAGGCCTCAAGTCACTTGGCAACATGCAATTTAAAGGCACAAGGAACCTGGTTAGGAAACAAGTTCTCTCTCTCTTTCTTTTCCATCAAAATTCCTCACTGTCACCAGGTCCCTGCGTGCCACCTTGACCCGCGGCCTGTTTTCTCTTTCCTCAGTTCCATTGAGAAGGCATTTTCCCCATACACAGAACATCTTCTTCCCCTTAGGAGTGGTAGGTGTTTGCTGCAGCTCAGATTTAGTTCTTCTCCTGGCCTGGCAGCCAGGCCTGAGGCAGGCTGGATACTACTCACACAGGGCTCAGCTCCGGTAGTGCAAGTATAGGACCGAAGCTCAGGATCTAGGTTCTGCCTGCAAGATTTTGACTTGAGAGTCATCAACATTAAAATATGACTGTGAGTGAAGTCACCCAAGGAGAGCTTGACTCCAGAGGAGAAACAGAGTGTCTCCTTTGTTTGGAACATGGACTCCCTTATGCTTCCCTCAACTCAAAACTCCCTGTCATGCATTGTGAGGACAGCAGTACATGATAGGTTTTTTTTCTTCCTGTTTTGTGATTGCAACTCTAACTGCTTTACTGATAAGGGAGTCATAGACAAAGTTGGGATCAGAAAGTCTAATTTGGGAGACCACTGTCAAGCAACTTTCAATCTCAAATTTTGGGGGGGGGGGCTTGCTGAAATCCTATTAAAAAGGTAATATTCTATGGTTTACTCTTTGATCTGAATGTGTAATGCTGCATAAGAGAAACAAGTTTGTGGCTTTCATTTGTATTTAGGGAGAAATGAAAATGAACGAACTGAAGGCAAACTGTACTGATCAGTGAACAAAAAGGAGGCAACAAGGTGAGGAGTAGAGATGCTGTGTCATCAGTGGGGGCATTTCTGATTGAGGAATATCCCCCTGTCAGAATGGAGATGTCCATACTCTAGGATAGAAAAGAAAAGATGGAGCAGGGAACTGCAGCACACACAGTCATTCACGTATTCTAAAGTATTTCTCATTCAAGCTCCCTGAGAGGTAAAGAAGAAACTAAGGAGGTAGACAGTTTTGTGGTAAGATCTTCTGGCCTGCTGGAGGGGTCCCACGAACAACTCCTAGTCAGTAGCCCTGAGATTGTGTATAAATATATAATTTTTGGGAGATAGTGTTTGGAGTCATCTTGAAGTTAAATCTTTTTGTTTTTAAGTCAAGAGTTACATTTGTATTTTTGAATTAAGTGAAAAAATTCAGAATCCCACATTAAAGCATGTGTCTCCTACCTTGGACCTTATGTCCATAACCAAGGCACTGACTCCTACTAGCTGGCTTGGTATCAAAGAGAGGGAAGGACACAGCGTCTTCAGAGCAGAACTTATAGCGCACCTCACACGGGTTGGATGGACTGCACCTGCATCTTGAGTCCAGGGCTCCCTTGGTCTATACTTTTGTTTAGAATAAAAGATTCTACAGTGTCTCTCAGTTTTCATTATTTTTAGCACATATTCTAAATTTACTACTTATTGAATCGCTCTCTCTTATATCCCTGGTCCTCCACCTCATCCCATCCGTCTCTGGTACACATCTCTAGGCCCACTGGTATTTAATCTTTCTTGGGGGATAGAAATAGTCCTTCCTTATGTGTCCATCCCTACTTACCTGATACTGCTATTAACTCTTATTCCTAAAAAAAAAATAAAAATAAACAAAGTACACATTTGATTACATAAATTGGAGACAAACTGCTCTCTGGTGACAAGTGACAGTATTACCTATAAGAGAACTATGTGTTTCTTCTTTATATATACAGATTAAATTGTAGAATAGAAAAGTACAAAGTGAAATAATTCAACAACTAGTACCCAGATGGATGCTGATTTTCCTTCATCCTCAGGAAGAAGAGCAGTATAAAAGGATACTATAGGTAATGTTGAAACTATAGTTACCAGCAGGCAAGCCCTCAGTAAAATACTGTATTCGATTGAGTCGACGGTACAGTTTTTTGAAAGTGGGAAAGGCGGCTGTCCGCATCCACACAATGAAGTCATCATTGAGAAAGCCATTGTTTCCTGGATCCTCTTCATCCAGTTCATAGACAGGCTTAGCCCAGGATGGGGGCTTTGTGGTCCCTGTGGGAAGAAAATCATTGACATGGTTGAGAGAAATCATCTACACCCTTCAGTTTTCCTTAGACTAGAGAGAATGAAATAACTTCAGCATTCTTGAGAAAAGAGAAATAAAAATTAAGACTTTAAAAAAAGTGTGTGTGTATAAGCTACCTAAGTAGGCAACCATTAAAAATAATGGATTATAAAAACTCTAAGGAAATATGGGGGAAATAATGATGATGTGTCATAGGGTTAAAACAGAACAGAATATCAAATTATATGTATATTATGTTTTTAACTATATTAAATGCATATAAAGCACTGAAAAAATAGGGCAAAAGGGTAATAGTGATTGTA
Organism: Mirounga angustirostris; assembly: GCF_029215605.1. Taxonomy (NCBI): domain Eukaryota; kingdom Metazoa; phylum Chordata; class Mammalia; order Carnivora; family Phocidae; genus Mirounga; species Mirounga angustirostris. The sequence continues at coordinate 47,084,341 of NW_026991709.1, read as the reverse complement.
TTCAGGGATAGCATCATAGGGACTGTCTTCATTTTCTTTAGCTTCACTAGTAATTTAAAGACAGGAAATTAAAACAAGATATGATCATTTCATCTAAAACTTGGGTAATAGGTAAAGAAAAAAAGGTGACAACAATTGATGATGCAGTGGAACTAGGAACTCTTGTGCAGAGCAGAGAGATGTGTGGATTAATAATATCACTGGCAATCTAGGAACATGCATCAAAAGCTTTAATATATTTTGCACATATTTTGGCCTAGATATTCTACTTCTAGAAATTTATTCTAAGGAAATAATCATATATGTGCATGAAGACTATGTTAAATATTCTCTGCAGCAATGTGCTTAAGAGCTCAAAGTTGGAAGTAAGGAGGAGGAACTGATAAAGGGGAAGAGGCAGACAGCAAAGGTGTTATAAGCCTGTTTTATTTATTTTTATTTATTTATTTTTTTATTATGTTATGTTAATCACCATACATTACATCATTAGTTTTTGATGTAGTGTTCCATGATTCATTGTTTGTGTATAACACCCAGTGCTCCATGCAGAACGTGCCCTCTTTAATACCCATAAGCCTGTTTTAAAGATAGGAGGCCTCACAGGTTTGGGTGTTGTAGGGATGTTGGAAGCACAGGATGGAAGGCCAGTGCCAGGGAAGGAGTCTACTGAGTTTACCTTCGTTCTCATACTTCCCACTTTAGCTCAGTGTGCTTGTCTGTCTCTCCCACTATACAGCATACTCTTCAGTACAGTGTCTTTTTTCCACTGGCATTTAGTCTAGTGCCTGACACATGGCAGGCATTCAATAAATGCTTGCTAAAGGAATGAGTGATTCCAATGAAAGCTGACAGAAGATAATAAAATCCATATTGAATTTTAAAGAATGAGTCAGTAAGAGAAAATTGTTTAATGAACTTTTTCGTTCTAGACAATTGTTTCTACTATTTGTAGAATCCAAATGCAAAAGAGGAAACCACTCTTTCTCAGCTCAATTGACTAAACTATTTTCTTTTAAAAGAAACCCATCCTGTTTTCTAAGCATGGTACTTGTAAAAGCAAGTGCTAAGTTTGGTTGGATTAATCTGTTGAAGTATGTTTGTACACTTAAACTTCCTCTGGGAAAAAATCCTTTGCTGAAGAAACTTCCTCTGTAAATATTGTGGAGCTCACCTATTTTGGCCCCCCCCCCCCAAATTTCAATCACTGTTGCTAGAATTTTGATGAAAATTGAAATTGCCTTTGGTACCTCCACTGTGGACCTTACTCTCTCATGAGCTCATGCCCCAAGACAACAGGTCCTGTAAGACACTGACATCCTAATCACCCAGGGAGCTTGTTAAAAATGTAAGTTTAAGCATGCCTTTCCCTACCAAGCCCTGATCCCACTTTATCCCATTTCCAGAGAATATGAGACGTGTGATCTAAGAGGCACCAACTTTCTTCCTTTTCCAAGTTGGGTCATTTGTATTTATCCATTCATTCAACAATAAGCACTTCTTGATTGCTCACTATGTATCAAGCACCAGGGATACAAAACTTCTAATTTCCTCAAGTAATTCACAGACTGAAGTGGGGATGACAAGTATTCAAACAGATAAGTACAGGATAATGTGCTAACTCTTACAGTAAAGGTAAGAACAGAGTGTAGCAGGAGATGAGAGAACACCAAGGACCCTTTGGTGTTGTAGGCCTGAGGTTATGTGGCAAGAGAAAACAACAGAATGTTCCCAACTTCCTTTCAAAAACTAGGGATTCAATCATAGGTACAGTGACCATAAATGCTAGTTTGTCTAAGATAGTCCTAGCTTATGTCCGTTGTCTGTTATCCCATCTGACTTAGCATTTATCCCAAACAAATAATGTACGTATAATTTCATCCTTCCACCTTCCAGCCATGGTCTTAGCTAGTAGTGTGTGAAATACTTATGTGCAGTGAATGGAATGCTTACTTTAACATGTGATTAATGAAGGATAACCAGAGATCCTTTCAATCAAAACACAACATATTCCTGTGACCCCTACCAGCTTTTTGACACTCCAGCCAGTTAGGACATAGCCTCTGTGTTGGCCTGTGAGATGCATGAAGCTGCCAGCCTACAAGTCAGTGGGATCAGTGGGAAATGTGGGAAATAAGAGGTTATGTTATACGTACTTAACATAGTGTGGGAAATAGATGCTAAACAGTTTTGCTGAGTGTAGGTTTGAACTCTGTGGTTTTATTATTTATTATATGGTACAAATATATAACTATTTTATTGTTTGGTATCAGTTTTTATTTGCTAGTAAGTCCTTTTAGCTGTAAAGAGCTAAAAAATAGAACATGTATGTTTAATGTAAAATTAAGTACAGTTTCTTGAGAAAGTTGATGAATGCGAAACTTGCAGTGTTGGTTGACATTTACCGCATAAGGGAACCATTTGTGATGTCAATGACAAACTGAAAATTAAAAGACATGAATCTGCTGAAGAACATCAGAATCTAATTCAGAAATTTGTGGTTATTTTTAAGAGTGTATCCAAAGACAATGCTTTACCTCAGGTAGCTACCGAAGGTGTATTTATATGTCATTATGTGAGCATGACTTTTCATTTAGATCAAGTGAGCTTCCTTCTAGTTTCAATTTTTTATTAGTTTTTTTTTTTTTTGGTAAAGGAAAGCTTTGTGTTGCCTCCATTAGTACAAAAAGAACTTTGTATACAGTTAAATGAGGCCAGTTTCACATCAGCATCTTCAAATGCTTCAAAATAGAAAATCAGTTAAGTTAATTATAATAATGGTTTGAATTTTTTGGTTTGACCTTTCATGGAATCAAAGCAAAGCTTTTTGATATTCAATCTTGAAAAATAAAAACTCTAACATTATAATAAATATTACTATAAATTCAGCTAAAAAATAAAAAATCAAGTGTAAGTTTTTGGTTTTGTAGTGATAGCATAAATACAAATTTGGTGGAGCACAGCATCAGAATAAAGATAATGTTCTTTTTTTTTTTTTTTAAGATTTTATTTATTTATTTGACAGAGAGAGACACAGTAAGAGAGGGAACACAAGCAGGGGGAGTGGGAGAAGGAGAAGCAGGCCTCCTGCAGAGCAGGGAGCCCATTGCGGGGCTCCATCCCAGGACCCTGGGATCATGACCTGAGCCAAAGGCAGATGCTTAATGACTGAGCCACCCAGGTGCCCCAAAGGTAATGTTCTTAATAAATTGAGAAATCTACAGATCAATGTACTTAAAATTGGTTGTGGTACATACATAATTTATAATTATATCCAAACAAGCTACAATATTTTACTAATCAAAAGAAGAGCCATAGTTGTGCAAATTTAAATATTTTTGTATATTCACAGTTAAAGAAACTGAACTGTAAAATTTTTACAATAATATGGATAATTAATAAAAGAAATACTTTAGGATGGTAGTATATGTGGTCTGTCTTTGCTATGCACCATCCAGCAGAATTTTAGAAATGTTTGAGCCTTTGAAGAACTATTTTGTATACCAAATGGTGTGTCCTACAATGATCCTAAACTTTTTTGGTAAATGAGCCTCTAACTTTTTGTTGAATTTTAGTCAAAATAGTTTTAAAATTTTAAACAAAGTATCCAAAATATGGAATGCCAAAAAACTTCATAGTTTTTGATTTAGTGAATTGTAATTATTGAAAGCCAATCTTGCAAACAAGAAGATATTAAAATTTACCCCTAGGAAAACAAGGGAATAATTGAACATATTATATAATGAGAGTTCAAAATGTGGACAAATTTAATTTTTAAATTCTACAATTGTACTTTAGAATATTTCAATTTAGGTAAAAACTTTTTTGATGGAGCTCCTATTTTTAACTGGATAAAATTTTTTCTGGGGTGCCTGGGTGGCTCAGTCTGTTAAGTGTCTGTCTTTGGCTCAGGTCATGATCCCAGGGTGCTGGGATCGAGTCCATCGGGCTCTCTACTCAGTGGGGAGTCTGCTTCTTCCTCTCCCTCTGCCCCTCACCCCTGCTCGTTCTCACTCTCAAATAAATAAATAAAATCTTTAAAAAAAATGTTTTTCTCTCCCAGAATTAAATGATATCAAGAAGGTTTAAGATTTTGTAGCATCTAAATATAGGAATACACTTAGAAGAATCAGAGATAGAAAAAAATGTGAAATAAAAAGACAGTGCCTATGAAAATATTTAGGTTATAATACTAGCATATTTCAATACAAAAAGATTGAAAATGAAAATATCCTCCATTTAGTAAAATTGGCTATGAGTGTAATAGGTACCTCATCATCTATAGATATCTTCTCAATTAAAAAAAAAATACTAGGTTAAAAGAGAAGAATCAATTAAAGGTGCCAACAGTGTCAAATTGATTAACCATAAAGTTCAACTTCAAAAAAGACTGCAGATAATTTTGTGAAAAAAATATTTTAATAAAATATTTTTTAAAATAATAAAAACAACAAATTCATTAGAAAAATACAGGGGCATGCAATGAAGACAGATATGACCAAGAAACTGATTAAAATATGTGACTATATATCCAGAATAATTATTCTGCTTATGTTATCTTTTAATGTTTAAATAATAAAGTAGTTTTTTTAGTTGGCTTAATATACACAGATAGGTTATTTTAACTTTTGAAAGAGTTGCCTTTTAAAATAGTTTGTAATGGAATTATTTTATAGGTCCACCAATATGGTAATGTCAACTTATTGATCAATAAATACAAATTTCAAATAAATATATAACTTTAGTTATTCTAGTGCCCCCTTTCACTCTCAAAAGTGCACCAGCTTGGACAATAAATTACATGGTCACCCTAATTATAAATGAAGCAACAAGTTTCTTAAAACACTGCCTTTTTCCTAATGTAAACTGAAAGGAACTAGGGCATCAATCATTTCATGTTTCTGATAGGTATGTGATGGAGGTGTCCACAGGTAGGGGAAGTCAGAGCAAAAGGGAGGTCAGCAAAAAAGTAAAGAAGGAGGTATTATAAACATTTCCTCATACATAAAAAAGTTTCTATAAAGAGATAAGAATATTTAGCTAATACATGGGTCTTACCTGCAAATGCGCTAGAAAGATTAATGTAACTTGGATTCTGAAACTTGACATACTTATCTGTCCACCACGTAATTCCACTTCTTAGCATTGGAACTTTGATAGGTATAGATGAATTAAGGTTGTATGAAAGAATAATGGTATCTGTAAGGAAATTAAAAATTGTGCTACAGATGCAAGCAAGCATTTTTGCCCCATTTCAAAGTACAAAACTAGACACAGCTGAAAAATAAACCAGGGTTTTAGCAGACTCTCGACATGCCTACATGCAATAGATGTTGGAATTAGAAAACTATTCTTTTTCTTGCCAAGGCCCCAATTACTGGAAAATACTCTCAAGCTCCATTTAGCTCATGTTCCCTAACTACTTCAAATCTCTGGTAAGGGAGAAGTTATTTCCAAATGAAATACCGTAAGTCAGTGGATAATGTATACACAATTATTTTTTTTTTTGAACTGCTACTCACTTGCAGAGGTGATCTTCTGGACATTTAGGTTATTACACGCTTATGAAAAGGCACCCCATGGAGACAGGAAAAGTCACCTACCATTGAATATGCTGTTGGCAATAGCACCACAAGGAGCGATGGGAGTCCCATCGTGGGACTTGCTAAATGGAGCACAGTTTCCAACATCCTGGAAGCAAGATGATACAGTAAAAAGAAATACTTTGGTAAACTCTCTTAGAATGTTAAAAATGAGAACACTAGCAATGTAAATCAACCCACACTAATTTATTGACACATAACAAGATTATGGACTGCTACCTGTTTTTCCCAGACTTCTGGCTCACTTAGACTAGGAAATTTTTGTGTTTTGGAGATGTGTGTGTGTGTGTGTGTGTGTGTATAGTTTTTTTCCTTATTAACAATACATATTCATACCAAATATGTCTGCAGGAAGGAACTTACTTTGTGGGCTCTGCTAAATATCACACTAAGCCTACACCGGAATACATTATTAAAACTTTTTTTTATTGAAGTGTAATTCATATTCTGAAAATGATACAAATGGTAGTGAGTCTATACCCTAGATGACTTATCACAGGGAATCCATCCACCTAACTAGCAGAATATATTTTAAAAGAGTGGTTGCTAGAAAAAAATCATTCGATTATCACTTTCATATAATAATCTCAGTCTGGAAAAGATTTCCTTCTAGTTTTTTTGCTAGCATGCTGAGTATCATTTATCAAGAGTAAAATTTTATAATCCTAGGAGTGAAAGGCTATTTAATTAAACCAAAGGCTTTTAATCAATCAAGTAGAGCTCAATTTCCTTAAACATGGCTGGAGTGAAGGCCCAAATTATAGGAAGGGCAATGGTAAATATACAGGGAACTGGACTGAGACCACCCACTCAAGGTTACTATCAAAATGGTTGATGCATGAAAGGATAACCATTTAACTGGACAAGATTCACTCCTCTCAATAGCAGATACACTGAATACCCAGCCCCTTCAATTTATGCAAGAATGAAATGAGCATTCCTGCCTTATAAAACCTTAGGTTTTTAGTTTATTTCCCCATAACCTCTTTTAGACTTAAAGATCCACTTCGTTTAAAAAAAAAAAAAAGAGTATTATACCAAATTAAATAAAGCCTTACCTTTAAGTCTATACCCACCAGTTGGCTATTACTTCTGGATAGAATATAACGATAGAGATTCTGATAGAAGCCATACAATTTGTAGTACATATAAACATTACCCTGTAAAATGAGAAAAGCAAGAAGAGGAGAGTAAAAAGAATTACCTGGAATATTAATAAACATGGACAGGATTTTTGTAATAAAAAGTACCACAGAGGGCGCCTGGGTGGCTCAGTTGGTTAAGCGACTGCCTTCGGCTCAGGTCATGATCCTGGAGTCCCTGGATTGAGTCCGGCGTCGGGCTCCCTGCTCGGCAGGGAGTCTGCCTCTCCCTCTGACCCTCCCCCCTCTCATGTGCTCTCTCTCATTCTCTCTCTTTCAAATAAATAAATAAAGTCTTTAAAAAAAAAAAAAGGTACCACAGAAAGAATTGATAGGAACCGAAAGTTTCTTTAAATCAAGCAGAAACCCAAGAAATCATTTTAAAAAACCAGTGTTGGAAAATCCTTGTCTAAACAGAATTACTAAAATCACCAAATAAATTATTTTCAATGTTTTTGTAAGGGCTACTATGTTCCTGCCATGAAAAAATTTTAAAACCAGGTTTTGTATTCTCAATATATAAAATTGATGCTACAAATACTGTTATTTCTTAGCAATACCAGGAAAAATGCTTTGCCTCGGGGTTGTGGTAGGCATCAAAGTCAATGATTTCAAACCAAATCCTTGAACATATTTGAAGCTGGAGCCATCTGGGTGCATATGAAAGGCATGAGATTAGCTCCTTGTGGTCTGGCTCCAGGGGTCTTTGTCTTTTTATCCCTAGAATCTAGCACAGCACCTGGCACACAGCACTTGCTCAAGAAATGGTGAACCGTTTGTTATGGACAAAAAAAGAAGGAATAGAATAATTCATGGATCTGAAAGAAGGGTGATTTTCACCTTGGCAATAAGTTGCCTTGTTGCCGTGAGAGATGGTCCTTTTCATATATGCTACCCTATGAGGCTGTCTAGTCATAGGCTATCATCATGCTTACCTTTATGATGACATACCAACATTCTCCAGGCAGACTTGATACAGATTTTACTAACAGCACATATGATGCAAATGGAAATGCCCAATGTGGCTATTTATAATTAATATACTACCTACTTCCAAAATAATGAAGGCCTGCATCCAAAAAGATGAAGGCCTTTATTAAGTGCTCCCCATATGTTAAGTGCTATATTCAGTACTAGAAATACAAACGTATCCTTTTACAATCTCCTGATCAATTGATTTGCTTTTACTATGAAAAAATGGCACTTTTGGGATGCCTGTGCTGCTCAGTGGTTAAGTATCTGCCTTCGACTCAGGTCATGATCCCGGGGTCCTGGGATCGAGTCCACACGGGGCTCCTTGCTCGGCGGGGAGCCTGCTTCTCCCTCTGCCTACAGCTCCCCCTGCTTGTGCTCTCTCTCTCTTTCTCTGACAAATAAATAAATAAAATCTTAAAAAAAAAATGGCACTCTGGAAAGGCTTCTGGTCTCACCCTGAGCACATGTAAGAGGATGAGTATGGAAAATGTGAGCCGGTACTCAGGGCAGGCTGGAAATCAAGGTCATGGTAAGGGTGGCCATTTACAGAAAACAACAAAGTCTCAAGAACTTAGTCACTTGTAAGAGAAGTGTCTGGAACACCGAGAAGGGGAGATGTTGGGTCGTGACAAAGAGGCAGGCCACAACATCATAAACAGAGAGCATGGGTGTGAAGGCGAACAAGCCAGGCATAGTGGGAATGACTGATTACACTTCCTCAGCCAACGAGGGAATCTCTACTACTGTTGACCCATAACTATAGAAAATATGAACCCCACGGAGTGGAATTTACCATACATTTTCTTGGAAGCTAAAAAGAGAGTTTTACTTACCCAAAGTGATACATTCACATAAATGACAAAATAAACAGGCAGAGAACACTCACCATACCAGGGATAGAAGAGTTTTAATAACCTTTTTTCAGTAATTCTTTGTCCAAGATTTAGGTTAACAAGGGCTCCCATATCATCATCTTTTTTATTGGTCCTAGAGGCACAAGGCACTTTATGGTGTTTCTTCTCTTTAAATTCAGTGGCACTCTGTGCAGGATTCCTGGTTTAAGGCAGTCTTGTGTGAACTCATTGCCTAGTATGTGTAATGTGTGCTAACTGGTGAACCGAAGGCTCTGTGGTTGCACTAACTAGTTTGGTTGGATTTTTATGAGAAAGCCTTTGCCTGAAAGGAATGGTTACCAGCTGGTAACATTTATTTGACTTCAAGGTTTCAAAGTACACAGACAGATGGAAACTGAAGCCCTTTAAGATTTTATCTTTTGGATTTTTTTCTTCAAAAATGTAAGTTCTCTGAGCCTCCAAGAAGGAATGGACTCTGCTGCACCTTGATTTCAGACTTTTGTCTTCCAGAACTGTGACAGAATAGTTTTCTATTGTTTTAAGCGTCTTCACCTTCCTGCCAAAATTAAGCAACACTAACTTTCTTTTTCAATTGAAGTATAGTTGATACACAATATTACATTAGCTTCAGGTGTACAACACAGTGATTTGACAAAGTCTAAACTTTATGTTATGCTCACCACAAGTGTAGCTACCATCTGGGACCATACAGTGCTATAACAATACCTTTGACTATATTCTCTATGATGTACCTTTTATCCCTGTGACTTATTCATGACATATCTGTAAGCCTGTATCTCCTCCCACTCCCCTTCACCCATTCTTCCCATGCCCCCACCTCCTCCCCTCTGGCCATCACCAGCTTGTTCTCTGTGTTTATGAGTCTGTTTCTGATTTTTAAGCAACACTAACACTAACTCAGCATGGTGAGTTGAGGAAGGCACGAAAGGGCATACTATAGATAACTAGAATCTTGACCTGTAAGAACACATACATAAAACCTCCCTCACTGACTTTATGTAGATATCACTTATAATCCAAGTACAACTCAGTAATTTCCTTATAGTTTATATCTGACTTACTCACAAAATTGCTTAGCACTAGCCATAATCAATATGGTTGTATTCAGAATATTACTAATGCCAACATGCTTTCATTTGGGATCAAGAGAGAAATAAGAAAGGGTCACATAAAACCAAAGCTTCCTAGAACATAAATTCATTTAACTTAGCAGTTTATCTTTCCTCCATTCATTTAATCTTTCAACATTTTCTGAGCATCTACCACATAAATATACTGTGTTATGCACTGTGGAAGAAGCAAAGATTCATATGTTCATTCAACAAACATTAATTGAGCACCTACAGTGTGCCAGGCATTGTCATAGGTGCTTAGGACAAAACAGTGAGAGACAGACAATAAACAACACATATCATAGACTATTAATTTATATGGTATGTTAGAAGGTGATAAGTACTATGGAAAAAATTAAAATCAGAGCAGGTTAACAAGGATCAGGAGTATTACAAGAGTAGGGTGGGTAGACAGGTTGCAGTGTGAAATAGGACTGCCAGTGTAGGCCTTACTGAGGTGAGGGCTGAACCAAGACCTGAAAGAGATAGGGCAGTTGGCCAAGTGAATATCAGGTACAGGGGGGCAAGGCAAGAGAATGCCTGACTTGTTGAATGAGCGAGGAGTCTAGTGTGGTGGGGGTGGGGCTGGGGGAAGAGAATGAAGGGATTAGATCAGAGAGGAAGTAAGAAGCCAAATCATGCAAAGCCTTGTAGGGACTTGAGCTTTTTCACTGAGTGGAAAGAGGAACCATTGCAGGGATTTTTTATTTTTATTTTTATTATTTATTTATTTATTTATTTTTGAAAGATTTTATTTATTTATTTGACAGAGAGAGACACAGCAAGAGAGGGAACACAAACAGTGGGGAGTGGGAGAGGGAGAATCAGGCTTCCCGCTGAGCGGGGAGCCTGATGCGGGGCTTGATCCCAGGACCCTGGGATCATGACCCGAGCCGAAGGCAGACGCGCTTAATGACTGAGCCACCCAGGCGCCCCAGGGATTTTTTTTTTCAAAGTTTATTTATTTATTTATTAGTAATCTCTCCTCCCAATGTGGGGCTCAAACTCATGACCCTGAGATCAAGAGTTGCATGCTCTTCCAACTGAGCCAGCCAGTGGTCCCACTGTAGGGATTTTTGAGTAAAGGAATAACATATGACTTTGGCTTTAAAAAGCTCACTCTGGGGGTGCCTGGGTGGCACAGTTGGTTGAGCATCTGACTCTTGGTTTTGGCTCAGGTCATGATCTCAGGGTTGTGAGACTGAGCCCTGTGTTGGGCTCTGTGCTCAGCACAGAGTCTGCTTGAGGTTTTCTCTCCCTCTGCCCCTCCCTTCTCTCTCTCTCTTTCTCAAAAAAATAAATCTTAAAAAAGAAAAACTCATTCTGGGTGCTATGTTGAGACATGGATATAAAAAGGGAGACCTGTTAGGAGGCTATTTCAGAAATCTAAGTGAGAGGTGAATATAGCATGTTGCTGGGTGGTAGCAGAAGAAATGGGCGAAGTGGACAGAGCCTGGATACATTTTGAAGAGAGAGCCAACAAGATGGATTGGATGTGAAGTGTGAGAGAATAAAAGGAGTCACAAATGACTCCTAGGCTTTCGGCCTGAGCACCAGAAAGATGGAGTTGTTTTCAACTGAGATTGAGAAGTCTTTGGATGGATTAGGTTTTTTGTGGGGGTGGGGGGTGGTACAGTGGATAAGGGGAGAAGTGGAAACCAGGAATTCAGTTTTGGAAATGCTAAGCTTCAGATATCTATTAGATATCCATATGGTGACATTAGGAAGGCAGCTGGACATACAAGTGTGGATTTGGAAGAAATGTTTGGGCTATGGATATAAAATGGTGTTGGCAATAGATGGCATCTAAAGTCTGGAGGTAACTGACTTTCCAAAAAAGTGAACGCAGTTAGAGAGGAGAAGGCTAAAATTAGGACAAAAGTGCTGCCTATCTCAACATAAGGAGTTTGGGGAAAACAGGAAAAGCAGCAAAGGAACTGAAGAAGGGCAACCAGGGGGTTAGGAGGAAAACCAAGGCAGTGTAATATCTTGAAAGCCAAGAGAAGAAAGTATGTTGAGGATGAGGGAGTGGTCACCTGCGTCCAATGAGTGACAAGGCACTAAGGACTGACTGCTGAATTTATCAATGTGGAAGTCATTGGCGTCCTTGCAATTTCACTGAGTGTTAGGGGTAAAAACTTGATTGGAGTGGGTTTAAGAGAGAATGAGAAGAAAGGAACTGGAAGTAGCCAAGATAGACAACTCTTTTGAGTTTTCCTGCTAATGGGAGGTAAGAAATGGGCAAATAGCTGGCAGGGAAATTGGGAGAATAGAAGAGTAGTTTGTTTGTTTGAAGATAAATGAAATAATATGTCTGTATGCTGGGAATGACTGAGTAGAAAAAAAGCAGATGATATAGGAGAGGCCAGAACTTCTGAGTTAAGTCCTTATAAAGGCAAGAAAAGATGGCATCTATGTACAAGTGGAGATAAGCCTGCAGATGGAAACAGGGATAGTTGACCTATGGTAAAGGGAGGGTGGGGGGAAGGTTGAGTGTGTAGTGCAGATACTTTTGAGTAGGTAGTTGTGGTGTAACATGTAAAGCTTGTCCCTATCCTCAGGGAGGTTCCTCTAAGTAGAGGAAATGAGTCCACAGGATATTATTATACAAGTGATTATAATAAGTTCATTGGAATAAGGAAACAGTGCTCCCAGGATACAAATGAGGGCAAACTGTTGCTTGAGAAAAGAGTGAAAAGGAGGCTCAAGGAATGTCTAGGCATGTTAGGGGTTTAAAACAAGTGGCAGTGAGTGCAGAGACTTTCTAGGCAAAACAACAGTAGAAACATAGAGAGTTGTATCATGGGAAAGCAAGTTGGTCAGCTGTCCAGAATACAAGGTCTCCTTCTTCCTCTATCTTTTTATGAAAAGATTGCTAGGCCTCAGGTGGTTGAAGAGCAATCTGAAAGAGTGCTTTTTTGGGGGCGGGGAGGATGGTGAACTTAATTTGCAAATAACAGCTGGTTTAAAGTAGGGGAAGCCAAAGGCAGGAGTGCAGTTAGATAGCTCTGCTACTGGACCAGGAGGCCTGAACTGAGGCAATGCCAAAAAAAAAAAGAAGAGGACAGGGTGGTTGGAGAGATGGATTGAAGAACAGTGTCCACACATCAGAGGCTTAGATGAAAAAGCAGTTGGCAGAGTAAAGTCAAAGAGGAAAGTTTGGAGTCTTAGTGATGGGATCTTTACTAGGAAGGGAAGTAAGGAGGGTTTTCCAGATGATAATGAGTCTAGTTTGGGACCAGCTGAGTTTGAGGTGGAAGCGGGGCCTTGAGGTAGGAAGCTCAAGGGGAATGCTCAGTGGGAAGCTCAAGAGAAAGCCTGCCTATACTTAGATTCATCCCATGCAGAGTCATCTATGAAGGGGAGGGAGGGGGATCAACCAGGTCAGGGAGGAGGACACTGTTGGGGGAGAGGTGTGGAGTCGAGAGGACAGGACAGGATCTTTGAGGAGTTAAAGGGAATAGTTTTTCATTTATTTGGTTAAGTCTTGACTACCAGGTAAGATTGTGGAGGCCCTGAAAAGGTGCCTCTTGGGTCTCCTACTACAGGGACAGTAATTGAGTAATGACCCCAGATGTCATTGCTCTAAAATCATCCTGTGTTTGCATTAAGGCCATGCTGCTCCCAGCTGCTCCTAATGGCTGAGCACAGCAGAGATACTGAGGCAGACTCCTTCAGGGACTCTCTGTTGGCCTTGCTGAAACTTTCTAAAGAATACACTGCAGTCTTAGACTTTCTCCCTAACTTCCTCCCTTCCTTCTCCCCTTCCGTTTTCTTCACAGGGGTCAGAGCTGTGTTGTGACCTGACAGTTCTCCCGGGATCCTCTGGCCTTCTCCCCATTTTCCCTCACAGGCAGTTCCCCCAATAAATCTCTTGCATGTCTGATCCTGTCTTGGCTTCTGCTTCTCAGAGGACTTGGACTAACATGAGACTTTAATCAGCCCAAGAGCAGGGACTTCTTTTAATATTTCTTTCGCATTTCTCATAATGCCTGACAGCCAGGCCAAGAGTTGCCCTTAGGGATTAGGCAATTGCAAATGTAGAATGACTTGAGGGGGAGGAGTAAGGGGGGGATGGGGAGAGTCCCAGCAGGTGTGTGACCCCTGACACTAACCTTGTCCAAGTCACTTAACCTCTCAGCCCATTAATTTTCTCACTATAAAATGAGTGGTTAGATTCAATGATCTCTATGGTCTCCTCTTGTGTTGACATTTGGAATAAAACCTGTCTGACTGATATTAAGAATTATGTTACAAAGTTGGGTGGGTAAAGAGTCTGGAAACTTAGAAACAAAGGAGAAGAATAACATTCCAAAGGAAAAAAGTAGGGGGAGAGTCGCGCATGAACTCAACACTTTGAAAGGTCCCTCACCAGTACTCTGCTTTATTTTTTGTATTTTCAGTTTTGGAAAGCACTTGGTGGAAATCATGAACTTATTGCCAAGTGTGAAATAGGAGTAGATCAGTGTACAGCTAATTGAAGACTCTTGAATTTCACTTACCTGCATTGTCTCTGAAAGGTAAAAGGGAATAGAGCAGGTGCATTCTTTGTCAAAATTGGTGGCATCTTCTCGCAGTTTTGCACAATTTCCACAGATTTCTGTGTATTTAATCTGTCAGGCAGGGAAAAGAACAATTACAAATTAAAAGTTACATGAGTTCATATTTTAAAAATCAAGGCCCGAGTCCACCTAAGTCTTCAAGCTCTCTGTGTCAAGGGCATGGACTCTGGGACATGAATGAAGGATAGTCCACTGTTGGGGACAAAGTGTTTCTGCAGATGCTTGGGAGGAGTGGGCCCTTTTACAGTCTTTCATTTTGGGACCTGGCAGTATTTTGCCACTGACCTGGAATTCAGTGTTTCTATTGCATATTTATGTAACCTGTCGTGATGTAGGCTTATGTCTCGGTCATAAAGAGGTGTCATTAGGAAAGTATTAGGCAATGACTCACGAGAACTGGGCCTACTGCCTGAAGCTAATCAGCTTTATGGGGAAGTCACTTCAGTTTTTCCACTATTGTGCATAAAGTATTTGTACTAATGAATTTTTCTACATGACATCTAGAGGAAGTTATTAAAAAGGACCAAACACAGAAAAAGAAGGGCTTCCAAACTGTAGGGTTATTGATATGGGTGGAATAATTCTGATTTTAAGATGTTATCACATTCTGTTTCTTAGAAGTTAAATTCTGTTTAAAATGGTACCATGGACTCTTTAGAAAAGGGTGGTGTGTTTCAATCGAGCAAGTCCTAGGAGTTTTGGCTCAGAGCCTCACTTACGTAAAGATAGAGCTGTTAGAAGCTTAAGAGAGCGGGGCTCACAGAGAGCACAGAGGCTGTGCACCTCCCTTCTGCCCTTTCCTCACTGAGCTGAAGAATAACTGGAAGATTATGGGAATGGGGAGGAGCAGGAAAGCAAGCGAGTGGCCTTCTCCTTGGTAAACTGCCAACAGGATTTAGGAGGGAAGACTAACGAGAAAGACAGGATTTTTTTAATCCTTGCAAACCACTGGGAATTTTGAAGCCAAATAGCCAAAGATTAGCTAAAAGGCTACTTAATTGTACTTAGATGCTTATATTTGCTTAAATCATTCTTTATTTTATACATGTACGTATGTATTGTTTTTAAATCATTCTTTAAGTGCACAGCAAGGCTTTAACTATTATTTTGGAAAATATCGATGTGCTGTTTGTGAAACTGCATTCTAATTTTTAAGAAGCTTTAAAGAACAGGCCTGTCTCATAACTGACAGCACACTGAACTGCGACTGAGGAAACTGGGGTTCAGTTCAGTCAATTTTTGACCTTGAGTTAAATACTTAAACTCAGGGCCCACATTTTGTTCATCAGCATCATTTTGTCTAGCAATTAATTGACCTGTGAGCTTGAGGTAGTAGTATTCATTCTACTCCATGGATTCTAGTCAGAGTTCTATTAATGCAGAATTAGAAAAAAAATGTGTTTCATGATCAAATGATCTTTGAGTAGGTGATATCTAAGGTGCTTTCTAGTTCTAAAGTTTTATGAGCTAGCCAAATTATAAAAGCAGCCCAAGTATCCATAGACTAATGAGTGGATAACTATAATGGAATACTACTCAGCCATCAGAAAGAACGAAATCTTGCCATTTGCAAGATGTGGATGGAGCTAGAGATTATTTTTTCAAGATTTTATTTATTTATTTAAAAAGAGTGAGAGCGGGGGGAGGAGCAGAGGAAGAGGGAGAGAGAGAATCTCAAACAGATTCCACTGAGCTCAGAGTCTGACACAGGGCTTGATCTCACACCCCTGTGATCATGACCTGAGTCAGACACTTAACTGACTGAGCCATTCAGGCACCCCTGGAGTTAGAGAGTATTATGCTAACTGAACTAAGTCAGTCAGAGAAAGACAAATACCATATGATTTCACTCATAAGTAGAATTTAAGAAACAAAACAAATGTGCAAAGAAAAAAAAAAGAGAAACAAAGACTCTTTTTTTTTTTTTTTAAGATTTTATTTATTTATCTGAGAGAGAGAGAATGAGAGAGAGCATGAGAAGGAGGAGGGTCAGAGGGACTGCCCGATGAGCAGGGAGCCTGATGTGGGACTTGATCCCGGGACTCCAGGATCATGACCTGAGCCGGGGGCAGTTGCTTAACCAACTGAGCCACCCAGGCACCCAAAGAAATGGACTCTTAACTATAGAGAACAAACTGGTGGTTACCAGAGGGGAGGAGGGCGGAGGGATGGATGAACTAGGTGATTGAAGATGGAAAAAATAATGGCCTTGTAAACCTATAGCTCTAAAATGACAGCAAAGGTCACACAGTCTGCTTGCTCCTCATAGAATTTTGGAGAGGCAGAAATGCTCATTCTTGCTTAAAGTGAACCAGAGAAAAGTCACTTCCTTGTTGTAGCCCAGGGCTAAGTGAGAAGAGGAAAATCACTTAGAACTCTTCTACTAGGTCTGTGCTTGATCACACTGGCCTGGGGTATGCACTTCATCTTATCACTCAATATAATGAAATACATCCATGTGCAAAAGAGAATCTCACTATCACAGCGGTTTCTGGGTTTCTTGTAGACAAGCAAAATGTTAGAAATAGATCTATCCTAAGTGACTAGAAAAAAGGTCTATTGGAAAATCTCCTTAACATGATAAAAATCATTCTGTTGAAAGCGGTTTGCAGAGTGGCCTTAGTGAACCATGGAGTGAAGTTCCCTTCACATGCATGAGGTGACATCATTTAGCAATGGCTGCCTCTTAATGGAGGCTGCACTTCACAGTGAGTGAGGGTGGATAACCAGAGGGGAAGAAGCAAGGAAGACATGGGAAGGGTGGGAAAACCAGAAAGAAAGGGGTTGGTGAAGAAGAAAATAGAAGAGTAAATAGGAGCTGTTTGTGGAAATGAAACAACCTTGTAAGCCACTTATGCTATGCTTTTCAATAAGGCAAGTTTAATTTTCTCCTGCCATTTTTCATCTGCTATTTGTGGGGCCTGGTCATTTACATCTCACACTGTGGGACTCAAAAGGACCTAGGGGCATTCAATTCCTGGGGAGATAAACTGCTCAGAGCTGGGAGCAGAAAATATAAGTGGAAAGGCATGAGAGTAGTGTGGTTTGGTAGGAGGAGTGGGACCTGAAATGATGTTTTCCTACTTAGAGTCCTCACTATTTGCCCTAATCCATTCTTTCACTAAGTTTGTGCCTACTATGTACTGGGCAACGTGCAAGGAAGGGGTTGTGGATGTGGTGAACAAGGCAACCATGGCTGAGCTCTCTGTTCTTATCACATACTACCTTACCTACTCTATCATTAGCTCACTGAGGGCAGGACTCAACTCTTACTTATCTTACTCATTTGCAAAGCCAACAGAACTCTTAGCACTTTCAGACACTCATGAATGTTAAGTCAACATTGACAGACCTGGCCTTCATGACTTTGCTGCTAGCCATGTCAGGAGAGGGAACAGATCAGCTTTCCATGGCTGCCTTCAGAGTGGAGGTCATAGACTGGGATGCCCAGTAATCTGCTCAGAGCTGATTTGAATTAAACATTTGCTTAATTTGTTAGACTGAATGCGAGCAAGGCTGATCTAACCTTAGGCCAACTCTTATGTCCCCTCCCCAGACCAGCTTCTCAAGGTTCTCATCCTCTAACAGCTTGTTAATCAAGTTGGCAAAGGCTTGTAATGGAGCGAAGGTATGCCCTTAGGTTCAGCTCTTCTCAGTCTTGAGTAGAATTTAGTTAATTTTGCTAAGTGTCCTTAAGAGGCCAGAAAGATTCGGGTTCTTGCCTTTCCTCCATTAAAGTAATGATCTCGGAGTTCGTTTGCAAAGGGAAAGATACAATGCTTGAAAGTGGGACAAAACTGAAGACCTCTTTGTCTCTTTACTTTCTTATCCATATGATTCATGGGCATCTGGCAGGCATTTGACCCTGCCTCTCCTTCTCCTACCTCTATCAATCCTTGGTCAGCACTCCACCAGTTTAAAAAACTTCTGACTTTGCCACGTTCCTGGAAATGAATGGCTGAGCGGACCAGTGTGAGAGTGATTGTCCTCAAGAGGGAGCAGGGATGAATAAAGCCAACATACAGAGGCTACCACCATCTGCACCGGTTGACTGAAAAACGGATGTTCTAGTCTCATCTGTTGAGGGGATGTGTTCTCAAACTGGCCCCTCACTTATGGTCCCAAAGCTGAAAACTCTTAGAATCTGCATT
The DNA here is from genome assembly GCF_029215605.1 of Mirounga angustirostris. Taxonomy (NCBI): domain Eukaryota; kingdom Metazoa; phylum Chordata; class Mammalia; order Carnivora; family Phocidae; genus Mirounga; species Mirounga angustirostris. The sequence continues at coordinate 47,065,924 of NW_026991709.1, read as the reverse complement.
AAAAATGTAAGATGGGACAAACCTCTATTTCCTTGGTACTCTTTGCATTCAATATAAGGATGATGCCCACACCAAGGCAGAACACTCCTGTGGCAAAAAAGCCGGAGAGGACTCCAGTGGCTGAGAGCTGCAGCCGGTAGGCAGGCAATTGCTGCTGCTTCAAGGCAGTGTTGTCCGGCAATTTGCACCGGCCGTCCTTGGACGTCCTCTTCATTCTGGTCCTGCGGTGACTGAGATACACTTACAAGGCATGTATAACATTATTGCTCCTGGTAACACTGCATAATGGTGGTGCTAAATTAAGAATTAGGTGACCTTTCCTTTGTAGTTGCAGTCTACTTCCCAGAATTGTTCCTTAACTGAGCCTGAGATTCAGCAGGAACACAGCTGTCTTCAGTCAGCCACTGGTATAGTTCACTTCAGGCTCAAAAAATGTGTGCTAAATGCCATGCCCAGGAGGAATAGTCCCCAGCAGAGTCTGCACAGACCGGCATCTGGCCACATTGGGAAGCAGTTATCATGGGCTATTTCTGGGATGTGGTGACTAATTCAAGGCAAGCCCTTCCTGAAAGGGGGAAAATGGATTTATCTTTGAGAACTTGCCTAATACCTTGGAGATTAATACAAAAAATAAAAGTTAGGGCTATCAGCTTTTTTCCAAACATGGCTGCTTCTAACATAAATATAAACTAAATTGGAAAAATGCTCTCAGATTACAGCTAACTTTGCTACTTGTGATAATGAGGAAGAGGGAAGCAAACAGGGATTGTGGAACACAGATGTCTAATCTCAGCAGCTGCCAGTTTTTTCATCCATAAGAAAGACTCTAGTAGAAAATGTACATTAAAAACATCTCCTCCTAAATTTTTTCCAAGCAAGTGCTTTGGAGTAGCTCAAATGAGGCGAGAGAAAGGAAGGGCAAGATAGATAATCAATTAAATGTTCAATATTGCAATATGGTATTATTAGTTTGGCTTGGGGTTTCTCTCATTTATCGGAAATCCCCTAACATTTCATTAGGCTGTTAATAATTACTTCCCTTTCTTTAAAATGTATTTAAGATATAGAATTAGAATTTTAAAAAAATAGGCAAGTTTCTAATCTTCCTTTTTTATTAACATTAGGCAGAGAAGCCATGCTGGACTATTTTTATTTTTATTTCATTTTGTTTTTTTAAGGGGGGGCAGAAAGAGAGGGAGAGAGAGAATCTTAAGCAGGTTCCACACCCAGCGTGGAGCCCGATGCAGGGCTCGATATCATAACCCTGAGATCATGACCTGGCCAAAATCAAGAGTCAGATGCTTACCTGACTGAGCCACCCAGGTGCCCCGGACTATTTTTATATTAAAGAAGGCAACGACTTTGGCAGGTGTACCTAGTTTAAAAGCATACAAAATAAATGCCAATACTTACACTAGACGGTATCCAATTCAGAGTCAAAGCTTCCCACTTGCAAAGCTGGGAAAAGCAAATACCAGGGGGAAATTTTCAGCACATCACTTGAATCTGGCTTGGAGACGGTGACGAGTATGGCTGCTGGTATCAGCCTTGTGTGAGTAGATGGTGGTGAACACTTCTAATTCACGTAGACTATTTGTTTTACTCAATAAACATGGTTGAAAACTTGGGTTGAAAATGCGGCAACAGCCTACAAGATTATATTACATGTGCATGGTTGGCCTACAAAACAATCAGGTATGTTTGCCACCTGGGAACTTGGTCCAACATTGGGTGGGATTATACTACATAGATAACACCTAGCAAAAGGGTCATTATAGTAACAAATCTGTAAGAACAGAATTTCTTAGGCTTTTTATAAAACAACAAAACCAAACTAACCAAAATCTCAAAGTAGAAGGAACTTTCATTTAGTATATTAGTCAGGGCTCTCCAGAGAAACAAAATTAATTGGATGTATGTAAAGAGATTTTATTAGAAGGAATTGGCTTACGTGGTTATGGAGGAGGCTGGCAAGTCCAAAATCTGCAGAGCTGATGTCTCGGTTTGAGTCTAAAGGCCAAAAGGTGCTGTAAAATCACAAGAGCTGAGGTCCTAGATTGAAGGCTATCAGACAGCAAGAGTCAATGTTTCAGTTGGAATCAGAATTCTCTCTTATTTGAGGGACGGGGGTGGGGGGCGGGGGAGGGGAGTGGTTTGTGGAGGGTGTGTGGGGGTGGGCAGTGTCAACCTTTTGTTCTATTTAGGCTTTCAACTGACAGGATGAGGCCCACCCAAATGAGGGAGGACAATCTGCTTTAAAGTCCACCCTTTTAAATGTTAACCTCATCCAAAAACACCCTCACAGAAACACTCAGAATAATATTTGCTCAACTATCAGGGCAACCTCTGGCCCGGTCAACTTGACACATAAAATTAACCATCACAGGTATTAAGGGAACACATTTCTGGGGCAACATTCCTGAGATAGCCAGATCTCACTTTACATTTTTATATTTACATATTTCTCTTCTAAATAAACCTACTTCAAGCATACAGATATACTTCATATACTCTGCTTTTCAAGTTTCTAGAATTGGGTTTCCTTACCCTCAGTACTACTGATTAGTATTTTGGGCCAGATACTTTTTTATTGTGGGGGCTGGCCTGTAGGATGGTAGAACGTTGAGCAGCATCCTTGACTAAAGGATACTACCTACTAAATAACTGCCAGTCACAACTCCCCACTAGATGCTGGTAGTATAATCCCCATGCGACAACCAAACATATCTCCAGACACAGCAAATGGACCCTGGGGGGCAAAATTGTCCCTGGTTGAAGATCCACAGTTCTAGATTGATATGGATATGACAATTTGCTAGCAGTTGTTATATTGTGGTATCATGAGAAATTTCAGAGAGTAATTTTTCAAGCCCTTGCTTTCATTTCTCTCTAATGCTGTGTAGATAGCTTCCCCAGGTATTACCAGACATTTTCTGTAAATCTGATATTCTTTTAAAATAAAAAGGTACAAAATAATTAAGATAGTTGTAGATATTGTTATCTTTCATATATTTGCAAAGTGCCACGTACACCTGCAACTCTTTCTATCACTACCACTGCACCCTTCACACTGGGACCAGGCTTCAGTTTAGGAGTCTGTTCCACGAGTACCATCACATGGAAGCCTCAACAATCCTAGGAGATATCATTCTCATCTTGTGGCTGATGAAACTAAGGCTCAGAGAGGGAAGTGGCCTGGCTAAGGTTGCCCAGATGCTCTTTTCCTTCTGCAAAGTCACATCAGAGACCAGTTGGTGAAAGAAAAATTCAGTCTGCTCAACAAAAATCATATACAAGCTGGTGATACTTTATTATACAAAGAAGTTGGCAAAGGACAGCTTCATTTTTGTCAAAGAATCTCCACCAAAAATTTCTAGTGATTCATCTGGTGATGCAGTTAACATAATAAAACAACAGCTGATATTTACTGAGTCCTTGCAGTATTCCAGAGCCATTAAATGAGATGCAAATCCCACCATAAAAACTGGAATTTTCATTAGGACCCAGACTTAGAAAAGGCCCAGCTTCAAAGATTCAGACTTGCATAGACTGAGGACTCCCATTTCCAGAAGTTCAAAAACTTCCTTTCTTATCTAAATGAGAAAAAAAAAAAAAAAAAGGTTAAGATCAAGAAAAGATGGTCTTGGTGAATAAATTCAACCATCTGGACTTCTTGGTATTTGTGTAGCTGTTATGGCCAGAATCAGGGAGGGCAAAAATCCTAACCTATGTTTTATTCAGAATTGAAATATTTACTTAAGTAAAGGGATAGGTACTAAATAAAACATCCATTTCATTAAAGTGCCCTTTGTAACCATTCCAACTAAAATATCATAAAAAAATCTTATACAAGGGTGTTTCAAAATACCTAAAGTATGGCTATATTGCACACATATTTCAATATAGGATAGCTGATAATGATGACATCAACATAATACAAATAACTGGGTGACAAGGTTTTTTCTTTGACACAATTTCTCCTTATCATTATAATTAAAAAACTTACAGTGGATTACTCAGATTTCACACTGTACCTGAAATAAATATGGACTTATGTGCCTAACATCAAATTTGTTGAACTGGTTTTAAAAAACCAGTCAATTCAGGGCACAGGGGGGTGTGTGTGTGTGTGTGTAGGAAACTGAAAAAATTGTCTTTTTACCTGTACTGATGTCTGATTTAGCTCACTGATCAATCATAATCAGGTTGGTCATTCCGGGGATATAGCTTTACGTGGTAAATTAATTTATTCAGCATGTTTGGAGGATTAATTCCAAATCTCTTTGATATTTACTGCCATGATTAATTAGGTTGGTGACTGGCAGCCATTTTTATTATTGGACAAAACTTCTTCTCTCCAACAGATACTTCTAAACATCGGGCTAGATTGAAAAATTAGCCCCATGATACACAGTAGGTGGCAAATCAATTTTTTCACATTTTGATGATAATGGATTACTTTCATAAATACAGAATGAGCTAATGCTGTGGCCACAAAGGCAATCAATCAGTTTTAATCCACGGAGATATCAAAATAATTTCCCCACAAAAACAAAAACAAAATAGCCCTCTATATTAAGTGAGGTTTTGGGTATGGGAGATGCAGGCCATGAGGCAAGTTTGTGCCCCTACTTCCTCAAACATTTGTAAGGATGAAAGACAAAGACGAATATGTCTCTAAAAGCAAGGCACAGAAAAATGTGCCAAGTCCTCCAGATCCTCCTGTTTCTCAAAGGTTCAGTATAGATATAGTGGTCCCCAGTGGGGCAGAGGTCATTGGTCATATAAGGAAGAAACAAAGCTGATTACTATAAGACACATGGAAAGGATACAGTTAGGTCTAAGGGAGTGAGATGGACTCTATAATTGCAGTTACTTCAGAGTTAAAAGATAGAAATCATTTCAATGGCCAGAATGTGCTGGCTCCCCACATGAAAGACTTTATTACTGTATTTGAACTCAAGTTCAAGTTGAAGAAAAAAAGGTTAAAGGCAATTGCTGGTTACATGGTACCTCGGGAATGTCCATCATCCTTCTCAACTTCTGATCTCTCCAGTTCCAGTCAAAAACCAGGAACTTTAAGGGGTTCAAATTAAGGCCACCTGAAAGAAACACAGAGAGAGTTGCTACAGCAGACCTCATGACATAAGCTTACTCAAATGACTTTTTAGTCTCCTCGTTGCTTTTTGCCTCATTTGCTGTCCTCTGCCCCAGCAACTAATCTCTACACACTGAATGCAGCCAGCCCTTGCTTGATGGAAAACAAATGCAGCACTCTGAGATTGCTTTCCTTATAATCTTATCACTGATTCTGAGGGAAGCAGAGAAGCTGCTCAGCTTGTCAACTGCTGGCAAAGAAACAATCCCAAACCTCCATTTCATGAAGCCCCAGAGCGTGAAGTCTCATTCCTGACAGGAATTTGATAAGATGGATCCTGCAGTCTGGGTAGTGGCCTTTCAGAGGACTTGAGTCCAATGGAGTGTGAGTGACTATGAGGAGGTGAATGGACAGAAGGATGAGGCTGGGCTTTGGGGATTAGACAGAAAAGGAAGTAAATATGAATAGGCTCTATTCAAAGTCTGTTATCATTTGAGAAGACTAGTAAACGACTTAAGGATTCCATTTCCACTGTCTTCCTATGTATCTAGACAATTATGGAATGTGGGGCTGGAGGGGACCTCAGGGATTGTCTGTTCCTCAGAAGTCTCAGAATTGGGCACAGTTAGTTCTTCCCACTCCCCAGTTCTTTCCATTGCCCCAGGCTGTTTCACGTTACATGTGGAAACATAACTGAAGCCTTCCTTTACTCTGCAGCACTTCCCCTCATCTCTGTGATTATTTCAGTATTTCCCCTTCGGCCCAAAAGACTTTTCATTCTTCTTATAATTATAATGCCTCTTATTTATTTAATGATTTTATTTATTTACTTATTTGAGAGAGAGCGAGCGAGCACCCGAATGCACTTGAGTGATGGGGAGGGGCACAGGCAGAGAGAGACTCTCAAGCAGACTCTGCACTGAGTACGCCCTGACGCAGGGCTCAATCCCACGACCCTGAGATCATGACCTGAGCCGAAATCAAAAGTCAGACACTTAACCAACTGAGTCACCCAGGGGCCCCTGTAATGCCTCTTATTTAAAATTCTGTGTAAAAAGCATTTGACAAAATACAGCATCCTTTCCTGATTAAAACTCTTCAGAGTATAGGGATAGAGGGAACATTCCTCAAGTTCATAAAATCCATCTATGAAAAGCCCACAGCAAATATCATCCTCAATGGGGAAAAGCTGAGAGCCTTTCCCTTAAGATCAGGACCACGACAAGGATGCCCACTCTCGCCACTATTGTTCAACATAGCACTAGAAGTCTTAGCAACAGCAATCAGACAACAAAAAGAAATAAAAGGTATTCAAATTGGCAAAGAAGAAGTCAAACTCCTCTCTTTGCAGATGACATGATACTTTATGTGGAAAATCCAAAAGACTCCACCCCGAAATTACTAGAACTCATACAGCAATTCAGTAATGTGGCAGGATACAAAATCAATGCACAGAAATCAGTTGCTTTCTTATACACTAACAATGCAACTGTAGAAAGACAAATTAGAGAAACGATTCCATTTACAATAGCACCAAAAACCGTAAGATACCTCAGAATAAACCTAACCAAAGAGGTAAAGGATCTATACTCTAGGAACTACAGAACACTCATGAAAGAAATTGAAGAAGACACAAAAAGATAGAAAAACACTGGAAGAATAAATATTGGATTGGAAAGAACAAACATTGTTAAAATGTCTATGCTACCCAGAGCAATCTATACCTTCAATGCCATCCTGATCAAAATTCCAATGACATTTTTCAAAGTGCTGGAACAAACAATCCTAAAATTTGTATGGAATCAGAAAAGACCCCTAATGGCCAAGGAAATGTTGAAAAAGAAAAACAAAGCTGGGGACATCACGTCGCCTGACTTCAAGCTATATTACAAAGCAGTGATCACCAAGACAGCATGGTACTGGCACAAAAACAGACATATAGACCAATGGAACAGAATAGAGAGCCCAGATATGGACCCTCAACTCTATGGTCAAATAATCTTCGACAAAGCAGGAAAAAATATGCAATAGAAAAGACAGTCTCTTCAATAAATGGTGCTGGTAAAATTAGACAGCTATATACAGAAGAATGAAACTCAACCATTCTCTAACACCATACACAAAGATAAACTCGAAATGGATGAAAGACCTCAATGTGAGACAGGAATCCATCAAAATCCTAGGCAGTAACCTCTTTGACATTGGCCACAGCAACTTCTTTCAAGATTCATCTCCAAAGGCTAGTGAAACAAAAGTGAAAATGAACTTTTGGGACTTCATCAAGATAAAAAGCTTCTGCACAACAAAGAAAACAGTCAACAAAACAAAGAGGCAACCCACAGAATGGGAGAAGATATTTGCAAATGACACTATAGATAAAGGGCTGTTATCCAAGATCTACAAAGAACTTCTCAAACTCAACACCCAAAAAACAAATAATCAAGTCAAAAAATGGGCAGAAGACATGAACAGACACTTCTCCAAAGAAGACAAACAATGGCTAACAGACACATGAAAAAATGTTCATCATCATTAGCCATCAGAGAAATTCAAATCAAAACCACATTGAGATACCACCTTAGACCAGTTAGAATGGCAACAATTGACAAGGTGAGAAACAACAAATGTTAGAGAGGTTGTGGAAAGGGGAACCCTCTTACACTGTTGGTGGTAATGCAAGTTGGTACAGCTACTTTGGAAAACAGTGTGGAAGTTCCTAAAAAATTAAAAATAGAGCTACCCTATGACCCAGCAATTGCACTACTGGGTATTTACCCCAAAGACACAGATGTAGTGAAAAGAAGGGCCATATGCACCCCAATGTTCATAGCAGCAATGTCCGCAATAGCCTAACTGTGGAAAGAGCCGAGATCCATTCAACAGATGAATGGATAAAGAAGATGTGGTCCATATATACAATGGACTATTACTCAGCCATCAGAAAGGATGAATACCCAACTTTTACATCAACATGGATGGGACTGGAGGAGATTATGCTAAGTGAAATAAGTCAAGCAGAGAAAATCAATTATCATATGGTTTCACTTATTTGTGGAACATAAGGAATAGCATGGAGGACATTAGGAGAAGGAAGGGAAAAATGAGGGGGCGGGAATCGGAGGGAGAGATGAACCATGAGAGACTATGGACTCTGAGAAACAAACTGAGGGTGTTAGAGGGGAGGGGGCTGGGGGAATGGGTTAGCCTGGTGATGGGTATTAAGGAGGGCACGTACTGTATGGAACACTGGGTGTTACACGAAAACAATGAAGCGTGGATCACTACATCAAAAACTAATGATGTATGGTGACTAACATAACATAATAAAATAAAATTAAAAAAATAAAAAAATAAAATTCTCTCTGTGGGGTGCTCAGTGGGGACTGAGTCTGGGATCAAGCCCCACATAGGGCTCCCTGCTCAGTGGGGAGTCTGCTTCTTCCTCGGCACCTCACTGTACTCTCATGCTCTCTCTCAAATAAATAAATAAAATCTTAAAAAATAAAATTCTCTCAGAGCACCTGGGTGGCTCAGATGGTTGAGCATCTGTCTTTGGCTCCGGTCATGATCTTCAGCTCCTGGGATCGGGCCCCGCATCGGGCTCCCTGTTCAGTGGGGAGTCTGCTTCTCCCTCTTCCTCTGCCTATCCCCACTGCTCCTGCTCTCTCTCTCTTGCTCTGTATCTCTCTGTCTCAAATGAATAAATAATAAAAAAAAAATTTACAAAAATAAAAATAAATAAAAAAAATAAAATTCTCTCTGCAAAAGTAAAAACGATAAATTGAGAAGGAAAATGGGTTGGCAGTCTTCCCTTCAAAATAACTTACTATTAGTGGGAGAGCAAACAGGTACATCCTCACAGGAAGGCACTTGAGCATTATATAATAGGAGCCTTAAAATACCTACTATTTGATAAAATAATTTTCTTTCTATGACAAATCCCAATAAATGCATCAGAAACTTAAATATAGTTAATGGGGTGCCAGGCTAGCTCAGTCGGTAGAGTATGTGACTCTTGATCTTGGGGTTGTAAGATCAAGCCCCACATTAGGTGTAGAGATTACTTAAAAACAAAATCTTAAAAAAAAAGAAAGAAACTTAAATATAGTTACTTGCAAAGATGATCATTGCTATTTATAATAGCAAAAAATTAGAAATAACCCAGGTATCCTATCATAATTGTATTGCTAAATATATATATATATATAACTTGGGATAAATATCCAAAATATATAAAAAAATTCTGCAAATCAGTGGCAAAAAACACCAAACAATCTGATTTAAAAATAGAGGAAATGAATAGATACTTTGCCAATGAAGACATCCAAATGGCCAACAGGTACATGAAAAGGTGCTCAGCATCACTAATCATCAGGGAAATGCAACTTAAAACCACAATGAAATATTACCTCACACCTGTTAGAATGGCTATTACCAAAAAACCCCACAAGAAGTAGTAAGTGCTGAAGGGATGTGGAGAAAAGGGACCTGTTGTGCACTGTTGGTGGGAATGTAAATTGGTGCAGCCACTGTGGAAAACAGTATGGAAGAACTCTCAAGAAATTGAAAATAGAATTACCATATGATCCAGCAATTCCACTTCTGGGTATATACCCAAAAGAAAACAAACTCACTATCTCAAAAAGATATATGCACCCCTATGTTATTGCAGCATAATTTATAATAGCCAAGACATGGAAACAACCCTCAGTGTCCATCAACAAATGAATGAAGAAAGAAAATGTCACACACACACACACACAGAGGAATATTATTCAGCTGTAAAAGGGAAGGAAATCTTGTCATTTGTGATAATAAGGATGACTCTTGGCATTATGAAATAAGTCAGACAGAGAAGGACAAATACTGTATGATCTCACTTATATGTAGAATCTAAAAAACCTAACTCATAGATACATAGAACATATTGGTGGTTGTCAAAGGTGGGGGGTTGGGGAAAATGGGTGAAGCTGGTTAAAAGGTAAAAACTTCCAGTTGTAAGGTAATTAAGTTCTGGGGATGTAATGTGCAGCACAGTGATTGTAGTTAATACTGTACATTTGAAAGATGCTAAGAGAGTAGATCTTAAGAGTTCTCATCACAAGAAAAAAATTTATAACTATCTGAGGTGACTGATGTTAAATAAACTTATTGTGGTCATCATTTCACTATATATGTATAGAGTCATTATACTGTACACATTGGACTAATACAATGTTATATGTCAATTATGTCTCAATAAAACTATAAAAAACAGTAGAATATTATGTAGAATATTATATAGCCATTAAAAATGAAAAATTAAAACTATTTCATGACCAAGAAAGTCCTCATAAGATATTTTAAGTGGAGGGGTGCCTGGGTGGCTGAGTCAGTTAAGCATCTGCCTTTGGCTCGGGTCATGATCTCAGGGTCCTAGGATCAAGCCCCACGTCAAGCTCCCTGCTCTGCGGGGAGCCTGCTTCTCCCTCTCCTTCTGCCGCTCCCCTTACCTGTGCTCTTGCTCTCCCTGTCAAATAAATAAATAAAATCTTTTTAAAAAAAGGTATATTAAATGGAAAAGACAAGTTATAAAATTATGATATACAGTTTGATCTCCACTTACAAAAATAAATATATAAATGCATAGAAAAAAAGACTAAAGAAAATATATTCAGTATTAACTAACAAGTGATTATCTCTAAAGTGATTTATTTTCTTTTCTATACTTTTGCACTGTTGAAAGGCTCTCACTGTTAGAAAATCTCCTTCATTATTAAATTAAGATTAAAACAATATAATTCAGTCTATAATTGTACAGATCCCACTGTCATGGGATATCTTTGTAAGTTTGGAAACTTTCCTTAATATATCATATATATAAACATCTTAAGTCATAAACAGCTACATAAAATGAGTTATGTGCCATTTGTTTTGCTTTGTTAGATTTTCAGTTTCTAGAGTGCTGGAATTGTTCTCCCCTTTTTTTTTTTTTTTAAGATTTTTAAAATTTATTTGAGAGAGAGAAAGACAGAGTATGAGTGGGGGGGGGGTAGTGGCAGAGGGAGAGGGGGAAGCTGACTCCCTGCTGAGCAGGGAGCCTGATGCAGGGCTCAATCCCAGGACCCTGAGATCATGACCTGAGCCAAAGGCAGATGCTCAACCAACTAAGCCACCCAGGCACCCCTGGAATTATACTCTTTAAATGCTTTGTATATTGCTTAACACCTGTGGTTAGTGAACATTAAATCTTTCATCAAATCAGAATCAGAAGTATGTTATTTTCATGTATTATAAAAAATCAACAGCTCCTTAAATGATTTTTCCACTTCTTAAATAAGCTTTCATACTGAGACCTCACAACTCTATGGAAATAAAATTTCAACAATTTGTAGAGCTTTGCTTTTTCTCTTTTAAATATGGAGAACTGTGACCCTATTGCATGGGGCGCCTGGTGATACACGAAGAACCCTCTGGAATCTAGGGAGGGGTGAGGTGAATCTCTGGCTAAGAGCTGTGGGAGAGGCAGGGTTCACCCCTGGGCTCTCCTGCTGCCCAGCCAATCTCTCCCAACTCTGTGTCTCACAGATATGCTATGAGCACCTCTCATCTGTTCCTTCACTTCAATGCCCTCCCATGTCCATAAGGCAAAAATCCAAACTCTTCAGCTTAATGTTCAAAATCCTGCCTCCACACTCTTTCTTTCCGACTGAATCACTAACTACTAAAGCCCATGAAGTTTCCAACCAAGAAAGTTGGTCTCTTTAATAAAAATAAAAACTAGCATTTGATTTCTTGGGGTGTGAAACTCATTGTGCCAAACTCTTTATTGGCATTTTATTATCATACCAATCCTTTGAGGAAGATACTACCACTATCCCTGTCATTTGAATACAGAAACAGATTTAGAGAGGTTAAGTAACTTGCCAAGGTCACAGAGCTGGTCAGGTGCTGGACCTGGGATTTGACTCTAGACTGAATCCATAATAGGGGCTTGTAAACTCAACACTGTATCTCAATCATGTGTATCTCCTGCCCTCTTCTGATGCAGTGGTTCTCCCATTCCTGATTGCTTTTCTCACATCTCCGTACTTCAAAGATCCTATTTTAACCCTTCTCATACTTCAAAGATCAGTTAAAGACCCTTTTCTTTCTAAAGCCTTCCATTCAGATTCAGCCTCCGTAAGGGTGTATTTCAACTCCTATAGGACTTGGAAGTGCTCATTCCGCCCTTGGCATTTACTGCCTTATGTTGTCAATCTCCTTCTGGGTATATTTATTTCTTCAAGGATCAGGAGCTCTTTGAGGGGGAAAAGCTCTGGAACTAGGAAGGCCTAAACTGAGAGACTGTGGGAGAGCCACTTAACCCTTCAGAGCTTCAGAGTGTTTTCTTATAAGAAATAAAAATGCTAGCCTGCACTGGTGCCATGAATATTTAATGAGATACCTAAGAGTGTTTAGTGTAGACCAGTGCAAGTATGAACTCAAAAAATATGTTTCCTTTCCTTATCCGGGGCTGCTAAGTTTGTTACTTCTTTGTAATTGCACAGCCTTTGTATATAGTGGGTTCATTTAACCCTGGATGGCTTTCATCTGGAAAGAAACATTAGTATTTTAAGCTTTTGTTTGCTTCTTGGCAAATGCCCATCTCTATACTGAGTCATTACATTAATGAACCCATTTCTTTTAGATATATAAAAAAATCCAGGAATAGCTCCAGTTATAAAACAAAGTTCTATAAGTATATTAAATAAGTAATTTGGAAATGTGTATTGAAAAGAAATCTTTAATCCGTCTGGCAGGTAAAACAGGTAACAATATCATCAGCAGATTAATAGGTTTTAGGCTACTGACTTTGAGAGAGCCAACAAATTATAAAAACCCACTGTTGGACGCTGTCTGGAATACTTTCTGGGTAAGGTACTAAAAGAGAAATGCATTTGGGAGAAATATTCTAGAATACCATATGAAATACCATTTCATCCATAGAAACTGCATTTTTGTTTCAACATGTTTTATACAAAAGTCCTCAACTGAAATGGCAGTCTTGGGGAACCAAGATCCAATTAATTAAGAGGGAAATACTCAACTCATCCAGCTCTACAAATTCTAGAGGTTGCAGATTGGTGAAATGAATTGTGGATCCACTAACCTGCTTAAAGCAACTGGAATTTGAATGTGTTTAGGCAGGCACATGTACCACAGTCTGCCACAATCCTTACTATTCCCTATTGCACATACCTTCTGGCTAGCTTTATTGACGAAAGACTGTTTCCAACTCCCAGATTAACACAGAAATCTGGTTTCACAACATCACAAATGTGGTTTCCTAAACTCACTTGGGGGCAAGGGAAAGTCCCAGTTCTGAGTAGGCATATCAGTGCCTCTCTTCATACCTTGTTTAATGAGTTCTTTAATTCTCCCTGGTGTTCCTACACCCAGGTGCACAGCACGCTTCTCCAGCAACTTTATCTGCTCCTGGACCTATTTATTTCAAGATGGAGATGAAAGAAAAGAAGAGTCATGAGAAAGTGCAATCATAGTCACTTCATCTAGAAGTTAAAAAGTAAAAAGCAAATACGGCTATGTTTAGGCTCAACTTCCAGTGCAAAGAAGGTTAATTAACATCAAGATAGAAAAGCATCATTCTGTAAAATTGGTAAATCTTCAAAGAAACGAGGGACCAAACCTCAGCTTCTGTGCAGGAATCTTGGAGCACAGAGTAGCGACTGTTGTTGGGGCAGGTCATGCAAAGGCAGGGAATGTAAAGAACACCAGAACAGTTGTTAAATATGATATATAAGGAGGCACCAAAGAAAACACCTGCTAAGGAGATAAGAAAAAGCTAGGAGTGGCCCTTAAGGATAACTTACAACATCCATCAGCAACCACAGGCCCTTGCTTACCTTTATGTGTTTTGCAAATAATTTCATAACTTTGCTGTCTCCTCTGAATGCTGTCATTGACCTAATGAAAAAAAAAAGATTAATAAAAAAAGATGAATGCTTAAGAAAACTTATTCATTGCAGGCCACATTGACAACTTAAGTATATCTTGCTTTAAAGAGAATATATGTGTTTATATGTGTAACTATGAGCATATGCACAGATACAAAAAACAGATTTACGGGTCAGCCCATCTCTGGAAGGAAAGTGAGGAAGCCTTTTATTCAGGCAGGTATCTGGATTGGCTTCTACTTTTCATACACAAGGTTAACTTTACTTAGGTTTCCTTGATAACTGAAACATAATGGATCTGCCCTTCATTTGTAATACAGAATTTCTGTATTACAGGTCCCTGGCAGAGAATTCATCTTTAAACTCTGCAGTATAGTTCTCATACAAAATTTGGTTGTAAGAAATACCTTGGAGCAGTGATGTCAGCCTGTGCTCTGTGGAGCCCAAACGCATCTACAAGTTTGTATGTTATTGCCATGGTGGGTTGCTGGGAATGAGCTGACAGGGAGGAGAAGAAAGGCTTATGTCCTTCAATCAGAGCAATGCCCCACTTTTATCTACTTTGCAGAGTGAGCTTTTCTGCAAAATTTTATATGTGGAAATGTTCCCGGTATCAATAGACATAAAAGAACAATCAATCCTTTAATTGATGTTTGGAAATAAAACATGGGAATATGCTTGGAAATATTATTGCCAGTAGGAATATATGAATTTGCAAGATAGTAAATTATACTATCTAAGTTCTGTTGTATTTGACTTTTACTCATACATAAGCTTTCTCCATGGCAAGGTTAACTAGGAAGACAGTTTAGGGGACATATTTAACATTAATTCATGGTCCTCAAAAGAACAGATATCCTTATAAAAGTTAGAATTATTCACTATTAGTCTTTATGAACAGGGCTTGTTGTGCTACCTCAGAAATCCTTTTTTGCAAATCACCTAACCTTGAAGTGGATCATAATACCAAAGACACAGAAGAACACGGAATTGGTAAATGAAGTGTGACAACACAGTGCTTTTATGCCCTTCAGAAAGTTATTTATGTACAGTAAAAGCTCAAATCAATGTGACAGCTTGTTTTTAAGAGGCCATCTCCAGGCCAACCTCTTTGCCATTAATGTTTGGATCCGAAATGAGTTCTGTGGTGGTAGTTTCTAAAACACTGAAAAGTCAATGTGAACTACTATGATTTCAGAACCAGCAAGTACAGCTGCCCAGAAACAGTTGGAGTCTTGAAGATCAATTGTGTTCGGAGCAGAAATAGTTGCAAGAAACACTTTTGTTTTACTGAGAGCTGGTGTGATATAATATTATGTGTGTGCCTTGGCGGCGAAAGGAGAGTTTGAAGAACTTAAAAACTACCTTTCTAAGTTTGTAATCAGATTAGTTCATTTAGAAAAATAGATGCTAAATAATTACTGAGAGTCTACATGTGCACCTTAATTTATTTTCTCCAGGACTTGGATTTTCCTTTGTTTTGTCTCTTGTCAAACCCTGGTGCAGAGCCTGGCCCTGGAAGAGGGCTAGTTCCAGTAAATCCCAATTTACTCTGACGGCTCTTCTCTGAAAGCTCAATGTTACCACTGATCCAGTGGAAGACTTTTTGTTTCTTCTACTATACTACAGTAAATGAAAAGGTATGTGAAAGCACTTAGTAAAGCACTGACAAATTATCTTTAAAACATAATTTTTATATTTAAATTTTCAGCCCATTTGGAATTTACCTTGGTATGAGAAGTGAGATAGGGCTCCAACTTACTTTTCCAGATGGTTACCCAGTTGTTCCAACACCATTTATTAAATAATCCATCTTTCCCTACTGCTTTGTTACCTTTGCCATATGCTACGTTTTCATATGCATATGGGCCTATTTCTGAACTTCCAATTCTGTTCCACTGGTCTGATCTGTCATGCATATGCCAGTTCCATCCTGTTTTAATTAGTGAGACTTGGTAACATATATCTATTGGTAATCTGATAGATACTATAGGCATAGTATCCTCTCACTAATATTCTTTTTCAGAATTTCCCCAGGTATTTTTATCTTCTGTATTTTCTCTTACGAACTTAGAACTATGGCTTATCTTTAAACTTTGAACTTTAGCTTATCGAGATAGAAAACCAATTCTATTGGAGTTTTGTTGGGAATCTGTGAAATTTATGTTATTCTAGGTAAAACAGACATCTTTACAACATTGACTTTTTTTTTTGAAGATTTTATTTCTTATTTCACACACAGAGAGAACGAGCAAGTATAAGCAGGGGCAGCAGCAGAGGGAGAGAGAGAAGCAGAAGCTGAGCAGGCAGCCCAATGCAGGACTCCATCCCAGGACCCTGGAATCATGACCTGAGCCAAAGGCAGATACTTAACTGACTGAGCCGCCCAGGGATCCCTACATTGATTCTTCCTATTCAGCAATATCGTATGCCCTTTTGTTCAAGATCTTCTGAGTTGTGGGGCACCTGGGCGGCTCAGTGGGTTAAGTGTCCAACTCTTGATTTTGGCTCAGGTCATGATCTCAGGGTTGTGAGATGGAGCCCCAAATCAGGCTCTGTGCTGGGCATGGAGTCTGCTTAAGATACTCTCTCTCCTCTCCCTCTGCCCCTCCCTGCCCCCATCCCCTCTTAAAAAAAAAGATCTGAGCTGCTTATGTAATATTTTCTTTATACAGATTTTGGTAGGTTTATTACTTGGTCTTCTATTTTTTTCTTGTTATTATTTTAAATTAGATCTTTTCTTTTATTATTTTTTCTAACTGGTTATTGCTTATTATTTCCTTGCTTTTACTCTTGCCCTGTATAACGTGTGTTCTCTGCACAGAAGCCAAGGTGATCCTTTAGAAAGATTATTCAGATCGGGCGCCTGGGTGGCTCAGTTGGTTAAGCGACTGCCTTTGGCTCAGGTCATGATCCTGGAGTCCCTGGATCGAGTCCCGCATCGGGCTCCCTGCTCGGCAGGGAGTCTGCTTCTCCCTCTGGCCCTCCCCCCTCTCATGTGCTCTCTCTCATTCTCTCTCTCTCAAATAAATAAATAAAATCTTAAAAAAAAAAAAAAAAGAAAGATTATTCAGATCATGTGACGCCTCTGCTCAAAATCTTCCAATAGCATTGCATCTCAGGGTCTTTTATGCTTATTGTCCACTCTGTCTGGAATAATGCTCTTCTTCTAGATATCTGCTTGGCATTCTCCTTCACTTTGTTCATGTCTCTGCTCAAATGTCATTCTCCTTAGAAAAACTTACCGTGACAATCCTTTTAAAAGTAGCCCCCCAACCCACTCTATCACTTTGCCATGCTTTATTTCTTCTTATATAATTTAACACTACCTGACATTATAATATATATTTATTTGTTCATTGTCTGTCTCCCTCACTAGATAGTAAGTTCCATGACAAAAGGGATTCTGTCTGTTTTGTTCATTGTTACATCTCCAGCATATACAGCATATCAACTTGACACATATCAGTTACTCAGAAAACATTTATGAAACAAATAGGTGAAGTGTCCAACCTAATGAGCTCTAAGGCCCGGATAGCAGAGCTACAGATGATCAGCATTAGGACCGATTTCTTCTCATTATGGTTCTTCCGAAGTTTTACCCACTTAGGGCAGACTGAAAAAATACCATAAGAAAAATATTACTCTAAATATAGCAAAATAGGGCTCCTATTTATTTTAGGTCCCTAAAGTTGAGTATTCTCCAATTACTCTTTGTTAGTATTTAATTAAAGTAAAATATAATGGGTATTGTCCAGATTCTATTCTCTGGTTATATAAGATATTAGATTAAAATGAAATATCATTAACTTATAACATAAAACACATAATATGCCAAGTAGCTAAATGTGACTAGTTTTAGGACCAAGTAAAAAAAGTGTTCAGAATAATACATTTTTGATAATTTACGTTTGATGCTTGTTGGCAAAGACTAAATAGGAAAAGAACTCTGATTCAATAATGTTAAATTTTAAAGAAACACTCAACATAAGATAAAAAATGGAAATGACATTAAAATAATAGCAAGTATTTATTAAACACAGACACTGTTTAGTTCTCATAATCCAGTGAGATTGATTCTATTATAACCTACATTTATACTTGCTGAATTTGAGGTGGAGAAAGGTTTATGAACTCAAGTTGAATGCCATCAGAACTGATTTGAGTTTGAAAAAAGAATGCTAAATCTCTATATCTAAACTATTTCATTGTCAGCCACAAATAGATGACTATCTAATATGAATAATCTGGCTTTTGGCTACACACAATAAATATTGAAAAGATGAAATTAGACTGTGCAATAGCCATGGTCTGAGTTCTGAGCATATGAACAGAATTTCAGAATTTTACAGCTAGAATAAAGATCACATGTCCAACTCCCTTATCTGTCAGATAACAAAATCAAGTCCCAGAAGAGTACTCAGTGACTTGTCCCAGGTCAAACAGCAAATTAGTGACAGACCTGGAACTAGAACACTAATTATTCTCCGGATTCCTTCACCAATATTTCTAGTGTATTATAAACCAAAAAATGAGACCAAAACTCAAATTCTCAAAGCCAGAGCAAAACGAATAAACTTAAATAAACAGAAATTAATATCAAGATGGACTTTAAGAAAAACCTCCACTTCAAATCCATTTGAGGTGGAAAGTTTTGCTTTTAAATGTAGTTTTAAAAGTTTTAATTTTAACGAGATGGATCTTATGTTTTAATGGAGTAATAACAACTTGGTGAATAACTTAAAAGAAAATCAGAGTTTACTTACTTTCTTTTAGGTATGATGAAAGACTATGAGTCAAATCATTGGCCTTGAGGAAACAGGAGTCTAGAATATGACAAACATGCTTTGTAAGAGGATTTTGCAAACACACACATGATCAAAATAGATTCATTGTGAATGGTGTCTTCTTGAATAAGGTTGTAAAACATTAGTGAATGGGGGCTCATTATATATTTTAAAGTGTTGTCCAGTATTTAAAACAACAGCAGCAATAAGAACAAGTAAACTTTTAACTGTCCATAATTTCTTAGAGTAGTGAAATAGAAGCTTGTTGTATCATTCAATGAACTAATGAAGCATGTTTATTTTTCAAATTCATGGAATAGGCAATATTACAAAGGTAAAGGGGATATAGCTAACAAATCTGTGTAGAGAGGTTCAAACTCACTAGTCATCATAAAATTGTATATTACAATGATGAGGTAATATTTCACACACACATCAGAATGACAGTTGTTAAAAAGATGTATAATACCAAGTATTGTCAAGAATGTAGGGTGATAAGCCTCTTGTGAAATGTAGGTGGAGGTGTAAACTGGTAATAGCTATTCTGGAAAGTAGTAAAATTAGGTTGTATACACTCTATGACCCCATGACTGCATTCCTGAGTAAATAATGGAAAGAAATTCTTACGTGTTCTATAAAGAGATATACACAAGTATATTCATCCTATCATTATTTGTTATAGCGGGGAGCAGGAAGCAACCTAGGTGTCCCTATCTGAGAAAATGGATGACCAATACGTGGTAGATGAAATCATTGGCATACTATATAGCATTTAGAAGCAATGAACTTGATGTGCATAAAGCCATATAGGCATATCTCAAAAAAGTGCTCAGTGAAGAGACAGAATGAAAAGTTCAGCACATCATTTAGATAAATTGTAAAATGTACACACATACCAACAACATGACATTTTACGAATATATATACATATTTAAAAGCATGTATTAACACATTAGCGTGAATGCTATGGGGAAGGTAAAGAGGTGTGTGGACTGAGGAAGAGTGGGAATAATGCATCAAAACACAACACAACACAACACCAGAGTAAAAGTCAATATAACAGTAAAATAAAATATAGGGGCCTTGCTCAACCAAGGACTATCACGGTCTGGCAATTATGTAGCATTATTAACTCTGTACCTGAGATGTGAAAAAAAGCAACATCATGTTTATTATTCTAATTCTTTCTATAAGAAAAAGGTTTTCTATAAACACAGAAGAGTGCTAGGGAGTAAACTATTACTAAATTAAATGACATTAATATTGTGACCCAGCATATATAAGTCATATTATGTAAGTTAACTTCAAAGATGTTGCTTCCTATACAGCTGTAGAGACTT
Source organism: Mirounga angustirostris (assembly GCF_029215605.1). Classification (NCBI taxonomy): domain Eukaryota; kingdom Metazoa; phylum Chordata; class Mammalia; order Carnivora; family Phocidae; genus Mirounga; species Mirounga angustirostris. The sequence continues at coordinate 47,045,763 of NW_026991709.1, read as the reverse complement.
CGATGGTCTTTAAAACTGTAATTTCCCAAGCTGAATATGATCAGACTCACCTGGAGAACTTTACAAAAGGTAGATTCCTAGGATGGACTCCTTCTGTTAGTAAGTCAGAATTCCTTGGTGGGGGGTGGCCCTGGGAATTTGCTTTTTAAGTTCTTGGGTGATTCAGTTGCTGCTAGCCTACAGGCATTTAGCACTGATCTAAACCACACTGCAGCTCTCAAGAGGACAGCGGAGTTAACTCCAAGAAATTCCTGCCTCAAAACTAATTAAGTGCCCATGTGTATGACATTAACAATGTAAAGTGAACAATATTAATTGAAAAGACATGTTCCTGCCCTACAGACACAAATAACCTCAAATCAAAACCAAGTTAGACACTCAGCAAACTAATAGGAACAGTACTTCATTATCTATATTCACTGTATATTTATGCCCCTGCCTCTGCCTGTTCCAGATAACCCACAGTGTGTCCCTCCTCTGCCCTACTGTGGTTCCTCTCTGTCCTTTCATATGTAGGAAACTAGGGTCTTTTCTACTAAACGTTCTCATGATGCCTTATTCACTGTGTCTCAGAATGGCCTAATTTCTTAACTGAAAATGAAAACCTGTTCTTTTTGTGTATAAAATATTTTTAACATATTTTTAACATTTTCCTTTCTTCCTAAACCAAGCCATGACCATACATTCTTGTTTAACAAGATAACTGAACTGTAACAGAGCAATTATATAATGTAAACTCACTATAGAACTCAAAAGACTCTTAAAGGTTTCTTCTGACCTCTGTATCTCTGTAATGCTAGAAAATTAAAATTTATGATGTTCCATAAGTATCCAGAGTAGCAGTGATCCCACTATCTCACAAATCCTTCCTGAGTTGAAGGTGTACTCTAACAAAGAACCAGAAGGACCAAGCAACCACTGAGTCAAACTTCAGTTAAACTTTGAACAGAAGCTTGTTGTAACACTTTGTTCCTGCGATACAGCAGTCAGGACAGAGCTCTCCTCAAAGGAACTAGGCCTGGAGAGGAGTGGTTTCTAACTGCTGTTGGAGCCGTCTAGGCTTTGTGAGTCTAAAACTCCAGATCTCACTCATGTGGAAATGTACTCCTTAAATTCTGGAAAAGAAACAGACACGGGCACTCCTGTTTCCAAACTCAACGTCCTTTTTTTGTTTTGTTTTTTTAAAGCACATCACAAAGGAATTATAAAAATTCAGGGAATGGGATGTTTTTCAGCTCCTTAAGCCTCTAGAAAGCATAAAGTTGTAACAGAAAAGGGAAATCAAGCTACCCTTGACTTTTTCCAACAGCAGTAATTAGGTATTCCTAGTAATCTATAAATAGCTCATCTGAAAGAGTGGTACCCAAACTTTGTGTGGTTTGATTTTGTAACAACATCTCTTTAATCTCTGCCCCAAAGAGTTACAGGATGTATCAGAATTTTCAAAATTAATTAAAATCAGTTGTTACAAGACTTTTGCAATATCTTTTTAACTTAATTATAAATATTCTAAGGCAGTAGATCTCAAACAATAGTAGGTTTAAGAATCACTTGGGGTGAGGTGTCGGCTTTGCTAAAAATGTGGAATTTTATTCCTATCTTTAGATACTTTGCTTGAAATAGTCTGGCCTGTGACCCAAAACACTACCATAAAAATAAAACTGTAACTAGAAATCTGTGATAAGGACAACAAAACTAAGATGCTTATTAAAGCTAAAGTTTGGGCACCTGGGTGGCTCAGTTGGTTGAGTGTCCAATTCTTGGTTTCAGCTCAGGTCATGATCTCATGGGTCATGAGATTGGGCCTGGCATCGAGCCCCTGACTGACCTTTGGGCTCCCTTCTCAGCATAGAGTTTGCTAGAGATTCTTTCCCTCTCCCCATCCCCCCACTTGTGCGTGTGCACTTCTCTTTCTCAAATAGATAAATCTTAAAAAAAAAAGCTAAAGCTCTTGTCTATAGAGGATGAGTAAACTAATGTTTCATATCTATACTTTTAAATGTGTGCTTTATCTTTACTTTAACTTCTTTCCTCAACTAGGGATTCTTACTCCTTCAAGAATGCTAAAAAAAACGCACACTCAACAATTAGCTTTTTTTAAAAAAAGCAATTACAAACCTTGTTTATTTATTTTTTTAATTAAAGATTTTATTTTTATTTAGTTGATGGAGAGAGCACGAGAGAGCACAAGCAGGGGGAGAGGGAGAGGGAGAAGCAGGCTCCCCACTGAGCAGGGAGCCCGATGTGGGGCTCGATCCCAGGACCCTGGTATCATGACCTGAGCTGAAGGCAGATGCTTAACCAACTGAGCCACGCAGGTGCTCCCAAATCTTTCTTTGGATTGAACAAATACCATTTAGCATCTTAATAAAGAAATCATTCAAAAGTTAAAACTGTGAGGTTGAGGAAGGGAGTATTAGCATGTGGAAAATACATTGATTCACTGGCAGAGATACCTAGTTATAACATACATAGTGGAGAAAAGATAAACCCTCTTTGCTCCTCCGCATCAGGAAAGTTGATAGCAATAACAATGAGTCCCGTTAAATGATTAACTTCAGAATAGTAAGGGAAAAAAAAAAAAAAGGAGGAAAAAAGCCAAACAAGTCTGGCTGTACCTGGTAGGTTTAGTTCTTCTAATTCAATCACTGAGCGACTGCTGCTGTAATAGTCCTTCATTAGCTTCTGTAGGTCTTCAGGGGTCCCTGGTTTTGGCTCTGATTTTGCAAGAACATCAGTAATTTTCTTCTGCAACACGAGAAGGAAGAAAAAAACCTCAGGAAGATAGATTTTAGAATGATGTTAGCTTAGAATAGCTAAGAATCCTCTGGTACTTAAACTGCTTATAGATTTTGGTGATAGCTGAGTATGAATGTGAGTTCTAATAAATACACTTGAAAAAACTTAGTAAATAAATACTTTTTGGATACAAATACTGCTTTGAAAAATGAATGGGTGATCTAAAAGTCTCTTTGTAACTCTTGGTCAATGGCTTTCAGGAGAACTGAAATTTCTGTAGGAGTCTCCATAATAGGGCATTCCTTTCTGTTAAAAGCCAAGAAATCTTGTTGTTGTGGGAACCTCTCTTTAATCCTTCAATGACTTTTATTCCCAAGAGTAGAATTTTGAGAATTTTTTGCCAAACCTGGTTTTTAAGGCACTGAGTCTCAGTTTGGTTTTCTGGGATTAAGGTAAAACCTGCAGGAGTAATCTGAGCATTGGAGCCCACTGCAAAGGAGGACTGTAGACTCTCGATTGTCAAGTCTTGGGAGAGAGTCTTGAAGTGGCCCCATGGAAAGCAGAACAGGAATAACCTTACAGCAACAATTCTGGTTTGGATTCATTTGTGTAGCATTTACTGAGTGCCTGCAACATACTAGGAACATACCACTGTTCAGTTAATTTTCATCATCAACTTTCCTTCTCATTTCCTTCTAATGTTTCACCAAAGATCCACAAAGAGCCACTCCCCACCCCCACATGTTCAACTCCTTCCACAATATCCTCATTTCTATACCACTGCCAAGAATGGTAAAAGTTCTGTCAAATGAATTAACTTTTAAAAATATGTCATCAGTAGGCACATTTTAGCATGACCTCAGCCAAGGCTAAAACTATCTTGCTAGAGTTTTGACCTTGAGCCACCAAGAACTTAACACTCCTGAAGGCCATTAGTGTACAAACTTATCAAAGAGAAGTTAAAGTCATTTCTTTAAGGACTTGCCAAACCTCAGCCAATTTGGCATCTCCCATCTTTCTATTTGGCCATTTGTGAGCAACGAAAACATATGCATACATATTCTTAACTTTCTAAAAGCTTGCTGTTAAGTAATTGGTTTGAATCCATCTTTTTTCCTCTAATCCCAATCATATTTCCTCTTCTGAATTCAGCAGTAGACCTTCTTGGCAGAGAGCGAATTACACTGCTCTTTTCACAACTGTGGTGGAAGGTCAAAGCTAACCACACTTTCTCCAAGGCTGAGCTGTAAGAAAGCCTGTATAGGAGCAATAAGTCTTCCATGCACTCATAGGCAAATATTAAAATGTAAGGGGAGTCTTTTGCTTTAAATTATGGTTCCAAATAACGGTCAGAAATGCCTTATACTACTGTCATCTGGTTATTATTTTCTTTTTATTAATACTCTAAGATATAAGGTTTAAAAAACTGAAATGGATATGAAAAGAAAGTTGGTAAATTTCTTTCCTTGGGCACAGCCAGAAGGGCCAGAGGGCAGGACAGCTTTGGGCTTCTTCTAGACTTAGAAATTCATGTTTATCTTCTAACAACCATGAAAATGATGAAAACAAAGGTGGATAACAAAGATGTTTGGTGCTCCACAAGACTGAAATAGGAATCAGAAGAATTTGTTTTTAGCTTCAACAGAAACACTTAATATGAGTGACCTTAGGAAAGTCACCAACCTCACTGAATCTTACAGTCTCTAAAGTGGGAATTATAACAATTGCCTCATCAAAGTACAGTATATAGAAATGTGAGGTAAATCACCTGGGTTGTAAGAAAATTGTAAGAAAGTATTAATAATACCTTTCTTTTCCTCCTTGTCTTGGTGGCATCTTCTTTTGTTTCCTTTGGTTGTATCAAGAAACATTCTTTAGGCTGTAAAGAGATACAGATGAGGAAATTTTCATCTTAGCATGATGAGGTGTCAACTAATGGTAGGGACCCCAAAGTACCTAGGCCATACATGTATTCTTCATAGTATCTTGGTAATATTATACAGACAGTGATGCCGGAAGACCAATAGGCTATTAGGCAGGGGCTGGGCTAAGGGAATTTGAGAAAATCAGAAATGGCCAATGACTTGAGACTGGAAAATCTTTGAACAAAGGTGAAAATGTGTGAGTGAGTGTATATGTGTGTTTGAAGTGGTAGTGCAGGGTATTAAAGATTGAAGACAGTGGCCAGGTTTATAAAATACAGGCAGAAATAGATGTGATTAAAATTAAGATGTGGTAAGAAAGTCTTTGACTAGAGTGACTGGCACTTTCCATGAGCTAGCAATGTGTGAGCCTGTATTTCCAAGTCATTGGTTTACTATTTTGTTATTCATTCCTTTCCTCTTTCAATAAGCATTGAAAAACTGAAATAGGACATATTTACTTACGTTTTTATAAAACCAGCTGCACCAAATGCCTTATCTATAGTGACTACAAAATGAATGTTTCTGCTGATGGTCTGACAAAAGTCTCAGCACAATGGCATTCTGAGTAATCAATTTTGCCTGTTGACGTGACCCTTGAGTACCCTATATAGATTAGGGCTATTTTTACCCTGAAGGTTTTTATTTAATGTAGAAAAACAGGAGATTTGGATTAAGACCTTGATTTATAAAATAAAATGCCTCAGATTCCATATTTATTAATCATAAGCAGGAATATAAAATGTTTCCTGTGCTGGTTCTTTTATGCAACATTTTCAAACAAGTTGCCAAGTAAGATATAAAATATGAGTGAAAACTTATTCTGAGTTTTTCCTGGATTAAGTTTCCATCCCAACTAGAAAGTACTCAGTTTAAGCTGGTAAGCTACTATCTAAAACAATCTTGGCTCTACTGGCTCTGTTTAAAATGATTACAGATGAAGCTTTCTCTTAAAGTTTGTAGACAGCCTACAGATTAAGAATGCCCATGGCTTGAAGCCAGTAGATATCTATCTATCTATCTATCTATCTATCTATCTATCTATCATCTATCTACATAATTTCTTCAAGACATGGGGACAGGACCAGCAGTTTCTAGACTCTGTTTCAGTTAGTAGAAAAGCAGATTCAAAGGTTCAGGATTAAAGTAACATGTGACTCTTGAAATTTTAGCTTCTTCTCAATTAAAACAAAAACCTGCCAAAAGCAATTGCATCATAGCTAAAGAAAAGAAAGATATTATGACCTCTCTTATTTAGAAAGTTAAGCTGTCTTGTGGATGAAGATACATGCCAATTTGATGCTGGTACATGCCAATTAGAAACTGGGCCAAGGCCACTAATATGTCACAGAAGCTGCCAGATGGTCATAAGAGTCCAATTACAGGTCAGGCCAACATTCAGTTCATATTCATAAGGCAAGGGCCTGGATATGATTAGCAGATCCCTCAAGGCATACTGTAGTATCTTGTCACCAGTATCACGGTTTTTGGGAATCAGATGTAGAAACCTGTTCCATTTTGTTATTTAGCAAACGAGGGTTCTCTCTAACAGTATGTTCAATATGCAAGGTTGTATTTATGTTAGGTTTACAAAGCCAATTAACTCTAACATGACATAAATTAAATCTGGAAATGAGCTTGGTTATAGGGATATGGACTGTCCAATTCTGGAGGAAAAAATAAAAACTTAATTCTGAATCATGCATAGGAAAAAAGAAACATGCTTGATGAACTGTTTTAGTTAAGATACTGCATGAGGTTAAAATGTTAGGTTCAAATTCTTAGATCATCCTAAAGGAAATACAGTATATTATCTGTTTTCTGGGAGCAGTTGCCTTTTGTGGTTGAGGCTGGGCAGTAATGAAGAAGCTAAGTTTATGGGGGCAATTTCCACAGAGATGAGATGGCTTTATGAAGAAATACAAAATCCATTTTATTAAAAATTCCTAAATTTAGACAGCTGCCTTACAAATACTGATGTTTACCTTCAGAGAGACTAGGTAAAAAGATATAGGAGACTCAGGCCAGACTAGCTAACCATTTCTGGAAACCAATTTCATCAGTATATGTCTTTGACAGTTGATAAGTAATTTCATTTCTTTACATGAAATCTAGTGATTTTTTAAAGCATAGCTTAAATATGTAGTTTAAATATTTAGAAATATATATGAAAAAATTAATCTTTAAGTGAAGCATTTGAGGCATATTCTCAATTCCTTGAAGTGTCAAAAATTATATCCTTTAAGAATGATTCTTCTAGTTAAACATGGCAAATCAACCTCAAAAATGCCACTAAACTAAAAATGAAGGCAACTGAAAAAGGTATAAATTTGTAAGGTCCATGAAATCAGGGGAGAACATAGTGGTGGAGAGATTTCAACAATATTTTGGAATATGGAAAATGGTTGAAACATCCTTGGATGGAAGTGATTTAGCAGAAAGGTAGAGCTAGCACCAAGGTTTCTGGAGAGGTGGAAGCTAACAGTAAGTGAGAATGTTTGACCTATTGGACTCTGAAAGGGTTTGGTAGTTGGAGACACAAGGTACTACAGAGAGTGAAGGGTTTAAAAGAAGGACATTCGTTGAAAGTTTATATATAGAATGATTAGGCTCCTTCCCATCTCCCACTGGGTTATATCTCCTGCCCAGGAAGCCAAGCAACTATCTGATTACTGCTTCCTCTCATCTTGCTTTTCCTGGCAGCAGACAGGAGATTTATTCTCTGGAGAGAACAAGAGGACCAAGAAATCTGGCACAGGGAAGATAGGACAGAGGTTGAGACTCACTTCCTTTTCCTGTCCCTATTTTGAATGTCTTGAGCCAGACTTATATATTGTATGCAGGAGCCGCCTGAATTTTTTCTGGAAAAATGAAATGGACTAAGAGAAATGCCACAAGAGAGTGACATTTGGTGAGCATAGTAAATATAGCTTGCTATCCTATTATCCTGCTATGAAGTTCACTAATCAACAAGCCTCACATATGCACAAAAATATTCCATCAGCTTTTTAGTGTCTCTCTTTTTAATATGAATAGACAGTTAAGATAAGTGTCCAACATGAAAGCAAATAAACAACAAAAAGATAAAAGGTTCAAAACAATTATAATTAATATTCTCAGACAGATAAGGGAAGAATTTCAGTCACGAGACAAAAAAGAAAACAAATAAGAAAACTGGAATAAAAATGTAGGAGGAAGGTTGAAGACAAAGGAAATCTCCCAAAAAGATGAAAAATAGTAAGAATATTAGATAGGGAGTCAGCCCAAGAGATTCAACATCCCAATAAAAGGTGTTACAGAAAAAGGGACTATATAATTGGGAAAGGAGTGATCAAAGAAATAACACAAGAAAAACTTTCCAGAATGAAGGAAACTTTTCTGAATATGAAACTCTAAACTGAAAGCCCACTATGTATACAATATAATGAATATGAAAAATATACACACTGAGGAGCATCATTGTGAAATTTCAGATCATGGGCAAACAAAAAAGACTAAAAATTTCCAAAAAGAAAAACAATAACTTATGAAATACAAAGAGTCCAGAAAAATAATTGTGTTGGACCTTGCAATAGCAATATAGCATGCTAGGACTTAATGGAACAATGCCTTCAAAATTATGAGGAAAATTTATTTGCAAGTTAAACTTTTATACCCAGCCAAACTATGGGTCAAGTTAAGAGTAAAATAAAGGTATTTTCAGGTATTTAAGGTCTCAAAAAATTGATTTCCTATCCATAGATACAAAGGCTGTATTCCAGCAAAATAAAGGGCTAAACCAAGAAAGAGGAAGATATGGGATTCAGCAAATAAGGAAACTAATCCAGGAGAATGTTGAAGGGACAGTGAAGGGAAATCTCAATTGCTCAACAGACAAGAAAATAACCAATTCAGAGTGGAATAGGAGTATAGAGTCCTCCAGGGAAGAAAAATGAGTGATCTATTTGAGCATATGGAAAATATTATTCATGGACATGTGGGAAAGATATTGGAATATATGGAAACAATTAACAGTAGGAACACAACAAGCTAGGCAAATGAAGAAATGAGGTAATTATTAATGCCATGAAAACAAAGAGTTGTACAAGAAAGGAGGAATGATTATAGCTCCCCCTCCCCAGCACTGAACAGTAGTTCTGTGGTCATAATTGTGAGATATTGACAACCATTTTAACCAAAATGTGATATTGTGTTAGCAGAATTAGCAGTCAGAGAGGGAATAAGGGGTAGATGGGAGAGCTGTGTCCTCATATGCTATCTCAGGAAGTTAATAGATCATGTCAGGAGCTGATAAATCAAAAAACAGCAGTATAAACTATACACTAGCAAGTATGAAAAATAGCTTAAAGCAGAGGGTAGTTGCCTCTGAAGAAAGACCTACCATGAGAGCAGGAAAGGTGATGCTGTTTTTTAATGAAAAACTTTTAATAGTGTTTGATTATCACTTTGTTAAAAAAAATTAAATTGCCATTTTTACAACAAAAGCAAATATGTTCGTTGTAAAAATAAAAAAAAATTAGAACTGGCTTTTTAGTTTCTTTTGGTTTTGGTCAAAAGTTATTTAGTACACACCCATCAAAATGTCTAAAATTAAAAGGCTGATAATTTCAAATATTTACAAGGATATAAAACAACCAAAACTGTTATATATGGATGGTGGGAGTATAAAAATGGTACACTGGTTTTGGAAAAAAGTCTGTCAGTTTTTAGAAAACTAAACATGACTCAGCAATTCTACTCCTATGCATTTACTCAAGAGAAATAAGTGTTCACAAAAGACCTGTATATGAATGTTCATGGCAGATTTATTCATAATAGCTCCAGAGAGGAAGTAGCCTCAGGTATCCATCAATAGAAAAATCGATAAACTGTGAAGTATTCATATAATTGAATATTACGAAGTGTTATGAACTGAATTGTACCCTCCTCCCTCCCATTCATATTTTGAATCCCAATCCCCAATGTGATTGTATTTGGAAATAGGGACTTTAAAGAGGTAATAAAATTTAAAGGAGGTCCTAGGGGTAGGGTCCTAATCCAATAGGATTTACGTTTTCATAGAGGAGGAAGAGACACCAAGGAGACACACAGAGGAAAGACCATGTGAGGACGCAGTGAGAAAGGGACCATCCACAAGCCAAGGAAAGAGGCCTCAGGAGAAATCAAACCTGTTGACACTTTGATCTCGGAATTCCAGTCTCCAGAACTGTGAGAAATAAATTTCTGCTGTTTAAGCCACCCAGTCTATGGTATTTTGTTATGGAGGCCTGAACAGACTAATATACTCAGCAATAAAAAAAAATGAACTACAATACATCAACAGGGATGAATCTAAAAAACACTGCACTGAATAAAAGCCTTGAACAAAAAAGCATATACTACATGATTTCATTTACATGACATCAGAACAGTGGTTGGCCCTGAGGCATGGGGTCTGGAATAGTGATTTGAGATGGCATGAAAGGATTTTGGGGTAATGGTAATGTTCTTTAAACTGTAGGGGTTGTGTTACAAAATTGTATCAATTTGTCAAAACTCTGTGAATGGTACCTTTGACATTTATGCATTTGATTGTATATTAACTTTACCTCAAAAGGAAAAAAGAAGATCTTTAAATACTGAACTTCACTTAATGATATACATGCTGAAGTGTATGGGAGGAGTGTACAGATTTTGCCAATTACTTTGAAATATGTCAAAAATTAGATGATTGATGGATGAATAGTGTTTCTGAACACATTGTAAAATTTTGGACTTTGAGGACACTGAGGGTGAGGGCTTGCAGAAAGTGAGGAAAATCTTATCGGAAACTGGAGGGAAGGGAATATTTGTTATGTAGTGGTACAAAGTTTAGCAATACTGTTGTCTGCAGTTATGTGGAAAATAGAAAACGTGTCTAATGCTGTGGGTAATCCAGCAAAGGAGATCCAAATAGTGTTGAAGATGTCACCTAATTTCTTCTGTGGCTTATAGTAAAATGGAAAAGGAAGAAATTAAATTGAAAAAAGGACTATCAAAGAAGTAAAGGTATATGAGTGCAAATCCATTAAGACCTCAGAAAGAACAAAGGTGGTACCTCAGAGTATTTTTCAGTCACATAAGAGCTCTTTAAAGAAATTAAAAGTGTGTCTCACAGATTCTCTCAAACATGCCTGTATGAAACTTAAGGGGTACTGTCCCTCCATTATCTAAGCAGGGATCCATGGAAGAGAAAACTTTATCTGGAAAAGATTTATCTGGGTGTGACTTCTGCTCAATGGAGTAAACCCCAAGAAGAACCACAGAAGACCTATAAAATTCTTAAAGGTGTTATGTATTCAGAAATACCTCTAGTTTGAGCTGAGAAGGTGAGAGATGGAATAAAATGAGGCGAAGTCTTTGAACCCTGAGAATTCTACTGTCAAGAAGCAGACTGAAAGAACTGTTCCATTGCAAATACAAGCTACCTTTCATTAAAAAAAAAGGGGGGGGGGAGAGAATGGCTCAGAGGGCAACACAAGGAACCCAAAAAGTAGAGCTGAGAACCATAGAAGGACCTTAGGAACCTGGACCTTAACACTTAATAAAGAAACTCCCAACATTTTCAAATGCTGTGGGACTAATGACTCCTTGTGCCCACCGCTCGAATAGAAATGTCTATAAAGGTTATTCTATACTTGTATTTCTTCTGCTTCCCAGGTTGAGAAGAAATGTACTCAAGGAGCTATACTTAAGGAACTAAACCTGAGGACCCTCAAGTGCCCCTGAACCTGATTAGACAATGAAATTCTGGGCACTGAGCTTATCCTGTAAAGGGAGGGTACTTTTGCTTTCCTTGTGAGGGGTGAATATATTATGTATATGGGAGGGATATAAAATCACTGGGGGCCAGAGGGCAGACCAAGGAAGCCAGATTCCAGGATAGCTATCAATGATCTCCAGGCATTCATTCCCATCTTATTTATTTATTTATTTATTTATTTATTAAAGATTTTATTTATTTGACAGAGAAAGACACAGTGATAGAGGGAACACAAACGGGGAGTGGGAGAGGGAGAAGCAGACTCCCTGCCGAGCAGGGAGCCCGATGCGGGACTCGATCCTGGGACTCCAGGATCATGACCTGAGCCGAAGGCAGTCGCTTAACCAACTGAGCCACCCAGGTGCCCCTCATTCCCATCTTTTGAATTACTGACTTGATTCCTTTTATTTTTTTAAATATTTATCTATTTATTTGAGAGAGAGACAGTGAGGAAGGGGCAGAGGGAAAGGGAGAGAGAAACTTAAGCAGATGCTGTGCTGAGTGTGGAGCCCGAAGCAGGGCTTGATCTCAGACCCTGAGATCAAGACCTGAGCTGAAACCAAGAGTCGGATGTTTAACCGACTGAACCACCCAGGTGTCCCAAGAATAATCCTGAAGATGAAGAGTGGGAGAGATATGAAATGATCAATGCTCAAATGAGTAAATCTTAAGAAAATACAATAGTTGAGAAAGGTGAGTAAAGAGGGAAAAGGATAAGTACTCTTACTGAAGAGTCCTTTATAATCTGAGGAGCTAAGCAAAAGGCTACCTTAAAAAAAGATGTCCAGTGTGGTGTCTGAGGGAGAGAGGATGGGTCATGGAACCATGGCTATTGACATCATGGAGGCATCAATGAAAAGTCACAAAACCCCTCATAAGGAATTATATTCTGGGAACTATAATTAAAAAGTCACTAGGGTTGGCTCTGAAGTGACTGATGTTGAGGAGGGAAGAGGGTGATGCAATCTCTAGAAGTAGGGAATTCATCATTTTTTTGGAAGCAATATCTGGAAAAAAAGAAGTGTTGGCAAATCTTTACACTTACATTATTAAGGAGGCCAAGGATGATTATTTAGATGTGAAATGGTTGCTAGAGGTGATGTAGTTGCATGGGTAAAAAACTTTTATAAAGTTATAAATCTGCTGCTTGAAAATACTGAACAGATGGGAGGAATGGACTCAGTACTAGAAATGTGAGGCCCAGCTATGGCAAAGGAGGGAACACAATCTAACTCAATATATACTCTTACCTGTTGATATTTAAGCCTAAATGCATATTACAGCTGCAGCATAATGCCAGGAAGATCCTACACAAGTATAAAAAACCCCTTAAAGAATAGCAAAGCAGGGCACCTGCATGGCTGAGTTGGGTAAGTGTCTGCCTTTGGCTCAGGTCATGATCTCAGGGTCCTGGGATCAAGCCTCCCCACTGGGATCCCTACTCAGTGGGGAGTCTGCTTCTCTCTCTCTCCCTCTGCATGCCCCCTCCCCACTCATGTGTGCACTCTCTCTCTCAAATAAATAAATAAGTAAAATCTTAAAAAAAAAAGAACAGTAAAACAATGAGACAAATTTGAAAAAAATTCAAAACAAATATAGCACAAAATAATTTTTTTTTCTTTTGTTTTGATCCAGGGAAAAAATGTAATAGTTACTATTAAAAAACAAATACCCTGGGGCGCCTGCGTGGCTCAGTTGTTAAGCATCTGTCTTCAGCTCAGGTCATGATCCCAGCGTCCTGGGATCGAGCCCCATATCGGGCTCCCTGCTCAGCAGGAAGCCTGCTTCTCCTTCTCCCTCTGCCCCTGCTTGTGCTCCCTCTCTTGCTGTCTCTCTCTCTCTCTGTCAAATAAATAAATAAAATCTTTAAACTCCCCCCCCCCCCAAAAAAGACAAATACCCTGTTACATCTGTCAAATGAATCAAGTGCCTAGCACTGTGCTAGGTACTGTAGTGAACACAAAAGAAACCCTGGGCCCCAAGTCGCTTATGAACAAGTTGGAGACTCAAGCTCTATGTATGTAAAAACTCTAGAAGGATTCAAGAAAGGTCAGCCTGCCAATAAGAAGGTCATCCTTGAGGTGGTGAGATGATTTCCAGAGGGAGAAGAGTAGCTGGAGGGAGAGAGGATGGGGAACCCAGAGAGGAGCAAGAGGGGATCATGACCTGAGCCTTGGGCAGTCAAGGACAGTGGAAGAGAGATACCAGCTCAATCAAGGAGGGAGCTGGAAGAGGGACACTGGGTCACCAGAGTCTAAGAAACTCCTGTGGGTAGTAGATGGCTTACAAGTGGGGACACAAAGTGCTGAAATGGGAAGTGTGGTGAAAAAACTAGGATCTTGGTAAAATCATCCATTCTTTCATTTCACAAATAATGAGTACCAATTTGGGGTGAGGTTCTGTGCTAGGTGCTGTGGAGATGCACAGTTAAACTCTGCCCTAGAGGTATACAGCCTGGTGTGGAAACCAGGAGCTAGATGAAGAACACTCATATGAGGCAGTGGGGCACAAGAAGATTTCCTTGTGAGTTCTCTGGCCAGAGAAATTAGGACAGACTTGGAGAAAGGGGTTAGGGCATTCTGTCTACCTAAGACTTGGAGTAAGAGGATCCTAAGCTCACTTCACCGCATAGGTACACCCCCAAATAGCAGCCACATCAGTGCAATGAACAAAGAAAATGACCCAGAGAAAGATTAAAATCACACCACGCATCTTTTCTGACTACAATGGTATGAAACCAGAAATCAATCACAATAAAAAAATCTGGAAAGAACACAAATACATGAAGGTTCTATAACATGCTACTAAAGAATGAATGGGTCAACCAAGAAATCAAAGAGGAAATTAAAAAGTAAAGGGAAACAAATGAAAATGAAAACACAACCATCCAAAGTCTTTGGGATGGAGCAAAACTACTGAAGATGGAAGATTATAGCAATACAGGCCTACCTTAATAAGGAAGAAAAATCCCAAATAAACAACCTAACCTTAGACTTAAAGGAGTGAGAAACAAACAAACAAAGCCTAAAGCCAGGAGAAGGAAGGAAATAAAGATTAGGGCAGAAATAAATGAAATAAAGACTAAGGAAACGGAACAGACCAATGAACCTGGGGTTGGTTATTTGAAAAGATCCAACAAAATTGATAAACTGTTAGCCAGACTCATCAAAAACAAGAGAGAGGACTCAAATCAAGTCAGAAATGAAAGAGGAGAAATAACTGACACCACAGAAATACAAAGGATTATAAGAGAATATTATGAAAAATTATATGCCAACAAACTGGACAACCTAGAGGAAATGGATAAATTCCTAGAAACATAACTTCCCAAAACTAAATCAGGAAGAAATCGAAACTCTGAACAGACTAATTACTGGCAATGAATTTAAATCAGTAACCAAAAATCTCCCAACAAACAAAAGTCCTGGACCAGGTGGCTTCACAGGTGAAACCTACCAAACATTTACAGAAGAGTTAATACCCTTTCTTCTCAAATTGTTCCAAAAACTACAAGAGGAGGGAATGCATCCAAATTCATTCTATGAGACCAGCATTACTGAGATACCAAAACTAGATAAAGACACTACAAAAAAAGAGAACTGTTGGCTGATACCTCTGATGAACATAGATGCAAAAATCCTTAACAAAATATTAGTGAACCGAATCCAACAGTAAGTTAAAAAAATGACTCACCACAACCAAGTGGGATTTATTCCTGGGATGCGGGGTGGTTCAATATTCTCAAATCAATCAACATGATACATCACATCAACAAGAGAAAGGATAAAAACCATACGATCATTTCAACTGATGCAGAAAAAGCTTTTGACAAAGTACAACCATCCATTCATGATAAAAAACTCTCAACAAAGTAGGTTTAGCAGGAACATACTTCAACATAATAAAGCCCATATAAGAAAAGCCCACAGCTAACATACTCAATTTTGAAAAACTGGGATCTATTCTTCTAAGATCAGGAAGAAGACAAGGATATTTACTCTCACCACTTTTAAAGATTTTTTTATTTTATTTATTTGAGAGAGAGAGAATGAGAGACAGAGAGCATGAGAGGGAAGAGGGCAGAGGGAGAAGCAGACCCCTGCCGAGCAGGGAGCCCGATGTGGGACTCGATCCCGGGACTCCAGGATCATGACCTGAGCCGAAGGCAGTCGCTTAACCAACTGAGCCACCCAGGCGCCCTCTCACCACTTTTATTCAACATAGTACTGGAAGTCCTAGCCACAGCAATCAGACAAGAAAAAGAAATAGACATCCAAATTGGTAAGGAAACTTTCACTATTTGCAGGTGAGATGATACTCTACATAGAAAATCTGAAAGACTCCACCAAAAAACTACTAGAACTGATAAATGAATTCAGTAAAAGAGCAGGATATAAAAGTAATATACAGAAATCTGTTGCATCTCTATACACCAATAATGAAGTAGCAGAAAGAGAAGTTAAGAAAACAATCCCAACAAGAACCATATGATCCTCTCAATAGATGCAGAAAAAGCATTTGACAAAGTACAACATCCTTTCTTGATTAAAACTTTTCAGAGTGTAGAGATAGAGGGTACATACCTCAATATCATAAAAGCCATCTATGAAAAACCCACAGTGAATATCATTCTCAATGGGGAAAAACTGAGAGCTTTCCCCCTAACGTCAGGAACAGGGCAGGGATGTCCACTATCACCACTGCTATTCAACATAGTATTAGAAGTCCTAGCCATAGCAGTCAGACAACAAAAAGAAATAAAAGGCATCTGAATCAGCAAAGAAGAAGTCAACTCTCACTCTCTGCAGATGATGTGATACTTTTTGTGGAAAACCCAAAAGACTCCACCCCAAAATTGCTAGAACTCATACAGGAATTCAGTAAAGTGGCAGGATAGAAAATCAATGCACAGAAATCAGTTGCATTTCTATACACCAACAACAAGACAGAAGAAAGAGAAATTAAGGAGTTGATCTCATTTATAATTGCACCCCAAACCATAAGATACCTAGGAATAAATCTAACCAAAGAGGCAAAGAATCTATACTCAGAAAACTATAAAATACTCATGAAAGAAATTGAGGAAGACACAAAGAAATGGAAAAACATTCCATGCTCATGGATTGGAAGAAAAAATATTGTGAAGATGTCAATGCTACCTAGAGCAATCTACACATTTAATGCAATCCTATCAAAATACCATCCACTTTTTTCCAAAGAAATGGAACAAATAATCCTAAAATTTGTATGGAACCAGAAAAGACCCCGAATAGCCAGAGAAATGTTCAAAAAGAAAAGCAAAGCTGGTGGCATCACAATTCCAGACTTCAAGCTCTATTACAAAGCTGTAATCATCAATGGCTTTCTGTAGCATAGTGGTTATCATGTTTGCCTAACAAAGCTGTAATCATCAAGACAGTATGGTACTGGCACAAAAAGAGACACATAGATCAATGGAACAGAATAGAGAGCCCAGAAATGGACCCTCAACTCTATGGTCAACTAATCTTCAACAAAGCAGGAAAGATTGTCCAATGGAAAAAAAACAATCTCGAGAGCCTGGGTGGCTCAGTCGTTGAGCGTCTGCCTTCGGCTCAGGTCATGATACCAGGGTCCTGAGATCGAGCCCCGTATCGGGCTCCCTGCTCGGTGGGGAGCCTGCTTCTCCCTCTCCCACTCCCCCTGCTTGTGTTCCCTCTCTCACTGTGTCTCTCTCTGTCAAATAAATAAATAAAATCTTAAAAAAAAAAAAAAAAGACAGTCTCTTCAACAAATGGTGTTGGGAAAATTGGACAGCCACATGCAGAAGAAGGAAACTGGACCATTTCCTTACACCACACACAAAAATAGACTCAAAATGGTTGAAAGACCAAATGTGAGACAGGAGTCCATCAAAATCCTAAAGGAGAACACAGACAGCAACCTCTTCGACCTCAGCTGCAGCAACTTCTTCCTAGAAACATTGCCAAAGGCAAGGGAAGCAAGGGCAAAAATGAACTAGTGGGACTTCATCAAGATAAAAAGCTTCTGCACAGCAAAAGAAACAGTCAATAAAAGACAACCTACAAAATGGGAGAAGATATTTGCAAATGACATATCAGATAAAGGGCTAGTATTCAAAATCTATAAAGAACTTATCAAACTCAACACCCAAAGAACAAATAACCCAATCAAGAAATGGGCAGAAGACATGAACAGACATTTTTTCAAAGAAGACATCCAAATGACCAACAGACACATGAAAAAGTGCTCAACACTGCTTGGCATCAGGGAAATCCACATCAAAACCTCAATGAGATACTACCTCACACCAGTCAGAATGGCTAAAATTAACAAGTCAGGAAACGACAGATGTTGGTGAGGCTGCAGAGAAAGGGGAACCCTCCTACCCTGTTGGTGGGAATGCAAGTCGGTGCAGCCACTCTGGAAAAAAGTATGGAGGTTCCTCAAAAAGTTGAAAATAGAGCTACCCTATGACCCAGCATCAGCACTACTGGGTATTTACCCCAAAGATACAACTGTAGTGATCCGAAGGGGTACATGCACCCCAATGTTTATAGCATCAATGTCCCCAACAGCCAAACTATGGAAAGAGCCAAGATGTCCATCAACAGATGAATGAATAAAGAAGATGTGGTATATATATAATGGAATATTATGCAGCCATCAAAAAATGAAATCTTGCCTTTTGCAACGATGTGGATGGAACTAGAGGGTATTATGTTAAGCAAAATAAGTCAATCAGAGAAAGACATGTATCATATGATCTCATTGATATGAGGAATTCTTAATCTCAGGAAACAAACTGAGGGTTGCTGGAGTGGTGGGGGGTGGGAGGGATGGGGTGGCTGGGTGATCGATATTGGGGAGGGTATGGGCTACGGTGAGTGCTGTGAATTGTGTAAGACTGATGAATCACAGACCTGTACCTCTGAAAGAAATAATAAATCATATATTAAAAAAAAGACGATATTAGGAAGGGAAAAATGAAGGGGGGAATCGGAGGGGGAGATGAACCATGAGACACTATGGACTCTGAGAAACAAACTGGGGGGTTCTAGAGGGGAGGAGGGTGGGGGGAATGGGTTAGCCTGGTGATGGGTATTAAAGAGGGCATGTATTGAATGGAGCACTGGGTGTTATATGCAAACAATGGATCATGGAACACTACATCAAAAACTAATGATGTAATGTATGGTGATTAACATAACATAATAAAATAAAATTAAAAAAAAAGAAAACAATTCCATTTATAATTTCACCAAAAATAATAAAATACCTAGGGATATTACTCAGCCATCAGAAAGGATGAATACCCACCATTTGCATCGACATGGATGGAACTGGAGGGGATTATGCTAAGTGAAATAAGTCAAGCAGAGAAAGACAATTATCATATGGTTTCATTTATATGTGGAACATAAGGAATAGCATGGAGGACATTAGGAGAAGGAAGGGAAAAACGAAGGGGGGATATCAGAGGGGGAGATGAACCATGAGAGACTATGGACTATGGGAAACAAACCAAGAGTTTCAGAGGGGAGGGGGGTGGGAGGATGGGTTAGCCTGGGGATGGGTATTAAGGAGGGCACGTATTGCATGGAGCACTGGGTGTTATACGCAATCAATGAATCATGGAACACTATACCAAAAACTAATGACGTACTGTATGGTGACAAACATTATATAATAAATAAATAAATAAAAATAAATAAATAGTTAAAAAAAATTAAAATTTCCTTTAAAAAAAATACCTAGGAATAAACTTAACCAAGGAGGTGAAAGACTTGTACTCTTAGAACTATAAAACACTGATAAAGGAAATAAAAGATGACACAAACAAATGGTAAGAGATTCCATATTCATTGATTAGGAGAACCAATATTGTTAAAATTTCCATATTACGCAACGCAATCTACAGATTTAACACAATCCCTATCAAAATACCAATATTTTCCACAAAACTAGAACAAATAATCCTAAATTTGTGTGGAACCACAAAAGACCCTGAATAACCAAAGCAATCTTGAAAAAGAACAAAATTGGAGATATTGCAATCCCAGATTTCAAGACATACTACAAAGCTATAGTAATCAAAACGGTATGGTATGGGCACAAAACAGTAGATCAATGGAACAAAATACAAAGCCCAGAAATAAACCTATGTTTTTATGGTCAATTAATCTATGACAAAGGAGGCAAGAATATGCAATGGGAAAAAGACAGTCTCTTTAACAAATGGTGTTGAGAAAACTGGACAGCTACCTGACAAAGAATAAAATCTTGAGCACTTTTTTACTCCATCCACAAAAATAAACTCAAAATGGATTAAAGACCTAAATGTGAGACTTGAAAGCATAAGATTCCTAGGGGAAAACACAGGCACTTATCTCTTTGACATCAGCTATAGAAACATTTTTCTAGATATGTCTCCTTTGGGTAGGGAAACAAAAGCAAAATCAAACTATTGGCACTACATCAAAATAAAAAGCTTTTGAATAGAAAAGCAAATCATCAAAAAGAAAAGCAAATCATCAACAAAACAGAAAGACACCCTACTGAATGGGAGGTGTTTGAAAATGATATATCCAATAAAAAGTTAATATTCAAAATATATAAATAACTTATACAAACTCAGCACCAAAACCCCAAATAATCCAAGTAAAAATGGGCAGAGGATATAAACAGACATTTTTACAAAGTAGACATACAGATGGTCAAGAGACACATGAAAAGATGCTCAATATCACCAATCATGAGGAAACTGTAAATCAAAACCACAATGAGATATCACCTGACATATGTTAGAATGGCTTAAATAAAACACACAAGAAATAACAAGTGTTGACGAAAATGTGGAGAAAAAGGAACCCACCTGCACTATTGGTGAGAATGCAAGCTGGTGCAACCACTGTGGAAAACAGTATGGATGTTCCTCAAAAAGTTAAAAACAGAATTACCACATGATCCAGTAATTCCCCTACTGGATATTTATCCAAAGGAAAAAAAAACACTAATTCAAAAAGATATGTGGACCCCTATGTTTACTGCAGCATTATGTAAATAGCCAAGATATGGAAGCAACCCAAGTGTCCATCCATAGATGAATGGAAAAAAGGTCACACACACACACATACACACACACACACAATGTAATATTACTCAGCCATAAAAAAGAATTTGTAACAACAACATGGATGGACCTAGAGGGTATAATGTTAAGTGAAATAAGCCAAGGGAAGACAAATACCATATGATTTCACTCACATATAGAATTTAAGAAACAAAATAAAGGAACAAAGGGGAAAAAAAAGAGACAAACCAAAAAATGACACTTAACTATAGATAACAAACTGGTGTTTGCCAAAGGGGAGGTGGGTGGGAGGATGGGTGAAACTGGTAAAGGGGATTAAGAGTACCCTTACCATGGTGAGCAGTAATAATGCATAGAATTGTTGAATCGTTAAATGGTACACATGAAATTAATATAACACTGTATGTTAATTATAGTTGAATAAAAAAGGTAAAATAAAATAATAGCAAAAAGAAAAAACAAAACCTAAACCTGATATGCAGCTTTGGAACAAAATATTTAATGGCTGGAGAGAAAACTGAGATGATTACACATTAAATATGTATATCTTTCTGTATTCCCCCATCCCACCAGGAAAAAATAAAATAAAGAAAATGAAGTGTTAATATTTGCTATAATAATTATCACTTTGGTGCTTACTCTTTGCCAACCACTGTTTGAAGGGCTTAACAAGTATTAGCTATTTATTTATTTATTTATTTGTCAGAGAGAGAGAGAGAGAGAGCACGCACAAGCACGGGGAGTGGCAGGAAGAGGGAGAAGCAGGCTTACCGCTGAGCAAGGAGCCTGATGTGGGACTCGATCCCAGGATGCTGGGATCATGATTTGAGCCGAAGGCAGATGCTTAACCCACTGAGCCACCCAGATATCCCAAGGATTAGCCATTTAATCTCTACTGCAACTCTGTGAGGAAGATATACTTATTATCACCATTTTACCAATGAGGAGACTGAGGCACAGAGAGTTTAACTTGCTTAAGGTCGCACAGCTTGTAAGTAAACAGATTCTCACAATTATCCTGAGCCTGGTTACAAACTGGGTAGAGTCACCCTCTCATGGGAATGAGTTTAGGGCCACTTACAATAATAGTAAGACCACAAATCATTGCTATGAAGAAGATGATAATTTTAGTTTGACAGTAGATAATCCTTAAAAAAAAATCACACATGGTTACTGATCAGGTTTGAGGGACACATAATGTGAAAAAGCTGCAAATGGATGTGAGTGGTCAGTAGAAAGATTAAGAAGAAAATAAAAGGTTGTAAGTCCAGGAAGCAAAGTGTATCAAATGACCACTTTTGGTAATATTGAAGGTAGAAATCCCATGATAAATATTCATACAATGGACCATAGCTCATGTTAGGTAGACATGAGGTCCTGGAGACTGCTGTCAGCATGGCATGGTGCTGTAATCATGCATTGTTATGAGAGGTAATTTTACATATTTTATGCTATTTGTCTTCTCCTGGGAACTGTACCAAACAGAGTACTACTGGATCTTTGGTAAAAATGTGGTACAAGAATCTAAGATATCATTATTGTAAAATACATTTATATTGAAAAAAATATTAAGGGTAAAAATAGACCTTGCTTATCATTAATGAAGCATGGTTTTTTCCCAAGGCAAAGAAGATAAAATCTTCCCTAAAATTCCACCAACAACTGATGTTAAACAAGGAATGCTGAAGAGGGGTAGAAGAAGCTGATTCCAGAATTTAACAGTTTGACTCCTACAGTACTATCACCTGTTCGGTTTTCTTTGACAGGGCAGGAACTGGAGCTGTCTCTTGCTGCATCATTTCTGGGTCTCCTCCTCCTTCATCATCTGATGCTTCTACAAAATATAAAGTTTAAAAATTAGAAAAGCATCTCTCTTTCTTTCTCCCATTGCTAGTGCAATCTTGGTACCACCTTTCTAGAAGGTTCTATCCCTTGACTCAGTAATTCTACCTCTAAAAAGCTGAATTCAAGGAAACAATCCAAAATATGGAGATTTAAGCAAGATGTCAGTCTTATTCATAAAACTGCAAAACTGAAGATTATCTAGATGTCTAACTTTTGAGAATGTTTCATTATGGAGCACTTAAACTGATTTTACAGATATTAAACTCCTCATTTTCAGATAAGAAAATTGTGGTTTAGAGGGGTAAAACAATTTGCCAGAGGTCACACACCTGGGAACTCAGATCTGTTTGAGTCCAAAGTCTTCTCCACAAGAGATACTACCTGCCCTGAAAAACAGTAGCTCTTGATACCTGTGTGCTAGCCCAAGGGGGAAATGTTAAGAGACTGTGACAAAAAGATTACAGATCATGAGAAACACTTATTTTGAATTTTTAAAATCTTTCAACAATGGAAAAAAGAAATTCTTACTCTAAGAGTTAGGAAAAATCAAAGTTTTAACAGTTTCTCTGTTTATAAAGCTCTACTGAGGAAACATAGCAACCATAGCCTCTTACTTCCCATAATGCCATACTGCCTTCCAGATTTTAGTAGTTGCTTTCCTTATCTATCTATCATCTATCTATCTACACTTCAAATCCCTACTGCTTTTTTTTAAATTTAAATTTTAGTTAGTGAACATACAGTGCAATATCGGTTTCTGGAGTAGAATTCAATGATTCATCACTTATGTACAACACATAGCACTCATCACAGCAAGTGCCCTCCTTAATACCCATCACCCATCTAGCCCATCCCCCACCTAACTCCCCCCATCAACCCTCAGTTTGTTCTCTATAGTTAAGAGTCTCTTATACTATATTTCCTTCTCCCCCTTTTTTTCTTTCTCCCCTTCCCATATGTTCATCTATTTTCTTTCATAACTTCCACATATGAGTGAGATCATATGGTATTTGTCTTTCTCTGAATGACATCTCACTTAGCATAATACACTCTAGCTCCATCCATGTCATTGCAAAAGGCAAGATTTCATTTTTTGGATGGCTGAGTAATATTCCATTGTGTGTGTGTGCGTGCATATATATATATATGTGTGTGTATATATATATGTGTGTGTGTATATATATATATATATATATATATATATATACACATATACATCCCACCTCTTCTTTATCTATTCATCAGTTGATGGACACTTGGGTTCTCTCCATAATTTGGCTATTGTTGATAATGCTGCTATAAACATCAGGGTGCATGTACCCCTTTGAATCTGTATTTTTGTATCCTTTAGGTAAATACCTCATAGTGTAATTGCTGGATCATAGAGTAGCTCTATTTTTAACTTTTTGAGGAATCTCCATACTGTTCTCCAGAGTGGCTGCACCAGTTTTCATTCCCACCAACAGTGCAAGAGGGTTCCCCTTTCTCTGCATCCTTGCCAACACCTGTTGTTTCTTGTGTTGTTAATTTTAGCCATTCCAACAGGTGTGAGGTGGTATCTCAGCATGGTTTTGATTTGTATTTCCTTGATGATGAGTGATTTGAACATCTTCTCATGTGTCTGTTAGCTATCTGGATGTCTTCTTTGGAAAAATGTCTATTCATGTCTTCTGCCCATTTCTTACCTGGATTATTTGTTTTCTGGTGTTGAGTTTGATAAGTTCTTTATAGATTTTGGATACTAACCCTTTATCAGATATATAATTTGCAAATATCTTCTCCCATTCTGTAGACAAAATTTGTTGATTGTTTCCTTCACTGTGCAGAACTTTTTATCTTGATGAAGTCCCAATAGTTCATTTTTGCTTTTGTTTCCCTTGCCTCTGGCAATGTGTCTAGTAAGAAGTTTCTACAGCCAGTCAAAGAGGTTTCTGCCTGTGGGCTCCTCTAGGATTTTGATATTTCCTACCTCACATTTAGGTCTTTCATCCATTTTGAATTTATTTTTGTGTATGGTGTGAGAAAGTGGTCCAGTTTCATTCTTCTGCATGTTGCTATCCAGTTTTCCCAACAAGTGGTTGCTCTCTTTAAATACATTTTTTGAATCTTTAAAAGGCTTTACTCATTCTCTTTGAATTTCTCTATGTATATCAAAGTCAGCCCAAAATGTGAATTTGTGAGCAACCTTGGTCAGAATTCATATTTAGGTCCAAATAACCAATCTGGTAATCCTGTGCTTTTAAATGTTTGTACACTGTGGTGGTTAATTTTATGTGTCATCTTGGTTGGGTCACAGGGTACCCAGATATTTGGTCAAACATTATTCTGGGTGTTTCTGTTAGGGTATTTTTGGATGAGATTACATTTGAATGGTAGACTGAATAAAGCAGATTGCCTTCCCTCATGTGGGTGGGCCTCATTAGATGAAGACCTGAATAGAACAAAAAGGTTGAACCTCTGCTGAATAAGAGAATTTTTTTCTGCCTTTGGACTTGAACTGAAACATCAGCTCTTCCTGCATCTAGAGCCTGCCAGCCTTCAGACTAGAACTACACCATCAGCTGTCCTGGTTCTCAGGCCTTCCGACTAGGATTGGAACCTGGGTTCCAGCTTGCCAATTCACACTGCAGATGCTGGGACTTGCAAGAGTCACAGAGTGCATAGGCGAACTACTTCTTTTATATACAGATAGATATAGATATGTATCTCCTATTGGTTCTGTTTTTCTAGAGAACCCTGATTAAGACACATACTTTTAACTGTATAGCATGAAAAAAAAAAGGCTTCTACCCATGGAATAATAGCAGGTAGGAGATTAATAGGGCTTTAAAATGATTATGTTGGCATTAAAAGTATTTATAGGATTTCTGCTTCCAGAAAGGTACTAGTAGTAGTAGTAGTAGTAGTAGTAGTAGTATTTTTCCCTATTCCTCCTGCTAAGTACAGCTAAAAATCCTGGACCTTATATATAAAACAAACATAGGCAGTCTCTGAAAGGTAGAGAGAAGAAGGTACTTTGGGGGACCTTTTGGGGTATAAGGGGCAACATAGCAGTTAGCTCCCTGGGTTTTCTTTTTGTCTCATTATCTCAGGCTCGGGGTTAAAGAAGCCATAATTTGGAAATGCCAATGGGAGCAGACAAAAAAGCCCCAATGAACATCTGTTCTGTTTAACAAAATGACCAGGAAAGAGGCCACCTAGCAAGATGGAAAATGTTTAGATAAAAACTATTTGACTCCAAAATTAAAGAACTGTGGCCTTCCCCCATTAGCAAAGGCTGAGTGGGGAGCCTAGACTTCCACACTTGCCAGGCTGTAATGAGGCACTCCAACTCCCTCTCCCTCCTCCACCTTTCACCAGGGTGGTATCAGAGATGATCAAGCAATGACTGAACTCCCAAAGGGATTTTCATTCCTTAAGGGTAATAACAAACCCCTGTTCCCCCCTCCTATCACTACCACCACCATTGCAGTATCAATAGAGACCACAGGGTAAGCCTTGAATTCCATTTCCTCTGGGCAATAATGAAGTGCACCTCTCCCTCCCTACTAGGATAGTGTTAGAGAAGGACTAGAAGAGAGTGATCACTTTCCATATTGCCCAGTGGTAAAAAGGCCACACCTACCCTAGTGGTTTTAGCAACCACTTAAAAAGCTATACAAAGGAATACACTCAAAAACACTAAGATAAATCAAAATAGAATTCTAAAAATGTTCAAGTAACCCACAGGAAGGCAAAAAAGAGAAAATAGAGAAATTAAAAACAGCAAACAGAAAGAATGGAATAAAACAGTAGATTTAAACCCTTACATATCAAAAATTACATTAATGTAAATGGCCTAAAAATGCAAATTTAAAGATAGAGATTGACAGAGTAGATTAGAAAACATGACCTAACTATGTTATTTACAAGAAACTTACCTCCAGTATAACAACATAACAAGTTGAAAGCAAAATGATGGAAAAAAATATAACATACCAATATATATTTTTAAAGATTTTATTTATTTGACAGAGAGAGAGAGGGCACAAGCAGGTGGAGTGGCAGGCTTTCCACTGAGCAGAGAGCCCGATGCAGGGCTCAATCCTAGGACCCTGGGATCATGACCTGAGCCAAAGGTAGATGCTTAACCGACTAAGCCACCCAGATGCCCCACAAATATTTTTTTAAAAGATTTTATTGGGGCGCCTGGGGCACCAGTTTGTTCTCTATAGTTAAGAGTCCATTTCTTTGGGTGCCTGGGTGGCTCAGTCGTTAAGCGTCTGCCTTTGGCTCAGGTCATGATCCCAGGGTCCTGGGATCGAGCCCCACATCAGTCTCCCTGCTCAGGGGGAAGCCTGCTTCTCCCTCTCCCCCCCCCCCCACTTGTGTTCTCTCTCTCTCTGTGCCTTTGGCTCAGGTCATGATCCCAGGGTCCTGAGATCAAGTGCCACATCGGTCTCCCTGCTCAGGGGGAAGCCTGCTTCTCCCTCTCCCACCCCCCCTGCTTGTGTTCTCTCTCTCTCTGTGTCTCTTTCTGTCAAATAAATAGGTAACATCTTTAAAATATATATATATGAATAAATAAAAAGATTTTATTTATTTATTTGAGAGAGAAAGCAAGAGAAAAGAGCACGAGCAGGGGAGAGGGGCAGAGGGAGAAAGAGAAGCAGGCTCCCCACGGAGCAGGGAGCCCAACGTGCGGCTCTATCCCAGGACCCTGGGATCAGGACCTAAGCTGAAGGCAGACGCTTAACCGACTGAGCCACCCAGGCACTCCAACATACAAATATCAATCAAAAGAAAGCAGAGTGGCTATATTAATATCAAATAAAGGACTTCAGAGTGAAGAAAATTACCAGAGAAAGAGGACATTATATAATGATAAAAAAGTGGATCTGTCAAGGAGGCATAGCAATCCTTAATGTGTATGCACCAAACAACAGTCACAAAATACAGGAAGCAAAAACTGATAGAAATGAAAGAAGAAACAGACAAAAGTACAGTTAATTTGCAAAGTTCAACAGTCCTCTCACAAGAACTGAGAATGACTAGACAGAAAATCAGCAAGGATATAGAAGAACTAAGTGATAACCATTAACCAATAGGATCTGATCAACATTTGCACTCAACACTCCACTCAACAGAATACACATTCTTTTTAAATGTTATGGAACATATCCTAAAATAGATCATATTCTAGGACATAAAATATCAACAAATTTAAAAGAAATTGATTAACAGTATGTATAAAAAACTTACAGCAAATATTATACTTAATAATGAAAGACTGAATGCTTTCTCCCTGACTGGAAACAAGGCACAGATGTCTGCTCTGACCAGAATTATTCAACATAGTGCTAGAACTTTTAATCAGTGTAATAAGGCAAGAAAAGAAATGAAAGTCATATACATCAGAAAGGAAGACATCAAACTGCTCCCATTTGCAGATGACATGATTGTTTACATAGAAAATCCCAAGAACTCTAAAAAAACTTTCCCCAACCCCCAAACCCTGCTAGAACTGAGTTTAGCAAAGTTGCAGAATAAAAGATAAACATGTAATTTTATTTCTATATACTAGCAATGAACATATGAACACAAAACTTAAAAATACAATACCATTTACAATTGCTAAAAAAACCCTAAAATACTTAGGTGTAAATTTAACAAAACATGTACAAGACTTTCATGCCGAAAACTATAAAACACTGATGAAAGAAATCAAAGAAGATCTAAATAAACAAGGAGACATACCATGTTCATAGATTGGAAGACTAACCATGGTAAAGATGCCAGTTCTCCCCAAATTGACATGCAGGTTTAACATAATTTCTATCAAAATCCCAGCAAGATTTTTCTCTAGGTATATACAGATTATTCTAAAATTTATGTAGAATGGGAAAGGAACTAGAATAGTTAAAATGATTTCAAGACTTATTATATTATATAGCTACAATAATTAAGATTGTGTGCTATTGTCATAGGAACAGATATATAAATGAATGGACTAGAATACAGACCCAGAAAAAGACCCACACAAATACACCCAATTGATTTTTAACAAAGGCAATTCAATGGGGGAAAAATAACCTTTGCAATAAATAGGGAAAGAATCCATAGGCAGAAAAATTAACCCTTACCCAAATTTCAGACCTTATATAAAACTCACCTCAAAAATGGATCACAAACTTAAGTGTAAAATGTAAAACTCTAAAATCTTTAGAAAAAAAGGGGACAATCTTTAGGCTCTAGGGTTAGGCAAAGTTCTTAATTTTGCAACTAAAATACAATCAGTAAAAAGAATACTTGATAAGTTAGAGTTTATCAAAATTGAAAACTTCTGCTTTGCAAAGACCCTGTTAAGAGGATGAAAAAACAAGCTACAGAGAGGGAGAAATATTTGCAAACCACATATCTAACAAAGGACAGACCAGTGACTAGACAATATAAAGAATTTTCAAAATTGAACACCAAAAAACTAGACAAGTGCATTAGGAAATGGCAAAAGATATGAACAGATGTTCAATGAAAAGTAAGTAAGTACTTAAAAATATGTTCCATATCATTAGCCACCAGGGAAATGCTAATTAAAGCTACAAGATATCAGTACAAATCTATCAATCACTAACATTAAAAATAGTGTCAACACCAAATGCTGGTGAGGTTGCAGAGAAACTGGATTTTCATTCACTACAAGTGGGAATGGAAGATGGTACAGCCACTTCCATTCCACAAAAGGAAAGAAATTTGGCAGTTCCTCAAAACATTAAACATGCTGGAGTGCCTGGGTGGCTCAGACGTTAAGCGTCTGCCTTCAGCTCAGTTCATGATCCCAGGGTCCTGGGATGGAGCCCTGCATCGAGCCCCGCATTGGGCTCCCTGCTCAGCGGGAAGCCTGCTTCTCCCTCTCCCACTCCCCCTGCTTGTGTTCCCTCTCTCTGTGTCTCTCTCTGTGAAATGGATAAATAAAATCTTTAAAAAATAAAACAAAAAACAAAAACAAAAAAACCCCCAAAACATTAAACATGCAACTACTATACAGTATAGTAATTGCACTTTTGGGCATTCATTCCAGAGAAACAAAACTTAACAAAAACTTAAGTTTGTATAACAAACTGTCCAGAAATGTTTACAGCAATTTTATTTATTATTTAATAGCCAAAAGCTAGAACAACTCAGATGTCATTCAATAGGTGAAGAGTTAGACAAACTGTAATATATCCATTCTATAGAATATTAATCAGCAATAAAAAGGAATAAAGTATTAATACACTCAACAACCTAGATAAATTTCCAGAGAATTATGCTTACTGAAAAAAGCCAATCCCAAAAGGCTACATACTGTGTGATTCCATTTAAACATCATTCTTGAAATGATAAAATTAGAGAAATGGAGAACAAAATAGTGGTCTTGAGTTAAGGGGGGGAGTAAAGTTGGGGGGAAGTGGGTGTGGCTACAAAAGGGCAACAAGAAGGATTCTTATGAGGATGGAAATGTTCTGTGTCTTAACTGTATCAATCTCAATATACTTGTTGTTACCACTTACATACACATATAGTTTTGCAAGTTGTTACCACTGGGGGAATCCAGTATACTGTTCCTATAATTGCATGTGAATCTAAAATGGTTTTACAAGGAAAAAGTTTAATTAAAAAAAGTGTTTAAAGGAAATCCATCCTTTTCTTCAGGAAGCCCAAAATTATTATGCTGGAAAAGCCAAAGGTGTGTGGTTGGCTGTGGACCAAAGTACCATCCTGCTGCTGGAGTACCCCTGTCACCATTATTCTGACTAGGACAGCCAGGAAGGCAGCTGGGTTCAGAGAAATGCAGAATTTAGAAATTCAACCCAGGGAGGCCATGATGGAGTCTTCACAAATAAAAGCTCCCCGGGTAAGGCTGCCAGATTAAATTTAAAAAAATAATAAAAATTATTGAATAATTTTTTAGTCTAAGTATGTCCCATATATTGCATGGGAGATAGCTCTATATAGTATTAAAATTTTTCATTGTTTATCTGAAATTTGAATTTAATGAGGTGGCATGTATTTTTATGTGGTAAATCTGGCAACTCCACCTGAGGACTTTCTTTCCTCATCAAAGCCACCTTTAGTCCTGTGAAATTTCTTATATTGGCTTCTATTCAGGAGCCTCCTTTTTCTTTTTCTTTTTTTTTTTTTTAAACTCTTTTTTGTTGTTGTTGTTAAAGATTATTTATTTGAGAGAGCGAGAATGAGAGAGAGAGAGAGTACATGAGAGGGGGGAAGGTCAGAGGGAGAAACAGGCTCCTCGCTGAGCAGGGAGCCCTATGCGGGACTCAATCCAGGGACTCCAGGATCATGACCTGAGCAGAAGGCAGTCGCTTAACCGACTGAGCCACCCAGGCGCCCTGGAGCCTCCTTTTTCTTAATATCCTCCAATCCATCTTCAACTGGGATCCTTCAGGGAAGCCGTGGCTGACTACACAGCCCTCCTCCTTCCTGTTGTCGCGGCACTTCTACACTTAAACTTGTAAATCAGCATATAATTTTATCCTTCCATATAGTGTGTGCAGGTATTGCATGTGTTAGGCTTTCTCTCTGGGGAACCATAAACATGGTAAGGGTACCCATGTGTCCCAAGTACTTAGCCTGGTGTTGAGTAAAAGTAAAAAGCACTCCCCCATACCCACTGCTTCATTTATATTTTCATTATAAAAGTAATATTTTTTTCCTCCATGTAAAACATTAAACCGCTTATACAAATCTTCTTTTATTAACTTTAAAAGCCACTTTTAAGATAAAATGGATAAAATGCAAATAAATAAATGTCAGGATCAAACCCCGATATATTTAAAACTCCAATAATGCTTTCAAAAACATTCTGAGGGCACCTGGGTGGCTCAGTTGGTTAAGCAACTGCCTTCAGCTCAGGTCGTGATCCTGGAGTCCCAGGATCGAGTCCCACATCAGGCTCCCCGCTCAGTGGGGAGTCTGCTTCTCCCTCTGACCATCTCCCCTCTCTTGCTCTCTCTCCCTCTCTCTCTCAAATAAATAAATAAAATCTTTAAAAAAAATTTCTGAATTCTGTATTCCTCCATTGCCCAGAATCTGATAACTGAAGAGTAGTCCGTATTTAAGCAATCTAGTTGAAAATAACATATTTTTAAAGGTATGTGACTCTTATGCAACAAAAACCCATGAGAAATATTTAAAATACCTTGTTAACCAAATACTCTAAATCTGTACTTTCTGAGCTAAAAAATTATTTCGTCTGAAACCTTTTAACATATAAAATGAGATCATCTCATATCATTGTAGGTTGAATAAATTAGTTGTTTCTTTAGCCTGTGATGTTTTTTGGTTCCAAAAGAGAAAATTGCTTTTCTGAAATAAGGATGCTAGCTCTGTGATTTCCATTAAGAGGGCATTAAAAGAAAAGTATGGGACCCAACCTACCCAGCCTGGCTCCAGCTTCCAGGTTCCTCTAGAACTGCTGGCATTTGAGGAGGTTAAGCCAGACCTATGCTCATTTGTCCCAGGGGCTGACAGGGCCTGTGCAGTGGCGACAACAAGATGGGGTAGCCTCATTTCCTACTCCCCGAGAGTATACTTAAAAAAAAGAATAAAGGAAAAAAAAAGATACCACCAGATAGAACTGGTTGAACTCTTCTTCCAATAGTCAAATATACTGTCCCTTTCCATCCCAAAGCAAAAAGAGCAAGCAAAATTAAAAAGTTGCACACATTTCCTCTTTCCTTCAATCCCTGCCTTCATCTTCTTTATGAGAAGTATTGGAAGTCCAATTTCCCAGCAATTTCCTCAAGCTTCAAAGCACTTGCTTGCATGAACCCCTTGTAGGCCCTGGGAAGGGCCCTGGCAATGGATCATACAGTTAATTTTTCTTAGAAAATTTGCAAAAGAAAGATATATTGTGGTTAAAATAAGTAGACCACTGTCTATTTCTACTCAGAATTCACCTCTTTCATATATCCCATAGCGAATGGTGTTGAAGTAGAAGTGAACATTCTGGGGATCCAGTTAGAGGAAGTTGGTTGGACATGCATTTAGTTTTGAGTTTAGTGGAATGGTTCACAATCATATAGTCTACAGTTAAATTACTGCTAGCTGTCTTAGTGTAGGAATGCAACCAGGAATACTCCTACCACCCTGTGCCAACTCACCAAATATCCTAACAAACTGTGCAGGGCCAGAGGCTGTAGATCATGACACAAACACACCTGTAGCACCCTTCCCTAGAACTATGTGGGCACTGGAGGAGAAACCAGGTTTGGGATGTAGGAAAACAAAAACTACTCAGTGGAAAATCCTATCATCAAAAATATAAAACCATAAGCAGAGAATTAGGTTCCCATTTTTCCTGTAGGAACACAGTAGATGGTGCATTTTATATAGTTTTCAAGAAAACATACATATGTTTTTCTTATTTGATGGGGACAAGTATAATAAAAAATTTCAGAATTCCTGTGTTTGCAGCAGTACTGTTGTGATTTCTTATTTAAAACAACTTTCACACCTAGTTTTACATCAGTAATTTTGTATTCTTTTTCTAAGAGAGGGCGCTTTAAATTGTATAAGCTCAGTTCTCACAAAAACCTTGATCTGTGCTTGCTAGTGACCTGCTGAACTCTATTAGTTCTCACAGTTTCTCAACAAAACAAACTACTGAAACACAGAACAGCAATGGTCAAAGGCATGATGCTAAATGAAAGACACACCAAATTAAAGAGGCTACATAATGTGTGATTCCACTTATTTAACATTCTGGAAAAGGCAGAATTATAAGAACAACAGATGACTAGTTACTGGGGGCTAGAGATGGGAGACTTCTCAGGGGTGATGGAAATGTTCTATATTTTAACTGTGTTGGTAGTTACACAACTGTATTCATCAGTCAAAATTCATAGAACTGTACACAAAAAGGGTTAATTATACTGAATGTAAATTAATCCTCAATCAACTTGACTTTAACAAAATGATAGAAACTAATTCATTAAACAATTTGTAACACTTACACAAAGTCACACAACTAATAACTATGCAATGTCACACAAGTAATAACTAACTGGCAGAGCTGGGACTTAAATCCCAGATTCCACAAATTTAACATCCACAGTACCTTTGCATGAAAAGCTTACAGCTTAATGATGTTTCTTCTTTCTTTCTTTTTTTTTTAAGATTTATTTATTTATTTGAGAAAGGGAGATAGAGCATGAGCAGGGCAAAGGGAGAGGGAGAGAGAATCTCAAGCTGAGTGTAGGCCCAGATGCTGGGTATCATCTCAGGACCTTGAGATCATGACCTGAGTCGAAATCAAGAGTTGGACGCTTAACCTGCTGAGCCATCCAGGTTTGGATTGCTAAGAGTTTGTTTAAAATCATGAATAGGTGTTAAAATTAATGCAATGCTTTTTTTTTGCATGTATTGAGATGATCATGTGGGATTTCTCCTATAATCTGTTAATGTGCTGAATTATAAAAATAGGCTAATGTTAAAATGTTTGTATTATTCCTAGGATAAATCCCAGTTGGTCATGATATATTTCTTTTTTGGTAACAGTTTTTTTTTGGGGGGGGTTTAAAGTTTTATGTAGACTTTTAAAATCAAATACCTTAATATTTATGCAGACTTTTTAAATCATATACCCTGATAGTAGGTAAAATGTGTCAATAAAACAAGCAGAGTACAGTATTCTTTCTATGGGTATGTTTTAACAAATGCTTCAGTTTCTAATGGTTATATGATTATCCAGGTTTTTCTATTTATTTTTAATTCAGTTTTGGTAAGTGAAATTTTTCTGGTGATTTAATCTAACTTTTCAAATTTATGGGAATTGATCATTGTATGTGGTTATGTCCCTTTTTTTTTGTCTCCTATTTTTTATTTGCACCTTATTTTTTCTTGTTCAACCATGGAGAGGTCTTTAAAATAAACAAACAACAACCAGGTTTTGTATTTATAGATATTTTCTATTGCATCTTTGATTTCTACTACACTAACGTTCTTTACTTTCTTTAGGTTTACTCTATTGATTTTCTCACTTTTGTAGTTGGATATTGGGCCCACTAAGCTTTCTTTTTTCTGATATAAGCATTAAGCCTATAAATTTTCTCTAAATATAACTTAAGTTGAATATCATACGTTTTAGTATAGCATTTTCATAATCATTTAATTCTAAATATTTTTAAAGTTTCCATAATGATTTTTCTTTGACTAATGAGTTATTTGGAAATGTATTTTTAAATTTCCAAACAGATTTTTGTAGTTATCATTTTTTGATATTGTGGTTAGAAAAATGGCTTGCATACCAATTCTTTGATATTTGTTAAGACTTGCTTTATTTTCTAGCACAGGGACCAGTGAACTTTTTAGGTAAAGGGCCATATAGTAAATAGGTATAGGGTTTGGAGAGCAATAAAGTCTCTGTCAGTAAATACTCAAACTCTGCTCTTGTGCAAAAGCAGCCCTAGACAATGTATAAATGAATGGGCATGGCTATGTTCTGATAAACTATTTATAGAAACACATCCTGGCTGAATTTGGTCCATGGGCCACAGTTTGCCAGGCCCTGACCTAGTACATAAACAATTAAAAAGTACTTCAAAGCATTTCTGAATAGAACATATAGTTTCTAATTGTTAGGTGCAGAGTTCTACATATGATCATAGATAAACTTGTTAATTATGTTTTTCAAATATGTTATATGTGTATACATTTTTGTTTTATTTATCAACATGTGCATTAACATCTCCCACTCTTATTTTGAATTAGTCCATGGTTTCTAGCAATTCTACCCATTTTTATTTACACGTCTCATAGGTATATTAGGTGTAGGCCAGTTTAGAATCATTACAACTTCCTGTTGGTTGAATTGTTCCTTTTATCATTAAGTTGTGACTCAGTTTTTAAAAAATGCATCTTGTTTAATTTAGTTCAATTTCACTTATTTGAGGGGGTGTTCTATATTTCTAGAGGAGTCAGCTGTTCTCTGGGAAATCTAACTATACACGCTGAAAAATAATACTGGAGACACAGCTGTACTTCAACAGTCTAAAGTGTTTTGCTAAAATTACTCATCCCTAAGAGCCAGAATGTTTTATTTGGCCAGGGGAAGCAGGACTGGGAACTATTCTTCAAGAACCTTGTTCCCAGCTCATTAAGAGACTCCCACCAGAATCACTGAGAAAGAACACAATTCCCACATCCAAAGAACACGACCTTGTGAAGACTGAACTCAGTGAAGGCCCTAAAGGCCACACTGGCAAAACAGCAGACAGTGAAGGACAAACAGTGAAAGTGTATCCAATGAAAGAAGGGGCTCTCAATTCTGACTCCACTGATACTAACAGTGGTCATGTTCCATCCTTCATTGCTTTGTACACTTTTTCAAAATAATTACTACAGCCATCCCAAGACTAAAAAATAAGGACTTATAATCAAGTAGGTCATGCCAGGAAAGAATTATACCATCTGTAAGTGTATCTCTCATTTACTCTAACTGTTCAGAATGCTAGCTCTCCCTTTACCCTGTCATCTCTGCTTTTCTATCAAAACCTTACTCCCATCCTCCAAAATTCAACTCAATTCATCCTCCAACAGTAGAAACAAGACTATTTT
Organism: Mirounga angustirostris; assembly: GCF_029215605.1. NCBI lineage: Eukaryota > Metazoa > Chordata > Mammalia > Carnivora > Phocidae > Mirounga > Mirounga angustirostris. The sequence continues at coordinate 47,009,786 of NW_026991709.1, read as the reverse complement.
AGGGCTATACTCTAGCAAGTAGTTGCAACTTTAACTGAGAAAGGAAAATGTAGAAAAAAGAAAAAGGGAGAAAAGGAGAACAGGATCTAGTATGCAAATAAAGAATTCAGTGACAGGTGGCAGGAGGAGCAGCAAACCTAAGGCGAAGTCTGTCGTGCCCAATTCTCGGCACCTGATTGCTTTGGGAGCAGCTGTTCGGAGAAGCTTGGGCAGGCTCAATCTTCAGTCTCCTGGCCTTCTCTGGCCACGCAGTCCCAGGTCCAGGTGCAGGGACACTGGCCCATTCAAAGTCTTCCACAGGCTTGTGGTGGTTCATCAGGCTTTGTGTTTAACCTGGCATATGCCTCTCTAGTTTTGTTTTGTTCTGTTCTTCCTAGCTACCATCTTTTCCTTTTTTGGCTTCTCAATCTCATATACTGCAAGAAACTGGGCATGATCTACCTTTACCTTCTCTCCAAAAGATTTGACAAAAACAAATGCTTCTAAATGCAAATCCCTGTGAGTTGATTCTATCAGAAGTTTTCTTGTCATTCTGAATTGGGATGGGAAATGTGGGAGGGGGGATTCCTTTTCCCCTTTAATTTTGCCAGGTCTAGTGGCAACTGCTGTAGCCTACTCTATATTCCAATAATGCTCTTACTTTCATAGCTGAAGATGTCCCTAGCAATGGATTCAAACTTTGCTTACAATATATGGTGCCAGGGCGCCTGGGTGGCTCAGTTGGTTAAGCGACTGCCTTCGGCTCAGGTCATGATCCTGGAGTCACAGGATCGAGTCCCGCGTCGGGCTCCCTGCTCGGCAGGGAGTCTGCTTCTCCCTCTGACCCTCCTCTCTCTCATGCTCTCTGTCTCTCATTCTCTCTCTCTCAAATAAATAAATAAAATCTTTAAAAACAAAACAAAACAAAACAAAAAACAATATATGGTGCCAATTCCCACAGAAAACTTTAAAGTTAGTAAATGTGGAATGAGATGCTTGCAAAATTGTGAACTGGAGTAGCTTGATGGGTCCTGAAACTCTGAAAGAAAAAGTAAGGAAAAAGTACTTAACTTTGAAAGCAAAGTACTGAGACCAGTAAGATCATCTCAAAAATGCATGGCTGAAGAAAAAATGTTTCACCTTCTTTTTGTGGAGAGCTTAAACGCTACATAATTTCTGTTGCCAGTTCCATGTCAGCAAAACTAAATCTTCAAGTTAGTAATACTTTTCTCTTTTTCCTTCCTTCCCTCCTTCTTACCTTCCCTCCCTTCCTTCCTTCTAAAAAATGCACACAGAGTTTCTCAGTAACCACCAGCACACGTCAGGCGCAAAGCACTCAGAGCCACAGGAACCTGACCTTTTGTGTGAACCCTCACACTTAAGCCTGAGCCACAGTAACAGAGAAAGGGACCTTTAATGTAAAAAATCATGGTGCCACAGGACCTGTCCTACCTTTAAGTTACAAAAATGCAGTGAAGATCATGCAGCTATCAGAGGACAACTCTGCAGGCAGAACAGCTACCTGGCTGTTGTCTGTCCAATAATCAGGCATTTAAAAAAAAAATCTTATTTTCTTTTTAGATTAAAAAAAATAGGTAAATCAGCTTGGGCAAGATGACTTCAACTTCAATCTTGAATGTTAAGAGTTCTATCCTTCTTCCTTTCTAATTTAAATGTTGGTACATTTACATATTTGGGGGCAGTTTTCAAACTATGAATAATTTCAATTTAACCTTTTCTGGTTAACTTTTTTTTTTTTTAAAGATTTTATTTTTTTATTTGAGAGAGAGAGAGAGAAACAGAATGACAGGGGAGAGGGTCAGAGGGAGAAGCAGGCTCCCCGATGAGCCGGGAGCCCAATGTGGGACTCGATCCCAGGACTCTGGGATCATGACCTGGGCTGAAGGCAGTTACTTAACCAACTGAGCCACCCAGGCACCCCTCTGGTCAACCTTTGCTGTCAGAGTTTGGTAAGTAGAGCTATGGGTGCTGGCAGTGGCATTCTGGGTCTTAATAGAATTATGGTTATTGGATGAGCATACTTGGTACATTTGGAAGCACTGTTATATAAATTCTCTGTTCCTGGAATAGAAACTAATAATAATATAGAAGCTCTTACATAGTCTTTTTTTGGGCAGGACGCTGTTCTAAATGCTCTACATACATTAACTCATTTAATTTGCATATCAATCTTACAATACGGGTATGGTTATAATGATCTCTTTTACAGAGACGGAAACTGAGGCACTTGCCCAAGGTTAATGAGAGAGCCAGGATTTGGCTCTACGCAGTCCTAATTCAGGGTCCCTTATCCTCTATGCAATACTGCTTCTCTAACTTGAAAAGCAAATTTTATAGCTCTCTGGTGGTACTGGTCTCTAAGCAGGATATCGGAATGCGTGGGGCTTTGTGCATAGAGCCCAGCTGAACATAATACTGTATGTTCTTAAATTTGAAGGCACTCATCTAACTGGAGCAGAAGCTGTTGCATGTGGAGAGCAGCTCCCCTTCTCCAAAATAAAACCCAACACCCAAAACACCCATTTAGTCCAGATTATCTGTCAGTAACTAATTCTCCCTCACCATCCCTGCTTCTATCCTACATTTGAGCTGGGCAGAAAATATATCTTGGTTTGCTAGACTGCTTCTGGTTTATGCTTTTCATTCCCACATCCTGTCTGGTTAGGTATCTGTCTTATTCTTTAATATATTAATATGCATTACTGTTCTCCAAGTGTGGGAATGGAAATGAAGTCACCCTTAGGCTTATTTCACCCCTGAACTCTGCTCTTTGCAGCACAACTGTTAACAGCTCCCAGAACAGTGCTCTGTGTACACATTTTGGGAAATGCCAGTGTAGAGGAGTGATGAAAGAGGTCCTAGAAGGCTTACATTCTAGTTCTAACTTTTGTGATCTTGGGAAAATCACTTATTTATGCCAGTTTTCTCATTTGTGGACTGATGAAGTCATACTGCTGTGATTTATGATTCTCTTCTGGTTCAGGCCAATTTCTAATAAGAATGCTATATACCCTGGATATGTCAAAATTTCCAGAGTGAGGTAGAATGTTGAAGTATAGAGGGATAGGGTAACATTTTAAAAAATATAGGTGAACATGGCCTGTTATATGGGTATGCAAGTTACATCATGTCCCCCAAACAGAAATTTCATAAGGAAAAAGCCTATGAGGCTGTAGCTAGACCTGCTACCCACTCACCCTTGTTATAAAGTGTGATCCCAAGGAAGAGAAACGTTACAATGTAAAAGCACACTGTTTCTGTTAAGACTGCCCTATAGCCTTCAGAGACTTCAACTACCTATTAGATTACTTAATGTATGCCCTTAATATACATCCTGTGAATCATTAAATGTGGGTGTAATGTTCACAGGCTCTGCATCAGAATGCCTAACTTTCTTACCCAGCGTTTCAATGAAAAAGCCAGAAATTACCTGCCTTTTTGTGTAGTTTAGAACAAGGTATTTTATTTGCATCATCCTTATAGTTTCCTACTGGAAACTGGGCCTTAGGATATTAACCTATCAACTAATTACCGACTACATGGGAAATATATAGGATTTGTGCTTGGAATGATCTTTAAGAACCATAATTCTGAGGTTTTACATGACAGTTTGGGATAAAACTGAGATGTAACAGTCTAATGGGGTGAATAAATAAAAGAGGCTAAAGCAAGACTTGATTTTGTCAATTCTATATTACCAATTTGGTGAGGTTATCACTAAAAAAATTTTTTTAACCCTTTTCCCTGATATAAAAGTAATATATACTAATTGTGGAAATTTCAGAAAATTTGATGCCATTATAAAAAGATGGCCCCAATAGAACAAGAGATCCACGATAACAATTTTGACACATTCACTTCTGCCTTTTGTTCTGTCTCTGCGTATATGTATTTAGGTATACATGCATGCATACAACTTTACATATCTGTAATTACCTATCTTACGTAAGCACTGTACCTTTTAACATTATATCATGAGCACTTTCTCACGTCAGTAGTCTTGAAGAACATTCTTTTTTAAAGATTTTATTTATTTATTTGAGAGAGAGAGAGAGAGAGCACAAGCAGGGGGAGTGGCAGGCAGAGGGAGAAGCAGGCTCCCCGCTGAGCAGAGAGCCCGATGTGGGACTCGATCCCAGAACCCTGGGATCATGACCTGAGCCAAGGGCAGATTGGTGCCACCCAGGTGCCCCTTGAAGAACATTTTCGTTGCCTTTGTTTGCCTATACTCCATTTGTTATTCTATCATTACTTACATTATTTCAGTATTTTGCCTTTGTAATATATTTTTAAGATTTTATGTATTTCTGATTAGATTTTATATATTTCTCATTAGAATAAGGGAAGTTATATTGTAATAAGGTATGTATGCTACTTATTTTTGATTTAATTAAAAAAATTTTTTTGTGATGTTCAATTAGCCAACATATAGTAGATCATTAGCTTTTGATGTAGCGTTCAACGATTCAGTAGTTGCGTATATCACCCAGTGCTCATCACAACATGTCAAGAAAAAAAAGGGGGCCCAAATAAATAAAATCAGAAACGAAACAGATACCCATCACCCAGTTACCCCATCGCCCCACCCCGCTCCCTTCTATAACCCTCAGTTTGTTTCCCGGAGTTCAGAGTCTCTCTCATGGTTTGTCTCCCTCTCTGTATGTATGTTGTGTAAGGGTCTTAACTGTTTTCCAGAAAGTTTTAGGTCAATTTGTAAGTCATCAACATCTATAAAAAAAAACAACAACCTATTTCATCACACTCCAGCAAGTACTGAATTTTTAAACATTGCCAATAGGCAAAAATGACTGCATTTTAATTTGCATTCATTTGGTTATGAATGAGGGAATATTTTACTCTTTTTATAAGTCATGTAGTATTTCTTATATGAATAGAATATTCTTAACCTTCATTCGTCAAGAAGGATTTTAATGTTTTCCTTATCAATTTGTGTGAGTCTGTTAATGTTGAGGTTAATTATTAAAGTTGTTAGATCTTTTTTATTACTGAAGTATAGTTAACATATAATATACTAGTCTTAGGTGTGCAACATAGTGATTTGATATTTATGTACATTATGAAACGATCACCACGATTAGTCTAGTTTCCATCTGTACCATATAAAGTTATTACAATATTACTGTCTATATTCCCTGTGCTATTCTTTATATCTCTGTGACTTATTTAAAATGGGAAGTTTGTACCTTTTCATCCCTTTCACCTATTTCACCCATCCTCCACCCTCTCTCTTCTGGCAACCACCAGTTTGTTCTTTTTGAGTCTATGCATCTATGAGTCTGTTTTGTTTGTTGTTTTTTAGATTCCATAAACAAGTGAAATCATATGGTATTTGTCTGTCTCTGACTTATTTCACTTGGCACAATACCCTCTAGGTCCATCTACGTAGGCAAGATTATTTTATGGCTGAATAATATTCCATTATGTATATATACCACATCTTCTTTACCTATTCACCTATTGATGGACACTTAGGTTCCTTCCATATCTTTTGTAAATAATGCTGTGACACACATAAGGATGCATGTATCTTTTTGAATTGGTATTTTTGTTCTCTTTGAGTAAATAGTCAGAAGAGGAATTACTGGATCACATGGTAGTTCTATTTTTATTTTTTGAGGAACCTCCATACTGGCTGCACCAATCTCCATAGTGGCCGTGGCAATTTACATTCTCACTAACATTCCCTTTTTTCCACATCCTCGCCAATGCCTGTTATATCTTGTCTTTCGGATACAAGCCATTTGACCAGTGTGAGATGACACCACATTGTGGTTTTGATGTGCATTTCCCTGGTGATTAGTAATGACGAGCATCCTTTCATGTATCTGTTGGCCATCTGTGTGTCTTCTTTGAAAAAATGTTGTCAATTCAAGTCCTCAGCTTATTCTTAAATTGTTCATTTTTTGGGTGTTTTTTGGTATGAGTTCTTTATATATTTACTGGTTATGTTTTCTTTTAGGAGTTTTATGGTTTCAGGTCTTACACTGAGGTTTTTTAACCATTTTAAATTTATTTTTGTATACTGTGTAAGAAAGTGGTCTAATTTTTATTCTTTTGCATTCTTTTGCTGTCCAGTTTTTCCAACACCATTTATTAAAGAGACTGCCTTTTCTCCATTCTATATTCTTGCCTCCTTTGCCATAGATTAATTGACCATATAATCATGGTTTTATTTCTGGGGTCTCTATTCTGGTCCATGGATTTACATGTCTGTTTTTATGCCAGTACCATACTGTTTTGATTATGATAGCTTTAAAGTATGCCCTGAAACCTGGAAGCATGATACCTCCAGCTTTGTTCTTCTTAGGATTGCTTTGGCTCTTCAGGGTCTCTTGTTTTAGTTCTGTGAAAAATGCTATTATATTTTGAAAGGGATTGCACTGAATCTATAGATTGCTCTGTGTAATAAGCATATTTTAACAACATTAATTTTTCTAATCCATGAGCATGGTATTTCTTTCTGCTTATTTGTGTCATCTTCATTTTCTTTCATTAATGTCTTATACTTTCAGAGTTACCCTGAAAACTTTCACCTTGGTTAAATTTATTCCTAGTTATTTTTTCTTTTTATGCAATTGTAAATCAAATTGTTTTATTTCTCTTTCTGGTAGTTCATTATTAGTGTATAGAAACACAACAGACTTTTGTATACTGATTTTGAAACCTGCAAAATTACTGAATTCATTTATTAGTTCTAATAGTTTGTGTGTGTGTGTGTGTGTGTGTGTGTGTGTGTGTGGAGTGTTTAGGGTTTTCTCTATATAGTAACACATCATCTACAAATAGCGACAGTTTTATTTCTTCCTTGTCAATTTGGATGCCCTTTATTTCTCTTTCTTGTTCAATTGTTGTGGCTAGGACTTCCAGTACTATGTTGAATAAAAGTGGTGAGAGTAGGCATCTGTGTCTTGATCCTGATCTTAGAAGAAAGGCTTTCTGCTTCTCACCGTTGAGTATGATTTTAGCTGTGTTTTTTTTTTTAAATATACGGCCCTTATTATGCTGAGGTATGCTCTCTTTATACTTCATTGAGTTTATAAATGAATGTTGAACTTTGTCAAATGCTTCTTCTAAATCTTTTGTGATAATAATGATTTTTTATCTTTCATTTTGTTTATGTGGTATATTGTGTTGATTGATTTGTAGATACTGAACCATCCTTGCATCCCTAGAATAAATCTCACTTGATCATGGTGTATGATCCTTTTGATGTATTATTGTTGAATTTGATTGCTAACATTTTGTTGAGGATTTTTGCATCTTTGTTCCCCAAGGATACTGGCCTGTAATTTCCTTTTTCCATAGTGTCTGTCTGGTTTTGGTATCAGGGTAGTGCTGGCCTTGTAGAATGAATTTGGAAGCATTCCTTACTCTTCAATTTTTTGGAATAGTTTGAGAAGAATAGGTATTAACTCTTCTTTAAATGTTTAGTAGAATTTACCTATGAGGCCATCTGGTCCTGGACTTTTGTTTATTGGAAGTTTTTTGATTACTGATTCAATCTCATTACTAGTAATTGATCTATTTACATTTTCTCTTTCTTCCTGATTCACTCTTGGAAGATTGTGTGTTTTCAGGAATTTATAAATTTCTTCTAGGTAATCTAATTTATTGGTATATAATTGTTCATAGTAGTCTCTTAAATCCTTTGTATTTATGTGGTATCAGTTACAATTTCTCTTTCATTTCTGATTTTTTTTTATTTGGGCCCTCTTTTTTCTTGATGAGTCTGATTTTCTTGATGAGTCAGAAGGTTTATTAATCTTGTTTATTTTTTCAAATAACCAGCTCTTAGTTTCATGAATTTTTGTTGTTGTTGTTTCTATTTCATTGATTTCTGCTTTAATTTTTATTCCCTTTCTTCTACCAATTTTAGGTTTTGTTCTTTTTCTAGTTCCTTTAGGTGTAAGGTTAGATTGTTTTTAGATTTTTGTTTCTTGAGGTAGCCCTCTATTGCTATAAACTTCTGTCTTAGAACTGCTTTTGCTGTGTCCCATACATTTTAGAATATTATGTTTCCATTATCATGCGTCTCAAGTTATTTTTTTATTTCCTCTGATTTTTTTATTGACCCATTGGTTGTTTAGTAGCATGCTGGGAAGCCTCCATGTGTTGTGATTTATATAGTTTTTTTCCTTGTAATTGGTTTCTAGTTTCATATTATTGTGGTCAGAAAAGATGTTTGACATAATTTCAATCTTAATTTATTAAGACTTGTTTTGTGGCCTAACCTGTGATCTATCCTGGAGAACATTCCATATGCCCTTGAAAAGAATGTGTATTCTGCTGTTCTTGGATGAAATGATTTCTATGTCTCTATTCAGTCCATCTGATCTAATATGTCATTTAAAGCCACTATTTCCTTATTAATTTTCTGTCTGAATGAATTATCCATTGATGTAAGTGGGGTGTTAAAGTCCCCTATTACTGTAGTATTGTCAATTTCCTTTTTCATGTCTTTTAATATTTACTCTATATATTTAGGTGTTCCTATGTTATGAGCATAGAAATTTACGATTGTTCTATCCTCTTGTTGGATGGATCCTGTTATCAATATGTAATGCCCTTCTTTGTCTCTTGTTATAGTCTTCGTATTAAAGTCCATTTTGAAAAAAAAAATAAAGTCCATTTTGTCCAGTATAAGTATTGCTACCCCAGCTTTCTTTTCATTTCCATTTGTATGGAATATGTTTTGCCATCCTTTCAATTTCATTCTCTGTGTCTTTAGGTCTGAAGGGAATCTCTTGTAGGCAGCATTCAGATGGTTTTTAAAAATCCATTCAGTCATCCTCTGTCTTTTGATTGGGGCATTTAGTCCACTTAACACTTCAAGTAATTATTTATTTTATTTTATTTTATTTATTTATTTGACAGAGAGAGACACAGCGAGAGAAGGAACACAAGCAGGGGGAGTAGGAGAGGGAGAAGCAGGCTTCCCACTGAGCAGGGAGCCTGATGCTCCCAGGACCCTGGGATCATGACCTGAGCTGAAGGTAGACACTTAATGACTGAGCAACCCAGGCGCCCCTCAAGTAATTATTGATAGGTATGCTGTCATATGATTTTGTTCATTGTTTCCTGGTTGTTTTACAGTTCTTTTGTTCCTTTTTTTCTTCTCTTGCTCTTTTCCCTTGTGATTTGATGACTTTCTTTAGTGTTATGTTTGGATTCCTTTTTCTTTATTTTTTGTGTATCTACTATAGGTTTTGGTTTGTTGTCAACATGAGATACGTATATAACACTATATGTATATAGCAGTCTATTTTATCTGTTTTAGGTTGACAGTTGCTTAAGTTTGAACACATTTTTAAAGCACTACATTCCGCCCCAATTTTTTGTTTTTGATGTCATATTTTACATCTTTTTAAGGGATTTTGTGTATCCTTTAATTATTGTAGATATAGTGGATTTTATGATTTTTGTCTTTTAATCTTCATACTAGCTTTATAAGTGCTTGATCCACTACCTTTACTATATGTTTGCTTTTACCAACAAAATTTTTTTCTTTCATAATTTTCCTACTTCTAGTTAAGGCCTTTTCTTTTCCACTTAAAGAAGTCCCTTTAACATTTCTTATAAAGCCAGTTTAGTGGTGATGAACTCCTTTAACTTTTGTTTGGGAAACTCTTTATCTGTCCTTCAATTCTGAATGATAACCTTGCCAGTTACAGTATTCCTGGTTGTAGACTTTTTCCTTTCAGCACTTTGAGTAGATCATACCACTCCTTTCTGTCCTGCAAAGTTTCTGCTGAAAAATCAGCTGATAGCCTTATGGGTATTCCCTTGTACGGAACTAGCTGCTTTTCTCTTACTGTGTGATTCTCTCCTTACCTTTAATTTTTGAGATTTTAGTTAGTATTTGCCTTGGTATGAACCTCTTTCAGTTCATCTTGTTTGAGGCTCTGTACTTCTTGGACCTGAATGTCTGTTTCTTTTCCCAGGTTAGGGAATTTTTCAGCTGTTATTTCTTCAAATACAGTTTCTGCCCCTTTCTCTCTCTCTTCTCTTTCTGGGACTCCTATCATGTGAATGTTAGTATGTTTGATGTTGTCCCAAGGGTCTCTTAAAATATCCTCATTTAAAAAATTATTTTTCTTTTTGCTGTTCAGCTTGGATGATTTCCACTACCCTCTTCCAGATCACTGATCCATTCTTCTGCATTCTTTAATCTGCTGTTGTTTCCCTTTGATGTATTTTTCATTTCAGTTATTGTAGTCTTCTGCTCTGATTTTTTTTCTTTTTTATATTTTCTATCTCTTTGTTGAAGAGCTCATCTATTCTTTTCCTGAGTTCAGTGAGCATGTGTTTGACCATTACTTTGAACTCTTTATCATGTAGATTGCTTATCTCTGTTTCATTTAGTTCTTTTTCTGAGTTTTTGTCTTGTTCTTTGTTTGGAACATATTCCCTTGTTTCCTCATTTTGCCTGACTCTTTGTTTCTATGTATTAGGTTGATCAGTTATGTCTCTTGGTTTTGAAGGAGTGGCTTATGCAGAAGATGTCCTGTGGGGTCCAGAAGCATGACTCATTCCCCATGCCCCCTCTTCACCAAAACCAGGCACTCCAGGGGTGTCTCATGTGGGCTGTGTGTGCCTTCCTATTATGTCTGGGACTGGCCCCCCTGGGCACCAGCCACTTTGGGGGGATGCCAGTCTTTGCTGAGGCCACCCAGAAGCTGTGGGAGGGGTAGGAGCTTCTTTGGCAGGATGCCAGTCATGGCCAAGGCCACTGCTGGGTGTGGTGGGGCAGGAGCTGCTTTGGATGGGTACCTGCTGGAGTGGGTGGGTTGAGTGGGGTTGGTGTGCAGGGGAAGCAGTGCTAGCAAGGTAGATGGAGAGTGTCAGAATGAGCATCTGCCGGTGTCAGGCCAGCTAGGCAGCAGAAGGGCAAGAAAAATGGTGCTTGCCAGGACTTCTATTCCCAGAGAAAGTTCCTACAGATCCTTGTCCTCTGGCACGCACTCTAACATTAGTCAACAAATGTCCTTCATTATGTCCCAGGCACTTATCAAATTGCTGCCTCTGTGCTGGGTCTTGGATTGAGTGTTTGTGCACAGACCCTTTAAGAAAAAGAGTTTTGGTTTCCAATAGCCCTCCAGTTCGCCCAGAGTTAACCCACTTATTTTCAAAACCAGATGGTATGGGTGCCCCTCTTTCCACTGCAGGTCCTCAGGGCAGGGGGGGTACCCAATGTGGGGCTTGAACCCCTTGCTCCCCAGGGAGACCTCCATCATGCCTGTGATATCCCTCCAGCTTTTGAGTCACCGTGTCAGAGGTATGGGTCCTGATCAGACCATGTAACTGCTACTTCTATCCTTCTCAATGTGGTTTTTTCTTTATATCTTTAGCTGTGGAAGAGCTATTCTGCTTGTCTTTAGGTTGGTCTCAGAGGGTCACTCTATATGTAGTTGGAACCTAGGTGTGTACATGGGAAAAAGTGAGGTCAGCATCCTCCTAGTCCACCATCCTAATCAAGATTCCAGATTGTCTTATCTTTATTTTTGATTTACAGATGTCTTAAATTATAAGGAGATTAAATATATCATTTTTTTTCAAAGCAATTATGCTTTGAAAAGTTCTCCCCATCCCGAAGTAGACACTTTCATCTAATCTTTTTGTACAGCTGAATCTTTTTTTTTTTTTTTAAACATTTAACTTAAATCCTATGGAGTAGCTTTTTGTTGTATAATATAAAGTGAAGCTTTAACTTAGTATCTTTTAAAATATTTAATCAATTGTCCTAACATCTTCCTGAATGATTCTTCCCCTTCCTCACTGTCTTGTTTATAGTACTTTCATTTAATCATAACACAAATCATACATATGCTAGACCCTAGCATCCATTGCATCAATCCATCCATTGATCTGCCTGTGAGTCTCCTATGGGCTTTCTTCCCCCTACATCATACCACTGAAATTCTTGCTAGGGACACCAATGATTTCCTAATTATCAAATTGGATATGGCACAGGGATTAAAAATACAGGCTCTTTAGAGTCAGGCTCCCTGGATTAGAACCCCACCTCTGCCTTTTAAAGTCGTGTGGCCTTGGAAAAGTTACTTGCTCATTCTATGCCTTAGTTTCCTCATCTACAAAATGGGGATATTATAGGGTTGCCTTCTAGGGTTGTTACATGGAGTGCTGACATAACGAATGTAAATCGCTTAGCACACAGTCTGGCACACAAATAAACACTCAGGTAAAGGTCATCATAACCATCATTTTACTTGATTGTGCTGGGGCATTTGACACTGATGTCAATCCTCCACTTTCTGACACTCTTCCTTTGTTTTCTGGCACACTGTATTTTGGTTCTCAACCCATCACTTCAGGCTCTCTCTTCTTGTACCTAGCCCTTAAAATGCTGGCATCCATCAAGGTGTTCTCTACTACCCTATTCTTTGGTGACATATACTTTCTTGATGTTTCTTCTTCTAAGCCAGGAACTGGCAATTTTTTTGTTAGAGGACAAGGTAGTTGATACTTTAGGTTTGTGGGCCATACGATCTCTGTCAGAACTACACTTAGAATGAAAGCATCCATTGAAGATACATAAATGAGTAGGTGTGGTTATGTCACAACAAAACTTTATATATAGGGGCACCTGGGTGGCTCAGTCGGTTAAGTGTCTGCCTTCGGCTCAGGTCATGAATCCAGGTCCTGGGATTGAGCCTTGTATCAAGCTCCCTGCTCAGCAGGGAGTCTGCATCTCCCTCTTCCTCTGCCCCTCCCCCCTGCTTGTGCTTTCTCTTGCTCTCTCGCTCTCTCTCTCTCAAATAAATAAAATCTTAAAAAAAAAAGTTTATATATAAAAACAGGCAGCCATCTCAGGCCATAGTTTGCCAACTCTTCCTTTATGCAATTACAGCTTAGGTATCCCTTGATTAGAACAATCATCACATTGCATCTGTCCTCTCTACTGGACTGTGGGCTACCTGAGAGCAGGGTGTCCTTTTATCTTCGTTTGCTCTGCATGTAGCATACAATCCACAGACATATTCAATCTACATCTGCTGAAACACCAGATGAGATAACCACACAATATCAATCTTGTGTTCAAACAAGAGTTCAAAACTTCATTGTGTTGTAAGGAAGAAGGCATTTCTTCCATGTGAGACCTTCAGTAGCTACCAAAATAAATGACAGAGAAGACCCCATGGCCTATATAACACAATGAAACAACTAGTAGAATTAATCTCTCTTTCCCAAATGTGAGAGGGAAAATTCAGGTCCAGGAAATTCACAATTTCAAGGACCAAGTAATATTGCAGACATCAAAATAGAGCTGCTCAGTGTGATCTATAAAACAGGACATACTTTATAGGAATTGAGAAACAGCTGTTTCCCCATTTCTGTTTTAAAAGGGGTAATAGGCTACAGGGCTCAGGAGTATATGCTAAGCATATGGAGAACATTTATTTGCTTAAAGAAATGTGACATGAAACTGGCAAAGGGCTCAATTTGTAAGAGATAATGTCCTGGTGGGTGAAATTAAGAGGATAAAAATATAGAGAGAGTCATTTCAGTATTGTGATTAATGAAAAAGCAAACACCAATAAACACTGAAGGGAAAGAAAGAAAAAGCTGAAGCTGAAAAGAACTAAATATGCTCTAGGGAAGGCACTAGCTACAAGAACCAAAGTATCACTTGCAATATTAATGGCTTTAGTAAAACAAATTTTAGATAAAGATGACACTGGCTTAAGGGAAAGCCTGGAATCTGAAACCTCAGTCAAAAGTAACAGTGTGAATATTGAGTTTCTCTAAATACAGTGTAGAGGATCCTTATAAAGTTAAGAATACCTGGAAAATATATTAGAGACTCTGGGGGAGAATGTTAGACTTCTGGAATATAGAAATAGGTAATAGACAAAGAAGCATGCTTAACTTTTTCCTTTTAATTTCCATGTTCAAACTTACCAGCAATAATATTTTTAGTATAATTAAACATTTGCTGAACTCCTTTTATGCGAGATTACTCATTTTGAGTGACTCAATGTATTCTCTCAAGTGGCAATCACCAGTCAGTACTCTTTAAAATTTCTTACATTCATAAAATCATTATTTCTGTGAAGAAAAGACCTAAGATTTCTTAGACACAACAAAGTTAATGTTGGTTTCCTTCAGCTTTCTATTTCTCCTTCCCTCCTAAGAGTTATTAAAGGATTCATTATGTGGCTACATGGACATTAAATCATTCATCCTTCAAATATTTAATGAGCACCTGCTATGTACTGGGTATTGTGTTAAGCCTAGAGGAGACAAGACGAATAAGATACGGTCCTTACTCTGAGGAGCTGACTATATAGTGAGAACAACAGACATGTATAAGCAATTAAAATGCAATGTGATGCTCTGGCGATGGAGAACAGATATAAAGTCATTAGGGACTTGGGGTAGGGGAAGAGGGACTATAAAGGAATAGCACTAGGGAGTTTTCTAAGGTGACGGAACTGTCTGCATACTGATTGTGGTGGTGGTCACACAAGTCTATATGTGTGTTAAAATTCATAGACTTGTATGCCAAAAGAAAAAAAAGGCTAATTTTACTGTATAATTTAAACATTAAGATAAAAAACCACAATGTGATAGATGGCATCAGTAGGAAGCAGTTAAATAAATTTTGGTGTATTTTTATGATGAAATACTACTAAACAAGTAAAGGAATGGACTACTGAGAAATGCCAACAACATGGATGAGTCTCAAAAGCATTACTGAGTGCAAGCAGGATACAACAAAGTACATCCTGTATGATTCCATTTATATGAACTTCTTTCTAGAGTGGGCAACATTAACACAGAATGACAGAAATCATATCAGTGGTTGCTACTATGTGGCAGGATGGGGTGGGGGTGGGGGGACTGACTGGAAAGGGCCCTCCGGGAATTTTTAGGTGTGACTGAAATGTACTAGGTCTTGGTCAAAACTGATTGAATAGTACACTTAAGATCTGAGTACTTCAGTAAGTGTCAATTACACCTCAATAAAAAATATGCATTTAGTTGTCC
Source organism: Mirounga angustirostris (assembly GCF_029215605.1). Lineage (NCBI taxonomy): Eukaryota > Metazoa > Chordata > Mammalia > Carnivora > Phocidae > Mirounga > Mirounga angustirostris. The sequence goes on along the minus strand of NW_026991709.1, from coordinate 46,994,756 downwards.
TGGCTTGTCTTTCACAACATGCGATTTCTAATGGTGTTTAAAGTTGTAAAAAACGCTAACCGCTTCTCCACCATATGCTATCATTTTCTTCTTAAGATAAATTGCAATTTCTTTGTTTTTTAAATGAAAAACATAATACCCAATAATAAATCTTATACAAACAAGGAAAATGGAGTGCAGGGTATGCAGCAGTAGGGGGACAAGGAGGACAGAACCCTACATCCTGTTAGTGGGACGATCTGTTGGTATCTATTAGGAAAGGCATTCAGAAAGAAGTGAATCTCATCTGAATGTTGAAGAAAGAGTAGGAGTTCAGTGTACAAACCAGGAAAGAAAAGAGCATTCTAGAACATGTGCAAAGTCACAGACATGAGAGGGCTGGGGTAAGTCCTTCTTGGTGAGGTGCACACAGGTGCGCTGGGGGAAATGAAGCTCTAAAGAAGGGCTAGGCCCAGACTGTAAAGATTACCCCTTCCCTCTCCTACCCCCAGTGCCCCAGTGCTCTGCACTTCACATGTACAGTTTAACTCAATCCTCATAATCTCCATTTTTTAGAGCCAAGGTATGGCAAGGTGCAGGGTCTGACCCAGGCCCCTCAGCCACCATGCAGGGGAGCAAGCATTCCCACACAGATTGCTAGGGCTCTCTCATCCCCAAGAGTACACTGCCTATTCTATGTCACACTGGGGAGTCTGGCCTTGATCATGATGCTGATGGGATCTACAGGAAGCTTTACCTGACCAGAATCTACTTTAAAAATCTACTTTATCCTCTGACAACAATGGATCATTTGGACTGTAGTTCTTAGTCTTTCTTTCCTGCCTCAATTGACTTGAGAGCAGAACTATTTCTCACAAGCTCATTAATAGCAATGGCTAAGCAGTGATCACCAAGGGCTGTCCCTATACTCTCCATTCCATAAATCTCCCCCTGCCAAGAGGTTCTAATTTTGGGATTAGGTCAACAATTAGATGATGGTTCTATAAGTTTCTAAGCGGGAGATGGGGTACTCTCGGGGTCCTCAAATCTAAAAGGGAACATTTATGCAGTGGAGGGACCTGTACTGTGGAGTTTTGTGCAGATGCCACATCAACCATCCCAGAGGATGCTGAGACATTGAGGTAAATAGGATTCGCTGACCAGATATTTTCCAGGTGTTAATCTAGGTTTCCTGGTCCCTGGAATGGCTCAGGTACAGAACTTTGTCTGGCTTAGAGGTTTCAGAGCCATCCTTGAAGAGAGGCCATTGCCTCTGTGTTGCTCTGAGGATTATGGTTCTCTGTTGGAGGAGACCCCTAAGAAGACTCTCAGAAGAGCCTGGGCTCTGCTCAGAAAAGACACTTCCCAGGGAAGGTCCTTCTACTGGATGGAAATGAAGATTGGGTCAAGAGCTTGGCACTACATAAATGCCTTAATTAATAATTGCTTTAAAATAATCACAACAAAGCTACATAGAGCTCTGTAATCCATAAAGTGTGTTCACATTTGTTATCTAAAAATAATTTTGAACCCCACAAAAATGCTGGAGGTCTGTATTTTACAGATGAGGAAGCTGAGGTTTAAGTTGCTGACATTTCTATAGTTTGCCTGCTGCTTTTTTCCCTTGGTTCCCTCTTTCCTGCTCTGCGCAACTTCTTTCAGTTTTAAAAAATAACTGGTCCACTGTGGGCCATCTTACTCTAGAAAAGATTTAAGGCAGCTTACAAGGTTACAGAAAAATAATTCTGTATAAGTTAAAAGTGGGAGCGAATATGAGAAAAATAATTAGACCTGAAATCAATCCAAGAGGTACAATAAAGACGTCATAATGACCTATATATTTGCTATTGACTGGGCACAAATTTAATTCTAAGTTTTTAGGAGCCAGTGAGAAAAAGGAAACCTTGTCACACTATTCAGAATAGCCATAGGCTAAAACAGTAACAACAATAGAACAATCACTCAGGAGAAGTACAACCATTTTTGGTTCTTAATATCAACACCAGTCATAATGCGCAGCAATTTTCTTTGATAATTTACCAGCTTTGAACTAAGCCTTAAAAGGTGATTTTGGTTTTCACACTGTCTTTTTAGTATACAAGAGAACCTACCATGTCATATATTAAAGAACATGAAAAGTACACCATTTCTCTGAAGTTAGGTAGCAAATTCCTTTTACAGAAAAATCAAAGCAGGAGACCTCAGTGAACAATTCATTTGTTGTTAAAACAGGAGATGAGCAGGGTGACTTTTCACACTTGCTCCAGGGGAAGAGACAAAACCTCAACTACCTTGATATAGAAAGAAACAGGTCTTCATAGAGTTGTTTTATCTTACTTTGTAAATTGTTTCAACTTCATGATAAGGACTTGGTGGCAAATACTAGCATGATCTTTTACATCTTATATTCTTTATGATGACCGTTTTTAATACAGAAAAGCATTATTTCTGATTGTCACTTTCTATGCTGTACATCTTGTTGCATTCAGGCCCAGGGCCAGGGTTTATTTATATTGGCTATTTTATACTTTCCTTACTCAACCTCCAGCTTCCCTTACTTTTATGCCAAGAAACAGACACAGAGTTTTTCCTTTTTATAATTTATATATGCAGAAAATACATCCAAGTCAGGAGTGCCCCTTTCATCCACAGGAAGAGTCTGGGGCCACCTGACTCATCGACACAACAAGACCAGAAATAGAAAAAGTGATCTGGCTGAAAGGGAGAGATGAGTGGAAACTCCTAAGCTAGCATACAGCTAAGGTGCTATGTCATGTGAAATTAATTCTCTGAGGTCAGCAATTAGAGTCAGGTTACAGCCCAAACATAATTCTGCCTGCTAATTACTTGACCATTACAATATTTATTTCATTGAGAGAGATGCCTTGCCATGACTTCCAAGGGTGGGCTTGGGGGCAGATGGAAGGAAGCAGACTGCCAGAGAAATAGCAACTCCTTTTGCGAATAGATGTGTTTCCCAGGCCCCTAATTGAAATGATTATTTCCTGCCTAAGTGAGGAATCAGATGTGCCATGTCCCTCCCCTGCCAGCAAAACAAGGCACCCGAGATCACAGAGCTCTTCAGCAAAGTGCGAAAGATGATTGAAGAAATTAACTGAGTTATGTTCTGTTATGAGAAGCCTTGAGGTGAGATGGTAACAAAACTACCCTTTGTATGGGGAAGAGGAAGAAGCCAAGGCATAAACTATGTGGCTAGAGTGACACACGTAGGTATGTACCTTTGGACTTCTAAAGATTTATCTCCTCCCAGATAAAGATATTCGAAGTGGCAATAAGAAGGAATGGCAATTACCAGATGGAGATGTTGGAATAACAGGAGTACCTGTTGAATAGGAATGACTTTAAAATATAGGAGTAAATTAGGACAACAGCTTTTACTTAAGAGGGGTGTCAAGCAGTGCCTGAAGGGTTGATGAGGGTGAGGAACAGAGTGGAAAGAGGTGAGGCTGAAAGCTGGTATCTGACAGCATTAAGACTCATACACATCTAATCAATTTATAAATCACTGCCATCAATAATAAAAATAACAGTGGCGGCAGCTGCTGTCACCACACGTTGAGTGACTCTGTTCTGTGCCAGGCACAAAACCAAGAGTGTTAAATCCATGACCTCAAGGAGGACTGCTGTCCCCTCCCTTCTCACAGGGCTCCCAGTGGCCCTTTGCCATTTGGGGATGTGTTTCCCCTTCTGGGATCTCCTTGATGTTCAAGCAAGTAAATGGCACCTGAATAATAACACTGGGTGGTGAGGACTGAGAGGACAGGGAGAGAAACACCCAAAGACTAGTTTGCTGCAGGCCTTTGATCACAAGAGGCTGCTGAGAAGGTCAGGGGCACCAGCTGTTACCTACGGGTCTATGGGAAGGCCTGAGTTCCCCAACCTCTTGCTTTCTCCCATCGTCCTCATTTCTGCCACTGATCAACACATGGTTGAAAGAAAAGAAGGGAAAGACTGGTGCCTGTAGCTGAAGTGTGCACTTTAATGGCCAGAAACCAGACTTGTCACATGTAATCAAATCATCATAGTGTTGGTGACAGAGTTAAGACAGTTGAAAAAACAGTTGCTATTCCAACTTCCAATTTTCAAGTTATTGTTGGGGCTGGAATTTCTCTCACCTCAAGAGTTTTTATTTTGGAAAATATCCAAAGCACATTTTTAGCCATATCTGAGTAACTGAAACATGAAAGAAATAGTGATTTTTTTCCAGCCACATTAAACTCTAACCAGATGCACTTAAAAAAACTTTTTGCATGTACACAGCACTTTTATTTTAGCAGAGAATCATTTTAGTCATCCCTGACCTATATCCACCAAAGACTGAAAAATACTGTTTAAAGACATGGTTGCTCACTAATATATACCATCTTCAGAGAGGAAGTAGAGGACCCCATCGGCCTTTCTAATTTTCCCTCTCTATTCACACCACTGGGAATCAAAGTCAAGTCAATTTAGCAAACATTTACTGAATCCTTTCTGTGTACCAGGAACAAAGTTCAAGAACAGTGGTCAGAAGGCATACATTTCACAAACTTGCAAAGTGAAAATGACATCTAGGATTCTAACAAAAAAAGCATTAGGACCAGGACCCTACCTGAATGACTCCCCTGACTATTTGCTTCTGACAAAAGGCAGTGCTTCTGGCATCTTTTCTTCTACTAACCGCCAGGCAATAAAATGATTTGGGCATTTTGGGGAAAAGCAGTGAAGAAAAAGTAATGACAAGTTGCCTAGAGTCCATGAATTCCTGGGTCACCACCCAGGGATAAACCCGGAGCAACTGTCTGGCAGAATCTTGCTCAGGCAGTGTTTGTCCCTCAGTAACCTTTCTGATTCCCCCCACTCGCCACATGAGAGCCAGAAAGATCTTTTTAAAATGTAGATAGGGTTATGTAACCCTCCAGATTAAAAATCCACAGCAGTTTGCTTTTATACTAACACCCAGGCTCCCTACCAGCCCCCCGCCCCCCTGCCGTGACTGGTCCTGCACTTACCCCTGCAGTCTCCCACTAGACCCCAGCCACAGTGACATCCTGGGGTTCCTAGAATATACCAATTCCTTTCTCCCCTCAGAGCCTTTACGCTTACTGTTCTCGTACCTGGATTACTTCTCTGGTCTAACTCCTTCCCATTACTCAGGTCTCAGCTTAAATATCACCTTGACCTCTGACATACAAAGTAGGCCCTCTCTTTCCTTTGTTCTCTGTCCTGATTTTCTCTTACTTTCTACATAGCACTATCACAAGTTGTAGCTATCTGATTAACTTCTCTTTATTTGATAAATAGACTTGATCAAATAAATTTAGTATTTGATAAAAAATTTAAAATAAATAAAGATAACTTATTTTTATTTTATGAATAGACCCACAGACTTTAAATTCCAAGATGGCAGGAGCCAATAACATCTGCTTTTTTTTTTTTTTTTTATTCATGAGAGACAGAGCGAGAGAGAAAGGCAGAGGGAGAAGCAGGCTCCCAAGGAGCAGGGAGCCCGATGCGGGACTCGATCCCAGGACCCTGAGATCATGAGCTGAGCCGAAGGCAGACGCCTAACCATCTGAGCCACCCAGGCACCCAACATCTGCTTTTTAAATATCATATTCCTAGCACTCAGGATAGTGGCTGGACATAGCAGACATACAAGAAATAATTGTTGAGTAAATGAATGAATACAATTGCAAGTAGTAAATTTAAAAAAACAACATAAGAGGGACATCTTTCTATTTTATTTTATGATTTTACTACCATAAATACTATTATATTACTGTAAATGTTAGATTTCTATTAGAGGTTTTTCATGTATTCATTTTAACCAGGACCACCCTGACTGAACTTGAGAGGCTGAGAGAATGGAGAACTAACTTATGACTACAATTAGAAAGCTTCAAAATGACTGTTTTAAAACACAAGGTTTGGCACACAATGCATTTTGAATAGGGGGGAGATTAGTCCTTTCTCGTTTAAAGATATTTGTGGTTGAAAGCAGAGTTGCTATTATATATGTAGTATGGCATTTCTTAAGCAAAATTACAAAAGAACTTTAAAATCAAGCACAAGAACACTGAGAAAGAACACCACAGTGTATTCCTGGGAAGCTATTGTGAAGCTGGTCCCAGTGGAACACCCCTGTCTCCCTGCCATTTGGCTCTGGCCGGGACACCAAATCATGGAGTTGCCTGGAAACTCAGGTACCTGGGTGTTAGTCCCTGCTTTCCCAACCCTGCCCAGGGGCTAAAAGGGAAGATCTTGAGTCGTTAGGCTGTGTCCTGCCTGGTTCTTGGAGAAACAAGTCTGATAAGCTACCAGGAGCCTGGCCATACCAGAAAAAGATGCCTAGAAGTGTTTTCTTGCCTAGAGATGTTCTCTGGAGGGCCCGGAGCAGCCTGGGTCCTTACCTACTGGATGAACAGCAGCCTTTCTCCAGTCACCTCCTGATCTGCTCAACCCTTAGGAACAGTTTTTTCCCCTGGTTTCCTCAGTGTATTTGACTTCTCTGCTAGGATTATAGCTCTGCTCAGCACCTAGTTTATTTGGATGGGGTTCAGCTAGTTCTCATCTTTCCATGTCTCCTGCTCCCCATTCCATAATTGCTGCTTGGGATTGGCCTCAACCCAGGTAGCTCACTTGGAATCATGTTACAGCTACCTGCTCAGATTATCTCTGCTGGGTTGAAATACCCCATTGTCAGGTATGCCACTGGTCCCCAGCTGCAGCAGCCGCCCCTATTCCTCATTTCCGCCTCTAGGCCGGCCTCTGAGGTCCCAGCATCCTTCATCAGTAAATGTGCATAGAGGTGACACTTGTGGTCCCTTCAGGGCACAGTGATAACCTTGTTTAAACCCAGGGATCACTTTAGGGAAGCTGTTGGCAGAGAGGCATCTCTAAGGCTTTCTGTCAAGTAGAGGGCACCAAGTGGTGTGAAAGTTAAAGCTGAGTCACACAATTTTCATGAGTAAAACAAGTGCCTAAAATTAGATGAGCTCTGAGTTCCTTTTCAGGTGAAACATTCCAGAGTCCCAGAAAAAGGCTCTGGTTCCAAATCCTATGGATTTCCCACTCTACATTCTTGTCTATAATTTTCTGTTAAAATGCCACTGGTGGCTCCTCAGTGTCTACAGGGTAGTTAACGTCTGGCATCAAAGTATCCAAGGCCCTTAACATTCTGGCTCAAATAAGTATTCTACCTTCCACAGTACAAAACTGGACACCGTACCCCTGTGCTCCAGGCATGGGAGCAACTCGCCATTGCTGAACCTATCACGTGCTTTATTACCAGTGCACTTGTGCTCACATCACGCCCCCTCCCTAGAATGCCTGCCTTCTTACCCTTTCTCTGGCAGAAGCCAACTACTCCTCCCCCAAGGGGTCCAGTTCAAATAGCCCCAACCCCTACCTTCCCCGTGTGCACCTTCCTTGACCCCCAGTTTAGGAAGACTCAGCATTATGTTTAGCCCCCTGTTATAATGCTCAGCCCATTAAAATTAGAATTTTGACATGTGCCTGTCCTACTAGACTGTGCGTATTTGAAGGACAGGAACAGGGCAGCATTTTATTTTATCTTTATAGTACCAAGACCTAGCACGGTACACAACATAGTATGGGCACTCAGGAAATATCTCTTGAAGTGAAAATTGTGCTTAAGGGCGTATACAACTGTCCTTCAGGTTATCAGAGACAACAGTTATGAAGGCAAAACTTGAGCTGAAAAATTAAACAAGTTATCTGCTGATACAATGTATCTATAAGATGTGCAGTTAGTAAGGAAAATGAGAGTAGGATGAAATAACATTTTTAAAGAAAAGAAGGGCTGAGAAGGGAGAAAAGCTTCAACTCATGTATTTTCCTGTTCAGAAAGGAACTTTCTAGCCAATCTGAGATGTTGTTGGAATTATTTCTTCTCTCCTTTTCCTCTAGTTTTCAGAGAACCAGTGCCCATTTGGAAAAGTAATATGGATGCAAAAGCGAAGAGAGTTACTCAGTGATATACCTTGACAAGGCCACTGAGTGATGACAGCCATGCGAAGAGAAAAGCATTACATAATGACATGAAAGCAGGACACTTGGGGAATGTCTTAGAGCTAAGATAGCTGCCACCTGGTATTTGGCATTTGTAAAGTATATGAAGAAATAGCCCCTGGAAACCGAAGAAGAGTACAAATCATTTGCAACAACAGGATTCAGAACTTAAGAACATGTTTTCCCCATCTTCCTTTTTTAAAAAGTTAACCTATTAGTACCACTTTCACTTTAGAAAAATGTGAAACCCTAAAATATATATGATTCCAAAAGCATGTCCACAGGTCGATTTCAAAGGAAGTGAGGGGCACCCTTCATTATACCAGGGTTCCCTAATCAGACTTATTTACTTGAAGATATTTTTCTATTTTTTGATTATCCAGACCTTTCATTTTTACATGTAAATCATTAATCCCATCCTTAGGTAACATGAAGGAAAGGATAATATATTGAAATTTAAATCCGCCAATTTACTGCTGATAAAATGTCTGTTAGGAAAAGAATTTAAAGATTTTAAAGTCCTGGAATTTAAAAACGACTGATGGCTTTAATATGTGTGCTTTTCTTATTTCTTTCCCATTCAGCTTACTGAGATGTTGTTCTAAAGTTGCTTTATTCTAGAGCTGCTTCTTTCCTTTGTCCATGGTCAAGGTGTTTGGTGATGTTTCCCCCATCCAGTACATGCTTATTGTGCACTGACTGCATACTAGGGGTGGGGCTACAATGCTGAAAGGTGCATTCTGCACTCCAGGAAAACCAAGGCTAGCAAGAGAGAGACAAATATGTTGGCAATTATAATAATGTGGATTGAGGGTAAGTGCATTTAAGCCCTGGGAGCACCATGGAAGAACATAATCCACTGGGATGGGGAGAAGACAGTGGGAAGGAAGGGACCTGGGATCTGAGTGAAGAAAAAGTGAGGCATGCCCAGGGAATAATGTCTCCGATGTCCTGTGATCCAGCTCTGCTAAGGAGAACCCATTTCTTTTTACAATTCATAGGAACATACAGAAAAAATGAATAAGCAAATTCATTTAAACCTTACCATATTTTTGAGAACTAGTACTTTACATCTCTCTCAACACCTTGAAGACATCAGTAGTAATAACTGTTAGGAAGAGTCTAGCAAAAAGTATAGGGTTAGGGCTTCCTGAATCACTTTCTTACTTTCTGGCACAAGAGTTATCAAAAGCCATTTCCTTGAGGGATTAGGGCTGATGGAGCTAAAAAGACTGTAGGGTTGAGGAAGCCGTCAGCAGGGTTGGAAGATTGGTTCCAAACATGGGCAATGAGAAAATAAGTAAACGGTTTGAGGATAACAGAAACCAGGCTATCGCCAGTTATAAACATGGAAAGTTATAAACATGAAAAGAATAAAAGCTAGAATACCCCTATGTCAGGTTGGAACTGGGGCTATCGATGCTATCTCCTAGTATTTAATACAGAGGGAGGGAGAGGGAGAACACCACAGATATGACAACAGGTGTGTGCATGTGTTTCTATTTCCTAGCTCTTTGGGCTTAGAGGGCCTAGAAACAATGAGCACACCTAGCCCAGTGAGCACACCCAATGCCCAGATCTCAGTTTCTACATACTGTTTTCCATAATGGACCCAGATCTCCTTGAAGATATGGCTAATTCTGGGGCTTGGTAGAGAAAGTACAAGATGCATATGGTATGTTTTCTTGTGCCAGAAAGTAAGAACATACTCAGAAAATGATGAGGACTTGTCAAAAGAACACAACAGCCAGCTTGAAGGGTCTCTCACTGATCAAATCTGAGATCATTTTGATATCAAAACAGTGATATTAATGGATTATAACCCACTAAATAAAACAGAAATCTATAAGTGCATATTGATAAAAAAGAATACAAAAATGGGGGGGAGGGAAAGCTCTTTGTTATAGTAGAAAGTTTAGTTAGGAGCAATATAGTTACATATTCTTCAAGTATCTTCCCACAAAATATTCATTCCTTACAAACAGAAAAAGTATAACTTCACAGTGGAGATATCTGGCAGACACCACCTTAACCAAGTGGGGTTGGTATGGACATGGTATATCTATTTTTGTGTCTCATGATATGATTATAAGAATATAGCATTGCTTCTGTGGTATTCCTGCCAAAAAACACAGAAAACTCAGTCCTGCAATGAGAAAACATCACACACACCTAAATTGAGGAACATTTTACAAAACATACTCTTCAAACTGTCACATGACAAAACACAAGGGAAGACCAGAGAACTGCTCGAGATTGAAGCAGAAACATGACAACTAAATGCAACATATCATCCTGCCCAAAAGAAAAAAGAATTTTTCCCCCTAAGGATATTAATGAGACATTTGGTGAAAAGTTGAATGGAAACTATGGATTAGAAAGTAATATTGTATCATTGTTAATTTACTGAATTTGTTATACCTTGGTTATTATAAGAGTGAACTCAAATCATTATGCTGTACACCTGTCACTAATATAATATTATATGTCAATTATCTCTCAATAATAGAAAAAAAAAAGAAGACTGTACTTGTCTTTTAGGATAATCACACTAAAGTGTATGAATTGATTCAGAAAAAATATATACACACATATAAACACATGGGAGGGAGAGGGAGAGTGGAGGGTGAAGGAAGGAGGAGAGGAAGAAAGCAAATGTGGTAAAATGTTAAAAACTGGAAAACCTGGGTAAAAGTATATGCGAATTCTTTATTATTCTATTATTTTTTCTGTAAGTTTCAAATTATTTTAATGTTAAAGTTAAAAATAAAGAGTATGGGTTATGGAATAACTCAAATCCAATTCTGAATTTCCAGTCTGATATTTACCACCCATGAGACTCTGGGGAAGTTACTTAATTATTTTCAGGTTTGGTCTTTTCATTTGATCACCAATATAGGACTTACTTAGAGGGATGTTGTGAGGACCAAGTAACGTACAGATTCAGTGCCTGGACAGTGGTGGGCTTATCTGGTAGAGGACCTGGTACCTAACTGGTGATGCAACACATACTTGCTGAACAAATGAACAAGCTCTTTCTTCCTGCCCTCCCTCCTCCTCCAATAGGAACAAGTAATACCACTTAGAGAAAATTAGTTTCTTCAAATTTTAGCAGTGTAAGGTATGAGATTTCTCTTAACACCTGAGTAAGACAAAACAAAAAACTTGATTAATAATAATAAATAACATCCTACATTTGGATGTTGCTCTAGAGCTTCCTCAGCACTCTGTACTCACATCTCATATGACACTGAATGGAACAGGCAGGCATTCAAGTTAAAGTTCAACATCGTGTTAATAATAGCGAATCTCTACAGTGCCTTGGGTTACAACTGTCAAGAAGAGGTCATGCCCTTATTACTTAAATCTCAAACAAGGCTTGCATCAGTTCATGGTTGCGGGGTACAAAATGAGGTACAATTTAATGTCCATCTGGGCATTTATTTCTAAGATGCTGGCCCTGCTGATTGTGGTTCACAATATATTCAGGGCAGTGACAAGGCAGAGAAAGGGACCCAGGTTGTCCTGGGAAGTTTCTTCTCTCAGCCAAGATGTGCAATATGAATTTGAAATTACCCAAGAGGGTGTTTCAGAGCTGCCTGCCAATGGGTCTTCTAATCTAAAGAGCAGCTGCTGGGCACAGGCATGCAAGCGCGCGCGCGCACACACACACACACACACTCACAGAACCTATACCTGCCTCTACTTGTCTGTTCTGGGCAGATGGCTCTCGGTTTTTGCCTTGCCTCATCCTGCAGCCCTCTTCAGTTAGACCCTTTCTTCTGTGGAGACTGGCAAGCTGTAGGGTGAGGGATTCGGCAAGGTTGCCTGTCTTCAGAGTATGAAGGACACTGCCCGGAGAGGGAAGAGGGTTATATTTTGTGTTTGGGCCCAGTCAGTACTGGGCTCCCTACTGCCTCTCCTTTGCAGAACTGTCAGTGGCCTCTGGTTGCAAACTCTCCGTGGCTTTGTAGCCCACAAAACAAAAACTGAAAGAGTGTCCAAAAAGAAAAGAAGAAAACATTGTTGTTGGTCCCTGGATCTCACTATTGGATTTTGGTGGGGATGAGAAGAGAGAACTAGCGGGCATAATCAAGTAAAGGTACCTCCTGCACAGTAAGGTAAGTGTTCTATCGCTGCTCAGAAGAGGCTTTAGGGGGATGTTTCTATCTTATCCAACAACCAGGAGCAGGATCTTCTGGATATTAAACAAGGGAATGTAGTAAATCTCAGGCACGATTAAGAGCTTCCGACAGATGACTGACTTTCAGGCTAATGTGAATAAGAGCCCCTTGCAAAATAGAGGAACTGTCTTGACAGTAGGTGAGTTTTGCTAAATTGGCAGGTATGAGAGAAAACCAAAATGAAATTGGAAATTGTTATCCTCTAAGAGTTAAGACAAATGGTCAAAAAGTTAAAAGAATAGGTTTGGGCAAATGATTTTCCTTATAACAGCTTGCTTTTGTAAACTGCTGTGAATGATCAATATATAACTTCGAACTCATCAAAATGTGATGAAAATGGAGATGTACATTGGATTGGAGAGGAGGAATTCTTTTTTCATGGAAAGAGAGGAGAAAGCAGCATCTTAACATGGCAACTAGATTGCATTTTTCCCCTTACTTTGTTCACGTTTTTTGGATGAATGGGGGTCAGAGAACAGAAGGATATTTTTGAGGTAGGATTTTTAGAAGATCTTGGGAAATACCTATCAATCCAAAGACTATGATTTGATATCTATGGGCACATCTCACTGTCAATGGGAAATGATGCCAGGTTGTTGCCAAATGATGCCAGAGAGAGTTCTGCTCACTGTACTTGCTCTATGGGAATATTATTCAATATTTAGGGTGCCTCTGTAGTTTTGAATATAGGTGCTCCATTCAGCATAGATACATGTTAAGCTAAAATGCTTGTGACATAGTCAGTTATTCCTTTCTCTTAATGGCAACTGATGATCACATATCTTTTCACTATCTGCACAAACTTTGGGAAGATTACAAGAAGTGCAATACAAATATTGCTTGACAACACAAGCATATGCCATCTGTGTATTAGGTTTGTATAAAGCAGGACATAGGGTAGTGTGCTACTGGAGACAATTCTTTCAATTTATGACAATGTTCCTCTAGCTATAATTGAAAATGCTTTCTCTATGATGAAACTTACCAATATATCAATTTTCTATCCCTCAAAAAAATATTCTAAGTAAATATATCTCTGCTGTTATCAGTTAACATTATTATGAAACTCCATAACGATTAATTAAAAATCAGCATAAACACTTTAAAAGCTGTTTCCTATTGAATATTTCTAATGGCAGCAATAATTTTCATGGGCTATTTCCACTTCTTTAAAACAAAGATGTAGAACAATTAAGACAGGTCACTTTGATGAGAGTTTTCCAAATAATTTCCCAAAAGAATGCAGGGTTTGGGTTCTTATAATAACCAATGCAAAACTGCACTATCAAAAATCTGTGGCAAATAAAAGTACTCTTATTAGCAAAGGTAGTGCAATTTATTTAACAGTCTAGCTTCTGTCCACGTGTAATTGTCTTTTTTGCTTAAACTGTTATTGAACCAAAGAATTTGTTAGCCAAGAACTGGTCTTAGTTAGGTGGCATTGCCACTGGAGATGGAAATTCTTTATTGTGTTTTCAAACTGATGGTGCATTTGATAGAGCACTATCACAGGAGACTGATATTGCAACTTTCCAAGAGTTGGACAGGCCCAAGATGGGAAAAAACAGAAGTAAAGGGCCTTGTAGTCTTTTCTTCAGAAGAGAGTCCATATTATTGTCTTAACCTAAAGCAAAATTTTCATTATCACTGAAATACATGTCCAATATGTCCCATTAAAAAAATTTAAAGAAAAAAAAATCCTAGTTCCTTTTATTTACTTCAAATAGAACTAGTGACCATCAGCATTAAATAACCACTCATGATGAGCACAGAATATTATTTGTTTCAGTACAATTAGGGGAAACATTTTCATAGTAAAGGGCTTAATTTGTTTGCTCATTTGTTCATTCACTCAGCAAATATTTTAGAGTGCCTACTATGTGCCAGGTCTTACTATGTGCCGGGTTCCTGGGGATACACCAGTGAATAAGGCAAACATGGTTTTTATATGCCCCGAATTATAGGGATCTTCACAGAGGGGCTGATGGCTGGTGATCTGAACCTATATATTATGCATTGTTTACCATGGTAAGTATTTTGTTTCTCATTTCTGATTAAAAGTTTAGGACCAGAAAACTTTCCTCCCTACTTTAAAAAGGGTTATTAAGTGTCTGCAAGGTATGGAGACAATTACAGTGACCAATTCAGCATCAAATAACCAGGCTGGATATACATTTTAGCAGAAATACTTGAGCCTTCTTTGAAGGATGTTGACATTTCTATTCCAAGCTATAGATGTTAAACACAAAAGGTTCACATAACTGATACTGTTTGCTTCTTCAGAATTTGGTCAGACAGGAAGTCTCTAAGGAAGACATCAGAACAAAAATCTGCATGATAGCCTCACAGCTATCTGGGGTTCAAATCTGACAGAAGTTCAAGAAATTTCTGTCTAATCTGTTTGACAGAGACAGTCTGTCATTGGAGGCTACATATGAAAGAATGGCAGTACCATGTTTCTCACCCTGAGGAGACTTTTTATGACGGCCTTAGTCATAACAACAATGTCATTTTACCCCATGAGGTATTTTACATTGTTAACAGAATTCAATTATCAGTCACTCACTTGATCCTATAGTGATCCTGTGTGATAGAAAAGGCAGGTATTATCCCCTGTTCAGCAGATGGAAAAACCAGGTTTTAGACACCTAAGGGATTAGCACAGCTAATTTTCTCTCTAATGCACAGTCTCATAAGTAATTTCTCAAATGAAAGAACAGTAAACGTCTGAGTTTTCAACATGAGTATTCACAGCTCCAAACTCTACTGTTTGAAGGTGATAGCAGCCAATTGGAAAGTTTATTGACAGAGGAGAGCTTCAGGCCTTCCCCAACCCGATTCTCTTCTTGCCTCCATTTCCCTTCTACGTACTCACTCCACAGTTCTTTCTTCGGGCCCTTGAAAAATCAGCTTAGCTGCTAAAAGAGATGAAAGCTACTTCTTTCTTCTTTTTAGTACAGGAAGAGTATATCAGTATATTCACTTACATGTGAATGGAAATGGAATTTTAAACTGCTGGTTAGTGCCACCAGCCTGGCAACATAAAATATCGTCTCATCAGATTATACCAATTATCCACCAATCCAGATCCTGCTGCTGATAGAAACATAAGTGGGCCCTTGAGAGAAGCATTTTATCATGGGTAAGAGAGACTATCCCAGGAAAAAATTCTCTATGGGAAAAAACAGTAAACATGGTTAACTGAGAGCTATAGCAAGGTAAGTGGAGCTGAACAGAACAGTCTTAAGTGAATGAAGAAGGCCTTTCCAATGAATTTTGAGAGAGCACACTGACCTGCTGATAACTAAGCTACTGAGGTAGCAGTAAGATACCACACATAACTTTTACTGTCTCTTAACAGCTATAACCCATCAAATACACAAGACTTCATTTCTTTCTTACATTTTTCCTGGAATTTATTATATACCTATTTAAGTTTGTTTGGAAACTTTTCCCTTCATATTAGTGGCTTGGAGTGAATGTCACAGGTCTTCATGGTGGATCTAGGGACAATCCCTTGACTAGGAAAGTAGAATTCAGGGGATGACAGCAATGTAGATAGAGGCTGATTCGGTGCTTCTCCTTAGAGCTGATGCTCCTGGCCCTGAAACAGAAAGAGACAGGGGCAGCTGCCTCTGAGCCATGGTAATAAGCTGCCAGGTTGTAAGTAGGGACACCAACATCTTGGTTTTCAGCTGCTCTGAACATCTTCACACGAAGCTATTTTAAGAACTTTTTGCATTTGATCAGGGAGCATGTGGGGTTAAGCCTTGTGTTTTCCATTTCAGTTTTAGATCCTAAGCAGGTGTAGTTTGTACCTCAGAATTTAAAATCTTATTATTGTATTTCCCCCCAACCAATTAAAAAATAACTTTATATTAGGGGAGAAATGCCTGTGATTGAGATGGAGACTTGTTCCTTAAATAAGTTAAACGTGTTTAGTACTTGAATTAAAAAAAAAAAATCACTGACATTTTTCATCATAATTCTTGTTTGGCAAATTTTGGTTAAAATATGAAAGAATAAAATTCATTTGGCTAGAGTTAGAACAATATTTAACTATTTTTGCTAAGGCCCATTAATGTAACTATATTCTATTTATTATGCTTATAATATTGCTGACAAGGATACCATTTTGTATTAGGAACATTTAGGATTGTCTGACAATATCAAACTGTGATTTGCCACTTGAACTTTGACAATTAGAGAAAAGTATCCTCTAAGACTCAATCCATTTGCTGAAGGTTCACAGAATTAAAACAAAATCAAAAGCAACACAAAACAAAAATCCTTTCTTTTAAAAATGTTTTATGCTAAGTATGTGCTAATTCTTCTAAAATTTATATAGGTCTTCCCTAGTCTGTTGAAACTTTGTCTCTAATGGTCCACCATACATTCATGCAACAGAACTAGAACTGCCCATTCTTAGTTTAAAAAATACATTTGTAGGGTTCAGGAGATTCAATAAGCAGAGGAGTTGGAATCTGCTGCTTGGATCCAACTCTGGGAACATAAAGGATAACCAATTTTCCAGGTGCACCTGGGACTGGGGAGTCCCCACAATCCAGGACTTTCAGTGCTAAAACAAGGACTGTGCTGGGAAAAACCAGGATGGTGAGTCACCCTAATTGGAGGAGAACACACATCTGAAATGACTAAGCTATAGATGTTCACTGCTGTAGAGAAATGGGGTATAAGAAACCAAGTGCCCTAATCCTCAGTCTGGCCTACTGTACACATGGCAGACTTCTTGTTTAAGGAGCAAGTGGGGCAGCGAGATAGGGGTTTGGTCACAGGAATGATCTATTTATAAACTCTCACCCTTCCTAACACAAGAGAATATTTGAAAGCACAATAACAGAGCATCACCTTGAAGCTTGGGGAGTTCAAGTTTCCCAGTGGATTTGCCCGGCTTCCCACTGAAAACAACCCAAACCGAGACTCCAAGATTATAGATATTCCATTGTATGGGAATGTGGGGCATGAGATGTTTTAGCTCCAGTCTTCAAGTTCCCAAAACTACCTGAGGTCTATTCGTGACTTTATTTGATTTATCTTGGCACTAGCTCTACTTGAGATGACATGTCCTCATATTTCTTCTCCAAACAAGAAGACTAAATATGGCTACTGCTGTGGTCTGAATGTGTCCCCACCAAATCCATATGTTGAAATCTTAACCTCCATATGTGGTAGAATTAGAAGGTAAAAACTTTGGGAGATGTTTAAATCATGAGCCCTCATGAATGCCCTTATAAAAAGAGGTTCTAGAGAACACCCTAGCTCCTTCTGCCTTGTGAGAAAAGGAGAAGTCAGTGACCTGGAAGAGGGCCCTCACCTGACCACCCTGATCTCAGACTTCTAACCCTCAGAACTTTGAGCAATAAATTTCTGCTATTTATAAGCTACTCACTCTGTGCCTTACCTATAGCTAAGACAGTTTCCAACATTTTGAAGGGTGGGTATGTGTAAAGAAGTTACTAAGGACTCCATCTTGGATTTGGGGAAAGGGTCATAATGAAACATATCTGCAGATGCAGACTGCAGTATCTATCTCTTCCCTCGATGATTCTTGAATTTGATGCTAATATAATTTAACAACTAACTGACACATCACTAACCTTAAAATGTTAAGCTACAATATTAATAGTGGTTTCATTTGTAGTTGCCAAAAACTGGGAACAATCCAAATATCATTCATCTGGTGAATGAATACATTATCCATTATATAGTACATTCATACGATGAATTAAGAATACATACAACAACATGGATGAACTTCAGATGCATCATGCTAAGTAAAAGAACTCAGACCCAAAAAGGTAAATACTAAATGAATCCATTTACATGACAGTGTGGAAAATGAAAAACTAAAGAGACATAAAACAGATCAGTGGTTGCCAGCAGCTGGTCCTCAGGGGAGGGGCTGACTCAGAAAGGGGTGAGAGAAAACGTTTTGGGGTGATGAAACTGCTCAATGTCTTGACTATAACATGATTTTATGAGTTGTCAAAATTTGCAGAATTGTACACTATAAAGGGTGAATTTTACTGCATGTAAATCATATCTTAATAAAATAAATGAAAAAAAGATGTTGGGGTCACTGTCTGTGTGCCTTCTACTCTAAACTTCAACCAGCATACTGTTCTTTGATGTTGATGTACTGGAGTTCTTGTAGGTTTTCAGTGGGGAAAAAAAAAAAAAAAAAGAAAGAAAGAAATTACAGGGTACTAAAATAAAGGAAAAGAAATCCTTCTAAAATAGCTGATATAGTCCACCCTCTTCATTTTACAGATGAAAAATGGAGGCTTGAGAAAGTTTTCCCAATGTCTCAGAACTAGTCAGAGGCAGAGCAATATGCTTGTTTTCAAGAGATAGTAAACAACGATCAACCTACAGAAATTCAACTAACTACTCTTGTGTGACACAGACTGTTAAAATTGTACGGTCTAATGAAAAAAAAGCCATGGTGCAAAAAAAAAAAAAAAAGTAAAATATTTCAAGTAGCTGCCTTCCAAATGTGTTGAGAAATTGGCCAAAGACTGCTGGCTTCTGAGAAATATGCAATTACAAGGGAATATCAGCTGATGTTAGTGGTCAATAGACATTATTGCCTGTCCTATATGTGCCCAAACCGACAGTCACCACTGCCACCACCGCTGGCATTACCACCTATACCCAGTATGGAGGGGAATCACAAAAACAAAAGAAGATGACCCAGGCCATGTTTGGTAAGGACACACATGTATTCTTTTGCTTACTTATTTATGTAGCAAACAAATGCCAAGCACCTTCCTGGGTCCCACAATCTAATGTTGATCTCGGAATCCTAGTAGCATCTAGATAAGAAGAAATGCCCAACCACTAGAACAGAGTAAGGGCTGTCTGAATGGAATTCATCATTACCAAACAAGACGCCATTTAGAAAGAACTAAACCTATAAATCGATGTGTTTATGATCATACTACATAATGCCTAAGAGTGTGGATTTTCCCAGATGGCATCATGGGTCCTAATTCTAGTTCTGTGTGATCTTCAACAAGTTACTTAACCTCTCAAGGCCTTAAGTTTCCTTAATCATAAAATGGAGACACTACCTATACTTGCCTTGTTGGGTGCACTAAATGAGGAATATAAAGTGTTAAGTTCAGTTAGTGGCGCACAGTAAGTGTTCATAATCAGGAGCTATCATCACCATTATTATTAACATAGAAAACGCACACCATAGTGTTATACACTATGTTAGTGTTCTAACAAAATTTAGTCGTGAAAATGTGGTATGCCAGGTCCTACTGAGAAATTGATAAATGCTACAAGGACCCAGAAAACACATAGACATGAAACTTTGGATCCCCTGGACCAAATTAAGAAGTCTTCTTCTAGACCAAATCTAGAAAACCAGGGAACTAGCATTTAAATAACGTGTTTTCTTCAGGACCCTAAGAATCACTGCTCTAGACACTTCACATGCACAGACAGTATGGATTTAAAATACCACATTTGGTGCTTTTGGCACTTAAAAAATAAACCCAGAAAGCTGATTATTAAAAGCAAACCATAAATTTCCTTGATCTATGTTACAGAAGTAGAAATATCCTTTTCCTTTCCCTGAGATTCCCCAGCCATTAGCAAGTAACTATTTTTTTCCCCCCAATTCTCTTGCTCTTTCCTCCCATAAAATTTAAATCATGTATGGAAGTTCCATACTCAAAACGTGATAATTTATGGGCCTATTGCCCAGAAGATTCTGAGGAGACAATGAAATTCCTAAATGTGCGCAAATTATTCCGGGATGGGAAATGACTCTTCCTGTGTAGCAGTAATTATTTATGTAACACTACCTTGGGAGAATGTTAACAGTAGAGTATTAAATTACTCTTTTTAAAATGAGGCACTTCTACAGGGTTTTATTTGTTTTTTCCTAATTTGGAAAGATAGCATTTGCACACAAAACAACAAGTTTTACTATCCTATTGTTAAGTGGGTAGGTCAAGTTTCAGAAAGACTGTATTGATGCATTAAATACCTGCCAAATGGAAGTGGAAGGAAGGCTCCAGTTCAAACCATTACACAGTTGTGGACCCATCACCCTTAAAGTTAAGCAAAGTGACTAGGAAATTCCACTACCAACAAAGTGCCAAGAGGCAATAATGCCCACTGAAGGGAGAAAAACTTTAGTTTACCTCAAATTCACATGCACTTAGTAATTTTCCCAGATGGTATTATAAAACTGCAATCATGACCTAAATAATCTAGTTATTTTGGCACATAATTTTATTATTATGTTCCTTTCCACATCTGGATAGTTCATTTGCACAAGGAAGGCAATTTTGGTTGGAAAAAAAAAAAAACAAAACTCAAAAGGTCCAGCTAAGTCTAGTGGAACTAATCTGTATATAAACAAGGATTTTTTTTTTTTAACAGTATGGAAGAACATAAAGATTTTCACCTGTACTTGAAGCACTAAAACAGTAGTTCAGTTTGAACTGGTAGCTACAAATTTCCATCTCTTGGCTCTGTCACAAAATTGACAAGGATCTTATGCTTTTAGAGTTAGATCAGATACATGTTAATGGCAAAATGCCAGTCACCGTTTTAATGGGGCTTCTGCATTTCTACCTTTTGCCCTAGTGACCAGAAAATTGTTCTTAGAGTTTCCTTTAGCACATTTCTGCTATCTTATTAATTTTCAGTAGTTTTTATTCTTTTTAAGCAGGAAAATGAACTCTGGTATTTAAAATTTTCCAAACATGTAAAAACATACTATAGGAATCAGAGTATTGGCTGGATTAGTGGAACACTCAGACACCACTTGAGTGAATTCAATGGGGTTTAACTCATCTGAAGGATTCCAAAAGAAGCTTTTAGGAAGGAAGGTGAGGAAGATGAGCAACATACCCTAGCAGAGGTAAGGGTGTAAGCTCCTGGATCCTAAAACTCTCACAAGGGAAAAACTATTACAGGAGATGATGCCCACGCATGAAGGCAGATCTCCTTTTTCAACTAAGAATCATTCTCCAGCTCTCAACAATTCTTTGGGTAAAGAACCAGAGTGGGGTTTGTTGTTACAATCTTTCACCACATGGCTCTAGATCCTCTGCCACCGTTTTGCTCTATTTCTACCAGAGTCCTTCTTGCTTCAGAAGGCGTATGCTATCTTGCATAATCCTGAGATTAATAAATCTGACCAGATGGGAAGGTTGTTGGAACAGATACAGATTAGCCAACATGCAGAATGAGTGCAGGCTAGGCTGGCCTAGAGGAGGACTGAGCTTCCACCAAGTCTGACATCATCATCTGCTAGTGTATAGCCCTGGAGGTGTTCCACAGTCTGGAAGCCTGGACTTCTGCTTGTAATGGTATCCTGATTGTACCAACTTGTTTCTGTGTCCTTTAGATGAGTCCACCTCTTCTGATTTGCTGAAGTGGTATCTAGGTCTGACTGTTCCATCAATCCCAGCCTTCCCCTGACAGTAATTTCATATTTTCTGCATATCATATGTATAGCACACATAGATATTTATCTAATCAAAACCCACAGGAAGTATATTCTGACTGCCTTGGTTTTTTATATTCTAGACTCCCAAGCACAACCCCATCTAAACCAATAAAACGCATTTGATGGCAAGAAGCTATGTAAAATGAATGACTTCCAAGATGGTTTTAAGAAACAGTGAGAAGAGGAAGCTCATTGATAAAAAGGGTTTTGTTTGGTGGAAGGAGAGATTACAAGGCATTTTCAGAAGCTTAATTGCATCCCAGGAGGTTGAAAACCTGAGTCTGACGTATGCCATGTGGAGAAGGGAGAGTGAGAACAGTAGTTAAGTATGGGCTTACTGAAAAGGGAACCAATCTTCTGAAACATCTCCTGGGATTCCATCACCTCGACCTTGCAGTTGTTTTTCATTTCTGCTTTCCAAATTACCTTTGTGTAAGGATTAATGACCTTCCCTCAGCCCATTAACTCAGATGGTCATTAATCTCCAGGAAATACTTGTCAGTACTGCTTAAAGGGTACATGAGAAATGCCGTGTTTTAGGTTAAAAATGGTTAATCTTACAGCCCTTTAACTGCCCTTTTCAATGATTAGAGTGTCTTCCTGGAATTCCCTTTGTCCCAGAATTAGTTAACATTTTAATCACAGTATTACATGTAAGCTAGTTATTTTGGCACATAATTTTATTATTATGTTCCTTTCCACATCTGGATAGTTCATTTGCACAAGGAAGGCAATTTTGGTTGGAAAAAAAAAAAAAACAAAACTCAAAAGGTCCAGCTAAGTCTAGTGGAACTAATCTGTATATAAACTGCAATTGATCCAAAAGAAATGCCTTCCTGGAGTATAAACTGAGTTTTAAAAAAGCATGTTTCAAAAGGATATTACTAGTCTAAATTCCTATAATACGAATGTGTTTCATGTACTTGGAAACTAAATGTTGCTTCCCCCAAATCAATATTATTGGTCAGCTTCAATTATAGGCTATTTCAGTTTTGATCTTTGGTAGGCAAATACACTATCTACTAACTCAGCTTTATAAAAAGGCTAGAAAAAGTGACATAGGCATAAATACTTGTATGCTTTTAG
This sequence comes from Mirounga angustirostris, assembly GCF_029215605.1. Lineage (NCBI taxonomy): Eukaryota > Metazoa > Chordata > Mammalia > Carnivora > Phocidae > Mirounga > Mirounga angustirostris. The sequence goes on along the minus strand of NW_026991709.1, from coordinate 46,971,977 downwards.
AGGACTGTTTATGAGACTTATTGTTAGGTGTTCATGTGAACACTGCCAAGACAAGGCTAAAAGAACAATAGCTAGAGCCAACTATAGTAGAAGAAACAACTCGTAAATGAAGTTTATTATAAATGTAAATTGTATCATGAGAAGACAGTTAGGTAAAGGCAGATATTTTAAAAGAAAAATTAGAATGAAAGCACAGGTAGGGGTGCCTGGGTGGCTCAGTGGATTAAGTGTTCAACTCTTGATTTTGGTTCAGGTCATGATCTCGGGGTCGTGACATCCAGTCCCGTGCTGGCCCCACGCTCAGTGGAGTCTGCTTGAGTTTCTCTCCTTTTCCCCCTGCCCCACTTGCATTCTCTCTCTTTCTCTCTTTCAAATAAATAAATAAATAAATAAAATCTTTAGAAAAAAAAGAATAAAAGCACAGATAAGGTTTTGGCTATAAAGTGACTATAAAGGTATAAAATATGGAAGGGAAGAAACAAGGATGGCAACACCTGGGCAATGAATGAGCTATGTTAAAAATGGTGGTACTCAGCTGACCAGTCTCTGGGGTAAGAGAAAATAACAGAGGGGAGCATTTTCATCCCCACATTTCCTGAATTTCTCTTCAACTTGAAGAGAGCTAACAAGCTGAGGGCATTGGTGTAAATCACCAAAGCAACAGGGCCAAATAACTGCTACTCCTGCAAAATGGTAAGAGAACCTCAACCCTAATCTTTGGATTCCTGGGCTTTGCAAAAAAGCAAGCCTTAGTCAGCCAGCTCTGCCCTGGATTCTTCTCTGCCTTGGTCACTGTCCTCTGGGTCTTGCTAAGACAGGCCTGTGTTCCAAACCATTGTTCTTTAAACAAAGTTGTAAACTGCTAACAGTTTTGTTTAAAAGTCTGTAAAATGATAACCACATTGCTACATCTCTCTGGAGTATCCTCAAACAAAATGTGGTTCAAATTTCTTGTTTCAAAAAAAAAAAAAAGAATCTAAGAGTTATTTAATAAACAAAGACAACCAATGTAGTTAATAGGCTTTGTGTGACCACAGCTATGTCATCTTGGTCTTCTATTTCTTGCTTAAGGCAGAGGTCAGAGTGAGCCATTCAGTGAAGGGGCATCCAAACAGTCCATCTGGATGCTCTGCCTGAGCAAGTTTCTATGTAGTCCCCACCCTGCAACTTGGCATGACTGATGGTGGAGGGTAGGTAGAGAGGGCTACCTTCACTACAGGCTGGTCTCTCCAACCCAAACACACATAGACAGCATTTACCTTCATTTCAGGGAAATGAGAAGCCACCTCTCCTCAGAGGATGACTAGGAGCCCAAATTTGGTGACCTGGTCTCTGGATCTACAAGCAAATAAGGGGTGAAAATGGACAATTCTACTAACTGAAAACCTCTGCATTAATGCAGCTGATTAAACAAGCTACTGGGAATCTTGGCAGGGCTGTCCATGCTCCGTAAGGGTGATCTTTATATAAAGATAAGCTCTTCCACTGATAATATCTACAACACTCAGGGTACAAAAACTCCTTTCGTTAGGGTAGAAGAAACAGGTTCATCTTAATGCAATAATTTATTTGAACAAACATGCTTATTGTAAAGCCAGTCAGGCCAAATCCAAATGTTTTCCTGTTTATATTTCCCAGGGGGAAGTCTGTAACAGCCCCTGGAAATGATCACCCTAGGGCTTCTAACACAGTCCATGCCAGCAGCCAGCATGCACCCTCCTATCCTTCACTATCCAAGCTTCCTTTCTGCTCCGTACTCACAATGATTGCCGTTACCTGCCCAACCATTGCTTCCAATTTTCCAGGAAAACCAGACTCAAGATTTGAGTAACAAAACCGTAAAGACTCACAGAGAGGGACTCATGCTTAAGTAGATTTTGTAAAAATTAAAACAGCTTTCGTGTCACTGGTTTTGTTCCATGCTAATACCTGGGTAGCAGTCCCCAAGGGAGCAACAGCAGCCTTCAGAACGGAGCTCCTCTGCTCAGCCGGAGACTAAGTACCACATGTGTCTTCCTGGCCCACTCTTCCATTCCCACCGCTCTTGCTGCCATTCTGAGATGCTGCCTGCTTCACCGTCTCAGGGGGCCACTAATTCGCTTATGTTGTGAGACTTCTCATCACCAGTTTCCTTTTAGAGGCTCCTGGCCTGGGCGCCTGGGTGGCTCAGATGGTTAAACATCTGACTCTTGATTTCGGTTCAGGTCATGATCTCAGGGTCATGAGATCAAGCCCTGCATCAGGCTCCGTGCTCAACGCAGAGTTCGCTTGGGATTCCCTCTCTCTCTCTCCTCTGCCCCTCCCCTGCTCTCTCTAAATAAATAAAATCTTATTAAAAAAAAGAAGACTGCTGGCCTAGGATCACAGAGTACACAGGAATATATACAAGCTGGGGAAGGTATTTCACAAAGTCTAAATCTATGCACCCCTGTTCAGTTGGTTGGCTGAACATTTTTATAGCACATAGCATCCCACCCATCAACCACCCCTCCTCCACTGGCACCTGCACAGCCACGAGCAGACGGCTTTACGTTGCTTTTTGCTCTGAACTACCTTTGCCAATCTATTCTGTTCTGGCAGAACTGGGAGGTAGATGGAAAGGCTATTTTTGATGAGAGGGCTTAACAACATTCCTCAAACAAAGTATTTCTCCTACATACTCAAAACATTATAAAACATTTTTTAAAAAAGATTTTTAAAATTTATTTGAGAGAGAGAAAGAGAGTATGGCGGGGGAAGGGCGGGGGAAAGGAAGGGGCAGAGGGACAAGAAGACTCCCTGCTGAGCAAAGAGCCCGAGGCTCACCTTGATCCCAGGACCCTGAGATCACGACCTGAGCAAAAGTCAGACCCTTAACTGAGCCACCCAGGCATCCCTAAAACACTTTTAAAATACTTCAGTCCCTGACTCCAGAAAAAGAAGAAGGCTGGCTTTGCAAAGTGATGTCTTTGGTAGCCAAGTAAAGAGATAACAAATTCAGAGGAATCATAGTGTCCTTGGACTACCCAGAACACTGAGTAGCTACCGAAGGCAAAGCATTGTGGGGGATACAGAATGTAATCGGCACTATCCTTGCCTTTGAGGAATTACCAGTTTAGTAGAAGTAGGAAAAACATAAAAACTATTAAACAGTGTAGGATACAAAAAGTGTTATGAGAGAGGTACAGATAAAGTGCTGACATGGTTCAAAGGGAAAACAGAATTCCTACCTGCAGAGTTGCAGAAACCACATTTACAGTAAGGATCCAATTTCTATAAGCATCCTATACAAACTGAAGGCTTTTAAGGCTACTTCCTCTTCTTTTTTCTTTATTATTCTCTTTCTGAGGACATTTGTTATTCTCTCACTGCCCCAATCACTCCTGTGATGGACTGGATCAGCTGGCACATGTGTTACTTTGAAGGGCATATTTATTTTTATGGCAATCAAGAATTCCAATGGAAGCACTTTAGTGAAAGCAAGGTTGTGAGAGTCATAGCTTTTCTTCAGTTGCTCACCTCTGCCTTTTCTTTGCTTCTCCTAACCTGATCCACCGTGAGGCCACTCTTACCAGCTGCAGAGCTGGACTACTTCTTTCCTTCCAGAAAAGTCTCTAGTCCTGGCCTGTGCCCACAGTCAACACACTACCTCTCTGCATGGCTATGGGGAGTTGCCGCTTCATCTGTAACATTAAGTGTCTCTTTGTAAAGGAAAGTGGGACATTAGCCGTGCCTGGATGGCAAAAATATTTCCTTTCCCAGTCTCTGTTATAAAGCTGTCTTGGATAGTAACTGGTAAACTGCCACCTATTTTTTTCACCACAGTCCAGTGAAAATTCCAATTTGTACCACATAGCTCTAGATGTCCCAAAGTACAAAGTGGTCAAGATTCCCCAAAATCTGATTGGCTTCACCCTGCATGCAAGTGAGAGGCCAGTGTCAGCCCACACTTCCTTCTCTGCTCTCCATTACCTGTGCTAAAAGACTGACAACTGACAGTCAGAACAACTGTCCCCTTTCCCCCAATCCCTTCACTAACTGCCTGGGAGAATTCTCTTCAAAAGACACCAGGACACCTTCACAGCAGTGCTCTACCTAAACCTGCAGCAAGAAAATTGTTAAGCTCACCAGGTCTAAGACTCCACTAGAGGCCTAAGGGACTCCAGTTCTCATAGCCCTGGCATTCTCATCCACCAGTAAAAACACAAGCATCTCTGGTTAATAGTGTTCTCTTCTATTGTATTTCCATTCTCATTTAGTGCTGCTTCCTCCCTTGGGTTCTTGCCATCCTCTCTGACTTCCCTCCAAATCCTTCCCATGGTGCTCTCTCTGAAGGCATGTGGAACAATGCAAAAGCACAGCTTTACACTCAGGTAGATTCTGGATTCAGTGATCCTAAAGTAGATTTGCTGTGTGACCCTAACTGATGCATATGGTCTCTCTTATGCCTTATGCCCTCATCTGTAAAATCCAGATGATAGCAATTAGTTTGTAGTGTCCTGTGAGGATTAAATGCATAAAACAGCCAAGTACAGTACCTGGCACATCCTAGGTGCTCAATAAATGACATATATTGCTGTTATTGGACCCCTGCATCCTTACCCTTCTCACAGTTCCTTCTCCCCGCTCCTGTTCCACCTTCCTCCAGGACATACAACCCTTCCTCCAGGACATTTAACCTCTCAGCCTCTTCTGAGAAGACTGTTCATGCTCTCACAGCCCAAGCACCAAGCCTGGGATGGTACCACTCTCCAGGCTCCACAATGCTACTTCCAGGTCATTTCTTTCAACTATCATATCAACCCCCCTCCTCCCCAGAGGCTCATGTTATTGCTCCATACCACATCTGTCCAGTTCCTAGTTCTGCCACTTTCTGACCTCTCCCCATTGTTCCACCTATTTAATAAGGGCTTTGGCAACTGGGTCAAACTTTTTTGACCCAGTTTCCCTCCTGATGTTCCCTCAACCTGAACATGGATAGTCTTTACAACAATGTGGCTTTAGAGTTTCTTGACTCCAAAATCCTGTGCATAGTCCCCCTCAGCAATCTAATTCCACAGCTACACCTGGAATATTCTCCCTCGTACACCTATGATACTTCACTGTACTTAAGTGGTCCACAAGTCTGTCTTTCCTTGGTGAGCTATTGGTTCCTCACTGCTAGAGACCTATCTTTTTTGTTTTTTTTTTTAAAGATTTTATTTATTTGACAGAGAGAGAGAGAACACAAGCAGGGGGAGTGGCAGGCAGAGGGAGAGGGAGAAGCAGACTTCCCGCTGAGCAGGGAGCGCCATGCGGGGCTCAATCCCAGGACCCTGGGATCATGACCTGAGCCGAAGCAGATGCTTAAATGACTGAGCCACCCAGGTGCCCCTGCTAAAGACGTACCTTATCTAACTTTTTATCTTTATCCCTAGGACAGAGTCTGGTATATAGTGGGTGTTTAATAAATATTTATGGAATGGTTAACATGGTACATTTGTATAGCTTTTTAGAGCTTACAACATGCTTCTCTATATTTCATTTAATGATCACTTTAGGAAGGTAGAAACATTACTGCAATCAAGGTTATGTGGTTAGACCACAGCAAACACCTGTATGTTATATCATCTACAGGCCAGCTGGGGCTATTCCTATCATCCCAGCTACAATAACAGCCCTCTTCCCCTACCTCCCTTGCCCTTGTATACTTGTTTTTTTGTGAAAACTGAAAAGAAAATTGTGTTGAACTATATGAATAGTTCTGAGAGGATTATGCATCTCTGTGTTCCCAAGGGTCTTCTGCCATTAGACTATCCACTAAACTCTCAGGATCTTCTTAAAAGAATTATGTAATGTTATATTTCATTGCCCCCAGTGTGAACACTAACATGACAAAAGTTCGGTCTATTAGCCACATTAAATAGATTTCAAAACTGGAAAATGCAGAAATCCAATCTTGCGTTCTCTGATTAATTAAATCCTGGATTTAAGCTTCCTGATAAAGCCCACAAAATGACAATTCAAAACTCCTCTGGGTTACCAATGAAAAATGATCATTGGCAGAAATTTGAAAACTTCCTTTAAATATATGAAGAAGAGGTCTGCAATTGGCAAAGCAAAAATTGCTTCCTGAACCACTCCATGCCACAGTCTATAAATGGCTAAATCCGTAAGTTCTTAACTGGAATGTGATTCACAGTCCCAAACTGTGAAGTGTCTAGTTTCAGGGAATGAATAAAAAAATCTTTCTTATCTGGGTCATTTGTGGTCTTTAAAATGTTTTCCTAGCTTAAGGAAGTCATTTTTAAAAAGGGATTATAGTTAATGGCTTCTTTTCATGGTAAGTTTCCATCCCTGTATATGGCAAGGATTTTTGTGAAATCCAAGTTCTTTAGGAAAGTTCTGCTGTGCTAAATGCCAAGGGATACAAAGTCTTCAGGGTTCTAGACACTTATACTCTAGTAATGAAGAAAGATATGCACAAAAATATCCATAGTACAGGAAAGCTTCCTTGGCATGTATCGACATTTATGGGCAGTAAGAGCTAAAGTTCAATTATTATTAATAAAAATAAATGACAGTGATAGCTAACATTTACTAAGTGCTTGCTACATATCAGGTATTATGCTGAATACTTTGATGCAGTAACTTATTTAATTCTAAGAATGTTGTAAGGTAGGTATTATGATTACCTTAGAGACGTTACAGATGAGGACTCTTAGTCTGAGAGATTCAGTAACTTACGTAAGGTTGAAAAGCTGGTCAATGATGGAACTGGGATTCAAATACAGAATTTTTGGGCTCTAAAACAAAGTGCTTATTCCATCTCATGTCCTTTTCCTGAAGCATCTCATCACCAAAATAAAAATCACTTTACTTTTCTTACCTATTGTCAGTGTGAATCTACTACATGCTGAGGGACACATGGGTATGCTTTCAGTGGGCTGTGCTACAGCTAGCCCAGGAAAGGCCAATGGCTTGGCAATAACAAATTACAGCATAGCTAAGAGTCAAAGTAGTCACTGACCAATCGTCTTTTTGCTTAAATAGATTTTGCTAGATTTTTCAAATAGCAATGTAGCAATTATCATCATTATGTCTAGCTAAACATTAAAAATTATCTGATCAGATATGCTATTGTTGGTAAAATTTTAAGAATCAACAAATTAACTGATAGAAGTTTCTACTGAGTAAAAATATTACACAAAGCTATATAGAAAAAAAATGCAATAAAGCCACTGCAACTCAGAAGTTAGCAAGAATAGGAGCTGAATGTTTTGTTGAAATGGAGGCCCCAATCGCAGGTCGGGAAAAATTTAAAAACCAAGTAATAAGTCTTTTGACATTAGCTAAATAACCAAGAATATTAAAATCCAGAACTAATTATATGAGTCAGTTAAAAATTATGTTGAAATAACTTAATGATTTGGAAAATTTATAATATACATTTTTATGAAAAAAAATGGTTTGAAACACAGTGTGATCCCACTTTTAGATGTAAATCTAACAAAACATGGTAGTACTTGTATGCTGATAACTATAAAATGCTGATGAAAAGCATCAACGATCTAAATAAACGGAGAGACATACTATGTTCATGGATTGAAATACTTAACATAGGAAATATGTTGATTTGCCCCTAATTGATATATAGGTTTAATGCATTCCATCAAAATTCCAGCAAAATTTTCTTATATAGACAAGATAATTCTAAAATTTATATGGGAAGGCAAAGGAGCTAGAATAGCTAAAACAATGTTGAAAAAGAAGGAAAAAATGGGTGGAATCTGTGTACCTTATTTCAAGATTTACATAGGTATAGTAATCAGACTGTGTGTATTGCTGGAGGGATAGACACAAATATCAATGGAACAGAATGGAGAACCCGGATTTAGACTTGTGCAAATAAGCCTTGACAAAGGCTCAAAATCAACTCAATCAAAAAACAGATAAGCCTTTGCAACAAATGGTGTTGGAGCAGTTGGGACATGGAGTGGGGGTGGAAAGAACTTCAGTTTAAGTCTATCACTTTGAGCAAAAATTAACTCTAAATGGATCATGGACTTAAATGTAAAATATAAAACTATAAAGCTCTTAGAAAAAAAAGAAAATCTTTGGAATCTAGGTCTAGGCAGAGTTCCTATATACTTGACACCAAAACCAAAATCCATAAAAGGCAAAATGGATAAATTAGATTTAATTAAAATGAAAAACTTTAGCTCTGTGAAAGACCCCTTGAAGAGGATGAAAGGACAATCTTGAGATTGGGAAAAAATATTTGCAACCATTTATCTGACAAAGGACAACTACCTAGAATATATAAAGAACCCCCAAAATTTAACAGTAAAAAAAAAAGGAACAATCCAATTAGAAAATGGGCAAAAGATATGAACAGATATTTCACTAAAGTAGATACACAGATGGCAAAGAGGCACATGAAAACATATTCCATATCATTAAACATTAGGGAAATGCAAATTAAAACCAAAATGAAATATTACTAAATGCCTATCAGAATAGCTAAAATTAAAAAATGGTGACAACAACAAATGCTGGTAAGGATTCAGAGAACCTAGATCACTCATACATTGTTGATAGGAATGTAAATTGATACTGTTACTCTGAAAAAGTTTGGCAGTTTCTTAAAAACTAAAATATGACCAAGTAATTGTACTTTTGGACATTTATCCTAGAGAAATGAAAACTCTTCTTCAAACAACAGCCTATACACAAATGTTTATGGCAGGTTTCTTTGTAATAGCCCAAAACTGGAAACAACCCAATGCTATTTAATGGTGAATAGTATGGTTATACTCATATGTAGAATATTACTCAGTAAATAAAAGGAACAAACTATTAAAAGAGACAACAACCTAGGTGAATCTCCAGAGAATTACGTTGAGTGGAAAAAGTCAATCCCAAAAGACTATATACTATATGATCCCATTCACAAAACACTCATGAAATGATAAAATTATAGAAATGGAGAACAGAATAGTGGTTGCAAGAGTTTAAGGAGGTGGTGGAGGTAGGAGGGAAATGGTTGTAGCTATAAGTCACCATTCTTGTGGTGATGGAAATGTTTTGTATCTTGACTGCATCAATGTTAATATCAATGGTTGTGATATTGTACTATAGTTTTGCAAGATAATGCCATTGGGGGAAACTGGGCAAAGGATACATGGGATCTCTTCATATTCATATCTCTTCTTACACTTTCATGTGAATCTATAATTATCTCAAAGTGAAAACTTAAAAAGATCAAAAGTATAAATTTTGGTTTTTACATAAGAAAAAGAATGAGAAAATATATATCAGAATCTTTACCTGTAGATAGTAGTGAATCAGTGACTTCTATATTCTTCTTTTGGATTATCTGACTTTTTCTATAATATTGTTTTAGTAATTAAAAAGTTAAGGAAGACATCAGCTATAAGCACAGAACTAAGCTCTAATGACATGAACTGTCTAACTCAATATACTTGGTGACATGTTAAGTGAGGGGTCTCTGTCTTGATTTTGATATTTTAAAGGGTTCAGTGGCTAGTGCATAAAGTGTTTAAAATGAGCTATCCTTGCCTTTTTAAACTTCACATTTTAATTCTTTCCATTCTGTATTCCGTATCTTCAGTTACCCAGTAACTTCTAATCTCTCAAGGTACTTATGAAATCACACAGATTCCCAAAATATGGGACATTCAGCATAAGGCTTGATCCATACATGAAGTTATGTACATCCAAGAGAATGACATATTTATGGACAGCCAAACTAAATGGAATTGACCAGAAAGTTCCAGAAGTTATACCTGGAGTTTGTCTCATGAGAAGAACAGAACTATGATTTTAATACTAATGTAACATTTTTTCCCTGACACTTAGTCACTTAATTCTAAAGGATGCTGAAGGCAGCCAAATAAGTCCTGAGGATAAGGTAGGAACTCAAAGTAGGTATGCGTAATTCTTTCTGAAGGGGGGCCTAAAAATAATGACAGTAATAATAAATTACTTTTGCTCAATACTTACTAGATCCCAAGAAGAGGATCTAGTTCTAAGAGCTTAACATGTATTGACTCATCTAATGATCATAACTAAGTCCTCCTCAAATGGGTATGCCTACTGGGTATGCAAATATTTTACAAGATGTGCACATGCAAGGGTATTTTAAGGAAATTAGTCTCCAGACCTTAGCTTTCATCTGTGCTTTATTTTTTAACTGCTTGAAAACCCACCTGTATTCACATGAGCTCTTTCACTTTGCTAAAAGGCAAGCTCTTCATCTAAGACAAATCTTATTAAAGTTCATTGTCCTGTACCCTGTTGTCTTTGGAGTATACAAACTTCCTGGAACTCAAAACATATTATGATTAGAAACACTGCTGGTTTCGTAGTCAGTGTTGAGATGTTCTGAATTCTTTCTTTCTTTTTTTTTTTTAAGTTTATTTATTTAAGCAATCTCTACACCCAATGTGGGGCTCAAACTCACAACCCCAAGATCAAGAGTCACATGCTCCTTGACTAAGCCAGCCTGGCACCCCGAGATGTTCTAAATTCTTAACAAAAGTCAAAATAGAACAGGTTAAGGATGCTTTTTCACATCTTATGTGTATGTGTTCTGGGCATGCTAAATTACTCAAAATACATACCTAAAACATAAACCTTTTCCCATGATTCCTTTCCAATTCTCTTTGAGTTACTCAACAAGATAGATAAACTATTTTTTTCTAATCTTGTCAACTATGTCAGCCACACCAATTCTCACCTTATTTCATGTTATACAGTATTTATTCCTTTCTGTCCTTTACCAAAATAAACTCTGAAACCAGTAATGAAGTTTTAGATTTCACCTTAAAAATGTGTGAGGAAGTATATGGGTTTTTTTTAAAGAGTTTATTTATTTGAGAGAGTGAGCGAGAGAGAAAGCACAAGCAGGGGGAGGAGCAGAGGGAGAGAGAGAGGGAGAAGCAGACTCCTCACTGAGCAGGGAGCCTGATGTGGGGCTTGATCCCAGGAACCTGGGATCATGACCTGAGCCGAAGGCAGATGCCTAACCGAATGAGCACCCAGGTGCCCCAGGAAGTATATAGGTTTTTTTTCCTAATTATTTTGGGAGTACATTTTTGAAGACACTACTCAGAACAACCCTATGGGTAGATAATAATAGTTTATCCCCATTTTATGGATGTGGCATAAATGAGGCCCAGAGAGGTTAAGCAATTTGCCCTAGAATATACAGCTGTTAAAGGTCCGAGTTAAGATTCTACTGAGGATTCTGGCCCCAGAACCTGAGCTCTTAACTACCACACTATATTGCCTTTAGAATTTCAATTAATATTACTCAGGCCTGATATGGAATCACAACAGTGTATGATTCATGAAAGGACACAGCAAATGAAGTATTTTGTTTTAAGGAAATGTTGGAAAATGTCTACAAAAAGTTTAGCTTGTGCTAAATGATACTGGTAGACAATTGTCAGTTTTCCAATGTTATTTTCATTCTCTTCCAGAGATGGCGGAAACAGGGGTTTGGGATGTTCAAGTGGATTCAAATACAAGGATCATCTGGAAAATTGAGGAGCCAGTATGTTTCCTTAACATGAGTCAGGCGCTTAAGTCAGAACATGTTTATACTTCTAGTGACAGAATAACTTACGATGCTTACCACTTAGGACTATGTTAGATACCGCTAAGTATCTTCAAAACTGGATGTTTTTTCCTTGTTACATAATTTCCCACATTGTGCTTCTTCCCTTACAAAACATGAGCTCTTTTTAATCAAGTTGTTCATTTATTAAAGCATTTTGTTTTGGGGAAGAGGACACTCACATACACACATATACACCCCCCGCCCCTTAAAGATAGGCTTCCAGGAATAGCATTTTCCAAATGACCTTAGGTTAAAATTACTTGTAAGCCCAAGTTGCCTTGCAAATGTTTAAATCTCTACATTAAGTTAAAGTGTTCTTAAAATATGCTTTAGACTACATGGGATGGAATGAAGCAGGCCAGCTCTGGGGAGGATTGGAGATACCCTATTTTTGGGGTAAGCCTGGCCCAACACTGGCACACCAACAAAGAGCTCCCCAGAAAGTGGAGGCGAGAAAAACTGTGCAGTTCCTTTGGAGAAGTTCTCCTTAGCTTTCAAGTGGGCTAAATTATGTAGCTTTCATTCTTTGACAAAACTCATGCTGAGAGTGAGGCAGGGGAGGCAATAGGAAATGCTAGAAAGAACATGACTGCAACCCCAGGACAGTCTACTTGGCTTTGGAAAGACTGAGGCTGGTAATGTGGGAAAAGAACTCGGGTAGAGAATCTTGGAACAGCTTCACAATTAACCATCCTGGAGGCCCTGGACAAGTCACCCATCTCTATGGTCTGCCTTGCTCTGAAAGTCCATGACTCAGAAAATCTGAGGTGAAACTGTGGTTTTGGAATACAGGTGAGGATCGGTGGGGTGAGGTCTGGAGCCGATGATCAAGAAAGAATTCTTGAGATGTCTTTGGTGCAAAATGGTGGTTTATTAAAGCACGGGGACAGGACCCGTGGGCACAAGGATCTGCTGCACGGGGGTCTTGAGGAGTGGCTGATTATATACCCAGGAGTTGGGGGAAGTAAGGAAAGGGAGGTTTCAAAAGAACTACAGAGGCCTTACCATTGTCAAGTTAAGGTTGTTTTCTCCTCTAGCAAGGTATTAACATTAAGATAGTTGGGAGATTCCTGTTAGAATGTCACACAGATCCCACCCGGGAGTGGGGGGTGGGGGCAGGTTGCAGTGTGTCACCTTATGCTTTGTCTTCAGCTAGCCTTCTGCTCCTTCATCAAAACTGCTTCTCAAAATTTATTAGAAAATGTTATAAAGTAGAGAAATAACCTCTTCCCTGAAAAACTGCGATGAGCATGACTGAATCTCTCGCTTGCATTTCTAGCTGCACTTTTCCCAAAAGGTGTTTTCAATTATTTTCAGTGAGCTAATGTTCCCTTGACTATCTTAAAGACTTAAAGAGCAGCACAATTAAACTTGAATCTTGAAGAAAACAATAGACACAGCTGCACAATGGACTGAAGCTGACAAAGATGCCTGAGGCTTTACTAGAAGGGGCTCCCACAGACGGCTTCACCGCCCAGGGAGCAACTGCCCTGGAGCAAGTCCTCCATGAAAGGAGCTCAATTGGGGCCACAACAAAGATAGAACCGTGGAGCAAAGAGCTTTGAGAAAATGTGAAGAAGGTTTTCTGTGGCTACACATCCACTTCTATTACGAGAAAAACTGGCTGGCTTTGGGAGGGGAATGGGGAAGATTCCACCCTCCTCAGATTTTGTTTAGAACCATGAGACTTTAGAGATCATCTAATTCAATTCCTACATTTCGCAGCTGAGGAAATGTAAAATGAAAAACTAGCTGACTTGCTCTAGGTCAGCTGGCCAGGTAGCGAGTAGATGGCAAAATGGAAACTAGAACTCTGCTGTTTCTACTACACGTGCTACTCAAAAAGTCTGTCCAAATCTTCCTCAGTGATGCACTGGGTGTCTTCTATTCCAGACTACTAAGGAACAATGAATTCCAACTTTATACAAATGCCTAATGAAATTGGTATTTATAATTCCTCTGTAGCAAGGAATTTTTCCCCTCAAAGGTAAGATATCAATAAAATGATTTAGTCATTGAATACCATTTAAAGAACCATAATTAAGAAAGCTCAATTCCACTCAGTTAAACCAAAGCATGATTATTTTAGAAATGTTTCCTGCTTCAGGGGCCCCTGGGTGGCTTAGTTGGTTGAGCCTCTCCACCTCTTGGTTTTGCATTGGGTCATGATCTCAGGGTCTTGGCATCGAGCTGCTCAGCAGAGTCTGTTTGAGATTCTCTCCCTCTCCCTCTGTCCCTCCCCTAGTTCCTGCACACGCTCTCCTTCTCTCTCCCAAATAAAATAAATAAATAGAATCTTCAAAAAAGAGAGAGGGCGCCTGGGTGGCTCAGTTGGTTAAGCGACTGCCTTCGGCTCAGGTCATGATCCTGGAGTCCCGGGATCGAGTCCCGCATCGGGCTCCCTGCTCGGCAGGGAGTCTGCTTCTCCCTCTGACCCTCCTCCCTCTCATGCTCTCTGTCTCTCATTCTCTCTGTCTCAAATAATAAATAAAAAAAAAATCTTAAAAAAAAAAAAAAGAGAGAGAGAAATGTATCCTGCTTCATAAGCTTTTTGCTTGACATAAGACTTTGACCTATGGGTGAATGCAGAAAAATCTTCACAGCTCCATCTCCACGTCTTCTTTAAGGCTTTTAATTAAGTAAGTCCATTATTTATATAAAGTTAGTAAAACAAAAGAAGCAATTTAACTTTCAAGAAATTAGCCATTATTATATAGGAAAGAATTATAAAGCCATGTAAATTTCCTGGATAGTTTAGCTTGTGGATATGCATGTAGTATTATTAGGAAAATGCAACTGAAGCCTAATAAATAAAATAATTCCCGTAGGGCAAATATAGCCAAAAAATTGGAAAGCAAATCAATAAAATTACTAAATTTCTTTAGGCCACTAACAAGGGATAGATACTGAAATGCTTTAACAGTGTAGCCACGTCTAGACACCTAATGTTAACTATATCAGATCAATTTTTAATCTGGGATACTTTGCTAGCAGGAAATGGATAAAATGAAGGACCATCAAGGTGCTTTGTAATACTGATGCTTTACAGAGCAGAGATGGGAAACCTCTATTTCATCAAAGGTTACTTTCAGGAGAGTGTCAACCATGACTGATTCACACACATGCAAACTGTGACTTAATTGGTGCTTTTAAAAAACTGAGTTTGAAGCAAAAAAAAAATTCTTTTAAGTATTTTTTAAAGTTTAAATGACAAACGGGAAGAAAAGACCTCATTTAATAACTATTACCTAGAGAAAAGAAACTGGCTCGACACTGTAATGAATTAAGGGGTTTAAAAGATGGAGAAAGGAAAATAGGAAGAAAAAGAAATTTCAGGGCAAAAAGGACATGAAGTCAGAATTAGAAAGAGAAACAGGAGACTAGTGGAAGCACTGAAGAAGGAAAAAGAAAAGTCTACAGAGGAGACAAAGGGAAGAACAAGAACTTGGTGCTCCTGTAAGACTTTGGGAAACTGGTATGTTCCAACAGTCTTGAAAATGTAACCGTTTTCTCAGTTATTTGTTATGAATTATCACTGTATAAAATATTTGCCACAAATGTTAATATTCTGGATATGTGAAAGGGAATGACTTAGGTTTTAGAAATTTATCTTGAAACCAAAAAGGTATCTGCCCGTGTATGAGCTATGCCTTGATATATTTCCTTTGATAATTAAGAACTTACTCCATTGCATTATTTTAAATTTGGGGGCTCTCATTCCATAATCAGATGTTTTCATTCCATAGTGCCTGAAGGCTAGAGTAAACCTAGATTAATTTCAGATATGAAACTATTTTTTCCATATCAAATCAAGCTTTTGACTTAGTTAGGAGATGTTCAGGGAACATACATACTGAGGACCTCTCCTCTTTATTGCCTCCTTTACCCAACAAGCTCTCAAATTTAATTGCAAAAACCTAGAGGAATAGTTCTTCAAAATTTCCAGTTGAAAAGAGAAAATCTTTACAACCTTGGGTTCAGTCAACATTTCTTAGGTCTGACACTAAAAGCACAATCCATAAAAGAAAACATTGATAAACTAGGCTTTATCAAAATTAAAAACTTCTCCTCTGTGAAAGATACTGTTCAGAAAAGGAAAAGGCAAGCCACAGTCAGGGAAATAAATCTTTGCAAATCATATATCTGAAAAAGATTTCTATTCAGAGTATATAAATAAGTTTCATTTTTTTTTGTTTCAAAGTTTTTATTTAAATTCTAGTTAGTTAACATATAGTGTAATATCAGTTTCAGGAGTAGAACTTAGTGATTCATCACATCACTTACATATAACGTTCAAGATATATAAATAAGTTTCAAAACCCAATAATAAGAAAACAAACAATGCAGTTAAAAACGGGAAGAAGATTTAAACAGATGTTTCACTAAAGAATATACATGGATTGGGCACCTGGGTGGCTCAGTTGGTTAAGCAACTGCCTTCGGCTCAGGTCATGATCCTGGAGTCCCAGGATCCAGTCCCACATCGGGCTCCCTGCTCAGCGGGGGGTCTGCTTCTCCCTCTGACCCTCTTCCCTCTCGTGCTCTCTGTCTCTCATTCTCTCTCAAATAAATAAATAAAATCTTTAAAAAAAAAAAGAATATACATGGATAACAAATAAGTACATGAAAAGATGCTCCACATCACTATCATTAGAAAAATGCAAATTAAAACCACAAGGAGATAAGAATGGCTAAAAAAACAAAGGAAAACAAACAAAACCAACCAAACAAAAAACCCAGACAGTACCAACTGCTGGTGAAGATGTAGAGAAATTGGCATTCTTATACACGGCCTGTGGGAACTGAAAACAGTACAGCCACCTTGAAAAACAGTTTGGCAGTCCCTTATAAGATGTTAAACATACACTTTATAATAAAGTGCAGTAATCTCACTCCTAGAGAAACACCCCAGAGAAATAAAAAGTTCTGTTCACTTAAAAACCTGTCCATTCTTAAAACAGAACAAAACAAAAAAACAAAAAACAAACCTGTCCATGAATGTTCTCTGCTCAGCAGGGAGTCTGCTTCTCCCTCCTCCTTTGTCCCTCCCACAGCCCGTGCTCTCTCTCTCTCAAATAAATAAATAAAATCTTAAACAAGCAAAAAACCTGTCCATGAACACTTATGTTGATTTTACTCATAATACCCCCAAAGAGAAAAGAACCCAAATGTCCTTCATCTGGTGAATAGATTAGCAAACTGGGGTACATCTATATGATGGACTATTACACAGCAGCAAAAAGGAACAAACTATTGGTATGTACAACAATTTGGACATATCTCAAATATGTTGTGCCAAGTGAAAAAGAAAACATTAAAAGTGCTATGATTTTACTGGTTTCACATTCAGGAAAAGGTGAAATTAGAGGAGGAGAAAACAAAGTGATTGCCAGGGGCTGAGAGCAGGTGGAAGGGTTAATTTAAAAAGCCAGCAAGAGGGAACTTTTTGGGGTAATTAAAATATTCTGTATTTTGATTGTGATGATGGTTATACCACTGTAAATCACAGAACTCTACACAAAAAAGGGAATTTTACTTATGTAATAAATTTTTAAAAAGTGAAAAAATGGGTCAACCATTGCTCCCAACTCTCCAGTGATTTTTATCAAAAATTCAAAGAGGTTTTACACTAAATGGTTGTAATGATCCATAGGCATAGACACGATAGGTTGGACTTTAGCTTGGTGAATAATTTTTAAATATTTAATATTTAAATTTTAAACAAGTATTTAGTGTTAACTGGGACCAGGTACTGGGAGAATGATAACAATACAGACGTGAGTAGGGCTTGTTTTTGGCCCTATACAGTGTTAGAACTAAAAGGGGCTGTGCAAATGTGGAAGTTGAATCAAAGGTCCTTCTCAGTAACAGCACTTGGAATGATATAATCAATGATGCTGATGTACAAAACAAGCATAACTTTGTGACAAGCAAAACTGTCCCTTTATCTGTGGTGCTGACAATGATTTCAAATTGTTCTGCTTAATCAGCTCAACAGGTTAACTATTTGAGACTGCATAAAATGAAGCAGTCTGTGGCAGATCAAAGATTTCCTACCACTGCCAGTAAGGAAATGCAACTATGCTATGTGTTTTATGCAGCTTTGCTGCTGAAAGGTACGTTTATTTCATTAAAAGTTATTTTATTACACCTGGGAGAAACCAAATGTCAAGTTTAGCTCTCTAACACAAATCATATTTTATCTAAATGCAGATGTACTTTGGAACTACAGCAGCCATTTGATTAACTCATCCAATGACTAAACTCATGACCTTCTATATTAAATGTAGTGACCTTTATGCCAAGTTATCCATTAAAATCCAACCTGGGAGTATGTTACTCTTCATGAAAAAGTAAACACCTCCATTCCTGCTAGTGGAAGTCTCCAGAGAAAGACTGAATGAATAAAAGACATATGTAATTTATTTGGCCTCTTAGGAAGGAGGTCATCAACATGCATAGTTCTGATTCTCAGATGACAGACAAAAATGACAGAATACTGAGGTGGCTGAAGAATACTTCAGAAACATTTCATTTGGAGGAAAGGTACTTAGTTTCCTCATGAGAGTTGGAAAGCCTATGTTTGGAGATGTTATTTGCCCACATCTTAGGGCTGTGCTGACATGTCGGATGGAAGAGGACCATAGAGGGGTCTTGGTGAGAAGAGAGGAAAGAATAGAAACATTTTTGCTCCTGAGACAAAAGGAAATAGAAACTTTTGGCTTGACATGCAGTTTTGAGAAATTACAAGTCCTTAGGAAAAGCAGAGCCCCAAATGGGCAACATATGTATAAAAAGACTACTATACAGTAAAAATCAGTCATTTTTTCTAAATTAGGAAACATAGTAAGAAATGAATTCTTAAAGTAGGAGGGAAGACACAAAATACTAGCTGCCTTGGTGTGAAATACTCTCATTAATTTATAGTCACTATGTACTATAGTAAGTTATCCAAAGTATTAATGTTCTTTTCAGGCACATGATACGGACTGCCTACACAATAGAATCACCTTAAGCACCTTTAAAGCAATTCCATCCCCTGTGATTCTAATTCCATTGATCAGGGTTGTGTCCAGGCATCCACAGTCTTTTTTTTTTTTTTTTTTAAAGTAGGCTCCATACCCAGCATGGGGCTTGAACTCGTGACCTTAAGATGGAGCATACCATGCTCTACCTACTAAGCCAGTCCCCAGGCATCAGCAGTTTTAGAAGTTCCTCTTGTGATTCCCTTGAGTAGCCAGGCTGTGTAGACCTTCAACTGTACATACATATTTAAAAGTGTGCCACAATTCAACAAACTTGACAGAAAAATCTGAAGGTAAAGAGATGGAGAGGGAATGAATTAGTGCACTATAAAATAATTCCTGGATTCATTCTTTAAAAGTAGTTCTTTAAGTAATGGCTGCCTTATAATTCATTAACCAGATGCTAAGCTGGGGTTAATTGGGAATAGGTATTCTAGCAGCCATATTCCATCCAGACTAGTAAAAGGGAAGATCTGGCACCTCTGAGATGATAATATGAGCCAACTAAAAACTATGATTTGATTTATAAATATTGTTTTCATCTGACATTTCAGAAACACATCTAGGTGGAAAAAGTGAGGTCCACCTGTATTACTATATGCTTGTGCTTATATACATAAATGATCTCTCTAATTTATGACTTTAAATTCCTTGCATATATAGAATAAAACCACAGCAGTTCCTGTTTATAACGCTACCCTGAGTAGACACAGCCATCATAAGGTTCTTACTTTTCATGAAATCATATTGTTTTCCAGTTTTTAGTGGATGCTCCCTTTAAAGAAAGCTTGGAGTCTTTCAAAAACTTTACTAATTCTCTTTGAGTTTTTCTATGTATCTCAAAGTGTGCCTAAAATGTTAAACTGCAAGCAGCCTTGATCAGAATTCCTAATTAGTACTAAATTAACCAGTTAGGTTGACCTGAGCTTATAAATATTTGCATACTTTTAAGCGTGTAACATCAAAGAAATCTCCCCCCAATGGGGTAGTGAAAAATAACAGGTGGAAATCCAAGAAGGCCTTTTTAAATGAGCCATTCAAAAGGCTGGCATTAAACCTATTTATACATGTGCATTAAATAACAATATGAAGCTTCTGGTTGACTGAGGTACACATAAGGAATCTAGAAGCCCAAACATGCAGCAAATGCAGGAGCGGGGGGGGTGTCCCACAGTCCAAGGTTTTCCTTTAAAAACTGAGTACCCTTCTGCTAGCATGAATGTAGCAGTGTAACTAGAGTCTTAATGCAAGTATTGCTATTATTATTTTTTTTTCAGTTTTAAGTTTTTATTTAAATTCCAGTTAGTTAACATACAGCATAATATTAGTTTCAAGTGTACAATTTAGTGATTCAACGCTTCCATACAACACCAAGTGCTCATCACAGCGAGTGCACTCCTTACTCTCCATTACTTATTGCATCCATTCCCCCACATCCCTCCCCTCTGGTAGCCATCAGTTTGTTTGCTATTATTTTATGAAAGGAAGAAATAACATTAATTACCTATAACTTGGTGAAATGTTCTCTGTAAATCAGTTGTTAACTGCAGAATACATAATTTTTATTTTGATCATTATGCTCATAACCTTAATACTTTTGATGTACTGTAGATCATCTATGGCAAGAATCAAAGAAATGGTGATGTGTGTGTGTGTGTTTAAAGATTTTATTTATTTATTTGACACACAGAGAGAGAGAGCACAAGCAGGGGGAGAGGCAGAGGGAGAGGGAGAAGCAGAGAGCCTGATGTGGGGCTCGATCCCATCATGACCTGAGCTGAAGGCAGAGGCTTAACCAACTGAGCCACCCAGGTGCCCCAAAGAAATGGTGGTGTTAAAAATATTTTTATCAGGTTAAAAACAGAGCTCAGAGATCAGTTAAGCCTGATTATTCTAGCACTTTATTTATTTATTTGACAGAGAGAGACACAGTGAGAGAGGGAACATAAGCAGGGTGAGTGGGAGAGGGGGAAGCAGGCTTCTCGTGGATCCCGATGCGGGGCTCGACCCCAGGACCCTGGGATCACAACCTGAGCCGAAGGCAGACGCTTAACGACTGAGCCACCCAGGCGCCCCTATTCTAGTACTTTTCAAAAAAATGTGACAGTAAATGTCACCTCATATTTCAAAGGAGATAAAGAAGTATGCTTCTAAGCAAATAGTACTTTCTTCTTAGCAAAAATCATCTGCTTTTTATGGCATCAGAGACAACCACCAAATCAGGCAGGAAAAAAAAGTCACAATGATTCTGATAGTCTAAAACAATGGTTTTCAAATTTTGGCATCAGAAGTACCTGGAGAGCTTGTTAAAATACAGGTTATTGGCCTCACTCCTAGAGTTTCTTGGGCTGGGCCCCAAATTTTTCATTTCTAATAAGTTCCCAGGTGATGCTAATGCCACTGTTCCAGGAAACATACTTTGAGAAAACAAACTTTGAGAACTGCCCATCTAAAATAATCCTTTGGTAATTAACTGGTTGGTAAAGGCTTAAAAAAAAAAGTAGCTACAGGTTCAAGCAGTCTTTTTTTTTTAAAAAGATTTTGTTTACTTATTTTAGAGAGAGAGCATGAACAGAGAAGGGTAGAGGGGAAGAGAGAGGGAAAGGGAGAAAGTCCAAGCAGACTCCGCACTGAGCATGAAGCCCAACTTGGGACTTGATCCCCCGACCCTGAGATCATGACCTGAGCTAAAACCAAGAGTCTGACACTCAACCAAGTGAGCTACCCAGTCACCCCAAGCATTCTTGAGATTCTGTAAAAATTCTTTCTTTGAATCATTTTCTAGACAACTTTGACCCTCTCAGGTACTGACTGCCAACATGTCTGACCGTGAACAGTAAAACCCACACAACTTTTTAGAGTTTTAAATTGCTGCTAAAGAATGGCAATTTCATAAATATAGCTAGTCAAACATATACATTCTAAATTACTAGATTAAACTTGAACTTTTCTAAACATTAAAACCACAAGGGCAAGACTTCTCCATTTATTCTTATTTCAGAACCACAGGCAAGCTGATTCTATAGAATTTGGAATGTACAATAGGTTATTCTCACAAAATAAACCACAAGGGGTGAATTATCTCTCTTCAAACTAGGTGGTGTCTTAAGTCAACAAGGTTAAGGTTTTGACTATCATGCTGACAAGTAGGTTTTGTGACATTTATGGACCTCACAGAAACAGAAACATGTAACAATAAATTTAAGCAAGAGTATAAAAAATGGGTATGTTTGTGCAGTGTCTATAAAGAGTCTCTAAAGAAAATCTGTTGGAGCTTGACTATGTGACTACAAAGTAGTTATCCTGGGGGACTCTTTCCCAGAGCTGCATTCTTCTGACCAGAAATATGGATGGCATGGTTCTGTTAAGAGCCTTTTTCGCTGGCTCATGCCTCACCCAAATATTATGAGCCATCTTCTCCAAGACATTTCTGGAAATGAATAATATCTTACTGATAGAAGAGAATAAAAACCATTAACTGATTGCCAGTCTTAAGCTATAAGTTTAATGAATGAGTTTTCTTCTCAATGTAATGATAAAAAAAAAGTTCTCCCTAATAGAGAGCTCCTTTTAGTTTTTGCTATATTGTATTTGCAAATTCTTGCCTATGAGTTATATAAGTAATAAGTAGTATTTATTTTTTACATGCGAAGTTTCAGAACATTAAACAACATAGATTCCATTCTGTGAATTCTACACAGCACATTTTATTGTCTATGACTCCTTAGTTTAACAACATTCTTGGCTTATTA
Organism: Mirounga angustirostris; assembly: GCF_029215605.1. Lineage (NCBI taxonomy): Eukaryota > Metazoa > Chordata > Mammalia > Carnivora > Phocidae > Mirounga > Mirounga angustirostris. Next base: position 46,949,595 of record NW_026991709.1, on the reverse strand, counting down.
TAAACAACATAATGAAGAATGAAGAGGCTCTTGTATTTTGCAACTCCATTCTAAAGATTCAGTATAACTAAAAATGTGTATCTAGAAGCTTGCCAGTCCTATGTAATTATACTTTCAGAATGTTATTCAGTACTTTTTCAAAGATGGAGAGGGAATATCATAAGATATTGGGACAGTTCTTTTTCAAATAGTCTTAAGTATAAATATGCCATGCCTCATACTCTAAAATGGTTCCCAATCAGAGGCGATTTTGTCCCTGAGTGGCATTTGACAATATGGAGACATTTTTAATTGTCACAGTGGGAGTATGTTACTGGCATTTAGTGGGTAGAGGCCAGAGATGCTGCTAAACATCCTACATTGTACAGGACAACTCGCCCTATTCAGCACAAAATGTCATCAGTGCTACTGCTGCAAGATCCTGCTCTAAGGCAACAAAGAGAAGATATTAAATAAAAATAATAAAAAGACATGATATGATGTAGTAACATAGTCAGTTTGACTATCTTGGTAAACATTCTATGATTTTCTTGTGTTAATGTATATAGAAATTCATCTTCTAGAGAACTTTCTGTGATGGTCAGTCATACTAATAAAATCAAATTACACTGGCATGTAGGCTTCAAGGAGGCAACAATTAGGGTGCAGAAGCCAAGATACAAGAATATCTCAGCCGTAATCAGGATCTTCATGAGCTGCTAATCCCTAAACTACCTACACAGAGATCCTTCTACACAAATATAAATGGAAGATATGGTGCCAAGTATAATCAGACTCTTTTAAGTGACTGGCATTGAAAGATAAGATAAAGTCTGCCTAAGAGCATGACATCAGGTTTTCAATCAATACTGTTAGGTTTCTGAGGACATAAATTAACCATCAGTATATTGGCTGGTTAATAATAAACGGTGGTATACAACCTGTTTTATATGAAAGGTGATCCATTGTTCTCATCTTTACTGCTAACAACAAAAAAGAAAGTCTTCTTTAATTGCATCAGTGTTGATTAAGATTAGGTAGGAGATAGGCAGGAATTATGAAAAATGTTGGATTGTAAATTGTACTAAAGAATCTTCATCTCTTGTGTTAAGACCAGTAGGACTCTTGGTAACCCCAATCCTGAGAGAGTGAAGCCCCATGCTGAGCAAGGATTATGGACCATGAAAGTGGTCTGGAATCCTGCAACTCTTTTCTAAAATTAGGGAGCCTCAAATGAGAGGCTAGAATATCAGCAAGACTAATAGATACAACATTGGCTGTCGACAGCGCCTAGAACAACGCCTTCCTCATCCAGGATGCTCAATACATATATCTTGAATAATTGAATGAAATAAATATGTAACTATCTTTTGCAAACACAGACCTAAAACAAATTTATATTCTAAACTCATACGTTAGGGGGCACCTTGGTGCCTCAGTTGGTTAAGTGTATGCCTTTGGGTCAGGTCATGATCCCAGGGTCCTGAGACCGAGTCCCGTATCGGGTTCCCTGTTTAGCAGGGAGCCTATACTCCCTCTGCCTGCTGCTCGCCTTGCTTGTGCTCTCTCTCTCTCTCTCTCTCTCTGACAAATAAATAAATAAAAATCTTTAAAAAAATAAAAATCCCAATTCTAATTCTAAATAGAATAATTTAATACTGTTAGTGTAATTAACAATCTTTTAGCTGGCCATTATACTATTGACATTCTATTTTAGAGTCTGAATAAATGAAACTGGTTTCCCCAATCTCTATTTTAACATTTCCTTATGATTCTTTTTTTTTTTTTTTTAAGATTTTATTTATTTATTTGACAGAGAAATACACAGCAAGAGAGGGAACACAAGCAGGGGGAGTGGGAGAGGAAGAAGCAGGCTTCCTGCGGAGCAGGGAGCCCAATGTGGGGCTCGATCCCACGACCCTGGGATCATGACCTGGGCTGAAGGCAGATGCTTAACAACTGAGCCACCCAGGTGCCCCTCCTTATGATTCTTTTAAAAAAAACTTCTTAATATTCACAAATCAATCAACATGATATAGCGCATTAACAAGATAAAGAATAAAAAATCATATGATCATCTCAATACATGCAGAAAGAGTATCTGACAAAGTACAACATCCATTCATGATAAAAACTCTCAACAAAGTAGATTTATTATTCTTTTTTTTTTAATATTTTATTTATTCATTTGAGACACTGAGATACAGACAGAGAGAGAAAGCATGAGCAGGGAGAGAGGCAGAGGGAGAGGGAGAAGCAGGCGCCTCACTGAGCCCAATATGGGGCTCGATCCCAGGACCCTGGGATCATGACCTGAGCTGAAGGCAGACGCTTAACCATCTGAGCCACCCAGGTGCCCCGATTTATTCTTCTTTTTTTTTTTTTTTTAAAGATTTTATTTATTTATTTGACAGAGACAGAGATAGCGAGAGCAGGAACACAAGCAGCGGGAGGGGGAGAGGGAGAAGCAGGCTTCCCCCCGAGGAGGGAGCCCGATGTGGGACTCGATCCCAGGACCCTGGGATCATGACCTGAGCCGAAGGCAGACGCTTAACGACTGAGCCACCCAGGCGCCCCCCGATTTATTATTCTTAATGAACTTATTTTGTTCTGTATTATTGACATTCCAGGGATGAAGGTTATCTTTTTAAAAAAATTTGTTAAAGATTTATCTATTTATTTTAGAGAGAGAGAGAAAGAGACCGAGAGAGAGAGTGAGTTGGGGAAGGGGCAGAGGGAGAGAATCTTCAAGTAGACCCCCGCTGAGTGTGGAGTCCAATGCAGGACTTGATTGCATGACCAATGAGATCATGACCTGAGCCAAAATCAGGAGTTGGACGCTTAACTGATTGAGCTACCTAGGTGCCCCGAAGGTTATCTTATATATAATTCTTTTACCTGGAATGTTATTCTTTTCCCCTCTCCATTTACCTAAATCCTCTTTATCTGGAATTTACACTGCCTTGCATTAACTTTTTATTCTATAAACTCCTTGAAGGCTTAATCCAACCTACTTGTTGTTTAACTGCTTTTATTTTTTGAACCTGGTTGCTGCCCCAAAACACTCTAAGAGAGGTGCAAACATTTCTGCTTCTCAGATTGTAAGAGAAAGTAGACTTTAATCCTTTCCTCAGGGTCTACTTAAAAATACCATGCATCACTGGGCACTCACAGGGATAATGGCAGAGTCTCTGCATAATGGTGTGTTGCCATTTGCTCAAAAGCTATGAACAATGTGTGAATGTCTGTTTTTCCCAAGGTCTTTTCATGTCAAGTAAGAACTATTCCAGCATCCACTCTTCTTTCAAAGGACACAAATTTCAAAACACAGCTGTCTGTGACCTTGGGAGACCTAACCAGAATTTGCAAACAAGATTATATAAGCGTCCCCTGGCCAGCCTTTAAAGGCCTCTCTAAGTAAATTAGAGTTCTTCTCTTCCCTGTGTGTGTGTGTAAATGAGAGTTTTGATTTCTACATGGAACAGCAAGAGGTCTTCTGGGAAGAGGCATCTCCTGCCTGAACTGTAATTTGAAAAGTACCCTTTGTCTGTAGTATCCTTAATTGTATAGGATGCATGCCGTGTAAGAAGCGATAGCAGAGCTGTAAAACACTAAGTCTTCATAATGCCTAGTGAGAAACAGCTCGGAAACTTGAGTGGGAGAAGAGACAGAAGTGGGGCCAAACAATATTAATAGATACGTGGAGATTAGAAATATGGATAGTAGAGTACACACTGAATTCAATCTGGCAAATACAATGATGTCCAAGCATCCAGGAAAAAAATTACTCAGAAGATTGACATTCACTGGATGGAACCTCAAAAGCATGTCAAAAGTAATTGGATAGATATTGTGACCCATTGAATAGACAGATTTTGCAATGCAACAGAAAGAACAAAACATAAAGTCTATCTCAAGCTGCCTGTCAGAGGGCTTCAGCAAATGCTGACAGTGGTTAAAAAAAAAAAAAAAAAAGGTGAGTAAAAACAACTCAGTTCTTGGGTCTAAGAGTGTGAGCACCTGGACTTCTGCTTTGGCTTTCAATGGTCTTTCAGAAAGATGAAAAGCACTTGAGAGACCTTTAGAAGGGAAATAAAAAACTAACAAAAATAGGCATATGATGAGCAATTCAAGGAATGAAATAGAATTAACTCTGCTGGGCAGTGAGTGACAAAAAGAGGTGTTTAACTCTGATCAAAATTGTTGGGGCACTGGCTGGCTCAGTTGGAAGAGTGTGTGACTCTTGCTCTCGGGGTTGTGAGTTTGAGCCCTATGCTGGGTGTAGAGATTACTAAAAAATATATAATTAAAAAGTTGTTGTTTACATTTGTTTTGTTTTAAAGTTTATTTACTTTTTTGGGTAATTTCTACATACAACATGGGGCTTGAACTCATGACCCTGAGATCAAGAGTCACATGCTCTTCCAACTGAGCCAGCCAGGCACTCCTGTTTACATTTTAAGGTTGTTCCAGGCAAGATTATTAACAAATATATTTTAGTTATACATATGGCAGATGAAAAAGTGAATTTACCAGAAGCATCAGCCTCTTGCAAAGCCATGTAGTTGCAAGAAGACTTACATATAATTTTAGAGAAGGAGTGATCTTTGAGATATCTAGTTTGGTGTCTTCAACGTGAGGTCTGAGGGCCAGCTAACTCAGAACTGCCTGGAGAGCTTATTAAAAAAGATTTCTCAGCTCCTACTAGTACAGCCTTCCTGAATCCTGATACCCACGGGGTACTGGCCTGAGAAGCTTGCTGAGTCTAAGGGCCTCTTTCTATAGATAAGGAAACTGAGGCCCAGAGAGATAGGATGCCCAAGGTCAGGCACCAGTAAGTCCCAGTTCCTGGTCCAAGGCTGTTACTACTAGTCTGGAATGAAACTCTTCCCAAATTGCCTTTATTATCATAATTCATTTTTTTCCCTGAGAATTTAATTCATAATCTAAACACTGCTTCATTTAATTCTTGGGTAATAAGGAATGGAAGATGAAAGAAAATAGAGAACAAAGATTAGGTAGGAAGTAGAAAGGAAAAACTCAGGCAGAAGCAGGAGTCAGAAATGACTAGCAGCTGATTAAGATGACATAATATTAACATGTGTGAAGTTAAATCACAGTCTGAACAGAAAGGCCTTCAGTCTATTGCACTGTCTCCTCCATACCCTCCCAAAAAACACCCAGACACTTAGAAGGAAAAAGGCAGAGACACTGGCCCTAACAGGAACCTGAGGCTAATAAGTGGGTTTGGCTTGATCCCATTGGCCTTGTCCAAGTTCATCTTAAAATAGTGGCCAGGTGATTTTAGGAATGGTTGAGACCTTCTTGGCCCTACTTTTGAATCTGCCATCTTAGAAGAGATGGACATGAGATGGGTAAATGGAAATGTTCCCTCTGGGCCACCAGAGTGATGGCACAACGAAGATCCACTTTCCAAATCCTAAATTATTTTTAAATATAAGTGCCATGTAAAGGAGAGAAAGAACCACAGGATGTTCTGTATTCAAAGGTTTTTCTTATAGTTTTTCAACTCTCACAGACTTACTATTTCAACAACTCAAGAACTGCTATTCAGGGTTTTAAATAAATTAAACTGAACCCCTCATCTTCCTATCTCCATAATCATGTGAGTTTTAGAATTCCACTACTTTTTAGATTCTCTGATTTATAATGGATTTAACTTCTGTCTTCTTTTACTTTGACTATCAGGAATAAAAAAGGTTTTAAAAAGTATAATAAAGTTTCCATGGAAAGAGAATTTAGAAAAGGAAGAGAGGTTCAAAGAATAAATTTTGGTCCTTCCTAGTATCTAAGCTTCCTTAAAAATGTGAAATCTCTGCCTCATTATCATAAACCTTTTCTTCCTAGAGGGTGAAAGACAGGGATGAGAACCGGACTATTGGTAGTCTCAGTAACTTTTTCTGTGACAGTAATTGGCATGGTCTGGATAGTTGTCTCATCTCATGATGAATTTGTTATTTGAAAAGCAATCATGTTGCACTGATATGGCATCTTTTAGAAAGAGCTGGCCAGAGTGTGTTTCAGGTTGGCCATTTCTGGTTTGATAGTTTCTAATCCCATAATGGGAATATGGATTTGCCCTCTCAAGGGAAACCAAAACAAAACAGAACTAACATGGATCAGTAAAACAATTCATGAAAAGTATAACAGGTTAAAATATCCTTATAAATACAGCTTTAATTAAAAAATCATTATTATAAAAGAGAATCTATGTTTGACATGCAGAGAAAATGAGATTAAAAAAATATTGGGAATATAACTTCAAAAGAAAGATGTATTCCCAAAGCACAGTTTTTACTAGTTTTCAGGAAAAAAAGCTCATTTTATTACAGTTTGCCAAACTTACTGGCCACAGAATGGACTTCAAAAGGATTTCTGGAACATGATAAAAGATCCATAGAGAAGAGAATGGAAGGAAGATTATGCATTCAAGTTACATTTTAGAGTGCAAAAGGCCTCTGGAAAACAGATTTCGAAGAAAAAGTTAATACAAAGGAAGAAGGTTCCTGATTTCTTCCAAAGTCACCACGTGGACGTTGTGTCTGTTCCCAGAATGCAGGGAGAAGATTCAGTAGCAGAAATCTTTGCCTTGCATTTTGGAGCAGCTTTGAGAGAGCAGCAAAGAGCTCCCCACAGTCTGCCTGGAGGGCCCGGAGTGGGGCTTCCCGATTTAAGAGCTCTGGTACTCCTCTGCAGGATAAACAGCTCTGGATTCTTCTTTCATGACAACAGCGTATCAGCTCCTTTTGAGGTTACAGCACACATAAACAGGATCTGCCTCATATTTTCCAGTTGTGGAGGAGGGAAGGCAAAAATAGTAGAAAAAAAAGAGCCCCACAAATCTTTTCCTGCAGTTAACTGTGAAGACAACTTGCTTTTACTCACATGCAGGGCTGAAAAAAGGAAAGGAGAACCACAGTACTCAAAATGCCCCAAGAAAGAAAACAGGAAAACCACTACTTCCTCTATGTGTGAGAACATCAGTGGGCAATCAAAGGGAAGAAAGGGAATGCTGAACTCTAGGCCTTTAAAAGAAAAAGGATGCAGAAGAGTAAGTGAGCTGAAACGATTCTTAATAAAGTCTTCCTGGTGACAAAACCCACAGAGATACCAAAAGGGAGGTTGTGCCCAGCATGCACCCTGTTCTCTACTTTAAATGTTAAAGTGGACCCTGGCTGTCAAGTTAGTAGGGAGACCAGCAGGTTATTTCCCAAGATGCCTTGATGTCAGTGCTTGGCACTGAAAATTTCCCCGCCTTTGTGATGCCTTAACAAAATGCACCAAATGAAGATATTTACTCACAGAATCCACACCCTTGTACCCTTGGCCCAATATGGACTAAAGGTCTAATGGAAAACCTCAAGATTCCGGTTTTCTTAGTCTAGGTCTACAAGCCCCTCCCATCCACACCCCCTTCCCCATTTCCCTCATATCAATAGTTTCCAGGAAACTGCAAATAAAAATTAACTCACTTGTATTTGAATGTGTACATTAGTGATTTGAAAGCTTGCTTCAGTATGCTATGAGTAGGGGTCAGCAAATATTTTTCTGCGTCATTCAAAACACTGAGTTGACAGAGTCATAAAAGAAAATCAGAAACCAGGACCACAGGTAGAAGAGAAGCCTAGAAGCCAGACAGAGGAAACTGGTTATTTGGGCCACTACCTTGAGTCCAGGGGAGCTCTTAGGAGCATGCTCCAGTTAGTCTGGATTTGGAAATGCAGGGAACCAAATGGGGCAGGTGGCCACTGAGAAAATCATCATCAATTCTAGGCACATTCCATTCCTTGCCAAAAAATTCATGGGTTGGAGAAATAAGAGCTGAAGGATCTTGGCACATGAGATTTGAAGTGAAGATCAGTGAACCTTCAGTTTAGAGCTTAATGCCTAGTGCTTAGTCCTAAAATACGGTCTGTGCAATACTCAAGAGAGTGGTAAATCCAACTTGTTCATCTGGAACAATGACAGTCCCTAAGGCCATAAGAGGTGAGTTTTATCCTGACATGTGCTAACTGGCCTGCCACAGGGAAGAACAGTCCCATGAACCTCTGCAGCTGAGTTCTCTGTATTTCAGTTTCAGTCTGTGGATCAAGATATCAAATTATAAAAATGTAATTAATTAGCTGATATGGTAAAGCCCCCTTGAAGACACTTGATCATTGGCTCACACCTAAGAAATAACGCAGTTGGGTACTCAATGAGTGTGAACCTTGAGAATTTTAATCACCTCTCCAGGTTGAAAGTTGTCACAGCGACTATCTTTAGGAGGAAACCAAGAGCCAGAGGCAGCTAATAGGAAAAGAGACAGGGCAGGAAAAAGAGGATGATGAGAGGTGAAGTCAGAAGGGAAAGCTAGACACGGATCATTTGGGAAGGAACAGCCTTGGCCAGGAAAGGGCAATTTTGAAGCAGGGTGAGAAAAAGCCCTACACAGAAAGACCTGTCTAGGGTTGGCCTCCAAATCTGGCCCCAGGACATCAAAGATGGGACTTGGCTCTGACTGGAATCAGTAGTAAGGAAGACTCAAACCCTTGGGCTTTTCTGAACTTCTTCTATTCCTTCTTCCAAGTAAGTTTTAGGGAATGCTTTGAAACAGGGTGGGCTTAGGAAGAGAACAACTTCTACTTAGACTGCTTTTCTCAGGTTGGGACCAGGTACAGTAAGATGGGAGAGGCTGACAGTCTTAGCAGGGACTGAACATGTACTGAGAGTTCCCTCCAGGGCACAGGAGATGGTGACCCCTGTTCTAACCTTCTTCTTGACCTGCAAGTTTCTCCATCATATCCAAAGAGTTGTGTAGCAAATGCAGGTTTTTAATTAAAAGATGGAGTGGGTGAAACAAAATCAATTTCTTTTCCTACTTCCCCAATATAAATCAATAGTGATATGTTTGAAATAGGGGCAATTATAAAGACTTGACATAAAAAGGAAATTTGCAAGTGCTAGTCCTATCAAGAAAAAGAGTAGCTTCTCTTTAAAAACAAATTAAAGTTTTTTTTTTTTAAATTAAAAAAGAACATTGCATAGGACAGGGTATAATAAAAATAATCAGAGAGAAAACCACAATATTGCTGATATGAAATCTTTACTCACAGACAATTTTTGATAGGTTTGGGGCAGCACCTTACTACAAGGTGCTTACACCTTACTACTTTAGATTCTCCAAAATTGGCACAAGGTTAATCTATGAAGTTATGTACCTTGCAATGCACTTAGGTTGAAGCTTAAACTGATTAGGAAAGTAAGCAATATTATTTAAAACTCTAGGCCTAAGAAAAAGTGAAGTATTCAAAATCAGCACTAGTGCAAAAATGTATTTTGAATTCACTGGTTAGAAGAGAGCAAGCAGAGGTGCCTGGGTGGCTCAGTTGGTTAAGCATCTGCCTTCAGCTGAAGTCAGGATCCCAGGGTCCTGGGGTTGAGCCCTGCATCGGGCTCCCTGCTCGGCAAGGAGTCTGCTGGTCCCTCCCCCTCTGCCCCTCCCTCCTGCTTGCACGTGCACTCTATCAAATAAATAAAATCTTAAAAAAAAAAGAGAGAGCAATCATTTCCGAAGTATCTTATCAGTTTTACTTTCATTACATTCTTTTAGTATTATGGTGACCAACTTCTCTCAAAAACTTGCAAGAGAGAAACAGCTGACCACCCCCCACCCCCCAGAACTAATTCCAAATGTCCTAGAGCAACATTCAATTTTTCTCACATTAGAGGGATGCAGATCTGTGCTCTGGCCATATCCGGGAAAAGCAAAGAGCATCTAATATTAGCCACTTGGTAATAATTATCCAAACCCATGGCCTCTTGGAGTGCCTGGCTGGCTCAGTCAGTGGAGTAAGTGACTCTTGATCTCAGGGTTGTGGGTTCAAGCCACAAGTTGGGTGTAGAGATTAAAAAAATAAAATCTTAAAAAAACCCCCGCAAAACCAAAGCCATGGCCTTGTTTCTGCATACATTATGGCAATGCTATGTGTATATCCATTATCAAATGTTAATTTTTAATGTGTGAGTTTTCTCCAGCGAGGAGAAATCAACATACCTGTTCAGTGTGAAATGAATAGTGCTTAGGATATGGATTAATTTCTTTTTAACATTCCAGGAATAGAACCTAGTGCTTTATGTGACAGTGAATGTTTCTTTAGCCACACTTTTTTCTTAGCTGCTCCTAGTTTAGGTGTTTACTATGTTGGGACCATATATTAAATGTTTTCCTAAAGAGGGTTAATTATGAGAATAGATTGAACTTCATCTAGAAGGGCCACTTACAGTGTTCTCTTAAAGATAATGAAAAAACCATAAGTACTGTTTGAAATGAGAAGGAAAAAAGGGAAAAATCTCCCAATGTACCATAGACTTGAACTGCTCTATCAAACCAGATTTTTTTTTTAAAGTTTGCCTAAATGAGCTGGAATTCCTTTATAGCTTCAGAGTGCTCTATATTTCATGTCCAGGGCAGGTATCACCTTCCTCTCTTACAGCAAATCCACGATTTTTCCTTATGCCTTCACACAAATGGACTGGTTCGTCACCCACCCTCCCTTCCAATTCTGAAATTTCTGGCATAAAAGAGATCTGTCAAAACAGGTTACTTGTATTTTTATTGGTTCCTCCAGACCATGACGACATTTCCTGAAAGGCAGTGCCAGGAAACTATTAATGTCTGTGAAAAAGAAGTGAAAGTTCTTATAAGCAAAAACTGTCTGGTGCCCCATGAGACTGTAGCCTGAAGGAATCACTAGTCTTTAGACTATAACACTGGTTCAATTGCCTGCTGTATCAGAACTCTGAAACACTGCTATCAAGGGAGAAGAGAAAAGTATCTTTCCAAAAAGAAAGGTCTGGGAGACACAACTGTCTATTTCTTCCCTTTCTCTTTAGGTAGCTCTTAGGGTAGCTGAACGGGCAGCTAATGGCTGGCTCACTTAAGGCCGTCCCACAAAACTGGTTAATTCATTCAAGTAGTTAATGGATTCTTTCCCAAGCAGAAGGAGTAATAGGGCCAACACCTGGAAGACGAGAGTGTAACCTTCCCCACAAATGGGAAGAAAGAATCCGTTCTAACATCCAGGTGCAGAAAAAGAAGTTCACTTTTATAAAGGACTACGGTGATTCTGCTAATGCTAGAGTCACAGTGTGTGAGCACTTGACACTGCGGATCATAAAGGAAGCCGGAGCTTTACAGAAGACTGGAAACTAAATTAAACAAAACTTGTTTGAGGCACTGGGCCTTTAGGAGACTTTCAAATACTTCAAGTGACATATATTAAGTGCCAAAATCATGTGGGTACTTGCTAAGGTTACAACTGGGTTTGTGGAGCAGAAAGGCAGCTCACTGCACTGTCATATTCCTCTATTTCACAGCGCCACCTGCTGGGTGCGGGGGGAGAGAGCTGAACTTTGTTTCTCGGACCCATAGATAATCTATGAATTCACAAAAAGAAGAAATGTCTTCACTCTTTCCAATATACACAGAACACTGAGAAACAGTGCTCTCTGTGGAGAGTTCACAGAGAAAGGGACAGCCCTGCTCATCTTTGCTGCTGTCCTAGCCATCCATAGTCCAGTCATAAGTGTTTCCTCTGAAATGTCCAAACAGGAAATAAAAGCATTAAAATAAAGAACATAAAATATGGCCTCTGCATGCTGACTACATGTCCATCTTAATAGCCAGGTCATCTGAATCATGACCTCTAAAAGCTGGGTGGTTTTTTCATTATCTTTAAGAGAACACTGTAAGTGGCCCTTCTAGATGAAGTTCAATCTATTCTCATAATTAACCCTCTTTAGGAAAACATTTAATATATGGTCCCAACATAGTAAACACCTAAACTAGGAGCAGCTAAGAAAAAAGTGTGGCTAAAGAAACATTCACTGTCACATAAAGCACTAGGTTCTATTCCTGGAATGTTAAAAAGAAATTAATCCATATCCTAAGCACTATTCATTTCATACTGAACAGGTATGTTGATTTCTCCTCGCTGGAGAAGAAACTAGAGGCCCAAAATACCTCAACAGAAATTTCTGGGCCACATGTGTTTGAGAATTTTTCAGATTTTAGAAAGGTGAAATGGTACATACATTATGCATTACATAACACTTCCAGCAAGTTCTTGGGCAGTACCCACTAATTGAACATTAACATTCTTGCAATAAAATATATCCATTTTCACACTAAATAGACTCTAAATAAACTTGTGTCAGTTCAGATCAAGTTTTGTTGTCAAATGAGTTTGTATAAAACTACTTCATAAACTTGTGCTTTTGGATTTCAGTACTGAAGGTAAGGGATTATGAGCCTGCCCAAGTCATTCTTGATTTTAATGAAATAGAGACAAAGCAGTAACCAGCACAGAATTCTTTAAAAGGCTGAAATACTGGAGTTCATCTTGGTTGATTGATTTTTGGGGAAGTTACTTAGCATTTTTAGCCATCGTTTTCTTACTGGTTGCACTGGGTAGGCATGGTGGTGGGAGTAGCAGTGGATAGGGGTTCTAGGTTAGGTTGAAGGGAATGCAAGTAGTATTGGTCCAATGCATACAGAGTTCCAGTCCTATGCTAACTGCTTCTAGTTTTTTAGTATTATAAACTAAATAATACTATTTAGTATTATTACTAAGTAATACTAAATTATTAGTATATTTAGTATTAATTATACTAATTATATACTTAGTATATAATTATACTACAAGACTGTAGCTAAATCTTTATGTATGTCCCTCATGACTTATTTGGGATAAATACCTTAACATGTAATTGCTGGGTCTATCTATAACTGCTTTTCCATCCACCCTTCCATCCATTTAGCTTTATGATAACATTGCAAAATTGTTTTAACGGAAATCTACACTCCCAACAGCAGTGTGCAAAAGCACCTATTTCCCTCTACCTTTTTCAACACCAGGTATGATCATTAACAAAATTTGCCATTTTGATATATGAAAAATGGTATTTCTTTGATTAAGTGTGCATTTCTCTAGTTGTCCTGTATTTTTACACCGGCTCCACTTAATTGTCCACAGCTTTATGAAGAAGTTATTCTGAAATTCCCATCATTAGTTGTAGAGCCATGTCTCTTTGACTTTAGAGTTTATCTTTCTTCTAGGACCCCTTGCGAGTTTTGAATTATGTTGAGGACGGCTTTAAAGGATCCTTGGTGAGGTCTTTGGGATGGAGAGTGACATAAGGGCACAAATGAGTTGTAGGATGTAGGGATAACTATGGTTTTATTTGTTTACTCTATCGTGCTTCTATATAGTGCCTCTCTACTGTACTAAACCTAGAAGCGTTTTGGATGGCCAACAAAGCCTCTTTGAAATAGCAGCTCATATGGTTTTAGGCTTGGGCAGAGGCCACAGGACTTTATTTTAAATTACTATTTATCCCCTACTCAGTGCACAGTACACAACTTTTAAACTAGTTAATCATTGATCGGTTTATTATATAAACTGGCATACTACTGACTTGGATAGCCTAGATAATTTGTGAATTTTAGGTGTTCTTCCCTCACCATAAGGGCTTATATTAGCATTGAAAAAAACATGTATTTGAATAACCTATCTGCAAAATTCATATGATCTAACAGCATTTTAGATGAAGTGACTTTAGGTCAAACTTCATTTGCAAATCGGTATTCTCAGTTATGTATATCAATGTAGGAATGGGATGAATCAGATCCCAGGATTCAACAGATAATACAAAAACCGTGACCTTTCTTATACATTAAAACTCTCACTAGGCTGCTTAGTTACAAGCTATCCAAGGTATAAGCATCACATTCACCCTATACTCCTACCTGGCTCACAGGAGAGGCCCAGATAACTTGAAATGTGACAATGCTGAGAAAGGGCAAGAAATGAAAGGGTTAGTATAATTCACTCTGAATAGGGATCCCCTAATTTAGGTCAACCGTGAGCACTGGAAATTTCCCTGTTTCACAAATGAGATTTGAAAATGTAGGCAGGGCCACTGAGAGGCAAAGCTCCTGTATTCTGTGTGACTGGTGCTTCCAGAGTGTGCATTTTAGAGATCCTGTAACTGGTAACTTCATCACAGTCTAGTCCTGCTCTTCTGTATACAGAGCATACTTGAGCAGGCAATCTATGTAGTATACATGTTTTCGGTCATCTCTCTGAAGAAGGCAGATTTCTGAAGCAGAATATCCGGAGAGAAAACAAGGAATAACTCGCTATAAATATAATCACACAAAAATCTTTAAACTGACCCAGAATTTCAGGCATTGGTCTGGGCCTGGGCTTTCTACATTATCCTTGCTTTAATCACCACTATCCATGACATCACTATCGAAACCATTTATTTAGTCTGTTTTCAAGCTCCCCACATGGCAAATGACTGCCTACATAAACAAAACAATTCTGTTCTATAAGAATTCTTTGCAACTGAGACACCTGGAGAGAGAAAAAAATATAATTGCCATCTGAAACATACTGAAGTTTCTGTAAGTGGTTTTATAAATGAATGACTGACTTTCATTAAAAGAGGAAGAAAAAAAACCCCACAACAAGCTGCAGGAGGCATTTCTGAATCCTGCAGACACAGTAAAGCAAAATCATGATACCCCCATCGGCTCTTAGCTATTAGAAACCCTAGTCTGAATTTAGTCTCTGACAAGTGGGCAAGATACAACTGATGATAATCTCTTTAAGTGTAAAGACCATGTCTCTAATTTCTCATGTCTCTTACAGCAGTGGTTCTCAAACTTCTAGAGGGGAGGGGGGTGGGGGGATGGGTTAGCCTGGTGATGCGTATTAAAGAGGGCACGTTCTGCATGGAGCACTGGGTGTTATACGCAAATAATGAATCATGGAACACTACATCAAAAACTAATGATGTAATGTATGGTGATTAACATAACATAATAATAAAAAAAAAGGAAAAAAAATAAATGTAAAAAAAAACCTTTAATATGCATTAGAATCATCCGGATGACTTTTAAAAATAAACTACTAGGCCCTATCCTCAGAATTTCCGACTCAGAGGGTCCAGCATGGGGCCTGATAATGTGCATATCCTGCTGGTCCAGGAAACACATTCTCAGCATCCAGGCTTTATAGCGCAGAGCACAGTATTAGGCAAATAGCTGGACAATAAATACTTACTGGTTAAATTGAATTCAACTTCAAAAATGATGTTTTCTTCCCTACGCCAAATCTGAATACACACTGACATGCTGGTGGACTGATTAGGAGTAAGAGCATGGTCATTGGTGATATCAACTGACCATATGATGATGACATGGCAAGAAAAACAAACCAAAAGTGTCATCTGCACCTCAGCATCACAATGACAGCTATGGGCACTATAGCAGTGGTAAAATTATTAAAGTGAGTACCTTTTTAGTTAGGGAGAAAGAGTAATATGAAAGTTGAAAACCAAGATGGAAATCTTTAGAAAAACAGCTTTCGTGGTTGACAATAATTTCTAGGAAGAGACAGCAGGAGTAGAAGAAGGAGCAGATTTATGACACGGTACAACAGAACTGGGATTGAATCTAGACTGCTATAATGTTAGCAGTACGACTTTTAGTAAAGTTACTTATCTCTCTGACTTTCCACTTCCTCACTTGTCACTTCGAAGATAATAACCACCATGAGGATTGGAGTGGCTTGGGAACTGCAGCGTAGAGCAATGGTTCTCAAACTTGAATGGCATAAGAATTAGCTGGGAGACTTTTAAAACATAAAAACCGCTTGAAACACCGATTGCTGGGTCACACCCCCCAGAGATTTGAATTCAGTAGGTCTGGGGTTGGGGGCTGAGAATCCTCATATCTGACGCTGATGCAGCTAGTTCTCAGACTACACTTTGAGTAGCAGTGGGCCAGCGATCCACATTTACTTGCCATTAACACATCATACCAAGTAGATTCCTCAATGTATAGATCAATTATAACAATTTCAATATTCTATCTCATGTCATTTGGGTTCATGGCTCTCAATCCTATCAGACTTACCGGAAAACAAGAACTGTATCTTGTTTCTCCTTATATAACACATAATGCTTACCATAGCATTCTGCTACGCATAGGTTGGTAGATTGGTATTCCATGCATATATGAGCAGCAATAAGAATGCATGTTTGTTTATTTAGATTTTTTTTTTGTTCAAATCTGCCCTCTACCAACCTATTTAATGTGTGAAAAATCTAACTGCTGAATTTCTTCAAAAAATTGCTGTTTGGTAAAATAAATCTTATGTAGATGGCAACACGGAACTTATTAAAAGTTCCTATGTATGAGTATGATTTCCCAGCATACCCTCAATGAATATGAGGCTAAAGAAAATCAGCAAGGGGAAATCACAATGTCTTTAGGACTGTAAACATTTTCCAAGCCCTCCGCTAGGCTCCCTTCCTCCACTCCAGGGACTTCTATCCTGTAGAGAGCCAAGGGGTTTTTAAGTTCTCCATATTTAATATTGGGCTGCATTTGTTAAAACATAAAAAAAAGAAAAATGGCTTATATGCCATAAATTAGGCCAATAAGTTACAGCGTACTTAATCCAGCATAGTGCTTGCAAATGCGCACACCAGTCCCACATCTGATGAGTGGCTTTAATGTTAAAAAGAAAAAAAAAAAAAAAAAAGCATGTGTGTGTGTGTGGCAGGGTGGGTAGCTGGAAAAAGAGGGGCAGTGGGGCTGGAGAACTGGTGACAAATTTGTCCTTTAAGATATACAGGAAATACTCAGAGGTTTTGTCTACTTTGTAAATTAAACTGCAAAGCAGAAGCTCATAAAATGTTTACTTTGATACATACTCTGTCTTTCCAATCCACCATATCCCAATAACATTCTCAGAAGAAAATCCAGTAACTCTAGAAAGAAAAGAGGGCTCCTTAAGGTTTATAGCAGACTCAAACTCACTTATGAAATGTCCATTCCTCTAAAATCTCTGAAATCAGAAGCAACAAAACAAAAAAACAAGGGTTCTTCTACCTGATTCAAGAAGGTTCAGGAAGTTGAGTTTTGAGAGGAGGATTTAGAAGCATTATTTTCCAATCTAAGGTGTGAGCATTCAGTATGGGTAATGGTTATCGTCAACATTATTTATTTGTGACAGTCTAGGGAAACAAGTGGAGAGATGATTAGGTTTCTTATCCATACTTCAAATAACAGAGAAAAATTAGTTTATCTTTTTAACTGGAGTTTTCTTTACAGAAGAAGAAATGAAATGCTCTTAAAAATTAGTTTCCCTTTGTGCCCTGAAGCCCAGAGTTTTGATGAGGTTTTAAGTTAGGTTGACTTCTTTCCTGGGGACCTTATAAATTGGAAAAAAAAAAAAAATCCCAACAACAGCCCCCAAAACAAAATCAAAACCAAAACCAAAAAACTGGTGAGTCAACTTTTTTTTCTTTAATAACAGAGGAAAAAAGAGAGAGAGAGAGAGGGTAGAGGGAGAGGGAGGGAGAGAGAGAATCCCAAGCAGGCTTCAAGGCTAGTGCGGAACCTGATGTGGTGCTCAATCTCACAACCTTGAGCCAAAATCAAGAGTTGGACACTTAACCGACTGAACCACCGAGGCCCCCTCAACCTTTTTTTTAATGAAAAGTCAAGCCCTCAAATTAACATAATCCTTAAAATAACTTCTAAAAGACTATCAAACTCTGGAGAACAGAGTATTCATCCCTGCATCTGAGGTGCTAATTGTTAAGGGTGGGAAAGAAGTTCAGAAGTCTTTAAATTTGGTTTATAAATTTCCTTTTAGTATATATATATATGTAAGAAAACTAAGAGAAACTTGAGGCCACCATTCTCTGAATTAAGCAATAAGTATTCAGATAATATATTAATAATTACACTTACAGTAATTAATATAGCTATTCATATATAAAGTAATAAGCCATCCACATCTTTAATGGTGAAATCATTATTAAGGATGGTGTCAATTTTTAAATTTTCTGTTACATTTTTTCTAAATGGGCAGACAGGGAAAAAGGAGAATACTGGGGATTATTTGGGAACAAGTAGAGCAAGTAGGAGTCTTGGAGTAAAAAGGTTTTAGATGGCCAACAAGTAGCAGATAAGGACACTGGTATCTCAGCAGTAAAGAAAACAAGATGCCAAGTGGTAAAATAATGACAAAGAAATGTTTAATCTAGCTTAAGTTCTTTTGATTTTAGCAGCAATGACCTCCAAATTCCATATTCATCTTGAAGATGTCTGAGAACTCCTAGAATGTTAGTCTTATGAATCAAAAGGAAACTTTATCTACTCTATGCTCCTCTCCTATTGAACAAAAGGTCTACTGGCTCAGAGAGACTAGACAAGCTGCTCAAGATTATAGGTTTCATGATGTCCAGTTTGTCCAAGAAAGTCAGAACTGGAAGACTAGATATGACAGTAATCTAGGCTGGAAGGGATGAACCTTGGAACACAGTGGTGGTAGGCTGAATGTTGAGGAACCAGGACAAGCTACTTTACAGTGACATACCAGTCTGGAAGACTGGATCTCCTTAAGCCTAAGTAAGATACATGACTATTAAACTTTTATAGTTTTAAGTTTTTTGATATTAGGATGCATCTTATTTTTTAAAAAAGATTTATTTATTTGAGAGACAGAGAGAGAGAAAGATCGGGGGTGGGGTGAGAGGCAGGAGGGAGGGAGAGAACCTCAAGCAGACTCCCTGCTGACTGCGGAGCCCAACTCGGGGCTCGATCACACGACCCCGAGATCACGACCTGAGCTGAAACCAAAGTTGGACACTCAACTGACTGAGCCACCCAGACGCCCCCTGATATTAGGATGCATCTTAGAATCAATGTCAAATGAGAGCCAGAAGAAGTGATGGAGCTGTCGTTGCCCATGCAGGGGCCAACCCACAAATATCTGGGAAGAGACAGCAGTGTGACGCTTGGACAGGCTGGTGCAACTGACTGTATCAGGGACAGGCTGTGTGGTAACATGCAATGGCACACGGGACAAATGGAGAGTAATGGATGCTAGGATTGAAAAAGTTTTAAATCTTCTGTGTTAAGAGAAGACAAAACCACCACATACAGTGAACATTTCCAGATCTTCCAGTACTATTGGGGAGGTGTATATAGAGTGGTGTTTAAAAGTGAAGGCTCTCAGTTTGGGGAGATGAAAAAGCTCTGGAGATGGGATAGTGGTGTTGGCTGTTCGACAATGCAGTGGACTTAATGCCACTGAACTGTGTGGTTAAAAATGGTTAAAATGATAATTTTATGTTTTCTATATATTTTACCAAAAAAAAAAAAAAAGTGAAGCCTCCAGAGTCAGTCTTTTTGACTTCAAATACTGCTTCTGATCCTTCTAAACTGTGGGACATTAGGTAAATGTAATAATCTCTCTGTGGTTTAGTTTTAACACCTCAAAATTGGGAGGGTAATGGCATGTACCTCATACAGTTGGTGAGGATGAAATGAATTAATATGTGTAAAGTATTTAGGCAGTGCCTGGAATGTAATAAATGTCGAAGAAGTGCTAGCTGTTGTTACTGGTATTGTTATTATTATTGCTCTTATTATAAAGTAAAATGACTTTTTAAGAAACAGTTTTAGGGTGCTTGGATGGCTCAGTCCGTTAAGAGTCCAACTCTTGGTTTCGGCTCAGGTCATGATCTCTGGGTCTTGAGATCGAGCCCTGCGGCATCGGGCTCCCTGCTCAGCAGGAAGTCTGCTTCTCTCCCTCTCCCTCTTCCCCCTCCCCCTGCTCGTGCTCTCTCTCTCTCTCTCTAATAAATAAGTGACTCTTAAAAAAACAAAACAGGGAGCCTGGCGGCTCAGTCAGTTAAGCATCTGCCTTTGGCTCAGGTCATGATCCCAGGCTCC
This sequence comes from Mirounga angustirostris, assembly GCF_029215605.1. Taxonomy (NCBI): domain Eukaryota; kingdom Metazoa; phylum Chordata; class Mammalia; order Carnivora; family Phocidae; genus Mirounga; species Mirounga angustirostris. The sequence continues at coordinate 46,929,791 of NW_026991709.1, read as the reverse complement.
CTGCTGAGCTTCTCCGTCTCCCTCTGCCCTTCCTCCCAGCTCATGCTCTCTCTTTCTCTCAAATAAATAAATAAAAACCTTTAAATAAAAATAAATAAATAAATAAATAAATAAATAAATAAATACCAGTTCTGGCTTTTTTTCTCTTTCTTTTCTCATTCTCTGGTAGAGTACTAATAAGAAATAAAATGATGAAAATGTGAGTAGAAGAGTAAGTAAAACAAGGGCCCTAGAAAATTAACACCCTGCATAATCAGGTCTGGAATAACTAAGAATTGCCTACTTTGGCCAAACAATGAATCTCTAGTCTCTAAGCAAAGTCGTGTAGGGTCCTGAACCACCTGTGAAGATTTTCAAAAGTCCACGTTTGGCCCACCTTAGACTAACCAATTCCCACTGTCCAGAGTGGGGCCCAGGTAACTGTCCAATGACGCACAAGGGGAGCCCATCATCTCACAAATGCACTCAATTGGGTACTTAGGGATGACTCATTTTTGGTACTTTAGGTATATTTGGAAGATCTCTATATATTCTAATATCTAAAACTTTGTGTCCTTTCTTCCTTTTTTTCTAACAGTGCCTTCGGCTTTGATTGAAAAGAAAGGCTATTTTCTCTATGCACATCTATGGGCTCCTTAAGAAAATTTTGCTAGTAAATGTTATGGCAAAGTATGTATGTGTTTTTTTTTTTTTTTTTTAAGATTTTATTTATTTATTTGAGAGAGAGAATGAGAGAGAGAGAGCAGGAGAGGGGGGAGGGTCAGAGGGAGAAACAGACTCCCTGCTGAGCAGGGAGCCCGATGCGGGACCCGATCCCGGGACTCCAGGATCATGACCTGAGCCGAAGGCAGTCGCTTAACCAACTGAGCCATCCAGGCGCCCCTGTATGTGGTTTCTGACTGTGGCTACTGCTGACCTATTCCTAAATAACTCGTATACCTAATGAGAATGTAGTTCTGCACCTTCCCAACCCTATTTTAGAGCCACATAGGTATGTAGCTTATATTAGATAGAGCTTTGTATTAGATAGATCTGTACATCTCGAAGAGATACCTTATTTCTTTTTTAAACAGTGGTTTCCACTCAATGAGAGGTGGCAGCTAAGGTTTTTTTTTTCCCTTGCTACTCTAATCTGGTCTGATTTTGTTATACTGTTCTGGTTTAGGGCATTGGCATACTTCAAAGCTACCCTGCCAGAGGGAGGCTTCTTTTTTAGAAGTGCATTGCATCAGGTGGAAAGTTTTGGGATGTGCTGTAGAGGGGTGTAAGAGAAAGAGGAATGGAAAACAGGGGAAAGCACTGCAGCAGGAGTTTCCTGATGGTTTCTCTTTGCAGCTACTTTGCCCCTTTACCCACTAAGAGATTTTATTTTATTTTCTAAAATTGCAGATCAGCATATCCTCAGTGTCTCCCCATGACATAGAAGGTAAAGCCTAACCTCTCTAGTCTGGCATTAGAGGTTGTCTGCCACCAGACCTCAGTGGGTCAACCAAATTCCCAACACATATCCTCCAGTTTCCTCACAGCCCCTCAACATGCACCTGGAGCCCATCATTGTCCCATCTCCCCAGTCCTCCTTCTCTTTTCTCTGAACTCTAGCAGGAACATTCTGTGTCATTCATTACGATTCTTGGTCATATGGGCTGCATTTTAAATTAATGATTTCATACATGTGTGATTTACCTCACTAACAAGACCAAAACTCCCTAAATTAGAGGACCATGGGTTGAATTCAGCCCACATACATGTTTTGTTTGGCCTACACAATGTTTTTGAAGAATATGAATTAGTTGCCGGCATTTAAAAAAAACCTGGAGATGGCACATCATAAAAATCTGGATTTCTGACTTCTGGAAGACAAACTGGAAGCTCTGACAATGCTGGGCCAGCATTCCAGGACGGTTCCAATAAGCTGGAGCTGCAGAATGACTGATCCCTTCAGAAGTGCTGTGTCCTTTCCATTTTGGCATAGTCCCAATCACCCCTCTGTCCTATACCTGGCCCCTTTCCACTCTCTTGTACACCTTCCTGTCTCCCCCTGCCGTTTAAACATGCAACCTCTGAACTACATTTTAAGTCCTTAGAGGACATGGCCTTTGTCTTCATCTTCATCCCTCACCTCCCCATGTCTAGCACACTGTTATTTACATAATAGGTGCTGAAAAACTATTTCCTAAAGGGAAGGAAGAAAGGCCACAAGTGAAGAAGCAGATGATAGTGATGGATCAGGGAAATGAAGATAAAAGGAGGCCAGGGTAAGGACACATGTGTGAAGGGTTTTACAGTGTCTCAAGAAGAATGTGAAATGGAAGACCCTGTTCTTTTTTTTTTTTTTTTTTAATATTTTAATTTATTGGGCGCCTGGGTGGCTCAGTTGGTTGGGCGACTGCCTTCGGCTCAGGTCATGATCCTGGAGTCCCTGGATCGAGTCCCGCATCGGGCTCCCTGCTCGGCAGGGAGCCTGCTTCTGCCTCTGACCCTCCCCCCTCTCATGTGCTCTCTCTCTCTCATTCTCTCTGTCTCAAATAAATAAATAAAAAATCTTAAAAAAAAAAAGATTTTAATTTATTTATTTGACAGAGAGACACAGCGAGAGAGGGAGCACAAGCAGGGGGAATGGGAGAAGGAGAAGCAGGCTTCCCGCGGAGCAGGGAGCCCAATGCGGGGCTCGATCCCAGGACCCTGGAGATCATGACCTAAGCCGAAGGCAGACACTTAACGACTGAGCCGCCCAGGCGCCCCAACCTTGATAATAGCATCAAATGGCAATGATTTATAAAGCTCTTTTAGAAAATTATAAGAGGTATTTTGTTTTTAAAATGATAGCTTCCCAGAAGGTGGACAATGGAAACAACTTAGATTATCTAGAGGCTCTTCAACTCGGAGTATAATTTACTGAGTCAATAGTGAATTGAGTCAGTATGACCTTTTTAAAAGGAAAACCATGAACTTTGGAGCTTACTTTGTACTGCTGACTAGGGAAAGAGAAATTACCCTAAAGGCAGCCTTCATTTCATGTCCATTTACAAAGCCTCAAAAGAAATACACCGTAAGAGCTGCATATTACCAAGGACCTTTTCCTGAACTTGCACCAAATGCCTTCTGCATGCATTCAAGCTGCCCCTTTTCACTCAAGTGTGAGTGAAGTTCAGAAGGTTAGGAAGAACAGAGTTCCAGAATACTAAACACATTGCTCAATGATGAAACTTTAAGTTAAATTTCACAGATGAAACTGTGGCTCCAGGGGACAAACCAGGGCTTAACTCAATGTTCCAACAGGAGACATTTTATAGCTTCCCCCTTCTACTGAAAAGCCTCTGCAGTTCTACTGCTGAGCAGATCAGGAAAAATTGGTCTGACTGATCTGTTGATGCCTCTGGGTTTGAGGGTATAAAGTGCACTGAGGTGATGGTGAGATGCTGGGGGATTCAGAGAAGAAAACAAGTGGAGAGACTTTCAACTTGTCTACTATGGGAGTTTGTGTCTGAACTATAAGTTTGAGGAACTAAAGCTGAACAAAGCTTTATATTTGGGATGTGAGTATCTCAAGCTGCTGGGGTAGAGAGGAGGTCACTAATGGGAAGCTTACAGAAGCATCCAGGAACAGACATCTGCCTCACTTGACTGTCAGGTTTTTCTCTGTCTGAGAAAAGAGGTGACCTCATTTTTCATTTCAAGAAGTTACAACTTAAAACCCATACCCACGAGGCGCCTGGGTGGCTCAGTCGTTAAGCGTCTGCCTTCAGCTCAGGTCATGATCCCAGGGTCCTGGGATCGAGTCCCGCATCGGGCTCCCTGCTCCGCGGGAAGCCTGCTTCTCCTTCTCCCACTCCCCCTGCTTGTGTTCCCTCTCTCACTGTATCTCTATCTGTCAAATAAATAAATAAAATCTTAAAAAAACAAACAAACCCATACCCACTTACAAGCATCTGATTGTGCAAAGTTTCATGCCATAGTTAGGAGCTTATCACAGTTTCTAAAATCGCAAACTATAGTATCGTGAGAGAGGCAGTAGAGTGGGTCAGAGCATGGGCTCTGGGGTCAGACACACTTAGACTGGAGTCCTGGCCTTGCCGGTCAGTGGATTTGGGACAGATAACTTCTTCCAGCCATAGTTTTCTTAACCGCAAAAGAATAAAAATAGCACATACTGCATGGGATTACTTTGAGGTGTGAGTGAGAGATTGCATGCAGAATACTTAGCACAGCACCTGTCAGAGAGCCTCCAATAACAAGCTATTTTCATCAGAATCTCTCAAAATGTAGAAAGATTTATATGATCAGTTGGGTGAAAGGTCATCAGGATCTTTAAGGAATACATAAATTGGCATGGCATTGTGCTCACAGTTGGTAATTCTAAACAAGGTTGAGGTCAATGACCTCTGTCAGAAGAACATGGACTCTGAGTGATTTTCCAGTAGGAGGAACAGGTTATGCTGAGCCAGTCATACTCACACTTCTGCCCTCTGTGATCAAATGCATGCGTTTCTGAACCAGCTGGGCAAGCTGGGACTGTTCTGCCTGAAGCCAACTGTCCCATATGGAGCTTGATCCCACAGTCTTGGATTTTAACCAACTGAGCTAACTTGTAACAGATAACCAAAGACATATTCCCTGCTTGCAGGAGGCCAGCAGACTTTTATAGGGACACATCACGAAAACTTTAACAAGATGCAGCACATAAAATGCATTTTAGTAATACCCAAGAACATGAGTTTGGAAAAACCGCAGCTACTCTGTCCGTTCCAATTTATAAGCAGATTCTACAGCCTGAGAGGTCTAGGCTTTTATTGGCCTTTTTCCCTGATGATGTAATGAGTATCTGAAACTGAAATGCCTAAGGCTGGACAAGAAGCTCAGTACTAGAGATCACGTCATCTTTCCTTAAAGTAATATCTCACTGCATTCTTGGTTTCCTGTAGAATGATCAGAAGCACATGGAGAATGCAAAGTTGCAGAATATTAGAAAAGTTTATCTAGTTCACTGGAGAAGTAAAGAAAGCATATGATACGCAAAGATCATAACAGCTAAATATTGGCTCTGCCAGCACCAGTTGTCTTGACTCTAGGTCCAGAGCTTTCCATTACAATCTGCCACCCTGAGAAATCCAATCATCACTTCCTCTTATAGAGCTACTCCAAAGTTGCAGACAAACCACCTGTTCAGTTTTTTTTTTTTTTTAATGGTCTGGAGCTGTCACCTGATTGTATGGATTTCCAAAGCAATGAGACATTTGTTTATAGCTACCTATATACTCAGCATTAGCTGTGTTAATTATATTATGACACCCTTGTTAATCACTAGCACACAGGCCAGCAAGTGCTAGAAACATTTCTCACCTAGATGCTATTTAGCTCAACTAGAATATGTCATGAACTTTCCTTATCTTTGTATCACCAGCTAATAAGTTTAGCAACTGCAATTAGTTTATCTTAATACTGAATTACATTTGTTTAAAATAGATATTTCTGGGTTATTAAGTAAGTTTCTAAAAACCTCTCATAAAATTTTAAAAGGTGAATGTGAGGTCTAGAATATTTAACAATATTTATGGAATGATGTATTGGAGATTCATCAGTTCATCAGCTGAAAATGTTGTGAGAAAATCTCAGCGCTGTGTCAGACTTGGTTTCCAGCTAGGGGCTTGCTATACTCTCAGCCAATAATAATTCTTGGTCCCTAACACTTTTCTATTATAAAATACACCTAAATAGTTTTCTTCTCTATTGCCTACCTTTTCCCCCTTTAAAGCCCTAGCGTGAGATCTTGGTCTATCAGGCACTCACGACCTTGGGTAAGTATGAACCTTCTTTTATCTGTGTCTTTACAGCCAGATCTGTCAGGACCTTCTTCCTTGAATGCCGTCTTAGTTTGGGCTGCTATAACAGAATACCACAGACTGAGTGGCTTACAAGGAACAGAAATTTGTCACAGTTCTGGAGGCTGGAAGTCCAAGATCAGGGTGTCAGCATGGTCAAGTTCTGGTGAGGGCCTTCTTCCAACTGCAGACTGTTGACTTCTCTATCTCACATGGTGAAGAGCCAAGAAAGGAAGCAATCTGTCTTATGATTTTTATAAGGGCACTAATCCTATTTATGAAGACTCTACCCTTATGACCTCATCTAATCCTTTAGGACCACCTAAAGGCCCCACTTCCTAATACCATCACATTATGGGGAGAGGGAGGGTTTCAACTATATGAATTTGGGGTGGGAAGGTACATAATTCAGTCCATGACAAATGCCTAAGACTAAGCCAGGGCTCTGTACACATGAATTGCCCATGATACAATCTATCCTATCAGAATAATGAGACGACTGTAGAGATAATCTTTGCATTCCTTGGGGGGTAGTGATAAAAAACCCAATATTCATCATATTGCAGAAGTCTAAATAATTTAACATAAAATAAGCAGGAATGTGTACAATATTGAGAACATTATGAAATATTAAGGATAGACTTTTCTTGGGTTATATAACTCTTTTCTCTAAATTTAGTCACAAAAATTGCCCTTCTCTTAAGAGTGTTTGAGAACTAAAGAACTGGGACAGGAAGAGATTAAAATGTAAATGTGAAAATAAACATATCAAGATGTTAACAATGATTCTATGTGGTACAGTTTTGGGTAATTTTTATCTTTGTATTTTTGTGTATTTTCTACATTCACTATAATGAATATGTTATTTTTATAATCAGAAATTCCAAGAAGCTTTAAAATAAAGGTAAAGATGGTTTTTTTAGGATTTACTAATATGAGGAAACACAAATTAGGGTTTTCCTACTATCAGGTGGTGACTGCCATAACATGATAATATGTCCTGTGAATTCTGGAGAGGACCATGTAGCCACATGAATCATACAGTGAATATAATATTCCATCGGCTGAATGAATCGAGTGTGCCAATGACATTGGAGAAAATGAAAAACTAAGAGGGTGTTTTAGTGATATTGATGATTCCAAGAAACCAGAGAGGCATTGTTCAGGATCCCAAGGTCAGTGGTTGAGGTGGCAGCCCTCTACAGAAACACTATGAGTGTAAGAAGAAATTGATGTGATGAGAATAGGAGAGGGAGAACCCCTAAACCCAGGACAGGGGTTGCCCAGAGATGTTCTATAGGGCAAGATCAGTGACTACAGGGAAGACACTGGTAAGAGTCTAGATAGGAGACTTCCAAAAAGACGATTCTAATCTGAAGTCAGAATAATGTGGACCAAGAGGTAAATGGTAGAACATGGAAGCAGAAAGGATAAGTAAAAAGGGCCATAAAAGGCTCCACAGGCTAGGAAAGCACATTTAAAAGTTTCAGGAAGGGTCTGTGCTGTGATTAATGAAATTTAACCTCAACAGAATAACATGAGATTGAGTTTGAAATTACCTTCCACTTTTGAAATTTTCAATTCTTACATTTGAATTCAACTGTAACACCTGAGACAGTGAGAAAAAAAGTGGGGAAAGGCTATGGAATCCTGACACACTATGACTGAAGGTGTGCATCTTACCACTGAACTTGGGGGTATTGGTGGAAATCTGCCAAAAGACAGTATAAACCAGAAGGAAGGAAAACCAATGATCTGATCTCTTTGGCCCCAGTATGTTCAATACAATTATTTGAACCACATTAGGAAGAAAATGAAGGTTGAATTCTTAAGTCTTGGGTCGGGGTGGACAGCTCAAATGCCAACAACAGCCAGATAGGTAACATAAATGAATGAAATGGTTTAGTCCAAACTGGCCCACTGTGCAGGTGAGAGCCCATGTTCTTTCTGAAGGGACAGCTGCAGAAATGTGAACCCAGAGTTTGCCAGGTCTTCTGAGTTTTCAAGAAAAGCCAGATACCCGGATTTCTTTGTGATATCTGCTCTCGTTAGCAACTAATTCAATTTCTTTAAAAAACCATCAGGCCAAGGGAAAAATATCTGGGAAGGAATGTGGTGTCTGGACTAGTTTGTGACCTTTGCTCTGGATCCCCTCTTCAGTATAACTGCATCTTTGGTTAAGGAGGGGATTTAAACACTATATACTATTTTGAAAGCATGCGAATATTTGACCTTTGGCCAGCCTTTCGAATACTAGGGAAGCTCAAGTGGTAAAAGAATCTGGGATAATGTAGCTCTTCATAGCTAATGCCTTGGGGAGAATATTACACAAGTTTAAGTAAGCTTACTGTCCAGATGTACAAAGAACAAAGTATAGAATTTGGGAAGAAGTTAAGTGTGGGACAGAATCCATGCTTGAAAATACTTGCATGTAATTTGCTTTGATTTTAGTAGGAAGTTGCATATGAATACTGGAGAACAAAATTGGGCCCTGAGGGGCAATTTTATAAAATGATACAGACTCAGCATATGCTATAGCAGTGACCAAAGAATTGATTAGTTAGGGTTTCTGTGCCTTTGGATAGATTTCCAGGTAAGAGACAATATGGCAAAAACAAGTATCTACATCCCAAGTGGAAGGAAAGCTCATGGATGCTTTGTTTGAGACTGGACAAGTAAAAATGTTCAAGTGCAGACCCCTAAATTCTCAAGGAGGTGAGAGAATTTAACAAGATTTTTACTACCTATATCAGGTGTGTGTCTTCCCACCTCCCCCTATTCATGTTTACTGGGAACCTGTGAGTGTGACTTTATTTGGAAATACGGTCTTTGTAGATATAAACAAGATGAGCTTATAGTGGATAAGGGTGGGCCCTAACCCAATGATTTGTGTCCTTATAAGAAGAGGGAATTTGGACACAGACTACACACTGAAGGAAGACAATCATATGCAGACAGAGGCAGATTTTGGAGTTACTACCACCACCACTACCACCCATGGACTGCTGCCAACCACCAGACACTACAAGAGGCAAGGAAGGATTCTTCTGGAGCCTTTGGAGAAAGCAAAGCCCTGTTGGCACCCTGATTTCAGCTTTCTAGCCTCCAGAACTATGAGAGAATAAATTTCTCTTGTTATAAGCCATTTGATTTGTGGTAATTTGTTATGGCAGCCCTAGGAAACTATGTCTTTTCAAGCCACTTCTGGGATGGAAGTCTAGCTATGGTGAATTTTACAATGACTTACAATTATGGCCCAAACTGTAGCAATATGTAGGGTATAAGAGCTAAAGGCACAGGAAGCATACGGTCAACAGAGCATGAAAACCCTCATTCTGGAGAGAATAGAAATGAGGAATAATGACTGGTAACCAAATGAAGAGCAGAAGAACTCCAATTCCAGTGGTGTCATACATAGCATTTATCTCAGAGTCAAACTAAATTTAATTTCACTTAGGGGAAATTACACATTGCAGATTTAAAAAATTCCAGTCATCTTATCCTTACCCAACTTAGTTTCTTTTCTGTGAAAAAACCAAACCGTAGAAAATAACTACAAGGCATTTTAGATTTTTATAAATGTAAAGAATAAGATTAAATATTAATTTATTTATAACTTTGCCCCATTCCAAATACAAAAAACCGAAACAACTGAAACAATAAGTTTATATGATTATTGCAGGGGGTGCCTTCATTTTTGCCTTTGTAAAATTTTTATATATAATTATTTTTGAATTTGGTTATAGGAAGAAATATAGCATTAATTTATCCATGGGTCCTAGGTGTTAATACATTCTCTTTGGTTTTGTATCTTCATGTCTGAGATTCCCTTTTTCCATTCTAGCCTGGAATTTCTAATTTAAGCCCAGAGAAAGGGAGGAGAGGCTTCCTTAGTCTCACTCAGAGGTTCAGTTAACAAAGTGACAATAATAACACAAATGATGCCATAAGGCCCATCCTCCAACTGGATGCACTGAGTTTTAGTAGGATACATATACACATCCATACATCACCACTAACAACCATGACAACTACTATTACAGCTACTATCCACCATCTACCTAGACCTTGGACCAAAAGCTCCTCCTGCAATTCTGGAGCACATATTAAATGTGCTGTTCATTAGGAAAGGTATTGCTCTGTATCAATCTTTAGTTGATTTCTGGAGTGTGGGTGTCTGCTCAGGTAAAACTGCAATGAAGTACATTTCTATAGCATATGTGTGCCATGGTCAATTACATGTTAAGAAAAGATTTAAAAAAATGGGGTGCCTGGGTGGCTCAGTTGGTGAAGCAGCCGACTCTTGTCAGCTCTTGATTTCAGCTCAGGTCATGGTCTCAGGGTCTCGGGTTTGAGCCCCGTGGCAGGCTCCATGCTCATCAGGGAGTCTGCTTGAGGATTCTCTCTCCCTCTGCACTTCTCCCCTGCTCGTGTTCTCTCTCTCTCAAATAAATAAGTACATCTTAAAGAAAAAAAGATTCAACAACATCTGCTCATTACAAGTGTATATCATTGGATCCTGGTCAGCTCTGTACAAGCTGGACTCTCAGACAAGTTCTGGTCATTGGTAGCCTAAGAGATAACACATATGTCATGATAATATTATAGATAATTTAAAGGTATATTGTTAAGTTGTGTGCAATTCCTATGTGATATTTTGTATTTATTATATATTTGTAATGTATATTTTATGTATAAATATGTACAATATTTTATATTTCATGTTATTAATATGATTTAACATAAAATATATTTATAAATATGATATAGGAAATATATTAAATTAATATTTGTAATATATAAAACATAACAAAATGTATGTTTTTAGGAATATGAACAGTTAATTTTTATTAGTTATTCAATTTTGAAATAAAATTATGACTTTTTTTAAGATTCTGGATTAGTCTAATTGCATAGCATACACTGAGGTATCAAAATGAATTTTAAAAAACTGCAATAAAACAGAATGTGGAAAAAAATAAGATGCTGGGGTCAACAGAAAACAATTATCATCCATTCAAATTTATGACTTATGGAAAGGGTTTCACTGGTCTCATCAATGGTCTTGATAATAAATAGATATGTCACAATTTAAAAACGAATTTACACTTAACAAAATATCACTTACATGTGTTTTCTTTTTTTTTTTTTTTAAAGATTTTATTTATTTATTTGACAGAGACACAGCGAGAGAGAGAGGGAACACTAGCAGGGGAGTGGGAGAGGGAGAAGCAGGCTTCCTGCGGAGCAAAGAGCCCGATGTGGGACTCGATCTCAAGACCGTGGGATCACGACCTGAGCTGAAGGCAGTCGCTTAACCAACTGAGCCACCCAGGCACCCCTTACATGTGTTTTCTATATTGAGGGTGGGCATAAGATAATTTGCAAGAAGGGATCTTGCTGCCTAAAATATTTGAAAACAATGAGTTTCGTAGAGGGCATTCCACAACTGCCTCTGGACCAAATTCTGACTCTGAAGACTTTTATCAAGGAATTACTTTTGTGCTTTAACTCAGAGAGCCATGTTCCAAGGTCACAGGTGATAATTTAATGAGACCTGGGGGAAGTTTACAGAGACTTCTCTAAAAAAGAAATTCATGAAAATGTGTTTGATATAATTTGGATTTGTTCACAGATAAAACATTCCATTTTAGCATTAAAACATGGTTAAAATCAATTTTAAGAGATTCTACACTTTCATACAGAGCATTTCACACAAATCTAATAAAGATGCCTTTCTCTGATACTGCCCAAGCTCTCTGTCAATATAAGCTCCCAGATACATTAGAAGGTGCTTAAGAAATGTTGGTAAATGGATGAACAAATAAAAACCATTTGCTCCTGCACACTATCCTATGATGCCATAGGATAAGCTGGGTGATTAAAATAGCATGTTTCTTTTAATTTAGGGCACTAGGAGGCTTAGAGTTAAATTTGTTATTTACTTCTACAATCATAAAGGATTTTGGGTAGTATATATTTCTGTTTCCCACTCTTACCTCCGACTTTGTATTCCAATTACCCCAATTCCCTCAATTAATTACTTTATTCTTCTGTACTGCATGTTCTTTGGAGGTAGATAAAAGAAGAAACTTTCTAGGGCGCCTGAGTGGCTCAGTCGGTTAAGCGTCTGCCTTCAGCTCAGGTCATGATCCCAGACTCCTGGGAATAAGTCCTGCATCAGGCTCCCTGCTCAGCGGGGAGTCTGCTTCTCCCTCTCCCTCGGCAACCTTCCCCCACTTGTACTTGCTCTCTCTCTCTCTCTCAAATAAATAAAAAAACCCTGTTTTTTTTTTTAAAAAGAAGAAACTTTCTTAAAAACATAACCCTCCAGTACCTTATTAACCTCCCTTACAACACGGAGTGTTTTTTAATTTTTTTCATTTTTTAAATTATTTTTTAAAGATTTTATTCATTTATTCATGAGAGACAGAGAGAGAGAGAGGCAGAGGCAGAGGGAGAAGCAGGCTCCCCGCGGAGCAGGGAGCCCAATGAGGGACTCGATCCCAGGACCCTGGGATCATGACCTCAGCCGAAGGCAAACACTTAACCAACTGAGCCACCTAGGCGTCCCAACACTGAGTGATTTTTTAAAAAGCTCTCCCCAAACTGACTCTTCCATCTTTGGTAAGTTCTGGAAAACCCTCAGCTTTCATGGGAAAGTTAGAAAAGCAATGGCCTAACTTCTGATCTTTATTGGGTCTGTTTGTCCCTTAAAAGAGATGATATTCCTCTGAAGGAGTACTAAATGCAACAAGAGATTGGTCTGTTTGCTGCCACGGTTTATACTTGCCACTTTTCTATAATGTAGAGAAGCCAAATGTTCCCAAAGGCTCAACCTGAAATACTAGGGTGAGAAGGTAAAGAAATAAATGGGAAAAAGAAAAGAGAGCTGTCTGTCAGTGTAAGGCAAATTTCTACAGTTCTTTTCAGTTGAATTTAGACATCAACTCTGTTTTGGCCTAAAAAATTTATGCCTGATTTTTTTTTTTTTTTTTGCTAAGCACTTTTATTCCCTGTAAGACATAATTCATTTAGATTTGAAAATAGACTATTGTGTATGTGGTAATTTTCATTCCATGACACAAACAAAAGTGCTTTTCAACAATTGTCCAAGTCCATATTTAAGCAATTAGTTTAGACCATCATGTCAAGCCTTATACAGTTCTGCATATCAGATTTTCTTTAAAGAGTAAAATACAATTTAAGAAGCTAAAAGTAAATTTAACTAGGAGAAAACCCCGGGGCTAGACAGGAATGCTGGAATCCCAGTCTTTGTCCATGTACAGGAGCTGAGTAACATAAAACCCACCTGGACCTGACTGTTTTCTTTAGCTGAGGTGTCAACAGAGTAGAAAAGATTCCTGAATTGGGTTATGTTTTCCCTCTTTAAATGGCAGTCCAAAAAGTAGTATAGGAATCATCTGGCACCTTCATCGCCATGAGCAGTTTCTCCCTTCACACCCCCTGGTGGGATGTGTCACAATAACTTTGCACCCACAGATATGGCTTCAGGGTGGCCCCTAAAATGGAGTGAGCTGACTGTGTAGGCCGCTTGCTTTGGTTAGCTACAGCTGCAGGGAAGAGCTGGTTCCACTCTCCCTTCCTCCTCTTCCCCTACCCACCCCGGACAAATGCTTCAGGCAGCTGCCACACTTGAGTGGTGGCGGTGCCCAAAGCTCTGAGGGTGAGGGAAGGGGAGAAATAAGGGGGGCTCTGTAACTAAAACATAACCAAATTCAGGGATGAGTAAGTGAGCTAACTTTAACTCTGCTGCTAGTTTTCCTGGTAAAATAGAGACCACGGAAGGTATGTGGTCCAGACCTGTCTGTCTCCTTCCATAACGGCTGTTCAGCAAAGCTTGGGGTCTTGTCATTTGAGAGGAGGACTGACAAGAATGTGGGAAGACAATGTAACCTAAAGTTGACTTGGACTGCAGCTAGATGGTCCATATATCCCAGTTTGCCTGAAACAGTCCTATATTATTAACTGTGTCTCCTTTTACTCTCAAAAGCTCTGGTCCAGTGTTTCTTAGGAGGGCATATTTACGATGTAGGGGGACAATTCTTCCTTTCATGAGCCTGCTTTGCTCAGTGTAGAAAATTTAGCAGACCCACCTCTGCCCACTAAATGCCAGCAGTATACTTTCACCCTATCATTTTTTGCCCACCCTGTCATTTTGACAACCAAGAATGCCTTCCCTCTTTTCAAATGACTTCTAGGGAGAGTAGCAAAACCCTGATGGAGAGCCACGGAATGCTCTTTCAGTTAAGAAATGAGAAAGCTAAAGAGGCTAAGGGAGGTGAAATGGTTTGATTAAGGCCATAGCAGAAAGGCTGAGGCATTGTTTCTTGACTTCATATGCAGTGTTCTTTCAAGGACAATTCTATTGTCCCATGACAGACAACTGTAGTTGAATCACTGTTTGTAGAAGTACTGACTTCAGGGAAAGAATTTACATGTGGTAATAGCAGTGTTTTATTTGTGACCACTTAATCATACGCAGTCAGTAGCTTCATAACCCTTGCTGTTTTCAGAGGCTATTAATAATAAAATTTTTTTTCAAGGAAGACGTCATACTTTAGATTTTTAAACACATAAAATTTGAAGACAAATCATCAAAACTTTCCAGAAAGGGAGTAGAGGGCTTTCATTATTTTTGGAATAAATGTATCTTAAAGAGGGGTTAATAACAACAAAGGCATCACTAAATATGCTTTTGAAGGACCTTTTTTTCAAGGAATTAAACATCTTTTCTTTCTTCTAAAAACATTTAAGGAGGGGCGCCTGGGTGGCTCAGTCAGTTAAGCGTCTGCCTTCAGCTCATGGTATGATCCCGGGGTCCTGGGATTGAGCCCCGCATCGGGCTCCCTGCTCAGCAGGGAGTCTGCTTCTTAGTCTCCTTCTCTCTCTGCCCCTCCCCCTCTGCTTGTGCTCTCTCTCAAATAAATAAATAAAATCTTAAAAAAAAAAAAGTTTAAGGATACAGTATTCTCCAAAGAAGCCAATAATAACACCTTACTTCTATGCTTCTTATTCTCTTCCATAATAAGATTTAGTGCTGAAAATAACCCTAGGAGGTGGGGCAGAGAAAGTGTTATTATCCATTTTACTAATGAGGAAATTAAGTTAAGAAATTTTAGTGGCCTGTTCAAGGGCCAGGTTTCAGACCTTCAGTCCAGTCCTCCTTACACTGTACCTTGAAAACTCATGTCAGGAGCACTGTTGAGAGTCAGCTAATAGATTTATTATATTTCAACCTCTTTTCTCCAACATTTAGGAGAAAATATTATTTTCTCCTCCACATAATTACCCATGGTCATTTGTACTTGCTAATAGCAGAAGTCCTCAAATATGGGTAATGGGCACCCTGGTTCACTCACACACTCACCACTTGCTGAGCACCTTGTGTCAGGCCCGGTTGAGGCACTGGGGATGCAATGGTAATCAGACCTGGCCTGGCCTCTGAAGGGTTCAAAAACATCTTGAGAGCCTCCTTAGTATTTCTTCAATTTGATCAGAGTTGACTCACTTCTATTAATTTGTGCAGATATGGCCAAATGGTTGATTGTGACTGGCTGGTTGTGCCTAAGTCAGGATTTTACCCTGGGACGCCAAAGTGACCTCTCTTTCACTAAGCCCCCCCTCAAAAAATACCCCAATGACAACCAACTATAATAACCCCAAATCCTGAGGACATATAGTCTTTATGCATACAAGTTCTAGAAATAAACCTATGGTGCATCAGTTGACTACCAGTGGTAAACTAAAAAAAGGCTGTTTATTTGTTTTCGGTGACAACATTGAGAATTAGATGAAGAATGATCTGATGCCTTTTATTACATTGCCAAAGGAACAGTAATTCTGAATTTCTCTTTTAAAGACACATTTGCGGCAGAAAGAGGAGCGGACTGTCTAGCATTGGGCTTTATACAACTCTAAAGTAGTTACTGGGATCTAAATTGCTGGAATATTCTGCTCTGACTGAGCAGTTTCAAATATTCTAGAGATTAGATTCGTAGGGTTATCAGTGCCTTGGAGATTTGATTAGCTGGTTACTGTGAATATAGATAACTGTGCAGCTTTGGGGGAAAACCAAGCTTCTTCACATCCCCTTCACCATCTCCTTGCCTCCCCATTCCCTTTTCTTAAAAAATAAATAAGCGAGCATGTGGCAAATATGTTTCTATTTTTCCACCAAGAATGCAGACACGACAGTTTCTTCCCCCTCTCTGCTCTCATCCTTCCTAGCTCCATTTCCCCCCTCCCCACCAAATGACCTCATCCCTGCGCAAAAAGGACACCAGCTGCAGGGAGGGTCTGCTCTACCAAGCGGGATTATTATCATCATTAGTAATGCCAAGAAGCCCAGACAGCCTTGTCGACATGTGCAATGTGTTACAGTTCTGTGGTCTCCCCACATTCACAACCAAGCTGCTGTCTGGAAATGTAAAGGCTCTGCCTTCCTAAAAATAATGTTACCAAAAGAACATTTAGATATTTCTTAACAAATCCATCAGTGACTATAGCAACATTGACGAAAACCTGCCAAGCTGATGAACCTGGTGGTAGCTTCACAAATCATTCTGGCACAAAAGTCTCACTTAAGAAAAATGAAGACCCCTGATTTTTCATGGGGGAGAATTATAGGAGTTTGTTTGCAAGAGAAGGGCTGTCTAGAAAATAAAAATTAGGAAAAAAAATTCTAAAACGCTGGCACAATGAAAGCTAATGTTTTGATATCAGACATATCCCTATAGATTCATGTTCATTTCTTCACGCATTCATTTACTCTACTCCCTTCTCCTCTCTGTCAATTAGTCCCAACTCATTCCAGAGAATGAGGCTGTGGGATTTTACCAGACACAGTAGTAATAGCAATTACCATATAGTGAGTGCCGACTGTGAGCTGGACACAGAGCTAATTATGTGGTATGCCTGTGTCTCAACTCCTTGAACAGCAGATCATTACTTCCATGTTTTAGATGAGACAACTGAGGATCAGAGAGGCATCCTGGGCCCTCCTCTGAAAACATGCTCTCTTCCTATGTGATCTTATCCATACTCATGGCTTCAAATATCATCTGGAAGGTGTTAGCCAATTTATATCTCCAGCCTAGATCTCTCTTCTGAGCTCCAAATCTGTTTCTACAATTACATGTATGACATCTCCACTTGGATGAATCACAAGCATCTCAGATCAAACATGTCCAC
Organism: Mirounga angustirostris; assembly: GCF_029215605.1. NCBI lineage: Eukaryota > Metazoa > Chordata > Mammalia > Carnivora > Phocidae > Mirounga > Mirounga angustirostris. Next base: position 46,912,758 of record NW_026991709.1, on the reverse strand, counting down.
AACTAACCCTGGGGTCTTTTCCTGCGCCTATCCCACCGCACCCCTAGGTGAGGTAGGCGCTCCTCAAAAGTTCTCACATCAGGAAACAGTGCCTCATGTTAGGAAACTGAAAGTCATCAGTGACACTCTTTTCTTCTGTAATGCTACCAATCCAAGCAGCCACCAAGTCTTGTAAACTCTACTTTCCAAATCTGTCTTGAAAGCATCCACGTCTCTATTGACTGCTACCATTATTTCTCACTTAGAAAATGGCATTAGTCTCATTGGTTTTCTTCTTTCACTCCTCTAATCAATTCTGTGATGAGATACAACAGAGTGATTCAAACAGGATTTTCCTGTTTGAATCATGTCCCCCCTGCCCCAACACACAAAACACAAAAAACATTTCAGTGGCTACTCATTGTTCTTAGAAAAGGCCAAAATTCTTGTTAACGCCAAGGCCCTGCTTAATCTTGGCTCCTCTACTTCTGTATCTTTCCACTTTTCTTTTGGTCATTGGGCTCCAGTCTACCTCAGTTTTTCTCATTCCCACTTTACCAAGTTCTTTCCTGACTTTGGGTCTTAAAAAAGGCTGCCCTTCAACCTGTGATGTTCTTACATTCCTTTTTTTGCCTATTCTTTGAGGCTTAATTTAAATATTATTTCACAAAATAGTCTTCCCTGCTTCATTGACTCAGAGTCCCCCAGTGTTCTTTCTTATGTTTACTGCGAGGGAAATATTTCTTTAAATGTTTGCTTTTCTTTGACTTCCCTAACTGGGGTATAAACTCAAAGCAGTGAAAGACCTTGTCTGTCTTGTAAAGAAGAGTACTCATTCTCTTTTAAAATCTTGCAAAGCAGAAGAGTTCTTAATAAATTCAACATACCATAATCAATTTCAGGGATGTACATTTCCCAAGTCTCAAGGCCCTTAGTGACTCAAATGGCTTGATGGATGAACAGATGGTTGAAAGGAATGGGGTTTGGGAGTATGGTAAGATTGGGAGGAACCTGTCTCCCATAGCACATGTGACATAAGAAACATCAACTGGTTTGCATGAGTAGTTATAATAAAGAACTCATGTGGCTGAGAGAAAGAAGACTTTAGAGATTGTGGAGCTGCTATAAGTCTGAACGAAATGAGATTTAAAAGCCAAGGCAACAAATCTTTAATATAGCTGTAAAGAACAAAGGCAGAGAGATTTTGAAAAGACAAAATATAATCATCTAAGGTGAAAGAAAACTTCCTGGATGTGGTTTTCTGCATATATCTTCTCTCTTATCCTTCCTTCTAAGTATGTATATTGTGTGTGTGTTGAGGGTCTAGTGCACATAACGCAGAATGGGGTAAAGAAAACTACTAGAAATGCCTGAAAGAAAGCCTCTGTGGGGTCTGAGGACTGGGGGCTAATTGTTTTCCATCTGACACCTAGGATGTTTGCCTCCATCAGCACTGCTCTCCAAACATTTGCTGCTAGGTGGTCTGTCACTCCCTGACCCTCAGATGGACGTGAAGAGATGAGCACAGAAGGTTTGGACTATAAACCTTGAAGCACAGACTATGTTAGACCCTCATCTCTGTGGTTCTGTTCATGCAGTCAAGTTTTCTTCTGAAAAACTGCAGACTTCCCTTTTTTTCCACAAAGAATGTGGACTTGTTACATTTGCCCTAGCTGTCAAGGTCTAGGAACTTTGGCTTTGTTCCTCTCCTTCAATCCATTTCTTTTCCTAAAATGTCCCAGCTTCTCACAAGAAACACTGAAGTATTAGGAACTTTAAAAAGTGTATGTGTCATGTTGCTGTCCCTTTGTGTGGATGAAATGGTAATCACAACTGGGTTATCAGCTTTTTGGCAAAAGAAAAAACAACCTGCCCTCCATTTTCCCTTCATGTTCTCCATAAAAGGCAACAAAAATCTTCAGCAACATGGTTGTAGTTGTTCTGATTAATTACATACTCTGGTTAATAGTGTCTGAACCACACAAGGAGTATTAGCTTTCAAAGAATTAAAATAAAATACACTTAGTAGTAAAATGATGCAGGACCATAACAACACCTTTCTTTTTGATTAGTCCGAAGGAGCGCACAGGAGTTAGCTAATAAAACATCAGATAACAGAGTTTATGGTATCTATTATTGGTTGGTCACAGAAGCCACTGCATTTGTTACTGACTGATTTCTCATACAAAAACATGAAGCTTCACTTTGAGTTTGAACATTTATGGTACAAAGTTCTGTGATTAGATAATTCTCTTTGTATAGGAGCTGGGGGTCTCTTTTTAATTTCAGTGACTGTTTTTTCCTTCACTGTCATAATTTTTGCCCTTTTCAGCTCCTTCAATATTTAATAATAATTTTAAAGACAAAAGTCTGCATTTTTATTGATCTGACAATGTTTTAGGGAGGGACCAAGATCCTGAATTTATGACAAAAGAAAGACAAAAGGCTGCAGAAGGGGATCTCTGTTAGAGGAAGAGGAAGTGACAAAGACTGTGTGACAGAGAGGAAGGAATGGGTAATGGCTAAGACATTTCATGAGCCGCAGGCTGTGCCTTTCTATTGTATCTTTCGGCTGCCATTATTTTTTAAATCAAATTATAGCTGGGGTTAGCATATGATATACTTTCATTTTGAAGGAAGAAAAAGTTGAGAGAAATCAAGGCACAAAGTGAGGTTTTCTTACAGTTTAAAAGATCCCTAGTAGATCTAAAATCATGTCATGGGGGCATAAAATACCCCATTTCACCCCATAGCTGGGCTGTCTGCACTCAGTCCCTGCTCCCAAAACAAAATACATACCACTAACTCTATTTTTTTTTTGGTAGGGCAATTGTTGATTAATGAATCATCTTTCCTGTAAATTTTATTTTTTGTAGACTTAGTTTGGCTAGGTTCCCTGGCATTCCTGTTGAGGTATGTAATGGAAAATTTGACCTCACACTCTGCTTTTTTGTAACATCACAAAACACTGATAAAACAGGGCCACAAGAAGTAGCTTGGAGATGAAGGGATGCATGGAAAGAAAAAGCTCAGTGTGGAAAGGAACAAAGATATACTAAATCATCTGGAAAGTAAATATTTAGCCTCATAGACATGGAGTTACATTTATCTTCAAGAACAGCTCATTTGTTACAGCTTAGGATGTCACAGTGTTTCCGTCATAATTCTGCTTTTCTAAAGAGACTGTAAACCAGACTTAAAAAGCCATTCTCAAAATTAACTTGGAACACAGACCATTTTGTAGATCCTATAACTTTTTCCCAAAATAGTGATTTAGGATGGGATAGGCAGAATAAAGGTGTCAGTAAGTGATTTCTTGTATTTAGTTATATCTGAGTTGAAATAAAACCGTGGCAATCATCCTTCTGAGATCACATCCAATTGTCTATGGAAAATGTAACAGCTCACACAGAGTCAATTTTCGTAACTGTGAAACTTGGGATTTGGCAGCAGAGACATGCTTTAGGATAGGTTTTTCAGCAAAATTCATAGTAGAATGAATGAAATGGTTATTAAAACTGTCTTCTGACTTTTGATAATGAGACTTTACTTTTTAAGATAATGAGACTATACTCTCTTCCCTAAGGCAAATAAATTACTTCTTTAAAGGTATAATCCAGACTTGAGGGGACACCTACCCAGCCATTGACTATGGCCTGAGAAAATATCAACTTGACTATGATAGGACAAGGGACCCGTACAATTCCCAGCACCAACCTCTCAAAATGCCACAGAACCCGCTATAGGACATGCAAGGTGTTTCATAACATTGGGTAATGTTGTATACTGTCAACCTTTATAGTCCCCATGGCTGTCAGAATGCATATAAAGAATGTTCAGTTTATTAATCATCTAGATGTGCTGAAAAAAACAAAGGGGGTAAGCAGATGTGGAGAAGGTAGTACAAATCACTACTTAGCTACTCAGGTTGCTGGAAAAATGTACAGTTGTTTCTTGATGCTAACTAAGGCCTTTCTAAAATCACCACTGTCACATCTGTGTACTCTTCCCTATAAAAATGCACTATTAACTCAACTATACAAATAATTCTCAGTGGAGAGAGCTTTAATATACTACCTATGGGCTGGATGAGTAGTCTTTAGCTGAATAATAGTGATTTTCTTCTTTTATAAAGGAGTTAAGCAGGAGAACTACAAAATATGCAAATAAGCCACAAGAGAAGAGTTTCTCTTTGTTGAATTTTATGTTGTAAATGGTAACAGATGGTTACCTGTTCCAGAGATTGTCCTAGGTTCCTATGTCTCACTGACTGTGGCAGATGTAGGAGGAAAAAGGAGCATTCAGACCACTTGGAGTGATTCTATTTATCTACTTATAAAATGTAGGTGGATGGAGAAAGAAAGCATTGACTACAAAGAGAACCATTAGGGGAAAAATTACTATGTGCCATTTAATATCCTGTTTAAGGGAAGTATCAGATCTTGGTGATATATTAAAATACCAACCTCAGGGAGGATGGTCTTTTAGATTCTACTGGATTTCTAAAAAATTTCCTAGGTCTTATTTAGTTTTTGACTTTCCTGAGATACTCCTGGTATTCCACATATTAGAGGATGTTAAACCTTACACTATCTAATTTGAAGTAAGTTTTATCCTTCTACTTCCCATGGGGTATTTAATGAAATTGATATTTGATAGAACTCCATTGAAATCAGCTTTATACTTTTCAGCTGTTTAATATTCCTGTAGCAGGTGAGTCTTCTATTCCTTTTCGTAGGATATACTCCTATGATCAAGAACACTTAAGAAAAAATGTTGATAAGTTTTTTTGAGATCAAGTTAATAAGTGAACCAGACTAACTTAATCAGATGAAATGCATAATGGATTTCATCATTACAGTGAAACATCTGGGAGCATCTTTGTGTTTGATGAAGTATCAATATAATTAAGTGTACAGTAATTTCTATAGCAATAAAATAGGGGGTGAAAAGTATAAATTTCTGTTTTCTTCTATAAGGATTAAATCTAGGAGTTTTTCAACTCTATTAATGCTGAAATTAATGGACCTGTTCCTTAACACCAAATTATCATTTCTCTGGGCTAACAATTTTGTGTGCATATATATCTTTTCAGAGATATTTTATACATATGCAGACAAATATGTGTATATTCTTTATTCCTTTTATAGTATACGCAAATGGTAGCATTCAATATAAACTGTTTTGTACTGTGCTTTTTGGATTTAACAATATACTTTGGGGATCTTCCCATATCCATACACTAATACCATCCAGTCTTTGTTTCTGAAGGCATTGTATTTCACCACTATTAACCAGTCCTGTGGAAGTACATTTAGGTTATTTCCCATCTTTTGTCATTACAGATACATCTTTTGTCTGTTCACTTTAAAATTAAACCAAACTGTTTATAAGAAACTAGATTTGACTGACTAGTTTTGCTTATTTCTACTTTCTACTCCAATTCTCTGTGAATAGCAAAATGGTAGAAAAAAGGAAGAAAAAGGAAAGATGGGGTCTTAGCTAATAACCAAATATCTTACTCATTTTTTTTTTTTTTTGTGATTAGTAAAGCAGTATTTTCTGGATAGGCGTAAAATAAACAGACTCATTACTTCATTACTATTCTTATTATTTCTATAAATGTTATATTTTAATGAGAAGAAAAGAGGAAAAAGGAAAAACCCAAGAGGTTCAGAGCTAGTTAGTGGAAGGAGCAGATCTAAAATGTGGTTTTGTGTGGCCTGAAAAGCTACAGGTAATTAGAAGAGAGAAATCTGAAGTAGAGCCCCAGATCTGCACAGGCCTTACCTGTATTTTGGGGGCAGGTTATTATCACCATCATTTTCTTCAAAAACATTTAAGCATGCACTCATACGCAGCTCTATTTGAGAAGCTTTCCAAAGCAACCTAGAGATATAGCAACTCTTACCAGGACAGAGGTAAACTTAAATGCAGGTATACCTCAATTTACAGATGGGGGTTTAGTAAACTGTGTTTTAATGTTTATTAAACTTTTATAAATTTTATAATTTTATTTTTCATTTTCATTTTATTTATTGCCGGGGGGGGCAGGGGAGAGGCAGAGGGAGAGGGAAAGAGAGAATCTTAAGCAGGCTTCATGCTCAGCACAGAGCCTGACGTGCGGCTCAATTTCACACCCCTGACATCATGACCTAAGTTGAAATCAAGAGTCGGATGCCTAACCGACTGAGCCACCCAGGCGTCCCAAATTTTATAATTTTAGCATGAAGACTGCCATTAAAAAAATTTCTATAGCAAATTTGTTGGGAAAAAACAGTTTTATATTCCTTGGTTTACTTTTGGGGATGACTTTAAGATTTCTATATTTTGAGTTGGCTTTATTTAAGGTGAAGATAACTGTTGTGTGTGTGCACGTGTGTATTTGCTTTGTTTTAGCATTTTAAATTTAATTTTGACATAACTTCAAACTTGAGAAAAGTTGCAAGAACAGCACAAAAACTTTCTGATGCACCAGTGATCTACCAGTTGTTAAAATTTTATTTTTGTATTTTATTCTCTTTATATATACACATCATGTTTTTCTAAACTATTTGATTAAGTTGTAGACATCATATCCTTTGTCCCTAAATATTACCAATGTATAGTTCCTAAGAACAAAGATAATCACTTACCTAATGGCAGTGCAATAATCAAAATCAGGAAATTTACATAGTAACAATATTATTTAATCCAGAACCTAATTCAAATATTTCTAATTGTCCCAATAATGTTCTTTTTGCATTTTTTTTTTCCCTAGTTCAGGATACAATCCAGGATCACACATCCATTTAGTTTTTACATGTCTTTGGTTTTCTTTAATCTGAAATAGTTCCTCAGCTTTTCTTTATGTTTTGGGACACTGCCATTCTTTAAGAGTATCTTTTAGTTAGAGTTTGTCTGATATTTCCGTAATATTAAATTAACTATGCATTTTGAGGGGCAGGAATATCACAGATGTCTTTTATCCAATACATAACATCCAGAGGCACATGCTGTCAGTTTATTTGATTACTCGTAATGGTAATTTTGATCATTTGGTTAATGTGTTACTACCAGGCCTCTTCCCTCTAAAGCTACTATTTCCGATGGCCGTTAATAAGTAATTTGTGGAGAGATTCTCTGGGATATGTAAATATCCTCACTAACTTTCACTTTCTAGTTTTAGCAGCCATTGATACTTCTAGCTTGAATCAATGTAACCATGATGGTTGTACAATGATGATTTTCTAATCTATCATTCATTCCACACTTATTAATTGCCATTCTACTGTAAAGAGCTTTTCCTTCTTATTCATAGAGTATCTATTTATTTATTCTCATTATGAACTCACAATTCTTATTTTATGTTATGAATTGTATTTCATTATTATTATTAGTTACTTTGTTGCTCAAACTGTCCCAGATTTGTGGGAATCCTTTCAAGCTGGCTCCTGGTCCTTTTGACATATCCCTATCATTTTTTGAGCACTTCCTAATATGCTGGCATGGAAAGATGTTTCAAGACTCATCTTGGTTTTCCTCCCCCAGCCCTGGAGTCAGCCATTTCTCCAAGGAGCACTTGTATCCCTCTAGTGGGAAAAGAGACTTAGAAGCCAAAATCTTGGTGCCATGTGTGCCCATTGCTACTGGGTGTCATTGTTTCAAGGCCCTTGTAGTGAATGGAACCAGAAAATTCTTCAAGCTTTAAAAAGGTCTAGGGACTCATATCATAAAGTTATTTCTTTTATGTTAGGTTTTGCTATGTTGAGAACTGGTTCAGGTATTTTAGGGTTTGGGTCTATGTTATCGACTTACATTATAATTATATTGACTACTAAACATTATTACTCCAGATAGATTTGATGAAATTTCTGAAAACAAGGACCATGTTTTATTTATTCATTTTATCCTCAAAGCCTAACAAAACTCAAATCACATTAGACAATCCATGGAAATTACATGATGTCTAGGATTTGCTTCCCAAGAATCCAGTGTGGGGGAAAGGAATATAGATGTAATAAAGATGGCCATGAGTTGATGACTCCTGCAGCTGTCATGGGGGTTCTTTTTTCTCTATATTTGAAATTCTGCATAATAATGAGATAATTTAAATGGCTATCAGGACAATATGGATGGATCTCTAGGGCATTATGCTAAGTGAAATAAGTCAGACAAAGACAAAAAGCATATAATCTCTCATAAGTAGAATCTTAAACAAAACAAAACAAGCTCATATACACAAAGAACAGACTGGTGATTGCCAGAGGCTGGAGTAGGAGAAATGAGAGAGAAAGGGGTATAAAGGTACATACATACATACATATGTAAATAAATAAATGTAGAAAGTTCAAATCTGTTCCTTAAACATAATAAGGACATAGAAATTTTAGCTGATGTTATATGTTAATTTATTCCCACGTATAAGTGGCTTGACAATATTGCTCTAGTTCTGTGTCAGATTTTCCTAGATACCCTTGGCCTCAGAGAGAATGGAAAATTAATGAACATAATGCTATGCTGTTCTAAAATCTCTCTTTATAGAAACTCAGAATCTTCCAGTTATTTTTTCTGGAATCCCGACAGATGACCCCATATATAATTTGAAATTCTAATCTCTGGCTAGATTGTTCTAAGTACAGGTGACAGGAACAGGGCAGTTTGTCATTCCCAGAAATACATACAGTAATTCCTTTCCATTCTGTATTAGCTAACAGAATGGGGAAAATGTCCAATCAATTCACATTTATTCAGCAAGATCCTTTGATTAAGAGATTAATAGATGTTTAGCTCCTGAGTAAAAAGGATCCATGCTTTTTGTAGGAAAGTTTCAATATATCCCTAGAATATGGGGGCAGGGACTAAAATTTATTCTGAAGAATATGGCCATGATCTGCCCTTGGCATTTTATTTATTTTTGGTTACCCCAAATTTAAGAAATTCACTTTAATCCCATAAACATAATTGAGGCTTTACAAAAGTTATGATCATATCAAAATACTCTTAGATTTATCCTCTGATTTTATGAGTGTTAGAACAAATAATTTTCCAGTTTACTTAAATCTCTCTAGTTTTATAACATGTTTTTCTGAAGGAAATTAATAACACTGAAGGTCTGTGATCCTGCCATACTGCTTAGAATATCATGGTCTAGAGCTGCGCCTCCAATTGGATAGCCATTGATCACATGTGGTACTGAGAACTTGAAGTAGCACTTGTTAGTTCACATTAAGATATTCTCCAAGTATAAAATACACAACAGATTTCAAAGAATAGAAAAGAAGAAAATATGTCATTAATAGTTGTCTGGAACTAACTACATGTTGACATTACAATATTTTGATATAATGGATTAAGTAAATGTAATATTAAAATGGATAAAAAAGAGATGATAAAAAAAGTTTTCTTGGAAAGCTATTATACGACAGTGATATGAAAACAAATGAAACAATTTAAAGGCAATCAAGAAATACTCCCTTAACTGAATGAAACAAGTTTCTGCTTTCCCTATGGCAAAATTTATTAGTTTGGTGGGGTGAAAAAAAGTCAAGGCACTTGGATTACCAGGAACCAGAGGGCAGTATAAGGTTCATGTGAATGCCTCTTCATTTAAAATTTAAGAAAAAAATACTTATAGAAAGCTCATTTATTTATGAATTTAATTTTTTAATACATTTGGTCTAAGGGACTTGAAAATGTCCATGGTTTCAACTGCCCCACCCCTAATGTAATATTGGAAGCACTAACTTGAGACACAAAAAATTTGGATAGTCATTTTGAATATACGTTTATGATATCAGAACAACCCCTAAAAAATAAGATAGATAGGCCTTAGAGCTACTTAGAAAAAGAAAAAAACCTAGCATTTTGCTTCAGAAATATATGAAGATGGTTTTTCTTGACAGCCCAAGTTGTTTGTTCTTTCTTTCTTTCTTTCTTTCTTTCTTTCTTTCTTTCTTTCTTTCTTTCTTTCTTTCTTTCTTTCTTTCTTTCTTTCTTTTTTTTTTTAAAGATTTATTTATTTATTTGTGTGTGAGAGAGAGAGAGGGAGAGAGAGAAAGAAAATGGGGGGGAGGGGCAGAGAGGGAAAATCTCAAGCAGACTCCACACCGATTGTGGATCCTAGGACCTTGAGATCAACCAAGAGTGGGACGCTTAACTGACTGCGCCACTCAGGCACCCCGGCCCAAGTTGTTTTCTGATACTTAAATAACTGATAGTCAAAATATTAAAATGGGAAAGTAAAAAATTGCAGTCACTGAGATATCCTATTGTGGGGGGAAAACCCCACCTCAAACAGATATATTTACATGCATATGCATACACTGCTCAGAGATGAGAGTGGACATTCTCCTGAGGCTGTTTATTTAACAGACAGTCTTGGCTTATAAACCCTATTCCTCCTTCCCATTAGGAAAACTGACATTGATATTCTTTATCAACAATATTTCAAGAAAGTCTCTTTTGAATTATAAGCGTTTCCCCACCACATATCTGAATTCACTATCTCACCTAAATAGTAGATATTTTGTCATATTTAAAAAAATGTGTCTGCTCAGTTTTACTGATAAGGAAATCTGCTAAAGTGACCCAGAGCAGTCAATTCAGGTGGGATTTAAGGCCCCAAATAATTTTCTCCATAATTTAGGCAACAGAAAGAACCTTTGGGGTTACTGGAACTAAATGACAACCTTTTAACCAATGTTGATTCAAAAGGTGCATTCCTTACTAAAGCTAGTGTGAAAGTGTTAGTGAATTCTTTTCTATTATGTCTGGGCACATTCAGAATGCCAACATTCTGCAGCCTGTACGTTATAAGTAAATACAGACCAAATAACTTCTTACGGCTGCCATGAGCATATATTTTCTCCAGACAATAAGTGGTGTATTAGCACATATTTGTCCCCTGGCTGCAGCTTTTTTTTCTCCCTGAATTCCTGGAAATACTCATGGGACAGTCTAGAAAAATCAATGTTGTGATCATTAGGAAATTATCTCTTGATGGAGTCTTGTGTCTATAATCACCAGCATCCAGTCCTGTCAATTTCAATGGATGATGATGCAAATTTACTTTTTTTCTTAAGTGTATTAATGGGTCATTAGTGTAAGCAAAATAAAGCATCGCAGGGTGAATAATAGCAACCAGATTTCTTCAATCAAACATCCATACTGTGTGTCTGCTTGTGGTTGCAAAGATCTGGATTAAATAACATGATTCACATCTGAAAAGGCTCCTATAAACTGGATTTTGGTATCACTCGGTCATACATAAAAAAAGCCACCTTTATACTACATTTCCACATTTAGAAAAAAATGAAATTGTTTCCTCTGAGATAGGTATACTGCATACTTGACCTCTGAGATCTAAAAGCAATTTATGGAAAGAATAAAATTTAGACAGGGTGCCTGGGTGGCTCGGTCGGTTGGGCGTCTGCCTTTGGCTCAGGTCATGGTCCCGGGGATCCTGGGATGGAGCCCCAAAGAGGGCTCCCTGCTTAGCGGGGAGTCAGCTTCTCCCTCTCTCTCTGCTCCTCCCCATCCCCGTTCGTGCTCTCTCTCTCTCTCTAATAAATAAATAAAATCTTAAAAAAAAAGAATAAAATTTAGATGGATAAGAACAGGGCTAAGTCACTTCATATTCTCAATATAACAGGGATTTTCATTCAATTCTGATCTGTCAAGGAGGTACTTTCTGAAATTCATGAAGCTTTGCAGTTTTCCTACTGACTATTTAGAATGCTCCTATCCTAATATTTGCTTTCTAGGTTATGGGGTAAGAATTTAGGGTAGGGCAGTTGAGGGGCAGTAAATGTTTTGGTGTAGGTAAGTTAACACAGAACTCAAGTTAAGGAATTAGGGTCTTGTAGACAGTGTTTGCTGTGGAAGTTTTATAAGCATTAGTCATGACCTTCAAGAAGATAACAGCAAGTTCTGTGATTTTCAAAGGGGATGTGGGAATGAGGGTTTTGATGGAAGCTTTCCAGAGCTGCAGCTGCCGAGCTTGTGGGTTTTTCATTGGTTGTCACTTGATAGAGGTAGGGCAGGAAGAATAATTCTTTGAGGGCAAGTTCAGACAGTGAATAGTTCAAGGTTGCAGCCTGCCTAGAAACTGCAAGCAACGAATGGACACACAAACCACAAATCTTAGAAGACACAATTGGTGTGATTTTTTCAAGGTTTTAAGGTGCTGAAATTATTCTGTTACAGTACAATAACCACACAGAGTAAAATTAACATAAAATATGGACAGTCAGCAATATAGTTGAGGATGATTTTTCCAAATTCTGTTTTTTTTTCCCCCCAACATTTCTTATTATGGCAATGGTACAGTGGAAACAGCATAAACTTTGATGTCAGGGAGACATAGATTTGGTCCTGCTACTTTGTGTGTATATGACTGGGCCTCAATTTCATCTTCAACAGGAGAATAATAGCTACCTTGCAGGGCTGTTGTGGGAATAAATGGGATAATGTATGTTAGATGGCAGCAGACAGTAGCTGCTCAAAAAATGTTAATTATATTATCATTATCATAATAATGAATACTCCTTTGTTATAAACAACCACACTACCGCTTATGCAATTGTTATAGGTGAGTTGACCTACAGAACAACAAAAGCTGTATTCAACTGCATGTAAATCATTCATACTGTTTTAATAAATGATCCTTTATGGTTTTGAGTTTATGGGATTTTTAAATTTAAAGTTACCAATATCGCTTTTATGTCATAAAAACAGAGATTTTTATGGGTTCTTTCAGCATGGCAGAAGACAGAGCATGGCAGAGCTTCACAGTGACATGCAGTAGTTTGTACTAAGGAGGAACATGGCTAACTGCCTCCTCCCTGCCTCAGACAAGCTTCCCTATGATTCACTGATAACGAAAACCACCAGCTGCCATTCCTAATAAAATGTCCTATTGGCTCTGCATACCATATGGTAAACTCTAGGTCACATGTCCTTTTCTTATTTCTGCTTTTCTTCTCTAAGGCCAGCTAAAACCTGCCTTTCATAAATTTTAAGACAGTAAATCAAAATAAAGAATGTGGAATTTGACCTAGTACCAACCCAGATTACCTAAAATAGAATCAAGGTTCAGGGCATCCATCTACTCTCCCTGCATAGGCATACCCATCAGTCATTTCCCCTACCACATTTAAATCATCTGTCCTTCAGGTATCATATTCTATCTCTTCATGTTTTAACACCTATGGTCTTCTCATATTTATTCCCCTAGGGCAGAGGTTAGCAAACTATGGCTAGTGGGCCAAAATCTGGTCCAAAATCTGGTGCTATTTTTGTATAGAACACAAGAATGATTTTTACATTTTTAAAGGGTTGGAAAAAAATCAAAATTAGAGTAATTTTTCATGACACATGAGAAATATATAAAATTAAATTTCAGTGCCCATAAATACAATTTTATGGAATACAGCCGTGCTCATTTGTTCATGTATTGCCTGTGGGTGCTTTTGTGTTAAAATGATAGAGTTGGGTAGTTGCTACAGAGACCATATGGTTGACAAAGCCTAAAATATTTACTATCTGATCTTTTATAGGAAAAGTTTCAACATTGCCCTAGGAGGTCTTTCTCTTGGGATAAAATAAGGCAAATTCACATAAGATACACTGCCTAATTTGCCTGTCCAGTCAGCTTTGGAAAGGAAATAGAGTCTAGCTTCAGTTTTCAGTAGGGGCAGAATGAGACCATGACAAAAAAAAAAGGATACAGGAGATGTCAGGATACAGGAGATGTGGGTCTCAGGTTTTGTTTTTATGTTGGTTCTAGACAATTATCTATTATGTAACTTCTCTAGTCCTATAACATGGCTTCTCCCTTGTTGGGCTCTCAGTTTCCTTCATGTTTAAAAAAAAAGAGTCCTTCACTGCCTTAGCAAATCACTATTATAGTACATGAAACCCTACCATCTTCTCCCTCCCTCTACCTCCCAAATGAATCCAGGGTCAGTGGAAATGAGGGGAATGAGGATACTGGAAACCTTCCCATAGGACTTCAGGATGGAAGTGTAGAACCCAGTTGTAACCCTATGGAGATGGGCCCCTGATGTGACCACATATCTACTACAATGAATAATTCATCCCGGTCTCCACTGGAGAAAGGGGCTACCTTTAAGGCATAGGAGACTGAATCACTTGTTTTCTGGAAGTTCCCTATTATAAATATGACTGTTAAGCACACAGTCTAAAAATATTTATGTCTGGGAAATTACCTTCTAGATTACAGCAGGAAAAAAAATTTCTAATCAGTTACTTCTCATGCATTTATTTATTTTTTTTAAAGATTTTATTTATTTATTTGACAGAGAGAGAGACAGCGAGAGAGGGAACACAAGCAGGGGGAGTGGGAGAGGGAGAAGCAGGCTCTCCGCGGAGGAGGGAGCCTAATGCGGGGCTCGATCCCAGGACCCTGGGATCATGACCTGAGCCGAAGGCAGACGCTTAATGACTGAGCCACCCAGGCGCCCCTCTCATGCATTTAATAATGTAATGCAAATCTATAAATTCTCATTTCTAAGCTAAGAATAGGCTACGTATAATTGCACAGTAAAGAAATTTTATCATAATTTACTTTAAAAATCATTTATCCCTAATTGGGTTACAGACTGACCAAGTGCTTTACCATTCCAAGTCCTTGCTGCACAATAGGAAAGCTGATTGATTTCAATGCTATGGATCCCCCTTTCACTAACTGTGTAGCTAGTTCGTATTTATGTGGCAGAGGAAGATTAGTTGTTGGGTTTTTGTCTAATGTAGAAGCTTAAGTTAGTTATGGGTACAGTGATTACTCATCATTCCAAGTGGTGAACAGAGCTTAGAGTCTTGGCCTGCTCTCTGGTCACACTGTATTACTAAGCAACTTTGGAACGGGTGCTGTTAAAGGGAAGACAGGTTCTGAGAAAAGACTAGAGTGGATAACACATGCATGAATGAGAGTGAAGGATAATTTTTATAAGTAGAGAGGACAAATAATTACCTATTACAAATATGATTAAAAGTATCTAAACTCTATTAAAATTAGAGTTGGAAAAGCTCTTAGAGAACTCTGAGGACGAGTTTCCTTCATGGAAAATCAGCATACATGCCAGGTAGCCATTGTCCAGCTTTTGCCTGATCACTCACTTCTGGTGGCAATGTTCCCTTCTTCAGCCAAGCCAGCTCATTCTATCGTGGTACAACGTCAATGACTATATGGTCAAAAAATGCCCAAGAAAGTATGGAAAAGTTTTCTACTGAGCTAGAAAATAGGAGCTCCAAATCTCAACTTCAGTCCTACATTAACTCTAGTTGCGTGACACTGAGCAAGTCTTTGGTATCTTCTGGGCCTCAGTTTCCTCATCTGTAAAGCAGGGTTTCTATGGTCCTTTTCAGTTGTGAATTTTTCTACTTCTATAATTTCCATTTAATGCTACTGAAAATCGGTTGTGAGAAAGCTACAAAGAACTGTAAGTTTTTCTTCTTACAATTCTCACTTATGTCATAGTGGGCTGTCTCTGAATGTTCCAAGACTTTCTAAACTTAGTCCTAACACTTGGTTTTTACCTCAGCTTTCCAGATTACCTATAGCCTGATTCTGCTTGGACTATTCATATCTCAAACGTTATCACGTCCCAGAATCTGCCTTTTTAGTCACCAGACGGCCAAGGTCAAGCTACAAAATCCCTCTAAGTGGCTCAGTTTGGCTTGCACAATCCTGAAGTTAAAAAAAAAAAAAAAACCCAAAACCCCAAAAAACAACTTCAGTAATGTTTTACTGTTCTTTACTGTTCTCATATACTGAACTAAAAGAGCCTTGTTCTATCTTCTGTGGACTGTTAGTGAACTGCTCAACATTTGATCCCTTTTATGATTAGAATACATAGGCCAAATAAACCATGAGCTCAAGGACGAGTTATACCTTTTATAAAAACTGCAATTAATGTACATTTGGTATAGTCTAAGTACATATAATTATTTTTTAGAAGCAAAATGCTATATATTTCAATGTGATGGTAACTTGGCAAAGTTGCAAATGCAACAGTAAAATGAATGACTATTTAGCATTTAATGTACATAATAAAGTGGATACCATTAAAAAGACTGTCTGGGGAGCATTACTTTATTGAACAATCATAACTAAAATCTACAGTGTTATATAATTAAAACAAAACTTATTTTCTATACAAATAAATACATTTAGTTATTTTAGTAAGATATTTTTATTTATTTTTTAAAAGATTTTATTTTGAGAGAGAAAGAGAGCACAAGCAGGGGGAGGGGCAGAAGGAGAGGGACAAGCAGATTCCCTGCTGAATGCGGGGCTTGAACCCAGGTACCCCTTTAGTAAGATATTTAAAAATAAACTTTCATATTTTTGTATAAATGTGAAAATAAACTAGTTTTTTCAGCCATTTAAGTCCAAAAAATTTTTCTTAAACAAAAAGAAGGCAGTCTGGGTGTTGAAATAACCGCTAACAATTGACTGACTTACTTGAAAACATCCCCTGCATGTATATGTGTCGTACTTCAGTAAAAAGTTCTATTAAAAAAATTACCACTATAAATAGTTCATACTAATGATTTCTGAGTCTTCCATTGGACTTTAACAATAACATCCAAACTCCTTACCTTGGCCTATAATATTTGGCCCTACCTACCTCTCCAATGTCTTTTCCTACCACTTGTTCCCATTTCTCTACTCTAGTTTCACTTGTTCTCTTCCAAAGCACAAAGGTTTTTTCCGCCTGAGTGTCTTTATATATGCTTTTCCCCTCTGTTTGTAGTGCTTCCTCTTATTTATTGTTTGTCTAACTCTAAACATTGCTTTGTGGAGAAAGCAAGTCATATTGTTCATATGTTTCCTACCTTTAGAGGTTTGGAAGTTCACTCAGGAGGCTGAACTAATTCGAATAACATTTTCCATATTCTAAACATCAATATATTGAGAAAAACTGTGTTGTGGCATAAAACGATAAGCATGCATTAAAATTCAGCAGAGTGGAAGCAGGAGGACCCAACGTGCAAAGTGGAGTGGAAGAGCTCTTCTATGGTTTCCTGAGCAGGGCAGGGGTCATGATGTAGTCATGTGCTTGTCTCCAAACTACTAGATGCAGCTGGGGAAGTGCTTACTCTTCTTTTTGACCCCAGGTCAAAGAGGGTATAGGATGGATATGGCCCACTGAAGAGTTTTGTTTGGCCAAAAGTTGAAGAAATTGTTTTTTTAGATTCATTTATTCATCAAGCATTTACTGAGCACCTACTATGTGAGACGTATTTCTAGATTCTAAGTATACAGCAATGAACAAATATACAAAAACAGACAAAGTCCTTACCCTTTTGGAACCTATTTTCTAATGTGGAAAACAGGTAACAAAGAAGAAAAATACGTAGTGTATGAGATCATGATATGTATGAGAGAGAAAACAAAGTCGAGAAGGAGAGAGGGAGGTTGTGAGTGTGTGGCTACAAGTTTAGATAGTGTGGCCAAGGAAGGCCTGTGGAGAGGATGACATTTGAGCAAGGGATTGGAGTAGGTGACTGGGCCATGGAGATACCTGGGGAAAAGCGTTCCCGGCAAGGGAAGAGCAAAGGCAAAGGTCATGATGAAGAAATGAGCAGGTGTATCTGAGGAAAAGACAAGAGGCCACTGTGGCTGCAAAGGTGAGGTCAGAGAGCCTCGTGGAGCATTGGGAGGACTTTAGATTTTGCTAAGTGAGATGGGAAGCCTTTGGATGGTTGTGAAAAGAGGAGCAACATGATCTGACTTATGCTTCAATAATATCCCTCTGACTACGGGAAAGAAAGCATAGAAGGGAGACCAATTGGGAGGCTATTGCAGTAATCCTGGAAAGAGATAATGGTCGTTTGGACTGTAATAGTGCAACAGTCATCTGTAAGAAGTGATCAGATTCTGAATATATATTGAGGGTAGACCCAACAGGATTTCCAGATAGATTAGATTAGGTTTTGAAAGGAAGAGAGGAGTCAAGGACAACTCCAAGTTTTCTGGCTTGAGCATGTGTAAGAAGGAAGTTGTCAGCATTTAAAATCAGGAGACTTAATAATCTAGACTTCCAGCTTCTCTCAAAACACTAGAAGATATGGTCAAATGTATATCTGTATTTTTCACAAGACAAAAATCAGCTGGAGCTGGGAAGCAGCTGCCCCCTTTGGAGCCCTCTCCATGTTGTCTTATACCTGGACTTTCAGGTAATAAACAGCTGGCTTATAGCTTGTTTTGAGACCCCTGCCCGAAGTTCCCTCATAAATTCACTGCCTTACAATACCACATACCTTGCCATAAATTCTGACAAAAGGAAGTTTTGACAAAGTATTTATTTTAAAACAGGCATAAAAAGAACACCCATTATTCTAGTTTTCTCCTCCATAGTGATTTGACAACAACCCGTGACAGAGGTCCACCCTGTCTTCCTTCTCAGTGAAAAGAGAAGCCCCTGAAGAAAAAACTCTCTTCTGCGTATTGACTTCATCAAGTCTAAATCCCACTCACTTGACAGCCCATGTCCCCACTGCCCAGTAACGAGGTATGCAACGGGACCATATCTGGACTGGAC
The DNA here is from genome assembly GCF_029215605.1 of Mirounga angustirostris. Taxonomy (NCBI): domain Eukaryota; kingdom Metazoa; phylum Chordata; class Mammalia; order Carnivora; family Phocidae; genus Mirounga; species Mirounga angustirostris. The sequence continues at coordinate 46,894,228 of NW_026991709.1, read as the reverse complement.
CTGATCTCACTATACCCATGATTTCTAAACAACAGTGCTCTGAGACCCTGGTTGGTATGAAGGGACATTGGCTCCAGGCTGGTAATAGCACCAACAAGCCTGTTGACTGGCAAATTACTTATCTTCTTTGGGCTTCTGTTCCCCATCAACAAAGAATGGAGTTGGACTACAGTATGGTTTCTCCAGATTCAATGTGTGAACAAATACCCTGCTCTAGGTGGTTATTCAGCTTCATTTACATAAGGGTCATTGGCTTAGAATGAAGTGTTTGGTAATAATGTCCCTGTGGAAGACCTGATATGTTTCCCTTCAGCAAATAAAAATAACGTACACCCAAGTGTCTTGTTTTGCTTTGTCTATGAGGAAGTTCAGTTAAATACAATGTTCAATAATAACAAAACCATTTTACCCCAGGATTTGAGTACAGCATTTTTCCCCTTCCTTCATATTCATCCTACTGGTTTTGATTTTATTTTTAACTGCCCAGTTGTAGGTACATTTTGACTCTAGGCAATACCAAATCTTTTCTGAAAGGGGGTGGGGCAAGAGGTAAGCACTGGAAGAAAGGGGTAGGAAAAGGAAAGTGATTTAAAAAAAGTCTTTCCAATTTGATATTAGGAAAGTCAGCACATATGGGTCGTGAAAGAGATCATATAAATATAAACCGTAATTACAGTGCTACCGCAAGCAGCTTTGTCTGAAGCCTACACTCTTTAAAAAAAATTTTTTTTAAGACTTTATTTATTTATTTAGCAGAGAGAGAGCAAGAGAGCACAAGCAGGGGGAGCAGCAGAGGGAGAAGGAGAAGCAGGCTCCCCCTGCTGAGCAGGGAGCCTGACGTGGGGCTCAATCCCAGGACCCTGGGACCATGACCTGAGCCAAAGGCAGATGCTTAACATGCCGAGCCACCCAGGTGCCCCTGAGGCCTACACCCTTTAAAAATTTGCTTTTAGATGGACAAGAGTAGCTATGAACAGTATGGGACATGCCCTACTGAAAAATTCTTTCATTCAGTCTCTCTCTCTTATTATGGTCATTTAAAGAAAAAAGTGATAAATTTCATGACCTGGTTTAACTCCCTGTAATAAAGAAGGATTAGCTTTGATACCAGGAAGAATTTAAAGAAAAATGTTTGTTAATTAGTAACATAAAAACTATGGGTAAAGTAAGCATCAAGACAGATACTTTGTGGTAGTAAATCAAAGTACACTCTATAAACCTGCATTCATAAAAGGTCAGGGTATCAGTCCTTCTCTGGTACCATGGGAAAACTCTGGCTTGAGAGTCAGGACACCCAGGTTGGCTACCAACTAGTTTGACAAACTTGGGCAAATCATGTAACCACCTTGGGTCTCACCTGCAAAATGAAGAAAATGTGGAGAGTACAGATTCAGAAGTTCTCATAACTGGGTTCCACTTACCCAGTTCTGTCCCTTCGTTTAACTCAGGACTGAGGCCACACATACTGAATCCTGGAGGCCAGAAGGCTATTCTCTAGTATGCCCCATGCACTTCTTCCAACTGTTTCAACAATTACGTTTGTTCCCAAACCTGTTTATGCCTGTTGGACTTGTTATTGTAATTACAGAATTTAATCAAATATTATGTAAAGTGATGAAATATGACAGTGAAGGCAGGAGTTGTTTTTATGCAAAAACATTGAACACTTTCAGAAGAGCTGATAAAGGCTTATCATTTAAAATAGCTATCAAGGCAGATATGGGTTAGATAAACCTAAAAGAATAGAAAATAAATTGTTAAAATCTAGAAGGATTCCTTCTTAAATCTTATCCTACTTTAACAAAATTGAAATGGGGAACCATAGAAAATGTAATCATTAAGGTATAATTAATGCAAGAAAAATGTTAGGAAATTATAATCAGCAGACCTATAATCAAAGAAAAGGCCTTGGCCCTACATCAAGGCTTCTACTGCAATGGGAGGGAAGTAAGAACCACAGTGAAATGTTGTAGAGGCCCCCTGCTCTTATTTAAAGCCAGATGAAACAGGCATTGATGACACTGAAAGAAATTCCCAGGAAGAGGCTAGGGAAGGAGAGGGAAAGTAGAGGATGGGGTTAGGTTTGTGGGAAGGACAAGCAGACAGATGCACAGATATCACTTTTGACAGTCTTGTATGTCCCTGCCAGTCTGTCAGCTGAAAGGAGAATGAATCCATTTCTGGATCACAGGTTGGTTTCTAAGCTCTCAAGAAGTAAAATTTCTTTAACTACCAGAGTTAGTAGTTGAATTCTCCCTCCTCAGTTTTTTCATATGTATATTTGATAAATTACCTAATGGGTAATAGTACATGTTGAATTTACCTGGGCAAAGGACATTGAGAATGAGAACACAGGATGCTCTGGTTTCGTAAGAGTAAGACATGCAGAGCATGAGTAGTCCTAGGTAGAAATAATAGTTTTCGATGGCAAGACCAGGCCTGTAATTTTCTGCAACACACCATGACCTCATGGTTTAGATGAGGCCAACTCTATAAATCAAGTTTTACCTAATTAAAGATTCTTCTGCAGATCTACATTATTAGAGCAAATAATTAAAACTGCCTAGGCAATAATACAAGCCAGATTTATTTACAAAAATGCTCTTTTTTCCCCCCAAACTCTTTTAGTCTCACTACCACTTACAGATCTTTCACATTTAGTAAATTATAGACTTAGAGCATTTCTTTTAGTCTGACTTCACTTTCAAGGAATTCTTCAATTAACTTTACGTTGCTTTAAGCTGTTCATCCAACGAGAAAACAATCTGTGGTTTCTGACTCCTTTGCGTGCCAATGGCTGCCATCCATGCTTGACTTTCAGACACACTGTCTCTTGAGAGCCAGGCTCTGTTTTCATAAAACCAGCCAGTTGTCATAGCATTTTGACAAGCACTATAGAAAAACAAGGAACAATACTCCGTGGTGGCTAAGCCAAGAGAATTACCACTGCAAGGGTGACTGCCCTGGGACATACATGACATCCACACCCAACCACCTGGCCTGAGTCAGAGGTAACACATACTCCACTTTCATCTGTGACCTTTCCATTTTCAGGCACCTCTCTTTACCATCAATTATTTTCTTTCCCCCTGCTCTCTTTTTCCTAAATGGCTAAAACACCCAAAACTCATGGAAAGGTGTGGCTACTCTAACAACAGGCAAAAATACCAGTGAAAGTCTAGGAAGCAAGAGATTACACTGTCTTTGCAATGGTTACAGTGCATCTAGTAGCCGATCTTCAGCCAAATACAGTGTAATGAAAAAGCATGAGCTCAGAGGTGGGACCTCAGTCCAAAACTTTGAGTTTTCTCAGACTCTGGTGGAGCACCCTCAATTCTCTGCCTCTTCAGGCTTACATGCTAATATTTCTAAAGAAATGCAAGTAATAACTGGGCAGGGGAAAATAACAATGGGAACAAATGATGGAAATAAATGATGAACACTTAAGAAAAATACCTTTAGGTTTTGTACCTATTATCCTGAGTCAGACAGAATGGAAATTCTTTTACTTTCCTTTCACCTTTGCTTAGCCAGTTTCTGGGTGTCCCTCACCTGAGTCCATCCTAGAAGCACCTGTAAATTTAACAGAATAATAAACTGACAATGATATTTTGAAGGCCTCTTGGATACTCGAGCCCCAATATAAAATGCATATGCAGGGTTCCTAAAATCATGCTCAGTGCTATTCCTCTCACGGGATGTGCAACTGGTGAATATACAGGTTTTCCCAAAGCAGTGGAACGAATACCGGGGGAGCCATGCCATAAGCATGCAGGCAAAGCCAGGCAAACTAGAATGACCGCACAGGCCACGTACAGCCCAAGGCCTGACAACAGACTTGCTGCCCTGGTTCACTACGGGCTGGCAATGGAGGGGAGGACCAATGGAAGATCTGCTCTTTTCTTCAAACAGAACTGTGCTCGACACTACTCTTGATGCTACTGCTACTGCACCTGAATCAAAAGATCTGTAGGATTCCTGAGAGATCCAAACTTATTCTAATACCATTCTTTTGCCCTGGTCTTCCTATTTTTATTTAAAATCCTTATGTGAATTTTATTATGTGTTTTGTTTCCAAGCTATTACAAATCCCTTGTGGAAAGAGAATTTTAGTATAACTATGTTTGTCTTGCGTCTCCTCTCTCCTTTCCTCTCTCCCTCTTTCATTCTCTCTCAGACAGATACCCATGCGCGCACGCACACACACACACACGCACACACACACAGATCTAGCAACCAAGCTATTCTTCCTTCTCCATTAAAAAGATCAGACTTTCATAAAGTACCATTCTTTAAACTGAAAATCATAGTTTCTGTTGGATTATCTTCATGTCTATTCTGAGATTTAAAAAATACTAGCAACCAAGATACTTGGTTTACTAATTTGTTCAAAACACTGCTCTATGGAGGGCCAGTACTTTTCTACATGGGGTCATAATGCAGATCTTGCTTCAAACTCAAGAGCTCAAGATAGTTCCTCTCCTGCCTCTTTGTTCTTTCTGACACTTAGATTCTCTGAATAAAACAAAATGTTATAGAATTTTTCTCTCCAATGAGGCAATTCTGAAATTTGGGGAAGAGTTCCTTCTCTCCTGGAGCTTTTTGCATAATCCTGTATACCATTAGCTTATTTCTTGGAGTAAAGGTGGTAAAGATGCCTAAGTTGGAAGGAAACAATGGACCAAGAAGAACATAGTTGAGGACACAAAAATCTAAGTCTCATTTTTTAGCAACTCCAAAGAATGAGCTTATTATGTATAATGAGAGTTCTAGAGTGTGTCACTAGGAACTCAAGTGCCTTTAACAGGTTTATTTGATGCCTAGAACAGCATGGAATAACTATGTTCTCCAATTTTCTAGGTGAGAACAGTAAACTGGGGAAACCTGCTTTGGGATTTGAGGTCTAGGCAATGAAGAAAGATCAAAATTATTCATTATTTTCTAATAAAATAGCTCCCCCCCCCCTTTTTTAAGGTGTTATTTTCTTGTAAGTAATCTCTACACCCAATGTAGGGCTCAAACTTATGACCTCGAGATCAAGTGTTGCATGCTCTACGAGTGAGCCAGCCAGGTTCCCCTAAAATAGCTCTTATTAATAAGTATATAGCAGTATGTTTACTGGTTTGGTAAACTTTAAATTTTAAATCATTAAAGTTAAATGATTAAAAAAAATTAAGACTATTTGAAAAAATGTTATCAGTCATTATTAATTTTTAACCTGCTGTTCCTTCTGGTGAGAGTAGGGTCAGAAAGGCTACCTTCCTGGGGTGCCTGGGTGGCTCAGCTGGTTGAGCGGCTGACTCTTAGTTTCAGCTCAGGTCATGATCTCAGGGTCCTGGGATCTAACACTGCCTCAGTCTCTGTGCTCAGCCAGGAGACTGCTTGCGGATTCTCTCTCTCCTCCCTCTCCCCCAGCTCACTCACTCTCCCTCTCTCAAATAAATAAATAAATCTTAAAAAAAAAAAAAGAGGAAAGGCTACCTTCCTGTCAATTTATATTTTTATGTCTTCTAGGTCTTTTTTTTTTTTTTTAGATTTTATTTATTTATTTGAGAGCGAGAGAGCATAAGCAGGGGGAGTGGGAGAGGGAGAAGCAGACTCCTTGCTGAGCAGGGAGCCTGATGCAGCTCGATCCCTGGGGATCCCTGCGGATTCCTGGGCTCTGGGATCATGATCTGAGCTGAAGGCACTCAACCGACTGAGCCACCCAGGCGCCCCTATGTCTTTTAGGTCTTGACAAAAGATACCACCCTATCTGTAGCCCTCAAATAAGAATGGCCAAAGTAATGCTGGGTCTCAATCTACTTCAGACCTTCAAAATACCCAGAGCCTAATGGGTTGATTCTGTTTCTATGCTGGTGGCATCTAACTTCTCTTGGAAGTTCAATGATCACAGAAGGAAAATTTTGGTTTTCTAGTGTAAACTTGTATAGATTTTGAACTTGGGGAACTTACAGCTTCTGGCTGTAAACTTGTCTTCTACTAAGAAACCACAGCACTAGACCATAAGTGAGAGAATCCAGCTTTTAGGAAATCTGCAAATGATTTATCTGCAGAATAGCAAAGTGAATTGCAAAGAATGATGAAATAGAGAGTGTGGGAGTAATAAAATAAATGAAGATACAAGGGTTTTATTTTTTTATTTATTAAAAAAAAATTTTTTTTAAGATTTTATTTATTTATTCATGAGAGACAGAGAGAAACAGAGGGAGAAGCAGGCTCCCCGCGGAGCAGGAAGCCCAATGCGGGACTCGATCCCAGGACCCTGGGATCATGACCTGAGCCGAAGGCAGACGCTCAACCATCTGAGCCACCCAGGCACCCAAGATACAAGGGTTTTAAAAGGTTGCAGGGAAATGAAGACATTAAATGCCACATAATTTTAGAAAATAAAATTACAAGGTATATGATATGCTATCAAAATTCTTGATTATAGTAAGGTTTTCCAGGGAATAAGAAAACTTGCATGGCTAATACCCAGGGTGATTACTGAATCAGAGATATTACTCAGAAAATAAAATTGCATATAATATATAGAGGTTTCAAGCTAGTTTCCTTATTCCACACTCCTGCCCTCAATCTCATGCTAGCCACTTCCTCTAAAAAACAAAGAACCACTGCAGCTTTCCAGAATTCTCTTCCATAAATTCCAAGTGAATAAAAAAAAAAGAAAATCAAATGAAAGTAAGCCATGAAGTTAGATGACAATATAAGGAAAGTTCTTACTCCTTAATGTTGTGATAACAGCTTGAAAGAAAGATTTTAGAGTGAATCACACTCTTATGAAAACAAGCATCAGCTTACATTTATATATAGTTTTAAAATAGAGGACTTTTAAATAGAAAAGGATGGAAAGATAGTCAATAGCTATACTCTAGAATTCTAGAAATAGGTTTAGAGAAAAAAAGATCTGCTACTGCCTTTAAGGAGACCAAAATACCACAATTTAACTTTCAATGGCAGATAACCCAAGGATCCTCAAGTTTCTTCATTAACTGACTCTTCAAAAAAGATCTCAGTATGAATGCTGCTGGTAATACAAAGTGCTTACAGAGGAATTTCAATCTTTGGTTACTATAGTGCATAGTGCTTCTTCTTGTTCTTATTTGGTAAGGTGGTGACAGGTAGATTTAGAAAACATAAATAGCACACAGGGTTGAAAGGATGTGATGAGCTAACTAACAGTTACTAATAATGGGATTGGTAACTGTAGTACATGTATGATTAACATGGTCATTGGGAGGTGCTAAAAACGTCATCCAGCTTTACTGTTCTAACACATTAATTCTTGCAGGTCTGTGTAATGTACACACTGTGTCACGCTTCTCTCCAGCACTCAATTCATTTTTGGCTAAATTGAAAGTTAGATAGAGCCAGATAATTTAACAAATATTTTGTAAATACTGATTTTTAATGATAAGACATTTTTAGGATACATCATTTTGACAAAGGAGAAAATAAAAATGAGCCTGCTATAGAAGTCTTTATTAAGAATTTTATGGTATGAAACCAATTTTACCATATATATTAACTAGAATTTAAATAAAAACTTGAAAAAAAAGAATTTTATGATATATATATATTTTACACTGTAATATACCATATGGTATATACACACACACACACACACACACAAACTGTCAATTTGAAAAACTAAAAAACTAATAAAAACCCATTATAGGCCACAATTAAACCAAGTCTCAGGCAAATATAAAATGGTTCATAAGGAAGCTGTGGACTGTAATTAGATAGAAATTTCTGATTAGTATTTTAGACACAACTAATTCTCACTTGGTCAGTGGATAACATAAACTGTGGTGTTAAAAAACGTGAATCTGCTTCAAGAAGAACTATTAAGAAAAGGGATAAAGGAAATATCTGCTTGATAAGTTTATAGCAACATTTCACATATCTAAAATGTTAGGACAATTCAAGAGATTTCAGAAACAAGCAAATGGATAAAAAGGACTCTTGAGCAGCCAAAATGTACAAATTTCATGTACTTCACATATTAAAGAGCTTCCTAGTGTGCTCTTCTTATTTGAATGTATATCCATAGGGCTGGTTATTTTAGCTTCCTGCTCCCAGAAGATCAGAAGCATCACATCTGGGAGGGAGGGTGAGTGGGGCACCCTCACAGGAGTCTGCCAGTCTTCATAGCTAGGGAATCAGAAAAACTATAAAAAGCTGACTCAAGAGCCCCAAACACAGCATTCAGCAGCTGTTTAGTACAGTGGTAAACAGACTGAAATATCCAAAAGGGCCTGGGAGGATCATCATATACAGGATGTACTAAATAAATACTTGCTGAAATGAAGTGAACTGAATGATGACCTTGGGTCACTGAAAAAAGTTTAAATTATGGTCAACATATGTCCTTTTAAAGAAAAAAAATGGAAATATTTTGTTCATTTATTTATTTTTAATATTTTTTAAAAAAGATTTTATTTATTTGTCAGAGAGAGAGAGGACAAGCACGCACACACAAGCAAGGGGAGAGAGAGAGAGAGAGAGAGAGAAGCAGGCTCTCTGCTGAGCAGGGAGCCCAATGTGGGACTCAATCCTGGGACTCCAGGATCATGAGCTGAGCTGAAGGCAGTTGCTTAACCAACTGAGCCACCCAGGCACCCAAGAAATGGAAATATTTTAGAAAAATTTTCACCTAATATATATTTTTAAAGTTTTGGAGCTTATGATGGTATTGGGGGGACAGCCTCCAAGTGCTGAGAAAATTTTATTATCTAAAACCACCATTCAAAGATTCTAAAGAGTGGAGGTTTTCTTATAGTACAAATATTTTCATAACTTACTTTTCTGAGTGTAATTTTTAAACTCTGAAACTTAATAATTAACGTGGAAATATAGAAAAAATAGCAATTTACATATATAATTTAAAGCAAAATAAAAAAGTTCTTCCAATACAGATTTTAACTCCGTTAACTATAGGCCATACTTTCTCAAGTAATCATTTTCACTTGTTATAGAATCAAAACCTTGTGTATTTAATTACATAATGTAACATAATTTATAAACTTGCTATAAATATGAACACATTTTATCATATTGGTATAAAGTTTTAAAATACATAAGGACTACACAATAGTACTGTATAGACAAATAACCAAGACAGATAATACACACACACACACACATACACACACACCCTCTCTTTCCTTCCTTCCTATTTCCCCTTCTTTCTTCCACACATCTTTCTTATCAGGGGTTGGGGATAGCATAGAGGAAGAAAGGAAGAGAACGATTAAGAATTCTTAATTTCACAGAGTCTAGAAAGAGAAATGGATATACAATTAAAAACAATAAGTGAATTATAACCTTCTAAAGATGTTATTACTGTTCTTAGTTTTCTCTAAAGTGTGTTCTGAATTAAGTTAGTTCAGCAAAGCTAAACTTGTTTCTTTGTGTAGGATATTCTAGAGCTTTTACCAGATTATATTTGCATTGTGGTTCTTCAAGAATACTGAGTGCTATCGGGGCACCTGGGTGGCACAGTTGGTTAAGTGACTGATTCTTGATTTTGGCTCAGGTTGTGATCTCAGGGTTATAAGAATGAGCCCCGTGCTCAGTGTGGAGTCTGCTTTTCTCTCTCCCTCTCCCGCTGCCCCTCCTGCTCATTTCATGCTTTCTCTCTCTAAAATAAATAAATAAATAAATAAATCTTAAAAAAAAAAAAGAATACTGATTGCTATTTTTCTTAAATTTATTTGACTTTTGATAGTACATCCCTCAGAATTGGTGTTCCACAGAATACACATTGGGAAACATTGATGGGCACCATAACAGGGTTTTCAAAGGCTATGTCTCTCACTCTCATCCTTTTAGTTCTGAGGATTGAATTCTAGAACACAGGGAGAACCTCTGATTTTGATTTTACAACTCATAGATGGTTATGACTCATGTTGTCTGTTGTTGAATCACAACCCAGGATGCCCACACACTAGGCATTTAATACATGTTTATGGAAACGGACAGTACTGAATAAGTATCGTATCAGCCCTCATATTAGTGATTCTTGATCACCAGTGGTACTGGTAGAAAGCGCAAAGTAGACTTCAAGATCAAAATAGGAAACAAGATCAGAAAACAAATCTAAACTGAAGCTAGTTGGGAGGCTGTCAATGTATCAAAAAAATGAGTATATTGGGGCGCCTGGGTAGCACAGTTGTTGGGCATCTGACTTGTGGTTTCGGCTTGTGGTCTCCAGGTCATGGGATCAAGCCCTGCATCCTGCTCTGCACTCAGTATGAGTCTGCTTGAGACCCTCTCTCTCCCTCTGGCCCTCCCCACTGCTCTCTCTCTCTCTCTCTCTCAGATAAGTAAATAAATCTTCTTAAAAAAGATGAGTATAGGTGGCACTTCCTTCTTTTTAAAAAGATTTTATTTATTTATTTATTTGGGAGAGAGAGAGCATGCGTGTGTTAGGGGTGGGCACAGGGAGAGAGAATCTCAGGCAGACTCCCCACTGAGTGCGGAGCCTGACCCCAGGGGAAGAGTGGGGCGCGCTCAATCTCATGGCTCTGAGATCATGACCTGAGCTGATATCAAGAGTTGGATGCTTAACAGAGTCACCCAGGCTCCCCTAGGTGGCACTTCTTAATCAAAGTGATCAGTTTTTGTGATATATTTGGAGTAAATTAACTATGTTCAAAAAAAAGAAATCATATAATGACTGGCCTGAGGTGTTAGGGTTCTCACAGATTAAGAGAAAGCAAACTCAGCTATAAAACCTTGTTAGTGTATCTGGAAATATCAAAGGGAGGTATTATTTGGAAGAAACCTTAGAATCAAGAAAGGGAAGTATCAGCCTGTTTTAATTTATTCCCTTTATTCTCATGTCATGTTCAAACAATTTCTTAGTTGTAATTAGTTGCCTTATATACATCCCTGTGTGTTTGTGTGTATATACACACACACACATATCCTGATCAATAATAGGGAGGGACTAAAGGATATAAACAACTCTGGCTCTCAAATCAGGTATAAGATGTCATCCACTACAAATTAACAGGGGTATCCTAGTTTGAAAGGTAGTTTTTGGTAAATTTGGTTAGCATGAATCAGATTAAAAAACAACTATTTTTGAGCACTTGTATTTGGGATACACATACACACACACACAGACATTCACACATCATCTCATTATTCCTTACAACTCTCACATGTGGTTGAGATTTTATATTTGATGGTACTTCCCCTAATTAATCAGATATTAAGTGAGTACTTACTATGCACCAGGCAGTATGGCAACAGTGACAGGTATAAAAATAAGCAAAAGCAGTCAGTCTTTAAATTCATGGGGCCTTCAGTCCAGTGGAGACAAACAGAAGAGGACACTGAGGCACAGAGAATTTAAGAGCCAGTTTCTTTTCTGTAATGTCAGTTATATAGCTATAGCAACTTTCACCTCAATAATCATAGCATTCAGTTTCAAGGATCATGAGAATTCTAGAAGCAATGAACCTGAGATTGAGAATATTTAAAAAATATTATTCAATTACTTAGAAGAAACTTATTTTAGAAAAGGAACAAAAAATACGGTCATTCCATTTTCTATTAAATTTAATTTCAAACAGTCTCTGCATACTTTATTATCTAATACAACTTATTGGCCTTGAAATGAGACTGCTGTTAGAATATGCTTAGTAGATCCAAAAATCAATCCATCACTGGTATCTTGGTCTTGATATCAACTCATTTTATAATTGAGGAAAACACATGTGTCTGCCTTTTCTTTTTTTTTTTTTTAGATTTTTTTTTTTTTTTTTTATTCATGAGAGACAGAGCGAGAGAGAAAGGCAGAGGGAGAAGCAGGCTCCCAAGGAGCAGGGAGCCCGATGCGGGACTCGATCCCAGGACCCTGAGATCATGACCTGAGCCGAAGGCAGACGCTTAACCATCTGAGCCACCCAGGCGCCCGTGTCTGCCTTTTCTGATGACAGTTTAGCTGAGCTGAAACTAAATTGAGTGTATGAAATACTTAATTTGGCATGGGGTGGTGGAGTCTAAATTCTTCCATAAGCATCAGAACTTCTCCCAGTCTTTATAATATTAGGGAGGATTCTTATTTCTAGATGCTCCTACCCTTTACTAAGTGACATGTATTTTTCAAAAAGCTCCTGATTTTCGGGGTGCCTGGGTGGAGTAGTCAGTTAAGTGTCTAACTCTTGGTGTTGGCTCAGGTTGTGAGATCGAGCCCAACTTCGGGCTCCATGGAGTCTGCTTAAGACTTTCTCTCCCTCTGCCCCTCCCCCATACCCACTTGCTCTCTCTCTAAATTAAATAAATAAATCTTACAAAAAAGAAAAAAAAAAGAACCTCCTGATTTTCTCCAAAGTTATAAAATACTAGAATGCTGGACTTTTCTTTGGATAACTGGTTTCTTGGGAAATACAAAAAATATTTTATTTGTTTTTGGGCTTTTAATGACATTAATGGGAAAACCAGAGAGATTCTAAGGAAAGAAAAGAGAAAACAGCATTGAAATTAATAATTTTTTTAAAAAAGATTTTATTTATTTATTTGATATAGAGAGAGAGACAGCTAGAAAGGGAACACATGCAGGGGGAGTGGGGGAGGGAGAGGCAGGCTCCTGGCTGAGCAGGGAGCCCGATGTGGGGCTCAATCCCAGAACCCTGGGATCATGACCTGAGCTGAAGGTAGACGCTTAATGACTGATCCACCCAGGCGCCCCGAAATTAATTTATTTTTATATAATTCATACATAGCAGAACTTATGAATGGTTGACGACACATTAAGTCTACCAATTTCCTTCCTAGTGTAAAGATATAAAAGGCAGAAAGAATTTTTAGATATTTTATCCTTTTGGAATATAAAAGACAGATGAAAGTGTTAGAAATCCTAACACCCTTATTTATTTGTTTTTAATTTTTTTGAATACTTTGAGTTAAAGGATACCAGTCATCCCTTGCTTCCCACTTACCATTCCCTTCACAAAGGTTTTTAAAAGAAATAAAATTTAGTTACATGATTATTATTATTATTATTTTTTAAGATTTTATTTATTTATTTGACAGAGAGAGACCAGCGAGAGAGGGAACACAGGGGGAGAGTGGGGGAGAGGGAGAAGCAGGCTCCCCGCAGAGCAGGGAGACCGATGTGGGGCTAGATCCCAGGACCCTGGGATCATGACCTGAGCCGAAGGCAGATGCTTAACGACTGAGCCACCCAGGTGCCCCTAGTTACATGATTATTAATATGGGAATTATCAGAATCTTAGTATGAGAAAGCATCCCTACAATATCATACGTTGCCAAACACAAGGTAATTGTTACTAAAACGGGAAGTTCTTCATTTAAAAATATCTCTAATATTAAAATATTAAAACTCTTATTTAAAAAGTCATCCATCCACTCATTCACTCAACCAGAAGCAGAATGCTTTGCAGAATAGAAATTGTCCCCACCCTGTATGCTCTTGGACCTATCGGGTGGGGCCTATCTCTGGGTAGAGATGGGATAACCTTCTGATCTAGAAGGAACTTTGTTTTAGCCACTAAACTTTTTGAACAGAATGCCAATGTCATCCTATCACTATTTCATCCAAATATCCAAGGACTGTCAAACCTCTCAATCAGCAACAACAAATGCCGATGTTCCATGGTCTCAACAGGATTTGCAACTACGAATACCAGGTATTTAGTTTAAAAATTTAAAACTGTGGAGAGGGAAGAGATAACACAGTAGCAGAATCAAAGGAATATGGTATCTAACTGGTTCTCTGGGTATTTTAAGCTGTATCTTTTTATCAAGTTAATCTCTAGAAGAAAACAAGATTTCCAGTCAAGAAACACTGGGAAAGGCAGGATGCTGGCAGTACAGTTTTCAGTCTCTACTCAAAAGATCTATCAATAGATCAATATGTATGTGGTTCCGTGGAAAGAGAAACATTCCCCCAAGGGAAAACAAATTGCTAGGATTCATAATTCATCTATCTTTACAGAAAGTGTAACAAATACAGACATTCTTCTTATTAGTGAAAAGATCCAGAACATCAGGGAAAAGCCATGTGATGTTATGATGTGTCCTTTTGTCCCTCTCATTATACTCACTCTTGGAGGCTTCAATCTTCTATTATTATGGACTACAAGCCCTGGTACCATCTCTGTGCCACAGAATCCTGGTTTTGTACTTTTAAAATTGTGTATTTTGCTTCTATTTAATAACTGCATTTTAAAATGAACAAATACCAGAGGACTTAAAACAATGATTCAAAAGAAAAGCTCTCTCTGATGATATGCTTTTCCCAAGATGTAGAGCAACCCTTTGAGGAATGTCAGATTTTCACCAAATACAACTGGAAAGCCACTACTTGGTTGGATTCTCTGAAGTAAGCCCAATCCTTTCTAAACACAATTAAATATACAGTAGTCTTGTCTTATCCACAGGGGCTATATTCCAAGAGCCCCAGTGGATGTCTGAAATTGTGGATAGTATTGAACCCATATATACTTTTTTCCCTCTATACATACATACCTATGATAAAGTTTAATTTATAAATTAGGCACAGTAAGAGATCAACAGTAATAATAAAATAGGATGATTATAACAATATACTGTAATAAAAGTTATGTGATGTGGTCTCTCATAAAATATCTTACTGTACTATCCTCATCCTTCTTGTGATGATGTGTGATGATAAAATGCCTACATGATGAGATGAAGTGAGGTGAATGATGTAGTGTTAGGCTGCCCTTGACTTTCGGATAATATGTCAGGAGGAAGACCATCTGCTTGGTCTTCTTGGACTTGTGGCTGACAAGAGGTAACTGAAAGCACAGAAAGCACAACTGCAGATAAGGGGGGACTACTGTAGCAACTCTTCTACTTCCTGAAATTCTAAAAGGCAAAATTCATGAAAATAGCTATGAAAAGGTAGGTTTCTTTCAATAGTGTTTCTTCTTGACATATAAATATATTTAGTTACATGTCCTTTCCCTTGTGTCCCAGGCCGCCTTCTCTCTTTCTCTCATTCTGTGACTCTCACTCCTTGCCTTCTAGACAGAGCATACTATGGAGGTCAGTGTTGTGGGAAAATACAGACTGAGAAATCACAAAAATGAAAGTTTACATCATTTGATAAAAAAAAGTAATACTTTACCAAATGGAAAATTCCATCAAATGAAATGACACTCCAATCAGATGACTTACCTAAAAATAAGAGAGACAGAAGAAAATGAGAACCTGGTATCATACTCAATTCTTGATATAATAGATTCCAAAAAAACATGGCAACTTCTTAACAACTATGGATGATCCAAAACAAACAGAAACAGGGCAGGAAACACCAATTCCTTCAGAAACAGTAATTAATATTAGAAAGGAAATGGCAAACAGGGAGCAAAAGCAATGAGGAACGAAGTGGTATTTACTTTCAAATCACTTGATTCTCATATATATTTTTAACAGGCCAGTTTTGAAAATGTGGACACATATGTGTATAAAGGGCATAGCTAATCGGTGGCAGTGTATGCATACCACTTTCCCAAGACCTCTGACTACTGTCTTAAAGAGACTGTCAAAGCCTCAAACTCTCAAATATCTTCACCTCATATGACTCAAGAAAAAGGTGCCACTGTATTAAGTGCTACTGTAATTTCCTCTGTTGATTTTTTTTCCCCCTTAACACTTAAATGTTTTGGCTGTTCGCTGTTTTATTTTCCAAAGTGAACACTGATATTCATGAAAGGTGCCAGATTAACAACCAGGGGAAATTAAGAGCTTGCTCTATCAAGAGGAATGGCTCAGTGTAGTGGAGGTGATGAAAGTTTCTCCTATACTGTGCTTGCCTATATACCTTAGCTCTGACCCACAGTCACCCCAGCTCTCCAGTTTTCATGGTCCATTAATGCCTTTGACTGCTCAGGTTGCTAACATGGGCAAGCAGTCTCGTTCTTGCTTTTAATGCTATCAATATTATTACTACTATTGTGAGCTCTAGCTTCCTCACAGAAATTATGTGGAAATTTATATTAGCCATCAGTTTGTTTCAGGACAACAGGAGAATAAACTGAACTGAAGATGAATCATATATTCTTAAGTAATATTGCAGGTTTCATTAAAATCCATTAATTTCTTTAAACAGGAGGCAAAGTGTTAGGTGGTCAACTTGAAACAGGCCTTGCTTAATACAGCCCCTGCACTCAATCTGAATTCTCATTTAGGGACATTCAATATTTAATAGCCATAGATCTTTCATTTTTCCTTTTGAGTCTTCCTTAAGTCAGTCAATGTTATTATTCATTAGCAACTATGGTAAAAGTCTGGTAGATGCTGAAGCTAAAACCAACATAAATGAGATCTGAAAATCACTGTCAATCAAACAGAGAAAAATATCTCTTTCCTGTATTTATATAGGTATTCCAGGTTTCTGAAAGGCCTGGGTACTTTGTAATTCTTAATCATTAATTAGTCTCTCCTATGCTCAGGGATCTATGAAATAATTTTGCTTCAACTAGGCAGATACCCAACAACTATTTAGTGTTGGCATTTCCTTTCTGTGCCCAAGCAAGATAGCAATCCTTCTCCTATCTAGAATTTATAACAATAAGGGAAGTAAAGCTAGAAAACACATGTTTAATATTAATGGAACAATGAAGTACGACACTGAATACTACTAACTGACTAATAATTACTCAGTAATTATTTGGAAAGATCACAATATCAGTCTCACAATTGTTCCCTGTCTTTGCTATTGTACTTCTTTCTGACAAAGACCAAAGTCTCTGCAGCTAGAGTAAATTTCCATCTTGAAATGGCTAGCACTTCCTGTAATTTCTAATCTCTAGAAGTGTTGGAGAATGAGAATTGCAGGGTACCAATGACTGCAGCAACACATGGTAACAATTAGATGAAGGGTGCCGTGGCTGCATCTCACATGGAAATCTTGGAAAATTTTAGTTTGGGAACTTTGGCTGTTTTTTTCTTTGCCATGCACAGCCTTTATCAAGTGAGTCCTTATGGTATTAAAACATTTGGCACTGGCTCAAGTCTATGCTGTTGCTGGCAGGGGATCTAATTGGGAAGCAGGGGTGGAGTAGTTACCTTTATCAGGAAAGACCTTAACTTTATGGAAAGGCTCTTTCCTCCCCACTGCTTAAGCAGCTTTACTGAAAGACTTAAACCCAGATGTGAGAACAGAGATTATCTTCAAGAGCAGCAGTGATTTATTGTAATTATGTTAGTGCAAAGATTGAGAAGGTGGAAAATATTATGCTAACTTAGTAGATGAGAAGGGCAACACTCTTTATATAGGTCCCATGGCCAGGTTGTGCTGGGGAAACCAACTCCAACCCCTAATTGCCAGGGAGGCCTCAGTTTCCCAAATTGCAAGAAAATTAGAGCGTCACTACCTAGAAAACTAATAATCCCATGCTATACAATAACCAGTGAGTGAGAGGCCATGAGAATCTGCTCACCAACAGATACCAACAGACTTTTGCCTCTACTCCGTCAGTGGCCAGCTCTTGCCAGTTTCCTGTTATCACCAGATGATAATCTATCTTTTTGAGATAATATATCTTTCCCAATGATTCCTGTCAGTCCTATAGTATAATTTATAACAATGACTATCAGCAAACAGGCCCACTTTGCCTATACAACACTCTAGCTTCCATTAGTGAAGTACTTGTCTGATTTAAAGCACTTTGAAGGTTGGCCTTGAATTGCAAATATAGCAATACCTGTATACATTCTGGGCCAATTCTAGGCTTTTCTGTGCCTTAGCCACCCAACTGAAAGTATATTTTGTCATTAATTAATTCCCTTCTTCATTGCCTAATGGATTTCTTACTGATTTCTCCTAACTGGACTACTGCATCCTTCGTCATCTGGTTTCTCTCACTGTACTATCTTTTTGAGGTGGGGGATGTATAAGCATGGGTTTCCAGAATTTGGTATTTCATACAAAATGGATCAGTGAACATGGTAAAAATTGCTTTTGTGGACATGCCACTAAGGCTGTGTTCTACATGGTTTTCTTGTCAGTTGAAAATTTTAAGCAATATGATATTCTGATCTCATAAATAAAAGATAAAAAGGTTAAATCTGAGAGACTCAAATCATTGACTCAAGTGGTCATGAAGAGAAAAGAAGAAAGTAATAAAGGCCTTTGGAACAGAAAATGACAGGTGATTTTTCCTTTTCTTCCCATTTCAAACATCTGACAATAGGCTAATGAATACCAAGGACACAAGAAACATACAAGTCAGGGAAATTATAGGCCACAAGATGGTATACATCTCATATAAAAAACACCAGCTAAGGCACTAAGAAAGCCAGTAAATAAATACTGAAAGAATTATGAAGATGAATACGCTCAGATTTTGGATAAAGAGTAGGCAAAACAAGACCAAAGAAAAATACTTTAAAAACCAGTTTTCATTTTTTGGGGTGGGGGAGGGGAGGCAGAGGGGAAAGGGAGAGAGAGAAGCCTAAGCAGTTTCCACACCCAGCATGGAGCCCTATGCAGGGCTTGATATCACATGATCTCACCGTGAGATCATGACCTGAGCTGAAATCAAGAGTCAGATGCCTAATGGACTGAGCCACCCAGGTGCCCCCCAAAATCAGGTTTCTTTAAAAAAAAAATCCCTCATAATACACAGTAGAGATAGCTCAATTGTAAGAGCTTGCAGGGGTTTAGTAATCCGACAGTTCAAGACAATGCATCATGGTCTACCTATCAAGAATGATTGCTTACTTTGACTGACATGGTACAATTATTAATTTGGTTATCTGATTGAATACAGAGTCAGGAACATTTGCTCTTAGCTTTAATTTCTTAACTAAAGCAGCAAATTCTAGGAGTCACTATGCTGAGGGCTGAGTGCATCCCAAGTTGGAATTTTCTTGGGAAGAGAAGATATAAGATAAACAAGCTGGATTCTCATCATTCCAAAGTTGAGTTTTAATAATATAAAAAGGGTAAAGCTAAAACGTCTGGGATTTGAATGATGGATTCCATGACTACATAGAGAAAAAAAAATTTTTTTTAAAGGAGCCTTTAGGGCACAAAATTACAGATGATCACCTCATGAAAAGGGGTGAAAAGTGGGACTCAAATTTATCCCCTCAGTGGGTAGTAGTAACGATTATGGGGAAGGAGGAAAGCAGTGTGCTGGTGAAGTACATAACAGTGCCAATAACAAAGAAACTTAGGGGGGCGCCTGGGTGGCTCAGTCGTTGGGCGTCTGCCCTCGGCTCAGGTCATGATCCCGGGGTCCTGGGGTCGAGCCCCACATCGGGCTCTCTGCTCCGCGGGAAGCCTGCTTCTGCCTCTCCCACTCCCCCTGCTTGTGTTCCCTCTCTCGCTGTGGGTCTCTGTCTGTCAAATAAATAAATAAAATCTTAAAAAACAAACAAACAAACACGAAACTTAGGGATTATTTAAGAAATGACTTATACAAAGAAAACAATTCGAAGACAACAAAAAATTTAAATAAGAGCCAAAGAACAGATGAGGGCTCAGGGAGAGATTAGTTTGGGTTAGTTTCTGAAGTTACTTCAACAGGGCCAGTGGAACTGGAGCCAGTCTCTCTTACTGCCCCTACCCCTCAATTTCCCAGATACACCTGCATTCCACAGTTGATAACTATGACAAATGATTTCACCCAGACAGCTATGGCTGAGGGCTTTCTGACCTATGGCCTTAGGTCTTTTTAGAACCCAGTAACTTTGCCTCCCTCTTTTCTGTAAAACTTCAACTCTTATTTCATTTCAGTTTGCTTTTCTCTTTTCTACTATTCTTCATTCTTGTTCTGGTATATAAGGGTTGAAAAAGCAGTAGCGGAGGTGGCAGTGAATGAGACACAGCTGGCCTATGGCAAAGGGACTGTGAGTAGGAAGCAGCTGTATTTTGGAGGCAAGTAGAACAAAGGATTAGGATCTTCAAAGCCAAAGAAACCTTCTCTCTGTGTTTTTCCCTCCTTTTCCCTCTTTCCCTTCTTGGGAAATGATAGAAATTTCACAAAACACATAGCCTTTCTGAATTCATAACAGTCTCCTTTTTCTCACATCCAAGGGTGTTTAATTTATTACTACTGCTAACATTTTACATGTACCTTGTTTTTATATTTTTCTCCTAAGAGCTTCAAAGAGGTTTATAAATTTTCATTAAAACATACATGCCTGGCCATAGTTATATTAATAAAATTTAACTTTAGAATGATGAGAATTTGATTTAGTAAATTGTTACTTTTCTAGGATTTGGTTTACTACACCATATACACATTTCCTAAATCCAGTGACTCAAATTTAAGGTTTCATAAGAATCCTCGGGGTTGCTTATTAATATGCATATTCTTTAGCCACATTTGATCATGGGTTAATATTTATTTGGCCTAAGGTGGGGCCTTGGAACCCACATTTTTAATAAGCATCCAAGGGAATTCTTATACACATACAGTGGGGATAGAGAGGCCCCACTGTGAGATTCTGTCCTAATCTGAGCACCCTAGCCTCCCAGGTTCAACTTCTTCAAGAAAGCCTGTTTCTTAGTGACAGTAGTCAAGCAGTCTCCTGGAGTTCACACTGAATAGTAAGTCAAAAATTCAAAGTGAGCAATCTAAGGGAAAGAAAATTATCACCAACAGGATTTCACTTTTAACAATGCAAGGTGCTATTAGCTACACAAATACAGGAAAGAAAGGGAGGTGCCTTGGTTTTAACTCCACTTCCTTGAATATGATGAGGTTTTGGTATTATGAATGAGTTGATTTTTCTATTCATGACAGTTGAACTTTTACTGGCTTTCCATTTACAAATGCTGACTTCCTGGCACTCTCTTCTGCAATCCAATGACAGCCTTGCAGAACCAGCCTTGATTTCCCAAATTGCAAGAAAATTAGAACCTAACTACTTAGAAAAGTAACAACTGCATAAAATCCAATATGGAATGGGTGGGAGGACATGAGAAGCTGTTTGCCAAAAGACATCAGTAATTCTCCTTGCCTCTATTCCCTCAGAGGCAGGATCTTCTCCACCAGCACCAGTGGGGGACTCTCAGACAAGCTCAGAAGCCAGAATTCTTCTTGATGACAACATGTGCCTCTGCTTTTAACCTCCAAATCCTGTTTGTTATGTACTGTTGTCACCAACCCCTTGTCCTCAGATCTCAATCCCCAGGCCTCTCTTTCTGCTGCCCCTTTCTTGGATTCATGATATCCTGCTGACTACTCTGATCTGATATTAGGATGATGTTTAACTCCTTGTGTCTTGCTTCTGACTTAAAGATTGATCACAACTACTCTCTCAAAAATCACCTGTGACTATATTCAATGGGGCTTTCTTAATCCTCTGTCTCACCCTACTATTCTTTTGGGTGATCTCATCACACTCTTCCTCCTGTTGGTTCTCCTCCCTTGGTTTCAGTAACAACACAATTCTCTTATGGACATAGTGAGTATTTGATCTGCTTGGTATTAGTCCTTCCAACCTGGCACAACAAACAGAAAATGGAAGATATGTTTGACCACCAATAGACACAATGTTGTTGAGCCCAAGACAGTTTCAGTTCAACCTAAACAAAATTTCCCTGCCTGATTTATGCAAGCCAATGTTAATCTACAGGAGCTGGGCTTTACTTGGGGTTTAGGCTTTTCATAGGAAAAAAAATCAAGTTCTGCCAAAATTACCTTCAAAATCCCCTAGGAAGGCCCCATGCTAGAAGACAACATACTATCTCTTAGTAGGTATAACCCAGGTGGCCTTTTCCTCCGGCACTGGTACAGATTACTGTCTTTGGTTGAATGTAAGAAAGAATAGCTGGCTTTTGTACAACAGGATATATGTTGTACAAAAGAGAACACTGAGCAAGGCAAGATGCTTACTCTGAGAGGGAACGTGGAACAGACGCAGGCTGAGGAAAATCAACACACACCCCCTAACTCAGGTTCATTCCTAGTTATGGATTCATTGAATATAACCAGAATAGACTTGTCTGTACAATGTAAATTATGATTCCTTCTCTTTTTATGTTCATTTTCTGAGCAGGTGTAGTTGAATTCATGCAAATTTAGTGTTTATTTGATACAACACTACCATACAACTTGAGTGGCTGTTGTTCAATAAATATACATATGCCTATACTCTTGACTTCTAGTGCCCCAAGGATAAACAAAGGACTGAGGCAGATACAATATCAAGTATGAAGATCAACCTGAGAGAAATGAACATTTTTCTTACAAAAATTCCCTGAGTCCATAAAGCAAAGACACTTGTGATGTAGTGGAAAAGTACTATATTTGGTATCAAGAGACCAGGATTCCAGTCCCAATTCTTACACATACTAGCTAAGTGAACTGGGCCAGTGTCTCTACCTCTCTAATGGGTACAGTAGTAACTGCTTCGAGGTTTACAAGAAAAGAGCATGTGAAAGCATGTGCCACAGTCACTGATAAAGGTAGGCACTTGCTATAGGTTTGTTTGCTGTCAGCTGTTAAACTGAAGCTGGGAGACAAATTAGCCATATCAGGAAGAAAACTACCAGCACTGACAGTAGAGGGCACATAATAGGTGCTATGAAATAAGTTAAGAGAGACATCAAGTTGATGCGATCAAGCCAGTATGTAATTTTCTTGTTCTAATATTCTTTTATTTTCTCCACATGGTCATTGGTACAAAGTCCACTTATGGCTTCATAAACATTGGCTTAAAACAAAAGTGCTTCTAATCAGATTTGGCAAGAAAAGGAGAGAAACATAGGGTGAGGTAAGTGTGAGGCTACAGTGCTGAATAACAGGGATGGCAGTGCCTCAGTACATGAGTCACACGGACACCGAGCAGTACACAGCTAGAGATAATTTGCAGGTAAATGCTGCACTAGCCATTACGTCATCTCTCCTCTGCCCTTTCTTCATCAATCATGTCGCCTGGAATCTGATGCAACCCAGCAAGAATGTCTGATTTACAGACAGCAGAGAGAGCCTCAAAACACACACATACTCATCAGAGAAAGCAGTATGAACCCAAACTGAAGTTTCTGGAATTTCTCTTTGTTTAAATTGCCCTTTAGAGGGGAAGTCTTATGGGTGGGATGTGTAACTATAGATTAAGCCATCTACCTAAAGGTCTAAAGGACTAGGCTTTATCATTTTGGACAAGTCACTCTAGCTCTATAGGCCCCTTGTACATCTTCCCAATTAGATGATCTTCAAGGTCCCTCTCAGTTCTGCAACTTCATCATTAAAAATTCAGGCCAATCACACAGATACAGTGGACAGATAAACATTTAGTTGTACAAGGCAGGCACAAAATCTTCTTTGTTCTCAGTTATATAGATCATTCAAATTTTTGGCTACCTCCATCCCCACTCTGAATGACTAGGAGGGTGAGTAGCTGTGAATGAATCTTGTGAAAGCAAGGAAAAAGTGGACGGTAGGAACTGGTGCTTCTAGAAAATGGGAATGTTCACACCTGAGATTATAAGGACATTCTATCATACAAGCTTAAAAGCAAATGCTCATTGGGATAAAATACATTAACACTTATTTTCAGTCGCAGCAACAGTTCAAACAACAGGGAGTTGCAAGGGATGCAAAAAAGAAAGAAGGGGTAGAAGAAGAGCACCCCAGTCTCCAAATACTTCATAACTTAAGAGGGATGCTGTAAACCAAATTCAGGGCCAGTCAGTACATGATATACCCAAGAGATAGCAACTTGTGAATTCACGTAACACCAGTTCCACAGGAAGGAGGCATTCATTAGAGACCACTACAAAGAGGAGGTGGTCGGCCTCCAGCAAGCCTGACCTGTCATAATGCTTTCCACCGGTTACGGCAACACACGTTTCCCAAAGCTGACTAACTCAAACACTCAGAGACCTATCACTGGAAGATTTGTGATGCAATCTCCAGAGAGGGGTGTTTCCAGCAAAATTTGGGATTGGGGGAGAATACATAAGCCCAGTAGAGATGAAAACCAAATGCCTTGTGGTCCTTCTCTCACAGCTGTCACTGTGTGGGGTTCCCACCTTCCATGCTGAGTGGTGGGGGGCGGTTTCACCCCACAGCACCTGGAGCAGCATTCAACAAGGGGCCCAGCCCTTTAATTGTTCAGCCAAATGATTTATAAAGCTTGGCAGCAAAGACAAGGCAGACTGGTTTAAATTCAAAGGACTCAACCTACAGGTATTCTGAAAATCTTGGCCACATCTTTAAAGAGCACTATTCTCCTTGGGAAGGGAGAGAATAGAAAGGGAGAAGATGTGACCTGCCTGACAAGAAAACGGGACCCAGCTAGATGGAACATGCTTCCCCACTCCTTCCCCCACTATCACTTACTAAGGCTTTGGCCGACCTCCTTCCTATTAAAAGCAATCAGACAAGTACATTCCACTCTTTCTTTAGCTAGAAGTGTAAAATCCCAGAACCATCAACATACTCTCATACACTGGGCTCAGTTCTGATTGCTTACTGATGATTTAATCTCTTTGATCAACTACGGTAGGAACTAGCCAACTTTTTCCCTAGAGAACCAGATGATAGATAATTTTAGATTTTGTGGACTATATGGTTTCTTTCTCTTTCTCTTTCTCTCTCTTTCTTTCTTTCTGACTATATGGTTTCTGTTGCAACTACTCAACTCTACCTTTACAATACAGAAGTAGCTATAGGTTTTATGTGAACAAATAAGCATAGCTGTGTTGCAATAAAACTTCATTTATGAAAACAGGTGAAGGGTTGGATTTGGCCTGCATAATTTGCTAACTGCTGAACTAGTATGTTTCCAAATAGCTGAAAGGTGATAAAATAAGAAGGTATTACCAAATTTATCACCACTTAAAACAACTTATTTATTTATTTTTAAAAAGATTTTATTTGTCAGAGAGAGAGCACACACACACAAGCAGGGGGAGCGGCAGGCAGAGGGAGAAACAGGCCCCCTGCTGAGCAAGGAGCCCGATGCAGGACTCGATCCCAGGACCCTGGGATCATGACCTGAGCCGAAGTTCAGATGCCTAACCGACCGAGCCACCTAGGCATCCCCACTTAAAACAATTTAAATCTAGGGGCGCCTGTGTGGCTCAGTCGGTTAAGCGGCTGGGATCGAGCCCCGCATCGGGCTCCCTGCTCAGCAGAGAGCCTGCTTCTCCTTTTCCCTCTGCCTACTGCTCTGCCTACTTGTGCTATCTCTCTGTCAAATAAATAAATTAAAAAACAAAACAAAACAAAAAAACAATTTAAATCTAAGCCTCAATTTTGGGAGGAGAACTAACCTCTAAAACAACTAACCTTCATTAATAGGTACAATAAGAATCCATTTTTGGAATCTGTGAGTTTGTGTGTGTAAAATACAGGGTGATTCAAAAGAAATTGAACACTTTAAAAAAATCCATCACTCAGTAGCTAGATTATGTTATGAAAATGTAGTTTGCACTAAATCATCAAGTTACCCTTACAGGTGTTTTGCCATAGGGCAACTCCGGGCTTTGACTACATATTTACATACAACTTAGGTACTGAGAAATACATTTTTGAAAGTGTTCAATTCTGTTTTAACCACCTGTATATTATTTGTGTACACATTATAAAATACTTTAAATGAGAAACACTAAATTATAACCAATCATTATTCCTGGAGTATGGGGGAGGGAGTATTAGAAGTTTCACTTTCAGCAGTGTTATTTGAATTTTTTACAAGCATATATTACTTTGTGAATAAAGAGGTGTTTTGTTTCTCTGTCGTAAAGAAGTGTTACGGGTAGGTAATCTGTGGTACTGCAATTTAGAACTGTCTTGACTTGAATCATCTACTGAGGCTTTCTGTAATTCTCTTCTAAATACAGCATTCCTTGCTTTCAAACTTTCACCTGCTTTTACTCTTTCTTCCAATTCCCTTTTCCCCTCCATTGACTCAGCCTAGCAGCAGTCACACATATAATTAGATTTACAGCTCACATTCACTCAACAGGAGATGCCAATAAATATCTTATGAAGTTCCTAACCTAGTAGGAGGGACAGATAAGAAACCAGAAAAACATAAATACACAAGTTATTTTCAGATTGTGGTAAATTCTCTGAGCGGCAGGGTAATGAGTAAAGCCCTACTGAGAAAGTTGCGTTTCGGTACAGACCTCAAGGATAAGAAGGAGACAGTCTTGTGAATTAAATTCTAGGCTAAGTGTAAAGTTGTCTGGTCTTGACTCTTAGTGTATCAAATCCTGGTTACACATTAAAATCAACTGGGGCACTTTCAAAAAATACTGATGCCTGGGCCCTGCTAGGAGCCAGTAACTCTCTGAAGGTGGAGTCTAGTATTGATTGCTTTTCCTTTTCCTTTTCCTTTTCTGTTCTTTCCTTCCTTCCTTCCTTCCTTCCTTCCTTCCTTCCTTCCTTCCTTCCTTCCTTCCTTCCTTCCTTCCTTCCTTCCTTCCTCCTTCCTTTCTTTCTTTCTTTCTTTCTTTCTTTTTTTAAAGCCAGGACCGAGAACCATTGTTCTAGAGTCTAGACACTTGTATATCAGCACAAACAGAGTCCTTCAGAGATAAGGGGGATGCAACTGTGGGTGAAACCAAAGTATAAAGTTTTAGAATGTGTGGGGCTTTTTTGTTTTAATCTAGTAGGATTAACTGAATGCATTGTTTGGTGAAGTGATGAAGACCTGGGGATTCTCCCTTTACTGCTGAGCAATGGACCACAGAAACACATAGATCTTTTAATTGGGACCTTTTGCCTGAGCCTCTGACAAGCTGTAAAGCAAATGAACCATCAAGTGACAGACGTCTTTGATGTATTTAGCAAAGGGCTAACTGAAAAGGCTTGGCCCTGAGCTCCTCCTTGACCAGCTAACAGATTCAAAACTGACTGAACCACAAACAGAAGTTCCCCATGGCAGATTTAGCTTATACAGTATTGTAAGGGTATACATGTTCTCATATTTATATACCTCCATCCACCCAATTCTAAATAAAACTGGTAATAGGTGATAAGGAAAATAAGGGTCACTGGAATTGTTGATAATCTTGTAAATAATTTTAGGCAGTTGTTGAAATTTCTTTTCATCCATCCACCCATCCATCCATCCATCCAACATACGCCTACCATTGCACACCTACTCTACACTTCCCATTGTGGTACCTGGGATATATATGCCTCCCATTCCAATGGGAGAGAAACACAAGTAATAATCACATTAGAATGTGATATGTGCTATGAGACAGTGTTCCTATTCTTCCTATTATCTCTGTACCTTGCATTCTCTTCTACTGGGTAGAGCTTATTTCACTTTCTGTAATTTGCTTAAATATGTTTTTTCAGCTAGAGGTCCTTAAAACACAAGGACTATCTAAGTCTGTATCTTCAATACCAAATACAGTTAATGGTATAAAGTAAGCATTCCACACTGTAAACTGAATCAAGTAACAGATACCTATGAGGGATATAGACAGAGAATGGAAGAAGGCTTATGGGAGTCAGGGAAGGCTTCAAAGAGGAGTGATATCTGGGATGAACCAAAAGATGAACCAAAAATCTGGTAGAGGTTTCCTCTGGGTGTGTCTTTAGACTTTGTCCCAAGGCAGTGGAGAACTACTCAAGTTTCTAAGCTGAAGGGAAAGACGGTGTGATAGAATCAGATTTGGGTTTAAGAATCACCTCTCTGAAAACATTATGGGAAGTGAATGGGAGGGTGGGAAAGCAGCAAATCTGGGGGCAGGGAAAGTGGACAGGGAGGCTGTGATACTGCATTGCTGGCAAAGATGGATCCAGAGCAATTCAGGATGTTGACTAAACTGACAGGATATAGCTGGCTGGACTTCATGGCATGTGTTTTGTATACACATCCCACTTCTGAGTTCATCTATTTTTCTTGTGTTTATTTCTCTTTTGCCCAGATCCCCTCCTTTACGATCGCTGTGAAATTGTTCTGTCCTGTCCTTTCATAAATATTGTTAAGATAACTTAAATCTTCTGTGAAACAAGGTGGAGATTATCTCTCTCTCTCCCTCTCTATCATCTATCTATCTATCTATCTATACCAATCAATTAGATACAGTAGTCCAGAGAGAGAGAAGTTTGGGCTTCCTACAAAGATGACAAGAGAATGGTGGGTCATTAGCCAAAGCATGGACTAGCGCAGAAGAGGGCTGGTTTGGGAGAAGAAAATGAGTTTCATTTGGGCATTCAAGAGGAACTGGCCAGAAATCAGTTGGAAATATTGGCTGGAGCTCAGAAAGTGTGAGACACAGGCTTGAGAATTGGCAGCATTTACATAATTACTAAAGCCAGTGGTGTGCTATTAAGCTAGCTCTTAGGAAAAAACAAAACCCCCAAAACCCAAACCTCCCTGATTTGCAGCATTTACTGATTTCTGTAGCATAAATACTCCCACCTTCGTCAACTTCAAGCTACCAACATGACGACGGTCAATGAACAAAGAATTGAGAAGAGATGTGCATAACTGGTCCTTAGGAGCTGACTCCAACATACCAGTGGCTAAGGCCAAGAATAAACAAAATTATCTGACAAAATAAAGAGCAAAAGAGCTGCGGGGTGCCTGGATGGCTCAGTCGGTTAAGCGTCTGCCTTCAGCTCGGGTCGTGATCCCAGCATCCTGGGATCAAGCCCTGCACCGGGCTCCCTGCTAAGCAGGGAGCCTGCTTCTCCCACTCCCTCTGTCTGCCTGTCTACCTACTTGTGATCTCTCTGTCAAATAAATAAATGAAATCTTAAAAAAAAAAAAAAGCAAAAGAGGTGGGGATAAAACTCTGGGAAGTACGGATATTTAAGAGGTGGACAGAAGATGAGTCAGGAGAGGGGTTTGAGCAAAAGCAGTCATAGAAGCAGAGAGCAAAAGGGGTCACAGAAGGCAAGGAAAGAAATAATTCAAGATTGACAGAGTGATCTACAGTGTTACATGTTGTTGAAAGGTGAAGATGAATGAAGGGAGAAAGTGTACAATCAGTGTAACTATGAGGATGCTGGTCGTGACCTCTGTGGTTGGAGCCCAAGTGTGGGCTGAAGAATAAATGAGATGTGGACAGGGAGGAGATCCTACTGGAGGAAGGGAAGGACAGATACAGGGAAGGGGCTAGAGGACAAACTGGATGTGAGGAGGTGAAAGTTGAGGGAGCTTTCTCCTTATCCCCGTTCTTGTTTTTTTTTTTTTTTTTTAATTAACATATAATGTATTATTTGTTTCAGGGGTACAGGTCTATGATTTATGAGTCTTATACAACACACAGCACTCACCACAACACATACCCTCCCCAATGTCCATCACCCAGTCTCCCCATCCCTCTACCTCCTCCCCTCCAGCAACCCTCAGTTTGTTTCCTGAGATTAAGAGTCTCTTATGGTTTGTCTCCCTCTCCGGTTTCATCTTGTTTCATTTTTCCCTCTCTTCCCCTATGATGCTCTCCTTGTTTCTTATATTCCACATACCAGTGAGATCATATAATAATTGTCTTTCTCTAACTGACTTATTTCGCTTAGCATAATACCCTCTAGTTCCATTCACGTCGTAAATGGGAAGATTTCATTTTTTAAAAAATTTTATTATGTTATGTTCATCACCATACATTACATCATTAATTTTTTAAATTTTATTTTATTATGTTATGTTAATCACTGTACATTACATCATTAGTTTATTTTTATTTATTTTTTAAAGATTTTATTTATTTATGTGAGAGAGAGAGAATGAGAGAGAGAGCACATGCGAGGGGGGAGGGTCAGAGGGAGAAGCAGACTCCCTGCCGAGCAGGGAGCCCGATGTGGGACTTGATCCAGGGACTCCAGGATCATGACCTGAGCCGAAGGCAGTCGCTTAACCAACTGAGCCACCCAGGCGCCCCACATCATTAGTTTTTGATATAGTGTTCCATGATTCATTGTTTGCATATAACACCCAGTGCTCCATTCAATACGTGCCCTCTTTAATACCCATCACCAGGCTAACCCATCCCCCCATGCCCCTCTCGTCTAGAACCCTCAGTATGTTTTTCAGAGTCCATAGTCTCTCATGGTTTGTCTCCCCCTCCGATTCCCCCCCTTCATTTTTCCCTTCCTACTATCTTCTTTTTTTTTTTTTTTAACATGTAATGTATCATTTGTTTCAGAGGTACAGGCCTGTGATTCATCAGTCTTACACAATTCACAGTGCTCACCATAGCACATACCCTCTGCAATGTCTATCACCCAGCCACCCCATCCTCCCACCCCCCACCACTCTAGTAACCCTCAGTTTGTTTCCTGAGATTAAGAATTTCTCATATCAGTGAGATCATATGATACATGTCTTTTTCTGATTGACTTATTTCGCTTAGCATAATACCCTCTAGTTCCATCCATGTTGTTGCAAATGGCAATATTTCGGTGTTTTTTTGATGGCTGCATAATATTCCATTGTATATATATACCACATCTTCTTTATCCTTTCATCTCTTGATGGACATCTTGGCTCTTTCCATAGTTTGGCTATTGTGGACATTGGCAAAATTTCATGTTTTGATGGCTGTGTTAATATCCCATTGTATATATACACCACATCTTCTTTATCTATTCATCTGTTGATGGGCATCTGGGCTCTTTCCATAGTTTGGCTATGGATCACTACATTTGTATCTTTGGGGTAAATACCCAGTACTCCAATTGCTGGGTCATATGATAGCTTTATTTTCAACTTTTTGAGGAACCTCCATACTGTTTTCCAGAGTGGCTGCATCAGCTTGCATTCCCACCAACAGTGTAGGAGGGTTCCCCTTTCTCCACATCCTCGCCAACATCTGTCGTTTCCTGACTTGTTAATTTTAGCCATTCTGACTTGTGTGAAGTGGTATCTCATTGTGGTTTTGATTTGGATTTCCCTGATGCTGAGTGATGTTGAGCACTTTTCCATGTGTCTATTGGCCATTTGGATGTCTTCTTTGCAGAAATGTCTCTTCATGTCTTCTGCCCATTTCTTGATTGGATTATTTGTTCTTTGGCCCATTCTTGTTAAGATGGAAAAGTGAACACGTTAAGATGGAAAAGTGGAAGGAGATGGTAGAGAGAAAAGAGGAGGTTGAAGATGCATAGTAAAGAGGGTCAACTTGAAGGTGTTTGTCCTAGAGTAAATCAGAAGTCATGGAATTAAGAATATAGATTACAGATGAAGTGGAGTCACCTTGGGTAGAAGAAGGAACTCTTCTTTCTCTAGAAATGGGATACTAAGTGATTATTAGGAATATTACTAGCTTTGAGTTTCATCTCTCTTTCATTAGCCCAAAGAAATCTCAATAAGTTATGTGATCAAATGGTTTCTAGGAGGTAAGAGGAATATGAGGATGATCAAAGTCTATACAAGCTATAAAAGAACTACGCTCTACAAAAATGTGAATAGGTTGCATTTTTCTTTTAGAAAAGTGGTACCACCCACAAATCCTACTTCCCATGGTAACTATGTTTAGTAAGTGTCTAATTCCAAAAATGCACATTCTTTGGATATACATATATATCCAAAGATTATATATACATATATATTATATATAATATATATATATAAAATATAGCTTTGGATTTTATATATATATATAGCTCCTCCTTTCTATTCATAAAATGTATTGGTACACATGCATTTAAACACATGCAAAATGGATTAAAACTTATCCAATTTAAAGATGTTTTCAGTAGGCTACCCTGTAATTAGAAAACATGACAAGAAAATACTTTCAGATCCTAAATCTATGAAAGATTTATCCTTTAAAATATGTATTATTTTATGGAGCTAAGTATAATTTTTTAGATGGTAACAGATCCTGTTTATATTAAATACTCTTGGATGGATCCAAAATGTCACTCCCAAATCTTAAAAGACATGTCTGCAACAGACAGACATGAAAAAATACTCTGAGTAATGCAGTAATGATTCTGAGTATTTATAACATTAACTGGTTTCAATTCTATAATCTAGCACGAGCCTGGAATGACTCTTCTGAAAAATTTTATTCAACTTGATCTTGACTCAACGTGGAAAGCCCAAGCCCACTTTTTTGTTATATTTAATTTACATTTTAATAAGGCTTGTGTAATAAGAGTGTGGCTTATGAGTTAGGTTGCCAGATAATGGCATTTATGGGTTATCAAAAATCTGTTACCTCATAGTATTCTTATTTTATCTTTTCATAAATATTCTCTAGTTTCATAGCTGTGTAGAAAGTTTTTAACTATTAACAAATCTACACTTCAGAAGACGTAACAGTATGGATTACTGAAATATTCTTCTTTTGGGGAAGCACCTGTGTTATTTCCTTGCTGCCTACGCCCCCTTCCCCTTCTTCCCTCTTCCCTCCACCTGTTGTAAGAACTACCAGTGAGCTGGGCCCTGGCAATTTTGAAAAAGTTTCCTAGGTTTTCTGATGTGTAGCTAAGACTGAGAAACATTTGGGTATGAAAAAGAAGAATGGGCTTGGAAGACTTAAACTCAAAACTTGCATTTGTCACTTTAAAGTGATGTGGGTTTCATGTTCTCAATATACTTGTGAGGATTAAATAAGATAACATGTAAAATCACTTTATATATTTTTAATAATGGGAATATTTCTTGGAACAATTATTATATTCCTAAATTTATTCCTAAAAATCTCATGGGGATATTCAGTGACTGCTCTAAGCCTTTGGACAGGTGTATGCCCCTGGCAAGTAGGTATCACAATTCACCAATAGGTGGATCAACCATGAGGTATGAAATGGCCATAGTTATTTCTAATGAGAATATCCTCTCCTTAAATAAGAAATAGTCTGCTTATTTGTAAAAGAATGAAAATTTTCTGCTGCAAAACTAGTGAGTATATTAACTGCTTTATTGAATGTTAACATGGGGTGAATGATTTTTTTGGTTTTGCATCAGAAAAGCTCCTGTCTTTTAAGTGTCCTTTGCCCTTATAGGAACTCATAGACCAAATTACTTGTGTCTCTTGCCATTTGGAGATATTTCTTGAGCACTTTTATTTTCAATTCTCTAGTCTACCTTTTCTTTCTTTTTTTTTTTTTTTTTAAGATTTTATTTATTTATTTGACAGAGAGAGAGAGACACAGCGAGAGAGGGAACACAGGGGGAGTGGGAGAGGGAGAAGCAGACTTCCCGCGGAGCGGGGAGCCCGATGCGGGGCTCGATCCCAGGACCCCGGGATCATGACCTGAGCCGAAGGCAGACGCTTAACGACTGAGCCACCCAGGCGCCCCTACCTTTTATTTCTAACCTATTAGAATATAGTCTAATTTCTAAACTATTTCTAATAGTTTAAGCTCCTGGACGGAAGGGGTATGCTTTATACTTTTTCCAACTCCCCTCTACTCTTAGAAAGAGTCAACAAATACTTGTTGGATAAAAATATGAAGGGACAAGTGTTTGCTTCAGGTCCCCTTCTTTATGGAATTCCAGAAAGATAGTATCTTTTACAAACATGGATGCATGTTTGTATTTTTTTTCTTATTTTTTTGGTTTTTTTCTCCCTTTGGGCATCTGATGGGAAATGGGTTTTCAACTCTGGCTGTACATCAGAATTATACCAGGAAGCTCTGGAAAAATACTGATGCCAGGATATCACTCCCAAAATTCTGATTTAATTGGTTTTAAGGGGAACATAAGCAATGGTATTTTAAAAGCGTCACCAATAATTCTAATTGTAGCCAGGACTAAAAATCTGTTGGAGCACATAATAGGTTTTCAGTAGGTATTTGTTGATTTGAATTTGAGAGGAGGTGTGATTGGGATTAGGGGGTTGAACACTTCCTGCTCACTTAAAACTTTTTTTTTTTTTAATATGGTTGACACACAATGTTGTATCAGTTTCAGGTATACAACATCGTGACTCAACTTTTCTATACGTTATGTTACACTTACCACAAGTGTAGCTATCATCTGTCACCATACGATGCTATTATATCATTGACTATATTCCCTATTCTGTGCCTTTTTTTAAAAAATTTTTTTAGTTGCTGGTAAGATCATGGTATTTCTTTTTTATTTTTTTAATTTAATTTAATTTTATTATGTTATTCTGTGCCTTTTATTCCCAGACTTATTCATTCCATAACTGGAAGGCTATATCTCCTACTTCCTTTCACCCATTCTGCTCATCCCTTCCCCTGTTTACTTTGTTATCTCTTCAGATCCTCGCAAGCGCCTAAAAGCTCTCATATTAAGTCTGGTGGGATGGTGAGTGGGTGGGTGAATGAATCAATGTTAAGTTCTTTGATGTACCATGGTTCAGCTGTGGTTGCTAATTCGAACTCTGATATGGAAATATGATGTCTATATCTCTTTTTGTCTTTCTCTTCTCTCTTGACCACCTTACTCACTTTCCAGTAGAAATGCCATTAGGGCTGGCACTTTCTGTTTCGTTCATCACTGTGTATCTAGTGCTTAAAGCAGTATCTGGTATGTAATAGCTGCTTGGAAAAATATTAGTTCAATATATTTCTTTCTCTCTCACATCCAAACATACAAATGCAAATACAGAATGGCAAAAATAATCATTTTATGAGATTTTAAGACTTAGCCTTCTTAATATTATATCCAGAAGTAAAACACTGGCATTACTGCTCTTGTTGGGTATGATTCACTCTTCCACTAGTAAGCAGGTGCTAAGTGCTCTAGAATTACTCCAGTTTCTTTATTTACCTGGAATCTTAAGACTGACTACGTATAGTAATGAGTTTTGGTAAAACTAGTCTGAATAAGTAAAGCTTGTTATTTCCACTTTCCTTTCTATCACATTAATGCCTAACTTTTAATATTAACATATCAATAACATACTACCATATTAAAACATGATTACCTTACTCTTTGTACCTTAAGTGTTTTTCTGGAGGAAAAGGAGGAGACTAAATTGATGAGTATTTCTTTTCTTTTTTTTTTTTTTTTTTGAAGATGAGTATTTCTTAAAAACTGCTTTGAGTTTAAAAAACTCACTTCCACCATTTAAAGATGTTTCTTTATAAAGACAGAGCAGCTTGCAGGGGCAGTGAAATGCAGGAACAGGAGGATTAAGAGAACAGGGTCACAGCTTGGACCAAGGAATGGAGTCAAGAGCTGCAGTCAACTGAGGAAACTGGCCAAAATAGGTGTTGTGGTACTGGGGCTCCAGAAAAATGGGGGAGGGGCACAGTAAATGGCTTATTAGACAGGAAGAGATAGTCTCCCTACTGGGGGATTTTTCCTCTGTTTCCTCCCTCAGGTCCCCCTTCCACCCCTATGTCTGTTACACAGAATCCTAGGCACGCAGCCTGGAGTCCCTGAGAACAGAGCAGAATTAGGACATGGAACACATAAGGCAGGAATCAGAACACCTGGCTGTTAATTTCCAGAGGCTCACTTTGGACTTTGTGAGCTTTGAAGTCATAAATCTCACTTAAATTTATAGTTCATTTATCTCCAAGATAATCATAATACTCCCTTCATACAGTTATTATGAGATCCAAATAAGGTAACATATATAAAAGTGTACTACGAAGTGTGACTCACTAGCTAAATGTTAAGCTAGTTTACTCTGCTTTTAGAATGAAGAATTTATCGAGAAAAAAAAAAAACCCTAATTTTTCCTTTGTAATCCATGAAAAATGTACCTGCTCTGTATATACACAGTTATACCACACTTCTAACAATTCCATACAGATATTTGGAAACACAGAGAGTTCCCAATTACTTGGTACTCTGAAACAAGTTTTAATAGAAATCAAGATAGAAGTCAGGAGAATGAGGCCCCAGACAGATTTAGGACCAAGGCACAAATCACAAAATGGAAGAACTGGTCCCAAGAACAACTAACTGGCCAATGGTGGGAGTTAATGTGTTATTATAACAGGTGTTTCTGTAAAAACTATAGAGGCAGTCCAGACAATTCCACTTTTCCATGTTTAGAGGAAGCAAATAGAATTATTTTTTTAATTTGTACCATGTAGCTGCCAGTCAGAACTGTGCTAAAAAATGTGCAATATGACTTTAGAAATGGCTTTTATTTTATTTCTTTGAAGATTTTATTTATTTATTTATTTATTTATTTATTTGAGAGAGAGGGAGAGAGAGAGTGCGTGCACAGGTGGGGGGAGGAGCAGAGGGAGAGGGACAAGCAGATTCCGAGCTAAACGAGGAGCCGGTCACGGGCTCAATCTCACAACCCCAAGATCATGACCTGAGCAGACACCAAGAGTTGGACGCTTAACCTACTGACCCACTCAGGTGCCCCTGAAATGGCTTTTAAAACGAAGTTTTTCTGGGGCACCTGGGTGGCTCAGTCGGTTAAGCGTCTGCCTTCAGCTCAGGTCATGATCCTGGGGTCCTGGGATCGGAGCCCCACATCAGCTCCCTGCTCAGTGGGGAGCCTGCTTTTCCTTCTCCCTCTGCTGCTCCCCCTGCTTGTGCTCTCTCCCTCTCTCTCAAGTAAATAAATCTTTAAAAAAATAAAACAAAGCTTTTCTTATAAGAAAAATTCAGAAGACTGAAATTTCAGACTTCTAATAAAAAGTATGGTTTGGGTTAAAATGAAAGCTCTCACAATAATTCTTTTAGTTTTTATTCATTTATTATAGAATTAAAAAGTTGTAGAAATAGAATAGGTAAAAACAAGATTATTATGAAGCGTGTATTGACCAACAATGAAATTACAGCTTATCTTTGCATTCTGGTGTACCAGCTCTTTTTTTACTTTGATTCTAGCAAAAGATAGCTATTCCTCAGAAACAGAATAATGGCCTGGAAGAATAACAGCCTCAAAATCTTTTAAGAATCCAACAGGATGAGAGATTGGCAGCTCTGTTTTAAAACTATGTGCATTATTGTTTGCCAGATCAAGTTAATGAAATGTTTACTGCTACAGTGTTATTTTTAAGTTAACAAAAGCATTTTTGCTGACTTGCTCATTGGGCATATGCACGCAATTTAAAATGGAATTTCAAAATACTTTTATTACATGCACCCATGAAGAAAATAACTGAGGTCTTAAGATGGTGCTAAACTAATTCTGACTTTTTTTTTAAAGATTTTATTTTTAAGTAATCTCTACACCCAATGTGGGGCTTCAACTTATAACCCTGAGATCAAGAGTTGCATGCTCTGCTGACTAAGCCAGCCAGGCACCCCAGTTCTGACTTTTGATTCATCTTAATAACAGAACCGTTGGAATTGTCAGCCATGTGGCTTTCTACTTTAATAAGATTAAGGCTATAAGATTCAAGCTTCTTTAATTTAAATCTCTTGTACCTACATATTTCTTGGTACAGTCCCCCAATACTTCCTTACTCTCTCAACTAGATCAGGATTGCTCAACCATAACACTATACACATTTTGGACTGGATAATCCTCTATTGTGGGGGGTGTCCTGTGCATTACAGGATGTTTAGCAGCATCCCTGGCCTCTCTACTCACCAGATGCCACAGCACCAACCAATCCTGTTGTGACAACCAAAACTGTCACCAGAGTTACCAAATGTACTCTGGAGGGCAAAGGTATCCCCCACTGACAACCACTTAACTAGAGGAAGAACCATTCTCCCCCTTGTTATTAGAGTTCTTGGGCCCATATCCATCACCACTTCATTTTATCTCAGTCAATTTCTCTCCCTCTCCACCTGTAATTCCTCTTTGACAAACTAACATCTCAATTCTCCCCATTAGAAAAATGAAAACATACTAATCAACCAAACTCAAGTAAGTTCTGCAACTCATGTAGCTACTATCCTCTGTTTTCTTTCACTAGGAATTTTTAGAAAGACTAACCTTAATGAACACTTCTCAGATTGTGTTGTTAAAAATAATCAGTGCTGGTGATAGACTTTTTCTTTTCTTTTAGAAGGTACAAAAGCCACCAAGCACACATATATCATTATTCTCTTTATTTTACTGTGGTATATGTTTATGGCCATGGAATGGGCGGCCATAAATTTAATGTAGTAAGCTTCATGAAAAACCATCTGATAAAGATATATCACAACCAATTTACATACTGATACATGGGCATCATTTGTCAACCATTCTGTTGATGTAAGTTACCTTTACATCTTATAATTTCAATACATTTGGGATATTTGGTTCTTATTAAAATAAAAATGATTTAAATTTCTACCCTATAGACTTTTATAAAACTTAAAAACACATATGAAAGAAATTCTAATGTCTCATAGCAATCAATTCATCTGTGAATACATTGCTTGCTATTGACTTTGGCCCATGTGCAAACAGTATCTTATGAGTTCATATG
The DNA here is from genome assembly GCF_029215605.1 of Mirounga angustirostris. Lineage (NCBI taxonomy): Eukaryota > Metazoa > Chordata > Mammalia > Carnivora > Phocidae > Mirounga > Mirounga angustirostris. The sequence continues at coordinate 46,856,018 of NW_026991709.1, read as the reverse complement.
AGAATTAAAGCATTGTGATACAAATGAGTTCCGTGGTCACAATGGCTTTAGCCTTCACTGTGCTTCATGGATATATGCAATAGGACTTAGAAATGACCTTTAAAACAAAGCTCTTCTTATGATTATAAGAGAAAATTCAGACGTATTTTTTAAAAGTATGGTTTGGCCACCTCACTTTCTTGAGACTGATTATCTTACTAGACAACTGATTCCATTTTTGGACCTCTTTAAATGTTCTAAAACAGTGTTTCTCAACCTTGTTTTCAAACTATGACCTCCCTTGGATGATTTCTCACTCAATCCTCTCTTTATTCCAATAACCCAAATCTTACTGAGCTTTACTTTTGGTAGTCTATTTTTTTAAGACGTGTTTGGGGCATCTGGGTGGCTCAGTTGGTTAAGTGTCAGACTCTTGATTTTGGCTCAGGTTATGATCTCAGGGTCCTGAGATGGAGCCCCACATCCATCAGGCTCTGCAGGGAATCTGCCTGAGATTTTCTCCCTCTGCTCCCCTCCCACCCTGCCGTGTGTACTCTCTCTTTCTTAATAAATAAATCTTGAAAAAAAAAAAGACATATTGAATTTGCTATTTTTGGGGGGAGTTTCCTTTTTTTTAATTTTAAGTTCAATTAATTAACAATATAGTGTATTATTAGTTTTAGAGGTAGAGTTCAGTGATTCATCAGTTGCATACAACACCCAGTGCTCATTCCATCACGTGCCCTCCTTCATGCGCACCACATAGTCACCCCATCCCCGCCCCCACCTCCCCTCCAGCAAGCCTCAGTTTCTTTCCTATGCTTAAGAAGTCTCTTATGGTTTGTCTCCCTCTCTGGTTTCATGTTGTTTTATTCTTCCCAGGTTTTTTTTTTACTAACCAGAATCATGCTGTATGTATTGTTCTTTGATGTGCTTTTTGGAGATGTTCTCAGCCTAGCACACTCCTTTTATCCATTCTATATTCCACAGAAATAGATGTTTGGGTTGCTTCATTCTGCTGTTATAATTATTCCCACTTTTGTGCACAAACTGAGCACAAGGGCTGAAATTTGAGGGGAAGAGTGTCAATTTGAGCCATTGGCAATCTGAGGTAAAGGCATGTTGACTTGGCATTTAGCAGGTGGCAGGCCGTGTTTGCTGACTCGGGCAGGAGGGTGGCTGGACTGTGAATTTGGGACTCACAGGCCGATGGCATCGTGTGTGACAGGGATGTGGCTGGTTTTGCTTTTAATTTTTGTTTTTCTGGGAAACTTGATCTCTCCCTCTATTCTAAATGAAAGCCTTGCTGGAATTTGCTATTTTTAACTACATTTGTCCTGCATCCCCCTCCCCATACCTTCCTCATGGCAAAACCTTTAAATATTTTTATTTAACAAGTTTACCTTGCTCCCACTAAATCTTTTCTTCAACTTATTTAACTCTGGAATCCCATTTGTCCAAATTCCTTATCACTGTGGTCATTTGTTTCTTAAATATTCCTTTTAAAGTATGGTACCCAGATCTAAATGCATTATTTCATAAATGCATGGAATTATGGGACTATTTTATTTTTCATTCTGTACACTATGCTTTGGGGTGGTGTTTGACAACATAGAATGTCCTCAATAAATACTAGCTGTGTATATGATTCTTGATTTTGTCATATACTTAGCTCCTCCATCAGGCAGGATTCTGAGTAAAAAACAGGTTTTTCTATTCTTACCACACAACTCTTTCCTTTCTACATGAAGGGATCCCTCTCCCATAGTGGCTTAAGTGGTTGACCTGAGAGGAAGCTTAGTTTATTTGGTTAAGGTGCTCATTCTTTCTAAAAAGCACCCTAAGGGGGAAATTCTTGGCAAAGATCCTCTGAGAATAGAAGCCCCTCGGCAGTGGGAAGAAGGACTTGCAGTGACCAGGGATAGAGGACAACTGACCACATCAGAAATTTATCAGAAAGTTAATGCAAGTGATAGAATTTCACAAATCTTTAGAGTTCACAAAAAGTTATCCAGGGCTCATGAGCTAATGCAGACTAACTGGTGCCTTCTGTTTCTGCTCTGCCATTATCTATCAGTAATAAATGGTTTAATCCTAAAAATATATTATGTGGTTTTCATTCTTGGCTCTAGATTGCTTGTGGAGAAGACAAAATATAACCTTTAATTTGGTTTGACAAAACATCCTACATAATAAATAAATGAATTGCTACTAGTAAATTGTACTCTAAGAGTGCATTTTTGGCTCCCAAACAATCACATTCCAATTTCATTTAAAAAAAAAAATCTGCTTAAGGGGCGCCTGGGTGGCTCAGTCAGTTTAGCACTGGACTTTTGGTTTCCGCTCAAGCCATGATCTCAGGGTGCTGAGATTGGCCCCATGCTCCATGCTCAGCGTGGGAGTCTGCTTGTCCCTCTCCCTCCCCCTTGGCCCCTCCCCTGGCTCGCACATGTGCTCTCTTCTCTCAAATAAATACATAAATAAATAAAATCTTAAAAAAAAATCTGCTTAAGCCAAGCAGAAATATGGATCAATTATTTCATACCTGAATATACAACTTAGTTTTATTTTACCATGTGCTTTGTACTGAACACACACACATATACAGACACACACATCCTTTTTTCATGCTGATTAACATGTCACAGAGATCAAGAGATTAACCAACAATAAAAGAAAATCTATTAGGTAACTGAATTATATCATGTAGTACAGGCATTTTTGTTGTTGTTGTTTTGTTTTTGTTTTTTCCTCTCTCTTACCTTCCCCCAGCCTGTTTCAGACCAAATCCATGTTCTCACTTCCTTTGGCAAGTTATTCTACATTCTAAATGTAGAATGATGATTCTAAATCCAATGATTCTAAATTCTAATGATTCTAAAATCATTCCATCAGATGGTCTATTCTCCTTTGCTTTTATCTTCTGATTTCAATTTTTCTCAGGACTACTGTAGAATCACATGGAATACTGGTTTGGACAGTTGGGAATGGAGATTCTAGGTAAACAATGTGATGCTTCAACTTCTCTACATCAATGCTAGAGACATCTTTCTTGGCTATTCCCATAATTCAGAGAAGTTAGAAAACAATGTCCATGAGAAATTCTTTTCAAAAGGCACTAAAAGCAAGTGACATAATGGCTGTACAAAAGCTCTGAATCCTCCGAAAGAAAGGCATTCTTGATATGTTCATTATTGTGTTTATCATTCCTGAAGGGCACAGAACAGTATCTTCCCTCATATTCGTAGTGGGTACAAAAGCAGAGCTAATGTGGGTGTACTTCAAAACAGTCTGTGCTAAACAATTTCATACAGCATTGTATATAATACTTTGATGTAAAAAACATGCTTAACACAGATGCCTTCAACTACAAGCCCACAATACATGGATTTATTTATTTTTTATTGCTGTATAAATTGCCATTTCATAGGGTTGGGCTGTTCAATTGTCATCACAAATTTTATAAGCACATTTTTGAAAAATGAGGAAGGATCATTCTATGAAATGCTACATATGGCATTAACAAGAGTCATGCAAATGAACAGTGCTTTGGTTACTTCCGTGATTAAACATTTCAATGATTCAAAAATAGTTTCAAAAATTAACTGAATGAAATTTTGCACTCACTGATAAAACAGACAGCCTCAGATTAAATTGGTGGATGCAAAATGTGTAATAAGCATGACTGGCATAAGCAAAGATATCATGCTACAGCAAAGAAATGGAAAAATGTGTACTTGCATATATTATTAAAGAACACATACTAAAGTACATGTATCAAAATACTTTTATGAAGTTCTACCCCAAATTTCTATATGTCTTCATAGGAATAGAATCTTTCCAATTATAGAACAAGTATTACCAAGTAGTACTAAAATAAAACATGGAGAATTATTTGTTCTGAATTCTGATTAAGTATGAAGCATCCTAGACTCTAGAATGAATAAATGTCCATAGAACAAAAGGTCTTAACTATGATGCACTTTAGTGCAGGATACTATATGTTCAGATATGAAATATATTTCATATATTCTCAGCCAAACTCTTGAGTTTCTATGTAGTAATTTCCTAATAGTAGCAGGTTCAGAAACATATAGGAATAGCCAGGGCCATTGAGTTGTCTTTTCAGTAAAAATGGAAGACATTTGCAGCTCTAAATAGTTGTCAAATTCACTAAAAAGTAAAAAGTTTATTAGCTCATATAAATTTACTAAATAAGGGGATGACAAAGTCTAATTAACTAGCCAGAAAAATGTATTCAGAACTCTTCTGTAACATATTCATTCATCTGACAAATTTCTATTGAATGCGTATGTGCTGGGCACTACTCTAGGTCTTCATGTACATCTTCATGTACATGAACAACATGTACAAGAGACAAAACAGATATGTCAATGAACAAAAAAGATAAAATCCCCAACTCTACGGAGCTTATATTCTAGTGGGAGAAACAGACAATAAATCATACAGTAAGCAATTAAATGATATTACAGGTTAGAAGGTGATAAGTGTTGTGGAAAAAAAAAAGGAAGAGCAGTCTAAGAGAAGACTGGAAGTGTGGGGGTGGGCTGGTCAGGTGGACTTCACTGAAAATATCAGCTCTGAGCAAAACTAGGAGTCTAGAATATTAGCTGAGTGGTTCTGGGGGACAGAATTCTAGGCAGAGTGTGAGCAATTGGTCCAGAGGCCTGAAATTGGAATATGTCTGGCATGTCTGAGTTTTTTTAAGTTAAGAGGATTACACTAAAATGTATATTGAAGGTAAAAATCTCCTTCTATTTTGTTTGTAAAAATACCATCATATCCCACATATGTAAATTGCAAACACAGGTCTAGAATGCATGAGAAATACCTAGAATGAAGCTCATTAACATCTTATTGGAGGTTATTTCTGTGTAGTGGATTTTGGGTGATTTTCACCAACTTCTTTCCATCTCTCCATATTGTTTCAGTGTTCTAAGCCAAAGATCATTATTAGGTTTACAGAAACAAAAAGACTAACAACCATCAAAAAAAAGTCAACTTTATTTATACATATTTATAAATGACTGAAAGAGCATACTGTATTTGTCAGAAAAATACAATACAAAAATCACTATGCCTGGACCTTCACTAGTAGGTCCCTTCCCTGTGTATGTGTAAATAAACACCTATCCACACTTTTTCTTCCTTAAGAAGGAAGATGAGAAAATAACATGGACTTTGGAATCAGGCAGATCTGGTTTAACTCCCAATTCCAACTAAACTGAACAGTGTTGAACATGCAATTGAAACACTCCGAATTTTCCACTTGTAAAATGGGGATTCGTATATTCATTAAATCTGTATTAAATGCCAACTATCTATCATTGTGGGTGCTGAGAATACTAATGAGGTTGAGTAGGGAGACAGAATATACAGATGAGGAGCTATAGCGACCTGTCAATGCTGTGAAAGATACCAATGCCAAAGAAGCCTGAAGGAAGGAGGGTTTGACTCTTCCTAATTAATTTAAGGAGGGCTTAAATGAAGAGGTAAAATTCAACTTAGTCCTGAGGATTAAGCTGGAGTTTTCCAGGAGGCTAGAGTTGGGGCAGTGGAAGCAGCATGATTAAATGTAAGGAAGTGTGAAAGAACTAGTGTCAGGTGTCAAAAAGCTACAAGCACCACACCTCAACACAGAGTCCTTGTGAGGCTCATCATGATGCACAATGCATGGGGCAATGTTTTGACAGTGTGGGGTGTATGTACCCACACAAATGGAAGAGGTCATTTGTTCTTGAATTCTTGGGATCATCTTTGCCTCCTCCCTACCCCTATATCTCATTAGCAAGCCCAGTATCTCTTCCTTCTCACTATTCTACCAAAATTCATTATACCTCATTTGGCTGGAAGGATACACAGTAATTAGCCAGTACTGAATACTTTCTACTACCGGAATGTAATCTAGCATGGTGTAAGAAAGAAGCATTGGCCTGGGCATTTCCTATACTGGTCTACTGCTGAATTGCTAGAGACCTTGGACATGACACTTACTGTCTCATGTCACTTGTACCCAATAATGTAAAAAGAATGACAATGAATACTTACGAAGTGCCAGGCATGGTGCAAGCCCAGCGCATATACTGTCATATTTGCTTCTCATAACAATCCTACAAGAATGGTACTACTATAGGCCCCCAAATCCTTTATGTTCAATTCCAAAATCTACTGAAAAAGTAGTGAAATCCAGTAGTTTTAAAAGTAAGTTTGTAACGAATTCATTTGGATAAAACCTGAACTGAATGTATATAAGAATATGTGTCATTTTTATTTCACTTATAAATTCTCATATCACCTGCTGTGGAAATACAAATGTGTTGTTTATGAGGCACTGCCTCGAACCTTGTTGCGGAGGTTATCTAACATATCTAATTACTGTACAATATAATCTTTCTAAAAGCTGAAAAATTCTGAATTTCAAAAAACCTAGGGGCGCCTGGGTGGCTCAGTCATTAGCGTCTGCCTTCAGCTCAGGTCATGATCCCGGGATCCTGGGATCGAGCCCCGCATCAGGCTCCCTGCTCAGTGGGAAGCCTGCTTCTCCCTCTCCCACTTCCCCTGCTTGTGTTCCCTCTCTCGCTATATCCCTCTCTGTCAAATAAATAACTAAAATCTTAAAAAAAACAACAACAATAAAACCTAATGTAAGAGTTTCAGGTATTATGAATGAGCAAGCTGAGACAGAGAGGTTAAATAACTTGTTCAAAGGCACACAGCTAAAATTTAGTAGCACCAGGTCTCAAACCCATGCAATTTGGCTCTACCTCCTAGACTCTTAATCACTTAGCTAAACTTGCTCTGAGTGTCCAATAAATGCCAAAGACCTCCAAAGCTCTACAGTACTGTAAGTCTCAATTACCCTTACTGCTTCAACTGAAGTAGGCTTCTCATTATTTCTAAGACACATCCTCTGCTTTCCAACTTCTAACTAATCTTTGCTCAGAATTTCCTATCCTACAATGCTGTTTTAACAATTCCTACTCATCCCTTCAGGCTCAACTTAAATGCCATTATCTTCAAGATAATGTTCCAGATTCTCTTAATTACAAATGAGTTTTCTACCTCACTCTTTATAGTACTTTATATCTCTTTTTTTTGAGGGGGGGGGGTACTAGACAAATTCAACCTCTTAGTATAGTTATTTGTGAACTTATCTCCCAACTGAACTGTGCCCTCTTGCAGGACTGGGAAGGACCACATCCCATTCATCTTTATATCTCCCCAGACTAGTTCTATGAATATTGTCATTGTTCCATAAATGTTGGTTGCAAGAATAAAAAGCTAACAGTATTTGAATGACTTTTGTAGTGATGTGTATAGATGATGTTTAACTCCCAGAGACAGGTTTAATCTTTCCCTTTTAAAACACTACCATTTTCAGAGGAATTTTCATAAAGAAAGGATTTTCTCTTGTTTCTCATGAGATTTAGTTAAAAAAAAAACAGGGAAAGAAAAACAAACCATTTCTATTTATGAACGACTAGACTCTAAGGCTGGCTCATCACCTTGAACTTTAGTTCCCACACAGAAATTATTCAATTAGAAAAGTGAACATGATATAATATCTTTAGAATCTTTCCATTCTGATAAATTTGATTAGCATCTTTTAACTTTGAGCCATATATCAAGAGCCTTTTTAGCGTTGCCTCAAAAGATGGCCATAAAGAGAGAACACAGTGGAATTTTGGGTCATTCTTATTTTTTTCTCATCTCAAATAGTTTCTAGGAAATGATAAGATTTGAGAATTTTTATTTTGTTTCCACAAGGGAATTACTGAAGATGACATTTTATACTGCTATGCTATTCTGAGTATACAAACTCTAAATACTTTACTATAAAGAATTTATTTCTGGAGCGCCTGGGTGGCTCAGTCGTTAAGCGTCTGCCTTTGGCTCAGGTCATGATCCTGGGGTGCTGGGATCGAGCCCCACATCGGGCTCCCTGCTTGGTGGGAAGCCTGCTTCTCTCTCCTCCACTCCCCCTGCTTGTGTTCCCTCTCTCGCTGTCTCTCTCTCTGTCAAATAAATAAATAAAATCTTAAAAAAAAAAGAATTTATTTCTAATATTTTCCAGAGGTAGGTTTAAAAAATGTGTTTTCTTTTTAAATGTCCATTTCTTATTTTATATAATGAATGACTTTAGGTGGAATTATGAGGGACTTCAAAATGAAATATTAATCTTAAAGAGGACCAGCTGACATAATAATTTGCACATGGAAAATTTGGCCTCTATTTTTCTTGCAGTTTTTTTTTTTCTTTTAGGTTAATGATGTATATATGCATATTACGTGCTTTGAACTGGCTTTCTAGTAATGGTTTCCTCTTTATTCCACCCACATTTATAAATGACTGGCTAGGATTAGGCCATCAAACAAAATACATTAACTGGTCCATAAAGAAACCCACCCAACAGTCCTGATCTCAGCAGTGTCATGCTCCATTCAAAAGCTTGCACTATTATTTTTCTGATAAAATGTGGAAGTTAAATAGCTTGGTTAACATATTTTATTATTTTTGCTATACATTTTAGGATCTCAATGCTAAAACTGACAATTTTTTTTGCTGTTGAAATGTATTCCATGGGGACACCAAAGAATTTTATTCCTTTCAAAGGCCCATGAAAACAAATCATTTAGGCATATTTACGATCTTTCTTCACCTCTTATATTCAATCCATCCAACTTCTTTCTGACTCCACTTGCACGGCCTATAGGCCTTCCTCATATCATACTGAACCAAGGCAACATACCTTTAATTTGTTCCCCCTGCCTCAGGTGTCTCTAATTTACCCTCCATTCAGCTGCTGGAAGGACCTTTCAAAAATGTGATGCCCTTCATGTTATGTTATTTCCTGGTTCAAATCTCTTCTCTGGTTTTCCATTGTCTCTGGGATGGTCAGTCGCATTGTATGACAGACTTTCTTTCCATGCTATGCTGCCCACCTGCTCCTCTGGTCATATGATCCTTACAATAGAACGGGATACAGTTCATGCCAGATTGCTTCATCCCTCCATGACAGTACCCATGCTCTTCTATCAAGAAGACAAGAAATAGCAGAAAATCTCAACATTTAACTATCTATCTTGACATTTGTTGGTTGGGGTAAGAGGTGTGGAGCCTCTGGTAAACATTTAATCTCAACTTGGGAAATCCAGTTTCTGGCTTTCCTGGACTCAGGTCATTATGGCAACTTATACTCATCTCCACTTCATCTGCAAACTCATGAGGATCACTTTCATTAGTGCTCTCAAGCCAGACAATTAGAAAATGATTTTTGGAGAAGTTCACCGGAAATAATAGATCTTATGTATACTGCTCTTATCTCAAACTGACACAGGTTTTAGTATTTAGTGCTAGTAATTCTGAAATGCTCTATAGTAACAAATAGTAACAAATCACACCATCATGAAAATGTTCACATTTTTCATTCATTTAACAAGGTTGCACAGTGGTTAGGGTTCTCTATCATTACTTGGAGAAAAAAATTCAGAAAAATTTTCCTATGGAAAATAATAGCCAAAGGCAAAAAATTGTCAAATTATGAATAAAGGAAAGTTTCTTAAGTATGTGTAGAGAAGGTCTTCAATTTATGCTATATATACTAAATAATGAGGGCTATCTTTGAAAGAAATATGATTTCTCTAAGTATATATTTATATTTAATATTACCATCTAGGGGGTGCCTGGCTGGCTCAGTCAGTGGAGCATGGGACTCTTGATCTCAGGGTTGCAAGTTCGAGCCCATGTTGGGTGTAGAGATTACTTAAAAATAAAATCTTTAAAAAAAAATTACCATCTAATCCTTAAGAACTGCAAGCTCACAGATCTAGTCTCCTAAGATGGGAACATTTCAAATGTGTGTGTGTGTGTGTGTGTGTGTGTGTGTGTGTGTATGAAATCAGACTACCACTTTAACATTCTACCAGTACAGTTGATAGTTCATGGTGAGAAACCCACACTCTGGAAACAGACTGCCTAGGTTTGACTGCTTCGTGTGTTGTTTACTAACTCACATATACCACGTGCCTGTTTCCCTTATCTGATTAATGGGGATGATAACAGTACCTACTTCATAGGGTTGATATAAGGATTAAACAACATATATGTAAAATTCTTAGAAAAATATGTGAATTGTTTAAGTTCTGTTTATGTGTTTGCCATTATTATTATTATTATTATTATTATTATTATTATTCTTTCTACCAAGCCAGTGAAAATTAAATTTATTTGTGGGGCTAGGGTGAGGGGATGTGTATTTTGGCAGTGAAATTCTTTCTGAAAACCAAACATTATGCAGAACTTGTTTATTTAAAACAGATAAAGGCAGTTTTCACTTTTTTAAAAATTAAAGCTTTTTTAAAAAGCCAATCTAATTAATTGAAAGGCTTGAAACAGATATAGCAAGGCTTTTTTGCCTCCAAGTAGAATTATTATAAATATTTAAAAACTGCTTACATTTACATGTAAATCAAGAAAAGAACAATATGTGCTCATACTGTAATGTCATGGTGCAGCATACTAGCCATTCACTTGTTACTGCCTAAGTAACTGGTGTGCTGTAAAGAAAGGTGTTATTGATACTGCCTGACATTTAATTGACTGCTGTGTATTTGTGCTTGCCAATAGTGACCTTTGCTTTTGCAATTTTACGTGTGTGGGTACATATGGGGCTGCAATTGGGTATGCAGAGCCACACCCTATCCAAGTTTATGCTGGTATTCAAGTGTAAAGATAATGTGAAGTGGTGGCAGACTTCATGAGGTCTAAAAAAAACCCAACAAAACAAATTAACAGAACAACAGTTATTTAAGTTGGTAGCTCTCCAATGTGATGACTTCAGTATAGAAGACATTTTAGTGATTTATTAAAATTTTGAGACAGGTAAACTATTTGTAAAATAAAATTTGAGCCACGTGTTTATAGAACTCCTGAAACACATCAACACAACAGTAATTAATTAAAAAGATTTATTTACTTATTTTAGAGAATGCGAGTGGGGGAAGGGGAAAAGGGAGAGAGAGAAAATCTCAAGCAGACTCCTTGCTGAGTGCTGAGCCTGACTTGAGGCTTGATCTCATAACCCTGAGTTTATGACTTTAGCCGAAATCAAGAGTTGGATGCTCAACCAACTGAGGACCAAGGCGCACATCAATAGAACAGTTTAAAAATCACTGGACTAGAATTCTGATTCCACCTAGCATATAGAAATCTGGAAAGAATGCCACACCCTAAAAGGAAGAAAAAGCTGAATAAAACATAAAACATAACATTCCTTGAGCCCAGAGAGCTGAGTTCACAGGATAAATAGCCTGAAGTTTAAGGATCTTCCAAAGAAATCTGGAACCTGTGGACTGGCTCATCTGTAGCAGAACACAGAGCAAGAGACATCAGCCACTATAAGTAGCTAAGAATTCTGCTAAATATTTAAGATATTGCTAAAGGACAATTATAGGTTAGAGTGAGAATACAGGATTCTTAGAAGCTACAATCACAAGGGTGTTCAAACGCACTTCCAGACTCTTCTCCTGGGACTTCCACCAAGTTCTGATGAGAAAGATGGGGTCAGGGTGGGAAACCAAAGAAAACCTCTGAACAGAAGAGAACAAGACAGAAGAAATGTTTGAAGGAACAATGGTCAAAATTTTTCCAAAAAACAATTAAAGACATTAGCCACAAGTCCAAGAAACCCAGAGAACCCTGAGTAGGATAAACAACAACAAAATAATATATTCAAACTACTGAAAACTAAAAATAATGAGGAAATATGAAGGCAGTCAGAAAAAGAAAGAAAAAGAAAAGACATTATATAAGGAACAAAGATAAGAATTGTGGCAAACTTTCTGCCATAAACTATGCAAGCCAGAAGACAATGAAGTGACATCTTTAAAGTGCTAAAAGAAAACTACTGGGCTGAGACTGTAGTTTTTGGAGTAAAGTCTAGACCCAGCAAACTAGTAATCTAGCTACAGTTCCCTTGTGGAGTTACTGTTCCCCAGTTCATGGTGTCAATATATTTGTTTTGGACATGGCTTAATAATTTACCCAAATCATTCAATGACATCATCATATCACCATCCACTCTATTGTTGTTTAGTTATAAGCAGAAATGTGTAGTATATGTAGGTCACAGAATCTTTTTACTCTCTTCAAATAGACCCAATAGTAGCACATATTTATATAGCCTTACTATGCTCTACTTTCTAAGAGCTTTATACCTGTTAAGACACTGTATTACTGTTTGCTTGCTAGCCCAAAGAAAACATGCAATAACATATGCTGTTGATTCTTTAAAACTTTCTTTCTACAACTCACTGTATATTTGACTTCCACATCTGAGTAAGAATGTTACTTTTGGTATGATGTGACATGAATATACTCAGGAATGCTGAAATGTCTTTTTCCCTAGACTATTCTATCTAAAATAGAACTCTGTCTTCCTCTGTGTCTCCTGGTACTGGGGTCACCTTCTATCTGCTTATTCTAGGTTTTTTTTTTTTTTATAGCACTCATTACTACATGAAATATTATGTATTTTTTTATTTATTTGCCTGTCCATTGTCAGTCTCCTGAACTAGAATGTACAACAGCAGGGACTGTCTCTTTTGGTCACTCACTGCTGTATCTCCAGCACTTAGCCTAGTTCCTGGATCTAGAAGGAATTCATTATGCATTTGTTGGATAGATGCACAAATGAATGGGTGAAGTAATACATGAACAAGTATGAGAAATGACTTTCACTTAAGGCATCTGGCAAACTTGGGATGGGGAAGAGCAGAAGCAGAAAGCCTGCTAAGTAAAAAGTGCTTCACTGGCTTAATTGAGATCATCTAAGATGTTCAGCATAGTTCCTGAAACATTAGCAGACATTCAATACTATTGATTGTAACTACTGATTGTTGTTCTTATCTCATGGCCTTGTCTTAACAAACCTGTGAAGATGCTACTATTTTCTGGTTTTGCACATTCAGAAAGGTTAAAGAACACACTCATGTTTACAGAGTTAGGAAATGGTGGAGCTGAATCCACCCAGGTGTGCCAGACACCTGAGACCATGCCCAGAGGTTAAAAGAGAACACTGAAATGTTCAGTCTATCTCCTTGAAGCTTGTTTCATGCACTCATTATTAGTTCATCTTGCCTTCTGAGGGCTAAGTTATAATCTTCAGTTGAATATAATTGAATGAATTTTAATTATATGTTATAAAGTGATAGGCTCTTTCCTCCTAATTTGGGTTTTTATTCTTGCTTTCTAACTTGTTTAACCTGACAAGTGTTAGCCTGAAAGTCAACAAGGCAAAAACAAACAAACAAATAAACAAAAAAGCTGTACTAAGGTTACAAAGAAATATCCAGCTTTACGAAGCCCACTAAAAACTGCAGGTCCACACCATAATAAATCAACCTGTTCATGAAAGCACAAACTGTATATATTGGCGCCCAATTCAGCTAAGATAAAAATGACAAGTCTTTCGATGATAAATTGTCCTCTCCATATCATCCAATGGAAATATTCATATTGTCCAATACCTACAAGCAATTAGAAGGATTGAGTTTAACTTTCAAATTAAAAGACCATTAAAATGGAGCACAGTTCCCCAATCTGTTTCTGAAAAATATTCAGAGAACCTTCTTGGTCTTAAGCTTGGAAGGAATATAATACATAGTTTCAGATTTCCTTTTATCACTATTCAGTCAGCTATTTGGAACTGCAGACCACAAGAAACTGGGATAAAATACAGTTGTAAAGTATGTAGGATCTTTTACAAGTTATTTATCAATTATACATTATTAATCAAGGACAGCTAAACTTTCGAGCAAATCTGTGAGTCCCCCCCCGATCCCACCGCCAGACCCCAAACACCAGGCCTAGGAAAAGAAGTACTAAACATCTGACAGGATGCCTACATCCAAAATTTCTGCTTTCCTCACTACTACCCAAACTGGGGAAGGATGTGCATGTGAACAGGGATAGTTTAAGTGCAAATGCATTTCTCTCTCAACAAGTGTGTATTGTGTCCATTATCCTCTTAACCATAATGGGCGGGGGGTGTTGATTTCATTTTATTACTTACCTACAGTATGTGAGTATGAATTCTGTAAGACTGGAGGCAGAGATGTTGGTAAGTTCCATATAATTAAGCAGACATTAAATGTCTACCAGTAAGATCTGGCAATAGGATTTAAAATGTCAAAATAACACCTGAAACTAATGTTAACATTGTAAGTCAACTATACTCAAAAAAACCAAAAAACTAAACTAAACTAAAATAAAATGGGGGTGTCTAAATGGCTCAGTCGGTTAAATGCCTGACTCTTGATTTCAGCTCAGGTCATGATCTCAGGGTCTTGAGATCGAGCCCTGCCTCGGGCTCTGTGCTCAGCGTGGAGTCAGCTTATATTTCTCTCCCTCTGCTCCTGCCCCCACTCATGTTCTTGCTTGTGTTCTCCCCACCTCTTAAATGAATAAACAAACAAAATCTTTAAAAAAATAAAAATGTCAAAATAAGCAAAAAAAATTTGCATCTGTATTTAGACCTGTATATTTTAGATTTCTGTTTTATATGAATGTATATATAGTTTAATATTTGGAAAGACTGAATTAATACTCATATTGAAATGGGTTTTACAGAATTAAGGTATTAAAAAAAGCCCGTTTTTCAAATGTTTCTTTGCATTTACAAATAAATCATTGTTTACTTACTGACTTCTTATTAAAAATGAATTCTCAAACCAGTATTTAAAAGTTTTTAACACATCCATTAATTACTTGTAGAGATCACAGGAAGAGAGAGAGAAACATTTTTATTCATTTTCTTTATGCTGTGTTTACATAATGTCTCTAATTTCTCACAGAATTCAGAGTTCTAAACAGATCTTGAAATCCAAACTTCAGCTTTAAAAAAAAGATTTTATTTATTTATTTGAGAAAGAGAGTGAGAAAGCACAAGTAGGGGGAGCAGCAGAGGGAGAGGCAGAAGCAGGCTCCCCGCTGAGCAGAGTCTGATGTGATGTGGGGCTCCATCCCAAGACCCCTAACCAACTGACCCACCCAGGCACCCGCAAACTTCAGCCTTTTTTTTTTTTTTATAGGTAGCCTCATTTTGTCCTTCATCTTTCTTAAAAATTGTCATTCCATCCATTACTGTTGTAGTTCTGCACCTAATTTTGTTAACTAGATAAAAAGGAAGCATTTATAGTGGTTTCTGCTCCAAATTCTCTGGCCTGTTTCTGGTTCTTGGCTTTTATTGCTTATAGGCGTGAAGATCAAAAGATGCTCTTTGCTGAAGTGTTTACTGCCTGTAACATACCCTCTCACAACAAAGGAGTTCATTATTTACATCTAACATGAAAGAAAAAGTTCTAAAGTAAAAAGCCTGTGTGGACAGATGCAAGTGATAGAATTTTCTTGCCCCACACTCATGGAAATTCACATCATTAACACCCAGTCAATCTAAATGTCTTCAAGAGCAAAAAAACATATCTTAGGGAGGGGGTGCAAGTCTGGCTTTCTTATGCAGTTCCCTGGCTTCACTGGTACCTTCAATCTTCTCCAAAAGGGTGGTGACATGGGCTTATTTCACAAGCAGAGAAAGATCTCGCGACAGCCTGTGGAAACATGAACCGTTATTTACACTGGAAAGAATGACTGGGAGCAGCTGTGCCCAGCAGTAGACAGGACTAGAGGCAGAAAATGGGACTGTGTCGCCAATCTGTTATTATTGTAATAACTAATGGAAAGGAATAAAATGGATTACTAGTGCTAAATCAAACTGGGAGGTTTCCGATGCTGCTGCAGGACACTGGCTTCTCACAGTTTATGATATCATCAGATTTCTTGATGAATTTACAGTCTGGTAATCCTGCCATGGCATTAGTTTCCCACATGCAAATCCCTGGAATCTAAGTAAGTTCAGCAAATGAAGAGGACTAGAGTACTCCATTGGGTCAAGTTTATTTCAACCTAAGGGAAAGCAAAGACTGGATTTCTTCCTATTCCTTATCAAATTAATAAACCCATGAAAATATTTGTTTGAATGACATCTTTTCCCATACTTTGCGTATTTGTCTGTATCTTTTTGTCTCTGCAATATTACCCTTTTCCTGCCAGAACCAGGTCCCTCTCATTAATAATATTTGTACTGATTCACTTACTGTTTAGCCAGATTATATTACTGATATTTAACCACTTTACCCATTTGTTGAATATACTTCCTGTCAGTGTGCTAATTATATGCCCAACCCACATTTTTCATCGTTATATATACTAGGTTATATATACTAGGTCTATCTGATTCTACTCGTACAAGACCCACCAGAAGGTTGTATAGGTGGCTTTTTAGGATGACCTAAATCCAGAGGGCCCAATGTGATTGATCATTCATTCATTCATTCATTCACTTATGCTAGGAAGCTACTCTGCTCCGTTTTGTGGGAATGATATTGCAGGGAGAGGGCTGCTCTCAGCAGCTGGAGAGTCAGTGCGTACCTGAGACTCTACTCCAGACTTTCCCATGACTCCACAGAGTAAGGCCCTGATGAAGGACCTGGCTCAAAGCTATAGCCCACCTAGAACACAATTCCCACACTCTTGTAGTAACTTAGATTAGGAGTGGCTACAGGACAGATACTGATGGGGGAAGTAGCAATTTTAGAAGTGACGTTCAGATAAATCAAGCGATGCCCACATATATTCATCTGCATTTCCTGTGAGACCTGGTTCCTGAATCCAAGACTTATACTTTTAGCTGGATTCTACAGACATCTCATATTCAATATATGGAAAAGAGGACTTCTCATCTCTCCTTCCAAATCAGCTTTCTTTTCTTGTGTGGTGATCTCAGCTACTAGTTCCAGTACCCCACACTCTCTTAGACCAAAAACCTGCCAATTCCTGCTGTTAAGGATCTTGTGAATACACCCCCTCTTCTTTGGTCACATGGCTAGGACCACTGCTAAGCATTTATTACTTCACATGGATGACTGCAACAGTTTCCTAGCTCATCTTTCTTCTCTAATCTTTTCCCTCTTCAATTGCATCCTTACTGACATTTATCTATAATTTGTTCATGGTCCTTTGCTGCTTAAAATCTGTCAGTGGCTGGGTATAGCAGAGAGGTTAGGTTCTTTACAGCACAGAGGATAATGTTTAAGTTCTTTAAAGTGGTAAAAAGTCCTTCAAGATTCACTCACCCCAGCTTCTGACTTTACTTCTATCACTCTCTCTTACAAACTCTACTTCTTTTACCATTCTGATCCATATCCCATATATAGAATGTCTTGTTTTCTGAATGAACTGTGTTCCTTGTTCTTTTCTAAAATCTTATAACCTTGTATGTGCAATGTCTAGAATTCCCTTCCCTGCTTGTCCATTAGTAAACTCCTACAAGGAAACCAGGAACACACTAGGTTTCAGTTAGGCAAGGAGGTGGAGAAGGTATTCTGCCATTAGGAGATTTGGGAGTGAAGGGAAATACACAGAGAAAGGGGAAGGGAAGCATAAAGCATATAGGTATGAAACTTCAGGAATAACTAGGGAACCATGTTCACTTCCTTTATGGACTTTATCTCAGTTTATTATATAAGCAAGAGGAGTTCAGTCTCATACACCTCACACACTACAAGGCTTAAAGGGCAGTGAGGGTAGAGTAGGTATTCCCTACTCAGAGAGAGAGACACTGCAGCCTCTGGAGTGAGACCACCACGGTCTGAAACTGGGCTCTACTACTTATTGGAGGACCTTGGGCAAGTTACTTATTATTTCTATGTTTCTGCTTCCTTAGCTGCTAAGTGGTAATCTACTTCAGAAGGTTGTTGTGAGAAAGAATGAGTTAATACGTACAAAGTATGAGGTTGAGCAATATGAAACTGCCATTTTTATAGGTCAAAATGTTCAAATATCAGCAAATTCTTATGGTCCAACCAAACATTTAAAACAATGCGTAACAAATAGCAGACACTCAAAAAGTGTTATTTCTCCCTAATGCCTCTAGGGCAACAGCCCCTGTTTGTTGAGGTTTCTATCTATCTGATGTCCCCTGAGTGAAGAAACAATTTCTCTAAGGACTTATTTACCTATAAATTGTGATTTTTTAATTTATCTACTGTAAGAGATATTGGGAGAGATATCCGTGTAAATACCAATTTCTCTGTTAAAATACAAACAAATCCAGACAAGTATCTGGGAGAAATTCAGAGCTACAACTTTATTATTTATCTCTCTCAACTCTAAAGGTCTGGAAAATCAATCATGACCTTGAGAGAACATGTGTTGTTTCCACAGAAAACGCAATGCTCGAAGGAGCACATGCACCTGAGTGAGCAATACAGATAAATGCAACAGCCTGCACAGATAAAAACTTATTCCAACCTTTCATTACTGATAAAAAATTATAAAACTCCCACATATATGCAGAACACAAGAAAGAAGGTCATGAACCACTTAGCCTCGAAAGAAAAATACCTGACTAACGTATTTGTTGTTTCACAATTTAATAAGTTCATATCTTTCACCTCACAGTGGGGACTAGTTTGACATGTCTATTAGTAGGATTTAAATTTCCTCACAAAACATATTCTCCTGGACCAGAGTAACCTTCCAAGGTAATTTCTAGAAAATACATTCATTTACAAATTTATTCTGTAAATGTATAATTTATCATAATTTATTTATAGATACAGATTTTTGTAAAAATATTAGGTACTCCAATAATACAATAAAGAGGGTCATGTTTCTTTTTCGTTTGAAGAACAATGTTCATACACAAAGTCTTAAGCCAGGGAAGTTATTGTACCTGTGCACTAGGGAACTGGTATCCGAGTGACGTAATGTTAACTCAGGGAAGCATTTTCCAATCGTTGCTAGAAATGCAGTGGATGAGTGGTGTATGAAGATACGATCCCCCTGGGCAGCCTGGCAGTACCTGGGCCACTGTTCTTAGGGAGTCTGCTTCAGTTGTTCTCTAAAAGCATCCTCTGTTTACCCTAATGTCCTAAACAAACATCACCATTTTCTCTGTGAGTCATATCATGGGTTGGGGAGCACTAGCTTAGGGAACACTTCCTTTTGGCTCCTGACACACACACAGATCACTGCAAGAACCTGATTCAGTGAGCTGCATGGACATGATATGGTACAAAGAGCAGAGGTGGGAATTTGGGTGGGGCTCAGGTCTCCTCACTAAGCTGGCCCAGAATCTTCAGCAGATCACTTATACCAGTCAGGCCCTTGATTGCCTCACCTGTAACAGAAGTGGATTGGCCTTGTTCTTCTTGAAGTGCTGATCCAAATAGAGACCCCTATGTCTGGGAGCACTATATACCTCATACAGAACTAGGTAATGTAAGGGAAACTTAGAGACAGACACAGACATTGTCCCTATTCTCAAGGAATTTGTAATCTAGCTAGAGATAGGATTATTAATGAAGATAAACAATAATGAGTAAATATAAAATCTAACTGAGTTGTAATGAGTTAGAGGACTGAGAATTATCGTTGTGTATAACTCTTCAATGGCACCTCCCACTGGGCATGTAAATCTACAATGTAAATTTGCATCACAGAACTAGTCTATGACCTCTGCTTTTATTTAATCATGCAACAGAATAATCACTATGTTCAAATATTCAAACATGAGTTCAAAGATTATAAAATCATGTATAATGAAGAGATGAGCTTCACCTTGGTTTTACCTAGCAGCTGTGCCCTGGCCTATATAACATTTTCGTTATGACACATTTCATTTAAGTCCTTAACACACTGATGCATATTCAGAGAACACTGACCAAGGAAAGGAGGAGTGCTAAGTGTATTCTTTGAAAAAAAAATTCAAATATCCTACTCACTCAGCATTCTTTGCTACCTTTCCAATGCTTTCTTACATTTGCTCCCACCTCACTTCTTTCTGGACCCACTGGGACCCCAAACTCTTTTTTTCCTTGGCTAGATCCTTATGCACCAACCCACTCCTACTTTCACTTCTTTTCCTACCTAGCAGCATAGGGTCATCACTCCACAGATCATTACTTCAACCTCTCTCAGTTATCTTTATCCCCCCTGTCCTCAGGAAGCACTTCGCCGCACACACTTAAAACAGAATCAATCAACCTTAGAAAAAAATCACACATGCTTGAAAGCTGGGGCAACTGTACATTCATGATTGCCAGGATTAAATGGCCTGGCCTGGCAACACTGCAAGGCAATTCTGTTTCCCTTGAAGTAAGGGTATTTCAAACCTTGCCTGATTCACTGTTACCCTAACTTTCCTATCCTCTTTAGGCAGGCTAAACTCTCTTTGACGGTGGCAGGAGGCAGGGAGATGAACTGAAGCTGTAGGCAGCCACAGCTGCTCATACAGCCCAGGCCAAGCCCTGACAGTCATCGGGAGTGTGATCTCAAAATAGCAATGCCTTTGGGTAAGGCAGGAACTGTGTGAATACTTGCTTTTACACTGATCGTGACCACACCAGTGAGTATGTGGTTGTGACCATCAACACCAGGCAGGAGCCATTTCTAGAGATGTCTTTAATTTTGCAGGCTCAGTAAATGTCCTTTATCTATAACCTAAATCTTTCCCCATATGCTCTTAGGGAATACTTAGCTTTCTAGCTTATGGCAAGTTATTTAAACTCTCTGTTATCTGGGAACAATATTTACCTCATGTGGGCATTAAATTTGTTAGTATAACAGGGCCAGGTCCATTGTGCTATGTAAGTGTTTACTATTACTGTTACTGCTGTTGTTCTATGTATGGGAGTCACCCAAATATTCTCACAGTCATAAAAATGTTAAAACTGTATTATCTCTTTCTTCCTCTTGTTTCTCCAAATATATTGTTGGAGAGAAGGTCTTGAGCTATGTCTGTCTAACCCTGATTAAGGACTGAATACATTGTTTCTCTAACAACAAAACATAATATGCAAAATATTTCCAAACCTACATGACCTCATACAGAACCTGCTATGTTTCCCATAGTTATTGTGTAACCAAGAGAACAATAAATACCCTTCCTAATCAGCACTATCTATCATTTTCTACTTTTTTGTAATGTCTGACCTCATCTCCCCACCCCACCACCTGTCAGTCCTGCTTTCTGCTCTAGCACTTCTGCATCTTTAACCCCACTCACTGCCTCCCCATACAGTATCTCACCCAGACTGAATCACTCTCACTTCCCTCCACTCCCTACATATTCTCTTACCTTCAGCCTTTCCAAAAGCTTGTCCTTCTACCTAGAATACCTTCCTTCTCTCATTTATCTTGCTTCCTTGGGAGACTCGCAGTACTCTTCTAGACTTTGATTATATGATGTGTCCTCCAGAAAACTTCCCTTGACATCCTCAATCCCCAATCACCAAGCTGACTAGGTGCCTCTCTATAGCCCTTACCATTCTGTTATTAATTACAACAGAAGTTCCCCAAATGCGGGAATAACAGCTTATTTTGTCCTCAATGCTTCCCTAGTTTCCAGCTTAGCTGTGTCTAACATAAACAAAGTTTGTATCCTACAAACAGACAAATGAATTAGGACATAAGAAAATAGTTTGACAGATCTAGAGATGCTTGACACCTAAATAGGGGACAAGACAAGATCACTGTCACTGTTTTCAAACATCTTCATAATACCATGGAAGGAGAATATTTATTCTATGTAGCTTTAAAAAGAGGCACCAGGACCAACGGTGTAGGCTCTGGGGAATCACATTTCAAAACAATGTGATGAAGAACTTTCCAAGATGCATAGCATGAGATACCTTGGTTAGTATTCAGCTGCATATAATTGGAGGGGTTCATACAGGGCCTGGCAAAAATGAGTTGAGTGATGCCCAGTCTCCTTGCAAAGTTAAGATTCTGTGACTAATAAAATTCTACTTCTGAACACCTGGGTATTGCATATGTAGGATAAGAGTTGCCCCAGATATATAAAAGAGAAGATCAAAAGTCATATATTAATGCTACCATGGGCCTACCACACCATGAAGAATTGGGGCAAAAGAATAGTCAGAGGTTTTAAATAAAGTAATCCAACCCCAAACCCAGCATTCCAACACAGGGGACAAGACCAGCGAGAGGCAAATCCAGGTCCCCTGGGGCATTTTCCACACTACCTCCTTCATCCTGAAGGAGGCAATTTAAGTTTACAACTTTCAAGCAACTTCCCATTAAAGTGGTTTCAACTTTAGATTTATTGCATTTTCCAAGGTTACCTCATTCAGGCTGCGCAGAATCCAGAGGGACTCAAGGGGCCACACTGTAAACTGTTACAATAAATATTAACGAATATCGTGCCTGATAAAACCTGCAATCTGCACACATGCACACATGCACCCTCACAAAAGGGGACTTTTCACCTTATATGGTTACTTAAAAAAACCAACTCTTTTTACATTCATTCCACTTTGTTGGTCTGCCAAACACGCAGAGTACATCTACTTTAAAAACACCAATTAAAAATATTAACAACACAAAAATATATAAACTGTGGTTCAGAGCCAAGGGCACATAAATTGACATGGACTCAGACAGTAACCAAACATAAAATGAGAAACAGAAACTACTACATCATCCAAAAGGAAGCATGAACAATAGCCCTTAAATGTGAAAGTGATCCTCCCCTCCCCCATCCTAGTTTCCCAATTCCCCCACCCCAGAGGGTAAGCTAATGATTAGGAGGCAGGCAAAATGACTGAAAGAGAGAGAAATAGAGGAAGAGGCCCAAGAATAATTTGGGCAAGACCTGCAGGAGTTAGGGAGGAGTGGGAGGCAATCTCATTTCACACTGTAACTCGGGACAGCCGCAGGGCTTTTATATTACTCACTAGAAATGCTGCATCTATAAGTGTCCAAATATTTCAAATACCTGGGCTGCATAACTGAGGAGCAGCTGTGGAAAGAGGGCTGGGCTGGGAGTTAAAATCTTTGGATTGACATTAGTATTATTATTATCCAGGTCCTGCCACTTAACTTTTCTGAGCCTTCGCTTCCTCATCGGTAAAATGGGGATCCTAAAACCTATCTCATAGCATTCATGAGAGGAATAACTAAAACCAGGTGTGCAAAGGCGATTAATCTAGCTAGAAAAACACACGGAAAATCTCAATGATTTTGTTTGGAGAGAAAAGAACTGCTTGCCTCTGGTACCCAGCAGGTTGAGTTACCACGATTTTTCCGATGTTGACTTTAACCCAGGTCATGGTGGAGCCCATCACTGTAATAGTGGCATGACACTGTGCACACTGTAGACAATTAATGTATGAAGAAAGGAGGGAGGCAGGAAAAAGTGAAAGATGAAAGAACTAGGCATAATCCCAACATTATTTCTGTAAGAGGCACAGACATGCATGCTCAATGCCATTCCTCTGCACCTCCTAAGGGTGGTCTGAATCTTATTCCTACCACAGTAAATGAGCTTGGGGTCTCGGCCAGGGAACCATGCTCATAATCTTACTGTTGGGAAATTCTAAAAAAAAATTATATTAGTACAATCCTTTCCTTTCATTGTTCTCTACACAATTATTCCCATACCCTCTGGAAGTGGATTTGATAATTCACTGGAGACTCACTATTGCTCTATCTTTGGAGTCTATTAAACATAAAGTGTCTTTATTACAACTAATTTTGTTTCTAACTTCTCTAAACCCTCTTCATGGGCTGTAGCCTTTTGGTCTGTGGATTACTAAATCAACTTGTCAGTCTGCACAAGAAAATTTACACCTGGAAAACCAAGATTCAGTAAGTCCAGAGATTTGATGCAACCCATAGAATGATTAGAAGCAGACAAAAATTAAGTAAACCAATTCTTCTTGATCTTTTTTATATTTATACAAAACCAAGAATATTTGAAGTTTGGGGAAAACTCTCCTGTGGTACATAAAGCATGGCACAATTTTTCTAGGTTCACAAACATCTCCTTTTTCTGTAAGTTCTGTGAAAGGTAGGATCAAGTCCTGTGTAAGCACTTTTTCTGCTGGGCCTCAATAACACATGACTTCTTCATGGTCAATGTAACAAGCCCTAGTTCTTATCTTTATGGCTCTGCCCAAGCGGGGGCAAGTAAAACAGACACTGGGTAGCTGATTACTTTTCCTTTCTCTTACTATCCTTAAATTCAAATTAAACCTTCTTCATTCTATTTAAAAAAAAAAGAGAGAGAGCCAAACTCATAGAGTATAAGGGTAAACCAGATCAATGAGGCAGATGGCTCGGTTTTGTAAAAGAAGAAGGACAGTGATAGGTAGACTGACTATAGCAGCTTAACTTCCAGTGTGAGGGTGGAACCACTCTGCAGAGGTTCACAGGAGGCCCAGAGGGGGAAAATTCCAATTATATAACCGTATTGAAGAAGTGATTAAAAGCACTGCTTTGTTCCTTTAAAGACTTCTGATACTACCGCACACAGAAACATAATGAGGATCTTGTACATGTATGTAAATAAATAATACATAAATTTTGTGTTAACATTAAAAAAAAATCATAACCATTTGTGAAAAACCAGAACATTCTGACTCCAAGTCTTGATTGGGTTGGCCTAGATACTTTCTGTTAGTGCTTAGAATGTGTGGAAATCAGAAGTTTTAAGAATAAGCTGCTGTGCATACACTACATGTGGTTCGTTCACTACTTTTACAGCTTTCCATACTTTCTCACTGGCTTGGCCTTTTGCTTGTACCAACATCACACTGCCAAATCAGAATGCCCTGATGAATATTTTTTCAAATCACTCTGCTGCTTTATGCAGCATCTTTTGTTGTATAGCACGTGAAAAATAAACTTACAAATATAAACACAAGTTCTTTTATTCTTACAGAGGGGAGTATGTTAAGGGAGGGGGAGTGAAAAATGGCATGGAGATTTCCAGCCTGGATAGCTGGGAAAAAGATAGCATTATTAAATCCAGCTAGAAGCCTGGGCAGGAACATGAAAACTAAGAAACTCTTCTTAGTTTCCTCACTAGGAAACCACTGGTGAGGGCAGAATCTGGACTACAGGTAGGGGATGGGAAGTTAAGAGACTAACAGCATGAGTTCAGGCAATGTGAAGTAGAGAGAGAAATGGGCAGTTAGAGGGGAGAGTCATGAAAGCAAAGATTTGATTAGAAAATGGGATCTTTGCACATGTTATAAAGTTATAGAAAAAGAATCAGTAGAGAGAAAGAAACTGTGGGTACAGAAGGGGAAGGAGGTATTTGACAGGGCAAGATTCCAGAGAAGATGCCTATGATCCAAAGCTCAGATGAGGGGACAGACTTGGAAGCCAAGAGGAACACCTTTTAAGGCAGGAAGAGGAGAAAATGTATGAAGAAGGGGAGAGGTTGGGAGAGGGGTAGAGGGAGAGGAGGAACAAAGGATAATAATTTGTGAAGGGCAAGAGTGGCTGGAGGAATGGGAATAGTGGATAAGGTTTGGAATCATGGTTTACGAAGCAGAGCCAACAAAGAATGAATGAAACTACTATTGATAGTAAGGGCCCATTTGAAATTGGAAGCTTAAATATAAGTTCTTTAGATTGGCCAATCAGTTGGTCATTGAACATTGACTGAGCAACTCCAAAGTTCCTGGCACTGTGCAGCCCTAGTCAAGGACTCCAGGGTCTAGTCAGGAAGTCAGGCAAGTAAACAAACCATATGGTAATGTAGCAAGCTCTATGTTAGAGGTGTACATAGGGTACAAAGGAGAAGAGAGAAGATGCATTTAGTCCAGGGGAGGTGGGGGGAGTTTCCTGGTGAGGGAGTTGCTTAAGGTATTAACAGCCCTATCTGTAAACTGAGAATGGAGAACGGGCCATTGGGAACTCCATGTCATTGCCCTCCAGGATACACTAATGAGGACGGTATATAATCATGCCCCATATGAAATCAAGTGATTCCACACATCGGCACTGAGAGATCTTGACCATCAATGCTTGGGGATGTAATTTTAATGATTACCAGTGAGTTAGGCAGGCCAAAACTAACAGAGCTCCAGGGGAATATGACAGAAACAAAACTTTCACAGACTTTCACGAGCAACACAACTAACTGTGGCTGTGTATCTTGTTAGAGTCCTCAAGCATTTCTGGGAACTATTCTGGAGAACTGGTTTCTTGATTCAAATTGGGCCACTAAATTCCGGTTTAATAATTACTTGTATTCTATTATCCCCCAGCACCAAGCACAAAACAAATATTTTCTTAAATGCCTTTGCTAAAATAATTATCTGGGCTTTGTTTTCCATCTTAAAAATGCTGTAGGTATCTTATCTTTCCATGAGAAACAAATATTCCAAAAGCCTCACTGTTTATACTCCTTGTCATTTACAACTCTGAAATCAAAGTCTGCACTCAGCCTTGCTAATCGGCTCTGTTCTGTCCTCTGTGTGAACATACCACTTCATTACTGTAGAGAGTATCTGAGTTCTAACTTAAGATTTCTTAATAGAAAAAACAGCTTTCCATCACTAGAATGTACACTCACAGAATTGGAAGGGACCTTGAAACTACTTGTGTAATAGCTTAAGTGATGAAGGACAAATTACCCAGCACTTGATCTAACTTTCTGTTTTAAGTGAGAGAAGACACCCTTTCATTTACTATTTGTATAACAGAACCTTTGTAAGAATCAAATAAAATAGTGGAATGGCAGCATTTTTCTATTCAAAGTGATTTTGCTTTTGCTTTTGCTACTAACTACAGCTAACATTTACTGAGGGGTTATTATGTGCCAGGCACTGTGCTAAGCACTTTATAAGGATTATTTCATTTTGTCATTATTTCATTTATTTACAATAATCCCAATACATTGGTGCCATTATTATTCTTATTTTACAATGAGGAAATTGAGGCTTAGAGAAGCTGACAGCCAAGTAGAGTGTGAGTTCCTGTACTGATTTTGCCATTAACTGATGTGTGACTATCATCAGTAGGTTATTTAATCTCACATAATCACACATCTATGTGTAAACTGGGAACAATTACAATACCTACCTCACAGGGTAGATGGGAGGATTACGTGAGATACTGGCTCAAAGCACATCTGCCATGAAATCTGTTTTTCCTTCTTAGGGGTACTATAAGGTACTAGAAAGAACCTGGGCTGTGGAATCAGATGATGTGGGCAAAAAGCCCAGTTCTGCTACTTATTATGTGACATTGGGCTGTATGTCACCTCTCAATTTCTTCCCCCATAAAATACGAAGAAAAAAGGTATTTATGCCTCCCAGAGATAATGAAGGAATAAGTGAGCTGATTCCTCATAAAGAGCTTACTTAGCCTAGGCTGCTACAAACTAAGATGCCATCTCCTATTGTTCTTTGAGGGTCACATGGTAATTTTCTTAAGAGTACAACAAAAATATGGAATGTGACTTCTAGGAAGACTGCAGGGGAGGTTTAAGAGGCCTACTATGTGGGAGAGTAGTCCCTGGTTAACCACAGAGCAGGTCAGTGTGGGAGGTGTGCCTTGTTGCCTTTTTGATTCCAGCATGGGCAGACTATTTTGGCGTCAAGGAGAAGACAAGTTCCCACAAAAGGGTATAGCTGAACAAGGTAGCCAATTGTTCATGTGGATGCTTGAGGCAGTTCTCGATCAATATCAACTGAACTCCTAGGAAGGCTACCACTGTAGTTTCATATCTATGAAAAACTCCTTCCTGTAGAAATGATGAGTAAGAAGTGTTTCAAAGATATTTATAGCATCTTCCTATGAGCAGGACAATGGGGAAGGCCCTTACAAAGATACTAATAAAGTCCTCTTAGAAGAAACAGATTGGATTTATTCTTTTGAATGTAGAGATTTAGGACTCCAGTCAAAGGTAAAATGGTCCACTGTGTCATGAAATAGAGACAGATCAACTACTACCTTTCTGGGACACAATTTTTATACAACTTCAATACAGACAGAAAGAGGTAAAATCATCTATACCTCAAGTGGCTCTCTCAAAACCTCCACACCAACACTACTTCACACCTTAGAACCTCATTGATAACCTGATTTTTCAGTGCATGATAGATCTAGAAACAAAAACCAGAAATAGGGTAGGATGTAGAAGCAGGTAAGAGGAGTAAATAAATGTTTGGTTATAATTTGACATAGAGGAGGTAGAAAAGAAAATACAAAAAGATATTATTTAACACCTCAAATGTGTTCCTATACACAACACTTGAACTTTAAGCAGGAAGTACGGATTACCTTTAAAAATATTCATCAAAAGTTACTAGAAAAGAAGTTCTGACATAGGAAAAAGAGCAATTGTTGGGAAATTTACCTGCATCCCTATTTTGGGGATACACTTTTATAGCATTTTCTTTGTCACTATGCAGGAGAAAAACAATTCAAAATGTAAAAATTAACATTCTCAACCACCTCAACTTCTTCAAATTAAATACATGAGAAACTTTCTTATGTTTCCTCTTAGGAATATTAATGAGAAATTTAGTAAAAGACCTAAGTGTTTCTTTCTTCTTCACTCAAAATTGGTAAATAGAAAAAAAAAAGTAAGCACAGACATTATAAGGGAATCTGGGGTGGGAAGAGGAAATTTGTACTTCCTCTATAGTTCTATGTGTGTGTATGTGTTTAAAAGCTGTGTATCTATTTCTTTAAGAAGTGTTACACAGTCTTTTCTAGCACTGGAAGCTTAATAAACTGAGCATATAAATGACCCATTTCTAGTGGCTTCTGTTCCTGAATGACCAAGCCAACCAGGATCCACACAGATCCTGAATCGTATCTCCATCCCACCGCCCCCCAGATCCTGAATTCTTTAAACAGGTTCTAAGAGTTGGAAATTTCTGGGCTTGGGGGTAAAATCAGCCAGAAAATTCTTTTGTTTCCTGGACTGAACAAAATGACTGCTGAAGAACAGTTGATGAAAATATTCAAATTCCTCAATGTAATACCATAATTTTTTTTTTAAAAGATTTTGTTTATTTATTTGAGAGAGAATGAGATAGAGACAGAGAGCACATGAGAGGGGGGAGGGTCAGAGGGAGAAGCAGACTCCCTGCTGAGCAGGGAGCCTGATGCGGGACTTGATCCCAGGACTCCAGGATCATGACCTGAGCTGAAGGCAGTCGCTTAACCAACTGAGCCACTCAGGCGCCCCTGTAATACCATAATTTGTTCATTATAAAAATAATTTAGACATCTAGCTAAAGCTAAAAATAATTCCACTGAAATTGTCCTAGTTTGATTTAGGACACAAATTCTGTAATCAGAGACAACATCAGATCTCAAATAGGAACTGCTCCTTATTCCCCTTATTTATTTTTTTTTAAAGATTTTATTCATTTATTCTACAGAGACACAGCGAGAGAGGGGACACAAGCAGGGGGAGTGGGAGAGGGAGAAGCAGGCTTCCCGCTGAGCAAGGAGCCCGATCCCAGGACCCCGGGACCATGACCTGAGCTGAAGGCAGACGCTTAACGACTGAGCCACCCAGGTGCCCTCCTTATTCCCCTTATTAAATCAATGAAGAAATCACATCTACAGGAGACTGTGGTCTATGTAATACCCCAGCTCTCACAGCCTCTGGTGGTGTTTGTGCCACATCTACCTCTTCTATTTAATTTCTGTTTAACAGCTTCAGAGCTGAACCTATGTCCTATGCACAATTTACATATCCCTCTGGAATAAATAATGACCTCGTAAACAAATTTCATACAAAGGGGTGGGGAATTACTCTTTCTGATCAACTTATTCATAGGATCTCTCATAAATGTTTCATAACAACATCTAAGGCAGCGGTCAGCAAAATATGGCTATTTTGATTAATAAAGTTTTATTGGAACACAGTCATGGCCACTCATTTGTGCATTGCTCTATGGCTGTTTTCTGGCAAGACAGACTGAGTAGTAGTGACAGAAACTGAAGGGCGCACAAAGCTTAAAAAATGTACTGTCTGGCCCTTTCCAGAAAAAGTTTGCTGGCTTCTGACCTAAGGACACCTCTTGGACCAATTAGTCACTGAATATCATTTTATCCAACATTATATCCAGTATGTCCATTGCATGTCTAATATCCAACAGCTTTGTAAACATATGAACTCTGCTAGGTTAAGTCCATGTGAATTTTGCCATGGAGATTAGGCTAAAACAAAATCTGGCCATTTGATGATGAGACAAACTCAATGAATGATTGACTGATTCATTCATTCAATCAAAAGAATAATTACTATGTGCAAAGGATCAGAAATATAACAGTGAGCAAAGAGAGTATGTACTGCACTCATGGAATTAACAGTCCAGTGGAGGAGGCTGAAATTCTTTAGATAATACAGATGTATGTAAAATTGCTGCTGTAAGTGGTGTAAGAAAAAGGTCATGGTGCCACTAGAGTGTATAAATGGCATTATGGCTTAGTCAAAAAGGTCAGGGAAGACTTCTCAAGAAGTGTCTCTAGAGCTGAAGGTTGAGGGCTGAGCAGGAAGAGTTAGCCAAATAAAGAGCAGAGGAAAGAGGTGCAGGCAAAGAGCACAACATGGGCAAAGGTCCAGGGATAGGAGTGATAATGGCAGGTATATGCTACTAAAAGCAGGCCAGCATATTTAGAGCAGAAAGAGAGAAGAAGGGAGGGGTTTGAGGTGAAATTGTGAGCCAGACCAAGAGGGGCCTTGAAAGACCTATTAACAAGTTTTTAGTTATTTCAAGGGCAAAGTTAAACCTAGTAATCCCTGGGTGACAGTCTTTTCCCTCAGGCCACTATTATCTTCATGATCAGTTTTTTCTTTCTTTCCTTTTAAAATCCTGAGCCAAACAAGGCTTTATTCTGAATATTCACTTAAGCCTTCATCATTCTATTCAATGAGAAAAAAAAAAAAAGAAAAGAAAAAGAAAGGAAAACAAGATAATAAAGAATTTACTTGTACATCTTAAACTAATATAATAATTATATCTCAAAAAAAAACAACCCTGGGAAAAATAATAAAATAAAAAACAACAAAAAAAAGAATTTACGAAGTAACTTTTTGCGAATGAATTCAATACATATAAAGAGAATTATGTGGGTTGCTTCCAGCCCTCTTTCTGTCTGGAGAGGTGGATATCAGGGATCATGTTGGATAGGGATATTCATACAGCCATGGGCTGTTTCCTGCTGGGAACAGTAAATTTTTCAGCTTTAATTATACCATGTGATGAATAGCATTTTATAGCTGAAAGGCAAGGGAAGGTACCAGGGGAGACTAGTGAAAACAGGAGGTAATAAAGAGAAGTCAAAAAGTCCCAAGAACAAGACAGGTAAACCATGGCTCAGCCACTTAACTGTGTGACCTTGGGCAAGTTACTTAATTTTTTTGAGTTCTAGTTCTCCCATTTGTAAACATGAGAATAATCAGATGTCCATCAAAGAGTTGTCATGAGAATTCAGTAAGATGATGTTAAAGCTTCTAAAATTTAGTAAGAACTCTGATACTGTTTTCTTCCTTTCCAATAATATAGTCTATTTCTGATGTACATTATGAAACAGGGAAACCAGGGTAATCAGCAATAGAAGATATAGATAAGGAAGTAAAAGTAGAAAAAGTCTTATCTGCAATTATAGTAGGTGCCTCCTTGTTGGCTTATAGTGCTTTGTAAACTTCACTGACTTTCGTTCTCTAACCTAATGACTCAATGACTAAAACCTTAAAATGACCTTAACCCCAATCTTCCAAAGTAGGTAATAAAAATACGTAAGTCAAAGGTAGAGACATACCTTTGATTATGGAATAAAAAGTTATTCCAGACAATATTTAGTTTTAGTGACACATTCAAGAACATTTATAAATTAAAACAACAACAACAACAGAAGTCAGCATGACACCTCCCTCTCTTCCCAAGATGTGGGTGTATGGTGTACACCCAGCTGCTAAGTATGTCATTGGTAATCACTGTGATTGGTTTGGACGGTGAGATTAGCAATACCAAAGGAAGCAATTATTTCTACAGATGAAATCAGTCTCACTCTGATTCTCAGAACTCAGAAGAATTAAAAAGTAAAAATTATACTTTAGCTATAGAATGGCTTAAAGAACCACTACGAATGTATTGTGTAACTCTAATCATCTTTTAAATGTGTTATTATACCTTTTGATTAGGAAATACTAACTTAAGCACCATGTACTTCTTTGTACCTTTTAGTAAAACATATAGCTATGTTAGTGCTCCCAGAAAGAGCCCAAGGTTGCTATTGTTTATTTTTCCTTCTTTCAATGGATTAAAGGCACTGAGAATGAAGTGGCTTATTTAGGGTAGTATTAGAGGTAAAAATATAAAGTCATGGATTCCTGGCTTCCCCAAATGAAGAACCAAACTGTGCTATACAACTAAGCATTTAGAAAAAATTGAAGGATAAAAATCTAAAGGATATTTAAATAACTAAGCAAGAAGCCAGTAACCAATTATGGAAGGTCTTATTTAAAGTTATCTTATTAAAAACAAACAGAATAGTACTAATACATCAAAATAGAGTTTGGGGAAACAGCTTAAGGTTTCTTCATAGGCCTAACCTTAGCAGTTGTAGAACCAGGAGCTTACAATAGGAAAATTTTGTTTAGTTGTACCCTTAATGATAAATCACTCTGGTCATTTACTCAGTTTGGTGGAGGCAGGTGGCGGTGGGGGGCGGGGGGGGGGGTTCCTTGCTTCATATTTAGGAAATGTTCCTCCCAAGTCTTTGAAATTTACTCACCATAATTTATATTATCAGATGGCATTTACCTCATAACAGCATCCTGGGAAATAAAATGGCAAAAGAATTCGGGACACATCTTGAAAGAACTGGCCAAGTTAAGACCATACAGTTAAGAAAAATGAGCACTCATAGAGCAGATGTGTGCTTGTCAGGGAGGTTGTACAGAGAAGATGCCCCTCCCCAGTACCTGCTGGGAAGAGCCAGGCAAACCCATTTCCATGCTCCTCCAATTCTGAAGATGTTTTATGATTCTGAGACAGTTTCTAGGCCAATTTGGTCCTTCTCTGCACATCCTAAGCCATGTAACAATTTAACTTTTTGTACATTGCTTGGTAGCCATGTTTTACAGACAAAGTACTGTCTCTTGATAACAAAGGAATATTAACATGATTACATAGTCACTCTAGAGATTGGAAACAGAATGCTGTTGCCTTAAAAGGAAAAAATATTTCTTTTCTTACCATCACCAATGTCTATACAGCTTTGCTTTTACTTTTGTCTGAAATATATTCCCCAAGTCCAATTCTCATCTTTTGAATTAAAGTCTACACAATGAAGTAATCTGTAAATGTAATAGCAGTCTCTTCCATGAAGAGAAAAACATTTGTGAAAATAAATGTCCTTAAACTGTTAAAGATGAATTACTTGGATACATATTCCAATTTCAATTTCATTTCCAAATTCTCAACTTTCAGGGCTTGAAGAGATGGTACAATGGTCTACTCTTACAGTCTCTTATGATTTCTTTTTCTTTTTTAAAGATTTATTTCTTTCAGAGAGAGAGGCGGGGTGGCAGGGGGACGGGCAGAGGGAGAGGATAAGAGAGAGAATCTCGAGCAGATTCCTGGCTGAGTGTGGAGCCCAACTCGGGGTTTGATCTCATGACCCTGAGATCATGACCTGAGCCAAAATTGAGAGTTGGATGCTTAACTGACTGAGCCACCCCTCTTAGGATTTCTGTATTTATATTTTTTTACTTTCTTTTTTTTCCCAGTGTTATTGAGAAATAATTGACATACATGACTATATAAGTTTAAGGCATACAGCATGATGGCTTGATTTACATATACTATGAAAATTTTTACCTTTTAAAAAGTGTTCGAACATATTTTTCATATTTTTAATTTGGTAAAGGGGAAAGAATTTAGAGAGGAGATAGAATAGCAATTATGAACTGTGATTAAATCCTGCAGAGGCCAAAATCATGACTTTAAAACAACCAACAGATATTTTTCTGAGCCAAGGACAGTTCTCAGGGATTCCAGCCAGTTAAAGTCGAGGTAAGTGGTCAAAGTTCCTTGTTAGTTCTGGATCCCTTCTACATCCATTGGGCTCTAAGGTGAAAGTGAGGGGAGAAGGGAAGGAAGGACCTAGAAGATGATGATTAAATATTCAGTAATAGGAGAATGATTACATGAATAACAGCACCATCATACAATGAAGTACTATGCAGCTATTAGAAATTGTGGCATGGAAGAATAATGACGATGGATAATGTTCCCAAAACAGCATGCAAATTATAAAAGACACATAGAAAAGAAGAAAGCCTACAAGAAGCTATAGAGAAAGATGAAAAGTAGAAATCTCAGCATGGTTGGAGCAAGGATAAACTTTTTTAATCTTTATGCTTGCCTCCCTATTTTCAGTGCTTCACACATATGACATATTACTTAAATTTTTTTTATTTAAAAAAGGGAAATGTTGACAGGCAAGGGAGAAGAAAACAACAATAATAAAGCACTCATCGCAGAAGACAGGCAAGTGCTAGCACCTGTGCGACGAATGTGCTGTACTCCTCTGATGCAGAAAGTGCCTGCACTTGGCAATTTGGTGCTTTATATCATAGAGCCAGCAAACTTCTATTTAAAAACTACAGCCAATGTGCTGGAAGCAGCAGTCTCTACTGAAGATTAAAAAAAAAAAAATACTCTGGATGCAGGCCTCAGCATCTAGCCACCACGAAGGCAAACTATAATTGTTTCTCACCTGAAAGTAATTATGGTATGTATGGTAACTTGTACTAAAGAGAGTAGGGTGGATACATGAAGTCTCTTATGACACTAATTAAAAAAAAAATGCACCCTTTAATTTTTAAGATCTACAGTCTGTAAGGCCAAATGCCTTCAGCCCTCTCCTCAGCTGCAACTGCAACTAACAGGGAGTTCTGATCCAGACACGAAACCATGTGGATCAGGGAAATCATAGCACTGAAAGGCTCAATAACAAAAAGCCAGGAGCCTCACATTTAGCTGCTATAACAAAGACCTTTGAACACTGTTTATCCATCCTTTCCAGGATGAGAATTCCTTTTCCAACAAAAAGTTTCCTAATTCCCCATTCACAGTACTTGTAGCTTTTCCTACTGACAGACTGAAAAAAGATATAACCAAAAAAGCCTACAACAAATTCAGAAAATATTTAAATGACTTGTATGCCATCATCACAATAGTATCCACAGCTATTGTGGGAACACATTAATACAAATGCTTTTGGAATACAGATTGGAAGAACCCTTTGACAATTTTGAAAGCTCCCAGGGGTTCCAGGTTTACAGGTTGAGAACCATTACTGCAAAGCATATAATATATAATGAACCAAGACCATAATCTCAAGAACTTTATCTAAGGTTATCATTCGAAATACAACTATCACACACTTATAAAAGAAATACACAATTTCATGGTGAGGTGCTAAGCAGAAGAAATGAAAACAGCTACGAATGAGTCACATGCTGTGGGCACTGAAGTGTGTGTGGCACTTCTGAGCCTAGGGGTTTCTTCTGTTGGCTCTGTGACAGAGGTTTAACATGGCATAGAAGGTAGGGACATAAGAACCCTGATATAGAGGGGAAGGGGTTCTTTTCTAAAAAGTGTGGGATAAAGTCGCCTTCTCTTTCCTTATAAAGCCTTCCTGTGTCAACAGGCTGCCCGCCCCCAACTCCAGAGAAAACCGGGGTGGCCCCTAAATGCCAAAAGAATAATTGTCTGGGCTTTGCATGCTGAAATTGACTTGGCAAGCTCTCCACCTTGCAAAGAACACAAAGAGCTTAGTTTAGTCTGTGTGTAAATGCTTCACAGTCATTACCAAAACATCCAAAGCAACATGCTCAAGGGAGGGTAATGAAGCTTTGTTTCTCCCCCTTAGTTGTAAGCTTCTGACATCCATTTATTTACTTATAACTCCTAGCAGCAGCCAACCTCCTTGGTCAACATGCACTCTTGGCTGCCTTGGGCACTTTCTAACAAAGGGCTATATGGAACCACACATGGTGGGTAAAATCCCCAAGCTCAATCTATCCCAGTCCCATGGACTCTGGAGCATCTGAAGTCCAGATCTATTCAACAGAGCTGGAAAGGGGGCTTTGTACTAAATAAAGAGCACCTAAAAGCACTCTTTCATACAGATAATGGGCCGAGAGGCTTCAGAAAGGGCTTGGTTGACCCTTTTGTCAGAAGACATGAGGACAGCCCTGATGTCAGTTTGAAGAATCCTGAAAGCAGTTTGACCCAAACTTACAGGGTCTAGCAAAAGCCATACTACCCAGGGCAAGTATGGCTGCATGTGGTTTTCTTGATGCTTTCTGATGCTCCTTCATGCTTCTTGACTTAAGCAGACCTCCAGCCTCATTAACAACTTCTTTCCTACCACCTAGAATAAGTTGAGTAATGGAAAGCAGCAAAGGAACATGACCTTAATTCACACTGTGCCCTCATATCAGACCAAGTCCACACATTTTTCCTTTCTCCCTATGCTATGTTCTCCTCTCCTATCACCGTGTCATGATGCAGGTCTTTGGTGAAAGAGCACTGACCTTTTCGATTTTGCTGATGTAGTCAAAACTGTACCATGAATGCTGAGGAGATGTGTCTCCCATCTTTAAGCAGAGCATTATTGCAAATGAGAAAGAATTCAGGCAATAGAATGTAGGCTTACAAAGACTGGGTGGGCTCTGAAGCCAACTGGAATTCCTACTGTGTCACCAGTTCTGTGGTCTGAAGCGGACTGACTTAACCTCTTTAAACTCTCCCATAAAGCACAGATTAATAGTATATGCCTGATAGTGCTTGCAAAAAAGGGAATAATGAGTATAAAGTGCCTTAGCACAGTGCCTGGCCAGCAAGATAGTAAGTTTTGTGTTCCTACTATGTAATGCTGTGTTAAGAAACGATTTTAAAAGTCATGGTGGGTGGAAGAGGCATGCTAATGAGAACATGGGTAAGCATACCTTTTTGAATCAGTGCTCTTCATCATCTTGTGTGGAACAGTTATGGCCAGTTAGGACCAAGAAGCCAGACACTTTATGTTAAGCCCCTCCAAACTGCCAGGATCGTAATTCCCTGTGGCCTCTCTGCTAAATAACAGGCACCAGTTCCTGGCCAAATCCAGTTTCTTCAGCTTGCCACTCTCCATCTTGGCAAGGCACAAAATTACTCACTCTCTGAGAATACCAGTTTAGCACAGACTAAAAGAACTACCCCTGTTCAGCAAGGTAAGGCTGAGTAATATACTCTCCTCATGATGCTAAAATCCATTAGTTATTTCTTTTCTCATCACAAGAGGGAAGGCATGCCTAATGAACCAAGAGATAAAATTGTATCATTATATCTCCACCAGGTGAGTTTTACATTCCTGTCATATGCCAGGCACTGGGCATAGTACTTCACACACACGATCTTGAATCTTCCCAACAATGCTGCAAGACAGAGTCCTAAAGAAATGAAGTAACTTGCATCGAACTGGACAGCATGTGGTAACGGAGGCAGTGCTTTAACTCAGCCTGGCTGGCCCCAAAGACTGTTCCTTCTCCTGCCATACACCATCCTATTTCCTACTTCTTTGCTTATATTGGGATTCTAAAACACAACCAGAAGTTCTAGGACACCAAAGATTTGATATGTAACTAGAGTAGATGGAATACTAAAAACAAAACAAAAGTCCTAAGTTATAAATTCAAACATGTCATTTTGTCAAAGGTTTTCCTTTATAAAGCTTATTCTGAAAGAGTGTCATGGCTGACATAGTCTGGAAATGCCTTCAAAACCCTTTCAAAGGCCACATACAAAAGCCAACCCCATTATTTTAAGGTCACAATCGGTTCTTTGACCAAAAACAGTTATTAGGTGACCCAAACTCTAACTTGATTCACTAGATTTGGTTTCAAAAATTTTTCCCCATTGTCAGAAGTCAAATTCAGTTTTAATGGACCAGAATTTGCCATGGCTGAGGGATATTCCAAAATAAAAAACTACAAAAGTGGAGTTCCAAAACTGTTCTGACCAGTGTCAATGCTATTAAAATGAGGTCACAGCAACTTTCTCCTCTTTGAAATAATTTTTGCTTGGCTCCTGGGATATAGCTTTTCGGCTTCTCTGTTTCTGCCTGACACACAATCCTTGATGTCTTCTTTCTATCTCCACCTTGCACTCTTTTTTTTTTCTTTCTAAAAAGGACCATTTCTTAAAATGTTTATGCATCCAATACTATGTGTCCCTGGTGCTTTCTTTTTAAATCTTTTATTATGAACATTTCCAAATATACAACAAGTAGGAAAAAATATATAATAAAGCCCATGCACCCATCCCCCATCTTCAACAATCTATAATCAACAATTATACCTTGTCATATTTACTTTACCTTACCCCCTGCTTTTATTTTTCCTGGAGTACTTAAAAGTAAAGCCCAGGATATCATGTCATTTCACACTCAGATACTTCATTAGGTATCTGGAAAAATAAAAAAGACATTCTCTCATATAAACACAATGCCATCAACACATGTAATAAAATTTACAATAACTTCTTAACACCATCTCTTAACATCATCTAATACATAGTCCACATTCAAATTTCCTTGGTCGTCTTTTTTCATACCCCAGGGATAATCACATCAACTACTATTAAGGTAACCTTCTATTGCCTTGTTAATGACTTTCAAGGTTAGTCTCACTCATCCTTGTCTCTCTTCTGAAAAAAGGTTCCAAAATGTGAAAGCAGTGTGACCGAATAAATTAGTTTCTTCTTCCAAAAAAAATTTTTTACCTTATCATTATACATTGAAAATATTTCCCCATATTATTAAATACTCTTTGAAAACTTGACTTTTGCTGGCAGCCTAAATGGCCAGTACTGTATATCCCATGGATTTATTTAATTATTCTCTATTATTTGTTGGATATTTGGTTGTTTCATCTTCATTATTATGAACAGCCTTGTGGTAAACAGCCTTACATGTGTCCATGGTTCACCTTTCTATCCTCACCTTTCACCAAAGAACACCTCCTTATAAAGCTTATTCTGAAAGAGTGTCATAGCTCCTTGGCTTCAGCCATAAGGATGATTTGATATTCACCACATACTGTGTTTTTCATCTAACTTCAATCTGTACATATGATTTGGACACTCTTATACTCCAAGGCCCAACTTCCCTCTGAGGTGCTTACACTGAATCCCTTTGGCAGAGTAGTCATTTCCTCTCAAATGCTCCCCAAACACTTTGTCCACTGAACATGATTTATACTATTTATTGGTATTTTGTATTTAATCTTGAACCTATATTTTTACCACACTAAGTTGTGAGCTTCTCAAAACTTCAGTTTTTTTAATCTGTAAAACAATGAGAATAATACTAACTCCATGTGTCTGAATTTTTAAAAAGAGATAAAGAATAGAAAGTATGAATCATATCATTTGGCAGAGAACTGGAGTTTTACAAAAGTCAGTTTCTTTCTTTTCCTCTAGTAAGAGAAATTATAAATGTGTCAGACTACACTTATATGCCTGGGAGGCAAGGAGTTAAACCTTCTCTCAATTACAGGAAGATAAACTGAGCACAGGGAAATGCTGGGAAAGGGGAAGTAAAATCACTACAAGGTTGAGTACAGCCCAGGGACTTTACCAGTTGGAACATTTTCTCTAGAACAATCTCTCTATTCTAGTCACAGGTCCTTATAAAAAAGAATAGAAAGGAGAAAGTCATGTTAAAATCTGTAGATGTGAACTCTTGATTTCTGAACCTCTTGTCCACCTCTGAGCTCTTTATTATGCTGGGTTGGTCTAGCCAAGAGAAGGCCTAAAGGCATTCTCAGGCCTATAGTCACCTAGTGGGTAAAGAAGAGGTTGAGAAAAATAAAATTTGTGGGAGACTCTGGGTACTCTCAAAGATGCATATATATCTTTTAGGATTCATACCTTCCGAGAGCTGGAAGAAACAGGAGTTGGTTTCCAAAAATGCACTGTTGCTGCGGAAACATCAACAGAGCTATAGGCCAGATCAGGATTCTGGTGCGGGCTCTAGGCATGACCATGGGCACATCAATTAACCTCCCTGGGCCTCAGCTGCAGAATAAAGGGATCTGACAAAACTGGTTCCAAGAGCCAAAGGGACAAAAATTCAAAGAGAATAGAAAGGTTAAATGACTGGCTCAATATCACTGTGCTTCTAAGAAAAACCAGAGAGCAGAGTTGGAAAAAATATGAAAAGTGATGTAGTTTGAAAACTGTTAAAAGAATCATGATTTTCAAGAGCTCTGACCTAGTACTGTGAGTGTGGCATTTAGAAATGTATTTAAAGCTAATTTGGACTATATTTAAATAATTTTCTTTTTCTGTTCATTCTACAAAGATCTGGAAAACATTCCCAGCCCTGTGTCAACCTTAAATGAGAAAAGAATCTTTAAAGAGCCACTGATTTGTAATGGAAAATTTGGATAAATCAACTATTTATACTCTGAGATTTTTATATTTCTTTTTGTCCTTTCTTCAGAACACACAGCTAAGAAAAGCCATGATGTAAGTCTGCTCTATTAGACCTCATTGGCAGGCTGTTTATTCTGCATCTACAGTGTAGCAGCTTCTCTGACTACAGCACTTAGTGAACAAGCAACCAAAGAACACGCTTACAACAACAACAAAAAGTGTGAGCTTTGATTAATCTAGCATGAGCCTGGACAGAAAGAGGTGTCAGAACACCTAAGTTTTCATCATCTTTGGCCCAAGGTTTATTAGCCAAAGTTATTTAAGCTTTCTGAATCTCATATTCCTTATACTGCAAAACAGGACAATTACCTATCTACTGATGTATCAAGCAATGTAATCATGAAAGTATTATTATAAGCACTCACCTGATAAGCTAAACTGGAATAAGTCTTTATTAAATGTTTACTATCAAATTTCTGATCTACACTTAAAATTCAAATTGAAACCCAACATCAGAAGAACTACTGAGATCTTCCCTAAATATATACACTCACCAATTCACTGCTTTAGTTGTGTTTAATATCTGGGAAATTATGCCCAACTACTCCATGTATTTCTTTAAGAAACAACCTGGCCTAACGAAGAGTAGGTAGGTATAATGGGGTGTAATCAAAATGTGTGTGTGAGACCGTGTGTTGGGTGACAGAGACTAGATAACTTGGTGTGAGAAGTCATTGAAGAAGCTGAGAATGTTTCATTTGGAAAAAATAGAGCCCTTCCCACTGAAGGACTAATGGTGTGGCACAAGGAATAGCCTTGTTTGATTTAGCTCTGGAGGTAGAAGCAGGATAAATGCATGAAGTTCCTGGGAATTGGATTTCAGCTCACAAAGGAAGTACTTTCTGACACTTAGAGCCGCATAACAACTGAGCAGGTGATAACAGAAAACACTGATTGCTGGGTACTGTGGGGGATGGATGAGATGACTACTACACTGCCTTCTAAACCTTCTATTTGATTCTTTTCTTTCTTTGATTTTGACTTTCTATGAGGACACAGAATTGCTGGGAATATGGGCCTGAATCACCACCCCCCCAACTTCCATTCCCCTCTCTGAAGTCTTGACCATGCTCTCTCTACAAGAAAAAATACCATTAAGGAAATGTTTCAATGATTTTTACTGAAGATAGAAGAAAAAAAAATAAAGGGGCCGAAGCTAAATTAGGTTATCTGTTTCTCAATGTGTCTTTTTTTAGCCATTAGATAGCTTTATTGCAGTTGGCTGAATTTAGTGTCTTCAAATGTGGGTGGCTAGGGCAATAAAAGGAAAGAAATTTTTATTTTTTATTTTAAGAGAAACCAAATAAAATACTCAACAAGATTTTTTTCCCTAATGTGGCCATGCTAGCACAACCTGGCTGTTTTTGCAACCGGGCACTATTAACATCTATTTATAGCCAGTATTTTCATAGATGAATCACATTTACCATGAGGCAGTTAATATTAAGGGCTCAACCAGCTCTGCTGAGAACCCCATAATCTTACTACATCTCTTTCCATTCTCCTTTGAGGGAACTAAGTTATAGCTGAATAGTTCCATGTAGAAAGATGGGAAAATCCAAGTGGAAATGTAAAGCTAGCAGACAGCATATTCCCTAAATTCAGCAAAGTATGGGATGTTAAACACATTCAAATTTTAGGCCTTGGATCACTGCCAGCTCTGTCCCTTGGAGATGAGCATGCAACAATTAGCACAGACTTGTTCTGCATTATGTAGCCATCTTGTCATTAGAATAATTCTCCCCCCAAATTTCCTACTGAACTGAATTTAAATGACACTGCTTATAGCAAATGTCACATACACAAAATCAGAACTAATGATTGTTAAATGTGCTGTCAAATAAAAAGAAGGCATATAGCGGATCCTCAGTTCGTTTTATGTGTGTATGTGGGGAGGTGGGGGTAAGGAGGCCTAAGGTCAGGGTATATACAATCAAACATTTTCAAAATTCAGTGACATTAACTGGAGATTTCTGGTAAGTCTTGAGGATCTAGAGTCACTTCTCTACACAGTGTGTGCACATACACACACACTCTCTGAATTTTGTATAGGCACCAGCACTACCTTGATACTGATAGTCATGTCTTTGATATCTATGAGAGTCTCCACCCTTAATTTACCTTTACCAAGCCTTTTCTTTCTTTTTTTTTTTTTTTAAGATTTTATTTATTTATTTGACAGAGAGAGACACAGCAAACACAAGCAGAGGGGAGCAGGAGAGGGAGAAACAGGCTTCCCACTGAGCAGGGAGCCAGACGTGGGGTTCAATCCCAGGACTCTGGGATCATGACGTGAGCCGAAGGCAGATGCTTAATGACTGAGCCACCCAGGCCCCCTCACCAAGCCTTTTCTTAACAGCATTTACTTTAGGTTAAAACTCTTTAAGATTAAATAAGATAATACAAAGCCGTTAAAACAGCACTTAGCCTGTGATAAGAGGTCTATACCTATAAGCTACTTCTTATTAGTTTCTCAATACAGGCATACCTCAGAGATATTGCAGGTTCAGTTCCAGACCACCCCAATAAAGGGAATATTGCAATAAAGTGAGTCAAATAAATTTTTTGGTGTTCTAGTTTATATAAAATTAGGTTTACGTCTATTGTGTAGTAGCATTGTCTAAAAAAACAATGCATATACCTTAATTAAAAAATATTTTATTTATTGCTAAAAAAGGCTAACCATCATCTGAGCTTTCAGCGAGTTATAGTATTTTTGCTGGTGGAAAGTCTTGCCTCAGTGTTGATGGCTGCTAACTGACCAGGATGGTTTCTGAAGGCTGGGATTACTGTGGCAATTTCTTAAAATAAGACAACAATGAAGTATGCCACATCAATGGACTTTTCCTTTTATGAAGGATTTCTCTCTAGCAAGTGATGTGGTTTGACAGCATTTTACCCACAGAATTTCTTTCAAAATTGGAGTCAATCCTCTCAAACCCTGCCACTGCTTTATCAACTAAGTTTATGAAATATTCTAAGTCCTTTGTTGTCATTTCATCAATCTTCACAGCATCTTCACCAGGAGTAGATTTTATCTCCAGAAACCACTATCCATAAGAAGCAACTCGTCAGCAGTTAAAGTTTTATCATGAGCTTGCAGCAATTCAGTCACATCTTCAGGCTCCACTTCTAATTCTACTTGCTATTTCCACCACATCTGCAGTTGCTTCCTCTACCAAAGTCTCGAACCTCTCAAAGTCATGAGGGTTGTAATTGACGTCTTCCAAACTCTTATTAATGTTGATACCTTTTTCTCATCAATCACGAATGTTCTTGATGGTGTTTAATACGGTGAATCCTTTCCAGAAAGTTTTCAATGTACTTTGCCCATACTCATCAGTGGAATCACTAAATAGAGCAGCTATAGCCTTATAAAATCTCTCTCTTAAATAATAAGACTTGAAAGTCAAAATTACTCCTTGATGAGGGGCACCTGGGTGGCTCAGTTGGTTAAGCGTCTGACTCTTGATTTGGCCCCGGCCATGAACTTAGGGTCCTGGGATAGAGCCCCACCCTGGGTTCCCCACTCATCAGGGAGTCTGCTTCTCTCCCTTTCCCTCTGCCCCTCCCCTGCTCGCAGTTTCTCTAAAATAAATAAATCTTAAAAAAAAAAATTACTCCTTGATCCATGGGCTGCAGAATGGATGCTGTGTTGGCAGGCATGAAAACAACAATCATCTCATTGC
The DNA here is from genome assembly GCF_029215605.1 of Mirounga angustirostris. Lineage (NCBI taxonomy): Eukaryota > Metazoa > Chordata > Mammalia > Carnivora > Phocidae > Mirounga > Mirounga angustirostris. Next base: position 46,811,935 of record NW_026991709.1, on the reverse strand, counting down.
ACACCTCCATCAGAGCTCTTGGGTGACCAGGTGCAGTGTCAATGAACAGTCATATTTTGAAAGGAATCTCTTTTTGTAAGCGGTAGGTCTCAACAGTGGGCTTAAAATATTCAGTAAACCATGTTGGCAACAGATGTACTATCATCCGGGCTTTCTTACTCCATTTATAGCATAATTCTTAAGGGCCCTAGGAATTTTTGGAATGGTAGATAAGCATTGGTTTCAACTTAAAGTCACCAGCTGCAGTACCTTAACAAGAGAATTGGCTTGTCCTTTGAAGTTTTAAAGCCAGGCATCGATTTCTCTTCCCTAGCTATGAAGGTCCTAGAGATGGCACCTTCTTCCAATAGAAGGCTGTTTCATCTCCACTGAAAATCTGTTGTTTAGTGTAGCCACCTTCATTAGTGATCTGAGCTAGATGTTCTGGACAACTTGCTGCTTCACCTGGTACTTTTATGTTATGGAGATGACCTCTTTCCTTAACTCTCATGAACCTACATCTGCTAGCTTCCAACTTTTCTTCTGCAGCTTCCTTATCTCTCTGTCTTTATAGAATTAAAACAAGTTAGGGCCTTGTTCTGGGTTAGGTTTTAACTCACGGGAAGGTTGTGGCTGGCGTGATCTTCTAACTAGACCACTAAAACTTTCTCCATATCGGCAATATGGCTGTTTGGCTTTCTTATCAATTCATGTGTTCACTGGAGTGGCACTTTAAATTTCCTTCTGGAACTTTTCTTTTGTATTCACAACTTGACTAACTGTTTGGCACAGTGGTCTAGTTTTCAGCCTTTCAGCTTGCAACATGCCTTCCTCACTAAGCTCAATCATTCTACAGAGATACATGCAACACTTCCTTTCACTTGAACACTTAGAGAGGCCACTATAGGGTTACTAATTGGATTAATTTCAATATTGTGCCTCAGAGAATAGGGAGACCTGAGGACAGGGAGACAGAGAAAAGTCACAGCACACACAACATACACTGACTGAGTTAATAATCTTAAATGGGTGTGGTTAGTGCTGCCCCCAAATAATTACAATACTAACATCAACGATCACTGACCACAGACCACCATAATAATATAATAGTAATGAAAAGGCCTGAAACATTGCAAAAATTACCAAAATGTGACCATGAGACATAAAGGGAGTAAATGCTATTGGAAAATGGTGCCACTAGACCTTCTCGACAGAGGTGCCACAAACCTTCAACTTGTAAAAAGTGCAGTTATCTGTGAAGCACAATAAATGAAGTGCAATAAAACGAGGTACACCTGATACTGTTTTTCTAACTTTCTAGCCAGATGAATCATCTTTACAATGAAGAAGTTCCTACTCAGATCCAACCAGCTCTGCTGAGGATTGCATGATTCAATCATTCAGTGAATCCCTGCTGATGTCCCCATCTGTTGGGCACTAGGGATACAGACATAAACAGGGGGCCTTTGCTCGCAAAGCATGAATAATAAATCTCTTATACCAGGTACCATTACTTCCATTTTATATTTGAAGGCTCAGGGAGGTTTAGTAACCACGTGTGGTCTAAGGCCATAGAGCTAACATATTGGAGCTGTGATTTAAGCCCAGATCTATGTAATTCCACAAACCCATATTCCTTCTATTATGCTATGCCTATGCCACACCCAGGTATAAAAATAAGCTAGAACAAATTACCTAGCGCAATACCTGTAGTTCATAAATGTTTGTGAATAACTTGATGTTGAACTAGGGTTTTTCTTTTACTATGTATGTCTTCTTATAAGATCCTAAATAGAGAGAGTATAGTAATTTGCTGGACACTTTGGATCCAGTCTGCCCAAGTTAGGATGTGCTACTTTCTAGCAGTATGAGCTTCAGCAAATTACTTAACAGCTATAAGCCTCAGTCTTCTCCTCTGCAAAATGAAGATGAATAACAGTTTTGTGAAGACTAAATGAGTTAATCAAAGGAAAGCATTTAGAACAGGCCTATATTTGGTAAGTACTGAATACATGTAAGCTACTGCTATTACTATTATTTTCCTCCTTAAGTTGGAGTTTTGATCAGCTAATTCAGTATCACAGTAAGTGATCAAGACCAAAACCAATTTCTTTTACTGAGGCTTTTTCAGGTTCCTTTATACAAATAAAATATCCTCTTCTCCAACATTCAAACAGGAAAATAAACAGGTACATGGAGACTAAATTATGTCTAAACAGCACCCAATTATGTATAATAAGCAATTTTTGATATATAAAATTAGTAAAGAATGATTAAGAAAATTTAATTTTTATAATAAGGAGTTGGCTAGAAGTTTGTGTGTATTGGAGGCTGAATAGGCCACTATTTACATTTGGCTGTTTCCTTAAGTAAATAGCTGCAAATTCTTTACTTGTCCTTCTCCTGCATGGACACATCCTTACCAAAGATCCACCATGATTTCAACCAGCTTAAACCCAAGAAAAACTGACCGAGGTCACCACATAGGAAAACAAAACAGAATCTGCTTCTCAGGGCCAAGTGAACTATATTTGTATCCATAGATACAAGACAACAGAGAATCACATAATTCTAAAATAGGAAGCCCCAGGACCTCAGAGATCATCTAGTCTCAAGCCTGAATCCTGCTGTCAGGGAACCTGTTAGGGGATGAGGAACACAATAGAAGTGAAAGGAAAGAACCCCTGGTCCTTGTTCCATCCTAAATGACCTCTTAGGGCCAACCTAGCCCAATATCATCATTTTATAATGACAACCCAGAGCCCGGCTAATTAAAAGCAGAGCTGAGATCAGAAGCCAGGTTTCCTGAATTCCCATCTATCACTCTCTTAGACTCCTGAGGGCTGCCATTCTATGGCTATTATAGTCACAGATAATGCATTGGGCTATGTTAAACTGACAACTAAGCAGGATTTCTCTTTCCAAAACCATCAGACGTTATGTTACTGCTAGCACTGTATGAAAAGAGCAAGGCATCGTTATTTGGTATAAACAAAAGCAACTTTACAATCCTTTTTCTTGGGGCGGGTGGGTAACCTGAAAATCCCAAACCATGGTTGTTATTACAAAACTTTTCTTTTCCTCAGTACACACCCCTGGGCCAAGCACAGATGCATTAAAAATTTGCCAAGAGAAACAATGAAGTCACTGATAATACAAAGCATGAAGTATCATGAAATTCATGTCTTTGTTTTCTTCCCCTCCATACTTAATTACTTCTCATTACTGATCATTTTGTGGTTGTTGGCACAAGGGCAAGGAAACTCCACCATTGTAAACATGCGGAGACATATAACACCTCAGTAGACCAGAAGTCTGCACACGATGGATCTGTTCACAAATCCAATGTGCATGCCATTAAGAATGTTGATGCCACCAACCCCAGCCCCAAAGGGATTAGCAGTCTTTGAAAAACTCTAATCACTTTAAAAAAGAATAAACGAAGTATCAAAATATTTCAGGTCATTCCTTTCTATCACTTATAAATATCATCATTGCCAAAGCACTTGTGGTTTCCTGGAAGATTTCACCTTAAAAGTGAGGCAAGGGAAGCTGGGATGTATACAGAGTTTCATTCAAGTTTTCTGCAGCAGCTCAGCCTGACTTTAACTCAAAGGTACTTATGAGAAATGCTTATTAAACTACTCTCCTAAATAGAAGCTTACATTATCTTGGAATTCTGGAAGGCACATCTTGGATAAAATTAATCCAGAGGAATCCTTATTGATTAGCAGCAGATTACAAGTTGATTCTTATCAATAGGCTACTGGTGGGGCACCTGGGTGGCTCAGTAGGTTAAGTGTCTGACTTTGGCTCAGGGCACGATCTCAGGGTCCTGGGATTAAGCGCTGGGGTCCCTGCTCAGCGGGGAGTCTGCTTGTCTTTCTCCCTCTACCCCCCTCCCCCCGCCCCGCTCATGCTCGCTTTCTGTCTCAAATAAAATTTTAAAGAAAAGGGCTATTTTTCCACACACGAATATGTAGGTAAGAGAAAGCACAGGAATACATCACAGAAATCATTAAAACCTCCCCACAAAACCTTATGCATCCAAGAAACTAAAGGACTAAAGAACCAGATATATTTTACCCCTTTTAAACTAGACATTTAGGAGCACCTGAGTAGCTCAGGGGGTTAAGTGTCTGACTCTTGATCTCAGCTCAGGTCTTGATCTCAGGGTTGTGAGTTCAAGCCCTGTGTTGGGCTCCATGCTGGGTGTGGAGCCTACTTAAAAACAACAACAACAATGAAACAAAAAACTGGACATTTATTCAATTTTCACAAAAATCTGAATCTGTAAGTGTTGTAGACCTACAGTTTTTAAAAGAATGGCTGTAGTTAACTCTTCCCAACCCTTTTATTCCTCTGCAATGTGACCTTGCAGCTCCAACCATCAAGAGATGAAATCTCTGACTCTACTTCTTGAATTGGGGTTGGCCTTGTGATGTTCTCTTGACAATAAAAATGAGGCCTTAAAATTTCAGCTCTCGTACTCTTGGAATGCTGCCCTGAGACCACCATGTGGGGAAGCCTTGTCTAGCCTTGAGAGGTTGAGAGCCCATGCGGAGCAGAGATAAGATGATCCAGCTGAGGTCTACTGGCCCAACTAGCTGACAGAAATGTGAATAAGCCCATCTTAGACCATCTAGGCCCAGTTGAGCTGCAAGATGACGTAAGCTGCAGAACGAACCACAGAATTTTGAACTGTTATTGTTTAGCCACTACCTAAGTTTTGGGGTAGGCCACAAAGTAGAAGAAGAAACCAGTCACCTTGTTGAATAACCATTATGTATGAAGCATCAGGTCAGATACCCCATGGAAGACCTAAATGGAGATTAATAATATTGGACAGAAGACATGGGTGGTCCTGTCCTTCATGTGTGAATACATCTATAAATAAAGTGGCACTTAATATTTATCTGTTTTATCAATTTTTTTAGTATATGTGCTGTTGAAGCTAGCACAATAGTTATCAATTTTAAATATATCTAGTCTACGTTAATAACCTGCCATTATTCCTACAGGTCAGAGCAAGCCTCTTCCTGGAATGCTCAAGACAATCCAATGGGGTAGGAAAAAATAACTAGATATATTATTTTTAATTAATATTTTTCATTTTCATTTTTGAATGTTTTCATATCATATATCATATACATGTTTTAATAAGGTATATAGTATATATTAATATGCTAGTATATAAACATTATTTATATATACATAAATATACATATAATGGGGTTTTCCACAGTCATATCTCCCACAGATCCTCAACCTTCCATCCCTACACAAAAAGTATACTTCTCTATGCTTTGCTTTTCTCAAATAAATGAATTCTTCCTCAGCTATCTAGGGAAGAATCTGTGATAACTACTATCACAGATCATTGTTTTTCTGTACTGTAATTACTTAGCAAGCATGTTTATAAGCATGTTTCAGATAGGGTGTCTATATTCATTCCAGACAAGGTGTCTGTAACTGTTTGTCTTTGGCAGTACAGCCTAATGGCATTATGGCATGATTTTTAGAGTACAGGTTCTGGAGCCAGGTTGCCTGGATTCAAATCCCAGTTCTGCCAGTTATTAGCTGTGCAAACTTAAAAAAACAATTCTCAGCTGAAAATTATTATTGGGATTATTTCCTTAAGAATTGTCTTTTAACTATAATCTCTTTCTTGGTGGAAATCATCAGACCTGGTTTACTGCATATCCACATGAAGCATTTAGAGTTCTGTGGATTTCTATAAGATGAAGATCCACAAATCCATCTCATCTAAATATACTATTGATAGCCTGTGCTAGAAGAAAGGCACACTGGCAAGAATTATTATATACCATAGGGGAAAGGGGTCAAAGAGATCACCTCCCTATCTCCCTCACTTCACAACTAGGGACACTGGGCTCACAGAGGGTCAATGTTTTAACTAAGTCCCACAGCTGATTTGTGATTGAATTCTTTTCATTTGACTTCTGTCTACTTCAGTGCACTTCTCATAACCCCAGTTTTAGGAACTATTTCTATAAACCTTTCGAGTAAAAGTGTATCATTTATATTAAGGGAAGTAAGGAAGCCACAACATAAATAACCAACTTAGTACATGACACATAGTGGACTTTCAATAAATGCTTGTTGAAGTATGGGTGGAGGGATGAATAAAGCCTAGCTGGCTGGCTCAGAAGTCCTCAAGGTTTCTAAACTATTCTGACACTCAGGGATCTCAAGTGGTACCAGCAAACTGGGGCTGTTGAGAATCACTTCGCTCTCTTTCTCTCTTTTAAAGATTTATTTATCTGAGAGAGAAAGTGAAGACTTGAGTTGGGGGAGGGGCCGTGGGCAAGGGAGAGAGTGAATCCTCAAACAGATTCCCCACTAAGCATGGAGCCTGACATGGGGCTTGATCCCACTACCCTCACGGCCTGAGTCGAAATCAAGAGTTGGATGCCTGACTGAGCCACCCAGGTGCCCCTAGTGAGAATCACTTCTTAAACAGAGTACTCAGCAAAGACACAAAGCTCTTCTTTCAATCCTTTTTTTTTTCCTTCTCTCTTCATACCTCACATCTTATTAGATGAAAGAGATAATCAAATATACTTGCTAATTTTTTCCCTAACTATAAACGTAGTATAGACTCACTGTACAATTTTTGGGAAAAAAAATAAAGTTAATAATAGTATTAATAAAAGACAATGTTTATTTAGAGTGCTAATTTGATACCAGGCATGTTGCAAACACTTGACATGTGTTGACATGTAATCCTCACAGCAACTTTAGATTACAAATATTCTACTACTATCACGCCCATTTTACAGATGAGAAAAAAGGTATTAAGTAACTTGCCCAAAGTTTTACAGCCAATAAATAATGGAGTACAGATTTGACTTAGGCAGTATGGTCCTAGAGTCCATGGTCTTCACACTCTTTTACACTGCCACTGATCAAGTTTTGGTTTCTAATGCAAATTATAAGAAAAGAAAAACTAATTTAAAAAGTGATAAATTTGACTAAATTAAAATTTAAAATTCTATACCATAAAATACAATAAGTAAAGTGAAAATACAAGCTACACACCAGAAAAGACAATAGCAAAACATATAATCAACAAAATGGTAATTGTATACAATATGTAATGAATTTCTACAAATCTGCAAGAGACAACCAATACAAAAGAAAAATGAGCAAAGATCATGAACAAGCAATTTATGAAGAAACCCAAATGGCCTTTCAACACAAAAAAGGATGCCCATCTCACTAAAAATTATAGGATGCAAATTGAAAAGACAGATACCATTTCATTTACCAAAATGGGAAAAACTATAAATTTAATAATAGAAGTGTTGATGAAGATATGGAGCAATGAGAACTCTAATACTCTGCTGTCAATTGATATTCCACTTAGAGGAGTAATAATCCCTAGTAATGTTGAGAGAACACATACTCCGCAGCCTTAAAATCCCACTCCTATGTCCTAAAGAATATTCCCAGAGAAATGCATGTACCCAGGAAAAAAATGTGATGTTCATTGCAGCATTTCTTCTAATACTGAAGAAAAATGTAAACTATTTAAACATCCATTGATAGTAAAATGGAATAAGGAAGAATCTATCTAGAAAATACAGAATGAAAAAGCATGTTTCAGCAATATACAATGTGTTATTTACATAAGGTTTGAAAATATGCAGAGCAATACTATATATTGTTTAGTAATATATATACACACATTCAAAAAAAGTATAAAACATGTATGGGAATATACATACCAAATTCAAGATGGTTACTTTTGGGGTGGGAAGTGTAGAGAATAGGTTAAGGAAGAGATAAATATGGAGCTTCACCTGTATCTATAATACTTTACATTAAAAAATTATTTTCTAATGTATATAGGAAATTAAGATTTTATGAATTTGTGTGGTAGCATCTAGTGATTCATTATACTTCCCACACTTTTCTGTATGCTTTAGTTTTACAGATCTTTAAAGAAATACTATTTTTTAATATATATATATTTATTTATTTTTAAGTAATCTCTATACCCAATGTGGGGCTTGAACTCACAACCCCAAGATCAAGAGTCACATATTCCACTGACTGAGCCAGCCAAGTGCCCCAGAAATATTATTTTTTAAAAGAAATATTATTATAGAATGTATGGGGAAAAAAGAAATATTATTATAACCTAAAAGCAAGGCACTAAGATGATAAAAGTTTCAAGATTTTAGAAGTAAAATTAATAATCTGTACATCATTGAAGTAGACTATAAACTCAATTGATACTTGTCATTTCATTAAAAATCTCAAAAGTGGGACAATTTTTCTTACTATTATAAATTAATTTGGATAATTATATAATCAGATGTGAGCTAATGTATACCTCAAATATGAATTTATTTTAATTGTTTCCATAATGGCCAACTACTATAGGCAGAATTGTCCCTATTTTGGAGATGAGTGTCCTAACTATAAATCCTTGACGTGTCCAAGGATAGATCTGGAATTTTAGCAGAATATCAGGGATACAGCCAGGGACCAAGCCTTCATTCCTTTAATATTAGACTTTGTTGTCAAAACTAAGTAACCCAAGGTATTTTCTAGCAGTAATTCTGATGCTTCTATTTTAAAGCACTAAAAACTAAGAAATTTCTAAAAAATTTTTTAAACTTCCAAAGGAAATACTATAATGTGAATCTGCAGAAAGTTAGAACAATTAGCAAATTTACCATTTTACAATTATGTTAAGTACATCTTAACTCAAGTAAACACTTAGGCTGTGGTCGGAGGTATGACCTGGATCCCTGACATGAAATACTTGGTGGATGAAGTTCAAATATAGTCTGTTTACCCATGGATATAAGTGACCTTAATCAAAGCAGAACACCTTTTTTTAAAATGTTGATTTTAAAAACATAAGTGTAAATAAAACTGTGATTTATGAATCTACTAGGGGTGTTCTCTGCTGTAGACTTCAGAGAGATCGAGTCTTTGGCTGCAGCAAATACAGCAAGAGTGCAGACCTGTTAAAGCAGTAATAGGTGCCCTTATTAAAACTCCACTTCCATTAAGAGGTACAAATTGTTTTCCTTCTTTCCAGGCTTTAAAGAATGCGTTCCAGAAGCAGTGACACAGAGGGCTCAGCCCAAAAGCAATTTCCAAGACATAGTAAAGACCATGGTTTCCAAGGGCCTGCGGACATGAAGCAGAGACAGCAAGACAAAGACCCCACCAGTGAGTCAGATGCAATTGTTCCCTGTCCTAAGTCACACGGTGGTATCAGTCACCATGGAGAAGACCTCTCAAGAGATGACCTATTATTTCTTCTGAGCATTCTGGAAGGAGAATTGCAGGTCAGCTGGCTTAGAATTATCCCCATGTTCAAAGAGAAGGCTTCTTGTGAATTTGGTGTGTATGCTGCCATGGAAATAGATTATCTATGGTTCATACCTGTATGTACATCAAAGAAAGTACACATATACAGAATTCCCTTCTGCCAACTGAAAGGGCAATTAATCATATCTGAAAGGGCTGTCATTATGATATGCAATTGGCATGCACCATGTGAAAGATCACATCCTCTGCCCAGGCTGCTCATGAGCTTCAATGCCCAGGCATGTATGAGTAACAATGACTTCTAGATTGGCTTAAATAATAAGAAGCACTTTTATACCCCATGTAAATTGGCTCCTAGACTTGCCTTAGCATTATTAACCTATATAAAAACCTAAAAACAGCTACTATACATATAGGAGAGTCTTATTTCCTACCCCCCAAAATTCAAATGTCAATCCATTTAAGGGTATCATGTTATCTACTTGTCAAACAATTAAAAATGTGGGGTCCCCCCAATGTTGTATAGTGATAACGTTTAAAACATTAATAATGTGTAATTAGATTTTAAGAAGGATGAAGGGACATAATTTTACTGCCTTTTGTAAAAGGTGCTATAAAGAAATAGGATTTGTTTATATTAGAAATAGAAGAAAAAAAGCACTCAACTCTCAAGAAATCAGTTTCAGAGACTGCTGGTAGATAAAGCAAGCTTTCTGAAATGGCTTTTGTTCCTACAGGCTCGAGATGAAGTCATAGGCATTTTAAAAGCTGAAAAAATGGACTTGGCTTTGCTGGAAGCTCAGTATGGGTTTGTCACTCCAAAAAAGGTGTTAGAGGCTCTCCAGCGAGATGCTTTTCAAGCAAAATCTGCCCCTTGGCAGGAGGACATCTATGAAAAACCAATGAATGAGGTATGTATCACATCAGGGGTGTGCACCTGGAAGGTGGAAAAGTTCACTAGCCAGCCAAGCACTAGGCCTGGAAGGTGAGCATGACATATAACTTTTTTTTTTTTAATTTACAGTTTTATGTTCTCACACATTTAAAATCTACCCAAGGTAGATAAATACTACATATTCTATAGGAAAGAATAGGAGAACAAATCACAGATGGGATGTTTCCACTAGGTTTGTTTCTTGACATCAGACTGAAAGCTGACAAATACAAGAGATTTTTTCTCTCTCTCTCTCACACACACACAGAGACACAGACACCCAGACACACACACGTGGTGCGTGCACACACACACACATACGCACACAAGGGACAGCACATATGGGGACTTGAAGGCTATACAGGCTATAATAAAAAACAAAGCTCAAGCATAGAGGTTAATTTCTTTGAAAACACTGAGGTATTATGTCATAGAAATTTTGAGCATGAATGGAAATGATCTGAAGAACTGTCCAAGAAATGGAGTTTTAGGAAACACATATTTTTAGATGAGTGCTATCCTCTTTTTAATGTTTAATTAATTAAAATCCTCTTTTTAAAGTTTAATGACAGCCAAGATCTTTCCCCCATCAAGTGTGCCCAGCAATGACAATAGCAAAGATGCAAAGTCTCAACATGGCCACCATTGCACAAAGATGCCATACTGCTTGCTCTTTTACTTGCTGACATTTCTACAACTCTTTGGCATCCTTATTTTATTCTTCTATTTTCCTCTGAGACCTCAATGGAAAATTTCATAATTTTTCATTTTTATAAAAAGGAAACAACTAGGAGCATGAGTTAAGGCTGGAGAGAGTGAAAGCCAGTTTTGGACAAATTTTGCCCACATGAGCTCTGGCAACCTACCTCAGGGCTGACCTCTAATGTCCTTGCTATTCTCGTCTTGGGTGTCTCATGAGAGAAGACTACTGTCTTGCCAAACTGTGAAGGAGTTTGGTCATATGGATCTGCTTCTCTGAGGGGTAAGGATGAGACCACCCAAAGTCTGTTGACTTGCACTTTAATCCAAATTTTAGAAAGAGGAGCTGAAGCTGCATTCAAGTCAATAGTATTAAAACTGTATCCTGGCTCCCAACATAGTGACTGTGAAACAGCATTAGGCACAAATTCCCCAACTCATATAAGTGCAAATGCAAACTGATGATCACTGAATATATCCTGACAAAACTCCACAAATGGCACAACCTCTCAACACCTCAATGTGAAATGAACAGAATGATTCCAAACTTAAGCTAAAATCACTAGGAAAGTTTTAGTTTAGTTTTAGTTTCACAATAATTCTATTGCACACATGCAAAATTGGAAATACCCTAACTCTCTACAAATGTTTGTCCCTGAAAGTTACCCATAATTTAGCCCTTTATAAATCCAACCTTATTTGATTACTCTTTTATTTTTAATTATTTAATTTATTCAAATATTGTATAACTTAAAGAAACATGAGTGAAAAATAAAGTTTTTTTTTTAAGATTTTATTTATTTATTTGTCAGAGAGAGAGAAAGCACAAGCAGAGAGAGAAGCAGGCTCCCCACTGAGCAGGTAACCGTATGTGAGACTTGATCCCAGGACTCTGGGATCATGACCTGAGCCGAAGGCAGACGTTTAACGACTGAGCCACCCAGGTGCCCCAACTTACTCATTTCTTAACTGGAAGCCTATATCTCCCATTCCTCCTGGCCCATATATTTGCCCATCCCCTACCATCCTTCCCTCTGGCCACCATCACTTCATTCTCTGTATTTATAGATTTGATTATGCTTTTTGTTTACTCATTTGCTTTGTTTTTAAGATTTCATATATGAGTGAAATCATATGGTATTTGTCTCAGTCTGACTTATTTCCCTTAGCAAAATATCCTCTGGGTCTATCCATGTTGTTGCAAATGACCAAAAAAAAAAAAAAAATCTTATCCCTTTTTATGACTGCATAATATTCTATTGTAGATTTTTATATATATATATATATATATATATATATATACACCACATCTTCTTTATCCATTCATCTATCAATGGATACTTAGGCTGCTTTCATATCTTGGTATAAATAATAGTAAATAATGCTGCAATAATCCTTTTGAACTAGTGCATATATCCTTTTTAACTGGTATTTTTGTTTTCCCAGTAGTGGAATTATTGGATCATATGCTATTTCTATTTAAGATTTCTTGAGGAACCTCCATGCTGTTTTCCACAGTGTCTGTACCAATTTACATTCCCACCAGCAGTGCATGAGGGTTCCTTTTTCTCTACATCCTTGACAACACTTGTTATTCTTGTCTTTTTGATTTTAGCCATTCTGACAGGTAAAAGGTGGTATCTCATTGTGGTTTTGATTTGCATTTCCCTGTCAATTAGTGATGTTGAGCATCTTTTCATGTGTCTGTTGGCCATTTTAATGACTGTTTGGGAAAAATTTCTATTCAGGTCCTCTGCCCATTTTTCAATGTGACTGCCCCTTACCTTTTTTGGGGGGGGTGGGGGTTGAGTTGTATAAGTTCTTTATATATTTTGAATATTTACCCCTTATCAAATATATCATTTGTAAATACCTTCTCCCATTCAGTAGGTTGCCTTTTTGCTTTGTTGATAGTTTCTTTCCCTGTGCAAAAGCTTTTTTTTTTATTATGTTATGTTAATTACCATACATTACATCACTAGTTTTTGATGTAGTGTTCCATGATTCATTGTTTGCGTATAACACCCAGTGCTCCATGCAGAACGTGCCCTCTTTAATACCCTTTTTATTTTGATGTAGTCCCAACAGTTTATTTTTGCTTTTGTTTCCCTTGCCTTAAAAGACATATCTAGAAAAATGTTGCTATAGCTGATGTCAAATAAATTGCTGCCTGTGTTCTCTTCTGGGGGTTTTATGGTTTCTGGTCTCACCCATGGGTCTTCAACCCATTTTGAGGTTTTGTGTGTTAGTCTGTGTGTGTGTGTGTGTGTGTGCTGTTAGAAAGTGGTTTAGTTTCATTCTTTTGCATATAATTCTCCAGCTTTCTCACCATCATTTGTTGAAAAGACTGTCTTTTCCCCATTGTATATTTTTGCCTTCTTTGTCATAGATTATTTGACCCTATAAGCATGGATTTATTTCTGTGCTCATTAAGACAAGTGCACATCTAATCCCCTTCACCTATTTCACCATTCCCCACCCCTAAATTCCCCTCCAGTAACTCTTGTTTGTTCTCTGTTATTAAGAGTCTGCTTTTTGGTTTGTCCCCCTTTTCCCCCCCTTTGTTTTGTTTCTTAAGTTCCACATATGAGTGAAATCATATGGTATTTATCTTTCTCTGACTGGCTTATATTGCTTAGCCTTATACTCTCTACATCCATCCATGTTGTTGCAAATGGCAAGATTTCATTGTTTTTTATGTAGATGCTAAGAATTTTTAAAAATTCAATGTAGGCCTTGCCTTCAGGGAGTTCACAGTCTCGTAGGGAAGACAAACACATAACTCAGGCACAGGGTGATCATTTTATAATAGAGATATAAGTAGGCCACAGAAACCAGAAAGGACTTGGTGTTGACATTTGTTCACATTAATACTACACAGCCAACAAAGAACTGATTAATAAGAATTTTAAAAATATGCAAATACCTTGATGCATAATATGATGAAAAACAGACCATGTGATTCAACAGGCCTACTATACGGAGGGCTGGGGCAGGACAGCAGTTAGGTTGCCTCAGAATCAAACATTATGCAAGGATTCCTTTTCTTTATGTCATTCCTCTGACAAGGTTGTTCTGGAGAGAGGAGGAAGTGTCAGAAAAGGGATATGGGGAAATTATTCTCATATCTACAGAGGCACCAATTATTCTCTCTGGGAAAAAAAAATGACAATAAAAAGATTACCTTTGTGTTGAAATGCATCAAAAAGTATCAATTAACAAGAGTAATGATAAAAAAACAAACAGATCAGAAACCCATTGCTAAATTAGTCAAAACTTAGACATTTCTAAAACAGTGAATGAAGGGTTCATTGAAGGGTTTGCAGTAAACACACTATAAATGTATTTTCTTTTGTAGTTGGACAAAGTCATGGAAAAACATAAAGAATCTCATAGACGAATCCTGGAACAGCTTTTAATGGCAGAAAAATCTCATAGGCAAACCATACTGGAGTTGGAGGAAGAAAAGAGAAAACATAAAGAATACATGGAGAAGAGTGATGAATTCATAAGCTTACTAGAACAGGAATGTGAAAGGTAAGGTTACTCTGGACAAGACAATGATCCATTCTGCAAATTCTTTTTCTTTTTTTTTTTTAAGATTTTTTTTATTTGACAGAGAAAGACACAGTGAGAGAGGGAACACAAGCAGGGGGAGTGGGAGAGGAAGAAGCAGGCTCCCCGCGGAGCAGGGAGCCCGATGCGGGGCTCGATCCCAGGACCCTGGGATCATGACCTGAGCCGAAGGCAGATGCTAATGACTGAGCCACCCAGGCGCCCCCCATTCTGCAAACTCTTACTAACCTTTCACTATGGGCTCAACATTGTACCAGGGGTACAAGGAAGAATATGACATAGCTTCTGCTCTTAAAGATCTCATGGTCCAGAGGGAGGAAGAGGATATGTTTAAAGATAATTTGAATATAATGCATGAATAACCAGGTATGATAAAAACTATGGAAACATAAATGCTGGGCACCTAATTCTGCAAGGGAGTGCCCTGTGAAAGCTGCACAGAGGAGGTAACAGGGGTCTAGTCCCTATGCAAACAAGAATGGAAACTATATACAAGGCAGGGGCAGAAATAAGTATCACAGCATAGAGGTAAGAAATAGTATGGGTAGTGAGAGAACTCAACATGACTACAGTATAGGGTGTAATTGCAGGATGAGGAAAGGAAAGGCTAGCCGCAAGCAGATGGATTTGTTATACTGTTGGCAAGTAGGGGCAAATGACAAATTGTGAGAAGAGGAATGAGTTGATCAGGTATGCTTTCTTGAAGAACCATTAGGGCAACATGGGGTAAAGACAGAAGCTTTTGACTGGGGAAGGGTATATGTTCCAATGGCTATGAGGGTAGAGAGAAGAGGGTGTGAACAAGAAAATATTTATGATGTACGCTCAATACTAATGAGTGACTAATGAGACTGGAGAGCAAAGGAAGAAATACAGGGAATTTTGAGAAGCACTCCTGGCTATTCACCAAGGTACAAAATATAGAAATGGTACACAGCTTCTTGTTGGTGAAGGAGATAGTTCAAAAGTGGGGGCAGGTCCTGTTTTAGACATATTGAGTATGAGGTACCTGGTGTATTCTGATGTCTAGTGGGGAGAATGATGTATCTAATTAAACAACATACAGTGGGAAATACAGGTCTGGTAAACATTGGGCTGGTGGTATGGATTTGCAGCTAGTAATAGCTGAAGCCATGAGTTCTGGTATGGTGAGGAGAGAGAATTCTGAGAAGGGAACTCTAGAAAAAAATCAATGGCTGGCTGTTTTCTGGAGGAAAAGGGGTCAAGAAAGGAAGATGAGAAAGAATGATAGAGTGTTAGAAGAACCAGAAGAGAAAGAAAGCAAAGACACCAAATAAGGAAAGACTTTCAAGTAATAACAGAAAAGAAGAAAATGTCCCAGGATTTAGCAACAAGGAAGACACTGGGAAACTTAATGAACCCTTTCAATAAAATAGTGAGGGCAGTAGCCAAATCACAATGCTTTGAAGAATAAATAAGGAAGGAGAATGTGAACTATTATTTTGAGAAGTTTGGCTGCAAAAAATGAGAGACTGGTTGGTAAACATTTTATAACCATATGAAGGACAGAGATTATTTTGCTCCATTTTGCCCCTCTGTTCTGAATCACCTTAGAAAGTATGAAATTCCATTTGAAATGGAAAGGACAATTAAGGTTCTATATTGATAATACAAAGATAGGAAATAACCAATCTTTGCAATGTCAAATTTTATTGAATTGTCATTTCACTCTTGTTATTCCATGTGTACTTCTTTTATGAGTTACAGAGCTAATGGTGCTGCCATTAGCTATGATTTCTAACAATCACAGAAAAATGCAGAAAAAAAAATTACTTGTGACCTCCCTTTTCTAAAATATTAGTAGTCTTAGTGCTTTTTCTAACTACTTATAATTCGTATTTTAGCTAGGTAACTGAGGTTATACAATAGCTAGGTTAATGGCAAACTTTCATTTCTTTTCAGTTTACTTCATGGTAGACACTTGGTCAGATTCCCAGAGAATCCATGGCCCTCACATCCAGTTCCTTTTTTCCACATTCATCAGGAGGTTTGTTTTCTGCTCACTACATGGTGGGGGGGAAGGGGGTCTTGTTACCTTGAGCCTCATGAACTTGAAATATCTTGAGGGGAAGATTAAAGGAGTAGAGAAGTCTGGCACCAAGGGAAGATCTGACTCAGACATTACAATGTAAGATTTGTTATTCAATGAGACAATGTTATATTAAATATTATTTCAAACCCCTGTGGTTTGGCACTCGTGGCCTCATTTGGCCTCCACACTTATTTGGCACTAACTTGCTGAACACAGACACTTCCTTTCATCTTTCATTATTACGAACATGTATTGACCGTGGTTAGAGTGCTGCCTGCCGTAGAACAAAGAGGTACTGGTTGTCCCTGCCCAGGGGGCTTACCACATTACCAAAGAAGGCAAGATGATACAGATTTAGGGTAGGAATGTGGAGGGCTGTCTAAGGTACAGTTTTAATATTCACAGTTGTACCTCAACTATCTTCTTCTGGTGGAAGGCTTAGGAGGACTATCCAGAAGTGTAATGCTGGGAGGCAGATGATGAAGATTATTTAAACCAAGAGAGAGCAAAGAGTAAAACACTGAGATATGGGAACAAAAATTCAGTGGGAATAAAGGCCACGTGCTAGTGGGAAAGGAAAACAGTGAGATGAAAGTAAAATTGCACCCCATGGAATCAATATATTAAGAATGGCATTTCTGTAAGTATCGAAGGGGTTTAAGAGGAAGAATTTAAAAAATCATGTTTTTTTAGCCTTTGGACACAAAGTTTCTTTGTCTTAAAGAATAATGAAAGTGAACATACCATTACCAAAAACAGGAAAAAGTGGCTGGAGTGACTCTCATTCCTGTGTAGCAGCCATTCCAGAAGATATGAGAATATTCACCTATTTCTGTTTGCCAAGGAACAGCTTCCAAATGTAACTCTTTCGATATGAGAATGTTAAACCTATTCTCAACTCACATGATACACAGACAATTCTTGCCCTACACTGCCCGTACAATATCACAACTCCCATTACCTTGGCACTCTTGTTGCATTGGTCCTTCCTGCTCCCCTGCCTTCAACAGGGAGACTGTGGTCATCAGGACTTCCACCTGCGTTAGGGCCATTTGCATCAAAATATTACATGAAACCCACCTAACAAAACAGAAAGTGGGGAAAACTCTAATAATTTCAGGTAAATATATGCAGAGGAGGTGCTTACATGAGAGTGAAATACCATTCATTTGTTTCATTTTCTGACAAGTGACAAAACACGTGCACCATCACGGAGTCCTTCTAACTTTAGTGAGAGTACTTCCTCTTGATCACACAGCCACTCTTCATAAAAGCAAGATGAACTTGTCTTAAGGGGTCAAAGAATAATGTTTACTTCCTTCCTCAAACAAAGTGATGGAAGCCACTTCCAAATCAGTGATCCTAAGTATAGAGAAACAAAGAAAGATATCATAACCCCCATAAAAAGGGAGTTGGGTGAGGATAACTATAAAGAACTATCTGACTGAAACTCTGAAAAAACACTGTGAATGTTTTGTGGTTGTTAAGTGTTGGATAATATCTACTTGGAAATAAAATAAAAATTAAGAAATACATGATTGAGATAAGTTAAAGAAACCTTAGAGGGTGTAATAATGGATTTCAAATTTAGGCTCGATTTCTGTGTTTTCTTTGGAGAATCTGTTTTATGTGGAAAACCCTGAAGGAGACTGATGTCACAGATTGAGTTTAGGCCAAAATGTTTGCCAAGTGATGTCGTTGTTGTAATCAGTAAACAATTGGTTTTCCCATTGAGGGAGGATGGGGGCAGGGATCAGCTCAGGAAACGGTTCCCAAGCACGTTAATGCAAAGTTTCCTTTGCTGTAATCTGTGCAGTTTGGTCTGTCCATAAGGTAATATTGTCCACATTTCATGACCACTTTCTGTGCACTGACCAGCTCCAACGTGTGTATATGTGTGTCACCGATGACCTGAATTATGTACTTGGCTGAATTACAAGTGGAGTCTATGTGAAATGTTTTATACAAAAGCAATGCCAGTAATTTTTGACCTTTCTGGATGGCTTCACAGGAAAGCCAAAACAAAAATCACTTTTAGTCAGTACAATTTTGCAAAATTTTCCCATAAGTGAAATGCCAAATTTGTCTGTACTTTCAAAAAAGCTTGCATAATTTCTTTTTCCTTTTTCAGTTTCAGTGGGGGAAAAGGCTGTGAAGAAAAAAAGTTTCCTTTTTTTTTGAAACCATGCATTCTTTTTTAGAATACAAAAACAAACCATGTATATTAACCATACATGTTCCTGCATTTCGGGCCTTGAAGTAACCACTAGACTGAGAGACAAATATTATGGCAACACTGTATAAAAATGTGGCTTCCACCATGAATTTTTTTTTAAGCCTTAAATTACTTTTCATAATATCTTGGCCAAATAGGTTAGCACTGATACTCTGACTTTATAAAGCAGGAGTTCAAATGCTGGCTTCTCAAAAGCCACATGGTGAAGAAGGAGTCACAGGTAGAATTAATTTCTTGTTCCTGTCCTGCCCAAGTTTACTAGATAGAACAGTGGCTCAGGGGGGCAGAAGGGTCTTTTGAGGAAAGTTACCAGGGACCCAGCTTCAAGGATTGCTGCCTTGACCACACCTTGGGCTAAGTCTTTTGTTGTTCAGGTTTTAGTAAAGAACAAAGCACTTCTACCTCTCCTTTGGCTGAGGGAACTTTTTTTTTTTTTTAATTATTTTTTTATTCTTATGTTAATCCCCATACATTACATCATGAGTTTTAGATGAAGTGTTCCATGATTCATTGTTTGTGCACAACACCCAGTGCTCCATGCAGAATGTGCCCCCCTCAATACCCACCACCAGGCTAACCCATCCTCCCACCCCCCTTGTTTTTCAGAGTCCATCGTCTCTCATGGTTCGTCTACCCCTCCGATTTCCCCCGCTTCATTCTTCCCCTCCCACTACCTTCTTCTTCTTCTTCTTTTTTTTTTCTTAACATACATTGCATTATTTGTTTCAGAGGTACAGATCTGAGATTCAACAGTCTTGCACAATTCACAGCGCTTACCAGAGCACATACCCTCCCCAGTGTCTATCACCCAGTCACCCCATCCCTCCCACCCCACCCCCCACTCCAACAACCCTGTTTGATTCCTGCGATTAAGAATTCCTCATATCAGTGAGATCATATGATACATGTCTTTCTCTTTTTGACTTATTTCACTCAACATAATACCCTCCAGTTCCATCCACGTCGTTGCAAATGGCAAGATCTCATTCCTTTTGATGGCTGCATAATATTCCATTGTGTATATATACCACATCTTCTTTATCCATTCATCTGTCGATGGACATCTTGGCTCTTTCCACAGTTTGGCTATTGTGGACATTGCTGCTATAAACATCGGGGTGCACGTACCCCTTCGGATCCCTACTTTTGTATCTTTGGGGTAAATACCCAGTAGTGCAATTGCTGGATCATATGGTAGCTCTATTTTCAACTTTTTGAGGAATCTCCATACAGTTTTCCAGAGTGGCTGCACCAGCTTGCATTTGGCTGAGGGAACTTTATAAAGAAAGATTTCTATCATCAACCCTTCTCTATTATGACAGGCCTATTTTGCAGATTGTCAAGGTGACTGAAAAACTGAGCCATATTGACCTTCCTGTTAACTGAGGGTATTTGAGTACTTTTTTTTAAGTTTATTTATTTAAGTAATTTCTACACCCAACTTGGGGCTCGAATTCACGACCTCATGATCAAGAGTCACATGCTCCTCCAACTGAGTCAGCCAGGCATCCCTATATGTGAGTACTTTTAAAGGCTTTTGTTAAAAACATCAAGTCTTCTTTTTTGAGGCTTTGGATACCTCTCTCATATATATGTAAATGAGTGAGTATATTAATTTATCTAATTTTTTAGTTAATTAGTTAGCTAGTTTGTGCTACATGCCATTCATTCATTTAATCACTCAAAAAAAAAAAAAAAAAAAACCAAACCCAAAAAACAAAAAAACAAAAACCCAGCAACAACAATTAATTAAATGACTGGTACATGCCAGGTCCTGTGGAAGACACTAGGTGAAGGGGTAGATGTGGTCTCCACCTATATAAAACCCTGACTAATTTGTGCATATATAAAACAGAGATGCCACTACAGACTTTAAGATGTGATACTGATGCTTCTAAGGTACTATGAGATCATGATGGATAGGGAAAGAAAGGCACCATTATGGTAAAATGACATAATAACATGAAATGCTCATGAAAATAGAACATCCAGGAGAAATCAACAAACACATTAAACTAGAGTACTTTACTGGAGAATTCAATATCTTGTAACCATTGCCATTAGAATTTTTAGCTTCTTTGGTCTTAAATCTCAGCTTTTAAGACTATCCCATAAAGTATGACACAATGGGTATAATGTTTTAGAAAATAAATAAACTAAGTCTACTTTTAAAAAATCGTATTTAGAAAGCCAGCAGTTTTAAGTTTCATGCACACTAAACTATTGTTGTAGAATACATTGAACTCAAATGCAATCATTTCCTTTCAGTTTTCTGGCAAGGAGTTATATGTATTACATATTCTCGAGACTATGTCTTGCAAGTAGTGAAATAGATGCCAGATCTCCATTTGACCTTTGTCACTGGTATCCAGTTTGTTATCAGAACAAAATGGAGACCCACCACAAACATTTACTTCAGTATCATAACTCCATAGAGTACCACAAGTGTTTATACACCCCAGACATAACATAGGATCTGGGCAGGGATGCAGAGAAGTTAATTACCTCATAAAGGTACTGAACACAATTTAGGACTGTACACCATAACTTAGCTTTCAACAGATGTCACAAAATTGTTCCTTGTAACTGCACAATTCAGTGCTTTTCATATAGCACCATTTAATTATAGAGGTCAAAATTCAGATACAGTAACAACACCGTGTTTTATTGCTTTTCTCCCCCAGAAAGCTGAGCCAAATTTTACAAATAATTTTGGGTATGTATTTGGATGAAGAATGATTAGTGAATTTATTACTCACAAAAGAATATTATACACGTTACAAAGCAGTCAAAGAGGAAAACTAACAAACACAGTGAGGGATGAAGCAGGAGCTTGGAGATAGGGGACTCTGGACTACAGACTAGATCTGTAGCTAGTGTGTAACTTGGGGCAAATTCCATTTCTCCAATGGAATTTCTCCAATCTTGTGTATAAAACAAATGGGATAGACCATATTATGTGTATTTCTCTTTCAGATCTCAATATCTGTGGTAATGTGACTGCTGTAAATAAGTACCTTTTACTTTAAGCCTATGATTCTAACTCATACTATCAAAAGAGGCCCGTGAGAATGACAGTACCTCTACCAACTTCAAATCCAAGTCTGTATTTCCATTCTTAAAGGATATCTAGATTTAGGTACACCGTACTACTTCCCAAATGTCACATATTCAAAACTGAACCTAGTATCATCTTTGCAAATCCAGGCCAGTTTATGACATTTCTATTCCTGTTAATGCCACTACAAAGAATTGATCAATCAAATAACTACAAAAAAATTACAGAAGTCTCTGAATCCCGAATTTCAACTAGAAAAGACCCGACAATCTAGACCAACCTTCCGATTTTTGAATTGAGAAAAGTGAGGCCCATCAAGTCCTAGATAAGAAATCACAAAATCTTGCTGCTAAATAGTAGTAGAGCCAGACCAGAAGCTAGCTCTCCTGATAACATATTTGGCGCTAGTCTCCCTAGAATCATTACTATATGCTTGAGTTTCGTGCCTGGTGTTGTGTGGGTTCCAGAAGAATTTTAAGACATAATAATAATAATAATAATAATAATAATAATAATAATAATAATACAGTTGAAAAGACAAGATACTCACAAATAATAGGTAGATGATTCAAAGAAGATTCAAGCATTCATCCTATGGTACTGACACTACTGTTGCAATATTATGGAAAGTCAGGCAAAAAAGATATTAAGGACTGTAATTATTCAACAGCCAGCTTAGCCCTAGGAGAATGGAGGACATATAAGCACTGGATAAACACATCCAACCAGCTCACAGCTGTTAGTTTAACAGCCCTACAGAACAGGAAGCCAAAGACTGAATGTGGAAAGGCAACCTCAAACTTCTGTTCCACCTGACTATAAGATACAAAGAGAAAGAAGAGTCATTACATCATGTCAAGATGGAAATTTCTGCCTGCATTTGCAACTTGCAGGTAAATTTTCCTGGCAAGTGTATTATTCCCTCATGAGAAGATAAAGCCAAACAGCTCGGGCCAGCTATGAGGATGGAGATGCCTGGCATAAATGATGAGTAAATAAGGAGTAAACATCCCTGCACAAAAAAGCATTTTCTTGGAAGGGTGTAGGCTATTGGAGTTAAAAAGTATAGACTCCGGAGTTAGAATAACAAAAGTCTAAGCCATGGTCCCATCCTCTCACTAGCTATTTGACCTGGAACAAAGTATTTAATCTATTTAATCTCAGTTTCACTATCCATTAAAAAAATGATATGGATCTCATAGGTTCTTGTACTAAATTATAAAATGCATAGAAAGTGCTAAGTATGGTGTCTAACACACAGGAAGCACTCAGTAAGCACTGGCATCTTTCTTCAAATTCGCCTTTCTTTAAGGTAGTTTATTTATAAACTTGGTCCATACTGGGCATTTTCTGGATTTCCAGGAAGGCATTTAATTAGACCCTATACTGACTGGGTGGCAAGGACGTGATGATGAATAGGAGCTTTCAACTGGGCATACCCTTCAGTATAGGAGAGACAGACATAAAAACAGTGCAATGTTGTGTTACAGGTACAATGACAACAGAGAACACAGAGGCTGCACCAAGGAGGGCTCATTCTCTAGGGCTGCTTATACCTTCTTCCATTCAGAGTACAGGTGTTACTAAACGGCCTAATGATCTAACATTGTTAACACTGAGCAGAGCAATACCGTGCTCAAAGAAAATTTTTTTTCTTTTAAAACCATGGAGACCTATTTCCCCCTTTTGGAAATCATTTTACTTAGTAAAAACAGAAAGGTTAATGCAATGATACTACGAGGAGCACAGGCTAGCATATATGCGAAATTAAGACTCATGCAATATGGCAGTTTTTAAGTGCATCACAAAATTCCACTGCTCCTCTGGCCTGCCAATGTCACAAGATCCCCATACAATCACATCCTCTGGCCTAAAACGAAGTATTCCCACTATCAGGTAAGGGGCCTACATTTGATTTGTTTTGTTCACAGTTTCTCCTGCAGGATCAAGAGTACTGAGAATATAATAAATATTTGTTGAATAAGTGACTGAAATGTAAGAAAAGTTGTTAAACTTTAATCTATTTTTTTATATTAATAACTTATCATAAATTAGCTTCTGGATTAATTCTCTTCACTTAGTCCAGCTTTGGAAAATAGTATATATACATATATATAAAAAAGTTAATTTTGATACGTGAAGAAGAATGAGCTTGAGAGCTTTGGGACTGTCCCGAAGAGAGCAGATATAAAAGAAGGCAGGTCCTTTGTCAGGGCACTGGAGGAAAGAAAGATCCCAAGAGGGGATTTTAAAGTTGAAAATAGTAAAAACATTAACCACAAAAAAGCTAAAAACAACTCTTCAATTCATACTTCTCAGTTTTCGTACCCTATTTCTATTCATTAACAAAAACATCATGCACATCCTCCTAAAATCACTGACTACTCCTCTACACCATAATTTTTAAGAGTATGACTTCTGCTGTATCATACAGATGTAATTTATTTAACAAATTCCCTATTGTGGGCATTTAGATACCATCCACTTTTTCACCTTTATAAGGAACACTATGACTAACAGCCTCATACTTCAATTACTTTTTATACCTTCTTAAATGTTGCCTTAGAATAATAAATCCTTAGATGTGGGTCAAAAGTTATGAACCTTTTAAGGATTTTGAAAACTGTAGCTAATTTGTCCTCTATAATTAAAGAGGCTGTTTACATTATTACTAGCAATGAAGGAGTGTACCCATTTCTTACTTTATAACTGTGCCTGGGACTGATCTTGAATCTGACCTCATTTTAAACATGATTTGATGTTTAAAAGTATGTAAAGTGGATGTTAGTAACATGAATCAGACTTTCCCACTGACTTGGGCTTTGATTTTAGAGATGTGTTACTTCTGAAGAAAAAAATTCTAACATATCAAAAACACAAACCTAACATTTTCTTGAGAGAGTATTTTGCTGTTGTCAATATAATTTCAGTATATTTCCTCTTCCCTATCAAATTCAGGTTTGGATGGCCTAGCATCACTAGTCTTCCAAAGACTGTTTCTGTTTGCTTCTTCTCTAAAAGGTCTGAACTCTCCTCTCTCCATACAATCTCATGCCAAGCTTTAGAGTCCAAATCTAGGATCCTGGCTCACCTTTCCCACCACATGACAGATTCAACAATAGTTTACAACACTTACGGTAGTGGCCTTCCATGGTCCTGACAAGTTTGATTTGTTTAACACTGTGGAATCCAAAATTCACTTTGTCAAATTCCGCCTCTAAAAATCCAGTTGATTTGAAGTGTGTGAGAATTTCATTCCAATTTCTCTTATTTAACTCAATTACTACTTGCAAATTCTTGCTTCCTCACATTTCCTATTTATCATGCACATATACTTACGTCCACAGCATTTTCCCATTTATTTCAACGAATTTCCCAGTAACAGCTTGAAATATTTGAGATGCCTGGAGAACAGGTAATTTATATTTCTTCAGAAGATGTTTCAGAAGCAGTGCCTGGGTAGCTCAGTTGGTAAAGTGTCCGACTCTTGATCTGGGCTCAGGTCATGATCTCAGGGTTGTGGGATTGAGCCCCACATCTGACCCCTCATCAGGCTTCGTACTCAGTGCAGAGTCTGCTTGGAGTTCTCTCTCTCCCTCTACCCTCCCCCTGCTTGTGTGCTCTCTCTTTCAATATATAAAATCTTAAAAAAAAAAAAAAAAGGAAAAAAGATGTTTCAGAAGAAACACGTTAGCAGAATTTATGAGGATAAGTATGTGTTTTCTTAAAAATAAGTAATTTCTAACTTGTAGTTTTGTCACTTTATATCATGCATTTAAAAAAATGCAGAGAGAGAGAGAGAATCTTAAGCAGGCTCCACACCCAGCCTGGAGCCTGAAGCAGAGCTTAATCTCACAACCCTGAGATCATGACCTGAGTTGAAATCAAGACTCAGATACTTAACCAACTGAGTCACCCAGGCACCCCTATATCATGCATTTTTGTTGTTGTTGTTGAGTAAATATGACATTCAAGGCTTGTCATGCCATAACAAACATTGGAATATATATAGTAAAGGAACAATATAGAAAAAAGAGAATTACATGTGGCTGCCACAACACTGTTTAGAGAATATATCCTTCAAAGATATCAGAGATCTCAAAATCGAATACTTACCAGTACTGTCAATAGTGAGGACCCAATATAAATGACAATTAAAAAGAAAAAAAGCACATTTCCCTGTGGAGCACATCTGTCATTTGCTTTATGTCAAATTACTTCTTTTCTAAACAGATTTGCTGACTAATCAAAACTCCAGCTAATAATCTATTCGAGAACATGCCAGTTGTTCTATGGCCATACTTTCAAACATGATAGTTTAAACCGTTAGACAGCATTTTGATTAAATGAATGGTCTTTTTATGTGTTTATTTGTGGAGACCCAAATGGAGAACTCCTACGGCTTCTTCATGCAGAAGAATTCAGTGGCTTATTCTCACCATTCCTTTGAGGGCTAAGATTTTTATCAATAAACAAAGTAAGAGGCACAGAATAACAAAAATGTTGGAAGGAAAAAAAATCACTCCTTAATTTTCATCTGTGTTGAATTCTAAGTGAGTCATGCCTCAATAATAACAAAGCAGAGCAAATCAGATAGAACTTCATCACAAAAAACTTCTGGACGGCAGGAACTGAATTCTAAGCTGGAAGAGTTTAATCTTGAAGCATGCTTCCCTGTCTCCTCTAAATAGGCCTGTATTTTTTCAGACCGATTTTATTTTGTTTGTTAGGGAAACATGAGGGGTAGTCACATAGTTCCCACTTTCAGTTCCAGAAAGAAATCTCAGGAATCTGAGGAGATCTGTGGTTTCAGCACAAACTTCTCTTGCACCATGGCTGAGCATTCATACCCACCAAACTGTACAAAGGACACCCTAAAAGTTCGTTAGTTTCTTTGTATTTCAGATATATATAACAAAATGGGGATGTGGGGGCAGTATAAACATACAAACATAGATGATTCAGATGAATCCATCTTCTAAAATGTTTCAGAAACAATGTTCAAATTCTGCTTTTATTAAATTGAAGATAGCCCATTCAAACTTCCTCACAGATGCTACATTCATTAATAATCACTTTCATTTAAAATATATCCGAAACATAAAAGGGTAAGAGGGGGCATGGTCCTCAACCTCAAAAAGCCTTCAGGGGCCAGCAGGATAGGGTAAATGAGAGGAACAGGCTGGATGTACACAATAGAGAATGGTGGAGACCTTGAAAACCTGCAAAGCTCAAGTCTATCTAGTCAGCT
The DNA here is from genome assembly GCF_029215605.1 of Mirounga angustirostris. Taxonomy (NCBI): domain Eukaryota; kingdom Metazoa; phylum Chordata; class Mammalia; order Carnivora; family Phocidae; genus Mirounga; species Mirounga angustirostris. Next base: position 46,784,834 of record NW_026991709.1, on the reverse strand, counting down.
TTCTGAATAATCACTTCAATATCACCAGTAAATAAGAAACAGGCCCTAGAACATGGTTGATCCAGAAATGGAGAAGCCAGACTTGAGAAGTCCAGCTTTGGAAAATAGGATATATGTGATGAGGAAAGAGGACAAATATTCTTTGGACCCTATAAAAGCAGATGTATACTGAATCAGAGCGATAAGCACTGGACACAATACAGACGAGATGAAGAAGCCTGTTTATCATGGCTTCTTGTCTGTCTCCCCACTTACACACTTGTGTGTAAGCTCCGGGAGAGCAGAGACATCTTGTTTTGTTTATCCCTGTAGCTTTAGTGCCTCACAGAGAGTGCCCAATTGGTATTTACAGAATAAATAAATGTATTACTCTCAACAAACATACTCACTAACATGAACGCTGTAATTGGTAGCAGCAGCTATGGGGACTTCAAAGGAGCTGTTGTTTTTAGTGGAGACCTCTCCCAAAGATCCCCTGCTCTTTGGTGGCAAGAAGAGAAATGTGTTATTCTTCTTCATGCTTCTAAATGTTTTTATATTGACCCAGAGATAGGAACTTCCTTCCACCTTCTCTATACTGCTGAATGAATATAGAAACATTAAGTTTCTTCAAAATCAAATACATATATGTAAATATATTAAAAAAACCCCAAACAATAAAATGAAAACAGAGGGGTACAACCAGCAAAATCAATATTGTGATAATTCTGTGTAAAAAACAGCCTGGTTCCATTAACAAATGATGTAAATAATGTGCAAGGGGGAAAACACCAAAGGAAATTTATAAGTTAAAAGAAATTAGACATTTCCATAAACTGTAATGGACGATCTTATTTGAATCTTTATTTGAAGACACTATAGAAGGGGGGTGGAGAGAATCAGGAAAATTTGAACCCTGGAATATATCAGAATATGAAATAATTATTTCTAATGTTAGATGTGTTAATGGTGTTGTGATGTATATTTTAAAAAATCATTATCGTTCAGGGATATAGTCTGAAAATATTTTAAAATGAAATGATAGAATGTTTGGGATTTGCTTCAAAATAATTTAGAGTTGGGGAGCATAGTGTAGGGGAGGAAAAATAATTTCCTCTCTATCCTTCTGAGTTCTTGGCTGAAACCCCCCTGTAATAAAAGACAGGTTAACAAGAGAAAAAACAAACTGAAGTTTATTAACATGTATACCTCAAGTGTATACATGGGAAATAACCAGGGAAAATGAGTAACTCTACAAGATGACTTAAGCCGGAACCTTAAATGCCATCTTCAGCTAAAAGCAAAAGACAGGTGGGTTGGGGGGAGGGGCAGCTTGTTAAGGGAAGTTACCAGAAAAAGCAAGGGTAAGGTCTATTATGCAGATTTAAGTTGGTGCCTTCTCCACTGGTAAGACTGTCTTGTGATTTAGTCATCCTTCTCTTCCTGGTACTGAGAGGGAGATACTCTTAAAAATAGAGAGTTTCTCCATAAGTGTAAATTTCTCTTACAAAAGGTTAACTCTACTCTTGTTTTCAGAATTTCTGCATCTACTGTTTCTCAAAATAATCAATTCAAAATAATCCTTATGCCAAAGAGGCATATTTTGGAATGGCATATTCTGCTACCCTTCAGTAGGGTGGTACAGAAGAAACAAGACTGGCCAGGAGTTGATAGTTATTGAAGTTATATGAGGAACACATGGGGGGGTTCATTGTGCTATTAGCTCTAATTTTATATATGTTTGAAATAACGAAAAAAACAAGTGAGCAAATAACGTATGAAAATAGAAAATTTAAATGAACAGGAGAGTATAAAATGAAAATTAAAACCTTCCTTTCATTTCACTTCCTACTCCCCAAAGTAATCCATAGTTAAGTTTCCTGTGCATTTTCCTAAAAAATTATTGTAAGCCTGTATCAGCAATTCATGAAGGAGATCATACTATATTCTTCTTACCTTTTTTTTTTAAGTGGCTGCATATTATTTCATTTTATAGATGCAGTTCATTTAGCCAGGCCCCATATATGGACTTTAGATTATATTCCCTTTTTTGGGGCTATTAAACATTGTTCAATGAATTGACTCTCAATGACTTCAGATGTCTCTTAATTCCAATTTTCTTTCAGAAATAAGTGAGTCATTGGTAACTTTGTGTTTTTGCTTTTTGAATAATAAGGAACTAAAACCCATAAGAAGAGAAGCCTTTATGCAGGACCCTGAAGACATCACAGAAGACTGTAGTGGCGGTGGGAGGAGGGGGCAGCACCGATACACTTCTAGAGTCAGGTTTACAGATCCCACCCAAGTACTTGTTAGCACCTCCCCCAGAGGCCTTTGGATCTCCTAGCAGAGGAAGGCTGTAAAAGCAACAGAAGCAGGGATCTGATCCAAGAGTAGCAGCTCCTGCAGTTCAAATAAAATTTATACTTATCTGCAGGAGTTGCCTGATGAAGTGAACAAAATGAGCCCTGAAGAATCAAAGCAGCAAAAGTTGACATACACTTTCTTTATGCTTTCCCAAATACAAGGGATGATGCTTATTTGGACAGGGTACTGCCACTGAGGTGAAGGACATAATCCATGAACTCCAAACTGTCCCTAGATATTTTCTGGAGAATCAGAAATAAAGCAAAATAAAAGGTAAAACTATATGAACCTGCCAGTCATTGTCCATCTATGGCCACTTTCTTCTTTCAGAGAAAATCATATACATAAATTTTTTCTTTTCTGAACTACTCCAAATTTTACAGTAAGACTATAGACCTTAACAGATAATAGTTTTAATATGCTAACACAGTTAATAGATGAAATAGTTTGTCTTCAAAATATCAAATTAAGATAGAAGACATAAACATATAAAGTAGCACATAAAATCATCAAAAAGGGGTGCCTGGCTGGCTTAGTCAGTACAGTGTGCGACTCTTGATCTTGGGGTTGTAAGTTTGAATCCCATGTTGGGTGTAGGGATTACTTAAAAATAAAATCTTTTAAAAAATCATAAAAACTTAGATCTAGGCATGGATAAAAAAGCTAACATACCATCCTACAAAATAAAACAAGTGTTTTGCCTTTTAGGAAAGATGAACAATCTCCAAACATCTTTTGCTTTGGAAATTAAACTAATACAATGATAATACTAATGATAATAATTAGATCCTAAGAAATCTATTAGAACTAATAAATGAGCTTAGCACAGTTGCAGTATACAAGATTGATATACAAAAATCATTTGTATTTCTGTACAGTAGCAACAAGCAAACTAAAAGTTAAATTAAGAAACAATTCCATTTCCAATAGCAGCAAAAAAAAAAAAAAAACACTCGGGAAGACTTGAACTCTTAAACTACAAAACCATGTTAATAGAAATTAAAGAAGACCGAATAAATGGCAAGACATCCCATATTTATGGATCAAAGCACTTCATACTGTAAAGATGGTAATACTCCCCAGATTGATCTAGAGATTCAACACAATCCCTATCAGTCAAGTTATATCCTTTCAGTTTTGTTCAGCCATAAAAAGGATAAACCTGTTAATGATAATGGATATTTCTCATGAGATACAGGTTAGCTGTTTTAATTCTTAAAACTTTATAAAGGAACATCCTTTAATGCCAAATCATGCTCAGGAACCAAAGGATAGGGACTTGGAAATAGGCTACTGGGGATATCCCAAAGGGAAATGATCAAAGGCAAATGATTATTTTTTGTGAAAAAAAAAAAAAAGGAGAAAGAGTATTTTGTTCTATATGAGAAAAAGGGAAAAAGGAGGTATCCGTCATCCATTCATTCATTCATTGACATTCATTTAACCTAACATTATGCATGAAACTAAGAACTGGGGACAAAAATAAAGAGTAAGATATAGATCCTGTCTTTTGAGGCCCCAGTAGAAACATAAGTAGTATGAGGTAGTTAAATGTGGGCTGCAACTGAAACGTATACAGAGTACGCAGGGATCCCATCTGAGGCATGGATTAGCTCTTCATGGAGGAAATGGGAAGGCATCCCATCAAGGAGCAATTAACTTGATGTCTTGAGTAGACTCTCATCAGGCAGAGAAGAGGGGAAAGGATATTTCAGGCAGAAAATTGCACCCACAAGTACAAAGGAATGAAAAAGACAAGTTTTTGGAATTAAGTCTCTGTTGAGGATGAGTAGGTGAGGGCTAGGTTGTGCAGACCATGTGCCATTACCCCAAGTTCCCTCTTTATCCTGAAACCAAGAGAAATGTGTTGTGCAGAAAAATCTCAACCCACCATTGGGAATTTGTCAGAGCACCCACAGCATACACAAAGCATTATGTTAGGTGTGTCCAGAGTCAGATTTGGAAAGAGCATAACAATAACACTATTAACAGCAACCAGAAAACTACAGTTATAAGCAAAACACCAAGGGGGATAAGGCCTTCAGAAATGGATTCCATGTTTTCTATTACTGTACAATTTCCTGATAAAGACTTACTTCATAGCAAAATGGGATTGGAGAAGTATGTGTCCATTTGGCTAAAGTAAATGGAAAAACTCATTCCACCCTAAATCCCAGAAAAAAAGTTATGGGTGTGCAATATGCTACCTAATCTCTTTTGCCTGGCCTAAACTTGGTTAATTACAGCAACATATGAACAAATGGCAATGAGATATAACTACCTGGAAAAGAGAAAGGAATAGGAGCATCTATTTATTTATTTTAATTAATTAATTATTAATTAATTAATTCATTTATTTGACAGAGAGACACAGCGAGAGAAGGAACACAAGCAGGGGGAGAGGGAGTGGGAGAAGCAGACTTCCTGCCAAACAGGGAGCCCAACGCGGGGCTTGATCCCAGGATCCTGGGATCATGACCTGAGCCAGAGGCAGACGCTTAACGACTGAGCCACCCAGGCGCCCTGCATCTATTTATTTTGACTGTACCTTGAACTCTGCCAAGAAGACATTTCCAATCTCCATCCCTTCATCCTTGAAAAGAGCTACTCAGCAAACCTTACATAGAGAATATAGCCATCTTAGAGAATACCCCTCTTTGGCCATCTTGGGAGCTGCCCCCAAATTTGTTGAACAAATTTGATAAAAAAAATAAATAACTTGAGTTCTGTACAGTTGTTTTAATCTTCAAAATGGGCAGAAATATTCTTGCTATCTACCTTCCATGCACAAGGGGTAACTGAAAAGAATGTGAATAACTATTTGGGCAAAGAATTTGTGATCTAATGATTAAAAGTGAAATACAAACCCAGTAAAATGTTCATTTACATATGGGGATAATATCTAGAATTCCAGAGCATTGTTTTTATTAATTGAAGGGCAAACTACTAATATTTCCCAGATTACCTTTAAAAATGATTTCCTTTAAGAGTGGGAAGGGGTGCCATATGTGACAACATGGATGGACCTTGAGGGTATTATGCTAAGTGAAATAAATCAGAGAGAGAAAGACAAATACCACAAGAGTTCACTTACATGTGTAATCTAAAACACAAACCAAACAAACCAAACCAAACCAAACCCAGTCATAGATACAGAGAACAGATTGGTGGTTGGGGGACAAAATGGGTGAAGGGGATTAAGAAGTATAAACTTCCAGTTATAAAATCAGTAAGTCACAGAGATGTAATATACAGCATGAAGGAATACAGCCAATAATATTGTATTAACTTTGTACAGTGATGGGTGGTAACTAGACTTATTAAAGTTATCATTTTACAATGTACACAAAGGTTAAAGCACTATATTGTACACCTGAAACTAATACGACATTGTATGTTCATTATACTTCAATTAAAAAAAAGCAAATAGACAAATTAGGGTAGAAGACCAAAGTTCAAAGTAAAAGAACTAACAGTGGCACAGGGTATTGGATACAGTAGTACGCCTACGCCACCTCACCCAGCACCTAACAACTGTGAAGACACCCGTTTGTTTCTTTTGAAAGCTCTTAGTGATAGGAAGATTTACTGGAGAAATGAAACACTTCACCTCTAAAAGCTCACAGAACTCTGTTTTTGTTGCATTAGTCTCGCCAGGAGAATTGTGAATGTGTTTGCATTCTATCAGTCGACAGCGTGAGTCAGCCTGTCCCAAACCAGTTCTCTAACCAGAAAACTGAGAAGTTTGATGACACATTTAGGTAAACACGCTCACTGGATGAAGTTATTTAAAATTTTATAGCTTTTTAATCCTCTCTAAGCCTCTGAAATCCATACAGGTTTTTAGAGAAGATTTAAATTCGTATGAGTCAAAGAGGAGAAATTATATGTAAACCAACTCTATTAAGAATTCCATGAATTCTGAATAACTAAGAATATCTAATACTTGAAAGAGCAATGAGGATAATCTGACCCCAAAATGAGGCCCTTAACTGTTAACTAATCAACCTTATTTCTAATTGAAATTTCAGCTCTAAATACTCTTGTTGCCCCAACAACTGAAATTTCTCATCCATTCCGGTCATCAGATGACGACAGCTATTTGTTGACAATGATAAATGAACTCTGACTGTGAATGGTTCACTAAAGTGTAAGACTTGTAGACCACGACTCTCATCACCTACTCTCCAGGCTATTTGAGAATTCAATAGACAGTTGAATGCAAACGTAATAAAAAAATAAGTCACAGTTACTTAAATTAACTAGAACTGATAGCAGCTATAAGAGTTAACTAAAACTTACAGAATTATGGACTTTTAATCCATGCAGATGAAAGGTATACAAACACACGGACCCAAAGATTATTTATTCCTTTTTTGACACCCTATTCTTAGCAATAGTATTACTTCTTTATGCAAAGAAGACTCTTCAGATGAATCCACCCATTCTCTTGCCCTGGTGAGTTTTTGCTTTACTTAAAAGAAATCTTGCTCCTGCCATGAAAGAGTATTTCTGCTCCAAAGTTTAACTTTTCATTATTTACTATTACCTTTGGGAGTAAATTCATAACAAATAACTAAGGTACAAGGGAGTGGCTCTAAAACCTTTGGATACCAATGACTCTCCCCACTCCCGGTTCCTCCCTCCTGCCCCAAGCATTCCACATCACTCGTCCTTGAATATATGAAACACAACACACATCAAAACTCAGTTTATTTTGTAGGTAGCACAACCAAACCCTAGCTCAGATTAGCTCTGTTCCATTTTCAGATGTTGAAGCAGATAGAGAATTTTATAAGGAGACCAGAACTTAAAAGGTGGCTCTCTGCATTTGCTTTATCCACAGACTCAATTCTAGCCCCTAAATTATGACATGTTAACTATCTAATTGTTTGAGAAATGCTGCAATAGAACATTCAGTTCTTAAATTTTCCAGGTAAGCATCTTTTGGTAATATTCACACCACACACACACACGCGCGCACGCACACGTGCATGGGTATACATGTAGAAACACAGAAGAATAGTCCCTCAATAATTAAAAAAAGCATAGAATGGCTATTGGTGAATTATTAAGGAAGAGGAACTGGGGTCAGAGTAAGCCCATAAAGAACTTCAAACACCTAAAACTGAGAACTCATTAAGAGAAAGACCACAGACCCACACAACACATGAATCCTTTCTTTGTAGAGACAGTAGATTCTATTTTGTATGCTCTATACAAAAACAATACAAAGAAAGATCCCTTTTTTTTGTTAAATATTTATTTATTTATTTGAGGGGGGGAGGGGCAGAGGGAGAGGGAGAGAATCTCAAGCAGACTCCCCGCTGAGTGTGGAGCCAGATGCAGGGCTCGAATCCATGACCCATGAGATCATGACCCCAGCCAAAACCAAGAGTCGGACATCCAACCAACTGAGTCACCCAGGTGCCCCAAGAAAGATCCCTTATGAAGAACTTGATAATTAGTGATAATAGTATGAGTAATGATAGTTACATTTTACTGAATGTTTACTGTCAAACACTGTGCTAAGCATATTAGATGGATTATCTCATTTAATCCTCATAACATTGTTTGAAAGTAGGTACTGTTATTGTCCACATAATATTCAGATAATCAAACTGAACCTTAAAGACACTACATAACTTTCTCAAAGTTACACTGCTGGTAAGTATAGAAAATAATTAGGATTCAGGTTTTTCTGACTCTTGAATCTGAGCTCTTAGCCCTTCTCCTCCACTGGTTCCCAAAATTAAGTAAGTTATCATTAGAGTTGCCAGGGGAACTATTTAAAAGTACAGATTTCTGGGCCCAACCTCAAACGTACTGAATCAGAATCTCCCAACTGCTGTATTTGAAGGTAGGAACACAGTGGCATCTTAAATATGGTTCAAATGTTTTTTAAAGATGCCAAGAGAATCTGAGTGAAGCCAGTTGTCACATAGTTGTCTAAGTCAAATCATTTGCTTCAAATAGAAAATAGCATCTCTTTTTCCACGTGAGCTTTTTCTCATTGTATAGCAGTCAGAAAGGGCTGGTGTGATAAAAGGTCAAATGAGGTCATGGTCATACTGTGTCAGTAAATTAGTACCAAGATACCCAGGTACATAAGCTGTGTTATAGAAGATGAAAGTGATACAGCACAGCCAATCTGCTGATTAAGAACTGCTGAGTCAGAACCTCACTGCAGAGAAGGCACAGAACCAATGTAGAGAGAACTTCTCAGGCTACACTCACTGCATGACCAGATCAACATTTCTTAATATTAAATATATAGTTTTAGCTTCTGAAAAATTCACTTATCTAGTTTATTTATTCATTTATTTCAAAATGCTTACCAAGTGCCTACCACATGCAAAGCAGTAGACTAAAGAAATGTTCCCTGTCCTCAGGAGCAGAAAAACATTCAGGTGGGGGGATGTGAATATTAATTAGGGGATCAGGAATGGCTTGAAGGAAAAGGTAGCATCTGAGCTACCTTTATTATTTAAAGAATTTTTAAATATTATTTTAATAAACTTAAATGAGTTCTGTTCTATGGGATCATTCAGAGTATTGTCTTCATCTACATGATCAGAGCTGAAATTCTATTATGTCTATGTTACAGTACATGGTGGGGGTGCACAGGGTGGAGGGAAGGGTAAAATACATGAAAGATATCTTGTTTTCAAGTTGGAGATGACCATCTCTTCTATTTATATTCTTTTGTTTGTTTGTTTTTAAGATTTTATTTATTTATTTGACAGAGAGAGACACAGAGAGAGAGGGAACACAAGCAGGGGGAGTGGGAGAAGGAGAAGCAGGCTTCCCGCTGAGCAGGGAGCCTGATGCGGGGCTCGATCCAGGACCTTGGGATCATGACCTGAGCCGAAGGCAGACGCCCAACGACTGAGCCACCCGGGCGCCCCTCTTCTATTTATATTCTATTGATCTAATCTAAACTCACATAGCCACTTCCCAATACAGGGCAAGCCAGAAATGACTGGACAGCCATATATGCCCCGGAAGAAAGAGCCAATTGATGTTTTAAAGACAACTAACAGCCTGCCACAATTTTAGCACAAACCACTTAACCTCTCTGAGCCTCAGTTTATTTTCACAGTCTTGAAGAAGGTAAAGATTTCTTGAAAAGGATAGAAAAAGCAACAATCATAAAAGAGTAATAAACTGTACCTTATTAAAATTAATAACTTCCATTAATCAAAATGCAACAATAATCAGAAGAAAGGGCAAGCCACAGATTAGATGATATGTGCATATGTATAACCAACAAAGCCCAACATTCAGAATATATAAAGTATTCTGAATCAATTAAAAAAAAAAAGACTGACAACCCAACATAAAAAAGAAAAAGACTTAAGAGACATTTCATAATTGGGGCACCAGCTGGGTGGCTCAGCTGGTTAGGCGTCTGCCCTTTGGCTCAGGTCGTGATCCCAGGGTCCTGGAATTGAGCCTCACGTCGGGCTCCCTGCTCAGCCGGGAGCCTGCTTCTCCCTCTCCTCCCCACTTGCTTGTGAACTCTGTTGCTATCTCTGTCTCTCTCTCTCAAATAAATAAAATCTTTTTTTAAAAAAAATACATTTCATGATAAAGGATATCCAAATAAGCATCTGAAAAGTTCAATGTTATTAATTATCACACAAATGCAAATTAAAACTATAATGAGATACCACTATAGCCCTATCAGAAAGGCTAAAACTAAAAGGACAACATCAAGCGATGAGGAAGTAGAGCAAGTGGAATTTGTAGGTATTTCTGGTGGCAAGATAAAATTCCATTTATATGAAATTGAATTTCCATCAATATGAGAATCCATTTACATGAAGTTCAAAACAGACAAAATTAATCTATGGTAACAGAGGTCAAAATGATGGTTGCCTCCTGGGAAGAAAGTGGATATCAATAGGAAGGTGGCACAAAGGAGGCCTGCTAGGAAGTTGGACATATTCTATATTTTGGTCTAGATAGAGTTTACACAGGTATATACATATGTAAAAACTTAAACTGTAGACTTAATATTTGTGCACATTACTAAATATAAATTATACCTCAATGAAAGAGAAAAATGGAAAAAATAATGCTTATAAGTTATAACACAAAGTATGTTACACAATCTGAAGATGCAAGAGGTAGAAATGACCAGACTCAGTAACTCTTACGAGCCTTGGTGACAAGAAGATTGGTCCTAATAACAGCAATTGAAAGGCTGGGATAGGCAGCTTTGGAATGCTGTGCTTGAGAAACTGTTGAGACATCTAGGAGTAACTGCAAGATGGAGCTAGATAGAAGTCAGGCAAGCAGTGGCTAATGATAAAGATGTGAGAGTTTTAGTGTAGAGAGGAAAGTTGAAACAGTAGGAATAGATTACAATACCAAGGAGGAAGTAGTTTAGAAAGCAAAGGGCTGGATTGTCCTCGCAAATACCAACATTTAGAGTACAAGAAAAGGAGGATAAACTATCACGGAAGTTAGAAAAGAAGCAGTCTGCATGGATTGGAAGAACAAATATTGTGAAGATGTCAACGCTACCTAGAGCAATCTACACATTCAATGCAATCCCCATCAAAATACCATCCACTTTTTTCAAAGAAATGGAACAAATAATCCTAAAATTTGTATGGAACCAGAAAAGACCCCGCATAGCCAGAGGAATGTTGAAAAAGAAAAGCAAAGCCGGCGGCATTACAATTCCGGACTTCAAGCTCTATTACAAAGCTGTCATCATCAAGACAGCATGGTACTGGCACAAAAACAGACACATAGATCAATGGAACAGAATAGAGAGCCCAGAAATGGACCCTCAACTCTATGGTCAACTAATCTTTGACAAAGCAGGAAAGAATGTCCAATGGAACAAAGACAGTCTCTTCAACAAATGGTGTTGGGAAAATTGGATAGCCACATGCAGAAGAATGAAACTGGACCATTTCCTTACACCACACACAAAAATAGACTCCAAATGGTTGAAAGACCTCAATGTGAGACAGGAGTCCATCAAAATCCTAAAGGAGAACACAAGCAGCAACCTCTTTGACCTCAGCTGAAGCAACTTCTTCCTAGAAACATCGCCAAAGGCAAGGGAAGCAAGGGCAAAAATGAACTATTGGGACTTCATCAAGATAAAAAGCTTTTGCAAAGCAAAGGAAACAGTCAACAAAACCAAAAGACAACCGACAGAATGGGAGAAGATATTTGCAAATGACATATCAGATAAAGGGCTAGTATCCAAAATCTATAAAGAACTTATCAAACTCAACACCCAAAGAACAAAGAATCCAATCAAGAAATGGGCAGAAGACATGAACAGACATTTTTCCAAAGAAGACATCCAAATGGCCAACAGACACATGAAAAAGTGCTCAATATCGCTCAGCATCAGGGAAATCCAAATCAAAACCTCAATGAGATACCACCTCACACCAGTCAGAATGGCTAAAATTAACAAGTCAGGAAACGACAGATATTGGCGGGGATGCGGAGAAAGGGGAACCCTCCTACACTGTTGGTGGGAATGCAAGCTGGTGCAGCCACTCTGGAAAACTGTATGGAGGTTCCTCAAAAAGTTGAAAATAGAGCTACCATATGACCCAGCAATTGCACTACTGGGTATTTACCCCAAAGATACAAAAGTAGGGATCCGAAGGGGTATGTGCACCCCGATGTTTATAGCAGCAATGTCCACAATAGCCAAACTGTGGAAAGAGCCAAGATGTCCATCGACAGTTGAATGGATAAAGAAGATGTGGTATATATATACAATGGAATATTATGCAGCTATCAAAAGGAATGAGATCTTGCCATTTGCAACGACGTGGATGGAACTGGAGGGTATTATGTTGAGTGAAATAAGTCAAACAGAGAAAGACATGTATCATATGATCTCACTGATATGAGGAATTCTTCATCGCAGGAAACAAACTGAGTGTTGTTGGAGTGGGGGGTGGGGTGGGAGGGATGGGGTGACTGGGTGATAGACACTGGGGAGGGTATGTGCTCTGGTAAGCGCTGTGAATTGTGCAAGACTGTTGAATCTCAGATCTGTACCTCTGAAACAAATAATGCAATATATGTTAAGAAAAAAAAAAAGAAGAAGAAGAAGGTAGCGGGAACGGAAGAATGAAGCGGGGGAAATCGGAGGGGTGGACGAACCATGAGAGACGATGGACTCTGAAGAACAAACTGAGGGTTCTAGAGGGGAGGGGGGTGGGAGGATGGGTTAGCCTGGTGGTGGGTATTGAGGAGGGCACATTCTGCATGGAGCACTGGGTGTTATGCACAAACAATGAATCATGGAACACTTCATCTAGAACTAATGATGTAATGTATGAGGATTAACATAAGAATAAAAAAAAAAGAAAAGAAAAGAAGCAGTCTGTGATATAGAAAAAGAATTTGGGAGAGCCCAGTGTCTTGGAAGCTAAAGGGAGAATTTCAAGGAGTGGGTAAGCAGTTAACTGTGTTAATTGACATAGGAAAGTAAGAGAGGGTGAAGCCAGAGGATGAAGTAGCAGAGGATACAGCCTGTTGGATCTGATCAAGTCACCAATGACCTCGAGAGTACAATTCCATCAGAATGGCAGGTGCTGAAACCAAGATTTCAAGGATCCAAAGATGGTGGTAAGCACTGAGTGTGGTAATATTCTTTCAAGAAGCTTGTCAAGAACTGGAAAGGAAGAGGGAGCCTGGTCACTTGCAGAAACAATGAAATTGAGGGAAAAGAGCCAAATGAGAGTAAGGATGCTGGAATAACAGAGGACAAGTACTGCAGAGTTCCAAAGAGCACAAGTGGGCATGGCAGGCAAGGAGGAGGTAGTCACTACAGGCAGTGATGGGAGTTAAAATAAGCCTGAATTTCAGGTTGACTGAGAAGCAATGAGCAGCCATAAAAAAAAGGGGGGGGGGGGGCGGAATGCAAAAGAAAAAATCTTTAGGCCTCCAAAGTTGGACGAGAAAGATATCAAATGAACAAAAATTAATGTTTGGAAGGCTCTTTAGCCTCATTTTAATGGAATATCCCATTTTAAAGGAGCATGTTAAACCTATTTTTAAAGGTCCTATTTTAATTTGGTCATTGAAAAAACAGTGCCAAAAAAACTGCCCTGATAGAAACTGAATAAATTTTTACCAGGCAGGTTCTACTACTTAAAGTAGTTATAAATACTTGATTGGCAAGCAGTTTTTCTCTCTTCTACTGAAAGATCTACTCCAAGATTAGAAACAAAATACTAGCAAATGATGGAAATAACAAAATAAGCACATCATAATGGTGAAAGAATCTGGTCTATAGTCTTTACAGACATTTGTTTATAGTGAGAATAAAAACTACACTTACCATTAAGAATAACAATAACGAAAACATTCATCACACTCATTGCTGCCAGAAATGTAGAGTGGTTGTCGGAAAACTGGGCAACTCAAACCAGGTAAATGAATTAAGACCCACTCAGATTCTCAAGTAGGAGTATTTGCTTGGAAAAACAAGATACATATCTCAATAGTTATTTTTCCTGGCCAAAGATCTTGCTTAACTCAATTAGCTTGGGTTTGTTTCTATTACTTGAAGTCATACTTTTCTATTACCAAATGAAGAGTTTTTCATTTAGGACAAATTAGTACAAGTAAACGAAGCAGCAGGGGACTATAGTTTTATCCTTATTTCATTATTTCAGCCTAGGAAATAAGAAAGAAGCATTGCATAGTTTTCTGTGTGAAGCATCTTAGTAAAAACAGAAACAAATACTTTTTTGGGTCAGGTCACTGATGCAACCAAACCAGGGTCCCTGTCCCTGAGAGTGGCAGCCAAGGAAGCCATGTTAAGGGGCCTGTGAAGATGCAACCTTAAATGATAAATTACCCTTAATAGCCAATTTTGGATTTCTTCCATAAGTCTATCAAATTCTTCTAAACCTGGCATTTTGCTGACTTATTAACCCTTCTGGTGGTTCAGTGTCTCCTGGTAACAACTGACTGTAATCCAAGGTTTCTTCCATGGATCGAAACTATAGTTTTCAAATGCAACTTGCTGATAACTAGATACTTACACATCAGGGTAACTTCCTTAGGGATGATATCTATCACCATGCTATAGAATCACCCTGAAGTCATTTAATTTTCATTACCTTTTCCATGTCCTTTCATGGAACTGCATCTGAAGAAACTGATCCTTTTTTTCTTTGGGGGGAGAGAGTGTGCACAAGCGAGTGGGGAGGGGGGTGAGGGGCAGAGGAAGAGGGAGAGAGAGAATCTTAAGCAGGCTTCATGCCCAGCATGGAGCCTGACATGGGGCTCGATCTCACGACCCTGCAATCATGTGAGCAGAAATCAAGAGTCTGAGTCAGCCAGGTGCCCCATGAAGAAATGGATTCTTATAGCGTAAGAGATGAGTATGAGTAGAACATCTGTTCAGTTCAACAAATATCTATTGAGCACCTACTCTTTCCTAGGCGTGCTGAAAGTGATATAAATGGTCATGAGTGGCCCCATACTTCTGTCAGACCATGGCCCCAACCGCCTACTCAAAAAGTGCCACACGGTACTATGAATATCTTGGTTACTAATATTAAGAATCAATTATACTGATAGAAGTTTTTTTTTTTTAAGTTTAAAGTTTTTTTCAAATCTTTTTCAGTTGAGTTGTGTCCATTGCAGGACTTGAACTCATGACCCTGAGATTGAGACCTGAGCTGAAATCAAGAGTTGGGACACCTAACTGGCTGAGCCACCCAGGTGCTCCAATAAAAGTGTTTTTTTACAAATATCCAATCTAAAAAAAACATCTAATCTAACATTGTAAATATCCTCATTACTCAGGAGGTCAGTGAAAGCAAGCCAGTCATTTAAATATTTTGCTCCTGAAAAATAAAATGTAGTTAGCTTAACACTGATTTTTAGAAAGCCTCATATAGTACCGGCAGACAGACCACAGGAAATTAAAAGCCACTCTTTATGTTTTTATTGGTATCATTATTATCAATAACACATATATTTTGTGTATCTGCTACATGCAAAACACTATACACTATACTGAGCTCTCCTAGGGACAAGATATATGGTACTATTTACAAGGAAACAAATATATAAATATGGTACTATTTACAGGAAAACAAATACATAAGTATAAATACATATATATAATAACTATTCTTTAGCTTGTTGGAATCTCTATTTGTCAACAAGATAATGCAGACAAAATATCTTATCCATTATGTATATCCCAACCAAAGTTTACAAAGAAAAAAAATCACTTGGCAGAGAGTAGAGTTAACGCAAATTGTTTATCAAAAGACTGAGCTCTGTCTGACTATTTAACTTTAGAATACACACCGCTGGTACTGAAGCAGCATAAACTATGCAATATCATTGTCAGCACAAATCACAGCTCTTGACGTGCAGTGAGTTTTCCCAAAGAACTCTGGCTAATAGCCAAGCAAAAGTCCATAATTTAAAACACTCAATCAGTTTCATTCTCAGGCATTTTGTTTAGTGTTTAATAGCTTCCCCAGAGACAGGCAAATTACAAAAGCGCATTGTTTTGACATGAGCTCAAATGAGTCATCGCTCGTCACTACATTTTTGAGGATTTGGCATTAATCTTGTGAGATGATAAACCATAAACATTTGAAATAAATATCAATTTTCCTAAACAGTTTAGTAAAGCCAGGCTACTCTTCTCATTGGAGCAATAAGCTCATAACCCTAAAAGAAAGCACTATCCTAGTCCCACTTGTAGCCATTTTGTTTTTCCAAATAAGTTTCCTTAGAATTTTCAATGGCCATTTAAGGCCCAAAACTAAAGCAATGCTAAAATGTACTTGATTTTTTTTTAAACAAATTAAAAGAATAGTATACACAACTTAATCCCTGGGTAAATTCTGAATCCACTGTCACCTGGTATTTCTAACCAGTATTCCTTGCAAAGGAAGCAATTCTCAACAAGAAACAATGCAAACTGGCTTGAGTTTCAACTCCTGAATACTCAAGGGTCCAGATCCTACTACCTTCATGCTGTGAGTCCTCAGGAGTGCTCTAGGGCCCACACCAATTTAAATTTCCTTTAGACTAGTGGACTAAAACTGTGCTAAATATTAGAATCACCAGGAGTGTTTTAAAAATTCTGATGCATCAATGAAGTAAGAATCTCTAAGACCTAGGCATCAAAAGTACTGAAGGTCCCCCAAGTAACTCCAATCTGCAGCACAGTTTGAGTATCCGTGCTTTAGACTTGTGTGGGAGAGCAGAAAGAAGCAGGGCTAGGCAATGACTAGCACTTTTGGTACTATATGGTTGTTCTGATGAGCATTAAGTAGGGAAAAAAAGATTGGACTAAATAACTACTATGAAATTATAGCTTGTTTATAACAAAGACATAAGAGCATGGATTCTGGAGCCAAACTTCCTGGGTTTGAATCCTGGTTATTCATAAACTCTCAGACTCAGTTTCTTCATCTCTTCAACGGGGATAATAGTAGTATCTACCTTACAGATTGCTGTAAAGATTAAATGAATTAATCTATGTACATATAAAGTGTTTAGAATAGTATTTTACTCAGAGTAAATGGCAGGTATATATTAATATCCTCCTCATCACCATCTTTGTTATTCACACCTCATTAACATAGATGAGAGTTAAATGATCTCTCCTAAATCTAAGAACTGAATGGCTTTGATTCCAGAATTTCTGATGAATTTTAAGAATGACAGCACCATTATATGTGTATAGTATTTTTAATTTTTTAATTCATTAATTCTGTAAATATTTACTGGATACCTACTATGTGCCAATACTGTTCTAGATGGGTGTTACATTCTAAATTTCAAAAAGCTTTCATGCACATTTACATTTAGCTCATCCCAAAATACTGCCAATTTGGTTCTGACTTTGAATTAGAGGGTTTCAAAGATCAAGTACAACCAGGACACCATAGATGGTATCTTAGGAATGTATAATGAGAGCTAAGTAGTTGAATTCTTAACATGTGTAGGTGCTTCTTTAAGTACTTATAGGCCATAACTCTAATACAACAACTGAATGAGGAAGGTACTCCCATTATCCCCATTTTACAGATGAGAAACAGAGGCACAGAGAGGTTACATGACTGGTAAATGAAGAACTAAAGACCAAATGCAGGGAGTCTGACTCTAGAGCCCTGCTTACCATCCCTGGGGATGTTAATGTGCATTAAGGAAAGATGCCCTGAAGGTGGACCATAGTGGAGTCACATTCGAGATGGAAGTGGGAGTCCAAAATGTCCATCATAACAATTTCAGGAATTTCAGGTGCAGGAACAGTGCACCTTTACTGTTATTCTTCACACTTTATCTTAGAAATATTTTGTTGAGGAATGCAATAGGGGCTAGGAAACTGCTAGAAAAAAAGCAATAGCAGTTATCACAACAGCTGCTTTCCACACAGATTTCACAAATACCTAAAACCTTTATATACAATAACTTCTAATTATTTTAATTATACAGTCAATATAATTCATGGACAACTTCTTTGTATAAAGAATTAGGTGGAATATTTCCTATATGGTCTTAAAATATGTGATTTCCATTTTTAACTCCAATGCATTAGTAATGCTCATTAAGGCTAAAAGGATGTAACATGGCAAAAATGTCCTTAACATCTGCAAAATATAATAATATGGTACTGAAAGCCAGCAATCTACTTTTGAAAACTATAATCAAATGTTACGTTCAAAATAAAACTGAACAGGGACACTTGAGTGGCTTAGTCGGTTAAGTGTCCAACTCTTGGTTTCAGCTCAGGTCACGATCTCAGTGTCCTGGGATTGAGCCCGGTTTTGAACTCCGTACGCAGTGGGGAGTCTTCTTGAGATTCTCTCTCTCCCTCTCTCTCCCTCTGCCCTTTCCTCTGCTTGTGTGTGCTTGCGCTTTCTCTAAAATAAATAAATCTTTAAAGCAAAGTAAAATAAAATTGAACAGACTTTTTATATGCTGGAAAATAAAGATCAACGAACACCAGAAACTACTTTCTCTTAAAATACTATTTTTAGATGGAAAAAAAACCGAGTTCCTCTAAATAAATTCACACATAAAATCTCCATCTGACAGAATCAAAACACATCTATTGTAGCTGTCTCTTAGGCCTTAAATAAAAGGATTGATTACATTTTTTCTCTGTGTGTGTTCAGCCCTTCTCAGGTGGTTTGAAATAAGAACAGAAATCTGATTCATTTTAATATTAATACTCATCTTACAATCAAGTAGCTTGAAATATACCTAAACTTCTATGAGAGTTTCAGACTCAAAGACTCAGACATAAGTGTTCATGGAATATTTCTCATTTAATTACACCTTTTTCTGATATTCTTGTGTGATAGACCAAGACACATTAAAATAAACAAAAAACTACTAGGATGATGTGAAAAATGTATACACATTTTTATGTATAAGTGTATGCATGTCAAAAGTCCACCTGTTAGAAATTTATCACTGCAAAAGAAAAATTTTGTTAGCTGACCTTTCTAGGTTTCTATTTTTAAAAGAAGAGATTTTGGAAAAGATGAAATTAGACATAAAGAATCAGAGCAAACATAGCCCCTGGGCATTGTGTAATTCCATGTGGAACAATTTATTTGAAATATTTTTCATTCCATATACCCACAACACACCTCTAAAAATAATGCTACCTACAATAAAGAAATACAGCTACTTTTTCTTAATGCTACCTACAATAAAGAAATACAGCTACTTAAACTGTCCAAATATGCAACAAAAATAATAATGCATCACATCTAAACTCTCAAATAAGCAACATTTAAACCAAGACTTCTTTCTGTTTTGAGAGTCTGATAAATTAGACTAAGTCTATTTAAAATACATTTTAAAAACAAACCCAGAATATTAAATCTTCTATTAGTATGAGGAATCCATATTGGAGATAGGATATCTTTTCTTAATATAGTCAGTCCTCAATTATTCAAGGTCATTAGAGACAAGGAAAATTTCATTTAGTCATCAACACTGGATATTTTCATGGTGGTGTGTTTTACCACATGCACTTAATCAGAATGCTTTGACATGCTACGGTGGTGGTGGGAGGGGGGCGCTCTCTTATGGAATCCTCCTATAATCCTCACCATGCATCCTTGATATCCTCCTTCTGGGCAAGGTAGAATAAGAGAAAGTGATATGACAGGAAAATAGAAAACTAAATATAGTAAGTTTAGAACCTTACTGCTTCCCATTAGTCTCAGAAACTAAACTTTGTTTTTCTATTCTCACTATTCTAGATTTTCCCTCAAATATAGCATATCACTTCAGTACTCCACCAAAAGGCATCCCATTGTCTTAGCAATAATATTAATCTTCAGATAATATAAATTATTCAAGATCTAAAAAAAAACAAAACAGTACAGAAAATTCAAAATTTGGTTCAGGTAAATTAAACACAAATTAGTTGAAATATATAAAACCATAAACTTGTAGTTGCCTTTTGCCTGCTTTGTTTTAAACTGTATCTGTTACCAAAGGTGTAGAATAGTGGTCAGCAAACTTTCAATAAAGGACCAGGTGGTAAATATTCTAGGCTTTGCAGGCCAGATGGTCTTGTTGCAACTACTCAATTCTGCTGTTGGAATAGGAAAACAGCCACACATAATATGTAAACAAAGAGGTGTGGCTGTGTTCCAATAAAATTTTATGGACACTTAAAATTTAAATTTTATGTCATTTTCACATATCATGGAATATTATTCTTATTTTGACATTTTCAACTATTTAAAAATGTAAAAACCACTCTTAGCTTGTGAGTGGTACAAACATTGGTAGTGGGCAGGCTATAAAACTTAGTCATGTATTCTCTCTGCCATGTCCTGCTTTATTTTACATATAAATATATAGATGACCCTTGAAAAACTTGTGTTTAAACTGTGCAGGTCCACTTATACGTAGAATTTTTTCTCCAATAAATTCAGTATGATACTGCAAATATATTTTCTCTTCTTTATAATTTTCTTAATAATACTTTTTTCTAGCTTACTTTACTGTAAGAATACAGTATATGATACATATAACATAAAAAATGTGTTTATCACTGTTTATGTTATCAGTAAGGCTTTCTGTCAACAATAGACTGTTAGCAATTAAGTTTTGGGGGAGTCAAAAGTTATGTGTGGATTTTTGACTTGTACAGGGGGTAAGTGCCTCTAAACCTTGCCTTGGTCAAGGGTCAACTGTATATAGAAATTTCTAACTACAAATAAAACATTTTGTTTAGATTATCTTCTTAGGTATCCCATTTTTGAAGCATGAGACTAGATGTAAAAAATCATACCAATTATACCAGTCATAGTAAAGCAGGATATTGTGAGAGAAGGTATAGAGCAGTTGGGTTTTACAGAATTGCCGTATGTTTAAATCATATCTACAGACATACACATATTAGTAAGTCCTTTGTTCATGCTAACATTATTCATTGTCAAGTCCCACATTAATAACAACAAAAACTGATTTTTCCCCACAATCTGAACAAAAGTCTTTTTTTTTTTTTAATGATTTTATTTATTTGACAGAGAGAGAGAGAGAGAGCACAAGCAGGGGAAGCGGAAGGAAGAGGGAGAGGGAGGAGCATGCTCCCCGCTGAGCAGAGAGCCAGATGTGGGGATCGATCAGAAGCTTAACCGACTGAGCTGCCCAGGTGCCCTGAACAAAAGTCTTATTAAGCAGTTAACTAAATCTTAGAAACACAAAGGCTGATGATATTGTCATAATAATTTCTGAGCAAATAAAACAAAAAAAATTTGTTTTGAGAAACAAATTATGTTTCTTTCTAACATTTTTCTCTAATAAAACAATGGGCCATAATTAAATTTTAAAGACTGGAAACACATTTCCTAACTAAGAGCCTTGTATGACATACAAGTGGAAATGGGCTTCAGTGCCTTTAGTATACATTAATATTTTTCTGTTAAGAAAATTATTTTTTCAAAGTAAATCATTGTGTTGGGGTGCCTAGGTGGTTCAGTTGGTTAAGCTTCTGACTTCAGCTCAGGCATGATCTCAGGGTCCTAGGACTGAGCTCCACCTCAGACTCCCCACTCAGGGGGGGAGTCTGCTTCTCCCTCTCCCCCTGTCCCTCCCTCCCCCTGCTGATGCTATTTCTCTCTCCCTCTCCCTCTCTCTCAAATAAATACAATCTTAAAGAAAAAAGTATATCATTATGCTTTCACAATGTGTAACAAAACATCAAACTTGTACCCTTTAAGGTAGCTTTTGGAATCTCAGCCCCTTGAACAAAGATTTAGTTGCTACGGCAACAAATAAATCATAAACATTGTCACTGTAGAATTATTTAAAAGAAGAGCATGCTTGAAGACAGGATTTAGGACCCATTCCTCTGTTCTTAGCCCTTCAAAGTGATTGTTCTTAAGTGCTTCCCCACTTTTTGTTTTTACTACTTTAATAAAGGGTTCTATTTCCTGACTAGGTTCAGTCCTTCCCCTTTGGGAACCTTTCTCTCAAGACCTCTGTATGGAGCTTCAATAGCTTAATGTGACATGAAATGAAAAACAAAAACAAACCTAGAAAATATATACATTCCACACACACAAATGCTGTACTAATGGGGCATGCAGACTTTTAAAGTAAAACAGCCCTTCGATGGAAGACCATACCAATTATGTGGCTAACATTAGGGCAACAAATTTTCCCTTGCCTTCCTATTGCCATATGCCTGTCATTTTCTCCCTATAGTTTCCATTCACTGTTTCAAACATATGTTGCCACTTATTTGCCAGGAAAGAATCTCTGAACTATGCTTTATGTATGATGAACTGGCAGACGGAATGGAGCCAGAGAGAGCACCATTAGCAGTTATTCACACTTCTGTTTTCTCTTAACTTCCTTTTCTCTAAAGTATATTTCTCATATGCTGGGAGGGATGTGTAATCATAAAGACATCTGTGACTCATGCTTTAGAATACAGAACAACAATTACCTATAAAAGCAAATGGTTCTCTCTTCCACTGAGCCGCATGTCTCCTCTACAAAAGCCTATCTTTACAGCTTAGAGGTTGGTCAAACATAGGTGACGGGCTCCTTTGTCAAGCTCTCAGCAAATAATAACATTCTTTTCTTTTCTAACAATCACAGCTAGAGTTTACCCAACATTTAACCACAGTCTTTTAACAAGGCACCTGTTCCATGGGTTGGGGTTGCTTGGGGTTTGATTGCCCTGCGACAGGAGAAGAAAACACCATGGAGATTAGTTAAGAGGAAGGGGTTTTCCACCAAAGACAAAGGACATTTATGGAGATAAAATGTGGAAGTCTGGTGTTACATGTTCACTAACAAGAAACGAATGCCTATTTCAGTCTGCACTAATTATCCTCTTTTGCCTTACTAAAACCCATCCATAGGTCAAGAAATATTGCCATGAATTAACAGTAATATTATTGTTGACCTAAATTCCTTAAACTATATCCGGCACACACTACCAGGATTTTTGCTTCTTGTGGAAAAGGAGATAGGCCAAAAAATAAGTTCTTGTCCATGAGCAGAAAGGAAAAGACTACTTTGAAGGAACCCACAAATATTACCAATCATGTTTAGGATATGTTAAAAAAACAAAACAAAACAAAAACAGTCTTGCTGAGCAATAGCTCACTAAATTATAAAGCCAACTGTAAAGCTGGTTGAATTATGATTCATCCTTTATTTAAAGGGGGATGTTTTCAGCTTTTCCAGTTGAAAAACATGGTAACTGCAAGTTGCCCAAAAGAACATGCTGTCATGCTTGAACCTGGGATGGTTAAAAATAAAATATATTGTTTAACCATTCTGGCCACATAAAATACATACAGGCATTCTCTGGGTTACAAACACCTGACTTGTGAATGTTTCCTCTCTATAAAAAGCCAGCCCACATTCTGCTCAAAAGGATGACACCTGGAGGGCAAGAGTATTTCCAGAGCTACTTAATTTTCTTCAGGCTGGTTGGCCAAGGGCTGCCATGGATATGGCAGGGAGGTATTCACCTGGAATCCAAAGGGGGAACCTGGAACACATTTGCTGATAAATATCATGTTTTATGTAAAACATAGGCTCTCAGCTAGTCCACAAAAAGTTAGCTGACCTGAAATACAGTTTAAACTCTACACATTTGCATGAATATTGTTCTCCACTACATGCTGTAATAATCACATTATGGATAAATCTTGTGAGCTATATTACTGTATTTCAATATCACCAAACCATTGTAGCTACCTAAATATAGGTTTTTGGCTTTATTATGGGTTTAGTAAGCCTCCCTGTGCTAGTCTAGGAATGGACTCTCTACTTAGTAACATTGTTTCTATGAGGAAATATCTTACAAATGAAACTTTGAAAGTCTTTTTGCAAAACAGGGAAACTTCCTACATTTTGAAGATTATTCACTTTTTGCTGGAAGAACACAAATTGCCCTAAGATCTATAAATTCAGCATTATCACACGCTTCTTCCATGAGCAAAAGAAACCATAAGCAACATAGACTCTAAAAGCATAAGAAACAATAACAAGAAATGGTTATTCATGGAATGATGAGAACAGCACACCAGCACACAAGAGTATTGTAGCCAGTGGAAACCACCCTACCCCAATGCCCCCACCTTCCGGCCCTGTTCAGACCTGACACCAGACCAGTTCCTCCTTAATGACTGTACATCTTTAGCATCCACAACAGAGGAGCAAATGGGGTGGAACTTTAACTGAACTCTTTAGGTGCCACCTTCTCTCACATCTTTCCAGATGTAGAATTTCTTCTTCTGCATGGAAAGGGAACTTTATTTATGCACTTGTGTAATTCACTTAGTTTTTAACCAGTCTATCTTCCCTTCCATATTAACACCTCTCCAAACAACCCCATCTATAAATTCCTCGAAGCAGGTGATTTGTTTTATTTCCCACTATATAGTACAAAACTTTGGATATAATAGCAGAGAGGAAAGGAACTAAGTTTACTGAAGACTGTTATATGCTGGTTCTATGTTAAATGGCTTTCTTCCCATCAATATGTCTCATTTAACGTAGTAGGTACTTAATAAACGAATGCTGAATGTATAGTCACCCAGCTTCAATAAAAAGAGAGCTGTAAAGAAGTTAATAGAAACATCTGTGAATTCAGCAAAGAGGGAGTCAGATTTTTTACCTTCAAAATGCCTTTGGGGTTGGTGGTAAAATCCAATTTTATTTTAAAGTATTCTATAAAGGGATGTTGGTCAACAAAAACCATTTTCAATTAGCACAGAACTCTACTTCTATTTAAGTATACATCAGTTATCTACATAGCATAAAGGATTCCATGTGGAGATTAAAGCAGCTGGAGGTTACTTTACAATGACAGCCAACTCTGATAAATTACACTAAAAGAAGTAGCTATCTTCTGTCATCAATTACTGCTAGACCAAACTACATAAGTCTTAAATGTCTACTATGATAGAAAAAAATCCATAAAACCTCATACCTTAGCTATGATCTAGTTTTTGGAGAGAAGACTTGAAATTATACAAAATGGACAACATATTTTTGAGCTTACCATTCAAAATACCTAGGTTCTAAAAATGTTGTTACTGGGGGCACCTGGGTGGCTCAGTCGGTTGAGTGTCCAACTCTTGGTTTTGCTCAGGTCATGATTTCAGGGTCCTGGGATGGAGCCCGACTGGGCTCCCCACTGGATGAAGAGTCTGCTTGTCTCCTCTCTCTGCCCCTCTCCCCTTTCATGCTCTCTCTCTCTCAATCTCTCAAATAAATCTTTTTTTTTATTTGACAGAGAGAGACACAGCTAGAGAGGGAACACAAGCAGGGGGAGTGGGAGATGGAGAAGCAGGCTCAGAGCAGGAAGCCTGATGCAGCTCGATCCCAGGACCCTGGGATCATGACCTGAGCCAAAGGCAGACGCTTAACGACTGAGCCACCCAGACACCCCTCAAATAAATAAATCTTTAAAAAAATAAAAATGTTAGAAATGGAGATAACTGAAAGCAAAAGGATGTGTCCTGATAGACCCCAGATTTGCTCATCGAAACACCTTGAGAGAACAGATACACAGGGCATCCTGCATTCATTTAAGTAAGGCATTGCCAGTCTTAGGCCACAGTCATCATTGTGGCCCTCCACCTCTTCTTTGGGAACAGCCTGTGGGGTTTATTGTATGAAAGCTAACCAAGGTTACAAAACATGAAGATCTCACTTGGGATGAGGGCTGCAGACTTATTCACCCAATTGTTAAAAACTTCTAAGTCATTTCCTCCTGAAAATCATCTTCATGATCTCATTCCTCCAACTCCTCCCTGAGGATAAAGCAACTGCAATAGAGTAATAAGGCAAACACACACACATGTAATGTAACAAACACTTGTTACACATATGCATGCACACACATTTATCTAACTATTGAACAAAGATGAATAAAAATATGTGAACAGAAATAATGGTTTCTGTGATATTTACAACAAACTCAGTCACCAAATCGTATAAAAAAAGCAATGATCTGACAATAAAATATGGTAACATCCCAATAAATAGCCTTAGGCAGGTGATCTTTTTCTTCTAATTAGGAAGTCTGGGCTTTAGCAAAATCAGAAAACATTGCCAAGAGAACCCTTAATAACATTTCTATCCATTGAACCTCTTCAATTTTGTTACTACTATTTTGTTTCCATTATAAAACTAATTTCCATTTTTTAAGGCTAAAAGAATGATAGTGAATTAAGAGCAGGAACAACCTGGGGAGGAAGCAAATAAGTAGGCTTACCACATGAACTTCTAAATCAGAACTATATATATAGAAACATGAGCTATTAGGTCAGCCATAATGATGAATTTCATTATTACTTATAGCTGAGATTCTTAAGAAGCATGAAAACCATATCCTCAAAGTTCATGAGACATTTCATTGACCCTAAAATCAGAGATACAACGTTCTTCACGTGAGCTAAACAATTTTCCACATATAGCATTTATGGAGTCAGTGGAGCTAAAGAGGCCTAAATTCACTTTGTCGAACAGATTTAATATTCTATGAGAACAGAATATAAATTTAGCCCACAGAAAAACGCTATATAATGTCTAAGGAAAAAGATCAACAAGTGACACAGTATTAATATTCACTTTCCACAGGAAACAATAAATGTCTGACTTTACCAATAAAGCATTACATCTAATGGTTCTTAGCTAATAAAAGCTAAGGGTAAAGAGTCTATAAAATAATGGCAAAGGTTAGAAAATCAGTGGGGATTTTTCCTCCCAAAACTATAGTAACGTTTTAGTTTTGAAGACTGATAGATTTAAATGCCATAAAGCTTTAATCCTATCACCTCTAATTTTTTGACCAGAAAAAAAAAAAAAAAAAAGAACTCATATATCATCAGGATAAAATAAAATTTCAAATATGAGAGTTTCCTAACTTTTTATTTTGGCCTTAAAGTTCACTTTAATAGAACAATGGGCCACTCACTCACTCAGAACTATGTATGGTACAGGTCATGGATCAATTTAAAGAGAGCAATACAAAGGTCCAGACCTGCTGAATGAGTTTGTTCGTGCAATTCACCCAGTCAGTGAGCATTGATGAAAAGTGCTGAGCACAGCAACTCTGCAGCTCTTTCTGGGGTTAGCATCAGTGGGGGTCTTCATACTTTGTATTTACAGAGATAATTACAGACCAACAGCATTCTCAGAATTTATACAAAAGAGAACTTGTAATAATAATCCATTGAACCCACATGACTTACATGAGTGTGACACTACCTCCAGGTTAGGAATAAAATCTAATTGGTCTACAATGTTACTTTCCTTTCTTCTGACAGTTCTAGACAATAAGATAAAAGGACAAGACTTTGGAGACAGGGCAGTGGGGACAGTTATGGGAAAGGTTGCCAGCTTCTCAGGAGAACCCAGAAGAGATGGTCCCTATTCTACCTCTGGGTGATGCATGTGATCTATCTCTGGATGTGATGCCTGGAACTGCTGAGGTCATTTCGCTACCAGGGTGATGATGAAACCATCTAGGGGAAAAGGCCAGAGCCACAGAAACCAGAGAAGCAGAGGCAACATGTCATGTCTGAAGCCTCCCCAAGTTTGGATTTTTTGCTGTAAGATGATATATTTTGCCATTGTTTGAGGCAAAGGGAGTCCAGGTTTTCTGTTGACTGCAGCTGGAAGCATCCTAGCTAATGTATCATTCCCTTTTGGTTACTCACATTCTAGACTACTTGGAGGACCTGGGGCACTGTTTTCAGGACAGTTCTCAATGGAGGCAAACAAATTAAAGTCACCATATCTTGGGAGTTCTTCCAAGATTCAAAGCTATCTTTCATTACATGTTATTCTATACAAAATCAGAGACTTGCCTAGTGCTTTGTGAAAAGCTCCTGAGTGTAAGATGGGGCTACCTTCCTCAAAGTAGCATCATTCCCATAAGAATAACTTCCCTCTGAAGCACTTGGAATGACACTTAATAATATCCGACTTCTCACAGTGGTTCAGTAAAAGTATAGAGGAAGCTTCCTTTAACTCTCTTAGACTATCTCTCTTTACACTGGGCTCCGACTAGTATGTGTTTGCCTGACCTAAGAAGTAGTAACTGTGAAAAATCAGGAAAATAATTACATTTGATATAAATGTAACTAATAAGTGCAAGTGGATCATAGCTACTCTAGACAGAAGACCTATGTTCCTATTAATGTATGGACCTAACAAAGACTAAAACTTAAAATGTTTTGCTAAAAATTGAGCTTTTATTTGAGACAATGTTTATATTATTTGGCATCTGAAATATCGTTGGTAGCCAATTAGTACACTGAACAGTGAATAGAAGTGCTGAGGTAAGACAAAACTCCATTTCTTAGCATAAAGGAACAAACAAGTGGCTCTAACATATCAATCTGAAATATTTTCTACATCGTTTTCAGGTTGTTTTTCACTATTAGATTATATTGTGCTAATGTCCAATTCCAATGTTGAAACTGATTAGCTACTCTAAGCTCTTGTCTCACTAAAAAAACTTCCAAAACAATACCACCACCACCAAAACACCCAAGGTGCTAAGTAAAATGAATAAAATATTTAAAAATATACATCCTTGAGACAGCAAGTTATTAAGGAATATTCAAAGGTTAAAGATTGAATAAAAGTGAAAACTCAGCAAGGTAAGTAAAGTAACAGCTATTGCTTTGAGAACATTTTTTCAATTCTGTAAATTTATATTTTAGTTTTTATGGCATCAGAGGGCACGGAGTTTGTTGACAAAGCCTAGGGTCCTCCCAACCCTACATAAAGCCAGATTGCAAAAAGCTAAACCATGAATGTAAAGGTGACTTAGAAACAAAATTAACTTCTAGGCACTGTAAGGAAAACTGCTTTCCTTGAACTATGGCATTTGGAGTAAGGGGAGAAATAAACTCCACTGAGAATTTATAATAACAAGTTAGCCCATACGAGAATTGGCAGCCCAAATTGATACAAACTGGGTGGTCCAAAAACAAAAAACAAAAAACCTTGCTCTAGAGATTCTAGGCTGAAAATACCCCCCTGGCATCTGGCAAAAACAGATGTAAATCCTCCCTAGAGAAAGCTACCTTCAACCCAGGGTTCAAAGAATTCCTGCAAATAGAGTTCTAATATATGGGTTCATATTTTAAAATCTGAAAACACACTAAAAAATAATGCACAATGACTGAAAGCCAAAGAAATGACAGCAGAATCGGAGCTGCTAATAAAGGATTTCGGATATCTAAATTACCAGACAGCATGTAAAACATATTTAATATGTTGAAGATAAAAAAGGGATTAAAATTTCTAGTTAGAAATTTCTGCTTAGAAAAGTAACAGACTACAAAAGACTAAGCAAATTAGGAAAAAAAGTCCAACTTCTGGAATTGAAAAAATATAATTGCATATCAGCAATGAAAATTACTGAACTAGAAGAAAAATCTGAAGAAATTACAAAACGCAGCCAAGAGAGCTAAAGAAATAAAACAACTGAAAGAGTAGTTAAGGGATATGAGGAACAGAGTAAGACAGCCTAACATGTGTCTCAGTTTTACAAGGTAAAGAAAGAAAATAATTATTCAGAAGCTATATTTGTCAAGTTAACATTGGCTGACAATTTTCTAGAACTTAAGAAAGACACCAACCCATGGATTCAGGAATCTCAATGAAACCCAGAAATGACAAAAGAAATCTGTACTTAAGTACATCATAATGAAATTGTAGAATATCAAAGACAAAGGCAAAATCAAAAAAAGCAGCCAGAGAGAATAGGAATGACACGTAGATCAATGACTGACTTTTCAACATTAACACGGGAAACCAGAAGTAAGTGGAATAATATCTTCAATGTGCTGACAGAAAACAGTATCAACCTGAAGTCTCCACTCAGTAAAAATCTTCCTAAGAACAAGGGTCAAATAAAGACATTCAAATAAATAAAAAGAGAGTGTGCAAAGAGCAGACTTCCACTTAAGGAACTTCAAAAAATATGCATTCAGATTGAAGGAAAGTGATCCCAGATGGGAGTCTGGAATAAAAGAAGGAATGATGAGGAAAGAAAGTGGTAAATATGTTGGTTCATCTAAACGAACATTGACTAAAATAATAATAAAAGATGATGATAAAATCTTGAGGAATTAAAAAAGAAACTAAAATATAAGACAACGTAAGACAAGTAATTTATAAATCAGGAGGGTATATTCAGAATTAAAGTGTTCTGAAATGATTAAAATTTTTGGAGAAGGATTAAAATGCTGATCAGCTTTAGACTGATAACTTTAACTTGTGAGGTAGAATTTATAGGCCAATTAATTTCTAATAGAAAAGGAATAGTGTATAACTTCCAAAGCAGAAAGGGAGAAAATAAATAAAAATAAAATTCAAAAGAAGCTAAGAAATAAAACAACAGCAAAAAAGATGGTAAAAAATAGAACCATCAAATAAGATGGCAAAAGTAAGCCCAAATAAGTCAATAATCACTGTAATAGAAATGAAATGGTCAGTTAAAAGACAAAGATTGTCATACTGGATTAAAACAATTCTAACAATAATTCCCAACTGCATGCAGTTTATAAGTGACTCACTGGAACATAAGAATACAGTAAAGCTGAAAAGAGGTTGGAAAAAAGATATCATCAGGCAACTACTACTAAAAGAAAGGTTACACAGCTATGTGTATGAGACAAAAAGGACTTTAAGGTGGAAAGATCTATAAAGAGTCATTATATAATATAAAGAAATTCCATTTCTAAGTCAAGCAATCAAAAATCAGGTTGCAGAAGATTCTAACAACACAATAAGTAAGCTTTATCTACATAGATAACATTGTTCTTAATTCATACAGAATACACACTACACTCTTCTTCAAGCAGATAGGGAACTTGTAAAAAACTAACCACCCACTGAGACCATAAAGCAAATCTTAAAAAACTTCAAAAGGTAGATAACACACTGACTGTATTTTCTGACCATAACGTAATGAGTGATAAAAAGATCTCTCTCTCTACCCAAAAATACATGTTTAAAAATTAAGAAGCAATTCTAAATAATTCATGAACCCAAGAGAAAGATGAAAGCCCAATAAAATCATGAGGTAGCAGGAACAAACTACAGTTCTTAGCACAGCTATTCTAAGTAATAAAATTTATGAAACACTGAAACTGACCCAAAGAAAACAATAAAAATTTCTTTCCTTAGAAGATGAAAAAGTGTCTGTTTCAACAAAAAGCATTCTGAGAAGATTCTTTTCTCAACTTTATCATCCAAATAAAACTGCTGATAGCTAAATAGTTAAGAAGGTGTACCTAAAACATAAAGATCCTCCCTCCATTTTCAGTAATGGATCATACAGGTGCCTCTGCAAAGAACATCATTAAAATGAACGAACAAGGAAACAAATCAATTCATTCATTCATTCAGTGATTCATATTCAGAGTTTATATGTGTGTGTGTGTGTGTGTGTGATATAAGCAGCCTTGGAAGATCTTTACCCAACTACTGACGTTCTTCTGGGAAGAATCTTTGATAAATTATTACTAGTCAGGTAAACGGCTTAAAGAGCCATTATTTGAACAGCCATTCTAATATTTAGTAAGACTAAAATAAATAATCTTAATTAAAACATCATATATCTGTTTTATTTTGATTTTCAGAGAAGGCCTTTAAATGTTTCAATAAAGGCTGTTCCATACCCTCAGTTCTCCAAAGATTATACCTAAAAGGAGCATTATTATATGACAAAGTTGGAGCACTCCTGATTCTATTATGTATTTATATTTATATATTATACTTCAATATACAATTGAAAAAGAATTAATGTCATGATTCATTTAAAATTGCTTTCAATATATTACTCAACTGCTAAAAAACTGCCAATAGCACCTTGCTGTCTATAACATTAAGTTGAAATCCAAACCACACTGCTTGAATTATAAGACCCATTTATAGGGCGCCTGGGTGGCTCAGTTGGTTAAGCGACTGCCTTCGGCTCAGGTCATGATCCTGGAGTTCCTGGATCGAGTCCCGCATCAGGCTCCCTGCTCGGCAGGGAGTCTGCTTCTCCCTCTGACCCTCCTCCCTCTCATGCTCTCTGTCTCTCATTCTCTCTGTCTCAAATAAATAAATAAAATCTTAAAAAAAAAAAAAAAAAAGACCCATTTATAGTCTGGCCCCATCTTATGTGATCACCCTCCCCTCCAGGGCTGCAATATCTACCACTTGCACAACTGCCTGTAGAGGGTCAGCACTGCTCAACAAGAGCCAATCAGTGACGCCATTCAATCCAGGGTTCCTTTGCTCTACCACCCTCCTTCCTGGAATTCTTTAATTACCCTTCAAGGTTCAGATGAACTTTAACCTCTGTTATGAAGACCTTCCAGATATTTCTAGGCCTAACATACTTTTACAAAAATTCTTCCTTCACCAAACATAGCATCCCAACTTAATTGTTTTTTGGCTTTTGTTCACTTGTTTATCTACCCATCAAAATCTGGGTAGGGTCATGCTTTATCTTCTCTGCTTCCCTTGCCATGAACTCAGTATAGTGATAAATAGACACAGAAGATGCTCAAAAAATAGTTGCTGAGTGCCTCTTTAAAGAATATAATAGATGCAGGTCCTGGAGTCCCGGGATCGAGTCCCGCATCGGGCTCCCTGCTCAGCAGGGAGTCTGCTTCTCCCTCTGACCCTCCCCCCCCTCATGTGTTCTCTCTCTCTCTCTCTCAAATAAAAAAATAAAAAAAAAAAGAATATAATAGATGCAGTCTAGGCCTAACTCTTTTTTTTTTTTTTTAAGATTTTATTTATTTATTTGACAGAGAGAGAGATAGTGAGAGCAGGAACACAAGCAGGGAGTGGGAGTGGGAGGAGCAGGGAGCCCGATGTGGGGCTTGATCCCAGGACCCTGGGATCATGACCTGAACCAAAGGCAGACGCTTAACGACTGAGCCACCCAGATGTCCCTAGGCCTAACTCTTGTATAACTATAAATCATACCACACACTCACACACATACACACACACACACACAGAGTATTCCCTTTAAATATTCCACTTTCTTCAATTAAGAAGGGAAAATATTGTATCTTTTTTACCTACTTAATTACATTGCAATAAACAAATATTATGAACAAAGGTGTTTTTTTTTTCTCCAGGAATTTTAATAATATTTTCTCATTGGCACTACCTAATTAAAGAATACAAGCCTTTTTATCTTCTTGAGAGCATAAATGTTTTTAAATGTCGTACAAGTGGAAGCCATGCATCAATGCCAATCAGCCTCTCACCCATCCTACTACTAACATATTGGCATAAATGACTGCTGATAATCCTCATGCACAAAAAGTGCTATTAGTTATTGAAGGTCACCATGACTAGATGAAAAGATATTCCACTTAGCCTTTGGGGAATAGATTCCCATTCCTGATCTAAACAGTTGAGATCCACTGTTTTTCATTTCCTCTTGTAATTGTTGGTGAGTGTACATGAAAGCCTGCATGTGTACATGTATAATGTGTGTGTGTGTGTGTGTGTGTGTGTTGAGCAGGGAGGAGGGAAGAAAGAAAAAGAGTTAGACATCTGTTCCATAGGTTTTTAGTAAATGGTAGCCATAGATAGAGGACAAATGGATGGATGGATAGATGGATGCATACATGCATGCATGGATGGAGACTGTTTTAACCAAAAGTCAGCACCTCTCAGAGGTGAAGTGAGACCTAAGCCACTTTCCTATTTTGAGTCTATTATATATTTAGAAAAAGAAAGAAATGCCAAATTTAAGTTTATGAACTCCTGCTAAATTTTAAACCCTTGCATTCAACAAAGAACTCTTAATCTCCTCAAAAAAAAGGTAAGATGATGAAATGTAACTGGGTTATTTATAAGATAATTATAAGATATACTTAAAAATTAATTTATAGCACGTCCTAAATGGCACAGTATAGTAATGACACAAATTAGCAATCAATCCATATGATAAACCTGTACTTCTGTCAATCTTATCAGAGTACATCAGCACTTGAATACAAATCTCAGAGTCTAAATTTGAGATCACTGAGAGTCAACATCAGTTGACTGATTAACAGTTGAACAGATTCTCGAGTTTCCCAGTGCTAATAAATGGGTTGGGACTTAGACATTCTGCCATCACTAGGGCAGTAACCATTTGGAATAACTGAAAGTTTTAAAACTCAACTGGAGCAGTATTCATTATGTTTAAAAAGCAATCAGCACTATTTTAAGTTATGATTTGCCAAGAAGCTACTGTTAGGCCATAACTGATTGCTTGAGAAGGGACTCTGCTCTTGAAGCTTTTATTCCTCAAGTCCGTGGGCTGTCAGAGCAGTATCATGACAAAGTTTTTCCCATTTTCATGGTTAAATATACGCCAAGGGGAAATTTCCTTTGCAAATAATATTTATGGTCAAGAGAATTAAAGAAACTTGATTAAATGAAAGAAAGAATAGTTTCTAGATCAAGACTTAATTAGTATTCACTTGATTTAAAAGCACAAGGATATAATCTATCACTGTAAATAGCATCTTTCCCATGCATTTGTCTCAATAGAGCTATGAAATAAATGGCACATAAAATGAATCAAAAGATAACAGTCAATGCATGGAAGTAGTCAGGTAATGAACGATCATTACCTCTTTCTCTTGCTGGATCCATCTCCTGCTGGATGAATCCAAATTCATCCTCATTCATCAGGTTTATGGAATGTCTACTCTGTGTGGAGTATTACTGTTCCAGCCCTCACACAAAATCTCAAAAAGTCCAGGAAGGAGGTTTGAGATATCAAGGCAGAGGGCAAGGCAGAGTGATTGGCACATAGTAGGCTCTCAATAAATGGCAGCAATTCCTTCCTTTTCCTTCCCATTCCCTGGATCTTCTTTATATAAGTGGCATATTTGAGCTGTGAACTTAAATCAGAGGATTGAGAATATGTTTGATAAAAGTCTTAAATTTATGTCATAATCTAAAAACATAAAGAACTTATAGATTCAAAAGTTGGCAATAAATGAAAAAAGTTTAAAACATGGTATGACAGGATTTTAAGTGATCCTTTCAATGTGGACTCTATCAATGTTATTGTTGTTTTAATGCTTATAGTGCCATAAATAGAGAGGGAGAGAGGAAGGAGAAGGAAGGAAGGAAGGAAGGAAGGAAGGAAGGAAGGAAGGAAGGAAGGAAGGAAGGAAGGAAGGAAAGGAGGGAGGAAGGAATGAAAGGAGGGAGGAAGGAAGGAAAGGAGGGAGGGAGGATGGGAGGGAGGGAAGAGGAGAAGAGGAGAGAGAGAAAATTGTACAAAGCAGAAATACTTTCAAGTTCTGTAGTAGAAAAGGCACCATATTCTGTCCTGAGCTCTGCCCCAACTGGGTATCCCTGAACAGAATACTACACAGTGTGGCTTTCACTTATATGAACTATAAGATGAGGTGGCTGACCAGATTTTCTCCAGGATCTATTCTCACTTCACCATCCCATAGTGCAAGCCCAATGAACTAGGTGGCAGATAAGAGAGATACAAAGTTCTATGCCTCTGTGTTATAGTGTTTATCCCCTAAGTTCAAATCCTACTACAAGACACTGAATAGGATTTCTACCAGAGTTTGCTGGAGTTAGTCTACAACTCAAACCCTGGTGCCACTATTTACTAGCTCTGATATTGGACAGGCTACTTAAGCTCTCTGTTCCTCAGTTATCTATCCCGCAGGGTCATTATGTGGATCAAAGTTGATATCATATGTAAAACATATATTGCATGGCATCTATTAAACATTAAATGTGTCATCTACTATTGTTATTATAACAAAGATGTAATACAAACAAAACCAGCAGAGGATAGAAGGAATACATAGAAGCAGTACATGATGAAAATACTTAAGTATGTAGTTGGTCATTAGGAGGCTGGTGATCGGTAAGCTCAATGACACAGTAATCGGATATGGTTACCAGAAAATGCTAGGAAAACGCAAAACACTTTACACGAAGTCTGTAAAGGGGAAAATAATCCTGATATACTGAAGTAATTTGTTCATTCTGAGCACGAGACTTTTAGAAATAGAGTATGAAAAGACTCAAATTATAAAAATAGGAACAGTTTAAGATGCAGGACAAATTGTCTTCAAATATTTAAGAGTCTCATGCTCTACCGACTGAACTAGCTGGGCGTCTTCAAATATTTAAAACACTCTCATGTCAAAGCAATGTATTTATTCAATATGACTCCCTGGAAAGACCAGGAATAGTCAGTAGAAGTTAGAGGAAGCCGGTTTTCAGTTTGGAATGGAATGGACTTGTTGGGGAAGTAAAAAATCCCTGGAGCTATTCAGTACTGACTAATGACAACTGGACGTGCAAGCACCAACTCCTGGTAAGAAAGTTGAAGTTCTCACTCAAGAGAGAATTCAATCTAAGGGTGAACACAAGACTTTTGACATCCCTTCCACCTGCATTTTATGATGTAAATGTCTAGTAACATACATTGTAATAGTATTTCTCATGTACAGAATGACCCTTTGGCATGTATGCAAGACAATGGTGTTAAATGAGAGCACAGAATTAATATTAAAAGTTCAGATCTCTCCATTAAATTTTTGGCTGGAGCTGTCAACCCATGGCCAATTTAGTGGCTTGAGTTGACTACCAGCCATACATAGATCTTCAATTTAAAAGAAATGCAACAAAAATATTGTACTTTTCACCCATAAAGTGGATAACTAGCTCATTAATGCTCCAAACTATTTCCGTAGTTAGTATAAACCTAGGTAAATTATTCTAATATTAATTATAATTTCAGACATAGTCTGACAGTTCTAATGACATTGTTTAATTAAGCCATTTTTGATTCTTCATGTTTCCCAAAAGAGATATGCAGACTTGTAAAACAGTTGTCTGGGTCACCAATTTACTTTTGACCTCAGGACAAGTCCTTTAACCTGAGATCCAATTATCTATTTAAAAAGGGGGGACAAGGGATGGCAATAAGTAAAGTAAGTATTTTCTAAGGCCTTTTACACTCTAAAATGTGCTTTTATGAAACGATCATCCTTCAAAATAAAACTCAAAGCACATTTCTTATTTCTTTACTTGTTCATCATTTTTCCCAGTGAAGACATCTTCAGCCATAATACAGGGATTTGAAGCCTTCAGTCTATAACATCACCAGTGACTGCTCTGAGGCAGTTTTATTCTGTCCTTCTGGGGTTTGGAAGAAGTTACTTGACTGAAGGAGGGGATTTTACAGCTAGAAGCCATCTTCACATCAAGCAATAATTAACTGTAAATAATGGACAAAGCAGCTTTGGTAACAGGAAAGGAGAGTATAAAAATGTCTCTTTCATAAATACAAACTTGGAATGAGCCATTTACTCTAACTTTACTTCCTAAATGCTTTATTTTCTCAGGTCTTCTAGACCCATTTCAATGAGTTTATATTAAAAGTTTATCCTCATGTGTTGCTATATTTGAGTTTCCGATGATAAAAGAAAACATATAAAGTCAACTTACCCATCAGTTTTCACCCTTAGCCAACTATTCCAATGACATCCTAAACTATACCAGTAACTCCCAACATAAAACCTGTTCAACTGTACTTTGAACCCATAGGTCTTTCTCTATAAATATTTAGCCTGAAATCAAGCTCCACAATTATATTCGGTTGGACTATTTTCTTTAAAAATGAACTACTTAAAAAAAAAAAAAACATGAGATACAAACTATTAGACAAGGTCCCTTTAAAGAGGGACTGGACAAAGTGCTGAGAACAATCTGTACTGGC
Organism: Mirounga angustirostris; assembly: GCF_029215605.1. Taxonomy (NCBI): domain Eukaryota; kingdom Metazoa; phylum Chordata; class Mammalia; order Carnivora; family Phocidae; genus Mirounga; species Mirounga angustirostris. The sequence goes on along the minus strand of NW_026991709.1, from coordinate 46,747,213 downwards.
AGGGGACAAAAAATATGACCTAATAGGTCTTTTCTGTCTCTAATTTCTGTGATTCGAGGATTTTTTTACTCCTGCAGTAATACTTGTGAGTTTAACAGTTTCTCAAAACTATTATTAGTTACCAAGGAAACACAAAATGTTTGCAGAAATAAATAAGCAAATGGACTGGACCTAAATAGCAGGCTTTTCCAGCTTCCCATTTAATAATTGTCGTGGCGTCATATTATCAATTCTTGATTTTCTCCAAGTCATTCTGCTCACCTACTGGCACGCTCACTGGAGACCCACAGCCAAATCATAGCATCCGATGTAAACCAAGAACAGGAGGTTCCTGGATCAACAGGAGAGTCTCTATTAAATGTAGACTTTGCTGCTTCACTTGTTGAGGAACAAAAACTATAGCACTGTCAGTGGGACATCAGGTAGTGGTTGGCTTTGTGACCACCATTTCTAGGGACAATATGCAAATTGCTTTTAAATGACCCACTGTCTACAGAAAAGCAATGAACATGATTAAAATATATAAAGATAAAAAGACACAATATGCATATATGGCCCATAGTGGGAAAACACAGATGTTTTATAAATGTTTATAAAAAGACTAAAAGGGAACATAGTGTGGTTGACCCTTAAACAATGTGGGGATAAGGGGCACCAAATCCTGTGCAGTCAGAAATCTGCGTATAAATTTGTCTCCCCAAAACTTAATTACTAATAACCTACCATTGAACAGAAGCCTTACTAATAACATAATTAACACATATTTTCTACCCGTATTATATATTGTATTCTTGTGATAAAGTATGCTAAAGAAAAATATATTATTAATAAAATCATAAAGAAAATATACTTACAGTACTGCACTGTAAAAAGTCTGCATATAAGTGGACTCATGCAGTTCAAGCCTGTTTAAGGGTCAATTGTACCTCTAACTGTTAATAGTTGGCTGTATTCACGAGGGAGGGCTAGATGTAAAATGTCTTTTCTACTTTTCTGCATTTTCCAAATTATCATGGGCATTGAACTGTTCTAAAATTGATTTTCAAAGCTGCAAAAAATCATCTTAATAACAGGCTTCTCATTCTCTAGTATTACTACTGTATTACCACTGACACTGTTGCTATAATCAGCCTGAGTTCGCTCTCAAAGGCATTAGTCCCTGTTGTAAAATCAAAGTCAGCTGAAGTATGAATAGGAATAGTTGAAGGGCTTCTGGAAACTTCAAGGACTACAGAGGACAGGAGATTTGGGTTGCAGATAAGAGCAAGTGGATCTCTATGCAAATCCAGGTTCACTGTAACCCATTAATTGTTGGTGGAAGGTTCTAGGTGCGCAGTGCACGTGCTGTGTGCTGCCTGGAGATGCGGTAGGTTTTGTGTGGGCGCTTATTTTTTTTTTTAAAGATTATTTATTTATTTGACAGAGAGAGAGAGAGAGAGAGAGCAGAAGCAGGGGGAGCAGAGGGGAAGGAGAAACAGGCTCCCGAGTAGGAAGCCCCACGACAACGACAACAACGACCATGACGATGAGCCAGAGGACACGGGGCTCCATCCCAGGACCTTGGGATCATTACCCAAGCTGAAGGCAGACACTCAACCAACTGAGCCACCCAGGCGCACCTTGTGTGGGCACTTATGTGTACAAAACTAGGCAGAAGACACCTGGGCAACAGAAAGAAGAGTGAAAGGAACAGGTTAGAACACTGATTGTTCAGAGTGCCTGGCTGGCTCTGTGGGTAGTGTGACTCTTAATCTCAGGGTTGTAATTTCAAGCCCTAAATTGCGCATGGAGCTTACTTAAAAAAATAAAATAAAATGCTCTTAAAAAAAAAAAGAAAAAAAGGAAAGTGATTGTTATTGGCACGGAGAGAAGGCGCTTTTGCCCTGAGACATCCTTTTTGGCTCTACGTTCTATAGCTGCCCACCGGTGGTGCTCAGTCCCTTCCTCTTAAGTTGTGTAGCAGCAGAGAGATCAGCGCTGGATACATGGCAGGCTAGCCCAAGGCTCACAGACAAAGCTGCTTTGCAAGAAGCCTGCCAGTGAGGTATCAGAATGTTCCCTGAGGTGGAATACTTTAATGCCAAAGGCTCACACTCTGGCTAATCCAACTGCAGCCTAATGTAACGCAAGCCTACAGAACTTTTCCCCATGCCACCGTGGATCTGTCCCCACTACGCTCAGCTTCTCATACAGGACTATGCCTGTGATAAGAATTGTTTTCCTTTGTGTGTTATAGTGTTTTCACATACACTATTTTATAGATGCAAAGGAGCAAACATATCACACTCAAAAGTTAGTGTTACTATCCCATAAATTCCAACAGAGCTTCCAGGGAGCGGTGCACATCACCCCTTAACTGATGAAAGAAGCATTAGTGAAAATTGGGGGCAGCTGGGAAGAAAGGTGCAGTTAATTAAGAATACTGTTTCTCTTGCACTTATTTGGATGATTAAAAGACTTCACCAGTCACAAGAAGAAACAAAGGCAGGGAGACAGGGCATGAAAGAAAGAGTAGTCATTTCACAAAGAGAAACTGGCTTTGACATTCTTGGTAACATGTTAATGGTATTTTTAAACAGTTAAATGACAATATTGGGTACATTGCTAATAACATCGGTTTTTGTGGTCACTGTATTGAACTCCTGGCATTAGCTTTAACCACGGGGAAATTGCTGATATTCAACTGGTTTTGACTATCTAACAAGAGTGATTCATATAGTTCAATTTAATCGATATATTCTAGTTTCCACCCTTCTTCCTCATTAGAAAGCAATTAGATTGGTAGAAAAATTCCTTTGAACCATTTCCAAATAACAACTTAAAGCTACTGCTGATTTAGATCATAAATTTAAATTACTCATTATAGAAAGGACTTTAATTTGTAGTTATAATTGTTTGTAGGAAATTCTGGATTATAAAATAAGACGAGTCATATAGCAATTGGACAATAAAATTTTCAGTAAAAAAGGAAGTAAAATTTTCTCAGCCAAGACTGAGGCACAGTGGTCATAACTCCATTCTTTTGTTAAATACACGTCAGAAGCCCAGAAAACAAAAATTACATCTCAAAGAGAATGTTCATAGGAAGGGAAAAGGAAATAAAAGTCTACTTGCGGACTCCTGTGGCCAACAGAACATAATACCAATGGCTGCTTGGAGTTTCCAAACAAGAACTGGGGTGCTCTTGTGTCAGATAAACATCCCCCCTGCTCAAGACCCTTGACTTTCATCTGTTGGAAAACTGTCATATTATTCTAATTTTATTAGACCAAAACATGTTGCCAACATCCTCAAAAAAGCTGTCTTAGCTTATATACAAATAGTCTTAGTCTTACATACAAATCCATGATGTCTCCAATATGAACAACTTCCCTAGGGTTATTCAGTGCATAATCAGGGTGGCTCTGGTGGGTGGCCTGCAAAGGTCAGTCTTGGTTTTCCTAGTTTAACATTCAGTCTGGAAAATAAAGATAGAAACTTCTCAACTAAATCCGAGCATTTTTTTAACTAACACTTCTGAGAGATTCTGAGCAAACCATTAAGAGAAGACTAAGGCTGTATTCATAAACACTGGTTCAAATCACTACATTTGCTACTTATTAGCAGTATGACCTTGGTCAAGCCATTTTGCCCTTCCAAATGTGTTTCCTCATCTGAAAAGTATGACTAATACCACCTTACAATGATGGAGTACTTGTAGAACACTAAGCACAGTGACTAGCATGAACTAAAAAGCTCAACAAATGTTACAACTGGTTCCTGAAGAGTGGTATATATCGTGATCTCAGTCGGAATGCTGAGTCATAGGTGGGTCAGAGATCACTGCTTCAGGGAGTAACATAGCACCAGGCAAGGCACACAAGGAGTTCTAATCCTCTTTTCTCTTGCTTCATAACCCTAGACGAGTGTTGTATCCACTTAATTTCTCTGTTCTTCAGCTACTACAGTTAAAGAAAAGGAAGAAATAATGCTGACATATTTTACAGGGGAATTGGGAAATCAAAAATATGGAAATAAATGCAAAGCATGAGTACAAAAATGTGGGAAAGAAATAAAATAGTCCAATGTTATGAAACCTCTGTACCTATCAGAGGGGAAAGGAGGCAAAACCAGTTACAAAAATGCTGGCTTTGGGTAAAGATACTTTGTCACCAGTTTGAAGCTGAGATGCAGGTGTTTATGCAACTTTCCAACAATCATTTTATCTCATTGAATGAATCAAATCTAGCATAAAAGTCTCAAAAACATGTTTAATAAGTACAAGGCAAGTATAGGAGACTAAAAAGATTCAACCACACTTTCACAACTATAAGGTAGGATAAAACTAACAAACCAACATCTAAAATGTTAATATGAAAGTGTAAATCAAATATTAAATTTTAAGCTCAGTGGAAGGGTACAGTCATTGGTTTCTCAAAACAGTATATATAAAAAGCAGAAGTTTAACAGGCTTCTCTGTAGAGAGTGATATAGAAGAACTATCAAAGTGAGCCCACAGTTCAGCAAAGATGACACACGTTTTTGTGCCCTGTGTATTTTTTTCACCATTTTCACTAACTATATATTCTCTGCAACCAGCCTTTCTCTACTCCAAACTAAGGAAAAGAAACAAACTGCTTTCATTATTCCTGTTTGACAAAACATATGAAAACAGTAGTTCTATAAACCTATGTACATCATAATAGGAAGCAATCCTATTTTAATGTTTATTTAAAAAGTTAAATAGACTCAAGTCATTAAAACTACTCAATTCATTTGGAGCTTGCAAATAAGGCAGCCACATCCTTAATTTACTTAGCAGATTCACCTAGTTGGTTAGAACTTCAGAGATTACTTCTCTTATTAATGTGCAAAATAATTAGGAGGCTAATTCTCATTTCCCAGAAAAAGAATTTTTAAAAGTAAATCTGCCCTATACTAGAGGCTTAATTCAGTCATATTTGATCAGTTTCTTTTTTCTTCTCATGTCTTTGTTTGCTAGGAGAAGAGAACAAATGGATTAAAACTGGTCCTGAAGTTCTATTTTTACACTTTGTCTTGAAAGTACAGCATAAAACATTTATTTTTTTTAAATAAATACTTTCCCTGACAAATAAACATTAGTTTGAACTACTTTCGTTAAAACACAGGCATGCAGAAATGAGGAACTAGGAGGTTCTTTCAGGAAAAACACTGAAAAAATAAGATTTCATCTGGCCTTCCCATCATCACTTGAAGAATTGTTTGGTAGTTACATCATCAGGAAATAAAATACTATCCTCTGAGGACCCCTACTCTTTACAAAAAAGGAAAGAGAAGGTTTGAAGTCTAAATCACCCTCGGGATGTCTCAAAAAAAAAAAAAAAATCCAAAAAACTAAAAAAGGCTTCTGGCTCCCTCTCCCGCCTCCCCCCAGCAACCAAAAAACAAATGTAACAGAAATATATTTACAAAAGTTTAAATAAGAATAACAGGATGTGCATTTAAGAATCTGAAGCAATAACAGGAGCTTTAAAGCCCCAGAGGGAGAAAAGTTACTAAAGGATTGACCATGACCCCCAATGACTTGGTTAGGCAGGCAGGAGGGCGCCGGCGTCCCGGGCCCGCAGCCCATTCCCCTCCGCGGGGAGCCAGGGACTGACCGTCCGTTCACACGGTCCGAGCGTCGGCGGACCTGGGGCGCATTGCAATCTCTGCTGCACCACCACCACCACCGCCGCCGCCGCCGCCGCCGCCGCCGCCGCGGATCCGGCTGTCATCCGCGCCCCCGCCTCCCGCGCCGCACACGCGGAGCGCCTTATAAGGCAGCGCAGTGACGTAACGCCCTTAGGCCGGGCGCGCTCGGCGCCCCGCTCGCATTGTTCGGGCGACTCCCGGAGCGCGCACAGCCGGCTCGCAGCGCCGCGAGACTGCGGCCCCCTCCGGCCCCCGCCCGGCCCCGGCGCCGGCAGCTCAGGTAAGCCCGGGAGAGCCGCTCAGCTCCAGCAAGGCGCATAGCTGTCAGAGAACCAGGCGGACTGTAAGTGGCTTTTAAAGTTAGCATCACCAACTGCAGACAGGTTTCGAAAAGCGCGTCCAGTGAACTCTAGGTTCAAAACCTTTTTAAACTCACACAAAACTTAGAAAGTTTACTCCAACGGAAAAAAACAGATATGGGATTTGATTTTAAATGACGAGTGCTGGGGGATCACTATATATCACATACTCTCTCCAAGTGAGCCACAACTGAATCCTGCCTGTGTTGAGAAATCTTTGGGAAAGGGTGGTGGGGGGTAGATATATTGTAATACCACAACTCAATCTCCTTATCTCTCCTCGGACTTGAATTCCCTTATGTCTTAGAAGAGCAAAGTGCGAAACACTACCACATGGTAGTGGATTTATTAGTGCCGCTTCTCACTCCCTCCCCTTTGTGAATCTTCATATAAAAGACTAGAAAAACACTGTTAGAAATACATCTTGTAATTAGGATGAATCTAACTTAAAAAGTTGAACACTTAAGCTTCAAAACTTACCAACTCTAATCTGTCTTAAAAGCATTTGCCAATTTGTACATGGACGTGACATAATTTTGAGTTCCAACTTTTTACTTCAACTCCAATCAATGGATAAATGACAAAATGCACTGAAAATTAAAGATAATGCTAGTTTCTCTAGAGTAATATTTTGGACAATGGTTTGTTATGTAGAAATGCTAATTTAAAAGGTAAAGCCTGTAGAAGAATTTTGTTAAACTGTGGCATTTTGAACTTTAAGTTACATCTAAGCCCCGAACAGGCTATTGCTATAAATGGACCCTTACCATATGATAGTTAAACACCTGGATGAACATCTGCATATTTTACTTTTCAGAATAAAAATTAGCAGAAGAGTTAAAAAAGAAAATATGCTATGTCACATTTAAAACATTGGAATAAGAGATGAAAAAACCATCTATCACTCAAACTTTATTTGGTTTGAACATATACTGTAAAATAAAATTTAAGAAATGTATGACAATTATTTCCCTTTTTAAATAGCATCTATATTTAACTTATCACTTGAAACAGCATTTTCTACATGCCCAAAATTCGGGATTTATCTGTTTCTAGTAATTCCTGTGGTTGAGTATTTTAAAGCATATAATATTGGTGCCTACTACTTCTGCTTCATGGAGTTTTGTTTTGTTTTGTTTGGTAATTTTGTTTGGAGCAATGCAAGATTTGGTTTCAGTATTCTAAAAGAAAAATTATATGTTATTTGGTCTGAAGACGGGCTATGTAAACTGCAGGTTAGTATGGAAAAGTAGGATTTCCCTAAAACTATTATTTCAAATCTAGGGAAGCCTACCATAATGAGAAGAAAGCGGGGCCGACACCCAGGTCACTGTGAAGTACAAAATATGCAATAGAAAAGTTGTTTATTTGATACAGGCTGTTAATTGGAAATGGAAAAATTCTTGCTTTGGTAAAAAGATATTCCACTCTTTTGGAACTGATAGAAGAGGAGGGAAACATAAACCATCAGTTACTGTTTCAGCTATACCCAGAGTGCCATCTGTACCATAAACTATAGCTTAACTGTTGAAAATCATAACCTCTATTAAATCTCTAACAGCTGTGTTTCCCAGGGTCTGCATTTTTTTTTAATAGGCAAGCATCATTTTTTTACATCTTTAAATGACACACTTCAATATTCCACACTTTTTTCCATTTATTAACTATAAAGCATGGCTCAAAGAACCAACCACCCATAAGACCCTTTTAAAACTGAAAGTTAAACAAGATTTATTGTGGATACATTACCACACAGTGGGCTCTCTGAATGAGAATTAGTCCTTGGGACAATCTATATGATAGAAAAAATATTTTAGATAGAATGAATGTAAATTTTTACATTTCCAAATAAAGCAAATATTAATTTTATGCTTAACAAATTCATTTCTCCTTTTATGGCAATTAAACTTAAATATGAAGCACTGATATTTTTGTGATATTTTCCTAATGCTGTGATGGAGTCTACAGAAATAGCCAATATGAAAACACAAATCAAGCTTTTTCAAGTCCAGTTGCAATTCCCATAAATTTACCTTCTCAAAAGCCTGTGAATTTTGTTTTATGGTTCTTACTGCCCCTTCTCCCCAGAAAAGTGACTTTGGTAATAAATGGATTTTGAGGTAAAAAAGTGAAAATGGAGAACCAAGAATAAAATTCCATTTTCTTCTTAGGTCATGTTCTGTGTATATCTAATGCTTTAGAGCAAAGTGAATGCTTTTACAAGGTGAATAGAGAAAAAAATACAGCCTCCTCTTTAAGGGGAAAAGGAAGGGAGGCAGGAAGAGAACTATTTATAAAAACTGGATATTGTGGCATAATAACCAGAAGATGTAAAGCAATATTGTTCTCAACCTGCTTCACGTACTGAAATCTGTTGTTCACATAGCTGGTCATTATATTTGAAAAATCTAACACATCTTACCTTATCCTCTTGGGTATATCGTTAATTTTAAAAGATTTTTAAAGTTTGTTTAATTTGTCTTTGACTATGAATGTAGCTTCAATTTAGTCTGGTTAGTTTCTGTAAATTATGTTTCAAATAAGGATTTAAAGATGAAGAGACACTGCATAAGCAGCCAGCATCACACACTTTAAAAGAAATATTTCTATGGCTGCTTCTGCCATCACTACAGTATTTATACGCCCACCAACTCAATCACTTATATTTACTATGTGCTGGTCAGTTTCTACTTCGAATGTTAGGTGCACTAATTCCTAGAGGATCATCCCAACACTGTTGTAAGCCTTCCTACATCCCCTTTTTCTTAAAAAGCAGAGTTGAGATTCTCTCTCCCTGGCTTTCTTCTATACTAACATTACCTCTGATTGGGAAAGCTGAGCAAAACAAAAGTGGAAAGACTCTCCAAGGAAAGCCCCTTGGTTCTTTTTCAGATATGGGAGAAGCATTCCCTTTTCATGTTTGTTCTCTCAGATGCTTTAGCAGATTAAGATAGGACAGGAGCAGTTTTAATTCTGAGCCCCAAAAACAGAGAGTAACACATTAGCAGTGTTCTATCTCCAGTCTGACCATCCTCACATTCCTACTCTGTATTGGTTCCAAAATCAGATTAACTCTTAAAGATACAATTACTATTTTTAATGATAAACTTGAGGAAGGGTGTGTGTGTGTGTGTGTGTATGTGTGTGTGGTGGGGGATAAGGAAGTATGTAAAGAAATAGGTGTGTAACTGTACCATTAGGGCAGGTTAAGGTGTAGCCAAACCCAACTTCTTGTTTCTGTTTATAATTTCTAATTCTAGCCTAAAGGACAGTTTTAACAGTAAAAGAGAACATAAACACTCAACTCCACAGATAGGAATTTAAAGAAACTTGGTAAGTTTTTCTATACGGACAATGGGATGCCCTAGGCCCCAGAGAGTCTACCCACACTCTCTGTCTCTCTCTCTCTGGCAAGGAATGTCCACAGAGCTTTATAGGTGGAAGAAGCCTTGGAAGCCATCTGATCCAAATGCCTCACCTTACAAAAGAAACTGATGTACACAGTGTGACTTGGCTCAGAGACAGTTACTCAGAGGCAGAGCCAAAGCCCCCTGCATTCTTGGGCTACAGCCTTTGCTTTCTCCTTAAATTAGTGCAAGGAAGAGATGAGGGCAGAAGCCCCAGAAGAAGTCTTGGCACTGGAGGTGTTAATTTGGATATAAAATCCATTAAAAAAAAAAAAAGCAGAAAGGTTCAAAGTTCTTGTTAATAAATATAAGCAGTAACAAGGCAAGGGGAAAGGAGGGAGGTGAAAACCAGTAGAGTTCAACCAGGCTATTACAATGGAAGGGAGGTGATAAAAGGAAGACAAAACAAATAATAACTGTACTTAAAGGTCCTCCAGTGGCAAAGCCCACCCTGCTTAGAAGCTGAGTGGCTCCCCAGAAAGAATGTATGCTCTGTGTCAAAGACATTCAGGTCTGAACCACAACTTGACAACTGACCTCTTCTCAGCATCTTCCAACTAAGCATTCTACACTCTCCATACCTCCCCAGCTTGTAGGTTCCCTTTCAAAACTCAGTGACTCAAAGCCTTTAAAACAACCTTCTCAAAAACTGCAGAGGAAGTAACTAATGAAGGTTATAAGCTCCTGGTGATACTTACACCTTGCTTTACTTTCCTTCACACAATGCATTGCTACGTGACATTAAATTACATATTAACTACTTATTTGTCTATTGTCTCCGACACCTTGAGTGTCAGTTTTGCAACCAACTTTATTCCTAGCACCTGGCAAAGTATCTCGCTATAGTTAGTAGGTGTGTCACTGGGACAAGAAGGGTGTTGGATAAATGTACAAACAAATAAATTACAACCTAGAAGCTCCTTACTTTCTAAGAAAAGAGTATTTCTGAATATTATGGGCTAGGAAGGGCCTCTTCGTCGAGATTCTGTTTAGTAGCCTAAAACAAATCTCTGCCACTATCTGAAGTAACCACATAGAACTGACTACAAACACAAAAACCAGGAAACAAACCAGGCTCAAATGAAGTCAACACAGTGAAATCTACTTTACTATACACTACGTGTTGTGTAGGCAGACTAAATCAGATGCTTCTCTGCTCTCTGCCTACCTCCACCTGCCTGCCTCACATTAACTTCCTCCCCCAAATAATGAGAATAAAGGTGGTGAAAGAGTACTAAGTGAATAGCTGTGGGGCATGGAATGGATGGGAAGCAAAATATGGATGAGCAGAGTGTAGTGGTTTTTGTCCTTAGGGAAGGGTAGTTTCCTCTGTTTTCCCTAATCTCTGTGCCTCAGCTGAAGGCCTACAAGATGCAGTGATTGGGCCCAAACAGCTTGTCCTTGCCATAACTAGAAACCAGCAGATTACCTTTTACGAAGCATCACTTTGATTCTGAAGTTTCTGTGGGGAGTTCAGTGAATCTGCCAGGTTTCACAGAAAAGGAGTGATTTTTCTGTATTTCAGTTAGCTAATTCCAATGTCAACCTTTGAAGCCAGCCTAGGGCTTATAACTCTTCTTCAGCAGCAAACATTGACTGAGTTATCTTTCAGGCACTGTGCTAATAAGCACAAGGCAGGACAACAGGCCCAACAACTAAGTTCTCCACACACCATACCATGTCACTAACCTAGGTACACCTACTAACACAGGCCCCATGTTGGTGACAGTGACTTAAGATCACCAGCAGCTCTTGCACAATGCTCCTGTCCCTGTTCTTTTTTTAATAGACTGATAAAGCAACATAGGTAAGACAGGTCAGCTGTACATAAAAATTAAGTGAAGGTAAACAATGTGGGACTGTTAAAGAAGAAACAAAACCAACCAGAACAGAGTCAATCTTTAAGCTTGCTTGTGTACTTACTAATGATACTAAATTGTCATGGACAAATAGTGTTATCTCAATGGTAAGACTAAAGAGTAGGAATAATGGTTCATAAATTCCAAGTTCCCCTCTTCTTCTTGTCTCTACCATCTATTCCCTGGGTAAGCCTCCTGTAGCCTTGGCTTCCACAAACCTAAAAAAAGGAAACACTCATCCACCATAAGCATCTCTCAATACTGGGGAAGGATAGAATAATGAGCAGTAACCACTAAGGGTACTGATTAACTGGAACTAAAGACTATATAAAAATATAAGCTACTGGTCATATCATTACAGAAAAATTAGCTAAAGAAAATGGGAGGACTGTGAGGGGGAAAAGTCCACTCTTAAGCACAGAGAAAAGATTAACAGAACTGTAGTATTTGAGCCTGTGAGAGCTCCAAATCATTGCACCAAGAACAGCCTCAAAGATGAGGTCAGCCCTTCAAGATGGGCAGCTCAGACAGAAGCAAATCTGCCAGATTTACTGTATCTCATGGCCCACCAGTCTTGGAACAAAAGTTTAAAGGTGAACTAAGTTTTTCTCTCTCTTTTTAAAATTCTTTTTTTAATAAAATTCTTTTTTAAGTGAACCAAAACAAAAAACAAATCTCTGAGCAGAAATCATAAAAGCAATGTGAAACATTCATCACATTTGGGCTGACAAGACTTAAGTGACTGCTGCTGTTATATGTGAAGAAAAGGAAGGTGCTGCTTGGCCTAGAAGCTTGAGAAGAGCAGAGAAAGTTCTTTCTTGCTAAAGACAAAGGGCCATGTAGTGAGATGCTATCCAAATCCCTTAGCCTTAGTTTGTTAGTCTGTTAACTGGAAATGGCAGAGGACGTAAATCACTCTGTGGAATTTTAAGAGAAGTAATCCTTTGGGGCTAAAGGGAAAATTGTTCTTTAAAAATAATATTGATTCATTTATTATCAAGATAGTTAAACAGTCATGTTATTAAAAAAATACATTATGTTTGAGGTTGCATATTATCCTTTAGGCTTTCATGGAACTAGATAAATGGGGCAGACAGATCTTTTAGACAAAGGTGTGAATAATTCTGTCAAGTGATCTGGGGTTCCCACTCAATTCCCCTAAAATTATGCCTCACAAGATTCTTCTTACAATCCCATAAAATTCACTGGGCTGGGTAAAGATGCAAAGAATCACAAACAAAGTTAAGATTCTCTGGCTGGACTTTCCCCATCTTGACTTTATTTAAATTTGTCTTCAAGTGAATTCCTCATTTCACTAAAGGGTTGTCCCTCCTCAGAAGTGACAGGAACAAGAGGAACAAAACTTTATTTTTTCTTCTGTTCTAATAATAAGAACAAATTCTGAGAACTTTAGGTATCATTCAGCCCAAGAAAGAGTTCTGTTCCCCTAAGAAATGGTTCTTCTCATCTCTCAATCATTTGGTCATCAAGTACATACTGAATTCAAACCCATGTGGGGGATATAGAGATATTAAATCCTTCATGGAGCTTAGAGTTAGTTCAAGAGCAAAATTAATATCCCAAAACAAATTAGAAAGTGGTATAAAACAATATAAAGTATTTGTGTCACAAAACTATAAGGGCTTTGGGGACTCAGAAAGGGGGCATCAGCCAGACAAGTTAGGGAACAAACATTCAAAGAAAAGATGGGACCTGAAATGTAAATGGAAGCTATTGAATGGAGTATTCCAAAAAGGATGGCAGATTTATTCCTTGGAAGTCTACTATGGAAATGGAATCTGAGGTTAAAAAAAAAAAAAAAAAAAAAAAAGGCTTGAATCAGGATCCAAGCATCTAAACTATGGTTTTTAAATCCAGTGTATGGCCTTCAAAACAACCTGGACTTATGTAGAGAGGAAGTCATCTCTTTAAAATGAAGATTAAATATGACAATAAAGCAATTGGCACAGTGCAGGACCCATAGTAGACACTCAGTGAATGGTACCTATGATTTTTCTAGTTAAGCCAGTCTGCCCACAGGATGGTGCTCCATCATCATCTGAGCTATAAATAGGGTTCCACCAGGTTGAGGCACAAGGGGTTGCCTTAGTACCAAAGAGTGGTGCTTTGTAGGATGCAGTCTGGAAGAGCTCATGTTCTCTTATACCCAGACATAAAGTGAAGTAAAGGATTAAGCCTTTTGGAGAGAATCCATGTATCTAGTGCCTAACCTCAGCTACTCTGAAAAGTGAGGTTATCTTTTATTCTGATTTCCCTGCTAGAAGGGAATCCCTCTTACGAGAAACCCACATGAGCTTTCCAAAGGGTGTTTAGTCACCTGAAATAAGAAACAAGTTGCTGAGTAGTTAAACGACCAAAGAGCAAAAGGCTTATTAAAAAAAACTAGCCTGGAATCTCCCTGTTTTACTTCAAAAGTCCCACCATGCCTGGGAGGCACACAAATAAAACAAATGGGTAAGACCAATCTTAACATTGGCTGAAGAGCTTATATCACATCCTAGCCACAGACAATAAAGAATCCTAGTCTAAGTACTAAGAGTTTAAATACTTCTTCATAGGTGTTAATTTTTTTAGTTTTAGTGTACTTTCAAATTTAGCATAACATTTTAAGTGTCAGACACTGAAAAGATTTATTCCTTTACTTTTATAGCATACTTATATAACCTTGAATGACAGTACTTGACATATAAAGAACCAAAAATAAATCTGAATCCCATGAAATTCCAATTAAGGTCCCATGTAGTTATGAAGCATTGGGACCTAAAATCTCTTCTGATGAAACAAAATACACATTTTTAACATACGAATTTGTAGACAAGGCTATACAAAAAAGGGAGGAAAGGAGTTTAAAGGTTTGTGGAGGTTTTATTCTGTGGAACTGAGATTTGAGCATTATCAAAGGCTTTGTAAACCTTAGAGATCAAATTGTATAGCTTTCCCCATGTTGCAGCTGAGATGAAAGGCAGATAAGGCAAAGTCATAAAGCTAAGTCAGTAGCATATTTTGGTCCAGCATTCCCTGTCCATTAGATAACACAGCTCTTCTTTTTTTTTTTTTTACAGATTTTATTTTATTTATTTGACAGAGAGAGAGAGAGAGACAGCTAGAGAGGGAACACAAGCAGGGGGAGTGGGAGAGGGAGAAGCAGGCTCCTGGCCGAGCAGGGAGCCCGATGCGGGGCTCGATCCCAGGACCCTGGGATCATGACCCGAGCCGAAGGCAGACGCCTAACGACTGAGCCACCCAGGCGCCCCTAGATAACACAGCTCTTCTGAAAGTGGCTTTTCTGTTGTTTGAAAATTGGGGTTTGCTTTTTTTTTCTTTGTTTTCAGCTGTGAATGAGTGAACTTTAAAAGTGAAGAATAGTGAAATCAGTATTTGCAAAAACACTTTTTCAACTACTGCAAATCTGAAATAGTTTGACCTTTCTTGAAATTCAAATCACAAGGTCAGATATAGTCAGGGCAGAAATGGATGGGTATTCATATAGCACAGATACAAGGTATACAACAGCCTTTTCTTTAATTCTGCCACAAACAGATTTCTCACAGAGATAACCATAACTAAATGGATGAAACTTGCTGAGGAACAAAATCAGCAGCAGACCCAAAGCCAAGGGAAGCAGAGTGTAGGGCCACTGCTTTCACCTCTAGCAGGTCTGTTGCTAAGCACTGTAGCATCTTGATTGAATTGCCCCTTACTACATAAGGTTAATATTCTCTAGAACACATTCATCTGAAAAGAACCCAACTTAGAGAAGAGAAAATAAGATCAAACTCTGTGTTCATGCATTCTGTCTTCTCAATACTTGGGAATGGCAGAAAAGGAAAATCTAACCCAAATGCTTGGAACTGTCAGGGAAAATTAAACAAGGCTTAGATGACCAAAATAATTTTAGTTTTTACAGTGCACACAAGGGGATGCAAAACACAGACCACACACACAAAAATGGTCATATACATTCCAAGGAATTCTAGATTAAAATGTTCCCACCTGTCTGTAATTAAACTTTACATATGGCCCATGCTATATAGCTCTCTAAAACATCATGGAGAAGACAGAAATCAGTCATCCTCACGAACTAGGAAAAGTGGGTAAGGGTAGATGGAGGATGTTCACTGTGGTTCATGATCTGATTGTTTGCTCAGCAGGAAGCCAAGCCAAGCATCAACCTTCATCCTCCAATAGCCCTGACCTATGACTACTATTCAGTGCTATCAAATGTTCGTAGTCGCTTTGTCCCTTATTTACTGATTTACTATAGCTAAAATGGAAGGGGTGGGGGTGGAATTCTCTAGGGATCAAAATGTTTCACATTTTACACTTGTGGCTCCTATTTAAAAGCCTGTTTCTCATGGCAAACTGTGTGACTCAGTAGTCACAATAGAATATAAGCCTCTGTTGTTGTGGTTTCTAAATTTCTGAAGTTTTAATTTCCCACTAACAAGTTAGGAAACGTTTGGTTTCCCAAGCATACCATGTTAGCCACTGCCTCTGTAAAGGCAGCCAGACTACAAGGAGGTGAAAACCAGTGAACTCATCTATTCTGGCACATGACTGCTCTCTGCTTTGGCCTTTTATGTTAAATCTGACAAACTGAATGAACACCAGTGAATTAACGTATGAAAGCCAAATAAAAGAGGAAAGCCTTTTTTTTTTCTTAAAGACTTACAGGAACTAGGGGCTTAAAAAAATTTTTTTTTGGCTCAGAATAAGATTTGGAAAAGGATATACTCTTTGTAACCTTTTAAAGGAGAGAAAATTCAAGAAAGAAAAGTAACCTACCAAAGAAAAAGTGTTTAGAGAAAGGAATTATACTAATCTTCCAAAATACCTATTCGTAATATCTGAATGAAAATAACCTGTGATCTGGGAAGAGAAAAAAAAGGGACTAATGGAGATTAAAAACAAAGAAAATTCTGCAGCTACACCAGAATGTTCTTCTAAAGAATCCATGCCTGTTTACCTCAATCCACTAAGACACAAAAGAAACCTCCAAATATAGATGAATTTTGAACAATGAGAAATGCAAATAAATATCCTTAGTAAGATAAAGCACATGCACCCACACTTTTACAGGTATATAGTATTATGCCCTTGAAGTCTGCCTGAGAAAAGGCTGCCTGTTAAAAATATTTTCCAAGAACTTTAAGTTCCTTGAAATGTTCAACGGAAATGGTATTTATGACAAACCCACCTCCTCTGGGGAACATGAGATGTTTTTACTGGCAAAGTCACAATTTTTAAAACCATCCAAAAATATTTATGAATTTATGCCAAATGACTAAACTTGCTTTATTATTACAGTGATTAGGAGAATATTTGTTACTGTCTCATCATCAAGGCTCAAAGTTATCCTGAACCTACACAGAAATACTGTGACAAAACAGAGCACTGTAAGTGGCAGTGATTTTCTGGGCCTTTGACAGATTGCAACTCAGTTACTGCCGGGAGAGGCTGGTACGTAAGATATATGAGATAGGGCTGTGGGTGTATGTCATGGTGGTGAGAAACAGGATTTGGAGTAAAAACTGTATTGGCATTCTGGTTCTGCCAATTAACCAGCAGAACCTTTGGCAAATTATCTAACTTCTAAGCCTCAGTTGGTTTTTTTGTGAAATGAGGACAGTAATACCTGCCTCCAATGACTGTTTCCAGGACTAGCATGGTATATGGCATATAATAATTGTTTAATAAACGGTAACTTATTCATTGACTGTAGAGGGGAAGGAACTACTTATGTGTCTACTGCTTATAGTTACAACCTTAATCCTTAACATAGTATTCAGTTCAAAAGTAGAATAGGTATTTGTTCAAATATTTACTGAATACCAATTAAGTACCCAGTACTGTTCCTGAACTAAAAATATAGTATTGAATAAAACTGACAGTAACTGACCCATTATTGAATAAAACACACACACACACACACACCCCTACCCACTTGCATTAAGTTTATATTCTAGTAGGAGAGACAGTCAATGATCAAATAAGTAAAATACAGTATAACAGATGGTACTAGATGAGGGAGATGAGTGGCTCCCTGGGGAGGTAACCAGTACAAAAAACACAGGCCCTGTTGTGTTCAGGGAACAAGGAAGGTGGTGTGAGCAAAGACAGGAGGAGTCAAGGAGCCAAGTGGGGACTTGGGGAGAGTTGAGGAATGAACAACTGAACACTAAAAACATGGGATGGGAGAAAGAGGAAACTCTTTTAAGGTCAGTACTCTTGGGTGTCTAGCATGTAGTCTGGTTTAAGTGAGAAGAACACATGCTTTGCAGTTAGTGCTCTTTGGTAATTCTTTAACCTGTCTATATTCTAGTTTTTTGTTTGTACCCTCATCTGTAAAATGGAAATAATACTTCATAACATTGTTATAAGGATTAAGATCAAGTGGCAAAGAGTAGACCTTTAATATGCTTGTCTGTTTCTATAAGCTAAATCCTGCACTGGATAGTAGGAATTGGAATCTTCCAGTTTCCAGTTCCAGGGTTACCATAACAATGGCCTTGCATGTTATGCAATCTGCCTGGGCCTCAGTTTCTCAACTAAGAAAAGACAGATGCTACACACAGACATTTTAAAGACAGATATACAATAATCAAGGCGATGTTATTAGAATTACAATCAAATATTATTATTACAATTTATCTTAAAATTACCTTTATATGAAATTTCTTTTAAAAGCTTTAAAACGTAAAAGTATATGACTGTCTATATTATTTGATTTAAAAAAGCCTACAAATTTTAATTTCTTTAGCATGAAGTTGTAAAGATTTTATTTAGCAGTCATGCTGATTTTTATTCCTTTTTTCAACCCCTGCTTAAGAATCCTGATGTAATGGAAAGCTCTCCAAGAAAATGTTTAACTGCAAAAATCAAGGTGACAGATGAACAGTTACAGAATGCTACTTCTTGTATAAAGAAGAATACAAATCTTTATTTGTATTTGCTTGTTTACTCATATAAAGACATTCTAGAAGTACCTATAAGAGAAAATATGTACAGTGGTTATAGGTTGGGAAAGGGGTATGGGTAGATGAAGGATGAGGTGGGAGAAAGACAGTTTACCTTTTAATATACATATTTTTAAATATGTATTATATATTTAAGAATGCTAATCTGCAATCCAAAACTGAAGTTCATACTTGCTTAGAGTTAAAACTGAGCCAAATAATTACAAAGTTAATTATATAACAATATGAAAACGTCAAACGACTTGTTTCTCAGACAATTTGGGTGTTCTTCAACCTGTTACTTAATATTTTTTTCCAAATTGCTCAACAAAAAATATTACAAAACATCCTCAGTAGTCTTCTCCACATTTTTCACTAGGGAAACCATACCTGGCAGGAAGCAGCATATCCAGAAAAAGACTGTTCCCTCCAGGTCTGCACCAAATCAGTCAGCCCACACTGCCTCTGAGTACCCAAGTAGACAAGTCTAAGAGTATCTGATCCCAGCAAAGAACGTGTATGTTCAAACTCAAGGAATGAAGAACAGGGGTACGATGAGCAGAACATGAGAGAGGCTTTGGGAAGGTGAGCTACTAGCATCTATTGGGATATACTGGCATTTCACTGAATAATGAACATTCACATTATTCTTTTCCATGAAGGGAGAAAAGCTGTGGTCTGTAAACCAAAGAGAAATGGAAAATACTGGCTAATCCCAAATACATCTGAGCAGCAGATAATGAAAAGGAGTATGAATATCAGAGACAACAGGGATCTAATAGAAGCTTTCAAAAAAATTACCTATGCCTTAAAATGGTTGTTCTCCACTAAAGATGATTTTTGTCCCCAGGTTTTTTGCAATGTTGGGAGACATCTTTTGGTTGTAACAACTGAGTTGGGGGTTACTGGGTTATTCCAGCATTCAGTAGGTAGAGGCCAGGGATGTTGCTGAACATCCTACAAAGCACAGAACAGGCCCCATAACAAAGAATTATTCAGCCCAAAATGTCAGTGGTGTCAAGGCTGAGAAACCCTGGCCTAAAATGACAATCATTGTGGCTAACTATGTGTGTGGCTAAAACGATCCATTAATGGCCTGAAAGTAGGTCACGGTAAACAGATTAGGTAATCATATCTTTCATTCTAGTATGTATTCTGATTCTCTCTCCTAGGCGACTCCTACTTTAGGCCAGTCCATTGTGGCTGAGGTGCTCTTCTATTTTGCCTCACCATCACAGTTTCCTACTTCTAATAGTAACTGATACGTATTGTGACAGGTAGTATGCTAGGGGCTTTTATATGGATTTTTAAAAAGATTTTATTTATTTATACGACAGAGAGAGACACAGTGAAAGAGGGAACATAAGCAGGGGGGAATGAGAGAGGGAGGGGGAGAAGCAGACTCCTCGAGGAGCAGGGAGCCCGATGCGGGGCTTGATCCCAGGACCCCGGGATCATGACCTGAGCCGAAAGCAGGTGCTTAACGACTGAGCCACCCAGGTGCCCTATATGGATTGTTTTACTTAATCCTCAGAACAACACTATTATGAGGGAGTCCCATATTATCCCCATTCTACAGATGAAGAAAGTGAGACTCGTAGAAATTAAATTGCTTGCTCAGTCATACTAGATAGAAGCAGGAAAGCCAAGATTCAACTCTGGCTTGAAAACTGAACCCCAGAATCTGAATTTTTCCCCCAGCACTACCCTACCTCCCTTCTATTGCCTCTTTTCCATGGGTGCTGCATCGCTGGCAAGTATACTTGCTCCCTGTCAGGTATCCTGCCTGTCCCTTGCCACTCAGCTACCTGCAATGTTTACTGCCATCTACTGCTAGGGCAGTAGGGAGGACATCAGCTCTATCCTATAGAAGGCTACCTTGGGGCAAAAGGATAAGATACAGAAGAACACAAATCAGAAGGAGTACAAAATCAACCACAGAAAGAGGGAGGAAGGAATGGAAAGAATGATAAAGTGTTAGGAACCTGGGGACAAGCTCAATATTATCACCACCATCACTAACTTAAAGGCAGCTCTGTATGTAAGGCACCCTCAATAATACAGAAGCACACACATATCTGTGGCAACCCAAGGCATCACATGCTGGGTAGTTTTTTTGAATGCTTCTCTGTAGAGAAAGACAAGGCAGCAAGGGGAAGGTGTGGTTGGCCCAGGTAGGCCTTAAAAGATCAGGGAGATGTCTACCTAAAACTCAGTCAGCCAAGGACCTGAAGTCTCAATCTGATGAAAGATAGATAGGCTAGGGTTTTGTGTGTGTGTGTGTATTTGTTTTGTTTTGTTTTTGGCATAGTAGCAATCGAAATGAAAAGTCTGAAAAAGAGAAAATGTTAAAATATTGATCTGAGGGATCTTTTTCAAATAATTAAGAACCTCATCCAGAGTATGTGAGGGGGTAAGAACACAAAAAGAAGAGTAAGGTTCTTCAGTGTAGTACTGTATTCACAGTAATTGGTTTTTAAAAAGCTCCTTCTTTATAGCAATAATCAAAGCAAGGCAAAAAAATCCATTTGAGTAGATATTTTTTAATATGAATAATTAAAATGGGGGATGGAGAGGCATAAGATTAGTGGTATTAAATGAACATCCATCATCCAATGGTTCTTTCTAGAAAGCTCCTTAACTGACAGTATGGCACTGAAGAAACAACACATAATTCAGGTTCTAAGTAATTATCCTAGTACAGATTTACATGTGCTGTCCTTATTGTCACCTCCATGTTCCCATTTCCTCTCCCAAGCCTAAACTGAGCATCTTTTCAAGTCTCCACCCGGCCCTTTGACTGGGTGTGGAGTCTCTTCTAGCCCAGATTCTATGGTCTCAAAATGAAAATATTCTCCTTGCAGCCTTACTTCCCAAGCTCTCCGTGTGCAAGCTCTCAAAGTGGCCTTTTTCTGATTCTGAAACCATACCTTTCAGCAATTTTTCTTTCTAGGAGACACTGGGTCTCACTCAGTTTGTTTTTTTTTCCTGTTTTTAAGAGTGAGATTTGCCCCAACCCCTGTCCCTCTGTTCAGTCTGAGGGTTTCACAGGCTCCTGTAAGGATACTGTTTTTCTGCTAAAAGCTCGCAAGCTCCTTATAATTAATAGGTCATTTGACTGTTTGCATCTTATTATTTCACTTCCCCTAATCCCTGGGGATCCAAACAAAATTGTTCAGATAATGCAAAGTCCTGACTCACGGTGCCCCATTTTTACAATATATTCCTCTGACACCAGCTAAAACCTCCTCTGTCACTTCATGCCCCAATTCTTGTTTCACAGTGAAGGAAAGTAGTAACTCAGCTTGCTGGATCTGGACCCATTTATGGTGTCTCTAAATGATCTCAATGATGATGACAGGATCTTCAATAACAAGGACATAAAGCAGACACAGATGTACACTCATATTCAGCTAGCAGATGCCAAAAAAAGTGTTACTGTTCTAGATCTTGCTGACCAAGTCAAATGAATTGAGCATTACATTATGACTATGGTATGCTGTAGCTGTAATTTTTAAAAAACCTTTGACTTGTGAGAGAAATAAAAGGAAGCAGCACACATTGAATAAAAAAGACTGGTCATAGCTATTTTTATGAGTGCTCCTAAAAATCAGACTAAACAGTGAAAAGTCCCATTGAAAAAGGGAGTAGAGCAAAGAAACATAAATTATAGGCCTGATTATCAAGAACCTATCTCAATCTAAGGAAGCTTTCCAAAAAATTGCATATAATTTCTCTGCAAACTGCTTAGAGCTCTGTGGTTATTTAACTATGAATGAATGTAGCTGCTATCAATGCAATGCAACAATTAAAATTATATATTAGATAAGAATTGCTAAAAGATATGGTGGAATATAATCATAACCACACTATTAAAGTCTAGCCATGAGAGCAGATACGAAAATGAATAAAATAGTGTGATGTATGTAGTTTCTGCTTTAGTGATTAACATTTAAGTCAGAAAGAAAACGTAATGTATTAAACTAGTTCTGGAAGAATAAAAGCAAATATAGAAACTGAGGCCCATCAAAGCGAAGTTACACACTTAGGACTAGAATGAAAGGTACAATATTTCATATATCTTAAGAAAAGACCAAACAGAATTTGGTATCATCACACTATGTGTTTGTTGATGGGAAACCATTATAAGTTATGACCAGAGCTATGCAAGTATACAGGTTTCCAGGTTTTGACAGAAAAAGGGAAACTGACAAATAACAAGCACAGTACCTTGCACATGGTAGGTGATCACTGTAACTGCTTCATAAAGATCTGAAATGAATTAAATGTCAGCTGATCTGCACAGCACTGTGGATGGATGCATTTTAAAAACAAGGCAAGTCAGCGGTTTCCATGACCTTATTTCAAATTATGGTTTCAAACAAAACAATGTTTTATGGAGACAGTTTTGTCATTTAGGATTTTTCTAAGAACTGGGAGAGAGGTACTGAAGACAGAGGATCTTCTACCTATCCAAGGTAGGGAACAAACAACTAATTTTATTAATGATGGGAACACTGGAGCAGTGACTAGGTCAGTGAATCTGGATGAAGTAAAGGGTTCACTCACTGCAGAAGCTGACAACCCAAACTAGAGGCTTTTCCAGAGAAAGACGTATTTGTCATTTATGCTTCAACTGTCTATCCTCGAGAGAAATTGTTCTCAAAGTGTGGTCCCTTTCAAGAGCTCTGCAAGTTCTTGAGTTATTTTTTTTGAACTGCAAGTTCAAAGTTATTTTTATAATAACTATCTTTTTCACTCTCATTCTCTTACAAGTGTAAAACTTACAAGTTTTCCAGAGGCTACGTGACATGTTGTGATGTCATTGTTCTGACAGCTTACAGAATGTGGAAAAAGAATTGAGACCAGTTGTCCTCAGTTAAGCCAGACACTAGAATTTGCAGAAACAGGAAATGATGCAACTCTTCCCACTTAGTTTTCTGGTTTGAAAAAGTTATTTTTCATAAAACATGTTGGTATACAATGGCTTATTATTTTTAATGAATAAATACACAAACATTAAAAAAAATCTTAGTCTGGATTTCTAATACAGTTAATATTGATAGATATAAATCATATAATCAAAAGCTCTTTAGAGTCATCAATAATTTTTAGAAGTATAAATGAGTCATGAGACCAAAAAGTTTGAGAACTACTGCTCTGGAATCTTTACTGAATTGCACTGGAACTATCTGCTCATTCTTTCCCAATAGCCTACAAATGCTTTGAGAACAGGAACGAACCCTCTCCTGTTCATCTCAGTATAGCCCCAGTACTAACTATAGTCCTGTGTTGTTTGCAAATTAAATGAACAAGTCTTGCCATATTCATAACATCAAAAACTTAAATTCAAGATCCATATAATAACTACAGTGGAATACATGCCTCCTAAAAATGACAGGTGAGAAGGTAAGCATTCTCTGAAGTTGTTCCCTACTTACATATTGATTTCTACAGCTAACAGAAATAACACAATGCCATTAATGGCTTGTGGAATTGGTTTTATTGCTTGATAATCACCCTACATTTATTTATATGGCCCAGGTGTCAGAAAAACTGGAAAAGAATCTGGAAAAGTAGAAACATGTGGTCAGATTATAGATGAATATTTCCTTTCCAATTTCATTTGCTGTTGCTGATTAATGTTGCTTGTGTAATAAACATATTAGTCAGTAGAGCTCTGGACTGTAAGGAAAAAATAAAAGAACTGTTCCTTTGTTTGCAGAGATGAAATAATCAAAGGAGAGTGAGGGGCTAGGGTGTGGACATTTATCACCAATCTCTCTTCTCAAACAAGCAAACACATATAGTTCCAATTCAGGAATCTAAAGGAAGAAGAGATGTTACAATAGTCTCAATTCTTTCTGAAGTCCAATAATGTACTTGGAATTCAGAGTATATGGGAAAACCATTTATACCTCATTTTCTTAAACATTTAAATCCATGCATATAGTAAATACTAGAGCATCTTCTTTTAAAAAAATGAATAAAATTATTCAGGACAATGCTACAGTATTTTCCACAGGAAGGTATATTTGTTCATTCATTCATTCCAAAAACATTTGATACCCTCCATATGTAAGGGGCTTTGTGGTAGACATATTTGTAGAAGAAACAAATGAATCAGACATGTGCCCGTTTTTTTTCTTTTTTTAATTTAATTTTATTATGTTATGTTAGTCACTATACATTACATCATTAGTTTTTGATGTAGTGTTCCATGATTCATTGTTTGCATATAACACCCAGTGCTCCGTGCAATACCTGCCCTCCTTAATACCCACCACCGGGCTAACCCATCCCCCCACTCCCTCCCCTCTAAAACCCTCATTTGTTTCTCAGAGTCCATAGTCTCTCATGGTCTGTCTCCCCCTCCGATTTCCCCCCTTCATTTTTACCCTTCCTACTATCTTCTCCTTTTTTTTTTTTTTTTAACATATAATGTATCATTTGTTTCAGAGGTACAGGTCTGTGATTCATCAGTCTTACAGAATTCACAGTGCTCACCATAGCATACACCCTCCCCAATGTCCATCACCCAGCCACCCCATCCCTCCCATCCCCCACCACTCCAGCAACCCTCAGTTTTTTTCCTGAGGTTAAGAGTCTCTTATGGTTTGTCTTCCTATCTGGTTTCATCTTGTTTCATTTTTTCCTCCCTTCCCCTATGATCCTCTGTTTTCTTTCTCATATTCCTCATATCAGTGAGATCATATGATAATTGTCTTTCTCTGATTGACTAATTTCGCTTAGCATAATACCCTCCAATTCCATCCACGTCGTTGCAAATGGCAAGATTTCAGTTTTTTGATGGCTGCATAATATTCCATTGTATATATATACCACTCTTCTTTATCCATTCATCTGTTGACGGACATCTTGGCTCTTTCCATAGTTTGACTATTGTGGACATTGCTGCTGTAAACATTGGGGTGCACGTACCCCTTTGGATCACTACATTTGTATCTTTGGGGTAAATACCCAGTAGTGCAATTGCTGGGAAATATGGTAGCTCTATTTTCAACTTTTTGAGGAACCTCCATACTGTTCCAGAGTGGCTATGTGCCCAATTCTTTTTTTTTTTTTTTTTAAAGATTTTTATTTATTTATTTGACAGAGAGAGACACAGCAAGAGAGGGAACACAAGCAGGGGGAGTAGGAGAGGGAGAAGCAGGCTTCCTGGAGAGCAGGGAGCCCAATGCAGGGCTCGATCCCAGGACCCTGGGATCATGACCTGAGCTGAAGGCAGAGCTTAATGACTGAGCCATCCAGGCGCCACCCCCCCTTTTTTTAAAGATTTTATTTATTATGTGCCCAATTCTTAAGAAGCTTATATTTTAGTAGGGTACATTGTAATGCACATAAATAAGACAAAATCAAAAGTGGTGAAAATTATAAATTATTATGGGTATGACTGGCTTAGAACATTTAGACAAACCATCTGTTTCACATGTATTATATGATCGATATTACTAACAGTGTCTCCCACAGAGGAGATAAAATATAGTCACACATGTGTGCTGACATATGTGTATGTAAATAAAAACTAAAAAGACCCTCTGAATGTATAATTTGTAATAAAGAACCAGCCTTATGGTTAGTACCAAAGAACATTCAAGATGACAGATGTGATATTTTTGGAAAAACAAGGAACTGGTATTGCACATAATAATAGTGATAAACCACAGTAAATTCTAACAGTTCTAAGCCATAATAGAAAACCTAAAGAAAAGCTGTAATAAGACACTGCTTTAAGCTATTTTGGATTTAACTACCTCAATTTGTGTCCATAAAACCAGCTTCTACAACCTGTTTTTAAGTGGACAGGATTCAGTGAATATTCCTATAATATTGTGCTATCAGTACTTGAACATGAATATAAGTGCTACAAGACAGTAGTCTTCAGACTGGGGTACACCTACCCTGAGGGTACACAAAGACTTGCCAGAAAAAGTGCTTGTGCTTTCAGTTCTGCAAGAATCCTTTCAAAACAGTCTTCTAACTTAAAATTTTACCAAATGCATCTTCTGGTCTGGAAACTTCTCTGGAGCACAGCACAGACAAAGGGACAACTACAGAAACACTTACTCCTGAAAGGGTCCCCAAGAGAGCAGAGCAGAAACCGCTTCAGAACCAGTGGAGGAAGCAGTGCTTGTTTCTTCATCTGGGAACAACTCAGGGCAAGCTGCTGTGCCTCATCTCTTTTAGGAGTGAAATGGTTGCCAAAGAGATACGTATTGACACATTTACTTAAGTTGAAAAATGAAGTCAGACTATTCCTGAATGTCTGATTTAGGTGACTGGTTTGCCAAAGGTGACTTTTTTAGATTATATGGCAAATGTTAATTATATCTTCTGCAGTTATTTAAACCTTGAGTATGAATTTGTAGACGGCAGCTTTAAAAGGTGTGAAGAGGTACTTAGTTTTTAAAAATCCTTTTAGAACTATCAGAAAGATGAATTACGAAAACAGTCCCATTTTACAATAGCAGCAAAACAAAGTACTTAGAAATAAATTTAACCAAGAAGGTAAAAGATCTGTACAGTAAAAACTGTGAAACACTGATTAAATAAACTGAAGACATAGAAATAAATAAATGGAAAGAAATTCCATGTTCACAGACTGGAAGAATTAATAATATGTTCCAAAGCAATCTACAGATTCAAGGTAATCTCTATCAAAATCCCTATGGCATTTTTCACAGAAATACAAAAAAACAATCCTAAAATATATATGTAAGCACAGAAGACCCTGAATAACCAAAGCAATCTTGAGAAAGAAGAACAAAGCTGGGGGCATCATGATCCCTGATTTCAAACTATATCACAAAGCTACAGCAATCAAAACAGTATGGTATTTGCATAAAAAGCAGACACAGAGATCAACAGAACAGAAAAGAGAGCCCAGAAAAAAAAATCCTAATATGGCCAATTAATTTTCAACAAAGGAGCCAAGAGTATGCAGTAGGGAAAGGATCTCTTCAATAAATGGTTCTGAAAAAACTGGATATTCACATATAAAAGATTAAACTGGACCACTATCTTACATTACACACAAAAATCAATTGGAAATGGATTAAAGATTTGGATGTAAGACCTGAAACTATAAAACTCCTAGAAGAAAACATAGTGGGTAATCTCCTCGCTATTGGTCTTAGCAGTTTTTTTAATTTTATGCCAAAAATGAAGGAGATGAAACACCTGTATTCCAAAACTATAAAAGATTGATTGAAAAAATAGAAGATGACACAAAAAATGGAGATATTCCATGCTTATGGATTAGAAGAACCAATATTGTTAAAAAGTCTGTACTATCCAATGCAATCTACATATTTAATGCAATCCCTATCAAAATACCAACATTTTTTCACAGAACTAGAATAAATAATATGACAATTTGTATGGAGCCACAAAAGACCCTGAATAGCCAAAGCAATCTTGAGAAATAACAGAGCTGGAAGTATCACAATCCCAGATTCCAAGATCTACTACAAAGCTGTAGTAATCAAAACAGCATGGCATGGGCACAAAAAACAGACACACAGATCAGTGGAACAGAAGAGGTCAAGGAATAAACCCATACTTATCTGGTCAATTAATCTATGACAAAGGAGGCAAGAATACACAATGGAGAAAAGACAGTGTCTTCAATAAATGGTGCTGGGAAAACTGGACAGCTTATGCAAAAGAATAAAACTGGACCATTCTCTTATACCATACACAAAAATGATCAAAATGGTTAAAGACCTAAATGTGAGACACGAAACCATAAAACCCTAGAAGAAAACATGGGCAGTAATTTCTTTGACATCAGCCATAAAACATTTTTCGAGAGCTATCTCCTCAGGCAAGGGAAGGAAAAGCAAAAATAATGAAATTCCATCAAACTAAAAAGCTTCTACACAGCAAGGAAACTGTCGATGAAACAAAAAGGTAACCTATGGAATGGGAGAAGATACTTGCAAATGATATATCCAATAAGGGGTTAATATCCAAAATATATAAGGAACTCATACAAATCAATAGCAAAAAACCAAATAAATTAAAAAATGGGCAAAGAACCTGAACAGACATTTTCCCAAAGAAGACATACATATATATGGCTAACAGGTACATTTTCCCATCAGGGAAATGAAAATGAAAACCACAGTGAAATATCACCTCACACCTTAACTACTATCAAAAAGACAAGAGGTAACAAATGTTAGCAAGGATGTGAAGAAAAGGGTACTCCTGTACACTGTTGGTGGGAATGTAAACAGGTACAGTCACTATGGAACGCAATATGGAGGTTCTTCAAGAAATCTTTAAAAACTATATTATCTAGCAATCCCACTTCTGGGTATATATCCGAAGGTAATGAAATCACCATCTCTGAAGAGATACCTCAACTCTCATGTTCACTGAGGCATTATTCACAATAGCCAAGGTGTGGAAACAACTGAAGTGTCTGACAACAGATGAGTAGATAAAGATATGATGGAATATTATTCAGCCTTAAAAAAGAAGGAAATCCTGCTATTTGCAACAACACAGAGAACCCGGAGGGCATTACACTAAGTGAAATAAGCCAGACAGAGAAAGAGAAATACTGCATGGTATCACTTATACGTGGGATCTAAAAAAAAAAAAAACAAAAAAAACTGATCTTTATATAAACAAAGTAGAGAGGTGGTTGCTGGAGTGGGGGTGGGGGCAGGAAACAGGAGGAGGGTGGTAAAAGGGTATAAACTTTTAAGTTATAAAGATGAATAAGGTCT
This sequence comes from Mirounga angustirostris, assembly GCF_029215605.1. Lineage (NCBI taxonomy): Eukaryota > Metazoa > Chordata > Mammalia > Carnivora > Phocidae > Mirounga > Mirounga angustirostris. Next base: position 46,718,196 of record NW_026991709.1, on the reverse strand, counting down.
GTGGATGTAATATATAACATGGTGACTACAGTTGATCATCCTGTATTGTATAAGTAAAATTTGCTAAGAGAGTAGAAGTTCAGCGTTTTCACACACACAAAAGGTGAATATGTGAGGTGATGGATATATTAACTTGGTGGGAATCCTTTCACAATTTATATATATATCAAATCTTCATGTATAATTTATATATCTTACAATTTTGTCAGTTATACCTCAATAAGCTGAGAAAAGGTTGATAATATTTGCTAAAGGAAGTGCTAGGACTACTCTTTATATAAACAAACTAGTTGTACATAATAAAATTATTTTAGGAGATAGAAGAGCTCTATGGGATATGAACTAAAAAGAATGCAAGCACAGTGATTAAGAGAATTTTTCTTTAGGTTGACAGTTTCTCCAACACAGAGAATGTTTCTTGAAAAAAAACCCTGTGTGTGGACAAGGTTGAGGTAATAGTTTGTGTTCTTTGCTGGAGAGGCAGTGTGGCATTGGGCTTTAAACCTTCCTGACTTTTCTGAGCTTCAATTTTCATGGCTGTAAAATAGAGATTATAATCCCAAAACCTATAAGTTTACCATGTGAATTAGAGCCAATAGATGCAGACTTACTTCAGTGCTTGGCAGTACTCACTGACACTAAATTAAGAATAGTGGTCATAGTACAGTCTCGTGTATTTTAAAGCTTTGAGCTGGGTGAGGAAAATCACCAACTGGAACTCAAATTATTTATTGCCCTTTTTAGGTGAAAATTTAGCTCCTGATCCATCACCTATGATATGTATTTTGAGTCATTTTTTCCAGAAGTGTGGACAAATTTTAGCTAATTTAGTCATGGTCTCCTACCTGATGTTTTCTGTGAAAAAAATGGATGGCCCTGTAGGTTAGGAGTATAAGCTATGTCCACAGATTGGGGTCTAATCCATTATTGCTTATGAACAACTGGCTGAGTTAATTTTCAGTTATAGCACCATTGTTAGCAAAACATCTGACATGCAAAGCCTTGCTACCCATAGTCCATCCTGGCACCACCTGGGAGCTTCATATAATGCAAAATTTGAGGCCCATCCCCATCTACTGAATTGGAAGCTGAAATTTAACAAGACTCCTAGGTGATCCAAATGCACCTTAAACTGTGAGAAGCACTGATAATGAATAGGCCATTTGCAGGGAAGATATAATCACCAAGTATAGCTATAACTCAGGTGGGAACTTTCTGATGCCCCTGCTTAACTAGAGCTGACTAAGGCAAAATGATGGTGTCTAACTCTAATGATAGACTGACATATATAAATGTCCATAAGCACACACACTCAACTGTTCTCAACTAGGTGTGATTTCGCGCCCCAGGAGACACTGGGCAATGAATGTCTAGAGACATTTTTGGTTGTCAGTGGGGAGAGGGGGGCTGCTACTGGCATCTAGTGAGTCGACACCAAAGATGCTGCTAAACATCTTACAATGCACAGCACAGCCCCCCCATAACAAAGAATCATTTGACTCAAAATGCCAATAGTGCTAAGGTTAGAGAAACCCTAGCACAGATTATGCAAAGATCCCTACATAAAGGTGTGTTAATTGGAACTATTCATGAGAAAAGGAGCAATAGTTTGACTATACAGCTCTGAAGGGATGAATTTTGTATCTGGGCATTCTGCATCTCAAGGTCTATGCAGCTTTCAAGACCATGAAAATCATTTATCTGCTTTTGCTAGCAAACCCAGAGTCAGTGATAATCCATATTAGCACATAAAATCAGTCAGCATCACTGCCTAAAACCTGTTACTATGCAAAGAAAAATAATGGAGACAGAAAATTAAGGTGCTATTTCATTTAAAACCCAATCCAACTGCAGAAGAAAGCAGGCATAGGACCCTCAATTCCATTCCCTTACCAAAAGACACCAGTAGTCTATACCTTCATTTTCCACATCCACAATCCCTTGTCTGCAATTTTCAAAAATCTAAGAACTATGCAATATTCTTTTCTAAATTGTGGCTGAACTTCTTATCTGAACTCATCATCTGGCAGCAAAGCCTGAATACAGGTGAGGCTATTCATTATCTTAATTATCCCACTTAGTGTAACTATTCACATGGTTCACTGCAGAAGTATTCAGAGGTTTGCTTAGGAGGTGGTGCCACAGGCCTTGCTGGAGCTGTTATATATGATAGATGCTCCTTACTGCCTTTCTAAAATATGAAAAACTATAATTTTGAAAACATTTGGCTTCAAAAGTTTTGGATACATGATTATGGACCTCAAGTGACTAAAATACAGTCAACAGCAAATATTCGCTGAACGCATTCATATACATTTGAAAAAAGAAAAGACACACACACACAAATCCCTACATTAGTAATTAGCAGTATGACAATCAGTTTCCTTATTTAGGGCACTGTGTATAAGCCAGGCTTGCAGCTTCAAATCCTATAAGGACCTGCTAACTTTGCATAGAAATGCCTTTCTTCAAGTCCGTAAACTAACCTCAGATTCAAACTCAACCTTCTTGATATAAGGCAAGAAATAGTGAATGATTTAGGGTAAGCCCCTTGACTATACCAGAAGTGCTAACTCCAATTCAGTAGTATAATCAGCCTCTCTCTCTCTCTCTCTCTCTCTCTCTCTCTCTCTCTCACACACACACACACACACACACACACAGTGTGTAATAGCATTACAGGCACCCACTGGCTCTGAGAAGGTTCTATCAGGGCCTCTCTCCTATACTCAGTTCTCACTGGTTGCTGGCCTTAAGCTCCTGAGTTGATGGTTGGGAGTATAACTCTTTCTGCATATAAACTATTTCCCTCCCTGACAGGCCTTACCTGACTAGCCTGTTGACTGTCTTATGGTGTGCTCATGGGACTGGCCCAGGGAAATAGCAGGTTGTTAGGAAATAAGTAGTAAGGAATTACTGAGAGCAAATGTATTCAGATTGCCAGTTTTATGTGCCTACCTTGTAGGATGGGGGCTTGGGAACAGAAAGGGATGCCAGCTGATTTCCAGAAACCATCAAAAAGATACATGACCTTGCAACCATGATGAAAAAGATGCATCATGCTTGCTGCCAAAAACAATGAACACAATGGAAACAATTTAAACTTCTTCAAAATCTTTTTTTGCCAGTTATAGCTCTGCCAAGATTCACTAATCACCATTCAATTTTTATGCTTTTTTTCATTACACTGCAAAATAATCTTCCATCTTTTATATCCTAAGAAAATACATGTCCTTCTCCTGAAAATGAAATGGCACATGGTATTACTTAATAAGTTGAAAACAAATCCTGAAAAGTTTTTGTGAAGCTATTCTCTAATAAAACTCTAAGAACTGTGATGTAAAGAGGGGAAAATATTTCACTGCAGTTATGCTCAGAGCATTGTTAAATATGATTCTAGGGCACCTGGGTGGCTCAGTCGTTAAGTATCTGCCTTCGGCTCAGGTCATGATTCCAGGGTCCTGGGATTGAGCCCCGCATCGGGCTCCCTGCTCAGCGGGAAGCCTGCTTCTCCCTCTCCCACTCCTCCTGCTTATGTTCCCTCTCACTGTGTCTCTCTCTGTCAAATAAATAAATAAAATCTTAAAAAATATATATATAATTCAAATGCTAAGGTGGGAGGAAGAAACACTTTGCCAAAGTTTTTGTAACTATTTCACCACCAAAGCAGTTTGCCTGTGGACGTACCTACCAGTGGTTTGTGAAGTCTCATGACCATTCAGGAAGGAGACGCCATCTTTCTCTTCTCAGGTGTCTCAAATAGGGAGTGGGAAAGGGCCAGAGGCCATGGGCAAGCCTCTTGCCAAGACTGTGGATGAGCTCATCAACTCCACCCCAGCATCCATCTCAGCTTCTTTAGAATTTCACAGGCTGCAGTCCTTGGACCAGCCTCCTGTCAGGTTCTCAAAACAGGAAAAAATAAAGTGGCTCTTCCCCACAAAAAAAAAATTGGGAATTCTTACATTATACTGTTATTTTAAACATGCTCCTCTTATGTAGTATAATTAAGGAAAAGATCAGATTAGGATCTCAAGAAAGACTTTTCCAAGAAGACTCTTTCAAATCAGTTTCCTTTTAAAATGTCCTTACAAATCCTTAAGCAACTTTCAAAAGAAAGTCTTATGGTAAGGATCAAAGACATGCATTGGGTAAGTAACTCATTCCTAATAGAAAAGATATAGTAAAATATTATGAACTCTCTCTGCTTGATCAGAAAACAAACTTTTCACCCATAACAAGTCCTTTAGTTCAATTCTTCAGGAATTCCATTCTATTTTAGCTTCTGTATAACAATATTGCAAAGCTGTAATTATATCCTCTATAATCAGCCCATTCCAATGTAATTAAGAGTGCCACAAATTTAAAGCTATGACCTCACTGCTGAGGAGAAAAGTGTGTGGAAGAGATAATTTATATTACATGTAAATAGACATCCTTTTATGCCAACAAATTTAAAACATTAAGTAACATTATAATAGAATCATCATATTCCTGATAGTTTTTCTTCCATCATTTCTAGCATCTGACTCTAATCAATAAACTCTTTCCTATTAAATCCTGTGCTCTTGCTGTACGTTATGAAAACTCTAAACCCCTTCAGATGCCTCTCAATTCCCCTCATTCAACTGCCAGTCGCTATGGGGATAAAGATATATGTGAGGTGAGTGATTCCTGGCACAATGTTATGCTAGTATAAACCAAGTTTTAATTGGCAGAGAAGTCCATCAGTGAAGTGTGTAACTTCTAAGCAATGTGAATAGAATTTTATCTCAATTAAGAATCAAGGATTTTTTTTTTAAGATTTTATTTATTTGACAGAGACAGAGAGAGAGGGAACACAAGCAGGGGGAGTGGGAGAGGGAGAAGCAGGCTTCCCACCAAACAGGGAGCCCGATGTGCGGCTCGATCCCAGGACCTGGGGACCATGACCTGAGCCAAAGGCAGACGCTTAACGAAGCCATCCAGGCTCCCAAGAATCAAGAAATTGTGGACCAAACTGAATGTGCCACATATTATAATGGTTCAAGCAAAACATTTTTTTAAAGATTTTATTTGACAGAGAGAGCACAAGTTGGCAGAGAGGCAGGCAGAGCGAGAGGGAGAAGCAGGCTCTCCTCTGAGCAGGGAGCCCGACGTGGGGCTTGATCCCAGGACCCTGTGGGATCATGACCTGAGCCGAAGGCAGGGCCTTAACCAACTGAGCCACCCAGCTCCCCGCAAAACATTTTATAAATGTAACCATAGCCACATTAATAAGAAAGGACAACAGCAATAACTAACACTTACCAAATGCTTACTATGTGCCAGCACTATGAGAATCTTAGATGAATTATCTCATTGAATTTTCACAAATGGCCACTGAGATAATACAATTATTGCCTCCATTTTTCATATCAGGAAACTGAAACTCAAGGATGTTAAATAACTGCCCAGGTTAATTAGCTGGTAGAGTAGGGCCAATATTGAAGCCAGGTCATCTTGAAACTTTTTTACAGCTTTCAGGCTAGACTATCTACGGATTCTGTTACACAAGCAATTTAAACCAACTATTTTTTACCTTTATTCTTCCACTAAGGCTCCTGGTGAACTACAACTATTACCAATCAACAAGGGGTTGGGGGAGAGGGAGTAGTGAAAGCAAAAAAGCAAGATAACTGTTTATCAAGATTCTCCTCTCCAATCAAATTCAGGAATCCCTTTCCATATTCTGTATAGCTAATTGATCTTTTTAAATTACACAAATGTTTGGGCGCCTGGGTGGCTCAGTTGGTTAAGCAACTACCTTCGGCTCAGGTCATGATCCTGGAGTCCCTGGATCGAGTCCCGCATTGGGCTCCCTACTCGGCGGGGAGTCTGCTTCTCCCTCTGACCCTCCCCCCTCTCATGTGCTTGCTCTCTCTCTCTCAAATAAATAAATAAAAAATCTTTAAATTACACAAATGTTTAATCACAGCTGATAAGTTGGTGAAGCACCAATCACAAAATAGAATGCACTCTTGTATTTTTCAGATTAAAGAAGCTGATTGACCAAGAAACCAAGTCCCAGGAGAAGAAGGAGCAAGAAAAGGAAAAAAGGGTCACTGCCCTGAAAGAGGAGCTGACCAAACTGAAGTCTTTTGCTTTGATGGTGGTGGACGAACAACAAAGGCTGACAGCACAGCTTGCCCTTCAAAGACAGAAAATCCAAGACCTAACCACAAATGCAAAGGAAACACATGCTAAACTAGCCCTCGCTGAAACCCGAGTTCAGGAAGAAGAGCAGAAGGCAACCAGATTAGAGAAAGAACTGCAAACACAGACCACAGAGTTTCACCAGAACCAAGAAACAATTATGGCAAAGCTCACCAACGAGGACAGCCAAAATCGCCAGCTTCGACAAAAGCTGGCAGCACTCAGCCGGCAAATTGATGAGTTAGAAGAGACAAACAGGTCTTTACGAAAAGCAGAAGAGGAGCTGCAAGATATAAAAGAAAAAATCAACAAGGGAGAATATGGAAACTGCGGTATCATGGCTGAGGTGGAGGAGCTCAGGAAACGTGTGCTAGAAATGGAAGGGAAGGATGAAGAACTCATAAAAATGGAGGAGCAGTGCAGAGATCTCAATAAGAGGCTTGAAAAGGAAACATCACAGAGTAAAGACTTCAAACTAGAGGTTGAAAAACTCAATAAAAGAATTATGGCTCTGGACAAATTAGAAGATGCCTTCAACAAAAGCAAACAAGAATGTTACTCTCTGAAATGCAATTTAGAAAAAGAAAGGATGACCACAAAGCAGTTGTCTCAAGAACTGGAGAGTTTAAAAGTAAGGATCAAAGAGCTAGAAGCCATTGAAAGTCGGCTGGAAAAGACAGAATTCACCCTAAAAGAGGACTTAACTAAACTAAAAACATTAACTGTGATGCTGGTAGATGAAAGGAAAACAATGAGTGAAAAATTAAAGCAAACTGAAGATAAGTTGCAAGCTGCTTCTTCTCAACTTCAAATGGAGCAAAATAAAGTGACAACAGTTACTGAGAAGCTAATTGAGGAAACAAAAAGGGCACTGAAATCCAAAACTGATGTGGAAGAAAAAATGTACAGTGTCACCAAGGAGAGAGATGATCTAAAGAACAAACTGAAAGCAGAAGAAGAAAAAGGAAATGATCTCCTGTCCAAAGTTAATATGCTGAAAAATAGACTTCAATCATTGGAAGCAATTGAGAAAGATTTTCTAAAAAACAAATTAAATCAAGATTCTAGTAAGTCTACAACAGCATTACACCAAGAAAACAATAAGATTAAAGAGCTCTCTCAAGAAGTGGAAAGACTGAGACTGAAGTTAAAGGATATGAAAGCCATTGAGGACGACCTTATGAAAACAGAAGATGAGTATGAGACTCTAGAACGAAGGTATGCTAATGAACGAGATAAAGCTCAGTTTTTATCTGAAGAGCTGGAACATGTTAAAATGGAACTTAATAAGTACAAGTTAGCAGAAAAGACAGAGTCCAGCCATGAACAATGGCTTTTCAAAAGCCTTCAAGAAGAAGAAGCTAAATCAGGGCACCTCTCAAGAGAAGTGGATGCACTGAAAGAGAAAATTCATGAATACATGGCAACTGAGGACCTAATATGTCATCTCCAGGGAGATCATTCAGTTCTGCAAAAGAAACTCAATCAACAAGAAAACAGGAACAGAGATTTAGGAAGAGAGATTGAAAATCTAACTAAAGAGTTAGAGAGGTACCGGCATTTTAGTAAGAGCCTCCGGCCTAGTCTCAATGGAAGAATCATCTCTGACCCTCAAGTATTTTCTAAAGAAGTTCAGACAGAAGTAGGAGACAATGAGCCACCCGATTATAAGAGTCTCATTCCTCTGGAACGAGCAGTCATCAATGGTCAGTTGTATGAGGAGAGTGAGGACCAGGATGAGGAACCTAATGACGAGGAATCTGTGCTATCCTTCAAATGCAATTCATCTACTCCCTGTCCTGTTAACAGGAAACTATGGATTCCTTGGATGAAATCTAAGGAGAGCTATCCTCAGAATGGAAAAATACAGACTAAACCCAATGGCAACTTCATGCAACCTGGAGATCTAGTCCTAAGCCACACGCCTGGGCAGCCACTTCATATAAAAGTTACTCCAGACCATGTCCAAAACACAGCCACTCTTGAAATCACAAGTCCGACTACAGAAAGTCCTCACTCTTACACAAGCACTGCAGTGATACCAAACTGTGGCACCCCAAAGCAAAGGATAACCATCCTCCAAAATGCCTCCATAACACCAGTGAAATCCAAAACTTCTGCTGAAGGCCTCATGAATTTAGAGCAAAGCATGTCCCCAATTACCATGGCAACCTTTGCCAGAGCACAGACCCCAGAGTCTTGTGGTTCTGTAACTCCAGAAAGGACAATGTCACCTATTCAGGTTTTGGCTGTGACTGGTTCAGCAGGCTCTCCTGAGCAGGGACGTTCCCCAGAGCCGATAGAAATCAGTGCCAAGCATGCGATTTTCAGAGTCTCCCCTGACCGGCAGTCATCATGGCAGTTTCAGCGTTCAAACAGCAACAGTTCAAGTGTGATAACTACTGAGGATAATAAAATCCACATTCACTTAGGAAGTCCTTACGTGCAAGCTGTAGCCAGCCCCGTGAGACCTGCCAGCCCTTCAACACCACCACAGGATAACCGAACTCAAGGCTTAACTAATGGGGCCCTAAACAAAACAACCAATAAAGTCACCAGCAGTATTACTATTACACCAACAGCCACACCTCTTCCTCGACAATCACAAATTACAGTAAGTAATATATATAACTGACGATTCTCACCCTCATCCGGTCTATAGTGCTATTTTTGCAAGGAACTCAATCCTTTTTAATTATCCCTCCACATCCCCCAAAAGACTGACTGAACTTGTACTCTGGGAAGGTTTGTGCATGAACTATCCAAGAGTATCTGAAACTAACTAAGTGTTGCCTGCAATAGTCATACCAAGTGTGCACTTACTGTATATCTTTTCATTTACATACCTGTATGGAAAATATTTAGTCTGCACTTGTATAAATACATCTTTATGTATTTCATTTTCCATAACTCACATTAATTTCACTGCAACTTGTCTTGATGAAATACTTTAACATTTTAAAGCAGTAAATAATTTGTTATTTTTACCATTGCTTGCTGAATTTTGTTTTTTGGTCATTTTGTGTTATATTTTTGCATGTATAATAGAATTTTACTTCCTGTTCACAAGGTCTATTAATTCTTCCTTAAAAACAAGTAGGATCTACTTCCCACTTCCCATTTACAGTCAACTTCTGATCACACGTTATTAGAGGAAGAGGAAGTGGTTCAAATAAATAAAATTTATGTCTCTTTGTTTTTAAAGTGAACTGTAAGATCTCTCAGGAGCAAACTTAACTTCCTGCTTGAGATGTATCTCAGTATCCTTGGTGCCCAGCAAAGTGCCTAGCACATATTGAGAACTTAATAAATGTTTACTGACACTAAGTGAATAAAATTAAATAATTTGCTTTTATAAGCACATATGAGCTGATGGTGAAAGTAAAAATGAAATGTGACAGGAAGCCAGAAAAAGCACATTTGAAAACACAAGTTATCTTGACAATCAAGAGTTGACTGTATTTCTACTATAGGTGAAAACCTATGTATTTGCATCCAAACCTGAAATCAGCCACTATGATATATGCTCTTGAACACTGCTTCAAAGCAAAAATGTCATTCTTGTTTTTCTTTCCTATCTGGATCCCAAAATAGTTTGGATTATTTAAGGTAGGTGCTTCCTATCTTGCTTATAAATTGGCTATATTCAGAAGCTTACAATGTAATTGCATTTCCCCCCACCTCTAAACAAGCAAATAGAAGCCAAAGATAGTTTCAAACACAAGTTATAGAAAAGGCATATTTAAAAAAAAATCATACATTATGTTAGTTGAGAAAATTTCTTCTGTGATTATTGTTATGCCATTTACAAGATAAGTGAGAAAAATTTAGCCAAAGCATTCTAAGAATTCTGATACTTACCTTATAGGAAGGACTCTTTCAAAATGATCTATATTTCCATAGCAGAGAACAACAGTTTTCAGAGGAACATTTTAAATTACAAATCTGGTCCCCAAGTTGCATTAAAAAAAAAAAAAAAAATCAGACAAAATAGCTCATTATCAGTTCCCCCTTTCCAACCTCATAATTGTTAATTTAGTTTGGTCAATTTTACTGCCAGCTACTGATTTTAAACACAATTCATTTAGACACCCAGGCAAACTGTGAAGATCTTTAGAAGTAAAAGAAATCTTCCATGATTATCCTCCTTTTCCCTGCAAAATCAATTTCATGATAGCAAAGCGAGGATTTGTTGACAGAAACACTTCCATGGTGATGAACTGCAACACCAATGTTGTGGGCTTGCATCATCATTAAATGAATTTGGATGAAAGCTGAGGCTGGTGATGAATGAGAAAACTTCTGTTTCAACACATTTATCTTGGGAATCGGCAGTGACCCAACTGTATTACAAAATATATGACGGTCTAAATGTTTTTCAAAACTATTTTTATTTATTTATTTTTAAAGATTTTATTTATTTGAGAAAGAGAGAGAGAACGAGGAGCAGGGGCTGGAGGGAGGCAGAGGCAGAGGGAGAAACAGGCTTAGCAGGGAGCCTGTTGCAGGGCTCTATCCTAGGACCCTGAGATTAGGACCTGGGCTGAAGGCAGATGCTTAACCGACTGAGCCACCCAGCACCCCAAAACTATTTTTATTTTTAAGTCACCTTAGGCTAGAACTTTAGAAGAAACTACATACTTAATTTTACATTTTTCAAAGTAGACATTGATAATGCTACTGCCTAAGATGCTTTTTTAGATATAATCAAGAGAGGGTACACATAACATTTTGGAGCATGACAGAAAGTAGAAAGAACGAAAGAACAAAGTCTTTGCAGTGCTTCCCAACCTTTGTAACGTAATGGCCCAGAGAGAAAATACTTTGCCCCATCTGCTGAGGGGACATCCATTCCTGGCGCACCTGTAACTAACAGAGTTTGAAAAGCTCTGGGCTCTTGAATAGTTCATCCGCTTTGTAAGGGTTCAATTTCTCATGTGAGCCAGAACAATTCTCTATAATAAAGTTAACACCACAGGATCTGAGCTCCGTGATTATAATGCACAAATTCTCATTTCATCATCTGCTCTAGATATTTACTACAAATAGGCATCCCAAGTGATTAATGTTACTAAAAGTTTACTGGACTTTCAAGGAACTGAACCTCTTTTAGAGGTTCTTCTACTGGGAGGATTACTTCAGTATAATAATTCACATCACCATCAGAATTTAGGAACACTGTCATATTAATAACATATATAATTAAAAGTGTTACTAATTAAAATTTATGGTAAAGACAGCATCATTTCTGAAAAAAAAAAAAGCATCTGCCCCTTTCCATAAAATCACACATTAAAAAAGAGCATCTTCCCATTCACACATTCTAGACTTTTAGTCCTCAATTTCAAAGTTAAATTTTTATTTATTTATTTTTCTAAGTATTTTATTTGACAGAAAGAGAGAGAGAGAGCGTGCACAAGCAGGGGGAGAGGGAGGGCACCTGGGTGGCTCCGTTGTTAAGTGTCTGCCTTTGGCTCAGGTTATGATCCCAGGGTCCTAGGATCGAGCCCCACATCGGGCTCCCTGCTCAGTGGGAGGCCTGCTTCTCCCTCTCCCTCTCCCCCTGCTTGTGTTCCCTCTCTCGCTGTCTCCCTCTCTGTCAAATAAATAAATAAAATCTTAAAAAAAAAAAAAAAAAAAAAAAGCAGGGGGAGAGGGAAAGGGAGAAGCAAGCTCCCTGCTAAGCAGGACCCTGGGATTGTGACCTGAGCCGAAGGCAGATGCTTAACTGACTGAGCCACCCAGGTGCCCCTCAAAATTAAATTTTTATAACCGTGTGTATGTTTGAAAGGTTATAGAACTTTCTTTTTCATTTGTATATAATCACAGAAGAACCTTGAAAACCAGGAAGGAGGAAGGAAGTGACACTGGAAAATCTTCATATGAGATATGTAAGGGTGGAAGTTTGTTTTCTTAGAAGAAGGAGGCCCATGAGAGACTCACAGAAGACAGTTTTTATATACATCTGATAAAATATCTTCCTTTCATTTCATTTCATCTGAAGTCCCAGCTTCAGAACCAATTTTCATTTTACTCAGTTCTCCTATCTCTTTAATTTTTTAAGCTGCAGTATCCTACCACAGATTTAAACGATTTTCCATATTCTTCTGTCCTTTTAAGAACAGTGGCAAAACTCCAAGGTTGCCTCTGTTCCCTGGGGGCAATGGCAAAAATAAAATCATCACCCTTACTAGGACAATGTGCATTACAATAGTTGGATCTTTACATATAAAGGAAGGTCTCTATTTGTTCAAGATGATGACAGAATTACATAAATCTACTCAGAAGGTCCCCACAACTATACTTCACAACACCAAGACATTAGGACATAGGTCTTCATGTCACCCAAAGGATAAAAAGTAGGTTATACTATAAGATGGTCATAAAAAGGATATTTCATTAAAAAATTCTTAGAATTGAAGCCTAAGGATTTGATGATCTTTACTGACTGACATAGAACTCCAGACAAAAACATGTTTTTGGTAGCTTCTTTGATTCTGAATCTTTACAGTGAGTCTCCTCTGAAACTTATAAGACAATGGCAAGGAAAGATCTTTAAATTAACAACATCCTAATTTCCCTATACCTTGGTTTCTGTTATTGTTTTTCCCTCCAAAAATCATTTTGCTTTGCAATCCTAAAAGAAAACATAATCAGGCAAAAATGCATGCCCAAAACATTAAGATTCTGTGTTTCTCAAAGTAAAATCCAACATACATGTATGAGAATCTCCGAGGGTAGGACCCAGGAAGCTGCACTTTTAACAAATTACTCTGCTGATTAGTATGCACTCTAAAGTAGGAATTTCACTGTTTTAGAAATTCCTACATTGATAAACATTAGCAAATGTGTTCTGACGGTAGTCCTGCTCTATCAGAATGAATTACACCTGTCCAAGGAAGTGTGACTATTCTGCCCTCTAGTGGCTGGCATGACAAATAGAACGCTCATTCCCCAGGTTTTCTTTTTATTCAGAAGAAAAGCTTAATAAAAACTATCGTTTTATAAGGTGGGAAGGTTCCTAGTTTTACAACTGTAGCAAAGCATAGATGCCTGAATTTTTAGCTGAGCAGTAGCAGGCTGTCTGACACCTACAAGCTGTTTCTCCCTCGGATCCCAGGCCCTCAATAACCCTACAGCATTTCTTGGGAATGGTCCAGAACACACATTAAAGAGAGCAGTTTGGATGAACCAAAACAAAGGACTCCATTCACCTTAGGCCACAGTGGAGCAAATGCCAAGAAAAGAGCAAGGAAGATAAGTGGTTCAATAAAGTCCCCAATCTTAAAACCCCTTAAATTCATTTTCACTTAAACTCCAAATACTTTCCTTTCCAACTGATGGACCCTTCCACTGTGCAGTGAAGTGTATCAGAGCAGGCATCCCCCAAAGGCAACAATGTAGGGTAAGGAATCCTTAGGGAGTCCAGCCAGTTAATTGGCCAACACTTCTAAATACTTTATCATTTGATAATGAACTTTAACACTGTTCATATGGTAGCACATATAAATCTCAACATTCCATCAGGACACTAGTTTTTACACTTAAAATGGTGCCATAAAAATGTATTCTGGGCTACAGTCAGCTATCCTAGGAATAATCTTCTTTACTTGTAGCTTCATTTTAAAATTTCACTTGTTTTTTTTAATAAAATTATTGATCAAGAGAAATAAAATATGTCTGATTAAGGCAGTTTTTGAAAGCTTTTTAAATGTTCCTATTTTAGTAATTTCCTTTTTCCCCCATAGCCCAATGGTCCTGTATGATATTTTTGTAACGTTATCTAGGATTTTTTTTGCCTCTGAGTTTTATTTTGCTTTTGAAAGCCTAGTCATCTTCGCATAACTAACAATGTATACAGGCCCTACATATCTACAAAGCCTGTTTCACTTTGCATTCCTTAGGCCTCTGGAAAGGTGGAATGGGTTCACTGACATGCCACTCATATGTCTCAGTGACATGCACGATGTCTTCTCTTCAAAGCACCACATGGACACAACTGGTTAATCCACTGATCATGACATCCACTGAACTACCTGTCTTCTACCAACACTGGGGCAGGTATGGAGACAAAAGATTCACTGCCTTTGAAAGGAAGGAGACAAGAAACAAAGGAGTATTAGATAATATTTAATCAAGTGCAAACTAAATTCACACAGTAAACTAGAGATTAAGGAGGACTAAACAGTAGATTAACAAGGCTTCACAGAGCAATTGAGGCTTGAAATAGGCCAAGGAAAGATTTAGAGAAATCGATTTATGGGGTGGGAGGGAACATTTGAGGCTAGCAAACAAGATCAGGTTCCAGTTCATGCCCTTCCCAGTCAGCTATGGGGCCCTAGAAAAGTCATTTAATTTTTGTGAAATAAAGAGAACTGGACTTGGTGATCTCTAAGATCATATCTAGTTCTAACTTCCAATGACTTCTGAATTTTCTCCACGGCTTGACACCCTTTTCAAATTGCTTAAAATTCCTTTGGGAAATAAGGTTGGGCATAAATAAACAAACCAATTATCTGCATGAGTTTCCTTTCAGAAATTAAATTTCTTCTTCCTCATTTTCCCACTTGCAGGTGTCCTAACTACTAGATGGTCACTAAAGATGTGTTTTCTTCTTTAAAATTCTATGAATTAGCCTTTTAACCTTCAACATACCAGCTCTTTTCTTATTAGAGCAAACTTTCTCAACCTCAGGACTATTGATAATTTGGATCTGATGATTCTTTGTTGGGGAAGGATGTCCTGTGCACTCTAGGATGTCTAGGAGCATTCTTGGCTTCTACCCACTAGATGCCAAGCAGCATCCCCCAACTGTGACAAACAAAAATGGCTCCTGACATAGCCAAATGTTCTCTGGGGGGTAAAATCACCTCCATTTGAGAACCACTGCATTAGGGAGATGGACTGACTAACTCTATGAGCCAGTTCCTCTTCTACAGGACTTGCTGTGGGGAAAATTTAACAGCTCATTTGAAAAGTCTTATGTCTGGTATGTAAAGATGAAAATCTTGAATCTGACTAAACATAAGCCTCAAAGCAACTTTAAAAATCTGCACTGAAGACTTTAGTTGTTTCTACTAATTTGACAGATTGGCCCAAAGCACGTGTATATTTGACATTTATATTTGTGTTAATATACTGTACCTTTGTTTCTTTCAATACCATATTACAAACTTGAGTTTTCAGATGAGCTTTCCATTTCTCACATGCCTTCAAGAGAAGAAAGAAAAGTCTAGAGAACCAAACGCCTTTGCCTTAGTGGGTGAAAAGGGTTTCAGGAGGATTCCTAAGAACTTAAGAGATAACCCTTTACTGTTTAGACCTTTCCAAAGAGTCCTCTCTGAGAAGTTTCAATTCCCTCTGTAGTAGCTTATAACCACCAGAGGCACAAATGTCTTCTATTAGAATACAAGCGTTCTTCATTCTTCAACAAATCAGCTACAAGAATGAACCAACAAATATTTATGAAGTACCTAATATTACTTATTGCGGTGCAAGGCAGTTATGCAAGTGTAAGATTTAGAATCTAGGGTGGGAGTTGAGGACTACCTTAAAAGGTAATTAAGAGCATAACACAGAGAAGGAATTCTTAGATAATAAGTACTACAGGAATTTGGAGGAGGAGCACGTTACTCTGGGGGCAGGTTCGGGGGTTAGATTTCAGAAATAGATGAGAGATGAGGAAGAGTAGGATAAAGAGAGGACAAAAGGTGTTCCAGGGAGGTGCCCACAAGAGCAGAGGTGTGAGGGCAGGTAGGAGAGGAAAAAAACAATGTTCAAGGAACAATGAGCAGTGTAGTGTGGCCGCAACTGAGATGGTTGGGGCAGGGTTAAGGCTTAAGGGCCCAGGCCTCTTGGACTGTGAAGGGCCTTGAATATAATGCTAGGGAGCATTCTATCTCACCTCAGAGAAGTGAGATAATGGAAACAACTAATACTTTATACACTTATTTCACAACAACCCTATAAAGTAGGTATCTTCACAATTTTAGAGATAAAAAATTTTAATTCTGAGATATAAGGAAAATTTCTTCAGGTTGTTCTCTTAGTATGTGACAAAAATGAGACGTTATAACACAAATTTAGTTATATTGTCCCATTCTCTTTCCAGAGAAACATACTGAGAAGCTACCGCAGTACAAGTGGAAAGCACAATAAATTGCATTTGAACCTCTCCCATTACTTAAGGGCATAGACAGGTTGCCTAACGTTACATCCCTGTACTCACTCTTCTCTCAAAAGTCTCCCACTTTAGCCAGAACACTGGAATGCCCCTAAATATACACAGGACTTTCCCCTACCTCCTCCCCACTGCTCTACATGGATAATTTGCTCTTCTCTCATCAAGTGACTCACACTGAAAAGTCTGGCTCAAGCCCTACCTTTTCTGAAACCTTCCATGATCATCACCACAGTCCAGAGGGATCTGGCTCCCCTTCCAACTCCTCCCATTTCCCTGAGGTTACTGTTTGGGAAATAAGAGATAATGAATGTTGAGAGGCCATGCCTCACATAAATGGGCAGGCATGGGGAAGATGGACTTGGGGATGTGCTGTGGATAGGACACAGGAGAAAGCAAGACCAAGGAGAAGCACAATTCCTCATCATCAGGAAAATGCCAGGCATGCAGAATGAGCTTGGAGTATGAGGTACCTGATTGGCTCAGAGGTGGCTGGAGAGCACAACAACAGAAGTGAATAAAAATGATCCACAGAGGGAACAACACGACCATGCATATCAAAGCTTATAAGTAAGTAGTGCCTTGATAGTCCTGATAGTGACCCAACACCTCCAGAAAAGACAATCAAAGGATCAAAGTCTAGCCACCATAAAGACAAGCACCAGCGACTTAGCCCAGAGGTAGTGGGACTTCTGCCTCTGCAGAAGACCAGAATATCTTCCAGGATGGTATACCCTAATTTAGGATTTCCACTTCTCAAGCAACACCATTATCTTAAAAGGAAAGAATGATGGTCCGAACATCACCTTAAAGAAAAAAAAGCAGCAGCAGCAGCACCATTTATCTTCCGAGCTCAGGGGGAAAAGTGTTAGGGTTCAACCTTGTCAGTCTCTAAATTCTGCTTCTGATTCAGGATGAAATAACTGTAAACCAAGGAAACATCACAAATAAAACTGACATTTTAGAGAAAGTTGTCAAGTTGGTCTTCAATGTTATCTCTCATAAACAAATGCATAAAAACACTTGATTCAATGCAACCACTCTTTAAACAACTCACAACAATTTCTCAAGAACAAATTACTATTCTTCATTATTAGTGAGTTGACTGCTTTTCTCCTTCTCTTAAAAAAAAAAAAGAGCTATCCCTTTTCTGTTCTTTGCCTTTTAATGGTGTTCTTACCTGAATTCATTGATATTGGGCTTCAGAAAATTACAGTTTTATAGAAAGAGAAGTTAACTAAAAATTGTAACAGGTCCCCAAAAGGCCCATAGGAAACATTAAAACACCTAACAATCCCTTCAGGGTAACAAGGAGGGGGTCAATGGGTAAGGATCTCAGTGAAGAAGGATGACATCTCTCATAATGACAAGCATAAGCAACACAATTCTTTATATAAAACTTTTTTCTATGAATAATACATATGTATTATAAAAATTTTAGAAAATATAAATGCCAGGGCTGCTAATTTTAGCTTCTAAGAAGGGTAATGAGAAGACTAGGGAGAACAATGGACAATTATTACTATTTTTTTAGGCCAACCTATCAACTATGGCCCTATTCCAGGTTTTCTCAGACTGCCAATGAGGAAGGAAATGTGCTCTGGGGGGGCAGGGGAGGCATCCTGTAATTACTGAATGCCCCTGTGCTAAGGACTGGCAGATCCCCCCACAGAATATAAGTTTATGTAATCTGTCTGCTCAGCTCAGACACAATGGCAGAGGGGCCAGCCTGGTCACTGGAGGACAGGGACAGGATTTCCTTTCCCCCTGCTAGCCAATCAGTGCCTGGATAATGATCCAATCACTATGCATCGTTCAAGAACTGGGAAGAAATGCCTCTAGTAGGGGGCTGCTCTCAGAACTAGTTACACTCTTATCAGTAAGATTGGTGGCCTTGTGGTGGGTTGGGAGGTGGGGTGGGTATGTAGGCACAGAATAGGGCCCAATAAAACTCACTTCTCAGGCTCTGGGAAGGAACGTAGAATTATCTGTCGTAGAAGAAGAGATTGGCAGGTGAAAAGAATTACATTTTCCCCTTGGGTTCTCAGCCACTTGAATAGTATCAACAATTTCTCTCATGATGATTCTCAAAGCAAGATCTCCCAAGTGTTCAATGCCTACCAAACAGTTCCACATGGAAGGTCCAGCTACACTTCAAACTTGGAAAGTGCCCACACCCCACTGCACTGCTCCTTTTGGGTTGCTTTGTCTTACTTCTGGTGATGGTCCACTACCTTCCTTGTTCCAAGGTTCAACATCTGGGAGCCATTCTCCACTTTTCTGCTTACTCCCCAGATCTAGTCAGCCACACTGCCCTGGTATTTCTTTGTCTGCCCTCCCCCTTTTATTTGTGCTACTACTCCCCAAATCCAGACCTCAATACGGACAGTAGTGTAAGGTAGTTAATCTATTGCATTCAACCCCTCACATTTCTAATCCAATCTTCACTCATGTTGCTAGTGATCTTTCTACTGTACCTTCCTAATCATGGCAATTCTCCAGTCCTCTCCACCCCACCAGCACCAAAAACAGCACTTACTTCACACTTACATTATTGAGTATCCAAGTTCCAAACTTTCTATCAGGCCTCCATCTCTTGCCTCAACTCCCTTTGAAACTGGACAACCCCTGTAACCTCACCAGAACACGGTACTGACCATCCTCCCACATACCATTGAGCTTTCTTGCCTTGCACCTTGCTCATGCTGTTCCTAGGGCTAGAATAAGCTTCTCACTTTGTTCCTCCTTTTGAAATCTTACTCCTATCTCAAATGCCAATCTTCCTCCGAGTTTCCAAAATACTTCTGTTTGTACCTCTATTATAGCACTTTATTTTGCCTCTTTTTTATAATCTCTCATACACTATACTATACTATACTATAATCTCTTGACAGCAAGAATCCACTACCATTTATTTTTGAAACTCTTAACATCAACGTTTCTCAAATGCAGTCACTGATCACCTTTATAAAAATCACTCAGGACTCCACAGATTTCCACATGCCTAGACCTATGAAAACCAATGCAGGAAATCCGCATTTAAACAATCTGCCTGGTTCATTCTTGGGCTTATAAAGTTTAAGAACCACTGCACTACATTACCCAGGACTTAAATACTGCTGGTAGTAGGTGTTCAACGAAGGCTCACGTGGCTAACAACACACCTGGCGGCCATAGCGGGCTTGCATTTGTTCTTTTCATAGACTCACAGAATGTCAGGGCCAAAGGACTTCATTTCATTTTTCAATTAAAAGATAGGAAAAGAGAAAAAAGTAGAAAATAGTATGTTTTCAGGTACTCTAAAAAAGAAAGATGATGACCAGACCAAGTAGGATAAAGAAGGAAAAGGTTGTGTGAAGAGATCCTTCTCTGGGTCAGAATTGCTTAGAAACTAGGCCCAGTAAGCACAGTACTGCTTGGTCAGCTGCCTCAACTCCTATGCTCGCTAACATGTCTCCAATAATTAATAGGAGAGAGTAAAGCAGAAAAACAAGGAAGATGAAATAACCAAAGAAAAAAAGTTATGATTAGGGCGCCTGGGTGGCTCAGTTGGTTAAGCGACTGCCTTCAGCTCAGGTCATGATCCTGGAGTCCCGGGATCGAGTCCCGCATCGGGCTCCCTGCTCGGTGGGGAGTCTGCTTCTCCCTCTGACCCTCCCCCCTCTCATGTGCTCTCTCTCATTCTCTCTCTCTCAAATAAATAAATAAAATCTTTAAAAAAAAAAAAAGAAAAAAGTTATGATTATAATCAAGAAATACGCATCTTAAGAACAAATATAAGGAAAACGACAAAGTTCATACTGTTAACATTAGTAACAACAAACACTTATCTGGAACTTTGATGGGCCAGGGTCTTTCCTACTCCCCAAAGAACAGTAAAGTAATACTCTAATACCCAGATAAGTATCACAGATGAGGAAACTGAAGTCTGAATAGCTAAAAGGCTTGCCTGAGGACACACAGCTAGTTGGTGCCAGAACCAGAATGCAGACCCAAGTCTATTTGGCATCACAGCTTCTGCTCTAACTGCTCACCCAAGGCTGTTGTAAAATGTAAGCCTGTGAACAATTGAAAAAACTTAAATGGGTGCAAATGAAGAAATGAGAAAGAAGGGATGGGAAGATCACCAAAAAAGAAAAAAACAAAACAAAACAAAACCTGAGGTAAAAAATCTGACAGATGAATAAAAAGAAAGGGGACGGGGCGCCTGGCTAGCTCAGTCGGTAGAGCATGCGACTCTTGACCTCGGGGTTGTGTTTGGGCCCCACATTGGATGTAGAAATTATTTAAAAATAAAATCTTAAAAAAAAAAAAAGGAAAATAAAGGAGACAAACAAGGAAGACAACACTTCAAGGTTAGTATATTTTACCTTAGCATACTATTTCTATATGTGATGCTATGTGTCTGGGTACAAAATGGAAGCAACTGGGTTAGGAAGGATTTTTGAAAACTGTATTTCAATGTTTATTCTTGGATTGTCCTCACTGCCCATGGTATAATTACCACAGAGAGACTGGGATATAACTAGGTACAACCACAAAGCATGTTACATTATAAAATAAAGGCATCAACCTCCTCAGAAACTAGACAACTCTTCAATAGAAATCATAGCACTGCAAGTATTTAAAACCAAACGTTTTCTCACAGGAGGTTAACAGGAATGAACGAATCCAACTATAGGGTTTCCTTTTGAAGGACCTCTCACCATATAAAACTGTAAAATCTATAGTGATAAAGTTTTATTGTATAATGAGGAAGTTCTGAGAAAATCAAGAGAAAAAACCCAAAGCAGTTTATGAAACTCCAGGCTATCTGCTAGATTCATTATCTGTCATTTCCTTTTTTTTCTTTATACAAATTAGTAGTGATTTACCAAACAATACAAAAGACAAAAGAAATGAAGGCAATAATATTTCAAAGATTTTTTTTTCCAGTTTATCATTTCCTCCTTTTCATCACATCTATCATAATCACTTATGCACTTTCCCATTAAAAAGAGATAAAAACAAAAATACAAAATACTGTTATTCTGATAACACAGCTGGGTCCCTGAGGGAGTCAGACAGCACTGAATCTACCCCCACCCTGCATCACCCCAATAACCACAAATCAAAATGATAGGAGGTCTTTGGGAGCCTTGAGTCTTTCAACCTCTAGAGCTAAAGGTGTACTGAGGGCCTGTGCAGTCCTTGGAGTCAGGAACACTCCTGAGGGAACACTGTTTTCTTAGATAATATGTTGCCAATACATCTCCAAAAAGTTCAAAGCACTTACAAAATTAATTTCATTTACAGAAAAGGGAACATCCTGACTCCAGCTGTCTAACTAGGATCTAATAGCTTCCCCATAAATGCTGATTTTGTTCTGGTATGCTTTCAGATGTTTACCCTCCATGATAATATGAAAGAGCACAAGCATCAAGTAGAAATTGGGCTACATAATTAAGACTTCAAATAAAACTGAAAACATTTTCACCTTTCGGCACTTCTTTTGGTCACAAAGACTCAATATCATTTAATTACTTGCTGTAACCAGGGAGTCTTGTAGATTGCTTGGTTTCTTTTTAGAAATTGTGGACCAAGTAAGCCAACATTTCAAGAATTTAGTGAATACATTCCACACATGTACTCCGTTTCTTTCTCCTGCTCCCTAGATAAAACCAATGCCTCTGCCTCACTGAATTTGGCATCCTCAGACCTGTAATCCATTCCAAATCCCAATTTCCATGTTGAACTGAGTTAAACATTAAAAAAAAAAAAAAATTATTTTCTTCTATGCATGAGCTTTCCAACTAGCTTAATCTCCTCCAAGACATCTGCTTTCTGATGGAACCCAGGAGCCTCCAACTCTGAGTAGAACATTTACTGTGTGGTCTTAAAACAGACATATGCATAGATTCCGCCTGCAATATGCACTCCAAATTTGGACAAAACTTTCTTGGAGCTATTTGACATAATGGTCTATAAAAATGATTCAAGAGATGACACATTTTAAAGCTCCATATCTCATTTACTGAAATATGTCCAAGTATAAAATTCATACAGGAAAAAATAAAAAAACACATAGAATCATTTTTTAAAAGATAGGCGAATGACATTTAGGACTGTTCTAATAAAATAACTAGCCTTTGCTGCCATCTAGAGGTAAAAACTATGTAGTGCAATCAGAGTTAAGAAGACACAAAATTGGCTTGCACCATCAATGGTCTAGAAACAGTGGGAAACACCAAAGCATAACAATATATTGTAAAACAAACAAGCCCCACCAGTATTGTGTTCCTATACCAATTGGTTTATCACAGGGATTTCAGTTCTGAATAACCTGCAGTTATTAAAATTCACACGCCCATATTCCACACTCCTAGACAATCGGAGTCAGTAGGTCCTAAGAAGGGATGTGGACATCTGCAGCGTTTTAAAAGTCCCACAGGTTGATGAAAACCACTGAACCTCCCACACCCAGGCAGGCCAGAATTCCAGGTGAAAGAAAACTTAAAGCTTATTTCTTCTTTCTTTTCTTTTTTTTTTAAGATTTTTTTAAAAAGATTTATTTATTTATTTTAGAGAGATAGAGAGAGAGAAAGCATGCAAGTGCGGGGGCGGGGGCGGCTTAGAGGGGGAGGGAGAGAGAAACCCAAGCAGACTCTGCGCTGAGCCCACAGCCCCACATGGGGCTGGATCTCACAACCCTGAGATCACAACCTGAGCAGAAACCAAGAGTCGGATGCTTAATTGATGGTGCCACCCAGGCACCCCTTTAAAATTTTATTTTTAAGTAATTTTTAAGTAAACCCAATGCAGGACTTGAACTTACAACCCCGAGATCAAGAGTCTGACGCTCCACCAACTGAGCCAGCCAGGCATGCCACAACTTAAAACTTATTTCTAAAGGCGGTTCAACTATGGCAGTGTTTCTCAAAGTGTGCCAGCCTGACCACTTGCATCAGATGAATCAGCCTGACAGTTTATTAAAATTGAGGATGTCTGGGCACATCCATAGACAAATGAATTATAATTTCTAGGGGGAAGGCCCAGGAATCTATAATTTAAATAGGATTCCAACAGATTTTTGTACAACAGGAGAACCAATCTAAATCTTGACAAAGTTAAAGGACATTGCAGAAACCCATCTTGGAAAGGCTATTATTTGCTATGGTGACAAGATTAGATAACTTGAATTAGTCCATCACTGATTTCAGTTGCAGCTGCTACTGCTCATGGTTGGGAAAATATGGTTGATATGCACATAAATGTTCTGATCTCTGAAGTGTTTCCTTCTTTTTTTAATCTCTTAATATAACTTAGTGTTGCTTTTTGTAATTGTATACTTATTGTAGAAAATATAGAAAATAGAAGAAAAATAAAAAACACCTATAACCTCACTAACCAGTTACCCACTGACAGCACTGGTATATTTTCTCCTAGTATTTTCTCTTCAAACATACATAGTTAAAGCACATATATAGATTTTAATTCTGCTTTTAACATTTCTGAATAAGCATTTTCCTATATCTTCAAAAGCATCATTTCAAGACAGTATAATACTTTCTTGTGATTATAGTGTAATATATAGTGTAAACTTTTGTTATAAATAATGCAAAAGTGATTAGCCTTGCCTACATCTCTAATTATTTCCTAGAAAAGATTCCTAGCAATAAAATGAATGAGTCACAGAGTGTGAGTTTTAGGTATCTTGATACACTCTACCAAACTACTATTGTAATCATCACCAAGGTCGCCCATCTCACCAAACCCTTACTAGGCACTGAGTTTTATTATTTTTTTTTAAAAAAGATTATGCTAAGTGAAATAAGTCAAGCAGAGAAAGTCAATTATCATATGGTTTCACTTATTTGTGGAACATAAGGAACAGCATGGAGGACATTAAGAGAAGGAAGGGAAAGATGAAGGGGGGGAAGTTGGAGGGGGAGACAAACCATGAGGACTCCAGGAAACAAACTGAGGGTTTGGACTCCAGGAAACAAACTGAGGGTTTTAGAGGGGAGGGGGGTGGGAGGGATGGGTTAGCCTGGTGATGGGTATTAAGAAGGGCACACATGGAGCACTGGGTGTTATACGCAAACAATGAATCATGGAACACTACATCAAAAACTAATGATGTAATGTATGGTGACTAACATAATTAAAAAAAAAAAGGTTCTGCCTATTTGAAAGGTAAAAATGTTGAATGAGCATTTCAGCACTGAAGATGAGACCATGAGGACAGGTTGAAAGGTAGGCATACCATCTAGATAAGGAGGAGCCTGATATCAGAGTATCAACATCTCACTTGTTACGTTTAGGATTAAGTATTAAAAAAAATGTCAATACGAAAGTCCAAAAACTCTTCTAGCAATCCTCATATTGTTAGCTAAGTCTATGTACTGTTTATTTGAAAATCTAAATATGGTTGCTTTAAAAGTTAAAGGGCATTTTAAGTAACTAAATGTTTACATAAAGAGACTTAACTGCACTTTATCAGTACTTTAAAAACATGGAAACAAATTTCTGTAGAATGAAAAATAATATAAGAAGGGTTCCCATAAAAACAGTATTAGTAATCTATGATGAAAATTGCAATGCATTTTCAAAAACTTATATTTTTGAGCTCATAGGAAAGAAAGGATGATGCAACCAAAGAGGGGGAAAATAATCATCACCAGAAACTGTGGATTATAATGGGAGAACTACAGTTAGCTGAGAACTTTTTCCCATTTCTTTACCAACAAGTATTCTTATCCAAGGGTATTTTTCCTTAACAAATGAAAATAAGTGTGTATTTTTTAGGTGAATGTGAACTCAATCACACTCTTTCACACTCTACAACCCACTCTCCCAGTCCAGATCATTCAACCTATTTGTGACTCCTCTCTCACTCTTCATATATTAACAGGGAACAAATATTAATACAATTCTACCTCCATAATGTGTCTTCCCCCAGCCTTTTCCCTTCCTATTCCCCTCCATCCCCTCCAGCATGTACAGTCTATAGAATCAGGTACAATTTTCCCCATCTAGGCCCAGTCTACAGTCCCATTTCACCTGTCAAATACAACCTAATCTGAAGTCACTCCATTTTTCAACTGTTTCTGATTTCCTATCTCAGGGACACTGCCAAAAATATTCCCTCATCCTGTTGCCAAAAGTATTCCTTTACTCTAGAATGCCCTCCCATTCCTGCTATTAAAAATCCTAAGTCTTTAGAGGCCCAAGTCAAATGCTATTTTCTTCATGAAGCTCTTAGACCCCTCAATTGAAATTAACCTTTCTTTGACAACCTCATGGTGCTTTGAGATTAATTTGAGACACTCCTCTTGCTTACGTCCCACTATGCTATGATTGCCGGAAAGCAACTTATCTCTGTTTAGTGCTATCTACTGTTGAGGGCCTTGCATAGCACACACTCAACACATGTTAGCAGAATTGCTTTACTAAATTTTTTTCTTCAACTTGGAAGTCTTTATATCTGATGTATCCCCAGAACCTAGTGCTTCCAAAGAAGCCAAATCCTCCAAGCTGAACAATGTCTGCTTCTCCACCAACTGTACCATTAACTACCTTTTGTTCTTCTGTTTAATTCAAGATCAAGGAGGTATGCAAGCAGAGAATCCCAACACGGATCCCTAAACCAAAATCTACAGGCAACACCAAGCTTTTCCCTAAAGCTCCCACAGGGCCTATGGATAAGCCCAGTCACTACACTGGCTGTGGGAAGCTACACATAAGGACTGTCACCTCTAACACTTTTCTCCACATGGGAGGGAAAAGGTAAGTCATGCCAATGCACTATCTGGATACATCCACCTACGGAAACATCCGGAAAGCTAAAATTACCAGTATGAAGGCCAAAGAGGAAAGGTCATGTCTCTAAGAAATGGTGAAGCAGCAAAATGACAAATAGTTC
Source organism: Mirounga angustirostris (assembly GCF_029215605.1). Classification (NCBI taxonomy): domain Eukaryota; kingdom Metazoa; phylum Chordata; class Mammalia; order Carnivora; family Phocidae; genus Mirounga; species Mirounga angustirostris. The sequence continues at coordinate 46,691,941 of NW_026991709.1, read as the reverse complement.
ATTCACAGGTTGCTGGACCTGGTGAATAGCATCCTGAAAGAGCAGCACATCTACATTTATTTTACCTATATGTGTGTATAGGCATATACATACAAACAGGCCAAATCCTTCCAATTCCTCATTCTACTTACAATCCAGCCCAAAGTTGGACCATCTATCATTAGCATGGGATAGGACTGAATTCATGAAAACAGCTCAAAAGTTTTCTGGTGAACTCAGAAGTAACTCTTTCATTTCACAGAACTTTATTGAATCATATTTTGCTAAGAAGATATGCCAGCAAGAATTCCTAATCTCCTTCAAGAAAATCAGATTATTTCCATCAAAATGGCAGGACAACCTAAATCATAATTTAAGGTCTAAAACTATGATTTCTTTACACCAGGAGAAGAAAAAAAAGTGGTAATTCTTAGTACATGGAAAAAAGAACAACAAAAATGAGTGATGGGTGAACACATCCTTTGTGTGACGGACCTGATAATCACTGGTGTAATATGCACACCTGACTGCGGGCACTTAGTCTTCTGTCTCACTTCTTCTAGTAAGTTGCCCCTCCTATATATGCCAGGCCATGGAATCATATTGCTAGGCTTATTATGAAAACCATTTTAGACGGGTATTTTTGCTTTCTAAAGCCATCAGGACATTTAAGAGTCAAAGGTCATTAATACTGAGATCTTTTAGGGAGATAAGAATCACTGTCCTAGGTGTTTAAAAAAAAAACAAAGACAAAAATATATCGTCTCATCAGACATTGTTTAATTACATTACTTCAATGAATCAGTGTTACAGAAAAACACAGTTGATTCAGCAAAAGACTCAAATTCCAATCCTAGCTTTTTACTCATTTGACAATGAGCTTGGCATTCATCAGTCTGAGCCTTGAGTTTCTCATATATAAAACAGGAGAACTGAGTAATTCCTTAGATTCCTTCCAGTTCTGATAACCCATGACTGAATTCAATCAGTCATCTACAAGGTGGGACTCAGGCCTCTGGCAGTAGTAAGCTGAAGTAATTCTTTTCATCACACTTAAAACTCTCTCATTGAGTTAAGAGAAAGGTATGTTTATAAATCAGTGTGGACAGAGCAACACAATGTTATAAGACAAGGCATTTTTTTTTTTTTTTTGAGAGAGAGAGAGAATGAGAGACAGAAAGCAAGAGAGGGAAGAGGGTCAGAGGGAGAAGCAGACCCCCTGTTGAGCAGGGAGCCCGATGTGGGACTCGATCCCAGGACTCCAGGACCATGACCCGAGCCGAAGGCAGTCGCCTAACCAACTGAGCCACCCAGGAGCCCAAGACAAGGCATTTTTGACATGACACAGTTATATTATACAAAGCTTCAGTCAGAAAGAAAAAAAATTCTGTGAAGAGCATGATGCAAGGTTCTCTGTGATCCTGCACTGAGAACTGGAGACATGATCCTGGAAGAAATCCTGGAAGGACAGTGCTTTAGCCAGCTATCCTGGGACTGAGCCAGCAGAGTAGGAGTAAAGGAACTGCCATTCTCCACACTCATCCAGCCAAGCCTGCTTCAATGTGCTCATGTCACTGTACAAATACCCCTGGACTCACTCGAATTTCAAGGAGGAGGAAAAGGAGCTGGAATTCTGGGTAGCACTGAGCAATGCAGCCAAAGAGAGGGATGACGTGCAGCAGTCCCAACAGGGAAGTGGCAGAGGAAGAAGATAGGGAAGGTCACGTGAATTAAAAGCCTGAAATGGAAAAGTCTAAGCTGAAAAGCAGTAGGAGAAATAGTGGGAGGAAGTGACAAAAAAAAAGGTGACGAAGTTCTAAGACAAACATACAAGAGAAACAGTTCAGAAGGAAGTGCAGGGTAGTAACAGGTGAATGGTACAGTGGGAACATGCGTAGGGTGCTTAGTGTGGTGCCTGCAATATGCAGGTAATGTTAAATGAACAGAGGATGAGTGAATGATGGAGAGAAGGACCATTCAGTCAAGACGTAAGTGAGAAAACTGCTAGGAGATGGCAGTGGTATTTGATAGAGGAAAAGCAGTTATGCCAGGTGACTGACATTCAAGACTGATAATTATGCTAATGGAAAGAAAAAAACACTGGACCTCCTAAAGTGGACACCAAACAGACTGAAAAGAAGCATAAAAGAGGAAAAACAAGCATGAAATACTCCCAGAAAAACAAAACACTGGGAACATTTTTACCTTGAAGAGCACAAAATATGTTGTATGTTGGACATTTTTAAATTGTTTTCTCCTAGGTTAGGAGACTTCTTACAGTACATTTTCACGCCAAGATGGCGTAAGTTCAGGAGAAAGCAAAAAAAAGAAGGACAAGGTACAAGATACAAAGTACTAAAAAAGAGTCGGAAAATAGCTACACTTCTATGGCAAGCAGCCGAAACCCATATTTAAATGGTAACAGTTCTAATCCCAAGAAGACAAAAATCTTTAAAATAACAAAGTCTATTTTAACTAGAGGATTACCAACGAAAAACCATGCTTATTTTAAAGCAATATGTAACACAATAAAAATGCATAAGTAGCTTAGAACTGGGAATACTATTTGGAGTTTAACACAATGGTGTTTGATCTATAACACAACTGAAACAAAGAATCCTGTTTCCTGAGAATAATCCTATTTCTGCAGAAATGTGGTTCCTCTAAAAAACAGTAAGAATAAAAGAAGCTATCCTAATTCTGGAGTTACTGTACTAAGTTTTTTAAAAGAAAGCAGATAAAAATCCAAGTGAAAAAAACAAATTCAATTTGTAACAAGAATTTTAATAACCTGATACTTTTCTGCTGGAGGGTTTCCTCAGCCCTTCATTTATTTAGCTGCAGTGATTTCTGAACTAATGTCCTTTTAACTACTTGAATAAAGTATCTGATTTTTAACAGAAATGTGACTGATCTAATATATGACTGATAATGATAGACTAAGTAATGGAGTATTTGATGTAAAATGCAATTCTCTCTGGGATATGTTTCAAATTCCTGTTCTAGGGGACATGGGACATACAACTCAGGTTCTGACACTGAATCTGGGGCAGGGGTATGCAAACTGCAGCCCGCAGATCAAATTCAGCCCACTGTTTGTTTCTGTATATCCTGCAAGTTAAGAATAGTATTTACATTTTTAAATAGTAGAAAAAAAATCAGATGATGAATATTTTACAAAATGTGAAAATTACATGAAAATCAAATTTAATTGTCCATAGATAAAGTTTTATTGGAACACAGCCACTCTTTTGTTTACATATTTATTATGTATGCTTGCTTTATGCCACAATGGCAGCGTTGAGTAGTGACAGTGACTGGACAGCAAAGCCTAAAATATTTACTACCTGGCTTTTTACAAAGAAAGTTTCTGATCTCTGGCCTAGTGTGAATTAGACTAGCAAGGAACTCAGGAACACGAGCTTAAGAGCTTAATCAACTAATTAAAAAAAAAAAAAACTAGTAATTTAAGAACTAAGAATTTTTTGAAAGCTGATGAAAACAGGGAAACTATATTTCAAGCTGTTTGTGACACATTTAGTAAAATGTATAATTCTATGAATGCACTAAAGTGTTCAACTAAAGAACATCAGATAAGAACAGGTCAAAGGATTTGTGCCACAAAACAATGTTGCTGTTGAATCTGAGAGGGAAAATGGAAGTTTTTCTAGGCCTTCCAAATTCCTGGTATTTTTCAAGAGATTCATAGACATTTAGCAAAATGATAGGAGAACTACTGTGCATGTAGTTGGAGAAAGATGTATATATTTGTACCTTTAAACACAATTGTTGTCAAGAACCACTTGTTTAATCACTTGTAAGAACTATTGAAATTGTATACAATAAAGTAAAAGTAGCCCATGAAGGTTCTCTGTGGGTCCATTTGTTACACAGTCTTCAAGTACAGAATACTGACTATTGATATAGCATGTGTCCTTTCTTCTTTCCTTGCTCTCACCTTTTAAAATTTATCCTGTCCCTGTTTTTCGCCCTTGAACATCTGTCTTAAAGTAACATTACTTGCATTTTGGTTGAACCACACTGATGTATAAATTCCACAATGTAAACATATGTTTTATCCTCTAATTCCACCACAGTGTCTAAAATAGGGCCAAGCATGAGAGTTCAATAAATCATTTTGAAGTTGATTCTTTGTTGTTTGTTATCAAAATGTACTACAAATATTCCAAGCCTGAATTCTACATGCAGAGGCAATGTTTTACTACTACTTTACATCTACTATGCATGCTGCCTATAGGTAAAATTAATACTGTAAAGGCCTAACTTTGGTGTGAGAAGAGGGGAAGAAACCAAACACTTGAATTATTCAGGTTTAAAAGATCCAAGGTATTCCTCTACTTCATCATTTCTAGGAGGAATTCAGCATAGATAAAGCAACGTGATTTGAAGGAGATGTTATAAAATGATAATACAACAACAACAAAAATGTTAAATGCTCATTTCAGCAATCTCAAACAAAATAATAATCACATTGATTCTAGGTAACAAAAGCTGTCACCATTAGGAAATATCAGCTCATTATAAAGCAGAAGTCTGTTTTCCCCTTTCAAAACAAAATTTATAAAACTAAATTCAAATATGGTTAGAATAAGGTTAGTAGACACAGTTATACAACAAGGATTTTCTATGTATTTTCAGAATGAGAGATGCAGTACCTGTCAAATCTGTCAAAAGCCTAAGCAAGATTTTGACAATTCTTCCAGTTAACTAAATTTCTTTAGATGTGGAACTCCTATGTTGAGGTCTTCAAGATGTGGCTACGAAACATTAACAATCAATTACTTAATGAACAAATTCTTAATGAGTGCCTTCCAAGGACCCAGATACTACTCTAGGCACTGACTATACAGCAAAGAACTAGATAAACAAATCCCTGCTCAAATGGATCTTACATTCTAGTGTGGGGGATCATACCAGAATGTAATAATTTAACAAGGCAAATAATAGTTGGTGATAAGGGCTCTGCTGAGAATTACCATAATGTGATACTGTAATAGAGCAACTAGATGGCTACTTTAGACTGGCTGACCAGGAAATGCTTCTCTTTTGGTGATGTCTGAACTGTAGTCTTAATGTTCTAAGAAAAGGCTAGCCATTTGAAATACAGGAGAGCCCAGAAAGAAAAAGGAACACCTATTGCAAAGGGCTAAGACAGAATGAACTTGGCCTACTGAGGCACAAAATAAAGGCTAGTGTGAGTGGAAGAGCATAAATTACAGGGGAGTAAGGGGTGGAAGATGTGGCAGATATCAATCCTGATGAGTAACCTGGGTTGTATTATACGTGTCAGACGGAAGCCACTGGAGGGTTTAGGCAGGAATGAGATCTGATCACTCAAGCTGCTAATTGAAGAACAGTCCAAATAGGGATAAGACAGAAACTGGGAGCCCTGTTAGGAGTTTACTGCAGTAGTTAAGGCAAATGAGGATGATAACATGTACTTTGATGGAGTTAACAGAGGAGAAAAATGGAAAAAAAAAGTATTCAGGATGACTTAGAGCTAAAGACAAGACTTAATAGATCAGACAGGATGGCCTTTGTTTGGGTAAGTGTTGGCTTTCATTTGCATTGACATTCCTAGTAAATAAGCAGACTTCAAGAAGACAGCCAGGTGTGTGAGTCTTGAGCTCTAGGATCAAGTTTGACTTCCTGGTGAAGATTGTTCTCAAAGCCCAATGATACCTGCTTATTTGTATCTCTGAGTAATCAGTGTTCTCTAGAAGAGTAAACTTTAGGAGAGCAAGAGTTAAGAGACACAATTTGACAACAATGATGTATATAAACAAAAGGGTTTATAAACTATGAGCCTCTTTTAATTGATAAAGGATTGTTATTTTAGAGATGAGATTCTTACCATTGATAATCAAAACAATTATCTTTGAGAAATTTAAGTGCACAGACTGGTTTCAGATTGCCTGCCTATGAATCACAGCCTCCCCACTTACCAACTAAATAACATTGGGCAAATCACTTAACCACTTAGTGCCTCAATTTCCTCACCTGTAAAATGGGGATAATAGTAACTATGTCATGGTGTACTTGTGAAGATTAAATGAGCTAGTACACATAAAGCAATCAAAATAGTATCTGGCACATAACCACCACTCAACAAATGCAAGTTAGTATTATTATCTACTGTCTCTCTATACTGTACATAGAAGTGTGTTCACACTTCATTTTTCTAGTTAGATGCTTGGTAAGAGATGAAATCAAAGATTCAGAATACGCTAGGGAAGCATATGAAAAACCCTCCTCAAAAAATAAAGGCTGAGAATTTGGCATATTGCTAAAACATCCTCTTTAAAAGTAAGCTGTAGGGAGGGGTGCCTGGGTGGCTCAGTCAGTTGAGTGTCTGACTCTTGATTTCAGATCAGGTCATGATCTCAGGGTCATGAGAGCAAGTCTTGCCAGGATCCGCGCTCAGTGGGGACTCTCCTTGAAATTCTCTCTCTCTCCCTCTATTCCTCCCCTGCTCAATCTCTCTCTAAATAAATAAAATCTTTTTTAAAAAAAAGTAAGCTATACATGTGCCAGTCATTCCTAAATCTCTTATCTTGAGCCTTGACCCAACCCTGAAGCTCCAGATTCATATACCTGTTACCTGCTGGACACTTGACTTGGTAACTTAATAGGCATATTATTGGAATAAAAAGGGAAAACAATCAATATTCTCTTCAGTAAGTGAATGATCAAGTGACCAACTCCAACTGCAAAAACTCATGGCTCTGCTCTACAAGTAACAAAATCTCTGCTGGGAATGACATTCTCAGTTTTCAAGCAATGTCCTGAGAAAGTGCCCAGTTTGGTCAAGTATGTGAAACCTCAGGCATTGTATCTATTCACTTTAGCATTAAGGTTTTGCAATTACAATTCTAATGCATGTATTGTTTACTATGAGTCACTTCAAATAATTTCTTAAGGTAAGCAGGGAATAAGGAAATAAGTAAAATGAAATGTCAGATGCCATTAAATGACTCCTAGGCTCTGTTACCTGAGCACACTGGCTGCACACTCTTCAGCAGACACAACTCTCAGTTGTCTTATCCTGGACCATGACTCCAATTACCAATAATGACGCCAATAGGGTGACATCCCAGGTAGACTAGGACAGTCCCAGAAAAATTCTAATAGCATGGCCTTTCATTCTTAAAGTATTTAATTGGGTGAGAAATTATATGTCTATCTACATACATGATCACCAAGAACTCTGTAGCATCTAGCACACATGCATGCATTTATTCAGCTAATATCTCCCAAACACCAGGTGCCAGGTCCCATGTTGGGCTCCAGTACAATGCAGGATTCTAGCACAAGAGTGTAAGTCCTGAATAGCCATAAGATGTATGCAAAAAAGGGTCATATGTAGATCAAGAGCTTTAGTAAGAGTCTATGAGTTACTTACCACATCTAAGACATGAGACAAGCAAAAACTACATTTCCTTAGACAATAAGTAGATAACTGGATATGTTAGACAGATGTTTTACATAGTGTGTGTCAGTGTTTGGGAATCTGTATGTTTGTATAGTTTGCTTTTAGAAAACATGCATAAGAATTCATTACCATGAATGTTGAGCCTTTGTTATAGATGTAGATTGCTGAATAAATGGCTAAATGCTTCTTGCTACTGTAAGTGTGAATGGAAAGCAGATGGAAAGGAAAGATGTTTGCTTTTATAAGCAAGTAGCATAGTACACAACAGAAATGAAGGCATCATTACAACTATCTTTCCTTTCTCTGACTTAAGGCACTATTTTTCCTATGACCTTCAAAAAAAAAATACAGTTCACACATTTTAGGCTGATCTTTCCCCCATTAACATAGGTAGAATCAGGAAATCTGAATTGGTTCAGTTGTGATTTCTTCTGAATTGGAAATACCATACAGATTATTTAGGCAAATCACTGACAAATAATCAAGCATATCTCAAGGAAGCTTACATGCTCACTATACTTAAAAGCAGTTAACAAAGCAAATGATCCTGATACATTTAAAGTCAGCAATTTTCAAATGTTAATCTTAGAGCTAGAAGGGATCTAAGAAGCAGGGTGACTCTAATATCTATCTTGATGGGAATCCTGGTAACTTACATGAAGGAGGCTACAGATCCAATGTTTAGAACTGTTGGTTAGTTAAAATTCATTTTACAGATCATGATACTGAGGCCCAGTAAAGCCACATTGTAATAGTGGATAAAGTATGACTTTGAAACTCAGGCACACTTGTGTAACCTCTTCCCAGATCTCTTCCTTGCTGTGTGTTTCTAAGAGCATTACTGAACTTTTCTCAGTTTCTCATCTATAAAAATGAAAGTAATTACTTATCTTTTAAACATGTTATGAAGATTAAATGAATTTGTGTTTATGAAAATATCTGGCACGTAATAGACAATACACGTTAATTTCTTTCCTTCTAGAGGGCGACTAACTTGAGAGACATATGGCTGGTAACAGGCAAGAGGCAGGGCTAGAATCAAGAAATAGGATCCCCTTTACCACTCAAAAGGAATTCAATTATTTCTTAAATGACTTCTATACTTAAATCACACCATAAAATATAGCTTTAAACACCTGAGTTGAGGGGGGCGGGAAAGGGTTATTAAAGTAAATGTGGAACACTACTGCCTGCAAGAGATATTTCCTAGAAACAAAGTAGCAACAGAGTCAGGAAGTTTAATGAAGAAAGTATTACACTGGCTACCTTTTTAAAAATGACATCTACTCAGTTTGTACCCGAAGGCTACCCTTCAGCAAACAATCCTGTAGATTTTTGCAGCTTTAATGGATACTTCACAACACATATTTCAAAATTAATGTTTGCAGCAAATATATTTGTATCAAGTGTCAATCATGTGCAGTGCCTGGTGGACTATATGACATGGATCAGACTTTGGTTTTGTCCTAAAAAAAATCTTAGAAACTGGTAGACTTTGAAGAATGATTAAAACACATAACTGTATATTAAGCTTCATGGAACTTGAAAGGTTCAAAGCCTGTGGTGAGGAGTTACTTAATGCTATCTACTTATGGATAAAATATCCACTGCATTGGCAGTGGGTACGCGTAGCATAGTAAGTTGTTTGAATTGTGTTAACTAAATTCTAGTCTTATTTCTGACACCAACTAGCTACGTGAACTTGTCAAGTTACTTGATATCTTTAGATCTTATATTCCTCTTCTATAAAATGGTTGAGTTCAAAAGGATGATCGCTATCTAAACCTCCTTCAGGCTTTAATAGTCCAAATAACACGATGATGATGATAGCAAGAAAAACCACAGCTTATATTTACCTCGCACATCTTATGTGCCAAGCACTGTGCTAAAGTGCATCATTTGTATTGTTTATTTAATCTTCATAACAATCTTATGAAATTGGATTATTCTTAATTTACAGATGGGGAAAAGGAGCCGAAACGGTATTAGAGGGGCCAGAGTCTCGATTTGAACAGAAGCAGTCTGAATCTAATCCAGGAGTTACCCTTAACCACTACGCCCAAACTCCCTGAGTTCACGAAAAATCTCTTATCTATTAAGAAATATGTAAAAGGAAAAGCTTGGGAAAAGGGTCGTTCCTGACAGGGGGCAGAGCTGAGTTAAAGTCACACTGCTTCCCCTAGTTATAAGGCTCTCGCACCACTTCCTCCGCTATGTTCGCGCGTTCCCACAGCTGGGCACACCACCGCGGGGCCAGACGCCGTGACCGCCAGAGGCTGGCGCGGGCTGAGGCTCACCGAAGGAGTGATGGTGGGGGGGTCAGGCAGGGTGGGTACCTGGGCTGCGGTCTGCTCCTGCAGGCTGGTTCTCCCACCACTCGTCTCCAAGATCGTCTGCCATCTCCAGGCGGGACTAGTTGTGAGCGGACCACCAAAGGAAAGCGGACAGTGGCAGGTATTCTCGCTGCCTCCAAGCCGGGAGGTCAGCGTTGGCAGCCAGCACGCGGAGCCCTTCCTCAGACACCGTCGCCTCCGCCCCACGGCGATGACGTCACACCTCCGCCCCGCCTCCCCAGCCACTGCGCCCATCTCGTCGCAGTTTCCATACAAGTGCTGCTGAGAAGGCTCTGTCCGGTAACTCAAAATAAATCCTCACAAAAGCGAAAAGACAAGAAAGCGCAACTCCCCCCAAAGGATTATTATCTTTTAAAGTAAGTTCTTTCAAAACTTTGTGTTTACTTTTTTTTTTTTTTGGCCAAAAAGCTATTGACGAAAGTGTGAAACAGGATGCTAAGACAATTTTTCTCTGTTCGGTTTCAAAGGACTTGTGCAGCGGGAGAAGACCAGAGCACGTGGTTCTGTTTTCGTTTGTGTCTGTGTTTTGGGGCGCCTGTGTGTCTAGTTTGCTTTGGGGAAACGTTGCGCAAGAATTCATGACCATGATTGTTGATCTTTGCTGTAGATTTGTGTACTGCTCTTTTTATATGGTATGGGTTAAGAAAAATGTTGATGGTCCGGAAGTGCTCGCCCAGGAAAGGACTCTAGTGATCCGGGGAGTTGAGAGTCGGTCTCCTTTACACCCTTCTCCACTGTGTTTTGTACCACATTTTGTGAAACAGGAGAAGCGAGTCAGTTGTTGCTTAACTACAGGTAAAAGACCTACAGTACTTCTTGTCTTACCTCCAACGTGAAGTGGCAGAGATAGGATTGATAGGTTATTGAGAAGGAAAGTTAGATAAAAAATACTAGTATGGAAGAGGAAGTGCCATGACCAATAAACATATGAAATGATGTTCTGTCTCCTACTAGCCTGGGAAATAAAAAAGAGACCTCAACGAGTTACTGTTTTTCATGCAGTAAATTGACAAAATTAAGGAAGTCTGACATTACCAAATTCTAGAGAGTACATGCATCAATGGGAATTCCTTCACCTTACTGGTGTGAATGTAAATTGGTAATACGCACTTGGAAAAGCAATTTGGCACAATTTGCAATAAACCTACACACCTTATGATCCAGCAATTTCCACTCCTAACAATACACACTTGGGAAACTCTTGGATACTATAGAATATTCACAGCAGCATTGTTAGTAATAGCAAAAAAGTGGAAACAACCGAAATGTGTTTCTATAGGAAAATGGGTAACTACATTATAGTATAGCTGTACAATTAAGCATAGGAAATGAATCAACACATGTAGTTACGTGGATATATTTTGGAAACATAATGCTGAGTTTAAAAATGCCAGATGTCATATTATAAAGTTCAAATACAGGGAAAACCAAAAGTTGTTTAGATCAAAAAGTACATATGTGATTTTAAAGAAAGAGAATGGCAAGCACAAAATTTAGGATATGGAGTAACCAGGAGATGGGATTAAGAAGCACAAAGTAAATGTAAGTTATTGGCAAATGTCCAATTTAGGTAGAGTAGAGAGTTCATAGACTATGTGCATTAAATTCTTATGCTTTATAATTTATAGATATGTTACATATATTTTGTGGTATTTAGTGATATTTATTTACATAATTTAAAAGATAAGGGAAAAATCCACTTATAGGAAAAAGACATTTTCAGTAGAGTTAAATTGGGTGCTATTTAAGAACTCACTAAGAATTCCAATTAATGACCCAACATCTCAAATGACACTCAAAGCTTCCAGACAGTTCTGCTGCCTTTCCCATGTGAGTTCACTTTCCCACTGTCCCTGATCTTATCCCAGGATCAGTCTTCCTCTTGTGCCCTGGATCTCAACCCCTTTTACCTTCTAACCTCTTTCACTTCAGCAAGTGGCAGCACCTCCTGGTTGCATTGTCATCTGATTCACTGGTAAGTTTGGAGGGATCTATCTCCAAAATATATCCCCAATCTAACCATTTAACCAACCTTCTCATCACTTCCGCCACTACAACCTTGGTGTAAGGTAATCATCTCTCTTCTGAGCCACTGTAATAGTCTTCTAACCTGCTTTTCTCTTGCGTTTCCTCTTGTCCCACCTCAGTCTTGCTTCCACACAGAAAATAGTCAGAATCATTATGTCACTCTCTTAAATGCTTTAGTCATCTCTTATCACACACCCACTCCCTAATCACTTCCTTGGGGATTAGAATTGCATCTTTCCTATTTCACCACTGTGGCCCTGTGGCCCTAGGACCACGAAAAGTACCTGGCACATGTAGACACTGACAATGTATAGATTGCCTAACTGAATTTGAAATTCCTTTACTCTGATTGTTTTACTTACCAAGCAACCTGATAAGTTTGTTTCCCAAGTCAGCTTCCTTTCTGGCGACAGATATAAAAAGTCAGCAACTAAGACCCCCAGCCAAATGCAACCTATCACCTATTTTGACCCAGTAAGTGAGGATAGTTTTTACGCTTTCAATGCATTGCTGAAAAACAACAACAAAATAAAACACACCAACAACCAGAAAGGAAGGAAGGAAGGAAGAAAAGAAAAGAAACATGCAACAGAGACTGTGTCCCTAATGTATTTATACCTGGTCCTTTACAGAAAAAAGCTTATTGACCCTAGATTATATTGACTAGCCAACCTAAGTTGTACATCCATTTAACTGTTCTATTGATCAGTGAATTGGCATCCTACTTTAGAAACTAGTCTGTTATAAAATTCTTTACCCCAGTATTTGATCACTTCATCTAACATGGAGAAGCTCAGGTTGAAAAATATCTTTATCTTCTTCCTCTTTCTGTATGATATCTAAATGAGTATTAAGAGAGTTTACAAGAGGAAGAATTCACTTCCCAGCAGGGTGCACTGAGAAGCCTTCATGAAGGAGGTGGTACTTGAACGACCTTATCAATGGATATTGATTGGCATGTTGTTTTGGACATGTCATTTAACCTTGCTGGGTTTCACTTTGCTCATAAAGGGAATAAATTAGATGATTCTTGAGTTCTCTTCCAACTCCATGCCTTAATCTTGACTATCCAACCAAGAATTCCAGATATTAGTGTTCATTAGATGCAAAGGATGTGATGGAACTACTGTTTTAGGAAAGCTAAATTGGTGTCAGCATGCAGGGTAGATAATAAATTTGAGCAGAACTTTCCACCTGGCATGGGTATGTTAAGATACTGATTCCCTCAGTCTTAGAGACAGGCAGAGCCCCTGGGCCAGTTGCTTCAGGTTGAAGGTAGCCTCATCTCTTCACTCCAGTGTTGAAAAAATATTGCTATTTTCTTTCTTTTTTTTTTTTTTTTAAGATTTATTTATTTATTTGAGAGAGAGAGAATGAGAGACAGAGAGCATGAGAGGGAGGAGGGTCAGAGGGAGAAGCAGACTCCCTGCCGAGCAGGGAGCCTGATGCAGGACTCGATCCCAGGACTCCAGGATCATGACCTGAGCCGAAGGCAGTCGCTTAACCAACTGAGCCACCCAGGCGCCCAAATATTGCTATTTTCTATGGGTGCCATGATGTAAAAAGGTTGGAGAAGACTGGATTAGAAGGGGGAAAAAAAAGTTTAAAGGCTGCATTGTGAAGGCTCACCATACAATGAAAAGAGTTTAATGAAGGCACGGGTTCTTTGTCCTTAAACCCAGTCTATATATATATATATGTACCTTAGGGAGTCCATGAACCCCTGATGATGTACTTAAACTTTTGCATCATGTGGACAATAATAACAGTAACAACAACAGCATGATTCAGGTACCTTTCTAAGCACTTTATGTCTTAATTCATCTAATTGTCATAGCTCCGTGAGCTACTACGCTGGATCAGATATTTTCCATTTACCATTCTCTACCCTTCTGTCACCTAGAAGGCTGATGTAAACCTCCCCTAAGTTCTGATTTCAGATTTGGGTTCAGCAAATTGGAGGCATCAGTAAGAAATCAAAGGATGAGAGAAAAATAACTCCTTATGTTGTTCTCTTTTCGGGGCTGGGACTAGGGTGCCATAAGCAGGGGCCTAGGATACAAAATTTAAAGAGGCACTCACTCTCAGGCTGGCTCTTGGGTGAACCTGAGAACGAGTGCCTCCTAAATGTTCTGCTGGATGTACTTGCTTGCTTTACACTAGTCCTTGCCCTCATCCCTCCACTGGAGGCCAAGGCTCCCTCAGACTTAAGGGTAGTAATGGCTCCCCACCATTACCAGCCCTTGGGTTTTATACCATCTTTTGTTTTCCTAACCCTACCTCGTCTGCATAAATACTCCCTTTACCAATTTTTTTTTCAATTGTACAACTTAAAGGATTCATTTTTTTTCCTACTTGGACCCTAACTGATAGATTTACTGCCTTAGTTTAGGTTCCCCTAAAAGTAGAGCATGGATGCAAGTAGTTTATTTGGGATGTGATCTGGTGTGGGGGAGGGGGGCAGAAATAAAGACAGGGAGAGTGAGATAAGGAAGGAAGGATGACTATTAAATTGGTTGTATAACTGGCTCTTTATCCTATTAGGGACCCTCTGAGAAACAATGTAGACTGTGCCTTGGAGTTATGCTCAGGAAGAGGATATCCACTAACTGCCATCCACCATTGGTTAAGGGTTGTCCCCAGGGATTTGAATTTCCAGATACTCCCAGGCTATGCTGCCACTGGAGAAAGCCCAGAGGCAGAAGAGCAGAGTTACATAACTCAGCATGCTTGAGGTGGAATGCTGGCAGCTGCCCAGAACTTTCCTCCATCGGCGGACTGGTTTCAAAGTGGGCTGAGGGACAAGAAAAGCATCTGCTTCACATTTGTACTGTTAGTCTCTCTACTTTATAGATGGTGAAACTAAAGCATGGGCAATTAAGTAACTTGCTAGAGTCACCCATCCAGTAGGTGGTTTCCCATCTGCCCATGGATTTCATAACTCTCAAAGTAATATGTGACCCAAAAATGACCCACATCCACTGGACTAGGAAAAAAACAGTATAGAAAAAAGGAAGAAATGAAGTGAGGAACATCACCATCAATTTGTGAAAATGGTTTGGAAATAAAATGGTGAGGAAAAGAGGACAAAAAAAAATAGTTTCAAGTCCTAAAAAGTGAAAATCTGATATCATCTTTGAGGAAACTAGCAAAACAAAAATGAGGGAACAGTTTGGGGGTGAAATGATGAGTTAATGATTCATCATTAACTTAATCTCCAGCTCCTTTCCCCTTCCTGGAAAATGGGGAGTGGGGCTGAAGGTTTCAAGCTTTGAATTATGACTTGATCTTTCTGGTGACCAGCCCCCTCCAGGAGCCCACCAAGTGGCACTTTATTAGAAAAAAAGACTCTCCTATCATGCAGGAAATTCCAAGGAATTTAGGAGTTCTGTGTCAGGAACCAGGGTCAAAAACCAAATATTAGAAAAAAAGATGCTCCTCGTGCCCTTATCACTTAGGAAATTCCTATGGTTTTAGGAGCTCAGTGCCGGGAACTGGGGACAGAGACATTGTCCTTTTATTCAAACTGCCCTCTTTCATTATAACTTTGAAGCAATACTGTGAGAACCCTGCTCCATTTTCCCTTGGTTCATGTCTAAGCTTCCTTGCAGCTGTGGTAGACCATTTTCGTCATGCTGACAGCTTCCTTCCCTGAATATCCCCACTGTCTGCTTCTCTGGCACCATGGGAGCTTGCTGAGCCCAAGATTTAAAGAAGTTATAGAACTTTTGGGACTTCATCAAGATAAAGAGCTTCTGCACAGCGAAGGAAACAGTCAACAAAACAAAGAGGCAACCCACAGAATAGGAGAAGATATTTGCAAATGACACTATAGATAAAGGGTATCCAAGATCTATAAAGAAATTCTCAAACTCAACACCCAAAAAACAAATAATCAAGTCAAAAAATGGGCAGAAGACATGAACAGACACTTCTCCAAGGAAGACATACAAATGGCTAACAGACACATGAAAAAATGTTCATCATCATTAGCCATCAGAGAAATTCAAATCAAAACCACACTGAGATACCACCTTACACCAGTTAGAATGGCAAAAATTGACAAGGCAAGAAACCACAAATGTTGGAGAGGATGTGGAGAAAGGGGAACCCTCTTACACTGTTGGTGGGAATGCAAGTTGGTAAGCCACTTTGGAAAACAATGTGGAGGTTCCTCAAAAAGTTAAGAATAGAGTTACCCTATGACCCAGCAATTGCACTACTGGTGCAATTTACCCCAAGATACAGATGTAGTGAAAAGAAGGGCCACATGCACCCCAATGTTCATAGCAGCAATGTCCACAATAGCTAAACTGTGGAAGGAGCTGAGATGCCCTTCAACAGACGAATGGATAAAGAAGATGGGGTCCATATATACAATGGAATATTACTCAGCCATCAGAAAGGATGAATACCCACCATTTGCATCAACATGGATGGAACTGGAGGGGACTATGCTAAGTGAATAAGTCAAGCAGAGAAAGACAATTATCATATGGTTTCACTTATATGTAGAACATAAAGAATAGCATGGAGGACATTAGGAGAAGGAAGGGAAAAATGGGCCAGAAATCAGAGGAGGACACGAACCATGAGAGACTATGGACTCAGAAACAAACTGAGGGTTTCAGAGGGGAGGGGGTTGGGGTGATGGGTTAACCCGGTGATGGGTATTAAGGAGGGCACGTATTGCATGGAGCACTGGGTGTTATACGCAAACAATGAATCATGGAACACTACATCAAAAACTAATGATGTACTGTATGGTGACTAACAACATAAAAAAAAAAAAAAGTTAATCCTCCCAAGGGCAACTCTCAACCAAAGGGGAATAGGCATTAGTAGATAACTGTTCCAGGTTCTCTGTCCTGTATCTTTTTCTTTTATGTATGTATGTCCTTTATTTATTTATTTATTTATTTATTTATTTATTTATTTAAGAGAGAGAGGGAGAGAGAGAGAAAGCACAGAGGGAGAAGCAGACTCCCTGCTGAGCAGAGAGCCTGACTCGGGGCTCTATCCCAGGATCTTGAGATCATGTACTTGAGCCAAAGGCAGATGCTTAACCAACTGAGCCACCGACGTGACCCTTTCTGTCCTTTTTCTGAGATATACTTTGTATAGCTTCTTAAAGTGTCCCAAGATGGACACTTTATTGTCTTTTCTGTGTTTCCTGTCTTTTTCCCACTCTCTTACTTGTGCTTCCTGAGATCACCTCCCACATAATCTATCTGTACCCAAGTCTCTTAGGGTCTGCTTTGGAAACAACCTAAACGAGGATAGTTGGAATTCGAAATACCCTAGAAAGCAGACCCTCAAGACAAAATTTTGGAATCTGTTTACTCACTGATCAGATGGCAACAAAGATGATTGGTAGTGGTTAAACAAAACAAAACAAAAAGGCCTCTGGTGTACTGTAGCATCTCAATTCTTAAGACACAGTGACTTTATCTGTGGTAGATTAGGATGAGGTACAACTTGAAGGGGGAAACTTGTGTGTGGTAGCTTAAAAGATACGGGGCAATTGTAATTATAGAGATTGTGGAGTTGGCTGGTTATTGTTAACTACTCTAAAAGCTTTAGGGAAAGAGAATGACAGGTTCTTACCAATTCTGAACATGCTGAGAAAGCCAGAAATTCTCCATGGCATTGTTTAAAGAGCTCTTTATCTTCTGCAACCAGAGGCCATACTGTACTTTGTTTTGTTTTGTTTTGTTTTAAATTTCAGAGAGAGAGTGAGCATGAGCAGGGGGTGGAGGAGAGGAGGAGAGGAAGAGGAAGAAGCAGGCTCCCTGATGAGCAGGAAGCCTGACATGGGGCACAACCCCAGGACCCTGGGATCATGACCTGAGCTGAAGGCAGATGCTTAACTGACTGCAGGCGCCCTGGCCATACTATACCTTAAATTCAGCCCAGAATTTGATTCAAAGGGTGTCAGAGCTATAAAGAGATTGAATGCACAGGCTGACATGTTTCCTGTGCTAATGTCAAGTCCTAAAAGGGAAGAAGAGAGACTCTGAGACTGAGATGGGGACATTTGGGCAGGTGTGGTTGAGGTCTCTGAACCCCTGGATTCCTGAGCTTTCTGGGAATACAGAGAAGGGTCTTTTCCCCCTTGCTGGAGGAAAGAGGCCTCCCATTACCTCGACAGCATTCAAGGCCTTGTCTTAGTTGCCTCACAAGATGATGTTGAGCCCTTACCTTCCCTCATCGTTCTTCACCAAGAACTAGGGTTAGACCTCAGCACAGATAGTGAAAAGTATAATCTCTAGTACACAAGAAAATTATTTATTCATAAGAAAAGCCACAGATTAATATATCAACAGAAACCAAGAATTTTGTAAGGTAATGGATCTTGAGAGTCTTGGACCAGCACTGTGTAAAGCTGGGTAGAAAAGAGGTTATTGATAGGGGGACACTCTCCAGTGGCTGACGATTTAACTTTTTAGTAAACTTGAAGCTTGGACACACTGGTAATCTACAGTGAAGGAGATGTAAGAACTGCCATGACAGATTATTAAAGAAATGGTCAGGACGCTCAGAGTAGTGGGCTTCTTAGAATGGATTTATTTTGTGTGACCAGAGAACCTACCAGCTGACTGTTCCCTGGGAGAGCCTAGAAGACATCGTTTCACTAAAGCAGTAAGATTGCAGTAGTGAGTAGGTATTAACATAGTTGATGGACTCAATGGTAACTGTTCTGTGCAGGCCAGAGATAACCGTAGAAGATACCCTAGTGTCAGTGAGTGAGTGATAGAATTTCGGAATAGCAAAGGTAGTTGGCAGCACTTCGCCATCAGAAGCAAATGTAACAATCAGTCAGGGATCCTTAAAATGTAGGGGATCTGTGAAATTCCACAGGCCACGGGTATTCCTAGGGGCAAGATAGAGTAGAAGTTAATGAGGATCTTGATTAACCTACATAACAACAACGGAAACAACCACAATTAAGAAGTGGTGAGCCGAAGGCAGATGTCAAGTGCCAAATGGAAAAACATGATCCCTGGACCTGTTTCTAGATATGAGCCAGTTCTCAAATCCAAAGCCTGTTGATTAAAGGGAATATGGGTCCTGAGGAAGTTCTCTGCAATACCATCAGTGTATACACTATGTACTCATATCTTTTCCAATGTAACCTGTGGCCTTTCTTCAGAGTGATGGTACACTGGAGAAATGGAAGATACCCAGCTCTTTCAAGGGCTTTTAGATACAGGGTGAATTGATGCAGGGAATCCTATAACCTCCCATTAGAGTGGAGCATATGGGGCAAGGTAATAGAGGCCTGGCCCAGATCTGTGTCTTGGTGGCTCCTATTTGTTTGTGGTTATCTCTCCAGTTGCTGAGTGTATAATCAAGATGGATATACTGAGCAGCTGGTAGAACCATCACACTGATTCTCTGTTCTATGAAGAACCATTTGTGTAAGAAGAACCAAGTGGAAGCCTCTGAAACTGCCTCCCTCCATTCCACTCCTCAGCAAAAATAGTAAACAGAAACTCTATCTCACTCCAGTGGAAATGCAGACATGAAGGCTGCAGGAAGTTTGGGTTACCAGTATGGTGCCCCCAAACCAGATGGACCATGGATATGATGGACTACCATAAATGTAAATAGTAGATGCAGTCATAGCGTCTACACCAGGTGTTGATCTTTGGTTGAATCTATCAACACAGCCTCTAGCAATTGCTTTGTAATTTTGATCTGGCAAATGTGTTCTTTTAAATCTCTACTAGGAAAGAAGATCAAGAGCAGTTTGCATTCACTTGGGAAGATTGAGTTCATATTCACTCAAAACTGTGAATGCTGTCCTGCGAATATTCTCAAGGCTGGTAACTCTCCTGTTCTGTGTCATAATTCAGTTCAAAAGGACTTTGATTATTTTACTCTTCCTCAAAACATCACATTGATCATATCAATGATCGTATCATATCAATGACATAGTATTAATTGGATCTGGGAGCAGGAAATGACCAGTACTCCAAGTGCCCTAGTAAAATACATGTATGCCCAAGGGGGAGATATAAGTTACAGATGTTCAAGAGCCTGCAACATTTATCACATTTTTAGGAGTGTGGGTATCTGAGGCATGCCTGAGTATCCCCTTCAAGGTAAAGGAAAAGTTCTTGCATCTTTCGTCTCTTACCACTAAGAATAGAAACAATATTTGATGCACTTTTGGATTTTGCAGATAGCCTACGCCACACTTGTAAACACTGCTCTAACCTATTTATCAGGTGACTCAAAAAGCATTTATCAGGAGGTGCCTGGGTGACTCAGTCAGTTATACGTCCGACTCTTGATTTCGGCTCAAATTGTTAATCTCAGGGTCGTGAGATCGAGCCAGCATTGGGCTCCCCACTCAACAGGGAGCCTGCTTGAGATTCTCTCCCTCTGCCCCTCCCCCCTCTGTGTGTGCATGCTCTCTCTCTCTCAAATAAATAAATCTTTAAAAAAAATGCTTTAAGGGGTGCCTGGGTGGCTCAGTCGGTTAGGTGTCTGCCTTCAGCTCAGGTCATGATTCCAGGGTCCTGGGATCTAGCCCCACATCGGGCTCTCTGCTCAGCAGGGAGTCTGCTTCTCCCTCTCCATCTGCCTGCTGTTCCCCCTGCTTGTGCGTGTCTCTCTCTGTCAAATAAATAAAAAATCTTTAAAAAATAAATAAAAATTTAAAAAATGCTTTTTAAAAAAGAAAAAAAAAGGGAATTTATCAGATGCCAGTTAAGCTAGGTGACTCAAAAGGCTACCAGTTTTTTTTAAAAGATTTTATTTATGAGAGAGAGAGAGATCACGAGCAGGGGAGAGGGGTAGAAGAAGCAGACTCCCCACTGAGCAGGGAGCCCAATGCGGGACTCGATCCCAGGACCCCGGGATCATGACCCGTGCCAAAGGCCGACTCAACCCAGTGAGCCACCCAGGCGCCCCAAGGCTACCAGTTTTGAGAAAAGAGGATCCAGCAGCAGTTCCAGGTTGTAATACAAGCTGCTCTTGCACTCAGTTCATAATGATGTGGCAGATCCCTAGGTGCTAGGTGACAGATGATGCTGTAGGGAATCTGGCTGGACCTAAAAGGAGAATCAGCACAAACTCCTAGAGTTCGAGAGTAAAGCCATGCCTTATACAGCTCAACCATTCAAAAAGCAACTGCTAGCATGATACCTAGCTTTAGTAGGAACTGAACATTTGACAATGGAACATCAAATGATTATATGAACAGAGCTTCCCCTTCAGGACCTGGGTTTGGTAAGGTCGGGTGCACACATCAACAGCTACTGAACAATAGAAATGGTTTACATGAGATCACATCTAAGCAGGCCAAGAAGTCATAAATAAGCTATATGAACAGTTGGCCCAGGTCTCCATGTCTCTTGTATTCCTCAGCTTACACCTGTGGCCTCATGGGGTGTTCCTTATGACCCGCTGATGATAAGAGGAAAATACTCAATACTGGTTCAAGCTTGGTATGTTGGTGGAACTGACAATGGTAGATGATAGAACTGCTACTGTACTACCATCCCACTTGGGGAGCGGCCATAAAGGACAGTGGTGAGGACAATGGGCAGAGCTTCAAGATGTACATTTAACCATCTCCTTTTAATGGAAAGAGAAGGAGTCTGAGATAAGGATAAACAGTCTTGAGCAATAGAGAATAGTGTGGTTGAGTTGGTCAAGGGCCTGTAAGAGATTATATTTGAAGTTCAATAGCAAAGAGATCTGGGAAGAGGCATGTGGAGGGACCTAAGGGAGTGGGCAAAGGTGTGTGGATTTTTGTGTCCCATATCTAGGTCCACCAGAGAGTATCTACCACAGACAAGGCACTAAGCAACCAGGTGGACATATGGCACATTGTATTTTCCAGAGATAGCCACCAATATTTCCCATCTGGCATACTTTCCTTACAGTGACCTTGACACTCATACCTTGAGAGGTTCATGTGGAACCCAGGTGTCATGCTATAAGAAAGCCCAAAGTAGCCTTCACAGAGAGACAACATGGAAACATATGTAGGTATTCCTGCCTACAGATCAGCTGAGGTCTCTGCCAACAACAGCATCAACAACCAGACCTATAAGTGAAGATACCTCCTGGTGATGCTACGCCCCAGTTGTTGATTCACCCTCCATTGTAGCCCTAGACATCACAGAGCAGAGAGAAACCATCCCCACTATGACCTCTACAAAATTCCTGACCCACTGAATTCATGGTAGAAAAAACCTGCGAGTGGAACTGCTGTTTTTCCTTCGGCCATGAGAGGGAGATGTTGTTCCTTGGGGACCTGCATGTTGCTACAACCATGCTCGCTTCCCTTCTAACCCAGGCAGGATATCTGCCTAGAGCGGCAGTGAAATTTCCCTTTCTTCCCACAGGCTTGGTAAGGCCAGGTGGCTGAAGTAAAATTTAATTTTGTTTCTTTCATATCTTGAGTATGTATGGGTTCTATAAAGATCCCTTCATTTATAGGAAGAAAAACCCTATCTTTAACTTACCTTTGGAACCATAAGTCATGCATGTTTATGCTTGAAAAAGAAAGGAACCTTAATTCTAGAGTGCCCTCTGGGGCCACTGGATGAAAGTGGACTGTCTGGCAGCCAGGTCTTAATTCCTTACAAGGTAATATTCACTGAAGTAGAGAAGGGGCAGTTAAGTGGCAGTCCCCATAGAGGTCTGCAGAACTTGCCTGGCAGAGGCTGGAACTTGCAGTTTCTGGACCACCATGCTTAGATTCCTTACCCACTTGGTGAACACTGTGGTAAACTTGGAGGTAAGGGAGGCTGTTGGAGGTCATTTCCAATTCTCTTCTATATCATGGGCTATTCCTATTAGCAGGTGGTTTTCCTTCTAGTTTTTTTTTTTTTTTAATTTTTGAAATTGTGGTAAAATGAACGTAACATAATGTTTGCCATCATAGCCATTTTTAATGTATTGAGCGCCATTAAATACATTCATGTTGTTATGCAGCTATCCCCACCACTGATGACAGAACTCTTTTTGTCTTGCAGAATTGAATCTCTGTATCCATTAAGCAATAATTTCACATTACCACCTTCTCCAGCTCTGGGCAGCCACCCTTCTATTTTCTGTCTATGAATATGACTAGGTACCTTATATAAGTGGAATCATACAGTATTTGTCCTTCTGTGCTTGGCTTATTTCTCTTAATATAATGCCCTCTAGGTTAATCCATGTTGTGGCATGTGTCACAATTTCCCTTTTTTTTTTTTTTAAGACTGAATAGTAGTCAATTGTATGTATATACCACATTTTGTTTATCCATTCATCCAGCAGTGGACATTTGGGTTGCTTCCATCTTTTAGGTATTGTGAATAATGTTGCTATGAACATGGATGGACAGATATGTTTGAATCCTTGCTTCCAATTCTTTTGGGTATATACTCAGAAGTGGAAATGCTGTATCATATAGTGATTTTACTTTTTATTTTTTGAGGAACCGCAATACTGGGTTTTTTTTTTTTTTAAGATTTTATTTATTTATTTGACAGAGAGAAACACAGCGAGAGAGGAAACACAAGCAGGGGGAGTGTGAGAGGGAGAAGCAGGCTTCCCACCGAGCAGGGAGCCCGATGAGGGGCTCGATCCCGGGACCCTGGGATCATGACCTGAGCTGAAGGCAGACGCTTAATGACTGAGCCACCCAGGCGCCCCCCGCAATACTGTTTTTCATAGTGGTTGCCCAATTTTACATTCTCACCAGCAGTGCACTGGGGTTCCAATTTTTTCACATCCTCGCTAACACTTATTGCCTGCTCTTTTTTTTTCAATAGTAGCCATCCTAATAGGTGCCAGGTGGTCCCTTTAGTTTTTAAAGCCACATATATCTGCCCTCTTACCTCCTAAGAGATTTGCTAGAATCTGTCGATATAGTCTTCTGGTAGCCGGCTGTTTCTGTTGTTTTTGGTAATGACAACACCTATGAAATATCTGAGGACTTGGTTATCTCTCCTTCTCTTTTGAGGCAAGCTAATAATCTGAGCCCTCAGTGGTAGTTGCTTAGATAGGTGAGAACTTTTATCTTCTGCCTTGAGGCAATAAGGTGTAATAGCTCAGAATGTGGACTATGAAGCCAGATGCTTGGGTTAAAATCCTGGCATTGCCATTTATTAGATCTTGGACAAGTTACTATGGCACAGTTTCTTTAGCTATAACATGAAGCTAATAACAGAGTTACTATGAGGAGTAACTAAGTTAATACATAAAAACACTTAAAGCAGTTTCTGGTACATGATTGGCACTCGGTCTAATAGTAGCAATTTTTACCCCTCTGTAGCACACCCTACTACTTCATCCACTCTCCCAACTATTGTAGAAGATGTTTACTATTATTACTTACTATTTTATAGGCACAAAAGCTGAAGTTTAGAGAGGTCAAGGTGACCTCTCTCAAGGTGACCAGCTGGTAAATAGGAATTGAGATTTGTTCTTTGAGTCTGACCACAAAGCCCTTTCCTAACATGTTCTATATCGATGGCTCTGGTTTGGTAGAGCAAATGACAAGGACAGCTTCATCTTTGATGGGGAAAGGCAACTATTATTACTAGTAGACCACTGGGGAGACTGGTAAAGTAAACATTCCATCAGCTTTCCCCCATTGTGTCTCTCATCCCATGACTAAAGAGCAGATGTGAACACTGCTGCCAGCCACTCACTTGTTAGATGAAAAGTGACTTGGCCATGCTTATTACAAAATTAACTTTTAGGTCTTGGTGGTTTTAAAAAGACATGTGAAATGTAAGTCTCCACAGGATTCATACACTTTAATTTACAAGCGCTTTTGATTCTAATAAAAATCTATTTTTACTTGCAGTAAGATAGTAAAGAAAAAAAAAATCTCTGGAAAGGTTCTGGATGCCTTAAAGGAAAATTTGATTAGATGGTCCTGTTTTTCAGTAACACAGATGAGAAACTTCTGAATACCTTGTTAAAATGGAATGATGTGCCCCACTTTTGATTTAAATTCCATTACACTTATCTCCAGGAATTAGCAAAAAAAAGTTTTTCTGACAATAAAAATCATTAAGAGCTTTTTGATATCCTAAAAAATAACGTGTTTGAAGATAAAATTTATCCTGATATCAATATTGGTTTTGAAAATGAAAGAAAGCATCAGAAATTCTCTGTAACACTGTGCTAAAAGAAAAATAATCTTAAGTCTTACTCCATAGATATTTTTCTTCTTCATGATAGGGAATGGCATGACCATTTGTATTTTTAGAGTCATGAAGACCATTAAGGAGAAAGCTTTTCTGAAATATAGTAAATCATGATTGATTTGCATTCTTTGTTGGCCCTGTATACTTAGAATTCATTGTAATTCCATAGGGATTGGGAGGATATTTATCTTTGCTATATCTATTATGAGGGATTTGTTAAATAAATTCTTGCAGTAAGAAAAGGAGGATATTTTAAAGCAATTTAATGATTTTTGTCTGCAAATGGTGCTACTAATTTCAAGTTGGTCTTTTTCTCCCTTATTATGGTAGGCCACCATGTCTCTTCCCAAGCTCATGGATCCACTTTTCATCTCCCTGCCAAATACACTTGTGGAGTACAGGCATCTTCCTCCAACTATCAGGGAAGTCCCATAAGTCTATAAATAAACTGAGTGTCTTCATTTCCCTGCTTGGAGCAGGCACGGCTAGTGGATCACCAGTTTTTGTCCAGGGAACCATCCCAGTCTTCCAGGTGTATCAGTGAGAAGAAACCACCTTTAGGCCAAGCTTCCTTCTCCTTCATAAGGCCATTCTGGGCTTGACCCCAACATCAGCTCAGTCTTTCAACTGTCTCTTTAGTTTTCCATTCTTCTTTATTCCATTTCCTTGTCCTTGAAATAGCTCCATTGTTTTGCAGTCCTTACACCCTGACACCTGACCTGACATGTGACCTTTACTCATGAGACTTGTTTAGGACTGTTTGCCATCAACTCATCATCCGATTTCTGGATTGCAGCTGTTCTGATCTCCTCATTGGTTTTACCATTTGTAATTCACCTTCTTCATAGAATCATCAAAGTAACTTTTCTAAAATATTTTTGTACCATTTTCCCACTTAAGGACCTAGAGTGTCTTCTTATTGCATATTAGATAAAATATAAATGCCTCTTCCCTATATGTAAAGGCCTATATCATTTCCCTTCATTGGTTATTAACTTGGTTTCCTTTACTAGTTCTTGAATAGATTCTCTGATCTACTCAGGTCATTTCCATTATTCCAGCTGGTCTTGTCACCCACCCATCCCAGAAAACACACACACACATACACACACACACACTCACAAAATACCAGTTTCTGTTGCTTTTGTATCCTTCACATTGCCTAGTGGTATCAAGTGCAAAGTAGGGACTACTTTGTGTTTTGTTTTAACATAAAAGAATGCCTCAGACCCATTGTCATGATGGATTTGCCCTGCTTGTCTGGTACTCTGAATTCTAACCATTTATTTTTCCCTGCCTGTGTTTCCTGTATCCATCCTTCTGTTTACTTTTGTGACCAACACTAAGCATACCAGATGATTGATCCATGTTATGGAAGAGTCTTTAGCTGTGGAAGGAAATAGAACTAACTGGGCTTAAATGGGAATGGAAGCTGTGGTCTTGAGCTTCCAGATTGATGGTTTAAGCAAGTGAGTTAATCAGCCACAGACTGGTGATACTTGCTTATGTAATGGTTTGAATAATCCTTTTGTAATATTCTAGACATAAGTTACAATTGTTTTGAACTTGATGAGTCATCACAACAGAATTCTTTCCTTACCAGTGATGCCTTTTAAGACTCTTAGGTTCTTGAAGCAGGTCTGCCTCTGCTCTGTAGCTCTGCTCGCCACTCAGAATATTTGGCTCTACCGTGGCCAACTAAAATAGAATACCTGAAGATTGGTTTCTTGTGGAGGAAGAGAGGCTTGTGGCAGTTCTTTCTTTTATGATGGATGTGACAGATGCAGCAGCTAATTGTCCCCTAGTATCTATTCTCCCTTCTTCCATGTTAAGAGAATCCCCGAGTTTCAGCTGGGCATGTTGTTACCCTGAATAAATATTCAATTTCCCTCACTCTCTTGGCAGCTTTGGGCAGTGTGACTAAATTCAGAGCAATAGGATGTGGGAGGGAGTACTGTAAGCAACTGCTGGCTTGAGTTCTTTAATTAGGGAGCATGCCCTCTCCTTCCTGATTTTTCACCTTCCTAATGGCTGGAATGTGGCTGTGATGGTTAGCTGTCCTGGACTTTGGGGATGAGGGCAACACCTTTGGGGCAGAAAACCAGCAAGACAGAAGGAACCTGGAGCTCTCACTAGAGCTACTACATGAGCCCTGGACTGCTGAGGCTCAGAGCTATTATGTTAAAGAGAAATAATTGTCCTGTTTAAGCTGTGAGATTGTTTTTGGTCTCTGTTTCAGCAGCTTCTTAGTACAGTGGGGGATAAAAAAAGTATGAGGTTCAGTGTCCGCTGAGTGATACAAACAAGATGAGAAACATACTTTTAAAGATATTTAATAAGTCTTTTTTCAAATCAGTACAAAAATTTAAATACAAAAATGATTTGCTATTGACAAGTCTCAAATCTATCATGGAAACTCAAAAAAGTCACCAGTCTGGTCACCTTTCATGGTGTTCTGTAAAATATTTGAGAACAGTCACCCACTACAGACATTCTTTCCCTCCGTGGGATGTCATACTGCATTAAAACTCTGTGTTTAAATAATATAATGCCAGTTTGGTCCATTTCACATGGAAAAGCTCTAGCTGATTTTGAATTGAGTAGGGATTATAGCACTACCCCTAGACTTTTGAACATGTCGTTTCATCTGCTTTTACACTAATGTGTTAACATAATGTGCAACACTTAAAAGGGAAACACAGACACATAGATAATTATTTAAAACTCTTTTTTAAATTAAATGGAGTAATTCATTTAGCTCTGAGATTAGCACCATTGTAGAATATACAGTATCTGGCATAGATTTTGCTCCTCCCCTATCTAAAAGTTAGGAGCATATGCCTGATAATATACACACTCACACACATTATATATATATATATATATATATATATATATATAGGCAATTGAGTAACAACCAATAAATAAGTTGGAAGGTATTTTAAAAAGTGAAATTTGGTCTTAACGAA
This sequence comes from Mirounga angustirostris, assembly GCF_029215605.1. Classification (NCBI taxonomy): domain Eukaryota; kingdom Metazoa; phylum Chordata; class Mammalia; order Carnivora; family Phocidae; genus Mirounga; species Mirounga angustirostris. The sequence continues at coordinate 46,663,992 of NW_026991709.1, read as the reverse complement.
AGAGGTACTGTCTCTCTTACTTGGTGGAAATAAAAAGCCCATACATGTACAGATAAATACGGATTTACAGATCGGCTGATCTGACTTGCTTCCAAGCCATTCCAATGCAGCTCTTCAGCAGAAGGACCCCAGTGGATCCTTGTTGCCTCCATAGTCATCAGTCCAAAACCAGCATCCTCAAGACCAATCTGAAGGATGTTTGACCACATAGACACTATCTGCTTTGAAAATGAAGGTTGGGTCAGGTATCTTTTGATGGGAAAATTTGTCATAGAATTAACAGTGAATAAGAAACCCTCTGGTAATGAACTCATTTCTCTTCTTAAGAAATTGAGAAGAAATGGTGCTCGTATACCATGTAAGGGAAAGACATCTATTAGGTTGAGGAGAATTTTTCTTGATGGTTAAAATGATTCAGATTCGACATAGACACATTTCCATGTGTGTTTATACCGTATTTATTTGTGTATTTTTCCATCTGTACCTTTCCCCTCAACTTCTCACTCTTAATTTTGAGGAACAGATACAAGATTCTACCACCACAGCCCCACCTTATTTTCCCCAGTGGCTTATAGTAACAGCAGCAGACTCACAGCGGACTGACAAATCTTGCCTGTGTTTTGAGACCAGATTTGGATGCCCGCAGCAGTTAGCATGTACCTAAGTGAAAACCTGGAAAGATACGTATCTTTCTCTTTAAACTTGTATTGGCTCTTGATTTGTGCTGAGTGTGAGGTGACCCAAGCAGCGGGGGCTCTTCCTGCCCTTTGACATTTCAGATAGCTCTCCCACAGGTTGCTTCTAAAGAAACAGTTCTTTTCCTACAGTTCTAGTACCGACACTAGTACATCCATTTTTAAATTTAAAACTTGACAAATCGTTTTTTCAAAAAAAGTTATTTTCCTACGTATTTCTGAAATTTTTTTTTCTCCCCACATAAAGGATGGCTTGGATTTTGGAAATTGACTTTGGAACCTGAGACAACATGCCAGTTTGCATATATACTACACCAGGAAATTTCCTCAAAATTCAACTGCTACTGAAAAATAGCGATAGCCCTTTCATGGGTGAAACCTCATTGTACTCATTTGTATGGGTAGGCAAAAGAAGGGGATTTTTATACACATGTAAACATAATTAAAAACTGTTGATAATGAATATTCCACAAAACTGGAAAGTTATTATTTTTTTCTTATGACTTCCATGTGTTTATATTAGTTGGGTCATAGTGGAAATTACATGGAGGGAAGAAAAAAAATTACAGAAAATAAAACAAAAAGGATCCTTAAGAAATAAGTGAGTTAATTACTGCTCCTGTCTCCCACCTGTTTTTTTAGCTCCTCTTGGGGCACTGTCTTATGTCCCTCAAATGTCTCATCCAGTGTGAGGCACACAGAATTTACTGAGTAAACTACACGGCAGGCGATTAGCTCACTTGTTCTTTTAGAAACACGAGATACACAATTCTGAGGACTCGTGTTGATAAGAGACACAGCCTCTGACGGGAGGGAAACAGCCCTTGGACTAAAACCCTACTGCCCCCCCTGACTCCCTCCCACTGGGGCTGTAACACGGCAGAACTCCTCCCCCACTCTCCCTGGCAAAACATCTGCCCAAAGACAGAGGAAATTATGCAAGTAAATACGGTATATAATTGTTATCATTGACATTTCCTTAAGCCATATTTATAAATCTTTAAACAATGTGAGCAAGTGACTTTCATTAGCTATGATCTTTCATGCTGAAATATTTTGACTGATCTGAATAAGCAGGTTATCATGGAAGCATATAACAATACAACAGCTAATATGATTCCAGTAGGTACAACACAAGTGTCAGTACTTGATACATAAATCTATCCCATCATTTTTAATTACAGGCTGCTATGCAGAGCACTAAACATGCATCTTAGTTTTTATTTGTACATGATGGTTTAGATTTTCACTTAAATATAACTTTCCAACTATATAAATGTTTTGAAGCAATTATGTTTTTCATTTGGGTTTTTTCGGTGCATCATTTTCTTCTCTTCTATTAAATCTTTCTTTCTTTTTTTACATGGGATACAATAAATATCCTGAAAAGGAGGAATGGACGTACTGCCCAGCATACAGTCCCGCAGCCTGTTCCGAGGGCATCTGGAGGAACACTCGGTCTCCCGGCCTGAGGAGCAGCACCGCACTCCCAGACGCCTGGTCCAGAAAGCCCTTTTTGTACTCATCGTACGTGTACATCATGGGCTCGTTGTTCTTGAACAGAGCAACCCACACGTTGCCCCCCTTGCAGTGAACGTGGTATGCGAAGTAGTAGACCCCTGGAACCTCGCAGGTGAAGATGCCCGTCTGTGGGTTGTAGTTCTGTCTGCCATTATAGAGCAGTTTGTCAAACTTCACCGGGGCCCCCACAGGTGGGAAAGGCGCAGTCAGCTCAGCTGTAAAGGCAGGCATCTCGTAGGCTGGCCCTCCATTCTTGCCTTTCTTAGCCCCGTAGGCATGGGGGGGTTTCACTCCATCAATTCCCAGCCCCATATCTGGTAGATACTCTCCATGGGGTGGTGGTGTAGGGGGCATCACAGCTGGGGGCCCTGGGGGCCCTGGAGGGCCTGGGGGCCCTGGAAGGCCCGGCTGGCCTTGAGGACCAAGGGCACCAGGCTTCCCTGGGGGCCCATGAAGTCCTGCTACTCCAGGCTTCCCTACTCCAGGGAACCCAGGGGGCCCTGGGATACCGGGTTCCCCTTTGGGGCCTGGCATTCCAGGTGGTCCAATGGGCCCACTTGGGCCTGCGATCCCTGGGATGCCTGGAGGGCCCTGTAAACCCTGATCCCCTGGGATTCCTGGTTCTCCCTTTGGTCCCAGCAGCCCTGGAGCACCAGGGAGCCCTGGTAAACCTTTGTGCCCCGCTTCCCCCTTGGGCCCTATGGGACCTGGCAAACCCCTCATGCCAGGGGGCCCTACTTCACCAAGGAAACCTGGCTTTCCTGGGAAGCCTTGAAGCCCTGGCTCGCCCTTGAGACCTGGTGGCCCCTGTGGCCCTACAACCCCACCTTCTCCTTTGGGTCCGGGAAAACCAATAGCACCTGGAGGACCCATAGGACCTGGGATTCCAGGCAGGCCTGGCTCTCCTGGGGGACCTCCCATTCCAGGGGCACCTACTGGTCCTTTCTCCCCTCTTGGTCCTAGAGCCCCAGGAAGACCCCCTATGCCCTTGTCACCTTTGGGTCCTGGGAAGCCTGGTTTCCCGATCCCTGGAAGGCCTGGGGGTCCTGGCAGCCCTGGCAGTCCTTGCTCCCCTTTGCCACCTGGAAATCCTGGCTGGCCAGGGATCCCATCCTGGCCTGGTTTTCCAACTCCAGGAATCCCAGGAGGTCCTTGAACTCCCGGGACCCCAATAGGGCCTTGGGGCCCAGGTTCCCCTGGAGGACCTGGCTTTCCCAGGGGACCTTGGGGCCCAGGGAAGCCTGTCACTCCGGGTTTGCCCACTCCTGGGAGTCCAACAGGGCCAGGAGGGCCATGCATCCCTGGAGGACCCTTTAGGCCTGGCAAACCTGGCATCCCAAAGCCCTTCTCCCCTTTGGGACCCTGAAGGCCTGGAGGTCCTGGTGGTCCTTTGGGACCTCGCTCTCCCTTTGCACCTGGTTGCCCTGGTAACCCTGGTCCACCTGGTTTTCCAATGCCAGGAAGTCCGTGAGGCCCTGGAGGTCCTTGCGGTCCTGGGATCCCCATAGGCCCAATCTCCCCTTTGGGTCCAATTTCACCTTTTGCTCCAGGCATTCCCATGGCTCCTGGCTTTCCTGGCATTCCAGGCATACCTGGTTTTCCAATTCCTGGATATCCCTGTGGCCCTGGTTTTCCTTTGGTTCCAGGTATCCCATGACCTGGTAAGCCGGGGGGCCCAGGCGGTCCTCTTGGGCCAGGCTCTCCACGGGGACCTTGCTCCCCTCGTAAACTGGCTAATGGTATTTCTACTGGGAGAGAGGGGACAGAGAGAGCAGGAGAGGGAGGAGGAGAGGGACGGGAAAAAAGAGAAAAATTAATATTTATTATTCTTCACTTCAAGGAAGTCATGACGATCATTATTTAGTTCTGACACCTTAGTCTATTCCTTATTGAGAAGAAAGACTAGGAATAATGTGTTCATCTTCCAGGACTATCAGGACTTAAAGAACAATCAAGCTAATAATTGCTTTGTCATGTTTGAAATACTTTTTGAGAACTGATACCTGTAGCTGCTTTTATCAGCATTGGTTAAGGAAAAAAAGCTAAAAAGTATGAAAAAACATTTTTCCAAGTACAAAACTCTAAGTTTTGTTATGGTGTGTTCACTATGGAGATTTTGGAAAATTCAAAAAAGGATAAAGAAAAATCAAATTTGCCTATAATCACTTGACATTTATATGTGCTTCCATCTTGTGTTCTAGGTGTGCGTGTGTGTGTGTGCGTGTGTGTGTGTATTTTAAACAATGGAGTCATTCTCCATTTTTATTTTTTTATTACTTTTTCTATTTAATGCTATATTTTTCCATGTCCTTGTTTTTTTATATAATAATTTGTGGCTAAATAATATTTCCTCTTGTGTTGAAATACAGTATGATGTGTTAGGTAAAGTAATTATCATGTAGATCAGGGGGGAATAGAAGTATTTTATTTTGTGCGTGGTTTAATAACATCTTCCACATGGAGTACCTGGTTGGCTCAGTAGGTTAAGCGGCTGACTTCTGATTTCAGCTCAGGTCATAATCTCAGGGTCATGGGATCGAGCCCCATTTAGGGCTCCACACTCAGCAGGGAGTCAACTTGAGATTCTCTCCCTCTCCTTCTGCCCCTCCCTCGCATACATGTGTGCACATGTGCCCTCTTTCTCTCCCTTCAAATAAATAAATAAATCTTAAAAAAAATAAATCTTAAAAAAAAATAAATAACATCTTTCACATCTGTCCTCTAGAGCCAAATACTTTTGCTTAATTTCTTTAATGTGCTATAGGATTTCCTAAGTCTCATATGAATTCAAATTTTTAATAAATTATTTCTCATTTGCAAATTGGGTTTCAAACAGAAGAAGTGAATAAGATACTTGAGGCTGACAAGCAGCGTGGAGAAGGAATTGAGCTGGGAGGAGCAGGAAGCTCTTCTTGGTCTTGAAATGAATCTGGACTGGGCCACTTGGGCCTTCACTGTCTTGGCTTGCCTCTCTGTGCAGCAAGAATATTATGGCCTCGCTACAAGATTAGATAATAGATGTGAAAGACGCTGTGCTTTCACAAATTGTTGTCAAAATACAAAGCACATCTCTGTTAAGATGATTATACTGTGCCTTTCAGAGTAACACAACTCTGGATCTTCTACGCTACTGAAATGAAACATAAGTGAAATTTATGGCCTCAAAGTTTTATGTTAACCAGTAGTCACATCTTAATCCTGACCATTATATTTTCCACTGACCTACTGTCAGGGAACAAAATAGGACCACAGAACTCATATTCTTAGCAAATTCTCTTATTACAATCTGGTACCCATCAGAATAAGTACAGGAAGTTCCAAAAGCTGGGCAGGCCACTTAAGAAAGGAAGGAGAACAAATGGCTGAGATCATCCCCTAAGTGGAATATCAGCTCCTGAAGAGAGGAAAATTGGAAATACTTCAATTATGCTAAGTCGATAGTCTTGTACTATTAAGACATGTTATATCCAAGTGAATTGTGTAGTACATACTACGATATCAAGAGTGTCTGGGGCAGGGTCATGTCTTACTCATCAGGATTCCTTGGTGTCCAGCACAGTGCCTGGAATGTACTCTGTTCTTAGGGTTGCCTGAATGACCAGCTGTAGCAACTCAAATGTTTCATGATGCTTTAGTATTTACTGAGCATTTTTACTTACCTATGCCATTGATTTTCTCAACAGATCTTACTTTACAAAGAAAAGTCGTTTCAGAGAGGTGTTGTTTTTTTTTTAATTGAAATATATAATTGCCATACAATAGTTATGTTATTTTCAGGTCTTTCATTTCTGGCCTCTAGGCCTCTTAGCACCAAATCCACTAGTACCCCAGACAGAGAGATTCCTGCTTTTTCAGGGACCAGTGGGAATGACCTCCAGTTCCTCAAAGGGAATTGCTATGCCGATGCAGTTCTTTTCCTACAATTGATTGCTAGGTTTCCTAGGAATCCAGATGAACCTCATGAAGTTTTAAAAAAGTGTCTCTCACAGTGATAAGCATTTTGTAGGTGTTGAATAACTAATGAATATGGCTGGAAGGCAGTGGGAAAAATTTTCATCTCTATATGCAGTCCTTACCCTTCATAGCCTCCTCTCAGTTTATTGATTAACAGGTGTAGTAGCTTAAAGTGCTCTTAAAAACACTGGCATTTATCCAGCACCTGGTTCACAAAGTGCTTTCATATGTATATATTTCTAACACAGCAGGTCCTTAACAACATTGCTCTCCCAGTAAAGAAGACTGACTAGTCACCTGTTTTTATTTTGAGTTTTCCGAAGACTTATTGAAGCAGAAACAAGTTGGCCAGATACTTGTTGGAAAAAAAGCAGTTTTAATGGTATTCAAAAATACTTTTTAAAAGGTATTCTAGCACAAGTTTTCTTTGTACACTAGATGATGCTGTAAACTTTTTTCGAAGTCTTTTAAGGCTATTGGTTCTTAAGAACTAGAAGTTATTCCTATTCCAAATCTACCTTGTGCTCCTGAAAAACTGCAGAAAAGCACTTGAAAGCTGTTTCTTTAAGATAATGGGTTTCTTTTTTTTTAATTCTTGGTGGTAATATATTGCTGGACCAAGTCATGTGCAATTTTCACTCAAGGTCATCGTGATGCTGAGAAATTGCATTGATAACCTGTCCATCTCTAGTTTCAACGGTCTTAATCAGAAGTACCCTTTTTGAGTGAGTGTCAACGAGAGGGAGTGAATCCAGATTGGTTTCCCTCAGGTTCAGGGAAGAAAAGTTTGGAAGAGGCAGAGCAGTCCTGCTCTCCACGCCTTCCAGCAGCCTCCTGTAGGCTTGTCACCCCCCTCCCCGACCACTTTAATCGGGCCCAGCTTCTGACACAAAAATAGATGCTCATTAAATAGTTGCCAAATGTTGGAATAGATAATGAATAAGGGAATAAAAATATGTTTTGTGCCATTTAATGCTGTTAAAATAATAAAGCACAACATAAAACAGTAATTTTGCTTGTATTTTTAGGTCTTGAACCTTTCAAGGATAGAGTTTAGAGAACAGTAAACACTTAATGTCAGTAACACAGTCCAAAATAAAAATTTCTAAAATTTAGCTTCTCCCCCGATCTTATAGTTTCAGATTTTGGAAAGCTGCTGTTTCATAACAGCACAGGAATATGATGTTACCTTTGCCTTTCTTAGGTGCTGCTTCCTTGCCCATTCTTGGCACTGGCTGAATTTCCTTCCTATATTGGGGTAGATGTGGATATTCTTTGCCATACTGCATGCGGGGCAGCTCCTTGCCCATGTTAAGGCCATCTTTCCCCAAAGGCATGTGAGGTCCTTGCTGGCCCAGAGGCTGGTATTGCGGAATTTGCGGTGGGATCTGAGGAGGAATTTGTGGTGGCAGCGGCTTGATCCCATAGTAAGCACCAGCCTGAATGAGCCTGATGGCGCCCAGGGAAATGGTAAGCAGCACTCCCAGCAGTGGAGGGCCAGGTGGCATAGCCATCACCTGCGGAAGGAATGAATGCACCAACATGGTGAAAACTGGCAGGCCAAGTGACGAGTTTACTTAGAGAAAGAAGGGGGAGAAAAAGGAAACAGTCTTTACCATCAGAACATCACCGGTGGAAGGCAAATGGAAAGGAGGATGATGTTACCTCTCAGAAGGAAATAAGCAAAAAATAGAAAAGAGTAGGAACTGTCAAATGAAGGCGATCGGTGGAATTATAAGCTATGGGAAATACTGCTGTGTATCCCCAAATATCAATTCTGCTTTCTTCCATAGTACTGGAACTCTTGATTTTTAGCCGGAACAGAGCAGCCCAGAATAAAGACATTTCAGCCAAGTGTGGCGATGTGACAAAGTTCTGTCCAATTGGATGTAGTTGTAATGGGTACAACTTCCAAGAAGGATCCTAAAAGAGTGGCCCTGGTTTTCCTCTTCCTTCCTGCTGGCTGAAATGTTGTTATGTTGCCTGGAAACAGACCAGACACCTGGGACCAGGAAGTGAAATCCGTGCACTGAGCATGGTGGAGTAACAAGCTAGAATAAACCTCAGCCTTGGTTGAACCCGAAGGTCTGTATTGATCCTTACATTTGAAATTTGTTTACACAAGAAAGAGCTAAAGCTTTATCATCTTCTTTAAATCGCTGTTATTTTGAGTGTCACACATTTGCACTAAACTTAATCTTAATGGCTAGAGTACATTGTCCAAAAGGAGGCAAACTTGGTGGCAAGTCAGGCTTTGTTAGTATGAGCCAAAATTCTATTCTAAGTGGAAACGGTTAGTAATTGACAGGCTTTATGCCAGGGGCTGGGATTTTTCATCTGCCTTTTGCTTTGGTGTGGTCACAAAGTAATGTAAGCATTAAAGAGCGAGCAAACAACAGTAATGAAAACTGTGGAAGTCTTCTGAATTGGAGAGAAGGTACTTCATGTGACAGTCCCAAAATATTTTAAAAATCACTATCATAATTATGCACATACTGGAATGCCATTTCGTTCTACTTAAATACTATAAAGTCGTTAATTTAGAATTTGCCTAATTGGACCTGGAGTGCGCTGACGTTTGTCTTTATACTATTATGAAAGAAAGGAGTTTACAAGGCAAACTAGTTGTATAAAGAAAACAATGATGTTTAACTACTCATGAGAATAAGCTGTACAAGCCCTTTAATAGCATCCTTTGCAGTTTAACAGTTAATGGCATAAATATTAATGGGGCTTATATGTTTATAAAAAACCAACTCGGAAAGACCTCTGGAAATGCCTAGGGCTGAAAACCCAAAAGCCCAGGGAACTGCAGTGCTCACAAAGGCCCACTAGAGGGCAAGTGTGGTACACATTGAAGTCTGTTCTCCAGGGTACTGACACGACATAATAAGGTGCTCCCCACACCTTTAATAAAGAGGTCTTGATGAAAATCTGAATCCTCAGTGGAGTGTCATCATTATGCTGGAGAAAGAAGTGGCAAGGTTCTCACAATTTTTAATGTAAGAATATTCTGGAGAACTTTGAATAAACTTCTATCTCTAAATAATTATAATTTCCATTCTGTGAGTTTGTTTTCTTTGCTTCTGCCTTACTTAATTCTGGATCATAGTTTTCCACTTCTTAGAAAATATGTGTTGACTTTGCGACATCCTATTCAAGAATAGTGCCAAGAGTGAGAACATGCTATAAAAGAATTGGTTAATAAAAAGCACCTAAGAAAATATTTAATGGAATCTCTACCACAAAATTCACCTCTTTACAATTTTTTAAAGTATACTAACTAGTCATTTTTCCCCAAAACATCTGTCAGCAAAATGATTTATAAAATGTCCTCCATTTCATAAATCAGAATAGTCTCAAGAACTGGTTGATTCAAATGTACTCGAAATAATACATGGGCTGGTAAATGGGAGGAGATAGAAAGGAATTATTTTCTAAGAATGATTAATTATTATAAACCATTTGGAAAGAGCCACAAAATTAGTATTGATTTATACTCGGTAATAGTCAGTTTTATTTTAGATGGGAAAAGAAGAACATCTGCTGTAAGTACTCAATGATAAATTTATTGACTACTTACCAAACACAATGCTAGACCTATCCAGGGATTACAACGGTAAATATAATATGGTCAATGGGCCCTGCCCCCAAAGAGCTTATACTTTTTTAGTAGACGTGACAGATGTATGAACTATTAATGAGTAGCAAGGGATATCCAGAAAAAAAGTAAATTTCCCACCCACTTCTGTCCAGTAACTTAAATCCCTTCCCTTGGAAGCAACAACTTTTCCCATTTTCTTCATGTTTCCGGAGATGTTCTAAGAATATGCACATACACCACACACACCTTTAAGACACAAATTACAGTATACTATACATACCACTATTCCTTACTTTGTCCACTTAGAAGACTAGAACTTCAGCCCTTATTTCTCAGTTTTATATATCTCAAGAGATCCCTTCAACTTCTTTATTTGTTAAAAATAAGACTCAATTGTTTTCTGAAGTCCTTAACATTCAATGTCTAAGGCAGTCACTAGAGAGTTGAAAATGTTAATCCATACCAGAAATACATGGTAATACCTGGTGATGTATAAGTTGGGACTTAATTCCATCTTTGGGGATGACTGAATTTAATTACTAAACCCTAAGCTTGTGGTGATGCCTTTAAGAATAAGGAGCATGCTTGGCCCTTCACCCTTCCATCAATTCAGTGAATGTGTTGGATTACACTTAATAATCTTTAAACCAGGACAATCTAATGAAACATTGGAAAACTGGAAGGAAGCGAAATGCCTGGGAAGAAGACCAGTTGAATACCAAAGGCCCAGTGGGATCCTTCTTTACTACAATTATTTCCTCTTGTAAGCTTGGCCTTTCTCTCCTGAAAACCACCTCTTTAGGTCTGCCATCTGCCATTTCTCTGGCTCTTTATTTAAATAAACTTTGTTCAGTTTTAACTTGAATATTTATACAGGGGCCCTGGTTAGAATTTACCGCTTGACTTACACTTACTAATTTCCCTCTTGTCCCTGAGGATATTTTTGGTGGTCAAAGTGGTGTGGTGGTTCTCCCCAAATCACTCAAAAGAACATCAGATTTGTGTAACGCTATACAAACACCTGGCGGGAAGAAGGAGCCTTGGAATTTCTGCTGGGAGAAATGGTAGTAATGGGTTTTCTTGCCTCTTTTTCCTTTTTCTGAGGGTGCAGGACACAATAATGTGAGTTTTAGTCGCTGTTTTCTTAGATTTCTATTTGATACCACACGTGCGTAAGTGTGTGTGTGTGTGAGTGCGCTTGATTATGCATGAACATAAACATATATACTGTGTGTGGACAGTGGATCTTTGCCAGTCAGGCCAACTTAGTGATGGGTTTCATGTCATTATGAGAAAAGCCTTGTAGAAGAAGCCAAAGACCTGGAGTTGAGCTGTAGCTCTGCTATTCACCATGTCTATGACTTTGCGCAAGTCCCTTATCTTCACTAAGCCTCAGTTTCCTTCCCTATAAAACAGCAATAAAAAGAAATTTTATTTCTTATAAAAAAGAAATAATAATCTCAGCTTCTCCCACAGAGCTGTTCAAGGACACAAATGATAATACGATTTTTTTTGTAAGCTGAAAAGCACCGTTCAAATTTAAGTTATTATTAATGGAGTGTGACCAAAAAGACAAATCAAAACCAACTGAAATGCCAAGGACTTTCAAAGAAGGATACTAGCCAAAATAAATGTGAGGTTAACTGCAGTAATGATAAACCTTAACATGAATGAAACAATAATGGCCATTAAAATGTACTTGTTAAAAATGGCAAAAAAGAACAGCTGAACCAAGGCAGTTATTCATTCTGGTGCCAGAGTTGCCAATCCTAATCATTTTGAACAGCCCTAAATGGTTCCCTATATTTGGGAAGGGCTGCAGAGAGTTTCAGTTTCCTCATGTGACCTGTAGTGTATATAACAGAATAATGTGATACATATTATTTTAGACACTCCTCAGCATTTTATTTGTACATTTATCCCCATGAGATTTTGGCTTGCTGTGCAAAAGAATGTTCTTGCCCTAAATCCAAATTTCCCTTTCACATAAGCTAACACAGTGTGCGCATTGCAAGTGTGTGTGTGTGTGTGTGTGTGTGTGTGTGTGTGTGTGTGTGTGTGTGTGGACAAGCCTCTCTCATCTGCTGCTGGGCAGCCCCTCACACAGGATTGGTAGTTTCTCAAGGCCTCAGATTTATCGCCCCTGAAGCAAGGGGAAGTCAGACAGAATCCTACCCCTGCAGTGTGCACCAGAATTGTCTTCTTGGCTTTCCCATGCCTTTTAAAGAAGGTTCTGTCCTGCTTGCATTTCTCAGAGCAATTCATTCATTAGGTGTAGATCTGTAAGGAGTGCCTACTAATTATTACTATTATGGGTACTAGAGAAAGGAGTGAATTAGATGAAGTCCTTGATCTTATTGAACTCACATTCCAGTGTGGGGAGACAGGCAATAATAAACAAGTTAAAAATAAATTTTACAATTTTAGATTTGAGTGCTGTGAAGAAAACCAAGCAGAGTGAAGGGCTCGAAAATGACTTGGGGTAGAAGACACTGTTTTGGAAAGGGTGGTGAGGTAAGATCTTTCTGAGAAAGCAAATTTTGGATAGAGATGTGAAAGTTGAAAGGCTTATTTGTCTTTCAAGACACAATACTAAAAAACCCCGAGAAAATCCTATTTATCACAATGGTAGTTACAGGTGACTTTCACTAATGTAAACCTATGTTTCAAAATTTTACTCTTCATCTACGTCTATACTCATTTTGACCTCTTTATTGTATTTTTTTTCCCCTGAAGGTTTCTCCTTTTTTACTTTTTAATCTTTCTCCAGATTTTAACCTTACTGTATAAGTTTGCTAGGGCTGCCAAAACCAAGTATCTTAGACTGGATGGTTTAAACAACAGAAATGTTGCTCCCGCTGAGCAGGGAGCCCAATGTGGGACTCGATCTTAGGACCCTGGGATCATGACCTGAGCTGAAGGTAGACGCTTAACCGACTGAGCCACCCAGGCGCCTGAAAATTTAACACAAAGTTAAATGCAGCTCATCAACCTTATGTTTTTTCCTATTTTTTTTTTTGTCCATTAGACCGCAACATGATTGTAAACTTCTTGAGGACAAGGAAAATATGTGATATTCTTTTGATTTTCTCAATATTTATTGATAGAGCTTGACAGTCAAAACTCTTAGTGTTGATAGAGGCTTTAGAAAATATCTACTTTAGCCTCACTCTGCATTTAGAATCCTGTCTACAACAGTTGCTGACAGAAAGCCCTCACATTTCCTACTTGAATATTAATCATGATAGAAACATTCATAAAGCAACCTATTACCATATTGTACAAATTTTTTTAAAGATTTATTTATTTATTTTAAAGAGAGAAAGAGAACAAGTGGGGGGTGGTGCAGAGGAGGAGAAAGAGAGAGAATCTCAAGCAGAGTCCCTGCTGAGCATGGAGCCCAATGTGGAGCTCTATCTCATGACCCTGAGATCATGATCGGAGCCAAAACCAAGAATCAGTCACTTAACTGACTGACTCACACAGGCTCCCCATGTCATACAACTTTTGTTGTTATTTTTATTACATGAGCAGCTGGTAGGGGACACCCACCTTTTCTGATTCATAAACGGCAGTGCACATGTAGCTTACTTTTAGTGGGAGGTGGGAAGGGGAAATTAAAAATATATCCCAAAATTGGCTAAGGCAAAAGAGGAATGGTTACATGACCTTTTACTATCATGCCAATAAGCCCACCTTAGGATCATCTAGGGACATGTAACTTAATGCATAATTGATAAGCATTACAGATATTAACAACTCTAAACTATGTTGACCAGGATACAGTTTTATTGCCCTGTACTATGTTAACCAGTTTTGTATCTAATTTAGCATTATCTCAGCATTCTTTTTTACCGGCTCATGATGATTAAAAAAACCCCCAGGTTTATATTTTATTTCAAACCCACTTTGTCATCATGTTAAATAAAACTTTGACATGTTCATTTGTGAATGAGAATTGTGGGTTTTTTTACTTTTATTTTATTATGTTATCTTAATCACCATACATTATATCATTAGTTTTTGATGTAGTGTTCCATGATTGATTGTTTGTGTATAACACCCAGTGCTCCATTCAATATGTGCCCTCTTTAATACCCATCACCAGACTAACCCATCCCCCAACCCCCTCCCCTCTAGAACCCTTAGTTTGTTTCACAGAGTCCATAGTCTCTCATAGTTCGTCTCCCCCTCCGATTGCTCCCCCTTCATTTTTCCCTTCCTACTATCTTTTTTTTTTTTTTAACATATAATGTATTATTTGTTTCAGAGGTACAGGTCTGTGATTCATCAGTCTTACACAATTCACAGCACTCACCATAGCACATACACTCCCCAGTGTCTATCATCCAGCCACCCCCTCCCTCCCACCCCCCACCACTCCAGCAACCCTCAGTTTGTTTCCTGAGATTAAGAATTCCTCATATCAGTGAGATCATATGATACATGTCTTTCTCTGATTGACTTATTTCGCTTAGCATAATACCCTCTAGTTCCATCCACATCATGGCAAATGGCAAGATTTGGTTTTTTTTTTTGATGGCTGCATAATATTCCATTGTATATATATACCACTCTTCTTTATCCATTCATCTGTTGATGGACATCTTGGCTCTTTCCATAGTTTGGCTATTGTGGACATTGCTGCTATAAACATTGGGGTGCACGTACCCCTTCGGATCACTATATTTGTATCTTTGGGGTAAATATCCAGTAGGCAATTTCTGGGTGGTACAGTAGCTCTATTTTCAACTTTTTGAGGAACCTCCATACTGTTTTCCAGAGTGGCTGCACCAGCTTGCATTCCCACCAACAGTGTAGGAGGGTGCCCCTTTCTACCCATCCTTGCCAACATCTGTCATTTCCTGACTTGTTAATTTTAGCCATTCTGACTGGTGTGAGGTGGTATCTCATTGAGGTTTTGATTTGGATTTCCCTGATGCCGAGCGATGTTGAGCATTTTTTCATGTGTCTGTTGGCCATTTGGATATCTTCTTTGGAAAAATGTCTGCTCATGTCTTCTGCCCATTTCTTGATCAGATCATTTGTTCTTTGTTGAGTTTGATAAGTTCTTTATAGATTTTGGATACTAGCCCTTTATCTGATATGTCATTTGCAAATATCTTCTCCCATTCTGTCAGTTGTCTTTTGGTTTTGGGGTTGACTGTTTCTTTTGCTATGCAAAAGCTTTTTATCTTGATGAAGTCCCAATAGTTCATTTCTGCCCTTGCTTCCCTTGCCTTTGGTGATGTTTCTAGGAAGAAGTTGCTGTGGCTGAGGTTGAAGAGGTTGCTGCCTGTGTTCTCCTCTAGGATTTTGATGGACTCCTGTCTCACATTTAGGTCTTCCAGCCATTTTGAGTCTATTTTTGTGTGTGGTGTAAGGAAATGGTCCAGTTTCCTTCTTCTGCATGTGGCTGTCCAATTTTCCCAACACCATTTGTTGAAGAGACTGTCTTTTTTCCATTGGACATTCTTTCCTGCTTTGTTGAAGATTAATTGACCATAGAATTGAGGGTCCATTTCTGGGCTCTCTATTCTGTTCCATTGATTTATGTGTCTGTTTTTGTGCCAGTACCATACTGTCTTGATGATGACAGCTTTGTAATAGAGCTTGAAGTCTGGAATTGTGATGCCACCGGCTCCGCTTTTCTTTTTCAACATTCCTTTCTCTATTTGGGGTCTTTTCTGGTTCCATACAAATTTTAGGATTATTTGTTCCATTTCTTTGAAAAAAGTGGATGGTATTTTGATAGGGATTGCATTAAATGTGTAGATTGCTCTAGGTAGCATTGACATTTTCACAATATTTGTTCTTCTAATCCATGAGCATGGAATGTTTTTCCCTTTCTTTGTGTCTTCCTCAATTTCTTTCATTAGTATTTTATAGTTTTCTGAGTACAGATACTTTGCCTCTTTGGTTAGATTTATTCCTAGGTATCTTATGGATTTGGGTGCAATTGTAAATGGGATCGACTCCTTAATTTCTCTTTCTTCTGTCTTGTTATTGGTGTATAGAAATGCAACTGATTTCTGTGCATTGATTTTCTATCCTGCCACTTTACTGAATTCCTGTATGAGTTCTAGCAATTTTGGGGTGGAGCCTTTTGGGTTTTCCACATAAAGTATCATATATCAGCAAAGAGTGAGAGCTTGACTTCTTCTTTGCCAGTTTGGATGCCTTTTCTTTTTGTTGTCTGATTGCTGTGGCTAGGACTTCTAGTACTATGTTGAATAGCCGTGGTGAGAGTGGAAATCCCTGCCATGTTTCTGACCTTAGGGGGAATGCTCTCAGTTTTTCCCCATTGAGAATGATATTGGTTGTGGGTTTTTCATAGATGGCTTTTATGATATTGAGGTATGTACCCTCTATCCCTACACTCTGAAGAGTTTTGATCAAGAAAGGATGCTGTACTTTGTCAAATGCTTTTTCTGCATCTATTGAGAGGATCATATGATTCTTGTTCTTTCTTTTATTAATGTATTGTATCACATTGATTGATTTGTGGATGTTGAACCAACCTTGCAGCCCAGGAATAAATCCCACTTGGTCGTGGTGAATAATCCTTTTAATGTACTGTTGGATCCTATTGGCTAGTATTTTGGTGACAATTTTTGCATCTGTGTTCATCAGGGATATTGGTCTGTAGTTATCCTTTTTGATGGGGTCTTTGTCTGGTTTTGGGATCAAGGTAATGCTGGTCTCATAAAATGAGTTTGGAACTTTTCCTTCCATTTCTATTTTTTGGAACCAGTTTCAGAAGAATAGGTATTAATTCTTCTTTAAATGTTTGGTAGAATTCCCTTGGGAAGCCGTCTGGCCTGAGAACTGTGTTTTTAACATTTTGAGAATTATGCTTTGATGGTAACACAAAAAATAGCCAAAAACCTAAATATAGGCAGTGTTGGATAATATGGAGAAAAACAAAGCAGGAGCGGTTAGGTAAGAAGGTAGATGGTTATTATTTGTGGAGATGATGTTCTTTGAAACCCATTTTACTCTAGAAACTGAGTCTTCTGTGCTTGGATGGGCTGGCACCTGGGTTTTAAAGGAAGATAGAAGCAACTCTAAATAATAAAGGATAGAGAAATTTGGGGGAATTTTGGAGGAGATTATGTGTGAGCAGAGTTGATTACTACATGGAGGA
This sequence comes from Mirounga angustirostris, assembly GCF_029215605.1. Classification (NCBI taxonomy): domain Eukaryota; kingdom Metazoa; phylum Chordata; class Mammalia; order Carnivora; family Phocidae; genus Mirounga; species Mirounga angustirostris. The sequence continues at coordinate 46,647,071 of NW_026991709.1, read as the reverse complement.
GAGTCCCAGAAAAGGAGATCTCCATTGGAGGAGCAGTCAAGAAAAGAAAAATTCATTTCAGACAGGCTTTTTATGTTTATTATAAGATATGGATTGTAAATCTCCTCGTTCATATCCTCAGAGATGAGGAAACCCTAATCCTTCTGAAGAAAACCTAATTCTTTTGTGGGAATGGATTTTGGGGGGTTAGGTGGAAGAATGGTTCAATGCTGCTCCAGGGTGGTAGGGGCAAAATCCATGGCTGAATATGAGAAAACCAGAAAACTAGAACCAGAGGACGCTGGGGAAGGCAGGCCAATGAACATAAAAGTTATAATAATATTAGCTATGTTTTGGGGCACTTTATGCCAGCACCATGAACATACTTCAAATACATTATATTATTAATCTTATATCCACTTACTAAGTTTTTTTAATGTTAAGCTCAAATGATATCTCCCGTCCTGTATTTATAAAATTATTTTACTGAAATTGAAGGCTGTTAGATTCCAAGTTAAAATTTTTAAATCCTTATTTGATTACTTTTGGAAGCCATCACCCAATACATTAACTAAAAATCTTTCTACTTTGTTTTACAAGGTACAGATCTAACTATACTGTCACTTTTCTCCATCTTGACCTCCAAATACCAAGGCTGCCTTTTTAGCTGAAAGAAAGAATTTCTCTGTTATATAGGATGTGATCCTGGACTGGATCCCTTCCTTTTTGCTTTTTGGACTTAGGACACAAACTTGGAAGGTATTCATGAAATTATAAAGTCACTAGCAAGGTGAATATGCTAAGATGGAACCTACAGAAATAAACCTCTCCAGATGTTGGTCAGTCACTCCAATGAAGGCAGTGGGCAAGATCATCCCATAAGCACTCATTAGTTTTAATTAATCTGCCCATTTACATCTATCAGGACTAATATAAATATAAAGCAGCTTGACTTACATGCTGCACTGATGAATCTGCTATAACAAAGAGCAGCAAACAACCTCACCTACTAGCTATCAGCAGACCATGACGTCACAGGACCTACAGAACCTGAGATGTCAGTTAGGTTGTGTCCCCATCTCTAGAAATGGGCCACCCACATAACCTCTGAAACAAATGACCAACCCCTACATTCTACAAATTCTCCAGAAGAGGAGATTTCACAACATTCCCCAGTAACCAACTGCAGGATTTCATAGACCTACATTTCTTAATATCTAATCTGGATCTTTCTTGCTGAACTTTAAACTCATTTCCTCTTTTCCATTCTCAAAGGAGGTGGGAAACATCTGGAGAATATTTTTCTTAAAATAATAGTTCACATACTCGAAGTCTGCAATTAACTCCCTTTGTCTCTCTAAATGGAATCATGTCAGCTGCCAAATAGTTTATAAAATACTTGAGAGGACTCTTAAAAGAGAAAGTTCTAAAGTGGATTCCTTTTTTTGCTTTGTTTTGCTTTTCTCCCCATAACATGACCACATCATTGTTTTCAGAGCATAGAGCACCTAAATTCTAGTTCTGGCCTAAGCCAGGCACCAACCTGCTGAGGCATCGGTTTCTTCATTTGCAGAATGGGAACACTGGCTAGATGACTTCAAGGTCTCCTGTAGTTCTAAAATTCTATGGTAGCTGTGAACATGAATAACATATCCACACTTCCTAGATAAATGGTTTCATGAATGTACATACTCAAGCCTTTTGGATGTCATAAAGCTAATTAATCTCACACTTCCAGTTACCTTTCAATATTTCTATCTCCCTTCTTAACACTTGGAGATGGAACAGGAAGAGTTTGAATAGCGCCCCCCTCCCTGTAAGTATTCCTCTGATGAAATGAGCTGCGCCTGACTAGAAACAAAAAGAAGGATCTCGGTAAGAAACAAAGTTTAGGGATAAAAATCTGATTTGTAATTTTTTTAACCATATTTAAAGATTAAATAAAAATGGCAGCTTACTTAGAGAAATCCTTTAAAAGTGGCTACAAATGATTAAAAAAAAAACTTCTTACAATGTGTAAGCTCAAAAATTCCCTTGGAGTCATTTATCAAGTGTTGATGTATGCCTCCTGTCAGAGAAATGACAAATGAATACAGAGTATGCATCTTGGGAAGGAGAAGTGGGTAGTGAATAGTTTGACACAGTCATGTTTTTAGGAGGAACAATGTCCATTATGTAAGAAAAATTAAAAATCCAAAATTTAAAGGCAGTTCTATAGTAAAGGAGGCTATGATGAGAGCATCCCAAGAATAAGGTCCTCCCCATCCTATGGGCCTGGTGATATGCAGCAAGGTCAGTTCCTTCCTGGCAGAGCCCGAGGAGGACTGGGGAGCACTCTGGAGAGCATTTTTCTGTCTTCTTTGTACTACTGCAGTTTGTGTAAATCATACAGTGTGAACTAAAGCTGTTTTTAGGCTGTTGCAAGGGACAATGTGTGGGGACAGTTCATCTAATATAATCCATTGAACTGAACATTGTAAAATTACTTACTTAGAGCAAATAGTTATAATATATTATATAAAATAAAAATTTCATGGAATATTTGTTCACTGCAAACAGCTTTGCTTCTTTTTTCTTTTCTTTTTTTCCTTTTTTTTTTAACTGCAAACACTTTGATCTTGCCCTGAACTTGTGAATTTCAACCAAACAGAACTCAGCAATATCCTTGTCACAGGGACAGTTAAAACTTGGTAGTTGTATTTGAAGTAGTCCTTTGTAAGTAAGAAATGAATCGAATAAAATAAAGTGATAAAATTACACTCATTCCCAAATATCTAAGGTTGTAGAGAATAGAAAGTTTAAGCCAAGTTAGGCAAAAAGACAAGAGCACATAACATGTTCCCTGAATGGCCATCTAGGTGCCAAAGTGTAAGAAGTTGGGGTCCTTAGGCAACCTCTAGATGTGGGAGGGAGAGCCAGGGAGGAGTAGATGTCTTGTTTATGGGCTCCAACTTTCTGAGGAAGGCTGTCATATTAGAAGCTCTTGCCTTTTCTCCTTTTCTATAATTCTGTATGTCTCCTAGATGCTTCACAATTGCTCAGCATCTTAAGAAAGGTTGAGAGATTAGGTGAAACTCAAATGAGTTAGTGGTTGTTCTTACAGTTAAAAGTTCTGGTGAAAGTTTTGAAAATTGAGAAAGTTGAAATACAAAGAACATTGTGCTCAGTTCCCAGCCAGCATGGGCACTACCTGGAAGCAGGAGAGAGAACCCTTTACTACCATAGATGTTTCTGCCAATACTTTCCTAGGATGGTTACAAGGAAGGACTGACAATTATGGGAAGATCTTTTTTTTTTTTCCTGTCTCATTCTGATTGGCACTTAGTACTTCTCTATCAGTATATCCAGAAGATTAAGTAAGCAAGCCAACTTCCTGTGTTAGCATTTTCTTTTTTATTAGCAGGCTGTTACGGCAGTAGATTGTTCATTTTGGTATTTTTATAGGAAATTGTGAAACAAACAAAATTCCTTGAACCAAGGAACAAATCCTAGCCTTTCCCATCTTCCATCATACTGAAATATTTATTAACTAATTACTATGTGGTGCGTATGTGTCTTTGTGGGCTTAAAGGTAAGAGGTACAGGGCATGAGGCAGCCAAATTGTTGACCTTTCTTTTTCATTTTTAAGCTGGTTATTTTTTGGGTTCAAGTGTTGAAGTTTTATTTAGCTAAAATTGCTCTGAGCCACATAACCTTGAATGACTTAATATTAAAAGTCAAGCCCTAGAATTTCTATCCCACATGAGCAAGACATTAAATCAAATCAACAGCACTTGGAAATAAAAATAATTAATCAATTTCTTCCAAAATTGTCCCCCAACCCCCAACCCGAGCTAATCTCTAGTCAAAACAATAACCCTACTGGAGTTGTGATCTTTAGCCCTGGAAATTTCCAAACTATAAAAGAACTAAAAAAATCTCGACAATTTCTTGGTCAGTAAAAATGTGAATTTGTTCTTTCTCTGTTACACAGTTCAAGAGTAGCAGAGATCATTCCACAAGACTGTTCCCAAAAGTGGATTTAAATTTTTAAAAAATTTAGTTCTCAAGCCGGGGCTAAGCCTAAAACACCGAGTTGTGATAAATTGTCAGCCACAGAGAGGACCGCCTCTGAAATCCACCACTTTTCTACCACAGCTCCATCTAAGTAATTAGCCCATGTGGTCACATCCAGCCCTTTGAACACAGGCAGAGCACTGGAAGCAACGAAACCACAGCTATCTTGGTATTGAAAGTTCCATTTTTCTAAGGGTGGAATTTATTTTAAAGGAGAGAGAGATGGATGTGCTGTCTGGGAGGAAAAATCATAAGGTTTTCACAGTTAATTCACTAAACATTTTTCAGAGCAAATGGCAGTGGAGAGAGGAAAGGACAAAGAATTATGTAATCCATGCCAGTTCTTGGGGATACATCTAGGAAGGAGGTTGGGAGTGGGTAAGAGACTTTTCTTTTTATGACCAAAATTTGCTATGAGGCCCAAGAATTCACAGAAACATGGAACCTCATTGATAAACATGCTTCACAAATGTTATTTCTTAGGGCCTACAGTGTGAGTAGAAAACTGAATTGGAGATGAGAGACTTGGGGTGTAGTCACTTCTCTGACATGACACCCTTGTGAGCCTTTCAGGGCCTCCACTTCCTAAACTATAAAATAAGGAAAATGAATCAGAGGGAGGAGGGGATCCAGGTACCTGGAGAAGCAGGGAGAGAGGGGAGTAAGGGAGTTGACTGGCCAGAGTTTGTGATGAATGAGGGAGCACTGCCCCATCCAGCTTTGAACCAAAGCTGGTACTTTAATACCAGATGGTCTCAAACATCTCTCTTGTTCTAAAAGGCTGTATGGGGGTGTCCCATGCTTTTACTTGCTTAAATTTCTAAGTCCTGGCATGGTTTCTCTACTCAACATTGGTTGCTTAGTTTAATTACTAAATTCAACAATGTTAATTATTAAATTCAACAATGTTATATTGAAATTTTAGATGCTACCCCGTTAGTAGCTGGAAATACATAAAAATAAGTGCAGGTGAAACAAGGACCTACTCTCAAGAAGTTTCCAGTCACCTGTTGAAAGTTAGATCTTGATCTAGTATGACAAGACAGAGTAGACCTTAACCTGGATGCAGTGGGTGGGTGGGTAGCCCTGGTCAGACATAGGATCCTTGAGGGACACTGTTTAGAACTAAGGATTGAAGAATAGATAGAAATTGTCCAGCAGAAGAAGGAGGACAGTGAGTGAAGGGCATTTCATGTCCTTCCTCAAAATTTTCTAAAAGCAGACATTGGCAACTAAAGAGCAGCTCTGGGGGCGGGGGTGGGGGCGGGGGGGGAGGGTAAAACTTAAGAGTAGCAACTCTACCTGAATTAAATCCCGATTCTGTCACTTACTAGCTCTGTGATCTTAGGCATGTTACTTTACCTCCTGTGCCTCCATTGCCTCACAATAAATTGGGGATGTTGATAACATTAAGTATTTCATGAGACTGCGGAGGAGATAAGGGGAATTGATACACATAAAATGCTTAGAACAGTGCCTAGACATAGAAGCACTTTATTGGTGTTAGCTGTTACTTCAAGGAGGAGGAGGAGAAGCAGTTGGAACAGGGGATCACGAGCACATACTCCATGACACTTTGCTTTACTGCTGTCCTGTTTTTGAAGAATATGAAGGGTGAGGACTTTTGTCCTTGCTCTGCTCCAGACCAATTACGAAAATCAGTTGAGCCCGAAGACATTTGGGTAAAAACAGCTCCTCGTAAGTGGAGAGCAAGTACTGTGTCTGAGTTCCCGCCTCTCAGTGCGGCCTGCGCCCTACCATCTCGTCTCACGCGAGTGCGGGTTCCAGTGTTGGATGTCTCGCCGCTTCCCTTCCCACAGTGACCTGACCCCTGAGCAGCCTGTTTCTGTACTGACTGCAAAGGGCTTCGGCTTTGAAATTCAGAGAGCCTAAGACACTTCTTGCAGGTGATAGCAGCAGGTTGGCCTGTGGGAGCCGCTGCAGGGCTAAGCTACATCTTACTGCTGAAGGAAGTAAAATTTGCAAGTGTAATAATAGTTACAGTCTTTTAGGTCAGAAAAATAATCAGCTCATGATCATTTTTTTTAGAAGCTTTTCCATGCTATTTTTGGAGATTTGAACAATAACAATATTGCTATAGTTAGCACTTAGTGTTTAGCGTATTCTAGGACTCGTGTCTGAAAGATTCATATGCCCCACCCCTCACCATAGACCCAGTAAGCCAAGACTCTGGCTTACTTCAAAACTATATTGAGTTTTGTATCCAAAAAAACACAGATTCAGTTTAACACACACTTCATTTGTAGTTAATGCAAAGGTAACCTCAAACCAAAATACCCAATAAATCCCCAACCGTGTTTAGCCAGAAGCACTTATTTAAATAGAAAACATTAATTTCCCAAATAATGAAGCAAATCCATAATGTATGTTATTTTGAACAAGGAATTTTGGTCATAAATTCTGGGATCTGGTTATGAGGAGGGAAGCTCCATATAAGAGCTCTCTCAAGGGTCTGGAGGACTCCAATCGGACTTTTATCTCTAGGAATTCTTTCTGCACCCAGTTCATAACTGTATACAAAGTAGGCTTTATAAATGCTTATTGAATGAATATATGAATGGTGCCCTATTTCCATCCTTGTCCCCTCCCCCTTTTCTTTTTTTAAGATTTATTTGTTTGAGGGAGAGAGAGAGAGAGAAGAGAGAGAGCGAACACACATATGGGGGAAGAGGAGAGGGCAAAGGAGAAAGAGAATCTCAAGCAGACTCCTGGCTGAGGATGGAGCCAGAGACAGGGCTCAATCTCCTGACCCTGAGATCATGACCTGAGCTGAAACCAAGAGTCAGACGCGCTACTGACTGAGCCACCCAGGCGCCCCTGCCCTCCCCTCTTTTCTAATAAAATAAGATCTTGAGTAGTGGGAAGACTGAGTGAAGAACCTCACAGTTTCCAGACACTGAATCGATGTTACTCTTCTCTCTGCCTACTATTTTCATTTTTATGCTCCTGATTTTGTGTCCTGGTGTCCACAGCCAGCTCACAAGAATGGAAAATCCTACATAACAGCCATTCTTCCTTAGAAATTAATGAGGAATGCTCTTTTTGATTAAAAAAAAAATCAACCTTGTAAAGAACAAGGAAGGGTTGGTTGAAGGTAAAATAACCCTGAGATTGGTGATCATTTTCACTCATTGCAGGATGCTTGTCAGTCTCTCTGTGTCTACTCTGAAGGTCTTAGATTTGGCTTGAGCTGAATGACTGCATGATGGAAGCATTTTTCTGAATCCCCAGTCTTCACATACTGTTTAGGACTTTAGACCTCAAGTGAAAATCTCTGAAGTTCTCTCCCTCCATGAAAGTAATCTCTGAGAACCCATTTCCTCATCTGTAAAACTGAGAATGTTGGATCATTGTTATTACTTTTCAGTCTAAAGACTCACGCTCCTTGGCCCTATCCAACCTAGTCTTTTCTCGATCTGTCCTCATTGCACCAGAGACCAGCAAGAGGCAGACAACAGATTGTGAAGTCAAGTATATCATGAAACTGGGTGGATGGTGAGAGGAGGAGGAGAGATGGGGCATTTTACCATTTTCATGTTCATGGGAAGCCTCCAACAGCACTTTGTGAAGTTCGATGGTTCTTTCCCCTGTGACTGCCTGTTTTGTGGGCCACATCCTTGCCATGAATTTCTGTCTCCTTGCTGTGGAAGCCAGCCAAGGACACATTATTGACCACCTGCTCACTTTCTTATACAAGATGACTCCCCAGACTTATTTTCTTTGCTTTCTTCTCCTGCTGGTTTATGGCTTTCCCTTATGTAGCAATAAAACTCTTGGAGAGTCCTCTTAGGGATGAATTAATGCCACTTAAGTATATTTCCTTTAGCTGCCCTTTGATGGTTCTGTTTAAAAATAAAGGGGGAGTTGGGGCAGTTTGGTTCTTATTGAAATTTTCCTTCCCTTTGCTTTAAAGTTACCATTCCTCAGAAACTCTTAGTTATACTCCAAGAGAGCCTTGCTAACAATAAAAAAAAGGCCGGGAAATATTATCAGAAGACAAACTCACCATCTTTCAGTATTCCCCCCCCTCCCATTGGAAAGGTATTTACATTATAAAGAGGCCCAGCCCAGCCCATCTGAGCTTTTCTTGTATTCCTTTAAATCTTGAAATTTATAAATAATAAATAGAAAATGTGTCTGAATTCCAGAAGAGCAGAACATGATCTTGTTCTCCACCCTAATAGCAAACAGATTAAGGATCGGGTGTCATGATCCCATTTCAACTTTGTGTAGTCTGTAATTTATTTTTAATTTCTCCACATTTTATATTTTATTAATTCATCTGAATCTCATATTTAATCTGTGTCTGCTCTGAGTAGAACATCCTATGAGGTTCAGTTTCCTCTTCTCACAGTCCTAGCCCTGAGAGTTGGAAAAGATGAGTATCAGTCCTGAGCTTGACACTTGCCTTTGTGTGGCCATGGATAAGCCACTCAGCTTCTCTGGGCTTCAGGCTTCTCTGCTCTAAGAGTAACAGAATCTGGATATTGAGGGACAAAAAAAAATCCCCAGAGACAGGGGTTTCAGCTACTGTCGTGGAAATTATCACTAGAATAAGCTATTTTCATTTATTCACTCTTTTGTTTGCTTAAAAAGTGAAGCTAACCAGATAACACACAGTGAGGATTGGGGTGGTGTCACCATGACCCAAGCTCATTCCCACATATCGCTTCAGTTTTCTTGTTCATCCTATTCACAAACATTTTTTTGAACCCCCACGCTAACAACTCTGGAGGATTCAAGCATGACCAAGATGTCACTCCTTCCTCAACGGCAATGTAAGGCAAAGACAAACGTGTAAAAAAGAGACAAAGAGACTGGTCCTTCTTTTCTTTCTTTCTGGCATTCTTTCCTCCTTTTCTCTCATATTCGTTCCCTTTTCCTTGTCCTTTCCCAACTCTATCCATAATTTCTTTGCTCTTTTCCAGGTTTTTGAGTCTCACCTGGAGTTTATAACCTCTTCAGCCCATTTTGAATCTGAGCTCAGATAAAAACTAATGTCTTCAAAGGCCACGGTGGGGCACATGGATCAAATCATCTTCTTTCCTCTCTGGATACAAGGGCAGTCTTCTTATAAGCAAAGAAGAAATGTCAACGTGGCATTAGGGTGGCATTAAAAAGCACCCATCCTTACCTAGAACCAAAATACCTCCTCCAGAGTTTGCTGAGTGCCCGAAATTTAATCTGTTAAAGTTTCAGAATCTGGGAAATTTAATACATTCCAAAGTTGGTTTTCTTTTTTCTTTTCTTTTCTTTTTTTTTTTAACCAAGTGACTGATTGATAATGGAGATTTAATACATTCCAAAGTTGGTTTTCTTTTTTTTTTTTTTAACCAAGTGACTGACTGATAATGGAGAACAGGGCCCAAGGACTTAAGACTCAGGGAATTTAGGAGAATGGGGCCTGGGGCAGTCTAGGGGGTCTCTGTGGGTTGACCTGGCTGGGAATGGGTAGAGAGTAACATGGAGGAGCAAAGTGACAGGTATCTTAGGGAAGTCGGAGGCATGAGATGGAGGCAGGAAGGCTAGCCTTGTCATAAGGCCAGCAGATCCTGAAGAGAATGGCTCATCATGATGGCATGATTAATTTGTGTCTACCATTTTACCATTGGGAGGCAAGAGTTTATGCATTCAAGAGGGCTCCCCTTCAGGTTGGACTCTCAGGAAAGGAGCTGACCTCCAGAAAAGCTCTGTGGAAACTGGCTATGATCTAGCTCTAAATTTGTGCTTAAGACAACAATTCTAATCGTTTATAAGGCTCAGACCCCATCTTCCAGATAGGAGAAGGGCTGGCACTCTCATCAGCCATGATTGATGAGAGGCCTGGAGAGGGCTGGAGCCAAAGTTTTGCCATATGCTAGTGGTATTTCATCTTAGCCTCTGATCACACCAGGGGAAGGGCTGGTGCTTCCCTCATCATACAGTTTAAGTACCTGAAGGCCAAAGGGCAAGCTCCTTTTCCTGGAGTCTTGACTTCCAGGCCTGCTGGATATCTGTGCATGATGCTAGCCTGGAATGTGCTAAGGACAACAGGCACCCTCATACCTGCTACTGCTTCTCTCTCTGTAAATGTTCCCTGATAAACCCTGCTTGGCCCTTTGCCTTTGTTTGCACAACAGCCTCCAGGTCCTACGTCAGTGCTCTCCTTGGTGATTGGAGTTCTAAGATATAAAGAATGCAGAGAAATGCTCTTACCCATTAATTGATTAATTCATCGATCCATTCATTTAACACTGTTCAGTCCTCAGCCTGTGCCAGGCGCTGTAGACACAACAGTGAGTGGAGAATGAGGTCCCTGTCCTGGAATGACTCATAGGCTAGAGGGGTTGGCTAGCTGAGGAACTGACTGCTCAGACTCCTTTCCTGCATCAGTTTCCATCTCTGTGAAATTAGTCACAGGGAAACATTCAACTCCTGTTCATGTGTGTTGGGCTGACCGACCTCCTTGCATGATAATTGCCAGCATTTTTACAGTCTCACCCTGACTTGTCTCCATCTTCCAGCATGTGATTAAGCTTTTTCTGCACTCTAGTCCTTGATGTGTATCCACAAAAAACAAACTTGTTTTAATATCCATCTCAACAAGACTTGCAAAGAATGCTAATAGAAGACATTGGATAGCAAGCATAAATAACTTTTGAATTATCTCTACGAGCATCTGGTCTTATACAGAAGCACATTTAAAAAATGAGTTATCCATAAGAAGTCTGAGGCAGGCAAAAAAGAACTAAACCTACATGTTATTTAGCATATAATGATATTCTGGATTTTTTTTTTAGAGGAATCATACTAGATTCTTACTGCTGAACTCTTACTTGTTTTAGCTTCTACCCAAATCAAATGATAATGTAACTGGTAAAGAAAATTCCTCTTTAGATATGTCTACCATCTTCCTACCACCTAGTTATCTTCCAGTCTATCATTTCTCTCGCCACCTACCTGTAGTTACCAATGTGGGCATAGGGATACAGAGACACACAGGTTGGCTATTTGCTTGGTTCTGAGCTCCGGTTGCATATGGAAATGGGTATTTCCAGCATCTGTTAAATGATCTTTTGTATTAAACACATAAAATATAGATATGTCTTACAATTTATGTGAGGCTTTTCCTTCAAAGAGCTCAAGTTTCTACAAAGTTACTTTATGACTCCACTTATATGAAGTATCTAAAGTAGTCAAAGTCACAAGGGAGGGGAGGATGGGGAGTTGTTGTTCAATGGGTATAGAGTTTATTTTGCAAGATAGAAAATTTCTGGAGATCTGTTGCACAGCAATGTGAACATACTTAACACTACTAAACTGAAAAAAAAAAGTAAAAAAAAGTTACTTTTAAAGTAAAGATCCTCAAGGAAATATCTTTTGTGAATAGTAATTGTAATAGTCTAGATTTTCATTTATTTTGTGTCCTGTCAGATTCATGAAACATATAGGTGTAGAGAACAATGAGAGCAGAAGCATCATGTAAAGTGCAGGAGAAACTTGTCAAAGGAGGGTTTGACTCACTCTTGTCTACCGCTGCCCTCAACATCTGGAATAGCTTGCTCACTGGGACATGGAAACCAGGTATTATCCTTTGCCCTTGACCCTGGCACTACCAGGGGTTAATTGAATTCTTGTTATTATTAATTCATTGAACACATATTCCATGAGGATTTAGAATGTTTTAAACAGTGTTTGACTCTATTAATATTAACAATATCAAAAGTAACAAACTTAGAATGAGTGTATACAAGGACCAGACACTGTGTTAAGTGCTTTACACAAATGATGTCATTTAATACAACCTGGACAACTCTGGGAGGCAGATGCTATTATATTCATTTTATAGACAAGAAAATGAGGACCCAAAGAGTTAAAATAACTTGCTTGAGACTGTCACACAGCTAGTAGGTAGCACAGCAGGATTCAAATCTGATGGCCTATCTCCAGTGGCTTCACCCCTTAGGACTACTCTGGATTAAAGCTACTTGAAGAATCCGAGCTGTCAGTGCTTCAGGAAGGCAGTCCAACTAAGTTAAAAAATATCCTAAGATCACTGTTATGTTTGGGTTATTTGTTTCCATCACTACAAATACGGCCAGGAAGGCTGGAAACACTGCTCTCCACACAGAGCAAATGCCTAGGAGAAATTTATTCATTGTCTATCTCCCTTGCCATGACTGTAAACTCTGTCGGATAAGGGACCTGGCCTATCTTGTTCCCTGTGGTGTATCCGCAGGTGCTGGCGCATACTATGTACTCAATAAAAGCTTGGAGAATGAATAACTGAATGAGTGACACCATGGATGGTAATCCATGTTCTCTGAGTATGTGCACTGAGTCTTGTGAGCACCTGCATGTGCTCACCTCTAGAGAGAAGCCCTTCTTCTCCATCCTCTTTTTCGTTGTGACCTCTGCTATCAGGTAGCACATGGCAGCTCATTGACCACTTTGATTTCTGTATTCCCGAGGGCTTAGCACAACATTTGGCACATAGTCGTTGGTGAATACATGTTGTTGAGTGAATGGCCAAGCTTGTAGGCAATGCTGATGAATCTCTTTAAAAAACAGGTTATGCCCCGTTGGCATATAATCCAACACAATGCCAACATCATGAACACTGGTCTCTAGCAAAGCTGTAGTTTCACCAGCCTTTCAAAGTCCCTGCTGACTCATTTTCCTTTTCCAGCAAGTGCATGAATGGAGGGCAGGCTGCCAACAAGACAGCAGAATGTCTGCCCATACCAACAACAAGAAGCATTGTCAGTCTGGTTTCCCCTGTAAAAAGAGATGGTCTATGGCAAGGGTTAGCCTCATAGTTCTAGTGTTCCGGAAAGTGCTAGGAGAAGAGCATAAGGACTGACAGTGATTAGATGCCTACCATGTACTAGATAGTATGTTAGGTGCTAGACATAACAGCATCTTATTTAATTGTTATAAAACTACTGTGAAGAGTTATTGCCCTTTTTTTTTAAGTGGATAAGAAACCAAAGATTCAGAAGATTGATTTACTTGCCTAACTTTACATAGCTGATATTGGCAGAACTAGGACTTCAACTTCTTTCTGACTCCAAATGCTGTGCTCTTTATGCCATAGACACCATAAAACCACCAAATAACAGATCCTGTCCCCCACCCCCAGTTCATTTGGGTTAATGAAACCCTTTTCTGAAATGCAAATACTCTCTGATAGAGTTATCCTCCTAAGTCATCCACACCTTAGTATTAAGAATTTTGATAAGATTAACTTTTACTTATTCTCAAGTGAAAGTCATTATCCCATGAGAACCTATGGATAGGAATGGAGGGCTGGGCAGATGGAAAATTTCTGAAGGTGCGGCCCCACAGGTGGAACACCTGGGTGGAGTAAGAGGCTCAGGGCCATGAGAAAGGTAAGGGCTGTGGTCTGGGGACTGCACTACGCTGGGTATACACTATCAGGTATTCAGAAGGCAGTTTATTGGGAAGTCTGACTTTATTGGTAGGCTGACTGGCAGGATGGTGTGAGGCACAGCATAGCAGACAATTACCTGTATGGAATTTAATACTGCCTCTGCCGCTCATGTTCTGCGTGACCTTGTGCAAGTTATTTATCTCTCTGCATATGACACTTGGGTGTTGTGAGGAGTACATGAGATTTTTCTATATACAGTGCTCTGAACAGTACCTGGTAGCTAGTGATCCATAAATGTCAGCCCTTGGTGAGCAACTGCTCATAACCACCTGAGGGTCCCCCTCTGCCATCAGCAGATTACAAGCACTGAGTCTTATGTGGTCATTTAGGAATAGGTAGAATCAGCCCAGGTGTTTTGGTGATTGATTGTGGGGACAATTGCACAGAAAAAGGAAAAAAGGAAAGTAGAATCTTTTAGAGGTTAGCTTTTCTAGAGTTTGGGTTTGTGGAGTCCCCATATCTAGGACTGTAGGATCTTTTCGGCTCAAAGGAATTTCAAGTGTGCTCTTACAACTCAATTAATTTATCTTCATGTTACCAATCACTTAATTTTTAGTTTGAAAAAAGTAAAATTTTTCAACTATTTGTAATGGCTTATCTCATTTGAAATGAGATTAATTATGTGCCAATCTCAACCAAATTTTAGTTATGTGCTGATGAGATTCACTGCATTTTATAGTTTGGGACAATCTCCTTACATCACATTCCAAAGGAGAATGCGACAATATTCTTTTCACAGGTCCTAGAAATTAAATCATTCTTGTAGTGTTGGTTTCTCATGCTCACTAATTCTGAGAAATACATCTTATGGTTATCATTAGTATTATCTTTACTTTTCACTCCTTTATTTTGGGACATCTTCTTTGGCTTTTGAAAGATCATGTACTTCCATACTTCGCACATCATGATTTAGAGGCCCAGTGGCAGAAGGCATTATGTGTCAATCTACTTTTTGCTAATCAGCTGAAATGGTGATGATGGGCTGCAATACAGCTGGGTTGGAACAAAACATTCATCCTAATGAAATGTGACTTTATAAAAGGAATGCTCCTAATCCTCTCCAGGACTGAGCCAGGTCATCATGGGTAAATGAGAGGTATTTGAGGTTCCTTCCTTCCTTCCTTCCTTCCTTTTCAAAAAAACATGTTGTGTCTACCTGCTGTTACCAAGAGAATTATTAAAAATCTTGTCGGTTCAGAGTTATTGCTGTTCCTGAAGAAAAGATAAATGTATGTATTTTTAAATCTGGACATATGAAGGTTTAAAAAATATTGTTGTAGAGTTCTCCTGGCTACTTTTCCTTAGCTCTTTTCCAAGTTTTGGGCTGGAGAAACTTGACTATGTCTCCGTGCCAAAGTTAAATATTAAATGAAAACCTTGTGTCTGAGCAACTCCAGGATTAATAAACTGTAGCAAAATAGGTAGGATTCCAAATCATCAGAGAAAAACATTTCTAAGGGAAATGGGGTTGTATCATACACAGTGTCACATTCTCAGCTATGGGATAAAACACACAGGAAAAAGATGGATCATAGATTGTTTTAGGCTTGGAGGACACACCATCTCTTTAAGGGCTTCGTGGTACTATGCTTACTGTTAAACTAGTGCATACACACAAAAATATTTGAAAGAGCCAAAGCAGTTAATGCTTTGCACAAATGTGCAATGCAATGCTGTAAGAGGGTTTTCCTCTCCTAGAGGACATCATCTTTAACCATTAGTAGCACTGGTTTCCAAAAGTTGAATCCAATTATTATGGTATTAATTTTAATAGCATCACATTTTCCCTTGAGATTTATTATCTTTCTTAAGAAAAACACTAGAGGAAAATGAAATATTGTTGAAGGATTATACAATGAACCAGGAATATAAAAAGTTTAGTTTTCATTTCTAGGTTAATTATAGTGATCTTTTGCTTCCCAGCCTTGAATGCACAGATGGGTTGAGCTCTTTGGGTTTTCAGTTCTTCCTTCCCAAGTGTGTTGCAGTGACTGGGGAAAAAGTGCTGATAAGCAGCCTGCAAAGTAGAGACAGTCTGTGGGCTGAGGGGTCTGGGCCACCCAGATTTGGATCCTGGCTCTGCCATTTACAAGGTGTGTACCCTTTGGAACCTCCATTTCCTAGCTTAGAAAATGGGAATGATCATTTTTATTGGGATATTATTTGATAACAAATATCTGACAGTTACCTGACAACTAGCAGAAACTCAGTAAAGGGCAGCTACTATAATAAACTTTATGTAGCTCTACATTCTTACTATGACTATAGTTCCAGGAACCAATAGGATATTAATGTATCTTCTACCAACAAATTCTGGTACCTTAGGTTGATTCATAAACAAAATCATCTTTAAAAGAAATAATCTGATCTGGGTTTGCTGAACTAGCATCTGATATATAAATGCTTGCATTGAAGGATGTTTGGAATATTCTCCTGAAAGAAAAATTTAATCTTCATGCTTTTGAGTAGGCATCAGAAGAGGAATCTGTTGTGTTGGAGAAGAGAAAGGTATTGAGGATACCTAGTAGAAATAAAATGAAATGTTAATAATTTAGGAAAACCAGTAATAGGCCAATGAGACTATATGGAGAAATATATAAAGAAATAGGAGGAAGCTATGAAATGTTAACATTCTTAGACTGGAACCCAAGAACATGGATATGACCAAAAGGATTTAAAGGACCAACTGAACATTACTCTGTCTATCTTGCCAGGAAGAATCCCCTGACTTATGCTAATGATATTATAATGAGAAAACCACATGCCAACGAAGTAAACAATAAGTAGGTGTAGTACAATAAATTCTCCAAGCTTCACCTTGAAGAATAGTCTCCGGAGGAGTTTGGGAAGAATTTGTACAGCGAAGGTTAAGATAACGAGGGAAGGAATTTGGGCTAAAAAAGGATTTAAACTGGTGTGTATGCTTTGGAACATCTTGGATATTGCTGTCCTGCTGTAATGCCATCTGGCTTCATTGTGGAAAATGTAAACAAAAAAAGTACATGCTTGTGGGTTCCCATTGCATTTCCTGTTCCATGAGATACCCTTGCTGAATGGATGGGACATTGGTCTGGCAATGGTGTTTATCCCCTTGGTGTTCATTGGTGTGAGTTGGAACAATTGTAGCTGACTACAGCTAAGATTGATGTCACTGCTTCTTCTTCTTCTTCTTCTTTTTTTTAAAGATTTTATTTATTTGACAGAGAGCGAGAGAGCTCACACGTGAATGAGCTGGGGGCAGGGGGGCGGCAGAGGGAGAGGGAGAAGCAGATTCCCGCTGAGCACAGAGCAGGATGCGGGGCTCTATCCCAGGACCCTGAGATCATGACCTGAGCCTAAGGCAGATGCTTAACTGTCTGAGCCACCTAGGTGCCCCCATCCCTGTTTCTTATAATCTCAGGAAGGTGAAGCCTGCTCAGAAGAGAGAGGATAGGGAATCAGCTGATTCTGTGATAGCCAAGACCATGTCTCTGTGAGCCATATTTTCATAACATAACTTATTACAATGCCTACACTTGGTGGGTAATGCAGCAGGTATTATATTCTGTTATTCCTGGTTGTATCCTGTTAACTATTGTTAATAATAACCGTTCTCTAATAACCATAAAGAGAAAATATGGTTAACTACTTTAGTAATCCCTTAAAAATACAACTATTTTACATGCTAAAAGATACCATTTTTGTGTTTAAGTTGTGGGATGGCTTGGTATGACAGCTAGCATTCATGGAGGACTTCCTATTTGCCAAGCAGTACTGAAAGCACGTTATATTGATTAATTCATTTAATCACCTTGTGTTGACTTATATAATCTTCAGAAAAATCCCCCTGAAATGGAGACTGTTATCATAATCATTCCTATTTACCTGTGAAGAAATTGACACTCGTTGAGTTTAAATTGCATATCACCAGTCCCATAGTCAGTAAGTAGCAAGACTGGAATTTGAACTCAGGGAGGTTGCCTCCAGGGTCTAGGCACTTAACTACTATACCATATCACCTCTCTGAACAGGAATTTCAAATATAGAACAGACTCTGGCATGCATATATATGTGTGTGTGTATATATATATATGCCCACCTGCAATGATTGAATTTGGACTTTTTTTTTTTTTTTTTTAGGGTGATGGGGGAAGGGGTGAGAGAGATGGAGAAAGAGAATCTTAAACAGGCTCTGCGCCCAGCATAGAGCCTGACATGGGGCTTCATCCCACTACCCTAAGATCATGACCTGAGCCAAAATCAAGAGTTGGGTGCTAAACCGACTGAGTCACCCAGCCTCCCTGAATTTGGAATTTTTCTGCTCTTTATAGTCATTGACTTACCAGATTAAAATTCAGGGTTATTGAAGAATACAATAAACCTCATTTATGTAAACATTTCTGAACACTTCTTGCATATAAAGAACTCTAATAAGAACAGGAAATAAAGAAAAATAAGACACAACCCCTAATCTTTTGGGGACCTTAAAGACAAGAGAATAAGTAAATTCTCATATACAAAGTTCCTATTAGAAAAGTCCAGTTAGGGGGTACTTGGGTGCAGTTGGTTAAGCATCTGACTCTTGGTTTCTGCTCAGGTTGTGATCTCAGTGTTGTGAGATGGAGCTCCCCGTCAAGCTCTGTACTCAGTGTGGAGTTTGCTTGGGTTTCTCTCTCCCTTCCCCTCCCCACCACCCCCCTCTAAAAAAATAAAATCTTAAAAAAAAAGTCCAGTTAGATGTTGAGAGAACTGGGGACTGTTATGGTTTCTGTGGCCCCTGGTGGGTGAGGGCCATTGGGCCTTAGAAGAGGGAAGCTGTCCTTATCCCACAGGAAATGGGAATTTCCAGGTGAGCCAAAGAGATAACTGATCTTCCAGGTCAAACCTCCGGCTACTAGGGGCAAATGCACATTTATTTGGAGAAGCAGGGCAGAGTGGAGGGTGACTAGTGGCTGAGGTGGCCAGTGCATGTGTGGTTGACCATCTCAAGAAGTAGTAGAACATGTGGCTGAGTGCACAGACTCTAGGGGTCCTCTTGTGTTCAAATCTCAGCTCTGAACCTCCTACAGGACCTTAGGCAAGGTTTGTTTTTTTAAAAAAATCTTCTTATGCCTCAATTTCCTCTTCTAAAAGTGAGAAGAGTAATAAAAATACCTATATCATAGGGCTTTTGTGCAAATTAAATAGGTAAAACAGGTAAGGTGCTTAGAATGATGTCCGGCACAGAGTAAGTGGGATGTAAATATTAGCTAAGTATTGTTGCTATCCTCACTGATAGAGGTAGGAGCAGGTTCAGGGGATTAGATGGGTGGGGAGAAGCACAGCCTACCTCACTTGGAAGAAATATAAACCCAAGGAACCCATCCTTCCCTCCCTCTCATCTCCCAGAGTACATTTCTCTGATTCCTCCTTGTTTCATCTTCTAAAGAAATGTATGACAACGAAATATATGTGTGTAGTCCCTCCTCTTAATTGAAATTATTTCCATGTTAGATAATAATTCATTCTTAATGATGTCGCCTTTCAAATATTTAACAGATTCTGTTTCTTCGTTGGCCTTGGACCATGGAAACTGGAGCAGTTAATCAGATGGCTGCACTTGCAATTCAAAGAGCAAATTGCATAATCCTTGGTGATACTGAGGTACAGATACCTTGCCTTATGTGAAATATGGATCATAAACTTCTAGTTCTAAATCTTCTGAGAGGCCTTTCACTCTTACTTGGAAGCTATGGATGAAAAGTGTCTAGTCAATAAGGTTAATTTCCACTTGCCATTAGAACAGGGGGACATTAACTCCGAGTACCACCCAGATAGGGTCAACAAGAGCCTCTGCCCTGACCTTCCTGAAACTGTGCCTCCTCCAACTGCCACGAGTGAGGAGCCAAGGGATTGTGCTGTCCAGAGCCCACACTCTTCTAGACCCTGCTCTGGATATGCAAGACCTTAGAATTCTCTACCCAAAGGATCTTGAGCTCTTTCCAGTGACTACAGAGGCTTTTTCTCAGGGTCCACCCTCCAGAGATGAACTGTCTTCTTGTGGTGTGCGACCTCTGGGTCCAACATTAGGCTGGGGAGTAGCTGTTTGTTAGGGATTGTTCACTTGCGTGGTTGTGAAACCTGCATGGTCTATGGTTCATAGTCTATGACCAAGCTGGAGTTGGGAACAAATGAACCAGGGGTAGGCTGATCTCTCTCAGCCTCTGCATTCTGGTGTAGCAATTCAAGGAGTCAGAGAATTCTAAATTTGAACATGGCCTTTCATGTTGTTACAAATGTATATTTGCCAAGGCGGAGGGATAGAACATAAACTATTTAAACAGTTGGCTTGATTCATAACTTTTAAAGATTTAAATCTATAGTATGTGGGTCACCATTTGTACTTTTGCCCAAAGCATCACAAATATTAGGGGTGGACCTGATTAACATAGATAACATTAAAAAGTCCCATGTCCATGATTTTCTTTACTGACACAGAAGGGGCCAAGACACAGCAGACAGTTCAAAAGCAAGAGCCGAGAAGAACTAACAAAATACCACGGATGACCATCCATTACTATTTTTATTCTTTCTTTGTCTTGCAAATAAGATTTCTGGAAAGGAAAGTATGACCATAATGAATAAATCAAAGCCAATAATAGGACAGTTTCATTGGAAGAAAAAGTAGAAGAAAGCAGAAGGAAAATCCCCAGACATTGGTTGTATCTGTTCTCTGTCAGCCAAAGCTTGGTGTCTGAAAATTATTGCTGGAATAGCTGGAATCTTAACAAAAGTTCCAGGAAACCTGGGGGCTTCTGGACAGCATATGTGAAGTTAAGAGGAAAGAAATATTTCATCTTCTGTGAAAGTCACAACTACGAAGAACAAGGTGTTAACAAGGTAGCAGCTAGGCGTGGCAGGGTGAGTATGTTTTCTTCTTTTCATGTTTCTTATATTTTCTCTAAGTGTCTGAAGCCAAAGCTTGTTGGAGAGAGGAAAGTACCCCTTCCTTCTCCCCTTCGAGTTCCTGGGGGAGAGTTGCGTGTGCCTACTTGGCATGGTGGTGTTCCTGGCATGCACACAGCTGCCAACTTCTCCTGACCTGGTAATTCCAGCTTCAAAACCAGTGGCCGATTTATTCCTGTCCCATGCCCTAGGAGGTGGGAACTAGCAATTGCTAGTGTAGAAGAAACCTAGTCTCAAAAATCAGATTCTTTGCATGTGGATTTCAGTCCTGAGGATCAGCTGGGGACTCCTTTGGTAAGTCCATCTCAGCCTCTCAGTTTATAATCATCGTGGCCTCTGGCAAATCACTTTATCTCAGTGAGCCTCAGTTTCTTTGTGTGCACCATGACGCTAACAAGCTCATGGGGGGTTATTGTGAGAGTTGCCAGCACGTGACTGCTTCACCAACAGATGCTTCCTAAAATGTTTCAGATCCTCTTCCAAATAGCATAGTGTTTTAAAATTGGTATACATTTATATCGAACACATACTGTTCCTTTTTTTAATTTAATAAAATCAACATGTGAATCAATTTAAAATTATTATTTAAGTAAATTTAAATGATCTAGAAAGTAAATGTCTACTCATACCCCTCCCCAAGCTTATTCATTCATTGTCTCTACATCATGTAGGACGTATAGTGCGGGGAGGAAGTCTAGGAGGAGGGCCAAAATGAAACGAGAGGATGCTGTTTGATTACTTTCTGCCTGTCTTCCAAGGATCTCCTGAGTTAAAAATTCATCTGGCTTCCATTTCCTGCAGAATTTTGCTTATTTGAAATGTTCAAGAAATCAATTGATCCCACTTCAAACAGACTAGGTTTTGCTGGCTGTGTAAAAACCCCAACCCCCTTTTGTGTCACTCCCAAGTCTGGACTTCACAAGCAGCCAGTTCCTTTTGTACCTTAGCAAAGGACTTCTTTTTGGCTGCTTACCCTTTGTGCTGAGCCAAGTGTCAGGCTGGGAATTGAGGCAATAAATCTCTGTGACTCCTCATATTTGGAATTTCTCCTATTGCTTCTGATAAGGAAATGACAGCATCTCTCAGCTATATGCATGAACCTCAGAGAAATTTGTAAACCAAATCATGTTTTGCTCACAAAATGGAAAGCAAAACGTGCTAAACCTGGCTTTGAGTTAACCCAGATGGTTTTGAGGGCTTGGGTAGTGAACATAGAAATTATCTTTGCTTTATCGTTGCACTTGGACATTTTTAGAATGAAAATAAATTTCTCTCTACCTCTTAAAATATTCTGATTAAGTCTTTCTCGATTATGGGGGAGAGGGTAGCAGCTGCAAAATTTGTGTTAGGTGAAGTCTTTGTAAAGGATCTTCACCTTCCTGTAGTAAGAATAGACCTCACTCTTGGTCCGATTGCTTCCTCCACCCCCTTCCTGCGTCTACTTTGGTACTTCCAAGTTTCATACTAAGTCCCAGTGACTGACTGAAATGAATGTGATTTGGGATCAGCAATTCCTCAGAAATCGAAAGATTTTCCCAAGACCTAACCACATTTTCTGAGATGACTAATGAAACCAATCCAGGTCTAGCTAACTCCCTGCGTGATCATAATGAAAAAATATTCCCAAAATTTAAAAAAAAAAAAGGAAAACTATTTTTTTTTTAAAGTTTCTAGTTGCTTTTGAGTATGTTTTATCCAACAACATTACCGACACCATTCATTCTCTGGCATTTTAGTAGAAGTGGTAAAAATTACTTGGAACAAAAAGCTTCATTCAGCAGCAATCCCTCAGCCCTAGCTCTTATTTGCCTGAGACCCACACCATACATGAAGAGGAGATCATTTTGATCATCCATGATCAGAATCATGCACAGGCTTGGCTAGCATTGATATGAGGTCAACTAGCAGGTGACTCCTTTCAAAGGAACTATGGTTTTGAGTCATACTGTATGAGAAACCCATTTAAAATGACTTTCTTCCTTTCTCCTTAGTCTACAGTAGTTCCTGATTTTGATTTTGTTGGTGCAGGGTTAAATCAATGATTCTGACACATTTGCCATTTGGAGGGAATTGGTATATCCATTCTTTTTACTATTGAGGTAATTGGCTGGAATTTCACTGATTTAACTAGGTCTTTTGGTGTCAGGCAGATATCGCTTTCCGAACTAGGAAATCAGAGTCAATGTGTGGTTAATAAAAACAGGTTAATCTAAATTGATCTTAGAATGTATTTTCTACTTATGTTTGACCATGGGGGCCCCTGATGTCCTAAGAGTTCTTTTCAAACAAAATATTGAAGCCATACAGTGAGAAATCTATCCAAACCTTCCACTTTCACTTACTTAGGTTTTACTTTTCCTCATGTTCATGCTATGACTTGGGACAAGGGAGATTGGAGAATTATTTTGAGGACATTTGGGGGTTAGAAGTCTTTCTTTTGCTTTTTACACTTATAATAAAATTTGGAAGCTCTGAGAGAACTAAGGAATTATATGACAAGCACCATTCCTTTGTTTTGCATTTATTATATCATTTCTTTGGTGTCTACCATGAATTAGGCATTAGAGATAGAGTGACAAATAAGACCTGCACGATTCTTGTTTTCATGGTGCTTGCATTTCAGTGGAGGGCTTATTATTCAGACAATAAGCCAACCAGATAATTTTAGATAGAGGCAAGGGCTGTAGAGAAAAGGAACAGGATCCTGTGATTGGATGGGAGTGGGATTGATGCAACTTTAGATAGGTAGTTGGGGGCAAGGGGAGGGTCTTCTGAGGAGGTGGCAGTTGAATGTAACAAAGGAACCAGCCATGTGACACTGGACAGTGTGCAGACAGAGTGCCTAGCAAGTGTCAAGGCTAATAATAGTCCCTTATTGTGAGGATTAAATTAGTTAATATGTGTAGAATGCTTAGAAGAGTGCCTGGCATCCATAAATGCTAACTGCTTTTCATTCATTAAACATTCACTGAGTGTCCTCCAGGTGCCAGTGTTAGGGCTAGGTGCGAGGAATTAAGAGTTGCATGGAGACTGTCCCAACTTTAGTGTGTTCACTTCAAACTCTGGTGCAGTGATTCTCAATGTCTGGTTTACAGACCATCTGCCTCTTCCTCACTGGTCTTCCTTTTTTCCAGTCCTTTCCCCTACAGAATCTACCTAGATAGGTGTAGGGACTGGACCAGAAATCCACATTTTCTACAAGCTTGCTCCAGTTGATTCTTAGGCTCATTAAAAGTAGAAAATCATGTCCTAATGCATAGACTGTGACTAATTCGTGGTTCTCTTTAATATAGCATATCTTATAGGATCAAGTATGAGTAACTGTCCCATTGCAAGGAGTACCTCTTAGTACTCAAGTGTAGCTTTGCCCAGTTTATGGAGCCATAAATATCATGGAATTATGTTTCACAGTTAACATTCTGTAATGGTTAGGCCTAACTTTTTTGTTGATCTTGAGCTGGCTGAGGATGTTGTGTGTTTTGGATAAAGCTGCTTTTCGGCTATGGTTTGGAAGGTTTGCCTGACACTCTTAAGTGTCATTTAAAACCTGCCAAAAAAATGGCTTATACCTTTTAAGAAGAATGTGCCAAAGAATGTTTGCCAAAGGCTCTTGTATCCTGGAAGAAATTCTACTTGTAAGTAAATTTGCCTAACTGAAATTCCTCCCGTGGGCTCCTCCCTGTACCTATTTTTAAAGTGTAATGTCATCAAAAAGGGAGATGGGAAAGATTTATTTTATTATCTCTCCTTGGCTTTCTACTAGAATGTATCCAGTTCATTTTCTTACTTTAGAATGACTTATATACATTTCTAAAAGGTCTTAGATGCAAAGATCTCAAAGAATATTTGATATAAGGACAGATTCATGCTCATCTACTCAAGGCTGAGTGCTAACAGCCTCTTATATCCAGATTGGATCCCAGGCCAACTTAGCTGTAAGTGAGGCTTCCAATATTTTCCTGAAGAGGCCTTGGTCTGGGAACGGATGTATTCCATTTCATTCCTTTTTAAGTTCTTATTTTTCTTCCTTTACTCGTTTCCATCCATAGCTACTCAACAGCTATGGCCAGATAGAATGATGAAAATGGAAAAATGCTGCCCCTGAGGATGAGGTCATAAGTGGTAAGGGTGAATAAACTGATGTAAACTTAAGGCAAATTTGAATCAGACACGGATCTGAGAATCTTGAAGTTGAGAGGGTAGGGGAAAAAAAAAACCACACACACACAGAAAAAAAAAAAGTTCAAGGACTGCAGCCTGTCAATTATTCAGTTTTCTTGTTTAATTCTTCAGATTGGTAATCCCCCTCACCAAAGAGTATGGAGAATGGGTGGGAAATGTAGACCACATAAAAACCAGTGAAAGATAAAGCTCCACTAAGGCTCAGTCAATATCAGTGAATGATATAAATATGCAGGGCAATGAGAACTCAGCTGTGACACCAGAGGGAAAGAGTATATTAGCCCAGTACTGCTCCCTCAGACACTTTTCTCTTGTCATTTTGATTAGGTTTCACCTGAAAACATGGCTTTCTTTTTTTACACAAATAAAAAGATTCCTTGCCTTCCTTAGATTTAATCATTTATTCCAGCTTTTATGTTTTTATTCATTCAGCGAAGATTTGCTCAGGGCCCAGTGTGTGCCAAGGACAGTTCTAATTGCTGGGGACACAACACTAAAGAAGACGGAAAGGCCCTTGTCTTTATACAGTTTATACACCACTAAATTTCATTTCTTTTTCTTCTACAAAAATGATCATAGCTAGTTAGTATCCATGAGACAGGTGAACATGCTGAAAGGAGCCCTTCTCTGTATAAGTGGGGACCTGGCAAAGGAACTGCAGTCCCAATTTCCTTGGAATTCGCTGTGCCTTTGATTTTCTCTGCATATGAATCCAGTAATTTCTGTGTCCATTTACCAACTACCGTTTACTAAATTTTGGCTCTATCCCAGATTTACTGGTGATTTTGACTAAGTCTTTGTACTCCAAAAGTGTTTTCTTGCTCTTATCAATCAGGCATGGGTGATATGATGGCAATGTCCCCAAACCTTTGAGGCCCATCTCAGTACCACATAGCTGCCTGACCCAGTTCAAGACGGTGCCTCCCACAAAAGAGCTGCTGACTCACAAACCCAGCACATTGCTTCCCTGATTCCACTGTAACATTTCTTTCTCAAGAGTATAAATCTCAGGCCGATATTTAACATTCCTTTTAACTGAACCGTGGATTTGTACCTTGTACTTCTTAAGAGCCTGGAGAGCTCTGCTTCCATTATTCATATTTATAAACATGTCGGAAACAGAGGACACGATTTTATAATTCTCTAGTCACGGGTCTTTGAAACTATTTTACAAAAGAACACTTAGAAGCATCACACCGGCTCCAGCTGAGTGTCTGGTTCAGAATTCTCTCGCAGAGTGGGATTCTATTGGTAGCCAGGTGTCACGGTGGCTGTACATGGCTCATTCTTTAAAAAGTGGCAATGTAGCTTAAAGATTCTTGAATTTAAAATTCTGAAATCAGATTAACTAATACAATTAGAGGGTGAGAGGGCTACAAGTTTTGGAAAGCTTATTGTACCTCAAGCTTCCCTGTTTTGGAAAATGATATTACTACTTATCTAGTTGCTCAAGCTCAAAGTTTAAGAGACATTCTTTTTTTTTTCCAATAAAAAATTCTGAGAGTTTATGTAGCCCTTTTTCAAATTTATATTTATTTTGATAAATGCATAATAACATTCCAAATTTAAGTTTTGAGGTAAGCTATGATTAAATGACATTGTATGATTCACAAAAGATAATGTTGAAAAACTGATTTTATTTCCCTAAAAAATTGTTTCTCAGAGTTATTGCAGTTTTTATAGTCTGATGTTATTTGGACAGCAGCATCACTTTTTTCTTTCTTTCTTTCTTTCTTTCTTTCTTTCTTTCTTTCTTTCTTTCTTTCTTTCTCTCTCTCTCTCTCTCTTTCTTTCTCTCTCTCTTTCTTTCTTCTTTCTTCTTCTTTTTCTCCTTCTTCTTTATTGTAGTAAGAACAGATAACATGGGATCTACCTTCTTAATAAATTTTTAAAGGTATAGTACAATATGGTTAACAATAAGCACAATGTGATCCAACAGATCTCTAGAACTTACTCATCTTGAACAACTGACACTTTATACACATCTGGTAGCAGCTTTCCATTTCCTCTTCCCCCCGATCCCTGGCAACCACCATTCTATTTCTGCTTCTATGAGTTGGACTATTTTATTTTATTTTATTTATTTTATTTTTTATTTTATTTATTTATTTTTTTAAACATTTTTTAATTTAATTTAATTTTATTTTTTTAAAGTTTTTTTTTTTTTATTTGAGAGAGAGAATGAGAGAGAGAGCACATGAGAGGGGGCAAGGTCAGAGGGAGAAGCAGGCTCCCTGCCTAGCAGGGAGCCCGATGCGGGACTCGATCCAGGGACTCCAGGATCATGACCTGAGCCGAAGGCAGTCGCTTAACCAACTGAGCCACCCAGGCGCCCCTGGACAATTTTAGATACCTAGGAGATGTTCCTGAGATGTCCCTTTCTCACACAGCCAGTGCATCAGCGAGTTTTAGGACCTCTCCATAAGGAGGCATCCTGAGCCACTACTGCCTAGGTGCTATCCTGTTCTGCCTGGACCATTGTTATAACCTCCTCACTGGAGTCCCTGCCTCCACTCTTGCTCCGGTCTAATCTGCCCAGAGAAATCAGAATGATGAATTCATGATGTAGACCAGACCCTGTCAAAACCATCCCATGCCTCCCTACTGGATTTCTGTGAACTCTAAGTTGCCTCCACAGCCCGCAAGGCATGCATACTATGGCCCTGCCCTCTTCCCGGACCCCATCTTGTCAGTGCTCTGGTCGGTGGTCTCCTTGCTATTCTGGAACCAGCCCAGCTGGCTCCCAACCCTGGGACTTTGCACTTGCTTCTCTCTCTGCCTGAGCTCCCTTTCAGATCTCTGCACAACTGGCCTCCTTCAGACCTCTGATCAAATGTCATCTCAGAGAGGTCTGCCTGCATCATTCGATTTAAAGCAGTGCTCTCTACTCCTATGGTAATGGTTTTTCTTCATTACCAGACACAGTATTACATATTTATTTTTTTCTCGTTTATTGTGTTCTCTTCAACTAGATGGAATTGTTAGCTCTGAAGCTGGAATGTCATTTCTGACCTCATTCACTGCTAAATCCCCTAAACTTAAAATGGTGCCAGGTGCATAGTAGATTTTCAACACATGTTTGTTCAGTGAATTAATACTTTCCCCCCCCAACTATTACTTTATTTATATTACTATGTTTAAGTTACATGGAAAAGACAACCAAGCAGTTCTGCCCCATTTCAGGAAAGTTTGCAATCAACACCAATTATGTGACAAATAACCAGGAATGGTGACATCTTTGGGTCAAGACTGACAAGGAAGGAGGGCTCTGGTGCTGACAATTCTCCAGAAGGAATACGGCACAGTGGCCGGCACAAGCCATACCAACACGGAACCTTAGCGCTGGTCACAGAGTCGGGTCTCTTCCCTGAAGCTAGCGAATCAAGTCAAATAACTGGGTTTAAAAAACATTTTTCTTAAAGGAAGCACAAATAAGTTTAAAAACCATGGTCTTGACACATTTTCCTTTCAAAATTTACATAAAACACACTTTTCCACTCTAACAGCCCAGATTTTTTTTCCTCACATAGCCCATCATGTAGCTGCAGATAGACTATTCCGCTTCAAGATGTAAACATAGGGGAAAAAAAATTAACGGCATCTGCATAATATTCTCTCTACACACTGGAAAATTGAAAATTAAAAAGAAGAAAGAAAGAAAGAAAGAAAGAAAGAAAGAAAGAAAGAAAGAAAGGAAAGAAAGAAAGAAAGAAAGAAAGAAAGAAAGAAAGAAAGAAAGAAGAAAAAAAGGTTCCCTCTTAGATTCTCACAACCTCTTGTTCCGCAGTTCATGAATCTGACCCTGATGCTAAGGTGACAGTGTATGTAAGTAGATTTTTGTTTTCTGTGAAGGAGACCTGGGAAAAGATGGAGTTATCTCTTTCTCTTCAAGAGTTATCAGATAGTACGTGCTCCTCGAAGCCCTCACTCTCTCGTACTAGAGCGCGTTCCAGGATCACACGGCCTTCCTTAGAGCGCTGGCTGTCTTCAGTGGCGAGCTCATAGATCCATCCCAGTTTGCTACTGCGGTTCTTGCAGCTCACATCTCGAACCATGTGGTGGCCAGTGAGCATGACCCAGTGTTGAACTTCACTGTACTGCAGGTTAACTACCTTGTGAAAAAGAAATGCTCTGCCAGTGGCTTCTGTGAACCGAGTGGAGATGAGCTCTGAGCGGTTGGTCAGGAGTGTATCGCAGTTTGCACAAGAGAACAGACCAGTACCACTGATACGATCGAGGAAATTTCTGCCCATTTTTATAGCTGAACGTTCTTCGCTCCTCAGCTGGGATGAAGCGAATTAATACTTTTTACTATGCTTAAGGTCTAATTAATCTTTTACTTCTACCATATTTGTACAAGGAACTTCTTTCTAATTCAAAGTATCAGGAGGTAGTCATCCTGTATCAAGATTGTATTGTTGAAAGAAACTATAATTGTGGGGCCAGCAGAGACCAAAAAATTGAGATATATGGACCTTCAATGATTCACTTATTTTTTTGAAGCTGTTTAAAATTTCTGTGCTTCAATTTCCTTAATTTCTCAAATAAGGTTGATAATAAACTTTATCTAGCTTAATTCTGAGTTTGCTGTGCAAATACTTGGAATGACATAAAAAATCTAGTAAGCGAGATAGTGATATTTTACTCTACTATGTTTTATTACCCTTTATTTCTATAGCTCTGTCTACGTGTTTATTTTCCTTCATTATCAAGAATCTTTATATCAGCAGATCTTAACATATTATAAGTACACAATAAAAAGAAACCACTAGTGCTTTGTTTTGGTAACCATTCTGTAGTGTTTGGGTTATTGAGGTAAGAAATAGTTTAGTAACACAAGTCTTAGATAAGAAGCTAAAAGAATTAGCAAGGACCAGGTTTAAATCCAAGCAAATCTCTGATAAAAGAGTCTGAAGTGAGGGGGGTTGAACTTGAGTCCACCAGCAAAGATGTGAGTTTTCTGCAAGAGCCCTTTGGTGAGGACTCTTGGGAGGCCGAAACAGGCAGGAGTGCAGGGTTCAGGTGCACAGGCCAAGGGCAGCATCCAGGAAGACAAGAGAAACGTACATCTCCCTGGGTGAGCTCTTCACTTCACTGCAAATGCCATGAGTGTTATTATTTACTGCGCTTCTGGACAAGAGACCAGAATATCGAGTCTTCTGTCCTGGCATATTTCCCACCCGTTGGACCATTTAAGAAAACCCTATACAGTCACTGCCCATCCTCTCTGTATTTGCTCTTGTGATCACATAACTGGATAACTCGAACTCTACAATTCAATCTGGTTTGAAAGAACTCCCAAACAATGTAAATTACATTTTAATTTTTTCCCTACTTTATAGAAAGTGGAGCCCAGAGAGGTTAATCGAGTTGTCCAAGGCTGCATGATAAGTTGGAAGTTGATTCCAAGTTGTTGCGCTTTTTGTGTAGGTAGAAGCATGTCTTTATCCACATGAATTGATTTCATTAGGAAGAATCAGAAAAAAACTCATTGCTTCAGTATGTATTTTATGAGTTTTTTCAGACATTGACCTGGGACCTCATAACTATTTACAAGTAACAGTTGTTTTGGTAACTGTTTTAAATTGCCAGTATAAGAAAGGCTGGCCAGAGTAATCTCTCTCCGGGAGCTGTCTAGGTTCAAGTCCAGCTGTAAGGCTTTACTGTTTGGGCAGCCTCAGGCAAGGTCCTTACATTTTTTTGTATCTTGAGATTATATTTCCTTTCTGGGAAAATGTGGATAATACTTGTATCTGTCTCATTGGGTTGCTCTGCATAACTGAACATATATAAAGTATTAGAGCAGTGCCTAGTACATAGTAAGTGATATACGCATATTTATTTTTATAGTACCTAGATACAAATGTGGACAGTACCAGAGTACATTAGAGCTTATTCTTAAAGGTTCTCATCTTGAACATAGTTCTGTAAAAAAAAGAAGCCGTGTCCAAAAGAAAGCACTTCATTGTCGTCTCTAGATGCAGTAATTCAGAGCCATCGCTAGATGGCACCAGTAATGCGTTGTAACTTCAGCGGCAGTGGTTTTAGCAAATGGGTCAAACCTGGGAATCTATTTTCTGTGCCTCACAGCATTGCGAACTCAGGTTGCCTCTTCCCCACAAGGTAGGCCTTTAACAGAACTGTTTTGTTCAGCAAAGTTTGCCTTCTGTGGCCGCTCTTGGGACCTACCCACAGGCTCCCAGTCCTCCTGATGGTAGCCTCACAGAAGCCTGGGTTTCGGTGCCTCCATCCCTTGTGAATTTGCATATCAGGAGTGCTCTTGGCCAGGTGACTACTGGACAAGGTCAGAATCCTGTGTTAAGATTAGTCAGTGGTTCTCCGAATGTATCGTTTCAGCATCACCTGGGAACTTGTTAACATGTAAATAGTTGGTCCCCATCTCAGACCTGCTGACCAGGAATCAGTGTTTTAACAAGCCCTGCTGATGATTCTGATGTCTGCAGAAGTTAGAGAACCACTGAGATGAAGCAATGTTCAGCATCATATACATGTTGGCACTGGCTGGATCCTCAGAGAATATTTTGTACAACCCTCTCATTTTGTTGAGAAGGAAACTGAGTCCAGAGAAGTTAAATGACTCATTGGAGACCACAGGGTTAGGCTTGTGGCAGAGCCAGGTCCCAGGGCTGCCAAGTTGCATCCTCCAGCTTTTCCCACCCTCACCCAATTTCCCCCTCACAACTAAGGCTACCAAGTACATATTCTAGCCTGATTCCTACTCATGAAGGAAAAAAAACTTTATCTTTTTATACAGGAGTGGATTCATTCATTACAACTGACATTTCTACAGGGAAAAAAAATGAAGTGTGAGGCGCACGCGTGTGTGTGTTGGAAGAGTGTGTGTGTGTGTGTGTGTGTGTGTGTGTGTGTTGGAAGTGAGGGGGATCAAGTAAAAAAAAGTCACATTCTCAGTTGCTAGGAGAGGCAGTTATGCAGGATACCCTGGGAAACAGTTAAGTGCAGCCAAGACAGGCAAAGGCATTAGGGAAGACATGTAGGAGGAGGAAGCTTCAGGGCTGAACTTTGGGGGTGATGGGTAAGAGTTCACCAGGGAAAGCAGGGAAAGGATATTCAAAAAGAGAGCTCAGCATGTGCAAGGTGTGGGGTCATGAAACAGTGTGGCGAATCACAAGAGTTTGGTTTGATGGTGGGGTAGGGTGTATGTGGAGGAATTACCATGTTATAAATAATAATGACATTACTACTACTACTAATTGCTGACACTTACTGAATATTAACTATGCACCAACTATTGCACTAAACATTTTACATCTACTATTAATTTAATCCTTAAACAACTTTTGTGAGTGTTTACTCTTATTCCTATTTCATAGATGCCAATAGAAACACATGTACTGTTCTATTTTCCTTAAAATCAAGTGTTACTATTTTCCATTTCTTAGACAGACATTGAACTTGGAAAAAGAGCCTTGATATTTACTTGTTCCACAATGATCTCCATAATGCATGGTATATATTTTTGAGGTAAGAGGAATATGTTTTTAGTACATATATTTTTTTTTATAAGCGTATTTTTCTTTTTTTTAAAAGACTTATTTATTTATTTGACAGAGAGAGACACAGCAAGAGAGGGAACACAAACAGGGGGAGTGGGAGAGGGAGAAGCAGGCTTCCTACTGAGCAGGGAGCCCGATGCGGGGCTCTATCCCAGGACCCTGGGATCATGACCTGAGCCAAAGGCAGACGTTTACCAACTGAGCCATCCAGGCGCCCCAAGTGTATTTTTCATAAGTGCCTAAAATCAGGAGGATTTTGACAGCCTTTCTTTTTTATTTTTTTTTATTATGTTATGTTAATCACCATACATTACATCATTAGTTTTTGATGTAGTGTTCCATGATTCATTGTTTGAGTGTAACAACACCCAGTGCTCCATTCAGTACGTGCCCTCTTTAATAGCCATCACCAGGCTAACCCATCCCCCCACTCCCCTCCTCTCTAGAACCCTCAGTTTGTTTCTCAGAGTCCATAGTCTCTCATGGTTCGTCTCCCCCTCCGATTTCCCACCCTTCATTTCTCCCTTCCTACTATCTTTTTTTTTTTTTTTTTAACATATAATGTATTATTCATTTCAGAGGTACAGGTCTGTGATTCAACAGTCCTACACAATTCACAGCGCTCACCATAGCACATACTCTCCCCAGTGTCTATCACCCAGCCACCCCATCCCTCCCACCCCCCACCACTCCAGCAACCCTCAGTTTGTTTCCTGAGATTAAGAATTCCTTTCTTTTTTTAACTCAAGGAATGAATGTCTCATTATTCTTTGGTCTATCAGAAACTCTGGAAGTAGCCAGGTTTTCATGATAATAGATGATTTGCGTTTGAAAAGTGGCAAAGAAAGCTCATGTCAATGATTTGACTCACTGAAGAAAGGAAGCTAAGTAATGACTGAGTGATCTGGTCTGAAATCATTGGCTTGGTTATATTTTTGGTTTAGACTGTGTAAACATTCTCTATGAATGTGCTTTTCACATATTAAATGGATATCAGTCAATATTAGCATCTCTCCTTCCTTGCATGGGAGTACCCACAACCAAACTAAAAACTCAAGTTATAAAGTTCTGGTAGGATTTGGAATACTTAGCTCTTCTTAGGTAAGCTTCCCGAAATTCCTGGAGTCTTTGGGATACTTTTCAGTGATTTCATTTTTTTCCTGGGATCATGACCTGAGCCGAAGGCAGACGCTTAACGGACTGAGCCACCCAGGCGCCCCTGCATTCTCCTTTTTCCAAAAAATATTCAAGATCATTTCAGCCCACTTTCCTCCACATGGGTACAATATATAGTGGAAAGCACACCTCTGAAATTCATACCACACTGTTTTGGGGGTTTTGTGCTTTTTTTTTTTTTTAACATAAGACCTTTGCTTTATAAACAACAGGCAAGTTTCAACACACTGGGAGCAGCGTTATAAAGATTTCTGTCATAACATATAGAAAAATATTGTAACATAAAGAAAATAACAAAAATTTTTGTTGCAACCTTTAGAAAGTGAAGCGTAACTCCTCCTTCATATAATCTTTGATAGTATGTATTTTTCAAAAACATGTTCACAAGCCTACCAACTCTCTACTCTTTGAGGGCAGAGCTCTGGTCTTATTACCTAATATTCCTTCAATGTCTAGAGCTATTCCTGATCCATTGTGTTTGCTGGATAAACACTTGTGGAACTGAAATGATAAAATAGAATAAATTCCAAATATTTTAATATTTTTGTGATAGGTTGCCTTGTGATTTCTAATAGCATTGCAGTCAGAGGCAGCAATGGTTAAGAGCTTAGCTTCTGCTCTCTGCTGCTAATTTTCAAATCCCCAAATGAGATAATCTTGGTCTAACTCTCAGCATAGTGCTGAGTTCACATAATAAATGCCAAGTAGATGTTAGCTTTCAGTGATTTGGGCTATTTTTTTTTTTTTTTACTATATATATATTTGTCTCCTAAATAAGAACCCATTTTTTCCCTGAGGACTTTCAGTTAGATTTTTCAAAACAGGAATAAGCTCCTTCTTTAGGGGTTATATATAAAGTTGGTAGGGGGAATAAAATATGCCATATTTTATAATAAATTTATATATAATTGCTATTTTACATTGCCTGTATCACCTAATACTCCAATGTCTCATTCACTCATAATGTTTAATGGGAACATATTTTAAAATAAAGTATGCTACAGAGTCATAAATATATTTTATAGTTCTTTCCATGGTCCTTGTACTCTAAGCCTTTCAAGCATTCAGCAAGTATAACATGACCCCTTTTAATGAATGAGCGATTTGAGGCATCAACTAATGACATCTGACGTTTCCCTTGCATGCGGAAGATACATGAGAATGACCAAATTGCAACTCTGAATCCGCATTGCTCTATGTGTAACAGAATCTTTGGAAATTTGTCTCAGCCACATCAAGACAGATGCATAAACAAGCCTAGTACTGTGAAAAGTCTGAACAATGGAATCCTCTAGTCCAGCTCTATCCAATAGAAACAATGGGAGCTATCAGACAATAGAAACTAAGAGAAACATATATGACTTCACATTTTCTAGGAGCCACATTAGAAAAGTTAAAAGAAACAGGTGAGATTAGTTTTAATATGTTTTATTTAACTCAAGATGTCCAAAATATTATCATCCTCATGTGCAATCGATATAAGAGGTATTGAGATATTTTATGTTCTTTGTGTTTTCATTGAAAGTCTTAGAAATCCTATGTGTATCTTACACTCACAATACATCTCAACTGGGACTAGCCACATTTCAAGTGCTCAAGCCATGTGACTCCTGGCTACCATATTGGGCAGTGCTGCTCTAGTCATTTCAGCTTAGGAAGCACCAGAGGGCGGGGGCATGGCGTAGAGGCAAGGAGACAAAGACCAGCTTGGACTACTGTGTGCCTGTTCTTGGCTCTGACATTTGATATTGAAGTGGCTGTGAACAGTGATTTAGTGTTTCTGGGTCTCAAATTTCTACTCCCTGTAATGGAGGTTGTTAGTAGCTGTCATACTCCTCTTAGGAGGCTGGGGGGGAAGATTAAATAAGATATTGTATGTGTAAGTGCTCTGTTAGATCATAAAGCACCATACATATGTAAGGCATTATTACCCCTGTTATTGTAGATTTACTCTCATGACTTGCCCAAGGTCACATTCCTGGTTGGTAGGAGAATCAAGGATAGAATCTGGAGCTTCTGACTTCCAGCCAGCTGCTTCGACTAAAGCTGTTCGTACCAAGCTAGCTTTAAAAAAACAAAACAAAACAACAAAACAAAACAAAAAAAACCCTCCAAACCTTTCTACTTCAAAAAAAAAAATAAGGAAGAGAGTGTCACTAAGAAGTAAATTTCATATAATAGTTAGGGTCTTCTTGACCACTGTCATAATGTTCTGAAGTTAAAATTATGCATATAGGATATTTATATACTTATAGATCAGAATTACAACCATCAAGAATTGGACTTTATTGGCTGTCATATCATATAAAACCCCATGTTCTTCAATGTTTCAAACAACTTCTAAATTGAACTGTGGTTTCCCCACTCTATTTACCTCCAAAATATAGTAGAACCACAAGAAAGCCCTTCTGCAGTGGGCTTGATTAATAAAACAGATATGGATCAATTCAGCAGATTTTCCATGGATAGTTTGGTTACTGATGTAGTTCATTAATTCCGATGTGTGAGACACCTCTCTAGTGTTAATCCAAGAGACACATTGATCTCTGAACACAAAGTGGGAATAATTCCGTTCAAGCCATGCTATTTAAGTGCTTACTGTGCATAAGGCACATTAGATATTTTAATGAGTGAAAGGAGTTTATTTCCATGATAATTGTCTCTTAGAGATATATGTTATTTAACTTGAAGAAAATATGGAAACTGTCTACCAAAATGTCTATGACATATGATTCAGTAACCTGTATTTTCAGAAAGTAAAAAGATGATCAGGAGGGTAGTTCCAGATTATTTAAAAGTAATTTTAAAAAGTGACATTCTTTACTTTTGGAGGACACACAGAGGATTAGTTATCATGACCTATTTCCATGTTTCTAACCGTAAGTCTATCATGGTTTTCATATTTACATTTTTTTTTTGTTATTTCCTACATTCATTTGAAATGAATTTCTTCATGGAACTTTAAAATCCACACAAAATGTCTAGAGCCTTATACTATGTGAAATTAGGCACAAACCAAGTTCGTTTTCACTGAGAAGAAACCCACTCAAAAAGTTCTTTATTCTTTTTTCTGTCAAATTCCTTCTTTAAAGTGACTTTCAGCTGGTTACTTTTATTAGAAAACTATCATATACAAGCTTCAGCCTGCCTGAGTTGATGACCATGCTGAATAAATGTAATTTTTATTTTCATTTGTTGAATCATTGTTGTTGACTATTGAATGGAATTGTTTTTTGAGTAACCTTTACATTTTATTGCTTTTGCACCCTAGTTTAAAAACAAAGCTTAATTTTTTAAAAGTTCAATAAAATGTATTTTTGATATTTCCATCATAACTTTATAAGCAATTCCTCTCCTCTACCCTATAATAACCACCTCCTGCATTTTTATGATTTAGTTTAACATTATTATTGTAATTTTTTACTGGGTGAGCCCATCAATGTCCTTGGCAGCAAGATTTCATTACAAGAAATCCAGAAGCTGAGCCTGTAGTTGATTGCAACAATTATAAAATTTCTCTGGATTGAGTTCAGAGCCTTACCCTGACATTATGAATGGAATGGAGTCATACCTCCTTCATCAGCTTTTCCAAAATACACCATTGGTTTGAGTCCTATAAGCTGTTGCTTAAACGGACATCTATTTTTTTATTCAATAATTTTGCATTATAAATATTTCATTTGATTAACATCTGGCTTTGATGGCTTACAGCCAAAATAATTAGAGGTACCTGTAGTAAAAATGTGATACTTTAGGAAAATCATTTATGTATTTGCATTTCTTCAAAAACTCTGAATGAATTCGTTCTAGACAGGCTGTGGTCCCACAGAATTAGCTGTAGGGCCAGATGCTATGCTTTTCTTTTTGTTCAAGTACACCTTGAGCGAGAATGTAAAAATCTGAGGAATCTTGACTATTCATTCTTCAAATTACTAAATATAATGACATAGACTATGAAAAGCCATTGTACTATTGAATATCAGGAAAGACTGAGTTGGGTGTCCAAAAGTCACACTTAAGAACAGGCAATGGTAATAAGCATAGGATGGCTAAGGATACTATGAGAAGGGTGTTTTTCCTTTTTCCAATCAAAGTTCTCAAAAGTTAATGATGTACTTTATATTTTAATTGCTTCGACTAAGAGATCAATTAAGGAGTAAGAAATATTGGCATACTGTTGGTTTTTAATTGTGGATATGTTCAATATTGTATATGAATAAAACTGCATTTGTTTTATCTTGCTCTGTTTCATACATCCTAGATTGTCATTAGGAAAATTTAGTACATGTCACTTCAGTCATCTGAAAGGAATCATTTCTTCATTTCAGCTCATAACATAAAACTCTAAAGTATCAGCCAGAAAAAAAAAAAACCAACAAAACCAACAAAACCTTGGCCCAATTAAGAGAAATTTGATAATGGTAGAAAAGCACATACAGACATGACTGGGAGATGATAAGATTATTTTAATTTTCCCATTTGCATTGGAATTATTTATTTTACAAATCTCCAGATCTTTTATTACTTAAAACCCTCTGCTGAATCAAGAAAAGAAGCTTAAGTTAGCAATTTTCCTCTGCAAAATCTAGCTGTTAGCATCTGGTGAACACTTGGATACCTAGTCAGGTCCTATGGAAATAATTATTTTAAGACTCTATTCAACATGCCTGGGCTTAAAAATCAGCTAGAATCACACTCTGCACATGTATTCTACCCTGGAGGATTTTAAAGCCTGGCATTAGCGATGGCCTCCAGGCTTTCTGCAGCAGTGAAGATGGGGATGGGACATGGGACCTGCAGGCAGGCTGGATACCCCAGTGTCTGTTAATGGTCCCTGTGCTCGGGGACAGGGACTTCCATCTGCAGTTGGCTTGTGGACCACCCAGGGCCGGGCCACTGCACCACCCGCCATTGCTTCTCACACTTATATTTATTTTATTTTTTTTAATTAATTTTTTAAAGATTTTATTTATTTGACAGAGAGAGAGACAACGAGAGGGAACACAAGCAGGGGGAGTGGGAGAGGGAGAAGCAGGCTTCCCGCGGAGCAGGAAGCCCGATGCGGGGCTCGATCCCAGGACCCTGGGACCATGACCTGAGCCGAAGGCAGACGCTTAACGACTGAGCCCCCCAGGCGCCCCTCACACTTACATTTAGACTTGGCCGGCCTGTGGAATCAAGAACCAGTGTCCTTGCTTGTGCCTTCCTGTGAGCACGCCTGCAGCTGGTTTCTGTCTCTTCACCAGATGCTGCTTCACTTCCAGAACAGCTTCTGAGGTAGAAAAAAGAGGATACTTTTACTCAATTGGAAGACAACAAGAAGCTGAGTTGTTATCAAAGTATATTGTTTTGGGGTCAAAGGAGAAATTATATACTAGGAATGTATAAATACATACTTCAATAAAAAATGCTATTATTTACCAAAATGTAAGTGCACATTTAGAAGATATTAGAGATTTCTTGGATAGTGATTAAGAGAGAATAATTTTTTGTGTTTCTATGTATGCAAATATGTACTTATTTATTTTAATACATATACTATATAGAGTCTTTGTCCAGATAATCTATTGTGTATCTTTATTGCTTTTCATGGTTATATTATGTGTTAAGTTCTCATTCATTTAATTCCCATTAATACAGATTTGAGATAATTTAGAAAGGATTTGGCATTTGTTACAGAGGAAGCAAATTTATGAGGAAGTAATACCTAAGGGAGAAAAGTTAGATTTATTTAAGAAAAGTAAATTTTTCCAGCAACACGTTTCCATCTAATTTGCATACAACAGTATTTGAGGTAGAAATTGTTCTTTGTTATTTATCAAGTCAGATCTGATAGAACTGTAATTTGGCAACATTTTCAGGTTTTCATTTGAGCTTTTGCTGTAATTTAATTAGTTAAATATACTTTATAAATCATCTCTAATTTAGACTTTTTACAAATCATATGGGACTTCTCTCCACGTGAACTCAATTTTCAGAAATTTAACTGTGTTTTGGATAATAGATACCTCTAATTTATTTTGGTATATTTTGTAGGTACTTATTTAGAAATATTCTCTACATTTTTTCCTCAAAAAAGACTTAAACAGGAATAACTTCAGACATTTAAATAAATAAAAAGATTTGAAAGCCCATGATTGGTTGGTTAAGAAGTAAGTGCAGAATTGGGTATCCAATTTAGAATTTCTGCAATGTGATATAAGTGATGTATTCTAGAGTAGTAATATTCAGTAAAACTTTGTGTGGTAATGGAAATGTTACATATCTTACTATTCACATAGTGAGTGGCCACATATGACTATTGAGTTCTGGAAAGGTGGCTAGTATGAGTGAGGAACTGAGTTTTTAGTTTTATTTCACTTTAATAAATTTCAATTGAAATATCTACTTGTGGCTAATGGAGAGTAGAGATCTGGAGTTTTTCTGTATTCTGTATTTAACATGAAATGAAGAAGTACTTGAATGTCTTCTAGCTGCTGAATGTCTATGAAACACAAGTGTCCCCAAAACACAAAGCCAGGGCTCTGACACGTGTATACAGGCCTGATGGCTGGATGCACCAATACTCTGAACTTTGGCTCAACTTGTGGATATTCAGACACAAGTCTGGGTTCACTGTAGGTGATTTGAGAACACTTTGTCTCTAGAAAGCCATGGGATCTCAAATGATCTCTGATAATAACATTCAATGATGGTAAATGGACTCAAGGGCTTGACTTTTCCAGTTCGTTGCCTGTATAGTGTGCCTGGCAGTTAATAAAGACAGATGTGAAGGAGATACTGCACAAACAGCTGCCTCCATGAAAAAGAAACTCTTCAGATTCAGACTGGACAGGAGAAATAGGCTGGTAAATACTTTTGTGCCTTTGCCCAAGTTATTCTTCAATAAATATTCATAGAGCACTGCTATGTGCAAGACACAATGCATAAATGTTGAAAAATAATAGAGCCCTCTGCCCTCACAGTGGTTAACTGTATTAGACAATAAGATTTTTTCCAATGTCTTCTTCCAAAATCCATTTTTTCCTGGGTATGGTGAAAATAAAATAGGAGAAAGATACACAGGATGGACAGAAATGCTGAGGATCACTATCATGTGCATATCATACATCTTATTCCTTTTACATCTCTCTGCACTTTGCACAGTTCCGCACCCAGATAGATGACAAAACCAGTTTTTGAAATGCAACTCTGGAAGCAGTGAAAATAAAAGAAAAGACCCCAATGACGTTTTTAGAACATGAGATGAGTAGCATCATTTAGCATTTACTGAGTTTACAACATGTTTAAAATGAGTTCTTTCCTCTCTAGTAGCCAGAAGAATGTCCTTTAAAATAATTACTACTTTTTTGTTGCTGTTATGGGATGCCGCTTTTTTTTCTTTGCCAATTAAAACACTGTAAGAGAGAGTGCTACCATCACTACTTAAAAATAAATCAAATTATTCAATATTCAAACATGATTGCAAGACCTGAAAAGAACTACCAACTACACAGGCCAAAAGTAGCTCATTGTATTTTAGTTCATTTTGGAAGAGTGAGCCAGAAATGTGGCAAAGTACTAAGCATGAACTATTTAGTTAGACTTCTTCTTCTTCTTCTTCTTTTTTTTTTTTTTTTGCCTCCACACAGCAACCTGCATAATTAAATATACGGTTCAACCTGCATATTTAGATGAATTTTCAAATGTGTCACTGATGGCAATTTAAGGATGAAAAGGATTAAGAAATAAATTAAGTGAATTCATCTACAATACATAGTACTTAAAGTATCTAAAGACCTTAAAGTCATTTCTCCAAATATATCATTTGATAATGTCCTTGATTTTGTAGACAGACACTTTGAAAATAATTTTAAAAAATGAATTACAAAGCAATGGAAAATGTCACAAAGAAAAAAAAGAGGTAAAGTTATATAAGTACTTAAAAACCAGGTGCATGGGGCGCCTGGGTGGCTCAGTCGGTTAAGCGTCTGCCTTCGGCTCAGGTCATGATCCTGGAGTCCCGGGATCGAGCCCCGCATCGGGCTCCCTGCTCGGCGGGAAGCCTGCTTCTCCCTCTGACCCTCCTCCCTCTCGTGCTCTCTGTCTCTCATTCTCTCTCTCTCAAATAAATAAATAAAAAATCTTAAAAAAAAAAAAAATCAGGTGCATGTAAAAACATTATGAGCAAAATTAAAAGGTAAAGAGGAGTTTGCTTTATTCTTTAAACACTTTTATACCGCACCGAGGGTTTGAAAACATCGCCACAAATTCTTTGATCCTCCTGTGTGTTCCCTCCCATTGAGTCTGGGAGGACTGGTGACTGCTTTGACCAAGAGGGCACAGTGGAGATGTCACTATGTGACCTATGAGCTTGGCTCACACAAGGCCACAAAGTTGCTGCCTTGTTTCCAAGATACTGTCTTTTGGATTCCGGGCCTCTGAGGAAGACGTGCGGCGCCCCTGAGACCACTGTGGAGGAGCTGCCACACCTTGGGGCTCATTGGCAATGCCGGCGCAACTCCGTCCTCCTTCTACGCTCGCCGGGTCTCTGAACACGTAAGTCAAGCCGTTTGGGACCATTTAGAGCAGCCGATCTGCCAGCTGAGTAAGCCATAAGAGCAGAAGAAGCAACCAGCAGGGACCCATAAAATCATGAGATAAAAATAAAATGTTTGTTGTTTGAAGCCAGTGCATGTTGATGTGGCTTGTTATGCAGCAACAGGTAACTGGAGCTTAACCTCTGGTATGATATGTTTACCATGAAAATTTAAAAATTAAATGTGAAATGCACTCTGGGAAGTGATTTGCAAAAATTGATAAAGACAGTCTTTTTTTTTTTTTTTTAAAGACAGTCTTAGTATTCTTCTATAAAGAGCTCTTACAAAACCACCGAGAAAAAAAATAGCAACACCGTGTAGGAAGGTGGACAATTAAGTGAACATAAAATTCACAGAAGAAAAATGAAAAGGCTAAGAAGCATGTAAAAAATATCCAATCTCATTAGTAAGTAAAGGAAATGTAAATTAAACAATAGAGTTAAAATTTGGTTATCAGATTGGCAAAGATAAAAAATTATATTTCATGTTGGTTTGGGTGAAGTGGCAGTTTAAATGGCACAAGTTTTCTGGAAAATAAATTGATATTACATGAATAGAATTTTAAGAATATCCTATTCTTTGATACTGCTAGGAATCTAGGAATTCGGGTGAGAAAGTAATCAGAAATGAAGTAAAATAATATATAAAATGTTTATCACGGTTTATAGGAGCAAAAACATAGAAACAAGCTAAATGTCAATCAGTACCATTAAATAAAGCATGTATTTCATATTACAGAATATTATTTTATTATTTAGAATGAAATTTCAAAGATATTTTATTAATTCTGATCTAGGGACACCATAGTAGAGTAGAAAAATACCAGGGCTTTAAGTCACATAGACCAAGCTTTGAATCCTGGATTTGCCATTTACTTTTGCTGGATATTTGGAAATTTGATTTATCTCTCTCTGAGTTTCAGTTTTCATCTAAGAAAAATGGGGCTAAGTAACTATACCATTGGCAGTAGTGATAATTAAAAGAGATTACGTATGCAAAAATAAGCATATTTTGCTTATTTTGCTTTTCTCAATAAGGGTTGTTTCTTTTCTTACGATCCAAGGACACCATCTGAGCTCCATAGCCAAATTCACATCACTTTCAAATTCACTAACATTTCTTCCACTCTGGCTCCCTCTATATATCCCTTTCCACCATAGTCCAGTCTTTACAACTTAGAGAGCTCTCAAAAACAAAAGCAAACACAAACGCTGTCAATTTTCTTGCTTACCATTCTTCAGTGGTTCCAATTGCATTAAAAACATATCTACTCTTGCCCCACTCTCCACACAACAGATGGGGTGAATGTTGGAAAAGTAAATCAGATAATGCTATTCTCCTGCTTATCACCCCACCCCCTTGCACCCGATAGCTCCTCATAGCGCTTAGGACAGACCTAAACTTCTTTTCTGGCTTGCATGCCCCATATGATTCTTACTCTACCTACCTCCCGATTTTACCCCTTCTCCCCCTTGGCCCTTATTCTCCAGCCACACTGGACTTTTCCTTATGGAAAACATTCTGCTGGGCCCCACCTTCAGGTCTATGCTGTTCTTCTCTCTGGAATGCTCTTCCCCCAGAACCATGCATAGCTGGGCCTTTCACCACTTAAATCTCAATGTGAATATCGTTTCCTTAGAGAGGTTTCTCTTCACCATTCAATCTGAAGTCAACCACCTTCATGTTATCTCTAATCTAATCCTCTTTAAGTTGCACAGTAGCAGTTATATCTTCCTTACTTAATTATACATTTTTACTCATTTATAATCTGCCTCAACACCAATGCTTCCTCTCTCCCCACCCCACCTTGAGAGCAGGGAACTTGTTTGTTTTGTTCACTCTAACATCCCTTGCAATGAGAAGTAGGCCTGGCACATGGTAGGTGTTCCACAAATATTTGCTGGATGCATTGGAAATACTTCTTGTACTTCTGAAACATAGCTTAGCAGTGCAAAAGAACCAGCACTTGACATCATTTAAAAAATCCCAGAAATTTTAAATTATATGGGCATTTTTTAAAGCTTTGAAGGTTCTGATTTTTAAAGTTAAGTACATTGCTTCAATTTTTTTTTTTTTAAGATTTTACTTATTTGACAGAGAGAGGCACAGCAAGAGATGGAACACAAGCAAGGGGAGTGGGAGAGGGAGAAGCAGGTTTCTCGTGGAGCCGGGAGCCCGATGTGGGGCTCGATCCCAGGACCTTGAGATCATGACCTGAGCCGAAGGCAGACGCTTAACGACTGAGCCACCCCGGTGCCCCACATTGCTTCAATTTTGAAAAAAGAAAAAACCACAAACAAAATCATAACAGCATAAAATTATTTCAGGAGTGTGATGAGAGCTCCCTTGTCAAATCAGATACTTTGAAAACCCTACCGCCACTCAACAGGCTCCTTGCTTTGAAATGAAGGATATGCACCTCCCACCAGTGTTTTTACTGCTGGAGAGCATGTGATTTATTTACTGGATAGGGAACAAGTCTTAGTAAAATATCCGCTTTCAGCACTGCAAGTGTTGAAAACAGTGTTTCTGTTTGGAGACTGTTTTTTTTATAAGCCTCTAGAATGCGGAGATGTCATAAGTACCCCGTTGGGCGGATGGGAGTGTTCCTCTTGTCACTCACTCTGGGGATTGCAGGCCCTCAGTAGTTGGACCTCAATGTCCAGGGATGATCA
This sequence comes from Mirounga angustirostris, assembly GCF_029215605.1. Taxonomy (NCBI): domain Eukaryota; kingdom Metazoa; phylum Chordata; class Mammalia; order Carnivora; family Phocidae; genus Mirounga; species Mirounga angustirostris. The sequence continues at coordinate 46,602,507 of NW_026991709.1, read as the reverse complement.
CAAGATTCTACAGTAATGAGATGCATTTCTATAAAATCCGTGAGAAAAATCTGCATTGCTATTTTTGGATATGCCATACCATTTCAGAAATTATATAACATTCAGAGACACTCAGGCGCAAGTTTGGATAAATGTTTCAACATAGTCTGTCCTCGCCAGTTTTAAATTTCCTCCACAAAGCAGGCTGGCCACATTCTTATGATTCTTGAAGAGAAAGGAAATACATGTTTATTAAACATGTCTTTTGGGCCAGTCCTGCTAATTGTGTTATCTCTATGGTTTCATTTAATCGTTATAACTGTGCAACAAATGAGTAAAGGCAATGAGAAGACAGATCCTGTTCTTTCACACAGTGTGGAAGGTCAGTGGATCAGGCAGCAAGATGAAGGAACCGCCTATTCTTATCCCACTGACATTATCCCAGGGTTTAGTTCCAAATTTTTCAACCTGTGTTTTACTTAACTGATTCAGGCAGTTGTCTGGAGCATGGTAAATGTTCATCGATTAATAATACTACTAAATTGGGCATCTGAGTTACTTAAAACTGTGCATCTGAATGATTTAAAGGTGCCAGGATTTAGAAAAAGACAGTTGGGTGAGGCAATTTGAGGTTTCTGGAAGCTATTTTTTCCTCCCTCTCTTTTTTTAATTTAAAATCAATTTAATTAACATAGAGTGTATTATTAGTTTCAGGGGTAGAGTTTAGTGATTCAATAATTGCATACAACAACCAGTGCTCATTTCACCAAGTGGCCTCCTTAATGCCCGTCACCCAGTTACCTATCCCTGCACCCACCTCCGCTCCAGCAACCCTCAGCTTGTTTCCCATAGTGAAGAGTCTCTTATGGTTTGTCTCCCTCTCTGATTTCATCTGGAAGCTATTTTTACCTTTTCATAGAGTAGTGTATCTGATTTGGTTTCATTAATAATGTTTGGAGAACTAGAGGGTGTAAGGGCCCATTTCCCTTTCTCCCCTGAGTCTGAAGGAACTACTTCATCCTTCAGCTGATTTTTATAAAAACTTAAGATTGTACTGCCTAAGATATAAACTAGGATTGAGAATTCTATTTCTACTAAAACAGGCTCAATTATGAATTATCAACAAAGTCCTGATAAATTGGAAAAAAGAAAAGACAATATCCTGAGGTTGTACTAAAGCCACTATTGAAGGTCTGGATTGGTGGATCACTGGCCTTCTTTTATGTACATTATGGTTAGAGAGACATTAATTTTCCTTTATTTACAAGATCCATGTTATGATCACACGGTTCAAAGAAGCCAAATCTAAATGATCTGGAAGATGAAAGGACAGAAAAGATCTAAATAGCTAATGTATATCTGAAATCTTCGGGTTCTATTAGTTTGGAATCAGGAAAGTAGAAGTGAGAAATTAATTGACACTTCAATATATGAATAAATTTGAGAATTAGTGACTTTAGTTCAGAGAACTGGAGAGCTGCAGCTTCACAGGTTGAAATAAAAAATTAGGCCCTCATCATACAACTTAAGAGGTGATATTTGACAGAAAGTAGTCTATGATATTTTCATTCTAGGTGCATCTTTCTGACACTTTTGCAATAGATAGTATGATATGGACTCTGAGAAACAAACTGAGGGTTCCAGAGGGGAGAGGGTGGGGGGATGGGTTAGCCTGGTGATGGGTATTAAAGAGGGCACGTATTGCATGGAGCACTGGGTGTTATATGCAAACAATTAATCATGGAACACTACATCAAAAACTAATGATGTAATGTATGGTGATTAACATAACATAATAAAATAAAAAAAAAAGAAATATATGAAATGTTTCCCAGAAGTTCCTCATCCATGCCAAGAGATTATAGCCCTTTTCAAATGAAGCCATTGGATGAACCTTCAGACAGGATAAAATATTGGTACTATCCTGGTGATTCAAGGTGTGGTCATGTATGAAGTACATGTATGAGCTCTCCTAGCTTGATGTCTCCTTTTGGTTATCCGGATATTTGGCACCATAGGGCACTGCTGAACCTGAACCAAAAAATACAAAGTTAGTGGATTCCTTTGTTTGGGTCAACTCTGTTGTGACATGCTTGGATTCAATCATCTTGTCATTTGCATTATGGTCCATTCATATGTTTATCTATGCAATTGAGTAACTGATAAGTTAAACATCATACCTCATCAAGTTGACCTGTGAAGCGATTTGTTTTGGGTAAGTTTAAAAAAATACCTTGGGTGAGTAAAATTTGACTTCATTTTACCTCCAGCTAAAAGTTGATTTATTCTTTTTTTAGAGAGAGCATGAGCAGGGGAGGGGCAGAGAGGGACAGGGGAAAGCAGACTTCCTGCCAAGCAGGGAGCCTGACATGGGGCTGGATCCCAGGACCCTGAGATCAGCACCTGAGCCAAAGGCAGACGCTTAACTGACTGAGTCACCTAGGTGCCCTAAAAGTTGATTCATTCTTTTTTTTTAAAGATTTTATTTATTTTTGAAAGAGAGAGTGAGTGAGAGAGAGAGCAAGAGTGGGGGAAGGGGCAGAGGGAGAGGGAGAAGCAGACTCCCCACTGAGCAGGGAGCCCAATGCAGGGCTTGATGCCAGGACCCTGGGATCATGACCTAAGTTGAAGGCAGATGCTTAGCCGACTGAGCCACCCTGGCCCCCAAAAGTTGATTTATTCTTGTGTAAGACTAATTGATGATACTGATTCAGTAGCAGCCAACTAATTAAAATCATGCTCTAAAATAATCATTTTATGTACCTTTGAAGTAAGTGTGTCTTTCTAGTCACTTGTCTTATGGAATAACTATGATCCAAACCATGGTAGGAGGAAGCAGGAAGGAAAATAGATGCTGTGTGTGTTTGGGATATGATTGAGGTTCTGAAACATCCCAGAACCTTCGTAGGAAAAACAGGATGAGAACCAGACTCTCTCTGGACATCAGGACATGACTGAGTTCCATTTTTGGTGGAAAGATATTTACTTCCACGTTCTAGATGATAGGTTATTTTTGCACTTGAATGTGATGGCTCCCCTAACCCTATAACAATCAGACTATTTTGCGCATAAACTAAGGTCAAATTCGGTTTCCAAGGGGGGATCTCTTCAAAAAATTGCTCTAAAGGAAGGCATAACTCGGTAATAATAGTAACAGCTATTACTTATTGAGAATGTCTTATGTGGCAGGCTCTGTGCTAAGTATATTTTACATATTTATTGCATCATTTAATCCTCACCATGATCCGACAATAAAGCAATCTTCTTATATTTAAGGTTGTTCAAACCTTGAATTAACTCTCACTCACACACACACACACACACACACACACACATTTTGAAGAGAATGTTTTGCTCCCTTCTCCCTCCGCAGCCCACAGCAAGTGTGCCTAAAAATAATTGGTGCCTAGAAAATATTTGTTGAATTAAATGAAATGTCATTTCCTGTGCTTCCCCTGAAGGAAGGGTTTTCATTCATCATTTTGCCCTTTGATGTAACTTTGAGACTCTTAGGAATGAATAGGCATTTCAAATTTTTAACCCAACTCAGAATTGTGGATTGACTCATCTCTGTCCTCTTGGGTCACTGAGGACCTCTTGGGTCGCTGAGGAAGACTGGTATAAAGTAAGGCTGGAGGCCAGCTGTGCAGGATTGGTAGGAAGGAAGAATTATTAATTATAGTGAAAATGACTTTTGTTCTTTCTGGGCTGTAAACAAAGAAATCAGAAGACCAAGATACTATATGAACTTGATAGTCTTCGATGGAGTGTCAAATATAACAACCTCTTATGGCAGTGGGTACTGACAGATGATGCTCTGAGCTGAGAAGCCCAGCAACACTGGGCTGATACGCCAAGGAAAAGGAGAGCCGTGATGGACGGCAAGCTTCCAAATAAGCGCAGGCTTGTTTTCTGTGTGTTTCAGACCCTGACTTAGATTGTCCAGTTGTTGCTTGGACCTTTGTCCACACTGCTCAGTGTGGTCCCTGAGACCCATTATGACGTTAGTGTACTGCATATGGCAGGACCACGCGATGACACAGACTCTTTGAATTGAGTCCTCTCTCCAACTGCGATTATTCCATGACGTTTTAAATTTTATCATTATTTTTTGGAGCATCTAGTCGTGCCAGGAACCATCACTGTCAAGCACAGTCACACGGGGTCCATCTGTGCGTGCACGCGCGGCATTGTGCAAAGCAAATTAAACAGACTTCATTCCTCGCCTCCAGGAGCTCACGATAAAAGCCAGACGATAGATGTGGTTAACACAATGGGGCAAACAGATGCACAGCTGTGTAAACAGACAAGTACAACAAACGAGAGAATTTTAGTATGAACTGTGAGTGCAAGTGCTGTTTGTGCGCTAAAAATAAGGGGAAATTCTGCAAGTTGCAGAGAACTTGCTGGAGCCTGTGTGAGGGTAAGGAAGGAGAGGGTGATGGTAATAGTGGAATCATCTTCTCATCTGTTTCCTTCAATGAGGAAGGAAGGAAGTTTTCTTCTGGAGTGTGGGGAGAGGTTTTCTCCTTCGAAAGTGTTTACCCCGGGGGCACATATATTGCTACTCTGGCTAGTTTCTTCTAAGAGATTTGGTTGTAAACAGCCTAAAGAAGAAAAGTGAAAACGTATTAAGCAGGGCATAGGCTGCCAGAGAGATTTCATAAGCCTTCTTTCCACTGGAAACCAGATTAAAAAGAAAATAAAAGCCAGAATGTATTATAATTGTACATTCCACTTATAACCAACTAGCATACGCCAATTGATTTTCCAAGGAAATGATTACTTTGGGTGAGTTCTTTGTTTTTTGAGGGACAACATTTCTTGCCATTGTCTAGCATTTACCGTCTCTGACATAGTAAACACTCTCCGGAGTTAATCTGGATTTACAGAATTCAGCTGAAAGCAAATTCCAGGCAGGTTTCTACCTTAACCACCCTGGGCTGATAGGGATCTCTCTTCTCTTAAAAATATCCAGATAGGAAATTTGAAAACCTCCCCAGGAATCTTTTCCCAGGGTTTATAAAACCTTCACTGCCAATAAGAGCTTTCCATCTAACTTAAATTCCTTTGATTGTAATTTAAATTCATTTCCTCTTCTTCTTTCCTCATTAGGGAGGAGAGTGCTGCCCCCAGGAGCCATTCCTCGAAATAGGACTGTTGAATACACACCTCAGGCTTCCTTCCAGGACATAAAGGAGCTCTGTTTCAGATGTCGTCTATTTATAATGTCTTTTTTTACACTGGCTTCTGTTTTCTCAAGGTAAGATAATCTGCTATGATTCCTTAACATTGTGAATTTCCATAGTTGATTTTGTGAGGTTCATTCTACAAATATTGACATGTTAATATGTCCCGTTTCTGATCAGATCTTATGTATTAGGTCATGAAAATCTAAAAGAACATTGGAATTCATATTGTATGCTTTCTTGGAAGGGGTGAGATGAGAGTCTCAATCTATTAATGGCCACTTCCTAGCCCTTAGCACCTCAGGCAAGTAAATTACCTCTGGATATCACAATGCGGGGAATGCCTTGCTTTTCACAACTATAAAATGAGATGAACAAAATAATTTTAAAGTCTTCATCACCTTTAATGTTCAAAAATTCTATGGTTATGTTCTAAGCAGTTCTCTGGCCAGAAAAAAGACAGCTATTCCCCCTTAACTATCATTTTTTAAAATCACAGTGGCCCGTGTGCATCATCCTATTATTGATTTCTCAAGCAAGAAACTCTAATTTCTATTCAAAAATTTTTTATTAAGGTATTACTTACATATGTTAATACAAGTCCTCTTGGGTACTTACTCCTGCTTATATGATACACTAATGTCAAAGGATACACGTTTTTGCCTGTGCTAAATCATTTTTCAGTTTATTGCCTGAATGTTTTTGCAAGGCCACTGATATTATATATGGATATTTTTATTAAATAGATTTCAGACCACGGGAAAGGAGTCTGTAATTCTCCATCTTTATCCACATGGATATATTCCCCATCTTTTATGCCCTGTGATTTTTAAAGCACAAACAAAATGAGCATTTTGAGAATGTGATGACTTATCAAGTTCCCTTTAAAAGATAGTTCCTTTTGGGGTGCCTGGGTGGCTCTGTAGTTAAGCGTCTGCCTTCGGCTCAGGTCATGATCCCAGGGTCCTGGGATTGAGCCCCGCATCTGTCTCCCTGCTCAGCGGGAAGCCTGCTTCTCCCTCTCCCACTCCCCCTGCTTGTGTTCCCTCTCTCGCTGTGTCTCTCTGTCAAATAAACAAAATCTTAAAAAAAAATAAAAATAAAAATAAAAGCTCCTTTCAAACACTTAAGTAGGATGGAATTTTTAAAAAATTTATATTATTGAAAGAATTCTCAAAAGTAGGACATTGAAGGGTGCCTGGGTGGCTCAGTCGTTAAGCGTCTGCCTTCAGCTCAGGTCAGGATCCCAGGGTCCTGGGATCGAGCCCCGAGTCAGGCTCTCTGCTCAGCGGAAAGCCTGCTTCTCCCTCTCCCACTCCTCCTGCTTGTGTTCCCTCTCTCGCTGTGTCTCTCCCTGTCAAATAAATAAAATAAAAATCTTAAAAAAAAAAAAAAGTAGAACATTGAAAAAATTCCATGGCAGAAATATTTTTAGGGCAGATCTCTTTCTCCAGTGATTATGTACCGAGTGATCAATTTTCACTTCATTTCCTTCTAAACTTTTGCTGAACTTTGAATTAAGCATCTGAAGGCACATCAGGGTTAGCCACATCACCTCCTTCAGTTAAAAAGCCCAGTGTCTGTTGAAATGTTCTCAGGGATTTTATACTAAAGGTGGCTTTTTTCTTCTGCTCTTTCGCCTTTTCATGCATCAGCCTGGCCTCCTTCTCTGGAAGACACACCTTACTTCCCCGTCATTTTCTGGGTGACTTGAAAAATGTTCTTTGTCAAGCCTAATGGCTAATTAAACGGGGGAAGTCTGAATTTTATCATATTCCAGATATCAAAATGGGATGAATGAAACTACGAATTTGAGCCACTCTTTCTATTATAAGATTGCCAGCAATTTATTGCCTGCCTCAAACAACCTATCTATCTGGGTTTTCAGCCACTGCCTTGCCCCGCTCTGGGCCTCACCCTGCCCCTCTGCTCAGGCGTCTCTCAGCCCTGGCCACGTGGGCTGTGGTGGTGGCCTCTGCAGCAGCGAGCACAAAGCAAGTTCTGGACTCGCTGGCTGGCTGACGGGTCTGCTTAGCAGTCAGCTGACACTTCTCATGGTTCTTCTCGTGTTTTGTCCTGTCTTGCACCACATAGCTGACGCTACTTGTCCCTGGGTGACATTTGTACTTTTGACCGGGAGGCGTGCCTCCTGGCTTGGTGTTGGTGTTGGTGGTGAGCAAGGGGAATGGCACGCTCGCGTTCCTCTATCTTCAGTTCTACTCCCTAAATTCTGAATGGTTTAGAGAGTGCTCTCCACCACTCCTTTCATCTTATCATTCCTTTCTGTACCTCCAGTGCCCCACCCTTACCCCCTCCTCATTCCTCTCATCACACTCAAATCAAAGCAAAATAGTGAGGGGGAAGTGGGGCTCAGGGAATCATCGGGGGGGGGGTCTTTCCCTTTATTTTTTTGGTTCTCTGAAACTCCTCACTATCCCCCCCCTCTTTTTTTTTTTTAAAGATCTTATTTATTTAATAGAGAGAGAGCACAACCAGGGGGAGGGGCAGAGAGAGAGGGAGAAGCAGGCTCCCGGGCTGAGCAGGGAGCTCTACTGAGCAGGGAGCCCAACGTGGTGCTCGATGTGGGGTTCCATCCCAGGACCCCAGGATCATGACCTGAGCCGAAGACAGATGCTTAACTGACGGAGCCACCCAGGTGCCCCTCCTCACCATCCTTCTAAGGTCATGACTTAAATGATAGCCCCTCCCCCCCACCACCAGTTTTTAATTCCAGAAACAAAGCTTGCTTTTTCTTAGCTCGTAGTGCAGTATTAGATTCCAGTTTTGAACACATGCCTTGTTCTTGAATTTTCCTGAGGCACTAACCAGTAAGCAGCTCATTCTTCAATGATAAACCAATTCACACATGGCTCAGGGTGATGGGTGATGGAAAAGATTGTTTTAATTTAGGTTCTCTCAGATATTTATGCCAATTTATATGATTCATTTATATGAGAGGCTGCTTTTGGGTGAATATAATTCCCTTGAAATCCCCTGCTGAAGCTCTATATGTCATTATTCTCCTTATGTAAAGTTGTCACCTTGAATTCTGATAAAGAGAAATTCAAGTTGGCCGGAGGACCGCTTAAGAAGTCATCCAGAGTAATACAGTATTTGTGCACATTAAAATTTGGCATCCATAACATGTTAAATGAAAGGTATGTAGGATTCTGGAGCTTTTTTGCTCCACGTCTTGTCACTCACCTTCATCCCTGAAAATTCTCCACTGTCATTAAATACTACAAAATAATATGAAACATACTCATTCTGAGGCTGGGCCAATCAGAACAATAAATTAACTTGCCACCCTTGCTGTAGACTTAGCACAGAGAGATCAACGGACTGAATCATAATGTGGTATTAGTGAGGTAGCCAAGTGACAAGTTCTGTGACAAAAGTAACAGATCCAACTGGATCTACTCTTGGTAAGAACCGCCAACCTCTGTAAGACTCAAGAGAGTTTTGGTCTTCGAGACCTCTGTCACAACGATGGTAAAAAGTAGGCCTGGGTCTGAAAACCATAAATGATTATAATTCTAGCAACAATGTGGACTCACAAATATGCAAATATGCAAATGAATATCAAAGTTAATCTAGCTCAGAGCAGCTGTTAGAATTCTGAGAACCTAGAGAGAGGGCGGAAGCCACGAATGACAATGCTAAAGCCACTGAAGCGGTCCCATGGCCATCAGAATCAAGTCCCTATCCCTGGCACTATGCTCAGTGACCTGCTGACCCCAGCAGTGTCCTTCCTCCTCTCTCCCCTCTCACTGCATCTACACTGAGCTACATACAGTTAAAGAAAGTGACCCCCTCTCTCACCTTCTGGACTGAACGTATGCTGTTGCAGTAGCTTCCCCCTCATCTGCAGTTTTGCTTTCCTGGATTTCAGTTCCCCAAGGTCAACTGCGGCGCAGAAGCAGATGATCCTCCTGATGTGTATGGTCAGAAGATCAACAGTAGCCTAACGCCACGTCACAACACCTGTGTCATTCACCTCACATCATCTCATCACGCAGGCATTTGGTCATCTCCATAATCACAAGAAGAAGGGTGAGTATAGTACGGTAAGATATTTTGAGAGAGACCGCTTTCCTGTAACTTTTATTACAGTGTATTGTTATAATTGCTCTATTTTATTATTAGTTATTATTGTTAATCTCTTGCTGTGCCTAATTTATAAATTAAACTTTATCATAGGTATGTATGGGTAGGAAAAAAACACAGTATATATAGGGTTTAATACTATCCACCGTTTCAGGCATCCACTGAAGGTCTTGGAATGTATTCCCCTTGGATGGGGGGGACTGCTGCACTTCTAATTTACCCGACTAACTCTTACTCACCTTTTACATGTCAGTATGGCTGTCATTTCCTTCAGAAAGCCTTGTTTGTTCCCTTGAGTCTAAATTAGGTATTCCTTATTCCTCCACCCAAATGCCCTATATTACCTTGAAAGAGCGTTCACCCTGTATAAGAATCGTCTGTTGACTTCTCTGCCTTCCTTGCATGCCCCACCCCCCACCTTTCTCTGCACCAAACCTGAAGGTTAGGCCTCTGTCTTGCTCAATGTTGTATTCTGAGAGACTAGCACATTGTAAGGTTGTTGTGAGGAGTTAATGAAACCACTCATCCATTTAACGATTTTTTACTCAGAGCCCCCCATGGGCTAGGATCTCCTCTTGGTGTTGGAATATATCAGTGAACACACTCATAAACTTTTACAAATTTTATATCTAATAAATATGTATAAATTGCTCAGAACAGTGTCTGACATTGTATTTAATACTAATAATGATAAATAAAATTTACTGAGTGCTTACTATGTGCTACACACTTAAGTGTTTTTTCATGTATTACCTCATTTTAATCCTTACAACAAATCTCTGAATTCGTACTATTATTATTCCTACTTAATAGGTGAGGAATGTAAAGTACAGAAATGTTAATAACTTGACCACACAGTTACCAAGTTACAGACCCAGAATTCAAACTCAGACTGTTTAACTCTTGCACTTTGGCTCTTAACTTTTTAATTATATTTATTTAATACTTAATATTCAATTTTTATTATCATTATTATCATGAGGCAGTCAGTAAATACATACTAAATAAAAAGAAACTGGAATAAGAAACCTTTTCCTGAGATGTGCCCCATGCTTATTCATGCTTATACAATGAAGCTGTGGCATTCCGATATGAGTGAGTACACTTTGTTTGTTTGCTTACTTTTACTAATTTTGGCTCATAGAGCTCCATATTATTCATCTTCCATCACATGGATTCAGTAAAGTTTTTCTTACCCCAGAAAAAAAGGTATGCTTCTAAGGGCAAGACTTATTTCCAGAAATTGATGATGCAGAAGTGGACACCTCCTTTAGAAACAGCTATCAGTCTCCTGGGCAGTCTCAAGTGGATATTCTCTACATTTCAAAGAAAAGATTGTAGAATGTGATTACAAGTAGTCTATCTGCTGCCCTTCCCTATCCTCCCTAATTGGTTGTAATTACTTCAAAACCTCAATCAAACTTAGCTGTTTTAAGTTTATTAAGAATGGTTACAGAAACAAGAAAATGTTTATTCTCCTCTCTGCCCCCTTGCCCAATCAACTATTAATTGAGCATTCATCTCAGTGTTCTGCTCCACTGAGCCATGGTACTTGTCTTCAAGGGCCTGCCAGTCTAATTGGGTAGATAAGATGTACACAAGAAACAATGGGGGAGGATGTCCTACACAGTAGATGATTGTGTTCTCAGTTGTGTGGACTAACCTTGGAGACTAGGAGTTCAGAAGAGAGGAAGATTCATGAAAGCCAGAGAAATGAAAGTTATTGGGGAGGAGGTGGGAAACGGGGTTTTGCAGAATGAATAGGAGTTGTATACAGAGAGAAGAAAGGGGAAGTCATTATGCATACGGGGAAAGATTTGGCGATGGAATAAATATCTGTGGGATCATAAAGGCAATGGTCTGGCTAGAAGAGGAGAATATTTTGGAGGTTGATGAACAACATGTACCCATGTTATGAAGGGTATCCTTGAATAACAGATGAATAATAAAATATTTAGAGCTAGATGTGCCCTTGGAGAGTATCTGAATTGGGCAATTCTACTGATAACAAATGACCTAGCCCCAAATTTATCACTGATTTGTGATACTGGGCAAGTCAAACTCTCTTAAAGATTATCATTAGGTTAAAAGAGTAGGAGAGGTTTCGAGTTATAAACCTAACTGATACTAGCTCACCACTAAGTTGAGTGATCTTGTGAAAGTTACTTATCTTCGTGGGGCCTCGGTTTCTACATCTGTAGGTAATAGGCATTGAACCATTTGATTTCTAATGACATTCCGAACTCTAAGATTCATGACTTCATGATTCCTTTTGCATTTTTGCACTTATATGATCTTTTATGATGGATGAACCAGGATAGATTTTCAGGCTAAACTCATTTAATAGCTAGAGTTTCTCTTAAACCGATTCTTCTAAGTAGCATATTGGATGTGTTATGACTTTGTATGGCCATGAAAAGTAAAGTCATAATATCAGAGATTTTAAGGTTAAAATAAGCTTTGCCAGACATAGGCTGAAATGGAAAATCATGTTCAGTCAGCTCCTACCTTTACAAAATGGAGCGATGTAGTGATAATAATATATGCTATTTACTGAAGGCTTATTTTGTGCCAGGAATTTTTCATGTAACATATATAATTTATATCATAACCCTTCATGTAAATATTATCTTCTATTTATTACACAAAACAGAGGTTTGATGACTTTCCCAAAGTGACGTAACTCATTGGTAACAATGCTGAGATTCATTTCCAGGGATGTTCTCACACAAACGTTTTTATCTCTGCTCAGTGAAGGATTAAGGGGCATACATTGCTAAAAGCTATGTTCCCAATTCCATATGGGGCTGGGAAAATTTGAAGTATATAGGAAAGGTGAAAGAAAGAATTAGGCCCCTTAGAAATAATTAGGAGTCTGAATTCCCTTTATATTTAGGCCAGAGAGTCAAATACCATGGCTGGAATTTAAAAGTGACTGAACAATCTTATGACTAATAATAGCATTTGTAGTCACAAGGATTGAGATGAAAAAGAAGCAAACAGTAAGCCTTACGGTCAAACATTCAGCAACAAGAGGTTAGCAAAATGCTGTTTTCCTCAAGTTCAAGTGTCATGCAAAGCAATGCTGAGGACTGACTGCAATTGTGGCTTATGCCTTTAAGAGGTCTTCTGAGGAGGGGAGGGGCATGAGTCATCTGATATGTCAGAAAGGCTCCCTATTACATTTTCTATCTGAGTTTCTATTTTTTCCAATATTGTTGACAAGGTATGTGGATTGAAATTCTATTTAATAAGCTTTCTTTTTGGGGGAACATTTTAGAGCATGCATATAAAAATTCCACTGTCAGGATTATTAAATGGCTCTAGGTATTATCTTCATGGAGTCAATGATTTTGCATTTTGGTTCTAATCATTCTGATGGAATGTTTGTCTTAGAAGTAATTTTTTCCAGTGCAACTCCCTGGGTACTTATTCAAGATGCTGGTCTGATGGATGAACTTTTGCTGGCTGAAGGAATTCAGATAAACAGGGTGCTCCCAACCAATATGAGAATTTAGAATGCTCTCAGAGAAGTCTTTTGCCTATGTTCATGCACCAATCAGTTGCAGTTCATAAATCTACTAGAGATCTATTACCGTACACTGTACTAGGTTACTTCTGGCCTATGGTTACCAACCTCTATATGCGCCAGAGTATGGTAAATTGAGATGAGGCACACCAGGGCTTAATTTAGATTCAAATGGGTATCACATAGTGAGGAGTTTGTGGACTACAAATTCTTCCACCTTTAGAAGAAAGGGGTTGTAGTAGTAGAAAGGGTAATTATTTTAGTAAAGTCAATCTGAGAAGTGCCCCCAGAGTGAATGCATAAGACCTTTTATATTCTCTCTTAGACTAGATGAAATATGGAAATATAATACACTGTTCAGAGAAGCGATCTCTGGGAGTCTCTTAGGCTTTGAAGGTTGGTCGAGAGAAAAAACATTTCAGGTCCTCACCCAATGCCATTTTTAGCAATCCCACTTACTAATGACTCAGTCAAACTGCTTCTTTCAAGGAGCAAAGGAGGACTGCAAAATCAGAATGCCACCCTTTGTTTATTCTCTCATTTTCTCAGATCCCAAGAAAAAATTATTTTCTCTTTGCTGACAGTTTATGTAGCTCTGGCCCTGACAAGTTTTTGCTTGTTCTGAGATACATGCAGAAAAGGGTTGCATTGGAAGGTTTTCATTACAGATACCAACTGCTAGAAGCAGATATAGCCTCTTGCACCTCAAGACAACATGGAATAAAGGGGTGAAAAGTTAACAGGACTCATTCTACCCACCTGGCTTAGAATTTTTAATGGGGAGCCATGAAATGGCATTATCACCTACCCAACAACATAAGCCCACTACTTCAGAGTCATCCTTGATTCTCTTCTTGTCTCATCTCCTATATCTAAATCATGGTAAACCTGTCAGCTCTATCTTCAAATATTTCACTAATATAGTCACCTCTTACTGTCTCTACTACTAGTCCAAGCTACTATCATTTCTCATTTGTTTACTCTAATAGTCTCTTAGATGTTCTTCCTATAACCATTCTTGTACCCCCATCCCACCTGACCTCTCATTCTCCACCTAGCAGCCATATGGATTCATTAAAATTATAAATTAGATCATATCACTCCTCTACCCCCAAACCTTCCAATGGCTTTTTGATGCACTTAGAATAAAACACAAACTCCCCTTAGCCTAAAGAGCCCTATATGAACCTCCAGCTCCATATTATACCCACCTCAACTGTGCTCATTTTCCTATTACCATGATGACCTTCTTGCTGTTCCTGTAACTCACCAAGCTTATTGCTGTCCCCAAGAACTTTGTATTTATAATTCCTTTGGCCTGTAATTTCCATCTTTCAAAATTTTAAATGACTCAAGTCTGAACCCAAATGTCATTTCCTTAAAGGGGCATTCCCTATGTAAAGAGGCTCCTTCTCCCCCACATCATTCTTTATAGCATTCCCTTCATTTATTTTTTATGGCAGTTGTTTAATTAAAAATATTTTGCTTATTTGTTTTCTTGTTTATTTTCTCTCTACTAGACTATAAGCTACTTCAGAGAATGAACTTTTTCTGCCTTATTCTTTGTTGTATTCCCAGAGCCTAAAATCATGCCTTAAATATTTGTTGAATGAATGAATGGGTGGATGAAGGGAGAGATGAATGACAGACAGATGGATGGAAATAGATCCCTGAGACTGTGGCCAACAAACATAAAGGGAGCTGCTCACAGGTGGCCGGGAGAATGCAGAAGTGTATTTAAGTTGTAATAGCCCCAGAACAAAGGTCAGTTCCTCAGATAGATTCCATTTCATCATTACGTCTGCGGAAATTTTGGGAAGCACTAGATGCCTACACCAAGAGTCCATGAGTCATTTGTTTCCTTGAGAATCTGGAAACTTTATGAGATTGGCTTTAGAAAGTGCTTCCTTCTCGCCAGCTGGTCCTAATGCTTATGCTTTACTTTCATAGTGGAGGGTGCCCTTGGGGGAAATAGAATGTCATGACTTTGAGGTGGGTCAAGTTTTAGGAAGTCAAGTACAGCACTAAGTCAAAAACAGATGGTCTGGATACAAAAAAAGAATAGAGCCACTTGCATTCCAGCCACAATTGTAGTGCTGGTCTCTGGCCCACGAGTCATCAATACATGTGTTTTTAGACACGTAGAGAGAGAGAGAAAGAGATATCAAGGGCTCTCATTTAAAATGTGAAAGTCTGAATTTGTCATTCAAACGTATCTATGGTTAGACTCCCAGTTGGATGTGTTTTCCATTTGCCCGATTTTAAGTGTTAACCTGGAGAAATGTCCAGACTGCCTTTTCTCCTCCTCTCCCATCTGAGCCACAAGCTCCTGGCATTTGGTTTTTATGTAGGAAACCAGATTAAGTAAAACAGCTTCTTTCCCTAAGATAAATCCTCTGGTGGCCAGTCTGGGGCAAGCTGTCTCCTCTTGTGTAACTACACACTCGGTATTTGAATAAGAACACTGTTAATATTTCTTTTAATTGTATTTTCCTCACAAATCTATTCCAAGAGCCCGTAATACTCTTAAATGGCAAGCCAAGGGGATTATGGTGGCAACTTTATTCAAACAATACCACTGCTCCTTGAGAGGGATTAAACAGGGCTTCCAGGGCTTCCAGGTGGCCATCTGGCAGGGTACTTAGCTCTCAAGAGGTTGCCCAGTGCCCAGGATCAACAACCGAAAGAATGCTTTAGAGAGAAGGTACTGAGTCTTAACTGATGCAGGACTCAAGTAACCTTGCTGTGAGAGTTTTACAGCTTTCTTCCATAGAAACTTGTGGATTCTGTCCTTTAGGGAGCATCTGGCATTTAGCAAGTTCCTAGGATTGCGAAAAAAGAAGAAATAGGTCTGCTCAAACCCCATCTTAAAGCTTAAACAGGCTGCACATGGGGCGTGAGGAGAGTTGGAATTTTGGAAGGTGGGAGGGATCACTCTTGGTCAAGTTCAGTATACTTCATGATATTCATTCTGGCTCTCTCCTTACTGGTCGTGTGAACTTGGGCAAGTTAATTGAATTTTTCTGTTCCTCAGTTTCCTTATCTGTAACATGGGGACAATAATAAGTAACAATCAATGATGTAAGGACAACTAACTGAAATAATGTTTACAAAGCACACAGCTAGAGGCCTGGCACAAAACAAGGACTCTATGAATGTGAACTGCTATTATCAAAGTTTTTCTATTTTCTCCCTTGTTCAGGTTGGACAAGTTGTTCTCAGTACTGCTAGGCCTTTTCTTTCTCAACATCTGAGACTCAAAGGCATCCAGAGGCTCCTATTGGGGTGACTGACTGACTGGGACTGAAGAGTTTTGAGGGACATCAGATCTTCAGTGCCCAAACCAGGAGAGACCAGGGCACACTGGGCTGGGCAGTCACTCCCTTTGGAAAGGTTCCACACCAGATTCCCAGTTCTGTGAGGTCTTCCTTAGGCTAGGCAATGCTTCAAAAAAAGTAAATTCTGATGCTCTTTGAAATTCACCTTGTTTCTGGAAAATCTTTAGAGCTTTTCCCTTACATCATCTCTGCAGACATGGGGCAAAAGGCAGTGCTGTGTTTCATAGGCCAAGGGAAAGCGGGGTTCTCTAGGCATCTTCAGTGGCTTGTTTTTCAATTCAGGGCTTATAAATCAAGGGCCCAGGTGTCCGGCAGGCTGGGAGGTGGACCATGGAAAGGGGTCAGGATAAACTGAAATGATTTTTGCCATTGGCTTGGGCAGTACACCTTGCCAAGAGGCTTTCCCCTCAATTTTAAACAGATCAGTGTTATAAGGGGAAATGTACTCCATATGTTGCTCATGCCTTTTCCCTCAATTCACAAAAATGCCATCTTCTTAGAGGTAGAGTTTCCAGGAATTGTTTGGAATCTTTTTCCTCAAAGAAAGTACCACTCCAGTAGTCACAAATAACTCATTTTTTCTTCACAGTTCTAGGTGGGGAGAATAAACCTGATTTTGGTTTCTGCCTCAATGGCCCTAAGAGCATTCTCTCCTAACCTTTTAAAATCTCCTATTCCACAGTATAATTTTGTCCCTTTCCAAAGAGTACAGATTTTCTGTTTTGTTCACTTCTGAATTTAATAGAGGTCAACAAAAACCTAACAGGCTCAATTATTCTTATTAGTGGAAAGAGAAGTCACAAACCAAGAACATTACTTCTACTTATGGACAGTATCAAATGCTGTTTTTTTTTTTTTTAAATCAGCCTTACTTTGGAGGCATAAATCCTCATTAAGGAGATAAATAGGTAAGAAATATTATCCCTAGTTTGCTTATTTTTTTTCCCTAAAAAATATTCTGTTAAAAAAGAACCATTCTCACAAAACAGATGAACATGGGAGGTGGGTACAGGGGATAGGAGAGGCAAGCCAGAAAACAGACTCTTAACTATAGAGAACAAACTGATAGTTTCCAGGGGGGAAGTGGGTGGGGGGATGGGGGAAATAGGTGATGGGGATTAAAGAGGGCACTGTGATGCTCATGTGTTGTATGGAAGTGTCGAATCACTATATTGTACACCTGAAACTAACATTACACCATGTTAACTAACTGGAATTTAAATAAAGACTTGAAAAAAAAGAACCATTCTCCTTAGCTTAATCTTATAATTTTTCTCTAGCCCATATTCTCTCCCTCTACTCTGAAAGTAAAAGTCACCTGTTTTTCCATGACCCCATCAACTGCCTCTGAGCTCTGATGTGGTTCAGTTTGTCCGTGGTCTGAGGACCAGACAGGCCTGAAATCCTTTGTGGTTTATCAGTAAGGGGCCCCACCCCCACCTCCCCCAGGTATTAGGTCACCTCCATTTGTTTGGCCAGAACTGGCGTCCTTTTCTGAGACTGGAAGCCAGATTGGTTCATCACCAGAATAGGAACCTGGAACTGACATTGGTTTTGCAGATGTGCAAAAAAAATCCCAGGAGTTTTGAAAAAAAGAAAGAAAGGGAAAGGGTTTTGAGAAGACAAGACAACGGGTTTTTAGAGGACTGAAAACAAAACAATTAATCATATGGTGACTGTTACACTTGTTTCTATTAAGGTGACTCACTTTCTCTGCATTTTTAGACTAAAATTCAATTCCATTTTTATGTAACTACTGAATGACTATCACAAGTTTTTCCTTTGTTTCTCTCTCTTTTGTTATTGTTGTTTCTCAAAGTCAAAAAAGATTTTCAAATTGCCTTCTTAATCCTGAACCAGAAAAGAAAGTGATTTCATGTGTGAGATAATGAAGTAAAAGGGCAGTGTTCGATCAGCTCCCGATCAACTGCAAAGACTTGCCATTGGGGGAAAAATAAAAGTCTAGAAAAGAGTCTTAGAATTGTCATAATAAATTGCCTGGGCAACCAAAGTTTCTCAGGACCGTTCACCATTTCTGACTTGAGGACAGGTTTGCCTTTTAGTACCAGAAAATTTCCAAAATGGTGAATGTCATCTCCCATAGGTGATACCCTGGAGTGGGTCTAGAAATCATATAAGAAAATATTGTATTTTTTTCTACCTCCCATTTCCCCAGTTCAGCAAGAAATTATGACTTAATAGCAGAAGTTTCCTGAGTCTTTAACAGTGCAGGCAGCATGGGCCCTCATACAGCCAGGATGTTAACTCTACCACTTTGCATTTGTGTGACTGTGGGCTAGTTACTTAGAGTCTCTAACTCTACTCTCTCACCTATAAAATAAGAATAATTACAAGAGTAGTAGTAATAATGATAATAATAATAATTCCTGTGCCTGAAATAAACACTATTATTAAAAGTCAGCAGACTGATCGTTCCTGCTGACAAGAGCTATCAAGTAGATTAAACTCTTGGAATGTCAGTGAAAACCTCTTCCTTTATGCTTGCATTTCTTCACCTTCGGTTCATTCAGTGGTTTTGGAATTTAGTTCTGAGGTAATGGAAACACTGTCCAGTAATAATGTCCCTTTAATTAGGACAAAACTGGCATTTTATTTTATTTTATTATTTTATTTTTTAAATTTTATTTAAATTTTACTTAGTTAACATATAGTGCAGTATTGGTTTCTTTTTTTAATTTATATTCAATTATCCAAATATACTACATCATTAGTTTCAGATGTAGTGTTCGATAATTTATCAGTTGCATATAACACCCAGTGCTCGGGGGGCCCGGGTGGCTCAGTCAGTTAAGCATCTGCCTTCGGCTCAGATCATGATCCCAGAGTCCCAGGATTGAGCCCCATGTCGGTCTCCCTGCTCAGTGGGGAGTCTGCTTCTCCCTCTCTCTTTGCTCCTCCCCTTGCTCGTGCTCACTCACTTTCTCTTGCTCACTCACTGTCTCAAATAAATAAATAAATAAATAAATAAATAAATAAATAAATAAATAAATAAATAAAATCTTAAGAAAAAGATAACACCCAGTGCTCATCACATCATGTGCCCTCCTTAATGCCCATCATCCAATTACCCCCCACCCCCCTCCCCTCTAGCAACCCTCAGTTTTTTTCCTATAGTATTTACCCCAAAGATACAAACATAGTGATCTGAAGGGGCACGTGCACCCCAACGTTCATAGCAGCAATGTCCACAATAGCCAAACTGTGGAAAGAGCTGAGATGTTCACTGACAGATGAATGGATAAAGAAGATGTGGTATATATATATATATATACAGTGGGATATTACTCAGCCATCAGAAAGGAAACTTGCCATTTACATCGATGTGGATAACTGGCATTAAAAAATAGTTATAATTTGGGCGCCTGGGTGGCTCAGTTGGTTAAGCGACTGCCTTCGGCTCAGGTCATGATCCTGGAATCCCGGGATCGAGTCCCGCATCGGGCTCCCTGCTCGGCAGGGAGTCTGCTTCTCCCTCTGACCCTCCTCCCTCTCATGCTCTCTGTCTCTCATTCTCTCTGTCTCAAATAAATAAATAAAAAATCTTTAAAAAAAATAGTTATAATTTTATTATTTTCTGTTTTAAATCCTGTTATTGGTACTTGGAGAATACATGGAGATAACAGAGCTGGTTTATTTTATATGTACTGTGCCTTTCTTTCTGTCACCACCTGCTCCTCCTCCATGGATGACACTTTCCTTTTGGGTGGGGTAAGGAGAGAGAATATTTGAGGAGTAGCCCGGTCGAGGTCTGGGAATTATCCCAGATTCATAGATTCATCTTCTGGGCAAAAATTACTTTTTAATTACCAGATAATGCCTCTGTTGACATTCAGATCATTGGTGGTGATCACACAGACCAAACAGAATGGATATGAGGTCAGGTTCAATATAGAAAGACACATGATCACCAGATCATTTCTGGTGTCTGACTCATATCGAATTTTATTTGCTTTATCACTTTCTGTTAAAAATGGAAATAGATTAACTCCTAAAATTGAGGATTACTTAAAAAAGAACAGTTCTAAGAAATTGATTTGCTTCAATTCAACTCAACAAATATTTACTGAGCATCTACTATAAACTAGAAAGTGCCAAAGTCTTAAAATTCAGTAATGTCCTTGTCCTGATGGAGCTTATAGTCTGATGTAGAATAAAGATATTGAACAAGTCAATTACCAGTATGATGAGGGACTAGACAGGGACTATGGGAGGGTACGGAATGGGAATTAATTCAATATAGAGCAGAGATTCTTAAACTTTCCTGTGCATATGAATCTCCTAGGAATTTGTTAAAAGTTAGTTTTCTGGTCCCTGGTTATTCTGATGTAGTGGTCCATGGGCCACACTTTGGGAACACTGGTGGAGTGGCTCAGGAAAGGTTGCCTTGAGAACTGAAGCTCAACCAAGGTCTAAAGGATGAGAAAGAGTTGCCTTTCAAACTGGTGGTTGGAAAAGAGCTGTCCAGTCAGACAAGAGCAGGAAGAAATGCATTAGAGATGGGGCAAAAGGGACACATAATGATGGGCTTCCTTCCTAAGGGGCCCCGAACCCAGTGCATTCAGGGAGACTCCTAGTTCCATTGCTTCTAGGTGTTCGTCTGAGGAAAAGAACATTTTGGTAGGGTTGCCTTCTCAGGTGAACACTTGGAAAGCAAGGCCTAGTTTTTCAGGGAAAACTTCCTAATACCAAAATGGAAAAAAACCACACACACACACACCCCCCCCGAAACAGACAGGGAGAAAGGAAAGTGTGCACCCTGGGTCTAATTTCACCCTCAGACATTCCCACCACTAGAAATGGAGTGGTTGGAAAATGCCTTCATAAGCAGGATTTAGGGGTATAATTAGAAAATTATCTCTTCCTAGAACATTTTGTGAAATTCTGCCTCGAGGTGTCAACAGGTCTCTGTGGGGCTCTCTCCAGCAGAGCTCAACTGACACATGTAAAATTCAGTGGGGTTCCAAAATAGCCACTGTAGAATCTCAAGTATGTGGAAGGAGTTTGCTGTGTTTGCCAGTACAGTTTTTCCAAAAAAGAAAAATTCTGCAGAGATCAAAGATGGGTGGAGGAAGTGGACTCTAGCCTCAGGAGGAAGGTTTTGTCACCAGAAGAATTCAAGCTGGTGAGTTTCTGGCAAGACAGGTCATTGGGCCATGAGAAAGAAGTGAATCTCCGAGTTTTTGATGCAAGGCAAAGAGGAATGGAGACCCAGTGAAGAAGGAGAAATGAGGAATTAGGGATAGCCGCTCTCATCTGAGTTATGTCCCTGACCACAGACTGTCTTGAGGTCTCTGGCATCTTTTTCAGTATCCGGTTCTAGAACAAAACTTACTCAGTGCTTCCTCAGATGCCTGCTCACTACATATCACCAGCAGCCATGTATTTGAGAAGAATGTTGGGGATGATGTATGGGCAGCTCAAATAACACTCCAAGGTTTTCTCTTAACATTTTTTTTCCTCTTTTTAAAAATTTAATTTATTTTTTTAAGAGAGTGCGCATGTGTGTGTGTGCACATGCATGTGGGCGGGGAGGGCCAGAGGAAGAGGGAGAGAATCTTAAGTAGACTCCCCGTTGAGTGTGGAGCCCCATGAGGGACTCTATCTCATGACCCTGGAATCATGTCCTAAGCCGAATTCCAGAGTAGGAGTCTTAACCACCTGAGCCATCCAGGCGCCCCTCCTTTCCTTTCCTTTTTTTTTTTTTTTTTAAATTTTGGGGAAATCAGGCTAACCCAAGGAGTAAGGAAGTCCAAAGTGGTAGTCCCAGCAATGTGTGTCAGAGGGTGAAGGATGAGGAGAAGCGGATGTTGGAGTTCACAGATAAGAGAGCTCTGTTCTGGAGTGAGACCCTTAGGGTTCTAATCCTGCCTGCATTTACTAGCAATGTGATTTGTGGAGAAAACCTAACGCCTCTGTGCCTCAGCTTTACATCTGCAAAACATGCAATAGTATCCACCTCATAGGGCTGCTGGGAGGATTAAATGAATGAATGTAAAGTTCTTAGAGCAGTACGTACACATAGTAAGTGCTTAATAGATGCCAACTATAATTTTGTTAAACATATGTACATTGATGTAGACTAGTAGGCATTTAGTTTAATTATTTATTTGTTTTAATTTATTTTATATTTTTCTTACTTGATGGCACTTTCTCCAAATTTCTCTCTCAGAATAATGCCCCATGTTAATCAGGGCCTGAGCCCCATCATGTGGATCAGAGTGCCTTTCCTACACCCCTGTCTAATGCATCAGGACCAAAATAAAATGGAAGCAAGAGATAGTGCAGTGACTTCTTCCTGAACCTGCTCGCAAGGATAGTCAGGGAGGGAGCTATTCACCTGCCCTTCCTACAAAATGATGGTTCATTACAGGATAAAGAAGGAGGATAATGTTCAGCTCATTGAGGTTCTGAAGACTTTTGGTTTCA
The DNA here is from genome assembly GCF_029215605.1 of Mirounga angustirostris. NCBI lineage: Eukaryota > Metazoa > Chordata > Mammalia > Carnivora > Phocidae > Mirounga > Mirounga angustirostris. Next base: position 46,579,918 of record NW_026991709.1, on the reverse strand, counting down.
CCAGTAATATGAAGAGAAAGGTGCTCTTCCATTGGATGTGAAATTGAGCTGGCACCTGATGCCATCTTAGGGCTTGAGGGCCTGGTTATTCTGCCCAGACTGCTGCATTATAATCCTTCTCCTCAGACCAGCACAGCTCTACCCCTTGGTGTCAGCAATGGTGTGACTAGAGGGTTAATTTCGTGTGTGTGTGTGTTTGAATTTTTATAATCCATCATGTTTCCCTTTGCACATGGCCTGCTAGGAAGATCCAGGCCCAATGCGTATCCTGCCCCTCACAGCTATAGCCTGTCATGATGCGCGTTTGGAGTACCTTCTTTCTCCATACTCCATTTTACTTTTCTACCTCTAGTTCCTCTTTGACTCCTCTTCTTCACTTATCTTTAACCTATTTGATCTTACTGCATTGTCTGCAATCATTAAAAGCTGACCCAAGGAACAGAGAAAGTGAGACATGTAAAAAACACATATTATATAAATCAATCCAAAGTGTCGGTCATTCAATGAGATTGGTGTGGATCCTGGCACCATAAATTTAGCTCTCTTCCTTGGCACTTTATATGAGAATGTCCTTTTTGCAATGATTCCAGGAAAACCCAGATATTACTAATGAACAGCCAAGTTTATATACCTCTCTTAAGTAGTTACTAAATATACCAGTGCAGAGGTGTAAAGGTCAGGTCTGAGTTTATTATTTAGAAATGACATGAAAATATGCACATTTAGGTGAACTTCCCACTCTCCTTAGCTGGGTTCTAACTAAGGAGAAAAAAGAAAAAAAGAGAAGAAAACGACTCTGGAAACAAAGCTGGTTTTCACTGAGAAAAATTTCCTTGCTCTTTCAAATAAGATTATGTTAGGAAAATAGAAGACCTGAACTGGAGATTAACATCTTTTCTGATGTTTCTGTCAAGAGTTCACGCTGTCACTGTTTTTCCAGTACTAAGGAGGGCAATTGCGAACACAAATGTGTGTGGTTTTTTGGGGGTTATAGAGAGGACAAGACTAGGTTGCCCTTTGCTCTTCTGAGGTATATACACAGCCTACAGATTTTCCTGACCTAACAGTAATTTACTTACCTCTCGCTCAGTTCACTGTGGTTATGATTAAGAACCATACAATTTGGACTTTTTCCTAAAGTGCCTAACGTGTTTATAAAAACATAGAAAGAGAAAAATATAATGTGTGCTATGAAAAAAATATACTGACATTTTAAAACAGGTATTATTATTTATCATAATGTTTGCTCTATGCTGGAAAGATGTTAAAATTGGGTGAATTGAATAAATAAAAAATTATTCATCTTTTACTTTGTTCATTATGCCCCTAAAAAGATTATACCTGGGGGCAGGAGTTTATTCACCCGCAAATCAGAATGAAGTCCCCCTACTTCTTAAAAAAAAGTGAACTTTTAACTTCTTTCAATTTTTAAAACATAAACCATGTTCTTTATGTGCAGATTATTATGTAAATCAAATGATCTGCCTTGTATTATAGTTTTCTCAACCACTACTGTGATAGATCTCTCTCAGGGCCTTTAAAAAATGCCGTCACATGAGCTTTTCCCAGCATGCAAATAATTCAAATACAAAGGGAGAGAAATAAATAAAATCAAGTGGTGTGTACCCTTCTTCTGGACTTTCATGCTGTCCTTAAATTAAGGAGAAGGCAGCATGATAATTCTAATAGAGAAAGAATATAAGGACCCCTCTATTTACTACTGAGAAGACTTCCCAGTGGTATAAATCAGTGGTCAGGAACTCAGAACATAGATTGCCTATAGAAATGATGGAGGTTGCGTTCCAATCTGGTTCTCAGAGGCACACTTAATTCACAATAGAGGCTCCATAAATTTGTTAAATGAATAAATAAACTCTCACAGAGTCAGTACATTAGAACCACCTGAGGATTATAATGGGAAACCGGGTTGGGGAATCAAATAACTCTACCATTAGCTTGTTTTGTGGGGCCAGGAACAGAATAACATATAATGTTGTCACCTGTTTCCTAGGTAGAGGGTCCAGCCTGTCAAATCTGAAAGAACATCCACCTACATGCCTTGCTGGGCAACTCTTTCCCCTTTTATCTTCTTCCCCAAACTCCCAACATCTAGTACCTATCTTCTTGCTGTTCTAAGCTGCCTCCACCATACCTGGCCTCAGACTGTCCCAGATACCTACTCATGGTACCCATGTTCAAAAGTGCCTGGCTCAGTCTTTCTTCTCTCAAATCAATCAAAACTTCCGCTCTGTCAGTGGAGGGGCCCTCTGACGGTGAGAGGAAGAAAGTCCTTTCACACTCCTAGAGGTGTATGTATGCAATTTTCAAGATTCAGAAGGGTAGCGCAGAAGTGTAATGATATAACATGAAATGGCCCAGATGGTTCATAGTCTGGAGGGTTCGGACAGAGATGCAGGAGGGAGTGAATGCTGAGGCAGGGCACAGTGCCTGGAAGCTGAGTCCAGGGCTGCTCTGAGGAACAGGGGCAGCTGTGCTACATATTCAGGACTGTTATTAACTACTCTCTTTGCATTTTTTCCTCTCTCTCTTTTTTTTTGTTAGAGAGAGAGAGCACAAGTGCACATGCAAGTGGGTGGAGGGGAAGAGGGAGAGAGAGAATCTTAAGCAGACACCCTGCTGAGCACGGAGCCTTATGCGGTGCTGCATCTCACTACCCTTTGATTATAACCTGAGTGGAAACCAAGAGCTGGATGCTTAACCAACGGAGCCGCCCAGGCACCGCTCCTTATTTTTGATGTAAGATATATACACTTTGTCCTGTGACCAGGCTGTAAGTTCCTTGAGTGTAGGAAAACCCTATGTGTAGTACTTCTTTACCTTCCCCTTCAAAGTCTTAAGGCACTCAGTAGATTCTCGTGGAGCTGAATTGGGTTTTGGTTGTCTGGTGGAATTCATTTAATTGACTTGGCAATCTCTAAAAAAGGAATGAGAAGAAAACACCATGCTTGAAGTATAATCTTTATTACATAATTATTTATGTATATGTCACCACATTTTAACCTAATGATTTAGATAAACTTTACATAATTATTTATGTAAAAAAGATGGCTTTTTACTAATATTATGAATTCTAATTTTGAGAGATCTAAAACCCTGGCACATCACAGAAGGAGCTAATTTAGTTATGTTTCCTTGTATTCAAAGGTGGTGGTAAAAAGATTTAATGATGATAATTTTCAAACTTTTGACAGGTGTCTAACCTTTAAAGGAATTGTACAGGAGATTTGACAGGATTATAATACAAATTTTGTGAAGAATTTCTTTACAAGTTTTAAATAACTGGAGAAATCTGAGTTATCTGGGAATGATGGCTGAGAATCCCTTATGAGTAATATCGACAGTGATGATTCAAAAGAAATCTCAGTCCTGTCCATGTTTCTTTTAACTCTGCACAGGTGCAGGCAGGAAATGGACAAAGTCCCCTTCCACTCTTGCAGTTGACAGGTTAGGTACCTGCTACAAAGTTATTATTAGGTTCTGCCCGTAACTCCTATATTCCGGATTTGTAATAGACTTAAAAAAAAAACCAATTTGACCCAGGCATGTCTTTCGGACTCACTGTCTACAAAGTGCAATACAGTCCATGAGATAATGGAAGTGGAATGAAGCAAAACGATGCTTCTCTCCTCAGTTAGGACTACCCCTACCGGTCTCCATCCAATGACATTTGCATAAATTTTCTTTGCCTCAGCCTTTGACGTCTGTCTTGAGAAGTGGTAGAGTGTAGAGATTAAACACATGACCTTTGGAGTCCGGTTGCCTGGGCTGTTATTCTGGTTCTGCTAGTTACAATCTGCGTGTCTTTTCTCAGTTTTGTCATGTGCAAAATAGAAAGTAGCACAAATCTCATAACTGATGATACTTTGTGAGCTAATACAAGCATCTGTCCTTGAATCTTTAAAGTCTAATCTAAATAGAGCAGCCAGAGTGATTCTTTTAAAGCGTGAATCAGATCCAATCACTCTTCTACTCAACACTCCCACAGAATCCCCTATGTCTGTTAGGGTGAAAGCCAGAGTCCTGATGATGGTTTATAAGGATCTGCTTGGACCTTTCTGGCTTCAGCTTCTACCATTCTTCCCTTTGCTTATGAAACTCTAGTTTCTCTGGCTTTCTTGCTGTTCTTCAAACACACCAAGTGAAAAACTAATGAGGTAATGTGTGGTGATTAACATAGCATAAAAAAAAAACCCCACACCAAGCATACCTCCACCCCATTCAGGGCATTTGCCCTTGCTATTCCCTCTGCTTGAAACACTCTTCCCTGGAAATATTCATAGCTTTCTCCTTTGTTTCCTTTAGATCTTTGCTTAAATGTGACCTTTACAATGAGGCCTTCCTTGACAATGTCTATAAAAAAGCAACTTCAGGTTCTGGTTTCTGAACTCATCTCCTCCAGGCACACTGAGTCTACAGCTACATATGGAATAATTTTCTCTTAAAAAACTTAAAGCAGACTGAGTGATAATTACGCCTTGGGCAAATGAGAAGAAAACCATCAAAGAAGGTCAAAGAGGTTGAGAAACAATCTCATCATAAACCCTACCCCCACCATAGTCACCTACAACTGGAGGGAACTTAAAACCTGGAACTTCTCCCTGAGGAGTAAAGTGTTTAAACCTCACATCGGGCACCTCAACTTTTAAGACATGCATTTGACAGATGAGTCCCCAAAACATCTAATTTATTTTATTTTATTTTTATTTAATTCCAGTATAATTAACATATAGTGTTATATTAGTTTCAGGTGTACAATATAGTGATTTAATAATTCTATACATTAATCAGTTCTCATCACAATAAGTATACTCTTTTTTTAAAAAAGATTTTATTTATTTATTTGTCAGAGAGAGAGAGCATGCACAAGCAGGGGGATCGGCAGGCAGAGGGAGAAGCAGACTCCCTGCTGAGCAAGGAGCCCAATGTGGGACTTGATAAAGGGTAAAGTGAAGGAGGCTCACCTGCTTGGCCTGACAGGCAGCCATCTAACTTAACACACATATCTAGGAGCCTGCTGGAGTATTCTCCAGAGACAGAGACTGGTTGGTGGGCACCATTTTTTCATTGCCCTTTTGCCACACTCCAAAGCACCAGTATCTCCTGGAAGAGAACCTTACATGTGTGTGGTACACTGAGTTCTGCAGTTGCTGCCCAGAGGATGCCTCCTGGTTGCCTGGCTCTGGAGGCCAGGGGAGCTTGTGTTCCTGGTCACATGGGACTGTAATAATTGGTGTCACCCAGAAAGCTCATACTCCTGTCTGGTACGCTGAGTTTTATGTTGCCTCTATATCGCCTGGCTCTGGTGGCTAGTGGGGCTTACATTTATGGGTCCCACAGGACCATAACCAATGGAGAGAGAGTTCTTAAACAGCTAGCACCCTTCCAGGACACAGCAAGAAGCAACAGACCTGGGAGCTGACTCTTTCTGTGAAGGAGGTCTATTTGATAATCATCATGACTGTGACCTGAGGGGCAGATTTCTGATTAAACACACACATGAGGGGCTGACTGCAGTCCTTTCTGGAGACCTCAGAGGATGAGTGATATCTGCCATGCTCCAGAGTGCCAATGTCTCCTGCGGGGAGCCTTCCATACATCTGGTGTTTGCTTCTTGCTGCTGATACCTAGGGAATGCTTCTTGATCACCTGGCTCTGGTGGCCAGAAGAGCTTGTGTTCCTGGGCCCCAAAAGACTGTGGCAAGACAGTTCTTAGCAGGCTACCACTTCCAGGGCACTTCACAGATAGTGGACTGAGGCACATCTTCCAGTCTTTCTGTGAAGGAGGTGACTTTGCTTGTCCTGGGGCTTTGTACTGAGGGGCAAGCTTCAGATTTGGCACACATTTAGTGGAACTACTTTCAAGGAGTGTAGGCTATGGATGCCATCTTGGTGCTCACCCTCTGCTTTGTTCTAACTCTTCAGAATCTTCCAGAAAGAAGCTTATACACCCATCTGGAGCCCCAGTATTTGTGATTGTTACCCAGGGAGCATCTCAAGATTGCCTATCTCTGGTGGCCAGCAGGGCTTATGCTGTGGCCTCTCAGGACATATATATTTGCATACTTTAAAGCTGCTCCCTGTAAGTCTGGCTTCCAGTCAGCCTTAACCTAGGTGTTAAGACCCTCTCCTCTGGGATGCTTGGCACATTCTCAACTACTAGGAACTATTAAAAATGTATTAGGCCACTTAAATAAGCACAAAGGTTTAAGATATGATGAACAGCTGGAGTAAGGCTGAACAAAAGGTTCTCCTATATGAGGTCACTCCTTCAAGACTGGGAGAGGTGGTTGTTTCATCTTCTGTGTTAAAACTACAACAGAGCATTAAGCACAATGAAGAAATGAGGAATATGTTCCAAATGAAATAACAAGATAAAACTTCAGAAAAGACCTTAATGAAATAGAGATAAGTAATTTATCTGATAAAGAGTTTAAACTATGGTCACAAAGATGATCACATAAACAGGGAGAAGAATGGATGAATATGGTGAGAACTTCAACAAAGAGTTGGAAGACACAAGAAGTTACCAAATGGAAATTATGGAGCAGAAGAGCACAATAACTGAACTGAAAAAATACACTACAGGGGTTCAACAACAGCCTCAATGAAGAAACAGAAAGAATTAGTAAATTTAAAGACAGGGCAGTGGAACTTATCAGAGCAGCAAAAAGAAAAAAGAAAAAAGAAAAGAAAAATGAAGATAGATTAAGGGAGTTATGTGACAACATCAAACAGACTAACATTTGCATTATAGGACTCCCAGAAAAGGGAGAGAGGGACAGAAATCTTATTTGAAAAAAGAAAATAGTTGAAACTGTCTAACTTGGTGAAGGAAACAGACATCCAGATTCAGGAATTCCATAGAGTTCCAACCAAATAAGATGAATCTAAAGAGACCAACACCAAGACACATTATAATTCAAATGTCAAAAGTTAAAGACAAGGAGAGAAACTTAAAAGCAGCAACAGGAAAACAACTTGTTACATACCAGTGAACTCCCATAATATGATCAGCACTTTCTTTTTTCTTTTTTTTTTTTAGCAAAAACTTTGCAGGCCAGAAGGGAGTGGTATAATATAGTCTAAGCACTGAAAGACAAAATTTCCAACCGACAATATTCTACCTGGCAAAGTTAACATTCAGAATTGCAGGAGAGATAGAGTTTTCCAGACAAACAAAAACTATCACCACTAAACTAGCCTTATGAGAAATAATCTGATGGGAAAGAGTACTAATTAGTAGCAAGAACACATATGAAAGAGTAAGTCTCACTGGAAAAATAAAAAATATAGTAAAGATGGTGAATCAATTACTTCTGAAGCTAGTATGAAAGTTAAAAGACAAAAATAGTAAAAATAATATGACTACAATAATTAGTTAAGGAATGCGCAAGACAAAAAGATGTAAATATAACAACATAAACATAAAAAATAAGGTGGGGAGAGTGAAAATGTTAAGCCATAGAGTGGGATCGAACTTAAGTTGTTATCAACTTAAAATAGATTATTATAAATATAAGTTGTTATATATAAGTCTCATGGTAATCACAAAGTGAAAACCTGTAGGAAATACACAAAAGAGAAAGAGAAAAGAATACAAATTATTAAACCACAAAGGAAGAGAGCAAAAGAAGAAGAAAGGAACAGAGGAACTACAAAAACAGCCAGAAAACAATGAACAAAATGGCAGGAAGCACATACCTATCAATAACTACTTTAAATGTAAATGGACTAAAAAACAAGACCCATCTATATGCTGCCTAGAAGAAACACACTTTAGGTGTAAGGACATGTACAGACTGAAAGTGAGGGGGTGGAAAAAGATCTTCCATGCAAATGAAACCAAATATATTTATGTCAGACAAAATAGACTTTAAAACAAAGACTATGTAATAGACAAAGAAGGATGTTACATAACAATAAAGGGGTCAATCCAACAAGAGGATATAACATTTGTAAATATTTATGCACCTAATGTAGGACCACCTAAATACATAAAAAAATATATTAACAGACCTGAAAGGGAGAAATGCCCAGCAATACAATATTAATAGGGGACTTCAGTATTCCACTACCAATGGATAGGTCATCCAAACAGAAAATTGATAAGGAAATATCAGCCTTAAATGACATGTTAGATGAGATGGACTTAACATATATTTACAGAACATTCCATCCCAAAGCAACAGAATACATATGTTCTCAAATGCACATGGAACATTTTCCAAGATAGATCATATGTTAGCCACAAAACAGGTCTTAATAAATTTAAGAGGACTGAAATCATACTAAGCATCTTTTCCAACCACAATGGTATGAAACTAGAAATTAATTACATGAAGAAAACTATAGAGAGTTCACAAATATGTGGATATTAAACAACATGCTAAGAACAACCAGTGGGTCAAAGAAGAAATCAAAAGCAAAATCAGAAAATACCTTGAAACAAACGAAAATGGAAATGTATCATACCAAAATTTATGTGATGTAACTAAAGTAGTTTTAAGAGGGAAGTTCATAATGCTAAATGCCTACCTAAAGAAATAAGAAAAGTCTCAAATAAACCACTGAACTTTACACCTCTTGGAAAAGAGAAAAAGAACAAAGCCCAAAGTTGAAAGGAAGGAAAGAAAGATGAGAGTAGAAATAAATGAAATAAATTCTAAAAAGACAATAGAAAATATCAATAAAACTAAGAGCTGTTTCTTCAAAAGGATAAACAAAATTGACAAACCTTTAGCTAGCCTCACCAAGAAAAATAGAGCACTTAAGTAAAATCAGAAATAAGAGGGGCGATGTTACAACTGATATCACAAAAGTACAAAGGATCATGAGACTACTATAAACATTTATATGCCAATGAATTGGACGACCTAGAAAAAATGGATAAATTTCTATAAACATACAACCTACCAAGACTAAATCATGATGAAATAGAGAATCTGAACAGATCAATTATTAGCAGGGAGATTGAGTCAGTAATCAAAAACCTCCCAATTAACAAAACTCCAGGACCAGACAACTTCAAAAGTGAGTTCTACCAAACATTCAAAGAATTAATACCAATCCTTTTCAACGTCTTCCAAAAAATAGAACAGGGCAGAGGGGTAGGTGGGTGGCGAGTCTTCCAAACACATTTTATGAAGCTAGCAATTTCCTGTTACCAAAATCAGATATAGACAACACCCCCCCCAACACACACACAGAAATTACAGGCCAATATCTCTGATGAATGTCACAAATTCCTCAGCAAAATATTAGCAACCCAAATTCACCAATACATTAAAAGGATTATATACCATGGTCAATGTGTTATACCATAGTAACAGAATGAAGGATAAAAATCATGTGATTATCTCAATAGATGCAGAAAAACTTTTAACAATATTCCATTTTCATTTATGATAAAAACTCTCAACAAAGAGGGTATAGAGGGAATGTGCCTCAACAGAATAAAGGTCATATATGACAAGCCTAGAGGTAACATAATATTCAATGGTAAAAAGCTGAAAGCTTTTCCTCTAAAATTAGGAACAAGACAAGGATGTCCACTCTCATCACTTTTATTCAACACAGCCTGAGTAAATAAGCAAGAAAAAGAAATAAAAGGCATCTAAATTGGAAAGGAAGATGTAAAACTGTCACTATTTACAGATGACATGATATTTTTATATAGAAACCCCTAAAGACTCCATTAAAAAACTGCTAAAACTAATAAATGAATTTGGTGGGGTGCCTGGGTGGCTCAGTCAGTTAAGTGTCTGCCTTTGGCTTAGGTAGTGATCCTAGGGTCCTGGGATTGAGTCCTGCATTGGGTTCCCTGCTCCACGGGGAGTCTGCTTCTCCCTCCCCCTCTGCCTGCCTCTCCCCCTGCTTGTACTCTCTCTCTCTGTCAAATAAATAAATAAAATCTTTAAAAAATAAATAAATGCATTTGGTAAGTTGCAAAATACAAGGTCAATACACAAAAATTTATCGTGTTTTTTTACATTAATAACAAACTATCAGAAAAAGAAATCGAGAAAGCCATTCCATTTACAACTGCATCAAAAAGAATAAAAGACCTAGGAATAAATTTGGCCAAGGATGTGAATGAAAGATCTATATATTGAAAACTACTTGATGTTAATGAAAGAAATTGAAGAAGATAATAATAAATATATATGTGTATATATATGTCATATATATCTATATATGTACATACCTTTATGTATGTACACATATAAATATATATGTATATGTATATATGTATATATGTATGTATATATGTATGTGTGTATGTATGTGTGTGTATATATATATAATATATATATATATACATATATATTTCAGTCATAAAAAAGAATGAAATCTTGCCATTTGCAACAACACAATTGGACCTTGAGGGCATTATAGTAAGTGAAATAAATCAGAGAAAGACAAATACCATATGATCTCTCTTACATGTAGAATCCAAAAACCAAGTTCAAATATACAGAGAACAGATTGTGGTTTGTAAGAAATGGGGGTGGGAGAAGTGGGTGATTTTTTTTTTTTAGTTTAAACAAATGGATTTTCCACATAAAGTATCATGTCACCTGCGAAGAGAGAGAGTTTGACTTCTTTGCCAGTTTGAATACGTTTTATTTCTTTTTGTTTTCCAATTGCTGTTGCTAGGACTTCTAGTACTATGTTGAACAATAGTGGCGAGAGTGGACATCCTTGTCATGTTCCTGATCTTAAGAGAAAGGCTCTCAGCTTTTCCCCATTGAGGATGATATTTGCTGTGGGTTTTTCATAGATGGATTTTATGAACTTGAGGAATGTTTCCTCTATCCCTATACTCTGAAGAGTTTTAATCAGAAAAGGATGCTGTATTTTGTCAAATGCTTTTTCTGCATCAATTGAGAGGACCGTATGGTTCTTCTCTCTCCTCTTATTGATGTATCCTATCACATTGATTGATTTGCAAATGTTGAACCACACTTGCATCCCGGGATAAATCTCACTTGGTCATGGTGGATGATCCTTTTAATGTATTGTTGGATCCTATTAGCTAGGATTTTGTTGAGGATTTTGGAATCTATATTCATCAGGGATATCGGTCTGAAATTCTCCTTTTTGATGGGGTCTTTGCTGGTTTGGGGATTAAGGTAATGCTGGCCTCATAGAATGAGTTTGGAAGTTTCGCTTCTGTTTCTATTTTTTGAAACAGCTTCAGGAGAATAGGTATTATTTCTCTGAATGTTGGTAGAATTCCCCAGGGAATCCATCAGGCCCTGGACTCCTGTTTTTTGGGAGGTTTTGGATCACTGCTTCAATTCTGTTACTGGCCATTGGCCTATTCAGGTTATCAGTTTCTTCCTGTTTCAGTCTTGGGAGTTTATAGGTTTCCAGGAAAGCCTCCATTTCATCCAGGTTGCTCAATTTATTGGCATATAGTTGTTGATAATAATTTCTAATAATTGTTTCTATTTCCTTGGTGTTAGTCATGATCTCTCCCCTTTCAGTCATAATTTTATTAATTTGGGTACTTTCTATTTTCTTTTGGATAAGTCTGGTCAGTGGTTTATTGATCTTATTAATTCTTTCAAAGAACCAGCTTCTAGTTTCGTTGATCTGATCTACTGTGTTTCTGGTTTCTAATTCATTAGTCTCTGCTCTAATCTTAATTATTTCTTTTCTAATGCATAGCTTAGGCATTGTTTGTTGCTTTTTCTCTGGTTCTTTAAGGTATAAAGTTAGTTGCTGAATTTGGGATTTTTCTATGTTTTTGATTGAGGCTTGGGTGGCTATGTATTTCCCCCTTAGGACGGCCTTTGCAGTATCCCATCCAAAAGACTCCACCCCCAAATTACTAGAACTCATACAGTAATTCAGTAATGTGGCAGGATACAAATCAATGCACAGAAATCAGCTGCTTTCTTATACACTAACAATGCAACTGTAGAAAGAGAAATTAGGGAAACAATTCCATTTACAATAGCACCAAAAACCATAAGCTACCTTGGAATAAACCTAACCAAAGAGGTAAAGGATCTATACTCTAGGAACTACAAAACACTCATGAAAGAAATTGAAGAAGACACAGAAAGATGGAAAAACAGTCCATGCTCACGGATTGGAAGAATAAACATTGTTAAAATGTCTATATTACCCAGAGGAATCTATACCTTCAATGCAATCCCGATCAAAATTCAGTGACATTTTTCAAAGTGCTGGAACAAACATTCCAAAAATTTGTATGGAATCAGAAAAGACCCTGAATCGCCAAGGAAATGTTGAAAAAGAAAAACAAAGCCTGGGGCATCACGTTGTCTGATTTCAAGCTATATTACAAAGCAGTGATCACCAAGACAGCATGGTACTGGCACAAAAACAGACATATAGACCAATGAAACAGAATAGAGAGCCCAGATATGGACCCTCAACTCTATGGTCAAATAATCTTCGACAAAGTGGGAAAAAATATGCAATGGGAAAAAGACAGTCTCTTCAATAAATGGTGCTGGGAAAATTGGACAGCTATATACAGAAGAATGAAATTCAACCATTCTCTAACACCATACACAAAGATAAACTTAAAATGGATGAAAGACCTCAATGTGAGACAGGAATCCATCAAAATCCTAGAGGAGAACATAGGCAGTAACCTCTTTGACATAGGCAACTTCTTTCAAGATTCATCTCCAAAGGCTAATGAAACAGAAGCAAAAATGAACTTTGGCGACTTCATCAAGATAAAAAGCTTCTGCAGAGCAAAGGAAACAGTCAACAAAACAAAGAGGCAACCCACAAAATGGGAGAAGATATTTGCAAATGACACTACAGATAAAGGGCTGGTATCCAAGATCTATAAAGAACTTCTCAAACTCAACACCCAAAAAACAAATAATCAAGTCAAAAAATGGGCAGAAGACATGAACAGACACTTCTCCAAAGAAGACATACAAATGGCTAACAGACACATGAAAAAGTGTTCATCATCATTAGCCATCAGGGAAATTCAAATCAAAACCCTACTGAGATGCCACCTTACACCAGTTAGAATGCCAAAAATTGACAGGGCAAGAAACAACAAAAGTTAGAGAGGTTGTAGAGAAAGGGGAACCCTCTTACACTATTGGTGGGAATGCAAGTTGGTACAGCCACTTTGGAAAACAGTGTGGAGGTGCCTCAAATAATTAAAAATAGAGCTACCCTATGACCCAGCAATTTCACTCCTGGGTATTTACCCCAAGGACACAGATGTAGTGAAAAGAAGGGCATATGCACCCCAATGTTCATAGCAGCAATGTCCACAATAGCCAAACTGTGGGAAGAGCCAAGATGCCCTTCAACAGATGAATGGATAAAGAAGATGTGGTCCACATATACAATGGAATATAACTCGGCAATCAGAAAGGATGAATACCCAACTTTTACTTCAACATGGGTGGGACTGGAGGAGATTATGCTAAGTGAAATAAGTCAAGCAGAGAAAGTCAATTATCATATGGTTTCACTTATTTGTGGAACATAAGGAATAGCATGGAGGACATTAGGAGAAGGAAGGGAAAAATGAAGGGGTGGGAGATCAGAGGGAGAGATGAACCATGAGAGACTATGGACTCTGAGAAACAAACTGAGGGTGTTAGAGGGGAGGGGGGTGGGGGGATGGGTTAGCCTGGTGATGGGTATTAAGGAGCACATACTGCATGGAGTACTGGGTGTTATATGAAAACAATGAAGCATGGATCACTACATAAAAAACTAATGATGTATTGTATGGTGATTAACATAATAAAATAAATGGAATAATTTTTTTAAATAATAAAGCCAAAAAAAAGCACCTAACCAAATTTAGGAATCTTGGGATACTTTCCCATTGTTTGTTCCTTTCCCATAGCTATCCAACAAATCAATTAATTAAAAAAAAAGATAAAGCAATTCCACCTGACACCACTTGTATCCTTTCCTTTCTCCATAGCACTTTATACCATCTGACATGTTATGCATCTACTTGTTTGCTTATTATCTGCTTCCCCATTAGAATGCAAGCTTCTTCAAGGGGAGAGCTTTCTTTTTCTTTTGCCACGGAATCCCCAGCCTCCATAACAATGCCTTACACATAGAAAGTAGTACTGAATGAGCATTTGATGAATGAATGAATGAATGAATGAATACACTCAAGATAGTACCTGCCATACCTGATGGTATCTGTTGTCTTCATTGTCATCATCATCTTTATTATTATCTCACATGAATTGCAATCTCCCCTGGATTTTCTCTGGAATGTTAGTTGCCAAAAAATTCTTGATTATTTGGAAATGACTACTGATCTTTACATTCTCTTTGGGCACTAGTCAGTCCTTAGCTACAGTTACTAGAGGCAACTAGAATCTATGTGGATTTTGTGCCTTGTATATTATGACATGTCAACAATGTTTTTTTTAATATATGTGTATTTTTTATTATGTTCAGTTAGCCGCTGTATAGTCGTACATCATTAGTTTTTGATGTAGTGTTCAATGGTTCATTAGTTACGTATAACACCCACTGCTCATCACAACATGTGCCCTCCTTAATAATGTTTAATATTATCAAAGCCTGGCTTATGCAAGTGTGAAGCAGATTAAATTTGGCACACTTCATCTCTCCTTTCTGAACTTTTCTTTCTTTTCTGAGCTTTCTGTCACTTAGATCAAAGCTTAGTTCTCCCATCCTGGAGAAAATTTGCCTTATAAACAAATTCAAAGTTAGCTATTAGTGATTTAAAATATCATCTCTTTCAGAATGTTTGTATTTTAATATAGGACAGTAGGGACAGAGTGATACGTATCCTGATGCTCAGAATCCCTAATGGTGGAAGATGTTGGAGTGTGGTAGAATTGGGGAGGCAGAGAGGGAAATATTCCCACTGTACTTTAAGTGACATTATTGGGGAGACTTCTTGGCCCATGCATAGTTAGTGGTCTTGATCACCTCATTCTTCACTTACAAGCTTACCCCTTCTAAATAACAAGTATGAGAGGGCAGAGGACGATAATGGACTCCAATAACACCAAAATGCTCTCCAGTTAACACTATCATTCTTTCATGTAAACTTGATATAGGGAAAACAGCATGGGATTCTGAGTTAGAAGTTCTGGCCCTGCCTCTAATTAAGAAATATTACTTTTTCACTGCTAAGGGCCTCAGTCACACATGTATGGGATATGATGGCATATGATCTTCCAGAACTAAAATTAATGATTTTTACAGTTCCATAATTAAGTACAAGTTGATAGCTGAGCTTTTTTTTTTTTTTTTTTTAAGATTTATGTATTTGAGAGAGAGAGCACATGAGTGGAGGGTAGGGGCAGAGGGAGAGGGAGAGAGAAACTCAAGCAGACTCTAGGCTGAGTGCAGAGGCTGAAGCAGGGTTCCATCTTACCACCCCAAGATCAGACCTGAGCTGAAACCAAGAGTCAAACACCTTAACTGACTGAGCTCCCCAGGTGCCCCCCTGGGAAGCTCTTTTCCCCCAGGGAAAAGAGAGTGGCCATAAGTTTTCATAAATGCCATAGGTTACAGTGCCATGGGATTCAGAAGCAGTCTGAGAAGGAGTCTGATCTTTCACTATGTATGTGTTTTGTGAAAAATAAATTGAAACCAAACGAATTCAAGGCTGATATTTTGCTTACTAGACTAGAAAATGAGTGCTTTGTTTCCCAGATCCTTTGCTATGGTTTTCGATGCTCTCCAGTGAGCACATCCCCTGGTCCAGAGGAAAAGAAACTTATACTATTGTCTGAATATTCCCCTTATTTTACCTTTCTTTGTATAATAAAGTTCTTTTTTGAACTTAGGAACCTGATGCAAAATCACAAATCTAGGGCGAGAAGGGTGAGGAGGCCTATGCATGGGAAACTACTAGAACTTTCTAAGCGTAAGTCAGACAACCTACATGTCTGCAAACATGGAGCCTCCACCAAGTACACAAAATGTGGTCCAGCACACACACTGCCAGGGGTAGGGGTGTGTGTGTGTGTGTGTGTGTGTGTGTATTCAGGCACATGTACATACAACACAACTCAAGGGATGCCTCAGCAGTGTGGCTTGGTAGGGACAGTGTGTCTAAGTCTGGGTCTCTCAGATTTCACAATCAGCTGATTTAATAAAATTTAAAAAGTCATATTTTCTCTCAAGGTTTTGATAAAAATAGGGAAAAGGCAGCCCAGCTGATCTGGCAGAATTAAGAATACTCCTCCTGATTCTGTCTTTGGTGGCTTGGAGGTGGGTTAGTAAGTGAAGAAGATGAGATCTGAGTGCTTAGCTCCTCTCACCATCGAAGGTGATATGAAACATGCCACCCTTGCAAGAGTGTGACCTCTCACACCATGTGGGTCAGCTTGGAGAAGGGTGCATGGCTGCGTTCTGCCCCCGCAGCATGGCGGGAGGTCTGGGCCTCTGTGTGTCTATGCTCAGTTCACTGCTGCCAGCCCTAGCTGTAGGGAGTGGGGCACACTCTTTCACCAATCTAGGCCTCAACTTGCCTGTGGAAATGAGGAAGTGTAATATGATAACCTCTACGTTTCCTCGTGTTCTCACACCTTGTTGCTAGCCCCTTGGTTCTTGGGGCAGCAGCATCGACACCACTTGGGAGCTCATTAGAAATGACATCCGCGGCCTCAGCCCAGGCTAAATGCATGAGAATCTGTCTTTTTTTAATGGAGTGTTTTAGCTTGTAGCTGTGACACCCCAAGACGGTTCATGTGCACATTAATATTTAAAAGGCATTGCTCTGATGTTCTTTTTTATTCATCTGATTATTTAATCAACAATCATTAATGTCAGCACATTATAAGCATGACTCTATATTGATCATGACTAGATTGTTTCACCTACACTTAAAATGAGTAAGAATGTATGACTCTGTGTGTGTGTATGTGTGTGTAACAGAGAATGGGGGAGAGATTTTTCTGTAAAATGGAGAAATAACCAGGTTTTTAAAAATTAGATTTTTATAGTTTGACTATTGTAAACATTGCTGCGATAAACATTGGAAAGAGCCCAGATGTCCATCAACACACGAAGAGATAAAGAAGATGTGGTATATACATACAGCAGAATATTATGCAGCCATCAAAAAAAAAAAAAGAAATCTTGCCATTAGCAATGATGTGGATAGAACTAGAGGGTACTATGCTAAATGAAATAAGTCAATCAGAGAAAGACAATTATCATATGATCTCACTGATATGAGGAATTTGAGAAACAAGACAGAGGATCATAGGGGAAGCGAGGGAAAAATGAAATAAGATGAAACCAGAGAGGGAGACAAACAATGAAAGACTCTTAATCTCAGGAAACAAACTGAAGGTTGCTGGAGTGGAGGGGGGTGGGAGGGATGGGGTGGCTGGGTGATGGACACTGGGGAGAGTCTGTACTATGGTGAGTGCTGTGAATTGTGTAAGACTGATGAATCACAGACCTGTACCCCTGAAACAAATACATTATATGTTAATTAAAAAATTAGATTTTTAAACTTTTTAAACTTGACTTTACTTAGAATGAAAAATTAACTATGTTTTTCTTACAATGGATATAGCCCTGTGCTTAGAGTGAAAATGTATTTGAGAAAGTAAAATAAAGCCTAGGAAAGAAATGTTTAAAGGGTCTTTGATTTGAAATTCTAAAATAATTTTTCAGCAGTATCTGAAAAATACTACTCAATTATGTTAAATTAAATAAGCTTTGTGCATTCCTTCTGTCCAAAGCACAGTGCTAGGTCTGCAGAGGACAGATATCCAAGGATTCTAAGATTCTAAGGTGTGAGAATAGGAAGGGACCATGGAGATGGTTTCGTCCATCCCAGGTCCTCTCTGTATAGATGAAAAGACTAAGGCTTAGATAGATTGGTGATCTCTATCCAGTGTCACACAGGTAGAGACAGAGCTGGGACAATCAGGTCTTAGAAAGTAAGGTTGGGGGTTTTGAAGATCAGTTCAAATAAATGCTAATGAGGGCTTGGTCGGAATGTTGGCAGTGTGAGTGGAGGAGAGGGTAAGAGAAGAATAAAAGAGATGAATGAGAAATAGCTGGAGTAGTCTCTTCAGAACTTGGGTACTCCTTGCCTGTAGGGCAGTAATGAAGGGTGGACAGGAGTCATAGGTGGCCACAGAGTTGTGAGCATATGTGATGTAAAGAATGGCATTTTTAAAGAGCAGAGGGATGCAGCAAGGGGAGGTTTTAACACTGAACATTTATCACATGGAGAAATTCAGGAGCTTACCTATCTATAACTCTCCTACCAGTAGTACTTGTTTCTGTTTTTAACTTCCAACCTCACTTTGGCAATGGTCCTTCTCCACTTCTTCAAATCGGATTCATCTTCAAAGGCTTTCCCCTCTTCTATGGAGCCTTCCTTGACAATAAAATCTCATTCTACTCTCATGCCAAATGCTTGGAGCTCTTATTGTTCTTATCACTCATCAAGTACTTAATGATATACAGCAGCAGGTGACCTGTTTTATTCATTACTGATACACTCATTCAAATAATGTTCTGTTTCCAGGCCCTGTGAGCACAGACTGTGTCCTTCTCCACATGAAGCTTACATTATGATGGGAGAGACACATAATAAACAACAAATAAAGATACAATACATATACAAAGCAATTTCACATAGCGACAATAAAGCAGAGTGATGTGATAGAGACTGGGGACTACTATTGAATTTTTTTTAATGGAGTGTTTTAGCTTGTAGCTGTTTTCTCTCTCCCAACTAGACTATAAGTTCCTCAAGGGTAGGCCAGTTTTTTTTTTTTAAAGACTTATTTATTTATCTGAGAGAGCGAGGGAGCAGTGGGGAGGGCAGAGGGAGAGGGAGGGAGAGAGAGAATCTTAAGCAGACTCTCCACTGAGTGCAGAGCCTGACAGGGCTCGATCTCATGACCTTGAGATCATGACCCTGAGATCATGACCCGAGCAGAAACCAACAGTCAGACACCCAACCGTCTGAGCCACCCAGTCACCCCCAGGGGTAGGCCAGTTCTATGTTGCTTTGGCATCCTTCATAACAGTGTAGCCTACTGATGACAGAGTAAGATCTTATCAGATTTGTTTTTGGAATAAATGTCTGTTGAATGTTTTACTCTAGATCCTTTTCTATGATCAACTCTGGTTGATACTAATATTTGTACTTTTTGCTGGCCAGGTAGCAGTGGTGCTGTCGGTATGGAGGAAAATACTGTTGGTATGAAGTGGGTTGTATGTTGGGAAGTGCAGAAGAAACGAACAGATGTGTATTCACAAATCTTCCCAAAGAAATTGGCCTTTCAGATGTAAGCAGTGTATGACTCTTGAGTATCTCAAGGCTCCTTTGTCTGTTGGCAGTGAGAATTTATAACCTTCATTGTTAGAATTGTGTATTTTTCAAGCTAGAGTCACTCCTAGGTGCTGAAAGATTCTCAAACCACCTCATTTGTGCCAAAGTATTTCCAGTTAACTCCCTAAAACATGCTTTTATCTCAGCTTCCCTGATCTTTTTAGGTAATGCCAGCATTTTAAACAATTTTGTTGTTTTCCTTTTAACTTTCTAATCTGACTAATTTAATTCTGAGTCATAAACCCATAAAGTTTATTAAAAGATCTAATCATCCCAAAAGTTTGTTTAGAGCAGCTACTCCTTTAATTTCTCATGGAGTTGACAGGAAATATTTCCAACTTCAAATAGGCCTGCAGACTTTTGTGTGTGATTTCACATTTTTGTATATTTCAGGTGGGAATTATAACAAACTGACTAAATTACTACATAGGAAATTTCTTAAATGAAAAAAAAAAAACACTCAAGAAAAAAGCGGGTTAGAGAGGAATGTGATGAAAGTATGACAAAATAGATCTGAATCAGTTATGCCGAAATTTGGCACATGAATTCCAAAGTAAATACCCCTGTTTCTACCTTGGTTACCACCTTAAGGTCTGGAAGTCATAATCTGGTCTGAGTATGACTGGTGTTCGTTTCTGGTATGATGGTGCTGTAACCCTGTCACCCTGGGGCCTGAGGAGAGACTTCTGCGTGTCTGTGCAGAGGGCATTGGCAGGTCTAGTCTCTGGTGAGCTGCTGGCCACATGCAAACAGGCCCCCAACCCTTCCAGACACTGTGCCCTTTGCCTGTCTTCTCAGATGGGTATTCAGATGTTCACTCAGCCTTGCTTTGGTTCCCCCTTTGACCTTGTTTCAGGATTTCTCCCTGACTGAGCTGTCTTTGGCAGCTGGGTGAAAGTATCCCAACTCTCAGAACCTTACTCCTTGGTCCAGGCTTCTCATGTAGGTGTCCCTAGCAGATCCTTCCTAACCCTGGGGTTAGGACCCAGACAAGCTTTAAATCTTGTTAATTTTGACATTTGGAAGAAGTTATTTAAAAATATCCAGGAATGTGCTATAGAAGTTGAAAATTGTGATACATTGACTCTCTGCTTTTTTTCAATTCAGACATTAGGATAAGTAATATTTAGAATTCTAGGTGTGTTATTAATGAAAAAAGATCTTTGCCTTTATACCGACCTAGCTGATTCTCCTTAATTTGCTTTTTAAATTCTTTTAACAAATACTGAGTGCTTCTCATGTGTCAGGCAGGAGGGCAGGTACGTGTGGTTCCTCCTCTAATGAAGCTGATATTCTACGGGACACACATGAAAAAGGAAACCAAAGAATAATGAAATGATTAATAATGTGGTCTTGCTCTGATGGGAACAAATACAAGAATGAGTGGGTGGGGGAGGGAGGAAGAGAGAGAACATTCAACTGGTCTTACAGTTGTCAATTATTTTTATTTTTAATTTTCTTTTAATGGAGAACTTGACCATTAACTGCAAATCTCACTCACAGAATAAGTAATTAGTGATGAGAAAAACCTTCAGTTTTCTTTTGAGACTTATTGATACAAAAAACAAAAACCAAACCCCAAACAAGGGGTCATTACAATTCAATTATCTTAGGGCTTATGCTGGTTTATTATTGAGAATGTTTTTTTTTTTAATGGCTTAAAAATCATTAATGCTTTTTCTCTAAATTATAACCATTTTCTCCCCCTAATCTTGTAAGATTAACATGCTATGTCAAGACTACCATGGCTAATGTGAAATACCTCATTAGTAATTTTTAATTCTGATTGCATATTGAAGTGGTAATATCTTAGACATATTGGGTTAAATAAAATATATTACCAAAACTAATTTTACCTGTTTCACTTTACTTTTTAAATGTGGCTATGAGAAAACTTTTAATTACATGTATGACTCTCGTATTGTTATTGAGTTGACTGCTATAGAATATTGTTATGAAAATTTGATTATTATTTGGATGGACTCTGGTTTAAGACGTACACCTTTAATAATTACTACTAAAAAAAGAGAAAAATATGTAAGCTGGTTGGAGAGGATGTTAATTATATCCCCTAACATCTTTTATAAAAATCCACTGCAGTTTTTACTTTTTGCCAGTAGTCAAAAATTTCTTGAAAAGAGGGAGTTTGCATTTTGATATATTCTTTGCTTCTTAACCATATGCTAGATATTTGTATTATTTGGCTACACTTTGTTAGTGACCTAATCTTGTCACACTGGTCTATCAAAAACCTCACAATTTTGTATAAGAAAAAAAGATTAAGAAAAAGAATCCCCCACATTTACAAAGATTTATAGATAGTAAAGAATTGAAGAGTGAGAAAAGTAATTTAGATTTATCAAGCATGAAAGAAATACTGAAATTAACTTTTGGTTTGACACATTTGGTTTGACATTTCTCAGATGATATAATGGTAGGAAGGAGAAGGAAATGAAAAGATCATTTTCAAATGGTAAACATGGCACCATACAATTATTTTTCCCCTGTGTTTTTTTTTTTTTAAGATTTTTATTTATTTATTTGAGAGACAGAAAAAGAGAGGGAGAGGGAGAGAGAGCATGAGTAGGGGCGAGGGGCAAAGAGAGAAGGAGAAGCAGACTCCCCACTGAGCAGGGAACCCGATCCCAGGACTCCGGGATCATGACCTGAGCCAAAGGCAGCCGCTTAACCAACTGAGCCACCCAGGCGCCCCTCCCCTTTGTTTTAAATATAGTTCCTGACACTTTTATTCCAGGCAAAACCCAGAATAGTCTGGAGGCAAATTAAAAAAAGTATCTGACAGAATTACTAAGGCCAAATACAGTATGCTCAGTTGTTCATTCAAATGGTTTTGTTATTCTTCCTGGCTTCGGTTAGTACTAAGATCCTTTGTTTCTAGGCCACCACTCAATGAGAACAGAGAAGAGATGAGTGGGAACAAAACGGAAAAGAAAAGATTGCCCCAAGGTGAAAAGAGACATTTGTCTCTGGGGCACATACAAATGCCCGTTACAGAAGTCTGCCCTTCTCCGGTTTCTCTTCCCACACTTTTAGTTATCCACCATCCAGAAGCAGATGATCCTCCTTCTGACAGATTGTGAGAAGTCAACAGTAACCTAACACTACATCACCATGCCAATGTCATTCATCTCTCTTGGTCTCATCACGTAGGTGTTTTATCATCTCATGTCCTCCCAAGAAGGGTGAGTATAGTACAATAAGATCTTTTGAGAGAGAGAGAGAGAGAGACCACATTCACATAACTTCTATTATAGTATATTATTATAATTGTTCTATTTTATTATTAGTTATTCTTGTTAATCTCTTACAGTGCCTAATGTGTAAATTAAACTTTATTATACCTGTGTAGGTCTAGGAAGAAGCAGAGTATATACATATGAAGTATTTGGTCCTATCTGTGGTTTCAGGCATCCTCTGGGGTTCTTAGATAAGGAGGGGACTACTGTATACTCAGTGTTCAATTAGTGAAATTTGTTTAAACACAACCATAAAATTCTCTTAATCTATATATCCATCCATTTTCTTGTGGTTATTTGAGATCCATTTGGTTTCTAAGCCACGTAAGGTTTCAGTTGTTTCAGACAAGGCTGCTGGTTGCTAAGAGGTTATTGACTAAAACTGGACTTGTGAGCATCCTGGATCCTGGACTCATGTGGTTTCTGCAGTTATTCATAATTGAATTATACATCATTATCGTGGGGTATGTGTGTGTGCGCGTGCGCAGGAGGGGTGAGTGGGTGTTGAGAGAGGGAGGAAAGGGAGAGTGAGTGTCTGGCCTGAGTAGAGAGGCCTTCCTACTGCCTGGAAGAGAAATGAGACGCCCTGTAACTTGATTCTTCTCTAAGTCCCTCCAGGAATAACATAATTTCATTAAAAAGCCATCATTTTTAAACTTGAAAAAAGAAGTTTTTTTCCAAGAGAAGAAAAGCATTCCTGTTCATGTGTTGTAACATTAACACTTGGCAATTTAATCCCACCATTTGGGAACATTTTTGTGAAGCAATACAATCAGCTACACTGGAAAAGCTAATAATGAAATCTGCATTCTGCTACTAATTGGCTGTGTGGTTTCAGGAAATCTGCTTTACTTCTCTGGGCCTCAGTTTCCTTATCTGTCAAAGGAGAGGGTGTGGATTACAAGAGCTTTTTAAAAAAATTAATCCCTACGGCTAATTCTGCCCTTAGGTTCCCTGTCCATGAGGGTAGTTGGTGGCAGAGAGGGTTTGTAGAGGGGTGGTTTGAGGTGCTAGGAACAGAGTTAGAAAACCAGTGTATTAGTTCATCTGGGGATCTTGTTAATTGCAGATTCTGACTCAGTAGATCTGGGGTGAGGCCTGAGTTTTTACACTTCTAGCAATATCCCAGGTGATGATGATGCCACTGGACCATGCACCACACTTTGAGGAGCAAGGTGCTAGGCGATTTTTTCCCCAGCCTTCTCATTCAACAGGTGAAAGCGGGTCCTACACAGGCAAAGCGATTTTCCCAAACTCACACAATAATGAGTGGTGCACCTCGTACAAGAATTCCTGATATTATCACTAGCAGTTTGATGACAGTGTCACTTTCTACATCTCTGATATCCTTCCCCATGCTAACACTCTGAGTGATAGTATTTTATGGCTTCACATTTCTTAGGAGCCACTCTGGGCTCATTGTTTTGGCCACACCATCTCATTCACTTTCAGTTTCATGTCAAACCATATGTAGTGGTGGCTAGAAAAATTAAATTTGACAGATTAACTAATTTTCAATTCAAGGCCTTAATCTCCATTTAGAATGACCCTTGCATGTTTATGCATTGTGCATGGAGAGAAAGTAAGAGTCCGCTAGGGAAAATTGCCAATTCCATGAATTTGAACAGCTGTCCATTAATGCTCTTCAGGTGATACCAGCTTCAGCAAAGGTTTTTTTTTTTTTTTTTTTAAGATTTATTTATTTATTTGAGAGAGAGAGAGACCACACGCGTGTGTGAGCTCACGAGTGGGAGGAGCAGAGGGAGAAGGAGAGAGAACCCCAAGCAGACTACCTGAGCGGGGAGCCTAGATTGGGGCTCTATCCCAGCACCCTCCGATCATGACCAGAGCCAAAACCAAGAGCTGGATGCACGACTGTGCCACCCAAGTCCAGCGAAGGTTTTTAGATGATCAGGGCCCATATTTTGTGAGCTTTATGTGTTAAGATAAAAAGAAGTTAATTACTTCTCAAAGCAAAGAAGTAGCCAATGCAAACCATGCTATAGCCAGTAAAAGAATTTCCATGTTGTCCTTTATTTTCATTTATCATTCATATCCAGTAAAGGTTTTTTGAGTCCTTGAGGGTGCAAGGCAGTGATTTAACAAAATCAATCCAGAAAAGACAGTCTGCACTTCTATGTACTTTAGAAAAATAAGATAGCATGCATTTTTATTTTTTAATTTTTTAATTTATTTTTTAAAATTTTATTTTATTATGTTATGTTAGTCACCCTTAGTTTTGATGTAGTGTTCCATGATTCATTGTTTGTGTATAACACCCAGTGCTCCATTCAGTACGTGCCCTCCTTAATACCCATCACCATGCTAACCCATCCCCCCACGCCCCTCCCCTCTAAAACCCTCAGTTTATTTCTTGGAGTCCATAGCATGCATTTTTAAATATCCATTACCCTAAAGTTTGTTCTTCGTCTCAGGCAAATAAAATTTTCTCTAACCTAGATAGATCAGCATTTCCCAAAATACATTCCTTAGAACACTAGCCCCAAGAACTACTCTTAGGGGAAAAAAAAAGGATTTTGTCATTAAGCGAATTCAGGACTGTCTGTTTAATACACACGTAAGTTTCACAAAGCACATTAGAATATGAAAATTTCTGAGAAGTCTTACAATAAAAAAATTCTTTTCATTTTATTTAAAATAATTTCCCAAAATTATTTGACTGTAGATTTCCCCCAAACTTCCCCCTTATCTTTTCTTTTTTCATGCAATGTCTCTTAGATTTTGTAGAACTAATGTTCTATGGGATGCACTTCGGGAAAGACTGGTCTGGATTACTTTTCTCAATGTTTTAGTTTGCTTTTTCTGTGGTTATCTGGCTAATACCTTATATTAAATATATCAGGACAAACTACTTGGTAATACTGTTTTTTAAGAGCATATATTTTAGCTATTACATATTTTAAAGAAAAATGAAAAGGAAAATTTTTAGGAAACAGAGTATAAATAGTAGCCTGAGCTTTTCTCTCTGGCTGTGAGAACTTGCATCATCTCTCTGTGAGCGGTTTGGTTTGTTGTACTTTGATGTTCCCTCACTGGTGAGGAACTTGAACAGATGGGAAAACATCCTAGAATTAGAAATGTCTGCTTTTGCTGAAGTTGGGCAATGCATTTTTTTTTTTAATTGAAGAATAACTGACATACAATATTGTATTAGTTTTAGGTGTACAGCATAGTGATTTGACACTTACATATACACAGTATGAAATGATCATCATAATAAGCCTAGTTACCATCCATCACCATACAAATTGTTACAGTATTATTGACTATATTCCCTATACTGTACATTATATCCCCATGTCTTATTTATTTTATCACTGGAAGATTATACCTCTTAATACCCTTCACTTACTGGATTGCACATTAAGGCAGTATGTCTTGAAGTATCAGTGAATTTCTTTTAAATGGCACATAGACAAACATGAAATATTTTATAGTTATATATTTAATTTAATGCATTTTAGAAAAATCATAATAGCATTCTGAAACATGATTTCATGTATACAATTGCTAAAGTAGTATTTATGTTTGAAAAACATATGTAGATTTGAAGACAGATGCCAAGTAAAGAATGGCAAAAAGAAATTGTGAAAGGGGTGTACAAATGGTTTAAGCTTGAGAACCAATACCTGGAGGATTAGCCAAGAAACAAATTCTAGGGTCTGGCCTGTATCCTTCTAGAAAAACCAACACCACTGTGTTTGAGGAGAACCACAGTATAATGAAAAGGTTGCTGGATGTAGGTTGAGGAGATTATGGTCCATGGAAAGAAGCATAATAAGACATGGTTCCTGCCACTGAAGGGCTCACAGCCTTTGTAAGACAGGGCATACTAAGACGCCACTCTCAGCCTGATAGCCAAAGAATTGAAAGCTTCATATATAACCCACACTGGACATGTTACATAGATGGCTTAGGGCCCATAAGACTTGAACTGAGTTTTATGTCTTTTGGACAAATAAGGTAAGTGGTAAATTTAGCCTACAATGCTGAGATAAATAACCCACATTTGGCCCCTTAAGATTAGCCATCAATTAATACCACCAGATCTTTTGGGGCGCCTGGGTGGTTCAGTCAGTTAAGCGTAGGACTCTTGGTTTTGGCTCAGGTCATGACCCTGAGATAAAGCCTGCATCAGGCTCTGTGCTCAGTGGGGAGTCTGCTTCTTTCCCTCTCCCTCTGCCTCCCTCCAACCCCTGCTCATGCTCTCTAAAATGAATAAATAAATCTAAACAAAAATGCCACTGGATCTTTTGTGTTCTGTGAGTTCTGTGAGTCAAAGAGGCCATTACAATAACTTGGCTGCTTTCTGTTAGATGAATACTTCTCTACTGAGAATACTTTTCCACCCAGGGTACACTTGGTGACATAGGGACACATTTTTGGTTGTCCTAACTATGGGGGCAGTGCTATTGGCATCTAGGGGGTAGATACCATGGGTGTTTCTAAAATTCCCAGAATGTACAGGACAGCCACCCACGACAAAGAAATATCTAGCCCTAAATGTCAATAGTGGTAAGGGTGAGAAAACTTATGCTAGACTGACAAGGCAGGCAGAACTGGACATGATGACTGCAGAGCTCAATCACAGGCTCATTGGACATATTTGACCAAAGTTTTAATGCTTCCAATGCACTATTTTCCTTCAGGGAAAAGGTAATAACACAATAAACTATTGGTGGTATGCTGGGTACTGGACCGTCAAAATGTCCACGACTTAATCCCTGGGGCCTGTGAATATATTATTTCACATAGCAAAAAGGATTCTGCAGATGTGATTAAATTAAGGATCTTGAGATGGGAAGATTATTTTGGATTGTCTAGATGGGCCCAATCTAACCACAAGGGTCCTTAGAAAAGGGAAGCAGCAAGGTCAGATTTCAGATTTTTTGTGTATTAGAACATAAAATGCAGTTAAACCTACAGTTATTTGGAACGTTTTTTCTCCAAGGGTATGGGGGGCACTTTGGGGTTTTGCATAAACATCGATGATCATACTGATGAAGATGTGCTGGTGGGTGTAACAGTGATTGCTAGACTCAGGCTAACTCAAGCAGTTTATGGGTGACAGAATTCATCAGGTGTGTTGGAAAACGCAGACCACAAGGAACTATTGTGGCAGTGGCTGTACAATTACTTGAGAAAATCTCCCAAATCACAAACATCTTGTTCTGCTCTCACTTAAATGATTTCAATAATTTTTACAACCATATTGTTACTTGTTAAGATTATTATTATAAGTTTCTTACCGAAGCCTCCCTGCAGTGCTGTTCAATTTGAATCCCGAATAAAGATGGTTTCGGGTTTTTTTCTGGTCCATTTCAAGTATGTTTGTAAGTAATTAGATGGCCTCCACAGTGCAGCCTTCTAGAGTCTTTTACGTGTAACGCACAGTGTCTGTATTCACTGGGGTCCCTGGGTGCACATCTGCAGCCTCCTGCCAGGGCACAGAGCCCCACACCCGACCTCAGCACATGGAGTGCAATTCCCTTATTCCCCCCCTCCATTTGTGAAATCTGAAAGTTTTACAATCATCTAGTCCACAAAAATAGTACACACACACACACTCACACACACACACACGAAAAGATAAGCATCACTAACATTTACATAGTGCCTAATAGCCCACCAAGTGCTTTTCACCGTCACTGTTTTATAATCCTTAGTACATTGTTATTATCAGTATTTTACAGGTTAGGAAATGGGACTAAAAGAATCTCAGGGATGTGTCTCATGTCAGAAAGGCAGTAGAAGCAGGCGGGCCTTGAATTTTATTTCTCTGACTTGGCAGTCGCTGGTCTGCCTGAGGCTAGGTGACTCCATTGCATTTGGACTTTCAGAAAGGGACAGAGTGATAGAGCTTGGCCAAGGTCATCGTGGTGGTCACACTGAGCACTTATGGCAGGAGAGCCCCACTATGTGGCCCAGACACCTGGCCTCTAACATTCTCCTGCTTTTAAGACTTTATTTCTCTGCCTCTGGACCTTGGGAGCTCTCATCTTGAACCTTCACTGTTCTTAGGCTAGCAGAAGAAAGTATTTCTCTGGCTTCTGGCTTTAGTATAGTTCTCTCCCCAGGCTCCTCCTGTTCTTACTTTATGGACCCTTTTATGGACTTACAACTCTGAAACCTATTAAATAAATCAACATGAAGTGAAATAAGTGATCAGCTACTTAATTGTTCTGTTTCTTCGTTTTCATATACTGTAAAAACGGTTTAGACTAAATGCTAAAGTGTATCACTAATATTATATGGTATTGCCATAATTCTATTAAAAGCCCATGCAGATCTTTGGTAAAAAATGTAATCATTCATTCCACTATTGCTTTAAAGATGCAACATGTTCTTTAAATTTATTTTGCCCTTTCTGGGAAATTGTAGGATCAGTTTAGGGCTACAAGGTTAGTTCTAATGAAGTGAGGTTGTGAAATTTTTAAAAGTAGCTACCTTGGGGGATTTCTGCTCCAGCATTTGATGAAGAAGAAGGATATTAAGATGTTTATTAGAGGCAAAACTGTTTTATGCAATATTGAAAACAAAAAAGACAAAAACAAAAACACTGTATGAATGAAATGGTTGCCAAGTCCCCAGCTGAGTACCTCACATGGGTAAGGTAGCCTGAGTCTTACAGCCATATTTTTTTAATCACAGAAAACTGCTCTGGTAGATGAATTAGCACTCTTACTAAGAATCTGTTCAATTTATTACCATATTACAGACTTAAATAAGTAAAATCGACATGACTTGGCCATAGGCTTTTAGTAACCAGGGGTAAATTCTACATGTTTGGATTGAAAGCAAAATCTTTTATTCTTGGTGGAAAGCCATCAGGAGAATTATAAATGGAAAACCAACACAGGAGAATTTTTAAGAAAACTCTAAAATTCTACAACATAGAGAAAAGGGGTGAAAAATGTATATTTGGCATAAGGTATGGCATAGACTCTGTAGGGAGGGTTTCATTTCTTCACATTGACACATTTTTATTTGGCAAATTTTTAAGTTCATTAGGAAACAGAGAAAGAAAGATGATTGAGGATGGAAATAATAGCATACTAATTTTGTTATCCAATAGAATGTGATTAAATTAATATTATTTCATGGTTATGTATATAAAATAAAATCCAAAATAAAAGGCTGAAATGTGTGGCAATTGGAAGATATTCATATTTTGGGCACACCAAAGGTATGCAAGTTCTTATTCTTTCTTCTCAGCACTTTTTTTTTAAATTTTTAAATTACTTATTTATTTATTTGACAGAGACACAGCAAGAGAGGGAACACAAACGGGGGAGTGGGAGAGGGAGAAGCAGGTTTCTCGCGGAGCAGGGAGCCCGATGCGGGGCTCGATCCCAGGACTCTGAGATCATGACCTGAGCCGAAGGCAGACGCTTAATGACTGAGCCAGCACTTTTGATGATAGTAAGACAGTGTGAACAGTATCCCTGTCCATCAGCTTTGATGCCATACTTTGCATTATTCACATTTGTCTTCTTTCTGCCTGAGCTTTCACTATAGTTGATTGACATTTTTTCCTCAGAGTCTTTATTACATTAAGAATAAATTTATTTTTTCCTCAGAGTGAATCATTAAACAAGTACATTAACATTTTTTTAGAAGATGGTAAAATTTGCAAATTACGCAGAAATATTCTCTTTATGGATAGCTTAATTCAGCTGGAGGTGTCACTGGAGAAAGTGGGGAGAAAAGTACTGCCTTTTCTTCTCCCCTTCCAGCTGTAGTTATACCAACAAATAGGATGACGATCCAGTCCAAAAATATTTCCATTTCTTTTAAGAGGGAGACCTTGAGGTCACTTGAATTCTTGTACTGTCTCCCCTTCCCAGAGCCTTTTAAAATTTTGGCAACTTTTTGCAATTAGGTAATGGAAGTACAATTCCCGTTCAGAAAATTATTCTACAAGGTGCCAAATTCAGACATTATAAAGCAAACACACAACTCTACCTTAAGAAATGATTCGATCATAAAACAATACTGACAATTTGCAAGTAGCAGTGGGAAATGGGTTACTGAGGCTTGACAACTCTCCATTTCAGTAGGAAAAAGATGTACAACTGGTTTGAACCCAATGGCAAACTCTTATTAACAAATAGCAACTACTCATCAAATAAGGCTTTGTGTTTACTGGTCTTTCCTTTCACAGCATTTAGGCTCAAATGTTTGATAAGAATCCAACAATCTGCCAACCCTCCTAATTTAGGAAGGGAAGCAGAGAGATTCATTGGATCTGAATCTTGACTCTAACTTGGTAGCTGGAGAGCATCGGGCAGTTTGTATAACCTCTCTGAAGCCCCATTTCTCCAGATAAAATGGGAATAATGACCCCTGCCTCCTAGGATGGTTTTTAGGGTTGTAGAGAGTATATGTAAAATGTCTAGCACAGTCCCAGGCACCCAGGAGGTGCTCGATACCCAGTGATTACACTTGAGAAGAGAGTCCTTCTTTATTTTTTTTAACTTAAAAAAATTTTTTTTATTATATTATGTTAATCACCATACATTACATCATTAGTTTTTGAGGTAGTGTTCCATGATTCATTGTTCGAGTATAACAACACCCAGTGCTCCATTCAGTATGTGCCCTCTTTAATACTCATCACCAGGCTAACCCATCTCCCACCTCCCTCCCCTCTAGAACCCTCAGTTTGTTTCTCAGAGTCCATAGTCTCTCATGATTCGTCTCCCCCTCCGATTCCCCCCACTTCATTTTTCCCTTCCTACTATCTTCTTCTTTTTTTTTTTTTTAACATATAATGTATTATTTGTTTCAGAGGTACAGGTCTGTGATTCAACAGTCTTACACACTGTATCATATGATCTCACTGATATGAGGAATTCATAATCTCAGGAAACAAACTGAGGGTTGCTGGAGTGGTGGGAGTGGGAGGAATGGGGTGGCTGGGTGATAGACATCGGGGAGGGTATGTGCTATGGTGAGAGAGTCCTTCTAAATTCTTACTCTAAGTGGGGTCCCTGTTGGTATGGCTGGCTTGCATCATCTGCTGCTGAATGGCCTGAGTGAATGCAGGGAGACTGGAGGATTTCAGATCTGATGTCACCAATGTGAGGTCCCAGGAGTCCAACCTGTTTGACTGTTCTGAAGAGTTTACTTCATCAGTTCACTTAAAAAAAAAACAGCTTATTTCAGATCTTGGCTCCCAAACCTGGTTTCATGAAATGTTTGATTTTTTCAGCCTGTTTTGATCTCCTAGAGGCAAAGTCACAGCCTCTCCTTGCCCACATTCATAGCACTTTTGCTTGGCTGAGGGAATTCACTGATGTAAAAACAATCTTTGCAACGTGACAATATTGGGTTAAATATTTGGGTTCTTTCAATGTGAGCTTGTTTAAGGCCCAGTCTGAGTAACTGGAAAGAATCATTTGATTGGAAGGATTCCTGAGGGTTCATTTGGAATTACTGAGTCACTGAAGCTCAGGCTGGAAGAAATCATGTGGTCCTATCCACCTGCTTCCCAGCAGGGCCACCCACTCCTTTCACAAACTAGAATTTATCTTGTCCCCCCAAACACTGCTGAGAAAGGAGTTCTGGAGGTTTCAAACACTCATGAAAGACACTTACATATTATGCTTAGTTACAGCTCTTTCTATATCAAAACAAAGCAAAAACTCTGAATGGTCTACTAGTCTTAGTATGTGAAGTAAGTTTCAATTTATATTTTCTCTCCTGTGATTTTATTCTCATTTTCCAACCAGGAACCTCTATCTATCTATCTATCTATCTATCTATCTATCTATCTATCTATCTATCTATCTATCTATCATCTATCTACCTATCTATCATCTATCTATTCATCCATACACCCACCCATCTACCTACCTCTCTATTGATTCATTCAACAAATATTTTATGAGTGTCCATGATGTGCCAGACCCAGGGCTTTGTATGATTTTGGTAAATACAGATAGGAGCAAAGGATAGACTTTGTCTTCTAGAATTTAGAGTCTCATGGGGGATAAAGACATGTAAAAGAATAATTTAATAATTTAAATACGATAAGCACTATAATAGAAGAATGAAAACATTCTCTGAGCACAGAGGAGAAAGGAAGTGACACCTTGCTGGTGCTTTTTCTCTCTAGACTTTTTCTGGAAAAAGCACCTTTCATTCAGAAGATAACAATTCTCTATTCTCTCTTTCTGTATTTAGAAGCATATTTCATAACACTTAATGTCAGGAAGTTCTTTTTTCTGTGACATAAGTCCCTTGTGCAGGAGGGAAAGTGGGAAGGGAACTCACACTGACCGAATGAGAAACACAGCAATGTAGTGGGGTATTTCTTATTTTTTCTCATTTTCCAGATTTTATTCACCACTGAATTTCTGATGTAAGTAGGTACTCAGTAAATAGTGTTGAATAGGTGAAAGAGGAAACTGGGGATGCCTGGGTGGCTCAGTCGGTTAAGTGTCTGCCTTTGGCTCAGGTCATGACCCCAGGGTCCTGGGATTGAGCCCCACGTCTGGCTCCCTGCTCAGCGGGGAGCCTGCTTCTCCCTCTCCCTCTCTGCCTGTCGTTCCTCCTACTTGTGCGCACTGTCTCTCTCTGACAAATAAATAAATTTTAAAAAATCTTAAAAAAAAAGAAAGAAGAAACTGAACATCAGAGAGGTTAAGTGACATGCCTGAGGTTACAAAGCTAGTAAATTCTCGTGTTCTGTGGTCTTTACACAAATCCAAGCCACTAAATCCTTTTCCAGTGATTTCTGAATTGGTGGAAATGAAGAACATCAAGTCCTATTTCTTTGTATAAAAGGTGTTCCTACACTTGGTCAAATCCAGTCACTTCCTTTTGTTACTCCCAATAAAATGGCAACTAACTAAGTAAGAGTCAATCCATTGCAGATATGCATTAGAGCCTAATGGTGAACAGAGCTGGTTCTGGGTTCAAAATCTCAGCGCCTCTGCTTGCTAGCTACCAAAAAAAACTGTAGTTTTCTCATCAATAAAGTGAGAATAACAGTAACATTTCTCTCCTGGGCTGTCATGCTGATAAAAGTAGACAGCAAATATATGATTGATGAATCACAGACCTGTACCTCTGTAACCAATAATACATTGTCTGTTAATTAATTGAATCTAAATTTAAAAATGAAATAAAATAAATAATAGAAAAAAAAAGCAGATAGCAAATACAATGTGCTTAGTGCAGAGGCTGAATTTAGAAGCTCTGAACACACATGGACTAATATTCGGTTATACCTGTCCCAAGTCTCAAGATATCCTTGAGGGTGGTGAAAATCTCCCTCAGTGACTTGTTTCAGAGACCTAACTAGGAAATTCTTTGGGTCTAACCCAAAGTGCCGCCTTCTGCTGTAATTGAAAGCAGTTTCCTCAGCTTCTAGTCTCTGAGGAAATATAGAGCAGCTGGGCCTTCATGTTCTTGATGACTTTTACTAAGCCAGCCACACTTCAGAGTTTGTTTCTGGACTAAATACACTCCCAAGTCAGAAACTCTTTCTACATAAATGTTTTTTTTTTTTTTTTTTTTTTTTCCTCTCCCTCTAATCTTTCAGTCTCCATTGGACCCTTAAGGAACAAGGCCATTGGTGTGAAAATTTTGGAGATGGAAAACACAGAGAATTTTCGTAGAAAATAGAGTCTACAATTGCTGACCTAGTGTCACTGGAAAATCTCAGCCAGGGATAGGTGAAGTAACAGTTGCTAATGAAGTAATTCAGAGATGGAAATTTCTCTGGATATTAAAAATACACTCAATCCATATTTATGTATCTTTTGGCCACAATAATTCTTTTAAATGTGTTGGACTATTTTTCTTGCTATCCCAAATAGAGATTCTGACTTGTTCATTGCTGTGCCAGAAACAGATTGAACCTTTTCTGCAAACAGAAACCGATTTGTGAATAGAATAGAACAATTCTGAAAAGACCTGTGGAGATAATTTATCTCATCTTTCACATTTGACAGTTAAGCAAGGCTGAGAGAGGTTAAATGATTTGCTCAAGGTCATACACGAAGTTGGTGAGAGTGAAGTATTCTGACTTCCATTAAAGGTTCTTTATTTGATATCAAGAAGTGCCTTTTATGTTGTTGATTTGAATAAACTAATAGGCTACTATTGATATGTGAAATGACAGAGGGAGACTTTCCATAACATATTGAACAGATATAATATTCCCATTTTCTGGGCATTAGACAGAGCAGATAGTAACAAAATCCTACAAAGAAAACACAGGTAGGAAGGTTGCTCCTTCCTTCTCCTTTTCTTTGCTGTTCTACAAATGTCACTTTCCACGTGTCCAGCTTCCATCTGGATTGGACATAGAAAAGGGTAGTCAGTAGTAATATTATTTCATATTCTTAAACTGATTTCCCTTGGCTTTTATAATTACCCAATGACTGTTTTCAAGCATGTCTTGGACTTAGAAGATTGCAACTTTGGCTCAGAAAGGAGCAGTCTTATTCCTCAGGCTATTTTCTTAAGCTCTGAAAGCTTTAGTGAAATAATGCAATATTATGTCACATATGGTGCTCATCTCAGAATACTGCTCTACGCTGCTGAGTTCTATATCTGTAAGACATATCCATATGTTGGTAAAGTGAGTATGTGCGTCAACATTTATATGGAAAATGATCTTTTGTTCTTTTCATCCCTCAATATTTGGGACATTTTAATTTGTAGTGGGAAAAAGAAAAATCCAAACATATCTTTAAGTATAGGATATCAAACATGAATCCTAAGGAGCTGGTTTTTGAATAAATTATCTTGTATTTCCTAATGTGAAAAATACTATCCAATAAATTTTTGTTGGTATGCTCTTCTTTTTCTCAATGACCTTTCCTCAAAATTGCAATTACTAGTAACTGTTTTGACGGAGAATTTGAACAATTCTGTCACAGATTTTTTTAAATCACACATAAGGAGGAGTGAGGTTTTGAACGGCAATATAGTTACAGAAAGAAACCCCAACAACAACAGACAAATGAAGATCTAGTCTACTATTTGGGAGAACTTCTGGATGCCCAATGCATTTACTTTCCTGGTTTCAAATCTCATCTTCTAGATGAGCATAGGGGTAGCAACATATCCTCTAGTTCAAAGGTGTAAAGTACCCCGCCTTCCATATTCACTATTGTCTTCCCTTTCCATGGAATGAATTAGTTATGGGACTAAAAGGTACAGGACAGGGAATCTAGTCAATGATACTGTAATAGTGTTGCATGGTGACAGGTGGTAGCTACACTTGGGGTGAGCACAGCATAACGTGTAGAGATGTTAAATCAGTCTGTTGTACACCTGAAACTAATACAACGTTGTGTGTCAACTATACTCAAACAACAACAACAACAACAGCAACACATTAAGGAGCTACTTTTCACGAAAAAAAAAAAAAAGCCTCCTCTAGGCCAATGAGGAAAATTTCATCCCAGCCACTTACATTACATGGTGTATTGAATCCAAGTCAGCAAGGCCAAACAATGATTGAGAAACAAACCAGCAGTTGTTTGAGAATTATCACTGGCCAGTGACTCAGTCCCCAACCTTTCAGACAAGTTGTTTGGGGAATTGTATGGCCTCAAGCAGTGAAAGACAAACTTGTTCATCCACATATTGAGGGGCCTGAAAGCAAGGAAGATGGTAATTTGTTCCTCTGTATAAATGTGTTCCACCCACTCCTAGCCACAAGTGGGAGTGAAGGATGGGGCTTTTGGCCTAAAGGGTGGAGTCATACTTGTCCCCCTCATTTCCTTGCAGGGATGTTGGGGAGACCAGTGAGATCATGTCTATGAAGTGGATTGACTGGAATGTGCTCATGTGGTCCAATGTAAATTATGCCAGCAAGATTTTTTTTTTTTTTTTTAATTTCCCTTCTCTTCTCACAACTCACAAACCATTGGCAACCTGTGCAGATTGTCCCATGTCCTTAAGTTCAAATCTCTCTGCCAACACGCTCTGGGTAATTCATTTATGCTGTGTGTGTAAATAGCCAAATCCTAGTTCTTTGTCTTTCACAACCTTCCCATAGACATCTGGAGCTGCTCTGAGTGCAGAACTGTATGTAAAAATACAGAAGGCCCCAGTGTCCAGCATCTTCATCAGAAAGCCACATAATATTTGAATACTGTAGAGGTTGTCTGAGATGGTATTCAGAAGTTATCTATTTTGTTCAAAATTACTTCTTTAGACACCTTGTATACTTTCATGAGATATACCCATAAGATGTTCTGTATGAAGAAGCTATCTGATTAAGTGGAAGATTATACTTCTAAGAGAGCCAGAGTGACCTGTGACTGTCATGGATTAATTCAGTCTTTTTTGGTACTCTCCCTGTAAGACAGGAAGCCAATTTAAAACCAGTGTCTTCCATGGAAAGTTTCCTGAATTCTATTTCTGTTTTCTGCTTTCATTAGGGAATCAATGGTGAATTTTCAAATAACTGTGATATCTTGCTTTTAAGAAATGTAGCAGGTAACAAAAGAGAGGAGGAGGAGGAAAGACTTTTAGAAAATAATTAATAAAAATTAGTTATGTTTACATGAATTTTGTTTTTTTAAACTTTAAATTCATTTAGCCAACATATAGTACATCATTAGTTTCTGATGTAGTGTTTAATGATTCATTAGTTGCATATATCACCCAGTCCTCATCACATCATGTGTCTTCCTTAATGCCCATCACCTGGGTACCCCATCTCCCCATGCCCCTCCCTTTCACAACCCTCTGTTTGGTTCCCAGAGTCAAGAGTCACTCATGATTTGTCTCCCTCTCTGATTTCTTCCCATTCAGTTTTCCCTCCCTTCCCCTATGATCCTCTGTGCTATTTCTTATATTTCACATATGAGTGAAACCATATGATAATTGTCTTTCTCTGACTGACTTATTTCACTTAGCATCATACCCTCCAGTTCCATCCATGTTGATGTAAATGGTAGGTATTCATCCTTTCTGATGGCTGAGTAATATTCCATTGTATATATGAATCACATCTTCTTTATCCATTCATCTGTTGAAGGATATCTCGGCTCCTTCCACAGTTTGGCTATTGTGGACATTGCTGCTATGAACATTGGGGTGCATGTGCCCCTTCTTTTCACTACATCTGTATCTTTGGGGTGAATACCAAGTAGTACAATTGCTGGGTCATAGGGTAGTTCTATTTTTAACTTCTTGAGGAACTTCCACACCGTTTTCCAGAGTGGCTTTTGGATCTATTTTAAAGCACTGGTCTCATCAGATTATTATTACTCTTACAAGTCATTTCTTGATGCTTATTCTTTCTTTATTTTTTTTAAAAGATTTTATTTATTTATTTGACAGAGACACAGCGAGAGAGAGAACACAAGCGGGGGGAGTGGGAGAGGGAGAAGCAGGTCCCCCCCCCCGAGCAGGGAGCCCAATGTAGGGCTCAACCATCACCTGAGTCGAAGGCAGACGCTTAACGACTGAGCCACCCAGGTGCCCCGATGCTTATTCTTTAAATTCCTTTGCACATACCTGCTAAATTGATGTTTCCAATGCTATTGTGAATGGCATATTTAAAAAGTTTCATTTTTTATTTGTTTAATGTGTGTATATAGAAGCTAATCACTTTTTGAATATTGGATCTTGCACCCAATAGGCTTGATAAATGCACTTCTTTGTTGCAATAATAATTAAAATAGTATTTTTTTTTACTTTTAAATTATTATACCTTTTATTTCTGTTTCTTGCCTTATTGTACTGACTAGGACCTCCAGTATAATTTAAACAAAAATGGTGGTAGTGGGCATTCTTGTTTTGTCCCCAAAGTCACAAGCATGGACAATGTTTGCTGTAGAACTTTTGCTAAGTATGCTATTAGATTAAGAAAGTCCCTTTAGTTTGCTAGGCACTTTTATCATCAATGGGTGTTGAATTTTATCAAATGCCTTTTCTGAATTTGAGTTTATTATGTAATTTTCTTCTTTTTAATGTTATTGTGGTAAATTACATTGATTGCTTTGTGAATCATCAACCACCTTTCATTCCTGGAATAAAGCCCAGTAAGTCAGGCTAATATTATTTTGATATTTGCATTTATGTGTCTGCTATTTTTCTTTCTTGTAACGTCCTTGTCAGGTTTTGGCCTCAAGATTATGCTGGGCTCATAAATAATAGAGAAGAGTTTTTTACCTTTTTTTTTTTCTGTCCCTGGAAGTGTTTGTGTTACATTGGAGTTATTTATTCTTTAAGCTCTGTGATAATTTACAGGTGAACTATCTGGATGTGGAGTTTTCCTTGTGAAAAGGTTTATAAAAATAGGTTCAATTTCTTTAATGATACTGAACCACCCAGATTTCTTATTTTTTCTGTCAGTTTGGCAATACTGTCATATTTACTGGCATAAAGTGTTTTATTTATCTTCAAATGATCTTTTTAATGTCAGCTGATAGTTTACAATGCTATTATTCTTACAACCACTAATAATGCCAAAAATGATTCTTCATTCTTTGAAGCTTGCCAAGCCATTTCATATTGATTATCACATTTATTTATGTCATTAGATGAGATGAAATACTACTTATGTGAATCACACATTCTTTTTATCTCTATGATTTCAAATGTTTCCACTAATGGAAGTATTTTTTTAGCCAGAGAGGGAGGTAAAATACTAGTTATGTTTGTGTTTGGAGGCTTGTGGCTCGGGTGAACTGAGGTACACCACCAATATCTCATTAATGGTTAGCATATTACCTTTTCAGCTGCCTTTTGTTTTTGAGATTATTCCAAGGGTGAGTGGGTGAATGTATGAACTCCCTGGATGAAGAGTGTAATGTTCAGTGGGGATGACAGGGGAAGTTTTTAACTAAAATACTTCTGCTGTCAGACATTTCAACATCAAACAGCAGAGTTTAGTAACTCTGCCACAAAATTCAACATCTTTAGCTTCATTAGTAACCAGCTGGGTGACTTGGGCAGGTAACCTAACTAACTACCTTATGGTATTTTTTTCCAGTATCTGAAGGGGAGTTAATACAATTTTCCCCTTGTGCATCTCTGGTGCTCGTGGCAAATAATGAAATATTGTATGTGGTATCTAATGCTCCAGGGATCATCCAGAAAGAAGGTCCTAAGCTATGAAATTGTTTTTTTTTTTTTAAAGATTTTATTTATTTATTTGAGAGAGATAATGAGACAGAGCACGAGATGGGGGAGGGTCAGAGGGAGAAGCAGACTCCCCACGGAGCAGGGAGCCCCATGAGGGACTCGATCCCGGGACTCCAGGATCATGACCTGAGCCGAAGGCAGTCGCTTAACCAACTGAGCCACCCAGGCGCCCCAATAAGCTATGAAATTGTTAAAGGCACTCCTGATCTTTTATGTTTTTTTTTTTCCTCTGGGCCAGAAACAAAGCAGGAAAGATAGTCATGGAAAGAGATTTCTGAGGGAGCCTCAGAATGTCCGTTTACCATAGTTCTCACTCTCTCTGTCACGTCCTCAAGGCATTCAGGCCAGTCCCGTCCTGAAGCATCAGATGCAGCTGTGTGAGAAACCGCTAGTGGAAAGTACACCCCCCACCCCCGACTACAGAGGGAATGATAAATCGAAAGAATAACCAAACAAAAAGACATTCCTCTAGTTACTCCTCGACTGCCTTAGGAAGACAGTGCATTTTGAGCTTGAAGGCACTTGCAGAAGCCACTGAATCTTGTGTCCTAATATTCCCCTAAAGAAAACTGAGCACCCAAAGACTATGTGACACCTCCGTGGAGAAACATCGTGCTTTAAGGAAAATCAGATTACAAAATTCTAGGCATGAAAACAGATAAACTAGGGTCACTATTACTTTACAAAGGAACTTTATTATTCAGTAAATAGTCCTCCGCAGTATTCATTAAGCAGCAGATCTTTAATGCATTTAAGAAGTGATTTAACTTGCAAACATTTTGTTTGCATGCAGTTTTAGCAACACGTTTGTTAAGGAAAGCAAGGTGTGCTGATATTCTTTCTGTGATTGGCTCTTGAGAGCTCAGTGATACACCTGGGTGTTTGCCAGGGCACACATGACTGGGACAATTTATGGCATTTTCCCAGGTGGTGAGGTATGTGAATGTTGTTGCTTTTATTGAACAAAATGTGGAGTCTGAGCTGTACAGCCAAGTAGAAAGGGTGGGCCATGAGCTGGGGCTGGAGTGCCTTTCATGTCTGAGGCAGTGGCAGGATATTGCTTTCCTTCTTGTCAGCCACACCTTCAAGACTTTTCTTTAAATGGATACAATACATTTTATCACAAAGGTATATTAAAAATGGAACAGAAGTTGGGTGGAGTAGCAATACCACAGTCCAAAACCTTCACCTCCGAGTTGACAGGGTGGAGTGAGCAAGGCACTCCTTGCCAAGCATGTTTATCTTGGCCCACAGGACCAGCAGGGGTGGGGGTGAGGGCCCTCTCTGGCCGCAAAGCTGAAGGGTTCTTCTGTTGCCTCAACTCCCTTCATTCCCAAGAGGTTTCTTGTAAACAGTCTCAACAAAGGGTTTTGATTGAAAAAAGTGAGGGTTATTTGGATTCATTACCTTTAAGGCATCCATTCATGAAAAAAGCAAGAGATCATGAAAAGTGATAACATAGGATTGTTTCTATATGCCTCAAGATATTGTGCCTTGAGATTTTCCCATAAAACTGTGAAATCATTAGGCTAGGTTATGGCTAGGAACACTTTCTTAGAGATGCCTGTGCAAAAAGCTTCAGGGAAATTGGAAATATAATGACAATAACATAAACTGAGGGCTGTTCTAAGTGCTTTATGTGTATTAATTCATTTAGTCCTTGTAACAGCCCTATGCGGTAGGTACTATTTTTTTTTTAAGATTTTATTTATTTATTTGACAGA
Source organism: Mirounga angustirostris (assembly GCF_029215605.1). Taxonomy (NCBI): domain Eukaryota; kingdom Metazoa; phylum Chordata; class Mammalia; order Carnivora; family Phocidae; genus Mirounga; species Mirounga angustirostris. The sequence goes on along the minus strand of NW_026991709.1, from coordinate 46,538,441 downwards.
GAGAGAGATAGCGAGAGCAGGAACACAAGCAGGGGGAGAGGGAGAGGGAGAAGCAGGCCTCCCACTGAGCAGGGAGCCCGATGTGGGGCTCGATCCCGGGACTCTGGGACCATGACCTGAGCCGAAGGCAGACGCTTAACGGTTGAGCCACCCAGGCGCCCTGCGGTAGGTACTATTATCATCATCAGCAGCATCCCTATTTTTCAGATGTAGAATATGAGGGACACAGGTTAAAAAGCTTGCTGTGGTAACACAAGTCATAGTAAGTGGTGGAGGCTGATTTGAAACATAGGCAGTCTGACTCCAGAACTGGGAATCTTAACACATTGCTCTGCTACTTCTTTAAAAATGGCACATAAAAGGAGATTTTAAAAGACATACCCCCAAATCAACAATTGCCTCAGATTCAGAGTGAAATGAAGGCAGGAAAATAAAATCATAAAAAACAAGAAAGAAATATTTCCTCTCAAAATAGTGTTCTCAAAATCTACTTTCACATATTTATGTTAAGGGCTTACAATAGGGAGATTGATTAATATGGTGAATAATAGACAGATTAGTCACACCAAAGGCAAAAACTGTTTTGATATATAAAGATACATAAAATGACTTAGACTAATTCATGGGTGGTAGTTTCATACGGCTTTTTTTTTTTTTAAGATTTATTTATTTATTTATTTGACAGAGAGACAGCAAGAGACGGAACACGGTAGGGGGAGAGGGAGAAACAGGCCTCCCGTTGAGCCGTGAGCCCGATGTGGGGCTCGATCTCAGGACCCTGGGATCATGACCTGAGCTGAAGGCAGACCTTTAACGACTGAGCCACCCTGGTGCCCCTCATATGACTTTTGAAAGGAAGAAGGATGTCCCTAATAACTGAGTCTGAAAATTCACTCAGATCTCTTTTTAGTAGAAGACTTAATTTGAACTCTTGATTTGAACTCTTAATCAAGAAAGGCAAGCAAGCCCTTCTCCCTTATATTTTGTCTGCCAGAGTAAGTGATATTAAACTATGTGTCGCCCATTTACCAATCACATGTTGTAATTTAAATAGACTTATGATCTTGTATCGTTTTTCACAACAAAGTGTTTCTTAATGTTAAAAAAAGTTCACGAAAGAGAAGATTCAACAAAAACGAAAGTTTGATAATTCAGAGGAATGAGTCTATTTCTTACAAAGCATTACTTCAATAAGATATTAAGCAAAATCCTACAAAAATCCCCAAATTTACTTTTTTAGCTACAGTATTGATTTCTGGAAAGTTGGTAGACTAAGCAGATGTAAGAAAGATATCTTCTAACTTGAAATATATAAGAATGCCAGCTACAGAATAAGTTAAAAAAAATTAGCTATAAAGCTGAGTTCAAATGCCAGAACGGAGTATCTCTAAGTGGCAGGAAAGGAAGAGAACTTAAGTCATTGTAATGAGTGGTGGTTGATGCCAGGCAGGTTAAAGGTAGTTGCATGGATATATAAAGCTAATGTCTAAAGCTCTTTGTACAGTGGGGAAATAGATCTGGAAATAGTTTGTTCAGTTCATGAAGGGAGCTAGGAAACTCTGGTCCAGAGACAAGCCTGGTGTATCGCGTGGTGATGTGGCATGGAACAGATCGTCTGCTCTGAGCCACGGGTGGAAGGACCTGTGGAAATTGGAAGTCCAGACTAGGCTGCCTGTGGGACCTGAACTTGAATGATCCAAGTAGTGCAGAAACACAACTTTAGAGTCCAAGGTAAAGCTGGGGTGAACTGGTGAAACTTGTAGAGCTCCAGCAGAGGAAATGCAAAGCTAGTCCCCAAAAGGAATCTCCACACTCTGGGTATAATCAGTATGGGGGTGAGAGGCAGCTTTCTCTGAGGCCAAGCTCACAGATGGAAATTACAAGGCACAAGTAGGAACTCACTGCTTAAGAGAGAGTTAGTTGATGCAACTAATGGAAGAATTCTATTAGATAAATTAAACTATTGATAGTATAATTATCTAAAAGGTGCTTAAGAAAGGTGTAAAAATAAGTGTATTAGGAATGATAGAATCATAAAGAAAAATAAGCATAAAATTCAGGATCATGGTTACCTTTGGGAAGAGAGAGAGGGAAGAGACAGGAGAGGCACACAGAATAATTTAGTATCCAATAAAAACAATAAAAATTAAAGCCTTAAAAAACACATGTAATGTTGTGAGTGAGGAATGCACAATAGCAGAAATATTAAAAGTAACATTTCAAAACAGAAAAAAGCACATAAATTATGTAAAAAAATGATTAATGATAAAAGGATGAATAAATTCATGAGAGAAAAGAAGGGCATATTGAACAAAAGGGCAGGTTTTTAAAAAAAGAATCAAATACCAATTATAGAAATGACATGTGTTCATTAAAAATGAAAATATGTTATTAAAATATGACCTCAAGCGATGGGTTAAACCAAGCACTAGATAAACTGAAGGCACTCAAAGGAAAGCACTCAAAACGCAATCTGAAGACATAAAGAGATGGAAAATAGGAGTTAAGTAAGCATGGACGTCAGGGATGAGCAGTTTTAATACAGATCTAATGGAGGTAACAAAATCTTTCTTATGAACCAAAGTAATAGTTATTTTTTCCATAAAAGAAGTGATGTCATCTAGGAAATTTAGGCACTGAAATAGTGAATAGGTTTTCAATACTTTTTTTGAAAATGCAGAAGTTATTAAGTAAATTTTCCTACTCTGAGCTGTGGAGACTCCCTATGGATTAGTTCATTTTGTGTTTGCCTCTCCAGAGCCTTCTAGGTTTTACCATTTCTAGATAACTTTGTGTCTTTTCTCTGTTAAAAGCTCTTAGGCTCTAATGTGGATAAACTCCATATAATTCAATTAGTATGTTCTATAGATCAATCAACTGACTCAAGTTCCCAAAGTCTTGCTTTTTTCCTCTGTAGCAGGTTTAGGAGAGATAGTCTAGATAATTGAACACATAGTTCTTTCAGTGTTCGGTGCACATAATCAAGAGCTGTAAGTTTTCTACCTTAGAACATCCTCTCATCAAAGAAATTAAAAAATACTTCTGAACCTTACAGCATCTGAAGATTTTGTCTTTTCTATAATACTTTCAAAGAATGTTTTGATATCACATATGTCTTAATTATTACCTTTATTTTTTTTATATTTTAAAAATAATGTTATTCCTATTCCTTTGAAATTATCTTCCTTCCCATTGGTCCATGCTCCATAGTCTTTAAAAATTTTATATCTTCGGGCGCCTGGGTGGCTCAGTTGGTTAAGCGACTGCCTTCGGCTCAGGTCATGATCCTGGAGTCCCTGGATCGAGTCCCGCATCGGGCTCCCTGCTCAGCAAGGAGCCTGCTTCTCCCTCTAACCCTCCCCCCTCTCATGTACTCTCTCTCATTCTCGCTCTCTCAAATAAATAAATAAATCTTAAAAAAAATTTTATATCTTCAAGGATTTTGGTTCTGTTGCAGATTTGTAGAGAATTGGCAGAAAGAAGCTATACTTTTTAAATTTCTCTCTATGCCCATTTATGTATTATTTCTCTCTCTCTCTCTCTCTCTCTCTCACACACACACACACACACACACACCCCAGAAAAGATTGCGTGTGCTACACCTGGTGAAAGAAACAAGGCAAAGAATCTAGCATTCCAAGAGGCAGTAAAAAGAAGGTGTCTCCACTAATGGACTCTAAGAGCCCCCTGCTTTCCTTCTGAAAACTGGCACCAAGTGTGATTACCCATCACCATTGGACAACAGTACGACTAACTGTGACTAAGATTTTAAGTCTGACTTTATATGAATGGAAGAATCATAAATGTGTAGTCCCATTCACTATATTTCATATAATCATACTTGACATGCAAGAAGAGATATGGTTATTATCACTCAATTTTTGGTTCAAGAAATTTCTATAATGGTTATAATTTAAAAATATTTGTCTTTTAGGTAATTACTGCTAATGTAAGTGATAATACTTTTTTTTTTTACCTCATTTGAAAAATGTGCTCTTCAGCTAAAGTACTTTATATATATATATATATATATATATATATATATATATATATAGCATATTAAGGCAAAATGCTAAGTCTGACATAAACATGTGAACTATAAACCATCTCTTATCTTGGGTCCTAGAGGTGATGTATTACATATGTGTTTGAGTCAGAAATTGTACAGGATTTTGGTGAGCTTGAAAAGGCTCTGGAAAACTTTTTTTCGTCCTGGAATGGAGTGATAACTATTTGTAAACATTTCATTATTACCTTATGTTCCTGTAAAGCATTCCAGGCACCCCCCCCCGCCCCCAAAGAGCTGGTATGACACCACAGCAATTTCCTCATTTATTTTTACTTAAATAGATATTAGAATTGAAATCTAAACTTTCTGTTTCTTTTCCATTTGCTTTTGGCTTTCTCTAGAATTCTTCTTACTATAAAACATATCTTCCTTCTATCTCCTAACATTGTCATTTTCTCTCTTCTATCTTTTTTAAAGAGATGGAGATTGACTTATATGGTTATTATGTGGCATATTAGAGTGGAATCTCATTTCTAGTGCTACAAAGGCATTTTGTTCATTCATTCAATGTTTATTAAATATTTACCATGTGCTAGGCTTAATGTCTCTGAGCCTTAGTTTCTCCATCTGGAGTCTATACTATGCATTTACAGACCCTGCTCCTGTCCAGAATCACTTTCATTCCTTCTTCATTGATCTGATAACTACTCATCCTTTAAATTCAGCTCAAATGACAGCCCAGCCTCCTTAGTCTGGTTCAAAGCCTAACCCCTGTACTCCTGCCCTTGTGCCTTTCCCCTCCACAGCATTTATCATGTTTTACTATAGAATTCTGTGGCAGATAAACTCTAAAATGGCCCCCAATTATCCCCAAATCCATTTTTTTAGCAGACTTTCTCTGTTGCCTTTTGACTTGCATTCTTTGATAAAAGCAGCAGCCATGTTGGGGAGATCCATGTAGTAAGGTTTTTAAGTTAGCCTTTGGATAATAGCCAGCAAGAAAGTGAGGATCTCAGTCTAATAGGCTACAGGAACTGAATCCTGCCAACAACCACATGACCTTGAAAGTGAATCCTTCTCCAGTTGAGCTTTCAGATGAGACCTCAGCTCTGGCTGAAACCCTGATTGCAGCCTTGTGAGAAATGCTGAAGCAGAGAATCAGCTAAACCATGCACAATCCCTGACCCACTGAAGCTGTGAGATAATAAATGGATATTGTAGATTATTTTAAACTGCTAAGGTTTTAAGTCGCTTGTTACATAAAAACTTACTTATCAATTTATTTATTTACTCTCCCATTGGATTATAAGCTTCTTCAGACTGAATGCCCTGTGCTGTTTACTTTTTTTGTTTGTTTGTTTACTTTTGTATCATGAGAACCTAACACAGTACCTGGCACATAGTAGCTGCTTAATAAAATTTTTTTGAAGAGTGTAGTCATGAGGCAAGTCCACTGGCTTTTGCAGAAAGGAACTCAGCTTTCTGCCACCAACTTTATAACTTCATTTCATTCAAGTTCTGAGCCTCAAGTTTTTTTTTAATGTGAAAAATTAGAGGGTTAGACTTAATGTAGCTCAACTCAGCTCAAATAGATTCCATATCTTTTTTTTTCTTTAAAAGTAAGTACTAATGACATGTGTGAAGCTGTATTCTATTTTAGTTGATGACTTGGTCCTCAACGTATTTCTATATTAGGGTATCTTTTTAACTCTGATGTGCAAAAAGTAATTATGGCAAGACTAGTGTATCTTTGACTTTTAAAAATGACTTTATTTTAAAAAAACCCTAAAGGATTAAATAGTGAAACACAAAACTGGAATGAACTCATGAAAAATTGAAATCAGTTTTAAAAAGGGCATTTGATGACATGTAGCATGACATTTAACAGCTTTCTTAATTAAGTGGACTAAAAGCCAGATAACACGATAACACAATTTTAGACAGGAATTTCTTTTTCCATACTGACAGGAAACATTTGTTTTGTTTTAGCCAGACGGTTTTAAAAAATGCTATTTATAATAGCTTTGCCAAAGTTAAAAAAGAGGTCTATAAATTCTCATTCATTTTTAATTTTTTTAAAAAAATGTTGTATTATTTTACAAATGTTTCTTCCCTTTCACTGAGTGTTTAGCTGATAGGAAAATCGTGATGGACAAGACATGTTTCATTTTCTGGGCCAGCACATACGGAGAAGATAATTCTTATTAAGCATATTAGATAATTTGAGATTAAATCAGTTAATTATCAGTTGGAGCTACCTTTCCTTCCTCTCCACCTCTTCCTTAACTGTTATTTCTCCAAGGGCAAAAAAGCAGGCACAGATGATATTGAATTTTTGTTATTTAAAAGAAGAGAAGAAGGCATAGCTACATAGAACAGATGGGTGGCTGCCAGGGGAGGGGGGTGGAGGAGGTGGAGGGGGTGGTGGGGGGTGAGCTAAATGGGTCAAAAGGTACAAACTTCAAGTTATAAAATAAATAAGTCATGGGATGTAATGTACAGCAAGGTGACTATAGTTACTAATACCATACTGCATATCTGAAAGTTGTTAAAAGAGATCTTACAAGTTCTCATCACAAGAAAAAAAAAAAAACAAGAAGAGTAGATGATAAAGAATCTTTTTATGTAAGTCTTGGGCTCCTCATTTGTCCATCTATGGACATTTCATTCCTTCTAATTTTAATCTGTACAGACAACTCCTGAAACAGTGATTGAAAGAAGGAATTAACATTCCTTGTGGTGTCTCAATACAATATTTTTGTATCTCCCCCTAAGCACATCCTGTTCTACTATTTCCCATTATAAGAGAGGGATAGGAAACAATGATCAAATTCACTCTAAAGTACTGACAATACATTGGAATAGAAGAGAGCCACAGATGGAGAAAAACTTCCTCTCAACAGTAAGGACAGTCTTCTGAGGGAGGCTGTATTATTTCTTTTTTCTCCACCTTTCACAGTGTAACAGTTGTTACAAAATAGTAAGGTATACTATTTTTATTATAAATAAAACTAGCAATAGTAATTTACCAGTGATGTCTCTTGCAATGAAATGAAATAAGTTCATGGCTCAGAACTAGAACCTAAAGGAATAGTTTAGGGAGTACAGAGCTCAGTTAGGTGATAGCATATTGTAACACATAGAACTAGGGCTTTAGAATTAAATGAATGAGGGTTTGAATTCAGGTTTTACAATTATCCACGTGCTGTGCAAGTTACTTAACCTTCCTGCATCTATTTCTTCATCTATAAAATACAGATTAGAATTCTTTTCATGTAGCATTATCGCAAATACAAAATAAAATAATAACATATGATAACTGCTCTCCATGGAAAGTGGTACAAAAGAAGCAATCAATGGACAATAAATTAGCCTGGCCTTACATTGACAGGTGAGGAAAATGAAGACTGGAGGTTAAGACATGCGAGGGACACGTGGTTAATTGCAAAATTTTTGATGGGGCAAAGGGGATTTCTTCCATAAACTCAGTTTTGTTTTAAGACTATTTTTCTCTCTTTTTAAAAAAACACTTATTTGAGAGTAAGCAAGAGTGAGAGAAAGCACAGAGGGATAGGAAGAAGCAGGCTCCCCGATGAGCAGAGAGCCCGATTCGGAGCTCGATCCCAGGACCTTGAGATCATGACCTGAGCCGAAGATAGACTCTTAACTGACTGAGCCACACAGGTGTCCCAAAACTATTTTTCTCTTTAATTGCTGTGGCACTTGTTTGAGAAAAGTAGACATGTCCCTTATTACTGGGAGAGTGAGGGAAGTACAGAGAGGGAAACTGGTTTATATAGGATGTGAAACAAGTTTTGATGGAAAGCTGAAACCAACAGAATTAGATAAATCCTCCCTCCCCAAAACCTTTCACACTAATCTGAATTTTTGTTCTCTGAATGTGTATATTACAGAGGGATGTAGCTAATGTGTTCAGTGAGGATTCAAAAAGTTCACTGAAGCTGTGAATGTGCAAATAAAACCACATGGACCGCCACACTTATCTATCTGAGCTGTGAAAGGGAGAAAACCCAGTGAGGAGGCCCACAATATGAATCAAATCCCAAGCAGGAGAATTCTTACTTATGAATTGTGAGTTGTGGCACAATGTTTCCAATTTGGGACTCTGGTGACATTAGATTCCAGGAGCTAAGGAAACATTTTGAAGCTCAAAGAGCTTGCTCAAACAGATAAAAGTTGGTCTCATCAAACGCTTGTTTTTAATTTCTCACTAAGCATGCATTTCATTTTTAAAACACGGCCCCTGTTCTTTCTCCATATGGGAGATTTTCTGATGATTAGAGCATTGAGACAACCCTGTGAAGGTTCAGAATGGGGTTTAGGAATTCCCTCCAGGGTGTGAGGTCTCAGTGACTTCATCAGGATTCATGACATGATACCTGCAATCTTATTTCAGCAGGTTTTTCAGGGTGAGGTCTAGAATTTCTGGTCACTGTCTCAAGTACCTAATTCCAATAGTAAGAATTAATAAGTATTTGTTGAGTATTTCCATCATTGCTTACAGAACAAGGCACTATGCTAGGCTCTGAGCGATGGGAATAAAAGACAGACAATCTTTCTTGTAGCACAAATAACAAGATGTTGATGGGACTTTGCCTGTTGCACTGAAATTGATGTGTAGGGTCCCAGTTGAAAACAGAGAAGTGGTAAATCTAAAAGGATTCACCAATTGCTCCTCACACCCCAATGTGGCCTTACTAAGGTGACCCCAGAAATACCAGGCGTGGGATAATCAAACTTAACATTTCTTCTCCTCCCCATCAGCCCTCACCCCAATCCCACTCTATCTGAGAAAGTGTGAGAAGATGGGGAGGTAGGAACTGAGAACTTCAGCTGATGGGGGGGTCAGTGCTCCTGGTGAGAAGCCTGTTCTGTGTGAGGGGAGACGGTGGATGCTTTCTACTCCCCAAAGGTCAGTGAGCAGGGGCCAGAGAGCTACGGGCTCCAAGAACCTCATGTGAAAGTTGAGAATGCCTGTAGGAAGGGGCACCCAAATCTCCAAATCAGTGAACTTCAGGCAATTTCTGCTGTATATAAATGATTTTAGAAATCATTTACAGGAAAAAATGACAATGGTCATTGCTGGAAAATAAAAAAGGTCAAAGAGTCAGACCTTAATTGGGATTTGGTAAATTTATAGAGCATATTGCAGTGAAAAGACAAAACAAAGACAAACACTACTCCCACCACTTTGATCAGGACTCCTTTAAAAGTCAACAACAACAAAAGAGCACCTGGGTGGCTCAGTTGGTTGGGTGGCCAACTCTGGATTTTAGCTCAGGTCATGATCCCAGAGTCCTGGGATTGAGCCCCATACATCAGGCTCCCCACTGAGTGGGGAGTCTCCTTGAGGATTCTTTCTTTCCCTCTCTCTCTGCCCCTGTCCCTGATGCAGTGCGTGCTCTCTCTAAAACTAACAAATCTAAAAAAAAAAAACCAACAACAACCCACAACAACTGTGTATTTACTTGAGCTCTGTAATCTAATGTTAAAAAAATATTATGAGGACAGGAAACAAGAATTCTCAGGGGACTTGGAGAAAACAGAGAAGGGATGTGAGCCCTATCACCTTGGTATGTGCTCTGCCTGGAGAAATGGATAAACATGCACTCTGAGGACTTTAAAATGGATGCTTTGTGTTTAATGGAATGGTCAGTGAAAATGAGGCACAGTCTTTAGCAGATAGTGATTTTGATGAGGAAAGAATCAGTATTCCTCATTATTCTCATGTCTTATGGTCAATACCCAAAGCCCTTTATATCTGGATTCGGCAGAGTGGATTCTCCTACCTAGAGTGAAAACTAGCTAAAACAAATTGGTCAGAGATGCCATTGTCTTTCTTTGAGCAGCTGAACCACAGTGACTTGATTACTTCCTGTTTGAGCCATGCCCTTCTCCAGCAGCCATAGAGACAACTAGAAAACAGACTTCTTCAAAAGCCAGTGGGTAGTAGGCAAAATTACCTCATGATTTCAAAGCTGAGTTGATGCCATTCTGTGAAGAGAAACCTTTGGAAAACCTTTTAAGTCTTAAGTCTGCATTAGGAGCTCCTAACTCAGAGACCTGGCTGCTCTCCCCCACCCCACAATTATACACTGTATAATTCCTTTACCAAAACATATTTCACATTGTTTTCTTGACGTTAGTGGAACTGAATAAGGACCTTGTTTATTTTTTCTGATCATTAAATCCCCAGGGCCTCATATAGTCCTAGCTTATTATAGTGGGTACTTAATAATGATTTCCTGACTGAATGGAGAAAGGAAGAGAAGCTCTGGAAGAGTGACACAGGTTTGAAGAATTCAGTTCTGCTTGTCATATGGGTCTGTGGTGGAACTTGCCCTTCCCTTAGCAATAGTGGAAGTGGCATAGACTCTTTGCAGAGGCAGAATGGAAGAATCAGGCTGCCTGGTCGTATAACATCGCAATGTTGTCCTTCAAGCACACAGGTCAGATCAATGGCCTCCTATGTTAATTCAGATCATTGTCTAGGAGAAGTGATGGTTGGCTATTGTTCGGCTCAGTCAAATTTTGTGCTGATGCACAACATACATGTATCAGCCAGATCTGAATAAACATAGGACAAGGTACTGCGTATCTGAAATTTATATAAATATTTAAAGGCAAAAATGCAAATGCCAGTGTGGTTAAGAACCTAAGGTCACATGGCCAGCTAGTGCCAGAAATGGAACTCCATCTAGCTCTCTGGACCCCTAGTGCAGTGTATTTCCACTCTGCCACTGACTCACAGCCTTTTATTTTTTTGGCGAACATATAAAATACTACTGCTTTGCACACTGATATCTGAAAAATATTCTAACGGTTTTGGATCACTTAATTGTTGCCGTTCCCACTTATCTCCAGGACAGCCTAATATCTACCTTGATGGACATCTGCAAGGTGCCTTAAAAGCTTTTAAGTTGCTTGCTTAACTTTGCAATAGTTACACATGCTTGTTTAACACTTCTCAATCCATTCAAAAGTGTGGAGATAAAAGTATAAATACTGCCTACCCACTCTCCTCACTCCCCATTTCCCAGGGGGTAACTAAAGTTAGTGGTTTGATATGTAGCATTCAGGCCTTCATATATTCACATACAATACATCATTGTTATGGGTTGACTTGTGTCTCCCCCAAATTCATGTATTGAACTCCTAACTCCCAATACCTTAGAATGTAACCTTATTTGGAAATAAGTTTGCTGCAGATATAATTAGTTAAAATGAGCTCATATTGGAGTAGGGTGGGCCCCTAATCCAATAAGCAGGCGTCCTTATTTATACAAAGGGGAAATTTAGACACAAAACTAAACATGCACACAAGGAGAATCCCATGTGAAGCTAAAGGGAGAGACTGGGGGTGATGTATCATCTACAAGCAAAGGAATGCTAAAAATTGCCAGAAAACCATTAGAAGCTAGTACAGAGGCAGGGAACATGTTCTTCCTCATAGCTTTCCAAAAGAACTAACTTTTTGGACATCTTAATCTTGGCCTTCTGGCCTCTAGAAGTGTGAGACAACACATTTCCATTGTTTTGAGTCACCCAGTTTGTGGTACTTTGTCATGGCAGCCCTAGCAAACTAATACAGTCATTATAATCAAGTCCTGAAAATTGCTTTTTGATTCAAAACATAGATCTTGTACATTCTTCTAAGTTCATACATGTGTATATATAACATCTTTTCGATGGATGCTATCACTATAATCAACACCATTTTCCTTTTTTTTTTAAATTGTGGTAAAATACAACATAAAATTTGCCTTCTTAACCATTAAGTGTATAGTTCAGTAGTGTTAAGTACATTCATATTGTGCAATCAATCCCCAGAACTCTTTTCATCTTATAAAACTGTCATTCCATACCCATGAACCAGTAACTCTTCCATTGCCTATCTTCTGCGGTTCCTGGCAACCACCATTCTTCTTTTTGTCCCTATGAATTGGACTATTCTAGGTACCTCATATAAGTGGAATCATACAATATTTATCTTTTTGTGGCTGGCTTGTTTCACTTAGTATAATGTCTTTGAGTTTCATACATGTTATAGCATGTGAGAATTTTCTTCTTTTTTAAGGCTGAAAAATATTCCATTGTGTGCGTATACCACCTTTTGTTTATCCCTTCATCCCTCCATCAGTAGATACTTTGGTTACTTCCATCTTTTGTCTTTTGTGAATGAATAGTGCTGCTATGTAGCAAACATGGGTGTAAAATATATCTTTGGGATCATGATTTTAATTATTTTGGATATATACTCAGAGGTGGAATATCTGGGTCATATGGTAATTCTATTTTTAATTTTTTGAGGAACTTCCATACTGTTTTCCACAGGGGCTGTGCCATTTTACATTCCCACCAACAGTGCGTGGGGTTCTGATTTCTCCACATCCTCACCAACATTTGTTATTTTCGGTTTTATTTTTTTTAAAATACTAGGTATGCTAATGGGTGTGAGGTGGTATCTTATTGTGGCTTTGATTTGTATTTCCTTAATGATTAGTGATGTTGAGCATCTCGTCATGCATGTACTTGTTGGCTATTTTTGGATCTTCTTTAAAGAAATGTCTATTCAAGTCTTTTACCCATTAAAAATTTTGTTGTTTTTGTTGTTGTTCTGTTGTAGCAGTTCTCTGGCTAATAATCCCTTATCAAATATGTGATTTACCAGTGTTTTTTCCCATTCTATAGGTTGCCTTTTCACTCTGTTGATTTTGTCTTTTGATGAACATCATTATTCTTATGTCCTAAGGCAAACATGTGAGTATTTCTGTAGGATAGATTCTTGCTTATGTGGAATTACTATTTCAACTTCTGAAAGTTGTACCAAGTTAAACTCTTACCAGTGGATGTATGATCATTCCCCCATCTCCATTCCCTTGTCAGCACTGCATAAGAGATAGATTTTAAAAATTGACATAGACATTGAAAGGGATATTTATATACATAGTTACTCTGTTCTTCAAACAATAAGAGCCTGTTACATCATAGTTAGTGATTCAACAAATTTGGGTCAAATCATGTCCCTTGGAACTTTAACACATACATACAGTAAAAACCTGTAACTCAGACATTGGGTTCTTCCCCCAGGACTAGAGGAAAAAGCTTTTACTTTACCTTGACTAAAAGCTCTATAATTAGTTCTTTTACCTCAAGTGATTTACTTTAACGAATGGTGCCATTTTATAAATTGAGTAAATAAATCCACTCCAATTCATAGCTAGAGAAATTATAGGAAAAGCCAGCATGCCAGATGATTCACTGTATGCCAAGGATTCAGTCTCTTAGCCCAGAATCCTTTCCCATTGCCAGCCCCACTGCAGCACCAGAGACTTCTAGTTTCAGGGGCTGGAAAGGCCAAGCCAACTGAAATATCTGGCATTGGGATGAAGGGCAACAGTGGCCCAGAGATTTGGTAGGAGTTGTGTCACTGCAACTGAGAAAAGGACCTGGCCCAGGAGACATTTCCTTTGTAGTTCTATTTTAAAAAATCCTAATTATAGGAAGAGAATCAGGGTATTACATCTGGGGACCCGAGGGGGACACTTACATTAGCTGTGTAAGACCCTATGAGATCCCCACAGTGACATCAGGAAGGTTACAGAAAGTTGTGGTGGCCTTACATGTTTCCTCTTCTTTCCCTGCTGAAGTTTCTGTACAGAGCACTTGCAACAGATGTACCATGCTGGTGGAGGAGCACTTGTCCTTCTGTGTGATCTCATGCTGGCACACGAGTGTCTCACTGTTCCTAAGGACCTCTACTGCAGTTGATTAAAAACCAGAGAAGTGGGGCCTGGTGCTTCCATATGGCTTTTCTAGTTTATTGGCTCTATTTGCTTGTAAAAATATGTTTTCAATTATACTTAAAACATTTGATTCAAACTACTTTGGGAAAATCAAGATGTAGTTTTGTTTGTTTGTTTTTGTTTTCTGCCCACATCACATACATTTTGGTTTATCAAGGACTTAAGGTGCAGTGTACTGACGTCAAATGGCCAGTGATAGAACAGAGTCTTGGGAGAAAGGTGGAGAGTAATCTTAAGCTATAAATGATAGAATAGTAACAAAAATCAGTGTTTATTCTGGACTTGTTGTGAGCATAACAGATTACAGGCATGCCCATAAATGACAACACTATATGTAAAACCAAAAGGAAAAAATGAGACTGCTTGGAACATAAGATCAAAACAGGAAATGTTCGTTTGAGGTGAGACTCTTTTCCTCAGATAGAGATTTCTAGATGTTTTTTTCAGTCAGCCATATCTAATTATTTTTCTTTGACAATAATGCAAAATTGGAAACGGCTTTAAAACCACAGTCTCAGAGGGGATAAAGGGGACATTTTTGTTTTTTCTCAGAAGAGTAATAGCTTACAATGAATTTTTCATAGTTATTTATTATTAGTCCTTTGTCCAGGTCATGGACAAGGGAATATTGTTTTATTGAATGTTGATTAAGTATTCATTAGTCCAGACAGAATGCTAGATGGATTAGACTGGGCTATGCCTCAAACAGGAGAAGGAAGGTCACAGTAAGCGGGAATTATGACTAAAGTGCCATGATAACAGCCCTTCCCTCATACATATGACTCTTGTTGGACTTCTGAGGGCCAACCATGAGACAGCTATGCATTTGCTCACCATTGATGAACCAGGTCAAAGATGTCCTTCTACAGTAGTCATATACCACATGTAGAGCAGCTGGGGGCTCACAATACTCAGTTAGCTACCACTGGGAAGGGTATTTGCTTCCTATATCTTGTTCTCCCTACTTGACCAGCTGTTGTAATTGTCCCACTTCAAGCCTGAGGTTAGGTGCATAAGTATCCCCTGGGATGCTGGTTAAAAATGTACATTTCTGGCCTACCCCATGAGATCCAGAGTCAATAGAACTAGGTGAGGGGTGAGGACTCATGATGCGGGTAGTCCTTGGACCATGTCATGGCACACTCTGGGAAACTTTGCCCAAGATAATGATGAGAGAGCCTGGCTGGGGATTATGATTATCAGTTTTTGCTTAAAATATATTATTGCTAAGGGCCTGTCTTAGACATTTTATTCCAACTTTGCACTGTTGGTTGCTAAAGACTTCTTGATTTCTGACTTCTTTGGCCAGACTTTTGACCACTCTCCTTTTCTAGAACCCTGGTTGATCCTTGAATCTGCTGCTTTGTCTCTTATCTGTGTTCCTCTAATTATCATTTATGTATCCTTCATTCATTCTGTCGTTCAACAAATATTGAATATCTGTACTCAGTTTCAGACTCCTGTGCTGGGGACACACTGCTTAGAAGACAGACTCAATTCAGGCCATAACGTCCTTTATAGACCAGCCGAACGGACAGTTAATGAAACAGTCACAGTGAGAGTGTTAGATGCCATAGAGAGGTTCTGGGACAATGTGAGAGCCTACAGCAGGGCCAACTAATCCAGTCCTGGGGTCAAGGAAGGCTTCTGGGAATGATCAGGTAGTTGGGAGATGATGAGAAGGCAGTTTGTTCCAGGCAGAAGGACAGAACAGTGTGGATGAAAGAGCTATGGCACTTAAAGAGAAATGTGACTATAGAGTGGGGTTGGTGCCAGCAGGAGGTATGACAAGGAATGGATCTGGAAAGATGGGTAGGCCCAGACCATGAGAGGACTTGTAAATCCTGGGAGAGAGTTCGGACTCTAATTTGAGGGCCATGAAATATCTCTGAAAGATTTTAAACAGAGCTGAGTCACGATCTGGGCTGTGCTGAAAGAAAGCACTCCAGCTACAATAGAGAGGTGGTACAAATGATTCAGAGTGAAGTCCCCAGAAGGCAGGAGGGGTGGATGAGTTGCACCCAGGGAATATGGGAGGAATATCTCTTCCACTGTAACAGGAGGGAAGGAGCAAAGGACAGGATGGTCTGTAGGTAAGATGTGTGGTGGGAAACAGTAAGTTGGGAGTGTTTTTATGGAAACTTCCTCCCAGGGAGAAAAGAGTGAAGGCACCTGAGATGTCCTTCAAGTACTTTAGGTGATAAGATTTTAGTACTGAGATAAATTCTTCAATTGGGTGATATGTGGATAAGCCAGATGCTCAACCTTAATAGCCAAAGAACTTCACTAGTCACTTAGAAATGTACCAAGACTTACATACATACATATTTCAGATTGTGAATGTACTTTCACAAAGTTATAGGACTATAAAGTTATATGACTGTATTAGATTGTGAGAGATTTTAAGAAAGCAACATCTAAGAAAACAAAAAGCATGACATCTCATCAATGATGGAATGTAATAACCACCTTCAGTATCAGAAATCTGTGTGGAGACTTAGTGTATCTTCAGCTTTCTGAACCATGTAGAACTTTTCCTCCCGAAGAAGGATGGAGCCAGCTTTTCCAGGCACAAAGTTATACCATTTTCCCATCTGTCCTAAAAGCAAGTTAAACTGAGAAACCATCTTAAGGCTTGAATGAATAAGGTCTGACATGACAAAAAATACCTGACTCAGCATTTCATCAAAAGGCAAAATTCAGCCCCTTCTTCTGTCAGAAAGTTCTGATAACAGAAAAGGCTTCAATGGGAACTGCAAGCCCAGGCGGACTTTTCTAACACTGGACAGATTTGGACAGATTTGGAATGTGCTGTTCTTGCTGTTAAAGACGTTTTTCCACTCTTGGCCTTCCAAAACCCAGAGTTCAAAGCTGCCCTACTACTTTTTTATGCAAGAGCAAATTGACCACAACACTATTAGAAAAAGACATGAGTCAGAGTGTTTGGCTCTTTGTTTCTTTGTGGTGATCTTTGGAAAATAAAGATTGTAAGGAAAGAAAAGCAGGGAAAGACCAGTTTGCATCTTTTCCTTGAGCAGTGTTTGCTTAAAAAATAATAACCCCAAACCAGGCTATTATTGGGATTTATATCAAGCATTTCCAAGCTTTGAAACAGGAACAAAGTCCACCAGACCCTTGTGAGGTAAGCTTTTGTTTTTCTCATTATACAAATAGATAAATTGAGTCACTGAGCAGTGAGGTAATTTCCCTGGTCTCGGCACCAGTAGAAGAAAAGAAAGCATGAACTCAAGGTTTTGGATTCCAGGTAACCACTTTGATCATGTTTTTATTGGAAGCTGACAACCAAAAAGTTAATAATCCATTATACTGCATGTTAGGGACATGAGGTTTTCTAGCTTACCATGAATTCTACTTCATATAATTCATATGCATAAGTGTGTGCATGTGCTTACATACTCATATATATCAGAATAACCTCAACTTTCCCAAATCTTTAGAGAATGAGCCATTTTGGATAATTAAACATTTCCCAAAGCTGATATTTTTACATCTGTGAGCACCAAAATATGTTTGTTTTGATAGGATCTATTTAAAAATATGAAATTTCCTTAAATCTTAAAAGACACTACTAAATATGTCAATAATTATATTCAGCTGTAATTCAGTGATTCCCTCAGAAACTTCCTAAGACGGGGTGCCTGGGTTGCTCAGATGGTTAAGCATCTGACTCAGGTCATGATCTCAGGGTTGTGAGATCAAGCCCCATGTCAGGCTCCCCGGCTCAGTGGGGAGTCAGCTTGAGATTCTCTCTCTCCCTCTCTCTTTGCCCCTCTCCCCACTCACGCTTGCGCTCTCTCTCTCTCAAATAAATAAATAAATATTTTTTTTTTAAAAAGAAACCTCCTAAAGCTATATGGCTACTTGTCTCCTCAATGAATGCCATTATGCTTTAAAAACACTTATCTCTTTATAGTTTCTTTTTCTCTTCCTTTATTGCTGGGCTTCCATACTTCTGTGGAAGTGCATTTACTTGTTGCAGTCCCTTTCCCTATTCTAATTAGGTACCTCAAGTCAGCTAGCTCTGTTCTGAGGACTTGGAGAACCAAATTCATTAGAATGATTTGTAAAGTGGAAACAAATAGTTTTGAAGTGAGAAGTCCATGTGATGGCTATGAGTATGAACCTTAATGACCACTCTCTTTTAACCACTGAGCATGCCTGACTTCCTTTTTGTCTTCAGTTGTGTTCTGTAGGGTTGAAGTTTTCAGAGATTAGAATTCGAGATTATGAAAATGTATGTTAAATATATTTTAATTCCAAGACTCAGCTCAGGATAATTTATTTTTTCTCAATGATTCAGATAGTATTAATCCAATAAGGATTTGTTGTAAATAAAGTACCTGACTCTATTCCAGGACCTCAGGATCTCTCAGTGTCATTTCTAGGACCATCAGTATTAATTGCATCTCTCTGGCAACAAAATAAAAAATTCACAATAATTTTAGTTAAAAGAATACCAGTTAAAAGTTTACGGTTTTGTACATTTATATATACATATGTTGAATATCTGAACTATGTCTATTAAGGTGCTGACTTATCACTTTTTTGGCACCTAGCAAGCGGGTCGGGGTTTGAATTTATTATCCTTGACATTGATGGGGACCTTTGCTGAGTTGGGATGGGCAGGTTGTAAGAGGACGATGGCCCCAGAGAAGACTCAGAACACCTTGACTAGCCTGAAAGATGCACAAAAAGTGGCCTCCCTTTTGAAGATAAAGAAGGGGGTTCTTACAGTCTCTGTGCATTTATACCCCAAGTGGCTTTCTATTGGTTTCTATGCCTTTCAGCTGCAGCTCATGAGGGCAGGTGTGTCTAGCATAGGGCTTGGCACATATACCGATATCTATGTGTTGAAGGCATGAACAAGTGAGGTTGAGATTGGAGTCCTAGACAAACAAACTAAGGTAATTGAACTTGAGGGACAAAGTCTTTTAAAACTCTTATGGTCCTTCTTCCTTTGTCTTTATGAACTAAAATGCCTTCCACTATAGCTTGCAATTTTCCTTATTCTAACATTGGGCTTCTTAGAACCTTTTTTTTTTTTTTTAAGGAGCCTGGATTGAAAGATTTCTTGATAATTAAGGCATAAGGATAAAAAAAGTTAGGATATTTTTTATCAAGAAAATAAAATTCATGTAAGGAAGGATTTTGATGTGCTGGCATTGAATGTTATAGGGAGCATTCACTTGGCTTAAGAAGGCATATTACTGGGCACCTGGGTGGCTCAGTTGGTTGGGCGACTGCCTTTGGCTCGGGTCATGATCCCGAGGTCCTGGGATCGAGTCCCACATCGGGCTCCCTGCTCAGCAGGGAGCCTGCTTCTCCCTCTCCCTCTGCCTGCCACTCCCCCTGCTTGTGCTCTCTATCTCTCTGACAAATAAATAAATAAAATCTTAAAAAAAAAAAAGAAGGCATATTACTGCACCAAAATGCAGGGGCCAGGATGCATTTGGGACCCTGGCAGCCTCGGTGGGAGTACTGAAGGATATAGCAGCATAAAACTCCAGAAGCCTGTAGGATGAGCTAAGACCTTAGATGAGACACCCAGGACAGCCATCTTTTTCCTGATGATGCCACAGCTGTCTATACATGATGTGCTTTGCCACAAGAGGGAGGTGGCCTCGAACTGGGAAGGGGCTGTGCAATCATGGACTTTCCTCCTTTGGGGAACTGGCGGAAGAGGGATGCAGTGCCATTTAATGCAAGTGAGCAAACAAACAACAACAAAAACAAAACAAAAAACAGCCCTTGTATCCTCGCCCAACCCAAAACCCCAAAGACCAGAGATATAAATCATCCCATAAAGAGCCCACACTGTCACCATTACATGCTCACAGCATCATCCTGGAGTGGGAGTCCAGCATTCATCAAATGAACTACAAGGCAAAAAGATCCTTAGTGCTCTTATTTGCAATATGTAGAAAGCAACACTCAAAGCTTCTACTCACCTAAGTGGCCATTATGCTGGCACTAATGTAAGCATTCAGTAATTGGTAGTGATTATTATCAAATGACTTTTACTGAGCACCTTGTAAGCACCAGACATGTTCTCATATATTATCTCATTTAATATTCATTACAGTCAGGAGAGGTAGACTTATTTTGGAGAAGAGGAAAGAAAGACTCAGTGCGACTGTCTTGCCCAGGGTGGCTGCATTGTTAGGTGGCAAAGTGGGACTTGATCCCAAGACTTTTTATGTTCAACTCAGTACTTTTATTTGTGACACTACAATGGCTTCTCATAGATGATTTAAGATCTTCTGTTTTCGTCCCCCATAAATGACATATATTTTGGCATTAATGAACAGGGGGCTTTAGAAATACTCTTTAAAAATGACAGGCAGGTTTAAAATGGATTGTGTGGTTCAGTCGGTTGATTGCAGCTCAGGTCATGATCTCAGGGTCCTGGGGTTGAGCCCTGCTTTGGGGCTCCGCACTCAACGAGGATTCAATCTGTCTCCCTCTGCCCCTCCCCCACTGAGGACTCAATCTGTCTCCCTCTGCCCCTCCCCCACTGCTGGTGCACGTTCACTCTCTCTAAAATAAATAAATAAATCTTTAAAAAAAATTGGATTGTGTGTCCTTTAAAATCATGAACCTACAAAACTCTTCCTGCTGATCATCAGTGGCATTTCTTATGTCACTTGTCCTTCCACCACTGAAAATCTGCTTGCTACAGATTAGTAATAGGATGTTGTGAATGATTCTTTGGGGATAAAATGTCAATGATGTAGCAGTTAATGGGGAGAGCTCAGGAATCTGATCTCCTTGTTCTACATTCTGGGTCCTTTACTTAAAACTATGTGACTTTGAGGGAGTTACTTAACTCTCTCACATAATTTCCTGTTTATAAGGAAAGTGATCAGGATAAAATGCAAAAAAAAAAAAAAAGCTTCAGCATTCTGTTTGGCACAGAGTAAATCCTCAATACACATTAATTGCTTTTATTGTTCAATAATATCTTATTTGAATTCTATTTTCTTGAAAAGTACATTCCTAATCACTGAATCCTGTTTACTAACTCTTACACATCATTCTGCTTTCCTTTGTTATAGTTTCTGATTTATGTTGCCAGGATGCTCTGGATGTGACACTGTTAAGGTTCAGCCTGAATTAGTAGGAAGAAGAGGGCTTCAGGAGTAGGATGATCCAGGTTCATATTCTAATTCCAACATTCACTATCTAAATTATGTGAAATTTACTTAATCTTTCTAAGCCTCCACTGTCTCATGTGTAAAATGTAGATAAAATCTTCCTCTAATTCAAATGAAGGAAAGTATATAAAATACGTCATAAACAGTAAATTTCTCTATAGAGTTTATTATTGTATCACTCTCTTCATTTTTAAAAGTTCCCAAATTAAGATACTAACACTTTTGCTGATGTGGTGATAATGAATTCTATTTTATAAAAACAAGGTACTAAGCCTCTCCAGTATTCTCGATGTGTTGAAAAGGAGTCATGGATTCTTTCTTTAGCCACTGGCTCACGTCTGCAGATGGGAATTTTATTTATATGTATTCAAATGTGATTTAAACATATGGCGATTCTTTTATGGCTAAATATAAAAAATTTACAAGTTAAATATTATTGCTATCTTTACCATTTACTTTAGAGCTTGCTCATGCTATAATTTGTAAATACTTTACAAGGCAGGGGAAAATACCCACCCATAATTATTTCTCGATGTTGTCTGGCTCATGATAGCTGGGTAAATTCTTTTATTTTATTATTTAAAAAAAAGTTTTCATTGAAAGTTTTTCCAGTCACTCCAAATAAACTTAGCTGTAAATGGAAAAGGTACAGCTGATTGTTCTGGCTTCTTGAGCGTGTCTTCTGCCCGTCCTGCTCTTCCCTGAGTCAGAAGGAAGGCATGTGGTGTGGCCGACCTCTGAAATCATTAAACATCTCCTGTAAACTGTTGCTGTTAAAGACTCACTCTGGTTTATTTTCTGAAGGCTTATTAATAAGTTAGAATCTAATCTGCAGCCAGACTGTTTGATCACTTTGCTCTTGGCTTTGCCAGGCACAGGATTTTATTGCATGGTTGGCCTGTTGGCATGATGATTCCTGAAGGGCTGTTGGTAAGCCAGCAAGTGCCAGGGGCACATCACTGTTAAATTCCAAAGACATGTGACCTCCCTTGACCTTCTGGTAGAGGGCTTAGCCTTTTTCAAAGAGCCTCAGGTTGTTCACTAGAAATAGAGACAAAAATGCTCTGGGAAAATCTATGATAAAGAACTACCTTCCTTCAGAAAGTCATGGGGCTTCAGGGGGAGATAAAAGCAAAAATCTCTTACTGAACAGGATAGTCTTTCTCTGTAGAAATAGTCTTATTGAAAATTGAAGCAATTCTATGAGCAGGTATTTGAAACACGTTTTTCCCACAAAAGGGAAAAGAGAAGAGATGGCAATGAATAATGGAACTTTCTTTTTGAAAGTCTCATTTCAAATCATTCTTTATCTCATTTTGTTTGTATAGTGATAAAGGATCCAGATGACAATACAGTGCCATTCTGTGTGAGTTAAAGCCACAAGAAAAAAAAAAAAAAAAGAAAAAGAAAAAAGAGAAAAAAAGAAATACCATCTGTAGTATTTTATTAAAATTATATATGTGGGAAGAGGACCTCTTTAAGATAATATAACAATTAGAGGCAGGCATGGTAGGCATGGTAGGGAAGCAATACACTGAACACTATTTAAAGAACACTACTGTGGTCATGGCATTCACTCAGGATACATAAGAGCATCTTACTCAATTTTTTCAGTAGTTTATATGCGCATCAAGGGATACAAGACATGGCACATGAAAATTTAAATATTTTGTGTTGTCCAATACAGTAGGCACTAACCACATGTGGTTATTTGATTTTAAATTTAAGGAGATTATAATAAAATAAAATTTAAAAACTTAAGACCTCAATTGCATTAGCCAAATTTCAAGGGCTCAGTTGCCGGTATGTGGTTGGTGGCTATCACACTGGGCAGCTCAGATAGAGCACATTTTCATCACTATAGAATATTCTAGCAGACAGCTGTGATTTTCAATATAGTGTATAGGCAACGTGTAAGTGACATTTATAGCAACTGCTTGTCAGTTGAGAATAGAGAAGGATCAATGCAGCCTGCAGTATTTGGGAAGACTTTAACAAGACCTTGAATTTATGGTTATTTTGGTAAGTGTAAAGAACAATGGGGGGGGGCACCTGGGTGGCTCAGTCGTTGAGCGTCTGCCTTCGGCTCAGGTCATGATCCCAGGGTCCTGGGATCGAGCCCTGATCGGGCTCCCTGCTCCTCGGGAAGCCTGCTTCTCCCTCTCCCACTCCCCCTGCTTGTGTTCCCTCTCGTTGTCTCTCTCTCTGTCAAATAAATAAATAAAATCTTAAAAAAAAAAATAGAACAATGGGGGACATTCAGTAGAGAAAAGGAAAGAGGATGTTTGGAGGAATAATAGCCTGACTGGCAAGTTAAGGTGTTTGTTCCATGTTTCATGTCACTAATATTTCTGAGCAGGGTACTGACAGTCCTGGGACAGTGGCACCACCCAACAAATAATTTTTCCTTATGTAATTTAGTAGAAAAAGGCCAATATTTAATATTAGCATACCAATGGGAATTCATCTTGCACTCCATGCTTAGCTCCAGGGGTGTAACACTGTACATAAAAGTGTCACACTAGTAACACTGTATGTATACGCATGGGTGTGAATGGACTTAGGTAAAATTCTGTTTTCTTGGAACAATCTATGGGGATAAAGAAAAGCATATTTAGAGGTTTCTCACTCACCATCACCATATTCTATTCCCCTGTCCCTTTTTTCCTGTCCTCCTTTTCACATTTATTAGGTTCCTACTGTGTGTTAAGTATTGAGGGTGCAGAGATAAACAAGACCTGAATCCTTCTGCCAGGAGCTCACAGTCTTGCACGTAGAACAGGCTGGTGCTATTATAGCTTGGACATGGCCATGACAAGGCTGTGCACAGAATGCCAGGGAGCATGGCCGAGGTGTACAATGTAGCCTGGGGCAGGCGGGTTGTAGGCACGTCTTCTCAAAGCAGAAGATACCTGATCTGAATCTTGGAGGAGGAGGAGTACAAATTAATTCAGTAGATTAAGCAGGAAATACCACACGCGGAGAGGGAAGATCAAGGACAAAAGCAAAAAAAAAGTATGCAGAATGTGACCGTATGGAAAGAACTAGCTCTTGTTTCTTCTTTTGTCTTTGGCACGACACAAAGGAAGGGCTCGAGGTATACTTATTTCCATATATATCCTCACTGCCGGTTAAGCAGCAGGTGTAGACAATATAGACATTTTTCTCGGTGACTCACATGGCTTGAGGGAATCATTTAAGCTGTCTTGACTCTCATCATCTGGCTATGGATGATAATAAACGTAACGCCAAAGAGAATGATCTGTCGAGCCAGATTCAAGTTCATTTAACGTGCTGTAATGCCTTTGTTCTGTCTGTTCCTCATATAATCATGGGAATTTCTACTGCCTTAGGAATGACATGCTAGGTTGTCACTCTCTCTCCCAGAGTGATGCCAAGCAACTTGGGATCATTTGGGGAGAATTTATGGAGAAACCTTAGCCCTTACAAATTACTCTAGGGAGAAATGATAGCTTTTTTTTTTTTTTTTTTGGTTTTTCTAGTAACACAGCCCTTACTTTTTTGGCTCCAAAGTGACAGCATGCTTTTAGGAAAAAATACAGAAAAGAAAAAGAAATTAATATCACAGTATTAAACAAGAACCAGAGCCAGTCGGCAGTATCTAGGAACAGAGCCACTGGAATTCTCCCTCTCTTTTTATGAGTCAGACGCATTGTCACAGGGAATTGATGGTTTTTCTTCCTTTTATGACACTAGAAGACACCATGGAAGGCAGTGTGGGGGAGCAGGGTGGAGTGTGACCTCGATGGGAATCCCGGCTCTGCCGCTTGCTCGTTCTGTGACCAGCAAGTTGCTTGATTAAGTAGAGGCTCCGTTTCTCTCATCTCTAAATTGAGAATGATAGGGAGGCCTGGGTGGCTCAGCTGATTAAGTGTCTGCCTTCGGCTCTGGTCGTGATCTCAGGGCCCTGGGATTGAGCCCCGCATCGGGCTCTCTGCTGAGCAGGGAGTCTGCTTGTCCCTCTCCCTCTGCTCTAACCCACTTGTGCTCTCACTCTCTCCCTCTAATAAATAAATAAAAATAAAAAGCCCTGCTCTTGTAGGGTTGATTTAAGGAACAGAGATTATGATACAATGTCTGATCCCATTCAATACTTAATCAATGGTATCGATTATTATAACTACTAATGATGAGTTTGAGTTGCTCCTTTCGATGCCTGTGAACTACTTATTTTCTTAAAGGAGAGGATGCTCTGGTCTGCCACTTTTAGGGTACTGACCTCTGGGCATATCTTTGTGAAGGGGAAAGAGAATTCCCAGAGTATGGCCCTAAGAGAAATAGGGAATTTGATAGGGGTTGGAGGTCTGAGTGTTGTCAATAAACCAAATAATCCCTGATATAGCAAGATATACTAGAATACCAGTAAGTGTGAGCCTGTTATAGGAATTAGCTCCCTATTTATGGTGAGAAAGTAAATGCTCAAGGAAGAAGTTTGGCTAATGATCTTAGTTATTCATAGTGGTTAAGGTGACACAGAATTATCAGATCAGAGATTGTTGAGCTAATTTGTGAAATTATGTAGGCTCCTTGTTTACTGAACTTATTGCTTATTGATGGTCATTTCTCTATTCATACACCATCTCTAAACAATGGGAAAGAAGAGGGAAGGAAGAGATCATTTTAATCTGTCCAATCTCCCTTCCTTCTTCCTTCCTCCCTTCCTATCATCTATCTTTCTAGATTTTTAAAACACTTATTCTGGCATTTCTGCTATTATTTTTATTATGAAGAACTGAGCCATTGAACCAAGACATGTTCATCTTCTTTTGTTCCTTTTTCACCTGGGTTTGGAAATTACACTGGGATTGTTTCTTACTTTATGATTTGGCATAGCACGTAACCTCTACTGACACTCAATGTGTATTACATAATAACTAGCAACCTGAAATTACCATGTCCCAGTAGATCTTGAAATAATGAAGTAGGACAATGATTCCTAAACTGTTCCCAAGTTGTTCCACAGAATACCAGTCCCAAGAGATGCTCTCAGGTTGGGAAGATTTGTCAGCAAATGTTTAGGGCACACTATTTACTGTAACATTTTTGAAAAATGAAAATATAATTAGCTAATATAATATATATTATTATCTAATATAATATATATATTAGAAAATACATATATTAAGGTCTTCGTGAAGTCTTGCAGTGAATTAAACTGATCATATTGTTTCATTGGAGTATTTCTAAAATAATTTGACCATAGAAGCTTTTTCTGTATAAACACATATTAATATCTCAGGTACTACTGTTTTTGAAACACTTTGGAAAATGTTGAAGAAGCGACATTCAGATTTTACAGAATATAGCATCATTATTAAAAATATCATCTTTCGGGCTGCCTGGGTGGCTCAGTCGGTTAAGCGTCTGCCTTCCGCTCAGGTCATGATCCCAGGGTCCTGGGATCGAGCCCCGCATCAGGCTGTCTGCTCAGCGGGGAGCCTGCTTCTCCCTCTCCCTCTGCCTGCCGCTCCCCCTGCTTGTGCTCTCTCTCTCTGTCAAATAAATAAATAAAATCTTTAAAAAAATCATCTTTCTTTAGTTAAAATAGGATTTTAAAACCACAAAAACCTTTTTGTATGGGAGGGAATTAGCTTTTAACTAATGTCAAACTACGGACAAGTGAACACAGAGACCTTTTGAGACTCTTAAGCCATAATTTAATTGTTTCTTTTCCCTTTTCTACTTACCCTTGACCTCCTCTGGCCCTTTGGGACATAAGGAATTGTCCTTTGTATTTTAAGAAACAAAAATGCTTTTGCTACATCTTGAAAGGTTATGTGCTTATTTGGAATTTTATTCCATTTTGACTCAATTCCACTTAAATACCATGAGCCATTACCAGGTGTTGTGAGTATAATCCATTCACTATATAAGTAACAGTAACAACGTATGCTTAAGTAGCATCAGTCTGCAAAATAATTGGCAAGACTTCAAGTGTCTCTAAATGATAAAGAGAGTGGTTATTTGAAAACTGTTCTTCTATTTAAGATAAATACATTAAGGCACAGAGATGACTGATGACTTTTCCAAGACCCCAGAAAGAGTCAAGGTGTTTTTGAGATTAAAACACAAGATTTTCTCGAATGGGGGCTTCTTAGGCCACGTGCATACTGACTTCATATGTTCATCCCTATTGACATCAGAAATAGAAAGAGGATTGCCCTGTATGTCTGCGAATGTTGTAAGTCGTACAAAGCAAGCAGCCCTTCTCTGGTGTGCCAGGGATTTTTCTTTTATGGTCCTAATTGATCTCCATCCCTCAAAGGGTTCTGAATTATGCAAGTGTCTCAAGTCTTAACAAGCCATCCCCAACACAGCTGTGCAATGGAAATGTTCCACGGAAAAGTATTCACTTTGCTCTCGGCAAGGCCCTGGCTGCTTCTTGGAGACACCCGGACCCAGGAGTGCAGGTTTGGGGCCATCTCGGAGAACTCTGGCCCGTTTCTGCCTCCTTCTTCCTCCCAGCTCCCTTCCCGCTCCTGTTGACAGGAGGGTCTAGTCATGGCACAGGATTCCCCTTGTAAGCTCATGAACTCTCAGCGTCTGAGCTTCTCTGTCCTCCTCTCCCTACCCCAGCTGCCCAGGTTTGTTTTTTACCGAGGTGAGCATTTAGTCTTGGCTGGTGGTGGCCCCGGAAAGAACATTTTCTAAGATTGCTTTGGTTTTCTTTCAAATAAACCTCTACAAGCCTGGACATTGCTGGCACTGCTGAAACGCAGGTGATTTATTCCTAGAGGCTTAAATTGTTGTTGTTTTTTTTTTTTTTTTAAAGAAAACCAACAATGTGATACACTCCTATAGTACATTCTATCCACTGGTTACAAAGGACATCTGGCTCTGCCTTTTATCAGAAAAATTCAAATCTAAAGGCCCCCTCTGGGAACAAGTCAGGTTTTTTTGAGACACTCAGCCCCGTGGCTCCCTCTACTGGTCATTGACTTTCCTCCCCACTCGTTTGAACACTTGACTGGAATAAACTGGGAGCTAGGAGGGGATCTAGACATGTTGTTAAATCAGGAGTTACGGATATAATAGCATATTTTTGTTGCACATCTTTGTATCTGTTATTTTTCCCACCTCGATTTTGGCCACCTACGCCACAAATTCTTAGCTCAACCTAGTGTCTCCTTTCACGTCAGTCTTGGCCTTACCTTGCATCTGCCTTTTAACAAGAGGCCACTTGTTTGGATTTACAGCACGGATGAACACCATGACCGCTTTTTTTTTAAGACTAGATTATCAGTAAGTAAAGATCTTTAAAGAACTAGAATGATGTACAGTTATCACTTTGAGTTTATAAACCAAGTATAGGTTTCCCTTTTGAGTGCACAAAGCAGGATTGTTGCAGGAACATGCCAAACAGGGTAATAGCTGCCCCAGGACAATGCTCTTGAACCAGTTCTTAGGATTCACTGTCCTCCTGTGGAACTGAAGACAGTGGTGACTTAACCCACTCTGCTGCCGGGCAGCATAAAATTTCTGCATAAACCAGCCAGAGTTGCCCTAGTACATGAAGCCTGAGTTATGGAGGTCACTGGCCCAGACTTTTAGAAAAACAGCTGTTTTATCTAGCTAACAGAGAAGACTGGAGAAGCGTCCCAACAGGCTGGACACATTTTATTTCCTGGAGAAGTCAACAGCTGACACCCACACCCAGGCCTATTCAGTTAGAATTGGAAAAGTAGCACATGAAGTGATTGTCTTTAATCTCAGCACATCAAATGATGCCAATGCCTAAATATCCTGTGATGTAAACACATCAATAGAGAGCTGAAGAGAAGCAATCTTCAAGAGACTTACTTAAAAGAATATTTTCACGATGATGCTGATGCTGCTTAGTCATAGCCTATGTAAATTGTAACATACAATGAATCAATTTCAGAAACACAAGTACTATTTCAAAGATATGCAAACATTGTCAGGCTTTAGAAGAAAGTGAAGAAGCAATCTGGGGTAACATCTGTCCACTTATTCAGGGTGAATTATTTCCAGAAACGATACAAGAATATTCTTTTCTACCTTCATCATTTTCTGTATCGGAGTAACTTTATATATCACCCCAAATTGTATCATTATCTTAGTAGAGAACATTTTGATGACTTGACATCTATGGAGTTAGTATGCTAGGTCAGTGGAGTCAGAGGTCAAATGAGGCTCTTTTCCCAGTCAAGAGTTAAGAAGAATTTTAATAAGATGTAATACTTGTAAAGCTTTTACCCATGTGAGTCAGTACTCAAATGGCATTGTACTGAAAGGAGCCTGACCCAAATAGGATTTTATCTCCCAAAAATTTGAGAGATTCTTGGATCAGACATGTTAAAAATCTCTTCTCCAGCACCTCAAAACTCTATGGAGTTTCTCCCTCTTCTGTCTAAGATGGAATGAGCCCTCTTAGCTGCACTTATCTTTCCTCTACTCTCTTGGCCCCTTGACCCCTCTCCTCTGACATGACATATTTCATGCTTACACCCGTCAATCCGTTTGTTTTTCAGAGTTTCCTCTGGTTGTTCTTTATGCATATCTCGCCTTTTTTTCTCATTAAAGACCTGGGAAGGAGTAAGGTGATTATATTGCCATCACATTGTCTATTGGGTGGGAGAAGAAGAAGATTATGCCATAAACCATCACAAAATAATACATTTGTTCTGTCACATAAATATTGGAACCAGACTATAAGGCATCTTCGACATGTACTATATGGGGAAAACACACTGTAGTTATCCAAGATAGAGGACTGTTCAAAGAGTTTGGCTACCTGAACTGTAGCCCTAGTTCTGCTATACATGTCTTGGTGACCTTGGGCATGACATCAACCTTTCTCACCTGTAAAATTGACTTTAGTTAAAATTAGCTCCAAAGATCCTTCTAACATTTATATTCTGTGATTCTCTAAGTGTAATACCCAAGAAATTAGAATAGGGACTAGATAAGTGTTTAGAAACATCATTCAGAGGGACCCGTTGGAGCCAATGGCAATTTTAAATTACCTTTCTTCTAGATAGAAGGCTTTACATTTACAAAAGTGTGAAGCCTTCTTATTTGCTGGAGTGAAAATTTAGATCCTGTTTGAGAGAAGTATGAGACTTTTGGTAATGAGAAAATCCACAAGTATAAGTGGTACTCCAGAAACTTGATCTGTAATAATTGAAAAGAGATTTCTTCCACTGAAGGAAAAAAGAGGGTATCGGGGGGGGGGGGGGGCGATGAATGCATCTGCAAATCTGGTACTGAAGGAGAGAAGGGGAGTTTTCATTTTCTAGGAAGAACCATGGCAGCGAACCCAAAATTCATAGAGGAGATTGAAAGTGAACCATCAGGTGTATTTTAGTATTTAGTATTGTACATCATCAGCCAGAGGTGCTATGAGTTGCTTTTGCTGTTATGCTACATTGAACAGTTAGAATTTAGTATTATTTTAGCTGATTATGCTCTATAATCAGTTTTCCAGGAACATTTTTGTTTCAGTCACTTCAGTTTGATTCCATGCAATTTCAATGGCTTTGTGGATTTATGTCCACAGGGCCCCCAGATTATAGACATTCCGACCCTGTGTGACTCCCTCCAACCCCCTTCCTGCAAATCTATTTGCTTGAGCATAGACTATAAAGAACCTCCTTTCTCAAACAGCAAACATAGTTACCAAAGCGATAGTGGAATGTCTGATTAGTGGCTTCTCTGTTGGTGCTGAAATGTGGTTAATTTTCTTTCCCACTCTTCACTCCTTGCTTCTCTGGAAAAGGCAAGTTTAGCAAAGCTCTCATTCAGTACTGTGGGGTGTAAACAGCTGTTAAGGACTGTCAGGTCATTGGAAGATCTTTTTCATTATAAGCTTAGCATTTTGTAACAACTAGTGAGCTGGTCTTTTTAAAAATTTTTTTAAGTTCTAGATGCTTTGGGTATTAAGAGGTCCATTTCACAAAATGCTAAAGTAAAACATTCTCTAAATTCCAAAGAGCATTCATTCTCCCCTTAACCTCCTCCTCTCGCTCTCCTTTTGTTTTTCTTTTCACTCAATAATTAGAACAGTGCACCTCTCAGGAGACTGGGTTCTATCTCAAGATCTGTACCTTCTTTAAATTATGCATATGTATGTTTATGAAGACTTGGTGGAAGAGAAGGAAGCCATGCATGAAGAAAGACCTGGTTTTCAGAGGAGGACCAGAGGCTGGGAAATGGGTCCACATCTCAATCTCTCCACAAGTTGCCATACCAAAGTGGGTGACCATAGATAAGAAGGAGTGAACTGCTGCTTCTAACTTCTCACTTGCATATAATTACCCAACACTGGGCCCTTTGGGAAAGTTAGGGGTGGGTTTGTTGATGTGAACCACCCATTAATGTTCTGAGGGTTTTTATATTCATAATACAGTTTTTAAAATTGTAACTGGCAAAGTGCTATGGGTTTTAATGGGGGGCAGACCTGAGATCGTTTTGGTCTTTAGAACAACTAGTCTCCTCTGTTCGAGAAGGGCACAGCAGAGATGGATCTTAACGTATTAGTGGGAATACTATTGATTTAAGACCGAAGCCAAGATCATATATGAATATTTGCTCCTCCACATCTCTTCATGTCCCACATCAGTAAAGGCAAAAAGAAGTTGCGTTTGTAACAGAGATTCTGCTCTTTCTCTTCTCCTAGGGCACTTTCTCGGGGAGATTCCTCCCGGCTTCACTCTCAGTTCTCATCCCCATTCTCTTCTCTTTGATTTTTGTAGCACAAATGGAAAAAAATGGGATATACTTGCTGGTCATGGAAAGAATATCATTTTAGAATTGTGACAATAATAGAAAATCTCAACTGTGTGTTTCCCTAGGTGTAGCAGGCCCTCGAAATCAGTGGAACGTCTTCTCTTTGTCTCTAGTGAAACAGGCGGCTGCTCCCTTTTACTTTTTTGAGAAACATTAAAGGAGTCGGGCAAGGCTGCTGCGATGGCCTCACTTAGATATGGTCATGAACCCAATCCAGGAGCGGCTACATAATGGCATAAAGAGAAGACTCACGTGAGATCTCTACAACCGGTGCAAAGGGAGATGTTGGGGTAACTACATGAAAACCCAACACTGATTTTTCTAAAAACTTAAGAGAAGAGTCATTGTGCCTGATGTGTAAGCTATAGGGAAAGAATCATTTTAAAAGTCCAGTAAAGGGCCCTGGGAAAGTTAGGTCATGAGAGATCTCCATGATCTCACCCAGTTATTTAGGGTGTTGAACTTGATGGCACAAGGAGTAGGCAGTTACTCTTAAGTGGTTCATAGCTGGTAGAGTGGATCAGCTGCCAGGAAAAGCAGAAGCAAACTCTGGGAGAACAGTTTTCATCCCCAAATTTAGGAATAACAGGAGCTCTTTTACGTGGGAGCACTTTTTTCTCTCTCTCTCTCTCTCTTTTTTTTTCTCTCAGAAAAGATAACTTCCCTCAAGGGAAATCTGGTGAATGAAGTAGTCTATTTTCACCCTTGTGATGATGGTGCGAGTCCGGCACTACCATAAAAGAAGAATTAACTTGGACATGCCACACACTTGGTTTGGCCTTGTCCCATACCTGTGCTCTTGTTGTGGTTGATTACCCACTTACATCAGATATGAAGCAAGCAGTCTGCACTGTGGCTTGAGATGAAAGGTATTTTAATATGCTCAGGTCACATACTATCGGCCAACAGTAATTTTATATCATTTTCTTTAAGGAAACCACACTCCTTGAAATAATTTTTTCCAATGAAGCCAAATTTTGCATGATAGAAAGCTTTCCGGGTAAGTCTTTCATTTGAATAATAGCACTGAATTGCCTCCATGACAAGAGAATTTTAATATATCTTTTATTTCTTTTGATATGCAAATGATATGGAGAAAAGCTTTGAAAGACCCTCAGTTAAACTTTTGATGATTCTACTTTCTTTAAAGGTGAAGGATTATTTACAGCTTTGGTGAGGTTCCCCTTTTTAAGTGAAACGATATAAACAAAGCAAAAAAGAAAAAAAGAAGTGAAACTTTTCCTCTTTTACTTTAAGAACCATAAGGGCTGAAATAGTGGTTTGGTTTCCTGACTGCCCACTTTGGTTTGCCGTCTTGTGCAATTAATTCCCCAGAGGAAATATTTGAAGAGGGTTTTTCTCCCACATGAGAGTTTCATCCCACACAGCCCACAGATTTTGACAGCAAACTTCATGGACCAAGTGTCTGGTTTCTACAGAAGTAGCCGTGGAGTATGTGTTTCCTGTCACAGGTGCACGGTACTCTTTCTTCGACCTCAGAAATAGGAAGATATAGCAGTCTTTACATGGGATGGGAGCTTAAACACTGGATAGCTCTAAGAACCGGGTGCTACTCAGGTCGATTTTAATTTACTAGATGAGGGAAAAGAAGGTGGCAAGCAGGGTTCAAACTTCCAAAGCCTTCGAGCTGATTTTTCTTTACAACCGTCTGGTGTACCCAGAAGAATTGTATAATCTGGCCTGTATTTTGCTCTTGCTGTGAAACATATTGAAACGCTTTATGTTTAGGTGTATGTATAGAAATTCATGAAGTTCTTTTATACACTTTCTTGGTTCCAACACAGTTCTCATTTTAGAAAAGTCTTGAAACGATAACTTCGTGAGAGCACACTTTGCCCCAGCTTGTAAATTTGGATTTGTTCTTTCCTATCTACCAGCCACCTGATTACCGTCTCTGTGCAAAGGGCACCCGTTCACATCATTTTTTCCAAGCACTTAAACCTGGAAAGATACTTTTTAAAGGACTCACAGAAGCTGTCTTAAGGGGGTTTGGAAAACATCGCAAAATTGTTAGCAGTCGTTTTGACTGTGCTATTTTTAGGAAACTAATTGTATTCTTTTAAAGTACATTTTTGACAGTGGGACAACGATTTCCTTGCCCCCACTGAGATACGAAATATTTACGGTGAAAAACGTCAGTAGAACACCCCACACAGATACATTTTAGCTTCAGCAACAGTCGGCAAAGGGGGAAAAGTGATTCAAAAAGAGAGAAGTTTTTGCAGTATTTGTGCTGCTGTTTCTGCCCAAAATGAACTTTTATTTTACCGTTCAAACAGAAGTTTGTTTTCAAACCAGTTGCTAGTTAAAGGAGCCGCTGATCTGGCATCCGTAAGAGTGAGCTCGAACCAAACAGTAAGCGTGTTGACCAGAGGAGACTTACTTCCCACCCTCGCAGCAACCCCGAGGAGGTCAGATGCCTGCAGAAGTGTTATCTTTTATCTTACCTTGAGCACGTAAGATCCAGGAGAAAGGCTCAGGGGGCTCCCACAGGAGAGGACCGGAAAGTGCTCTGATCGGCTCTGGTAACACGCGCTTGGCTTTTATGGGCAGGTGGGAGGAGCTGCTCCTCGTAGTAGGTGGGCAGGCAAGGGGCGGCGGGCGGGCAGCCCCGGGAGAAGCTGGACGCTCTGCTCCGGGGAGGGGCGGAGAGGGCAGAGCAGGAGCCCGACGGAGGGAGGAGAGACGGGGCGGGAGAGGGGTGTAGAAGCGGTGGAAGGAATGGAAACGGGAGAGGGAGGGAGAAAGAAAGAAAAAAAGAGGGAACGAGGAGCACTAGAGAAAGGGGTGTAGAGCACAGAGGGGGAAGAGGGTTGGGGAGAAAATGAACAGAAGACACGGAGAGACAAACACGCAAGGTCTGGAAGGAAAGGGGAATTGGATTATTTTGGTTTTGTATGACTTTTTTTTTTTTTTTTTTTTAAGAGGGGAGCTGTGGGTGACTGTGACGACTAAAGGTGTTTTCTGTGACCTTGAAAAACTAATAAGGGTTCAGGAAAACGGAAGGGTTCCTGGGCGAGGCCAAGGAGGGGCAGCTGGGCGTCGGAGGAGCACAGCGCAAGTGCTGGCGGCCGCCCGGCCGGCAGCGGCGCGGGGCCGAGGGCGCGGAGTCGAGCGCGCGGCGCGGAGCCGGTGCGCCTGCGCCCGCAGCCCCTGTCAGTCCCGCCGCCCGCCGGTGGCAGCCGCGCTCCACGCCTCGCTCCCGGCAGTGCCTGTTTGACAAGAAAGGTCTCCCTGTGCTGCCGGTAGCATGCAGCACCCAGAGGCCCCTCTGGAGACTTCCGCAGCATTAAGGTAAATCCAGCAAAGGTTGGGGAGGAGCAGCTGAGATTGGCTTGTGGAGAAAGGAACCTCAGAACCAACCTCGGTCCTCCAACATCTGCTATGTACCCGGATTGCAGGACTCTGCCCTCTGCTTATTTTCGGCATTGAAAAAACTTTCATTCCTAACCATTGGAAAACGTCTTAGGGCCGTAGCTCACTCTCTGTGTGTCTTAAACATTAAGAGAGGATTCAACCAACAAACGGCTGAAGAATCAGGCTGAAATTCTTGAGAAATACATTCAGAGAAAGAAAAACAAGCTCCTTTAGCTGCTGAGTGGTGACTCACTTCCCAGCCCAAGCTTGATTTCTGCCACCAAGGGAATTAAAACATTTTTAAAGGGAGAACCTGAGCCTTGAGGATGGGGGGTACTGAGAGGGGAAAGGGAGGGGTGGGGGTAGGGTAAGTGGACTGAGAAGAATAAGAGGACTTTTACTCAATAGGTCTTTACATAAATATATCTAGATAGAAAACCTGATTCAGTGTTCACCACATCCTCATGAGGTGAGTGTTGTGTAGATTTTTTTTTTTAAGAAGGGACTCTTAGAAAGGGTTAAGCACCTAGCTCAAACTTACAAGATGGGGAGTCTCAGCTACTGAGCTTTCAAAGCTTGTGAACTCTGTGCACCAGGCTGTCATATAAAACACGTAGCTCGGTCTCAGGTTAGATCCTGATGTCTTTGAGGGTTACCAGGCTCCAAGAGAAGGAAAAATGATGGACAAGAGCAGCGTTTCTCAAACTGGGTACTATGACATCTTGGGCTGGATAATTCTATGTTGTGGGGACTTCTGTGCACTGCATAATGTTGAACGGCCTCTCTGGTCTCTACATACCTGATGCCAGTATCATCCTCCTTCCTAAGTGGTGAAACTGAGAATGTCTCTACACTTAGGCAAATGTCCCCGGGGTAAGGGGGCAAAATTCTCTCCTCCCTATAAGAACCATTGGTCTAAAGAAGGTCACAACTATAAAAAAAGATTTAAAGAAATCCATTAAGAAAATGCCCAATAGTGGCATTGGGTAACAATAATACTAGTTGCCACATGTGGGAAGTTTACACTGGACTTAGTTTTTTACATAGCCATATTCCCTTCTGTCCTCTGGAGCCCAAAGCTTCCATTGCTTCCTTTGTAACTAAGCTTTTTCTCAATTGGATACATGTGGAAATCAACAAAGTAGAACCCCATGTGCCTGGGGTTTGAAGGAAGATTAGTGATATACCAGATGAAAATTTTAAAATTTATCATAGACAAATTTGACATTGGAACAATTATTCCAGATGGTATGATTTTTTGGAAATTGCTTCTTTGTTTTAATATTTTTAATTTTTCATGTCTATCCCCCCATTTGCATTATATTCAGTAACTTTTAGGCTGCAAAGAAGTTATATCTAGTGGTTAACTAGCTAGCAGAAAATAAATACTCAATGGATATTTATGGTATAATTGAATAAATGACACTGTTGAGCACTGACACATAGAAAATAACCACTATTATTAGTTTAATGAATAAAAAAAGAGTTAATGAATGCTTAGAAAGCTAGAATGTTCACATTAACTTTCTTGCCTATTTGCTATTTGGTTTTACTCTTTTCTCATCCTCCATAACTCAGTTTTCCTCTTTCTAAATAGTATATTTGTCTTTTAAGAATGTGGCCAAACCCATGAAATTAAGTCTATGAAATGAATAACCCTTGTTACTAGACCTAGAAATAGGACTGCACTGACTATTCTGGCTCTGACCCCTGAAGTCAGATGTCATTTTATAGGCAGGGTACCACATCTGGCACTTTTTAATTTAGCAAAGAAATGTATTCTGGACAAACTAGACAAGACCCAGTTAGAGGAGCATCTGGTAAACATGTCAGGAAATATCCTCATTAGATTACAGCAAATCATCTTTTCAATCCTAATTTTATGCCTTTCAAATATTCTAGTTCCATCACACAGTTGTAAAAAAATTAGAAACAGAAAAGGCAAGAAAAGTACATTCAAAGGGAAGGCAATTGATGGCTGTACTTTTCTTCTCCTTTTTCTTCCTTCACTCTCTTCTTTTAAACCTGAATATCCAGCCAACATAACAAAAGAGCTCCTTTCATTTTGTTTGGATGGTGCTAATGATTAGTTCATTTCTCCAGTTCACACTTGCCTAAATCTGATTCAGTAGCAGATCTGGAAACAAGTAAGGAATCCAGGAATGTGATTCCTTTGCTGGTTCTTAGCGTGCCCTCCTAGAATCTCTCTGAAGGTGACTGAGGTTTGAAATGACCTAATTTGGTCTTCTGCGGAAAGAAAGGAATCCAATGACAACATACTAGATGCTCTGAAGTTTCCATTGTGTGGATAATATAACAACAGCTCCAGATTATTACCTTATTTTAAAGAGCTTTAAATATGGACCCCCCTTTTTTTGCTTATTTGGAATTAATCAATTAACACATATTTATTAAGAATGGATACCAGATAGTGTGGGGTATTCAAAGCAGAAGAAAACAAGAATGTAGATCTGTCCTCACGGAGGGAAAGAAGCATGAAATTTTGTTAGTTGGGTAGCAAAGAGGAGAAGTTGGCAATGAGCTGAGCCATGGAAAGTAGCATTTGGATACATGGGTGATGAACAGTAGGACAAGGAAGAGGATGTGTTCAGCTGAGGAAGGCACAGTAATATTTGGGGGGATAGTAAATTGGCCAGCATGATTAAAAGGGAAGGGTCTATGTAGCAGAATAATGAGGTGAAGGAACAGGAAAGGAGAGGTGGGATCAGCCTGCTGGAGGCCTTATATGTCACCTCGGTAGTCTGAACAGTGCACTGTAGGCAATGAGACGTCTATTAAGATTTCGCTTTTCTTTGAATAGTGACTATATAGTAGCTTTGCAGATAAATGAGCATGGTATGTCTAGGGCCATTAGGGTACTTAGAGAAATCGGAGTGTCTTTGTCCTGTGGACTTGGAGGCCTGTGTGAGGTGGCAGACAGAGTGGTGACTATTTCTATCAGTGCCCTGTGTGGTTGTAAGGAGAGAGAAAGGCAGGACTCTGCCAGAGTATGGCCAGGATGACAGATGTGATTAATGTGAAGCGTGGTGTCTGCTCTGTGTGTCATTTACCTGTGGCAGCTTTATGGTTCTCAGAAGGTATCCACTCGCAGATAGTAGGTCTGACGAATGAGATCATGAGTTCTCAAGGGTTCTTGGATTAGAGAACAGTGGAACCTGGCATTAAAAGCTCTACCTTCACATGTACGCTTTTAAACAGCTAACTTGCAGTGATTTTACATGTGTTACCCTTGGCAAATTTTAGCCTCTCATTTTACCTGCCACTCCTAAGTGCTTCAAAATGCAAATGAACATGGCTTTTAGTCTAAGCAAAAATCACTGACGATTTGAAGTTTGATGTACAGACATTTTCTCTCCATCTATCAAATGATCCATCAGTGAGTCAGCCTAAGCTTGTTCTAAGTATCACCACATATGATCTTGGCCTGTGAGGCACTCACAATTGCCAGCACCCAAGGGCATTTAAAATAGGGTTTTATTTACAGAAATTGAAAAGGCTCAGAGCATAGAAGAAAGGCACACCTCTCCTGCATTCCAAAGGAATGCCTGGATTCTGTGAGTCACTGTTTTCCTGTTGGTCCAGATAGTAGAGAGCTGACTCGGGTGATCCTACAGACGACTGCCTCACAGCTCCCACTGACTTTGTAAAGAGCACTGGACAGAGAGTCAGGAAATCTGGGGTTTAGTCCCAGCTCGGCCACCAACTACCCGTGAAAACTTGGGGCCGATGTTTTATCATTTTTGGATTTAGTGTCCGTATGCAAAATAAGAAAACTTAACCAGACATTCTCTAAACTTCTTGCCACCCTTCAGATGCCTACCCTGTGCCAGTCCAGTAGATGATCCTCTTACTCTTCCCCATGAAGTCAACCCAACATTCAATGATGCACATGCTTAGCTTTAGGTGTGGGAGTAAGAGCTCATAATGCAAGAATCCAGTTTTTGCTACAAGGGGATTACACCCCAATATCAAGCCTTGGCTGTATTCCAGGCTCAGAATCCCAAAGTGGGGCGTACCATCGCCACTTAGCTAGCCCGTAATGGTAAGCACTGCTGCTCTAAGTCGTAGGGCCTGGCAGAAGTCTCCTGTGTTAGCTGTCAGCCTCGAAACCTGGAAGCCTTTTAACTCTCTTTCTCTGAATCAAGTAGTAATTATCATTTTGCCTGATGGAAATGGGACCACACCACACCTATCCCTGGTTTCTGAAAATTCTATCCATTGTGCCAGATTTACCTGATGTCCAAATTAATTGATTTGATTTCCTAAGGAGCTCTCTACAGGTCTCCCACTTTCCTGGAAATTCCCCCCTCTCCCCAGTGCCTCATCGCTTTATTTCTTTAAGGGGGAAAATCTTGGTTGCCCTTTTCAATATAGTTTAAATTGTTATAGCTCCTTTAGTTTCCCAAATGATTTGATTTTTACTGGAATCTGTGAGCGTTTTTCTGGCTCTCACCCTCCCCATAACCAGTGACAACTAGAGTTACTCTGTTCTTTTTTTTATACCTTAAAAAATTTCAATGTAGGAATTCTCTCATGGGGCCAGTGCAATGAAGAGGGGGA
The DNA here is from genome assembly GCF_029215605.1 of Mirounga angustirostris. Taxonomy (NCBI): domain Eukaryota; kingdom Metazoa; phylum Chordata; class Mammalia; order Carnivora; family Phocidae; genus Mirounga; species Mirounga angustirostris. Next base: position 46,498,701 of record NW_026991709.1, on the reverse strand, counting down.
GATATAGTCCAGGGATTATTTCTTACTCAGGAGTGGAAAAGCAAAGGCCTTCTAGAGTGCTAGTAAAATACACTTCACCCTTATTTTATGGCACCCTAGACCCTATCTACTGTCTGGGAATTGTCCTGATCCTAGAATTCCCTTGCTAAATAATTCTTAACTCTGCTTTGTCTTCTATCCTCCATTCTTTCTGATTGTGGTTTGCCCTCTTAGGTTCTTGTTAATATTTACCTCATGTTCAATTATAATAAATCCCTTATTTCCTGCTCAGAGTTACATCTTACACAACTTAAGATTTTCATGAAGAACTCCAGTTTGACAGGCAAAAATGTTTATCTGAGATGAGAGATCTAAGTGCCCTCACCTTAGACTACTATGTCCTATCCTCAAATCACCTTGCATGTTGCCTTGAGAGCAATCACCCTAAACCCAGCAATGATTATGTCATGCCTTCGTTCAGGCAACTTTAATGGCAGCACATTATTCGATTTGTAAAAAAATCTGAATTTGTATTCTGGCATTCAAATTCCCCCCCCGCCCCCTTCCATGATTCAAGCCCAGTCTTCATTTCCAACTCCATTCACATACCCTGTGCTTCTGTCAGGGGAGACAATTTGCTTTTCACAAGGTCTGTGCCCTTGACTCTTCATCTTCCACGTGATGGCGCTTGGAGCTCCTGTTGCCAGAACCACCCGTGGACACAGGCTCACATCCTTTATTACTTCAATACTGCCTTCTTCAGGAAATGTTTTCTGATCCTTTTTCTGAAGCTCCCAGGAAAGTCGGTACTTCTCTTACGACATTTTTTGCTATCTAGTGTTTTATACATATGCTCACCTCTTTCCTCCTTAACTTCACTGCTTTCTCCTTGAAGGTTTAACTCCTTTTCCTGACACTAGGCCTAGCATAGAATGGGTGGTCAATATAGGTTTGTGGATTGTGGAACTTTAAAAAAAGTAAATTATTAACTCCTCTCCTACCTTTCTCTATTCCTAACCCCTTATACCCCATTTAGCTCAACAAAACAAAACAATACAAAAAAACTAAACAACAACAACAACAAACATTTAGAGCTGCTGGTATATTTCTGGCAGCATTGTAGAAGCTGAAGTCCCAAAGACCAACATGGCTTGGTTCCCACTTTCAAGGAATTTAAACAGTCTTGTCGGGGAGATGGAGAGAAATAGATCATTTTTATTCAACACGGCAAATTCTATGGGCAAGATAAGTACTGGGCTCTATGACAGGAGCTCAGAGGAGGTCTTTGCTCATTAGGGGGAGCTTTGAGATGGTAACTCAGAATGCAAAGTGTAAGTGAAAAGATGGAATCAAGAAACACACAGAAAAGAAAAGCTTGGTCCTTACTTGTTAGGGTGAAGATATAATGATATGCTTTATGTTTTTTAGTTGAGAATCACGGGGGGTCAGTCTGCATTTTGTTCTGCAAACTGAGTCTTCCTGCCTGGTAAGTCAGTGGAAGTAAAAGGGTTATTTGAGCAGGTGTGTTTTAATATTGCTTTGAAATAAAAAGGGCCCAAATGTACTCTTCTGGTATATACCGTCACACTCTAAGGCTTTTGATTGACTGAGTGAATGAACAATAGGCTGCAGCTAATGCTGAATGCACTTAAGAACTGTGGCCACTTATTTTTGGACCCTCCATGATGGCTAGATACCATCTTATGGTATCTCATTCTCATCTATTTCCTTTTAAGGGAAATATCTTATAAGATGTCCTTATAGAACCTCCATGACAAGAAAGGGGATAATTTAGAGTCCTACATACCTTGGCTACTACATTATTCATGGATTTATGTCTTAAATGTGGACATATAATGGTTAGCCCTTCTCACCTCAGCTTAGAGCCACCATATGGTTTTGTAAGTACACTCAGTGTGCCAATACCAGATCTTTTCATCTCTGGTAGCCCACTTGTTTTCCTAGAAGGAAAGTCACAATCTTGGAGTTTCACATGATGCATAAGGAAGTAGTTAAGTCTATTTGCAAGAAACCTTAAAAGAATCACAGCTATTGACGCGTAGTTAAATGGGCTTTAGATTACTGTGGAAGGGAGTGGGAACAGAAATGACCTGTTAAGAAGTGAGACTTAAATTTCTGTGCAAAAAGTGGCTAGATCCCTTGACACTCTTGTAACTCTTGTAAGCTGTTACTTACAGCTTTGTTTCCATTGGACTTTAGAGAAGGAGTCTGTGTTACTCTGTTTTGGTCTCATCTTATTTTTCCCATCCTCATTTCTTCCATGTTCTAATTCTTCATTCTCTTAGTTTTCAATTTAGTTTTATCTTGTGTGTATTTTGCATCCTTTCTGGAACCTTCATTTTTATTAGACTTCCTGTGCTAGACTTATTATCAGAGAGTTTCACGTGGATACTGGGATCGCATCTGGCCACGTGGGATAGGAAGACCATTGTTCAGGATCACATGGGCTTCCCCATTCCCCACTTTTTTTTTTTAAAGATTTTATTTATTTGAAAGAGAGAATGAGAGAGAGAGCAGGAGAGGGGGGGAAGGTCAGAGGGAGAAGAAGACTCCCCGCTGAGCAGGAAGCCCGATGCGGGACTCGATCCCGGGACTCCAGGATCATGACCTGAGCCGAAGGCAGTCACTTAACCAACTAAGCCATCCATTCGCCCCCCATTCCCCACTTTCAATGGACTAGACCAAGAGGGTTTCTTACTGGACATTTCTGAGGATAACACGTTTGTATCAACACAAATGAATATTATTTGCTATTTTAATTTGTGTTATCTTGTGCTAACTTCTGCCTTCTAGATTATAAATTGCTCAAATTGAGAAGTCAAAAAGACTGTGAGCTCCTTGAAAGCAGGAAACTGTTGTTCAAAATACTAGCATAGGGCTAATTGCACTAGTAAACTTTTGTTGGTTAATTTCCATTTTGAGACTATGAAGATGACCATCTTTAAAATCCATGAATATAACCATGAATATATTTTCATCTGAATATTCCTCTTTATGACAAACATATATATAGGCATATGCATAAAAATGATAAATTTGGGGTATTTGGGACAACCCTTTTAGGTCCCAATCTGGGTCTTAATTTTTGAAGGCAATGTCAGTATCACTAGTTTAACTCATAAATTAAGAATTCCACCTATCATGTTGTTAGTATAGGCAAGAATTTGGGGTCTTATGAGGGGAAGAAGTTGGCCTATTCAGTGAAGTGAGAATCTAATTCTCTGTTCCTTATAAATAATAATAATAACAGTAATAATAATAGTAATAGTAACACTCTGTGGGAGTCTAGTGCCTAGGAATTTTTTTTAAGATTTATTTTATTTATTTGAGGGAGAGAGAGGGAGGGAGAGAGCTCACCAGCACGGGGAGGGGCAGAGGGAGAGGGAGAGAATCATTAAGCAGTCTCCCCACTGAGCGCGGAGCCCAGCCACCACGGGGCTTGATCCCAGGACTCTGAGATCACTACCTGAGCTGAAACCAAGAGTGAGATGCTTAACTGGTGGAGCCACCCAGGTGCCCTTAGTGCCTAGGAATATTAATAGATGTTATGTAGAGAAAAATATGTCCAAAGGATTTATGTTTCAGAAATTTTGGATTATTAAAATTAGGCAGCTTTCCTCATTGCAGGGCTATTCCAAGACTTCAATGGCTAATGTGCTTTTTCAAGTTCTGAAAGATAGACATTATACATAGTGTTAATTCTAGGATTATTCGGTTACCGAACCAACCCCACACTGAGCTGCCTCTCTAAGGGTCTTTTCACAAAATTATCTTCTTTGTATGCCCTAAATTGGGAAACACTGTCAAAGAAATTGCCACATCCCCACCTCTAGGACCACTATCACCACTCCCTCTTAAGTACGGATAGCGCTTGAGGCTTTTCAAAGTATTTCCACATATATTATGTCATTTCATTTTCATTAGCTGTGATTAATGTAGGGCAACTCAGTAGATGAGAAAAGAGATACATTATTCCCATAGTTGCTGCCTTCGTGTGTCAGAAAATTATTGAGTTGGGCAGGGGTAAAGAGAACACAGGTGCATGGCTAGCAAATCCTTGGAATTGTAAAGGCTAGAGTTTTTCTCTGCTTTTATTTTGCAAATATTTTGTTCCCTTTAAATACTTTGCCCAGAGGAAAGTTTTCTACTGTGTGGGGTGATATCCACATAATTTCAGATACTGTCCCATGTGGAGGGATATAGACTTCAGATAGTTTGACTCCATGTCAATGTACCAAATCTATTTGCCTGTGTAAAGCAGACTGACTCAATATTAGACTGTAATATAATTGGGAGAAAATTGGAGAAAAGTTTGGAAATTTGGTCAAAGCATTTTATTTATAGCAGAGAATTTTGTGCAGATTTGTTAGAAATTCTTAACATAGACAACTCATTGGATAGTTTAAAAACTTCCCTCTGTCCCCAATTTGTATTTGGAAATTCCTGTATTTTGGATGTGTGTAGTTTGCAACTAAATTTCCATACTGTGTATGATTTTTTTTCATTTGATACTAACATGAGGCTACTTTCTCCGGGTGGGTGTAAACATGTTGTGGGCAAGCAAAAGTTAAACAGCAATCATCTGAGCCTGTAGACTTAATTTAGTAATCAGTGTTTTTTGTTTCTGTTTTTGGTTTTCCCTTGAAGGGACATTTGGAGAGACAGAGAGGAAAGGGCTTGTGAGTCTTCTAGACAGCATTCATCTAAAAAGGTATTCCTTTCTACACCTAATCCATTTCTTCCATGTACCTACCCCTTCCCTTGAAGCAGAAGACACTGGTATTGTGTAAAGGGAGTGAGTAGTGCCCAAGAGAGCCATCTCCTGATACCCCAGAATGGCACAGATTTATACAAGGCTAGTAAGAGCAGAAATTAAAAAGTAACCAATGTAAAAAAAATAAGTAAATGCAGTGGAGTTCTTCAACATAGTTTCGACATTGACCTTTGAGAAATTGCAGGGTGAGTGGCTACAAATGCTTTGTAGCATCTACCTCGACACCAAAAAGAGACAGTCCAGTGCGGGATGCTGCAGTACCAATCTAGGGCAGAGGCCCTGCCATTGTACAGATGTCTTCTATGCCACCTTTGGAGGGGCAGGGACAGCTTGGTTGGGATGCTTGCCCGATGATCAGCGCCAGGGTAGTGGCCATGGGGTCCTCTTGGCGTATTGAACTATTCTGAGACGGGGAGGGTCATAGCTGGAAGAATCAGGCTAAGACTTGATCTGCGAGGGAAAGTTGAGAGGCAAACATCTGTGTCTTGTTCTCCAATACATTTCCAGTGCCGGCCATAGTCCCTGGACACAGAGTCATTTTCAATAAATATTTATGGAAAAGCATGGATCAATGAGTAAAAATGACAGAGGCACCAAGCAAGAAACAAGACGGAAATCAGGCTGTTGTGCTACCAGTCCGAGAGGGCACCAACGATGAAAAGATGAAATCTCATTGTACCAAGTTTTGCTTGGAGTAAAAGCGACATAGCGTTGGAAACAGAACAGAGGAAAACCAAGGGTGTGTTTAGAGTATGACTCTAGGTACCCTTATTAGAGGTTTGATAGATTGGTGGTAAACCCCAGATAAATACTCTTGTGTTTGTATGTTATATGTATGTATACTTGCATGTGCTTGTTAACTATTCCACAGTAGGGGGTCAGTTCTTCTCGACTCATCTTTATAACATCCTCAATTAGGCAAATCCCATTAGATATTGATAAAGTCATAGAAAGACCCAATAGGAAATGCAAATCTTATTTTATCTCCTATGTAGGTAGTGCTCCTAAGTGAGCAGCACGGTCATACCCAGATGCCCAGTAAACAAGAATGTATTGAGTGGTGGGGAAAACCAGTATAAGGTTAAAGTTTAACCAGAGACAATTTACCTTAGTAGGATAACGAATGTGGATGTCTGGAAGAACTCATAATTCAAGCGACAGGCCAAATTGATTATTTCTGGTTCTTGTTTTATCAATGTTTGTTGGTTCTCTAGACTGTTTCGAGAAACAAGAGGTTTAAGACTTTGTCATTCTCATCAACTCTCATATTGCATTAGCAATGGTTATAGCTCTGGTTTCTATTTATACCATGGGACTGTTTTTAGCAAATCTAACTTGTGGCAGTTTGCCCATTATTTACATGTTGCTTTAAAGCACGTTGGTAATGGAGGTCGAATAGCTTTCTTTTCCTGAGATGAGAATAGAAATGTCTGGGTTATCATGGGACTGACTGTGCACACACTTCATTTGTCACCATCTTATTAAGTCAATTTCCCAAAAGGAATTGCCAAACTTCTTGGCATGTACATTTATCATCCGTACATGGGAATCATTAGACTATGTAAATGCTGCCTTTTTGGAGTCATCTGTGCTTTATGTTCACTGGGTGGAGTTACTCAGTAATATGAATAAACCACAGACAAAGTCTTAGACAAAAAAGTTCTTTGGATTGGGGAATAATATAATTTTAAAAAATGTGTTTGTTGCTTCCATGTGAGTTTTTGTTTATGTTTTGGATTACAGCCATTGCCACCACTGTGCAAAAGCCAGAAAGAAATCTAATTGGGTGTTGCCCACAGGGTTGCGATTTATTATAGTTTTCAGTTTTCACTACATGTTACTGAGTCAATAGGCCCAGATGCAGAATACCTCCACTGGAGAGCTCTAAGGCACGCACATTCAGAAACATTGTTTCATAATTAAAACATGGTCCTATCTCTTTGGATCTCTTTAAAGATAAAATCTCCTTTAAAAATGATTCCGCTCTTCTAATTAGAAGTTTCCCCAATTCTTTCTCACAAATATTATGTCTAGTTTTGGTTTCCTGGAAAACATGTGCCCAATAACCCTTTTCTAAACATATAGTTAATATGATTTCTTACAGTTCTCTAGCTTACATCTCTTTGCCAGCATATCTGCTCCTTCAGCTATGTAAAAGAAATTAAATTCTGAAAAACAATAAAATTTTCAGAGCACAGCTGGAAAGAAATTCCATGTAATTCTCTCCCATGTTTTCTTTAAAGTCTAGCCTTGTACCTCTCCTAGCTGCTTCACTGACTGTCAAATATTTTTATTCTTCTCTTTCTGGTGCCTTCTGTATCCAGACTACTGTCAAGTCCTATTTATTTAGTCAACATTTCATCCACACATCCATTCATTCAGGCTGTATTTATTGAACCTATGTGTTGTGCATGCCAAGGATTAATCTCAGGGCATCATGGACACAACTGTCTGCACCACACATTCCCTATCACTCACAAAGTACAGGCCCGATTACTTCTCATTCCAACCATTGAACTTGCTGCTTTGGGGCCTCAGAACAGTGGGCTGGCCTGCTGTAGCTCAGAGTACATTAAAATACAGTACCACACTCTTGTTTCTTGATTCTTTGACTCTTCCTCACTCTTTATAATTGGTTACTGGAGTAGGTGGAATAATGGCTTCCTAAAGATGGCCATGTCCTAATCCCCAGATCCATTGTCTCAAGAGACTCTGCAGATGTCATTAAGGACATTGGGATGGGGTTATCTTGGATTATCTGAGTGGGCCCAATCTAATCACATGAGCCTTCCAAAACAGAGAACCTTTCCTAGCTGTGTTAAGAGAAAAAGATGTAAACAAAAGAAGAAAGGTCAGAGAGATGCTACCTTGCTGACTTTGAAGACAGTGCCAAGCGATGTAAATGATGGCTAGAAGCTAAGAAAGGTGAGGAAAGGGATTATCCCCTAGAGCCTCTAGAAAGGGATGAAGACCTGCTGATACCTCGATTTTAAACAGTGAGATCCAGTTCATACTTCTAATTTACAGAGCTGTAAGGTAATAAGCTTGTGTGGTTGTAAGGCACTAAATTTGTGGTAACTTGACATGGTAGCAATAGACAATTAATGCAGCTCCATTCCCAGTATGGGCTTTTGTACTTCTCAGATTGATTTTTAGCATCTCCTGCCTAGTAGCCGCTTTCTCTCCTCAGGTATCTCTTCAACCCTTCTTGTAATTATTCTTCCCTCTTATAGTAATTTCCTTCTTCAATAAACCTTCTACACTAGTCTGAGTTTCAAGGCTTTGTATTATCTGACCCCAAGCTATCTTTCTGACCCTATCTTCTCCAGTTTGTCATGGTCAAGGATGTTCCAGTTAAATTGTACTGCTCACTCTTCTCACACATAATCTTGACTTCAGAGACTTGAATCAGTCAGGATGGGCTAGGTCATGCTGTAGAAACAAAAAACCTCAACATTTCAGTGGTTAATGAAATGTCCATGTGGGTCAGTTGGGGGCTCTGTTCTACAGTTCCTCCTGTGCCTGAGGGAGCAGCTACCATCTCAGCAGTTGCCGAGAGGTGTGTAGGAGATCAGGAATTATGTTCAACCCACAAGTAATATCTGTTCCTTTAACTTTCAACCTGTTCTCCAGAACTGGCCACATGGTCCCACCACACAGGACTAAAGGGTATAATCCAAACAGTTATGTGGACGATGGTCATGGCTATCAGTCTATAGCCCTCTGTAAGAAGGACTGGGGAACAGCTTCCCATCTACCAAGTCTGTTCATAGTTACATGTTCCTGCAAAGAAAGTTTGTTGGGGTGCATCTGGTCATGAAATGGTAAAATGGTTAACTTTACTGTGGCCTCAACCTTTCTCCCTGAAGGATTATGAGAACTCTAAATAAAGGGAAGAAAAGGTTTGTTCGTTCAGTTGCCACAATTATGCATTGAACTCCTACTGAATGCAAAGTATAGTCAAAGGCTTGGGAACCATAATGATGAACTAGACATCCTGCAGGGATACAGGTATAGGCAGGGGCTTTGGGGTAAATTGCTCTTCCCTATTTTGGCAATCATGAAGGAAATGATCAAGAAGGCAGGTAGGACAAATAAAGGAGTGCGTTGAGCTTATCAATTTTGCCCAGCATTTGCATAGGCCTTTGAAGATAAGTTTGTTCTAGTTTACTTCACAACTTCTGGAGGAACTTGCAAGAAATGGAACTTTATAGAATTTGAAACTATCTAAGGAAGCATGTGCTAGAGTGGAAAGAATACATGCTTTGGGGTTAGGTATATCTGAACTGGATTCCCAGGTCTGCCCTACATTACTGTGTGATCTTGGGAAAATTAGTTAACCTCTTTGAGACTTTGTTTTCTCATTTGTAAAATGTGTAATATATTGCTCAAAATATTAATGAGAAAACGTAGAAAATGCACTTATCTTGGGACTTGACATAACCAGGCTCTAAATAGACACTGGGTTCCTTCAATTTCTCTTGTGAGGCTTAATAGGTACTAATATTTCATTTTACTTTGTACCAGGTTCTACATAGCACCATTAAAAAAATTGTTTCATGAAGACATTTATTTCATATAAGTTTGGCCATCTTATGTAGTTTCCTTTCTTTTTTTGCATTTTTATTGAGGTAATTTACATACCATAAAATTCATGCTTTTGAGGTATTTTAGTGATTGTTATATTAACAAAATTGTGCAAACCATTTAATTCCATAACATTTCATCACTCCCAAAAGACCATTAGAAGTCACCTGCCATTCTGCCTTTCTCCAAGCCCCTGGTAACCACTCACTACTTTCTTTCTCTATGGACTTGCTTGTCCTAGACACTTTATAAAATGGAATCATGTAATGTCTGGTCTTCTGTGTCTGGATTCTTTCACTTAGCATATGTTTTCAAGGTTCATTCGTGTTGTAGCATGTATGTACATAGCATCAGTACTTTTTACCACCTTTTATTGTTATACTACCTTTCCATTGCATGGATATACCACATTTTGTTTATCCATTCATCAGTTGATAGACATTTGGATTGTTTCCACTATTTGGCTATTGTGAATAATGCTGCTGCAAACATTGATGTACATGTTTTGTGTAGTCATATGTTTTCATTTCTCTTGGATATATCCTAGGAGTGGAGTTTCTGGGTGATATAGTAACTGTTTGAAATGGTAAAATGGTTAATTTTACTATGGCCTCAACTTTTCTCCCCAAAGGATTATGAGAACTCTAAAGGGAAGAAAAGGTTTGTTCATTCAATTGCCACAATTATGCATTGAACTTCTACTGAATGCAAAGTACAGTAAAAGACTATACTGTTCACTGTTTGAGGAACTACTGGACTGTTTCCAAGTGGCTGCACTATTTTACATTTCTACCATAACAGTTCCAATTTCTCCAAATTCTTGTCAACACTTGTTACCTTTTTTTATGACCTTATTGTTTGTCTTTCTGATTACAACCATACTAGTGGGTATGAAGTGGTATCTTGTTATGGTTTTTATTTGCATTTCCCTGGTGACTAATGATGCTGAGCATCTTTTCAGGTGTTTATTGGCCTTTTCTATAACTTCTTTAGAGAAGCTTCTATTCAAATCAGTTTCTTTTTATACCATCTCCTCTTGTTTTAAATTTTTTGTTTTTCTTTATACTGCTAGTTTTTCTGGTTATTCCCAAGTGGACACAGAAGTGGAGTTTGAGTGAGGTACCAGTTTCTTACCTGCATGCTACTTTTCCTTTTTGAGAAAGAGAGGGGGGTAGGGGCGGGGGAGGGGCAGAGGGAGAGGGAGAGAATCTTAGGCGGGTTCCATGCCCAGCATGGTGTCGGGCTCCATCTCAGAATTCTGAGATCATGACCTGAGCCGAAATCAAGAGTCGAACACTTAACCATCCAGGTGCCCCAATATCTAGACATATTTAAATGGATATTATAATGTAACAAGATGCAGTTACAGGGGAGATAATCAAATACTGTGGAAGCTCCAACAAGGGGGCACCTTGCTATCTCTGAGGCCATCTGAAGTGACTTCAGTAAAGAGTGTATCTGAAGTGTCTTCCTACATTAAAATTCCCTGAATCGAGCATAACCTTCTCCTTCAGTGTGCATATTTTGTTGTATTAAATAGAGAGATATTTGCACATTAAAATATACATACCTCCAATTATTGATGTTTATTGAGTTCGTTAGAAAAACTAATATTAGAGTGCTCTCCAGTTCTTGACTCCCAGTGTTGGAATCAAGCTTCGTCTTTGTATTTAGGTCTCTAATGTATGTTGGATGAATGAATCATTTTAGATAGAAGGGGAAATTACAGACTAAAATTTTGGAGGCCTCAAGTATAATTTTTCTTTTCACACTTGATCTTCAAATAATAATAAGGCTCACTTTTAGGGCACTTTAATCCTCAATAGGAAAAATTCATCTTCCTTATGGAGAATTCTATAATGCTCATTGTTAGCAAGTAGTTATCATTCCCTCTTATCTGATTAGAGAGTCCTTTACACATTTAGCCAAACAGATCACAAATCTGTTCCTTTTCCTCCAATATTATAAGGTCCTTTTAGATTGAAAGGTTTAGAGAGTCTGTAAAGGGAGGAATGATTTGGAGTCACTTAAAATTTCAGCTGTTCATTTTATAGAAGAGCAACTGAGCATCAGTTATGTCAGATGATATTGTCCAGGATCCTGGCATCCAATCTCCCCTTTTACGTGTTCCTTTCTCTCCCATATTCTTTTTGCTTTCTTTCAAAAAAAAAAAAAAAATCAAGTTAAGACTGAATAAGTGGTCTGAACAAAAGTGAGTCTTTAACATTTTTTAAATTGGGTTGAGGTATATAAGAGTATTTTGAGCTTTAATGGACTTAATGCCTTAATGGACTTCCGAAAAGTCTTCCTAAGACTAAATTTGTTAGTAAGAAGCTAGAGCTGCAATACTAAAATACCATAGACTGAGTGGCTTGGACAACAGAAATTTATTTTCTTACATTTCTGGGGGCTGGAAGTCTGAGACCATGGTCAGGTTCTGGTGAGGGTCCTCTTCTTGGCTTGCAGATGGCCGCCTCCTTGCTGTGTCCTCACATAGTAGAGAGAGAGATCTTTTTCTTCTCCCTCTCCTTATAAGACCACTAATCCTACCCCAGTAGGAGCCCTCCCTTATGAACTCATTGAACCCCAAAGCACTATCTCCAAGTTCAGTCACATTGAGGATTAGGGCTTCAACTAAAGAATTTGGAGGGGGATACAGTTCAGCCCATAGTACTAATGGACTCATTCTTTAGTTTAACATTTCTTCCCTCCTTCCCTCCCTCCCTTTCTTTTCTTTTCTTTTTTTTCTCTCCTTCCTTCCTTCCTTTTCTCCCTTTCTTTCTTCCTTCCTTCCTTCTTTTTTCTTTTCTTTTCTTTTTTCTTTTCTTCTTCCCTCCCAACTGCCTCCCTCCTTTCTTTCTTTCTTTTTCTTTCTTTCTTTCTTTCTTTCTTTCTTTCTTTCTTTCTTTCTTTCTTTCTTTCTTTCTTTCTTTCTTTCTTTCTTTCTTTCTTTCTTTCTTTCTTTCTTTCTTTCTTTCTTTCTTTCTTTCTCTCTCTCTTTCTTTCTTTCTTTTCTTTCTTTCTTCTTTTTCTTTCAAACATTGTGTGATTATGTGTGTATATAATAACTACCATACATATTACTATTTCCTAACCAAAGTTTAAATATTGTTTCCAATCACCGTGGAGCTTCTATTTGAACTGCTAACATGAAAGAGAGCTAAACCAGGGCACCATAAATGTTGTTATTGTAGCAACTAAGCACTGGCTATGTTATTCAGAATGTTCAAGCAGGATCTAGTTTAGGTGAGTATGTCCGGGACAGGCTAGAGGAGATTCTAGCACTGGATAATTGTAGGAATAGATAACTTTGGAGATTACTTCCAATGTTAAGATTTTATTATTCTCAGCAGAATTTTGGATGGATTTTTTACCTCTTCTTTCCTACTGAACACCCTTGGTGGAGGTGCTAACAAGCAATGAAATGTCCCTAATTGCAGAAGGGTGCAAGGACCAAAACTAGGTTTCTGGAAAATCCACTGTCAAAATATGGATTAAGAGTTCGCTGCATTATTAGGGATGGTCAATAAGTAATGATGATTTTGGAACATTAATACACTAGCATTAAAAGGGGAAGATACTCTTGCCACCCAAAGGAGCAATGGTTAGTAAAGTGAGACTAACACAGAAACAGCTACTAATAAAAGAAGGCTTTATGTGAAAGGGACTGCTAACATTATTTATTAAATTTATTCAATATTTTGATATAAAGGAAATGTAAGGAACATTAACTACCATCTTTGAAACAAATATCATGGCTTATCTTTCTCAAATTGTAGGTGACCATTATTTCAGGAATCTGTGAAGTCGTTAGGAAGGGGTATCATATTCTAGAAATATTTCTGCTCCCAATATCTAGCACAATGCCTCACACAAAGGAGTCATATGGTAACTATTGAATGAATTAATTAATGACATCTGAATAAAATGGGTTACTTACTTCCTGTATTTATTTAAAAATTATTCCTTTTTTGAGTATATTTTCGAGAGCTCTGTTGAATTATCATTGGCTACAGTCACTTGCACATATTTATAGTACACAATTTGATAAGTTTAGACATGTACACTCATGAAACTATCATCACAATCAAGATGTTGAACATACATATTGCCCCCAAAAGTTTCCTCTTGCTCCCTTGTAATCACTTTCTCCTGCTTCTGTCCATTTAACTTTTCCCCAGGCAGCCCTTAATCTTTCTTTTATCAATTAGATTTTATTTTCTAGAGTTTTATATAAGAGGAATCATACCATTTGTACTGTTTATTTTTTTGTATGGCTTCTTTCACTTGGTGTAATTATTTTGAGATTCAGCCATGTTGTTGTGTTGTTGCATATATCAATAGCAAAGGGAGATGTATGTCAGTTATGATTTTGGGAACAACTTCAGCAGGGAGACAATAGCTCATCCCACTACCTCTCCTCCTATAAGTTGTACTGGAAATTGCAGCCAACCAAAATCCTAGAGAAGCAGGGACCAGGGTAAACTTAATGTGAGAAGCAAGCGGACGGAGCTGGGCAAGGGGAGTACTGTAGAAGATGCTGGTGATACCCTGCTCAGATCCCTCTTACTAGGAGTGTATGCCAGCCCCCTGCTGCTGCAGATTCTGGTGCTAATGGCTCACACCTACACATAGGTTTTTGCAAGATGGTCCTAGACTGAGGGACATGGCACTTTTCTCTCTCTGCCTGGGGCAGCCCCATGGCCATGCAGTAACTATGCAGGGGTATAACAGCCCAGCCTCCTCCTTTCTGGATGGGATAGCCTTGTTTTTCATTTAATTTTACTCTATTATGTTATGTTAGTCGGGATAGCTTTTAATATGCTTTATCCTCCGGTGCTCTCTGTGGGATCAGGGTGGGGCTAGACTTCCTCTAAAATCACATGGCTGACTTGCCTCTTCTTCTGCTTTAGCCTGATTCCCTCATTGCCTGTATAAGTTTCTCCTGAGAGTACCCCAACAGTAAATCATTTGTGCAGGAATTCCTATTTCAGTTTCTGCTTCTAAGGAAACTGAGTTCAGGCCTTCCTTTGTAAACACTTCAGATTGTAGTTAATTTAGTTACTACTCCTTTATCAGTTATTAGTTACCATTGGTCCAGCAGTGTTCCAAAAAGTTGTTGAACTCTCTCATACTCTGTTGTTTTCTTTCCCATTATTTTTGTTCTTCTAAGATGTACATCTTTTTATTCCTTTACTGACATTTGAGCACGTTTTTGGAGAGAGGAGTTATATGCATGTAGCCAATCTTGTAACGAAGTTTAAACTGTTACTCACATTCAGGTTTATTCTGTATTTTCTACTAAATGTGCCATTTCCATTAGATATTAAAGATTTCCATTGAAAACTATTTACATGAAAAGACAATAAAAATTAGAAATTGTAATGCTTTGATTTTTAAGCAAGATTGTCAGGAATTCCAAGGAACAGTGTGTTGGGGTGGAGTCATCCATTTTGCTTTTAGTTTAGTGTTTCCAAGGAACATTTCATTGAATACATGGATATGTATGAAATGTCTATCTACCTTGAACAGATTTATTGATCTCTGCTAGAACAACAAATGCCAACACTTTTATTAATGAGGTAAAACGGGTCATTAGGATTATAATTACATGCCTCACTGAATTTTCCCCAAGTTTATTCAGCTCAATATTGTTTTAAAAATATTTAATTACCATGGTCATATTTCTTGACTTGCAATAAATGTGTGTGTATACATATTGTTTATGTGTATGTGATATATATCACAGTGACTTGATGATTAGCCAAGGACCTATTTGGAGTTCTTGGAGAATGTCATATCAGTTATTTGTGGGTCAGTCCCTACTGCATTGTGCTATATCTATTTGTGGATGTCTTTTCTCCCTACAGAGTTTAAGGCAAGAGTATGCCTTATTTATCCTTCTGTTCCTATGGAGTCTGGTATATGGTTGATATTCAACTGAATATTGGTTTGAAACAAAACAAAACAGAAAAACCTAGCAGATGTCTCTGAGAAATTTCCTAATCACCAATGACTTGCAAGTTAGTTCTGGTATCTCTGAATGTCTAATCTCCTGCAGGTAAATAGTCTCTCTTGCCTCTCCTAACACTTTCTTGTTCCAAATAAAATTGGATCAGAGATTGTGGCACAGCTGGTTTGAGTGCAAGGCACCAAAGCACAGCTCAAGTGAAGTCATTCTTGGTGCAGCTGGTTGGGTCACAGTCATTCAGTTTCACTTCACAGAGGCACAGTATTTATGTTCTTCCTTCCACATCTGCAGAACTCCTTTCAGAGTCAATGAGAATTACAGGCTTTTAGCACACTGAGACGTTGTATGAGACTTTATTTTGTGCTTATTTAAAAAAATTTTTTTAAAATTTTTGCCAAAGGACAGGACTAATATTTGGATGATACACAAATAGTGTTATAAAATCTACTTAATCAAATAACTTCACAGTTGGAAGGGACTTTAAATTTCATTCACTTGAACAACTACCACCCTATTTTACACATGAGAGAATTGAGGCTTAAAAACTTCAAATTACTTGATTAAATATAATTACTGGTAGATGCAGAATTAGTGATGTCATCTCAGCGCAGGCATATTTTAGGGAACTGACAGTTCTCAGATATACAAATATTTAACAAAGCAGGTTATAATAAACTTCCATTGTATTCAATATTTAAAAATTAGTATTTTTAAATATTCAGTTAGCTGGAATATTAGAAGTTAATGTCTATTTAATTTATTTCTGAAAAATTAAGGGATCAAACTTCTTTTAAAAAGATTTTTATTTATTTATTTGACGGAGAGAGAGAAAGCGAGAGAGGGAACACAAGCAGGGGGAGTGGGAGAGGGAGAAGCAAGCTTCCCGCTGAACAGGGAGCCCGATGCGGGACTCGATCCCAGTACCCTGGGATCATGGCCTGAGCTGAAGGCAGATGCTTAACGACTGAGCCACCCAGGCACCCCAAGGGATCAAACTTTTGATATTGAAAATTATTTCAACATACATCAATGTCTGCTACTAGTTTATGTCTACAGGAGGCCATAGGGCCATTTTAATCCTAAATCAATGAAGAAAAGACTGTCGTTGCTCCAGGATCATTGGTGTGAGATTCTGGAATTGACTATACAGGATGAAAGAGATCATTCTGAATATATACTGACCCTAGGACATACATCCAGGAGAAAATTTTTAGACTAAATTCCTTATGTAAGTTTGTTTTAATGCCTTTTAATTTTTCTGACAAAATGTTGAAAATATTACAAAAATGTTTGGATTGTTAGAAAGTCAGACTTATGTAGGTCTGCTAATTTATGAGCAGTTCTAAATGTTAATGAATGACTTTTGATCATGCTCATCCCCCAGAAGGTTTTCATCTACACCCTGATATTTTTTAAGACCTCACTCACATGTCTTCTTTGTCAACATTAATTTCTTTCTAAAATATCAGGAATAGAAGATACTGGAAAGTCAGAAAGGTCTAGCAATGATAGTATCAAGGGTACCATTGGTGCAGTCCAGAGGTAGCAAATAGGTATCTTGAGAAATGCGGGCTGCAGAGACAGTGAACCCAGGCCAGTAAATAGAGAGACCCTAAGGACTCAGGGTCCAGGTAGTATCAGAAAATACAGCATTAGTAATACCGGCCAAGAGTCTGTATAAGAGGTTGAGGATTTGACTCAAAAGATCTGAAAAAGTAGGACCATACACACCACAAGCAAGAATGAACTTCAGCGTAGATTAGGTATTGGGAGGAAAAATTTGAAGTAAGGACTGCTCTTTATATGTTTTCTTCCCAACACCTGGGGTATATGTAGTCCAAGTCAAAAGATGAGACACTTGGATGAAGGCAGGTGCATCGAGGGCTGAGCAAGATGGCTTCTAAAACAGGGATTGCTTTCTTGTTTCTTCTCTAAGTCCCTCTAGTCTACACATGGTAATTATTCCACAGAGTCTCACTAAGTGAAAGTTGTATGCATGCACATGCATGCATACACACATGCTTCCTTCAGTGGAACTCTGGACCAGACTTGAGACACATGTGTTTAGTAGTAAATGGATTATTTGGATTAAAAATTTGGAAGCAAATGCTTTGATTAAATGGACAGAGAAGCTGTGGTATATATATATATATATACACACACACACACACACAATAGAATATTACTCAGCCATCAAAATAAATGAAATCTTGCCATTTGCAGTGACGTGGATAGAACTAGAGGGTATTATGCTAAGCAAAATAAGTGAATCAGAGAAAGACAACTATCATATGATCTCACACATATATGGAATTTAAGAAACAAAACAGAAGAGAGGAAAAAATAAAACAAGATGAAACCAGAGAGGGAGACAAACCATAAGAGATCCTTAATCATAGGAAACAAACTGAAGGTTGCTGGAGGGGAAGGAGGTAGAGGAATGGGATAACTGGGTGATGGACATTAAGGAGGGCATGTGATGTAACAAGCACTGGGTATTACCTAAGACTGACCTCTACCTTTGAAACCAATAAACACATTATATGTTAATTGAATTTAAATTAAAAAAATAAAGATATCTGGAAAAAAATTTAAAAAAATTTGGACACTACTGAATGCTTTACTAAGCTTAATTTATCATAATTTTTACTGGTCAGAATAAGAGTTACCATCTTTCAATTATTACATGTAGTTCTGAGGCTTCCCACTCAGACCTCCTGTCATACGCAGTTCTGTATTTACTGAGGTCACTGCTGACTTGTACGTTCTTTTATGACTCTTTTAGGACTGTTGATAGAAAGGATTTCCTGGGACCTATGAGGTCAGTGAGAATTTGAATAATGGAAAGAATAAAATAATGCTTTAGCTCTTTAGAGCTTGCTTTTGTAGAGAACATCAGGAAGATGAGCCATCAATAAACAATTTCAAACAGCATAGCTTTTTTTTAAACTAGAGGAACCATGTAAGTTTATATGGAAATGGGTTATAATGTTACAGAATTTAAGAATATTACAGAATTTAAGTTGTCATTGCAACTAAATTGGAAGCCCCATGAGCATGTGAGAGCCCAGCAGCTGTGATAAGAACTGTTTTCTTATTTAGTTCCACCACAGTATTGTAAGATGATTTGAAAAAATTACTTTTCTGGATCCCAGTTTCTTTGTTTGAGACCTAATACTTGTACACTGAAGCTGTAGGGTCCTTTTCAGCTCTGTTCATGATGTACATTTTGTTTTTCTCACAAAGTTTTGGCAAATAGTGGACGCTCATTCAATTAATACTGTCTTACTGATGTTGACCCTCACAAAGCCATGTGCTTCTTAGAGAGAGAAATTGTCCCATGGGCTGGGTAAACAAGAGGAAGAGGAAATGGGTGAATAAACTACAAATTGAGCGTCTCACTGAAGTTTATCCTAAGGATGATCCTCTGAACTCCGGACATCTGATAGCACGCACAACTGCTCTTGACAAGTAATATTGCTGGTGACAAAAGTTATGTCAACATCTGGGTGAGCTGTAGATTAGCAGTACCTGAGTTCTTGGGGAGGGCTGATAAGTGAGACGCAAGGAAAATAAGGTCAACAGGAAGGGCATCCAAGTAAATTGGAATGAAGTCCAACCTACAGAATGTTCCCAGCAGAGGTGTAAGACATTCAGTTGTAATTGGCAGAGAAAGTATTTGCTCTCTACTTGAGAAGAGCCAGCAAGAACAATGGAAGGTACCTGACAAAAGAAGTGAGACATTCCAAAAAGATGGAAAGACTGATACTCTCATCAGCACAAACAGACCCCCCTCCTCTTACACTTTATAACATGTCACCTCTTTTCTCAAAAACAGTTCCCTTTTTTTTCCACTTCCTTTTGTCTTCCTGTCACCTCTTGCAAGACCTGAAATATAGATTATAGTTTCTGTATACCAATGAAAATTTGTATTTGAAGCATTAAATTGAAAGATGCTTACTCAGAGGCCCCTGAGAGATTCTCACAACAGAACTGCTTCTGGGGACTTGGGAAATGACCAGTCTCTTTGATTTCCTGGGGAAAGCCACCACAACAAAGTCCTCAAGGTCAAAGCTCAGCTTTACACTGAACAAGAAATTGCAAATTTTGACTTTTTGGTGGGTTCACAGAGAGGTCACCAGGACTAGTTCCTACACACATTGCCAGTAACAACAGACTTCTCCACAATGCAAAAAAAAAAAAAAAAAAAAAAAAATCTCCAGGATATTGTTGCAGAATCTCTGTGGATGAATTTAAAAACCTGATGAAATGATTGATCAAGTGGCTGTAAAATTTGATTAAATGGCTTGGCGTATAACAGCAAACATAAACTTAGGTGCAGTAAGGCAAGATTTCTCATTTCTATGACTTCTGCAATATTCAATTCGTAGTCTTTATGTTTTCCAAGAAGAGGCAAGTGATCTCAGGCCACTCCCTGTGTCTTCTTTGCCCTCAAATGTAATTTGATGTCCTTCTACTCTCTTGAATCTCTTTTCACTCTTCTCTGCTATTTCAAGCAGTAGTCTCAGTGAACCTTGAAAACCAGGTCTAAGCCTGCATGGACAGACTGTCTGCAAAGCTCATAAATTTGCTTCAAGACCAGGTCATCACTGTTAAACTCAGGGCTCTCTCTTGGTCTTTGGCAAAGCATCACAGCTATCTCTGTGTTTGGAGAAGCCAGGTTGTCTGAAAGGAAGCATTGTTCATTTACAGCACTCTGTTCAAAGCATCCTACTTGGAAAGGTTGGACCAGGGGTCACTAGACCCTTTCCAACTACAGCTCTTGGGCAGTAGGGTAGTTGTTTCATAGGTAAGAAAGTTTACATTTCACCCAAGAAGAAATTCTTTATCTTCTAAAAATAAAGGGGCACATCTGAAACAAAAAAGACTTTTAATTCAAATGTAGTTGGCAAATCTAGTTTTATAGCAGTGAGGAGAACTTACCAACAGAAAACCCAAGCCCTCCTGGATTGGAAAATAAACTACCTATGAAAAGAGCTTGTGCTCTTTCAAAGGGCCTGATCCCCATTGGATAAAAAGCCCTTCATTACCACTCCCCTCCCCACCCCCCATCACTTTAATGTAAGTTATGAGGAGAAAAAGTCTTTGCTTTTGATCTTAGATTTCAGGCTTGGTGTTTTAATACATCACTGTTTTTAATGCAAACATTGTTTTTAAAAAGTTTAAGCCTTGTCTGAGTCCCTGGAGCTGTAAGCTCATTTTGTATTGATTAGGGGCTGAAGTCTGTGGGTCCTTGGTTGTGTTTTTCCTTTTGGTGGAGTTGTAATAAACTGTTCTCCACAGTTTGGACTTTGGGAATTGGCCCACTGAGCTCAGCGGCTGTGAGCCTCTTGCTTTCCCGGGAACCATGGCAGATAGCATTGCTGTGGAATGCACAGGGCTGCTGAGAGCTCCAGGGCAGCCTGCTGAGAAAGCCCTTCTGAGGGTCAGTTTGGAAGGGGCCACAAGAAATAAAGGTGAGGGTTAATGACTCCCTTTGTGAGGCTTCCTGGCAGTGGTACTTCACCTCAAATGGAAATTTCAGAAGTTTCTGTACTGTTCAGAAGAGCATTCCTGGAGTTGAGTAGCAGAAAGTTAGGCCAAGCATAATATAGCGACTCTGCCGAACACAGCTCTGTCTCCAGGAACTCATCATCATCATCAAATAGTATTTATTAAAAGCCCACACGCATATGGTGCAGAACAAACCACATTAAACAAGCACAGTTGGGTTGCTGGTCCTCTAGAGGGCCACAATTTAAAATACTAAAAAACCAACTCTTGCTTCTGGTAGACTGTTCTGACAAACCAAGAACACAGGGAAAGGAGATTGCTTACACAGTGGCTAATATTAATACTACTACTAATAAATTAGCATAGGTATCGTCTTTGTTTTTCAGTTTTGAAGGTTTCTATTGAGATACCCTCAAGCTCAGAGATTCTTTCCTCAGCTGTGTCTAGTCTACTAATAAATTGATCAAAGGAATTCTTTTTTTTTTTTAAAGATTTTATTTATTTATTTGAGAGAGAGAAAGTGCAAGTGGGGGTTGGGGCAGAGGGAGAGGAGAGAGAGAGAATCCCAAGCAGGCTCCCCACTGAGCATACAGCCCAATGGAGGAGGGGCTTAATCTCACCACCCTGAGATCATGACCTGAGCTGAAACCAAGAGTCAGATGCTTAACTCACAGAGCCACCCAGGTGCCCCAAAGGCATTCTTTATTTCTGTTACAGTGTTTTTCTCTAGGTTTTTGTTGTTGTTGTTGTTGTTCTTTAGGATTTCCATCTCTCTGTTTACATTGCCTTGTATGTTGTCTACTTTATTCATTAGAACCCTTAGCATGTTAATAATAGTTTTCAATGCCTGGCCTGATAATTCTAATACCCCTTCCATGTCTGCTCCTGATGCTTGCTCTGCTTCTTCAAATTGTGTTTTTTGCTGTTTGGAACGCCTTATAGTTTTTCTCTGTAGCTGAACATGTTGTACCAGGTAAAAGGAACAACTGTAAAATGAGTCTTTAGTAATGTGATGGTGAGGTGTCAGGGGAGGGGAAGCATTCCACACAGTCCTATGATTAGGTCTCAGTGTTTTAGTGAGCCTGTGCCTCTGGACTGTGAACTTCACAAGAGTTTTACAGGTCTTTTTTTCCCCCCTTAGGTGGTTATAGGATGGCTAGAGTGGGCTGGAGTTGGGTATTTCCCTTCCCCCATGTGAGAGAAGAACAGGGAGCACTCTGGGATATTTCAAAATGGTTCCTTTCTTATTCCCTCTGCGGGAAGCTGAAGAGGATTTTTCTCCTGATGTTTTCTGAGGGAATCTGGTTGGTGCTCCTGGAGGTAAATCTCACAATATTGTGGGGTCCCCCTATGACTGGGTCTCTGTGGAGTTTTTAACTCTCAGACTTGTCTGTAGAGCCTCCCAACAATTCGGCAACTACAGTTCCCTGTTTCCTACCTTTGATTCCAAAGGTAAGTCTCTATTCCAGGAAGCCGTGACTCCCTCTATTTGCCTCTCACTAATCTTGGGGGTAGTGGATTGCCCTGTGTTCTCTCCTCTATTACAGATACAAGATGAGTTGTTGATTTTTAAGTCTGTTCAGCTTTTTGCTTGCTATTGGGACAGAGTGGTGGCTTCCAAGCTTTTTGCCTGAGGAACTGGCAACTAGATGCCCCTCCCCCACCCCTCTCTTTGCTAGTTTTTCCCAGTTGAAATAGAGAGCTGACTGAATAGTATTAGTTGATGTATTGCACAGAACATTATCCGTTTTGTAATCAGACCTCCCCCACCATTACTGCCCTGCCCTTGAGGCAGAACACAGTGAGTGGTAGAAGGGAAGATAGGCAGGGCTTATTTGTTTAGACCCAGTGCATCAACTGAAAGGTGGAGATGGATTCAGGGCTGGGGAGGTTGTGTGACTAACACCACACGTTGTGCAATGAGAGCTCATCGCTCAGCCTGAGTTTGTTTGGTCTTTTCCTATTTTTATTTACTAGTGACTAGATGATATTAATTTTTCCATTTGTAAGTTATTCTCATACCTGTTCATTATGTGGAATTCTATGAACATTTTTCCAGATAATTGTAATAGTCAAACCCCACTTTTGCTTGAGCATGTCAAATTCCCCACTTAGAACATCATTTGTTCTCCTACCTGATCATTATACTTTTTTTTTTTAAGGCTTAGTTATTTATTTTGGAGAGATAGAGGATACTGACTTTTATAAATATCTTTTCCAACTACAATTTTGTTGCTGTTGTGGAATTGTGTAGTAAGTACTATATCATCTAGATTCATCCTGTAGGTCTGTGGCACCCATTCCCACACCTGTGGGGAGTAATGGCTGTGGACACCTTACAGCTGAGTGTTTCTGGAAATTGTTCTAGAACAAAGGGAACTGCCTTGTTCAAGGGTATCTCTCTCCCTGGAGACAGGTCACATTGATGTATGTGGGGGTACAAAGACCCTGCCTCCTTGGCTCAATTCTAGAAAACTGAGTAGCTATTCTAGCTCCAGGGCTTCTTGTAGGATTGGCTGAGGCCCCTTACAACTGTACAACAGTTCAACTTACTCATATATGGGTGTTGTTCAGCCTGGGAGTCTGTTCTCTGGGGAACCCAGCTTAAATACTAGTTGGTCAGTAGTGGTCTAAGATTCTACAATGGAATTTTGGAGCTGGATCAACTACTGGCAGGAGGACAATGAAAACCCCATCCCTGATGATGGGTTGGACATTGAGCCTCTGGCATGCTGTAACAGTGCAGTTAGAACATTCTCAAGTGGTGAAATGAGATGGGATACAGTGAAAGGGAATATTCTGGTAGGATCAATATCTCAGGCATTTGAGAAGTTCTGGTAAATTAGTGATTATTAGGCCAGTGGAATCAGCTGGCTTTTGCTATGTGCAAGCAATGCATTGGAAAAAAAACAATTAAAAGCTAAGGATGGCTAATTACGAATTTAAGGTGAAGTGTGCAAACCAGAGGGCTGCCTTGGCACCATCAAAGAGAATTTTACCTCCTACAATCAGAGGAAGAAAAATTTGAGGATCAAGTTTGATTATGAGCTTAGTGGAACTTCAGAGTAGGTTGAATTTTCAACCTCAGCAAGTCTACTTTAATAAGATTAGGGCCCTGGTTAGAAAGCAGTAGGATCCCAAGGCTTGAAATGGGGACATCTGTGTTTATGTCTTTAGAAACTGTGAATCTTCAGATCTTCTTGAACTCTGGAGCCACAGAAGTGGCCCACTCCATACTGTTAAATGCTAGTCCTCCTTGCATCTTAAGGATGACACAGGATGTTAGAGACCACAAACATTCCCTTCAGGAACTGTCTTTACCTACACTCCTGGATGCCAGATCAAGAACTAGGGTTAATTCACAACGTAACCCAGCCAGGGAGTGCTGGGCCTGCTAAAGGAGCAAAGAGAATATATACCTAAGGAACTACAGGGCCAGGCTAATATGTACAGGCAGGAGCACAGGAGGGTGTGTGTAATGTATTTATATCCTTAGGGTGTTGGATCAAGGGGTAGAAATAGAACATCAAGTTGGATAAGGGAGAATTTATCTACATGAGAGTGCCCTTCCAGGTTATAGGATTTAACACCCTATCAAGAACTCAGGAGATGGAGCTAATATGCTGCTCAGATGGCTCTTGGAATCTTGCAAAAAATGAGAACCCACATTAAGTGAAGTAGAAATGTCTGGACTCCTGTGGCAGATAGTAGAGGCAGGGATCAAAACGCTGAGAGATCAGGGCCTGCTCGAGTAGATATCTAAATAAGTCTGGAACACCCACCAGCTGACTACATTCCACAGGAAGGCCTGATGGCCATGTTATTCACTAAAGTGGTGAGGAATTTGGAAGACATGCACCTGCATGGCTGAGAAGCTGATTGATCCCTGTCCTATTTAAGTACAGGCTGGTAAAAAGACCATATGGGAGCACTTAACTCTAAACAAGGTACGTGTAGTTATCATAATGAATAGCTGGTCAGCTTGGCAGCCAGGGGACCTGACCTGAATAGAGCTCTGGTGACGATTTAAAGAAAAATCAGGGGCAAAATAGATGGGCAGAATATTACTTACAAGAATATTACTTAATTTATACTGACAAAAGACATCAAGAATGGATGATCAAAATGCCAAAACAGACACCCAAAGGAAAGTTGTACTTTCTGGACCCACTGACACAGGAAGACGCCTGATCCCCATGAGGAGGGAGCCTACAACACCATGGCAATTAAATACAGTGATAATCCCTCAGTTCTTTCCCAAACGGACTTAGAATATTTACCCAGGTAACTGTCTGTTGGGAAATGGGTAATACCTAGACACTGTAAGGACTAGTGGACATAGTGTCTGAGTTGACATTGATACCTAGGTACCTGAAACATCATCATAGTACCCTTGTCAGAGTGGGGAAATGGGGCCAGATAAGGGATGAAGTCCTGGTCCAATACTAGATCACATGGATTCACTGGAGTCATAGACTCACCCTGTTATTATTTCCCCAGTCCCTGAATGTATAATTGGAATAGACATACTTGGTAGTTGGCAGTCTATACATACTGGGTTCTAAGCCTGTGGCGTAATTGTCATTATAATTTCCATGGGAAGATTTAGTGGGGGCATCTGAAACTGGCCTCCCCTCTACTGTCAAAACAGTGAATTAAAAACAATATATATCTTGAGTAGAGGGGTGGTGACAGATATTAATGTCATCTTTGGAGATTTAAAGGATGCAGAAAAGTTCCTTATCACATCTTCATTTAATTCACCTGTCTGGCCCCTACAAAAACCAGATTGGGTCTTATAGGAAAGTATATTCAACCAAAGGGTAGTTCCAATTGTAGCTTCTATATCTTTGCTAGAGCAGAACCTCAGGTACAAGGCTTATCTGAAAAATGCATTATTTTCCGGGTAGAAGCAGGTCTTATTTGCATGAGAGAAACGAGAGTATACATCTGTGGTCTTACCCCAGGGCCCTGTTAACTTTACTACCTTCTATCATAATGTGGTCCAACAGGACCTGGACCACCCGGAGGTCCCATAAAATATCACACTGATTTATTGATGATACCATGTTATTTGGACCAGACAAACAAGTATGTTGGAGGCCTTTGTAAGACACATGGTAGGAAATAACCTGCAGATTCATTTTCCCAGCACATTAGTGAGGTGACCAGGATGTCCCTCCAATGTGAAGGAAACTCCTACCATTAAGAATGAAGCACAGTGCTTTGATGGCCTCCCTGGTTCAGAGGCAGCATATTTCACACTTGGATATACTACTCTGATAACATTTCCCAGCTGACAGAAAACTGCTGGCTTTGAGTGAGGCCCAGAGGAGGAAAGGCTTTGGTGGCAGCTCAGGCTATTACATAAGCCCTGCCAATTGGGCCTGCTGTTCAGCAGACCTTTTGGTAATAAAGTATCTGCAGTGGGAAAAGATATTCTATGGAGATTATGGAAAGGTCCAGTAGGGGAATCACAATGTAGACCTCTGTGGTTTTGAAATAGTGGCATACCATCGGCAACTATTGTAATGCAGTAGATATTGTAATGCATTTGTGGTAGAGAACTATAAACTGGCTGGAAATAGCTCTTGGTTTGCTGCTGGGAATGAATGGAGGTACAGTGTCTTACCTTGAGACACAGGATGACCTTGTAGTTAGAGCTGCTCATCATTAGCAGAATATTGTCAGATTCACAAAGCTATAAGGTCAGATAGCAAACAGTTATCCATTTTAAGAGGGGAGTGGCATATCTAGGGTCAGGCATGAGATGGTAGTCCAGACACATGTCATCTAAAACTGTACCGGAGCCTCTCATTCATTTTACAATCATGAGGTGTTCCTTAAGATCAGCCAATGGAGGGAGAATAAAAGCAGAGCTTGTTTCACACATGTGTAGGCTTGATATATAGGGGCAGGTTATAAAAGGATTCCTGCTATCCGGCTTGGGATAACTCTGAAAGAGAGTAGTGAGGGAAAATTCTCCCAATAAGCAGAGCTTTGGTCATCCATTTTGTGTAGAAAGAAAAGCAGCCAGAAATAAGAATATACATGGACTCCTGAGTTGTAGCTAATGGTTTGGTGGTTGGACCTGGGTGGGGGTGGTTATGGTGAAAGGAGAAATATTGGAATATTAGAGAAAAGGATGTCTGGGAAAGAAGCACATGGATAGAACTAGCAGCTGGGAAAAAAGTGTGAAAGTCTTTTTATGAAATGTTAACTCTTACCGGAGGGCATCACCCAAGGAATAAGTACTAAACACCAGTGGACACAATGTCTTGGCCTGTTGTTGTCAGCTAGCCTTTGCCATTGGTCTCCGCAGTGCTGGCACAATGAGCTGTGGTGGCAAGGATGGAGGTTATGCATAAGCCCAAAAGTATGGGATCTCACTCACCGAGACTGATAGAGCTACTGTCACTGCAGAATGTCCACAGCCCCACCAGGACACTTCTCTCCTACATCCTCTCTGAAGCAAAGCCTTAATCTGTGTGTGGGGAAGGGTGACTGTAAAAAGCCTTTGCATCTGGGGTAAGTGAATAGAGAAAAATCCTCTATCTCTGAGGGAGGCACAGGTATATATTTGTCCCTGGTCTAGAACTACAGCTGGAGGAGGGGTGGGAACACTGAAAATAACACTCCTGACCCAGAGGCTTCCATCCCACCACTCCTCCAGGGCAATTAAGTGTCAAGGAACAAATACCAGCTGAAAACTCCTGGCGGGGGTGGGGGGTGGGTGGGGGGGTGTTGCAACAGTATGGAGCCATCCCTTCTCTGAGGTAAATGCAAAGCGTAGGTGTAAGACCGAGGGATGATGAGATGTTAGGAAAGCCCTCTAGGAAATATGTCTCTACCCTAAACACAAGAAGAATGAGGTGTATTGAGGGTAACCATAGCAACAGCAAACATCTGAACACACCCTTCTCCAAAGAAGATATACAGATGAATAAGCATATGAAAATATGCTCAACCTCATTTGTCATTAAGGAGATGCAAATTAAAACCACAATAAGATACCACTTTATATATATTGGAATGGCTAAAAGAATTAACTGATAATACCAGGTGCTGACCGTGATTGGAGCAACTGGAACAGCCGAGCATTGCTCGTAGATATGCAAAAATCTACAGTCACTTGGGAAACAGTTTTGCAGTTTCTTACAAAGTTAAACATGAACTTACCATATGATCTAGAAATCTTCTAGGTATTTATCCAAGAGAAATGAAAACTTGCATTCACACAAAATCTGTATGGAAATGTATAGTACCTTAATTCATATTTGCCTCAAACTGGAAAAAACTAAGATGTCCTTCATGTAGTAAACAGATAAACTGTGGTACATTTGTACCATGAACTACTACTGAGCAACGAAAAGAATGACCTATGACTAACACAACAAGGACGAATCTCAAATTTGCCTTGCTAAATGAAGGCAGCCAGACCCCAAAGGTTACATGTTGTGATTCTATAATATGACATCCTAGGAATACTGTATGGATGGAAAACAGATCAGTGATTGCCAGGAATTAGGGCTCAGGGGTGGAGGGGGTGCATGAGGGAATTTTTGCTGTGATGAAACTGTTTTCTGTCTCAACTGTGGTGGTATTAAAGGGCTCCATTTATTTTTTCGATACCCATAGAACTGTACATCACCAAGGGTGAATTTTACAGATTGTAATTTGAAAAAAAATCTCAAATTGCAAACAAGTTGAAGTGACCAAAGGGAAACTTTGATAAGTTTAATGAGATAAAAATTTAAAACTTTAGTAAAACATCTGTAATATAAAAAAACCTTGAGAGAATAAAAAGATGAATAACAAAATGTTAAAATATTTGCCATAAATATAATAGACAAAGGGTTAATATAATTAATATGTCAAGATTAAGTATGTCTCAAATTACGAGGCACAAAAAAGAACCTGAAAATTTTCAGAAAAGGAAAGACAGTGGCTATTAAAAATAAAAAACCATTTTATTCTTACATAATAGAAATGCAAATTAAGGGAAATGTAATATTTCAAACATCTAATTAGGATAGACTTACAAAAATATTAAAATCTAGTTAAGGCTGGATTTGTAGAATTGTAGATGGTGTACCTTTTTGGAAAAGGAATTTTGCAAAGTATGTCAGTAGCCTTAAACATATTTTTATATTGATCCAGAAATTCTCCTCGTAAAGTATTCTAAAGCAATAATTACATGTATATAATATATGTAGGCTACATGTATATATACAAATATATAAGAAATAATTATATTTATCTATACACAAAAATGCCAATGGGAGAGATATTTAGAATAGAAAACATTTGAAAAAATCTAATTTTTAACAGTAGAAAAATATCTGAATTTAAGATATATTGTAAAATGTGGTATTATGCAAGTATATAGTGTTATTTATAAAGCACCTTAATTATGACATGAAAATAGTCAAGATGGAATTAAGTATCATATGTCAACATAGACTTCACCAATGTATTAAAATTGGCTATCTCCACCTGGTGGAGTCATAAGTAAATATTATTTTCCCTTTCTTTTTAAAATATGTTTCAGCCTTGCCCCACAGAGAATTTTTAATTTTTATAACCTGAAAAAAAATTATTTTAAAAGGTACCTTGGGGTCTGAAGAATCTTTCTGGTCCTGAGCAACATAGATGGAGGTGAAGGGCAGATAAGTAAGAGTAGCTCTTTTCTCTAGTTGTCCTAGGGAAAGCCTGGTTCTTTAAGTTAACCATTTGGCTGCTTTGGCTAGTACAAAGCGGGATCCAGGATCCCTTCTTGGAAATCTCACTCAGTTTCACAGTTGTTACCTTAAACTGGGAAAAACATGGGCTGTATGGTATGGGACGGAATTGTTTTCTCTAAGGATGTGAAAATAGAAAATATCTTGTTAAAACCATTTGGAGTGTAATCTGGCAATATCTAACGAAACAAAACAAAACAAAACAAAAAACACAGACACAAATCCGTCAACCCATCAATCTCTATCCTGGGAATCTAATCCATAGGAATGAAAGTGCCGGCACCTAAAGATATAGATGCAGTCACTTCTGCTATAACGCTTTACTTTAAAAATGTGAATTTGTTCCAGTGCAATTGATATATTAGGGAACACTTTGAGCATAACATGAATTTTGCTTTGGCTTTATGCAGTTTCCTTTGCAAGAAATACTAAGGGATGGCAGGAAACTGCACCCAGCTGAACCAAGCTGCCTGGGAAAACACAAAACACAGACACCTCATACATCTCCATCTACCTCAGTTCTCTGTGTGTGTTAGGAGCCACACCCATCCACATCTGCTGTTACACTTTCCATCTGATTCCAGATAACCCACCCTCTTACCACTTGACAGTAACTCACAAGCTACAGTGCTTCTGATGCCCACTTCCTCAAGCAAATCTCAGGTCTTTTTGAAGGTTGAGTGCCATATCTATTGTATTTATGTATTTCTTAACCACTTATGTATAAAATTGTGCTACTGTTGTTTTTATTGGTTCCTATCTTTTTTTTTTAATGTTGCTTTTTTTTCTTAGCATGTTGTGCCCCTAACCCCATACCATGAGAAGCCCTGTAGTTTTCATTGCACAATTTTGCATGGCCAGGTGTTTTTTAGGGTAGAAGGACATAAAATTAATTAATTAAATGCAACAGGAGCTTTTAAAAACAAACAATCCTAGACAATGAGGGCTTCTTAATTTGTTGCAAGATCCAGATTCATGAATAATTCACTATAATACAAATCAGATTGTGACTTCGCAGGGGCTGATAGGCTTCCCCAAAAGACAAATGGTGTGCTTTAGGAGTGTAACTGAGGGAGAAATACTGTACTGACTTAATCTCTAAGTGTTTTAGACATGGTTGGGCAGATGAAGTTCACATAGAAATCATCACTGCAGAGAAGCATGTGACAAATGCTAAATAAGAGGCGTGAGAGGGATATCCTAGGGCTTAGAAGGTTCCTTTTCTAGCTGAAGCCTGTAGGAAAACATCATAGAGGAGATGGATGTAGGATATCTTTAAATTATAGATGGGACTATTATGTGAAAGTTTTAAGAGCAAGGTTTTGGAGTTTGAGGAAACAAAAGATATGTTTTGAATAGTAATAGTCTAGAGGAGTTAAGTTTAGGTTTATTTTATAAACATGTGAATATCAACTCAGTGTGATAGTTGAGTACCAACCAGAGATCACAGATGAAAAGATGTGAGTATACATGGAGGTCACATTCTGATTTCAGGAAGAACCACAGTAGCCACTTCTCTCATGCTCTCTCATTGCATTTATCAGTCAGAAGAACCACTCAGGTAGACTGGCCTTCGGAGTTCTAGTTATGAACCATACTTTATGGTATGTATGGTATACTCTGTGAAATTGGAGCAAGGCACTGCGCCTCTCTAGCTGGAGCTTTCTCCTCTTTGAAAGGAGGTTGCTCTACAAGATAGTCTCAAGTTTAGAATTCTGCGATTCTTTGATAGATAAGTTTCCATGGATTTGCAGGAATCCTGCTGTTTTGTATCTGCCCTTCAACTTTACTGAAATAAGGGTTCTTAAGATCTGGATTTATCTGGCATACAAGAGTAGTTATCAAATAGAGTTTCTTATTTGGGTGAAAGGAGATCCATGAACTGACACATTCTAATATGCTGGCTGACACCCACCAATTCAATTCATTCTCTTTGCAGGAAGAAAGCATAACCAGTTGGTGTAATATCATAAATTATACACTCACTATAGCTATTCAGAAGTTGTGGAACTTTTTCCCCTTGAAATGTCACAGTGATTTTGACAGTGAAAATTCATTACATGCAGCCATGAATATTAATTCTTGCTCACTTCCAGAGGCCACAGAGAGGCACCTACTCAAGTTTCCTCTGTGCCCAGGATATTTCTTAAAGACACACATACATTTCCCACTCACAGTTTTGAAAATGCTATCTTCAGGAATAAGTAAATACAAACAATATGTGAAAATCAGAATTATAGACAGCTCGCTGTGTGTACATATGGCTTCTTATATTTAGGAAGTAAGTTATAAAATATCAAATCTGACTTCTCTTTTGGAGTTAGTGAGAAAGGATTGGAACAAGCCTTTAATGGAAGAGTAATAGCCAGCAATATGTTTTACAAAGTCATTAGCAATGTCTTAATATATTTATTTTCTATTTGGAACTGTCATGTTGCAGGTTAGGGTTTGGCCTATTAACCCAGTCTCCTTTTCTGTTGAGCACGTTGTAGTAGGTGGTCTCCAAAGTCTTTGAGCTTACGAGTTTATGATTATATGCCCGTTATGAACAGTTTCCTTTCGAAAAGTCATGAATTTGTAACAGATGGAATATACATGAACACATAATTTCTTTGAATGGCTCTCAGTTTAGAAATAGGTCTAGGAGATGTATGAAATTTGGTTTTGCATAGTTTAATTTGCTATGAATTCTTGAATGATTCAAAACATACTTTGCCATTCAAAACATTTCCAAAATGACTCCTAAACTGAGGAAGAACTTGTCGTGAAATAATTGCAAAGTAAACATAAAATTATACCTATGCTGTAACAAACATTATTGAAGGGAGGGAGTGGTGTCTCTCAGCTAGCAAGTGAGGATTTTTGTTTCCGTTGCTATTATTTTCGCTGACTTACAAGTGATTGCTGCGACGTTGTTTGTCTTTTACTGATTCTCACTTTATATATTTATATTATTTATATTTTATATATATATATATTGAGACAGAAATAGTCTATCAATTTTGGATTTAAAAAAGGCCAAATTCCTAAGTGCACATTGCTACTAGTGTTGCTGTAAGAATTAATAAATAATTTTGAATCAAAATATAAGGGTATTTAGCAGTAGCCACAAACCAGAGAATCCTCAAAATTCAATCTTTTCTTGTCATTGTTCCAAGTTCTCATTCTAGAGTTAGGAGAATGCTGGCTTAGCCTGCTTTCTGCCTATGATTTCTGTGTTCCTTTTTGACTTTCTTGTGCTTTCCCTCAATGCAAAAAATATGTGATCGAATGAATACTTTGTTGATCCCTATTCTCATTTAAATTCACGTTGGGGGTTGGTTTCCACTTCCGCTTGGAGCGGGTACCCCCCAAGTTCACACTGATCAGGTGGCTCTATTGGTGGGAAAAGTAGAAGAGGAAAGGATATGTTACCCTGGGGGTTTGCTGCCTGATTCAGAGAGCTTGTCTGCAATTATTTTACATTGGAGCTTAGTGATTTGCTTTGTCCAGGCCAGTTTGGAAGCCTCTCATGACCATTATTGTTTGTTTTGATTTATGTTGGATTGAGAGAAATGTTTAAGCTTTTATTTTTTTTCTGAACGGTTGCATGTTTGCGTTTCAGAGTTTTACTGTTGGAATTGTCATGCAGCCTGAGCCAAGGTTATTTGGTCCTATTGGCTTTTGATTTCACATATGCCAGTTTGAAGGAGTTCCAGCAGACAATTTGTTGTTTTGCAAAGTAGTTAGTTGTTTGTCAGAGTTCTGATCATGCCTGGAGGAAGATCTTCTAAGGCAACTTGAGAAAACTATTATAATGAAAGGAATTTGGAAACATGAGTTCTGTTGCTGGACTCAATTACTGAATATTGTGGCTCAGTCTCCCCTTTCTGCCTCAGTTTCTCCATCTGGACTATGGGAATGTGATACAATACAGGGATGGTGTTGTGATAGGCCATAAGTTTGCATTAAAAGGTCTTGGCAAATCCTTCAAGGTCCCTTTTAAAAGATGCATATTTGAAGCTGCACTTAAGTAAGCAAAAATTATTTAAGATGTTCACTCTGAAAAAGCACCATAGGGATATATAAACCAATAACCATGCCTGAAACATTATCCTAGAAAGCCAGCTGCAAACTGTATAGAAAGCATAGTCAAGTGTGATGCACATGGAGAATTCTCATCAGACAACTGAATTAAATGGCAGATGGACATGTAAAATCTTGGTATGTGGGGAGATTTAAAATGTAGGTGTTCACATTTATTCTAAGGAAGGTATTTTGTGGCTAAATTTTCCACTGATTTGGATTAGTGCAAACACACAATAGCTACATTACTCTGCTTTTCCAGTGTTTCTCATAAAGACATTTTGCCTCTGATATGAACAGAAGTAAATTAAGTTTGGGACTAGAAATTTGGGCCTCATGTTATATGGAATTCTTTACAGGAGTCATGATACTCGTTTGGCCATTTCTTTTGCATGTGCTTTGGTTTCATGAGCCTTGCTGCTTCTTGATCTGACCTTTTCAGTACCACATTAAACTGTCCAGTTTCTAGTGCTTATTTGGAACATTTTCAGAGCGAGCATATGGATTTTATAGTAAGTCTTTATAACACCATTTTGACTCTTTGGTAACTTTTTCTCATCATAATATTATTTGCATTATATTGAATCATGTATATTTTGCTGGGCCAGCATGAGATTAGGATGTAATATAGAGAACGTGTTTTAAAACCATTTATGTAAAAATGAGCATCTGGATGAATGCCAAGGCAGTCTAACTACTGACTGGCAGGATATATAATGCACACTATGGGCACGGAACATAATTTGAAATGATTTAGTAGGAAGAATAAAACATCTTTACTGAAATCCAAGGGGCAAAGGAATACTTTTCACTACAGTTTTTTAGAACTTGAGCAAAGAACATGAATATTTATGTACCTTCTTATGGAATACATAAACTGATATCATTTAATTTGGATGCTCCAAAATAACTAAATAGAACACAGGAGGCAGTTCCCTATAGTGTAGGGACCTAAAAGCATATGATTTTTATTTCTCTTGCAATTCTCATCTCTGAAAACAATTCTGGAATGCTAATGACCAGGAGGTCTGTCAGGAACAAGTGGAATGCAGATTTGATTTGGTTTCAATTCATTCATGCTCCACCCAATACTGGATTCAGACAATGAAAGGTCTGCCTGAGGACTGCACAGTGGTCAGTCAGGACCACCCAAATGTTAGATGGTTAGTGGAACTCAAGCAAAGATCAGCAAAGGACCCCCACCAATAGCTAATTCCTTTAACACCATCTTTCTTGCATAGTGATTTAGAATTTGTAAAATGCTTTCATATCCATTTCCCCTTTCGAGCCTTACAAGATCTTTTGTCTAAGACAGATAAAAATCCAGTTTTGTAGGTGGGGAAATTCAGGCTTGAAGAGACTAAGTAATTTGCCCAAGTTACAAAATAGTAAGTGGTACCAGGGCTCATTTGCAGTTCTTGGGACTCTGAGTCCAGGGCTCAGCCTGCAGAAGACACAAGGAAGATAAGACAGGGAATATATCTGCGAATTATGGAACCTACTTCTTTTTTTGGTCTGTGCTTAATAATAGACTGAAGTACTCTGGGCCACCTTAATTACTTAAATACCCAGATGCTCAAAATTCTCTTTAGTGCTGCCTAACTGATGTGGCCACTTCTGTTTTTGTCTGAGGGACTGGAAAAAATCTTTCAGTATTCCAGGTCATTAGTAACACCAAATGTGCTAGCAGAAGTGTATGATAGCTTTCAGTTACAGAGTGCAATTCTTGTCAGGTGAAAATGGCCCCTGTTGTATTTGTGTTTAATAAGGATTATGGTTTGTTGCTGAGTTAAGGAACATAAAAGGAAGAGAAAAGCCACTGGCATGGCAAGCACTTTCTCTCTTCCTGCACGGCTTCTCTTATCAACTCGTGTCCAAAAATTCTGGGCATGAAACAAAAGGGGTAGACTGGCGACTGCTTCTTGTGGAATCAGAGTTGCTTCCCAGATGGCTCCTTAAATTTTGATCAGTGCTGCCTCAGCTTTTAAATGCTTTAAACTTCCTGCTAGAATCTTGATTCCTTCCAACCGCTACAATTCTGACTTAACCATCTCGAGATGCCATGCCATATAACCCTGAGAAATGCCTCTTAAAACTCAGTTATTCCTCAGGAGAATCTTATCTCTGCCCATCCTGGTCAGTTAGTGTTTTCCTCCAGTGGGCTATCTCACAGCAAATAGAAAGTCCACAGCCTTTTGACCCAGTCTGAAAGGGAAAATTCCCAGAAAGACTTAAAGAAAGAAAGTGAGCCAGGAAAGAGAAAGAGATTAAAAAAATGACTCTAAATGACAAAAATAACCAGTTAACAATTCTGTGGTCACATGGATAGTTTTGTTCATAGAAATTTAAAGAGAAATATTGTTCAATTTACAAATGTCTGTGTATATGTATATATATATCTTTTCTATAAAAAAATATATATTCTTTTCTTTTATAGAAAAGATCTTTGTGAATTTCTGAAATATTTCTCTTTTACTAATTTGATCAGTCAGTAGTCCAGAAAATTAAAATATATGTGAAGGCAAAAATAATTGATTTATTTTTCCTAGACATCCAATTTTCATTTCCTATTTATTGGTTTATGTGCAAATCACTGTGTATTTTGCTGGGCGAGGTGGATAACAGGGAGGGAGGATACCTGCTGATTCCTACCCTCCAGGAGCTACATTAAAGGAAGATAAGAATAGCTCACTTAAAACATATTGGGACTAAATTACAGTAGTTTCCCCCACCCCCCCATCTCGGTTACCTGCTGTCAGCTTCTGTCTGGAAGCAGGTGATCCTTCTTCTGACTTACTTTCAGTCATTAGTAGAGTAATGCTACATCACAGTGTCTACATCATTCACCTCACTTCATCTCATCACGTAGACATTTTCTTATCTCACATCATCACAGGAAGGGTAAATACAATACAATAAGATATTTTGAGAAAAAAACATGTTCACATGACTTTTTTTTCAAACTGTATCCAGCTTTATTAAAGATACTTTTCATAAACAATCATGGTATTTCAGGCAGGACATGGGCAGTCAGTTGTTAAGAGTATATAACAAACTTCACTCATATATGGAATTTAAGAAACAAAACAGATGAACATAAAGGAAGGGAAGGAAAAATAAGGTGAAAATTGAGAGGGAGGCAAACCATAAGAGATGCTGAACTCTATGAAACAAACAGTGTTGCTGGAGGGGAGGTGGGGGAGGAAGGGATAATCGGGTGATGTGATGAGCACTGGGTGTTGTATGCAACTGATGAATCACTAAATTCTACCTCTGAAACTAGAAAAAAAGAGTATACTACAACTCTCAAACTCCCTTCTTCAGTGGAAGTGACTATATCATCCTTCATCCTGCCTCCTGAATGATTCATCAGTTTTTACAGACTACATGTTTGTTAAAAAGGTGCTTGTTAGTTTTTGGACTTCATGGCTACTTTTTTAAAATAAAATCCCATGACTTCCCTCAAACAAGAAAATGATAGAAAATTGGAATTGTCTTTCATTTCTTAATTCTCAGACTCAACAAGAGAGGCAACTGGAATTATCTTTCTCTTTTTCTGTGTGTTTCTGGTGTGTGTGTGTGTGTGTGTGTGTGTGTGTGTGAGTTACATATGTCCCCAGATTTTTTCTGAGGAAAGAAAAGAATAATAGTCAAATATCTACATAAGAAAATTTCAGGGAAATATTTTTCTTTTTTTCTTTGGGTGGGGGGGGATACACATGGATAGTAATCTGTTCTATAAATAAAAAGAATGCTTAGGCCAATGACTTTCTTTGTACCTTCATCTACCTCAGAGGAGAGGAGGACTTCCTGAGTGCAAACATATTTTGTGGGGTCTTTGTTGGGAAAAAAAAAAAAAACAGTGGAAAGAATGGATACTTGGAAAATACATATTTCAAACAGTTGGACAAGGACAGCTGGTTCATTTTTTTCTTCCTGCCAAGCCATTTCCACTTACAATTCAAAAAACCACAGTTTGATATTGGATTTAGAACCAAGTTTTCAAAGAAACACATTGCCAGGGAACATGCATGGAATTCCCACTGATAATAGCATAAAACACAAAAGGATGGAATCTGACCGCCCACGATGGTCTCTCCTTCTGGCATATCAGGTAACCAACTAACAGCATATCTTTGGACACACCAAACGTATTTCTAGACTGTAAGCTACTTGTGGATAGGTGCTGGCTTAATTTATCTTTTACGCAACTCTGTAAATAACAGATACTCAGTAATTATCTGTAAAACACTATATTTAAGACTACAATGTCAGTGAGACTCCTGTGTTAGTAGGTTCTGCTAAGAAGCAGATCTGCTAAAAAAAAAAAAAAATAGATACAAGACAGAATTAAACTTGCAAGAAAAGTTTAGAGGAAATTCCTGTGAGCAAAAAAGGGGAGGAAGCTGGGAAAGCCTGGGAGAAACTTCAGACTATAATGCAGGTCTGACTCCAAATGAGGGAAGGTAGGAAGGAAGTTTGGACAGAAACGTTGTAGACCAAAGTGCAATTCTAAGAAAAATTTGATGAGGACACTGAGGAGTCCTCAAGCCAAAGTTGTTTATCAGAGGAATTTCACATCTCCCAGGAGAGGGCCTGATTTTAGTGTCCCTGTTGCACTCAGTCATTGGTTGGGAGTAGCTGGTGGAAATTGGGACCTCAGAGTAAAGAAAGAAATGAGATTTCAGAATGCAGCCCTGGGACTCTTAGTCAATTATGCTGCCTGGAGAAGGAGATCTGAGAGGCATATTTTAATGGCCAACACAGTTGGCCTTCCTTTACCACAGTAAAAATTTGTGCATCTCTCCAGTGATAAGTGAAATTTTTTTTCATGGACAAGATCTATTGGTGGTTGTAAAGATTAACTGAGATAATATATATAAAGGGCTTAGCACAGCACATAGCCCATAGTGATTGCATGATAAGAGGCAGCTCTTTTGTTATCATTAATGGAACCTGTCAAGCTACTATTTATTGAATCTCATTATGTACTAAACACAATGATGGATACTTAACATGCAATGGGACATACCAGAGAGAATACTTGTTTTGGTGGTAGACAAAATGAAGTTCAAAACCAGGATGGGGCACTTACCAGTTGTGTGACCACATTGGGCAAGTTATTGAAAGTCTCTGAGCCTCAGTTTCCACATCTGTAAGACAGA
This sequence comes from Mirounga angustirostris, assembly GCF_029215605.1. Classification (NCBI taxonomy): domain Eukaryota; kingdom Metazoa; phylum Chordata; class Mammalia; order Carnivora; family Phocidae; genus Mirounga; species Mirounga angustirostris. The sequence goes on along the minus strand of NW_026991709.1, from coordinate 46,459,884 downwards.
TATAAAATGCCCGGAATAGAGGATGGTGGAGGGGTTAGAAGAAATTAAGTAGGAGTACCTGGTACATATTAGGAATGCTGTATATGGTTCTTGTTATTAGCATTTCCAAGCATCACAGAACCTAGCAAAACTGTTGAGGCTGAGCTGTATGGACTATGTCACCAGGGCTCTCCAAGCCTGCAGGCTTTCTTTTAGGTTTGGCCAAAGGGAAGCCCTTGCAGGAAGCTGTGTGAGGGGTATGACAGCTCAGGGATATACTTCCTTGTCCCCTTCCCTGTGAGACCTGGCTGTGTTCCTCTACCAAAATGTCATAATTCTTCACAAGACCGTGGACTTCATCCAGTTCTTTCTCCTGAATTCTGATAACTGCTTCCTTTCCTTTCTCTTCAGGTTCACTGGTGGTGAGACCTCAGCTGTCACTGTCCCCAGGTTATTGCACTCATCTTTGTAGCTCTCCTAAATCCACACATTAGTGAATCATCTTGCTGAAATACCTCCCTCTGAATTATTCTACTCTTAGTAGGTCTTCACTTTCTTGCTGGGACCACCAATGGATTTTAGTTCCCCTTTCCTCAACCCTACATCCTCTCTCCATGAAATATATCAGCATTAGGTGTTCTTTTAGTTAAAAATAGTAACTTCTTAAATAGAGAAGATGAAAGACAAATAGAGTGATGAGGTGGTCCTATATTTGGAATCTGGCACCAAGATAACTGGTTTGATTTATGAAAAAACTTATAAGCTCTTTCAAAGAAAATAGTCTTTGTAAACAACCATGCTAAGACTTAGGAAGGGTAGTGTGGACAAGAAGCTCTACCCTTGACTGCTGAACCCCTGGATGATTAGGGTACATCCCTTAAGTTCTCTGACCCTTAAATCAGAATGTAGGCAAATGTGTGGCTGAGACCATTTTGGCTGGTAGAATACTGGCCAATAAAATGCTATCTATGGAGGGAGATTTCATTTTTGGGTTCTTGGAAAGGTTCTTTAAAATTCTTGGTCAGAGGACAAATATATCAAGGCAGATGATTTTGTCTTCTGTGTGTGCTTTGAATCCACTTGGAAGGATCTTCTGGCTGACATTGAGGACATTTCCAGGCAAGAACAGAGTGACTGCTGGTGAGTCCTTAGGTGGATGGTGGACTGGCAGGGGAAACATCGTACCCAGGAAAGGTTTGCCTGTTTTTCCAGCTGGAATGAAGCCTAACAGCCCTAGAATGAAATAGCTTGAAATCAGTGGCCCTAGGTAGAAAAATGTTATTAAAGACAAGAATGGAAAATCAGACACCATCAGTGTGAATGTGAAAGCTCCAGCCAGCAGACAATTTCAAACAGATTTGCAGAGAATTTTTCAAGAGCTACTCAGATGGATTCTGTGTCTTCTTGGACCTCAAGGACCAGACAAGGGACCCATATGATACCTACAGACTCGAGACATGACCTGTTCTCACTCTCTGCTTTTTGGCATTGAGAACAAGCCAGGTCTCTCCCTGGGTGGGAGGTGTTTTCCTAATGGCTAAAGGAAAAGTTTTGGCTCCTGGTTTGGAAGTGGCCACACACCACCCTCATTAATTATGTTTTAAAGGATGTGAGTGAAACTATAATTGAAGAGAAATTGTATTGGCTTTGCTTTTTTCTGGGGGAAGAAACTCAGAGTGCTCAACAGCTGAAACAATAGATGCCAGGAATAAGAGGAGAGCAATAATAAAATCTGACTGAAAGCTGTGAATGGAGCAAAGTTTTCCTTGCTTTTCCATATACCCCTGATTGCTTCATCCCCTGCTGTCTTTCACACGTCATTTAGGCATCCTCTGTGGCTTGACTTTATGCTGCTATTAATCTCATTTTTGAAAAAAGTGACAGACTGCAGAGCACCACACACTTTGTCATCACCACAGTCTATCACTCTCTTTCATCTCAGGTGCCAAGGACACCAAGCACAAGGTCCTTTCTGGAAAAATACAAGACCATGTAGGTGTGTGTGGGTGACCCCCCTTGCCAGGGAGGTCGTGCTCAGAAGAAGAAATATAGGATTTGGAGTAGATGTTCTCGTTAAATGTTTACTAGCTATGCTATTTGGGTAAGTCTCTACCTCCTTGAGGCTCATCTGTAAAGTGGGGCTATTGTTAAAACTCAACCTTGCATGATTGTTGAAATGAGTGAATGAAACAATGTATGTAGATATACTTTGTGATCTGTAATTTACTAGGTAAATATTAGTTGTAATTAATATGATCCATGTAAGAAAAACACTTTCATTCCTTTCCAATTGACCTGTTTCCACATTATCTTTTGATACAGTAATCATTTTGGGGAATTTACCTTTGTGAAATTGATCCACTCATATTTATTAAGCATCTGTTTTGTTCAAGGCCTTGTGTTACATGCTCTGGAAAATAAAAAGGTGATTACCACATGGTTCTTGCTCTCTTGGATCATACAAACTAGTCAGGGATTTAAGACACTCAAAAATAACTACTTTTCTCACCATAACCTGTTTTTTTCACTTTATGTGGCCCTAATGGTGGTGTGATCATGAAGCACGCTCTCCTTTCCTCCCTTTCCCTATTCTTAGAGTATTAGTTGGAATTCTTTGATTTTAGGCAATAGAAATGAACTCTGGCTGAGGTGAGCAAAAATGAGAATTTGGGTGGGGCATTAAGGCAATTAGAGTCAGGAAGTGTCTTGGTATGTTCCCTAAAAGCAGAGCCTGACACAGGGATTGAGGTGCCCATGGTTTATTGAGGGGTTGCTCTTCAGGAAAACTTGTAAGGAACTGAGGGAAGTGGTATAGGTAAGAACAAACTGCTACACAAGGATGTGGTCTTAGGTAAAGTCTATGTTTAGCTAGGAAGTGTATATTTTAGGCTGGACTTTCATACCTCCCTATCAGTCAATCATTGGCTGCCTTGGAGTGGGGGATATTGAAACCTCCAAGGCATTTCCGAATGAGATATCCCAGTCAGGCAAGGGCAATGTTCTGGAGAAAGTTGCAGGTGTAAGCTGTTAGATGCAGCACACACAGAGGCTGGGTAGTATACACCAGCTGGTAAAGGGGATGTAGATGGGGTACCACAGCATCTACTATAGGAGGGCAAGAAGGTAAGAGTCAGGAAAGGTCATGACCCAGAGCGCTCTGAGAGATATAGTGGGTCTCAGTATCAAAATGAGTTATTATGGTATTAGAATGAATGAGCACCAACCACTTTCCCATCATTGGAATACTCTGCTTAAATTCAAAGTCCAAAAAGTGGGGCTATGATTGGACATTAGAATAGAGAAGATACTTTTTCTGTGGGTTACTAATCTGGGAACATACAAAATAGGAATTGAAGTAAATCCATCTACAGTAGGAGAAAATGAGGCCATTCTCCCTGTACCTAGCAGGGGACAAAGCTGAGAGAGTCTGCGATCTAAATTTTCAGGCATGGTTTTACCCAAGATGAAGGCAGCATCATTTCTTAACTTCCCAGGTAGTCAATAATAAGCCAAGATACTTCCCGGGTATCTTGGCTTAAACTACCATTTATATCACTTGGAATCAAATGATTTGTGGTAGGCAGAACATTTTGGCCCTCTGATGTTACTCCTGTGAATGTTATGTTACATAGCAAAAGGGACTTTACAAATATAATTAAGGTTACTGATCAGCTAGACTTAAACAGGGAGACTATCTTGAATTATTTGGGGCAGGCCTAATATAATCACATAAACCCTAAAAAGCAGAGATCTTTCTCTGCCTGGTAGCAGAGGAGTAAGTCAGAGATTTTAGGTGCTACTGTTGGGTTGAAGATGAAAGGGCCACATGTTAAGGAAATGGGAATCTTAGTCCTACATCAGCAAGGAAATGAATTCTACCTCAAAGTGGAATCTCCCCCAGAGCTTCTAGATTAAATCCCAGCCCAGCTGACACCTTGATTTCTGCTTTGTGATCTCTGAGTAGAGATACCTTGGGAGATGTTATGCCTGAACTTCTGACCCACAGAACTGCAAGATAGTGAGTATTGTTTTAAGCCACTGAATTTGAGGTTATTTGTTACAGCAGCAATAGAAAACTAATACATGGGCCAAATAAGTGGTACTTTTTCATTCGGTAACATTTATGGTGCCTCTGCCTTGTGACTAAATGTCTAGAGCCACATGGACACAAACACTAAATACTAAAAGTAAGAAATTATGCAAGGCTTCGCTTAGAGGCTTTATAGCCTCTTGATAAAGAATGTTTGCTCCAGTGGTAAGGACCATGTTTTATTTGTCTGCTTTGTGAAAACTTCCTGGCACACAATAGGTATCAACTCCTATTCTACTCAACTGAATCGTTTTACAATACTGTTAGTTCAATAGTACACAGTGCTAGGGAGTAAAAAAAAGCTAAGTACTTTATTGTACATTGGAAATCATTCTTTAAAGAATATTTTCTGGTTCCTGGTTTGACTTTCAATTTATATTATAGGTAAAGATGAAAAAAATCTTTTGAATGTATAGGGTTTTTTCCCCCTTAAAATAGAGAATTCCTACTTTGGTTCTGGAACTAAGATTAACTGTGAGTCCTTATGGCTCATGATTCAAATACCCCAACCATCAGCATATGATTCAGGTGTATGACTGGGAGCAGATTTAGAAGTTAGCAAACTCAGCAATTATATCTGCTTCTCAAAAATTTAATATAATTATGCATAACTAGTGCTTTTCTCTTAGTGTGACTCATATTGGTGTCCAGTCTAGTTACCAATATTTGTCCTCCTGTAACTGTTCCAGATTGTGCAGGGTATCCTGGTCCTGCCTTTGCATTTTGATACTCTAGAATAAAGTTCACACATATGCCAGGCAGGTGTCTGAAGCCTGCCTCCTCACTCTTTTGATCTCCACTAGTTCCAGTTATCAGTTCCTCTCCTGGGGCTGGTTTTGGGAACTGGCAAACAACTGGTCTAGTACACTTCACACTAACTCCAAACTGTCTCCTGACTGGCTTACTTCCCCTCCTTTTATTGCCTATCTCTCCATTGAGAATGGGGATGCACCTTACATGACCCCAAGCTTCTCTTTCCTTATGGCTCCTGTACTTGTGAGGAAATATCCAAGTGTTCATAAATTTCTATAACCTTCTATAGGATAGCTAATGACTGTTTCATAATTCAGAGCTATAAGGGTTTAGAGTTTCAATAACTTTGATCCATATAACATATCTGGGAAAAACCAAACAAACAAATAAAAGAACTATTCTATCATGATTGATTCTGTTTTTTACAGATGTGCCACTCTTGAAGTATTGCTGTCCTTGGAATTGTAGCTTCACATCTAAAAAGGGGCAACAGTGTTAAGTAAAAGTTTGGGTCTCTCTTTGACGTATTCCCTTGAGAAGTATAAAATGTTGCCATTATCTTGACAGTTCAAAAGCTAGTCATATGGTTGATATTTTACCAACAAGATAAATGTGGAAAAATGTCACTTTTCCTTTAATTAGTTCTGTCAGTAGAAACTGGGCAAGAGATAATAATAAGGAGATATTGGCATTTAGGCATGTTCATATTTACTTTGTGATTTAGGATTATGATGACTTTCATGTATCCTTAGAGTGACCCTGTCTGGTTTAGAAGTTCTGAAATTATAGCATCAAACCTCTTTCCCATTCCTCCAGGCAGAAACAGCAACATTCAGCAAACACTGGAGTTTTGATCAGATACGGCCACACAGCCATAAAACACATTTGATTTTATATTAACCAACTAATCTTTATGACTTGAAAAATAGGCTTTTAATTTTCTTTTTCTGAAAAATTTTGCTGCATAATTTAATCTGCATTTTGTTTTATTTTTGTTTTTTCAACTCTTCACCATGTTTTGCATGATCAAAGGTATTGTTTTCAAACCTAAAATAAAGGGAGCTGGTTTTCTTTTCCTGTTTTATTAGAGAGCCTTGGAACACGTGTATGACATGGCTTTTTACTTTTCTGGTTCAAATTACTAGAATTCAGAACTTAGCCTTGGCATTCCATTAATAGAAAAACCAATGGAGAATTAGTTCCTTACTGATTTAAAAACATAATTTTTTTTAAATGCATGATGATTCCATGAAGGAAAAAAGGTAACAGACATGCTAGTTAGGCTGGGAGAATCAAGCTTAACAATAATAACAGATACTTTTTATTGAACTCCTTGTCTGTACCTGAAAATTTACATGAATAATTTTACCTTTTGTTTCTGTTAATAAGGTGGGTCAGGTACTCAGGCAAACCCTCTCACCGAAAACTACTAAAAATGCTGTATAATGGTGCTTAAAAGCATTAATGAACGGGTGATAAAGTCAGGAATTGTCAAGCTAAAATCAAGGCAGGTGAAAATAGAAATCCAGAGAACTAAGCTACCTCTAAATTTTAGTTTTGTCCTAAGGATATTTACTGAACCTAGTAGCCTTCAGCTTCAGCTTCCTCATAGAGTTATGAGACAGGAAATAAAACTCAGTTGTGTAGTCCAGTAAAGGAGTTTCTTTCAGAAAGCTGGGACAGGAGCACTTTGCCCTCCATATAAAGGTGAACTGGAAGATGCTACCCTCCACTTAGAAACAAGTGCATGGAGCATATGAAAAAGATTAAGAAACACAAAGGAGAGAGTGAGATATCTGTCACAAGATTAATTTAAGTTTCATAAAGAGATAATAAAAAGAATGAGAGAATTTTTTCAGAATTATTGAAAGACATAAATCCTCAGATACATAAAGCCAATGAATCCAAAGCAGATATTAAAGAGGAAACATTCACCAAAACACATTAGCTTGAAACCAGAGAACACAAAAGATAAAATATCTGTAAGGCAGTCAGGAGGAACAAACGGATCACTAACAAGGGATGGTTGACAGCTGATTTCTTACAGCAGTAATGGAAGCCAGAAGCCAGTGAAATGGTATCTTCACTTTGCCAAGAAGAAATAATTGTCAATGAGGAATTATTTTTTGTATGCACATATTTAATTTTCTATAAATAGAAGCATATATAATGCATTTTAAAGTCATTTTTTAAATTAAATATTAATTTTCATCTGATTGTAGATTCACATGCAGTTATGAGAAATACTACATTTCTCTTATACATTTTACTTTGTTTATCCCAATGGTAACATATTAAAATCTGTACAACCATGTATAGTAGCAACAACCATGATGTTGACATTGAAGTCAAGGTAAAGAACATTTCCATCTCTTCAAGGACACCTCATATTGCCCTTTTTAAATTATACCCACTTCCTCCCACCCTCCACTTCCTACTTAACCCCTAGCAACTATTAATATGTTTTCTATAATTTTGTCATTTTAAAAATGCCATATAAATGGAATTATGCAGTATTTAACCTTTTGACATTGGCTTTTTCACTCAAAATAATTCTCTAGAGATTTACCCAGGTTCTCAGTAATATTTCACTATATGGATGTCACAACAATCATAATGATAATAATAAAAAAAATCTTTTAAAAAATATATTTTTAAAGATTTTATTTATTTGAGAGAGAGAGCGAGCATGCACAAGCAGAGGGAGCAGCAGGCAGAGGAAGAGGGAGAAGCACGCTCCCCACTGAACAGAGATCCTGCCATAGGGATAATTCCCAGGACCCTGGGATCATGACCTGAGCTGAAGGCAGAAGCTTAACCGACTGAGCCACACAGGCACTCCCAGAATATGCATTTTAATAAGTTCCCAGAATTATCTTCATATACAGAAAATGCCCTGAGAAACTGGCCATATCTATCTGGCTTTCCTGAAGTCTTAAGCCCCCTTTGACCATATCTGACTGAACCACCCAGGCGCCCCTAGAAATTCATTCATTCTTTCTCTCTTTCTCTTTCTTTCTTTCTTTCTTTTCTTTCCTTCCTCCCTTCCTCCCTTCCTCCCTTCCTTCATTCCTCCCTCCCTCCCTCCCTTCTTTTCCTTTCTTTTTATATTATGTTAATCACCATATATTACATCATTAGTTTTTGATGTAGTGTTCCATGATTCATTGTTTGTGTATAACACCCAGTGCTCTATTCAATACATGCCCTCTGTAATAGCCATCCCCAGGCTAACACATCCCCCCACCCGCTCCCCTCTAGAACCCTCAGTTTGTTTCTCAGAGACCATAGTCTCTCATGGTTCGTCTCCCCATCCGATTTCCCCTGCTTCATTCTTCCGTTCCTACTATCTTCTTTTTCTTTCTTTCTTTTTTTTAACATATAATGTATTATTTGTTTCAGAGGTACAGGTCTATGATTCATCAGTTTTACACAATTCACAGCGCTCACCATAGCACATACACTCCCCAGTGACTATCACCTAGCCACCCCATCCCTCCCATCCCCCACCACTCCAGCAACCCTCAGTTTTTTTCCTGAGATTAAGAATTCCTCATATCAGTGAGATCATATGATACATGTCTTTCTCTGATTGACTTATTTTGCTTAGCATAATACCCTCTAGTTCCATCCGCATCATGGCAAATGGCAAGATATTTTTTTTGATGGCTGCATAATATTCCATTGTGTGTATATATATATATATATTCTTTATCCATTCATCTGTTGATGGACATCTTGGCTCTTTTCCATAGTTTAGCTATTGTGGACATTGCTGCTATAAACATTGGGGTGCACGTACCCCTTCGGATCCCTACATTTGTATCTTTGGGGTAAATACCCAGTAGTGCAATTGCTGGGTGGTACAGTAACTTTATTTTCAACTTTTTGAGGAACCTCCATACTGTTTTCCAGAGTGGCTGTACCAGCTTGCATCCCACCAACAGTATAGGAGGGTTCCCCTTTCTCCCCATCCTTGCCAACATCTGTCATTTCCTGACTTGTTAATTTTAGCCATTCTGACTGGTGTGAGGCAGTATCTCATTGAGGTTTTGATTTGCATTTCCCTGATGCCAAGCGATGTTGAGCACTTTTTCATGGGTCTGTTGGCCATTTGGATTTTCTTCTTTGGAAAAATGTCTGTTCATGTCTTCTGCCCATTTCTTGATTGGGTTATTTGTTCTTTGGATGTTGAGTTTGATAAGTCCTTTATAGATTTTGGATACTAGCCCTTTATCTGATATGTCATTTGCAAATATCTTCTCCCATTCTGTTGGTTGTCTTTTGGTTTTGTGGACTGTTTCTTTTGCTGTGCAAGAGCTTTTTATGTTGGTGAAGTCCCAATAGTTCATTTTTGCCCTTGCTTCCCTTGCCTTTGGTGATGTTTCTAGGAAGAAGTTGCTGTGGCTGAGGTCAAAGAGGTTGCTTCCTGTGTTCTCCTTTAGGATTTTGTTGGACTCCTGTCTCACATTTAGGTCTTTCAACCATTTTGAGTCTGTTTTTGTGTGTGGTGTAAGGAAATGGTCGAGTTTCATTCTTTTGCATGTGGCTGTCCATTTGTTGAAGAGACTGTCTTTTTTCCATTGGGCATTCTTTCCTGCTTTGTCGAAGATTAGTTGACCACAGAGTTGAGGGTCCATTTCTGGGCTCTCTATTCTGTTCCATTGATTTATGTGTCTGTTTTTATGCCAGTACCATACTGTCTTGATGATGACAGCTTTGTAATAGAGCTTGAGGTCAGGAATTGTGATGCCACCGGCTCTGCTTTTCTTTTTCCACATTCCTTTCTCTATTTGGGGTCTTTTCTGGTTCCATACAACTTTTAGGATTATTTGTTCCGTTTCTGTGAAAAAAGTAGATGGTATTTTGATAGGGATTGCATTAAATGTGTAGATTGCTCTAGGTAGCATTGACATCTTCACAATATTTGTTCTTCCAATCCATGAGCATGGAATGTTTTTGCATTTCTTTGTGTCTTCCTCAATTTCTTTCATGAATATTCTCTAGTTTTCTGAGTACAGATTCTTTGCCTCTTTGGTTAGATTTACTCCTAGGTATCTTATGGTTTTGGGTGCAATTGTAAATGGGATCAACTCCTTAATTTCTCTTTCTTCTGTCTTGTTGTTGGTATATAGGAATGCCACTGATTTCTGTCCATTGATTTTATATCCTGCTACTTTGCTGAATTCCTGTATGAGTTCTAGCAGTGTTAGGATGGAGTCTTTTGGGTTTTCCACATAAAGTACCATATCATCTGCAAGGGGTGAGAGTTTGATTTCTTTGCTGATTCAGATGCCTTTTATTTCTTTTTGTTGTCTGATTGCTGTGGCTAGGACTTCTAGTACTATGTTGAATAGCAGTGGTGATAGTGGATATCCCTGCCCTGTTCCTGACCTTAGGAGGAAAGATTGCAGTTTTTCCCCATATAGAATAATATTTGCTGTGGGTTTTTCATAAATGGCTTTTATGATATTGAGATGTGTACTCTTTTTTTTTTTAAAGATTTTATTTATTTATTTGAGACAGAAAGAATGAGAGACAGAGAGCATGAGAGGGAGGAGGGTCAGAGGGAGAAGCAGACTCCCTGCCGAGCAGGGAGCCCGATGCGGGACTCGATCCAGGGACTCCAGGATCATGACCTGAGCCGAAGGCAGTCGCTTAACCAACTGAGCCACCCAGGCGCCCCCCCCCCTTTTTTTTTTTTTTAAAGATTTTATTTATTTATTTGAGAGAGAGAATGAGAGACAGAGAGCACGAGAGGGAAGAGGGCAGAGGGGGAAGCAGACCCCCTGCTGAGCAGGGAGCCTGATGCGGGACTCGATCCCGGGACTCCAGGATCATGACCTGAGCCGAAGGCAGTCACTTAACCAACTGAGCCACCCAGGCGCCCCTGAGATGTGTACTCTTTATCCCTACACTCTGAGGAGTTTTGATCAAGAAAGGATGCTGTACTTTGTCAAATGCTTTTGCTGCATCTATTGAACTGATCATATGGTTCTTGTTCTTTCTTTTATTAATGTATTGTATCACATTGATTGATTTGTGGATGTTGAACCAACCTTGCAGCCCAGGGTTAAATCCCACTTGGTTGTGGTGAATAATCCTTTTAATGTACTGTTGGATTCTATTGGCTAGTATTTTGGTGAGAATTTTTGCATCCATGTTCATCAGGGATATTGGTCTGTAATTCTCCTTTTGGATGGGGTCTTTGTCTGATTTTGGGATCAAGGTAATGCTGACCTCATAAAACGAGTTTGGAAGTTTTCCTTCCATTTCTATTTTTTGGAACAGTTTCAGAAGAATAGGTATTAATTCTTCTTTAAATGTTTGGTAGAATTCCCCTGGGAAGCATTCTGGCCCTGGGCTTTTGTTTGTTGGGAGACTTTTGATGACTGCTTCAATTTCCTTAGTGGTTATAGGTCTGTTCAGGTTTTCTATTTCTTCCTGGTTCAGTTTTGGCAGTTTATACATCTTTAGGAATGCATCCATTTTTTCCAGATTATCTAATTTGCTGGCATATAGTTGCTCATAATATGTTCTCATAATTGTTTGTATTTCTTTGGTGTTGCTTGTGATGTCTCCTCTTTCATTCATGATTTTATTTATTTGGGTCATTTTTCTTTTCTTTTTGATAAGTCTGGCCAGGGGTTTATCAATCTTATTAATTCTTTCAGAGAACCAGCTCCTAGTTTCGTTGATCTGTTCTAATGTTCTTTTGGTCTCTATTTCATTGATTTCTGCTCTGATCTTTATTATTTCTCTTCTCCTGCTGCTGGGTTTAGGCTTTATTTGCTGTTCTTTCTCCAGCTCCTTTAGGTGTCAGGTTAGGTTGTGTATTTGAGACCTTTCTTGTTTCTTGAGAAAGGCTTGTATTGCTATATACTTTCCTCTTAGGACTGCCTTTGCTGCATCCCAAAGATTTTGAACAGTTGTGTTTTCATTTTCATTGGTTTCCATGAATTTTTTAAATTCTTCTTTAATTTCCTGGTTGACCCATTCATTCTTTAGTAGGATGCTCTTTAGCCTCCATGTATCTGAGTTCTTTCCGACTTTCCTCTTGTGATTGAGTTCTAGTTTCAAAGTACTGTGGTCTGAAAATACGCAGGGAATGATCCCAGTCTTTTGGTACTGGTTGAGATCTGATTCGTGACCTAGGATGTGATCTATTCTGGAGAATGTTCTATGGGCACTAGAGAAGAATGTGTATTCTGTTGCTTTGGGATGGAATGTTCTGAATATATCTGTGAAGTACATCTGATCCAGTGTGTAATGTAAAGTCTTTATTTCCTTTTTGATCTTTTGCTTAGATGATCTGTCCATTTCAGTGAGGGGGATGTTAAAAGTCCCCTACTATTATTGTATTGTTGTTGATGTGTTTCTTTGATTTTGTTATTAATTGGCTGCTCCCATGTTAGGGGCATAGATATTTACAATTGTTAGATCTTCTTATTGGATATACCCTTTAAGTATGATATAGTGTCCTTCCTCATGTCTTATTATAGTCTTTTGTTTAAAATCTAATTTGTCTGATATTAGGATTGTCACCCCAGCTTTCTTTTGATGTCCATTAGCATGGTAAATGGTTTTCCACCCCCTCACTTTCAATCTGGAGGTGTCTTTGGGTCTAGAATGAGTCTCTTGCAGACAGCATATTGATGGGTCTTGTTTTTTTATCCAATCTGATACCCTGTGTCTTTAAATGGGGCATTTAGTCCATTTACATTCAGGGTAATTATTGAAAGATATGATTTTAGTGCCATTATATTGCCTGTAAGTGAGTGTTACTGTATATTGTCTGTGTTCCTTTCTGGTCTATGTTACTTTTAGGCTCTTTCTTTGCTTAGAGGACCCCTTTCAATATTTCTTGTAGGGCCGGTTTCGTGTTTGCATATTATTTTAGCTTTTGTTTGTCCTGGAAGCTTTTTATCTCTCCTTCTATTTTCAATGACAGCCTGGCTGGATATAGTATTCTTGGCTGCATATTTTTCTCGTTTAGTGCTCTGAATCTATCATGCCAGTCCTTTCTGGCCTGCCAGGTCTCTGTGGATAGGTCTGTTGCCAATCTAATGTTTCTACCATTTTAGGTTACAGACCTCTTGTCCCGAGCTGCTTTCAGGATTTTCTTTTTGTCTCTGAGACTTGTAAGTTTTACTATTACATGTCAGGGTGTTGACCTATTTTTAGTGATTGAAGGGGGTTCTCTGTGCCTCCTGGATTTTGATGCCTGTTTCCTTCCCCAAAGTAGGGAGGTTCTCTGCTATAATTTCTCCAATATACCTTCTGCCCCTCTCTCTCTTTCTTCTTCTTCTGGGATCCCAATTATTTTAATATTGTTTTGTCTTATGGTATCACTTATCTCTTGAATTCTGCCCTTGTGATCCAGTAGTTGTTTATCCGTCTTTTTCTCAGCTTCTTCATTTTCCATCATTTGGTCTTCTATATCACTAGTTCTCTCTCTGCCTCATTTATCCTAGCAGTTAGAGCCTCCATTTTTTATTTCACCTCATTTAATAGCCTTTTTGATTTCAACTTGGTTAGATTTTAGTTCTTTATTTCTTCAGAAAGAGTTTCTCTAGTATCTTCCATGCTTTTTTCAAGCCCAGCTAGTATCTTTATAATCGTCATTCTGAACTCTTTTTCCAACATCTTACTAATGTCCATATTGATTAGGTCCCTGGCAGTTGGTATTGCCTCTTGTTCTTTTTTTTGAGGTGAGTTTTTCTGTCTTGTCATTTTGTCCAGAGGAGAATAGATGAATGAGAGAGCAAAATGATAACAGGGTAACAACAATCCCAGAAAAATATACACTAAACAAATCAGAAGAGGCCTGAAACTGGGGGAAAAGAGAGGAAAAGAAAGAAAAAAGAAAAAGAAAAAGAAAAAAAAGAATATGATCAAATATGATCAGGCTTGTGCATAGATCAGTGCCACACACTAGGTTTTGGGTGTATTTTGGTCTGTTAAAAGAAATTGCCTCCCAAAATTTTAAAGAAAGAAAAACTTATATATGTTCAAAAATAAGGGTAAATACAATGAAAGGATGGAATATGACTGTATAGATGAAAATTATAAAAGTTTTTTTTAAAGGAATTGATAAGAAGTTGGTTGAAAAAAGAAAGAAGAGAAATTTAAATTAAAAAAAAGGGAGAGAATGTGATCAGGCAGGAGCCTAGAACAAAGCCATACACTAGAGATTTAGGATACATTTTGGTCTGTTAGAAGAAGCTTATCCCAAAAATTTAAAGAGAGACCAACTTTATATATATATATATACACATATACACACACCAAAAATAAGGCTAACTACAATGTAGGGATAGAATATGACTCTAAAAATGAAAAATAAAAAAGATTTTTAAAAAAGGGATTGATAAGATGTTGGTTGAAGAAGGGAAAAAGAAAAATTAAAAAAAAAAAAAAGAAAATTAAAAAAATTTAACATTGAAAGACTAAAAAATCAGGGGGAAAAAAGCCATAAATTCTATATGCTGTATTCCCCTAGTGCTGGAGTTCTGCTGTTCTCATTGATTGGTAAACTTGGTCTTGGCTGGCTGTTCTTGGTGATATTCTGGGGGAGGGGCCTGTTGCAGTGTTTTTCAAATGTCTTTGCCGGAGGTGGAATTGCACCACCCTTGCCAGGGGCGGCAAGTAATCTTCTTGGGTTTGCTCTTGGTAGCTTTTGTTCCCTGCAGGCTTTCTGTACAGCTTTGGAGGACAAGAGTGAAAATGGCAACTTCCCAATCTCTGCCCCAGAGGAGCCGAGAACTTGGGGCCCCACTACTCATTGAGCCCCCAGAGAAAAGCAGTCAATCACTCCCATCTCCTGGTCTCCGGCCCCAGTCTGTGCTCACCCGGCCTGTGACCGAGTGTTTCCATCTCTGGCACATGACACCATTTGGCATCTCCAAACCCAGCAGATTCCTGTGGTGCCCTCCCGCGCTGCTCCTCCCAGGGGAGGAAAGGGAATCTTCCTGGATCTGCCACTTGTTGGGTCCCTGCTGGAGGAGTAGTGGCCCCACTGTGCCTCGGATCATGGTTTATGGCAACCCTGAGCTGAGAGCCCACTCTTTGGCTCCGTCTTTGCAGCTGGCTTCCCTGCTCCGATACCTGGGAGTTCTACCATGCTCAGGCACCCCCGTCTTTCTGTGACTCCGAGGGTCCTGAGACCACACTGTCCCAGTGAGGGTTCCACCCCCTGCTTAGCCACTGGAGTGATGTCCCTCAGTGGAGCAGACTTCTAAAAGTTCCAGTTTTGTGCTCCACTGCTCTATCACTTGCCAGTAGCTGGCTGACAGAGGCTTCCTCCTCCATGGGGTCTAGCTTCCCGAATATTGCCTCAGATTCACTTCTTCACATGTCCTACCTTCCAGAAAGTGGTTGCTTTTCTGTTCAGAGAGTTGCTGCTATTCTTTTCTTCGATCTCCTGTTGAGTTTGTAGTGGTTCAGAATGGTTTGATAGGTATCTAGCTGAATTCCTGGGACCAGATGAAATTTAGGTCTCCTACTCCTCCACCATTTTGCCCCTCCCCCGCCCCTAGAAATTCTTAACTTGGTAAGAGTATCCTATAAAAACAAGGGCATACTAACATTTGTAGGCAAACCTGTATCAAGATCACTTCCAAAAGATTATCCCTAAAGTAATTTCTAAAGGATATATTTCAGGAATGATGAAAAATGATTCTAGATGGAAAATCAGATTCAGTAAGAACAAGTGAGCAAAGATAATGGTAAATTTATTTCATTTTTCCCTCCTTTCCCCTATGATCCTCTGTCTTGTTTCTCAAAATCCTCATATCAGTGAGATCATATGATACTTATCTTTCTCTGATTGACTTATTTCACTTAACACAAGATAAAACCAGAGAGGGAGACAAACCATAAGAGACTCTTAATCTCAGGAAACAAACTGAAGTTTGCTGGAGTGGAGGGGGTGGGAGGGATGGGGTGGTTGGGTGATGGACACTGGGGACGGTATGTACTATGGTGAGTGCTGTAAATTGTGTAGGACTGATGAATCACAGATCTGTACCCTTGAAACATAATACATTATATGTTAATAAAAAAATTTAAAAAAAAGATAATGGTAAACTTAAAGATGGGGATGAGAAGTAGGTTAAAACTAAAATACTGAAATACCAAAACTAAAATATTGGAAAACAATAGAACTCAAGTTGGAAGGGAAGGGACTGAAGTTAAAATTTTGTTTTATGAGGAGTAAAGACATTGATTTTGATGGCATGTGTGCTATAATTTCTAGGAAAACCACTAAAAGATAAAAACACTACACAAACTACTAAAGGAAAACAAAAGAGAAAAAAATAATTTTTTAAAAGGTAAGAAATGAGAGGGAAGAGGAATATGAAAAAAACAGAATACACATTACCTATTAAATACCTATTAAAATAGTAGATATAAGTAAAAATGTCAATTATAAAAAATATATATATGAAATAAATGATTTAGCTAAAATATGAAGATTGTTAGACTGGTTGATAAAAGGAAGATGGAAAAATGTATTAGGCCAAGTCTAGCTAAAAGAAAGATGCTGTAGCTATTTTTATATCACGCAAAATATGCTTTAAAGCATAAAACATAATTAATCTCTTCCCCTAGTAATAGAACATTTAATAAGCTTGGAAAACAATATAATTTAAAATTTGTGTGTACCTAATGACATTTCTCAAAATTAATAAAACAAAAATTGAAAGAACTAATAAAGAATAAATTCACAATTGTAGAGGGTTTTAATATACCTGTCAGAAACTGATGGTACAGTTAGGAAATCAGTAAGAAAAATGAAGACTTAAACAATATGGTTAAAAATCCTGTCTCAATGGGCATGTATAAAAACATGCCCACACAATGCATAATATGCATTCTGTACGAGAACACAAAAGACATTTGTAAAAATTGACCATATAGCAAGTCTCAATAATTTTCAAAGTTCTGTATTGTCTTTGAACATATTACAGTTAAGCTAGAAATTAGTAACCAAAAGATAACCAATGGGACTCCATATAGAGAGAAATAAAGAAATACATTTAAGTGCGGCACTTGGGTGGCTCAGTTGGTTAAGCATCTGACTCTTGATTTTGGCTCAGGTCAGGATCTCAGGGTTGTGGATTGAGCCTCACGTGGGCCTCTGAGCTGAGTGTGGAGCCTGCTTAAGACTCTCTTTCTCTCCCTCTGTCCCTCCTCCCCGCCATCTCCCTTTCTAAAAAAAAAAAAAAAAAAGGAACGGTATTGCTGCAGAGCTACTCTCTCTCATTAAAAAAAAGAAATACCTTTAAGTAAATCAATCACAAGTCAAAGAAAATGTCATAATGAAGTTAGAAAACATTTAGGATGGAATGATAGTGAAAGTACTGCTATAAAAACTTATGAGATGCTGATAAAGCAGCAGTTAGAAATTTTAGCTCTTGGTGATTATATCAAAACAAAAACACAGATTGAAACCCAATAAGTGATATATTAAGAGGATAGGAAAAGAAGAGCAGAATATATGCAAAGAATCTGGAAGAAGGAAATAACGAAGATCTGGGCCAAAATTAATGTAATGGAAAAGAAGCATTTAATAAAAAGGATGAACAAAAAACTTAGTTGTTTGGAAAGTCTAATAAAATTGACAAATTATTGTCAAGATTGATCCAGAAAAAAACTGTTCCAACTAGACAATATGAGGAATGTAACTATAACTGCCAGCATTAAGGAGGTAATAAAAGGATAGTATGAACAACTTTATGCCAGTTAATTTGAAAATTTATATGAAATGGATAAATTCCTAGGAAAATGTAACTTAATGAAACTGAGTCAGAAGAAATAGAACACATGAAAAGTCATCTAATCACTAATGAAACTGACAGGTAGTTGAGGATCTTCCCACAGAGAAAACTCCAGGCCTTAGATGGTTTTACCATGGAGCCCAACCAAACATTCACGGAAAAAATACTTTCAATTTTACAGGAACTATTCCAAAATAGAGTAAAGAGGGAACATTTCCCAACTCATTTTATGGTGCTCATGTAACCTTGATCCCCAAAACCTGATGTGGACAATGGAAGAAAGAAAAAAATTGCTGGTGAATCTCACTGAGGAGCATAGATATAATAATTTGCAAAGCTGATTCAGCTATGTCTAAAAAAATGAAACAGCATAGATATTTAGTTGTGTTCATCCTAGAAATGCAAGTTTTTTAAAAAATAGAAAAATCAGTGTTACTGTCCACATTAATAGATAAAAAAAATGTATCAATATATACTGAAAAATAATTGGATAGAACTCAACATCCATTCATGGGAAAAAAAAAAAAACCCTCCTAGTACACTAGAAATGAAAAGGAGTTTGTCATCCTTTAATTAAATTGAATTTTTAAAAAGCCTGCAGCACATAGCAAACTTAATGAAACGCTGAAAGTTTTCCCTTCAGTATTAGGAAAAAGACAAGTGTGCCTATTTTTATAAGTCTATTGAATATTGTATTGATGGCTCTAGCTAGCACAGAAAGTAAAGTTGAAAAAAAAGGCATTAGCATTGCAAAGTACTAAACAAAAGTGTCATTAACAGATATTGATTCTTTGCATAGAGAATAAAGAACTATAGATAAAATATTAAAATGAATAAAGCTTAGCAAATTTGCTGTATATAAATTTAACTGCATTAATGAAAAGAAAAAGATTCCATTTATAGCAGCTTGGCAAGGGTACTAATATCATCCATCAAAGAGGTAAAGCAACTTACACAGATACCACATACGTGGGAAGTGGAGGTGGAGGGATATGAACTTAGGCTTTCCAACTCTAAGATCTGTGCTTTTCCACATACAGTGACCCTGATTTTGGTGTGCTCAGCCCTACATGACTCCTGGGCCTTGACTACCCATCCCACTTCCTGGCTAGAGAACAGTGACAACTTGTGCATCTCCAGGTTCTTAAACACCAGCAGCCATATTCATTCCTTCAGCTCAGGTTATTTCAGTCTCCCTTGGGGGTAAGATCTGGATGTCAGCATCTCTTCCATGAGCAGTTGCCCCAGCAGCCTTAGTGTGGGATCTGGCCTTATTGGAAGAGAGTCTGCCCTAGAAGAACTGGGTGACATAATCCAGAAATGTGGGGGGAGTTGAAGTGGGGCAAATTTTGACCAAGTGGAGAATACACATGGAAAGGAGCTAGCCGTTAAGAGCTTGCCTTCCTCCTTTACCCTCCACAAATGGCTCCATGTAGACACGCTGGAGATGTCTGTCCTTTGTGACAAGGCAACCAGCTGTGCTCTCCTATGAAGCTGCGGCCATTTTTGTAATGCTCCATTTTATATGTGTTCTTCCATTTACCCTGACTCGTTTCCTTTTCCTCTCACTCTTGCCTTTCTGAGATAAAACTTCCAAAGCACTAAAGCTTTGCCTTGGGGTTGAATTTCTAGGAAACCTGGGTTTTGACATCCATTAAGGCGCAACTTCTCCAAAATTCTAACAGGTGTCCCAATCTATTAGTGGGCTCTGAAATCATTTTCAGTATATTGCTATCAGCATTTGAAAACATAATGAAATAGAAGAGAAGCAAAATATCAGTGTGCATCATAAAGTGAGGTTAAGTACCATTTCCTAAAACTGTTACTTCAGTTATGTGTGTGTGAGGATGTATGTATGTATTGAACTGTGATGTTAAATGTGTGTTTTACAGTGTGTCATAGTCAAAGTGTGAAAGCCACTGGTCTACGCCAAATGGGTGCATAGAGTGATGAATTCATGTTATAACTGTGACTTCTGGTTGCACTGTCACAAATGTCCTGGGGGATATTTTGGTAGCCTAACTCGTTACTTTAACAAATAATGAAGGGGCGCCTGCGTGCTCAGTTGTTAAGCGGCTGCCCAGGATCCTGAGATTGAGCCCCACATCAGGCTCCCCGCTCAGCGGGAAGCCTGCTTCTCCCTCTCCCACTCCCCCTGCTTGTGTTCCTGTTTTTGCTTTGTCTCTTTGTCAAATAAATAAATAAAATCTTAAAAAAAAACCCAAATATTAAAATGTCAAAATAGCCTTCATATAATTTAGCTGTATGGGGTCAGCTTATATTTGTTAGCTGCCATGTTAGAGAAAATATTTTGAAATATTTCCTTAAGGCTAGGTGGCATGTTGTGTTTAGAAAAATAAAGGGCATTATCTAAAGAATGAAATTTAATGATGTCTAGATGTGTTTATGGTTACACAGGCAGATCCATTTTTCTAATAACAATCATTGATAATCTGGACAACCAACACAATATGTGTCATATTTTCCCTTAATGATGATTATGTCTTTGAAATATATGCCCACTCTTCCAAGTGCAATGACCTATTCGATCTCCTTGGAACATCCTGATTTGGAGAATGCTGGGGGGAAAATACAAGTCTCAAAGCTGTGCATGCACTTGCTGACTTTAAAAACAAACACCCCTAGCAGGTTTTAGTTTGCAGTGTGTGTACTGATTTAACCTGAAGATACTAACTGAGAACAGCTGCTGAGTTGCACTTGGTTAAATATTCTGAGATAAAATATTCTGGCAAGGCACATAAAAGAGAAAAACAAGAAAGTTTGTGAAGATAGAACAATCTTCAAGGTATGATCCAAAAATCAAAGTAATGGCAAGTGTCTTAATTCCTCTGATTCTACAAAATCATACTAGAGAAAGCCAATTTGAACGGATTCACACAATGTTGAAAATTCAAGGACATGATATTAAGTTGCCAAAGCCCTATTGAATTGCTTTTAATTTTATAATAATTTCTATGTAGCCAAATGATAGACCTAACATTCTTACTTGGTAGTCATAACACAGTAATTTCTACAATTACTGCCAACCCTACTGAGAATTTAATGCATTTAGAAGTCCCTGAAGAGAAATTTCAAAGTTCATTCTATCCACACCCAGATGGTCAGATTGTTAAAGCCTGGCAAAGACAGAAAGGTTGTTTATTTTCCATGTAAATTTCCATGTACAATAACAATTGAGTACCACTCTGTATCCAGATAATAAAGGATTTGTAAGGCATTTGGAATATTTTTACTTATTCATGTATATTAGTTGTATGCTAAGTGAATTTAAAGAATACTGTTTAAGGGAAGGACGAACACTATTTCATTCTTGGAGAGCTATTTTGGAAGGTATGCCTTGACCAGAGGAAATTTAATTCCATATTCATTCTTCTTGCTCTGGAGTCAGTAGTAACAAAGGCCAGGTATCCTATGAAGGGAATACATTTTGCAGAAGCAACTCTGACCTAGGATAACAGGTCTGCTGGTAATCTTCACATCTGTGCAGAAGTCCCATTATGGTCAGCTTATCTTTCAGTATGCTTGTTATCACCTTTGTGGCAGATCACCTTCCCTGTATTCGTCTTCTTTGCCAAGTTCAGTGTCTCCTATTAAAGGTCTACAGTTTGTCTCCCTATCCTCTGACTTTGGGATTGGTCATGAGACTTGTTTTGGCCAGTAGCATCAGGTGCTAAGTCCAGTGTGCCAGTTGCTTTCTTGTACTTCTGCTATATTTATGAGAAGAACATTCCCAGACTAATGCTAGTCCCAGGAGAATGTTGAGAGACATGTGGAACAGAACCGTCCAGCCAAGTCCAATCTGAATTAGCTAACTTGCAGTCAACTTGCATTGCATGAGCTAAATAAGTGCTTATTGTTGCATATCAGTGACATTTTGTGGGTTTGTTATGTAGAATTATTGTAGTATTAGCTGACTGACAGGCCCTCCACACCCACTTAAGATTTTCAGTAAATTTCTTGGCCCTGTCAGATTTTGGAAACTTATCTTTGTTTTGTGGATGAAATGAGAGATTAAATTGGAGCTCTGGTTTTAGTCTTGAGCTCTAAATCCACGTTTCTCCTCTTTCTGGGGTTCACAGGAACTTCAAACAGAGGTCCAGTCTGGCAGAGTATCTATACATTTATAATTCTGAAATAAATGTGTTCAGTTTCTCTGGCCAAGACTTTGTAGTCAGTCAGTTTCCATGGATGTACCTTCACTAGTTCCTGCCCTCCCTCACCATGTCTGAGATTATAGAAGCTTTCATGTTAGAACCCAGCTGAGTTGTAAGAACATTACCTCAAGTAATTTTGACATATGCAGGAGTTATCATTGGGTATATGGAAAATATTGACATGATTAGTATAACTCCTGTAGGAGAAACTTTTTTCCTAGGTGGTATTTATGGAATTACCTAGGAGTAGATCCTAAAAATCTAGGATCACAATCACTATGCTGTACAGTTGCTACTTTGTAATAAGTTCATGTTATCTCACAGAAGAAACTCACATGTGAATGTGCCATATCTTGTCCAACTACAGATATGCTGCTTCAGTAAAAGTACCTGGTAAGGGAGGTCCTTCTCCATCTACTGAGATCTCTGTAGCATACAGTAACTTATAGTTGAACATATACTGTCCCTGAAAAAATGCCTCGATCCACCAGCAGCAGTAAATATTTCTAAATCCAGATTTACCTTGGCCAGGAGAATCTAGATCTAGAGGTTTCTTGGAATTCCTGAGATTGATAAAATGTGTCTCCTCCCTCAACCTAGAGATGGCCAAATGAGGCCCATTCTTTTTTCTTTTCTTTTAAGTAGGCTCCATACCCAGTATGGAGCCCTATGCAGGGCTGGAACTCACAACTCTGAGATCAAGACCTAAGCTGAGATAAAGAGTCAAATGCTTAACTGACTGCATCACTCAGGTGCCCACAAATAGGGCCCATTCTTATAGCTGGACTCATACCACTGAGTCCCTGATCCTGTAACTATAAACTCAATGTCCTTCAGGTGACAGATCTATCTTCTTCTCATTTTCTGAATTCCTCAAAACATGTTCACATAACTGAATCCTCTATTATTTGAGAGCAAATGTCAGTCTGCCCACTTGGCACTGTCTGGCATGGTCTCAGCTGAACACACTGAATCTGAGAAAGCCATTTGTTGTAGAAAGTGTTTTTAGCCTATGAAGTCCATACTGGCTGTGCTCCTGCTTAATATATATATGAAGGGATACTAGACCTAGACATGAGATTCTAAAAAGAATCTTCAAGTGCTTTATTATTCTGGTAGAAAAAGAGAAATATATACTTGGAATTCCATTAAGACAGGTCACAAATTTCTCCATGAGCTAGGGTAGGTAGGTTGGAGACTCTAGTGATTACTCAGCAAAAACTCAGTACTCTGTGTTACAACTGGAGAAACTAGTGTTCCCAAACTAGAGTATCTTCTAGTACCCAAAGAGTCTTAAGTGGCTCCCTAAGCTTCCCCAGGGAACACTGACTCTCCAAGATGTAATATCCATTGCTCCTGAACCACATTCCAACTCAGTTACCTGTGGCTGCCCACAGAGGGCATATAAGCCTGAGATTGGAATGCCAGAGACTATCTAAAATATCCCCCCAAACATGGGGTATGTCCTGATACATGCCCAAATAACTCTAGAATTGCCAGTTTAAGCTTCTAAGGTATGTCCAAATGGTACTGGAACTGTATATCCTGTCCTCTTGGAAGTTTAAAGGAACATCAAAAGAACTTGTTTGAGGCCCTAGAAACAGTGAGGTAGGTATTCCAGAAGCTCAGCCTAGTAAATTCAACTCATACCAGGATGGACTGTGAAACACTGATGCAGAAATTATTATTTCCCCACCCCTTCCATAATTGTAAGTGTACCCAAGCAACCATCTGAGATTTATTAGATTAACAAACAGCACTGGAGAGTCTTTGATTTGTAAATGCTAACTTAAGACTGGATCAAACATTTCCTGTGACTGTCTACTGACCCTATCTACCACCAGACCTTGAGAGTTCTGAAAATATAGCAGATAAGCTTAACCGGTCAGCCAGATTCTGATATTAAAAGACACACTGAGGGTGGGATATTGGAGAATCTCCTTGCTACCAACTAAAGCCCTGCAGTGAAACCACAACTGGGAACCGGGCTGGGAAGCCCCAGGGAAAGGAGCTGTCCCTAGTTTTGGTGCTGACTGCCCACAGCTTGTTTGCCCTACAGGGAACAGAAAGAAGTGTGTGTTAATCAGCGGGTAGTCTTGGTGAGTCCTATCTAGAGACATCTGAGGAGAGAAGAGAATAGGAGAGGAGGGGAGAAGAAAGGAATGGAGAGGAATAGCATAGATCTAAATATGAACTGGGTAAAGATGTCCAGTTTGGAGGCTGTTTTTTCTAGCCCCTTTGCAGCTAATCAAGGGGAAATCCCAGTGCCAGCTTGACTATGTGAGGAAAACCAGATACAACCTGATCCTGGAATTGTTTTGCCATATATCCAACAACCATTGAAGGAACCGACTTTTTTAAAGGTCAGAACCATAATCAAAGGAAGTTTAGTTACAACTTTACAGTCTCAAGCTGCTGTCCAATTTAAGAAGGGAGGGTGGAGGTTGTGCAAAAGGGTACGGGCACTCAGAGGTTTACAAAAAAGGTCAAGCCAGCATAATCTTTTGTGTCTCATCTGGAACTACTAGTCATGTTGCTGTTAAGCAAACTCAGCCAGGCATATCCAGACTAATATTCTACATCTGTAACCATTAAGTGCTCATCAGTGGAAAGAAAGTATAAAATCTGCTGCTGATGGGAAAGGTTTCAATAAATCTTGCCATTTTATGGATGGTGCCCTGGAATATAATGGTTCCAGTCCTTGCTTTGATTCTCTTTCTTTGAGGTCCGTAGCTGTCTGATGTGTACCAACTCCTTTTCTCCACCAGTCAGACTTAGGATTCAGGGTAATAAAGAGAAGATCTCTTCCATCATATCCTACAGTTGAAGCATTGCCTGTATGTCTATACACTGCTTTGAAGTTTTATTCTATGAGAGCTGGGCACCAGATAGTATTTGATCCCCCCAAAGCTTCTTCCAGTCTTTCCAGGCTTTTGGTCTATTGTCTGTTGTCCATTTTTGTATGGTATCACCTATAACAGCACGTATTGCCTATTTGGGTGCTAAAGTTGACTTCTGCCTGTTATCACTGTTGCTATGTCTTCCTCTTTGCTACCAACTGACTGATTCTAATCACAGTTTTAACCCCTATTTCAACAGATCTTTCAGAACAAAGAACTATGAGAAACAGTTCAGTATAGTGGTTAAGACAGACCCCAGAGCCATACTGTGCCTGGGTTTAGATTTTGTCTCTGACTCTGACTAGCTCTGTGTCCTTGAGTAATTTACTCATACTCTCTGTGCTTCCATTTATTTGTCTATAAAACAGAGATGGTTATAATAGAGCCTACCTCATAGGACTGTTTTAGTATTAACTGAGATCCATTATCTACAAACTGGGCCAACAAAAGCATAACACATGCCTTTTATGCTAATTACCTTACATGAAACATCTTACTTTGATCCTCATGAGTCACTGAGGTAAGACCATTATCCTCACTTGATAGTTAATGTCAGAAAAAATTAATAACATTTTAAAAATTAAAGATTAAACATGGACCAAACTGTATGGCTAGGACTTGAATATAGACCTGATGCCAAACACTAAGTTTTAACATTATATGACCTTGGATTATTAGCTAATTACCCCAATCCAGGCCTGTTTCTGCAACTCAGTTAGACTTGTAAGGCTTTATCTCACCTAGCCCTGGTCCTCTCAGATTCCTGGTCAGCCTTGAGATTGTGCAATTTACTTGATTACAGCAGCATAGATAGACTGCGCTGATCACAGCAGGAGTGAACACCATAGAACAATAATCCTTTTGTTTTTTTTTTTTGTCCTGTTGTGATCAGCTCATTCAAATAAGTAGTCACCTAGCCATGGTCTTGATTGTGTGGGACAAGTGGGCTTCTACTTCACCCAAGGAAATCCAGATGGATATATGAAGTTGCCATCTGGGTCTATAGTGATGTTCTTCCAGAAACCCAGTGTGAGAGTGGGTCAGCAAAAAAAGGTAAAAGAAATTTAATAATGGAAATGAAGAACATGTTTTCTTTTGAAAGAAAAAAAATTCAACTTAGTATAATATACTGAACCATTTTGAAAATATTCTATCAAGACCTGGGGTAGCACAATACAAGATGTTTCAAATAGAAAGTTCATTTTTAATTCAGAATAAAAACAAAAGTAAATTATGAGGGCACTTTCTTGCAATGAAATCTAAAGAATAGGTGGTGACTTGCCCTCAATACATTTGAGTTTGGAAAAACAATGTAAGGTGTATGTGTGCGTGCGTGTGTGTGTGTTTGTGTGTTATGGACTGAATGTTTGTGTCTCCCCAAATTTGTATGTTGAAATCCTACCCTCTAATGTGATGTTATTAGCAGATGTGGATTTTGGCAGGTAATTAGGATTAGTGATTATGTCATGAAGATGGAGCTTTCATGATTTGTACCTTTTATAAAAGAGACCCCCAGAGAGCTCCCTCACCTCTTTTACCATGTGCAATGACCATATGAAGACCCAGCAAGAAGTCAGCAGTCTGAACCAGACACCCAGTCATGCTGGCACCCTGCCCTGACACTTCCCAGCCTCCAGAACTGTAAGAAACAAATGTTAAATGTTTTTTGCTACCCAGTGTATGGTATTTTTGTTATAGCAGCCTGGAAGAACTAAGACTGTGTGTGTGTGTGTGTGTGTGTGTGCGCGCGCGCACGTGAGGTTTGTTTTTTAATCCCCTCCCTCACAAAGTAGGGTGAGAAACCAATTTGAAAAAGGCAGTGTTATGGTTCCTTTAACCCAAAGAAGGTCCAAAATTGCTAAGCTATTTATATTGCTTTTTTTGGATCTCTCACAGTGGAACTTATGTGTTTTAAAAGTGTTGAAGGAAAAAGGAAACCTTCAAACTACTCAAAGATTTGAATTGCAGTGTTATCTAAAACTGTACTTAAGAGAGAGTTTTATAAAACAGTAAAAGGAATTAATTAAAACCTTCCATGAAAAAGCAGGCAGCTAAAAATAAAAACTACCATAGAGAATAAACAGAACTCTTCAGATTAAATGAGTGTTTCCAGTCCCTACACTCTCAAGAACTCTGAACATATAATTCTCACTGTTGCTATTATTATTGTTAGATAATTGCTTAAACTTAACAAGTTATTAATCTTCTGTCCTATACAGGATGTATTACTACATAATTAAATGTCCTAATACGTATCCATGGTTGCTGGTTCAAAGTGTGGCTCTGTATTATTTCATTGTAAGTTAATAAATGAAAGAACTAATTCTTTTAGGGTAACAAATCAAAAATAATTTATTAATTTTTAATATTTGCATCTCCATGAAAAGCAACATTGATCTATTCCATCTTGATGTTCTTTTTGAAATTTATAGGGCTGCTATAATATTGTTTTTTTTTTTTTTGAAACTGGGTGACTGTTCATATTCTCTAATGGTATTCCATTCTATGCTGGTACTGTACAGAGTATCTTGCTGGGAATCAGTCTCCTATAGCTGCCACCTCATCTCCTCCTCCTTAAATTTCAGACTCCCTTTCCTTCCCCATGTTCTCAGTAGATGACCTTGTTATTTTACTGGGGAAAAAAAAGCAATTGGAACAGGACTTGCTGTCTTTGGTGCCAAATCATATCTTCACCAGTACTCTGCCTTTCCTCCCTTCCAGATTAACTACACCTGCTCTGTTCTAAAGCTAAGGTCTCCACTTGTGTAGTGGATCCCATTTTCTTTTGTCTAACCTGGATGCTTCTCTTGTAGGTATCCTGGTTCTGTCCATGAATTCTTCCCTTTCTAATGGATCTTCCTATTAGCATACAAGCTTGTTGTAATGACTTACCTAAAAAATAACTCCAGACCTTCTTTTGATTCCCTCATTTTCTCCAAATCATTCCTCATGTCTTTACACCTTTTATAGCAAATTACTTAGAAAGATGATCTATTCTTGTACCCTCCCCTTCCTTTTCTCTTCTTTTCTCTTGAACTCATTCCAGCGAGGGTTTTGTCTCCATCATGCCACTGAAACTACACTTGTTAGTGTCAACAATGACCTGTGTGGACAAATACCATGATTAATTATCAGACCTCACTCAGACCTTTCAGGGACAACTGAAACAGTTTATCACTCCTTCCTTTTGAAACACAAAAGCCTTTCCTTGCTTGGCTTCTAGGATACTTCAATTTCTGGTTTTCCTATCATCAGGGTTTTTTTTTGCCTGTACTACTTCATCTTAGGCCAAAATCTTTTGCTGGTTCTTCTTCTACTACCCACCCAGAAACACTGGAACGTCCCAGGGCTCCTTGGACCCTATCATTTCCTCATCAATACTTATTTTTTGGGTGACATTGTGGTGTTCAGTGGTTTTAAATAGTTATCGCTTGTATCTCCAGCATTAATATCTTCCCTGAGCTCCAGACACTTCAACTGCTTACCCATACAGTATTTCCATTTGAAAGATCAATATACAGGTCAGATGTAACATGATCAAGACAGAATTCCCATTTTTCCCCGCGGAATCTCTTTCTCCCTGAGAATTTACCACTCTTCACCTGAAGGGCTTAAGCCAAAAAAACCCTAGGAGCAATTTTTCAGTTCTTTCTTACTAAGTATACATATCCAACATTGAACCTTTTTGTTACTTCTGTTTTCAAAACATCACCCAAATCTACCGATTTCTCACTGTCTCTACTGCTGTTATCCTAATCCAAGCCACTGTCAGTTTCCCCTCTATCTCACCGCTCAGGCATCCATTCATTTAGCAAACACCTCTAAGACCTCAGTAATGTGCCAGGCACTATTCTTCGTGCTGATTTTGCAGCAATGAAGAAGCTACATAAAATCTCCGCTCTCAAAGAACTTAAATTCTGCCTTAGGGAGGTACCTTCTTATTGGACTCCCTGGTCCCTTTCTCTCTCCCCTCTCTTCAGTCTGTTCACATAACAGTCAGAATAACCTGTTAAAAAAATCTAAGATCAAGTTGTTCCCCTGCTGAAAGCCCTCTAGTGGCCTCTCTGACTTCATCCCCACTGTTCCCTTTCATTTAGTCCAGGCAAACACCCCTTCCCCACCCTACCCCCCAAGCACACTAAGCTCATTCCAGCTTTCTGAACTTTGTACACACTGTTCTCTCTGCCTGGAAAGTTCTTCCCTCAGCTATTTGTGTGGCGTACACCCTAACTCCAATTAGACTCTGCTCAAATATCACCGCTGAGAGTTTCCCCAAGCACCCTCCCTTAAATAGCTGCCCCCTCTACCCCTTGACCTTTGTTTATTTTCTCTGAAGCATTTGCCACTACCTGACATAATATTATATATTTATTTGTTTATCTGAATTTTGTTATTCTCTCCTGCTAGAATGTAAGCTAATTGAGGTAAAAGATTTTCTTGTTCCTTGTTCTTTTTCTAGTCCTCACAACATTGATTGTTATATGGTGGGCATTGAATAAATATTTGATATATAAATGAATTAATGAGTGAAAAAATTTCTATGTCACAATGGGGGAAAAGCCCACTAAATGTGGAATCAAGAGAACTGCGTTGTAATCCTGGTTCTGTCACTGAGTAATTGTGAGACATTTGGCAAGTCATTTTGATCTCCTTGGGTCTCAGTCACTGTACAATGAGAAGTTTGGACCATGAGCCTTAAGATCCCAATTCTAACATTCTCAGATTCTGTGTGCATAATATCTTTGCACTAGAGATCAACTCCTGTGCCTCATTTGGCCCAAACAGGACTGATGGCATTTTTTTCCAGAGCTGCTGGGAAGTAGATCCTGGGATTTTTCTTTTCTCTGTATCCTCTTGGGGTTGAAATTCCTGCCAGGAGGGAAGTCACAGCATTTGCATCTGCACAAACATTTCAGTGAAGAACCTCCCGAAGTTGCCTACTGAAGGGAAGGAGCCAGAGTAGGGAATATCACAAGGGAAGAGATTCAATTGTGCTTTGATCAGAAAGTTCATTACATTTGCTTTCGATCACAATGCATACTCACTCAGGTCTGCAATCACTTACTCTCTTAGACAAAAATCCTAGCAGGAAAAAATAGCATATGTGCATGACTCCATCTGTGTGAGACCCTGCCAGAAACATTTATGAATCACTCGTCTCCTGATAGACAACTTGCTTTCCTAGTTTGCAATCATATTTCCCACAGATGTTGCCTTTGAATTAGCCATTGTCTCATTTAGTTTTGAATGCTTTCTCCTATTTGAGACTGTAAAATGGGCAGATCCCACCTACTATCAAAGTTGGCAGTCCTTGCTCAACATTAAAGGAAGGAGACATTTGGGGCAAGCCAGGGAGCTGGAATCCTGGATCATAGATAGACACATCTCCACAAGTTTAGAGTTTGGTATTTCTCAAGTCCTTGCGTCAGGGATGTTTACTCTCAGGTTATGCAAAGTCCCAGCTTGGGTTCTGGAAAAAATGAGCTGACAACGTTGTCTGAAAGGAGTTTCTTGTTAATTCCTGGGGACATCTTGCTTTTATTAAACCATAGCTATTGTTGTGTTGTCTGTCCTGAGCAATGAGGATGTCATGTCACTCATTGCATAGAACTCGTACCTATTGTGGCCTTTATTGTATGGCATTTTATATTCTATCATACATCATATCTGCTTCTGGTTATGTTGTCTGGATCTCAGATGTTACTGAGAAATTTTGGAAGGTAAATAGATTTTCTTTGGGGTGTATTTATAAGTTAGCCCATTATATATACAGAAATACATTATTTTCACTTCTGAGTAACCCTGTCATTCAACCTCTGTTGATTCTTCATTAATTTCAGTTAGATTTTTCTCCTTTTTTCCTTGAGAGATAAAATATCAATCAAAACCCTATAAACCAATTGTTATTTCTTTATAAATACCATGTCTGAATGTGCTAATGGTGTGTCCAGTTTCAGACACATGAGCTTGAAGTTAAATACAAATTTTAATTTCCTTTATAAAGGAGCTGATGAAAATCCATTGTGAAAAGGTTATGAGAACAAGCTTATCTTATAATTGCAGCCAAGATTCAAGCCATTATTTAAGACGTGAAGCATTTGGCAACAAAAAGATTGTTGTCATTAAAAAGGAAGCCCAACACATTACTCTTGGGCTGAGAAAAAATAATTTAGCTATCATTGTTACTTAAGGAACTACACAGGAAGATGGCAGAAATTAAAATGAGCAGCTTTACCTTGAATAGTGTAATATATATTTTTTCATCTAAGAAGCAGAGATAGTTAATAAACATTTGATGATTGGCTTTAGCCCATTAGAGAGGGATTCACTGATTGGCTAGTACTTGACATTTAGCTAAATTTGTATTCCTTAATGCATGTAACTGAGAGGAAGCCAGTAGAACTTTACCATAGTGGTAATAAAGAGATAAGAATTTCTTCTTTTCTCACAAAACTATTAGCAGCCTGACGTCTATAACTTAACAAAATTGTTGCCAAATTGATAAGTATTCTTATAAAATCTTCATTTTTGGAAAGAAGGGTTAGAGTGAGGCACTGAGGTCATCTTAGCCAGGGTTACCTTAGCCTGGATGAAGAGGGAAATAAACCCTGGAGATGTGCGGAGATGAATACTTACAAGGTTTTATTATTTTGGAGGGCTGCAGAAAAGTCCAGTGTCCTTATCAATTCCTCCCAAGTAGTTCCTCCGGGCGTCCCATCCTGTGGTGGTTATCCTGAATCATTGTCTAAAATAGTTCTGGCTGTATGTTTTCTCATTTCCTCCCAATGCACTGTTATTTCTCTCTCTCCTTGCTATGAAGGAGGAATTCAATGGATATACTCCAAAGACATTTTTTTTTTATTTCTCTTCTGTCACATAATATTAACATTTTATTTTATTATTATTTTTTTATTATTATGTTATGTTAATCACCATACATTACATCATTAGTTTTTGATGTAGTGTTCCATGATTCATTGTTTGCATGTAACACCCAGTGCTCCATTCAGTACATGCCCTCTTTAATACCCGTCACCAGGCTAGCCCATCCCCCCACCCCCTCCCCTCTAGAACCCTCAGTTTGTTTCTCAGAGTCCATAGTCTCTCATGGTTCATCTCCCCCTCCGATTTCCCCCCCTTCATTTTTTCCTTCCTACCATCATTTTTTTTTCTAACATATAATGTATTATTTATTTCAGAGGTACAGGTCTGTGATTCAACAGTCTTACACAATTCGCAGCACTCACCATAGCACATACCCTCCCCAGTGTTGATCACCCAGCCACCCCATCCCTCCCACCCCACACCACTCCAGCAACCCTCAGTTTTTTTCCTGAGATTAAGAATTCCTCATATGAGGAGTGAGATCATATGATACATGTCTTTCTCTGATTGACTTATTTCGCTCAGCATAATACCCTCCAGTTCCATCCATGTCATTGCAAATGGCAAGATTTCATTCCTTTTGAGGGCTGCATAATATTCCATTGTATATATATACCACATCTTCTTTATCCATTCATCACCGGTCCCTCTTTTCTGACCTCCTACCAATGCCTCCCATTGACCACATCTGACTGAAAACTCAAGGGATCTCTCTCTGAAGCACAGAGCAGGGTGGAAAAGATTGATGTGTGTATCTGGATGGACAGATAGAGAATATTTAGCACATGCATTACTTCTGAAAAACTATCATTTTCCTTCTTTCCTAGCACTCTTTGGGCTGCTTTCTCATCCTGTCACTTGGTGTCCTTAGTAATTCAGAACTAATGCTTAAATTCTAAGATACTAAAAAACAAAGCAAAACAAACCACTAATTCTTGTATGAGTGTTAAAATGAATTAAGGAATTGAAGTACCAAGTAAAGGAATGAAATAAAGCCTTCTAGTGTATTGCTTCTCATCCACAGGCTTAACAAACCTAAGCAGAAAGTAGGAAAGTAAATCTGCTACATTGTATTGTCTTCTCTGGCAGTCCCAAATACAATCTAAACGAATCTGGAATAATGTGTTACAAATTCTTTAAGCCAGAGGTAGGTAACTGAGGGCTCATCATATTAAATTTTTAAACTTTTCATTACTGTGATATATTTCATTTAGCGTATACATTCCTTTTTTATATACCTATTGCATGTTTGGTGTTGGGGGATATAGAGATGAACAGGACACTTACTGTTCCTGCCTTTCTGGAGATTATTATGAACTAAAGGCAAAGACAGATAGGAGATTAATTACAGTATAATAAATTCCAGAACCAGAGATTTATCCCAGTATTGGGAATTAGAGGAAGCTTCCCTAAAAAAGTGACATTTTTTCTTTTCTTTTTTCCTTTTCTATCTCCATTTTATCCTCTCATGTCCTTTTTTTTTTTTTTTTCCTTGAGAGAGAGAGTATCTTAAGCTGGGCATGGAGCCTGACACGGGGCTTGATCTCACCACCCTGAGATTATGACCTGAGCTGAAATCAGGAGTCAGTCACTTAACTGACCGAGCCACCCAGGCGCCCTCCTCTCATGTCCTGTTAAATGACTGTCTTCCCCCATCCCTTTTTTCTGACATTCATGAAACCACTGTTGTAATTAGCTGAGAAACTGTCAGTGTGTTTCCTTTACAGTCTTTCCAGAGTAAGGGAGGAATATGCTAGTTCCTTAAGAGTGTGGGAATTCTTGTCTGAGTAAGAGAAATATTTTAAAGATGGACTCCCTATATAGCCTGCTCTCCTCTGAACTTCCACCCTGGGGTAGATTATGGAAACCTCCACCTCATGGAGGATGTAGATTATCTTTCAGGTTTGTGGGTGACCCCATTTCTGCTCTTCAGCTTTTCTCTCCCCTGAGTCCTCATGCCACCTCTTTTTTTTTTTTATTAAAGATTTTATTTATTTATTTGACAGAGAGAGAGACACAGCGAGAGAGGGAACACAAACAGGGGGAGTGGGAGAGGGAGAAGCAGGCTTCCCGCCAAGCGGGGAGCCCTATGCGGGGCTTGATCCCAGGACCCTAGGATCATGACCTGAGCCGAACGCAGACGCTTAACAACTGAGCCACCCAGGCGCCCCTCATGCCACCTCTTTATCAGATTAACTTCTGGCATTCCTTCAGGTTTCATCTAAATGCCATTTTTTTTTTTTTCAGGGAAGCTTCCTCTAATTCCCAATACTGGGATAAATCCCTTGTTCTGGAATTTATTATACTATAATTAATCTCCTATTTGTCTTTACCTTTAGTTCATAATAATCTCCAGAAAGGCAGGAATAATAAGTGTCCTGTTCATCTCTATATCCCCCAACACCAAACATGCAGTAGGTACTCGTTAAATACTTCTGAGTAGAAATTGAATCTGGTAGAGCCAAAGACCAACCAGGCTGCAACTGGGGTGGTTTGAAAACCCAAGAGTTTTATCAGTCATGGTAGGCCACCCCACACTGTGAGACTTCTTAACAAAGTCCTCTTTATTTTCTATTTTAATAGCTTTTCTTTGTTTGTTTGTTTGGTTTTTTGGTCAGCAGGAGAATTAAAGGTAGAATTTTGCATTTAGCTGCTAGTATAGTGGAATTGCAACATTACTGCAATTTGCAAAAGCTCCAGAAGATTTGGCAAATACTTTTGCCTGCTGCATTTTTGTAAGTATTTATTTTGGGAAGAGGCTGCAAATTTAACTTTCTTTTCATGGTCCCTTTCTTGCTTTATTTCTGTCTGAAGGGAAC
The DNA here is from genome assembly GCF_029215605.1 of Mirounga angustirostris. NCBI lineage: Eukaryota > Metazoa > Chordata > Mammalia > Carnivora > Phocidae > Mirounga > Mirounga angustirostris. Next base: position 46,425,501 of record NW_026991709.1, on the reverse strand, counting down.
TGATACGAAATGAACTGGAAACTTTAGCATTCTCTTTGTTCCTTTTTAACTCTATTATTAAAACAATGTGGAAAGAACACTGGACTTGGACTCCTAAGCCCCATATTCCGGCCCGAATCAACCATGTTTTTTTCATCTTTAAAATAGAGATAATAGTTGCAGTTTCTGAGGGTCATTGTGAGGATTAAATGAGATGATCCACATAAAACATTGAGTGTACAGCTTGGCACACAGTAAGGGCTCACGAGGTGATGGTGGCGTTGGGGATGGTGACAGATGCTAAATTACTTGACCTAGATAAGTATTTTATCTACATCACAGGATTAGGAGGGTCATGAACAAAGGGGAAAAAAATATGTGAAAACACTTGGTAAACTATTTAATGTACAACATTAATAGTAACAGTGGTAGTAGGAAATAATTGTAAAAATAATGTACGCGTGTTTAACCCCTATTCCAAGTAGCACTCAGTTCTGTTCTGAACATGACACACTCTTTCTTTCTGTTTCCTTGCTTGAGGAATCAACAGTTATGATTGGGAATGGAGTGTAAATGAGCCAGCAAAACACTTCATCAAATGTTTATTTTTCTAAAAGTGATGTATCCGTTTCAGAACCTGAAAAGTTAATTCCACATTTCGCAGGCTCTTTTACCTACCGTGTCATGAATGCCAGGAAAATTGTTGATTTAACTTTATATTTGTGAAAAGTAACAGTTGGCAAACAAATAGTCCTGAACTGAAGGAGATAAGCTTGCTATAAACTTGCAAGTCATTGCTTCTGGTTGTTTTGCTTTTTAGAGGAAAGACTATTGGTTGCTTTCATTCTTATCACAAACAGCACGGATTTCCCCATTGCCAGCTGTAGTGGGGGTCTCTCGCAGAAGTAGATTGCATTCTCTACCAGATTTTTCCTTCAGAGGTACTTTTGCAACAAATCTCTAGGCTTTGGTAGAGTTCTAACCCCAGCTAATTCTTTCTGCTGGATGCCACAGAAGAAAGAGATATTTCAGAGGATTTAAGTATTTGGAGAACTCTTCGGTAATCTCAGAACTTCAATTTTCTGTTCCATTCAGTTTGACTTACCAGAACTCTTTTTTTCCTCTTTAATTAGCAGTATCAAGGAGAAATGAGTACATGATAAAAGGCAGGAAGAAAAAGAAAAGAATATGAAGTACTAAGAATTGATAATCAGCCTTTGAGGGATTTTGAACCTCCTGTTACTCAGAGGTAGATGCCTTCTGAAATGTCTACTAACCAGAGCCATAAAATTTTAGCTCTAGAAAGTGCCTCGAATTCCGTGAGTTAACCTCCTTCCTTTGCCAAGGAAGAGTCAGCTCAGTTACTGATGGGTGCCCCTTACATATGAGTATTCTGCTCACTGTCCTTTTCTGCATCTCTCTTGTTAGGTCTTGGTTATCACATAAACATGTGCCAGCAATCAGTGTAATCAGTGTTGGCGAAATATAAATGTTAATGCCTTCTAATCAGCGAGGCTTTTTGAAAACTTGGGCTGAAAGCCTGGAATAATCCTACTTAGCTCTAGAGAAGAATGGTGCAGCAAGTTCTAAGAATTTTTATTCTAATTAATGACGGTGATAGAAATGGCATTCGTGTTCCCAGTGATAAAGTGCAAAGTCATGTGTTGTGTGGGCATGTGGGAGTGTGTGTTCTGACCTCAGCACATGTTTCACATTCACAACTTTCTTGGTACATTTCCTTCTAGCTTCTGTATTTAGTAATAACCCTGGGTGGAAGGCAGTGCCTCTGCTACCAAATGTTACTGGAGCAAATAAGCCATGCCACTGTAAAAACTGACCATCAATGTCTCCCTGCTACATGAGGAAGTGGGGGCATCTATGCGGTTTGTCCTTTCTGGATGCCTTTGCCCTGAAATTGACCAGTTTTCTCTCATAACTAAAACTCCTTTTTGGCTCTGGGCCTAACCCCATTCCTTCTCTTCCCTTTCACAGATTCCTGATAAAAACTATGGGATTTGGTTTCCTGAGGCCTGAGAGAGTTAGGATATTTCTACCGTTGGCAATCTAGGTCAAAGTAGTTGGAACCTAGGCTTTTAGAAGAAAAAGAAAAGCCATTTAGCCACTTAACCTTTGACTTTAGAACAAATATATGATGAGTCATCAGGGTGAATATTAAAATGGATTTTATTAAGTATAAAAGAACTGCATTTCAAGAACTGTGTTCACCTAAAAACAAAACATCCACATTAAGTACATTTTGGATTTTAGAGTCTCACAATGGGGCATGTATCAGTGATTGCCCTAAAAATTTTTGCACGGACAGTACATGTCCATAACAAGAATGAGCACTGCGGGGGTGCCGCTGTCTAGTTTCAGCCAAGTACTTCTGCTGGGGCTTTTCCTCCATCCCTCCAGAGCCTCTTTGTAGGACAAGAACTGTACAGGACTCTCTTCAAGGGGAGCATAAAGTATCCCAGGCTATAGAACACAAAGAAAATCTGCGAAGTGCCTTGAATTGGGGAAGGGTAGCAAACTCTGGGCATAAGTGAGCTTCTCTTTGCTGGACATTTCCAGTGTGGCCTGCAGGCAGTTGATGATGGATGGAGTTTTCTGAGAGAGAAGAGCAGCTAGTGTGACTCCTTAGCTTAGCATGGGGAACTCACTCACATGACCTTGAGATATGAGGGAGGTATCCCCCCTCCATTTTTCAGTATTCCAGCTTCTTATTGTGTGTCCCCTCCCCAACTCAGGTCTTTCCCCAAATTGCTTAATCCCCGTCCTTTTTATTTTACTCAGATTATGACCTTTTCCCATTTTAGTATGCCTTTCTTCCATAAAAGATGGTGATAATAGTTGGTATTACTTGTCTTGATTGCCCATTTGGCAAAATTGGTACTTTGGCAGCCTTCTGCCAATTGTCCACATTATTTCTGTGTTGAATTTACAGGTCCTTGAAGTCCCAAAGTCTGGAATACCAGGATGTGCAGGGCTTCAAGGGCAGCAGTAGCGAGGAAAATTTGTGTGAGAAGGAGGGTCCGGCAGGTACCGTAGGTAAGGTAGATAGGGGTATTGAGTGCCAAAGGAAGGAAGGAAGAAGCAGACACTTGACAGGAAGGAAGTTAGAGGAAATGTGATAAGGAAGGAATGGACCATGTAAAACCTAGAGCGTTGCAGGTGGAAAAGAAGCAACCTTAGAGGCAGAATCACAGTGTAAGAGTTTGCTGATAGGGGTATAGGGCTCTTTCCTGGGAGCGTGTTGGTCATCCTGGGCCTTGAACAGATACCATGTAGATACGAAGCCTGAAATCCCACCCTGTCTTGCAACAATGGCAGAGAAGTGGGTATTGCTAGGGGCTCCTCCTGTACGTCTATGTTTCAGCAGAAAATCAACTCAGGATCAATTTCGGTATCTTCTTTCCATTTAGAATGCAGATGGAGGAGCTAGCCATGGGAGTCTGTGTGTTAGCAGAGTGAGGGAACCGTGATAACAGCACTTCTAATTGGCAGGACAATGGGAAGCTGGCATCTCTCCAGATATCCCAAGAATAACAGGAAACAGAGATTTAAAAATATGGTAAATGAGAAGTAGGTACAATTTAGCTGATGGAACCCTCATGATCTATTCTTTAGTCTAAAGGTCTTAAATTACACGAGGATAATATGACCATATTCTTACTGTAAAAGATTAAGATAACCAGAAATATGGAGAGTAAAAATGTAAAAGAACATACAGGGAAAATGGGTAAACATTAAAAAATATTATCCTTCATAACCACTTCATTTTTTTCTTTCTATACAAAATGTCAAATGTCTTTCTAAATGGCAAGTGTTGAATTTCCTCTAAAAAAAGTCTTACTTAGTGTTAGTCACAATTAATAGCACGTGGAAAAAAAACCCATTTACTAGCATCTTCACCTAAACCAGATATTGTTAATGTTTTTAACTCTTGCATCCAAAAGTAATGGATGAAAAAACAGATAATACATTGCTGTTTCAGTTTGCATTTTCTTGATTAGTAGAGATTCAACATCTTTTCTCATGTTCAGGGTCTTTGGACCACCTTTTGAACTTGCCTATTTGAAACTGACCGTTTAAGTTTTCGATGTCTTATGTAGCAGTCAGTTCCTGGTAATTAAGTTTTATCAAAGGATAGACTGGGCCCTTTTTCTTTGACTGGACTTACCTACTTTGAGGAGGTAAGATCTTGATTTTGGATTCAGAGAGCTTGGGTTCAGTTTTTGGCTTTTTCCCCTAGTGGGCGGTTTACCTCTTAGATCTTTAAGCACACCATCAGTAAAATTGGAACCTATTCTATAGAGTTTATTGTGAAAATTGAGTGATGAAATTCCATGTGAAGGACTTAATACAAAATTTGGCACATAGTATAAATGATATCGATAGTAGTTAATAAGAGGAATTCCAGATAGTTAATTATAAAGACCAACCCCACTCCTCCACCCTAATCAGTATGATTCTCCCTCTTCAATCTCACATCCATATCAGGTTTAGATACCTTGAGGATTCTATTGAATTGGCTGAGTTAGCTGCAATCCCTTTTGAGATATTTCTGCACATTAAGGTAAGTGCTCCCTTTGCACCTATGAATTACCTCTTGTAAACAGTTTAAAAAATTTTGAAAATTACTAACAAGTTAAAAGGTTTGGGGATTGCTTCTGTGTTGACCTAGATTGAAGCAAAGCTCAGGATTAAATGAATCACAATAACTATTCTGGGTTGTAAATTGTAAAAGCAAAACTAAAGTGAATAAAGATCTGAATATACGAAAAAGAGAATGAAGTTCCATAGTTTTCTGCTAGAATATTCTGGAGAATTATTTGTCACTATTGTCAATAATTACAGTAATCTGAAAATGATATATAATTAAATAATACCTTTACAGAATAGGTTATGGCTAAGGTTATTTCATAAAAGTAGAAATTGGTAATTTCTCATGAGAATTTTATTAAGGATTCTAAATAGTTATGAGAGAAAATATGCAGTGTTTCTTCTTTTTCTTCTTATTACTGAGTTGTAATGTACAAAACTATAAAGTGTTACATAAAAGACTTGTAAATGTCACTCTAGTCTCCCTTACCAATAACTTTTATTTTATGAAACTGGAATTTCTATTAAAATGCAATAGGCAGAACTGGGAATTTATAATAATAATCCTGATATATCCATGCTTCAGGGACAATTTTCCCATTGATCTTCAAAATTTACATGGATTTTTTTTTATTACTATGTTATGTTAATCACCATACATTACATCATTAGTTTTTGATGTAGTGTTCCGTGATTCATTATTTGTGTGTAACAGCCAGTGCTCCATTCAGTACGTGCCCTCTTTAATACCCATCACCAGGCTAACCCATCCCTCCACCCCCCTCCCCTCTAGAACCCTCAGTTTGTTTCTCAGAGTCCATAGTCTCTCATGGTTCGTCTCCCCCTCCAATTCCCCCCCTTCATTCTTCCTTTGCTGTTTTCTTCTTCTTCTTCTTCTTTTTTTTAACATATAATGTATTATTTATTTCAGAGGTACAGGTCTGTGATTCAACAGTCTTACACAATTCACAGCGCTCACCAGAGCATATACCCTCCCCAGTGTCGATCACCCAGCCACCCATCCCTCCCACCCCCCACCACTCCAGGAACTCTCAGTTTGTTTCCTGAGATTAAGAATTCCTCATATCAGTGAGGTCATATGATACATGTCTTTCTCTGATTGACTTATTTTGCTCAGCATAATACCTTCCAGTACCATCCATGTCATTGCAAATGGCAAGATGTCATTCCTTTTGAGGGCTGCATAACATTCCATTGTGTATATATATATATAATCAATATATATATCACTCTTCTTTATCCATTCATCTGTTGATGGACATCTTGGCTCTTTCCATACTTTGACTGTTGTGGACATTGCTGCTATAAACATTGGGGTGCACGTACCCCTTCAGATCCCTACATTTGTATCTTTGGGGTAAATAGCCAGTAGTGCAATTGCTGGGTCATAGGGTAGCTCTTTTTTTAACTTTTTGAGGAACCTCCATATTGTTTTCCAGAGTGGCTGCACCAGCTTGCATTCCCACCAACAGTGTAGGAGGGTTCCCCTTTCTCCACATCCCTGCCAACATCTGTCCTTTCCTGACTTGTTAATTTTAGCCATTCTGACTGGTGTGAGGTGGTATCTCATTGAGGTTTTGATTTGGATTTCCCTGATGCCGAGTGATGTTGAGCATTTTTTCATGTGTCTGTTGTCCATTTGGATGTCTTCTTTGGAAAAATGTCTGTTCATGTCTTCTGCCCATTTCTTGATTGGATTCTTTGTTCTTTGGGTGTTGAGTTTGATGAGTTCTTTATAGATTTTGGATACTAGCCCTTTATCTGATATGTCATTTGCAAATATCTTCTCCCATTCTGTTGGTTGTCTTTTGGTTTTGGGGTTGATTGTTTCTTTCGCTGTGCAAAAGCTTTTTATCTTGATGAAGTCCCAATAGTTCATTTTTGCCCTTGCTTCCCTTGCCTTTGGCGATGTTTCTAGGAAGAAGTTGCTGCTGCTGAAGTCAAAGAGGTTGCTGCCTGTGTTCTCCTTTAGGATTTTGTTGGACTCCTGTCTCACATTTAGGTCTTTCAACCATTTTGAGTCTGTTTTTGTGTGTGGTGTAAGGAAATGGTCCAGTTTCATTCTTTTGCATGTGGCTGTCCAATTTTCCCAACACTCTCTTGAAGAGACTGTCTTTTTTCCATTGGATATTCTTTCCTGCTTTGTCGAAGATGAGTTGACCATAGAGTTGAGGGTCCATTTCTGGGCTCTCTATTCTGTTCTATTGATCTATGTGTCTGTTTTTGTGCCAGTACCATACTGTCTTGGTGATTACAGCTTTGTAATAGAGCTTGAAGTCCGGAATTGTGGTGCCACCAGCTTTGCTTTTCTTTTTCAACATTCCTCTGGCTATTCAGGGTCTTTTCTGGTTCCATACAAATTTTAGGATTATTTGTTCCATTTCTGTGAAAAAAGTGGATGGTATTTTGATAGGGATTGCATTAAATGTGTAGATTGCTCTAGGTAGCATTGACATCTTCACAATATTTGTTCTTCCAATCCATGAGCATGGAACGTTTTTCCATTTCTTTGTGCCTTCCTCAATTTCTTTCATGAGTATTTTATAGTTTTCTGAGTACAGGTTCTTTGCCTCTTTGGTTAGATTTACTCCTAGGTATCTTATGGTTTTGGGTGCAGTTGTAAACGGGATCAACTCCTTAATTTCTCTTTCTTCTGTCTTGTTATTGGTGGATAGAAATGCAGCTAATTTCTGTGCATTGATTTTATATCCTGTCACTTTACTGAATTCCTGTATGAGTTCTAACAATTTTCGGGTGGAGTCTTTTGGGTTTTCCACATAAAGTATCATATCATCTGCAAAGAGTGAGAGTTTGACTTCTTCTTTGCTGATTTGGATGCCTTTTATTTCTTTTTGTGGTCTGATTGCTGTGGCTAAGATTTCTAATACTATGTTGAATAGCAGTGGTGATAGTGGACATCCCTGCCCTATTCCTGACCTTAGGAGGAAGCTCTCAGTTTTCCCCATTGAGAATGATATTCGCTGTCAGTTTTTCATAGATGGCTTTTATGATATTGAAGTGTGTACCCTCTATCCCTACAGTCTGAAGAGTTTTGATCAAGAAAGGATGCTGTACTTTGTCAAATGCTTTTGCTGCATCTATTGAACTGATCATATGGTTCTTGTTCTTTCTTTTATTAATGTATTGCATCACATTGATTGATTTGCAGATGTTGGACGAGTGTTGCAGCCCAGGAATAAATCCCACTTGATCATGGTGAATAATCCTTTTAATGTACTGTTGGATCCTATTGGCTAGTATTTTGGTGAGAATTTTTGCATCTGTGTTCATCAAGGATATTGGTCTGTAATTCTCCTTTTTGATGGGGTCTTTGTCTGGTTTTGGGATCAAGGTAATGCTGGCCTCATAAAACGAGTTTGGAAGTTTTCCTTCCATTTCTATTTTTTGGAACAGTTTCAGAAGAATAGGTATTAATTCTTCTTTAAATGTTTGGTAGAATTCCCCTGGGAAGCATTCTGGCCCTGGGCTTTTGTTTGTTGGGAGATTTTTGATGACTGCTTCAATTTCCTTAGTGGTTATAGGTCTGTTCAGGTTTTCTATTTCTTCCTGGTTCAGTTTTGGCAGTTTATACATCTTTAGGAATGCATCCATTTTTTCCAGATTATCTAATTTGCTGGCATATAGTTGCTTATAATATGTTCTCATAATTGTTTGTATTTCTTTGGTGTTGCTTGTGATGTCTCCTCTTTCATTCATGATTTTATTTATTTGGGTCATTTTTCTTTTCTTTTTGATAAGTCTGGCCAGGGGTTTATCAGTCTTATTAATTCTTTCAAAGAACCAGCTCCTAGTTTCGTTGATCTGTTCTAATGTTCTTTTGGTCTCTATTTCATTGATTTCTGCTCTGATCTTTATTATTTCTCTTCTCCTGCTGCTGGGTTTAGGCTTTATTTGCTGTTCTTTCTCCAGCTCCTTTAGGTGTCAGGTTAGGTTGTGTATTTGAGACCTTTCTTGTTTCTTGAGAAAGGCTTGTATTGCTATATACTTTCCTCTTAGGACTGCCTTTGCTGCATCCCAAAGATTTTGAACAGTTGTGTTTTCATTTTCATTGGTTTCCATGAATTTTTTAAGTTCTTCTTTAATTTCCTGGTTGACCCATTCATTCTTTAGTAGGATGCTCTTTAGCCTCCATGTATCTGAGTTCTTTCCAACTTTCCTCTTGTGATTGAGTTCTAGTTTCAAAGTATTGTGGTCTGAAAATAGGCAGGGAATGATCCCAGTCTTTTGGTACTGGTTGAGACCTGATTCGTGACCTAGGATGTGATCTATTCTGGAGAATGTTCCATGGGCACTAGAGAAGAATGTGTATTCTGTTGCTTTGGGATGGAATGTTCTGAATATATCTGTGAAGCCCATTTGGTCCAGTGTGTCATTGACAGTCTTTATTTCCTTGTTGATCTTTTGCTTAGATGATCTGTCCATTTCAGTGAGGGGGGGTGTTAAAGTCCCCTACTATTATTGTATTGTCGATGTGTTTCTTTGCTTTTGTTATTAATTGGCTTATATAATTGGCTGCTCCCATGTTAGGGGCATAAATATTTACAATTGTTAGATCTTCTTGTTGGATAGACCCTTTAAGTAGGATATAGTGTCCTTCCTCATCTCTTATTGCAGTCTTTGGTTTAAAATCTAATTTGTCTGATATTAGGATTGCACCCCAGCTTTCTTTTGGTGTCCATTAGCATGGTAAATGATTTTTCACCCCCTCACTTTCAATCTGGGGGTGTCTTTGGGTCTAGAATGAGTCTCTTACAGACAGCATATCGATGGGTCTTTTTTTTTTATCCAATCTGATACCCTTTGTCTTTTAATTGGGGCATTTTGTCCATTTACATTCAGGGTAACTATTGAAACATATGATTTTAGTGCCATTGTATTGCCTGTAAGGTGAGTGTTACTGTATATTGTCTGTGTTCCTTTCTGGTCTATGTTTCTTTTAGGCTCTCTCTTTGCTTAGAGGATCTTTTTCAATATTTCTTGTAGGGCTGGTTTGGTGTTTGCAAATTCCTTTAGTTTTTGTTTGTCCTGGAAGCTTTTATTCTCTCCTTCTATTTTCAATGATAGCCTGGCTGGATATAGTATTCTTGGCTGCATATTTTTCTCGTTTAGTGCTCTGAATCTATCATGCCAGTCCTTTCTGGCCTGCCAGGTCTCTGTGGATAGGTCTGTTGCCAATCTAATGTTTCTACCATTTTAGGTTACAGACCTCTTGTCCCGAGTTGCTTTCAGGATTTTCTCTTTGTCTCTGAGACTCGTAAGTTTTACTATTAGATGTCAGGGTGTTGACCTATTTTTATTGATTTTTGAGAGGGGTTCTCTGGATTTTGATGCCGGTTTCCTTCCCCAAAGTAGGGAGGTTCTCTGCTATAATTTCTCTAATATACCTTCTGCCCCTCTCTCTCTTTCTTCTTCTTCTGGGATCCCAATTATTTTAATATTGTATCTTATTGTATCACTTATCTCTGAAATACTGCCCTTGTGATCCAGTAGTTGTTTATCCCTCTTTTTCTCAGCTTCTTTATTTTCCATTATTTGGTCTTCTATATCACTAATTCCTCTTGTGCCTCATTTATCCTAGCAGTTAGGGCCTCCATTTTTGATTGCACCTCATTAATATCCTTTTTGATTTCAACTTGGTTAGGTTTTAGTTTATTTCTCCATAAAGGGTTTCTCTACTTTCTTCCATGCTTTTTTCAAGACCAGCTAGTATCTTTAAAATCATCATTCTGAACTCTAGTTCTGACATCTTACTAATGTCCATATTGATTAGCTCCCTGGCAGTCCGTACTGCCTCTTGTTCTTTTTTTTGAGGTGATTTTTTCCGTCTTGTCATTTTGTCCAGAGGAGAATAGATGAATGAGAGAGCAAAATACTAACAGGGTAACAACGTCCCCAGAAAATATACACTAAACAAATCAGAAGAGACCTGAAACTGGGGGAAAAGAAAGGGAAAGAAAGAAAAAAGAAAAAGAAAAAGATAAAAATAAACAAAAACAAAACAAAACAAAAAAACAGAATATGATCAATTATGATCAGGCTTTTGCATAGATCAGTGCCAAACACTAGATTTTGGGTGTATTTTGGTCTGTTAGAAGAAAGTGATTCCCAAAATTTTAAGGAAAGAAAAACTTACGTATGTACAAAAATAAGGGTTAATATGATGAAGGGATGGAATATGACTGTAAGGATGAAAATTATAAAAGATTTTATAAAAGCAATTGATAAGATAAGAAGTTGGTTGAGAAAAGAAAGAAGAGGATTTAAGAAAAAGAAAAGGGAGAGAATGGGATCAGGCAGGAGACTAGAACAAAGTCATACACTAGAGATTTAGGGTATATTTTGGTCTGTTAGAAGAAACTGTATCCCAAAATTTTAAAGAGAGAACAACTTATATATATATACCAAAAATAAGGTTAACTACTATGAACATAAAGAATATGACTCTAAAAATGAAAAATAAAAGATTTTTTAAAAAAGAGATTGATAAGATTGTGGTTGAAAAAGGGAAAAAGAGGGCGCCTGGGTGGCTCAGATGGTTAAGCGTCTGCCTTCGGCTCAGGTCATGATCCCAGGGTCCTGGGATCGAGTCCCACATCGGGCTCTCTGCTCCGTGGGGAGCCTGCTTCTCCCTCTGCCTCTCTCTCTCTCATGAATAAATAAATAAAATCTTAAAAAAAAAAAAAAAAAGAAAGAAAAAGGGAAAAAGAAAAATTCAAAAAAAAAAAAAGGAAAAAAGAAAATTAAAAAAATTAACTTTGAGAGACTAAAGAATCATGGTAAAAAAGCCATGGATTCTATGTGCAGTATTCCCCTAGCGCTGGAGTTCTGCCATTCTCACTGATCGGTAAACTTGGTCTTGGCTGGCTGTTCTTGCTGATCTTCTGGGGGAGGCTCCTGTTGCCGTGGTTCCCAAATGTCTTTGCCGGAGGCAGAATTGCGCCGCCCTTGCCTGGTCCGGGCTAGGTAATCTGCTTGGGTTTGCTCTCGGGAGCTTTTGTTCGCTGCAAGCTTTCCGTACAGCTTTGGAGGCGGAGAGTGAAAATGGCGGCCTTCCAATCTCCGCCCCGGAAGAGCCGAGAACTCGGGGCCCCGCTCCTCAGTGAGCCCCCAGAGAAAAGCAGTCAGTCACTCCCATCTCCCCTGTCTCTGGCTGCACTCCATGCTCACCTGGCCTGTGACCGAGTGTTTCCATCTCTGGCACATGACGCCGTTTGGCGTCTCCAAACCCAGCAGATCCCTGCAGTGCGCTCCCCTGCTGCTCCTTCCAGGGAATGAAGGTGAGTCTCCCTGGATCTGCCGCTTGTTGGGTCCCTGCTGGAGGAGCAGTGGCCCGCCTGTGCCGTGGATCATGGTTTATGGCGACCCCGAGCTGAGAGCCCACTCCTCGGCTCTGTCTCTGCAGCCGGCTTCCCTGCTCCGTTACCTGGGAGCTCTGCCACACTCAGGCACCCCCGGTCTTTCTGTGACCCTGAGGGTCCTGAGACCGCACTGTCCCAGAGAGTGTTCCACCCCCGCTTAGCCACTGGAGCGATGTCCCTCAGCGGAGCAGGCTTCTAAAAGTTCCGATTTTGTGCTCAGCGGCTCTATCACTTGCCAGTAGTGGCTGACGGAGGCCCCGGCCCCTCTCTCTATCTTCCCCAATATCACCTCCGCTTCACTTCTCCGCAGGTCCTACCTTCCAGAAAGTGGTCGCTTTTCTGTTCAGAGTTGCTGCTATTCTTTTCTTTGATCTCCTGTTGAGTTCGCAGGTGTTCAGAATGGTTTGGTCCCTATATAGTTGAATTCCTGGGACCAGACGAAATTTAGGTCTCCTACTCCCCCCCCCCCCCCGAAAATTTACATGGATTTTTGAGAGAAAGCAGATGTTATGTTCTCTTGGTGGATATCAAATGCATGTGACCATGAGGGGGTGGTGGGCAAGCACACAAGAAACCAGGCTGGTATCATAATCTAAGTCTCTCAGTTTTCAGAATTGGAGCCCTGGACTCAAACAAAACCAAGGGTTGAGGCAGTTAGGTTGATGATTACTTGAGCTGCCCAGCTTCTTGCATCTCTAAATGGTACCTTCCTCAGTTCTAGGAAAATGAACTATTATAAAACAGTGTTGGGATTCACTTTTAACTCTAGGGGGCCTTTCCTCATTATAATCACATATGTTGTTTTGACTTGTTCCATTTCTATTAATCTCCAGTTATTGTAGAATAAAGGAGATCCAGTTAATTATTCTAGAAGGAATTCATTTTCTAGATGGGAATGTCAATAGGATGATACACAGGACATAAGCATGCCTACTATCCAGCCATCACTGCGTAACACTGGGCATCTGTAGGCTAGAGTGACGGAACATTAGTGGAGACAAAGCCGATCTTAGCGGACTGACACCATGAGGCTCAACCTGCCTGACTTGGGGATTGACGGTTCAATTTAGATCATATGATGAGGAGCACCATAGAAATCAACTCAAGCCTTTACAGCTCCTTTGTTACACTAGAGTTTTGTCTTTCTGGGTCTGATATGTGCTGCTCTATCATAGATTTGATGAGCTCCATGAGAACTAGATGAGATATTAAGAAAGAAAAAAAAGATGTGAAAGAACTATATGGAGGGGAGTTTGTTAAGAGGTTACCTTTCAGACAGTGGGCAAATATATGTGTTTTTAGGAAAGAAAACACAAACCGTTGACACTATTTTAATTGAAAGGTACCTTTTAGGTTGGTGTCTTAAAGAACTCTTCCTATGATATAATAGTACAAATTAAACCTGGTCATGTTGTGGATCTGACCCAGGTTGTCACGAATGAATGATAAGTATAAGGAAACCAAACTTCTACATACTGATCAATGTCCAGGTGATGGTGCTGGCAACAACTATAAACAGGATACTTGGTGCCAGGTTTCCAGGGCACTGCCTTGTATCTTGAAGTGAAAAGCAGTCCCAGAACTCTCACCAGAGGCTGCGTATACCAAGCCACTTAGCAATATCTTGTGAGGGTGGGACAGTGCAGCATCACAGGGACATAGCATAGGACAATAGAAAATGTCTGGACCATACGTAGAAGACCTGGATCTTGGTCTCAGCTTTGTCCAGTAGGTCTGAGATTATGGATCAATCATTGCACTTTTTAGTACTCCAGTTTCTTTGCTTGTGAAACCAGGAGATGGGACTAGATTATTTCCAAGGTCTCCTTTGAGCTCTAAAAATGTTAATGGTTTTCTAGTTTTGACAGGCAATAATGACCCTCTTTCTTTTTTTTTCTTTTCTTTTTTTTTCCATGCAAGACATCTCCGTTCATTTTTAAAGTGAAGGGGCTAAATGTATAATGTTTTCTGTTGGTTTATTCATACGTACTTTTATTTCACAAATGAAGAAATGCAATTGGCCCTTAAATTAAGCATTACTGCAGATATGGTGTCTATCTTTCTTCAGGCTATAGTTCTGTCGGAATAAAGAATATTCTTTGATATCTGGGATGTGACCAAAATTCCACAGAAATAGGACAAAACAGTGCTTAGCCTAGTTGCCAGGAGATTGGCTTTCATTAAATGCATAATATTTCTTGTGTTTTTGATCTCAAACTCCACCCTGCTGCAAAAATGCAATTGGGGCCAAATACCACATCCAGGGATGAGGTAAATTTAATCTCTTTTTGTTCTGGATGACATACAACTGATATATTTTTTTACTTTTTTGGTGCAGTCTTCAATAGGAATCATTATCCTCTTTAATCAACTATATTTTTCAAAACTGTTGTCAGTAAAGATGGTATCATAAAAACAATATCTACCAAGTTAAATCTTTCTAATAAATAATTTGGCAGATACAAATTATAATGAGAGACTCTATTTTGGGTCCCTAATTTATGAAAAATGCTTTAAAGAGATATCTATATTTAACATTGCCTATCAATCTATGTTAGGCTCATTTCAGTGAGATTTAAGCAGATATTCCTTCTCCTTTAAAAATTTTGTGTTCACAGTCTTGTCTGCTTCTATTTGGGCATTTCACCAAGTGTAATGTTCATGTTTTCTGTAAACTCACGATCATCTAAAACTCTCTCCATAATAAAGATATAGGTGCATGATATAGTCCCAGGGATAATCATATGTTATATCCATGTGATATATATACATGCATGACTGAATTCACTCACTTAACAAATAGTGACTGAATGACTACTATATGTCAGGCACTCTGTTGGACACTGGAGATACAGCCATTGTGGCTAATTTTACATGTCACTTGGACTGTGCCACAGAGTGTATAGATTAAACATGATTTCTGGTGTGCCTGTGAGGATGTTTTTCGAAGAGCTTAGCATTTGAATTGGTGGATTTGGTAAGCAGCTTGACCTCCCTAGTGTGGGTGGGCATCATCTAATCTGTTGAGGACCTGAACAGGACAAAACAGTGGAGGAAAGAGACATTTAACCCTTTTGCTTCTTGCCTATTTGCTTGGACTGGGATACCCATCTTCCCCTGCCCTTGGACTGAGATTTGCACCACCGGCTCCCCGGTTCTTGGGCCTTTGGACTTAGATTGGAATTATACCACTGATTTTCCTAGATCTCCAACATGAAGAAGGCAGACTGTGGGGCTGAATAGTCTCAATGCCATGAGTCATTTCCTCATAATCTATCTATCTATATTTTACTAGGAGATATATATATCTTATTGGTTCTGTTTCTCAGAAGAACCCTGACATACAAAGAGTGAACCACAGAGACACAGTTCCTAACTGACATGGCTTATTATCAACAGGAAAATGATTGTTCCAGCTGCATATTAACCCCTTCCTTCTTGCTCTCACACAAGCCTGGGAAGCACAGTGAGAATTGCCTTGCCTGCTGTGGTCCAGCAATGCCCAGTCTGTCAAAGAGAAGGAACCTAAAGATTCCTTCTGTACCTTTTAGTTGGCTTGTGTACCTCTATGGAGTCCTGAAAAGAAATTGGATATTCACAGATTCCTGTGGGAGTAATTACCAGTATGCAAAAATTAGGAGGTTTTTAAACCTCTGAACTTGATTTTTATTTCTTTGACTTTCTATGCTTTTGTAAGCAGGAAAGGCAATATGATCAAATGACTAAGAATCTGGATGCTGGAACCAGCATACATAGGTTCAAGTCACAGCTCTGCTACTTTTAGTTCTGGGACCTCAGACATGAGACATATGTCAGTTCTCTCACAGGTAAAACAGACGATACTGATATCTACCCAACTAATTTATTGTGGCTTATTGTGGGAATTACATAGTTCACACCCATAAAATACAGTAGTGCTTGGCATATAGCAGGCCCTAACAATAAATGTTAGATGTTATACATAATGAAATACCGCCCCCCCCGAAATATATACATCTGGGAATTGTTTTTATTTATATTTCTGTTACAGTGAATTATTTTGGAGTTTCTTTTTTCCTTTTGGTGTTTTTTTCCCAGATTTTTATTTACTTATTTGAGGGAGAGAGAGAGAGAGCTAGAGAGAGCACAAGCTGGGGAGAGGGATGGAGAGAGAGGGAGAAAAATGCTCCTGGCTGAGCATGGAGACTGATGCGGGGCTCAATCCCAGGACCCTGGGATTATGACCTGAGCCAAAAGCAGACACTTAACTGACTGAGCCACCTAGGCACCCCTGTTTTCCTTTTGGTGTTTAGAAGAACTTTAGTCAAGTATGAAAACCGTGACTTAATTTTGGTAAGTAGTAAGATGGAAGCTATATTTTGGGTGCTTCTCTCCCTGAAGACTCTCCATGGCTTAATTCCTGGCTTGTCACTTTTGTTCTGAAGGCTTCAGCTCCCTATGCAACAAAAGCACAGAACAGATGTTAGGAGGCTGAGCTAATGGTGGCCCATAACACCAAGCTGGGTTCAAAAGCTTTCTTCTAGCAATTTGAGAGTGCCAAGAATGAGTGAGCCAAAAAGGAGAGTTAGGGCTCTTTGCAAACCCATAAGGAGTAGTTCTTAGTCTGCACTTGACAAGTCTGAGGGTTTAGAAGACTGTATTGTGGTACAGCTGAATCCCCAGTGTGCTGTGTTCCCAGGGAAGAAAACCAGTAACAACAGATCCCACAACTCATACCATTTGCTAAATGGGCTTCTTCGCAAGTGGGGCTCTGGGAGGAATCTCACAATTTCCTGCCGCTTTGTCTCTGAAGGGTAAGCAAGGAGAATTGTTCTCATTTCAGCTGCTTTCATTTCTTGAGTCTGTGGAGAGTGTAGAAATGACTTTGCTTCTAAACCAGTGCATGCTTTTGTCAGCTTTACCTTTGTGTTGCCCAAGAACCCTCAAATTTGACATAAAATTCAAGTCAAACTTCCACAGTTCCCTGGTTTGGGGGTTTTCTCATGGAAAAATTCTCATAGTTACCTTTTAGTCTCTAAGAAGATAGAAAAATGGAGGGGGCATAATGACAATGACCAAAATGATGCAAGATGTCTCAACCAACTAATATGTTGCAGAAATACTGCAGACTCACATGATTCACACCAGAGTCTCTAAAGAACCATTTGTTACCTGATTTTACTAACACTAATTTTTCCCCCACTGGAATATGCTTTCATGTGACTTTAGAATAAACAGAGTTTAATATTTCTCTAGAGACCAGGTTCTGGTTTCTGGCAAGATTTTGTAATCAAGTTCTTAAAACCAATTTTGTCTGACAAACACTAGTGTTCTAAAGACCTAACTCGCCAAATTTTTGAAGTTCAAAATGGCCCAATTTCATCATCAAAATACAGAAGTTCATACTCAGTAAGCCCCTGACTGTAACCATCTGATCTTTGATGTCAGTTTTAATATTTTTGGGTCCTACTCATCATTTGAATGAATCCCTGTGGCTTGCTGACTTACCCAGCAGGGAAAATACTTGGAGTCTGAAACACTTGAACTAATGATTGTCTTGGCCTTGGGAGTATAATGTCATGATTTGAATGTCTTCACCCTTTAGATACCTAGTGTTCTCTTCCAGAATTCATTAAGAAGTGACTGAGTCATCATTCATAGGAAATCAGAACCGTAATGTGTTGATTACGCTGAGCTTTAGGGGAACTTTTAATTTTTTAAATTGAAATATACTCGACATATAGCTTGCAAATTTAATGTGTACAACATGTGAATATGATACATTTATATATATTAATGATTGCCATTGTAGTGATAATTAGCACCTCTATCATGTTACATAATTAACCTTTCTTTTAAAAGTGTTTGGAATGACTAGATCTAGTCTCTTAGCAAGTTGGATGATTATAACATAATACTGTTGCTTATATTCACCACACTGTGCATTAGATCTCTAGGGCTTATGTACTACACATTGCAAGTTTGTACTCTTAAATATCTTTGCTATCTCCTGCAACCCCATCTCCTGGTCACCACCATTTTACTCTATGCTTTTACAATTGGTTCTTTCAGATTCCACATATAAGTGATATCATACAGTTTTTGTCTTCCTCCATCTGATATTTCATTCAGCATAATGTGCTCCAGATCTGTTCATATTGTCACAAATGGCAGGATGTCTTCCTTTCTCATGGATGAATAATATTACATTGTATAGATATATACTGAATCTTCTTTTTCCATTCATCCATTGGTGAGCACTTAGATTATTTCCATATCTTGGCTACTGTGAAAATTGCAGTAAACATGGGAGTGCATATATCTCTTCAATATTCTGTCTTATTTCTTTTGGGTATATACCTAGAAGTGGAATTGTTGGATCATACGATAGATCTATTTTTAAATTTTTGAGGAACTTCTATGTTGTTTTCTATAGTTTCTGAATCAATTTACCTTCTCACGAATAGTGAACAAGGGTTCCCTTTCTCCCCATCCTCACCAGCACTTATTATCTATTGTCTTTTTGATGGTAGACATTCTAACAGGTGTGAGGTGATGTCTCATTGTGGTTTTGATTTGCATTTCGCTCATGATTAATGATGTTGAGTGTCTTTTCATATACCTGTTGGCCATTTGGATATCTTCTTTGAAAAAATGTCTATTTAGTTCCTCTGCCTAATTTTTAATCAGATTTTGTTGTTGTTGTTGTTACTGGGCTGAATGAATTCTTTATATATTTGGATATTAACTCCTTATCTGGTCTATGATTTGTAAAAATTTTCTCCCATTTTGTAGGTTGCCTTTCATTTTATTTATTTATTTATTTATTTACTTATTTATTTATTTATTTATTTACTGTGCAGAAGCTTTAAGTTTGATGTAGTTCCATTTGTGGATTTTTGCTTTTGTTGTTTGTGTTTTTGAAATCATAACCAAAAAATCATTGCTAAGGCCAACATTGAAGAGTTTCTTCCCTACATTCTCTTCTAAGAGTGTTACAGTATCAGGTTTTATGTTTAAGTCTTTAATCGATTTCGAGTTAATTTTTGTGAGTGGTATGAGATAGAGATCCAGTTTTATTGCTGTACATGTCTTTCTCCAGTTCTGCAGCACCATTTGTTGACGAGACTATCCTTTCCTCTTTGGGTATTCTTGGCTCTTTTGTCAGATAATAGTTGATCATATGTGCTGGGATTTAATTCTGGGCTTTCTGTACTGTTCCATTAGTCTATGTCTATTTTTATGCCAATACCATACTGTTTTTTATTTCTATTGCTTTGTAGCATAGTTTGAAATCAGGAAATGTGATACCTCTAGCTTTGTTCTTTATCCTCAGGACTGCATTGACTATTTGGGGTTTTTGTGTTTCCATACAAATTTTAGGATAGTTTTTTCTATTTCTGTGAAGAATGCCATTAGTATTTTGATGGGATTGCATTGAATCTATAGATAGCTTTGGGTAGTTTGGACATTTTAACTATGTTAATTCTGATTCATGAATATGAGATATCTTTCCATTTGCTTGTACCTTTGATTTTTTTTCAGCAAAATCTCATAGTTTTCATTGTACAGATTTTTTACTTGGTTACATTTATTCCTGGGTCTTTTATTATTTTTGATGCTATTGTTAATGGGCTAGTTTTATTTCTTTTTCAGAAGTTTCATTGTTAGTAATAGATACAGAGCTGATTTCTGTATGTTGATTTTGTATCCTGCAACTTTACTGAAATTGTTGATAAGTTCCAACTGTTTTTGGTTGAGTCTTTGGGATTTTATATATACAAAGTCATATAATCTGCAAATAGTGACAACTTTATTCCTTTCTGATTTGGATGCCTTTTATTTCTTTGTCTTGCCAAAAATTCTTTTTTTAAAAATTTTTTATTGTTATGTTAATCACCATACATTACATCATTAGTTTTTGATGTAGTGTTCCATGATTCATTGTTTGTGCATAACATCCAGTGCTCCATGCAGAATGTGCCCTCTTTAATGCCCATCACCAGGCTAACCCATCCTCCCACACCCCTCCCCTCTAGAACCCTCAGTTTGTTTTTCAGAGTCCATCGTTTCTCATGGTTCATCTTCCCCTCCAATTTCCCCCCCTTCATTCTTCCCCTCCTGCTATCTTCTTTTTTTTTTTTTAACATATATTGCATTATTTGTTTCAGAGGTACAGATCTGTGATTCAACAGTCTTACACAATTCACAGCGCTCACCATATCACATACCCTCCCCAATGTCTATCCCCAGCCACCCCATCCCTCCCACCCCCCACCACTCCAGCAAACCTCAGTTTGTTTCCTGAGATTAAGAATTCCCCCCAAATTCTTATTTACTGCCAAATATCTGAGAAAGACTAGTGAAATGATCCTGAAAATTTCTTCTTTTGTTAGGTAACAAAAATGTATCAGAGGAGCCTTTTATAATGGTAGCAGTAATGCTTTTTCAAAAAAAAAAAATCTTAATTTTAGATATAAATTTTTAGGGCTTTGAGATTACCAGGAAAATTTGAGCTCACTAAGGGATAAGGAGTGTTTGAAGAAAAAATTGCTATCGGGGAAGTAGGGAAACATAAGAATATTAATAAATCCAGTGAAAGCATCATAGAAGGGATAGGGGATGAAGAGGATAGGGCTGCCTAAGACTGAAATCATTGAAGGGGAAAGTGGTAGGCATTTGGGTCTAGACTCCAGAGCACTGATAGTTCTTAGCACAGGATTACATAAGACCAATGATTTGAAACTCTTTCCAGTGATTGGTATGTTCTAGGTGTTCAGTATATATTTGCTCCATTCCTCTTGTTTTACTACCACCACATACCGTCAAACACATTTCTTGC
Organism: Mirounga angustirostris; assembly: GCF_029215605.1. Taxonomy (NCBI): domain Eukaryota; kingdom Metazoa; phylum Chordata; class Mammalia; order Carnivora; family Phocidae; genus Mirounga; species Mirounga angustirostris. The sequence continues at coordinate 46,404,696 of NW_026991709.1, read as the reverse complement.
TTCTCATACATGCTCAGTAATGCTAAAACTAAGGGGAGAGAAATGGGTAGAATTTGAACAGACCGATTAGGTAAAGAGGATATGGAGAATGGTATGAGCACAGAATTTGGCAAAACCCAGGATATGTATGGGTAAGAGTAAATATACTAGTAGGTTAGGGAAAGGGGGAATATAGCTAGAGAAAATATGCAGTCTTAAAAAAAGTTAAAGCTACTTTCTGGTTTCAGAAGCTCAGAAGCCCTGAGACCTTGAGAGTTCTGGGGTTCTTTAGTACTGTGTTATCTACGTATCTCATGAATGCAGTTCATTAGCCATTGTAAAGATGTAGGAATCTACAATCTAACTTTTGTTAGAATAGCTGGGCTTTGCTTATTTTAATATGATGTTAAAAAAAGTATACTCCCAGAAGATATTTGCAAATGATGTATCTGATAAAGGGCTAGTATCCAAAATCATAAAGAGCTTATCAAGCTCAATACCCAAAAAACAAATAATCCAGTTAAGAAATGGGCAGGAGACATGAATAGACACTTTTCCAAGGAAGGCATCCAGATAGCTAACAGACACATGAAAATGCTCAACATCATGCATCATCAGGGAAATACAAATCAAAACAACAAAGAGATACCACCTCACACCTATGAGAATGGCTAAAATTAACAATACAAGAAACAACAGGTGTTGGTGAGAATGTGGAGAAAGGGGAACCCTCTTGCATTGTTGGTGGAAATGCAAACTGGTGCAGCCACTCTGGAGAACACTTTGGAGGTTCCTCAAAAAGTTAAAAATAGAACTAACCTATGATCCAGCAATTGCACTGCTAGGTATTTACCCAAATGCTACAAAAATACATATTTGAAGGGGTACATGCACCCTGGTGTTTATAGCAGTATTATCAATAATAGCCAAACTATGGAGAAGGTTCAAGTGTCCGTCAACTGATGAATGGATAAAGAAGATCTCACAATCACACACACACACACACACACACACACACACACACACACAGGAATATTACTCAGCCATCAAAAAGAATGAAATCTTGCCATTTGCAATGACATGGATGGAGCTAGAATGTATTATGCTAAGTGAAATAAGTCAATCAAAGGAAGACAAATACCATATGATCTCACTCATATGTGGAATTTAAGTAAGAAAACAGATGAACATATGGGAAGGGGGAAAGGTAGAGAGGGAGAGAGGGAAATAAGCCATAAGGGACTTTTAATGATAGAGAACAAACTAAGGGTTGATGGAGGAAGGTGGGTGGGGGATGGGCCAGATGGTTGATGGGGATTAAGGAGGGCACTTGTGATGAGCACTGGATGTTGTACGTAGGTGATGAATCACTGAATTCTACTTCAAAAACCAATATTGCACTGTATGTTAACTAACGAAAATTTAAATTAAAAAGAAAAGAGAGAGAGTATACTCCCAAATGTCATCTTGTATGCTGGTGCTCTGAAGACTGAAATAGAGAATGTTTTTGTCATAACCACTGGTTATTTTCCAGTTTCCTTTCTAACATGTGGTCGTTAATGTGCTATGATAAAACACATGGCTCTATGGCTCTATGTGCTATGATAAAACACATGGTTGCTTGTTATTAAAGAAGCCAGGGTGTCTGGGCATACCTCGGACATACCTCAAACTCCACCATACATTATGGTCCCACCATACATTCCTGCCTTGTCTCTTCCTGCTATACACATACACTAAGTTCTAGAAATTGTACTCAACTTTTCCCTTTTTCTCCAAACATTTCTCAGTGCCTTTGTACCTGCCATTTTCTCTTCCTGAAATGCCCTTCCCCTCTTCTATGACTGGGAATCTACATATCATCCTTTAAAATGTATTTAAAATTTGGCATATTATATTGAAACTTTCTTGACTCTCTTGGGCTGAATTAATGCATCACTCCTTTGAGATTGCCAGCTCTATGTCCTTACTATATTTCTCTAGGTTTTCTAGCTCAGTAATATGCCACAGGAACATATCTCAGCTAATTGTCATATCTTCTCAACATAAATGTTTATTTAATGTAATATACTAAACACTATAGTTAATGCAGCCACAACTAATATTTTACTGTTGAAAGCAAACTACATACCACTTTTCTTTAACATCCTAAAGTTTATTCTATGCTTTTCCCATATTCCTAAAAATTCTATAGGATTTTTGGTGCTTAAAGTCATGACATTGTTTTTCACCATGCTGGTAATTTAGGCAACTATACCTTTAGAATTGATTAAATGATTTTGAAATGTGTTGAAGGCTACCAGAATTGTATCTTAATTTCCTGTTTAGTTAAACTCAAATTTTTGTTTTTTTCTTAATTGAATTACATGTCACTGGAAATTAAACAGCTTCTTGAAAGCTTTAAGTGGCCAATTGTTTAGAATTTGCCTGATAATATGTTGGGATTTATATATTCCCTTAAACTCTTAACTTTGAAACTTCCATGATATTTTCTGAAATTTGGCAATTTCTATTGCCTTAATTCATGGCCTGTCATGTGACTGCAGTTGACTGCAGATAGAGCTTTTATTTAAGGCTGCATTATAATTTATTCTTTTTGAAGACCGTAAAAGCAACAGCAATCAAAAATTATGGTAATGGTCAAATTTCACCGTCATGCTCTCTCTCCAACATTTTATTCTTTTAATTTCCTTCCTGGGAGGAGATTTAAAGAACCTCTAATGCTCCAAAAGGATCAAGGGGAGAATACCGGGATTACAGATAGAGGACAGTGTAAAAATCCTAAAATATTAGGGAATCAGTTACCAAGATTTCTTCTCTTTAACTCTAAAACTTAACTCCTCAAAAAAAAAGGGAAAGAAAGAAGAGGGCATTTCATTTCTTCTGTACTCTTAAAAGTGTTAACAGTGAGAGCTGAGAAAAGCAGAATTGTTGAAATTTTAGGAGTGGGATAGACACTCTTGTTTTAATCATGAGGAGACAGGACCACAAAAGTTAAGGCCTTGTCCTTGGTCATCCAGCCAAGCCACCTCAAAAACCTGGCCAAAACAGAGGGGGTCAGGTTTTATTTAGTTTTGGGAGCATAAGAGCATTGGTATGTGTAATTGTCTTTGGGGGTAAAGATGAATATTGGTTACATCTGCATGTCCTTCTAAATACTCACATACATATGGGTATGAATCATAAGTAACACTGATTGTGAGATATATATGAAGTGAGCTCCATGTTCCAATGACTTAATTTTAAATCCCATATTCCACTTAAGTTCTACTTTTTGCTGTATTGCCCCTGGCCCAACACATGCTAACTGAATCAGTTCAGGTACCAGACATGTAAAGACAAAAGCTGAGTGGTTTTATCAGTATTCCCTCACTCTTATAATATATTGTTCATAACAACAAAAACCTAGAAACAGACTATTTATTCATCAAATGGAGACTTTGAAAAATGAATTATGACAAGGTTTCCAGTGTATATTGTTAAGTGAAAAAGAAACCAGAGGAAAAATAATATATATATTGTGCTTAAGGACATTTAAAGATATTCATGTATATGTATAGAGATTTTCCACAAGTATGCACAAAATTACAGTGGCCGCCTCTGTGGAGAGATACTGCAGGTATGGGGTGACAGGGAAACTCATTTCTTATTATATGTCATTTTTATATAATGTGCCTTTTCCATATTTAAAAATAGCTAAATAAACATGTGCACTGCCTATAACATATATCCTATTGAGGGCCTTTAAGTGAAGTATGGGAAATAGAGCTAATTTCCACTTTCTCTCTTAATTTTATTTTCTTTTTATTTTGATTGCTGTGCTTGGTTTTTTATCTATTGCTTTCAGATCCATTTCTCTCCCTTCTCCTGAATTTGCATTTATGGGGTAGGACACCATGTAAACTACATTCCCATGTTTCCTTGACAGTTGGCTTCCATTTAAGCTTGACCTAGTGGAAGGCACAGGAAAGACAATGGAAAGAAGAAGCAGGGAAAAAGCTAGCGTAGCTTTCCCCAGCCGTCTGCTCCTGATGGTTTCTCTGGTTGAGTGTCCTCTGTGACTCTAGTTCCTTCCATAGACACAACTTCCAATAGGCAGTCATGTCAAAGTTCCAGTTTCCTTGGGGGCATAGGTCCTGGACTCCAGGAATACCATCCCCTCTCCTTGGCCTCCCAGCCTAGGTACATTAGCAGCTTTGTGCTATTACTGATGTTTTGGCAACACTTTCCCTGTTGTTCTTTCAGCTATTCTAGTATCTTCACAACTCGTTCTTCTATTCTCTGTATTTAATTATGTCAGGACTCTATTTTGCTAGTTAGGCCCTGACGAAATTGTTATTGAAAATGAAATTTTCTTTTCTTTTTTTTTTTTTTTTTTTGAAAATGAAATTTTCTTATATTTTCAAGTCTGTTCCTATTTTGGGACAGCAATTAATTTTTATATATGAACGTTATTATTTCTAACCTTACTTGTTTCCTTATTTTCTTTTTGAAACTATTTCTAAAGGCTTTTACCTGGTGGCCTTTCCTGGGAAATAGAGCCAAGAATCCTCAAGGTCTTAGTCTCCTTATCTGGCTATTTCAGTTTAATTTCCTGTTTGATTCAAGAGTTGGAGAATGCTTCATTTATGGATCTGTTAGCCTTAATTTATTATTATATTGAAATATAATTTACATATATCATTGCATAAGATGTAGGTATACAACATATTGATTAATTTTTATTATACATTTCTAATGTTGTGGCATTTTGGTTAGAAAATATTGCCTATGTATTTCACTTTGGAGAACTTGAGATTTTATTTAGGGACTATTAAATTGCCAACTCTATTTTCCATGAACCCTTAAATATTGCTTTTTAAGATTTTATGTGAGTGTGTGTATATATATATATATATATGTATGTATGTATATAAAACATTCACATTATTATGGTTTTTAGTTTTTTCTGTATTGGTACTAATTTTTAGTCTATACCATCTGTCAAGGACTGTGTATATGTTTCCTATTACTATTCATTTATATATATTCCTTGAATTTTTAAAAGTTTTTGCTTTATGTATTTTTAATATATTATTTAGTGCTTAGAAATTCAGGATAGTTAGACCTTCATTATAGACTATATACTTCTTCATTATGAAATCCTTCTCTTAGACTAATTTCATGCTTTTTGCCCTGAATTCAAGCTTTATTCTTTAGTAATATGACCTGGGAAGTTTCCTCTAATATAACTTTAAATTTTTTTGCAATTTGTTTTATTTTCTTCATGGAGAATATCATTTATGTACAATTGGGAACTTGTCTTCCATATCCCTTTTAATGGCTCTTTAATTTTCTCTAATACTTTATAATTCTTTATTCTTGTACTGTTTATTTTACTTAATTTTCTCAAGTCTGACCAGTCTGTATTTTTAGTGTTACCCATTATAAAAATTTCTCTTCTAAAATGAATTTTATGACTGAAAGTCATATTTATTTCTTCTATTTCCTTGCTGAATTCTGCCAGCTCACTTTTAATATCCTTCTATTGGCTTATCTTTTCTTCTTGGAGCCATTCTTTCTTGTTCTAAATACTTTTTTTTTTCTCAAAAAGACTGTTTTCTTTTTTTTTTTTTTTAATATCACTGAAATGTATTTTGGGGAAATCGCTTTTTTCTATAATTGCTATGTCTGATTTTTGTGTTTATTAATTTTTTTCATTTTTTCTTCATATATCCGTATATGTTGGTTTTCTGATAGTTTATTTCTGATATTTTTCTTATCTTTAAATGGGACCATTCCTTTAGGGCTAGCTATTTGCTGAATAGCAGTTTGAGAAAGGGCTGGGGGAGTAAGCTGGGCAGAAGATAGTTTTATTATGCTGATGCTGTCTCAGTTCTCTTTCTAAAATTTCTGCTAGAGGACAGAGTTTTGTGCACTTCTGTCAGCAATGTGACCATTCAGTTTGTTTATCTTGCAGTGAAGCAATGTGTTGGGATTTTGTGTAAATTTTGTTTTAATTTGAATTCATATAATATTTATTAATTTACTCTGCCAGTTTTGAATAGCCACTATAAAATAGCAACTGATTGTCAGTCCCCATCTCTTTGCTGTATTGCCAGCCTACTAGTGGCAAAGATGGTGTGTCTACTTCATTCTTCATTTGGTTCACCATTGCCTGTCACTCTCCACCACTTGCTGTTTCAAATAAGAAATCACTGGTCAGGGGCCTCAGGGCTGTGTCTCCTTCCTTTGTAGAATTCCATGCCCTCCCTGAGGTCTGTTAAGGCATGCATCTATTACACTCAATTGAATTCAAATCTTACTGTATTCCTCATAGTTTTTGGTTTGGTATTATAGTAGCTATTATTATTTAAGATGGAATTTCCTTCTTTTTGTTCCTTATTCTTTTTGGCTAGTTTCAGAGAAGAGAATAGAGGTAGAAGTACCCTTACTTTGCAATCTTAACTGTATGTCTGCAAACCAGTGGTTGCTAAACTCCTTGTAACACAGATTGTTGAGTCACCCCCCCCCCCCCCCCCAGAGCTTCTGATTCAGTGGGTCCGGTGTGGGACCCTAGAGTTTGCATTTCTAGTTCCCAGGTGATGCTGATGCTGTAAAACCATGGATCACAATTCCAGAGCTGCAGGTCTGAGCTACTTATTTAATAGCAGAGTCATCTCTGGGCTTATCTAATAGGAGACAGATTTGGGTCCCAAGTCATGAATGTCATGTCAGTTGGAATTTTGCTAAATTCTTTATGTAAAAATGGAAATAGATAGATGTTTGGTGATATTGCTGTATAAAGACTTCTGAATATTCAGTGAAAATGTTTACAGCTAGTGATTCAGTGGGGACAGTTTTGTTCATTTTTCCCCTAAAATATCCATTCAATTTTACTCAAGATTAGGCTAGCTCATTTTCCAGTTGGCCTCAAGTTTTCTAAGTGTAATTAAGGTATGGTCCTAAGTGCTCACATTATACATAAACAGATACTTCTTGGCCCTGAATTTCTATCCATAGTTTTTAGCCCTGAACTAGTCAGTAGATATCTGACATATTGAACTGATCTTTACCATGTAGCTAAAAATATTCTACCTGAATGCTTTTCACTCTGGCCATTATATTTTCAATTTGACATTTTGATGGCTTTTTCATCTCTATTTCAACCCTCCCTCCCTTCCCTGGTATAGGACAGAGATTGGCCCAGTAAATACCATAGTTCATGTGGCAAAAAGCCCAAACACATTTGAAACTCTATGATTCAGGATCATCTGGAAGAAATTATAGGTTTGATAGAGATAATTTTTTTGATTACATATTAATAATGAAACCTCTGCAGTTGTAATAAACCTTACAACCTTGGGTGAATGACTCACTTAAAACTTGAAAACTCAGAAGTAGCTTCTGGGGAAATAATTTACTGTTTTATTTGTGGTCTTTGGTTATCTTTCTCAATGGTGTCATTTCTGCTGCCTATGCATTGTAAGCTGCTATGCATACAATGTTCAAATGTGACCTACACTGGGAACTGAAGGATAATTCTAGCATTTGTTAGTCTATACCAGAAATGCTGGCCTGTAATAATGGGAAACTTTAATGATTGGAAAGACACATAATCTTCTTTCCAAAAAATTGTAATATTGTCATTTAGAAAAGGGCAGAGTGGGTCCTTAATTTCAGCAGAGATTCCAGAAGCTTTTATTGAGTTTAAACTGAGTTCAGAGCCATGTGTCTGGGAAAGCTATTTGAAGATAAGCATAGTTGTCAGAAGAGCCAAAGGAGCAAGGATGTTGTAGCACTTTCACACTTGTTTCCTTTACTTACAATCCTTGTCTAATAGACACATCCCATGACTATGCACATAATTGTAAGTTATTTATAGAAATAATCATTAAGATCAATAAGAAAAAATTATGAGTAAAGTAGGAAGGTTGCTTTAAAAATCAGCCAAAACAAATAAAAGCAAAATATTGTTTAAATAACAAGATGACAACTGTTCTTCTAAAATATGTTCTGTGAGACCCGACTCGTGGGTTTTGAGGTAGCCTGGAGTGTGAGTGCTGCTGTGTTTCCTGCCATGGACTTTTTCCAACCCTGGCCAGCCATCACACTGTCCATTACTAAAATGGGAAAGACGCTTTTCTCTCTTATTCAGTGAAAAGCTGCTGTTGCACTCAATCAAATTGTGGCTGAAAGTGTATAGTTAGTTGCATGATATTCGTACCGTCTTCAACTGCAGATCATTCTTAGTGTAGCATTTCAACAGTGTGTTCTTTACATTTCCAGGGAAGGCTATATAGACTTTCCAGAACATGGGCACAGAATTTCTGCTGGTACCAAGGTGAAGCCTGGGCTTAGAGATCTGTCTGCTCTATGTTCCCACCTGCATATTTTGTTTTCTCAGTTGTGCTATTATTTAATAGAAATCTTTTTATTTTTTCCATTCAAAATGCAGTACTGCTACTAATAATAATAGCAACTGTTTTACTTAGTTTTTATCTTTAACTTTCATAACAATTTTAGTAGTATAGGTCTTAGTATGAAAAAATGGACTTACTCAGAGTTCCTGAGAAGGCCCTGGTATGATTTTTCAAACACCCCAATCCAAGTTTATATGATAGAGATTGAGCCCACATAAACCTACCAGACAGAAAGCTGTCCACAGTTTAAGTGGCCAATTTTGTACAAGTAAACTGACTTAGAGTTTAGGATAAGAACATCTGACTCCATAAAGGGGCTGACCAGTTGAAAAAGTCTACTGTCCTTACAAATCTCAGAGATTTGACCAGGGAAGTAGAAAGAGGATTTAGCTTGGCATGTGAAGCTGCCTATTGAAAACATTTCAAGTATGCAATCTAGACTTGTTTATTCCCCCCCAAAAAGGACTAATATGGAAATCTGGGCTCATAGAGACCCCTCCGGAAGTTCCTCACATTACTATGAGTATCATTCTTTTTCATAAGCTAAATGTTCACGCAGCTAAGGAATAAAGCATTCTAGCTATGTGTTTGTTAAAGATTATGCCTTCATTGGAATTTTACAGCATCAGTGGGAAAAATAATAACAAGAATTCATTGGATGAGAACAGGTAATAGTTTGTGAGTAATTAACTGACTAGTCAAAGACTAGGACCAACTGAATATTCAAGACCGGAATGTCCATGCTATTGTATTCAATTAACACAGCCAGGAGTAAATTATAAATATTGATTCCTTTATTATTAAAAATAGTGGAAAACCCACCAGAAGAAAGGAAATCAGAGCATTTCATTAAAGCCTTTCAAAATATAAATACATAATTAGGCCCATGAACCCAGAATTAGTTTGTCTTTTACCAGATCCTTCTACTTTGTAGTACTTCTCACAGCAAGAAATTTTGGCAATAAGAACATCTGTGTGCAATAAATATACTTAGAATTTTTCCATAGAGCTTAGATTTTATGAAAAATAAACACAAATAATGGCAATAAAAGCCCAAAAGGGAACTGAGAAACATAAAAGAGTATTTGAATTCTTTTAATCCCTATGGCTAAAGTAAATGAGATTTTTAAATAAACATCAGACATGCTCTTTTTGTAAATAGCTAAAACAATTTTTAATTGAATTATAATTGGCATACAATAGTATGTTAGTTTCAGGTATACAACATACTGATTCGATATTTTTATACATTATGAAATGATTACTTCAAAAGGTCTAGTTACCATTTGTCACCATATAAAGTTATTACAATATTATTAGCTATATTCCCTATGCTGTACTGTTCATCCCCATGACTTATTTATTTTCTAACTGGAAGTTTGTACCTCTTAATCCCCTTTACCTATTTTGCCCACTGCCCTCCACCTTCCCTCTGTTAGCCACCAGTTTGTTCTATCTATGAATATGTTTTTGGTTTTAGATTCCAGATACAAGTAAAATAATAAAGTATTTGTGTTTCTTTGTTTGGCTTATTTCACTTAGCATAATATACTGTGTGTTTGTCCATGATGTCACAAATGACAAGATTTTATTCTTTTTTATGGCTGAGTAATGTTCGTGTGTGTGTGTGTGTGAGTGCGTGCGTGCACACATGCATGCGTCTGTGTGTGTGTATCACATCTTTATTCATCTTTCAATAGACACTGAGAATGTTCATATCTTGGCTATTGTAAATAATGCTGCAGTGAACCAAGGGGTACATATATCTTTTTGAATTAGTGTTTTTATTTTCTCTAAATAACCAGAAGTAAAATTGCTGGATTGTATGGTAGTTTTCTCTTAGTTTTTTGAGGAATCTCTGTACTATTTTCCATGGTGGCTACATCAAGACATTCCCACCATCAGTATATGAGGGTTCCCTTTTCTCCACATCCTTGCTGACACTTGTTATTTCTTGTCTTTTTGATAATAACCATTCACACACCAAACCAAGTGTGAAGTGATATCTCACTGTGACTTTGATTTGCATTTCCCTCATGATGTTGAATATCTTTTCATGTGCCTGTTGGCCATCTGTATGTCGTCTTTGGAATAACGTCTATTCAGGTACTCCACATATGTTTTATTGGGTTGTTTTTTTCTGTTGTCATTGAGTTTTATGAATTCTTTATATTTTTTGGATGTTAACCCCTTATAAAATATATTGTTGGCAAGTATCTTCTATTCAGTAAGTTACCTTTCATTTTGTTGATGGTTTCCTTTGCTGTGCAAACGCTTTTTAGATTGATGTGATCTCATTTGTTTAGTTTTGCTTTTGTTGCTCTTCCCTGGGAGGTAGACCCAAAAATATATTGATAAGACCAATGTCAAAGAGCATATGTTTTCTTCTAACAGTTTAGTGGCAGGTCTTAACATTTAAGTCTTTAATTTATTTAAACTTTAAAATTTTTGTGTATAGAGTAAGAAAGGGTCCAGTTTCATTCTTTTGCACATACCCAGGTTTCCCAGCACCCTTTATTGACGAGATGTCTTTTCCCCATTGAATATTCTTGCCACGTTCGTCATAGATTAATTGACCTTATAAGAATGCATATATTTCTGGGCCCTCTATTCTTTTCCATTGATCTACATATCTCTTTTTTTGTGCTTGTGCCATACTGTTTGACTGCTATAGCTTTGTAGTATATCTTTAATTCTGGGATTGTGATACCTCCAACTTTGTTCTTTCTCAAGATTGCTTTGGCTATTCAGGGTCTTCTCTGGTTCCATGCAAATTTTAGGATTCTTGTTCTAGTTCCATGAAAAATGCCATTACTATTTGGATAGGGATTGCATTGACTCTGCACACTGCTTTGGGTAATATGGACATTTTAATAATATTAATTCTTCCAATTTATGGCACACTATGTCTTTCATTTATTTGTGTCATCTTCAATTTCTTTCATCAATGTCTTATAGTTTTCAATGTATAGGTCTTTCACCTCCTTGATTAAATTTATTCCTAAGTATTTTATTATTTTTTGATGCAATTGTAAATAGCATCATTTTCTTAATTTCTCTTTCTGGTAGTTTGTTATTAGTGTATAGAAATGCAACTGATGTGTATATTAAATTTATATTCTGTAACTTTACTGAATTCATGTATTAGTTTTAAGATTTTGGTGGGAATCTTTAGGATTTTTTCCATATAGCATCATGTCATCTGCAAATACTGACAGTTGTACTTCTTCCTTTCCAATTTGGATGCCTTTTATTTCTTTTTCTTTCCTAATTGCTCTGGCTGGGATTTTCAATACTATGCTGAATAAAAAAGGTAAAGGTGGGCATCTTGGTCTTGTTCCTGATCTTAGAAGAAAAGCTTTCATTTTTTTCGCCAATGAATATAATGTTAGGTATTGACTTTTCATATATGGTCTCTATTATGCTTAGGTAACGTTCATCTATACCTACTTTGTTGAGACTTTTTTTTTAATTATAAATGAAGGTTGAACTTTGTCAAATGCTTATTCTTCATCTGTTGAGATGACTGTATGACTTTTATCCTTCATTTTGTTAATGTGATCTATTAAGTCCATGTGGTCTAATGTGTCATTTAGGACTGATACTTCCTTATTGATTTTCTGTCTGAATAATCTATCCACTGATGTAAGTGGGGGTATACTTTAATAAATAATAATTCATTTATAATAAAAAAAAAGTCTCAACAAAGTAGGTATAGATGAAAGTTACCTAAGCATAATAGAGGCCATATATGAAAAGTCAATACCTACCATTATATTCATTGGTGAAAAAAATGACAGCTTTTCTTCTAAGATCAGGAACAAGACCAAGATGCCCACCTTTACCTTTTTTATTCAGCATAGTATTGAAAATCCCAGCCAGAGCAATTAGGAAAGAAAAAGAAATAAAAGGCATCCAAATTGGAAAGGAAGAAGTACAACTGTCAGTATTTGCAGATGACATGATGCTATATGGAAAAAATCCTAAAGATTCCCACCAAGCCTGGTGATGGGTATTAAAGAGGGCATGTACTGAATGGAGCACTGGGTGTTATATGCAAACAATGAATCATGGAACACTATATTAAAAAGTAATGATGTAATGTATGGTGATTAACATAACATAATAAAATTTAAAAAATCCCTTAACTGAATATATTTTTAATTAATTTTACTATTTTTGTCCTTTACTCTTCATACTTGCTTTATCAGTGACTGATCCACTACCTTTATTATTCATTTACATTTCCTGGTGAGACTTTTATTTTCAAATGTTTTCTCATTATTAGTATCTTCTCATTTTAGCTTAGAAAAGTCCCGTTAACATTTCTTGTATGGCTGATTTAGTGGTGTTGAATTCCTGTAGCTTTTGCTTATCTGGAAAACTCTTAAACTCTATTAATTCTGAATGATAACCTTACTGGGTAGAGAATTCTTGGTTGGAAGATTTTTCCTTTCAGACTTTGAATAGGTTATGCCACTCCCTTCTGTTCTGCAAAGTTCCTGCTGACAAATCTGCTAGCTTTATGGGATTTCTCTTATACAGAATAAGTAGCTTTTCTCTTGTTGCTTTTACGATTTGCTTTATCCTTGGCTTTTACCATTTTAATTATAATGTATCTCAGTGTGTTTGTCTTTGAGTTCATCTTATTTGGAACTCTGAGCTTCCTGGTCTTAGATGTCTGTTTCCTTTCCCATATTAGGAAAGTTTTTAGCCACTATTACTTCAAGTAATTTTTCTCATTCTTTATCTCTCTTTTCTCTTTCTGGGACCCCTATAATGCAAATGTTATTCTGCTTACTGTCGTCCCAGAAGTCCCTTAAGATATTCTCACCTCTTTTAATTATTTTATTTTTTTATTTTGCTGCTCTGTCTGGATATTTTCCATTGCCTTGTCTTCCAGCTCACTGATTCTATTTAATACATTCTGCCATTGAACCCCTTTTAGTTTATTTTTCAGTTTTGTTATAACTTCTGTTTGGTACTTTCTTATATTTTCTCTCTTTGTTGAAGTTCTCACTGTGTTCACCCAGTCTTCTCCCAAGATTGATGAGCTTCTTTATGACCATTACTTTGAAGTCTTTATCTGGTAGGCTGCTTATCTCATTTCATTAAGGTCTTTTCTGGGGATTTGCCTTGTTCTTTGGTTTTGAACATATTCCTCTGTCTCCTCACTTTGCTTCTCTTTCTGTGTTTGTCTATATGTATTAGATTAAATGGTCACCTTCCTCTCTTGAAGGAGTGGTCTTGTGTAGGAGTTGTAGCCTGTGGCCCAGAAGTACAGTCTCCCCTGGCCACCACTCTCTGTTCACCCCTTATGTGGCTGTTTATGCCTTCCAGCTATAATAGGGCCATGTCTGCTATATGGGGAGGTTTGGACAAAGCACTCACCAGGCCTGGTTGTGGTTTGGTCAGTGTGGGTAGAACCGGGTTCAAGCTACTTGCCCATCCTTGTTGCAGTTTAGTGTTTGTACAGGTTAGACGGGGCTCATTTTCTGTATATGTTGGGTGGTGCTCAAGGTGTGTACCCGGTCTAGTTTTGAGTTGACTGCTGTGTAGAGAGGGCAGGGCTGGGGTGCTCACCTGTCCTGGTTGTGGGCTACTCACCCAGTTTTGGCTTTGCTGCTGCCTGGGATGGTTGGGGCTCAGGATTCTTGCCTGTCCTAGTTGCAGTTCAGTCTCTGGGTGGGATGGTTGGGGCTTTGAGTTTGCCAGGCCCTATTGTGGGATGGGTGGGGTGCATAAGCCTCGGGACACTTGCCCATCCTGGTTATGGTGTGGCGTAGGGAGATCATGCTCTCTGGTGCTAGCAGGCTAGAGAGAGGGCACCAAACGTGGTACCCATGGACTTGGTCACCAGCAAGTTTGGATGAGATTGTAAAAATGGACTCTAAGAGTGCTTTTTCAGAGGATAAAGTCCCTACAGGTCCCTACTTCTCGAGCAGTTGGTATGAAAATAATAAGTGGGTCTTCCTTGCTTATGGTCTAGATGCTTTTCAATCTTGCATTTTCCCTTGATCTCAGGGTGAGTGGGTTTTTCTCAAGACCTTTAAGAGTGGGATGTCTGTTCCCTATAGTTTTAGGATTCTCCTGTTCTTAATCCCTGTTGATTTGCGAAAACAAACATTTCTGGGGGGATTCTCTTTCCAATGCTGGCTCCCAGGGTCAGAGTATCTGATATTTGGCACAATTCCTTCACTCCTCAAGGAAGAGTTCCATATTTGGGGGATCATTCCTGATTGTGAGATCACCACCTCTGGGGTGGGGCCTGGGGAGACTATGTCTTTGCATCTCTTTTGTTGTGGAGGGGCTCCTTATCTAGTTCTTAGGTCCTTTTCGGAGGAAAATTATTCTATATGTAGCTATAAGTTTGTTCTGTCTTTATATACCTCCATCTTGAACCCCCTGCCTCCAGACATTCTCATATTCTCTGAATCCCCAGTGTTTACTACAAGTCAACTGGCAAAAGGGCAAGAGCAGAGGCCCACCTTCCCTGTCCCCATAGCTGACCTGGCTTCTTCCATGTTGACCCCAGGCATTCTGTACGTAGAGCTCTGTTGGCATTTACCACTTATATGTTCATCTCTCTCAGTATGCAGCAATACATGGAGGTCAGAGACTGGATCTTAAGTAACCTCATGGAATCAATCCTTCCCCTCAGTTACTTATTGCTACTAAGGAATTTTGCATTTCTTGATATCTCCTGTCATTTTCATCTTGGGGGAATGTGGGGAGCAAGAGTTGGTAAGGCTAAGCAAGGGAAGTGGGGGAGCAGAGATGAGGCTCATCTACTTCCATTTGGTTCAGGGTACTGTTTCCAATTCCTACTAGAGGAGTACCAAAGAACTGGCTATTCAAGAGATTTTTGAAGATTCTGGCTGGCAGAAATTCCTTGGAACCCAGGTAGAAAGTGAGATGGTGTTAGGGAGGAATGGTCTTGTACCTGCAGACAGAAGCAGGAGGCAGCTCTCTTGGCAGGCATATTGGAGTTCTTAGAGTTAGCAGTGCCAGAAGTGGGGTTTCTCGGGCCTGGGGGTATACTTCCCAGGATATTATGCTGTAGCGTTATGCAGTTGAACTTTCCCTTGAAATTCCTGGAAGATTCTTGGCCACTTCAGGTTCTTCTTTATGAGAAGAGGCAAAGCAGGGATGGCTTCCAACACAAAACCTCAGATAGACCAGCCAGCCATGCCCCTTTCTTTGCTGTAAGAAGTGAGATTTTGTGGGGACTGTGTTAGAGGCTGGACTTTTCTGATTATAGGAAGAACAAAGAAAATCTGCAGTGAAGGTAGGGGATGTTATGGCCAGCATCAGGTAGACTTGTTTCCTTTATGGAGTAAGTGATGAAGAAACAAAAAGACCCAGATAGTAATCTCTCCAGAGAGCAACACTGGAGAGAGAGAGTTCTCTCCTTTCATCCCCTTCCATCCTTTCTCTTCTCCTCAGTTTTCCCTTCCTTTCTCTTCTCTTCCCTTTTTCTCTCGTTCCCTTTCTTTTCCTTTCCTGCCCTGTTCTCTCCTCTGTTCTTCCTTTCAGGGTTTTAGTTTCTATGAAGCCTATGTGAGGGATAATAGAAAACAGTGGGTTATAACCCTGTCAGCTTTAATTTAAACTGTTGCCATCAGTCAGTATTCAAACAGAAAAATACAAACCACTAAAAGTATTTAAAATAGTAGGAATTTAATATGGTGAATTGGTTAAAGATAAGATGGAAGATCTGAGAAACCAAATAGGAGTTGGAGTGGCAAGCCAGAGATTAGCAGCAAAAAAAGCTACAATAAGAGAGAAAAAGGGAGAGTTTTTTTAATGAGGTATAAATGACATATAACATTGTGTAAGTGTAATGTATAAAGGGTTGATTTGATACATTTATGTATTGCAATATGATTTTTGTTGGATCCTGGGGTTGGGGTCATGCAGTGGAATTTAGAACTGCAACTGACTTTTCTTGCCATGAAGCCATGTGGGAGATGCAGCCTGAGGCAGAAAAAAAAAGGTAGAAATGCCTAGGTTTTTCCTTTTCTCCTGCTCTCCAATGTTCCCACAAGTTGCCTCTCCTTAGCTGAAGCCAGAGCCAGCTGAGAGCTCAGGGAATGTAACCTGCAGGGGGCAGCACCTCCTTGTTATAGAAGCTGGGTGGGGGAAAGGAGAGGAACTAGATTTGAGACAAACAGGCCAAGGCTCAGCACACTCTTCTTACAGTAGCCTTCTGGGTAATTGATGGAGGAAAGGTGTGTGTGTGTGTGTGTGTGTTTTGTAGGGTAGGGATGGGGGGAGGGGGCGGCAGATAGTCTGAAATTGAGAGAAATTCTTAACTTTCCTGCCAGAAGAGTTGAAGTTTATGCTGGCATGATACTCAGTTTTCAGACCAAAGGATCATATTCAACATGAATTCATTTCACAGACTTTAATAAAACATTAGATTTTGCCACCAGTTCAAATGAGCTAATCTAAGACTGTATTCCAAATAAGTAGTAACAGATAGAATTTTGTTCTAATATATACAAATAGACAAATAATTCAATCAAGTGGTACTCAGTCTTGACACTGAAATAGTAATATTCATTTCTTACTATAGTTATCATGGAAGAATTAGACTTAGAGGATGCATATATGTTTATTTTCATTTATTCATGATGTTGTCACCACAGATAAACAAGCTTGTTTGGATAAAATACAAATTGGCCTAAAGGTTTAACATAAAAATCAGGTATTTAAGGGCTGAAATTTTTTAATTAACCTTTTTTCCCTTTTTCATTTTTATGTGTCTCTTGCTTTTTCTGTTTTCAGCCAAGAGAGACAGTACTGAAATGTCATTAAAAAAATGTCAATTTTGCAATATTTCTCTGCCCTTGGGAACAGGAAATACCTAGAATTCTGCTAGTAAGATGGTTCTTATGAAATTTCTTTTGTAATTTTTATAATGAAGGGGATTAAATATGTTTGGATGAGTATCCAACATTGGGAACTTTGTCACTTTGATGCTCCAGACCCATTGACACTTTCCCAAAATATTCCTTCTTCCATATGTTAGGAAATTATATTTAAGATCAAGTAATGAGTATAATTGTGCTGGTTTTGGATTACATACTCCTTATGAATGTGAAATAGATTAAATAGAGGACACTTGAGAAGTAATGAATTCCAACAATAATATCAACTGGTGTAACAAAGAAGCTGAGCAAGTGACTTTTGACAGCATTAAAGTGGTATTGGTGTTTTCTTCAGAGGAGAGAAGTTGGGGTTAGGTAGTAAGTGACAGCTTTCTAAAGGCCTCCCAGGCTACCTAGACAGCTTTTTGGATTGCATGGTGAACTCCTAGTCACCTGAGCCATGGAACTGATTTAGCAATAAGTTAATAAAATAATGTCACTTAAGGCCAAAACTGAAAAAAAAAATTATACTGTTCTCATATCTTCCTTGAATCATGAGAATAACCTCTCTTTTTAGCTATTCGAGATCCATGTCTTATGTTTACACTACCATAGCTATAGATAATTCGATTGGCTTAGACAACATTTGAGAGAGAAGAAAGCAGACTATTCGTCACTGAGTGCCCACTATGATCTAGCAGCTGTGTGAGTTGCTTGGCAGTGCTTAAGAGGACAAACAGGCATTAATCGATTGACAAATGGATGATTGTCACAGCTGCAGGGGGCACTCCATTATCAGTACTGGATGCAAATGATAGAGGGCAGCAGTTGTGTCTTAGTGAAGTTAGTATGGACTTTGGAATCAGTTGCCTGTTTATTCTCAAATCCATTTCCTGTCCTTCTCCTGCTTCCCTCTCTGTATTGCAGAGAAGCTATCCTTGTTATTTCTAAAACTTTGCCATTCAGCTCCTCCCTAGGAGTGGCACTGGGAGGCCCTGGCAAGAAATAGGAGGGATAGAGCAAGGGATAATTCAGGGTACTTATCTTCACCTCTCTCTGCTTCAGGGATATCTTTAGTAGTGACTCTTTCTTCTGAAGCTTCAGTTCCTGCCAGACAGCTTCTTCTTCCATGGCCCCAACTCCCACTGTCTGAGCCTTCTGGGTTCCAGCTTCTGCATGTCTTCAGCTCCTGAGTTCTGGCGACATCACCTCTTCCCTTTACCCATCCAACTCTGGGGATAACTGCAGCCTCTTGTAGTTAGAAATTCCTGGTTGCCTCCCCTCCAATGTTTTCTGTTTGGGCTCTTCTAATGACTTTGTGACAAATATCCCTTAGAAAACTCCCTCTATTAAATTACCAGGTACAGGAATTGGTCCCCTGGCTGCACCATGAATGATGCTGAATCTGAGAGATGTATGTTAAAGTCTACTTTTGAACCCACCATGAGCAACCCGCTTGGACAAGTCTCTGAGGATGTTTTCTCATTCATACTGAGGGGTTAATATGGACCTCCAAAATTGTAATGGAGCTTAAATGAGATTTCTCTCATGGCACCTGGCACAATGTAAGCATCCAATAAATCTTAGCCCTTAAGCCTATGATTTAAAAACCAGGGCACTGCTCTCTAAACTATCTAATATAGAAAATCCTAGGGAAACAAAAGCATCATGATTATATGAGTAAAACATTCATTTAAGAGGGTGTGTGGGTTGTTGGAAAGGTCATGGAATACAAATTGGAGTTGTTTGGACATACTGTCTGTGGAGAAGAGCAGATTATCTGGGAGCAAAAGATGAGACTAGGGTGTATTCCAGGGAAGGGGTCAACTGGGAGACAAAAGTTGGCTAAAAGACCTTAAGGCGTGACTGTGGAACAAGAACAGTGGGCAGCAAATAGTTACAAAAGCGAAGGGCACATAAGGATAGCTTCCGGCTGTGGGAACCATCCAGAGATTTATGCAAACCCCAAGTATCAGAAGAGAATACTCCCTTGTGTAAAGGAAAGCAATGTTGCTTATGCCTTGTTGCTCTACAGTTTTTGCTAATCTACATTGAACACGACATCAGAGCTCTTCTATGATGTATTTGGTAATTGGAAATGGGCAGCTGCTTCAAACAGAAAAAGCCTATAAGCTTACCCCAGTTTATAGAATCATATCAAAAAAAATCTTAGTCATCCAAAGCTTAATTGATCTAGATATATTCTAAACCTCCTTTCTTTGACTGGAAATGTCATATAGGGAAGTATAGTTTATTAATGTGGTAGACCTGAGATTTATGATATAGTGGATCCATTTATCTAAGGTTGTAATGGAAAAACATTTTGGTTAAGTTTAGTAAATGTGTTTAGAGTGTGACATGGGCTTGGAAGATAGTAGGTGCTCAATTAGTGCTTGTTGAATTAAATGTGTATTAAATAAAAATATTGGCAACATGAAATGACACATTTTCCAAAAATTTAACAAGGCAATCACAAAAGAACAACACACTGCATTGTGAAATAATGAATGTAAAACTATAAAATGTGATACAAATGTAAGATGTTATTCTAAAAGAATCCTGTGTAAATAAAATGAGTTGTTGGTATTAAATCATGAATCATAATTTTAGTCTTGTAAAGTAGGGAGTGTCAGGTATTTGTAGCTCTGATTTATATCTCAGTAAATCATGGTAGAATGTAGTGGGCCTAGAAAACAAATCTAGAGCAGACTTGAGTCTGCTTTTGATGACACTACACTTGAATGGAATGCAAATAACCTAGCTTAAAGGTATTGTGACAGACTTTATTATTACACAACAAGATGCATAGTTTGAGTCCTGGTCTTTAGAGGGCTTGCCCATTTCCTGGTCACTGAGAGCAAGAGGATCACCCTGGCTCTGCCCCAAGCTGGCTCACAATATCTTCTGGCTAAATTTATCCTCGGGCTAAATCTGGTACCAAGGAGACTGCACATGCAGTTGCTTTCAGTCCAGTGCTTGACATGAAAAACCATTCTTTGTGTACAGAGACAGATAGTACTTACTTCTCTCAGCTATCATGGGAGATACTTGTTACCTTTTGCTATTGGGGGATACTGGAGGAAACTTATTTCCATATAGTAATCACCATGAGGGTACACTCTCACACTCTTCAAGAACATTGGAAATACTTAGAAATTTTCAATTTGGGGATAAGGGCTTGGAAACTTGAAGTCAGAAAAAAAAAATTGCAAAGGGTCAGTCTTATTTACACTGTGGTTGAAGTTCATAGCATTTTGTTAACCATCACTTCATATAGTCTTCCTTTAATTGAACTTACTCTTTCTCATGGGAATCTTTTGCTAATTCTCCTTACCAATATTCTCCTTTTCAATATTTCATATAAACTTTCCTTTAAAATAGGGATCAAGGGGCGCCTGGGTGACTCTGTTGGTTAAGCGACTGCCTTCGGCTCAGGTCATGATCCTGGAGTCCCTGGATCGAGTCCCGCATCGGGCTCCCTGCTCGGCGGGGAGTCTGTTTCTCCCTCTGACCCTCCCCCCTCTCATGTGCTCTCTCTCTCATTCTCTCAAATAAATAAATACAATCTTTAAAAATAAATAAATAAATAAATAAAATAAGATAGGGATCAAAAACTAATGATGTATGGTGACTAACATAACATAATAAAATTAAATTAAAAAAAACATAACACAGGGATTATTTAGGATGCTGCCTAGATACAGCTGATATTTTATGTCAGGGAAAACAACACACAAAGTCCTAAGTGAAAACAGAATGGCATTCTTTTCAAATATACCAATATGATGGGACTTTTACTTTCAGTAAGACCGCCCTGAAAAATAAATCCAGTTTCAAATAGCCACTCTGAATGTCCTAAAATGCTCTGAGACATTTTGGCACCGTCGATAGAAAATTAATTTGTGGTTTATTCAAATTACTCTGCATGAAGAGAAAATAGCTCAGTAAATGAATGGAAACCAATTTATTAATGTTTCTCATTTGCCTAATTGTTTTCCCAAGAATAAATAATAAACAATCAAATAAAAAGTTCATAAAAGGTACAAGACATGCTTATGGCCACAGGTTTCCTTCCATGCTTGCATAGTTTTTATAGGTTCTTTTTTGAACCAGTTACCCCCATCATTATCAACATTAACAAAACACAGGAGTCACCCATTTCCAACTTTTTTTTTCTCCTCTTTATTATTATGTCCTTCTCCCCCTTCTCCTTTTCTTCCTCCTTCCTCAAATCTCCTTCTTTGCCTTCTCTTTTTCAACAAAAGAGTCTTTATTAAGCATTTTCTAGGCATAAGATTCTGTGGGTTCAAAGGTAGGCTATAAACAGTGCACTGAAAGAATAAGGTGAGGTTTAGAAACTAGAGTTCATTGAAGAGTCTTTGAGGAGGAGGGATAGTGGAGGAGTGTCCAAGAAACAGTCCATCAGTCTGGCTGGAATGGAAAGAAATAGTGGAAATAATGTGGGGGAGGTAGGTGGGGGCCAAATTGTGAAAGCCCTTGAATGCCGGGTTCAGATTTCATTCTGTAAGCAATGGAGAACTGTTAATGGTTAAATATGAACGTATGCTAAAGAGTAATTTTGGAAAATAAGCATATTAGTGAAAGTACAGGTTTAGCTGGTTGAAGAGAACCAACAATTAAAATGGCTTAAAGAAGATTAAAATTTATTTCTTAGTCTATTAACAGTCTAGGCTTAAAGCAATCCAGACTAGTAGGTTGGTTCCACAGAGTGAGAGCTCCAGGACCCTTCTATCCTGTTGCTTCACCATCCCTAAGACTTGTCCTAGGGACAGTCCACGTGGTCCATGACCGCTTTCCTCCACTTCCCCATGTCTGCTGCAGAAAAGGGGAGTGGAGAGGGCAGGCATCCTGCTAAAATGCAGAGGTTCTATTAGTGTAAAAAAGAATACTAGGGAAGAAGTGTCCAACCTGGCAGGCAGCAGTATGCAGAATATACTAAAATAGGGTATCTAACTTTGTCTCTGTTAATTCCCTAACTATCCTAGCACCAGCTTACATACCTGGAGTTCTGAACTGCATGTTTCCTGATTCCTTAGGGGAAAATTAGACCATTCTTTGAGAGATCTGCATACCAAGGAGATGCAAAATGGTGCATGGAAGAAATAGCAAACTAAGTGTGAAGGAGTTACTTAATAATAAGTCTCAATTTATTATTTGTAAGTTGGGTGACTTTAGGCAGATTGCCTAAACTTACTGGATCTCAATTTTACTTTTTATATATGAGGTTATAAATGCTACCTCTTCTTGTCACAATGTTTTTCATAAGAATTAAAAAACAGCAAGGTACTGTTATTGCCTTGCAATTAGTATCAGATATAGATATCTGTGTGTGTGTGTGTGTATGAGATAATTAGATGGATAGTTGAAAAATGATAAGATAGTAATATCAGAGAACAAACATGAAAATGGCTATGATTATGACTATGATCCTTATTCATTTCTTTATCTCCAGTGCCTGCCATATGGCAGACCTTACACGTATTAGTTGGGTTTGTTTCTTAAATTGCAAGTTTTACTTTAGAACATCACATCCAAACGCTTTTAGGGTAATTATTTATATTTATCAACTCTTTAGAGCAGACCACATTGTAGAAAATGAAGGTGTGGTTTAATATAAAACTTTGGTTGTTTCTTATTTTATCAGGAAGACATCTAAAAGTGTGTAAATATTTTGAAAATATGTAACAGTTTTATCATTCTTTCTTTTTCTTTTTTTTTTTCATCATGATGAGCGTGCTCTTTAATCCCCATCCCCTATTTCTCCCACCCTCCCCACCTCCCCTCTAGTAATCATCAGTTTGTTCTCTATAATTAAGAGTCTGTTTCTTGGTTTGTCTCTTTTTTTTTTCTTTTGCTTGTTTGTTTTGTTTCTTAAATTTCACATGTGCGTGAGATCATATGGTACTTATATTTCCCTGGTGGACTTATTTCACTTAGCATTGTACCCTCTAGCTCTATCGATCTTGTTGCCAGTGGCAATATTTCATTCTTTTTATGTCTGAATAATATTCCATTTGTGTGTGTGTGTGTGTATACCATATCTTCTTTATCCATTCATCTATTGATGGACACTTGGGCTGCTTCCATAGTTGGCTATCACAAATAATGCTGCAACGAACATAAGGGTGCATGTATCCCTTTGAATTAGTGTTTTTGGGTTTTGGGGGGAAATACCCAGGAGTGCAATTACTGGGACATAGGGTGGTTCTATTTTTAATTTTTTGAGGAAACTCCATACTGTTTTCCACAGTGGCTACACCAGTAAGCACTCCCAATAACAGGGCAAGAGAATTCCTTTTTTCTCCACATTCTCATCAACATTTGTTTCTTGTTTTTGTTATTTTTAATTTTAGCCATTCTCACAGGTGTGAGGTGATATCTATACATTGTCATTTTGATTTGTATTTCCCTGATGATGAGTGATGTTGAACATCTTTTCATGTGTCTGATGTCCATTTGTATGTATTCTTTGGAGAAATGTCTATTCATGTCTTCTGCCCATTTTAAATTGGATTATTTGTTTTCTGGGTATTGAGTTGTATCAGTTCTTTATATATTTTGGATACTAACCTCTTATCAGATATGTCATTTACAAATGTCTTCTCCTATTCGTAGGTTGGTTGCCTTTTAGTTTTGTAGATTGTTTCCTTTGCTGTGGAGAAACCTTTTATTTTTATGTAGTCCCAGTAGTTTATTTTTGCTTTTATTTCCCTTGCCTCAAAAGACGTATTAGAAAAATGTTGCTACAGCCAATGTCAGAGATTACTGCTTGTGCTTTCTTCAAGGATTTTTTATGGTTTCAGGTCTCACATTTAGGTCTTTAATCCATTTTGAGTTTATTTTTTCTATTCTTTTTAAAACTATCTTTTCCTGAAGCCCTCCTGTAAGATTAAACCATAAAGTTTTTTTGCCCTGAGAATGAGTCTCTAAGATGACTTTTTGAGTCCATAGTAATAGACTGGTTTTGAAATCTAGTTTTTTTGAAAAAGAAAAGAATTTATTAAATTTCCAGTTCTCCCTCACTATAAATATCAAAAAGCAAGCCTGGCACACTTGTTTCATAGACTTTTGTTGTTGTTGTTGTTGTTGTTGTTGTTGTTTTACAGAGAGACTGTGCATGTGCAAGAGCCGGGGGGAGGTGGTGGTGGTGGTCATGCTGGGAGGGGCAGAGGGTCAGGGAGAGCTAGAATCTTTTTTTTTTTTTTTAAGATTTTATTTATTTGACAGAGAGAGAGACACAGCGAGAGAGGGAACACAAGCAGGGGGAGCAGGAGAGGGAGAAGCAGGCTTCCCACGGAGCAGAGAGCCTGATGCGGGGCTCGATCCCAGGACCCCGGGATCATGACCTGAGCCAAAGGCAGACGCTTAACGACCGAGCCACCCAGGCACCCCAGGGAGAGCTAGAATCTTAAGCAGGCTCCTCACCCAGCATGGAGCCCAACGCGGGGCTCAATCTCACAACCCTAAAATCATGACCTTTGCTGAAAGCAAGAGTCAGACTCTTAATCAAATGAGCCACCCAGAGTTTTATTATAAGTCATTATATAGAAATATTTGAGTCTATTGTAAGGAAAGTCCCCATTAGGGTACGTAGGTTTTATTTTTGTTTTTGTTTTTGTTTTATTTTCCCGTGGTGACTGGAAGGCAGGAGGAAGAGAAACAAAAAGTCAGACGTTATTGTCCTAGTTTAATTCTCTTGGAGGAAATCCCAAGGAGTAGAAGTGAGAAGCAGAAATTCATAGATAATTTTGGGAAACTCCCTGTGCAGGGGGCTTGCTCTTTACTTCTCAGACAATACTGAAGCCATTCCCTTAGAGAATTTGTTTTTTTCTGCAAATGCTGAAGCATTATGGTTCCAACCAGGTAAGCATTTTGAAATAGTTCTGTGTCAGGGCAGATAGGCTAGACTTGATGTGCTGGTAACCTGTAGGTTAGGTGTGGCCTTTAGGGGATCCAGATACTTCTGTACACTTTGGGTAGGAGACACCTAAGTACTGAATTAGGACAGGAAATCAGGAAAAGTTGCTAAATGCATGCCATTCCAGGGATCAATTTGATCTCAACAGATATCAAGGAAACATTCCTAGGGGCAAGACTAGTGGCAAGACCAATCACTATGTACTAGAGAGGGAAGAAAACAGCAATGAAGGATTATGGAAGCTTCTCCTGTACCCAGATGCCATCTTTCAAAGATAGAGCTGGGGTGGGGGAACCCCTAAAGAAGTAAGAAACTTAAAGTTTACTGAATTAACCCAAGGAGATAATTTTAATTTAGAAGAGAAGGGGTTTTCCCCCTTGCCTTAATAGGAGTTCTATAGAAAGATAAGTTATAGATAATGGCAAAAAGTGTAGGATATATCTGAGTTGTTGCATACACATTTCAGCCCTACACAAGGACTTAAAATATCCAGGACTATCCCAAGTAAACACTGACATTCACTAGTGCTTAAAGTATATGCTATTTTGGTCAGTGGTTGCATGGTAAGATATTCTCTTTTATAAAAAAGAAGCCATTGATTCCAGAACTTTTATAACTTCTGAATTTCTTCATGACTAGGTGGTAGGGTGGAGAAATTTAAACCCTTCAAGAGAAATCCAACTGGCCTCCATGAGCACTTGCCAAAGGATTTGGAACTTCCAGGGGTGATCATTGAGCATCCTATAAAAGGCATAAGATGGAGGGAGAAAATGCCTATTGCCAAACAAAGGTAGGAGACCAAGCCAGGGAACACACTCCATTTGCTTTTGTGCCTGCTGTTTGGCTTGGCAAAAGTAGGCTCCTTTGCAGGAGGGAATTGGTTTCTACGTTGGTCTGCAGGCTAAGAGGATGTGGAGTTAGTTGTTCTGATTAAAAGAGTTTGGTTCATTTCCCTGGGACCTCCCCAAACACATTGACGTTTTTACAAGAATGAAATGAAGGCAGTGATGACAAAGAAGACATTATAACTGCCTTCTAAATTGCCAGTTTAATATTTATTTGTTAATGCTTCTGAAATGGTTTGTGGAGAAGGAAAACTCTAAATAAGTTATCTAATCTGTCTTCCTGGTGGTGCAGGATTACCACCTATTTGTTAAGGGTTAGGTAACAGATTTTAAAATTTCTAAGTTATGAGGGAAATTCCATATATTCCAAAGGAGATACTTTGAAGAAAGTGTCACTGCTGGGCAGCCTTGTAC
Organism: Mirounga angustirostris; assembly: GCF_029215605.1. NCBI lineage: Eukaryota > Metazoa > Chordata > Mammalia > Carnivora > Phocidae > Mirounga > Mirounga angustirostris. The sequence goes on along the minus strand of NW_026991709.1, from coordinate 46,378,244 downwards.
TATAATTAAATGTGTTTGCCAAGGAGCACACAGTCTAAGGAGATAGTCAAGGAACATGCACTTATAATGTAATAAGTTTTTTGGTATTTGGTCATTCATATATCAGAGTGTTATCAAACATCATTATTGTGCCAACTATTGGGCTAGATGTTGGAAATGTAAAAGTTTGCATCTAACTGGGCTGATGAATCTGAATGATTCATTAGAGTTAAGGAAGTGCTAAGAGAGGGGCGTACAGAGCCATAAAGGAACATGAACAGTGATGACTGGGGAGCAGATTTGGGGAATCAGAGAAGGCTTCATGGAGGAGGTGTTATTTGTGAGACTCTTTTATACAAAGCTACATGAAATCACTTTATAATATAGCACGTACTTTGATGAATAGGGAATTTTGGGGGGTTTTCTTAAAAACCAAAGAATTAATCAACAAGAGGGAGTTTCTTTAGTATGTGCCTTAAGACAACCTGAAATGAGGAACTCAAGCCATTGTTTAATGGTTTTTTAAATTTATCTTGGTCATTATTAAAGTAAAATCACCTATATCATATTGCATTGTGTTAGATGACTTGGGATTGATCATTATGAAATCCAGGATCTATTGAAGCAAAAGTAGGAAGAAAAGTAGAGTTTGCCAAAGGTGTTTTCTAAAAACTTTACCTTGCGCCCTTCCTTTCTTGGCCCCGTCTCTTTCTTTTGACCATTGTGATGGATACCTAGGGTTCTCCCGTTCTTCCTCGTCCCCTTGCTGGGTAGGAAACCATTGGCATTGTAGCCTGTATGACTACAAAATCCTAGTCATGGTATTATTTGAACTCTAAAAACAGATAAATGAACCCTATTACTTGAAATGTACATACATATGTGTAAGCTCTCCATTTTTATTCCCAGTGTAGACTTGAGTGATGAGGGGAAAGGAAAAGGGAATGACAGGAAAAAAAGTATATGTGTATATATGTATTTACAATATAGGCATATATATATGTATATGTCTGTGTGTTATATCACACAGCATGTTATTGTACTAAATGATGTTGATTATGTTGCCAAGAATCATAGAGAAAGCCTGGAAAATTTTAATTCAACTTTTTATTATCTTCTCTTTGTATCTGGCACTGTCATTTTCCACTCCGAGAGCATGTGAACTTTTCAGCTTCTGAATTTATTGTTTTTAGCCATTTAACTGGTTGAACTCTATGAACCCAGAGTAAACTGATTCTGGGATGATTTCCTGACAGTACTTAGTGCTGATCGTCTTTTAGAGAAGGCATGTGATTGTTATTGATGAGATTTTGATGGTTTTTAGTTTCCCCACCAGGCAGTTCTATGTGTTTCTGTTATATCCCCATAAATTTTCCTTTGTTATTTAAGCTTATAATCTTGTATTGTACACAGCTTATTACATAATTTAAGACAATTCATATTCATCTTAATTCCCCACTGATTATCCTGGAAATTACTATATTTGTCAATACTGAGTCTGCTATATATATACAGTATATATTTTATTTCCCTTCCAAATGTTATTTTCTCTTTCATCTCACCAAAACTCTAAAAGGCTCCCACTATATCTAAAAAAATTCTTACCTTGCTTAACATATTTATTACTTTCATTTTAGTTGCTATGATTTCTTATAAATGTCAAGTGTAAGAAACAATGTAAAAAATTTAATATGTCTGCAACTCATAAAATCTTAAAGTCTTTTTCAGTTTGACACAAAATTCAGTTTGACACAAAATTCAGAAACAACCCAAAGTGTTCAAATGCAACTTCTTGGAAACATTACCAAATTGATTCCTAATATTCTTTTGTAGTTACTGGTCCTATTTCCTTCTGCATATTTGTTAATTTTCCTTTTTTTTTTTAGAGTTTCAGAAAAATGAAAGTTCAAACAAGTACCACATTATCACTTGAATATATACTCATTAGATTTTATAAGACCTTCATAGGTATTTTATACATATACTCATTGCATTTTAAAATCTCCTTTGCATACATTCTCTCTAAAAAATAATCTGGCTTATTCTTGAATGCTTTCTTTTCTTTTCTTTTTTTTTATTTTTATTTTTTTAAAGATTTTATTTATTTATTTGACAGAGAGAGACAGCCAGAGAGGGAACACAAGCAGGGGGAGTGGGAAAGCGAGAAGCAGGCCTCCGCTGAGCAGGGAGCCTGATGTGGGGCTTGATCCCAGGACCCTGGGATCATGACCTGAGCCAAAGGCAGTCGCTTAACCAACTGAGCCACCCAGGTGCCCCTTGAATGCTTTCTTTTAAAGAAAGGAAATTACTAACTTTAAAAGCAATATATTCCATATTTGAGCAGCTGTGTCAGAAATTTTCTCCTACCAGGACTTTTGTCCCCTTTGTCTTAGTTCTGGAGTTTTCTTGAAGTTATAACCCCTTTGGAGTTATCTTGAGTAAGTCTGGTCTTCAATCACTGTAAACCTTTTGCTATTTTATGTCAGCAACTATAGAGTCTCAAAGTATTTTTTTCTTCCCTCACAGATCCATCCTGTCCCAATTTTTTTTTTTTTTATAATTGCTTATATTATGTGGTTGGCTATTGCTCTCAGATCTTGCTCCAGTTTTGAAGCCTTCCTGGAGAGTATGCCCCATATTGGACAAAAAGTCCAGGTATGCCCAAATATAACCATCATCCTTCCTCATTTTTGAAAATGATTAACTCTCATAAATATATCCCAAGATTGCATATTAGGATTTTTGAACATTATATTTTATTTTTGACTCAGATCAGGCTTACTGTTGACTTAACATGCTCTCACCTCTTTGTGCTGAGCTCTTATCCCTCACTACCCAGAACTCAGACTGAATTTTGGGCTTCAGAGTAGGACTTAAAACTTACCTCCTTTAAAACTCATCTCCTTTAAAACTCAAAATGGTAATACAGGAAGAGCCTGAACTCACCTCCTTCCACAGACACACTGAATCTGTAGCTATGTATAGGAAAAAATATATAGGTATATATAAGAACAATTTCCTCTTAAAAAAACTAAAAACTGGCAGAGAAGCCTCTTCACATTGGACAAATGAGAGAGAAACCACATCAAAGTGGGTAGGAAAAGCTCAGTCACGTACTTGCCATAAATCCCACCCTTAGCATGATGACCCATAATGAGAGGGGAATCTCAAAACATGTCTGGACTTCTCTTGAGGAGCAAAGGGCTCCTACTCCACATGGGCACTCTAACTTTTAAGACCAACACCTTAGAGATAAGCACCCAAAACATCTGACTCATGCTCAACAGACCCATGGGGCAAACTAAGGAACATCTTTTAGAGGGCCAATGTACAGATACAACCCTTCAAGAGTGGAAGAGATGGCTGTTTCATGTAATGCATAGAAACAAACACACAAGCAAAATGAAGAAACATAGGAATATATTCCAAATGTAAGAACAAGATAAAAACCTTGGGGTGGGGGCATGGAGAACCTTAATGAAATGGAGAAAAGTAATGTACATGATTCAAGGTGTTGAAAGTAATGGTCATAAAGATGCTCACCAAACTCAGGAGAAGAATGGATAAATATGGCAAGAATTTCAATAAAGAGAAAATATAAGAAGTGCCAAACAGAAGTTACAGAGCTGAATAATGCAATAATTGAACTGAAAAATATACTCAAGAGGTTAAATAGCAATCTAGATGGAAACGAAGAAAGAAATCAATGAACTTGAAGACAGTGCAAACAAACTCACCTAATTGGAGCAGCAAAAAGAAAAAATAAGGAAAAAAAGTGAAGGGAGCTTAAGAGACTTAGAGACAACATCAGGCAGACTAGCATTCACATTATAGGGGTTCCAGAAGAAGAGAGAGAAAAAGGGCCAGAAACATTATTTGAAGAAATAATGGCTGAAAATTTCCCTGATCTGAGGTAAGAAACAGACATCTAGGTCCAAGAAGCCTAGACAGTTCCAAATAAGGTAAGCCCAAAGACACCCACAGCAAGACTTAAGAAAGGGATTTCTTTAAGCTGAAAGGGAGGGCACTAATTAGTAACAAGAAGACATATGAAAGTATGAATCTCATTGGAAAAGTAAATATATAGTAAAAGTAGTGGCTTAATTACCTATAGAGCTAGTATGAAGATTAAAAGACAAAAGTCATAAAAATACCTGAGTACAATAATTAGTTAAGAGATAAAGACATAAAAAGATGGGTGCCTGGCTATTTTAGTTTGTAGAGCATGCAATTTGATCTTGGGGTTGTAAGTTTGAGCCCCATGTTGGGTGTAGAGATTACTTAAAAATAAAATCTTGTAAAAAAAGATAAATAAAATGTGACATCAAAAACATAAACATAGGGGAGATAAAAGTATAGATCTTTAGAATATGTTCAAATTTAAGTTACTATCAACTTAAAATATAATGCTATAGATATAAGTTATCTGTAACCCTCATGGTAACCAATAAGCAACAATCTGTAGTAGATATACGAAAGATAATGAGAAAGCATACCACTAAAAAAGTCATCAAACCACAAAGGAAGGGGGTAAGAGATGAAGAAAAGAACAAAGGAGCTATAAAATACCGACAAAACAACAAAATGGCAATAAATACATACCTATCAATAACTAATTTAAATGTCAATGTACTACAGTCCTCAATCAAATGACATGGAGTGTATGAGTGGATAAAAAACAAAACAAAACAAAACCCAAACAGGAACCATCTATAGGCTACCTACAAGAGGCTTCAGACTTAAGGACATACACTGACTGAAAGTGAAAGGATGTGAAAACATATCTCATGCAAATGGAAACAGAAAGAAAGCTGAGGTAATTATTCTTCTATCAGACAAATAGCTTCAAAACAGACTGTAATATGAAACAAAGAAGGGCATTACATATTGAAGATAGAACATTTGTATATATTTATGCACCCAATATAGGAGCACCTAAAAATATAGTGCAAATAAAAACAGACCTAAAGGGAGAAATTGACAGTAATAAAATAATTAGGGATTTTAACACCAAACTTACATCAATGGGTAGATCATTCAGACAGAAATAAAGAAGGAACATCAGCTTTAAATGACATGTTATATCTGAGAGACAAAACATATATACAGAACATTCCATCCAAAAGCAAGAGAATACACATCCTTCTCAAGTGTGCATGGAACATTCTCCAGGATAGATCACATGTTAGGCCACAAAATAGTTCTTAACCAATTTAAGAAGATTGAAATAATATCAAGCATGTTTTCTGACTAAAATGCTATGAAACTAGAAATCAATTACAAGATGAAAACTAAAAATTCACGAATATGTGTAGACTAACATGCTATTGAACAACTAATGGGTCAATGAAAAATCAAAAGTGAAATATAAATCTCTTGAGACAAAAATGGAAATGCAACATACAAAAAAATATGGGATGCAGCAAAAGCAGTTCTTAAGAGGGAAGTTTAGAGGAAAAAATGCCTTCCTCAAGAAACAAGAAAAGTCTCAAATAAACAACTAAACTTACACCTCAAAGAACTAGAAAATATGAACAAACAAGGCCTGAAGTTAGTAGAAAAAGTTAATAACAAAGAATAAAACAGAAATAAATGAAATAGAGATTAATAGAAAAGCTCCATGAAACTAAGACCTGGTTCTTTGAAAAGATAAAATTAATAAATCTTTAGCTAGACTCATCAAGGAAAAAAAAGACAGGGCTCAAACAAAATCAGAAATGAGACAGTAGACAAAGTGATAATGCAGAAAGACAAAAGTATTTCTTTGTATTTTATGAATATTATGAACAATTACATGACAAATTGGACAATGTAGAAAAAAATGGACAAATTCCTAGAAACATACAACCTCCCAAGACTGAATCATAAAGAAATAGAAAATCTGAATATATTGCTTACTGGTAAGAAGATTGAATCAAATTTAATTTAAAAAAATCATATAAATGAAAGTCCAGGACCAGAAAACTTCATTGGTGAATTCTACCAAACTTCAAAGAAGAATTAATACCAGTCCTTCTCCAATTCTTCCAAAAAATAGAAGAAGAGGGGACATTTCCAAAGTCATTTCATGATGCCAACAGTACCCTGATAGCAAAACCGTATAAGGATACCACAAGAAAATAAAATTACAGGCCAGTCTCCCTGATGCACATAGATATAAACATTCTCAACAAACGATTAGCAAATCAAATTCCATATATTAAAAGAATCAGGCACCATGACCAAGTGGAATTTATTCTAGGGATGTAAGAATGGTTCAACATCTGCAAATCAGTCAACATGATACATCACATGAACAAAATGAAAGACAAAAATCCTATGATCATCTCAGTAGATGCAGAAAAAACATTTCACAAAATTCAATATTCATTTATGGTGAAAACTCTCAACAAAGTGGGTAGAAAGGGAATATACCTCAACATAATAAAGGCCATATATGACAAACCAACAGCTAACATATTCGTTGGTGAGAAGATGAAAGCTTACTTGTATGGAACCACAAAAGTCTTTGAATAGCCAAAGCAATCTTGAGAAAGAAGAACAAAGCTGGAGGCATCATGCTCTCTAATTACAAACTCTATTACAAAGCTATAGCAATCAAAATAGTCTAGTATTGCCATATAAACAGACATGTAAGTCAATGAAACAGAATAGAAAGCCCAGAAATAAACCCATTCATATGTGGTCAATTATTTATAATAAAGCCAAGAATATGGAATGGAGGGGAGGGGAAGGATAGTATCTTCAGTAAATAGTGTTGGCAAAAGAGGACAGCAACATGCAAAGAAATGAAACTGGACCACTATCTTACACTATATAAAAAACTCAGATGGATTAAAGACCTGAATGTAAGACCAGAAAACATAAAACTTCTAGAAGAAAACATAGGCTGTAAGCTCTTTGACATCCATTTTGGTGATGATTTTTTTGGATTGACACCAAAAGCAAAGGTAACAAAACCAAAGATAAACAAGTAGGACAACATTAAATTAAAAAAGCTTTGTTACAGCAAAGGAAACCATCAACAAAATGAAAAGGCAACCTACTGAAGGGGAGAAAATATTTGCAAATTATATATCTGATAAGTGGTTAATATCCAAAATATATAGAGAACTCATACAACTCAATAGAAAAAAAAATCTTATTAAAACAAATGGGCAGAAGTTCTGAATAAACATTTTTTTTTCTCAAAAAGATATGCCAGTAGCCAACAGGAACATGAAAAGATGCTTAACATCTTTATGATTATGAGGGAAATACAAACCTACAATGAGATATTACCTCATTCCTGTCAGAATGGCTAAAATCAAAAAGACAAGAAATAAGTGTTCTGAAGATGTGAAGAAAAACTCACATGCAGTTGGTGGGATTGTGAATTGGTGCAGCCAGTATGGAATACAATACAGAGGTTCCTCAAAATTTGAAAATAGAACTACTATATGTCCCAGCCTTTCCAGTACTAGGTGTTTATCTGAAGAAAATGAAAACAGTAACTTGAAAAGTTATATACATCCCTGTGTTTATTGCAGCATTATTTACAGTAGCCACGATATAGAAACAATTACTACACGTCCAACAACAAATGAATGGATAAAGAAGATATGGTGTATATACACGGTGAAATATTAGCCGTAAAGAATGAAATCTTTCCATTTGCAACAACATGCGTGGACCTTGAGGGCATTATACTAAGTGAAATAAGTCAGAGAAAACAAATACCATATGATTACACTTTTATGTGGAATCTTAAAAAAATAGTATAATAGATCCAGAGACTAGATTATTGATTGTCAGAGGTGGAAATGAGTAGTGGGCAAAATAGGTGAAAGGAGTCAAAAGATATAAACCTCCAGTTATGAAATAAGTCATTGGGATGTAATGCACAGTATGGTAACTATAGTTAATAATGCTGTATTGCATATTTGAAAGTTGCTAAATCTTAAAAGTTCTCATCTCCCCTCCCCCACCAAATTCTGTAACTATATATATGGTGATGGACTATGTAGGTTAACTAGACTTCCTGTGATCATTTAATAATACATTCAAATAGCAGATTAAAGTCATCTTATTGTATTCACTTTGACTTGGAAAGATGTTTTTAGTTTTTATTAGGTCCTAAATCATAATCATTTCTGAATTTATAATTTCCAGCTTTATACAAATTTAACATCCCTATGTCCTATATTTTATATAAGTTATAGATAAAATTATTTGGTATGAGAGAATCAAGGCAACCTCTGTCTAGGTTGCCACTGACCCACTGATAGATACCCATTGCGTGTATTTCTTTAAAAATTACAAATGCAATGACCTGATCATTTCACTCACATTTTTTCGTATTATCAACTCGGTTTTTTAGAGACCCCTGTAAAGTGCAGAAATTATATATTCTGTATCTACCACATTTTCTTAGCCTGCCAGAGCAGGAAAGGTAGGTTAATTAGTTTTGACCTATTAATGAAGCCATGCTAACTCCTAATAGAAACTATTAGCTGCCCATGTCCTCACGATATTCCCTTTTCTGGAGTCTGCTGGCACTGATGTGTATTTCTCTTTCCTTTGGTGTATGCTATATCTATGTCCTCTGTTTTGAATCTAAAGCATTTGGTAGGTTTGCAGTTCTCCAGTTCCACTACTAGTCTTGCGATTTCCTCACTGGCTCACCTCACATTGCATTTCTCTTAGCCACAGGAGAAGAGATTCCTCCTAATGGAATTATATGTTCTTGTTTAGAGAACAAGATATTCTATTAAAATTTATTCAAATATGGGAGGTTTCAGTTCCCTCCTACTGGTGTTGATAGCACAGTTTCATTCTGGGGAACATTCACAACAGAGACAAGGGAGATCAAATAAGAAATGTGGGCTTTCTCTGTCTCTTACCTCTTAACTCTAAACTGTGGGCTTCCAAAGTAGGCCTGTAGCTTGTCAAAATTCACCGTCAGGAAAATGAAGAGACAACCTGGGAGAACGTGTTTTCAAATCACGTATCTGACAACGGACTTTTAGCCAGAATACGAAAGGACACTGAAAAGGCAATAGTAAGAAAATAGCCTGGTAAAAAGTAAACAAAAGATCTGAAAAGGCAGCTCACCAAAGAAATATATGAATGGCAAATAAGCGTATGAAATGATAATCAGCATTATTCATCATTAGGGAAAAACAGATTAAAACCATGTGTGTTATCACTGCACATTTATTAGAGATGCTTAAAGAAAATATTGGTGATACCAGGTATGGGAAGAATGTAGAGTAAACTTGAACTCTAGTACTGTGCTGGTGGGAATGCCAAGTGGTTCAGCAAGTTTGGAAAGCAGTGTGGTAGTTTCTGATAAAGTTAAACATAGAGTTGGGACACAAACCTGGCAATCTTGCTCCCTAAGTACTTACTCAACAGAAATGAAAAGTCACATCCATACAAAAATCTGTATGGGGATGTTTACAGTAGCTTTATTTGTAATTACCAACAACTGAACAATGGCTCTCAGCTGTGGTATAACCATACAATGGAATTCTACACAGCAGTAGAAAAGAATCAGCTGTTGATACATGCAACAGCATGGATCGATCTCAGATGTACCCATGCCAGTGAATGAGCCAGGTTAAAAAGGCAGACTATTTTCATTCTTTCAAAGGCAAATCTGTAAGGACAGAGAACAGATAGTCGCCAATGGTTGGGCAAGGAGGGAGGGATTGATTACAGAAGCATGGGAGAGGGCTTTTGGATGATAGAACTGTTCTGTAACTTGTCATCATAGTTCCACATGACCATCTGTCTGTCAACTCACAGAACCATATACTAAAAAGAATGAATTTTACTGGATGTAAATGAAAGCTGAAATTTAAAAAACATGTGGTAACTTATTATCCAAGTGCATTTTATTTTTAATAAACAGACATTTTATTTTTCCTAGCATATGGTGAGTCTCAACCAAAAATATCATTAATAATAGCTGGACCAAACTTTCAGGCTGACTGACCCTCTGAGCTCTCTTTCCAGCCTTTTCCCTCAAAAAGTTTTTTCTCCTCAAGAGTTTACCAGTAGAGAGCTAATTGTAGCCCTTAGGATTATAATCACCTTTCTGAGCAAGAATGTCTCAGAAACTTCACTGTTTTTTTTTTCCCATAGGTTAATATAACACAAACCCAGTAGCCAGAACCTTTCTGTGATTTTTTTTTTTTCAAATGCCCTTGAACCCTAGCCCCAATTTAATGTTTGGGGAGGGCTCAGCAATGATGAAATACATACAAATTAAATATGTCTGGAATGACCACATTTTCCTGGTGCTTCATGGAATTGTGAGGTTTCAGAAACCACCAGTCCAGATCAGATTTTCCTTGTTTGTCGATGAATATGGTTGTGGGATGGAATCATAGAATCACAGAATGTTCGAGCTGGAAGACTCTTAGAGTTCATCTAGTCCAATTCTTTATTTTACGGAATCAAAAGCTTCATTGCCTGTTGGCCATTCTCTGGTAACTTCAGACATTCTCTGATCTTACATTCCTTGGGTTCCATCCAGACCCAGGTCTGAGATATACACTGTGCTCCTAGAGAAATGCATTCCACTTGGATAAAACAAAGCAAAAGCCCAGCCACCTATTCTATGAGCAGACAGGAGTATAAATATGTAGTTCTGAGGGTGCATCAGCAATCAGCTATGCTGTGGTTCATTAAAATGAGGTTTATTTAAGGAGCCTTGGGTTTTTCTCTAAGGTTACGCATTTGGGTTCCTTTTAGGTTTCTGTCAATCCAGTAGTAAAGACTCTTGATATATTGTATATATGTATGTATGTATGTATTGAAATTTAACTGAAGTTCAAGCTGAATATCGTGGATGTGGGGAAGTCTGATTTTTTTTAAACACCTATCTTTAAGCCTACTTTACTTTGTTTATCCTTAGAAAATTTCCATGAAGGGAAATTCAAGGGTCTCTCAGAAAAAAAAAAAAAAAAAGGAAAACGTGCAGTTAGGTTTTCTGCTGGTCTTGGCTTCTCAAGAATAGTTTGTGGCAAAACTACAGAACTGCCAAGGTTTGGAGTTCTTGCCACTGAAGATGAATAGGTGATATTTGAGAAGGTAGTCTCAGTACAAGGAAAACAAGGCCACTCAGCTCACTTGTTTATTTCCCTTCCTCTCAACGAGTTTACTAGAAGTTTCCGGGTCCTTAGTGTTTTTGCCCTTTTGACTAATTTCTTGCAATGACATCTCCTAAACTTGCATTGTTACTTTTAATTTTCACCTCTCAGCCAAATGTAGCAAGGTAGTCTTGTTTATACTACCCTTCTTTTCTTTTTTAGGGCACAACTAAGTCATTATCCCTGGTGAATGAATTTCTCCTTGAATTGGACTGGCTGAAGCTCTGGTGTATAGACCTCTAGATGCTAAGGAAAAACAACAACAACAACAACAACAAAAAGAAAACACATGATATTGTGTCTGTCTCTTTAAAATCTCATCAGTTCTTGCTCCAAGGTAAATGGAAGTGCTGAACTGTTAAAGTGATTTAGGTTCATTCTTTTTAGTGTTTTCTTTGTTTTGCTTCTTATTTTGAGAGTGTGGATAACTTCTTGTTTGACTAGAAAAACTCTCAGTAGAACATGTTGGGGGCCTGGGCCAGGCTTGCTGGGAGAGCATACTGGGATGCTCTTATTCGCTGTTAGTGAAATTGGCTTGCCATATTTCTCCTCTGAGCTCCCTTTTGGAATTCTTTCCTGACATACTTCTCTAACTCCTCCCCTCCAGCTCTGGTTGGTCAGGTCTCCTGGAATGTGAATGTCCTGCAGGTAGCCCTTGGGTAGAGATTCTGCCATTCTGTCACCTACATCCTGTCAAGGTTCCATCTGACTCCCCGTGATCCTGTTCCTTAGACATGGTCTCATTTTCTCAGTTCTTTCAAGGTTTGTGGTCTCATCTGATAAGTAAATATGAGGTAGGAAACACTGGTAGATTTTAACAGTAGCCATCTAGAGAGAGTAGAGCTGCTACTGGTCTCTGACTTAAAGGACAGTCACAGGGCAAAGTAGGGAAAGCTGGGGAGGTCATCCCACATGGTGGGAGGCTCCCTTGCCCAACTTAGTCCTATGCCTGCTGGTAGCTTTTTTCCAGAGCAGTAAAACTTGGATCATGCTCTTGGGCTGTGTGTGGCTTTGTGTGTTCATTCAGGCCTCTAATGTCTGCATGGGCATCCCATTATCCTGGGCCCCACAAGGCAAAACAGTTTTGAGGCTCTTCTGGTTAATGTTGCTTATGAATCAGCTTCTCAAATCACACAACAGGACAAACTCCATTCCAGAGCACAAGCTTTTGTAATACTTATTTAATTCCCAAAACCACTTGGAATATAGGTAGACTTGGCCCTAGGAAATTAAAGTTGAACAAGAAGTAGTTTATTAAACATTAAAGTTAAGAAGTTAAAGTGACAGTTTATTAGCATGTTCATCTCCCTATCTATCTTTTCACAAAGAAAGAAGCAACATTTATATTGCAGCAGTGCTTGCTTGGATCCAAGGAACTCCATCTAATGGAAATCCCATGCTTTAGGCTGAGCTGGAGGGAGCATCTTGAGTGGCTCAGACCCAGGCCTTCGAGGCAAGGGATGGACACTGTGGTACTTGGGTTTGTGGTGGAATATCTGGAAAAAGCATTGGTTACATATTTGTTACCCTGGCTAATGAGTCCCAGTCAGCGGAGACTAAGCTGAACACCACACAGGCAGCAGACCATCAGCTTGCTTCTCGTGGATGCAAAGATGTCAGTGGAATCAGGTCTTGTCTTTTCATGTAACCTGGCAGCTGATTTCCCCCTTAATTAGTTACAACACCATTAACACAAAACAAAGGATTTTGTTATTTTTTTTTAAACAAATGGTGCCAGACATCTAGAATTTATTTTCTAAGTGTGTCATTATGCATGTATATATATATATATATTTTAAACAAGTTTGAAGGTCAGAACAGAGATTTTCTAGTGGAGATTATTTGCTGCCCATGCTCTCAGGATCTCTTAAGAGAAAAATGTGATGACAGAATAATCTGTTCCATCTCCCCTAGGTCTTGCCCTTATATGTAATAACTAACAATTAATTTGGTATTTTGAAGTTTACAAAGGATTTGGATATGTAGAATCTTAAGTGAAGGTCCTCACTAGGATTAGAGGAGAGAAAGAGACTCATAGGGTAAAATTTCAAAATATTACTGCTTGAAGGGCTTTGGGAGTCTTTTAGTGTAATAGTTCTTAAATTGTATACAGTAGAATACTGGTTCTGAGAAATTATATTTGAGAGTAGGTTTCCAAGGTTAAATGTTTTGGCAAACATGGAACTCTGTTTCTCCTCCTGGAAAATCACAATGCATGTTAACATGTTATTGTCCCTGAGGAGTCCTAAAATGGAAGAAAACAATTAACTTTGTTTTAATGTAGAATTTCCCACTTTTATTTGATTATGTAATATCTTAATATCTCTTGCCTCTTTTTTTTTTTTCTTAAAACACAGAAACTGAAGTTACACAGCTAATTGGTGGCAAACCTTGATCTCAAGATTCTCAGGCTGTAGATCATTACATATCTTGCTAAGATTTGTGACTTACTCCCTCCCTGATTCACAACTGAGGCCTTGTGGAGTTGTGATTGGACCATGCATCTGTGAGCTGTGCTAAGATTTTGCTTTGCCAAGTCTTTCTTAGGCATTTGCCCTCAAGGAGCTTTACCTTCAAGAGGGGACGTTAATGTATTCATGTAAACAAATAATAGTAATTTTTTTTTCTTTCTAATTTTTTTATTTAAATATAATTAGCCAACATATAGTACATCACTAGTTTCAGATGTAGAGTTCAGTAATTCATCAGTTGCATATAACACCCAGTGCTCACCACATCATGTACCCTCCTTAATTCCCATCACCCAGTTACCCCATCCCCCCGCACCTCCCCTCCAGCCATCCTCAGTTTCTTTCCTATAGTTAATAAATCCTCAGTTTCTCTCATGGTTTGTCTCCCTCTCTGATTTCTTCCCATTCTGTTTTCCCCTCCCTTCCTCTATGATCCTCTACACTGTTTCTTATATTCCTCATATGAGTGAATCCATATGAAAACTGTTTTTCTCTGACTGACTTAATTTTGTTCAGCATAATACCCTCCAGTTCCATCCATGTCAATATAAATGGTAAGATTTCATCCTTTATGATGGCTGAGTAAAATTCCATTTTATATATATATATATACACACACACATATATATATATACATACCACATCATCTTTATCCATTCATGTGTCGATGGACATCTCAGCTCTTTCCATGGTTTGGCTATTGTGGACATTGCTGCTATAAACATTGGGGTGCAGGTGCCCCTTTGAGTCACTATATTTGTATCTTTGGGTTAAATACCTAGTAGTGCAATTGCTTGGTCGTAGGGTAGCTCTATTTTTAACTTCTTGAAGGACCTCCATACTCTTTTCCAGAGTGGCTGGACAAGCTTGCATTCCCACCAATAGTGTAGGAGGGATCCGCTTTCTCCTCATCCTTGCCAACATTTGTTGTTTCCTGACTTGTTAATTTTAGCCATTCTGATTGGTGTGAGGTAGTGTCTTATAGTGGTTTTCATTTATCTTTCCCTGATGCCAAGTGATGTTGAGCATTTTTTCATGTGTCTGATGGACATTTGTATGTCTTGTCATCTTTATAATGGAGATAAGTACCATCCATAGTGGGAGTGGATCTTCATGTTGAGGTGTTTTGAGCTACTCTGATAAAGTAAATTCTATCTGATAAGAATTTCTATAGAACTCTAATTTTGTTCTATTCTTCAGGCCCTTAATCAAAGTCAAAGTCATAGGTGGTGCTTAAAACGTAGATGTGGTGTTGGAGATGAAAAAGCAACTCTCCTGTATCATAAATGACACAAACTTATAAAGTGAGGTGTATATTTAGGTTAGTCTTAAGTCTTTTGTTTTTGGACAGAAGTAACACACTAACTTAGGGGAAACTATGGATTTGAAAGATACTAAGAATTACTTAGCCAGCCAGCAACTTCTGAGTAACATGCAGTAGGAAAGAAAGGCCTTTAAATTTTTATTTTTATTTATTTATTTTTTTAGCAAAAGGATAGCTCTTACTGCAGTCATTAGGCCCTGACATCTCAGTTACCTTCTTTTAAACTCATCCCTGCAACTAAGGTACCAACAGTAGTTGGGATTAAACATTATAATCAAGTACATCATGAAGAATTGACACAAGAGGATTCATCTTAACTTCTTTCATTGGGGCTCTATGGAGTATATCAGTTATGCAAAATTCTGGATGGGGTATGCAGATGGTAACCAGTGCCCCCAAGAGTCATGCATTGTGAATTCATATGTTGTGAACTCATAGACCATGAGGTTAAATAGAATTCTAGAGTAATAAATGGCATGGACTTGCTCTGAGAATCAGTAGTGGGACAGCTTTGAGGCAGACATATTTGGTGTTGAACCATAGCTCAAACACTAGCTATGTGATCTATGAAATGGGGAAAATAGCACTCAATACACAATGAGATCATGCAAGTGAATCCCTTAGCACCTGGCACAGTATAAAAGTACCAATAAATGTAAATTATTATTGTAACCTTATGTCTTATCCCTCCATTAAAAAAATAGTTTGTGCCTCAGCAATGTGAAATGACTTGTCCAAAGTCCTAGAGTCTCATGGCTAGTCAGTAATAGAATTAATTTAGGGCTGATCTTACCAGAACCCTGGGATTTTAATATTGTGTTTTTCAAAGTCTATTGTCCATAGAGTTAAACCTACAGTTGATTGCATTGTGACTCAGCCCAGATCCTCTGAAATTCCTTTTACTGTTTATGTCTATGAGCTTCCCTCTTCTGTGTGTTGGGTTTTCTTCTAATATTCCTCACTTGAAACTCTCTTCACAGACCTGTACCTCTGAAACAAATAATACATTATATGTTTAAAAAAAAAAAAAAGGAAGAAGATAGCAGGAAGGGAAAAATGAAGGGGGGAAATTGGAGGGAGAGACAAACCATGAGAGACTATGGACTCTGAGAAACAAACTGAGGGTTCTAGAGGGGAAGGGGTGGGGGGATGGGTTAGCCTGGTGTTGGGTATTAAAGAGGGCACGTATTGAATGGAGCACAGGGTGTTATACGCAAACAATGAATCATGGAACACTACATCAAAAACTAATGATGTAATGTATGGTCATTAACATAACATAAAAAAAAACCCCAAAACTCTCTTCTGGAGTCCTATCTATGCAGACAGCCAGCAGTGCCTTGGATTTATGTTCCCTGTCCCCTCCATTCCCCTGAATCCTTGGCCATGATGAGTGAATTCTAGGTAAGCACTTCTTTAATCAGATGGTTCACTTCAGGATTTACCTCTGGTTTAGAGTTGGTTGAGAGAGATTTGCGGACCACAACAAAGCTGGGGAACTGAGACAAGATGCCATTATCCTGGAGGTCTCAGGCACAGGCCCAGGAGTGCCTGGCCACGTGGACTTTGCCTGAGGGCCCTGGGACTACAAGTGACACTTAGCACTTAAGGGACTCCCAGCCCAGTGCAATAGGCTTTTCTTTGATTCTTTCCCAGTGTTTATCCAATTGTAAA
This sequence comes from Mirounga angustirostris, assembly GCF_029215605.1. Lineage (NCBI taxonomy): Eukaryota > Metazoa > Chordata > Mammalia > Carnivora > Phocidae > Mirounga > Mirounga angustirostris. The sequence goes on along the minus strand of NW_026991709.1, from coordinate 46,361,658 downwards.
CTCTGTACTCTTATTTGAACAATTGTTATACTTATTCTCAGCAAACCAAAATGAAAAGTTCCTGAGTAATCCATTTGTATAAAAAAAAAAAATCACTGTTGAAATGTATAATTATTATTTTGGTGAAAATATGAAGAATAAAACAATTCTGTTTCTGACAGCCCCTTGTTCATCTTTTCTCTCATTTTGAGCTTATAATTTTGGCTTTAAATCCCAGATCAGTGTTCCCTGCCAAAATGTACAGTCTCTGTGCTTGAATAGCTCACAATAGTGTTTTCAGTATAAAGGAGAATTCCCCTGGTCCATCCAAGGGATTATAAAACCTCTGTGTGTATCTTGCTACCGAGGTTGAGATCCTTAAAAGCCAGTTTTGGTTTGCTGTGACTTATCTGAGGTTTTTCACTGCATCCAACTCCACCCTTATTTTGTACATATTCTCAGAAGTGAATGTTTTAGGAGAGTGCACATGCCATGAACACTATTTGGTAAAAGGCAAAAGATTTATATGATCTGAAGAGAAACCAGAGTATCATGAACACTACTTGGATGGGCTTGTCTTGCAGCCCCTGGGCATCCTGAGATCCTCAGAGAAGACTGTTTTTGAATTGCATGAGTAGATTTTATTGAATTAGGTTTTGATTTCTTGATGAAGAACCTCATCTGTATTGTATTTGCCATAAGCAATGCAACTGATACCCTTTGGACACATTCACAGACTGTAGTCTGTGTGATACTGGCTTTTAGGTAAGTCAGAATTGAAATACCATATTTCTCCACTGAGCCGTACTTGGCTCCAAGCTCTTGGCACAGAGCTTGATTAATCAATTAGAGAGAGAGGTGATGGTCAGAGGACTACAGTCACTTGTGGACCATTGTGGGCAACCTGAAGCCATAAGCCAAATGCAGCCATTTCATCCTTGTTTGCAATTTCTCATCTGAATATATGGAAATTCATGTTTCATCCAGTGGTCCAAAGCCACATATGCATGCTTCAACTATTCTGTTCAGCCTCATGTCATCAGAATACTCATTGAAAGAAGAATCAATAGAGGAAGTTTCTATTCTTACAAGTAGGTCTACATTTGGGACATTCTATATGGGATGGGCTTCAGAGGGGCCTGCCCTGTTCTGACTTCCTCTCCTTCTCTATAGGTTTATCATGGATCCTGGAAAGAAAGCCAGCTGTCATTAAGCCTTTCCTCATCCTCAGCAACACCACAGGATCTTCAATAGCATAGACCACTGCTCTCTCTGCTTAGTCAAATGTTGAAGGAGGCAGAGAGTAAAGACAGAATGGTGCACTTGGAGACAGGGAGCCTGATATCTGGTTGGAGTTCTTATGTGATCTTCTGGCACTGGAGTTTCCCTTAAGTGAAATGAGGGTGCTGACCACCATCATGCAGGAGGCAGGATAGACAGTGGAGAAAGATAGGTCCACTTGGGTTCATACTCTTTTTCCCCATTTGCTGCTCTTTGACCTTGTGCCACTTTCCCAGAATCTCTGAGGTGAGGCAAGTAACACTTACCTTGTAAAGATAATAGGATTAGAGGTAGCATACACAGAGCATCAAATTTTTCATAGTGGTGGCTAATATTATTACTTACCTACTGTATTTGTGTTAGAAACTGTGTGCATCCCAAGTATCATCATATTCTCATTCCTTTGAGTGCCTATCTTTTGAATTACTGATGTTTCTCTTACATTAGTATCTCCTGTTATCTTTAGAGAGAAAAGTGTATGCAAATGTGGATCTGAATGCAGTTTTTTGACTCTTTATTTGGAATTTGGTTCAGCCAATATTTTTTTAGCTTGAGTTATGTTTATTGAATCTATTTTGTGCCAGGCAATGTGCCGTGGGTTGGGAATACAAGGATGACTGGGTGCCTCTGTCTGCCAAGTGCCATTAATTCTAGTGGGAGGGGAGACAGAGACTGAAAGAGAACATTTCAATGCAGTTTAATCAGTGCTATGTACAGGGTGTGGCAGACACTGTTAGCTGCCTCCCCAGTAACAATTCCCTCTTCAGAATTGACAGAACTCTGATTTTGTTCAAACTGACAGCGTGTCCAGCTAAATTCCAGGCCCCTAGGGTCCTTTTATGCTAGCTGTGGCTGTGTGATGGAGACCTGATGAGGAAGACACACCAGAGGTTTGATGGGGATTCCGATGGAGTTGCTGTCCTGATAAAAGGGGATTATCACAGGGGATACTGCCCTTCTTCCTTTTTCCTGCTTTGAACATGAACATAATGCCCAGTGAGATTCAGCAGCCATTTTTTTTTGAAAAATAAAATTATATACCTTTAAGGTATACAACATGATGTTTTGATATACATATATGTGTAGTGATTACTATAGTCAAATAATTAATATATTTATCTCCTCACATAGTTACCATAGCTTTTTGTTGTTAGAACACCGGAAATCTACTCTTATAGCAAATTTCTAGTATGCAGTGCAATATTATTAACTGTAATCATCATGTTGGATATTAGAACTGTAGGCCTGTTCATCCTACATAACTGCAATTTTGTCCCTCGGACCAACATCTTTCCATTTTGCACCCTCTCCCCAAAGCCCCTAGTAACCACCATTCTACTCTCTGCTTCTATGTGGATCCCACAAATAGATGAGGTCATGCGGTAGTGTTCTTTCTGTGTCTGGCTTACTTCACTTAACATAATGTCCTCCAAGTTCATCTATATTGTTGCAAATGGCAGAATTTTCTTCCTTGTTAAGGCTGAATAATATTCTAGTTGTGTGTGTGTGTAACACATTTTTTTTTTTATCTATGCACTCATCCATCAGTGGTCGTTTTGTGACCATGAAAGAGACAGCATGAGGGAAATGGTAAGAGAATTCCAGTGATTACTAGTCCTGATGTCACTGAGCTCCTGAACTGATTCTAACTATCCCCTAGATCCAAAATTTTGTTATGTGAGAAAAATACATCTCTGTTTGAGCTGCTATAAGGCAGGTTTTCTGCTACTTGCAACCAGAGACATTCCTAAATAAAGCAGCTCCTATGATTATGAAGAAAGGAGATGATATTTCTTGTAGAATACTAAGTAGCTAAGAGGAAGCAATGTGGCTCCAGGCAGAAAATAGGCCCTGTATTGCATGGGAAGAGTGCTTGGCAAAATGCCTCTTTGTCAATGAGGACATTCTCATCTATCACAGACACTTCAGAACATCACTCAGGCTACAATCAAAAGAGATAAAAAACTTGGATGGACCTGCCTCCTGGGAGATTCCAGTCCAATCTGAGATATGTTCCCCTAGAGTCTTCCATGAACTAAAGGCAGTCTGTAACTAAGGGCCAAACTCGTCATGATGTCATGTGATTGACCCCATTTGCTCAGGGACCTAGGTTGGGAACTCATAGTTCCCTCTGACTTAGATCACACCAGAGCCATCCACAGTCCACATTTCAGGTTAAACCCTTGCCATGTTTTCCAGAAGCAGGGCCTTAGAAACCCCGACTGTGGCCAGAATCATAGAACTGCATCTGCCAAGACTAACAGACTGGTAGACAGTCTTTTTTTCTGCCCTTGCAACTCCCAAAGAGATACCTGCTTTTTCCAGTAATTCACTTTTCTCTGTTTTGCCCTTTTCTTTCTCAGGCACAAGTTGAAAGTCTTACAGATGGCTCTGGGGAAAATAATTACTTGTTCCCAAACATGCTGTTGGAGACTCTTTCCTGCTCCTTCTCTTCCTCTTGCATAGTTCTTAGCTGGCCTTGGCCCTATCTTTAGCAGATAGCTATGCTACTGCCTCAGTCTATAAGTCCCATACCTTCCATTAGTCCTTCTGGCAGCCTGGGCTGCTGGCATTTACATTTTTCTTCTAATTGGTTTGGCAAATAGGAGACTTAGCCTCTCTATTTGGAAGTCTGGATTTAATTTCTCAGCTAAAGGTAGCATTCAGCATTGTGCCTAGGAATTCACAGACCTCAGAGAACATTTCCACTTCTTTTTCTCATGCCTACCTATAATCTCTAAGGTGTGGCTCATGGTGCAAAATAAGCTACTGGAGTGAACTGGTTTGAACTGGAACCCTATTTGTGGGGCAGTGAGGCAGCACAAGTTGGTCACCCATACAGCATGAATTGGTATTAGGGGCTAGAGGAGAACCTTTGGGAGAATTCTTCAAAATGTTGTCTGTGATCCAAAATAAGGACAAGCACACTTTGAGTTCCCAGGTTTAGTTTTGATAAGTTGGAGACAGATGAAAAGATCGGGGACTTCACAGTAATTGCTTAGGTAAAACTAATAGAGATGTCAAAACTGGAAATAATCATTAAGATAAAAAGCAAGTGATATCGGACATTCAGAAGAGACTAGGTATGGGTTAAAACATGGTCTTGTCTTTTGGTTTCTGAAGGTCTTGTCTTTGGGTTTCTGTTTACACTGAATCAGTGGAAACCACCCCTGAGTAAGAGTTATTTCTGCTTTTTGCCCTAAATTTGTTTTATGTATCCTTCTGAGTTTTCATTTCTTCACTGGTAATATGGAGAGAGATCTATATCTATCTATATCTATATCATCTATATCTATATTCAACGCTGATTTGGGAGCATTGGCTTGAGTGATAGGAGACAGTTGAGACACTACCCCAAATATATATATACACATATATGGTGTGTGTGTGTATAATATTCATTCTTCTAAGGGTTGTTTTGAAGCTCAAATGAATTGATATCTTTGAAAAAACTTCATAATTTCACAAGTTATTTTATTATTTATTTATTTTTAAAAAGATTTTATTTATTTGACAGAGATAGCAAAAAAGGGGGAGTGGCAGAGGGAGAAGCAGGCTTCCTGCTGAGCAGGGAGCCTGATGTGGGGCTCCATCCCAGGACCTGGGGACCACGACCTGAGCCGAAGGCAGACGCCTAACGACTGAGCTACCCAGCTGCCCCATAATTTCACAAGTTATTTTTCTCTTCCTCCCTCCACCCTTCTTCTTTCCTTCCTTCCTTTGAATCTCTACCCAGAAACCAAATAAGAAAAGTCAGTCATGATAGAGCAGGGTGGGGGGGAGAGTGTGTCCAAGTTGGTGACATAGGAAGATCATAAACTTGCCTTCTCCCATCAACACACCAGATCTATAGCTACATATGGATGATTTTTTTAAATGTGAAAACTAGATAAATTACTCTTTACAACAAAGGATAAAGGGTGTACGTTGAGATGGGTAGGAGAGGCAGACACATGGTCTTGCACCACCTTCCCTCTCCCCAGCATGGCAATACAATAGGGAGGGATCTCACCAGATAGGCATTTCTCCAAAAGGAGTGAGGGTTGGTGCCTCACATTGGGCACCCTGGTCCCTCGGATCTGCACTGGAAAGATGAGCTCCCAAAACATCTGGCTCAGAAAGCCTGTGGGCAAGGCTGATGTCGGGGTGGGGGGGATAGGGTAAAGTACTAGAGGAAACTGAGATTCTCCTCTTAGAGGACTTGCATGTGGTCTTGCTCACCCCAAACTCAGTGAAAAATAGAGTTTGAAAAACATCTAGAGTATATGTAAGGGAGACTCTTTTGCTGATTTGGGAGCATTGGCTGGAGTGATGGGAGACAGCTGAGACACTCCCTCAAAACGGAGGTGCTGGCAGACACCACTGTTGCACTTTCCACATAGTCTGTTAGCACAAGTGGGTGACTTCAGATGTGGCAGCCTCTCACTGCCTTGCTGACAAGGCAGGAATGAACATTGTGTCACTTGCTGAGACCACAGAGCATGGGCTGTTGCAGCAGTCCCTGTTCCCTGGCTGGGGTGGGTGAACGTGAATGGTCACAGGGTTCTTCCATTCCCTAGCTAAAATCTGTGAACATAGGTGGTTGTGACACTTACCTGCTCAGTGGCTGGGGGCTGGTAAGCATGAGTAGTCACAGCATTCTCCCATTCCTAGCCTAAAGCCAGCATGTGCAAACAAACTCTCTTGCTGCATTGGTAAAGCCCATAGGAACACATAGTGAAGACATTTTCCTGTTTTTTCTGAAGCTGGAGAGCATGCCTCACCCACTATACTCTCCAGCTGCCTAAAGCCAGCAGTTGTGCAAAATCTACACAGGGGACATCCCTTGATGGCCTGGTCGTACTGGCCAAGAGGGCTGGTGTTCCAGAGCTGCACAGGACTGTAACAATCAGAAAAATAGTTCTTGGCAAGCTACCATCCCCAGGGCTCTGCACAGACAGTGGACTGAAACACACCACCAGTCTTCTTGTGGAAAAGGCCTATTTATTTAGCCTGGAGCTACAGTCTGAGGGACAGGCTTCAGGTTTCCCACACATCTGGAGGCTAAGGAGGCACTCTCAGAGAATGTAAGCAGGGAGACACTATCCATGTTCACTCCTTTGGCCTCACTACAGCTTGACAAGACTTCCCAGAAAGGAACGGAGACACTCATCCAGAGCCCTGATTTTTATAACTGTTACCCAGGGGATACCTCCAGATCCTCTGGTCTGGAAGCCAACAGGGATTACAATTGTGGCCCCACAAAAATGTATATATTTCCACTCTAAAAGCTGCTGCTTGACAGTCTAGTTTCCAGTCAGCCTGAAACTAGGTGCTGAGATTCCTCCTCTTGGATTACTGACAGGTCTTGGCACACCCTCAAAAACAGGCATGTATCAAGAGTAAGTCAGGTGGTTTAGGCAATCACAAAAGTCTAAGAGTTAGGGCAAGGTTAAATTCAGTAATTCCACAGGGCCACTGCTTGAAGACTGTGAGAGAAGTAGCTGTTTCACCGAATACATAGAAATAAACCCAGAGAGTCAAGCAAAATGAGGAAATAGAGAAAGATATTCCAGACAAAAGAGCAAGACAAAACCTCAGAAAAACACCTTAATGATATGGAAATAACTAACCTACCTGGTAAAGAATTCAAAATAATGGTCCTAAATCTCACTGAACTAGGGACAAGAATGGATGAACACAGAACAGCAGAGTCACAGAGCTAAAGAACAAAAAAAACCTAAAAATACATTAAAAATATTCAGTAGCAGGGTAGATGAAGTTGAGTTATGGATCAGTAAACTGGGAGATAAAAGCAATGGAACTCACCCAGACAGAACAGGAAAGAAAAAAAGAATTTAAAAAAAAGATAGTTTAAAAGAAGTCTGGGACAATATTAAACAGACTAACATTCACAATATAGGGGTCCCAGAAAAAGAAAGAGAGAAAGGGGCAGAAAACTTATTTGACCAAATAATGGCTGAAAACTTCCTTAAGGTAGGGAAGGAAATATAAATCTGGCCTAGGAAGCTCAGAGACTGACAAATAAAATGAACACAAATAGAAACACACCAAGATACATACATTAAAATGTCAAAAGTAATAGAGTCTTAAAAGCAGCAAGAAAAAAAATTGTTACATAGAAGGGAAACCCCACAAGGCTACCAGCAGATTTCTCAGCAGAAGCCAAAAGGGAGTGATATGACATATTCAAAGAGCTGAAGGGAAAAAAAAAAAACTTCTAACCAAGAGTAATCTACCCTGCAAGTTCATTATTCATATTTGAAGGGGAGATAAAGAATTTTCCAGACAAGCAAAAGTTAAAGGAGTTCATCACTACTAAACAGGTCTTATAAGAAATATTACAGGAATTTCTTTAAGCTGAAAATAAATGGTATTAGTTAATAACAAGAAAACATATGACAGTAAAAATCTCACAGGAAAAGGTAAATGTTCAGTAAAGGTAGTGTATTAATTGCATAATGCTGCTAAGAAGGTTAAAAGACAAAAGTAGTAAAATTGAAACTATAATAATTAGTTAAGAGATACATAAAAATATGTAAAATGTAACATATAAACATAGTGGGGTAAAGTAAACATGTAGAGTTTTGGAAAATATTCAAATTTAAGTTGCTATCAAGTTAGAATAGACTGTTATATATATTGGAACCTCACAGTAACCAGAAAGCAAAAACTTACAGTAAATACACAAAAAGATAAAGGAATCTAAACATAACACTAAAGAAAGTCATCAAAACACAAGGGAAAATAAAGAGATAAAAAGACAGAGGAACTACAAAATCAGCCAGAAAACAAAGTGGCAGTAAGTACATACCTATCAATAATTATTTTAAGTATAAATAGCCTAATTCTCCAATAAAAAGACACAGAGTGACAGAATAGACAAGAAGAAAAAAAATAAGACACATCTATATACTGCCTTACAAAAGACTCACTTCAGGAGTAAGGACACAGACTGAAATGTAAAGACACACATAAATTAAAATTTAAAGAAAGCTGGTGTAGCGATACTCATATCAGACTTTAAAACAAAGACTATAATAAAAGACAAAGGGGGCATTACATAATGAATCCAGAAAGATGATGTAACATTTACAAATATATATGTACCCAACATAGTACCAAAATAAATAAAGCAAATATCAACAGATTGAAAAGGAGAAATTAACAGCAATACAGTAATAGTAGGGGATTTTAACACCCCACTTACATCAATGAATGTATCAGACAGGAAATCAATAAGTAACACTGACATTAAGTGACACATAAGACCAGATGGACTTAATAGATATATACAGAAAATTCCATTCAAAAGCAACTGAATACAAATTCATCTCAAGTGTATGTGAAACGTTCTCTAGGATAGATCACATGCTAGTGATCTAACAAGTCTCAATAACTTCAAGTAGATCAGAATCATATCAAACATCTTTTCCAACCACAATGGTATAAACTAGAAATCAACTACAAGAAGAAAATTAAAACTACAAATACATAGAGATTAAACATATTACTGAAAACTACTAGGTCATAGAATAAATCAAAGGAGAAATAAAAAAAAAAATACCTAGAGACAAATGAAAACAGAAATACAGCATACCAAAATCTAGGGGATGCAGCAAAACTGGTTCTAAGAGGAAAGTTCACAGCAATACAGGTCTACCTCAAAAAAACAAGAGAAATCTCAACAATTTAACTTTACACCTAAGGGAACTAGGAAAAGAACAAATAAAGCCCAAATTTGGTAGAAGGGAGGGAATAATAAAGATCAGAGTAGAAATAAATGTAATAGAGACTAAAAAGACAATAGAAAAGAAACCATTGAAATAGACAATGGAAATAGACAATAAAAATGAAACTTAGAGTTCTTTAAAAAGATAAAACTGATAAACCTTTAGCTAGACAAACCAAGAAAAAAGAGGGCTCAAATAGAATCATAAATGAAAAAGATGTTAACAACTGATAGAACAGGATTATGAAAAATTATAAGACTACTATGAATAATTACATGCCAACAAACTGGACAATGTTGAAGAAATGGATAAATTCATAGAAATCAAATACTTCCAACAAACAAGGTCCAGGATCAGATGGCTTCACTGGTGGATTCTACCAAACATTCAAAGAAGGTTTAATAACTCTCTTTCTCAAACTCTTTCAGAAAATTGGAGAGGAAAGAAAGCCTCCAAACTTATTTTATGAGGCTAGCATAACCCTGATATCAAAACCACACAAGGATACCACAAACACAAAAAAGGAAATTACAGGGCAATATCTCATATGAACATAGATGAAAAAATTCTGAACGAAGTCTTTGAAAACCAAATTCAACAACACATTAAAAAGATCATCATACACCATGATCAAGTGGGATTTATTCCAGGGATGCAAGGATGGTCAACATCCACATATCAATCAACATGATACACCACATTAACAAAATGAAAAATAAAAATCATATCATCTCAATAGATGCAGGAAAAGAATTTCACAGTTTATAAAAAGTCTCAACAGAGTTGGGTATCAACTACTGATGGATGTTTATGTTGTTTCCATATCTGAGCTATTGTAAATAATGCCGTAATGAACATAGGGGTCCTCAACATAATAAAAGCCATATATGACAAGTCACAGCAAATACAGTGTGGTTCAGTGGTGAAAAGCTCAAAGCTTTTCTGGTAAGATCAGGAATAAGACAAGGATTTCCATTATCCCAACTTTTATTCCACATAGTATTAGAAGTCCTTGCCAGAACAATTAGGCAAGAAAAAGAAATAGAAGTCATCCAAATTGGAATGGAAGAAGTGAAACTGTCACTATTTGCAGATGACATGATGCTATCTATATGTAGAAAACCCTAAAGCCTCCACCAAAAAACTTTTAGAACTAATAAGTGAATTCATTAAAGTTGCAGGAAACAATGTACAAAAGTCTGTTCATTTCTATACACTAATAACAAACCATTAGAAAAAAATTAAGAAAACCATTACATTTACAATTGCATCAAAAATAAGTAAAATACTCAGAAGTACATTTAACTAAGCAGGTGAAAGACCTATCCTTTGAAAACTATAAGATACTGATGAAAGAAATTGAAGAAAACACAAATAAATGGAAAGATACTTTGTGCTCATGAATTGAATTCATTATTATTGTTAAGATGTTCATACTACCAAAGCAATCTATAGATTCAATGCAATGCCTATCAAAATTCCAATGACATGTTTCACAGAACTAGAACAAATAATTCTAAAATTTGTATGGAACTACACAAGAACCTGAATAGCCAAAACAATCTTGGGAAAGAACAAAGCTGGAGATATCACACTACCAGATTTCAAACTATACTACAAAGGTATGGTAATCAAAATAGTGTGGGTATTGATGTAAAAACAGACATGTAAATTAATAGAATAGTATTGTAAGCCCAGAAATAAACCCACACGTATATGGTCAATTAATTTTTGACAAAGGAAGCATGAATATATAATGAGGAAAGGACAGTCCCTTCAATAAATGGTGTTGGGAAACTGGACAGCAACATGCAAAAGATTGAAACTGGACAACTTTCTTATACCATATACAAAAATAAACTCAAAATGGGTAACAACTTGAATGTAAGACCTGAGACCATAGAACTCCTAGAAGAAAACATAGGCAATAAGTTTCTTTGTGTCAATCTTAGAGATTTTTTTTTTTTTATCTGACTCTAAAGGCAAGGGAAACAAAAGCAAAAATAAGCAGTTAGGACTACATCAAACTAAAAAGTTTCTGCACAGTGAAAGAAGCCATCAACAAAACGAAAAGACAACCTACTGAATGGGAGAAGATATTTGCAAATCATGTATTCAATAGGGATAATATCTAAAATATATAAAGAACTCATACAACTCAAAACCAAAACTAAAGTTGATCCAATTAAAATATGGCCATAGGATCTGAACAGACACTTTTCCAGAGGAGACTAATGAGTGCCTGTCTGAAGAAAGGAAGACACTGTGAAAAAGATACATGGACCCCTATGTTCATTACAACATTGTTTACAATAGCTCAGATATGGAAACAACATAAACATCCATCAATAGATGAATGGATAAAGACACACACACACACATAGACACACAATGGAATATTACTCAGCCATCAAAATTCATGAAATCTAGCCATTTTCCACATAATGGATGGAGCTCGGGGATATTATCCTAAGTGAAAGAAGTAAGAGAAATACAAATACCAAGTGATTTAACTTATATGTGGAATATAAAAAACAAAACAAAACTTAGATTCATAGGTTCAGAGAGCAGATTGTGGTTGCCAGAAATAAGGGGGTTAGGTGTAGCAAACTGGGTGAAGGGGATTAAGAAGTACAAGCTTCCAGTTATAAATGAATCATGGGGATATAAGGTATAGCATGGGGAATATAGTTAATAATATATTAATTTTCTATATTGACAAATGGTACTTACTGTAGTGACCATTTCACAATGTATACATTATATACAATGTTTCAAAATGTCAAATCACTATGTTGTATACCTGAAACTAAATAATATTGTATGTCAATCACACCTCAATAAATTTAAAATAATTTAAGTCAGTCATAAAACGAGCAGAAAGGCAAAACTCAGTGAGACACAAGTCAATATCTCCTTCCTAGCATTACTAGCTCTCAGTGTGGAGAAGGGGGCAGAGCTGCTTAAAACTATTAGACTGTGATGCATTTTTGCTTACCTTTGCCTTTACCGATTTTTAGGGAGGTAACTCTCGGCTTTCAAAATCCACAGGATAGACTATGAATTTCCGCCCTCTCTGTCTTTCCTTTGAATGGAGACTAGAATCCAGAGTCAAGACCTGAGACAACTGGGCACCACAGAATGGGCAGGTACATCCTCTGGAAAACTGAGGCTATGTATAACTAGAACTTGATTTTAGGGTTTCAGAAGATAAGGGTATATGGTCATCAATATCCACTTCCAGATACACAGAGATACATGCAATCCCATGCCTTTAAAGTTGCGCATTGCCTAAAAGTGACTAGAGGTGGCCAATGAAGAGTGAGCGGGAGTGGCATGTATTTCTTATAGTCAGTGAACTGGTGGGGGACTCTCCTGTTCTCTGTCTCACTGCCATGCTGACCAACGGGGCCATGTGTTTTAGATCATGTGGCCAGAGAGCAGAGACTCTGAGCCTGGATTGCAGGAGGGACGGTTGCCCTGCAGAGTATCCTAGATTGCAGATGATTTTTATGTGAATGAGAACCAACCTTTGTGGTATTGGGTGGGGTAGGATAGCAGCATAACAGCCTGCGCTGAACAGTACAGGGCATATGGAAAGAAGACTTCTGCTCTTCTCTTGGTGGCTTCCTTACACTCGGCCCACTTCTAAGCAGCCAAACCACTGCGGAGTGTCCCACTTCGCTTTTGTTTTTCCTCTATCCCAAACCCAGAGTAGCAGCTGTGTGGAGGGTTGCAGCTGTTGGAATTGAAGGAAGGAAATGGCTGCTCCTCTTCCCTTTGGAATTAGTTTTGTCACATAAGTGGTTTACACACTGGTGGTCTCCACAGATGCCAGGCATGTATTCTCAGGTGCTTCCCCTACTTCACATGCACCCCACCCTACCGGCAGTCCAATGCATAGACAGGAGCCACGGACCCCCCACAGAGCCAGGAGGCATTGTAGCACTGTAGGAGGCCCAGGCTCCTCTTTGGAAACTAGCAGACCTGATGTGCGCCACCCACACACCCAGCTGCTGCACAACTGATGTAGCCACAAGCAAAGAGAATCTGCAGAGCTGTTTCCTGGCAGGGATGATGAATGTGGTTTGGTCTTTTTTTCTCCCCCGGAGTATGAAAATTGTATATCTCAAGTGACTTAGAAACGGATAATGTGCCTGAAAGATAGTTGAAGTTATTCCTGTGGATTTCCTTACCATTATGTCTTTATTCTGAGTTTTCCTCACATATGCTCTAGCCCTGCGGCTTTTAGCATTTGTATCACAATCTTCATATGGACATCATTTTGGTTTATTTAGGTGGATGTAATCATAGTTTGATGTAATTTTTCATAGCATTCATTTAAAAACCTATTGTCATTTAAAAATGTTTAAAATATAATAATTAAAATTTTCAAGCTGATTAAAGGATGGTAACATTTTTAAAAAGTCCAAGTCTAAAAATGGAGCTTTTAAAATATATTACTAAAGCATACTTTTTCATGAAAGTTATGATCCTTTAGTATTATTTATTTATTTATTTATTTATTGTCTTTACCAATACAACAGGTCTATGATTAGGAGAAACATATAATATGCCAACATATCAAAGCCATTGCCTGTTAGAAAAATTGATGTTCATTCAATTAGTTAAAATGTAGACAGAGCCTACTGAAATCATCTTCAGTTTTATATTCACTTTAATCCAAGAGATAGGAAAATTTTTATTTGAACTTACTCCAATAATAAGATTTAAAGATTTTTGTTCCCTCCTACTAACTAAATTGCATTTAAAAAACTTTCTAGTACAAAATCCTAGCTTCACATTTCTGATTGGGGGGAGGGGAATCTAACTGGAAATCAGAGGACAGGGACCATTCTGAACTTGAGTATACTTAATTACATTTTCTATTAGGTGTGATAACCCAATATTAATTGTAGTGATGAGCACAACCACTGTGGTAGGGTTTGGATGAGTTATCATTTATGTTGAGTTGAGAGACATAAATGTACCTCTATGTGTCCAGTCCTTGTTTACTCAAATTTTGTCTTTGGAAATTCAGTCCTGACTCTATAGGGTAAATTCCAGATGAAAATTATAATACAAGTATTAAGTTAAAGCATAGATTTTTGGCCAAGTCTACTCTTAGCTCTGCTCAAACAGCCTTTGTGGCTTTGATAGGAAACCTTGGAGCACATGTGTGGACAAGATTTGGCCGGAAGTGGCTAGATCTGAGTGGTTGTCATGTACAGAGATGGAAATTGCTTAGTCCATTAATGAATTCTCAGATCATTCTCTGCAGGGATTCTTTTGCTTGGGGCTGCCAGCTGAGACTAAGGAAACCCAAAGGGACTCTGAAATCTGTAAAATGAAGCACCCAGCCCCTGAAGCTGGATGAGAATCAAGGTGTAATAATAGAGTATGTCTTAACCTCTGTTTATTCTTAAAGAGTTTGCCAAAGATTAATACTTCCCTGAAGTCTCTAAAGGAAGGATTGTCTAGCTTTTCTCAACAGGAAGAGCTGGTCTTAAAACTGTGACCTTTGGAGGTATTTAAGACTGGGGAGGAGAGGAAAATTAGAAGGTTCTCATAACTGCAGCCATTCCTATCCCTCCTCTTAAATCTCCTTACACAGATGACTATCCATGAAAGTTTCTTCTACTGGTTTATTTTTCCGTGTCATAGACTGAAACATTTGTTGAAAAGCTTATTAACAATAAGCTGCCAATGATCCTTTGAATGTTTAAATAATAGTCTTAAGGAAAATTCTTAATTAAGAGCAGTCCATACTAAAATTTCATAGATTCAGAAAGACTCCATTGACTTATTCCGTTGAGTATTAGTACTGAATTGGAATAACATATTTAAAGTAAGTCTACCAGTTGAGATAGGCTGAGTTATGTTTGGTAACAAAGAACTGTAAAATTTTAGAAGTTTAAAACATTTGCTCACATTATATGTCCACTGTAGGTTGGTTTCGGGGTAGTGGTGGTGGTGGGGAATCTGATCGTTGTCTTCCCTTGGAAAACAGGATAGTGGAGACTATGTGTCCACGCTGCCAGTTTGTCAAATTAAAAAGAAAGAAGGGGGGGGGAGCAAAAAAGAACAGAGCAGAACATACACTGATTCTTAAAGCTTCTTCTTAGTATTGACACACAACACTTCTGCTCACATTTCATTGGCCAAAGATATTTAATGGCCACACCTAACTTCAAGAGCAAGAATATAGCCCAGCGAAACTCTCAGAAGGAGAACTAAAAATATTTGGTAAACAACATAAATGACAATCACACTGAACTTTAATTCATGGTAATCCACCTAAACCCAGTAAATGATGAAGCATGTTTTAATTAGGAACTCATCCATCAGGTACTTGGGTCTCATAGATAATCTAGACTTCAACCTGTACTTCTGGAAAGTTGGTCCTTCATAGGCATGAAAATGGCCTTAGATGTAATAGTGTTTAAAGGAGCATATGATTAGCCATTACAAGAGGTGGGGTTATGGGGCACCTGGGTGGCTCAGTCATTAAACGTCTGCCTTCGGCTCAGGTCATGATCCCAGGGTCCTGGGATTGAGCCCCACGTCCGGCTCCCCTGCTCAGTGGGAAGCCTTTCTCCCTCTTCCGCTCCCCCTGCTTGTGTTCCCTCTCTCGCTGTCTCTGTGTCAAATAAATAAATAAAATCTTAAAAAAAAAAAAAAAAAGAGGTGGGGTTGTGGAGGCATGCTGAGAAGGGGCCAGGGAATAAGTATGTACAAGAGAGTAAGTCTAGTACAGTAAAAATGAAGACAGTATTTGAAGTCAGAAGACCGGTTTTAAGCCCTAACTTTGGAACATACTGGCTAAGTAATTATGTGTCCATTGTTTATCCTTTAAGAGCCTTAGTTTCTCCACCTAAAAGATAAATAATCAAATGATCTTATATGTTAAGTACTTTGTGACTCATAAGCACTATGTAACTATCATAGGAAGGAAGAATACTGTTATTTTGAGCCCTGGGCATGTCTGAGATGAGTCCAGGTTTTAATGAGTCCCCAATTTTGTCTCAGAAAATAGAACTGGTATTTGGCATGGCACTAACTCATATCATTTTTATATGTCAGCAACTCCAATTTTAAATCTATAAAATGTAATAGTAATAAAGATAATACTTTACAGAATTATTTCACACCACAACACTCAAAGTTCATATCAGGTGCCATCACTGAACAGAGAAAAAGACTTTAAGAAACCAAGTAACAGAACAGAAAACAAAACCTGAACAGGAAATTAACATGAAATGAACTTCACTAGAGGAAGGCAAAGTAAAAAATAGACCAAAATGTAAGTTGTTCTATCTTTGTATCAGATGATATAATATTATAAGCTTATACATTATGTGCAAACTCCTTTTCTTATTATATCACTACATTTTGAATATTTAGAGGCTCTTTGCTCATTCAAAATAGTATTGTGGGATTACTAATTGCAAATTTAGGTTCTGCAAAGTTTTGGGGGGATTGTATTTAAAGTTTAAAGTCTTCCTTTCCTTTTTTTCCCTTTAACTCTCCTTCTCTTTGTTCCTTCTACATTTATTAACTATAGTTTATATAGTTTCATATAACATACTGGCTAGGAAGGTCATTGTGCTTATAATATTTTCCCTACCCTAGAAGGATGCAAAAACTAGAGAGAGTAGTGGGGTGGAGGCTGTAATGTATGAATAGTATGTTACAAGAGCAAGGAAAAGAAAATATCTAACTTTGGTTAGGGAGGTCAGAAAAGGATTCATATAGAAGGTGACTTTTTTTTTTTTAAAGATTTTATTTATTTATTTGACAGAGAGAGAGATACAGCGAGAGATGGAACACAAGCAGGGGGAGTAGGGCGGGAAGCAGGCCTCCTGCAGAGCAGGGAGCCTGATGCGGGGCTTGATCCCAGGACCCTGAGATCATGACCTGAGCCAAAGGCAGACGCTTAATGACTGAGCCACCCAGGTGCCCCTAGAAGGTGACATTTGAATTGGGTTCACCATGTAAGAAAGAAAGGTGGGGAAAGAAATTATAGGTAGAAGAAACAGCTTGTTCTAAAGCACAGTGATGAAGAATAGCATGCATCAAACATCAAGTGACTTAAATTTCTTGAAAAGCAGGATGTTTGTGGAGAGGTGAGATTATAAAGATAGGCAGGAGCCTGACCATGGTGGCTTTTGTAGGCCAAGGCCAAGGAGTTTGTGGTGTATACTAAATGGATTTTAAATAAGCTGATAAAAAAAGGCTAACATTTTTATTTATGGAACATCAATATTACCCACAAATAGAAAAAAAATAACATTTAATCTCAAGTTTATGAATTTGTGAATTGCTGTATCACTCTATGTATTGGTATCTAAAATTAACCCACCATTTTGGTTCATTTATGTGATCAGGATGATCTTCATGAAGTAGCAAATCCCCTGTTCCGAACTTCAAGTCATTTAATAAAAGTACCAGTCTCTGTTAGGGAACCTAGTCCACATACCCAGTATTTTAACTCTAAAACATTTGAGCACAATTCATTTCTTAGAGTTGTGTTTGACTTTCATGTAATTGTTAAAAACACACAGACATAGGGAATGTCCTTGAGATTTTTCCATTGTGTAACCCAGTGCCGAAAGCTTTCAAAATGAATGGAGCTGGCATATAGGTTCTTTCCCTTTCTTAATGTTTTCTCAGTATTTGCAACAACCCTAAGTGCTGAATAAGCTAGTTTTTAATACCAAAGAACCAAAGGTACTATCATCTTAATTTTTCAGAGTGAGTTCAATTTGTTGAATATTATGATAATAAATGTCTTTGGGGGGTGCCTGGGTGGCTCAGTCATTAAGCATCTGCCTTCAACTCAGGTCATGATCCCAGGGTCCTAGGATCAAGTCCTGCATCAGGCGCCCTGCTCAACAGGGAGTCTGCTTCTCCCTCTCCCTCTTCCTGCTGCTCCCCTGCTTCCCTGCTTGTGCTCTCTCTGTCAAATAAATAAGTAAAATCTTTAAAAAAAACCCAAATGCAGGGGCGCCTGGGTGGCTCATTCGTTAAGTGTCTGCCTTTGGCTCAGGTCATGATCTCAGGGTCCTGGGATCGAGCCCTGCACTGGGCTCCCTGCTTGGTGGGAAACCTGCTTCTCCCTCTCCCACTCCCCCTGCTTGTGTTCCCTCTCTCGCTGTGTCTCTCTCTGTCAAATAAATAAAATCTTAAAAAAAAACAAACAAAAACAAAAACAAATGTCTTTGGAAAAAAGCGAGCATAAACTAATGAACGTGATCCAGAATGCATTAGCAAGCTGGAAACATTTTGGTCATTGTAGCTGGATGCTTTAAAAGAGAGTTCAGGGGCACGTGGGTGGCTCAGTCGTTAAGCGTCTGCCTTTGGCTCAGGTCATGATCCCAGGGTCCTGGGATTGAGCCCCGCATCGGGCTCCCTGCTCAGTGGGAGGCCTGCTTCTCCCTCTCCCACTCCTCCTGCTTGTGTTCCCTCTCTCGCTGTGTCTCTCTCTGTCAAATAAATAAAATCTTAAAAAAAAAAAAAAAGAGAGAGTTCAGTAATACATGCTCTCTTTTCTGTAACATTTAAGGCAGGCTCTTTATAGGCTAGAATATACTTATGGTATATTTAAATTTATATAAGCTATAAGAATTGGGTATTTTGGGGGTATGCAATCTTGATTAACTGTATGACTGTAATTCATACTCTTTTTCATTTAAAATGGGTAAGACTAATGAGATCGGTAGTGCCTCCTGAGTAAAATATCTCCTCACTGTCCTTGTATTCTGATGTCTCTGGGACATTTTATCAGATTCTGTAGAAGGGTAAATAAAAAAGCAAAACTTGAAAAATGGTTGTTAGATTAGTGAGTAGAGAGGGAATACTTGAGACTGAAGTTTTAGTTATGTATAGGCAGGAGCCATATAATGCTGTAGAATGATGAGGAAAAGATTAATTTCTTTGTAAGATCTTGGTTTACTTCATTCTTACCCTGTTTTTTTTAAACTTTGGTTTCTACCAGCCACAGCTTAAATGGAAAATGATTAATTCTTAGCATTTGAAATTGTAAGGACTTGGATTCTGGTTTATATGATAGATTTGAAGAAATACTTGGCTAGTCAGTTCACTCTCTCCCCAACTCATCTCCCCTTACCTCTCCGTAGGGAGAGAAGATAAAGACTCTAAAATGATGGAAGAACTTCTGAGGTGAGCTGATTTTTTTCTCTTGTGAACATTTGCTGGATCCTGGGAATTTTTCCCTTTGAGGGATTTAACTGACTCAGGGCATGACCTGCAGATTGGACTTGATTTAGGAATTAAGATACTTACAGGGAAGAAGAAAAATCATCAAAGTGTTGTTGTGTGTTAGCAGTGTCAGGAGGCTGGAGACCCAAACTGGAAACCTTAGGGGCTTCTTGGTTATGTATGGCTAGTTCATTCCATGTGACATTGGCTCAATTTGAGATCTGTAACAGTCCTGGGGATGAGAAAGAAAATCCAAAAGCTTCAAAAAGGCAGAGTGAAATCTAAGGCGGAGGGGACCTGCCTTAAGCACTCCATTAGTCTTACAATCAAGATGTTTGCTAGATGATTAAGATGCCCAGAGTGGGGAGCTGAAGGGCTTGACTGGAAACTTATGAATGAGTGAACTGGAAGTCCTACAGTATTTCAGGATTGAGGAGAAAGAGACCAGTTTGTTTCTCTTTCAGTAAGCTTGAGATGATCATTCCTAAGCAAGTGGGCTGAAACAGTTGTGCACTGAGACTTACTCTGAAATCCAGCTCTGACCCAGGTCGATTTGTGATTGGATAGAATTATCACCCTGTTATCTGAGCTGTATAACAGAGAAAAAGTGTGTGTGGGAGGGGAAACTTTCTGGTGAAAGATAAAATCATTGAGAGACTCTTCATTTCTTTTATATTCAGTGTTTGACACACAATAAAATATTACTTTTCATCTAGAAATACATAAATACAATTGATGATCAAGAGGAAAAAGATAGAAACTAGTAGGAGACCAATAAATGATTCAGATATCAGAGTTACTGATCTGTTCTTTGAAATAACTATGATTAATATATCACATACATTAGAGAAGATGGAAATATGGATAAAAATATGGAGAATTTCTTCAGGAAACTATACTCTGTAAAAAAAAAGAAACATGGCCAATATAGAATAGAAAAAAATATATTTTTTAAAGATTTTATTTATTTATTTATTTGAGAGAGAGAGGGAGAGCACAAAGGAAGAGTGAGAGGGAGATGCAGACTCCCCATTGAGGAGAGAGACTGGCATGGGGATCAATCCCAGGACCCTGAGATCATGATCTGAGCCAAAGGCAGATGCTTAACCAACTGAGCCACCCAGGTGCCCTGAAAAATACAATATCTTGAATTGAGAACTCAATGAGTGGATTTAAGAGTAGATTGAAGAGATAAGTATACAGGAAAAGTGAATTGCAAGACAAGTCAATAAAAATATACAATATGAAGCATATAGAAAAAATTAGAAAAAAAATGGAGATATGTAGGATCATCCAAAGGTCTAACATACATATAATAGGGGTCACAGAAGGAAAATTAGAGAAAATGGGGGGAAATCATTATTTAAATTTTCCAAAGTTGATGAAAGGTAACAACTGAGAGATTCAGGAAAATCTAGGAATCCCAAGTTGAAGATAAACAAAGAAAACCAGAGCACCTGGATGGCTCAGTCGGTTAAGCATCTGACTTCAGCTTAGGTCATGATCCTGGGGTCCTGGGATCGAGTCCCACATCGGGCTCCTTGCTCAGCAGGGAGTCTGCTTCTCCCTCTGCCTCTGCCCCCCTCTTTCTCTGTCTCTCATGAATAAAAAGTAAAAAATCTTAAAAAAAAAAACAAAAAACAAAGAAAAGCATACCCAAGTATATCATAAAATCTTCTGAAAACCAAATTCAAAGAGAAAAAACTTAAAATCAGTACCTTTAAAAACAATTCACCAAGACTTAAATCTAAGTTTTCAACAGAAATGATGAAAGCTAGGAGACAATGAAATAACATCTTTAAAATGTTGAAAGAAAATAAATGCCAACTTATAATTTTATACAAAAAAATTTCTTAAAAAAGGAAGATGAAGATAGTTTTAGCCAAAGGAAAAAGTGAGGGAATTTGTCACTAGCAGGCCCCTTTTATAAAACTGAATGGACTTTCTTCAGGTAGAAAAATGATTCCAAATGGAACATGGAAATATAAGAGGAAATTGTGAACTCCAGAGGAGTAAAATGTGGGCCAAAAAAAAGGGGGGGGCTACTGACTATATGTACAAAACAGTTAGTTGTAATGTTATATATATATATCTCAAATGAGTTCTTTTTTTTTTTTAAGATTTATTTATTTGAGAGCTAGAGAGAGAGAGAGAGAGCATGGGAGGGGGGAGGGCCAGAGGGAGAAGTAGACTCCCTGCTGAGCAGGGAGCCTGATGCGGGACTCGATCCTGGGACTCCAGGATCATGACCTGAGCCAAAGGCAGTCGCTTAACCGACTGAGCCACCCAGGCGCCCTCAAATGAGTTCTAATGGAAGTACGACATGTCAAAAATTATATTGCTATAGCTAATACAGTGCTTAAAGAGAATTGCAGCGATATAATTTTTTATATCTTTCCATTATAATTCAGTTCAAAATGGTCCCTAATTTCTAGTTTAATTACACTATAGTCAGAGAATATTTCTGTATATTGGAAAAGAAGAAAGACTGAAAATCACTTTACTTATAACTTAAGAAGTTTCAAAATAAAGAGCAAATCAAAAGTAAGGAACATGTAAGGAAAGAAGTCATGAAGAGCAGAAATAAAAAATAAGAATATAAAAGAAAAATCAACAAAGTTAAGGGTTGATACTTTGATAAAATTCATAAAATTAATAATCTCACAACAGTGATCAAGAAAAAAATCCCGCAAATTTTCAAAAATAAAAATGTATAGATCATAATACATCAAAGGAGGTATTATGAACACTTTCTCAATAAATTTAATGATTTGGATGAGATGGATTAGTAACTCAAAAACCTAACAACTTAATAAATTTGCCATAAGAAGAGGGGGAGCTTGGCTGGCTCAGTTCATGGAGCGTGTGACTTTTGATCTGAGGGTTGTGGGTTAAAGCCCCAGACTGAGTGTGGAGATAACTTAAAAAAAGATAAAAACTTAAAAAGAATACTTTTGCAAATCTTTGGCAGTACTTGGGTGGCTCAGTCAGCTAAGAGTCAGTAGACTTTTTTTTATTGCTGTTTTTTAAGATTTTATTTATTTATTTGAGAGAGCGGATGAGCAGGCAGAGGGGCAGAGGGAAAGGGAGAAGCAGTCTCCCCACTGAGCAGGGAGCCTGACTCAGGGCTCAATTCCAGGATCCTGGGATCATGATCTGAGCCAAAGGCAGATGCTTAACTAACTGAGCCACCCCATCCCATGGCTGACTTTTGATTTCCACCTAGGTCATGATCTCCAGATTGTGAGATCAAGCTTGGTGTCTGGCTTGGTGCTGGGTGTGGAGCCTGCTTAAGATTCCCCCTCCTTCCCTCCCCTCCTGCGCATACTCTCTCTCTCTCTAAAA
This sequence comes from Mirounga angustirostris, assembly GCF_029215605.1. Classification (NCBI taxonomy): domain Eukaryota; kingdom Metazoa; phylum Chordata; class Mammalia; order Carnivora; family Phocidae; genus Mirounga; species Mirounga angustirostris. The sequence continues at coordinate 46,339,099 of NW_026991709.1, read as the reverse complement.
AATAAATAAATAAATAAAATTTACCTTTAAATTTGCCATAAGAAGAAACAAAAAATGTAAGCAATTAGGTAGATATTTTAAAAAATGGATTCTTAATTAAAATGCTCTCATAATCAAATTCTTAGGCCAAGATAGTTTCACTGGTGAATTCTTCCAAACATTTAAGAAAGACATAACAGCAGTATTACACAAATTCTTCCAGGGAACAGGAAAGGGAACAATTTCTAACTCTTTTTAAGAGGCACCATAACATGGATTATAAAATTGTGAAAGATGCTGTAAAGGAAACCAAATGTTTAACATTGATGCAAAAGAAATATTAACAGTCAACCTAGAAATACATAAAAGAAATGCCATATCTAACCTAGGAAAGTTTATTTAAGATATGCAAGGATTGTTTAACATTAGGAAATCACTCAATGTAACTCATCACATCAACAAACTACAGAAAAACAACAAGAATTTACAAGAGATTTAGCAATGCCCCTGAATATGAGTTTAATATGCATAATTTTATAAATATTTCTATATACCAGAAGCAAATAGAAAATGATATTTAAACATTGTTATTTATAATAACATTTAAAAAATCATAGCTCTAAGCAACTGATGTAATAAAACATGTACAAACATTTCTGTAGTCAAACTATAAAACATTGAGAGAAATTAAGGAGGATCTAAACAAATGGAGAGTTAGCCCATGTTTACAGATGGAAGACTCAATATTGTTAGAATATTCTGCCCAAATGAATCTACAAATTTAGTGTGATCCTAATAAAAAATATGAACATGCTTTTTGTTAAATGAAAATTAGAAATGCAAAGGGCCAAGAATATCCAAAGTATTTTTGGAGAAGAGCATAGCTGAAGGATTTACTTTGCCAGATATCAAAATCTATTATGAAATTATAGTAACTAAAACAGCATGGCTTTGGTAATAGGATAGACAAACTGACCATTAGGATAGAGTCTAGATTTAGACTCACATACATAGTCACTTGACTTAAGATAAGAGTATAAAAAAGCACAGTGAAGAAAGAATAGTCTTTTCAATAAATAGTGCTGAGTCAATTGGATATCCTCATGAAAAATATGTGCGTGGCCCTTACTTCATACTTTATAGAAATTAATCAAATTCAGATGGATTATATATCTAAATGGAAAAGACAAACAATACAGCTTTTAGAGGAAAAGTAAGGTGATCAATTTTGTGATCTTGAAGCAGGTAACTTTGTGATCTTTTAAAGAGAGCACAAGAACTTTATTTTTTTAATTCAAATGTTCTTTATTTTAGAAAATGACTGTGATGCATAAACATGATAATTTGCATACAGCTTCAAGATCTTTTTTTTTTTTTTTGATGTAGTGTTCCATGAACTTTTTTGTTGTTGTTGTTATTTTCTATTATAGCATTTTTTCCCATGGAATGAATATTTTACTTCCATGAATGAAATATTTCTCATATTTGTACATTTTCTTGTCTACCATAAGCTCTAGTAATTAGATCTTTTTCAAGAATGAATTTTACTGTATCATTGTCACTTTCTTTAAAAAAAGGTTTTTATAATTTTTTAATTCAAGTATAGTTGACATACATTACTATACTAGGTTCAGGTGTACAGCACAATGACTTGACAATTATATCCACTACAAAATGCTCACCATGACAAATGAAACCACTATCCATCACCATAAAAAGTTATTATAATGTTATTGACTGTATTCCCCATGTTGTGTTTTTCATCCTGTGGTCTATTCATCTTATAACTGGAAATCAGTACCTGTTAATCCCCCTTACCCATTTTGCCCAAGCCCCTAGCCCAGTCCCTTCCTGCAACCACTAGTTCTCTGTATTTATGAGTCTGTTTCTACTTTTTTGTTTGTTCACTTGTTTTGTTTTTCTAGATTTCACATAGAAGTGAAATCATATAGTATTTTCTTTGTCTGACTCATTTCACTTAACATAATACCCTTCAGATCCATTCATCCATTCATGTTGTTATGAATGGCAATTATAGCTGAGTAATATTCCGGGGTGTGTGTGTGTGTGTGTGTGTGTGTGTGTGTTGCATTTGTTTATGTACATTTAGGTTGCTTCCATATCTTGGCTATTGAAAATAATGCTGCAATAAACATAAGAATGTATGTATCTGAATTAGTGTTTTCATTTTCTTTCTTTTTTAAGATTTTATTCACAGAGAGAGCACAAGCAGGGGGAGGGGCAGGGAGAGAGGGAAAGGGACAAGCAGACTCCCTGCTGAGAGGAGAACATGATGTTTTGCTTGATCCCAGGACCCTGAGATCATGACCTGAGCCAAAGTCAGATGCTTAACCAACTGAGCCACTCAGGCACCCTATTTTCTTTAACTACCAGGAAGTGGAATTACTGGATCATATAATGTTATTTCTCTTTTTAATATTTTGAAGAGCCTCCATATTGCATTTGGCTGCACCATTTACATTCTCACCAACAGTGCATGAGGGTTCCCTTTTCTCTGCATCATTGCTGACACTTGTCATTTCTTGTCTTTTTGATACTAACCATTCTTACTGGTGTGAGATGATATTGGATTGTGGTTTTGATTTGCATTTCCCTGATTATTAGTGATGTTGAGCATCTTTTCATGTGTTTGTTGGCCATCTGTATGTCCTCTTTGGAAAAATGTCTATTTAGGTCTTTGGCCAATTTTAATCAGATTAAGTTGCATGAGTTGTAGGAGTTCTTTATATATTTTGGATATTAAGTCCTTGTCATATATATCACTTGCAAATATCTTCTCCCATTTGGTAGGTTGCCTTTTTGTTTTGTTGATGGTTTCTTTTGCTAAGCAAAAGCTTTTTAGTTTGATATAGTCCCAATTGTTTATTTTTGCTTTTTTAAAATATTTTTAAAAATATTTTTTAATTTTTGCTTTTGTTTTCCTTACAAAAACAAAAAATTTTAAAACAAAAATGATAATTCAGTTCATATCCAAATCAGGAGCCTCTGTAAGAACCTCAAAATAATCGTATCAAGAATATAAAAAGAACTTTTAGAAATCAATAAGAAAAAGGCAGATAAACCAATAGAAACATGAACAAGGCTTGAGCAGATCATTTATAATAAAAGATGCTCAAATAGCCAATAAACTTACAAATTGTATCAACCTCATTCATTGTCAGGAAAGTGTAAAACAGAAAAACCACCATATGACAATGCTGTGCTAGGTATACTAAGGTACATGACCAACAGAAATGTATGCATAGCTTTATCAAAAGCCATGAACTAGGTTATCTTAGTAACACCACTTATAATAGTAAAAAATGGAGAACTCCTCAAGAGCCTGCCAAGAGTAGAATGGATCAATGAATTGTGGTAGCATCACAGAACAGAATGCTGACAAGTGTTCACCTCAGGACTTCATTCAGAAATGCGTATTTGCTTCTAGAGTGTGTCTAATACAGTTGAAACACACATTTCGGAAAGAAACAAGAGGCCCAGTCTGGATAACTCCAGGGAGGACACCTTGCACCTCTCTGGTAAGGTGTTTAGCCTGTGAGAGGTAATATTCCTCTACATTGCCAATTCTGCCTTCATTATTGCCATGTGACTCACCAGTGTTTGAGTAGAGTTTGGTCTAATGTCAGCTAAGACTTGGGTAATATGTCCCTAATTTAGTCACAGAGGGACCAGAAGTGATCAGTCTCTCTAACCACTTCAGTGGTGTTTACCCAATGGTTTTATTCAGTGGGATAGATTTAAAGTATTTTTTTTTTTAGATTTTATTTTTTTATTTGACAGAGAGAGAGAGAGGGAACACAAGCAGGGGGAGTGGGAGAGGGAGAAGCAGGCTTCCTGCTGAGCAGGGAGCCTGATGTGGGGCTCGATCCCAGGACCCTGGGATCATGACCCGAGCTGAAGGCAGACGCTTAACAACTGAGCCACCCAGGCGCCCTCTTTCTTTTTTTTTTTAAAGATTTTTTTATTTATTTGAGAGAGACAGGGAGCATGAGTAGGGGGGAGGGGCAGAGGGAGAAGCAGGCTTCCTGCCGAGCAGGGAGCCCGATGCGGGGCTCGATCCCAGGACCCTGGGATCATGACCTGAGTCGGAGGCAGATACTTAATAGCTGAGCCACCCAGGCGCCCTGATTTAAAGTATTTTTAATTTGGAACTCCTTTTTTTTTTTTGGGTGGGGAGTTAGGGCTGGAAAACATACCCTCAGATGTTTGGAGAAAGCAATCTAGTGTGATAAAAATCTGTCCCTGAGGCTGAAATTGCTATTTTGGTATGCTTTAATGTGGCATCTAACATGCAGCGAGAAAAAAAATATGAGGGAGGATTGGTTTTCTTCTGTGACAACGAATTAGACCCAAAACCTTGATCATTAACTTCAGTCTGCAGTCAAACCAAGTTTTGTAGTGTCTTTTTAAGGGTCAGGAAATTCCACCACCAAATAAAATATTTTTCTTTTATCCATATTACCATACTACTGACAAGTCTTTACCTCAGAACTCATCATTCAGAAATGTGTAGTTGTTTCCAGAGTGTTTCTAATACTTCTGGAACATGCATTTCAGAATGAAATGGGAGGCCCAGTCTGGGTAACTCCATGGAGGGTGCGGTGCACCTCGCTAGTGAGGGTTTGGCCTGTCATTTGCCGGTTCAGCCTTTGTTATTCCCACATGGCTCACCAGTATCTGAGCAAAGTTTGGCCTTGTGTTAGCTGGGGACTCGGGTGGTGTGTCCCTTTAGTCACAGAGTGACCAGAAGTGATCAGTCTCTCCAGCCACTTTAATGATGTTTTGATATAAAAAAAATAGTTTTTAAGAACATTAATCATATTAACTCATTTTTTAAGCATATTTTTCACAGTCCCTGGCCTAGAATGGATATGTCACTACTGGGCATCAGCAATCACAGATTTGGCTATTTTAGCAAAGCTGGGAGAAAGTAGTCCTGGTGGCCAAATGAGCTGCCCGAGTTATTTAGAGTTGGAGTGAGTTCTGTTATAGTCAGGGTTAGGTTCCTCCTACTTACCACTGTTCCTGGCAGCGCTATTCTTTGTGGCTGACAGGGGCCTCTAGGACTCAGGAATCTGAGACTGTAATGGGAGAGGGGAGGTCCAGGTCCTCCCAGAAAGGAGATGTCTCAGAGTAACCTCATGTGGCCTATATGTGCCTGGCCCCTGTGCCAGTCTGCACTCAGATGAAGTACCACTTAATCCTTCCCATGTCTGAATGAAGTTGCTTGGCCTCCAACAGGGAAGGTGCATTCAGGACACTGGAGTTATTTATCATGGTTTCAGAGCACGTTCACCTGTCTTCACTTCTCACTTATGTAACTCCCACAAAACAGGCAGATAGTCTCTCCAAATAGAATAAGGGATGGGGGAGACAATGGAGGAGAAACAGAATTATTCCCAGGTAGACTATTATTGGGCTGGGAATTAACCACAGGAGGTCAAAAAGTTTTAGAGATGGAAAGATCTTAGATATAAAATCATCTAAATCTTTTAGTCTGTATATGTAAAAACAAGAGCTCAAATAACTAAAGTGACTTATCCAAGGTCAAAGAAATAGTTAGCATTGTCAGGATTAAGATTTTTTCCCCAAAGGTTAAGATTTCACTCTTTCTCTCACTCTCTACCTATTTATATGTACCATACACACCTACCTTTGGGTTTCAGTTAAGTTTGGCTCTCTTCTCAGTGGGGAGCCTGCTTCTCCCTCTCCCTCTGACCCTCCCCCTGCTGGTGCTCTCTCTCCCTCTCTGTCAAATAAATAAATAAAATCTTAAAAAAAAAAAAAAGAAAGAAAGAAAAGAAAGTTATATTATTCTCAAAAGCCCCATTATGTACTCATAGTACTGAAATTATGTAATATTGAGTAAACTTTTTTCCCCCCATGCTTATTTGTTAGGTCCAAGGATTGTTTCCTCTTGGCTACAGCAAATCCATCATTCTTGAGTTTCTCCACCTTAAAAATTAAGGAAATTTTTTTCATCCCTGTATTTGCCTGGCAGAATCCTCAATCGAAAACAAACAAGCTGTTAATCGGTGAATAAAGGAGAGAGAAAAATCTTCAGAAATTATATTTAGCCCCATCTGGCCTTAGAAAAACATGGGAATTGGTGATCAAGTACATTCAGCAGGATGGCTGCCTTTCAAGGGAAACAATATCTGGATATTTCTATGTCTAGACCACAGAGGAAAAATGCTTTCTTGGTAATTAACCCATTGAAAGCAGAACAGGCCCACGTGGCTCTGAGAAACACAGGGAAGAGCTGGAGGGATGTATTCACTGAAAATTCAGCCCACAGATGTGAAAGTTTGTTCCCCAATCTGTATTTCAGCATTTTAGATCCAGAGTTTATATAGAATAAAGAATGAATAGGGAAAAGTAAGAAGTTATTTTTTTTTCTTAACCAGCCAATGGTACTTTTCACTTTACTATTCCCGTTTTGCTCCCTATTTGCATACCATTGCTAAAGATCTTGTGACAAACCTCCATTTTCCTGGTGCATAAAGCAGGGACTCTACAGCTCAGGCCTTAAGGACATTTCATTAAGAATTAAAAGATAAGAAGGTTACTTAGATAAGTGGTTTGTCTGGGTCTTGGGAATTTATGTGAACCCTGGTAGGATTATAAATCTTGATTCGATTTAATAATTTCAGTCTTTGAGTTCTGTTTTATTATTTGCAAAAGCTGGATGTGAATTGATATGCATCATTACCCAACTATATAATTTATTTTTAAAGAATACTTTGCAGCATAGGCCACAGAATAACCCAGCTCGCAATGAGATACTTTGAACTTCTTGTGGGCATATTATACATTAACAACCATAGAAAGTGAAACAGTTCCTTTTACATTCAAGTTTCCTCAGTATAATCTTTCATATTCTTTCCATAAGCATTTATTAAATGCTGCTGCATGCTTACAGAGGTGTTTAAAATCATAAGGATCTGAAGAGATAAACAGTGCCTACTTTTAAAATGTAGTCTATATGGAGAAACAAAATAAATACAAAAAGCATGTATACTTTATAACTAATATCATATAAATGATACAGCAGTGCTGAAAAATATACACTAGAAGCATTGGCCAGTGTGTGTTGAAGATAGTTGAAAAAGGATTTTTACAAACTTCAGTTAACTGACAAAATAATGATACACAGAATGTTCCAATAGGTATAGAAGTATTAAAAAATGAAATAAACTCATTCAAACTAATCTCCTAGTTACATTTTTTTTTTAACATTCTCTTCTTAGCCTTTTCCATATTCAGGCATAATTTTAGGAATCTCCAGTGGAGCATGAGTTCATTCATGAGTAACTTTTGCCTTTTCAGCCTCTTCCTCACCTTGTGTCTTCTCTCCTGCCTACCTCCTGTGAAAAGCACCCCTTTCTCTACCATATAATTCTTCACTCTGGGGCCTTTCACCTTTACCTGGAGCCTTCTTATTCTACGCCATCCCCCATCTCCTCTCCTTTCTCCTGTCAAGCTCCTGCTCATGCTTTTAAGCTTTGGCATTGGATCTTCCAAGAGTTCTTCCTGAAACTTCCATGACTCCTTCCCTTTCCTGTTTCTCTTTTTCTTAGTCTCACCTCCTGTCTTCTCCCACAGATTATATTAGATGCTCTTCCTTGGTAAACTTGTAAGAACCCTTGATAATTTTTATCCATGTACTGACTATATTAGATTTTAGTGATCTGTTTCTATGTCTGTCTCTCCAAATAAGATGTAAGCACTTTGAGAAGAGGAATCATCTTATTGATGTTATATTGTTAATGTCTGCCAAACAGAAAGGGTTCCATAAAGTTTGTTGAATGAACCAACAATGAGACTTCATATAGTGCTGAATGAAAAATACAGACTCGGCCCTCAAGGAGTTTATAATATAGTAGAGAAATAGAAAATACACACACAATTAGAAATTGTGCTAATGCAATAATGGAAACAAAAAAATTTAAGATAGAGGGTAATAGAACAGATGTGCCCTAGATGGGAGATTATAAATGTTAGGCTTTAGTTACAAACAGTGGAATCCACTGTGGTTAGTTCTAGGAGAAAAGGAATTTTTCAACATATAAAAGATGGCTCACAGACTCTTTGGGAAAATTATGGAGCCAGGAACAATATCCAACCACACTGAAGGAGGCTACTCTAGCAAAAGAAGCTAGCCACCATCATTTAGCTCCCAAACTACAGTTTTAACAAACCCTCCACCCCCACAATGATGCTCAGGATGGGCTGTCAGAATGCTCACAATTACTATTCTGCAGAGTTTGTCACCTCTGTCACCTGCTTTCTGATAGGTGAATTGTAGTGAGACTAATTCCTCATTTTGTTTTTTTCTTCTCAGTGGAAGGCTAACTCTGGTGCAAGTGACTAGCAGTTTCTGGATCACAGACCTGCATTCCAGCTGTCATAACAGCTGGGAAGTTGAATTCTGATATCTGCCTTGGAGAGGCAGGGTTCATAATGAGAATTTCTATTGATATAAAAGAATATTAAAGAGATGCTAAATAGCCACAAATGTATAATCACTGACTATCAAGGAAGAGCTCTCTGAGAAGGTAATGTTAAAATTGATAACCTGAAGTATGACAAAGAACTCGCCAGGCAAAAAAAACACAAAGATTAGAAGAAAATGGAGAATGTTTTATTTATGGCAGGGAACTGCCTAGCAGTATCCAAAAACTGAAGGAATTCTATATAGCCAAAGAGTGGTGACTAACAGAGAGCGAGAGCCATAATGAGATTAGAGAAAGTACCAATCACTCAAAGCCTGGTGGTAGATGTGAAGGAGTTTCTATTCAATTCTAAATTCAGTAGGAAGCCCTTAAAGGTTTGAAGCTAGAGGGTTGAGATGATCCAATTTATACTTTACAAAGTTTATACTGACTTTTATGTGGAGAATAGATTGGAAAAGGCAAGAGAGGGAACAGGAAGACTAGGAAGGAGGTTATAGGAATTGTCCAGGTGAGAGATGATTGTGGCTTAGACGGGTGTGGTGGCAGTGGCTATAGACACAATATACTAGGGAGAATTTAAGATATAATTTGGAGGTAAAAATGTCTGTACTTAATGCTAATATATATCGTGGGTGGCTGGTGATAAAGAAGATATTATGAGGGACTCCTAGACTTCTACTTTTAGAACTGTTGGATAAATCCTTAAAATGGGGAGGAGTGGAGAGGGATTATATTTGGGGGAGGAGGGTGTTGGTGGAATTTTAAGAATTTGATTTGGGACATTGTAGTGGATACTGGGATTTACCACCCAGATCCCCCTTCAATGAAGAACTTTTTGCCCCACCTGTGAGAGCACTATCAGAAGACAGTCTCTAGCTGTCAGCCCCTTTAGGAATTATTTTAGAAAGCCACCTCACACAATGCTATGCTGCTTCTGGGGATGTGGGGGTCTGTACATCCAATGACTAATAACAGCCTGGCCATCTTGCTCCAACAGGGGACAATTTTTATGATTCATCTAGTTCCACAGCTCTTCATGGGCTTGGCCAGTGCTTTTGCTAGTCATTCTCCTTCCATTTTTCATACTTGCTTTCTACAATTATTGATTCCAAGGGCACTATGGTAAACATCCTATATGCTAAACACTGTCTTATAATCCACTTCCCACCTTTGAGGTTGGTACCCAAAGTGATTAAAGATTGAGTGATCCCATCACTGGTGGAAGGTAGAACACAAAGAGTCCTGATAAAACTATCTAGTTGTTGAAAGTATACTGGTGGTGCATTGGGATCATATAGCAGTGTAAGGGAATCCATTAGTTAGTCTCATATATCAGGCATTTGAGAAACATGTGGGAAGTGAAAATTAAAATGACATGAATTGGGGGGCTTATTGTTAAGCTCAACTGATGCTCTGAAACAGACAACAAAAAACTTAGAGCATTTTAGAGGGCTTCCTTGGAGTTATACAAGGAGTTTCTAACCTTTTATGGGGAGAGGGTGGAGAAAACAGAACCTAGGTGAGGGCTTAATTGACCCCAAAGAAGGGAATGTTAAACTCCTAATCAAGGTGGGTCTGCTCTGTGAGTCAGTGCACTGGTGAGGAAAGAATAAGATCTTCTTTTTTTAAGATTTTTTATTTATTCATTTGAGACAGAGAGATACAGAGAGAGAGCATGAGGAGGGAGAGAGGCAGAGGGAGCAGGAGAAGCAGGCTCCCCACCAAGCCAGGAGCCAGACGTGGGGCTTGATCCCAAGATCCTGGGATCATGACCTGAGCCAAAGGCAGACGCTTAACCATTTGAGCCATCCAGGCGCCCCGGAAAGAATAAGATCTTAATACATTGGATGGGGACATCTGGATTTATAATATGGAGATAAAAATTTATGATGCATTAGCATATAGGTAACATTGGAAATCCTAAGAAAGATTATCGCCACCCTAATAAGTAAGGGTAGATATAGAAGAAGTGTGCTCAGGACTGATGTCTAGAGAAAGTCAAACTGTAAAGTTTGAATAGAAAAGAGTATCTTGCAAAGGAGACTTAAAAAAAAGTACCAAAGAGCTAATAAAAGGAAAACTGGAGGATGTGTATCGTGGAAACTGAGACAGGATAGAGTTTCGCAAAAATATAAAAAGAAAGGAAGTATATGTAATGGTGCTAAAAGGTGGGTGAATCTCAAATACACTTAACTAAGTGAAAGAAATCATGCTCAAAAGGCTATATGCTGTTTGATTACATTATATGACATTCTAGCCAAGATAAAACTACAGGGACAGAGAACAGATAAACAATTGCCAGGGTTGAGCATGAAAGTGAGTTTACTACACTACAAATGGTATGGGCGATTTAGGGAGATGATAGAATTATTCTATATTTTAACAGTATTGGTATGTGTGTTTCTCAAGACTTGCAGAACTCTGCTACAGCCATACATATTGTATCAGTAGTTTGATAATTTTTAGTGCTGTGTTGTATTCCATTGTATGGATAGATCACAATTTGTTTATCCATTCCCCATTTGAGGGATATTTGGGTTGTTTTAAATTGTTCATTGTCAACGTCTAGTGCGTTGGGGTCCCTGGGTAAGGGTCTACGAAATCACCAGGACACAGGGGATGCAGAGCAAAGGCAGCACTTGCAACTGCATACTGCCGTTTATTACTCACATAGCTATATACTCGCAGTGATCAGATAAACATAACAATGTGTACTTAAAGTATCAACCCAACATCCGTGAAGTAAGATACACGAAATTCACTAAGAACAAAATACATCCTGTTTATGCTTGCAGAATAAAGAATTCTCTTAGCCATCCTTCCTTTGGAGACATGTTCTTTGTCTTTAGAAAGAACACTTCTGATTAGAAAGACACACTTTAAGCGAGGCAAGAGCCACTTCCTGCTGATCCAGGCATTTAGGACTTGCAACATGAGATAAGGGGAAGAGAACGTTTTCTCCTCCTGGCCTAGGCCTGCCTGGCCGACCTTAACCTCACTGCAGTCCTCAAATGACCCTGGTTTGCAAGGGGTCTACAAGCCTACACCATCTCAGTTCATGATCATTAATAAAATGATTTGTGTATGGGTTTTAGGTAAACATAATGGTACTGGGTCATATGATAATTGTATATTTAACTTTATGATAAACTCCCAAACTGTTTTTGTTCTGAAATATTTTGCATTTCTACCAACAAGGTGTGAGATTTCCAGGTGCCTTAAATCCTTGTCAGCGCTTGACATTGTCAGATTTTAAAAAATTAGCCATTATAAAAAATGTGCATGAGTATCTCATTGTGGTTTAAATTACCCAAATGACTATGAACATAGTTTCAAGTACTTATTTGCCATAAATCGACCTTTCCTGGTTGTGTCTGTTTTGCCCATTTTTTTTTTTTTGGACTATATTCTTAATATTTATTTTTGAGAGTTCTTTTTATAATTTAGATATAATATCTTTTATTAAGTATCTGATTTACAAATATTTTCTCTCAGTCTATAGCTAGCTGTTTCATTCTCTTATCTGATCCTTTAAGGAGAAGTTTGTAATTTTGATGATACTTACTCTGCATATAAAATTCTTTGTAGACAGTTTTTCTCTTTTGCATTTTAAAGATGTCACTCCATTGTTTTTAGCTTTCCTGGTTTTTAAGTGAGAGGTCTGCTGTAATTTTGCTGCAATCCTATATGTAATGTCTTCTCTGACTTCCTCCAGGATTTCCTACCAAGATTATGCCATGTCATTTCTTTTAAAAAATTCTCTGTGGTGTTTTTAAGCTTCTTTAATATGTACTTTGGTGGCTGTCAGTAATTTTGGAAAATTTTCAGCAAAATCTTTTTTTTTTTTAAAGATTTTATTTATTTATTTGAGAGAGAGAGAATGAGAGAGAGCACATGAGAGGGGGGAGGGTCAGAGGGAGAAGCAGACTCCCTGCCGAGCAGGGAGCCCGATGCGGGACTCAATCCAGGGACTCCAGGATCATGACCTGAGCCGAAGGCAGTCGCTTAACCAACTGAGCCACCCAGGCACCCACAAAATCTCTTTAAGTATTTCTTTTTCTTTTCTGTCTTCGGTTTCTGACATTCAATTATATTTATTTAGACTTTTTGTTTGTACCACAGCTCTGGGATGTTCTGTCCTTTTCTTTTTTCTTTTTAAATTCTCTCTTTTTAATATTTGTTCTTTAGTTTGGATAATTTTTATTGATTTATCTTTACGATCATTGATTCTTACTGAGTTGTGTCAGCTAGACTGATGAGCCTTTTGAAGGCATTCCTGTAGTCATGATTTAGATTTTTCATTAGCTGGTATATGGAATGTAGTAATGTTTTCCCTATTAATATTTATTAAAAATGAGATGTTCTAATACTTTCTTTTCTTGTACTGTCCTGTTTGAAGTTTGTTATTAAGCTTTTCCTAGCCTCACAAAATAAAATGGCAATTTTCTTTCATTCGAAGAGCCAGTTTGCATTATATAGGCATTACTTGTTCCATGGAGTTTTTCTAAATCTTTCTTGTAAATTTATCTTGTTCTGGTGTTACTTTGGGGAAGACTTTTTTGAAGTGAAATTCACATAAGTTAATCATTTAAAAGTACTATTTAGTTGTATTTAGGGTACAATTCAGTAGTATTTAGTATATTCACAAATTTATACAACTACCAGCTCTTTTTAGTTTCAAAATTTTTCATCACCTCATAAAAACATCTCCTATTCATACTAAGTAATCACTCTCCATTCCTCTTTCCCCAAATCCCCTGATAACCTCTTTAGTGTACCTTCTGTCTTGATTGATTTGCCTATTCTGGATATATCATATAAAAAGGAATCATGTAATATATGATCTTTGTGTCTGACTTCTTCCATTTAGCATAAGGTTTTTGAGGTTGATCTGACTTGTAGCATGTACTTCATTCCTTTTTATGGATGAATAATATTCCATTGTTTGTATATACTACATTTTGTTTAGCCATTTGTCTATTGATAGACATTTGGGTTATTTCTACCTTTTGACCCTTATGAATAATGCTGCTATAAAATTTTGTGTACAAGTTTCTGTGTGAACATGTTTTTATTTCTCTTGAAATGAAATATACCTAGAAGGGCAATTACTGGGTCCTATGGTAATTCTATGCTTAAAATTTTGAGGAATAGCCAAACTGTTTTCTACAGCAGCTGCACCATTACATTCCCATCAGCACTATATGAGGGTTCCAATTTTTCCATGTCCTTGCCAATACTTGTTATTTTCCATTTTCTGGATTTTTGATAGTTGTTAAAACATGGAACACTACATCAAAAACTAATGATGTAATGTATGGTGATTAACATAATAAAATAAAATAAAAAAGAAAACAAAAACAAAAACAAAAAAAATCTTTTGTGACTTAGTGTATTGATTTAGTCAATTTTGGAAAACAATCAATGTTGAAAAGACTACATAATATTCTCTATTGATTGGATGCAGAATTTTTAGGTGATAAGTTAGATCAAATATATTTCATCATTCAAAAATTCTATAACTTTACTACTTTTTTATGTGCTTGATATATCAATTTTTGACAGTTGTTTAAAAATAACTCATTATGATTTTAGATTTGCAAAATTCACCATTAATTTTGACACTGCTTAATAAAATTTTAGGCTATATATTTAGGTTAATATTTATGATTTTTATATCTTCTTGTTAGGTTGATTTTTTAGTTATATAGTATTTTTCTTAATTTCCAGTAATGTTTGTGCCTTTAATTTTATTTTATTTGACATTAAGTTATTATACTAGCTTTACATTGGTCAATAAATATCTGGAATATCATTTTTCATGTGTTTATTTTCTGTGTGGCTTTATTATGTGCCACTTTTAGTAGCATATAGCTATATACATATATGTATATATATATTTATGGTCATCTCTGTTTTATTAGATGACATTATTCCATTTACATTTATTATCACTGATATTTTGGACTAATTTCTTCCATCTTGTTTTCAGTTATGTTTAAAATTTGTTACTTTTGTTTCTGTTTACCTTTTTCTTCTTCTTTGCTGTCTTTTCATGATATTTAATGGATTGATAACATTTGAGAAAATTTTTCCTTTCCTGCTCTTTTTATTTTCAAGTAATATATTTTTAATCTTTAATGGGTAGCCTTACATTTTAACCTTTCATATTTACCTAGAAAGTTTTCTAATAAATCTATAGTTAGTCAGCATTTATATCTTCTACCTTAATATGACAAGACTTATTTGTCCTTTAGCTGCCTACTATACTGTGCCCCCTCTAGATCTTACTATTTTTCTTTATGTTGTAGGTTTTAACTTATTTTAAACCAAAAATGTATTAATTTATAATTAGTGGTTTATTAAATTTATCAATATATTTTGTCATTATCTGTGTTCCCCAAAGCGTAGTTTAACTTTTGCTCTCCTTGTTTATTTTTCTTAATACTTATTTTTTTTCTTTTTGCTTAATCATATCCAAATGTAATATACTAATTCAGTAATGGTTAGAAGAGGGGTAGGAATAAAGACTCTTAATTTTTGTATTTCTGAAGTTGTCTTTATTTTGCCTCGCAATTAAAGTTACAACTGAAACCTGTTTTCAATCTACATGTGTTCAAGCTTCTAAAATTATTCTTCATATATTTTAACAACTTTTAATTTTATTTAAGTAGCCTCCACACCCAGTAGGGAGCCCAACACAGGGCCTGAACTCATAACCCTGAGTTCAAGACCTGAGATGAGATGAAGAATTGGATGCTTAACTAACTGAGCCACCCAGGTGCCCCACAACTTTTAATATTTTTAAAGTCTCCTTATCTTTCTGTTGTGCATTCTGGATAAATTCTTCAGTACAATCTACAATTTTACTAATTCTCTCTTTGATTGTGTTCGGTATAGAATTCATTCCCTTTGAGATTAAAATATGATTTTTTTTCATTTTTTAAAAGGTATCTAATTCATCCTTTTCCAAAGTCATGTGTTTTAGTCTGTTTGTAATATTGTTTTATCCAGAATGAATTCACATTGATTTTTTTGGTTATCTTTCTTTTTCACTAATAATCTTCAGATGTTTTTCAATTTTGTTTTCCAGGCCTTTTTAAATAAGAGTCTTTTCTAATAGTTTGCAGTTTTTTCCACCTGACTTCCGGAGCCCTCTTTCAGAACTAGGTCTTATAAAGGCATTTTGGCATTATTTTTGTGTGGTTAAGATTGCAATCTAATTTGCAGTTTTGTTGTTATGTTTGATTACAGCAATCCATAGATTCAGTTCTACTTAAGATATAGCCTTAGGCTGCTATTGAACAACATTATTTTCAGCCTCTTCTTACAAACAGAGCAGCCCCTCCCTAGTCCTTGGCATTAAGTGGTAAACCTGACTCAGTTCCCCTATAATTTTGTGTGGAACACATTTGTTCCTGTTTCCTGTAGGTCCAAATGCCTCATTCTGAATGTCTGCTTCCAATTACATTGTATCCAACAGGCCTTTGGCTCAAACCCTTCCCAGTGCTTTGCAGATAGGTAGGTTCTGGTTTTGATCAGTAAAGATGTTTATTTTTATTTTGTGTATATATACATATACATACATAATTTTTAAAATATGCATACATATAACATATATGTACATGTGTGTAAATAGACACACATACATGTGAATATATATTTCTTCAAATACATAATTTAAATAAATACATTTTGGAAATCTCTAATATATTTGAAGTAAAAGAATTTTACATATCATTAGTTTACATCTAAAGTTGAGTTTAATATATTATCAATAATTTGGTTAAAGTTTAAACATATAGAGAAAGTAAAAAAAAAAATTAACTTATTACCCGAATCCTATATGTTATCATATTTCTCTTCCAATTTCTCAAAGTAGGTATTATAGATAAAGCTAGTGTTTGCTTAACCTATGACCCCTGGTTGATTTCTCTTTCCCAACTCTAAAGGCAGCCACTCTATCATAGGTTTGGTGTGCATCCATCCGGTTCATATATATATACATTCATAATAAAATATGGTATTATTTTCTGTTTTTAAGTGTATACCCTGCTGATTTACTTCTTGCCTTTTCACACTTAATTTTATGTTTCTGATAGTCATCCTTACTGATTCTTATCAGCATAAATACTTTTAAATTTATTATTCTATTCTAAGATATGAATATAATTTCTTTCTCTTTAACTTATTGTTTGTTTTAAATATTTTTTATTATTACAGCACTGCTACAATTAATATTCTTGAACTTGTTTCCTTATGTGGCTATTTTTAGCTTCTCTAGGAAATATAATATACCTTGAAGTAGAATATCTGGATTTTAGAGTATCAGTCCTTGTAATTTTATGAAGAGCTATCCTCTCCAAAATGATAAAAAAATTACTGTCAGTAGTGACATATGAATAAGTCATATACCCAATATTTCCCTCAAAGCAGTATTGTTAGACTTTTAAATGTTGCCAATGCTATTGTGAAAAAACGCCGTTTTTGTTTGCATTTCTCTGATTATAATTGAAATTAACATTATTTTCAAATATAGATTTTCCATTTGGATTTCCTCTTCTGTGAATTTCCCATTGATATTTTGATTAATTTCTGTTGGATTATTTGCTTTGCCTTATTCATGTGTTTGTATGTCTGTGTGTATGTGTATAAAAAATATATATGCATATACAGTTGACCCTTCAACAACATGGATTTGAACTGTGTGGGTCTACTTATATACAGGTTTTTTACAGTACTGTAAATGTATTTTTCTTCCTTATGATTTCTTTTTTTTAAGATTTTATTTATTTATTCATGAGAGACAGAGAGAGAGAGGCAGAGGGAGAAGCAGGCTCCCAAGGAGCAGAGAGCCCGATGCGGGACTCGATCCCAGGACCCTGGGATCATGACCTGAGCCGAAGGCAGACGCTTAACCATCTGAGCCACCCAGGCGCCCTTCCTTATGATTTCTTAATAGCATTTTCTTTTCTCTAGCTTACTTTATTGTAAAAATATAATAAATTATATAAATAACACACAAATATATATGTTAATAGACTGTTTATATTATTTGTGAAGTCTTCTGTCTAATCAAGAGTAGGCTATTAGTAGTTAAATTTGGGGGGACCCAAAAGTTATAAACAGATTTTCAACTGCACAAGGGGTTGGCACCCCTAATCCCCATGTTGTAATTTAAGGATTAACTGTACATATGTATATATAATTATATATAATAATATATAATATATAGCATTCTATATATGCATATATATAGTATATAGCATAATATTTTCCCCCAACTATTCCTAAAGTAATTCTTTATTAAATATCTTACAAATATTTTATCCATATATATTGCTTGCTAAAATCTTTGTGTACTTATCATAATGTTGAATACAAAACTGATACTCATTATATTGCATTTTAGTTGAGAAGCGATATGATGGATATTCTTAATGAGATATGTATCCAGACTAGATAAAAAAGAAACTAGGCACAGAGGAACCAGTAAGGTGATTGCTCACTAATTCAGGCATGGACTGATGAAGTTATAGATGTGGATAGTGGTAATGAGCATAAGGAAGAAATTAAAAAACATTGTAGAGGAAGAATGGAAACCATGGAAAACAAAGACATTAAATACATTTCAAAATTAGTGTTTTAGGAATCTTACACAGGTAGTTGTATTTAAATATTTTAAGTAAATATTGTTTAATAAGTACAGTAAGTATTGACATTTTGTATTTCTCAAGTTCCAGAATATTTACATGAAAATATCCTGCCTAAAGCTAGAATGCAAAGCATAAAGAGAATAATCATTATAAATTCAGATTAGAATACATATACCTTAACAGGTTTGGTGGATGATATGCAACAGGACTGGGAATTGAAGTATGCGGTTGAAGTTGTGGTGCTAGTAAAAAACAAAAGGAGGAATTTGTGACCTCAGAAAATAAGATAGAGATAGAAAATAAAGCTCAGAAGTAAGAGAGAAATAGGAAAATGTGGGTGCAAATGTACTCTAACAGCACCCTGTGCTCATATCCACTTGTGCTTAGTTTTTACTAGACCCTCTCACTGTACTCACCCCTTGTTATACTCTAGCTAAGAGAAACTATGATTGTCTCCCCCTTAACAAAAAAAAAAAACAAAAACAAAAATACAACTCTCTTTGCCCCGTATACTGCAGTGCCTGGAACATATTTAACAAATGTAGGTGAAATAAGAATGAAGAAAAGAAAGAAAGGAAGGAAAAAGGGGTTTAATAATGCCAAATGCATTTATTTAATTTGTGTTTATTCATTACCTTGTTACAGAAAGAATTTAGAGTAGCAAAGAGTCAACTATTTTTTTAGTAAAATGTTTTATTTTTTTTAAGATTTTATTTATTTGAAGAGAGAGAGCACACGTGTGCATGAATGAGGGGAGGGTGGGGGGGGAGGGACAAACAGACTCCATGCTAGTGCAGAGCCCAAGGTGGGGTTCAATTCCAGGACCTTAAGATCATGACCTGAGCCAAAATCAAATGCCCCACAAAGAGTTAACTATTAGATTGGCTGAAGAAGATAGAGAAAAGGGAGTAATAAATTGAGACCACAATTTTTCATAGACCAAGTAGCAGGTAAAATTTATGATCTTAAAGGACAAAGAATCTATTAAATAAAAACCCTTGGAAAGAATGCATTCACAATAATTAGTGCATTTTACCCAAAGAATACAAAAAATACTAATTTGAAGGGATATATGCACCCTGATGTCAATAGTAACACTATCTACAATAGCCAAATTGTGGAAAGAGCCCAAATATCCATTGACTTTTGAATGGATAAAGAAGATGTGTGGTATATATACAATGGAATATTACTCAGCCTTAAAAAAGAATGAAATCTTGCCATTTGCAACTATGTGGACAGAGCTAGAGAGTACTATGCTAATGAAAATAATTCAGGGAAAGACAAATACTGTATGATTTCACTCATATGTGGAATTTAAGAAAGAAAACAAATGATCATAGGGGAAAAAGAGAGGCAAACCAAGAAACAGACTCTTAACTATAGAGAAAAAACTGATGGTTACCAGAGGGGAGGTGGGTGGGGGAATGGGTTAAATATGTGCTAAGTATTAAGGAGTGCACTTGTTGTGATGAGCACCAGGTATTGTATGTAAGTTTTGAATCACTAAATTGTATAACTGAAACTAATATTACACTGTATGTTAACTAACTGGAATTTAAATAAAAACTAAAAAAACCCCACAAAATTAGTGCATTTTAAAATAAAAAAAACCAATAAAATACTTAGGAATAAATTTAACAAAAGAAGTAAAAGATCTGTGCAAAAAATATAAGACTTTACTGAAAAAAAATTAAAACACACACAAAAAAATGGAAAGACATTCCTGACCATGGAGGAATTAATATGTTATAGTGTCTATACTACCCAAAGGCATCCAAGGAGTTAACACAATATCCACCAGAATACCAAAGGCATCTTCACAGAAGTAGAAAATGCAATCCTAAAATTTGTGTAGAATTGCAAAAGATGCTGAGTAGTCAAAGCAATCCTGAGAAAAAAAGAACAAACCTGGAGGTATTATGTTTCCTGATTTCAAACTATACTATAAAACTTTAGTAATAAAAACATTATGGTATTGGCACAAAAATAGATGCATAGACCATGAAACTAGAATGGAGAATCCAGAATTAAATTCCAGCATAAATAGTCAACTAATATTTGACAAGAGATCCAAGAACACCCAATGAGGAAATGATAATCTCTTCAACAAATGGTGCTGGGAAAACTGAAGAAACACATGGAGAACAATGAAATTAGACCTCTGTCCCATACCATTCATAAAAATTAACTTGAAATGGATCACAAACTTAAACATAAGACCTGATACCATAAAACTCCTACAAGAACACATAGGGAAGAAGCCCCTCAACATTGGACTTGGCAATGACTTTTTTGGACATGGTACCAAAAGCATAAACAAAAGCAAAAATTAACATATAAGACTACATCCAACTCAAATCTGCACAGCAAAATAAACAAAATGAAAAGACAACCTACATAATGGGAAAAATTTTGTAAACCACATATCAGATAAGGGGTTAATATCCAAAATATATAAAGAACTCACACAACTTAAACCAGGCAGAACTAAGTAGGCATTTTTCCAAGAAGGATATCAAAACAGCCAACAGGCCCATGAAAAGATACTCTACATCACTAATCATCAGGGAATTGCAAATCAAAACAAAATGAGATATTACCTTACACTCAGTAGAATGGCTATCTTTAAGAAGACAAAACAAGAGGCATTGGGAAGGATGTGGTGAAAAGAGAACCCTATACACTACTGGTGCAAATATAAATTTGTCCAACCACTGTCTAAGATAATATAGAGATCCCTCAAAAAATTAAAAATAGATCTGTGATACAATTCAGTAATTCCACTGTTGGGTATATACCCAAAGGAAAAGAAAATAGTATTTTAAAGAGATATCTGCATTCCCATATTTATTGCAGCATTATTCCTGATAGTCAAGATATGGAAACAACTTAAATGTCCATCAATGGGTGAATGAATAAAAAAGATGTTGTGTATATACACAGTGGAGTATTATTCAGCTGTGAGAAAGAGGATATCCTGCCATTTACAACAACATGGACCTTGAGCACATTATGCTAAGTGAGATAAGTCAGAGGAAAAAAAGTACTGTATGAAATCAGTTATATGTGGCATCTAATAAAAGTCAAACTCATAGTAAAATGGTATTTACCAGGGGAAGTGGGTAGGGAGATAAAATCATGGCATTTAAGGATATCAACTTGAATGAGTAGTCAATAAGCCATAGAGAACTAATGTACATATAGTGAATATAGACAGTAATGTACTATAATTACATAATGGGATAAATATCACTATACTGGCAATAAGATTACAATATACAAACATGTCAAAGTAACATACTATGCACCTTAAATGTACTTAATATTATATGTCAAATATATTCATTAAAAAATCATTGCATTTTAATTTAAATAAAACAGTACCACCATGAACAGTAAATACTATACTAAATGCCAAAGATTTAAATTTTCGTTTTGAGTTTGTCATAAACTCCACTCTGGAACAAGTGATTTTGCCTTTCTGGTGTTATATTCCCCATTTATTAACTAAGGAGTATTGAATAAAGATTTTTGAAGATTCCTTTTTAATACAAAATTGTATGGCCTCTAAATGCATGTATGGGTAGTTTTAAAGTTCCATCATAGTGAGTGATCTTTGAAATTTTTTTAGCAATATATCTAAATAACAAAATCAGTGTAATCCAGAGGCAAGAGCTTTTTCATCTTTTTTTGGGGGGGGTGGGCACTGATGCTGTGCCCTTATTTGCTAGGTTGTTTTCCCCTATGCCCCTCCCTAGATCCTTTACTTTTTAGCTCCCCTTTGCAGCAAAACTTCATGAAAGATTCCTTTATTTTTAGTATCTCCAATTCTTCACTTCTCATTCTCTCTTAAACTCATTCCTGTCAAGCTGTACAGCCACTGTCCGCAATCTTCTGAAATTGCTCTTACCAATGTCACCAATAGTCTCCACACTGCTGAAAGTATAGTCGATTTGCATTTCTCATTTTATGTGACCTATTACAGTGATCATTCTATTTTTTTAAATACATTTCCTTCACTTGACTTCCAGTTCCCAGAATATTTTTTTTTTTCATCTTATTGGTTTTTCTTTCTCAGATCCCTCACCAGTCCCTCCTTATCATCCAATCTCTTGAGGCTGGAGTACTGCATGTCTGCCATTGGTCCTGTTCTCTTCTTCATGTGTGTTGACTTCCGATGCAGTCTCACCCAATCCCATGTCTTTAAATACCACCTACAGGCTGAAGACTTCAACTTTATATCTCAAGACAAAACTTTAGAATCCCAAACTCATATATGCAACTACCTACCTGTCATCTCTACTTGGATGGCTATTGGACCTTTCATACTCAACATGTCTGAAACCAAACTCGTTTTTTTACCTCATATCTATTCTATTTGCAACCTTCCACATTTTGGTCAATAGCATCTTTCAAGTCGCTTAGACTAGAACTTAAGGGTCCTTGAGTCCCCTCTTCTCATACTCAGTAGACATCAGGAAATATCTGTTGGGATAAGCCTCAAGATATATGTAAATAACTACTTTTTACCACTTCTTTTTTTATTGTTAGGGTCTGAACTATTATCATCTCTCACCTGACTAGTTACAATGGCTTCCAAACCAGTTTTCCTACTTCTATCTTTGTCTCTCTGTAATCCATTACCAACACTGAATTCAACAATACCATTTGAAAGCATAAGTCAGGGCATGGCACTTTTTGCTCAAAATCTAATCATGGATCCCCACTTCCCTCAGACAAAGCCAAAGTCTTTGAAATTCCTACAAAGTATCTGCATGATTGGACACCTCCCCCCGCCCCCCGCCCCCCGCCATTACTTCTCTGACCTCATTTTCTACTATCTTTGCCACTGGTCATTTTGCTCGAACCATACCGATCCTCTTGATTTCCTCCCAATGTACCACCATGCTTCTATCTTTGGAAATTTGTCTTAACTGTTTCTTCTCTGAGGGTACTTTTTTACTAATATTCACCTCTTTTATTCTTTCTTTCTTTCTTTCTTTCTTTCTTTCTTTCTTTCTTTCTTTCTTTCTTTCTTTCTTCTTTCTTTCAGAATTTATTTATTTGAGAGAGAGAGAGAGCATGAGTGGAAGGGGCAGAGGGAGAGGGAGAATTTCAAGCATACTCCACGCTGAGCATGGAGCCAACATGGGGTTTAATCTAATGACCCTGAGATCATGACCTGACCTGAAATCAAGAGTCGGATGCTTAAGTGACTGTGCCACCCTGGCCCCCCAATATTCACCTCTTGTAATGTCACTTTCACAGTGAGGCCCACCATAACCATCATATTTAAAATTGTAGCCCATCTTTTCATTCTGGTGCTCTTGACATCTTTTAACCTGGTTTACTTTTTCTTTTCTACATAGTACTTATTACCTTCCAACATACTGTATCATTTATTTATTTATTATATTAATGGTCGGTTTTCTGACTCTAGAATATAAGAACCTAGTATAAACAATGAATAAATATTTGTTGAATAAATAAATGAAGTTTAAAATGGATATCATGTCTAAACTAAGGTTTTAAGAGACAAAATGGAAATTTCTTAAAGAACTTTAGATATGAGAATTTCTTATCAAAATTATTTGAAATTTATTAGTTATAAGACCACACATCTTTTTATTTATAACAATAATTTGTCATAAAATGCAGTATGTACTCTAACCTCTCAGTATCTGAATTGTCCACAATATCATTGAATTATTGTTAATGTTATTTAGTAGATTGCTTTTAATTAATCTTTTCCCCCCCCCCTCTGACTCATTGGCTCATAGAAAGCAGTATCCTGTTGAAATGCCTTTTTTTTTTTTTTTTCCTTTTTACACTTATGGGGACATCAAGTAATCAACTCAGTGTTCAGTCAGACTTCATATCCAACATCCTTCAAAAACGTCCTTTCCTCAGTTTACAATTACCTGAGAAAAGCCTTTCTGGGGGAAGGACTGGGGAAATTGCTGTTATTTACTTGGTATTTTATTGCAGTGTCCCTCCTTAATGGATCTGACTTCTTTGTGGTTTATTTGTTTTTTGCTTTTTTTTTTTATACTTATGTTAATCCCCATACATTACATCATTAGTTTTAGATGAAGTGTTCCATGATTCATTGTTTGTGCATAACACCCAGTGCTCCATGCAGAATGTGCCCTCCTCAATACCCACCACCAGGCTAACCCATCCTCCCACCCCCCTCCCCTCTAGAACCCTGTTTGTTTTTCAGAGTCCATCGAGTCTCATGGTTCGTCTACCCCTCCGATTTCCCCCTCTTCATTCTTCCCCTCCTGCTATCTTCTTCTTCTTCTTTTTTTTTCTTAACATATATTGCATTATTTGTTTCAGAGGTACAGATCTGAGATTCAACAGTCTTGCACAATTCACAGTGCTTACCAGAGCACATACCCTCCCCAGTGTCTATCACCCAGTCACCCCATCCCTTCCACCCCACCCCCCACTCCAGCAACCCTCAGTTTGTTTCCTACAATTAAGAATTCCTCATATCAGTGAGATCATATGATACATGACTTTCTCTGTTTGACTTATTTCACTCAACATAATACCCTCCAGTTCCATCCACGTCATTGCAAATGGCAAGATCTCATTCCTTTTGATGGCTGCATAATATTCCATTGTATATATATACCACTCTTCTTTAACCATTCATCTGTCGATGGACATCTTGGCTCTTTCCACAGTTTGCCTATTGTGGACATTGCTGCTATAAACATCGGGGTGCACGTACCCCTTCGGATCCCTACTTTTGTATCTTTGGGGTAAATACCCAGTAGTGCAATTGCTGGATCATATGGTAGCTCTAGTTTCAACTTTCTGAGGAACCTCCATACTGTTTTCAGAGTGGCTGCACCAGCTTGCATTCCCACCAACAGTGTAGGAAGGTTCCCCTTTCTCCACATCCTCACCAACATCTGTCATTTCCTAACTTGTTAATTTTAGCCATTCTGACTGGTGTGAGGTGGTATCTCATTGAGGTTTTGATTTGGATTTCCCTGATGCCAAGCGATACTGAACACTTTTTCATGTGTCTGTTGGCCATTTGGATGTCTTCTTTGGAAAAATGTCTGTTCATGTCTTCTGCCCATTTCTTGATTGGATTCTTTGTTCTTTGGGTGTTGAGTTTGATGAGTTCTTTATAGATTTTGGATACTAGCCCTTTATCTGCTATGTCATTTGCAAATATCTTCTCCCATTCTGTCGGTTGTCTTTTGGTTTTGTTGACTGTTTCCTTTGCTTTGCAAAAGCTTTTTATCTTGATGAAGTCCCAATAGTTCATTTTTGCCCTTGCTTCCCTTGCCTTTGGTGATGTTTCTAGGAAGAAGTTGCTTCGGCTGAGGTCAAAGAGGTTGCTGCCTGTGTTCTCCTTTAGGATGTTGATGGACTCCTGTCTCACATTGAGGTCTTTCAACCATTTGGTGTCTATTTTTGTGTGTGGTGTAAGGAAATGGTCTAGTTTCATTCTTCTGCATGTGGCTATCCAATTTTCCCAACATCATTTGTTGAAGAGACTGATTGTTCCATTGAACATTCTTTCCTGCTTTGTCAAAGATGAGTTGACCATAGAGTTGAGGGTCCATTTCTGGGCTCTCTATTCTGTTCCATTGATCTATGTGTCTGTTTTTGTGCCAGTACCATGCTCTCTTGATGATTACAGCTTTGTCATAGAGCTTGAAGTCCGGAATTGTGATGCCGCCGGCTTTGCTTTTCTTTTTCAACATTCTTCTGGCTATGTGGGGTCTTTTCTGGTTCCATACAAATTTTAGGATTATTTGTTCCATTTCTTTGAAAAAAGTGGATGGTATTTTGATGGGGATTGCATTGAATGTGTAGATTGCTCTAGGTAGCATTGACATCTTCACAATATTTGTTCTTCCAATCCATGAGCATGGAACATTTTTCCATTTCTTTGTGTCTTTCTCAATTTCTTTCATGAGTATTTTATAGTTTTCTGAGTAAAGATCCTTTGTCTCTTTGGTTAGATTTATTCCTAGGTATCTTATGGTTTTGGGTGCAATTGTAAATGGGATCAACTCCTTAATTTCTCTTTCTTCTGTCTTGTTGGTGTATAGGAATGCCACTGACTTCCGTGCATTGATTTTCTATCCTGCCACTTTACTGAATTCCTGTATGAGTTCTAGCAGTTTTGGGGTGGAGTCTTTTGGGTTTTCCAAATAAAGTATCATATCATCTGCAAAGAGTGAGTGTTTGACTTCTTCTTTGCCAATTTGGATGCCTTTGATTTCTTTTTGTTGTCTGATTGCTGAGGCTAGGACTTCCAATACTATGTTGAATAGCAGTGGTGATAGTGGACATCCCTGCCGCGTTCCTGACCTTAGGGGGAAAGCTCTCAGTTTTTCCCCATTGAGAATGATATTGGTTGTGGGTTTTTCATAGATGGCTTTATGATATTGAGGTATGTACCCTCTATCCCTATACTCTGAAGAGTTTTGATCAAGAAAGGATACTGTACTTTGTCAAAAGCTTTTTCTGCATCTATTGAGAGGATCATATGATTCTTGTTCTTTCTTTTGTTAATGTGTTGTATCACATTGATTGATTTGCGGATGTTGAACCAACCTTGCAGCCCAGGGTTAAATCCCACTTGGTCATGGTGAATAATCCTTTTAATGTACTGTTGGATCCTATTGGCTAGTATTTTGGTGAGAATTTTTGCATCCATGTTCATCAGGGATATTGGTCTGTAATTCTCCTTTTTGATGGGGTCTTTGTCTGGTTTTGGGATCAAGGTAATGCTGGCCTCATAAAATGAGTTTGGAAGTTTTCCTTCCATTTCTATTTTTTGGAACAGTTTCAGAAGAATAGGTATTAATTCTTCTTTAAATGTTTGGTAGAATTCCCCTGGGAAGCATTCTGGCCCTGGGCTTTTGTTTGTTGGGAGATTTTTGATGACTGCTTCAATTTCCTTAGTGGTTATAGGTCTGTTCAGGTTTTCTATTTCATCCTGGTTCAGTTTTGGTAGTTGATACATCTCTAGGAATGCCTCCATTTCTTCCAGATTATCTAATTTGCTGGCATAGAGTTGCTCATAATATGTTCTTATAATTGTTTTTATTTCTTTGGTGTTGGTTGTGATCTCTCCTCTTTCATTCATGATTTTGTTGATTTAGGTCATTTCTCTTTTCTTTTTGATAAGTCTGGCCAGGGGTTTATCAATCTTGTTAATTCTTTCAAAGAACCATCTCCTAGTTTCGTTGATCTATTCTACTGTTCTTTTAGTTTCTATTTCATTGATTTCTGCTCTGATCTTTATTATTTCTCTTCTCCTGCTGCTGGGTTTAGGCTTTATTTGCTGTTCTTTCTCCAGCTCCTTTAGGTGTAGGGTTAGGTTGTGTACTTGAGACCTTTCTTGTTTCTTGAGAAAGGCTTGTATTGCTATATACTTTCCTCTTAGGACTGCCTTTGCTGCATCCCAAAGATTTTGAATAGTTGTGTTTTCATTTTCATTGGTTTCCATGTATTTTTTTAATTCTTTTTTAATTTCCTGGTTGACCCATTCATTCTTCAGTAGGATGCTCTTTAGCCTCCATGTATTTGAGTTCTTTCCGACTTTCCTCTTGTGATTGAGTTCAAGTTCCAAAGCATTGTGGTCTGAAAATAGGCAGGGAATGATCCCAATCTTTTGGTACCGGTTGAGACCTGATTTATGACCTAGGATGTGATCTATTCTGGAGAATGTTCCATGGGCACTAGAGAAGAATGTGTATTCTGTTGCTTTGGGATGGAATGTTCTGAATATGTCTGTGAAGTCCATTTGGTCCAATGTGTCATTTAAAGTCCTTATTTCCTTGTTGATCTTTTGCTTAGACGATCTGTCCATTTCAGTGAGGGGGTGTTAAAGTCTCCCACTATTATTGTATTGTTGTCGATGTGTTTCTTTGCTTTTGTTATTAATTGCCTTATATAATTGGCTGCTCCCATGTTAGGGGCATAGATATTTACAATTGTTAGATCTTCTTGTTGGATAGATCCTTTAAGTAGGATATAATGTCCTTCCTCATCTCTTATTATGGTCTTTGGTTTAAAATCTAATTTGTCTGATATAAGGATTGCCACCCCAGCTTTCTTTTGGTGTCCATTAGCATGGTAAATGGTTTTCCACCCCCTCACTTTCAATCTGGGGGTGTCTTTGGGTCTAAAATGAGTCTCTTGCAGACAGCATATCGATGGGTCTTGTTTTTTAATCCAGTCTGATAGCCTGTGTCTTTCGATTGGGGCATTTAGCCCATTTACATTCAGGGTAACTATTGAAAGATAGGAATTTAGTGCCATTGTGTTGCCTGTAAGGTGACTGTTACCGTATATTGTCTGTGTTCCTTTCTGGTCTATGTTGCTTTTAGGCTCTCTCTTTGCTTAGAGGACCCCTTTCAAGATTCCCTGTAGGGCTGGTTTTGTGTTTGCAAATTCCTTTAGTTTTTGTTTGTCCTGGAAGCTTTTTATCTCTCCTTCAATTTTCAATGACAGCCTAGCTGGATAGAGTATTCTTGGCTGCATATTTTTCTCATTTAGTGCTCTGAATATATCCTGCCAGACCTTTCTGGCCTGCCAGGTCTCTGTGGATAGGTCTGTTGCCAATCTAATGTTTCTACCCTTGTAGGTTACATATCTCTTCTCCCGAGCTGCTTTCAGGATTTTCTCTTTGTCTATGAGACTTGTAAGTTTTACTATTAGATGTCGGGGTGTTGACCTATTTTTATTGATTTTGAGAGGGGTTCTCTGTGCTTCCTGGATTTTGATGCCTGTTTCCTTCCCCAAATTAGGGAAGTTCTCTGCTATAATTTGCTCCATTATACCTTCTGCCCCCTCTCTCTTTCTTCTTCTTCTGGGATCCCAATTATTCTAATGTTGTTTCATCTTATGGTATCGCTTATCTCTCGAATTCTGCCCTCGTGATCCAGTAGTTGTTTATCTCTCTTTTTCTCAGCTTCTTTATTTTCCATCATTTCATCTTCTATATTACTGATTCTCTCTTCTGCCTCATTTATTCTAGCAGTTAGCGCCCCCATTTTTGATTGCACCTCATTAATAGCCTTTTTGATTTCTACTTGGTTGGATTTTAGTTCTTTTACTTCTCCAGAAAGGGTTTCTCTAATAACTTCCATATTTTTTTCAAGCCCAGCTAGTATCTTTAAATTGATGATTCTGAACTCTAGATCTGACATCGTACTAATGTCCGTATTGAGTAGGTCCCTGGCAGTTGGTACTACCTATTGTTCTTTTTGTTGAGGTGATTTTTTCCGTCTTGTCATTTTGTGCAGAGGAGAAAAGATTAATGAGAGAACAAAATGCTAGCAGAGTAACAACATCCCCAGAAAATATACTCTAAACAAATCAGAAAAGACCTGAAACAGTGGGAAAAGAAAGGGAAAGAGAGAAAAAAGAGAAAGAAAAAAAAGAAGAAGATAAAGATAAAGATAAAAACAAAAACAAACAAAACAACAACAACAACAACAACAAAACAGAATGTGATCAAATATGATCAGGCTGGTATATAGATCAGTGCCACACACTAGATTTGGGGTGTTTTGGTCTTTTAGAAGAAAGTGCCTCCCAATATTTTAAAGAAAGAAAAACTTATATATGTACAAAAATAAGGGTTGATTTGATGAAGGGATGGAATATGAGTGTAAAGTTGGAAATTATAAAAAATTTTATAAAAGGAATTGATAAGAAGTTGTTTGAAAAAAGAAGAGGATTTAAAAAAAGAAAAAAGGAAAAAAAAGGGAGAGGATGTGATCAGGCAGGGGAATAGAAAACACCATATATAGAGATTTAGGGTATATTTTAATCTGTTAGAAGAAACTATCTCAAAATTTTAAAGAGAGAACAACTTATATATATATAAGCCAAAAATACGGGTAACTACTATGAAGGGATAGAATATGACTCTAAAAATGAAAAATAAAATTTTTTTTTTAAAAAAAGGCATTGATAAGATGTTGGTTCAAAAAGGGAAAAAGAAAAATTCAAAAAGAAAAAAAAAAGAAAAAAAGACAGTTAAAAAAAAATTAACTTTGAAAGACTAAAGAATCATGGTAAAAAAGCCATGAATTCTATGTGCAGTAGTCCCCTAGCGCTGGAGTTCTGCCGTTCTCATTGATCGGTAAACTTGGTCTTGGCTGCCTGTTCTCGCTGATCTTCTGGGGAGGGGCCTGTTGCCGTGGTTCCCAAATGTCTCTGCCGGAGGCGGAATTGCCCCGCCCTTGCCCCCTCCCGGCTAAGTAATCTGCTCGGGTTTGCTCTCCGGGGCTTTTGTTCCCTGCGAGCTTTCCGTACAGCTTTGGAGGCGGAGAGTGAAAATGGCGGCCTCCCAATCTCCGCCCCGGAGGAGCCGAGAACTCGGGGCCCCACTCCTCAGTGAGCCCCCAGAGAAAAGCCATCAGTCACTCCCGTCTCCCCGGTCTCCGGCTGCACTCCGTGCTCACCCGGCCTGTGACCGCGCGTTTCTATCTCTGGCACCCGACCCTGGGTGGAGTCTCCAAACCCAGCAGATCCCTGCGGTGCACTCCCGCGCGGCTCCTCCCTGGGGGGAAGGTGAGTCTCCCCGGATCTGCCGCTTGTCGGGTCCCTGCTGGAGGAGCAGGGGCCTGACTGTGCGCGGATCACGGTTTATGGCCACCCCGAGCTGAGAGCCCGCGCCTGGGCTCCGCCTCTGCAGCCGGCTTCCCTGCTCCGTTACCTGGGAGCTCTGCCACACTCAGGCACCCCCGGTCTTTCTGTGACCCCGAGGGTCCTGAGACCACACTGTCCCGGAGGGTTCCACCCCCCGCTTAGCCACCAGAGTGACGTCCCTCAGCGGAGCAGACTTTTAAAAGTTCCGATTTTGTGCTCCGCGGCTCTATCACTTGCCAGAAGCGGCCGATGGGGGCCCCTCCCCCGCCGTCTATCCTCCCAAATATCGCCTCAGATTCACTTCTCCGCACGTCCTACCTTCCAGAAAGTGGTCGCTTTTCTGTTCAGAGAGTTGTTGCTATTCCTTTCTTCGATCTCCTGTTGGGTTTGTAGGTGTTCAGAATGGTTTGATCCCTATCCAGCTGAATTCCTGAGAGGAGACAAAATCCAGGTCTCCTACTCTGCCATCTTGCTCTGCCCCCTGCTTTTTGTTTTTTAAGCAAATTAGCATGTATCTTCCCTAGTCCAATACTGTAATATTCAGCCTTATTCATTCTCCTTCATTGTTCTATAGTGCTTAGCTCACTGTTGGAGTTTTTTATTCATCTTTAAAATAGAAAAAATGAAAGCATTAACATTTAAAATTTGTCTTAAAGACCTTATCTGTAAGGAATGTTACTCTTTTAAAGAGAAGTTAATGCATAAATACAAATGACATAATTTTCACTTTATGATGTTGGAATTTTACAAGTTGTTACATTAAGTTTAAGGTCTTTCTAATGACAGTCAAGAAAATGTAATTTGCATTTGCTGTTCTTCTGCTTTCTGTGATTCCATTCATGTTCTTCTTCCTCATTTTTTATTTCATAAATACATGAACACCAAATATGCACTGACTATGGGCTAAGCATCGTGCTAGGCTTGAGGAACACTGGTAGGTCCTGGAATGTTGATACACATCTGGACAAAAACATTCCTTTCCATAAATTTAGCAGGTTGGCAATAAATTTCTGCAGCAGATGCTTATGCAAACAGAATCCCTGAAAGGAGTGGGGACCACATGTCTGGGAGACTAATGATGCTTTAGACGAGATACATAAGGTTTAGCTATTTTATATAACTGCCTAGTGCGTGACAATTTAACAGCCAGCCAACAAAGAGAAATATACACACTAAACTGAAAGAATATTTTATAAATAACCTTCATGCCTCTGTATATATGCTTGAGTGTAGGCAAACACACCCAGAGGAAAATTCAATAATTACCAATGCACTGTGTTCAAATATGGATCCAGGAATGAACCAACTAGAATTGCAGAAGAAAAACAAAGAGAATACGGGCGCCTGGGTGGCTCAGTTGGTTGGGCAGCTGCCTTCGGCTCAGGTCATGATCCTGGAGTCCCTGGATGGAGTCCCGCATCGGGCTCCCTGCTCGGCAGGGAGCCTGCGTCTCCCTCTGACCCTCCCCCCTCTCATGTGCTCTCTCTCTCTCTCATTCTCTCTGTCTCAAATAAATAAATAAAATCTTAAAAAAAAAAAAAGGAAAAAGAAAAACAAAGAGAACACAAATATAGGAAATATTTTGCTTAAATTTTCTCCTCCATTTTGGCCAGAGAAGCAAATTAATAAATCCAACATGTATACTTTTTGTTGATATAAAATTAGGGGTTTTGACCTCTAAATTAATGGGCAAGGAATATTTTAAACTATAATTTTGAATTGGCACTATGAGAGGCAGAATGTTGGTCCTCAAAAATGCCTGTGTCCTAATCCCAAGTACCTTTAAATATGTTATATTACATGGTAAATGGGACTTTGTAGATATGATGAAGATTACAGACCATTAAATAACAAGATTATCCTGGATTATCCGGGTGGCCTTGATTTAATCAGAGCAGTTCTTAAAACAGAGCTTTCTCTGGTTGGAAGCAGAAGAGATATGCCACACAGCTGACACTGAAGAGAGGTGACAGAAGAAGGAATCAGAAGAGAATTAAATGTGAGAAGGATTAAGCATGCTTTTGCTGGTTTTAAAATGCAGGGCCATATGCAAGATCTACAGAGAAGTTGCAGCCCTTGGCTGACAGCCAGCAAAGGAGCAAGGACCTCAGTCTCAATCTGCAAGAAACTGAATTCTGCCTACAACCTAAATGAGCTTGGAAAGAGTTTATTTCCAGAGTCTTCTGATAACAGCCCCACTGGCTAACACCTTGATTTTGACCTTGTGAAACATGGAGCAGAGTAACTAGAGTGATAATAGATTTGTGTTGTTTCAAGCTGCTACTATAGACACCAATTCATTAGTATTTCCAAGGCACCTAGGTAGAGTTCCAAATATTCAATTTTATGTCAATTTTGGGGAGCATTATAATCTATTTATCAGACAGATAAAGGCTTACTAAACATCTATGTCCCTAGACAAGCTCATAAAGCCTTGATTTAACCTATATCATGCCTTAAATGTAGCACTTGTTTTTTAGTCAGGTCTGTCCATTCTGTATACCATTATTTCTGTCAATAAATTCATACCAAGTCTCAATACATCTTTTTATCCTAAGGGCAACACTTTTTCTGAAAAAGGCGTTGGAAAGCATGGTTTGTGTTAGGAATCTGCTGGGGTAGTAACTCATGAATTCCAAAAGAATTTCACTAGAGGGTATACTCTCTCAGTGTTCTGAACTGAACAACTTTTAAAGGGGGTAATTACTTTCACATGAGAAATTTATTCCCTTGATAGCTTATTAATCAAGTATTTATTAACTTCTATTTCACGCTAGGAATTATCTTAAGGGTTGAGGAAACAGAGATGTATTAAAGATCATGTTCATGATCTTTGCCTTCAGAGAGGTCACAGTCTGGATGAGAGAGACAAAGGATAAAAACTTAGGAGAAGGATTTAATGAGACTCTTGGGAATGCTCTTGGAAGGCTTCTCAGAGGAGATGGCTATTGAACTCAGACTGAAAGCTCATAGAGGAATGACTTATGGATAAAGAGGATTTGGATTTGTTCTAGTGAAGATGTAGATCATGTTCAAAGACAATCAGGGGAGAGGTGCTACAAGCAGCTCCATGTTTCTGGAGCGTAAGGAGAGGAAGTGGATGAGAAAAGAATGGATTAGTAGGAGGATGCCAGATCACGAAGAGTCTTGTGTGTTACGCAAAAGGCTTGGTAGGAGTTTGGAAGGGCAGAAGCTAAGTTCTTGTGAGTTTCTTTATATTTTTGTAAGAGTCTTTATGTCCCTGTGTATGCACATGTACACCTGTGTATATAATTAGATGCATGTGTTAGTGTACAGAGTAGATGCTTGCTACATTTTTTTAATGAATGATTGGGAAAAAAATAAAACAAAGTCAGACATTGGGGAGGGTGTGGGCTATGGTGAGTGCTGTGAATTGTGTAAGACTGTTGAATCACAGACCTGTACCTCTGAAACAAATAATACATTATATGTTAAAAAAAAGAAGATAGTAAGAAGGAGAAAATGAAGGGGGGGAATCGGAGGGGGAGACGAACCATGAGAGACTATGGACTCTGAAAAACAAACTGAGGGTTCTAGAGGGGAGGGGGTGGGGGGATGGGTTAGCCTGGTGATGGGTATTAAAGAGGGTACGTACTGAATGGAGCAATGAGTGTTATATGCAAACAATGAATTATGGAACCTACATTAAAAACTAATGATGTAATGTATGGTGATTAACATACCATAATAAAAAAAAACAAAAACAAAAACAAAGTCAGAAAGCAGAAAGGGAAAAGGAAGGGGAAAAAGTTAAAAGCTGGAAACTGTTTTTGAAAGGAAGATATATTTCCTGAATCAGGGAAACAATTCAGGGATAAATGGGATCAGAAGCAGATTTTGATTAGTTAGACTCAATGGCAAAGAGAAAAGATCCAAAATGAATCACGGGAAATGGCTTTAAATTTATCATTTCCTGACATTGGGTATAATAATGTATGTAGTATGTATGTAATCACAGAGAATGAAAATTACTTGTTACCATACTCAGTAAATTTATAAAGTATTAAGTGTTCATATTAGACTCATTTAACTTCTTTTTGGAATTTGTCATTAGTAAAAATGCTGTTCTATAGGAAATAATAGACAATGAAGTCAATAATCATTCTTTTTAAGCTGGGAGGCAACCACCTCATTTTCAAATATGGTAGAGTTTTATGATTTTGTCTGAATGTAAAGCTTGGCTCCAATTTATTTTAACACTTAGTTAGATTTAGTATGCCAGAAAATCAAACTATTGCTGAACAAAGTTAAACTGTCTGAATATGATGATTTCTCTCATCTGACCTAAAAGAGCAAACTAAAAACAAAAATTATAGCCAGTCAGGACAGACATGCTTATGTAAGAGTAACTTCCCTACTTATCATTCCAAAAGCAATTATTTCTTAGTGGAAAAGCTGTCATTTTACCCCTTGGGGAGGGTTCTATAAATGTGGTGTATTACCTCAGCCTAACATTCCTGGAAAACAAAGGAGCGTTTTATTCTCTGAACCCAAATCTGACTACCTCTTTTTTGAATCAAGCTCCAAAACAGCTGGAATAGAGACAATGGCAAAGCAGACACAAATGACCGTGCTTCAGTGAATTATATATTTAGCTTTGAAAGAGTCTATGCAAAGTTTTTTGGGGGTTAAAAACATAATGATTTTCACTTGGGCTGTTTCCATAATTTGGCTATTGTAGATAATGCAATAAAGATCAAGGTGCATGTATCCCTTTGAATTAGAATTTTTGTATTCTTTGGGTAAATACTTACTAGTACAATTGCTGGATTGTAGGGTAGTTCTATTTTTAACTTTTTAAGTCCATACTGTTTTCTAGTGTGGCTGAACTAGTTTGCATTCCTACCAACAGCGCAAGAGGGTACCCCTTTCTCCATATCTTTGCCAACACCTGTTGTTTCTTGTGTTGTTGGTTTTAGCTATTCTGACAGGTGTGAGGTGATATCTCATTGTAGTTTTTTTTTTTTTTAATTTTATTTATTTATTTGAGAGAGAGAGAGAGAGAGCATGAGAGGGGGGAGGGTCAGAGGGAGACGCAGACTCCCCGCCGAGCAGGGAGCCCGATGCGGGACTCGATCCTGGGACTCGATCCTGGGACTTGATCCTGGGACTCGATCCCGGGACTCCAGGATCATGACCTGAGCCGAAGGCAGTCGCTTAACCAACTGAGCCACCCAGGTGCCCTCTCATTGTAGTTTTATATTTCTCTTATGATCATGATGTTGAGCATCTTTTCATGTCTGTTGGCAATCTGCATGCCTTCTTTAGAAAAATATCTATTCATGTCTTCTGCCCATTTTTTAGTCACCAAATGATGAATGGATAAAGAAGATGTGGTATAGATATACAATGGGATATTATTCAGCCATAAAAAAGAATGAAATCTTGCTATTTGTAATGACATGGATGGAGCTAGAGAGTATTAATGCTAGGTGAAATAAGTCAGTCAGAGAAAGACAAATACCACATGATTTACTCATATGTGGAATTTAATAAATAAAACAAATGATCAAAGGGGACAAAGAGAGAGAGAGGCAAATCAAAAACCAGACTCAACTATAGAGAACAAACTGATGGCTACTAGAGGAGAGGTGGGTTGGGGGATGGGTTAAATAGGTGATGGGATTAAGGAAGGCACTTGTGATGAGCACTGGGTGTTGCATGGAAGTATTGAATCACTATATTGTACACCTGAAACTAAACTGTATGTTAACTGACTGTAATTTTAAAAAATTATGTATAATATATATATAGTGACTTTCCTTCCCAATATGTCCCTCTATACAGAGGAGGAGAATCTTCACTTGCTGTTGCTCTAGCATTTGCTTAAGACAGCTCCTGCCTATCACTACCTTAATGTGATCTCTGACATTAAGGGTGGGTACTGATCAAAGTGGGTAAAAGGTTGCCCCAGGTTCAGCAACCCAGTCTTCTCATGTTAGTGTTCTCTTTTCAGAAATATATCATTTATAAAAATGTATCTCCTTTTAAGTTTTGAATGAAGGGAAAGTGAGTAGAGAGAGGAACTAATAGGAAGAAGAGTTAGAAGGTTTGGTTGGCAAAATTTTAGTATTTAAAGAGGGCTACTAGCCACCCTCCCTGTTAGCCTTTTGTTTATACCATGATGACAACATGTTTTGGGGTATTTTGCTTTTCTAATTGCCACACTCCTGGAAATGGCATGGAATTTCCTTCTGAGTTTTTAACTGTGCCCCATTCCTGAAATTGAGTACTTGGCTTCCTTTAAGTGAACTTGAAACTTCACCTCTCTGAGCCTCCATTTTTTAATTGAAAAAAATTAAAAAAAGAAATATCTTATGTCTTCCAGCTCTATGAGTTTTTGTCTAACTGTAATCCTTAAAACAGATCTTCAGGTACTGAACAAAAATTCTTAAGAAATGGATCAAGTTTTATACTTCCCTTCCTTCCTAATAACTTATATATCTCCCAGGTGTCAGACTTGTATCACCTTTTTCCCCTTCTGCTTTAAATTTTATGCCACATATATTAGATTGTTAGGGATGCCATAACAAAGAACCACAGATTTGGTGGCTTAAACATTGGAAATTACTGTTATGGAAGCTAAAAGTCTGAGATCAAAGTATTAGCAGAGTTGCTTTCTTCTGAGGCCTCCCTCCTTAGCTTATAGATGGCGATCTTCTCCCAATGTCCTTTGTACATGTCTGTGTCCTAATTTCCTCTGCTTATAAAGACACCAGTCATATTGGATTAGAGCCTATCCTGATGACCTAATTTAACTTAATTACCTCTTAATGATCTTATCTGCAAGTACAGTCACATTCTGAGGTACTAGGGTTAGAATTTCAACATATAAATTTTGGAAGGACACAATTAAGCCCATAATACCACATATAGATTCTATACCTTGTCCTCTTTTTGTATATATTGAAGTCTCTTAGCTAGGTCCATACTGAATTCTGTTTGTAAAAATATTTGATCTGTCAATTGTTGAGAAAATTTGCATGAATATGATATACATAGGGACTTTTGTAGATTTTGCTGACATAGAATGTGTGTGTTTGTGTGTGTGTGTGTGTGTGTGTGTGTGTGTAGGAATGTCTAAGAAGGAGAAAGGTGGATATAGAAAGGAATACAAGGGAGAAAGATATACTTGGTTTTTACCCTATCCTTAGCCCTGATCAAGTGTTCTTGAGCCCATAAGAGAGTTTCAGGCAAAATTGTTGTAAGGCTCAGATAAATTCATCTTCTTTTGAAGCTATGAAGACAAAAATTCAACATTTTCTTGGAGAAATAGGATTTCTTCTTTACAACCTACCCCCAACCCCTAACCTGACCACTCTGTCACAGATCACAGGACAGCTTTGATATGCTTGGGGCTTAGTAAAGCCCCAGCAGCAAGTCTAAGTTATTTCATTTCTAGTCACTGAAAATTAGGAGGCAATATATAAAAACCATAACATTTATCCTGACATTTTAACCATCAACTAAACAGCAGCAGATCAACCTTCAGATTCCAAGCTGGATTTCATGGTAGGCAATCACCTTATGATGTAAAGGATGCATTTTTAGCTTATACACAAGTTTTAAAACTCAAAGACAGAAATTCTATGAAGGAAGTCTTCAGTGGGGGGGAGAAATTTTACTAAATCTCTATGTTAAATATCCTAGAATCCCTCAAATGAATATCAGATGAAGAATATCTTTTCTCCCACATTCTTTGGTGAGTAGGGTTTTTGTGTTCACCTGACACCAATAGAAAGTAAATGAAAGTAGATAAATTTGAGATAGACAAAGCAAAGTTTTGTGTATTACAAATGAATTATTGAGTAGTATAATTTTAGAAACATGATGAAGGAAGATATTTTCAATAAGCCACGGTGGGTCTCTATTATTGGAGATGTCAATGAAAATCCCAGTTTTCTAAATAAGAAGAAAAAATGGGGAGCCAATTCTTTATACATCTTAATCAAAAGAAAAGATGTAAAAGAAATTGACTGAATATACATAATCTGAATATACAGTCCATCTGAAAAAAGATTCAGATCTTTCTCAAGAAATGAGTTTTTAAAAAGTAAGTGACATCAGAAGTCAAATATGATGAGTTTGGGAGTTGTAAGAACTTTCCAAAATTGCATATGTGACCATGGAATTAGGATGTTTTAAAATTTGACAACTGATTTGTGTTAAAGTGTGTTATGGATGCCAGACCGAAATAAATAGAATAGATTTTAATGTTTGTTTTGAGTGAGATTCAGCACTTTGGATAGGGAGACCATTATTGTCTGGAAAAGTTTTATGTAATCAACTCCTTATTATGGAATAAGAACTAGAGATATTGAACCATTGTGGTAAATTAAAGAATCAGTAAAGAAAATTATGTGTTAAAAAAGGTTTTATTGGGAACAATAGAGTTTTGATTAGTATATACTCAACTAACACTTTCTTAGCTAGACCGTAATGGAAAACTATGCACACTGGAATTTTTCCACTTTTTTTTTTTTTTTTTTTTAATTGTGGTCCTTTCCACATTCATTGGTCTGAGCATACTCAAATTCTTTATCTGTAGTTTTATGTCCTTCAGTTGTGGATATTTTCTTTGACAATTTATTATTTTCTCTTTCTCTTAATTACTATTAGATGCTGATCCTCTAATTTTTATATCTTTTTTACTCTAATATTCCTCTTCTTTGCATTTTAATTCTACTTTCTGGATGATCCTCTTACCTTATTTTACTTATTTTTTTTAAGTTTCAGCTGTTTGATTTTAATTTCTGAGAGTTCTCGTTTTCCTTTTCCTCTTTCTGTAACATATGTTTTTATTTCAAGATTACAGCATCATCTTAAATATCTAAAGGTATTAAGTATTAATTTATTTAAATATCTCTCTGCATTCTCTCTATTTTCTCTGTTTCTTTCCTTAGATTTGCTTGGTTTGCTTTGGTCTTTCTTTTTCCATATTGGAGACTTTCCTTGAATATGTGTTGATCTTTCCTCTCTCCAGGAGTGTGGAACTGAAAGTTGATTGGAGTTCTGTGTGCATGAATGTGGCATGCCAAGTAATGAGCTTCCTTTAAAACAATTGGATGAAAAACTGATATTTCCATTTCAGATGCAACAAATGTCAGTATCTGTATATCAGTTTTCTAGTTCTTCTAACCTTTTGCCTGGGGGCTGTGAGTCTTGCTGCTGATGCTCAGGAGGCAGGTTTGACAAAGAGGCTGGGATCTCACTACTTAATATTCAGACTTACACTTAATGTCTTCATCCTCAGACAGGAATCTCATGCCTGCCCTCCTCTGTGCTTGGTGTTTCAGTCTTTGGAGTCTCGCTGACTCAGTTTCTCTGAAACAAATTCCTTCTGCCTCCTAGAGTTGAAGAAAGGAGGCACTCATCTGATGCTACAGGTTAGAGTGGATACCTAGGGCCTAACAACTCCATATACAGGCTTTCAGACCCCTGTTTTCAGCCTCCTACCTAATCTCCACTTTTTTGCTCCTTCTTATACTCCTAATTGCTGAGCCTTTCTTGAAATCCTCAGGGGTGCATTTGTTCACTTTTTATCAATTATCTCCATCTCTTCTACTATACCAGGTACTTGAATTTGATCTTTCCTTTCTCTGCTAAGATTTTCATAATTCCTCTGTTTTCTTTCTTTAAATATCATAATTTAGGATTGTAGATATTTTTGAGTTCGGTTAAACATAGGGCTTAACTCTTGTTTTGTTATGACCTTCAGCAGAAGAGAGTGGAAAGGTCTCTATTTCACCTTGAAACTGGAAATCTAATGCAATACTTTATAACTCTGAAGATAAAATAATAGAAATATTTGGGAAAACAATATATAAATTTAAGAGTAGGCTATTTTAATGTAGCCAGCACATCCTACTGGCAAGAAAAAAAGAAAAAGAAAAAGAAAAAAGCTAATGTTTCCAAATTGTCCTGAATATCCAGGCATGAGTCTTGATTTTTGACCTGAGCATCATACTTCTTGTCTTTGTTCTTTGATTTTTTATTTAAAAATGGTTACATACTGATCTTAATAATAGAACCTCCATATTTCTCTGGTCCTATCGCTAATGTGTCCTGTTCTCTTTAAACTTGTGTACCTGCAGTCTCCTCATTTATTTTATTTCTTTAAAAGATTTTGTTTATTTATTTGAGAGAGGACATGAGTGGGGGGAGAGGGAGTGGGGAAAGAGAATCTCAAGCAGACTACGCTGAGCACAGGGCCTGATGTGTGGATCTCATGACCCCAAGATCATGACCTGAGCTGACACCAAGAGTCTGATCACTTAACCAACTGAGCCTCCCAGGCTCTCCTGACATCTCCTCATTTGTCCTTAGGAGATAGCATCACTTTGGACTTTTGAGCCCACAAGTTTCCACTTCTTCCACCTTCCTCACACCAAACCTTCGCCCCTCCTTTCTTACTATAGTGAAACAAGGGTCCTTTCTCCCATCTGGAACCAATGCCTCTGCCTGGGTCCTGGATTTCATCCTTTTCTACTTTGTCAGGGACCTGCTGTTTTTATTACTTCTTTTTTCTTTCACTTTCCATTGCCCCATCTTGTCAACATTTTAACATCCTTTAAGCCTCTGTATTGAGGGAAAACCACCTTTCTGAATTTCACATTTCCTCCAATTTCTAACTTACTTTTCTCCTTACCTTCACAGAAAAGCTTTTTGAGTTTTCTATCATCCCTCTGTCCACTTCCTTACTTCTCATTTACACCTAAACCTATTGTAGTCTGGTTTCATACTTATCACTCTATAGAAACTATTCTCATTGAAATAAAAAAAAAATTAAAAATGGCTTTCCTGTAGCCTAGTACAGTGGACATTAGCCCTTACAGGAATTAACTATTGTTCAGCACTTAGCACTGTTGATCAATCCTATATTCTAGAAACACTTTTCCTTTGGTTTTCATGATAACCCAGTATCAGTCAGGATGGGTTAGCTTATGCTACCATATAAAACATCCTCTATATTCATAGCAGATTGAGATGGGCTCTGATATGCCTTGTCTTCACTCTTAGATAGAAGCTGATGGAGCAGACATTATCTGGAACATGGTCAATTGTTAAAGCAAATGGAAAGAGAGAGGACGATAAATCAGATACTAGCCCTTTTAGCCTCAATTAGAAATTAACATGCTACTTCTGTTCACATTCCATTGGCCAAAGGAGTTTTGTGACCCCACCTATCTCTAAGGGAGTAGAGAAGTGCAAACTTACTAAGTGCTTACTGGAAGTAATTTAGGAAAAGTGCTGAAGAGGACCATTACCACCTTTTGCCATAAAACTGCCTAAAATATTCATATCTAGGCAAGCAATATAAACCAAAATATACAGTATTTGAAGTGTCATTTCAGCCATATTATCAACGGAATGAATCAATCATGATTAAATGATAACCACATGTATTAGGAATAAATATATTTAAAATAACTACATAAATTGTACTGACATATAAACATAGCTCCATTTATTCTATTTCCACTAAGTACTTACTGTATGCTTGGCACAGTGATAAATGATGAAGATTAAACAAAATATGACAAATATAGGGAAATACTGTATAAATCTTGTAATTCTTGGTTTTGCTCCTTATTCATCAATGAATTCCTTTCATTTATAAAATGTGAACCTGAAAATATAGTTATTGTTGCCTAAAAGATAGAAATTTGAATAGTAGCTAGAAAAGTGAAGCTCCAGCAATCAAGAGCAGAGAGCATTCCAATTGT
Source organism: Mirounga angustirostris (assembly GCF_029215605.1). Taxonomy (NCBI): domain Eukaryota; kingdom Metazoa; phylum Chordata; class Mammalia; order Carnivora; family Phocidae; genus Mirounga; species Mirounga angustirostris. The sequence continues at coordinate 46,296,592 of NW_026991709.1, read as the reverse complement.
AAAAATTCTTCACAGTTCCTATTTAAAAAAAATCCTGAGTTTTTTCAAGTGCTTCTTGAGAACATGCTGAGATGGAAAGAAAGTTAGATGAAAGATAGTACCGGGAGCAGACAGTAACTCAGAAGCCTAGTTATAAAATACTTTTTGAGGTGGAAAAACCATGCTAGCACTTCCCAAATCAGGCCAAATTCATTTTAGCTTATGCAGTTGTTTCCTACTGAGTCAGTGCACTATAGAAGGCAAAGACATCCAACACTTCTGTAATAGGTCAAAGAAAAGAATGTGTGACTGGAGGAAAGAGTGTGAGGCTCACTAGAGCAAGTCAGTGCTGCTCCAAGATCACTGCATGGAGACCTGAAAGGGTGACTAGTTTTTATCTCCAGGGTAAGAAAAATGTGGTGTATGACTCTATTTACATGGATAGGAATTCATTTAAACAGGTCTGTATTTGGTTCCTTTTTGGAGGCTCATGGTTATTTTAGTTGGATCTTTAGGAATACAGGTGACCTCAAATGGAGGACATTTGAAAAATTGAAACATTGACATTTATTAAATAAAAAGTGTAAATTGAGTTGGAGGACACATCTACATCATGGGAAATGCAACTGTTATCAAGATGTTGTGTTATTGTATTTTTTTATTGTTATTAGATATACTATATAATGTATAACACTAATATTATTATTATATAATAATATTATTATTATATAATATGGTCCTGTTATCTTTAGACAGGATTTTTAAATTGTTATTATATATTAATATGTTATATTATTTTATTATTATATAATATGGTCTTGTTATCTTTAGACAGGATTTTCTTTTCTTTCTTTATTATTTCTTGATTATTTATTTTTATTATATTCAGTTAGCCACTATATAGTACATCATTAGTTTTTGATGTAGTGTGCAGTGATTCACCAGTTGCGTATAACAGCCAGTGCTCATCAAAACATGTGCCCTCCTTAATTAATACCCATCACCCAGTTTCCCCCTCCCCTTCCTCCTCCCCTCTGAAACCCTCAGTTTGTTTCCTGGAGTCCATAGTCTCTCACGGTTTGTCTCCCTCTCTGATTTCCCCCCTTCGGTTTTCCCTCCCTTCCCCTATGGTCTTCCGGGATGTTGTGTGATTGTAATGTTAAACATTCAGTGAGTCGATCAGCAGGCTCTCCAGTCTGCTTTATCGGAGATTCTCTTGAAGGCTCACATAGGCATTCTATGTAAAAACAGTCAGTTGGCTGGGTAGAATAAGGAGAACTCTGCATGATTTCCTCCACCAAAACAAGTCCCTGATCTCACATCTGTCCTTTATTCAGGAATATCCCTGGCTCTGTTTTTATATAGCTCTTCAGTAGACCATCAGAGTTGACTCAAGGGAACCAGAGGAAAGTGGCAAATGTCCCACCTAGACTTACTTCTGTGGTTATTCAGTTGTTGGGGAAAGTGCAAAAGCATGATCTCCTGTTGAGACTTGGCTCATAATAAGTAGAAGAAAATATCCATATTAGAAGAGTTGTTGCAAAGTCCAAGTTAAATATGACACCCTTCCTCCTCTCCGGTTCCCATATGTGGATATGCATACTTGACAGAAGGATTAAAACATTTCTGGTTTCATCTGGCTTAATTTGGCACATGTGAATACCATTTCTCTTCTCAGAGTGGTTGCTTCTCTCTGGCCAGGTTCCAATGATCTCACAGTGGAAATTTTGATCATTAAATTTTATGTGCATGAAATATTTTAAAGATTTTAATTTTTTTGTTTATTTTAAGGAAAAAATGTCAACATGAAATAAAATACTAGCAATTCTATTAACAACTTGAACTGAATTATACATGTAATAGAGATATCAAATTTGAACAAACAGCCCCTTAGCTGCTACTAACTACTTTTGCCACCTTAAGCAAGTTATTTCACTTTCTATGCCTCATTCTCCTCTTCTGTAAATAAGGATAATGTAACTACCCAGAGTTACTGTGAGGATTAAATGAGTTAACATATGTAAAAAGTGCTTACAGCAAGGCCTGGCACATAGTTAAGGCTCCATAAATTTTGGTTATTGCTGCTATTGGCCTATTGCAAACATTGCTCCAGGTACTGTGGACAAGAGATAAATGAACGATGGTCCTTACCTTCAAGGTACAGAAACCTATGAGGTATGAGTGAATTATAATTCAACTCAGGCTGCTATAAGAGCTCTAACAGAGACACAGAGTACAGTTGGCAGTACACAGGAAGGGCAGGCTTATGACAAGGGCTGCATCTGATTGGGTCAAATTATGGGTAAGATTCTTACAGGTAGAAGGAGAAAAAGAGGGAATCATCAAACATTCTAGTCAGAGGATACAAACAGGATAGATTGATAAAGATAGGAGATAGAATGTAGCATATAGTATCAGTGTTACATGTTTTCCTGTGCCTAGTGGCAGCCATGGCTAATCTAGTTCACAATTCTTTCCCGCTGAGCCTGATTTGCGTGAGAGTCCTTCTTAATATAGGGCTCAAGAAACAACTACTTCTTGACCAATTTGGTTCGGGTAATGAAATTTGTTTGCTACCTCAGGTATATAATAGCTTAGTGGTAGGGGTGAATGTAGTAGTAGATAAATTTGAAAAAATAAAAAAAACAATAATGACTACCATATATTGAGTATTCATTGTGTACATTCATATGTGCCTATTTGATTCTCACAACAAATATATAAGATAGGTAATCTTCTTTCCATTTTATATGTAAAGAAACTGAGACAGAAAGGTTAGAACTATTTCCAAGTTCACTTAGCTAGCAAATGTTGGAATTAGAATTTAAAACCAGGGCTTTTAAAATTTAAAAGCTGTATTCTTAATCACATTACAGTATTGGATCTCTTAAAATACTAAGGAGTCAAGCTGAAGTTAATCATCAGTCAGCCTTTAATTTCATGTTAAAATTTTAAATAATCTATTCTGCATATAGAGGGAAGCTATTGAATGCTTTTGAACAGAAGAATAGCTTGATTGCATTTGTGCTCTAGGAATAAAACTCTGGTGGCATGATGACAAATATTGGAGGTAAGGATATTGGAAATGGGATGATCAATTAATTGGGAGAAATACAGGGATACAAATGGAAAGGAAGTAATAGAATCAAAATTATCGCTTCAAAGTGAAAGTCATAAGATTTGGCTGTATGGAAAGAGGGGCATTTCTGAAATTTTACATGTGGCAACTTGACAATTGATATGGACAGGAAGACAGTAAATTAAGTTTGAGATATTGGTGGAATATACAGATGGGGATTTTCTATCAGAAAATCTTTTTCTTTTTTTTTCTTTTCTTTTCTCTTCTCTTCTTTCTTTCATTTGTATAAATAAGGCTTAACATGTTAGGTTTTGTTCTCATCAAAAAAGAGTGGATACTGTGCTAATGAAACTCTAAACATCTTTAATCTATATCAAGAATGGGCACATTCTTCAATAATATTAAAGAGAGAGAGAGTGTGTGTGTGTGTGTGTGTGTGTGAGAGAGAGAGAGAGAGACAGACAGAGACAGAGAGTGACAGAGAACAGAGTTGTAGGATTTAATTTAAAAGAACTGTTTGATATTATCAGAGAAATTCTCTAAATTTCTCATTAAATCACTTCTTTATAAGCAACAAGGTAGATTTATTATGTCGTTGTCATTCTTCCATTGTAGAGTCCTTGCCCAGTCAGAAATAAAGTCAATGCCAGGGCTCTCAGCAGTCTGACCTACTTAGCTAGGATTTTTATTGGGTTTGTAGCTGAATTCTGCTGAGAAGGTGTCAGAATTGTAGCTTCTAAGGCCGACAGACAGTAGAATGCTCAGTGTTGTTGGAAAGTATGCAGGTTCCTGAAGCTCAGTTCCTCTCTTTCTTTAACCATATTGGAATCCCTTGAATTCAGTAGAGCATGGCAAAGTGTAAAGGATGTTTATGTTTTTATATAATCTTTAAACATTAGGGTTTATATTATAGCAATGCCCAGGAACTTTACCATTCTACATAGTATTTCCATGTAGCTAAGAGAAAATGAATGGATCATCTTGTAGAAATTCACTTTAGTAGTCCACACAGATGAGGAAGCATTAAGGTGAGAGCAATCATATGCTAAAACCAAAAGCATCATATAGATATGAAAATATCAGATGGTGAGAAAACAACACCTACCAGTTCTTATACTAAACTCAAGGTGTGGTCATTAATAAACTTAATTTTTATATTACAAATGCTAAAATTCCTAGTAATGAAAGATAACATTTTTATTAAAATAAAGTCTTTTATAGTTCAGTGAGAATAAAAAGCAATTTGTTTTTCTCACAGATAACTGTAAATAGCCAATAGAACTTAGTGTAACTTACTTACAAAAAGTTAACATGTTCATAGAGACTTAGGGCTCATTGTAAGGACATACTATTCTTAAGGAATTTAGAAAGTAAAAGAAGTCATGGGAGATACATAATAACCATGAATGCATTTATGTAGAATAATAATTAAAGGGAGTTAGAGACAGAGAAAGGAAGTAGCTTATTTAGAAGTGATGCAAGTGTTCATTAGAAAGACAAAGCTCCCCTGAAAACAGCAGGTCCTGATCTTCAAGCCTTGGGGTTAGTCATTCACATCCTAAAGAACCAAGGTTTCAAAATTGATTAGTGTTCTTAGTGCTATTGCATTTCTATATATCAGCGTAACTTTAACTGAAATATCCTTAGTTTAGAAAATTTAAGTAAATTAATGACTAAAGATTGAGTAAAATGTGGTTGGCAATAATTTTATGAACATCTGTCTTCAGAGGAATATAATTACTGATTCAAAATTGCAGGGAAAAAGTGACAAATAACCAGGGTCTTGGCTGAAATTTTCATATTTGGTTTGGGAGCCAGCTTCCTCAGAAATCAGCTTGGTAGTTGTCTCTCCTTCCATGTCCTTGGCACACAGAGCAGCTGCTTGTCTCTGGAGTCCAGCTGTGAAGAATTTAAGGGAGCCCTCTCCAGGAGTGCCAGCCCCAGGAATGTAATCCGTGCAGATTTCTCCCAGAATCTCAATATGGCACAGCTTACCATGGGACCATCTTTTTATTTAGAATTTCCAACAAATGTAAAAATATTTGACATGCTCTTTCCACCTTTGCTACTATTCATTTAGTCTTTGCCTCTGAAAAGTATTGCCAAGAGGAAAGTTTCCTGTGTTTATTTTATTTCTAGCATGACATCTTGCTTTGAAAACTTTGAGTATGTGTATAGGCTGGGAAAGAAAAATATAGGCTCCACTTTTTCCCTCTTTGCATTAATACACAGTCTAAAGAGGAAATTCAGGATAAATGACAAAATCATGGGCTTGTAAGATCTGTGGAGGGAGTTTATAGGCTGGCCTGATGATAGACATTTCATTGCACTTTCAAAGACACTGTGATGGCAAATAACTTTTGAGAGAGCCTTACTCATTTAAAAGCAAATCATTTAAGTAAGTAAATCCTTTAAAGAGTAAATCATTTAAAAGCAAAACAAACAAAAAACTAAAACTGAAGTATGAGTTCTTTATTCAGAAATTACAAAGATTTGTATGCATTTTTTCATTGTTGTTGGAGGAGACAGGGAGTAATAAGAAGTGTTAGAGCCTTTTTTGTTTGTTTGTTTTTTATTATGTTCTGTTAATCACCATACATTACATCATTAGTTTTGATGTAGTATTCCATGATTCATTGTTTGCATATAACACCCAGTGCTCCATGCAGTACGTGCCCTCTTTAATACCCATCACCAGGCTAACCCAGCCCCCACCCCCTCCCCTCTAGAACTCTCAGTTTGTTTCTCAGAGTCCATAGTCTCTCATGGTTCGTCTCCCCCTCCAGTTCCCCCCGCCCTTCATTTTTCCCTTCCTACTAGCTGCTTCTTTTTTTCTTTTTAACATATAATGTACTATTTGTTTCTTTTTTTTAATTATGTTATGTTAATCACCATACATTACATCATTAGTTTTTGATGTAGTGTTCAAGGTTCATTGTTTGCCTATAACACCCAGTGCTCCATTCAGTATGTGCCCTCTTTAACACCTATCACCAGGCTAAACCATCCCCCCACCCCCCTCCCCTCTAGAACCCTGAGTTTGTTTCTCAGAGTCCATAGTCTCTCATGGTTCATCTCCCCCTCCGATTTCCCCCCTTTCATTTTTTCCTTCCTACTATCTTCTTCTTTTTCTTTTTTTTAAACATATAATGTATTATTTATTTCAGAGGTACAGGTCTGTGATTCAACAGTCTTACACAATTCACAGCGCCCACCATAGCACATACCCTCCCCAATGTCGATCACCCAGCCATCCCATCCCTCCCACCCCCACCACTCCAGCAACTCTGTTTCTTTCCTGAGATTAAGAATTCCTCGTATCAGTGAGGTCATATGATACATGTCTTTCTCTGATTGACTTATTTCGCTCAGCATAATACCTGCCAGTTCCATCCATGTCATTGCAAGTGGCAAGAATTCATTCCTTTTGATGGCTGCATAATATTCCATTGTATATATATACCACTCTTCTTTAACCATTCATCTGTTGATGGATATCCTGGCTCTTTCCATAGTTTGGCTATTGTGGACATTGCTGCTATAAACATCGGGGTGCACATACCCCTTCGGATCCCTACATTTGTATCTTTGGGGTAAATACCCAGTAGTGCAATTGCTGGGTCATATGGTAGCTCTAGTTTCAACTTTCTGAGGAACCTCCATACTGTTTTCAGAGTGGCTGCACCAGCTTGCATTCCCACCAACAGAGTAGGAAGGTTCCCCTTTCTCCACATCCTCACCAACATCTGTCATTTACTGACTTGTTAATTTAAGCCCTTCTGACTGGTGTGAGGTAGTATCTCATTGAGGTTTTGATTTGGATTTCCCTGATGCCAAGCTATGTTGAGGACTTTTTCATGTGTCTGTTGGCCACTTGGATGTCTTCTTTGGAAAAATGTCTGTTCATGTCTTCTGTTCATTTCTTGATCAGATCATTTGTTCTTTGGGTGTTGAGTTTAATAAGTTCTTTATAGATTTTGGATACTAGCCCTTTATCTGATATGTCATTTGCAAATATCTTCTCCCATTCTGTTGGTTGTCTTTTGGTTTTGTTGACTATTTCTTTTTCTGTGCAGAAGCTTTTTATCTTGATGAAGTCCCAATAGTTCATTTTTGCCCTAGCTTCCCTTGCCTTTGGCGATGTATCTAGGAGAAGTTGCTGTGGCTGAGGTCGAAGAGGTTGCTGCCTGTGTTCTCCTTTAGGATTGTGATGGACTCCTGTCTCACATTGAGGTCTTTCAACCATTTGGAGTCTATTTTTGTGTGTGGTGTAAGGAAATGGTCCAGTTTCATTCTTCTGCATGTGGCTGTCCAATTTTCCTGACACCATTTGTTGAAGAGACTGTCTTTTTTCCATTGGGCATTCTTTCCTGCTTTGTCGAAGATTAGTTGACCACAGAGTTGAGGGTCCATTTCTGGGCTCTCTATTCTGTTCCATTGATCTAAGTGTCTGTTTTTGTGCCAGTACCATACTGTCTTGATGATAACAGCTTTGTAATAGAGCTTGAAGTCTGGAATTGTGATGCCACCAGCTTTGCTTTTCTTTTTCAACATTCCTCTGGCTATCTGGGGTCTTTTCTGGTTCCATACAAATTTTAGGATTATTTGTTCCATTTCTTTGAAAAAAGTGGATGGTATTTTCGTAGGGATTGCATTGAATGTGTAGATTGCTCTAGGTAGCATTGACATCTTCACAATATTTGTTCTTCCAATCAATGAGCATGGAACATTTTTCCATTTCTTTGTGCCTTCCTCAATTTCTTTCATGAGTATTTTATAGTTTTCTGAGTACAGATCCTTTGCCTCTTTGGTTAGATTTATTCCTAGCTATCTCATGGTTTTGGGTGTAATTGTAAATGGGATCAACTCCTTAATTTCTCTTTCTTCTGTCTTGTTGTTGCTCTATAGGAATGCCACTGATTTCTGTGCACTGATTTTCTATCCTGCCACTTTACTGAATTCCTGTATGAGTTCTAGCAGTTTTGGGGTGGAGTCTTTTGGGTTTTCCACAAAAAGTATCATATCATCTGCAAAGAGTGAGAGTTTGACTTCTTCTTTGCCAATTCAGATGCCTTTTATTTCTTTTTGATGTCTGATTGCTGTGGCTAGGACTTCTACAACAATGTTGAATAGCAGTGGTGATAGTGGACATTCCTGCCCTGTTCCTGACCTTAGGGGGAAAGCTCTGTTTTTCCCCATTGAGAATGATATTTGCTGTGTGTTTTTCATAGATGGCTTTTATGATATTGAGGTATGTACCCTCTATCCCTATACTCTGAAGAGTTTTGATCAAGAAAGGATACTGTACTTTGTCAAATGCTTTTTCTGCATCTATTGAGCTGATCATATGGTTCTTGTTCTTTCTTTTATTAATGTATTGCATCACATTGATTGATTTGCGGATGTTGAACCAACCTTGCAGCCCAGGGTTAAATCCCACTTGTTCGTGGTGAATAATCCTTTTAATGTACCATTGGATCCTATTGGTTAGTATTTTGGTGAGAAGTTTTGTATCCATGTTCATCAGGGATATTGGTCTGTAATTCTCCTTTTGGATGGGATCTTTGTCTGGTTTTGGGATCAAGGTAATACTGGCCTTATAAAATGAGTTTGGAAGTTTTCCTTCCATTTCTATTTCTTGAAACAGTTTCAGAAGAATAGGTATTAATTCTTCTTTAAATGTTTGATAGAATTACCCTGGGAAGCCTTCTGGCCCTGGGCTTTTATTTGTTGGGAGATTTTTGATGACTGCTTCAATTTCCTTAGTGGTTATAGGTCTGTTCAGGTTTTCTATTTCTTCCTGGTTCAGTATTGGTAGTTTATACATCTCTAGGAATGCATCCATTTCTTCAGATTATCTAATTTGCTGGCATATAGTTGTTCATAATATGTTCTTGTAATTATTTGTATTTCTTTGGTGTTGGTTGTGCTGTCTCCTCTTTCATTCATTTATTTGGGTCATTTCTCTTTTCATTTTGATAAGTCTGGTCAGGGGTATATCAATCTTGTGAATTCTTTCAAAGAACCAGCTCCTAGTTTTGTTGATCTGTTCTACTGTTCTTTTGGTTTCTATTTCATTGATTTCTGCTCTGATCTTTATTATTTCTCTTCTCCTGCTGCTGGGTTTAGGCTTTATTTGCTGTTCTTTCTCCAGTTCCTTTAGTGTCGGGTTAAGTTGTATATTTGAGACCTTTCTTGTTTCTTGAGAAAGGCTTGTATTGCTATATACTTTCCTCTTAGGACTGCCTTTGCTGCATCCCAAAGATTTTGAACAGTTGTGTTTTCATTTTCATTGGTTTCCATGAATTTTTAAAATTCTTTAATTTCCTGGTTGACCCATTCATTCGTTAGTAGGATGCTCTTTCCAACTTTCCTCTTGTGATTGAGTTCTAGTTTCAAAGCATTGTGGTCCAAAAATATGCAGGGAATGATCCCAATATTTGGTACCAGTTGAGACCTGATTTGTGACCTAGGATGTGATCTATTCTGGAGAATGTTCCATGGGCAATAGAGAAGAATGTGTATTTTGTTGCTTTGGGATGGAATGTTCTGAATATGTCTGTGAAGTCCATTTGATCCAGTGTGTCATTTAAAATCTTTATTTCCTTGTTGATCTTTTGCTTAGATGATCTGTCCATTTCGGTAAGGGGGGTGTTAAAGTCCCCTACTATTATTGTATTGTTGTCGATGTGTTTCTTTGCTTTTGTTATTAATTGGCTTATATAATTGGCTACTCCCATGTTAGGGGCATAGATATTTACAATTGTTAGATCTTCTTGTTGGATAGACCCTCTAAGTAGGATATAGTGTCCTTCCTCATCTCTTATTATAGTCTTTGGTTTAAAATCTAATTTGTCTGATATAAGGATTGCTACCCCAGCTTTCTTTTGGTGTCCATTAGCATGGTAAATGGTTTTCCACCCCCTCACTTTCAATCTGGGCGTGTCTTTGGGTCTAAAATGAGTCTCTTGCAGACAGCATATCAATGGGTCTTGTTTTTTTTTTTATCCAATCTGATACCCTGTGTCCTTTTGGGGGGCATTTAGCCCATTTACATTCAGGGTAACTATTGAAAGATAGGAATTTAGTGCCATTGTATTGCCTGTAAGGTTACTGTTACTGTATATTGTCTGTGTTCCTTTCTGGTCTATGTTACTTTTAGGCTCTCTCTTTGCTTAGAGGACCCCTTTCAATATTTCTTGTAGGGCTGGTTTGGTGTTTGTAAATTCCTTTAGTTTTTGTTTGTCCTGGAAGCTTTTTATCTCTCCTTCAATTTTCAATGACAGCCTAGCTGGATATAGTATTCTTGGCTGCATATTTTTCTCATTTAATGCTCTGCATATATCATGCCAGTCCTTTCTGGCCTGCCCAGTCTCTGTGGATAGGTCTGTTGCCAATCTAATGTTTCTACCATTGTAGGTTACAGATCTCTTGTCCCAAGCTGCTTTCAGGATTTTCTCTTTGTCTCTGAGACTCATAAGTTTTACTATTAGTTGTCAAGGTGTTGACCTATTTTTAGTGATTTTGAGGGGGGTTCTCTGGATTTTGATGCCTGTTTCCTACCCCAAATTAGGGAAGTTCTGTGCTATAATTTGCCCCAATATCCCTTCTGCCCCTCTCTCTCTTTCTTCTTCTTCTGGGATCCCAATTATTCTAATATTGTTTCATCTTATGGTATCACTTATCTCTTGAATTCTGCCCTCGTGATCCAGTAGTTGTTTATCCCTCTTTTTCTCAGCTTCTTTATTTTCCATTATTTGGTCTTCTATATCACTAATTCTGTCTCTGGCTTCATTTATCCTAGCAGTTAGAGCCTCCATTTTTGATCAAACCTCATTAATAGCCTTTTTGATTTGGCTTGGTTAGATTTTAGTTCTTTTATTTCTCCATAAAGGGTTTCTCTAATTTCCTCCATGCTTTTTTCAAGCCCAGCCAGTATCTTAAAATCATCATTCTGAACTCTAGTTCCAACATCTTACTAATGTCCATATTGATTAGGTCCCTGGCAGTCAGTACTACCTCTTTTCGTTTTTTTTTTTTTTAACTATTTTATTTTTTTTTTATTTATTTGGCAGATAGAGACACAGTGAGAGAGGGAACACAAGTAGGGTGAGTGGGAGAGGGAGAAGCAGGCTTCCCGTGGATTAGGGAGCTCAACGGAGGGCTCAATCCCAGGACCCTGGGATCATGACCTGAGCCAAAGGCAGAGGCTTAACTGACTGAGTCACCCAGGTGCCTCTCTTGTTCTTTTTTTGAGGTAATTTTTTCTGTCTTGTCATTTTGTCCAGAGGAGAATAGATGAATGAGAGAACAAAATGCTTACATGGTAACAACAACCCCAGAAAAATATACACTAAACATATCAAAAAAGACCTGAAACCAGGGGAAAAGAAAGGGAAAGAAAGAAAAAAGAAAAAGAAAAAGATTTAAAAAAAAAAAAGAATATGTTCAAATATGATCAGGGTGGTGCATAGATCAGTGCCACACACTAGATTTTCAGTGTATTTTGGTCTGTTAGAAGAAAGTACCTCCCAAAATTTTAAATAAAGAAAAACTTGTATATGTAAAAAAATAAGGGTAAATACAATGAAGGGATGGAATATGACTGTAAAGATGAAAATTATAAAAGATTTTATAAAAGGAATTGATAAGAAGTTGGTTGAAAAAAGAACGAAAAATAAAAAAAAAAAAAGGAGAGAATGTGATCAGGCAGGAGACTAGAACAAAGCCATACAGTAGAGATTTAGGGTATATTTTGGTCTGTTAGAAGAAACTGTATCCCAAAATTTTAAAGAGAGAACAATTTATATATATATATATCAAAAATAAGGTTAACTACTCTGAAGGGATAGAATATGACTCTAAAAATGAAAAAAAGATTTTTTAAAAAAGGGATTGATAAGATATTGGTTGAAAAAGGGAAAAAGAAAAATTCAAAAAAAAAAAAGAAAAAGAAAGAAAGTTAAAAAAAAATTAACTTTGAAAGACTAAAGAATCGGGGAAAAAAGCCATGAATTCTCTGTGCTGTATTCCCCTAGTGCTGGCATTCTGCCATTCTCATTGATCGGTAAACTTGGTCTTGGCTGGCTGTTCTTGCTGATCCTCTGGGGGAGGTGCCTGTGGCAGGGGTTCTCAAATGTCTTTCCCGGAGGCAGAATTGCCCTGCCTTGCTCGGGTTTGCTCTTGGGAGCCTTTGTTCCCTGCAAGCTTTCTGCACAACTTTGGAGGACAAGAGTGAAAATGGTTGCCTCCTAATCTCAGCCCTGGAGGAGCCGAGAACTGGGGCCCCACTCCTCAGTGAGCCCCCAGAGAAAAGCAGACAATCACTCCCATCTCCCTGGTCTCCCACCCGACTCCCTGCTTACCCGGCCTGTGACCAAGTGTTTCTGTCTCTGGCACATGACCTCGTGTGGAGTCTCCAAACCCAGCAGATCCCTGTGGTGTGCACCCGTGCCACTTCTCCCAGGGGAGGAAGGGGAGTCTCCCCAGATCTGCTGCTTGTTGGGTCCCTGCTGGAAGAGCAATGGCCCGACTGTACCGCAGATCATGGTTTATGGCCACCCGGAGCTGAGAGCCCACTCCTCGGATCCATCTCTGCAGCCAGCTTCCCTGTTCCGATACCTGGGAGCTCTGCTGCCCTCAGGCACCACAGGTCTTTCTGTGACCCCGAGGGTCCTGAGGCCACACTGTCCCAGCGAGGGTTCCACCTCCCCCCCCCCCACTTAGCCACTGGAGTGATGTCCCTCAGTGGAGCAGACTTCTAAAAGTTCTGATTTTGTGTTCCACTGCTCTATCACATGCCAGTAGTGGCTGAAGGAGGCTCCCTCCCTCCCGTCATCGATCTCTCTGAATATCACCTCCAATTCACTTCTCTGCACATCTTACCTTCCAGAAAGTGGTCGCTTTTCTGTTCAGAGAGTTGCTGCTATTCTTTTCTTCGATCTCCTGTTGAGTTTGTAGGTGTTCAGAACGGTTTGATCCCTATCTAGCTGAATTCCTGGGAACAGATGAAATTTAGGTCTCCTACTCCTCTGCCATCTTGCTCCTCCCTGTCTGTTTGTTTTTAATTTTGGTACCCAAAAGGTTATGTTCAAATATAGATAACCAGAGAAAGTAATAGGTTCTAAGGTTGAATAATCTCATGGGGATGAAGGACCTGGATATCTTGATGTGGAATAAAGGGAGGATATCATGAGCTGACTTATCCCTGAGGTATGACATAGTAAGTATATCAGAAAAAGGCATTAGATAGGGCAAAATTTAAACTAGTGAGGAAAAGACAATAAGAAGTCTTCCAGATACCACTTAGTTTGCCCCATGGTGACCAAGGAGCTCTACATAAGAGAAATACTATGATCTCACTAATTGTAAAACCTATACTTTTAGAAAACTAATGCCTTCTAGTAAAGGAGAAATTCATAGCTTAAGAAAGTGACAACCATGATAAGGTACTGAAAAGTCAATTTTTCTAAGGCAGTTAGCATAGACTCTGTAATGAACTAAATACTGGGAAACTTAATTTGAATTTTCCAAACTGTGTGCCCAGATATGTAGGACTGAAACATATTTTTAGAAAGCTATAAACCAACCATATTTCTTGACAAGGACTTAGAGTCTGCTTACACAAAGAACCTTTTTTTTTTTTTTTAATCTGAGGGCTTCAGAGAATAAGTATAGAATTAACTATCATATTACCATTTGCAATTAGAGAAAATGAATTGGTGGTAGGGAAACAATTAATCTGAAAGTTCCATTGAATCAAAGTCATATTTTATATTTTTAATCTTGGATTATTGTATTCTTTTGATTTTTTAAAGTTAAAAGAATTTTAATTATATTTATCAAAGAATATGCCAATATTTAAAGTGTTTGATATTATATTTCAAATAATGAAAATATTACCAAATTGTATTTATTTTGAAAAATACTTGAAACAATAAAATTCCAAGACAGCAAAATGATTCTTCTTACTTCCTGGATATCGAGTCTGTGATCCTTTGTTACTGAAAGATTTTGTCAATGCAACAGGAAAGAGAACAGAACTTAGCCTCAGAGCACTGATTAATTTATAGGAGTTGTGGCTGGTATTATCACAGAGAACCTGAGGAAAGTAGAAGACATGTTTGTCAAAAGAGTGAAGACCCAGAGAGGATTATATGGGGCATGCCACATGAAACCCCAATATCAGAAAGAAAATGTAGAGAAAGGGATCCTGGATATAAAAGCTAATTTTGGAACAAGCAGGACAAGAACATTAAAGACAAATATTGTCTACATTGGAACTCTGTCTAGTTCATGGTGTACCTAAGTTAATATTACAGGAGCCAGAATAGACTGGATGTCATAGCCTTCATAACCCATATCATGGCTCCATGTGGAGATTCAAAAGAAAGATATTAATCCCTGACCTTTGGCTGCTGAAGACCATGGGCAGCCATCATTCCCTGAGCCCTTACAACTGTCAGATGTGGTGCTGAACCCTTAATTCTCAATCTCATCTGATCCTCTCACCAGCCTAATTATTGTGAATAATATCCCCCACCCACCCATGCAGCCTGTTTTTTTGTTTGTTTGTTTGTTTGTTTTTAACAGAAGATACTGAAACTCTTAGTTAAATGACTTCAAGTTCAAACAAAAAATAACAGTACAACTGGGGTTTAAACCTCAAGCTATCTGACCTGAACGCTCTTGTTATATCCGTGTCTTGAGACAGAGGAACTCCTATCAGAGAAATGTCTGGGGAACTTGATGCTGTTTGGTCTCCAGGCTCTGAGCTCAGCCCAGAGCAGCAGACCTCTCTAGCTGGGGCAGGAATTGAAAGAAAATTCAATTAGCACTTCCTCTAGCTAGTCTCAGGCCCTCCCTTCTGTTCTCCCTCATCAGATTCTAAGCTGCAAATATCCTACTTCTTCTCCAAAAAGAGAAAAATGGAAGTTGGAAGGAGAATGCAAGCCTTAAAGAGGCAAGGGAGTAAATGCCCATCTAAGTTTCTCCATTTCCTCAGCCTCTCACCGGCTCCCTAATTCCCAGCATCAAAGAGGATGTAAGGAAAGGCAGGGTTTGGAGGGATAGGGGCTCTTCACCCTATGTTTTTTTCTATATATCCCCAATTCCTCTTGAAATCCATTGTCCCTTTCTCTAGCTGTGACACAGCCCTTTAAAAACAGACTACTTGTTCTTGGAATTTGGCAGGGAAGAAGGCAAGACTTCATCATCAGGTGAGTTAATTATTATATCCTGTAAGGATGTCTACACTGCAGTCCTAATTGTGGCATTTGCTACTTATAAAGTAAGGTGTTTTTTAATTTTTTTTTTAAATCAAGCCCCTGAAGATCCTCAGGGCAAAGAGAGTTTATAAATTACACTAATTGGAAAGAAGATACTTTTAAAACATGTCTTAACACAGAAGGATTTTTCTTTTTCTAGAGCATCCAGTGCTTTACCCCAGATAGATAAGATAGTTAATCCTCCTCCCTCACTTATTACTCTCCTGCCCTGTCTATGAACACACTGACTAACCTTTCCCTGGGGCCTTGGCACACACCACAAGTAGAGGTGGTGATGTGGAAGGATAAAAACATTACTCAGACACTTTACGAAAGTTTCTAGCAGTTGGCAATACTCAGTCTGACCTTTATGTTGGATTTTGCCATCATTTTAATCACTTTACCATCACTTGCAGTAGAGAATGTGTCTTTAAAAGTGCCCTATTTAGGGAAAGCATCAGAGCCAAGACTAAGTGTACATTCTCATTATTTCACATGTTGTCAAAGTAACCAGTACAGTGAAATGACAGCATTTTGAAGAATATAGGTTTGTGCAAAGCTCTTCATTAAGGTAGGAGGGCATTATATTGCAGTTATTTATATTTGGATATAATATTTTTATTGACATTTTTATGTATATTCAGTAATAAATAGAATATATGGGAAGTTATTGCATCCAAAATTTTACTTTTAGTTCCCTACCACTATTGGCCAAAGCCCTTGTAAATTTCTATGTCTTTTGCAAGAATTTTTCACCCAAGAGTTTTTGGGCTATCTACTGTATTCTTTGTTTCTGTGTATTTGGCTGATTATTTTACTATAACTATTTTACTCTAACTGTATATTTGGCTAATTATTTTACTATAATTCATTTGCAAAAAATCAATACACACATAGCATACTGAGAGAATTTTCAGTGTACTTATCAATTGAAAGTAAGCTTAACTTTTTGTCCTGTGTGATGTCTAACACCCCTAATGATAAAACATTTGATTTTATACTGACTATCACTACTGTCATTCATCTTATTTATTTTTTCATTTTTCTATTTTAACAAATATCAAGCCTACAGAAAAGTTGCAAACAGGACTCTTCAACAGACTTATTGTTAACTTTCAGCTATTTGGGAGTTTAAGTGTAGACCTTATGACACTTTGTCCAGTACTTTAGCATTTCTCTCCTAAAACAAGAACATTCTGCCATAAACTGCAATATAATTACCATAAGAAAATTTAACTTGAGATGAAATTTTTATCAAGTAAACACAGTCCATATTCAAGTTTCCAAAGTTGCCCCAATGAAATTCTTTATAACTATTCCTATACCTCCTTCCAGGATCCAGTGAAGAATCATGCATTGCATTTATTTTCAAATTTCTTTATCCTGATATTTTTTCTTATGACATTAACATTTTTTAAAGATACCAGGTCATTGTTTTATACAATATCCTTAAAATGACTATTTTCTCCTAATTAGATTCAAGTAGAGTATTTTTGGCAGGACTACAACAGTTGTGATGTTGTGTCCCTCACAGAGTATCATATGAGGAAGTATATGATATCAGTGTATCCAAGTTTGGGAAATTAAGTTTGATTATTTGGTTAAGGTGGTGTCTATTGTATTTGTTCATTGTACAGGTATGCTTTTCTTTTGTGATTAATGAGTACTCTGCAAGGTGATATTTTGAGACTGTAAGAATACTTTGGTCTCCAAAAATCCTTCCCTCAATGGTTTTGGTATCCATTAATACATATTCCTTAGAGTAATTGTTACTCTGGTACCAGCAAAAGGGTGATTTTCCAATTTTATAATTTCCTCTGTATTTGTTCATTGTCATTTTTCTGTAAAGAAGAACTTTTCATTCTCTGTCTCCCCAAAACTTGAAATTATTATTTTGGGGTATTATTATGAACTGATGGATTCCTTTTTTAATGTATTATAATTTATTCCACTCATTATTTGTTATACTTCATGAGTTATTCCAAATTGGGCTAGTGAAAACCCTGCTAAGCTCTGTTATCCATCTCAATTGTCCTAGTCACTTAACTTATTTATTAGAAATAAGCTTTGAAGATAATTCAAAATATTTTTTAGCCCAGTTAGTTGTAGCAGTACATCAGCTCCCTTATCACATTTATTTTTACCTGTGAAAAACTGTATAATGGCTTACCTTCAATAATACATGAAGAGCTTGGAAGTTGTCACTCCTGTCTTCACAAGAAGAAAGTTGAATATACTGAAAATCAGTGACCTTTCTTGGACACAGCAACAAACTAAGGTCTCAGGTCAAGCTGCTACCTCAAAACCATGCAAATTCAGAAAGTCACAACAAAGATCTGCCTACCTGGAGCAGAAGTCATGGGAGCCATAAACTTATAGCAACAGTTAAATAGTTATTTTAATAATGAATTTTTAGATGCTAAGTATGGACTGGCATGAGAATGAAAAACTCCTGAGGCATACTGTCTTAGGGGGAACCCCACACTTTCATGGTATTTGCCTCCAGGAACCCCACCATCCTCCTGGTGAAAGGCCAAGAAAGATCTCCTGTTCCTCTGGCAGGGGGAGGGAAAAATTTTTTTTTTAAACTTACTGAGATCATTCACCATAACAAAGTCCCATTCTCCAGGGTATACGACTTTACTAGAGCCTTATCCTACCTAGGGGAAGGCCATGCATATAACTTGGTGCCATCTCGGCTCACCTAAGAGGGGGAGTAAAGCTAAGATATATTGGTGAAGGTTATAGCCCAGTGACACAGGCCCACTAAAAGAATGAGATTTCCTTATAAGATGATAGAATGCTCCTCCTCCCCCACACCTTACTCTCTCCCCTGACACACACACACACACGCACATACACACACATACACACCACTAAGTCTCCAGTATAATAGTGAGTTAAAGCTGAAAGGGCGGCAAGACAGTTGCTGAGGAGTTCTTAGGGAAGCTCAAAGTGATTGGGAAGATAAAAACAAAGGCAATAAAGGTATTTGAAGCCTCTAGTATGTACAACTATATAAAATGTTGAACACTGCCCAACTTCTAGATAGATTAACATAAAATTTCACACTAAAGCCCGATTTACCTCAGTTCCTATGACCTAATATGTTGTGTCTAACTTTCAACAAAAAGTTATAAGGCATCCTAAGTGGCAAAATAAATAAATATAACGGCAGTGTCCTCTATTAACAAAGACATTTTTCCCATTCACCTGTTAGGTGGGATTACCCAGAAAATTCCTTTGTTATGTTTGTGTTGTGAAATTCCATATGTAATATCTGACTTCTGCCTATAAAAAATCATTATGGTGGCTCCTATAACACAAAGGTAAACTTAATTATTGATTTGGTACTAGATCAAATAATATGTACAATTAAAGAAGTACAATTAAAAAGTAATCTTAAATCAATAGACAAACAAAACAAAACAAAATAAAACAAAACCCCAACCTGATTATTTTCCTTGGGAACAGAGAAACTAAAGTGAAATATTTGCATTGAAGGGACCTGCTGGTTTTATGGTCACATCTGCTAACCAGTCTGTATCCTTGGCTCACAGAAATCCCCATGACTGCTGAAAACAGTGATTCTTTCAGAAACATTTCCCCTTCATGTACCCTAGCATATTTCAGCAGTCTGTGTTCCCAAAACTCGTGGTTGAAAAACACTCAACCTCATGCCTACATTTCCTGAAAAGAAGATCAGTCCAGAGGTGATTCAGTAAGACATGAAGCTTGCTCTCCAGACACAAATACAAAATACAAATCAGAACACTGGCATGAAAATGACAGAAACCTCATCATGTTGAGTTGGGAAGTCAACCTTATTATTAGTTAACAGGGATTGAGTGTTCTCTGGCATTCAGTGGCACCAATAAAGGGCTAGGTGCTGTAGAGAACATGGAATTAGACAAAGTTCTTGCCCAGGGGGCTCATAATCAAATTAGACGAACCAGACACTCACACAGTCCAGCAGTCTGGAGTGGGGAAAGTTGGATTTATATGGGGAACCTAAGGTCACTCTGTCCATAAACATACTTAGTTTGCCTCCAGCAAGCTTGCTATCGTGTGTTCCTCCCAAACACAAGAGAAAATCTTAACATTCTTTCTCATGATTTTCATTTCAACATCACCCAGGAAGTCTGCTTTGCAAGAAAGTACAGCTGGGTTTTCATTGTCCTGTGACAGGATTTAGGATAAATTCTACAGAGCACATGGTCTGGTTTACTGGAGAAGGAAGGGCAAAATCACAAGGTCAGAGTCACTAGAAAGAGAAGCAAAGTTATGTAGGAGAACATTCTGTAGGGAGGCCATCAGAGCCAGATTTCTGCTGAGCTTGCAGTACACATTCAGCCATTTTATGATGGATCCATTCTTACTTTTAGTCTTTCATGAGCAGTGGAGGTTTCATAAGCAACCTCAACAAGTGAGCAAGGCTGCTTAGCACAGGCAGTCTAGATTTGAATTGTCAGTTTTTCTAAATTTTTTTTCTTTTAAGATTCCATTTATTTATTTGACAGAGAGAGACACAGTGAGAGAGGGAACACAAGCAGGGGGAGTGGGAGAAGGAGAAACAGGCTTTCCACAGAGCAGGAAGCCCAATGGAGGGCTCAATCCCAGGACTCTGGGATCATGACCCAAGCTGAAGGCAGATGCTTAATGACTGAGCCACCCAGGCACCCCTGAATTGTCAGTTTTTTACAGGAGATTTCTGGGTATACCAGTTAGCCAGCAATTGGAAACCTTTGGGCCCTTGTGGTATTCCCAATGGGGGAATGTCCCTGTTCACATGGGGTCTGAATGTAAAAAGCAATAACATACATATGAAAACTAAGCTCAAGTTTGGGTTAGATGATTTCTGATGTCTTCCACTTAATACTTACCTTCCTCACAGAACTTAGCCCTCTGTGTTATGATCACCACCTTTTTGTCTATAAACCATCCTCCAGCACCTATATAGTACTTGACACATATTTAGATTCCAATATAAAAATTCATTAATTAATAAATGCCATAAAGGATGTAAACCAGGAGAACTCAAATATCACAACTTTCAAGAATCTTCACATAGTCCACAAACCACATTAATTTTTTTTTTTAACAGTCTAGGGGCACTATAATTATATTTAAGCATATAGTATGATTTCCATGGTTGATTAGTTAGAATCACAAGAGTGGCCCCTCCCAAATTATCAATTCCATAGTTTTATGTATATATCACAGGGTATACATTATGTGTACAGAATTATGTCATTCTTTTATTTTGTGTATATAGCAGTACTAATACACTTTTCTGTAATCCCCATCCACTGCTTAATATGAGACAGTTAATTTGTTCTTCATTTCAATGGATTTGTCATTTCAAGAATGTTATATGAATCATGTAGTATGTAAACTTTTGAGGCCGATATTTTCACTTAGCATAATTCTCTGGAGATTCATCAAGGTTTTTATGTGTTATATCAATACTGTGTTCCTTTTTTCCTCCTGAGTATTCCATGATATAATTGTATCACAGTTTATTTAACCATTCACCTATTGAATAACACCTAGGCTGCTTAGTTTTTGGTTAATCCAAATCTGCTATAAACATTCATGTAGAGATATACCCAGAGTAGGATTACTGAATGATAAGGTAGTTCTACTTTTAATTTTTTGAAGAATCTCTATACTGTTTTCTATAATAGCTGCACCAATTTTGATCTCTACCATCACTGTACCAGATTTCCCTTTCTCCACATCCTTGCAAACACTAGTTATTTTTTGTTATTTTAATAATTACCATCTTAATAAAGGTATGAAGTGATATGTCATTGTGGTTTTGATTGGCATTTCCCTGATAATTAGTGATATTGAGCACCTTTTTGCATACCTGGTGGCTACTCGTGTTTTCTTTTGAGAAATATCTGTTCAGGTCTTTTGCCCATATTTTAATCAGGCTATCTCTTATTTTATTTTTGATGAGTTGTAGAAGTTTTAAAATATATTTTAGATATTAATCCCTCATGAGATGTATGCTTTGCAAATATTCTTTCCCAGTCTATAGGTTGCCTTTTCACTCCATTGATTTTTCCTTTGCTGTGCAGAAGCTTTTTAGTTAGATGCAATCCCAGTTGTCTGTTTTTGTTTTTGTTGCTTGTGCTTTTGGGGGCATATCTAAATCATTGCATAGACTAATGTCATAAAGGTTTTCCCCTATGTTTTCTTCTGGTAGTTCTACAGTATCAAGTCTTGAATCCATTTTAAATTGTTTTTTGTATTTGGCATAAAATGAGTCCAATTTCATGCTTCTCATGTAGATATCTGGTTTTCCCAACATTTATTGAAGGGATTATCCTTTTCCTCTTGGTGTTCTTGGTACTGTTGTTGAAGATCAGTTGACCATATATATGTGGATCTATTTCTAGGATGTTTATTCTATTCCATTGGTCAATGTGTTGTTTTTATGACAGTTCCATACTGTTTTGATTACTATAGCTTTGTAATATGTTTTAAGATCAGAAAATGTGATGTCCCGGCATTGATCTCTTTGTTCAAAATTGTTTTGGCTATTTAGGGTCATTTATAGTTACATAGGAATTTTAGGATTCTTTTTCTATTAATGTGAAAAATGTTGTTGGAATTTTAATAGAGATCTGTATATTACTTTGGGTAGTATGGATACTTTAACAATATTAATTCTTCCAACTCATGAACAAAGGATATTTTCCCATTTCTTTGCATCTTCTTCAATTTCTTCCATCAACATTTTATAGTTTTTAGTGTACAGATCTTTCACCTTCTTCGTTAAATTTATTCTTAACTATGTTATTCTTTTTAGTACTATTGTATATGTGATTGTTTTCTTAACTTGTTTTTTTGGATAGTTCATTGCTAGTGTTTATAAATGCAACTGATTTTTGTATGTTGATTTTATATCCTGCAACTTTACTGAATTTATTATTTCTAAGAGCTTTTTGACCAAGTCCAGGGTTTTGTATATATATAAGATCATCTGCAAATAGAGACATTTTTACTTTTTTCTTTCCAATTTGGATGCCTTTTATTTCTTTTTTCTTGTCTAATTTCTTGGGCTAGGCCTTCCAGTACTATGTTGAAAAGAGGTGGTGAGAAAGAGCACCACTGTCTTGTTCCTAATCTTAGAGGAAGACGTAAAGCTTTCAACTTTTCATCATTAAGTCAGATGTTAGCTATAGGATTGTCATATATGGCCTTTATTATGTTGAGGTACATTCCTTCTATACCTAATTTGTTGAGAGCTTTTATCATGAAAGAATTCTAAATTTCATCAAATTCTTTTCTGTATTTATTGAGATGATAATTACCTTTTATTCTATTAATATAGTATAACACAGTGATTGATTTGCATTGTTGAAATATCCTTCCATTCAGGGATAAATCCCATTAGGTCATGGTATATGATTCTTTCAATATGTTGTTGAATTTTGTTTGCTAGTGTTTTGAGATTTTTGCATTTGTTTTCATCAAGGATATTAGACTGTGGTTTTCATTAGTTGTAGTGTCCTCGTCTGGCTTTGGTATTAGGGCAATACTGGCCTCATAAAATGAATTTGGAAGTATTCTCTCCTCTTCAATTTTTTGGAAGAATTTGAAATGGACTGTCATTAATTCTTTAAATGTTTGGTAAAATTCATGAGTGAAACCATCTGTTCTGGTCTTCTTGATGGTTATTGATTCAATATTCAGTATTCTTTTCAGTTATTCTATTTGTTCATGAGTCAGTCCTGGTAGGTTGTGTATTTCTAGGAATTTATCCACTTCTAGGTTACCCAGTTTGTTTATTGTAGTCTCTTTTAATTCTTTTTATTTCTGTTATATTAGTTGTAATGTCTTTCATTTGTAATTTTATTTATTTGAGTCATCTCTTTTATTTTCTTGTTCACTCTAGCTAAAGGTTTGCAAATTTTATTTATATTTTCAAAAGCCATCTTAGTTTCATTGATCTTTACTATCATTTTTCTAGTCTGTATTTCATTTTTTTTCTGCTCTAATCTTTATTATTTCCTTCCTTCAGCTAATGGTAGTTAGTTATTCCTTTCTTAGTTCCTTAAAGTGGAAAGTTAGGTGCTTTATTTGAGATCTTTCTTTTTTCTTAAAGTAGGCATTTACCAATATAAACTTCCCTCTTAGAACTGCTTTTGCTGCATCCCATAAGTTTTGGCATGTTGTATTTCTATATTCATTTGTCTCAGGTAGTTTTTTGTTTCCTTTTGATTTCCTTTTTGACCTTTTGGTTGTTCAGGAGTATGTTAATTTCCACACATTTGTGAAATTTTCAATTTTCTCCTGTTATTGATTGATTTCTAGTTTCCTGCATTGTAGCCAGAAAAGTTACCTGATATGATTTTAATCTTCTTAAATTTGTTAAGACTTTTTTTTTTTTTTTTTTCCTAACATATGGTCTATCCTAGAGAATGTTCCATGTGGGCTTGAAAAGAATGTGTTTTTTGCTGCTGTTGGATGAAATGTTCTGTATATGTCTGTTACATTAATTTGGTCTATAATGTTATCCAAGTCCTTTGTTTCCTCACTGATTTTCTGTCTGAATGTTCTATCTGTTTTTAAGAGTGATGAACTCCCTCAAGAGACAGACCCTTTGTTGAGTTCCATGCCCTGGTTGCTGTAAGACCCTGTTCCTTTTTTGTGCTCTTAGCTTCCCCTAGACTATTCAGCCATGCTGAGCCAATCCCTTCAGTGTCCAGATTAGGGTGAGAAATAAGTGGGTCTCTTGGGTAGCATCCTGCATGGCTGGGAAATCCAGGTGTCCACTGTATTTGCATTTTCCTCTGTGGGAGAGATTGCAACCAAGATCTCTCTTGGCATTGAGCTGTGCCACCTTAGGGGAGGGGTTACATGGGTAAAGAAAAACTAATCTTCTTACCTTCTTCAATGCATTTTGGACTTTTTGATCCAGTAGAGCACTGGAACTTCTCCACTGGACTTGCAGGATTCCACAAAGATATTCTCATTTGTGGTTGGTTATCAAAATTAGTATTTCTGTGGGGATGGGGATGGGGAGATGAGGGCAAAAAGTTCCATTCTGCTATCTTGTGATATCAGTCTCCAAATTTGGAAATTTTTCACTATTATTTCTTCAATACTTATTTAGTCTTATTCTCTTTTGCCTCTCCCTTGAGTATCCTGATGATACAAATGTTAGATACTGTTTTTGTCCCACAGGTTTATGAAGGTATGCACATTTTCTTTTTAGTTTACATTTTCTGTATTGTCCAGAATTGGTGATTTTATTGGTGAGTCCTGAAATTACCTGATTTTATCCTCTGGACATATTATGTTCTGAGATTCTGGATCTTATTATATTTTCTGTTTTGGCTAGCTTTTTGGACACCTCTCTGGTGGAGGAAAGGAGGATTGCACTTCTTTATTATTGCCAAATGGAGGTAAAGTACAGGTTCCCCACTTGGTTTCTATTGACATTTGGGAGGAAGGGTATCGTTGGGGCAAATGAGAGTTCTGGCTCTCCATATGGTCTCCACTGACACAGATGTGAGGTGGACTTAATACCTCCGGGTGATGGCAAAAGTCCCAATTCTTTATTAGGCCTTATTTGATACCACCCTAACAGGTAGGGGGAAAGGATCTCATTACTATTAAGTGTGGAAGTCTAGGCTCCCCACTCAGACTTTGATGTCATAGCTGTGGGTAAAGCCATAGGTTTTTTGTGTTGTTTGTCTAGAATAAAATGGTTATTGTCTAAAAGTTTTCTGTCTTGACAGTTTATCCCTTCCCTCGTCCTTTGGCCTGACAGAACTTTAATCAGCATATTTTATTCTATTTTATTTTTATTTATTTATTTTATTTTGTTTTAGGTCTGTGTTCATCAGCATTTCTAGGTTTTTGGCTTCTTCAGCTCCAAGTCTAGGACATATGTGATGAAAAGAAAACCCAGGAAATTCACTTCTATGTTGTTCCTTCTGTCTTTTAGTCCCACATCATCTTTCTTCTTCCCTCCACCTTTCAGAGTCATCTTACATTGTTTTGCATAAACTGTCCATGGATTTTAGTTTTCTTAGTGGGAGGAATAGGAAAAAAATGTACCTACACCATCTTCCTAGAATTGGAAGTTCTGCTCTTTCATTTCAAAATGAGGCATGCAGTGGCAGTCAGTGGGAGTTGTGGCTTGAAATAGTAGCAAGTGTGTGACACCTCTATCATTAGCAAATTGACCTCAGATATATAAAAAATTTGGATCTCTCCAAAGTGGACCAACACTCTTCTCAAACTATTCTCTGTAAGAAGTTGTTTTATTACAAAAAGCAAATTCCATGGTGGGGAGGGGGGTAGGTGGGTGGGTGGGGTGGGGAGGAAATATATCTTTTGCCTCTTTGTGGTTTATTCAATGCCTACTACTGCTATGGGTGGTGTAGTGTAATGGTTAAAATAAAGGCTCTGAAGTCAGACTGCATGGATTCAACGTCTGGTTTAATCACATGCTAGATTATATGAACTTGGGTGAGTCTCCTAACTTCTCTAAGTTTTCTCAACTGTAAATAGAGATAATAATATTATCTCTCTCACCAGACTGTATGGAACTAAATGAGATTTTAAAAAGCACTTAGCAGAAGGCCTGAC
This sequence comes from Mirounga angustirostris, assembly GCF_029215605.1. Taxonomy (NCBI): domain Eukaryota; kingdom Metazoa; phylum Chordata; class Mammalia; order Carnivora; family Phocidae; genus Mirounga; species Mirounga angustirostris. The sequence continues at coordinate 46,270,654 of NW_026991709.1, read as the reverse complement.
ATGCCATAAGTGTGCAGCAAATGATAGCTTGTTATTAATATAATATATGAATATGCTATGTACAGTTAATATAGAAACATTAATAAACACTTGTTGAACAGATCTTGTCTCTTTTCCATTATGCCTTGGTTTTAAGCATTGCCTTGTAATGTACTTAAACCTTGTTTGGTATTTCTTCTAACAGAGAACTAATAGTCTTGGGTGGTGAATACTCTTGCACTGTGTCATCATATTCTAATGTGTTATTTTGGCCAACCCATTCCAGCTGGATAGTGGGTAGTGAAAACAAATCCATTTTGTTTCATAAAACACAAAGACTTTGTCAGAGAGGAAACCATTTTTATGTACAAATGAACAATTTCTGATAGTTCAGGTAATTCCAGATAGACAAGAAAGTATTTATGCTTAGGATTTTCCAGAGGAGCTGTCTATACTACTCAGATTCATCCAACTTTCTCACTTTGGCAGTATAGACCTGATTCTAAACATACCATGCAATAAGCTGTACATTTGGCTCAAAGTTTATTCTATATGGTCCAAAATGGCATCAAAATCATTAACTTAATACACATTGACTTGGAAGGAAGAAGAACGCAAATGAAAAATTATTTTTATTGCCAGAGCTGAGTTCTCTTTCAGTGGCTGTGACAACCTAACACCCAAGACAGGCAAGAGGCAGGCATTTTTTATGCTCTAGATGAATTATAGTGGGAAAACATACAGTACTTTTTAATAAAGTTCTGGCTTGTTTAAAAAAATAAATAATTTCCAATATCGAATTTTAAAAATGTTCATTTGCAAGTCTTTCTATTTTTTCTTGCTTCTTTGGCTTTGAATTAAGTCTTTTTGTTGAAATGACAGGTTTTCAAAATACTTTCACTATCATTATGCTTTTTACTTATATTTTTCCAATACATTGGTGTCTCATTTTATGCTTTATAAATTTCCAGAAGACTATGTGACTTTTCTTCACAAACACACTGAAAACAAGACAAGAAGACTCCTTCCCAGTCAGTGCTGCACCACCATATTCTCTACTGTGCTATTTTGGTCAAACCAATATTTTGGTCAAGTAATAAGGGATAAGAAAAAAAATTAATATCATACCATAAATTGTCCTGATAAGACAAAGCAAAAAGTGACTGTGGACTAGGTGAAGCAAACACATGCTATTAGTACTCTAAATAGATAATTAAAAAAAATGATTTTTTTAGAACATTAATTTTTAATGCTTTAATTTTACTCCTTTTTTGTTTTTTATTTATTTTTAACAATCACACTTGGGTTTATCTTTTTATTTTATTTTTTTATTATGTTCAATTAGCCAACATATAATACATCATTAGTTTTTGATGTAGTGTTCAGTGATTCATTAGTTGCATATAATAACACCCAGTGCTCATCATCACACGTGCCCTCCTTAATACCCATCACCCAGTTACCCCACCCCCTCACCCCTCTTCCTTCTGTAACCCTCAGTTTTGTTCCTGGATTCCAAAGTCTCTCATGGTTTCTCTCCCTCTCTGATTTCTTCCCATTCAGTTTTCCCTCCCTTCCTGGGTGGTCCTCCATGCTATTCCTTATGTTCCACATATGAGTGAAACCATATGATAGTTGTCTTTCTCTGCTTGACTTATTTCACTTAGCAAAATACCCTCCAGTTCCATCCTGTCAATGCAAATGGTAGGTATTCATCCTTTCTGATGGCTGAGTAATAGTCCATTGTATATGTGAACCACATCTTTATCCACTCATCTGTTTTAAATTCATTGATATATATATAGCAAAGAACTGATACCATGTTTCTAAGTATGAGAAAATATTAACTTATACTTGGTATTATTCCTGCTAAGGACCTCAATATAATTTGAAGGGCCTGTGTATTATAAATGTTAAGGCCCAGGTGCTACTTCTTTATAGAATAATTTTTGATCTATTAAATAAAATATTAATATATTATTTATATAAAAATGAAAATTGGACATTATAAGAATGTTTTTAAAATACAAATGTATAAATAAAATAAAGGTAAACTGTAATCCTGTAACCAAATGATAACCAAAGTTAGCGTTTTGTAGTATATCCTTCCAAGCATTTTTCTAGTCATATATATAAATTTTTTTGAGGGAGAAGGGGCAGTGGGAGAGAGAGAGAGAATCTGAAGCAGGCTCCATGCCCAGCAGGGAGCCCAATGTGGGGCTTGATCTCACAACCCTGAGATTATGACCTGAACCAAAATCAACAGTCGGATGCTTAACCAACTTAGCCACCCAGGTGCCCTAAAAATAATTATGTATAATAAAAATGAAATAATGCTGTAAATTATTCCATAGCTTAATTTTTATTTATTTATTTTTTAAAATTTAGTTTTAATTCCACTATAGTTAACATACAGTGTTGTATTAGATTCAGGTGTACAATATATTGATTCAACAGTTCCATATGTTATTCAGTGCACATCAAGATAAATGTATGATTAATCCCCTTCCCCTATTTCATCCATTCCCTGATCCACCTCGCCTCTGGTAACCATCTGTTTTTTGTAGTTAAGAGTGTGTTTTTTTGGTTTGTCTCTCTCTCTCTTTTTTTTCCCTTCCTTGTTTGTTTTATTTCTTAAATTCCACATATGAGTGGAATCATATGGTATTTGTCTTTCTTATTTCACTTAGCATTATACTCTCTAGATCCACCCATGTTGTTGCAAATGGAGGTATTTCCCTTGCCTCAGGAGACATACCTAGAAAAAATGTTGCTAAGGCCAGTGTCAGAGAAATTACTCCTTGTGCTCTCTTCTAGGACTTTTATATATATAGTATCATATCATCTTCAAATACCAAAAGTTTTACTTCTTTCTTACCAATTTGGATGCCTTTTTTTCTTTTTGTTGTCTGATTGCTGTGTCTGGGACTTCCAGTACTATGTTGAATAAAAATGGTGAGAATGGACATCCTTGTCTTAGTCCTGCTCTTACAGAAAATCTCTTACTTTTTCACCATTGAGTATGATATTAGATATGGTTGTTTTATTTTATTTTATTTTACTTTAAAGTCAATCACCATACATTACATCATTAGTTTTTGATGTAGTGTTCCATGATTCATTGTTTGCATATAACACCCAGTGCTCCATTCAATAGGTGCCCTCTTTAACACCCATCACTAGGCTAACCCATCCCCCCACCCCCTCCCCTCTAGAACCCTCAGTTTGTTTCTCAGAGTCCATAGTCTCTCATGGTTTGTCTCCCCCTCCGAATGCCCCCCCCTTCATTTTTCCCTTCCTATTATCTTTTTTTTTTTTTTTTTACATACAATGTATTATTTGTTTCAGAGGTAGAGGTCTGTGATTCATCAGTCTTACACAATTCACAGCACTCACCATAGCACATACCCTCCCCAATATCTATCACCCAGCCACCCCATCCCTCCCACCCCCACCACTCCAGCAATCCTCAGTTTGTTTCCTGAGATTAAGAATTCCTCATATCAGTGAGATCTTGATACTTGTCTTTCTCTGATTGACTTTTTTAGCTTAGCATAATACCCTCTAGTTCCATCACTTCATTGCAAATGGCAAGATTTTGGGTTTTTTTTTGATGGCTGCATGATATTCCATTGTGTATATATACCACGTTCTCTTCATCCATTCATCTGTTGATGGACATCTTGGCTCTTTCCACAGTATGGCTATTATGGACATTGCTGCTATAAACATCGAGGCGTGGTTTTTTTCATGTATGACTTCTTTATGTTGAAGTATGTTCCCTCTAAATCCTACTTTGTTGAGAATTTTTATCATGAATGGATGTTGTACTTTGTCATATGCTTTTTCTGCATCTATTGAAATGATCATATGATTTTTATCCTTTCTCTTACTGATGTGATGTATCATCTTGATTGATTTGCAAATATTGACCCACACTTGCATCCTGGGAATAAATTCCACTTGATCGTGGTGAATGATTTTTTTAAATGTGTTCTGGGATTCTGTTTGCTAATATTTTGTTGGGAATTGTTGCATGTATGTTCATCAGAGATATTGGTCAATTTTCTTTTTTGTGGTGTCTTTATCTGGTTTTGTTATCAGGCAATGCTGGCCTCATAGAATGAATGTGAAAGTTTTCCTTTCTCTTCTATTTTTGGGGATAGTTTGAGAATAGGTATTAACTCTTTTAATATTTGGTAGAATTTGCTTGTGAAGCTGTTTGGTCCTGGACTTTTGTTTGTTGGGAGTTTCTTGATTACTGATTCAATTTCATTGCTGATAATCAGTCTGTTCAAATTGTCTATTTCTTCTTGCTTCATTATTTTAGGTTATCTGTTTCTAGGAATTTATCCAGTTCTTCTAGGTTTTCCAATTTATTGACATATAATTTTTCATAACATTCTCTTACAATCATTTGTATTTTTATGGTGTCAGTTGTTATTTCTCCTCTTTCATTTGTGGTTTTGTTTATTTGAGTTCTCTCTCTCTCTGATTAGTCTGGTAAAGGTTTATCAATTTTTTTGATTTTTTTTAAGATTTTGTTTATCTGACAGAGAGAGAGAGCATGAGCAGGGGGAGTAGCATAGGCAGAGAGAGAAGCAGGCTCCCCACTGAGCAAGGAGTCTGATGCGGGGCTCGATCCCAGGAACCTGGGATCATGACTTGAGCTGAAGGCAGACACTTAACCGACTGAGCCACACAGGTACCCCAATTTTGTTGATTTTTCAAAGACCCAGCTCCTGATCTCATTGATCTGTTCTATTATGTTTTGTTTTGTTTTAAAAAAACTGAAAGAAACTAAAAAATTTCTATATCATTTATTCCTGCTGTCATCTTTATTATTTCCTTCCTTCTGCTGGTTTTGGCTTTTGTCCTTTTTCTAGTTCCTTTGGGTATAAGGTTATGTTGTTTATTTGAGATTTTTCTTGCATTTTGAGGTAGGCCTATGTTGCTATAAATTTCCCTCTTAAAATAACTTTGACTCTATCACAAAGATTCAGGACCATGTAGTTTTTTCATTTCTCGCCATGTACTTTTTGATTTCTTCTTTGATTTCTTGGTTGACCCATTCATTGTTTACTAGCATGTTATGTAACCTTAATGTATTTGTGCTATTTTCAGATTTTCAGATTTTTCTTGTGGTTTATTTCTAGTTTCATAGAGTTGTTATCAGAAAAGATTCATAATATAACTTCACTATTTTTTAATTTGTTGCAACTTGTTTCATGGTTTAATATGTGATAAGTTCTGAATATTGTTTCATCTGCACTTGAAAAGAATGTGTATTCTACTGTTTTAGGATGGAATTTCCTGAATATACCAGTTAAATCTATCTAGTCCAATGTGTCATTCAAAGCCACTCTTTCCTTGTTGATTTTTGGTTTGGATGATCAATTCACATCCATTGATGTAAGTGAGGTGTTAAAGTCCCCCACTATTATTGTATTACTATTGATTAGTTCTTTTATGTTAGCCATTAATTGTTTTATGTATTTGGGTACTCTCATGTTGGGTACATATATATTTACAATTGTTATATCTTATTAGATTGTCCCCCTTATTATTATATAGTGTCCTTCTTTGTCTCTTGTTAAAGTTTATTTTGTCCCTTTACATTGATTTGCTGCTCTAGTCTTTTAGTAAGCAGTTATACACATGGGAGAGAACAATAGGCTGTTGTAAATGGAGTTGGAGTAACATTTTCATCTCTTCTGTGAAGTCCAGATATTGATTTTATGTCTGAATGAACTATGTAAGCAGGATTCAGTCAAGGTGATTATGATGAATTTCTATATAGACTGATTTTATAAAAATGTTGATTTAAGGGCACCTGGGTGGCTCAGTTGGTTGGGTGACTGCCTTCGGCTCAGGTCATGATCCTGGAGTCCCAGGATCGAGTCCTGCATCAGGCTCCCTGCTCGGCGGGGAGTCTGCTTCTCCCTCCGACCCTCCCCCTTCTCATGCTCTCTCTATCTCATTCTCTCTCTCAAATAAATAAAACCTTTAAAAAAAAATGTTGATTTAAGAATTTCACTTTTTTATTTTTATTTATTTATTTTTTTTATTTATTTATCTGAGAGAGAGAATGGGAGACAGAGCATGAGAGGGGGAGGGTCAGAGGGAGAAGCAGACTCCTTGCTGAGCGGGGAGCCCGATGCGGGACTCGATCCCGGGACTCCAGGATCATGACCTGAGCCGAAGGCAGTCGCTTAACCAACTGAGCCACCCAGGTGCCCCTTTCACTTTTTTAAAAAAATAGCACTAAGACTCATACATCTGCACCAATTATCTTATGTGGGGCAAATGGTTTCACATGTGATGAGATGAAGCACTCTTTACATGATGCCCTTTGGGATTGGTTCCACGTGGGGATGCTGTAGAAGCAGCCCCCTCCATGTACCTTGAAAACTAAACAACCAGCATGGGGTCTCAAAAACAGCTTGCTATTGCGGAGTTTGCAAGATCTTTTCTTATTATTCCTAACACACTGGCAGTTAATGCTGCCCCAAACTCCACAGATCTCACTGCAAAGTTAAGAGCTTTCCATAATGAGGCTCAAGTTAACCCAGAATGCAAAAATCTCAAATGGATTGGTCTTGATTAGGTCAGTGGTAAACCTCGAGAGAACAAATAAGCAGGGATATTTGAACAAACCATAGAGAAAGTTAAGAGTTTGAAATTTGTGACAGAAGCTTCAATTACCATTCTTCAAATTGATGATCTTATCAAATTATACCTGGAAAGGAAAGATAAGCATGGAGGTTATGAAGATGTCATTCACTCAGGAGCCCTTGATGACTGAGCTGATTTCTCTTTGATTGATAACAACATTAGTTGCCATTATCTTGTACCTTGAGTATTGCACATTAAAAATAGCGAGCTGTCAAAAAAAAAAGTCTAGTTTGTCTGTTATTAGTATTGGTACCCTGGCTTTCTTTTGACATACATTTGCATGATAAATGCAAATCTCCATTCCCTCACTTTCAATCTGCCTGTGTCTTTAGGTCTGAAATGAGTCTCTTGTAGGCAGCATTATCTATTCCATCATCCATGTTATTTGATTGGAGAGTTTAGTCCATTTACAAAGGAAGTAATTATTGATATGTATTTATTGCCATTTTGTTACTTGTTTTATGGTTGCTTTAATAGTTCTCTGATCCATTCTTCTCTTGCTCTCTTTCATGATTTGCTGGCTTTCTTTGGTGATGTACTTGGATTCCTTTCTCTTTGCATACTTATTACTGTTTTTTGATTTGTGGTTACCATTGATTGTGTATAACAGCTTATTCATATAACAGTCTATATTAGGTTTATGGTTGCCTAAATTTGAACCCATTCTTTACTCCTCTTTCCCCACATTTTAGGTATATGGTGGCATATTTTACATCCTTTTATTTTGTGAATCTCCCTGACTGATTTTTATAGATACATATATTTTTACTGCTTTTGTGTTACTACTTTTCATACTCTTATAATCTTTCCTTTCCACTCAAAGAGTACCCTTTAACATTTCTTTTTTTTTTTTTTTTTAAGATTTTATTTATTTATTTGACAGAGAAAGAGAGAGACAGCAAGAGAGGGAACACAAGCAGGGGAGTGGGAGAGGGAAGCAGGCTTCCCGTCAAGAAGGGAGGCCGGTGTGGGGCTCAATCCAGGACCCTGGGATCATGACCTGAACCTAAGGCAGATGCTTAATGACTGAGCCACCCAGGCACCCCCCCACCCCCTTAACATTTCTTACAGGGCTAGGTTAGTAGTAATGAATTCCTTTAGCTTTTGCTTGTCTGAAAAACTCCTTATCTCTTCTATTCTGAATGATAGCATTGGTGGATCGAGTTTTTTTGACTGTGGATTTCCTTTCAGCACTTTGAATATTTCATGCTCCTCTCTTCTGGCCTGCTAAGTTTTTGCTGAAAAATCCTCTGATAGCTTTATGAAGTTTCCTTTGTATGCAACTGTCTTTTCTCTTACTGCTTTTAATTTTCTCTTTATCATTACATTTTGCCATTTTAATTACTATGTATTTTGGTGTGGATCTTCTCATGTAGACTTTGTTGGGGGATCTCTGTACTTATTGGATTTGGATATCTGTTGCCGTCCCCAGATTAGGGAAGATTTCAGCTATTATTTCTTTTTATTTTATTTTATTTATTTTTACTTTTTATCAAATTCAATTAGCCAACATATCATTAGTTTTAGATGTAGTGTTCAATGATTCATTAGTAGCAGATAACACCCAGTGCTCATCACTATTATTTATTTTTTTAATTTAATTTAATTTTATTATGTTACGTTAGTCAACATACATTACATCATTAGTTTTTGATGTAGCATTCTATGATTCATTGTTTGAGTATAACACCCAGTGCTCCATTCAATACATGCCCTCCTTAATGCCCATCACCAGGCTAACCCACCTCCCCACCCCCATCCCCTCTAAAACCCTCATTTTGTTTCTCAGAGTCCATAGTCTCTCATGGTTTGTATCGCCGTCCGATTCCCCCCCTTCATTTTTCCCTTCCTACTATCTTTTTTTTTTTTTTTTTAACATATAATGTATTATTTGTTTCAGAGGTAGAGGTCTGTGATTCATCAGTCTTACACAATTCACAGCACTCACCATAGCACATACCCTCCCCAATATTTATCACCCAGCGACCCCATCCCTCCCACCCCCCACCACTCTAGCAATCCTCAGTTTGTTTCCTGAGATAAAGAATTCCTCATATCAGTGAGACTTGATACTTGTCTTTCTCTGACTGACTTATTTAGCTTAGCATAATACCATCCAGTTCCATCACATCATTGCAAGTGACAAGATTTCGGTTTTTTGTTTGTTTTTTTAATGGCTGCATAATATTCCATTGTGTGTATATATATATATATACCATGTCCTCTTTATCCATTTATCTGTTGATGGATATCTTGGCTCTTTTGATAGTTTGGCTGTTGTGGACATTGCTGCTATAAACATTGGGGTGCTCATGCCACTTCGGATCACTACATTTGTATCTTTGGTGTAAATACCAAGTAGTGCAATTGCTGGGTCATAGGTAGCTCTTTTTTCAACTTTTTGAAGAACCTCCATACTGTTTTCCAGAGTGGCTGTACCAGCTTGCATTCCTACCAACAGTGTAGGGGGTCCCCCTTTCTCTGCATCCTTGCCAACATCTGTCATTTCCTGACTTGTTAATTTTAGCCCTTCTGACTGGTGTGAGGTAGTATCTCATTGAGGTTTTGATTTGGATTTCCTTGATCCTGAGTGATGTTGAGCACTTCCTCATGTGTCTGTTGGCCATTTGGATGTCTTCTTTGGAAAACTGTCTGTTCATGTCTGCTGCCCATTTCTTGATTGGATTATTTGTCTTTGGGTGTTGAGTTTAATAAGTTCTTTATAGATTTTAGATACTAGTCCTTTATCTGATGAGTCATTTGCAAATGTCTTCTCCCATTCTGTCGGTTGTCTTTTGGTTTTGTTGACTGTTTCTTTTGCTGTGAACTCCCAATAGTTCATTTTTGCCCTTGCTTCCCTTGCCTTTGGTGATCTTTCTAGGAAGAAGTTCCTGCAGCTAAGGTCGAAGTGATTGCTGCCTGTGTTCTTCCCTAGCATTTTGATGGATTCTTGTCTCACATTTAGGTCTTTCATCGATTTTGAGTCTATTTTTCAGTGTGGTGTAAGGAAATGGTCCGGTTTCATTCTTCTGCATGTGGCTGTCCAATTTTCCAACATCATTTTTTGAAGAGACTGTCTTTTTTTCCATTGGACATTCTTTGCTGCTTGGTCAAAGAGTAGTTGACCATAGAGTTGAGAGTCCATTTCTGGGCTCTCTATTCTGTTCCATTGATCTATGTGTCAGTTTTTGTGCCAGTACCATACTGTCTTGATGATTACAGCTTTGTAATAGAGCTTGAAGTCCGGAATTGTGGTGCCACCAGCTTTGCTTTTCTTTTTCAACATTCCTCTGGCTATTCAGGGTCTTTTCTGGTTCCATACAAATTTTAGGATTATTTGTTCCATTTCTTTGAAAAAAGTTGATGGTATTTAATAGGGATTGCATTAAATGTGTAGATTGCTCTAGGTAACATTGACATCGTCACAATATTTGTTCTTCCAATCCATGAGCATGGAACGTTTTTCCATTTCTTTGTGTCTTCCTCAATTTCTTTCATGAGTATTTTATAGTTTTCTGAGTACAGATCCTTTGCCTCTTTGGTTAGATTTATTCCTAGCTATCTTATGGTTTTGGGTGCAATTATAAATGGGATCAACTCCTTAATTTCTCTTTCTTCTGTCTTGTTGTTGCTGTATAGAAATGTCACTGATTTCTGTGCATTGATTTTCTATCCTGTCACTTTACTGAATTCCTGTATGAGTTCTAGTAGTTTTGGGGTGGAGTCTTTTGGGTTTTCCACAAAAAGTATCACATCATCTGCAAAGAGTGAGTGTTTGACTTCTTCTTTGCTGAATCAGATGCTTTTTATTTCTTTTTGTTGTCTGATTGCTGTGGCTAGGACTTTTAGGACTGTGTTGAACAGCGTTGGTGATAGTGGACATCCCTGCCATGTTCCTGACCTTAGGGGGAAAGCTCTGTTTTTCCCCATTAAGAATGATATTGGCTGTGTAGTTTTCCTAGATGGCTTTTATGATATTGAGGTATGTACCCTCTATCCCTATACTGTGAAGAGTTTTAAGAAAGGATGCTGTCCTTTGTCAAATGCTTTTTCTGCCTCTATTGAGAGGATCATATGGTTCTTGTTCTTTCTTTTATTAATGTAGTCTATCACATTGATTGATTTGCGGATGTTGAACCAACCTTTTCCTGCAGCCCAGGAATAAATCCGACTTAGTTGTGGTGAATAATCCTTTTAATGTACTGTTGGATCCTATTGACTGTTATCTTGGTGAGAATTTTTTATCCATGATCATCAGGGATATTGGTCTGTAATTCTTTTTGATGGGGTCTTTGGTTTTGGGATCAAGGTAATGCTGGCCTTATAAAATGAGTTTGGAAGTTTTCCTTCCATTTCTATTTTTTGGAACAGTTTCAGAAGAATAGGTATTAATTCTTCTTTAAATGTTTCGTAGAATATCCCTGGGAAGCCATCTGGCCCTGGCTCTTGTTTGTTGGGAGATTTTTGATGACTGCCTCAATTTCCATAGTGGTTATAGGTCTGTTCAGGTTTTCTATTTCTTCCTGGTTCAGTTTTGGTAGTTGATACATCTCTAGGAATGCCTCCATTTCTTCCAGATTATCTAATTTGCTGACATATAGTTGCTCATATGTTCTTACAATTTTTTGTATTTCTTTGGCACTGTTTGTGATCTCTACTCTTTCATTCATGATTTTATTTATTTGGGTCATTTCTCTTTTTTCTTTGATAAGTTTGGCCAGGAGTTTATCAATCTTATTATTTCTTTCAAAGAACTAGCTCCTAGTTTGTTGATCTGTTCTACTCTTCTTTTGGTTTCTATTTCATTGATTTCTGCTCTGGTGGGTTTAGGCTTTATTTGCTGTTCTTTCTCCAGGTCCTGTAGGTGTAGGGTTAGGCTGTGTATTTGAGACCTTTCTTGTTTCTTGAGAAAAGCTTGTATTGCTATATACTTTCCTCTTAGGACCGCCTTTGCTGCATCCCAAAGATTTTGAACAGTTGTGTTTTCATTTTCATTGGTTTCCATGAATTTTTTAAATTCTTCTTTAATTTCCTGGTTGACCCATTCATTCTTTAGTAGGATGCTCTTTAGCCTCCATGTATTTGAGTTCTTTCTGAATTTCCTCTTGTGATTGAGTTCTAGTTTCAAAGCATTGTGATCCAAAAATACCCAGGGAATGATCCCAATCGTTGGTACCGGTTGAGACCTGATTTGTGACCTAGGATGTGATCTAATTTGGAGAATGTTCCATGTGCACTGGAGAATAATGTGTATTCTGTTGCTTTGGGATGGAATGTTTTGAATATATCTGTGAAGTCCATCTGGTCCAGTGTGTCATCTAAAGCCTTTATTTCCTTGTTGATCTTTTGCTTAGATGATCTGTCCATTTCAGTGAGGGGGGTGTTAAAGTCCCCTACTTATTGTATTGTTGTTGATGTGTTTCTTTGATTTTGTTATTAATTGGCTTAAATAATTGGCTGCTCCCATGTTAGGGGCTTAGATATTTACAATTGTTAGATTTTCTTGTTGGATAGACCCTTTAAGTATGATATAGTGTCCTTCTTCATTTTTTATTATAGTCTTTGGTTTAAAATTTAATTTGTCTGATATAAGGTTTGCCACCCCAGCTTTCTTTTGATGTCCATTAGCATGGTAAATGGTTTTCTATCCCCTTACTTTCAATCAGGAGGCATCTTTGGGTCTAAAATGAATCTCTTGCAGGCAGCATATTGATGGATCTGTGTCTTTGGACTGGGGATGTCTTTGGGTCTAAAAGGAGTCTCTTACAGGCAGCATATCGATGGGTCTGTGTCTTTTGATTGGGGTGTTTAGCCCATTTACATTCAGGTTAACTATTGAGAGATAGGAATTTAGTGCCATTGTATTGCCTGTGAGGTGATCGTTATTGTATATTGTCTCTGCTCCTGTCTGGTCTATGTTACTTTTAGGCTCTCTCTTTGCTTAGAGGACCCCTTTCAATATTTCTTGTGGGGCTGGTTTGGTGTTTGCAAATTCTTTTAGTTTTTGTTTGTCCTGGAAGCTTTATATCTCTCCTTCTATTTTCAATGACAGGCTAGCTGTATATAGTATTCTTGGCTGCATTTTTTTCTCGTTTAGTGTTCTGAATATATCATGCCAGTCCTTTCTGGCCTGCCAGGTCTCTGTGGATCAGTCTGCTGCCAATCTAATGTTTCTATCATTGTAGGTTACAGACCTCTTGTCCCGAGCTGCTTTTGGAATTTTCTCTTTGTCTCTGAGACTTGTAAGTTTTACTATTAGATGTCAAGGTGTTGACCTATTTTTACCGATTTTGAGGGAGTTCTCTGTGCCTCCTAGATTTTGATGCCTGCTTCCTTCCCCAAATTAGGGAAGTTCTTTGCTATAATTTGCTCCAATATCCCTCTGCCCCTCTCTCTCTTTCTTCTTCTTCTGGGATCCCAATTATTCTAATATTGTTTTGTCCTATGGTATCACTTATCTCTCAAATTCTCCCCTCATGATCCAGTAGTTGTTTATCTCTCTTTTTCTCAGCTTCTTTTTCTCCATGATTTGGTCTTCTATATCACTAATTCTCTCTTTGGCCTCATTTATCCTAGCAGTTAGAGCCTCCATTTATTATTACACCTCATTATTGGCCTTTTTGATTCCGACTTGGTTAAATTTTAGTTCTTTTATTTTCCAGAAAGGATTCTGTAGTTTCCTCTATGCTTTTTTCAAGTTCAGCTAGTATCTTTATTATCGTCATTCTGAACTCTAGTTCCAACACCTTACTAATGTCTGTATTGATCAGGTCCCTGGCAGTCAGTACTGCCTCTTGTTTTTTTTTTCGAGGTGAGTTTTTCCATCTTGTCATTTTGTCCAGAGGAGAATAGATGGATGAGAGAACAAAATGCTAATAGAGTAACAATGACCCCAGAAAAAATATACACTAAACAAATCAGAAGAGACCCGAAACTGGGGGGGGGGGGGGAAGAAGAAAGAAAGAAAGAAAGGAAGAAAAGAGGTGGCTCAGTCATTGGGCATCTGCCTTCAGCTCAGGTCATGATCCCAGGGTCCTGGGATAGAGCACCACATTGGGCTTCCTGCTTGGCAGGAAGCCTGTTTCTCTCTCTCCCACTCCCCTTGCTCGTGTTCTCCTGTTGCTGTGTCTTTCTCTGTCAAATAAATCAATAAAATATTAAAAAAAAAAGAATATGATCAAATATGATCAGGTTGGTGAATAGATCAGTGCCACACACTAGATTTTGGGCATATTTTGGTCTGTTAGAAGAAAGTGCCTCCCAGAATTTTAAAGAAAGAAAAACTTATATATGTACAAAAATAAGGGTAAATACGATGAAGGGATGGAATATGACGTAAAGATGATAATTATAAAAGATTTTATAAAAGGAATTGATAAGATAAGAAGTTGCTTGGAAAAGGAAAGGAGAGAAATTAAAAAAAAAAGGGGGAGAGAATGTGATCAGGCAGGAGACTAGAATAAAGCCATACACTAGAGATTTAGGATATATTTTGGTCTGTTAGAAGAAACTGTATCCCAAAATTTTAAAGAGAGAACAACTTATATATATATATAAATCAGGTTAACTACAATTAAGGGATAGAATATGACTCTAAAAATGAAAAATAAAAATCTTAAAAAAAAGGGATTGATAAGTTGTTGGTTGAAAAAGGGAAAATAAAAAATTTAAAAAAATATAGAAAAAGACAAAAATGAAGAAAATTTATAAAATTAACTTTGAAAGACTAAAGAATCATGGGGAAAAATGCCATGAATTCTATGTGCTGCATTCCCCTAGTGCTGGAGTTCTGTCATTCTCATTGATCGGTAAACTTGGTCTTGGCTGGCTGTTCTTGCTGATCTTCTGGGGGAGGGGCCAGTTGCAGTGATTCTGAAATGTCTTTGCCGGAGGCGAAATTGCACCACCCTTGCCTATGGCCGGGCTAAGTAATCTGCTTGGGTTTGCTCTTGGGAGTTTTGTTCCTTGCAAACTTTCCTCACAGCTTTGGAGACGAGAGTGAAAATGCTGTCCTCCCAATCACACCCCAGAGGAACTGAGAACTGGGGCCCCACTCCTCAGTACACCCCCAGAGAAAAGCAATCACTCCTGTCTCTCTGGTCTCCAGCCGCACTCCGTGCTCACCCAGCCTGTGACCAAGCATTTCTGTCTCTGGCACATGACTCTGGAGTCTGCAACCCAGCAGATTCCTGTGGTGCACTCCCGTGCTGCTCCTCCCCAGGGAGGAAGGGCAGTCTCCCCAGATCTGCCACTTGTTAGGTCCTTGCTCAAAGAATAGTGGCCCAACTATGCCACAGATCATGGTTTATGACAGCCCCAAGCTGAGAGCCCACTCTTCAGCTCCATCTTTGCAGCCAGCTTCCCTGCTCTGATACTTAGGAGCTCTGCCACACTCAGGCACCCCTGGTCTTTCTGTGATGCCAAGAGTCCTGAGATCACACTGTCCCAGCAAGGGTTCCACTTCCTGCTTAGCCACTGGAGCGACATCCCTCAGCAGAGCAGACTTCTAAAAGTTCCAATTTTGTGCTCCACTGCTCTATCACTTGCCGGTATTGGCTGACAGAGGATCCCTCCCTCCGTGGTCTATCTTCCTGTATATGGCCTCAGATCCACTTCTCTGCACGTCCTACCTTCCAGAAAGTGGTCGCTTTTCTGTTCAGAGAGTTGCTGCTATTCTTTTCTTCGATCTCCTATTGAGTTTGTAGGTGTTCAGAATGGTGTGATACTTATCTAGCTGAATTCCTGGGAACGGATGAAATTTAGGTCTCATACTCCTCCGCCATCTTGCTCCTCCTCCCCATCACTATTATTTCTTCAAGTAAATTTTCTGCCCCCGTTTCTCCCTCTTCTTCTTCCCGGATCCCTATAATACTTGATGGAGTCGCTGAATTCTCTGTCTATTCTCATTTTACATAATTGTTTTCCTCTTACTTGTTCAGCTTGATTACTTCCATTATTCTGACTTCTAGGTCACTAATTTTTTCCTCTGTTTCCTTTAACCTGCTATTTATTCAATCTAGTGTATTTTTAATTTCATTTATTGTGTTGATCTCTGATTGGTTCTTTTTTATCTCTTTGTTTATGGTCTCATTGTTGTACTCCACTCTTTTCTCAAGTCCAGTGAGTATCTTTTTGAATATTATTTTAAATTCTCTACCAGGTGTATTATTTATATGCATTTCACTTTGGTCTGTTGCTGTGGTTTTGTCCTATTCTTTCATTTGGGACCCATTCCTCTGTCTCCTCATTTTTTTTTTTTCTGTCTGTTTCTCTGTGTATTAGGAAAGTCAGCTGTGTTTCTTGCTCTTGAAAATAATGGCTATATGAAGAAAAGGTCCTGTAGTGCCCTGCAATGCAGCGTCCCCAGTTACCCAGAACCTAGTGCTTCAGAGGGTATTTTCTATGTATATTACATGCACCCTGAAGTTTTGTCCTGGTCGATTTTTCCTTCAGCCCAGTCATCTACAAAGGCTCTCTTTGGCTGTTGTAGGCAGAGTTTGGTCCCCAGTTGGGACGGAGCGCCCAGATTTACCAAGGTATGCCTTAAGCTTCTGCAGAGCCCAGTGCTGCCACTGCCACCACCAAAATGCATGGGTTGGGAGATATGGTATTGGCACTGGTCTTCTGGGGGAGGGGACCTGTAGCACTGGGACTGAGGCAGGCATGACTGGGAAGGGTGGATTTGCTGAAGAACTGGGGGGAGGGGGCAGAGCTTGATGTAAGCAAGTTAGTGAACATGGGCACTGCATGGTTCCTATAGGTGGCCATGTGTTTATGCTGAGGAGCAGGGGATGGAGATATCACCTGACAGCTCCTTTGTTCCTGGAGGAGTCTCCTTCTGAGATGAGTAAATAATTCTCCCTCCCGTATGCCCCAGGAATTTTTCAAACAGCTGCTTATATCCTGTATCTCTGTGGGCTGTTTGTTATGCTGTCTCTTTAGGGTAGGGGACTAAGCTTCCTATTGCCCTCCAGGCTTTCCCAGAACTGAGCCCACTAATTTTTAAAATTCTAGGCTGTAAGTCCCTTTAGTTGTAAAAACTCACAAAATCCATCCCCTCTCGCTTTCAAAGCCAGATGTTATAGGGATCTGTGTTACCCATGCTGACTCCCTGGTGTGATAGTCTGTTTCTCACCCTTCCCCATGCCTGCATCCCCCTCCCAACCACAGATAGCAGCAGTCCATTTCATTCCCCACCACATCTCCATCCTTCCTACCCTCTTTGATGTGGCCTCTTCTCTACCTTTAGTTGTGGAGTTTATTCTGCCAGTCTTCTGGTTGTTTTCTGGGTTATTTACACTGATGCTAGTGTTACCTAATTGTATCCATGGGATGAGGTGATCTTAGGGTCCTCCTATTCTGCCAATCTCCCAGCCTGTCTTCTATAGGTTAATTAACAATTTTTAATTGTTATATGACTATTTTAATTACAATGTGTATTTACATTATCATTTTTAGTGACTACAAAATATTTATCATAATTTAGCAAAATCTGAAATAATGGATGATCAAGTTTTCTGGGGGCAAAGACTTTTAGAAAAATTCCTAAAATGAAATAATTATTCATATATCTTTATGTAACTCCTGTATTTCCTTAGGATAAGCTATTGGGAATGAGATTGCTGGATCAAAGAGAAATAACTTTTAAAGTGATTGGCACAGATTGAGAAATTGTTTCCCAGGGAGTTTGCATTTACTTATGTTTACAACAACAGTGTACCTGTTTCTTTACACAATATTATTGTTAAAAGTCATCATTCAGCTTTTTATTCCTTGCTAAATTGGTGAGAGGGAAATAATAGTACATAGAGTTAGAATAAAGTTTCTATTTTAATTCTAAAATTATATATATTCATTCACTATTTGATTATTGCTTTTAAAAATTAAATTCTGCAGCTCATGCTTGACCCTAAGGGCAAATCTAGACATACACATATTTTAGATATAGAACAATTACTTTTTCTAGCCTCCCAATTTTTGTCAAATTCAAAACATCCAATAGACTCTTTGTGGAGAAAATTTACATTTGTTTAGGCCACTTGCTTTATCCATTGACAGAAAAAAGAAAGATTAGATAGTAAAATAGTAATTTTATATCTTGTTTATATTTTGTTATTTATTGAGAGTTCTGTGTTCCATGTGCTGAATTAAACTTTTTACATGAATAGTCTATGTTTTCCTTATCCATTCTTACTTACATAGTTAAGTATCCCCATTGTAAAAGGTGTCATGGCACTAAGTGATAAAACCATAACCTGTGTCCAAGTTTGTGTGGGACCAGAGTTGGAATTATTAAAAATTGCAATATACTACTTTTTCTAAAGTGGTCTTACGCTAATGATGATATGAATCAATTCTTTCTTGATGATGGAAGAAAGATAATTAATGTCATCACATGATACATCTGGTAGCAATGTTTTATTCCTTCATCAGAAAGCTAAAGAATGAGAGGGGAGGGGATTGTCTGCTATTTTTTGCTTTCTTCAGTTCCTTTTCTTGCTGCCAGATTTCTGTTTAAGCCAGTCACTCAGGGCACAGTGGTTTGTGTGAGAGCTAATACTCTTCTTTTCCCATGGGCACTTGTCCATCCCTGTTCTGTTTCTCTTCATCTTTTCTTGGGGCAACATGTAATCTGCCAGGCCTAACTCATTATTCACCCTGGGGCCTGTATGTTTGCCAGAAGTCAGAACACTGGCCTGTGTCGTTATGTGGTCCTTGGTCTCTGCCCTCTGGAAGTCTAGGGTGAGAGATCCTGTCACACTGGAAAGCATTAATCCTGCTGTCTCTCAAGCCACCAGTCATGTTCCATTGGACCGCAAGCCAAGTTTTCTCCCCACTCTATAGAAAGCAGTAGCATACCAGCCAAGATGTGGCTGGGGCTTCTGTTGTTTATAGACTTGCAGAACCCATGAAATGGGGGCATAACTGTCAACAGGTATCTCCAAATATTTCTTACAATTTAACCTTTGTTTTCCTTTATGAAAATAAGTTTTCCACTGTGCAAATCTGAATCTGTAGCAACCCTTGCACAAAAGTGTACATTTACCCTCATATTTTCCCATCTTTGAGACTAGCAGAATGGGAATTCTATATAGCCAGAATTATACTGATTTACACAAAAAGAGGGACTTTGTTCATTTACTCCTCTCACAAATATTCAGTGGGGACTGAATGTATGCCAGACACAAGAAATAGAGGGGTGAACCAGACAGACTAGAAGCTCCCTTCATGGGATGGCATTGGGGTAAGGAGGCAGCAATAAACGAATAACCAAATAAATAAGATTTTTTATGCATGCTATGAAATAAATAAAAGTAAGATGTTGTCATAGAAAGTGATGGTTTAGGGTGGTGGGAAAGCCTACTTACAATTGAATGTCAGTGAGGAAGTGACATTTGAGCTGAGACTGAGTGACTAGAAGGCACCAGCTATGCAGAGGTCTAGAAACAGACAACTCTAGAATGAGGGAAAAACAAGGACAAACACTCCAAGGAGGGAAAGATTTTGGCCCATTTTAGGAGGGCAATTTGGCAAGAACACAGGGAGTGAAGGATAAAGGAGGGAGAAGTCACAGGTAAGGGCAAGTCAGATTGCGTAGGACCTCATGGGCCATGGAATTTAGAATTTATTCTAAATGCAGTAGACAACTACTGAAGAATTTGATGTGGGAGTTTAAAAAAAAATTGTTTCATGTTTTTAAAACATTACTCTGGCTTTTATGTGGATTATAAAGGAGCACAAGTAGAAGGGAAAAAACCATCTGGGAGACTTTTGCAGGAATCAAAGCTGGAGATAACAGTGATTTAGACCAGGATGAAAATAGTGAAAATAAAGAGAAATAGACGATGTGGAATATGTTTTTTAGGTGGAATATATTTGTTGATGGATCGTATGATAGTAGTGATGGTGTTGAAGTGAAAGAAATAGAATCAAGGATAACTCTAGATTTTTCACCTGAGCAATTGGGTAGAAAGTGAGATATTTACTGAGCAAGGAAGATTCAGGAAAGAACAATTGTCAAGGAGTGGAAGTTAAAACCTCTGTTGGGCAGCATTATAATTGATATGCCCTTTAGATATCCAAGTGAGAATGTCAGTCAGGTAGTTGGATTACGTGGGATTTAGTTAAGATTAGAGTTAAAGAATCATTTTTTAATTAACTGAATCTGAAATTAAGAGAGCCTCAAATGAAAATATGTAGTTTTGTATGAGGAAAAAACTCCCCAATCTAGCATCTCTATTTCTGTCAATGATGCCATTTTTTCTCATTATGTAATGCCTTAGTCTATTTGGGTTGCTATGACAAAATACCATAGACTGGGTAGCTTATAAACAACAGAAATTTATTTCTCATAGTTCTGGAGGCTGGAAAGTCCAAGACCAAGGAGATTATATATTTAAACACTTCACTAAAGCACAAAGCAAAACAGATGAAACCTAGGTGGGGACTGAATGAAAGAAAGAGCACTGGGCTTTGGAGACAGAAAGTTCTTGGGGATTTTGTGATTTTTCACTAAGAAAATGTGTATAAAAATTCTTTATTCCCTATAATGTACCACCCAAAATCATTCTTAGCATCGGAAATTTATAAAATGAATTACTATTAAATTGAAGCACCATATTGCAAATTCTCATGGCTTGGCTATTACTATACCTTTGTCTCTGGCCACATAAGAAAAAACACATTTTTCTTATATTCTGAAATCCTTTCATTTCTAACCAGAATGTTTAGAATTAAAGAGCTGAGGTTGTTACTGTTGAATTAATGTTTTACACTATCCCTTTGGGTTTTTTTTTTTTATGTTTATTTATTTTTTTCACCCTTTTTGAATTGGAAAAAAGGACACAGAAGTGTGAATTTGTGGCCAGCACGTTCAGGCTTCTCTGAGGTATGCATCCTTAGACTCCTTTCTGAATCAATCTACCAAACACTTTCAACAAGCTTTTGAAGAAGCCTGATTGAAAACACTGACATACCGCACCCTTAGAATCATGACAATTCACATGTCTTCTCAGCCTTTTTGAAGTTTTCAGCAGAAACTAAAGAAAGAAAAAAATTCACGTTTCATACTTCGTTTATTCACAAGAAATGAAACACTTAAGAATTTAGATAACAGACATACATGCTGCCTTGAATTTATGCTGACAATTTATGCAGAGTGAAAGCAAAATATACAGCATCTGTGTGAAGAATGTACACCGGTACTTAAGCAATGGGCAGCCAGACAACTTGACATTGTGGGCCAGATGAGCCAGTAACCTGCAGGAGGCCCTCACAACATCTACTGCTCCAAGTGCATTTCACTTTCACTCTGCTGCTGTTGGACTAAACAGTCTCCTAAAAGTTAATGGCCTTCTCCAGGGCTGGCAGCAAAATTGCTGGTATTGTAGAAGATAATTTTTTTAAAGTCATTACAGCACACACCAGTAGAGTCTACTTCAGGTTTTCAGTCCTGTTCCTAAGGGACAAAGTTAGCTTTCAACAAAATGAAATCACAAGTAGAAATACAGTATGATTTTCAGTTCATAGATTTTCTGAGAGTGTGTTAAGTAAAACACCTCACATATTTTTTGGTGGGAAGATGTTTCTTTCTATAGTCTCCTGCCTGCCCTACCTCCCAACCCAGAGTGCAGACTGAAGAAGGAAGTTAAGTTCTTTACTACTGGCTTAACTGGTTTTGGGTGTGAAGATTATCTTTTAATTATTATCACAAATGTTCTGTTTTAGCTATGGAGAAGAGACAGCCTACAAAGAGACCAAATAGATTTAGCAAGTTTTCTGCAATTATTCTGAATTGCAGAAGAAAATAGTTCCAAATAGATGAAACAGTTAAAGACAAAAAATTTATTTTTATGGAGGTATTCTGTTTACAAACTTAAAGAATTACAGAGTTATTATATCATCATTTTGTAACCTCAAGCAAATTAACGGTTCTAGGTAATGACCATCAATGATTAGTAACTTCATAAATAGAGAAAAAAAACCCTTTACAGGTTTTTTTTACAGGTGTTTTGCCAAGAATATTAAATTTGAATCTGTTCATGCCTCTACATGTAAATAATATTATATGGAAAATATACAGAGCAGAGGAACATGTTAAATGACAGCATGGGAATGTAATCAGCAAAAACGAAACTGCAAAAACTATACAGAAAAAACAACCTACTCTCTTCAACAAATAAATTGAAAAAAAAACAACAACAACACTACAACCACAAAAAACAACCAATGAGGAATTTATAGACTTAAAGGGACTTAAAGACCTCATTTGCATTCTGATTTCAACAAATTTAAGAAGTGATTACAAATGGAGGAAATTTGAATTCTGACTGGACTATTTTATGACCTTATGGCACTGTTGTTAGTTTTTACCTAAGAGTGGTATTATACATGAGAGGATTTGCTCTCAAAGTTTTGAGTCTCAGGATCTCTTGCACTTTAAAGAATCATTGAAGACCCTAAAGTTATTTTGTTTAAGTGGTTTATATCTATTAATATGCATGTATTATAAATTAAAACACAAAATTAAAATAAAGTATTAATTAACTCATTTAAAATAAAAATAATCTAGTTACACATTAACATATTTTCATAAAAATAACTATATTTTTCAAAACAAGAAAAATAGAAGTGTGGCACTTTACATTTTGCAAATCTTTAAAATAACTTTCTTCATAGAAAACAGATGAATTCTAGTATCTGCTTTTGCATTCGTTCCTTTGTGATATCACATGTCACATAGCCCCTGGAAAACCTCACTGTCCACTCATGAGGAGAAAGAAAAAGGCAATCAACATCTTTATTATTTTGAAAATAAATTCCTTGAAAGGGTGATGGGGACCATGAGGGGTCAACAAGACCACACTGTTAGAACTACTGTGTTAGAGGTACATTCTGATGTATTCAAAAATGAAAAAAATGTGTTTTTTTGATATTAACTTCATCATCTGGGGATGGAGAGTAGCAGGTGACTGTATATTTGATACATTATTTTCTATAATTTGATAGTTATTCAAACTGGTAAAGAATATATCAGATACAAACTAAGCCCTTTCTTATGTTTAAGTTTACCATAAAAAAAGTAAAAAAAAAAAAATTAAAAAATCAAGTAAATAACAGTACAAGTGTTTTGTAAATGGGGCAATTATTTGACTATAATACAACTATAATTACAATATTGAAAAGTTTGGACAAGAGAAGTAGTAAACAAAAAGAGAAGTAGTAATGTAGGTCTGCTAGCATTGTCCTTAGAAAAACAAGAATGAATATGCTGTGGGTGAGATAATATTTTAACATTAATATTTTTTGGAAAGATACATAGTTTTCATCCTTTAATTGACATTGTTTGATGAGTTTTTGTCATCAGAGTGTCAAGTTACAAAGTTAATCTAAGTTTTTTAAGTTGGATAAAAAAAGTTAAGAAATTGTAGGTTTTAATTTTCTAAGTTATAGTTTCTTGTAGTAGAGATTAAAAAAAAACTATTGATGAGAAAATTTCCTCACAGAGAAAACATCAATTCTAAATGGTTTTACACATGAGCAATAAAAAGCTTTCAGTGAGCAGATCATCTAATTGTATATAAAATCTTCAGAAGTGTGAAGGAGTACTGGAAAGGGTCCCCAATTCATTCTATAAGGCATAAATTCAATATCACAACCAGACAAGGGCAGAAGAAATGAAAAATATTGGCCTGGGATATAAGTGAAAAAGTTCTGAACAGAAAATTAGCAAACTAAATATATAATAGTGTATAAAGCACAAAATATATATGATGAAGTTAAAGTTTACCTATGGAACTCAAGGAAGATTTAATATCACAAAAATCTTTAAACATCATTCATCATATCAATAGATTAAAATAAAAAGCCAATAAGACCACCTTAATAGATGTAGAAAAAAATCATGATAAAATCCTTATTAAATTAAGATTGGGAAGGATGTCAGCAAGATGGAGGAATAGGATGTCTCAGCACTTGTACCTCCCATAGAAACACTGATTTTTAACAACTAGTCCTAGATGAGAATACCTTTATAGGAGGCCAAGACTACACCTGAGAAGTTCCAGCACCTTTAGTGGACCAAAATATCTGAGAGTTGATGCTTTGAAGAAGGGAAGAGCAGTTTCACTTCATCCATGTCACCCTTCCCCCAGGGAAGCACAACTCTGGGGGAAGAGAAACCCCTTCAGTTCTTGATTTTTCCCAAGGAGGAGAGTGAGAGCAAAATGTGCCCTCAGTTTTCCCAGCCATTTAGGATGTTGTCTAAGAGGTCCATTTCTGTCTTGCTCTATCTAGAACACTGAAGGGATTGACATGGCTGGGAAATCTCAGGACCACTAGAAGCAGAGAGAAGGGTGGGGCTCACAGCACCCAGGGGATCTTAAAACAACAGGCTGCAGATCCTATAAACATGCTCAAGGTCTCCACCAAGGGCCCCACTCACTAATCTGTAGGACCCCTCATCCGGAAACCCCACAGAGGGTAGATACACACTCCCAGCTCTCTGTATGCCCTCCTGTTACCAGCAACAGGCACTCCTCTGCCAAGTGAGCACAAAGAAGCCTCTTTGAATGGCACATGGGAGCCATCACAGACCTTCCAGAAGCTCCCACATGCAACACATAAACATCAGCAGCTGGCTCAACTCTGTTGCACTGGGAGATGGCACACAACCTTGACACTTCAGGACACTTCCCTGGAGAAAATAAACAAATGACTCTCAGTACCCAGCCTGGATTTGCAGAATCAAAGGGAAGCACACAATTCTAATCTTCCTTCCAAAGAAGGAATAAGAGGAGTGGAGCAGGTGCACCAGTAGAAAAGGTTTGAAAGACTACAAGAATCTCTAACCAGGCAGACTGGTTATGGTCTTTCTTGAAGCCAGTCAGTAAGATTAGAGAAGGTAACTCCTTCAAGTGGAAGACAACAATACAAGGCTTTAAGGATATGAAGAAGTAATTAAAACATCAAGATTGAATCATCCATAAATAGAAAAATTGAACAGACCAATAATAAGTAAGAAGATTGAGTCAGTAATCAAAAACCTTACAACAAGGAAAAGCCCAGGATCAAATGGCTTCATAGGTGAATTCTGCAAAAACTTAAAGAATTAGTACCAATCCTTTTCAAACTCTTGAACATTGATGCAAAAATCCTCAATAAAATACTAGCAAACCAAATTCAGCAGCACATTGAAAGGATCATATACCATGATCAAGCAGGATTTATCCCTGGATTCAAGGATTGTTCAACATACGCAAACAAATCACTGTGATGTGCTATGTTAACAGAATGGAAGATAAAAAAATCATGTGAACATCTCAGTAGATGTAGGAAAAGCATTTGACAAAATTCAACATCTTTTTATGATAAAAATTCAACAGATCAGGTACAGAATAACTGTAATTCAACTTAATAAAGGCCATATATAACAAGTCTGCAGCTAATCTAATACTCAATAGTGAAAAGCTGAATGCTTTTCTTCTAAGATCAGAAACAAAAAAAAAGGATGCTCATTTCCACCTCTTCTATTCAATGTTGTACTGGAAGTCCTAGCCAGAACAATTAGTCAAGAAACAGAAATAAAAGGCATCAAATTGGAAAGGAAGAAATGAAATTGTATTTGCTGATGACATGATCCTATGTATAGAAAACACTAAAGACTGCACCAAAAACCCTCTCAGAGTTAATAAATTCAAGAAAATTGCAAGATACAAAAATCAGCATGCAAAAATCAGTTGCATGTCTGTACATGAACAACAGACTATCTGGAAAAGAAATTAACAACAAACAATTCCATTTACAATAGCCATATGGGATAAAATACTTAGGAATAAATTAAACGAAGGAGGTGAAAGATTTGTATACTGAAAATTATAAAACATCGGTGAAAGAAATTGAAGACAATGTAAGTCAAAGATATCTCATGTTCATAGATTAGAAGAATTAATATTAAAATGTTCCTAACACTCAAAGAGATCTACAGATTCAATGCAATCTCTATCCAAATCCCAATAGCATTTTTACACACACACACACACACACACACCCCTAAAATTCATATGGAACTACTAAAGACTCCAAATAGCCAGAACAATCTTGAGAAAGAAGAAAAAAGCTAGAAGCATCATATTTTCTGATTTCAAAATATTACAAAGCTATAAAATAAAAAGTTTGGTACTGGCATAAAAACAGACATATTAGACTAATAAAATGGAATAGAGAGCCCTGAAATAAACCCACCATAGTCATCTAAACATCAATAGGGGCACCATGAATATAAAATAAAGAAAAGACAGTTCTTCACTAAATGGTTTTGGGAAAATGGAATATCCACAAGCAGAAGAATGAAATTGAATCCATATCTCACACCATATATAAAAATCAACACAAAATGGATTAAAATCTTCAATGTGAGATCTAAAACTATAAAATTCCTAAAACAAAATAGAGAAAAATCTCACTTAAATAGGTCTTAGCAATTTTTTTTTCATATATAACCCTAAAACACAGGCAAGAAAAGCAAAAATAGACAAGTAAGGTTGCATCTAAGTAAAAACTTCTGGAGAGCAAGGGGAACATTGAAAAGAGTGAAAAGACAACCTATAGAATGGGAGAAAATATTTGCAAACTATACATCTTATGAAAAATTAATATCCAAAATATATAAACAACTTCTATAACTCAATAGCAAAACATAGCAATGCCACCAACAAAATTATCCATCTAGTTCTATGTAAGTGTCCAAAACATTTATGGTCCATTGAGAGTTATGATTCTTGTGAAGATTTGCAAACAAATGCAAATACCTGATGGGGAAAACCATGATCAAATGGTGTAATCAGCTTAATTTGCAAAATTCCTGTTTTTTTTAAATTTTGGAGTCTTCTTCTCAAATACTCCTGATTCTCTTAATATTATTTTATAATATTATTATAATATTACATTAATATATATAAATAATATAGGCAGAAGTCAGAATTGCCAAGGCATTAAAGCCACAAATTCTCCAAGAAAACTGCCCAGGATTGAATGATGTTTCTATTATTACTAAATGTGTGACTTGGGAAAAGATATTTAACGTTCCTGTGTTTCAGAATCTTCATCTCTGAAATGGGAATAATAGTATCATCCTCACAGAATTTTAGTAAGTTGTAGTATGGTTTGCATATTGATGAGGAATGTAGTTCTAGAGCCTTAAAAATTTTCAGTGCCTCTTCTGTACAGAAAGAAGCCAAGCAGTTTTATCCTTGGGTTGTGTCTAGAAAAGGTTAAAGCTTCTGCATAGTCTCAAGTGATTGCTTGAATGTGGGATCCAGAAGAAAAGTGTTAAGCATTGGCAAAAACCAGTTCAATGACTTTCCAACTGTAATATATTTTCATTTTCCTAAATGTATGGCAAGGGAAGAATATACTCTATGTAAAACCAACTTCCCTGAGCTGTTCATTATTTATAAACAATTTAACATGAATTCACATTCTGATACTTATTTCTTTAGGTATGTTTTACATTAATTGGTTTATATTGTATTTGGATTAAGTCTTCAAATTTTAGCATTCTGGAAAGTATTTAAATATTGCTGATAGCTAAAAAATGTCGTGTTCTGTTTAATCCTTTGATCAGTGCTCATGGTTTACTGATTAACAGCAATGCATGATTGATTTCTTCTTCCACCACAGGTGAAGTGTCATACAAGTATCATTAGAAATATGGTACTCTAGGTATTGGGGGCTCTAGTTCACTTTGAAGACTGCAGGGATTTGGATCTAAGTTAAACTGAATTCAAATGTTGAAGTTAGACCAAGGAATTTGCTTCTGAACCTTGTGAATTCTTTAGTTCTAGAAGTTGATATGTCAATGATTACTACAAAATTTCTTATTGACTCTAAAAAATGCATAGTGAAAAATCAGAAAAGTCACATTTAACACATGAAATGCTGATGAAAGAAATTGCATATTTTACCTTTGAGAGTCACCGATATTGCAATAGCTCAGTATCTTATAGATCTTGTCATAGGCACAAAAGAATTTAACAAGCATTTTGACTGACTGGATGATGATGATTTGTATGCAGGATATTTTTTGGTAAAGTGCTCTTGGGAACAACACCTGCTGAGGAAGGAAAAGAAATGTTACATTAAAATAACATATTATAAAGGGTTAACAGAAATTCTTGTCCTGAAAAGTTATATTGTGCAGGCTCATAGATCAAACTCAGAAGATGGTGAGAAGGCTTTGGCTCTTCTGGCCATTTATCCACAGGAGGATCAGTTTAATAAATTCAATTGTAGGGTTGGCTTTACTAGAAGCATACCAACTCATTCTATTATTCTAAATATTATGACATTCCTTCCTCACTTGTAAAATTGGAAGAGATTTTCTTGGGAAGAAATAAGTAATTGTCTTGGATCTTTAGAACAATTGTGGATTATACTGAAAGCAGCAGCAGTAATGTCAAACTCTCGGACACTTGAGATGAGCCATTTCTTGGGCAGATTCCATTTTCTCAAAGTGTCTCCTTAATCATAAATCCAAGAACTCTCTTGGCTCTAAGTTTCTTTGCCACCAGAGTGATTCTGAAAGGTGTATAGAGGTCTAAGCTCATCCAAAAGTAGATTCAGTAGTGACAGATATAGTGGATTATATTATATGTAATTCAGATACTACCCTTCTAGAACCATAGCACTCATTACTCCAGGTTACAGAAGTGCTGGTTACTAATAGCTATTAGCTAAGCCTTTCTCTGGAAATTGCCCTTACCTAGAGGAAGCCACCTCATCCAAGTTTGCTCCCTTCCCTGGGGCAGCCTGCATCCAATAACTAGTTATTGAGGAAGATACAAAGTCCAACCTCATTGCCTCCTTTTGAGACTACTTTGGAGGGCCATTCCCAGCTCCAGAACTTCCCAGAGGATTGGCTGAGGCCTCTGTTAGAGGACTGCATTGCAGTTCAACTTGTCTGTCTGTCCTAATACTGCTTTCCCTTCCTCAGTAGGTGTTGTTCCCAAGAGCATTTTACCAAAAAATATCCTGCATACAAGTCTTCATTTCAGTGTTTCTCTCACAGGCAATGTATCCTCTGACAGTTGATTATGTCAGGAGTGGTTCCAGGAAGTAGACCGTAAAGTGAACTGGATCTCCCTCTGGCCAACTGGTAATGACTCCATCATTGTTGGCAAGTAGAGTACTCATAGACCTCAACATGTTGTAGTGGTATACTGTTAAAACATTCACAAATGGTGAACTGAAATGGGATGCTAGTGAAAGGAAATGCCCCCATTAGGGGACTATCTTAGGCATTTGAAAGGTTGTGGGGATCGTAATTATAAGTACTATGGAATCAGCCTTTGCTCAGTACTATTGGTACATTTAAGAAAGACATTCAAATGCTGAGGGTAATAAATAATTAGTTAAATGTGAGCTCTGAAAGCCAAAAGGCATTCTTAGTAGCACAAAAAGAGACTCAATTCCTGCAGCTGGAAGGGAAGAAAAGAACTTTACAAGAGTAGCAGAGCTCCAAAGAAAGTTGACTTTTTAACTGTGGCAAATGTGATATTCCATGATCAAGAGCCTACTGAAAACATGGAATTCTGGGCCAGGGATGTGGCCATCTGGGTCAATTTGTCAGTAAATCTTGAATTCCTAGATCCTCTAGATCTCTCTGAGTCCACAGAAGTGGTCCAAGCATACCTACTAAAGGCTAGGGCTTCCCCCTTCTGCTTTGTAAGACAATATACATCCCTTTCGGGATCTATCTCCACCTCCTCTCCTGACCATCAAACCAGTATCTAAGATCAATTTACAGTATAACCCAGCCAGGGAAGTGCTAGGTTTGCTAAAGAGGAAAAAAGAATATACCAAAGACTCAGTAAGACCTGGTTAACATAGGGTAGCAGGGGCCAAGAGAGTTTTTATAGGATTTCTTCTTGAGGTGCTGGATCAGGGGTGCAGAACATAAAGTTAGATAAATGAGAGTTTATTTGCCACTCTTCTGTAATATAGAATTTAACTCCCTGACAAGATTTCAGAAAAAAAGGTGTTAATGTACTGCTAGGATGATCCTTGGGAGCTTAGAAAAAAACAAATGCCTGTTCTAAATGAAATGGAAATTTTTGACCTACTGTGACTAACAGCTGAGGTAGGAATCAATAGGCAGAGAAAAGTGAAGGGAGAGGGGATACATTATGTACACCTAGAAAACCTACCAGCTGACAGTAGGAGGCTTGTAAGAGAGCTATGGAGACATACAATTTACCAAAGCAACAAGGATTGCATTGGTGAGAGGGACATCCATGTCACTGGGAAGCTCAATGTCTTTCCCCTGTAGCTAAGAATGATAGGAGAGAGGGGCGCCTGGGTGGCTCAGTTGGTTAAGCGACTGCCTTCGGCTCAGGTCATGATCCTGGAGTCCCGGGATCGAGTCCTGCATCAGGCTCCCTGCTTGGTGGGGAGTCTGCTTCTCCCTCTGACCCTCCCCCCTCTCATGCTCTCTCTCATTCTCTCTCTCAAATAAATAAAATCTTAAAAAAAAAAAAAAGAATGATAGGAGAGATGCTATTACTGAACTGGAAATGGGAAAGATAGGGCGCCTGGGTGGCTCAGTTGGTTGAGAGACTGCCTTTGGCTCAGGTCATGATCCTGGAGTCCCAGGATTGAGTCCCACATTGGGCTCCCTGCTTGGTGGGGAGTCTGCTTCTCCCTCTGACCTTCCCCCCTCTCATGCTCTCTCTAATAAATAAATAAATAAATAAATAAATAAATAAATAAATAAATAAATAATCTTTAAAAAAATGGAAATGGGAAAGATAGAGGTTGGGTACATAATCATCAGAAACAAGCTGTGCATAATTACTGTGATGAAATGCAAGACTGGAGTGGCAACGCAGGGTCTGACCTTCAGAGCTATGGAATGACTAACAAGGCACAATATTACTAGGGGAAAGATAAATGAGCAACCAACAATGATATTGCTTAATTTATGCAACCGAAAGAAATGAAAAAATCTATGATTAGGAGGCTAAGGGCATAGTCCTGTGTGGACAATATGGCAATCCCTTGCCCAGTTTCCAGACCTGAGACAAGTCTCAGGCCCTTTAACCTACTGACTAAAGGAGATGGTGAGTCTGCAGAAGGACGGACTCTATAACTCCATGGTAAATGTATATGATAAAAATTCCCTCGATTCTTTCCCCAAAGTTTTACTCAGTTAACCATACACTGAGGAAAAAAGAATATCCAGACATTTTAAGGGCTCTTGGATATAGGGTCTGAATTGACATTGATACCCAGGAATCTGAAACATCACCATGGACCCCCTGTATTAGAGTGGGGATTATAAGGTAATAAGTGGAGCAATGGCCTAGGGGTGGCTCACATGGGTTGCCGTACCTCCAAACATGTAATTTGTAATTGGTACAACTCCCACACTTGTTCCTTGGCCTGTGGAATAAATGCTATGATAGTAAGGAAGGTTAAGTGGAAGTCATTGAAACTGCCTACCCCACCCCTAGTCAAGATAGTAAATAAAACAACATTGGATTCCAGAAGGAATAACAGACATTAAGACCTAAAAGAGGCAGAGATGGTTGTTACTATCATTTAATTTACCAGTTTTGCCCTCATGAACATTTTAGATCCTGTTGGATAGTAACTGCAACTGATATATATATTATATCAAACACTACTGCAAACTCAATAAAATTGTATCCCTAATTGCAGCTGCTATGCAGGTGTGCTAGAGCAGATTAACATAGACTCAGGTATACAGTTTGTAGCCATTGATATGGTAAATGTGTTATTTTTCCATCATTGTCCAAAAAGCATATTAAGACCGGTTTGCATTCACATGGAATAAGAAATGTGAAATATGTTTGGTCTAGATTCAAGCTATGTTAACTTTCCAACTCTCTCTTAAAATATAGCTCCAAGAGACCTCAACCATTTCGATATTCTGTAGTATATCACATTAGTCTCCTATATTGATGACTCATATTAATGGAACAAATAATTAAGTGGTGAATATGTTAGAGGCTTTGATAAGATGTATGTATGTGCTCCTTGATAAGATATGAGT
This sequence comes from Mirounga angustirostris, assembly GCF_029215605.1. NCBI lineage: Eukaryota > Metazoa > Chordata > Mammalia > Carnivora > Phocidae > Mirounga > Mirounga angustirostris. The sequence continues at coordinate 46,238,928 of NW_026991709.1, read as the reverse complement.
TATTTTAAAAATAACTTTTACTGGGGCACCTGAGTGGCTCAGTTGGTTAAGCCTCTGACTCTTGATTTTGGCTCAGGTCATGATCAAGCCCTGCATTGTGCTCCACACTGAGCGTGGATCCTGGTTAAAATTCTCTCTCTCCCTCTCTCTCTGCCCCTCTCTCCACTTACTCTCTCTCTCAAAAAAAAAAAAAATAAAAATAAAAATAAAATAAAAAATAAAAATAAAAATAACTTTTACTTAATATTTTGATGAAAATAATAATCTATAATTTTATTGACTTGCCTGCCACATGTAATTCTCTGCTTACCACTATGTGTATATTACCACATTCAATCTTACAACAAACCTATTACTGTTTTCATTTTACCAATGATGAAGCTGAAGCTCAGAGTCGTTACATACTTGGTCAAATTTATACACTGCTAAGAAGATTTAGAACCAGAACTCAGGTCTGTTTGACATCAAAACTCATGCTTACTTCTCTGTTACTGCACTAAGACACAAAGGGTTCCCCAAACCTGTTGTTCAGAGTTGATTCTCTGGTCCTTGTCACTTCTTTTTTCATTTTGCCTTGTCACTAAACAGGAAATAACTCATTATTTTAGCCAGATGGCAGCCAAATCACACCTCTCTGAGAAAAAAAAAAAACTGACTGCCTTTACTTTAAATGACACATAAATCATAATGTTTAAATCATCCTTTCAACATAGTGTCAGGATAAAATACAGGGGAAATACTTGAATTTTTTAGAAATAGTTATAAATTGCTGAGTATGGACAGAATTAAAGCTTTCAAAAATGGAAAGGATATATCAGGCTGTTAGATGTCTTGTTTCAGACTGCTGGTTGAAAGGGAACACTTTCTCAGGGAAGGTGCACTTGAGGAGTCTTAGAGATATTTCAAGAAGTCATGATACCAAATTGAATTAGGAAACTGGCCAAAGCAGCATTTTCCCAGGACATTAACTCTTACTCTCCTATTTGTCATCATGAATATATATTTGTTCCATAAATGTACGTATAATGGATGCTTTCTAATAATGATGGTTATCTACTCCCAAATAGCGTTCTTTGTTCTTAGAGCTGTTTCTTCTGTGTCTGTTGGACTCATCTTTAGCCTGAACTACTGTCCTACTGGAGAACACAGAGCATATTCTCTTTACAGCCTGGATTTTCATCAAAGAAGTCAACCAAAATAGTTATAGAAATTTAATTCAACTTAGGGCTTAAACACAAAACAATATCCTTTGTTGGCTGTTATCACTGTTGTAGTGACAGAAACCAGAAAAGGAGAGATGAGGATTGATTGTTAACTCTGCTTCTTAGAAATAAAAATATAGGCAATATGCCAGAGGCTTCTACTTATTCTCTAAGAAGTAAATGGAAAACTATAAGTGAAATAACTTTTATTATTTGAATTTTATAAAATTTATAACTTGGTTCTCCCAAAAGGCTACTTAAAGTGAATTTACTTCTATAGGGAACAGAATTTCACATTTCACAGTGAACAAAAGGTTTGTTGAACTTTATACTGAAAGCTAGAAAAAAAAATTATAGAAGTATATTTATTAAACCAAGTACTATAATTAGGTTATTATATCAAACATACTTCAACTATGTGCTAGTAATATTAGGAAAAAATAAAGTGTAAATCAAATTCTCTTTTTTTGTGGGGAAATCAGACAAAAACATTTGTTATAATGTTATAACATCCTTCATTTTACAATTGACATTTTATAGAACATAAAGGGTTGTTTTTACAAAGACATATGGAAGCTTCATCAATTTTTTCCAATGGTCTTTTACGATTTGTTATTCAAAAACATTCTATTTTAATTTTGTTTATTCTGACATCATCTTTGCCATTGTTTCCTTCTTCCAGGTCATTATTTTTCAATAGTTTTGTCTGTGATTCTCCAGCACACTTTTTTATATTTATAAAATTGGATAATCATCCATAAACTGTTAGACTTTCATAGAAAGGGAAAAGGATTATTAATGCAATTGCTAAACAGAAAAAGATATTTTGAGTGGAAACGAATATTTAAATTAATATTTTTGTGCTTTGACTTTTGCTTTCCTAAACAATAACATGTCTGCAGAGACTTAGTGAATAAGAATTCATAGAATAGAGGAGGGGTTTAAAGAAAAGTCTGTGGAATGAGATAATATGTGTATCATTCTGTTCAGGCTGCTATACAAAATACCACAAGCTGGGTGGCTTAAACCATAAATTTATTTTCCTATGGCCCTTTAAGCTGAAAGTCCAAGATCAGGATGCTCTCAGGATTGGTTTCTGGTTAGGCCTCTCATCTTAGCTTGTAGATGGTCCCTTCTCATTGTTTCCTTACATGGCATTCCCTCTCTGTAGTGAGAGAGAGACTTATGTCTCTTATAAGAATGCAAATCCTAACAGATTAGGGCCTTCCCTTATGACTTCATTTAACCTTAATTATGTCTGTAAGGCCCTATCTCTAAATACAGTCACATTAGGAATTAGGGCCTCAATATATGGATTTTAGGGGACAAAATTCAGTCCCTAGCAACATGTGCTCAATTATAGCTCCATTGCTTTCTTCCTGTTTCACCTTGGATAGATTATAAGCATCACTTAGCCTTAATTTGATAATCTATATAATATGGAAAATTACTCAACTCATGGGATTTTGACATGGATCAAAGAAACAATGCATCTTAAGGATTCAGCATAGTGCCTGGCACAGAATAAGTGCACAATAAATATTAGTTGTTATTTTGGGTTCCTGTTGATACCCCAGTGCTAATTCAATCTGAAAAATGAAAAGGGATTGTCTTCTTCCCTTTACGACACTAAGAAATGGGGAACCTGGAAGAGATCAGGGATGATGGTGGAGTAGGAGGATCCTGAGCTCACCTTGTCCCAGAGATGTACTGAAGTAACAACTATGCAACAAACTCTGAAAATGACTTGGGGACTGGCATAACACATCTTCCATAGCTAGTCATAGAGAGAAGGCCACATAGAAAAGGGTATAGGGGTGGAGATGAGGTCAGGAACCAAATCCCTGTTGCAACTAACCACAAGTGGGAGGGAAATCACAAGCATGGAGGAGTAAGGGAATGAGATTACATACCAAGCTCTCCTGGCCTTGGAGACCTGCATGGGAATACAAGTCCCTATAACATCTGGCTATGAAAATCACTAGGGGTTAATATCAGGAGAGCCAGAGGTCTATAGGAAACCAAGTCTTTGCCCATAAAGGGCCAGTACACTAAATGACTCAACCTGACACACAGCACGGAAGCAGTAGTTGAAAGACTCCTGGGGTATATGTGAAGAAAATTTCTTGACTAATATTAGGATGTTTGCCAGAGAGACAGCAATCTGCAGGAGATTTCCCCAGGAACAAAAGTGCTGGTGGGTGCCATTTTTCTTGGCCTCCCCAAGCCTGGGTAGCTAGAGGTTTGCAGGAGCCAAGTCTAACACTCTCCATCTACCTTGTTAGCACTCTGTGCCTTGCCCCAGTGTTCCCCTGCAAACCCACCCCATGCAACCTGCCTATCTCTTCAGGCATCCCTCAAAAGTAGCTCCTGCCTCACCATAAACCTTGCCTTTTGGTACCCCCATAGCTGTCACGGCAGCTAATTGCAGACAGCTAGACTGAGGGCCAATTATTCCTACTAGTGAACCCTCAGAAGCTTCAGCTGTGTTTCTCAAAAGTGTGGGAAGCAAACCCTGCCCAGTGTACCCACAATAAGTGCAGTGGGTCATTGCAGCCACCTGGGTTGAGGTCCAGCCCCCCTTCTCCCACCATGTTCACAGCAATTGCAACTCAGCCACAATAGGAGGGTGCATGTGGTCCACATAAAGGAAACCCCTGGAGTGCCTGGTTTTAATGACTGAATGTGTGGAAGTGCACTATAGAGCACCACAGGACCTCTTCTACACAAAGCCACTACTTTCAGGACCAGAAGATGTAACTTACCTACTTAAAACATAGAAATAAATACAGAGGGTTAGAGAAAATGAGGAGACAGAGGACTATGTCCCAAATGAAAAATAAGATAAAAACAGACAAAGAACTAAACAAAACAGAGACAAGTAATATGACTGATAAAGAGTTCAAAGTAATGGTCATGAAGATACTCACCAGACTTGATAGAAGACCAGATCAACTCAGAATTCAACAGAGATAGAATCAAAGAATAATCAGAGCTGAAGAATACAGTAAGTGAAGACAAAAATACACTAGATGGAATCAACAGAAGATTAGAAGTGGCAGAAGAGTGGATGAGTGATCTGGAAGACTGGATAATGAGAAGGAACCAAGCTGAACAGCAAAAAGGAAAAAAAGAATAATAAAAAATAATAAGTTAAGCAACCTCTGGGACACCATCCAGTGTAATAACACTCACATTATAGGGATTCCAGAAGGAGAGAGAAAAGAGGCATAAAACTTATTTGAAGAAATACTAATGGCTGCAAACTTCCCTAATTTGAAGAAGAAAACAGACATTCAGGTCCAGAATCAGAGAGCCCCAAACAAAATGAACCCAAGCAGGTCCACACCAAGACACGTGATAATTAAATGGCAAAAACCAAAGATTAAGAGAGAATCTTAAAAGCAGCACTAGAAAAGAAAACAGTTACATACAAGGGGAAAACCCAGAAGGCTATCAGCTGATTTTCAGCATAAACCTTGTAGGCCAGAAGGGAGTGGCATGATATATTCAAAGTCCTGAAAGGAAAAAACACTACAACCAAAAATAGTCTACCTGGCAAGGTTATCATTCAGAATTGAAGGAGAGATAGAGTGTCCCAGACAAACAAACAAATCACCACTAAATCAGCCTTACAAAAATGTTAGAGGGTGTTCTTTAATGGAAAGAAAAGGTTATAACTAGAAGTAAAATTAAGAAAGGAAAAAAAAATCACTGGTAAAGTAAATATCTAGTAAAGGTAGTAGATTAATCACTTATAAAACCAGTATGGAGGTTAAAAATACAAAAGTAGTAAAATCAATTATATTTACAAAAATTAGTCAAGGGATACACAAAAATTAAAGGATGTAAAATATGACATATACATTAAACATGGAGGGGGCAGTTAAAATTTAATGCTTTTAGAATGTGTACAAATTAAGTGACTATCAACTTCATATAAAATAATATATGCATAAGATGTTATATATGAACCCTATGGTAACCACAAATCAAAAACCTATACTAGATACACAAAAAATAAAGAGAAAGGAATCCAAGCATAAAACTAAAAAAAGCCATCAAACCACAAGGGAAGAGAATAGGAGAAAAAGAGGTATAGAGAACTACAAAACAACCAGAAAACAACCCATCTATAAGCTGCCTGTAAGAGACTCACATCAGATTGAGAGACACATGCAGACTGAATATGAGAGGATAGGAAAAAAAAGAAACTGGGGTAGCAATACTTAGACAAAATAGACTTTAAAACAAAGTCTATAGCAATAGACAGAGAAGGACACTACATAATAATCAAGGGATATTTCTAAAAAGAGGATATAACAACTGCAAATAACTATGAACCCCAAATAGGAGCACCTGAATATATAAAGCAAATATTAACAGGGATATATTGACAGTCATACCATAATAGTAGGGGATTTTAATACCTTACTTACATGAATGGATGGATCATCCAGACAGAAAATAAGAAAATTGAATTTAAAAAAAAAGAAAACAGTAGCTTTGAACAACATATTAGGTCAGATTAACTTAAAAATTATATACAGAACATTCCATCCCAAACTAGCAGAATACATATTCTTTTTAAGTGCACACGGAACATTCTTCAGGATAGACAAGTTAAGCCACAAAATAAGTCTCAATAAACTTAAGAAAATTGAAAATCCTATCAAACATTTTTTCCAACCATAACAGTATAAAACTAGATTTCAATTATAAAAAAAAAAAAAACTGGAAAAATACAAACACATAGAGGCCAAACAGCACATTACCAAACAACCAGTGGATCAACAAAGAAATCAAAGAGAAAATTAAAAAAAAAAATACATGGAGACAAATGAAAATGAAAACACAGTAGTCCAAAATCTTTGAGATGCAGGAAAAGAAGTTCTAAGAGGAAAGGTTATAGCAATACAGAACTACCTCAAGAAATAAGAAAAACTCAAACCATCTAAGACCTAAAGGAACTAGAAAAAGAAAAAGAAACAAAATGCAAAGTTAGTAGAAGGAAGGAAATATTAAAAACTAGAGTAGAAATAATTGAAATAGAGACCAAAAAAAAAAGAGAGAGATTAATAAACCAGGAGCTGGTTCTTTGAAAAGATAAACAAAATTAATAAACCTTTAGCCAGACTGATAAAGAAAAAAGACAGAAAACCCAAATAAATCAGAAATGAAAGAGAAGTAACAACTGATACCACAGAAATAAAAAGAATTATATGAGAACACTATGAAAAAGTACATGCTAACAAATTAGGCAACCTAGAAGAAATGGGTAAATTCCTAGAAACACACAATCTTCCAAGACTAAATTAGAAGAAAATAGAAAATTTGAACAGATTATTACTAGTAACAAAATTGAATCAGTAATCAAAAAACTCCCAACAAACAAAAATCAGAACCAGATGGCATCACAGGTGAGTTCTACCAAACATTTAAATGAGTTAATACCTATTCTTCTCAACCTATTCCAAAAATAGAAGAGGAAAAACCCTACCAATTTATTCTATGAGGACAGCATTACTCTGGTACTAAAGACACTCCAAAAAAGCAAACTATAGGCCAGTATTCTGAGGAACAGATGCAAAAGTCCTCAACAAAATATTAGCAAACCAAATTCAACAATACATTAAAAGGATCATTCACCACAGTCAAGTGGTATTTAATTCCAGGATGCAAGGATGGTTGAGTATTTGTAAGTCAACCAATGTGATACATCACATTAATAAGAGGAAGAATAAAAATCATATGATCATCTCAAAAGATGCAGAAAAGGCATTTGCCAATATTCAACATCCATTCATGATAAAAATCTCAAAAAAGTGGATTTAGAGGTAACATCCTTCAACATAATAATAGCCATATATAAAAACCCCACAACTAACATAATACTGGTGAAAAACTGAAGGCTTTTCTCTAAAATCAGGAACAAGACAAGGTTGTTCACTCTCACCACTTTTACTCAACATAGTACTGGAAATCCTAGCTGCAGCAATCAGATGAGAAAAAGAAATAAAAGGCATCCAAGTTGGTAAGAAAGAAGTAAAGTGGTCCCTATTTGCAGATGACATGATGCCATTTATAGAGAACCCTAAAGACTCCACCAAAAACCTTTCAGAGTAAATGAATTCAGTAGAGTAAATGTAACCAAGAAGGTGAAAAGTCTGTACTCCGAAAAATATAAGGCATAGATGAAAGAGATTGAAGATGACACAGACAAATGGAAAGATATACCATGCTCATCAATTGGAAAAATTAATGTTATTAAAAGGTCCACACTACCCAAAGCAATCTACAGATTTAATACAACCACTATCAAAATACCACACCTAGAATAATAATCCATCAATAATACCATAACCTAGAATAAATAATCCTAAAATTTGTATGGAACCACAAAGACCCCGAATAGCCAAAACAATGAAGAAAGAACAAAGTTGGAGGTGTCACAATCCCAGATTTCAAGGTATACTATGAAGCTGTAGTAAGGAAAACAGTGTGGTACTGACACAAAACAAACACATAAATCAATGGAATCGAGAGCCCAGAAATAGACCTAAGCATATATGGTCAATTTATTTACAACAAAGAAGGTAAGAACGTACACTAGAGAAAAGACAGTATCTTCAATAAGTGGTATTGGGAAAATTGGACAGCTACATGCAAAAGGATGAAACTGGACCACTATCTTACACAGTGCACAGAATAAACTCAAAATGGATTAAAGACCTAAATATGAGACTTGAAATCATAAAATACCTAAAAGAAAACATAGATGGTAGTCTCTTGACATTGGCTTTAGGAACATATTTATGGATATGTCTCCTAAGACAAGGGAAACAAAAAATAAACTATTGGGACTACACCAAAATAAGAGGCTTTTACCTAGCAAAGGGAACCATCAGCAAAACAAAAAGGCAACCCACTACTGAATGTGAGAAGATATTTGCAAATGATATATATGATAAGGGGTTAATATCCAAAATATATAGAGAATTTAGGGGTGCCTGGGTGGCTCAGTCAGTTAAGCATCTGTGCTTGTCTTGGGTCATGATCCTGGGGTCCTGGGATCTAGCCCCACATTGGGCTCTCTGCTCAGCTGGAAGTCTGCTTCTCCCTCTCTCTCTGGCTGCCACTTCCCCTGCTTGTGCTCTCTCTCTCACTCACTCACTCCCTCAAATAAATAAAATATATATATATATATATATATATATATAAGAATTTATACAACCTAACACCAAAAAAAGAATAATTGAGTTAAAGAATGGACAGCGGACCTTAGTAGACATTTTTCCAAAGAAGACATACAAATGGCCAACAGATATATGAAAAGATGGTATCACTAATCATTAGGGAAATGCAAATCAAAATTACAATGAGATAACACCTTACAATAGAATGGCTAGTATCAAAAAGTTAAGAAATAACAAGTGTTGGTGAGGATGTGGAAAAAAGGGAACCCTCATGTACTGTTGGTAGGGATGTAAACTGGTGTAACCACTGCGGAAAACAGTGTGGAGATTCCTCAAAAAATTAAAAATGGAAATACCACATGATCCAGTAATTCCACTACTGAGTGTTTTACTCAAATAAAATAAAAATATTAATTTCAAAATATATATGCACCCCTATGTTTATTGAAGCATTGTTTACCCAAGATATAGAAGCAACCCAAGTGTCCATCCATAGAAATCTTTAGATAGATGTCTTTATTTAATAAAGAAGATGTGATATGGAATCAATACAATGGAATATTAACAACACAATGGAATATTACCACAGCCATAAAAAAAGAATGAGATCTTGCCATTTGTGACAAAATGGGTGGACTTAGAGGGTATTATGTTAAGCAAAATAAGTCCGATAGAAAGACAAATACCATATGATTTCACTTATATGTGGAATCTAACAACAGCAACAAAAAACCTAACAGAAACAGACTCATATATACAGAGAACAAATGGGTACTTGACAGAGGGGAAGAAGATGGTGGTATGGATGAAATAGATGTAGGGAATTAAGAGGTACAAACTTCTGGTTATAAAATAAGTCATGGAGATTAAAAATACAGCATAGAAAATACAGTGAATAATATTGTGATGACATAGTATGGTGACAGATGGCAACTATACTTATCATAGTGAGCACTGAGTAATGTGTATAGTTGTTTGAGTCACTATGTTGTACACCTGAAACTAATATAACATTATATGTCTACTATACTTTAATTAAAAAAAAAAAAGAAATGGTTTGTAGAGAGTGAGTAGAGTGGGAAGAAATAGCTACTAAGAGAAGTGAAAAGCAGGCTGAGTCCCTGAGATTTTGAACAGTAGTAAGAAAAGCATCTTTGTCTAACAAGGAACCTAAATGCTTAGTTACCCAAAGATCTATGAAGCTTCCCAATCTATCTGTCTCAATAGACTCAAAACTCAAGGACAAAAATGGCCAAGTTTTATGCACCTCTGTATTTCTGATGTTATCTGATATTGATTGTATTTTACCTGTAGTCAATGGTCAATGTGTTTATAGAACTTATATATTTAATTATTTCACTATACTTATTTAATTATGATGAGTGTAGCTCTTTGCCTAACCTTTATTTCAGGGGTCTAGCCACCTTAGATGATTGATTGGATTGTCCAGATCATTCTGAGGTATCCCAGTTTTCTGGGGTCCTAGAGGAACACAACTGTGTTAGTCTAACACAGAGATGATCATGATGGTCCTTAAATTACTTCAGGGGAATGTTGAGATGAGTTTAATATTTTATTGTGGATAGAAAACAAAAGTCCTTAAATAAATACCCAACCTCTCTTTGAAGTCATTTCCTCTTTAGCCTTGCTTTAAATTTTTCCATAATTATTGAAATTGGTGTGTTTTTTAAAAGATTTTATTTATTTATTTGAGAGAGAGAGAGCGAACATGAGTGGGGGGAGGGGTAGAGAGAGGGAGAAAGGCAGACGCCCTGCTGAGCAGGGAGCCTGACACAGCTTCATCCCAGAATCCGGTGATCATGAGCTGAGCTGAAGGCAGACACTTAACTGACTGAGCCACCCAGGAGCCCCCAAATTGGTGTGTTTTAGTGGGATTTCTCTCTCATTTGTTCATTTTGCTCATCACTGCTATTCTGTGGTTTCTAGATTAAAAAAAAAATTTTTTTTCAAGTTATTCCATCAGGTTGCTCTCTTACTTAGTCTTCCTATTCTTTCTTTCTTTCCCAAAACTATAGAAATTAAAGATGAAAAAGGCACATTGCTCATCAAGTCCCTCTTCTTCCAGGATTCAATAGTCTTCTTTAATAGAGCATTTTTACCACTTAGCTAAAAATGATTCAAGTGATGGGGTTTCCACCACTTCCTGTGAATGACTGTTCCACAGACTGACAGATCCCATTACGTGGTCATTTTCCTCCTCATGCTCTGCCTACATTTTTTTTTTTTTGCTCAATTTAATTCTGTTTGTCTTAGTTATACCGCTTTTATAACTTAAAGAAATTCCTCTCCCCTTCTTGCTCCATATTTCCCTCAAATATTTGCTGATGGTTATTGTTTCTCTTAGTCATTATTTGGCCCAACCATTTGAATTAGGTCTTTCATCTTTTCCTGTTATCCAGTACCTCTAGCTATTTCAATCTTTAGGTATTTGTGTTCAAAACTTGCCATTTAAAAAAATGTTCTAAATTTTTGGGAATGGGAAAGTACAAATCTCCACAAGAGACTTTTCTCTCAGAAACTTCAAGATGATATACACACACAATGCAGGACAGAAATAATTCAGGGCCTCTTGTACTTATAGCTTCAGTTGTAATATTAAGCGATGGTGCTTCTTCTTGGTTCAAAACTCCTAATTCAAGTCCTATCTCTTTCATGAAACCAGCACTTGGCACCGTTAGAAAAAGGACCAATATTTCACTGTCTGAAGAAAATGGATTCTTCTGTCTCAGAATATTTAGAAACATCTCCAAAGAGGCACCAGTCTCCTGAAAGAGAGGTAAATTTTTCAAAAAATAAAATTTTAATTAAAAAAATTTTTCCTTCTAAAATTCTTTGCAAACCTAATTTACTCTCCCAATAGGCCCTCAGATCCCCAGATTCATTTGTGGCAGAGGTCCTTACTAACCAGTGCTAGAAATACCATTTGAACATGATGTTTTAAGAAATGGATTATTTCTTTAGAACTGACGTAAAGCTGTTACTTTATTAACAACATAAATAAGGATGGTGTAATACATACATATATATATACACACACACACACACACATACACATACACATACACATATATATATTTAGGGACATCTGGGTGACTCAGATGGTTAAGCCTCTGACTCTTGATTTCGGCTCAGGTAATGATCTCAGGGTGGTGAGATTGAGCCTGGCATCAGGTTTGGCACTGGGTGTGGAGACTGCCTAAGATTCTTTCTCTCCTTCTCCCTCTGCGACACCCCCCCCCCAACTCCTCTCTCTCCTTTTCTTATATCTAATGCATTTTTCCTTTAGTCAATGACTATTGCCATAAAATGTAATTTCTGTTTCTTTTTCATTTATTTTTGTTGCTATTACTGATATTTTACAGTGCCAATTGAAGCTCTGAGGGTGAGTTGTTAACAATATTTGCTTTGTTGTCTGACCTTAGAAATGATGAAAACATAAGGTATATGTGTTAACTTGAAATGTCTTCAGTATAGATATGTTAGGATCATAGATGAAAGCCAAATAATAGTATAGAAATAAATGGGCTTTGGAGCCAGATAGCCATTTATCTCTGCCTTGCTATAAATTCTAAAGCAGGTAACTTCTCATGTTTTTTTTTTCAAATATTTTTCTCTCCCTCTGACTTGGAAAGTATGACTAGTGACTGCTTTCTTATTTTAAATAACTTATTCGTAATAGTTATTGCTACAGAGTATATCAAAACTTAATAATGTTATGATCCCCACTCACTGTGTTTGGCTAATTCTGCCCATCATCCTCACAGAAACCAGACCTATAGGATGGTTAGATTTTCCAAATATATCTTTTACCTGTTTTCCGACTCCTGAGTTTGCTGAAGTAGTATTTTGCTTCCTTGTTAATATATTTTTCCCTGACAAAATGTCGATTTTATGGCATAATTCTTGCTTATTACATATTATAATTTTCAATTACATTAAAATGATTTATTCCGATTTTACTATGATTATTACCATTTATTGCTCACAATTGTCTTCTATAAACACTTGTTCTATCTAGAGAGGTCACACATAATTTTCTTGGTTAGAGTGCTTTCTCAGGTAATTGCTTCAGTGATTGAATACATGGAGAGAAAGGGCATGTAATTTTTGAATCCTTATGAGATATGAAAATGAAGGATATCTTGGAGAAGGATTAAGAATCTTTATAATAGTACCTTGTCTCATTAATAAGTCTATAGCTCTCTCTTTTTTATTTTCCATTGTTGTAGAGGGGGAATCTGATGCTAGATGGTAACTTCCCCAAAGTGCATGATCCAGGAGAAAGTAAGGTAGAAGCCACAATGTCTTTTATGACCTACATGAGGGGTGAATACTAGAGGCAGGCTCAGTGGAAGCCAATTTGGATGCTGGCTAACCCAGTAATTTACATTGTTGTTTAATTAAGAGTTTTCTAAGATAATTGTAGATTTAAATTCAATTACTATCCAGAAAGATAAGTGCACACTTTGCCAAGTTTTCCCAATGGTAACATTTTGCCAGATGGTAATATAATATTACAATCAGGATATTGACATTAATAAAATCCACCAGTTGTATTCAGCTTTCTCAGTTTTACTCCTACTCATTTGTGTATGTATATATGTTTGTGTGTATTAAGTTCTAAACAATTAAATCATGAGTGTTGATTCATATATTCAACACCTCATTCAAGATTCTGAACAGTTCCAACACCACAAGAATCCTCCTGTGGCTTTTTTACAAGCATCCCTTCTTCCCTCTTGCACCAACTCTGGTCTCCAACCCTAAACCCTGGTAATCACCAATCTATCCTCATTTCTACAGGTAAGTAGTTAAACAATGGTAGTGTAACATACCACAAAATACTACTCAGAAATATAAAAGGAAAGGACAATTGATATAATAATAACTTGGATGACTCTTCAAGGAATTATTCTTATTTTTTTTAATTTTATTATGTTATGTTAGTCACCATACAATACATCATTAGTTTTTGATGTGATGATCCACAATCCATTGTTTTTGTATAACACCGAGTGCTCCGTGCAGTATGTGCCCTCCTTAATACCCATCACTGGGCTAACCAATCCCCCCTCCCCCTCCCCTCTAAAACCCTGTTTGTCTCTCAGAGTCCATTGTCTCTCATGGTTCATCTCTCCCTCCAATTCCCCCCCGCCATTGTTCCCTTCCTTCTCCTAATGTCCTCCATGCTATTCCTTATGTTCCACAAATAAGTGAAACCATATGATAATTGACATTCTCTGCTTGACTTATTTCACTTAGCATAATCTCCTCCAGTCCCATCCATGTTGATGTAAAAGTTGGGTATTCATCTTTTCTGATGGCTGAGTAATATTCCATTGTATATATGGACCACATCTTCTTTATCCATTCATCTGTTGAAGGGCATTTCGGCTCTTTCCACAGTTTGGCTATTCCGGACATTGCTGCTATGAACATAGGGGTGCATATGGCCCTTCTTTTCACTACATCTGTGTCTTTGGGGTAAATACCCAGAAATTCAATTGCTGGGTCATAGGGTAGCTCTATTTTTAAATTTTTGAGGTACCTCCATGCTGTTTTCCAAAGTGGCTGTACCAACTTGCACCAACTGTACCACTCTTACACCAACAGTGTAAGAAGGTTCCCCTTTCTCCACAACCTCTCCAACATTTGTTGTTTTTTGACTTGTCCATTTTTGCCATTCTAACTGGTGTAAGGTGGTATCTCAATGTGGTTTTGATTTGAATTTCCCTGATGGCTAATGATGAAGAACACTTTTTCATGTGTCTGTTAGCCATTTGTATGTCTTCTTCAGAGAAGTGTCTTTTCATATCTTCTGCCCATTTTTTGACTTGATTATTTGTTTTTTGGGTGTTGAGTTTGAGAAGTTCTTTATAGATCTTGGATAAAAGCCCTTTATCTGTAGTGTCATTTGCAAATATCTTCTCCCATTCTGTGGGTTGCCTCTTTGTTTTGTTGACTGTTTCCTTTGCTCTGCAGAAGCTTTTTATCTTGATGAAGTCCTAAAAGTTCATTTTTGCTTTTGTTTCACTAGCTTTTGGAAATGTATCTTGAAAGAAGTTGCTGTGGGCGATGTCAAAGAGGTCACTGCCTATGTTCTCCTCTAGGATTTTGATGGATTCTTGTCTCGCATTGAGGTCTTTCATCCACTTTGAGTTTATCTTTGTGAATGGTCTTAGAGAATGGTAGAGTTTCATTCTTCTGCATGTGGCTGTCCAATTTTCCCAGCACCATTTATTGAAGAGACTGTCTTTTTTCCATTGCATGTTTTTTTCTGCTTTGTCAACCATTATTTGACCATATGAGGGTCCATATCTGGGTTCTCTATTCTGTTCCATTGGCCTATATGTCTGTTATTGTGCCAGTACCATGCTGTCTTAGTGATCACAGCTTTGTAATATAGCTTGAAATCGGGCAACGTGATGCCACCAGCTTTGTTTTTCTTTTTCAACATTTCCTTGGCAATTCAGGGTCTTTTCTGATTCCATACAGATTTTAGGATTGTTTGTTCCAGCACTTTGAAAAATGTCATTGGAATTTTGATCAGGATGGCGTTGAATGTATAGATTGCTCTGGGTAGCATAGACATTTAACAATGTTTATTCTTCCGATCCATGAGCATGGAATATTTTTCCATCTTTTTGTGTCTTCTTCGATTTCTTTCATGTGTTCTGTAGTTCCTAGAGTATAGATCCTTTACCTCTTTGGTTAGGTTTATTCCGAGGTATCTTTTGGTTTTGGGTGCTATTGTAAATGGAATCGTTTCTCTGATTTCTCTTTCTACAGTTGTGTTGTTAGTGTGTAAGAAAGCAACTGATTTCTGTGCATTGATTTTGTATCCTGACACACTACTGAATTGCTGTATGAGTTCTAGTAATTTGGGGGTGGAGTCTTTTGGGTTTTCCACATAAAGTATCATGTCATCTGCGAAAAGAGAGAGTTTGACTTCTTTGCCAATTTGAATACGTTTTATTTCTTTTTGTTGTCTAATTGCTGTTGCTCGGACTTCTAGTACTATGTTGAACAATAGTGGCAAGAGTGGGCATCCTTGTTGTGTTCCTGATCTTAAGGGAAAGGCTCTCAGCTTTTCCCCATTGAGGATGATATTTGCTGTCGTTTTTCATAGATGGATTTTATGAACTTGAGGAATGTTCCCTCTATCCCTATACTCTGAAGAGTTTTAATCAGGAAAGGATGTTGTATTTTGTCAAATGCTTTTTCTGCATCAATTGAGAGGACCATATGGTTCTTCTCCCTCCTCTTATTAATGTGGTGTATCACATTGATTGATTTGTGAATGTTGAACCACCCTTGCATCCCGGGGATAAATCCCATTTGGTCGTGGTGGATGATCCTTTTAATGTATTGTTGGATCCTATTAGCTAGGATTTTGTTGAGGATTTTGGAATCCATATTCATCAGGGATATCAGTCTGAAATTCTCCTTTTGGATGGGGTCTTTGCCTGGTTTGGGGATTAAGGTAATGCTGGCCTCATAGAATGAGTTTGGAAGTTTTCCTTCTGTTTCTATTTTTTGAAACAGCTTCAGTAGAATAGTATTATTTCTTCTTTGAATGTTTGGTAGAATTCCCCAGGGAATCCATCAGGCCCTGGCTCTTGTTTTTTGGGAGATTTTTGATCACTGCTTCAATCTTGTTACTGGTTATTGCCTATTCAGGTTGTCAATTTCTTCCTGTTGCCGTCTTGGCAGCTTATAGGTTTCCAGGAAGGCCTCCATTTCATTCAGATTGCTCAGTTTATTTGCATATAGTTGTTGATAATAATTTCTAATAATTGTTTCTATTTCCTTGGTGTTAGTCATGATCTCTCCCCTTTCATTCATAATTTTATTAATTTGGGTCCTTTCTCTTTTCTTTTGGATAAGTCTGGCCAGTGGTTTATTGATCTTATTAATTCTTTCAAAGAACCAGCTTTTAGTTTCCTTGATCTAATCTACTGTATTTCTGGTTTCTAATTCATTGATTTCTGCTCTAATTTTAATTATTTCTCTTCTAATGTGTGGCTTAGGCATCATTTGTTGCTTTTTCTCTAGTTCTTTAGGGTGTAGAGTTAGTTGGTGAATTCGGGATTTTTCTATTTTTTTGAGTGAGGCTTGGATGGCTAGGTATTTCCCCCTTAGGACCGCCTTTGCAGTATCCCATAGGTTTTGGACTGATGTGTTTTCATTCTCATTGATTTCCATGAATTGTTTAAGTTCTTCTTTGATTTCCTAGTTGACCCAAACATTCTTGAGCAGAGTGGTCTTTAGCTTCCAAGTGTTTGAATTTCTGCCAAATTTTTTCTTGTGTTTGAGTTCCAGTTTTAAAGCATTGTGATCTGAGAATATGCAGGGAATAATCTCAATCTTTTGATATCAGTTGAGACCTGATTTGTGACCCAGTATGTGTTCTATTCTGCAAAAAGTTCCATGTGTGCTCGAGAAGAATGAGTATTCTGTTGTTTTAGGGTGGAATGTTCTGTAAATATCTATGAGGTCTATCTGGTCCAGTATATCATTCAAAGCTCTTGTTTCCTTGTTGATTTTCTGTTTAGATTATCTGTGCGTTGCTGAGAGTGGACTATTGAGGTCTCCTACAATTAACGTATTGTTATCAATATGACTCTTTATTTTGGTTAACAGATGGCTTATGTAGATGGCTGCTCCCATGTTGGGGGCATAGATATTTACAATTGTTAGATCTTCTTGTTGGATAGACCCTTTAAGAATGATATAGTGTCCTTCTGTGTCTCTAATTACAGACTTTAGTTTAAAATCTAATTTGTCTGATATAAGAACTGCTACCCCAGCTTTCTTTTGAGGTCTGCTGGCATGGAAGATGGATCTCCATCCCTTCACTTTCAGTCTGGATGTATCTTTAGGTTCAAAATGAATCTCTTGTAGGCAGCATATGGTTGGGTCCTGTTTTTTTATCCAGTCTGCAACCCTGTGCTGTTTTATGGGAGCATTTAGGCCACTCATGTTGAGAGTGATTATTGAATGATATGAATTAATTGTCATCATGATGCCTGTGAAGACGTTGTTTTTATAGATTGTCCCTGTAAATTTCTGTTGTAGATCACTCTTGGGGTCTTTCTCCTTTTATAGAAGCCCCCTTAATATTTCTTACAGGGCTGGCTTAGTGGTCACATATTCTTTCAGTTTCTGCCAGTTGTGGAAGCTCTGCATCTCTCCATCCATTCTAAATGACAGCCTTGCTGGTTAAAGTATTCTTGGCTGCATGTTATTCTCATTTAGTACCCTGAATATGTCTTGCCAGGCCTTTCTGGCTTGCCAGGTCTCTGTGGATAGGTCTGACGTTATTCTGATATTCCTCCCTCTGTACGTAAGTAATCTTTTCCCCCTAACTGCCCTTAAGATGGTTTCCTTGGTTCTAAGATTTGCAAGTTTTACTATCACATGCTGGGGTGTTGGCCTGTTTTCCTTCATCTTGGGAGGGGTCCTCTCTGCCTCTAGGACTCGAACGTTTGTTTCATTCCCCAGATTAGGCAAGTTCTCAGCTACGATTTGCTCAAATACATCTTCTAGTCCTCTCTCTCTCTCCACTCCCTCCGGGATTCTGATTATTCTGACATTGGAATGCTTCATGGTGTCACTTATTTCTCTTATTCTATTTTGATGGATTCTGAGTTGTTTTTCCCTGGCCTCCTCTTTTCCCTTTTTATCTATTATATTGTCTTCCAGGTCGCTTATTCGCTCTTCTGCCTCAGTTACCCTAGCTGTTAGATTATCTAGATTGGATTGGATCTCATTGATAGCATTTTTAAGTTCTGCCAATTCCCCTTTTATTTCTGCCCTTAGAGACTCTATGTTGCCATTAATTGATTTCTCCATTCTAGCCATTGTCTTCACAATTGCTAGCCTGAATTGCATCTCCAACATCTTGGTTATATCTGCATCCATTTGTAAATCTGCAGCATAAGTCATGATCTCTGAGTCTTTCCTATTTTGGGGGTTCCTCCTCCTAGTCATTCTGCTGATGGGTGTTTGAGGAATGTATAGAGTCCAAATTATTGACCAGAACCCAAGCAAGATGCACCTGTTTTCTTGGGACCTTAGGGTTGCTGGCCTCTTGTTTTCCCAGCCTGTCTTCGGTGGGCGGGGGTGGGGGGGGGCCTGCTGCGCTGTTACTCAGGCAGCCCTGTTTGGGCGGAGTTGCCCTGCCCCCCTGTGGGGGGATAGGCTCAGAGGGAATCAGTTTATGGGGCTTTTGTTCTCTGGCAGCTTTCCCTGGCAGCTTTCTGTGTCTCTTCCATGAGTCAGAGCAGAAGAGACTGTTTCCAGCCCTCTGCCTCAGAGCAGAGAGACTGCAGTCTGTTCTTCAGTGAGCTCTCCAGGCCACACTATCTCTGTTACTGTCTGTGCTGCTATAAACTGCAGTGTCCTGGGTTGTACGCCCCTCTGCAGAGCCCCCAGTCCTGCTTCCAGGTTGGGGCACGTCTCTGCCCTTTGTGCTTCTAAAACCACCAGCCACTTCCAGTTTGCACGTGCGACTCTGCCACTCCAGGTTTCTGCCCCATGGGCTGCCCTAAAATCCTTTCCCCATCACTACCGGTCTATGAGTCTGTGCCCCGTCCCCAGCGCGCGAGGCTGTCACTCACCGGTGGTGTAGGATCCCCATGGCCAGGCACCCTCCTGCTGCCGTTTATCCTCTGAAATCTGCCCAAGGAATCAGGGCTCCCTGCTTTGTACCTCAAAACCAACCGCCTGAGATATTCTGTTTGTAGAGATCCAGATCTTCTTACATCTCAGGCTGATTTTGTGGGTGCTCCGAGTAGCCTGGTAGATATCCAGCTCAATTCTGGGGACCAGTTGAAATAGGGTCCCCTACTCCTCCACCATCTTTCCTCCTCCAGGAATTATTCTTATTAAAAAAAAAAACAGGGTTCCTTCAGCCATGTTCCCTCTTTCTTTTCCTTCCTTCCTTCCTTCCTTCCTTCCTTCCTTCCTTCCTTCCTTCCTTCCTTCCTTCCTCCCTCCTTCTTCTGTTTGAAGAACTTCCTTAAGAGTAGGTTTACTAGTGAAAAAATTTTTTAGTTTTTTTTCACTTGAGAATGTTTTTAATTTCCCTTTAATTCTTGAAAAATAGTTATCACAGATATAGAATTTAAAATTGATACTTATTTTCTTATAGCACTTGAAAAATATTGTGTCACATACTTATGGCCTCTGTGATTTTCAATGAAAACTTCTTTGATTCTTCTATAGATAATGTGTAGTTTCTTTTTTTTTTTTTTAATTTATCAGAAGAGAGAGAGAGAGAGAGACAAGCAGGGGGAGTGGCAGGCAGAGGGAGAAGTAGGCTTCCTGCTGAGCAGGGAGCCCAATGTGGGGCTCAATCCCAGGACCCTGGGATCATGACCTGAGCTGAAGGCAGACACTTAACTGACTGAGCCACCCAGGCATCCTGATAATGTGTAGTTTCTGTCTGGTTGCTTCCAAGATATTTTTATTACTATTAATTTTCAAAAGTTTATGATCTGTCTTAGTGTAGATTCCATGGAGTTTATGCTGTTTGGGGGATTTGCTCAGCTTCTTGGATCTGTAGGTCCACCAAATTTGGAAAATTTTCAGACATTATTTTTTTCTTTTTAAGGATTTATTTATTTACTTGAGAGACAGAGAGAGGGAAAGAGAGAGAGAGTGGGGGGAGGGGCAGAGGGAGAGAATCTACAAGCATCTCCCCCTCTGAGCACAGAGCCTGTTGCAGGGTTTGATCCCACCACCCTGAGATCATGACCTGAGCCAAAACCAAGAGTCAGACACTCAACTGACTGAGCCATCCACTCACCCCCAGACATTATTTCTTCAAATACTCTTTCATTCACACTTTCCTTTCCTTCTTCTTTTGGAACACCAAATGATATGCATGTTGATTTTTGTTATTATCCCCCAGATCCCTGAGACTCTGTTAATTTCTTTTGGTTTATTTTCTTTCTGTTGTTCAGATTAGATGAACAACCTGCCAATCTACTGTTTAGCCTTCAAATTCACTGATGCTATCCTCTATCATCTTCACTCTACTATCGAACCCATTCAGTGAGTTTTTATTTCTGTTATTGGATTTTTCAGCTTCACAGTTTTCACTTGATTTTTTAAAATAATTTCTATTTCTTAGCTAATATTTGAAACTATTATTTCATTTGTTGCAAGAGAATTTGTAATTAATTGCTGGAGCATTTTAATGAAATTTCTTTATAATCTTTGTCAGATAATTTCAACATTGGGTTCATCTTTGTTTTGGTGTCAGTTGACTGTCATTTTTCATTCAAGTTGTGATTTTCTGAGTTCTTGATATGGTGGGTGATTTTTTATTATATTCTTAACATTTTTCTCTGTTGTTAAGGGACACTGGATATTATTTAAATCTTTTATTTTTCCAAGCAGTTTAGATTTATCACAGGAGGTTTGGTCTACTTTGTGGGCTGTTGTTCCAAAGGTAGTTTTATTTTTAGAGACTTTGTGGTTTTAGTTTAGTCTATTTGGTTTACCTGGTGATGCTGGGGCATCTGTTATTCCTCCTAGTATTGCCTTAGGGAAGAGAAGGGTGTCCTATGGTGACCTGCTGAGCATCTCTCAGTGAAGAAGGGCTGATACCTCTTGGTTGTCTGATATCTCTGGGCAGGGATAGGAGATTCTGGTGTCTGAGGCAATGAACTTTCCAGATTCAGCTGTCTCTTTTACCAGTTTCACTTCATATCTACTGTGGAAAGGAGACTCAGGCTCTTCAAGGAGGGAGAATACTTCCACAGGCTACTTATTTTAGGTTGGGTTCCCTGATAGAGCCTGACGCAGGATTTGATCTCACCACCCTGAGATCATGACCCGAGCCAAAACCAAGAGTCAGACCACTGGCTGGCTAAGGAGTCTGGCTCACCTGATATTGTCAGGGAGACTTATGTTCAATCTGTGGAAGGGAAAAGCCTGCCTCTGCTGCCTTCTTTTGCTAGGTTAGGTATCTGGAAACACTGGGCCTGGGTAACCTCCCTCTGTTGGGTGGAGGTATGCAAGACTTCTTGTCATTGTGCAGATCAACCAGTCCTGGGCCCCGACGCTAGCTCATCTTCTTCTGTCTATCTTTTAGAGTTCTCTTTTCTTTGTGCTTTATACCATTTCCAAGGTTTATAGTTGTATTTGCCAGAGAGAAGCAGGGAAAAATGGCTTTACCTCATCTATAAGTGTACCTTTTAAATCCTCACTCTAGGTAAATTTTCTTCTATTCATTTATTCCTTCACTTATTCATTGAACATCTACTATGGGTTTAGCACCATTAAAGTTATTGGCAATGATAAAGAAGTACAAGATTTCTGTCCCCATTGAGTTTAAGATAAATCTCATCCTATCCTTAGATAGATAATCTAATAGTTCTATGATTATCACCTTTGCCACATCTATTTTTTCTTCTTTGTATCTCTTGTGCTTTCATTTATTATTTTCCTTTCTTAGTACTTTGTGATGTATATTTTAAATTATAAAGCCTAATTTTCAGTGGTAGCTCACTTATTTTCAATTTCTCTAATTTTTAAGTTTGTTTTGTTCCAAAAACTCATCACATGTATGTGCTGTAATTTATGTTCTTAATAAGATTAAGATTTTGATTAGATTTTTTTTCTGTTTCTGCCATTAGTTATGCTTCCACTCTTTCCTGATGCCAGCATCTTCCCATAAATAATCAAGTTCCCTTAAATAGCTCTATTACCTGCTTTTATCAAGAGGTATGAGTGAGATAGTAAATGATGCCATAAGGAGTTTTTCTCTTCGTAACTGGTGATGATAAATTTGGCAAATTGAAACTTATCTGTTAAGGAATTTCAGAGGAAGCCCTTTTCTATTTAGGAGAAGGTAGGAATGGCTTGCAATTTCTTTCTGGGGCAGTGACATTAAGGAAATAGCTTTGCTTTTCCCAGAGTTGCATGTAGCAAGCCACATTTCCCCCCATACCAATAGAATTACTTTAATGGCTAGTCAGATACCCTATATGATTCCCTTCCCACAATACATAGAATTGGTGGGGCTTTTGTTTTTGTTTTAAGTAAGCTCAATGCCCAACATGGGGCTTGAACTTAACAACCCTGGGTCAAGAGTCGCATGCTCTACCAACTGAGCCAGCCAGGTGCCCCCTTTTTTTTTTTGATTTTGCAGAGAATCAAACCTCTTTCCAAGATACTGGATTTGCAGTTACACCCCATACATACACCTCATTCATCAGGATATAAGATCTGATATATGTTTGCATTCTCCTCAGGCATGATCATCCTAGTGGCTATATCCTTCAACAGGGAATTGTCAGGAGGGGTTCCATTTAGCTAAGTGCCTTGCCAACTGGTGGAAAGAGAGAGGAAAGAACTAGAGCATCTGTAGATGATGGCTGAATTCACATTGGAGTGTACAGTTACTAGCAGGAAAAAAATGAACATTACAATAAGGGTGAGAAAATGGAGTGTGAGTGCTTATACAGACAGGGCTTAGAGCATTTATGTTTAGAGCATGGAAGGAAGAGAGACTTGGCAAATGACTTACAAGCATGGGGGTTAGTGACATGAAAAGAGGTGGAAAAATAGATATAAAGCTTTACCTTGAATTATGATTAGAAACTCAATCTCACTCTAGAATTTTCTCGAGAGACAGTAATATATATTTAATCTTTAAAAAATCATGTTTAAATGTTGCATTAAAATTTCTCTGAATATAACACTTGGTTAAAATAAGATCACCCATGTAGATTAGAAAAGAGGCCATAAACTAAAGGGTAAAATCATAGATTTTGGAGGCAGGTAGTACTTGTTTAAAAAACCTGGCTTGATCAATTATTTGCTGGATAAATAGGAGCATATTTATCCTCTCTAGGCCAATTTTCTTATCTGTTAAATGAGGATAGTACTTCTTATCTAAGGATAGGATGAGATTTATCTTAAAATAAATTCTGAAGTCCTAAATATACCTTAAAAAGACTTCCATATCATGGCCACTCCTTACAACCTTTTATTCACACACATCAGATCAAGGAAACCAGGACTCATTTTAGTTCCTTGAATATACTACAGTCTTTCTTTTGGTTTGTGATCTTCCCAGAGGCTGTTTCCATTGATTATAAATTACTTCTCTTATCTCTCTCTTCCTGCATAACTCTCTTCATCCTTCAGGTTTCAGCTTAAACATAATTTTCTCTGTCTTCCTGTCCCTTAGCCTAATTCTCTTTTTGTTCTCCCAGAGTGCCCTGTTTCTTTATTATAACATTCAAAACATTTTCTTATGATTATATGCTTGTTTTTTGTTTCGGTTCTGTCTTCACCACTGGTTAGGGATTAAATCTTGACATTATAGCTTCAATATTTGGCAGAGTATTCATCACATAGTAAGTACTTAATAAATATTTGTTGAATGCATAAATTAATGAGCAATTGAAATAAAGTATGTGTCCAATGAATAGTATCATTCATTATAGGATCCTCTCAACTACATAATTTATTATGAGTATATTAGTTTAAAGATGGCTGTAAAAAAAAAGAAAATGCTAGAGTTCCCTTAATCTCCATATATCCTTTGTTGCAGACTTCCAATTCCACAAAGTAAAATAAAAAGCACAGTATTTTTTTCATTTAACACAGGTAATAACCCACATATCATGTAGGAAGTGAGCAGCCCTTTTGCTAAAATTTATTACATGTGTCATATCAACAGTAAGACAACAGTATTTTCTAAAAGACTTAAAAGAAAACCTAGCAGTTACTTCTAAAAACCATGAAATTGATAATGTGGCGAGAAAAGCACTGCTTGTCATATTTGAAATCCCAGAAGTCAATCAGATTTGTTGTTACCATATAATTTTTCCTTCACAATCTTTCCTGTCTACAGAGCCCACGCATGTGAAAGAAAATAATTCTCTTTTGTAAGAGTGCACAAAATAACCATACAAAATTCTTCTGTTTCCCACAAACCAGAACTAAGGTAGCTAAGTCACATTTATCAGACTACTGGGTAAGTTGCCAGGAGTCAAAGTACTTTCCAACTACTTAGCTCAAAGGACAAGTTCAAGAGCCCACCAGATTCTCTTTAGATGTAGGAAAAATAATAGATGAAGACAATTCCTGTCAAGGTTACTTTTGTTCCAGCTCATCACTCTCACTGCTGAATTAGAAAAGAGATTGAACAGCTCCTTAGAAATCTAGTGTGAAGAACATTATTCTTTCAGGACCATTAATCTTTGAATAATGTTCTGGCCATAAAGATGGATCTGGACATGTCAGACAAATTAAAATTAAGAGAATGTTGCTTAAATAAAAAGAACAAGGGCCTGGATATATTGTGAATTGGAAAATATCTTATGCAAGCAAGGTATTTCATCTTTCTTGCAGACAGGGGAATTGGGAAATGTTTCTAAATTGGGTGGTAAGAACCCATGAACTACAGATTCTATGTAACCAGGCTCTGACATCCAGATGATTCAAAAGCTTATTTCAGTGAGACTATTTAAATCTCAGACTCACAAGTATCTTTTATAGTTATTGTTTGCTTTCCGTCTTTTCCACTGTCTTGTAGGTTCCGTGAGGTCATGAGACTGCCCATTTGCCACTGTAGCCCTTTTCAGGCCCATGTCTAATGTGAAACTCTAGTGTCCTCATTTTGTCTTTGGCAGGCTGACCAGAAGTCCAGGCACTAGTGCTCATCTCACACTCTCATTTAGAAATCATTTTTGAAATCCACAGTGATTACAAAAGAAAGCTTTAAGTCTTCCCATTAAATTAAAGCACTGACTATCCCCCCAAATGGAGGGCATGCAATGTCCTTTAGCGGAGACACAAACCACATGTCCGTACTGTTTCCAATCTCTTATAGTGAAGGGATCGCAACCAGGCTTTTTTAAAAACTGAGTATGATTTATGAAATATCCTTCTTTGGACTCTCTCTTTAGATTTTAATGTTAATAGAGGTGAATGTTACTTTAAAATACCATGTTCTTCAGACAATGTCAGATGCTGGAGACAATATTGGAATATAGTAGGAACCGTCCTGTACAGGTAGATT
This sequence comes from Mirounga angustirostris, assembly GCF_029215605.1. Taxonomy (NCBI): domain Eukaryota; kingdom Metazoa; phylum Chordata; class Mammalia; order Carnivora; family Phocidae; genus Mirounga; species Mirounga angustirostris. The sequence goes on along the minus strand of NW_026991709.1, from coordinate 46,213,462 downwards.
GCATGTAGACCACTCTAGTGAGCAGAACTCAGTTAAAACAAATATAAGTTCACCACATAGCCCAGAAATTCCACATTTAGATATTTACCCCACAAAAATCTCAGGCATTGTTTGTGGCATTGAGATGTTACAGCCAAACTTGGTGTCTGCCACTGGGCATGTGGGTTAGTGCACACTAGGGAATATATGCAATGAGAGAAGTATACAGAGGAACATGAATAGATTTTTTAAAATTAATATATATTTTTTTAAGATTTTATTTATTTACTTGACAGAGATAGAGAGAGACAGCGAGAGAGGAAACACAAGCAGGGGGGAGTGGGAGAGGGAGAAGCAGGCTTCCCGCCAAGCAAGGAGCCTGATGTGGGGCTCGATCCCAGCACCCTGGGATCATGACCTGAGCCGAAGGCAGACGCTTAACAACTGAGCCACCCAGGTGCCCTTAAAATTAATATTGAGTGAAGAATATTGAAACATGATATTCAAGATATCATGCATTTGCGTAATTGCATGCACATACATAGAATCAGTCAAAATAGCTATTCTAAGAATGCAACTAAATAAGGAATAAATCAAAAACATGTTAGGATGGGAGCCCATGGAAGGGCAAGAGTAGTAGAAGTGGGAAGTTGTGATAAACGGGAATTAAAAAAAGTGAGAAATGAAATGGTTCTTGCTATAACCAATGGAGATAATATACTATTGCTATAGTTCTTGCTATGGTTCTTGCTATAACCAATGGAGATAATATACTATGATGAAATAGAATGAACTTGACCTGAATTCCTCTCTCCACCTGAACAATACATGCACTCACACACACACACACACACACACACACACACACACACACACACACACACACACACACCACATAATCCATGCGTGCAGGAATTCTGATAATTTCTCAAGACTCTTAGCTTCCTAAAGACAGATGTAAGAGTCAGAAGCCTTTGTGGAAACTATAGGCATCTAAAGGGGGTGGGTGAAGAAGGTAGCTCAAGAAAAGTTCATAACTAAAAGTTGCTTAAAATCTATTTTCTAAACTTGGCCTATTCACTTCTCTCTTAAAATCCATAAGTCTCTATTTTCTCATCTACAAAAATGGGCATATTAATACTTATTCCATGGGTAGGTATTAATGAGATAACGTATTTATGAAGACCTTATCATAGGGTTTGGCACATAACAGGCATTTAAATAATATGAATTTTATTTCTTCCTTTTCTTTCCAACCTTCCTTCTCCCTTTTTTCTGTTTTATTTTCCTATTTAAAATGAAAAGCTGACCTATGAATTTTTTAAATTGGAATACTAATGATCAACTTTTGAATACTCCTATATTGCCACTGTGCTTCATATATAGTATTTCATAAATGAGATATCCTGAGAATCCTGCAATTTGATACTAATATTATCTTTTTCTAGTTAAGAGGACTGAGTCTCAGAAAGGTTAAGAAACTTAGACAAAGCTTAAACAGACATTATCTAGAAGAATTCAACGATACTTCCTTATCCTTACAGAGAAGCCAAAGTGTTTGAGCTCGTAATTCTTTTGAGTTATAATCCTCAAACTTCAGCTACTCTGTGTATGGCCAAAAGAGTGGTATTAAATGGATAGGGTGCAACATTGAATTTTTTTCCTGCTTTTGAGTGGGCCAAAAGTGGCCACAAACTGAAAAAGGCATGGGATAAGAGAGAAAGGGAAGAAAGGAACTCACTTTTGTATAATTGTGTAAAATATAGACTCAGTTGTGAAAAATTTATGAGGCAGTTTTGAATATATTTGTACTCTTTCATGGGTTTAGACTGTATAATCTCTGAGAATAATTACTCTTGGAAGCCATGCTAACATGTCTTAATATCTACTCATTGGCCAATTACAGGAGGGAACAGATTGTCTGAAACCAACACTGGTGGACAGATCTCAAAGAGAACTGCCAGAAGCGTTCCTGCTTTACCTGAGCTGAGATGCGGAACATCTTTCAGCAAGTCTCTTTTCCTTCATTTCATTCTTTGGAAACTGGAGTGTGACAGCCATTATTGTCTAGTGGTATCTCTCCAATGATTGCTTTAGAGCTATAGTTCTCAAACCTGGTTGCACATTGGAATCACAGGGAGCTTTAAAAAATCCTAATGTTTGGGTTCCACCTTACAAATATTCTGATTCAGTGGTCTGAATATCAGAATTTTAGAAGCTCTTCAGATAATTCTAACGTGAGTTCATTCTATTTCTTCATAGTATATTATCTCCATTGGTTATAGCAAGAACCATTTCATTTCTCACTTTACTTTTTTTAATTCCCATTTATCACCAGTTTGAAGACCACTGTCTGAAGCCTGTTGTGCCTCTAGAGCCTTGTCTAAGGGCACTATGGAAGAAGAGAAAGGATAGTGTATTAAATTGCATCTTGCTCAACATGGTTCTCTCCAGGTAAGAAGAAATAAATAGCCTTTCAAGTGGAGGATGCCCAACAGTTCTAGTTACTAACCTGCAATAGAGAGAGGGACAATGGTCCTGGATCAGAGATAGAAGCAATTTTGAGAAGCACAGAGACTGAGGAGCAAAATTCAAGAAAAGATAAGTCAGGAACCGCTTTCAAATAAGTAAAACTAAAATTTCTGCTTTCTTCAATACATATTAGATAAAAACTGAGGTTATAGTGGCAAAATCAGAATTCATCTTAAAATCTGGGCTCATTCCACTGTATCACAATCTTTTTCCATTACTCATGTCCCAAATCTCAAATATATGTGTTTCAAGCCCAATGGTCAAGCAGATATATTCATTTCCTTGTACTCTCTGAGGTTTTTACTGCCTCTAAGCTCATTTAACACTCTTATTTAATGCCTCCCACCTCCATTCCATTCATCAAGGTCTGGATCAAACCCAATCTTCCTTCTTTTCCCAAATATCCTAGTCTACGTACCTCCCTCTCATTCTAGAAATCATGTTATACTTCTAGTTGGAATCACATAGACAATTGTTACCTAATGTCTGCATGTGCATAAATTTTTATAATTAGATTTTAAGTTTCATGTGTATAGACATCATGTTTTACTTCTTTTGTGATTCTTATACCTTGGCACAGTGCCAGACACATAGATCATACTCCTAAAATATATGATCAAGTGATGGATTACAAATATTAATAATCCTCAATGTTTTCAAGGAAAGAAAATAAAAAGCAAGTGAGACATTCCAAGGAGGAAATATGATAAATAATTATCATGTTAAACTTGATAAATGGATCTTTTTATTGGGAGTGGCATCCTTCCAGTACACCTGTGCTCAAGAAATGTGTAATCAGATTATAAGCACAAGACACCAGCCACAATTTAACATTTAGACACGACATCATTTTTTCCTATGATTCAGTAAGACTATTTGACCATTCAACAATCTAAGACTGTTTATTCCAGAGTTGTTTTTTAACTTTGTTTAACCATCTCCTTGACCTTCTTTAAAATCTGCAGCTTTGATACATTCTCTTCTTTACTGGGAGTTCTAACTCTAAATATCCCACTGCAAATCTGGAGTTTGAAAGAGAACTTCTGGGGCACTGAGATAATTTTTCCCTCCTTTCCAAGAGCAAGTTTCTTCCTCCATATTTTCCCAAATGCCACAGCCAATTATGACCTGAATACCTCAATGAATTCCAAAGAAAAATGGCACTTTGTTTGACTGACCTCATTGTTGGGTCTGTCTTGCAAAAGGGCTACTTGAACATTTGTTTTTCTCCTTTTGAGAAAATTCTACCATTAGACCATTTAAAATAATTTGTTATTACCCCAAGTCTTTCTTAACTATAATTTCAAAAAGGTTTTTTTTTTTTTGTTTGGTTTGTGTGTGTGTGTGTGTGTGTGTAATACAACCTTCCTACGTTTCTTTGGTCCCTTTCTTTTTATTCAGGTGAACTGAGAAAAGTGGCTTCATTAAGACAATGAAAGGCACTGTGGATTCAAGACTCATACCTATTCTTTGAAGGATCAATGAAAGGTTGGCCACAGTTCACCTATGTGGGAATTTGAGGTTTTGATTACAGAACATTGGTCATCAATTCTGGTGTCCATCCAAATGACCTATGGACCTCTTTCAAAAATCTCTGTGTCTGGCCCATCCTCTTGAGATGAACTTAAGAAAACCCTGCACACCATCAGGTAACAATTTTGTCTTTATAAGAAAACAGATGAGTTCAATAAACTGTGACCATTGTTTTTAACTAAGTCAGATCTCTGTACCCCCTTTGCTGAAAATAAACTACATGTTATGAGAGAACATGTAGTTCCATCTCTGTTTAGAATTATGAGTCCTCATTGTTTTAGGTTTCTGTTAGATAATACGGAAAAATAAGGCTCTCAGAGTAAAGAATGAGGTAAGAAGATTATGGTAATTTCAAATTCTGACTACATATACAAACATATAGACCTCTCCAACAGAAGAACAATTTTTCAATTTCCCATTGTTCTTCCTCTACTAATGGAATTCACTTGTCAGCTGAGAGCAAAACTACTCTGTGCACTTGTTGTAAGGGAGACCAGATCTGTTTATTGTCCAGAACTATAGTCACTTGTATCAGGAGGCTGGAAAAGTTTTGAGTATAATTTGTTTAATTACTTAATATCTTATTTCATAGAAAAAAAAGGGAGCAAAACCATTTGGTTTATGTTCTTTGATGTCCTGAAACCTGTGTTTCAATGAGATTAAAAAATTGATAATAACCCAAAGAAGGGCTACAACAGTGTCTTACAGTAGGGTTCCAATATTTATCTAATACATTATGAAATGGTCACCACAATGAGTCTAGTTACTGTCTGCCACCATAAAAACTAGTTCCACTATTATTAACTATATTCCCTATGCTGTACATTATATCCTTGTATCTTATTTATTTTCTAACTGGAAGATTGTACCTCTTAATCATCTTCACCTATTTTGCCCATCCCCCACCCACTCCCCTCTAGCAACCACTAGTTTATTCTCTGTATCTTTGAATCCGTTTCCATTTTCTTTTGTTTGTTCATTTTTTTTAGAGTCTACATATAAGTGAAATATAAAATTTTTGTCTCCCTATATGACTTGTTTCACTTAACATGATATTAAGTTCATCCATGTTGTTGCAAATGGCAAGATTCATTCTTTTTTATGACTGAGTAATATTCCATTGTGTATATGTACCACATCTTTATCCATTCATCTATTGATGTACATTTAGGCTGTTTATGTATCTTGACTATTATAAATAATGCTACATTCAACATATGAGTACATGTCTTTTCAAATTAGTGTTTTCATTTTCTTCAGATAAATACCTAGAAATGGAATTTTTGGATTGTATGGTAGTTCTACTTTTAACTTTTTGAGGAACCTCCATCCTGTTTTCCATAGTGGCTATACCAATTTACATTACTACCAACCATGCATAAGGGTTCCCTTTTCTCCACATCCTCACCATTTATTATTTCTTGTCTTTTTGATAATTGTCATTCTGACAGATGTGAGGTGATATTAGATTGTGGTTTTGATTTGCATTTCCCTGATGATTAGTGATGTTGGGCATCTTTTTATTAATGTGTTGGCCATCTGCATGCCTTCTTTGGGAAAATGTCTATTCAGATCCACTGCCCATTTAAAAAAAAAGATTTTATTTATTTATTTGAGAGAGAGAGAAAAGGAAATCATGAGCGGCAGGGAGGTGCAGAGGGAGAGGGAGAAGCAGACACCCCTCTGAGCAGGGAGCCTGATGTGGGGCTCAATCCCAGGACCCTGAAATCATGACCTGAACAGAAGGCAGATACTTAACCAACTGAGCCACCCAGGATCCCCCACTGCCCATTTTTAAATCAGATTTTTTATTATATTGAGTTTAATGAGTTCATATATTTTACATGTTAACCCCTTATTGGATATATCATTTGTGAATATTTTCTTTCATTCATTAGGCTGTGTTTTCATCTTGTTGATGGTTTTCTTCACTGTGCAAAAACTATATAGTTTGATGTAGTCCTATTTATTTTTACATTTGTTGTCCTTGCCTGAGAGACAGATCCAAAAAATACGACTAAGACTGATGTTAAAGATCTTACTGTCCATGTTTTCTTCTAAGAGTTTTATGGTTTCAGGTCTTACTTTTAAGTCTTTAATCCATTTTGAGTATATTTTTGTATATGGTGTAAGACAGTAATCCAGTTTCATTCTTTTGTATGTAGCTTTCCAGTCCCCCAACACCATTTACTAAAGACACAATCTTTTCCCTATTATGTATCCTTGCTTCCTTTGTTGTAGATTAATTGATCATGTAAGAATGAGTTTATTTCTGAGATCTCTATTCCGTTCTATTGATCTATGTGTCTGTTTTTTTGCCAGTACCATATCATTTTTGTTTTTGCTTTTATTTAAATTCAAGTTAGTTAACAGATAGTGTATTATTAGTTTCAGGGTAGAGTTCAGTGATTCATCAGTTGCATATAACACCCAGTGCTCATTCCATCAAGTGCCCCCCCTTTTTTTTAAGATTTTATGTATTTATTTATTTGAGAGAGAGAGAAAAAAAAAAAACAGCATGAGAGGGGAGAGGTTCAGAGGGAGAAGCAGGCTCCTCGCCAAGCTAGGAGCCCAACGTGGGACTCAATCCCAGGAGTCCAGAATCATGACCTGAGCCGAAGGCAGTTGCTTAACCAACTGAGCCACCCATGTGCCCCTCAAGTGCCCTTCTTAATGCCCTTCTCCCATTTACTGCATCTCCCCAACCACTTCCCTTCTAGCAACCTTCAATTTGTTTCCTATAGTTAAGAGTCTCTTATGGTTTGCCTCTCTCTCTGTTTTAATCTTATTTTATTTTTTCTTCCCTTCCTATATATTCCTCTGTTTTGTTTTTTAAATTCCACATATGAGTGAAATCATATGGTATTTGTCTTTCTCTGACTGACTTATCTTGCTTAGCATAATATACTCAAGTTCCATCCATGTTGTTGCAAATGTCAAGATTTCATTCTTTTTGATGGCTGAGTAATATTCCATTACACACACACACACACACACACACACCCTTTCTTTATATATTCATCTATCAGTGGACATCTGAGCTCTTTCCATATTTTGGCAATTGTGGACATTGCTGCTATAAACATTGGGGTGCATGTGCCCCTTCAAATCACTATTTTTGTGTTCTTTGGATAAATACCTAGTAGTGCAGTTGCTGGGTCATTGGGTAGTTCTATTTTTAACTTTGTGAGAAACCTCCATACTGTTTTCCAGAGTGACTGTGCCAATTTGCACTCCCAGCAACAATGTAAAAATGTGAGACAGGAATCCATCGAAATCCTATAGGAGAACACAGGCAGCAACCTCTTTGACCTTGGCTGCAACAACTTCTTGCTAGCCAGTACCGTATTGTTTTGATTACTATAGCTTTGTAGTATAGTTTGAAATCTGGGAAGATGATACCTCCAGCTTTGTTCTTTTTTCTCAAGATTTCTTTGGCTATTTAGGGTCTTTTGTGGTTCCATACACATTTTAGGATTATTTGTTCTAGTTCTGTGAAAAATTCCATTGGTATTTTGTTGGTGATTGCATTGAATCTATAGATTGATTTGGGTAGTATGGACATTTTAACAATATTAATTCTTCTAATTCATGAGTATATCTTTCAGTTTATCTATGTCATTGTCAATATCTTTCATCAATGTTTTAGTTTTCAGAGTACAGTTCTTTTACCTCCTTGTTAAATTTACTCCTAGGTATTATGTTCCTGGGATTATTTTCATAATTTCTCTTTCTGATAGTTTGTTTAGTGTCTACAAATGCAACAGATTTCTGTATATTAATTTTGTATCTGCAACTTTACTGATTTCATTTATTACTTCTAATAGTTTTTTGGGTAGAGGTTTTAGGGTTTTCCACATATAGAATCTTGTCATCTGTGAATAATGACAGCTTTACTTCTTCCTTTTAAATTTGGATGCTCTTTATTTCTTCATGCTTAATTGTTCTGACTGTGGCTTCCAATACTATGTTTAAACATGACAAGAGTGAGCACCTTGTTTTGTTCGTGATTTTAGAGGAAAAGCTTTAAACTTTTTACCTTTGAGTATGATTTTGGTAGTGGGTTTTTCATATATGGCTTTTATTACATTGAGGTACTTTCCCTCTATATCCACTTTGTTGAGAATTTTTATCATAATGGTATGTTGAGTTTGTCAAATGCATTTTCTACATCTATTGACATGATTATATGATATTTATTCTCCATTTTGTTAATATAGTGTATCATATTGATTGTTTTGTGGATATTGAACCATCATTACATTCCTAAAATAAATCCCACTTGATCACAGTATATGATTCTTTTAATGTATTGTTGCTATTGTATTGGTTTGCTAATATTTTGTTGATGATTTTTATATCTATGTTCGCCAGGGATATTGGCCTATAATTTTCTTTTTTTATAGTGTCTTTGTCTGATTTTATTATACAGGTACTCCTGGCCTTGCAGAATGAGGTTGGGAAGATTCTTTCCTCTTAAATTTTTTGAAATAGTTTTAGAAAGCTAGGTATTAACTCTTTAAATGTTTGGTAGAATTTAGCTGTGAAGCTGTCTGGTCCTGAACTTTTGTTTTGGGGGAGTTTTTGGCTTACTGATTCAATTTCATTAATAGTAATGTCTCTTCATATTTTCCATTTCTTCTTTGGTATATTCCAATTCTTGGTATGTTTTATATTCCTAGGAATTTATCCATTTCTTCTTTGTTGTCCAATTTGTTGGGTTATAATTTTTTGCAGTAGTCTTCTATGACCCTTTGTATTTCTTTTTTTTTTTTTTTAAGATTTCATTTATGTATTTGACAGAGAGAGACACAGTGAGAGAGGGAACACAAGCAGTGGGAGAGGGAGAAGCAGGCCTCCCGGAGAGCAGGGAGCCTGATGTGGGGCTTGATCCCAGGACCCTGGGATCACGACCTTAGCCGAAGGCAGACCCTTAACGACTGAGCCACCCAGGTGCCCTGACCCTTTGTAATTCTGTGGTATTGGTTGTAACTTCTTCTCTTTCATTTCTTATTTTATTTGTTTGGGCCCTCTGTCTTTCTTTCTTGATAAGTGTGGCTAAAGAGTTATCAACTGTGTTTATCTTTTCAAAGACCCAGCTCTTAGTTTCATTAATCTTTTTTATTGTCTTTGTAGTGTCTATTTCATTTATTTCCACTCTGGTCTTTATTTCCTTTCTTCTACTAACTTTAGGATTTGTTTGTTCTTTTTCTAGTTTCTTTAGGTATAAAGTTAGATTGTTTATTTGAGAATTTTCTTGTTCCTTGAAGTCAGCCTATATTGCTATAAACTTCCCTCTTGGAGATGCTTTTACTGAGTCCATGGATTTTGGAACATTGGGTTTTCATTTTCATTTGTCTCTATATATTTTTGGGTTTCCTCTTTGATTTCTTTATCCACCATTGGTTGTTTAGTTGCATGTTCACATGTTTGTGTTTTTTCCAATTTTCTTCTTGTAAATGATTTCTAGTTTTATAGTATTGTGGTTGGAAAAAATGCTTGATATGATTTCAGTCTTTTTAAAATTATTGAGACTTGTTTTGTGATCTAACATGTGCTCTGTCCTGGAGAATGTTCCATGTGCAGTTGAGAAGAATGTGTATTCTGCTGTTTTTGAATAGAATGTTCTCTTCTTCTAGTAAGTCCATCTGGTCTAATGTGTCCTTCAAAGCCACTGTTTCCTTCTTAATTTTTCTGTCTGGATGATCGCTCCATTGATGTAAGTGAGGTTTTAAAGTCCCCTACTATTATTGCATTACTGTTATTTTCTTTGTTTGCATCTGTTAATATTTGCTTTATATATTCAGGTACTCCTTTGTTGGGTGCATGAATATTTGCAAATGTTATATCTTCTTGTTGAATTGATTCCTTTATCATTATGTAATCCCTTCTTTTTTCTCTTGGTAAAGCCTTTGTTTTAATGTCTATTTTGTCTGATATTAGTATTACTATATCAGCTTTCTTTTCACATCCATTTGCATGGAATATCTTCTTCTATCCCTTCACTCTCTGTGTGGGTCTTCAGCTCTCAAGTGAGTCTCTTGTAGGCAGCATATATATAGATGGATCCTTTATTTTGTCCATCAGGGTGTCTGAATTTTAAAAGCTCCACAGGTGATGTAGATTATGTCTGAAAGGTTAAAACCTCTGGCTAGAATGATTTGATGAGTTTATAAAAATGTATGCTGTTTTATGTTCTTGTCAAGAGCTGCATGGTGATGGAGCATACAGGGAGAATAGCATTCCTTCATTTCACAATTGTTTTTGAGTTCCTCTTATTGCAGGCATTCTCTTTACTGCTGGATATGTAATAGTGTTATTAGCACTCCCAGCCCTCATCCTCCAGGGACCTCTAGTCTAGTATCTTTTTCTTGGGCGGTATTAGAAAAAAGATGTATAAATTTCTAGTTACTCTTTAAGTCTGGGCATTGCTGTTTAGTAATAAGTCATTGAACCTATGGAACCTTAGTTTCCTCATCAGTGAAGCAGGATAATAAGAGCTTTACAGCATTGTTATAAATATTGAGCATGATCATGCATAAATATGCATATATATTTGTACAAGGTATTATTTTTATTGACTCCCACCTGGATTCAGTTTTTTTTCCTTCTTTCATTTTTTAAAATCTTTTCCATTTGGTCAGACTTCTTAGCAATTACAACTCCATCCTTGACTCACCATGCAGACTACAGCAAAGGTGTTAATATTTGGACCCAGTTTCTTTATCTCGCTAAGGACTCCAGGAATGTTATACGAGTACATTTTAAAGTGAAAACAAGGTTTTATTTAGATAGCATGGAATTTGACATCAGTAGGATTCTATCATGAATCTATCATTTTGATCCCAGAAACTTACTTTTGGCTTAGTCAAAGTTTAGAAACTTTCTCTTGGGTGTATACTTTGTTCAATTCAGGGTTAGCCAGTTTGCCAGCTTCCCATCTTGTACAAGTCACTCAACCCATATACATGGTCTTCTTAGCTTTTTGCTGCAGAGCTCCCAGGAAGATAAGGAAGACATTATAATGCTATTTTGTTATGAGTGTTATTTGTTACAAATCCAAAAGGAATACAAATCTGGAGTTAAGAATAACCAGGGTAAGAGAGAAGATAAAAATAGCAATTTTGTCATGCTAATCTTCATTTAAGATCTCATTCATTGTATCTCTTCTATAGCAATTGGCACTTTCTCACTCGTGTAAGTTATGCATTATACTAACTTCTTATTACTACTATAACAAATAACCACAAATTAATAACTTAAAACAACACACATTTTCTAGCTTATAGTTCTGGAGGTCAGAAATCTGGTATGGCTCTCACTTGGCTAAGATCAAGTTGTGGACAGGACTATATTTCTTTCTGGAGGTCCTAGGGGAGAATTCATTTCCTTGCCTCTTCCAGATTCTCAAGGCCACTCATATTCTTTGGCTTATGGCCCCTTTTACCTTCAAAACCAACAACATAAATCATTTACGTCTCCTTCCAACTATAGATGGAAAAGTGTCTCTTATTTTGAGGAATCATGTGATTAGTTCAAGCCCATTCAGATAATCCAGGATAATCTCTCTCATCACAAGATCCTTAATCTTAATCACAAATGCTAAGTCCCTTTTGCCATGTAGGGAAACATATTGACAGGTTCTAGAGATTAAGGAATGGGCATCTTTGGGTGGCTATTAATCTGCCTATCACATGTATGTCTGTCTCATTTCTTCTACTCAATCATAAGCTTTTAGGACCCAAAATGTGTGTCTGATCTTTGTTGTATTCTCCACAGTATGTACCCAACTGTATTTCATACAACAAAGGGTTCAACCAGCATTTGTTGACTGATCCAGTAGAACTCAAAAAATTTAAAAGATTTATTGGAGCAAATAGTAAACTTGTGGAGTTTTAAGAATTCTTATAAGAATGGTTATTTAAATATATCCACACCTACTGGAAAATTCATGAACACTTAAATAATTTTGTAAGCAGTAGATTACTAAAATTATTTTTTTTTATTTTTAGTGCATATACATAACTACAGTCTATTACATGTTCCAGGATGCTCTGATGGTGTCAATTTCCAGCTGGATTCCTGTCTATCAGTAGAGCTTATGCCTGAGTGTTTTGCTGTGATGATAAGCACAAGTCAACAATTAGAAATCAGGTGCCACAGCAAAGACTCAGTATTGCCTATCAAATATCAGTCATAGAAGGGTCAAGGGGAACTTAAACATTATAGAGCTGGCTTGGGTTCTTGCCCTGGGCAATTAACTTGCTGATAATTTGAAATGTTCATCTCTTGTAGAATTGAATGTGATGTGTTGCTAGACTCCCCAAAGGAGTAGCTTTTAAGAAATGTGTCTTGTATGATTTGTATCACATAGAGTTCTGCAAGTTGTGCAAAGTAGCCACAGACTCTGGAATCTATAACTGGCAAGAGAAATAAATATTTCCGTATTGCATTTAGCAATTGTTATGTATTAAGGCAATTTTGTTTAAAAATTATTAAGGGCTTTGTAGCACTAAGGCTCTGTTAAATAACACAGAAAGGATTAGATTTGGGGGGTGGGGTAGACTGGGGGATATTGGATATGCAAGCACAGATGGTCTTAATCGACTCATGAACACACCAGAGCCAAATAGGAAATATATGTTTTGTGTGGTTACATATGTTGTAAAGAAAATTGCCCCTGGTTCATTCCTGTAAGAAAGTATGAGGAGGGAAGAGAAGGGGAGAGAACAAGATCATGTGGGGAAAGATGAAGCAGACACAAGACCAGCATATGTAGCAGATGTCTGGCAAAGAGAGGAGCAAAGAGAGGGTGGTGAGGAAGGAGAGCCAAATTCCTTCCTTGGAATGTGAGTAACCGATGAGGGGAGGGATCTCTGTGCCAAGGATCAAGGTCACTGAGTGGGTATCTGTTCTATAGATAGTTGCCTTGGGATCTAGGTGTAACTCTCCAACCACACTGCCTGGTTTAGTGTACAGACTGTCTTCCTATGAGGAATTTGTGCAGAGTTGCTTCTAATCCACCTATTCCTTCCTTTGCCACAAAGACCTCAGACACCTGGGAAGGGTGTGAGCAATCTCAGTTATTCTGAACTCTGTTCCAAGCCCTTTATAGACCTTACCTCATATAATCCTCACAAGAACATTAAGTGGTAGTTTGCAGAGTGGTGCCAAATTTTACAGATTAGGAAACCTAAGCTCAAGGAGGTAAATAACTTGCCCAGGGTCATACAGCTAGTTGATATTGGTACAGGATTTGTCAGCAGGCAGTCTGGCTTCAAAGTGCCCAATTTTAACCCTTCACTGCCTTCATCAACACTCTGTGGTCTTACCTCTTTAAACTAATGAACCCCTTAAGAGGGTAATTGCAGATTTCATCTTCATAGTCCTCATAGAATTTGTCAGAACATCAATCTACAAAATAGGTGCTTCATTTCATAGTAAATGAATTATTCACTTAGGGTTCTAATACACTTGTCAGAAACTGGAACAAGCCTGATTTCTTATATCCTTCTTAACAGAGATGTGTTGTGAGAAGGAATGGAACTAGTCTCAGCAACTCCAGAGCCAAACTGACAGAGACCTAGGGAACTAATCGGAATGCAACAGTATTTTTAATAATCTCTAGCTCTGGTGATACATGGCCACCCTAATGATATTCTGTCATGTTCATGGTTCAGTTTCCCCTCTGCTTTGTTCTCTACATATTTTTTTGCTGTCTTCAGGCTTCTATGCCTTGGTGTATCTTCTACTTTATTTCATTTATTTCTCAAATCCTTTCCCACTGCTGACTCTGATTTTGTACATCTCCCATTGAGATTCCAAGTGAGAGCTTTGATGGGATCAGTCATTCCACCATTTTGTTGAATAAAGTTCTTCAGCTGAACCACCTCTTGGCCCATGTCTATCTATAGATGACTATCTCTGGAAGGGGCAGCCAGAGTTGGGAGAGGGGTGAGGACCACAGGATACAGCAATCTATGGATGGAGAACCACCCTAAAAGGAGCCATGGGCTTGGCAGCTCCTCAGAAGGGTATTTGGTTTTTCTCATAGAGTCATATTCATGAAAATGGGCAAAGTTATAGCCACAAAAGTTTGAAAATCTAAGAAAATGTGGTGTCCCCAGTGTACATAATAAAACAATAAGGTAGATTAAGAACAAGTTTGCAAACAGTGCTCTGGGTCTTAAACTTTAAAATTGTGCCAAACATGCTTGGAAGGTGTTGAGATGAAACAGATGATTTAACCTTCAGGACTCATTGGTGGAATCTGTCAACAAACCTAAAAACATAGCAAAAAATAAAAACTAAAAGCCTATAACATACCATAGTACAGTTATTCCAGTTGCCAAGGGAATATATATATATATATATTTTAATCACAATCCTAGTGATAAACATGGTATTCAGTTCTTGGCACAATATAAATCAAACTCATTTAAGAAGCTTAGAAAGTTATGGAAACAGTTACAAAGAGCATTCTTTTTCGTCACAATCTTAAATTTGTAATCCCCTGTTCCCTTTTAGAATGCCATATGGAAAAGAAACAACATTTTAAATGGGTTTCTGAAGAACTGCAGTTGACATGAATACCAAAAAACTTCATAAAACCACTAAATATTTGGCTAGTGTGGAGTCTACTCGAGGTTTTAAAAAGTCTGAAGACAAATTGTTATGTTAAGAGAAAAAGTGTTCAGACCATGGCTGACCTATCACCTGACCAATAACTTTCCCCACTGAGCATTTAAATCACCCAGGCTTTAGAACTACAGACTTCCCTAATTAAGCAGCTTTTCCCCCAGTGGTTTGGAATGGGTCAGTGTATTGCTTTGGCTTCCCTGGCAGGAGCATGCACAATGTCTGGTCTGGTCAGCCATCCAAACCGCTTTCCCATACATCAAGGATCCAAGATAATTTCACCAGACACTCTAAAGTGCAATTGCAATTTGCCAATTTCCATCTCACGTATCTTCCTAGAAAACAGAGATCTACACACAGCCCATGATATTTTTGCACATGTACTGAGATATAGATCTCAGTCTCAGAAATCTGGGACTGAATATGCTGCTAGCTATAGTAGTAAATGAAGCATCTTTCATATTTGGTGTTGGTGCACAATTACAAAGTGAATAATAAAGAAAAAGAGGGTTTATATTTGGGATTACAGTTTGAATTGTTTTGAAAGGGATTCTAGATGTAAGAATATAGTGAATTCAGAATCAGAGGGCAATATGGCATTGCAGTAATAGGGGTATAATGGACTTTTCTGAAGCCATAAGTCCTTATAGAATTTTCAGGTAAAACATCTTTACATTTAAATTCCAAGTCAGCAGTTTCAGGAAAATTGTCTGTGTCAAAAGAAAATATCTCAACAGTGGGTTCATATTTTGATTTCCTTGGACTTTGCAGTGGTGGAATTCTGCTATTCTCCTTATGCTGGCCAGGGCTGACAAATACTTGTTACAGAATTTCAGATGGTAACAAGGCCAGTCTGGTTTATTCATAACAAGTGCTGTGAGAGTTGAAGACATGCCACTTCAACTGAATAGAGAAAAATGGGGAATCTTTCTGAACATCAGTGGAGAAATCTGTAAATACTTAGCTGCTCTTCAATCTAAGGTCACATGTGTACCTTTGACTTCATCCTACTTTTTATGAAAAGCATTGTTTGTCTTTTGAGCATGGAGGGAACAAGCTTCCCCTCAGCTTCTCTCCCTTTCAAAAGAGCCAGATCAATATCTGCTGGTCACTCTTATCCTCTAACTTCATGGGGGCTGCTGAATTGAGCTTCCCTTATGCTCCCATGTCCACTGATGAAAGCTCAGGCTCAGCAGCTGGTCAGAGAACAGAAAGGTCAAGGCCAATGTTAGATCCTACCTGTATTTAGCATTTTAAGTCCCAGCCTTGTCCCACATGGGTCATTGCCTCCTCAGTCTCTGAGGGGCTTGTAAGTACCAGGCTTTCTTGGCCTGCTATGTATCTGACAGTTCTAGCACTGTCATCTTTTGGAATCTAGTTATATTTCATCCAGCTAAGAATTTCTGTGGTATGAGAAGACTGCCTATAAGCTGAAACTAGTAGCTAATAAATTATAGGGCTCCACTAGTGTTTGTGGAGGAGTACATGAAGTTTATGTGATATCTATTACTTTTGTAAGTCTAGAGAGGAATAGAGCTTTTCTTGTCATTTAAGTCAGTAGCCTTGGATAATCATGTATAGCATAAAGAATATACCAGTGAATATGGCAAAATACAGTGAGGAGGATAGCTGGGCATTGGGGTGGGGATGTTTGGAAGGATAGGAATGGATAAAAAGTTTGCAGAAATAATTTTACCCTATTTCATGGCTATTTGTGTTCTCCCAGTCAATCCTTCATCTTGAACTGATAAAAGAGCCCCAGAGTGAAGGGGAGCAGTGGGAGATTGGTGAATCCCTCTCCATTCTGCACTCTTCCTGACTGTGTGACAATGTGTTCTGGAGATATAAGTACATGTGTATGCACATCTCTAACAGCTACCAAGGCAGAGTACTGTAATTCATCTTATTCTGTATTTCAAAGCTAGATTACTTGTCAAAACTTCTTTTTAGCTCTATCAACCCATGATTTCATAGTTCTTTGTGCCTCCAGTGCTCCTTTTGTTTTGTTCATTTGTATTCCTCATAGTATCCTGGTGATCAGTACTATTATTTCTGTCTGGCAGATGAAAGTTAGGCTTAGGGAAACCATATGACTTGGGCAATTCACCCCAATAAACAAAGATAGAAACATGAAGCAAGCTTAGTTTTAGAACATGTCCAATTCTATAAATTACTAGAACCCAGAATAGCCTCCGCTTCTCAGTTCCTACTTTTTGTTTCATTTGCATTCATTCAAGATCTGTCTTCTGTTATGTGGGTCCACTGGCCTGTTGTTATTCTGAAGTGGAATCTTAAGCCTTGCTGTTCTCTCTGAGCTTAGCAAAGTGTCTCTGGGGAGTATTTTAAAAGAATAAAGTATGGCCTATCATGTAATTGATGCTGAGGAAAAGACACAGGACTCAGAGCCAAGAGTTCCCGGCCATGCATAAACTTCATGACCTGGATGAAGCCTGTTGGAGCCTAAGCTTCTCCATCCATATTCTCTGCCTGACCCAACCTCACAGGAATGTTATGTGGCTAAATGAAAGGAAGTTATCTTGACCTACTTGGATTTGGTGATCTCTATGTTCTCTTCCAATTCTGAGATGCTATAGCTTTTTACTGTGGGTGGAGAAGTTGAAAAAGGGAGTCCAGAAGAGATTTTTAGATGATCTATGATTTTTACTTCTACTAGTAGACAAGTGATGACAGTTCTTCAGCTCTTATCTCATCCTCATCAATAATAGTCATTCAAATGTAGGAATTTTATCCATGGGGGTGTTAATTGGGATAAAAATCAATGGTCTTCTCAGTCCACCTACCAATGCTGTAGTTTCTGTGAATGATCTGTGCTTCAGTTGAGGATTTGAAGCAGAATTTTGGACAATTCCACACCTTCTACAGGGAAAATCCTGTTGCTCTGTTTCTTAGTGTTAATTTACTCCTTTCTTTTCTTTTATTCTCTCTCCTAGTGAACTTTCTTTGTTCTTTCCTGTTCATATAGCTCATTAGAGCTCTTTCCATTTGAGTTCAGCTCACCTATAAGATCCACTGTCTAAAGATCACTGACCTCTTAGTCTAAATTCTTATCAAATGGCATCTAGATAACTTAAGTCTTTGGCTACTTCTCCCTCTTGGGATATGGGTCCATTCTGGTTGGAATTAGCTGTAGGAGAAAGACAGCATGGGCAGAGAGCATAAGCGTGGGCTTCCACTCAGGGTCCACAGACAGTGCAAGCAATAACAGGCAAGTGTACTTAGGTTTGCAGTCTATAATAAAAGAGATCTTCCACCAAGCTCAATACCTAGTTTTGGTTATAGATGATAAAACTTTTACTTTGAACACATGCTGTTTTTGGAGTCAGGATGTCTTTGTTCGTGATCTTGGCTCTGCCTCTTATAAACTACGTGAATTTCTTATTACTTAACAGTTTTGCCATCTGTAAAAGGGAGAGAGAGTAATAGTATCTGTTCACTTCACAGAACTGTGTGAAGAAAATATGTAAAAAATATTTATGTTTGTGAATTTAGACAATGTCATGCATTTTTATATATTTTTTCCACTTTTATTGAGACATAATTGACATACAACACCACTTTAGTTTTAAGTGTACAGTATAATGATTTGATATATATATATTATGAAATGATTACCACAATAAGTTTCATTAACATCCATCACTTCAAACAGTTACAGTTTTTCTTCTTGTGATAAGAAGTTTTAAGGTTTACTTTCTTAACAACCTTCAAATACATAATACAGTATCGTGAACTATAGTTACCACATTATATGTTACAACCCCAGAACTTATTTATAACTGGAAATTTGTACCTTTTGACCACCTTCACCCATTTATATTTTTATTTTTTAAATTAAAAAAATCTTTATTATGCTCAATTAGCCAACATATAATACATCATTAGTTTTTGATGTAGTGTTCAATCATTCATTAGTTGCATATAACACCCAGTGCTCATCACCAGACATGCCCTCCTTATACATTTTAAAATTTAAGTTATCTTCTCTAATAAAATAAAATCATACTCTATGCTCTTAACCCTTATTTGATTATTCAATTGTTGAAATTATTTCTCCCACATGCCCAGACCAAGACTTTCTTTAACAATACATCTAAAGGGCACCTCCATTGTAGCTTCTTTTTCTGCTTCAGTACCCTCTTCAGCACTTATACTACATGTCATTCTATCATATATTTATGTATCTTATTTTCTGTTCCTGTTTTTAGAATTTGAGCTCATGGAGGGCAGGGGCTTTAGCTGCCCTCCTCATTTCTGTATTCTTCACACATAGTAGTACTTTCTCAGGCATACAGCAGATGAATGAATGTCCAACAAATAATAATTGTTAACTTTTTTCTCTGCTTCTGGTTCTATTTTTGGTCTCAAGTGAAGTATTTTTATAGAAATATCAGCATGGACTAAAACAGCACAGCATTCAAAATTAGTCTAAATACATATAGAAGAAAAAGGTAACCACATTTTGTGAAGGTGAAATATTTAAAAGTCTGTTTTGTCCTAGATTTTGAAAACTTGACCCTATAGCTCCAGGTTTTACTACCAGGGTCAAATCCTTTCCATTATAAAGCTTCATCAGTTTATCTCCACCTGCAAAGTTTATCATTGTTATTCACTCTTCATGTGAGCACGTCAGATTCATGGTCTGGTGGTGAGCAATTGAAATTCATGTTCCACACATGTGGCATATGATAAGATTTCCCTTTCTATCAAAGCAAATGCTCAGAGGAGAAATAACAATTCTTTGGTCAGGGTATGAATATTTTCTTTTTTTGTGTTTTTGACAAGCATGTTAGAAAAATGTGAAGAAAAATTAAAGCCATATTGTCACATGCAGGCTGCTCTAGAAGTGAAGCAAAGCAAATGCCTTCCTGCCTTGAGAACTTGCCACTATCTGAGGTTGGCGTTTTGCCATTTGGGACCAGGTATCTTAGAAGGTAGGTGCTATGAAAATCATTTATAAATATAAATGAAACAGAAAAATCTAAACTTCATGAGGTCAGATGTGTCCAAGGAACACAAGGAATGCCAGACTTATTTATCCATGATAGTTTTCCATTCTGAATCTGATAGATGCCCAGTGTATTCCATGAGGTTCTGTAACATGTCTCAATACAAGGAAAATAATAAAACATGTTCTAAAAAAACTAAATAAGAAAGTTGTTTTCTTGTAAAAGGAAAAAAAAAAAAAACCTTCACTGAATACAGAAGAGTAGGATTTTCTATGGCTCTCTCTTCAACTTTCTTCTGCAGTTCCATTTTCTCTGCCTGCTGAGAGCTGGATTCCTGAAGGTCATATAGATTTCAGCAAGCAGCTTCATGGAGCCATTAGTCTCTGCCCTAAATGGAGAATTTACTCCAGAGCACATCTACTGCTTGGCACTCATCCCTGCTGCTCAGCCCCCAAGTGAATGTCACTTGCATGTTTAATACTATACTTAAGTATCTAGCTGGCTGCCATTCCTTACACATTATTCAACAGGTTATGAAGTTAGATTGTTCCAGAGTTTACAATGCATGAAGCAAGGGGTCTATGCATTGCAGTGGCCAGGGCTGAAAACTACATGGTTACCTCCATACTGGGGAGAGCAGAAGAGGCTTTTAGAAAGAGTCCAAAAGTACATGGAGATTTCTTCTTACTTGTGTTACAGATCTCTTTGTCATTATTGATTTGGGGAAGGTACCAGGAGACCAGGGCTTCCCCATATCTTCTCCCCAGGAAGCCTCATGTGAGTGGGGCAGGACAGTTAGATTTCCTGAAGTACTCTGACCTGCCAATGAACAGTCCTGGTTTCCTCAAGACCAGTCTCCTTGATAAGTACAGTATAATATATTGACTTTATTGAGTTATTCACTTTAGTAAAACAGTTCCCAGGAGATCCTACTTGCTGATGGGTCCCACTACTTGGGGAGACAGTATTACAAGAGCAAGATCGCTCTATAAAATATTCAGCTGGAAGCAAACAATACCACTTGACCAGGGCTGTTTTTCTTGTTATTAGGTCACATTTCTGGTATGAAGATTATTTTAGGGATGTTATTCAGAATATTTAACAATCTGAGTGGCTGAAGCACATAAATCAAAGGGGGAAGTCTGACTAATCAGAGTAGACAGCTGCCAAGAAAAACCCAGTGGGTTATACCAGGATGGGAAGATGGACATGTTTATTTCCCACCAGCAGCTCATGCTCTTATCCTAAGCCTCTAAACCCTATCTTACCATAATTATCATATACTAGAGGCCGCTAATCAATAATTGCAGACATGCCATGTTAAAAAACATTTGATTACTTTTATCCTTAAAATTATTCAACATTAAGAATTCAGCTAACAAAAAAAACGATTCAACTAATGTAGAGTTATCCTTCACCTTCAATTCCCACCTTGTTCCCAATATTCTAATTCAAGATTAACTACTTCTCCAAAAGAAATACCTCTTGGACATCTTTCATACTAACTTCCCTTAGTAGGTGGGGCCTCAGGCTAGAAAATAACCTCAATTGGACGCTCCTCTAGAATTCAGCCCTCATGCCCTGCTGAGACTGAGACAGGCTTGGAATTTTCCTTTTACATACACTTTAGCACTAACAGACTCATTCCTTTATCATTCATTATCCTTTTCGATTCTGTCAGCCATCTACTCCAGACCACAGTCTTGTCAGTGTCCTATTTATAATGCTAAAACTATGGAAGCCATTTATTTATTTGTTGTTATTTATTGTTATTTATTTATTTACTTGTCATTGGACATATTGGAACTGAATTAGACTGTTAGATTAAGAGCTATTTATTTGATTTTTTTTTTTTTGTGGGGGGGGGATGGATCTCTGTTAAAAGTCCCTTTCTGGGAGGATGTCAGAATGCTTCAAAAATAAAAATGGAAAAGAAGAAAGAAAAAAGCAAAAGAACAAAAGAAAGATAAAATCCTATCAACAGTAAAACAATTCAATCTAGTTTACCTGTACCAGCTTTTTAAACTTCATTCTCACTTCCTAAAAGTCTTAAAATCTCTGCGCAGGGAAAAACAGTGATGAAAATAACACTTTGTCAGTCTTCCTTTCTATTTGTTTCTGTTTTCCCCTCTGTTGCTCTTGACCTTTCTTGTACTTTGTATACTTTTTCTTATCACCAGGGTTACTGATTTCTGCCTAACTTGTCTGATGAATCTGGAAACACATGTGGGGCTGAAGTAGTGAAGTGGGTGTCCAGACTTGCATGGGGCATTCCTTCCCAGAACTCCAAGGTGAAAGATGAATGGAAGGCCCCTCCTGCCCTACCCATTTATCTCCAGCTTGCCTGTTGTATACCTTTTTCCCTTCAAAGCTGTCTTAATGCTTTTTTCTTTTTTTAATTTAATTTTTATTTCTTTAAAGATATTATTTATTTGAGTGAGAGAAAGGGTATGAGAGCACAAGCAGGGGGAGGAGCAGAGGGAGAAACAGACTCCCTGCACTGAGTGGGGAGCTCACCTGTGCAGGGCTTGATCCCAGGACCCTGAGATCATGACCTGAGAGGAAATCAAGAGTCAACTGCTAATCGACTGAGCCACCCAGGTGCCCCAGCCCCAGTGCTGATTTCTTCTATATGAAAACATCATTGAATGGGGGAAGGGGAACACCAACTCTTCCCAGCCCTTATTTTTTACCTTCCCATGGAGACAACTTGCAGTGGTTCTGGTGGCATTCAGTGGAAACAGATGTTTCCTCTTCCTCAAATGATCTTTTGTATGTTAATATCACTCCCCAGGAAGCCTTCCTTAGGCATCCCAGAGCATTTAACATATAGCATTGTAATAAAACATTGCAATTGAGATCTCCTACTGGACAGAAACTCTTTCAGCTCCGGTTTTATTTTATTTTACTTACTTTTTAAATTTTATTATTATCTTTTAAATCTGTTTTCTCAGCACTTGTTCCAGAGCTTAGTTCATCATAGGTTCTTAGTAAATAGTTTGTGGAAGTACAAATTGATGTAGGAAAGATGATATTAGGGTTCAAAGCTGATGGCCAGGAAAGAATTCTTGAGATGTCTTTGGTGCAAAGTGGTGGTTTTATTAAACCACGGGGACAGGACCTGTGGGCAGAAAGAGCTGCCCTGGGGTCATGAGGAGTGGACCATTATATACTTTCAAGTTGGGAGGGGGTTTGGATAGCGTTAAGTCTCTAAGGAATTTTGGAAGCAAGGTTTCCAGGACCTTGAGGGGGCTAGCTATTGTTGGGAAAAGGTCAATTATTACCGTCTAATAAAACCTTAGTCAAGAGACCCTTCAGATGTATATTTTTGGGCAATATGCTTGGAGGGTTTAGAGATAAAGGAAATTTCCAAAGAAATTTTTATACATTAAAGTAGACTTACAGGATCCTGGGGGTGGGGAGGTGTCAGGCTAGGATTGTCTTTTGCCCTTAGCAAAGTATTAACATTGAGGCAGTTGAGTCCCTAGAAGAATGTCATTCTGCCTGTTTCAAGGACTTGTCAATGGGCTGTAGGTAGTAAGGAAATTTAATAATTTTTCTTCTGCCTTTGTTTCCCACATCACAAATAACTCAATAAGAAAATGGAGTCTGAGTACTGTTGGTACTTGCTCTTCTTTGTACCCTGATTAGAGGGATTTTTTTTTTTTTCCTTATCTGGAACACAGGGAGGAGCAGGGGTCAAGTGGGAACTAGACACCACTTGTTACGCTATATGGGACAAAGATCCAAGAAGTAATGAAAAGGAAGCTCATAGAGACAGATAATATAATTTGAAGTTGTGTGTTCATTGATGGAAACGTGGGACTCTCCTTTGTGGGACAGGGCCAAAAGGACTTGGGAGAAAGAGCAAATAATTCTTTTTCATTCCCTTTGGATACAAATATAATTGGGTAAAATATAAATCAATGAGTCAGACTAAGACCTTTTGTCTCAGTAATTTAAACTGCTCTTCTTTGCAGTTTTGTCAGCATTTGTGAAAAGTCAAGTTTTCAGTCATGTAGATTAGAAAGAGAATGGAATTGAGGGTCCGCTAAAAAGGAATTAACACCATTTTTGGTGTGAAAAGGTGATTGGATCAAGCATTTAATGTCTTTAAGTCACAGTTTCTTCATCAAAAGTGAAGATAAGGAAAACTGCTTTCTCTACCTTCTGAAGACACAGCAAATAGTATATGTAATAATGAAAAAAAATACTTTGCAAAACATTACAGAAATGTAAAACATGCTATTTTCTGAGACTATTATCTTCTATTCCAAGGCTAATTGGGCACTTCTCTTTTAGCTGCAGATGGAGGTATGAACTTTCTGACTTTTCATTAGTTAAAAATGGAGTACAGAATTTCCCTGTGAAGAAAATGAAACTAATAACTGAATGATTTGAGGAGGTATGGTTATCATGTCTAATTTCCTACTGCTTTCCAGTAGTGCGGCCCTCATGATGATTATCTTTGAAAATCTCACAATATTGAGCAAATTCATCCTTATGACACCTTCAGGGAGAAGGAAGCAGTGACACTCACGGGCCTCCCCTGGCAAGTGGATGCTCAGATAGAAAAGTAGCCAGCCATAAAAATAGCACACTGAGATATAGTTGGAATACTATGACCTAAGTTGTCAGCCCATGGATGTGAAGTCTTCTTAACTCTCAAGATAACCATTTCCTCCCTCAAATTAATGGGAGGATCAGGCCAATTTTGTCACATCATATATTCCTCTGCCTTCTGGGCACACTCCAGCTATCTGTACCCTGCTTGCCTTGGATTCTTTCATTCAGCAATTGTAAATTTCCAATTGTAAGAAACTGTGCTAGTCTATCCTTCCCAAATTACGTGTGATGTTTTGGGGAAGGTCAGCTGTGTGGTGGTAGAAACCAGAAATCATAGTAAATATATAATGCTCACCATCAGGCACTTTGTGATTCACAAATAAGTGAATACTTATTTGGTGCTTACCAGTGGGCACTATACTAAAAATGATATAATCCTCACTATAATCCTATGAGGAACATTCTAGAAATATTTCACTTTACAAATATGGACACTGAAGCACAAGGAGGTCAAGATTTACCTGAGGCCACATATCTAACAAAGTCAAAACATGAGTGCAAACAGCCCAGCTCCAGAGTTTGGTTTGATAGCTTTAGTTTTAGCTCAGTGAGAAGGGTTTAACTGTGGCAGTTTGAATAAGTAAGATGATTTCTTAGGAAAGTGCTTAGGTTGCCAACAAAGATTGAATTTAAATATCACTCACAGGAAAATCAAAGGTAACTCTATATAATAATATAACACAATCTATCCCTCTTTTTTTGAATATCTGTTACATTTAGTATAAATATCAGTGTTTATCACTATCAGCTATCAATCATCTATCTATCTAGTTTTTCATTTGTCCATTTACACTTCCTGCACAGTGTAGGACACATGGTGGGTACCTGTTAACAACAGGGATTAATTCAGTCACATTTTCTTTTCCTTTTCTTTTGATTCATTTACTTTTTATCTTCTTCCTCTGAGAATTTTGACAGAATGTAAAAGATGTGAAGAATTGTCTCCCTTGCACTCTGTATTCATCCCTTGAACAGCATTCTCTTCCAAATAAAGTAAGAACACATTCGCTTCCTTTAGAAACTGCACTACCCAGAAAAGAATGAACTAAAAGGCTACCTTGGGGTAGTGGAGTTAGAGCAGTCTGGACAAGCCACAATGGTGTCTGTTTCTCACATGCAAGGGATTGAATACAGAAAGATAAATAGTAACCTCCTCCCTGCCACAATAGCGCTCTGTAAAACTGTTGTCAATAGTTGTCAGGACTGGTGCCTGAGTTTTGTGTGGTCTCCCCTTACCTGAATCATTAGTGCAGCTGGCATGGCTCGTGGAAGCCTGACTACTCCAAATGTTAGTTCTAAATATGTAAAAGAGTCAATTCATATGGGATCTGGAATGAAAATGAGCTATAAGCTATAATGTGTTCCCTCCAGGGACACCATGTCTGTGCTCAAATCTATGTGTACTGCAAAGAAAAATACACACAACACAGGCAAGTCTGAAGGTATTCTGTTTAATAAGCTAGGATAAATTCCATGTGATTTCCTAGATGTTATAGGAAAAAGAGGAGCAATTTTTCATGAATGAATTATAAGAGGTTTAAGATTGAAATGGAAAGTATATTCTCCCTTCTGAGCCTTTCTTTTCTTTCTTGATAGAGGATAAAAAAAGTATTTTTTAACCTCTTTTATTAATGATTCTATCCTAGTCATATGGTATTGGTTGGTCAAAAGAAACAAGCAAGTATGGGAAGTTCAACTTCAATTTTTCAAAATAATCTGGTTGTAATAGATGGTAAAATAAATAACAATCAAGAGATGGAATGCTAATTCTTGTAAACTTTTAATTTGTCATTTTAATATCACTGATTTGCTTATTAAACAGACATATAATGGGAATTGTGCTAAGTAGTGAAAATACAGCAATGAACACTTGTTTTAAGCACATACCCCCAAACACCAATTAAATGTTAACCAAAGGAGACTTGGGTTGAGGAGCAAAGGCACTAAAAATACAGGTTTCTGCCTATCTGCCTGTGTTGATACTTTATATTCTTTCTGACATCCATTTGTGAAAGTTATTTGATTTAGCTGAGGAGACTCTAGACTCTGACAATGTTGTATGGGAGGGAGAAATACCAGGCTGCTTTTGGGAGGCTCACCTATGACTTCAACACAAACATGGTCAAAGGAAATGGTAATGACCCACACTGCATGGAGGCCTTACAATGGGAATGGAAGAGTAGGGTCAATTCTCATGACTTCAAAATAAGCCAAACTGAGCCAGAACTCTCTTAGGCATATCCAACAAATCATGTGTGAGCCAGTGCTCTCCAGCAAGGCAGAGATGTGTGACCTTTATGTGTACTAAATGCAGTTTCTAAAGAACTATAATAATATGATTAATTTTTGATTAGAATGAGATTTATTTCACTGCTGAAGATACACTGGACCTTGATCAAGGGAGCTAGTCAGTGGATTCTTAGGGAGAATGGAATGCTGTGGAAGTATTTAGCTAACATTTTAAAACTAACTCTTAATTAAAAGCACTTGTGATGTGCTGTAATATATTGGTATTTGTTCTTGGATTAATTCTTTATTGCAGTTCTAACCAAGTAGCCCAAATAAGTGTTATAAATATACATAAATGTACCAAACATAACCCCATGCACATACTGTATACTAGATTGTATTTATTTATTATTTTTCATTGTGTCCATTCATCCAGTCTTAGAAACCAAAAAAAGAGGATTAACATTACATGGGTATCTATTTTTCCTTTGGCTATGCTACAAACTACCTGATCCTTCCAGAAACAGATCAAACAAAGGCTTAAAGTGCATGCTCTTCTCTTTACTGATTTTTTTTTCATTATAAGCACTAATTGCATATTTCTTAAAAAGTTTACATGTTATCTTGATTACCATGATCATGATTTATTTTTGTTCATCTTTTGTGTGCATAGAAATGGGAGCCTGGGGTTCTAGCCCTGAGTAATTTAACTCTAATAGCAGAAAGAAGGCAAATACATAGATAACATTTCTTAGTAGTTCCTCTACATACTTTTAGTTCAATTTCTTATTTATTGTTCCAGAATGACTGCAAATATTAGAGACAGTAAGCAAGGTGATTTGGTCTTCCAAGTCCTAACTATAAATAAGTTTTGAGCAATCTTTTAAATGAGGGAAAAGATATCAAAGAACAAGGTCAGTAAACTATGGCCTACATATCAAATGCAGGTCACTGCTTATTTTTGTAAATAAAGTTTTATTGGAACACAGTCACATCCACTTGCTTATGTATTATATGTGACTATTTTCACACTAAAACAGTAGGGTTAAATATTTGAAACAGAGACCCTCTGGCCTGCAAAGCCTAAAATATTTGCTATCTTGAAAAAGTTTGTAAGCTCCTATATATAGAAAAAGGAGAGGGTATTCCAGTCAAGAGCATAACACTGCATGTATCAAATTAGAAAGCACAGGTAATCAGGGAACAATTTGTAAATGACTTTTAGGTTAATTCCTAGGACCATTGATTTGAATAATAATTGGTTCCTGGAACAGATTTCTGAGAAGGAAAATAAAGTCTAAGTGATTCTTGAATTCTGGGTAGAATGGATCAGAGAATCTAGAAGCTGAGAGATGATAAAGAATTTCAGATAGAATTTACTGAACACAAGTTACTGTTATAATCTACTATTTGTTCATTTGTTACCCCCTATAGGTAATAGATTAATCTGGAAATTATGTTTTACTTTTGATATTCTCAATTTCAGATATCAGTAGTATAATCAAATCGAGGGGGAAATCTAGACATGGAAAGTAGCATTCCATGGATATAGGGAAAACTCTAGTCTTCACTCAGCTTATCAGTAGTGGAGGAGATATTTTTTACTTTATTCTTCATTTGCTGAACTGTTACCATGAATGGGTATTGAATTTTATCTTGTGTTTTTCCTATATCTATTGAAATGATTAATGGTTTTCTTCTTATTCTGTTAATACAATGAATTATACTGATTAATTTCCAAATATAAAATCAATATTGCTTTCCTGGAATAAACTTTACTTAGTAATGCTATATTATGATTTTATATATTACTAGATATGGTATTCTAATATGTTAAATGAATTTTTGAATGTATGTAAGATATATTGTTCTGTTGTTTTCTTTCTATTTTTTTTAATCGAAATATAAATGACACACAATGTTACATTAGTTTCAGGTATACAACATAGTGATTCAACAGTTCTATATGTTATACAACCTTCACCACAAGTGTAACTACCATCTGTTACCATAGAACTCTATTACAGTACCATTGACTATATTCCCTATACTGTACCTTTCATTCCTATGACTTATTTATTCAATAACTAGAAGCCTATACTCCCCACACTCCTTCAGCTATTTTGCCCATCCCCCCTTCCCCAATTTGTTCTCTGTATTTACAGGTCTGTTTCTGCTTAGTTTGTTTGTTTTTTCATTTTTTTTTTATTTTTAGATTCCACATGTAGGTGAAAGGATATGGTTTTCGTCTTTCTCTGTCTGCCTCCTTCACTTAGCATAATACCCACTGGGTCCATCCATATTGTTACAAATGGCAAAATCTCATTCATTTTTATGGCTAATATTCTACTAAATATATCTACCTCATTTCTTTATTCATTCATCTATCATTGGACACTTAGGTTGTTTCCCATATCCTGGCTATTATAAATAATGCCACAAAAACATAGAGGTGCGTATATCTTTTCAAATTAGTGTTATTGTTTTCTTTGGATAAGTACTCAGTAGTGGAATTATTAGATCATGTAGTATTTCTATTTTTAATTTTTTGAAGAGATTCCATAATGTTTTCCATAGTGGCTGCACCAATTAACATTCCCATCAATGATGCACAAGGGTTCCTTTATCTCTACATCTTCATCAACACTTGTTATTTCTTGTCTTTTTGATACTAGCCTTCTGACAGGTGTGAGGTGATATCTTCTTGTGGTTTTGATTTTCATTTCCCTGATGATTAGTGATATTGAACATTTTTTCATATGTCTGTTGGTCATCTGATTATCTTCTTTGGGAAAGGTCTATTCAGGACCTCTGCCCATGTTTTAGGTGGATTATTTGTTTTTTGGGTTAAGTTCTATGAGTTCTTTGCATATTTTGGATATTAATGCCTTATCAGACATATGATTTGCAAATATATCCTCCCATTCAGTAGGTTGTCTTTTTGTTTTTTTGAAAGTTTCCTTTGCTGTGCAAATCTTTTTATTTTGGTGTAGTTTCAATAGTTTATTTTTGCTTTTGTTTCCCTTGCTTGAGGAGACATCTTATGTCTTTGTTTGGATAATGGATTCATAAGCTTTTCTTTCTCCTCTATTTTCTGAAAGAGTATCTATGAGATTGGTTTTATTTCTACATTAAATAATTGGAAGAATTCACCGGTATAACAATCGTTCTACCAGTTTTCTCATGGGAAGATTTTGAATTATAAATTCAACTTCTTTTACCAGGCTTTTTTCTTTTGGTTTGGTTGATTCTTATTTATGAAGGAATGTTTCTATTTCACCCAACTAATTGAATATTTTGTCAAAATTCTCTATAATATTTTTTATTATTCTACTAATATCTGTAGTATCTGTAACGATGTCCATTCTTTTAGTCCTAATATTGGTAATTTGTATCTTTTCTGTTTTTCTTGGACCTAGAATGTGAATGCTCTTGATTTTTTTCTCAAAAATTCAGGTTTTAATTTTATTGGTTTTTTTTTTACATTTTGAAAAATTTTATTATGTAATGTTAATCACCATACATTACATCATTAGTTTTTGATGTGGTGTTCATGACTCATTGTTTGAGTAGAACACCCAGTGCTCCATTCAATATGTGCCCTCCTTAATACCCATCACCAGGCTAACCCAGCCCCCACCCCCCTCCCCTCTTGAACCCTCAGTTTGTTTCTCAGAGTCCATAGTCTCTCATGTTTCATCTCCCCTTCCGATTTACCCCCGTTCATTTTTCCCTTCCTACTATCTTCTTTTTTTTTTTTTTTAACATATAACATATTATTTGTTTCAGAGGTACAGGTTTGTGATTCAACAGTCTTACACAATTCACAGTGCTCACCATAGCACATACCCTCCCCAATGTCGATCACCCAGCCACCCCATCCTTCCCACCCCCAGCACTCCAGCAAACCTCAGTTTGTTTCCTGAGATTAAGAATTCCTCCTATCAGTGAGATCATATGATATATGTCTTTCTCTGATTGACTTATTTCACTCAGCATAATACCCTCCAGTTCTATCCATGTCATTGCAAATGGCAAGATTTCATTCCTTTTGATGGCTGCATAATATTCCATTGTATATATACACCACATCTTCTTTATCCATTCACCTGTTGATGGATAATGTGGCTCTTTCCATAGTTTGCCTATTGTGGACATTGCTGCTATAAACATTGGGGTGCGCATACCTCTTTGGATCACTACATTTGTGTCTTTGGAGTAAATACCCAGTAGTGCAATTGCTGGGTCATATGGTAGCTCTATTTTCAACTTTTTGAGGAACCTCCATACTGTTTTCCAGAGTGGCTGCACCAGCTTGCATTCCCACCAACAGTGTAGGAGGCTTCCCCTTTCTCCGCATCCCCGCTAACATCTGTCATTTCCTGACTTGTTAATTTTAGCCATTCTGACTGGTGTGAGGTGGTATCTCATTGAGGTTTTGATTTGCATTTCCCTGATGCCGAGCGATATTGAGCACTTTTTCATGTGTCTGTTGGCCATTTGGATGTCTTCTTTGGAGAAATGTCTGTTCATGTCTTCTGCCCATTTCTTGATTGGATTCTTTGTTCTTTGGGTGGTGAGTTTGATGAGTTCTTTATAGATTTTGGATACTAGCCCTTTATCTGATATGTCATTTGCAAATATCTTCTCCCATTCTGTTGGTTGTCTTTTGGTTTTGTTGACTGTATCTTTTGCTGTGCAAAAGCTTTTTATCTTGATGAAGTCCCAATAGTTCATTATTGCTCTTGTTTCCCTTGCCTTTGGCGATGTTTCTAGGAAGAAGTTGCTGCAGCTGAGGTCAAAGAGGTTGCTGCCTGTGTTCTCCTCTAGGATTTTGATGCACTCCTGTCTCACATTGAGATATTTCAACCATTTTGAGTCTATTTTTGTGTATGGTGTAAGGAAATGGTCTAGTTTTATTCTTCTGCATGTGGCTGTCCAATTTTCCCAACACCATTTGTTGAAGAAACTGTCTTTTTTCCAATGGACATTCTTTCCTGCTTTGTCGAAAATGAGTTGACCATAGAGTTGAGGGTCCATTTCTGGGCTCTTTATTCTGTTCCATTGATCTAAGTGTCTGTTTTTGTGCCAGTACCATACTGTCTTGATGATAACAGCTTTGTAATAGAGCTTGAAGTCCAGAATTGTGATGCCACCAGCTTTGCTTTTCTTTTTGAACATTCCTCTGGCTATTCAGGATCTTTTCTGGTTCCATACAAATTTTAGGATTATTTGTTCCATTTCTTTGAAAAAAGTGGATGGTATTTTGGTAGGGATTGCATTAAATGTGCAGATTGCTCTAGGTAGCATTGACATCTTCACAGTATTTGTTCTTCCAATCTATAAGCATGGAATGTTTTTCCATTTCTTTGTGTCTTCCTCAATTTCTTTCATGAGTATTTTATAATTTTCTGAGTACAGATTCTTTGCCTCTTTGGTTAAATTTATTCCTAGGTATCTTATGGTTTTGGGTGCAATTGTAAATGGGATCAACTCCTTAATTTCTCTTTCTTCTGTCTTGTTAATAGTGTATAGAAATGCAACTGATTTCTGTGCATTGATTTTCTATCCTGCCACTTTACTGAATTCCTGTATGAGTTCTAGCAGTTTTGGGGTGGAGTCTTTTGGGTTTTCCAAATAAAGTATCATATCATCTGCAAAGAGTGAGAGCTTGACTTCTTCTTTGACAATTCAGATGCCTTTTATTTCTTTTTGTTGTCTGATTGCTGTGGCTAGGACTTCTAATACTATGTTGAATAGCAGTGGTGATAGTGGACTTCTATGCCATGTTCCTGACCTTAGGGGGAAAGCTCTCAGTTTTTCCCCATTGAGAATGATATTTGCTGTGGGTTTTTCATAGATGGCTTTTATGCTATTGAGGTATGTACCCTCTATCCCTATACTCTGAAGAGTTTTGATCAAGAAAGGATGCTGTACTTTGTCAAATGCTTTTTCTACATCAATGAGAGGATCATATGGTTCTTGTTCTTTCTTTTGTTAATGTATTGTATCACATTGATTGATTTGTGGATGTTGAACCAACCTTGCAGCCCAGGGATAAATCCCACTTGGTCGTGGTGAAGAATCCTTTTAATGTACTGTTGGATCCTATTGGCAAGTATTTTGGAGAGAACTTTTACATCCATGTTCATCAAGGATATTGGCCTGTAATTTTCCTTTTTGATGGGGTCTTTGTCTGGTTTCGGGATCAAGGTAATGCTGGCCTCATAAAACGAGTTTGGAAGTTTTCCTTCCATTTCTATTTCTTGGAACAGTTTCAGAAGAAGAGGTATTAATTCTTTAAATGTTTGGTAGAAGTCCCCTGGGAAGCCATCTGGCTCTGGGCTCTTGTTTGTCAGGAGAGTGTTGATGACTGCTTCAATTTCCTTAGTGGTTATGGGTCTGTTCAGGTTTTCTATTTCTTCCTGGTTCAGTTTTGGTAGCTGATACATCTCTAGGAATTCATCCATTTCTTCCAGATTATCTAATTTGCTGGCATATAGTTGATCATAATATGTTCTTATACTTGTTTGTATTTCTTTTGTGTTGGTTGTGATTTCTCCTCTTTCATTCATGATTTTATTTATTTGGATCATTTCTCTTTTTTTTTGATAAGTCTGGCCAGTGGTTTATCAGTCTTATTAATTCTTTCAGAAAACCACCTCCTAGTTTTGTTGATATGTTCTACTGTTCTTTTGTTTCTATTTCATTAATTTCTGCTCTGATCTTTATTATTTCTCTTCCCAGGTTGTGTTTAGGCTTTATTTGCTGGTCTTTCTCCAGCTCCTGTAAGTGTAGGGTTAAGTTGTTTATTTGAGATCTTTCTTGTTTCTTGAGAAAGGCTTGTATTGCTATATACTTTCCTCTTAGGACCTCCTTTGCTGCATCCCAAAGATTTTGAACAATTGTGTTTTCATTTTCATTGCTTTCCATGAATTTTTTTAATTCTTCTTTAATTTCCTGTTTGACCCATTCATTCTTTAGTAGGATGCTCTTTAGCCTCCATGTATTTGAGTTCTTTCCAACTTTCCTCTTGTGACTGAATTCTAGTTTCAAAGCATTGTGGTCTGAAAATATGCAAGGAATGATCCCAATCTTTTGGTACCATTTGAGACCTGATTTGTGACCTAGGATGTGATCTATTCTGGAGAATGTTCCATGGGCACTAGAGAAGAATGTGTATTCTGTTGCTTTGGGATGGAATGTTCTGAATATATCTGTAAAGTCCATTTGGTCCAATGTGTCATTTAAAGTCTTTATTGTTGATCTTTTGCTTAGATGATCTGTCCATTTTTGTGACGGGGGTGTTAAAGTCCCCCACTATTATTGTATTGTTGTTGATGTATTTCTTTGCTTTTGTTATTAATTGGCTTATATAATTGACTGCTCCCATGTTAGGGGCATAGATATTTGCCATTGTTAGATCTTCTTGTTGGACAGACACTTTAAGTAAGGTATAGTGTCCTTCTTCATCTTTTATCATAGTCTTTGGTTTAAAATCTAATGTGTCTGATATAAGGATTGCCACCCAAGCTTTCTTTTGGTGTCCATTAGTATGGTAAATGGTTTTCCACCCCCTTACTTTCAATCTGGAGGTGTTTTTGGGTCTAAAATGAGTCTCTTGCAGACAGCATATCGATAGGTCTTGTTTTTTACCCAATCTGATACCCTGTGTCTTTTGATTGGGGCATTTAGCCAATTTACATTCAGGGTAACTATTGAAAGATATGAATTCAGTGTCATTGTATTGCCTGTAAGGTGACTCCTCCTGTATATTGTCTGTGTTCCTTTCTGGTCTATGTTACTTTTAGGCTCTCTCTTTGCTTAGAGGACCCCTTTCAATATTTCTTGTAGGGCTGATTTCATGTTTGCAAATTCCTTTAGTTTTTGTTTGTCCTGGAAGCTTTTTATCTCTCCTTCTATTTTCAATGACAGCCTAGCTGGATATAGTATTCTTGGCTGCATATTTTTCTCATTTAATGCTCTGAATATATCCTGCCAGTCCTTTCTGGCCTGCCAGGTCTCTGTGGATCAGTCTGTTGCCAATCTAATGTTTCTACCATTGTAGGTTACAGATCTCTTGTCCCAAGCTGCTTTCAGGATTTTCTCTTTGTCTCTGAGACTTGTGAGTTTTACTATTAGATGTCGAGGTGTTGACCTATTTTTATTGATTTTGAAGGGGGTTCTCTGTGCCTCCTGGAATTTGATGCCTGTTTCCTTCCACAAATTAGGGAAGTTCTGTGCTATAATTTGCTCCAATATACTTCTGCCCCTCTCTTTCTTCTTCTTCTGGGATCCCAAGTATTCTAATATTGTTTTGTCTTATGGTATCACTTATCTCTCGAATTCTGCCCTCGTGATCCAGTAGTTGTTTATCCCTCTTTTTTCAGCTTCTTTATTTTCCATCATTTGGTCTTCTATATCACTAATACTTTTGCAGAGCTCCATTTATTATTGCACCTCATTAATAGCCTTTTTGATTTCGACTTGGTTAGTTTTTAGTTCTTTTATTTCTCCAGAAAGAGTTCTCTAATATCTTCCATGCTTTTTTCAAGCCCAGCTAGTATCTTTAGAACCGTCATTCTGAACTCTAGTTCTGACATCTTACTAATGACCATATTGATTAGGTCCCTGGCAGTTGGTACTGCCTCTTGTTCTTTTTTTTTTGAGGTGATTTTTTCCATCTTGTCATTTTGTCCAGAGGACAATAGATGAATGAGAGAACAAAATGCTAACAGGGTAACAACAACCCCAGAAAAATATACACTACACAAATCAGAAGAGACCTGAAACTGGGGGAAAAGAAAAGGAAGGAAAGAAAAAAGAAAAAGAAAAAGATAAAAAAAAGAATATGATCAAATATGATCAGGCTGGTGAATAGATCAGTGCCACACAGTAGATTTTGGGCATATTTTGGTCTCTTAGAAGAAGCTGCCTCCCAAAATTTTAAAGAAAGAAAAACATATATGTACAAAAATAAGGGTAAATACAATGAAGGGATGGAATATGACTGTAAAGATGAAAATTATAAAAGATTTTATAAAAGGAATTGATAAGAATTTAATTGAAAAAAGAAAGAAGAGAAATTAAAAAAAAAATGGGAGAGAGAATGTGATCAGCCAGTAGACTAGAACAAAGTCATACACTAGAGATTTAGGGTATATTTTGGTCTGTTAGAAGAAACTGTATCCCATAATTTTAAAGAGAGAACAACTTATATACATATCAAAAATAAGGTTAACTACTATGAAGGGATAGAATATGACTCTAAAAATGAAAAATAAAAAAGATTTTTTAAAAAGGGATTGATAAGATGTTGGTTGAAAAAGGGAAAAAGAAAAGGTCAAAAAAAAAAAAAAAGAAAAGGAAAAAAAGAAAAAAATAATAACTTTGAAAGACTAAAGAATCAGGGGGAAAAAAGCCATGAATTCTATGTGCAGGATTCCCCTAGTGCTGGAGTTCTGCTGTTCTCATTGATTGGTAATCTTGGTCTTGGCTGGCTGTTCTTGCTGATCTTCTGGGGGTGGAGACTGTGGCAGTGGTTCTCAAATGTCTTTCCCAGAGGTGGAATTGCCCTGCCCTTGCTAGGGGCCAGGCTGAATAATCTGCTCAGGTTTACTCTTGGGAGCTTTTGTTCCCTGTAAGCTTTCTGCACAGCTTTGGAGGACAAGAGTGAAAATGGAGGCCTCCCAATCTGCCAGGAGGAGCCGAGAGCTCAGGGCCCCACTCCTCAGTGAGTCCCCAGAGAAAAGCAGTCAATCACTCCTATCTCCCTGGTCTCCAGCCACACTCCGTGCTCACCAGGCCTGTTACCGAGTGTTTCTATCTCTGGCACACAACCTCGTTTGGAGTCTCCAGACCCAGCAGATTACTGCAGAGAGCTCCTGCATGGCTCCCCACAGGGGAGGAAGGGGAGTCTCCCTGGATCTGCCATATGTTGGGTCCCTGCTGGAAAAGCAGTGGCCCGACTGTGCTGCAGAGCACCGTTTATGGCAACCCTGAGCTGAGAGCCCACTCCTCAGCTCCCTCTCTGCAGCCGGCTTCCCTGCTCCGATACCTGGGAGCTCTGCCACACTCAGGCAGCCCCGGTCTTTCTGTGACCTTGAGTGTCCTGAGACCACACTGTCCCAGCGAGGGTTCCACCCCCTGCTTAGCCACCTGAGCATCATCCCTCAGCGGAGTAGACTTCTAAAAGTTCCGATTTTGTGCTCTGCCGCTCTATCACTTGCCGGTAGCAGCTGACGGAGGCTCCCTCCCCCCGGGGTCTATCTCCCTGAATATCGGATTCACTTCTCCGCATGTCCTACCTTCCAGAAAGTGGTTGCTTTTCTGTTCAGAGAGTTGCTGCTATTCTTTTCTTCGATCTCCTGTTGAGTTCGTAGGTGTTCAGAATCATTTGATCCCTATCTAGATGAATTCCTGGGACCAGATGAAATTTAGGTCTCCTACTCCTCCAGCATCTTGCTCCTCCCAATTTTATTGTTCTTTAAAAGTTTTCTGTTCTATTTCTTCTTGCTTTTTTCTTTATTATTTGTCTTCTTACTCTAAGTTTAATTTGCACTTTAAAAAAAATAAGTTTTATAAACTCTTAAGGCTTATTATTGGTGATTGATTTTAAACCTTTTATTTTATAATATAAGCAAATAAAGCAACAAAATAACCTAAAAAAACTAATTATACTCATTGATTTTGATGTTATGTTTTCATTTTCACTTAGTTCAAAGTATTTTCTAATTTCTTTCATGTATTCTTCTTTAATATATGGGATATTTAGAACTATAATATTTGAGGATTTCCCTCTTAGTTTTCTGTTATTATTTCCTAATTCAATTCCATTTTAGCCAGAGAGTATATTATGTAGTTTTCAATCCTCTCCAATTTATTAAGACTTATTTTATGGGCCAGCATATGGTCTATCTTAGGCAATCTTTAGTATGAAATTGAAAAGAGTGTATATTCTTCAGTTATTGGATGGTATGTTCTATAAATGTCAGTTTGATCAAATCATTTGATAATGTTCAAGTCATTAGTATTTTTTGCTGATTTCTGTTTACTTTTATCAGTTACTGAGAAAAAGATGTTGAAACCTCCAACTGTAATTAGATTTTGTCTACTTTTCCTTTTTTGTTCTTTCAGTTTTTGCTTCATGTAATTTGAAACTTTGTTATTAGGTGCATACATATTTAAGATTGTTATTATTTTTTAATAAATGGACCTCTTTATCATTAGGAAACATACCTCTTTATCCCTAATAATATTTCTTATTCTGAAATCTACTTTGTCTGATATTTATATAGGTACCCCAGTAGCTTTTGATTGGTGCTTTCATGGTATATTTTTCATCCTTTTACTATTAATCTATATTTTTAATATTTAATGTAGATCTGTTTTTTTTTAAATCAAGCCTTTGATAATCTTTGCCTCTTAATTAGTTTTTAGGCTATTTGCATTTAATGTAATTATTGGCACATTTGGGTTTAATTCCACCATATTGAATTTATTTTCTAATTATTTCACTTGTTATTTCTTTATTTTTCTCTTTTCTTACATTTTACAGATTAATTGAATATTTGAAGTTGAATATGCCATTTTATTTCCACTGTTGACTTATTAGCTATACCATTTTGTTCAATACATTATTTTTTCTTTAAACAATTAATTATCTTTTAAAGAAGATAATTAGAAAAAAGTCTCTTAATCATTTATTTGGATTTCTGTCACTCTGTCAAACAGTTTTTTGTTTTTTTTTGTTTTTTTTTTTAAGGCATTTACCATGGTTGGACTCAGACTGCAAATTTTGCCTTTAGGATAACTGCTCAAACTTCAGTTTGATTTTTTTTTTTATTCTTAGCTGAATGGCTGAAAGTTGGCTCCATGCCTTCATAGCTCATGGATACCAAGAGATTTAGGCAGAGTGTGTACACAGAAACTGTGGCACTTCTTCTTTAGTGCGTTTTTTTTTTTTCTGGATACCACCTCACTTTCCAGCAGTTGTACTCTGGGTTTTCAGGCCTGAAAGACATAGTGAATTCTGTTGAGTTTTAGCCATCTACATGGTGCCAAGTGTAGCTTGCTCTCAAGCTAAAAGCTGTATAAAAAATTTACCTTCCAATTCCAGAATCTACCTGATGTTTTGTGCTATCCAATTCTTTCATATAATTTCTTTTGCATTTTGTCCAGAGCTTATGGTTATTGTTTACAGGAAAGTCAATCTAGTAGAACATGTTTGTCTATGCTACAAGGAGACCTACATCTATGTATGTCAGACCTAGTAGCCATGAAGTCCTGATGGGACCCCTATGCAGACCTTTTTTTTTAAGTCATAACTGCCTACTTTTAGGAATTTTGTCCCCAAATTTCTAGCTGCCTCAACCTCCGTAGGTTTGATCTCTAGCTCCTCAACTCAGTGTCACCAACTGAACTTTCTTTGCATTTCCCCACCCTGTATTTATGTTTCGTAATTGACCCAAGCAGGAAGCCAGTATGAATATAAAGCTCACCTTTGTTTTTTCCCTTCTCTGCGGCATCCCAGTCCTGCATTTTCTGTTTTCCCATATCTGAAAGTGTTGTTTCATATATTTTGCCAATTGTTTACAGTAGGAGGTTAAGTTCAGTTTTTGTTATTTCATTATGTTTGGAAGAAATTTTGTGGCTTTATTTTTAAAATAGTATTTGAGATCTTTCTCACTCTCCCTGTCTCTCTCTCTCTCTCTCAAATAAATAAATAAAATCTTAAAAAAAGCGGGGGGGCGGTGGTGCCTGGGTGGCTCAGTGGGTTAAGCATCTGCCTAAGGCTCAGATCATGATCCCGGAGTTCAGAGATGGAGTCTTCCCAGCCCACCCGCATCCAACTGACTCTCTGCTTAGCAGGGAGTCTGCTTCTCCCTCTGCCTCTCACCCCACTCATGCTCTCCCTCTCACTCTCTCTGTCACTCTCTCAAATAAATAAATAAGACCTTAAAAAATAGTATTTGAGGAATACAACAGATAATTATGTCCATTTATACATATTTTGAAGCACTATTCTTACTTTTTAAAAGAATACTTACTGTAGAATATTTGGAAAATATAGGAACAAGAAAATAAAATTATTCTAAAATCTAACCAAAAACAGACAGTTGCTATTAACATATAGATGAATTTCCTGGAGTCATTACATTTTTTTTCAAAGACTTTTTAACATTATAAATGTGTTAGTGTAATGTGCATTTATTTTCTATTAAATAACATATATACTATAATAATTTTAATATATATAAATTACCTTATATATATAATTTTAAATAGTTTTTAAAGGATCATTTATAGATCCTAGATAGAAGATAATAGATTCAGGGTATAATGACAGCTAATATTTGTCCCTGGGTGGTTTATTGTTCTCTCTTCATTAAGCAAAATTACTTAGGCCATTTAGTATGACTTTTGACCATGCAAAAAATATTTACTCAAGATACTTAGCTAGGTTTTGCTCTGTGTGTCTCTATTTTATGGGGATGGATGAGGAAAGTTTCTTTTGGCAAAGTGTTTCATACAAACAGCTTAGATATTTTTTGTAACTGTTAAATAGAAAGAACAGAAATATTGTATTTTATTATTACAAAAAATAACAAGAGATTCCAGCTCAGCTCTGAGATAACTATTTGGTATTAGGCACCATATCTGGACCTAACAAAGTAATGGAATCCAAAGAAAAAGAAGAAAGTACTGAAGGGTGAGCTTTCCTCCTGGGCTGCAGAATTTTTTAAAAAGGTTTTATTTTTAAGTGATCACTACACCCAATGTGGGGTTCAAACTCACAACCCCGAGATCAAGAGTCACATACTCCACCAACTGAGCCAGCCAGACCCTTGGGCTACAGAATATATCCATCAACATAATTTATCCATCAATTATCCATCAACATAAGCCAACTGGAGCTCAAAATATATTATGGGAGAGTTTTATGTTTTCCCTTCAATTGCTGATTTATCTTCTGCCTTTTTAATTTTATTCCTTCTTTTGATACTGTATTTTTATTTTCTTTCTCTCCTCCTTCTTTTATTTCCCTTTCCCCTTCTCTTTCTTCCATCCTTCTCATCTCATTTAGTCATTTCAGATTTTTCTCTTATGACTTTCTGCATCTGCTAAAAAGAAAACATGTCTTATATTTTCAAGAAGAGACCAAAAAATGTTATAACATTTTATTTCTCTTTCAATAGTAGGTCTTTTTCAGAGGTTTATTCTTCCCTTCAGAATCAAGGGAAATTTGCCCTTTCCCTTGTATTGTTTTTCCATGAATCCCATGTTGTTATCTGTCTGTTTACTTCTTTTTGAGCAAGGAAAAATATATTCAGAACAGTATTTGCCAACAGATGAACAGGTAAGTGAATTGCCTTTGGCTCTGCATTTTCTCTACTTAGGGCTTATTTGCTAGATGACATTTTAAAACAGAAATTTTTATAAGTATATACAAATATTTGCAAAAAAAAATATTTGGAGTAGAATCATAACAAATTTATTTATGGTTCTTATAATTTTGTTTATATTTAAAGATCTTTTTAAAAGTACAGAAAAACAAAAAATACCATAACAGTATACTCATTAAGACTGACATTTATTAACATTCTTCCTTATTTAATCAATTTTATATGAAGTAAATAAAACATTAGAGACAAAGTTGAATATACTTTTATCCCCCATACCCATTTTCCATTCCCTTCCTCTCTCACTATACACAACCAATATTACACTTAGTAGAGATTGTTCTAATCTACTTTTAAAATATTTTATACATCTACATATATACATATATATAAAAGAACATAATATTGTTTTATATGATTTTTTATTAACATTATTTATTATATGCTCTATATTCTGCCAGTTGCATTTTCCTTTCAAGTTTATGGTTTGATATCTAGCCATGTTGATTTTGAGATCTGTTTAATTTTTTTACCTGCTTTATATTTTGATCTTTTGTGTATATCTATCAAGTCCTTGATTGCTTTTGGTTTTTAAAATATTACAACAATGCTGTAATAAACATTATTTGTTTTCTTGTGTACATGTGCAAGAATCTTTTTAGGCTATATATTTGGGAGTGGAATTTTTTGGTTAATAGGATATGCACATTTAATACTACAAAATATTATCAAGGGTTTTCATCACATTTTTGAACAACTTTTTACAATTATCAGGGCACAAAAATTTCTATTCTAAATTTTTGCCAACAGCTTATAGGAGCAAATATTTAATTTTTACTAATACAATGAGTAAAAAAGAAATGCCTTCTTACAATAATTTTACCTCCACATGCCTTTATATTTAGTACACTCATGTATCCCGAGCACCTAAAATAGTGCCTGGCTCATGGTAGAGGCTCAATAAGTATTTTGTTGAATTTCAAATACATTTCCTAGTGAGACTGAGCATCTGCTCACATATTTATTGGCCATTCAGATTTCTTTTTCTGTATATTGCCTAGCTTATTTCCTTTGCCCATTGTTCTATTGGATAGTATGGCTTTTTTTCTTATTGATTTTAGAAAGTTCTTCATATATTCCAGCTACTAATCTGTTCTATATTTTTTCAGACATCTTTATGCTATTGTCTTCTATATTTTTTATTTACTATATTTTATTTTTAGGACAGTTTTAGGTTTATAGAAAAATGAATGGAAAGTACAGAGAGTTTCCATATACCTCCTTCCCCTCCCTCGTGAACAAGTTTACCCCATCATTAACATCTTGTATTAATGTACATTTGTTGTGACTGATGTGCCAATATAGATATATTATTTTTTTAAAGATTTTATTTATTTATTTGAGAGAGAGAGAGAGAATGAGAGAGAGAGAACACCTGAGAGGGGATAGGGTCAGAGGACGAAGCAGACTCCCTGCCGAGCAGGAAGCCCGATGCGGGACTCGATCCAGGGACTCCAGGATCATGACCTGAGCCGAAGGCAGTCGCTTAACCAACTGAGCCACCCGGGCACCCTAGATATATTATTATTAACAGAAGTCTATAGTTTACATTAGAGTTCACTCTTTGTGTTATACATTCTATTGGTCTTGATAAATGTATTATGACAGTATCTGCCATTACAATATCATGCAGAATAGTTTCACTACCCTAAAATTCACTTCCTCCCCATCTACCACTACTGAATCCCTGGCAACCACTGATCTTGTTATGATCTCCATAGTTTTACTTTTTCTAGAATGTCATATAGTTGAAATCACACAATTTGTAGCCTTTTCAGATTGGCTTTTCTCAGCAATATATAAGTTCCTCTATGTCTTTTTATGGTTTGATAGCTCATTTCTTTTATTACTGAATTATATTCCATTGTGTAGATGCACCAGTTTTTTTATCCATTCATCTATTCAAGGACATCTTGATTGCTTTCAAGTTTTGGCAATTATAAATAAATATTTATTTGGCAATTGTGAACAAAACATGCATGTGCAGGCTTTTGTGTGAACATAAGTTTTCAACTAATTTGGATAAATACCAGGGAATGATTGCTGGATCATTAGGTGAGAATATGTTTAGTTTTGTAAGAAACTGAAAATGGTCTTCCAAAAAGTTGTACCATTCCTTATCTTTTAATTTTTAACATATAGAAGTTTTAAATTTTGATTTAGTCAAGTGTATCACTTTTATGATTTGTAACTTTTGCTTCTTATTTTTTTTAACCTTTGTTTTAAAAAAAATACCATAAAATCATAAAATATTCTGTAAAATCTCTGTGACAGTTTGAAATTTTATTTTTGTATTAATTTCTTGAA
The DNA here is from genome assembly GCF_029215605.1 of Mirounga angustirostris. Lineage (NCBI taxonomy): Eukaryota > Metazoa > Chordata > Mammalia > Carnivora > Phocidae > Mirounga > Mirounga angustirostris. The sequence continues at coordinate 46,170,189 of NW_026991709.1, read as the reverse complement.
CCTGGCATTCTTGGCCTTCCACATTCTGTTCCAAATCTAATTTTGCCTCTTATCTTCAACATAACTACTATTCGGGCTAGATCAGTCTGCCTGTTGACTCCAAAATGAGTCATCAGCAGCCCCACTTCCATGACTTTGATCATGTTGGTTCCTCTGCCTAAAGATTTCCATCTCCGTCTTTGTCTAAGTTTAAGTTCTACTCTTTCTTCAAACTTTAGCTAAGTTCAACTTCCCCATTGTGGTTTCCTCTGACCTTTATTCATTTGCTTTTAAGACCCTTCTGTCATTTTTCAGATCCAGGATGTAATATTAACACTTGGGTCAATAATTAATGAGTATTTTGTTAGCAGCCTAAATATAAGAAAGGACTGGTCATAGAAGAAAATACCACATCTTAGGGATTTTCTAGATGGTATTTCATTTATTTATATATTGTGGGAACTCTTAATTTTTCACACATCTCCTAATTTATTCCTCTGCTGTAAATCATGGGGTGTTCTATTTGTCTTGGAAAAGCAAAATCCATATTTTATTTCTTATTAAAAATTTATGCTTGGTTTAGACATTTATAAGATGAAATGATAATGTTTTGTGGTTACAGAATATCTTCCATTTAATATACATCACTATGCAGTGTTCAGTGGATAGTAGATTCATATATCAATATATATTATTCTTTCCCACATCAGTGGCATTTCACACATAGTGTGAGAATCTGCAGCCCAGATAAGCCACAATAAGGCAACGGCCAACATTCCTGTTCTAGAGAAGCTTGAATTCTTGGCCTGGGTGTAGCTTATGATTTTCAGTTTAGATCGGATCTTTTTACATATGCCAACTAATTTCCTAACCAAGGGCCATTAGTCAGACTTTCCCCATCACGATCTCCCTACAACCAGACTCTGCCTTCTACATCAGTGACAGAAGAGATGCAGAGCTACGTTATCCTTCTGCTTCATGTTCTCAATACCCCAAGCCCACCTGGAAATATGCTACTGATCTTTACAAAACTAGATCAAGCATAGCTACCTCAGTGAAATTTTCTGATTCTGTATAATCACTGAACTTAATACATGCTTCAATTAGTGTATTTGTGCTGTATTTACTTTTATGTCTGTCTCTTCAATTAGATACCATTTAAGAGCAATATTTATAATATATAACTTTGTATCTTCTGCATTAACATGAACTCATGAGCCATTCTGTATATGATTATTCAGTGAATAAGTAATTCAGTTATTTATTCTCAGGATGTTAGGTACAAAAAAAAAAAAATAGAAGAGGTTGATTCAGTGTGAGTAATCCAAGCTAAAATACCTTTTTCTCTCAGTTTATGTTGTCTGTCGTCATCCTTTTCCATGTGTACACCCCAAATGCAGCCTGTCTATAGTCTCCATAGGATCTGATGTCTGTAAAAGAAGAGAACCCACCATATGCTTTCCAGGAACATTCCCTAGAGAATTTTTGGTGATTTTGCTGCAAATCCTGTATACTTTGGGTATGCCAGTGGCCTAGCCTTTATCTTCCTTATCAGTTGAAACCACATACTTTAACTCACAATTCAGTGAAAAGATAATTTCCCACACAAACTGAGATGTAAGCCTAGTACCAGTAGGGAATCTAGAGTGAAGGGAGAATTTCTGCTCTCTCCTAAAATCACAGGAAGGTGAAGTCGACTCAATGAACCTATTGAATTTTAGAGGTAGAACATTGCATGATAAAGGGAAGATGTCATTCCTACCTAACATGACCCCACATCTTCTGACATTTCCCATCACTTTATAAGCTAGTGGTTGTAAAGTTAATATTGTAGAGATGCCTTAGTTTATTCCTAGGCATTCCTATAAGTATTTGAAATTGCATTGACTATTTTCATTCACTTGAATTAAAATAAATAAATAAATAAATGCTGCTAAAACAAGAGCATACATAAAACTAGTATTGAAAGAACCCACTTTAATTATACAATATCCTAGTTGAGAGTGGTTTCAGAAATTATATTCTTAAAAAAAAAAAAGAAGAAATCATATTCTTTAAAGCCTCTTTTGACATATAAGGAAAAGCAGCAGGCCTGAAAAGATGTTATGACTTTCCTCAAGGTCACCTAGCCATAGTTTAATTCCTGGACTTCAACCAGCTCTTTGGAGCTTCAGATAGTGTTCTCTATTTTAAAAGGTGATGAAATTTAGGGTGAGATTGAAATGAATACCAATAATTTAGTGTAATAGAAGATTATTAAAAATAATTTTGGGCTGCAAATTAGAAATGATAGACATTCTCTTCAAAGAATATGTGTATAAATAAAGTTGACTAAAGTTAGAAATGATACTGGTGTGTAGCCAAAGGAAAATTACTATCAAGTGTACAGTGGTGTAAGTGAAATAAATGAATACAGTTAAGATGTCTAGATCTTCAAATGGTTCAGTGCCTGTTATAATTTTTAAAATCCTTTTTATTAACTCATTAATTGTTGAGTAATACACAAAGAGAAATGGCCAAGATTAAAAATAGATGAAAGTAACCTTCTCATGAAGATATTAATTTTTCCCAGGAAATAACCATTCTTGCTAGCACACAGAAATTCTTCACATGTGTAAATCATGTGGAATCTCTCTACCCTAGGGTCTTAAAATCCTAGACTACATGGATGATTATAATTTAGGGCCATTAGGTTTTATTTCCTTGTCTTTTATAGAATTTTATCCTAAAATTTCCAACCAAGTCAGATAGTAATGTATGTCTTAGCAATTGTCTTATAACCAAGGAGAGTACTCTGTTGATTCTGTTCCTCATAGCTGAATTTACCACATAAAAAGTGACCAAAGGAAATAGTTCATGTCTGAAAAATGTATACAAAAATATTAAATGTATTGATTCCTTCTAAAAGTACGTGTAAACTAGACATCAGTTAAAATTATCAGTGGGAATTTTTTTATGCTGGTCCAGGCTGAGAAAAAATCGATGACCAGAAATCTTTTGTCTGCCTTCTTATACCCTTCTCAAACACATCATGCTACCCTCAGGATTTCTAGAATCTTGAATTACAGAATCTTACTGGAGCCTCACTTCCTGCATTAATCCTCTTAGGCCTTCCACATTCCACATTAAACTGCACTTCCTTATATCTCATCTACTCAAAGCTCTGATGGTAAAATAAAAATTATTCTTGAATTAATGTATTATCTTTTCATGTAATTCTTATGTAAGTGTGCACTTAAACAAAGTTTTCATGGAGGTAAATTTCCTTAATCCAAAGCAGTATAGTCAATGGCATCGATATGTGACAAACTAGAGGGCATGTGATATATTTGGGATATCAGTGGCTCTTACATCAGACTCCATAGGGAAATCCCTACCTGAAAGTTTTCATGTTGTGTTAGTTAACTTCTGTAGAGAAACAAACCAATAGAAAATATATTTATAGCAGCATTTATTATAAGGATTGGTTCATGTAATAATGGAGGCTGAGAAGTCCCAAGATCCGCAGACAGCAAGCTGAAGACCCAGTTATATTACTGATATATAGCCACATATCACAGCCAGAAGGTTCTCTTCAAAATATTTATCTGACTGTGTAATTCATTAAGGAAGATCTTCCAGAAGTTGATGAGGGAGTACAAAGGAGGAGTCAAGCCTAGTCCCAATCTCAGGCTTTCTCCAGGGTAGACTAAAGCAAAAATTACATCCCAGAGCTGATCCCCAAAGCTCTGAGCTGTCCTAGTAGCTGATATCTCCCAGGCACTCCCCTCTCTCTGCACCTGAGGGCAGAGCAGCTTCAGTCACCCAAGAGTAGGTCCCTGAAGCATGGTGCTGGAGTAAGCCATTCGGAAAACAGTACAGAGGAGCTGGGGATGGATATACAGAAAGAAACTGTAAGAGGACTCTGAGGTGATCTAGGTAGATAAATGACAGTGTTTCCATCATGTTTCATTTTAGTTTTAAATGATATATGGCCCCAAATGCCAGCGTGCTAGGGTTAAGAAACCCTGTGGATGACATGATAGATCAATTAATGAAATGATTAGGCACTCAAAACCTTATAACAAAAAACAATTCCTATATTTCATTTTATAGGAAAAACATTTTTCCAATATATCAGATAGACTCTATGAATAATTAATTTGTTTATTCTTGAAATAGATATCAATTGGTCCTGAGCTATAAGAAAATTCTATGTTGGTACGTTTTTTGTTTTTTGTTTTGAAACTATCTGACAGTTGAAAAAACTTGGGAGGTAGGGGAAATGGCCTTCCATTCAGTTCTACATTTTTCAGGAACAAAGCAATGAGAGTAAAATTGACATCTTCTGACTGTTTAACAGCCAACATTGCCACCTGCTACCTTGAGGCAACAAGCAGGCTGTTGGCACCCTTGTGCTTGAGGAGAAAACCAAGGGATGCATGAATAGCCAGTCCCCCAAAATCAAACAGGGCACACAGCAGTGGCTGGCACAAGATGAAGTGCTTGCTAAGGAAATAGAATGGTGAGTTGAAGCTCCCAGACCATTGATCAAACTTGTTTTTAGCCAACAATCAGTGTTTTGCTTTTGGCTGCTAGAATCTCACTACCCTTCCTGGTTCAAAAGGAAACCAAGGACCCTTCATCTGTTTATACAGACCATGTGTAACTACAAACAGAACTGTATAAAGTTGTTCCTTTGGAGCCCAGGCATCCATGTACTTCCTCTGTACATAAGCCAGAAAATGAATGTGTTCTCTGTTTTTTATTGCCCTGTGGGATCTTGCTACAGATTTACTAGTGGTATGGCTTAACTTATATTTCCAACCTGCAAATGGAAGGAAGTTTAAAACCAGTAGTTCTTTTTATTGCTAATAGGACCTGGGACTTTTTTGACCCCATTTATGAATGTTGAAATATCTCTCCACAGACTCAGCAATTTCCCTTTATAGACTTAACTGAAAAGTTGATTAACCCATAGAGTAAGTAGCCACACCTAGTAAGGTGCACCTTAGTAGATGTGGGAAAATGGCATTTATAGTGTTAAATAGAAACAAACTAATATCAGTAAGGAAAAGTATGTCTCCATTATAACTCTTTATATGAAAGTCTCAAGATAAAGGCTTTGTATTCAGAAGAGTTTGAAAACACCTACTAATATACAAGGTCTTGCACCATTTTCAAAATGCCATTTGGCCCTTTTAGATGATTGATCTTTCCTTCTGTGCTGAATCTTCAGGTTTACCTACTTCTCTTATTGCATTATCATTCTGTTTTATTATTACTATTATTAATCAAAATGTCTTTTCTAGATGTTTAGGTTTTGAAGGCAGTGACTTCTGTCCTACTCATTTACTTAGCTTTAGCCCCTAATGCAGTGCACATATAATAAGTGCTCAGTAAACATATATTAGATGAGAGATTAATGAATGGAAAACATAAAGCCAAAGATAGGAAGAAATGAATCCTCAAGCTCCTTTATTGCCTGGGGTAACAGAATTCTGAGATGACCCCCAATGCCTCACTCTTATGTAATCTCTACCCCTTTAGTGTGGATGAATCTATGATGAGATATCATTCCTGTGATTATGTTACATTATATAGCAAAAGGGATTTCTGAAGATGTAATTAAGATCATTAAGTTTAATTACAGTTTTAAATACTGCAGATTTTGCTTTTAGTGACTAAAAATTTTACAGATATACTTAAGGTTACTGAGCAGCTGATTTGGGATTAATAAAGAGATGATCTGGATGGGCCGGACCTAATCACATAAGCCTGTAAATTTGAATTTAGAGGTCAGAGATAGAAGTCAGAAACTGGAAGCAGCAGAGACCTTATTTTTCTGACCTTGAATGTGCAAGGGCCATGTGTCAGGGAATGGTAAACATCTTCTAATCTTACAATTGCAAGAAACTGAATTCTGCATGAGAGCTGGATATTTACATGTCTTATTCATTGATATAACCTCAGGGCCAAGAATAGTGCCTGGCACATGGTAGACTTTTCATAAATATTTATTGAATGAATCATGTGTTTTTAGTTGGGTGGAATTGCTTGTTATATTCTGTTGCTGTACTGATTGCAGTTGTGGGGGTAGGGAAAGTATAAAGTAGAATTGTTTTCCTTGAGGAATTTACATTGTTACTTTTCTTATAAAATAGAGATTAATGCAATAAGGAGCTCACCATCTTGTAAGTCAGCATTTTACTTTGTTTTTCTTGAAATGTAAATGATCAAAGAATGTTTTTCCTTGTATGGAACTCAATGCAAATATTCTTCTATCTAAACCAAACATTTCCAGTTTTGTGTTCCTATTGTGACATGGCATCCAGACACCTTCTTTTTCTTGTGGTTCTGTGCTGAGCACATTCCAATCTCTAATTCCACCTTCCAAATGTGTGACTAGTGTGAAGACCAGTTAGGAATGCCTGTCTAGCTGCTTTTTCATCTGTAAAAACATCCCAGTTTAACAGTTTTGCTATGTTGTTTTTGTTTGTAAGAGTCACACACTATTGGCTCATATTGAGTTTATAGTCGAGCAAACCCTCTAGATTTTGTTCATAGAAATTTCTGTTATGGCAGGTGTCTCTTATCCTGTGAGATAATCTTGGAAACCAATAATATCTTGTTAGGTTCAGCCCAATATTTCAACCTGTCATAATATTTTTAAAATTTAATTCAGACATCCATCATATTAACCATCTCTTCCAGCTTTGTGTTGGCTGCTGATGTGATGAAAAGGCCCTCTTGTCTTCATTTAAATTACTAGTAAAAGTGTTGAACACAAGAGATCTAAGTACAAAACTTTGTAGTATGCCATCATTAGAACACTGTTTTCCAAATTATATACTTCAAGATATAATTGAAGTATGGAACATCTCTAGTTCCATGAGATGTTAAAAGGGAAAAAAAGGAAAAATTTTCCATGATCAGATAAGTTTGAGAGACACCACATACCATATGCCCTTCTTGGGAAGTCTCAGTATATATTGCACATTATAAACTGACGAGTCTTGTAGTAATAATGTCTTGTTTGAATTCAATTAACCCAACATTTCCCAAGCTTATTGTATAAGGAAATCTGGGTGGTAGTTGGTGTTTTAGTTGGTTTTAACATCCTGCCATGTTCCTGGTTCATGGAATACACTTTAAGATATACTCTCTTACACCCCCAATAACATGGTTTAGATTTTTACCATGAAGGACCCAAATTAATAAGTATGTAGTTTTGAAGATTCATTTTACCCCTTGTGAGCTTTAAGGTGAGGCATCCCACCCCCTTTACTGTTCACTATGATTCCTTAAAGATTGTGTGAAAACAAATTGTTTTATTATTCTGGGTTATATTGCTCTCCCCATTAATTTATTTGTCTTCATGTATCTTGTGCTTTATTTCCTTTTCTCCACTTTTCTTCTTTTTTTAGTTCAAAAATAATTTTTCTTTATATGAGAGTTAAAAACCCAATAACCAAGAGTTTAGTCTTGTGCTAACATTACTCTGTCTCACCCAACTGGATTTGGCTCTTCATGTTCTTCTCATTCTGTGTTTTAACTCTAGATTCTATTTTTTTGTACTCCATAGTCCCATTTGGACTTTGACTAGGATTCTTATGGGTTTATGGCACTCTTATTTTCATTTTGTTTATACACTGTTTATTCTGTCTTTTGTGCACATCTTTTTAAAAATGTGATCTCATCCAGACAGTACCTAGGGCTCTATTTTTTTTGTTTTAAAAAATATAATCAATGCCTGTATTATCAAAATGCCATTGTTATTCTTTCATTTCTCTGAAGCAATCTTCCCTTTCGGAATCTCTGGACATGTGGTCATACTGAATTTGTCTTATACTTTTTGAAATGTACTTTCCTGAAGCCCTGGATTGATGTCTGGCTGTCCCCCAGAATTCCTTTCCACAGCTTTATTTTTAATTCCAAGAACATTGTTCACATTCTCCAAAGTTACTATCACTCCCATTGACTCAATCAGGATTTTTATTGTTGTTGTTACAAAGAATTAAGTTCAAAGTAGCAGTTCCTCTTATTTCTGGACTAATTGAGACCTGAAATTATTGACAAAGCAATATTGAGTTAGGTAATACCGATTTCTTTATTAAATATATGAGTGCCTACTATGTGCCAAGCAAAGTTCTTGCTGGAGGAAATACAGCAGAGAACCAGACAGAGGATGCAGGGGATGTAGTAAACAAAAAAATATCAAATAATCTCAGCTAATCATAAGTAAAATACAATAACATAATAGGAAGCTATGGGTCAGGAGTGTACTAATTTAACTTAGATGCTCAGGAAAGGCCTCACTACAGAAGTAACATTTGAACTGAGATCTGAATGTTGAGAGAGAGCCTATAAAATATCTCTGGGTAGAATATCCCACACTGAGGAACAGCAAGTATACTAATCCTACAGTGGAGATATTCTTGGCCTATTCTAGGAAAAGGAAGGCAAAGGGACTGAGCATATGGAGTAGGGGATAGAGTGGTAGGAAACAAGGTACAAAAAATCAACAGAAGATGGAGAGACAAGAGCATGTCAGATGATGTCCCCTGATAGACAAGCTAAGTCATGTAGGAATGACTCTGTGAGGTTTCAGTCAGGATGGCAACATGATCTGGTTCATATTTAAAAAAAAAACCTCACTCCAGCATGAAGAACAAGTGTGGGCATGACTGAACAAAATGGAAGTAGAGAAAACCAAGAAAACTATTGGAGACTTCAAGAATAGGAAGTTGAGGCCCTTCTCACCGCCAGAGCTCAACCCTGTCATTTTTGTGATCTTAGATATGAATATAATTTTTTTCTCCCCTGATTGACTGGAGAGTATTTAGCATGCTTTCCAAACTAAATTATTATTTCATCTCTCTCTCTCTTTTTTTTGCTCATTAGTATGCTCTTCTTTCAGCTGTGTCAAGGCTTTTGCATAGTCCATGTTTCCTTGACATATGATATTACCCCATTACCCCCTCTCTCAGAATTATTTTTTCTTTTAACTAGACTAATAGTCTAGATGTTCCATCTGTGTAAAAAAAATGTTATAAATTATGCCACTGGAGTTATTCCATGCAGAGGCCCTGAACATTGGCTAAAATACGTCTAAACTATGAGTCATGTACCATGTTCTGTTCATATTTTATACTTTGGAGGGATTCTCTTGAGTTTCCCCAAATTATTAAAATGTTCCCATTTTAATAGCTATGTTTTGGATATGAGAAAGGAAAGAAACTAACTGTTATTGAAAGAAGTCTGGGGAACAAATAATGTATCTGGGTTCATTATTTAAATTAGCTAACCGGCTTGCTACAGCAAAACACTTCTAGTGAATTATACAACTTCAATAAGGAAAATGTAGTCCCTAGGCAAAAACACTTGCTTCAGATTAGGCACTGCTTTGAATTAGCCAAAGCTATTCAGGTTTTCTATGGACACATCAGGACCATACATATTTCCAGACTCATGCTCTCTTTGCTCTATGTTCCATGGTCCATAGGATAATACTGAATTTTAACAAAGATTACAGTCCCTTATGCTTATTTGACTCTAGAGACCAGCCAAAACACAAGCAGGGGCCATGTTCATTTGCTTTTCTCTGCTGTGTCTGGCTCCAGGATCACAGTATCAGTGAGTCTTGCCTACAACCAATTGCTTTAATTTCTCACCAGAGATTATTCCTGTTATTGCTAGATGAAGGCAGTGGTAATTTTCCAAACTGCCTGGGACGGTTTTACTGGATGGAATTTCACAGCTGTAATGGGGAAGAGAAGAAAGCATTCTCTGCTGTTGCCAATAACATTAAAAAAAAAAAACTTTACATGTCATTAAAATAAGCAATCCTAAGATAGTCCTCTCAATGGTGTATCAATAAAAGAATTAATAGCACTGTATCACCACAGACATTTTTTTTTAATGTGTAAAACAGGGATTATGAAGTCCTAGGATTTGAACCCAAGTTTTCTGTTACTTACATCAATCCAGTAACAGTATAGCTCAAGAAATAAGAATATTAATATACTATTACAGTTTCTTTCTGGGTGTTCTTTGGTATTTCCTGACTCATCTACAACACAACAATAATAGCATTAAGAGTTAGGTTCCATCTCAAGTTCTGTTACCAGAAAGCTGTGAGAGCTTGGGCAGGTCGCATTATCTTTTGGGGACTCAGTTTCCTCACTTAGAAGGAAATACTGCCACTTGTGACAACATGGATGGAACTTGAGGGTATTATGCTAAGTGAAATGTCAGACAGAGAAAGACAAGTACTGTATGATCTCACTTATATGTGATTGCCTGGGGCTAGGTATAGGGGAAATGAGGAGATATTGGTCAAAGGGTACAGTCTTTCAGCTAAAAGATGAATAAGTTCTGGGGATCTAATGTACAGCAAGGTAACAATACAGTATTGTATATTTGAAAGTTGCTGAGAGAGTAGATCTTAAGTATTCTTATCATACACACACAAAAGAATAACCATGTGAGGTGATGGATGTGTTAATTTACCTATTGTGACAACCATTTTACAATATACATATATCAAATCACCAGGTTGTATAACCTTAAATTTACACAATGTTATTAGTCAATCATATTTCAATAAAGCTAGAAAGAATTAAAAATAAATTAACATAAAGATGTTGCACTAGAAAATAAGCCAAGGGGCGACTGGGTGGCTCAATAGGTTAAGCATCTGCCTTCCTATCAGCTCATGCTGGGATCAAGCCCTGCTTAGCGGGGAGTCTGCTTCTCCCTCTCCCTCTACCCCTTCCCCCACTCATGGGCGTGCGCGTGCGTTCTCTCTCTCTCTCTCTCAAATAAATAAATAAAATCTTTATAAAAAAATAGAAAATAAGCCCAAATATCACTTTCATTCTGAAGTTACATTTCCTTTTATCAAAAGATTTTTCATTAAGACAAAAATATATTAAAAGCAGTTTTGGGTATTTTTTCCTTTTTTTTTTTTTCCCCCTGGTACAACGGAACATGAAATGAAAACCTTGGATTCTACTGAGCTCCTTTATTTAAAATTAGAATTTTGTCTCTCCTTCCATGTTTAGCTCTATTTCCTTATCTGACCAAAGTACTCATTGCTCTCCAGCATTCCAGCATGTCATACATCAAAAGGTTTAGTGGGTGTGTGGGGAGAGATTATGAACATCTGGAAAAAGGAGCAAAGAATAGATGATTACTTGTAGCTCATGCAGGAAAAGTTAGATTTAAATATTCCTCTGTGTCCAACCTTTCAGCTGTCATGAAATAACTCTAAACTAAAAGAAAGAAAGGATGTTGCTTTTGAGTTTATATTTAGGAAATGAAGTGTAAATTGACACTTTGGGTCTACAGATTTTCCATTATATAATCATTTCATATTGAGAAGGAGGTCAGCTTCTGAGAGTGGAACTATGAAATTTATCAATGAGAAGGAAAGAACAAACAAATGGTAGACAAAAACTTTGTTAACACTTAAGAGTTTGCTAGATTAGCAGTCTATTTATAGCATCCAACTTTAATCAGTCAAGTCACGTTTGCCATGTACTTACCTGATCATTTACATTTCTATGTGACATAGCTTTTATTAAACTCACATTATATGTAGGAATTCATGATTTTTCCCCTCACTTCTTAGCTGGAAAATAATGCTTCATTTAAAAGGTGAAGTGTACATAAAATTATTTATGAGTGATGGGGATGGTTGAGAAACAGATTACTTGGGTATGGTATTAGTAGATCTGTCCATAAAATGGCACTTACAGTTTTTCATACATTTTAATGAATTTTTTTTAAAGATTTTATTTATTTGACAGAGAGAGATATAGCAAGAGAGGGAACACAAGCAGGGCGAGTGGGAGAGGGAGAAGCAGGCTCTCTGCAGTGCAGGGAGCCCGATGTGGGGCTCGATCCCACGACTCTGGGATCATGACCAGAGCCGAAGGCAGACGCTTAACGACTGAGCCACCCAGGTGCCGTGCCCCTATTTTAATGAATTTTAAACCGTAATAGGACAAATAGAAGCAGGACTGATGCTTCAAAGTTTATGTTGGTAATTTCCTATACTATCATGCTATCTTTTATATGTGAGTATAGTTGTGTGTGTGTACATATATAGCTGGAAGATAGGTAGAATCATTGAGATATTAGGTTGGGATGTATACAGTTGATTCTCATTATTCATCATAGTTATGTTCTATAAAGTAGCCACAGATCCTGACTTTGTGATTACTGAACCATTGTTCCCAGGGGAAATACAATATGAGGTTCCTGCAATCTTCTGGTTATAACATTTTCATCAACCAGTCAATACATAATCTTGTTTAATAGGTGTTTCTGTTTAAAAACATCTTATTTATTATGTATTGCTGTTTCATTAACATTGAATTCAAGCCAATTGTATTACCAGTTTTGCCTGGACAGAGATTACCTAACAACATATTTTCCTCATAAGGCATATCACAGTCTTCTTGCACTTTGGGACACTTCAACATGATGCTCAGAGGTCATTTTAAACAACAAATCGCCAACAAAAATCATAAAATTATAAGAAATGTGGCACTGAATAGACCACAAAAAAGACACTTGTTTATAGTAGGAGAACTGAAACAAGAAGGCAGCGTTGCCTTGTTCAATCTCAGCTGGGAATGCATATCACATGCATGTCCACCAATGACTGTTACAGTGCTATGACCGTTGGTTTAGGGTTTACAAATAAATTTTAGTGAGAAAGCAGATCTGCAAATGCAGAATCTGTGAATAGTGAGGATTGTATATGCATGCATCTCTATATATGGCATAATCACTGAGATGTTAGGTAGGAACATCTCAGAGCCTATTCGGGTGTAGGGAGCATAAAGGACACAAACCCACCTTGTGACATTACTCCCTCGATCTTAATCAAGCAACACTGATGCCCTTTGAATATGTGCTTATTCCAGTTATCTTTTGATGCCTAACAAATCAGCCAAAACTTAATAGCTCAGATAACATCAAAAATTTATTTTGCTCACAAATGTAGAATTTTGCAAGGTTTGATGGGAACGACTCATCTTTGTTCCACGAGGCATCTGTTGGAACCTGGAAGATCCACTGGTAAGATGACTCCTTATGACCAGTAGGTTGGCACTGGCTTTCACTTGGAACTTCATAGAGTTGCGGGCCAGAGCCCTTGGTTTATCTTCCTGTGGGCTCTTCCATGAGTGGATTGGGCTTCCTCACTGCATGTACACTAAGACACAGGAAATGGAAGTTACCAATTTTTTGTGGCCTGGAGCTGGAAATTTGCATACTATGAGTTCTGACATATATATTCTATTGCTCAAGTGGTCACAGAGCCCTGATTTAAAGGTAAGGGACATAGGCCCCTTGATGAGAGAGTGTCAAGAAAATTTTGGGAACATGTTTTAAAACCACCACAATGCCATTGATATTACCATTAAACCTAAACAACATGCCATTCTACCCTACTGACTATAATAATATTAATTCCTTATGACTATCTGAGTATTATCTTTCCCTTAATTATTTTCCTAGATCTGCTTACTATTATAATTTATATAGCACATACCCAAATGCCAAGTTGACTGGAAATAAGCCTTGTAACAAGCTACCCCATCTCTCAAAAGTCATGGTGCATTTGGAAATACCTCCAGCTTGGCTAGAGACAGAGATATTAGACTCTAATTCAATGCAGAAATGCTGCTTTTCTACAGAAATGTTGAGAGGGAAATAACTATGTTCTACCCTTTCACTACAGGACATATGAATTTAATGAAGGTTGTCTACATGCTCAAGTTCCAGATGAGTTGCATAACCACAACCTATCCACTTTAAAAAATTAGTCTTTGATATAAAGTTCCAGGCTACTCTAGAGTAATGGGGAGAAATAGGAGGTTGATAAAAACTCCAGTTAGAAAAGGCTTTGAGGTTTGAGAGAAATTAACTCAGAAAAAGAAGTTCAAGATTGGAGGGTATTAGTGGATAAAAAAATTACAGAAGGAAAGAGAATCGGAAACAGAGCAAGAGCTGATGAGACCTTAAAAATGTGAAACAAGCAGAGAGAGAAACAAATATTGATTGAAAACTTTAAAAAAGCTTTAAAAATATTATTTAATTCTTGAAGATAATCTCACTATGTATTACTACAACTTTTCTTATGGATGGGCACACTGACGTGAAGTTAAATAATGTACTGAAGATTATTTAAATTAACAAGTGTTAGAATCCCAAGCATAAGAAGGTGCAGATGAGAAAAGTCCATGAATATGTGAGGCTTGGTCTCTTCCTTGGAAGAGAAATCTCTTGTTTGGTTTTATCTAGTAGGGAAATAATACACACAGGTATTGAGTAGGAGAGATCTATTTAGGATTAACTTGGAGATTTGACCCTTCACTGTGGTCTTTAATTAATGAGGCACACTTCTGATCAGGGGAATATTTTGTTGGTTTAATTTCATTTAGAAAACATTAAGTTCCAATATACCTAAAAAGCATTCTTAAATAAGCTAATGTATGCACCAAAAATTTGGAAATGATGGATTGTCATTTATTATATTACTTTTTCAACTCCTCCTAGGTTAAACTGTTAGTACTCATGGTAGATGTTTGCCCAAGGCATTCTGTGACCCACAAGAGGAAAAGAGAAAGAGAAATAGATGCAAAGTAGGAATTAGTCTCAAGTTACTTACCCTCTAGTTAGATGAACAATAGGTCCCTACTTTTCTAATGTCCATCGTGGTAACTGCTGTGAAAGTGTTCAAAGTTGACAGAGGTAAACTGGTGGTAAAAATAAAATTTTAAGGAGAGCTCTAGAGATATAGTCACTGGCTGACAAAGATTTGGATTTAAAGAAGAGTGAAAGGCTCTTTAAAGGAGGCCTGGAAAATATGAAGACTTTGGAGTTATTCTTGAGTTCCAAGTCCTACCCCATGGTTGTCTGAGTCTACCCCAGTTAATTATTTAACTGAGTCTCAGTTTCTTCTTCTGTAAATGTTGGCATTTATATATGCCTCACAAGGCTTGAGGGGAAGATTAAGTGATATAATATTTGTAAAGCACCCATCACTGAAGCCCTGATCAGATTTTATTTTACTTTAAAAACATATCTAGGCTGATTAACAGTGGCTTCTGAATAACAAATTTCCTGCTTTGGAGGCTTCCTCTCTATAGCTACACTAGTTTCAATAGGAAACATTGATTTTCTTATCAAAGGTTATAGCTTCCATGTGTGCTGGTCATTATTAAGCATGTGTGCATGGGGTATACCATTTATAGTTTTCTCCCTGAGGTTTTCTTTAGGCCAGCTGAAATGCCACAAAATTAAAAAACAGATGTTGTATACTTGAAAAATTTTGTTGTATACTTGAAAACATTCTCATTCTTCTCTTATGTTGGACTGTCTTCACTTTTGTTTACATAAGGAAATGCGTAAGCGAATTATAAAGGGGAATGCTTTGGAACTAGTTTCTGCACAATGGATTCTTTGGGTACATGGACATCTGTGATGTAAAATCTCCTGGCTTTGTTTCAGAGAAAATATTATTGTTTAACGGCTGTCAATTGGAGTGCAATTTTAAAATGTATTTTCAACAGCTATAGAATTATAGGCAGATTCTGGATAGAGAAATATAAAACAGACATGTGATACTCATCTTTTTCACACAACTATAATAATCACTTAATAGATAAGTCTAGAAGTAAAGTATTGTGCATGTGTCTTCATTTCATTTTTTTTTTTTGCTTTTGAACATCTCTTTCTCTGACACATAGCTTATTTATTATTACTTATTATTCTAAATTTCCTTCTAAAAATCTTTCATTTTTAAATTATGAAAGCAAGTGTCCGATATTTTCCTTAAAACAGGAATTCTTACATTTAATCATTTGTTTAACAGATAATTACCAGGGGCCAACTATGTGCCTGGCACTCTGTCAAGTTCTTTTTTCCTTTTTTTAAGATTTTATTTATTTATTTGAGAGAGAGAGAGAGAATACGCATGGACATGTGCTGGGGATGAGGGGGTTTGTGGGCAGAGGGAAAGGGATAAGCAGACTCCTCACTGAGCAGGGATGCCAGTGATGCAGTGCTCAATCCCAGAACCTTGGGATCATGACCTGAGCCGAAGCAGATGCTTAACCAATTGAGGCACCCAGGCACCCTGAGTTCTTTGACTATAATGGTGAGCAAAACAAATAGGGTCCCTACCTACAAGGAACTTAAAAATATTGGTAGAAATAGAAATTATTGAAATAATTTCCAGATGTAATTACATCTGTGATGTGATATAAATAATAATTTCAGGGTGTTCTTGAGAGCACAGCAAAGGGAAGTGATCTAGTCAGTTGTTGAGAAACAGCTCTGAGTGGAGATGTGAAACATGAATGCAGGTCAGTTGAGGACAGAACAATATTCTAGACACAGGCATTGACCTAAAGGTATCACCATTTTCAAGGAACAGAATGCCCAACATGAGACTAGAACTGTAGGGTTGTGTTAAGGATTTGATCTTTACCCAGAAAACTAAAGGAAACTTTTGAAGAGTTTTTAAGAGTGAAATGATTTGGATTTTTAAAGATCTGTGTGTCTAAGGCGGAAAAGTAGAGGAGTAAAAGTAAAAGAAAATGGAGGAAACTCAGAATGAAATAAGAAGGATTTCAATTAGTGGTGATGGAAAGAAGTAGATAGATTGAAGACAGGGGAAGGAAGAGAGTGTTTCTTTTATTTATTTTTCCCCATTGTTTTTCTTAATACATGTAGTCCACTGCCTTTTTCCTTCCTACCAGAGGCAATCATCCAAACTCTTTAACCTATATCTTTTTGTTTCTTTATTGTCTTGCAAAATATGAGATATTGCCTTGTAAGCATATATTCTTAATTTATGTAAATATTGTATTTTGTATTTTGTTTATTTTGAGATTAAATTTGGTTGCCATATGTATCTAGCCATTATTTTACTTACTGCCTAGTTTTTAATGGTATGCTTCCACTCTCCCACTGAAAGTCATATATATTGCCTTCAGCCTTCTACCACCCTAATAATGTTGCAAAGAATATCCAGGTACACATTCACTTGTGGACCTATGTGAGAATTTTGGGGGTCTTACAATTCTTCTACTAAGAATGAATTGGAGTATTTCTTTATGAGTTGCTAGCCTCTTGTATTTTCTCTTTCAAAAAATTGCCTGATCGCCTTTTACATATTTTTCCCTTGGGATTGATGTCTTTTTCTTATTGATTGACTAGTGTTTCCTGTGTTGTGTAGATATTAATCCTTTGTTGTTCTCATTTTGTTACCTGTCTCTTCACTGAATTAATAGTCTTATCACTAGACAAATATCTTTTTTTGTATATAATTCATAAATGTTTGGAGAAGAGTTTTGGGAAACAGGGCATACTTAACAATGCCCTATATTGCCAAGAGATTAAATAAGAGAGGGTTCAAGTGATCAGGTAGGATGAGATGTAGTAGGGCAGGCAAAAGGTATGGGATATTGAATCTCAGTTTTCTAAAATGTAAAATAAGAATATTAATATAGACTTATTTATATGTTTGTGAGGAACAAATGAAATAATTTTGTAAGCTAGAAAGATTTTCATAAACATTTGTAGGTTTTATGATAATTATTTTTAATACAGGGTCTGGATCTACTAATGGTCTTCAGATAATGTAAAAGTTTGGTTAAATTTAAATGGTACAAAACACAAGGTTTATGTGTGCTTTTATTTAATATTTAACTCTGAATGAAGTAGCACCTCAAAATTAAATTTGAAATATATTCCCAGTAACAGTATTAGCTAGATAGTTATGGAGAATATATGTGGTATTAAGTTATAGAATATAGAATCTGGGTGTTCTAGCTCAGAAATCTCCAATTTACAGAATGACAACAATTTGCAGCACTAGATTTATTTCTGAAAGATATGTTTCTGAAAGCAAATGCTTTTATAAATTAAATTATTTAAAAAAAATTTTTTTAAAGATTTTATTTATTCAATTGAGACACAGAGATACAGAGAGAGAGTATAAGCAGGGGCAGAGGCAGAGGGAGAGCGAGAAGCAGGCTCCCCGCTGAGCAGGGAGCCCGATGTGGGCCTCAATCCCAGGACTTTGGGATCATGACCTCAGCCGAAGGCAGATGCTTAACCATCTGAGCCACCCAGGCACCCCAAATTAAATTATTTTTAAAAGAAATTGTAACTTGTTAATTTGAAAGAATGAAATTTGAAAATTCTTCTATAATTTGAGTAACCAACAATGTTGTCCACTTAGTAAACCCAGACTTTTAAAGAAGTCAAACCCGATATTGCATATATTATGCTGCTGAAAAAAATCTATATATTTTTATACTGTAAAACCAGAGCAATATTTTACAAAGTGTATTCTGCAAAATACATTTTCTAAGCTACTGTGATAAGACCTGTATTGAAAAAGTTTCCATGATCAAACAAGTTTAAAAAACATATATACTTTTTTTGTTTTTACTTTGCTAAAGAGGACATTATTGAGACAAATGGTAATTTCTTTTATTATTCAAGTATAATTAACATACAGTGTTATAATAGTTTCAGGTGTATAACATATTGATTCAACAATTCCCTATATTTCTCAGTGCTCATCAAAATAAGTATACTCCTAATTCCCTACATTTATTTCACCCATTGCCCCCACTCACCTGCCCTCTGGTAACCACCAGTTTGTCTTTGTATTTAAGAGTCTGTTTGTTTTATTCTTTCTTTCTTTGTTCCTTTGTTTTGTTTCTTAAATTCCACGTATGAGTGAAATCATATGGTATTTGTCTCCAGCTGACTTATTTCACTTAGCAGTGTACCCTTTAGGTTCATCCATGTTTTTGCAAATGGCAAGATCTCATTTGTTTTTATGGCTAAGTAGTATTCCATTGTATATATACATATATATGTATATATATACACCACATCTTATTTATTCATCCTCTATCCATGGACATTTGGTTTATTTCCATATCTTGCCTATTATAAATAATACTGTAGTAAGCATAGGGTTGCATATTAGCTTTTTGAATTAGCGTTTTTGTTTTCTCTGGGAAAACATCCATTAGTGGAATTACTGGATCATATGGTAATTCTATTTTTAATTTTTTGAGGAATCTCTATACTATTTTCTATAGTGGCTGTACCAATTTTGCATTCCTATTGCACAAAGGCTCCTTTTTCTCCACATCATCACCAACACTTGGTATTTCTTGTGTTTTTGTTAATTTCCATCTCTCTGCTGGTGTTTTCTACCTTTTTATGCATACCATTCACCTTTTCCACTATATCCTTTAACATATTAAATAACTATTTTTTTAAAGTCTTTATCTGATAGTTCCAACATCCTGGCCATCTTTGTGTTTGATTCTGTTCACCATTTTATTGCTTAAAAATGAAGCATAATTTTTGTGGTTATCTCATAATTTTTTTTTAAAGATTTTATTTATTTATTTGACAGAGAAAGAGAGAGTTCACAAGCAGGGGGAGAGGCAGAGGAAGAGGGAGAAGCAGGCTCCCGGCTGAGCAGGGAGCCTGATGCGGGACTCAATCCCAGGACCCTGGGATCATGACCTGAGCCGAAGGCAGCTGCTTAACCGACTGAACCACCCAGGCGCCTCTTATCTCATAATTTTTAATTTAATGCTGAACATTATAAAAATAAGAGTAGAACCAGAGGTAAGTTATATTTATGCCAGGAAATAGGAAAGCATCTTCTCTGGCAGGCCTTTAGGGTTGGGACTGAATAAATCTAAAAAGTAATTCAGCTGGGCTCAGGTTTTGTTATTGTTATAGTTACCTTCAGTGGGCCACAGGCTTCAAATCCTCTGGCAATGGACCCACTCTGCCTTATGTTTAATGTGAAGCTAGAACTCTAGAGGATCTTTCTCAGTGTTCCTGCTCCAACACTCGCTTTCAATAAGTCCTGCAGTCCTGTGTGATAGAGTCTCTCTTCATGCTCTTGTTGCTTGTTACTTGGTGCAAAGTTCATGGTGTGTTTTCTTGATTCTTCTGTTCTAGTGTTAGTCTTAGGCAGGGTCCTAGTGCCTGAGCTCCAGGGGTGAGATCTGTCAGGCTCTCTGTCCCTCCCTCAGTGGCACAGAGCCTCTGCCTCTTACTCTTTGTAAGGGTTAGAGTCTATAGGCAAGATTTTTTTTCCATCCTCCAAATGTCATTCAAACCCTGCCTTTTATCATGAGAGATCTTGGTTGCGATTGATTCTTTGCTTCTTCCTGCCTGGCAGCAGACCTGTGCTTTATATCAGTACAGGATTCTGGGAAGGACTGGGTATTCTGCCCTCCACCAAAAGCAGATTTCTCTTGCCTATTTTCCCCCAGTATCACCTTTCCTGGGATGAAGTGAATGAGATTGTTACTTGCCCCCTTCTCCAGAGGCCATTAACTTTTCCCTTGTTTTAAAGCAAGATCAAGTTGAGGGTTAAATGAGGTTTTTGCCTCTTCCCCTTTTGCAAATGGCTTTTTCTATCATCAGAGAAGGGTCAAGGGTTAGTTTTGTGCTTGTCTCCTTGTGGAAGATGATCACCACTTTGTACTCAAGCAGGGCCTAGAGTGTGGATGAGCTTCTCCAAGGACTCCTGCTCCACCCTCAAACTTTGGCAGGACAGCTTGCGCCTCTAAAGGCAGCTCTCTCAAGTCACTCCCTTGCCTGAGTCTTTCTTTATGAGCACCTAGCAGAGGCCCCTTTATAAAACTAACCCTTGTTTGCAGAATCCTCTTGTTTCTAGGATCCAAGAGATTCCAACTGTCACGTCAGCCCACTCATGGACTTTAAGAATTTGTTAAAATTTTAGTTGTTTATTTTTTACTCACCTTTATGAATGTTATCTGTTTCTCTTATTTTTGTCCCAAAAGTAAAACAGTTTATGTGTCCTGTCTCTAGAGACTTTTTATCATTGATAATCCAGTTCCTTGTTGCCTGATGACCTTAGCTCTCTAATGTGCAAAAACAAATTTATGATTTTGTAGATTTTTTAGTTATTTTTTCAATTCAAGTGCAAGAGAATATCACCTGATATTCTTGCCCAGTTTTCTTCACTTTCTAAGCTACAGTGGAACTCCCCATTTGCTTCCATATTTCAAAGTTATATTTTACATAGAATTTATAGGTATTTTCTTTCAGTACCTCAAAGGTCTCATTTCACTGTCTTATGACTTATTTCTGTCAAGAAGTCTTCCTTTGTCATACAATTGCTACTACTCAGATAATATGCAATTTTATCTGAGTGTTTTAATTTTTTTTTCATTGAGTTTGTTATTCAGCAGTTTTATTATAATGCACTTAAATTTGGCTTACTTTGGATTATCTCTCTCTTGAAGTTTACTGAAGTTCTGAAATATGTAGATTAATGGATTTCATTAGTTTTGGGAAATTGTCAGCCATTATCCCTTCAAATATTATCTCTGTTCCATTGTCTCCTTCTGGAACTTCAGTTATAAATTATGTTATACTTTTTCATTATGTCCATATACATTTTTATTTTTTCTATATTTATTCATTCTTGTTCTCTGTACATCAATCTGTATATTTTTATTGACCTGTTTTCAGTTTATTAATCATGCTTTTTTGCTTTGTCTAAACTGATGTTGATCTAACCTATTGAATTCTTTAAATATTGTAAATTTTTTTATTTCTGGAATTTCTTTTTTTTTCTTTTTATATATTCTATATCTCTGGTGAAAATTTCCATATTTTCATCTATTTCTCCATCTTTTGTTTTCTATTCCTGAAAATTTTAAGCATAGGTGTTTAGAAGTTCATGTCACTGAACCCTGATATCTGGATCACCTGTGTCTATTTCTGTCATCTATTTATTCTCTTGGTTTGAGTCATAAGGCCTGTATCTTTACATACCAAGAATTTTTTAGTGAATTCCAAACATCATAGATAGCAAGTTATAGAGGTTTCAGATGATGCTTTTTTCTTTCAGACAAAATTTACCATTTCCTCTGGTAGGCAGATAAAGCGGGGACTAATCACTTTACTCCAACAGGGATCAAATTTGGGAGATACTGGATACAATTTTGGTAAAACCAACTATGCCTCTGTTAATTGTGCATAGCCCAGTTAAGAATGCCCTGTTAACTGGGCAATGCTTTCTGGTGTTTTCAACTGAGAATCTATTCACCTGAGACTATTCTCACCAGATCCCCTTCCACAGTGGGTTCTTAATGCAAATCATTCTCTTTGGACCATGAGTGTGCCAAAATCTCTACTTTTCTTTTCACAGGTGTTTTTGTTTTAGCTCCTTTGACTCTTTCTCCATGAAGCTTCAGAAATCAGCAAATGTCATGAGGGGAAAACCAAGTGAAAAATATCCCTCAAGCACTTAACGTTGTCACTCTACTGTGAGACTATGAAGACTCTGCAAGTTTCTGTTCTCTAATAGTGCCTTTCTGCCAGGGCAAAGCTCAGATTCTCAATCTTGGCCACACCCAGACTGACATGGGGCCCCATCAGAAAAAGCTGCTGGAGACTGTCAGTTTATCTCTCCATAGTTCTGTCCTCTCTGGAATCTTAGCCACACCTAACTTCATTGCTTCAGCAGACCTCTTGATTCTTTAAAACAGTTATTTTAAATTTTATCCAAGTTTTCTGTTTGTCTTTAATGGAAACACTGAAAAATTATGAGCATGCCCCATTGTATGCTACATATTATAATTAAATTGTATGCTAGATCATGCTTTAAAGACTCTCAAGATATTTAAAGTGACATTTAAGAATCCAAATTTGGATGAAGATTTATCTTTGCAGGATACTATTGCCAATACAAAAGACTCAATCTACTGAAGTATATTCTACATGTTACTAAATTGACAAACCCACAGGTAATGACAGTTAATTAAAGTCTACTTTAATGCTAATGATAGCAAGCAAATACCTTTTGAAATCTAACATAATAGAAATAATATAATAATTTCTGAAAACAGAAATAATGTAATATTAAAATTATGAATTTTATTTTTCAATGGAGGAAATATGGTTTTGTTACAGGATTTTTCCTTTGGTGCCCGTGCTTCTTTGTCCCGCTGCTTCAAAGAATGAAGAGGCAGACCAGGCAGAGTGGTGGGCAGCAAAGCAAGGTTTATTGAGTTATAGTGCAGCAAAGTATTGAGTGATTGTACAAAGCTCCCAAAGAGGGAGGGGACCCAAGAGGGTTGCCACCAGAGTTTCTTAGTCTAGGGGGTTTTATGAGCTTGTTGGTGAGCTGTTTTATTTTGATTAACCCTCCATGACCCTGTCATCCAATCAGGTTTTTGTCATCTATCTCTCACGTGGGAAAGGGTAGCGGGCTCCTTACAGGGTGGTGTAAAATCCTTTGAAGGGTGGTTTCCTCTTAGGGCAGGGGCCCCCTTGTCCCTGCCTGCCTTTCTTCCAACTATCCTTCATCAATTTTACTCATACCAAGGCACACCATTTTCCAGTCTTGTTTTAATTTTTTTGAAGCACGAATTAATCACAGTGTTCTTAGAATAACAAGATTCAGTACAGTTTGTTTCTTATGGCATTCTTTCTGAACTTGATTTCTTTCCCCTGTACAACTCATCCCTAAGCTTTTTATTTTCAGTTTGTATTCTCTTCCCATTTTTCCAGATAGTTCCTCAAATGTCTTGAGATGAATTAGAATATGATCCCACATTTATCCAGGCCTTAGCAATGTTCTTATTTTTGACAACGTGATTGCTACATTTCTCTAATCTAAACCAGGGATGACAATGGATTTCATCTTGTATGACAATTCTAATCAAATAGGAGAAATAGCTTACGCTCTTTGAAAAGATTCTAAGGGGACATCCAAGCCCAGTTTGAAAATGTACCAAGATAACTTAATGAGGTCTGTTATGCATTGGAAGGTGGAATAGTAACAGGCAATCTTCTTAGATCTTGAGTACTTAACTGTGGACACAAAGTTTAAAATCCATAAAAATTTGTTAATTGACTAATTGATCTTTACTGGTGTTTAAAATCCATAAAAATTTGTTAATTGACTAATTGATCTTTACTAAAAACTCATGAACACAATAACTAAAAATTACTTCTAGCTTTATTAACAATTATTCTATTTGAAAAGGAATTATTCCATATGAATAGCTTATTAAACTCTTTTGGCCTCATGTCTAATTCATCTTTATATTCCACTGTAGGACTTTTCAATGGTAAATGCTCACTAAATTTTTTTTTACTGAATGTAATTGATTATATTTTAAAGTATAAATAACCAAAGTATAAATAACCAAAATCTTCTGAAATATTTATTATTAGTGTTCTACAACAACCTTATGTTTGACAAAGAATATAAGTAAAGACTGGGCGCCTGGGTGGCTCAGTTGGTTAAGCGACTGCCTTCGGCTCAGGTCATGATCCTGGAGTCCCTGGATCGAGTCCCGCATCGGGCTCCCTGCTCGGCAGGGAGTCTGCTTCTCCCTCTGACCCTCCCCCCTCTCATGTACTCGCTCTCTCTCATTCTCTCTCTCTCAAATAAATAAATAAAATCTTTAAAAAAAAAATAAGTAAAGACTTAGGTATGGAGAAAACTCTTATCCAAGGGGAGGTACCCTTGAGTTAAACAGGTGATGGGGATTACCCACCACCCCTCACGTAACCATCAGTTTGTTCTCTATAGTTAAGAGTCTGTTTCTTGATTTGCCTCTCTTTTTTTCCTCTATGATCATTTGCTTTGTTTCTTAAATTCCACATGAGTGAAATCATATGGTATTTGTCTTTCTCTAACTGACTTGTTTTGCTTAGTGTAATACACTCTAGTTTCCACACATCACTGCAATTGGCAAGATTCAGCCTTTTTAATGGCTGAGTAATATTCTATTATATAATATTTATATAAATATTATATATACCACATCTTCTTTATCCATTCATCAGTCGATGGACATTTGGGCTCTTTCCATAATTTGGCTATTGTTGTTAATGCTGCCTTAAACATCAGGGTGTATGTATCCCTTCAAATTAGGATTTTTGTATTCTTTGGATAAATACCTCATAGTGCAATTGCTGGATCCTAAGGTAGTACTATTTTTAACTTTTTGAGGAACCTCCATACTGTTTTTCAGAGGTGCTTGACCAGTTTGCATTCCTACCAACAGTGTAAGAGGGTTATCCTTTCTCTGCATCCTCACCAACATCTGTTGTTTCTGGTTGCTGGCAGAATTACTGATGAGAAGTTCACTGTAATTCTTTTCTCTTTATTTTTTCCCTTTATTTGTAAAAGTGTTATTTTTCCTCTAACTTTAAAAAAGACTTTGTATTTCATTTTCTGCAGCCTGAATATGACATGTCATATTCAAGTGTAGTTGTTTTATTGTTTTGTTTTTTGTATGTCTTTGTTTCTTTGGGGGGTTGTTTTTATTTTTGTTTTAGTACTTATGCTTGTGTTCTTTGAGCTTCTTGGGTCTGTGGTTTAGGGTCTATATTAATTTTGAAAAGGTCTTGATCGTTAGTACTTCAAGTAATTTTTTTCTGCTCCATTCTCTCTTTCTTCTAGTAATCTATTTATGTATATGTTTTACTTTTTGATATTATCCCACAGTTCTTGGATATTCTGTTCTCTTTTGGCATTATCTTTTCTCCTTGCATTTCAGTTTGGGAAGTTTCAATTAATCTATATTCAAGTTCACTAATTATTTCCTAGTCTGTGTTTAGTCTATTGATAAACCCAAAGTCATTCTTTACTTCTATTACAGTGTTTTTTTTCTCCCAATTCTTTCTTAGATTTTCTATATTTCTGCTCACATTGTCCATCTGTTGCTGCCCATTTTTTCTATTAGAGTTCCTAACATATTAATCATAGTTATTTTGAATTTTTTGTCTAATAATTCCAACAACTGTGTCATCCCTAAGTCTAGTTCTGATGATTGCTTTGTTTCTTGAAACTGTGGTCTTTTTTCCCTTTTAGCATACATTGTAATTTGTTGCTGTTGTTGTTGAAAGCTTGACACTATGGGAACTGAGGCAAAGAAGCCTTTAGCACAAGCTTTTATATTGATCTTACCATGAGTTGGGCTTTATGTAAGGTTTGCTATAGCTGTATGTGCCAGTGGCTTCAATTTCCTCAGGTGTCTTTTTTCCCTGTTGACATGGCGCTTCCTTAAGTACTCTGCCTTTGAGAAAGTCTTTGTCTTACGGTTCTCTTATCTGTAATCCAGTTATTGTACTAAGCCCTGTTAGTATGGTAGTACTGTGTGGGTAGAAATATTCTTTAATTCTGATTAATTCGCAGTCTTTTCAGCGGGTGTTTGTCCTTCAGGAGGTGTCTGTGGCCTTCACAGGTGTTTCTTAGCTTTCTCTCTTCTTAGGTGAGACATGAAGGCTAGAGGGGGCTAGAATGGGAACTCTACTGTTACCTCAGATGTGAAGAACTTCTGATAAAGTCCTTTTCCTTGAAAATAGGTTTTTGTTACAGAAACCCTCTTGTTGCAGGATTGAAGGGTTCTTGTCTCATGGAGTTGAATAATGAATCTTGTGGACACAAAAGGGTGAAGTGAAGTGAAAGTTTATTATGTGAACGTGAGAATAGAAAGGAAAGAAAAAGCTCTCTAGCGTGGGAGGGGTCCCAAATGAAATGTCACTGAGGGCTTTTAGTGGCAGTCTTTTATTTTGAGAACTGACTGGGAAGTTTGTGGCCTTGAGATTCTTGTGCCCTTCTTGTTCCCTTTGTCTTGTTCAGCTCTGTCTCAGCATCTCCACCTACCAGGAATAGTTCCAGAGGCTCGTCAAGGGAGTCAGGGGCCTCCTAACTCTGCTGCCTATACCTTAACCCCTTCCCTATTCATGGGACAGCAGAAGGAGCTATACTGGGATTGTGAGGAGTGACTGATTATATACTTTTTAATTAGCGGGGGTTAGGGAGAGCACAAGTCTCCAAGAAATCTGGAAGCAAGGCTTTCAGGAACTTGAGGGGCAAGCTGCAGCCAAGATAAGGTTATTTTTATTTATTTATTTTTTTTATGTATTTGCTATTTTTTTTTAAAGATTTTATTTATTTATTTGAGAGAGAGAGAATGAGAGACAGAGAGCACGAGAGGGAAGAGGGCAGAGGGGGAAGCAGACCCCCACCTGAGCAGGGAGCCCGATGTGGGACTCGATCCCGGGACTCCAGGATCATGACCTGAGCCGAAGACAGTCGCTTAACCAACTGAGCCACCCAGGCGCCCCAAGATAAGGTTATTTTTAAACATTAAGGCACTAAGGCAGCCACGAGTCTTGGGGAAAAAATATTTTTAACCCAAGTGTTTCTAAAACATAAGTGAAGATCTTGACCTGGTGAGAATAGGAATGAAATAAAAATGAATTCAGAATGATTTCTATTCTTTTATTCTATGTATCTTTGATTGTAATATGCATTATAACTATTAAAATATTAATATGTATCAAATGTATCTCAAGCAGATGTGAAATGGCTGGTATGGGAAAACTTACCTGACCTTTTTGGCATTATTAGGAGAAGGAAAAAATAAACTAGGGGAAGAAATTTTTTTTTGTTTTTTTTTCATCAACTCAAACTCAGTATAAATTCAAGGTCCCTACGCTTATAAATACATGATTTCGCTTGAGTTTGCACAGTATAAAGTGTGATTTTTCCAAAGTCAGTGCATCCTAAGTCATGCTGAGATATTTGATATACAAAGATTTTACCACTTATTTGTAGCTATTTTTCATATGACCTTTAAAAATGAACACCAAAAAAATGTTCTGTTACTTTAACAGTTGTCTCAGTTTAGGTCCTACAGAGTTATACCTGGCGTACAATATATGTCTGATGGAGTGACTATTTTGATCTTATATCCAAATTTCCAATATCAGATTCAACTTTCCTCCTAAAAAATGAAGAATCCAGTCCCCTTTATATATGAAAAATTTGGGAGACTCTTCTGACCTTATTTCAAATTCTCTTCATCACTTAATAGCAGGTATCTTCTACTTGTCCTCTTCTGAATGTATATCTTCCTCACAGAACAAAGAACTAACTTTTAAGTGCAAAAAAAAAAAAAAAAAAGATTTGCTTCCTTTATTCTCAATGGCAGGTTGAAAAATTATTCAACAGGGATTGATCCAATCAGAACTATTAAGCCAATAAAATTCATCTTTGGCAGCACTTCATCATTCTTTCTGCACCTACTGGCTGAATCTCTTCTTACTAGCACCTCAAGACCAAGAACGTTTATTTGATCCAATTTAGGTTTGATCTGAAATTATCACTCAGATCTTCTTTTTCTCTCTGACAGATGTTTTTGTTTTGTTTTGTTTATTCATGTAACTCATCTCAATTAGGTGTTGGGTGGAAAGAATACAATTGTAATTTATACTGACATATGAAAGACATGTAATTTATCTCAATTAGGTGTTGGGTGGAAAGAATACAGTTGTAATTTATACTGACATATAAAAGACAGTTTTCCAAGGTCCATTTGCTCTAGAGGAGTAGGTAATTAAACCAAATGAAACTTGATTGCGTTTTAAGGAACCATTTGTTTAGTAAAAGGGAGATCAATTAAAATTTCATTTTAAAGCTGAGGCCAGGGCCAGGACAGAGATCAAAACTGGGATTGAAGTCAAGATTAGTCCCAGTTATGGTCTCTGCTTTCCCCCCATAGTGGAACAGCATTGAAGAACAGAGAAAATAAAGAAAATCTATTCTTAGAGGATATGATATCCTTGAATTCAGTGGATGAGGTCACAGGCCAGACCAGGTTTAGAGCAGAGAATGACAATAACTAGTGTATCAGATACTCTATCAGTACCAAGTGCTGAATATAAGCAACAAATTAACAAAAGCCCTTGAATAAATTAACACTCTTGTAATTGACCTAGATGCCAATTTCTTGTTTTGTCTTCAGATTAGTCAAAAGAGAAAGAAAGTCAATACCATCTGAAAATTATTTTGATTTATTAAGATTTCATGAAGCTCTACCAACCATATGGGTGTAAATCTGCTAATAGTTAAAGAATTCTTCATGGTTAAGATAGTTGTGACTTTAAATTTATAATTTATGACTCTACTGCAATAGCAGGATATGCCTTTAGTAAAATCCACATATTACATGTCCTGTTGGATTCAATACAGTAAGAATTCCTGTGTCAATGCCATGAATTGATTATTCAAAAATAGTTCATATTATGGAAGAGAAGAGGGCAATGCCTGCATGGTTA
Source organism: Mirounga angustirostris (assembly GCF_029215605.1). Classification (NCBI taxonomy): domain Eukaryota; kingdom Metazoa; phylum Chordata; class Mammalia; order Carnivora; family Phocidae; genus Mirounga; species Mirounga angustirostris. The sequence continues at coordinate 46,141,041 of NW_026991709.1, read as the reverse complement.
CCAAGAATGGAATAATCTCATCAGTGAGCAAAACAAAAAGACGTAGAAATAATCTTGAGATTGTTGAAAGCATACTTTTAAGAAAACCCTAAAACTCCTTTGTCCTTCTGTGGCTCTGTGACTGATCCACATTTATTCTATGCACTTTGAAAATGAAATTTATTATGTTCCTTCATAATAAAAAGCAGTTCTGCAAGAGCAAGACTTGACCAAAACAAACTGCCAATAAAAAGCCTATTAATATTAGCCAACAAAATGAAGAGGGTGATCTAAACATCAAAACTAGGAACCAAGAAATTATAGCTTTGAGTTATTGGGACTAGGAGGAATTGTGAAGATTTTTTAAATTTCAATGCTTATGATCACTTCAGATCAGAGTCAGCAGAGACTAACTACTAAAGGAAGGCTGAATCTAATATTTTCTAAAGAAGCAAAAATATATTGTTTATATTGTATAATAAGGCCTTTTTTCCCCTCAAAATAAACTGTTTCCTTTATATAATGAACATTATGGTAGAAAATAATTTTGTCCTTTTGGATCTATTTAAGTAAAGGAAATTCTCTGCCATATTTATTTAGAAACAAAACATTATTCAGAGAAATGAAGCAAACATTAAGCTACAGAATGATAGTTTTAAAAACCCATCAGAGAGTTGAGAATAAAAACAAATTTAAATGAAGAAACTTATAGCTGTTTTCATCCATGAAAGACCAGTAAGAAGAGAAGGAATCCATCATAAGAAGATTTCAGGCTGCTACCAAATTTCTTTCTTTTTTCTTTTCTTTTCTTTTCTTTTCTTTTCTTTTCTTTTCTTTTCTTTTCTTTTCTTTTCTTTATTATGTTATGTTAATCACCATACATTACATCATTAGTTTTTGATGTAGTGTTCCATGATTCATTGTTTGCGTGTAACACCCAGTGCTCCATTCAGTACATGCCCTCTTTAATACCCATCACCGGCTAACCCATCCCCCCACCCCCTCCCCTCTAGAACCCTCAGTTTGTTTCTCAGAGTCCATAGTCTCTCATGGTTCATCTCCCCCCTCCGATTTTCCCCCCTTCATTTTTCCCTTCCTACTACCAAATTTCTAATAGCCACCTGTGGTCTGGAATGATGCATTCAGATGCTAAAGACCTCTAGCCACAGAAAGAGCCTGTACCCACCCACCAATTCTTTTCTTTACCAACTGTACCAAAGACTGGGGCCAGACAGGAAAGCAAGACAACAAAGAAACTAATTAACTCTCTCTCTCTCCCTCCCTCCTTCCTACCAGCCACTATTTCTCCCTCTTTCCTGTCTCCCTCTTTCTCCTTCTTCCTCTGCACCTTCAGCCAATGCAGTTCAGCCAGCTTTGAGGGTTTAAGCCAGGGGACAGGGCAGAGAGTGATTTTTCCAGGACAGGACTGGAGAAGAAAACAATTCAAAGAGGTGGCAGTTGAACCCTAAAGCTTCCCCCATGCCTTGGAAAGCTAATGGCTGGACTAACATAAGTATAATGAGATCTTTAGAATCTTTCAGTACTCAGATCCTAAGCCCTACTGAAGCAAAGGTTTACTCTCATATTCAAAATATTTAAAGACAGAATTAACTATCTCTAATGAAAGCTTTAATAGACAAGCTCAAGACCCAAGATACAGCAAAATTAAAATGCTAGAAGAAAACAGAAGTAAAGATTTGTTTGATAAGCTTAGTAGCAGATGGGACAAAGCAGTGAGAGTGATAAGTGAACTTGAAAACAGAAAGTTGGGAATTATCCAAACCAAAACACAAAGAGGAAAAAAGAGATAAAAGTGGAACAGAGCATTTAAAATCTGTGGGAATAAAATCAAGCAGTTTAATATACATGTAAACAGAGTCCCAGGAGGAAGAGAGAAAGTAAATGGTACAGAAGAAATATTTGAAGACATGATGGCTATGATTTTCCAAAGTTGATGAAAGATATTAACCCACATATCCTTGAAGCTCAGAATATCACACTGTATGACTTGAATGTAAACTGTGGTAAGTTAAAGATGTATATTGCCATCTCTATAGTAAGCCCTATCCAATACAACTTTCTACAGTAATGGAAATGTCCTATATCTACACTATCCAAAGAGTGTCTCTTACCTATAAGTAACAACTGACCATTTGAAATGTTGCTACTTTGTCTGTATGACTACATTTAAATTTTATTTAATTTTAATATATTTAAATTTAATAGCCATATGTGGATACTATATTGGACAGTACAGTCTAAAGTAAACTTTATAAATGGCAAACAAACAAACAGAGAGGTACAGCTAAAAAACAATTAAGTAGGTAAAAAAGGATACAAAAATGTAGTAAATAATACTTGTTCTTTCCAAAAGAATACAGAAAATGAGGAATAGAGGAGCAAAGAAAAAGAAATTTTTTTTAATGATAAACCAAGCATATAAAAAACTGCATCAAATATTAATTGATGAAATCTAATAGAGATTGTTAGAATGGAAAAAAAGGCAAGAATCAAGTATATGCTGTTTATAGGAACACACTTTAACTATAAAGGTATGAACAAGTGGAAGGTTTGAGAGTTAAAAAAGATATTATTCAAAAATAAGCATTAAAATGTTAGGCTATATAATTATTAGACAAAGTAGATTTCAAGAAAAAGGTAGAGATAAAAAGGAACACTTTATAATGGTAAAATAATTAATTCCTCAAAAAAGACATAAAAATCTAATTCTGTATGAATGACAGCTTCCAAATCCATGAAGCAAAATCAACAGAACTAAAGGCAGGAATACATTCTTCTTTCAAGTAAATGAAAGAACAGATGACAAAAAAATCATTAAAAATATAGGAAGTTTGAAAAACACTATCAACAAACTTGACATAATGGACATTTACAAAATCTACATAAAACATCTGTAGAATACACATCCTTTTCAAGTGCACATAAGGAATTCTCCAAAATAGATCATATGCTGGGTCATAAAATAGTTTCAATAGAATCTAAGGATCAAAATCCTGTAAGATAGGTTCTTTGACCACAATGGTTTAAAATTAAACATGAATAACAATATCTAGAAAATCTACAACATTTAAATATTAAGCAAGATAATTATAAGTAAACTATGGTTCAAAAAGATGTTACAAAGGAATTAAGAAAATAATTTGAACTACTAAAAATATATCAAAAGTTTTGGAAAGTAGATAGATAAAGCAGTCCGTAAAGGGAGATGTATGGTTTTAAATACCTATATTATCAAAAAGAAAAAGAAAAAAAAAAGATGACCTGAGAATATCACTTAAGAAACTAGAAAAAGATAAACCAATTAGTTCCTAAATAAACAGAAGAGAAGAAATATTTAAAATGGGAGGATGCCAATGAAATAAAAGCCCAAAGTAAAAGAGAATAAATGACAACCATAATTATTATTTATTTACTTATTTTAAGATTTTATTTATTTATTTGACAGAGAGAGAGAGTAAGCACAAGCAGGGGGAATGGCTGAGGGAGAGGGAGAAGCAGGCTCCCCACCATGCAAGGAGGCAGTTGCAGGGCCGATTCCAGGACCCTGAGATCATGACCTGAACCAAAGGCAGATGCTTAACTGACTAAGCCACCCAGGTGCCCCCCCAAATTGTTTTTAAAAGATTTTATTTATTTGAGAGCTAGAGCATGCAAGAGTTGGGGGGGGGGGTCAGAGGGAGAGGGAAAGAGAAAATCTCCAGCAGACTGACTGTGCACTGAGAGCAGAGCCTGACACAGGGCGTGATCTCATGACCCTGAGATGATGATCTCAGTCAAAATCAAGAGTTGGATGCTTAAGGGACTGAGCCACCCAGGCACCTCGAAAACCATAATTATTTTTTAAGAAGATTAATAAAATGTATAAATCTCCTAGCTAGACCAATCCAAAAACAAAAACAAAAACAGAACACAAATTCCCAACATCAGGAATAAAAGTTTCTTGCTACAGATTTTATAAGTGTTAAGAAGTTAAGAAAGGAATAATAAAGAAAACGTATGTCAAGAAACATGACAACTTAGATGAATAGACAAATTCCTTGAAAATCCCAACTTACCAATTTTTCTTATGAATGTAGACATAAGTCCTTAACAAAATATTTGTAAATTGAGCTAAAATATCATGAACATCGAGAGGAATAAAAGGGTGATTTAACATTAAAAAAATCACATTAACAGAGTGAAGAAGAAAATCATATGGCCATCTAAGTGGATACAGAAAAAGCACTTGACAAAATGCAGTACTCATTCATGTAGAAATTTGTAACAGGAGTATAATAGAGCTTCTTAGATCTGATAAGAGTCATTGATGAAAAAAATCTACAGCTAACAATATACCCAATGATGAAATATGTACAATACTTTCCCCCGTAATTGTTAATAATGTGAAGAAGTTCATTCTCATCATTTATATTCAGCATTGCACTGGCAATCCTAGCTAGTGCAATAAAGTATAAACAAAGATGAAGGAATGACTTTATAAATGAAAAAAAATTGAAGTAAAATTATTTTTATTGTACACAGCATCAGTTTTACATTGAAAATCTCGATCAATCCCCCCTAAAACTATCAGAATAAGTGGTTTTAGTAAGTTTATAAGTTAATGGTCAATATAAGAAAATCATTATTTTTACATAACAACAAATGAACAGTTTGGAAATCAAACTCAAGCATCCAATATAGTATGTAAAAAATTATTTAGGAAAAAACATAAGAAGAGATGTGAGACCTTTATACTAAAACTACAAAACACTACAGAGAAAAATAAACAGCAACCTAAATAAATTTAAAGATATACCATATTCATAGATTAAAACACATTAAGATTTCATTTTCCTAAGATTGAAATATAGGTTTAATACAATGCCAATCAAAATATTAAGAGTTCCACTTATGCTTAAAATGTAGAGAGCCTTGAGAGAATTTTCTCCTACCCCAACAATGAGAAAAAGTCAGATAATCTACACAATCATAACTTTAATTAAACTCATTGTAGAGCTGAAATTTCAAGGTAACTATGTGCACTGAGTCCTGAATAGTAACAAATTCTTCCAAAAACAGAGGGACACACAAACTATTTCATATTTGGAAGAGGATACCAGGCCACCATGAAAGCAGGTAAGAGAAATCATCTCAAATTTTAACAAACAATTTAAGTGTGGCCTAGCATATCAATTTAGAATAACCAAGAATTACAAACATAAGGACGGTTTAGGCAGTTCATATTCACTTACAAGTTTTTGTTTTTGTTTTTGTGTTTTATGGACCTTCACCAAATGCTTACAAGATTTGGGGAAGGGGGGGCACCTGCATGGCTCAGATGGTTAAGTGTCTGCCTTAGGCTCAGGTCTTGATCTGGCTCTCTGCTCAGTGGAGAGTCTGCTTCTCCCCCTGCCTTTTCCCCCTGCCTGTGCTCTCTCTCTCTCAAATGAATAAATGAAATTTTAAATAACAAAAAAATAAAAAAGAAGAAGATTTGGGGAAGGGCAAGCGCCTAGAGAGAACCTTCCTTGGTGGTGTAGACATGCAGGTGAGGGATGTCCTGGTGACTATCACTGGGAGACAAGCATTTAATGCTATACATGTCTTTGAATTCTTCTTTCATATAAAACAAAACCCTTAAAATACTGGAGAAGGGGCAGAAAATATTCCTGCCCATAGGGCCCACAGAACGATCATTTCCAGATGGAAGAGATAGAAGCAAAACCAATCTGTCCGTGTGCAAAGAGCAGAAAACTCCCATTTCTAGGAAAAAAATTATTGCTTCTGGAGAAGTATATATATCTGACAAAGGACTTACATGCAGAGTATATAGAGATGCTGCCAAATCTTCAATAAAAAGGCAATATGAAATGGGTAAGTCTTGAATAGGCACTTCAGAAAGGAAAATATATGAATGGGCAATAGTATATGAAAACTGTTCAATATCATTACTAATCAGTGAAATGCTAATTAAAACCACAACGGACTAGCATTTTATACCACTGTAATGGTTAAATCTTGGAGGATTGATAATGCCAAATGTTGGCAAGTATGTGGAGAGAGTGGGAGTGTAAAATGGGGGAACATAGATTTTTTTAAATGTCAAATATAGAAAACCAAACCCAATCAAGCAATGTATTAAATAATTCTAACGTGCAGAGTTTATCCCACAAGTTCAAGAATTATTTAACTTCAGAAAAATAATACCATAACTTACTGCATTACCAAAAAAAGATAAAAGCATAATACCATCTCAACAGATGCAAAATGAAACATTCAATGAAATTCAACATCCATTTCTCATGAAAAATCTTAGCAAACTAAAAATAAAAAATTTCCCAAACATGATGTTATTGACAAAACCCTAAAACAAATATCATTAGTCTAAAATAAGAATTCTCTTTATTATTGTTTCTACTTAACACATTTTGAATATTTGAACCAAAGCAAGGAAGATAAAAGTGTATATGAACAAAAGAGGAATAACAAAATTGTCATTGTTCAGAGAGATCTTGTCGTATATATGGACTAAGCAATATACAACCAAACTATTAGCACTATTGAGAGAATTTAGGGAGATATTGGATACATTCCTATTTATTACCCAGAATAATTTAAAGTAAATAAGGATAAAATAAACATCAGAATAAAAAAAGACATAACAATAACTTTGGTGATAAAAGCATAATGTATATTCTTGAACTGTATAAAAGAAGACTTAAATAAATGAAAACAGTATACCACATTTGTGTCTGGGAATAAAAAATATTATTTAAAAAGTCATTTCACCAAAAATTATAAAATTGGTACAATTCTAAAAAACAATCTAATAAAATTTCTTATGGCTTAGGTTGATAGCTAAAATTCAAATAAAAGTGCAAGAGTTTTGAGAAAAAAAGATGTGGTAGAAGAACTCACCATACCAGGTATCAAAATACATAAAAAATATATTGCAATATAATAATAAAAGCAGTGTGATACTGATGCATGAATGGAAAATCAGCCAATGGGACAAAAAATGAAAACTCCTGTATGACAAAAGGCCTCATAAACGAATCTAAAAGGCAAGCTACAAATGAAAAACAGTGCAATGTTTAGCTGATAAAGGACTTATATCTGGAATCTATGAATAAATCCTATAAATCAATGAAGAGGAGACAATTGCATAGAAAGACAATTGCATAAACTATATAAATACAACCTTCACAGAAAAAGAAACTCAATACTAACAAACATAGACTTTCAAACTTACTGAAATGAAGAATGGTTAAAATGGTTGAAAGACTAGGCAATGATGATGAGAAAGATCTTATATAAAATGGGAGATTGATGATTCAGGAGAAAGTAGAAGAAGTGAAAGGCTCCAGAGTGAATAGGTGGGCATGGGAGCCCAGATAGTTTTAAGAAGTGCTTTAGGCCAGAGGGACACCTTCTCTAATAGCACAGAGGGAAGGAAAAGAAGGTGCATGTAGATTCAGGTGGTGGTCACGAATTTAGTTGATTATTTTCAAGTGGATTTTTTTTTTTCCTGTGAAGTAAGTGTTAATATCATCAACTAAAAATAAATACCTATGGTCTGAGACTGAGAGAGAAGTTGTAGTTTGAATATAGAAAAAATTTTGAATTAATTTTTGGAGAAAGTAGGAAGGCAATTTGACTGAGAAAAAGATAAGGTTTGCAATTCCAAATTTATTGTGATATCTATTTTCCAGAGCAGATAATTGAGTTGATACAGGATTAGAGTTTTCGGAGGAAAAAAAGGCCAAAAAAATTTTTTTTCAATGGTTTTATCAGGGTAATCACAGAAATTCTGGATCATGAAGGGAGAGGAAAAAAAGGTGATAAGTAGGTAGAAAAGAGGAGTCAATGAACTGGGGAGCCCAGAAGGGTAGAGTAATGTCCACATATAAATAAACTAGAAAGATTAGAGGGCATGATGGAAGTGAGGAACTAAAATTTGTAATTTTTAGAATTGGAGCAATTTGTGTAGTGGCATGTTCTAGGAAGTAGCTGATGGAGAAAGTTGTCAATTACAGATATTTGGGGTTTAGATAACTTGTCCACATGAACATTCAATGGGTTAGAGAAGAAAACCACAAACCTGGGATCAAATTCCCAAAGATTAGGGGTAAATGACTGGGAGATAGGTAGAATGCAGTGACAAGAGAGTGGAGATCATTATATAATATCTGGAATACTCTCTCCTAAAACAGAGAATTATGTATATACATGAAGTCATCACTTCCATGGGTCTTTGGAACTATATACATGATTGCAAACTATATTCTTTTTTTTTTTTTTTAAAGATTTTATTTATTTTTCAACAGAGAGAGAGAGAGAGACAGCGAGAGAGGGAACACAAGCAGGGGGAGTGGGAGAGGGAGAAGCAGGCCTCCCGCCGAGCAGGGAGCCCGATGTGGGACTCGAGCCCAGGACCCTGGGATCATGACCTGAGCCGAAAGCAGACGCTTAATGACCGAGCCACCCAGGAGCCCCCAAACTATATTCTGAAATATGTCAAGTATACAGAAGCAGTAAAACCAGCAGAGAATTTAAATTAAAACATAAAAATTCCACACAGAAATGGTTTAAAGATTGTGACTTCAGCACTACAGAAAAGGAGAACAAGAATCTAATATGTTCTTCTTTTAGTTATTAAAACTACTTGACGGGTCCAATATCCGGCTGGAGTCTTCTACTGGCTTGAAGCAAGCAAGAGTTCTGAGCGTTTTTTGTCCAGAAGAACTTGGCTTGAGATAATTTTTGGCTGTGCTCAAAGTTGAGTAACTGGGACATGAAAGTAGGGCTGCTCAAAAGAGGGCCAAAGATCCCAGCCTGCTGCCTTAGGCAATGTTGTCCTAGTCAGAGCCCTACTCAAGAATTTATGTCATCAGAAGTAAGTGGTTTGTTCTTACTGAAGAAGACATTGCTTGCAAAAGCATGCCAAGTGGTGTCCAAAGAAATGAATCAAGGTATAAAGTCTGGGCGGTCCTTAGAGTTGATTTTGCACATAAGACAAAAGAAGCATTTGTGAGGTGGCAGAGCCATCTGTAAAGGGAATTCTTTTTGCAGTCCAAGGGCCATTTTGGCACAGGCAAGGAGATCAGTCAGTAACACTGGGATTTGTATGGCCATATTTTTTGCCAGGAAATATTTACCCCATAGTCTAACACTGTCTGTTCCTAAATTAGGACTGGCAGTTACCATAATTCTATGGCATTAATAGATTTGTTTTGGGAAATAAGTGTTCTGGAGATGTACTGTAACAGCTCACCACTGAGCATGTTCTCCAAGGAGATCATATGAATGAGCTTCGTTCTGCAAGGGCCACAGAGAACAGGATTCCAAATTCAATTCCACCTCAAAATTTTATTCCATGTTGGTTTTAATAGCTGCTCTCCTCCATCCCAGCTCTGGAGCCATCTCTAAAAGCCAAAAAAGACTGGATGGGTGGTTTTAAGCAAAAGTCAGGAATTACAGAAGGGGTGTGTGTGTGTGTGTACAGTTTCCTTGGGCATGATCACCAATCTCAAGAAGATGTACTTTGTCAAATAAACCATATTTTAGTGATAAAAAATCATACTGTGTGTGAAAGTCATCAGATCAACTATTTTAGAGTCAAAACAGACCTAAAGTGTTTTGATTCAATGTCCTCACTTTTAAGATGAAGGAACTAAGATCTGGTTGTGTTTAGTAACTTTCTCAAAGTCACAGAGCTAGAAAGCAATAGAGCCAAGAATAAAGCCCATCTTTTGATTTTCAGTCTTGAGTTTATTAATCATATCAACTAATGTAGGCTTAACTCTGTGCTTTCCTCTTAGCCTTTGCTCCTGCTGTGGGATGGCTTCACTGAGTTCAGTATCCTCACCCAAAAGCTTACCAATTTTATTGTAAAACACATCAACGTAAAAAAAGCCTAGAGAATATTTTAAGGAGGAAACCACTTACTTCTGATGACATACCTAGCTTTAATGAATGTAAACATTATGCTTTACTTGTGTGTCTTCCCCTCCCCTCACTTCCTGGAAATAACCATTATACCAAATCTTGAGTTTACTATGCCAACTCAAGTAGTTACATTCTGTATCTATCTACACACACACACACACACACACTCACACCTACATAATTCTACATTTTTATTTTGTTCAATATTATGTTTTTAAGATCTATCTTAACCCAATGCTGCATTCCATTGTATGGATGCACCAATAGTACTTATTTATTCTCCTATTGATAAATATGATTTTAAAATTCTTTTGTAATAGACACAATGTTCCCATGAACATATTTGTGAATCTTTTTTTTTTTTTTTTTTTTTTTGAGAGAGTGAGAGAGAAAGAGAAAGAGAGAGCAGGGTGGCGAGGAGGAAAGAGACAGAGGGATAGGGAAAGACAGAATCTTAAGCAGGCCCCACACCCAGCATGGAGCCACATGCTGGGCTCCATCTCACAGCTCTGAGATCATGACCTGAGCCAAAATCAAGAGTCCGAGGCATGACTGACTGAGCCACCCAGGAGCCCCTGTGAGTATCTCTTTGAGCACATATGCAATTGTTCCTTTAGTCCTCAGAAGTAGAATTGCTCATTCAAGGAGTGCATGTACATATGATAAGTAGAGTAATGGCTCTCCCAAAGATGTCCTTGGAACCTGTGAATATATTACCTTACATGGCAAAAGAGATTTTACAAATGTGATTAAGGTTAAGGATCTTCAGAAGGGGAGATTATTTTGGATTACGCAGGAAGACGCAAGTGAATCACATGAATTCTTGAAAGTAGAGAAGGCTGGTTAAAGAAAGGGTCAGAGGATACCACCAGAAAGGAATTCAACCAGCTGTTGCTGGTTTTGTTTACGGAGGAAGGGGATCATGAACCAAGAAATAGATGGCTTCTAGAAGGTAGAAAAAGGCAGGGAAAATGGATTCTCTCCTAGAGCCTCCAGAAAGAATGCAGCCTTGAAGACAGATTCCTTGATTTTAGCCCAATGAGATCCATGACAGACTTCTGACCTCCAGAACTGTAAGCTAACAAATTTTCATTGTTTTAAGCCGTGGAGTCTGTAGTAATTTATTATGACAGCAAAAACTAATTCAGCATATTAAACTTTGTTAACTATTGCTATATTTCCCTCCAAAGTAGCTGTTCTGTGCTATCAATATATAAAAATCCCTGTGACCCCTTAACCTTTGTAAGCCTAGAGTATAGCCAGACTTAAGTTTTTGTCTGCTGAGTTTGAAAAGCTATGTGGTTCTAATTTGGACATGGTTTTAACTTTCATTTCCATAATTACTTGTGGGGTTGAGCATTTTACTCTATTTTATTGACTATTTGAACATTTCTTGAATATCTTGCTCATGTATATTGCCCTTTATTCATATGGGGCTGTTATTCTTATTTGTAATCATTTATACATTCTGAGTACAAAATCTTTATTGGTGACACTCCCTGCAAATATAAATTCCCATCCTGCAGCTTCCTTTAACTTTGAAAGTTTTAATTGTAGTATCAACACACGTAACAGTTTTTACTTAGTGAGCTTTGCATTTTAGGTCTTACTTAATACCTCCTTCCCAACTTCAAGATCATAAACATATTCTATATTTTCTTTAGAAGTTTTAAAATTTTGCTTTTCATATTTAAAGCTTTCAAATATTTGGAATTGGTTTTTTGAGTACCTGGTTGTTCTAATGCTATTAATGAAAAATCCATTATTTTCTTAGTGATTTGTAATGCCACTTCTCCCTCATACTTCAATACATGCATGAATCAGTCTCAGGCTCTCTTTTCTGACCCTTTGTCTATGAGTTTATTTCAGTTTCTGCTCTACACTATTTTAGTAACTCCAGCATTAAATATATCTTGGTATCCTTTTTATTTTTCTTCTAAATTTATTAATTCTGGATTTTTATTTATATATTTGAATTTTAGGATAAGCTAGGCCAGTTCCATAAAACACACAGACTCCTCACACCCATTCTTCCTGGAATTATTGTTGAAACTGTATTAAAAATGTAGAATGCTAGAGTGAACTGATACCTTTTGGATATTAGGTCTTCTATCATACCATAATTTTCCATTTATTCAGTGCTTTAAAATATCATTCAAATTTATAGTTTTATCTATCTTGAAAACTTACTATACAACTTTTGCTAGGTTTTTGCTATATACTTTACTGTTTTGGGGGGGTTTTTTTGCCTTGTTTTACTCATTGATGATTATTCACATGTAGGGATGCTATTTGATTTTATATGTTGATCTATCTGGCAAACTTGCTGAATATTCTCTTTTAGTCTCAATTGTTTGTCTATAAATTTTCTTGGATTTTATAACTAGTATTTATTCAATAAAGATAATTTTGCTAGTTTTTGTACTTCTTATATGTCTTTTTTTTTTTTTTTTTTTACTTATTTTCTGCCTTGAATTTGCAATGCAATGTTTGTTAGAGGCAGTGATAGGAAGCATCCTTATATTGCCTCTGAGTATAATTGGAAATGCTTCTGAAGTTTCACATAAAAGTATGGTGTTCACTGCAGATAAGTTCAGGGATTCTCCTTGTATCCCTAACTTGCTAAAAATAGTCATAAATAAGTCTTGAACTTTATTGAATTTTTTGGTATCTACAGGATTTTCTTTCTTTCACTATTCATGTTTGCTTTGGGTGCAAAGATATGTTTGCCTCATAAAAGTAGTTGGGTAGCTTTCCATCATTTTCTATTTTCTGAAACATTTTTATACAATATGAATTATTTTTTTCTAGAAGTTTTGGTATTTTCAGGTAAAGTCTGATTGTATAATTTATTACATTTATTTAATGATTATTATTTCTTTCTCAGGCACTTTTGCTAACACTAACTGAGCCACGCAGGCACCCCAAAACCAATTCTTATAATTCTCTCAATTACTAAAAATTAATGCATATATTTATTTGGGCACTGTTATGTGTCCTCTACATGTAAAAATTTATTTTATCCTTACAACAACTATGTGAGGTGAGTGCATCATTTCCCGAGTTTACAGACAAAGAGGTTACAAGAAAATAAGAAGTTCACAAAGCTAGTAATTGGTAGGGTCAAGATTTAAGCCCAATCGGTCTGATGTTGCTATCCACACATTTAACTCCAACACTGTGCTGCAGCTGCCAGTTTTTGATTTATGTGTGTATGTATACATGTATGTATGTATTTTTCCTTGTCAACTCTTGTTATCTATTGTCTTTTTGATACTAGCCATTCCAACAGGTGTAAGGTGATATCTCATTGTGGTTTTGATTTGTATATCCCTGATTAGTGACTTTGAGCATCTTTTCATGTGTCTGTTGGCAATTTATGCATTTTAAAACTGGTCTATTAGAAATACACAAACTTATACATGTTATGATTTGTTACAGAATTATTCCTTCTATGATTCATTAACTCTTCATTTCCATCAGTACTTTTTGCCTGTAATTCTATTTTGTTTATTTTATTATTACTATACTAGTTTTTTTATGTTTGGTTTTGATTTTTCTTTCTTTTTTTTTTTTTTTTTTGGTTAGCATTTAATTGGTCTTGTTTTTCCTTTTTTAAGCTATTCTGTGTCTTTTTTTTCCTTCTGCTGCTTTGGACACCATGCACTATATTTTTATTTTATTTAGTTTTTTAGTTGTCACTCTCACTCCTTTAACATATATATTTAACTACCATAAGACAAAGTTGACTATTTTACCTTCCTCTACAACACATGGACCTTAATTCAATGTAAATACCCATTAAAATCCCATTATATTTTTATTTTTGCAAAGCATTTAAGTTTTGTCTTTTTAAAACTCAAGATATTATTTAGATATTTTTGAAACAATTATATCTATCACTATATTTAGTAAAATTCATGTAACATTTGGTTTTGCTACCTCTTTTCTTCCCTGTAATTTTACATTTCTCTGTGCTATAGACCCTCTTTTAAGCATTTTTTTTTAATTAAGAATCTGTGGTAAATTTTAAGATTCCTTATATGTTTCAGTATGTCTTTGTTTTGTTCTCACTATTAAAAAATAGTTAAGCCGGTCATTTGGTTCAGACTAAGTTATTGCCCCTCAGCCTTTTGAAGATAGTGTTCCAAATTTTACTGGTCTCCTGTTTCTGGTGAGAAATACAAAGTCAGCCTATGCTTAGTTGTAGATAATCTGGTCTTTTCTCCAAGGTCACTTTAAGATTTTCTCTTTATGCTTGATGCTTAGAAGTTTTATTAAAGCATATCTAGGTATAAAATTTTTAAATATCCTATTTGCTATTCAGATACACGTTGATTTAATGACTCATGTCTTTCTTCAATTTGGAAAATTCTGGAGAAAATGTAATATAATGAAAGAAACCTGACGTCAGAAGACAAAGGTAAAGATTAGATTCTGAAAACTCCAGACTATGTGGAAGAGCACCTAATCTCCCTAAAGCTCAGAGTTCTCATCTGCATCCCAGGGTTGTGATGACAGTTAAATGAGGAAACAGATGACAATAATAAAGGTTAATACTGACCAAGAGTTTTCAATATTCCAGGCATTGTGGCAATCTATGAATATACATGCATGCTTGGACACATGAGCTCGCACACACACACATTCTCATTTAACCCTCACAGCACTATTTTAATTGATGAGTAAACCAAGGTGGAACAAAGTTAAATACATCCCCAAGGAAATGCAAAAGCAAAATATAAATTAGAAACTTTTAAACAAAGTTATTAATGTGTTTTATCTTTCTTCCTCCATTGAAAGCTACTTGTGAGCAAAGCTGCTGTCTTATATGTAACAGAGACTTAGCAAATGTTTGAATGAGCTTACATTTCCATAAGTGAATCTATAATGCACAGAAAAATATAATTTTATGATTTGTTCACAATAATGAATGTATGTTCTTCATCTGACTGCTGCTCACTCAAGGGAAAGTATCTCATTTATTTTTCTATCATTATTTTTGACTGCTCAATATTTATTAAATATCTCGGGTGGTGCCAGTGGGAAAAGTTTATTAGAGCATGTAAGCTTCATGATGGAAACATGTGAATCTTACCCAACTCACCCATACACACCCAAATCTATGCCTCTACAGAGAGAGAGGGGGATAGAGGGGGAGAGAATGGGAGAGAGAGGGAGAAGGACATGAATTTCTTATAGAAATCTGCCACCAATTTCAAGCTAAGACAGACACTTCCTTGGATAACAATTAAAATTTAAAAAATGGTCTTTTTTAAAAAACATGAATCAGTACCAAAAGTACCATGTGAGAGAATTTCTGTATTTCCTTGCTTCCTTTTTTTTTTTTTTTTAATTTCTGTTGGGAGGAGGTGAAATCAGAAGCATTATTGTCATATTACCATTCTTGCCCCCTTGGGGATTCTTTTAGAAATGTAAGTCTGGAAAAACTTCAAATTTTCCCTAATAGCTAAGCAAAGGCTAAATTAAATATAAATTAATTAGTTTAATTTTCTTTCTTGATTGCTCTATTTGCATTTTTTGAAGTCAAAATGCCTTTCCTTAGTTATAAACGGATTCTATTTGCAACCCCCAATTTAAATTTCTAAGTACTCTAAAAGGCTTCTTACTCTGGATTAAGAAAATATCTAGGTCGCCCTCCAGGTCCACAAAAGGATTTAGATTTAGGAGTCAAAAATATTATCTTTTGGGAGCCTTTATATGGCAACTGGGGAGAGGGGGGACAACACTCTATTGGTTTGGCTCAACCCCTCCAAAAAGTCTTGTGCCTTCTAAAAATCCACACATTATACCTTGGAACTCAGCTTCAGGTACAAACATAAAACAGTAGCTATGCAGTGTCTGTGGGACCTTATGACCCTGGATCCATAGTTTAAAATGAACTTCTGCTCTAGTTTTTCCTTTGTTTTATTGTTTCTGGTATAAACAGAATTTTAAGAGATTTTTTTTTTCTTATTTATTTTTCTGGTATATATTTACTGAATGCCTACTGTGGTAGCACTTCTATTATGCCAGTCCCCATGAAGACCTACAACACCCCTGGCTTCATGAAGCTTTTGTCAGCTTATTATTTGATCATCATATGATTTAGGAACTCACAAATATTAGGTTGACTGGAATTCCCAGGAGCCGCCTAGGCCATTCCCCTACCTCAGAAAAAGATTTAATGAAATATTTTCTGACAGATTTGGTTATTTGTCATACCTGAAGATTTTTAGAGGGGTTTCTCCAAACTTCCAGTCAGAGTCAATATTCTTATATGTAATAAAAATATGTATGTATAATGTTATTTACACAAACTAAGGTAAAAAGGTGGCCTGTGGTAGTAGCATTGCCAGATAAGACACAAGATGCCCAGTAAAATTTGAATTTTAATATAAGTATAATGCAGATATTGCATGGGACCTGACTTAGACTAAAAAGTTATCTGTTGATATCTGAAATTCAAATTTAACTGGGCATCCTTTAATTTTATTTGTTAAGTTTGATAACTCTGGGGCACCTGAGTGGCTCAGTTGGTTAAGAATCTGACTCTTGGTTTCAGCTCAGGTCATAGTCTCAGGATTGTGAGATCGAGCCCCAGGTCAAGCTCAGCGCTCAGCACAGAGTCTGCTTGAGATTCTCTCTCTCTCCCTCTCACTCTGTCCCTCCCCCTGCTCTCTCTCTCTCTTTAAAATAAATAAATAAAATCTCAAAGAAGATCCTTTTTAAAAAAGATTTACTTATTTATTTGTCAGAGAGAGAGAGAGAGTGCACACAAGCACGTGCACAAGAAGGGGGAGCGGCAGGCAGAGCAGGTAGAGGGAGAAGCAGGCTCCCCAGCAAGCAAGGATCCTGATGCCATATGGGACTCAGGACTCGATCCCAGGACTCTGGGATCATGACCTGAACCCAAGGCAGACGCTTACCGTACTGGGCCACCCGGGCATCCCAAAGATTGCCTTAAAAAGAATCTGATAACTATGTGGTAGAGAAAGAAGGAACATCAGGCAAAAAATATTTGAGGTATTAATTAATGATATAACAAATAAAATAACTCAGTGGAGATGCATAAATACCTCCGCCCTTATGGTCTCTGAAGCTATTTAAAAGAGACTCTCTTACCTAGACTTGCTTGCTCTATTTTGAAATCTTTTACAAATCCGAAATGGAATCAATGAGTACTCTAGGTAGAACATTCTTTCAGATCATTTATACAACACTGTTACTTTTTTAAATGAAGGAATGGACACCCAGAGAGATTAAGTAGCAAGTAGCAAATTCCATGCTGGTGGAATTAAAACTCTAACCTGTTTATCTTCATTTGAAGTCCTCTTTTCTTTTCACTACATCTCCAAGTTTTTCTTTGGAATTTAAGGTTTTGGGGGCTTAAATATAAAAATATTCAAATATGTTTAGAAATAATAAAGAGCAAAGGTGAAAATTCTAACATTCCTTGGTTTTATATTCACATTTAAAGAAGGTGTTTAAGAGTTTCCATTAGCATTTTTTTTTCTTTTTAGTAACTCACATAATGGGCTTTAAGGAAGTATTTACTTTCTTACAAAGTGGAAATTGTTCCCTATTCCTTTGAATTGGCTTGGCCTTTGCCTAAATGGCTGTCATGAAGTGAGAACAATGCAGGTTCTCAATTTGATGTGCTGGTAAGTTTACCATCTGAGTTTCCTCTGGAAAGTCTGAGAATAAAATGTCTAGACTGATTTTCAATCCAGAAACTCAAACTTCAAGAAACTTGGGCAGTCACCCAGCTGGGTCATGCATAGTCATGCTGTGTCCTTCGGAGTTTACACCTGTTCCAGCTTTTCTCTCTCCAGCCAAAGTAGGAAACAAGTCATTTTTCCCATGATACCTTCTCACCAAAATCTTTTTTTTTTTTTTTTTTTCAGTTTCTTTCTGGTCCTGTCTTGGTTCTCGTTTCAACCATATTTCTTCCCTTTTTATTTCTTGCTGAATTTTTCATTAGATTTCAGAATGTAACCATTCTTTATAACCTCATTTTCTTTTTAACTCTGGGCAAATCAGACTAGATACTTCTCTTTGGTTAATTCACTTGTACCATGGACACGTACTAAGCACTCATTCCACATAATGTACAAAAAGGGAGAGGAAGGTCATTCCCTCGTATGACCTCAGCCAGTATCACTCACATACTGGTCCTGCCAGAAGTTATAGTAAGAATTTAGCCATCTATTCTGCTCTCTGTGTACTAAATCAGGGAACCTTGCTATTATTAAGCAAAACCTTATTAGGTAACCTTGGTGGTCAGGTGGCCAAAGTGGAGCCTTTACATTGTGTAAGGGCTGTCCTGTTTAGGGACCGGCCTGTATGGAAGTAGATTCTTCCTCTGGCATTAGAGCTCTACTTATCTTTCCCTGGGTGACAATTTGCGGGCTATACCTAGAAAGCAGTGGCCCAGGTCAACTTAACAATACAGTAAGCAGGCCATACCAGTGACCAAGAAGCACAATCACAACACACAGAGAAATTCAGATATATCTACTAAGCGTGGGATTCAGAAATGACAGAAGATCAAAGGTGTAATGGAAAACCAAGGAAAATCTCTTGATTTTCCTGGCAAAAAGACAAAGACAGGACATCTGGGGCTACCAAAGAGTTTAAGAGAGATTCCTAAATCTCTTGATTTCATCTACCTCTGGTTTTAGCAACTGTGCAAGAGTCCCAGCCACCATGATCTCTGGCCTATGGTAATAGAATTCAAGTTGGTCTCTCTTCTTTACTTTCAGCCTTTTCTCTCTCTTGTAGCCAAAGTGATTTTTTAAAAAAACCAACAGCACACAAGTTTGCCTAACATGTACTCCTCACCCTCCTTCAATACCTTCCCATTTTAAGGTAAAGCAAAATTCCTCAGAGGTCCTTCATGGTAAAACTTTTAACACTATATTTTCAGCCTCACTTCTCACTGACTCTCCCATGTTCTCTCCACTCTCACCACCAAACTGCCCTTTTATAGGCCCAGCTTCTTCCTGACACAGAGTATTTACATAAATAGTTCCTTTGGCTAGAATGCTTTTTTGTCCTATCTTGACTAGTCAACTCTTTCTCAACTACCAGTTTCAGGTCCAGTTTATGTCCCTTGGGGAACCTTTTCATAACTCCCTGACTAGCTCAAATACCTTGGTCAAGGTTTTCGTGTACTTCTCTTTGATAGCATTTACCATGACTCTAATTTTACCTCTCTTTAATGGACCATATGATAAACTTCTGTCACCCCTACTAGACTGCAATGTCCATGAGGGTAAGGATGGTATCTTGAGGAAACTTTGTGTTCCAAGTGCCCAGCATAGAGCCCCCACCATGGCCCTGTATCTATGCAACAAGTGAGTGTGACTCTAAGAAGAGGGGCCTACTTGTAATTGTTTCTTTTAATGGGGTTTGTTGTGCTTTTAATACTTGGCACTCAGGAGTTCTTGGATCTCCAGGTTTCTGGGTAAGGGATCAAACCAAATCAAGTGGAAATTCTGTGAAGCAGAGGGTTCAGCACCCTTTGTACCTGTGACCCCAACTGATGACAGAAGGAGCCAACTTTCCCACTACCATAGTGCCTCACATACTTCAAGTTTGAAGTTTGAAAAGATTTCTGTGTGTCACCAAGCTCATTGTATGTATTAAGTTATAATACATTTTCTTTTTTTTTCAAAGTCACAAATAGTAGCCAGCTAGAGCTGCTAGTTAACATAAACTTACAGTGTTAATATACTATGTTGATATTCTTGCAAACCAAAACAATGATGCAAAAATACCTGTCTCATGTGAGACTTCAGATTTCATTAGAAATAACTCTGGTGGGGCGGGGTGGGGGGTGGGGGCGCCTGGGTAGCTCAGTTGGTTAGGTGTCTGCCTTCTACTCAGGTCATGATCCTGGAGTCCTAGGATCAAGCCCTGCTTTGGGCTCCCTGCTCAGCAGTGGAGTCTGCTTCTCCTTCTGCCCCTCACCTGCTTGTGCTTTCTCTCTATCTCTCACTCTCTCAAATAAATAAATAAAATCTTTAAAAAAAGAGAAAGAAAACTCTGGGCTTTTATTTTTGTGTTTTGAGGACTGATAGAAATCTAGGATCCTCAGGCTGGGAACCATTGCACCAAATCCCATAGGACAGGACAATAAAACGGGGGTGAGAAGACCTTCCTCTCTGTTCTGCTACTGCTGTGTCCCTTTCACAGGATTGTGACCTGGAGTATTTGGTAATAGAGACTATAGTTAGCCAACTCATTAGTGTCAGGCTTATGGACTGACATGATGTTTTAGGCAGAATCACCCAGCTGAGGATGAAGCTGACAGTGGTCCATGCCTTCACTAAGAAGAACATTTTTTGAAACCTAATCATGGCTAACTTTACCCTGTTCTTAGTTGTAAACTGGCATTACAATCTGAGGGTTACATTTAGTAATAATTCCAGACATACATGGCTGGTTTCTTAAAGCCAAATAAGTATTTAGATAATAGAAGGAACAAAAGGTCAGACACAGGCCTGCCAAAGCTTGATGGTGATGCATGTTTTCAGGAAAAGAAACAGCGATTTCCTTTATTCTGCTTTGAGACAATATCTTCAAATATCTATCTACCATAAAATAATAGCATATCATCTGTATGGAACACAAGGAAATAATTAAAGCCTGACCCCAACTTACATTATAGCAGTTGGGTGAAGACAAATGAAATTTTATATATAAAAGTGCTTTGAGCTTCTAGGAGGAAGGTTTTAATACAAAACCTGAAGAATGTTCACTCTAGGTGTTTCTATGAGTAAAAATTACATTTAAGTCACATATATTCCATGTTTTGAAATCTGAAGCTAATTCTAGTCATAAATAGAGCAGATGCAACATGATCAGGGAAACACTGCTATAGGTACTCTCTAAAAATGCTGCTGTGACAGGTAGGCATAAAAATCTGGTGCTGACTCCATGAAAAGTGAGGCTGTGGCTAAGAGGTTCATTTAAGGTGAGTCAACAGTAGAATTCCTCTGCTCAGATCCTTTTTGAATTAAGTGAAAAATAGCACTATTATACTTGTCTCCAAAATGACCTCTAATACCATTCTTCTGCACCATTCAAGCTACACCCACCACTAAACTGTTCTTTAAAACCACTAAACTGCAGTCCTGTCTAAAGGTTAATGATGCAAACCCATAACATAACATTTATAAACAGTTTCAGAAAGAGAAGGAGAAGTCTTAACCAGAAAGCAGAAATAATATTTATGGTATTATTGTAAGTGCATGGAACACAACTAACAAAGGATACTCCTTCATTTTTCAGTAAAACCAATTGAGGAAGAGCTGTGTTATGACTCAGAACTGACTTTTCCTTTAATCTGATATTTAGACCTTGGTGATGGTGCCAGCACTGAGGTTTGTCTACCTATAGCTTTGGATGGAGTGTCCTGAAATAGCTTTTCCTTACTCTTTGGGAAATGAAATAGAGACAGTGACAGGAGTGAGAAGAAAACCCTGCACTCAGATCACACCAAAACTGGACTTCAAGTATAGGATCTCATGTGGGACCTACTCCTGGCCAATGAATTGATGAGTAGTGAAATGAGAAGCCCAAAGGGGGCTGCAGGTTTTGAGGTCTGTGCCGACTCTCTTCAACCACGGTGTTTCCAATGGTTAAGGGGCACCTGGGCACCATTGCTCTGGAATATAAAATGAAGAGTTACCAACCTAGTTGCAGCTCCTTGGGAATATTTCTGGTTGGATTTTCTCAGTATTGATGACAAAATAGTGAGCCAGAAGGCTCTTATTAAAGCATATGCCACTTTGCAAAGAGTGTGAGGCTTTCATGGACAAAATAAAAGCTGTTTTTCTTCTTGGTCTCTACCTCGCAGAAAGACGGACTACTGAGGTTCATGGGCAAGAGGCTATATGAACCTTTGTTTTTCCTAATTTGTATAGAAGCCCCTTATACTGGAGGAGTGAGGAGAGAAGGGAGCTGAAAAATGGAAAGGTCCCCACCCTGACAATTTGTCGTGGGAAATCAAAATGTATGCTTATGTAAATGATTGGAGAAAATTGGAAAGAAAAAACAGGGAGTATGTTTATAATCAGCTAGAGTGTATTTTCCAGGGCTTAAGCAGTGGTCCTGCCCACATACAACTGTTTAGGGTGTGTACATAAGCAGGGGTTAGTTTAGGAAGGAAACAGAAGCTTACCTGTTCCCCAGTGATTTACGTGAATGAATAACCCAAAACAAACTAGTGATTTAAAAAAATAGCCAAAAGCCACATTCACATTTGTCTGGGAATTCATGTTGGAGAATAGCCTTTTGGAATTGTAACAATGAAATGCTAACATTTTGATCATTTTAATCATCTTTCATAAATCTCGAATGGTTTTGCCAAAATAAATATATTTGCTTTGGGTTAAAATGTACCAATTTTGTACTTTGAAATACTGTTTTCCTTTTTTAAAAAAGCCAGATAATCAACACACAGGAATTTGAAGACAACAAAGTGTACCCTGGGCTTTAGGTCCAAAACTATTTTATACTTGAAATGATGGATTTCATTTTGCCTCCCACATTTAACAAATGTTAACATATTGCCATATTTGCTTCTTTATTAAAAGAAATAAATTGTGTAGCTGTCACTAATGTCTCCCTCCACATGTCATTCCCCTCCTTTTCCTAAAGAAAACCATGAAGTCCCTGAATCTGAACACTGCTAAGGGATGCAAGCCGTGTACTGTAGAACTCCAGTTGTGCAATGGGACAGCCCAATAACCACCACATAAAGTGCCCACATTTATTTTTGACCATTCAATATAGATGTTTGTATCTTTATCCAGTATTTATTTACTTATTTAAAAGATCTTATTTATTTGACAGAGAGTGAGCACAAGCTGACAGAGCAGCAGACAGAGGGAGAGGGAGGAGCAGGCTCCCCGCGGAGTAAGGAGCCTGATGCTGGGCTTGATCCCAGGACCCTGGGATCACGACCTGAGCCAAAGGCAGATGGTTGACCGACTGAGCCACACAGGCGCCCCTCTTTATGCAATATTTAGCATGCTTTCAGTGCTTTAAAAATATTTACAAAGACACAAAACTGTGCATATCCTCCTCCACCTTGTGTTATTTTTAATTACAGTAGAGTTAGTGATTGCCTACCCGTTAACTATTTCCTCCCTATTCCTTGATAAAGGAGTCCCAGTTTTGTTGAGATTTCCATTTCTTAGGAAAGGAGAACCTGTCCCCATGCCAAAGGTAAATACCAACTAGTATAAGCAATCATGGTAATCTCATTCCTTCCCAGTGAATGGACAAAACAGGGCCATGTGACTTAACTCTGATCAGTAAAACAAGAGAATCCTGCTGGGAGGTTTCTGGGAAAGATCTCTTATTCTTGAAAGTACAGAAAGAAATGGCTTCATCTTCTGCTGAATATTGCCCTATTTGTAAGACCTAGAACTGTGCAGCCATCTTGCTACTTTGAGGAGGCTTACCTGAAGATATGACCACATAATGACAGGGGTAGAGCAGAACTATGGGCAAAATGAGGAGAAGCTATATTAACCAATCATCAGGCTATCCTACCTCAAGTTTCTTTTTATATGAGTTAATGCTTTTCCTCTTTATATGCCATATTGATCATAATTTGTATTACTTCCAGGAAAAAGCATCTGTTTTTTTTTTTTTACAGTGCTGGGAAATACGGATTTTTCTTGAATATTTTAAATCACTGAATAGTTCTAATGTATGAATATTTATCCACTGTCCTATTAATGGACATTTAGACTATTTTCAATTTTCTACTATTACAAGATTGCAGCAAACATCCTAACTCATGTCTTTTTATGCGTATTGTATAAGTGGAATTGTTGGGTCACATAGATAGGTAATGGATATCTTCACTTGTATTAGATATTCCCAAATTGTTCTCCAAGAGCCTGAAACAATTGATGCCCCTGCAGTAGATAGGAGCATATCTTTCCCAGCACTATTGGCCTTTCAGGCTTTTACATTTTGGTCTTTTCATACTTTTAAATGTTGCCTTCATGCTGAAATGGTGTCTTCTTGTTACTTTCACTTCCATTTCCACGTTTACAAATGAGGTTGAGAAACTTTTATGTATTTGTTAGCCCTTGAAGCTTCCTTTTTAAAAATTGTTTAAGTTATTTCTTTATTTTTCTATTGGATCGTTTGTGTTCTTTGTTGGTTTTTAGAATTTATTTCAATAACCTAGACTTAACTCTTTATCAGTTATATGCACTACAAATATCTTCTCCCAGTGTATTATTTGTCTTTTATTTATGGTATCTTCTGTGACACATGCATTTATACTTGAGTGTAGTCAGATTTATCAGTTTTTTCATTTATAACTTGTGATTTTTATGTCTTCCTTGAAAATTCTTTCCTGAGGTCGTAATGACAGGACCCTGCATTTTCTTAAAAATTGTAAAGTTTTGCTTTTCACATTTAGATTTTTAGTATATCTGTTTGTTTTGCTTTTTAATGAGGTGCAATTTCTAAGTTTTCTTATTGTATAAATCCCTTGTAGCAGTTAAGGTATAATCAGTAAACAGAAACCATGCTAGGTATGTCAGAAAAGGGAGTTTAATATAGAGAATTAGTTACACAGGTATTGAAGGTGTGAGAGGACAAAAGAGGAACCCTTTGTTTCAGCCCAAAGGGAACTGAAGGAAGCAGATACCAGCCTTAGGTCTAGGAGAACAGAAGAAAGAATTGGGATTAACAGATCCTAGAAACTCAGAGGACTCCCCTGAGAATATGTGCTCTGACCTTTTGGACCTCCACCTGGCTCCTGCTGGCACCTCTGATGGGCGCGGTGAGGCTGGCTCTGGGACGTGCTGAGAGAACTAGAAACTGGAGTGAACTGGAACCTGCTGCGCTGCCCTGCCACTGCCTGGGTGAATTGATACTGCTAGGGCAATGTTAATGGGAAAACAGGAAAAAAAGTACAACCTTCTCTTCCTGCGTTCCAGTCTGCCTCTATTCCTTCCACTTGGCAGAACCTAAGGGGAAGCCAGGTAGCAAAGCAATCTGGAAAATGTGGACTGTGTTTTCCCAGTTGCAGCTTTACTGAACTGAGTGTAGAAGGGTAGATTCGATCCAAGAGACAACATCGGAAAATAAAGAGCCCATTGGTGGTGTCCACAGTGGGCTGTATGTACCTGAGGGGACATGCAACCTGATTCATGGGACTGTGAAAAGAAATTCAATTTTGTTGTTATTTAACAAGACTATTTAGAGTTTTCACACTAGTGCCCTCACTCAATCTACATAACCATTGTTAAATGTAAAGATAAGCTAAACACTGTTACCAAAACCCTATATTCCAAAGTTGACCTTTGATAAGATAACACATTATTGTTGGTAGTATGCTACCTAGCAGATATTTTCTTAAAAACAAGCACCCTTAATTTGACGCTTCAAGATAACAGTGACATTTTAGCCACAAGCAAGAAACAGCTTTTCAAAAGAAGGCTCATATAAAGAGAATTTGTGGGAGAATATTTCTATTATTGTGTTACTTTGTTGGCAAAGTTGATATCTAATCAAATGTTTTCATTTGCACAAATAATCTCAAAATATGTTAGAACGTTTTCCAAATGAAAAATTCTAGTGTATTTTCAATGTGTTTTGGAAAAATATAAATATAGATTACCTTTTCATATTTTTCAGGAACAATGACATTAGAGATTATGGAACTTTACTAGCTGAATTTTGTCAAAAGCCACTCAAAATTGGTGGATAAAACTAAAAAATGAATCTCAGGACTTAAATATAACCCATGGCACACTTATTTCATTTGGACCTCTGGATTATTGTTAGTAATCTTAAAAAAATTAAAGCAACTATTAGCACAAATGTGAAATAAACTGAACCTAAAACCCAATTTTTATATCACTATACATAACCTATTAAACTAAGATTTTAAAATAAGAAAGAATATTTGCTTTTAGCAAAAATCATTAAATACTTATATATTGTTAGTAAATACATAAAGTATTGATTTCACTTTGGTCTTATTTTTAATTTCTCTTATTTATAATATAAATTTAAACATTAGTTCAGCAATATGTAGATATAAGTTATGAACACATAAATACTCTAGGGGTTTGTGTGAGCAAATCTGGTTATTTTAAATCTAATGAGCTATGCAGTAGGATGTATAACCAAAAGTGTTTGGAAAGAACTGTTGCAAGATAAACAGGCATATTAAAAATGTAGAGTTTATTTGTGTAAAAATTGATTTGAATTGAGCAGGATCCAATGTAACAGAAAGGAGTCCAAGGAGCTGTTGAAAATGAAAGGCTTTTATAGGCAGAAGGGAGTAGGGACAAAGACATTAAACGAGGCAAAAAAAGTGGGTTGGTTATTGCAAGGTCACTTTCCTTAAGGGGATGGCAGGGGCCTCTCAGGCAGATGACCTAACTAGTGCCGGTCAGGCAATTCCTGATTAACTTGTTTAAGATTTCATTTCTGGGAGAGCTGAGCTATAATTAAGTCTTAGTTTGGTAACATGGGACATAGCATAAGCAACTCCATTTTGGGCCTGTTGTCTTGTTTCTACTGCTACTTGTTCACGTAGTTGTGATGTTATACTTGTTTTAACTCCTAAATCTAAATTATGTAATAACCTAAAGGATATCCAAAAATAAGTAGACTAAGAGTTTGAAAGCTTTTATTTCCTAAAAAGTTACAGCACATAGCCTACATTTTAGTTACTTTAGGACTAAATACTCTAGATGTTTTTATAGAATGAAGTGCTTTGATAAACAGGTGACTGACTTCCAGCCATTACTTCATCATTTTATGAAATCACTGATAGTCTGTTTTCTAAACTTCCCAAATATATATATATATAATTTAGTTTACAAAAAATATATAACTTTAGTGAAACTTTATTAGTAAAATATGTATTCAACTTCATATATTTTCATGTTTCCCAATTAACTGCATATTTGCATATTTGTTCTTAAGTAGCTATAAGACACAAGCAAGTCACTCTACCTATTCAGGCTTCATTCTCTTCACTTGTGTAATGAAGGGGTTGGCATAGATATCAAAGGACCCTTTCAAACCTCAAATTTTTGGTATTGCATAGAAAACTAATCTAGAATAGGGCTTTTCAAACTATTTCATTAGATTTCAGAATTCCAGGGCACTGACTTTCAGAGTTTTAGTGGCTGGCAGTGTTCCCAGGGCCTGCAATAGATGCATTCACTGTTCTCTTGGTCCCGTTGAAAAGATCCTCTAAAACAAAACTTTACCAACTATTGTGTATTCCTGGTGACCAGGAGAAGAACTCACAAGACTGATTTCTAAGTCTTGAGGACCTGTTTTCTAGTGCCCTGATATGCCGCGTGCCCTAAGATGCCATCATTTAGACATGTCCTGTGTATTGCAATTTGTGCTTGCTTCTACCTGCTTCGTGTACAGACCATCTTGTCAGCTTGCCTTTTTCCTCCACCATCCTGGGATGGTCTCTTGTTTGGGGGCTTGTACACTTGAAGGGTTTAGGTCTGGTCTTCCTTCCTGTCTTTCTCCCCACACTAACAACACCCCTGAGGGTTCCTTGAAAGAGAAATAACATGGCCATTTGGGAGATGTTTGTTTTGTGTCTGCCCCACCAGCAGCCGGCATCGCCCCAATCCTACAATGAGAGTTTGGAGTCTAAGACATGAAAAACAGCTTGTAAGAATTTCAGAGACTCATTAAATTTGTAAACTAATGATCTAGGCCTTTCATTTTCTTTGGAAAGGTGGCAACCCAAAGTTGCATGGAGCCAAAAGGAATTTTTAAGACACAAGGAAATGCCTTTCTTCAGGCTTTCATTCCTTGAAATGTTAGACAACTTGTCACTCTCCGGTAAAAAAAAAAAAAAAAGAAAAAAGATCTCTGTGTATGGGATGAAATGGCCTTCAAAGGGGCAAAAATAAGACCATCTTGTCTGTGACAGGGTAGAATGACACAGCCACGAGGCAATGGCAGACAAGTGCTGTGAGGAGAGATAGGATTGAATGGGGACAGGGCCAAAAAGACAAAAGAGAAACAACCCATTGGGAGTGGTTATAAGCCCTTTCCTGTGTAATACAGTGGAAAAAACAAAACAAAACAAAACAAAAAACAGAGGCACTAAGAGCTCAGGAGATAGATTTAGATTGAAAAAGCTGTAAAAGAAGTAAAGGGCCAAGCACATCCAAACTCTGGGTCAGCCTAGGGGATAAATCATGGTCTGCTCCCAAATATCTCACTCCATTGCTTTGGTACTTAAAATGCCTACTCTTAGTCACTCATTGGGGTGGTAACATTATCTCAGGAATGCAAATGTTATAAATTAATTAAAAGGGATGAAAGGAAGTTTTTAACAGAAAAACATGGATTTTTCAAATTATTTGCTAGTTTGGAAATCCAAAAGTGAAGTCCTAGGATAATCTAGTACAGGAAGACATATTTTAATGGAGACACCCAGTCACTTACTAAAATATAATTTTATTCAATTCTCTTAATGTCACTTAACACTCTTCTGTAGTTTCCATTTTTATTCTTGTCTCCTATTCTTGCCTCTTCCCATTGATATCCATAAACACAGAAGCATGTCTTACTTACGACTTTATGTCCAGTGCCTGGCATATTGCTGAGTACATGGTAAGCTCTGAAGACATATTTGTTAAATGCCTGATGAATGAAGGAATGAATGAATGAGTGATTTAAGGAAAGAATAATATAGGAGAAGATTCAGACATGGGTGTTTGTGTATGTTTGAAAAAGATAAGCCTAGGTAAATTGCTGGGAACACAGAAAGAGGAAAGTAAGGAGTTTGGACAGTTGGGTACCTAAAGTCAGAACAGAAAGAGGGTTGCCAAAAATAAATGTGCCATTTTCCCCAATATTGGTCCTGGAAATAAACATACTTTGTCTTAATTGGGAGGTGTGGGATATTACTATAACTCAGAATTATTGAAAAAGTCTTGGAATGAGGCACAAGCAGCCCTGCTTTTGTATTTGGCCTGGGCCTCTACCAAAAATATCCCTTGTGCTTTGCAAGAAATGTTACAGAACTGGGTGCTCTGAAATGCCTGCTTTTAATTTACAGAAATAACAAGCATTTCGCTCAACTACATGGTGGTCCTTATTAAGCAAGTGTAAGCGTTGGATGCTAGTGAAGCCCTGTCTATGTGCCTTGGTGGTGCTTTTGATGACTGGCTCCAAAGTTCCTGCATAGAAAACGATCAGAAAGAAACCTTGAGAATTTTCGAATTTAGTAACAATTTCATCATTTACTTCAGTATTTCAAGTAAAGAGAGGGGGAAAAATGCTGTTTTGGGAATATTTTGACTTGGCCTATCTTACCTTCAAAGAGCTTGGATCTGATAAAGGGGTACAGAATATAAATAGCCCTGAATGTTTCAAATCTTCTCAAATAGAAATTTGTTTGGTTCATTGCTTCATTTTCTTTTTCTTCTACCCCCCACCTTTTTTGTTGTTCTGGTGGTTTTTTGCTTTATTTTGTTTTGTACCCTGGAAGGAAGAAATCTAGACTTACCCAAAAGCAAGATGAAGACTCAACACGTAACCCCCATTTTATTTTTAAGGGAAATTCTATGTGTTCCTTCCTATCTATATAATTTCTTTTCAAAATTTAATCTTTGCTATTTCTTATTTCAAAGCTAATCATTTATACCTAATTTTAAGTTGCATAATGATCCAGGAATACTACCTAATATTTTTAGAGGAAAAATTTAATAAAGGAGGAAATAGTATTCATAGATTTATGAAGGCAACTTGAAGAAGAGGACCTCGTTGGACACTGCATTTTTCTGCTTTATCAAAGTTGTCAGGTGATCTCTCAAGGCTAGGAGCCTACTTAAGGACAAAATTTCTTTTTTGTGTATTGTCATCACATTTCCCAGGGTAACATAAGGGTATTGTAATGACTTCCCTTTAAAAAGGTCCAGGGTCTCCAATTACGTGTATCATACACTATGTGAGTTAGATGTTCATTCTTGGAAGATGAGAGAAAGTCTGGCTCCTTTGAGGACCCATGAGAACCTCCAGTATTTCAAAAGGCCTTTCAACAGGCAGTCTTCACCAGACTGAGTACAAGTTGTGGAAAGTAAAATAGGGAGAACTAGGTTTCTTTTTGTTTGTATTTCTGATTATATATTTACGCACAGCTAGAACATAAGTTTTAGGGTATAACTGTCAAGTGAGTAATTTTCTGGAATGGTTAATTATTTAAAATAATTCTATTCAAAATTATTTGTTTATTCCCTGTCAGTGCCCCCCAGACACCAGATACTGCATCAAGTAATGTCCCTGTTGCTCAGTCTAATGGAATCATGTCAGTCCCTACCATACTTTACCTGATTAATAACATCTGTTGACACAGTTGTTTTTCTACCTAAGTCCTGACGTAGTCTCTTTTCTGAGCTTCAGAACTACCATTCTCTAATTCTTCCTCTTCTTCCTTTACTGGTTGCTCCTTTGCTGCAGATTAGTCTCCTTTGCTGGGTCCTTCTCATCTTCTTGGCCACTAGGACTTGAACACCTCAGGGTTCAGTCTTTGAACATTGTCTCTTCTTTGTTTCACTTACTCTATTTTCACCTAACTGATCTCCTTCAGTCTCATGGTTTTGAATACATCAGTGTCTCCTAATTGTTTGTACCTTCCTGATTCCCTAAGTCCCAGACTCTAATATCCAGCTGACTCTTCAAAAGATTCCCCTGAATGGCTAATATAGTACAGCTCAAACTTACCATTGTCTAAAATGAATCTCCCCTAAAACATTTTCCCAAATCTGTTCCTTCCACAACTTCCTTATCTCAATACCATTTCATCCTTCTACTTACTAAAGGCAAAATCTTTAGAGTCATCCTTGACTCCCCTCTTTCTCAAATGGCCCACATTCACCCCATCAACAAATTCTGCCACTGCCTCTCTTTGATTTCTCCCACCATAGTCCAACTCTTCATCTTTACTTACTTGTATTCTACCAATAGCATTCATATGAGTTCCCTTGTCCCCAAAATTGTTCCCATGCTGGTTTTGACATGGTGCCTGAGTGATACTTTTTATTTTTTTAAAGATTTTTTCCATTTATTTGACAGAGAGAGACACAGCGAGAGAGGGAACATAAGCAGGGGGAGCAGGAGAGGGAGAAGCAGGCTTCCTGCTGAGCATGGAGCCTGATGCAGGGCTCGATCCGAGGACCCTGGGATCATGACCTGAGCCGAAGGCAGACACTTAACAACTGAGCCACCCAGGCACCCCTGAGTGATACTTTTTTTTAATGTTTTATTTATTTATTTTTGAGAGTCAGAGAGAGAGAGAGGAAGAGGCAGAGGGAGAAGCAGGATCCCTGCCTAGCAGGGAACCCGATGCGGGACTCGATCCCAGCACCCTGGGATCATGACCTGAGCTGAAGGCAGACGCTTAACCATCTGAGCCACCCAGGCACCCCTCTGAGTGATACTTCTTAAAAACTAGGTCAAATCATGTTTTCTTCAGTTCAGACCTCACAAATGACTTCCAATCTCAGCGTGAAATCCAAACCCGTTGTCCTGACTGTGACCCTGACCACCCATTATCAACATGATCTGGCTTTCTGCTGCCTTTCTCCAATCACATCCTCCTCTTGTCTCCTGTTTTTCTGCTCAAGGTAGATTTGGTTCCCTGCGGTTTTGGTGATGGTCCCACATTAAAACCTTTGTACTAGGTGTTCCCTACACTAGAATTAACTTTTCTGCCAGATTTCCACATGGCTCACCTCATCATTTCTCTTAAGCCTCTTTTCAATCAGAAAGGCAGTCCTTTCTACCTTATTCAAAAGTAGAACAAAGCTCCCCTATTACTTACATTATCTATCCGCCTTAGCTTGCTTCATTTTTTTCATTGAATTTATCATCACTTGTGCATAGATTTTTAAAATTTATTTTGTCTCCCCTCACTAGAAAACAAAAATAAGCAATATAACACCATGAATCAGAAACTGAATTTGTTCTGCTCATTGATCTAATGCCAGTGGTAAAACATATCCCTGGCACTCAAAAAATAATTGATGAGTTGAATCGTAATGGACCATATACAAAATGTATACTTATTTAAGAAATTTCAAGTTATAAAAAATGAATTTTAAAATTTGAGTTTATAATTAACCAAACTCTGTTGGTTTTCAATAATTCATATATTAAATAATTTATAAATTTAGAGTAGAAAAAATATGGACATCTGTTTTCAAATTGGAACAATCAGGGCTCAAATTTTGATTCTACCTTTTACTAGCTAGTTAACACTTTTGGCAAGTTACTTATTTTCTTAGAGCTTCAGTTTTCTAATGTGTTAAAACAGGAGAATATTAATCTTGGTTATGAAGATTATTCATATCCATTAGAAGTTTGCATAGAATAGATGGTATTAACAGCAGCAATAATAATGATAGTAATAGTTTTTCCCTAACTCAAAGTATGCAAGTGCTTCTTTAGAGACTAAGCAATACAAGAGCTTCAGCAAGACATTTAAATGGGCTTCCCCAGAATTTCTGCCTGGACTGAGACCTAAAATAAACAGAAATGGTGAGGAGAATAGGATGGTGCCAAGACCATTGAGGCCACTATAATCCTAGAACTCTCTGAAGACATGAGCCTCATTCTGGAGTAGCCTAGGAGTTTCACTCTAGACCACCCCCATTCAAAGAACACTCAGGAGACCAGCTCATTCCAACAGCAATGCCAGAAATCTTCTACCACAGAGAGGATCTAAATCTCAGGGGAGAACAAGAACTGACCCAGTCCTCCAGTGCCTCTCAAGAGCCTGGATTATACTCAGTGAACATTAACTGACTGATCAAGTAAATGGAATATAGTGTCTATACATGTGAAATAGTGTCTTTGACATCTACACTCAGGAAATGTTCCTTTCCAATAAACATATTAAAGCAAAAGATGTATGATTCTTCTTAAAGTTAGTGCTTACTCCTTTATTTCATTTGTCATCATTGCTTCCCATCTTGGTCCCTCTTCCTCTCCCTTTAAATTCTCATTCCACCAATGAAAAGCAGAAGGGTACAGCCCAGTACATGGCCAATGCATAAACCTTTTAGAATGTGTTTTTTTCCCTCTGTTAGAGAGGTAGATATACTGGAAGGTAATATGTATTAAATGAAGAAAAATAGAGATCTTAGCTGATAATCAAAAAGAAAATGTCCTTCACTTCTCTTGACCTTTTCTTTTCCCTGGAACAAAGTATCAGCCATAGTTAACAAGTTTTGATCTGTTCTAAAGGAAAGTCCAGAGGAGTTCCAATAACCTTACAAAACTCCAACTGTTCAAGGAAAGAAGGTGGAGACATAGGTGTTGTTGGTTTGATTTGATTTTTGATGGGACTTGGGTGTATAGGTGGGGAACCAGTCACTGGGCAGAGCTCAAGGAACTATTTCATTGAGTATAAATAACACTGGCAAGGGGCACAAGAACTCCCTGGAAGAGCTCACTCACCACTCTTGCCTGCCACCCCAAAGCCAAATACTTTTTTTAATAAAAAAATACATATACAACTGTGATTATAGAGTTATGACTTGCACAGTGAGGCTTCATCCAGGCATTTTACCTTCCTGAGCCAGTCATTGGAAGGCCAAAAATGTTCCAAATCTAAGGTGATGTGTAATACTGCTTTAGGTTTCACAAGACTGCCCAGGATCACCCTTGTCCAGGAGCCAGACCAAACTTTACCTGGCCAAAATCTCACAAGAATTAATGGTTTTTAAGAGGAGGTCATTGACAGGACCTTAGGAAATGAGATCCCAAGACATGGAACTAATTGTCCGACAGAAGAGATTTCACATAGGGAAAGAGGTACTAGCTTGTTTGACAAGTAGGATATGTGGAGGGAACAGAGCCCAGGAATGCTCAAACGTTTCTGAAAGTCCTTTATGTGGTTTAAGTTAGGTGAAAGAGTTTTTTGTCTCTGATCACTTAGGATTAAATAAATTTCTACACAAATTTTGTTTATGAAATTTCATTCTTTTTTTTTCTTCAAAGAGATTTTGTATGTTGACTGAAATTTTGTACCATGAGAAAATGCACATATGGAAAACTCACTGCAATTTTTTGGTTAAAAGGGAGAGCAGGAGACTCTTTCACTAGTGGGTAACATAAGTGTTTGTTTACTTGTTCATACCATATTCTGTTAAGTACCTAGATCACAAATAGCCACCTGGTTTTTCAATTAGGACATCAAGGTGACTAATTAGATGGCAAGTTCCTTGAAGGTAGGGCACTCATCTTGTGGCTTTCTATAACTCTTACTTTGCCTCTCATGATATATGAGCATACTAAACACCCAGGATGTCTTCCATGAAGTAGATTGACTAGTAGGTACATTAAATTAACATATTCAAAATCTGAAGTTCTTTTGACATACCAATACACAAGAGAAAGAAGAAAAGTTCCTCTTTTTTCCCCCCTCATTTTGTTCAAAGGTATTTAGAGTGCCTACTCTATGCCAGGGATGGTGGTTGGTCTAGGAGCTAGGATTAAGCAAGGATGACATATTTTCTGCCTTGAATAGTGTAGTCTGATGAGAGGTAGGGTTGAAGTGCAGAAGTAATATATAATCATCTGAAATTATAATTCAGTATAAGAAGGACTAGCTTAGAGATATTAAGAAAATGCTGAGAACTTCAAAAAGCTTTGCCTGAGGAAAACAGGAAAATCTTCAAAAAGAGGTTATCTTAGCTCTTAAAAGACCACTGAAAGTGTGTGCATACTTAGAAAGCACCCTCTTATCTACTGTTTCCTTTCTCACCAATTCCATTCCCTATTTTTTAAATTAAAATTAGTAGAGGAGAGCAAAGAAAGGCAGTATGTTGCAACACACTTAGGAATTTGTTGGGTCTAGTAGACTCCCAGACAGCAAATAGCCCAGGATACTACCATTTTACTGAGACTTCCAATATATTAAAAACTTTAAAATATCAAAACAATGTTCTCAAAATTGTGGAACATTAAAAAATATTTAATAAAACAATATTTTAATACAAAATACTATGCAATATAATTGCAATACTTAAAATTGTAAGAGTTATTATAAATATTTCTCCACAGTATGCTCTTGAAAATTGAGACCCAATAATGAGCACAAGTACAACATTCAATGGTAAGTATGTTTATAACCTCATCTGAAGATTACCTGAAAGCCTAATTTTCAAATACCTTCATGAGTGTAAGGCATGGGTCACATGGCCTTCTTGATCCATCAATATGATAATTCCAAAATTCACAGAGGAGACCTAGTGTGCGGTTTGGATAAAATTACTCTAAGGCAAGGATTCAAGGATATGATACCAAAAAATTTCAGTAGAAAATGGAAATTTACAAAACCTTGGGTATCCAGTGTTACCAACTAATGACTTAGGCCAAGATTATGGTATAATACACATTACGGTAGAGGAGGTATGCTGAATAGAACATACTAGATTAGTATATAGTTCACTAGATTGGCATTACCACAGCTTCTTAACATTAGCAAAGAGAGTTCGGGTACACACAAATAATAGATATAGTATCAACATTCTGAATATGGTGTCCTATTTGTATACTCAGTTGATTAAAATAATGGAGAAGGAGTGGAAGAATAAATGACATAGTAGGTCTTTTCCCAGTGATCCTACAAGACTTCTAATGATCATATCTCTCCAAGAGTCAGAACAGACCTCATCAAATCTGAGCTATCTCAAGAAGTATCATCTAGTCTTTAAAGAAAAAGATCCCCATAACTAAACTTATGTCTCATTTGTGATAGTTTTTATGAATCCTTGCTCTTCTGGGGATGAGCCATATGGTCTTCCCAAAGCATATTTGACTTAAAAAAAAAAAAAAGTATTTCTACTTTACCATTGGTCAGTTCACCAGTCTTTTGCATTAAGGAAATACATGAGTTTTTATTTCTGGGTAAAAAATTTGCCCCCAAACTTAGTGATTTAAGACAATACACATTTGCTATACTGCAGTTTCTGTGGACTAGGACTCTGCATATGGTTGAACAAGGTGCCTCTAGCTCAATGCCTCTCACAAGGCTGAAATCAAGATATTAGTAGTGGCTGCAATCATTTCAGGGCTGTTGGGGGAGGATTCATTTCCAGTCTCACTCACATGGCTGTTGGCAGGCATTAGGTCCTCACTGGCATCAAGTTTTCAACAACTAGGCCTCTCCTTTGGACAGCTCACAACATGGCAGCTGGTATGCTTGAGAGAGGACTGGAGGGCATGGGTGTGTGCCCAAAACTGGTCACAGTCTTTTTGTAACCTAATCTTTGATTACTTTTGTGGTGTTCTATTTATTAGATGTAGTAGCCAGCCTGTACTCAAGAAGAGGGGATTATACAAGGTCATGAATACCAAGAGGTATGAATCATTGGAGGCCATCTTAAAGGCTCCCTGTGTCCCCTAAAGAGGTAGAAGTAAAATATGAATGGTATTGCAACTCATAAGATTACCACAGGGAGAGACCTTGTGAATCTCTCCATCTGGATGGACTGTCCCCTTCACTCCTCACCCAGAGTTATGTAGTAGTTTGAAATAGAGATTTGTCTCTCCATTGTGCCATCTGTAAAAGAATGGAACTTTTCAAATTCAATGCATGACTAACACCCAGACCTGAAGGCACATGTGTACAAACAAATTATACTTCCAAATGTGAATACAGAAAGTAAAATAGTGCTAGACTTGTGTTTCTCATGTTTCATACCATTTTCTAAAAAGCATGATTTAGACTATTAAATTAACTGCTGAGGAATGTGCACCATGGTGAAAAAGAGACTTCATTTTTCACAGTTCTTGGCCTGTCTGTATGTATGTCTGGAACCTAAGCACTGAGCAATTTCAAATTGTTGCCTCTTATTTCCTCTTTAATATATGCTGAAGAGAGTGAAAAGGAAGAATTTATTTTCTCAGTTTTATATGTTTCTCTCTCCATGTCCCTTCCATTACTCCTCCCTGTTTGCTGATCCATTCACCTCAGTAAAGTTCAAAGAAATTGAGCTTCTATTGTTCCATTTAAGGCAGTCTTATGAAATGACCTTGCTTTCTGTACAAGGTTGTTTTCAATGGTAACAATGACTTTATTAATTAATAAATTCCTCAGTGATAACTTGACACCTATGAAGTTTCAACTTTTAAACTTTCACTATAAGCAATCTACCAAAAGGAGTTTCAGATCCTTTAACAATTGTAAAAGACACTTTTTCACCTGCTTCTAACTCAAACATAGTTTAACATATTTGCATCATTTTTTTCCCACTTTTGGATACAACCCAAATGTAAACAATTGCTGCCAAAAGGATAGTTTTCCACAACATTTTGCTAAATTAAAATAGGGTCTGAATGGCCTTAAATGCATTTTAAATAGTCTACATTTCCATACTTTCTAATTCCAAACTATGAGTTTTATTTGTATATTAGATATCTGATAGATATTCTATAAGTATCTCAAATGCAAGATACTTCAAAATGAACTCCTCCACCCCCACCAAAATCAACTCATAGAGCTGTATGTGTTAGTAGCAATTATTTAATAATCCCCACTCAATTTATAGGAGATGTTTAAGGAGACCCAAACAATTTAGATGACTTGACCAATGTATCTGGGCTTAAAGACCAGCTAGTGTCTCTTCCCTCCTGGTCCTTCATTCTTTTGATTCCTCTGTTTTTATCAATGGCACCATTAAAGACTCCTACTCACCTCAAACTGTCCATGTCAAATTTAGCTCCTCCCCTTTCCCTATACCCAATCACCTGCCAAGTCTTACTACTCATACCTTGACGCTGTTTTCATTCGCTCTCTCACTGAACTCATTCACGTCCTTATATCTTACCCAGGGCTGTTGAACCAGTCTTTTAATTAGTTACCTTGACTTTGATCTCA
Source organism: Mirounga angustirostris (assembly GCF_029215605.1). Classification (NCBI taxonomy): domain Eukaryota; kingdom Metazoa; phylum Chordata; class Mammalia; order Carnivora; family Phocidae; genus Mirounga; species Mirounga angustirostris. The sequence goes on along the minus strand of NW_026991709.1, from coordinate 46,103,192 downwards.
CCCATTCACTGCTCCAGGTGACAATTAAAATGATGTCTTCCTTACACACAGTTTTGGTTATGTTATGGAAGGGTTCTAAAGCCTTGAGTGTCTTTCCGTTGTCAACTAGATAAAACATTCTCTACATTTTAGCATTCTGGGGTCTACATAGTCTAATTCCTATAAATATTCTCTACCATATCTCCTATGTTCAGTAACACTGTCTTCTCTGGCTAAACTTAAAAACGTCATTTCCAGAAAATACCTCATACTCCTTCAATTGTGTTCATGTCATTTCTTCTGCCTGGAATAACACCTCTTTTCAATATGGTGAAATCCTGCCCATCTATCCAACTAACATGAGCATTACTTTATCTGAAACACCGTTGGAATTGTTTCTGCCTTATTTATGGCTCTATTATATTCTTTTTAGCTTTAAAGGTCTACAGCTACTGCTTTAACCTTTGCCATATTATAAGATTCCTAAGGACAGTGACCACTTATTTTCCAGCTGTGTTCTCCCTATGTGTGACTAATGTGGTTCTTATCCCCAAATAGACTCAATAAAGGTTTATTGGATTAATAAACTTGGCCTATCTATGGAATGAAATCTAAAGCTTTCAAGATAGATGGCTGTCAGTTTTGTTTTCAAGCACCTCCATTACGGATACAATTATACCTTTAAGATATTACAAATTTGGTTCCAGACCACTGCAATGAAGCAAATATCCCAATAATGCAAGTCAAATGAACATTTGGGTTTCCCGGTGTATATAAAAGTTATGTTTTTACTATACTGTAGACTGTTAAGTGTATAATAGCATTATGTCTAAAAAAAAAAGCATGTACCTTTATTAAAAAATACTTTATTATTAAAAAATGCTAACCATTGGGCAGCTCAGTTGGTTAAGCATCTACCTTCAGTTCAGATCTTGATCTCACGGTCCTGGGATTGAACCCTGCATTGGTCTCCCTGCTCTGTAGGAAGTCTGCTTCTCCCTCTGCCTCCTTCCACTCATTCTCTCAATCTTTCTCTCCCTCTTTCTCTCAAACAAATAAATAAAATCTTAAAGACAAATGCTAACCATCATCTGAGCTTTCAATAAGTCATAATCTTTTTGCTGATGGAGGGTCTTGCCTTGATGTTGATGGCTACTGACTGACCAGGGTAGTGGTTGCTGACGGCTGGGGTGGCTGTGGCAATTTCTTAAAATAAGACAACTGTGAAGTTTGCCTCATCAATTGCCTCTTCCTCCCATAGATGATTTCTCTGTAGTATGTGATGCTGTTTGACAGCATTTTATCCACAACTGAACTTCTTTCAAATTTGGAGTCAATCCTCTCAAACCCTGCTGCTGCTTTATCAACTCAGTTTATGAAATATCCCAAATCCTTTGTTGTCATTTCAACAATCTCTACAGCATCTTCACCAGGAGTAGTTCCCATCTCAAAAAACCACTTTCTTTTCTCATCCATAAGAAGCAACTCTTCATATATTCAAATTTTATCATGAGATTACAGCAACTTAGTCACATCTTCAGGCTCCACTTCTAATTTGAGTTCTCTTGCTATTTCCACCACATCCGCAGCTACTTCCTCCACTGAAGTCTTGAACCCCTCTGATTCATCCATGAGGGTAGGAATCAACTTCTTCCAAACTACTCTTCAGGTTGATATTTTGATCTCTTTCCATGAATCACAAATGTTCTTAATGGCATCTAAAATGGTGAATGTTTTTCAGAAGGTTTTCAATTGACATTGCTCAGATCCCTCAGACGAATCACTATGTATGGTAGCTATAGCCTTATGAAATGTATTTCCTAAATAATAAGACTTACAAAACTGAAAGGATTCCTTGATCCATGGACTATAGAATCGGTGTTGTTTTAGCAGACATGAAAACAACATTAATCTCCTTGTACATCTCCATCAGAGCTTCTGGGTGACCAGGTGCTTTGAGTAGTAATATTTTGAAAGGAGGTTTTTTCCTGAGCAGTAGATCTCAACAGTGGGCTTAAAATATTCAATAAACCATGATGTAATCAAATGGACTATTATCCAAGCTTTGTTGTTTTATTTCGAGAGGACAGGCAGAGTAAATTTAGCATCATTCTTAAAGGCCTTAGGATTTTTGGAATGGTAAATGAACTTTGGCTTTAATTTAAAGTCACCAACTGCATTAGCTCCTAAACAAGAGAGTTAGCCAGTCCTTTGAAACTTTGGCACTAGGCATTGACTTCTCTCTAGCTGTGACAGTCCTTTTTCCAATAGAAGGCCATTTTGTCTACGTTGAAAATCTGTTGTTTAGTGTAGCCACCTTCATGAATTACCTTTGTGAGATCTAGATAACTTGCTATACAGTTTCTACATCAGTACTTGCTGCTTCACCTTGCACTTTTGTGTAATGGAGACAGTTTCTTTTCTTAAACCTTGTGAACCAACCTCTGTTAGCTTCCAGCTTTTCTTCTGCAGCTTCCTCACCTCTCTCAGACTTCATAGAATTGAAGAGAATTAAGTCTTGCTCTGTAGGTTTTGGCCTACAAAAGTGCTGTGGCTGGTTTGATCTTCTCTCCAGACCACTAGAACTTTCTCCATATCTGTGATAAGGCTGTTTTGCTTTCTTATCATTCATGTGTTCACTGGAATAGCACTTTTAATTTCCTTCAAGACTTTTCCTTTGTATTACAAGTTGGCTAACTGTTTGGCATTGGGGCCTAGCTTTCTGCCTCTCAGCTTTCAACATGCCTTCCTCACTAAGCTAATCATTTCTAGCTTTTGATTTAAATTGAGAGACGTGCAACTCTTCCTTTCACTTGAACAGTTAGAGTCCATTGTGGGGTTATTAATTGGCCTAATTACGATATTGTGTCTTAAGGAATAGGAGACCCTAGAAGAGGGAGAGAAACAAGGGAACAGCAGGTTGGTGGAGCACACCATTTATCAATGAGGACACACACATTTATCAGTTAAGTTTGTCTTCTTATATGGGCATGGTTCATGGTGCTACAAAACAATTACAATAGAAACATCAAACATCACAGATCATAAATCACCATAACAAATACATGATAATGAAAAGTTTGAAATACTGCAAGAATTACTGCAAGAATTACCAAAATGTGGCAGAGAAACATGAAGTGAGCAAATGATGTTGGAAAATGGTGCCAGTAGATATGTTGGATGCAGGGTTGCCACAAACCTTCAGTTTGTTAAAAAATGCAATATCTGCAAAGCACAATGAAACTATGTATGCCTCACTAGAAACTTCCTTTATAGCCCTCTAAAAAGCCTCTTTTGAAGGCAGTTGTTCTTCCATTTGCCTCTGTCTTATCCTTGGTTTTACCCAGGAGAAGGTGATGAGGACAAGGCTTGCAAACAAGTGAACAAGGCTGGTGGTATTATAGTCCTAGCATGCTATGTACTTTCCTCCCACTTAATACTGTGATGAAGGTCACATCAGGCATAGCACTGAAGGAAAGGTATTAAGCAGCTACCCTGGTTATGTTCTCTAGATTTTGGATTTGGTTTTGCTATCATCTGGCCAATATGCTCCTCCTACATTTAACAACCTCTAAGAATTTTCCCAGAGCTGTCAATCACCAGCACAGGGCCTCCTGGGTCTAGATTCAACCTTAACCCTGCCATCCCATCCACTGTGCCAAAGGATTAGTTAGTTCTGTCCCATCTGAATTGCTCTTCTCACCACCTCAGTACAAGTAGAGAGTACCCAATTGCTAGGTTTTAAATCTCTTAGTTTTTCTCTTTAATCCACAAATAACCATCTTTTTATCATCCTTTTTCATTTCCCAAACCTCTCAGAAACTTCAGAAGGTGAAACAATAGAAACTGTCACGAATGCATTTTTTTAGGATTAAAAAATATTTTAAATATTCTTGTTGGAGGCCAAAAATTATATCTTGTCAATAGCATTTCATGGTTGGGTCATCCAGCCAAGCCACAGGCAAATCTTCCCTCATAGGTTTCACCTCATTACATTTGAATTTATTCAAAGTAGAATAAGTGAGGTTGAACTGTCCAAAATGTTATATGATCCTATGAGAAGGAAAGAAAATTCATCTCAAATTAGCACAATTACCCAAATTCAAGCATGGCCTTTACTTTATTTCAGTGGTATGTTATATTCTTAGTCACCTTATAATGCTAAATATATTTCATTGGCCTTAAGCTATGAAGCATTACTGGAGACTATCCCACAATGATCATAATGATGATTATAATGATGCATTATAAATACATAGCTAACTTCAGCTGGGCCTTCAACACTGCTCAACAACTCCTTTCATTTTTAAATTACCACTGTATTGATTTACCCACATATGGCAACTGTTCTAAATGTTTTACATACTCTCAGGGCCCCCATGTAGCCCTCACTTCCTATATTCGGATGGTTACTTCACTATTTACTGAGAGCCTCAAGACTACTCAATATATTCTTAACTATCATTTTAATAGGAATCTCCTCAAATTTTCTTTTCATGGTTAATGTTTTCACAAATAGTTTCCTTTCCTTCTGCTTACCCAGTAGGAGTACATTCCCCGCCACTATGCCTTGAAGTTAGGCATGGCCATGTGAATTGCTTTGGCCAATGAAATGTAAATGGATCTTTTTCAGATGGAAGTTTTAAGTCAGTGGATGACTTGACACATCCTCTTTCCCTCAGTCAGAGTTCTTGACACAACTCCAGATGCTGGCTGTTCTGTTTTGCTGAGTCTTGAAACTGAGGTAGAACAGATCCCCGGTCTATGCATGTGGACATGAATCATGAGCAAGAAATAAGCCTTTGTGGTATTGAGCCACTGAAATTTGGGGGTTGTTTGTTATCTTAACAAAAACCTTGTCTCAGAGTGGTATCAGGGAAGATGGAGTAGGAATCTCCAAAAGCTTGTTCTTCTACAAAAGCAGTGAACAAACTGGCAAGGGCTGTCAAAATCAACTTTATCAGAACTCTGGCAACTGACCAAGAGTTTATAGCAATGAGGTAAATGCTTAACAACAACAACAACAACAACAACAACAACAACAACAAATCTGAGTCTCAATAAGGAGCTTTGTAGCATTTTAACTTACCCTTTCCCCATTCTCTACTCTCAGCTCCGGTGTAGCCTTGGAGACAACAAGCCACATTTCTAATACAGATTTCTGGTACCAGAGGGAGCAGAACAGAACTCATTCTCAAAGAATTATGGCTGTTTTGACCTGTCTAGTGGCTCTCTGAAGGACCACCTCAAAGGGCTTAACTTTAGTTTGCCTAACTCGGAAAAATCCACAGCTGAGGTAACTACTCAGAGGGCATTTGTCAAAATCTTTTAAAGGCAAATGAATTGGCAGCTGCCACCTGGGGGAAGGAATAACAGGGCAAATAATAAACTGAAAAGCTTGGCAGAAAAGGCTGGATAATGAAATGATTGGTAGAAGAAATCCTAAGTAAATGGAAAGATATTCTGTGTTTATGGAATACAAGATTTATTTTTTTTTAAAGATTTTATTTATTTATTTGAGAGAGAGAATGAGAGAGAGAGAGAGAGCACATGAGAGGGGGGAGGGTCAGAGGGAGAAGCAGACTCCCTGCCGAGCAGGGAGCCCGATGCAGGACTCGATCCCGGGACTCCAGGATCATGACCTGAGCCGAAGGCAGTCGCTTAACCAACTGAGCCACCCAGGCGCCCTGGAATACAAGATTTAATATTGTTAAGATGGAAATGCTCCCGAAATTGATCTACAGATTCTATGCTATTCCCATCAAAATTCTAATTCCTTTTTTTACTGAAATGGACAAGCTGATTCTAAAATTCATATTGAATTGGAAGGGACCTCAAATAGCCAAAGCAATCTTAAAAAGAAGTACAAATTTGGAGGACTCACACTTCTTGATTTCAAAACTTGATACAGAACTACAGTAATCAAAATAGTGTGGGATTGGCAATGGTAGACATATAGACCAATGGAATAGGACTGAGGATTCAGAAATAAACTCATACATCTATAGTCAATTAATTTTTGATAAGTGTGCCAAGACCATTCAATGGGGGAAAGAATAATCTTTTCAACATATGGTATTGGAACAACTGAATAACCACATGCAAAAGAATGATATTAGACCCTTATCTCATATCATATATAAAAATCAACTGAAAATGGATCAAAGACTTAAATGTAAGAGCTAAAACCATAACATTCTTAGAAGAAGACAATGGTGTAAATCTCAAGTATTTTTGATTTGGCAATGTATTCTTAGATAGGACACAAAAAGCACAAATGACAGAAGAAAAAAACAAATTGGATTTTGTCAAAATTTGAAGCTTGTGTATCAAAGGACACATCCAATAAAGTGAAAAGATGACCCACAGAATGACTGAAAGTATTTGCAAATCTCCTATCTGATAAGGGTCTAGTATCCATAAGATAAAGAATTCTTACAACTCAACAACAAAAGACAAACAATTAAAAATGGGCACTTGAATAGACATTTTTCTAAAGCAGATATATAAATGACCAATTAGGACATGAAAAGATGTGCAACATCATTAGTCATTGGGAAAATGCAAATCAAAATCACAGTGAAAGACAGCTTCATAACCACTAGGAAGGTAATAATAGTAAAAATAATAAAATGGAAAAGAGCAACTGTTGATGAGAATGAAGAGAAACTGGAACCCTCATACACTGCTGGTGGGAATGTAAACTGATCCAGACACCGTGGAAAACAGTTTGGCAATTCTCTTAAAAGTTCAACATAGAATTACCATATGACCCAGCAATTCCACTTGGGTGGAATCCAAGAGAACTGAAAATAAGAGTTCAAACAGAAACTTGTACATGAATGTTCATAACAGAATTTTCACAGTAGCCAAAAAGTGGAAACAATCTAAATATTAATCAACTGGCATATGAATAAACACAATAAATACAATGTGTTGTATCCATACAGTACAATATTATTCAGCTATAGGAAGGAATGAAGTGATGATACAAGATACAACATGGATGAGCCTTGAATACATTATGCTAAGTGAAAGAAATCCAATACAAAAGGCCACTTATTGTGATTCCATTTATATGAAATGCCCAGCATTAATGTCCAACATTAATCTGGATTAATGTTTTCCATGGGTTAAGGAAAAGGAAGTTTGAGGGAGTGACTGCTTAATGGGCATAGGGTTTCTTTTTGGAATAATGAAAATGTTCTGGAATTAGACAGTTGTGATGCTTTTACTACATTGTGAATGTACTAAGAGCCACTGAATTGTGCCCATTAAAATGGTTGAAAGAATGGATTTTACCTCAGTAGGAAAAAAAGATTAAAAAAAAAAACCAGTCTATCCCATACTATTTTTATCATCCTCTTGTCTCAGAAAAAAAAAAAAATATATATATATATATATATACACACACACACACGCACACACGCACACAATCTTTCTTTCCTTGCAGAGCTACTCCCTTTGCCAACACCTTTGTATTACACCTGTCTAATCTGTCCTCTTGTGCCATCAGTCATTCCTCATTTCCAAATTCTTTCTTCAACCACTTCCCCTATACCTATAAATAAACATGCCCAAATCTTCCTTATCTTAAAAATAAGAAAACCCTAACAATCCCTTTAGTATTTTTCTCTCAAGTCATTCTTCCATTTGCATTCCTTCCCTCTACCTACGAAATATTAAAGGCCAATACTCTCTCCTTCTATTTCATTGACTTTCCATTAGTCCTCAAAACTTATCTGGGCTCTGAAACTTTCACTAATCTAATGAAACATTACGAATATATTGGCAAAAGCATCCTTCTTACTTTTAAATCTCTACTGATGTAACTGCAGTGGTTGAATCTATATCCCACTCCTTTCAATTTTCTTTTCTTGGCCTTGGTGACACTGTGTTCACCTGTTTCTTTCTTGTGTCTCTAAACTATTCTTCTTAGTCTCTTCTGCTTACTTCTCTTTCTCAGCCTTCTTTTAGATAAAACACTTAGCCAGGTTCTGTGTTTAGCCAGGTTCATGGTCACCAACTGCCTTATGTCAAGGTGATATTCTTTAAGGATTAATTAAATTTTACCTTCTCCATGAGGCCTTTCCAAACCTCCTAAATTAAATTAATATATTTTTGTGCTTCTATCATAATACTTTTCATGGTATCTTGTCTTATGATAATTGTATCATACACCCCAGTGTATGGTTTTAGATAGTGGGATTGTGTTCTTTTTTTATCTCTATATATCAACTACCACCTAGTGTAGTGCCTAGAATCTAATAGTATTAGTTAAATTGTATTTTTATTTTCCTCATCTCCAAGAAATGAACAACTACAATGTTAAAGCAATATCAGACTTAAGTCAATGAACCATATTAGGTAAGTGTAAAGGTAAATTTAAGCAACCCCTAATCACTCTTCCATGAAGTGCCTCTATAGATTCCCTGAAAATATAATCCATGCAGATACATATGATTTAGTATCTGATTGATCAACTATGGATTCTATCCCAATACTGCTCTTTGAAGATAGGATAATAGACATAATCAAACATATCAGAAGGTATTCACATTCTCTAAATACTTTAAAACCACTAGTACAGAAGACAAGGAAATATTTCTGAGAAATCTCATTCAGAGATCTAAACTTGCACATTGTACCAGTCTTTTAAATAGTCTTCAGAATTATTTATGATCCATGCCTTCAAGAAATATTACTGAACACCTACTGAGGGAGTTGAAGAAAATAAATACATGAACAAGATCATTTCATAAAGTGATTATTGCTATGAAGAACACAAAGTTGGGTGAAAGAATAGCAAAGGGATGGAACAGAAGACACATTATCTTTTGTGATGAGGAAATTCTGTGGATGTAACATTTAAACTGAGACCTGAAAGCCTAGAAGGCAAAGACCTAGCAATAGAGTTGTCTTAGCAATGGGAACAACAGCTGTAAAGCTTTAAGGCAGAAAAACTTGGCTTGTCTTATGCCAGGCCAGGAGTCATTATAGCTGGAACAGGATGGGTTTGTGGCACTTGGTGAGGCATAACAACTGGACAGCGACAGGACTGTATTAGGTCTTGTAGGTCATACTATCATGTTGGGCTTTCCTCTGAATAAGAGGAAGCCCCTGGAAGGATTTAAATGGGTGACAAATAAGATTTGATCCATCTTTTTAAAATCTCATTTTGGTTACTATGTAAAGGTGGAATGAAGAGATGTAGGGAAGCGGTTACAACACAATGGCAGACCAGAAAGAAATAACGGTGCATTAGGCAATCATAGATACAAGTGCAAGGATTTGGTTGTAAGAAATCTACACTTATTTTCTGATTTCCCTTCCCCCCACTTCCTCCTTCATTTCTTTCTTGTGTTTGTCTTACACTAGATTAAGAAAATAGAAGCTTTTGCTCCTAACAAATGCACTGGGACTGATCCTTTAAACACAAAGACCTAAGAAATTTAAACAGAAAGGACGTAACAAGGGAACATGTGTGTATTAGATTTCCTTTAGATCTGGTGATCTGATTTGTTTAGACAATGGGCATATGGACCAGAGCTTATTTTCGTGACTGGATTACAGCCTCATAATACAATCACTTTTTCAGTGATTATATCTTGTTTATAGTGCACAATTTAAGGCTGTTCCTTAATTATGTTAACTGGATATTTGTCATTTAGAGCAGAAAAATAAAGCAACAAGAAGCATCTAATTTGTTTCAACAGCTTTGCTATTTGGCAGATTGCTAAAATCCACATATGCTAATGTTTGTGTTAATTGCTTAATACCAGGATACTTGTCAGATCCAAATACTTTTGTAATTAATTATTTAAAACCCATCTAACACTACAGCATGAGTGGTTTGAAATTTTTCTTGTGATATTTTCATTTTCTCTAATCAATGTATTTTAGTAATAATTAATTTGGAGAGAAACTATTTAATGACACATTTAAATAGCCTACCAAAGTGTAAAATGATTATTCACTGATGAAGATAATTTATCAGATAATTCACAAATATATATTAAGCATTTACCATGTTCTAGGACATGTGTCCAGGACATTATAAGATAACTGGGAGAAGATACAACAAATACACATAAGCTTGTTAGCTCAAAAGTATATGACATTTATTAAATCCAGCAATATTTTTTCAATGCAAATGACAGTCCAGTTTCTACTTGACATATATAAAAATTACAATAGGTAAAATTAAATCTGACATTCTCATGCTCTTACATGCCCTCTGCACAGATTCTTCTCAGCCAATGCAATAACTGCCTCCAATAGATCAAAATAGAAAGAAACCTTCTGTACTCAGCAATAGCAATGGTTCTGACACTGGCAGACATGATTTTTCTGGATGTGACCCTTCTTCTGCCCCATATTTTAGATGTTTCTTGAAGTTATACATAATATCCCTCTCAGCTCTGGTAATAAAGCTGAAACTTTTACTGTCAGGATGTTCATGAGGAAGTCTGTAAGCTCATGGTCAACTAAATACAGATGCAGGACCATGTTTCTCTTTCTTGTCGGCTGCCCAAGATACCATGAAACATGTGGGCCTGAGGAGCAGCATCATGGGTGATAAGGCTGAAAGCAAGAGATGAATCCTTATCCCAAAGTATCCCATTATGGATATCATTACCACCTAGGACAACGTAGAGAAAACCCGGCATTTACCTTTTACAGTGAGCTTTAATGAGGTTCCCCTAAACTCCATGGCCAATAAAGTGGAGAGGTTATGTTTGAGACCTTCAGGGGAGCCTCCATGTGCATTGCTTTATGGGCTGTACTGTCCTTGGACACCTTTGGTCATAGCACCATATTGTTATGCACTGTGGTGGCAATGTTACTGACAGTGCCCAGATATGAAGCTTATGCCCTCCCAGATGCCCTCTTATGTCTGGAATTGGCTGGCTATGACTTGACAGGCCACCTCAAGTAGAAAGTGGTTATAAGTTCACTAACCTAGCTGAGAATAGAACTGATGTGATGCTGAAGAGAAGCTGTTCTATATTGCTGTGGACTTTCATCAAGAGATGGCTACCATTACTTTCTACTCCTTCAACAAGAGCTACAAGCTCCCTAATGATCAGTTGATCACTACTGAGAGTGCAAAGTTGGGGTTTCCAAAGGCTTTCTGTTGACCATCCTTTCTTGGTAAGAAATCCTGTGGCATTCATGAGACCACTTTAAACTCAATCATGAAGTGTGCTGTTTAAAAAAAAAAAAAAAAAGGACCTATATAGCAGAAGAGTGCTATTTGGTTATTGACTGTGTGCTCTGGCATTGCTAACTGAATACAGAAAGAAATCACAGTCTTGTCACTCACACAAGGAAAATGAAAATAATTGCTCCATTTTCCAGCAAATGTGGATTAATAAGAATGACTATGAATGAGTCTGGCCCATCCATTTTCTACCACAAATGATTCTAATTGAACTGCTAGCATATGTATAGCATTTACTCCATGTCTTTACAAGTGTAAATATACCCTAGTAAATATATACCCTTCATGACTGTATGATATTTTTTAATGAGTTGACTGCTTTTTTGCCTTAAACTCTCTGTCTACCCCAGATTTCCTATAGTTAGTATTTGTCTATCTTTTTTTTTTTAAGATTATATTTATTTATTTGACAGAGAGAGACACAGTGAGAGAGGGAACACAAGCAGGGGGAGTGGGAGAGGGAGAAACAGACTTCCCATGGAGGAGGGAGCCCGATGCGGGGCTTGATCCCAGGACCCTGGGACCATGACCTGAGCTGATGGCAGACACTTAATGACAGAGTCACCCAGGAGCCCCTGTCTAATATATCTTTTAACATCTCTACTTTAAGTCTTTTTGCATCCTAATGCTTTTGTAAATACTATATAGTTGGATGTTTCTTTATCCAATCTGACAGTCACTTTTAAAGGTGAGTTTAAATCATTTATATTTGCTGTGATTGCTGATATTTTTGGTCTTATTACTACTCTCTTTTTTTGTATTTCAATCTGTTTCACCTTTTGTAGATTTCTTACTTTTCTACCCTTCTTCCTTCCTTTAAAATTGTGACTTAATAGCATTTATACATTTCCCCTAACAAAAACTTTCTTACGCTCCTTTCACACACTGCCTACCTATTATCTTGTTAATGTTATCTAGAATGTTAATTGAACTATTATAGAAATACGTCTTCATTTTCTTATGTTTTGCCTTGATTATTTTAAAAATACCTACGAACTCTTCTAAGACTTATGAGTACCTCACATCTCAACTCTAAATATTTATTTCTCTTCCTATTTGAAAACTTCTTCCAACAGGGTTTTCAATGTAAGTCATTCTGTTACATATTTTTGAAACATTGTTTGCTAAAATGTGCATTTTAGACATTTATATGTAAATAAAAATTTTTGTAAATATAAAACCAGAAGTTGAAAATTATTTTCCTTTAGTACTTATTAGATATTGCTCCATTGTCTTCTTGCATTCAGTGTTCTTTGACAGACATCTGGCATCAGTCTGATTCTTATTTCTTTATAGGTGATCCACTTGTTCATTCTAGAGCCTTTCAGAAATTTTCTTTTTTTTTTTTGTCATCTTCTCTTTTTTTTTTTTTACATTCTTAGATTTTTTACCAACATTTGCCTAAGTGCTACTTTTTCTTTTTTGGCATCTATGAAATCTTTTAATCCAAGTTTGTCTCTCTTTTCTTATTTTAGAAAATATTTGTACTGCTCCATTTTTATTTCTTTCCTTATGATCTCCTATTACCCAGATATTGGTACTTGTACTTCTGTCTACCATCTCTCTTTTTTTTAATTAACATAATGTATTATTTGTTTCAGGGGTACAGGTCTGTGATTCCTTAGTCTTACACAATTCACAGCACTCACCATAGCACATACCCTCCCCAGTGTCCATCACCCAGCCACCCTATCCCTTCCACCCCCTTCCACTCCAGCAACCCTTAGTTTGTTTCCTGGGATTAAGAGTCTCTTATGCTTTGTCTCCCCATCTGGTTTCATCTTGTTTCATTTTTCCCTCCCTTCCCTGTGATCCTCTGTCTTGTTTCTCAAATTCCTCCTGTCAGTGAGATCATATGATAATTGTCTTTCTCTGATTGACTTATTTCGTTTAGCATAATACCCTCTAGTTCCATCCATGTCACTGCAAATGGCAAGATTTCATTTTTTGATGGCTGCATAATATTCCATTGTATATATAGACCACATCTTCTTTATCCATTCATCTGTTGATGAACATCTAGGCTCTTTCCATAGTTTGACTATTGTGGACATTGCTGCTATAAACATTGGGGTGCCCGTGCCCCTTTGAATCACTACATTTGTATCTTTGGGGTAAATACCCAGGAGTGCAATTGCTGGGTCATAGAGTAACTCTATTTTCAACTTTTTGAGGAACCTCCATACTGTTTTCCAGAGTGGCTGCACCAGCTTGCATTACCACCAACAGTGTAAGAGGGTTCCCCTTTCTCCGCATCCTCACCAACATATGTCCTTCCCTAACTTGTTGATTTTAGCCACTCTGACTGGTATGAGGTGGTATCTCATTGAGGTCTTGATTTGTATTTCCCTGATGCCAAGTGATGTTGAGCACTTTTTCATGTGTCTGTTGGCCATTTGGATGTCTTCTTTGCAGAAATGTCTGTTCATGTCTTCTGCCCATATCTTGATTGGATTATTTTTTCTTTGGGTGTTGAGGTTGGTAAATTCTTTACAGATTTTGGATACTGGCCCTTTATCTGTAGTGTCATTTGCAAATATCTTCTCCCATTCTGTCGGTTGTCTTTTGGTTTTGTTGACTGTTTCCTTTGCTGTGCCAAAGCTTTATATCTTGATGAAGTCCCATTAGTTCATTTTTGCCCTTCCTTCCCTTGCCTTTGGCGATCTTTCTAGGAAGAAGTTCCTGCAGCTGAGGTCAAAGAGATTGCTGCCTGTGTCTTCCTCAAGGATCTTGATGGATTCCAGTCCCACATTGAGGTCTTTCATCTATTTTGAGTCTATTTTTGTGTGTGGTGTAAGGAAATGGTACAGTTTCATTCTTTTGCATGTGGCTGTCCAATTTTCCCAACACCATTTGTTGAAGAGACTGTCTTTTCCATTGGACATTCTTTCCTGCTTTGTCGAAGATGAGTTGACCATAGAGTTGAGGGTCCATTTCTGGGCTCTCTATTCTGTTCCATTGATCTATGTGTCTGTTTTTGTGCCAGTACCATACTGTCTTGATGATGACACTTTGTAATAGAGCTTGAGGTCCGGAATTGTGATGCCACCAGCTTTGCTTTACTTTTTCAACATTCCTTTCTCTATTTGGGGTCTTTTCTGGTTCCATACAAATTTTAGGATTATTTGTTCCATTTCTGTGAAAAAAGTGGATGGTATTTTGATAGGGATTGCATTAAATGTGTAGATATCTCTAGGTAGCATTGACATCTTCATAATATTTGTTCTTCCAATCCATGAGCCTGGAACGTTTTTCCATTTCTTTGTGTCTTCCTCAATTTCTTTCATGAGTGTTCTATAGTTTTCTGAGTACAGATTCTTTGCCTCTTTGGTTAGATTTATTCCTAGGTATCTAATGGTTGTGGGTGTAATTGTACATGGGATCAACTCCTTAATTTCTCTTTCTTCTGTTTTGTTGTTTGTGTATAGAAATGCCACTGATTACTGTGCATTGATTTTATATCCTGCCACTTTACTAAATTCCTGTATGAGTTCTAGCAGTTTTGGGGTGGAGTCTTTTGGGTTTTCCACAAAAAGTATCATATCATCTGCAAAGAGTGAGAGTTTGACTTCTAATTTGCTGATTTGGATGCCTTTTATTTCTTTTTGTTGTCTGATTGCTGAGGCTAGGACTTCTAGTACTATGTTGAACAACAGTGGTGATAGTGAACATCCCTGCCGTGTTCCTGACCTTAGGGGAGAAGCTCTCAGTTTTTCCCCATTGAGATTGATATTGGCTGTGGGTTTTTCATAGATGGCTTTTATGATGTTGAGACATGTACCCTCTACATGGTGAAGAGTTTAAATCAAGAAAGGATGCTGTACTTTTTCAAATGCTTTTATCTGCATCTACTGAGAGGATCATAGGGTTCTTGTTCTTTCTTTTATTAATGTATTGTATCACACTGATTGATTTGCAGATGTTGAACCAACCTTGCAGCCCGGGAATAAATCCCACTTGGTCGTAGTGAATATTCCACTTAATGTATTGTTGGATCCTATTGGCTAGTATTTTGGTGAGAATTTTTGCATCCATTGTTCGTCAGGGATATTGGTCTATAATTCTCCTTTTTGATGGGGTCTTTGTCTGGTTTTGGGATCAAGGTAATGCTGGCCTCAAAAAATGAGTTTGGAAGTTTTCCTTCCATTTCTACTTTTTGGAACAGTTTCAGAAAAAGAGGTATTAATTCTTCTTTAAATGTTTGGTAGAAGTCCCCTGGGAAGCCATCTGGCCCAGGGCTTTTTTTGTTGGGAGATTGTTGATTACTGCTTCAGTTTCCATAGTGGTTATGGGTCTGTTCACATTTTCTATTTCTTCCTGGTTCAGTTTTGGTAGTTGACACATCTCTAGGAATGCATCCATTTCTTCCAGATTGCCTAATTTGCTGGCATATAGTTGATCATAATATGTTCTTATAATTGTTTGTATTTCTTTGGCATTGTTTGTGATCTCTCCTCTTTCATTCATGATTTTATTTGGGTCCTTTCTCTTTTGTTTTTGATAAGTCTGGCCAGGGTTTTATTAATCTTATTAATTCTTTCAAAGAACTAGCTGCTAGCTTCGTTGATCTGTTCTACTGTTCTTTTGGTTTCTATTTCATTGATCTCTGCTCTGATCTTTAATATTTCTCTCCCCCTGCTGGGTATAGGCTTTATTTCCTGTTCTTTCTTCAGCTCTTGTAGGTGTAGGGTTAGGTTGTGTATTTGAGACCTTTCTTGTTTCTTGAGAAAGGCTTGTAGTGCTACATACTTTCCTCTTAGGACCTCCTTTGCTGTATCCCAAAGATTTTGAACAGTTGTGTTTTCATTTTGATTCGTTTCCATGAATTTTTTAAATTCTTCTTTAATTTCCTGTTTGACCCATTCATTCTTTAGTAGGATGCTCTTTAGCCTCCATGTATTTGAGTTCTTTCCAACCTTCCTCTTGTGACTGAGTTCTAGTTTCAAAGCACTGTGGTCTAAAAATATGCAGGGAGTGATTCCCATCTTTTGGTACTGGTTGAGACCTGATTTTTGAATGAAGATGTGATCTATTGTGGAGAATGTTCCATGTGCACTGGATCTGTATTCTGTTGCTTTGGAATGGAGTGTTCTGAATATATTTGTGAAGTCCATCTGGTCCAGTGTGACATAGAAAGCCTTTATTTCCTTGTTGATCTTTTGTTTAGATGATCTGTCCATTTCAGTGAGGGGGGTGTTAAAGTCCCCTACTACTGTTGTATTATTGTCAATGTGTTTCTTTGCTTTTGTTATTAATTGGCTACTCCCATGCTAGGGGCATAGATATTTACAATTGTTAGATCTTCTTGTTGGATAGACCCTTTAAGTATGATATAGTGTCCTTCCTCATCTCTTATTATGGTCTTTGGTTTAAAATCTAATTTGTCTGATATAAGGATTGCCACCCCAGTTTTCTTTTGATGCCCATTAGCATGGAAAATTGTTTTCCACTACCTCACTTTAAATCTGGAGGTGTCTTTGGGTCTAAAAGGAATCTCTTGCAGACAGCATATACATGGGTCTTTTTTTTTTTTTTTTTTTTAATAAAATCTGATACTCTGTGTCTTTTGAATGGGGCTTTTAGCCCATTTACATTCAGGGTAACTATTGAAAGATAGGAATTTAGTGCCATTGTATTGCCTGTAAGGTGACTATTACTGTATATTGTCTGTGTTCCTTTCTGGTCTATGTTGCTTTAGGCTCTCTCTTTGTTTAGAGGACCCCTTTCAATATTTCTTGTAGGGCTGTTTTTTTTATTTTATTTTTTTTTTATTCTTATGTTAATCCCCATAGGGCTGGTTTTGTGTTTGCGAATTCCTTTAGTTTTTGTTTGTCCTGGAAGCTTTTTATCTCTCCTTCTATTTTCAATGACAGCCTAGCTGGATATAGTATTCTTGCCTGCATATTTTTCTCATTTAGTGCTCTGAATATATCATACCAGTCCTTTCTGGCCTGCCAGGTCTCTGTGGATAGGTCTGCTGCCAATCTAATGTTTCTACCATTGTAGGTTACAGACCTCTTGTCCTGAGCTGCTTTCAGGACTTTCTCTTTGTCTCTGAGACTTATTAGTTTTACTATTAGATGTCAAGGTGTTGACCTATTTTTATTGATTTTGAGTTTGGTTCTCTGTGCCTCCTGGATTTTGATGCCCATTTCCTTCCACAAATTAGGGAAGTTCTCTGCTATAATTTGCTCTAATATCCCTTCTGCCCCTCTCTTTCTTTCTCCTTCTTCTGGGATCCAATTATTCCAATATTGTTTCATCTTACAGTATCACTTATCTCTTGAATTCTCCCCTTCTGACCCAGTAGTTGTTTATCTCTCTTTTTCTCAGCTCTTTATTCTCCATCATTTGGTCTTCTATATCACTAATTCTCTCTTCTGCCTCATTTATCCTAACAGTTAGAGCCTCCATATTTTATTGCACCTCATTAATAGCCTTTTTGATTCTGACTTGGTTAGATTTTAATTCTTTTATTTCTCCAGAAAGGGATTCTGTAGTTTCTCCTATGCTTTTTTCAAGCCCAGCTAGTATATTTATAATCTATTCTGAACTCTAGTTCTGATATCTTACTAATGTCCCTATTAATTAGGTCCCTGGCAGTCGATACTGCTTCTTGTTCTTTTTTCTGAGGTGTGTTTTTCTGTTTTGTCATTTTGTCCAGAGAAGAATAGATGAATGAGAGAACAAAATGCTAAAAGTGTAACAACAATCCCAGAAAAATGTACACTAAACAAATCAGAAGAGACCTGAAAACCAGGTGGGGGAAAGAAAGGAAAAAAAGAAAAGAATATGATCAGGCTTGTGAACAGAACGAGCCACACTAGTTTTTCAGTGATTTTGGTCTGTTAGAAGAAACTGCCTCCCAAAATTTTAAAGAAAGAAAAACTTATATATATACTAAAATAAGGGTAAATACGATGAAGGGATGGAATATGACTGTAAATATGAAAATTAAAAAAGATTTTAAAAGAGGAATTGATAAGTTGGTTGAAAAAAGAAAGAAACAAATTTACAAAAAAAAAAAGGATAGAATGTGATCAAGTGGGAGACTAGAACAAAGCCATCTACTAGATTTAGGGTATATTTTGGTCTATTAGAAGAAATGGTATCCCAAAATTTTAAAGAAAGAAAAACATATATATACAAAAAATAAGGTTAAATACAATGAAGGGATAGAATATGACTGTAAAAATGAAAATTAAAAAAGATTTTAAAAAAGGAATTGGTAAGATACGATGTTGGTTGAAAAAGGAAAGAAGAAAAATTAAAAAAATAGAAAAAGAAAAAACAATTAAAAAAATTAATTTTAAAAGATTAAAGAATCATGGGAAAAGAGCCATGAATTCTGTGTGTTATATTCCCCTCCTGTTGGAGTTTTGCAGTTCTCATTGATTGGTAAACTTGGTCTTGGCTGGATGTTCTTGCTGATCTTCTGGGGGAGGGGCCTTTTGCAGTGATTCTCAAATGTCTTTACCTGAGGCAGAATTGCACTGCCCTTGACAGGGGTCAGGCTAAGTAATCTGCTTGGGTTTGCTCTGGTAGCTTTTGTGCCCAGAAAGCTTTCCATACAGCTTTAAAGGAGGAGACTGAAAATGGCAGCCTCCCAATCTCTGGCCCCGGAGGAGCCGAGAACTCAGGGCCCCACTCTTCAGTGCACCCTCAAAGAAAAGCAGTCAATCACTCCTGTCTCCCTGGTCTCTGGCCATACTCTGAGCTCACCCAGCCTGTGATTGAGTGTTTCTGTCTCTGGCATATGACCCTGTTTTTAGTCTCCAAACCCAGCAGATTCCTGGGGTGTGCTCCCATGCCACTCCTCCTGGGGGAGTAAAGGGAGTCTCCCTGGATCTGCCACTTGTTGGGTCCCTGCTCAAAGAGTAGTGGCCTGACTTGCCACAGATCATGGTTTATGACAACCCCAAGCTGAAAGCCCACTCTTCAGCTCCGTCTTTGCAGCTGGCTTCCCTGCTCTGATACTTGGGAGCTCTGCCACACTCAGGCATCCCTGGACTTCCTGTGACACTGAGGGTCCTGAGACCACACTGTCCCAGCGAGGGTTCCACCCCCCACTTAGCCACTGGAGCAATGTCCCTTAGTGGAGCAGACTTCTAAAATTTCTGATTTTGTGCTCCGCTGCTCTATCATTTGCCAGTAGCCGGCTGACGAAGGCTTCCTCCCCCCGCAGTCTATCTTCTCGAATATTGCCTCAGATTCCCTTCTCCACACGTCCTACCTTCCAGGAAGTAGTCATTTCTCTGTTCTTAGGACTGCTGCTATTCTTTTCTTCTATGTCTTGTTGAGTTTGTAGGTGTTCAGAATGGTTTGATAACTATCTAGCTGAATTCCTGAGACCAGATGAAATTTAGGTCTCCCACTCCTCCACCATCTTGTTCCTCCTGTCTTATTTTTTTAATCATAAGGTCAATAGGAAGCCACTGACTTGGCTTTAAGCGGGTTGTCCCTTAAGAAGATTCCTCTGATGCCATGTGGAGAATGGTTTGGCAGGGGGCTGTCCACCATATCTCTTAACTTTTCTTTTTAATTTACAGTTATTTCATTGTTCCCTGCTTTAATCTCAGAGTTTCCCAGGCTGATCTCCCAACTCACTAGTATATTATTTAGTCATATATTATTCCATTATCTATCTCAATTATTGTGTTCTTTTTTATCTATTATATTTTCATACCTAATATTTCCATTTGGTTCTTTTTTGTAATTTTTAAAAATTTTTGTTTCATATTTTTAGTATCTCTCCCTATCTCTTTTAGTACAGTTACTATTGTTCTCTGCAATTTGTGGTCTTTCTGTTCTTTTGCTCCTGCTGTTTTTGGTTTATGTTTTTAAGTTTGGCATTTTTCTTTGAAGTAGTTGTCCTCTTTAGATGTCCTATTATTTTGGCCTATGAGTTTATATTCTCCCCAAGAATATAAGTTCCTCTGATACTCCTGAGAATATCAGACTTTTCTTATGGTGGAGTATCCCATAAGTAATGACTCACATTTGCTATCATCTCACAAAGTAACTCTTTAAGTCAGGGCTTTATTTTCAAACTTTCAATGAGAAATAGCATGTGGAGGAGAAAATGCCATTAGATGAAAATTCATCTGCCCTGTGGACTTAAAAGGGGGAAAACAGAGGAGGCAAAGGTCAGTCAGTGCTCATCAGTTTATCCGGCCATTCATCTCATCAAGGCTTCTGAGCTGCTCTTTGGATACTACAATTTAGACTATTGCCTCAGAATTTTGCAGAAAGGGGCCAAACAATGACTGTCTCAAGACAACAGCAGGGTAAAAACCAGAGAAGACTGTTAACCACTTCTCAGCATCACAAACATTCTCACCTAAAACATCTGCCTTTTACCCCACACTACAGCAATCTCTGCCACATCATCTAAAATAGACCTCATTCTCACAAGATTATCTGACATTTTTAAACAAATTAAGTCCATGTTTCTCTCTATAGTTTCTTCAGTGTGGATTTGGGAGAAAGTAATTATAAGCCTATGATAATTACTGTATTGATAGGAACAAGAAGATCCTCCAAATAAAGGTAAAAATGAAACACTATAAATATCCATGAATAGGGCAATGGTTAAATTAATCATGATATATTTATATTATGGAATACTCTTAATCTGTTAAAAAAATCAGGTGGATTTAAATGCATTGATAGAGAAAAAGGATCATGATTTGTAATATAAATGAAGCAGGAAAATATTTATTTATAATATTCCACTTTAATAAAATCTTTGTGGATATGTGTGTGCTTATAAGCATAGGAAACATCTGAATGGATATATACTTAATGAAAATTGTCAGAGTGGGGTAAAAAATCAGGAGAGACTTCACTTTTTGTTTTAAATATATTTCAATTGTTTGAATGCTTCCTAAGTATTTATTATGTATCTGGGTATAACCAGATGGGGCAGAAGACTTACAGTGTGCTACTTTATTCTTCCTATGTGTTCTATATATTGTATATGTCTCCTTTCTGTCTCTTTTCCACAAAAGCAAACATTTCCTTTACACTGTATCCTGGGAAATTGTAAGGTTTTGGTATTTTTTGAGTAAATAATATATTAATAAATTATATATCAATAAAAGAATGAATGCCTGAAATAAAATTGGGGCTATATTATGTAAGATCATAGTTTTCTTCTTTGTTTTTTTTTTTTATATATATAGTTATTCCAAATTGAAGCTCAGTCTCACACTATTTTTACCTCCCACATAAGGTAGGGAAACTGTGCTTATCTTATCCATGCACTACTGTGCAAGAATCCCTCTTGATACAACCAGTTTCTTCCCCCTACTCACAACTGCCTTAGAACAAAGTTGGAAGTCTATAAAATTAGGCTGTTGCATTTTATTTAGGTATCTTACTTTTGTAAAAAGTTTAGTTCTCTGAATTCCAGAAAGCCTGCGTTCACAGCTATTCATAGAAAAATAATTGCTTGCAGAAATAAAAACGGAATAATGTTTTATAAAAGCATAAATTTGGAAATGTAACAACCAGTTGTCCAAGTATCTATTGAAAGGCAGTCTGTTATTTCTCCAACAGTTTTAATGCAGGTGGTGGTATCATTTGAAGTTAATAGAATTGTTGGAACTGGTTCACTTATTATTGGTTAGTAATTTGTTCATGATCATAAACCAATGACAACCAATCAAACTTATGAAATCTGAAAGGGTCTTTATATTAGAATGGTGTTTTTAATGGTCCATAAAAAAATGTGCTTCTTGTTTGCCTCAGGAGAATGCCTATTAAAATCCATAACCTATTGAATTTAGAACACTTGGCAGGATACTATCTTATAATAGCACCTCAAATAGAGGGGTATCTTGTCAACAAAGTCCTGGATGCAGTATTACTCAAAGCACATATGACTGATTATTCTAGCTCATTTACTGTTATATTTGCCTGTTAAAACCTGCTTATACTTTTAAATACAATTGGCAATTGACAATGTATTCAAACAAAAGGAAGCATAAATGAAAATGTATCATGTGGAATGACCAAGGCAAAGAGCAGTGTAGACTTCAGACTTGGATAGAACTGCATTTATAGCTCCACCACTAACTGAAGTAAAATTTACTTAAATTCTCTGAGCATCAGCTTCTCATATGTAAACTGGAGATAACAACGCTTACCCCCTGGAGTGGCAAAAGAATAAATGAAATTATGTTTATAAATGTCTGGCATATAGTAGGCACTGCAAACATGGTAGTAATTATTATTCTGTCTCTCGCCAACTTTGCCTTTCTTTATGTCTTGCCAAAATGTACAAAGACTTAGCGAGCTTTTCCCATACACCCTTTTCCTTAAATCAACCCTCACTCTCCTAGGAGAGGCACAGGATGCAAAATTGGTGAAATCAACAACTTGTTTGACATTTATTGGGATTTGACACCTGCAATTCCTTGTGACAGTCCTGATGTTCTGAGAACACTGACCACTGGACAAAGAACAAGCCCCTTCCATCCAGCTTAACCTTAAAAGAAGGAAAGTGAGTTTCAGGGGAGGCTGTTCTGTTTTTCCAGCTGGCTACTCACCAGCAATTCTTACCTGTTGTGGTGTTAAGTAGGGAAAAGTTAAAATCTTTAAGGTCAACAGGGCTCAATTCCAAGGAAAAAACAGAAAAGCTAGTTTCTTTCTTTCTTTCTTTTTCTTAATTATAGGAGGAAACTTATAAAATAAGGCTGTGTTTCTGCTTCACTGAATGCAGGCTGATATACTGCCTGGTTCCAGCTCTGTGATGTTATGTTTTGTTCACAAGAGCCCTGAGGGAAAGCAGAACTCACACTTCTCCATGGCTACACCTTCCTACTTAAGGAAAAAACAACTAATAATTATGAAATACAAAACTGAAAGATTAATTTAGGAAGACAGTCTGTTTCTGTACTTAAAGTTAGTCACTGCTTGTTTGAATGTGTGCACGTGTGTATTTGTGTGTGTGTGTATTTGACCACATTGTTTTAAACACGTTAAAAAAGAAAATGTAATTTTTCCATATTAATTCATTTTTGGTATTTTCTACAGAAAGACCCAAATAACTATTTCATTGCATGGGAAGTACTATGGAAGTCTTATTATAAGAGCTCTTTTTGCAAAAACAAGAGAATATTTTTACTAAATACATAGCAGAAAAAATTTAATTCTAGGAAAGAATGGTTAAAATAAATGCATATCCTAATTTTTTTAATTTATCTTCTACAAAGGGATTTGCAAGAGACAAAACTGTGAACAATTAATTATCAAAGGTCTACTTTCTGAGTTGACTTGGCCCTCAATCCTGGTCTACTTCATTCAGGAACCTCAGGATGGGACCCTACTTAGCTCTGGAATGATGCGATGAAGAGGAAAGGTGAATATGTAATTTACCACATTATAAGAAAAGAAAATTAGCAGCCTCAGAAAAATAAAATAAAATTCAATATCCATGTATGATTTAAAAAAAAAAAAAAACCTCTTAGCAAGCCATGTCCACACACACACAAAAAATTAACTGACAAAGAGTATCTGCAAAAGGCATCTTACCAACATCACAATTTAATGGTTAAAAGTATGTCCTTGAATATCAGGTACAAACCAAGAATTCCCATTATCATTGCTACTTTTAACATCGTACAGAAGATCTTAACCAGCACAGCCAAACTAGAGAAAGAAAGAAAATATGTAAGGATTTGAAAGAAATAAAATATTCTTTATTTGTAGATATTGTGGTTGATTTCACAGAAAGCCTCCCCAAAAATCCATGAACAAATTGTTCAAAATAATAAGACAATTTTTAAAAATACCAGGTAAAAATAAATGTACAAAAGTCAAATATATTTCTGTATACCACAGCCAAGCAGCTGAAAAATGTTTATAATTTTTATAAAGAAAATAACAATACCGAATGCTTACATATTATTTTATGTCAAAGATTGTTCTATGCACTCGATATATGTAATAGGTTTAAAATATGTATAAATTCATTGGCACACCTCCTTTTGTATCCACTTCCCTCAAATTCAGCCTGGACAGAATGATTCATTCTATTGAGTAGAATAAGAAGTGATGTGATGATTCTGAAATTAGGTCATAAAGAGGATAGCCTCTGCCAAGCTCTTCTCTATCATTTGCCCTTGGGAAAGCCAGCCACAGCCATGACATCATAAGGACACAGCATCTCTGGGAGAGGCCCACATAGAGAGGAACTGAGGTCTCTTGTCAATAGCCAGCACTAACTTGCCAGCACCAGTGAGTGATCCAGTGTAGCCCCATCCTGATTGCCACATTATCACAGACCTTGAGTCAGGTCTCCCCAGCCAAGCCTATGCATCTTCTTGTCCCACAGAAATTATAAAAGATAATACATGCTTACCATTGTTTTAAGCCACTAAATTTTGCAGTAATTTGTAAGAAAGCAATAGATAACAATACACATTGTGTGGTCTTCACATGTCTGTAAGATAGATACTATTCCTATAGTCAGTTTACAAATGAAGCAAGAGGCAGAGAGACATTAAGTAGCATGCTTTAGGTCACACAGTAGAGATGTGTGACCAACAGAGAGGGGACTCAAACACAGCCAGTTGGCTCCCAAAGTGTGTTCTTATAATGGTGATTCTTGAACCACATCACCTTTTCCCTCTGAAATCTCATATATACTTTATATTTTATTTAATCCCCCTTTGTGTTAAATACCTCTCTCCTACAGAATTCCAACCTCCTGATTCAATAGGACTTAGTTGGTACTTCTCTTTTCTCTTGCTTGGATCTACTTTCCTGAGCCCTGTACCGTCATCTTTTGAGAATAAAATCTCCTCTTTTCCAAGACTGAGAAAATACTGATTGTTTTTTTTGCCATCAAATACTGACTTATTATTCTTGCCCAAAATCCAAATCATAAATAGGATACCTCTGAACAGGTTTTAAATGAATCCCTCTCAATCAGTGATAGTGTCACTTATACACTCAGGCCTCCCATGGTTGCCCGAGCAGTGGATGCTTCACTCCAGATGCTTCTGAGTCAGCATAACTAACTAACCTAAATCCACCTTCCTCAGGGCCTACATAAAGTCTACTCTTTCCTTTGTTCATAGATTGCATTCTATACCCACAATTCTTCTCTGTTTAGCAAGTAATAAATTTGGTTTATTTGCCTCAGGTATATGTAGTGTGGTCTTTTCATTTGATACTTTTTTTCAACCTCTTGATTTGCTGGAGAAAACCTTGAAATAAGTTTCTAAGTGAGACTGTGTGGGAGATAAACTTTGAGTCATCACATGGCTGAAAATTTCTTCTTCCTGACTGATTTGATTGATAGTTTGCCTGGGAATAGAATTTGACATTTCACATTTTTCCTCAAATTTTGAAGGGATTGCATCATTGTCTGCTGACATCCAGTGGTTGCTGATGACAATTCTGATGCCAGTATGATTCATATTCCTTCAGAAGTGATTTTTTCCCTCTGAAAAGTTTTAGAATCTTTTCTCTATTTTGATGTTCTGAAATTTCAGAAGAATTTTTTAGATACCAGTCATCTTTCATTTTTTAACAACTGCTAGCTATTTTGTGATCCCTTGTAATCTTAAGACTCATAACCATTTGCTTTCATATATGCCATGCTTTTGCTCTTCTTTTTACATTCTGGTAAATTTCCTAAGTTTTATTTTCCAGCCCTTCTGCTGAAAGTTTTAATGTTTATAATGATTAATTTTATGTGTCAAATTGGGTAAGCCACAGTACCCAGATATTTGGTCAAACTAGTCTAAATGTTGCTGTGAAGTTACTGTTTTTAGATGAGATTAGCATTTAAATCAGTAGATTTGAATCAAGCAGATTCCCCTCCATAATGTGGGTGGGCCTCATTCAATCTCTTGAAGGCCTTAAGAGAAAAAAGACTGGGATCCCCCAAGGAAACGGAAATTCTCTCCAGACTGTTTTTGGACTCAAGTTGTAATAGCAGCCTTCCCCTGGGTCTCCAGGCTGCTTGCCTACACTGAAGATTTTGGATTAGCCAGGCTCCACAATTGTGTGAGGCAGTTCCTTAGAATAAATCTTCCTCTTGCTCTTCTCCCACTCTATTTAATCTCCTCTCTTGGTGTTTTCCTTTTAGGTTGCATTCCTCTAATATTTCTGTGATACTTAGTTGCCCATTTGTATTTATGAAGAGAAAATGAAATAAATTGATATCTCACCAATTTGTATATAAAATACAAAATATTAATGTATATAATATTTCTCTCAAGAGTGCTTAGATCCAGGGTATAGGCAGTGGCTCCATCTCAGAGGCAACAGGTATTTAATACTGTATTTCCCCTCTATTCTTCCTTTTTCTCCCACAGTGCAATCACATATAGTTTCCTAAAGTGCGGAAGAAAACAGATCCTCCGACTCATCATGGTCATGTATCCTCAAAGTCTTTTGCCCTCTTTCTAGTGGATTTTGGCTTTTTGCAATTAAAAAGTTGAAAGCATGAATTTTAAATTATCAGATGTATTGTGACATTTCTTTGAGGCAATGGACACCTCATGGCCTATTTTGCATGTTAGAAGGCAAGGCCATAAATAAAAGTAATACTGGGACCAACAGCAACCGACATCCACTTGGTTATTAAATCAAGATATCACCCTGTCCACAGCACTTACACACCAGAATAACATAGAGATAGTCCAGTCTTCTCTGCTTCACTTTTTTGCCTTCTAGTTTTCCCAGTGCTGCTCTTTAAAAGATGTCTATTTTCCAAATTTACCATTGTAATCTTACTGTTTGTCACCATCTGGTCAGACTTATGGTGACAGTAAACTATAATTCAAACTATATTTTCTTACTGAAAACACAAGAGCATCATCCAATGGCAAATCTATAAATGCAAAATTTTTAATTACATAGACTAAATACTATTTCAACATAGAT
Source organism: Mirounga angustirostris (assembly GCF_029215605.1). Classification (NCBI taxonomy): domain Eukaryota; kingdom Metazoa; phylum Chordata; class Mammalia; order Carnivora; family Phocidae; genus Mirounga; species Mirounga angustirostris. The sequence goes on along the minus strand of NW_026991709.1, from coordinate 46,076,086 downwards.
AAATATGTATATATATTTCCCTGTTCTATTTTCCTAGTGAGATTTCCAGGCAAAATTGTAGGGAAATTAGATGACTACTTATTTCTCAGCTTCCTTTGAAACTTCCAGGATCAGTGCTTTTAATGTGCCCCACACCTGCTTCCAGAAGACTCAGGTCTTCAAAACTTATGAGGAGATGAGAGAGTTGGCGTTTCTCAGTTCTGTTGCTCATAACTGAATTCTTAGAGCCAGGTCTCTAAGGGAACCAGGCCATGAAAACACTAACTCCTGTAAAGAATTATTCTTTCTCTTAAAAACAACTTCTTAGGGGCACCTGGGTTGCTCAGTCGGTTAAGCATCTGCCTTTGGCTCAGGTCATGATCTTGGGGTCCTGAGATCGGGCCCGGGTTGGGCTCCCTGCTCAGTGGGGAGCCTGCTTGTCCCTCTCTCTCTCTGCTGCTCCCCCTGCTTCTTGTGCTCTCTCTCTCTCAAATAACTAAATAAAACTTTTATTTTTGTTTTTTTAGTTTTTATTTTTATTTTTTTTTTAAAGATTTTATTTATTTATTTGACAGAGAGAGGCAGCAAGAGAAGGAACACAAGCAGGGGGAGGGGGAGAGGGAGAAGCAGGCTTCCCGCTGAGCAGGGATCCCGATGCAGGACTCCATCCCAGGACCCTGGGATCATGACCTGAGCCGAAGGCAGACGCTTAACGACTGAGCCACCCAGGCGCGCCATCAAATAAATAAATAAAATTAAAAAAAAAAACTTCTTAGATGTTCCTCGCATTTCCCCAGCCGTCAGTACACTCAAAGTCAAACACAAAGCCTTTTTAAACAATATGGTTAGTTTTAAACAAAGTTAGTAGTTCCAAGCCCTTGGAGTGGTTAAATATGTCTGCCACTCCATTAAAAAGTTTAGTTTAGAAAGTGCATGTGTGTGTGTGTGTGTGCACATGCACGTTTTAAAATTCTCTATTGTTGAGGTAAGTGATATTTTAAAGATTTATCTTGGTATATTTAACACAATTATAAGCAATGTTTTGTAAATGTTACACAGTAGATTCTGCTGGAAAACTCCACCAAGCCTGGAAATTACAACATGCTGAAAAATCACCAGACCTCGTAAAAATGTGTACTTCCTCCCAAAATGTTCACTAACCTAACTATAATCTAACAATAGTTTTACCTAAATTCCCTGACTTAAAAGGAAAAAAAAATATGCCAAACCATTTGAAACTCATACAGTTTTCTAAATCTCACCATCAGATTCCAGTATGCTGGGAATATTTAAGTGTGCACATAGTCACCACTTTAGTAGAGGTTTAAAAACTGGGAGCAAGACATTTTTGGCAGTGTCTGTCTCTCTGAGTCTTGTCCTCTGGTTTTCCTTACTAACTTGGGTGTAACCTGTGAGAAATCTTAGAACTGTTGAGGATGAAGAGTACAAATGTCTATTCTAGCCAGCTAATTAGCTTAACATTTTTTAAAAAAGATTTTATTTATTTATTTGACAGACACAGTGAGAGGGAACACAAGCAGGGGGAGCGGGAGAGGGAAAAGCAGGCTCCTGGCTGAGCAGAGAGCCTGATTGCGGGGCTCGATCCCAGGACCCCGGGATCATGACATCAGCCGAAGGCAGACGCTTAACAACTGAGCCACCCAGGTGCCCCTAGCTTAACATTTTTTGGAAAGAGAAGTGGGGCGCTGTTTGTAATTTCATGTTTTTAAAAGTTAATGCACTTATCCAAAGGATTCTAGAACAGTAGATATTTGAGGAAATTTGATGCTTGATCTTCTCCTTTAGTACCCTGATGCTCATCTCTTTAACTATCTTCTGATATTTGGTCCAAGAATCAACAATGCCCATGTTTCAGTGAAAGTTTGTTTAAAAATATGCTTGTGAACTTTACACAAATCCTTTTCTACAGGCCCATGATATTGGAAAAATCCTGGGTAAATAAATTCATGAATGATATAAGAACCCCATCATCTCCATCTGGATCTTAAGTAATTCTAGTCTTTCCTTCCCTTTTCATTTTCATTCTTTTGAAAAGCACTTGAGACATTTATTTGCACGTACACAAAAATGATATCTCAGCATTGAAGCTGGTGTTCACAGTTGTGACAGACAATCTTCCATATGATCCCTATTGTTGATGAAACCCTGTATCTCTTAAAGTTACTGGCATGTCATTTTTTTCTGTTGGAGACTCTGAGAGGTTCAGGCCAGAATACAACAGTATGTATTGTGGGGTAAATAATATATTCTCTTCTTGCTAGTTTCCAAGTAAGTAAGAAAAAAAATTAAATACTTCTGACTTTACAAAATCACCTGAAATAAGATAGGATTAAAACAACCCCCATATTATCTCCTGTGATACCATTTGCTGCCAAACTGGTGTACATGCTCAGTGGGACGAAGAAATAGAGGGCTCGTGGAATTTCACATGACTCTGATCCACGTCACCATGTCCAGCCTTCCTTCCCTCAGAGGCATTACTTTTGTAGTTAACCTGACTTTGTTCCATTTTCATGGAGTCTCCTTTCTCCATGAAAACAAAATTATTTTGTTATTTTCCCCCCCATGTAACAAGTAAACCAAGTATATACTTGTTTACTACACTGTGAACTTTACTCTGTGCTCTTTTCTAGAAAATTTTATTCTTCACCACCAGAAATTCAAGAGACTATTTGGGTGCAATAAAAAGAAGCTAGCATATTACTAAGACTAATACAACCCTGTTATGAAGACACATGGGTTATTTCTTTCACAGGAACAATCACAGCATGTGGCATTTAATATTTTGATTCTTTTCTTCACCATCATATAAATTATTTTTTTAGTGTTTATTTACTTATAATCAGAAACTTACAGAGATTAGTTTAGGAAATGATTCTCTTTGGAAGAAAGTAATAAAACATACTTAAAATAGCAATATTTTATATTCATGCATCGTTTCCTCCTGTATTTGAGGAAATATTCCAATGTTGGTCACTTCACTAGTGTCCATAGACTTTTTTCTCAGTTATTTGCTGAGCACTTATTATGTGCTATGCACTGTCTTAAGAGCTATGTAAAGGTAAAACAGGTATTTTCCTCTATATCATGAAATAATTAGTTGAGAAATTGAAAATCGTAGAATCAATCCTATACAGGATAAAAAAGATACATAATCAGCCCTATATAAAACAAAAGAGATATGTAAAAGAAGTTCTGAATAAAAAGCTGTATGATGAATGCCAATATAGTTAATGGAGCTTATTGGGATAAATTTTTATACTGAAAACATTTTAATAAAGATATTGGTCAAAAAGAAAAAAAAATTTTCTAAGATTGTCCCAAGCCTGAAATTACTAAGACCACCTAACAAAAATTAGAATTTCCCCCCACCTTTTTGGAAATTTGATAAAGTGCAGAATTTGATGAAATATTTCTGGCAGTAACAATGACATATAGGCAGTTTTTCAAGTTGAAATGGAGATGAGTCAGATTAAAAATAAATATAACATTTGTGCCAAGATACCCAGGCCAAACTACCCATTTCCATGTGGAAACAATAGGACATGCACTGTTGATTTCAGTTTTTAAAACGTTAACTGAACTAACATTATAGAAGACGTCTCACTAGCTATGTTCTGTTAAGAAAAATGTATTTGAGGGCATTAAAACAGTATGGCAATTGAGCAAGGGGAAAATGCCTAAATAAAGGTCCATGTGCTTCTTCTATACTACCACATTCAGATACAGGAATATGAATATAAATGTTTATAACTGGATGATACCTAATTTTAGTGAATCTTAGTTTAGATTTCTCAGTTTTTGGTGAAATGTGCTGGCCATCTGCAACAGAACTTGTACTAAAAACTACAGCCAATGAGTGCATACATAATAGCTTTCTAACTTAGGGATTATACTGACATTTCTCATTGTATTTTATACATTCTCTTTCAATTATTTCCCTGATTATTTACATTAATGTCTCCTACACATTCATTGGAGGAAGTAAAATTTAAGCTGAAACCTGAACAATGAGTGAAAGGTGGAAAATAGCCAAGCAAAGTAGAAAATGATATCTAGACAAAGGGAATGGCATATACAGAAACCCAGATGAAAAAAGACCATATTATACCAAGAACCTGAGATTAGTTCAATAATGCTGGACTATAGAGTTCAAAAATATGAAAGAGTGACCCTGGATACAGCTGAGCATTAAGGGCCAGAATGTGGAGAGATTTATGAGCCAAGTTTCAGAGTCTTGACTTTATTATTATTGTTATTACTATTAAAGTATAGTTGGCACACATTGTTACATTAGTTTCAGGTGTACAATATAGTGATACAACAACTTTATATGTTATGCTCTGCTCACCACAAGTGTAGCTGCCATCTGTCACCAGACAATGCTATTACAATACCACTGGTTATATTCCCTATGCTGTGCCCTTCATCCATTCCACAACTGGAAGCTTGTACCTTCCATTCCCCTTTACCCATTTAGCCCATCTCCTCACCCCCTCCCTTATGGCAAACATCAGTTCTTTGTATTTGTGGGTCTGTTTCTGCTTTTTGTTGTTATGTGTGTTTGTTGGTTTGTTTTGATTTTTAGATTCCACATATAAGTGAAATTATACAATTTTTGTCTTTCTCTGTATGTTTCATTTCACGTAGCATAATATCCTCTAGGTCCATCCACATTGTCTCAAATAGCAAAATCTCATTCTTTTTTATGATTGAGTAATATTCCCTTACATACATATACCACATCTTCTTTACCGGTCATCTATGGATGGACACTTGGGTTGCTTCCATATCTTGGCTATTATAAATAATACTTCCTGCAAAAAACATAGAAGAACATATATCTTTTTGAAGTAGTGTTGCATTTTCTTTGGGTAAATACTCAGTAGTAGAATTACTGGATCATATGATATTTCTATTTTTAATTTTTTGAGGAATCTCCATACTGTTTCCACAGTGGCTGCACCAATTTATATTCCCCCTCAGCAGTGCATGAGAGTTCCCTTTTCTCCATGTTCTTTCCAACACTTGTTATTTCTCATCTTTGTGATTCTAGCCATTCTGACAGGTATAAGGTGATATCTCATTGTGGTTTTGATTTGCATTTCCCTGATGATTAGTGATGCTGAACATCTTTTCATGTGTCTATTGGCCATCTGTATGTCATCTTTGGAAAAATGTCTGTTCATGTCTTCTGCCCATTTTAATCAGATTGTGTGTGTGTGTGTGTATTGAGTTGTATAGGTTCTTTATATATTTTGGATATTAACGCCTTATCAGATATATCATTTGCAAATATCTTCTTCCATTCGGTAGGTTGCCTTTTCATTTTGTTGGTGGTTTCCTTCAGGTGCATAAATTTTTTTATTTCAGTGTAGTCCCAATAGTTTATTTTTGCTTTTGTTTTCTGTGACATATCTAGAAAAATGTTACTAAGGCTGATATCAAAGAGATGATTGCCTATATTTTCTTTTAGGATTTTTATGGTTTCAGGTCTTACATTTACATCTTTAATCCATCTTGAGTTTATTTTTGCATATGATGTAAGAAAGTGATTCAGTTTCTTTATGTACCTGTCCAATTTTCCAGCACGATTTATTGTATATTCTTGCCTCCTTTGTCATAGATTGACTATTTAAGCATGGGTTTATTTCTGGGCTCTCTTCTGTCTCAATCATGTATGTGTCTGTTTTGGTGTCAGTATCATATTGTTTTGATGATTATAGCTTTATAGTATATCTTGAAATTTGGGATTGTAATACCCCCAGCTTTTTTCTTCCTCAAGATTGCTTTAGCAATTTGGGTCTTTTGTGGTTCCATAAAAATTTTAGGATTATTTGTTCTAGTTCTGTGAAAAATTCTATTGGTATTTTGATAGGGATTACATTCAATCTGTAGATTGCTTTGGGTAGTATGGACATTTTAACATTGTTCTTCTGATCTTTGAGCATGGAATATTTTTCCACTTATATGTATCATCTTCAATTTCTTTCATCAGTGTTTTATAATTTTCAGAGTACAAGTCCTTCACCTCCTTGGTTAAGTTTATTCCTAGGTATTTTATTCTTTTTGGTTCCATTGTAAATAGAATCGTTTTCTTAATTTCTCTTTCTGCTATTTTGTTGTTATTGTGTAGAAGTTCAGTAGACTTCTGTATATTAATCTTGTATGGACTTTATCTTTTAAACCATTGCTTTTAAGTGACATGAGCAGATATGTATTTTTATGTATAGAAAATGGACCAAAGGTGAAAATGATAGGTGTGCTAATGGTATTTAAGAGAATATAGTAGCTTCCGGAACTGGAATGGCAGCATCTGGAATATTTCTCTATGTTTTTTCTTCTTCCCATTGTATGAATAATTGGAACCTGGAACAACTAAGCTTTGGCCATGGAGACCACAGCAAATACCTATAGGATAGTGAAGCAGTGATTTGGAGAAAACCTGGGCCCCTTGCACAAAGCTTTCCACTAGCCTGAAATGTTTACCATGAATTATTATGTGACATTGAAAAAATATCTTTGTTTTTTAAGTGATTGAATGATAGGGTCTCTTTATTACATTAGCTTAATTTTCACTTTTACAAGTATTGGAGTGAAAGTGATTCCTCAAGAAGAGTATATAGAAAGAAAGGAGACAACCTAGAAAAATTAGATTGAAGCAATGAGTAGAAGAAAAAGAACCTCAAAGAACATTGAGCTGTTAGTAATGAAAGAAGGAAGGATTGAAGCTAAAGGAATACTATGTTATCTGCTTGACTTACAATTATCATATGGTTTCATTCATATGTGGAACATAAGGAATAGCATGGAGAACTTTAGGGGAAGGAAGGGAAAACTGAAGAGGAGGAAATCAGAGGGTGAGATGAACCATGGGAGACTATGGACTCCGGGAAATGATCTGAGGGTCTGGGGGGGGATGGGTTAGCCTGGTGACAGGTATTGAGGAGCACATGTGTTGTGATGAGCACTGGGTGTTATACACAAATAATGAATCATGGAACACTACATCAAAAATTAATGAAGTACTGTATGGTGACTAACATAACATAAAAAAAAATTGAAAAAAGAAAAAATAAATAAATAAAAGTTCTCACCACAGAAAAAAATTGTAACTATGTGAGGTGATGGATATGTTAACTAACCTTATTGTGGTAATCATTTTGCAAAAATACATATATAAAATCACTACACTGTACATCTTAAACTATGTAAGGTTATAGGTCAATTATATCTCAGTAAAGCTGGGAAAAAAGTATATTTTTACCACCATGCTCACAAAACAATAGTTACTGAGAATGTTGATATAAATATATACATATAAACACATATACACATATATACCTATGTACACTCACAAATCCATACATTTATGCATGCATATATGCGCATATACTCTGTAAACTGTAGATATACATGGACATATACACATATATGCCATATAATGCCAATTCTTTTTTTTTAATTTTTTTATTGTTATGTTAATCCCCATACATTACATCATTAGATTTAGATGTAGTGTTCCATGATTCATTGTTTGTGCATAACACCCAGTGCTCCATGCAGAATGTGCCCTCCTCAATACCCATCACCAGGCTAAGCCAACCTCCCACCCCCCTCCCTTCTAGAACCCTCAGTTTGTTTTTCAGAGTCCATCGTCTCTCGTGGTTCGTCTACCCCTCCGATTTCCCCCCCTTCCTTCTTCCCCTCCTGTTACCTTCTTCTTTTTTTTTTTTCTCTTAACATATATTGCATTATTTGTTTCAGAGGTACAGATCTGGGATTCAACAGTCTTACACAATTCACAGCGCTTACCAGAGCACATACCCTCCCCAGTGTCTATCACCCAGTCACCCCATCCCTCCCACCCCACCCCCCACTCCAGCAACCCTCAGTTTGTTTCCTGAGATTAAGAATTCCTCATATCAGTGTGGTCCTATGATACATGTCTTTCTCTGTTTGACTTATTTCGCTCAGCATAATACCCTCCAATTCCATCCACATTGTTGCAAATGGCAAGATCTCATTCCTTTTGATGGCTGCATAATATTTCATTGTATATATATACCACTCTTCTTTATCCATTCATCTGTCGATGGACATCTTGGCTCTTTCCACAGTTTAGCTATTGTGGAGATTGCTGCTATAAACATCGGGGTGCACGTACCCTTTCGGATCCCTACTTTTGTATCTTTGGGGTAAATACCCAATAGTGCAATGGCTGGGTCATATGGTAGCTCTATTTTCAACTTTTTGAGGAACCTCCATACTGTTTTCCAGAGTGGCTGCACGAGCTTGCATTCCCACCAACAGTGTAGGAGGTTTCCCCTTTCTCCACATCCCCGCCAATATCTGTCATTTCCTGACTTGTTAATTTTAGCCATTCTGACTGGTGTGAGGTGGTATCTCATTGAGGTTTTGATTTGCATTTCCCTGATGCCGAGCGATATTGAGCACTTTTTCATGTATCTTTTGGCCATTTGGATGTCTTCTTTGGAGAAATGTCTGTTCATGTCTTCTGCCCATTTCTTGATTGCATTATTTGTTCTTTGGGTGTTGAGTTTGATGAGTTCTTTATAGATTTTGGATACTAGCCCTTTATCTGATATGTCATTTGCAAATATCTTCTCCCATTCTGTTGGTTGTCTTTTGGTTTTGGGGTTGACTGTTTCTTTCGCTGTGCAAAAGCTTTTTATCCTGATGAAGTCCCAATAGTTCATTTTTGCCCTTGCTTCCCTTGCCTTTGGCGATGTTTCTAGGAAGAAGTTGCTGTGGCTGAGGTTGAAGAGGTTGCTGCCTGTGTTCTCCTTTAGGATTTTGATGGACTCCTGTCTCACATTTAGGTCTTTCAACCATTTTGAGTCTATTTTTGTGTGTGGTGTAAGGAAATGGTACAGTTTCATTCTTTTGCATGTGGCTGTCCAATTTTCCCAACACCATTTGTTGAAGAGACTGTCTTTTCCATTGGACATTCTTTCCTGCTTTGTTGAAGATTAGTTGACCATAGAGTTGAAGGTCCATTTCTGGGCTCTCTATTCTGTTCCATTGATCTATGTGTCTGTTTTTGTGCCAGTACCATACTGTCTTGATGATTACAACTTTGTAATAGAGCTTGAAGTCCAGAATTATGATGCCACCAGCTTTGCTTTTCTTTTTCAACATTCTTCTGGCTATTTGAGATCTTTTCTGATTCCATACAAATTTTAGGATTATTTGTTCCATTTCTGTGAAAAAAGTAGATGGTATTTTGATAGGGATTGCATTAAATGTGTAGATTGCTCTAGGTAGCATTGACATCTTCACAATATCTGTTCTTCCAATCCATGAGCATGGAATGTTTTTGCATTTCTTTGTGTCTTCCTCGATTTCTTTCATGAGTATTTTATAGTTTTCTGAGTACAGATTCTTTGCCTCTTTGGTTAGATTTATTCCTAGGTATCTTATGGTTTTGGGTGTAATTGTAAATGGGATTGACTCCTTAATTTCTCTTTCTTCTGTCTTTAATGCCAATTCTTTATTTAAAAATATAAATGTATCATATCCATATTTAAAACAATAGAATAAAATCCACCAAAATGTTAACAGTGATTATCTCTGAGTAATTTCTATTTCTTCTTTATAGTTCTATTTTCCAAATCAGAAAAAGTTATAAAATTGATATGTCCTTTAAAAATCATGTTTTCAGGGGCACCTGTATGTTCTAGGGCAACTTGTTTAACCTTTCTGGGCCTCATTTGTGCCACATCTATAAAATGGGGATAAATTATTATTATCTACCCCTTAGGGTTGTTATGAGCAGTGGTCTTCAAAAATGTACTCCCAAAATAATTAGAAAAAAAAAACTGTATACTTCCTGGGGCACCTAGGTGGCTCAGTTGGTTAAACGTCTGCCTTCAGCACAGGTCATGATCCCAGGGTCCTGGGATTGAGCCCCACATCGGGCTCCCTACTTGGTGGGGAGCCTGTTTCTCCCTGTGCCCCTCCCCCTGACTCATGTCTCTCTCTTGTTCTGCTCTCTCTCTCTTTCTTTCAAATAAATAAATAAATAAATCTTAAAAAAAAAAAAGAATACTATGTTCCAAGAATAGTGTCAAATGGTAAATGATAAGCCAAAATTGGAGCAAAAAAATGTCCTTTGGATTTGGAAATAAAAAAGGTAATTGATGATTCTGTTGATGGAACAGAGGAGATGTGACAAGGGAGTTCAGGATATAATCAAAACAGAGGTTGGGAGAGACTATGGAAATCAAGCAAGAGGAAAACGGTGTATGACATGAAGATAGCTTATGGATAGTGAAAAATGCACGGTCATATAACCCAGAAGACTACTGAGAATAATTGATTGATATAACCAAAAGGAAGGAAACTTGAGATGAGAAAATGGCATATCTGAATTTTATTTTCAGAAGTCAAGTTTTGGATTAGAACAAGTTCTATGAATGTGTTGTATTATTACATAACAAAATCAGTTATGGCACTTTCTGAAGTGCATCTGGAAACTTCTACTTCTAGTCAGACTTATCCTCCTACTATAAAACTGGATGAAGCAACATTTTGATTATTTCTGGTATGGACAACAGGCAGTGTATACTGTGAGCCTTGAGGAAAAAAAAAAGGAATATGAGATATGAGCTTTACATTTGTCGCACCGTTCTTACTAGAGGAACTCTCATGACGCAGTAGAAGTTGGTTATGCCCAAGTTGAAGCAGCACTTACTGAGATGAAGAGGAAGATAAAGGATTTTGGCCCTGCTAATATGGCAGAAATTTGTAGGATTGGGGCACCAAACAGGTGAAGACTGTAAGGGAGGAGGCAGTAGTCTATATGAATATTACCTTCTGGTCAATGGCTCAAGGATGCGCTCTAAATGGTCAGGAAAAGACTCTTAGATATTTAATAGAGAGCAACTGCTATGGAGATGAGATCTGAATAAAACCTTGTTACATACTGTTTCTGGACAAATAGATTTATAGTGAAAGTATTAAAATATGATTGGGAAGCATATACACCGATGTTTGCCACTAATATAAAAGAAAGAGAAATGGATTTGATTTCAGCTTCAACTACATCTGCAACATTTTTTTCTTTTCAAATTAAATGATCTCGACCATAAGAGTAAAGTAGTTTTTAATCTGGTTAATGTGGATATCTCTTTCTATAATTTTCTGTATATGTGAAATACTCTCATACTTGCAAATGTAAAAATCAGTTATGAATTTCTTTTTTGAGTGATGTTGGAATGATGAATACTGAGACTTACTTCATACTATAAACAATTAGAAACTGACAAAATATATGAAATACTTGCTTTTAAACCTTGGGTATCAAGCTGCACAGGATTTTGATGACTCAGAGAAGGAAAACAAAGAAGATGTACCCTACAATTGCTCCAATTTTCTGCCTAGAGACAATTTCCATACCACAAATACAGGAAGGCGGGAGGACAAAAACACACAGTGGCCTTGATGAACTGAGATGAAGATCACAGTTCAGACAGACTGAGATAGTTGGAAATTGTAGAGCAGAGTTTCATAAAGAAGAGAGCTATGCATAAAAAGAGCTCCAGAAATGTGCATAGTAGTTCCCTTGAGTCTTTCCTGAATATTAGGCTGGATATAATTATAGTAAAATTCCACAAAGCCAGGCAAAGAACAATTGAGAATTACAAGCTGAACAATTCCCAGAACTTACACAAGGAGAAATTGAGCTCTGACATTTGAATGAAGAGCCCTTGGAGCTATGCTAGGTGTCCAGTGAAGACCCCAGAGGTATGATTTCTTGGAAGTAGAGCTGAACTAGACCTGGATTCTGAAGTGAAGGCAACTCTAGACCTGCCCTAGAAAACTTTAAAAATAGACCTACAAATGGTTCAGCTTTAACAAATAATTTAACTGCCTATCAAAACAAAACTCAATACATTTCAAGGAAGACAACAAAAATCTAGATACTCAGGCATATGATATCCATGTGGTTCAACATCCAATAAAAATTACTAGTCAGGGATGCCTGGGTGGCTCAGTTGGTTAAGTGTCTGCCTTCGGCTCTGGTCATGATACCAGGGTCCTGGGACATCAGGCTCCTTGCCCAGCAGGGAATCTGTTTCTCCCTCTGCCTGCCACTCTCCCAGCTTGTGCTGTCTCTCTCTCTCTCTCTCTCTGACAAATAAATAAATAAATATTTTTAAAAAATTTACTAGGCAGGCCAAGAACCAGGCAATTGTGACTCAGTATGAGGAACAAAAATCTGGGGAAAAAAAATGGTGGAGCTTAAAAACTAAAAGAAGAAGTTAAAAAGTTATTATATAATATTTAAGTATTTAAAATAAAATATGAACATAATGAGGGAAAAATAGATTTTAGAGAAAAGGACCATGGAACTAGAGATGAAAAATAAAGTATTAGAAATAAGAATTTCACTGATTGATATTAACAGGTTCAACACTGAAGAATAAAATGATCAATAAACTTAAAGCCAATAAAATATAATCTCTCCAAAATGAAGAAAAGAAATATGGCTTGGAAAAAAAGGAATAGTGCATCAGTTACATGTGGGATAATATCAAATAGTGTAACATACATGCACATACACACAATTACACAAAAGCAAATCATAAATTGCTGGAAACCAGTAAAAAAGCAGACTAGACATTTCTTGAAGGAAGATAGACAGATGGCCAATAAGCATAGAAAAGATGTTCACCATCACTAATCACCCAAGAAATGCAAATCAAAATTACAGTGAGATGTTACCTTACATCCATTAGGATGGTACTAATAAAAAAATAGAAAATAACAAGTGTTAGCGGGGAAGTGGAGAAGTGGAAATTTTTCTGCACTATTTGTAGGAGTACAAAATTGTGCAACTGCTATGGAGAATGGTATGGAGGATCCTCAAAAAATTAAAAATAGGATCATCATATAATCCAGCAATCTCACTTTGAGTACATATCCAAAAGAAAGGAGTGTTTCGAAAAGATATTTGCACACTTATGTCTATAACAGTATTATTCACAATAGCCAAGAGATGGAAGCAACCTAAATGTCCATTGGCAGATGAATGAATAAAAAAAATATGGTATAAACATATAATGGAATGCTATGAAGACTTAAAAGGAAGGAAATTCTGTCACAACCTACAACATGAATGAAACTTAAGGACATTATGCTAACTGGAATAAACCAGTCACAAAAGGAAAAGTACTGGGCGCCTGGGTGGCTCAGTCGTTAAGTGGCTGCCTTCGGCTCAGATCATGATCCCAGGGTCCTGGGATCGAGTCCCACATCGGGCTCCCTGCTCAGCGGGAAGCCCGCTTCTCCCTCTCCCACTCCCCCTGCTTGTGTTCCTGCTCTCGCTGTCTCTGTCAAATAAATAAATAAAATCTTTAAAAAAAAAAAAATCTTTAAAAAAAAAAGGAAAAGTACTACTGTATGATTCCACTTATCTAAAGATTCTAAAGTAGTCATATTCATAGAAATAGAAAATGGAATGGTGGTTACCAGGCCAGGTCAGGGGGTAAGGGGAATGGGAACTTATTTTTTTAGTGGATATAGAATTTCAGTTATGCAAGATGAAAAAGTTATAGAGAGCTATTTACAACAATGTAAATATAATTAATACTATGAAACTATATACTTAATAAAAAGGGCTAAGATGATAAATTTTGTGTTTTTTGCCACAAAAAAAAAAATGGGAAAATCCAACATCCATTCATGATAAAACTCAGCAAACTAGAAATAAAAGGGATTTTTTTCAACCAATAAAAAGCATATTTTTTTTTTTAAAAAAGAAGAAACTAGAGTTAACATCATACTTACATACTTAATGGTAAAGTATGGTTCTTTCTCCCTAAGATTGGGAGTGAGGCAAAAATATCCCCCTCACACAATCACTCTTCAGATTTTAATGGAGGTCCTACCAGTGCAGTAAACCAAGAAAAATGAAGAAAGGTTCTGCAGATTAGAAAAGAAGAAATGAAACTGTTTATCCACAAAGGACATGATTGTTTACATATAAATAAAATCTCCTTAAAAATTGTAAAATAAGAGTTGAGGTTAGCAAGATCACAGGACATAGAGTCAGTGTGTCAAAACAGTTTTATTTCTATGTACTAGCGACAACAAAAAAAATAAAATTGCAATTAAAATACCATCCAGGGGTGCCTCGGTGGCGCAGTCAGTTGAGCATCCAACTCTTGGTTTCAGCTCAGGCCGTGATCTCAGGGTCATGGGATTGAACCTTGTGCTCAGCGGGGAGTCTGCTTGATTTCTCTCTCTCCCTCTCCCTCTGCCCCTTCCATTCATGGTCTCTCTAAGTCTCTCTCTAAAATAAATAAATATTTTTTTAAAAATAAAATAAATAAAATAAAATGCCATTCACAATAGGTTCAGAAATATAAAATAATGTAGGGAAATTTTTAACGAAATATATGTCTTATACACTGGAAACTACAAAGTCTTGTTGAAATTTAAAGACCTAAATAAATGAAGAAATATACCATGTTCAAGAAATGGAACATTCAATAATATTAAGATGAGAATTCTCCCCAAATTGATGTACAGATTCTATGCTCTCCCAATTATATCCCCAGTTTTTTTAGAAATTAAAAAGCTGTTTCTAAATTTATATCAAAATGGAAAGAACTTTATTTTTTTTAAGTAGTCTCCATGCCCAACATGGGGCTTGAACTCACAATCCAGGGATCAAGAGGCATATATTCTATTGACTGAGCCATCCAGGCACCCCTGAAAGGAACTTCAATGGTCAAAACTATTTCAAAACTGTAGAGCTACAATATTCAAGACATTGTGGCATTGGTAATAAGATTAGACATATAGATCAATGGAATAGTACAGTAAGTTCAAAAATAGATCCTAACAGGGGCGCCTGGGTGGCTCAGTTGGTTAAGTTTGCCTTCGGCTCAGGTCATGATTCCAGAGTCCTGGGATAGAGCCCCGCGTCGAGCTCCCTGCTCAGCGGAGAGCCTGCTTCTCCCTCTACCTCTGCCTGCCTCTCTGCCTACTTGTGCTCTCTCTCTCTCTGTCAAATAAATAAATAAAATCTTAAAAAAAAATAGATTTTTTGTGATCACTTATTTTCAACAAAAGTGCCAAAGCAATTCATGGAGAAGGGATAGTCTTCTCAAAAAGGGATAGTTCTCTCAGTAAATTCTGTTAGAACAATTGGATACCAAAATGGAAAACAATTAACTTTAATCCTTATCTCATACTGTCTACAAAAATTAACTCCTATTGAATCACAGATGTAATTGTAGAAGCTAAATCTATGACACTTTTGGAAGAAACCAGAAGAAAATCTTTAAGCACTGAGATAGGCAAAGATTTCTAAATTGGGGCACAAAAAACACAAACTTTATAGAAAGTGACAAATTGGGCTTCATCAAATTAAAATTCTCCTGATCTTTGAAATATATTGTTGAGGTAGTTAAAAGGCAAGCCACAGCCTTGGGGATCTTATGACATATATAGAGAGTGATATAGATATATAGATTAAATATAGACACAATATATATATATATATTGAGCTAAATATATATTTATAATATATAATATATTTATGATATATAATATATATTATATATAAACTATATATATATATTTGAGCTAAATATATATATTATTTGAGCGAGTAGATCCCCCCTCACAAACATTGGAACAATTCAACAACCATTTATGATCAGAAGTTCTCAGCAGACCATGATTTTTTTCCTCAACCTGATAAAAAGGATTTATAAAAACCCATAATGACCATCATACTTACATACTTAATGGTGAAAAACTGAATGCTTTCCCCATGAGATTGGGAATATATACATATCAAAAGCCAGACAGAAAATAGACAAAATTTTATATAGGTACTTCACAAAAGATATACAAATTAGCAATAAGCCCATGAAAATATGTTCAACATAATCATCAGGAAAATGCAAATTAAAAGCACAATAACATTCCACAGTACACCCATTATATTATTTAAGAAAGACTGACTTCCCTCTTTTTTGAAAGAGATTCTCCTTTATGGAAATCTTTTTTTTTTTTTTTTTTTTTTACATTCTCAGTACTAACTAAATACATGAGCATTAATTGGAATTAAAAATATATTTTGCTCCCCTCATGAAATTCACTCACTTGTTAGATAACTCGGGTTCTAAAAACAGTAAGAGTTGATATTTTGATAACAATTGGAACAAAATGATTCTTAGTAATATAAATATACAGTGAAGTTTTGAAATGTAATTAAAACCAGTAATTACACAACTCATTTTGTCTAGACAATATGATGTTGAATAAGCATGAACAAGTAGGTATTGAAACAGCTCTACATCTAGAAAACAGTATCCAAAAAATTTCAGCTGAAGTAATTGCTTAGAATGCTTAGTGACTAGCATGAGACTAGCATATAAGTGAATGCTTTGTAAGTGGTATACACTTGGTAATTTTGTCATAATAACTTTAGAACAAAAGCAATGCTTTTGTTTTATGTAGCTCCTAATAATTGAAATCAATCTCTAAACAACTATGGTAATTTCTAGGACTTAAGACATCCCCTTGGTATAGTGGGGGCAAACAATATAACTGAGTAAATGGAGTCCTTTTCCTCTCTTTCAATAAAAGTCAGTGCTGTCAGTCTTCATAGTAAAAGTTAGTGTTAATAATCAATTACCATAAGCTTCTATTTTTGGAGGATAATATTTTCCTCTTAGTTTTATAACAGTATAGAATTTCACCTGTTTGTAACTCAGGTGTGTGGAAGCCTTATGTATTATAAATGAAATGAATTAAAATGAAAATTCATCTTGTTATTGTCTACTAACATTTAGAGGAGACCTTGTAAAATAAAAGGCCAGTATTGTTTCTTTTTTATTTGAAAAGTTTAAACAATAGAAAAAAGTAAAGATATCACTAAAATAAATTCTTAAGCCAGAATTTTCACAGTGTTCATATTTTGTTCTTCAGATACTGTTATTATGAAGAGTAAAACTTGACTAATGAGATTTAAATTTCCTTTGTTCCCTCTGCCAGCCCCCTTCCCTTTCTCTATGCTCAGAAGCAACCACTGTCATTAATTTCATGACTATTCTTAGTTCTGCTTTTATACTTTTGCTATCTTCCATTCACAGAAATTTTCTAAAAACATTTTATTAGTTCATTGTTGTTGGAATTGTGTTGAAAACTATTTTAATTTATGCATTTGCTAAAAATGACATCTTTATTAAATTTTCCAATTTATGAACAATAATTTCCCCTCTGTGTATTCAGCTTTTCTTTTTCTGCCTTTTAATAAATAACTTTCTCCATAACATTTTGTAAATCTTTTGTTAGATTTGTTCATAGTGGTTTTTAGATTTAGTGGGGTTTTTTTAGATTTTATGGCTATTAAATATATGATTATATTATTGCTACATTTTCTTGTATTTTTAAACTAATACATCTGAACACTATTGTGATATGGGATATCACAAAATAAATAAATAATATGTCTAATAAATAGGTCATTGTAATAAAGCTCAGATCTAAATAGATGGTTGGAACTATCACTATTGATTTTTGTATATTTGCCTTGTATAAGCATTCCTGCAAGTCTTAATTTTTAGATTTTCTGAAATTATCATATGAAAATGATCATTTTACTTTATTCTTTACAATTCTTAAGCTTTTTAATTTCCTTGTCTTGTTCATTGGTTATAATATCTAGTATTATGTTGAATAGTAGTGAATTTAGTGAGGACTTGGGGGTTTGAAGGTATTTATCATAAAGATTTGTATCTCTATTTTTTATTTATTGATTTATTTATTTAAAGATTTTATTTATTTATTTGACAGAGAGACAGTGAGAGAGGGAACACAAGCAGGCGGAGTGGGAGAGGGAGAAGCAGGCTTCCCTCGGAGCAGGGAGCCCAATGCAGGGCTTGTTCCCAGGACCCTGGGATCATGACCTGAGCTGAAGGCAGACGCTTAATGACTGAGCCACCCAGGCACCCCAAAGATTTGTATCTTTAAATGTGATGTTTGGCAAAGGTCCTTGGTAGATTTCCTTTATGAATTTAAGAAAGTTTCCCTTTAATTCCTAATTTATAAGTCATTTTTTAAATTATGGGTTTACAATTTTTCTAATTTTACTATCTGCACAGCTAGCTCTGCACTAAATAATTTTATTAAAATTATATAACTTTTCTTCAATCCATTAATGGGATAAATCACATATTTTTTATATTATTTTGGTCTCGAATTCCTGGCATGAGCCCAAATTAGTCAAAATGTATTTTTTAAACACAATAAAAAAATTTTGACGTGCATCTCTGACATCAGCTTTTTTTCTGTTTTCCTAATTTATCATTTTTAAATCCTCTACTTTTAAATCTTTGTGTTCCTTTTTAACTTACATGTGTCTCCCATAAATAACATAGTGAATATTATAGTCTTATCCAGTCTTATAGTGTCTGTATTTTACTGGGTGCACTGAATCAATAAAAATTTGTTGTGATTATTGATATGTTTGGATTTATTTCTGCTATTTTATTGTTTTTTAGGAACCATTTTTTAAAAATCTCTTTTTCTGATTTCTTGTTGAATTGATAAGGTTTTCTGTTTGTTTTTCGTCTGCTAATTTAGAAGTTACAGCTTTTATTTCTATCACAACCTTAACCTTAACATTTTAAAACATAATTAGCTTCATATTTTTCTGAAAAAGTAAGAAATTACTTAAGTTAAGTTAAGTTAATAAAGTTAATATCTTTATTCTCCTCCTAAATAATACAAGAACCATAACTTGCTGCTCAGTACCTCCAAAAACTCTATCTAAATTTCTTATTCCACATTCCTAAGTGCATTTTTAGGTTAATAATATTTTTAAGCTTGCTTGCCATCTCTTCTTGCAACTCACTCTTTACTCAGGGTTAACTCTTTTTTGCTGAAATAATGTTTTTGATAATTTTTTAACAAAGAGACTGTGCATGTAAAAACTTTTAAATTAATTAGATTTATTTTTAACTGATGTATTATTACATATTAAATGTATACACTCTAAGTATACAGTTAGATGAGTTTTTGCAGATGTGTATCAAACTCCCCAATCAAGGTAAAGAACATTGCCAGTACCACCACAGAAACTTTCATTACTACTTTCCATTTCATTCCTCCCACTGCCTTGCAGAGACAATCGTTAATTTATTTCAATCCTCACAGATTAGTTTTGCTTATTTTTCAATAGCTTTGCCTATTTTCTAATGCCTATTCTTCACATAAATGTAATCATACTATGTATTTGTTTGTATGGCTGCTTTCACCACATATAATATCCTAAATATTTATCCATGTTTTGTTGCAGGGGAATGCATATACTAAAATTTTAAATCTGTTCTCCTATTGATGAATACTGGATTGTTTCCAAGTTTTTGTTATCATTAATAAGCATTTTTATTGATATATGTTTTCATTTCTTCTGTATAAATATCTAGTAGGATTGTTATATCATAAAATGTGTGTATGCTTAACTTTATTTTAAAAACTGCTGAAAATTTTCCAAGATGTTTATATCACTTTACATTATTACCAGTAAGATTTGAGAGTTGCTCCTCATCTTCTCAAATATTTAGCATTGCTAGTTTTTATTTTTTAATTTTACCATTATAGTAGGTATTGTAGTGCTATTGTTTTAATTTTTACTTCCTGAATATCAAACATCTTTTCATGTGCTTACTGGTCATTTATAAAACATATTTTGTGATATATCTGTCCAAGTCATTTGCCCATATTTTAATTGGGTTGTCTGTTATTGGTTTGTAGGAATTCTTTACATGTTCCAGTGTTGAGTCTTTTTTTTGGATACATGTGTTGAGAATATTTTCTCTCATTCTTTGGTTTCATTTCTTATGATGTATTTTTTGAAGAGCAAATGTTTGTGATTTTGATGTTCAGTTTTCTTCTTTTTTTTTCTCTCATCATTGCTGCTTTTTGCATTCTGTTTAAGAAATCTTTACCCTAGGGGTGCCTGGATGGCTCAGTGGGTTAAGCAACCCACTCTTGTTTTCAGCTCAGGTCATGATCTCAGGGTCATGAGATTAAGCCTCACAGCTAGCTCTGCACTCAGCGGGGAGTCTGCTTGAGATTCTATCTCACCCTCTCCCTCTGCCCCTACCCCTCTGCATGCTCTCTCTCTCCAATAAATAAATAAATCTTAAAAAAAAATCTTTATGCTATATCAGTTTCCTGTGGCTTCTGTAACAAGTTTCCATAAATGTGATAGTTTAAAATAACAGAAATGTTATCTCACAGTTCTACATGCCAGAACTTGGGAATCAAGATACTGGCAGGGTTACAATCTGTCCAAAGATTCTAGAAAACACTCTTTCTTGTCCCTTGCAGCTTCCAGAAGTTCCTTTGTCCTGTTGCTCCAATTTCTCATTTTGGGTCACATTGCCACCTCCTTTCCTGTCTCAAAATTCTCTCTATTTCTCTCTTATAAGGATAGAGGTAATTGCATTTCCTGCCCACCTGCATAATCCAAGATAAGCTCCCCCTATTAAGATTCTTAATCATATAGTTTTCCATACAAGGTCATATACACAGGTTCTAGCATTAGGATGTTGCCATAACTTTTGGGGGGCTACCATTCAGCCTACTGCCTATCCCAAAGTCACAAAAATGAGCTTTTTTTTTTCTTCTAGAAACTTTGTAGCTTTAGGAGTGACATTTAGGTCTGCAAACCATCTTCACTTATTTTTATGTATGGTAAGAAGTAGGGTCATGGGGGCACCTGGGTGGCTCAGATGGTTGGGCATCTGCCTTCGGCTCAGGTTGTGATCCTAGGGTCCTGGGATCGAGCCCCATGTCCGGCTCCTGGCTCAACGGGGAGCCGCTTCTCCCTCTGCCTCTCCCCCTGCTCGTGCTCTCTCTCTGTATCTCTGTGTCTCCAATGAATAAATAAAATCTTAAAAAAAAAAAAAAAAGAAGTAGGGTCATGGTTGGTGGGCTCAATTTTTTTCACAAGAGTTCCTTACAGTCTTTCTAATTGTTATAGAGTTTATGGTCACATTGCCTGTTTTATTATTGATATTTGTACTGTGTGTTTTTTCCTTATCAGTGTTCTTAGGGCATAACAATTTTAATGATCTTTTCAAGAACCAACCTAGCTTTAAGGATTTTCTCTTTGTTTCATATAAATAATTTATACTATTATTTTTTTCTTCTATTGATGTTGTGTTTACTTTGCTTAGATCATTGATTTTAGAACCTTTTTTTCATGTCTTACTAAATATATTTTGGATAGCACAATATTTGCTGTTGATTCTGCTTCAGTCAAATGTCTTTCAAAAAAGTTAGGAAAATTTAAAATACACACACACACGTACACCTTTCTTGACCATTTTTAACCCTTCAACTTCAGTCCTTTCAAACTTCCAAGTTTCCAGCTGGCATCATTTCTCTTCAACCTGGAAACTTCCTTTAATATTTCTTCTGGTACTTTTGTACTGACAGCAAATATTCTGCTTTTGTTTATCTGAAAATGCCTTTATTTCACTTTTGGTTTTGAAGAATTATTTTTTGCTGAGTATAGGATTCTGGATTTTTTTTCTTAGCACTTTAAAAATATCATTCCATTGTGTTCTGTATCACATTGTTTCTATCAAAGTGACTCTTCGTAGTTATTGTGGTTGCATTGATATCATACATCATTTTTTTCTTTGATTGCTTTTAGGATTTTCTCTACCTTTTTGGTTTTTACAGTTTATGATATGCCTCAGTTTGATGGTCTATTAATTTATTGTTTTTGAGATTTTTCTGGGTTTCTTGAATTTGAGATTATATTTATTACATATTAAAAAATAATTGGCCTTTATTTCTTCAAATACACTTGGGCTCCTTTCTCTCCTTTCTGTACTTATAAAATTCTGAATACACATATTTTAGACTATTTGATACTGTCCCATAGGTCACCAGTATTCACTTTTTGTCAGTTGTTTTCTTTGCTCTTGGCTTTATTTTGGATAATGTCTACTCACTTGTCTTCAATTTCATCAATCATTTCTTAATGCAGTGTTAATTCTGATATTAATCACATTTAATGTATTTTTTATTTCCTATATTATGCTTTTATAGTTCTAGAATATCTTGGTTCTTTTTTATAGTTTGGATGTCTTTGAGATTTTCCATTTGTTCACTTATTTATTTATTTTATTCTGGCAAAACCTTGGACATATTTATAAAAGCTATTTTAAAGTCCTTGAGTACTACTTCTACTATTTTCGTCATCTGTAGCTCATTTCTGTTGTTGTTTTCACTTTCTTGATTCTGGGCTCCATTTTATTGCTTTTCCACACGTCTCATAATTTTTTTTTTTATTATTGTAGACAAGGATTATGTTTCCTACAACTAAATCTCTCACAGTTTAATTTTTTTTTCAATTATATCATCTCAAGCTGACACCCTATATCTTTCTCATGGTTATTAACCTTATGAATAATCTGTATTTACTGCATTAATTATCTTGCCACATCTCTCATTTTAAAATCTAGCTTTGACTCTTACCATTCTGATGAATGTTTCTCATCCTTGGGTTTTCTATTTCTATAAATGCACCATCATCTTTCTGTCACCACACTTTTAACAATCCCTGGGATCACTTCTAATTCCTCTTCTCTCTATCTCTTATCTTTATACAATTCTGCCATTTTCTACTATACAATTCTCCTAAATTCTACTATACAATTCTCCTAAAACTGTCTGTGCCTTCACATTTCTCAATTAATTTTATTAAAATGAATTTCTCACTAATTTTCTTCTGAAGTATTCCTTAAGATTTCTTAACTGTTTTTCTACTTTAGAATCAATTTTATTCATGGATACCAATTCAGTCTTACTGAAATTCAGCTCTGTTCATCCCATTTACACTTTGAAAAAATGCAATGATTTCCTTCTATCTGCAAAAAATTATAAACTCCCTACCTGTATTTCAAATCACCACTTATTCTGGCCAAAGATCATCTATACCAATTTACCACTATTTTAGAGCATTATATGCCAAACAAACTGAATTTCTAACTGTTCTCTTACTGTCCTGTTTCAGATTTTAGGTATATTTGCTGTTTGAAGGAAAATATTTCTATCACCTTAAAGATTTTCACCCAAATGGTAATTAACAAAGTTAAGGTTCTTAAAGGAAGAAAATCTCAGCTAAGTGAAAAACCTGGCTATCCAGAATTTGTGGAGTATACTGTAACCAAAGTTTTATCTCTGTTTTTAGTTAAATTTGAAATATGCTATTAGATAAAGAATCTCTGGCTCACTAGCAAAGCTATTGTAATCTTATTATACCCAAAACAAAGCAAAACAAACAAACAAAAACAAAGCTGTATCTCTGAAAGATTCCTCTTTACTTTGCCCTTGTGTCTGGAGTTTTCAAAGAAATACAGATCAAGAGACAAAAATGCTTTGACAACTAAACATAAATCCTGACATGCTTCTTAGCGGTTGGGGACTTACTGAAGCAAAACTGACTCACAAAAGACAATGGAAGTGCTTTAGAGATGATCCAGAAGATAATTAAAGGACTAGAAATGAAAACTGGCATTGAGAGGTTAATAAAGCTAGAACCATACAACTTCATGGGAAAGGTTCCAAAAGTCATTTCATGCCAGTCTTTTTTTTTTTTTTAAAGATTTTTTATTTATTCATTTGGGAGAGACAGAGGGAGTGAGTGAGAGCATGAGCAGCGGAGAGGGGCAGAGGGTGAGGGAGAGGCAGACTCCCCACTGAGCAGGATACCTGACACCAGGCTCAATCCCAGGACCCCAGGGTCATGACCTGAGCCAAAGGAAGACGCTTAATAAAACTGAGCAACGCGGGCACCCCCATGCCAGTCTTTAAATATACTTTATTCAGTGAGGCTGGCTGGCTGTTTTTAAAATCCAATGTGCATAGGACAAGATAAAATGGCTTTAAACTAAATTACAAGGGACTTAATTTTGTTTGGAATAATTTCCTGTAAGCAATGAGTTCAAGTTGTTGAATAAATCTCCTGTAAAAGAGAGGAGAATTTCTCCATAATTAGGGGGCTCTATGTGCTCTGCTAGAAGAAATACACTGATTGTGTATCTTGAAGATTCTTCTCACAATTTTATATTGTCAAAACTTTGATAGATGGGACTATCCTAGCAAATTCTTTTTCCCTTGGTAATTTCTCATTTACCCTGCCTAAAAAAGTCATCTTTTATTTTTTCACCCTGAATTTCTTTCTTCCTTTCTTCCTTTTTTCTTCCTTTCCTTTCCTTCCTTTCTTGTCTTTCTTTCTTTTTATTGAAGTATAATTAACATAAAATATTATATTAGTTTCAGGTGAACAATAAAATGATTCAACAATTCTATATATTACCCAGTGTTCATCAAGATAGTGTACTCTTAATCCCCTTTATCTATTACATCCATCTCTCCACCCACCTCCCCTCTGGTAACCACCAATTTGTTGTCTGTATTTGTCTGGGGTTTTTGTTTGTTTGTTTGTTCATTTGTTTCCTAAATTCTCAGTATGGATGAAATTATTGGTTATTTGTCTTTCTCTGATTTATTTCACTTAGCATTATACCATAGGTCCATCCATATTGTTCCAAATGGCAGGATCTCATTCTTTTTTGTATGAATAATATTCCATGGCATACATATATACCACTTCTTTATCCATTCATCTATTGATGGGCACTTTGGCTGTTTCCATATCTTAACTATTGTAAATAATGTTGCACTAAACATAAGAGTGCATATATCTTTTCAAATTACTGTTTTCATTATCTTTTTGTAGATACCCAGTAATGGAATTACTGGATCATATGGTAATTCTATTTTTTTTTTAAAGATTTTATTTATTTATTTGAGAGAGAGAGAATGAGAGACAGAGAGCATGAGAGGGAGGAGAGTCAGAGGGAGAAGCAGACTCCCTGCCGAGCAGGGAGCCCGATGCGGGACTCGATCCCGGGACTCCAGGATCATGACCTGAGCCGAAGGCAGTCGCTTAACCAACTGAGCCACCCAGGCACCCCGGTAATTCTGTTTTTAATTTTTTGAGGAACCTCATATTGTTTTCCATAGTGGCTGCACTAGGTTGCCTTCCCACCAACATTGTACCAGAGTTCTTTTTCCTCCACATCCCCACCAACACTTGTCATTTTTTGTCTTTTCAGTAACAGTCATTCTGACAGGTGTAGGGTGATATATCATTGTGTTTTGGATTTGCATTCTCCTGATGATTAGTGATGTGTCTGTTGGCCATCTGTATGTGTTCTCTGGGGTAATGTTTATTCAGATCCTCTGCTCACTTTTTGGTAGAATTATTTGGGGCTGTTTCATGTTGAGTTGTAGAAGTTCTTTATATATTTTGGATATTTACCCCTTTCCAGATATATCATTTGCAAACATCTCCTCCCATTCAGTAGGTTTCCATTTTGTTTTATTGATGATTTCCTTCACTGTGCAAAAGGTTTTTATTTTGGTGTAGTCCCAATGGCTTATTTTTGCTTTTGTTTCCTTTGCCTGAGGAGACATATCTAAAAATATATTTCTATGGCTGATGTCAAAGATATTACTGCCTATGTTTTCTTCTAGGAGTTTAATGATTTCAGGTGTCACATTTAGGTCTTTAATACATTTTGAATTTATTTTTGTGTATGGTGTAAAAATGATTCAGTTTCCTTCTTTTGCCTGTAGCTGTCTAGTTTTCCCAGCACCATTTATTGAAGTGACTGTCTTTTCCCCATTGTATGTTCCTGCCTCCTTTGTTGTAAATTAATGACCATATAAACATGGGCTTATTTCTGGGCTCTCTATTGTTTTCCATTGATTTATGTGTTCATTTTGGGGGCAGTACCATACTGTTTTGAATACTACAGCTTTGTAGTATATCTTGAAATCTGAGCTTGTGATATCTCCAGCTTTCTTCTTCTTTTTCAGGATTGCTTTGGCCATTAGGGGCCTTTTGGAGTTGCATACAAATTTTAGGATTTATTCTAGTCTGTGAAAAATGTTTTTGTTATGTTGATAGGGATTGCATTAAATCTGTAGATTGCTTTGGGTAGTACAGACGTTTTAGCAATATTTGTTATTCCAGTCCATTAGCATTTAATATCTTTTCATATGTTTCTGTCATCTTCAATTACTTTCATCAATATCTTATAGTTTTTAGAGTATAGGTCTTTCACCTCCTTAGTATTTTATTATTTTTGGTACAATTAGAAATAGAATTGTTTCCTCAATTTCTCTCTGCTACTTGATTATTAGTGTATAACAATGCAACAGATTCATGAATATTAATTTTGTATCCTGTGACTTTACTGAATTCATTTATCAGTTCTAGTAGATTTTAGATGGAGTCCTTGGGTTTTCTATATATAGTAGCATGTCATCTGCAAATAGTGAATATATTACTTCTTCCTTACCATTTTGGATGCCTTTTATTTATTTTTCTTATCTGAGTGCTATGGCTAGTACATTCTAATTTTCTGTGAGAAAATTTTAATATAGCAATGGAAGACTTCTGTAAACTAGGTTTGTCATTAAGGCAGATGAGGTTCTAGTTTCTAAATAGCCAATCAAAGAAAAAAGATTACGAGCACATAAAGAAATTGGTGTAAACTATCATTACTGACTTTTTTGTTTTTTTTTTTTACAAAATCTTTCCTTAAAAAGTTATCTTCAATTACTTTTTTTGTAAGGAGTTACATTTAAATATATGGATATTTGGTCAGTCCTGTATAATTTTGAATTACAGAGAAAAGTGGATTTATTAAGTGACTGATATGTTTTGGAAATCTTTATCTAAGGTTCAGGGAACAGATTTATTAAACAGCTTTGTAAGTAGGTTTAAAATTTTTGAATTCCTATGCTGTACCAGCTCTCCTCACAAAAATGACAATAACCTGACTAGATTTCTTTGCTAAATTATGCAAAATTATCCACACCAAACCACACTTATTTTATCCATGACATAAAGAATCTTAGTCTGTCAATATTAGACAGGCTCATATTATAAACAAATAACTAGGTTAATTTCTTTGCCTGGTGTTTCTCACTGAATCAGTACAGTGGAGCCCTGACTAGACCCCAGGCCTTTCATTCCCAAGTTAGTATAATTTCTACCAAATCAAGCTGCCTGTAACCTATGAGTATGTCTCCTGTAACTAATTCACCAACATTGAATAAAATCACTTAAATGATAATGTAGCTAAAATAACTCTGAAGGAAACTTCTCTAGGAGTTTCAGTTACTTGCCTTTTAACATGTATTGTTCATTCTGAATCAAAACCATGCTTGCAGGGCACCTGGGTGGCTCAGTCAGTTAAGCGTCTGCCTTCAGCTCAGGTCATTATCTCAGGGTCCTGGGATGGGTGCCATGCTGAGCAGGGAGCCTGCTTCTCCCTCTCCTTCTGCCACTCCCCCTGCTTGTGCTCTCTCGCTCACTCTCTCTCAAATAAATAAAATCTTAAAAAAAAGGCTTGCTGTGAAAGTATTCTTCCTATGATTGTTGATCTTCAAACATGCCTATTTTGAAATTAGTATTTGTTTAGTAGCATAAAAAATGTTCAAAATAAATTGTGGGGAAAATATACAACAAAATGTAAATACAAACACACATACGTACACATACATACACACTTCCTGAAAAGAGGAAGCAAACAAAAATGTTAACCATGCCCATCTCTGAGTGGTCACATTTGAATAGTTTTTTCTTTTTTCTTTTTCCATATCCCTGCTTATCTATAATTTTTTTCATTCCAACAACAAACATGCATTGTTTTTATGAGGAGGAAAAAAATCAAAAGGCTTTCAGGTCAATTTTCTTGTGATTTGATTGTGATAATTTGAAGTAAGTTCTTAAAAACTCCTTAACATTTATAGATCAAATCTAGAGCAGCAATGAGCAGCTAGCATTTGATGTTATTCATGTAGCCTGCCTAATTGTGAGCTGATCCTAATTTAATTTTACAATTAAATAATCTGGTTTTTAAAAAATAATTTAGTTCTTAATACTGATCAAAAATGCTCTTGCATACCACGTAAGATCTGTGAAAGACCACCTTTTTTCGTCAGTAATGTTTTTCTCCCATTACCTCAGGGGGAAGTATGCTGTTCATGCTTTTTTTAATTCCCTCGTTTTGTTTTGTTTCTGTAAGCTCTTCTGGTATCATGGGAAGGACCTCTTCAACACCACATTGTGGATGGCTACATCCAAAGTATAAATAATTGGCCAGAGGTATGGGGTAGCCTTTCCTGGATTCATGCAAGTGAAGGGCTCCTCACCACAACAGAACTTCTAATGTAAAAGACTGCCTGCAGAGGAAGAATTGACTTTACAAAAATCAAAGTTTAATATTATCATCTAGCCACAAATTGAGCAGCAAAGGCTAATTTGATTATAAAGTGAAAATCCCCGTATAGCTCGTTATGTAGCACATAATCTCAGATTTGATGCTTGCTCATTGTGCATCTTAGTGACCCCCTCTCTGGTGCTGAATTGGATTTGAATTTTGGGTGAGAGTCCTCAGCCTCTACTTGCACTGGTCTGGGCCAGTAAATAGTTGCCTGAAGTGTTTATATATTATCATGGTCAATAGTTCAATGAAATTTGTTCATTTTTAGTAACATTAGCATACATGATGCCCCTGCAGGTCCTTTTCTGTTTGGCAGTTTGTGACTCTAAAATCTCCACTGGGGTGCCTGCATGACTCAGTTGGTTAAGCGTCTACCCTTCAGCTCAGGTCATGATCCCAGAGTTGTAGGATCAAGCTCCCTGTTGGTCTTCCTGCTTTGCGGGGAGCCTGCTTCTCCCTCTCCCTTTGCCTGCCACTCCCCCTGCTTGGGCTCACTCTCAAATAAATAAATAAATAAATAAAATCTTTAAAAAATAAAATAAAAGTAAAATAAAATCCCCACTGTTACGTGTGTTAATTTATGGAAATAAATTTTCTTTTTGGAAAAAATACTCATGGGTATTAGCATCTTAGTGGCTAAAAAGCTACTCAAATTTAGCATTCAGTATATTAGGTAATCTAATTAAAACCACTACAGTTTGAAAGAAAGTTTAATTTATGCTGGGGCAAAAGCAGCCTACTAGAAAGTGTACAGCCTTGGTTTCCACTCTATAATTACAATTCTTACTGTATATACATGTCATTATTTTGCCAAAAATTGTAATTACTATTTCATGAACTATTCAAGTGGTTCAGTCAACACTCTCTCAGTAAAAAGGTAAAATGATGGCAATAAAAGGAACTATAAAAGGAACATAAAACACCTTTTGTTTGTATTATGGTGCTGCTTGAACATATTTTAGGAATAGATGTCTTTCCAAACTCTTTTGGTCTCTCAGTGTATAATCAGTCACCCTTAGAATCAAGGACATCTTCTGTAAATCTGACCGAACTTTGTAATCACTAGTGTAAGTCCATTTATTGTTACTTGGTTTGTTCAGTATAGACAATGTCCCAGAATCTTATTTAAAGCAGCTTTTCATATTCTTGAAGCAGAGCATCAGCATAGCTCTATTTGAATGGTGCCTACTTTACCTAAAATCATTGAGACCGGAAAGAGAGATTCTTTGTAACAATTTGTTCAAGAACTCCAAATCAAAGTCTGCCAATTATTAATAATCAATTAGTAAATCAACCCTAGGACTTATTTTCTGTGGCACCAAAAGCCTTCATGCCATAACCCTTATTTATCTGATCCAATTTTCATCTCATTAATCATTCTTGTTATTTCCTGGATTGTTCTTTGTATCTTTTCCAATTGAGTTCTTCTGAAATTATTATTCTGTTACATCACTGTAGCTCAGCTGTGGAGAGGGCTTCATATGACTGCAATTCTTAGGTGCCTTGGGTCTTGCTAAGTAAGGCCTAAAATCCCACTGCTCCAAATTCAATTTCATTCTATTTGATTGTTTCTGAACTGTTCTCTTTGTAATCTGGAAGTGTTGGAGGCAGGGGAGGTAAGGGATATACATTTTCCCAATGGAACAAGAATAATCAGGGCTGAATTTGAGGAATTCAGTCTCCTAGCTTAACATTAATTTGGGCTCTGGTGTCAAGATTATATCTAGGAATATGAACATCTGGGCCTAACAAGATAGCAGCATGCATTTGGATCATGAATAAACAATGTTTTTCCAACATGGTTATTGCTGGCTACATCAATAAAAGACCTGTCAATGATTAGAAAAATCATCCTCTGACACCTATTGGCCAACTGTCTGCTCCAAAGATAGCAGATTTAATCACTTTGGAAAGCAATCCTATTTAGGGGTTATAGTAAAAATGAGGTAGAGAGCCAAATTCTAGTTGTTTTTCCCAAGACAGTGACGTGCATATGCACGCACACACACACACACACAACACGCACACACAGAGCTACATCTTTTGTGTAGAGAGTTGGCCTGCTTCTGGGCCTACCCATGAGCCTCACAGGAGAAGTCCTGAGGAAGGACTGGATACACATCTGACTGGGCTTGTCATTGTTGGTGCAAATTCCTTCATTTCAAGGTGTTCATCCCTCTTCAGGCAGCTTTTAAATGCAAATGTTGTTCAAGGAAACAAATATATTCTGCTCTTACAAGGCATTTTCTTCCTTAACTCTGGTTATTTCTGGCAGAGCTCAGAGGACACATATCTGTTATTCTTTTTAATTTAAATTCAGTTAATTCACATATAGTGTATTATTAGTTTCAGAGGTAGTGTTCAGTGATTCATCAGTCTTATATAATACCCAGTGCTCTTTACATCAAGTGCGCTCCTAAATGTCCATCAGCCTGTTACCCCATCTCCCCACTCCCCTCTAGCAACCCTCAGTTTTTTTCCTATGATTAAGAGTATCTCATGCTTTCTCTCCCACTCTGATTTCATCTTTTTATTTTTCCTCCCTTTCCCTATGATCCTCTGTCTTTATTCTTAAATTCCACACATCAGTGAGATCATATGATAATTGTCTTTCTCTGATCAACTTATTTCACTTAGCATAATACCTTCTAGTTCTATCCACATCGTTGTAAATGGCAAGATTTCATTTTTTGATGGCTGAGTAATATTCCATTGTATATATATACCACATCTTCTTTATCCATTCATCTGCTGATGGAAATCTGGGCTCTTTCTATAGTGGACATTGCTGCTATAAACATGGGGTGCATGTGCCCCTTTGGATCACTACAGTTGTATCTTTGGGGTAAATACCTAGTAGTGCAGTGACTGGGCCCTAGAGTAGCTCTATTTTTAACTTTTTGAAGAACCTCCATACTGTTTTCCAGAGTGGCTGCACCAGCTTGCATTCCCACCAACAGTGTAAGAGGGTTCCTCTTTCTCCACATCCTCACCAACATATGTCCTTTCCTGACATGTTAATTTTAGCCATTCTGACTGGTGAGAGGTGGTATCTCATTGTGGTTGATTTGTATTTCCCTAATGCCAAATGATGTTGAGTATTTTTTCATGTGTCTGTTGGCCATCTGTATGTCTTCTTTGGAGAAATGCCTGTTCATGTCTTCTGCCATATCTTGATTGGTTTATTTGTTCCTTGGGTGTTGACTTTGATAAGTTCTTTACAGATTTTGGATGCTAGCCCTTTATCTGATAAGACATTTGCAAGTCTCTCCTCCCATTCTGTCTGCTGTCTTTTGGTTTTCTCAACTGTTTCCTTTGCTGTGCCAAAGCTTTTTATCTTGATGAAGTCCCAATAGTTCACTTTTGCCCTTGCTTCCCTTGCCTTTGAAGACATGTCTAGCCAGAAGTTCCTGTGCTGAGGTCATAGAGGCTGCTACCTGTGTTCTTGTCTAGGATTTTGATTGGACTCCTGTCTCACATTTAGGTCTTTCATCCATTTTGAGTCTATTTTTATGTATGGTGTAAGAAAATGGTCCAGTTTTGTTCTTCTGCATGTGGCTGTCCAATTTTCCCAACACCATTTGTTGAAGAGACTGTCTTTTTTCCATTGGATATTCTTTCCTGCTTTGTTGAAGATTAGTTAACCATAGAGTTGTGGGTCCATTTCTGGGTTCTCTTTTCTGTTCAATAACCTATGTGTCTGTTTTTATGCCAGTACCATATTGTCTTGATGACAGCTTTGTAGCAGAGCTTGAAGTCCAGAATTGTGATGCCACCAGCTTTGTTTTTCTTTTTCAACATTCCTTTCTCTATTTGGGGTCTTTTCTGGTTCCATACAAATTTTAGGATTATTTGTTCCAGCTCTGTGAAAAAAGTGGATGGTATTTTGATGGGGATTGCATTAAATGTGTAGATTGCTCTAGGTAGAATTGACATCTTCATAATATTTGTTCTTCCAACCCATGAGCATGGAATATTTTTCAATTTTTTTGTGTCTTCCTCAATTTCTTCCACGAGTGTTTTATAGTTTTCTGAGTATACATCCTTTGCCTCTTTGGTTACATTTATTCCTAGGTATCTTATGGTTTTGGGTGCAATTGTAAATGGGATCGACTCCTTAATTTCTTTCTTCTGTCTCATTGTTAGTGTATAGAAATGCAGTTGATTTCTGTGCATTGATTTTATATCCTGCCACGTTGCTAAATTCCTGTGTGAGGTCTAGAAATTTTGGGGTGGAGTCTTTTACATTTTCCACATAGAGTATCATGTCATCTGCGAAGAGTGAGAGTTTGACTTCTTTGCCAATTCAGATGCCTTTTATTTCTTTTTGTTGTGTGATCGCTGAGGCTAGGACTTCTAGTACTATGTTGAATAGCAGTGGTGAGAGTGGACATCCCTGTTGTGTTCCTGACCTTAGGAGAAAAGCTCTCGGTTCTTCCCTGTTGAGAATGATATTCACTATGGGCTTTTTGTATATGGCTTTTATGATATTGAGGTATGTTCCCTCTATCCCTACACTGAAGAGTTTTAACCAAGAAAGGATGCTGTACTCTGTCAAGTGCTTTTACTTTTTTCTTTTAAAGATTTTTATTTATTTGTTTGACAGAGAGAGAGCACAAGTAGGGGGAGTGGCAGGCAGAGGGAGAGGGAGAAGCAGGCTCCCCACTGAGCAGGGACCCTGATGCGGGGCCTGGTCCCAGGACCCTGGGATCATGACCTGAGCCAAAGGCAGATGCTTAACTGGCTGAGTCACCCAGGTACCCCTCAAGTGCTTTTTCTGCATCTATTGAGAGGATCATTTGATTCTTGTCCTTTCTTTTATTAATGTAGTGTTTCACATTGATTGATTTGCAGATGTCGAACCACCCTTGCAGCCCCGGAATAAATCCCACTTGGTCGTGGTGAATAATCCTTTTAATGTACTATTGGATCCTATTGGCTAGTATCTTGGTGAGAATTTTGGCATCCACTGTTCATCAGGGATATTGGTCTGTAATTCTCCTTTTTGGTGGGGTCTTTGTCTGGTTTTGGGATCAAGGTAATGCTGGCCTCATAGAAAGAGTTTGGAAGTTTTCCTTCCATTTCTATTTGTTGAAACAGCTTCAGAAGAATAGGTAATAATTATTCTTTAAATGTTTGGTTGAATTCCCGTGGGAAGCCATCCAGCTCTGGACTCTTGTTCGTTGGGAGGTTTTTGAATACTGCTTCAATTTCTGTGCTGGTTATGGTCTGTTCAGGTATTCTCTTTCTTCCTGTTTCAGTTTTGGTAGTGTATACACCTCTAGGAGTGCATCTATTTCTTCCAGATTGCCTAATTGGTTGGCATATAGTTGCTCATAGTATGTTCTTATAATGGTTTGTATTTCTTCGGTGTTGGTTGTGATCTCTCCTTTTTCATTCATGATTTTATTTGGGTCCTTTCTCTTTTCTTTTTGATAAGTCTGGTCAGGGGTTTATCGATCTTATTAATTCTTTCAAAGAACCAGCTCCTAGTTTCGTTGATCTGTTCTGCTGTTCTTTTGCTTTCTATTTCATTGATTTCTGCTCCAATCTTTATTAATGCTCTTCTCTTGCTGGGTTTAGACTTTATTTGCTATTCTTTCTCCAGCTCCTTTAGGTGTAATGTTAGGTTGTGTATTTGAGAACTTTCTAGTTTCTTGACAAAGGCTTGTATGCTATATAATTTCCTCTTAGGACCATCTTTGCTGCATCTCAAAGGTTTTGAACAGTTGTGTTTTCATTTTCCTTTGTTTCCATGAATTTTTTTAATTCTTCTTTAATTTTTGGTTGACCTATTCATTTTTTAGTAGGATGCTCTTTAGCCTCCATGTATTTGAGTTCTTTCCAAATTTTCTCTTGTGATTGAGTTCAAATTTCAAAGCATTGTGGCCTTAAAATATGCAGGAAATTACCCCATTCTTTTGAGAGGAATGATCCCATACTGGTTGAGACCTGATTTGTGACCCCCTATGTGATCAGTTCTGGAGAACGTACCATGTGCACTTGAGAAGAATGTGTATTTTGTTGCTTTAGGATAGAATGCTCTGAATATATCTGTGATGTCTATTCAGTCCAGTGTGTCATTCAAAGCCCTTGTTTCCTTGTTGATCTAGAAACCAAAAGAGTTTGTGATCACTAAACCAGCCCTCAAGAAATATTAATAGGTATCCTTTAAGCAAAGAGAGAGTCCAAAAGTAACATAGACCAGAAAGGAACAGAGCCAATATACAAAAACAGTGACCTTACAGGTAATGCATTAGCACTAAATTCATGTCTTTCAGTAGTTACTCTGAATGTAAATGGGCTAAATGCCCCAACCAAAAGACACAGGGTATCAGTTTGGATAAAAAAGCAAGACCCATTGATATGCTGTCTGCAAGAGACTCATTTTAGACCCCAAAACACCTCCAGACTGAAAGTGAGGGGGTGGAATACCATTTAGCATGCTAATGGACATCAAACAAAGCTGGGGTGGCAAACCTTATATCAAACAAATTAGATTTTAAACAAAAGAGTGTGATAATAGATGAGGAAGGACACTATATCATAATTAAAGGGTCTATCCAACAAGAAAATCTAACAATTGCAAATGTTTATGCCCCTAACGTCAGAGCAGCCAATTAGATAAACCAATTAATAACAAAATTAAAGAAACACATTGATAATAATACACTACTACTAGGGGACTTTACCACCCTACTCACTGCAACAGACAGATCATCTAAGACGCATATCTTTTAAAGACAAGAAGAGGGTAGCCTAGGTCAGACTTACAAGGCAGAGATGGGAAGCAGCTCTAGGAGCTGAAGAATGGCTACAGGGGATTCCACATTAAGTTTCTTCCCAGACCAAGTCCCATCTGATATAAACATATCTGGTAGTACACTCATGATTTCTATGCTTTCTGTTAACAACTTTGTATATACGGAATGTGAAGGTGAATTCTCCCCTTCTTCCCTTTGCTCTTAGTAAATAACCCAAGAGAAAAATAAATCTAGCCTTCATTTTTGTTTGTTTGTTTGCTTGTTTTCTTTTATTATGTTATGTTAATCACCATACATTACATCATTAGTTTTTGATGTAGTGTTCCATGATTCATTGTTTGCCTATAAAACCCAGTGCTCCACTCAATACGTGCCCTCTTTAATACCCATCACCAGGCCAACCCATCCCCC
Organism: Mirounga angustirostris; assembly: GCF_029215605.1. Taxonomy (NCBI): domain Eukaryota; kingdom Metazoa; phylum Chordata; class Mammalia; order Carnivora; family Phocidae; genus Mirounga; species Mirounga angustirostris. Next base: position 46,040,538 of record NW_026991709.1, on the reverse strand, counting down.
AATGCCCCCCTAGAACCTCCAGTTTGTTTCTCAGTGTCCATAGTCTCTCATGGTTCATCTCCCCCTCCGATTCCCCCCCTTCATTTTTCCCTTCCTACTATCTTCTTCTTTTTTTTTAACATATATTATTTGTTTCAGAGGTACAGGTCTGTGATTCAACAGTCTTACACAATTCACAGCACTCACCATAGCACATACCCTCCCCAATGTCTATCACCCAGCCACCCCATCCCTCCCACCCCTACCACTCCAATCCAGGAGATTAAGAATTCCTCATATGATACATGTCTTTCTCTGATTGACTTATTTTGCTTAGCATAATACCCTCTAGTTACATCCACACCATTGCAAATGGCAAGATTTCATTCCTTTTGATGGCTGCATAATATTCCATTGTATATATATACCACTCTTCTTTATCCATTCATCTGTTGATTGACATCTTGGCTCTTTCCATAGTTTGGCTATTGTGGACATTGCTGCTATAAACATCGGGGTGCATGTACCCCTTCGGATCACTACATTTGTATCTTTGGGGTAAATACCCAGTAGTGCAATTGCTGGGTTAAATGGTAGCTCTATTTTCACCTTTTTGAGGAACCTCCATACTGTTTTCGGAGTGGCTGCACCAGCTTGCCTTCGTTTTAAATGTTTTAGGAATATCAGGAAATTCATTTGAATGAGATATGCTAAAATATTTCCACATTTAAATGAAACAGGTAGGGAAGTCAGAGGATAAGTAAAAGATTAAAAGAATGAAAAATTATTCTGAATCAGGTAAAGTCTGGAATGAGGTCCTACAGTCTGTTCCAACTCTGAGATTCGAAGGCTTTATCACCTATATTTGTATGGCATATCAGATTTACAAAATACTTTCACATATATTCTCTGATTTTTACAACTTTAAGTCAAAACACATGAGCCCCACAGAAAAAGAAACTGAGGCTCCTTGTCATGGTTGGATTCTGATTAAGATCAAGGTTCCCTGACTCTCTATCCAATGTTTTATAGCCTTTAATTCATACAGTACCCCATGCAAAAACATGAGATAAGTTATATCAACATTTTGGAAAGCCTCTCTGCTAAGGTAGAGTTCTAAATGAGCAAATCTGTGCAGACAGATTCATTATAGCTCTTTTTATTCTGATGTCTTACTAGCATTCCAAAATGTGGTAGACATAGGGTCCCTGCCTTTAAGAATGTTCTGTTAAAGATAATGGAATTATAAATTAGTTCCCTCTCCACTTATATTGGTTAGGCTCTTTCAGCATGGAAGGAGCACTGTATGCTCTGGTTTCAGGTGGAGTTTATTTTTGGGTTACAAGAAGTAAGGAAGAACAGAACATGTTTTCCTGAGAACTTGAGGAAAATTCAGACATGCATGTTTACCAGAATCCACAAAAGCTGGAGAAGCTGGAGAAGCTAGAGGGCATCTCTGAAAAGCCCCTATAGATGCTCATCTGCTGCACCTAAGACCCCACCCTTAACACCCTGCTACTTTCTCCAGATGTTTCTTTTTTATTCCATGTAAACTAACCTGTGTCTACACTCCTTTTCTCAGTCTCATATTTTTTATTGATTTGAGCTGCTTATTATTAACTTCTTGGGTAATATTATTACGTTCTTTGGGATGTCTGGGTGGCTCAGTTGGTTAAGTTAGGCTCAGGTTATGATCCCAGGGTCCTGGGATCAAGTTCCACATCTGGCTCCTTGCTCAGCGGGAAGTCTGCTTCTCCCTTTGCCTGCCACTCCCCCTGCTTGTGCTCTCTCTCTCTCTCTCTCTCTGGCAAGTAAATAAATGAAATCTTTTAAAATATATATATTTTTACCTTCTTTTATTTTTCTGAACTCTTCTACTCTTGACTTCATCTCTTCTCAGAGGATCAGTTTGAGTGTGCTAGTCACCAGAACAGGCTTTTGCTGGGGCTTCAGCCACCTGTATAGGCCTATTGCATGTCTTTGGGTCATGTCTCCCAAACTCAGCCCTGACCTAATCAGCTTTCCCAAGAGTTGTGGGTCATGTGATACAAACCAAAGTGACCACAAGAAAGACTATCGCAGGGGGTGGAGGCAGGCTGGTTAGTAGTCCGGATCCTCTCATGGCAATCCTGAATGAACTCTACTATGCAATATTCTTTGTTTTATTTTTTATCTTAATCTGCTAAATAATTTTTAAAATTTTTTACTTTGAGCAGATTTATTGATTCTTGTCTATTCTCTTGGATCAATTTTCAAATAAATATAAATATAAACATTTTATTGATACTCAAGACAGTAAGAAAATTGGATTGTAATAACAATGAAATCAAATAAATCAGAAGTCCTATTATCATATGCACTTAGGACCAGTAATTGGTTAATCAAAAAGTCATTTAATATGAGGAATATTTCTTATTTATTTGTTTGTTTTTAAAGATTTTATTTATTTATTTGGGAAAGAGAGCACAAGTAGAGGGGAGGGGCAGAGGGAGAGGCAGAGGGAGAAGCAGGCTCCCCGCCAAGCAGGGAGCCTGACATGGGGCTCCACCCTAGGACTCCGAGATCATGACCTGAGTCAAAGGCAGACACTTAATCAACTGAGCCACCCAGGGGCCCCAAGGAATATTTTTTAAATGGTATATTGTTTAAAGATAATATTTTAACTTAATATAAATATCTTTTGACTGGAGTGCTCCACAGTAGTTGGATAAAGACCGTATTTCCTAATATGAAATATCTAATTTCCAACTTTGGCTTCCTTAAAGTGAAAATTTAAACACATTTGCAAACTAATTTCGGTGCCTAAGTCTTAAGATTTTGAGAATATTTTCCCAGTCATTTATAATTTTCTTATCTATACTTAATTTTAAAAGAAAATTTCATTTAGAAACATAAAATTATCATTCCTTAATCAGAGAACTGAATTTAGTTTTGATAGAAAAACTTTATTTGGAGCCACCTGGGTGGCTCAGTCGGTTGGGCGTCTGCCTTCGGCTCAGGTCATGACCCCGGGGTCCTGGGATCGAGCCCCGCATCGGGCTCCCTGCTCAGTGGGGCATCTCCTTCCTCTCCCTCTTCCACTCCCCCGTTTGTGCGCTCTCTCTCTGTCAAATAAATAAAATCTTTTTGAAAAAGCACTATTAAAAAAAAAAAAAACCAGGGGCAGCTGGGTGGCTCAGTTGGTTAAGCGACTGCCTTCGGCTCAGGTCACGATCCTGGAGTCCCGGGATCGAGTCCCGCATGGGGTTCCCTGCTCAGTGGGGAGTCTGCTGCTCCCTCTGACACTCCCCCGTCTCATGCTCCCTCTTTGTCTCATTCTTTCTCTCTCAAATAAATAAGATCTTTAAAAAAAACAAAAACAAAAACAAGGGGCGCCTGGGTGGCTCAGTCGTTAAGAATCTGCCTTCGGCTCAGGTCATGACCCCAGGGTCCTGGGATCGAGTCTCGCATAGGGTTACGTGCTCAGTGGGGAGCCTGCTTCTCTCTCTGCTTGTGCTTTCTCTCTCTCTGACAAATAAATAGATAAAATCTTAAAAAAAAACCTTTACTTTTCACTCATGTTTCTTTAAGTTATACAATATTTGAATAAATTAAATAATTAAAAATAAAACTATTTAAAATAACATTAAAATAAATCACATAAGGCAACAAAAAACCTGACTGTTCATATCTCTACAACAAAACTGATAGGAACAGAAATACCAGTGTGGCTTTGAGAAGCAAACAATCTTCTGGTCATGAGTGTTAGCTGTGCCATGAGCAGCAGTCACTATGATTTATGGAGGGAAAATAAAGAATCCATTTATCTAACAAGTGACCAAAGGGGTTTTCCTGTACATATATTCAACCTGATTCAAAATTTCTCTTAGGTTATAATAATTTGTAAGCTTTAAAAAGATTTAAAATGGAGAGAAAATTTCATTGGTGAATTTTAAATAAAGGTAATTTCAGTTAGAAAAATATAAAAGAACATAGAATTAAAACTGGTTAGTATGGGTAAATAAGTAACAAGAAACAGAAATAGACACTTCCTCAGAAGGTACACAAAAATTAAGTCCAAATGAGTGAAGTAGAGGTAGACTTCTGTTCACAAAGAATACAAGGAGCAGAGAACACGAAAAAGTCTCTTATAACAGACATTCCTTAAATGCATTGGGAAACCAGAAATGACAGGGAACAAAAAAAAGAGAATTAAGTGGCAAGCACATGAGCTGAGGTATGTCTGCTCTTGGGGATGTGCTAATCTTGGGTTTTAACACAGACTGAACCAGGAGCAGAAACTGTGGGACTCAGAAAAGCAAGCAGTTGGAACAGAGACCACGAGTATAAAGTTGGGACCTGACTGGTCTGTACTCAATTAAAAGGTTAAAAGGAAAAAAGAAAGGAAAAGTGTGCTGACACAGGAGAGTGTAAGGCTGTTTACTTTAGCCTGAATTTTGAGTGGCTTAAAAACATTTTTTTTCTCAGCTGGGCTGTACCAAACACTGTATGGTTTGGAAAAGAAATTGCCATAAAAATTGCTCTTGTAACAGTAATACTTCTGGGAGTCATGGAATAAGAAAACACAAAAATTCCTTGATAGGATATGCTTTCAACCTAGGCTGCACAGGATTCCTGTAAGAATGAAAAGAGTTTACAATACAACTGTAAAATAAAAGGGAACAATCTACCATGAATGAGATAGCACACATAACAGGAGATTTTAAATTTTAATAATGGCAGAAAATGGAACAATCTGATAGAGATTCTGAAGTAAATATAATTAAGAGGATTAAAGAGAAAAAAACATAAGATTCAAAGATACAAGAAGAGGACACAAAAGCACTAAAAAAATAAAGTAAGATGAAATGGGAGAGGGAGACAAACCATGAGAGACTCTTAACCATAGGAAACAAACTGAGGGTTGCTGGAGGGGAGGGGGGTGGGGTGATGGGGTAACAGGGTGATGGGCATTAAGGAGGGCACGTGATGTGATGAGCACTGGGTGTTATATGCAACTGATGAATAACTGAACTCTACCTCTGAAACTAATGATACACTATATGTTAATTAATTTAAATAAAATGTTAAAAATAAAGGATTTCTGTTATTTAAAAAAGATATACTGATGAAAAGGGATGGAGAGATGGAAAATGTGTGCACATCAGCTATAGTAAAACATTTATAGTAGAATATATGTAGTGGGTATCCAGGTGTTCAATGTCAAATTATTTCAATTCTTACATGTTTGTAAATTTTCATAATAAAATATTGGGAGAAATACACTATGAACAAGGATAGCTACATATAAAAAGAATCAGCCTGAGAAAACTATAAAAGCTGGGAAAATATTTATAAAACTATTTGTAAGCATTCACCATAAACAAATGACCTCAATACCAAAGGATCACAATAAAACTGGAATAAGCAAGTTTGGGAACAAATACCAATCATCTCACCGTCAGAATACATCTCAAAATTTAAGGATGGAGGTTTAGTGTAACATAGAGTAGTGTAGTGGTACTCAGTATGGTCCCTTGACTAGCGGCATCAGCCTCAGCTAGAAACTTGCTACTAAAGCAAATTTGGGGGCTCCTCCACAGAGTATAAGAGCAGAAGCTTTAGAGTTAGGGCCAGCATTCTCTTCTAAAAAGCTCTCCAAGATGATTCTGATACTCTCTTGATCATCACAGAATCACTGGCTATAAGGAAATAGAGTTTCTGATAAAAGGTAACTAAAAAAAATTAGTGATAAAAATTAACAATAACTTAATCATTATAGAATTGCCTTTCAAGTCCAAAATGAAAAGTATCACTTCTGTTTAATAAAGTACTTGCTAACAACTTTACTACCTACACTTAAAAATTATGATGTTTTTATTGTCAAATCGTTAAAGCTGATAAGAAAACTCAGCAAAGTCATACTAGATATAGGGTTACTCTACAAAATTATATAAAACTCAAATGTATTTTTACAAAGCAGAAACACTTATAATATGTAATTTTTAAAAGATACCCTTACAATAACCATAAGTAGCTATAATCAAGATAACGAAAGATGTGCAAAAACTTTATGAAGAAAAATATAGTCTTACTGCAAATCACAGAGATAGCTATAAGAGAGATCTTACTGGATGAGAAGATTCAATATCACAACAATGTAGTGCTCCCAGAATGTGTGTGTGTGTACATCTTAAAATTTTTTTGAAGAAAAATATTTTTAAAAATTGGAAAATATCTTCATGACATGGAGTAGTGAAGGATTATGTAATCAAGACACATAAAAGCCAGGGGAGCCTGGGTGGCTCAGTCGTTAAGCGTCTGCCTTCGACTCAGGTCATGATCCCGGGGTCCTGGGAGTCGAGCCCGGCATCGGGCTCCCTACTCGGCAGGAAGCCTGCTTCTCCCTCTCCCACTCCCCCTGCTTGTGTTCCCTCTCTCGCTGTCTCTCTCTCTGTCAAATAAATAAATAAATAAATCTTAAAAAAAAGACGCATAAAAGCCAAAACATGAAGGAAAAGATGGATACATTTGATTACCAAGTTTAATTCTGTTATTTGACAAAAGACATTACAAATGAAGTGAAATGAGAGACTATGGATTGGGATGAAATATTGATAATACCTAGAACCAACAATGAATTAGTACCTAAAATACGCAAATAGCTCTTATAAGTCAGTAAAATACAAACTTAAGGAAAAAAAAAAAAAAGAATGGATGGAGGTTGGGGCACCTGGGTGGCTCAGTCGTTAAGCGTCTGCCTTTGGCTCGGGTCATGATCCCAGGGTCCTGGCTCCCTGCTCCGTGGGAAGCCAGCTTCTCCCTCTCCCAGTCCCCCTGCTTGTGTTCCCTCCCTTGCTGCTCTCTCTTTGTTAAATAAATAAATAAAATCTTAAAAAAAAAAAAAAAAAGAATGGATGGATGGAGGTTATGAACAGGCAATTCACAGAAACATAAAACTGAATGATCCAAAATATGTGAAAATGAGAAAATGAGACACGTTTTCATTAGCTTCTGTCCTTGAGGTTGACTGTTGGTAGTGTACAGAGGGCAATAAATAAGTATCGTCAGTCTTCCATTTTTAGCTCCTGTTGCTTTGCATTAATAATTTGCAAATATTTTTGCCAAGGATCTGGCCATGGTACTGTTTACTCATCCAGTTTTGATTTGAAGGCTTAATTGGGGTGAATATGTACTCAAGCTGCTTTTACTATTCAGCTAAACCTAAGAAGCCCATTTATTTATTGATTTAGCAACTTAATTTCTGTAGAACTCATTGAAATGAGAGTGTTTCTCTTCTCACCAGCTAAGAGTGGGGAAAAGTCAGAAGGGTTTTTGTTTTATTTTGTTCTTTTAAATATCTCCTTGTATGTTTCACAATTAAGAGTAATTCCCCGAGGACATTAAAAACTTTAGGAACAGGTGAAAAAAGTGTAAAAATTTATACTTGGAGAAGTGGTACAAACACTGGAGCTGAGAACATTCTAAATTAGGAGATAAGGTTATATTCACAAGAATTAAATGGTGGCTAGGATAAAATCTGAAAATTAAGTGGAGGTTGATAACAGCTAAGAATTAGGAGAATAACTCACTGAAACTTTGTTGTCGCAAACTGGTTTTTTAAGACTAATTTACCTTTTATTAAGTATGGCAATTTAATTTTAAAAAATTCTATTTTAAAAACCATCACTGAGGGCGCCTGGGTGGCTCAGTTGGTTAAGCGACTGCCTTCGGCTCAGGTCATGATCCTGGAGTCCCGGGATCGAGTTCCGCATCGGGCTCTCTGCTCGACAGGGAGTCTGCTTCTCCCTCTGACCCTCCCCCTCTCATGTTCTCTCTCTCTCTCTCAAATAAATAAATAAAATCTTTAACAACAACAACAAAAAAAAATAATAAAAAAATAAATAAAAACCATCACTGAGCAGAAAGTTGTCCAAATTTCTAGGTTAAAGAATGGTTAATGAGTTGGCTTTGGAATCAGATTATATGGATTCAAATGCTATTTTGTTGTATGCCTTTGAGCAAATTTCATGCTTCTCTGCCTCAGGTCCCTTACCTGTAAGATGGGATAGTTAATACTACCTACCTCATAAGATCATTATAAGGATTGAAAGAGATAATACCAGTAAATACACAGCATCTGAAAAGTACTAAACACTGGATAAAATTTAGCTGTAGGTATCATACCGCATGTAACGGAAGCCTGGTTGGATCTCAAAGCACATAACTAATGTACTACAGCTCACCTACTGCCAATTTTTGTACCTGGAAACTGCTAATTGCTCTCTTTTTAACTGGTCTCTTTTAAAGGGCTGAAATTAAAAACAAAATGTTAAGAGAAAGATAGGATAATTCAGTGAAGATAATTTTTTTACCATCTAATTTCATAGTTAATATAGCTGAACCCTGAGCACATGTATATTTCTGAGGGAATACACAGTTTAGATCTGACCACTGATAATACACACACACACACACACACATACACACACACAAATATGTAGGTCAGCCAAAACCTGGATATACATAATTTGCATTCCTAAATACCATGGAACAAAATCTTTGCTATGCTGAAATTGACATTCCATATATTCTTTGCTGTTAACCAGAAGTGAAAATATTTTCCAACCATAATTAAAACGTGATTAGAACTTCAAAATGTGAAGTATGCATTTTAAAACCATTATGAGCCCAAACCATTAAAACCACACTTTTTACTTTGCAAACAAGGGAGCCTAGTATCACAGGTATTATACAGGGCTAGAACATAGATCTGTTAACTCTCTGTCCAATATTTTTCCCAGCTTGAAGTTTAGTGATGACTTTTCCATTTGTGTTTATAAGTTTATAGTGGCTTAAATACGATTGCTTATAAGGAAAAGTATGTACTGAGCATAAGCTTTGTGCCGAACACTCAACTAGACACCATGGGGAGATGTGTAGTGTTTATGTGTGGCAGTGTTAATAAAGAGAGCCAGGGACTGTTTTTGTAAAACATGACTGAATGAAGAGTAATGTATGATATTTTCACTTTCAAATATAGTGTTGTGGTTAAAAGTGAAGGATCTTAATTTAAGCTGGTGTGGTTCCAATATAGGTTTTACTAACTCCTAGCTATGAAACTTTGGTCAAGTTATTTTAACCTCCATAAACCTCAATTTTCTCATCTTGTAAAGCAGGATTTGTGAACCTTGGGGGCATTATGCTAAGTAAAATAAGTCAGACAGAGAAAGACAAATACAGTATGATCTCAGTTATATGTGGAATCTAAAAAACAAAACAAATCTGAACTCATTGATACAGAGAACTGATCAGTGAGGTGGAGGTGGGTTGTGAGCAAAATGGATGAAAGGGGTCCAAAGGTACAAACTTCCAGTTAGAAAATAAATAAGTCCTGGGATGTAATGTGTTGCATCATGACTGTAGTTAATAATAATGTACTGCATATTTGAAAGTTGCTAAAAGAGTAGATCTGAAAAAGTCTCATCACAAGAAAATAATTTGTAACTATATGTGGAGATTGATGTTAACTACATTTATCGTGGTGATCACTTCACAGTGTATACAAATACTGAATCATGTTGAACACTTAAAAATAATATATGTCAATTATATCTCAATTAAAAATAAAACAGGTTTACACCTTCCTCAAATAATTGTTGTGAAGATAAAATGGCATTAATAGGGAAAAAAAAAAACTTGTGGGCCAGAACTTAGTGTATACAGTAAGTAGTCCATAAATGTGAAATCATTTTCATTATTTATATTATCATTCAAAATTTATTAAAGGTCAGCTGTCCTTCTTAAAATGAAAGGACTCCAGAGTTCCTTTCTTCTTGGCTATTAGTTCATGATCACAAATTCTTTGGTTTGTCTCTGTTTTGTTCATAAACTTAAAGTTGGCAGGAATATGTTGGAGGGTTATTGTTAGATTCCAATAGGATCATCTATATATAGTGTCTAGCAAAGTGTCCAGTGTTTGATGAAACTTAGGCCCCTAACTCTTGCCTTCCTCCATCCCAAAGAGTAGCTTATAGATAATTTCTGTTGATAGGTAAAGCTAGGAATATTTCACCCAAATAAAGTGCCCAAAACAGATGCCTAAAACATCTTTTAGATATGGTGAAAATGAGAGACCAGTAGAAGTAGCAAATTATAGTGACTACTGAAAAGTGGGATGTTGGAGATGAAGGGAAAGGAGACTTTAAGTGGCCTGTGGTTCTTTTTCTCAAACCAGAAAAAAAATAACTGATCCCCGAAATGAAAATTTTGCTAAAATGGTAACTGTGTTGATGTAGAAGGTGAAGAATTCAGTTTAGATAAAGGATGTAAAGTGAGAAGAATAAATGGTTTAAAATCTAATACCTTGTTATCCTTATTTTATTTTATTTTATTATGTTAATCACCATACATTACATCATCAGTTTTTGATGTAGTGTTCCATGATTCATTGTTTGCGTATAACACCCAGTGCTCCATTCAGTACGTGCCCTCTTTAATACCCATCTTGTTATTCTATAAGCATGTCAGATGAAGCTGCCAGATAAGCTAAACAAGACTCCAAAGTTCTGTTATGATTAACAGAGTGATTAGTAGATGTTCCCTAAAGAAACAAATGCTATGGCACAAATTTAATGTTATGAATTATATGTGCATTCTGAAGGGCAAGAACATGAAAGGACTAAAACTGGAGGGGCCCCTAGGGGCAAAAAGACTCAGAAGAAGGTAGCAGAATAAGAGAAAGCAAACTCATCTTCTTCATAATTTAGCCAAGAGCCTTCCTGAGGAATTCATTATTAATGAATTTTTACTTGTATGAAATTAATCAGTGTGACATCTTTGGATCTCTCCTGTTCTTTTAAGCGAGACTCACTGAATTCAACTGAACCCTGGTACAAAATTCAAAACCAATGCTATTATGGGATTCTTCCTATACTAAGAATATTAGAAGCCATATATTATAGGTTGAATTGTGTCTGCCCAAAATTCATATGTTAAAGTCTTAACCCCCAGTACCACATAACATGACCTTATTTAGAAATAGAGTTGTTGGGGGCGCCTGGGTGGCTCAGTCAGTTAAGCATCTGATTCTTGGTTTTGGCTCAGGTCATGCTCTCCAGGTCCTCCCCCATCCAGCTCCACGCTTAGCTTAGTACTTAAGAACAGAATTTTTTCTGTGTTTAAGGGAGCCCTAATAAATCTGGGAAGCAAGTGAGGCACACAGGAATTGCTTGTACCCTAGTGAGTCTGCTGGAGATTCTTTCCCTCTTCCTCTCCCTCTACCTCTGTTCCTCCCCCTATGCATTCTCTCTCTCTCTCTCTAAAATAAATAAATCTTTAAAAAATGAAAAAAGAAATAGGGTTGTTGCAGATGTAATTAAGATGATATCATATTAGAGTGAGGGTGGTCCCTAATCCAATATGACTGGTGTCTTTATAAAAAGGGGAAATTTGGACACTGACGGACACATATAGAGAATGTCCTGTGGAGATGAAGGTAGAAATCAAGGTGATAATTCTACAAGCCAAGAAATGTCAGATTTCTAGCAAATCTCTAGAAGCTAGGGTGGAGGCTTGGAATAGGTTCTCCCTTATAGTCCTCAGAAGGAACCAGTCTTGCTGACACCTTGGTCTCAGACTTCAAGCCTCTAGGATTGTGAGACAATAATTTCTATTGTTTATGCCACCCAGTTTGTGTGGCATTTTGTCACAACAGCCCTAATAACCTAATGGATAGTTCACTTTATCTGGCAGCTTGCCAGTGCTGACTAGCATTGCTACTTGCTACAGAGAACTTTGTGTCCTCTTAAAAAGAATGAATTTTTTGATGTAGTCAGAGGAATTCAAAGAGTACTTAAGAACAGAATTTTTTCTGTGTTTAAGGGAGCCCTAATAAATCTGGGAAGCAAGTGAGGCACACAGGAATTGCTTGTACCCTAGTGAGTCTGGCTTAAAAGAACAGGAGGGATCCAAAGATGTCACAGTGATTAATTTCATACAAGTAAAAAATATTGTCAGCTTGTTGTACATCATAATACAAGTTAATACATTTAATTAAGTTTGCAAAGAGTACACAGTTAAGGAAGAGTTGACTATTTTCTTCTATCCTAGGGCCTAACTATTCTGTAGCTGATGAAATAATCAGAACAGTAAGCCTACAGCACCTCATCTTATAAATGGGGAAGTGGGAGCAAGAAAGACTAAGTGGCCTGTGCAGCCATAAAGCTGGCCCAAGCCAGAGGCCTTTTCTCACAGAGACTGAAAAGTGGTTGAGGTCCTCGAATTGAATAAGAATCTCTGTCCCTAGACTTTGTTTCATGTCTAAAGCCTGCTTATTCAAAACACAGTCTCTGAAGTTTATCATGCCAAAATGCTTATGAAACTAGCTATTTCTGCAGCAACTTTGATCTGGCCTCATAAGCCACTGAATCATTACGACTATAGAACCTAGCTAGTTTGTGGCTTTTTTTTTTTTTTTTTTTGGATCCTGACCTAATTATGGGAATACTGAACTTGAACAAAGAGAACTTCTAGAGCTGATGAAGAAAGCTTCATAGACATGGCACTTGGAAAAGAACAAAATCTGGGAAATTGTCTCATTATTAATCATATTTGCACCCTTTCTGTTTTCTTCTCATTCCTTAAAGATCAAGAACTATGAAGTTGAAAAACAACAACAACAAAAACCAATGGAGTGCAATATATCTTAAAGAGAGTCAAACCCCCTTGATTTGCAAAACCAAGAAGGAGACCCAGAGTGATTGTGCCTTGACCATGGTTACATGGTGTGTTTGTAGAACTGGGCGAGACCAAGTTTAGCTCTCTACACTACACTACACTGCTGTCCCAGGGAAGGTTCTATTTTATATATATTTTTGTTCTATCTGCAGTGAAGCAAACTTCCTTGCCTTGCTACTGATCAGTTTAGAAATGGATGACTCTTACATGTGGTGTATATAGATGGTAAACAATGCACATTCTACAAGCTTGGCCAACCCCTGTCCCCTATATGCATTTCATAGCCTCAGCTTACAGAGCAAATGGATTCTCTTCCACTCACTTCCATTCAAGGGTATTATGTTTCTGTATAAAAGCTTAGACATACTGATAGGCACCATGAAAATGTACAAATGAATATAGTCGATAAACCTGTGCCAAACACACACTTGGCCTTACTCTGTGACTCAGTGTTTTTTCAAAGTACTCTAAGAGCAAGTTAATTCTTTGGGGACCAGCCAGAGCATATTTTTAAGCCCTCTGAGCCAAGATTTCTGCAGTTCAGCTACTAACTGACAATGGTTGGCAGTCCTGAATTTGTTCAATCCAAGTGTATAAGGTCCCCACTTTCAATATAATGGCTGGCTCATTCCTATGGTGCAGAGCTAGCAAGCATTCCACTGAAATTAATAGGTTATACTCCTCTCATTGTGGAGGGGAGCAAGCAAAACCAATAGCCAGAGTCTACTGAACTCTTCAACTGCTCCTAATTTATTTTTCCGGTGACTCTAGTCTAAATTACTCAATGTGTAGATCATAAATTGAGTCATAAGGAGTACTCCTAGAATTTTATTAACCTCTTTTATTCTAATTGCTCTTCTGCCACAAGTCTACATTTCAATTACATTGTGGGGGATTAACTGATAGCCTCACCAGGTACAGACATCAAAAGGAGAAAAGGAAACTGCATCCAGGATGGCTGTTTAGGCTAGAATATAATCAGGTTAGCAGTTCTATCGTTTGTAAAATCTAATCCTGATTTAAATGAAACAGGCAAATTTTCAGGAATAACAAACTCTTTTTTTAGCATCTTCTTTTCACCCCTGTGCCAATCAAGGGAAACATTAATTTGGGTTAAGACATTGCATTTGCAGCTCTTGCACGAGTTTAGGCCTATTTCTGCTTCATTTTTAGATTTCTCTATCTACTTTCAGATGCCTGAAAATTCTTAGAAAGAAAAAACTTTTCACTCCATGAGTAGGTATTAAGACTCAAAAGACATGTAAATGTACTAGGCTACTCAATAAAAATTAAATGAATGAGTGAGGGAAATACTTTTCACATAAATGACTCACAACTCTATTTACTAAAACTGATTGTTCTGAATTTGAGTTCAGATGTAACCATTTGAATATTTCTTCCTAAAAATTCTGAAAACATAAATTGTCACTATTTTTTAAGGGATGGTGAGTGGCCCCTAAAACGTGTTGGAATAGGGTATAACAGTGTGGCGTCCTCCATACAGGGAAGCATCCAGCTATAGTGGAAACAGAACACATGGAAATACAGTTCAGACATACACCTGACGACTAGCAGAAGAGCGGTAGAGCCATAGAGTCCAGAGAGAATAACTTCTATTTCCAATATTAACTTAAGCTAAATTACCCTCTACCACATTTAAATAAGACATTTCCTCATGTAATGAGTTTGAATAGAGGAGCAATAGTAAACCTAGAAGAAAGAATATATTTGAAAATTATTCTGGCCTCTATTTCTTATAAAAATCCCTTTCCCTTAAAACACCTTATATAACAATACTCAAAAATGTTCAGTGGCATTCCTTTTTTGTTTGATTTTGCTATACACAATCTTTTTTAACTGACTTGGTCTTGCCTAAAATTCTAGAAGGCAGACCCTGCCTAAAATGAAGAGTTTAAATCTCAGCAGGATTCTCTCTCATGAGAGAAAAAAATATTCCTTGTCATTTTTGTCTCATGTTGTGGGGAAGTAGCCAGGAATTTTCAGAGGTAGATTCCTTTGGTCAGCTTGCTAAATTTCTGGAATCAAAATATGCCTTCACTGGACTAGGTTGCAAAAGTGATATTTGTTCAGTTCCCACATTTGGGGGTTATGGGTGCCCCCAAATAGGAAATGTGACTGTCTGTCCAAGAGGGGTGGGAACGTCTGCCACGATTTCCTTTTCAGAGTATTGCTCTCACTGGGCTGGTGCATCTGGAATTCCTCAGCTTCCTTATGAAAATGTTGATGTTTATTCAGACTTTCTGAATCTTGACAATGGTGATCAAATGCCTGTGGCCACCTACGCCCCTGGATGAGAGACTGGCAGTCTTCAGAACAACTTATTCTGCTGTCTGTCATGTATCGCCAGAGATTTAAAAACACACCGGTCAAAGTCAAGTCCAGATAGACAATGTGTAAATGTTTAGTCTGAGGTATTTTTTTTTATCTGCGTCTCTTTTTTGACAACTTAAACTCACCCTCCTGGTTTTGTTGATCTAGCTTCATCCTGACCAAAATGAAGCATAGATGATATTCTTATTTTGACTCTACAAAAAGTAAGACTCCTTTCTGATATGAATATGAAGGAACTTTGTGAGAAACCTAGGATAGCTGAAATTGGTAGAATAATTGTACCTTTTAGTAAGATACGCAATTCATTCCAATTACATTGCCTAAGACATGACTATGATTAAATATGCATCACATTTACACATTTTATTGTTATATCCCAGTGCACTCAAACTCCAGGCTTCTTCCCATGATCCCTGGACAACATGGAACATCTGTGTAATAAAGAATAAACGGAGAAAGAAATATCTGCAGTTGATCTGAGGATTTCCATGGCTTATCCCACTGTACCTGGAATAAGTTTCTCCTTAAACTGTAGTTTATTCCATAATTAGACACAGTTAATGTCTAAAAGCTAGCTAGTATTTGTCTTTCTAGCTCTGCTTTTACAGCTACATCAGAATTGGAAAATATAAAAATGTAGGCATTTTTGAAACAGTGGTTCAATATGACCCTCTAAGAGCATCAGACCAGCCAGCCAGATTAGTTCAGTTTTTCAAGGCAAGAGTAAAGGACAGTCCTAAAAAGGGAAACATTCCCATAGGGATGAATTTGTAATTCAGGGGCTATCTGAGGAGCCAAAGATTTATTTATTTTTTATTTTTAAAGATTTTATTTATTTATTTGACAGAGAGAGACACAGCGAGAGAGGGAACACAAGCAGAAGGAGGGGGAGAGGGAGAAGCAGGCTTCCTGCATAGCAGGGAGCCCGATGCCGGGCTCGATCCCAGGACCCTGAGATCATGACCTGAGCCGAAGGCAGATGCTTAACGACTGAGCCACCCAGGCGCCCCATGGAGGAGCCAAAGATTTAAATGAAGCACTTGAACTTACCCAACCTTTTGGCATTCCATGATTCCAGTCCAACTGTATAGATGTCTTAGATTTAAAAGATGAGTCATAAAATCTGTTTGCTGACAGACATTTCTAACTTATTAATATCAGCACATCAAGGGAAAAAATGACTGGAAACTCTTAGAATTGCTTACATTGGCCAGCAACCAAAACAAAATAATCATTTTTATGGGGTAAACCTTTGAGGATCTAAGCAGACAGATTTTCAGATAGGATGCATGTATATACTCAGCATCTGGAAAACTTCTAATAATCTTCAAAATCTCAGTTCAATTTTTAACGGTGGACTAACCACAGCTATTGAAATGCTTGGACTGGACTTCCACACAGGATGTTTTGGGTGAAGTAAGGCTAGCATCGTTGGGACTTTACTTCAGGCCTAGCAGTGTCTTCTCTCAGCTAGCAGGTGTTGGAACTAACAGAATCAAGGGGGTAATGATCAGTAGAACATTGAAAAATGAAGCCAGCATATCTCCACTATTCTCATTGGTGTGCTTGGTGAAATGCACAGTCCCTGGACACATACATTTCTTCCCATGTTTCATTTCCCACTATGTACTTGGTAAGAAAAAAATTGGTATGTGAATACATGTGTTTACAAGGTTTTATTCATTCTCAAAATAATGCTAGGGGGGCCCTGGGTGGCTCAGTTGGTTAAGCGTCTGACTTTGGCTCAGGTCATGATCCTGGGGTTGAGCCCTGCATCGGGCTCCTTGCTTAGCTCCTTCTCCCTCTGCTCCTTCCCCCAGCTCATGCTTTCTCCCCCTCTCTCTCTCAAATAAATAAAATCTTTTTTGTAAATGCCAACATAATTTATTCAACTAATTTGAGAAGAAAACAAATCTATTGAGTTTTTTCCTGTTTATATTTCTATATTATGTTTTTATATATTAAATTATATATATATATATAAATTATATTGAGAGATAAAAGATTTTTAAGGAATTTGTTCACACTATTATGGGCAATGGAAAGTTTAAAATTTGCAGGGCAGACTGGCCCTTGGAAATTCCAGCAAAAGTTGATGTTGCAGTCTTAAGTGCAAAGGTAATCTGGAAGCAGAATTTCTTTGTCTTCCGGGGACTGCAGTCTTTTCTCTTAAAGCCTTCAACTGACTGGATGAGGCCCACCTACGTTATGGAAGGTAATGTATTCAGTCTACTTACTGATTTAAATGTTAATCACATCTCAAATATACCTTTGCAACATCTAAACTGACATTGGCCAAACAACTGAGTACCATGGCCTAGCCAAATTTACACATAAAATTAACCATCACGCTATCTTACATATATATTCTAATTTTATCACTTAAAAATGCTCAGAGGAGTGATGTGGCAAACTATAAACTTACAAATAGATAAAGAATGAACTATAGGTTTGTCATAAGTTGCTTCTGTTTCATACTTCTAGTTGTCACTTAGCCCCTAATCTAGACTTTGCCTAGGAAAGATAGTATTTGGAAACTATCATGCGGAGGCCTACAGATGTGCCAAAACAGGGCAAAGCTAACTGAAATCTAAATCAACACCATAAATAAATTTTATAATAATACAGTAAGGAAATAAAGAATTCAAATTTCCATTACAACTAAGTACAATGTGAATATGATGCTGGCAGCACAAACCCAATCATAGGTTTGGGGGTTAGATTTGATTACATCTTTCTGAAAAGTTCGGACATTGACTTAGGGAAATTTCTGGAGATAGTAATCATTTCTGTAAAGGCTGACATCCTCTGGTTGACAGAATCTGCCAGTTTTAACTCTGAAACTTCGTCATAGGCAAACACTGTATTGCAACCGGATGGCAATTTGGCAGTCCATTAACAGAAAATCTCCTGAGTCACAGAGCCTCTAGAAGATTTCTAACTAGAAAGAAATTCATGTGATGTGGTTGTTCATACACACAGATTCTAAAAGATGACATAAATGCAAAACTTCTTCTTAACCTTTCCCGATGTCTCAACCTTAATCCATTTGTTATTTACTTTGGATGATCAACTGCAGTTTACCTAGGCTCTGTGTTTCCTTTGTGATTCCCACTTACTCTTTAGTTTCATCCCCATGCTCTTGATCATTTCTCCCTAGCCCACCCCTTTCCCAGGATTTTGGCTTTACCTCCATCAAGGAGCATCTATAGGATGGGCCTTCCCTTCCTAATAATTTACACTTCTTATACATGCATCATGCCAAAAATATTCTCTGTCTCCTTACCTTTTTATTAAATACTTCTACTCTTACCTCAGTTGAGAAACAAAAGACAAAATTCTGCCCTTTCATATGAACTGTAAATTCTGCTTTCTAGGGGTCTAAAGATATACAACATATGAAAATGAATCTCTTGCTATTGAATTGATCGATTTTTGCATCTTAATTAATGTAGCAAGCCCAAGGGCTTTTCAATGTTTGAAACAAGATTTTTTTTGGGGTCTCCTGTGTTATTTTTTCACCTCAAATGTAAAGGGAAAAAAAGAGCAATTGCCTTAGCTTTAGCAATCTGAAAGCCATTCTTTATTTTTTCCATGACTGGTTAGCAATAAGCCATTAGGACACCTGAAAAAAACTGAGTTAAAAAAAAAAAAAAGCAAAGTAGATTCTTTTGGCTCTTGCTTTATAAAAATGTTTTATTTTCTACCTGATATTTTTTGGTATGCTGTGATCAGCCATTGATGACCAAGAGTCTTTGGTCTGGAAAAGTAACAAAATAAAAAATACTTGAGTTTTACTCTATTCCCAATTTCATAAACCTCACCTCATTAAGAAAGAAGTAAGGATTTCAAGAAAGCACAAAGCCAAAAGGATAAAAATGTAAAATTTCTCTATAATTAGGATGAACCTGTTTCTACTATTTTTTTAAAGATTTTATTTATTTTGGGGGGTGGGGAGAGGCAGAGAGAGAATCCCAGGCAGACTAAGTCTGCCTCGGGACTCAATCTCACAACCCTGAGACCATGACCTGAGCTGAAATCAAGAGTCAGGTGCTTAACTGACTGAGCCACCCAGGCGCCCCATACTATTTTATTTTTACTTTGCCAAAACATTTGCCTTCCTGTCGCTATCCCTACGACGTCTATTACAAATTGGCTTTTAGGAAGATAAACATCCTGCTTCTTTGATACTTTAGTGCTACGTCCTCAAACTTTTTTGATCATGTACTCCCATCAATAAAATTATTGACCATATACCCACAATGTATATGTACTTATTTATAAGTTATAAACTTTACCATTTTTATAATACATTATGTACATTATAAAAATACATATGAATAATATAAAGTGAGAAAAAATATTTAAAAGTTCTAAAATTTCTTCCTGTATCCTAGTGAATCATTTTGCACTTTTGTACACAGCATCCCACACCCTTCATTTTGCAGATCATTTTAGCAAAGACTCTTTTACTGGCCCTTTGCTCCCAGGAAATTTTCCTTTAAAAGTTTGTCCCTTCCTTCTCTCCTGAAGAGCCAGGTTGCTTCCATTTCATTCTCTCAACTACCACAATACTTAGAATATACCCTTAACAAGGCCAATCCCTTATTTCTTCACCAAATGGATGGATAAATTTCAGACTGCAGCCTTAACCTTGCTGTTCTTACCTACTAACCAAAATTTCCTCATAATGCTTTCCTCTCTTAATTTCTGCCTCCACCTGGGATCAATGGCTGTCAGGAACCCAAACCACTCAAGGTAGCCTAAGGACCAGAACACACAAGGGGAAACCCCTCTGGACCTCTGAGCAACTGGAAGCAGAAAGTAACAACCTGTAACCTAAGTTTCTTGATGATAGACATAAAACAGGTGTGAGGTCATATCTCATTTTGGTTTTAATTTTCATCTCCCTAATGATTAGTGCTGCTGAACATCTTTTCATGTATATGTTTGTCATTTGTATGCCTACTTTGTTTTTTTTTAATTTTTATTTAAATTTTAGTTAGTTAACATATAGAGCAATATTGGCTTCAGAAGCAGAATTCAGTGCTTCATCACTTATATACTATACCCACTCCTCATCATAAGTGCCCTCTTTAATACTCACCACCCATCTAACCCATCTCCCATCCTCCCTCCCTCCATCAACCTTGAGTTCTCTATCGTTAAGAGTCTCTCATGGTTTATTTCCCTCTCTCCTTTTTTCCCCCCTTCCCATATGTTCATCTCTTTTTTTTTTTTTTTTTTTTTTTTTTAAGATTTTATTTATTTGCGAGAGAGAGAATGAGAGACAGAGAGCATGAGAGGGAGGAGGGTCAGAGGGAGAAGCAGACTCCTGCCAAGCAGGGAGCCCGATGTGGGACTCGATCCCGGGACTCCAGGATCATGACCTGAGCCGAAGGCAGTCGCTTAACCAACTGAGCCACCCAGGCGCCCCTGTTCATCTCTTTTGTTTCTTGAATTCCACATATGAATGAAATCATATGGTATTTGTCTTTGACTAACCTATTTTGCATAATACATTCTAGCTCCATCCATGTCATTGCAAATGGCAAGATTTTATTCTTTTTGATGGCTGAATAATATTCCATTGTATATATATATCACATCTTCTTTATCCATTCATCACTTGATGGACATTTGGGCTCTCTCCATAGTTTGGCTATTGTTGATAATGTTGCTATAAAAATCAGGGTGCATATACCCTTTCAAATCTGTATTTTTTGTATCCTTTGAGTAAATACCTAACAGTGTAAATGCTGGATCATAGGGTAGCTCTTTTTAGTTTTTTCAGGAATCTCCATACTGTTCTCCAAAGTTGCTGCACCAGTTTGCATTCCCACCAACCTTGCAAGAGTGTTCCCCTTCCTCCAAATCCTCACCAACACCTATTGTTTCTTGTGTTGTTAATTTTAGCCATTCTGACAGGTGTAAGATATCTTACTGTGATTTTGATAAGTATTTCCCTGATGATGAGAGATGTTGAGCATGTGTTCATGTGTCTATTAGCCATCTGGATGTCTTCTTTGGAAAAATGTCTCTTCATGTCTTCTGCTCATTTCTTAACTGGGTTATTTGTTTTTTGGGTGTTTAGATTGATAAGTTCTTTAGATTTTGGATACCAACCCTTTATCAGTTAGGTCATTTGCAAATATCTTCTCCTGTATGTCAACTTTGGAAAAATGTCTTTTTAATTCCTCTGCCCATTTTTAAATTGGATTGTTTATTTTTTTGTTACCTAGTTGTATGATATTTTACATAATTTGGATATTAACCCCTTATAGGATATATGGTTTGCAAATATTTTCTCCCATTCTATGGGTTGCCTTTTCCTGATTTTTTTTTTTTTTTTTTGGCTGTGAAGATGCATTTAAGTTTGTAGTCCCACTGGTTGATTGTTGCTTTTGTTGTCATATGCAAAAAAATCATTGCCAAGACCAATTTTAAGGGACTTCTTGCCTACATTTTCTTCCAGGAATTTTATGGCTTTAGGTCTTCTGCTTAAGCCTTTGATCCATTTTTGTGAGTGGTGTAAGATAAGGGTCCAAGTTCATTTTTCTGCATGTGGTTCTTCAGTATTCCCATCACCATTTATTGAAGAGACTGTCCTTTCCCCATTGGGACTCTTGTTGAATACAATGCTGAATAATATTCCAATTCTTGTTGAATACAATGCAACTGCATAGAACACTCGTGAAAGAAATTGAGTTGACCATATATGTGGGGGTTTAATTCTGTGCACTCTGTTTTGTTCTATTGGTCTATGTGTCTATTTTTGTACCAGTACCATATTGTTTTAATTACTATAGCTTTGTAGTGTAGTTTGAAATCAATAAGTATGATGCCTCTGACTTTGTTCCTATTTCTAAGGATTGCTTGGCTATATGCGTTGTTTGTTTTGTTTGTTCTGTTTTGTTCTGTTTTGTTTGTAATTCCATACAAACTTCAAGATTGTTTTTTTCTGTTTCTGTGGGGGAAAAAAAGCCATGGAATATTGATAGAGATTGCCTTGAATCTGTATATGGCTTTGGACAGTATGGACATTTTAACAATATTAATTCTTCTTAACCAAGAACCTGGGGCATCTTTCCTTTCTGTGTGTGTCTTCTTTGATTTCTTTCAACAAAGTATTATAGTTTTTAGTGTAGAAATTTTTCAGAAAGAAATTTTTCATTAAATTTATTCCTAGGTGTATTATTGTTTTTGCTACTATTGTGAATGAGATAGTTTCCTTTATTTCTTTTTCAGATGTTTCTTTGTTAGTGTATAGAAATGCAACTGGTTTCTGTACATTGATTTTATGTCCTGCAACTTTATCAAATTTGTTTTTTGGTTATGTCTTGGGGATTTATTATGTATAAGATCATATCATCTGCAATTTTACTTCCTCCTTTCCAATTTGGATACCTTTCATTTTTTTCTTGCCTCATTGCTGTAGCTAGGACTTTCAGCATTATATTGAATAAGAGTGGTGAGAGTACAGAGAACCCCCCTCAATATCAGTAAAAATAGGTCAACACCTCAAACCATAATAGTGAAGCTTGCAAATTTCTGAGACAAAGAGAAAATCCTGAATCAACTAGGGACAAGAGGTCACTAACCTACAAGGGGAGAAACAGTAGACTGGCATCAGACCTATCCACAGAGATGGGCAGGCCAGAAAGGACTGGCATGATATATTCAGGGTGCTATATGACAAAAACAGGCAGCCAAGAATAATTTATCCAAAAGGCTGTCATTCAAAATAGAAGGAGAGATAAAAAGCTTGCAGAAAAAACAGAAATTAAAAGAATTTGTGATCATTAACCAGCCTTCCAAGAAATATTAAAGTAGAACGTTTAAGTGAAGAGAGAGCCCAAAAGTAACATAGGCCAGAAAGGAACAGAGACAATATACAGAAACAGTGACCTTACAGGTAATGCATTAGCACTAAATTCACGTCTTTTGATAGTTATTTTAAATGTAAATAGGCTAAATGCCCCAATCAAAAGACACAGGGTATCAGATTGGATGAAAAAGCAAGAACTATAGATATGCTATCTGCAGGAGACTCACTTTAGACCCCAAAAACCCTCCAGATTGAAAGTGAGGGCATGGAAAACCATTTATCAGGCTAATGGACATAAAAAGAAAGCTGGAGTAGCAATCCTTATATTAGACAAATTAGATTTAAACCAAAGAGTGTAATAGTAGATGAGGAAGGACACCATATCATAATTAAAGGGTCTATCCAACAAGATCTAACAATTGTAAATGTTTATGCCCTGAACATGGGAGCAGCCAATTAGGCAAACCAATTAATAATAAAATTAAAGAAACACATTGATAATAACTCAATAATAGTAGGGGCCTTTAACACCCCACTCACTGCAATGGACAGATCATCTAAGCAGATCATAACAAGGAAACAAGGGCTTTGAATGACACACTGGACCGGATGGACTTCACAGATGCATTCAGAACATTCCATCCTAAAGCAATGGAATACACATTCTTCTTGAGTGCACATGGAACATTCTCCAGAATAGGTCTCATACTGGGTCACAAATCAGGTCTCAACCAGTACCAAAAGATTGGGATCATTCCCTGCATATTTTCAGGCCACAGTACTTTGAAACTTAAACTCAATCACAAGAGGAAAGTTGGAAAGAGCTCAAATACATGGAGACTAACTACTAAAGAATGAATGTGTCAACCAGAAATTAAATAAGAATTTAAAAAATCATGGAAACAAAGGAATATGTAAACACAACTGTTCAAACCTTTGAGATGCAACAAAAACAGGCCTAAGAGGGAAGTATATAGCAATACAAGCCTTTGTCAAGAAACAAAAAAGGTCTCAAACACACAACCTAACCTTATACCTAAAAGGGCTGGGGAAAGAATAGCAAATAAAGCCTAAACCCAGCAAGAGAAGAGAATTAATAAAGATTGGAGCAGAAATCAATGAAATAGAAAGCAAAAGAACAGCAGAACAGATCAACAAAACTAGGAGCTTGTTCTCTGAAAGAATTAATAAGATCAATAAACCCCTGACCAGACTTATCAAAAAGAAAAGAGAAAGGACCCAAATAAAATCATGAATGAAAAAGGAGAGATCACGACCAACACCGAAGAAATACAAACCATTATAAGAACATACTATGAGCAACTATATGCCAACCAATTAGGCAATCTGGAAGAAATAGATGCACTCCTAGAGGTGTATACACTACCAAAACTGAAACAGGAAGAAATAGAATACCTGAACAGATCATAACCAGCAAAGAAATTGAAGCAGTATTCAAAAATCTCCCAATGAACAAGAGTCCAGGGCTGGATGGTTTCCCATGGGAATTCAACCAAACATTTAAAGAAGAATTAATACCTATTCTTCTGAAGCTGTTTCAACAAATAGAAATGGAAGGAAAACTTCCAAACACTTTCTATGAGGCCAGCATTGCCTTGATCCCAAAACCAGACAAAGACCCCACCAAAAAGGAGAATTACAGACCAATATCCCTAATGAACAATGGATGCCAAAATTCTCACCAAGATACTAGCCAATAGGATCCAATAGTACATTAAAAGGATTATTCACCATGACCAAGTGGGATTCATTCCGGGGCTGCAAGGGTGGTTCGACATCTGCAAATCAATCAATGTGAAACACTACATTAACAAAAGAAAGGACAAGAATCAAATGATCCTCTCAATAGATGCAGAAAAAGCACTTGAGGGGCACCTGGGTGGCTCAGCCAGTTAAGCATCTGCCTTTGGTTCAGGTCATGATCCCAGGGTCCTGGGACCAAGCCCTGCATCAGGCTCCCTGCTCAGTGGGGAGCCAGCTTCTCCCTCTCCCTCTGCCTGCCACTCGCCCTGCTTGTGCTCTCTCTCTCTGTCAAATAAGTAAATAAAAATCTTTAAAAAAAAAAAAAAAAGGAGGAAAGATGGCAGAGGAATAGGGGACCTTATTTCAACTGGTCCCTGGAATTGAGCCGGATAGCTACCAGACCACTCTGAGCACCCACGAAACCAGCCTGAGATGTAAGAAGATCTGAATCTCTACAAACAGAATATCGCAGGCAGTTGGTTTCGAGGTACAAAGTGGGGAGCCGTGATTCCGTGGGCAGATATTGGAGGATAAATGGCAGCGGGAGGGTGCCTGGCCATGGGGATCCTGCACCGCTGGTGAGCGACAGCCTTGCTCGTGGGGACGGGCACAGACTCGCAGACCAGTAGCGACGGGGAAAGGACTCTAGGGCAGCCCCTGGGGCGGGGGGGTCATGCGTGCAAACTGGGGGCAGCTGGCGGTTTTAGAAGCACAAAGGGCAGAGATGTGCCTGACCTGGAGGCAGGACTGGGAGCACTGTGGAGGGGCGCACAACCCAGGATGCTGCAGTTTATAGCAGCATGGACAGAAATGGAGGCAGTGTGGCCTGGAGAGCTCACTGAAGAATAGACTGCAGTCTCTCTGCTCTGAGGCAGAGGGTTGGAAACAATCACTTCTGCTCTGACTCACAGAAGAGATGCAGAAAGCCACCAGGGAAAGCCGCCAGAGAACAAAAGCCCCAAAGACTGATTCCCGCTGAGCCCATCCCCCGACACAGGGGGGCAGGGCAACTCCACCCAAATAGGGTTGCCTGAGTAACAGTGCGGCAGGCCCCTCCCACAGAAGACAGACTGGGAAAACAAGAAGCCAGCAACCCTAAGGTCCCAAGAAAACAGGTGCACCTTGCTTGGGTTCTGGTCAATAATTTGGACTCTATACATTCCTTTAAACACCCATCAACAGAATGACTAGGAGGAGGAACCCCCAAAATAGAAAAGACTCAGAGATTATGACTTATGCTGCAGATTTACAAATGGATGCAGATATAACCAAGATGTCGGAGATGGAATTCAGGCTAGCAATTGTGAAGACAATGGCTAGAATGGAGAAATCAATTAGTGGCAACATAGAGTCTCTAAGGGCAGAAATAAAAGGTGATATGGCAGAACTTAAAAATACTATAGGTGAGATCCAATCCAATCTAGATAATCTAACAGCTAGGGTAACTGAGGCAGAAGAGTGAATAAGCGACCTGGAAGACAATATAATAGATAAACAGGGAAAAGAGGAGGCCTCTTTTATAAACAGGGAAAATATAAACAGGGAAAAACAACTCAGAATCCATGAAAATAGAATCAGAGAAATAAGTGACACTATGAAGTGTTCCAATGTCAGAAAAATTGGAATCCCGGAGGGAGTGGAGAGAGAGAGAGGACTAGAAGATGTATTTGAGCAAATCGTAGCTGAGAACTTCCCTAATCTGGGGAATGAAACAAACATTCGTGTCCTAGAGGCAGAGAGGACCCCTCCCAAGATCAAGGAAAACAGGCCAACACCCTGGCATGTAATAGTAAAACTTGTAAATCTTAGAACCAAGGAAACCATCTTAAGGGCAGTTAGGGGGAAAAGATTCCTTATGTACAGAGGGAGGAACATCAGAATAATGTCAGACCTATCCACAGAGACCTGGCAAGGCAGAAAGGCCTGGCAAGACATATTCAGGATACTAAATGAGAAGAACATGAAGCCAAGAATACTTTATCCGGCAAGGCTTTCATTTAGAATGGATGGAGAGATGCAGAGCTTCCACAACTGGCAGAAACAGAA
The DNA here is from genome assembly GCF_029215605.1 of Mirounga angustirostris. Lineage (NCBI taxonomy): Eukaryota > Metazoa > Chordata > Mammalia > Carnivora > Phocidae > Mirounga > Mirounga angustirostris. The sequence goes on along the minus strand of NW_026991709.1, from coordinate 46,013,852 downwards.
AGAATATGTGACCACTAAGCCAGCCCTGCAAGAAATATTAAGAGGGGTTCTATAAAAGGAGAAAGACCCCAAGAGTGATCTACAACAGAAATTTACAGGGACAATCTATAAAAACAATGTCTTCACAGGCAATATGATGACAATTAATTCATATCTTTCAATAATCACTCTCAACATGAATGGCCTAAACGCTCCCATAAAATGGCACAGGGTTGCAGATTGGATAAAAAGACAGAACCCATCCATGTGCTGTCTACATGAGATTCATTTTGAACCTAAAGATACATCCAGACTGAAAGTGAGGGGATGGAGATCCATCTTCCATGCCAGCGGACCTCAAAAGAAAGCTGGGGTAGCAATTCTTATATCAGAAAAATTAGATTTTAAACTAAAGTCTGTAATTAGAGACACAGAAGGACACTATATCATTCTTAAAGGGTCTATCCAACAAGAAGATCTAACAATTGTAAATATCTATGTCCTCAACATGGGAGCACCCATCTACATAAGCCAACTGTTAACCAAAATAAAGAGTTATATTGATAACAATACGTTAATTGTAGGAGACCTCAATATTCCACTCTCAGCAATGGACAGATCATCTAAGCAGAAAATCAACAAGGAAACAAGAGCTTTGAATGATACATTGGACCAGATGGACCTCATAGATATTTACAGAACATTCCACCCTAAAACAACAGAATACTCACTCTTCTCAAGCACACATGGAACTTTCTCCAGAATAGACCACATACTGGGTCACAAATCAGGTCTCAACTGATACCAAAAGATTGAGATTATTCCCTGCATATTCTCAGACCACAATGCTCTAAAACTGGAATTCAACCACAAGAAAAAATTTGGCAGAAATTCAAACACTTGGAAGCTAAAGACCACTCTGCTCAAGAATGTTTGGGTCAACCAGGAAATCAAAGAAGAACTTAAACAATTCATGGAAATCAATGAGAATGAAAACACATCGGTCCAAAACCTATGGGATACAGCAAAGGTGGTCCTAAGGGGAAAATACATAGCCATCCAAGCCTCACTCAAAAAAACGGAAAAAATCCTGAATTCACCAACTAACTCTACACCTTAAAGAACTAGAGAAAAAGCAACAAACGATGCCTAAGCCACGCATTAGAAGAGATATAATTAAAATTAGAGCAGAGATCAATGAATTAAAAACCAGAAACACAGTAGAGCAGATCAATGAAACTAGAAGTTGGTTCTTTGAAAGAATTAATAAGATCGATAAACCACTGGCCAGACTTATCCAAAAGAAAAGAGAAAGGACCCAAATTAATAAAATTATGAATGAAAGGGGAGAGATCATGACTAACACCAAGGAAATAGAAACAATTATTAGAAATTATTATCAACAACTATATGCCAATAAACTGAGCAATCTGAATGAAATGGAAGCCTTCCTGGAAACCTATAAGCTGCCAAGACGGCAACAGGAAGAAATTGACAACCTGAATAGGCCAATAACCAGTAACGAGATTGAGGCAGTGATCAAAAACCTCCCAAAAAACAAGAGTCCAGGGCCTGATGGATTCCCTGGGGAATTCTACCAAACATTCAAAGAAGAAATAATACCTATTCTACCGAAGCTGTTTCAAAAAATAGAAACAGAAGGAAAACTTCCAAACTCATTCTATGAGGCCAGCATTACCTTAATCCCCAAACCAGGCAAAGACCCCATCAAAAAGGAGAGTTTCAGACCGATATCCCTGATGAATATGGATTCCAAAATCCTCAACAAAATCCTAGCTAATAGGATCCAACAATACATTAAAAGGATCATCCACCACGACCAAGTGGGATTTATCCCCGGGATGCAAGGGTGGTTCAACATTCACAAATCAATCAATGTGATAGAACACAAACAGAGGAGGGAGAAGAACCATATGGTCCTCTCAATTGATGCAGAAAAAACATTTGACAAAATACAACATCCTTTCCTGATTAAAACTCTTCAGAGTATAGGGATAGAGGGAACATTCCTCAAGTTCATAAAATCCATCTATGAAAAACCCACAGCAAATATCATCCTCAATGAGGAAAAGCTGAGAGCCTTTCCCTTAAGATCAGGAACACATCAAGGATGCCCACTCTCACCACTATTGTTCAACATAGTACTAGAAGTCCTAGCAACAGCAATCAGACAACAAAAAGAAATAAAACGTATTCAAATTGGCAAAGAAGAAGTCAAACTCTCTCTTTTCGCAGACGACACGATACTTTATGGGGAAAACCCAAAAGACTCCACCCCAAATTACTAGAACTCATCCAGCAATTCAGTAATGTGGCAGGATACAAAATCAATGCACAGAAATCAGTTGCTTTCTTATACACTAACAATGCAACTTTAGAAAGAGAAATTAGAGAAACGATTCCATTTACAATAGCACCGAAAACCATAAGATACCTCGGAATAAACCTAAACAAAGAGGTAAAGGATCTATACTCTAGGAACTACAAAACACTCATGTAAGAAATTGAAGAAGACACAAAAAGATGGAAAAATATTCCATGCTCATGGACTGGAAGAATAAATATTGTTAAAATGTCTATGCTACCCAGAGCAATCTATACCTTCAATGCCATCCCGATCAAAATTCCAATGACATTTTTCAAAGTGCTGGAACAAACAATCCTAAAATCTGTATGGAATCAGAAAAGACCCCGAATCACCAAGGAAATGTTGAAAAAGAAAAACAAAGCTGGGGGCATCACGTTGCCCGATTTCAAGCTATATTACAAAGCTGTGATCACCAAGACAGGATGGTACTGGCACGGAAACAGACATATAGAGCAATGGAACAGAATAGAGAGCCCAGATATGGACCCTCCACTCTATGGTCAAATAATCTTTGACAAAGCAGGAAAAAAACATGCAATGGAAAAAAGACAGTCTCTTCAATAAATGGTGCTTGGAAAATTGGACAGCCACATGCAGAAGAATGAAACTTGACCGTTCTCTAACACCATTCACAAAGATAAACTCAAAGTGGATGAAAGACCTCAATGTGAGACAGGAATCCATCAAAATCCTAGAGGAGAACATAGGCAGTGACCTCTTTGACATCTCCCACAGCAACTTCTTTCAAGATACGTCTCCAAAATCTAGTGAAACAAAAGCAAAAATGAATTTATGGGGCTTCATCAAGATAAAAAGCTTCTGCACAGCAAAGAAAACAGTCAACAAAACAAAAAGGCAACCCACTGAATGGGAAAAGATATTTGCAAATGACACTACAGATAAAGGGCTGGTATCCAAGATCTATAAAGAACTTCTCAAACTCAACACCCAAAAAACAAATAATCAAGTCAAAAACTGGGCAGAAGATATGAAAAGACACTTCTCTGAAGAAGACATACAAATGGCTAACAGACACATGAAAAAGTGTTCATCATCATTAGCCATCAGGGAAATCCAAATCAAAACCACATTGAGATACCACCTTACACCAGTTAGAATGGCAAAAATGGACAGGGAAAGAAACAACAAATGTTGGAGAGGCTGTGGAGAAAGGGGAACCCTCTTACACTGTTGGTGGGAATGCAAGTGATACAGCCACTTCGGAAAACAATGTGGAGGTTCCTCAAAAATTTAAAAATAGAGCTACCCTATGACCCAGCAATTGCACTACTGGGTATTTACCCCAAAGACACAGAAGTAGTGAAAAGTAGGGCCATATGCACCCCAATGTTCATAGCAGCAATGTCCGGAATAGCCAAACTGTGGAAAGAGCCGAGATGGCCTTCAACAGATGAATGGATAAAAAAGATGTGGTCCATATATACAATGGAATATTACTCAACCATCAGAAAGGATGAATACCCAACTTTTACATCAACATGGATGAGACTGGAGGAGATTATGCTAAGTGAAATAAGTCAAGCAGAGAAAGTCAATTATCATATCGTTTCACTTATTTGTGGAACATAAGGAATAGCATGGAGGACATTAGGAGAAGGAAGGGAAAAATGGGTGGGGGGGAATTGGAGGGAGAGATGAACCATAAGAGACTATGGACTCTGAGAAACAAACAGGGTTTTAGAGGGGAGGGGGGTGGGGGGATTGGTTAGACCGGTGATGGGTATTAAGGAGGGCACATACTGCATGAAGCACTGGGTGTTATATGAAAACAATGGATTGTGGATCACCACATCAAAAACCAATGATGTATTGTATGGTGACTAACATAACATAATAAAATTAAAATCATAAAACTTAAAAAAAAAAAAAGAAAAAAGTAAAAGCACTTAACAGAGTACAGCATCCTTTTTTGGTTAAAACTCTTCAGTGTAGGGATAGAGGGAACATACCTCAATATCATAAAAGCCATATACAAAAAGCCCATAGTGAATATCATTCTCAACGGGGAAGAACCAAGAGCTTTTTCCTAAGGTCAGGAACACAACAGGGATCTCCACTTTCACCATTGCTATTCAACATAGTACTAGAAGTCCTAGCCTCAGCAATCACACAACAAAAAGAAATAAAAGGCATCTGAATTGGCAAAGAAGTCAAACTCTCATTCTTCACAGATGACATGATACTCTATGTGGAAAATGTAAAAGACTCCACCCCAAAATTTCTAGACCTCATACAGGAATTTAGCAACGTGGCAGGATATAAAATCAATGCACAGAAATCAATTGCATTTCTATACACTAACAATGAGACAGAAGAAAGAAATGAAGGAGTCCATCCCATGTACAATTGCACCCAAAACTGTAAGACACCTAGGAATAAATGTAACCAAAGAGGCAAAAGATTTGTACTCAGAAAACTATAAAACACTCATGAAAGAAATTCAGAAAGATACAAAGAGATGAAAAAACGTTCCATGCTCATGGATTGGAAGAACAAATATTGCTAAGTTGTCTATGCTACCTAGAGCAATCTACACATTTAATGCAATCCCTATCCAAATACCGTCAACTTTTTTCACAGAGCTGGAACAAATAATCCTAAAATTTGTATGGAACCAGAAAAGACAATACAGAAAGAAATGTTGAAAAAGAAGACCAAAGCTGGTGGCATTACAATTCTGGACTTCAAGCTCTATTACAAAGCTGTCATCATCAAGACAATATGGTACTGGCATAAAAACAGACACATAGGTTATTGAACAGAAAAGAGAACCCAGAAATGGACCCACAACTCTATGGTTAACTAATCTTCAACAAAGCAGGAAAGAATATCCAATGGAAAAAAGACAGTCTCTTCAACAAATGGTGTTGGGAAAATTGGACAGCCACATGCAGAAGAACAAAACTGGACCATTTTCTTACACCATACATAAAAATAGACTCAAAATGGATGAAAGACCTAAATGTGAGACAGGAGTCCAATCAAAATCCTAGACAAGAACACAGGTAGCAGCCTCTATGACCTCAGCACAGCAACTTCTGGCTAGACATGTCTTCAAAGGCAAGGGAAGCAAAGGCAAAAATGAACTATTGGGACTTCATCAAGATAAAAAGCTTTGTCACAGCAAAGGAAACAGTTGAGAAAACCAAAAGACAGCAGACAGAATGGGAGGAGATACTTGCAAATATCTTATCAGATAAGGGGCTAGCATCCAAAATCTGTAAAGAACTTATCAAAGTCAATATCCAAAGAACAAATAAACCAATCAAGATATGGGCAGAAGACATGAACAGGCATTTCTCCAAAGAAGACATATGGATGGCCAACAGACACATGAAAAAATACACAACATCATTTGGCATTAGGGAAATATAAATCAAAACCACAATGAGATAGCACTTCTCACCAGTTAGAATGGCTAAAATTAACAAGTCAGGAAATGACAGATTTTGGCGGGGATGTGGAGAAAGGGGAACCCTCCTAAACTGTTAGTGGGAATGCAAGCTGGTGCAGCCATTCTGGAAAACAGTATGGAGGTTCTTCAAAAAGTTAAAAATAGAGCTACTCTAGGACCCAGCCATTGCACTACTAGGTATTTACCCGAAAGATACAACTGTAGTGATCCAAAGGGGCACATGCACCCCATGTTTATAGCAGCAATGTCCACAATAGACATGGAAAGAGCCAAGATCTCCATCAACAGATGAATGGACAAAGAAGTGGTATGTATATAAAATGGAATACTACTCAGCCATCAAAAAAAAAAAGAAAGAAAGAAATCTTGTCATTTGCAACAACGTTGTTGGAACTAGAAGGTATTATGCTAAGTGAAATAAGTCAATCAGAGAAAGATAATTATCATATGATCTCATTGATATGTGGAATTTAAGAAACAAAACAGAGGATCATAGGGGAAGGGGAAAATAAAACAAGATGAAATCAGAGTGGGAGACAAACCATTAGATTCTCTTAATCATAGGAAGCAATCAGATGGTTGCTGGAGGAGGGGGTGAGGGGATGGGGTAACTGGGTATTAGACATTATGGAGTGCAGGTGATGTAATTAGGACTGGGTAGTAATAAGACTGATGAATCACTGAGCTCTACCTCTGAAACTAATAATACACTATATGTTAATTAATTGAATTTAAATTAAAAGAGTGGTGAGAGTGGTTGTCATTGTTTTGTACTTGATCTTAGAAGAAAAGCTTTCAGTTTTTCTCCATTGAGTATAATGTTAGCTGTGGGTTTGTCATATATGGTCTTATTATCTTGAGATATGTTTTTTGAGAAACAATCTGTTGAGTGTTTTTATCATGATAGGATGTTTTATTTTGTCAAATGTTTTTTCTGCTTCTATTGAGATGATCATATGATTTGTACCATTTATTCTATTCATGTGGTATATCACATTCATCAATTTTCATGGATTGAATCATCCTTGTATTCCAGGGATAAATCCTACCTAGTCGTGGTATACTGTGCTTTTAATGTGTTCTTCAATTTGGTTTGCTAGTATTCTGCTGATAATTTTTGTATCTATATTCATCAGGGATATTGACCTCTACTTTTGTTTTCCTGTAGTGTCCTTATCTGGCTTTGGTATCAGGGTAATGCTGGAAATATTTCCTCCTCTTCAATTCTTTAGAAGTGTTTGAAAAGGATTGGCATTTCTTTATTAAATGTTTGGTATAATTTGCCAGTGAAACTCTCTGGTCCTGGGGTTTTCTGTGTTGGAAGGTTTTTGATTACTGTTTTGGTTTCTTCACTTGTTATATATCTATTCAGATTTTTCATTTCTTCCTGATTCAGTATTGGTAGGCTGTATATTTCTAGAAATTTGTCCATTTCTTCTAGGTTATACAATTTCTTGGAACGTAATTGTTCATAATGATCTCTTATAATCCTTTGTATTTCTGTAGTAGCAGTTTCCTCTTTCTGATTCTATTTTATTTGAGTCTTCTCTCTTTTCCCCTTTGTGTAACTAAGAGTTTGTCAATTTTTTTATCTTTAAAAAAAACCCCAGCTCTTAGTTTCATTGTTCTTTTTTATTTTTTTTTTCTGGTCTCTATTTCATTTATATCTGCCTTGATCTTATTATTTCCTTTCTTCTACTGGCTTTGGTAGATGAAATCTGATGAGTATACTATAATCAAAATCAAATCCATCCAAGATGGATTTTCATATTTGAATATCTACTTGAGATTCTCCTTGCTGGGAGAAAAAGAAAATATCCTATCAACACCTCTTCTAGGAATATAGTGAAATATTGTGTTGCCCAACCCTTTCATCAAATGTATTTAAAATATCTTGTATTTAAGCATTTTTATTTTCTATGTCCTTGGCTCTGGTATCCAAATGACAATTCATTTTACAAATTTAGTGTAATCCAGGTGGACACCTCATTCAGCGAGGACACAAACTCTCTTTCTAAAAGCCAAAACTGTCAAGATAGACCATGTGGCAGGGACCACTAAGTAACAACCTAATATCCATTTTTCCCATCTTCCTCACAAACAGAACCCTGATTTTACTCAAAGGAGCAATGTTCTCAGCTTAAAAATTACATTTTCCAGCCTCCCTTGAAGCCAAGGATGTCAGAGATACCTAGTGGTTGTTTAGGAAATTTAAAGGAGCACTGACTTAGCTAGGAGAGAAAATTTCTTGCCCTTTTTCCTTTTCCCCCTTTTTCCTTCCCATTACCTAGAACTCACCAGACATAATCACCAGTATTTCAGCAGCCATGTTATACCAGAAGCAAATCCAGAGAGTTAGTGTCTGTTAAATAGAGCTGCCATAACAAACACCAATACCATAGACTGGGTAATTTATTTTTATTTATTTTTTTTTAAATTTTTTTATTCTTATGTTAATCCCCATACATTACATCATTAGTTTTAGATGTAGTGTTCCATGATTCATTGTTTGTGCATAACACCCAGTGATCCATGCAGAATGTGCCCTCCTCAATACCCATCACCAGGCTAACCCATCCTCCCACCCCCCTCCCCTCTAGAACCCTCACTTTGTTTTTCAGAGTCCATCGTCTCTCATGGTTCGTCTACCCCTCCGATTTCCCCCCTTCATTCTTCCCCTCCTGCTACCTTCTTCTTCTTCTTTTTTTTTTTCTTAACATATATTGTATTATTTGTTTCAGAGGTATAGATCTGAGATTCAACAGTCTTGCACAATTCACAGCGCTTACCAGAGCACATACCCTCTCCAGTGTCTATCACCCATAGACTGGGTAATTTAAATAACAGATATTTATATTCTCACAGTTTGCGAGCCTGGAAAGTCCAAAATCAGGGTATTGGCATGGTCAGTTTCTTTTGAGGCCTCTCTTGTAGGCAACAGCCATCTTGCTGTGTTCTCACATGACCTATCTTTGTGTGCATGGAACCCCAGGAGTGGAGAGAGTGTAGAGAGGGAGGAGTGCTCTGGTATTTCTTCTTATAAAGATATTGATCCTATTCTATGAGGGCCCTACTTGTATGACCTCAGTTAACTTTAATTACCTCCTTATAGGCCCCATATCTAAATACGGACACATCGTGCTTAGAGCTTTAACATTAATTTGAAGTTCAGGGAGACACAACTGAGTCCATTGCAGATGGCTAGCAGAATTTTAGTAGACTCTTGTAACATGAATGCCAGCATGAAGCCACCATACAGCCCTGGACTACCTGTCTCTGGATTTTCTTTACAGGAAAAATGTAAAGAAATTAAATTTCTTTACATTTGAGTCATATATTTTGAATTTTCTATTGTATTGAATCAAATCTAATCCCAAATGATGTATATTCATTTATGCATTCTACAAAAAGAAATGTAAGGGTGCACTGTGTACTGAGCATTATGCTAAGAGCTGAGAACTGTGGATAACAAGACAAATCAGAGATTCCCTGCCTCTGATGAGCTCACGTATTTATGAAGGAGACAAACATAAATATGCAATTTAACTTTGTAGGTTATGTAGAAAGGTCAAAAAGAGAAGGTGAACAAACTATTCAAAGAAACCTTATCTTGGAAGTTTGTGCAAAACTACCCAGAGATAAACCTGTCCTTGATGGATGTGTGGAATTTCAGTAGTTTAGAGGTTGGAGTATTCCAGATACAGAAAACAGGAAGAGCCAGTGAATGAAGGCCTGAAAAAGCATGGAAGGCACAGTGGGCAGTGGGTAGTTTTCTGTGATTAGAAAAAAGGAGGTGGGGAAAGTAGCCAGAGAAAAAGATAGAAAAAAAATAGGGGCAAGTACCTTGTGCACAATACTAAGATTTTTTTGGATTGACCTCATGGTAATGGAACACACTGAAGGTTTTTTAAACAGTGATATTAAGAAGGTTTGCTATTAGATTTCTATTTTAGGAAGGTTATTGTGGAGGTGGAGTAGAAGCAGGTGAACTGGACCATTATAATAATACTAATAAGAGATGAAGTGAATATGAACAAGGCTAAGGGACAACATGTTAATTCCCATCCAGTTTAGTTTCAATCCAGCCTAACAAATGAGCTGCTAACCATCTGCAGATTAGCCTGCTTGGACTAACAAACTCTAACATAGCACTATAGCAAAACTTCTTACCCCATTAAATAGTATCTTCTGAAAAATGATCTTGACTACTGTCATTAGGCATATGTAGAGGAAATTTAGTGAAGTTGTCAGGTGGCAGGCCTTCTGAACATCCTTGTGTTGAGGGCAGGCCTCCTACTTGCTGCCTATTATCCTTGAGGCCTTGAGTTTTTTCCATATTGACATCTCCCTACCTAGACCAGAGACCCCCAGAAGTGCTGCTCTGTACCCTGGTCTGTTAACTTGAATCTACTCTCCTACTTCCTGTCTGCTCATCACACTTTCTTATTTTCAAATGGATCTTCTTGGACATGATACCATTCAGAATAATCTTATCACCATGTCAGTGTCAAACTTCTGAAGCTAGGTATGAATTATCCTGTGTTCCTAGAACAGAGTTCTAATTAGATATTGATACCACATTGATTCTTAACTGTGAAAAACTTACTGTTATAGATGGCACTCTCTGGGAGTGCTATTTCTTTCTTTTTTTTTTTTTTTTAAAGATTTTATTTATTTATTTGAGAGAGAGAATGAGACAGAGAGCATGAGAGAGGGGAGGGTCAGAGGGAGAAGCAGACTCCCTGCCGAGCAGGGAGCCCGATGCGGGACTCGATCCCAGGACTCCAGGATCATGACCTGAGCCGAAGGCAGCCACTTAACCAACTGAGCCACCCAGGCGCCCCAGGAGTGCTATTTCTATTCCAATTTTTCCCCTCAATATAATCTCCCTTTCTTGCCCACATGGACTTCTCTAGCATTGGATGGAGGCATACATTAGTCTCTTCCTGGGAAATGAAGCTGATTAATGGGGCATATCAAAGGCAGAATGAAGGTGAATTAGTGTCTAGTCAGTGAGAAAGTCAAACTGTAGTAAAAACACAAGATTAGCTTTTCCTTGACACCAATGAGGGTATATTTTATGATATTGCTCTGAAAATCACAAAGGACAAAGTGCAAATACAATGCATTAATAGTTCTTTCCCTTTCTTCATCCATTAAATAAGCAAGAAACTTTTTTCTTAAATTTAAAATTTGCTAATCACTTTTAGATTATAGATTTATTTTATCTGAACATCTCTATAAGGTCTAAATCCACACATCATTTTTACACACAAACACACCACATACGATTTTGTTCAAAGTCAGACCATATAAAAAATAAAAGTGGGAGACTCCAAAGAAAATGTGATTTCTTTCCAAGAAGTCCACTATATTCTGATTTCAAATATTGACTTTTTTCTGGAAATATCCTGTTGTTTAAATTGTCTACACACAAGGGCGCCTGGGTGGCTCAGTTGGTTAAGCGACTGCCTTCGGCTCAGGTCATGATCCTGGAGTCCCTGGATCGAGTCCCGCATCAGGCTCCCTGCTCGGCAGGGAGTCTGCTTCTCCCTCTGACCCTCCCCCCCTCATGTGCTCTCTCTCTCATTCTCTCTCTCTCAAATAAATAAATAAAATCTTTAAAAAAATTTAAATTGTCTACACACAAGCTGGATTCTCAGCTGGAATACTCAAAATCAGAGACATGTTTCTAAACATATTTTTAGAGTTCATTCACATTTTGTTTGAAAGTTGAAATAAATCATCTTAATTTGAATCACTCCACAAGCTCATGTTCCTTTCTAAACTTTCCCTTTGAATATAAACCATAAGGATATACTTCTGCTTTAATCATTTTTTTTTCTGTTTTGATACTGTTTCAAAAGTTCAGTGTGTGCTTATTTGCATTGTTGATTTATTTGTTTGTTCACCCATGGAACAAATGTATTGGGCATCTACTCCCTGACAGATCCTACATTGGGAAGTGTGGGGATGCAAAGATTAATAAGATTCATATAAAGATTAATATTAATAAATATTAATAATTCTCTACACTCAAAGGGCTCTCAGTCAGACAGGAGAGCTAAAGTATCATGCATTTTTACAGGGCTTTGTAGCTTACAAAACATTTTCAAATACATTATTACATTCAAATATCTTTATAACAACCTGATGAACTAAGTAGATGTTATTAGCCCTGTTTTACAGATGGACAAAATGCATCACCTCTAAGGAAGTCTTGTTTCACAGTTGATTACCATGACAGTGGGTTTCTATTGGAATGCAACAAAAATCACCTGAGAAGCTTAAAAAAGGACCACTGCCTGGGCTCCCCCTCCAGAAATGCAGATTTTATTGGTCTCAGGTAGGGTCTGGGCATGGGCTATTTTTTAACATTCATGAGACGATTCTACTATGCAGCCATGGTTGAAAATCACTGCTCTGCTTTTCTTAAACTATTGTCATTCTCCTTGGACATCATATTGTTTCCCATTTCTGTGTCTTTGCTCCTTTGTCCCTGCACTTTCTGCTTTACATTGAAATCCCACACATTTCTTATTCAACCTCTTATTCATAAGGACTATACCTTGCTCATCTTTTAAGACCCAATTCTTAGCATAGTACTTTGTGCACAGTAGGAGATGAGTAAGTGTTTCTGGAACTATCTTCAACTTGATCACAAAATATGCTAGTTTGTATTATTGCTTCTACCTCAGCATCATCCCTCATTGTGGTCTCCCTCACCAAGGGATAAAAATCTCTCATGTGATTAGGTCAACTAGTTTATTTTTGTCTCCTTCTCACTGAAGTCCTGGGTTAATTTTCCTGGGGCAAGGCAGGAATACAAATTAAGTGGTACTGTGATGTTCTGTACTCAGAATCATCCCTCACTAATTCTTATCATATCAAGCCCCAACTCTCTCTTCCCATGCTTCATTTGCCAGGAGAGGAAGGAATGTGGCCCTTGACTTCCACTGCCCAGCTAATCCAACCAAGGCTGCTGTCAGGAACATCACAAGATCTTTATTAAAACATAATTTGTTCCACTGACCCTTACAGATACACCTAGCTGGGTCAGAATTCAAAATGCACACCTAGTTTTGGCCTTAACTCTGGAATCCAGTCAATACTCGGGAAATTTATGTCTGAACAATAGGTCATTAAAGTGTATTTTTCTGATAGGATTAATGTTCTTTCTCAGAAATACAAAATCAAATAATTGTATTCTGCAAATAAACTATCAGTATCTCTAAAATAATTTCTAAAAATTAATACCATAATAAAAATAATTTATACCAGTTCAACATTATGATGTTCAACAACTTCATCCTGTTGTTTGCAAAACTGACATATACTGCATATATATGTGTATATGTATATATGTGTGTATGTATGTGTATATGTATACATACATATATAAAATATGTTATATACACTGACAGTAAATATAAGATCTCTGGATTGTAGAAGAGATTACTAATACAGAGCATCTTAGCTCCAGTTCCCCACAGGGCACCAGGATGAGGACCACTATTCACCTGGGCATGCAGTAGGATTTGCATCAGAGGAGTGGAACCCTGAAATTATGACTCAGAGTTTATATAGAGTAGCTGCCACATTTGTACCTCTGTCCTGCTCTCCAGAGAGAACTTTACTCTGGAATGTAACCAAATTTTCTCTGGGGAATAGAGGGAAGGCTCTACCCTGGATGTGAGCAAATGGCTCTGGGGAGATAAGCCTCTAAATCTCTCTGGAGCATTGCACAATTTCTATTTTTCAGCAGGTTTGCTATGAAATCACAAATCCCAAGCTATGCAAAAATATGAAAATATTCATGCAAAAAATGTACAAATATTTTCTGCATATAATTTGGAACAATAATCCAGCATCCTTACTTCTTTGATGGAGCTAATATTTCATGAGTTTCCACAAATCCTAGAAGCTAAGCTAAAATTGGTCATATTATCCACTCAATAATGACATATATCATCATCTGCAACAAGTTCAGTTTCACACTTGAGATTCTGGACAAAGTCATTAGAATAACCTGCCATATGTCTGCCAGATTGTTAAACATTCTAGACTTAGTGGGACACAAAAGTGAAATGGTTTTCTATCATGCTAATGCTGCTTTCACTATACCAGGCAGAATCTCCATTTCTTATCTCTTGTGAAATTTCAGTTGCCACAATCACTTTCAGTTTTCCAGTTATTTTCAGTCAAAAAGTTCAGTCAAATTTAATCATTTCAAACTTTAACCTCATATTCTCCCTTCCCCTGGGCCAAGTTTAGCTTTGACTTAAAGAATACAAAATGAGCAAGGGGCATGGGGTGCTCCTTATAACACCATCTTGTCCCCTTTCTGGATACCTTTTTCTTTTGGCATGTTGGGAGGAGAAATGGAAGATCATAAGCAAATGTTTCTGACCTGTCTCTTGCTATAGTAGTCTTCCCTGTGAAATGATGTTGATTTAATGGTTCCCTAATGGCCATATAAGTGGGTTCTTTAAAGGACCCTTATGGGGACTTCTAACTGTACAGTTTCTGCATGGAAGATGTGTTCCAGCTTGAAGTTTTGAATCTATCAGTTTCTTTCCATAATGATCTTGCCTCTGCATTGCCCTTGCTGGAAGACCTTTGATCAACAGGTGTTGAGCCATCTTGCCATGACAAGTAGTGGGAGTGAGTTATACCCCTCCTCCACTGTTGTCCACTCCCTCAGTCCTTTCCCCATCTCTCCAATCTATGTCTCTCCAATTCCCTTTCCTCTGCTCCATTCAACACTAAGGGCTTTCAGCAAATCTTCTGCCTCGGCATACATCCCACCAAATGATGAGATGCCAGACTCCCATTATGACTTACTTTTCTAGTGTCTAGAAGTGAATCTTTTGGATCCCTTGATTTGGAGACCAAAAAGAAGCACTATTCTATCTCCTCCATGAAGGGGAAGGAAAAATTCCAGCTCTCTTGTCTTAGACTCCAATCATTCTCAAATTTCGCTAGTCTGCTCATATAGACTAATGGGCAGGGTACACTGATGTTTTAAGTAAAGGAGCCAATCGGGTCACCTTTCAATAGGACCTGAAGAGGTCTGGTCTTAATAAGACTCATTAAATAACCTTATTAGAAAATTAGGCTGACTAACCTGGTTTTTTTTTTGCTTCTTGTTCACCTATTATTCTATATATTGAAATTTCTAGTCCTATACTTTGCTTCTGATGCATATAAATGCTCTTTTTACTTAGATCACTGAGTATTCTGCCTTCTGCCATTCAGAACTTTCTCAAAACACATTGCTCTTCCTTCACTATCTAATACTAAAAGTGATTGGCACTAAATAATGTTCCAACTGGAAAGGACCATCATGAAGGGACCATCAGTCCAATTTTCTCCATTAATGGGTAAGAATAATTGATTTCAAAAGGTGAAGTGGTTTATCCAAGGTTACTGAGTTAATCAGTGGCAAAGATGGAACCAGCATTCTGGCCTCCTGACTTCTGAGAGGGGAGATTTCCCAATACATCATGTTTCTTGTGCTCAAATCAGCATGATATAACAACAAAATTCACATGAACTGAAAACATGCAGCTAATTACACTTATTAGATGATATATCCACTTAAAGGGAGATGAAAAATCATGTCATGCCATGAATGATCAAATAGTCACTTTCTGTATTTTATAATCTGCCATATATCATGTGTTCCTGTGGATTCAGGCAAGTTAAATACTCATGCTGAGTCATACTTAAAAATTGGCACAATGTATTTGGGAGGCACTTGGGAAAGACATCATTGCACAAAAGTGTATATTCAGAAGAGATAGCAAGTTTGGCTTAAGACCATATAAAACAAGTTTCCAGGGAAAGTATGTCATTTTGCAGCTCTTTCCTTCATCTATAGCAAGCCCACTACAGTTAACCAGTTTAAGCTGGAGGTATCAGGATGTAACCTGGCAGTATGCCTGTTGATGACTATGCTGGATGCTAGGGAATTTTAGTATAAGCAATTACTAAAATATCTATAATATGTAGGATATACTTAAGATCAGTAAATAAAAAGAACTATAACCCAGAACCAGCTTTTCTACAAACTTCAAGTTGAACTAACTTTGTCAAAACATTTGTGGGAAATATACTTTTTTTAGGAAAATCGAGGTGTGCATATCTTTCAGGAATGTCTTTGGAAATATTTATGGGAGAATAATCCTGACACCAGGGATAAGGAGTACAGCCCAAGAAAACTAATTTAGTTCCATAAAGTGGACATTCCAAAGTCCCAAAACAGGAAGACAGAGAACAGAGCAAGGGAACTGTATATATGGACTGAGAGATTTATAGAGTGTTTATATATGTAATGATATGGCTCCTCAGCCCAGCTTCCCTATTTGGACTTATTCATATAACTAATCTTTATTGAGCTCCTACTTCTGCCAGTAGTGGGAATCTAAGAAGATTATACAAGACATGGTCTCTACCATTTAGGAATTTATTACTTCTTTGGGAAATGAAGGAGTATGCCAAGCACTACACTACAGATGACATTAATAATAATGCCTCCTGCATCTTGCTGTGCATCTCTCTTATTCCTTGGGTATGCTCATATCTTTCCTACTAGACATTAAGCTCTCAGGGAATATTGACTATGTCTTATTGATCTTTGAAGCCCCTGTAGTGCCTGGAAAAAGGCAAATATTTCATAAATAAAATGGATAACTTTGTGAATGAAGCTTTGCGGTTTATATAGAGCTTGTAAGTTCATGAAGCCACTTGGCTAAGAGTGACCGTAACCCTATGAGATGAGCAGAGCCTATTTGGTTACTTCCATTTCACAGTCAATGAAAATGGGGTTCAGAGGGCTTAAATGGGTTTCCAACTTAACAAGTGACAGAAGTTGGGCCAAAGCCTATCTTCCCATTCCCTCTGTTTCTACAGCACTATGCTACCTCCTTAATATATGATAAGAAATCTGTAAGTGTAATGGATGTTTGGAAAAGGGAAAGATCATGAGTAAGCAAAAAAGACTTCATGAAAAAGATGACATTGAGTTTAAAGTTTTACTTCAGGACTTCTCTATTATTAACTTTATTTCAGCTAACATTTTTTGTTTACTATTTTATTTTTATTCTGCATCATATTGAAGATGCTATTTTAGGTTGAAAGTCTCTAGAGAAGAAGGTGGGGTACTTTGTATATGGAGAATATTAGTCTGAATGTCTGTTGGTAATTAGTATTTGATTTTCAACTACTGGGTAATTGCCCATCTTAAAATTTTAAGACTTAGATGCATACAATAATAGACCTGGAAGTGGACTGTAGAAATAATGTAGTAAATTGGTCTCTAACATTTTTGCCACTCAGTAGCCTTTTATGAGCACTCCCCACCTCCGACACTCCTCCTGATTCCTAAATATTTTGCCCATTTATTTAGTCCAAAGTCAAAGAAGACATGGCACCAGTCATCAAGAAACTCATAAACTAATGAGAGATATACATCTCTAAATAAATAAGTGAATAATAAGCACGTTCTCCTCTCCTTGCCCTTTTAATCTTCATTGCAGTAAATGGTGCCACTGTTCATCTAAATGCCCATGTCTCAAACTTAGATTTTATGTTAGCCCACACCCAAATTCACTAGAAGTTTACCAGCATGATTCTAGCACTTAATTCGGGTCTCTACTCAACTATCACTTCCTTGAAAGACCTAGAAAGACCTTCCTTAATATGGCCACTCTTCCCAACCTCTGTCACCTTCTAGCCTCTCAAACTGCTTTATGTCTATTCCTGGCAGCTGCTTCATATTAGTTCTGTCTTTATTTATTAATTATTTATTTCATACTAGACTGTATGAAAAATTCATAAGGTAAGGACTTGGCATTATTCTCTGCTATATCATCAGCTACTAGAGTATATAGAAAACAATAAATATTTGTATAGATGAATTAATATATAAACAAATGGATAATAAAATGGGTGGGTACATGGAAGAAAATGATACAGTGGAGGTACAATGAAAAGGAATGACTATACCTGAAAGATAAACTAAAAGATTGGTGGCAATGAGCTGGGCTTTAAAGAAATTAGTAGAAGCTAACAAGACAGATTAGGTAGGGAGGAGCAGTGTTGGCTAAGGAAATGGACAAAGAAGTAAAAGTGGGCATGGATGTTTCAGTGAATGATTAGAATACAAGATGTACATGAGAAATAGTAGGTGATGAGGCAGTTTGTTAGACTGAAGCCATATATTAAAAGGTGTTGTATGCTTGCTAAGGAGTTTTGACTTTTTCCCTGGGTAATACAGACAGATTTTAAAAACAGAAATACCGTGAGCAGATCTCTGGTGGCCATGGGTTGGGTGCACTTTGCAAAGGAAAAGAGAGTCAAAGACACAATTTAGGACATTTTTACAACACTACCAACTGTGAGTCAAGTACTAGACCAAGGGTGTACCCTAGGACATGGAGAGGGAAAGACATAGACGAGCAATATTTCAGAAATAAAATGAAATAACAATTAAATGGCTACTTTTGGAGAGAGATGAAGAAACTAAGTGATTTTATAGTGCCTTACTTAGGAAATGTGCAGAGGGTGATGGCTTAATGAAAATAGAAACCAGAAGAGTCAGGGAAAACAAGGAGAGATATGAGTTCAGTTTAAAGCAACAGTAAAACATGTGGTAGTTGATATTTGTCAGGTAGTTGGATATTTAATTTTTTAGTCTTACTGAAAAATTGAGTTGAGAGAGATTGACCTGAAAGATACAGGATTTGTGGTGATAAGATCATAGGTGGTAGTTGAATCCATGTAATGAACTTCATGTATTAATAATTACTTTTGCAACTTTAGCATATAAAACAAAACTTCTAGTTAGAGCTACTGATTAGGAACCAATACTAACACAACTCTTGATAACATAAAACAAAGAAACTTGAATTTTCAGTTAGCCTTTGATGAATATATTATTTCTGAAAAAATTTTTTTAAAGATTTTATGTATTTGAGAGTATGAGTGAGTGGGAAGGAGAGGGAGAGAAAATCTGAGGCAGACTCCATGCTGAGTGCAGAGCCCGATGCAAGGCTCCATCCCACAACCCAGAGATCATGACCTGAGCCGAAACCAAAAGTGGGATGCTCAACCAACTGAGCCACCCACATGCTGCTCTGAATATTTTTAAATACACTGTCAATAACATACACTCCTTATTCTTCCTGAATATCTGGGAGGGAAGGAGTCAAGGGCCTTTAAGTGAGGAGCCAATGACCTAGTCTAATTATTTAGGGAAAACAAACAAGCAAAACCCTTAAACCCTGGGCAATATATCAGTCTAACGTTAATTCTTATTTTGAAAATACATATCCAGGATCCATGGCCATAGAAACTCCTTACATCACTTTTAGGACTTACCCTTAGTTCATTTGATATACCAGTAAATATGGACTGATCAAAGTTTTGACCTACAGACCAAATTCTGGTACAGCTGCCATCCTATCTTTACCTAAATCCCTATTCAGAGGATGAAGGAGATGTGCAGAGAGCAACAAGAACAACCATGAGGGACAGGAACAAGATGGAAAAAATTGTGCAAGTTCTTGTCCATAAAGAGACAAAAGCAATATTAGGAAGTATTGCCCCTAGTTTCTAAAGAATATACCTAGGTTGAAGTAAATTAGAAAAATACCAGATCATATAAAAATAGATCTGCTTAAAAACGGAAATTATTCAGCTTAACTGAGGAGGAAATGCTAGTCTTTCTTAAAGGTTTTTTTTGTCTTTCAAGCTTTTATTTAAATTCTGGTTAGTTAATATATAGAGCAATATTAGTTTCAGGCATAGAATTTAGTGATTCATCACTTACATACAACATCTAGTGCTCATCACAAGTGCCCTCCTTAATACCCATCACCCATTTAACATATCCCCCCACTCACCTCCCGTCCAGCAACCCTCAGTTTGTTCTCTATAGTTAAGACTCTTTTATGGTTTGCCTCTCTTTTTTCCCCCCTATGGTTCATCTGTTACACTTATTAAATTCCACATATGAGTGAAATCATATGGTATTTGTCCTTTTCTGACTAACTTATTTCACTGAGCGTAATACACTGTAGCTCCATCCATGTCATTGCAAATGGCAAGATTTCACTCCCTTTGATGACTGAGTAAGATCCACACACACACACACACAAACACACACACACCCCACATCTTCTTTATCCATTCATCAGTCAATGGACATTTGGATTCTCTTCATAATTTGGCTATTGTTGATAATGCTGCTATAAACATCAAGCATGTGTCTCTTTGAATCTGTATTTTGTATCCTTGGGGTAAATTACCAGTAGTGTATTTGCTGCTTCATGGGGTAGTTCTATTTTTAACATTTTAAGGAACCTCCATGCTATTTTACAAAGTGGCTGCACCAGTTTGCATTCTCACCAGCAGTGTAAGAGGATTCCCCGTTCTCCTCATTCTCCCCAACATCTGTTGTTTCCTGTGTTGTTAATTTTAGCCATTCTGACAGGTGTGAAGTGATATCTCATTGTAGTTTTGATTTGTTTTTCCCTGATGATGAGAGATGTTGAACATCTTTCCTTGTGTCTCTTAGCCATCTGGAGGTCTTCTTTGGAAAGTCTATTCATGTCTTCTGCCCATTTCTTAACTGAATTATTTGGATTTTGGATGTTGAGTTTTATAAATTCTTTATAGGTTTTTGATATGAACACTTTATCAGATATGTTTTTTGTTGTTTTGTTTGTTTTGTTTTATTATGTTATGTTAGTCACCATACGATACATGATTAGTTTTTGATGTGGTGATCCATGATCCATTGTTTTCGTATAACACCCAGTGCTCCATGCAGTGTGTGCCCTCCTTAATACCCATCACTGGGCTAACCCATCCTCCCACCCCTCTCCCCTCTAAAACCCTATTTGTTTTTCAGAGTCCATAGTCTCTCATGGTTCATCTCACCCTCCGATTCCCACCCCCCTTCATTTTTCCTTTCCTTCTCCTAATGTCCTCCATGCTATTCCTTATGTTCCACTAATAAGTGAAACCATATGATAATTGACTTTCTCTGCTTGACTTCTTTCACTTAGCATAATCTCCTCCAGTCCCATCCATGTTGATGTAAAAGTTGGGTATTCATCCTTTCTGATGGCTGAGTAATATTCCATTGTATATATGGACCACATCTTCTTTATCCATTCATCTGTTGAAAGGCATCTCAGCTCTTTCCACAGTTTGGCTATTGTGGACATTGCTGCTATGAACACTGGGGTGCATATGCCCCTTCTTTTCACTACATCTTTGTCTTTGGGGTAAATATCCAGTAGTGCAATTGCTGGGTCATAGGGTAGCTCTATTTTTAATTTTTTGGAGCACCTCCACACTGTTTTCCAAAGTGGCTGTATCAACTTGCATTCCCACCAACAGTGTAAGAGGGTTCCCCTTTCTCCACAGCCTCTCCAACATTTGTTGTTTCTTTCCCTGTCCATTTTTGCCATTCTAACTGGTGTAAGGTGGTATCTCAATGTGGTTTTGATTTGGATTTCCCTGATGGCTAATGATGATGAACACTTTTTCATGTGTCTGTTAGCCATTTGTATGTCTTCTTCAGAGAAGTGTCTTTTCATATCTTCTGCCCAGTTTTTGACTTGATTATTTGTTTTTTGGGTTGAGTTTGAGAAGTTCTTTATAGATCTTGGATAACAGCCGTTATCTGTAGTGTCATTTGCAAATATCTTTTCCCATTCAGTGGGTTGCCTCTTTGTTTTGTTGACTGTTTCCTTTGCTGTGCAGAAGCTTTTTATCTTGATGAAGCCCCATAAATTCATTTTTGCTTTTGGTTCACTAGATTTTGGAGATGTATCTTGAAAGACTTTGCTGTGGGAGATGTCAAAGAGGTCACTGCCTATGTTCTCCTCTAGAATTTTGATGGATTCCTGTCTCACATTGAGGTCTTTCATCCACTTTGAGTTTATCTTTGTGAATGGTGTTAGAGAACGGTCAAGTTTCATTCTTCTGCATGTGGCTGTCCAATTTTCCAAGCACCATTTATTGAAGAGACTGTCTTTTTTCCATTGCATGTTTTTTTCCTGCTTTGTCAAAGATTATTTGACCATAGAGTGGAGGGTCCATATCTGGGCTCTCTATTCTGTTCCATTGCTCTATATGTCTGTTTCCGTGCCAGTACCATCCTGTCTTGGTGATCACAGCTTTGTAATATAGCTTGAAATCGGGCAACGTGATGCCCCCAGCTTTGTTTTTCTTTTTCAACATTTCCTTGGTGATTCGGGGTCTTTTCTGATTCCATACAGATTTTAGGATTGTTTGTTCCAGCACTTTGAAAAATGTCATTGGAATTTTGATCGGGATGGCATTGAAGGTATAGATTGCTCTGGGTAGCATAGACATTTTAACAATGTTTATTCTTCCAGTCCATGAGCATGGAATTTTTTCCATCTTTTTGTGTCTTCTTCAATTTCTTTCATGAGTGTTTTGTAGTTCCTAGAGTATAGATCCTTTACCTCTTTGTTTAGGTTTATTCCGAGGTATCTTATGGTTTTCGGTGCTATTGTAAATGGAATCGTTTCTCTAATTTCTCTTTCTAAAGTTGCATTGTTAGTGTATAAGAAAGCAACTGATTTCTGTGCATTGATTTTGTATCCTGCCACATTACTGAATTGCTGGATGAGTTCTAGTAATTTGGGGTGGAGTCTTTTGGGTTTTCCCCATAAAGTATCGTGTCGTCTGCGAAAAGAGAGAGTTTGACTTCTTCTTTGCCAATTTGAATACGTTTTATTTCTTTTTGTTGTCTGATTGCTGTTGCTAGGACTTCTAGTATTATGTTGAACAATAGTGGCGAGAGTGGGCATCCTTGATGTGTTCCTGATCTTAAGGGAAAGGCTCTCAGCTTTTCCTCATTGAGGATGATATTTGCTGTGGGTTTTTCATAGATGGATTTTATGAACTTGAGGAATGTTCCCTCTATCCCTATACTCTGAAGAGTTTTAATCAGGAAAGGATGTTGTATTTTGTCAAATGTTTTTTCTGCATCAATTGAGAGGACCATATGGTTCTTCTCCCTCCTCTGTTTGTGTTCTATCACATTGATTGATTTGTGAATGTTGAACCACCCTTGCATCCCGGGGATAAATCCCACTTGGTCGTGGTGGATGATCCTTTTAATGTATTGTTGGATCCTATTAGCTAGGATTTTGTTGAGGATTTTGGAATCCATATTCATCAGGGATATCGGTCTGAAATTCTCCTTTTTGATGGGGTCTTTGCCTGGTTTGGGGATTAAGGTAATGCTGGCCTCATAGAATGAGTTTGGAAGTTTTCCTTCTGTTTCTATTTTTTGAAACAGCTTCGGTAGAATAGGTATTATTTCTTCTTTGAATGTTTGGTAGAATTCCCCAGGGAATCCATCAGGCCCTGGACTCTTGTTTTTTGGGAGGTTTTTGATCACTGCCTCAATCTCGTTACTGGTTATTGGCCTATTCAGGTTGTCAATTTCTTCCTGTTGCCGTCTTGGCAGCTTATAGGTTTCCAGGAAGGCTTCCATTTCATTCAGATTGCTCAGTTTATTGGCATATAGTTGTTGATAATAATTTCTAATAATTGTTTCTATTTCCTTGGTGTTAGTCATGATCTCTCCCCTTTCATTCATAATTTTATTAATTTGGGTCCTTTCTCTTTTCTTTTGGATAAGTCTGGCCAGTGGTTTATCGATCTTATTAATTCTTTCAAAGAACCAACTTCTAGTTTCATTGATCTGCTCTACTGTGTTTCTGGTTTTTAATTCATTGATCTCTGCTCTAATTTTAATTATTTCTCTTCTAATGTGTGGCTTAGGCATCGTTTGTTGCTTTTTCTCTAGTTCTTTAAGGTGTAAAGTTAGTTGGTGAATTCAGGATTTTTTCCGTTTTTTTGAGTGAGGCTTGGATGGCTATGTATTTTCCCCTTAGGACTGCCTTTGCAGTATCCCATAGGTTTTGGACTGATGTGTTTTCGTTCTCATTGGTTTCCATGAATTGTTTAAGTTCTTCTTTGATTTCCTGGTTGACCCAAACATTCTTGAGCAGGGTGGTCTTTAGCTTCCAAGTGTTTGAATTTCTGCCAATTTTTTTCTTGTGGTTGAGTTCCAGTTTAAAGCACTGTGGTCTGAGAATATGCAGGGAATAATCTCAATCTTTTGGTATCAGTTGAGACCTGATTTGTGACCCAGTATGTGGTCTATTCTGGAGAAAGTTCCATGTGTGTTCGAGAAGAATGAGTATTCTGTTGTTTTAGGGTGGAATGTTGTGTATATATCTATGAGGTCCATCTGGTCCAGTGTGTCATTCTAAGCTCTTGTTTCTTTGTTGATTTTCTGCTTAGATGATCTGTCTGTTGCTGAGAGTGGAGTACTGAGGTCTCCTACAATTAACGTATTGTTATCAGTATGACTCTTTATTTTGGTTAAGAGCTGGCTTATGTAGATGGCTGCTCCCATGTTGAGGGCATAGATATTTACAATTGTTAGATCTTCTTGTTGGATAGACCCTTTAAGAATGACATGGTGTCCTTCTTTGTCTCTAACTACAGTCTCTAGTTTAAAATCTAAATTTTCTGATATAAGAATTGCTACCCCAGCTTTCTTTTGAGGTCCACTGGCATGGAAGATGGATCTCCATCCCTTCACTTTCAGTCTGGATGTATTTTTAGGTTCAAAATGAGTCTCTTTTAAACAACATATGGATAGGTTCTGTCTTTTTATCCAATCTGCAACCTTGTGCCATTTTATGGGAGCGTTTAGGCCGTTCATGTTGAGAGTGATTATTGAAATATATGAATTAATTGTCATCATGTTGCCTGTGAAGACCTTTATCAGATATGTTGTTTCCAAATATCTTCTGCCATCCCATAGGCTGCCTTTTAGTTTTGTTGATTGTTTCATTTGCTGTGCAGAAGCTTTTTGTCTTGATTTAATCCCAATAGTTCATTTTTTGCCTTTGTTTCCCTTGCCTTTGGAGACATACTTAGTAATAAGTTGCTATGACTGATGTCAAAGAGGTTGCTGCTTCTGTTCCTCTAGGATTTTGATAGTTTCCTGTCTCATATTTAGGTCTTTAATCAATTTTGAATTTATTTTTGTCTATGGTGTAAGAAAGTGATCCAGTTTCATTCTTCTGCATGTTGCTGTCCAGTTTTCCCAACACCATTTGTTGAAGAGACTGTCTTTTTTCCATTGGGTATTTTTTCCTGCTTTGTTGAAGATTAGTTGACTATACAGTTGTGGGTCCACTAAAGGGTTTTCTATTCTGTTCCATTGATCTGTGTGTATGTTTTTGTGCCAATACTGTACTGTCTTGATGACTACAGCTTTGTAATATAGCTTGAAGTCTGGAATTGTGATGCCTCCAGTTTTGTTTTTCTTTTTCATGTTTGCTTTGGCTATTTTGGGTCTTTTTGTTTTAATGCAAATTTTAGGATTGTACTAGCTCTGAAAAAATGCTGGTGGTATTTTGATAGGGATTGCATTAAATGTGTAGATTGCTTGGTGTAGTATAGACATTTTAACAATATTTGTTCTTCCAATCCATGAGCATGGAATGTTTTTCCATTTCTTTGTGTCTTCTTCAATTTCTTTCATAAGGGTTCTATAGTTTTCAGAGTACAGATCCTTCACCTCTTTGGTTAGGTTTATTCCTAGGTATTTTATGGGTTTTGGTACAATTGTAAATGGTACCAATTCCTTGATTTCTCTTTCTGCCACTTCATTATTAGTATATTGAAATGTAACAGATTTCTACACATTGATTTTATACCCTGCAACTTTGCTGATTTCATGTATTAGTTCTAGCAATTTTTTAGTGGAGCCTTTTTGGGTTTTCTACCTAGAGTTTCATGTTATCTGCAAATAGTGAAAGTTTGCCTTCTTCCTTGCCAATTTTGAATGCCTTTTATTTCTTTTTGTTGTCCGACTGCTGAGGCTAAGACTTCTAGTATTATGTTAAATAGTAATGGTGAGAGTGAACATCCCTGTCTTGTTCCTGACCAAAGAGGAAAACCTGTCAGTTTTTCCCCACTGAAGATGATATTAGCTGTGGGTTTTTCATATGTGGCCTTTATGATGTTGAGTTATATTCCCCCATCCCTACTTTGTTGAGGATGTTTATCAAGAGTGGATGCTGTATTTTATCTGATGCTTTTTCTGCATCCTTTGACAGGATCATATGGTTCTTGTCATTTCTTTTATTAATGTGGTATATGATGTTGATTGATTTGTGAATATTAAACCACTCTTGCAGCCCAGGAATAAATCCCACTTGGTCGTGGTGAATAATCCTTTTAATATACTGTTGGATTCGATTTACTTATATATATATAAGTAAATAATATATATATGTATACATATATATATATAATATATATATGTAAATCGAATATATATATATTCTCAAATATATATATATATTTGAGAATTTTTGCATCCATGTTCATCAGGGATATTAACCTATAATTCTCTTTTTTACTTGAATCTTTGGTTTTGGAATCAGGGTAATGCTGGCCTCATAGAATGAGTTTGGAAGTTTTCCTTCCATTTCTATTTTTTGGAGCAGTTTGAGAAGAATAGGTATTAACTCTTCTTTAAATATCTGGTAGAATTCCCCTGGGAAGCCATCTGACCCTGGGCTTTTGTTTGTTGGGAGATTCTTGATTACTGATTCAATTTTTTTGCTGGTTATGGGTCTGTTCAGGTTTTCGATTTCTTCCTGTTTTAGTTTTGGTAGTTTATATGTTTCTAGGAATTAATCCATTTCTTCCAGATTGCCCAACTTGTTGACATATAATTTTTCATAATATTATCTTGTAATTATTTGTATTTCTGTGGTGTTGGTTGTGATCTCTCCTTTCTCATTCATGATTTGATTTACTTGGGTCCTTTCTCTTTTCTTTTTGATTGGTCTGGCTAGGAGTTTATCTATTTTATTAATTTCTTCAAAGAACCAGCTCCTGGTTTCATTGATCTGTTTTGTTGCTGTTGTTGTTGTTGTTGTTTCTATATCATTTATTTCTGTTCTAATCTTTACTATTTCCCTTCTGCTGTCTTTAGGCTTCATTTGTTTTTCTTTTTCTATTTCCTTTAAATGTAAGGTTAGGTTGCATATTTTAGATATTTTTTGTTTCTTGAGGAAAGCCTGTATTGCTATATCCTTCCCTCTTATGACTGCTTTTGCTGAATCCCAAAGGTTTTAGACCATCGTGTTTTCATTAATGTTTATTTCCATGTATTTTTAAATTTCTTCTTTAATTTCTTGGTTGACCTATTCATTGTTTAGTAGGATATTCTTTAACATGCATGTATTTGTGGTCTTTCTAAATTTTTTATTGTTGACTTCAAGTTTCACAGCATTGTGGTCAGGAAATATGCATGGTATGATCTCAATCTTTTTTTTTTTTTTTTTTTTTTTTTTTTTTTTTTTTTTTTTTAAGATTTTATTTATTTATTTGAGAGAGACAGAATGAGAGAGAGCACATGAGAGTGGAGAGTGGGGAGGGCCAGAGGGAGAAGCAGACTCCCTGCTGAGCAGGGAGCCCGATGCGGGACTCGATCCAGGGACTCCAGGATCATGACCTGAGCCGAAGGCAGTCGCTTAACCAACTGAGCCACCCAGGTGCCCCTGATCTCAATCTTTTTGTACTTGTTGAGGGCTGATTTGTGACCCACTGTGTGATCTATTCTGGAGAACAACCCATGTGCACTCAAAAAGAATGCGTGTTCTGCTGTTTTAGGATGAAATGTTCTAAATATATTTGTTAAGTCCATCTGGTCCAGTGTGTCATTTAAAGTCATTGTTTCCCTGTTGATTTTCTGCTTAGATGATCTGTGCATTGCTGTAAGCAGGGTGTTAAAGTCCCCTACTATTACTGTGTTATTATCAAAGTTATGTTTGCTATTAATTGCTTTATGTATTTGGATGCTCCCAAGTTGGGGGCATAAATACTTACAATTCTTAGATCTTCTTTTTGGATAGATCCCCCTTTTTATGATCCAGCGCCCTTCTTCATCTCTTGTTACAATCTTTGGTTTAAGAGCTAGTATATCTGATATAAGTATTGCTACTCCAGCATTTTTTTTATGTACATTTGCATGAAAAAATGTTCTCCATCCCCTCACTTTCAGTCTACTGGTGTTAAGTCTAAAATTAATCTCCTGTAGGCAGCATATGGGTCTTGTTTTTTTATTCATTCTGAACACCCTATGACTTTTAATTGGAGTGTTTAGTCCCTTACATTTAGAGTGATTATCAATAGATATTAATTTAGTGCCTTGTATTACTTAAGTCATTGTTTCTGTAGATTTTCTCTGTTCCTTTCCATTTTTTATTGCTTTTGGCTTTTCTCTCCCACTCAGAGTCCCCTTTAATATTTCTTACAGGACTGGTTTAGTGATCACAAACTCTTTTAGTTTTTGTTTTTCTGGGAAACTCTTTATCTCGCCTTCTATTCTGAATGACAGCTTTGCTGGATAGAGTATTCTTGGCTGCATATTTTTCCCATTCACCACGTTGACTATATCATGCCACTCTCTTCTGGCCCACCAAGTTTCTGTGGCAAGATCTGCTGCTAACCTTATTTGTCTTCCCTTGTAAGTTAGGAACTTCTTTTGTCTTGCTGCTTTCAGAATTTTTTCTTTATCTCTGGATTTTACAAATTTAAATATGACATGTCTTGATGTTGGCCTGCTTTTGTTGACTTTGATGGGAGTTCTCTGCACTTCCTGGATTTGGATCTCTATTTCCATCCCAAGATTAGGGAATTTTCAGCTATAATTTCCTCAAATAAACCTCCTGCCTCCTTTTCCCTCTCTTCCTCTGAGACTCCTATGATATGAATGTTATTATGCTTTATGGAGTTGCTAAGTTCCCTAAGTCTACATTCATGATCCAGTATTTTTCTTTCCCTTTTCTTTTCAGCTTCATTATTATCCATAATTTTATCTTCTGTATCACTTATTCATTCCTCTATTTCTTCCACCTTTGTGGTCATTATATCCAGTTGGTTTCACATCTCAGTTATAGTGACTTTTATTTCAGCCTGACTAGTTTTTAGGTCTTTTGTCTATGTGGTAAGGGATTCCCAGGTGTCTTCTATGCTTTTCTCAAGCCCAGGTAGTATCATTATGATTGTTGCTTTAAATTCTGGATCACACATATTACTTATATCTGTTTCAATTAGATCTCTGGTTTTGACCTTTTCTTTTTCTTTCTTTTGGGTTGAATTTCTTCATCTTAGCATTTTGTCTAGGTCTCTGTCTTATCTATGTTAAAAAAGCTTGTTATGTTTCCTACTCCTGAGAATAATGGCTTTATAAAGAATAAGTCATATATTGTCCAGGGCCTTGCACTTCAGGAAGTGTCTCTGCTGTATGCGGTATCTACTCTGCTGCTGTGTTTTGGCTATTCTTTCCCTCAAGTCAGTTCTCAGAAGAGTTTCTCCTTGCCTGTCATGGGGAGTGCTTGGACCTTGGCCAGAGTATGGTGAGTTTTAACTATGTGTGCTCTGGTCTGCTTGTTAAAAGAGACAAAGGAGACTTGATGATATTTCCACTAAAGCTGGATGTGGTGCTGGTCTTCTGGGGGAGGGGCCCACTGCACTGTTTCTCAGGCACACTTGCCCAAGAAAAGCAGCCCCACAGAGTGCAGAGGGGCAGGGCTTGGTGTAAGTGATTTAGGCCACCAGCATTGGTGCTGTGCTGCTCACTGAAGTTAGTTTATGCTGAGGGGCAGGGAAGGGAAATGGTGCCCACCAAGCTATTTTGTCCCTGAAGAGGCAATGCCACCTCTCCCAGATGCACTCCAAGAAGGGGGAACAATCTCTCCCAGTGCAACCCAGGGGATCCTCAGATCATGCTGTCTGCTCCTGGACTCTGCCCTCCTTCTTCATAGGAGCACTGCAGCACCCACGGGGCTCCACATTGGCCATGCCACAGACCTCTAAAATTCCAGTCTTTGAGCTCCACTGGTTGTAAAAACTCATGCATTTCAGCCCCTCTCATATTCCCAGCCAATGGCTTTGGGGAAGTGTTTTCCTTGTGCAATCCCCTATGCACTCCTCTCTCTCTCTCTTTCTCTTTCTCCCCTCTCTGTGACCAGGGCTTCCTTTTCTCCACAGCACCTGTGATCTATTTCTCCCCCAAATCACATTTCCACACCTCCTACCTTCCATTATGTGGCCTCTTCTCTCCCTCTACTTGTACAGTTTGTTCTGTCAGTCCTTGGATTGATTTCTTGGGTATTCAGAATGATTTGATATTTATCTAGCTGAGTTCAAGGGACCAGGCAAGCCTAGGGTCCTCCTACTACTCTGCCATCTTAGCTCCTCTCATCTAGTCTGTCTTAAAAGATTAAAACCTATTTAAGAATTATTAGAAAAAATAACATTTACCTTTATATAATGTATATCTATAATATTTTTAAATTTCCTGTTAAATTATTATTATTCCTTATAATTTAATATCATTTGTCCTTTTAAACTGCCCAGTAACATCAAACATAATCCCCATACCATGAGGCTTATAGGAAAGATGACTTTGTGCCATGCAACATGTAGGTAACACTAGTTGCCAGTCACAATTGCAATGTGGGCATTTTGTTCTTGGCATTTTCAGCACCCATTTCTCAACTCTTAGAAATCCATGGTATTCATAATTTCATTTTCTAGAATTTCTGACTTTTAATTCTACCTTCCTTCTCATACCCAGTAAAAATTATTTTTCCTCTCATCTAACTGCCATAGGCTAGTTTTTGAGCAGAGATGTAGCCCAGACTGGTTAGAAATCCATTCTGGCACCCCCTAGCTATGTGAATGATGTTGGACAAGGTATGGAACCTCTGTAAGACTCATTTTCATCATTGGTACACTAAAGATAATTTAACCATACTGTAAGCTTGTTTTGAGGTTTGGATGAGATACTATAAGGAAGGTCCTTATCTTTATAGCTGGCATGTAGGCTTTCAAAATTTAAGTACATTGTTTAAAATAATTCAACTGACTGATCAGCTTCAAACTTTCAGGGTATACTTGCACTTTAAAATTGGAATCAATGGGCTAATTTGTTTCTTATAGGTGCAATAAAAAACAACAAACATTTATATGTGATTATTATGATTTACCTGTAATGTCTTATTTAATCTTCAAACAGTTCTATGAGGGAAGTTACAATAATAGGCCAGTCTTACAGATAAGGAAACTGAGGCACAGACTGGTTAAGTAACTGGCTCAAGATTATACATCTGACAAGTACCAGAGTTTGGATTCAAAGGCAAGCCATCTAGCTCCAATTCAAATTAAAATTTTCCCATTTTTAAATTTTTTTTTCTCTATTACCCAAAAGTTTAGGGGGGTGAAAGTGGAACAGCAATTTTCTACCTTATAATCAGTAATAGGTTGATTTAAAAAAAATGCTTTAGAGGGAAGAACAAATGTGAAATTGAAGAAATGTTGACATAAAAGGAAACAAAGAAGGGAGAGCAATGGAGAAAGACAAGAGCTCCCAGTATTCACCAAAATTCTGTTTGGAGAGTTCTTTATTGCAATCAAGAAGATAATGAAAACTGAAGACAGAAGAAAGTCAGTCACTTTAAAATTGAAAACAAACATACAACAACAACAAATTGGATTTAAACTTCCAAAAATGGGTTTTTCCAGCTAGATAAATCAATACCAGAGTAATATTCCCAACTTGCCCATAAAGCTTCATCATTGAATTAGGATTAAGGACACCAGATCTTTGTTCCTGCTCAGTAGCTTATCACACAGGTGCAATCAATTATTCCAAGAGGCAAGGTGGCAGAAACTATCTAAGGGAAGATCATGCCCAGTGGGAAAGAAACAATAGTGCAAAGAATCTCAAGGCCTAGAGGGTGGGAGTGCTAACATGCAAATGGGCTCAGAACAGTACTTACTAGATATACTAGCAGTCTCCAGCATGGTTTTCATCCTGAACGGGTTGCTAAGGACAATCACCTGAGAGATGTCCTTTTTATAACTGCAGGGAATACCTAACTCCCCACCTCTGCTTCCTTTATGGTACAGATATAATCATCTTAAAGAGAAACCAAGCAAGAAAGGAAATAAAAATATGTTCTTAAAATTTTTATAGCATTCTGCCATTTATATATTTCATTTATAAAGTGAGCAGGATAGCTGAGATAATTTCTGAGGTTCTTTAAAATTCTATTGCTCAATGAAAACTTGGAGAATGAGTGACATTCTAGATATCTCTCATAAGGGAAAAAAAGAAATTTTTAGGAAATATATTTAAACAACAAAGATGTTTTTGTAATCTGTACCATTGAGAATTTGGAAATAGTTAAAGTATCAATAAATAAATGTTGAATAATCTATAATATATCCATATTACAAAGTGTTATCTAGCCATTATTTAAAATTCAACTATGATTATAAAAAGGTCATATAACATAAACAAATACTTGAATTAAAATAAATGGTATAATATATATGTATATCAAATGATCACATACAATGTAAATTTATACAATGTTTTATGTCAATTATATCTCAATGAAGCTGGGGAAAAATAATGAGAAAAGATTTAAAATTTCATGTACAATATCATCACAATCATGATTGAAAATGCATAGCAAAAAAGATTACATAAACTGTTACTATTGGTTTTCAATGGGTGATAGAAATATGCATGCTTTTTTTCTGCTCTTCTCATTTTTGATTTTACATGAATGTGTTATTTTTATAGAAGTTAAAAATAAAATAAATTTTATTATCACCTATATATATTTGGGGATTTTTTTTTTCTTCCAAATGTTTTACCTATTTTATATTGCAGCCAGCACTGGGTCACAGAGAACAAGCAGACTGGCCCTGGTGACTACAACTTACACATACTAGAATCCTTACCTAGGAAACGATCGTATGGACAGTCATGTTACCTGGTGGGACATAGGCCAACATATTTGTGATAGAGACCCCAAAGATCACCTCCAATCTGCTTCTCTCACTCTGTGAAAACTTATTCATTTGTTAATGTCAAGATTCCTGCTGATGCAATATGAAATCGTTTTACCAGATATTACACATCCTTCATGACAATAAAATGTTCTGAGGACATTTTTTCTTTTACTATAATCTAGGCTGTATCGATTTTTAGCCAGTAACACAATACAAATTCACTAGTGCCACGCTTTGCCTTTATGTAAGCAAATATACAAAGTAATGTTTGTTTACCTTCCCATTAACTTATTTTCATTTTTGAAAACCTACTTCTGGCCTCATTAGAGAAAAGCACAAAGCAAAACCTAAATTTTGTCACCATCCAGACCTTTGAAGAACTTTCAAACCATCAACTTGCAGATGGTTTGATAAATACTAGTGAATTTCATTAGAGGGAAAATACCATCAATCACTAATTTGCTTAGTTCTGTTAGCCAACTACATTTGCCCTCTAGAGAGCAAGAGATGTGACTCCAAGAGGAGTAGGGAGATATGAATACATAACTTCCAGCCTCAAAACCACATTCCCTGGCAGCCATTGTGGGTTTGTTCTAAACCCTATGCACCAGCAATGTCTATCTTGGAAAATCCTGCCTGGCACCAATCAAGCAACAGGAGATAGTCTCTTGTTTGCCCAAGCAGAGCTTTGAGAAAGATCAAGCATCCTAACTGTGCACTGCTTCTGCCCACATCCAGCGGCCTTCTCAGACTTACTGAAGGCTGAAATCAATTGCCAAGAAAAGCCTTCAGAGTTCAATTAAAAGCAATGTCGGAAAATACCTAACAAAAACCAATCTCCTAAACCAGCACAGAATGTGAAAATTCTGGACACTGTGGGCAATATATTTTGCCAGATCCTTGTGATTATGTTTAGTGTATAATTGGGACTTCTTCACCAAAAAAGTTTGGCCCTCTGTTGAAATAGGAAGGTGTACAAGACTCTAAGGTACACCCCAAGTAAGCCAGGTCACAAAAGAACAGGAATTACTTTAAAAAAGAAATAAATTCCTACTGAGCCAATATTCCCAAACCCATAGCTTTCAGACACAATTTCAGGAATATTTACCTTTGAGATAATCATCTTTTTTTTTTTTTTAGAACAGACTTGAATTAACTAAAAAGCAAGCATCTTGAAATCATAAAATATTGGAGCCAAAAGTAGTCTTAAATATTATTTAATCCAACTTCTTTATTTTCTTATGAAGCCACCAAGACCTAATGAGTTTTAATGACTGACCTAACATAATACAGCTTATCAGGGTCTGAGCCATGGAAATGATATCTCATATACAAATATAACTTTAGGATTCTCAGGCACTTTTTCATCCAATGGCTCATTTGATCCTCAGCTATCTCAAAGGCAAGGTGGCAGTGACTAGTCAATGGGTCAGTTCCTTTATTTCTGACACCCTTTCAAGAAAAATGACATGTCACTTGAGAGGAGAAAAGAGTTCAAAAACTGAAAAATGTTCCTCTCAATTCAATTTTGTTGGTGCATTTATTATATTAGGATATCCTATGTTCTTATTTATGTTCTGTCTCAGAATCATACCAAGTTGGATAACCACCTAACAGTGAACTCTGCTAAAGTAGGAGGGATTCAGATTTTGAAAGGGAAAACCCTTATAATTTTTATTAATTGAAGAACAAAATAGAATGCTTTCCTTTATTTATTTTTTTGAAGATTTTATTTATTTATTTGACAGAGAGAGAGAGAGGAAGTGCACAAACAGGGGGAGCAGCAGACAGAGGAAGAGGGAGAAGCAGGCTCCCCACTGAGCAGGGAGCCCAATGTGATGTGGGGCTCGATCCCAGGACCCTGGGATCATGACCTGAGCCGAAGGCAGATGCTTAACCCACTGAGCCACCCAGGCACCCCTAGAATTCTTTCCTATACAAGGAGGAAAGTTTAAAAGGAAGTTTAAAAGGAAACTCTAAAACTTTTTTAGAGTTAGGCAGACACTCGCCTTTTGGTAAGAACTGAAGCATAGTCTTTTCTGGAATTGGGGATAAGGCCTGTCTTGAACTTGAACATCCCTTAGTTCCTGGCAGTTAGGATTCATTGGCTGTATTTTCTTCAGTTCAATAGGACAGTTTTTATTTTCAGCCTTACTACTTCTCAGAAATATTTTGATTCTGAAATTCATTAAAGTTTCAATTCACCTGAAAGTTGACTAGAGTAGCCATGATATTATCTATCAAGTGCAGAAATTAAATTAGGCCTAGCCTGAGACTCATTCTAAGTATGATTAATGTGACTTCCACTACTTTCCCATTTCCTCTCTAAGGACTGCTGTGGAAAGCAAGACTACATTAATGCCTAAATAAACAGAAGCTTTCTTCCTTCATTCCACTTTTAAACATCATAGTTTTAGAATGTATTGATTAAAAACATATTTTAATCATACTTAAAGTGATGTCTTTAACTCTTTCCCAAATAAAATAATAACATTCTCCAGTGCCTGGTTAAACTCTTTTCTTCCAAAAGCTACTACCTAAACAGCCAGACTGGAGTAAACCAACAATTCTGTGCTTTACATAGAAGGAGAACTAGAATGTACACTGAGTCAAACTTGAATAACCAGAGAAGTTTAATGAAATTAGGTACAGATGTGGGATTGCAAACACTCATATTGCTCAAATCTGGCATGATATAGTATGTGGCATTAAGCTTCCCTAATTTGGAAGTTTTGTTATTACCAATCCTTGTTAAATTATGTGAGGTATAATTGGTCCATGGCTCACAGTATTATCCGTTGTCTCTTTTGGCCCATGTGTCTTCAAATATACTTCATAAGAGATAATGATAAAGAGGATATAGGCTGAGGGGCACTAAACAAAAGCTTCACTTTTCACATCAAGATCACCAGTCATGAAAAGCTTTTCAATCTGATTTTAATGTTCAGTAGATAAACTGAGAGAATTTTTTGCTTGGTTTTGTTTTTTTAGGAAAAAAAAACTGGGCCTTTATCACACTTCTAAATTGCAATGTCTGTGCTTCTCTGTAGACTAGATAAGTCTGTCCATATCCAATAAACAAATTAAATAAATAAATAAATAAATATTAATCCATAGAAAATACCAAAATCTGTCTGTTTTCCCCCTCTCAAATTTATAACTGGACCAAACTATAAATAAAGAACCCTGAGTCATTTATCTAGAAAGGAATCTTTAAAAGCATATCAACTGCATTCTCATTTAATTCTTCCAGTCAAGCTTGACTCAAGACATTTTGAACAGTCTAGCTAATTATCATTTCCACATGACAGATGTGGTAGCATTCTTTTCTATGCATTTCTTCCTTCCACATTTCATAGTCTGTGACTATTTTTTAAATATTTCTAATATATAGTATTGTCGAGAAAAAAAAAGAGTACAAGGAGTCTCATGGTTGTGTCTTTACACTCTTACTTGATCTTTATTTTTGTATATATGTAGTACACTGGACTTCAGTTACAGTGAGCATTACATGTCCTGAGCCCTTTATTAATAATATACTGCCTAAAGTTAGAAATATTTCCAATTAAAAAATTTAAAATTGGATAAAAACTAATGAAGAAAGATAAATTTCCTGTTGCATCAACTTGGACTGGAGAGATTTCCAAATTCAAAATCTAATATTGAAGAAAAATTAATGAAAGGAGAGATTTAAAACTCTTCCTGAATATAAAACTAGAATATTAGATGAACTGTGCAACTTGCTCGATAACAAGTTCAAACTACTATCACTTTTAATCTATATAAGTGCTTGAGCACTCCATTTTTAAAGGAGCCTACCTAAAAATAAAGGTTGGGGGAGCACTTAAAAACAATTTAAAAGTTTACTTAAGTTTCTCAAAGTGTTTCCAAAGAGAATTCCACTCATAATATACAGCAAAAATGTCTCTAAAAGTTTTCTTCATCCCCTTTTTTCTCAATGTTCCAAATTTCTGCCCCAAGATTCTTTATTCCTTCTACAAAATATCCACAAACTGCTTCAAAATGTGACAGCCCACACTTTTTCTTTTTGGCCTTTACACATCTATTCTTTTCTCTGATAAACAGGATGCTATACACAGTAGAGGAAGGGCTGGTAGAAGTTTAACTTTTAAACATCCTGTAAGACAATACCTGAGTCCCTTACCAAGTCTGCCCAAAGAAGATATTCTACTGGCTGCTGAGACAAACTCTCATTCAGCTTTTCTATTTGGGTCCCCACAATTCTATGGAAATTCAAACCAAGCAATTTCAACTCACACTACTGGAGCTAACTGTCTAAGGCTTGGATTTCAGGGTTTCAAAAACAAGGCTTTGGTGCCAGCTTATCCCATGGCTGGAAGAAAAGCAAATGAAGCTACAGAGACGTGCCACTTCTAATTCAATTTCCGGGTCGGCAACCCAACCCTGGTATGGAAAAAACAACAACAACAACAAAAAAAACCCCAAACCCAAATCTCTCCTGTATTAACCAACAAAAAATGCCCTCTCCCACATTCCTCCACCCCCAAAAAAGAAGTCTTCAGAATTCTTCCAAACCCAGCCTGTCAATGTGATCAACTTCTCAGATGGAGGGCTGTGAATCCCTGTGTCTTTTCAGGGCTAGACAGCATGGCGGGCACACATAGCCTCAGTGGCAAAATGTATGTGTGGGTATAGGGGAGAACAAAGGTAATTGAGCTTTGGCTTAGAGTATAAAACTCTAATCCCGAAGACAGAATATTTACCTAATTGAATCTAACAGCTTTAGCAGGGCCTTTTGGGTAGAAATGCTTTCACTGCTACCCTGTGCCTCCATAATTGATTTAACATGCGTTGGGATGGGCGCTAAAAGTCCTGAATCCTGAACTTAGTCTGGCTAACCAAAACAGAAACACCAACACAGGATGCAACGCAATGCTGTCAAGTCCAAAATATACAGGACATAGGAAAAATTAAGGAAACACAATAAAGGATTTATCATGCCTTTCGGGCAGGATAAAAGATGTGTGCTAATTTCCAAATAACAGGGTCTTTTCATTTTATGTGCAAATATTTTCTTAACAAAAATTCCAAGAACTAAACTAACTTTGCATTACAGTGGCTTCTTATGTGAAGTGTGTTTACAGGAGGAAATAAGGAAATAGCACATAATCGAAAAAGAATGGTTATTTAAGATGAGCTCTGATAAATAAATTTGACCTATTTATTAGTCATAGATGTTGATGTGGTAAATGTTCACCAGTCCCAGGACTCCATCCTGCTGAGAATGTTGCTATATCTTTTCAATTTCAGATGCACATTTCAGAATATTCCTTACTTAACTCCCATTAAGTCCTGTTCTTACTCATTTTTACCCCTAGGACACAGCTTTAAGGTGTCCCTCATAGTTACAGTTCTCATTTGGAGGGAACAGGCAGTTGATACAGAGTTGGGGGGATGACTAAAGAATGCTTAAAGAACTATCCAGCCAACTATAGGCATTATACAAGCAAAAAGCTAGAATTTCCCAGGAACCTAACTTGTAACTACTCTTATTCTGTGCTCATCAAAAATGAGCCAGCTGAATTTTTTGAATGATATAAGCAAAATAATGGAAACTTTTAGAAACTCAGAATCAGTGCAAAAGAATATATGCCAACTAATCTCCTTAGTTAATCTATCATTCTTTTTTGTGTTCATCAAAGTATCCTTGTCCCAAAAACTTTAAGATAATGTATCATCTTTCATTTAAAAATATGTATGTGCAAACCTATCATCTATATGTAACATATAGTAAGATTGTGCCACACTTGTTCTATTTATACTAACCTTTTTATTTTCTTATTAATGCTAAAGTATTTTAAAGAATCCCAGATAAGTTATTTCATTCCAATATATTTCAGTCTGCATCTCTATAAGAAAGATGGTGACAACACTCCCACTCTTAAAAATTTTAACAAAATATTTTAAACAAATAGAAAAAAATAAGAATAGACACCTATGTAGCCAATAGCAAGATAACATAGATGTCAATAATTGGTCTTGCTAACTTCAGTTAATTTTTTTCCCAAAAAGTAAATTATTGCAAATACAGTCAAGTTCCTCACTTTTTTTACTAGTTTTCCAAGTAAATACTGAGTCTTAACCAAAATATTAAAATGCTTTATAGTCCAATCCACACCAAATTTTCACCTAAATTCTACAGTTGTTTTTACTTTAATTAGACCTTCAAAACCTCTCCTAGTTATGATCTTTGCCATCAGGTCACTTCTAGAATTATTTTATGAAAGAACTCGACTGTTCCATCAGGCTCAGTTTTAATTTATTACACTTTGCCTAAATATTTTGGGTTAAGCTTTGTGGTTTATCCCAAGATTGAAAACACCATAATCTTTCTACTAGATATAAGAGATGAAATTAATTTATCAAAGCATTAATCTACAGAGACTATCACCATGTCTTTTTTTTTTTTTTTTTCATAAAAATTTAGATAAATGTAGGACACCTGGGTGGTTCAGTCAGATGAGCTTCTGGCTCTTGGTTTCAGCTCAGGTCATGATCTTGGGGTTGTGGGATCCAGTCCCCAGTTGAGCTCTGTGCTCAGTGGGGAGTCTGCTTGAGATTCTCTCTCTCCCTTTGCCCCTCCTCCTGCTCATATGTTCTCTCTCTCTCTCATTCTCCCTCCCTCAAATAAATAAATCTTAAAAAAAATTAAGATAAATGTAATTGATCTTGCCAGGAACTTAATGTAAACTGAGACAAACTAAATACATCTAATTTATTTAATAAGGGGGTATACACCAAACCTGAAAGACTTACCTAGAATGTGGAGATCGATTTATATAAAACTACTTCAAGATAATAAATGGAATAAGATTGTTTTCTCATCTGTATTTTCTTCTACCCAGTGCACCTCCTCATATGCATATTTTTTAATCTATAGGACCTCATTTATTGTATAAGGAACAATGAGAGGGGGATGGGATGAGAAAAGAGAAAAAGGGGAATATATCTTGAGATGCAAGTTACCTAAGAATTTAAGTTTTTTTCAACTTAAATATCAACTTTTCTCTATGACTATGGCAGGATATTTGCATTTAAATTTCTCAAAGTTGAGTAAAAAGCAATCAAGTATGAATCCATGCTCTCTGAAAATGATGAGCAGATGGTTGACCAAAAAGTCTTTTGACAGCAAAGAATGTAGCCAAATGATAGAATCATAAATAATTTAGAATTTTGGTTTTTTTTGTTTTTCTTTCTCCTTTTCACTTCACCAGGCTGCCATTTGTCTAATTATCATTTGTTTGTTTTTAGTGTTGTATAATCTGTATATTCTCTTGTTGTTGTTGAAGTATAGTTGATTTCAATATTATGTTATTTTCAGGTATACAGCACAGTAATTCAGCAATCATATACATTACAAAATGATCATCACAATAAGTCTAGTTACCATCTGTCACCATAAAAAGCTGACTCTATTCCCCATGCTGTACTTTACATCCCTCTGACTTATTTATTTTATAACTAGAAGTGTGTACCTCTTAATCCCCTTCACCTATTTTTCCCATCCAACTCTTCCCTTCTGGAAAACCCAATTTGTTCTCTGTATTTATGAATCTGTTTCAGTTTTGATTTGGGTTTTTTTGTTTTTTTTTTTTTTAGATTCTACATATAACTGAAATCGATAGTATTTGTCTCTCTCTGATTTATTTTATCTAGTCTAATACCCTCTAGGTTCATCTATATTGTTACAAATGGCAAGATTTCATTCTTTTTTATGGCTGAGTAACATTCCATTACACATCTTCTTTATTCATCTATTTAGGTGGTTTCCATATCTTGGCTGTTGTAAATAAGGCTGCAGTAAACATAGGGGTGCATGTATTTTTTCAAATTAGTGTTTCCATTTATTTGGATAAATATGCAAAAGTGGAATTGCTGGGTCATATGGTATTTGTATTTTTAATTTTTTGAGGAACCTCCATACTGTTTTCCCTAGTGGCTGCACCAATTTGCATTCCCAC
Organism: Mirounga angustirostris; assembly: GCF_029215605.1. Lineage (NCBI taxonomy): Eukaryota > Metazoa > Chordata > Mammalia > Carnivora > Phocidae > Mirounga > Mirounga angustirostris. The sequence goes on along the minus strand of NW_026991709.1, from coordinate 45,973,087 downwards.
TAACAACAGTGCACGAGGTTTCCTTTTCTCCATATTCTTGCCAACACTTGTTAATTTTGTCTTTTTGATAACAGCTATTCTGATAGGTGTGAGGTGACATCTCATAGTAGTTTTGATTTGCATTTCCCTGATGATTAGTTATGCTCAGCATCTTTTCATGTGTCTGTTGGCCATCTGTATATCTTTGGGAAAATGTCTATTCAGATTCTCTGCTCACTTTTTAATCAGGTTGTTTGTTTCTTTGGTGTTGAGTTGTATGAGTTCTTCATATATTTTGGATATTAACACTTTATCAGATATATCATTTGTGGATATATTCTCCCATTTAGTAGATTGTCTTTTCATTTTGTAGTTTCCTTTACTGTACAAAAGCTTTTTAGCTTGATATAGTCTCAATTGCTTATTTTGCTTTTGTAGCCCTTGCTTGAGGAGACAAATCCAAAATAATATTGCTAAGACCAGTGTCCAAGAGTTTACTGCCTATATTTTCTTTTAAGAGCTTTATGATTTCAGGTTTTACATTTAAGTATTTAAGCCATTTTATTTTTGCATATGGTGTAAGCAAGTGATTCAGTTTCATTCTTTTGCATGAGCTGTCCAGTTTCCCCAATACCATTTATTGAAGAGACTGTCTTTTCCCCATTGTACATTCTTGCTTCCCTTGTTATAGATTAATTTGCCATATACCTGTGTGTTTATTTTTGGGCTCTTTATTCTGTTCTATTGATCTTTATGTCTGTTTTTGTGCCAATACCATACTGTTTTTATTACTATAGCTTTGCAATATAGTTTGAAGTCTGGGAGTGTGATACCTCCAGTTTTGTTCTTCATTCTCAGGATTGCTTTGGCTATTCAGGGCTTTTGTGATTCCGTACAAATTTTAAGGTTATTCTAGTTCTGTGAAAAATGTTACAGATTTTTGATAGGGATTGCATTGAATCTTGGATTTCTTTGGGTAGTTTGGACATTTTAACAATATTAATTCTTCCAATCCATGAGCATGGTATATATATCTTTGTATTTGTTTATGTCATCTTTAATTTCTTTCATCAGGGTTTTATAGTTTTCAGAGTAGTGGTCTTTCACCTTTTTGGTTAAATTTACTCCTAGGTATTTTATTATTTTGTTATAGTTGTAAATAGTATTGTTTTCTGAATTTTTCTTTCTGATACTTTGTTGTTAGTGTATAGAAATGTAAAAGATTTCAATATATTAATTTTGTAAATTGCACCTTTACTGAATTTATTTATCTAACTCATTTTTTTTTTATGAGAGGGACAAATTGTACCTGGTCTACTTACATTCTAAGTGAAAGGAAGAGATTAGTTCAGTTAAATCAGGCACTTATAGAAAAGCAGAGTATTGGTGTAGAATGGGCAGACATTGGTAGATTAAGAAAACAATATGACCACTAACATGAAAAGTGTATGCTCTGAAAATTTCAGATGATGGTACCGGCCAGTAAAGGTAGACAGTTATATTTGAAGGGTGAGGAAAATCTGCAAACCCACTTCTGTTTAGCCAGTTAGCCCAGGAAGGATCTAGCCCCACCTCTAATATGCTGTGAAGCACTCACCGTATCTACTATCACCACATCAACTACTTCCCCAACTACCAATGGTTGATCCCTGTGGTTTAACTTCAGTTACCAGAAGGAAGGAGAATCCAAAGATAGCCACATTTCCAGTAAGGGAAGCAAATCTTTCTAATTACTTAAGCTTTCTCTCTACACAGTCATATAGTCTGCTAATTTAGACACTACATTGCAAAAAAAAAAGACTAAAGATCTGTATGTGTAGCTCACTAACATTCTTTTCTTGGTATTCAGAAGTTAAGCTTAGGGTATCCTGTGCTGTTATAAGTCATCTAAATATTCCTATGTCTGGTCCTCCTCCCTCCACATAAAAAAAAAAAAAACACATTTTTTATCTCCAACGAGTCATCTTGATGAAACAGTGTTCAGGATAAACAGATTTCATCAGATTTTACCTGATACTACAATGAGCTTTATTTTTAGAATTTTCAAATGTATCCAATTAAAAATAGGTGAATGCTCCATAATTTTATTCTTACAATTCACAGTATTCTACACGAGAAAAAATACCAAAGAGGAAATTAGAAGAGGTTTTTTTTATAATAAATATCCCACTAACTAGTCTTTGCATCTCTAGGTTTCAGACTTATCTGTAAAATGAAAGGACTGGATTACATGACTTACCAATTACTTTTATTATCTTCTGATAGGCAAGAGTTGCATTTATACTTCATGATGCAATCTTCATGTCCCCTTTCATATGTATACTATAGTCTTTTTACCTAACAAGTATCTATCCACCTTTTTTTTTAAATAACATATAATATATTATTTGTTTCAGGGGTACAGGTCTGGGATTCATCAGTGTTACACAATTCACAGCACTCAGTGTAGCACATAACCTCCCCAGTGTCCATCACCCAGCCACCCCATCCCTCTCATCCTCCTCCCCTCCAGCAACCCTCAGTTTGTTTCCTGAGATTAAGAGTCTTTTATGGTTTGTCTCCCTCTCTGGTTTTATCTTGTTTCATTTTTCCCTCCCTGCCCCTATGATCCTCTGTCTTGTTTCTCAAATTCCTCATGTCAATGAGATCATATGATAATTGTCTTTCTCTAATTGACTTAGTTTGCTTAGCATAATACCCTCTAGTTCCATCCACTTCATTGCAAATGGCAAGATCTCATTTTTTTGGTGGCTGCATAATATTCCATTTTATATATATACCACATCTTCTTTATCCATATATCTGTTGATGGACATCTAGGCTCTTTCCATAGTTTGGCTATTGTGGACATTGCTGCTATAAACATTGGGGTGCTTTTACCACTTCAGATCACTACATTTTTATCTTTGGGGTGAATACCCAGTAATGCAATTGCTGGGTCACACGGTAGCTCTATTTTCAACATTTTAAGGAACCTCCATACTGTTTTCCAGAGTGGATGCACCAGCTTGCATTCCCACCAACAGTGTAGGAGGGTTCCCCTTTCTCCGCATCCTCGCCAACATCTGTTGTTTCCTGACCTGTTAATTTTAGCCATTCTGACTGGTGTGAGGTGGTATCTCATTGAGGTTTTGATATGTATTTCCCTAATGCTGAGTGATATTAAGCACTTTTTCCATGTGTCCGTTGGCCATTTGGATGTCTTCTTTACAGAAATGTCTGTTCATGTCTTCTGCCCATACCTTGATTGGATCATTTGTTCTTTGGGTGTTGAGTTTGATAAGTTCTTTGTAGATTTTGGATACTAGCCCTTTATCTGATATGTCATTTGCAAATAACTTCTCCCATTCTGTCGGTTGTCCTTTGGTTTTGTGGACTGTTTCCTTTGCTTTGCAAAAGCTTTTTATCTTGATGAGGTCCCAGTAGTTCATTTTTGCCCTTGCCTCCCTTGCCTTTGGCGATCTTTCTAGGAAAAAGTTGCTGCGGCTGAGGTCAAAGAGGTTGCTGCCTATGCTCTCCTCAAGGATCTTGATGGATTCCAGTCTCACATTGAGGTCTTTCATCCATTTTGAGTCTATTTTTGTGTGTGGTGTAAGGAAATGGTCCAGTTTCATTCTTCTGCATGTGACTGTCCAATTTTCCTGACACCATTTGTTGAAGAGACTGTCTTTTTTCCATTGGACATTCTTTCCTGCTTTGTTGAAGATTAGTTGACCATAGAGTTGAGGGTCCATTTCTGGGCTCTCTATTCTGTTCCATTGATCTATGTGTCTTGAAGTCCAGAATTATGATGGCACCAACTTTGCTTTTCTTTTTCAACATTCCTCTGGCTATTTGGGGTCTTTTCTGGTTCCATACAAATTTTAGGATTATTTGTTCCATTTCTTTGAAAAAAGTTGATGGTATTTTGATAGGGATTGCATCAAATGTGTAGATTGCTCTAGGTAGCATGGAAATTTTCACAATATTTGTTCTTCCAATCCATGAGCATGGAACATTTTTTCTGTCTTCCTCAAGTTTTTTCATGAGTGTTCTATAGTTTTCTGAGTACACATTCTTTGCCTCTTTGGTTAGAGTTATTCCTAGGTATCTTATGGTTTCAGGTGCAATTATACATGGGATCTACTTAATTTCTCTTTCTTCTGTTTTGTTGTTTGTGTATAGAAATGCCACTGATTTCTGTGCATTGATTTTCTATCCTGCCACTTTACTGAATTCCTGTATGAGTTCTAGCAGTTTTGGGGTGGAGTCTTTTGGGTTTTCCTCATAAAGTATCATATCATCTGCAAAGAGTGAGAGTTTGACTTCTAATTTGCCAATTCGGTTGCCTTTTATTTCTTTTTGTTGTCTGATTGCTGAGGCTAGGACTTCTAGTACTATGTTAAACAACAGTGGTGATAGTGGACATCCCTGCCGTGTTCCTGACCTTAGGGGAAAAGCTCTCAGTTTTTCCCCATTGAGAATGATATTTGCTGTGTGTTTTTCATAGATGGCTTTTATGATATTGAGGTATGTACCCTCTATCCCTATACTCTGAAGAGTTTGGATCAAGAAAGGATGCTGTACTTTGTCAAATGCTTTTTCTGCATCTGTTGAGAGGATCATAAGGTTCTTGTTCTTTCTTTTATTAATGTATTGTATCACATTGATTGATTTGTGGATGTTGAACCAACCTTGCAGCCCAGGGATAAATCCCACTTGGTCATGGTGAATAATCCTTTTAAATTACTGTTGGATCCTACTGGCTAGTATTTTGGTGAAAATTTTTGCATCCATGTTCATCAGGGATATTGGTCTGTAATTCTCCTTTTTGATGGGGTCTTTGTCTGGTTTTGGGATCAAGGTAATGCTGTGGCTGAGGTCAAAGAGGTTGCTGCCTGTGCTCTCCTCAAGGATCTTGATGGATTCCAGTCTTACATTGAGGTCTTCATCCATTTTGAGTCTATTTTTGTGTGTGGTGTAAGGAATGCCTCACAAAATGAGTATGGAAGTTCTCCTTCCATTTCTATTTTTTGGAAAAGCTTCAGAAGAATAGGTATTAATTCTTCTTCAAATGTTTGGTAGAATTCTCCTGTGAAGCCATCTGGCCCTGGGCTCTTGTTTGTCAGGATATTGTTGATTACTGCTTCGATTTTCTTAGTGGTTATGGGTCTGTTCAGGTTTTCTATTTCTTACTGATTCAGTTTTGGTAGTTTATACATCTGAGGGAATGCATCCATTTCTTCCAGACTGTCTAATTTGCTGGCATATAGTTGCTCATAATATGTTCTTATACTTGTTTGTATTTCTTTGGTGTTGGCTGTGATCTCTTCTCTTTCATTCATGATTTTATTTATTTGGGTCATTTTTCTTTTTGATAAGTCTGGCCAGGGGCTTATCAATCTTACTAATTCTTTCAAAGAACCAGCTGCTGGCTTCATTGGTCTGTTCTACTGTTCTTCTGGTTTCTATTTCATTGATTTCTGCTCTCATTATTATTTCTCTTCCCAGGCTGTTTTTAGGCTTTATTTGCTGTCCTTTCTCCAGCTCCTGTAAGTGTAGGGTTAGGTTGTTTATTTGAGACCTTTCTTGTTTCTTGAGAAAGGCTTGTATTCCTATATACTTTTCCTCTTAGGACTGCCTTTGCTGCATCCCAAAGATTTTGAACAGTTGAGACCTGATTTGTGACATAGGATATGATCTATTCTGGAGAATGTCCCATGGGCACTAGAGAAGAATGTGTATTCTGTTGCTTTGGAATGGAATGATCTGAATATATCTGTGAAGTCCATCTGGTCCAGTGTGTCATTTAAAGCCTTTATTTCCTTGTTGATCTTTTGCTTAGATGATCTGGCCATTTTGGTGAGGGGGGTGTTAAAGTCCCCTACTATTATTGTATTATTGTCAATGTGTTTCTGTGATTTTGTTATTAATTGGCTTATATAATTGGCTGCTGCCATGTTAGGGGCATAGATATTTACAATTGTTAGATCTTTTTGTTGGATAGACCCTTTAAGTATGATGTAATGTCCTTCCTCATCTCTTATAATAGTCTTTGGTTTTAAATCTAATTTGTCTGGTATAAGGATTGCCACCCCAGCTTTCTTTTGATGTCTATTAGCATGGTAAATGATTTTCCACCTCCTCACTTTCAATCTGGAGGTGTCTTTGGGCCTAAAATGAGTCTCTTGCAGACAGCATATCAATGGGTCTTGTTTTTTTATCCAATCTGAAACCCTGTGTCTTTTGATTGTGGCATTTAGCCCATTTACATTCATGGTAACTATTGAAAGATACGAATTTAGTGCCATTGTTTTGCCTGTAAGGTGACTGTTACTGTATATTGTCTGTGTTCCTTTCTGGTCTATGTTACTTTTAGGCTCTCTCTTTGCTTAGAGGACCCCTTTCAAGATTTCTTGTAGGGCTGGTTTGGTGTTTGCAAATTCTTTTAGTTTTTGTTTGTCCTAGAAGCTCTTTATCTCTCCTTCTATTTTCAATGACAGCCTAGCTGGATATAGTATTCTTGCCTGCATATTTTTCTCTTTTAATGCTCTGAATATATCATACCAGTCCTTTCTGGCCTGCCAGGTCTCTGTGGATAGGTCTGCTGCAAATCTAATGTTTCTACCATTGTAGGTTACAGACCTCTTGTCCCGAGCTGCTTTAAGAATTTTCTCTTTGTCTCTGAGACTTGTAAGTTTTACTATTAGATGTTGAGGTGTTGATCTATTTTTATTGTTTTTGAGGGGGGTTCTCTGTGCCTCCTGGATTTTGATGCCTGTTTCCTTCCTCAAATTAGGAATGTTCTCTGCTATAAATTGCTCCAATATACCTTCTGCCCCAGTCTCTCTTTCTTCTTCTTCTGGGATCCCAATTGCTCTAATGTTGTTTTATCTTATGGTATCACTTCTCTCTTGAATTCTCCCCTTGTGATCCAATAGTTGTTTATCTCATTTTCTCAGCTTCTTTATTCTCCATCATTTGGTCTTCTATATTGCTACTTCTCTCTTCTGCCTCATTTATCCTAGCAGTTAGAGCCTGCATTTTTTATTGCACCTCATTAATAGCCTTTGTGATTTCAACTTTTATTTTTATTTCTCTGGAAAGGGATTCTCTAGTATCGTCTATGCTTTTCTCAAGCCCAGCTAGTATCTTTATAATCATCATTCTGAAATCTGGTTCCGACATCTTACTAATGTCTGTATTGATTAGGTCCCTGGCAGTCGGTACTGCCTCTTGTTTTTGTTTTGTTTTGTTTTGTTTTGAAGTGAGTTTTTCTGTCTTGTCATTTTGTCCAGAGAAGAACAGATGAATGAGAGAACAAAATGCTAAAAGGGTAACAATAACCCCAGAAAAATATACACTAAACAAATCAGAAGAGACACAAAACCAGGGTGGGGGGCAGGGAAGAATATGATCAGGCTGGTGAATAGAACAGAGCCATATACTCAATTTTTGGTATATTTTGGTCTGTTAGAAGAAACTGGCTCCCAATATTTTAAGGAAAGAAAAACTTATATATATACTAAAGTAAGGGTAAATACGATGAAGGGATGGAATATGATTGTAAAGATGAAAATTAAAAAAGATTTTAAAAAAGGAATTGTTAAGAAGTTGGTTGAAAAAAGAAAGAAAAGAAATTAAAAAAAAAAAAAAAGGAGAGAATGTGATCAGGCTGGAGACTAAAACAAAGCCATCCACTAGACTTAGGGTATATTTTGTTCTGTTAGAAGAAACTGTATCCCAAAACTTTAAAGAAAGAAAAACATATATATATACAAAAAAATAAGGTTAAATACAATGAAGGGATAGAATATGACTGTAAAAATGAAAATTAAAAAAGATTTTAGAAAAGGAAGTGATAAGATGTTGGTTGAAAAAGGAAAGAAGAAAAATTTTAAAAAAAGAAATAGAAAAAGAAAAAATAAAGAATTTAAAAAATTAACTTTGAAAGACTAAAGAATCATGGGAACAAAGCCATGAATTCTATGTGCTGTATTCCCCTCACACTGGAGTCTTGCAGTTCTCATTGATCAGTAAACATGGTCTTGGCTGAATGTTCTTGCTGATCTTCTGGGGGAGGAGCCTGTTGCTTTCCCCAAGGTGGAATTGCCCCACCCTTGCCGGGGGCCAGGCTAAGTAATCTGCTCCAGTTTGCTCTCGGGAGCTTTTGTTCCCTGCAAGCTTTCTGTACAGCTTTAGAGGAGGAGACTGGAAATGGCGGCCTCCCAATCTCTGGTCCCAGAGGAGCCGAGATCTTGGGGCCCCACTCCTCAGTGCACCCTCAGAGAAAAGCAGTCAGTCACTCCTGTGTCCCTGGTCTCCGGCCGCACTCTGAGCTCACCTGGCCTGTGACCAAGCATTTCTATCTCTGGCACATGACCCTGTTTGGAGCCTCCAAACCCATCAGATCCCTGTGGTGCACTCCCATGCCGCTCCTCCCAGGGAAGAAAGGGGAGTCTCTCTCGATCTACCACTTGTTGGGTCCCTGCTTGAAGAGTAGTGGCCTGACTTGCGCAGATCACAGTTTATGGCAACCCCAAGCTGAGAGCCCACTCCTCAGCTCTGTCTCTGGAGCCAGCTTCCCTGCTTCAATACCTGGGAGCTCTGCCACATTCAGGCACCCCTGGTCTTTCTGTGACCCCGAGGTTCCTGAGACCACACTGTCCCAGGAAGTGTTCCACCCCTGCTTAGCCACTGGAGCAACATCCCTCAGTGGAGCAGACTTCCAAAAGTTCCATTTTTGTGTTCTACTGCTCTATCACTTGCCAGTAGCCGGCTGATGGAGGCTCCCTCCCCCAGTGTTCTATCTTCCCAAATATCGCCTCAGATTCACTTCTCCACACATCCTACCTTCTAGAAAGTGGTTGCTTTTCTGTTCACAGAATTGCTACTATTCTTTTCTTCAATCCTCTGTTGAGTTTGTAGGTGTTCAGAATGGTTTGATAACGATCTAGCTGAATTCCTGGGACAAGATGAAATTTAGGTCTCCTACTCCTCTGCCATCTTGCTCCTCCTTCCCATCCACTTCTGTCCATCTCCACTTCCTCCCTTCTACTCCAACATCATCTCTGATCTGCTTTCTAGCAGTTTTTTAGCCCTTAATTCTTGTCTCCTTCCAATCCAACCCATACAAGCAAGTGATATTAAAGCAGAGGTTTGATTATGTTAAACTCCAGATTAAAAGCCCTCAATGACTTCCCATTACATTTAGAATAAAATGCCCATCAGAACAACCTGCAAGGCCTTACATTATAACCCCAGGCCACCACTCCAGTCTCACCTCTCCCTGCCATTCTTTCCCCCTACCACAGCACTCCAACTACTTGGGCCTCATTTGATTTCAATAAGTCACTGAACTATTTCCTAATTCCAGACTTTTGCATATGCCCTTTCCTTTGTCTGACTCACTTTTTCCACAGTCTTCATGTGATCATCTTTTCGTCCCTGGAATTTTAGCTAAAACATTTTGTCAAATATCACTTCCATAGACAAACCTCCCCAAATATTTCTACAAAAATCATTGCTCCTTTCTACTATCAATTTCTGTCTCAGCACCTTGTTTATTTCCTTCAAGGACCTAATCAAAATTTGTAATTATTTATCTATTTATTGGATTTTAGTATGGCCTCCCCACCCCCAGATTATCTTTCTATGTATGTCTGTCCTGTTCAGCATGACATCCCTCAATGCCTAATATGGTGTCTAGTATATAGTAGACATTCAGTAAATATTTACTGAATGAACGACTGAAATCCAGGGTGATGTTGGAGCTTTTTCTCTGTTTTACTCCATGTAGCATCTGTGCAGTGTGTGTTATGGGCTAGATTCCTTAATACACAGAAAGAGGATAGTGACCCAAGTGGAATTAGTAGAAGAAGTAAAGGAAAGTTGATCCTAACACGGTTAAGGAGCATTGTTTTCCTGTTCCATGTGTGAGAGCCAAGTGCCCATTTGGGCACTTTCCTATATCTACTGCTATGTATCCTGATTTTAAGTTCCTGGAAGTGCCTCAGTCTTGAACTGAAAAGCATGAAAGAAGCAATTACTTCCAAGCCTTCTCTAGAGTCTGTCTTTATCTTCTTCAGAAGGGAGAAAATATAGGAGTGGGGTAGGTAACTCTCCTCTTTCACGAAGTGCTTTGTAAATGCCTATTACCTAACACAAAAATTAAATGAAACAGATTTAACATAAAACAGTGATGACATGAATGAAGCCCAACTTCTGCACTCTGTGAAGTTTCCTAGAAACAAGAAGACAGCAGCTCCCTGCATACTCCTTCATAAAGAAAAATCTCAAACATCTGGCAATCACTTCTCTGGGACAATGTTTGTCCACAATTCCCAAACCCAACACTTTCAATTCTGTCTCAGGGAATAGTTTTTCTTTTTATCATCAGTCATTTTTTTTTTCATCATCAGGGTCAATTAGGGAGTTAAAATTATTAACTACTTTAAAAATTGAAACGTGAATATTTTCTTTTATTAACTATTATTGACAGACAACTGCCATCTCATGGCCACTATAAATTTCTCAATCCTGTGTCCCTGAAACATTTTTTTCAAGTGTTTAATTATGAATTGTGTCAAATTTTGTTTATTCAAAATTGAGTCATTATTTCTTGCAGCAACTTCCTGCAGTTTAAACTCATAATTCCATTTCACTTTGTTCAGATGTGACATCAACAGTGATATCTCATTCACATGGTTGAAAGAGAAAGTTCCCAATTATCCCAGTGACCTGAATGCAATTTTCCCACTCTCTTCAGTAGCCAACTTCTATTACATTTCAACAGAAAACAGGGGTTTTTGGTATAATTATGGTCTATTCTACTAACACCCATTTAATAAGCAAAATCTTTTAAAGCTTAATACTAGGCTATGGACTTATTGATATCATAGACCCATTTAATTAATCTCCAGAGTCTTGTAGAGTGATAGAAGGTGCTCATTTAATGGAAGTTGTTCATTAAATATTTGATAAATGAATAAATAAATGAATGAATCACATAAAATATGAACTATCACATTGATTATAAGAACATTCCTATAGAGGATATGGAATTAAAATTATAAAATATTTTTATTAAAAATTCTAGGGTCATAGAGATCACCTGTTTCAAATCCACTCTTCCTCTACAGGAAAAAAAAAAAAGACCAGAAAAGTTAAAGAATTTGACTATTTGATTACACTTTTACTAACTAGAATTAGGATCCCAGTTTCGAAGACCCTTTTAGTCATACTATACTTTGGGTCTGAGCAGCAATAGTTCATTTTAGATGCTTATTATTAATGCAAAAACCTTGTTCTAATTCAAAGATGGAAATGTAAAAGAAGTTGAATCAAATAGAACAAACCTAAAGAAATCAATAACTTTTTTAAAAAAAGATTTTATTTATTTGACAGAGAGAGACACAGCGAGAGAGGGAACACAAGCAGGGGGAGTGGGAGAGGGAGAAGCAGGCTCCCCGCTGAGCAAGGAGCCCGATGTGGGGCTTGATCCCAGGACTCTGGGATCATGACCTGAGCTGAAGGCAGACGCTTAACGACTGAGACACCCAGGCACCCCTCAATGACTCTTTTGAACATTAGTTTAGAACATTAATTAGTAAAATATTCAAAATCCTTAGCTATCAATAATTTTTAAAGCTTTCAGACATTTACTAATAGCTAAGGAACAGTAGTATGCATTAGTCACTCAGTAGAACCATAGAGATAAAGAATTGAATCTCTTTCAATAACTGTAGGAGATAAAGCATTTTATCTTTTTGTATGGTTTTCTCCAATAAGAAAAAGCATAGTAATACATGTGTATTGGGGTATCCTATGTATAAGTAACACAACCATCTAACAGAGTCAATCAAACTGTCAGTTGTTTAACTTAACTTACTTTTCTACTGTTAAACAATATTCCTTGGGTTCCCACCATCACAAAAATTTCATGGTTTTTTTTTAATTTCATTTTTATTTAGGTTCAAGCTGGTTAACATATATAGTAAAATTGGTTTCAGGTGTAGAATTTAGTGTTTTATCACTTACATATAACAGTGCTCATCACAAGTTCGTTTCGTATGCTGTTGTTGTTTTAATTAATTTGATAGCAGTTTGTGGCATACATTGCTATTCTTTACCGATCATCAGTTCCCCTTTTCTTTGAGGTACCTGGAAGGATTCCTTAGAAGGTAAGAATATGAGCAGAAGAGATGAAGGTACTTCCCCACAGGATTCCATTGATAGAGTTCAACCCACAGTCTTCACCTGCTACAGCAATTATGGGCTCCTTGGTCAAAACAATTTGACAAATGTCCCCTTCTTAGAGATGGACATTACATATTAGCATATTAAACATATTCAGAAGCTCTACAGGGGGGGAATACTCTAACATAGCACTGACCAATTAATTTTCTTGCCTAAAAATTCTTCTTCCTGAGGACTCTCTTTGGCAATCACAGGGCCATGTTGTAGATATTGAAAATTAATTTAGCAGAGGTTAGTTAACAGCCAAATAAACACAGACATAGGTGTTCAAAGAGTAGGTTGTAGGGTTGAGCACTAGCCATTGAATACTACTATATGGAAATGACACACATCACTTCCAGTCATATGCCTAACTTCAAGGATATCCTTCCAGGTACCTCCATGTAGAGGGGAATTAAATATCAGTGCCTGACACAAACTGCTGCCAAAGTCTATTTTTAAAGCATGGGGTGGGGGGGATAGTACTTTTTGTAGTACTAGTAATCTAAATGATACTGCTTGAAAATGGAAAAGTCATTGAAGTTGAAATTAAATGTTGGGGTCCAGTCAAAAGACAGAAACGACACCAGTAATTTGAATAGGGAGAATTTAATGTAATGAATTATTAACTAATAAAAGGTGGTTAGCTACTATAAAGGTAGAGGGGATGAAAGAAGGCAGGACGAACAAATGCAAAATGGCTTCTAGGACTGAAAGATAGAACCCAAAGATAGAACTAACAGCCTGGAGGAGGACCCGACCCTAAGACTGTAAATCTGACCTTATTGAAGAAGATATAGCTGTACCCTGCTGGAGAGAGCACAAGTTTGCTGGGATGCTAGCAGGCTGGAGTTGGTCTTCAGGAAGCTATCTGCTGAGGGGCCAGAATGATTTGCTGAAGATTGAATGCCACTGGGTCTCCCACTGTCATTCATACCGTAAGAGCCAAAAATAAAACACCTCAGAAGCAGAAAGAGAATTCTCTTCCTCTCTATGCCTTGAAGTGTTCCTCCAGCCTCCTCTACTAATAAAGGCTAACATTGAGCCAACTAGCAATGGAGAAATTTTACAGAGCCCAGCTGTAAAAGTGCAAAGTGGGGCAAAGAAGTATGAAACTGAGGGGCAATAAATTGATAAGTGGCACAGATAAGAAATGCTTAGAGAGAAAAAAAGAGGCTGATGATACAGAAACCATGAAAGCAGTATAAAAACACAATCCACCTCTCAACTTGCTTCTCATCAGAAATACAAGCTTAGCAGAGGGAATAGGAAAAAAAAATGTCCACTTTCCAGTTTCTTCCTGGAAGGTGCCTATTACATACTTGTCCAGCTGTTGCCTGATGGTACAGCTTCCAACTGTCCTGCATCCAGGTGCTGAACTTGACTTCTCCCCTTGGGGACATGATGGGTCTTGGCATACCCTCAACTACATGAAGGCACTAAAAATAAATGAGGCAGCTTGGACAAGCAAAGAGTTTGTGAGACAATCAAGAGCGTGGGCCAGGCTACTTGACAAGGTTTATCTCCTACATGAGACCACTCTGTCAAGAACAAAGGTAAAAATTCAATAGAGGTGTTCAACAGCAGACCACATCAAGTGGAAGAAGGGATCAGTGAGCTGGAATTCAGTGAGTGGAATTTACTCAGAGGGACAAAAGGAAGAAAGAATGAAAAAGAGTGAAGATAACTTAAGGGACTTATGGGAAACCATAAAGCAATCAATATTTGCATTATAGAAATCCCAGGAGGAGAAAAAGGGACAGAGAGCTTTTATGAAGTAATAATGACTGAAAATTTCCCTACCCTGGCAAAACAGATATCCAGATCAAGAAAGCCCAGGGATCTTAAAATAACATGAATCAAAAGAGACCCACACCAAGAGAAACATTAAAATTCAGTAGCCAAAAAGTAGAGACAAGGAGATAATATTGAAAATGGCAAGAGAAAAACAACTTGTTATATACAGGGAAACCCCTGAAAGACTATAAGCAGATTTTTTCAGCAAAATCTTTGCAGGCCAGAATAGAGTGGCATGATATATTCAAAGTGCTAAAAGAAAAAAAAAACCTGCCATTCCCAAATACTCTTTCTGGCATAATTGTACTTCAGAATTGAAGAAGATATAAAGAGTTTTACAGACAAGGACAAGGAAAAGCTACAGTTTATCACCACTGGACCAGCTTTACAAGAAATGTTAAAGGGATTTCTTCAAGTTGAAGCCAAAGGATGCTAATTAGTAATAGGAAAACATATGAAAGTAAATTCTAGTGGTAATGGTAAATATACTATAAACAGAATAGTCTAATAGTATCATGGTGGTAGGAAAATCACTTATAACTCTGCTATAATGGTTAAAAAATAAAAGTCTTAATAAATAATCATAATGGCAATAATTTGTTGATGGATACACAATGCAAAAAGATGTAAATTGTGACATCAAAAACAAAATATTAGGGGGCTATAAAAATGTACAGCTTTTCTATGTGTTCAAATTTGTTATTTTCCATTTAAAATAATCTATTATAAATAAAATATGGTTTTTGTAAGTCTCATGGTAACCAAAACAAAAACCTATAGTAGATACACAAAAGAGAAAGAATAATAAATCAAAGCATACCACTATAGGAAATTATCAAGTCACAGAAAAAGAAAGAGAGGAAGAAAGGAATAAAGAAATTAAAAACAATCAGAAAACAATTAGCCAGTTAATTTAAATGACAATAGTAAGTCCACAATTACCAATAATTACTTTAAATATAAGTGTACTAAATTCTCCAATCAAAAGATTTAGAGTGGCTGAATGAATTAAAAAAATAACACCCAATATGCTGCCTATGTGAGACTCACCTCAATTTTGCAGACACAAGTAGACTGGAAGTGAAGGAATGGAAAGCGGAGGTAGCTGTACTTCTATCAGACAGAATAGACTTTAAGCCAAAGACTATATATAACAAGAGACAGAGAAAGTCATTATATAATTATAAAGGGATCAACTCATCAAGAGGCCATAACATTGTAAATATTTATGCACCAAATATAGGAGCACCTGAATATATAAAGCAAATATTAATAAATCTGAAGGGAGAAATAGACAGCAATACAGTAGTGTAGGGGACTTCAGTACTCCACTTTCAACAATGTATAAATCATCAAGACAGAAATTCAATAAGCAAACATTGGACTTACACTACATATTGGACCAGATGGACTTAATGGACATTTTGAGAACATTCCATTCAATAGCAGAATGCACATTCTTCTTAGATACATGTTAACATTCCCCAGGATAGATCATATGTTAGGCCCCAAAAGCAGACTTAATAAGTTTAAGAAGAATGAAATCATATAAAGCATCTTTTCCCACAACAGTGGTATGAAACTAGAAAGCAATTGCATGAAGAAAACTTGAATATTCAAAAGTTTGTGGAGATCAAACATGTTACTGAACAACATATAGGTCAAAGGAGAAATCAAAAGAGAAATAAAAAATATTGAGACAAATGAAATTGGAAATACAGCATACTAAAACATGTGATGCAACCAAAGGCATTCTAAGAGGGAAGTTTACAATGATAAATGCCTACATCAAGAAACAAGAAAGATCTCAAATAAGCAACTTAACTTTACACCTCAAGGAAGTAGGAGGAAATAAATAACAAACTAGACATAAATGAAGTAGAGAATAAAAAGAAAATTGAAAAGATCAATGAAATTAAAAGCTGGGTTTTTGAAAGATAAAAAAATAGATGAAACTTTATCTAGACTTGAAGGGTCCTTTTTCTCCACATCCTGGCTAACACTTGTTATTTCTTGTCCTTTGATACTAGCCATTCTAACAGATGTGAGGTGCTGTGAGGTGTGGTTTTGATTTGCATTTCCCTGATGATTAGTAATATTGAGCATCTGTTGGTCACCTATATATCTTCTTTGGAAAAATGTCTATTCAGGTTCTCCACCAAT
Source organism: Mirounga angustirostris (assembly GCF_029215605.1). Classification (NCBI taxonomy): domain Eukaryota; kingdom Metazoa; phylum Chordata; class Mammalia; order Carnivora; family Phocidae; genus Mirounga; species Mirounga angustirostris. The sequence continues at coordinate 45,956,932 of NW_026991709.1, read as the reverse complement.
TTTTTTTAAAAGATTTATTTATTTGAGAGAGAGAGAGCAGTGGGGAGGGGCAGAGGAAGAGAGAGAGAGCTCAAGCAGACTCTGTGCTGAGTGTGGAGCCCGATGCAAGGCTCAATCTCATGACCCTGAGATCATGACCTGAGCTGAAACCAAGACTCAGATGTTTAACCAACTGTGCCACCCAGGCACCCCCTCCACTGATTTCTTAAATCAGATTATTTGTTTTTTTCCTGTTAAGTTATATGAGTTCTTTATATATTTTAGATATTAACCCCTTAATGGATATATGCAGGTTGCCTTTTCATTTTGTTGATGATTTCCTTTGCTATGCAAAAGCTTTATAGTTTAATATAGTCCCAGTTGGTTATTTTGCTTTTGTTGGCTTTGCTTTAGGAGTCAGATCCAAAAATTCATCACCAATACTTATGTCAAGGAGCTTACCATCTATGTTCTCTTCTAGGAGTTTTATGGTTTTAGGTCTTGCATTCAAGTCTTCAATCAATTTTGAGTTAATTTTTGTGTATGGTGTAGGATAGTAATCTAGTTACATTCTTTTGCATGTGGCTGTCCAGTTTTCTCAATACCATTTATTGAAGTCACTGTTCTTTTCCCATTGTATATTCTTGGCTACTTTTTTGCAAATGAATTGACCATTCATTCATGGGCTTATTTCTGGACTCTCTATCCTATTTCATTCATCTACATGTCTGTTTTTATGCTAATATCATACTGTTTACATTACTGTGGGTTTGTAATATAGGTGGGAATGTAAATCAGTGCAGCCATTATGGAAAACAGTATGGAGGTTCTTCAAAAAATTAAAACTAGAACTACCAAGTGATCAAGCAATTCCATTTCTAGCTATTTATGTGAAAAAAACAAAAACACTAATTTGAAAAGATATATGCACTTCCATGTTCACTGTAGCATTATTGACAATAGCCAATATATGGAAACAACCAGAGTGTCCATGGGTAGATGAAGAGATAAAGGATATAATATCACTCACACATATGCGCACACACACACACACACACACAGGAAAACTACTCCGTCATAAGAATGGAATATTGCCATTTGCAACAACATGGATGGATCTTGCTTGAGGGCATTATATTAAGTGAAGTAAGTCAGACAGAGAAAGACAAATGTGATATGATTTTCTTATATATGGAACCTAAAAAAAACAAAACAAAAACCCCAAATTAAAACAAAACAATATAAAACAAAAACCAAGCTCATAAATATGTAGAACAGATTGGTGGTTGTCAGAGGGGATGGGGGTGGGATTGGTGAAGTTGGTCAAAAGGTACAACTTACAGTTATAAAATAAATAAGTCATGAGGATATAATGTACATAATGGTGATGATAGTTTTATATATATGTAAAGTGACTATAGTTATATGTATATAATACTGTGTTGCATATTTGAAAGTTGCTAAGAGAGTAAATCTTAAAAGATCTTACCAGAAGAAAAAAATTGTAACTATGTATGGTAACAGATAGTAACTAGACTTGTTATCATTTCAGTGTACACAAATACTGAATCACTATATTTTACACCTGAAACTAATATACAGTCTTCAATTTAGAATAATTTGTCTCAAGACTTTTTGATTTTATGATGGTGTGAAGGCAATACACGTTCAGTAGATACTGTACTTCAGATTTTGAATTTTGTTCTTTTCTCAGGCTAGTGATATGTGGTACAATACTGTCTCATGATGCTGGGCAGTGGTGGTGAACTGCAGCTCCCAGTCAGCAGGCAATCATGAGGGCAAACAACTGATACACTTACAACCATCCTCTACTCATTCAACCATTTTGTTTTTCATTTTCAGTATTCAATATACTACATGATATATCACATACTTTATTATAAAATAGGCTTTGTGTTAGATAATTTTGCCCAGCTGTGGGCTAATATAAATGTTCTGAGCACATTTAAAGTATACTAGGCTAAGCTGTGATGTTGGGTGGTTAGGTGTATTGAATGTATTTTTAACTTATGATATTTTCAACTTTTGATGAGTTTATCAGGATGTAACCCTATCATAAGTCAAAGAAGATCTGTGATGTTATATGACAATTACTCAGTTAATTAAAAGAACTATGAAAATAGAAAATTCAGAGAGATTAAAAAAAAAAAAACCTTAGGTAGACTTACCAAGAAAAATAGAAGAGAGGATTTAAATAAAACCAGAAATGAAAGAGGTAACATTATAACTGATATCACACAAATATAAGAAATCATAAGATACTACTTTGAACAATTATATACCAACAAATTAGACAACCTAGAATAAATGTATAAATTCTGAGAAATACATAACCTTCCAAGACTGAATCAGGAAGAAATAGAAAATCTGAATAGAGCATTTATTAGTAAGGGGTTTAAATCAGTAATCAAAAATCTCCCCAACAAAGAAAAGTCCAGGACCAGAGGGTTTCACTGGTGAATTCTACCAAACATTTATAGATGATTTAATACCAATCTTGTCAAACTCTTTTTAAAAAATAGAAGATAAAGGAATACTTCCAAACTAATTTATAAGGCCAATGTTATCCTGATACCAAAATTAGACAAAGACAATACTAGAAAAGAAAATTACAGGCCAATATTCCTGATGACCATAGATGCAAAAATTCTCAGTGAAATATTAGTAAATTTAATTTAGCAATACATTAAGAGGATTATACATCATGATCAAGACAGATTTACTCTAGGGATGCAAGGATGGTTCAGTATCTGCAAATCAGTCGATATGATACACAGCACTAACAAAAGGAAGATAAAAATCATAAAATTATCTCAATAAATACAGAAAGGGCATTTGAAAAAATTCAACAACCTTTCATGATAACAATTCTCTGCAAAGTGGATATATATAGAACATATCTCAACAAAATGAAAGCCATATATTACAAGTCCACAGCTAACATCATACTAAATGGCAAAAGGCTGAAAGCTTTCCCTCTTAGATCAGGAACAAGACAAGGATGACCACTCTCACCTCTTACTCAACATAATACTAATAGTCTCAGCTAGAGCAATTAGACAAGAAAAAAAGAAAGAATGAATGAATAGAAAAGGCATCTAAATCAGGAAGAAGTAAAATTGTCTCTATCTGCAGATGTCATATAGCATATATAGAAAAATCTAAGAACTCCATCATAAAACTGCTAGAATATACAAATTTAGTAAAGTTGCATGATACAAAATCAATATATAAAAATCAGTTGTGTTTCTATATGCTAACAATGAACTGTGTGAAAGAGAAATTAAGAAAACAGTCCCATTTATAAGCATCAAAAACAATAAAATGCTTAAGAACAAATTTAACCAAAGAAATGAAAGATCTGCACACTGAAAGCTATAAGACATTGAAGAAGACACAAATAAATGGAAAGATATTCCATGCTCATGAATTGGAAGAATTAATATTGTTAAAATGTCCATACTACCCAAAGACATCTATAGATTCATTGCAGTTCCCATAAAACTTCCAATGATACTTCTCCCATAAATAGAAAAAAGAATCCTAAAATTTGTATGGAATCACAAAATCCTAAATAGCCAAAGCCATCTTGAATAAGAAGAACAAAGCTGGAACATTACACTGCCTTGCAAACTATGTGACAGAGCTATAGTTAAAAAAACAAACAAACCAAAAAACAACCACACAAAGTATGGTACTGGCATAAAAGTAGACACACAGACTGATCAATGGAATGTTGGAGAGAGCCCAGAAATAAATCATTGCTTATACAGTCAACTAACATTTGAAAAGGAAGCCAAAAATGCTCAATGGGGAAAGGATGGTCTCTTACACACACACACACACACACACACACACACACACACGTGCTTAATCTGAGGGACTACAATACCCTTCAACTTACATGTTCCTGTAAAAAATTTTCTGTGGCAGTTGAATTACAGCTTTTATAATATTCTCTTTTTTTTAAGATTTTATTAATTTATTTGACAGAGAGAGACACAGAGAGAAAGGAAACACAAGCAGGGGGAGTGGGAGAGGGAGAAGCAGGCTTCCCGCCGTGCAGGGAGCCCGATGTGGGGCTCGATCCCAGGATCCTGGGATCATGACCTGAGCTGAAGGCAGACACTTAACGACTGAGCCACCCAGGCGCCCCAGCTTTTATAATATTCTTAAAGAAATCTTTAGCTCCATAAAGATTAAGAACAACTGTAGTGGGGTATTGAGCAAACATCTAGATAAGTAAAAGTAAAAAACATTTTTCTCTGTTACTCAAGACTTTACAGACAGGCCCATGAAAATAATCCTTAACCAAATTTTAAAAATAAATGTCTGCAAGGAAAGGCTGGAGAAAACAAAGATGTCTCAAACAAAACTTAGAAAAAATAAAATTTTTAAAAGTTCAGATTCTGCAGACAAAACATTCAGGCTGAGTGCCCTCCCTACTGCTCTGGACTTCCAACTGTTTTTGGATACCTGTCCCAAGGTTTCACATAATTTTTTCCAATGGAATAATCCCACAAGGACAAAATTAGAAATGTATTTATTATTTTCCTTGGAAAATTGTTTTTTACATGGAATAAAACTGAGCCACTTTTAAGAGTAGCACATACCACAAGCAAAAAGCTCAGACCACAAGACTATTTAGGAAGGACCCCCTTTTTTTTATGAAATTGAAATTCCTCTTGAATGAGAATATCTTTCTTCAATTTAACAGGCTGCTACTCAGTCACCTTTTGGAGAGTTTTGGAAAGTTCAGAAGATCATTTCTACACTGAAGCTGTATCTCGTGGATTACCAAGACACCATCAATAAGAGAAGAAAATGGCTTATTTACTTATACAAGATTCCACAGGAGAATTTTAGGAAAATAACCATTTCCATGCTCAAGAGAGAGGTATATACAGTATGTCTTTTGCTTTAAAATGAAATTCAAAGATATTTTTAGAGGTCTTTATTTTTTAAACCCGTATATTTATAGGATCCTATTTACTCAAGAGATTTTTCGTGTTTTCCTGTAAAGGACGGCATTTTTATTGTTATGTAGAGCTCAAAGATTTCATTTAAATTTTTTTTTAAGATTTTATTTATTTATTTGAGAGAGAGAGAGCACATGAGAGGGGGGAGGGTCAGAGGGAGAAGCAGCCCCCCTGCTGAGCAAGGAGCCCGATATGGGACTCGATCCCGGGACTCCAGGATCATGACCTGAGCCGAAGGCAGTCGCTTAACCAACTGAGCCACCCAGGCGCCCTCATTTAAATTTTTTTATAAGAGGACTCCTACTTTCCTATATAACACATTCTTGAAAAGGATTGAAAGTCAAACAGCTGACATTTCATAAACAGACATATACAGTATAATTCTAAGTCATCTGCATCCTTACCAGCCTTTAGTATTATTAGTCAGCTTAAATTTGCCAATTGTAGTATAAAATAGTATCTCTTTGTGATCTTCACTTACATTTTTCTAATTAACGCTAAGGATTGGCATCTTATTATAACATGTATAGGCTATTTGCTTTTGCTCTATCATGAAATATCTGTTTGTCTTTTAACTTACCCAGTTTAGTTGTTTGTTTTACTTTTTATGCATTCTTTATATTTTAGGCAATGATACCATATTGCACAATTCCAAAAAGCCCATTCTCAAAGGCAGGGGCTGCTATGAACTCAGAATAGAATGTGATTGTCTGCCTTGAAGTTTTGCAATGCCACCACTCTAATTCTATATACTAATATTTTCATCCATTTTATATGTTGCAAATATGTTTTCCATATTTGTGGCCCATTTTTTTTCTGTATTTATTATGTTGCCTTATGATGCCTAGAAGTTCTTAATTTTAATGTTCCCTACTTTCTTTTTATGGATAGTGGTTCTGTGTCACATTTGAGAAATCCCTCCCTATACCAATATAAAATATTCTCTTATACTTCCTCTAAACCATTTAAAGTTTTGCATTTCACATTCAACTCATTTAATCCCACTCAAGTGGAATATTGTGCTTTGTGTGAAGTAAGAATCCAATTTCATTATTTCCCATATGTAATAGTTCATAATTATTCCAAAGATATATTATGTCACCTCTATCCTATATCAATTTTTTTATGTGCTAGATTTGTTTCTGGGTTCTCTGGTCTGTTCAGGTCAGTATGTCTATCTGTGCCCCAATATTTCACTATCTTGATTCCAATAGGTATATAGTAAATGTTAATATCTAGTAGCATAAATCTTTGCCTTATTCTACTTTTTTTTTAAGATTTTATTTATTTATTTGAGAGACAGAGAGAGCAGATCAAGACAGAGAGCATGAGCTGGTGGGAGGGGCAAGAGAAGGGGGAAGCAGACTCCCTGCTGAGCAGGGAGCCAGTGGGGCTCTATCCTAGGACCCCAGGATCATGACCTGAGCTGAAGGTAGACACTTAACCGACTGAGCCGCCCCACCTTATTCTACTTCTGGGATGACTTAGCTATCTTGGGCATCCACCATTCCTTAGATATTTTAGAAAGAGCTAATCAAGTTCCTCAAAACACCCAGTTGAATTTTTTAATAGAATTGCATGGGATCTATAGATTAATTTGGGGAAAACTGATAACTTTATTTTGAAGTTTTGAACTGTTTTCTATAAAAGTCTTACAAATCTTTTGTTAGATTTATTACTAAATATCTTTTTTGTTGCTACTGTAAATGATTTTTATTTTTTAAATATACTTTCAGTTTGTGCTGCTGCATAAACTGCACTTCATTTTGTATTTTTTTGTCCAATTGCTCTTTTAAACTCTCCTAACAATTTGTTGATTATGTCCTCTATTCTACTTAGCCAATCACATCATTTGTAAATAACAAAGTTTCATTTCTTCCTTTCCAATTCTTATACCGTTTTTTTTTTACCCAATTCTTTGTTTCCTTGTCTTATTACACTAGAATCCACTGTACAATGTTGAATAGAAGTGGTGAGAGTAGGCATTTTTGTCTAATTAGACTTGTCACTCTGCTTCCACAAGAAAAGATATCTAATCTATTGACCCACTGCATATTAGACACAGCAAATTAAGAACTCACATCTTGGGAGCACCTGGGTAGCTCAGTCTGTTAAGTGTCCAACTCTTGATTTTAGCTCAGATCATGATCTCAGGGTTCAGAGATTGAGGCCTGCATCAGGCTCTGCTCTGGGCATGGAGCTTGCTTAAGATTCTCTCTCTCTCTGGGCACCTGGATGGCTCAGTTGGTTAAGCGGCTGCCTTCGGCTCAGGTCATATTCCCAGGATCCTGGGATCAAGCCCCACGTTGGGCTCCCTGCTCAGCAGAGAGCCTGCTTCTCCCTCTCCCTCTGCCTGCCTCTCTGCCTACTTGTGCTCTCTTTCTATCTCTCTGTCAAATAAATAAGTAAAATCTTTAAAAAAAAAAAAAAAGATTCTCTCTCTCCCTCTGCCCCTCCCCAATCTCTAAAAATTTTTTTAAAAAAGAACTCACATCTTAAATGAGGAGTAGTAATCAAAAAGTATAGCAGTCTGAAGTCAGTTGGCAGAGACACAAAAAGATGAAAAGTCCTTTTTATATTACAACAGCTTCTGAGAACATTGCTGCATTGCAGTTCAATGTGATAATTAATGATTAGAGCAATCTTTCCTTCTCTTTATTCTTTGTTGGTTTCTCCCTCTCTGATAATTCATTAGACTTTCTAAGGATGTACATTTGCACCATTCTCTAGTCATGCTTTTTTCTGAGGTGACTTTATCTGGTCTCATGGCTTTAATCCCACAATGTGCCTAAAACTCTTAAATCTGTATCTCCAACTCTAATCTCTTGACTCTGTCCGTCTTACTCTATCTCAACAATCACCACCATAGGCTAAGTCACCATCATCAGTCACATGGACTATTTCAAGAACTTCCACACTCAATTTCTGGCTTCTACTCTTGGTCCCTTAGATTGATTCTTTTCTTAGAAACCATCATGCTTTCTTAAAATACGTATCTAATCACATAAATTGCTACTTAAATTTCTCCAGTGATTTCTCAATGTAATTAAAATAAAGTTTAAAACCCTTATGTGACCTACAAGTCCTATAAGAGCAAATCCTCATCTTCCTTTCTGACATCATATTCTACCACTGTCCCCTTGACAACTGCTTTAGCTATGGTCATGTTTTTACCATACCTCAAACATGTTAAACTATACTTATCTTAGGGCCTTTTGTTACCATTACTTGGAATATTCTTTTCCCTGATTCAAATCTAGTTTAAATGTCTTTTAGTAAGTTAAACAGTATGGTACTGGCATAAAAACAGATAACATAGATCAATGAAACAGAATAGAAAGCCCTGAAATAAACTCATGCATATGTGGTCAATTAATTTACGACAAAGGAGTTAAGAATATACCATGGGAAAAACAGTCTTCTCCATAAATGGTGTTGGGAAAACTGGATGGCTATATGCAAAAACAAACAAACAAACAAAAAAAAACAAAAACAAAACTAGACCACTTTCTTACATCATATACAAAAATAAACTCAAAATGGATTAAAGACTTGAACGTGATATCTGAAACCACAAAAGTCCCAGAACAAAACATAGGTAGTAAGCTTCTTGATATTGGTCTTGGTGATGTTTTTTTGGATCTGACTCCAAAAGCAAAGGCAACAGAAACAAACAAACAAACAAACAAACAAACAAACAAAACCAAATGGGACTATATCAAAGTAAAAAGCTTCTGTACAGCAGAGGAAACCATCAACAAAATAAAAAGACAACCTACTAAATGGGAAAAAAAATTGTAAATCATATATTTAATAAGGGGTTAATATCCAAAATCTATAAAGAACTCATACAACTCAATAGCAAAAACAACAATAAAAAATTTGTTTAAAAATTGGGCAGAGAGGGGCACCTGAGTGGCTCAGTCCGTTCAGCATCTGACTGTCAATTTCAGCTAAGGTCCTGATCTCAGGGTTGTAAGATCAAGCCTTGCAACAGACTCCATGCTCATCGGGGAGTCTGCTTGATATTCTCTCTCTCCCTCTCCTTCTGCCCCTCCCCCCACTTGTGCTCTCTCTCTCTCTCTCTCTCTCTAAAATAAATAAATAAATCTTAAAAAAAAATGGGCAGAGGACCTGCATAGACATTTTTCCAAAGAAGACATACAGATGGCCATCAAATACATGAAAAGATGCTTAACATCAGTGATCATCAGGGAAATGCAAATCAAAACCACAATGAGATATCACATCACACCTGTAAAAATAGCTTTGGTAAAGATATGGAGAAAAGGGAATCCTCATTCACTGTTGATGGAATGTGAATTGTTGTCGGCACCATGGAAGAGAGTATGGAGGTTTCTCAAGAAATTAAAAATAAAATCAAAATATGATACAGCAATTCCACCTCTTTGTATTTATCCAAAGTAAATGAAAACACTAATTCAGAAAAAATATGTGCACCATCATGTTCATTGCAAAATTATTCACAGTAGCCAAGATATGGAAATAACCTAAATGTTCAATGATCAATGAATGGATAAAGAAAATACATTATATATATAATAGAATATTATTCAGCCATAAAAAATAATAAAATTTTGCCAATTGCCACAGCATGGATGGATCTTGAGGGAATTATGCTAAGTGAAATAAATCAAACAAAGACAAATACCATTTGATCTGTCTTACATGTGGAATCAATCAATCAATCAACCAATCCAAGCTCACAAATATGGAGAACAGATTGGTGGTTCCCAGAAGCAGGGAGGTGGGAGGAGTGGGGAAGTAGAAGAAATGGCTAAAATGTTGGAGTGTTTTTAGTTTAAATAAACTGAATTTTAAAAAATTTAAAACTTTATCTCTAATTCCTGATTTATAGAAAATTATGTATCATTTTAAAATCTTTAAAAAAAAGGGCGCCTGGGTGGCTCAGTTGGTTAAGCGACTGCCTTCGGCTCAGGTCATGATCCTGGAGTCCCGGGATCAAGTCCCGCATCGGGCTCCCTGCTCGGCAGGGAGTCTGCTTCGTCCTCTGACTCTATCCCCTCTCATGTGTTCTCTCTCTCTCTCATTCTCTCTCTCTCAAATAAATAAAATCTTTAAAAAAAAAAAAAAGAAAATTATGTATCATTTCAATGAATGTTCCCTTAGGAGTACTTCTTTGCACCATTTGTTTTCCTTGAAAATCTTCCCCCTACTTGTTGAAAATCTATCATTCTCCCTTTCCCCCCACCACTTCCTCTTGAATCTTACTATGCTCATTGCCTGTATTTGTTTAATGCATGAGCGGATGAAATATTACTTATTCTCTTAGGTTTGCCTTAGTTCCCAAGGTAGGTATTTCTTCTTCCTTTGAACCACTATGAGCTTTACTTTAATGTTTATTGTTATTTGACATACTTTGCCTTATATTGCACCTAAAAGTGGAATTTACTGTGTTGAGGAACTGTGGCTCACTCATCTTTGTCTCTATATAGCATCTAGCTTTGCATGTAGTATGCCCTCAAAAACAATTCTGATGTATGTGTGGATGTTTGACTAATAAACAAGACAGTCACAAGGGATGAGGTTGTGTAGATGACTGGTAGAGACTCGGTAGAAATATAAGAGGTTGTTCTTCTTGGTGCAAGTTCAAGGTGATTTACACCCTGAAATTGTTCGAAAGCAGAGATTCTTATGACAATTCACTAACTTAAAATAATATTTACAGCTGTAATTTTATGCTCAATTATATTGACCATGTGACTTGTCTGATCTTTTTTTATGGAAATCAATAGCTGAGACAACTGAATATTACAGATGTAAGCAAAGATGAGTGGTGTCTCATGTACACTATGTAGTCAGTCACAGTCTTTGTTTCATTTCCACTTTTGTAATACATAAATGATCATTGTATTCTAATGAGTTAAGACATGAATTCACAAGATAAAACATCATCCTTTTGTTCATTATGTGAAAGACATTATACAAATCCTAAGTGGAAAACCAAGGAAGATAATGGGTAACATTAATTCCTTATTTCAAGCCTTTTATATTTATCTTCATTACACGTGTAATTTTAGTGGTGCCTTTTTATACCTTCTTGAAAGATATACTTTTCTTCTGCAGGTACTGAACAGTATTCCATTACCAATATGGACACTTACCAATCCTTAATAATACAATAACATGGAAAATTCTTGACATGTTCTTTGTCAATTAAACTAACTTTTATAAACATCTAATTAATTTCTAGATCATATCAAGAAAACATTATATTTCAAGTATGTTCCAAAGAATGGAAAAAAAGAAATCTCAATATTCTTGGAAAATATTTTTTATGTGTGAGAATATTAAGAAACTTTCATTATGCTTTCAGCATGATTTTTAAAATAAGGGTCTTATTTCTGTTGTGCCACAGAGAAACAACATCATTGTTTAAATATATTTTTAAGTACTTACACCACATGTTCTGTTTATCTTATCCTGGTGAACTGAGACTTTGGTAATTAAAGCTTTAAGCAAGAAATGTATGCCTCTAGGTTTTTCTGATTGATAAGAGTCCAAGGCACATAAACGCATGGCAAATCCCAGATGAGAGGGAGAAAGAACTGGAAGAGATACTCAAGACAGTTTTCCATGAGAGAGGAAACAATGAATAGCTTTACCAAGGTCAAAATGTATACAACACTTCTCTGTGGTTTTCTGCTCTCTCCAACTGAAATCAGATAAGAATAAAGTGCTAAGATACTGAAAATCCAAACAGATGCCTTTTCTATAAAAGTATTAAATGGTTGTTAGAATTAAAGTCTGAATAAAAGATCAGAAGTTTTGACTCCTATTGGAGCTGTCAAAAGCATGTGAGATTGGTACTAAAACCCACTTTGAATAAGATATTCAGAGTGAGCTAATTCTGCAAGCATGGGAAAGCCATCACCATGTTAAGCAATGTTTAATAATAATTCATGGTTAATAAATACAAAATCAAACTATCTAGGTTTTTGTTTTAAACTTATTTAACCCGTGCTCTAAAAGTGTATACAATTTATTTTTGCATATATACCTTTGCCCAGTTGAAGGAAAGTACTATTTTCAGGAGAACCCAGAAGAAAATAAATGTGTTGATTCCTTTATTAACCACACCTATGGGAAACCAACATAGTTGGAGAAAAAGCCCACCTGGAGACAATGTCTCCTAATAGCAGCAAAGTGCCTAGAAGAAATTAATCACAGCCCTGATCTAACAAGTTCAAACCTTTCAAGAATCAGCACACACAACAGAGGATAGCAGTTAGAAATAATTAGATTAAGTTGCCCTTTACTTGTAAGACAAGGAAAAAGTTAGTGATTCCTGAACTCTCACATGGGAGGAAAAAGAGAAGTACTCTACTCTTCTCAAATTCGAGTTCCCTGTCCCTAAGTCATGTGCTTAATAACAGTGGTTCTTAGTCCTGATGTATAGTGTCATCATCAGGGGAGCTTTAAAAAAACTCTCAGTTTCTGAGCCTTGCCCCCACATATCTTATTTTAATTGGTCTTGGGTGGACCCCAGTTACCAATATATTTTAATAGCCACCCCTCACCACAAGATGATTCTAATGTGCATCCAGGGTTGCAAACCCCTAAATTAGTGAAAGCTTCCTTATTGCAAAGACAAATGAAGAGAAAGAAATTCTTGGTCCTGAATTTTAAATCAGCCCTAAGATACCTGAAAATTTGAGAGTAGAAGAAAGAAAAACTATAATTTCAAAGCATTGAGTTTTTTTCTCATTACAAGTGGTGGGGACTTGAACTCACCTTGGTATAGGTCTTCCTTTGCCCTGGGAAACCATCTCAAGGGGTCTCTCACACAAAGGTAAAGCAAAGCCTCCATGGAGAAGTTGAAATATGTGGACTCCAGTGTTTTTAAAACTGTTTGGTGGGCATGTTGCACCTGGAGTAAATTATGGTTCTTGGTGGAGAGAGGGATGGGTTAGAGCTGAGGGGAGAGAAGGATGAATGAGTAGGTGGCCTGGTAAATTTATCACCCTCTGACTCCTTGAACTGGGTATGAGCCACTATGGTTAGAGTGATGAACCCAAAAGCCAAACTATACAAAGGAAATGCTGTGACACTCTGGGCCCTATGGGAAGGTAGGTAGTATTGAAGCAGAGTAGAGATGATTCTTCCTCTCAGTGAAACCTTGCTCTGGCACTTCAGGGCCAGCACCCAGGGGAATACCCCATAGCTGGGAATAGCACCTTTGGCATCCCTATAGGAGTGCTGATCTTGGGCACTCTATCAGCAGAGCCAGCCAGGAGGCTTCTCTAGGGACCTTTGTCAACATCAGACATGGTTCTGGTGTGGGACAGTAGGCGAAAAACAATAATATACCAGGGTTAACTGTGGCTGACATACTGATTTGGTGAGCGATAAGCTTTGGGGACCCCCAGAAATAATTGGGGTATACTTGGGGCTGTTATGAGGTCCCATTATAGGAGGAGAGATTACACTGTAATATGAACTCTATTTTAGATAGATAGGGAAGACTAGAATGTATAGGTTCTAAATATAAAAAACAAAGGAAGATATTTAACAAGAAGTTTATCTCAGTGACTTACAAAGTTCCTACCACTCTATGATTAACATAATAAAAGGGTAGTGTATGGTTTTAAAAGTTATCTAAGTGACCACATGACTGAACTGGTTTCTCATTGACTAAATATGTGTCTCTATCCTCTCTTACCATTTTACCTCTATCCCTTCCAAAACTGACACTGAATTGAAAAGAAATTTTTCAGGTGGAGGGTGAGCACTGTTCGGCCCAAAGTATATACTAGTTTAACTTCACTGTGCTCCAGAAATGCCAAAGAAGTATCATGCTCCTTTAATAAAAAGAAAACAAAAACAAAAACAATAATAGTACCACCATTGCTCCCTCCTTCAAAGACCTCATAATCTAGTTATAGAGAATATAATGTTAAGGTGATCTATGTAATGAGATAGACTTGCTGTGGATTATAATAAAACATTCATCCAGATACTCTGTGACCAGCTTGTACAGTAAAGGTTTAGGAATATTATTTATGGCTCAGGAAAGATTAATATGACCCACCAAAGTGGAGTCAGCTGTTATCAGTGGCCATATTATTTATAAGATTATGACAAAAGTTGATTCTATATTTGTAAATGCATGTTTCAAAATGTAGGTTTTATTATTATGTATGTGTATGAGGCCAACAACAGATTAGGAGATGATTACCTTTGAAAACATAGTTGTTACTCAGATCCCAAGAGAAAGTGGGGGGTATGCCATACCATTTGAGGGGTCACACAGGGAAGCATCAGGATCAGTCAGGAGGCAGAGGAGTAAGGAGAAAACAGAGACAAGAGCCTTCTTGTGGTTTCTGAAAAAAGGAACAAAGACAGTTTAAACAGGTTTGGGACTGGCTAATTTAAATAATTACAGCAGGCTCTGGGGAATAGGGGCTGTCCCTGTTTGTCTGGTACCTGGTCCTGGGGTAACTAGGACAGGTGGATAGTGGCCCTAGGGCGTGAGAGCCCAATAAAGGAGGTGGTATGAGCTCTGGATTGGTTGGTTTGCATATGCAAGTTATGCTGGAAGTTTTGCAATTTCTAGGAATTAGCTAACCCTGGAGGAGCAGTCCCTTCAGGGTCAGCAAGGCCCCAAGATGTCAAAGCATCTGAAAATAAAAGACATGGTTAATACACTGTGGTAGCCTATTCCAAATGAGTGGGAATTTCTGAACTGGCCATAGGTTTAGATCCAAATCTAAGTTAAATCAACCCAAATGGAGCAGTGAGACCTAGAAAACTAATGCCTAGTCTAAAACAAGTGAGTTTTTGGTTTCAGACTTGCTGAAGGAATCTCCACACATCAATGTTATTATTGATGGTGAAAATGAACATGAGCTGGAATAACAAAAAGGTAATATGGAAAGACAATGCAATAACCCTCCCACGGTGCTTGGCATTAGTCAGGACTTTGTTAGAGTGTTGCTTGTGCTTGGTTTAGAGCTCTAGTGCCCCTACCCCCAGCCCAGAGGGAGATGGAAAATCTGTCAATTGCCAAAGAGCAACCAAACAATGACAGGATGGGAAAATGGCTCTACCCTCATCTGTACAAATGGGGAGGAAAGCTATCATTTTACAAAACAGTAAAAGCTACATTTTTGTTTGAAAATGCTCAAAGTGGTCAGACAAACATGTACACATCACTACTCTTTCTTTGCCAAGACAAAACTCTCTTTTTCTCACACGTATTGTTTCAGCTAAGGGTCTGGAAATGCAAATTTGGGAAGAGGCTGTATTTCCAATTGTGACCATAGAAGTAAAAGTCTGTTCATTGATAAATGAAAGTTTGCTTACTCTTTCTGAAATGTTCCTCACAGCAGTTCAAAATATGAACTTCAGAACACAAACTTGAGGCAAATTATTGAATAACTGTCATCTCCTTTTGACATTCCTCAACCTCCTGTTCTTCCCTTGGCTCCGATGTCCTTATAGTCCCCCATGGGTGATCTGTTCAATCAGGTCCTTCCCTGCATTCCTGACCACTCCATCCATGCCCAGAGCTGTTCTCACCTCCTTATTGCTAAAGCTGAAGACTTGAAATTGCCAGTCTGTGTCTTTCCCAGACATTTAAAGAGAATCCCTTCTCTGACAAAAGACAAGGGGTTCTCTTTAAATGAGCAAAACAGTGTGTCAGATTCCTTCTCAGAGCCTTTGTGCAAAGGAGAAAAAAATTGCACAGGCAGATTCACACCTTGAGTCTACACGCCACATAGCAGGGACTCCAATGCTCCTCTGCATCTCTCCCAGAAAAGTGAAAATGTATCTTAATGCATTAATTAAATGAACAGTTGAGTGACTTATGTGTGTCAAGTCCTATATTAGGCCTTTTGGAGTATAAGAAACACAGAGCCTCATTCTGGATGTCAAGAAATTTGCAATTCAATTTTAGAAACAACAAATTCATAACCCCAAAAAGTTAACATGTAAGATAGCAGTACAAAAGAAGCCCCAAGGCAGTTTTTAATTAAGTGCCAATGAAGAAGAGCAGGCAACATTTTTGGGCACAGTGGTCTGGGAAGGTGTCATAGAGGAGGCAGGATATGAGGTAGGCCTTCTAAAATGGGTAGGATTTGAAGAGGGACATGAACGGGGAAGAGAACAAGGCACACTGTGAAAATGGTAAGACCAGGCCAGGCCGAGCAAAGGTCATGTGAACAAAACTGCAACCAAGGTTTGAAAGATAGGCTGTAAAAGGTCTTACTTGTTTGCCAGGTTTCTGGAAGGATTGGGGAGGAATGAGTTAGAATGTAGCATTATAAAAGAGGGTATTGAGGAAGATTTATTTCATGATATCATAATCTCCACATCTCCCTGTTAGATCCAATTACCCACTCTGCCCCACAAGACACTCAGAAAGAATCCACCTGTACTACATTCTGTTCACTGTTTATTGCCCAGAGGATCAGGATCCCCAGACATCTAAACCATGCCAGGCTGTCTCCCTTAGAAAGAGCTGTCCTCTTTTTCCTCTAACCCCAGACTCTACCCCCTCTTTCCCCTGCATCCAACAGTATCCTCAGCAGTTTGATGAAGAGAGAACAGCCTTATATTCTTAACCTCTTCAACAAACATTCTCTCTTTCTTTGTCTCCTATAAGACTGCTTCCTTTATGCTCCTTTCCAGTGGAAGCTGTTCCTTCCCCTAAGGGTTGCAAGGTTGGGAGGGGTAGCTGCTATTATCCTACACAGGCCTTCTGAGATTCTTTCAAACTGACTCTCTTGTTAAAATAGATAGTAACCATATATACATGTTCTTAAGCCTTATACCATTGGCTGATTAGCCATAACCTGCTACTCTTGGCATTGCTGTCAATACACCTGCCCAGACCTAACCTCATTCACTGAAGATACTGTTGTAGGCTGTCTTTCCCCTCATCCCAACTCCTACCCTTATCCTGGTTGAATTGAATATTTTGTCATTTTCCTGCTAAAAACCACTTAGTGTTTCTCACTGTTCATAGTTCTGAGCATGGTATACACAGACTGGCTGGATGGGTGCATCTCTTAACCTTAGTGGTAGCCACTCTCTAAACACACTCTGTATTAGTCCATACTGGGCTTCTTTTGGTTCCTGGAATTTTCCAGGTTCATTTCCATCTCAGGGTCTTTGATGTATGGGGCTTCCTTCCTAGAACACTGAGACTCCCCCATCTCCCAAAGCCTCCTACCCCCTTCATGCCACAACTTTAATACCTACTAACCCATACTCATCTCTCAGTTCTCAATCCAAATGGCCTATTTACAGGTAAACATTCCACACAAAACCACCCCAACCCATAAAGACTAGAGTTGAGCAGTGATTCTCAAGTAGGGGGCAATTTTGCCACTAGGGGACATTTTGAAATGTCAGGAGACACTTGCTTGTCACAACTGGGGAGTACTACTGGCATGTAATGTGTAGAGGCCAGGGATGCTGCCAAATGTTCTACAATGCACACAGTATAGCACTCCCTGGTTCAAAATGTCAATATTGTCGAGTGTGAGAAACACTGCATTAGATCAGAGCAGCGCCCAAACACTTCTTTTGCAGTATTCACCTGATTTATAGTATTCAGTTAAAGTCTGTCTTTGGTGTCTATCTTATTCATCATTAAATCACAAGTATACAGCAACTGGAACACAGTAATAACCAATGCACATTTATGGGCAGGAGGAAGAGAAGAAGAATTGGCAAGAGACTAGGGAGAGGAAAATATTTGGGGAACATTCAGTAATTTAACAGCGAAGAAAGCTTGGATTAGAATGAGGCAGGTGGAGGGGTGCCTGGATGTTGCAGTCAGTTATGTGTCTAACTCTTGGTTTCAGCTCAGGTCATGATCTCAGGGTTGTGGGATTGAGCCCCATGTTGGGCTCCACACTCAGCACAGAGTCTGCTTGGGATTCTCTCCCTCTCCCTCTGCCCCTCCCACTCATGCTCGCTCTTTAAAATAAATAAATACTTCTTTAAAAAAAAGAAAGAATGAGGCAAGTAGAAAGAGAGAGAAGGAAAGAATCTTTTCTATTAAGTAAAGAGTCAAAAGAATATATGAATGATTAGATTTGTGTGATTAATGAAAACAGTGTCAGAAAAAAGAGACAGGCATTCTTAAATGGGACAAATAAAAACTTTTATTTTTAATTGTATTATTTACAGTCCTTTCATATAAAAAGTTATTTGAGACATCTTAAAATCAAAGACAGATAAAACAGAACATTAAGTTGACAACAAAAGATTATGTATCAAATAATAGGAGCCATCAAAAATAAGTCTTTTTTACTGGCAATTTAGGATAAAGGTAAGTGCTGTAATATAATGCAAAATATAAATCCGAATTTTCTGAGAGCCAAGGCACAAAGCAAAACATAAACATGATTGTTCTCCATCTCTGACGAGATCTTCACCACACTTTATGCTATTTGTTTCAGAGTTATTTTGTTATTAATATTCTTTTATTAACTTTAAATTCAATTAAGTAACATATAATGTATTATTGGTTTCAGAGGTAGAGGTCTGTGATTCATTGGTCTTATATAATACTCAGTGCTCATTACATCACCTGCCCTCCTTAATGTCTATCACCCAGTTACCCCGTCCCCCCACCTCCCTCCCCTCCAGCATCTCTCAGTTTGTTTTCTATGATTAAAAGTCTTTTATGGTTTGTCTCCCTCTCTGGTTTCTTCTTGTTTCATTTTTTTCTCTCTTCCCCTATGATCCTCTATTTTGTTTCTTAAATTCCACATATCAGTGAAATCATATGATAGTTGTCTTCTCTGATTCACTTATTTCACTTAACATAATACCTCTAGTTTCACCCACATCATTGCAAATGACAAGATTTCATTTTTGATGGCTGTGTAACATTCCATTGTGTGTGTGTGTGTGTGTGTGTGTGTGTGTGTGTATATATATACCACATCTTCCTTGTCCATTCATCTGTCGATGGACATCTGAGCTCTTTCCATAGTTTGGCTATTGTGGACATTGCTGCTATGAACATTGGGGTGCAGGTGCCCCTTCGGATTACTACATTTGTATTTTTGGGGTAAATACCCAGTAGTGCAATTACTGGGTCATAGGGTAGCTCTATTTTCAACTTTTTGAGGAACCTCTGTTTTCCAGAGTGGCTGCACCAGCTTGCATTCCAACCAACAGTGTAAGAGTGTTCCCCTTTCTCTGCATCCTCACCAACATTTTTGTTATTTCTTTCATTAGGAAAAACAAATTTTCCCAGAACTGAACTTTAACAATACATCCAAATAGTTCTTAATAAACATTAAATCATAATGCATCATGTTTACAGTAGTAGTTTTATGGAAGTACATACATGTCTTTCAGGTGACCCTTTTTATATAGGTCCATGATTAAATTAGAGAATCAGATATCTAGATATTTAGATAGCAGTGATTCTCAGCTACATGAGGGCCTACTGGTGTGTGTGTGGAGGGGGACACCTTTCAAACTATGTACATGCCCTCTCACTTATGGAGCCAGTGAGATGTCTTTCACTGGATATGTGCATTATCATGAGATGTCTGTGGGAGCATGTGGTGGTACAGAGATTTTCTTTCCACCAATTTATACAGTTTTAAACAGAAATCTTAAGCACAGATGTTATTTTTCTAATTTGCTTCTAGATTTTAAATGACATTTACAGCAGTAAACTACATTTATTGTAGTCTAATGGGTGATGTTACTGAGGGAAGAGTGTGAACAGAAAACTGTGTAAGTGAAGTCATCATTCCTTACATCGAAGATACCATTTTGATCTAGTTAAAGCATGAGCCTTGGATTCCCTAGGTCTGAACTCAAATTTTATGTCTGCCATTTTTCAGCTGCTTCAACTCTAAAAGAGAATTAATAAGGAGGACTTGGGTGACTCAATCTGTTCAGCATCCAACTCTTGATTTCAGCTCAAGTCATGATCTCAGGGTTGTGAGATTGAGCCCACATTGGGCTCTGTGCTCAGTAGGGAGTCTGCTTCTCTCTCTTTCTCTCTCTCTCTCTCTATCTCTTCCGCCATCTCCCTCTGCCTGCCCCTGCTTGTACTCTCTCTCTCTCTCTAAAATAAATAAATCTTTTAAAAAAGAGAGAGAGACAGAATTAATGATACCTATCATGCAGGCCCGTTGAGAGATTTAGAGACAATATGTGGAATGTTCTCAGCAAAGAATCATCATATAGTAG
This sequence comes from Mirounga angustirostris, assembly GCF_029215605.1. NCBI lineage: Eukaryota > Metazoa > Chordata > Mammalia > Carnivora > Phocidae > Mirounga > Mirounga angustirostris. The sequence continues at coordinate 45,936,737 of NW_026991709.1, read as the reverse complement.
ATGCTCAAAAAATTATATTATTATCAAAAAATGAAGTGAATATATTCAGATATAAATCAATTATAGTATCTGGAAAAAAACAAGTGTTAAATGAATATTTGTCCCTTTTCCCCACTACAGAGGTTTATGGTAATCCTTCATCTGAGGAAGAAATTAAAACAATTAGGTAGAGTCGTTATTAAAATAAATTTGTAGATCAAGCTAGAAAACAAGTATCTTAGATATTTCTAAACCTATGACAATGTGCTGTACAATCAGATCAGTATCTCTAAAGAACCATCAATAATAAACTGACTTTTATCATTAAGCAGGACATCTGAACATTGCAATAATCTCTTGACAATAGCCTAAAAGCATTTCTCGCCATAGGTTGATGTGGGTTTGGAACAAAAAATGTTCCCTTTTAAAAGTCTCTAAAATCAGAGACTCCAATTCTATAATCTGAGTATTGGCTGGCATGTTGCTGACATTTAGAAAAAAATGTAGCTGCTAAGTATCATGTGCAATTTCTCAAATCACCAATTTGGGGAATGGTTTGCATCATGTCCTAAGGAGAACGTTTTCGGGAAAAATAAAGTGTTTTTTCATAACTTCACAACTTGAGCAGCTAAAAAAATTTCTAAGCCAGTGAGACTATTGTCTTTCAGTGGTTAAGTGCACCACTGGATGTCCTTTTGGAGAGGAAAGTTTGGAGGTGGTATGTGAGTTGGGAACATGTGAAGGGGTGATGAGGTAGAGAATTCTCTTTTCACCAGCTTCTATAGTTCTAAGCAGATATTTTATTATTAAATTCAGATGTTATTTTTCTAATTTGCCTCTGGATTTTTAATGACATTTACTCCAAACATGACATTTAATAGCTCTGTGAGAATAATAATAAAACAGAAGGGAAGTGTTTAGTAAGAAAAAGTTGGACTTAAATTCATTTTCCCAGTCCCCTTCTTTTCTTTCTCCTTTTGTGTTTTGCCATTGACAATAATTCCAGTATCCTAACAGTGAAAGCCATGGGGATAAGTCAAAATATAAATGATCTATATTTATTTAGGTAACTGCTGGAGAAAAGATAACATCCCATTTGAAGTTCATTATTAATTGAGATTAGATCTAAACCTTCCCAGTTAAAATTGATTTATGTGGGCTATTTTGGCTTCCAAAATCAGCTTGGCAAATTTATGACACTATTATTTGAGAGTAGAGGCATAATTAATTGAAACGTTTCAGTCTAACCCTGGGTTGGATTCACATACTGTTGCGTGTTAATTGCTCATTGGTAGGCAAGAAAAATATTGAAGCTCAAGAATTAGGCATTGTGTTTATGGCCTATTTGTTTCTGTGTTCAGGACAGACCCAGGCAAATTCTGTGGCTTCAGTGTTCTCCTACCTCACGATAGCTACCCTCTGACTGCTATAGTTACCTGCTAAGATTCTCCTCCCAAGCCACCCCTCTTTAAGTAGTGTTGCATGTTCTAAATGACATCATCCTTCTTTCTTACACTCTGGTAAAGCTCCTGAACTTGAGCGCATTGATCCCAGCACATCTTCATAGAACTGATTAGTTCACTATGCTGTCATTAGATTGATATCCATGTGCCTTTTTAGACTGTGAAGTATTTGAGGGCTCATATTCATCCTTGTACTTTTGTTTCTTCTACCTCACTGACCAATTAATTTTTGTTTCAGTCCTCCTCTATTTCTCCTTCTGTATGATTTCCAACATTCTTCCACCTCTAACCTCAACCTCTTGCCCAACCTTCAAATACCATACATTTGAGTTATAGACTTCTTTTAGGTATCTGAGGAGCTAGCAGTGCAGGGAGTGGGGGAAGTTAAGGAGAATGTTGTGAAGTGATCTGTCATGAATGAAAGAGTAATCTATGACTTTATACTTGTTATTTCAAATGAAATTAACATTAATAATTAATGCTTCCTGTTCTATACCAAATGCTACATCTTAGAATATTAGATGCCCCTCCAAAGTTACTCATTTTAGGACTCCAGAGTCATCCTTGAATCTTCCTCAAAGTCAAGAAGCTCTATTGATCCTTCCTTCCAATATGCATAGTATTTCTCCCACCCTTATTTACTCCCCACATCTTAGTTGGGGCTTTCAATACTATCATTTTTATTGTGTCAATGGATTCCTCTCTTGTGTTCCTTTTTCCTGTCTTTCCATCTCCAACCCAGCCTCAGACACACTAATTTATCTTAGAGAGATGCTTTCCACATTTTGCCCTATCGTAGGAACTGGAAATGGCCTATCTGTGCAGGTCTAAGCTGAAGGTATTACAAAGTAATTTCATTTACAGTTTGGAGGAACAAAATTTGTAGATAAGGGAGAATGTATTGAGACATTTGACAAGCTCTTTCAAAATAAGCTTGTAGATAAGATGAAGAAATGTAAGCCAGGTTTTGGCAGAGTGAGAATTTGTGCCTGACTGAAGAGATACTGTCCTTCAAGGCTTATTTGGCCTTGTCCTAACCCATGTGTTTATCAGTGATTTGTATGACAAAAGCATGCTTATATCTTTAGAAACCAATATTTTTGGAGAGCTACATCTACAGTACAATAATTTAAAACATTCTCTCTGGGCTTAAAAATATGTCTGATATTGACATGAAGTTTTATGAGAATGAAGGAAATTGTACATAGAATAAGAAGAATATGAATTGCACAAGTTCAGGAAAGAAGGAATGTAACTTAGCAGCTCTATATGTGAGACTATAAAAAGATTTTAGTTGATAATGAGCCTAATGCTAATACAAACCAATAACATGACCTACGTAATGGAATTTGAAGCTACCCTAATGGTGTTTTATGTGCGTGGTGGTGTGGGGGTGGGAGGGAGGTTGTTTGTTTTTGTTTTTGTTTTTTTTGGTATGGAAGACACAAAACTGATTTGAAGGTCCCTAAATTAAGAGATAAACACTAGCCTGTGGCCATTCTAATGAAAGAATGCAGACGTTGGTTTTGCATCTACCAGCAAAAGGAAAAATGCCACAATCTCCCACTATCATCCTTTCTATTGTTCTTATCATAGTTCCTGGCTCTCAGTAGAGGTTCAATATTCGTTGCTTGAATAAACAACTAAATGGGAAGATAGTGATGCAGTAGCAGAACTGAACCCACTGAGAACACTACTAACATACCTCACAGGAGCTGTAAACATTTAAATATTTCATATACATGTGTATATACTGAATATGCTTATAAAATACAGAAGGTATTGACCTTCTTTCAAAAAGATTTCCAAAACTAAGCAAATATAGCTGACATTTAGGGAAACATGGAATATAACAACGAGGAAGCCGTGAGTTTATCTATTTGGCTAAAGTTATAAATTTTATTCTGAAAAACTAAAAAGTAATTGAAGTGGATAAAGTCTATTTTTCCAAGTTCCTAAAAACCTGGCCTTTGTAAAGCCAAACATAAATGAAGCAATGTAGCATGGTAGAGCAACTCTAAAGGTACATAAGAATAGTCATGTGGCATTCAACTCTACCTCTTTGGATGGAAGGTGGGCTTCCTGACCTCCTTCTAATGGCAAAACAGTAGAATCTCTCATTAAAATAAGGATCAAATTATACAGAACAGTACAATCTGAATACAATTTATCACTGGTGATGATGTGAAAATTTGGATCAAGTCAAATGAACAAGTATTTATTGAGTGCTTAAAGTTCTCTGCCTTCAAATAAAAGATTTGAGATTTTCAAAGTACCATGAAAGAATGAGGCAATGTGCTACATCAGGGAAAAGTTTCTAAGTCATTTAATGTCCAGCCAAGTGTACTCTAAAGTATATGCCAAAATAGAGGACTCTAAAGACAAGGATGCGGGTTTGATAGAAATTTTGTGGGTACTATAAAATCAAGATTTCTTAAAGGATAACTTAGTAATAATACTATAGTAATAATTAGGTATATATCTTAATCTGTAAACATCTGAGATGATAAATGAGCTTTAACTCATGTGCCAACTCTAATTGTTTGGTAATCGCTGCTAAAGTATTATGGTGAGTAAGATTCTGAAGCTGAGTCTAAGCTAATCAGTAAAAAAGTACTGTATCAGTCATGTCTGATATGGATGGGAAATCAACAGCATATTTCCTATGGCAATTCTGAAGTTGTAACATATTGGTGAGTGATGGAATCAACAAACATCCAAAAGCATCTTCTCTAAGTTTTGCCAACCAGGCTCACCCTAATTTAAGAAATAAAAATAATCATGAGGAAGAATTTGACTAAAACTTATGTATAATACTATGTATAATACTCTTGAAATATTCTTTCCCTTCCCATCTCCACCACACATGCCTGCTGGTGGATAAAGCTCTGACTTCCAGTAACTCAACTAGAGATCTTTTAGGGCTGGGGTTATGCTCCATATCTTGTGTGCTCTATCATCCCTCTGAAAGTGCTCTCTAAGATGGTAGCTGGGTAGAAGGATCACCTTAAGCCATACTTGAATTTTTTTTTAATATCAATTTAAATATAGAATTTTTTGTATTATGTTAATCACCATACATTACATCATCATTAGTTTTTTTTTTTTAAAGATTTTATTTATTTATTTGAGAGAGAGAATGAGAGAGAGCATGAAAGGGAAGAGGGTCAGAGGGAGAAGCAGACCCCCAGCTGAGCAGGGAGCCCGATGTGGGACTTGATCCCGGGACTCCAGGATCATGGCCTGAGCCGAAGGCAGTTGCTTAACCAACTGAGCCACCCAGGTGCCCCCATCATCATTAGTTTTTGATGTAGTGTTCCATGATTCATTGCCATACTCGAATTTGAAGGATATGTAAATCTTAGTGGCATCCCCAGAACTCTCCTGCCTTCTAAATAATATCTGCCTTTTTGGAGACTATAGTTTCCTTGATCTGTTCCTCCCAATCTTACTACTTAACCCAAGGGAGTCAATCTAATTGTGGAGTTTAGGGGTACTTCAGGGTAAGATGGGTTTTAAAATATTTCTCTTTGCCTTCCCTACATCTTTTCAACTCTATGTCTCCTGCTCCCATAAACTTCCCAAATAAAATCTCCATAAATTAACTGGAATGCAATAGGTGTACCATAGCACGGCTTCTCTTGCCCACTTCTATTTTTTTTTTTTTTTTTAAGATTTTATTTATTTGCGAGAGAGACAATGAGAGACAGAGAGCATGAGAGGGAGGAGGGTCAGAGGGAGAAGCAGACTCCCTGCTGAGCAGGGAGCCCGATGCGGGACTCGATCCCGGGACTCCAGGATCATGACCTGAGCCGAGTAATTTGCCCTTTAAGCTGAGGTGACAGATAGTACCTACCCAGAAGGAACTCTTGTTGGGTTCATGTTTTATACATGGGTTCACAAAGGAAGTATATGGATCAGAGGTACTTTTTAGATAATATCATGGTTCCTGTGCCGTGCCTACATTAAAATAGTAATTTGCCCTTTAAGCTGAGGTGACAGATAGTACCTACCCAGAAGGAACTCTCCTTGCCTGGCATGTGCTTGTAAGTAATATGGGAAAATTTTTATTTATTTATTTATTCATTCAAGACACAGAGATACAGAGAGAGAGAAAGAGAACATGAGCAGGGGGAGAAGCAGAGAGAGGGGGAGAAGCAAGCTCCCTGCTGAGCAGGAAGCCCGACGTGGGGCTCGATCCCAGGACCCTGGGATCATGACCTGAGCCGAAGGCAGACACTTAACCATCTGAGCCACCCAGGAGCCCCAATATGGGAAAATTTTAAATATTATGTCAATTAAGGAGGCCAGGCAAGGAGAGTTCCTTCTGGGTAGGTACTATCTGTCACCTCAGCTTAAAGGGCAAATTACTATTTTAATGTAGGCACGGCACAGGAACCATGATATTATCTAAAAAGTACCTCTGATCCATATACTTCCTTTGTGAACCCATGTATAAAACATGAACCCAAGATGAGACACTTTTTGGGGTTTTTTTGCCACAAAGAGAAGTGACACCAGCATATCTTTTGTTTCATCCTTTTCAAGAGACATATTTTCTTAACATGTCTACTGAATTACCTACATGGTCCTAGGGTCCCTTCCAAGATAGCTACTAGTTTGGCTGCCATGGGGACAGATAAGTTAGGACTCCAAGTTAGTTCCGTGACATAGATTTTCTTTTTTTTTTTTCTTTAAAGATTTTATTTATTTATTTGTCAGAGGGAGAGAGAGAGAGAGAGAGCAAGCCCAAGCAGAGGGAGAAGCAGACTCCCTGCTGAACAACGAGCCTGATGCAGGACTCTATCCTAGGACCCTGGGACCATGACCTGAGCGGAAGGCAGACGCCCAACCAGCTGAGCCACCCAGGCATCCCTGACATGGATTTTCTGAAAACCAATTCACTGAAAAACAAATTTCCTATGTTTCCAGCTTTGTTGATTTGCTAAAAACAAGTTTAAGGATACTATTTTAAAATATAGTCAAAGAATGTGAGTGTATATTTCTTAGGAATATGCTTATTATTGTGGTGATGCTGATGATGATGGTGATTACTGTTAAAAATTTGCTTAATATGTTCAAGAAGAATATTCCTTAAAATAGCATTTATGAATTGAGTAAATGTGATAAATTTGGTGAATTACTCATTTGACACTTGATCTTTCGGTAAATGGGTATTTAGTGAAATTGGCTTTTGTCAAATTGATTTCACATGGATCAACTTGCTTCCACATAGCAGAGACCATTCTATCAAATGTGCTAGAATAGTATAAAACCAAGATTTATTTAAGATAAAGCAGTGGTCTCAGTCAAGGGAGATTATGTCCCTTAGTGAGATTTGGCAATGTCTGGAAATATTTCTGGTTGTCACAGCTTCGGGGAATGCAAAGGGAGTGCTATTGACATCTAGCAGGTAAAGGCCAAAGATACTGCTAATTTCCTACAATGTACAGGACACTTCCACTGCCCCCCATCAATCAAAGAATTATCCATCACAAACTGTCAATAGTGCCAAGGTTGAGAAAACCTGAGATATGAAAGCTATTTCCCTCTAAGTCTCTCCTATGTCTTCCTACATCACCTTGGGGTGGGTATCCCCATGACAACCTTAAAATAGGGAATGATTTTATTTCAGTTGACTATCTTTTTAAGCCTAGCAAGTACTTGGAATGGGGCAATGGATAAGAAAAGGGGGCTGAGCAACTGTGTTGGTCTTGTGGGATCGACAGTCTCCTATAGCTTTCAGACACCTGGCCCCAAGGGAAGCTCAGAAGCAGAGCCAAGGCTGTAAAGGCCAGGATTCTCTGGGTTAAACTCTCAGTACCCTCTGACTATATAAGGCTCTCTGGATAAAAATAATGTTTTTATAAGGGTTGTGAGGGAAATATGTGGTCTCTTTCCATGCCTCCCCCATTCCATTCATAATATAAATCTTCAAGATAGGAAGAGAGCCTGCAAAGGAAGTAGAAGTGGCTCATTTTCTCTGCTCTCCTCTCCCTTTGCTTTCCCTTCCTCTACAGGCTATATAATTCCTTTCTCAAAAAGGAATATCAAGCTTTTAAGGAGCTTATCGATTATTCTGGAAGAAAACACAAAACCAGAGATAAGGGGAAAAAAATAAATAGAACATGTAAGTACTGTAAACACAATTTTTAACTGTTTAAACTAGCCCTGCAGTCCAGTGCTCACTCAGAAAAGAAGAATGTCCCTATTTCCAAAGACAAAAGTGTACCCTAACCCCTGATCCCAGTGGAGAACCTTTCCCAAGGTCCAAATGCTGCAGGTAGAAGAAACCACATAGCCCATGTCTTCCAGAGACCAGCTGGCTTGTCAATTCCTTCCTGTTCCCCTACCAGGACTACCAGTTGAAAGTGGCCAGAAAAAAGAAAGTTGGCTGATATCTTAAGCACAATTTTCTTCATTGCTTATGAGTCAAAACAAAAAGAGCGGAGATAATTTTTATGATGTTTGTGGAGGGAACAAATGGCTTAAGTGGCTAGAAGAAAGTCCCATGCCTCCCTTTATAGGGTCTAGTGACTCCAGAACACTAGCTAGTATTTGCTATGCTTGGACTTTAAGATTAGAAGGGGAATGGCCAGACAAGTGTAGGATAAATCAGTTTAGCAAGGGAGGAGACAGTGATGTCATTCTGACCCGTCTCTAGCCTGTCTGAATGGAGGAACAGAGAATGAAGCAGAATGTCAGCGTTGGAAAAGACTTCAAAAGTTGTCTAAATCTAAACTCCTCATTTTGGAGATGAGGAAATAGATATTTAAAGGCTAAGACACTCATGTGTTGTCACATGCTAGTAAAAGTCATAACCAAGCCTTCCCACTTCCAAGGCTGGTATCCTTTTGACCCCATCACCATTTTGGAACAAATAACCAACACCCATGTACACTTGACAAAGTTAACTCCCTGTCTCTACCATGATTATTTGTGGGTTTGATAACATTTGAGACCTCACACATGACAGTGTAAAAATGAAACATAAGAGATATTAGCAAATTATATATGCAATTTTACTTAATAACACTCTATAAAAATAAATCTAAATTATTGACCTCATAGAAAACTTCTAGGAATTTAACATATATAAATCTTTCTGACTCTTTTTTTTCTGAACTGGTCTTTCAGTGTATTGGTAGCCTTCAGTACATGGTGTTGATGCTTTAAACCAATTAAAAGATTTTTTTAATGAAAAACTGTGATTTGAATTCCACAAGACAAATGTGTCCATATGGAATCTATTGTTTAGTTGGGCAATTGATAGTGGTTGCAACATCTAGAGTATTGTGAGGATATAATTATGAACAGGTTAAGTGTAGACGATCAGAATTGAGCCAAGGCTTTCAATGCACAGTCATAATCTTTCTTTAATAAGACTCATGAGATTATCCTCAGACTAACACCACATGTTCTCTTGGGCATGATAAAGAGTCAACTGCTCTATTTTTTAATTTCATTCAGCTCTGGAAACAATAAAGTTAAAAGATTGGCTTCCCAAATTTTCAACTGCCTTATTGTTACTTTCTAATGCCATTTCCACCCCCTTCTAGACACCCAAAAATGAGTAGGTTAACTTGTAACTAAATGTGTTCACCAAATTTGTTCCTTGTCAAAATTCCTACAAAAATCTTGCAGAAAAGAGTGACAAAAGAGTCACAGATGTTCTTAAATATTTTTTTAAAATATCAACTGACTTATTTTCTTCGGGCTCTGAAGAAGGGGCCAATTTACCTGGATGTCTTAATTAACATATGACAAATTTTTAATGCATTGGGGTTCTTCTAGCACTTTGGAAGAATATATCAATAAAAACTAACATCTGTGACCCCTCCCTCACAAAAGACACAAAAAGCCAATCATTTCATAAGAAGCCAGATTACTTCATGAAACTGTAGCAAAGGTGCTGATGACATTCTTTTGAGTAGCAACATCAAGTGTTAGATATAGTCTTGGGCAATGGATGGTGGTTTCCAATAAAGTATCAAAGAGAGCAGAATAACTTTTTCTCACCAACACTGGCCTGCTCTACTTTTCATGCCCTCTTTACACAACATATGAGCTCAACTGGCTAAACTATAAAGACTTTTGCTGACCTAAAAGACACCATTACAATCTTCCTCACATTCTTTCCTAGATTCAGAAGTGCATTTAGAAATAGGATTGTCAACAAGCCACACAGACACTTTTAACAGTTGTTGTTACCCTAATGTCTAGGCCCATATAAAAATCAAGCCAAGTAAGAAAATAACATGGGCACTGATTCATGATCATCTGAGTAATACCAGGCAATTTACATGCTCCTCAGGTATCTCTTAACCAATGGCTGAGGTGTGCACCATTATGAAAACCCCAAATCCTTTGCTGTGCCTGGGGGTAACTATGAGATATGACTATGAGTTCCCCTTTGGAGTTATTTTGTAGGACTTTGCCTGAAATTGTACCCTTGCTGGGATGTTCCCTCCTTGTCCTAATTTTCTCTGTCCCTTCCCAGTTTCCCTAGAGGGAATATACAAATTTTCGAATCAGGGTCTGCTTCTGGGGAAACAACCTAAGGCAGTTGTTCATATTTTAAAAATCAGTAGATTTCATATAATCCAGATTTTCTAACTTTTCTTGAAATACAGAAAGATTTGGCAACATGAAGCCAGTATTTTCATGAGCTCACAGTCAGCATGAATATTTCAGTTCATTCACGATCTCCTCACAATTCAGTTCATTTGCCAATCTCATTCATTTCAGTCACCTGCCTGCCCTATTGGAATTTGAGTTTGCTATGCATACACTAGACTATAAGCTCCATGTAGTAGGCAAAATACTGACCTCCAAGGAGTCTGTGTCTCGATCCCCAGAACCTGTGAATGTATTACTTTACAAGGCAAAAGGGACTTTGCCAATGTGATTAAGAGTACAGAACTTGAGGGGCCCCTTGGTGGCTCAGTCAGTTAAGTGACTGACTCTTGATCTCAGTGCAGTTCTTGATCTCAGGGTTGTGAATTCAAGCCCCACATTGGGCTCTGCACTGGGCATGGAGCCTATGGAAACAACAACAAAGAAAAAGAGTACAGACCTTGAGATGAAGAGATTACCTTGGATTTTCCATGTGGGCCCATTCTAATCACATGGGTTCTTAAAAGTAGAGAGCCTTTAGAAGGGTCAGAGAGATGCCACATTGTTGGCTTTGAAGATAGAGAAAGGGGTCCATAAGCCCAGTCTTTGGACCCTGGAGAAGGCAAGGAAAGGATTCTATCCTAGAGATTCTAGAAAGGAATATAGTTTTTCCATCACGTTGATTTTAAGCCCAGTGAGACCCATGTTGGACTTCTGATTTACAGAACTGTAAAATAATAAATCTATGTTGTTTTAAGCCACAAAGTTTGTAGTAATTTGTTACAGCAGCTGTAAAAAACAAATGCACTCCATGAGGACAGAGATGTCTGTCTTGATTATCATTATATCCTTGTCATGTACCACAGTGCCTGACCTATAAAAAGCATTGAACAAATGTTTGTTGAATTAATGTGTGACCATAACTTTTCCAAGTTTTATTGAGTAAACTTTTAGTGAATGATTACAGTCTCATGTACTCATATCATTCACAATGAAGATAGAAATTTATATTCCAGGATGCCTGGGTGGCTCAATTGGTTAAGCGTCTGCCTTCAGCTCAGGTCATGGTCCCAGGGTCCTGGGATCAAGTCCCACATCGGGCTCCTTGCTCATTGGGACCCTGCTCTTCCCTCTGCCTGCCCTCCCCCTACTTGTGCTCTCTCTGAAAAATAAATAAATAAATATAATCTAAAAAAAAAAAAAGAAATTTATATTCCAACTCAGCCAAGTATCTTTTAATACTGAGAGGAAATTGTAATCTTTTCCATTGACCTTCCCTAATCAATACAGGTTCCGGATTATTTTACTCTTTGTGCTTTTTCAAATTCTGTGTTAGATAAAAGATCACAACAGGCTACAGTATTTGAAGACTAAAAATGCACAAATCTCTTCTGCATAGGATGGATAGTAGGATTCGATTTCAAGATGCATCCTTAAGGCACAGAACTATGGAGGAGCATGAGGCCTATAGGGTGACCTGGCATGGCTAATATGGAGATATAGGCATGTATCTGAAATGGACAGAGAGCCTGCCAACATTTTTCATGTCTACCAACTGCTCTTTAGTTTTTCTGTAGAAAGAGAGTGATATGGGAAGTGGATATCTAGTAATGAAGTAAGTAGAAAAAGAAAAGATTATTCCAATTTATAGCATAGTGGATTATCTCCTCTTACTATATTTTACATGTGGTTATAACCTTCCTGGGGTTAGTGTTTCATATGCTAAAACATTTTTCAAGTGTCTTGTACATAGTTTATAAATTGCTGAATTTCATTTTCTGTGCATTATAAGAATAATGGCCTGGGGATAGCACTATTTTATAAGGATTTGAAAGATCACTTCTGATTTAAAAACAACAACAACAACAACAACAAAAATGCTAACCTGAACAAAAGATTTTAAAACTGTGTTTTGAAGTAAAACTAGATTCCATTTTGGAAAATGGCATTGTAGGAGACAAACACAAATACAGGAACATTCAAGGAAAAACATCTGGGAAATAATTTGGGAATGATATGGCTTCAGATGTCCTTATGCCAGTGTTTAGGGAATAAGAATGAACTAAAAGTCGGGGGGCCTCGGTGGCTCAGTCATTAAGCGTCTGCCTTCAACTCAGGTCATGGTCCCAGGGTCCTGGGATCGAGCCCCGCATAGGGCTCCCTGCTCAGTGGGAAGCCTGCTTCTCCCTCCTCCACTCCCACAGCTTGTGTTCCCTCTCTCACTGTGTCTCTCTCTGTCAAATAAATAAAGATTAAAAAAAAAAAAAGAATGGTTTCACTTATTTGTGGAACATAAGTAATAGCATGGAGGACATTAGGAGAAGGAAGGGAAAAATGAAGGTCGGGGGGGAGTCGGAGGGAGAGATGAACCATGAGAGACTATGGACTCTGAGAAACAAACAAGGTTTTAGAGGGGAGGGGGAATTGGTTAGCCCTGTGATGGGTATTAAGGAGGGCACGTACTTCATGGAGCACTGGGTGTTATATGAAAACAATGGATCATGGAACACTACATCAAAAATTAATGATGTATTGTATGGTGACTAACATAACATAATAAAATTTTAAAAAAAAGAATGAACTAAAAATCTTTTAAACAATGAGGTCAACATAATCATTTAGAGATCAAAGTTAGTGAAGATGAAATCTATGCATCGGATAGACTAAAAGTTTCCAATAAAATAAAATAGAACATGAAAAATATTTGAGAGAGAAAGATGAATAGTAATAATAACATGTAGTAAAAAACCTCTTAATCAAAATTAAGGACTTTTGTCAACATCCTATATAAAATCTCCTAAGACACTATGAAGTAGAAATTATTACTAAAGTCTTTTATTCATTAAATTATTCCAAGGGATAAAGAGCTTCCCAGTTCATTTAGCTGCTATATGACACATCCAGGACTCCACTCAATGTCTCAGCTCTTTTGTATATTTCCTGTGTCATTTGAAAGTTTACCACAGGCTGCATAACCAGACTGAAGATACAGACAAATATTGGTTATGAATTTGTTGCATGAGCAATAGAAGCACTGATCTGGATAAAGCCAATTAAATAATCTCTGGTTCTGTGATGACCTCTCTCTTTTTCACCTCTGTTTAGCTCTTTGTCATAAAACTAATGATCCTGGTATCACAGAATTAATGTGAGGAAACTTAAAACTGAGATGTAAATTTGCATGCAACAGGCAATCTGGCTGGTTTTGAAACTTTGAGAAATACAGCCACCTGTTGGATTTAGTCTGGTATTGCACTTCTGTTCATCCTGTTTTTTGCAAAAAGGCTGGGCATTTTTCTTTCACGAACAAAATTTAAAGAATAAAGAAAAACATAATTGCTACTGTTAGGGAAAATAAAGATGATAAAATGCAGTAGAGTCCCTTATTTGGTCTTTTGAAAACTGGATCTATGTATTAACAATGTGCTTTGTCTAGATATAGTCTAAGTAAAAAAGGAACTTCTATTATAAAAATAGTGAATAAATGAAATTAAAAAAAAATCTCTTCTCTCACAAAAAAGAAAAAAGTAGGAACTTACTATTTCTTCACTTCATTCCAGCACTCGGCTCTAGAATAGGGGTTGGCAAATTTGTTTTGTCAAGTTTTTCAAATCATTAAGATCTTGAAAGCCTTAAGGTTCCTGTTGCAGGTACTTAACTCTGTTGTTGTAGCACAAAAGAAACTATATATACATATGTAAACAATGAGTATGGCTGTGTTCCAATAAAATTTTATTAACAAAAATAGTTGGTGCCAGATTTGGCCCATGAGCTGTAGTTTTTTAATATCTGCCCTAGAACATGGCAGGCAAGCTCCCACTTCAAGGCCTTTGCAGGGGCTGTTCCCTGTGCCTGGAGCATTCTTCCTCTAAATATCCACATGGCTTACTCACCCACCTCTACAGGTCTGGGTGTTCCAATATCATCTTTTTAATAAGGTTACCCTAAAACACTCCATTTAAAATTTCAGTTCTCTATTTCTCCTTTTTTATTTTTTCCATAACACTTAACACATTCGAATATATTATATGTATTATGTTCACTGTTTATAGTCTACTTCACCCACCAAAATGCAACTTCTGTTATAACACAGATTTTTGTTTGGTTCTTTTATAAAATATCCCAAGTGCTTAGAACAGTATCTTACATATAATAGATGTTCAAAAAATATTTGTTGAATGAAAGGACAGCTTGTTAGCATTTGCTCTAAAAACAAACAAACAAACAAAAAACAACAAATACCCTAATCTTAAGAAAGTGACTCCCAAAGGCAAAGAACTCCCAAAGTTGAACTAAGAAACAAAGCCAGCCTTGCATATCATTTCAAAAAATTTTACAAGCCTTTGTTTTTCTCAGACTTGAAAGTAGTGGAAATGCTATTTTTAAAATCAGTGAAGATATCAATAAATATATAGTCTAGTATAGTTACCAAAGCTATATAACATCTTACTTAAGTCTTACAATAATCTTATTACATAGACAATATCATCCCCACTTTATAGATGAGGAAACTGATTCGCAGAAAAATTCAGTAAGACTAAACTAGAATAGATATTTTTTATTTCAAAGCCAGTTTTCTTTTCCTGACAAGACAGCTGTCAGCCAACCTTGCCTTCATCCCCAGCCTCTGGAGGACCCTTCCTCCGTAGCTGAGTCACCATCAGCAATATCTCAATCCTTAGGACAAACTTGACCTTAAGTAGAAATGATTTAATGAGCTTTCACTCAAACTGGCAGAACTCAGCATTATTCACTTTGAATCAGAGAAGATGCTAGATTATTTCCCCTTCATTCTGATAACCTGATTTCCTTTTTGATTTAACATCCTAACCCCACTTCTAATCTAGTTGTTTCTTAAAACCTGATAAACTTGTATATTCAGTCCCTCATCTTCGGCTAGAGACATTACCAGCGCCTCACAGTCTCTCTCCCTGGAACTAAACTCCTGCTCACTCCCTGAGCTTCTGCTCTCTGATAACAGATTTTCCAGGTGCTGTTTCCTACTCCAGATTTTTAAATATCACCCATTTCTAGAATCGCTAACCTTATGCTCTGTCCATGAATAATCTCAAACCTTTGGAAAATCTCTCCCCCCCAACCATGAGTACCACGTTTTTCCCTGTATCTTTTCTATATACAGTCTGTAGCCATACCATCTGGATACCATGTTTTCCTTTTATGCAAGTTCAAATACCCCCAGAATGCCTGCACCAAAACAGGATTCCATGTATCAGACATAAAAGCCATAATCTGCTTTCCACTGGAGAGATTTAGTCAAAATGTGGCTAGTTAAAGGCTCTTTTGTGAGGGAGGACTCCTTGTAGGGTAATAAAAGTAGAAATAAACTTGAAATGGTTCTTACTACCCTATCTCCTGACTTACTACTAAAGAAGAGAAAGTTCAATATAACTTGATAGTAATGATAATAGAGCAAAAGAGTAAAACTGAGCTATAACATGAAGAAAGAATGAGACTTGATGAAGAATTGGAGAAGGCAGAAAATTGCAGCAGTAAAATAGAATTGATCTACAAAATCTCCAGCTTATATGATTAGAGGAATAGCTATGTCACTGATGACAGGAAAGGAGTAGTTAAAAAGTGGAGTGGATGTGGAAATGAAGATAAATTCACCTGACAGATGTAGATCACCATAGAGGCAATTAAATACAAATTAGCGTCTTCTATAGTACAGCTTCATAGGATTTCAAAAATTGCTCTCACACTTATTCAGTGTCACACAAAGCCACATGAGGTGGATACATGCAAGAGCTATATCCCCTATTTGATAAATGAAACGGAGGCCCAAGATGGAAAAGAACTTAGCTAAGATTCCACAAATCTGGAACATGAACCCAGTTCTCAGGGCTCCTTGTCCAGTACGCTTCCCACAAAATCATTTGGCCTTCCATGACAACTATAAAAATTGATAACTTTATCTGAATGTAATTCAGCTAGAGTCATTCAGGTCAATAAAATACAAAGAGAACTTAGCCAAGTGACTTCCTACTGGCAAAACTAATAGTTTATAATAAAAGCTACAGGTCATAAAGTTAAACTTTAAAAACCCCAATGTCTTGTTTGATGAAAGAGAGAATGAAATAGTCATGGAAAAAAAAAAAATATCTAGCATAAGTATTCCACAGGTGGTTGGGGCAATCTGTCTGTCTCCAAGCATCCACAAATTCCTATTAACTTTTTTAAACTCCATGACCAAGAAACCAACCTCTGTACTTTCCTATCACAAATAATCAAAATATTTATTTTTTGCATGATTATTTTATTTCAAATGTCAGTGACATAAATGATTGTCTTCAAAATGGCCAAATTAGTTACATTTTTTAAGCCAATATTTGCCAGGACTTTAATTTCCAAAGCAATGAAACATTTTGCCCTCTGGAGTGTTTCTAATAAAGATAAAGCTATTTTAGAAATAAATCAATATTTTGTGCTTACATAAAAGTTTTCACCTGAGAAGTGCAGCATGTCTTGTTTTTAAAATTTTTTTATTGCACTGACCTCTGCTTGTTTTGGCCAATGGGAAATGCTGTTCTCCCTCTACCAAAAGAAAAAACCAAAGTCCAGGGCTTGTCTAATGAAACAATGAATTAATGACAGTTCTTGGAAGAGGAATCAGTACATCTGATTTGCAAGATTTAAACAGATTTTTGGTGCCAGGGTATAATCCCTGTCTAATATAAAAGGTAGTCTTCTACCCAGGGCCCAAAGATACTGGGAAAGTTGTCATTCTTATGACGTTTTAGTAAGGAATCTTTATTATTATATGATCCCAAAACTCAAAAAAAAAAAATGGTTTTAAGGCACTTAAGACAATGAAGAAACCCCTATGGCTTGGGAAAAATTCACAAAATTCTTTCCCAACAAGTGTTTAGCAGATGCTCGCTGATTCTAATTTTTCACCAAAAAGCTTGCTCCTTATTAGGAAAATATCAAAAGGCTAGTATGTGGAGAAAAACCATAAATCTTGATTTGAATAAGCTCTCTACTGATCAACTCTTTTTCATTCCATTTAGCCCCTTTAAAGTCTTTTTGTCTCTGTTCCCTTCCCTTCCTTTCCCTTCTCTTCCTCACCTCCCCCCCCACACACACAAAAAAGTCGTAAAAATCAGCACAAATTCATTAGATGGGGCTGAGCAAAGTAGATATCCATACAAGAGGGTGGGGAGCAGAGCAACCCAGTCTGAGAGAGCAGTAGAGACATCCCGACAGGGTATTAGGCCAACAGGAGCTATTAGAGCCCAAGCAGGATTAGGAAAGCATCCATGTATTATGGGGGGCGGGGGGGAATGGGGCTGACAGAGGAGATCAGATTCCATGAGGAGGTTAGGAGGGCTGAAGGCAGAATGTCATAGCTTGACGGGGGTAGAGGAGGGTATCCATGCACGAGTAGCTCAGCATGAGGTGTCAGAATCCAAGCATGATGAGGTCATCCTGGTAGAAGGGCAGCTCAATTCAGGTTATCACCAAGGAAGGTGAGAAGGACATCTATGCAGAGGTACCCCAGCAAAGGGCATATGCTGGAGCAGTGAAGGAGCAGCCCAGGAATATTAGAGCCCAGCAGACCAAGGAGGACATGCACATCAGGGATGGGACATCAGTAATGACAATAGCAATGAGAGATTAGATACATATGGGGCGGTCAATTGTGATATACATGTAGATAAATAGAGATAGAGAAATGCCCCCATATATATAAAGGGAGGTTTCTCACTGCCAAAAAAAGGGCAGTGAAAATATAGAAAGATAGAAAACTAAAATAGCATCCTGTATGGTTGGATTAGAATTGCAAATGTTGATAGATGATGGATGGATGATAAATAGATATTGTGTATGGCATTTAATAAGTACCTAGTAATTTATGTTCTCAGATTCACTTAAATTTTTTTGAATGTTTAGGTTGTAAGGAGAACATAAAGAAGTAGAAAGGATGTGGTTTTTAGATTCAAGTTCAAATAATTTCTGGGTTCAAAATTATCTCAACCACTGAGTGATTTTATGTAATTGTGGTAAAACCTGTGGGATAGAAAGTAAACAGACTACAAAATATCTCTAAGTTCTTTTAAGGTAGTACTTCTCAACCCCTCTTCCGACCCCCCCTTCCCCAGGGGGACATTGGTCGGTTTCTGGACACATTGGTTGTCACAGCTGGGGAGTGTTACTGGCATCTAATGGTAAAGGTGAGGAATGCTGGTAAACATCTTACAATGCACAGGACAGAGCCCACAAAAAAGAATTGTTGGTACGAGCTGAATCATGTCCCCCCAAAATTCATATGTTGGGAACCAAACCCTCAGTACTTGAAAGTGTGGCTTTGTTTGGAGATAGGGCCTTAAAAGAGGTGATTAAGTTAAAATGAGGTCATTAGGGTGGGCCCTAATCCAATCTGGTTAGGAATTGCACAGAGGAAAGACCCTACAACCATCTGTAAGCCTCAGAAGAAACCAAACTTGCCAACACCTTGATCTTGGACTTCTAGCCTCCAGAACTGTGAAATAAAAAATCTTGTTAAAGGCCACCCAGTCTGTGGTATTTCGTTATGGCAGCCCTAGCAAACTAATACAATTATGCAGTCCAAATTGTCAATAGTGCCAAGATCAAGAAACCCGGGCTTATGATACACAGAAACAGTCCTGAGAAGACACTCATGGGTATGAAAGACAACAAGGCTAATAACCATCATTTAAGTGGCAAACAGAAGGAAAGAGGGGAAATACATGGCCTCCCCATAAAAATTAGAAAAAAAAAAGTTATTCAGTGGAGGAAATCATTCCTTGACTTTATATGCTTATGGACCGGTACAGTTAACATTTTCTCTTCTGAGCCATAAAGTCACTGAGAAAGCAATTAAAAAAATAAAATCAGTCTGATTTTCAGTTAAGCATGTTTTTATTTCTATGTGTTTTTTTTGCAATAAAACCAAATTTGGAGCACTCAAAAATTTGATTTCTACATGTATTTGCTCAAAACATTTTCACCCAGAACACTAAGGAAGCCCAACCATGGCTTAATCCCAAAGTTCCTTTCCCATGGTTTATAATGGAAGAAGACATCTTCCTTGATCCAGTATACTTATTAGTGCTTTCATGAAAGTTCAAATATGTGACACAATCTAACAGTCCTCTTTGCTGGCACAAAAATAAACTCAATACCTAGAAAAAAATCTTTGTAACCTACAGTTAGAAGAAGATTTCTTATTCAGGACACAAAAAGTCACCAACCATGTAAGAAAAAAAAAGGTTACTTAAACTACAAAAAACTTTTAAAGTTTTGCTTTTTAAAAGGCTCTACTAAGAAAGCTGAAAGGTGAGGCACCTGAGATTGGAAGGAAATATTTTTAATACATATGTCTGACAAAGAATTTGCATCAAGAATTTAAAAGAACCCTTATAATGCAATAAGAAAAAGCAAACAGCCCCCTTAAAAAGTGTCCAGAATATTTGAAAATGAAAGAAGAAAATACATTAATGACCAGGAAACACATTTTAAAAATCTCAACATTATTCATCAACAAAATACAAATTCAAACTCTAGTGAAATACCACTACATACTAAGTAGAATAGCTAAAATTTAAAAAATCAACATTATCAAGTGTCAGAGAGTAGACAGCCACTGAAACTCATTGCTAGTAAGAGTACAGCCATTTGGAAGAATCGGGCACTTCCTCATAAAGTTAACCATACACTTTCCATATGACCAGCACTTCCACTTTTAGGGATTTACCCAAGAGGAATGAAAACATATGTCCACAAAAGCACTTGTACATATATTGCTGACAACTTGATTTACAATAGCAAAAATTCGACCAACCCAAATGTTCATGACAGATGATGACATAAACCTATCATGGTTTATTCATACAGAGAAATATTACTCAACAATGAGAAGGCACTGACTATCGGTACATGTAATAACATGAATGAAACTCATTGACGTTGTGCTGAGCAAATAAAGTCAAACACAAGGAAAGTATATACAATATGATTCTGTTAATAAACTTTTAGAACAGATAAAACCAACTTATGGTGATAGAAATCAAATTCGTGTCTGCCTGTGGTGGGTTTTGGAGGAATGACCACAAAGGAGCACAGAGAAACTTTCTGGGTGACAGAAATGTCCCCTATCTTGACTGGGGGCAAGGGAGGTGGTTACAAGGTTGTGTACATTTGTCAAAACTCATTTAACTGTACACTTAAAAAAATGGTTACATTTTATTGTATGTAAATAAACTTCAATAAAATTGATTTTTAAAATATGGAGAAGTAAATGCAAAGGCATCTATATTTATATGTGACCACTGAAAGGAACTGTGAGTAGCAACACCCCAAATCAGTGAGAACACTTGATACCCAGATCAGGGTGTTTAAATGTAATTCTCCATTAAAAGATACCTTAGGATAATAGCTGATTTCAGATTGGGCAAGAGAAAATACAAAACTTAGGAAGTACTCAAAGAAGAATGGGCCACATCAAAATGACAAAAGGAAGGGACTCCCTCTGGCCAGCTCTGGGAGAATTTGAGTAACAGATTATTACCTATTAAACTAAGTAAGATCAAATAAAAACATGGGTAAATTGAAAGTAATAAGGAAAGAGCTGTTTATATAGATTTAAAGTATCTTCCCACAAAATACCTTCTAATTACAAAGGGGGAAGAGTATAATGTTACCTTGGAGAAGCATGGTAGATACAACTTTAACCAAGTGATCAAAGTAAATATCGTTAGTAATACAGTAACTTAAAACAATATGCCACCTAATAGGGTTTATGAGAAGACTGAATCATTTCTGTGACATTCTTGCTAAAGATGCATAGCCTAAGTCTATTCTTAGAGGTGCTACCCCTACTTGAGTCATCAGAAATGCAGCAAAAATCTCAGGTGTCTCTTTCTGGGTCAGCAGATACCCCATATTCAGTATAAAGCGTTGGATAGCTCTTCTTATTGTACCAATCACCCCTTCCTGTCTTAAGAACCTCTCTGATCCATTATCTCATTAGTCTATTTGCAGATCATTTATATGTTTCAATATGCTGCACTTTTTTCTTTTTTTTTTTAATTAGAGCGCTTTCCACCTCTTCAGTATTTGGATAAAACAGCAGCATGACTATCAGCAGATGATTTTATCTGGAGACTAACCCCGTATCTTTTAAAACACCAGGCCTCTGTCAAGCTTAAAACCTCCATTAGATAGTATGAGCATCTGGCTCCCAATAGCCCGTGACTCAGTTCCTGGCTGACATTTCAGTCTCTGAACTCATCTAGCAAGTGGCCCCTAAACTATAGTTTGTCTAAGCCTCTGAGGTAAAGAGACCGAAGGCAGCACCTCGAGTCTGGAGAGCGTAACTGGGGGTCTCTGGTCGTTCTTGGTACAGCACGAAGCTGTGCGGGAGACTGGGCCACCTGGAGGTCAGTGCAGACCTGACAGTGGAGAAGAAAGGGCTTTTTCCTTGCTGAACTGCAGGGCTGGCTGTGCACTGGCCCCTCGTGACGAGAGGAGAATTCACTTCCCAAGCTCTCTGTGTTCCTTGGGCGGCACATGCATACTTGCTGACTTCTGTCAGGGTTACCAGAAGCTCAGCTTCTCAGCCCTTTGTCCATATTTGAGCAAAGAACACCAAAGTCCATTTTTAACACCCCTGTTAAGAGAAAATTAAATCTTCGGTCTCTAGGGTGCTCTGCAGACCTGGGAACAATGATCCCAAACCTGGGAAAACAGTTCTTTCCGATGGAGCAAATGCTGTAACAGAAACAAATATACAATTTGATTTCAAACTCCAAAATGTACCTACTGAATGTTTAAACATTCCATCTCTGCTAATCTATTTTAGAACTGGAGATATAGAAGCAAATACCTAAGATTAGGATGAGTATTATGCCACAGAGCTCAGCTAACCCATTACTTTAGAAACCAGGTCTAATGTTTTACTGTAAATCGAAGAATGTTGTGTAGCATTGTCCCACTGTCCTTTAAGTGGGATATAGACCATTTAATTGTTATTCATGCAGCTGGTCATGTTTATAATAATTATATTCCAATATGGGCTCATTTTGGTAAAACAGAAATCCTGATCCTTTCAGAATTATTGGGAGACTTCCCACTTTATGGTCACCCTGCTCTATTCACCTGTCCCCACGTGGTGAGATGACAAGAAAGTGCCTTCCACTGGCCCACACTCCTCTATGGGGCAGTTTACTCATTTACAACTGAATGCATCATTATTAATAGTCCATAATATAGAAAGAGCCTTGAAAATCTATTAAAAACAAGAAAACTGGTCAAGGAAAAGGAAATATAACTGGCCAAAAATATATTTAAAACATATAAACCTAACTAATAATTAAGAAAATGCAAATTAAAGCAGTGATATAATTTTTCACAAATTAGAATGCAAAAATAATTATTCAATGATGACATCCATTGATGTGAGAAAATGAGCAGTGGGAGCAAAGCTGGGCAAACTCCTTGGGGGCAATTTGGTACTATTTTTTTAAATATAAAATTCATATGCCCTGGGGCACCTGGGTGGCTCAGTCGTTAAGTGTCTGCTTTCGGCTCAGGTCATGATCCCAGGGTCCTGGGATCGAGCCCCACATCAGGCTCCCTGCTCGGCGGGAAGCCTGCTTCTCCGTCTCCCACTCCCCCTGCTTGTGTTCCATCTCTCGCTGTGTCTCTCTCTGTCAAATAAATAAATAAAATCTTTAAAAAAAAATTCATATGCCCTTTGATCTACCCCTTCCACTTTCAGTGTATGCTATAAACTCTTATATACCTACACTGATATCTATATACTTATGTTATATGTATGAAATATGTATATACGCACACATGCTAACTGCACTTGTAATTTTTTTAAATTTGACAGTAACCTAAATGTTTATTAATACGAAACATGTTAAATATAATATGTAGTCATATATATATACATAAAACACTCTATCTATGAGATGTATATATTGGCACATTCATACATTAAAAAGCTATGCCACCATAAAAAGACCAGAGTAGATCCAAAAGGCACAATCTGTCAGATACATCAAAATAAAGAATATATTTGGGTAAAAATTGGATGTATGTGTATATACATATACCTATGTATGCTTGCATAAGCATAGAATATTTTTGGAAATATCCACAAGAAACTCTTTACTGTGGTTGCCTCTAAGGAGGAAAAGGGTCTGAAATCAGAGGAAAACGGACTTTTGTTATCATATACACTTTTGAACTATTAGAATTTTTTCATCATGTATGTGCAATACTCCTTCAATAAAAGAAAATCTTTCATTGTTGGAATTTTTAGAAGTAAATTGTGTGAGGGAAGCCTGGGTGGCTCAGTCAGTTGGGCATCTGCCTTCCGCTCAGGTTATGATCTCACAGTCCTGAGATCCTGGGACTGAGCCCTGTGTCTGGCTCCTTGCTCAGTGGGGAGTCTCATTCTCCCTTTGCCTCTTCCCCTGCTCCTGCACTTTCTTTCTCTGTTAAATAAATAAATAAAATCTTAAAAAAAAAAAAAAGCAAGTAAATTGTGTGAAATGTAATAATTTTGCAATGGTTACAAGTGATTAGAGTATCTATGGCTCAAATGAAACAATAGGTCAAAATCTACATTCAAATAATCAGAGGTTTTAGAATGAAACCTGGTCCACAGTGTGTGTCACTCAGCAATCCACTCATTTCAGTGAAAGATTATCTCTTGCGGGTCTTTTTCTTATCTTCCAAGCTCTGTGTTCCTCAGGGACAATCTCTTCTTTTCAAAAATCAGCTCAATACAAATATATTGTGACTGTTAACTCTTTTTTTAAAGCCTGTTGATTCCCAACTGTTTTATTTTTTATTCATGTATTCTCTTTTCTAAAAAAGAAAACTAACATTAAACAAGGAAAAGATATTGTATCAACATTGTTCATTTTAATTAAAGAATGTTATCTTTTTTAATAACATGGATATTTAGACATTTTCCTGTTAATGAGCATTTGGGTTATTTCTACTTTGGGAATAACCTGATTAAAGCGCAATGAATATTCTTGTACAAATCCTTTTGTGAACATTTATACTATTTTTGACATATCCTGTTATGGACCAAATATTTCTGTCTCCCTGTGATTCATATGTTGAAATCCTGTGTTTCTTCTCTGCTAATCACACTGAACGCATCTATGACCAGATGTGTGGGTTTTTTCCTATACCAGGCAATTCTCCAGTTCTCTGGTGGACATCTGGGTGTCCTACAATTTAAATTCTGACACTCTCTCCCTGGAGATAGCATCAGGTCCCACAGGCTAAGGGTTCAGTCTTACAAGACTGTCCTCACTTCAGATGCCAGTCACAAATCCCAGATTTGTGCTTCTGACAAACTGGCTATAAATCAGAGTTTCCCATGACCCCCTTCTCAGATTCAATTAATTTATTAGAATGGCTCACAGAACTCAGAAAACATTTTATTTGCTAGATTACCAGTTTCTTATAAAAGCATATAGTTTAAGAATAGCCAAATGGAAGAGATGAATAGAGTAAGGTATGTAGGAAGGGGAGTGAAGCTTCCATGCCATCTCTGGGGATGCCGCCCTCCCAGCACCTCCCTGTGTTCACCAACCAGGAAGCTCTCTCAACTCTGTACTTTAGGAATTTTTATGGAGAATTCATTATTTAGACATGATTAGTTAAATCATTGACCTTTGGGGATTCATTCAACCTCCAGCCCCTCTCCCCTCCCTGGAGATTGGGGGATGGGGCTAAAAGCTCCAACCCTCTCACCACATAATTGGTTCCCCTGAGAACCAACCCGGCACTTAGGGGCTTTCCAAAAGTCACTTCATTAACAAAAACTCGGGTGTGGTTGAAAGAAATTGTTTTGAATAGCAAAAGACACCCTCATGGCTCTCTCACTTAAGAAATTAGAAGGGCTTTAGGAGCTCTTTACCAGGGATGGTGATAAAGACCAAATATATAATTCCTGTTATCAGTCATATCACAGTGCTCCTACAAGAAAAGACATGAGAACTTGCTCTCTGACTCTCTGCTGTCTGACATATGAGGATACAATGAGAAAATCGTGTTGAAAAACACAACAGGCCCAAATGGAGTCATTCGTGCTGAGCCACTCATCCGTGAACCAAGACTTAATATCTAATCTAATTGTAGTTTCAGCCTCTCCCAGGAATGTGACCTTTTACCAGTCAATCTGGAATTACCTGATCAGACTAGATAAGCTGTCTGATAGACTTTCCCACCTTTCCCCAAAGGAAAGCGGCCTTGCCTGAAACAATTTACTCCTTATTAGACACTTCCTTTTTCTGCTCCCTTTTGCCTATAAAAGCCATTCATTTTATATAGCTACTCGGAACTCCTTTCTGTTTGCTAGACAGGATGCTGCCCAATTCATGAATCGTTGAATAAAACGAATTTGATCTTCAGCTTTACTCAGTTGAATTTTGCTTTTTAAAAATGGCCATCTGCAAACCAGGAAGCAGGCCCAAACCAGACACAAGATCTGCTGGTGCCTGGATCTTAGATTTCCCACCCTCCAGAACTATGAGAAACAGTTTTCTGTCATTTAAGACACCCAGTCTGGGATACTCTGTTATAGTGGGCTGAGCTAAGACACATCCCAAATTTAATGTAGTCAAGATCATCTGCACTATCTTCTCTTTTTCCTGTTCCTCAAGATGACGAAATTATTTTCAAAAAATTCAATCTTCTACAATCTTCTTAGACTCCTCTCTCTCCTTCACTCTTATACAATTGTAACTGGACTAACATGAGTCTCTTCCTTGGTGAGTTACCAAAAGAGACTACACCAGATGGAGTTGTCATACAAAGTAATCTTTATTTGCAGCAAATGAGGAGAACATAAGGAATAATTTCCAAAGCCATGACCACCACCCCAGCCTCCAGCAGAGTTAAGCAGGTTCTTTTTATTTAGGGTTTACAATGAATATGGAAAAAGGGGAGCTTTGTCATCACATGTAAAGTCAGGCATAATGTTGCACAGGTGTACTTAGAAAACATGCCTCTCTGTGCATCATATGTTACCTTAACAAAGCTTGTGCTCCACCTAGGGCTGAGACTTAAACATTATAATGAAGCAGAGGTGACAGTCAGATACTTCTTGGCTTATCTGTGTAAGCATTGACTTGGTGGCTGAGCTCAAGCTGGCTTGGGCAAGGGATGCCTGGGTGTCTCAGTTGGTTAAGCGTCTGCCTTCAGTTCAGGTCATGACCCCAAGGTCCTGGGATCGAGTCCTGCATCTGGCTCCCTGCTGAGCAGAGAGCCTGCTCCTCCCTCTGCCGGCCACTCCCCCTGCTTGTGCGCACTCCCTCTCTCTCTCTCTCTGGCAAATAAATAAATAAAATCCAAAAAAAAAAAAAGGGCTGGCTTAGGCTTGCTAGTTCTTGGTCTGCCAGTAAGTAGTCTAAAGCTACTCGTGGTCTTAGACAATTTGGGCTAAGGAATACAGGACCTTGCTTGTTCACAGGCTGGAAGCGTATTAGTTGACCTTGAGTCCAGGCTTCTCCAGAGACGATAGTATATTTGTTGGTGGAGTCTGAAAAGAAACAAGAGCCGATAGGGAGAAATAGTTTTCTGAAAAGCAAGCTTTAAATTTTCTGCTAGTATTAACCTCATTAACTCTGTGGGGCATAGTTTCACAACGATTCGTCAAACACTGTTGTTTTCTCCCTGTTATAGTTCCTATTGCTGTATAACGAACTAATCTAAAACAACATTTTATTGGTATAAAGCACCCATTTTATTCTGCTCACAATTATATGGGTCAGGAATTCACGAATGGCTCAGCGACATAGTTCTCACGTCAGGTTCTTCATATAGTTGCATTCAGACAACAGCTGATGCCACAGTGGTCTGAGGGACTAACTGGCCTGAATGTCAAGACCACTCACTCTCATAGCTGGCAGCTGATGGTGGCCATCTACCAAAGTTCCTACATGTGTCCTCTCTGGCAAGGTGGACTCCAGTACAGCAGCTGGTTTCCCCCTGAGCAAGCATCCCAGAAGCACCAGACAGAAGCCATAGGTCTTCTCTGACCTCCCTTAAGTCTTTAGCCAGTTGTCAAACATTGACTGAACACCACTGACTTAGCTCTTGCTGCTTTCTCTTCTGGGCCTGTCTTCCATGTGGAAAAATGCTTTGAAAAACCATAGAGTATTTCACAAAAGTAAGAAAATTTTTTAAAACAACGATTACAGAAAAAATAGGACTTACCTTTGTGACGAGATAACTTACTGAGAGATCAGTTCATATTCTGATCTTATATTTTTCCTCTCCTTTTCCTTCAAGGTAGCCAGTCTTCTTGTCCTTTGATTCCATCATAAGACCAAAGAAAAATTTCCTAACAATTTCCCTCCTGTCTTTCATTTTTAAAAGACTTGATTTTTTGAGAACATATGCTAGAAGACAACAAGAAAAAAATCTCAAGTGCCTTTTGAGGGAGAAGTAGGGGAACAGAGGGAAAAAAATAAATGGTGAACCCCTACTTCTCATTGTCTTAGAGCTTTCCAAGAGGGATCTGCTGACAAGCTCTGGGGGTATATGTCAGAAGCTGGCAAATTTCAGTTTATGGGCCAGCACCTGTTTTTGTGAATGGTTTTTTGGGAACACAGCCCCATCTATTCATTAATGTACTGCCTATGACTACTGTCAAGCAACAGTATAGTTATTTCACTTCTCGTCCATGTGAATGGCACCCCCTAGAGTTGAGAGTTGAGTACTGCAAAGCCTGTGCGGCCAAGCTGCCGCCTTGAAACTCCAGACCCTGGCAAGGATTATCATCCCTACAGAGGCAAGGAAGCCACTTCAAATGGCATATGAGCTTCAGTGGGATCGTATTAGTAGGGCTGAAACAGAATACATTTTAAGAGAGGATAAAATCATGACTGTCGTACAAATATGAAATGAACACATAAAGAATTTTATTTAGTTCAGTAATCAATGGGAGAACCAGTAACATATATAAAAACCACTTCAAATGGAAATTTGATTTCCAGAGATTTATATTGTCTGGCAAAATTAATTTTCACTGCCATAAACAGGAGTCATTTGCTTAGCTATGCACAGGAAATATTTGCATTATTATTGGTTAACTTCTATCTCTAGGAAGTTATTAAAAAACCCAGTGAAAGAAAACCAAAAGCAGAGACAACCGCCATGGATGAGCTAGCTAGAATGCCCACTAGATTACAAAGTCTTGCACAATTTTCCTCCATGGGACCAAAGACCACAGACAAGCCCCACAAATATTTTGCTTTTTTATAGCCCTTGGGACCTTCATATGACACCAAGGAAGCCGGATAATGACTGAGATTAAATTATCTGCCAAGCAGGTTTCTGGGTCTCAGATTCAGAATACCTTTGATTTGAAGAAAAGAAAGAATATTGATATTTCTTATACCTCTGAGTTTCTTGAATAAAATTCATATCTGTTGGATTCAAGTTCCTTGAGAAGAGAGACCTTGTCTGATCTATTTCTGTTTTCTTAAGCCTGACACAGGATAAGTCGGTGATTGGTAAATATTTATGAAATGAATAGAACAAATGCTAAGGAGCAAGAGAAAATTGGGTATTTCATATAGTTAAATAAAACTTCATTGAAGTAAAAAAAAAAAAAAACCTTCTAACTATAAACTATCTCACATGTGTACAGTGCAAATTCTTACCTATATCATTATATCTTGTGTGAGAGAAATAGCAGTAGATTCTGATATGGAAACCCAGAGGTTGCAGACTGATCCTTGGATCTGTTTTCTTAGAGAACTGCTAGAGGAAAGAGCTTCATGCAGGAAATTATTTCCTCTTGTAGGAAAAAAAAAATGTGCTTCACTGGAAAACTGCATTGTCTGGGCTCTAGAGAACACACCTAGGATTATCTGATTCTAGTCTTTTATTGTCCTTGAGCTCTTCTGCAAATCTGAAATTGAAGATAACTAGTAACAGTCAAAATAATTCTTGTCTATTGTCATGCAAATTTTGTCCTGTCTAGGAGAGGTTCGGTTGATGTCCCTCTCCCTGTGGAAAAACAGTTTTGCCTCTATCTGCACATTCACTTCAGGATTCCTGACTTATAAATGTGTCTGTTCAGATTCTCTTTGAACCAGTTGTAACATCTGCCTTGTAGCCTTCTTGGTTAATGAGTAGAATAAAATCTTTAACACCTGTTCATTTTTATTTCTATGAGAGTCATAATTTTAACCTATTTTTGAAAATTATCTGTTAATGCTCTCCAAAAGAGTATTAGATTTAGGAGAAAGTGAATATTCAGTTCAAAACAAGAGAAGGGAAAAAAAAAATAAAGGAGTGGAAAGGAGACACCAAGCTGTCAAAATTAATCGGGAGTTGAGTTTGGAAGAGTTATTAGTGTGCTATTGATGAAGGATAGTTGGAAGGCAGGCAGGCAGGGACAAGGAACCCCCTACCCCAAGAGGAAACCAGCCTTAAAAGGATTTTGCAACACCCTGGAAGGAGCCCTCCACTCTTTCCCATGTGACAAAAACCTGATTGGATGACAGTCACAGGGAAGGTTAATCAGATTAAAACAACCCTCCAACAAGCCCATAAAAACCCCTAGACATAGGAATTCCGGTGGCAAACCCTCTCATGCCCCCTCCCTTCTCGGGAGCTTTGTACTATCACTTTGCTATCACTCAATAAACCTTGCTTTGCTGCCCACCACTCTGTCTGGTCTACCTATTCATTCTTCAAAGTGGCGTGACCGAGAACCACGGGCACCGACAGAGAAAAAGTCCTGTAATACTGTAAGGAGGCATTTAAACATTTATGCACATAATACATGCTGCAAGCCCACTCGGATAGCAGTTGTATTCAGGTAATACTTTGAAAACTACCTGTAAATACATTGTTTTAATTATTTACCCCATTGCCTTCATCAAAACATTCAAGATGAATATTGAGATGAGTCTAATCCAAATGTCAATTTCCTTTTTCTCCTTCTACTTGTATTTCTTTCCTATTTCATCTGTGCGTTAAAGATCAATGCACAAATCACACTAGTGGTAAAATTGGTGGGTATAATAGGGCTCAATTATCCTCTGAGTCTAATAAGGCCTCTCCTCTGGGCTTTCCCAGGTAAGTCACTAGAACATCCCACTTCCTCCAGGACTGTCTGAATTAACCTTCCTCAAAAGACAGAAATCAGTGGGATGGCCTCAAGTTTAGGTCACAAGGATCTTACTAAGTCAACCTAATTTGATACAAGATACCTATCATTTCTCAACTATGTTAATTCTCTGGAGGTACTAAGAGGAAAGTCTCTAGGGGTAAACATCTAAAGAGCTTTCTTCTAAATTATAATGAGTTGGGCTCTGTGGAAAATAGAGCACACGCCGGGAGAGAAATGCTCATTTGGTAAATAAATGCAGTCTCTCCCCAGACACTAGGGCATTGTTTGGGGAAGAAAATTTCAGAATTGAGTATGTGAGAAAATAAAAAAAGAGGTAACACATGATTTCCTTGGAGGTTTTGTCAGGCTCTAAAAACAACATATTATGTGCAAGAAAACACCAAATGTTTCACTAGAACACAGAAACAACAATCCTGGTCGATTACTTCTTTTTAAAGCTGCAGCGGGGGGCGGGGGGGAGTTGCAGGCTTTCACCAGCAGAGGGAAATACTGTCCTAGGAAAAACAATTTCTTTGTGACCTTTTTTTCACCATAATTCTTCTATGCTGTAAGCAAGAGACGAATGTTTCTTCCTTGTTTTCTCATTTATAAAATGTTTAACAGCGGGGGCTTTGCTAGCCTATGCCTCCAGCTTAATTGTTCTTGTGAGAGCAGGGATAAGAATGTGGGAAGCTGAGACCGAAGAAGAGTCATCTGGGAGCTGTCAGGCATCAGAAGATGTGTGAGGCTGAGTTTATAGAACAGCTCCAGGAGCAAGGGGAAGAGCAGCTTTCCTTATATATTCACACTCACTGCCTCCTCAAATGCCCCAATCCAAAGCTTATTCTGGAAACTCCACGGTTCCTTGGTGGCTCCTCCCTATGGGAAACTATAAGCCATTTTCAATCAATAGCAACCTCTAATAGGCAGGCATTCATAATTTGTCCTTCAGGAATTATGGATTTTAAAAGGTCTAGCTGTGTACCCCTTAATATCAGCATAACCTTATGACTTTCTGTTCCAGCATCTCTAACACTGCAAAAGATAAAGAAACTGATTTCATAAAGGAAAGCTGTATCCTGCAGTGGAATTACATAGCAAGTGTCATGGTGCTAAAAGAATGGGAGGGTCCATTTTCCTGTGAAGCACTGGGACTGAAGAAGCTCCCCATCAAACCACCTTTAAAGCTCCTCCCATCATCACTGCAAGTGGAGGTCACTGTCAACGTGGGGAGAGAAAGTGGAGTCTCCTCAGCCGAACACTAAGAATACCCTCAGGTTAGGGAGAGATGACAAAGTGCCACATTACCCAGCCATCCTCAGAGCTGGGAGATGGAGAGAACAAACATGAGGAAGGCCAAATTTAGAAGGGGGACCTCCTCTCCAAGGCTGAGTTCAGACGTCGCTGGAGAAGGTAAGGTTACAGCCCATAGGATAACAGAGAAGTTTCCTGATTTGCCTGGTCCAGATCTGGTCTGCAGTTACTGGGTAGGCACAGGGGCAACCTTCTGGGGCAGAGGCTTGCCACAGTCGGTGGCCAGCATGCAGACGGACATGCAGGGATAGCCCTCCAGGCACAGGCAGAGTACAAGTGAGCCTCGGCTAGTGGCCAGGGAGGGACTCCAGCGTGCTGAGAGAGTGGAGCTGACTTTGGGGGCAGGAGGCCAGGAGTCCACAGTGTCTATGTCAAGAAGGATGTAGAAAAGTGATCACCAAGCTGGGCTGGAGCTGTGAGGATGTAGAGGGGTCATACATTCTGGGTTCTTCGCTGCAGGAGAGCACAACTCTATGCTTTCACACCCACACCCCTGACTGAGTTTACAATCCCTGGAAACAGGAGATCCCCTTCTTCCTGCTAGGTCCTTTTCATGCCCTCTACTGAGTAAGTTGAACATCATCCTCACTGTAAAGGAGAGATGGTCACAGGAATTCCATCCTTTATTGTAGAGCAGATGTTGGAGAGTAAATTTGAAGCTGAGTGGCAATAAACTGGCAAGTGGTAGATATGAATAAGAAGCTGCATATAATTAAATACAGAATGTGAGTGTAATGATTCTCAAAAAATTTTTCTTATTCCTAAAGTTCTAAAATCAAGTACCCCTCCAGGTATTACTAGATTCTTAGACTGGATGGACCCTAACTAACCATTAAAATTAAGGTTCTGGAGTCTAGAGTGCCAAATAAGAAGTCCCATCACAGCAACCCAGATGGATGAGCAAATATCGAGTGTCATAATAACACTGGGATGCAGTTGTTAAAATCCCTGTATTGCACATAAGGGAAGTCTTGGGGTTCGGAGAAGGTTGTATACATGGTAATGAAGCTAAAAAGTGTCTCAACTACGAACAGTTAAGAAGGCTTCAAAATACTTTTAGCATTTATTTCTGATTTGTTTTAAAAATTGAAGACTTTCTAAACATGAGGGGATAAAAATGATACTGGACTAAGGGCACAAAGAGAAATAACCCGCAGAGGGAAAGTCCGGTGAGGAGAGAGTGCTATGGGAGTGGTTAAGAGCCAGGCTTTGGGTGTAGACTGCAGGGTTGAATCAGGGTTCTCTCATTTGTTAATGATGCAACCCTGAGCAGGTGTTTAACCTCTCTCTGACTCAATTTCCTCACCTAAGATGAAGATGATAATCATGAAAGCTCTCCCAGAGAGATGTCGTGGGGCCAAATGAATAAATGTATGTGAAGTAGTCAGAACAGTGCCTGGCCCAGAGTCAGTGCTCTATAAATATGGCTATTCTTATGATTAATTTTATAGCACAGAAGTAGCAGGCAAACCTGAGAGAAGGATTTTGAAGAGTGAGACCAAAACCAACTGAGGAAATTGGAAAGAAGAAGGCTGTGACAAAAATGAACACATATTTAGAGATTCCACTTCTCTGGACATTGTGAAGCATGAGGCTCCTCCCATAAAGGGTTAGTACAGAACACTGAAGGAAGTCACAGCATCCCCTCACCTCCCACAAAATAAGAAAACACTTCAGCAGATCTGAGGGTTCTTTTACTCTCTCTCAGGAAGATAAGGTGGCTAGTGGGTGCCTACTAAAGGCCACAGTTTCATGGAATGGGATGCAGTCAAGTCTGGATATGAAACTTTACAATGCAGATTCTTTATGTTTGTGGGATTTTTTTTAAAGATTTTATTAACTTATTTGTCAGAGAGAGAGAGCATGCATGCACACACAAGCAGAGAGAGAGAAGCAACAGAGGGAGAAGCAGGCTCCCTGCTGAGCAAGGAGCCTGATGCGGGACTGGGTCCCAGGACCCTGGGATCATGACCTGAGCCCAAGGCAGATGTTTAACTGACTGAGCCATCCAGGCGTCCCTGGGATATTTTTTTTTTTAAATGTGGTTGGTTGGTTGGTTGGTTGGTTGTACTGTCTTGACTCCTACTGACTTTTGAAAATCTCTAATCTTATTAAGGATAAATGAAAGAAAACTGTCAGAATAGGTGACCATGTGCAGCCTGTGGCCAAATGGGGACGGTCACAGGAAATGCTGAACCTGAGCCTCTCCAGCCTTGAGGAGTAACAGGTGAAATTTAATGGGCATCTAGTAGAAGTTGAGTCTCCTGTGGCCTTGGAACATGGGTATTTTGTGATAAAATGTTATTATTTTTAGGAGACCTATTAGGTATTTTTTAAAGCCCATTTTTTTAAATTTTGATAGGGGCTTTTCTTGCTGGTTTAGGATGTGCAATTCATCTAAACTTCTCTCACACAAATTGTCACCTGCAGATGACCAAATAAATCCACCCCTGATTTGATCTCAATGACCATGTTATTTGTGTTCGTTTCTGTTTATTAAAAACGAGAGAGTTATGTTCAAACATTTGCACCTAACTTTTAGATATTTTAGGTAAGCATACTCATTTCTGAATATTTCCATTCACTCTAACGATCCAGCCGTTTCAATTGGAAATTTCTTGATGTGTTCCCAACTGTAATAAGATACTTTCCTACCTTGAACTTCTATTGAATGAAAGCACAATTGCACGCACTGCTTGTGAAAAATAACTGGAGTCGGTCATGCTTGCTTTCTTAGGCTGCCTTAATTTCTGGGAAGCAAATCAGTGGAATATAGATCGTGCCCTTCATTTTTGCAATCCAAAATGCTTGAAATGATTGCATAGTCTTGCATTCTACTAGGACAATTCCATCAACTGTCTTATTTCTTGTTCTGTAAGGAAATTAAAAACCAGTATACTTTTTTCTGGTGCATGTCTCTGCATATATTTTCATTCATTTCCATTTTTTAATTTTCCACTAAAATTATATTTTTTCTTTTAAACTTTAAAAAACTCTGCCTACTTATTTTATATTCTAATAAGATTATATGTTAATAACATAATATGTATTATACATATTAAAATAATCTGATTTCTTTCTGTATTTTGAGGAAAATATAAGTATATCCTTATGTTTAATTTTGTTTCATTGAAACTGCTTACCTCAGGGATTGTTCTTTTTTTTTTTTTTAAGATTTTATTTATTTATTTGATAGAGAGTGACATAGCAAGAGCAGGAACACAAGCAGGGGGAGTGGGAGAGGGAGAAGCAGGCTTCCCGCAGAGCAGGGAGCCCGATGTGGGACTCGATCCCAGGACCCTGGGATCATGACCTGACCCGAAGGCAGACGCTTAACGACTGAGCCACCCAGGCTCCCCCTCAGGGATTGTTCTTAAAGGGTAATTAAAGGGTATTGCATATATACCTAGCCCCTGATAAATAAATCACAAACACTAATAGAAAGCCCAAATCCAAGCCCCTACTATTCATGGGTTCAATTGCCCTTTGTTTACCAAATGGTACATTTCAGTAAATGGCACCCATTATTATCCCATAGACTCAAATTCTAGCCAAAGACAAGGCTAGGGTGGATACTTAGATAGGAGGCACAGTTACTCTATCTGAGCACATTCTGCATCTTGAGCACATTTGTAAATACAGATAGATAGATGATTGATGATAGATAGATAGATAGATAGATAGATAGATAGATAGATAGATGATAGATAGATAGATAGATAGATGTTGGCATGACAGTTAGCATGACCATGATGAAAAAGAATTAGAGGCAAGCATGTGAGAGCAGGATTCCAACTAAGTACAAGAGGAAGTCAAATTATAGGGCTTTTTTGGTGGGGGAGGTTGGTTTGTTGTTGTTGATTTTAGAAGCTTGCTGCCCACCAACCGCCAATAATTAAAGGCTTTGGTTTCTCTCTGATCCCTCCTCTCCCCCAGCCTAGGCTTCTTCCCCTGAAGTGAAAACCACACTACTTTTGCCTCCATTTTGTCTTGCCTAAAGTCTTACAACTAATATGTGTCAAAACAGGATCCAAACCAGTTCCCCTTGGCCTCAGTGTTCTCTAACTGGCTGTTAGGTCTATCACATAAATCACCAATGTGTGGCTGGCCTGGAAAATACAATACAAATCCCACTATGATCTCTTATCTGGAATTCCAAAATCCAAAAAAGCTCTGAAAACCATAAGTTTTTCATAAGTTTCTGATAAACTCATTTGATGGTAAATCTATCTGACCTAACATGAAGATTTCCACTGTCTTTCATCTATCCCCCTTGGTGTAAATATTCATATATCTCACTAGAGGACTGTTAACATGTTTTATTACTATCTCAGACCTTTGTTGTAGGTATATATTAAAATATTGTGTGAGCAGGGCAGTCACACTGGGCCCCACACTTAGATCCTACACTTGGCTTAAAGCTCTGCTGGAGTCTTTAACAATTTTTGAACAGGAGTTCTTCCATTTTTCATTTTGCATAGGACCCTGCAAGTTAGAGTTGACCCTTAAACTACATAGGTTTGAACTGCACAGGTCCACTTATAGGCAAAAATTTTTCAATACATATATATACACACACACTATATATATCCACACACAGTATTGTAAGTGTATTTTCTCTTCCTTATGATTTTCTTAATAACACTCTTTTCTCTAGCTTATTTTATTGTAAGAATACATATGTAATACATGTAATAGGCAAAATATGTGTTAATTGACTGTTTATATTATCAGTAAGGCCTCCAGTCAACAGTAGGCTATTAGAAGTTAAGTTTTGGGGGAGTCATAAGTTATATGTGGAATTTTGACTTTGTTGGGGGACTGGTGCCCCTAGCCCCCACATTGTTCAAGGGTCAGCTGTATACAGGTAGTCCTGAGTATAAGCACTGGAGTCCCTTTCTAAAATCTGAAAAGTATGAATTTTTAAACACAACTGACTCTAAGGATTTGGCTAAGGGATCTGTGTTACTACATGACCAGTGTTACTGCTATCATTACTAGCACCATGGATTAAATGCCTTCTATAGGCAAGTGGCCTTTTAAGCACTTCATATAAGTTAAATATAAACCTGTGAGATACATATTACTTTCTTCATTTTGAAAAATGAAGTAATTAAGGTTCAGAAAATTACCCTAAAGTTTTTAAGTTCACCCCACTAGTAAATAGCAGAGCTGGAATTCAAACTAAGGTCTGCCTGGCTCTGGAGCTCATGAGAGAACATACACTATTCTTGGGCGTACGTGCTTTGAAACTATTAGGATGAACCATTTGAGACTGCCATTATTCAATCATTTTGACAAAGAAAAAAAGGTGATTTCATCTTGCTCAACCTAATAGATACAAATGGCTATTTGTAAAATATAAGCTCCCTTTATTTTTCCTTTTCTTTTTTTTTTTTTTTTTTAGTTCAGAAGGATGACCAAACTTGTTTTTCTGGTAAAATAAATAAAGGCTGCAGTGAAGTCAGAAGAAAAATTTATGTAGTTCAATTTAAAACTAGTCGCAGGTCTCATCCTGTCTCACCAGAGATGACATCACTGCTCCTAAAAAGGGAGGACAGTCACATGGGAGACCCTGTTTTATTGTGATCAGCTGCAGAGGATCAGCAAGGATGACCTCATCTGCAGCAGAAGAGCTTTGACCTTTGCCCCTTTAGGCATGTGAAGCAGAAGAAAAAATGCTTCACAGGCTGAGGAATGTAAAACAGACAAGCATCCTTCAGCCTGGTAGAGTTCATCAAACATGTGTTAAGTGCAAATGCTCAAGACTTGACATGATGTAAAGCAATTAAGGAAAACAACAATAAGTAGCCTGGGAGTTGAATGGGTCCTTTGGTGTTTCTTGATAACCTTAGAAAAATATATTTTTCATTTTCCAGTAAATGAAGATAAGAAATAAGCCTATTTAAAAAAAATGGTGTTTATATGAATTTTCCATAAATGGTAGAATTTAAATTCTTATTCCATGAGAATAGCTTAGACCTAATCAAATCAATTAAGTCTACCAATGGATAGGTTGACTATTGTTTTTCTTTAATTCTAAAAATTATAAAAATATATTACAAAATAAATTATTAAAAGCTAAGTTTTTTAACTGTTGCTGTGATAGTGAAGAATGTCATAACAAGAGCCCAGGATATACACTCAAACCTGTCCAGGAATGTGTGGAAGGTCCGCATGAGAAGTTACCTATATTGGGTATTCTTTCCCTGTCCTGCTTACTTCCAGTGAACAACTCACAGACTGAAGAGCTTCCAATGATAACAGATTTCCTTCTGTTCAAAAACTCTTTAAGAACTAGAAATTGTTTAATAGTTCAGGATTTTCGACATGTATCCTTTGATGTAGCACTCTGGGCACCATGATTAGAAGTCCTAGAGTTAGATTAAGGGGGATAAACTAGTAAGATCAAAAGAGACTGTTGCGGGGCGCCTGGGTGGCTCAGTTGGTTAAGCGACTGCCTTCGGCTCAGGTCATGATCCTGGAGTCCCTGGATCGAGTCCCACATCGGGCTCCCTGCTTAGCAGGGAGTCTGCTTCTCCCTCTGACCCTCCTCCCTCTCATGCTCTCTGTCTCTCATTCTCTGTCTCGCAAATAAATAAAATCTAAAAAAAAAAAAAAGAGAGAGAGACTGTTGCTACTTCCTGGCTGATAATTGTTAATCAATATCTTCCAAATCAAACAGCCTGAGAGAAGCAGATTTTTTGTGTTTCCTTTGCAACCAATTGGAGAGATGGAAGTCCTCCAAAAGGGTGCGCCAGTGCTGAAATTTGAAACATAAGAAATATTTCATCCAGGTAGAAAAAGCAGTTCATTATTCTAATTTTAAGCTGGATGGTTACCCAACTTCACGAGCCAACTTCTTTATGTTTCCTGAGTGATTTTTCTCTTACCCACTGTTTTGTCATTCCTTCGAGCTGAGAACCTGAGAAGACCAATCGCTTTAAAAGACTTGAGAAAAAAAGTTGATGACTTAGGCACTTAGTGTTGTCGTTAGTTTCTCCATTTTTATCATTTTTGTGGTACTAATGGTGATCTTTTTAACGTTTGTCCAATATATTTCTATTTGATAAAAGACTGCTCAAAGTGAGATCTCAGATTTCAAGAAAGTACTTATATTCCAGCAATATTTTTGGTGAGTAGAGATTAGAACTTCAGAGAGTTTTCTTTGATCATCCTTCAGTGTACCAGAAAAAAAATAGTCACTACAATTTACCACGTGGGTCCAATGGACCCTTTTAATTTACATTTTAAGTTCATTCTCAAATACTTACAGAAGGAAGCATAAAGTAAGAGCGTAAACCTTTATTACAGAAAAATAAATTCAAAAAGGTATTGTACCTTAAAGTCTTTTTCCCCCCCACTCTGTAGAGTTTACTGGGTTTATAACTGGGTGAAGTGAAGAGTTAAATTGTGGTTTATCCATACGATGGAATAGCAGTCGGCGTAAAAATGAAACTATTGATACACTCAACAACATGAATATGCTGAGTGAAAGAAACCAGACCAAAAACGAAAACATTATGTATGGCTCTTCCAGTTATATAAAATGCTTAGAAAATGCAAACGAACCTATATTGACAGAAAGCAGGTCAGTGGTTGCTTAAAGATGAGGTGGAGAGGGCAGGAGGGGCTAGAGAGGAGGAAAGGAAACTTTTTGGGTGCAGGATTTGTTCATTATCTTTATTGTGGTGAAGGTTTCACAAACGTACATATATGTCAAAACTTACCAAATTGTATACTTTAAATATGTGCAATTTATTGTACGTCAATTATATCTCAATAAAGTTAAGTTTTTAAAATGAAATTGGGCATGGAAGACAAAAGATATTGTCATTTACCTTAGGTCACAGGGCTAGATCATGGAAGAACAAAGACTTGCAATCAGGTCTCCGACGCAAATGTCAATAAAGAGCAGAAAGGGTAACTGCCAAATGTCAGGCTTGCCAGTCAGAGTGGACCCCTGACTGGGGAGGGTAACCTGTGGATTAGGAACCCAGTTTTATGCAGGTCAAGGTATTTCAATAGGGAAGGATTACTAGTTTGGGGAATTTAATGTGAGGGACCATCTTACGTTTTGATCAGTTCCTCTGCAGGGCCTCCAAAATAATACTGATTACTTTAATTCATCAGAGAAAAATTGATGTGATGATTTCATCTAGCTTTCCTTAACCAGTTTATGGCTGGGCTTAGAAAGTAAATCTTAAAGGATCAAGAAATAAACAGATACCACAGTCTTGGAAAATTCTGGGGAAATCTTCATGCCATTTTTTGTAAATAAAGAAAACTAGAAAAAAACGATATACTGAGATAATTGTTTAGATTAGCGTTTCTCAACTTTAGTATTATTGACATTTGGGGTTGAATAACTCTTTGTTGTGGGGGGACCCTGTGCATTATAAGATGCTTAGCAGCATCCCTGTCTTCTAACCACTAACTGCCTGTAGGACCCTTCCCCTAATTCTGACAAACAAAAACGTTTCCAAAGATTGCCAAATGTCCCGTGGGGTACAAAATCACCCCTATTGAGAATCACTGCATCACATTTGCTGCTATATCTGATATGAATCCAGAAATTATAAATAAGTAAGCAATGAATTTAGAAAAATTATTTGCTTAATATCAGAGAAGGTTGATATCCTTATAATATCCTTACGTAGAGCTTTTTGCAAATCAGTAAAAATGTACCAGTAGAGAAAGAAACATAAAACCAATAATAATTTTAAAAATTTCAAGTCAACTTACCACTGTGTAAAGAGTTTTGAAATTTAGATTACTTCCAAGCTTGGACTTCTTCACTGGTCAATGTGTTAGGCAAACATTTTCAAATCTTATTGCCTGCGATATACAGCATCAGCCAGTGGTATCAACTGATGGTTTCCCAGCCAATAAATATCTGGCAGCATCAGATTTTCTCCTAGCCTTCACACAATAGTAGCTGTAGTCTTTACACAGTGATAAAGCCCCTTATATAAAAACACTTGGAATAAAGTAATTTGGAATATTAATACAGAAAAATTATATCACACTTAAAATGATCTTATGTTTCCATTAATCAAATGAGATTCGAGGGAGTCTTCCTGATTTACCCTGGACTAGAAAAAACCCAGAACTAAAAGAAAAGCTAATAATTTTCCCATGTGAATCCAATGCATGAGAGTTATAATGATAGTCTTTTTAGTTTGTTCATTTTTTTTAAACTTAAATTTTAGATTCTTTTTTTTTTAAAGATTTTATTTATTTATTTGAGAGAGTATGAGAGAGAGCACATGAGAGGGGGGAGTCAGAGGGAGAAGCAGACTCCCTGCCAAGCAGGGAGCCCGATGCGGGACTCGATCCCGGGGCTCCAGGATCATGACCTGAGCCGAAGGCAGTCGCTTAACCAACTGAGCCACCCAGGCGCCCATTTTTAGATTCTTCTTTGGAATAAAACAGGGTTGTCACTGTTTACAAGGTCATTTCTGAGCTGTAAAAATTATCTCAATGTTTTTCCCGTGTATTACTCCCATTCAGTCTCCGCTGACATAGTCCAACAGAAAGTGTAAGGACAAGGACACTTTTTTCTTGCATCTTTAGTAGAAACCTTACCAGCAGATAGTAACTGCTCCAAGTCTATTAAAGAGATGCAGATATTCTATTTAATGTTTTATTGTATACATGTATATCAATGCAGGCCATATTAAAACATTTCGGGGCAACCGGAGGGGTGTAAATAATGAATAAACTAGGGCGCCTGGGTGGCTCAGTTGGTTAAGCGACTGCCTTCAGCTCAGGTCATGATCCTGGAGTCCCGGGATCGAGTCCGCATCGGGCTCCCCGCTCAGCAGGGGGTCTGCTTCTCCTTCTGATCCCCTTCCCTCTCGTGCTCTCTGTCTCTCATTCTCTCTCTCTCAAATAAATAAATAAAATCTTTAAAAAAAAAATAATGAATAAACTAATTCATAATTCTCCTTTTGTGAAAAAATGACAGTAGGTAGAAGTTCTAATCCTAAGAAAAAGAAGTACTCTCAATGTTTGGAGAAGGGCTCTAAACGTGGATTCTTCAAAGCAGCATTTGTATTCAGGGCCACTGATGAAAGATATATATGTGACAATTTCAGACCCTTCCACAATGCAGAGAAAGGATTTATTTGCATGCTAATGTACGTCAAAGGATAAGTAATTCCTCCCTTTCTTCTCCTGCTAAATACTGATCACAAAGCTTAGATTCAGTGTCAAATAAATCTCTGAAAGCTGGTACTCAAAGTCACTGCTG
The DNA here is from genome assembly GCF_029215605.1 of Mirounga angustirostris. NCBI lineage: Eukaryota > Metazoa > Chordata > Mammalia > Carnivora > Phocidae > Mirounga > Mirounga angustirostris. Next base: position 45,894,964 of record NW_026991709.1, on the reverse strand, counting down.
GGGAAGAGAAAAGCTTTATGCCTCTAGCTGGGCCTGTGGACAAAGCCAAGGTTTCAGTCAAGTACAGGGCTTATATTCCAGCTGTGCAATCATCTCCCTCTGTGACCTCAGACAAATGACTCCACATCCACATTCTTATTTCTTTGTCTATAAAAAATGACAAGGAACTTTTGTGGGGGTGGGGGAGGGGGAGAATCTCAGTGTTCATACTCACACTCTAGATCAAATTGTTATAATTAAAACCACAACATAGCCCGGTCCCACAAACCTATAGGAGAGGCCATAATATTATATCAGTTGTCACTAAAAATCAGCTTATATTCCATCTGGTACCGACACAAGGTGATGTATTCTTTAACCAGCAAAATAAATCCCATTAGAGTGTGTTCCTGGCGTTGTTCTTTCCCTGCATTCTTTTCACTCCTTTACGACAGAATGATCTTGCAAGAAGCATGAAAAAAAAAAAGACTGACTATACAGGACGTGGAACTCTTCTTTAAGAGTAAGTTTAGGGGCGCCTAGGTGGCTCAGTCGTTAAGCGTCTGCCTTCAGCTCAGGTCAGGATCCCGGAGTCCTGGGATCGAGCCCCACATTGAGCCCCACATCGAGCCCCACATCGAGCCCCACATCGGGCTCCCTGCTCTGCGGGAAGCCTGCTTCTCCCTCTCCCACTCCCCCTGCTTGTATTCCCTCTCTCGCTGTGTCTCTCTCTGTCAAATAAATAAATAAAATCTTAAAAAAAAAAAAAAAGAGTGAATAAGTTTAGTTGTAATCAAAATTCCAATTCTACTTTTAATACCATCTGTCTTCTGAGAAGATGAAGAAAGAAAACTTGGATTATGCTTTTAGTAGAATAAGAAAAAATTGGTTCTAGTTCTAGTTCTATGAATACCGAGGTATGTGACCGACCTTGGACAATTATAGCTGATTAACAGGAAGAGAAATATTATATAATTATTATATAATATATATATGAGGCTTTATAATAACATTGAGAATATCATAACATTAAATTAAAAAATCCTTTAGAATATTTTTTGCATTTTTAAAATGTATTAGTTCATAGAACATTAGTGAAAAGGGAAAAAGGAGGTACAAATTATATGTTTATTATGATGTCAGCTTCTAAGACTAAAAAATTCCAAGACTGGAAGGAAGTCCACCAAAACGTTAACAATAATTGTGTCATTTATTGGGGTGGAATTGTAAATGATGTCTTTCTGTTCTTTCAACTGTTCTCTACATTATAATATTCTCTGATACCCATACATTATCTTCTAATCACAAAATAACAAACTATAAAAAGAAAAACAGAAAATATGTGACTTCCATGCAAAGGGAATACTTGAGCTTCCATCTGTTAATTCTACAGATAGTAGCGACAGTTATTCCTGAGATGCTCAATTAGTCTTACACACCACCACCGTTTCAGAATCCAAAGATTAGTGACATTCCATGCCTTGCAAAAAATCGATTCCCAGGGATTACTTAGTTTTCTGCTCATTACTGGAGTCAAGTGATGCAGAGAGTGGGGTTAGCCTTGAGGGAATAATTGCCCTTTGCCGTAGACCAGGAAACCATCAACTTCAGTGGAAGAGAGGTGGCTCTGGGGAGCAGTGACATCCAGGAAACACCTTATTAATGGGCCACAAAACAGCTTTCTCAACGACCAGCAGTCTTGTCAGCAAATGTATCGGCAAACCTCCGTGGCTTTACTACCCAACCCTCCTCCTATAGGAAACCACCTCCCTCTCCACCCCCCCACGCCCCCCCCACTTCCCTCCCCACCACCACCCCGAGGCATCCGGAACAGCGAGTGCTAGAGCCACAACAAGTGTATTCAGGCTCCAAAAAAGCTCTCTAGAGTATTTCTGAAGGGTACACAAAAAGCTCTTTCCTAGTGCGACACATTTCTTCACTTATTCTATATTTATAGAGCACCAAGTCCGTGCCAAATCAAGGAGACAAACATATCTCCTCATGTAAAACATGAAAGTGTAAAACAAGCAAAACTGGACTCACTCTGGCGAGTAGAATCTTGAAGTTAGGACTTGAGGTTTGCCTCAAGGCGTTATACAAAGGGGTTGCATTTCAGACGCAGGCAGATGTGGCCTTGAATCCTGACAGGAGAAATAGTAATGGTTTGATCTGGTTTATTTACAGACATTTCTGGGCTTTGACAAAGGTGGGCTAATAAGATTGATAACATTTAAATTCTTGGCAAATCATTGTGATTCTCAAAAATATTATTTGCTTTTGTTGTTGGTAACATATATTTATTAAAAATTAAATAGAATAATAAGAGCATATTCTGAAAAAAAAATCATTACAACTTAAGAGCACACAGGAAAATAGAATAGTCAATATATCTGATCAGAGCAGTATACCCCTGAGGAACTTTGATGGAGAATAGCTCATTAGTCCATCAGTTATTTGTAGTAAACTTAAATCATTCTCAACTTTTAAAATGTGTTTTATCTATTTCTCACAGAAGCACTAATTTCAGCATAGAAGCACCCCAAATAAGTTACTGACTCTAAAGTAAGGTATCATACTAGAACCACCTCTCTCTGATCAATCCAAATTACCAGAAAAGAACAAAATATCACATATTGTTGAATTTTGGTGAAAGCCAAGTGTGCCAGAAATAGGCAACCAGCTTAACCAACTTGAACCACACTCATCAAGGAAACAAGAAGAGTTGCTTTGTATTCTCATTCATTGTTGTCTAGATAGTAGGAGATAAGTGTTTCTGAATTAAAATAGAAGGGACAAAAAAAGAAAAGTTCTAGGCCCAACTTACGGCATTTTGCTGAAGGTGAGGGCAGAGAGATGAGGTAGGAATGAGACTGGAAAAGGCTATAGGTTCCAAGCAGAAGTATATGTATTTATGCAATCAATTCATTTAAAACTTGCAACATATGCATGACCTAAGTGATTTAGAGATGAGGAAACAAAAGAAGATAAGCATTAAGGGACCTTGCCAAGGTCACTCTGCAAGAAAGGGAAAGGCAGAGTTGATAACTCAGTTTTCTGATTTGCAGGCCAGGGTTAATTCCCACCATCTCGTGTGACCTGCCAGACTTCTTGTCAATGGACTGAGCTCCATATTTGGTGGACTGGAATAGAGAGATTTGCTTATATTTATGACTTTATGTCATATAGCATATGAAATGACAAATCTGGGTTGCAGCCTTAGGGTTAGTATAAACAGTGGGTGTCAACAAAGTACCATGAAGACATATATAAAGAAATCATATGTGGAAATTATTAAAGAATCATTTAGATGATAAAATAAGTCATTAAGATTACCCTTTCTAGAGAAATGAGCAGAGGAAAACATGGTTTACTATGTCTGTCTTTCCTTGGGTGGCTTCCCTTCAATCTCAAGTATTTTACTTCCCACACATTGCTCCCATGAAACTCACATTCAGATTAACTAAAATGTGCAAAGCTCACCATTTGCTGAGAGTGAAAGAGAACTCCAACTCTGTTCATAGGTTTCCATCTGCTCTTTTCAAGCTATGACAGGATCTAGAACAAGGAAATATCTGTCGAGACTTTTTTTTTATTACCTTTTTTTATTATGTTATGTTAATCACCATACATTACATCATTAGTTTTTGATGTAGTGTTCCATGATTCATTGTTTGCGTGTAATACCCAGTGCTCCATTCAGTATGTGCCCTCTTTAATACCCATCACCAGGCTAACCCATCCCCCCACCCCCCTCCCCTCTAGAACCCTCAGTTTGTTTCTCAGAGTCCATAGTCTCTCATGGTTCATCTCCCCCTCCGATTTTCCCCCCTTCATTTTTTCCTTCCTACTATCTTCTTTTTTTTTTTTTAACATATAGTGTATTATTTGTTTCAGAGGTACAGATCTGTGATTTATCAGTCTTGCACAATTCACAGCACTCACCATAGCACATACCCTCCCCAATGTCTATCACCCAGCCATCCCATCCCTCCCACCCCCCACCACTCCAGCAACCCTCAATTTGTTTCCTGAGATTAAGAATTCCTCATATCAGTGAGATCATATGATAAATGTCTTTCTCTGATTGACTTATTTCACTCAGCATAATACCCTCCAGTTCCATCCACGTCGTTGCAAATGACAAGATTTCATTCCTTTTGATGGCTGCATAATATTCCATTGTGTGTGTATATATATATATATATATATATATATATATATATATATATATACCACATCTTCTTTATCCATTCATCTGTCGTTGGACATCTTGGCTCTTTCCATAGTTTGGCTATTGTGGACATTGCTGCTATAAACATTGGGGTGCACATACCCCTTTGGATCACTATATTTGTATCTTTGGGGTAAATACCCAGTAGTGCAATTGCTGGGTCATAGGGTAGCTCTATTTTCAACTTTTTGAGGAACCTCCATACTGTTTTCCAGAGTGGCTGCACCAGCTTGCATTCCCACCAACAGTGTAGGAAGGTTCCCCTTTCTCCGCATCCCTGCCAAATCTGTCATTTCTTAGAGATGTATAAACTACGAAAACTGAACCAGGAAGAAATAGAAAACCTTAACAGACCTATAACCACTAAGGAAATTGAAGCAGTAATCAAAAATCTCCCAACAAACAGAAGCCCAGGGCCAGATGGCTTCCCAGGGGAATTCTACCAAACATTTAAAGAAGAATTAATACCTATTCTTCTGAAACTGTTCTAAAAAATAGAAATGGAAGGAAAACTTCCAAACTTGGTTTATGAGGCCACCATTACCTTGATCCCCAAACCAGACAAAGACCCCATCGAAAAGGAGAATTACAGACCAATATTCTTGATGAACATGGATGCAAAAATTCTCACCAAAATACTAGCCAATAGGATCCAACAGTACATTAAAAGGATTATTCACCATGACCAAGTGGGATTTATCCCTGGGCTGCAAGATTGGTTCAACATCCACAAATCAATCAATGTGATACAATACATTAATAAAAGAAAGAATAAGAATCATATGATTCTCTCAATAGGTGCAGAAAAAGCATTTGACAAAGTATAGCATCCTTTCTTGATCAAAACTCTTCAGAGTATAGGAATAGAGGGTATATACCTCATTATCATAAAAGCCATCTATGAAAAACACACAGCAAATATCATTCTCAATGGGGAAAAACTGAGAGCTTTCCCCCTAAGGTCAGGAACACGGCAGGGATGTCCACTATCACCACTGCTATTCAACATAGTATTAGAAGTCCTAGCCACAGCAATCAGACAACAAAAAGAAATAAAAGGCATCCAAATTGGCAAAGAAGTCAAACTCTCACTCTTTGCAGATGATATGATACTTTATGTAGAAAACCCAAAGACTCCAACCCAAAACTGCTAGAACTCATACAGGAATTCAGTAAAGTGGCAGAATATAAAATCAATGCACAAAAATCAGTGACATTCCTATATACCAACAACAGGACAGAAGAAAGAGAAATTAAGGAGTCAATCCATTTATAATTGCACCCAAAACCATAAGATACCTAGGAATAAATCTAACCAAAGAGACAAAGTATCTGTACTCAGAAAACTATAAAATACTCATGAAAGAAATTGAGGAAGACACAAAGAAATGGAAAAACGTTCCATGCTCATGGATTAGAAGAACAAATATTGTGAAAATGTCAGTGCTACCTAGAGCAATCTACACATTTAATGCAATCCCTATCAAAATACCATCCACTTTTTTCAAAGAAATGGAGCAAATAATCCTAAAATTTGTATGGAACCAGAAAAGACCCCAAATAGCCAGAGCAATGTTGAAAAAGAAAAGCAAAGCTGGTGGCATCACAATTCCGGACCTCAAGCTCTATTACAAAGTGTCATCATCAAGACAGTATGGTACTGGCACAAAAACAGACACATAGATCAATGGAACAGAATAGAGAGCCCAGAAATGGACCCTCAACTCTATGGTCAACTCATCTTCAACAAAGCAGGAAAGAATGTCCAACGGAAAAAAGACAGTCTCTTCAACAAATGGTGTTGGGAAAATTGGACAGCCACATGCAGAAGAATGAAACTGGACCATATCCTTACACCACACACAAAAACAGACTCAAAATGGTTGAAAGACCTAAATGTGAGACAGGAGTCCATCAAAATCCTAAAGGAGAACACAGGCAGCAACCTCTTCGACTTCAGCAGCAGCAACTTCTTCCTAGAAACATCACCAAAGGCAAGGGAAGCAAGGGCATAAATGAACTATTGGGACTTGATCAAGATAAAAATCTTTTGCGCAGCAAAGGAAACAGTCAACAAAACCAAAAGACAACCAACAGAATGGGAGAAGATATTTGCAAATGACATATCAGATAAAGGGCTAGCATCCAAAATCTATAAAGAACTTATCAAACTCAACACCTAAAGAACAAATGATCCAATCAAGAAATGGGCAGAGGACATGAACAGACATTTTTGTGAAGAAAACATCCAAATGGCCAACAGATACATGAAAAAGTGCTCAACATTGCTCAGCATCAGGGAAATCCAAATCAAAACCTCAATGAGATACCACCTCACACCAGTCAGAATGGCTAAAATTAACATGTTGAGACTCTGAAGATGCCATTTATGTGCTCCTATGAACATGGTTTATGTAGAGACAGGCCAGACACTTCCTGACCTCTGCAGCCTTCTTTTCCTTAGATACAGAATTACTTGATTCCCAGCTACAGACTCTACCCCTTACTCCCAATATAAGAGACCAATCCTGACATTTGGCAGAAAAGACATAAATAATGCCACCTCTCTATCTAGCATTCATTATCCTGTGATACTTGCTCCCAATTAGGTCATAAATTTGCATTCCAGTCTCTGTGTATGTAGTTAGAGTAACTATGTCTTCCTTTCCTTTGTACCCTCAGGACCTAGTATATTGATGGCACACAAGTTTTATTTATTGTTTGTTGACTGACTGACTAATTTAACTAAGCTTCTGCCTTGATGAAACCCATCACCACAAGTTTGGGGACTTGATCCCTGTTCTAATCCCCATTGGTCACCTTCCTAATATGTAGCTCTTGTAGGACTCAGGACTGTTAATCTTTCTCCTGGAAATTCACTCACAGACCTTAATTCCTGCCCTTGAGCATTCTATTGACAACTTTTTGACAATGGTACAATTTGCCTAGCTTCTTGGATCTCCAAATGTTATCTGTCTCTGGCTTCACCAGCACTCTGATATTCTGACTTGCCAGGATACTGCATTCACCTGGGTAGGATCTCCTGATGGTTGTCTTTACTTAGGCTCTCACTTTGATGAGTATATGGTTAATAATGTCTTTTGTTTATGAATTATCCATTAAATTGATAAGCACAATCACCTCTTTTTTTTAATAAAAATGAATGATTATATCTTACCACAGGCCCTTTCCATTTACCTATAAATCCAAATTATGTCAGGATAATCTGTTAAATGCAAAAAAAGAGATAGCAAAATAAATTTTATTTATCCAAACAGTACAATTAAGTAACATCAAAACTCCCAATTTTCCTTAACAAAGGTGTGTGTGTGTGTGTGTGTGTGTGTGTTTGGTTTTTGTTTGAGTAAGTTGAACAACTGCCTCTACCCTCTACATTTCTTTCTGGGGTTTTTGTTTGTTTGTTTAATTTTGGTTAGTTAGCACATAGTGCAATACTGGTTTCAGGTGTAGAATTCAGTGATTCATCACTTAACATACAACACCCAGTGCTCCTCATGAGTGCCCTCCTTAACATCCATCACCCATTTAGCCCATCATTCCCCCAATGTCCCTCCATCAACCCTCAGTTTGTTCTCTATCGTTAAGAGTCTCTTGTGGTTTGTTTCCCTCTCTCCTTTTTTTCTTTTGCCCTCCTATGTTCATCTGTTTTGTTTCTTAAATTCCACGTATAAGTGAGATTATATGGTATTTGTTTCTCTGACTGACTTATTTCACTCAGCATCATACTCTAGCTCCATCCATGTCATTGCAAATGGCAAGATTTCTTTATTTTTTTGATGGCTGAGTAATATTCATATATATATATATGCATATATATATATGCATATATATATATATATATATGCTACCTCTTCTTTATCCATTCATCAGTTGATGGACATTTGGGTTCTCTCCATAGTTTGGCTATTGTTGATAATGCTGCTATAAACATTGGGGTGCATGTATCCCTTCAAATCTGTATTTTTGTAGCCTCTGGGTAAATACCTAGTAGTGGTGTTCTATTTTTAACTTTTTGAGGATCATAAGGTAGTTCTATTTTTAACTTTTTGAGGAACGTTCATACTGTTCTCCAGAGTGCCTTGCATTCCCACCAACAGTGCAAGAGGGTTTCCCTTTATCCACATCCTCACCAATACCTGTCGTTTCTTTTATTGTTAATTTTAGCCATTCTGACAGGTGTGAGGTAGTATCCCATCATGGTTTTGATTTGTAGTTTCCTGATGATGAGTGATATTGAGCACCTTTTCATGTGTCTCTTAGCCATCTGGATGTCTTCTTTGGAAAACAGTCTATTCATGTCTTATGCTCATTTCTTAACTAGATTATTTGTTTTTTGGGGTGTTGAGTTTGATAAGTTCTTTATAGATTTTGGATACTAATCATTTATCAGATATGTCAATTGCAAATATCTTCTCCCATTCTGTAGGCTCCCTTTTAGTTTCATTGATTGTTTCCTTCCCTGTGCAGAGCTTTTTTTTTTTTTTTTAAAGATTTTTTTATTTATTTATGTATTGGAGAGCGAGCGAGAGAGAAACAGCATGAGAGAGGAGAGGGTCAGAGGGAGAAGCAGGCTCCCCGCCGAGCCGGGAGCCCGATGCGGGACTCGATCCCAGGACCCCGGGATCATGACCTGAGCCGAAGGCAGTCGCTTAACCAACTGAGCCACCCAGGCGCCCTGTGCAGAGCTTTTTACCTTGATGAAGTCCCAATAGTTCATTTTTGCTTTTGTTTCCCTTACCTCTGGCGATGTGTCTAGTAAGAAGTTGCTGCAGCCAAGGTCAAAGAGGTTGCTGCCTGTGTTCTCCTTTAGGATTTTGATGGATTCCCATCTCACATTTAGTTATTTCACCCATTTTGAATTTATTTTTGTGTACAGTGTAAGAAAGTGATCCAGTTTCATTCTTCTGCGTGCTGCTGTCCAGTTTTCCCAACATCATTTGTTGAAGAGAGTGTCTCTTTTCCCTTGGATAGCTTTTCCTGCTTTATTGAAGATTAGTTGACCATACAGTTGTGGGTCCATTTCTGGGTTCTCTAGTCTGTTCCATTGATCTGTGTGTCTGTCTGGTTTTGTTCCAGTACCATACTGTCTTGATGACTACAGCTTTGTAATATAGCCTGAAATCCAGAATCATGATGCCTCCAGTTTTTTCTTTTTCAAGATTGCTTTGGCTATTTGAGGTCTTACAAATTTTAGGATTGTTTATTCTATCTCTGTGAAAAATGTAGTTGGTATTTTGATAGGGATTACATTAAATGTGTAGATTGCTTTGGATCATATAGACATTTTAACAATGTTTGTTCTTCCAATCCATGAGCATGAATGCTTTTCCATTTCTTTGTGTCCTCTTCAATTTCTTTCATAAGTGTTCTATAGTTTTCAGAAGTCAGATCTTTTACCTCTTTAGTTAAGTTTATCCCAAGGTATCTTATTGTTTTTGGTGCAATTGCAAATAGGATCAATTCCTTGATTTCTTTTTCTCCTGCTTCATTATTGGTGTATAGAAATGCAACAGATTTCTCTACTTTGATTTTATACCCTGCAACTTTGCTGAATTCATGTATTAGTTCTAGCAATTTTTGGGTTTTCTACCTAGAGTTTCATGTTATCTGCAGATAGTGAAAGTTTGCCTTCTTCCTTGCCAATTTTGGATGCCTTTTATTTCTTTTTGTTGTCTGATTGCTGAGGCTAAGACTTCCAGTACTGTGTTAAATAGTAATGGTGAGACTGGACATCCTTGTTTTGCCCCTGACCATAGAGGGGAAACCTCTCAGTTTTTCCCCATTGAGGGTTATATTAGCTGTGGGTTTTTCGTATATGGCCTTTATGATGTTGAGGTATGTTCCATTTATCCCTATTCTGTTGAGGGATTTTATCAAGAATGGATGATGTATTTTGTCAAATGCTTTTTCTGCATCTATTGACAGGATCATATGGTTCTTATCCTCTCTTTTATTCATGTGGTGTATCCTATTGATTGATTTGTGAGTATTGAACCATTCGTGCAGCCCAGAAATAAATCCCACTTGATCATGGTGAATAATTCTTTTAGTGTACTATTAGATTCTATTTGCTCATATTTTATTGAAAATTTTTGCATCCATCTTGATCAGGGATATTGGCCTGTAATTTTCCTTTTTAGTGGGGTCTTTGTCTGGTTTTATAATCAAGGTTATGCTGGCTTCATAGGATGAGTTTGGAAATTTTCCTTTCATTTCTATTTTTTGGAACTGTTTGAGAAGAACAGGTATTAACTCTTCTTTTTTTTAAATTTATGTACTTATTTGTCAGAGAGAGAGAGAGCACAAGCAGAGAGAGCAGCAGGCAGAGGGAGAAGCAGGCTCCCCGCTGAGCAAGGAGCCCGATGTGGGACTTGATCCCAGGACCCTGGGATCATGACCTGAGCTGAAGACAGACTCTTAACTGACAGAGACACCCAGGTGTCCCAGTATTACCTCTTCTTTAAATGTCTGGTAGAATTCCCCTGGGAAGCCTTCTGGCCCTGGGCTTTTGTTTGTTGGGAGATTTTTGATTACTAATTCAATTTCTTTGCTGGTTATAGGTCTGTTCAAATTTTCTATTTTTCCTGTTACAGTTTTGATAGTTTATAAGTTTCTAAGAATTTTTCTTCCAGTTTGTTGCCATAAATTTTTCATAGTATTCTCTTATAATTGTTTATATTTCTGTGGTGTTGGTTCTGATTTCTCCTCTTTCATTCATGATTGTATCTATTTGGATCCTTTCTCTTTTCTTTTTGATAAGTCTGACTAGGGGTGTATCAATTTTATTAATTCTTTTGAAGAGCTAGCTGTTTGTTTCATTAATCTGTTCTATTGGTTTTTTGTTTGTTTGTTTCTATATATCTGCTTTAATCTTTACTATTTCCCTTCTTCTGCTGGCTTTACTCTTTATTTGTTATTCCTTTTCTAGCTCCTTTACATGTAAGGTTAGGTTGTGTATTTGAGAATTTTCTTGTTTCCTGAGGTAGGCCTGTATTGCCATATACTTTCCTCTTAGGACTGCCTTTGCAGCATCCCAAAAGTTTTCAACTGTTGTGTTTTCTTTGCTTCCAGGTATTTTTTTAATTTCTTCTTTAATTTCCTGATTAACCTATTCATTGTTTAGTAAGATATTCTTTAACCTCCATGTATTTGAGGCCTTTCTAATTTTTTTTCTTGTGGTTGACTTCAAGTTTCCTAGCATTGTGGTCTGAAAATATGCATGATATGGTCTCGATGTTTTTGTATTTGTTGAGGGCTGATTTGTGACTCAGTATGTGATCTATTCTGGGGAATGTTCCATGTGTACTTGATTCTTTCTGGTTTAAACAACAGGTCAGTCAACACATTATTACCTCTTATTGAAAGTTTTAATCTTAAGCTCTTGCTTCATCTTACTTCCCGTAGAGTCAAACAATCTAATGAGCTAAAGCAAGTCACCGTTCAGGGAGTTCCTTTAATTTACCAATGGCTCAAATCTGTAGATCCAAGTGTTTTGGCCCTGACCACTAAGAACTCACCTCTAAGACAACATCCCAATGAAAAAGCAACCTATGCTAATTCACTGCCTACAAACAGTAAGGCAAAAACTTAAAAAAGTCCCCTAGACTTGGGAAAACCAGAGAAATTTTTTGTCTTTACAGAAGAATTGACAATATTATCATCAGTTTTTCAAAATTCTTTCTGAATCATTGACTAATGAGCTGTTTTAAGAGCATTTTTACTTGCTAAGAGGAAGATGACTCATGGTTTCAAAGACAAGTTAGTGCCAAGATGAAGCAGGGCAATGCTTCTATTTTATCTACCTCAGTGCTTTAAACCTTAAACCACTTGTTTGGAAAAACTGCTTAATCTTCCTCAAAGGTCCACATTAGCACAGGAAGCATGAGCTCATGTTTGTCCATTTAATGCCACAACATGACACCCGCAGTGGCCAAATAGAGAATTCCTCAGAGGAAAGGGTGATGTTTGTTTCATAACATGTCTTATTATAAAGATGAAACAGACAAGTGAAAATATTTTCTTCTAACATTTCTTTATTACATAAGAAAATGTAAGAGGTTAAATTTGATTTTTAAGAATAAAAGACTATTAGATCAATTTTCTCCTTTAACTTCAAAATCTAACTGGGTAACAAAGTGTTAGACTGCAAAATTTTAGTTAGGTCAGCCTTTGCTATTACCTTGATTTAAATAAAGTCCAGGGGAACTAAACTATTGAGTTCATATGCAATTATGGTAAAATATGATGATTAGATTTATCTTCATGGCTGATTAATATAGGAAGTCATAAGAGTAGAAAGATGGATGGAGAGAGAGAGAAAGAAAGAAAGAAAAAGAAAGAGAAAGAAAGAAAGAAAGAAAGAAAGAAAGAAAGAAGAAAGAAAGAAAGAAAGAAAGAAAGAAAGAAAGAAAGAAAGAAAGAAAGAAAAAGAAAGAAAAGAAAGAAGGAAGAAAGAAAGAAAGAAAGAAAGAAAGAAAGAAAGAAAGAAAGAAAGAAAGAAAGAAAGAAAGAAAGAAAGAAAAGAAAGAAAGAAAAAAAAGAAAAGGAAAAGGGAAGGGAAGAAAAAAGACAGATGTAGTACAATAGTAAGTTGATTGCTTCTAATTGCCATAATGCTTCCTCCTGGGGTAGATCATGCCTTTTTCTCAGTGTAGAGGAGAGAAACACTCTTTTGCCCTTTTCCTGTGAGTGTAAAGCATCTGTCACTGGGCCTGGTTGAGGGAATATTCTGAAGCACTTAGTTAATGGTTGCCCATGACCCACCTAGCTTAGGAACTGAATAAGCACAATCAATAATGCTTAGTACAGTTTCTCTAGGAGTATCATATCACCATATATTTTTAAATACCTTCATACTAGTCATTCAGACAGAGTAGCAAAGTTTTAAAATTCACCTACTAATTGGTTCTTGACCTTTACCCTTGAAAATCAAGTTAATGTGTGCACTGGCTTCCTGTATGGAATCATAGGGACCAGGGGCAACTCTAACAAATACCTGATAATCCCCCTCCAAAGAAAACTCTTTGAAGGACTGAAAAAGTGACACCATTATCTCTCAACTTTTACAGGAATAGGAAATAACCTAGTACCTTGTTTGTTCTCTCAAGACAAAGGCCAAAGGTAAGGTCAGGGACTTGACTTTTTCGGTATCTCACCCTTTTCCTCATTGTACCAAAAGAAAAACCTGTTAGAACTGGAAGAAATAATTAAAACAAGATCAGAGATGATTAAAAGACTGGACTTAATTAAAAGAATGGACTTGAAAGAAAATAATTAAAGCACTAGTTTAAATGAGAACAGAATAATATGTATTGAGAGGCAGAATACAAATAAGAAAGAGAGAAAACAACATCATGCATAGAGAAGTATAACAAAAAAGATGAGATTTATTAATAATTATAGTTAAATTAGTATACTCTGCCAAGTGCTATACAGGCACTGTAGATTTTAATCCTCACAACAACCTGGAAAGGTATTATTATTGGCTCCTTTTTATAAATGGGAAAACAAAGACATACAGAGGTCAAGTAATTTACCCACACAGCTGGAGTTAGTGTAGCTGGAATTCAAATCCAGCCTGTCTGAATGCAGAGTCCACACTTTTAATCACAACACCATATTGCCTCTCAGACTCTCACTTTTTTTTTTCTTTTACTTACAAGCTGTGTGACACTATCCATCTGTGTCAGTTTTCTTCATAAAATGCACAGCAATACATTCTTTGTGTTTGTTTATGAGCTGGGGCAGAGTAGGGCACTATTCTGAAAAGGCAGTATGAGTAACCGTTAGAATAGAAGTCAGACTGACAGGGTCCAATTCCCAGGTCTGGTCTGCTCCTTGCTGTCTGTGTGACCTTGGACAAGTTATATAGCTTCTCTGTGCCCCATTTTCCTCCATGGTAAAATAAGGATGCTAATAATTCCTACACTGTGGGTTTGTTAGGAGGATTAAGTGAGTTGTTATTGGTAAAGTGGCTTAAATAGTGACTGGCACAAGATAAGTACAAAATGTTTTGGTTAAATAATTTTTAAAATATGGGTAAGTTAAGACAAATAAGTGTTTAAACTTCAGGATTAATTGGCTACTTAAATTGCTTAACAATCAATATAGACTCTCTGTATAGCCTGCATTTGCCCTCTGTTAATTTTTTTTTTTACCAGAAATTTGATGTAAAAAACTAACTTCATTTTTAAACTTCTATAAAGGTGTGAAATATGTCCTTTTCCTTCTCTGAATACTTTCTGTTGTATTACCTCTCTTCTCTGGCTGGTTCTGCGTGGTAGTTCCCAGCACCTGCAGGCCTCCCTCATGAACCTACAGCTAAAAATCCCAGAAAAAAAGTTTCTTACTACTGATATGTACACCTAAGTCCCAGAATTGGCTTTCTTTGACCTGAATTGGATCACATGATGATCCTGGAACCAACCACTGGCACCAAGGGATACAATGTCCTGATTGGTCAAGCCTAAGTCACTCAGCCAAGGAGAGGTAGAGTCAGCCTCACCCACAGCACATAAACTACAAATGGGAAAGGATTAAATCTTAAAGAAAATGAAGGTGATGTTATAAGAAGAAGGACTAACCAATGCTAGAGGGAAAAGACAATAAATTTCTACAATTACGACCAATAATATTTTGTGCTACAAAAAAAATTGCAATGGGAAATAGAAAACTTTGCATATTTTGAAAAATAATGATAGACTCTATGTCAAGGTTAAGAAATTCTAATGATTTTGTTCATATGGAATTCTCCCCCACTGAGAGGAAAAATGCCTTTCATAAACAGAAAATTGTTTTTATATATTTTTAATTTTTGTTAATCATTTGCAAATCTTATTTGGAAATTCCGTGAACTTTGTTCCTTTTAGTTATCATATAAAGACAAATGAAAGACAAACTCAAGGATAAAAAGAAAGACTGACTGAACTATTGAGAGGTCAGTAAAACCACGGTTTTGGTTTTTGTTTTTTAATTTTTCCATGATGACTCCTGAAAAAGAACCACTGAGATTTTATTCCTTTCCAATCCTTCTTCCTTCCCCAGAGTGAGATCATACCTCATTCTGTCCTCATGCATTTTCCTTACATTAATGCCCCTTTTTTTCCACTTAAAAGAAAACGTTAAATGCATCCAGAAAAACTAGAGTTAGAATGAAGACAAAGAAATTTTATTGTCAACATTCACATAGGAGAAATGTTGCTATTTTGTTATTTTTTTAAAATCGAAAGGAACAGTGATAAAAAGCCAGTTTTAGTTTCATTTCAGGAAACCTTAGCATAGTTAAACAGAAGCACAAGATAAAAGTGGTATTTGGAAACTCTCTCTATTCTATAATGTGGCTAATGTTGTCATACTATCTTATCTAGGAATTTTCTGTATTCCTCTAAAGTGTCAAGCATCACATTTAAAAATTTTTTTATCTTCTACAGTTGTTTACTTCTTCCTTTTCCTAAGTTGCTGGAATGATATTTCTAGAGAGTTACTTTAGATAAAATTTAGCATTAACCTTATTTCAAAAAACGTAGGCCATTTTACAAGCTGTGGTAAATTCTTCACAGCACAAAACTGACATGACAGATTAGCTTTGTGCAATGATAACCTTGGAGCCCATGAAGTGTACTAAATACTAATCTGCTCACATTTCCCTGGCACCCTACTGAGCCTCCCTAACGAGCATGCATTCCCATGTGCACACTCAGTAGGTAGTCCTTCCTCTGACCTTCTCCACATCTTATTCTCAAGTGAGGTGTAAGAATTGTTGAGCTCAGAGGTATCAGCCCCCTGGCTCTGACATGTCATGTGTGCTATCTTCCCTACCATGTATCTCTCCACAGGCAGGGCATAACAAATATGCTGGTGTGTTTCTATGAGTAGAGAAAAAAACTCTTTTGAAATCCCCCAGTTTTCATGTAATTCTGTGGGTGATTTAACCAAATCCAATCTCCAATTCCAGATCTAAAAAAAAAAAAAAAAAAAAAAATCCATTGTCCCTCTTTTTGTTAAAGGGCGTAATGGTTTAGCAGCTTGCTCAGTCATAATTTCGTCCCTCTGATGTGTCTGGAACCTCTGTCTCATAACTTTCAGGAAATGTCTCATCTAGTTAATCGCCCTCACTTTCTGGGCAAATGAAAAAATCAGAGTAGGAAAGATGTTTTCTGTGATTCATCAGCATGTAATTTAGAGAAGATAAATTGTTAGACTAATTGTTAATTGTGGGTAAGAAGTCCTGCCTTGCCTCTACCTATTTCTTATGCAGAAACTGAAGTCCTCAGGTCAGTAAGAAGCTCTTCAGAAGAAATATGGGAATAATGGTGACTTTTTGAAAATTCTGTTGCCATGATTTCATAGTGAGCATTCTTACTTGAGACAGAGGGCTAGAGTGTAAACAGTCATTCTAATATACTCGTTTTTTTAAAAGATTTTATTTATTTGAGAGACAGTGCACATAAGAGAGAGCAAGTGGGAGTGAGGGACAGCAGAAGGAGAAGCAGAATCCCTGCTGAGCAGGGAACCTGATGGGGCGGCTTGATCCCAGGACTCTGGGGTCATGATCTGAATCTAAGCAGACAGCTTCAGCAACTGAGCCACCCAGGTGCCCCAAATATACTCATTTTTTTTAAATGAAGAATGAATGGAGGTTTGCTTGTTTAGCACCAGCCAATCAATAACCTTCGGGCTGCTCTGACAAAAACAATGTCTTGAGTGTGCCAATAGACATTGTGACAAGCTTGAAGCAAAGACAACTTTAAAAAAATGGGAGAGGATGAAGGCTGTGGGGAGTGGAGGGAAATGAGAAGGGAAGGGAAACAGAAGAGAAAGAAAACCAGGAAAAGGGGAAGCAAGAAAAGTGAGAGCAGAAAAGAATATGTATGTGGCCTGCATAACAGTATCCTTGACAGTTTAAACAAGCATGGGTTCACGGAGGGAGGGAGCGCCAGACCCAGATGCAAAGGAAATGTGGCAGTACTCGGACCTTGTTAGCCATGTGGGGAGACTTTTTCAGTTTAGACTAAGTCTAGAGGTTTGTTTCTATAGCCCGAATCTATTATAAATTCTTTCCACTGTCACAATACAATTCACACCAACAACAAAAACACAGTCATATCTACTTAGCTTCCTTCCTGAATAGTATGGAATAACTTCCTGAATGACTCAGTTCAAACACCATTAGGTGGGGTCGTAGGGAGCAAGTAGTTCATGTGGGGTGGGTAGGAGGAGGGGCTGCAGTGGTCTGCCTGGCCCGGGCTAAGGGCCTAAATGCTTGGTGAGGGGGCGTTTGCACAGGGGGTAGAGGTAGCTGGGCATGGGTCCAAGAGATGGCTTACATACGGGAGGATTGATCAAATAAGTAAATATATTGGGACTATATGAGAATAATGGGAGTCAGCGTTCACCCTGTCACAGAAAGGGCAAAAACTAGAATGAATCCCGTGGTGTTGGATTGAATTTGAAGTTTTTGGTATGAACATATAGTTTCTGATAGACAGATGATAGATAGATAGATAGACAAGATGGGTAGATAGATGTAGAAATAGAGATACAGAATAATAAGTATAGATACTGCAGTAGCCGGTCTCTAAAGTGGCCCCTAATTTTCTTGCCTCCTGGCATTCATTCCTTTGTGTAGTCGTTTCCATACTGAATAGGCTTGACCTGTGTAAGCAATAGGATACTGTGGAAATGACAGAATGAGGCTTTTGTGGCTAGGGCATAAAAGACATTCTGGCTTCCTCGCTCTGGGAAAGGCCAGCTACCATGTTATGATGACACTCAGCAGCCCTGTGGAGAAAGCAGTGACATGAGAAAATGAGGCCTTCTGCCAACAACCAGTCCTGGCTTGCCAGAACTGTGAGTGAGCCACCTTGAAAGTGGATCCTCTAGTTCCAGTCGTGCCTTAAGAAAACTGTAGTCCTGGCCAGTGTCTTGATAATAACCTCATGAGAGGCATTAGCCAGAACACCCCAGCTAATCTGCTTCTGAATTCTGGACTAAACTGTGAAGTACTAAATGTCCAACTTTTTACTACTAAGTTTGTTATAGCAATAGATAACTAATACACTTGTGAATATATGTATGTATAGAGCTTACATACTTAAATATATTCTTTCCATTGACGGGGTCTGGGTACAATGATACTTCAAAACCAAAGAGCATTCCAAGTGCCTAGATTCTGGTTCCTCAATACAATTCTCTGCTAAAAGAAACCAGGGTTCCTTGGAGAAATAGATGACTTCAGGGCTAGAGCAGGGAAAATCAAAGATGAGCCAAAATATTTTATTCAATATAGCAAGGAAATGGTTAAAAAGTTATGGAAGCCATCTTGAAAAGGCTCCCACTGCCAAATCTGGGACAATCTGAGCATCAGAATGAATAATGTTAGTAAACTATTACAACCCACTGAATAGAACAGGAATGCATAAATTCATATGATATAAATAAATAAGTGGAAAAAATGAATTGGGAGGAATAAACTCTTTACAGTAGAATGGCAACTAGTAAACACAGGAGGAAGGGTAAAATTAGAAAATAAACATTTGACAAATATCATTGTAATAATTCAGCCAAGAAATATCAATAGATGCTAAAATTAATGAGTGAAAGTTTGACAAGAAATGGAATATTTACACAGTCTCAACTAAAAAATGCTTATTAATTGCAAAGAAGAAGAGAATGACTTTTCAGTGGAGAAATCTGGCAGACACCACTTAAGCAAATTATTAAAATTAACATCACCAGAAAAGTGACAAATTGAAAATATGTACCACCTAATTGGATGCAATAAGAACACAAAATCATTACTATGGTATTCCAGCACTAGAAGAAGCAAAACTTGAATCAAATCATAAGAAAATACTAGATAGGGGCGCCTGGGTGGCTCAGTCGGTTGAGGGTCTGCCTTTGGCTCAGGTCATGACCCCAGAGTCCTGGGATCAAGCCCCACATCAGGCTCCCTGCTCAGTGGGGAGCCTGCTTCTCCCTCTCCCTCTGCCCCCCACTCATGCTCGCTTGCTTTCTCTCTCTCTGTGTCAAATGAATAAATAAAATTTTTAAAAAAGTACTAGATAAACCCAAATTTGGAGACATTTTATAAACTAGATGAAATTGTCAAAGTCATAAAAGTGAAAAGAGACCAAGGAAAAGTTCCTGATTAAAGGATAACAGAGATATGATAGCTAAGTGAAACATGTGATCTTGTATTTTTTTAAGATTTTATTTATTTATTTGCCCCCATGTGATCTTGTATTAAATTCTTTTAATTATAAGGAACATAATTGGGACAATTGGCAAGACTTGAATGGCATCTGTGATTTAGATGGTAGCATGTATAAATATTAATTTCCTGACTTCAGTGGTATTACTATGGTTATATAGAAAATTGAACTGAGGGGCACCTGGGTGGCTCAGTCGTTGAGTGTCTGCCTTCGGCTCGGGCCATGATCCCAGGGTACTGGAATCGAGCCCCACATCGGGCTCCCTGCTCAGCGGGAAGCCTGCGTCTCCCTCTCCCACTCCCCCTTCTTGTGTTTCCTTTCTTGCTGTCTCTCTCTCTGTCAAATAAATAAAATCTTTAAGAAAAAAAAAAGAAAATTGAACTTATTTGTAGAAAATACACGCTGAAGTATTTGGAGTTTATACTAAAGTGTTTGGCGGTTATAGGGCATCTTATCAACCACTTACTCAAATAGTTCAAAATGAAAAAGCTCTCCAAACTATTCTTCCCACTTCTTTGCAGGGTTTTAATTATTTCAAAATAAAATAATAAAAAAGAAACACACTTCAGATCTGAGAATCGAAGCCCTTATTCGGCAGAGAATATAAAGGCAGTTCAGAGACACACAATACTAAATAGAAATCCACAGAAATGGCATGAATAGCAGACATCATACACAGATAAAGTGCCAACAACAACAGCAACAATAAAAAAGAAAGTACTATTATGGAGCATAGATTCAAACACAGACATCCACTGAATTACTTAGTGTCCCAAGAGGAAACAGATGATGTAGTCAAAATAGAATAATTTCATGAGAGTTTATTTACAAAGAGATATTTGCAGAGATGTGGATTATTGTAATCGTACATTCAAGAGTTAGTAATAGCCTGATACCCAGGCTATTAAGAGGGGAGGGAACAGTACAAGAACCCAGAGAAAGAGGGAGGCATGCCTGTTGCCTTGAGAAAATCAATGACTCTGTTGGAGAGACACAGCCAGCTGGAGAGACCTTGCAGGAAGAGTAGCAGAGCCTCACTCCCTTTCCTCCATCTCAAGATTAACCCTTGGGTATATAAGCACAGAGATTTCGGAAGGTCTGTGGCAGCAGCTAGCACGAAGTACCCCAATAAAGAAAGCCCACTTTCAAGAGAAGGAATTGCCAAAGAAACAAGAATTTTGACCAATAAGCATTTGAATTAAAACAGGTCTTGAACCTCTAAGGAGGTTCCTTGAGCCCTCAAGGAGGAAATATGCCCCCAATACCCACTTCATATCCACTGAAGAATAAAGGGAAATGGACACAAGCTGTGAAGTCCTAGAGACAAAAAGTTTCCTCCAGAGAACAGAGTCACAACGCCATGAATTAAGGAAGGCTTCTGCTCCTCACATGTGTTCACTCAGTGGGATATCAGAACTTCCACACGTCAGGGACTGCTGGCTAACTGCACTCTTTGCTCTCCGAATCAGTGTATCTGCTGTTGCTCTCCTGTCCTTTTTTCCCATTGTCATCTGTTGGCGAGCAGGGAGAGATGGGGAAAACCCATCTTTGGGGTTCCTAAGTCTCTGCACGAGAGGAACCACATGTGGACCTGACAGGCAGACTTTGCTAGGATGGAACACACTCCGAATCACTGCTGAGGTGATATGGATGAAGAGCAGAATTCTTTATATTTTAAATGCTTTAAGTGCTTTTGCTATTAGAATGAAAACATTTGTGTTTTTATTTTTAATAATTTTGTTGGATTTTGAGAAGAACTTCGTAGAGAATCAAGGTGGAATATCCCTATTTTGGGTCCCTGATCAAGAATGTGGAAAATTTTGTGTAATAATAAGAGCCGGTATTTCAGCTCCCAGCCTGCTACTGACCCATGTTCCCTGTATCACTACACCCTTAGGTTAAGGGATAGTTATTAGTTACATTTTCTTTGGCTACCACACCCCAACAAAAATTAACTTAAGCAAAAAGGGAAGTGAGTGGACTCCTTTATTTAGGAAGCATACTGAGACAGGTCATGAACTTGGAAGAGAAGCCACAGAGACCAGTCACTCAGAGACCAGACCAGGGACCTCAGTGCCACAACAATATTTGTCTCCATCCAGTTCTTATTTCTCTTGGTCCCTGCTTCTCTTTACATGTTGGTTCCTTTATTTTCAACTCCATGAAGGGTGTCTCCATGCATCAGAGAGGATGGCCACTGACAGTCCAGATCCATATCCCTATAGTTTGCTGAGTAGAAGAAAGCATTTCCTCTCCGACTCCAACTATAAAGTTCTGGGGAAGGATTCTGACTGGCCTGGTTTGGTTGGTTATGCACAACCCTGTGAAAAACTGTCCAGATGGATGTGGCGTTATGATTGGCTCAGCCTGAGCCATGTGTTCATTTGTGCCTGGAAAGGTAGAGGTTAGGTGTGCAGTAATGGATACATGTACCAGAACCAGGTAAACAGGACCAGAATTCTGCCAAGGAAAGGAAATGCTGTGGCTATAAAAAGAAAGTTGGGAAAGATGAGTTGACAGAAAAAGAGCTACCAGATTCCTCTATGATGACCTAGATACCAAAAGCAATGCCCACCATGAACTATACCAAGAAAGCAGATCTACCAGGAGGGGCACAGGCACTTGCAGCCAGGACATCTCTGACTTTGGGCAGTTTCTAATGGTTATCCAGACTCCCTGTCAGTTTCCCCAATTTGAGCCACTCCCATTCTTCAGTGGAATACACAGATCCCCTGAGACGGGTAGTGCGATTACAGTGATATTTTGACTCCTTCTTTTACTCTTCTAGGCTTGGGAGTGACCCCAGATTAAGTTCACAGGCTCTCTTCAGAGACACTAAAACCACAATATTTACATAAGCCTGGTATATATTATGATCCAATGATTAAATGCTTCGTAATTACCAAATACTTTCGAAAGCTCCACCAGATTAATGTTTCGACACTGCCACTTTGTGTCATCCCATGATGAAAAACACATTCTAGTTTCTCTAAATCCTCCCAAATAAACCACTAACTCCAGGCCTTCAAAGCACACTGCAATCTAAACCCTAGATACCTCTGCAGTCTGAGCTTTCACGACTCTTTCATTCATGCCTGCCTTTCCATCCAAAGTAGGTTATTCCCTGTTTCTAGCATACATATAATTTTTTCATCCCTCCTCATTCATTTACTAAATCAACATATATTGCTTTCTTTTTTATGTGCCAGCTACTGTGATAAGTACCAGGAATGAGAAGGTGAATGAAACATGAACTCTATCTTCAAAGCTCACTCTAATGAAGAAGAAACATACACTGTAAATAATTATAATTCTCTGTGAAGCATGTTATAAGTGAGGTATGAGGAAATTGCTAGACCAACTAACTATATGGAAAATTAGGGAAAGTTTTCCCTTGAATATGATATTTTTGTGGGACTTGAAAGATAAGTGTGTTTGCCAGGCAGAGTAAGAAAGGGAATTCCAGGCATAAGGAAGAATGCATGCAAGAGTCCAGCAATGCAAAGGTATATAGCCTGTTCAGGAAAATACAAGTTCAGTAAAGCTTCCTTCCTTCCTGTCTATTAAAACAACACTGGGGATTAAACAGTGCATTGCATTGCCTGTGAACATACTGGCTGATGGACATGCTAAGTGCTCATAGCTAATAAGTGACTCTCCTATTCACCCACAGAATCCTGTAGCCTCTGGCTGAGTGCTTCATTTATTGAGTCAGTGGTCTCTTTTCTCAAATCTGTTGTAGTCATTATAATTACACAATCGAATTAAGTTGTATAAACCAGGTTTTTCCAGTCTCGGCATAATTGATGATTTGGGTCAGATAATTCTTTGTTGTGGAGGGCTATCCTCTGCTTTATAGGATATTTAGTGGCACCCTTGACCTCTCCCACCAGAGGCTTGAAACACTCTCCCCTGAATTGTGACAACCAAAAATGTCTCCACTCATTGTTAAATGTTTCCTGAAGTGTACAAAAATCACTGTTGATAGAATTGGGCCAAATATGAAGGGCCTTGTATACGGACTTTATTTTTTAGGTGTGCAATTAGAAACATTTAATGTTTTTTAGTAGTAGAGTAACATATATGGCAATGCTTTTCAGAGGATAAATTAGAAGAGAAGGAAGACCTATTAAGGAGGCAGTTGCCATACGGCAAGCAAGAAGAAACAAGAGTAATTGTTAAGTACAATTACTAAGTACAATTATTAAGTACAATTTTTAAGTACAATTAACAATTGGTAAGTTCAAAGGTAGTAATGCTAAGAGGTAAATTGAAGAGAAATTTTTGGAGGCAGATGGATGTCATTCATTCCACCTAGGATTCCTCTCCACTTTCTCTTCTTCCCTGTGTTCACCTGTTAAATCCAACCCAACCCAATCCCAGTTCAGCTCAAATTTTATGTCCCCAGATCAAGCCACAGAAAATGACATGTCCTCCTCTGAACCCTATAATTCATTATTGTAGTTTAGGGAGCTCTCTGATATTGTTAATTTAATGCCCAGAAAAAACAGATTTTGACCCTAGATTATACAATCTCTAAATATAAGACCATATTTTCTTTATATTTGCTTTCCACTCAGTGCCTAATTCCATGCTTTCCAAATAGCAGATGATGAATATTATTTATTGAGTAATTATGGAACGTTAGCCTAAATTGCTCCAACAGATTTAATAAGTATCCCTTGAATTCTCCTAGCTATAAGCGTTGGGGAGTCAGCCTAAATTAACCCGTACTGCATTCTTTACAGATCTGTTTCCCACAGTTTCTATCTACACATATCACTGGAGGAAGTTCATATTCATTAATCTTACAGCTTTTCTTATAAACTGCTCTGTGGAGAAACTCAGTAAAAAAAACACCCACATGCTCCCTTCAAAAGAAAAAATAGTAACTAGAGGCTAGATGGTATCAAACTAGTGACAAACAATATTGAACTATGTTAAATGACATATGAATAAGTGTTAAGCAAAAATGCCCATCTGGATTTTTCTCAAGGTAAATGTTTTTTTTCCTGCCTCTATAAATCACCAAGACCATTACTCACTGTATTCTCTCAACTGTATTCTTATTCTGTCTCTTATAGCTAGCCTATTAGTTTCCACCGACAAGTGATGAGAAATAATTGTAAGCAAGGCTTTAATTATCTATTAGGAAATAAGGTAGCTGAGAGATATATCTCTAGTGATTAAGGGCAGATACATAAAATCAAACTGGACCTCAGCCACTCTGTGCATCTGAATTTTCTTTCCGCAACAATGAAAATGGCCCAGTTGTTCAAATCGAGTTTTTTTGAATCTATACTATGAGCTTCACACTCTGTTGGCAAAGCAGGAAGAAAAGGAGAAACAAGCCAAGGTTTCTGCTAATAATGATCCTACAGGAGGGACAAAGGAAAAAGGTTTAACTCATATCAATGGCACCATGAGGAATAGGAGTGGGATGGCTTTCCTGGTTACATCTGCCTCAAGCTTTGTTTTGTACTATGTCAACTTACGGACCATCTTGGGCTTTCACATATGTTGTCTCTCCCACACCAGATAACCCAGACATTGCATCTCTGTGATTGTTACAAAATTAACCCTTGCCCACAGTGTTTTTGTGCATGCTGCAGAGTATACCAGTGGGTTAAAGTGATGATGATGCCAGAAAAAATAAGCGAATACTAGAGTCATCACTGCTTAAAAGTCCCTTGGCCATTTCTGTCAACTTTGCTTCAGTCTTGACTTCTAGCCTTTCCTTCAGCCTCTTGCTGAAGTTGCTCTACCTGTACTTTTTCAAAGCAAAAAAAAAAACCAAGTTCTTACTACTACTGTTTTCTTATGCAGGGCATTTCCACATCTTTTTTTTTTTTTAATTCTGCCTTTTCTCTTTTTTTTTTTAGATTATTTATTTATTTATTTGACAGAGAGAGACAGTGAGAGAGGGAACACAAGCAGGGGGAGTGGGAGAGGGAGAAGCAGGCTTCCTGCAGACCAGGGAGCCTGATGCGGGGCTCGATCCCAGGATTCCGGGATCATGACCTGAGCCGAAGGCAGACACTCAACGACTGAGCCACCCAGGCGCCCCTAATTCTGCCTTTCTTTCAGACTCTGCTCAGAAGCCTCTCTTTTCACATTCATGAGGATATTTTCTTAAACACATGCAGCACCTGCAGTTACTTTCAATAAGTGAAGTTCTAGTACCAGCTGTTAAGATAATTGTTGGTGTTTATCTGATTCCATCTTAATGAGCAATACCAAGTGCCAAACTACTGATAATCAAATGTAAGATTTCGGAACTGAGAGGACAGAAGGATAGGCAGGACATTATTCCAGTCTGGAAGACAAAGATAACCTAGAACAAAAGGAAAGAAAAAAAAGGCTTGGAGGAAGGAATTTACATGATCAGGAAAGTAAAGAAACTAAAGACACTAAACTAAAAACCATATGGTTTTAAAGATGGGGCAGGATAAACTGAGAACCAAAGACTTTGTATATCAATTTAAAATAATAGCTTTTATTTGCCATCAATTAATAATTAATATCAATAATACTAATGATAAAAAAGTAATAATGAAACAATTAGCAATATGTACTATGTAATAGGCACCAGGCTAAGTTCTAGAGTTACAGAGATGAAGTACCATATTTCCTTTGTCTTTCCCCAAAATATTAATATATCTGAAATGAGAGTCTGTCTTAACTTTTCAGCTCTCTTTTTTTTTTTTCTGAGCAAATGTTAAGTAATGAGTCTTTAGATTTATGGAAATATGGTAATTCCTCAGTTCAGGATCCTTGCTTGCAGTGTAAAGGCAATTGAGGGAGAAATAATAAAAGAGTTATTCTAGTTAAATGTATCTGAAAATGGCAGCTTAAGGCAACTGGGGGTTACTGGTAATGAGAGGCAGAGTGAGACACAATGTGAAATAGTAGAAGCCTTGGCCCGGGGTTGATAGAGCAAAGGAATGGACATACTGGGGAAATGTGTGTTATTTCAAGGAATAAATAAGTAGATATCACTGTAATTTTGGATAATTTTAATAAAAATTGAGAAATCAGTCAAAGATATTGCTAATTCTTCAAATAGGCCTGACCCCAGGAAGATAATTCATTGAAAATTGCAGACAGATTCAGCATGTGAGGCATTGTGTTTTGCTCAGACACTGAATAACCAGATGGAACAACCCAATAAGTAGTCAAAAATATAGTAGAGAACACGATTTAGAAATAAAAAATGTTATGGTCATAATTGTCAAAATTCCTTTTCACTTTGCATTATATTAATATGTAAATGAATTTCTAGAATATCATTGTCACCTTCCTTTCCTAATATTCAAAATGATGGTGTTTCTGGGATACTGCCCAGTTGGAGAAAATGTCTTTTTCCTAAAGTAAAGAAAAAAAATAACACTTTCCCATAGTAAGACTGCATTACAAACAACGTCATGATAATAATAAAATAATTAAATTTCAAAAAAATTTTACATTAGAATAAAATTGTTTTTATTATTGTTCACTGAACATCTCCAAGTGCCAGGGACAGAATGGATGTTTTAGGTTAGAATCGTGAACCAAGTCTTTGCCAAAACTACTGATGGAGACTTAGGAAAAAAATAAGAGGTTTTAATAGGAGGATTTACTTGCCAAAACCAGTAGGGCTAACCGCAGGCCGTTTATAATCATAAACTCAGGCAGTTCCATTAGCCTAGCAATAGAAAGCTGTCAGAGAGGGGTTTCTTTACAAGTGTGTTAGGATGAGATAAAAACCATCTTCAGTCTGTAATGACCAACATGAACAGTTTTACAAGGAAATTCATCTCAAAGGAGAACACAGATTAGCAGATGAGCTAACCAAGCTAACTAAGGTTAATAACTCAAGTCCTAACATGAAGAAAAGCAAACTTATTCTTCCATCATTTAGCTCTGCTTTCCTAATCCAATTATAACACTTCGGCTGTGAATTTTTCTGGAAATCTACAATGTAGGTTGTACAAATTCCACTACTTCCTAGTACATACACCCATTAGATTAATCTTTTCAGTAATTATAAGCACCAAGTATTCTAGTGAGACTGAACTGAGTGAGTCCCAGAGAGAAGGCATTAATCACCCCTTTGGCATGAACTCCATGGCAACTGGCCATTACCTTTCTAGGTCCACCCCAGTTTGGGAAAATCAGAGCATGTTCTTTTCCTTGATATTGATTTATCCAAATTTCTATTTAGTTTGTCACTGAGACACAGGTTTTATGTCACTGAGACAAAAGGAATTACAATACTGGGGATGAGGCATCCTCCTGCATTTAAGCCCTAAGATGATATCAATTCACAGAGAATATAAAAATCATTATATCCTTCTTCAGTAGAGTTTTTTTGTTGGTTACCTAGGGATCGAACCCGCTATTTCATGTCCTTAGGAAAACAGATAATGGGTTTATATATATTTTAATGATTTTCATTTGAAAACAAAAGTGCATATTTTTATGATATGTGAAAGTGAGAATTATATGATTTAGGGCTAAGTGCTTTCTAGGGTAGTTAGTATTACTCTAATGATCAGGCTCTGAAAGTGAAAAGGAAAATTCTTATAAGTGCATTCCATTGTAATATTTTTCTTATTAATAATAATTCATGCTGATAGTGCTCAGGCATTAATTTAAGCACTTTAATATTAATATATATTAATATATTAATACAGTTAATCCTTATAATGAACTTTCATAGTAGGTATATTACAGGTATATTATATAGAAGGTGTATTGTAGTTATACCATCTTACACTTTAAGTAACTTGCCCAAGGTCATACAAACTAGCAGGTGTTGGAGGTGGGCTTTGAACCCAGGCTGGCACCAGACACCATACACTCCCCTGCTATGCTGGACAGCCTCTCTACTCAAATGATACTTTTTGCTGCTGGTATTATTGCTTTCATAATTTATCATATCCATGAATAACCACGCTCTTTTTCTACAACTCAATCCATCACTCCAATGATATTTAATCAAGAACTGTCAGGTGCGCTGCTTCCCATTTGGCCCCAATTGTCACAAATCGGTTTTGGTGCCATCAAAACAGGAAGGCCTCTGCTTTCGTCTGCTTGGGCAGTCATCACAAAATACCACGACTGAGTGGCTTAAACAACAGAAATTTATTTCTCACAGTTCTAACACGATCACGGTGCCAATTAGGGTTGGTTTCTGAGGAAGGCTCTCTTTCTGGCTTGTAGATGGTTGCCTTTTTACTGTATCCTCTCTGGCCTTTATTCTGCATGCACAGGGAGAAAGAAACTGCTTTCTTTCTTTCTGAACACTGCTGTCTCTTCCTCTTCTTATAAAGACACCAGTGTTATCTGAATAGAGGCCCACTGTTATGATCTCATGTAACTCTAGTTACCTCCTTGAAGTCCCGATCTTCAAATACAGTCACATTAGGAGTTAAGGCTTCAATATATGAATTTGGGGAGAGTTGTAAGAAGTCACGCTTCAGTCCACAACAACTTCCTTCTACCAAATGTTCTTTTTTGAAATAAATGAAATCCCTCTATTTCAGGTGTTCTTCATGGCCTACCCTCCAATGTTATTTTCATCACTTAAATCATTTATATCCTCCAAATATTATTGCCAACTTCCAAGTTGTTTACATGTTTGAGTAATATAGCCAAATGACTGTGCAAAGAGTTTTCATAATACTTCAGAGTTTCCAAAGGACAATTGTACGTGTGCACGCACACACACACACACACACCATACACACATGCATACACAAATACATTTATAACTATATTAGAATACAAAATGGAGACCACACATTTTAATATTTAATCACTTAATAAAATGATTCTGATCTCCCATCCCACTTGTTGCAAGAATATCCCATTTCTCTTCTCGGGGTCTCCCTTCCTGTTTTAACTCCAGGAGATGGATTATTCTGCACCTTAGGAAGTCAAGCAACTTGGTTACTATCATCTAAAGGAGAGAAACCAGAACAAAATTATCAAATAACTGAGGAGTTTAAGTGTTTTTGACTATTGCTATTGGAGTACGGGTGATTTAGAAGCAGATTCTCCAGGTTTGGAGTGGAAGAAATCTGTTGAGTTTTATCAGGTTAGTGCTACTCTGGGTTGAGATTATCAATGTTTTAGCAAGTTAGTTCCTAAAGCGCTTTAAGTAACACCCTCAGGCGTGTCACTTACTGCTTATCAGTAGTGCCACAGTGTCTAGCTCCAGAGGGGTCTCTAGTAAGGACGCCCAAGATCACCTACTCCCTCTCCAGCTCCATCACCTAACTCTGAAAGTGAAGAGATTCCCTCTCTCTTTTGCATTCCAATACCTATCCCCCTTTTCTGTCTCAGGATGAGTGACATTTATTTCCTGGGAGTACCCTGCCTTAATAGATTTATATCTAGCATGGGTAGGGAAAGCACCAGTTATTATTATTCATACTTAAGAAATAAGAAAACTTGGGATCAAGGAAGTTAAATGACTTGTCCAATGACACAACATTAGTAAGAGGTTCCCCTTTTCCGCATCCTTGCCAACATCTGTCATTTCCTCACTTGTTAATTTTAGCCATTCTAACTGGTGGAAGGTGGTATCTCATGGAGGTTTTGATTTGTATTTCCCTGCTGCTGAGGGAGGTTGAGCACTTTTTCATGTGTCTGCCATTTGTACGTCTTCTTTGGAGAAATTTGATAAATTCTTTATAGATTTTGGATACTAGCCCTTTATCTGATATGTCATTTGCAAATATCTTCTCCATTCTGTCGGTTGTCTTTTGGTTTTGTTGACTGTTTCCTTTGCTTTGCAAAAGATTTTTATCCTGATCAAGTCCCAGTAGTTCAATTTTGCCCTTGCTTCCCTTGCCTTTGGCGATGTTTCTAGGAGAAGTTGCTGTGGCTGAGGTCGAAGAGGTTGCTGCCTATGTTCTCCTCTAGGATTTTGATGGACTCCTGTCTCACATTTAGGTCTTCCAGCCATTTTGAGTCTATTTTTGTGTGTGGTGTAAGGAAATGGTCCAGTTTCATTCTTCTGCATGTGGCTGTCCAATTTTCCCAAAACCATTTGTTGAAGAGACTGTCTTTTTCCATTGGACATTCTTTCCTGCTTTGTCAAAGATTAGTTGACCATAGAGTTGAGGTCTTGATCTATGTGTCTGTTTTTGTGCCAGTACCATACTGTCTTGATGATGACAGCTTTATAATAGAGCTTGAAGTCTGGAAATATAATGCCACCAGCTTTGGTTTTCTTTTTCAACATTCCTCTGGCTATTTGGGGTCTTTTCTGGTTCCATACAAATTTTAGGATTATTTGTTCCATTTCTTTGAAAAAAGTGGATGGTATTTTGATAGGGATTGCATTAAATGTGTAGATTGCTCTAGGTAGCATAGACATTTTCACAATATTTGTTCTTCCAATCTATAAGCATGGAACGTTTTTCCATTTCTTTGTGTCTTCCTCAATGTTATTTCATGAATGTTCTATAGTTTTCTGAGTACAGATTCTTTGCCTCTTTGGTTAGAGTTATTCCTAGGTATCTTATGGTTTTTGGTGCAACTGTACCTGGGATAGACTCCTTAATTTCTCTTTCTTCTGTCTTGTTGGTGTATAGAAATGCGACTGATTTCTGTGCATTGATTTTCTATCCTGCCACTTTACTGAATTCCTGTATGAGTTCTAGCAGTATTGGGGTGGAGTCTTTGGGTTTTCCACATAGAGTATCACATCATCTGCAAAGAGTGAGAGTTTGACTTCTTTGCCAATTTGGATGCCTTTTATTTCTTTTTGTTGTCTGATTGCTGTGGCTAGGACTTCTAATTCTATGTTGAATAGCAGTGGTGATAGTGGACATTCCTGCCGTGTTCCTGACCTTAGGGGGAAAGCTCTCAGTTTTTCCCCATTGAGAATGGTATTGGCTGTGGGTTTTTCATAGATGGCTTTTATGATATTAAGATATGTACTCTCTATCTCTACCCTGTGAAGAGTTTTAATCAAGAAAAGATGCTGTACTTTGTCAAATGCTTTTTCTGCATCTGTTGAGAGGATCATAAGGTTCTTGTTCTTTCTTTTATTAATGTATTGTATCACATTGATTGATTTGCAGATGTTGAACCAACCTTGCAGCCCAGGGATAAATCCCACTTGGTCGTGGTGAACAATCCTTTTAATGTACTGTTGGATCCTATTGGCTAGTATTTTGGTGAGAATTTTTGCATCCATGTTCATCAGGGATATTGGTCTGTAATTCCCCTTTTTGATGAGGTCTTTTTCTGGTTTTGGGATCAAGGTAATCCTGGCCTCATAAAATGAGTTTGGAAGTTTTCCTTCTGTTTCTATTTTTTAGAACAGTTTCAGAAGAATAGGTATTAATTCTTCTTGAAATGTTTGGTAGAATTCCCCTGGGAAGCAGTCTGGCCCTGGGCTCTTGTTTGTTGGGAGAGTGTTGATTACTGCTTCAATTTCCTTAGTGGTTATGGGTCTGTTCAGGTTTTCTATTTCTTCCTGGTTCAGTTTTGGTAGTTTATATGTCTCTAGGAATACATCCATTTCTTCCAGATTGTCTAATTTGCTGGCATATAGTTGATCATAATATGTTCTTATAACTGTTTGTATTTCTCTGGCATTGGTTGTGATCTCTCCTCTTTCATTCATGATTTTATTTATTTGGGTCATTTTTCTTTTCTTTTTGATAAGTCTGGCCAGGGGTTTATTAATATTATTAATTTTCTCAAAAAAACAGCTCCTAGTTTCATTGATCTCTTCTGCTGTTCTTTTGGTTTCTATTTCATTTATTTCTGCTCT
Source organism: Mirounga angustirostris (assembly GCF_029215605.1). Classification (NCBI taxonomy): domain Eukaryota; kingdom Metazoa; phylum Chordata; class Mammalia; order Carnivora; family Phocidae; genus Mirounga; species Mirounga angustirostris. The sequence continues at coordinate 45,862,746 of NW_026991709.1, read as the reverse complement.
GATCTTTATTATTTCTCTTCCCCTGCTGGGTTTAGGCTTTATTTGCTGTTCTTTCTCCAGTTCCTGTAGGTGTAGGGTTAGGTTGTGTATTTGAGACCTTTCTTGTTTCTTGAGAAAGACTTGTATTGCTATATACTTTCTTCTTAGTACAGCCTTTGCTGCATCCCAAAGATTTTGAACAGTTGTGTTTTCCTTTTCATTTGTTTCCATGAATTTTTTTAATTCTTCTTTAATTTCCTGGTTGACCCATTCATTCTTTAGTAGGATGCTCTTTAGCCTCCATGTATTTGAGTTCTTTCTGACTTTCCTCTTGTGATTGAGTTCTAGTTTCAAAGCATTGTGGTCCAAAAATATGAGGGAATGATCCCAATCTTTTAGTACCAGTTGAGACCTGGTTTGTGACCCAGGACGTGATCTATTCTGGAGAATGCTCCATGGGCACTAGAGAAGAATGTGTATTCTGTTGCTTTGGGATAGAATGTTCTGAATATATCTGTGAAATCCATTTGGTCCAGTGTGTCATCTAAAGCCTTTATTTCCTTGTTGATCTTTCGCTTAGATGATCTGTCCATTTCAGTGAGGGGGATTGTTAAAGTCCCCTACTATTATTGTATTGTTGTCGATGTGTTTCTTTGCTTTTGTTATTAATTGGCTTATATAATTAGCTGCTCCCATGTTAAGGGCATAGATATTTACAATTGTTAGATCTTCTTGTTGGATAGACCCTTTAAGTAGGATATAGTGTCCTTCCTCATCTCTTATTATAGTCTTTGGTTTAAAGTCTAATTTGTCTGATATAAGGATTGCCACCCCAGCTTTCTTTTGATGTCCATTAGCATGGTAAATGGTTTTCCATCCCTTCACTTTCAATCTGGAAGTGTCTTTGGGTCTAAAATGAATCTCTTGCAGACAGCATATCAATGGGCCTTTTTTTTTTATCCAATCTGATACCCTGTGTCTTTTGATTGGGGCATTTAGCTCATTTACATTCATGGTAACTATTGAAAGATATGAATTTAGTGCCATTGTATTGCCTGTAAGGTGACAGTTACTGTATATTGTCTGTGTTCCTTTCTGGTCTATGTTACTTTTAGGCTCTCTCTTTGCTTAGAGGACCCTTTCAATATTTCTTGTAGGGCTGGTTTCATGTTTGCAAATTCTTTTAGTTTTGTTTTTTGGTTTTTTGGTTTTTTTTTTTCCTGGAAGATTTTATCTCTCCTTCTATTTTCAATAACAGCCTAGCTGGATATAGTATTCTTGGCTGCATATTTTTTTTCGTTTAGTACTCTGAATATATCATGCCAGTCCTTTCTGGCCTGCCAGGTCTCTGTGGATAGGTCTGCTGCCAATCTAATGTTTCTACTGTTGTAGGTTACAGAGCTCTTGTCCTGAGCTGCTTTCAGGAGTTTCTCTTTGTCTCTGAGATGTGTGAGTTTTACTATTAGATGTCGAGGTGTTGACGTATTTTTATTGATTTGGGGGAGGTGTGTTCTCTGTGCCTCCTGGATTTTGATGCCTGTTTCCTTCCCCACATTAGGGAAGTTCTCCACTATAATTTGCCTCAATATACCTTCTGCCCCTCTCTCTCTTTCTTCTTCTGGGATCCCAATTATTCTAATTTTTTTTGTCTTATAGTATAACCTAGCTCTCAAAATTTCCCCTAGTGATCCAGTAGTTATTTATCTCTCTTTTTCTCAGCTTCTTTATTCTCCATCATTTGGTCTTCTATATCACTGATTCTCTCTTCTGCCTCATTTATCTTAGCAATTAGAGCCTCCATTTTTTATTGTACCTCATTAATAGCCTTTTTGATTTCAACTTTTATTTTATTTCTCCAGAAAGGGATTCTCTAGTATCTTCTATGCTTTTTTCAAGCCCAGCTAGTATCTTTATAATCGTCATTCTTAAATCTGGTTCCAACATCTTATTAATGTCCCTGGCAGTCAGTACTGCCTCTTGGGGTTTTTTTTGTTTTTTTTTTTTTTTTGAGGTGAGTTTTTCTGTCTTGTCATTTTGTCCAGAGAATAGATGAATGAGAGAACAAAATGCTAAAAGGGTAACAATGACCCCAGAAAAATATACACTAAACAAATCAGGAGAGACCCGAAATCAGGGGTGGCGGGGGGAAGAATATGATCAGGCCGGTGAATAGAACAGAGCTACACATTCAGTTTTCAGTGTATTTTGGTCTGTTAGAAGAAACTGGCTTCCAAAATTTTAAAGAAAGAAAAACTTATATATATATATATATATATATATATATATATATATATATATATATATATATGTGTGTATATATATATATACTAAAATAAGGGTAAATATGATGAACGGATAGAATATGATTGTAAAGATGGAAATTTAAAAAAGATTTTAAAAAAGGAATTGTTAAGAAGATGGTTGAAAAAAGAAAGAAAAAAAATTTTAAAAAAAAGGAGAGAATGTGATCAGGCAGGAGACTAGAACAAAGCCATCCACTAGAATTAGGGTATATTTTGGTCTGTTAGAAGAAACTGTATCCCAAAACTTTAAAGAAAGAAAAACATATATACAAAAAATAAGGTTAAATACAATGAAGGGATAGTATATATAAAATATGTAAAAATGAAAATTAAAAAATATTTTAGAAAAAGAATTGATAGTATAAGATGTTGGTTGAAAAAGGAAAGAAGAAAAAATTTTAAAAAAGAAATAGAGAAAGAAAAAATAAAGAAAATTTTAAAAATTAACTTTGAAAGACTAAAGAATCATGGGGGAAAAGGCACAAATTCTATGTGCTGTATTCCCTTCACACTGGAGTCTTGCAGTTCTCATTGATCGGTAAACATGTTCTTGGCTGAATGTTTTTGCTGATCTTCTGGGGGAGGGGCCTGTTGCAGTGATTCTCAAGTGTCTGTGCCCGAGGCCGAACTGCATCGCCCTTGCCAGGGGCTGGGCTACATCATCTGTCATCTGCTTGGCTTTGCTCTCAGTAGCTTTTGTTCCCTGAAAGCTTTCTGTACAGCTTTGGAGGATGAGAAAGAAAATGGTGGCCTCCCAATCCCTACCCTGGAGGAGCTGAGAACTCAGGGACCCACTCTTCAGTGAACCCCCAGAGAAAAGCAGTCAATCACTCCTGTCTCCCTGGTCTCCGGCCACACTCCATGCTCACCCAGCCTGTGATTGAGCATTTCTATCTCTGTTGCACGACCCCGTTTAGAGTCTCCAAACCCAGAAGATTACTTCAGTGAGCTCCCATGTTGCTCCTCCCAAGGGGAGGAAGGGGAGTCTTCCCAGATCTGCTGCTTATTGGGTCCCTGTTCAAAGAATAGGGAGCAGGGACTGTCATGACTGTGACACTGTGCCTGGGATCACGGTTTATGGCAACCCTGAGCTGAAAGCCCACTCCTCAGCTCTGACTTTGCAGCTGGCTTCCCCACTCCAATACCTGGGAGCTCTGCCGCACTCAGGCACCCCCAGTCTTTCTGTGATCCCAAGGGTCCTGAGGCCACACTGTCCCAGTGAGGGTTCCACCCCCCACTTAGCCACTGGAGCAATGTCCCTCAGTGGAGCAGACTTCTAAAAGTTCGATTTTGTGCTCCACTGCTCTATCACTTGCTGGTATCCGTCTGAGGAGGTTCCCTCCCCCCCGCAGTCTATCTTCCTGAATATCACCTCAGATTCACTTCCCTGCACATCCTACCTTCCAGAAAGTGGCCACTTTTCTGTTCAGAGAGTTGTTGCTATTCTTTTCTTTGAACTCCTCTTGAGTTTGTAGGTGTTCCGAATGGTTTGATAACTATCTAGATGAATTCCTGTGACCAGATGAGATTTAGGTCTCCTACTCCTCCACCATCTTGCTCCTCCCTTGATTAAAAAAATCTTACAAAGATATAAACACTAGGCAACTTGGACAAGGACCCTAGATAATTTGGCTACAAATAGTTTTTGCCCAATTTAAGTAAAAACAAGTTGGTCAACATTATATTTTAGTCTTGGACTTATTATTTTTAAACATGGACATCAATGTTTGGCATCTTGTTCACTGTAAATTCGGGTTAATTTGCCCGTCTTTACTCATTTTGTTCTGCTTTTCAGAATTTGGCAGGAATGGAGGGTTGATGAAGTTCTCACTGTTTTCCTTTTTCATTTCTAACTGACTTTCAGAAAATTATTCCTGCTTTGAACTGTTTTTAATAATGGAGGGCTGATGTCAACTACACTTCAACTAAAATTTCTTTATTTTTTAAAAATAAAATAGAATGGACTAGCTTTATACTAAAAATAAAAGTGAACATAATTAATGTCATAAAACTGTGTACTTAAAAATGGTTAAAATGATTAATTTTATGTTATGTATATTTGACCACAATTTAAAAATTATACATCAAAAGAAAGAAATAGGGAGTTAAAACATTAATGTCCAAAGAGCTGCACTATATAAATGCAATAAATATTTGTTTAATGTAGGGATAATCCAAGCACCCATCTGACCAAAGGCATCCACTCTGGGTCTTTCCAGAACTTTTTCTACTCGACTTAATTCTACAAAATAATACAGTGGTACATGTACTGTTTGGTAACTTTGATAACTAAATTAGCCCATTTTGTTGGGTTGAACTATTGTCATGATTTTATAGATAAAGAAATTGGAGGTTCAGAGAAGTTAAGCTTTTATTACTGGTTTGATTTTTAATAGCTTAACTCCTATCATTTGTTTCTAAGTTTCAAAAGTTAGTGCTATTTCCATACTACATTTTTATATGATTCCTTCTTATTGAGGTGGTGGTATTCACTGAAATATTCCAATTTTTTTGAAATATACTTGATATATACCACTGTATAAAATAAAATACACAACATGTTTATTTGATACATTTATATATTGAAATATGTCATTATAACAATAATTATCACCTCTATCATATCACATAATTATAATTTCTTTTTAGTGGTTAGGATGATTAATATCTAGTCTCTTAGCAAGTTTGATGGTTATAGTAGAATATTGTTGTTTATATTCACTATAATGTACATTAGATCTCTAGGACTTGTTTACTACTCATTGCAAATTTTTACCTTTAAACCACATCTCACCTATCACACCAATCCCCAGCCCCTGGTAACCACCATTTTATGGTTTTTACCTATTTGGCTTTTTTAGCTTCCTCATATAAGTGATATTATCTATATTTGTTTTTCTTTATCCAGCTTACCTCACTTAGCATTATGCTCTCAAGGTCCAACCATGTCACAAATAACAAGATGTCCTTCTTTCTCATGGCTGAATAATATTCCACCCTGTGTATACATATGTGTATCCACACATCTTCTTTATCCATTCATCTAGTGTCAGGCATTTAGGTTTTTTCCATTTGTTGGCTATTGTGAATAATGCTACAATAAACATAGGAGTAGATATATCTCTTTGAAATCGTTTTTCATTCCCTTTGGGTATATACTCAGAAATAGAATTTCTGGATTATATGGTAAGCTCTATTTTTAATTTTTTGAGAAATCACCATATTGTTTTCCATAATGGCTGAAGCAATTTACATTCATACCAACAGTGGGAGTGTAGAGGAGTTCTCATTTCTCCATATTCTTTCCAACACTTGTTATCTCTTCTTGATGATAGCCATTCTAACTGGCATGAGGTGATATTTCATTATGGTTTTGGTTTTCATTTCCTTAAAAATTAGTGATGTTTAGTGTCTTTTCATATACTCGTTGGCCATCTATATATCCTCGGGAAAAATGTCTCTTCAGATCCTCTGCCCATTTTTTAGATCAGTTGGTTTTTTTGTTATTGAGTTATTTTGTTCATTATTTCTTTTGTAGTGCAGAAGCTTTTAAGTTTGATATACTCCCACTTGTTGATTTTTGCTTTTGTTGTTTGTGCTTTTGGTGTCACATCCAAAAAGTCATTGCCAAGTCCAACATTGAAGAGATTTTTTCCTATGTATTCTTCTAGGAGTCTTATAGTATCAGGTCTAAACTATTCCAATCTTATATCTGTGTTCCCTTCAGGTCCTTCTGTGGTGTCCAGCTAAAATTAGACATAACTCAGAATTTAAGGAACAAAACAAATGAACATAGGGGGACAAAAAAAAGAGAGTGAAAGGAAACCATAAGAGACTCTTAACTACAGGGAACAAACTGAAGGTTGATGGAAGGAGGTGGGCTGAGGATGGGCTAAATGAGGGATGTTGTTAAGGTCACTTGTTATGATCAGCACTGGGTATTATATGTAAGTGATGAATCACTACATACCACACCTGAAATCAATTTTACCATATACGTTAACTACTAGAATTTAAATAAAAACTTGAAATAGAAAAAACAAAATAAGTACTCCCACCTTTATTATTGATTAATTGGCATAATAAATAAATTATTTTGATAAATTGCAAGAGGAAACAATTTAGACTTTGAAACATTTTTCATCTATAAGGTCAACTAGTCCACATAAAAATTAATCTATTACCTGATTTAATTCAACTTAATTACATTCAACAAGTATTTATTGAATATTTAATATGTACTTAACTCTGTGTTAGGTACATTACTATAATATGAGCATCATTAGTACCACATTTTGAAAACTGAAACAATATAACTGAAATTGGATTGTGTGGACAATTACTATATCTCAGAAAGAATAATAACAACATGAAAATATTTTTAAACTTTTCTGTAAATCATCAGATCCCATTAACTCAAACTTTGGTAGTATTCAATCCTGAAATTGCCCAGTGTTCTATGTGTAATATGTATGAAAAAAGGTTTGCTAAGTAAACTAACAATAACAAGAATCCAATATAGAAATGCAGCCACTTCTCTCTCTTTCTCTTTCTCTCTCTCAAATAAATAAATAAAATCTTAAAAAAAAAAAAAAGAAAAAGAAAAACAGCTGCCTCTTGAGTCTTGAGATAGTTGTCTTTAAGCAAGCATGTGGTGGTATCATTTGCAAAACAAACAAACAAAAAAAACCCACACAACAACAACAACAACAACAAAAACAACCTAGTTGAAGATTTTGTTATTTATTTATTTGGCAGAGAGAGAGATAGTGAGAGCAGGAACACAAGCAGGGGGAGTGGGAGAGGGAGAAGCAGACTTCCTGCCGAGCAGGGAGCCCGATGTGGGACTCGATCCCAGGACTCTGGGATCATGACCTGAGCCGAAGGCAGACGCTTAATGACTGAGCCACCCAGGTGCCTACTTGAAGATTTTAGACTTTTTGATGTATCTGAGAAATTTTGTGGCCTTCTATTTTTAACCACTTGCTTTCTGGGTCTTCATAGAAGAATAGCATTGCATTCATTTCAAAATAGTCTCTATCAAAGATTTTAGAATTCTTTCTCCTTTGCTCTTCTCTCCTTTGCCCCCCTTCCTCTCCTCCTCCCCTGTCTTCTTCCCATTTACTAATAGTACAAAAGCATGAAATTTTTACCATATTTACTTAACAAATACCTTATTCTATAGGAAATATACTTGGTCTACTCAGCAAATGCATTTCGAGAATGGCTTATTCTGTGAGGCCATGCAGTTATACTAGGAATAGCAGGTGAAACTCAGTCACAGGAAGAAATTCTTAGCTCTCATATAAGATAAACTCCTCATTGTCAGAGCAGTCCAAAAATGTAATCGGCAGCACCAAGTAAGGAGAAATTTTCCCTGAAGGTATTCAAGCACTGGGTGGGAATGTTAAAAGGAGAATTGAAACTTCAGAAGAGTATTGAACGAAATAATTCTTAAAGCCAAGAATGTATAATGTTGATGAGGATGATGACATGAGTGTGAGGAGGAGAAAAGAGAGGAGGGAGTAGGAGAACAAGAAATAACTTCATAATACTTCTTATTAAGTAACCATACTCTGTGCTGGATGTGATTCCCAAGAATAGTAATGAACAGTGATGCAACAGCATTGAACTGGAATCAAACTTTGCTCAGTTTAAATAATTGTACTTAAAAGATTTGTTTTCTTTTAATAAATAAGGGCATTTATTGTTACAATTTCTATAATGTTGCATGTTGAACATATGCTCTGAAGCTAGGCAAATATAGACACAAATCATTGCTGCGAGACCTTAGGCAAACCATGTAAATTTGCCACTTAAACAAGTCACTTAGTCTTCATTTCTTCACCTGCAAAATGGACATAGTACTAACTGTACCTACCTCATAGCATCACTGTGATTACTTAATGAGAAGTGTTTAGCACGAAGCCTGGTATAGAACATGTGAAATACTTAGCACAGTATCTGGCACATAGAAAATACTCCATAAATGATGTGTATTATTAATTTTTTTTTTAATTTTAAGTTAATAAAAGACTATCTGGCACACCTGGATTTCTCCCAGGAGGCCATTCCTTTCTAGTCTTCATCTTCTCTCATTTGGGAATTCTAATAGTAAAACCATGGCTTCATATGGGACTATTCTACTTAACCATTCCCACTGCACAATAAATTACTTATATAATGCTCATAGATTCATTAAGGGATGCCTCACTCTTCTCTTTTAAATGTAGCTGCTCATCACTGATTGGTTTCCAAAGAATCTATGAACTTTTTTATTTTTAAAAAACAGAATCATATTTTCTTCTCCGCAATCTCCATATGGCACTAAATCAAAAAAGGAATTTCCATAAACTCCAAACTTTTGCATTCCTAGACAGTTAGTAAAGAAAGATGGTCAATGCAGTGTGGGATTTCCAGAACATTTATATCTATAATCAAAAAAATTTTAGGGATGCCTGGGTGGCTCAGTCGGTTAAGTATCTGCCTTCAGCTCAGGTCATGATCCCAGGCTCCTGGGATAGAGTCCCACATCGGGCTCCTTGCTCAGCGGGGAGCCTGCTTCTCCCTCCCCCACTCCCCCTGCTTGTGCTCTCTCTCTCTGACAAATAAATAAAATCTTAAAAAAAATTTTTTTAGAAAAAAATAATCATTGGACAAAGTGCCATTAAGTCTGACTATACAAAAATGTTTCAAATTTCCTTTTGCTCTTTTTTATACATTTAAGTTGGTGATGTTTGTATTTCAGGCATCACTTTTTCTCATTTCAGTCATTATAAGATAGGTATGCACAAGTTCAAGGATTAGCTACTAGACAAGTATAAGCACTTATTGGCAATGGGGAATAATTTACTTTCAGGTTTAATATATTTTTCTCATAGAGGTTTGACTTATATTGGAGATAACTAGTAACTTCCCTTTATCAATTTTAATAAATTGCAGAGACAAGAAGACCAAATACCCCTGGTGTGCCTCTCACTCACCAGAAGACACCCTCTTTTGCATATCTCATATTCACCACTAGTTTTTAGCCTGGGTCATTTTTTTTCTCATTCCTACAAATCCAAATGGTCCATGGACATTTCCTATTAGAGTTTATCTTGACTAATCATTGCATGTTACTCAGACCCCAGGAGTCCAACACAAGCCTGAGTGTATAGCTAAATTGTTAAATAAATGAGGATTTCTAATGAGAAAACCTTGTAGTGGCAAAACCTTCATTGTAATCTGCAGCTCTCTCTCTGAACCAGCAAGGCACAAATGTTTTCATTCATCCCATGTAAAGTCAGCCTTGAATGTTTGTAAGACTGGAGGGACGAGCTCCACTTTTATAGAAATGATTCACATACTTCTGTCATCTTGGGCATGCATATTACTCATCTGTCTTTCTTGGAGCCATTTCCCTCAATTAGCTAATTCAGCAAGACAGACATCCAGATCAGGATTTTTTTTTATTTTTTTATTTTAGAAAATTTCTCACATTACTAACTAGTTGGTCAGTGATGTCAAGACAATTTAAATGTGTCATTCTGTTTTGCACACTGAGCAGATGATTCATAAATTTTCTTCCATAGTTTTACTGCAAAAAAAACAAAGAATGCTACTATAAATCTACAATATATGAGGGCTTATGTTGGAAAGTGATGCACATTTAAAGTGACCCAACAGTATCTAAAAGAAGAAACAAAGAATGACTTAATAGCTTTGAAGTTGTAATTGGCTACCTCCAAAGGAACCACAAGAATCATATTTTAAACAAGGAATGACAATCAGACATTTACTGCAGTATGCTCCAAAGCTGTTTAGTATGAGGACAAGGTACACGGGCATGTAACATTCTTTTCACAGTTCATTATATGACTTAAACTGTAATTAGAACAAGATGGGATGTACAGCTATTTTGTGAGCAGAAAACTTATTCTCCAGGGAAAACAGGTTGGTTAGGATGTGTTGATACTGTTTTAGTCTTTTTTTATGTGGAGAAAAAAATATGATTTTATTTCAGATTATGTCTCTGTGATTGATTCTGTACTATGGTTTTAAGAATATTCCTCATGCTCAAATTAATGAGAAAAAACAGTGAAGCAAATGAGCCAGGAGGTACTCAGCTTGCTGAAGAAAAATCTGTTACAAATTAATCCAGTGTCTTCAGCTCATAATCCTACCTCTCTCAATTAAAGTGATAATAGAATAATGAGATTATAATTCTATTTATAAACACACATATGTACAAACTAAAAATAATATTGAATAGGTTTCTTTGTTCCTGGTGTTAGTGTCACTTCTTCTCTAAATAGAGAGTTGATGAAAAACTTAGCCAGGTGTAGCTAATGAAAATCCTGATCCCTCATGGATCTCTCTCTTTTATTACCTTAATGTTTATGGTTGCTCATTTGCTCATGCTAGACTGAAAATTTAATAGGTGAATATCCCTGGTCCTTCTCTGGGCACGGTCAATGTTCAGATTTAAAGTAAAAATTTTCTTTTTCTATGCTTCCTAAAAATGTCTCCCACTGGTATGTTCATCACTGGTTCTATATGACTTCCGGTAACCCTGTCAGCTCTTCTCCCTGGCAGCAACAGATGAGATGTTACTGTTTAAGTATCTCACATGTACTTACATACATACGGGGCACAACAGAATAGTAGTATTAACAAGGCTATAAATTTCCCATTGGAATTCTCAAATACATCATTTAAAATAACTTTTTTTATTTTTTGGCAGTAGATCTTGATTATTTTTTATACTGTCATCTATATCTAAGTATCTCAATTTATTTTGTTCCTTACTGAATATTATCATGGCAGTAGGGTTTGTAATAAGAGGCATAGTAGTTGATTACTATAAACTTTAACATTTCTCTATGAGGGGCACCTGGTGGCACAGTCAGTTGACTGCCCGATTCTTGGTTTTGGCTTAGGTCGTGATCGCAGGGTCATGAGATCCAGCCCTGCTTTGGTTTGGAGTCTGCTTGAGTTTCTCCCTACATCTCCCTCTGCCTCTCCCCACCAAACCCCCCACCATGCTCTCTCTCTCTCACTCTCTCTAAAATAAATAAATCTTAAGAAAAAAAAAAGCATTTCTCTATGGTTTCAATCTACTACAAAAAGGAAGATTTAAATGCTATAAAATATATAGAAATATTCTTGATATAAAAACACTTTTAAGACAATAATGAACGTTATTTTTGAGAATCTAGCTTAGACTATAGGTGGGGGACTATAAATAATTTCTAAGGTCCCTTTCTGCTCTAAAATTATGATTTAAGTTTTATCTATTTTTAAACATCTTGATACAGCTTTGCAATTTTCTTGAATTCATTTCCATCTTGCAATCTCTCTGAGGTTCAAAAATCAGATCATGCAAAACTTGTGGTTATCCAAAATATTCTGTCATTTCAGAGAAAAGCAAAGTCCTGAGAAAGCCCCTAGAACAATCTAGGTTTTCCAAGGTCCTCAAAACTATGGTAAAATGCCCAACAAGACTGCTGGCAACTACAGTAAGCTTCCTAATGTTTCATAAGCCAGAGTGATGATTGTCTGTCCATCCTCTGCTCAGAATGAATAATTGGTAGGCTATGGGAGAGAAGACTTTAGCCAATCTAGTAATTTCTACAGGGAAATTCTAGCCCTTCTCCCAGCAGTCTCACTGTGCCCCCATCCCATCTCCTCACCCCCTGGCAGGTCTTGCCTTCACCCAGCTCCTTTTGGCTTCATCTCTAGTTCTCAGCCCCATGTTGGACCTTGTAACTGAAAATAGATTTGGCTTCTTGGATTTTGAGCTCTGGAAATCTTATCTCTTCTGATATAGTTTGTTTCAGATCTATCTAAACTTATCACCCCAGGGAATAGCCCTGATATCAGTTAACTTGACTGACATCTTTGCAGGAGGTACACACAAGCCATCTTATTTCATATCTTCTGTTCCATATCAGGATTTGTGCTCCAGTCTCTTAACTATTCTCCTAAACTAGATTGTCCTAAATAAACTATTCTCCTAAAAAGAGACTATCCCTTTCCAATGGTGAACCATATCTTTGTTATTATCATCCTAAAACACTTTAACATCCCCTTAAAGCCTCTCATAATCCTATGCTGCTTTAAGATCTAAACTCCTAAACCTAAGAGTATACCCAACCCTACCCACCTAACTGTTCTCAACACTACCTTATTTCAGCCACAGCTCTCTCCTCGCTATCTCCTAAACATACCAAGCTGATCCTACTTCACATTTAGTAAGCCCACCTCATCACTCTCTTCATCTTACCCAGCATTCAGGTTCTAACTCAAGCTCACCTCCTTCATGAAACTTCTCATAAATGATCCACATAGTTCTACCCCTATTTGAATACATCTAGCAAAGGGATTACAAGGGTGGTATTCATTGTGATACTTAACTAATTCTAATTACCCTATGTTGATATATATGGTTATCTAATGTTCCATGTGAATGACCAGTTTTCCTAATAGTAAGTTCCATGAAGACAAGAGCTATATCTCAAAATTCTTTAAACTGTTCATAATACTAACAAGTAAATACTTGTTGAAAAAAGAACCCAGAACTTTGAATGACTTTCAAGATTGTTATTCTAGTCATCCTGAGTTTAAGACAAAGAATGGGCTATATCATCTCATAAAATGTTTTATATCCCTGCATTTCTCAGATACTAAAATCTCAGGGTTTTGTTTACAGAAGCTATAATAACAGTAATTGTTACCCAAAAAACCAGATGGACTAATATCTCAGTGCATCTACTAAATTTCTCAGTTTGCATGTGTTTTTATTTCCATGAGTAATTTGTTTTGATTCACATAAATTATCTTCTTTTTAAATATTTCTAACCTGAGCTTTGATTAAGAGGAAGAAAAGTGGAATGATTAAGAATTTGGTTTTAAATCCCTGGGATTAAATTCCAGCTCTACCAATGAGGAGCTGAATATCTTAAACAAGTAGCTTAACCTTGCTCTTCCTTTATTTTTTCATCTGGAAAATGGCAATATTGGTAATAAGTGGAACTACCTTATTAGGTGGTATTAAGGATTAAATAACTTATATACATTAAGCAGTAATTATAAATAGTAAGTACAAGATACATGTTACATCTAGGAGCACCTGGGTGGTTCAGCCGGTTAAGAGTCTGATTTCAGCTCAGGTCATGATCTCAGGGTCCTGGGATAGGGCCCTACATTGGCTCCTATAATAAGATTAAAGGAGAGCATGTGGCTCCACTCACTAATGCCAAGCACTCTGCAGGGAGTCTGCTTCTCGTCCTCTCCCTCTGCCCCTCCCTCCTGCTCATGCCTTCTTTCTCTCTCTCTCAAATAAATAAAATCTTTTAAAAAAATACATGTTAGATATTACTGTTATCAGTAATTTCTCTATATGCTAAGAATCAAACATGAAGGCAACACACAGACTTTGATGTAATTTTCTTTCTGGAACAGACAGCTACTGTCAATATTTTTCATAGCCTGATCTTATTCACAATTTTGGAACTAGCTAAGGATAATGAGCCTGATTCTCCCCTTAGTCCCAGAAAAGGAAGGAAGTCAATTCTTTTCATCCACATGGTTCCAAAGCACAGAGACAAGAGAACAAAGCCAAAAGACAAGGTGAGAGCAGAGGAGAAGTTTTCTGGCATTCTTTTGGATGTCCCACTCTCAGTGATATGTTCAAGCCTACACATAGTTGTTGTTTCAGATCTATCTACTGCTGCTTTAAGATTTAAACTCCTAAACCTAAGAGTACACCCAACCCTACCCACCTAACTGTTCTCAACACTACCTTATTTCAGCCACAGCTCTCTTTATTTACATTGAGTAAATAAAACACCCATATTTGGTACTCCAGCCATTTGATTTGACTGTGCTTTATCTAACTAAACTGGCATATTGGTTAGTTGAACTTAATGAATTTGGCACAACTGATTGATTGCTTTTGCCCTGAGTTCTTTCAGCCATATATTAGCATGGCCACAGAACTTATTAAGATGAAAACTGGTCATTCAAAGCCAAATTTCATCCAAAATCTTTCTTGTTTTAGCAACCAGTTATTCTTTAAAATTCAGCTCAAAAAATAAGAATCAATATTTTTAAATGATTCTGAAATCACATTCATTATTATTAATTATATTCAGTTAGAATATTATTTTGCCATAAAAAGGTATTGTTGCCACCAGTGCTAACAGTTATCCACCTGTATCTTAAGCTACAAGAAAACATATAAAGTGAAGGAAAATATAAGCCTGAAAAATAAATGTAGATGTTGAGAAATTAAGAAAGTTAAATGTTGAGAAAGTTATTATAGAAAAAGTTTATTCCAAATACATTCCCATTGGGCCATTTATTTCTCCTGTGGCTTCACTTTAGCTCTTTTTCCTTATGCAAGGTTCTCCCTGTGCCACTTATTTATAGTCCCTCAGAAGTCAGCAGGAATACATCATTAATGATCACTTTTATTTGGTTTAAATCAAATATTTTAAGGAACTGTTTGGAAGGAAATCAGTATCTAAATCCTGCAGTACATTATTTTTTGATCAGAATATATCTGAATTATGAGATTTTTTAAAGCTCATCAAATAGGCCTAAATGAATTTAATAATTTATACAACCTTTGAAATGCTAGAATTCAGTTCATTTCTTTTAATATTGACTTTCCTAACCACTAGGAGGCCCATTTCTAGTACTGGCTCAGTCAGTAGCTTAGTGGTGTGACCCTAAGCAAGTTACCTAAACTTTGTGAATCTCAGACACTTTTTCTTTTTGTTTCCTTTTTTTAAAAGATTTTATTTATATTTATTTAATTCATTTTATTTATTTATTTATTTGAGAGAGGAGCATGCCTGTACTCAGGGGCAGAGAAAGAAGGAGAGGGAAAGAATCCCCAGCAGACTCCACACCAAGCATGGAGCCCAATGTGGGGCTTTACCCCACAACTCTATGATCATGACCTGAGCCAAAACCAAGAGTCAAACACTCAACTGACTGAGCCACCCAGGTACCTCAAACATTTTTTAAAACTGTAAAACAAAATAGCTAAATCAAATAATTTTTAAATTCCCTTTTATTTCCATATCTTTTTCATAGGACATTTAAAATTTCCAACTCATAAAATACATGATATCTCTAAATTGTGATAATGTTTCATTGGTCCTTTTGCTGTTGTCCTGACTGCAGGGAGAATGAAATTTGAGGTGGGAGAAGGAAACTTTCCATTCAGATGTGTTTTATTTGAGGAAAAAATGTGTTTAATAGAAATGACAACCAGTATAGCAACTTGATAATTGCATGTAAAATACTCAGAATGAATAAGCACAGAGTTAAATATTGATAATATGCCATGCCTTCTTTAAAGGAAATTGAACTGCTATGAAACCTCATCTATAAATTTATACTGTGGCTGAAAATCTATTTTCAACCACATACATTCTAATTCGAAGTTAATGCTAAATACATAAAGGGGAAGAGATTGGTAGAGTCAGGAAGAGTAGTTTAAGCAATTCTCACATAGCTGAAATGTAGCCAAGAAAAATACCTATAATAGTGGTTGCGTGTTTTCCAGAAACACTGACTTAAATTCAGTTGCACCACTGAATCTATAATAAGATTAAAGGAGAGCATGTGGCTCCACTCGCTAATGCCAAAAAGAGAGAATTCTCTGGACAGCAACGTAGAGAATGGGTCATTTATGATTCTTCTACTATGAGAATAAGCAAAAGTTTAAATTTGACAGAAATCCATTTGTTTATTCCAAGGGTCTGAAGAAAAACTAAGCAATGACCTTGAAGAAGTGCAATGCACCTGCTTCTTGCCATTCCTGGTCCCTTCTAAATCCCTTGGCTGGTCCCTTGAGTTGATAGAATTACCCCAAAATGGTGGTGCAATACCTGAAACAGCAAAGCAATTGTATACCAGAATTGTTCATTTTGCTGTTCTGTCTATCCAAAGAGAATGTGCTGGAGGTGTGGGGCCAAGCAATCTGTTATAAAAAGGTCTCACATAATTGTGATGCACAGTCAAGTTTAAGAACCACAACAGAAGATTTCACAGTTCCTCCATGCTTCCTCCCCACACCCTCCCCACTAGAGTAACAAGGCTTAAATTGACAAAAGATATTACACTCAGTTTCTAATTTTCATTAGTTCTATTTTATTTTAAAAAATCAGAAAGATCTGACACCTTCATTTTTTATCATTATTAAAATCCTTGAAAGCATCACTATTAAAATCTAACCTTTCTCTCCAAGTATCAAATGAATAGAACATTTCAATAAGTATCTGTTGATTTCAGAAACCTTATCTTCCAGACAATTTCTGAATTAAAGAGAAAGGTGATGACAATGAATTTATTCTTTCATATTGGGAAGAACACTAGCAAACATGCCATCTTAGATATGAAAGGAAGAAAAATCTTTCTCCATGTTCTCTTTTGCTTAACTAAAAGTAGCAACAACTCTCCAGAAATTTTAACTTCTAGACAGTGGACAAAGAGCTATATATAACAAAATTCACTGATCTGTTTCATATCCCTATCGTTTTGCCTTTTCCAGAATGTCATATAAATGAAATTATACAGTATGTAATATTTTGAGACTGGCTTTTTTCACACATCATAGCTTTGAGATTCATCATGTTGGTACAGCAATAGTTAATTCCTTTTTATTATTGAGCAGTATTCCATTCAATGGATGTACCATAGTTTATTCACCCATTAAGAGACATCTGGGTTGTCTCCAACTGGGGGCTATTATGAATAAAACTGCTATAAACATTGATGTACAGGATTTTTAGTGTGAATATAAGCTTTTATTTCACTATGTTTTTGTGTGAATATATTTTAATCTTATATACCCCTAGGAGTAAGATTCCTAAATCATATGGTAAACATATATTTAACTTCATAAGAAACTCCAAAACTGTCTTCCATAGTGGCTATACCATTTTGTATTCCCACCAACACGTGTGAATGTTCTAGTTGTGCATTTTTGACAGTGCTTGATATTGTCAGTGGTTTTGGTGGTTTTCTTTTTTTTTTTTAATTTTGGTCTTTCTAATAGGTGTGTAGTAGTACTTTACTGTGGATTTAATTTGGATTGCCCTAATGGCTAATCATGTTAAGCATTTATCATGTGCTTGGTTTGCCACCCATATGTCTTTTTTGTTGATATGTCTGTTCAAATCTTTTACCCATTTTTAAATTGGGTTATTTGGTTTTTTATTATTGGGTTTTGAGAATTCTTTTTATATTCTAGATGTTGGATATATGATTTGCAATTATTTTCTCCCAGATTGTAATTTGTCTTTTTCATTCTCTTAACAGTGTGTTTCACAGAACAAAAGTTTTAATTTTGTGAAGTTCAATTTATCAATATTTTCTTTCTTATCTAAGAATTATTGGCTTAACACAATGTCATAAAGAGTTTCTGTTTTCTTCTGAAATTTGTAGGGGTTTTTGTTTTGTTTTGTTTTATGTTTAGATATATGATCCCTTTGGAGTTAATTTTTGTACAAGATATGAGTTAGGCCAAGTTCAATTCTCTGTCCATGGCTATCCAATTTTTGCAATGCCAGCTGTTGAAAAGGTCATGCTTATCCCATTGAGTTACCTTTGGACCTTTATTAAGAATCAATCACCCATATTTGTGTGGGTCAATTTCTGGATTCTCTGTTCTGTTCTGTTAATCCATATGTCTACCCATTTGCTAATATTACACTAACTTCATTACCATAACTTTATGGTAAGTCTTAAAATTAAGGAGTGTGATCCTTCCACTTTATCTTTTTGAAATTGTTTGATATATTCTAGTTACTTGCCTTTCCACATAAATTTTAAAATCAACTTTTTGAGCTCTACAAAAATCCTGCTAGAATTTTCATTGGAATTGTGCTAAATTTATAGGTCAATTTAAGGAGAATAAATATCTTAACCATATTAAGTTTTCCAAATACAAACACAGTATGTCTCTTCATTTATTTAGGTTTCTTTTTTTTTTTAAGATTTTATTTATTTGTTAGAGAGAGAGAGAGCAAGAGAGCACAAGCAGGGGGAGGGGCAGAGGGAGAGAGAGAAGCAGGCTCCCCACTGAGCAGGGATCCAGATGCGGGACTAGATCCCAGGACTCTGGGATCATGACCCAAGCCGAAGGCAGATGCTTAATCAACTGAGCAACCCAGGCACCCCAATTTATTTAGGTTTCTTTAAGAATTTTCTTTCATCATCATTTTGGTTTTTGGGGGGTTTTTTCTCCAAGTTTTTATTTAAATTCTAGTTAGTTAACATATATGGCAAAAATGGTTGCAGGTGTAAAATTTACTGATTCATCACTTACATACAACACCTAGTGCTTGTCACAAGTGCCCTCCTTAATACTCATCACCCATTTAGTCCCTCCCCACCCACCTCCCTCCATCAACCCTCAGTTCATTCTCTATAGTTGAGAGTCCCTTATGGTTTGCTTCCCTCTCTCTTTTTTTCCTTCCCATATGTTCATCTGTTATGTTTCTTAAATTCCACATATAAGTGAAATCATATGATATGTGTCTTTCTCTGACTTCTTTCACTTAGCATAATACTCTCTAGTTCCATCCACGTCATTGCAAATGGCAGAATTTCATTCTCTTTGATGGCTGAGTAATATCCCCTTATATATATATTTATACCACTCATCAGTTTAGGGGCTCTTTCCATAGTTTGTTGTTGATAATGCTAATATAAAAATTGGGGTGCACGTGCCCCTTTTAATCTGTATTTTTGTATCCTTTGGGTAAATATCTAGTATTGCATTTGCTGGGTCATAGGTAGTCCCATTTTGAACTTTTTGAGCAACCTCCATACTGTTTTCTGGAGTGGCTGCATAAGCTTGCATTCCCACCAACATTGTAAGAGGATTCCCTTTTCTCTCCATCCTCAACAACATCTGTCATTTCCTCACTTGATAATCTTAGTCATTCTGACTGGTGTGAGGTGGTATCTCATTGTGGTTTTGATTCATATTTCCCTGATGCCAAGTGATGTGGAGCATTTTCTGTGTCTGTTGGCCATCTGTATGTCTTCTTTGGAGAAATGCCTGTTCATGTCTTCTGCCCATTTCTTGATTGAAATTGTTTGATATATTCTAGTTCCTTGCCTAGTTTACTTGTTCTTTGGGTGTTGATTTGATAAGTTCCTTATAGGTTTTGGATACCAGCCCTTTATCTGATAATGTCTTGATGACTACAGCTTTGTAGTATAGCTTGAAGTCCAGCATTGTGTGATTCCTCCAGCTTTTCTTTTCTTTTTCAGGATTGCTTTGGCTATTTGGGTCTTTTGGGGTTCCATACAAATTTTCACACTGCTTGTTCTAGCTCTGTGAAAAATGCTGTTCATATTTTGATAGGGATTGCATTAAATGTGTAGATTGCTTTGGGTAGCATAGACTTTTTTTTAAGATTTTATTTACTTATTTGAGAGAGAGTGAGAGAGAAAGAGCATGAGCAGTGGGAGGGGCAGAGAGAGAAGCAGACTCCCCTGATGAGCAGGAAGCCCAGTGCTGGGTTAGATCCCAGGATCATGACCTGAGCTGAAGGCAGATGCTTAACCAATTGAGCCACCCAGACACCCCTAGGCAGTAGAGATTTTAACAATATTTGTTCTTCCAATTCATGAGCATGGAATATTTTTCCACTTCTCTATGTCCTCTTCAATTTCTTTCATAAGTGTTCTATAAAAGACTCCACCAAAAAATTACTAGAATTGATACACAAATTCAGCAAAGTTGTAGGATAGAAAATTAACGTACAGAACTCTGTTGCATTTCTATACACCTAGTGAAGCAGCAGAAAGAGAAATCAAGGAATCAATCCCACTTACAATCGCACTAAAAACCATAAGATATGTAGGAATAAACCTAACCAAAGAGGTAAAAGATTTGTATTTTCATCATCATTTTGTAGTTATCAGTATATAGATTTTGCACATCTTGTTAGATTTATACCTAAGTAGTTATTTTTTATATAGCTATCATATGTATTGTTGCTTTTTAATGTTACTTCCAATGGCTCATTGCTTGTAAATAGTAATATGATTGATGGGGCCCCTGCATGGCTCAATCAGTTAAGCATCTGCCTTCAGCTCAGGTCATGGTTCCAGGGTCCTGGGATCCAGTCCCGCATCTGGCTCCTTGCTCAGTGGAGAGTCTGCTTCTCCTTCTGCCTACTGCTCCCCCTACTTGTGCTCTCTCTCTCTCTCTGTCAAATAAATAAATAAAATCTTTAAAAAAAAAGAAATATGACTAAGCCAACTGTTAACCAAAATAAAGAGTCATATTGATAACAATACATTAATTGTAGGGGACCTCAATACTCCAATCTCAGCAATAGACAGATCATCTAAGCAGAAAATCAACAAAGAAACAAGAGCTTTGAATGACACACTGGACCAGATGGATCTCATAGATATATACAGAACATTCCACCCTAAAACAACAGAATACTCATTCTTCTCGAGTGCACATGGAACTTTCTCCAGAATAGACCACATATTGGGTCACAAATCAGGTCTCAACCAACACCAAAAGATTGAGATTATTCCCTGCATTTTGTCAGACCATAATGCTTTAAAACTGGAATTCAATCACAAGAAAAAATTTGGAAGAAATTCAAACACTTGGGAAGCTAAAGACCACACTGCTCAAGAATGTTTGGGTCAACCAGGAAATCAAAGAAGAACTTAAACAATTCATGGAAACCAATGAGAACAAAAACACATCGGTCCAGAACCTATGGGATACTGCAAAGGTGGTTCTAAGGGGGAAATACATAGCCATCCAAGCCTCACTTAAAAAAATGGAAAAATCCCAAATTCACCAACTAACTCTACACCTTAAAGAACTAGAGAAAAAACAACAAATGATGCCTAAGCCACACATTAGAAGAGAAATAATTAGGATTAAAGCAGAGATCAATGAATTAGAAACCAGAAACACAGTAGATCAGATCAACAAAACTAGAAGCTGGTTCTTTGAAAGAATTAATAAGATCGATAAACCACTGGCCAGACTTATCCAAAAGAAAAGAGAAAGGACCCAAATTAATAAAATTATGAATGAAAGGGGAGAGATCATGACTGACACCAAGGAAATAGAAATAATTATTAGAAATTATTATCAACAACCATATGCCAATAAATTATGCAACCTGGAAGAAATGGATGCCTTCCTGGAAACCTATAAACTGCCAAGATGGCAACAGGAAGAAATTGACAAGATGAATAGGCCAATAACTAGTAACGAGATTGAAGCAGTGATAAAAAAAAAACCTCCCAAAAAAACAAGAGTCCAGGGCCTGATGGATTCCCTGGGGAATTCTACCAAACATTCAAAGAAGAAATAATACCTATTCTACCGAAGCTGTTTCAAAAAATAGAAACAGAAGGAAAACTTCCAAACTCATTCTATGAGGCCAGCATTACCTTAATCCCCAAACCAGGCAAAGACCCCATCAAAAAGGAGATTTTCAGACCGATATCCCTGATGAATATGGATTCCAAAATCCTCAACAAATTCCTAGCTAATAGGATCCAACAGTGCATTAAAAGGATCATCCACCACGACCAAGTGGGATTTATCCCCGGGATGCAAGGGTGGTTCAACATTTGCAAATCAATCAATGTGATAAAACACATTAGTAAGAGGAGAGAGAACCATACGGTCCTCTCAATTGATGCAGAAAAAGCATTTGACAAAATACAGCATCCTTTCCTGATTAAAACTCTTCAGAGTATAGGGAGAGAGGGAACATTCCTCAAGTTCATAAAATACATCTATGAAAAACCCACAGCGAATATCATCCTCAATGAGGAAAAGCTGAGAGCCTTTCCCTTAAGATCAGGTACACGTCAAGGATGCCCACTCTCACCACTATTATTCAACACAGTATTGGAAGTCCTAGCAACAGCAATCAGACAACAAAAAGAAATAAAAGATATTCAAATTGGCAAAGAAGAAGTCAAACTCTCTTTTCACAGACGACATGATACTTTATGGGGAAAACCCAAAAGACTCCATCCCCAAATTATTAGAACTCCTACAGCAATCCAGTAATGTGGCAGGATACAAAATCAATGCACAGAAATCAGTTGCTTTCTTATACACTAACAATGCAACTGTAGAAAGAGAAATTAGAGAAACGATTCCATTTACAATAGCACCCAAAACCATAAGATACCTCGGAATAAACCTAACCAAAGAGGTAAAGGATCTATACTCCAGGAACTACAGAACACTCATGAAAGAAATCGAAGAAGACACAAAAAGATGGAAAAACATTCCATGCTCGTGGATCAGAAGAATAAACATTGTTAAAATGTCTATGCTACCCAGAGCAATCTATACCTTCAATGCCATCCCGATCAAAATTCCAATGACATTTTTCAAAGTGCTAGAACAAACAATCCTAAAATTTGTGTAGAATCAGAAAAGACCCCGAATCGCCAAGGAAATGTTGGAAAAGAAAAACAAAGCTGGGGGCATCATGTTGCCCGATTTCAAGGTATATTACAAAGCTGTGATCACCAAGACAGCATGGTACTGGCACAAAAACAGACATATAGACCAATGGAACAGAATAGAAAGAATAAAATATGATTGATATTTATATGTTGTCTTTGTAACATGTAACCTTGCTATACTCATTTATCCTCGAGCTTTTGTTGCAATTTCCCTGGGATTTTCTACATAGATAATCATGGACCCTGAACTCTATGGTCAAATAATCTTTGACAAAGCAGGAAAAAATATGCAATGGAAAAAAGACAGTCTCTTCAATAAATGGTGTTGAGAAAATTGGATAGCCACTTGCAGAAGAATGAAACTCAACCATTCTCTAACACCATACACAAAGATAAACTCAAAATGGATGAAAGACCTCAATATGAGACAGGAATCCATCAAAATCCTAGAGGAGAACATAGGCAGTAACCTCTTTGACATTGGCCACAGCAACGTCTTTCAATACACATCTCCAAAGGCTAGTGAAACAAAAGCAAAAATGAACTTTTGGGACTTCATCAAGATAAAAAGCTTCCACACAGCAAAGGAAACAGTCAACAAAACAAAGAGACAACCAACAGAATGGGAGAAGATATTTGGAAATGACTACAGACAAAGGGCTGTTATCTAAGATCTATAAAGAACTTCTCAAACTCAACACCCAAAAAACAAATAATCAAGTCAAAAAATGGGCAGAAGATATGAACAGACACTTCTCTGAAGAAGACATACAAATGGCTAACAGACACATGAAAAAATGTTCATCATCATTAGCCATCAGGGAAATTCAAATCAAAACCACATTGAGATACCACCTTACACCAGTTAGAATGGCAAAAATTGACAAGGCAAGAAACAACAAATGTTGGAGAGGTTGTGGAGAAAGGGGAACCCTCTTACACTGTTGGTGGGAATGCAAGTGATACAGCCACTTTGGAAAACAGTGTGGAGGTGCTCCAAAAAATTAAAAATAGAGCTACCCTATGACCCAGCAATTGCACTACTGGATATTTACCCCAAAGACAAAGATGTAGTGAAAAGAAGGGCCATATGCACCCCAATGTTCATAGCAGCAATGTCCACAATAGCCAAACTGTGGAAAGAGCCAAGATGCCCTTCAACAGATGAATGGATAAAGAAGATGTGGTCCATATATACAATAGAATGTTACTCAGCCATCAGAAAGGATGAACACCCAAATTTTACATCAACATGGATGGAACTGGAGGAGATTATGCTAAGTGAAATAAGTCAAGCAGAGAAAGTCAATTATCATATGGTTTCACTTATTAGTGGAACATAAGGAATAGCATGGAGGACATTAGGAGAAGGAAGGGAAAAAGGAAGGGGAGAAATCGGAGGGAGAGATGAACCATGAGAGACTATGGACTCTGAGAAACAAACTGAGGGTTTTAGAGGGGAGGGGGGTGAGGGTATGGGTTAGCCCGGTGATGGGTATTAAGGAGGGCATGTACTGCATAGAGCCCTGGGTCTTATACAAAAACAATGAATCGTGGATCACCACATCAAAAACTAATGATGTATTGTATGGTGACTAACATAACATAATAAAATAAAATTTAAAAAAAGAAATATGATTGATATTTATATGTTGTCTTTGTAACATGTAACCTTGCTATACTCATTTATCCTCGAGCTTTTGTTGCAATTTCCCTGGGATTTTCTACATAGATAATCATATCGTCTAGAAGTTGGGTGATTTTTACTTCTTAATTTCCAATCTGTATGCTTTTTATTTCTTTTGCTTGTCTTAATGCACTGGCTAGAACTTTCAGTACAATGGCGATTAGAAGATTTGATAATAAACATTCTTATCTTGTCTTTGAAAGCATTTAGCCTTTCACCATTAAGTATTAAGTTAGCTGTAGCATGTTTATAGATACCTTAGATCAGGTTAAGGAAGTTCCCTTTTATTCTGTTTGATGAGTTTTTATAATAAAAAAATTGTGTTTATCAAATGATTTTTTTAAAAGATTTATTTATTTATTTGACAGAGAGAGAGATAGCGAGAGCAGGAACATAAGCAGGGGGAGTGGGAGAGGGAGAAGCAGGTTTCCCGCCAAGCAGGAAGCCTGGGATCATGACCTGAGCTGAAGTCAGATGCTAATGACTGAGCCACCCAGGCACCCTATCAAATGATTTTTTTGTGTTAGTTGATATGATCATGTGATTTTTAGTCTGTTAATAATGGAATGTATTGATTTTTAACAATTGAATCACCAATGTATTCTATAATTAATCGCACTTGTTTGTTGTATAATTAATCCCACTTGTTTGTTGTGTAATTAATCCCACTTGGTTGTTGTATATTACCGTTTTTTGCATGTTACAGGATTCGATTTGCTAATATTTTATTGAGTATTTTTGTGTATATGTTCATGAAGGATATTGGTCAGTAGTTTTTGTTGTTGTTATTGTTTAAACCTTGTAACATCTTTGCTGAGTTTTAGTATCAGTTAGTACTAACCACATAAAATGAATTGGAAAGTGTCAGGGGCAGTTTAAATTATGAATGCAATTTATTTATTAGTTATAGGAGTATTCAAAATATTTCATACTGAATGAGTTGTGTTAGTTTGTACTTTTTGATGAATTGGTCCATTTCAACTAAACTGTCAAATTTATGTGTAGAGAGTTGTTTGTAGTATTCCCCATTATCCTTTTGGTGTCTGCAGGGTCTGTAGAGGATCTCCTGACATGCAATTTGTCTTCTCTTTCTTCTGCTGCCCCCCACTTCTCTTTATGTTGTTAGCCTTATTAGAGGTTTATTGATCTTTTCAAAGAACTAGGTCTTTGTTTCACTATTGTTTTTTCTATTTTCAAGTTCACTGATTTCTGTTCTCACCTTTATTATTTCCTTTTTCTGCTTGTTTTGGAGTTACTTTGCTGTTCTTGTTCCAGTTTCTTAAGATGGGAGTTTAGGGCACCTGGTGGCTCAGTCGTTAAGCGTCTGCCTTCGGTCCAGGGTTCTGGGATCGAGTTCCACATCGGGCTCCCTGCTCGGCAGGAAGCCTGCTTCTCCCTCTCCCACTTCCCCTGCTTGTGTTCCCTCTCTTGCTGTGTCTCTCTTTGTCAAAAAAATAAATAAAATCTTAAAAAAAAAAAGATGGAAGTTTAATAATTTGAGGGTTTTCTTCTTTTAGAAGTATTTAGTGCTATAACTTTTCTCTCAGCACTGTTTTACCTGCATCCCACAAATTTTCATATGTTGTATTTTTATTCTCATGGAGCACAATGTATTTTTTATTTTCCTTTAAGATTTGGCATCATGGGAAATGCTGGCTGCCAAGACTGCTTAGTCTACACTTATAATGATTTTATACAAGAAATAAAATTATATAAAATATACTGACAATTTTTCTTGGTAATAGGATAATGTTTTCCTTTAAAATTAGCTTTTTCCTTAATTTATATTTTCCAAATTATGGAAATAAAAATGGGGATTGTAAAACTTATATGATGTTGATCCATATTAAGTTGTACTATTTGACTTACAAAAAGATTACTTTCATATGGGTCAACCTAATAATTTTTATAATGTGATGCATGTAGTTTTTTCTTTAATCATTTCCTCTTAATATCCCATTTCAGGGTTTGGGATAACAAAGAAAGGGGAAAAAATATGTGATGCAGATCAGAGTCAGCAATATGACTCATGACCATAGGATGTTGTAGGTCCCCTAGGTCTCCCAGATAAGAGAATAAATTCTTTAGAGTAGATTAAAATAGAAAGATGGAAGAAGAAGAAGAAGGAGGAGAAGAAGAAGAAGAAGAGGAGAGGAGAAGGAGGAGAAAAAGAAGGAGACAGAGGGGAGGAGGAGGAGGACAAAGAGGAGGAAGGGGGAGAGGGAGAGGGAAGAAGAGGAGGAGGGGGCAGGGAAGGAGGGAAGAAGGGATGGTTAGAAGGAAGGGAGGGAGGGAGGAAGGAATGAAAGAAGAAGGAAGGAAGGAAGGAAGGAAGGAAGGAAGGAAGGAAGGAAGGAAGGAAGGAAGAAGGAAGGAAGGAAGGAAGGTGAAGCTTTGACTAATTCAAATTTTCTAGAGTGTCCAGGAGGTCAGGATATCAGAATGAGCAAGAAGACCATGCCAAAGATGAGGCCTTATGTAAAGGCTAGTTAAGTTGGTTTTTTGTTTTGTTTTAACTTTGTCTGGAAAGCAGAAATAATAATGCCTAACTTATTAGAGATCTAACTGGATAACATATGTTGAATGCCTGGCATAAATTAGAAGCCCAGGGTATTAGTTCCCTTCTTCCTCAGTCTCTAAGGAATTCACAGCTCTGAAAAACCCTAGTGTTAAATGAGTGGTATATGTCACTGGTTCAAGGATGGACTTTGGGACCACAAAACTTGTATTCAGATATCATTAGCTACATGACCATTGGCAAGTTACATAACCTCTCCATGCTTCATTTTTCTTTCTACAAAAGGGTATAACAATACTGCATACCTCCTAGAATTGTTGAAAAGATTAAATGAACCAATAAATGTAATGTGCTTAGGACACTTCCCGGTATATGGCAGGCACTATAGAACTGCTATTTTATTAATAGTATGAGAAGACTGATTGGGATTGATGAAAATTTAATTTTTTTAGGGAAACATGAGTTCCAGAGGTAGGGGAGAAGGAAGAAGAGGAGATAGGAGAAAGAAAGGATGGGAAAGGGAGGGAAAAGGGAGAGAGACAGAAGAAGAGGAGAAGACAAAAGTATATTTAGAACATTCTCTTTCTTTTTCTAAGAAGTTGAGAGAGAGGAGCAATACTGTATCAGACAGGATGCTTGAAACATG
Organism: Mirounga angustirostris; assembly: GCF_029215605.1. NCBI lineage: Eukaryota > Metazoa > Chordata > Mammalia > Carnivora > Phocidae > Mirounga > Mirounga angustirostris. The sequence continues at coordinate 45,835,129 of NW_026991709.1, read as the reverse complement.
AAATGTCTCTGGTAATAAAATCTTAGAGTATTTTTGTTATTGTTGTTGTTTGGAAGAAAAAAAGCAGGTAATGAGGAAGATCCAGAGAAAAAGGTTTTCATAAGGAGTGAGAATATAGGTAAAATGGACAGCAAACGGAGAGGGATAAGCTGTTATACAGCTGTCATAGGCCTTGTGGATTCTGTTTCAGAGAAGAGAAATCATGAATGATAGATAAACACTTTATTTATTTCTTAGTTCTCTGGAGATAGTCCTTGCTGCAAGAGTATCTTTCAGGGGCTCCTTAGTGACTGTTCCCCTGAATGGATTGATGTCTTTACAGTACAGATTATGAAAATTGGTCTTGCTTGGTCTCCTTAATGCATAACCTTTTGGTTTCTTTTTTAATAATTGTTGGCAACTAACTCTGCATGACAGCACTGAACACTAATACCACTGATGATGATAAATGGATGGAGGAATGTGGGATGCATTGTACTGAAAGAGTAAGACATTATGTCTATGTAATTGTTTCATCTCCCTTAGGATAGACAAAGTTCAGAGAAATGTGAATATGGATGACTCACAAGACATGTTCTTTGGGGTTACCCAGAATTCATTTCTCTAATTACATGAACCTTTTCTGCCTTCCTCACTCATCACCTGTGCAGTTGGGGGGTACAGAGCATCTTGGCAGGGCAATCAACCACTTCATGTGCATACTTCTATTTATTGCAGCATCTTCCCAAAGCCAGAGCACTTAAAACATTAAAGTTGCAGGAAAATATTCATTTGAAATTGGGCTTTCAACATTTTTTGCAAAACATACGTAAGTAAATAGTTTAGAAATTTCATCTTAAGTTTCATTCTTTCAAGTTTAATGGCAGTGTTGCCCATTATGATGTGCTAATATGAGTTTAGGGAAGCCTATACTAATTTTATGTCTTTAAATTCACAATTGTTTGAGAAATTTTTTTTTTTTGGATAAAAACTACCTTTGAAAAGCCAAATTCCTAAAATAACTTTGTTGGAATGGCATTTCAATTAACATCATTTCCCATCAGATGAGATGTTCAACAAAGAGTCATCCAGACACTTCCTCAAACTTCTGTTGCCTGGGAGCTCATTGCATAATGAGGCAGCCCTGACCACTGTGGAAGACTTTGAATATTTCGCTGGTTTCTTCTCAGTCTTGAGCTGAAATATTAACTTCATGACCTCACAGACCATACCTCTTCCTTCTGATGATTCTTGGAATATCTGAAAACTGTTATTACCTGGGCTCTTTGACAAGTTTCTGTCCCATCTCATATGAAGTGGTCACTGGACTGAACATCATTTCACTTATATACTAGACATCTTGAGTCTGATAGTTTATTTGTAAACTCTGGCACTAGACTTAGATGAAAAATTCCAGTGTAATCTATTGGTTAGAGTAATCAGAATACAGTGGAACATTTACCCCCTTTTTGTTCCTCACCTATGAAATAAGAATTAAATGAGCTAATATACATAAAGCACATAGAAGAATGGATATAGTAACTACTAGACAAGTATTTGCAGCTATGATTTTATGTTCATCTATTTTTCCCAGCATTGTGTCATCTGTGGACTGATTTCTATTCATTAACCCAAGTGATTGATAAAAATGGAAAGAGGATAGCAGCAAGGACACACCTATAGAATTCCCTCTCAGAATTCATTTTAAGTTTGAGTTCCAAGAGTAAAGTGGACATTTGCCTAGCTTTCTGCCTGGAACATTGGAAAAAACAGCCTCACACAATCATGGGAAGGGCTATAGAGAGAGAGCAGCATGGCAGATCTAGGCAATAGAGGGCCATAAGTTTCCATCTTCATCCTCCCAAGTTGTCCAAGACCTAAAGTGATATAGAGAGCATTTGAAAGTTAATGTGGGCTCTGAGTAGAATGTAGGTTTAGATGAGAGTGCTCTAGAAAGAAAGAAAGATAATGTGCCTAACCAAGGTTCTGCAGGCTAGAGAAGGGGGTGCATATCAGAAAGATGCAGGGTGACTAGTCTACCACTAAAGTTTGGATTCGGACTTAGCTGTGTCTGCAGATTGCAAAGGCAGGGGCAGAGCACAAGCTGGGTTGGTGCCTACAGATCATTCATTTACTAATTAAGTAAGAGTACTTAATCACTCCTGCCAAGTACCAAACCGAAAGAGTTACCTCTGGAGCAAAAGACTAGCAAGAGGTTGATCAAAATCTAAAAGCAGACACCTTCCTCCCCAGTGATGCCTTGAGGCAGTTGTATTATATACCATCCCAATTGCACTTCTTGTGTACCTGAGTTTTTCTGAACTACTGTGATTACATAAAGTGTGTATACACTATGCAATTAAAGACCTCCCTACACACACTCCCTAAGTTTCCCACCGCCACCTCTTTTTGTATGATAGTGCTCTTTCATCCTTTTACCACTTTAAAGGGTTCAAGGGCACTCCAACAATTGTATTGGAGTGAAAAGCACCTATTGTTTAAGCACTGTGGATGAGGTAGAACACACAAATACATCATGTTGTCCAGTTATACTGAAATGGCTTTACACATTAAACAATTCACTTACGCATTCCCTGTGATCTCCATTTAATGTAGTATAAACTACTGGCTCTCACACTTTGAGGGTCACTACAGATACAATTGGTTAAAAGTAAGAGAAAACCTCATTTAAGCTCATTTAGATAATAACATTTATTAGTTACAGGAGAGGAAGTTCAGATGTAGGTCAGGCTTCAGGACATTGTTGAACCATTGGCTCAAGAATGTCTTGAGGATTCCAGTTTTCTTCATCTCTCTATTCCTCTCACACAGTGTCAGATTCATCCTGTCATGGCTGTAGGCTGGTTTCCAGGCTGGGCCATGTGCTTCTTCCGACATGTGCATTTAGAGGAAGAGCCGCTTTTCTCTCTCAAGAGTCAGAGAAAAAGCTGAGTGATGGCCATATCAGGTTTGTTTCTCAATTCTTTCTAGTATCAAACCAGTTATTGCAAAGGGGCATGGGATTATTCTTAGATCCAGCACACCTCCCTAGAGGAGATATTAATTCCCCAAATTACACCATTGCTACACAATGAGGGAGCCATAGACTGATTGTTGGGGACTTAACATCCACCACCATTCTTGTTCAATCTGAAGAGAGGAATGGAGTCTGCTCCCAGAAAACACAGATATACACCAAGTTGTTCACACAATTTCAGAGGCCTCACAGGGCCTCCCGAAGCGCACTGATAGCTCCTCTAGGAGTCCATGGACATTGGAGCTATGAACTTCTCATCTAAACACTGATATATGGAGTGCAGTCATTGTAACAGTATGCCTTCTTTTTTTCTTCTGGGGCCAGAAATTACCACTCTTCTCCGTTTGATCTCCAGAGAAGCAAGGGAATTGTGTATATGCCAGGATTGCCTTTGGTCTCAACCTGACATGGAGTCAATTCCTCCAGGAGTGCCAGCTTCATTCTTTCTCCTTCCTTCATTTTATACTCTTCTTCCAACTCTCCACATACTCCACAGACCCTCATCTAGTATTCAGGTCACACTGATCCTTCCTTTCTCTTTGCCTTAGGCTCTTCCTTAAAAATTATCTCCTTAGTTCCTACACTCTGCATCTAACTACTACCCCAGTGTTTAATATACAAATCTATCAAGCTCTTACTGTGGAGTAGGCATGCTAATCTTTTTATCTACATTAAATTGTAAAATCTTCACAATAACCTCATAGGGAAAGTAATATTTGCCTTGCTCTAAGATGAGGAAGTTGCTGCACAGAGAGATTGGTTAGCAAGGGACAGAGTTGGATTTGAACCCAGATTTTCATTTCATTATAGGTCATATGCTCTTTCTGCAGCCCCATCACATCCCTAGACTTTTTATGTTCCCCTTATGCCTTTCTCAATCTCAGTTCTGGGCATGACAAAAAAGACACTAAATCCCCAAAGAAGTTCTTATTAAAGACCTCTTAGCATTTTAAATATTTCAGATCTCACATTTATATGAAGTCATGAAAATACTGGCTCTTAATCCAGAGCTCACCCTTCAATTCACAGCTGCTATATGGGAGGGGAAACTTCATCCTGGTTTTTTATTTGGTGCTCTCAAAAAAGGGAGAATTTGTTTCACCAATCACAAAATTAAATTTTTTTTCTACTGCTTCTTGAAATGCCTTTTTTTAAATTTTTTATTGTTATGTTAATCACCATATATTACATCATTAGTTTTTGATGTAGTGTTCCATGATTCATTGTTTGTGCATAACACCCAGTGCTCCATTCAGTACCTACCCTCTTTAATACCCATCACCAGGCTAACCCATCCCCCCACCACCCTCCCCTCTAGAACCCTCAGTTTGTTTTTCAGAGTCCATCGTCTCTCATGGTTTGTCTCCGCTTCTTGAAATGTCTTAATTTGACCCAGTAATCTGAAATACTTGGTTTGTGATTTTTAAGCAAAAGACACAACTATTTTCTACCCCCTTTTTAAGTCATAATGCTCTTTGACACTCTTCTTTAGTTTTTCTAATCTTACTCATGGAGACCAGTCATCTTCTGCACATTCCAGTCAGAGGAGGCAGTTCACAGAGAGAAACAATCTTTCTATAATGCTGTTATTATGATGAGAGACAGAGCTCTTCTTTCAAAGCCGTTTGCTTAAAGTAACCATAATCACAATGCGGTTCTGTGAAGCTGATAACAAAATCAAATATCTTTCTCTCCTTGAGTCGGAAAAAATATCTTGTTATTTTTGACATGTATATAACTAACGTCCACAAAACTGAATGTAACACACCTCTATGTAGGGATGAAACGGAAAACTGAAGCTTGGGTATCTTCGCAGTATTGGGACTGCACTCTGATGGAATGACAGAGTAAGTAAAAGAAAAAGGGACTTTGTAGATGGATAGGGGAAAGGCCAGGGTAATATTAAGAAGCGTTGAGCAAGTGATATGGCACAGCTCCTATTACAGCAGATGCCAACCTTAGGCTTGGGACAGGGTAGAGGCCTCCAGCCACACCGAGGGTTAGCAGTTTAGATGCTAGAGGGTAGGCAGGTCTGGAGAGTCTTGGAAGAAGTGCCACGAAGTGAGGTGCATTCAGGGACATTAGGACAATGGCTACTTATTTACTGATGTAAATATTCCAAACATATCTTCTCCCTTAAAGGTTTGAGCCTATTGCATATCAGCTTAGAGAAAGAGAAGGATAGGTGATCTGATAGCCCAGGGTGCCCAGCACAGTCCCAGTTTATACATGTTATTCCAGTTTCATTATCAATATCATCCTTGTATTAGGATGACCATATAATAATCTTAAAGTATCCCTGATTGGACAATATGTGATATAGCCACTCTAATAAGGACACAAAGACAAAATGTGATTCTCTTTAAAGCAAAAAGTCATAAGCAGGGAAAAACTTTGGTATCTGGAAGAAGCAAACAAACAAAAGGTAACAAAGGAAAAAACATCCCCACTAATCATCCGACAAAGACTGTGGATACACGAATGTTAGTTTTTGGGGTAATATAGGGAGTCAAGGACACAGCCAAAGACAGCGCAGGATAACACAGCTGCCAATCAATCCCATTGCCAACGTTCCAGGAAAAGTAAGAGCTGGAGGAAAGGCCAAAAACACGGGCAAACTTGGCAAAGAAACCCCTGCAGCCAGAATAAGCAAAACAAAAGACAACTCAAAGAATGGCCTGGGCTGCCTTGTATGGCCATGGAAGTTGTGCACCTCTCAGCAACAAGAGTGCCATCCCGCAGACTGTGATGTGAATGCCACTTTCTAGAACTGACCAGCTCACGGTCTCCACGTGGCCCTCTCAAAGGTAGCATTATTCCGGTTCTTGGTGTCCACGTGTTGACCTCATTGACCTAATTTTTTATATATACACTTTTTATTATTTAGATTTCTTTTTTGAAACCCTTACAATCTCTTCCACCATTTGGATGATTTGTGTAGGTTATATGCAAACAATTCCATGGTATTAATTATTTGGGAGCCTTGAAGAAGGGTAATCTCTCCATCCTACCATCAAGAAAGAATGTCACAGACTGCATTTTAAAAATAAGGGAGAGATGGGCTCCTGGGTGGCTCAGATTTTTAAGCGTCTGCCTTCGGCTCAGGTCATGATCCCAGGATCCTGGGATCGAGTCCCGCATTGGGCTCCCTGCTCAGCGGGGAGCCTGCTTCTCCCTCTGCCTCTCTCTCTCTGTCTCTTATGAATAAATAAATAAAATCTTTAAAAAAATAAAAATAAAGAAGAGAAAGTGATGATCAAAGATTCATTAGGGATTCTCCCACACTCCAGAACAATTTACGGAGTGCATACTCTTATCTGTTCACAGGCTGTATCACTTCCTTTGTATAATTTCCTTTTGCTTGACAAGGAGTGCAATTAAAGAGCATCACACATTATACAGTGGGCAAGGATAGTCAAGGAGATTGCATTTATTATAATCCTGATATCATTAAAATAGGCATCTTTCAAATCATCATGGAAAATAAAGATGTACTAGTATATTCCAAGCTCTCTCACAGACAGTGGGTACAAATAAGGGATTCATTTACATTAATACCCTCAAATTGTAATATCTTCAAGTCCCTACTTTCATTGCTAGAGCCAAATGGAGAAATTAAAATGTAAGTGGGGGATCTCAATGATCTAAAATGATATTTTGACAGTTGTCAGGAGCTGAAAAAAATTAGCATAGTTTATATGAGGGCTAATAGCTCTTTAGATCACACCCAACTTCATGCATTTGTACCATTTTATTCTTGATAGTGTCCTAACCTTTCAACCTGATGAGATCCTGTCCATTCTCAAAGGCCTTTGATATGAAGTTTTCCAAATCCCTTCAACAAAATGCAATGTCTCTCTCCATTACATCTACATCTGTTTCATGGTATGCACTGGACTGCACTTTGTATCATATGTATTTGTGCTTATCCAGTCATCTCTAATAAGCTCTAATAGAAGCTTATTAGAGAGCCATTCCTCACTCATATTTATATCTTGCTATAGTATTATGGACAATATCTTAGACATGTTAGAAATGACTTAATATTTATTTAATCAGATTAGGTACTAGGGAATAGCAGGCTCATATAACTCTATACTCAGCATTTATGAAACGACTGTTATATCAATTTAAAACAAAGTCTTTTTCAGTACAAATTCCTCTTAGAAAATGTCCAGTGTGGACCTGCTTTATTTTTGTTTCAGCAGGACAACTTCCCTCCTCCCATACACATGTATCAGTTAGAATCACATTTTGCTGTAAATAACAGAAACCTGAACACATAGACTTAAGTAAATAGAGGTTCATTTTTTATTTTTGTCCTATAACATGGGCCTTAGGACAGAAGCTAGTGGTAAATCCTGGAAAGAAGGGTGATACCTGGTATCTAAACAATAAGAGAATTTTTGAGTCCAAAAGAGTCACAGTCCTTTCATCTATACGTTATTCATTCATCAAACATTTATCACAAAACTACTGTGGTGCTATCTATTGTCAAGAGACACTAAAATTATGTAAAATCGTCCATGCTCTCTAGCAGCAAATAATTCAGTATAAGCATGTATGTAGGATGATTCACAGTTAAGGTAAGCTTGGATTTTAAGAACCCCATGATCTTAAAGGAATGGTCTATGGATTCCTTCACAACAAGATTTACAAAAACAAAAATCCAGCTCCTGGAAGGGATTCTCTAAAACCTTAAGCATATGCTAAGAGAATCCGAAAGTGTAAAGAGAGATCTGTGATTTCCAGCTAACTCTTGGTAGTTTATAGCATGCCATTTGCTCACACTATGGTGAAGTGTGGGTGGACTTCATGCAGTTGTCATAGCAAACAGTGCATAAAGCATGGAAGAGGAAGGGTGGGGGGCAAAGTAGAGATACAAGCATGATTTTTGACATAGGAATTGTCTCTTTTGGAGTTATGGTGTTAAAGGGTTATTCTAAGGTCTGCTGGTGGTTGAAAAGAAATACTATCAGGACTCAGTTAATTTTGTCACAAAATTCCTGTATGTTTCATTAGAAAATTTCATGTTTTCATCTTGCCAAACTGGCTCAGTAGAAATTAGCTTGCCACTTCTCAGGTCAGCTTGGCACCAAGTCAATACATGCTCTTGCCCACTTAGTAAGTAGATGTTAAAATGCAAACAGGGCCCTGAGCCACCAGGAATATGGGATGAAAATAACCACTGACCAAGCCTACCATACTGCAACCCATAGCAGGCCTAAGACAAAATTTAAGCAGCATAGACAGTAATGGTATGGAAGAATGTTCCAGAACCTCAATGAAGTTTCAGTGCATTCCATTTAATGTTTAGATAACATTGTGGCCTGGTCTTTTGAACTGTGAAAGCCAGATGGTGAAAGAGCACTACAGCCCTTTAGTTTAGTACGAAGACATGTATGTATGTGCTCCCCCAACTCCATTTTCAGCTCAGGTTCTTAAATTCCAGTCCTCTGCCTGATGTTCCCTTGATCTATAAAACTCTAGACTTTGTCCTTATTGATATACCTTCTTAATTCTCCTAATGTCATTTTAACATCATTTTCAGAGTGGGAGGAAAGAATAAATGTTTTTGTCGTCAATCCATAATTTTTAACTTGAAATTAATCTCCCAGATTCTCCAAGCCTTTGTGGGACTACATTATGCAAAGATGAGGCATGCCAGTATATTCTCTGAACACTGAATTCAACCAAACAACTCCAGAATCTAAGCTTGCGCACCTCTCAAAATATTCAAGGTTTGAATTTATTGACAAAATTTCAGAAAACTCAAGAGATAAAATGGACATTTACTAACAGTTTCCACAATAGGCATTTGTATCAAATAACCATTTTGTGACCCAAAAAATAGTGTGCTTTTATTAGGTGTTTTGTTGCCTGCTGGTGGAAGGCTTTGGAAAGAATTTAGGTCACTGAGTGATATAAGCAAAATTCCCAGAATAACTACGGAGGCAGTGTGGTCAAGTGGAAAAAACACGAGCACTCACATTAGACAGGCCTGGAGTCTCAACCCAGCTGAGTCCCAGGCTAATCACTGAATCAGTGTTCCCATGTGTTAATAATTATACTTACTTCACTGAAATGCCACAAGACATCAATAATATCACATGGGTAAAATGCCAAGCAGAGATAGAGGCTCACTAAACATGAATCCCCTCCCCTTCCTCTTCTGGCCACAGTCCCTAAGCATGGGAAGTGGCCAGCATTAACGTACATGATTCTTCAGTTGCTACAGAAGAGTACCTCATTCTGGTCACAAACAGCCTTCTGAGGAATCCTGGTGACAGGAAACTGTGTACAACTAATTCCCACCATGAGAAATTGTAATCACTGTGACAGGCAACCTGCTTACTCAAGACAGAGGGGCCCATTAAGCAAGCACCACATTTGACCTGTTGCTGAGATTTAGACACTGTCTGCATCTGGGCTTGCTGCCCATTGCTCCTTGTGGCTGTGAATCAACATTGTGACAGAGAGGGCACTGGGTCAACTACATTCCATTAATGGTTCAAAGTGTTTCATTTAGACTCTTACAGCAAAGGAGAAGGAATATGGAAGATATACAGCTTAGGATGGACACAAGCTTGGCGGAAATAGACACATAAGGATTTTTAAATGTAAAACTGAAAAAGCCAAAAACCCTAATGAACTCACACAGCCTCGTTGTCAGAATTAAATCTTCTAGCCCAGTGGTTCTCATATTTTTCCTACCATTATTGAAAGGAGGCCATGAGTTTCCAAAAGGGGCTCTCAGAACTTGGAGAACCCCATCAGGTGATTCGGTTGGTGCTCATCTCAGCAGAGTAGCTCATTTTATTCCATAGTGCATAAAATTATATCATACTTTTTATGCAGCTTGTTTTTAAATCAATTTGGAAACCTGATGGGGAAAAATTAACATTCTTTGGGTAGGGTGTAGAATTCTGAGCTTCTTTGAATTTTTTGAAAGGACATTTTACATTCTCAAAATATCTTCAGATTCTCTTCGAAATATAGTTTTTGTATTGTCTTCTCTGACACACAGTTTTCTTATTGTTTATTAGCTATATTAAGTCCATAGGAGCAACTTTTTTAAAAGACTTTATTTACTTATTTGAGAGAGAGAGAGACAGTGAGAGAACACCAGCGGGGGGGGGGGGGGAGGGCAGAGGGAGAGGGAGAAGCAAACTCCCCACTGAGCAGGGAGCCCAATGTATTTATTTGTTAGAGAGAGAGAGAGCGCACAAGCAGGGGGAGTGACAGGCAGAGGGAGCAGCAGGCTCTCCCCACTGAGCAAGAAGCCCAATGCAGGACTCTATCCCAGAATCCTGGGATCATGACCTGAGCCAAAGGTAGACGCTTAACCGACTGAGCCACCCAGGCACCCTCATAGGAGCAACTTTTAAAGAAAAATATTTAGAGGCTACTCACTCTACTTTTCATGAATGTTGACTACCTCTTGTATTCATTTAGTTTGGGAAAATAAAAGTGAGGGTTATTTCATATGATAGAATGGAATAAGACATACACTTATGAAAATGATTCTAGGACCAGGAAAAATTGGGTAAAGAAAACAAATTCTCTACATGCCAAATATATAGACATAAATGTTGGGAAGTACCTTTCAGGAGAGAATATATGATTACAGATGGGATTTGAGTATAATATTTTAACCTATCTTCAAACATGGCCCATTTGTTTCATTTTGTTTTCCATTAGGGCACAGATGGTGTTTAAAAATTCATTCTGGGCCATGTCTAACTATAATTTCTTTAAATGGACGGCTGCCATAAGTATGCATGAATGACTGAGTTTGGAGAGAATTTCAATTTAATTATACACACTGTTGTAGTTATTATTAAAACAAAATCTGGGTGCTGATTCAGCATGGCTTTCTGGTGGGGACATTATTTTGTAGGTGATTTGATTAATTCCACACATATGTGGCTGTCTAATGGCATCTAGAGTGGATATATTTCAGCTGTGATAATGAAATACTTTCTCAATATTAGTTATTTATCAATATGAGAACAATAGCAAATGACAAAAAGACTAAAGTGAATCCCGAGTTACCACTTTTACAGTTTCAAATCAAACAGCTAAACAAATAGTTAAATTGTGTCATGAGATGGAGCTGTTACTATCTGAGGGTCTTCCAAATGAGTGCTAATAGGAAATCCATGAATTTTTGTTACTACATGACTACTTGTGGCTCAGTAATATATGTCTCTTACCAAGGCCTGCCCTCACCCTCCATCAAGTCAGTAATATCAAATATACTGATTACATGAACCAAAAATGAATGCACATTCTTCAGACCTACAAATGGGAACCAAGCATTGATTTAAAGGGATAACCGGTAAATAATGCTAGATATGTGGTGAGAGAAGTCTTATTCAAAATTCTATGAGCACTAGGCATATATAGTCCTTCAAGGTTTGTTTTGTTTTTAATTAGCTAGGTCAGGGAAATTATATTCTTCTTCATTTACCTCCAAGGAGTTATCTTGGTCTGCAATGAATCCTTTAGTAAAATCTCTGACATTTTTACTTTAGTGCAGTATGTTAACTATGAAGAAATGATCTTATAGATCAGTCAAATGTAAAGTATTGCTTATACTGGCATTAAAGCCTGATTATTAATGCAGAAGCTCATGGAAGGTAAGGTTAATCTGAACAACATATTATTTCCTTTTAGTCCATAATCTGCCATTTTAAAATCATGGTTAATAGAATGCCCACAATAAAAAGATCTGTTTAAAGGAAAATGTAGAATATATTCTGCATCTCATTTATATCTTATTGTGTTGAAAAGCAGGCCAACAACTAGTCTGTGAATGTGACATAAAGAAGATGATATACTTCTTTGTTTCAAAAACCTGAGGTATTCCTTTTAAACACTGCATTTCCAAAGCCTTGCTATTATTTAAAATATTAGTCCCTATTTTATCAACTTATTAAATTTAAAGGATCTAAATTAAAATTTAATTAAAGGATTCAAAGGAAGAGTTGCCTGCATTTTAAAAAAATCCCAATTTCTATTTCCATTCTCTTGGTTCTTAGAAAATAAAAAGTAGAATTATTGTACTATGATTTGCTTATCCTAGTGTAATAAATGTCCGCTGTCTGGATGATTTCAAATCCTCTAGCTTGCTATGGTCACCGCATCCTTTTATATTTAAACAAAATTGTTCAAGGGATATGGGTGGGGGGATGGGTGAAATAGGTGATAGGGATTAAGGAGAGCACTGTGATGAGCACCACGTGATGTATGGAAGCGTTGAATCACTATATTGTGCACTTGAAACTAATATTATACTGTATTACACTGATTGGAAATAAAAAAACCAACAAACAGGAAAACCACAAAATTGTTCAAATATCCCTACTTACCTAGGGATGAAAGCTTCTTGTTAAGAGGATGGTGAGCAGCACGAAGGTTTAAGCTTCTCAGAACCTCTGGTTCTAGGAATCTCCTGCTATTTCTGATCTTTTTATCTCTGCTTTCATTTCACCTCCTGAGGACACTGCCCTCTTCCATGAAGAATCAATAAGTTGGACACCAACCTGATTGTCCCCTTCACTTGTAAGACCTCCTTCCCCAGAGTTTCATCCAATCAAGGCTTTTTAAAAAATTAAATTAGCCAACATATATAGTACATCATTAGTTTCAGATGTAGTGTTCAATAATTCATCAGTTGCGTATAACATCCAGTGCTCATCACCTCACGTGTTCTCCTTAATGACAATCAAGGCTTAAACTGTAGTAAATTTAAGGGAGAGTTTGGGAGAAAGGCTGGGGGGGGGAATGTTACAACATAGCACATATAGCAAACAACTAACAATTTTTTATTGGATATCTCTATCTTTCAAACCATCTTTGCATTCTAACCACTGGGGAATTTTTACTGTTTTTCACTTCCCTTGAGCTCCAGCTTCCAGCCACATCATGACCAGCGTTATGTCCTCTGACCTCGCTCATCTCCTTCCTGATAAGGTTACCTTCCCCACTCCAAGGTCCTGTTTGCTTCTTTCACTGAACAGATCTGGGGCTCTTTATCCAGCCCCAGTTCATAGAGACATCATTGGGCCAGGGTTAGGGGGCATGAGGGTTATTTTCCAAACTAAGCTCACCCTTGCCCTCCTGGTCAGCACAGACAACACTTTCCTAGGGATGAATTCTCCAGTCATTAGCTGGTGTTTCCTATCCCTCCTACGTTAGGTAGCTCTTTCAGCATTGAGGACTTAGAATTTGGCTGCAAGATGAAAGCAAGCAGGGGGGTGCCTGGGTGGCTCAGTCGTTAAGCATCTGCCTTCGTCTCAGGTCATGATCCCAGTGTCCTGGGATCTAGCCCCGCATCGGGCTCCCTGCTCAGCGGGAAGCCTGCTTCTCCCTCTCTCACTCCCCCTGCTTGTGTTCCCTCTCTCTCTGTGTCTCTCTCTGTCAAATAAATAAATAAAATCTTTAAAAAAAAAAGAAAGCAAGCAGGGACGCCTGGGTGGCTCAGTCAGTTAAGCATCTGCCTTCGGCTCAAGTCATGATCCCAGGGTCCTGGGATCAAGTCCCACATCTGGCTCCCTGCTCAGGAGGGAGTCTACTTCTCCCTCTCCCTCTGCCCCTCCCCCTTGCTCGTACTCTCTCTCTCTCAAATAAATAAATAAAATCTTTATTAAAAAAAAGATGAAAGCAAGCAGTGGATAATGAGAATTTGGAATAATTGTCAAACTTTGAACCTATCATAAGGTCCATAAATAAGGCAATTGAGGCCTGGAGAGATTAGGAGCCTTGCTGGAGGTCATAGAGCACTTTCAAATGGAAGGTGGATACAAGGGTCTGGTCCAGAGCTGTTTCCATGATCTCATGAAACAACTCAATTTTTCAGAAGCCAAATAGCATTTCAGCTCTGTGTATTTAATTTTCGACTGTGTTGCCAGCAAAGGGCCCACAGGAAAGAATCCAGGCATATACCAGGGGAGGCAGGCAGCTACTGCAAACCTAAATCATATTATCTCAGATACTCTGGTATGTTCCCTATTCATTTTTTAGTTTTCTGTTGCCATTTATGAATATTCTTTCATTTCTAGGCATGATGTTGATGTTATGGAAGGCAGTTTTCACATGATTTTACTAAAATCTTTGGCTGCCTCCATTAGAGATAAAATACCAAGCTGAAGCCTTCTTGTTCTGATCCACAAGATAGGATCAGAGTTGGTTAAATTTTTATGTTACTGGTAAACCAAGGGGGTGTTGGTGGGGGTAGAAAGAGAAAGAGAGGGATGGTTGTAGTGGAGAAAAAGGGAAAGGGCAAATTATCAAAGTCAGTCATGTTGCTGAAATATGCCAAGAAAAAAGTATTTAACCATTATCTACTAGCAGAAATTAAATATCTTCTATAATAAATTAGGTTCCTAATAATTCTGTCTTAAATTTGCTGTACTACCTAAATAGTTTACAAATGTTAAGAAAACATGAATAATAAACCCGAGAGTTAGATTTGAATGAAATGATTAACTGAAAGAAGCTACAAGATAAAGAAAAAAAATGTATCCAAACCACTTCTGTTGAGGAAAAGGAAGAATGTCTCCTCAGCAGAATTCAAACATTTAGCAACAACCTTGGTTGCAAACATTTATCCAAACAGTCAACAGGACAAAGAAAATGCTCCTGTGAGAACAGTAACCAGATCTGAGGGCTCTGGTCTTTGAAGTTTAAAATATTTCCCCAGAACTGCCACATTCTTCTCTCTCTCCTATCCCACTGGAAGATCACAAAAGTAAATTCTCATTTGTTTCCTCTTTCTGTTATCCTGCCAAAAATACACACTCACTGATAAAGCCCACCAGTGATTCATTTCATATCATCCCAAGGTTTCCAGTATAAATGTCATATTAAATGAGTCTCTTCTGTTTTATTAATGCCTAACAGACATCTAATAGCAATGATGGTGCCAATGATTCTTACTGGATCATACCATTAAAACCCAGATGTTTCTGTATGAACAGAAGCAAAGGCACCAGCCCCTGGGTTCTTTCTCTCCATTCTCATTTCCTTAGCAGTGGCTGAGCTGGGATTCATTTGGAAGCAGAAATAGCAGGCTGTAAACATTCTTTCCATATTTTCATTTACTCTATAGGTCAATTCATTTTCTGTATTCCTCCACTCATTATTGATTAAGAGAAGAAAAAGAAAGAAAGAAAAAGAAAAGAACAAGAAAGAGAAGACAAAAATGGGGGGAAAGTCTGGTTAATTAAAATTTAGGTGAAGACTATATTTAGGGACACCTGGGTGGCTCAGTCTGCTAGGCATCTGCCTTCAGCTCAGGTCATGATCCCAGGATCCTGGGGTCCAGTCCCACGGGCTCCTCGCTCAGCAGGAAGCCTGCTTCTCTCTCTGCTGCTTCCCCTGCTTGTGCGCTCTCTCTCTGACAAATAAATAAATAAGAATGTTTTTAAAAAAAGATTATTTTTAAATTTCTTAACATGGAGCAAACAAATGTAAATACATCCAAACAATACACATTTTAATTTCCTGGTATTTCATATATAACTGTCCCATGTGTTCCTTTCCTGAAGCCCTAGTCTTCCCCAGAGACTTCATCCAAAGCATTAATTCATTTACCAATGAGTGCAGATGACCATGGCTGCTACTGGTCCTAGCATATGTCAGTAAACTGTTGTGCAATGAAGACACGGCTCAATTTGTGTTTTCTCTGTTTGGCTTGTCCCCAAGGGAAGCTCTAAAACCCATATCTGTTTGAAACTCTGTAGGAAGGAGCTGGGACCTGGGCTTGCCTTCTGGAAGCACTTGAGCTTCTGGGAGCCTCTAACTGTTACGATGATGGCCTCCTCCAGACCTATCCATTTTGGGTCCTGATTAGAATTCCCAGTTCCTACCTAGCCCAGCCATCTGAGCCATGTGGGTAAAATGATTCTGGATAAGTATTGCTCCTATTGCCTCTGCAGATGTTAACCCCCAAACACACCCAAGTCCCAGAGGTAAGGAAGATGACTAAATTGGCTAAAGCAACATGCAGGGAGTGAGTAAGGTAAACCATAATTCTGCGCGATCCAGGCATTGTCCTAGAAATGAATGCCTGTTATATTACATTGGCCTGTGGTCCCACAAGGAGATTTTCATCATCACAGAGCAATCTTGTCATTGTTTTTGCAACTCAGTAAAGTGACAATGCTCAGGAGTGGGGAGGGAATAGAGACAGAAATAGCATCAACCACCTCCCACATCTGTGTTATACCTATAATTCCCCTAGACATATAGACTAGGATCTCCAGAGATGTTCTCTAGCCAGACTTCCATACTCTATAGCGCCAAAGCAAAACCCAGGAAGCTGAAGCACAGAAATATGGCAATTGTCATAGAGTATCAGTCACCAAGAACTTTTGATTTCACCTCTTTAAATAGAACTCCAATTTGCCCCTTCCTCCTTCATCCCTTTCCTGCCACTGACCTCATTCAGGAGCTCTTCACTACTCTATTATCCACTTTTAATCACCCTTTAAAATACCAGACAGTCAGTAAAACAGGGATGAAAAACTGTAAGTACTCCTACCTCTTACTTTAGGTATTTATAGTTGGCATCTTTTCATCCTGTGTTATCAAGGAGTAGAGGGGAGTATAGGCCAGGTTTTGCCTGTTCCAACAAGGCTTCTATCACGCTGAGAGTTCACAGGTGAATCCTCTGGTCTGATGCAGTTCCATGTAGTCAGCAGAATGCCAGCCTGAGATTCACAAGATCTGGCTCTGTCTCCATTTCTGTGGCCTTAAAGTCATCATTCAGTGCCCTACGAAAGGAGTTGTCCAAAAAACAAGATGGGTTGTCTCAGGGAGACTATTACTACAAGTCTTAGTATGTGACTGACCGCTTGCCATGTTAGCACCTCATGTTTGACATGT
This sequence comes from Mirounga angustirostris, assembly GCF_029215605.1. Classification (NCBI taxonomy): domain Eukaryota; kingdom Metazoa; phylum Chordata; class Mammalia; order Carnivora; family Phocidae; genus Mirounga; species Mirounga angustirostris. The sequence continues at coordinate 45,818,220 of NW_026991709.1, read as the reverse complement.
CCAATACTGAGCTCATTAACTTATCTTCTACTTCCATATCCAACCAGACCAGTTCCCCTTATGTTCCCTTGCTGTGTGAAAGGCAATGCTCCTGCCTAGAAACCTGAGCATCTTCCTTGACTCTTCCTTATTCCCCACATCTAATCAGTCACTACATTCATAAATATCCTTCATGTCAGTCTCCCCTGTCTAAGCCCACTGCCCCTACAGTTCAGGTTCACTGTCACTGCCTTTACAAGTCACTGAACCAGTCTCCAGATGAGCTCTTCCTGGCTTCCAGTTTTGCTCTCTCTCCAATCTATTCCCCACCCTCCTGCCTGGTTGAGTTTTCTGAAATAAAAATTTGATAATGTCACTCTTTCTTAGAACCCTTTAGCTGTTTCTCAGTGTTAGAAAAATAAAATCCTGACTCCTTAGCCTGTCTTAGATCTTGCCCCTATCAACTTTTCCAGACTAGTTTTCAGCTCCTCCTATCAAACCAGCAGTAGTTAACCCCATTGAGTTCCCTCAACAGGACTGACTCTGGTGCCTGTGAGCTAGCCTACTTTGCCTGTAGCTTCAGATCACTTTGTGTTTTTATTCGAGAGGAAGATCACTTTCCTCACTTTGTCTTTTTATTCAAGACTCAGCTGGAGTTTCATACTCACCATAAAGGGTTCCTTGAACTCCTTCCACTGTGGTACTAGTCTATACCTCCAAAATGGCACTGACAGCAATGATCTTGTTCACCTCTCCCACAGAATGTAGGCTCCTCCTCTTGAACTTCTTATGTCCATTGCCTACATTAGTCCTATAGCATGGTAGGGTCTAACAGACATCCAATAAATGCTTATTGAATAAATTTGTTACAAGAGTTTAATGCATGAGGGGTTTATAGTGGAGTTGAACAAGATGACCTTCAGAGTCCTTTCCAACTCTTAGCTTTTCATTTGAAGATACCAGTCCCTTCCATGGTTTTGAATAGCACATCCATTTATTACTCTTACGCATAACTTCAAGGCACTCCTCAACCTGAGCTTTAGACCAAAATGTCCACCTGCCTGTTATAGAACTTCCAATACTGGATGCTGAGTGAGCATCTCAAATTCAGTATGTCCAAAATTAATTCACTTGCCTATACAACCGGATTCACCTTTCCAGTTTTCTGTATTTGTTAACGACACCATCCTCTTCTTGGGGGCCCATATGAAAAACATCCAGGATGGCACCTTTTTCCTAAACCAATCACTGCCTACTCCTGTGGATTCCCCTTTCCCAAATACCAGTTGTTTTTGTCACTGCATTTACTTACAGTCTCCATCGAATTGCTGAATTGCTCGTGACTCTAATTAGCATTTGTTGCACTCTTGACTTTCGTGATGTATTTCCATCTCTGTACCAACACTAGATCCTGGAAAGATTTCTGTATTATGGCTGTAAATCCCCCAAGTCTCAGCATAAGGTTTGCAAACAGATAGCAGGTGGTCAACAAATCGTGGTAGAATGGCTGAATGAATGTTAGGATGTTAGGTTTAAACTGCTTTGGGGGCATGGATCTTGTTATATGCTTTTTTTAATTTTTTTTGGTCCCGCCCCCAATATAGTAGATATAGTAAAAGGCATAGGAAACAAGAAATACGTATTTTTAAAAATTGAACACTGTATTTTTTTATTTTAACTCGGAGTTGCTGCAACAACTGGCTGTAGTTTTAATAAAAAAAAAAAACAAAAAAAACAAAAAACGCTCTATTTTTTTGTAAAAGGTTTCTTAGCCTCAGCTCCCAGCTAAAACCATCCAGGATCCTGGTTTCCCACCCTTTCCAGTGGCCTGATGTGAGGCAGGGGAGGAGCAATGAACAAGCTGGGCCTGAAGAGCAAGGAGAGCGGGATGGGGGAAGTCCCGGAAGTCACTGACCAGAGCAAGCGGCTGCCGAAGCGACATCAGCTTCGGCTGCGGTCCCAACAATAACAGGCGCGCGGGCGGGGCGGGGCTGCCGGGGGCCCGAGCTTGGGGGCGGAACCCGGATTGGGGGAGGCGGGTGGGACGCTTTGCTAAAGCTGCAGGGGATTGGAGGAGAGAGATGAGGGGCGGTTGAGCTCAAGGAGTGGGCAGGGGAGCTAACGGGCCGACCGAGGAGAGAGCGTGTTGATTGGGAGGCGCGGAGGGAGACGGACCGGAGCCAACTGGGGATTGGCCGTGGCGGGCCGAGGAGGCGTGGTCAATGCGCGCCAGAGGGAGAGCGAGGGAGCGGGCGGCTGGTCTGCCTGCCAGCTAGCCGGAGTCCCGGGCGTGTGCTGCGAGCCGGGGTTGGGTTGAGGAACGCGGTGCGGGAGGCGCGTCCCCCTAGCTCCTCCGCAGCCGCCCTTCGCGGCTCGAGTACCCCACTTCCTTCCCTCTCTTCTCCTGCATTCTGGTCTGGGGGTCTCGGGGCAGGGAGCTGAGGGAAGGAACTAAAGAGGAGGACGCGAAAGCGGAGCGAGGGGCAGAGAGGGTCCCGGCGCGGGGCATAGCGCGCGCTGCGTCTCGCTCTCCCGCCGGAACCGCCGCCTCCTCGCCCGGGGCGCCCGCACTATGCAGGCGGACTGCCGGCCACCGCGATGGGGAGCCGGGCGGTGGTGAGAGCCGGGCGCAGCCCTCACCGTCTCCGAGTCCGGGCCGCGGCCGCCGCCCCCGCCCGGGCCGCGCTACCCCTCTCCCGCCCTCTCCCTCCCCGCTCCAACTCCTCCTCCTCCTTCCCCATGCCTCTGTTCCTCCTGCTCCTACTTATCCTGGTCCTGCTGCTCGAGGACGCCGGAGCCCAGCAAGGTGAGTGAGTGGTCCCCGGGGAGTGCGCGGCGCGCGGAGCCCCAGGGATGGTGGGGGCGCAGGGGGAACCTCTGGGATGTCGGGTCTCCGGGACGTGAGCCGAATCTGCAGATGCGCGGGGGAGGTGCGGTGCGCTTCGGTGCCTGGCCGGACCTGGCCCAGCACTCGCTGCGTTGAGTGGCAAAGGTGGCCCCGCCTGTTGTCCCCCGAGTTGGCGCGGCTTTACTTTTTGACAAGGCCTTTGGTTTTTCTGAAAAGAGAGAAGCGAGACCCTGCTGTGAAGGCCTCCGTTTTGGTATTGGATTCTTTTGGGGAAAATCTTTGGGAGGAAAAAGAGAAGTTTTGGAGGTGCGACCCCTAAAGTTAGGCTACACTGATGGACAGAGTAGAGAGGCAAGATAATTACATAGCATCTTAAACCAATTAAAGGCAAGTGGCGATAATTACCTTTGTGAAAAGTGCTCAAGTTCAAAAACGAATGACATTGATTCTGGTTAGCTTTGAGTCTTGGATTCTGGACATGCCCTTTATGATACCTTACGGTTATTCCTGTTGGTAGTCTGGATTGCCTGGGTCAGACAGTCTGACCTAAGGCAGCGTGCTGTGTTCCCAGATGGAGCATTCCGAGTTGAAAGGGTAAGCCCTTCCAGAAAGTGACAAAACTTTTTTTCCATCCACAGTCCTTGAAATACCTATTTCAGAATTGAGCAAAACTGTTTATTGAATAATCATCATAATGGAAAGAGAATGCAAGGCTGATTCCTCCTCCGCCCTTTAGTACTATTTTCAGGCAGCGAACCGCAATTTTTGAATCAGTTTGGCATCAGTTATTGAACACATTTTTCCATTGCATTTCCTTCTTTATTGCAGTGAGAAGGATATGGGTTGGATTGTTTCTTATTGCTGGGAAGATTTTTATTTTAAGTTGATCTCCATGTTTAAGTCCAGCTGAAATGTTGCTCTCATATGGTTTTCAGTAAAGTGTGGAATCATGGCCATAAGCCTGTCATTATGAAGACGCTGAAACTTTGACAGGCATGTGGAAGTACAATCTAACAATAAAAAATATATATATTTGGCAGACTAATCTCTTTTAGCTCTAGGCACATTTCTACATAGTGTAACTTAAAATTTAGATGCTTGGCATTCAGGTTTTTAGTTAGATCATCATCTTAAATAAATTCTTAAACATCACTTAAGTGTGAAATCCTTCCCCCCATTGAAGTTTTAGACTGTATGCTTGTATTTTCCTTCTAGTAGAGAAACAAAAAACAACAAGAAGGCTTACATACAGCCAGCACTAATTGGGACTGACTTTGTGGCAGGCACATTTCTAAGTGATGTATGTGTATTAAGTCAGTTAATCCTCACCACACCCATCTGAGATAGTGTTATTCCATTTCAAACATAGAGAACTGAGACACAAAACATATAAGATATCTTGATATAGAAAGGAATGTAACTTCATAAGCAGAATACTGTTTTGCTTATTTCTAGACTGAGAGTTTTTATATGTTTGTAAAAAAATCTTTGAACAGTATGGAATCAGTTATATGTCTCCCCACATGAGGCAGTTGCCTTAATTTTCAGAATTTCTCGAACCTGGCCTAATTAACATGCAATATTATCTTATTTTCTTTCAAGGTGTAATTTCAGTTTTTAGCACAGCATTAACAAATATATGGTCTCTTTCACTGTTATGTCTTATATAAACAGTGTAGATTAAAACAAATAGAAATGATGGTGGTAATTTAAAAGACCTCTGATTTCTCGTTCATTTAAGTTGATTGGGTAAGTTTTGTTAAGTCATTTAATTTCTTTGTACCTCAGTTTTCTACACCAGTGATATGAGAATACATACCTATTTCGTAGCCTAACAAAAATGAAATGATAATATGTAGGAGTTTTGTAAATGGAAAAGCGTAATATAGCTATAAGTGATTATCATTATTAATTTTTAGTTTATGAGGTTGATAAATAAGAACCAGTTAGGTATATATCACTGGAAACGCAGGAATTGTGTGCGATTTCAATTCCCTAATTTTTAAAAATTACATTTTTTACCCAAAGGACCTTGATGCAGTCTGTAGTGGAATTGCTTTTCAACCAGTCTTAACTAATCTAACAGACATATGCTTCGGGTTCCATTGGTATTCCCTCACATAAGCTGGAAAGAAGTCTCATTTCAAAATGAGAACCAGTGTTTTAAAACACCTGTAGAATTTTTAATAATGGGAGTGTCTACATATTGTAGTGTTAAGTGACAAACTGGAGTTTTTACTTTATAAGAAATCTTAGGAAGAAGACTGAAAAGAAATAATAAAATAGTCATTGTCTTTTGGTGGTAGAGTTATGGGTAATTCTGTATGCTCTTCCAAATTTTCTGCAGTTAACATATAGTCAAAATATAAGCTGTGAAAAAATTTTTTGTGAGGTTTAGGTTTTTCTTTCTTTAGCCAGTCTAGGTAGACATGCATTTAATGTATATGCTAAAGGAGAACTGTGCTTCAGGAATTTAAAAAAAAGCTTTTAGACATCATCGTGAAGTAGCAGAAGATGTTACTCTCATTCCAGTTACAGTTGACCCTTGAACAACACAGATTTGAACTGCGCTGATCCATTTGTATGTGCCGATTTTTTTCCCAATAAATATAATAGAAAATTTTTCGGAGATTTACAACAATTTGAAAAAACTCGCAGAAGAACTGCATAGCCTAGAACTATTTTTATGATATTGAAAAAGTTAGGTATTATTATAAGAATATAGTATATAATACCAGTAACATACAGAATACGTGTTAACTGACTGTTACCTGTAACAGTTACCTGGTCAGTTTTCTGGTCAGCAGTAAGCTACCAGGAAAGTTTTGGGGGAGTCAAATGTTATAGATGGATTATTGACTATGCACGGGGAGTCAGCTCCCTTAACCCCTGCATTGTTCAAGGGTCAGCTATAATGCTATATACATAGCTATTCCAGATTTTCTGCTGACAGAGTGATTTTTCTTTTCATTTGGCTCAGAATAAAATTTATCATTGGTCTGAAAATTTGTCAGCCTTTCATAACAGAGATGTATTTTAACCAATATTATTTCATTTACTTATAAGTAGATTGTATTTCCTCACATTTAATTGTACTATGATGGTGTTTTAGATACAGCTTACATTTTTATACTTTTAAGTTCTAAGTTTGATGTTGAGTTCATCTTCAAAATCTTTTTATTGTTGAAAGCATTTTTTTTCTATAACACATCTGAAAAACTTAAGTTGGTCAAATTTATCATGCTGATTGCATGTTTGCTACTGTAATAAATGTATTTAATAAGAAGTTGAGAGTCTACTATGAATGATTCTGTGTCCCCGATTTACATGTTGACTAGAAATTTGTGTCCCTTCATCTCAGGAGCTCAGCTTCCTAGTTCATGTCCTGGAGGGCTTGGCTGCCTTCTGGGTTACATTATTATGTGAATGTGGTAAAATATCAGGGAATTAATTTTTACAATTTATTTTTTAAGATTTTATTTATTTGTTTGACAGAGTGAGAGAGAGAGCACAAGCAGTGGGGGCGGAAGAGGGAGAAACAAGCTCCCTGCTGAGCAGGGAGCCTGATGTGGGGTTCGATCCCAGGATCCTGGGATGATGACCTGAGCCAAAGGCAGTCACTTAACCAACTGAGCCACCCAGGCACCCCAATTTTTACAATTTATTAAGACTGACTTGTTTATGCCTATTAATATGAAATACTTGTGAAGGTATTGATTTTTATTTGCTAATAAATCTATGAAACCAGTCAAGTTCATTCTTTTTTTTTTTCTTTTTAAAGATTTTATTTATTTGAAAGAGAGAGTGAGAGAGAGAGAGAGCACAAGAGGCGGGAGCGGGAGAGGGAGAAGCAGACTCCCTGCCGAGCAGGGAGCCCGATGCGGGACTCGATCCAGGGACTCCAGGATCATGACCTGAGCCGAAAGCAGTCGCTTAACCAACTGAGCCACCCAGGCGCCCTCAAGTTAATTCTTAATCATTCAATTTCACAATGGTGTCAGAACTGATGTGTGGGGAAAACTTGTTTTCTGTCAAATAATGCCTTTATTTGGTTGTGATGTAGGTAAATAGTTTTTCAGTAATATTTATGAATTGTCAGAAATGAACACATCTCCCTTATGAACATTTGTAATTATTTTTAATATCAACATTAGGTTAATTTAGAATTTTCAGTTGTTTTTTCTTGGTCCGATAAAACATTAGGCTCTTACATGTAGTTTTGTTCAGAGGCAAAAATCAAAGCATCCTTTTTCTGCTATATTTCTGATTAATTTTTCCCAGTGAAAATTAGAAATACAACATAAATTCCACATGTGCTAATGATTAGGTTTAAAATCCACATTTTTAAAACTTGTAAATGAAAAGTTAATTGTAAAATTATAGGTCATTGATTTTAGGTATATTTCCGCGAAGCAAAGAGGAAATATTATTTCCCACTGGAGATGGTTAATAATTCTGTCTGAACATCTCAGCTTCATTCTAGAAGACCAACATAAAAACAAAACAAAACAAAAAAAACCTTAAGATCGTGAAATTGGTATAAGTGAAAGTACCAGTGCTGCCATGAAAATGACAAATGAATTAATTTCCAAAAAGAAATTATGAGATTATAGTATGATGAGGAAAGGCTACATGTATATAGAGACAGTTTTAAGTTTAGGATTATACTTTACAAAATGAACCTAGGATGTGAAAGCTCAGATGGTAATACTGTGCGTTAATTGAATGCATGCAGATAGTTTCCATTTGAACTTCTTGATTAGTTGGAAGGATGTAGAATGATGACATAAAATTATTGGGATTAGGAAAAGCTTCATAGAGATAGTGAACTGTGATTGTTGAAATAAGAAGTGAGACAACTTGGCAGTTTTTCTTGGGTGGCTCATGGATTCAGTTTACAACCTTACCACGGCCTTGCCACTTTATTTTTTAAATATTGTACAGATAATTATAGTTGTTCAAAACCAAAAACTTAATTGATAATTACCCACAGTTCTACCCCCTAGTCTATCAACTTACGACTTTTATGTTTCTTCCTATTCCATATTCACACACCTACATAAAAATCTTAACATGGTTATAATTTTAATCGTTTGTGTTTCTGTAGACATACTGTGTTGAAATTAATTGTGTAGGCTAATTTAAGACACACAGCATACTTAAAAATACAGCAAAAAAATTCAAAATGTAAAAATTCATCAGAAGACATTATTTATGAAGTAATTATTGTTTGGAATTGCTATTACTTTAGTCCATTTGATTAAATTCTTCATTTAGGGTGGGATCTTTAAGAAGGTATTTCAGTTCAAAATAATAGCTTAGAAACCTACATAATGCTAATTTCCCAGATCATTATGTGGATTAAATCAATATAATCCACGAGGACAGAAAATACAGATATTCAAATAAACTAGTATTTAATGGATGCCAGTTTCCGCTGAAGCAAATGGGATAATGGGGTGATCTTAAAAGTTTGCTAAAATATTACCTACTCGATTAGCCTGCACTCTGAAGGATATGTAGTTGGAAGAAAAATGTTGGTTAGCTACTTGAATTATGGGGAAGACCGCCAAGGTGCAGTCTCCCTCAGCTGCTTTCTCAGAGTGGGCCAAGTTTCTTGCAAGGCTTTTGTTGAGCTGGTTGCATGCAAGTGTGCAGTCAAAACTGAATTGCTTGGTTGATCAAAGAAAAGATGCTGGTACTGTTTATCAACCTCTCGTTAAGAACTTGCAGCATAAAGTTGTACCAGCTCTGAGCTGCCAGGCATGTGTGCGCATGTCAGTACAGTCCTGAGACATTTAGAGTAAAACATTGTAATTGTTTATAGAGAACCCACAGTCTAGTTGGGGAAATAATTATCTTCAAGTTGAATTACAGATAAAAATAAGCAACGGAGGTTGCTTATTGCTGTGGGTTTGAAGGGAAGAAGAGCCCACAGGAAGTAGGAGAAGCCTTGCTGATAAAGTGATTTTGACTGAGTGAGCTTTAAAGGATTGATAGGTTTGTAGTCCACAGGGAAGACAGACATTTGAGAAGTGAAGATCACAGCATCAGAACAGCAAGGAGTCAGGAAAGCATGGGAGTGTAAAAGCCTGTCCTGGTGCAATGAGTAGCAAGACTCCAAGCCCCTGGTCTTGGCTTCCTGCTTCCTTCTTGAGCCCCATGCCTTGCTCCTGCCTAATAATTGGGGGCAGATATTGGCTGGTTGATTACTGCTGGCCATGGTTCTTAAGTACTGGGGTTCTGCCTTCCTGGACCCATGTGGCTGGCAGCCTCTTGATCACCTGTACGATACAATCCTAATTCCTTTGCATATTATACATGTGATTTTTTTCACAGTCTGGTCTCTCCCTTCCTCTCAATCTCATACTAGCATCCCTCAACTTTTATCTGTAGTTCATGTGTAAGACTGAGCTACTTTTTATTGCTCTAAAGTATAATTTCATGTGGGTTTTTGTGTGTGTGTGCGGTTTTTTTTTTTTTTTTTTTTTTTGGCCTCATTCCCTATACTGACTTCTTTACATATGCTATTTTCTCTACTTAAAGAGAAAGGGCTCTTTCTTTCTTTGCATGGTAAATTCCTAATCTTCCTTCAAAACCCGTCTTGTGTATTATCCCTGAGAAAAGTTCTTTAACCATCATCACACACTCATCTCCAGACGGGACTTTTCAGTTACTTCTTTTCATTCATTACTCACATTGAATATAAGATATTTATTTGTCTTGGCAGAGAGTTTACTCATTTTCTTATTTCTAATACTTAGCATGATGTCGGTCATTCAAAAAATGTGAATCAAGAACCCATTTCTGGAGGGAAGGTGCTGCTCCAGCTACATGATTTGATGTTAGTCTCTGGGCATCTGCACACGCTTCGTGCTGTTGTCGGTTGTCTCCTCCTCACAGTGAGCAGTCCAGGCTGGGCTTCTCAGTGTCATGGGAGTAGAGCCCCCTCTTGAACCTTACTACCTACTTGCTCAGGGCCTAACATCCTGCCCAGTGTTTCCCAGCTGCCCTCTGGGAGGTAGACTGCTTTGCTCCCTCGGTGAGAGGAGTCCTTCCACTAGAACTCTGCACATGGCCATGGTTTCTTCTTAGAAAACACTGCTGTGCCCTTCTTGTCAGATAGGTCATCTTTAAGAACAGTAACAGCTTAAATCAGTGTCAGCAAGTTGGGTGTGCTCCTTTGCTCTTTTAAACTCTGATTTAGATGGCCACCTCTGGTATTACCAGAGTTCCCCCGGTTGTGGTTCTGGTAGTTGCCTGCCTCCTTTTTCTTTGACAGCTCCAATTCCTGGAGAATGATCAGGTAGTTTCAGTCATCTGGTGTCAGAGGAAGCTAATGAGAAATGAAGGCTGGAAAGATCATTGGGAACACGATTCTGGAGGACTTTCCACTGGGGGGCAGACAGGAGTTTGTACCTGAAGTATTAGCAAGACATCATCTTGGGTTCCTCTGCCTTCACCCAGTGCATTTGTCTACCTCTGGACACTTCTCATCCCAGCCTCCCAGGTCCCTCATCTCTTTGATGCTCTTCCCCTTGCCCTTGACGGATCCCAAATGTGGCTCATGTGCCAGTCCCCCCTGTCTTCTCTGATTCTGGATAGCTCAAGGTTACTGGAGAAAGTCATGTGGCCATTGTGCCTAAATCTACACAAATGAGGTCTACTAATCAGATCTCCAGCGGGGCTTACCGCTCAGCAGGAGCACTGTGACTGCCCCACTTTGTAGCGCTGAACGCCTGCCCTGCTTTGCATCCCTGCACAGTGGAGCTGCCACCTGCCTCCTTTCCTTCTTCCTAAAACCAGCTCTTCCACTTGTCCAGAACTCTGCTTCATCAGGGAATGTAAGTTAGGTTTAGTATAATTTAAATTTGAATGGTGTTTTTGGCTCCATACCTGGAGTCATGCTCAAAATACCACTGGCTCCTGTGCATCATTCTTCTCAGCTGTCTGCTTTCTAGTACCTTATATCTCTGCTTTTTTCAGTGATGAACTTTACAAGTAGACTACATCTGTGCTGTTCCTTTTCTTGGTGTCTGGCACACCTCGAATACTTGTTAAATGCTGATTTCCTTGCAGCCTGGTCTCTGCTCCAGTGAAAGTATCATTTAAACTGTCAGATTTTTTTCCTTTTTGGTTTTGGCTTGTGTTACTCTGAAAAACTGGAGCGCTTTCTTTGTCTTCACTATTTCATACTTTGATGGACTATGAAAGTACGGAGACTTTGGAGTCAGACACACCTGGATTTAAATATTAGGCAAGGATATCTCCTAATAGAACTCACCTCTCTTTCTAGAATGTTTGAGGGCTGGGATCAAATCTGTTTGGGTAGTCAGTAAATTTTTGGTGAGTGAATCAGTATGAACAGAGGTGGTTAATATATAAGTAGATGAGGTTTGAGGTTTGAGGATTAGGAGAAAGGTTGGAGACTTTGTGGTAACTGAAGTTGGAGTAGAAAGATATCCCTGGTAGAATACACAGGATGGGGGAAGACCTGAACAGCAGCATCAGCAGTCAGTATTAAGAAGGTAAGTCCATGAAGATGCAGAAGTTGCAATTAGTTCAAAGAACTGAGCCAGGGAAGAAGAATTTTAAGAAGGAGGGAAGGAAGATACAAAGAAAGGAAGGAAGGAAGATGGGAGGGAAGGAAGGGTCAGCAAAGCCAGATAATATGGAAAGATCACAAATGATAAGGGTGGAAAAGTATCCATGGACTTTTGGCAGCTTGGAAACTGGCTGCCCTAGTGAATAGTTTCATTGGTGAGGTAGGTCTGCATTTCCTAGGGCTGCCATAACAAATTGCCACAAATCTAGGTGGCTTAAAACGATAGAACTTTACTGTCGTATAGTTCTGGAGGCTAGAATTCTGAAATTGGGGTATCAGCAGGGACATGCTCTCCATCTGAAGATGCTGGGGGAGGATCTTTCCTTGTCTCTTCCTAGCTTCTGGCAATTTTAATCTTCAGAGTTCCTTTGCATCATTCCAACCTCTGCCTCTGTTAACATAATGTCCTTCCTGTGTCTGTCTGTGTTCAGATTTTCCTCTTTTTATAAGGACATCAGTCATTGGATTAGGGTGCACCTTAATTCAGTATGACCTCATTTTAACTTGATGACATCTGCTAAGACCTTGTTTCCAAATAGGGTTATATTCATTGGTACCAGAAATTAGGACTTAAACATAACTCTTTGGAAGGGACACAGTCCAACCCATAGCAGCTTGGAAGCTGAATTGCAGTGCATTGAAACTTGTGAGCACTGGCTATTATACGCAACTAATGAATCATTGAACACTACATCAAAAATTAATGATATACTATACAGTGGCTAACTGAACATAATAAAAAAAACTTAGAACAGGAGGCAAAGAAGTAAGACATCAATTATGGAGGCTAGAAGAAATTTCTCTGTAAAAGAAAGGAAAAGTGAGCAAGAAGATGGTAGTTACTGGGGGACACTGGTGGAAAGAGTTTTTTGTGGTATTTTGTGATTGCTGTTATTGTTAGCGTTTTATGATTTGTTAAAGTGCAAAACCTAGGCAGCACTATAGAGCTGTTTTACTGGTTATAATTTGCAAAAGAGGCAAAATTATACCTGCCTTGCAAATGTAAAATGAACACATGTCAAAGATTTTATTCATTCATTAATGAGGGAACCAGTAAGATGTTAAATCCTGTCCAGAGAATATTTGAGAAACTAGGTTTTTATAATCTTAGGATATGGTTGCTAGATTAGATGGCTGAATCTGGTTAATGGGCCAATAGGGTCATAAACAGTAACCTTTGGGATTATCTTTTCAACTGTACAGAAATGATCTACATTTCTACCAGACAACAATCTATACATTAACATGTAACCGAAACTGGGACTGTTCAACAGTTACATAAATAGCAAGTCCAACTAACTACCTTGCTCTATAATCCTTTGGCAGCTTTTGGCTTCTGTGACATTTAAAAGATGTGCTGCTCACCTTTTCTTTAACCAATTTCCAAATATAAGATGATTTTTCTGACATAATTATCAGAATCTATGGAGATAGAGAGGGGGACCTGAGAACCTTTAATTAGCCCTTAGGTGATTCTAATGTTGACAAAATCTGAGAACCATCGAGTAAGAGAATACTGAGTGGCTTTGGGTGCCCATCTGAGACTGGCACCTATCCCCCTGGACTTTGTGATTTTTTTTTTTCCCCCTCAGTAGTGCTCAGCTCTGTGGCAAAGAGAGATCATATGATCCAGGATTGAGGGTTTGGCAGGCAGATACTCAGGAAGGGCACAGTGGCTAGGAAGTAAGGTATGCGGAAGAGATAGTTAATACTGGACATGAGGTCCAGGCTGGGTAGGGAAAAACATAAGGCCAGGACAAGATTAGCTGATGGGGAGAAAAGAAAGAAGTCAAGTTCACAGAAAGTATGTGGGTATAAGAGCACTGAAAGGTCAGGAGACTGACCAGCAGAATGAGACTTTAAAGTTTTGAGTTTTCACAGGTGGGTGGGAGTGTTTCTAACAATGGCAAAAAATAAAGTCCAGGTTGTGCTCCTGAGAGAGTTCCTGAAGGTAGAGGTCATCAGGGAGAAGATGAGTGACAATTACTTTCTCATAGATTTATACTTTTCACAAGACACTGCTCTTGAAACTTTAAAGCTGATGTAAATTTCCACTGGACCATTGTTCTGTTACTTTAGGTTGTGGCCAGATGCCCTGTGTCTACATGTGATGGGCAAAAGCCTTTCTGGTCTTTTAGGACTGTACTAGTATCCTCAAACAAAGCGTCTTTATTGAGCGCATTATTCTAGGTTAGGCCCTCAATACTAGGTGTTTTCATACAATATCTCATTTAATTTTTACCCTACGTGTTTGAATTGTTAGTATCCCCATTGTACAGAGCTGCGGTTTAGCAGCAATAAATAACTTTTTGAAGGTCACAGTGAATGGTGGATAGGGCATTTAAATTCATTCTCTTAACTCCAGAGCTCATTTGCTTAACCACTATGTTCTAAGTAGGGTGTGTGCTTGGTGGGGGTTAAAGAGGATTTATACATCTCACATTCCTTCATGTAATTCAATTTTGTAAATTACCACACATGCAGAGAATAGTTTGAGCTTAAAAAAGAATGAAGCTGGGAGCTATTTCTTTTTCTAAAAATTGCCACAGTGACCTTCTTTAGGCTTTCAGAGCATATCCATCTTATGTAGTATTTAAAATAAAAAACGAGTGAAATTAAAGTAGTCTTTGAATTATTTATTTGAGATTTGTAGTGATGCAACTTTAAAAATCTTGTAAGACTGGTAATGGTACTTCAGTCCAAAAATTCACAGTGCTAAACATGGCATTAAAAATCTTCATTGTAGGGGCGCCTGGGTGGCTCAGTCGTTAAGCGTCTGCCTTTGGCTCAGGTCATGGTCCCAGGGTCCTGGGATCGAGCCCTGCATTGGGCTCCCTGCTCCGCGGGAAGCCTGCTTCTCCCTCTCCCACTCCCCCTGCTTGTGTTCCCTCTCTCGCTGTGTCTCTCTCTGTCAAATAAATAAATAAATAAATAATCTTAAAAAAAAAAAATCTTCATTGTAGCCAGATGAAGTAGGATGTATTAATCAATTCTTGCAAGTTATTCCTTTGAGTGCCTTTCTACTCTAAAATACTTTTTTTTTCAGTTGATTTATTATAAGATCTCACAGATGCATTATAAGATGTGACAGAAATGACACTTATTTAGAGGAAGTATAGTCAGACTCACCTGTTGACAGTGATAAAAAAAAAATCCTTGAAAGCTCACTGGAAAAATACAAACTGTTCAGAGTTTATAATGATTGTAATGAAAGTTACATTGCTCTACATTTGTGGCATATTTGTGCATTCGTGTTTGGTATTGTTAAAGTGTTTTTAGAAGTCACGCAGTGTTTAGAGTAATATAATTCAATCATTAAGATAATTTATATTACATATTAGCAATGTGACTAAAATATGGGGGTGGCTGCAGGGTCACATGTAATCAATATTACAAGCATGTATTTATTTAAAAAAACAACAACAATTGATTTGAAGTTTAGAGCAACCTAAAATAAGAGTATGTTCTTTGTTGTATTAATTCATTGTTATTAAATGTTTAATGTTCTGTGTTCTCTAGGGTTAAGTAGTTTAAAAAAATATTGTTATTTTCCTGGAAAAATACCAAAATTTGTATCTGGCTTAACATATCTGACCTTAGCCTCTTCAGAGGAAGTGAACACATGTTCTATGAGTAATCCCCTAGATAAATCAGCAGCCAAACAAAGGAGCAGTAAGATCAAATTCCAGTGTTTCTTTGCCACTGAAATAAAACTGAAATTCAAAAATTACATTAACAGGTTTCTGTCTTTTATGGTCAGTTATACTTTGGTGGAGACCATCTAGAGGAGGAGGAGGAGGAGGAGAAGCTGACAGTGATGATGGTGTTGATGGTGTTGGAGAAGGAGAAAGATTTGGTGATGTTGGAGTTACTGGTGAGGGCGCATGGATTGGTCCTAGGATAACCATTGTGAAAGTTATTTTTCCTGTCATAGTTATGCTGTCTTTGTCAATTCTGCCTTGTGAAAATGAATAACGGTAGGTGGTGGTGCCTGGTCACAGGTCATTATTTTTTCCAAAGCATACAAAGATAAGCAGAAAATTTGGAGACTTAACTCCTGACCTTATTAGCACCCTTTTTCAAACCCTAATTTTAAGAGCTGTTGACCCAGAAAAAAAAATTACTCCAGGGCTGTAGACTAATAGAAAGGACATTTTCTTTCCTTTAACTTCCATTTACTTGTTTTAAAAATTGGGAAGTGAGACTCAAACTCTTTAGTATAACTGCTGACCGTGGGAGGAAAGTATTCCTTAGGCTGTACCCTACGTGGACAGAACAGCATTATTCTTCAGGCCAAAGGAAACCCGGCCAAGAACTCACTCAGATCTTCTGTCTGAGATGTCCTGGCCTTTACTGTAGGTCAGCCTTCTCAACCTCAGTACTATTGACGTTTAAGATCGATCATTCTTTATTCTGGGGGTGCTGTCCTGTGCACAATGTAGGATGTTTAGCAGCATTCCTGGCTTCCATCCACCAGATGCCAGTAGTAGCCCAACCCCTCAATTGTGACAACCAACCAAATCTATCTCCAGACATTGCCATTGCCAAATGGGAGGTAAAATTGCTCCCATGGGAGCTTCCGCATCTCCCACATTTGAGTACCACTGTCTAAGTGTATTAGGTGATTAGCTGATAAAGAATTTTCTCCAGATTTTAGTTTTACTTCTAGATACTTTGTCATTTTAAGCATTGGTACAGAATAGGATTTGCTTTTTTTTTTTTTTTTAAAGAATGAAATGTTTTTGTTTTGTTTTGTTTTGTTTTTGTTTTTGTTTTATTTGAGAGAGAGAGAATGAGAGACAGAGAGCATGAGAGGGAGGAGGGTCAGAGGGAGAAGCAGACTCCCTGCTGAGCAGGGAGCCCGATGCGGGACTCGATCCCGGGACTCCAGGATCATGACCTGAGCCGAAGGCAGTCGCTTAACCAACTGAGCCACCCAGGCACCCAGGATTTGCTTTTAAGAACTGAAAAACTGGAAGCACATTTTCTAATTTAAGGGTAAAAGTGAGGACAAGGTCTTCTTTGAGAGTTCAACATTATGACCTTTGGATGCCTAGTACAGTGTTTTCCAGAGGGCTGGTGGGGACCCTTTAGTGGGTCGGGATTATACGTGCAGCAGTGTATGGGATCACAGTGTAAAATGTATTTCTTACTTTGAAATAACTGAGAAAAACATTTGAAAACTGCTGGCCTAGTGATGATGTATAAGCCCAGCCTCCTCTTTC
The DNA here is from genome assembly GCF_029215605.1 of Mirounga angustirostris. Taxonomy (NCBI): domain Eukaryota; kingdom Metazoa; phylum Chordata; class Mammalia; order Carnivora; family Phocidae; genus Mirounga; species Mirounga angustirostris. The sequence continues at coordinate 45,801,563 of NW_026991709.1, read as the reverse complement.
AAACTGTAATATTCTAAACATATTCTTCATAGCAGTAGGTGTTTATCCAGGCCAGCTAATCTATTTATCTTGTCAGGTTAAACTTATCAAATAGTCTTGGAAGTATGAAACATTCAAACTTGTTCATTGTAGTAGTAGATTTGAGACTTTCTTTTAACTTTGGTTTCTGGTGCATACCATCTTTTTTGCTAGGGGGAGGAAGCTCTGAGCTCCATCACATATTTTAGAACATTCTTGGCACGTTACTTGTGGACTGTTCATGCCCTCCCCCTACACAAGATACTGAAAAAAGACAGCTCCATTTTAATTGTTTTCTTCATCAGCATGCATGCAAAAGTCCTGTTTTTCATCAGTTAGTATTTATTTTGTTAACTTGTAGAAATTATGCTTTATGGAGGAAAGGGCAAGAAACATTTGTGTATTTATTGACAGTCAAATATGAGCATAAAGACGTCTAAAAATTACTCCTAACACTGCTTGTACTCTTTTTGTAAAATTCATTTTAAAATGGCAACCTTAAGTTAAATAGTGGCCCGTGGGGACTATATTAGATGGGACAGTCTGCCATTACTAAGTCATGAATTCAGCTGTTAATGGGAAATTCTTGGCTTCCTGAAATCTATCAGCACTTCCGGCCACTTAAAAAGCTGCTTTAGTTTCTATTCACTAAAGAAAATACATTTATATTTTGAGTTATTTTATTTATTCAGTGGCTACTTTTCAAAGATTTAAACATTCCAGAAAGCACATTTTCATCTTTTTAATAGTAAGAGAACATTTCAGACTAGTTTCATAGTGTTAGAAGTTTTGTCTTAGGGGATAGTATTTTTCTCTAAGGAAAAATTTTAATGATTATTCAAAAGTTATTTTTATTACAATTCATTTGTGTTCACAGTGAAGGCTTTTATATCCCTGTGTTTCTAATTTAGATGATATTCAGTAGAGATATCCAAGGTATTTTCATCATAGTTTCAGGGAAAATTTGAGTGTTTTTTTTTTTTTCTTCTGAGTTGTATAACACTTAAGTTTTATATTTGCAGAAGATCAGTGGGTGTATCACAAAAACTCACATGTTTATTTCATGGTGCCTTTATATATTATTGAGTGACTATGCCTACTTTCTATGTGTAGAATGAAAGCAGGTGTAGAGATAGCAATGTTGCTCAAAAGCTGAACTTTATCGATGTTTGTTTAGGAAGCTAGATTGCTAGTATTGACCTTTAAAAGTGGGCCAACAATATTAGTAGGGATTTGAGAATAAAATTTCTTGATCAGAAAAGGATATGAAGTATTATCATAAGGTAGGTAAGTAGTTTTTCCTTTATTAAAGTGAGTTTTGAGACTGGTTTGAAATTACTTTTTCGTTGGTTCATGTACAGTTCCTTATACATCCAATTAGTAACTATTTTGCAAATACTTTCTAGATTATTAACTTCTTATTCACAGGCTTTTAAAGCTTTCATTCATCTGTTCTAGTAAATGGTATCAACACTGAACTGTTCTTAAAAATAATAATATAATAGAAAATCCTTTTACAGCTATCTGTATCCATATTGACTTTAAAACTCAGCACTGTCACTTTTGATAGTTTTTTTGTGTAAGCACTGAACTATTCCAGAGGTGATTATAAATGGCTGTCTTGAAGGAAGAAAATACTATCATTTTAGTACAGTGTCGTCTTCTTTTTAGAAAGAGATTCATTTGAATCCCACCCTTAAGGAATGTTACATGGTACGGTTGGAGCAGCAGCTGAAACTTCTCAACACTGCATCCCCTTCTAGGTGCTCAAACACCAGATTTTATGATAAAAGGAGGATGCAAACAATACTATGTTGAGTGCCCTGAGTTCCCACAGTGAAGGAATTCTGGAACAGATAATGCTGCTACCAAGATATGACAGTTATTTTTCCTAATCTTTACTAAGTCATTAAACTGTTACTTTTTTTCCTCGTCATTCTATAGGGAAAAAATGAGGTTTTTGGAGAAGGACTACTAAAAAGTCAAATTTCAATAGAATGTAAAATTAGTAAAATTAAATTTCATTAAATATGGCTTTAAAGCCTTCAAGAATGAATGCCTTGAAATACTGTGATATGGTCAGTAATCTGTGCAACGTGTGAAGTGTTTTTAGATACCCTCCTACTTTTCACAGATTTTAGAAGGGTTTGTGGTAAATGGATGAAGCTGATCACATACTTTTATTTTTATAGTTTACATTTACTTTGAACAATTACTATGAACTGACACTCTTTTAAAGATTGGATTTATTATGCTATGTATATAAATTTATTGCTAAGCTATGTTTACCTCTGTTTATTGAGGTGGAAAGCTCTTTGAACTCATAAGGGCAATCATTGATTATTTTGACCGTACCTGGTTTCTTTTGGTTCCTATGAGCAGATATATTAAACTCTGCCTTCCTTTCTATCTTGTGTAAGGAAAGTGTTGGTGGTATAAAACATCTGTCATACATATTTTAAAATTTTCACCAAAAAAATCCTGATTATTTATAATGTTAAAGATGTAATAATAATTTATCGTTCTTTTAACTTTTTTTTTTTAAGGTGATGGATGCGGACATACTGTACTAGGCCCTGAAAGTGGAACCCTCACGTCCATAAACTACCCACAGACCTATCCCAACAGCACCGTTTGCGAATGGGAGATCCGTGTAAAGATGGGGGAGAGAGTGCGCATCAAATTTGGTGACTTTGACATTGAAGATTCTGACTCTTGCCACTTTAATTACTTGAGAATTTATAATGGCATTGGAGTTAGCAGAACTGAAATAGGTAGGAAATTTTCTTGTAAATGTACATGTAATACATCATTGCCCTGAGTTTTAAAACTAAAACAATTTTTGATACTTACATTAAATAACTAGACTATATAGGATGATAGGTAGGAAATTATTTTGTGGATTATATGTGGAAATCTCAAATTTGAATCTTTTGGGAAGAGAAGATTCTTATCTGTCCAAAGAAGCTTGTTGGTACTTTTGCAACAAGATGCCACTCTACTGCTTCTAAGAAGGAGGATGTTAAGTATCTCATTTTTTTGTTTTTTTTTCTAATCATTTTATTTGCAATTAAAGAATATAATTCATGCTTAGGAGGCAGTATATCATGGTGATTAAAAGCATAGGTTTTGGATACAAAGTGCCTGGTATCAAATCCTCACTCCGCTCTTAGCTTATGTGTGATTTTGGGCAAGTCACCCGACCTGTTTTTTCACTTGTAAGATAGGGAATGAACTAGTAACATGTAAAGTGCTTAGAACAGTCCATAACACATGATATATGCTTACTAATACTAGCTGCTATTGTTGTTATTCTTAGCTAAGATTAGCGGTTCTCAGTTATGGCTGCATATTAGAGTCACCTGGAAAGATTTTTAATAATACTATATACTAAATAATACTGTATCCCCATCCTAGACCAGTTGAATCAGAATTGATTGGGTGGGACCCACGCCTCTGGAATTTAAAGGCTTCCCAGGAGAATCTGCTTTGTAGTCATGTTGAGAATCTTTGGCTTAGAGATCAGTCCCTTAGGCTTAAAGGTGGAAAATGTCTAAGACTGTTTGGGTGAACTAACATCATACAGTAAATCTTGAATTCTCCATGAATTAATTTGGAAACATTTATTGGTACTAGTGTATAAAATATCTTTTAGAACTATAATTGGAACCCAGTATCTTTTCTGTAAGCATGATGTTCATCCTCTGGCGGCCTCCTCTCCATATCAAGTCAAATCCTTCATCTTGTCTGTACGTTTTGGCCTCTTACCTATGAGAGAAACAATTCCTGGCCAGCTTCTCTTACTGCCGATTGATAACCTCTGTTGTCTCTCAGTCAACTCTTAATTAACCTAAAAAAAACTTAAAAGTCAAGTAGCTTGATCACCGTGTGTATATTGCCATGAATATATGGTCTCGGATAAGCTTTTAGGAACTCAGATTGCCTGAGGATCTAGAAACCACTATAACACTAATAGAGGGCAACTGTATTAAACGGGTGGTGCAGTAGGGAGTAAACAGTACCACCTAAGCAGTCTTGTAACAGCAGTGAAAAAAGGTGAGCCACAGTCCCATCAAGCCTTTAGCAGTTTACAGGAAAGAAAGGAGCTAGAGAAACACGTTTTATCAACCATAAAGACCATCTGTCAATAGCATTTTTAAAAAAAGGAGAGAAGTAGAGGGAATTGTCATACTTTCAGGAGTTACATCTTCCAAAAATAATGTGTGGGCCTTGTTTTGATCTTGATTCAAGCTGCAGGAAGACATGTTAAGATAATCCAGAGAAATTTTAAGAGGAATCGGGCGTTCAGTGCTAGCAGGAGTGATTGTTTTTGGTGTGTTAATGTTATAATTATTTTTCTTTAAAAATTTTATTTATTTATTTGTCAGAGATCACAAGTAGGCAGAGAGGCAGGCAGAGGGAGAGGGAGAAGCAGGCTCCCTGCTAAGCAGGGAGCCCCGATGCAGGGCTCGATCCCAGGACCCTGAGATCATGACCTGAGGCGAAGGCAGACGCTTAACTGACTGAGCCACCCAGGTGCCCCTATAATTATTTTTTTTAAAGATCTGATTTGTTAGAGACATTCTGAAGTTCAAATCTAAGAATACACTGTTGATATTCTTTTGTACTTTGCTTTTCCCTTACCTAAGAAGGAAGTCATTCCAACAACAGTGCATAGACATAGCCCTTAATTCTTTTTACAGCTGCAGAGAACTCCACAGTATGGAGGTACTGCAGTTTATTTAACCACTCTTTTGTGTACAGATACTTCCAGTATCATGCAGTTACAAACGGTGCTGCAACAAATAACTTTATGCAGATGTATTTTTGTATTCTTGGAGGTGTTTCTTCAGAACAAATTCCTGAAATGCAACTATTGGTTCAAAAGATAAATGTATATATAGCTTTGTTAGATATTACCAGATTCCCCTCTACAAGGGTTATGCCAACTTGCATTTCCATTCAGCAGTGCATAAAAATGCCTGTTTCCCCACAGTGTTGCCAGGGTGTGCATCATCGTGCTTTTTAAGTTTTGCCAACTGATAGGTGAGAAATGGTATCGCAGTATACTTGTAATTTGCATTTCTCTTAGTATGAGTGATGTTGAACATATTTTTTTGTGTGTCAAAGGTTCATTTTTTTTAAACAACTTTTTGTGTCATTTGCTCATTTTTCTGTCACTTTTTTTGGTCTTTGTTTTTCTCTGGTCCTAGGAATACTGTTACTATCTTTTAGTGATAGTAGCCTCTATGTGATACATACTGCAGACAGTTTCTCCTTTGTTTATGGAACTTTTTTTTTAAAGATTTTATTTATTTGAGAGAGAGCGAGAGAGAGGGAGGGAGCATGAGCAGGGTGAGGGGCAGAGGGAGGGGCAGACTCCCCACTGAGCAGGGCTCGATCCCAAACCCCAGAACTCCGGATCATGACCTGAGCCAAAGGCAGACACTCAACCACCCAGGCGCGCCCCTATGGAACTTGTTTATCTGGTTTTGTTGCCATGCAGGTTTTTTTCAATGTAGCAAATGTATCACTCGTTTGCATCCGGATTCTGAATCCTAATTGGAAAGCCTCTCCTTACATCCCAGTTAAATATAAATTTACCCATGTTTTCTTCTAGTACATGTATGTGGTTTCATTTATTTTATATTTAGATTCCTGGTCCATTTGGGGATATTCTTTTGTATGATACAAAGTGTAGATCTAATTGTATCTTTTCCAGATGACTAGTCACTTGTCCTAACACTATGCATTTAAAGGTCTGCCTTTGCCTCAGTGATTTGAGATACTGACTTTATCATATATCAAGTTCTCTACATACTTGGGTTTATTTCTGGGTTTTCTGTTGTGTTCCACTGGTCAATATTCACATAACCAAAACGTCAGTTTTAATGATAGAGGCTATATAAAATGTTTTAATGCCTAGTCTCTCTTTAAGGATGTTTATTTTTAGTGTTTTCTTGGCTATTCTTGCCTGTTTATTGATCCATATGAAGTTTAGTTATCAGCGTGTCCAACTTCATAAAAATGTTTGTTGGTATTTTTTGTGATTGTTCATAATTTGTTATGTTGAGTCATCCTATTCAAGAACAAGAGCTGCTTTTTTTCTATTCAAATCTAATTTTGTTGTTTTCAAGGGTGTTTTGAACTTTCTCATGTAAATTTTACACATTTTTTTTGTTGAAGTTGTTCCTAAATATCTTCCCTGTTGCTATTGTAAGTGGAAATGTTTTGGTTTTGTTTGTTTTGCCATTGTATCCTCTTACTGGTTACTACTTTTATGAAGACTATTGATTTCTATATGATGATTTTATATCCTATTCTACTGGGTTTTTTTTATTCCGTTTTATCATTCACTTTCTAGGGATTTCTAGGTACACAGTCACATCTGCAAATAGAGATAGTTTTACTTCTTTTCCAGTTCTTGTGCCTGTGATTGATTTATCTAATTGCATTGGCTAATATTACCAGTCATTGCTATGTTAATCCATAGTGTAGATGGTGGGCATCTTTTTCTTGTTCCTGATCTTTTTTTTAAAGATTTTATTTATTTTTGACAGAGAGAGAGAGAGCACAAGCAGGGGGAACAGCAGAGAGAGAGGGAGAAGCAGACTCCCTGCTGGAACAGGGAGCCCGATGCGGGGCTCGATCCCAGGACCCTGAGATCATGACCTGAGCCGAAGGCAGACGCTTAACCATCTGAGCTACCCAGGCGCCCCTCTTGTTCCTGATCTTAATGGAGGTGTTAGCTCAGGCTGCAATACCATATACTGGATAGCTTAAACAACAGAAACTTATTTTCTCACAGCTTAGAGTCTGGAAGTCTGAAATCAGGGTGTCAGATTCAGTTGCTGCTGAGAATTCTCTTTCTGGCTTTATAGACAGCTACTTTATTTCTGTGTCCACAGAGCAGAGAGAGAGAAGGGGTGAGTTCTCTGGTCTATTCTTACAAGGACACTAATCCTCTTGGATTAGGAGTTTATCCTGATGACTTAATTTAACCTTAATTACCTACATTAAGGCCCTATCCCTAAATATGTTCACATGGAGTGGAAGGGGTTTCAACAAATTAATTTTGGGGGATACATGACAGGGAATATTCCTTGATTTCTATTTTCTTGAGTGTTTTTCATTAGGAAAGAATTGGATTGTGATAGAAAGCTTCTTTAGCATCTGTGGAGATGATTATATGTTTTTCTTCTGAAATCTATTTGTATGGTAGATTATATTAATGGATTCCCTAACAGTGAACCAACTTTACATTCCTGGAATGAATATCCCTTTGTTGCATCATTCTATTAATGTGGCATTGGATTCTGTTTCCTAATAATCTATTTAGTATTTTTATATAAATATTGATAAGCAAAAATTAGTGTATAATTTATTTTGCATTATCGTTATAAGGTTTAGGTATTGATGTTACATATATAAGTGCAAAGATTTCAGAAGTTTTTCTTCATTGCTCTGGAAAAATGTAAGAGAGTTTTTGAACAAGTTGGTATTTGAAGGTTTCACTCTGTGAAAAACCATCCAGACCTGATGCTTTTTTTGGTAGGATAGGTCCTATTATCTTCTTTTTCTTTTTTTTTTTTTAAAGATTTTATTTATTTGACAGAGAGAGACACAGCGAGAGAGGGAACACAAGCAGGGGGAATGGGAGAGGGAGAAGCAGGCTCCCTGCGGAGCAGGGAGCCCGATGCGGGGCTCTATCCCAAGACCCTGGGATCACGACCTGAGCTGAAGGCAGACGCTTAATGACTGAGCCACCCAGGTGCCCCTCTTTATTTTTTCTTAGGAGAATGATCTCGTTCAGATTTTATCTTTAAGTAGTTCAGTTTTAGTAAGCTCTTTGCCTAATAAATTACCCAGTTCACCTGGGTCTTCAAATTTATTTGTAGTGATGTCTGAAAAATAGAATTGTATGGTTTTTTTTCCTAACAGTTATTTCAATGGTTTTTTCAATGGTTATTTCCTTCATATCATTTTTGTTTTGTTTTGTTCATTTGTGCTTTCCCCTTTTTTCCCCTTGATTGTCAGCAAGTGGTTTGCCTATTTTGTTAATTTTTTTCAAAAAATAAATCAGAAATGATTTATTATATTTAGATCTATTCTTTTTTCTCTACCCTATTAATTTCTGTCTTTAGTTATGTTATTTCATTTTCTTCATTATGCTTGCTTTGGGCTTATTTTGTTATTTGTTTCCTAGCTTTTAGCAAAGAATTTTAATTCATTTGTATTTATTCTATCATTGTTATTGATAAATGTGTCTAATGCTTTGAGGTTTACTTTGAGTACATCTTTAAGACTGATATACCACAGGGCGCCTGGGTGGCTCAGATGGTTAAGCGTCTGCCTTCGGCTCAGGTCATGATCTCAGGGTCCTAGGATCGAGTCCCGCATCGGGCTCCCCGCTCCTTGGGAGCCTGCTTCTCCCTCTGCCTCTCTCTCTCTCTCATGAATAAATAAATAAAATCTTTAAAAAAAAAAAAGACTGATACACCACAGATTGATTTATTGTATCGGTGGTTTTTTTGGAAGTCTAATTTTGTTTGTATTTCCCTTTTACTCGGTACATGTTTATTATTGGGTATATAGTACATAAATAGATTTGTAGTTGGAATACCTTTCTTTGCTAGTGTTAATAATTTTAACTTTTACTGCATTGTGGTCATAAATATCTCTGCTTTATGGAGCTTTCTAATATTTTCTATATAACCTAACACAACCTTTATTATGAATGTCCCATGTATGCTTGAAAAGGTTTGTTCTCTAATATCAAGATACAAAGTTTGATAGTCATTCAGATCTTATTTAATGATTGGATTTGCCATATCTTTATTCTTAACTACTTGATCTCTTATTGGTATGTCTCTTTTTTTCCCCCCCTTGTTTTTCTTTAGGTTTTTGCTTTTATAAAGGTGTTCTTAACTGTAATATCTTTATTTTAAATTGCGACTTCCAGCATTAAAAAGTTCCTCCTTTGTCATGTCTAATACTTTGAGTTTGAATTCTCTTTTTGTCTGACAGTATCATCTGCACATCCTCCTCCATATCTCTTACTGTCTTCATTTGCCTGGTATACTTGCCTTTGCTCCCCCTTTATTTTCAGCTTTTGTAGATCATTCTGTTTTGGGTGTGTTTTTTGTATGTAGCACATTTTTGGGTCTTACTCTGTGAACCCAGTTGAAAATCTTTTTTATTTTAAATAGCGGAGTTAAGCCCATTTGTACTTATTTATAAAACTGAAATGTTTTGTCTCAACTCTGTATATTTTAAGTTACAATTATATGTATTTGTTGTGCTTATTTCTTTACATTGTTTTCTTTCCTTCTATTTTTAAATTTATTTAAAATTAAATTTATTTAAGCTTTTGGAGCTTAATAAGTCTTATAATTTTGTTCTAAGTGTTATCTTTCAATTTTTACTTTTTTAAATGCCTGTGATCCCCTGTTGTCTTAATCTTTACTGTCTGATTTGTCTATTTTTAATGGTGTTAAATCCCACCAATTGTCTGTAACTCCTACCTATTATATAACATTCAACGAACTGTTTTATTTTCCTCTTTTCTTCTCCCTTCTCTCCCTATTTTTACTGTTAGAACATAAATTCATAACATGTAGCCTACATCATATAACATCTTATTCTTCAGCCCATCCCTAACTTTCCTAGATCTGTATTTAAAAATATTAAATGTTCACACTCTGTCTTTTTGCCCAAGTTCTCCAGTCATAATGTGAGTGGATGAAGTTCATCTTGGAATAGACTGATTCCTTAAGCAGGACTTATGGGTACAGAATTTCTTGCATGCTTAAAACTGCTTATTTTAAAAGTTTTATTATGTGGAGACTTGAGGGACAGCTTGATTATATATAAATATGTCCTTTTTGATTGACCTGTTCTTTCTTTGAGTTTTTGTTTTTAAATACTCTTCCATTATTGCCTGGCTTTTTATATTGTTTTTTGAGAAGTTTATTTACCTTTAAAGTCTTAATAGTGTTATAAGGATATGTGTTGAAGGTGATCATTTTGGATTGGTTTTCACTGGTATCCAATAAGTTCTTTCAATACATAGATTCAGATCTTTTATTTCTGGAAAGTTTTGTGGGATGATACTTTTAATATTATTTCTGTTCCATTCTTTTGTGCATCTTTTTTAGATACATTTTTAAGTCTAAGAAACTTGGATCTTCCTTGCCATTTAAACCACATTCTCACCAGTGCTTTTAGTTTTTTATTTCCTTTTCATTCTGTTTCGTTCTTTTTTTCTTTTTTTTAACATTCATTATCATGTTTCATTAGAATCCATTATTCCTTGTGCACCTTGTAATATGGTCTTCATTTTTTATATAATTTTGTCATTTTTTTTTTACATTTTGTGAAATCAACTCTTAGTTCTTTCTGGATATTGTCCATTTCTATTTTTAGCTTTTGAGTTTCTGTTTCAAGGGGTTTTATCATGTCCCCAGTTGCTTGAGGACATTTAATTAAGTCTGGAGTGTTCCAGTTTCCTTCTGTTTTATCATTGTTTTTTAGCAGGGGGGAGGGGGTTTCCATAAACTGAGTTGTTGGGATTCTCATTTTTTGTTTTATTTTATATATATATATATATACACACACACACATATAAAATATTTTTGTTTTATACTATATAATGTGTATAATATATAATCTCTGTAACATATTTATTATATAGTATATATAAGTTTTATATATTACTTATTTATTTAATTATTTATTTATTTGAGAGAGAGAGAATGAGAGACAGAGAGCACGAGAGGGAAGAGGGCAGAAGGAGAAGCAGACCCCCTGCTGAGCAGGGAGCCCGATGTGGGACTCGATCCCGGAACTCCAGGATCATGACCTGAGCCGAAGGCAGTCGCTTAACCAACTGAGACACCCAGGCGCCCAAGTTTTATATATTATTAATAAAGATTTATTTGAGAGAGCGAGAGAGAGTGAGAGCAAGAGAGCTGGGCGGGGGGAGTGTAGAGGGAGAGAGAGAATCCCAAGCAGACTCCCTGGTGAGCACAGAGCCTGATGCAGGGCTCCATCCCATGATCCTGAGATCATGACCTGAGCTGAAATCAAGAATCAGATGCTTAACCAGCTGAACCACCCAAGTTCACCCCCTCCTTTTTTTTTTTTTAAAGTAGGCTCCACGCCCAGCATGGAGCCCAGTGCAGGGCATGAACTCATAACCCTGAGATCAAGACCTGAGCTGAGATCAAGAGTCGTACACCTAAACGACTTGAGCTACCCAGGGTCCCCTTACACTATATATTTTTTAAGTAGTTAAAGACTGTGTCTAGGTATTTGTGGGTATAGAGGTGTGGTTTGCAGTGGTTTACTTTATAGTTTGTGATAGGTTCATGATAGTCCTCTTCTGTCAGTGTAGTAGATACATTCTTTTTTGGAGGAGAGGTGGTAGTGGGGGAGGAATTGTATCTTTTTTTAATTTTTTATTTGTCTTGCAGGACCCTAAATTTCCCCCTCTTGCTTTGTTTCTTCTCCCCTTTACAGTGCAGTTTCCAAAGTATTCCTCTCTATTACTTTTTTTTTTTTTTTTTTATTTGACAGAACGCACAAACAGGGGTAGAAGCAAAGGGAGAAGCGGGCTCCCTACTGAGCAGGGAGTCCAATGTGGGGCTCCATCCCAGGACCCTGGAATCATGACCTGAGCCGAAGGCAGATGCTTAACTGACTGAGCCACCCAGGTGCCCCTCTCTCTATTACTTTTAACCTACTTCTCCCCCTGAAGTGTTTTCTTTCCAAAATTGCGCTCTTAAGTTCCCTCCCGGAAGTCAGTACTCTCATCTGCCAATGGACTTTTTTTTTTCTTGTATTTTCTGTCTGTGCATGGGATACCTTGATCATCTTTGTCTCCCCCAATGAGTCTTTCATTAACTTTTACCACTTAGGTTATTCGTAGACTCTATGAAATCTGTTGCTATGCTTTAGGGGTCCATGATCTTAATAAAAGTAGACTACTTCTTCTTCTTTGAGTTTCTTCCTGTTTCTTTTAAAGCTGTCTTTGTAAACAATAATTATTTTATATCAAATTAAAGTGATAAGTACTGTTTCATTTGAAAGAATTAAAGGTATTACAATACTATCATCTTCGTTAACATTTTTCATTTAGAATAGTTTTCCATAGCCAGGAATTGAAGAAGTGATACATAATCTTAATGATTATAGGTATCTTGAATGATAGATATAAAAGCCACAGAGTTTTATGTGTGATAAAGTCCTAGCCTACAAAAACATGTAGTCAAGGCTGAAGGCACCTTATCTGTTCATCATGAAAATACATTGCTCGACTGTGGATGGTTTTCATGAGAAGGCTAGATGGGAACTTAAATTTAACTTGAATTTGTCCCTAATGAGAAAGTATCATATGAGGTTGTTTGTTGCATTGCAAAGTACAGAAGTCATATAGAATTCAAAAGACTTTAGTGAATCTTTGTACCCAGGAATGGTCAAGCTGCTTTGTGGCCTAGAACAGAAAATAAATACCGAAGCTTTGTCTCTATAAATGATGTCATCACTTCAAACTATTTCCTCTAATGTTTTGAGGCAGGTCAATGAGGAATTGACAACTGTCTCATTTTTCAACAGCATTCAGCTGGATAAAACTTAATCTCTGCAGTCCTACCCAAGAATTCCTATTTGTGGGCCTTTACAGGAAATACTAATAAGCATTGACATTTCCTAAGTGGTGAAAGTTTATTTCATAAAAAAGCTTTGAAAGAAGTTTCATGGTATGCTGTGTATGTCTCACCTGTGATGCTTGGCAGCACGTCTGGTTTTATTGACATTTACACATTGTTGTGACTCACTGCTTTTTACATTCATATACTTGGTATGAGAAATTCTGCCAGCTATCAAGAAAGAAGCTGTCAATTTAACAGAAGCCAAAGCCTTGAGTCACTTCCTTTTCAAAAGTTTTTATTAAGAAATAAAAGCAGAATAATGACGTTCTCTTCTGTCCAGAAGTTTGCTGGTGTTCCAGAAGATAAGTCTCAAAACCCTAGAAGCATAAGTTTCATAAGAGAGAAGGGAAGCCCACTAAGAAAAATTTGATGGGGAAGATTGGTATTGCTCTGTGGATATTTTGGTCCACATGAATACTATAAAATTTTCCATCAAGGCCCTTTGGCTACCATCATGGATACTAATAAAAAGTTGTGTGCTCTTTTGTCCAACCTGCCATTCTGGAAGAGATTATTGGAGGAGGCAACTGTGCTTATAATCAAAGAAATACAAATTTTTAATTTTTTAATTTTAATTTTTTTATTTTAATTTTTATTTTTTTAAAGATTTTATTTATTTATTTGAGAGAGAGAATGAGAGAGAGAGAGAGAACATGAGGGGGGGAGGATCAGAGGGAGAAGCAGACCCCCTGCTGAGCAAGGAGCCCGATATGGGACTCGATCCCGGGACTCCAGGATCATGACCTGAGCCGAAGGCAGTCGCTTAACCAACTGAGCCACCCAGGCGCCCTAATTTTTATTTTTTTTAAAGACTTTATTTATTTATTTTGACAGAGAGAGAGAGACAGCAAGCAGGGGGAGTGGGAGAAGCAGGCTTCCCTCGGAGCAGGGAGCCCGATGTGGGGCTCAATTTCAGGACCCTGAGATCATCACCGGAACCGAAGGCAGACGCTTAATGACTGAAACACCCAGGCGCCCCAGAAATGCAAATTTTTTAAAACTAAGTATATTCCTTCCTTGAATTTTGAATTAGTAAAAAAAAAATAGTTGACATGGGTGTAGTGAAATTGGTACTTTTTTTTATTGACTTAAAGTCTTAGTTGATATATCTTACTTAGCTAGCAGTCTGGAAGTATATATTAAGAATCATTCTTAAGGAAATATTTCAAAAATAAAAGTTGTGTTAGGAAGATGTCTATTCCAACATTATTCACTATTAGAAAAATTGGAAGCAATCTAAATTTCTAACAGTAAGGAAATTAAGGTATATCTACCATATAACCAGTTCTTCGCTATCACTGTTTGCTGTGAGCATTTTCTCACCTGTCTTTTGGTGAATGCGGATGTACAATTCTACATCTAGAAGAGGAGTTGCTGGGTCACTGGGTGTGCATGTGTTCAGCTTTAGTAGATACTGACAAATGCATTCGTGGCTGTACCAGTTTATGCCCACCACAAGGGTATGAGAGTTTCAGTTACTTGTCTCTACTTTTGCCATTTTAACCATTCGTGTGTGTGTGTGTGTGTGTGTGTGTGTGTGTGTACATACTGATACCACATTGTAGCTCTGCTTTGCATTTCCCTGATGCCTAATGATACTTTTCTCTTTTCCTATGTTAGCCATTTGAATATCTTTTATGAGAAGTGTTGAATTTTTTTATGCATTTGGGTGATCATTTTCTTATCTGTAGGAATTCTTTCTATATTCTGGTATGGGTTCTTTGGGGTATATGTATTAAAATATATATTCTCCCTTTCTTTGACTTTTCTTTCTACCTCCCTTATTGATACCTTTTGATAGACATTAATTTTAACTTAATTTTAATGTTCACAATTATTAATTTTTTTTCCAATTAGGATTACCATTTTTTGTGTCCTTTTAAAATCTTTGCCAACTCATAGGTCATGAAGTTGTTCCCAAGGTTTTCCTCTAAAAGCTTTATTGTTTTCCTTTCCACACATATTATCTTCAGTCAATCCATAATTAATTTTTGTGTATGAGGTGGGAAGTAGGAGTAAAAGTGTCAAAAGTACATTTCCCACATGAACTTTATTTTTAAATGTACAAATACTGCATGTGTCATTTATTCATGAAAAAAAACCAACAACAGTGAAGTAGCCATATTCCCCTGAAATCAAAATCCATAATGACTTTATGAAGTAGAAAAATACACTTTTAAAGTAGTCACCACTGTCTTTTAGAAGGAAAGACAAATCCATTATTGGTGATACTGCTCTTCCTTTTATTTATTTATTTTATTTTTTAATTTGAAAATATTTTTTTAAAGATTTTATTTGAGAGAGAGTGTGTGCACATGCACGAGCTGGGGGGAAAGGGCAGAGGCAGGGGGGAAAGCAGACTCCTCGCTGAGCACAGAGCCCTCCATCCCAGGACCTTGAGATCATGACCTGAGCCAAAGGTGGATGTTTAACCATCTGAGCCACCCAGGTGCCCCACTGCTACTCCTCTTAAAGATGGTAAATATTTGTTACTTGTTCTTTTAAGTATATACTCAGTAGCTTAATTGTTTATTTTTTTTTATTTTTATTTTTTATTTATGATGGGTACATTTTATTTTATTTCTTTGGTATAATTATAATTATTTTTATTTTTAATTTAAATTTTAGGTAGTTAACATACAGGGCAATATTGGTTTCTGGAGTAGAATTCAGTGATTGATCACTTACATACAACACCTGGTGCTCATCATAGCAAGTGCCCTGCTTTATAGCCTAATTGTTTAAAAGGAAATTATATCTGTACCCTCCCATGATTATCCTATGCAGGTAAGTTTTTGTTGAAGCAGTTAAAAGTAATGCTAAATTCAGCCAAAAACAATGTATTGTTAGTCACAATATAAACAAGATCATTATGGGAGGGCATCTTAGTCATTCAAAAAGAGAACATGAAATCACTGTAAGACAGAGGACTGATTTTACAACTCCATCTCACTCTTGAAGCCCGACTCTTAAAGAAACTGTACTGATGGACATTACTTAATGATGGTATCTTCTCTAAACATTTTCTGGGTGTTAAAATGGCCTCTTCTGTATTTTAGGGGCTTCAACTGTGCGTTTGCCCTGTCCTGCTACACTAAGCTTTCCAAGGGCAACAGTGTGCCAGTCTAGTTTCATCACTGAATTCTTGCTGCATACCTCTCTCAGTGCCTGGATATTCAGGGGCTCACTTTATTGATTAATTACTTTGAACGTTCCAAATTTGGAGTTTTGTTTTTGCAATTGAAGTGCTTCTGTACATAGGCACTAAAAAGCCATACCTAAATCTGTTTGTTTGTAAATTAAGAGTGATCTTCCCTAAGCAAACTCCATTTCCATCTGTTGTATCTATTGGAGGTGGACACAGTTGATGTGCTTTTTGCTCTAGCAAATAACTCCCCACCCCCATCTTCTCTTTTTAAGTTGTGAGTTTGTAAGAGGAGTGTTGTTCGGTGGCAGATGTCTCCATAGGCTAAATGATCTTCCATTTAGTTGAGAACATAAATCAGATTCCTTAAGTTTTGTGGCAGTATTAACACCACCTCTAATCTCTTTCAAATCAGAGGGATTTCTTCTCTCTTCTGAATACAAAATATTTTCATTTAACAACTTCCAGGGTTTGTTGCTGTTCATCTACCAAAAGTATGGTTAATATAGACTTTGAAAAACACATGATAACCTTAATACCTCTAAGCTCTAGGCAAGAGGATACAAACTCACTGCCAGCAGATGATACACACACAAAATAAATGAGTGAAATGGACTGAGTATAGTAACAGCATTGCCCTGACAAATGATAACTGAGCTTCAGGATCAGAGACTTTAGGGAGTGGTGGAGACTGTAACAAACTGGAGTATGACTCTCTCTTTTTAAAGGGGACAGCCATTACTTAGGTACAACCATTTGGAGAACTGGCCCAGGTTTCCTTACTTTTTTTACTTGTGATTTTTCAAGAAAAGACAGAAATTCAGAATTCATGCAAAGTTTAAAGATTTTTAAATCTTGGCAAAAAATTGAATCTTTTTTTTTTTTTTAAAGATTTTATTTATTTATTCATGAGAGACAGAGAGAAACAGAGGGAGAAGCAGGCTCCCAAGGAGCGGGAAGCCCGATGCGGGACTCGATCCCAGGACCCTGGGATCATGACCTGAGCCGAAGGCAGACGCTTAACCATCTGAGCCACCCAGGCGCCCTGAATCATTTTTAAAATAGTGTAGACCCCAAGTTATATAGGCCAAGAGGCCAAGTAAAATACATGTGATTCAGGCTCAAGCCATAGGTAGATTCTACCTTGTGTACTTTACTTCCCCGGATTTGATCATCTGAGAGCAGGAGGGTGTTACTTACAGCATACCTCAGAGGTATGGTGGGTTCAGTTCTGTACTGCTGCCAGAAAGCAGGTATTGGAATAAACTGAGTCAAATGAATTTTTTGGTTTCCCAGTGCATATAAAAGTTACATTTACACTATACTATAGTCTAAAGTGTGCAGTAGTGTTACATCTAAAAAAAGATGTACATGCCTTAATTTAAAAATATTGATTGCTAAAATTGCTAACCATCATCTGCACTTTCAATCTTTCGAGTTAGTCTTTTTGCTGGTGGAGGATCTTGTGTCAGTGTTGATGGCTGCTGACTGACCAGGGTGGGGGTTGCTGAAGGCTGGGGTGGCTGTGGCAATTTCTTAAAATAAGGCAACAGTGAAATTTGCTGCGATTGACTCTTCCTCTCATAAAAGATTTCTCTATAGCCTGACGCTATTTGATAGCATTTTACCCACAGCAGAACTTATTTCAAAGTTGGAGTTAATCCTCTCAAACCCTGCCACTGCTTTGTCAACTAAGTTTATAAACTTTTCTAAATCCTTTGTTGTCATTTCAATAATCTTCACGGCATCTTCACCAGGAGTAGTTTCCATCTCAAGAAACCACTTTCTTTGCTCATCCATAAGAAGCAAATCCCCATACATTCAAGTTTCATCATGAGATTGCATCAGTTCAGTCCCATCTTTAGGCACCACTTCTCATTCTAGTTCTCTTGCCATTTCCACCACATCTGCAACTACTTCCTCCATGGAAGTCTTGAACCCCTCCAAGTCCCCTAGGAGGGTTGGAATCAACTCCTTCCAAACTCATTAATATTGATAATTTGACCTTATCCCATGAATCATGAATGTTCTTAATGGCATCTAGAATGGTGGATCCTTTCCAGAAGGTTTTCAGTTTACTTTGCCCAGATGCATCAGAGGAATCACTGTCTATGGCACCTGTAGCCGTATGAAATGTATTTCTTAAATAATAAGACTTGAAAGTCAAAACACTTCTTGATCCATGGGCTGCAGAATCAGTGTTCTGTTTGCGGACGTGAAAACAACATTCATCTCATTGTACATCTCCATCAGGGCTCTTGAGTGACCAAGGGCATGTCAGTGAACAGTCATATTTTGAAACGAATCTTTTTTTCTGAGCAGTAGGTCTTAACAGTGGACTTAAAATGTTCAACAAACCATGTCACATACAGATGTTCTATCATCCAAGCTTTGTTGTTCCATTTCTAGCGAACAGGCAGAGTAGACTTAGCATCCTTTTTTTTTTTAATTTTATCTTATTATGTTATGTTAATCACCATACATTACATCATTAGTTTTTGATGTAGTGTTCCATAATTCATTGTTTGCGTGTAACAACCAGTGCTCCATTCAGTACCTGCCCTCTTTAATACCCATCACCAGGCTAACCCATCCCCCCCCACCCTCTGCTCTAGAACCCTCAGTTTGTTTCTCAGAGTCCGTAGTCTCTCACGGTTCATCTCCCCCTCTGATTTCCCCCTCTTCATTTTTCCCTTCTTACTATCTTTTTTTTTTTTTTTAACATAAAATATATTATTTGTTTCAGAAGTACAGGTCTGAAACTTAGCATCCTTCTCAAGGGCTCTAGGATTTTGGGAATGATGAAATGAGCATTGGCTTCAGCTTAAAGTCACCAGCTGCCTTAGCCCCTAATTAGGAGAGGTAGTGTATTCTTTGAAGCTTGAAGCCAGGCATTGTTTTCTCCTCTCTAACTATGAAAGTCCTAGATGGCATCATCTTCTAATAGGAGGCTGTTTTGTCTACACTGAAAATCTGTTGTTTAGTGTAGCCACCTTCTTAAGTGATCTGAGCTAGATCTTCTGGACAACTTGCTGCAGCTTCTACGTCAGCATTTGCTGCTTCACCTGGCACTTTTTTGGTCTAGAGATGGTGTCTTAAAACTTATCACCAGTTTCTGCTAGCTTCCCACTTTTCTTGTGCGGCCTCCTCACCTCTCTCTGCCTTCACAGGTTTAAAGAGAGTTAAGCTCTGGCTTAAGGGGATGTTGTGGCTGGTTTGATCTTTTCTTCAGAACACTGAAACTTTCTCCACATCCACAAGAAGGCTGTTCCACTTTCTTATCATTTACATGTTCACTGGAATAACACTTTTAATTTCCTTCAGGAACTTTTCCTTTGTGTTTACAGTTTGGCTATTTGGCGCAAGAGGCCTTTCAACATATCTCCGCTTTTGATATGCATTCTTACTAAGTTTAGTCATTTCTAGCTGTTGATTTAGTGAGAGAGATGTGACTTTTTCACTTGAATGCTTAGAGGCCATTGAAGGGTTATTAATGGGACTAATTTCAATATTGTTGTATCTCAGGGTAAAGGGAGGCCTGAGGAGAAGGAGAGAGATGGGCAATGGCTGGTTAGTGGAGCAGCCAGAATGCACACGACATGTATTAAGTCTGCCACTTGGGCGCCTGGGTGGTTCAGTTGGTTAAGCGACTGCCTTCGGTTCGGGTCGTGATCCTGGAGTCCCGGGATCGAGTCCCGCATCGGGCTCCCTGCTCAGCGGGGGGTTTGCTTCTCCCTCTGACCCTCTTCCCTCTCGTGCTCTCTGTCTCTCATTCTCTCTCTCTCAAATAAATAAATAAAATCTTTAAAAAAAAAAAAAAGTCTGCCACTCACATGGGTTTCATGGCACCTCAGAATAATTATGATAGTGACGTCAGATCACAGATTACCATAACAAATGTAACAATAATGAGAAAGCTTGAAAAATTGCAAGAATTACTAAGACGTGACACGGAGACACAACGTGAGTAGTGGTTGTTGAAAAAATGGTGCTGACAGACTCGCTAGATGCAGGATTGTCACAAACCTTCAGCCGGCGAGAAAAAAGGCAGTATCTGCAAAGCACAATAAAATGACGTGTGCTGGTACACCAAAGTAAATTTCTGGCTGTATTAGCTTTCTATTGTTTTATAATATCACAAAGCCAGCAGCTTAAAATAGCATAATTTATTATCTCAGTTTCTGTAGACCAGAGGTCTGGATTTGGCATGACTGGATTGTCTGTTCAAGGTCTTGCCTGCCCGGCCGGAATCAAAGTAGTCAGCTGGGGATGTGGTTCCTATCTGATGCCGCGGGTTCTCTTCAAGCTCACTGACTGTTGACAGAATCTACTACTACTGTCTTATAGTTGTAAAACTGGTGTCCCCATTTTCTTGCTGCCTATTGCCCAGAGACTGTTTTCAGTTCCTAGAGGCCACGTGGAGTGTTCACCATTCTCTCTAATTTCCAGTTATGTGACTAACCTGAGAAAGCACTCTGCTTTTAAAGCGCCTAACTGATTAGGTCAGGCCAACCCAGGAAAATCTCCCTCTTACCATATATGCAATATACAGATAGTTAAAAAAATTTTTAAAGGCAGGGATCCTGGTAAGAAAATATTCTAGAAGCATAAGAGTATCACATACCAGAGGAAATTTTAAACTAAGCACACATTGGAAAAGTTCACCTTCACTAATGAAGAAAACAACAGATTACAGTTTCTTTTATCTCTAATACTGCTGGGCAAGGTGGGGAGAATAAATTGATACAGTCTTTCTGAAAAGCAGTTTAGTAGGAATAGTTCATGTTAAAGTCACAGAGAAATAGTGCATGAATGGATGAATGAAGAGCTAGGTAATACGATGCTTGTGCATATGTGTATGCACCCTATATACACATTTATGTTCATTTAATGATGACTGTATCCCTAGAAGATAAACACTATTGTTTTTATTTAACAGATGGAGAGACCTGGGCAGAGAGGTATCCTCCCAAGTGGTATTAGCTATTATCTTGGTGTAATAGGATTATGTGAGAATGACTATTGTTTTTTATTGTTTTCTTTTAACATTATTCTAAATTTTTGTAAAGTTTACAGATTGTTTAAAAGCACTTATAAACTGGAAAAAAGTGATATAAGGGCTGCCTTGAAATAAACACCCTATATCGATGGTAGGAGTGTAAGTTAGTTTAACTTTTGGAAAGCAACATGATCCTGTAATTTCATTTCAAAAAATCTGGCCTTGGTAATTATTTTAAGTATGGAACAAGTTGTACCTGTAAACAAATCTATTATATCATTATCTAAAATATGGAAAAATTGGAAACCTAAATTTCCATGGCAGAGGAAATAGTCACATATCCTATGGCTTATCCACTTAGAAAGAATTATTTCAGAGATCATTGGTTCTAGCCCCTACCGCATTTTCCTGAGGCCCTTACCTCCATTTCCTGTGGAGTACACTTGGAGTGCTTAGCCACTTTTTCCTCCAAGGCTTCCTTACACCCTGCTGTGGTTTACATTTCCCAGGGGGTTCAGCACCCAAACCCTCTCCAGCACCCAGGACTCCACACAGATGACCCACTTATATCTTGTACTTCTTCCCATTAAGTTACATCCTTTCCTTCTCCCAAAAGAAAAGAGACACTTCTCTTTTTCAGCAGACTCCAAATAGATCTCAGTTCTCAAAATTCCTTCTGTTTGCAAAAGGTTACGTTGTTCTTTCTTTCAGATTTATCACCACCTCTCTTGTTTGTAATTTTTAGCTACTATGAATAATGCTGCTCTGAACTATCATTTACAAGTTTTTTTGTGGACCTATGTTACATTTCTTTTGCGTATATGCCTGGGAGTACAGTTGCTAGGTCACATGGTAACTCCATGTTTAACCGTTTGAAGGACCGCCAGACTATTCCAAAGCAACTGCACTGCACCATTTACTAGCAGTGTAGTAGGGTTTCAGTTTTTCCAGATCCTTGTTCTTTCTTCACATTGTAGTGGGTATGAAGTGGTATTTCATTGGGGTTTGATTTGCGTTCTTTGATGGCTAATGGTGTGTGTGTCTGTGTGGGTATTACTCATTCTTTAAGTTTGAAAAATGTGTGACTTATATCCATCATTGTGGTATTTTCACTACTCTAAAGCCCTCTGTGCTCTACCTATTCATCCTTCTTCCTCCAATGCCTGATAACCACTGATCTTTTTATTGTCTTCTGTAAATAGATCTTTTTATTGTTTTGTTTTTCCAGAAGGTGATATAATTGCAATTAAACAATATGCAGTCTTTTCAGACTCTCTTCTTTCAATTAGTAATGTGCATTTAAAGTTCCTTTATGTCTGTTCATGGCTTGATAGCTCATTTCTTTTTAGTATCAAATAACATTTCATCGTCTGGATGTATCCATTCACCTACTAAAGGGCATCCTGGTTACTTTCAAACTTTAGCAGTTTATGAATAAAGTTGCTATAGACATCTGTGTATAGGTTTCTCCATGGACATAAATTTTCAATTAATTTTCAATTCCTTTGAGTAGGTATCCAAGAATGTGATTGCTGAATTGTATGGTGGGACTTTTTAGTTTTGTAAGAAATCCCAAAAAGAATCCCCCATTTTGTTTTCCCAACAAAGAATGAGAGTTCCTGTTTCTCTACATTTTCATCAGCATTTAGTGTTGTCAGTGTTCTGGATTTTGACCATTCTAAATTCCAGTAGGTATATAGTGATATTTCATTGTTTTAATTACATTTCCCTGATAACATATAATGTAGTGAATCTTTTTAGATGCTTTTTATCTGTATATTTTTGGTGAGGTGTCTGTCAGGGTCTTTGGCCTATTTTTATTTCAGGTTGTTTTCTTATTATTGAGTGTTACGAGTTTTTTGTATATTTTAGATAAGAGTCCTTTATCAGATGTGTCCTTTATCACCTGTGTATTTTATAAGTATTTTCTCCCAGTTTGTGGCTTGTCTTCTCATTCTTTTTACATTGTCTTTCCAGAGCAGAAGTTTTTAATTTTAATGAAGTCTACCTTATCAGTTATTTCTTTCATGGATTGTGCCTTTTGGAGTCCTATCTAAAAAGTCATCATCCTACTCAAGGTCATACAGATTTTTTCCTATGTTATCTTCTAGGAGTTTTACAGTTTTGCAGTTTACTATTAGGTTTGTAATCCTTTTTGAGTTAATTTTTGTGAGGGGTATAAGGTCTGTGTCTAGATTCATTTTTTTGCATATGGCTGTCCAGTTGTGCCAGCATCATTTGTTGAAAATACTATCTTTGCTCCATTGTATTGCCTTTAGTCCTTGTCAAAGATCAGTTGGCCATATTTATGTGGATTTATTTCTGGACTCTCTTCTTTTTCACTGATCTATTTGTCTATGCTTTCACCAATATCACACTGTCTTGATTACTGTAGCATTATAGTAAGTATTGAAGATGGGTAGTGTCATTCCTCCAACTTTGTTTCTCTTCAATATTATATTTGCTATTCTGGGTCTTTTGTCCCTCCATAAATTCTTTAGAATCATTTTGTTGATAGCCAAAAAATAACTCACTGGGATTTTTTTTCCATTTTTATTGAGAAATAATTGACATACATCACTATATAAATTTAAGCTATATAGGATGATGGTTTCATTTACATATGTTGTAAAATGATTACTACAATAGGTTCAGCTAACATCCATCATTTCCTATTTCCCCTACCCCCACCCAGAGGTGCATCTGCCTCTGGTACCCATAAGCTTGATATTGTTTTCTGTCAGTTTGGTGGGGGGTTTTTAGATTACACATATGAGTGAGATCATACAGTATTTGTCTTTCTCTGACTTACTTCATGTAGCATAATGCCTTTAAGGTTCATCATTGTTGTCGCAAATGGTAAAATTTCCTCATATTTTATGGCCAAATGATACTTTGTTGTATAATATTTGTTGCATGTATATGTATCCGTTCGTCCATGGATGGACACTTAAGTGGTTTCCATATCTTGGCTATTATAAATAATGCTGCTATGAATGTGGGGGTGCAGATATCTTTTTGAGTTAGTGTTTTTATTTGCTTTGGGTAAATTGCCAAAAATAGAATTGCTGGATCATATGGTAGTTCTATTTTTTTTTTTTTTTTTTTTGAGGATCCTCCATACTGTTTTCTGTAGTCACTGTTCTAGTTTACAATCCCACAAACAGTGTACAGGGTTCTCTTTTCTCCAGATCCACACCAGCATTTGTTGTCTCTTACCTTTTTGATGATAACCATTCTAACAGACATGAGGTGATATCTTATTGTGTTTTTCATTTACGTTTCCCTAATGACTAGTGACGTTGAGCATCTTTTCAGGTACCCGTTGGCCTTTCATATATTATCTTTGGAGAAATGTGACTGTTCAGGTCCTTTGCCCATTTTTTAATTGGGTTTTGTTGTTGTTGCAGTTGTTGTTTGCTTTGAGTCATATAAGTTCTTTATATATTTTGGATATTAACCTTTAACAAATAAATGGTTAGCCAATAGTTTTGTCTCCATTCCATAGATTGTTTTTGCACTTTGTTGATGGTTTCTTTTCCTGTACAGCTTTTTAGTTTGATATAGTCCCTCTTATTTTTTATTTTGTTGCTTGTGCTTTAGGTGTCATATTTAAAAAATCGTTACCAAGATCCATGTCAAGGAACTTTATTCCTATGTTTTCTTCTAGAAGTTTCGTGGTTTCAGATTTTACATTTAAGTCTTTAATCCATTTTGAGTTAATTTTTGTGAGTGGTATGAGATAGGAGTCCAGTTTCATTCTTTTACATGCAAATATCCAATTATCCCAACTTGTTAGGATTTTGATTTGGATTGCTTTCTATCTATAAAGTTGGCGAGAACTGACATCTTGACAATATTTAGTCTTCCTCTCCATGAACATGGAACATCTCTCCATTTATTTCACTCTTGGAATTTTGTAGTTTTCCTCACATAGTTCTTGCACATATTTTATTAGACTTACCCCTATTTCATTTTGGGGGTGCTAATATAAATGGTATTGTGTTTTTAATTTCAAATTCCAGTTTTTTATTGTCAGTATATAGGAAAGCAATTGACTTTTATCCATTAATCTTGTATTCTGCAACCTTGTATAATTGCTAAATAGAGGAGTTTTTTGTTCAATTCTTTTGGATTTTCTGCACAGATAATCCTATCATTTGTGAACAGTTTTATTTCTTCCTTTACAATCTGGTACTTTTCCCCCCCTTGTCTTACTGTGTTAACTAATACTTCTAGTACGATGTAAAAGAGGAGTGGTAAGAGGGGACATTCTTGCCTTGTTTCTGATCTTACTGGAAAAGCTCTGAATTTCTCACTATATTAAGTATGATATTAGCTTAGGTTTTTTGTAAATACCTCTTTATTAAACTAAGGAAGTTCCCCTCTATTCCTAGTTCACTGAGAGTTTATATCATGAATGGATGTTGGGTTTTGTCAAATGCTTTTTCTGCATCTATTGATTTGATCACAATACTTTTCTTTTTTTGCATGTTGATGTGATGGATTTCATTATTTTAAAATGTTGAACCTAGCTTGCAAACTTGGGATAAATCACACTTGATCATGGTGTGTAATTCTTTTTAATACATTGTTGGATTTGATTTCTTAATATTTTTTAAAGATTTTTATTTTTAAGTCATCTCTACACCCACCGTGGGGCTCGAACTCAGAACCTGAGATTAAGAGTTGCATACTCTTCCGACTGAGCCAACCAGGCACCCCTGATTTCTTAGTATTTCGTTATGAATTTTTATGTCTTATTCCATGAGAAATAATGACCTGTAGTTTTCATTTTATGTAGTATGTTTGATTTGGGTTTTATGGTAGGGCTAGCCTTACAGAATGAGTTAGGAAGTATTCCCCTGCTTCTGCCCTCTGAAAGAGATTGTAGAGAATTGGTATAACCTTTCCTTAAATGTTTGGTAAAAATCATCTCTGAACCCATTTGTGCCCGGTTCTTTCTCTTTTGAAAGATTATTAATTATTGATTCAATTTCTTAAGTAGAAATTAAATAAAAACTCAGATTGTCTATTTCTTCTTATTTGAGTTTTGGCAAATTGTGTGTTTCAAGGAACATGTTCCTTTCATCTAGGTTAACAAATTGTGGACATAGATTTGTTCATAGTATTCCTTTATTATCTTTTCATGACCATTGGGTCTGTAGTGGTATCTACACTTGCATTTCTGATGTTAGTGATTTGTGTCCTCTTTTTTTCTTAATTAGCCTTATTAGAGGCTTATTGACTTTTGTGTCAAAGAACCAGCCTTTGGCTTTATTAATTTTTTCTGTTGATTTCCTGTTTTCAATTTCACTGGTTTCTGCTCTAATCCTTATCTTTTCTTCTTACTCTGGATTTAATTTGTTCATCTAGCTTCCTAAGGGTAATGATTTTTTAAACATTTTTATTTGCCTGGATCTTGGATTCTTTTAGACTAAAACCAGTGTTTCATAGGTCTTATGGTGATTAAAATACTTGATTAACTTTTTTATTTATAATTTTGTGTATATATCCATATACTATTTTTTGAAATTCTTATTTTGTCCATGAGAAACTTCTAGAGATGTTGGCGGGGTTTGAGAGCCATCAGTAGAACCTATAATTGTTAACAATTAAATGATTTATGTTGATTTAGGAGTACCTTTGAATGGCCAAACTAGGAAAATGGAATTGAAGAAATAACTAGTACATTGCCCAGATTAAGATATATTGCCCAGATTAGGAATGAATTTTCTTCTTCCTTTCCCAGAGTATTTTGCTAAGTGCTTGCATTACTTGTATAATGGGTAAAACCTTTGATCAAAGGACAACCAAGTGAGGAGAGAGACATTCATTTTGGCTGGGAATAAGATGTGAAGGAGGTGTTTATCTGGTATATATTGAATTCACTTAAGCACCTACAAAGTCAGCCACTGCATTCTTCTTTTTTTCTTCTTTTTTTTTAAATTGAGATTGTCTGTTCTTTAGCACTTACTGCCTTTTGAGTTTCACTGAAGGGTAGTTTTTTTAAAAGTTTTATTTCTACCACAGATTGAATATATTCACATTTCAGAGGACAAGGTAACTCCAAATGACTAAAGAAACAGGAGGTAAAGCTGTAGTCCTAATAGGAAATACCTTTATTATTCTGTCCATATTGAGAGGGTTGGAAAAACTTTTTTAAACATTGTTTTATTTCAAGGATATATTTTTGTCAGTTTTTAAAATTTTTTAGAGCACTACCAAGTTCAATCTAATAATTTGGGATTTCCTAGTATTAGTATACATGCTAAAATTTTTATAAAGACACCTTTGCATGGCATGATAATATTCTTTAAGTAGAATCTTTTTCATTTATACCTAAGAGTATCTGAAAAGTCATTATTTGTACCTCATGAGGTCCTTAATCAGCCTTGTAGTAAAATCACACATATACATAGATCCTTAAGTGACAAAGAACAGCTAGTGCTGCCCAGATGAAACTTCTTCGCGTTTACAAGTGTTAACTGACTTACATAGAGATTCTAGTTCTCTTACCTTTACCAATTCCCATTTGGCCTTTAAGATTTAATGTGATGGGCACTGGCTCACACACATTTGGCTTTGCTAACAAATTATATAACTTCAGATATTTTTAATATTTAAGATAAGTGTAGAATAACATCAATTTTATATTGTTTTTAATGTTAGGTCATTATTTGAAAATATTCAGTATTTAAAAATAATACAGTATTTAATATTTATTCTATTTACCAGTCTATTTTTGAGTTATTTAGTATTGAAAAAGTCTGAAGATTTAATCTTCTTTTGGTAGATGCAGATAGTAACTGTTATAGGACTTTTTGAATGTTATTTTGCTTAAATGTTAAAATTTTTGATATTTTTATTAATAAAGTTAATATTAATTTTTATTTAAATTGCATGTCATATTTAGGATAGAAAGCCTTTTCTTTTCCACAGTAGGTGTTTTTATTTATTTTATTTATTTATTTATTTTTTCCACAGTAGGTGTTTTTAAAGAAATAAAGGGTGAGCAAAAACATATATTGAACACCCTGTTACCTAAGACAAAGTGTGTGTGCTCATGCACATGCCTTGATGTTTGGTATTTATTTATTAAATGCTAAATAAGTCGAGAAGTTATAGACTGAATGTTCCTGGCTTTCAAATAAGTGTTTTTTTTTTTAATTTTATAAATGTAGCATATTCCTTGTTATTTTTAGATTAGTTCTTTTGGTGGTTGTTTTTTGTTTGCAACCTTTTTCTAAAAGTTCTATATAATGACGGAAGAGCCATACTGTCACTTTAAAACCATTTATGCTGGGGCGCCCGAGTGGCTCCAGTGGTTAAGCTTCAACACTTGGTCTGCTCAGGTCATGATCTCAGAGTTGGGGCTCTGGCTCAACGTGGAGTCTGCTTGAGATTCTGTCTCTCCCTCTCCTGCTGCCCCTCTCCCCTCTCAAGAGTGTGTGTGCACGCACTCTCCCCTCCTCTAAAATAAATAAATAAATCTTTCAAAAAAAATACAGATGCTAAGGTTATGGATGTAGTTCACTGTAACGCTAAGATTATGGATGTAGTTCACTGTAAGACATAATAGCATGTTTTCTGTGCCTCAAGGGGTAAAATTTGTTTGAGGGCCTTTTTTTTTTTTTTTTTTGAGGGCCTTTTCTTTGTCAGTTTATGTCTGGCAAATCTGACGGCAGGACAGAAAAATTGAACTTACCTTTCCAAGTTGAGGGGAAAAAATAATCTGAAACACAATGAGGGCGCCTGGGTGGCTCAGTTGGTTAAGCGACTGCCTTCGGCTCAGGTCATGATCCTGGAGTCCCGGGATCGAGTCCCACATCGGGCTCCCTGCTCGGCGGGGAGTCTGCTTCTCCCTCTCCCACTCCCCATTTGTGTTCCCTCTCTCGCTATGTCTTTCTCTGTCAAATAAATAAATAAAATCTTAAAAAAAATAAAATAAAATAAAACACAATGAGACATAGAATGAAATATGATTTCTATGTCTTATATGTTATTCTATTCATATGTGGGCTGAAATTATTCTTAGAACAAACTAATTTCTCTGCTCATCCTAAAAGTTTTTATACAATTATAACATACATAAGCTAATTTTCTTAATTCAGAAATTGTAAAGCTTTGGAGAATTATGTCTTGAAAGAAAAGCTCTATGTATAAAATCTATAGACAGTACTAGATGTTTTAGAATTTGGGGTTTTTAACTGACGACTGTCAATATGGCTTTAGGGCTAAATCATTTCCATTTTATGGAAAAAAAGAATTACCTGGTTTTAGATCTAACACATAAAATACAAAATTATGAAATGTATTTAAAACAATTATAGTACTTTTTCATTGGCAGGGGAAAAAACAGTTGTAAAGAATAACTCATTTTGGGGGCACCTGGGTGGCTCAGTTGATTGGGTGTCTGACTTCGACTCAGGTCATGATCTTAGGGTCCTGGGATTGAGCCCTGCACATTGGCCTCCATACTCAGCAAGGAGTCTGTGTCTCCCTTTTCCTCTGCTCTTCCCCTCACTTACTCTCTCTCTCAAATAAATAAATATAATCTTTAAAAAAAAGAATTCATGGGCGCCTGGGTGGCTCAGTCGGTTAAGCGGCTGCCTTCGGCTCAGGTCATGATCCGAGGGTCCTGGGATTGAGTCCCGCATTGGGCTCCCTGCTCTGCGGGGAGCCTGCTTCTCCCTCTCCATCTGCCTGCTTCTTTGCCTACTTGTGCTCTCTCTCTATCTCTCTGTCAAATAAATAAATAAAATCTTTTAAAAATAAATAAAATAAAATAAAAGAATTCATTTTTAAGAATACGACTGAATGTCACAATTCTGCTTGTATATGATCTTTTGGAAACATTGATTCAATAAAAAGTGATTTTAGAGTGAAATGGAAAGAGTAGTCTCTTTCTCAGCAATTTTCTCAAAATGAAGGTGGCATAGATTTAAATAATTCAGTTAAGGGCAAAAGTAGTATTATGAGATGATGGTTTATACAAAAAGACAAGCTGAAGCATTTACTAATTTAGTTAAGGAATGAGACTGTTGCTGGATGATGAGGGAAAGAACACAAGGGTGTTGTTGCTATGGGTGGAAAGAAGACAGCAGCTAGACCACTGCAGATACTGTGGAGGTCCGCAAGTGCTACCCCAAATCACTTACTAGGGAGATCATGCTGTTGTTAAAGGCTTCTCCTTGCAGCCCTAGGGAAAGTGTCAACCCCGTTACTGGGAAGTAGTGTGTGGAAGAAAAAAGCATCAGACAAAATGGAGGACCCAGATTCTGTACTGATTTCACCTCTAATAAGTAGTGTTATTTTGGACAGTCCACCCATGTGTTTGATTTTCAGGTTTTTCAGCTGTCAGCAGCTTGGAATAGATCTCTGAAGGCCTTTTTCTGCTGTGTCTGACTCTGAACTTTTTTTTTTTTTTTTTTTTGCATGAAACACTTGATGGTTTCTGACAATACACATTGTTTCAATGTTTCTTATGAAATTTCTTTTGAAATCCTTATTATTGAGCTGTAATTTCATACCATAAAATTTTGTATTTCTTTTGAAATCCTTATTATTGAGCTATAATTTCATACCATAAAATTCACCTATTTTATTTTTATTTATTTTTTTTTAAATTCACCTATTTTAAATGCATAGTTTGATGATGCTCATCAAACAGCATCACTAAAATCCAGATTAAGAAATTTCTGTCACACCAAAAAGTTCCCTTGTGCCTATGTGTAGTCAGTTCCCACTTTACCCCCAGTCCCAGGTAGCCACTGATCTGTTATTTCTAATTTTGTCTTTCCTAGAAATACCATAAATTGTTTCTTCTATTTAGCATAATGTTTTTGAGGTTCATCCATGTTGCTGCATGTATCATTAGTTTCTGTCTTTTGGTGAGTAGTAGTTCTTTGTATGAATATATACCACATTTTTTTTTTCCATTAGTTAGTTGATGAACAATTAAGTTGTTTTTGTTTGGGGCAAATGTGAGAAATGATGCTGTGACCGTTTGAATAGCCCTTCTGTGAACATGTGGTTTCTTTTCTCTTGGATAGATAATAGAAATGGAATTGCTGAATTGTGTGAGATATATATACATATCTATATTTATATTTAACATTTTAAGAAACTGCCAAATTGCTTCCTGAAAATGGCTATGTCATTATACAGTTCTACCATCAATGTTTGAAGGTATCAGTTTCTCCACATCCTCACCAATATTTGGTATTGTCAGTCTTTTTTGATTATAGCCATTTTAGTGAGAGTGTCATGATATCTCATAGTTTTAATAGTCATTTCCCTAATGGCTAATGCTCTTGAGCATCTTCTCATGTGCCTATTTGCCATTTGGTAGGTCTTCTTTATAGATGTGGCTATTTGGGGCACGTGGGTGGCTTAATCAGTTAAGCATCTGCCTTCAGTTCATGCCATGATCCCAGGGTCCTGGACTCGAGCCCTGCATTGAGCTCCCTGCTCAGTGGGGAGTCTGGTTCTCCCTCTCCTTCTGCCTCTGCCCATGATCATGCTTTCTCTCTCTCTCCCTCAAAATAAGTAAATAAAATCTTACAGATGTGGCTTTTGAAATCTTTCGCCCATTTTACAAGATGAGATTGAGTTGTAAAAATTCTTTACACAGGGGCACCTGAGTGGCTCAGTCTGTTAAGCGACTGCCTTCGGCTCAGGTCATGATCCCAGGATCCTGGGATTGAGCCCCACATCAGGCTCCCTGCTCCGCGGGGAGCCTGCTTCTCCCTCTCTCACTCCCCCTGCTTGTGTTCCTCTCTTGCTGTGTCTCTCTCTGTCAAATAAATAAATAAAATCTTTAAAAAAAAAAAAAAAGAATTCTTTACACATTTCAGATATGAGTTCTTTATCAGATTAATGTTGCATAAATATTTTCTCCCAGTCTGTGTTTTGTCTTTTCATTTTCTTAATGGTGTCTTTTGAAGAGGAAACATTTTAAATTTTGATGAAGTGCAGATTACTCATTTTTTTTCTTTAATGGACTTTCCTTTTGGTGTTGGATTTAAGAAATCTTTGCCTAGCCCAAAGTCACAAAGATTTCTCCTGTGTTTTCTTATAAGAGTTCTAGAAGTTTAGCTCTTATAGTTAGGTCTGTGATCCATTTTGACTTGAAGTAAAGTTCTAACTTCATTTGTTTTTGCATATTGATATCTACCTGGTTTAGTATATTGAAAGAGTTATCCTTTCTCTATTGAATTACCTTCATTTCATGCCTTTGTCAGAAACAATTTGACCACATATGTGGGTTTATTTCTGAACTCTGTTCTGCTCCACTGAAATATATATAGATATAGGTGTAGACATAGATATAAAGATTTAGATATATCTATATTTGCTGTTATAGTGTATCACACTGTCTTGATTACTGTGGTATTATAGTAAGTTTAAAATCAGGTTATCGTAGTCTTTCAACTGTCTTTTTCACTACATTGTTGTGGCTATTCTGTGTCCTTTGCATTTCCATATACATTTTAGCCTCAACTTGTTCATTTCTAAAAAAGAAAAAAAAAACAACACTAGGATTTTTTTTTTTTTTAAGATTTTATTTATTTATTTGAGAGAGAGAGAATGAGAGAGAGCACATGAGAGGGGGGAGGGTCAGAGGGAGAAGCAGACTCCCCGCCGAGCAGGGAGCCCGATGCGGGACTCGATCCAGGGACTCCAGGATCATGACCTGAGCCGAAGGCAGTCGCTTTAACCAACTGAGCCACCCAGGCACCCAACACTAGGATTTTGATAGGGATTGCATTGAATCAATAGATCAGTGTTGGGAGAATGGACATCTTAACAATATTGAGTCTTCCAGTTCATGAACTTGGTCTGTCTCCCATTTTATTTAGTTTCCCTTTAATTTTTCTCAGCAGTGTTTTCTATTTTTTAGTATACTGGTTTTGATTATTTTTGTTGTTGTTGTTGTTGTTGTTGAGTGCCAGGAGCATGGAGGTTGGGGCAGAGAGAAAGAATCTTAAGCAGGTTCCACACCCAATGCAGAGCCCAATAAGGGCCTTGATCCTACAACCCTGAGATCATGACCTTGAGCCGAAATCAAGAGTCAGATACTTAACCGACTGAGCCACCCAGGAACCCTTTGAATTTCTTTTTTAAATATTTATCCCTAAATATTTTAATATTTTTGATGCTGTTATGAAGTTTTAAAAATTTCACTTCAGATTATTTGTGACTAGTATGTGGAAATATAATTGATTTTTGTATATTGATCCTGTGACATTGTTAAATTCCCTTACCAGTTCTGTTGGGGTTTTCTTGATTCCTTAAGATAGTTTACACAAAAAATCATAAGTAGTCCGTAAAAATGGTGTTTGTGGAAGTACCCATTACTCTTATTCTAGAATGATGTTGCCACAACCTAAAACATTTTTGGAATGTTATTCTTTATTTAGAATTTGTTAGGTTACCAAGCACATAAGAAAATGCATTTTTGTTAGTTATTGGTGGATATTTTGCTCTAATTTTTTTCTTTTTCCCTTTTATTTATCTGTATTGAGAGTATGTTATTTTTATATGTCTATTAGACATTAAAGGATAAAAGTTGGCAGTTGGATATATACACCTAAACTTCAAGAGAAAAGGTCTGGGTAGAGGTGTATGTGAATTGTCAGAGCATAGTTAAAGCTGTAGGACTGGGCGTGATTACCTAAGGGATTAACTAAAAGTTCAGCAATCCTTGGAAGAAAAACTGAGGGGAGTTTGAAAAAGGTTTAAGGGGTGCCCTAAGCCCAGGAATCTAGGGGCACCTTGTGGGGAGTATGTTAAGAATATTACTGATTAACTATACATTTGTTTATGAGCCACCTGCATGCATGAAATGCTTTAAGATTTTTTTAATTCTTCACAACTATTATAAAGAGTATACAAGAAATGTCTTTCACAAGAAACTGAATCTTTGTAAGATCACTGATGTCTATACCATTTTTTTCCCTTTAAATTATTTAGTTATTACTTGGCATTTTTTTTCTTCAGAGTAATGTGGTTTTTAATCACTAAACATTCTAGTCCTCATTTTCTCTTTAATGTCCAGTTTAGTATATTATTCTGATGCTCTTACCTACATTGTAAATATTACTGACTTTATGAGAGTCTTAACAAATACCTTTATTTTCCCTCATTCCTAGGCAAATACTGTGGTCTGGGATTGCAGATGAATCATTCAATTGAATCAAAAAGCAATGAAATTACAGTGCTGTTCATGAGTGGAATCCATGTTTCTGGACGAGGATTTTTGGCCTCATACTCAGTTATAGAGAAACAAGGTAATTTTCAACTTTATACCACAACTTCCACATTTTACAGTTTCTAAATATAAAAATGAAGTGTTTCTTCTAGTATTTGTTATCTGAGATTAGAATAGAGTAGAAAGACTGAACAGTTAATAACACATATATAAATGTTACAAATAAAATTAGTTCAGTTTCAGAATTCTAAAAATTAGAATATATTAAATTTATATAAATTCCATACACTTCCCTTTCCATGGTAGAGGAAATACTGATTTTTCACTTTTATAAGATTGGAACACAAATGACAATAACTTTTTAAAAATCTATCAATTATTGAAATGTGTCATACAAATTTAAAGCTTTGTTATCCACAGCTTACCATTTCATAGTACTGTGTTAAAGACCACATTACCATTCTTCTCAAAAGAATAGATTCTCTATCCACCAGGAGTATGCTTGGGAGTGCTGAGACGCTACAAAATAAACCTGAGATATTTGCTAGCTTGTTCGTGTGGATAGTCTCAAGGGGGGAAATTAAAAGCAAGGCTATTGAGTGGAATGGAATGCAAAATTTACTTGAATTTCTAAAATAAGATGCAAGACTTAAACAAAATCTCTCATGCGTTTTGGTTACTGTGGCATGGATTTGTTTCCTCTGCTCTTAGGAGCACTGTGGTAGGAAAGTTTTAAGAAGTGCTACTAATGGAAGGATATGTCAAACAAAGCAATCATTTAAATTAGAAAATAGATTATTATTTTGATACTGAACAATGATTTAACTAAGAACGTCCTAGGTGTGCAAATGTTGGGCACTGAGAATGACTGAGGGCAATGCAAGCTGCTCCTTCTCAGCTCTGGTGGGCTTGGGGTAAACACCATAGGTCTCATTAACAGTTCCATTTAGAATGTGGTAGAGAAGCAGCTGTTGTGTGGGAAGAAAGGTTTACTTTTTCCTGATTTCTGAGCTATGGAACAAAGTGGGAAGCTTAATAAAATTGCTCTGAGAGAGTGAGAAAGAAGACTCATTTGGATGGAATAATGGAAAGGAAAAAAACTGGAAACATTACACTAAATGACCAATATTTCCCACAGAACCAGGGCAAGTAGAGCAGCGTGGTGGTGTGGGAGGAGCACCCCTGCCCTGCCACATGCTTGCCAGGTGATTGCTGGCCAGTCATTTCACTTCTGTAACCTCCGTGGGTTGGTTACGAAGACGGACTCTGATACATGTGTAGCATCTGTAAGCACGTGACACAGTAGGCATGAAACAAATGTCAGTTTCCTCCTTTCACCACCGTATACACACACACACACACACACTCATTCCCCACCATCAGAAGAGTAAGGTAAAAAACACTGAGGGAGATGATGGTAGATTCTCATCCTTTCAGTTTTATTTCTTGGAAGTCTTGAGTTGATAGATAAGAGGATAGAAAATATACAATTCATGTGCTTCTTATTCCCCTTGAGTTTCCTCCTCTTGGTATCAGCTTAAATTGTTAATTTTTTTCTTCTTCATATTTTCCCCTTACTCTCTTCATTATTTATTGAGTTGAAGGTTTCTTTTTTTAAAGATTTATTTATTTTAGAGAGAGAGAGTGCACGTGCACACACATACACACACAAGTAGGGGGAGGGGCAGAGGGAGAGAGAGAGAATCCTCAGGCAGACTCCCCACTTAGGGTGGAGCCCAACATGGAGCTGGATCCCAGGACCCCGAGACCATGACCTGAGCCGAAATCAAGAGTCGGCTGCTTAACCAACTGAGCCACCCAGGTGCCCCTTGTTAAGGTTTCTTGAAAATAAATATCCCTTCATTTAAAAAAATTTTTTTTACATTAGGTATTTAAATTATGGAGCTTTTTATTCTACAGAAACCTAAAAGTCCTCTATTAAAGTTTAAGAGTTGACAGTGATCTCAGATAACAGAATCAGTATGTTGTAGACTTACATATGTCTGCCAAATTTCAAATGGTTATGTCACTAATTTAGATGAATCTTAGATGCCACAGTTTTTTGAAATATCTACCATCATCAAGAACTTCTTTATAGTAAGGGCATAATCATGGGAAATCCTTATTTCACAGGTCTCTCCTGAGTTTTTACTTACGTTTCTGCATATCCTTGCCTCTATGAAGCATATTTGAAGTTGTAAGTGAATTGGCTAAATCCAAGAGAACCCTGGTTGAATTTCTTACCATTTCTTCTTGGGTGGTCTTTCAGACACAATTTCTTTTAATGACTCATTCATTTGAATGCTGATTGGCTTTGGTTGAGAGCCTCAGTTTGTTTCCATCCAGGAAACTTTGCTGTCACACTGAATTCTGTGAATATTTTCAAGGAACATCACTACATGTTCCCAGCTTAGCAACCTAATTGGAAATTTGGAGTATTTGGGAATGAAAAGATTGCAAAAAATTTTGGTTCAACAGCTTCTTCGTTAAACTCTCACAAACACTTGTTAATGTTATACTATGTATTGTTGATAGAGTCATGATTTCGTGTGAGGTAGACTAATTTTCATGCCTTTATGCAAGAGCACATAGCAAAATTATATTTCCTTCAGTGCCTTATTTCCTGCTATATGCCCAGCACTGGGAAAACAGCAGTAAATAAGACACAGTTATTCCTTCATGGGGCTTACAGTACAGGGTTGGGAAAAGACATTAAATACATGGTAGCTCAACTGCAGTTATGACAAGTATGATGAAGGTAAAGTTCCAACAATAGGAGGCCAGAAGGGTGGGAGGAGTGGGAGATTATAAAGAGCCTAATTCTTACAGGAAGTCACTTTTAAGCAGAGAACCGAAGGATCAGTTGGGAGGTTCTAGACAGACAAAGAAGAAAAAGAAAAACATTCTAGGGAAGAGAACAAAAGATGCAAAGGCCCTGTGGTGGGAAGGAGCTTTGGAGGGGCCAGAAAAGAAGCTGGCACAGCTAAGGTGGAATTGACTGTGTGGTGAGTACATCACATTATTCAGGGACTTGTAGAAAGTGTCAGGGTTGGAGCTTATTCCAAAGAGTGTGCGGAAGCTGTTAGAGCTGAGTAGTGATATGACTGGATTTGTGTTTTTGTTTATTCTTACAATCTTTGAGCAGTAGTATACAGTCTTTTCCATTACCAGTTATCTCTTTTAATTTTTACCTGTAAACCTCAATTTTGAAAGATTATATCTGCCAGTGAAAAGTTTTTCTGTTTCCCCATTGGATAGCAAGGAAAGACAAATTAAAACAACTATTAGCACATGCAGTAATTATTAGAGGACTGGTATTTCTACTCTGAGTTGGTATAATTACATTAGATTCCAACTAAACTTTCTGAAATTGAAATTTTGTTTAAAGATTTATTCATTTATTTTTTAATACATTTTTTAATTTAAATTCAATTCATTAACATATAGTATATTATTAGTTTCAGAGGTAGAGGTCAGTGATTCATAAGTCTTATATAACACCCAGTACTCATTACATCACATGCCCTCCTTGATGTCCAGCACCAGTTACCCCATCTCCTACCCGCCTCCTCTCAGTTTGTTTCCTATGATTAAGAGTCTCTTATGGAGGGGCACCTTGGTGGCTCAGTTGGTTAAGCAACTGCCTTCGGCTAAGGTCATGATCCTGGAGTCCCAGGATCGAGTCCCACATCAAGCCCCTGCTCAGCAGGGAGTCTGCTTCTCCCTCTGACCCTCCTCCCTCTCATGCTCTCTCTCTATCATTCTCTCTCCCTCTCAATAATTCAATAAATAACTTTAAAAAAAAAAAAGTCTCTTATGGATTGTCTCCCTTTCTGATTTCATCTGGTTTTATTTTTCCCTTCCTTCCCCTGTGGTCCTCTGTTTCGTTTCTTAGATTCCACATATGAATCAGATCATATAATTGTCATTCTCTGATTGACTTGTTGCACTTAGCATAATACCCTCTATTTCCATTCACATTGTTTCAAATGGCAAGATTTCATTTTTTTGATGGCTGAGTAATATTCTATTGTACATATATACTACATCTTCTTTATCCATTCATCTGTTGATGGACTTCTGGGCTCTTAACATAGTTTGGCTATTGTGGACATTGCGGCTATAAACATTGGGGCACACGTGCCCTTTCGGATCACTACATTTGTATCTTTGGGGTAGATACCTAGTAGTGCAATTGCTGGGTCATAGG
The DNA here is from genome assembly GCF_029215605.1 of Mirounga angustirostris. Classification (NCBI taxonomy): domain Eukaryota; kingdom Metazoa; phylum Chordata; class Mammalia; order Carnivora; family Phocidae; genus Mirounga; species Mirounga angustirostris. The sequence continues at coordinate 45,763,265 of NW_026991709.1, read as the reverse complement.
ATAGCTCTATTTTCAACTTTTTGAGGAACCTCCATACTGTTTTCCAGAGTGCTTGCACCAGCTTGCATTCCCACCAACCGTGTAAGAGGGTTCCCCTGTCTCCCCATCCTTGACAACATCTGTCATTTCCTGACTTGTTAATTTTAGTCATTCTGACTGGTGTGATGTGGTATCTCATTGAGGTTTTGATTTGTATTTCCCTGATGCCAAGTGATGTGGAGCATTTTTTCATGTGTCTGTTAGCCATCTGTATCTCTTCTTTGGAGAATGTCTTCTGCCCATTTCTTGATTAGATTATTCTTTGGTAAGTTCTTTATAGATTTTGGATAGTAGCCTTTTATTTGATAAGACATTTGTAGATATTTTCTCCTATTCTGTCGATTGTCTTTTGGTTTTGTTGACTGTTTCCTTTGCTGTGCAAAAGCTTTTTATTTTGATAAAGTCCCAATAGATCATTTTTGCCTTTGTCTAACAAGAAGTTGCTGTGGCCAAATTCATAGAGGTTGCTGCCTGTGCTTTCCTCAAGGATTTTGATGGATTCCTGTCTCACATTTAGGTCTTTCATCCATTTTGAGTCTATTTTTGTGTATAGTGTCAGAAAATGGTCCAGTTTCATTCTTCTGCATGTGGCTGTCCAATTTTCCCAAAACCATTTGTTGAAGAGACTGTCTTCTTTTCCATTGGTTATTCTTTCCTGCTTTGTCAAAGATTAGTTGACCATGGAGTTGAGGGTCCATTTCTGGATTCTCTATTCTGTTCCATTGATCTGTGTGTCTGTTTTTGTGCCAGTACCATACTGTCTTGATGATTACAACTTTGTAATAGAACTTAAAGTCTGGGACTGTGATGCCACCAGCTTTGGTTTTCTTTCTCAGCATTCCTTTGGCTATTCGAGGTCTTTTCTGGTTCCATACAAATTTTAGGATTATATGTCCCAGCTCTGTGAAAAAAGTCAATGGTATTTTGATAGGGATTGCATTGAATGTATAGATTGCTCTGTGTAGCATTGACATATTAGCGGTATTTGTTCTTCCAATCCATGAGCATGGAATGTTTTTCCATTTCTTTGTGTCTTCCTCAATTTCTTTCATGAGTGTTGTAGTTTTCTGAGTACAGATCCTTTGTCTCTTTGGTTAGGTTTATTGCTAGGTATTTTATTGTTTCTGGTGTAATTGTAAATGGGATCAACTCCTTAATTTCTCTTTCTTTTCTCTCATTATTAGTGTATAGAAATGCATCTGATTTCTGTGCATTGATTTTATATCCTGCCACTTTGCTGAATTCCTGTATGAGTTCTAGCAATTTTGAGATGGAGTCTTTTGGATTATCCACATAGAGTATCATGAACTGGAGTTCAGAATAACAATTATAAAGATACTAGCTGGACTTGGAAAAAAAGCATAGACGACACTAGAGAATCCCTTTCTGGAGAAATAAAAGAACTAAAATCTAATCAAGTTGAAATAAAGGCTATTAATGAAGTATAATAAAAAATGGAGGCTCTTAACTCCTAGGATAAATGAGGCAGAAGAGAGAATTAGTGATACAGAAGACAAAATGATGGAGAATAAGAAAGCTGAGAAAAAGATAAACAACTACTGGATCATGAGGGTAGAATTCAAGAGATAAGTGATACCATAAGAGAAAAACAATATTAGAATAATTGGGATCCCAGGAAAAAGAGGAAAGGGGGGGCAGAAGGTCTATTGGAGCAAATTATAGCTTAGAACTTCCATAATCTGAGGAAGGAAACAGGCATTCAAGTCCAGGGGCACAGAGAACCCCCCCAAAATCAATAAAAATAGATCAACACCCCAACATATAATAGTGAAGCTTGCAAATTTCAGAGACAAAAAGAAAATCCTGAATCAACTAGGGACAAAAGGTCCCTAACCTACAAGGATAGAAGCATTAGATTGGCAGCAGACCTATCCACAGAGACCTGGCAGGCCAGAAAGGACTGGCATGATATAGTCAAGATGCTAAATGAGAAAAATAGGCAGCCAAGAATACCTTATCCATCAAGTCTGTCATTCAGAAAAGAAGTAGAGTTAAAAAGCTTCCAGGACAAACAGAAACTGAAAGAATTTGTGATCATTAAACCAGCCCTACAAGAAATATTAAAGGGGATCCCTTAAGCGAAGAGAGAGCCCAAAAGTTAACATAGGCCAGAAAGGAACAGAGACTTTACAGATAATATAATGGCACTAAGTTCATTTCTTTCAGTAGTTATTCTGAATGTAAATGGCTAAATGCCCCAATCAAAAGACACAGGGTATCAAATTGGATAAAAAAGCAAGACCCGTTGGGAAGCTGTCTGCAAGAGACTCATTTTAGACCCAAAGACACCTCCAGATTGAAAGTGAGGGGGTGGAAAACCATTTATCATGCTAATGGACAATCAAAATTAAGCTGGAGTAACAATCCTTATTTCAGACAAATTAGATTTTAAACCAAAGAATGTAATAATAGATGAGGAAGGACACTATATCATAATTAAAGTGTCTATCTAACAAGAAGATCTAACAATTGTAAACTTACACCATACACAAAGATAAACTCAAAATGGGTAAAAGACCTCAATGTGAGACTGGAATCCATCAAAATCCTAGAGGAGAACATAGGCAGTAACATCTTCACATCGGCCACAGCAACTTCTTTCAAGATACATCTCCAAAGGCAAGTGAAACAAAAGGGAAAATGAACTTTTGGGACTTCATCAAGATAAAAAGCTTCTGCACAGCAAAGGAGACAGTCAACAAAACAAAGAGGCAACCCACAGAAAGGAAAAAGATATTTGCAAATGACACTACAGATAAAGGGGGGCACCTGGGTGGCTCAGTTGGTTAAGCGACTGCCTTCGGCTCACGTCATGATCCTGGAGTCCCGGGATCGAGTCCCGCATCGGGCTCCCTGCTCCACGGGGAGTCTGCTTCTCCCTCTGACCCTCCTCCCTCTCATGCTGTCTCTCATTCTCTCTCTCTCTCAAATAAATAAATAAAATCTTTAAAAAAAAAAAAAAATGACACTACAGACAAAGGGCTGTTATCCAAGATCTATAAAGAACTTCTCAAACTCAACACCCAAAAAACAAATAAGTCAAAAAATGGGCAGAAAACATGAAAAGACACTTCTCTGAAGAAGACATACAAATGGCTAACAGACACATGAAAAAATGTTCATCATCATTAGCCATCAGGGAAATCCAAATCAAAACCACATTGAGATACCACCTTACACCAGTTAGAATGGCAAAAATGGACAGGGAAAGAAACAACAAATGTTGGAGAGGTTGTGGAGAAAGGGGAACCCTCTTACACTGTTGGTGGGAATGCAAGTTGGTAGGGCCACTTTGGAAAACAGTGTGGAGGTGCCTCAGAAAATTAAAAATAGAGCTACCTTACGACCCAGCAATTGCACTCCTGGGTATTTACCCCAAAGACACAGATGTAGTGAAAAGAAGGGCCTTATGCACCCCAATGTTCATAGCAGCAGTGTCTGCAATAGCCAAAGTGTGGAAAGAGCCGAGATGCCCTTCAACAGATGAATGGATAAAGAAGATGTGGTCCATATATACAATGGAATATTAGCCATCAGAAAGGATGAATACTTTTACATCAACATGGATGGGACTGGAGGAGATTATGGTAAGTGAAATAAGTCAAGTAGAGAAAGTCAGTTATCATATGGTTTCACTTATTTGTGGAACATAAGGAATAGCATGGAGGACATTAGGAGAAGGAAGGAAAAAATGAAGGGGAAATCGGTGGGAGAGATGGACCATGAGAGACTATGGACTCTGAGAAATAAACTGAGGGTATTAGAGGGGAGCGGGGTGGAAGGATGGGTTATCCTGGTGATGGGTATTAAGGAGGGCAGGTACTGCCTGGAGCACTGGGTGTTATACGAAAACAATGAAGCGTGGATCACTACATCAAAAGCTAATGATGTATGGTAACTAACATAACATAATAAAATTAAAAAATATATATTTATGCCCCTAGCCAGGGGGCAGCCTATTAGATAAACCAATTAACAAAAAAATGAAAGAAACACATTGATAATAATATAATAATAGTAGGGGTCTTTAATACCCACTCACTGCAATGGACAGATCATCGAAGCAGATCACAGCAGGGAAACAAGGGCTTTGAATGACACACTGACCAGATGAACCTCACAGGTATATTCAGAACATTCCATCCTAAAGCAACAGAATACACTTTATTCTCAAGTGCGCATGGAACATTCTCCAGAATAGATCACATAGTGGGTCACAAACCAGGTCTCAACCGGTACCAAAAGATTGGCATCATTTCTGCATATTTTCAGACCGCAGTGCTTCGATATTTGAACTTAATCACAAGAGGAAATTTGGAAAGATCTCAAATACATGAAGGTTAAAGAGCATCCTACTAAAAATGAATGGGTCAACCAGGAAATTAAAGAAGAATTAAAAAATTCATGAAAATGAAAACACAACTGTTCAAACTCTTTGAGATGCACCAAAGATGGTCCTAAGAGGGAATTATATAGCAATACAAGCCTTTGTCAAGAAACAAGAAAGTTCTCAAATGCACAACCTAGCCTTACACCTAAAGGAGCTGGAGAAAGAACAGCAAATAAAGCCTATACCTAGCTGGAGAAGAGAATTAATAAAGATTAGAGCAGAAATCAATGAAATAGAAACCAAAAGAACAATAGAACAAATCAACAAAACTAGGAGTGGGTTCTTTGAAAGAATTAATAAGATCGATAAGCCTCTAGCCAGATTTATCAAAAAGAATATAGAATCATGAATGAAAGAGAGATCACAACCAACACTGAAGAAATACAAACCATCATAAGAACATATTAGAAGCAACTATATGCCAACAAATTAGGCAATCTGGAAGAAATGAATTCATTCCTAGAAACGTACAAACTATCAAAACTGAAACAGGAAGAAATAGGAAATCTTAACAGACTCATAACCAGCAAGGAAATTGAAGCAGTAATCAAAAACCTCCCAATCAATAAGAGTCCAGGGCCAGGAATTCAGGGAATTCTCCCAAACATTTGAAGAATTAGTACCTATTCTTCTCAAGCAGTTTCAAAAAATAGAAATGGAAGAAAAACTTCGAAACTCTTTCTATGAGGCCAGCATTACCTTGATCCTAAAACCAGACAAAGACCCTACCAAAAAGGAGAATTACAGACCAATATCCCTGATCAACATGGATGCAAAAATTCTCACCAAGACACTAGCCAATAGGATCCAACAGTATATCAAAAGGATTATTCACCACGACCCAGTGAGATTTATTCCTGGGCCGCAAGGGTGGTTCAACATCTGCAAATCAATCCATGTGATACACTACATAAGTAAAAGAAAAGACAAGAACCATATGATCCTCTCAAAAGATGCACAAAAAGCATCCTTGAAATTGAAATTTTTATTTAAGAATTGAAAAAATATGTAGACCCTAGAGACATCCTAGACATCCAGACAACCACTGGTGAGAAGGTCTATTGAGAGAAACTCCTAAGTTACTGCTGGTCTTACTTAGAGAAGCAAAACCAGTTACTCAGAGGTCCAGAGTCAGTAAGTCAGATATTTTTATCTAGTATAGTAATAAAGTAGACTGACATTTTCATTCTAAAATGTTAAATTAAAAACAACATTTACCACTGGACTTGAAAGATAAATTTTATAGGTGAGTAATCCAAATACCTGGTTTTGAATCTGTTCACCATTAGCCAGTTTCTAGGGAAAACACAACATTTGTAGGATGACTCTGGGAATAATGTTTAAGTTATTTTAGTTATAGAACAATGAGCTCAGAAGACCTATCTGTATTTGCATTGAAAGCTTCAAATCCTTCAAGGCAGCCCCTATTTGTTATGTGCCATAAATTGGTGGGAGCGGATGTACGTGTCTCAGTGTACACATGCAGCTGAGAAGTGATAGTCAATACTTCTTTTGTAGAACATGACATCATCACTTAAAAATTAATGTTAAACCTCTTTATTTCCGATTTTACCAGTCCAGAATCTTGTAGTGGTCATGCTTTTGTATGTTTGTGCTTTTTTAGTCAGAAAAATAGTAAATAGTTTAAAATTTCATATGAAATAAAATGAGCCAGTGTAAAAATTAATGAGCTTTCTAATTGGAATTCACAGACACTTGTTTATTCATTGCCTGCTGACCCCTTAGAATCTGAGAACCATCTGCTTACAACTTACGAACAGCTGAGCCTGGGAACTATTCCTATTTGACAGGATTGTTTTTGATGTATATTAAGTTATTTATTATTATTATGTTCAATTAGCCAACATATAGTACATCATTAGTTTTTGATGTAGAAAGGAAACAGCAAAACTAAGAGGCAACGCATGGAATGGGAGAAGATATTTGCAAATGACATTACAGATAAAGGGCTGGTATCCACGATCTATAAAGAACTTCTCAAACTCAACACCCAAAAAACAAATAATCAAGTCAAAAAATGGGCAGAAGACATGAACAGACACTTCTCCAAAGAAGACATACAGATGGCTAACAGATGAAAAAATGTTCAGTATCACTAGCTATCAGGGAAATATAAATCAAAGCCACAATGAGATACCACCTTACACCAGTTAGAATGACTAAAATTAACAAGTCAGGAAACAACAGTTGTTGATGAGGATGCAGAGAAAGGGGGACCCTCTTACACTGTTGGTGGGAATGCAAGCTGGTACAGCCACTCCAGAAAACAGTATGGAGGTTCCTCAAGACGTTAAAAATAGAGCTACCGTACGACCCAGTAATTGCACTACTAGGTATTTACCCCAAAGATACAGATGTAGTGAAAAGAAGGGGCACATGCACCCCAATATTCATAGAAGCAATGTCCACAATAGCCAAACTGTGTTAGGTTATTTTTAGAATTAACACCAGTAGTTTAAAAGTTTTCTGATTGCTACCTTCTTTAACAACATTTTTTTGCCAAATACTTTCCATTTTTAACATCTTACATTAGATTAAATCAACTTGTAAATGAAACAGGGCAGAATATAGAACTACTTTCTAATAGAGTCCAGATTTCTGTAACTGGTTGTTTTGATTTTTTGTTTTGTTTTGTTGGGTTTTTTTTCATGGGATGCTTTTGGTTTTAAAAATAGAGCATGAGTTACTTAAGATTGTTTGCTACCTTAATTATACAGTAATTTTATAGAAATCTTTTTGTTTTGAGTACTACATTTAGCTAGGTTTCTATTTTTAGTGTTTCTATTGTGTCCCTAATTTTTCTCGTTGTTATTGTCAAACATTTTAAACTCTTAAACTATTAAGTAAGGTTTTATTAATGAAGTCTCAGCTTACATGCATATTTTTAGATTTGTTTTTATTTACACACAAATGAGTATGTATTATGTTTGTGTAATATACATACAGAAAAATATGGTTTTTGGTATCAATTTGTAGAAGAAAGGTGCTGACCAATGAAGTATTAACAATTTTGCAGAAAAAGAGCACTGAAAAACAATCTGTTAAGAGAGTGTTAACCCAAAGAGGTGATTCAGTTTGTGGTTTAGAATTTATTGCAAGTGACAGATAACCTGAAGGGCTTTAACAATTTTAGTGTTTTGTATGTGTTTCAATTTTAGTGAGTTAAGGATGTTGTGAGGGGACTGAGTTCGCATTTGTGTAGTGTTTTATGTTATCCAGTGACCTGTTCTTTCACTGCTGCTCTTACTAATGTATTCATTAGTGCCCTAGATACTGTGTAGGTCACAGAAGAATATTAATGTTTTATAATCTTTTAATATTCTTAATATCTTACATATTTTATATAAAATCTTAGATTTTAATATCTTATACTGACTTTTAATATTCTTGTATTTGTTTTTTAATGTACATATACAGGAACTTAGGTATGAAGAGGGTTTGATTCATCATATGTACCTTATAGCCTGACTACATTGTTAGGCAACTGAGTCATGCCTGCATCATCCATAAGAAAGCATTGACTATTTTCATCTGAGATCCTACTGTAGACTCAACTTCCATAGATGGCATTGTAATATTTCTAAGAGAAACTTAAAATTTCATCTCTACTCTCAGTATGTAAAAGGAGAGAAGATATAAAATGCCTCTTACAGTAGCTGTCACTGAGTAAATGTTACTTAACTCTGAATCACAATAAATTATGTTCTATTACATATGTAAATTTCCTTCACTAAATGGCAGATGGTACAAATTAATACCAGGTTCCTATTATGGAAACAAGGAATTATGCCCAAGGTCACATGGTAATATTGGCTGGAGCAACAAAATGAATCTTGTCCTGCATCCTCTAGGACTTGAACAAAGTAGCTATCACACATTTTCAGTGCAAGGTTGCTGACAAAGTGTGAATTAGGAAGGCATGACTTCATATTCCTTCAGGCTATGGGGAATTTGTTAAAGAATATTAGAGTAAATAAAGGAGAAGAATATGCCTCGTCTTCATTTATTTTCTTCTTGGGTTAAATAAATATAGTAACTTATTGTACTTCATGCTTTCTTGAATTAGAATAAATATAGGCACTCGGGCTTCCTCCTTTAGAAGTGAATGGCTTCAACTGGATAAAAATTATATCCAGCAGCTAATATAGTCAGTGCTAACATTGCTGAGAGTTTTTTTAATTCATTCAGTAACACAAAACAGAGTATTGGGGGAAAATCAAAATCTATTTCAAAATTCTGTAGTCTCAGAAATAGCCAGTGCTATCAATCAAAAATATTTCTGAGATAGTAACCAATATGCTATTTTTTAATTGATTTGTGAACTTATAAAATATTTATCATACTTCTGTGATGTTATGGGTTAACATTAGATGTCATATTTAAATAAATATTTCATGGGGCAATTATAAAGTTTCCCAGCCTATGCAGTTATTATGTATTAGAAAAATGTTTACTTGTACTTAAATTAAAAAAAAAACTTGTGCATAGGATACTGATTATGGCTGATAGTAATATTACTAAGTTGGGAGCTATCTTAGAATATCTGATGTTGGTGTTTTCATTAAGAAAACCTTGAAATCTTTCGTCCTGTTGTTGACTATTGGTTTGCCTTTGTTTTTGTATTTTCTCATAGTTGTCACAATTACGTTATTCTGCCTTCACAACCCCACCTGAAGCCTGCCTCATCTAGAAAGCTTTGTAGGGTTAAGGAAGGCAGCAGATATTAGGGAGGCTCTTAGAGAAATTATAATTACACTCACTTTGGGTTAGACTGTACTGCTAAGACTCGTGTAGAATCTACACTATGGATGCCAATTCTCCTTCGTGCTGCACAAGGAAAAGAATAGAACACCAGTCAGCTTCAGCAGAACCCCTGAGGGCATTCTGCATCCTACTGCTGCTACTCTCTATGGCCCAGAGCACCCCAATGAAGTACACTGTATGTTTAGTGTTTTGTGTAGTAATATATTTGTTATAAATACTCTTTTTTTATGTATAATATTTGATTAAGAAAATTTTTTAAATCCCATACAGACGCTCTTAGTTGAGAAGGGAGTAAATTATATACTGCCTTGCACTTTGAACATACCACTGATTTTCTGGCGTTACAGGACATCTTCCAGTGGGTCCACTGTGACAATTCACTTGACAATGAGTACTTTATCATTACTTACTATTATAATCACTGCCTAAGCACTTTACATAAAATAAGTTCATCTTTTAATTTGCTGTGGCCAGAAACCTTAGCATTGTCTTTGAGTCTCTCCAACTTTATATCCATTAGCCACTTCTCAGAGTCTGTATGTACATATATCCGCTTCTGACCACATCTCAACACCTCCGCTACTGCCACTCCCATTCACGTCACCATCTACTCCTACCTCAGTTATGGCAAGAGATTTTTTTGCTGACCTTTCTTTCTGTCCTTTCTCCCCTTCAACCTACTCTCAATCCAGTGGTGAGTATGATCCTATTAAAATGAAGGTCTCATCTCACTTTGTTCAATGTCCTTACCTCCAGGATCCTATAGGAGATGGCTTCTCATTCCTCGTCTGACTTCTCTTAATTGTCTTTCCCTTGTTTCCTGTGGCAGCAAACATGCTAAGTGTGCTTCCTCTGCCTATTCTGTGTTATCCCCACACATACCTCACTCCCTCACCTATTTTAGAGTTTTATTTACCTGCCACCTTCTCAGTAAGGTCTGTCCTGACTGTGTTACTTAAAATCGCAACCCCTTAACTTTTCCTACCTGTCTTTCCTTATTTTTTCTAATGTGTTTATCACCTGCTAACAATATGTCTGTTTCTCATTCATACTGTTTTCTCTTATCCCTCACATAGGGTACACTTCCTATATGCAGAGATTTTTGTCTGAGTGTTCTTTGCTTTATCTCTAGTACCTAGAACAACACCTGGTCATAATACATACTAAGTATTTGTTGAGTGAGTGAATGAACAAATGAATAAACAAGCAAACTGCCAATCCCAGCCCTTTTTCCAGGCTTTATTTTTCCCTCAAGGCACATGTGCTCTCTATAAAGGAAGGGTGTTACTGCTTTTGTGATAGCTTCTTTTTCTTCATTTTTAAAGTTTTTATTACAGTTTTATTCTACCGTACATTTCACCTACTCAAAAGATACAATTCATTGGTTGTCAGTATGTTCGCAGTTGTGCCGTCATCACCATAGTCAATTTTAGAACATTTTCATCACCCCAAAAGAAGCTCCGTAGTCACTGGTGGTCATTCCCCATTCCCTACCCCTTAAATCTCTCCCTCTCCAGTCCTAGGTAACCACTAATCTACTTTATTCTCTATAGATTTACCTATTTGGGATATTACATATAAATGGAGTCATACAATGTGTGGTCTTTCGTGGCTGGCTTCTTTTTACTTAGCATGTTTTCAGAGGTCATGTTGTAGCATGTATGAGTACTTCATTCTTTTCTGTGGCTGAGTAATATTCCATTGTATGGATATACCACACTGATCCATTCATTAGTTGATAAACATTTGTGTACAGGTGTTTGTATGGATATACATTTTCATTTTTCTTGGGTATATTCTAGTAGTGGAATTGCTAGGTCATATGGTATCTATGTGTTTACCCTTTTCAAATTAATTAATTAATTAATTATTTTTAAAGATTTTTATTTGAGAGAGAGTAGAGCGAGAGACAGAGATTGAAAGCATGAGCGGGAGTGAGGGGCAGAGGAAGAGGGAGAAGCAGACTCTCTGCTGAGCAGGGAGTCCAACGTGGAGCTCGATCCCAGGACCCTGAGATCATGACTTAAGCTGAAGGCAGACACTTTGACTGAGCCACCCAGGCACCCTTACCCTTTTTTAAGAAACTACTAAACTGTTTTCTAAAGCAGCTACACCATTTAAAAATCCCTCAAAAAGTGCATGTGGGTTCCAATTTCTTTTCTCCACTTCCTTTTGATTCTGGACATCCCAGTGCGTATAACGTGTTATCTCATTGTGACTTTGATTTGCATTTCCCTGATACTTAGTTATGTTGAGAATCTTTTCATGTGCTTATTGGCCATTTGTATATCTCCTTTGGAGTAGTCTATTCAGATCCTTTGCTCATTTTTAAGTTGGGTTGTCTTTTTAAAATCAAGTTGGAATAATTCTTTATTGGGTACTAGATCCTTATCAGATTATATGACTTGCAAATATTTTCTCCCATTGTGCAGATTATCTTTCTCTTTCATGATAGCATTCTTTGAAGCACAAAAGTTTTTAATTTTGATGAAATTCAATTTATGTATTTTTATGTGGCTACTTATGTTTTTTTGGTATCATAGCTAAGAAAACCGCTTAATCTAAGGTCTAGATTTACACCTACAGTTTCTTCTAAGAGTGTTATAGTTTTGGCTCTTAAATTTAGATCCCCTTTACTTTTTGTATGGGATCACAGGTAGGGGTCCAGTTTTATTCTTTTGCATGTGGATATCCTCTTGTCCCAGCACCATTTGTTAAAAAGACTTATTCTTCCTTCCCACTGAATTGTTTTGGCATCCTTATCAAAATCAGTTGGCTTTAAATTTAGAATTCATTTCTGGACTCTCACTTCTGTTCCATTTGTTTTAACTTTTTATACATTGCTATCAGAAGGCTCTGAGGCAGATGGTTTCTTTTGAGCTGTATTCATCCTGCCTAAGCTGTGTTATTAGCTGGGAGCCTTGTAGTAATAATGGTTTTCTGGAAGGCTGTTTACTTGGGAAAAGCTTTCAGGAAAGACACGTTTTAAAGCATCTTAATTGCAGGCTTGAGGTTTTCCTTGCCTCTGTGGAGTTATAAAGCTCAGTATTTGTAATCATGATTTTCTGTCTTTAGTCTTCTTGGCTTTCCTCATAGCTGTCCATTTTGAATTCCTATTTTCCTCCTAGGGACCTCTTTTGAGCCCCCATGGAATTTGAAAGCAGTGGTCAAGTGAGTTGCATACATTTGCATGGACTTAGAATAAAACCCTGTCCTGATCAAGTATATCTGTAGTTGACCAGCATTCCAGCATGTGGCCTGAAAATAATGGGGCCAGCTGGCAGTCGTCTTGTGGTTTTGAGGCCACGTTGGACCACACAGGTACCTTTGCATCCCAGGCTATTAGATTGCCAGGAATAACCAGGGTATAGGTGATTTAGTATGTCTGCTTTTCTCTCAGCCAGGTAGTCGTGAACCCCTATCCAGGTGTATTCTCTTAAACTCCTAAAACACAGATTTAATCATCATTCAAGGGCCTGTGGTGTATTAATCCATTAATCATGTAATTGCTCTCAAAATATCACTTTCCTGTTGGTCTAACAGTTGTGCTGAGTTCTTCCAAGATACATTTCATTTGGGTGATAATCATGTACTTTCTTCAGAATTATAGAATAATCCATTCATTATCTATGCTTGCTGTGGTGGCCATTAATTTAATGAATATTTGCAGGGTGCCTGGGTGACTCAGTCGGTTAAGCATCTGCCTTCGGCTCAGGTCATGATCCCAGGGTCCTGGGATCAAGTCCTGCATCGGGCTCCTTGCTCAGCAGGGAGCCTGTTTCTCCTTCCGCCTGCCATTCCACCTGCTTGTGCTCTCTCTCTCTTTCTGACCAAAAGAAAAAAAAAAAATTAACTATTTGCATGCCATCAGTGTGCTAGGATCCTGTGGGGTATTATCTCCTCAGTGTATTGTCACCCTTAGCACACTTGTTCGGCCAGGCATTTATATGTGAAATCACTTACCTTTGGGATTGCCTTATTAGGGCCTTATAGGTTTACCTCCATACAAGTTAGTCCATGATTGTACTTAGCCAAACATGCTAACAGTCACAAACTGTTATTCATCCATTTATTCAATAAATGTTGAATGAAAGCCTCCTGTTATGCCAAATGCTGTGATTGCTGCTGACCAAACAAAGGTGAGGACTGACAGCCTTCTCTGTCCATAGACCAGGCATCATAAAATGATGTTGCTTAGAATCCTACAACTGCATTAGTGGATTTTTCTTACATAACACTTCGTACTTTGAGAACACGTAATAGTCACCTACTCATTAAAACAACCAAAAAAATCTTAGGTGCCTACTATGTGTGAAAGGTGTTTGACTTGTGAAGATGAGGAACAGCTTCTGTGAGGAAGTGACAGTTAAGCCAGCAAGGCTAAGGGACAGTGGAAAATCATTCCATAATCGAGAGGGCAGCATGTGCCAGAGGGACCAAAGGCGGCTAGTATGGCAGGAAACCAGCACAGGTACAAAACAAGACTGAGACAGGACCAGGCCGCCACTTTTACCCAGCTTACGAACTAAGTCTTAATGAAACAGGTTAGCTCTTATTCAGATTTGATTTCTAGATAGAAATGTTGAGTTTTAGAGTTCCTTCTTATTTAGATCATTGTTTCTTCAACTTTACTGTGCTTAAGAATTAACTAAAGGACTTGTTAAAGCAGATTTTTGGGTCTCCACTCCCAGAGATTCTGTAAGTCTGGATGGTGTTCAAGAATTTGAATTTCTATTAAGTTTGCAGAAGTTGCTGGTGCTGCTGGTCCTGGCCTTCCCGTTTTTACTTAGAAATATATTCCTAGATTTTCAGTATCCTTTCAGTTCCTTAGAGTAACAAAATTAATTCATCTGTCTTGTCATTGTTTTCCTTGTGTATAACTAGTAAAGGATCATTTTTTAGTTATGTAATTATTTTTCTTTTTTCAGGAGCTGTATTTTATAGAAGTTATTTTAAGTCTATATATTTATACTTACCTGTGTACCTTATGTATGTGTGTATATATGTATATATGTACACACAGGACTCTATGAGGTGATGTGGTAACAAACCGTATTGGAGAGGCATAGCCCCAGAAATCAAGATACTTAAAATCAAAAAGAAATCATGACTAACAAAAACTTGTAAGAAGTTACTAGTCCTACTTTGACAGCTGTTGAGATTTAAAATTTAGAACAGTATCATTTGGGATTTGGAAAGAGTTGGTGTTTCAGAAAGAGTAAGCCTACGTATTATTGAATCCGTTTTTTATTTTTGTTTTTCTAGATCTAATTACTTGTTTAGACACTGCATCCAGTTTTTTGGAACCTGAGTTCAGGTATGACGATATTTGTGACTTTTTTTCCCCTTAAATGTTACTCTTCACTACTCCATCATTATTCTTATACACTTAGGTTTAATGTACATTAATATATGTGTCACAGGTGTGACAGATAATCATTGTTGTAAGACGTCAATAAATTAGAGCTTATTTAAAGCCATTGAGTTACCATATTTAAATTTTGCTCTAATTGTAGCATTTGGATCTTCTCTATAACGAAAGTATAATTTCAGTATACTTCAAAAGTAGAACTAGTTGCTTTTCAAAATCTGGCAAAACTGCTAATGAAGTTAGAGGAGCTAACTTTTTTTTTTTCCTCAAAAAAGGGAAGAGAACGATTTAGGCTATGACAGAATTCTTCAGTGTTCTTGCCCAAGCAGCATTTCTGCTACTGTTTGCCTGCTTTATGTCCTTGTCTCTTGTCTGGACTGGGATTCCCTTCTATTTGATTTTCCATTTCTAACCTTTGCTGGCTTTTATTCTGCCACTCACATTGCTGCCAAGTTTCATTCTAAAATAAATGCCTGATCATTCCCCTACTTTAAAATCTTCAGGAGCTCCTTATTATTAAGACAAAATGCCATCCAGATTTCTTAGCCTAAGTTTCAGGATCCTTCCCAGGTAGTCCTTGGATCATTTTTCCAGTCTCATCTTATGTACTTATGGATTTTTTTTTTAAGATTTATTTATGTATTTATTTTAGAGAGAGAGGGAGAGAGTGAGCCTAAGGGGGGGGAGGGTCAGAGGGAGAAGCAGACTCCCCACTGAGCAGGGAGCCCGATGCGGGACTCGATCCCGGGACTCCAGGATCATGACCGGAGCCAAAGGCAGACGCTTAACCTACTGAGCCACCCAGGTGCCCCTGTACTTACGGATTCTTGACACTGCTCTGAGCTCTCAGAACTTTTACCCGGAATTGCTTTACTCCTCTCTGCTTGGCAGCTTTATTCTCATCTTCTAAGACTGGTCTCACTCACCTCCCCCCAACTTGCTACCGTTCCTCAAAGAGCAACCTTTATTTTGTCTTCAAGTATAGTTCTCTGTCTGTGGGATGGGTGTGCTCGTCAGCACTTACAGAGGATCCCGGTGAGCCGAGGTGACTCTGGCATCAGTGTCTGGCACACAGCCCTGCCACCGGGTCTTGGAGCCTCTGCTCTCAGCTCCAGCATCCCCACCCACAGGCAAGCTGCCGTTTGCTCTTGCCTGGGCCGCTGCGCCGCCAGCCCACTGAGGTCTCAGCTTCTCCTCAGGGTTCCTTCCAGTCTCTTTCTTCTCGGGAGCCCGAATAATCTTTTTCAGAAATGTGTGTGTAAGCCTTAAGATCCTTTATTGACTTCCCATTTTTACTTAGAAATATATTCCAGACTCTTCGCCCTAGCTCACAAGGCTTCTGCACGATCTGACTCCTGCCCACCTCTTCAACCGTCTCTCAAACTACTGTTACCTTTTAGTTTTACAGTATCACTGTACTCTGCCTGCACTGGTCGTCCCAGTTGAAGACACACACAGGCCACCTCACCTCATGGGCACACTGTTCCGTCCATTAGGCTGCATTTCCCTCCCTTCACTGAGGCTTTGCTTCCTCAGAGCCCCATTTCCTGACTTTGGCAGTGCAGAGCCCTGTGTAAGAGCATCGACTCTGGAGCCCATATGCCACTTACCAGTTATGGGACCTGGGCACACTGTTTCTCAGTTTCCTCATCTGTAAAATGAAGATAATACTAATACCTACCATTAGGGTTCTTGTGTGGGTTCCTGAGGTACTCAGAAGGCCGCCTGGCACAAAGTAAATTTGCTGAATGTTTGTGTTACTTTTATTAAGCTTGCTTCCTCTGGGTTATTTCATGGAGTGTCTTTTCTTCGTAGAATCATAATCTGATTAATGACTCATTGAAGTATTAGTTTAATGTCTTCCCCCTGACCTCTGGAGCGTAAACCCAGGGAAGACTGGGCCATATTTATTTGGTTGATGTTTGTAAACCCAATACCTACCACAGCCCAGCACTCAACAGACAACATACTAGACATTTGGGTAAATGTGTTGAGTGGGTGGGTGGGTGAGTGAGTGAATACATGACTGAATGCCAAACATTTTTAAGTCACATTTGATCAGTAGTGGGTTGGTGAAATAAATTGTGGTTTATCCACAAAATAGAATAGCAGGTAGCTGTTAAATATGAATAGGTCTTATAGTAAAAATATGTCTGCCATTCATTATGAAGTAAAATAAAGCAGTATGTAGAATATGACACAGTATTTTAAATATGTGGGTGAAGATGTTTTATATGGATGGATGGAATAAAGTGTGAAAGGGCTTTTTAGAAGTAGTGCTTCTCAGGGTAGTGAGATTATAGTATTTGAATGAACTGAGAAATGAATATGTGATTTTTTGTTGTTGTTCTTTTCCCCCAGTAAGTACAGAACTATTTTATACCCTTTAACTTGTTTTTATTTCACAGTAAGTACTGCCCAGCTGGTTGTCTGCTTCCTTTTGCTGAGATATCTGGAACAGTCCCTCA
Source organism: Mirounga angustirostris (assembly GCF_029215605.1). Taxonomy (NCBI): domain Eukaryota; kingdom Metazoa; phylum Chordata; class Mammalia; order Carnivora; family Phocidae; genus Mirounga; species Mirounga angustirostris. Next base: position 45,746,191 of record NW_026991709.1, on the reverse strand, counting down.
TGGATATAGAGATGTAAGTCTAAGTAACGTAGACTTACATTCAAGCTGTGATAGAACTTTTCATTTTTTTAACTCCAGAATATGTTGATGTACCTTGTGTGTATCTTTCGTCTCGATTTATTTTCTAGGAAGTATTTCTTTTTATCATGGATGTGATGTTTTATTCTTCTTCTTGTGCTACAAGTCTGTACTCTGTTACCACATCGGTAATCCTGTGTTTACTGAGAAAACTGCCCCGGTCAACTCATTTCTTGAGGAAGCCTAAGTGTCTTGTTCATAACTTATCAAAAGAAAATTAAATACTAATCTTTTGTTTTTCCTTCCTCAAGTCCTCGCCCTTGTGCATGGCTGGTGTGCACGCAGGAGTAGTGTCAGACGTTTTGGGTGGCCAGATCAGTGTTGTAATTAGTAAAGGTATCCCATACTATGAGAGTTCTTTGGCCAACAACGTCACGTCTGTGGTGTAAGTATATATGTTATTGGTCATATAAGGAAGGGTGTGGGGCAGGGGTGGGACAGCAGCTAGTTAGACCTCAGCAACATCACTGTTAACGGCGTTCAAGAAATAACATTTGTGTGATTAGCCCTCCCATTTTTGTGTGCTCCTTGTCCGCATGTACTGAAGAGGACAGGCAGGGTTGCACCGGGAGTCATTTAGAAGGATGATTTGTTCTTTTCTGAATGTTGAAAATGTCTAGAGTAAAGCTCTAAAAGTCTGTGGCCAAATTTTTACTGCATTTTAAAGAGTAGAAGGCATAACTGCTCTGTTTCTTACAGCCAGTGTGACCTAGGATGGATTGAGGATAACTGAAATACTCTTGAATATAAATTAAATTTTGACGTAAATCAGAGGTAGTCATATTATGAATCCTCCTCTCCTCCAAAGAGAATATTTGAAGAGTGTATTTTTATAGTCACTACAGTGATCTGTTTTATGAAACATAGACTAGGCATCAAAAGCAGGAAAAGTTGAAACATTAAATAGAAATGTAATACTTGGAATCTGTTTTAGTAAATCTTGCCTGTCACATGGGCTCAGTCCTCTAGACAATACTAAGCCTAACTGAAACCAGCTTCTCTTCAGAGGTTCTAGGCCAGTTTTCATTCAGAAGATGAGAGCATGATCCATATCCATGACTGTGATAAAATAGGAGTCACCAAACTTTTCCTGTAAAGGACCAGCTAGCAAATATATTAGGCTTTACGGGCCACCCGTCCCTGTCACTTATTCTTTCTTGGTTTATATAAGACTCTTTAAACGTGTAGAAACCATTCTGCGCTCACTGGCCATGCAAAACAGGCCATCCATGAGCGAGCTATCATTTGCCCATCCCTGGTATAGAGTTAGCAACCTTTCCTTCTCTTGGTTTCTTCTAGATGATTTTATGCAGACCTTATCATTCCTTTCCCCTCTTCTGCCTTTAGAAATAATTTTTTTTGTCAGTTCTTTCTTTCATACTTTAAGAAAAAAAGAAGGACAGGTTGCATCCACTTGTAATAATGCTTTGAATGTTTTGTGCTAAAGCAGGAGCAGACACTGATGATTTTATCCCCCCAGGTTCTTTAGAGTCCTTGGTAAACTGGTCATGTGTCCCATGGCTCCATTCTCCCCAACTGCATTTACTTGCCTGTTACTTTGAAATCCAGATGCGTGTTGCATTGTAACACTGAAACTTGTTCTTAGCTGTTTATATCCTATAACAGATGCAGTCTCTCCTGTTTGTAGCCAGCTTTTTTTCCCTTTACCCCCAGGAAACTTAAGCCTCATTCTCTGGGAATTACAGTGTACTTGCAACAAAAGCAAATGATGCAGAGGAGTTTGAGGAATGAAAGATAAATAAGTACATATTAAAGGTTACGTGGGCATACTTGCACATTTCATGTATGAAACAGGCACTAGATACTTGTAGAAAATTGTTTCTGCTGATTTCAGAAGTTGTTCTGCTTTGAAATGAGACTTTTTTTGGCTAAGAACAGCATCAGTTGTCAAATATGTGGCCATAGAATATCCTTAGTTCTTTATACAGTAAAACAAAAACAGAAGAAAAAGTTTTACTAAGACAAATATGGGGAAGTCAATATATGAGTGTCACCAAGAACAACTTTTCTGTCTTTCAGGGGACACTTATCTACAAGTCTTTTTACATTTAAGACAAGTGGTAAGCCTCTCATGGACTTTATAACTTATTATAATTTGTGTAATAGTTAATATTTTATAAACTATCATGCAATATGCCAATTGCTGTTTTGTTTTGTTTTGTTTTGTTTTGTTTTGTTTTGTTTTTGCACCTTCCTATATGTCATGATAATATAATGGATGGAATAAATTGGAGGTTTTATATTAATAGGGAAATGCTCATGTAAGCAAGGAAAGTTACTTAGGAAAGTTGATTTTTTAATACGTCTGAAGGAGTAATTAATTCAACAGATAATACTTATTGAGTGCCTTTGATTTGTCAGGCACAGTCCTGGTGCTAGTGAAACAAAAGTGAGCGAAAAGAAACAAAATCCTCCTTTCTTGGAGCTTAAATACTGGTATTGAGAAATTGACAGTAAACAGTGGATAAATAAATTACTACATATGATATACTCTTTATAATATTATAGAAGGTGTAGAAAAATAAGGAAAGAGGATAGGCAATGCAGGAGGGACTGGTCTGGAGTTTTAAGTGGGGTCACGGTAGGGCCTCGTGGAGAATGTGACATCTGAGCAAACACCTAATGGCAATAGGGAGTGAGTCATTCACTGGTCTGGAGATAGTGTCCCAGGGAGAGGATAATGTATTGCCATTAAATTGATGGTTATTGCTTGTGAATAAATATGTATGTACATTGCCTGATGAGACACAAAGACATGGACCCAAGAAACATTTGCCTACTTTTGAAATTCCTCTATTACAGTATATTACTAGCATAGTGTATGTTAATTGCATGTACAATAGAAAGTTTCCATTGAGCAAATAATACAGATTGTGAATTTTTATCTGGAAACCAAATTACTGTCTTTTTTCTTTCAGGTTGTTATGGAACACTGGGGATGGAATCTGGTGTGATTGCTGATCCTCAGATAACAGCATCATCTGTGCTGGAGTGGACTGACCACACAGGCCAAGAGAACAGCTGGAAACCCGAAAAGGCCAGGCTGAAGAGACCTGGGCCTCCTTGGGCTGCTTTTGCCACTGATGAGTATCAGTGGTTACAAATAGATCTGAATAAAGAAAAGAAGATAACAGGTTAAGAGACATAATTTTCTAGAATGATTTATAGTTCTGATTTTGTTTGGAAACCTGATGACATCTAAGATTTTCATAGAAAATTAGGTCACCGCAGATTTAATTGTATGGTTTTAAGTTCTCTTTACTGGTGTTAAATATTCCTGAAGGTTTTATAAAACGTGGCCGAGGAAAGAAGTTGGTATTTGATTTTTATTAGCTTTTCTTTTTCATTGTAATAAGATTCTTTAAAGGTAGTGTTTCAATTAAGTGATCTTGACATTTGAAATAACCATCTCTTAGAGTCATTAAAAGAAATTTATATTCAAGGAGTTCATTTTAAGTGCTATAAATAATATTCTTCATGTGCTGAATACAAATTTATTTGGAGCAGTTTATCAAATGGTCAGAATAATTTATTAGAATTGGGTTAGGTAATTTTGTTAAAGATTTATTTTGATATGGTACTGGAAAAAATAATTGTTTTAATCCATTCATTCCCAGGGAGTCATTGTTACTTGGTAGGTGAGATATATTTTACAGTGATATGAACACAAGCTGTCAAAATAGAATAGTCCTTTCCTTATGTGCACCCATAATTTTTGGCACTTTTTTTTTTTTTTTAAAGATTTTATTTTTTGAGAGAGAGAATGAACAGTGGGAAGGGACGGGGTGGGGGGGGAGAGAGAGAGAGAAGCAGGCTCCCCGCTGAGCAGGGAGCTCGATGCGGGACTCGATCCCGGGACTCCAGGATCATGACCTGAGCCGAAGGCAGACGCTTAACTGACTGAGCCATCCAGGCGCCCTAATTCTTGCATCTTTACAAGGGAACAAAACCAAGGATTTAGTTGCTGTTATAATGAAACCTTGCACTTAGAGATGGTAACATGCTTTTGGCAAAAATGTTTTAACAGTGTACTTTAGGTGTTTGTGCTTCAATGCTGAACAGACTTTAGGGATCAGACCATGTGCACTAATGAAGGCAACTTTCCATTCCCCAGGCATTGTAACCACTGGCTCCACCATGGTGGAACACAATTACTATGTGTCAGCTTACAAAATTCTATACAGTGATGATGGACAGAGATGGACTGTCTACAGAGAACCTGGTGTGGAGCAGGATAAGGTAAAATGATTGCCAGGGTATTTTAAAAAATGGGCCTTTGCCAAGAATCACAGAAGCTCTCCTGTGTGATGTTCAAGTTAGCTATCATTTGGTCTTTGTGCTCTTCTGGTTATTTTAGGCTGTGTTGGTTATTAGCCTTACTCTTCTAACTATAGTTAGGAAATTCTCAGTGGTTCTAGGTCCCTTTTGGTGATTGTTAACATTTTTAACTCAATTGTTTAGGTACTTTATTAAAATATTCTAAAAAGGAGGGGTACCTTGCTGGCTCAGCCGGTATAGCATGGGACTCTTGATCATGAGTAATGATCAGGGTCATGAGTTCAAACCCCACGTTGAGTGTAGAGTCTACATGAATGAATGAATGAATGAATGAATGAATGACTAATTTTCAGTAAGTGGTGATAACTTACTAAAAAAAAAATTCTAGAAAGGAATTTGTAATTTCTTGTCTTAAGTTTTTCTTGTTAATCCACAGAATGATGGAGAGCCTAATTTGTTCCCAGATTTCTTTTCTATGTAGACAAGGGGGACAAAAGACAAAAGCTAAAGGCAAAAGTGCATTATAGTGTTGGATATAGACTTGAAAGGTCATTTCAAGATCACCTTACCAAATTTTGTCTTAGAAAACTTCTGTTTTTTCCTACCTGAAGAATTTCCTTAACTTTTGTGTTAATTATCAAATTGTTGTTTTGGTTAGGAGACAGTGATAATGCAGGGATGCTCCAGAGCAGATGATAAGGGGTGGGGAGTAGGGAGAAGTGGCTGTCCTCTAGATACCACTTTCACCCAGGCTCCTGGCCCATGATCCACCGCAAGACCTTGTAACTGGGGGAGTCCTTGTCCTCGAGGAAGGTAGATTTCTTCTTATCTAGAATTGAAATTATAAGCACAAATTTTTTTAATGAAACTTCCCTGAGTTTTGTTTCAATTATATGATACTATCTGTTCTCTATCATATATACGATTTGCTAATATATCTTCAATTACCACTTTTCTTATCTCTCTATTCAGAAAACTCCAGGGGCTCCTTATAATCTGTCATATGGATCTAAACTCTTCCGTTGTTATTCAAGGCCTTCTTCCCTCTCTTCTGCCTGATATCACATGACCTTCATCTGTGGTGAGGCTCTACCCATTGAAGTAAATAACAGTATTGTCTTTATACCTATCTTCCTTCTGCTTAATAACCCCAAACTTGGCTGCTTTTTACTCTGGACACATCCATACTTATTTATAGAATATTTATTATACTTGTGGAATATAGTTAATTTTTTAAAATTATAAGAATTATTCATGCTTATATTATAAAAACATCTAGCACCATTGAATTATGTTTCTGAAAAAGACTCTCTTTTGCTGCATTTTTTGAAAGATAATTTCATAAGGTATAGAATTCTAGGTTGATGTTTTTCCCTCCACACTTTAAATCTGCTGTTCCACTGTTTTCTGGTTTGCATTTTTCCAGTGAGAATTCTATCTTTCATACCTTTGTTCTTCAGTATGTAATGTGTCTTTTTATTCCTTAGCTGTTGTTAAGATTTTCTTTTTATCATCTGTTTTAAGCAATTTGATTATGATGTGCTTTTGTGTAGTTGTCTTCATGTTTCTTCTGCTTGGGTTTCTTTGAGCTTCTTGGATCTGTTGGTTATAATTTGCTTCAAATTTGGAAAATTGTAGGCCATGTTTTCTCAAATTTGTTGCCTCCCTAATTCTAATTACATGAATATTATGACTCTTAAAAGATGTCTCGCAGTTTACTGATGCCCTGTTCATTTTTTTTTTTTTTTAAATCTCTATGTTCTAGTTTGGAAAATTTTATTGTTTTGCCTTCAAGTTCACTAATCTGTTCTGTAACATCTAATCTATTAATCCTATCCAGTGTACTTTTATCTTCAGTGTTGTACTTTTACTTCTAGATTTTCAGTTTGGGGCTTTTAAAATTTTTTCCAAGTTTCTACTGAGCATGTTTACGCTTTTTTCTGCCCCTAAAACATATGGAATATATAGTACCTCTTTTGATGCCCTTATCTGCTGATTCTGTCTACTTATGTGTGACATGTGGGTCTTTTCATGTTGATGGATAATATGGGTCATATTTTACATACCTGGTAATTTTTTATTGGTTGCCAAACATTATGAACTTTTACATTGTTTGGTGCTAGGTTTTCTATTATTATTTATCTGATTTTGAGCTTTATTCTGGGACATGGGTTACCTGGAATAATTGGAATTGTTTGATCTTTTTGAGGTCTGCATTTTAGCTTTCTTAGGCAGGACCTGAGCCGCTTTTAGTACTATTTTTTTTCTACTGTTAGTACTGTTCCGAGTACTCAACCCAAAGTCTCATGTATTATGAGTTTTCTCCACGATATCTGTCGGTAATGTGAACTGTTCCCAACCCTACCTAGCTCTGAGAATTGTTCTGCTGGCTCCTTTCCAGCAGTTCTTTTCCCATCCACAGATGGTTTCTTTACATGCAACTGAAGATTTAAGGGGAAACCCCCCTACAGATCCGAGAAGTCTCTTTTTCTCTCTCTGTGCAGCTGTCTTCTCTCCTGTACTCTATCTTACAAATTCTAGCTATCTTGGCCTCTCCATCTCTGAGCTCAGTGTCCTCATTTTGGTGAGACCACCAAGGCTCTCTCCGGACAATATTGGGAAAATAGAAAGGCTCACCTCATGTGTTTCTCTTCTCTCGGGGATTAAAGCCCTATGCTGCCTATTGTCCAGTGTTGAAAAACCCTTGTTTCATATATCTGATTTTCAGATGTTTAAGGCAAAGAGTAAACTTAGTCCCTGTTAGTCTGTCCTGGATAGAAGTGGAAGTCCTTACACTGAATTATACAGAATACCAGTCTCTTGCCTCACATTAGCCCATCTGCTCCCTCATCTGCCTCCAACTCAAGAGTAATTGGTGTATTCATTTTCACACCCTTTCTAAGCATGCACACATGCATAAGCACATAGACTGAGACAGCTTTTGGGTTTGTTTTCAGAAGATAGGAATGAATATACAACTTGCTTCATAATATATTGCTTTTTAATAGCGTGCCATATCTGTGTGCGGTAATATCCTGTAAAATTTAAGTTCCTTGAGAGTGGGAACTTGGACTTCCATTTCCATCTTTATCCTCATGACTTCTTGCGACCTTGCTACACACAGGGGCTTATAATAAATGCTCATAGATTATAGCAGATCTTTTTTACTTAGTTTATATAAAATCCTTTTCCTTTAAGGTTTTTTATAAAAATGAAACTGTGGTGTGGAATAAGACCTCAGGGATAGTTTTCATGTCCTAAAGTGATTATTGTTCCTGTAACACTAATGTAATAGACTGCAAATATTTGCCTTCATTTTATTTCAGAGTAATAGCTGAGGAAATAATGGGAGTTTACTAGTTTGGAAATTATTATAACTTCAAAACAAACCTTGTAGAAAATGAAGGCTATTAACATGTCTTAGAAGTTTACAATCTAATGCTTTGTGAATCAGCCAAAAGAAAATAGCTACATTTGGACATGACTTAATGGAAGAGTTAAACATTTACTTGCTCTCACATTAACTGATAAAATACAAACCACTTTGATTTTAGGCAGGTATCTATTTATTAGTAGCCTTTAGAAACTAGCCGGTGATTTGGCCTAAAGGAACAAGGAGGACTTTTCGCTTAATGGAGCCCTAGAGTTCAGTCAGGAGACTCGGACTCAAGTCACTGCTCGGTCATTGACTGGTTATGCAGTCCGTTTACATTCTGGAGCTGCACTTTTCTGGGTTCTGCCTACTTCATGGGGTTGTCATGCAGAACAGCTGAGTTACTTATATGAAAATGCTTTTGTAAATAAGCTCTTGCAGTGTTACATACTATCATTATTTGCTTGAAATGGTTGAGGGGATGAAATAGTCACTTGAAATCGTATTCGTATAATACATATATATAATGCATCCGTTGCTGTTTACTTAGGATCATTAAAATTAGGCAGGCAACAGTGTTTCAGAATCACGTGTGTAGTTTAGATAGCAGCAGAGAATGAAAATGGATAATACAGGAACTGTCTTTATGTAGTTTCTCCAGTAGGTGGAGGTATATTGCTGTTATGCATTCCTTAGTGTATGTTCATTTTCTGTCTCTTTTCTGAGAGAAAAAGTATGAGAAGTACACAGTAAAGCATTTCCTCTAAGACCTTGTATGTTCAATTATGCTTTACTTTGAAAATTAATATTTTTAAATAGCTGGTAGTGCCGCAGGACTAGAATTACTCATTTACTACAAGAATTACACTGTCTCACTGCAGCTGAAACATTCTTCTCAAATTGCCAAATTAGCATTTTTGGTATGTTTCAATCATTTTAAAATCATTTTTGTATTCAGTACTCTTAGTTTTTGATGAAGAATGTGCAGCTGCTTAATAGTCCAAATTATGATTAATTTATTTTCTGAGAAATTAATTCTTACGGTCATACTTTACAGATCTCATTTAAGGCCCAAAGCAAAAACCAAAAATATGTTTCAGTGGAACAGTTTAGCCCTGACCTCTGTTGACATAAAGTACCAATTTTTTGTTTTTTAAAGATATTTCAAGGAAACAAAGATTATCACCAGGATGTGCGTAATAACTTTTTGCCACCAATTATTGCACGTTTTATTAGAGTGAATCCTACGCAATGGCAGCAGAAAATTGCCATGAAAATGGAACTGCTTGGATGTCAGTTTATTCCTAAAGGTAAAGCAACAGTATGTAATTTAATTTAAAATGGCTTTGCTATTCTCAGAGAAAATAAGTAGTGATAATATGAGTGTTCAGCTTTTAACTACAATATCTTCTTAAAGAGGATTTTTAAAAGAAATAGTTATCCTATTAAAAAGCCAGTTACCAGAGTGTTTTCCAAGGTTACAAGTGGAAGAAGAGAGCATCGTCAATGAGATAATGAGATGAGATTGCTTTTCAGATCTAGTCTCAATCTTAATTTTTAATCAGGTCCCATGAAGCATAATATTGTACCATTAACACCGATGATTATAACAGTAACCCTAGTCTAAGTGCCTTTTCCTTTGAAAAAATTAAAAGTAGAAGTAACTTCCCTCAGTATTCTAGAATATTTTAATACTTTATTTACTGTTTTATCTCCAGAACCTTCCACAATGCCCCCACATAGTGGGCCCTCCACAGTTATTAAATGATTGAATGAGTAGTATGTCAAGCTGTGATGATACTTCTGTAGCTTTAGAGTTTAATGTCATCCACCTCCTCCGTGTTCTACGAAAATTATTTTAAAACAATTTAATTTCATAAAAAGTGAGAAATCCCAGTAAGTTTGTATGTTTAATGCATAGTATATTTATCCTTCTGGCATATTGCTGTCCAAGATTTAAAATTACTGGGCAGAAATAAATCCTCTAGGATATGTTGAAGATATTTAAATTACTGTTTTTAGCTATGACTCTTATAAGCAAAATGTATAAACTTTTCTAAACCATTTTTCAAGGTCGTCCACCAAAACTTACTCAACCTCCACCTCCTCGGAACAGCAATGACCTCAAAAACACTACAGCCCCTCCAAAAATAGCCAAAGGTATGCCTCCTTTAAGTGTGAGAATTCGGTATTCCCTGGATTTGTGGTATAATTTTACATAAATGTATTAAAAGCATCATAAAATAACTTTGTTTTAATCAAATTGATGTAGATAAAAGAATAAAGAGTTACTAAAACTTTTTCCAAGGTCGAGCCCCAAAATTTACTCAACCACTACAACCTCGCAGTAACAATGAGTTTCCTGCACAGACGGAGCAAACAACAGCCACTCCTGATATCAAAAATACTACCGTGACTCCAAGTGTCACCAAAGGTATGCAAATCCAGAAATTAACACCTGTTACATAGTAGCATTTTATATTGTTTATAACTTAATTTTCAGGAGCATTTCCAGCTTTTAAACCCTCAGTTTCTTTTCCTCTTAACTGTATTTCTTTTTTTTTTTTTTGAGGGTTTTTTTTTAATTTATTTGACATAGAAAGAGGGAACACAAGGAGGGGGAGTAGGAGAGGGAGAAGCAGGCTTCCAGCTGAGCAGGGAGGCCGATGCAGCGCTCGATCCCAGGACGCTGGGATCATGACCTGAGCTGAAGGCAGAAGCTTAACCGTCTGAGCCACCCAGGCACCCCCTCTTAACTGTATTTCTTAAGAACAGAAAAAACTTGGGTGCCTGGGTGGCTCAGTTGGTTAAGTGACTGCCTTTGGCTCAGGTCATGATCCTGGAGTCCTCGTATCGAGTCCCGCATCGGGCTCCCTGCTCAGCAGGGAGTCTGCTTCTCCCTCTGACCCTCCCCCCTCTCATGTGCTCTCTCTCTCTCTCATCTCTCTCTCTCTTTCAAATAAATAAATAAATCTTTAAAAAAAAAAAAAAAACTTTTATTATTCTCCTTGGAAAAGAAACTGATTACATTGCTCTGATTTCTCTTCTCTGGCGTCATTGTAGAATTGTTCTTTAAATATTTAGAGATGGCTGCTGTATTCTGGGTCTCCTCTTGTGATCTTTTTTTCCCCACCACAGCTAAACACAAGGAGTCTCTATTTCTAGAAATAACTAAAACCATACCAGGAAACAAACTTTTTTTTCCCCCCCCTTTTTTTAACCCCCTCTGGTTACATATTAATTTGTTGGATAGGGAATTTGGTGGCAAAAAGGGAAGAAGGGGGAAAAAACCAATTTGGGTGGAAACTGACACTTTTTAAAAAATACTGTGAGTTAATATATTCATTAAAAAACTTCAGTCTCTATTTTGAAAATGTTTACGATCACAATTTTTTCATATTATAAATATAAATGTAGTAGAATTTACTTTCAAATTTTATTACTGATAAATAAGGTATTAACACATATGAAACATAATACTTTGATTTTACTAGTTGTTGAAAAACAAAATTCCAGTTGAATTTGGAAGAAACCATCAGTGTCATAGAGGAATTAATTTCAGTGTTGGCAGATAAAGCATTTCCAGGAAAGTGCCAAGAAGAGAAAGCAATTCATTCCGAGTAACTTGTGCCACCCAGAACTTTATTCATTCTCATTTTCTGAAAATTTGCCTGATTCAGGTAACTCTCTCCAACTTTCCACATATCACTTTTTTTCCCATCTTCTAAGGTATTTTCTAAACAGACCACTTTCTCATGCTGCTGGAAAAGCTAAAGAGAAGACTTCCTAGAGACAAGAGATCTCAGTGTCCCACAGAACTTATCATTTTACAGAAGACGTCTGTTTGGGCAGAATCCCAGACCACATGTCTGGATGGAAGAACAGTCATTTGAAAGTATTGCTCATCTTAAAGTCCGATTATAGAATCTTAAAATCTCAAGACTAAAACTGTCCTTAAAGTGTTTTCTTCCAGAGCTAGCATTCCTGTAAGCTTCAGAAGAGTAACAAAGAATGTACAGGTCTTTTCAGTTAAAGACCTCTTGTCTCCTTTTCTCTGGGATGGTGGTATATAGACTTTTTATTCTTTTTTGAACCTAAGCAGATTTTTTGAAACCTCTGATTAAATCGAACTGTATCTACCTGAACCTGATTATTCTCTCTCCGGTTTCACAAATTTTAGGGATAAAGCACATTTACCCTTCTGACTTCTTAGTGCTTTCTAGCCCTGAGTCATGATCTCTGTTTTATGCACTTCTCCTTTTCCATTTTTACATCCAGGCTGAGAGCGATGCTAGAGAAAATCATATCGTGGTCAGATTTGTGCCACTGTAGCTTCCTGAATCCTCTCCAGATGGGGCCCTCAGCACCAGCCAGGGGTCTTTCTCTTTCTCCGGTTAGCTCTTCGGTCTCTTCTCAGCAGTCACTTCTCCATGTGTTTCAAACCCTTGACTCAGAGATTCTTTACTCACTCTCAGTTACCACTTCAACTTTTCAAAGAAAGTAAAAGCAAGTAGAAGGAAACTCCCTGTTTGTGGGGCCTGTAAACTCACCTGCACCCTCTGTCCACTGCGTGGAAGGAGGAAGTTCCTTGTACTGTCCAAGGCTGATCCACCTGTGCCCTTGTTGCCATCCATCCACCTTCTCAGAGGCCTCAGGTTATTGATTATCCTCTCCCTCTCCCGCATCAGCAGCCTCTTTCTCTCTTGGATACAACCATAAGGGTACCTAAGACGCTGTGGGTGAGGCCCCACAGTGTCTGGCGCTTAGCCCCCAGCAGGGATCAGCAGTGGCTGTGGCTGTCCTCATTGCCAGGATGGGGGGTGGGGGGTGCAAATTAGGGAAGAAGCTGGTGTCTCCAGCGACCTTAGGCAGACCATTTGCTGTATCTGGGCCTGGGCTTCCTTATCTGTGGAGGGAGATAAGAGGATTGAATGATCTCCTAATCCCTGCAGGCTCAAGCATTGTCCTTTTCTGCCCTGTTGATACAATTGGCTTTTTCACACTTAACACTGTGTTGTTATCTTCCCATATCTATAAATATTTCCCCCATCCCCCTAATAGACACATTTCCAATTGCTGGATAACATTTTACTATGAGAAAGATATTATGATGTATTATTCCCTTTCGTTTTTGGGCATTTGGATTATTTCCAGTTTTTCACTCTTGAAGATACAGAAGCCACTTTAAAAATGCATCTTTGAATGCTATCTTAATTTTTTTCTAAGAATAAATTCTAGACATGGAATTGCCAAGTAATCAATTTTTATACATATTGCCCCAAAATGATACAGAAAGTATCCATTTAAAGTCCCATAAAAATAACTGTTTCTTGATATTCTTTCTAACAATTATTCTTTTAAATACTTGCCAATTCGATGAGCAGAAATAGCATCTTATTCTTGTTTTAACTTCTGTTTCTGTGATTACTAGTGAAGCTAACATGTTGAATACTCACGTTTTTTAATTGTATCGCTCATTCATCTCTGCTGATTTTTCTGTTGATTGGTTTTGACGTGTAAATTCTGTCATATATAGATGATCGTAACCCTTTATCAGATATTCAGAAATATATTCTCCAAGCTTTTCATTGATCTTTCAGTTTGTCTTGGTGATTTGAAAAGCTACTATGAAAAGTTTTAAGTGTATACAAAGCTGAAGCAAGTAGTGTGACACTTCCACGTTATCTGTGAAAGCTTCTGCCACTACTCACACACGCCCATTCTCGTTTCATGAACAGTGTGTGTGGCAGTTTTTGAGATAGAAAAGCTTTGAAGGATGATGTGGGTAACCTTCCCGCTTTATCTTCATGACTGTGCCTTTGGTGTGTTTTCAGATGTAGCCTTGGCTGCAGTCCTAGTCCCGGTGCTCGTCATGGTGCTCACCACCCTCATCCTCGTAGTAGTGTGTGCTTGGCATTGGAGAAACAGGTGAGTCCCTAACCAGCTCACCTGCTTGGTCCTAGAAGGGGTGTTTCCAAGTGTGAAATAACAACTAGATATACAAGGTGAACTACCATTCACCGTTTTGAGAAGGGGAGAGTTAAGGTAGTTATTAAAGTCAAAATACATTGGTTTGTCCTTTCCATAAAAAATGAGTATGTTCAATAGCATAGTCACTGAGTGCCTTTATTGTATCAAAATCTGCTTTACGTGCTGGAATATACACGTTAATAAGAACGACAGTCTGACACATAATAGTTGCTTAGTAATATTTCCTGAAAGAACGAGACACAACTCCTATCTCCCAGGTGTTTGGCAGGGTTGATTGACAAGACACGGAACTGTAATATGGCTGGAGGAGTTCTTTTTGAAGTGCCGGGGAGCGCAGATGTGAGAACCATGAGAGTTATCTGAAACCTTTTCTGCAGGAAAGAGTAATCCTCAAGTTTGTTTCTCCTTAACGAGAACCTTGGATTTGCCTGGATGGAGGAAGGTAGAGAACAGCCCAGACTCTGCTTGAGCGAAGGCACAGAGACGTGGAGTGCAGGCAGGGCAGTGAGTGCTCACGCGCGGGCGGGGCACGGGAGAGTGCTGAGGAAGAACTGTGCAGGCGCAGCCTGGGCCTGGGTCCAGGAGGGCTTCGGGGACAGAGGGATTCAGGTTTCATTCGGTAGGTGGGGGTCTCCCTGAGGGGGGTGAGGCAGACGGGTGAGATTATGAGATGAGGCGCAACTGTGTGTCTGCTAAGGAAGGAGGAGGGGTCCCAGATGATCGGAAGTTTCTGGCTTGTGCACTTAGACCAGGAGAGATGTCCTGGGTGGAGATGACAAAGCAGGAGGGACAGGTTTGGTGGACGAGAGAGTGACTTCATTCGTTCCCTCAGCTATTTGAGCTCCTGCCTTGTGCTGAGTACCGAGCGTGTGCTGGGAGTCCAGTGTGAGCCCCAGAGTTCACAGGCTGGGAGAGGATACAGTGCAGAAGACGGGCAGCGATGGTACCGCCATACACTGCATGCCGCCAGAGGAAACTGAAGTAGCAGCTGGATCCTGGATTCATGGCTGTAGGAAGGCCGTCTGGACAGAGACCCAGCAAGTTACTCAGAGGGCAGGGAAAGTCCAGGGTGCTCTCGGGGAGCTGGGTAGAAGCAATAGGAACAGTGAGGACAGCAGCAACAGCTCGTTTTTATACAGAATGAAAGCCGATTTTAGGCATTAGTGTAAGTTCTTCACATGGTTCAATTCTTTTAATCCTCAAAACAACCTACAAAGCAGCTACTGTTTTACAGAGGAAGAAGAGACAGCGCATACATGACTTGTCTGAGGTCACCCGGTCCACCCGCAGCAGAGCGGAGTGGTCAGTCAGGCAGTCAAGTCTCATCCGCTACGGTCAAAGCCCAGAGGGCGAGGATGGGGAGGCGGAGGCAAGTCCTGAGATCCGTTTTGGCTGGTGCTTAAAGGACCCTATGGATGTTCAGATTCTCAGGACAAAGATGGAAATCAATGGATTTTGCATAGTTTGTATTTGAAACTGAAACAAACCTAATAATAACTTTCCCATAAGAACTCACACATCACCTGTGGGTCTTTGATGAGATTCTTTTTATCTACAGTCTTAACCTTTCTTACTCCTTTATCCCTTAAGCGGGAAGTACCTTGGGTAACAGAATAACTATCTCAGGAGATGGTTGTGTAAAATTTATTGAGAGTTCAAAATTTATGAGTTTCAGCAGTGGCGACTTTGAAAGGCAAATGAAACAGAGGACCCTGCCGGGTAGGTCAACAAATGGAAATGTGTACTCCTGACTAACTATTAACTTGAGTGTTTATCCTGCACTTCCAGAGCTGTCTTACTCATGAATTCACTCTGTTTGCTAACATGTTTTTTCTCTATTTTTCCAGAAAGAAGAAAACCGAAGGCACCTACGACTTACCTTACTGGGACCGGGCAGGTAAGCCAGGACTTTGCACCCCCTCCCATCAGGGGAACTGCCACCCCTCCAGGTGGCAGCAGTGAAAGAGGAGAGCTGTTTTCAGGCCCACATAAACTCCCCAGCACTTGGGAGAAAAATGATCTTCCTCTAACCTTCTGATCATTTTTACTCTTCTATAAAATCTCTTGTAGCCAATAAGTAATGCAATGAAAAGTAAGGATTTCTCATAATGCGCCCTCTGTTCCTTTCTCCTGGGAAACCTGTGCGGTTTGTGCCATTTGTGCACGTATCTGTTTTTCTTGAGGAGACCAGCTTTCTTTGTGGACTATGTAAGCACTGTGGGCCTGATAACACAGTGCGTGTGTGTCACTGTGCTGTGGGTGCTTCCCAAGTAGAGCCTAGCAGTTTGAGAATCGGGAGGTCGGCCGTCTCTGCCGTGATGAGTTGTCGTCTTCTGAACTCTGCTCTGTGGGGCAGAGGGCAGCAGGTGACACCAGAGGCCCCCTGCAGGTCTCCTACTTTCTGGTCTCGCTACTGGAACAGTTAAAAGGCAGAAGAGTTCACCGCTGTGACTAACGTAGAAAAAAAGCAGTGGTGGGGGCAGATTCTGTGCTGCTAACACCCCAAGGTAGATCTTGGGAAGTATTTTTTCAGAAAAACTTATCAAAAGCCATCCTACAAGAAACAAACTGTATTTGCCTGCACTTTTATAGGAGTGATTTGCTTCTGTATATGCTTTTGATAGAAATTTCTACCATGTTCTGCATTGCACTAGATATCCCATCAAAGAAAAAAAAATGAGCTTGAACAACTTAAGGAATTAGAACAAGAACAAACTAAACCCAAAGCAACCAGAAGGAAAGAAATAATAAAGATAAGAGAGAGAAACAAAATGGAGAATGGGAAAATAGAGGAGATCGGTGAAATCAAATGTTAGTTCTTCAAAAAGATCGATAAAATTGACAAACTTTTAGATGGAATAAGAAAAAAGATTGAAACTACTAAAATCAGAAAAGAAAGTGCAGGCATCACTGCTGATTCTACAGAAATGAAAAGGATTATGAGAGTATTATGAACAATCGTATGCCAAAAAATTGAATGAACTAGGTGAAATTGACAAATTACCAGAAATATAAAACCTACCAAGACTAAATACAAAGAATAGAAAATCTGAATTGACTTGTATATAACTACTAAAGAGATTGAGTCAATAATCAAAAATCTCTCAGAAAAATCCTACCAAACATTTAAAGGAGAATTAAGCCTTAAAGATTCCACCAAAAAAAAAAAAAAGCTGTTAGCACCAATAACTGAGCCAACTATCAGGATACAAAGTCAACACACCTTTTACCTCCTTGGTTCAGTGAACTCCTAAGTATTAATATCAGTTGCATTTCTGTACACAAGCTGAACAATCTGAAAAGGAAATTATAAAAAGTTTCACTTACATTTGCATCAAAAAGAATAAAATACTTAGTTCATTTAACCAAGGAGGTAAAAGACTTGTACAATGCAAACTAGAAACATTGCTAAAGAAATTTTAAAAAGACATAAATGAAAACATACCCTGTGTTCGTGGATTGAAAACTTAATACTATTAACATGCCAGTACTACCCAAAGTAATCTACAGATTCAATATCAATCCCTATCAAAACTCCTGTGACATTTTTTGTACAAACAGAAAAATCCATTCTAAAATTCATATAGAATTTTAAGGGACTCCAAATAGCCAAGATAGTCTTGGAAAAGAAGAATAAAACTAGAAGATTTCACACATCCTGATTTCAGAATTTACTGCAAAGTTAATCAAAGCAGTGTGGTATTGGCATAAATACACACCAGTGGAATGGAGAGCCCAGAAATAAATGCTCCTAAATATGGACAAATGATTTTTGGCAAGGGTGCCAAGACCATTGGGGAAATGACAGTCTTTTCAACAAATGGTGCTAGGAACATTGGATATCCACATGTAGAAGAATGAAGTAGGACTCCTACTTAACACCCATTTGTAAAAATAAACTCAAAAGTGGATGAAAGACCAAAATGTAGTATCTTAAACAATAAAACTTGTAGGAAAAAAACACAGGACAAAAACTTGATGACATTGGACTTGGCAATGGCTTCTTAGCTATGACAGCAAATGCACAATTAACAAAAGAAGAAATAAAATAGACTTCATGGAAATTTAAAAATTTTGTGTGTCAGAATACACTATCCGGAAAGTAAAAAGGCAACCCACAGAATGGGAGAAAGCATTTGCAAATCATGTATCTGCTAAAGGATTCATACCCAGAATATTTAGAGAACTTCTAAAACACAGCAAAAAAACAATTCACAAATGGACAAAGGACTTGAGTAGACTTTTCTCCAAAGAATATATACAAATGGCCAATAAGCACAGGAAAAGATGCTCAATATCGCTAATCTTTAGGGAAATGAAAACTGTGAGATAACACCTCACACCCATGAGGTGTCTCCTATCAAAAAAACAGAACAGTAAGAGTTGATGAGGATGTGGAGAAATTAGAATGTTTGTGTACTGTTGGTGGGACTGTAAAATGGTTCGGTGCTGCGGAAAACACTATGGCTGTTCCTGATAAATGAAAAATAATGACCATATGAT
The DNA here is from genome assembly GCF_029215605.1 of Mirounga angustirostris. Taxonomy (NCBI): domain Eukaryota; kingdom Metazoa; phylum Chordata; class Mammalia; order Carnivora; family Phocidae; genus Mirounga; species Mirounga angustirostris. The sequence goes on along the minus strand of NW_026991709.1, from coordinate 45,727,947 downwards.
CCAGCAGTTCCACCCAACAGAATTAAAAGCAGGATCTCAAAGAGCTATTTGTACGTCAGTTTTCATTGCAAAGTTATTCACAACAGTTAAAATGTGGAAGCCACCCAAGTGACCATCTGCTGAGGAATGGAAAAGCAAAATGTGTTGTATAAGTGCAATGGAATATCATTGAGCCTTAAAAAGGAAAGATTTTCCGTAATATGCTACAAGATGGATGAACCTTGAGGACATTATGCTAGGCAAAATAAGCCAGTCACAAAAAGACAAATACTGTATGATTCCACTTAGATGAAGTACTTAGAGTAGTCAAAATCATAAAGACAGTGAAGACAGTAAGATGGTGGTTGCCATTGGTGAGGGGAATGAAGAATGGGGAGTCACTGTTTCATGGGGATGGAGTTTTAGTTTTACAAGACGAAAAGTTACAGAGATAGGTGGTAGTGATAGTTGCACAGCAGTGTGCACGACTTTTAAGCCACCTGACCTACACTTAAAAATGCTTAAGATGGTAAATTTTATGTAATGTGTATTTTACTACAAAAAATAAAAGAGAGAGAGATTGAACATAGAGGCTAGTTTGTACTAGTGTGTTACGTAAATGGCTTAAATGCAACAGGATTTCTCCCGTAAACAATGTCATCATTTCAGGCCTAGGGTTTTATTTAATGGTCTTTCTTTCTTGCTTACAATCACCATGAAGGTTGGTGGAAAGGAATGAAGCAGTTTCTCCCTGCCAAATCAGTGGAACACGAGGAAACCCCCGTTCGCTACAGCAGCAGTGAAGTTAATCACTTGAGTCCAAGAGAAGTCACCACAGTGCTGCAGACGGACTCTGCAGGTAACCGCGTGCGGCCTTCGCCACAGAGTGGAGGAAGAAACTGCCACACTAGGCTGGAAATTTGGGATTTATGGTGTCTTTTCTCTTTTTCATATGTAAGAGATGAACGGTTTTCTTGAGGTAGAACTGCTTTTTAAAAGGATGACCTTGAGAGAGTCATTTCTGCACCTTAGATGCATACTCCTCTTTTTTGGAGAACATTTCAAAAAGCTCTGGGCATTTTTATCTGTTTACCTGGAGTTTTATTTGAGTGTGAAGAGTAGGAAAGCCGTAGCGAGCCTTACAGTATTTATCCTATTAATCTAGTACATATTTATTTTAAACACTGTCCTATTTGAGAATATTCTAATAATGGAATGGGTTTTTTTTTCCCCAGTGATACACTATTTATAACCTGAAGAGCATATACATTCTTTGTAAAATTTCATGAATGAGGCTCTATGGCATATTAACTTCTTAGGAGATACAAGATAACATGTTTAATTTTTTTAAGTTGGTTCAGGTAGAGAAATCCATAGGTCTGTATTGATAGGAACAAAAGTGCTGTAAAGAAGGGTGTGTTTTGGGTGTCGGGCTACGGCTGATCCCTGTGTGAATGAGGTGACCTTTCTGTCGTTGGTTCTGTGATATCCACAGAGTATGCACAACCACTTGTGGGAGGAATTGTTGGCACCCTTCATCAGAGATCCACCTTTAAACCAGAAGAAGGGAAAGAAGCAAGTTATGCTGACCTAGATCCTTACAACTCCCCGGTCCAGGAAGTCTACCATGCTTATGCTGAACCACTGCCGATTACCGGGCCCGAATATGCAACCCCAATCATCATGGATATGTCCGGGCACCCCCCAGCCTCAGTTGGTCTTCCCTCAACGTCCACTTTCAAAGCTACAGGGAACCAGCCTCCCCCTGTGGTGGGAGCCTACAACACTCTTCTCTCCAGGACCGACAGCTGCTCGTCCGCCCGCGCCCAGTATGACACCCCAAAGGGTGGGAAACCAGGTGCCAGTGCCCCAGGCGAACTGGTGTACCAGGTGCCACACAGCACACAGGAGGCGTCAGGGGCCAGGGGGGATGGTGAATGTGATGGTTTTCAAGAAACTCTTTGAAGGGGATGCTGCTTGTTACAAAGCATGGTTGTAAAGCACATGGCCTTTCTTGTGTGTTAGTGGTAGTAATGTAGAGAATGTATTACCTGCCTGTCACAGCTGTGGTCGGGGAAGATGTGAGGACCGAGGTACAGGGAACTGCTAATCTTGCCATCTTGCTTTAAGAGCATTCCTGTGGCAGTGACGGCTTGCCTGTTAAATTTCAAACATCCTGTTTGTTACTACTGTAAAACACGATTTTTTAATACAGAAAAAGCTCCCTACTATGCACTTCAAAGAAATTAAAAATCACTGAGTATTTATTACCGATGCTGCAGGTACATTGATGAACTCGAGGTGGCTCTGTACGCCTGACTGGCAATAACGCGTGGTACTGTTCTTGAAATGTCTGATGGCTTGAAATGTTGCTCTTTGTGAAAGGTGGGTACTATCATGAGTTCTTTCTCTTCCATTCCTATATTCCTTATGGATTTTTTTCAAAAATTAGTGATAGAATCATCGTTTTGGTTGTAGTCGTACACTTACCTATCTTTCCTTAGGAAGGTCTATAGTGGGAAACTGACTTGCGAAGGGTGGGGTCATTGATTTTTCGCTTTTTGACACTCTGAAGAGCTTTCACACTTCATGGTACGTGACCTGGTTTCATCCCTGCTTGTTCTGTCTGGGACCAGCCCCGTTCTTGTGTTTATAAACTGTTTTGAATTTTTTTTTAGTGAGTGATGCTTGCTTCATCAGCCTAATGAATCCTTTAATTGTAAAAAGCTCTAACAGAGATTCTCTCCCTGCCCCCAAATTTATTTGCAATGGGATTGGTCCTAGGCGAGTTGGAGGGCATCTGAGTGAACACTGTAGACAGGAGTCCTTATGTTTACCACAGCGAAAGGCTTAGAATCATTCCTCAGAAGTCATATAAATTACTCTAAAAAAAAAAAAACACAAGAAAACAAAAAACGGATTTGCCCTCTTTGATTTAATACATAGAGATGTTTCTCTGAATCTGAAGTTATTTTTGGTCAAAAAGTATTTCTAATTATCCACAGTAAAATACTGAAAGAAGTAGAAGCCAGCATGAATTCTTCAACTCTGTGTGAGGGTGCCCGCTCTGTGTCGTAGGAGTTGTGACAGTCCTTTACTGCATGCCTGTGGAACAGATGTTCTAGCATCCTAGCAGGTGAATATTGACGTCTGTTTTTGATACTTCCAGGCAACTTCTTTGTCACCATTTGCCCAGAACTAGTTTTAGATGGGTGAAATAAAAATTCATTTAATTTATTAGCCCATAGTGTAAGAATCTTTAAAAATCTTTGGCAAGATGAGAAGCTGGCCCTGTGTTTAAAACATATACTCTCCCATCAGGTTCTAGCCATTTCTTGATTGTTTCCAGAATTTGCTAGATGTGAGAAAAGACAGTGTTCATTTTGCTTGCTTCCAGGTATATCAGTATTTTAAAGTATTGCTTCAAAAACAATTATTTCTGCAGCCTCTCTGCCATATAGTATTATTTTTGTTGGTGTTACCTTCATTTGCTTTTGCTTTTCCAGACAAACTTTGAGGCATAATTTTATTCATTGAAAAAATATATTGTTTCCAAACATTTGAAACAAAAAGCACAGATGTTGAACTTTATTAAGACATGAATGTGTAAAGCACATTTATTAATGCAGTCATCCCCTTTCAGGTGGGAAGAGAGTAAACCAATTTATTTTTTTATTTATCCTCAGTACACAGTGAACGTACTTCTCCAATCACATGCCTGTTTGAGAAGCTTTAAGAGAAATGACCCCATTTTCCCAAAGATGCTTGTTTTTATTTAATTTTGTGCACCTGATTTTCCCATGGAACTTTTTTTGAGAGGCAAATGTTTTCTTCTCAAATGATGCATGTTTTTGCCACTGTGCAGTCCTTGAACTACAAGTGATTTTTACAAAATAGTTTTTATTGCTTTTGTATATTTTACTTTCCAAATGAAGAGCTGAGCCTGATACAAAGGGTTATTCTGGTTTTGTACTTTTAGTTCATTTGTTTTCATATTAGAGTTTTGTTTTGGGTTTTAACTACATTTATATGTCTGATGCAGCTGTGGAGACAATCAACTGAAAATGTGAAAGTAACTTTTTTTTTTCGTTACTAAATTCCCTTGAATTTTTACTCTTTGCTTGAAACATGTTAAAGACTTAAGTCACTCTGGTTTATTGGATTTTTTTTTCCTGTTAACACAATGATAAAAATCGAATCAGTGGTACAGCAAGTGTGGCCCCTGCAGGTTTTCATAACGTCACACCAACTTCACTGTTACATAATCTTAGGAACCAGCACAGTTAAAGATATTGTGAATACTGATTTATATTTTATTAAAAGCTATAACACTAAATAGATCCTATTGTATGTGCAGGGTCTAGTCCAGTTATTTAAATTCAAGTTTCACTATTTGCACTTTGCATTGAACAATGGGTTTATCCGCTGATGAAATGGTTTGTGTAGAGAATTTATACAGCAGTTGAAACTATGGTGTCATGTGCACTCTTGTCCTCCCCTGCCCCAGTAGAAAATGCACTCATCTAAAATTCTGTGGAAGGTGAGAAAGCTTGAACTTCTTTGCCTTGGCCCCACATTGACACCTGGAGAGCATAAGGGCTATGGAAGCACCAGGTCAGAGGACAGAACTAAGATTGTGGGACAAAAACTTTTCAAACCCTTTTAAGAGAAATCTGTTGGGCTCTACCTTTAAGAAAAACTTCCTTTTAGCTCTGCTTTTCTGTTCTGAACTTGAAGTCCCTAAACTGCAAAATCTAGTAAGTGTTGGATGGTTATTAAAATACTTTTTAGTTCAACTGTGGCACCAATTATTTACTCCAATTTGTGACTAGTTTTTTTGTTTGTTGTTTTTTTGGCACTGGGAAAGGTGGAAACAAAACATTGAAATACATATTGGAAATAAAAATGGTTTGAGGGTCAGTGATATTCTCCCAGAATGTACTTTTCTTACCTCGGCATGTACTGTAGTCACTCAGTATTTGTATATGTTGCTAGAATTTAGATTGTATAAATAGTGAGATCTTAATGTGTTCGTGTGTTTTTAATAAATTGTACATATGTATCTTGCTGAGAATTTCCTTTGGCTTATATGAAACCACGTTGAAGTTTGTAGCCTTTTCTCATACTACACAAAATGCCAGATTCCTCAGTTTTAGCATCGCTCAGAAATTGTACTGCCATTATTCTAGACCTTACAGTAACATTTGAAAATGCTACCAGTGGTTTTTTACTTTTACTCCAGCCCGGACCATCTGTTTTTGAAGCCTAAATTAGTTCACAGACTGCATTTTGTGTGGTAAACTCTGACTGTGTGGTAGGAGGGAAAGGTCACGCGAACACCCATCTTTTCCACCTCAGAGTTATTAGAGGAATCCAGTGAAACCATGGTACTGTGCAAGCATGCTCGTGCTAACAGAACACAGTCCATATTTAATGTCCAGATCTGGCTTAAATCAACCCGGAGTTTTCTCCCCCCTTATACTGCGTTTGACATACTCTTTAGAGAGGCAGGTTGGTTTCCGGTAACACCAGCTGTGTCTCCCAATGATAATTATTGTTCAAAAGATTAACAATTCTTTCAACTCTTACCTCTTCTGAGAACTTTTAATTCCATCCCTCTTGTAATTCTCTTCTCTTCCTTTTTCCCCTCCCCATAGCCCTTGGCTGTATTAAATGAGAAGGGTCACTAGCTCACATTTGTTCGAAAGGTTGGTTTTGACTTGTTTGCATCCAGTAGGACTCTTTTCTGATGCACCCTAGGCAGCCAGGTAAGCCTTCCCTTTGAAGAATTGACATTGTTCATGAAATTCCCATTTAAATCCAAAAAACATCTTGTTTAGTCTCAAGGATTTATCTTCATTTTTCCTAATTCAAATAGTAAACTTTCAAATTTTAATATATTAAGCCAGGCAGAAAATTTAAGAATGGTCTCCTTGAGCTTGCCTAGCTCAGCTACTTTGTATGAGCTTTAAAATAATGCAGTCACCAGGCTTTAGTAATTGCATTCTTAGATTATTTACTTGTCCAGAATTTCATGTTTAGCCTATTTCCTTCACCTTAAAAACACCACCTTCCTTCTACCCGATTACTCATTATAATCATGGTTCACTTAATTGCAAGACAAAAAAAGCTTAATGAAAACAGTATGATCTTAGATTTCCATAACCATACCTACTGTTATGTTCAGGGCTGCTTTAAGATTCAAATCTGTTTCCTCAGCTACAACAAAAAGGAACAATCATCTAGCTACATGCCTAAAGTGGTTCCAGTTTGCCACATCAAGGCACAAACACATGGCCATTCCCCACCAATTTACAGTAGCCAAATGTTGTGCTCAAAACTTGTGGTCAACTAAAGCCCCTTATTAGGAAGTCACATCCTCTCAAAAGTCTAAGATGAACTAATTATAAAAAGATGTTTAGAAACACTTCGGAAAACTAGCTTGTTTTAAAAACAATGCAATCAAAACTTCTTTCCCTGATAACTAAGCATATCTTGGTTTTTATAAATTAAATATATTCACAAAAATTAAGCTGGTGGTTATGAATCACCAGGCAGTAAAAGACTTAATATACACAATTTTTTGACAAGTGCATCCAACATATTTAAAAATAAACTAAAAATTGCCGTATAAAAATAAAACTAATACTGTTAGCGTCGTCTTCTGAGTCTGTAGAGTCAATCTTCAGTCAAGTTGATTACAAAGTTTTTTTCTATAATGTCCTTCAAAAAGAGCTGCTCCGCTGTCACATTGTGATATGCATTCTAGAGAAGAAAAGGAAAAAATCATCTATCCCAGTCTCAAAACATTAACAGCAACAATGGGATACACTGTATCTAAAAAGCTTCTGAATAAAAAACTCAAGTCACAAGTATACAGGTAGACTTTAAACTTATGTTACCTTTTTCTTTGCTCATTCTTTTGCCAGTGTTCCCTAAATTTAGCCTGCTGTTTCCCCTTAAATCCTCACATAAGAGCACCCCTTCTTATCATTCCCCCCATCTCCTAAATCAGGATATAAAACTAGAGACCAAAATTTTAAGTCAAATGGGTTGATCACTTTAATAAAAACAGCACCTGAAATTCATAATAGAAATCAGCCTAAAGAAGCAATTGTAAAGCATGGCTAAGATAGATTTTTTAAAAATAATTCTGTTCTATTGATGGATATCCTAATTTTCCTCAGGAAATTGTTTCAATGTTCTGTTATTTAGATGGCTAGAAATCCCACAAGTGCTAAAAGATTAGGGCTGAGGAGAAATGATCCTGAAGTCTGTCGCAAGCACCTAACACTTGAACTACTCAAGTGTTTGTCTCACAAGGGGTAGGAGATGAGGTAATATATGAAGGTCTGACCTGAATAATACCACGTCTTTGGCTTATGGTAGTGTTTGGGGATGATGACCTAAGGGGACTGATTACATAGGATATATCCCTACTTTACAGCAAATCATTCATATTTCCATATTAAAAATGTACAGATAACATTTTAGTCCTATCATTTGTGATATGCCACTAACCTCAGACAACTCCTTCCCATTCAGTTAAGTCTTAAAGATCCTATCGACCACCACTGATCTCTAATTCAAGAGAAGCATGATCTACTATAAACGTTTGCAACCTTTTTGACCATGAATATTCCCTCATGGAGTGAAAACGTTACAGACCTCCCCCTCTGCTTAACTAAAAAATCTGTTGAAAAGCACAGCAAAAAGTTATATCATCTTCCCAACTCCAAATTTACCTTCATCTTTACCATGTTTTCAGTGCTCAATCCTCTTACGTGGATGAGTGTCCCTGTTCCATGGCAATGCTTTTAAGTGAGTTTGAGATTGTTATCAACAGCAAGTTGCCTACATGCATATTTAAATAGTGCAAACATGATCTAAAATAAGGCTTGGTGTCTAGAGGGGTTTAATGCTACTTGATAATAACTATGTCCTATTCCCAAGGGTCTGAGGCCCACAAATTGGAACTGCCTGGATTTGAGTCCCAGTTTCAGTCTTTGGTAACTCTTGGGTAGGGTTAAGCAGCTCTCAAACTCTCAAAACCTGTTCCTTCAGTAAAAATGATAGAAAAGAAGATAGAGGCTTTGCAACTGTAAAGATCAGAGATTATACCCAAGTGTGTATGTATATATTACCTTATTCATCAAAGACATGGTGGCATTCCCATAATAGTGCAAAGGACTCTTGAGGTCAGAAAAGTTGTATTTAAAACCAGCAAGGTGAACTTCATGACATATGTGAAAGGCCAGCGTGATGGCAATAATTCCTGTTGTTGGGTGTTTGGGTTTCTGGGGAAGGAAATGAAAGTTTTTTTAAAACTCAAACAAGATACTGGTTTCCAAAGCATAGTTGGGTGACCTCATCTTATAAAACCAGGACTTCTGAACAGGTCATCGGGTGAGAAATACCTAAGTTAAAACCTCATCATGTCTAAGGCCCAAGCCCCGGTTAATTTCCTAACTCTGAAAAGCATATAAACGTGACTGAAATCTTAGAAAAATCTTTCAAATAAAACTTAACTGCCGTATTAGCCCAGAAGACAAATATCAAACGAAGAAACACTGAGGCACAGGAAAAAGGATGCTGCTGCCTCATTTTATAAAACATGCTGAGTCAGGCTTCCTGTGCAAACAGCAGAGCCTGCAAATTTTGAATCCGTACACGAAACGTAAAGACAGGTTAATTCACTAATGGATGGTTAAGAGGCTTCACATAAGCCTTAAAATAGATCTCTCTTTTTTTTTTTTAATTTTATTTATTTGACAGAGAGGGACACAGCGAGAGAGGGAACACAAGCAGGGGGAGCAGGAGAGGGAGATGCAGGCTCTCCATGGAGCAGGGAGCCCGATGTGGGACTCGATCCCAGGACCCTGGGACCATGACCTGAGCCGAAGGCAGACGCTTAACAACTGAGCCACCCAGGCACCCAAAATAGATCTCTTTTACCATCCTAATAACTTAACCAGCTCTAGGGAAAGACATCAATTAACTTCAGTGGCAAATAGTAAGATTCTGACTTCTATAGAAAATAAAAATTCCAGATGTATACAGAGTAATGTCTACAGTCTCCACTGGATCATTATCAATTTAAAAACCAAAAAGGAAAGAAACCAAGCATCCCTTTCACATATACATATCTCCTGAAAATGAGTAACAGATGATTGACAGGAGGATCTTCATTCAGTTTTAATTCTCACCGGGATGGCCTCCAAAGACAAAAACAAAATACATCTTAAACTTTTTAACACAGCCATCTAAGGAGATTTCCTTTCATTAAGGTAAGACTTACAGATTCCATGGAAATAACACAATATGATTTTGAGAAGGAGAATAAAAATCCAAGCAGCACAATAATATCAAATAAACTTCAGGAGGCAAGCTCATCTGAAAACTGCCTTTTGCATAAGCTTTTCTTTACCCCATGCCCTACTGTGAATACCATAAGCCTTCGCCATCTGCCAGAAAGGGAAATTAGTGGTTGGGTTAAAAACCTGGGATTCATTCAACCTCATTGATCCCATCACTTTTTCCCACTTCTGTCCCTCCCCTTCATGTCCTCCGCTTCCTTTCTTCATGCCTTAAAGGACTTCATCCATCAGTATAATCCTTCCATTTTCTGCATCTCTCACCCACAGAAATAGATCATCACCTGACAGAATCTTAACCCTGGCTCAACCCACACCCAAGCAGCAGAACAAGCCAAGAGAAGACAACATACATGCCCGGGTACACATTCATGGCCAAAGTCTCAAGTGGGTGTTCAGTATTCCCCTAGTAAATTTCCATTCCTACTCTCCAAGAGTTTTATACCTTTATATCCAACAGCCTCAGCCTCCATCCCACGTCAAACTGCCTATTTAATCCTTATTTCACTAACAGAAACCGAGAAGAGCTATACCAGCTTCCCAACTTCCAATCTACCTTCATCTTGACCTGTACTTTCAGCGCTCACTCTTACATGGATGCGATGTCCCCGTCCCTACCTATGGCCAACCTCTCCCCTCAGGCACTCTTTCCATCTCTTCTCTCTCACCAGATCGGATTCTGACAATGACCCACTGCTCTCCTCATCATTTTCTTCTGTTGAATCGTTCTCTTCGTCATATAAATGTGGCATCTGTCTTTAAAACACAACCATGCAAGCAACCTTCCTTGATCCCGTGTCTTTCAACCATTTCTCTGCCCTCTTTTCTAACAAAACTCCATTAAAAATTTGCCTCCACTTGCTCATGTCCCATGTTCTTTTTAACCTAATTCAAGCAGGCTTTTGTTTGTTTGTTTCCTTATCCACATCATCAATATGACTTCACATTTCCAGAACCAGGCTTTATTCTTTGTGCGCAAACCCTGGATAGCATCCCACATAACAGACCTCTCTGAAATACTGCTGTGTCCTCAATTTGGCTTCTGGGATGCCATGTTCTACTGGAATTTTAATCTAGTTACAACTAGTTTTAACATCATCTCTAAGATCAGGGTCTTCCTATTCTTTTGGAGATACTACCTAAAGCAAAAAACAAAGGTTGTATCTGATCTTACCTCACTTAGGAAATAAATTCAACATTCAGAAGCTGTTTTTTCCCCTTAAAATTACTAAGAAATTACTAAGTTGGCCTTTCCTCTCAAAATTACTAAGAAATAAGGCTTAAATTTAAAACATTTATGCTTTTTGACTTGGGAATTCCTCTTCTAGGAGTCTAGCCTACAGAAATCATACAAGTGGGCTGAAAAGCCCTATAATCAATCACATGCATTTCTAGGTAATTTAGAGAGGAAAAAAGCTGGATACAAACAGAAAGGTCTATAAATAGGGGAATAGCTAAATGGAGAGGGGAAATGGCAGAAAATATATATATATACACACTTGATATATATATATTCTAAGTTGTTTCATTATAAGCATTAGAATCTAATTATTCTAAAGTTTAGAACTTTTTTATCATACCAAAAAAAAAGACCAAAAAAACCAGATACATGATGTGTGTTTATTTCGTTGGATTTTCCCTGATGACTAAAAAGGGAAACCTCATTTCAGCTGAGCTCTTAATGTCACACAGTTTTTCAAGCTTCAAATGAAAAACCGATCTGTGCCACGGGGTCCAGAGGATACTGTCTTCTAGGGAATGTAAACAAAAGGGCTACTAGAGTCAAAGTCAGTGAGACTCCTTTTAATTAAAAAATTTGGAGTTTCAGCAATATCTCCTCTATGACCTTAGAAATATTTCTGAACTACCCTGCCTTTCCTCACCTTTCCCCCGGCTTTCCTGTGATATTTTTATCAGAGTGCTTGAGACCGTTCTTTTTAACCTCAGTAGCCATGCGCTTGTCCAGAGGCCATCTGGCTGCTCTGAGCAGAGACCGCCCAGCCGCGCCCCCACCCCGCCGCCCCCTCCTCATCGCAGAACACTGAAGACGAGGTTATGAGAAATGAGTCACTGGGGCACGCAGGAGGAGACCCCAGAAGGGCTCCACAAGGGCAGAAAAAAACACTCCACCTAAGGTTCTTTCCTTCCTTGCAATCTGAAAAACATAAACATAATACCCACAGATACCTAATTTCACTACCTCGGATGTGGCCTTCAGAAGCCACCTTGTGAGTCATGGTTCTCATCCTTTCTGAGAAACCTAGGATCTCTCCACCCTACCCTAGCCAGATCTTTAGTTTGGAACTGTGCAAAGAAAAATACGTACCTGATTTTTGGGAAATACTTTTGGGAAGTGAAGCAGTTCATAAGCTGCCATTCTGATAATGAAAGGATCTAATATTCTGATTTGATAAGGTTTGTAGACCAAGTTTAAGGCTGGTTTCTTCCAAAAACCGTTAGTGTTCTGAAATTTTAAAAAAACAAAAACAAAAACAAAACAGAAAATAGAACATTGTGGTTGTCTTTTTTTTAACAAAAAAAATGAAAATTTTTTTAATAAAAAAAAAAACTGAAGGTAGTCAGAAGGCAGATCAATGTTGCCAACTTACTATTTTGCCACCCGTCAGCAGTTCCCACAGCCACTTTAAATCAAGCGGCTTAAAAGCAGTGAGAACCGCCGTAGTATTAGGATCATTGTGATTGGGATCTGAAAAAACAGATTCTGGATAAAAAAGTCGGAAGGTTGTCCTTCTCCCAACTTCCTCTTCATGTCCTAAAACAGGACCATTATTCATTCTGTGGGGAGTAAAACACACAAAATATGTAGACCAAGTGTAGTATGAGCCAATTCCATCCCAAGTTTCAGAGCTTTCAGAGCAGGACAGACAGCTGCGGCCACGGGCCCAGTGCGTCTAAAGCTACAGGGCAACGGAATTTTTTTTTTTTTTAATGCATAACAGCCAAGGAAATAATTCCCTTTCATGAAACGGCTGCTTGATCAAAGGCAGAAATGTTCATCTGGATTTGAACATTAATTGTGGGGCCACTGATAATTCAGTCCTACCTCCAGGAAAATCGAAGACTCAATAAAACAAAATTAGAACATAGAACCAAAGACTACTAGAGTTAAGAGAGACCTTGGAGGACATCCAGAGAAAACCCCTTGGATAAAGGCCCTGCAGTCCAGAGAGAGAAAGTTACTTGCCCAAGTTTACACAGTCATGTAGCACATGGACTGAGAAACAAGAATCACTCTGAAGGTGATCTGAAGACCCATCAAAATTGTTGAGCTCTGTAATAAAGTGATAATATAAAATTGCCGTATTATACCCATGCACAACCAAATAAATGTTATTGCTAGAGTGAACTAAAGAACCACAAAGGATCTACCATTGGGTTTGCGTATGCTCAGTGCCAAAGTTAGACATGCACTATTTACGCATACACTATGAAGGCATGCTATTAAAAGGAATGCTTTGTTTCCAAAACAGTGTCCCCCTGGGAGGATAAATACTGTTTCACCCTTTGCTACTGACTCCATGTAACCTAAGACAGTCTTAACACTTGCAATGACTTTCATAAATGTTGTACCCGTGGCATTCTCCCACAAGGGTTTGCTGTGGTGCTGGATGATCAAATGTTTAGACAACTATAGATAAGGAAATTCGTGTTTCAAAAATTGTCATGTGGATAAAATTTCACAGCTTCCTCAAAATGGAGAGTGAACAGAAAATAAGGTGACCTCACTATGCAGAAGCTCTTGGCAGCTTGTAACCCAGCAAAACCCCCAAAGACCGCCAGGTCATCCTAACGCACTGCCCCACTCTTGAAAAGACTATTCGTAGCCATTCCCAACACACACAACACAGGATGACCTTACTTCAACCTTTCAATGAGAAAATAGAGCTAGAAATGTCCTCATTTTCCCTCCACTCCATCTGTGGGACTCTTGGTAGCCATAACTACAATCCCAGTTTTCCTTTCCATTACAGAGGACCAACCACACTTGCACTCTGGAAGCCCATCCCATCTTGCTACCACACCAATCTCTTTGTTCATTTCCATCAGTTTACCAACATGCTCTAGAATCTCCTCTCTTTATAAAAGGAACAAAACAAAAAAACAAAAAAGCCTCCTTTGGTTCCATAACTATCTCCAGCTACCATCTCATTTCTCAACTCCACAGCAAAACTTCTCAAGAGCATTGCCTACACTGCTTTCTCACTTTCTCACCTGTCATTCTCTCCTCAAACCACTCTGGTTGGGCCACTCCCCATATCATGTCTCCAAGTCTGCTTTTGTCAAGAGTGTGAGTGAGCTTCAGGTTGCCAGTCCAGTGGTGAACTCTGTCCTTATCTTGCATGACCTCTCACCAGCTGGTCATGGGTGACCCCTTCTCCTCTCCTTTAAAACACTTCCTACCTCACTGGTGGATCCTCTTCCATCTCTTTTACTCTTTTTTTTTTTCTTTTTTGCTCAACCTCCAAGTATAGAGTATCTCAAGACTCGGTCCTAAGCCCTCTTCTGTGTTTCTCCCTGGGAAATCTTGCCCAGACCATGGTTTAAACATAGCTTACAGGTTGTTTACCATCAAGCCTTTAACCTGTTTAACCAAATGCCTACTTGACTTACCATTGCAAATCTAGTAAGCATCTCAAATCTAACATGTTCCCACAGAAATCTTGATTCTCCTCTAAACATCTTCCTACCCTAGGCTTCCCCCAGCTCAATATTGGTACCTCTATCCAGGCAATCTCTCAAGCTGAAAACCCAGGAGGAGGTATGTGGTTCCTTTATTCCTATCTCTCCTCACACCTAACACATCAACAAATCCTGATAACCTTACCTCTAAAACATGTCTCAGTCTATCCACTTACGTCCTTCTCTGTCATGACAATCCTGTTCCAAGCCACCACCATCTGCCTGAATATAGCCACCTGACTGGCCTCTTTATTTCTACCTTGTCCCTCATATCCCATTGTCCATGCCACAGCCAAGGTATTTTAAAAATATAGCCAGATCAGATTGCTCTCTCGCTTAAAAATCTTCAGAAGTTTCCTGTTGTACTTAAAGTAAAATCCCAGTTCTAATCTCAGTTTACACAGTCCTATACAACCTACCCCTTGCTTTTCTCTTTGGCTTCCGACTGTACCACTCTCCCTGAGCCTGCTGCCCGACTCCCTCACCGGTTTTCTTGCTACTCTTCTCAAACCCAGGATCATGTCCTCCCCAGGACCTGCACTAAACATTCTTTCTGCCTGGATTGCTCTTCCCTAGTCTTCACATGGCTGGTACTATAATGGTCACATAGGTCTGTCTTAGAAGTCTTCTCCTCAAAGTGGTCATCCATTCTAAAGTAGCTATTCAATCACTGGCTGTCACATATGTTTTAACTGTTTGTATGGCATTTATTATTGTATTTCCTTATTTATTTAATTACTGTTTTCTTCCCTTCATCACAATGTAAGCTCCACGGGGAGCTTATTCTCATTCACTGCTATATGCCCTGGAGCTGGAACTGTGCCTGGCATATTAAGGAGACTTCACAAATATTTGCTAAGTGAATGACCTGAAAATTTAGGCCTACTCTAGTCGACGACTGAGAGACTGGCTGTGTTAATGTACTTAAATATATCTAAGCAACTCATCTTCCTTTTAAACACAGTCATACTAAAATAGAAAATCATATTCCTTTGAAACAATTCCAGGTTAGCAAATAGGAAATATATTTACCTTATTATTACATCATAGGAGTCAATTTTTTCTCCTAATGTCTTATTCTTCAAAACTCCTCCATTACCAACCACCACGCACTTTTTACATGGCACACTGTTGGGCAAACAGACAAGTGAGAGGTTGAGACATCTTTCACATAACTGGGTGATTCCAAGAATTTGTTCATACTTTCCAGAACCCAGTGCCAAATTTCACTTGTTGCACAAGTAGAAAAAGAACCAACAGTTGACTTACTGGTCTAGGGATATATTAGAAAGATACAGGATTCAAGAAATAGCATTCCATAGGAAGTATATGATTATTAGCAACTAACAGGTGCCTATGAGTCCATACGCATTCCCTCATTTGATTCTCATAACCATCTGCTGAGATAGGTAAGCCTGGTATTTCCATTTTACAAATGAAGAAGGTGTTCAGAGAAGTGTTGGTTAACATTTCAAAGTCATACTCCCAAGAAGCAGAATCAGGATTTGCATCCAGACCCTTGAAGGACAAAAACACCACTTGGCCTACAATTCTGCATGTTAATATTGATATGAGTGTGTTTACATGACATAGCTATACATTTTTTCCCAGCGTTTCTCACTCCCTGAGAATCCTGATTGTAGCTCTGGGTCATTGCTGCATCTTATTGATGTGGAGACAGTTTGGAATCTGGTAGGGAAGGTGTATCTTTCCTGGACCTGCCCACGAGCACTTCAATTCCCCCAACATGTACTGTTTCTTGGGGCTTAACCAATATAAACTAAAAGTTCATGCTGTGTTCCTAGCAGAGAGCTTTCAAGTAGATGATGAAGTGGG
The DNA here is from genome assembly GCF_029215605.1 of Mirounga angustirostris. Classification (NCBI taxonomy): domain Eukaryota; kingdom Metazoa; phylum Chordata; class Mammalia; order Carnivora; family Phocidae; genus Mirounga; species Mirounga angustirostris. The sequence continues at coordinate 45,712,057 of NW_026991709.1, read as the reverse complement.
ACTTCCTGTTGCTGGCTGGGATCAGCCTAGAATCATGCACTGTGTACCATCAGCTCTCAGCAAACCCAACCTGGCCTATCTATCTCCAGGCTCTCACCGCCTCCCGGGCAGGCCTTGAAAAATGACAATACAGACCACATCCTTCTCCTTTAGGGGACAAGACTACAGAGGGGAAGGCTGTTGAGACTGTCCTTCCAAGGCCTTCATGACATGAAAGTATAAAGAGAAAAACCATTTCTCTAAAAACCATGAAATAAAGCAGACCAGATGAACTCTAGACCTTAAGGCTCTTAGGAAATTAATGAGTAGCAAAATCGCACAAATACTGTAGAACATGTAAACTTAGAGGGGCGCCTGGTTGGCCCAATTGGAAGAGCATGTGGCTCTTGACTTCAGGCCATGAGTTCAAGCCCCACATTGGGTGTAGAGATTACTTAAATAAATAAACAAATAATCGTAGGGAATGTAAGAATACAGGAATAATTAAAAAGAGCCAAGCATTGGCCCTGTCAGGTTAAGAAGAGACAATATACACATTGTATGCATAGAAGCATAAGTTGAACTTTCCTCATTAGAATTTGTTTAGCTCACCTATTTGGTAAGTTTTTAATACTGGAAAACACTTTTTTACACATTTTACACATTTTAATAAGCTCCCCACTTAACAAGTCATGTCAAAATCAGTGTCTACCTTGTTACAAAAACAAGAAGATCCAGAGTGTCACAGGTGTCAGAGACTGGGTTGGGGGGACATTGTCCAGGCACTCCTTGATGATGTAACCCCCAAAAACTCCTATCATGGACAGATCACAATATGCTCTAAATTCCAGGAAGGCAACTTTCTCAGTGGTGCTCTGCTCTGTAACCTCTGTGACCAGGTGGCACGGAGAAGATGGGAACACTGGCGAACACATTCCAAACCCTTCCCTCTCTGGGTATGTTGTCACCAGACACATCTTATGAATACTCTCTAACAACGGCAGGTCTCATCCGCATAGCTTGTTTGACTCTTCCTTCCAGAACCTTGGGGTCAGTTTAATGCAAATCAGAGGCTCAACCTCCTGAAGCTGGCTCCATCTCCCCGCGGAGCAAGGCTGTGGGCACTGGGGAGGGAGTGGCTGGGAATGGAGGATCAGAATAACAGCTCTGTTCCTACTGAACCTGCATGGAGCTGGGGGAGAAATAACCATCATTATGGCACCAGATTAACCTCCTCCCTTATGACTGGAGGCCACTTCCTGTTCCCAGGGGCCCTAGGGGCTACAGTGTCTGTCCTGGCCTGGGATATCCAGCCTGACACCAGGCTGCCTGACCAACATCATCAAACATACCAGGCTAGATAGGAACTCACGCCACCACTGTGTCTCCAGAGCTTCTAACCTGGAGCCCCAACAAAGGACCCCCTACCCACAAGCCTCATCTCTGAAGATGACCCAGAAAGAGGTAACTCAGCTCACTCCCAGACACAACCAGTTCCATAATCACTGCTCAGCAATAAACCCATAGGCTGAACCTTCATGCTTGCAGAAGCTTCCCCTCAGTGTTATTTTTATCACACTAGATTACAGCTGGTCATCAAGCCCCAGATCACATTTGGCTGAGAGTATTGTGATAAGAGAAGCAATCATCTGTCATACGAATAGGTCACACTCCTGGTCCCCACTCAGGCTCAAGGTCCTGGACCTCCCTCTCACAGATCCTACCAAGCCTTCCGGTCAAGGGAAAAGGGAGTTGAGGTTTAGAGGCAGATCTTTACTACAAGAGCCCCGAGGATCAGCCACAGAGAGAAGGTCGTTCCTTGTATGTATGCAAGCTCTAGAGCCTCTTCCTGTTCATCGTCCCAGGAGGTTCAAGGACTTGGGGAAAATGGAAAGAAATCTTAGATACTGCCTCACTCAAAGGGACTCCAATTCTAAAGACACTTTACAGCTGAAGGGTCACCACATTTTTAGAAATTTCACTATTTTCTTCCCTGTGAGCTTTGTAGGGGGCAGCTGGAGGGCAGGCCCTTTGTCATAGAAGAAGTTCACCAATACCTCTGAAGAGAAATCTTGTCAGTGAATTTCACTTCTCCTCCTGGTAAGGGATATTGCAAAGACCCACACATTTTTCTGAGGATCATATATAATACTAGAAACTCTTTTAGGGGCATTGCTAGGACTACTCTTTGGCAATAGTATCTCATCTAGGGTAGTACTCACAATGCCCCCATGAGTCCGGGAAACACGCACTGGTACAGCTTTGCAGTCTGAACCACACACCTCACAACGCTCTCCCCAGCAGGGACCCACATATTACCAGAAATTTATCATTATCTCCTTGGCTTCATCCACCTTGTCTGGGCTCCTGGCTTCCCTTGCACCCTGAGGTGTAAAACAGTAACTTCCAGGGTCCTTTGGGTGACTGTATAACTTCACCATATTTAATTAATGCCACTTGCATGCACGAATAGTTACAGACAACTGTGAGTCCCTAGAGGGCAAGAATAGTCTCATTTATATTACTGTACTCTCCAATCTAAAACCTCCTGATTCACAGGCCGTACACTTTAGAAATCGGTTTGATTGTTATATTAAGGGTGGTGATTGTTTTCTCTCCTATTGTGTCTGGAAAAGGAGGTATCTGTTCTTCCTTCCCCCACCCCAGAAACAGGTAGGGAAATGCACATGCCCCAAACTGCTCACCCAGAAAACAAAATCATTATAGAGTCCCTGAACCTGTTAATGGAAAATCTGGAAAAGTGCTGAAACAGTCATGGTGAGAGATTACATTTCCCCCACATGAAAGGCAGGCTTCTCATCAAGCCAGGAAAACCCAGAAGACTGACTACCTTATACAGAGGTAAACATCAACACCATCAATGCGGAGAAAGTAAACACGAATCGCCCATTTCAAAGGACCTGTGACCTGTCTTCTGAATGCTTTCTGACATTCATTTTTCCCTTCAGCAATATCACACACATTAAACTCTATCACTCCATCTTCAGGGTAACAATCCATGCAGATCCCACTAGCCCTCTTCCCAACACGCATTACCCTGTGTGCCTGCTCGCAGAGCCCTGTTTTCATTAAGCCTAATAGTTGGTCTGGAGGTGGCCCCATGACCCCATCTTCGGCAGAAAGATATCAGAGAAGTCTATTAGATGCTCCAGAAAAGATTTCACCCCCAGCAAGAACATGGTTCGAAAGTTCTCCTCCTGGCCAAAAATAGCGGGATGCCCGGGCTAGTGATGCAGACACTGAGATCCTTTTAGAGCCTGGACTCTTTTTATGAAAAAGTCATAAACAACTACTAAAGTCCAAATCTTTTTATTTTTAGGTTGTCTAAGGCCATGTTTCCGCCCTGGCTGGTTGCCAGTCTGACCCAGCTCTGCTGATATAATGGATCCTGCCTGGGTGAACAACGAGGCAGTTGTCACAAATCCCTGTCTATTTAGCAGGCAATGGACTTAGCACAGGGGTTTCAATTAGGTAAGATATTTATGTATGGTTACTCTATAACCATCGATGCAGGACTCAAGCATTCTTCACAGAATCTGGCAGGCTTTCAGAAGGCAATGGTGGCAGTTGGGGGTGGAGAGCTGGTTCATGCATTTGAGTGGGAGCTAAGAGTTTGTGATTCAGGGATTCTGCTGCTCTGGCCAAGGGAGAATGTGTTCCCACTAAGGAGATGGCAGCATTCTGGGGACCTGGGTGCAGACCGGTACTCAGGAGCTACATGGACACCCAGAAAGGGCCTTGTAACATGGCACATATAAGTATCGCTTTTCTGTGATGCAATTTCCTTAAATATCCTCAGTTGTTAGTGAAGTGTGTCAAACATGGCCACCTCATGTGAACTGTGCTTTGGAGAATAAAGAGAGGAACCCGAGTCCTAAGAAATCCACAGCTGCAACACACAGAAAAGAAGACAAGAGAACCGGAGTTGCCACTCCGAACCATTGGTTTTAGGCACGGCTTCATGGTGCCTTCCAAACAAAGTGCCACAGAGGCTAAAAAGGAACCTAGAGGTCACCTCAAACACCCCACCTCTTTTTTAAAAAGCATTTTATTTTGGGGGGTGCCTGGGTGGCTCAGTCGGTTAAGTGTCCGACTCTTGATTTCAGCTCAGGTCATGATCTCAGGGTTTTGAGATCGAGCCCCACATCTGTGGGCACACATGCTGGGCTTGGAAGCTGCTAAAGATTCTCTCTCCCTCTTCCTCTCTCCCCCCACCTCTCTCTAGTAAAAATAAAATAAAATAAAGAAGCATTTTATTTTTTTAATTGCAATATAATTCACAAGTCTTAAAATTCATCCTTTTAAATAAAATTCAGTAGGCTTTTGCATATTCACAAAGCTGTGCAGCAATCCCCACTACGTAATTCTGACCCCACAGCCAATAGCACTCCCTCTCCTTTTCCCTTCCCCACCCCCGCAACCACAAATCTACCTTCTGTCTCTATAGCTCTATCGATTCTGGCCCTTTCATACAGAAGGCATCATGCGGTAGTCGTACACGGTAAGGTGTTCTCTCGTATATAATAATATTTGTCTGTGGGATTTCATGACTGGCTTCTTTTGTTGAGCATAGCGTTTTCAAGATTCATCCACATTGTAGCATGAATCAGTACCCCCATTCCTTTTTATGACTGAATAATATTCCTTTGTATGGATACACATTTAATTTATCCATTCAGCAGCTGGACATTTGGGTTGTTTCCACTTCAGGGCTTTTCGGAATAATGCTCCTAGGAACATTCACATAGAAGAAGTTCGGTGGTCGTAGGTTTCAGCGTGGGCTTTCTATTTCAAAATAATTCTGGAGTCACACGAAGTTGCAAAACCCGTACTAAGAAGTCCTGGGTACTCTTTACCCCGTTCCCCTCGACCAGGCTTACACTGACTTAACAACTGTGCACTGGTTACACCGACTTAATGATTAACAGTTAAAACCACCCTCGGCTTCATGTGCATATGGAGGTCCTTTGGTTCCTCTCTTTCCCGTGACACTAAGGTTCAGAAGCCTGGGAACTTGCCCAAGAACACAAAGCAGTTAATGCCTTTTTGTCACCATCTATTTAAATGTTGCCTGACTACTTCCTTACCCCTCTCTCCACCTCCCTCCCCCTGCCACCCTCAAAACCCTGTCTCTCAAGCTCTCCTTCCCTGGCTGGTTTACCATCACTCCTCCGCTGCCAAAGTCCTGACCTGAGAGCCCGGCTGAGTATTTCCATAAAAGGAGGAACATGAAAAAAAACATGGAAAGGGTTGCTCTAATTGCTTTTAAAAAAAAAATGGTTTGCCTTTTTGAAACTAGCTAGAAGTGGTGGTTGCATAACTTTGTGAATGTACTAAATGCCACTGAATTCTTCACTTTAAAATGGTTCGTTTTTATGTAAATTTCACCTCAATTGAAAAAGGTGATTTGTCAACATTTGAGATTTTTTCTCTTTGCCACACTTGGGATCTGCTGGCTCAGCGCCAGAATCAGAGGCACTTTTACTATGCTTGATCTTCGGGTGAGAGACAGCAAAGAAAAATGTGTTTTCCTATAGTATCTATTCAGAGAAGATTCTTCAGGGATCATGTATCTTTAAGAGAAAAAAAGCCCTATTTAATATATATGTGTTTTCAATGAACTTACACATGTACCCTGGAGATGTTTTGGTTTAACCCTGCTAGAGTATTAAAGTTCATCTGGCTAAAAATGGTTTGAGGTTAAGGATAAAGGCATAAGCTATATTAAATAATGCACGAGATGGCCTGGAAATCCTAAAGAACATGTCCAAAAGAATTCACCATTCCAGAATTCTCTTGCCCCTATCTTCAGATGATGCTCAGTTCAAGACATTCAGTTGTGGGGTCTTGCTTGTCTTCTCTTTGCTTGTTCAAATGTGGAAGGAGGTACTGAGAACAGAAGTCTGCAGACCTCCATATCACCTTCCATATAACTTCTCCGGACGTCGGTTCTCTCACCTTTTAAATGAGGGAATTGGACTAGATCTCCACCCTTCCTGCCTCCGACCATCTCTCAGATTCACCACTTTGCTTTAGAGTCTGGCTCTCAGGCCACACAACACAGCAAGAGGAGGTAAGCTTAGGTAATCGGGACTCTTTACAAAACAGCACAGCACCCCAGGGTTTACCCCACTCCCACCTGCTGGGCCACTGCTCGGGAGAGAAACTCAAACAATACAAAGGAAAAAGTCCAAGATTTACACTAAAAATAAAAAGAGAAATAAAAAAAAAAATAGAGTAATACACATGTCCCATTGCATGGTATCCTCCTTTCACAGAGAACAGAGAATCTCTGTCACAAAATTAGGGGGAAAGGCAATTTTCTATAATGCAAATATTTTTCTAACAGATATGAGTATACAAAGGGAAGCAAATTATTATAATTACTAGGTGACCAAAAACTTAGAAAAAGAACAGGTGAGTCTGTTTGTTTGTTTTGTGTTTTGGTGGCGAGGGGGCAGTGGTTAGTGATGGGTGGAGGCAGAGCAGAGAGCCAGCCTGGAATGGTTTAGCTCAAGGGGTCTTGCACACAAGCGTCATGGCCAAACACACACACTCCTGTTCCCTTCCTTGTTTATTTCCCGCCCAACTACTTCATGGTATTAGCTTTAGGAAAAGGTTCCCTCTGCCTCAGAGTTACTTTACTAACATTACCCACCAATATGGCATATATAACAAGTCCTTCATAAGAAATGTCTCTTCATGGGGTGCCTGGGTGGCTCAGTCAGTTAAGCAGCTGACTCTTGATTTCAGCTCAGGTCATGATCTTAGGGTCATGGAATCAAGCCCCACGTCGGGCTCCACACTCAGCATGGAGTCTGCTTGAGATTCTCTCTCTCCCTCTCCCTCTGCCCCTCCCCCCACTTGCACATGCTCTAAAATAAATAAAATCTTTTTTTTTAAAGATTTTATTTACTTATTTGACAGAGAGAGACATAGCAAGAGAGGGAACACAAGCAGGGGGAGTGGGAGAGGGAGAAGCAGGCTTCCCGCTGAGCAGGGAGCCCGATGCGGGGCTCGATCCCAGGACCCCAGGATCATGACCTGAGCCGAAGGCAGACGCTTAACGACTGAGCCACCCAGGTGCCCCATAAATAAAATCTTAAAAAAAATGTCGCTTCATAAAAAAAATAAAATTTAAAAATTAAAAAAAAAAGAAATGCCACTTCGAAATGATCTACAACACAATATGTTTCAACAGCTTTCACAGTGATCAATTCTCCAAGAGACAAACCACAGTTGACTTCCTTAAGCACTCAGCTAAGTTGATATAGTTATATAACTGACTTCAGAATCCTAAATATTTACCAGGCACAGAGACCAGTTGCCCCTCAATAAAGTCCCTTAAAATAGGACTTTTTTAGTGTGGGCACACAGCCACTTTTAATAAAGACTACTTTTTTTTTTTTTAAGGCTACATTTCTAGCCCACCTTCCAGCTAGGTATGGCCTTGTGATTATATCCCTAGCCAATGAGATACAATCAGTGGTTGCTAGCAAATGTTAACCACCAGTTCTCTCTGGGAGAAAAAGAGGTGATAGGAGAAGCCCTGGTTTGCAGTGTTGCCAATTTCCATGGCATAAATACTCCCCAAATGGCTAATTTCAAGTTTCTACCTTGATGGCACTGAACATGGAACTGGAAAGAACTACAGCTCTCAAGTTGGTGCCAACTGGCTCCAGCACATCCCTGGATGTAATAGAGTATTATATGTGATTTCTGGGCAACGTCCTTAAAGCAGGAGGCAAGTCTTAATGGATACGGACATGGCCTTCCCTTTGCTCCTCCTTACTGGCCAGAATACAGCCGAGATTGGTGGAAGTCCAGCCATCACACTGGATATTAAGGAGGAAGCTATGTATATAGAAATGGCAGACTCACAATAGAACAGCCCAGGTCCCTGCTAATCATTGCTAGCAGACTGGCCCTGGAATGTTACCCTGCAGACTTCATTTATGTGACACCTGTGAGAAAGAGGAAGCTTTCTATCTTGTAAATGCATCTGATAGTTAGAGCTTTCCCATTCATAGTGGAATCTGTCCCAACAGAGGGCATCACACAAGCTAAGGAATGAAACTGAACAAAACTAGGACTTGCATCTGGTAGAACTGTAAAGGATTCGGATTTGAAACAATGACAAAATGTCTGCACCTTTCTGGAAGGGACATAGAGGATAGAGAGAGAATAAAATCAGTGAAGAGAGCAGTCCACAGGGGAAGGGACTGGAAAGGCTGAGCTACCCCCTCTCCTGCTCAGCTCCCTGCTCCCACAACCAACAGACCCATGACAAAGAGTGAGCAGCCAGAGCCCACGAGGCTTCCTCCTGGGGCCAGCTCCTGAAACCACCGCTGGGCTGGTCGATCCCCTCTGGGCTAGAAAGAGACGGTTCTCAGACCTGTTTCTTCTAGAGCATTTTTCCCAGGTGGAGAGGAGAAATGGGAGATGCTTAAGGTCACGTAGGGGACAAAGTGAGTTGACTCAGAGGCAACAATAGGGTTAGCATATTCTGCCCTTCTGGAGTTTATTTAAAATATACTTTTCAGGCACAGACTGGTCTGTTACTGTCTTTGTGTTGTACAGTGGCTTCCAGACAAATGTAGAATGACTTACTTCAAATATACGTATAATTTATGATTACACGTGAACCCACCCCAAAAGTCAATATGCAAATGGAACGTAATAGTGTCATAAATATATTCTTACCTACTTTTGAAATACTCTTTCTCAAGTCCCTAGGAAACAGGTTTGCACCATCAAACCAGCAATTCAGCAATGCTGACTGAGTATCTGAGCGCATCCCTGTGCGTACTCTGTGGGGATCCTACAAGGACATTTTCCATTCACTCTGTACCTGAAAAGTCTCTGACTGTATATTTTATTCTATTTCAGTCTCTTGACAACTTCAGACTCAAGGACTCCTGTGTAATCAGCAAGATCTTTAATCCCTCCTCACCACCCACACCAACCTCCCCTCTAATACGGGTGATGCTCAGAGCCTGACACGGGTTGAGGGTGGGAGTGGGGGGCATGCTCAGTGACAAAGGAGGAAAGGGTAGGGAGCAGCAAGACCAAGTCAGCAGGAACAGAGGGAAGAGCCTGGATGAGGCACACACAGATGATGAACACCTGGGGGAGAAGGGCTTCTGAAAGCAACTCTATACAGTACAATCTAGTTCTAAGATAAAAACCAGGAAAGAATGAAACTTCCAGTCACACCCCTCCCCCCCTACAAGAATCCTAACAGTAGCTCCCATTTAAAGGGACAGGGATCTTGTAGATAATTACTCTTAAGTCAAACATCCAGGCACTGGATGGAACTCTCTAGGTTCACATCCTGGCTCTAGCATTTGCTGACTGTAGCAAACTACATATGTGTGCCTAGTTCCAGTTCCTCCATTAAAAATAGAAAAAAAGGATTATCAGGGATATTTTGCAGGGTGGTGGTAAAAATTAGAAAGCATGCTCATATGCCAAAGGTCTGCACAAAACAATATTCTACCAATTAGAGCTATAAAACTTTAGGTTAGAAAAGAATATATGTGGTTACTGTTGATATGCAATCAAAAATTGAAATTAAGTTGATGGCATAGTTTTAAATTATAACAAGTAAGTACCAGCTGAAATGAGCAACATTTATTAAATAATCCACCCTCTGATAATCTGGGCTCCCAGAGAAAAAGGAGATAAATTCAGATAAAATCTAGCACTGTTCTGCCAGCTCTGTTCTGTAAATCCTATCTCCATTTTCACACCTCTACTACCCTCACTTATGTTTCCGCTTAATAGCACCCCTATTCTCTTGAGCAAGAGGGAAAATTCTGTCATTTTCGTTTTTAATGGAAGCCTGACATCTGCAGACTACCTGTGCCATTCCCCTGGACCACTGGCCAAATCCTAAAATGTAGCTTAAACATTTGTGAAGAAAGTCTACCTTTGTAAAAGTAAGTATACCTGCTAAGAAGTCTATCTTTAGCAATTTCATGCCTACGGGGCTAACTTGACACCAGAATATCCTACAAACTAAATGACCTTTTGTAGTCAGAAAACGTATTATCTAAACAAGCTGTTTGCTTCCCTCCAGTATAATTCTGAATAAGAGGAAGAGAACTCCTTCTGAAATCCAATATTCAAGTGAAACAGAAAGGATCCTCCTGTTAAAAAGGTACATGGGAGGTACAGGAAACAGCCCATGGAGGGGGCTGTGAGCTGATTAACAGAAGCTATGAATTAATTCTTCAGTACCAACAATTTAGAAAAGAGGAATGTGGATTACAATGTCTTGACCCAGAACTAGCATTGCTCATCATAAGGCTCTCTGCAGACTTTTAAGGCAACCAGTTACGCAGCTTCTGAATTAATTTTGTAGTTTATTTGAAGTATCATAGAAATAACTACTAGAGGTTTTAGTTATACACAAATACTAAGGAATTTTCTTGAATGAAGACATTTTAAATTGGGGTGCACATTTTGAACCCCATTAGCTCAAACTCAAAGTCAAACAAAAGCAAGGAAATAAACTCACTTGTCAAACTCGTCAAAGAGATCACAACTCTGCAGTTTTGAAAGAGCAAGTCGAAAATATTCCGCTAGAAAACAAATGGAATATTATAAATAAAAGGAATCATGGCTTCTTAGGTACATAGTAAGCCATCTGCCCCCTTCCCTCCCCCAAACCCATTTCAAACTGGTACAGCCCCATGGATTTAGTCCATGGTGAAAATTAATGATACAACTGCAATTAGCCAGCACCACTCAATAGGCACACTCCAAGGACACTTTACAAAAACTCCAGAAAAGAGAAAAAGAAAAAGATGCTTAATCTGAAAACAATCATAAAAAAGTAATCCCCAAAATATCAACATCAGATGACATTAGTAGAGAATATAGCCTTTCAAACTGACATTAGTCTAAAAACCAATTTTCAGTAAATTTAGAGGTATTATCAAATTCTCTGCAATATGTTTTTAAAACATATACACACACATACATACAATACACAAGCACAAAACAGGATCAGTTGAATATGCAAAATCTAACTAAGAAAACTGTAAGCTTATCACCTCCTGGGCTTTCAGGGTCTCTCCCAAAACTACAACGTAAAGCTACATAAAGCCAGTTCATGTGTCAATAAGCAAAGAGAAGACTATTCTGTCATTAGTAGATAGAGTGATTCTCTCTCAATTTGGCAATAGTGAAATACCTGCTGGTTAAAAGGTTGATCAAGGAGCTAGGTCTTAAATTGATGAAATAAAATAAAACTCAGAGGTAAAGAGGCGAAAAGGGGAGCTGGGGAGGACGTTAACCCAACCCACAGGGTATCCTGCTAATTCTACATTGGAATAAACTAAGGCATCAGAACGCATGAATAATACCATGGCTAAACCAAAGTAAAAAAGCAGTTTCTCAATAAAAACAACAAATCTACCATTTTATTCTTAAATTCTACACTGCCTCAAAAAGGAGTAGGGATTTCTATATTGAAATTTAACTTCCTTCATCCCATCTCCAAATCATTTTCTTTAGGAATCATTATGACACATAAAGATTAAAAGGCCCTAAAATTATATAAACATGTGGTTCACATCAAACACCATTCACATTAATAGGGTTAGGTAAAGGATAATATTACTGACCTGATGTTCTTATCCCATAGGGCAAATCAAACTTATCGCTACCATACAAGGAAGCAATCTTTTTAAAATCAGCTGCACACAGAAAAGGGTGAAACTGATGAAACCTGTGGGAAAAGGAAGAAGAGTGATTTCCCCAAATGCCTACCATATCTGCAGCCTTCTAAAATCACAGCTGAAATTAACTGCAGTAGAGTACACATCTCGATATACTGACTATATGAACGTGTAATTGTTTTTTTAAGTCTTTAAAAATCACTACATGAACGTGTAATTGTTTTTTTAATTCTTTAAAAATCACCTGAAACAGTATTTAAGTATTATATAGAATGGGATATGCAATGCAACTACACAACCAAAACGTAAACACTTTCCAGGTTGTGGAACCAAAATTACGTCACAGCTTCAGGGGCTAACGAGGGGGGATCAAAATTTAAAACAAACCAACACCAGGTGATAATATGTTAGCCATCTGCAGGAAGAGACAAAGGAGGCAGTAAGGGAAAATAAAAGCATGGATGCTAAGCCACTCTCAAATTTAAAAATACCGTGTGTACAAAGTTGTGTCAGCTGTGAAAATAAAAATATAACAAAAATTCGACGCGCCGAGGATTAAACTCTTTTCTGATATCATTAAGACTTTCTCAAGAACAAGAACTGTGGGCACTGTCTTCCTATCATCTGCTCTGTCCTGCCCTGCTAACCCCACTCAGGTACTCTCACAGACAAGAGAGCCAGTTTGAGGAGGGTGGGATGTGCTTCCATTCCCCACCTCTCCTCACTTTTAGCACCCAGCATGGAGTAAGCAGGCTACATATGGTTAATAAATGATTGAATGAATTTCAACTCCATGTTACTTCTTCACGGAACCAGTATGACATAGAAAACAAAGTTTTTTTAATTAAAAAGAAGGAACAAGTCAAACTAGTCCATACTTCATCCCCCACACTTGGCTCCACTTTTCCAGTCCTAGCAGCGCTGCCCTTAGTCTAAAAACTGCAGGTGCAGATCACAGTGCCCTGGGGCTTCAGGGGCTGCATGACAAAGAGGAAATAAACAGCCGTGGGATAGGGGTGACATAGCTTCAGTTTCCTTCTGGTTTTGCCACTCAGGAGCCACTAACCTGGGACAAGTCCCACGAGCTTAACGTTTTCAGAGCGGAGTTAGAACTCACACCATATTCAGACTAAGGAACAGGTGAGGATGAGCCCTTCCTGCTTGACACAGGATCTGTGCCCCAGACTTAGTTGTGACAGTGATAGCAGTCTCGAGGGTCCAGCCTTATTTATACATGTTGGGTTCCAAGGTAAAACGTATTTATCCCCGGTGTAGACTGGGTTCCAAAGTAAAGTGTATTTCTTACTATGGGTCATGGTCAAAAAAGTTTAAAACCACTAGTTTTGCAGTGGTCCTAACTGGACACACCCCTATGGAAAGACTACAAGTAGTCATGCATACCTGTGATCATATGCAGAAATGTTTTATGTACCTGCAGTGTCCTAGAGAGTTGATTTTAAAGGAATCTACAGCCCCAAGAGGTTAAGAACCAGTAATGAAAAGGTACAGTAACATAATTAAAAGAAAACAGACATTTTTGATCCCAAATGGGTAAAATATTGAAAAGCCTGTACCTGTTTTACACAATTAAAATGACCAGACTGTCATTTATTTCTATTTCTCCAGAAGCACTTTGACCAGCAATCTGTCAAAGTTGAGGTGACGGAGGAAAAGAATATTTGTGGCTATTCTACAAGTCCTGACAACCAAGTAAAGATCATTATTTACATTCCAAGTATTTCACTGAAAGTCCCTCCAAGTCAGGAAAAAGGTCTCATCATAAAGTTTAACCTAGAGGCAAGGGACAAACGGCCACAAAATAGTAAGGGTGAAAAATAACATGGAAACAACAAAGGGGGGGTAGTAAAACCCTGAAGAATAGTTCACTTTTTTATAATCAAACACAGCTCGGCCTCTCTAATCTCACCTGTGTAAAAAGAATACTGGTCTGATGGACTTCAATGCCTTTGCTAAAAATATATGCAGAACTCTGACTAAAAGCACAAAAAGAGACAGGATATTCAAGCTCTTCCTTAAATACAGAGTGATGTGTTAGGTTAGGAGTGTCATTCTACTGCTAAGATTCATATGGGAAAAAAAACTAAACAGGTGTGAGATATGATTACAAACACATTTTGAACATTTTGTATGTCACAATTTCTTTTAGATTTTTACCTCAGGAGAGAGGCAAAAGCTGGCTTCGATAAACAAGGCTGGATCTTATTTCTCCGTTTCATTTCCGCAGGTGGTACCCTATGAGACAAAAATAGGGTCAGTCAGAAACCAGAACCAGGCAGCCCGCCCAAAGGAAAGCGAAAGCCCTGGGAATCGGCTCAGTGCCACCACCCAGAGGCTTCCCAGGCATGGAATTAACAGCTCTCACAGAAGCTCTTGAGGGAGGACAGGACCTTGCATGGGTTTGAGGATGCATGGATACCAGGCAAGAGAGTGAGAAAGGCTGAGGTGACAAGCAACCCAGAAGTAATTCAACAAGCAGTGAACAAAGAGCCTTCAAGAAGGGCTAGGATTACCACACTGTGGAGGCCCCAAGCAGGCTGACTTTTTAGAAGTACCCCACCCCCCGCCGCCCCTGCCCACCCAGAGCCTGAGGAACCCAACACACGCCCGTGCACATGGCTATCTCGGTCCTCCATGCTACATCTGGGGACACCTACCACAGAAACACAGACCTGCAGATGCAGCCTTGTGATCTGGCCTCCACAAATCACACTATTCAGAGTCCTATGGAACTCTCCTCTATTCTTGGCACAGGTTAGGCCCTTCTGGGTCTCCTGAATGGAGTGCTTGTCTCCACAATTTAAAAGGGTATTGTGAAACAAGACAAAGCACGAAAACAAGAATAAGCGAAGGGGACAGGGTGACAGGATCCAAATTTAACCAGCTTCATAACTGCTTAACAGAAGAACATGTTAATGATCAATGATATGAGGAACTCATCTTAAAAAACTAATCCATTTTCTCATATAATCACAGGACTCAAACTAAAAGTATTGGTCTCAATTTTCATTGTTTTGTTAAAAAATCCCCGTAGTTGGAACTGCTAGGTTTCTAAACGACAAAGCTAGTGAAGTCCTTATCAGAGAAACACCTTCTGTGAGTACCACAAATGGCAAGAATCCCTTGATTTATAGGTATGGAAGGTACATAAATGTGGTGGACCAGCATATTAGACCATAAAAACCAAATTATATTCAGAGGACAAAATGAAGTGTAAGATACATTTCTTGGTTTCTAAGATTATTCAAACAGAAAACCTTTTAGGATATTGAGAAGACAAGCTTTGAGTGGCTTTAAAAAGTTATCTGTCTTAAATAATTCTTAAGCAATTAAGTTCACAGCACAAAACCCACCCGAGGTAATTTCCCACGGTACTCTATATGACTGGAGTGGTGTGTTAGCTTAGGAGTGTCATAAACATTCATCAAAGCCTGATGACAAAAGACTGTGTAGAATTCAGATTCTTTACATTGTCTTCCTTATCATTTCCCTTGTGACACACAACAGGATTTGTAGGGAAGTAGCAATCTAGTAAACTCCTTGCTTTCTCTTCTGTTCTTGTCTTCCGTTACTAAGTGTGGTACAGAGATAGGACGCAGCAAAGACAGAAGGAGAGATCCCCATGGTATAACCCTCGTGTAGTGTGTAATCAAACTTCTAAATCCTCTAGCTCATTATTTAAGTCCAAAGCCTAGAAACTTAGGTCCAAACCTACCCACCTGGCATTGGGTTTTCCCAGTGACCATTTGCCTAACGTCCTTCCATGAAGAGTATTACAATAATTTTTCAATCAACCAGTGGTGAAATAAACTCAGAAGCATCAATATTTTTTATCTAGTAGGATAAAAAAAAAAAAAAAAAAAACCCAGAGATGTGATCTAGGATTTCCTATGGAAAAACTGGCAAAGAGTACTGATAGTTTAAGACAGGAAATTATCATGTGATTTATTTTGGTATCATATACTACCATCTACTCAGGATTTAAGGGTCATCAAAACTTTATTCCTAGCCAAAGGACTGGCAATAGGGAAAAGGATAAAAAGCTTATAAGTTTTCTCTGCAATAAAACTACCTGTGCCTCTTCAAAGTTTTATATGTGACATTTTAAGTCAACATGGTTTCATAATGTACATCTATCATCATTCACCAAATATTTTTAAACAAAGAGAGTCTATACTTTAATCAGCAATCTCTTATCCAAGCATTTTAGGCTCAACAGTCAAGTACAACTGAGTCCAAGAATGACGCCATCAATTCAAGGAAAGGAAATATTATATGATTGTCCCAAAGACAATCAACATCACTGCTTCACTGAAAAGTCAATAAAAAGAAGGTGCTATTTTATCAGTTTTAAACTGCTAGAGTACAACATTGAAGCTATCAGAATGGTAAAACCCCAATTGATAATGGAAAGCTAGAAAAGGCTCAAAATGTTAAAGAGGTGGTTTTTTGTTTGTTTTATAGGTCTCTCTAGGATCATTTGTGTGTCTCTGCGAAAGACTAGTTTGGGAATTATTTTTAAAGAGCAAAAATGATAGGGTGCCTGGGTGGCTCAGTCAGTTAAGCATCTGACTCTTGGTTTCAACTCAGGTCATGATCTCAGGGCTGTGAGATTGAGCCCTGAGTCACGCTCAGTGTTGAGCGCAGAGTCTGCTTGAGGTTCTCTCCCTCTGTCCCTCCTCCCATCCCGCTCTCTCTTTCTCAAATAAATAAATTCCTTAAAAAAAATAATAAAGAGCCAAAACGAAACTTACCAGTAGATGTTTGTTCCCCATAATATACAATGCAGCACATAATAGAGAAAGACAGCACTCAGGAATATGGCCACAAGGTACCCTCTCATGGCTGGCCCACCTGAAACACAGGAATGAAGTCCAAAGAAAAGGCAATATTATCTGTTCTATAGATGGGTTCACACAAAAACTCAAATACAAGATTAGTGAACAAACATATAGAGAGGGAAAGAGAAGTAAAATGATGTAGGCCTATTATTTTTGGAAATACCCACTATATTTGCAGGAAAAGAGTATTTTTTTCCTCTCTCCTCAGCCTCTTTAGTCAATATAACATGGTAGGTAGACCAATAAACAGTACCATTGTTTCAAAGCTGGTGGCTTCCATACTACTTTTTCATGTTAGAGAAGTACCCGTTTGATTTTTCAGTATCATAGCACAGGTAAATTTAGCTAATTTCTTCCTTCTTTTTGCACTACATAGACAGTTTGGTCCATTATACACTGTAGATAGATAAAAACCTGGACACAATCCTCTTTAGAATATAAATTTAAAAATCCTTTATAGGATATATATTTTTTAAAAACCTAACCATATTTAGTTCTCACTTTTGCTTCCTAGAAATAAGTTCTCACTTCCACATGCAATTCAATGCAAAAGACAAATTTAATATATTATATGGTTCTTATAAGAGATTTCAGTGCTTGTGATTTGAAACAAGTAAGCTATCTCTTTGCCTCTCTTATCAAGTTTCTGACTCATCTAGACAGTTGCACATACCACTGCTCCCACTCCTGTTCATATCTATTAATCTCAGTCGGGGCAACGCAGTTTAGACGCTGTGAGTCTGAGGAGATACATTTCCAAATAATATCATGCTGTCTCCCTTTTAACAGTAAAATAAGGCCAAATGGAACTCTTAAAATAAGGCACTCCTTTGCCTTCATAAGTAGAATATGATAAATATAATTTAAGCTTTCCTTGATAATGTGGGGTCACAATTGTCCTGGGCTCCTCTGGAACCAAGAAGGGTGTGGGACTGTTTGCTAAGCAAAAGTCGCTATGCAGTGGAGATCGCTGGTTTCCCTTCCCTGGCTCTCGGCCGCTGCTTCTCACGGCTATGCAGGTAGCCACCGCGCCCACATGCTGTTATTATAAGGTAGTCAGAAATGCTTGTGTAAGGAGAAAGCAAACAGAGGGGGTAAATGAGCTAAACTGACACATCTACCTTAGTATACATAGTTCCTGTGAAAAGTCAACACTGCTTGGCAATCAGAAGACAGGAATCATGGCCCAGCTCCACATAATTCCTGGCTTGGGGCGGGGGGTGGTGCCTTAGATAAATCAGTTTACCTCTTCCAACGCGAGTATCCTTGCATGTTTACAAGTGAGAGCACACAACCTACCTCTTTGAGCTATTAGGTAGATGACCCCAAATGATGGGTGTCTCAGACAACCTAGGACACAAAATATGTGAATAAGTTTGTGTATCTTACTGTTGTGGGTTTTCTGAAACTGAAGTCAGCTGTGCTCTTTTTCTAAGTTGCAATATGCATGGGTTTTGAGAAAGCCAAAGTGAGCCTTGGTCTACCCTGACTCAGCCTACACTGCATTTTTACTGGCCTAACAGAAAGAGGTAGTTGCATGTGGTTTTGGCAGAAAGCCCACATCCTCTGACGGCAAAGGGAGTAAAACATGTAAAGAACATCTAGATCTGCTGCTTCCATGCCCTCAGGCCTGTGCATCTCTTTCCACTTTGTTTCGTCTTCCTCATGCATTTGTAATGTATGCTATCTTGATGTATTGTGGGTTATTTTAAAAAATCACCTTAAATTCTTCATGGTAAAAAGCAGGAAATGCATGATTATAGGTAGGTTAAAAAAAAAAGGTATGGCTCTATGTTTCTTAAGGAATACTTGGTAAAATCCAAGCGATGGAGAGAATTAAGATTTGGGATTATCAGTAAAAATCTAAGACAGTGAGGTGTTTGGGATGTTAGATGCATCACCGAAATGGCTAATTAAAGAATGAAAGAGAATTTAGTTAGCCCAGAGCCTGGCCCTTATACTTGTTCAACAAATGTTAGCTTTCCTTCCTCCCCTCGTACTGGATGCATTGAGAAAGGTCAAGGAACTGGGGTCCAGCTGGGTGCTAAAAGGCAACCTGTCATACAGGGGAGACGTGACCACATTAAGCGCTGACCAAAGGCCATGAGCAATGTTTCATGATGACAAGATACAGGCCTATCAGTGTTCACAGGGGGACTGATGTGGACTTGGCTTGTCTCATCCCTTTGACTGATGTGACCTCAGCAAAATGCTTACCCCTCTCCTCATGCAGGTATTATCCAAACACGGATAGAGGATATATATAAAAGACTCCAAAGAACACAATGGGATTATTTATATATCCTGTGACTCCCTTAAAAATACACTGTAATTAACCCCCTTTTGTTGTACATGCTGATGGTCGCAGACATCAGGGGTGTTTGGCAACTCTGGGAGTTCTGGAATCCACCAGTTAGACTTGAACTGAAACGGTTTTAGAAATTACTTAAGGCTGTCCTGAAAGGTATTTTACCATGGACCAATGTAGTCACAAAACAATCTGCCCAAATGCTCAAATATTTAAGACTCCACCTAGAATAACATCATTTATGCAAACATCCAACATGAATGCCACTTACTAGTATCAGCAATCTTTTAAAAACCTATTTACATGTGAGATAAAACAGTATAGGGAGGCTTAGAGAAAGAATTCAGTATTTACAATTCGATTTGCTCATCTGTCCCCCAAAAATGCATTCTTTGGGAAATTTATATATTATTTTACAAAGCACAGAAGTATAAGTAAGCGAGATTTTGTTTTTCATTCACTAATGCGTGTTTTAGCTGAAAACGCAGAAGTATGAGAGAACATTCTTTTTTCCTTTAAACATTAAAATGAACCTACTCTTGAAGAGCCATTGCATACACCAGCTGAGAAAAATTTAGGAAGCTTAGCCACACTCTTGTATTTCATGGGCAATTCAAAGCATATTCAAGTTGCAAAGCAGACTGGGCCAGCCAGGATATCCTTGTAATAAACATGTATAGTTCCTCTGCTCGCTCGTAGGAAAAAAACTTCCACTAATAAACAGATTCTCTAATTATAATTCTATAAATGGAATGACCATTTTGCTTTGAACAAGTATTTCAAAAGAAAACCAGAATTTAACAGAATGCTTGCTTTAAGGGAAAGAAAAAAAAAAAAAAGGCAAGCCTTCAGTAGAGCTTCGGTTACCAAAACGAATAAGTTTGAAGATCTTGATATGAAACATGACAGACACAGCTTCTTGGCTGCAGTTGTTCCCAAGACCAGGGTCCTAATAACATTCTTTACACAATTTAAGTCATAATCTCGGGTGTGGACAGAGGCCATCACGCAAGAACAGGAATCATTGGCAGAGATCAACTATTTCTTCTCAAATTATTAATATCAATCTATTAATAATTTCTATATGTCAAAGTCCACTCAGTCGTGGGCAACAGTTTTCCCTTCTCTTTAATAATAAAAGTGTGTCTTATTTGCGAACCATGAGAGACTATGGACTCTGAAAAACAAACTGAGGGTTCTAGAGGGGAGGGGGTGGGGGGATGGGTTAGCCTGGTGATGGGTATTAAAGAGGGTATGTACTGAATGGAGCACTGGGTGTTATACACAAACAATGAATCATGGAACACTACATCAAAAACTAATGATGTAGGGCGCCTGGGTGGCTCAGTCATTAAGCGTCTGCCTTCGTCTCAGGTCATGATCCCAGGGTCCTGGGATCGAGCCCCGCATCGGGCTCCCTGCTCCGCAGGAAGCCTGCTTCTCCCTCTCCCACTCCCCCTGCTTGTGTTCCTTCTCTCGCTTTGTCTCTCTCTGTCAAATAAATAAATAAAATATTTAAAAAAAAAACAAAACAAAACTAATGATGTAATGTTTGGTGATTTTTTTTTTTACTATTTTAAAGATTTTTATTTATTTATTTATTTAACAGAGAGAGAGAGAGAGAGAGTAAGTAGGCAGAGCAGCAGACAGAGGGAGAGGGAGAAGCAGGCTCTCTGCCGAGCAGGGAGCCCGAGGCAGGGCTCGATCACAGAACCCTGCAATCATGACCTGAGCCGAAGGCAGCTGCTTAACCAACCGAGCCACCCAGGCGCCCCTAATGTATGATTAATATAACATAATAAAATTTTTTAAAAATGCAAAAAAAAAAAGTGTGTCTTATTTGTGTGGAGCTTTAAAGCTCATAGACTGCTCTTACGTCCCTCGCTTCACTTAAGGCTCAAAACAAGCCTGATAAATGGCAGGTAGGTATGATCTTCCTCATGAATGAGGAAACTGAAAGTCTCTGATGTTGATTTGCCCTAGGTCACACAGTTTGAGAGACAGAAATAGACTGAAGGTCTGACCATTTCTTCCTCACAGTTCTATTCCTGGTGTCATCCTGTCTCTCAAGACAAAAGGCATGAGGGGAACCCAAAAGAGAGTTCTAATCTATAACTTCCTGACAACATTTGTTTGGCAGCTAGAGTTCCTAAAGGGTAAATTCAGGTATCTGTGAAAGGGAAATGGCTCTAGGGCGGCGTGCCCCCAAGTGACGTGACAGGTCCAAGGGGTCAGCACCAGATGGGGGCTTGGTAACACGCACATTCCTGAGCTCCTACTGGATCCGAATCTCTGGAGCTCAGGAATGTGCACTGAAACAAGCACCCACCAAAATAATTTTTACGCATACCAAAGTTTGAGAATCACTGCCATCGGATACTCAAGAGACCCATGGAGGGAAAAAAAATAATGGGTTTATTGAAATCAAGAGACCATCACAGATGTTATAATAATTATCCTGACTAGACTATGAGCTGCCTAAGAGCAAGACAGTAGGTCTTGTCTATCATTTTATTTCCAGCATTTCTAATACCTGTCACACAGAAGATGTTAAGTAGATAGCTGTTGAATGTAGTTACACATCCCACAATTAGATGCTTATGCCCCTCTCGTCCGTAGGCTCAGGGCCACCCAGGCTCTGAGACTGATCCCGGCCCAAGGAAAGGGAG
This sequence comes from Mirounga angustirostris, assembly GCF_029215605.1. Taxonomy (NCBI): domain Eukaryota; kingdom Metazoa; phylum Chordata; class Mammalia; order Carnivora; family Phocidae; genus Mirounga; species Mirounga angustirostris. The sequence continues at coordinate 45,690,534 of NW_026991709.1, read as the reverse complement.
CCTGAGGAGCCCTGGAGTAGCAGCTCAACAGTTCAGTCAGGTTCTGGCTGACTCCACGCTGACCTTGGCCATCTCCTTCACAGGCCTGAATTCTGTTGCCGGCTCACTGGATGACATCCTTGTTTCCCAAAGTCTGCAGTCTTCTCTCTCTCAGCCACCCCAGCAGCTCTGCAACCAAACTTCCAATTTTTTAGTCACTTGGATCCCCATGTCCCCATCTACTCTGTTCTCCATGCCCCCTGCTGCCTCAGTGACTGAGGGTGACTGCTTTTCCACTCCTTGGTCTCACCTCTCATGCCACGCACTGCTGCTCAGCAGTCTTACCCAACAGCTGCATCTCTGTGCATATTAGGAAAGAACAGCCCCTCTTGCTCTCCCAGCCATGTGGGCACAGATTGCGGCATGGCCAGGATTTCAGCCACAACTCTTCCCTTAGGCAGGTGCTCCTGTTCCTGGCTCACCTCCACAGCCTTACCAGGTGGCCCGACCTGCAGCCTGTGCCCATTCAGCCCTCAGAGAGTTCCTTCTCCACACAGGTCTCCACCAGTCCTCAGCTCACACTGACACACCCAAGACAGTGTGAACTTGGTCAGCCCGTCATACATCCTGCCTGCCTTCCTCTTTGTATTTATTGCTCAGTTTATGACTGTTCTGTCATCACATGCCCACGTGAACATTAGCTCCAGTTCTAGCTATGTAGTAATGTCTAGATTTTTTGGCCCAGCCCCATAGGTCCCCTAAGCCTCCTAGACCTAGCCATCTCCATATAGCCCAAGCCTCAACCGAGACACGTAGGATCCCACAGTAATCTATGTAAAGGGCTCAGTCTTCTTTAACTCATTTACCACCTCTTTTAAAAATATCATCCTTATTACTAATTGGATGATCCTAATGTGTCTGGTAGCCTCATTAACATACAAAGGACCTACACCCTCTGGTGCTGATGATCACGTAAATAACAGCACAGTTTATTAAATTACTCACTAAATGCCCAACGGTACACTAAGCCCTTTTCACACAAGATGACAAAAACAAGTATATTATCATCCCCATGCTAGAGATGCTTAATTACCAGAGCAGTGGCCAGAATTCAAACTCAGATTTGAGTTTAATTGTACATTATGGAAAACTTTTAAATTGTATATATGGGAAACTATAGTCACTGTTGTTGTTTTTTTTTAACTATTAACATCATGAACTTTATATTTACTTAAAACTTTTTTTAAAGTAAAACAAGGGAGGGGCCCTGGGTGGCTCAGTTGGTTAAGCGACTGCCTTCGGCTCAGGTCATGATCCTGGAGACCCGGGATCGAGTCCCGCATCGGGCTCCCTGCTCGGCAGGGAGTCTGCTTCTCCCTCTCCCACTCCCCGTTTGTGTTCCCTCTCTCGCTGTGTCTTTCTCTGTCAAATAAATAAATAAAATCTTAAAAAAAAAAAAGTAAAACAAGGGAATGATATTTAATGATACACATTAAATATATGCATTTATTAAAATACACTTAGAAACATTGAAATATGAAAAAAACGTTTACTTTGTAATTTAAGAAAATAAATCTTAAGGACTCAGTACTCTGATGAGATTTCTGCTAGAAGGACCTGAAAATTCTCAATAGGTCATAATTAAAGAATAAAGAGTAGCACATACAAAATTAATATGCCCTATTATACCTGAAAAAGTGAAGTTTAAATCTGAAATGTTGAGTTACTGGTATCTGATACAAATTAAGGGGAAAAAAATCTGACATTACTGAGAAAATAGAAAATTTGATTTAGGCACCATCCCCCTCCCCCAAATAACTATCTAGTTTCAACAAATTGGACCAACTGTATACATTCTGGCTGATTCCTAAATACATAGTTTTTTCTTTCTGCATGGCAAAAAGAGAATATGTATAATTAACTCTCTCCTCCTCCCCCAGTTCTTTGGCTAATACAATGAGAGGCAGCTAGTTCTACACATATATACACACACTCTTCTTTCAGTCTTTCAAGAAAAGCCAGTGCTTTTGCCAGATTTCATCGTTAGCATATGTAGACAGATCTTTTTACCTAATTAAAGCTAAGCTTTCACTGCCAAAGCAGATGACTGAATCCCCTCCTGAAAACTGGGTCTGCTTACTGCAAAGAATATAAAAAGGACAGAAATGACTTTTCAGCAGAATTTTGTTTTTTAATAGCACAGTGGGACACACTAAAATCATTCAGCTAATAGCATACTATACTGGATGCTAAAAATAAATGAACTAAAGTTCCTGTTTTCCAAGATCTCTCTCTTCAGACTCAGTTACACTGAAAATACACAAAGAAGCTTTTAAAGGAACTTCTTACGTTCCTACTGTTTATTCATATTTACTCCCAGGGTGGAAATTTTCTCTATTTCCTTATATTAATACCCCACTGGTGAGATAACCTCTAAGGAATATTAGATGTTAGCATGTTAAAGACTGTGGCTGATTTTTTAAATTAACTTTGTTGAGATAAAATTTTTATATAATAAAATGCACTTTTAGGTGTACAATTTGATGAGTTTTGACAAATGTATACAGTCATGTAACAACTACTAAAATCATACTAAACATTTCCATCTGCGCCCCCCTCCACGTTCCCATGTTCCCCTTTACGGCCAACTCCCTTTCCCCCACTTCCTGGCCCCTGATCTGTTTATCGCGATACTTTTGCTTTTTCTAAAGGTTCATTTAAATAGAAGCATATGATAAGTATCTTATATCTAGCTTATTTCAGTTGGTAAAAATGCTTTTGAAAAGACTGTCCATGTTGTTGCTTATATCAGGAATGCACTTTTTTTTTTTACAGTTAAGTAGTATTCCATTGTATGCCCATACAACTATTTATCAATTTACCAGCTAATAGACATTTGAGTCTCTTCAGTTTTTGTTGTTGTCGTTGGTACCGTTAGCAACACTATATTAAACAGTCAAGTACAAGTCTTTGTATAAGCCTATGTTCTCATGGGTCATATAGTAAATGTATGTGTAACTTTATGTAAAAACTTCATATTGTATTCTGGTGCCTATTCCTGAGCAGATTTGCTTCAATTCCTCAGTTAAAAGGAAAAAAAAAAAAAAAAAAACCCTCCACCCACAACAATTCAAGTTATTGATGCCACTGAATACAAATCACTGACGGAAGTAAGAATTGATACATCTGTTAATATCAAGCGCTCAGCATGGGTGTGTACTCCTGGAGATGAGAAACGGAGCGCGCAGTCTGAGGAGGGAACTGTTACACTGTTTCTAAATAAGTAGGACTATCTGTTGGGAGACCTAAAGTTAAATATTTTGGACTCCTGCTGTTCAAAGGGGGATCCATGGACCTGCAGTGTTGGCACCACCTGGGAACTTGGTAGAAATGCAGACCCGCGGCTCCACACCCTTGATCCACTGCATCAGATGGGCACTTTAACAAGACCCCCAGGTGATGTGTGTTTGAGAAGTACTGATGGAGATGGTCAGGGCAAGAGAAATTACATCCCAGAGGGTCGGGCCCCGTTTTTGAGAGGAACAAAGCTCACCCTAAGTTCCTCACTATCTCTTTTAAAAGTCTTTTGGACTCGACCTTTTCAATTTTCCAATCCACAGAATTTTCTCTGAAGAAACCAGGCAGATTCTCTCTGAAATAAGTGACTTTAAGGCGAATTTCCCTCACATTCTAGGGAATATTTGTGGTTGCCTTGTAAAATCCCTAAACATTTTCATTCCTGTATCGTTTTCAGTCTTATCCTTCCACTTGCTACCACTATCACCACGATACTCCTGGTATTTTGAGAGGAAATTCTCCTCTCATGATATCTACAGGACACACGTTTCATTCTGCATTGCCTAAAACGGTCAAGTGCATCACCAGCCAAACCTTTACAACAGCATCCCCAATTGCTGTTGTTCACAGCTTGAACCCCGGAATTACAGACCTCAGAGCTGGGAAGAGTTCACGGCATGTTGACAGAGAAAGGGCTTATGTCACCATATTATAGAAGAGACAGCCAGGATTTAGAAAAATTTAAAAACTTGCCAAAGGGGATGTCACTCACAAGTAGCAGAGTCCATGGCGTAAAAGGACATTTTTATGTGGACTTTCCTCCAGCACAATTCCAGTCTCATAGTGGGGGCACAGTAATAACCCACTAGTCTTGGTTTTGTTCTAGTCCTCTCCAACCTCCAGGGTTTTCAATTCCCGAACCACCTCCTTTGGGTGGCACTTCACTGACCTGGGTCTCACTCCTCTAACTTCTCTGCCTACGTTTCTAGGTCTCTTCCTCCTGGGCACACGTAAATATGGGCCTTCTCCAGCTCTTATCTTAATTAATGCTGGTTTCTAAACCCACGTGCCCATTTCTTCTCAGCTTCTAGCAATGATCTCTAATCTCGCTTTAAACCAGCCCACGTGCTGCACCTGGCGCCAGATCCTCAAAGCCCAGCTCTCATTCTGTCACCCACTCCACAGGGAAACCATCAGTGGCTTCCCACTGGCTGCCAAATAGATATAAAATCGCTTAGCCTGGCATGTAGGACTTCTATAATTTGGTCCTTCCACCTTCTCCTCTTCCACTCCATGCAATTTCTTCTTTGCAGGTAGCAGCATAATTCGGTGTTAAGGTTGCCTGCGAGGCAAGCAGACCCTGGGGGTTTGAGTCTCAGCTCTACAAATCTGACCAGTTCTAGGACCCTGGGAAGTTGCTTAACCTCTTTATAACTCAGTGTCCTAGGCTGTAAGATGGAATAATACCACCCAAAAGAGCTAGTGTAAGTAGTAAATATAAAGCACTTAGGTAAAAGTCTGGCACGCAGTAAGGGTTCTCCTAATCTTGTTCTCATTCTTCTTTTAAAACAAATGAAATATTAACTGCCCATATACCAAGCCCTTACTAAAAAATGAACTTTGTAACATCCTGGCAAAGACCCTAAAGAACTAATGACATTGTGCTAATAATAGCCTCAGAAAATTAAGCTTCCATTACGATGCTAGCTATTTCTGCACATTCATTTCAACATTTCAAAGTATCCGTGGTAGGAAGACTTATTCATCTGCTTCTGAATAAGAAATGAAAGGTTTGATTGATCAAGGTAATAGTAATCCGTCAGCAAAACTCATGTTAGAATTAGACCCTATTTCTGGCTATAGAAGCAACATCTTTTTATGCTTTTCATAATACAACTGCTCTGGAGTTCTAGTAAAAAAAAAAACAATCCAGACTTGTAATCAGCATATCAAATTTATGTCTTGAAGCAAGAAATAAAATCAAGAACTCTGCAAATAATTTGAGTGGACAAATGGTTTCATCTTACACTGTTACACTGTTGAGAAGGATTCAACTATTGCGTTCTAGAGTCAGAAAGAAATAGCAGGGTCAATCAGCAATGTCTAACAAGGTAAGGATGAGGAGCTGAGTGTCTCAGCCCTAGAGAATGGGAGCAGAAAATGAAACACTGCAACAGATGGCAATAAAAACAGTTGCAATGTTCTGAACACTTATGTAATAGAACTGTTCTAAATATTCTACACATGTAATTCTTTTAATCCTCAAAACCACCCCTTAAGAAAGGTACTGTTGTCATCCCTATCACACAGATGATGACACTAAAGCACAGAGAACATATAACGTACTCAAGAATCCCCAGGTAGTTAAGTGGCAGAGCTGGAATTAGACAGCAGACACACACCAGAATCCATGCTCTTCACTATTGTGCTATAGAGACTCAAAATATTTCCATCTGATGCCAGGAGATGTAAAGACTGGCAGGAAAGACAGTTCTCCAAATCACCAAGATGACGACAGCTCAGATTCCATTAAATTAGGATTTGTCTGTCAGTAAGAAACCTGCAGGTCCAGCCCCGCGTCCAGCCCAAGTTGGTGGTGTTCAAGAGCTTTGCAAGCCCAGTGGCTCAGGACCTGGGGAAGGGCTTTGAAACCACTCATGAACAATCTCGGTGTGAACAATGAAGAGCTCAAAAGATTCCCAAGGACCAAGTCCCAAAACCATTGTAAATGTCCAAATCTGCCAGTACCACTGAAGAAAGCATTATGTTCTCAGTCAATGGGCGTCCTTCACAAAAATGATTTTCAAACAAAACAGTAATGTAACAAATTTGCCAGGAGAATAACTGCTTTCTGATGAGCCTTCACAAATCAGAAGGACTGTATGGACACACGGGTAAAATGTGGAGCTAATTCCTGATGGACATTTGAGCTCCAGAGCTTTCTCAGAATAAGTTTATGAAGTGGGGTTTTAAATTTGTACATGGGTTCCAGGAATGGTAAGGAGAATATGCCTAAAAATCATAGTAAGGTACTTTAATAAAATTATTATTAACTGTAGCATTTAAGGATGGAGAGGGAACTCGAGTTCATTCTACTGAGAAAACAAGGCCCAGGGAGGGCAAGCATCTTGCCCAAGGTTACACAGCTTATTAACAGCAGTTTCTACAATAGCTGTGATGCATGTAACGATCTAGTTTTAACTTCAGTGTTTTCTTACTCTTTTACTTCCATACTGGCTTAGAGTAGTCCCAAAGAAGATATATTCACGCTGAGAATAAAAAAAATATTTAAGGGGCATTCAGCTGGGTTGGTCAGAAGAGCATGCAACTCCTGATCTTGGGGTCATGAGTTCTAGCCCCAGATTGGGTGTAGCGATTACTTAAATGAATAAACTTTAAAATAATAATAAAAGTATTTATAAGTTCCATAGCTCAACTTTGGGATATGCTGATGAGTCACTGGTTACATTAAAAGTCTCATGGGCCCTCGGGCCACATGTTGAACTAGTAAGAGATAAATTAATGGGCATTTTAGGGGCACCTGGGTGGCTCAGTCCTCAAGCGTCTGCCTTCGGCTCAGGTCATGATCCCAGGGTCCTGGGATCGAGCCCCGCATCGGGCTCCCTGCTCGGTGGGGAGCCTGCTTCTCGCCCTCCCACTCCCCCTGCTTGTGTTCCTGCTCTCTCTCTCTCTCTCTCAAATAAATAAATAAAAGCTTTAAAAAAAATAAAAAATAGGCATTTTAAAGTCATTTGGAAGAGGTGGCAACATCGTATAAGAACATTTCAAGTGTTCAAACTCACATCTAAGAAGTCTGAGACAGTGGTAGTGTTGCCTTGACTTACCTGCACTTTTAGGAATCTTTCCCAAAGGCACTCTGCTCCTGAAGGTGAAGGATGGGGTAGGGTCCCAGAGGCCCAGGAGCCTGTCTGCTAAATTGTCGGAGCCTGTCCGCTAAATTGTCGGAGCCTGTCCACTAGAAATAAGCCAAGACAAAGGGTTGGGCTGCTTCTTCACTTGCAAGTGCTGCAAGAAAACACAAAGATAGCATGCTCATTAAGAATGGGCTTCACGGGGCGCCTGGGTGGCTCAGTCGTTAAGCGTCTGCCTTCGGCTTAGGTCATGATCCCAGAGTCCTGGGATCAAGCCCCACATCGAGCCCCACATCGGGCTCCCTGCTCCACGGGAAGCCTGCTTCTCCCTCTCCCACTCCCCCTGCTTGTGTTCCCTCTCTGGCTGTCTTTAAAAAAAAAAAAAAAAGAATGGGCTTCACTGCCCAAGAAAAACTTTAAGCCATTAAAAAATGTTTAATGAATACATCGTCTTAGTAAACTCACTTCTGACCCCTCCGAAAATGCTTGACAGGGTGATGAAATTACCAAAAACAAAACAAAAATCCAAGAACAAAACCAGCAGCGTATATTACGTTACTAGAGCTCATGACTGGTTATCCACCGGATCCAGCTCAGGTCCTTGGGAAAAAAAAAAAAAAAAAATCCAGCTCAATTAATCCAAAACAACCTGGTCATGAAAGAACCATCTGTCTTATTTTTCAGCTTCTCTCAACACACATACACACAGCATTATTGTTAAATGCAGAGGTGAGAAAGGAAACTGTAGCTCTGAAAACCCTCCAAGGAGGAAGGGAAAGGAGACAGGAGAATGAGGAGGAGGTCAAGAAGAATGAAAATATCTAGGAGAAAGTGAGGGGAAAGGAAGCATGGAGAAATTACTAGAACAACTAGTTTAAGAATGTACTGTGGGCTACTTTCTCAAAATAATAAATAAATAAATAAATAAATAAATAAATAAATAAATAAATAAATAAATAAATAAATAAATAAATAAATAAAAATTTTTTAAAAAATCCCAAACTGCTCTTGCTATAGCTCTTCTTACACAAGACTAACCCTGCTACAAAAACAAACAAAACAAAAACTGCACACTCTGCACTTGTGCTAGTAGAAAATGTTATTTAAAAAAAACTCTTGGGGCGCCTGGGTGGCTCAGCTGGTTATGCGGCTGCCTTCAGCTCAGGTCATGATCCCGGGGTCCTGGGATCGAGCTCAGCATCGGGCTCCCTGCTCTGCGGGGAGCCTGCTTCTCCCTCTCCCTCTGGCTGCCTCTCTGCCTACTTGGTCTCTCTCTCTCTGTCAAATAAATAAATAAAATCTTAAAAAAAATAAAATAAAATAAATAAAAAAATTCTTGGGAAACAAATATCAAAAAACCAAACCAACAAAAATATGGCAAATACTTTAAGAAGTCACTATGAACTCTGATGTCCTACGACAAGGAAATACTTGTGCTTAACTATTATGAAAATCATTTAATAACATGAAAAATATTTAGAATCTACCAAGAAAGAAAAATTTTAAAAGCTGAGAACACGAAAATTATTTCTATGTATAAGATGTATTTCTATGTATAAGATGAAATCCACTAATGTGCTAAGTTGTGGATTACAGGGAATTTTTTTCTTTGAAACTGAAAATTTATAGAGACACCAAAAAATGCTTATTTCCACTTTTGAAATGCCAAGTAGTTGATGCATTTAGAAATTAGAAGAAAGGCAAAGTGGTGCTCTCTAGTAGCTATTATTATAATGGAAGTCTCCATTGTGAAGCAGAATTTTGAGCCTAAGGACCTTATGGGTAATTATACATTTGTGCCTTAGAATCATTCTCCCTAAATGCAAAGAAAGTGCAACTCCTGGGTTTCTATCATCTTCTGCCCACTAGTACTTATTACCAGCTGAAAGTAAAGGAGAAATCACAATTTTGAAGTTGGAAGCGTCCTTTAAAATTATCCGAATACTTGGGAAAAAAAAAACCCCAAACAGTATCATATCATATCAGGAACAGCTGGGGGATGGGAACTTAGTTACACCTGGAGAAACTTAAATCAAGACAGGAAACAAGATCGCCCATTCTCATGTTTGAACGACTCATGAAGCGGCATTAGCCTGGTTCTGAAGGCTTAGTGGGCTAAGGGGAAAAGGAGGGGGGTTAAGCCAAAACCAGTAAACACAATATTCAAGGAGTTAGGTTTGAGTCAGTAAGAGAGAACTTGCTAATATTTGGGTTGCCTAAAGATAATACAGGAAAGATAATACAGGTTGCATTATTGGATGAGTCACCTGTTACTAAAGACACTGTTCTAAAAACCACTTGGGAGGCTTTGGACAGTAGTGCTTAACAAACTTATATGTCCATTGGCATCACCCGAGCATCTTGTTCAACTGTAGATTCTGATTCAGTAGGTCTGGGGTGGGGCCTGAGAATCTGCATTTCTAGCAAGCTGCCTGGTAATGCCAAGGCTGTGGGTCAAGAGTGCCAAGGATGTAACACGACTATAAGCCTTAGAATGTGATTTAAACCAGTGTTTCCCCAAAGTGCATAGTCTTCCAACCATATGACTTCAAAAGTTCTCTCCCACCTGGATTTGGGGGCAGATGACTAATAAATTGGGTAAGTGGTAATTAGCAGGATTTTGTGAGTCCACACATTCAAAATTCAAAGAAAGTTTGTATCCTGGTATCTTGCAGTACCTGCCCCACCATACTTTTGAAAAATAATTTATTTTGCATAATTCTAAAGAAGAGATGTTTCACTTCCATTAAAAAAATGATGCTCATACTCCAAGCTTGGCAAATATTTAAAAACAAGTAACTACATTGTAAATATGCACTCAGCATTAAAAAATGCAGTTACTTATGATTTCACTATACAACAGTTAAGAGAGATGTAGAATGAAAGAAAATATGGCTATAATTTTTTCCCAGTGATCTGTGGCATAAAATCGTGTGTCTCCAGAGGTGGGGAGGGGGTAAGTCTCCCAAGGCTACAATTTGTGGTCTTCTTTTTCAATGGAGGGCTTTGCATTATTTACCTAGCCCTGAAATTTCACCTCCCTACCATCCATCAGAGTCATAAAAATTCCTTCAATGTTTTAAAAGTCCCTGTTTCTGGCTCTGCTCCCCTATCTAAAAAACCTGGACTTTAATCAGTTCAAAATCCTATGTGATGTCTTCCCTGGAGATATGTGCCAATACCTGAACACTTATCTTCACACTTTAAGGTATATCTTCCTTAAATTTAAAAGCCTTCTAATGTTTCTCTCCCAGAGTAAATAAGCCAACAACTAAGAGGAAACCAGTTTCCTGCCTTTCTTCTGACTCTGAAAGTCAGAGTTGGCTGTTTCAGTTTGCTTAGAAGTTGTAAGTAGCATTCCATCCGATTGACAAAAGCCCTTTTTCTTCAAACTGCTTATTTACTTGTCAGTTAATTCTGAATGAACCTAGCTTATTCTGCTCCTTGGGAAGTATCACCTGTTAATTCCTCTTTTGCTATTTTTAAAAGAAAAATGTGAGTTAACGTGAGGGTAAGCCATCAGATGAACCTACGTAAAATCTTAAGGTTAAAGTATTGGAAATTTTTCTGCTTTCCACAGCACATGAAAATATGTGGTGATACTTTTATTACTATCCATCAGATGATTCTCTAAAGCCAAATTACAAATATGATGCAAATCTTAATTTGGGGTACTTTATATTATTATTACAAGTAAACCAATACATGTGATAAGTGTTTTTTTATGAAATCATATAATCCTAGATTTGCTTTCTAATACTAGTAGGTTAATCCTTTTGGCAAAGTGAGTCAAATTTATTTCCTGATAAAATTAATTCTGAAAGTTTCCACCATCTACAATAACTGTTGATTTAATCAGTAAATAATTTCTCACTGCCAACTCTATACCAGACATTGTTCTAGGCACTAAAGATCGTGAAGGAAAAAAAACAGATTATCGGGGCGCCTGGGTGGCTCAGTCGTTAAGCGTCTGCCTTCGGCTCAGGTCATGATCCCAGGGTCCTGGGATCGAGCCCCGCATCGGGCTCCCTGCTCGGCGGGAGGCCTGCTTCTCCCTCTCCCACTCCCCCTGCTTGTGTTCCCTCTCTCGCTGTGTCTCTCTCTGTCAAATAAATAAAATCTTTAAAAAAAAAAAAAAAAAACAGATTACCAACCAGGAGAGAGGCAGATATTAGCAAGCAGTTCATAAGTAATTATTTATTTATTTATTTATTTTTAATTATTTTTTTATTATGTTCAGTTAGCCACTGTGTAGTACATAATTAGTCCTTGATGCAGTGTTCAACGATTCATCAGTTAAGTATAACACCCAGTGCTCATCACAGCACATGCCCTCCTCAATACCCATCACCCTGTTACCCCCTCCCCCCACTCCACAGGTAATTATTTAAATTACAACTGAGGTATGGCTAGATACTGACCCAGGTCCGGAAGGACAGGGAGCTTCTCTGAAGAATCTCGGGAGAATTCTCAGAGAACTCCACTGAAGTGTTAACCAGATGAGAGAGGGTGAAAATGAGAGACATTCTGGGCAGAGGAAAGAGCATTTGCAAAGATTCTGAGGTGAGAATGGAAACTATACACAGAAGAACTGAGGCTGCTGATAGGAGTAAAGCTGGAAACAGTAATAGCTCATCTCGGCAGCATGCCTACTGTACGCGTGAACTCACAGTCCTCCCCAGCACTGGACCCAGGCAGTGTTACTCGAATTCTACAGCTAAGGACACAAAAAAGCTTAGAGAGGTCAACTTGTCCAAGGTCGCAAAGCTGGAAGGTGGCAAGCCAGGGTTTGGTCTAGGCAGTCTGCTGCCCGGGTCCTTATTCTGGACTGTAAGCCACAAGAACTTCCCAGGAGCAGGTGAACGTGGAGCTTTCCTCACATTCAAGATTCATTCCGTCAACTTTCATTTTCCACAGAATGGCATCATGAAATAGAGATGTATTAGAATAGCTTCAGTCTCATTCCCAGAGTCTTGATAAATATACGGTTCCTGGTTGGAACCTATTTAGTTAGGAAATATTAAACGGAATTTTTTTTTTTTAAGATTTTATTTATTTATTTGACAGAGAGAGAGAGAGAGAGCGAGAGCAGGAACACAAGCAGGGGGAGTGGGAGAGGGAGAAGCAGGCTTCCCGCGGAGCAGGGAGCCCAATGCGGGGCTCGATCCCAGGACCCTGGGATCATGACCTGAGCCGAAGGCAGACCCTTAACAACTGAGCCACCCAGGTGCCCCCAGAATTTTTTTATTACAAAAATATTCATAGAAGTCCATATGTTAATATAACAAATGCCTGTGAGCCCATTAACCAAGATAACCATATCTTCTCAGGGATTTTTTTTTTAAATACACATTTATGTTCCCCTCCCTATCCCTATTCCTCTTCTCCCAGGGTCAACCACTATCATGAATTTGATAGAGAGCCAGTCTACTTTTTATTCATAGGCATACGTATGCATGCACACACATTCATAAACATTATATGGTATATGATATCGTTCTAAGTAATGTTTAACATTTACATAACAAATATATAATATTCTGAAATTTGTGTTTTTCACTCTACACTTTAGGTTTTGAGTTCCATCCATATTGCTTCGATGCAGAAAGGTCTGGCTCATTCTTTTCAAGTTCTGTAGAATAGTCTATTGACCAAATATATCACAAAGTTACCCATTCCCTACTAGCAGACATTTAGGTTGCTTTCAGAGGATTGCTTATCTAAATGCCATTTTGGAGCCAAATCTCTTCTTTTTTTTTTTTTTTTTCCAGATAAAATACTTTACTGAGACAGTGAATCTTACACATTGTTAGAAATATTTTAAAATTGAAATTTCTGGGGCGCCTGGGTGGCTCAGTCGTTAAGCGTCTGCCTTCGGCTCAGGTCATGATCCCGGGGTCCTGGGATCGAGCCCCACATCGGGCTCCCTGCTCAGCGGGAAGCCTGCTTCTCCCTCTCCCACTCCCCCTGCTTGTGTTCCTGCTCTCGCTGTCTCTCTCTCTGTCAAATAAATAAATAAAATCTTTTTTAAAAAAAAATTGAAATTCCTGGGGCACCTGGGTGGCTCAGTTGGTTAAGCGTCTACCCTCGGCTCAGGTCATGATGGCAGGGTCCTGGGATGGAGCCCTGCATTGGGCTTCCTGCTCAGCAGGGAGCCTGCTTCTCTCTCTCTCTCTCTGCCCCACCCCACTGCTCATTCTCTCTCTCTCTCAAATAAATAAATAAATAAAAATACAATAACATTGAAATTTCCATTTTAAATAGGGTTTTTCTCTAAAGAAATAAATCTTTGATAATTCAAATCATAGAGAAATACCTAGATAATTAAAATACTATGACTCTTTGAAAAGGGGAAGTTAACAGTATTTTAAATGAGAAAGTAAATTTCTAGTTAAGTTGAATCTATACTAATCCTGTTGAAAACAAAACATACTGAAGAGAAAGTAGGTGCAGAAAATAGTCTGTATCTTACAACCACTTTCTCTTTCTGGGCACACCATACTCCACACTTGGCAGAAAAATCAGAGCATTTGAGCAAGCAGATAAACAAAACAAACATTTCTCTGGAATGCTTTGTTCTGTGCTTTGGTCAGAAGATAATCCAAGACAACCACACAGAAAGATAACCAAATTTTTCTTTAGAATGGCAAGTGCCTACTACGTGGCAGAGTCAATGTTTGATAAAGCAGACAATTAAAAAAAGCAATAAAATTATCTTGAAGTTGTTAGACCTATATAAACAGTGTGACTAAAAACAATCATCAATTTATATTAATGGAACTTTTTAACTCAAGGACACTGTAGCAAGTTTTATTACAACGTGTAAACCGAAATCAACTCTACAAATCCGTGAAGACCCATCTATGGGATTCCTATACTTTTAACACTGTTTTCTATAAAGAAGATTTCTGGGAAAGCCTCAAAAGGCAGATGTTTTAAAATATGGATAACTGTTTACTAATGGCTGCATTCTTCACACTATAACATAACTTTGTCCAGAAAATGCATTTGTCTTCAGAAGGAAAGGGAAGTAAAGTCTCCTAGCAGATTTCTAAAGAAGTGTACACCATCCCCACATAGGTAAATAGAAAAAGAAATCTGGGTTTCCAATGAAAGAAGTAACTCTATCACTTTGGGGGTCCCAATGGAGTCAGACTGTTTGGCCCCATTTTCACACAACAAGCCAAATGTTTTAGCATGTTCCATAGGCAAGCCAAGGAGATATCACTTCTAGATCCCTGGACTCCAGCCCAAGAAATCCTCCTGAGCTTAGGAAAACCCTTCCAGGCTTCCGGGGTAGCCCTGAACCCAACTGAAATTTATCCTACCAGCAGTTCAATAACATAACCGGCCAAGAGGGAGCAGCTTCATCATCCACTCATCCATCTGTCCATCCATCACAGATATTTATTACCCAGATATCCCATGGCACGAGATCTCAGAGTGTAAGGGGTATCTGAGCCAAGAAAGCAAGTCCATACATTCACACATTTAAACACAGACAAACATACCAAACAACCTTCTGCCTCATTCTAACCTCTTACCTACAAAGTGCACATTTTATTAGTTTTCAATGCATAATATGTGTATTGTACAGAATACACGATTAGCTCCAAACTTATGCCTTTTTTTTTTTTTTATTCCACCTCAAAGTGCAAAACAGAAATAGAAACAAATAGTATAAACAGTAGGGACAAGAAGTTGAGACTCAGCGTGAGAATAAGGCACCACAAATAGACCAGAAACCAAAAGTAGGATCACTTGGACTTTTGAAACTTCCCCCGACCACGTCTGGTGATTTTTTTAAATGTCCTGAAGACTCCCCAGAGTTGGCAGCAGTAAGTAATGACTTCTGGACAGAACGGAAGGCGTATATGCTACAGACATATGAGGCTAAGGGGAAGAGTCTGTGCTAGGAGCATTCATGTCAAAAGCCACCAGCGACTCCCTGGGTCCCAAAGCAAGGGCACAAAAGAGGAGCACAGGAAGTGGCCCAAGTCTGTGGAGTCACCCTGGGGACCTCACAACAGTACGGTCCTTGTGGTTCCCTAACACCAGAAACTCAGCCTGGAACAAAAAATAGATAAGTTGTAAGGCAAACTAAAACTAATCCTTTGCTAAAGAAAGTACTCTGTCATCCAATATGCTCTGCATACTTCCTTACTACTTACTAAAGCCTAACTGTTGGACAGCTTTTTGATCTGAGACCTTTTTTATTTTCTCAAATGAGAACTGGTCTTTGATATACCTAAGGTCAGCAAAATGAAACCTTTATTTATAGCATGCCATACTGTTTGAAAATAGAGATTTCACTTAAAGAATAAAGTTTGGGTTTTTTTTTTTTCCTATCAAAGACGATTTGGACCAGAAGAACTGGGGAAAACTGGATGGAGGATGTGGCCCCAGTCTGGGTGCGGTAGGATGGGTAAGAACAACTCAGCAAAGACCCAATAGGCAATGATGGGAAGGCACAGAGGGCTGATGTGCAGGGCTTTGGTCTGGGGTGTGTCAGGAAACCGAATTGACTCTGTTTGAAAGCACTGGTGAAGAAATAAAGAAAAAGCCATATAATGGTAATGAAACCTCTGTCCTTCTATGGGGCACATCATGGATGCGGAGCCACCAGGAGCAAGACAGAGCACTCCGTGAGCCAGTTCACACAGGAGCAGCTTGGACGGGGTGTAGCTAGGGTAATTCCTGTACCAAGGGCCAGGTGCACTCCGGGAGGAGGGGTCAGGGCACCAGGCCCACTGCAGACCCTCTATATTCGTTTCCCAGGGCTGCAAGCACAAAGTACCACAAGTAGGGTGGCTTCTGACAACAGAAGTTTATTGTCTCATAGTTCTGGAGGCTAGAAGTCCAACATCAAGGTGTCAGCAGGGCCGTGCTCCCTCTAAAACCTGTAGGGGAGAATCCTTCCTTGCTTCTTTCTAGCTTCTGGGGGTTGCTCACGCTCCTCGGCACCCCTCAGGTTATAGATGCATCACTCCAATCCACCACCTTCACGTGGTGTTATCCCTGTGTCTCTGTCTTCACATGGATGCTTCTTACAAGGACAGCAGTCATACTGGACGAGTTGCCTATCCTTCTCCAGCATGACCTCATCTTAACTAACTGCATCTGAAATGACCCTTTTTCCAAATAAGGTCACAAACCTCAGGTCCTGGGATTTAGGACTTCAACATGTCTTTTTTGAGGGCCACAATTCAACCTAGAACACTCTTCCTGAAATGCCCAGTCCTCACCCTCAACCAGAAGGACTCCGATGCTCTGGAGCTATTTAGAATACCTGGATGTTAATTCAAATTAAAGAGAAACAGAAAAAAAATTACCATATGGCGGTGACAGTCAGAACAGTGGTTACGGGTAAGGAGGGAAGTGGTGACAGGGGGAGCCCACGGGGCACTCCTGGAGGCCAGGCAATGCGCTAGCTCTTCAGCAGGTTACATGGGTGGGCTCACTGGGAAGAAATGTAGCAAACTACACTTGTATGGTTTTGTACTCCTCTGCATGTCCAATATATTTCCATGGAAACTTAAAAAAAAAACTAGAGAAATTGGAGCTGTCCAAAAAATAGAGGTCTGAGCAACCTAAGGAGAACCTCAGAGAGGGGCACTGTCTGGGAGAAGCCACAACACAAGCGTGAGCCGCGTGAGTGGCCAGTTTACCTGAGATGTTCAACTCCTAGGAGCAGGTATGTAACAAGAAATGCTCAAGTAATTTACTTAAGATGAGAAAAATGTGAAGGCCAAGGAATACATATATTTGAACTGGCAGATTGGCAACTTCTATATATGGGTGATAATTAAAAATTATGTTTGATAAGCAGAGACCCATTGTAAGTCATAAGGATACATTCTCCCCTCAACAGTGCTGGAAACATGCTAGGGCACTTTGTGCTTGGCCCTCTGTTTTCCTACCCTCCTTGCAGACCTCTCCCACACATTCCATTTTCAGGATAATTACAGTTCAAGTAAGTTCCAGTGTTTTTTCTTCCACATCTCATTCTTCTCTGGGAATTTTAAACTCTTGTGGTTAGGGTGTTCTGGGTCCAATTGCTTAATCTCCAAGCAAGAGAAATCAACACCAAAGGACAGAGTTAAAATACTGGACACCACTCAGACTTAGCAGAAAACCTATTTTTGGAGTAAAAACATAGCATATAATTATAGAAAATGAAGCTATGAACAGAAGCACTTGGCTTTCTATTGTGTAAAATGTATTAAGGAGGTACCAAAAGTTTCAAGGCTATGAATTTGTAGGGATCCTGTTGACTGTTCTTCTTGGATGTCTCTGTCCCACTGAAGCCCATCCCTATTCTCAAATTGCAGATAGAATCCCATGATTCAGAAGTCTCGAATGACATTTAATATTTCTATGTTTGAAGTACTTGGGTTATTAAAAATGAGAGCTCTAACATCAATCATACATCACCATTACTAATGTTTTCATCATTTTCTCATGAAAGCAGCAAATGGAAGAGATGTATTCCATGCCACATGTAAAATTCAAGTCCAATGTTAGAAGCCATGTGAAGAATTTGCCTATTATAAAGTGTCCATATAGACCTTCATTCCCCAAGTACATAACCCCTTAGGGAGATGTAACCATCATAGGCCATATGCCTCTGAGTCTGACTGAGCTGCCTATTATGTTCTCTCCCATGGCATCTCCTAAAATACTTGACTCTGAACATTATAGTCTAAAAGCACTAACCTTTGCACAGTTCTTAGTCATTCTCAACACTGTTTCATGCTTCAGCACCTTTGACCATGCTGTTTGCGCTTTCTGGAATGTTCTCCTCACCTTCCAGACCTTCCTCCCCCCCAGCCCCCCAGCCCCGCCATAGCTCAGAATCATCTTCTGTATTCTGCTCTTCAAGGAGGACTTCACTTTCTACCTTCACTCTGCATTTGGATGAGGATAGAGGAGAGTCTAAGAAAGAAATAATATGTAAAGCTGTTACAAGAATAAGGCCAACTATACTTTTTAAATCATCTTAAAAAAATCCAGGCTAAAAGATGTTAAGATTTTTAGTGGGCATCCGAATAGAGCAGTTTTTACTTCTTAACCCTAGTTTATTGTGAAAAACTCCTGGTGCTATTCAACCAACAGACTTTCATCCCCAATTCCACCCAAAGCCCATATGCCTGCACATCCATGCACGCGGGGGCACGTGCGTGTGCACATACACACACACACACACACACACACACACTGCATTTCTCCATATGACCCAGATCCCTATATAATAAATAGCACAGCACCTGGCACATCATAGGTGCCCGAACATTTGTTCCTGTTCACCAAAGAATAAAGAAATACAACAACACGAGCACATTAATAAAGTCCAAAGTGAAGCCCGGTGCTAAGATGAAACAGACTTAAGGGAAAATTAGAGCTTCATGATGTCAAGCAGGAAGTTTTTCTGGAGAAAGTTAATTTTTAATGATTTGAGGGAGGACAGAGTTATAATAATAGCTATCATCATAGAGTTATAACAATAATAATGGCAAGTAATACAGATTAAATGATATTTGGCAGAAACTACACTGACCCATTTATATGTTTTCTTTTATTGCAATAATGTGATGTGGCCATTATGCTGAGTTTATAAATAAGGAAAGTGATGCTCAGAGTCATTAGGCAACTTATGCAGAGTCATGCAGTTATAAGCCATGAAGCTAGAAAATGAACACAGGTTATCATTTGGTCTGGATGGGGAAGGATGGAGTGGGGAGGGGGAAGACATGAAGTATCAACAGAACATCTCAAGTTAAAGCACTAAAAGGCTTTCAGCAACTACGGATTCAAATGGGAGAGTAAAATGAAAGGTAGCATCATGAGATAACAGAAAACTTCAAAGACCAGTTGGAGAAATTCTCTGGATTTTTGAGTAGAAAAAAATTTCCATAATGAAAACCATGCTTAGAGGATGTTACCATAAAAGTACATGGACAGGAATATTGGTGGTCATAGGTAGAGAGCTTAGGGGGAAGATTTTGTATAAGAATATGATTGTATAGCAGTGCCTGGGTGGCTCAGTCACTTGAGCGTCTCTGCCTTTGACTCAGGTCATGATCCCAGGGTCCTGGGATCGAGCCCCGCATCGGGCTCCCTGCTCAGTAGAGAGCCTGCTTCTCCCTCTGCCCCTCTGCCTACTTGTGCTTTCTATCTCTCTGTCAAATAAATAAATAAAATTGTAAAAAAAAAAAAAAGGAATATGATTGCATCATTTTATGGTTAGAGCAGAAGACCCCCTACCCACCAAAGCTGTAAAAACGTTTTTGTTTTTGGTTTTGTTTTTTTTTGCAATAGGTGGACCAGATTTGTCCTCCAAACAATTCAGTGCCTGGAAAACATTTATAAGTACTTGATCAGAAAGCATACCTCTTTCTTAATATCCTGCTTATCAAAATATCCAATTATTTCTAATTTATTTGTAGCAGAGCTGGAATCAAAGTAATTAGCTAAACTACTTTGACATTTACCTAAAATATTGGCTCCAAATAGCAAAAGTAATTTGAAAGAAGTGTCCTTTATCTCACAAACATCATTTACAACAGAAAGTTCTTTTAACTTTCAGAGTCTATCAGTTAAATAAAATTATAAATTAATTTCTGTTGCTAAAAAGCAATTGAAGATCCTTTCATACCCTAGGTGAAGGCCTGGATTATCATCTCATTGCTCTTGTCTAAATGCAGCGGGAGAACCCATTTTCAACTTGTAAAGACAGCTATAAATTATCCATTAAAATATCAGGGAATTTTTTTTTTTAAATCTCTACCTTTTTATTCTTTGGTTCCATGCTAAACATAGAAAATGTACACATTCCCTCATCTTTGCCTCCTCTACCCTTTAATACATAAACAACTCTTATATACTAAAAGGTTGCACAATATTTTAATAAAAGCATTTAATTTTGTTTCATATATCTTTATCTTATTTATTAGCTTATCTTTTTAAACATATTTAATTTTAATAAAAGCAGCACCTTCTGTGGTGCTGACCTAAATATCTGCAAGAGAATATTTTCTTTTTTTTTTTTTTAAAGATTTTATTTATTTATCCGACAGAGAGAGACACAGCGAGAACAGGATCACAAGCAGGGGGAGAGGGAGAGGGAGAAGTAGGCTTCCCACTGAGCAGGAGCCCGACGCGGGGCTCGATCCCAGGATCCTGGGATCATGACGTGAGCCGAAGGCAGACGCCCAACGACTGAGCCACCTAGGCGCCCCTAGAATATTTTCTAAGAAGAAAATTCCACCAACTGTCAGGCACAAAGGACTAATAACCTCTCTGAG
Organism: Mirounga angustirostris; assembly: GCF_029215605.1. NCBI lineage: Eukaryota > Metazoa > Chordata > Mammalia > Carnivora > Phocidae > Mirounga > Mirounga angustirostris. The sequence goes on along the minus strand of NW_026991709.1, from coordinate 45,670,082 downwards.
GACCAAAATCTGATGGGGTGGGAGGAGCAGACTCCACAGAAACAGCTCAAAAACAAGAAGGCTATGTTTATATAGCATTATGTGTTTGTGGGACAGAAAATCTAAAAGATAGAACCTCTAAATATTTAGAATTTTTAAAATATGAGTACAGAATATCTGTATTAACCAAAACGGTGCTCTCAAAGACGACATTCTTCAGGAGAAACTTTGTCACTATGAGTCTCAGCAAGAGCCCCCAGCTGGCCCCTCTCATGCACCACAGCCTCTCAGTTCTTGCTACCCAGGCTCTTCTTCTCATTCCTCCCAGCTGTGGCAATCTTGATGAAGAGAACTTTTGACCCCCCAGGGCATTTATATGTATCTCATTTAACTAGGTTAAATGATACCTAATAGGAATCTAAGAAAGTTCATAATAAGTGTTGAGCAATGCACGTCTCTGCCTACTAAAGTGCCTGAAACTGCAGACTTAAAAAGGTACTAATAAAGAGGGAAATGACTTTGTTATTCACATCTTTGGCACACACACTTATTTCCTCAGTACTATAATCACAGACCTGACTAACCCAACTCAAAGCACCATAAATTATGAATTATGAAGTACTGAAAGTTTACTGGGGCGCCTGGCTGGCTCAGTTGATTGAACATGCGACTCTTGCTCTTGGGGTCATGAGTTCAAGCCCATGTTTGGCTTAGAGCTTACAAAAGAAAGGAAAGAAAGGAAAGAAAGGAAAGAAAGAAAGAAAGAGAAAGAAGGAAAGAAAGAAAGAAAGAAAGAAAGAAAGAAAGAAAGAAAGAAAGAAAGAAAGAAAGAAAGAAAGAAAGAAAGAAAGAAGGAAAGTTTACTGTACATGGAAACAAATTTAAGACTATCCATCTGATGACCTTTACATACTGGTCTCTTTCTCGTCAACACAAGTACACTATAATATTTTCAAAAAGAAAAAACTTTTCAAAGCCCAAAGAGTTTTAATTAATATATACAAATCCACAGGGATGAATTCATCTTTCACCTGCTTTCTCCAATGGGTAAAGTTTTTGAGATAACAAGTTGGTAATCTTAATAGTTACAAAAATGAATCATAATAAAGATGTTACAACTGAGCTAATATGTTAACATTGTGAGTCAATCCATGGACAAGGATTAAGTCATTTGGCAAATGTTTGTCCTATCTGTAATGTTCTAGACACTGCACCAGGTACAGAAGACCAGGGCTGAACAGGACAAGATGTAATCGTTGCCTTATCAGATAGAAAGGTATTCCAGATTTGATGCCATCAACCAGAAAAAAAAAGATACAAAAAGCTGAAAGTGAGTTGTTCAAGTTATGTGTATTAGTGACATTAAGTATGTAAGTTAATAAACAGGGCATCTGGCTAAAGAATTTCAATAACAATTTTCTCTCTAAGGAGTGTACCACGCTCCCCCAAAGGGTAATATACTGGTGACGATGAGCTATCCTGGAGTCAAAGGATAATGGCTAAAATGCTGCGGACGTGTTCATTTCTGATACACCAGTGCTACTCTGAGATATCAGCTTGACATAAGCCTTCATGATTTAAGTATTACTCTAAGATCATCTACAAAGACCAATAGAAATGAAATTTCTCAGGCATAGGATATTCCCAAGACAAATATTACAAGAATCTTGCACATTTCCACTGAAACTGTACTCTAAAAAGGACATAAACCTCCCAAAACAGACCATGTAGACATCCGCCTGGGAGAGAAGGAGCAGGTATTCAGGAAAAGGCAAGGCCTTTGGATTACTTAAATTTTCGCCTCTTGTGACAATTATTGTCTTAAAAAAGATATCAATTGCAGTTGAGTTGCCTAATTAACATAATTTTTAGTATCTAGTTTTAGATATCACTAGCCAACCCAAAGACTTCTTAGAGATATCTGGAGGTTCAATCTGGAGAGAGGTTGAGAAATCAGAGCTAGTGATGCAGAGTCTTATGCATGAAGATCAAACTAAGTGAGTATATAGATTTATTTCAGAGGATAAGAGGCCCAGGGTCCAGGGTCCTTTGAGCCCTGCTTCTCTGCATGGATGCCTGTGCCCTGGCCTGGGGTGAGGAAGGAGAAATCATTGATGGTCAATTAACAGAGAGAAGTAAAGCTGACTGAGGGTGAGTGAGTGAGTGAGTGAGTGAGTGAGTGAGTGAGTGAGTGTGTGTGTGTGTGAAAGAGAGAGAATGAGAGAGAGAGACAGGGAGAGGAAGTGAGAGAAACAAACAGGAAAGCCCGTGCCCATTGGGTGAAGACTGACTTAATCTCTAATTAGAAATCTCTGGTGGCATCCCATTCTAATGAAAACACAATTCGGGCGCCTGGGTGGCTCAGTCGTTAAGCGTCTGCCTTCGGCTCAGGTCATGATCCCAGGGTCCTGGGATCGAGTCCCACAACGGGCTCCCTGCTCGGCAGGAAGCCTGCTTCTCCCTCTCCTACTCCCCCTGCTTGTGTTCCTGCTCTCGCTATCTCTCTCTCTGTCAAATAAATAAATAAAAATCTTAAAAAAAAAAAAAAAGAAAACACAATTCAAGCTCCTTTCCAAGACTTGAAGGCTTCACTTATATAAACTGTCCCCCACCTCCCTCACTGACTGCATCTCCTCCAAACTCCCCTTTTGCACTCCTCTCCATCTACAAGCTCTCCAAACACCCCCAAATCATTCATGCCTCAGGGCCTTTGCAGTTGCTGTCCCCTCTTCCTAGAAAGCCTTTCCTTCTGCTCTTCACTTGACAGTTGCTTCTCATCATTCACATATCAGTGCAAATATCACCTCCTCAGAGAAGCTCTCTGATTGCTCTAAAGAAGCTCCCTCTCTAGCACACCCCGGGGTGTATTGCCTTGTATCTGAAAGATATTTTTTCATTTATTTGTTCTTTGTTTATTGACTCCATTTCTCACAAAACATAAGGTCTGTAAGAGCAGGGGCTCTGTCTATCTTGTTCAACACTGCATGCCCTATCCCCCTACATCACCCATTATGTAGCAGATACTCAGTAAACATCAGTTGAAACTCAATTCCCACCTTAAGGATGACTATGCAGAAAGTCACCCAGCATTTACCACAAAACCACTCTCTGCTCCCTTGCCACCCCTACCTTCCACCACAGTGACTGCGACCCACAACCATATCAACTCCGGACCCGCTTCTACATACAACCTCTGGCAGGTCGCTTCCCTTGCAAGAATCTCCAGCTTCCGTGCCACATTTTCATCTGGAGACTTCATTCTCCTCATCTACAGACCTTTCCATTCCCAACCAGATAAAAGTAGGTCTAGGTTTAAAGAATCCTTCAAAGACCAGCATTACATGCTACTAAGCACACTGTGTCTTAGGTATAAGGGCAAAAAGAGAGAATGGGGAAGAGCATCTTTTTACCCAGCTTTTCAGTGTTTGTGATTAAAAATAAAATTTAAAAAAAATTCCCAAGGGCTGGGTGCTTTCCTTCCTCTCTTTCCCAGTGGTCCAAGAAAAGGAAAGCCCCTCCCTGGTCGATACAGAAGGCTGACAGTAAATGGTAAGCTGGCCACCACCCCCACCCCCAGATGACAAAAAGTCTCCAAGAAGAGGAAATATGAGCATGGAACAGAGACTCAGGTCCTCCTGCCCCTTACTTTCTTTTACCCTCAAACTCATCCCCAGCATTTTACCCCTTCTTAGCCTGACTGTATCACAGCCAAGTTCCTGATCAAGTCTAAGACCCTACTGCTTATTCAGTGCTGGGAGTCACCATCAGGGGAAAGAACTCCTGCTACCTCACCAGATGAGGGAACAGTGCTTCTGACATCCTAATACAGAACCAGAAACACAGTTTCCTACTGACACGCTGTAGTGTCCAATGCATCCGTTGTATGCTATACATCAAGCTTGCTCCAAATCAAATAATTTTTTATGGAAGCATAATTAACATACAGTCTAATAACAAATATATTTTTATTTTTAACCCATAAAGGGTTCACCTGGAAATTCTGATCTGTGCTATTTTATCCATTGTAGTTAGAATAAACAGGAGAGGTTCATTTAAACTGTGAGCGTAGGGATGTACCCCTGGGAAGACTTCTTCCAGGCAAGAAGGTTGAATAGGAACTTCAGTAAAAATACATTCAGAATGAAAAGAATTTTTGGAACACAATCCCTTGGAGATAACATATCGTCCTGAATTTGGCCAGACACAGCACACCAAAGTGGCACATCAAAGATACAGAGAAGACAGAAGATACCTAACTGATGAAGTCGGAAGCTATCAGAAGGAAAGGCAAAGCATACAGACCCCCTGTTCAAGACGCCCAGACTGAGGGGCAATTAAGAAAGTATATTCAGATCAGAGGATATATAACTTGAGTGTGTGCAAGACAAAGGTGAAGCATATGCACAAAGAATGGAAGAATCCGTGAGGAATGTGTGCTATGGAGGTTTCCTGGGATGGTGTAAGGCAGAGGTTAAGCAGACTTTCATGTGATCCATTCTAAGTCACTTACGCTGGGACAATCTTAGTGTTTTTTTAACTATAAAATGGAGTTAATTATTCCTGTCTCACACAGTTGGTGGGAAGATTTAATAAAATAACGCATGTGAACACACTGGGGATCATAATGGGTGCCACAGGAGTTTTGTGTTTTCCTTACCGCCTTGATATGCATCACCTGGAATGTATATTAAATAGCTATCCGGCCCCCAACCCTGGATAGAAGCCAAGTGGTAATCTGCATGGCTAGCAGAGGATGTTTGTCAGAGACATATGGGAAATGTGGCATATTTCACCTCTCTCCTATAGTATTCCACATGATGTGGAACACAGAAGTATCTCCAACAGAAGACAACAGCTGGACAGATTTACGTCTGTTTGTTTTAACAGTATGTCTTTTAATGGTATTCTTCTGCCAATTACTATCTATTCCTTTCTGATCCTCAAAGATTTTTATGGATTTGGGGCATAAGAACAAATTGAGTATTTCCAACAAATCTACTGAAATGTGGTCTCATTTTACTGCATCTTTATAAGGAGACATACAATCTGGGACTGGGACATTCAGGGACTATGGTAAAAATATCGCTCCAGGAAAGAAGCCCCACTGAGCAAGGAATGAAGATCTCCTCCTCCACATGAACAATTAAGGAAGGCTCAGGAAGCCAGATCAGGGTAATAGAATCAGTTTCTGAAAAAGTTTTCTCCTTATAAACCAAAGTTGCCATTATCTAAAGTGTCTCTGAGTCAGGGTGCCTGGGTGGTTCAGTTGCTTAGGCGTCCCACTCTTGATTTCAGCTCAGGTCATGATCTCAGGGTCCAGAGATGGAGCCTGGTGTTGGGCTCTGTGCTCAGCAGGGGGTCTGCTTGAAGATTTTTCTCCCTTTGCCTGTCCCCTCCTTCCCCCATTTTCTCTCTCTAAAATGAACAAATTAAAAGAATAATAATAATAAAGTGTCTCTGAGGCAGCTGGCCTTAGCTGCAACAGATTACAAAACAATCTGACTGTCTCTTTTGCATATCTGGGTGTGAAAAGCAATCCTTCCTGAGAAGAAAAGGAAGCTACACAAACCAATTTACAAATGTCCAATCAGCTTGCTTTCAAAAGGAAAATAACCTGGCAGCCGGAGCAGATCTTCCCAAATACTTAACATCTCCGTGTAAATAAAAAGATAGTGTTACCGTCTGCAGTTGGGAGAGGAAGTTTGAAGACCGGAAAGTCAAACATCCAGGCCAGCAGAGCATAGGCAGCCGTCAGAAACCTAAACCTCAGTGTGAAAATGGGGAGAAGAGCCAACGAGGGCAAGGAGTTTCTGGCCTTCCTGCAGTTCCCTTAACTATCCACCTAAGCATAGTACTCGGATGCATGTGACTTGTTTGAGCTTAGAATCTGCGGTTTACGTGGTTTCTGATGGCATCCACGGATGTTATTCTCATCCCCTCTCCCACATACAGTTTTTAAATATTACCTTTCAGTAGCGAGCACCTCCCCCCTACCTCCCTCCCTACCCCTTCTACTGAAGATCCTATAAGGTGTTTGGGGTTTGTTTTTAGTTTCTAGAAATCGTCTATAGATTTTCTTTTAAGCCAAAATAACAGCACAGAAGAAAGAGGCTGCGCTCTCCAGAGAACCCTAGAGCAAGGGCCTCAAAATGACAAGTTGCTCCTTTGTTATCTTGAAAACTAAAGGCAGCCCAAACCCTGCGAGTTTCTCACCACCGCTCTTCCCCCCTCAACTGCCTCGGTGCTTGTTGTGTTAGGTCTAGCTCTACTGTGGCGGGAAGGAGGGTTTGCTGGAAATGTTTCTACGATAAAAGACGAGAACCTTCCAGACCTCTAGCCCCCGTTCGCGAATAGACCTTTTTACAAAACAACGGTGAGCAAGGAGCCCCCACCCTTGCCGGCACGCGAGTGCCCAAGCTCCCCCGAGATTAGAGAAAAGCGGGTCCCAAAGCAGGTCGTCTCGACTCGCAGCGCCCCTCCTCCCGCCCTGGGGATCCGGGCGCCCCGCAGCTCCTCTCCGCGGCGGGCGCCCCGCGGCCCCTCAACCGGGGGGCGGGCTCACGCGAGGGTGCGCGGAGGGGGCAGTCGGTTCAGCGTGCCCTCCACGCGCGACGCTCAGCCTCGGAGGCTGCACAGACCCCAGGCCGCCCCAACCAGGGTGGGGAATTCGGTCTCCCCGATCCCTAGTCTCCCTCGCCCGGGCAATGCCAACCCGCAGGGAAGCCGGCGGGAGTGAGTTACCGGCCCAGGCCCAGGAGCGCAGGCTGCAGAAGCGTGCGGGGCTCGGCGCCTGGGGGCCCGCTGCTCTCCGCCCACCGCCGCTCGCTCCAGCCGGCTGCCGCGGCGCCTGCCGCATCGGGCCGCCGAGTCCCGAGGCCGGCGGAAACCGGAGGAAGGTGGCCGGGTCAGGGGCGGCGCGGGCACGATTCCTTCTCCGCGGACCCGGCGGGGAAGCCGCGGGAGTCCAAGGCGCCCGCCGGGCCGTGCGCTGCCCTCCACGCCCGGGTCCGTATCCCAGGCGACTGCGCCGAGCGCCCTCGGAGCCGCGGGGAAGCTCCTCCTGCTCGGCTGCTGGCGCCAGACGCGCGGTGACCACGGCCGCCCCCAAGTTCACGAAGGAAGGTGCAGTGCAGAGGGAGACCAGGGGTTCCGCGTCCCCGGAGCAGGGAGGCGGGAAAGCAGCCGAGCCCGTACCTTTCGGGCTGGGCGGACACCGGCCGCGCGCCCTTCCCGGGCGTCCCGGACAGGAAAATCACCACGAAGGGAGGGCCGGGGAAAAGCAGCGGGTGGCTTCAGGACGAGGTAGGAGGATCGAGTTCCACAGCCAAGAAGACACTCCCATCCCGCCTCGGTTTGTTTGGAAAGCTGCAGGGGCGAAAGTGTGGCGCGGCCAGGGTACTCCCATTCCCCGCCGGGCTGGCGGGCAGCAGAAGTAAACACATTTGCTTGGCGCACCGGGGACTCCTGCGACACCAAGTGAGGCAGGAGTTTTGGTCCCTCGCAGAAAGGGAGCGGGTGTTCAGAGCTCCAGAATTCCTGGGCTCCGCCTTTCAAGGACAAACGTGTTGGTCCTTTTTGTCTTTTGGAGGAGGTATTACTTTAGGGAGAAGGAACGAAGGTGGGACGTGCCTTTTCTTTCTTGTTAAAAGTAGCTCTCTTGAGAAAAGCATAAATGAATAATGTCCTCATACTTGGATGGCTCTGAATACTTTTTATATTTTAGTGTTTGTGAAATAATTCATTGTCTAGCAACATTCAGTTAATAGCTCCAGCCTTTGGACACTGAGCATCGCAATCACGTGCTGTCAAATGACCCCAGAGAGAGGAGCCACAGACTTGGATATAATTCAAAGCGGCAATGTGTCCTGGCTCTGAAACAAAGTCCTTCATCTGTGAGGGACCTGCTGGTATTTGTGTTAATTTTAACAACAGCCCTAGGAGACAGCACTTGTTACTTTCCCGGTTTTACTAATCCAAACACTGAGAGTGTTCAGAAAATGCCTATCTCCTTCCTTTTCTACAAATTGCCTTTGAAGTAACGGTACACAAGTTTTGAAATTTTCAAGGTGGCTCCTGAAACATCGGAGTAGTGAACGATGTTTAGGAAATTTGCCCATCTAGGTCAATTTTCCTTGAGATGGTTTTGCTCTTTTTAGTGTCTCCTGAGTTCCTTATTATCCTTCTCTTGGTCATGATCTTCAGAATTAAACCAGTATTATACCTCATCCACTCGGTCCTTCTTAGGATTTTTGGATCTGCAAAGTCATGTGCTAAGGGGAGAGGTCATCTGCTATTCTTAGGTGGCATTTGTGCTTCTTTATAGAAGTGACCAGAAAGGCACTGTTCACCCTAACCTAGTTCAGATTCCACTGGCATGCCTCGTGACCTTGAGCAAGTGCCTTAACCTCGTGTACTTCCTTCGTGTCACCTGTAAAAGTGATATAATACAACCTATCTGCAGGGGTTGTTAGGATTTAAATAGATGATGAGCTAAAGAATTCTTGGCACAGTGCTTGGCCAAAAACCATCAGCTGAGGAAATAAGAATACTACCTCCCAGTCATTGCCCACTGTGAGTCAGTTGCCGCCTATGCATCATATCTGTTCCTCCCATCCATCCTGCAAGCGAGAAGAATCTCATCCTAGAAATGAAGACATAGAGTCAGAAGGTTAAGAAATGTGCCCAAGGTCATACTGCCTACATTGGAGCTGTGATTCAAATGAAAATGCCTGAGACCAAGATCAGTTTTTCCAGGATAGCTCATGTCTATGTAGTTATGTGGAGCAGGGACTTTTGAGCTGTGTAACATTATTTTATTAATTTTTTTTCAAATGCAGGATACATTATTGTATGGGCACATGATCGCAACTGTGCAAAAATTTTGAATTCCTGTCGAAGGTGATAAAGAATTAAGCAGGGGTTTGTTGACTTCAGGGGACGCGGTAGCAGCCAATGTCTGGAGTGTCGCTATGGGGACCCGGGGGGGGGGGGGCTTCTGCAGCCCGCGTCGGGACTGAGGCGCTGCCAGAGACCCCACCGAATCACCTCTGCCACCTTTCCGGTTCAGGCACAGGCTCCCCGCACCGCCCTCGGCATGGGGGAACCCGAGGAGGTGGTGCCCGGTTTGGGTGCTGTGTTTACATTTGGAAAAAGTAAATTTGCTGAAAATATTCCCAGCAAATTTTGGTTTACAAACGATATACCTACATTTCTTTCATGTGGAGATGAACATATTGCTATTGTTACAGGAAATAATAAACTTTACATGTTTGGCAGTAACAACTGGGGCCAGTTAGGATTAGGATCAAAGTCAACTGTTAACAAGCCAACGTGTGTCAAAGCTTTAAAACCTGAAAAAATGAAATTTGCTGCCTGTGGACCCTAGTTTCAACAGGAGGCAAAGTATACGCAGCTGGAGGAAATAATGAAGGATAGAGATTACTTAAATAAATAAACTTAAAAAAAAAAAGAGTTAAGCAGGGTGATGGGATTATAGGGTTTTAGCTCTCTCTGGGATAGTGTTTTTGGCAATTGTTTTGGGGAAAATGTTTTCACTCTGTAAATATATGTAATTTATCCTTTGTATAAAAGGTTTATTCTAATAAGGTAGGAGGGGAAGGACCAGGAAGTAGGAGAGGACTCTTGGAAGTTGCAAATTCTTTTAATGGCCCCTGAAATCATAATATTTAGGCAGTGTACATATAAGGTTGGCCATTTGCTGGGTTTCTTTTGTGCTTATGGATGATGCAGTCTCTTTGTTAAAATCACATTGTTTCTTAGGATATGGCCTCTGTGTCCCTAGGGACAAGTAAAAGCCAGGTTCTCCACTCCACCCTGGGGTGCCATTCAGTACAGTGTAGAGAGTAAGGTTAAAGAAAATAGTACTTCTTCCTCAATCCCAATGTAGGACCTGCCAAAAGAACCCCTGAAGATAGGTTATATTATATCACTTTTACAGGTGACGTGTCCTGTCCCGAGGACAAGCTTTTTTGGCATGATCAATGTAGGACTGTCTACTTCATATAGAGGAGACCTACTCAAAGCAATATGCTCTCTGCAGGACGGTCACCTCTGGTGAACCCCGGGTCCAGAGAGAGACCCGTTAAGTGACAAGAGACCACTTCCTTACAATACCCCTTTATAACTTAATAACAAAGAGAAATTTTCTTTTTTCTAACATTTCTCAAGGCTTGGGTTCTCCAGTTTTAAATAGTATCTGGTTCAAGACTGAGTTTGACCAAGCTCATCATTTTTGCATACCATTGTCCCTCCACCTCCAGGTGAAGATCCTGCCAGCCTGATTTTCTGGGTGTCTTGGGGTTTTATTTACTGAAAGCAGTTATTTAAAGAACATGTACATCTCAAAAAGAGTAAGTCACAGGGAGGAGGCAGTGTCTCTCACTTAGAACTCTGCCTCTGCCTACAGTGTGGGAAAACTATTTTGCAAAAGGCAGCTTAGTTCTGTTAAGCAAGGCCCTAACTTCTCTAACATCTCCATTGCAGAGCAGGGCCTCAGTCCCGTGTTTGTGTATGAAAATAACCATTGTGTTGATTTCCCCACAATTGCCAGTGCTAGAAAAAGGAATGCGAGTCTATCTGGAAGCTTCTTTGCAACGTTCATCAGCAATAGTGTCTCCTTATTCTACTAGTCCTGTCAAGGTTTCACAGCTCTTAGTAGCCCAGTCTCAGGAACTGCATTTGCTCTCCTTCCTGTCACAAGCTGGAGGATGAGGGGTGGACCTGGGGTGGACCCGGGGTTCAGCATGTTCTAAGCACAGGAACATATATCTGTATGGTGGAAGCCATATAATTAAGACACCTGCACTGTATTATTAAAAGGGTTAATATTCAGAACGTGTCAAGAATTCCTACGGATCTGTAAGAAAAAGATACCCCATTTAAAAATAGGACGTGGGTCATAAGCAAGCAATTTATGGAAGAAATACAAATAGTCTACATATGGGTGCAGAGATTTTCGTGTCTTTTTATATGAGCATTGTTTAAGAAAATGCGGATAAGAATGAGAAATCAGATTGGCAAAAATGAAGGTTAATGAGCTTAATGAGTTTCATCAAGGTGTCAAGGAAACTATTCAAGGAAGTATGAAGTAGAACTTCCTCTTCAGAGGGCAATTTGGTGATTGCTATCAAATGTACAAGGTTGTTATGAGTTTGAATTTCAAAACCCTAATTAAAGTTCCTTAACTTTCCTCCTTAGAAGACAGTTTGGCCTCAAGCCAAGCAAAGGAGGAAAGAGGAGAGGGAAAGAGGAGAGGGTGGGAAAAGACAGAGGATCTCTTAGCTGACTCCTGGTTACCATGGTCCAGAAGAGGGCCGGCCCTTCTGGTTACTGAGCACTCCCTGAACAAACCCCGCGATGGTAGGGCATCTCCTGCGGTTAGATAGGGGCGGTCTGCAAACCTCTGCATCTTGGAGCAGCTTGCTCAGAGAACTTACGTGATTAGAAGTGTCAGAAGCCTGAACCACTGTCCTAGCTGATGGGCCCACCCCCGGGAGAGGAGGGAGATGTCCCACCCTCCCCCATCTGTCTGTGGAGATGCTCTCCTAAGTTCTACTCCAGTCCCGTGACTGATAATTCTGTCAAACCATTACAAGTACCTTCCCCAAGTACCTTGGGGCGCTCAGCCCACTAATTCACATTGTTAGCTAACCCCCTTGTCTCTCATCTTAGCTGGATTACAGAGCTGAACTTAACACTGTTTCACTTCACGAGAATGTTTTTGTAGGATGGATCCTGAAAAGTGGAAATCCTGGGCAAAGCACACGAGAGCCCACACTCAGATGATTTTCTACTTGATATTTTCATGTTCAGAAGTTCACACTCTAAACAAATGAACAAAAAAAACCTATTTTCAGTAGAACCCTGAGGCAGTGTGCAAGGTGGAGTCATTACAGTGAGCTGGGAATGGTACAGAGGCTTCTCTACGTTTCCCCAACTCCACTCTGCTATGAATGCATGTCACCTTCAAACCAGCAGCTCCATTTTTAGGACTTCATCTGTAGAAATAATCACATATAAATACAAAAACATGAATAGGGGTGGGCATAGCAGCATTGCTTACAGTGTTTAAAAACAGGAAAATAATGCCCAGGAATAGAGTGACTAATTAGATTGTGGTATATCCTAATGATGAAGGCAGCCATTGCAAAGCGATTACAAACGTGTATATACATTCAATTTACTAATGTGATACCAGCTGTAGTACATTGGCTTTAGAAGGTCTACATTCAGAAAATATGTACTGAGTGTACATATAGGATGTCAGATATTATGATTCGTTAATGTCAAGCAGAAAAAAATAAAGGACCACTAATACGTGCGTATATATTTGTGAATCCATAGCGAGTGTTGACAGAGATTTCTTCTAGAGAGTGGAATTATAGAGGCAAAGAGAGGAAGTGGAGGAAGATTTTTGCTTTTTATTCTAAATATTTCTGGTAAGTTGAACTTTTTACAATGTACACGAATAACTTTTGTAATTAAAAACGATGCTAACAAAGTTATTTTTACGTGTTTGGGAAAAGAGATTACAAATCCAGAATGAAAATGGGTCAGTGTTGAGGCACAAATCTAAGCTCTCTACCTTGGTGATTCCCTACCTGTGTACTCTTCATTCTATATAATGCATTTTTTTCCCCAATCAATAGAGACCAAAATAGAAATATCGGGTCAAAACAAAACAAAACAAAACCCTTAAGGCCCCATTGAAAGAACAAGAAGAAAACTTACGTGAATCTTGTTTTTATTTTGCTGGGAAAAAAACTAAACATAAAAGAAGCATGAAGAAAAAGGTTAATACATTTGATTTCATGAAAATGTAGACTTTCTAAATGGCAAAATACACAGAAAGACAAAGACAAGCTGGGTAAAAGTATTTGCAACACATGGAAAATGGTTAATTTTCTTATTTTACCAGGAACTCTTAGAAAAAAAGAAACAACCAAGAATTTAATAGAAAAATAGGTAAACTACATGGACAAGCAGCTCTCTGAAGAGAAAAATAAAACATACATTACTTAATTAAGCAAATAGGTAATGTCTGCTATGTGCCAGGCACTAATCTAAGCAGTGAAGGAAACATCATAATTCTTGCTCCCAAGCAGCTTACATTCTAGTAAATTTGAGGAGTCTTGACTGCACTGATTGAATTTATATACTCTAATACAGAAATCCCACCAACAGAAACTTCTGTTACAGATATCCTTGCACAGTTATATAAAGTTGTAGATAAGAATTGCCTTTTAAATGTTTCTTATAATGGAGACCCTGGAATGACTCAGATAGCCTTTAGTAAGGATTGGAATTAGAGGATACACATATACTATAGAAATCTGTATAGTCACTAAAACCATGAGCTAGTCTTCTATCTAATGACTTGGAATAATGTCCAAGATATTATTAAACTTAAGTATCACACTGCAAGACAGGTTGCCTAGTAGGATTCTGATGTTAATTTTTTTTTTTTAAGATTTTATTTACTTATTTGACAGAGACACAGCTTGAGAGGGAACACAAGCAGGGGGAGTGGGAGAGGGAGAAGCAGACTTCCCGCGGAGCAGGGAGCCAGATGTGGGGCTCGATTCCAGGACCCTGGGATCATGACCTGAGCCGAAGGCAGACGCCCAACGACTGAACCACCCAGGCGCCCCTCAATATGTTTTTTTAAACATAGAAATAATGATAGTTATAATACAGCTGACGTTAGTGCACAAGATATCCGAAGGAATCCACATAAGCTAATGAACATTAGCTGTCACTGGAGGACTTTTCTTTCTAAATTATACAATTCTGAATGGTTGATTTTCACTATTTATTTTTAACTGAAAAAAGGGAGAATTTTCAAACCATCTTACATTTTAGGAATTTTTACATGCGGTTGCTTAGAGACACATATCAAATTGAGCTTTACTTCTTGGGGAGTCTGGGGAGTGGTCAGTGGTTTTTTGAGAGGTAATGACAAAAGCTTTGATATAAATGGGTGATTGTGTACCATTTTCATCAGAACCTTGATTGTGACAGTGTTTTGGGTTTCTGTTATTCTCAACCTCAGAATTAAAGGAACTTGTCTACTCCCAAACTCGCGAGAGATTGCCACATCACCAAAGGACGTTATAAGAGAGTGACTTGTCAAGTGGAGAGATACCGCTGGGATACAGAGTTTCAGGAAAACACTTACAACCATGGTTAATTGAATGGGAATCCTGTGAAACCTCTGTTAGTTTTTTGTGTGTGGGTATCGAGATGTCAGCTGACACGGTATGGCGGTCATTTCTAGTTCCCATTGTTTTAGTGCCCCCAAGCCAGAATGTCTTCTCCAAGGATACATAGACTATAGATTACTGAAACCTTTCTTCAAGACCCTAGTCACCATTCCTCCTGCCTGAGTCTGCTCTCTCTCACACCTGAACTCACTTTGGGGAATAGATCTCATTTTTAAGGTAATTACAATAGCAGAAGCTTTTTCTTTTCACTTACTCATTTTTATTACTGATAATGTTTTTCTCCCCCCTTCCCACTTTTAAAACCATAGAGTTATCCTTGATCTTCTTTTTCTCCATCTTCCCTGAACTTCCATCCTTCATGTTCTTAACACACTCCACATTTAGTCATTAAATACATACTTGCTTGCTATCTGCCAGGCACTGTTCTAGGTGCTAGGAATAGTTTGCCAGGGGGGGAAACAGGCAAACATTTCTGCATTCCTGGAGCTTATATTTTACTAACAGTGTCCTGCAAAAATCTTCAAACGTCATCTTGTCGAGCCCTTCATCTCAGTTTCAGTTGAAATGTTTCCCTCTTCTTCTCCCTGCTTCCCCAGAGAGGCAGGGAGGAGCCTGCCTCCCTGACCCTTTACCCCACTAGAACGAAAGACAACATTGGAGTCCACCCTCTCTGCCTCTTGTCAGTTTTCTGCAATCTAAAACAGCAGAAGTTGAGATGTCTTCTAGGGATCTGTTAACTTATTTCTAACCCTGTAACAGAAAAGTCATTGAGCCAACAGAATGCCAAGGTTTGGTTACCTTCTTGAGATGAAGGAGGGATATTTACAGCAGGGATGGGGGGATGTAAGAGGTTTAAGACAAATTCTTACTAACGGTTCTCTAACAACACAAGGCAGAGAAAGGCAGCCCCAAATGAATAAAGCCCTAGACAGATGTGAGAGGGCTGGTGAAACAGTAACATTTGTTGAGCACTAAGGAGGGGCTTTGTGTTCATTATCACATTTCATTGTAACAAACCTGGGAGTTCAATATTATTGAGACAGTATGAAGAAAACCAAAACAGGAACAAAACCACATTCATACCTAGGTCTGAGTGAGTCCAGAGCCCTGGCATATACATTCACTTGGCAGAGGGAAAGGGATCTAATGCTTTTGCTTAGAAATCTCTCAACTAACTCTGACACACAGAAAAAAAAAAAAAAAAATTAAAGAGAACGGATATAACTTAATTCCCAAGGTTCTGGATTTTGATAAAGTAGTGATCTATTTATGTCTTTTTTTTTTTTTAATTTTCAAACTAAACTTCTCCATTACGTTAACATTTCTATTTTTCCATAGTAGAAAGTATGCTCTTCTTACTGTCCTTAAAAATAAAATAAAGACCCATCTAGGAGTGGCCTAACAAGTAAAAACAGAGTCCGATGCAGTGTCTGGTGGGCCTTCCTAGTTCCTCTCTTTATGAATATTATTTCACGATGGATTAAATACTTGCTTTTGGAATTTAGTGGCCTTTCCCAAACTGTGTTCTTTTGGGAGACACTAATCTGAATTTAAAGAACAAAGGATTCCTAAACAAGTAAGATTGAGTTATAATCCCACCTGAAGTCACACACAATACATATTAGCATATTCAAGACAAGTGTTTAACTTTGGTTAATGGTTAAACAGATTAAACAAGCTTGTTTTTGTGGGGGAAAGACTCTTTTCCTTCAGTATTCTATTGTAATTTACTTTTTCTCCATCTCCCAAAGCCAGTTACAACTAGAAACAAAATTGCTGTATATTTGATTCTCTGCATATCTGCTTAGGAAACCAAGGGCTGGGATCCTTTCATGAAATCAACCATGAATATAAAAGCTTGGACATGAATGTCACTTAGTTCATGAGAAATATACCTAGAAAAAAATTACATGCAAAAAAAAATTTGCAGTGACAGATTTATTATAAAATCACCACCGTATTGCTCTTGGAACCATACAGTTTCAGCATTACTTAATATTTTATTACATAAGTAATTAATATGATTCATCATCATTATAAACTGTGTTTTGGTTCAGATGTAATAAAATGGATTGTGGTAAAAATTCAGGTTAATTTGAAATAATTGTGTATCTTTTTGCTAGCTGGCTTTTCTTCAACTCTACAGAAAGAGCTTGCACAATCTAAATGCTCTCATGTCAAGGATTTTGCAATCAAAATCATAATACAATGGAAATACCTTGAGCACCGACCCACGTCTACTTATTTCCAGCAAAATTTTATGATCATGTTAGTAGTGGAAGTGGAATTTGATAAGTACATCATAATTTAACATTGATTCATTCATTTAGTGTTTATCGAGAACCCACCAAAGGTCCAACACTAGCATTTGAGGCATCAGACATGCAGAATTCTAAACATCTGAGTTCCAGCCTGGAGAAGTGATACGAGGGAAATAGGCATTCAGACTACAGACGCTTACTGAGATTCTCTGTGTGTCCTGCATTGGCTAGGTTCAAAGAAAAGAGTGGTGAACTCACAGATCCCCCGCTGTGATGATGATGCTTGCAGACTAGCAGACTTGTAGACAGATACTATTTGTCACCCTTTTGTAACTTAGAGTGGTAGAAACTAGAGGACACAACTAATGGGAGCATCTTGAAAGGTGACATTTGTGATTTTCTTTATGCAGAAAACAATCTTCCTTGCTTATTTTTTTCTTTAGGGAGTCTCCTTTCTTAGGGTTACCTTTGCTTAAAATGGAGAAACATGTACTCAGAATTTGCCAGAAGACAATTTTTATCTAAGGATTCTTAGCCACTGAGATGTGAGTGACTTTTCCGAAAAGGTCTTTAGACATCTGACACTCTGATCCTGATTACCCGATATAGATCCAATCCCTAAAGCAGATTATTGGGCACCATCCCAGGGCTTCTGATTCTGTAGAACTAGCATGTGGCTCAAGAATTTTTATTTCTAACAGGCTCCCAGAAGTCACAGATGCTGCCAGTCCAGGGCCCATGCCCTTTAAGAAGCATGGTGTAGGGAATTAAATATACCAACTTCCCAAGCAAAACTCATTATTAAAGGACTGTGAGGCAGATAATGTCTCTGTCTCACAGGAGGAAGAACAAGGCATAAGTTATTTATAAAATGCAAATTTAAGTAGGTAGGCAAAACTAAGTGAAATAATAAATATTTCATATCCTAAATGCAACGATTCTCTTGAAGTTAGAAACTTCCTTCTATCACGGATTTTCCAGATTTGAAATACTTTGAAGTTGGGATACTTTATGATTTGACTTGAAATAACTCTTCTTTTCCTCTCCCATAGACAGAGGTTTTAGAAATTTAGAATTAAAAAAAAATCTGACTCCAAATAAGTAGCGTAATGTTAGCCTTTGTGATTAGAAAGCAGCCCCAATGACGTGGGGACTGTGTTATTTCCTGTGAACAAGCCTCTTGGGAGATAAACCTCTGAGGGAGCCTCATCAACAGCAAACGGCACTAGGATGGTGGTGCAGTCCAGAGCTGGTGGCATGAGAAGACAGGCGTTAAGATGCTTTAAAGAAGAACGTGAAAATGGAGAGAATCTATATTTTAATCTACTTGCCATCTGAAAATCCATGTCTCTAGTATCAAGAGGATTACATCGACCTGCTGAATTATTAGTAGAAACATAATAACCACATCAAGAAAAGTATCTATGCTCAATTATTCACGCACCCCCCCCCCACGTCTGTTACAGTAAAGTATACTTTATTGGCTTGACACAACACAAATTAATTTTCCTACAGTTCTGGAGGCCAGAAGTCTGAAACCAACTTGTCAGCAAGGCTGGATTCCTTCCAGGGGCTGGAGGGGAGGTTCATTTCCTTGCCTTTTCCAGATTCTAGAGGCCACTCATATTCCCTGGCTTATGGCCCTTCCACCATTTTCAAGGCCAGCAGAGTGGCATCTTCAGATTTTCTGACTGCGATGCCTGCTTCTCTCAACACATGCGCTTTCTGCCTCTGACACCCCTGTCTCCCTCTTTTAGGGACCTTGTGACCTTGGGTCCATCTGGATAGTCTCCCCATCTCAAGATCCTTAACTTCATCATGTCCGTAAAGTTTCTTTTGCTATTTAAAGGAGCATATTCACAGTTTCAGGGGATTCGTATGTATACATCTTTGGGGGGAGGGCATTATTTGACTTCCCACATATGTCATTTATTTTTTCTGGTCAAAAAACACTTGCAGTAGTGTTTTCAATATGAGGTGTTACATTTTTCAGGAAGAAATCAATAAATGGTGTTATGTAGAAGAAAATGACCACGAATCATTCATTCACTCAGCAAAAATTTGTGTTCACAATGTGCCAGGCACGGGGCAAGGAGCACTCTGCAGATACAGATAAGACCGTATGAGGCTGTCGAGTGTGGTGCATATGAGCCGGGACTCTGAAGCCTAATCATCTGGTTTTGAATCCTGGCCTCACCATTTCTACACTGTGTGACCTGAGCAAATTACTTAATTTCTCCGTGCCTCAATTTTGTCACTTCTGAAATTGAGATAAAATTAGAACTGTTCCATAGGGCTCGTATGACGATTCAGTGAGATTCTCCATAACTCCTCTGGCACACTGGCCGGAGTGTGGAGTTCCATAAATATTGGTGTTGAGGCAGAGAGCGAGAGGACAGTGACTAAAGAGCATGGAGTATATAATGGCCACAGAGAACTTGGAAGGGTTGTCCAGAGCTAGGTCTTAAAAGATCAGTTTCTTGTAGTTAGCTGGGGAGAAATAAGGGACATGTGGTGAGAAGACCAGTGAAGGATTGGAGACCACGAGGAATGGCTGAGGAGCCTGGGGGATGTTAGCCGGGACCCACATGAGAACTGTATTTAAGTACTGTGCTTGGGCAGTTGGCACAACAAAAGAAATTAGACTTATTTTACTTCTATCCAGAAAAAAATATCCAAGCCCAAGTGGAAATGGCAAAAACATTCATCTTGATACTTGAAAAAAACTTGTGAATAATCAGTCCCACCCCCACCCCCGCCCGCACCCGAGGGTGATATAATCCTTTCTCTGTGCACCACTATCAAAATACAGTCTTCCTTTTTTTTTTTTTTAAAGATTTTTATTTATTTATTTGAGAGAGAGAGAGCAGGGGGAGGGGCAGAGGGAGAGGGAGAGAGAGCATTTTAAGCAGACTCCCCACTGAGCATGGAGCCCAACGCTGGACTCGATTTCATGACACTGAGATCATGACCTGAGCTGAGAGCAAGAGTCAGACACTTAACTGCCTACGTCACCCAGGCACCCCTACACTGCCTTCTTTATGGGGTGATCTGTCCTACACCCATTTTCTTCTTTACCCTTGTCAGTAGAAACCCAAGTACTTTCAGGAATCAGTGGGCCATAAACTATAAGGGAGGCTGGGCTTCTCCCCAGCCCCAGGGGTGTAAGCCAGGATTGGTCTGAGCCAAGCATGGTAACCACTGCCTTTGTTGTTATTTAGGTCAGGAATGGGCATTTGTGACCCAAGAATTGGAGAGGAAGGCCTTTGGAAAAGTCTTGATCTCTTCAAAAGATGAATGAGGGAAGTGAGTGCTCTCTTACTCTGCTCTGACTGTGAGACATCTTTGTGTGAAGATGTGATGCCTGGAGGTGTGGCATCCATCCTGAAGTGGGAGAGGATACATCTAAGGACAAAGCTAACCTCTGAGGAAGGCAGAGCAAGAAGACAGAAAGGGTCTGGATCCTTGATGAGCTGGATGAGCTACTAAATTATCCAGCCCTGGAATCATCATGTAGTATGTCATTTATTGTACTAATATGTAATATAGGGGAAAAAAACACATTTTTCCTTCTTACAGCCCAGAAAGCATCCTGCACATCAAACTAGCAGCACAAACCCCTTGACAATTCAGGGTCTCAGCAGAAAATAACCACAGACTCTCTGTTGGCCTTATCAAAATGCTGGCTTTGAGAATGAATTTTGAGTGAAGATTACTGACCTGATTTTCTGGCAGGAGATTCTGTTAGGTACATTTTTGCGTTCATTTTTATTCTCTGTTTATCCTCAATTTTATCTTTTGGATCAAGTCATATCATTAAAGTGCTATTATCCAGCCAATTATAGTTCACACTACAGGGTGTCTAATAATGGAATAGGTTCCCTGCATTAACTAAATTCTGTCCAGAATTAATTTCTACGTAGGTAAAAGAGTTAATTTCCTAATTTCTAAAATATCTACCATCCTATGATATCAAAATGTGTAAGCATTGCACTAACTCACTATATATTGATAAACTGATTCATCTGCTATTGCAAAAATTCAACCAAGAGATAGTCAGGAAACTATGTCAACAGCAGCAACAAATTAATGGAGGTTGCAGCAAAAGATTATTTAATAAATGTTCTTCTCTTGTGTGGGAGAACTGTCCCTGATTTCTGCTAAATGTCCTTTTGGGACCATATACCCCTAATCTCCTTACAGTCTTAGGCTTCTCACTTCATTTCCTCTTTTACCCCCTCCAACTGATCTTCATTTTGAATCAGGATGAGTTGAAATACTTTGCTGGCCCAGTTTAGGTTCTGGAAAGGGATAGCTCCTCGGAGATAACAGTGACATGCCTTTCTCTTCTCACACTGCTTCTCTTTATAGATTTTACAGGACCCCTGCCTGCATTTACAGGTGAAAATAAAAGTAGTTTCATTCTGAGGCACATCCTTGCCAAAGAATATTGATAAAGGACAACACATTTGTAAGAATCCTCTCTTTAAAAGCTGAACAGAGTGAGAAAATCTGATCTGTCATCGCCGAGTCTAGGGAAGAATGTCAGTCCAGTCAAACTTTAATCACAATGTCTGATTCAATGAAAAGACCAAGTGTTTCCACTTCTCGCTGACACTTTTCTAGTTAGAAGGCGATGGTTTCCACAAGTCTGCTGCTATGTTTCAGTCGCTTTTATAGAGTCCATAACCCAGGGACACCTGGGTGGCTCAGTCGGCTAAGCACCTGCCTTCGGCCCAGGTCATAATCCCGGGGTCCTGGGATTGAGTCCCACATCAGGCTTCTTGCTCAGTGGGAAGTCTGCTTCTCCCTCCGCCTGCAGCTCCCCCTGCTTGTGCTCGCTCTCTCTCTCTCTGACAAATAAATAAATAATATCTTTTTAAAAAATAAGATGCATAGCCCACATTTTCTTATTTTCTATATTTGTAGATGCTCTAGCATTTGGGTCCTCCCTGACTGGTATAATATTGTAATTTATAATAAGAAACACAGGTTTCCCCCACTATCTGAAAGTAGAGCACTCCCGTGAAAGGTTTTGTAAACTGCAATTTATATGAAAATATTTTGTGACCATTCCCAAACCCCCAAAATAACCTCTCTTCGGCTTTTCCAACACCTTAGGACACATCTTGCTAGCAGTTGCACAAAATAGAGACAAAACACAGACGCTCACAGACACAGTTCAAAGCTGTGGCAGTCTGATGCTGAGTGTGATTCCCGGGGAAGCAGCCCCTCTCACTGCTCGGTCCGCGCTGCCTCTGTAAAGGCTCCGTGCACAACAAACACTGAACGCTATTTCCACTAAGTGAGAATCCTCTTCAGATGGTGTTTGGTTATCGAAAACAGGTGCTGAGGTACATCGCTCTTTTTTAAAAAGTGTTCTAATTCAAACTTTTGAAAAGTGGGAATACTTGTATGTATCAGGTCTGAGTCCCATTTCTGGAACAGAGCTCCTAAAAACCCTTGGAATTTCCTAAGTGTTGAGAGTGACAAAGGTGTCTTTTGTTATATTAGTGAGATAACTTTAGGACTGAACCTAAGGAGGGGGCAGGTTGCCAAGGGAACCAACCATGTGATTAGACTGCTGGAATTTTCAGTCCTACACCCAGACCTCTGAGGAGGGGTGAGGGGCTCGAGATTGAGTTCAGTCACCAATGGCCAATGATTTAATCAAGCATGCCTATGTGAGGAAGTCTCCATAAATCCCTAAAGGATGGGGTTGGGAGAGAGCTTCCAGGCTGGTGAACACTGTGGAGATTTGGGGAGAGTGGTGCCCTTAGACTTAGAAGCTCCATACCCTTGGGGCGCCTGGGTGGCTCAGTCGTTAAGCATCTGCCTTCGGCTGGGGTCATGATCCCAGGGTCCTGGGATCGAGCCCCCGCATCGGGCTCTCTGCTCTGCAGGAAGCCTGCTTCTCCTTCTCCCACTCCCCCTGCTTGTGTTCCCTCTCAAGCTGTGTCTCTGTCAAATAAATAAATAAAATCTTAAAAAAAAAAAAAAAAAGAAGCTCCATACCCTTTCCCCATACCTTGCCCTATGCAACTCTTCCTGAACTATATCCTTTTATAATAAGCTGGCAATCTGGGAAGTAAAATTTTTCTCTGAGTTCCGTGAGTTGCTCTAGCTAATTAATCAAACCCAAGGAGGGGGTCGTTGGAACCTTCAGTCTATAGCTGGTAGGTCAGAAGCACAGCTGACAAAACTGGACTTGGGATTGGCATGTGAAGTGCGGACTGGGGGGGAGGGGCAGTCTTGTAGGACTCAGCCCTTAACCTGTGAAATCTGATGCTATCTCCTCTTTTTTTGTGCTGCTTTTTTTTTTTTTTAAACTACTTCAAGATAGAACTAGGTAATAATACCTGCCCAATTTATTTTCAAAATGTTTTTAGAGAGCAAAGATATTAACAGATGTATACTAGCGCCTGATTAAAATCTTTAGAGACTCAAGGCCCCCAAAGGTTATGAAGCCCATTCTCAATATATGGTTCTAATGCGGGCACATGGGTGGTTCAGTTGGTTAAGCATCCAAGTCTTTGATTTCAGCTCAGGTCATGATCTCAGGGTGGTGAGATTGAGCCCCGCCTCAGGCTCTGTGCTCAGTGCAGAGTCTGCTTGGAGATTCTCTCTCTCTCTCTCTCTCTGCCCCTCACCCCACTTGCACTCTCTCTTTCTCTCTCTAAAATAAATAAAATCTTTATATATATATGTACATATATATAATTCTATATAAAAATAATACTAGGCTATAATGTAAGTGGAATGGAGGCCAGCAAGAGCCTAATTTTATTTTCACATGACTTCTATAGTCTAAAAATATAACTATATGTCAACATCTTTAAAAAAAATATTTGGTACCTCTTTTCCTGGTGCCCTAGAAATGTGCTTAATCTGCCTTTGGATAATCAAGTTCTAATTGAGCACCTACTGTGGGAAGCTCTGTGCTTTATGCTAGATGATGAAATTGGGTAATATGACAGTGAATGAGTGATGGCCTTCTTGATTACTTCTTGAGGTCATCAGAAAAGGTTTCTCTGAGGAGGGAACTTTTGAGTGGAGGCCAATCTGTGCTCCTGAGTAAGGAGAACCAAGCTATGGAAAGATCAAGGGAAGAAGCAATCTAAGAGGAGGAAGTGAAAGAGAAACAGGATCCTGGAAATCAAGTAATTTCCCAACTAGGCAGGGAGACAGACATGGCTAATTTTAACAGTGTGTTTGTTTCCTGCTGTACTAGCAATGACAACAGAGTGCTCTGAGAACCCCGAGGGAGGAACGATTAATCAGAGCTGAGAAATGTGCAAGGGCTGCACCCAGCAGGGTATATAAAGATGTAGAGCAGCTCTTGAAGATTGAAATCCTGCCTTCACCAGAGAGCCAGCTTGCAGAAACAGACTGGGGCTGCTCTCCACATTTGCCCAATCCGGGTCTCTGCCTGGAAATCTGTTTTTAACCAGCACGCAACTGATCGGAAGACATTTTGGAAGTTTGGAGATCAGGCCTTGGAGTCAGCCAGATGACTTGGCCACTCGGCTTACGTGTCACTCTCCCCATCTGTGACGTGAGGATACTAATACAGTCTTCCGCACTGGGTAACCCTGTGGACAAAGCGAGGTAGTATTTGTACAACGTCCTCTATTCTGGCTTTTTGTAAGAAAAGTACAGCTTTGGCTATGACTGAGTCAGGAACTGACTGAGTGGTGCCAGAGGTCACGTAGCATAATCTCAGAATCTTACCTGGTAAGAGAAATGACAGAGGCAAGGTTACAGCCGTCAGGCTAGGCAAAGGGAGACCAGAAGAGCAGTGTCCGGGCTATGGGTTTCCCCCGGGGCCAGAGCCCGGTGAACAGCTGCGAGGTTGTCAGAGCTTTGTAGGAAACTGCTGGCTCGGCCTCGCCCTGTTTTTCTTTTTTCTACTTCCTCTTTTCAAATGCAAATTGTTTAAAGTGTTTCCCATCGTAAGATCCAAGCCTCGCCCTTGGCTTAATCAACAGAAAAAAAAGGAAAACCCCTGGAAAAGTGAGGGAGTTAGCTGGGCAGAGGGAGGTCAGGACTGGGAAATAATGGGTTGACCCAAACCGCTTCTAGAGTCCATTTAGCCTGAAAAGCGCTGCCAGCAACCAACGAGCTCATCCCTCGCAACTGGTCTGAGGAGCCCAAGGAGGGAGGCAGGCAGTGCTGTCCACCCCCGGCCCTCTTTAACTCTAGCACTGTTCATCTCATCCTACACTAACTACCCAGAAACCAACACTCTGACCACACAAAACCACTCACTTTGGGATAGGTGTCAGAAGAACCGTTTTTAGGAAATGGTTTACCAGGGTCAATTTATTTGTAGGTAGGTATATGAGAAACCAACCTGCCTTTCTAAGCTCCAGTTAGCTCCAAATATGTATGAGATGATGGAAATTCCTTTTGGGGGATGATTTCTTTTAAGCCCTACTACCTTCTTTCCGTAGTTGTGGTAGAGTAACAAATTCGGCTCCCATTGCTGCAGTGAGAAGGGGGTTTCAGATTTTGTACTTTGTGGAAGGAGGAAGGGCAGTAGGACGCCTTGTAGGAAGGAGCCACTCACACACCACGGCCTCCTGCCTTCCAGAGACAGTGAGGAGCAAGAGTAAGAGGATCATGGCTTTGGGCTCAGCCAGGCCTGGGTCCAAATTCCTGACGTGCTCGGTACTAGCTGGCTCCTGGAACAAGAGGCTTTTGCCCTTAGACTTTTCTTAATCTGTTACATGCCAGGCCCTCTTCTCTGAGCTGGTAGCTACAATAGTCATTCCCTTGCCATCCAGTTTCAGCCTGAGTGACCAGTTATCTGATCATCTAGCCTACTGGGGGCCCAGAGAGTCTTCGTATTGTGAAAGCAGGTAAAGTTTATCAACAACCAAAGCTTTTTAACTACCTTATCTCAGTTCAAAGCAAAGAAACCACTTTTTATAACTGGGATGTATGTGTGTCTTTCTGTCTATATAGATTTTATATATAAATTTATTTATAAGTATATAAGTATATATATCTTCGTATATATAAAATGTGTGCTACCGTATTTTCTTAAGGCTAAGAACATTTAAGTTTTTGCATTTAGTCAGTGCTCTAGGGCTGGTTCTGAAAAGACAGTATTACCTATATTTTGCAGTTTGATTCTTTTATACATGTATAAAATAACTTGTAAAATAGCAAGCAAGTCTGAACAAAAATTCTGGACCAAGAAAGAAAAATAAAGAGTAGTTGTGGAATCTAAAATGATCAACTGAGTCCATATGTGTTATAACTCATATTTTAGGGTCTTTCTGTCCCCATCTCGTATTTTAATAACCCCTCGTGTACGTATATGCATATATACATATGTACCACGTAAATGTCATACACACACCCAGACACACACATGTATGTAGCAGGCACCGTCCTAAGCTCTTTGAAGGTATTATCTGATGTAATTCTCACAGCAGCCCTGAGGCTCAGAAAAGTGAAGTCTCCTCTTAGAGTTTGACAACGTCAAATTTTGGTGTAGTGGCTGAAAATAATATCCTCGATTATTTGAAAAGATATATTAAAATGCCTCTTTCATTTTCAATTACTCGTCTTGTTTGAGGCTGGAGTTTCTTCGTTTATTTCAACCAAAACAATATACAGAAACAGATTGAAGGAATGGACAGATGAGAATCGAGTTGCCTGTTAAGCTAAATATTAAAGAGATTTGCAAACATATAAAACAATGTCGCTCGTATTGCAGCCTTTTTTGTTTGTTTTGGAAAGGATAATTATTTTTCATAGTTTTACATTATGATAACATGTAGTGGGCTTATTTTTGTTATTTTAAATGAGTTAATAAATAAATACATGTAAATATTTAAATTTTTTTATCAATCAATAAATATATAAAAAATAAAGCAAGAATGATGCTACATTATGTCCAAGAGTCAGGGAATGAGACAAAATGATCCTGTGAGACTCCCTCCAGCTTGAAGTTTTCATGATTCTAAAATTTTTGTCTGTTGACAACTCTCGTTAAACCTATTGGAGGCTTAGCCATCAACAAAAAGCCCAAGTGAAGTCCAATATATTGGCTCATGTTTTTCTCAAAGAGGGCCGAACCCCACATCCCAACCCCGTCCACTACAGAGCTTCCATAGAACACAGTACTGTGTCAGCTGGGGTGAACTCCATCTGCCTATCTCACAAAAGAATGCAGTTCTGTACGAACATGGTCATACCTTTCGGGACATGTGAGTGAGGGTGTATCAGGGCAATTGATTATTTCTTTTCTGCATTGAAAGCAGAAGCACAGGGATAGAATGCTGACGTAAAGAGTGACCTGGATCATTAGAAGAAATCTAACCATTAACATCAACTCAATTTCGAACATCTTATTTGACATTTTATTTATTAGACAAATATTTATTGAGTGTCCAAGATATGCCATGTATCAAATACATAATATTTACTAGTCACAGGTCTAGAAGAATGCTTTCTTTTTCCCCCTGAAAAATAACCTTTAACCAGAGCACTATATTAAATGTTTCATACTTAAGTGTCCTCTTCATTTTGGTCCACATCCAACAGTATTTTATTTTAATAATATGAATTCACCAACATTTATTCTGTACATATGCTTGCTGATGACTGTGGGTAATCTAATCCTTGGGGGAACCAAGCCATATGGATTTGGTCCATCCCTTAGAAAATTCATAACATAGATGGGCAATTATAAGATGTATGCTCAGGGGCGCCTGGGTGGCTCAGTTGGTTAAGCGACTGCCTTCGGCTCAGGTCATGATCCTGGAGTCCCGGGATCGAGTCCCGCATCGGGCTCCCTGCTCGGCAGGGAGTCTGCTACTCCCTCTCCCGCTCCTCCCTCTTGTGCTCTCTCTCTCTCTCACTCTCTCTCTCAAATAAATAAATAAAATCTTTTAAAAAAAAAAAAAAAAAATAAGATGTATGCTCAGGAAATGCAGTCACTACAACAAAGGAGTAAATGAGTATTAGATGGTATGAACTGTGCATAGCGCAGGGACAGAAACATCTCTTTGGCCTGAGGGGTGCATAGAGGGACCTTTGAAGAAGAGCATTTTAGTGACAAAGTGGGAGGACATGTGGGCTGACTCTGAGGGGAGAGGACAATCGTGGGTGTGGGGACAATGTATATGCTGTTTGACTTGAGAGAATGGTTTGTAGGGATCCTGGTAATCTTTTCCTTAACTTCTGATAAATATCTCTTCTTTCTTTTTTTCCATGAAGTCCACCTGCTGCAAAGATGAGTGTTCAAAGACCTAGGTCCACATCTCTTGAAAGCCCCCATGATTTGCGCTTAGTGTTGTCTTCATCTGGATTGTCCTTCCCTTGCGTTCTCTGGTGGATTAATTACTTCCATTTACTACTCATTTTTCAAGGCCCGGATAAAATTTTACCTACTCTGACATACCTTCTTCAAGCAGAACCCTCCTTTTTTCTGTTCCCATGGCATAATGCTCATCTTAAATAATTATTTATTTTGTATTCTCGGCATGTCATGTTCATCTTTGCATCTCCAGTTTCCTCAAGAATCCTGGCATGAAAGAATATTATGCTTGTTGAGGGAATGAATGAGCTGGTTCTAACACTCATGAGATCAATTTCACCTCTTCTAATGACCGATTTAATACCAATTTGACACTATCTTTTATAGATTCTGAGCAAAGTGAGATACTCCCTCTTTTCCTAATGTCAGAAAATCTTGGAGAAAAGTATTGACTGTTATTTGCATGGTCAAGTGTTTTATCCTAGACCTGGGCATCTGAATAAAAGAAATTGACACCTGTTTCTTGCTTTTTACTCATACTCTTCTAGCACTCTATTTCTGTGCTAGCACTTCCATTTTAGACACTTGAAAACAAGACAGGAAGGCTGCACCCCCAACCCTCCTCCTATATGCTTTTCTGATCACTACTGACATTTGGGGCTGGATCATTCTTTGTTGTGGAGGGCTGTCCTATGTAGGATGTTTAGTAGCACTCTTGCCTCCACTCACTAGATTCCAGTAGATATCAATTGTGCAACCAAAACTCTCTTCAGACGTTGCCAAATAACCCCTGCAGGATAGAATCGCTCCTCGTTGAAAACTACTGCTTTAGGTCCTCCCTTTAAACACACACACAAACACACACACACACACACTCTCTCTTCCTTTCAGCCTTCTTTCTTTTCCTCTTCCCCTTCTTTCTTCCTCATCCTTTTCTTGGCAAATGTCATCATAATTTTCCCTTCATCCTCAGCAACTAATTCTCAGGAAAAACAAGTTAACATTCTCTCAGGAAACAGAACATGTGAAGCCATTATTGGTCACTAATGACTTAGGGTAACCAAACATCCCAGTTTGACAAGGACTGAAGAAGTTTCCAGGATATGAAAATTTTGGTGCTAAGATTGGGGACATCCTGGGCAAACCCCCAGAATGAGTTGGTGTCCAATCCTTTTTACCTCTGACCCCTAAGGTCCAGTCTGTGTATAAAGTTTCATTCATAGAAGCCCAGATCAAATATCTATTAGTTATAAAAATGGAATGACATTCTATTTTTTGTGCTTTTATAAATGTGCTAAAGCTGATTCTTTAACACCCTCCCACCAGCAACATCTCTCTTACCTTTTTCCCCCCTTCCCCAATTGCCTTATACACACACTACACCAGCACCTTTCATTTGTCCTAAATTTCCAAAATCTCTTCTCTCTTTCTTTTGAGGATTAACTTAACCTCTTTCCTTCCTCCTCTCACCTCTCAGGTTCTCCCTCCATTGCCACCTTTCAACATAAATTCCAGGAACTGACTTGGCAGTGACAGAGAAGACACTCCCTGGGTAGGTGGATGGGTATTGGAGGAGAGAAACAGTGGTCTGAGTCATCATTGGCTTGTAGGGAGGAAGAACAACACTGGAATCATTTACATGTAATATCACGTATGTATTAGTTTATGAGCTACTCCCCAATAAGAATAGCTAGAAGTGGGAGCAGAGGAATGAGAAAATCCTAACAGCTGAGCTTTGATGGGATGTGAGGATGGAAAATAGAAGATACAGCCAGGCAGGTTTCTGTCCTAAGTAGCTGTGGGGAGGGTATAAGGCTGCCAGCTCAGTACTAGTTCCTGAGTATGTAGCAAGGGGCAGAGGTCAAGGGTAAGGGCATTAAAGGGGAATACAATTTGCTGTTTCACATCGCTGGATAAAGCTAATGATATGTTCTTCTGGCTAGACCCTTATCTTCAGCTCCTTTCTCCCCAACATCGAGTCCTTTTAACCCTGGTTACCATGCAGCCAGCTAATTTGTCTTTCCTTCAAATGTTTGAGGTCACTACACCACCACCGCAAAATCTTTTCTTTAGCGAAAGTTCTAAAACACAAGAGTAAGCTCTGAGGGGAAAATATTAAACTATGAGGTTACTGCTGTAATATCAAAGGCCACTTAAAAGAAGATGGAAACACTTCTCACGTATGGAAGCACTAACACTTTTGAGAAAGAGACAGAAGGATTACTGGGCTCTTAGTCTGTGCACTTAAGATTCTGTTGCATTTCCTACACGTAAAAGGTTTCCCAAATAGCCCTCATGATTCATATTTTAAATGTCATGAAATTTGAATTATTTGCTTCACTTACAAATACCACTTTTTTCCGTTTGGGGCAAAAGATCAAAGCATCTGAAAGGAGGAGGAAGGAGCCGATTGCAGACAAGGGCATTTATTTCTATTTATGGGATTTGAATTCTGTAGAATGACTGAAATCATTTTTATGTTTCAGGCACATAATGACTCAGCTCTTCCTTTGCCAGTAAATGTAATTATTAATGAACCTTGCCCTGCCTTTCCCAGAGGCAGATAATGCTTTTTATTTCATTAAGTCCAATTCAATCAGCAAGAGCTTCTGTTTGCTGAATTCTGAGTGGGTTGAGCATGCTGTGTGTGTTTCATTTTTAACATTCATTTAACGTTTATTATAAAAATTGTTATATTATCTCTATAGCCATAGTCTTCCCTAACAATCCTGTATCGAAATCATTCTGGAAATATATTATCCCTTTGGGGTCTGTATTACTTTTCTATTGCTGTTGTGACAAATTACCCCTGACTTTGTGGCTAGAAATAACACAGATGTTTGTCTTCTAGTTCTGGATGAGACAAGCCTGAAATGAGTTTGCCTGGGCTAAAATTAGTGTCAGAGGCAATGCCACCCTGCTGACACTAATTTTAGCCCAGGCAAACTCATATATATATATATATATATATATATATATATATATATATATACCACCTCTTCTTTATCCATTCCTCTATCAATGAGCACTTGGGTTGTTTCCATAATTTGGCTATTGTAAATAATGCTGCAATAAACATTGGGGTGTATATATGTTTCTGAATTAGTGTTTTTGTATTCTTTGGGTAAATACCCAGTAATGGAATTACTGGATGATATGGTAATTCTATTTTTAATTTTTTGAGGAACTTCCATGTTGTTTTCGCTTCCTGCTTTTCTTCCAGGATACCTTAGTTTCCTTGCCCTCTCAGAGAAGCATTAAATGGATGTCACACTTTTTTCCTTCATAAAGCTTAAATTGCTTTTATAGATTGAGACGTTGAAGAGAACAAATGTTCTGCTGGGCCAGAGATCTTGCAGTTGCTCTTAGGAAATACAAGTTTGGTCTGGTCTAATAATAATTTACCTCTATTCCTGCAAGTGTAATGTCAAAACTACAAACTCTTATCCAAGTAGCTACTCCTTTCCCCTCTCTCAGTCTGCTTCAAGCTTGCAACCTTTAGTGGAAGAATGGGGCATTTTTGGCTTTGTTTCTTTTTCTTCTCTCTGTTCTTATATATATGTAGCTGTTGCTTTGAACTCATCCCAGCATAAGGGGTAGAGAGAGAGCTGTTTTGTCTAGATTATTGTCTAAATAAAAAATATTTAAATATACACAAACTATTATAACTAATGAGTCATTTACACTTTGATGCAGTCAGTTGAGAAAATTTTTAAAAATCTAATTTATATTTATTTATTAAGATTATCTTAATAAGATTAAGATTATTGGGGTGCCTGGGTGGCTCAGTCAGTTAAGCTTCTGACTTCAGCTCAGGTCATGATCTCAGGGTCCTGTGACCGAGCCCTGTGTCGGGTCTCCCTGCTTCTTGCTGGGAGCCTGCTTCTCCCTCCCCCTGTTCTTGTGCTCTCACTTGTTCTCTCTACCCCTCTCTCCCTCTCAAATAAGTAAATAAATAAATAAATCTTTAAAAAAAAGATTAAGGTTATTTATAAATCTAATTTATATTCATTTACTTTATATTATTTTCTATTAACAGTAAGAATATAAAGTACTTATGAATAAATCTGAAAAAGATGTAACCAATATTTATGTAGATAATTATAAAAATGTATGAAAAGAAATCAAGGAATACTTAAATAATGGGGAGATGTTTATGGGTAAGAAGGGCCAATTAAAAAAATATGTCCATTCTTCCCAATTTGGTCTATAGAGCTAATAAAATTTCAATAAAAATGCCACAGGGGTGTTTTTTTTTTTTTCTATTGTACTTGATCAACCCATTCAAAATTTACAGAGTTGAACAAAAGGCCAAGAATAGCCAAGACTCTCCTGAAGAAGCAAAAGTTACACTGGGGGCGACTGGCCTCATCAGATATCAAGCTACAGCAAATAACATAGCGTTGAACTGATGTGGACACAGGCAAATAGACTATTGGGACACGCTGCAATGCCCCAGACAGACCCACTGCTACATAGATGCTTTATTTATTTATATATATATATATATATATATATATATATATATATATATATATATATATATATTTATTTATTTATTTATTTATTGTTTTTAAGATTTTATTTATTTGACAGAGAGACACAGCGAAACAGGGAACACAAGCAGTGGGAGTGGAGAGGGAGAAGCAGGCTTCCTGAGGAGCAAGGAGCCCGATGCGGGGCTTGATCCCAGGACCCTGGGATCATGACCTGAGCTGAAGGCAGACGCCTGACGACTGAGCCCCCCAGGCGCCCCCAGACACTTGATTTATGTCAGAGAAAGAATTGAAGACTGGAGGAGAAAGGAGGGGATAGCACTAAATTGTTCTGTGACATTTGGGTGTCTGTGTTACTTACTTATGGCTACATGGTAACCTCCCCTGCCTCCAATTTATGTGCTTAAAATATTAACCGTGTGTTTATTTCATAATTCTTAAGGCAGAAATTTAGGCTGGGATCAATTGGATGCTCTTCTCAACTGGTTCATTTAGCTCACTCAGGTGTCTCTGCACAGATAAAAAATCAGGCCGCTCTGCTCCTGCTTCTGTTGGCTGTTGGCTGGAGTGACAAGGGTGACTGAGCCACAGACCTCGCATCATGCAGCAGGTAGCCCCTGTATGTTCACTTGGTTGCGGTTGACCTGAACAGAGAGAGCAAAGACATTCTAGGCCTGGAATTGGCACAACATCACTTTTGGTGCATACTAATGGTGAATTAAGTCACAGGACTAGTTTAGATTCAAAGAGAAATACACATATCTTGATGAAAGAAGCTACCAAGTATTATAGCCATTTTTGCAATCTAGCACAGTCTATCCTTTGGACAAAATAATTATTATTCCTTCCGCATGTTAGATCCCCCCCTAAATCTCATTGAATGATGGCCTCATGCTAGTATGGGGTCTTGTGATCTAAATCAGATCAGGTGAGAATCTTCAGATGGGCTCCTCTTGTTCTAGAGACCTATAAACTAAAAAAAGAGACTATCTGTCCCCAACATACCCAATAACATACAATGATGAAGCAGAGACAGGGTCATTACAGTTCACACTGACATTGATAAAGGGAAGGATGCGAAACACATAGCAGCTACCTGTCTATAATGATTCTGAAATCCAATTGGACATCTGTTGCCAGGTCTCTCCATTCTGGGAGCAAGAACTATTTCTTGATTAGGTCAGTTTTATCTCCCTGCTCCATTGTCCTCCAAGGCTCTTAGCTCCTACTTTCTGAGCTCTTGGTTCTGTCTTCTGGGACAGAACCTGGTCCTTTTCTATAAGGCAAAGCCCAAGTTTATAGCTAAATAGCTTTCTTTGATTGCTTCCGACTGGTAAAAAGTGAGGGTTCCAAAGGCTATTTTGTAATCTGAGCAATCTCGAATTTTTCATCCCAAGTGTGTGGTATTTTTCATCAATACCATTCTCAAAACTTTGTGGTTTTGCTATGAATCTGACTTGAGACTACTTGGTTCAAGAAGAGCCACACCCACAATTTTTTGGAGATAGAATTTTGTGGGTATGTCTGTTGTGGGATGAAATTCTTAAAATTCTTAGACCCAGGCCCCTTCTTTTTTGTTGAGAGGGTCTACTAGAGATCATCTTAATTCTTTGAAGTATCTTAATGAAGCTTTAATAGCCATATCTTTGAAATGATCTTTGGCCGCAGATTTCTTTCACTTAAAGGATTTTTACTGGCTAAAGTGATTAGAGATGAGAAGCAGTTTTATTTTCTATAAATTCCCTTCAAATTCTTTCTTTAGCTCGTCTCTTCCTTCCTAGGCAGCTAAATGAAACCACTCAACACTTTCAACATTTTGCTGGGAAGTCATCTTGCAAGGTCCATAAATTCATTAGAAGAAAAAATATATTTAATCTTTTAAGTTACTGCAGGCCAATTGCTTTTAACTACATGATACATGTTGCCATTTTTCTGGCTGGCTATAGCAAGTTTCTCACCTTTTTTTCCCAGCAACCACCAATAGTTTATTCACCTCTTTTTTAGTTTTTGCTGCTGGATTCTTTTTTTTTTTTTTTAAAGATTTTATTTATTTATTTATTAGAGATCGAGCGAGAGAGAAACAGCATGAGAGAGGAGAGGGTCAGAGGGAGAAGCAGGCTCCCCGCTGAGCCGGGAGCCCGATGTGGGATTCGATCCCAGGACCCTGGGATCATGACCTGAGCCGAAGGCAGTCGCTTAACCAACTGTGCCACCCAGGCGCCCTTTGCTGCTGGATTCTTAAAGTTTTTTTCTGTTTCTGCCCAATTCAGAGACCCAAGGCCACATGTTTTAGGGTTTTGTTTTTGTTTTGTTTTGTTTTTAACAACAATCACCCACTTTTAGGCATTAATTTCTATATCAGTTTTTACTGTGTAAACTAGCCACTCCTAATCTTAGTTGTTTAAAACAATAATCATTTATTTATTAGCTCCTGATCCTTTGGGTTGACATTTTGGACTGGTTCTTCTGTTTGTCTTAGCTAAACTTTCTTCTGTTTCCTGGTCCACTGGCAGTCAGTGGCCTCACATATCTGGGGGTGGGCTGGCTTTCATCTGGGTACTGAGCCACAGATAATCATCCAGCAGGCTAACACAGGCTAATTTATATGCCAGTGGCTGCTGGGTTCCCAAGAGCAGCAAGGGAACAAGCCCCGATATACAACCACTTTTTAAGTCTCTGCTTGTGTAATTTTTTCCCACTGTCTCTTGGTCCACATGGTCAAGTCCAGATTCAAGGACAGAAGAATAGACTTTACTTCTTCATGGGAGTGGCTGCCACAATCACATTGCAAAGGGACATGCATACAGGGATTGAATAGAATTTGTGGCCATTTCTGCAATCTTGTAATAAAATGAAATAAAAATTAAACTAAATAAATAGTGTTTATTTTTTATATTAGCCATACATCATAATAATGCATATAAATTATTTATTGCAGCATTATTTATGATAGCCAAATTATGGAAGCAGCCCAAGTATCCATGGACAGATGAATATATAAAGAAGTTGTGAGACACACACACAGAGACACACTGGAATATTACTCATCCATAAAAAGGAAGGAAATCTTGCCATTTGCAACAACATGGACGAAGCTAAGGAGTATAATTCTAAGTGAAATAAGTCAGTCAGAGAAAGGGAATGCCATATGATTTCACTCACATGTGGAATTTAAGAAACAAAACGTATGAACAAAGTGGGAAGAAGATAGAGACAAACCGAGAAATAAATTTTTAACTATTGAGAACAAAAGATGGTTACCAGAGGGGAGGTAGATGAAGGAATGGGTGAAATAGGTGATGAGATTAAGGAGGACACTTAAAAAGATGAGCACTGAGTAATGTATGGCATTGTTTAATCACTATATTGTACATCTGAAACTAATATAACAGTATATGTTAACTATACTGGAATTAAAATTAAAAAACAATAGAAGTGAAAAAAATTAAAATTTTTAAAATATAAAAATAAATAAAACTCAAAAAATAAATAAATTGGTATTTCAATACTATTCTTGTTAATTTGTAATATGTCTGACAAGAGCTTGTGGTAGGAACAGAAGGGAAGCTCTGCAGTTTTCTTATTGTTCATTTGTGCATTATTAGCATCTTCAATTAGTTGCCAGAATATGTTTTTTCATCACCTATTCATTTTGTGAGGGTTAGTTAGGTTGAAAATAGAACTCGAAAACGTAAATCCACTTCACTAGACGCATGTGGTCTGCAGTACGTAGCAAAACCCTGGGGAAGGCTGCCACTGTCAAATTATTTACCTTCCACCCATCCCTTAGGCTCTCTTTCTTGGTGTATGTGGCAAGCGATTGGTAGATAATCACCAGGGCAAGTGTCAACATGGGTATTTAATTTTGTATTTTATTTTAAACAGAAACTACATATAAAGAGAATGAATATATTCCCTTATTTTCTACTTGCATCCCAATGGGTTGTCTGGTGTACCTTCTGGAGAGTATTTGCAACAGTGCTTTGGATAATTTCTCATCACCAAGGCCAGCAACAACATTCTGGGAAATATCACACCACTTTAATTAAATCATTTGTAGGTAATTTTGTAAGGGGAGGTCTGTCATCCTCCTTTTGAAAAGCAAAAATATCTGCATGTTTTGTCTAGTCTGCCCTATTCCCAGCTCTGGCTTAGGTAGAATATGGACCTACTTCTTCTTCTTCTTTTTTTTTTTTTAAGGTAAAATTGGTATATAACATTATGTAAATTTCAGGTGTACAACATTATAATCTGTATACACTACGAAGTGATCACTACCATTACCATCCATCACCATACAGTTGAGTCCCATCACCCATTCTACCTACTCCCTAATCCCCTACCTCTCTGGTAGTTATAGAGAACTACCAATCTGTTCTCTCAAAGTTTCATTTCGTTTGTTTGTTTTGTTTTTTAGATTCCATATATAAGTGAAATCAAATGGTGTTTTTCTTTCTCCATCCAACTTATTTCATTTAGCATAATGCCCCGTAAGTCCATCCATGTTGCTGCAAATGGTAAATTTTCCTTTTTTTTTTTTTGTATGGCTGAGTAGATAGATAGATGGATAGATAGATAGATAGATAGATAGATAGATAGATAGATAGATGATAGATATATAGATATCACATGTTCTTTACCATTCATCCATCAATGGACACAGGTTGTTTCCATATCTTGGCTACAGAAAATAATGCTGCAATGAACATACGAGTACATGTATATTTTTGAGTTAGTGTTTTCATATTCTTCAAATAAATACCTAGAAGTGGAATTCCCGAGAGTGGGTAGATATAGTAGTTTTATTTTTACTTTTTTGAGGAAACTCATATTGTTTTCCACAGTGGTTGCACCAATTTACATTCCCATCAACAGTGCACGAGGGTTCCCTTTTATCCACATCCTTGCCAACACTTGTTATTTCTTGTCTTTTTGATAATAATCATTCTAACAGGTGTGAGGTGATATCTCATTGTGGTTTTGATTTCATTTCCCTGATAATTAATGATATTGAACATCTTTTCAATGTGCCTTTTAGACATCTGTATGTCTTCTTTGGAAAAATGACTTCAGATCCTCTGCCCATTTTTTAATTAGAATACTTAGGGATTTTTTGTTGTTGAGTTGTATAAGCTCTTTATATATTTTGGATTTTTTTTTTTAAGATTTTATTTATTTATTCATGAGAGACAGAGAGAGAGAGAGAGAGCGAGGCAGAGGGAGAAGTAGGCTCCCAAGGAGCAGGGAGCCCGACGTGGGACTCGATCCCAGGACCCTGGGATCATGACCTGAGCCGAAGGCAGACGCTTAACCATCTGAGCCACCCAGGTGCCCCTATTTTGGATTTTTTTTTTAAAGATTTTTAAAATTTATTTATTTATGAGAGAGAGAGAGCATGAGCAGGGGGAAGGGCAGAGGGAGAGGGAGAAGCAGACTCCCCACTGAGCAGGGAGGCCAATATGAGGCTTGATCCCAGAACCCCAGGATCATGACCCGAGCCAAAGGCAGCTGCTTAACAGACTAAGCCACCCAGGGACCCCAATATATTTTGGATATTAATCCCTTATTGGATATATAATTTGCAAATATCTTCTCCCATTCAGTAGACTGCCTTTTCATTTTGTTGATGGTTTCCTTCACTGTACCGAAGCTTTTTAGTTTGATGTAATTCCATTTGTTTATTTTTCTTTTGTTTCCCTTGCCTGTAGAGTCAGGTCCAAAAAATATTGCTAGGACCAATGTCAAACAGCTTACTGCCTATGTTTTCTGCTAGGAGTCTTATGGTTTCAAGTCTTGCATTCAAGTCTTCAACCTGTTTTGAGTTAATTTTTGTGTATGGTGTAAGATAGTGGTCTAGTTTCATTCTTTTGCATGTTGCTGTCCAGTTTTCCCAACACCATTTATTGAAGAGACTGTCCTTTCCCCATTGTATATTCTTAGCTCCTTTGTCATAAATTAATTGACCATATATATGTGGGTTTATTTCTGGGCTCTCTATTTTGTTCCATTGATCTATTTGTCTGTTTCTATGCCAACATCATACTGTTTTTGAATACTATAGCCTGGTAGTATACTTTGAAATCTGGGATTGTGATATTCCAGGTTTGTTCTTCTTTCTCAAGATTGCTTCGGCTATTCAAAGTCTTTTGTGGTTCCATACAGATTTTAGAATTATTTGTTCTAGTTCTGTTAAAAATGCCATTGAGGGGCGCCTGGGTGGGTCAGTCGTTAAGCATCTGCCTTTGGCTCAGGTCATGATCCGAGGGTCCTGGGATCGAGCCCCACATTGGACTCCCTGCTCCGCGGGAGGCCTGCTTCTCCCTCTCCCACTCCCCCTTGCTTGTGTTCCCTCTCTCGCTATCTCTCTCTCTGTCAAATAAATAAATCTTTAAAAAAAATGCCATTGAATTTTGATAGGGATTGCATTGAAACTGTGGATTTTGGGGAGCAGTAGGACATTTTATCAATGTTAATTCTTCCAGTTCATGAGCACAGACTATTTTTCCATTTATTTGTGCCGTCTTCAATTTCTTTTATCAGTGTCTTATAGTCTTCAGTGTACAGGTCTTTCAACTCCTCTGTTACATTTATTTGTAGCTATTTTATTGTTTTGGTAGTAATTGTGAATGGGATTGTCTTCCCTTAATTTCTCTTTCTGATGGTTTATTAGTGTATAGAAATGCAGTAGATTTCTGTATATTGATTTTGTATTCTACAGTTTTACTTGAATTCATTGATCAGTTCTAACAGTTTTTTTTATAGTGTTCGGGGTTTTCTATATATAATATCTTGTCATCTGCAAATAGAGACAGATTTACTTCTTCTCTTCCAATTTGGATGCCTTTTTTTTCCCCTCACCTAATTCCCATGGCTAGGACTTCCACAATAGGCACGGCTTGTTTTATTGTGCTTCACTTCATTGCACTTTGCAGATATTATGTTTTATACAAGTTGAATGTTTGTGGCAACCCTATGTTGAACAAGTCTATCAGAGCCATTTTTTTTCCAACAGCATTTGCGCACTTTACGTCTCTGCATCACAATTGGTAATTCTCATAATCTTTCAAACTCAGATAATGGTTAGCATTTTTAGCAATAAAGTATTTTTAATTAGGGTTTGTACATTGTTTTTTAGATATCATGCTATTGCACACTTACTAGACTACAGCGTAAACATAAATTTTATAGGCACTGGGAAACCAACAAATTTACTTGACTCCCTTTTTTGTGATATTTGCTTTATTGTGGTGGTCTGGAACCAAAACTGCAATGTCTCTGAGGTATGCCTGTACTACGTTGAACATAGCTGGAGACAGTGGGCATCCGTGTGTTGTTTTTGATCTTATGGTCAGAAGCTTTCAGCTTTTCACTGATGAGTATGCTGTTAGCTGTGGGTTTGTCATATATGGCCTTTATCATATTGAGGAATTTTCCCTTTATACTCCTTTCAGTGAGGGTTTTTATCATAAATTGATGTTGAATTTTGTCAAATGCTTATTCTGCATCTATTGAAATGATAATATGATTTTCATCCTTAATTTTGTTAATGTGTTGTATCATTGATTGATTTGCATATGCTGACCCATCCTTGCATCCCTGGAACAAATTGCACTTGATGATATGATGGTGTATGATCTTTTTAATGTATTTGATTAGCTAATATTTTCTTGAGAATTTTTGCATTTGTGTTCATTATGTCCATTAGCCTGATATTTCTTTTTTTGTGTGGTGTCCTTGTCTGGTTTTGGTATCAGGATAATGTGGGCCTCATAAAATGACTTTGAAAGCATGTCCAAGGGGTGCCTGTGTGGCTCAGTCGGTTAAGCGTCTGCCTTCGGCTCAGGTCATGATCCGAGGGTCCTGGAGTCAAGCCCCGCATCAGGCTTCCTGCTCCGTGGGAAGTCTGTTTCTCCTTCTCCCTCTCCCTGCCGTTCTGCCTACTTGTGCTCTCTCTCAATCTCTCTGTTAAATAAATAAATAAAATCTTCTTAAAAAATGACTTTTAAAGCATGTCCTACTCTTCAATTTTTTGGCACACCTACTTCTTAGTCTCAGATAGGTAGATAAATGGATACAGTATTTATATGAAAAGATACTCATTTTACTTGAACATCTTGATTAACTTGATTTTTGTTTTGTTTGCTCTCAGGCTTTAAGAGAAAGAGATAGGTCACAAATAAAGCTAATATTCAGGATTTACTTATGAAACCAAATTCCAAGTTCTGTCCAGTGGTCAGTACATAATTTGGCCCAATGTTTTATATCTTTAGTCCTTAAACAGTAATTTGAAATGTTCCTATTCATGATCCTCAAGGCACTACAAGAATATCTTCCATCCTTTATGAAAAAAATATATACAATGGACACATATATGATGGTTAATCTTGTGCCATGGTGCCCAAATACATGATCAGACATTTTTCTGGATATTTCTCTGAGGGTGTTTTTAATGAGATTAATATTTATATCAGTGAACTTTGAGAAAGGCAGATTGCCCTACATAATGTGAGTGGGCCTCCTAGAATCCACTGAAGGCCTGATAGAACAAAAGACAGACTGACCTTCCCAGGGCAGGAGGGAATTCTGCCAGCCGATGGCATTTAGACTTGAATTGCATCAGCTCTTCTCTGGGTCTCCAGCCTGCTAGCCCCACCCTACAGATTTTGGACTTGCTAGCCGTCATAATCATGTAAGCCAATTCCTTAAAATAAACCACATATACATGATTTATTATATTATAATATATAAACATATATAGACATATAACATAAGAAAAGGAAGTAGATTAATTTATTTTAAAGGGAGGTTTAAAACAATATGTAGACATTCAAGGAATTTCTGGCTTAATAGACTACTTCATTTTTTAATTATACTAGCTAAAGATTCTGCAATGCTCACTCAAAATTTACTGATCCTTCTGAAACTCCCATTTAGGAACATTTAGTCTGTTTGAATGCTGAGTTACTAGTTCTCTGACCTTGAGTAAGTGACTGTCTCTCACCCCACTTCTCTTGTTTAAAAAATGGGGACAGTTATATTTGCTGCATAGGACTGTTAGGGCGGTTAAATGAAATATAAAATGTAGGGTTTTCTTTAAACATTTGTTTATTTATTAGAGGGGGGAGAAGAAGTAGAGGGAGAGGGAGAGAGAATCTTAAGCAGACTCTGCGCTGAGTGCAGAGCTCTATCCCATGACCCTGAGATCACACCCTGAGCCCAAACCGAGAGTCAGACCCATAACCGACTGTGCCACCCAGGGGCCCCAATTATAAAATGTTTTGAACAGTGTCTGGCACATAGTAGGCAGAATATGTGTAAGTTACTTTATTTTTTTCTTTAATTTTGACTGAGCTTATTGGGTTTTTATCCAGATGATACTTTTTGTCTTTCTGCCACACTTAAGATTTTGTCTGATTCTTGAGAGTAAAAGCATCCTAATTCCTTAGTAGGTGGCAAAAGATTTGGCCAGAGACATATGGAAGAGTAGTTTCTATAGACATGGTAAATAACATCCTGGGTGTGTGTTTAGATGGCCAAGAAGGAACATGATTCATGAATCATATGAAAATACTTTTACAAATGCAAATGTTTTTTATCAACTGCTTTAAAGGTAAACGGCAAAGATGGAAAGTCTAACAGGTTTGTATTTTTGAGTTTTGATCCCAGGAATAGTTCCAAAGGGGGATTTGCATATTTTTATTATTTTTGGTATTTGATAGAATATCTGCTTCTTTGGTAAATGGGAGTAGAGGGGAGCTTGGGGATTCTTACTATTTCATACATACATTTTGATGAATTCTTTTATCAAATGCAAATGAGCATGGGACAATTTATATAAAATGCTTTTATAATCATCATGATAGGCACAAAGTGGCAGCAAAGCATTAGAGGATTATAAGAGGGTCAGAAGGAGAGGTTGATTTTAACATGGACTCTTGAGAGGATTTTTCTGTTTTTGAAAGAGATTTTGGACTAGTCCTCAGAGGATTAGTAGAACTTTGTCTGGAGCACCCCTAAAAATGTCATCAAGTATATCTGTCAGCCTATTTTTATAGAGAAAAATATATATTAATATTTTTATATAATTATCTTTACCTCAGGCTTATTTCTTGCTCCACAGAATACCCAGAAGACTGTAGAAGAGGGAAGGACTACATGACAGAAAACTTTAGTCCATTTTTATTTCATTTTTTTCTCGACAATTATAATTCATTAACTGGAACCACACATTGCACAACTGATTGATTAAATTGTGAACTTCTATTGTTCTCTTATTGTTCCATGTGACTTAACATTATATCCCCAACTAGACTGTAAACTCTTTGAGAGTCATAATATTTTAATACTTCAACACATTTGCTGACTGATTGAAAAGCTTAAAAAAAAATCTGTGTTCTCTTGGGCTGATGGGTTAGGAAGGAAAGGAAACTAATATTTCATTTCAATCAC
This sequence comes from Mirounga angustirostris, assembly GCF_029215605.1. Taxonomy (NCBI): domain Eukaryota; kingdom Metazoa; phylum Chordata; class Mammalia; order Carnivora; family Phocidae; genus Mirounga; species Mirounga angustirostris. The sequence continues at coordinate 45,627,382 of NW_026991709.1, read as the reverse complement.
TCTATACCTTACACTCAATAGACATCCTCTCTCATAATTCTTAACATCCATCACCTTCATTTCAGTGATGAAAAAAATGGATTGATACCTGAAAAGTTAGTCAGCTTGTCCTTTGTTACTGTGCTTAGAATGAAAACCAGATCTGTATTTGTCCAAAACCTATTTTTTCTTTTTATAAACTTGTAAGATTTGCTTATTAATCTTATATAATATATAATTATAAAATGTAATCATAATATATAATATATCCCAATAAGATTTTTCATATATGTAATTATATAGTATGTCTCATAAATCATATATCATATAATATATATAGTTGTATAACGTAATATAATCTTGATATATATATATATATTGAATATCCCAATAAGATTTGTTTACACATCATTTTGCTCCTGTCTCAAATAAAACCCAGACTTGTAGCATCAGATTATTAATGAGGTACCAAGTGGGAATATTAGCCACCTAGAATGGAGAAAAGTAGGAACAACATTTTTTTCCTGGTTAGTCACAATGATTAAACTGAAGCAAACATGAATTCCTTTCTCCCTTCCAGAGGCTTGTAACAGGATGGGACAAAGAACGACGATGAAGCCAAACCCCACAAATTATCTTGCTCTGGCCAGACAGACTGAGAACTTTCTGGTTTATTAACCCTAGTGCAGCGCTAGTAACTAGGGCAGAGGGCAAAGTGGCTGTGAGGCCCTGGGAGCGTTCCCTGCTCTGCAAGGGACCGATTCCCCATCTGCCATACCGTCAACACATTGTAGTGAAGGTCTGGCCTCAGCAGGAAAGCCGCCAGCCTAGTTTCCTCTTTGGCTCTGCTGTGTCAAGTCCAGAGGAAGCCTGCTTATGTCACCCTTCTCCTGGAACCACCCACACCATTAGACAGGAATGGCAGCAAGAAGTGAGGACTTGTCATTGAAAAGAGGTGGTATTTGGGAAAGCCTGTTGGGGCAACATTTGGTCCTGGAACGGGACAGGAAAACAAAGTAGACTAGGCCCAAAGCGCCTGAAACCAAACAGGGCGGGAGGCGGGTGGGGGGAGGAGACGTCTTCAGAGAAGGTAACCTGAAGTGATTTAGTCAGCTACAGCAGTTCCGTTTGGCTTAGTCTCTGCTGGTCCTGTTGGCTGGCCAGAAACATTTGCCCTGTGCTGGTTTCCAGACTGGCCTAGAATTACTTCTATCACAACAGAATTGACAGTAACTTTGGCACACTTCACTTTGCCCTTCTCTTGCCCTGTATGTTCATTTCTTTATTCCTTCTTTCCTTGCTTTCCTTCCCCCTTTTGTTTTTCTTTTTTTAAAAGATTTTATTTATTCATTTGACAGAGAGAGAGAGAAAGAGTGAGCACAAGCAGGGTGAGTGGCAGGCAGAGGGAAAAGCAGACTCCCCGCTGAGCAGGGAGCCCAGGACCCTGGAACCATGACCTGTGCCGAAGGCAGAGCTTAACCAACTAAGCCACACAGGCGCCCCTGTTTTTCATTTTTTATTCATGTACTCCATTTAACTGCTGACACCCATAGATACTATATGGCCTTCCTGATATCTTCAGAACAAAAAGACTGCCACTTGTGTGAGGATATGGACAAAGTGTATTGTAGGACATACTATAACAAATATATGGTTTCTAGAATGTTCTGTTGGCTAATGGAATTTATTTGGGAACACAAGATTTAAATCAGGAACTTTTTCTTATTGGTGCTTTGAGGAGCTGAACTTAATGTAACCTTACCGAGGAATGTTGAAAAATGTGACTAATTAATTGTATGTGGTAGTTTAACACTGTCAGGGGCAACGGTAGGAAGTAGCGATGAACAATTATGAAGAAGAAAGCATGGAAATAAGCCTGGTCAAGATTTATGAAAAACAGGATGTCAGAATCGGCTTGATGCAAATCGAATAACGACTGATGCTTTCCTTAAAGTAAGATGATGAATTGTAGCTTCACGTGCATGTTAATAGAGCTACATTTCCATTATAGCTTTGTAGACACTTGCTGGCTGCCTGCCTGAATTCAGGTTTTTGTTTGGTTTGCTTTGGTTGGTTTTGCTCAATAGTAAACTTACCTAATTTATATTTATGAAGTGGCCCACTCATTTGGGCTTTAATTTCTCCCCCCTCCAACAGTGTTGAATAAATATCATTGTGTTAGCTGGCTTGGGAATCAGATGGGCCTGAGCTCAAGTTCCCTGTTCTGCAGTTGACCAACAGGAATATCAGTAAGCTTTACCTTGTCTGAGTTCCAGTGTCCTCATTTGTAAATGTGGAATGATAATAACTACCTTGCTGGAATGTTGTAAAGATTAGAGACACTGGTGTAAAGCCTCTGGTATATAGTACTTACTACCCAGTAAGTATTGTGTAAATGAGAGGAATGCTGCTTAGAACAAGTTAAGTAAATCAAGATAGGTTTCTTGGCATGGACTGTTATGTCACCATTTAAAATAAAATTTCCAAAGACTATTACTGTGGGACCAATGTGTATGGTAAAGTAGGAAGTATAAAAGCAGGTTACAAAACCTGACATATAGGATGATTTAAACAGTACAGATAAAAACCCTGCAAGGAAGAAATGTTTGGAAGGACATAGACCAACATGTAAAAGTGGGTATGTTGGCTGCGTACCCCCTTGTCCATGTTGGCAAAGCATGGCTCTTATGAGATGGAAATGGCGGGCACTGGTTTGCTGGAGCTCGTGATGCCCTTTGTGGCAAGGGCGCCAGTTGTGGGCAGTGGAAAATAAGGAGTCTGGGAAAGGGTTTCCTCTCTAACAAAAAGGGACACATGGGGCTCCATGTTGGGGCCCCAAATATTGTCATAGTGACACGTGGCACCTGGAACAGGGGACCCATCTTGCAAGCATGAGGGTCACTCGTCAATGTACCATGTCTGGCAGATAGGGAGTCCTGCCACCTGCTGAAACTGGAGCTGCTCACAAGCCTGGAAATAGTTTCTTCCAGATTTCTGGGTGGTAAAGTAACAAAACCCTATTTTTTAAGCCACTTTCAGCAGTGTCTTCTGTTACGTGAAGCTGAATACTCACTCACTGATTTGAGAAATATAGCTATTTAAAAACTTAATTAAAATGTTCTTTTTCCTGGGTAGCTCAGTTGGTTAAGTGGCTGCTTTCGGCTCAGGTAGTGATCTCAGGGTCCTGGGATCGAGCCCCACTTCAGGCTCTCTGCTCAGCAGGGAGTCTGCTTCTCCCTCTTCCTCTCCCTCTCCCTCTGAGTGCTCTCTCTCTCTCAAATAAATAAATAATTATTTTTCTCAAAAAATTTTTCCTCAAGTTTTCCACTTTTCATGATTTCCAAATCTTTTTTTCAAAAGATTTATTTATTTATTTGTGTCTGAGAGAAAGCACATGAGTGGGGAGGAACACAAGGAAAGGAAGAGAAGCAGATTCCCCGCTGAGCAGGGAGCCCAAAGCAAGGCTCGATCTCATGACCCTGAGATCATGATCTGAGCCAAAACCAAGAGTCCAGTGGTCAGCCGACGGAGCCATCCAGGCCCCCCAAGATTTCCAAATCTTTAAATTGGGAAAAAGTATCTTAAGTAGCAAGTTATTAGATCTTAACATAGTAATGTATTGGTGCTATTTGACTTAACTGAAGGATGGTTTCTAAGAGCTATTGAGTAATTATTTCCTCTCTTTCCTCCACACCCTCCTGACCCCCCAAAATACTTTAACTGTGTGTCACCCCCAGTGATTGCTACCATGCAAATCAGTAAAATGCATGAAACTCTCTTTGGATTGTTTCAATTTTGACCAAGCTGTTGGCTGTTGCATATCTTATACAAAATATTACAAAATAATGAAGATGAATAGCATTTACTAACTAACTCTACAAACTGAACCAGTCAGGCGCCCCTATTTTGTTTCTTTTGTTCAGTATAATCACCCACCATTACTATGTTTCCTATCACTTATGGCATCAAGTAAAAGTCAACAATCATCATTTAACATGTGATTTTTTTCCCAGCAAAGTGTTACTAGAAACCTTAAACTACTTGTTTTAAAGTTCCTTACGACCTAATTCTCATCACAGAACACCCTCCCTTGTTTTCTTATAGGCTATACAGTCCTAGGATCTTTGCAGACATATTGTGTAAACGTTCATTTCACAGATCGAGAAACTAAGACTCAGAGAAGTCAGAAAGATTGCGCAGGTGACAGGGCAGGAGCTATTTAACAACCCAGACCCTGTGACTACCAACCCAGAACTCTTTTAACCAAAGACTGTAAAAAGTATAAAACCTCACAGCAGGTATTTTTTCCATTTAGCTCTTTTTTTAAAAAAATAAAATAAAAAATAAATAAAAAATAAAACAAAACAAAACATTTTCTTACTGAATGAAGGTGACACAGATGTCAGGTATTATGGTAACAATATTAAAATTCTGGGGCCAGACAAATTTTATTTAATTTGAGGCTTTTCAAAAAAGTGTTTTGTGATTTTCTCTTTATACCTTACTAAAATTTCATAGACAATAAATTTGCAAATATAATGTCTTAAAATTAATGATTTAATTTTTAATTTAGAAAATATGGACATGGTATTAAAGTTAGGCCTCACATTTCTCTTCATATTAAGTTGTTCTGAACCTTAATAAACTTGCTGGCTTCACAAGATGATAGAAAATAATGACCAGATAGAGGACATCAGGGGAAGATATTTTGGGTTTTTTATTTTATAATCTGGAAAGATCTGACATCATACCCCCCAAAAGACAAATCAGAGCAAAGGAGGCTTAAAGAGAATTGGGTTTTTTGGACACAATCTTATTAAAGAGATGCAATCCATGATCTGGGGGAAAATCACTTAAATCTTGAAAACCTTAGTTTTCTCTTCTGTTAAATAGGGACAATAAAATTCTAATTTCAGAAGATTGTTCTAATAACTAAATCAGTCATCTCTTATAAAACACTTAGCAGAACATCTAGCAAATATAAGTAACATTGATTGGTGTTTGTAGATGCCCCTCTTCCATTTGTCACGTTCATTTTATCTTCCCTTTTTCTCTTTCTCCAATTAGTTTTTACATTCTTTCCAACTTTTCCTTTCCTTTGCATTTCTGCCACTTCTTCCCTCTTTCACTCTTCCTTCACTCATCACTTTCCTCTCCAGATATTTTTTCATTCCTTTCTGCCCAGATTATAACCTTAGCTAACCAGTGACAGCATTCACAGAGTTGCTGACTTCCAACCTTTATATTTCTTTGCCTACTGGTTATCATAGATCTTTTTTGCCCTGTTTCAAATATACTTCACATAAAAAAAGGAGGCAACATCCTTAGTAGATCATTTGGTGCCTTTGTAGATCTGTATGTTCTTTAAGACCCTATATATAGATACTTAAAATGTGCAGTTTGTGAAAAGGATGAGCTTAATTTCCTGTACAATAAACACAATAGCTAATATTTATTTAAAACTGACTATGTGCCAGGTCCTGTTCTATGCATTTCATGCTTATTACCTGATCTAATTACCTAGAGAAGCATAATATCTGACAAGATTTTAAAAAGTTTTTTTTTTAAAAAAACTATATGCCCATTAAATAAAATGATGACAGTATTAATAAGTGCATAGAAACTAGATTGCTCCCATAATTTCATGTTCCTGATATAATATATAACATTTTAATATACACCCTCATACATACTTATAAGTTTTATAGACATACATATCAAATAAATGAGATCGTACTGCACACATAGTTTTTAAACTCCATACACAATTTTGTGATAAAGTATTTCTTACTGTTGAGATGGGGGCTATAGATTAGTTTTGAGCAGGAACCACAGCCATACATATTCCCTTTACTGAAGAAAGGTCCTCTTCCCTTTGGAAAGGTCAACATTTCCCACTGACCACACATTCAAATTACAGTAGCGAGGGTGACCCATGGTGGTGACGAATGACAGATTGGGAGGAAGTAAAGAAAGGTTACTACCCTAAAATCTCTATAGTGAACTTATTGTTATTTTGGAGAAAGCTAGTGAAACCTCTCTGGATTTCCATGATCTTTATCAATAAGCATGCATCTATTAATTCTCTAAAGGGTGATCTTTATATTAAGAGAAGCATCACAGGCGCTCTGAGAAGGTAGCAAGTAGAAGAGAAGACTCTTATTTAGACCTCCCAATAGAGTTCCTTCCATTGATACATTCTGTTTCATAGTACATAAAAATACACAACTGATACCATAGTAAACTTCTATAAGGTGGTTTCATTAAGAACTAATATGTTTGGCCTAACACTGCAGGATTCATATAGTCAGTAATGTTTTAGAACAACAGATGGGGAGATTCTGAGCTTCTTAGAGTATGTCACAAGGAGTTGATTCACAGGCTAGGTTAGATCAGAAGTATGTTTATAGATGGGAAGAAGGAGAGGTCCCATCAGTCTCAACTGAATTTTTGAAGCAATCAGGATTAAACCAGTTGTGAATCTTCTGCCTCGGGGATGATGTAATTGGTAAATTTTGTGCCTTTCTTTTATGGCACCACCCATGATTAGTGCTTAAGTCAGGATGGGAATTTCCATTAGATGAGTAATAAAATCAGTGGCTCAATCTGAGAAAATCAAGGGCAGCTTGACATTGACTGAAAAATATTATCTGAGGAGTCAATATATAAGTCAGGGGAGATTTATATTTATAAATGAGAACCTGACATCTTGATGTTCCACTAATTTTACCGTAAGTCTAATGTCAACTAGTTTTTAACTATGTTTGGGTGTCAGTGGTGCATGGGGTAAACATTTTATATTACTGTAATAAGATCTTGAAAAGATCTTTTTTTTTTCCTTTTCCAGTAACAGGGAGTAGTTGGTTGTAGACCAAACCTTCCTTTGAGAATTTGCAATGCTGGAAAATATATAAAACCATCAATCTGAAGACATTGGAGAACTCTGAAGCCACAAGGTCAAGATTCCTGGGAGAAAGCACATTGGACAAACTGAGGAAACTGCTCAAATCTTCTCCTATCTGTCTCCCAGGTCCTCAACTTACTATGCACCACTACTTCATCAAGAGCTCCACAGCCTGCCTCAGCCTCCCCCAAGGGGAGTGCCAGTCTCCAGCATGGACTCCTTTGTGTCTGAAGCAGATGGAGCTGCAGCAGCCTTGGCAGCAGGCCCTACCAGACCCAGTGAGTCTCTGGTTTCTCTCGCCAGTTCTGGAGTTGCCTGAAGCAACATGCTACAGGGTATAGAGTTTTGTTTCCCCAGTGGGTCTGAAGAGGCCAGCTGAAAAACTTGGAAATGCATAGAAGTTAATGCCTTGTGGGGTAAATATTGACCAGTGAAAGATAAGTCATTCAGGGCGCCTGGTGGCTCAGTCGGTTAAGCGACTGCCTTCGGCTCAGGTCATGATCCTGGAGTCCCAGGATCGAGTCCCGCATCGGGCTCCCTGCTCAGCGGGGAGTCTGCTTCTCCCGCTGACCCTCCCCCCTCTCATGCTCTCTCTATCTCATTCTCTCTCAAATAAATGAATAAAATCTTTAAAAAAAAAAAAAAAAGAAAGATAAGTCATTCAATGGAGGAAGCCACTGAATAAATTCCTCTCCCTTTCTCCTTCTGACAGACTGTTCCAAGACAGGCTGTCCCTAGGCAGTGAGCTATGTCTCTTCATGAAGCTGTGGTCATCTGCAATAAGACACTAGTTTGTATTCACTTTTCCTTCCTTTCTGCCCAAGTTTCTTTTCCCTTTACTTTCATTGTCTCAGGGTTATACCTCCCAGTAAACAATTCTTTTCTAGGGAACTGAGGCCAAGACAGAATGAAAGTACAGAGAAGTGAGCCCAGTTTCGCTCTTTAGATTTGTCTATTTGTATGCAGAAGGCAATAGGCTGAGGAGCTGAGCAGAGTTTCCAACAGTCTTACGGTATCGGTGGGCAAAAATGGGACTTGAGGCCCATCAAGGAGGAGAGGCCCAGGCGAACACTCCAGTTTCAGCTTGGAACTCCAGAAGGGCTAGATGTGCCCTCAAATATAATGAAGGATGGCATCCAACTAATTAAATCTTTCTCTTATCCAATTGCCAAATGAAAATAGATTCTCTCTGGAAGACAGTATTATCTAGAGTCTTAAATTATCTCTATAATTTCTCATATATATTGTCTGGCTACCAATCAAAATTTACTATGGGTACCAGGAGATGAGACCACATGACAGAAAAGTAAGAGAAAAACATATTACAAGACTCACTGGAAATCCAAATATTGGAATTATTATACATGACCCTTATATAATGTATTAATATGTTCAAGAAATCAGATGATAAAATAAAATCTCAGCATAAATCTGGAAAATATAAAAATTCTTCAAAAGTAAATTATAGAACTGAAAAAATATAATAACTAAAATTTGAAAGTTAATTAAAGCAGATGAGGAGCAATTAAAGAGAGCATTAGTAAATCGGAACACAGATTGAGAGAAAATACCCACTGCAAAGAACAGAGAGAAAAGAGAATGGACAAATACCAAAAAAAAAAAAAAAGAGGAAGCATAAGAGATATATGGGAAATGGTGAACTATTTAACATATATGTAATTGAAATCTACCAAAAAGGAAAAAAGAAAAAAAACAGATGAGACAAATGAAGCAGAGACAAAATTTGAAGATCAAAATGACAGACTTTTACAAAATGTCAAGCCACGAATTCAGGAGGTTATAAACCCCATTCAAATTAAATACGATAAAATGAACATAGTGTATCATAGTAAAACTGGTAAAAAAAAAAAAACAAACACAAAGAAAATAGTAATACAATCTGGAAGAGAAAGATATATCATTTTCTTTTTTTTAAAGATTTTATTTATTTATTTGAGAGAGAGAGAATGAGAGAGAGCACATGAGAGGGGGGAGGGTCAGAGGGAGAAGCAGACTCCCTGCCGAGCAGGGAGCCTGATGCGGGACTCGATCCAGGGACTTCAGGATCATGACCTGAGCCGAAGGCAGTTGCTTAACCAACTGAGCCACCCAGGCGCCCGAGAAAGATATATCATTTTCAAAATAGCAGCAATAAGACAGATTTGAAATCCTTAACAAAAGAAGGTAGGCCACAAACATAAAATGACATCTAACATCAGAGCTAGAGGAAAAGACCTGTACTGGAATTCTACATCCAATGAAAATGTCTTCTTGGAAGGCAGCTATGCTCACCACTATACCACCAACGCTGAAAATGTCTTCTTAAAGTGAGAGCAATATAAATATATTTTCAAATAAAAAAAAAAACTGAGAGAATTATTCACCAATTTATACTAAAGAAATACTAGTGGGAGTTCTTTAGTCAGAAGGTAGATTGTCCCAGGGGTACCAGTGTGGCTCCCTTGGTTAAGCATTGAACTTTTGATTTTCACTCAGGACATGATCTTGGTTGTGAAAATTGAGCCCTAAGATGGGCTCTGTGCTGGGTGTGGAATCTGCTTAGGAATCTCTCCCTCTTCCTCTACCCCTCCCCACCCCAACTCATGCTCCCACATGCTCTTGCTCTCTCTCTCTCTCCAAAAAAACAAAAGAAAGAAAGAAAAGAAAAGAGGAAAGTAAACTGTCCCAGATAGAAAGCACAATGAAACAGGAAGAAATAAAGAACAACAGAAAAGATAAATACATGGGTAAATCTAAATGAATGTGTAATGTATAAAATAACAATAATATCTGGAAGAAGTAAAATCCATGACAACAATAGCACAAAAAATGGGAAAAGGGTAAATGGTGTCAAACTATTCTATGAGACTTTCATTGTTTGGAAAATAATTAAAATACTACTTTTTATCAGACTTCAACAAGTGAAGGGTTCATGGTGCAGTTTCTAGAGTAAAAACTAAAAGAATAGTGAAAATGTATAATTAGGAAGCTAATACAGGTGAAATATAGAATAATAAAAAGCCTAATTCAAAACATTGCAGAACAGAGGGAGAGAGAGGTTGGAAGGAGGGAGGGAAGGAGTGGCAGAGGGACAGTAAGAAAATCAAACATTAAATTTAAACTTCTAAGTGTAAGTTACTGTGTTAAATGTAAACAGGCTAAATACTCTAATTAAAAGACAATACTTGCCAGACTTGATAATAAAAATATTATGTGCTGCTTGCAAGAGATACGTCTTAAATATAAGAACGCACAGAGATTAAAATAAAAAGGACAGAAACGTGTAAACCATGCAGATGCTGAACAATGCAGGACTGATAGACTAATATCAGATAATGTAGATAAAAAAGTTTACTGAGAGAAAAAAGGACATTTCAAATGATAAAAAGTTTAATTCATCAGGAAGATATAATATTCTAAAATCACATGACTTAACAAGAAGCTTTTGAAATACCTAAAGTAAAACCACAAAAGAAGAAATAGGCATATCCACAATCATGGTGGGAAATCTTAACACAGATCTCTCAAATAACTGATGGAGCAAGCCAAAAGAGGAAGGAGGAAGAGAAGGAAGGTGAGGGAAAAGATCAGTAGACCTTCAGAAGAGCTGAATAGCACAATTAACAAAATTTACCTAATTGACATATATGTAAATCACTGTAATCAGCAACTGTTGGATACACATTCTTCCCACATAGATCATTTGCCAAAATTGATTATATGATGAACTACAAATGAAGTTTCAATAAATTTCAAAACACTGACATTGTGTCATTCTCTGATGACAATTCAATTAATCAATAATCAATAACCAAAAGATAATTAGGGTTTAAAAAAAAAAGCCTCAAAACTTACCTCACTCCACAGACAAAAATTAGCTCAGAATGGACTATACACCTAAATATAAGGGAAAAAAAATCTATAAATCTTCCATAAAAAATATATATCCTTTGTGACCACTGATAGGCAAAATCACCTAAAATGGGACACAAAAAGCTAAAATGCCCTAGCACTAAATAAATAAAAATTAGACTTCATCAAAATTAAAAACTGCTGCTCTTTAAAAGATCCCATTAAGAAAGTAAGACAACATAAAAAGTATATTTACAATTGAATAGTAAGAGAGGGCAAAAGACCCAATTTTAAAATATAAGCACAAAATTTGAATAAACACTTCACAAAAAAATATATAGAAATGACAAACAAGTACCTGCAAACTGCTCACCATCATTAGTCATCAGAAGAAATACACATTAAAAACATAATGAGATACCACTGTACAAACCTACCGTAATGACTAAAATTAAAAGGGTCAACAATACCAAGATTGGTGAGGATGTGAAGCAACCACCACTCATAAAGTGGGACTATAAAATGATTACAACCTATTTGGAAAATGGTTTGGTAATTACTTATCAAGTACCATTTTCTCCAGCAATTTCACATTGGGAAAGACAGGAAGCCATGTATACATATGTATTGACAAATACTTGTATCAGCTTTATTCAAAATAACGCCAAACCAGAAAAATGTAAATACCATCAACAGATCAATGGATTAATAAACTGTGGTATATTCATACAATGAAATATTTCTCAGCAGTAAGTAGGAACAAACCACTGATGCATGCCACAAAAATAGATGAATCTCAAAAACACTATGTTGACAAAATAAGTCAGACGATAAAAGATTACATTCTGTATAGGATTCCATTTATATGAAGTTCTGCAATAGGAAAATCTTAATCTATAGTGACAGAAAGCAAACAGTGATTTCCTAGGTCAGGGATGTGGGAAAATTGATGATTGAAGAGCATAAGGGAAGTTTCTGAGAGGGGATGGCAGTGTATAATATCTTGAATTTGTTGGAGGTTACACAGGTGCATACATTGGTCAAAATTTATTGAACTATTCACTTAAAATAAGTATAATTTAATAGTACTTACATTATAATTCAATAATGTTAATTTAGAAAAAAGAGACTTAAAAGACATATAAATAAAGTAGAAAATTTCCAAATATTTGGAAGTTGAGGAACATAGTTCTAAATGAAGCATGTGTTAAAAAAAAAAATCACAGTAAAAATTAGCAAATATTTAAACTGAATTGATAGTGAATATACGGAATATCCAAACTTGTTAACTGGACAAAAGTATGCTCAAGAGGAAATTTATAGCCTTAAGTGTAAATACTAAAAATGTCTATAAATTAATTATTTAAATACCCAAATAACTAAATTTTTAATCTCAAGGGGTTACAAAAAGAACTGCAAACTCAGTCCACTGAAACTAGAAGGAAGAAAATAAAGATAAAAGCAAAATTTTATGAAATATAAAGAAAATTTATAATAGAGGGAATCAATTAACTCAAAGGTTGATCTTTGAAAGGAATTAATAACATTGATAAAATCCTGGTAAGATTGATCTGGAAAAAAAGAAAAAAGTCATAGATAATATCAGCAATGAAAAGGAAGGTATCACTATAGTTTCTGAGTAGTATAAATTTGAAAATCTGAATAAAAGAGATTAATTTCTAGAAAATCAAAACTGATTGCAATGGATACAATAAGGTATGGAGAATACAAATATTCCTGAGAAGCTTAAACCTCCACGCTGCTCACCATCCTCTTAACAAGAGGCTTTCATCCCTAGGTAAGTCGGGATATTTGAACAATTTTGTGGTTTTCCTGTTTGTTTTTAAGTTTTTATTTCCGGTCAGTGTAATAGTGTAATATTAGTTTCAGGTGTACAATTTAGTGATTCAACACTTTCATACAACACCAGGTGCTCATTACAAGTGTACTCCTAACCCCCATCACCTATTTAACCCATCCCCCCACCCACCTCCCTTCTGGTAACCATTAGTTTGTTCTCTATAGTTAAGAGTCTGTTTCTTGACTTGCCTCTCTCTTTTTTTTCCCCTGTGATCATTGGTTTTGTTTCTTAATTTCCATATATGAGTGAAATCATATGGTATTTGTTTTTCTCTGACTGACTTACTTTGCTTAGCATGATACTCTCTAGTTCCATCAATGTTGCAAATGGCAAGATTTCATTCTTTTTGATGGCTGAATAATATTCCATTATATACACACACACACACACACACACATACACCACATCTTCTTTATCCATTCATAAATCAATGGAAATTTGGGTTCTTTCCATAATTTAGCTATTGTTGATAATGCTGTTATAAACATCGAGGTGCATGTGTCCCTTCAAATCAGTATTTTTGTATCCTTTGGGTAAATACCTAGTCATGCAAATACTGGATCATAGGGTAGTTCTATTTTTAACTTTTTGAGGAAAAAGTCTGTACTCTTCCAGAGTGGCTGCACCAGTTTGCATTCCTACCAACAGTGCAGAAGCATTTCCCTTTCTCCACATCTTCATCAACACCTGTTGTTTTCTGTGTTGTTAATTTTAGCCATTCTGACTGGTGTGAGGTAATGTCTCATTGTAGTTTTGATTTGTATTTCCCTGATGATGAGTGGTGTTGAGCATCTTTCATGTGTCTGTTAGCCATCTGGAGGTCTTCTTTGAAAAGATATCTGTTCATGTTTTCCGTCCATTTTTAAACTGGATTATTTGTATTTGGGGTGTTGAGTTTTATAAGTTTTGTTATTGTTGTTTTTGTTTGTTTGGTTGGTTTTGTTGTTGTTGTTTTAGGCAGAAGAGCGGAAGAGGAAGAGGAATAAGAATCTTAAGCAGGCTCCATGCCCAGTGCAGAGCCCAACACAGAGCCCAACTCAGCACTGGAGATCACAACCCTGAGATCATGACCTGAGCCAAAATTAAGAGTCAGACACTTAAACAACAGAGTCACCCAGGTGCCCCATGTTTTATAAGTTCTTTATAGATCTTGTATACTAACCATTTATTGTTCTAAGATTTTAAAACCATTTATTGTTAGGAACTAGTTAGGTAGTCAGGGCTAGGGTCCTCAACAAGAAAATATGGAGTCAGGACAGCTAAAATAAAACAGCACTGACATCCTGTTTTGCACCTTATATAGGACTGCACTGACATTCTGCTTTGCAGCCTTTGCAGAAATGACCTCTGCAAAACGTGCTAAAATAAGATAATTAACCACAGAAGCATTTGTCAATATCATGGGCAAATGGCAGTTAAGACATAAGCCCCCAGATGTCAGCAAAAAAAGACCATCAGCACATGGACATTAACCCAGTAGGTAGACAGATACGTGACCAAAGCCCTGATTGGCACGACTCAGCACACCCTGATTGCTTAAAATAGTTCCACAAAAGAGCTCATAAAACCCCTAAACTTAGAAACTCTGTAGGCAACCCACTTGGGCCCCCCTCCCTCTCCAGGAGCTTTATACTCTTACTCAATAAATTTTGCTTTGCTGCTCACCACTCTTTGTCTGATCTACCTCTTCATTCTTCAAAGCGGCGTGACCAAAAACTGTGGGCACTAAGGGGACACGAATCCTGTAACATGATCAGATATGTCCTTTGAAAATATCTTCTCCCATTCCATAGGTCACCTTTTAGTTTTGTTGATTGTTTCCTTTGCTGTGCAGAAGCTTTTTACTTGGATGAAGTCCCAGTGGTTTATTTTTGCTTTTGTTTCCCTTGCCTCAGGAGGTGTATCTAGTAAGAAGTTGCTGTGGGCAATGTCAAAGAGGTTACTGCCTATGTTTTCCTCTAGGATTTTAATGGCGTCCTTTCTCACATTTAGGTCTTTCATCCATTTTGAATTTCTTTTTGTGTATGGCGTAAGGAAGTGGTCCAGTTTCATTCTTTTGCATGTGACTGTCCAATTTTCCCAACACCATTTGTTGAAGAGACTGTCTTATTTCCATTGTATGTTCTTTCCTGCTTTGTCAAAGATTAATTGACCAAGAGTTATAGATTCATTTCTGGATGTTCTATTCAGTTCTATTGATCTATGTGTCTGTATTTGTGCCAGTACCATACTGTCTTGATCACTCGACTTTGTAATATAACTTGAAGTTTGGAATTGTGATGCCTCCAGCTTTGCTTTTCTTTTTCAAGGTTGCTTTGGCTATTCACAGTCTTTTGTGGTTCCATACAAATTTTAGGACTGTTTGTTCTAGCTCTGTGAAAAATGCTGTTGGTATTTTGATAGACAGCCCAATACAAAAATGTTCAAAAAACTTTTGAACAAGCACTTCACAAAAGAGGATAACCAAATGATGAGCCAATGTGGGAAAAGGTGTTCAACCTCCGTAGTTGTCAGGGAAGTGTCAACATCGAGATAACAATCTATCCCGCACAGAATGGCTAAATTAAAAAAGAAGAAACTGTCAATACCAAGTGCAGGGCTGCAGAACAACAGGAACTCTCCTGCCACTTGCGAGATAGAAAACTGGCACCGCCTCTTTGGAAAATTGTTGGGCAGGATCTTCTGAAGCTGGTCATATACATACCCTACAGCCCAGCAAATTGGCCCTTACGCGTATTCTCAACAGAAAAGCATACACATGAGTACAAATTATCACAACACTATTCACAATGACCCCAACCTGGAAACAACACAAATGCTCACCAAAGTAAGAATGGACAAATATAAAATGGTATACTCAAACAATGGAAAAACTCTCTAGCAATGAACATGAACAAACTTCTATTTAATGCAAAATATGAATGAATTTCATTAATGTAAGCGAAAGAATACTGATACGTCCTCTATGGTTCAATATCTATGATGTTTAAAATCAGACCAAGCTAAATGATGGTTTAATCAACAGGCAGAAAATATCAGTTAAGCAAGATGAATAAGCTCTAGAGGTCGGCTACAGCATTGTGTCTGTAGCCAAAAATGTCCAATTAAAATTTAAGAAGATATATCTGATGGTGTGTCCTTATCACAATAAAATCCACGACGAACAAACAAAAAACTAAACTAAATGATGGTGTTAAAGGTAGGATAGTGGTTACATTGCTGGAGGAGGGAGAGGAGTAACAAGTGGGATTGGACACAAGAGGCTTCCCTGACCCTCATTATGTTCTATTTCTTAATCTCATGGTGATTATAAGTGTGTGTTCCTGTTGTGATAATTCATCAAGCTCTATGCTTCTGATGCACTTTTCTGTATGTTATATATCGATAAACTTTAGGAGATCATAAAGCAGCCAATTGTGGTTACAATACAGGTTAAATGAGCATTTATTGAAGGCCTTGTGCTTTTTAAGTATTATTCATTTTCTTCTTCATCATAACCTGATGGAAAATATATTCAATATCTTTATTTTATAGATGGAAATCCTGAGCCTGAGGGGAAGTAAGCAAATTGTCCAAGATCTCACAGCTTGTTTTTCTGTCTTCAAAGGTTTTGTTTTCTGAACTGTATTTATGTCTCGTCTTATAGTTTTCTTCAGAATTCACAAATTGCCTTGCAGAAATATTTTACTTAAGTAATCCAGATAGTTGAATTTAATCATGTAAATTCCAAAGAAAGACAACCCAACGACTGGAACCATTAACAATAATAAAAAAAAAGATAAGCCATTGTATATAACTCTGTCTTTGCTTTCCAGATCATTCCTTGAGAATGTAACTTCTCAAGGTAACAGAGAAGTTAACAGAACCTCTCAATAATGAGCCTAGGATACTTGCTAGAGCCCTGCAAGTTAAATGTAGCTGAAATAGGAAAGTAACCATGATTTACTTCATTCACTCAAAGTGAAAGAAATATAACTTTTAAACATTTTTCTAAATTAAATCAATCTGTTCTCCAACACATTCACCAAGGTTGGAAGAAAATCCAATTTTTAACTGACAGAAAATCTAATTTTATTCATGGAGTGAGTAGGTGAGACCTGTTTTCTATCTCAGAATTCTAGGAGGAATCCCAGGGCCTACTGGAAATTTGAGATGGGACTTTGACCTTGACCTCACTGTCAAATGTTCTCCGTCCAAGCTGAACAATGTATTCCACACCAAACTTCACAGCTAGGAATCTCACTGTTGCTTGATCATGCAGGCGTCCCCCATGTGAGAACTGGGCAGCCCCTCCCACTTATAAATTCGTTTCTGCCACCTACTTCCCTCAAATACAGGGCACCCTACTCTCAACTCTT
The DNA here is from genome assembly GCF_029215605.1 of Mirounga angustirostris. NCBI lineage: Eukaryota > Metazoa > Chordata > Mammalia > Carnivora > Phocidae > Mirounga > Mirounga angustirostris. The sequence goes on along the minus strand of NW_026991709.1, from coordinate 45,610,428 downwards.
AAGAGCTCGGACCTTTTTAGATAATTCAGCTCCTGGACTGCATTCTAGGAAAACTATTGGAAGAACCTAAGGGACTTATAACCAAAATGTCCTGGGCAGCACGTTGGAAACATCTGGAAAATGTTTGGCACACAGTTTAAGCAGATGTGTATGTATGGAAATTTCCAGAAAATAGATTGATAGGGCTCCAGCCAAAGCAGTCGAAGTTTAACTTGATTCTATAGTCGCAGACTGGGTGTGCCTGGGTATTCCCCCCAAGGAACAAGACCAGCCTTTAGAATTTCCCAAAAGCTATGGTTTGGGAAAAGCAGAAAAACGTGCTTGGGATGAGGACGGCACTTTTTTGGGCAGGTCATCAGTGATAGAGGAAGATCAGTAGTGGAGACTCTATAGATGTAGAATAGCTCCCTGGATGTGCATGGGTACATGCATGTGCAGAAAGAAGTGGTAGGGCTCCCCTCCCTTCTAGAATGTCATGCAGCCTGAGTGGTGTTGCAAGGAAGTTCCTAGGAAAATGGGGTGGGGGGCATTGAAATAAAATTTCCTTAGGAGTACCTCACACCCTTAACTGGTTTTCTCAGGGTTGGTGTGGTCTAAGAAACAAAGCTTGCGTGTATTTTGGTCTATGCTAATATAATAGGATTAATAATTACAATAATTACACCGGTCAGTGAGCCTCACCTACATTCCAGCTACTGTGCTAAGTGCTTTAGATTCATCATGCTGGTTACCATCCTGAAAGTAAATACCCATTAGCCCTATTTCACAGGGCCAAGTAAACCTGAGCTGTTAATACATAACATATCCAGGATTCAAGTCCAAGTCCAAATCCAAAGGCTGTGTGTTTACCATTATTCCACATTTTTTTCTTGAGAATAAAGCCAATGTATACGATATTATTCCCTTCTTCCCAAAGCTCTGGGTCCCAAAGTTGACAATAGACATGCTGGATTTGAACTGCTAGGACCAGTTGGGAGAGAATATGAACCTTATGCAAGCTGGAAAATACAGAAATAATTTACTAGCAGCAATGAATTTGAATTTTGTTTTTTTAGGTTAGTAGTGGTTTTTTTCCCTTTTTTTTCCAATCAAAGTATATTTGACACATAATGTTACATTAGTTTCAGGTGTACAACGTACAACAAATTTCTATGTGGTTCTATTCTCACAAGTGTAGCTACATCTGTCACCATACAACACTATTACAGTATCACTGACTATATTCCCTATGATGTACCTTTTATTCCATAACTGGAAGCCTGTATCTCCCACTCCCCTTCATCCATTTTCCCATCCCCCACCCCCTTTTCATTGCATGGGTGGAATGGCAACAATATTTCAATAGTTCTGAAACAAATTAGAATGTGACTCCTTTTTGTTTGTTTGTTTGTTTTTGTTTTTTGTCCCAGGCAATTAGATCTACTGATCTCTTGCCTCATCTTAAAAGAAAAAAATGGAAAAGTTTTAGTAATTATAAAAAAAATTAGAAAATAAGCACTCTATGAATTGTACACTTTGAACAGATGAGTTTTTTTAAGTCTGTTAAAAATGTTTTAATTGTTAAAATACATTGGTAAATTGAGTAATCTACATTGCAGTACTAGGTGGCTACACGGTCAAATTAAGAACTTTTCAAATACCCTACTAACCATCAGTTAGAAGTCCTTGAAAATAGTATAGGATTAACATGATGAGAAGCTGCAATCACGCAAAGGAGAATGGAAGTATCAATGGCTATGAAGGATTGGTGGTGACATATGCCTTCGACTAAAGTATACAGAAAGTCAAAACGTGCATTATATCAAAAACTAATGATATACTATACATTGGCTAATTGAATCTAAATTTAAAAAAACGTGCATAGGGCATGCAAATTTCAGTGGCTTATTTTTAAATACTGCAATGCAATACATTGTTCCTAACAAAAGAAATTCTCTGACACTTAAATAAAGCTGAAAACCAAATAGTAAGAAAAGGGAAAGAGATAATAGTAAGAATTTAACCATTTTACAACTAAAAATGTGAAGTAGAAATAGTGAAAGGTAACACATAAATATGTTACTTTAGGTAATTCATTTATAGTGCCTTAAGTTATAAATAGAAGAAGGATTTTGTTATATAAAAACTATCAAAAAATTATCAGTGAAAAGACACGATCTTCATGAGCTGTGTTGAAGCCAGTGTGAAAATGCTGCAGCACTGTGTCAGCCTGTCTTTCACAGGAGGACCCCAGAAAGTTCCTTATACCCGCGTATTGGTCACCCAGTTCCTTTCTAGTACCACAACATTCCGCGTGTACCCACGGTTTCAACTATGGGGGGGAAGGCGGAGCAGTCAAGTGTTTATAATTTCCTAGGAAATTTCTGTGCACGTTGCGACGTCCCACGGAATGAAACTCCTTCCAAATCTTAATGAGCAAGCTCTTGATTATTGAGTCATGATAGTTTCTTCTCGTTTTTTCGTACAGTGTTTGGATACCGTACTGACAGCTTCAGACGGTAGACCTGCATATCCCCCTTCCATAGTTCCTCCTCTCGTCATCTACCCTTGCTGATTCTTCCGGTACATCTTCAGCGGTTCTTGCAGCTCCTCGGCCGGGCCGTGCTCGTGGGGGTGGAGTTCCCGCAGCCCGTAGAGCCGCGGGCCTGGCCTGGGAAGGGGACGTCGGGAGCTGGCCGCCGGGGGTCCTGCGGGCGGAGGCGGAGGCGGAGGCGGAGGGCGGCGCCCAGAGCGGGAGGCGGAGGCGGAGGCGGAGGCGGAGGCGGAGGCGGAGGGCGGCGCCCAGAGCGGGAGGCGGAGGCGGAGGCGGAGGCGGAGGCGGAGGCGGAGGGCGGCGCCCAGAGCGGGAGGCGGAGGCGGAGGCGGAGGGCGGCGCCCAGAGCGGGAGGCGGAGGCGGAGGCGGAGGCGGAGGCGGAGGCGGAGGCGGAGGCGGAGGGCGGCGCCCAGAGCGGGAGGCGGGGGCGGAGGGCGGCGCCCAGAGCGGGAGGCGGAGGCGGAGGCGGAGGCGGAGGCGGAGGCGGAGGGCGGCGCCCAGAGCGGGAGGCGGAGGCGGAGGCGGAGGGCGGCGCCCAGAGCGGGAGGCGGAGGCGGAGGCGGAGGCGGAGGCGGAGGGCGGTGCCCAGAGCGGGAGGCGGAGGCGGAGGCGGAGGCGGAGGCGGAGGGCGGCGCCCAGAGCGGGAGGCGGAGGCGGAGGGCGGTGCCCAGAGCGGGAGGCGGAGGCGGAGGCGGAGGCGGAGGGCGGCGCCCAGAGCGGGAGGCGGAGGCGGAGGCGGAGGCGGAGGCGGAGGGCGGCGCCCAGAGCGGGAGGCGGAGGCGGAGGTGGGGGTGGGGGGCCGTCGCGGGGGCGGGGGTGCGGACGCCCCCTTTCGCCCCCTTTCGCCGCGGAGGGACTAAAGCCCGGGCCCTGCGGCCAGGCGCGGGCCAGGGCAGAAAACCCCGAACGGATATTTATGGTAAGTAAATTGTATTTCCCGAAACTGCTAAAAATAAAAGTATACTTTCGTATTAAAGAGTTATTTGTGTGACTGGTTGCACAGATTCCCTCCTGTCATTTGTCATTCTGCAATCAGCCACTGTATGCGGCTGCACAGTTGGACGTTTCCAGGGCGTTGCCGTTATAAATGCCACTGTTTTACAAAGGTGGGTATAAATAGCTTTTATTATTTTAAGATAAATTTCTAATAGTGGATTCAATAGATCGAAAGCTATGACTCTTTTAGGGTTCTTGTTCTCTGTTGATAGAAATAGTGCACCGATTTTAATGGCACTGCCAACTTGGAGTTCACACGTATCTTGCTGGTCTTTCCAGCCTCTTCTTGATTTGATGTAGTTGAGTGGCTAATATCAGATGTACTTTATAATTTCGGAAAAGTTCAACTAGTTTTCCTTATTTCTTCCCTGTAGGCTAAGAATTTTTCTGCAAGTGTTTTAAGGATGAGGTATTGCTAGTTTTCGATTAAACTAAAATGAAATACATTTTTATAACCTAGTACTTAAAAAAGAATAAAAATAGTAAAGTTTTTTTTTTTACTTTTCTTACTTTTCTTCCTTGTTTTCCCTGTGTGTGGTACAATTCACTCTTTCCTTGTTGTTATAAAGATGTTGATAACATCTGCAAACAAGACAATACCGAAGACTTTAAAAGTTATAAGCATCCCTCCCCCCAAAAATAAAAAATAAAAGTATGAGCATCCCATTTCCTAGATGAGGTTACAAATTGTATAGACTGTGAATGCCCATTTCTGTTTGTTATTTAGCTGTTACCTTCATCTTATGTACTTAAAAAAGAATTGGCTTTAAAAAAGTGGGGGGTGGTATTAATGTGACTTTTGCTTTAGGCACTGAGGAGTGTAAGACTCCAGAGTAAATTGTGGCAATCAGATTATGAGAATCTTGAAGGCTAAAACAATGTCTTAATTCCTATCTTGAATCTTTCAAAGTATACAGTAAGTGCTTAATAGGATCTCATTAAATAACATTAAATTTTCACTTCTGAGCAATTTCCCACGATTCCAGTCAGTAGGAAGAAATCTCAGGTGTGGCCTGAAGGTTGGTTCTATCTATAATAAGTATCTGCTCTCAAAGTGCAAACTAATAGGAAAACATCTTAATAGCATTTATCATCCAGTAACAATATATTTATCATTAAGAAGTTGCTGTGTGAATTGAACAAAGCTGAAGGCATTTAGCTTTGCATTATAGTTTGCTAAACAGAGAATCTAAACAAATTTTCAGAGGGAAATGTTTAACCAATTTAAGAGAACTATTTTCAAGTATTACAATAGTTTCCATTTGCATAAAAATAAATGCTGACTAAAAATGGACCTTCTTTATTTTTTTATTTTATTTTTTTAAAGATTTTATTTATTTATTTGACGGAGACACAGTGAGAGAGGGAACACAAGCAGGGGGAGTGGGAGAGGCAGAAGCAGGCTTCCCGCGGAGCAGGGAGCCCAATGCGGGGCTCTATCCCAGGACCCTGGGATCATGACCTGAGCCAAAGGCAGACGCTTAACGACTGAGCCACCCAGACGCCTCTGAACCTTCTTTATTGATTAAATCAAGGATGCATTGTTAGAATTAAAAATTACTATTACTGTATTTCTGTAAGGTAATAAAATGATATTTCTTTTTTTTTTTTTTTTAAGATTTTATTTATTTATTTGACAGAGAGAGACAGTGAGAGAGGGAACACAAGCAGGCAGAGTGGGAGAGGGAGAAGCAGGCTCCCCGCTGAGCAGAGAGCCCGATGCGGGGCTCGATCCCAGGACCCTGGGATCATGACCTGAGCTGAAGGCAGACACTTAACGACTGAGCCACCCAGGCGCCCCTGATATTTCTTTAAAAAAAATCACTAGCTTTTTTTGTTTTCACTGTATTTCTGAGAGGTGCAGCTGATTGCTTGTGATTATCATAAAATGAAACCCAAACTTCAGAGGTCAGGTGATTTGCCTGAGGGCACACAGTGAGCTGCAGCTTTAGGACCAAACCCCAGGTCTCCAGCTCCAAATCTCAGATTCTCATCATCACACAAGCTTTTTTTAAACCACTGTCCCAGACAACACTGCTTCAAGGAGAACATGCTCTTTGCACTATTACCTTTTAGAAAGTCATTTCAGAAGATTAAATATGCAAAGGCATAAAGAAATCAGTTCAGTTTAGTTTACCTTGGAGTAGAGGGCTTAAAAATATCAAGGTTTATTTTTTCAAAGAAAAGTTTAAGAATTATTTCTATTTTTCCTTGTGAGATAAATGGTGATTAGCCCATAAGCTTATAAATACTTTTAGGAATGTCATGTCAAAAACAGGCTATGACGTGGATGGAACTGGAGGGTATTATGCTGAGCGAAATAAGTCAGAGAAAGACATGTATCATATGATCTCACTGATTTGAGGAATTCTTTTTTTTTTTTTTAATTTGAGAGAGAGAGAATGAGAGACAGAGAGCATGAGAGGGAGGAGGGTCAGAGGGAGAAGCAGACTCCCCGCTGAGCAGGGAGCCCGATGCGGGACTCGATCCCGGGACTCCAGGATCATGACCTGAGCCGAAGGCAGTCGCTTAACCAACTGAGCCACCCAGGCGCCCTGATTTGAGGAATTCTTAATCTCAGGAAACAAACTGAGGTTTGCTGGAGTGGCGGGGAGTGGGAGGGATGGGGTGACTGGGTGATAGACATTGGGGAGGGTATGTGCTATGGTGAGCACTGTGAATTGTGTAAGACTGTTGAATCACAGACCTGTACCTCTGAAACAAATAATACATTATATGTTAAAAAAAAAGATAGTAGAAAGGGAAAAATGAAGGGGGAAAATTGGAGGGGGAGATGAACCATGAGACTATGGACTGAGAAACAAACTGAGGGTTCTAGAGGGGAGGGGTTGGGGGGATGGGGTAGCCTGGTGATGGGTATTAAGGAGGGCACGTATTAAATGGAGCACTGGGTGTTATACGCAAACAATGAATCATGGAACACTACATCAAAAACTAATGATGTAATGTATAGTGATTAACATAACATAATAAAATAAAAAAATGCAAAACAACAACAACAACAACAACAACAAAAAAAACAGGCCTCCCTTAACCATTATACAGTATTCCCCCCCTTACTCACAGAAGATATGTTCCAAGACTCCCAGTGGATATCTGAAACTGGGCATAGTACCAAACCCTATATATACCAGGTTTTTCCCTTTACATACAAACCTGTGATGAAGTTTAATTTATAAATTAGGCACAGTAAAAAATTAACAATAATAAAATAGAACAATTAAAACAATATACTGTAATAAAACTTATGTGAATGTTCTCTCATTCTAAAAATATTTACTTACCCTTCTTCTTGTGATGATGTGAGATGATAAAATGCCTACGTGTTGAGACGAAGTGAGGAGAATGACGATGGTAGCCATTGTAACGTGGCCTTAAGGTACCATTGACCTTCTGACCACTCCTCAGGAGGATCCTCTGCCTCAGGACCACGGTTGAGCATGGGTAACCGAAACTGGGGACAGCAAGACTGTAGATAAGGATAGACTTCTATATTGGTTACTCTACTAGATGGAAATAAAGTTCATTTGCTGACCTCTTATTTGACTCTCAGTGGACTATATTATAGCCCCTCATGTTATGTTAAAACAAAACCAACAACAAACAGATAAAAAATAAATAAACAAATCTGCTTGCCTTTTGCTGTATGTCTCTGAAAATGTTTTGGATTTTCCTCAGTTATTTTTCAAACATATAAAAAGCTTTGTTTATTTTTTTTAACAATAATAATACCCATTATATAGACATTCTTAAGAAGACCGTTCTCATATGTGGACATAGTTTTCAGGTGGATATGTCTGTGAGCTAAACCATTTCTTCTCTCTTTTTTTTTTTTTTCTCAGTGGGATCATGAGATGATCATCTGTTATGTGTGTCACAGCAGGAAAGGGGTAAGAAGAGAGCAGATGAACCAGATCTCCTCTTCATTTTATAGGTGAGAACTTTTGATCCTAGAAAGGTAACAGGACTTGCTAAAATCATTGACAGAGCTGGACTTCTCACTGGGACTTTTGTTCCATGTTGTCCTTTTCTATCCTTCTATGGAGGCTTTCACCCACCCCAAGCTACGGCATCATTAACAAGCTTAAGTTCTTGGAGGAAGCAAGAACTTCCTTCTTGCTTGAGGCAAAGGCATGAAAATTTTAGAATGGCCAGCCCTGAACTACAAATTTCTACTTCTCTTTTTTCCCCTTTCCAGCCAGAATTGACAGTTTGCTATCAAGGGCCTGAATATAATCAAGGGTAGGGAGACAGGGCAGCTAATGGCAAAAAGTGGAAGAGAATGCTTTCTTCTTCCACCATGGCTAATTTGAAAAAAAAAACCCAAAAAACAAAAACACAGTTATGTAATATCATGAACTCTTATATTTTATTTCTGCTGGGTTTCTAATTCAGTTAGTACTGTGGAGATAGGTTAAGATTTTACCTTTTTCTTGAAATCACTTTTTAAGTTTTAAATAAGAGAATTGGAAGTTGAAAAGTTCACAAGTAGGGCGCCTGGGTGGCTCAGTTGGTTAAGCGACTGCGTTCGGCTCAGGTCATGATCCCAGAGTCCCGGGATCGAGTCCCACATCAGGCTCCCTGCTCAGCGGAGAGTCTGCTTCTCCCTCTAACCCTACCCCCTCTTGCGCTCTCTCTCTCACTCTCTCTCTCTCTAAAATAAATAAATAAAATCTTTAAAAAAAAAGAAAAGAAAAGTTCACAAGTGAAATGTAATAAGAATCTATCAGGCTTAGGGGTGCCTGGGTGGCTCAGTTCGTTAAACGTCGGACTCTTGATTTTGGCTCAGGTGGCTGTCTCAGGGTCGTGAGATCGAGCCCTGCCTGGAGAGACCTGTGTGGGCTAGGTGTGGAGCCTGCTTAAGATTCTTTTTCTTCCTCTCTCTCCACCCCTCCCCCCACTTGCGAGGATGCAGGCTTTCTCTCTCTTTCTCAAAAAAAAAAAAAGAAAAAAAAAAGATCTGTCAGGCTTAGGTCTCCTGATAGTTCTCAAAACTAAATTGCTCTACTTATATATATGGTAAGATAAATTATCCACCAACTAACCAATGCCCCATAAGTAAAGGTCAAAAAGAACAAAACCATGCCCCATAAGTAAAGGTCTAGGTTAATTCCAACAAAATGTGTCTTTTGTTTGTTTGTTTGTTTGTTTAGAAAGGGAGAGGTGTGGGGAGGGGCAGAGGGAGAGAGAGAGAGAGAATCTTAAGCAGGCTCCACGCTCAGTGTGGAGCCCTACTTGGGGCTCAATCCCACAACCCTGAGATCATGACCTGAGCTGAAATCAAGAGTTGGACCCTTAACCGACTGAGCCACCCAGGCGCCCCAAAATGTGTCTTCTAAAGCCAAAGAAAATAATTGGAAATACTGCATAAATACATGATACCAAAATTATTTCCAAAAAGGTAGACTATATTTATTTAAAATGCTGTCAGTATGGTACACATGTGTCTATTCTAAGGTAACTTCCCTTGCTTTGGTATTATTTGAAAAAAATTAGCCATTATGTTTTTCGTTATTGTTGTTGTTTTAACCCAAAAGGTAAGTAAAAATTTAGGTATGGACTGATTTTATTCCAATCTGGAGTTGTTAGAGTATGTCAGTTTATATGACCAGATATTATATGAAGTATCTATATGGAATATTATTAAGTAGGAGAAAGGAAAAAAGGGATACTTTGTATTAGTCAGGGCTCTCCAGGAACGCAAAACCAATGTATATTATAAGGTTTACTATGAGGGATTATCTCTTAGTTATGGAGGCTGAGATGTCCCACAACCTGCTATCTGAAAGCTGGAGACCAAGGAAAACCGGTGGGTAGTTCAGTTCAAGTCCAAAATCTGAATTCCAGGGAACTGATGGCATAAGTCTTTCTGAGGACAGATCAATGTCTAGCTCATGTGCTCAGGCAGAAAGGGCAAATTTTTACTTACCCCAAGGCTTTTGTTTTATTCAGGCCTTCAGTGGATTGGATGATGCCCACGCACACTGGGGAGGGCAATCCGCCTTACTGAGTCCACCAATTCAAATGCTAAGCCAATCAACAAATGCTCTCACAGATACACTCAGAAAAAACAATAGCTAAATATGTGGGTACTGCATGACCCAGTCAAGTTGATACATGAAACTAGCCATCACAGATCCACCCCTTATGAACTTGGCACCCACACCCATCTCCTTAAATTATACTTAATCTCAAAATAAAGCCAGTAACAATGTCATAATTCTGCCTAACAAGATACAAGCATACTGTATACAACCAAAACGACACTAACCTTTTCCTCAGAAGAGGAGGTAGAGTACTTGCATCATGTTCACTCTTTACCTTGATATCCTGCAACTTAAATACTATTATGTAAAATTAATATTTATATGCATCAATTAAAAAGTTACTGTGATGTGAAGTTAATACGTCTTATATTACATGACACGAGAATAAGAGAGAAAACAAAGATACCCACACATATGTACAGTTTTATTCATGATAAACAATAAGGAAATGCTCCATATTAATATTCTTTAATAATAAGGAGTAAATACTCATGGCCATGGTATTCTTTGTTTCTGACTGGTCCTGCTGGTTGTAGCTGGTATTTATGACTCCTTTTTTTTTTTTAATTTTTTTGTTTCTTTATTTTTTTAAAATTTTATTTTATTATGTTACATTAGTCACCATACATCATTAATTTTTGATGTTGTGATCCACGATTCATTGTTTTCATATAACACCCAGTGAATTTATTTTTTAAAAATATTTTTTATTTATTTTTTTATTTATATTGTTAGTCACCATATAGTACTTCATTCCTGAAAGATGTAGGCCTCAGTAGGAGTCTTGCCTGCTTTGGGTTGCGGCAGTTTTCCATTCCTTTGTGTTTGGAACAGAGGGCGTCATAATTTATCCCAGCTTTCAGTTCTTCCCATTGTGGGTAATATTCTTACCATGTATAAGTCCTTGATTCTGTGACATGAATCATTTTTATCCATTCATTGTTCTATGAAATGTACCTTTGTCACCTGTTGGCAGTTAATCCTTCTGGCGGACCACAAGGCACTACACATTATGGAGTGCCTCCAGAATGGAGATTTCAGCTCACCTACGCTTCCTGAAGACGTAAACACACTGAAAACACAGCATTGCATCCCCAGGGCTAATAAAAATCAGTTCTAAGTAAACTGAGAGCTCCAGTATTATGCCAACTCTTAGGTTGGTTATTCCGCTAAAAGGAAATAAAATTTCATTTGTTGGATTCGTATTTGGCTCCCAGCTTACTATGTTATAGATCCTCTTGGTATTTTAAAACAAAACAGACAAATACTAAAAGGTATTCGGTCCAGCTGAGCACCTCAGTGAAGAGTTGGCTCTCTGGGTCTGAGGGGAGGAGAGGAGACACAAGCAGCAATGAAGAAAAACCCGGTGGGGCACGTCGTCCAGACTGTCCCTGAAGTGCAGGGAACATCGCTGAACACTATGAACACTGCATGGCACCGCTCAGCTGTTCCAGCCTCCTGCCAGGGCTGCTCAGCTGTCTTCATTATTATCCCTCTCTTTCTTTCCTCAGGGACCTGTCCTGCCGCTTTTTTTCCGTGGAGATATTTACATAAAAAATCTTAAATCTCATCGGTAGGGTTCCTGAATCTCTTACTTCGCTTTCTCCAGGAGGTGATATTTTACTTCTAGGTGAGAGCCCACATGGACTGTCAGTGTCGGGCAGCTGCAGCTGGGTCTCCTGTGGGTCTTTATCAAAGTGACCACAGACAAAGCCCTGGGCCAGCTGCTGAGGGCAGGTGGTCAGCCTTTCACTCATGAGAGGGACCACCCAGGAGAAAAACAATACCAATTTATAACAACTATTAAATGAGCTATTATTTGTGATAGAACAGTGCCTGCCACATGTTAAGTGTTTGGTAAAAGTAAAACAAATCAATTTGGAGGGACGAGTGGGACTCCTGGGGTCTTAGTCACAGAGAGGCATTACGGATGTGGTAATGGGTCGGATCATGTACGCCCAACATTCATGTCCACCCAGAACCTCAAAATGGAATCTCATTTGGAGTAAGAGTCTTTGCAGATGTAATTAGGGTAAAAGATTGAGATGAAATCATACTGGATTAGGGTGGACTCTAAATCCAGTGAAAATTATAAGAGATAGAAGAGAAATACAGGGAAGAAGGAATGTGAAGATGGGGGCAGAGATTGGAACAATGCATTTACAAGCCAGGGAATGCCAAGAATTGCAAACAACCACCAGAAGTGGGGAAAGAGGCATAAAATGGTTTCTCCCTCAGAGTCTCCAGAGAGAACCAACCCTGCCAAGACCTTGATTTTGGATATTTGGCCTACAGAACTGTGAGAGGATAAATTTCTGTTGTTTTAAGATACCCAGTTTATGGTAGTTTGCCGCAGTGACAGAAAACGAATGCAGATTTCTATCTTAAGTCCATACAAATTCTATATTTGTTAGGTCATGGAAGAATACAAAAAGGTTTGTTCTGGAAGGGTAAGTTGCCTGCAAATATTCTTATGATCTTAACCCAAACGAACCTGTATATGCAAAGAATGTTAATACAGTGAACACACACACCAGTGTAATAATACAAGCATTTGGGAAGGAGGTTGCCAACCCATACACTTCTCTGAAAACTGGTTTCCATGAACCCGGGCAACCATTTTTATGACATGTGACCTTGCCTTTCCTCCATGGCTGCAGTTGTTTGTCCCCAGGGGCAAGGGATCCCGGACTTCTCAGCCTAAATGAAGTCTTTTTTCCTAGAACTTTGGAGTCGGAATACAAAGCCATTGGTCAGTCTTTGCTGATTCTTCAGTGAAGGACACATCAAGCTGAGAGGACTCAGTTGACCATGAATTAAGAAAGTGGAGACACTGCAAAGAGAGACAGAAAGAAGCAGACGTAGAAGGGACTGGATAAAAGACTACATAGCCCTAGAGAACAAAGGCCCAAGAGATTACCTGCTCTTTTTTTTTTTTTTTTTAAAGATTTTATTTATTTATTCATGAGAGACAGAGAGAGAGAGAGAGAGGCAGAGGGAGAAGCAGGCTCCCAAGGAGCAGGAATCCCGATTCGGGACTCGATCCCAGGACCCTGAGATCATGACCTGAGCCGAAGGCAGACGCTTAACCATCTGAGCCACCCAGGTGCCCGAGATTACCTGCTCTTATTTCTCATTCAGATCATTGAGGATCTTCATGCCTGACTGATTACCACTGAGGCAGTTAGGGGATGGTGATTAAGAGTGGAGGCTCTGGAGCCAGATGGCTTTGGGTGAGTTACTTGACCTTCTTGGTTTCCTCACTGTGGTTGAGACTAATAACAGAACCTCCATCAAATAGTTGTTCCTTGGATTAAATGTAAAAAGCACTTAGGATGAGTCAAAGTAAATTAAGTGCATTAATATGAAACACTTGGGTGTGTACATCAGTTGTACTCAGGAGATGTTGGCTGCTATTATTATTACCCTGTTGCCTCCAAATGGCTTTTAAACCATGTCATGCATCTACCATCATTTTATGCTTTTTGGTAAGCTGCACATTTAAGTGGTTTTTCCATCTATGTTTATACTTGTGGTTTCACAGTGGATTAACTTACTATAACAAAGACTAAAAATCAGTCACAGCACAGGAAGTTTATTTTTTCCCTTCCTGACAGTATTTTAAGTCAACAAACATAACACAAAGCAAATAGTAAAAAGCAACTTGGTTTCTGGGGATGTTTACTGTGGGTATGTTTGTTCACACCTACCTGTTCTCTATGTACAGAGTCAGCACAATCTCATTTTATTACATCAAAGTGTAAAGCAAGTCATAGTGCGTACTCGGGTTTAAGCAGAAATGTTGTGTAAGGAAAAGAAAAAAAAAAGTTAGTTTAAATGCTTGTTATCCTGGGAGGTAAGCCAGAGTTTGAGTTTGTTAGACTAGGAGGGAGGCAGAATTCCTATTAGAAAGACAGTTGCACATCTGTTTAGGAAAATATGTGAACAGATTTTGGTCCTCTAGGTCAGGTTCAGACAAAGAAGACTTTAGTAATTTGCATATTAAAGAAACAACAATTTTTGGTTTCTTCTTGAGTGAGTGATGGAGATCCAGATACTCAGATGTTGGAGAAATCCTGGAACAGAGAGGCCTAGCCCCACCTAGAGATGGCTAGACAGCTCAGAGGCTCAGGGGCAGTGAGACAGCTGATATTCTATTGTAAATTGGTTACTTCTTTGTGCTTCGCTGTAATTCCATTTCATTAGCCCCAAATCTTCAGTAAAGTCTGTTATGCACGAGTATTCGGGCACGAGATGGAGCTGGTTAGAGCCACACAGGGAAAGCAACAACACAGGAAGCCAGCTGACATGGTTGGTATGTGAGAGCCTCTCTGTTGGATGTCACAAAGCTGGAGACATCAGTGACATCTGTGTTTGGGCTACTTTTTGGCCTTCTCTAGAAACCTGCTTATCTTTTAGAAAAATTATACAGGAAAGAACTACTCCAGTAGTTAAATACTCCAGTAGCCCATTTGCTGGTGGCAATCTGACTGTGCTTTACTTAAGGGAAACAGGAAACCAGACATCTTTGGGTCTGGTGATGAACTGTAGCAACTTGAGGGCTAATGACGAGTTCTCCAAACTCTGACACCTCTATAAGCACAGTGGGGTGAACATTGGGGTGATGACTGTTACAATGAGCTCTGAGACAGAAACATGGAGACCTTGTCAAAAAATGCAGGGTGCCAACGTCAGTGTTTGGAGGTTATAGTAAATTGGCCTCCCCCAATCCAGATGTTAGGGAAATAAAATTGTCCTTTAAAAGCAATGGTTTTTGGGCGCCTGGGTGGCTCAGTTAGTTAAGTGACTACCTTCGGCTCAGGTCATGATCCTGGAGTCCCTGGATCGAGTCCCGCGTCGGGCTCCCTGCTCGGCAGGGAGTCTGCTTCTCCCTCTGACCCTCCCCGCTCTCATGTGCTCTCTCTCATTCTCTCTCTCTCAAATAAATAAATAAAATCTTTAAAAAAAAAAGTTGAACTTTAAAAATAAAAATAAAAAAATAAAAGCAATGATTTTTTAAAAGTTATTATTGAAACATATACAGAATAGTATGATAAACTCCCAAGGACCCCATCGCCCAGTGTTAGGAATAACCAAGCTAGTTTCATCTTTATCACATTCTCTTCCCCCTTTCTAATCTTATCATTTCATTCATAAATATTTCAGTTTGTCTCCAAAAGATAATGGTTCTTATTTTATACATAACCATAGTATAATGATCACACTACATCATGAGCTCATTCTGATATTCATAATTAAGTATCTATAGGATTTTTACTTAACCTCATCGATCCTACATTTATTTTTCCTTTATTCCACACAGGAAATCCCAGTTCTCAAAAACACCAACATAATTACTTATTTGTTTTACCACATGATAGACACAGCAGTGTCAAGAACAACATCATCAAGGGTACCTGGGTGGCGCAGTTAAGTGTCCAACTCTTGGTTTCAGCTCAGGTAGTGATCCCAGGGTCCTGGGATTGAGCCCCACATCAGGCTTTGCACCCAGGGCAGATCCTGCTTGAGGTTCTCTATCTCTCTCTCTCTCTCTCTCTCTCTCTCTCTCTCTCTCCCTTTGCCCCTCCTGCCCTGTGCTCTTTCTCTCTCAAATAAATAAATAAATCTTAAAAAAAAAAAAAAGAGCAACACCATCAGTGACTGTACTACAAGGTCGTTGTTCTAAATTGCAAATCTGATCATTTTACATCTTTGTCTAAACTCCTCATTGCTTTCCCATCCCCTGAAGAACAAAACCCAAGCATGTTAACGTGCCATAACAGGCACTTTGTGATCTGACCGTATACCATTGGCTTGTCTGGAAATGCTCTGTTCCTCCTTCCCATTCTATTGAACTCTGAGTCCAGATCAGAAGCCATATCTCCTCTTTCCTAGCACAAATGGTTGCTCTTTCTCTGTGTTCTTCTCTGCCTTATACAAGCTTTTATTCATGCCTTTACCCAACTGAATTCTAATTATTTACATTATATGTGTGTTCTCTACTAGGTTGTGCATGTCTCAGTGGCGAGTCCTACTTAATTTTGTATTCCCAGGATCTAAGTTAAGTCCATGATAAATAGAAGATGCTCAATAAACACTTGTTTAATTGATCTGATTTAATATGACCGAAGAGGTACAAAATCTAGCAGTCTTGTTTTCTGATATTTAAGAACCTATTCACAGTGTTTTTAAGAAATTTATTTTAAGTAATATCACCTTGCTGGGAATTAAAAAGAAGCACAGGAAAATTGTTTGCAAAGGCATAATTGCTCTTGTATCTTTCAGGCTTAAGGTAAATACAATGATAATAGTAACAGTAATATCTGCGAGCATCAATGAACATCCATTCAGTGACCCTGTGGTCATATCTCTAACAGGCAGGATACTGGAGGGTCTTCAGTGTCTGTGTTTTGCACTTCTAACAGATTGCATTTGTGATATTTCTCTTAATCAGGCTCAGTTCTGCCCCTACAGAGAACCAAGGCAGAGAGTAAAGTCATTCTCTGATATTCTTTTCTAACAGTTTTAAGCATTAGCTTTTCAGAGTCATCAGGGAAATGCAAGTTAAAACTACAATAGGATGGAGGGGATGGAGAGGTATAAACTTCCAGTTGTGGAATAGATAAGTCACAGAGATGGGGGTGCAGCATGGGGGATATAGCCAATAATATTGTGATAATGTTGTATGGTGACAGATGGTAATTACACTTACCATGGCGAACACTGAGTAATGTATAGAATTGTTGAATCAATGTGTCATACACCTGAAACTAATATAACATCATGTGTCAATTATACTTCAATAGTAATAAACTATAATAAAATGGATGTACCTACCCACTAGAATAGCTAAAATTAAAAGTTTTTTTATTGGTTTTCAACTGTTCCATGCCAAAGTATTCATATGTTAATAAATTATGTTTCATTTCCCCTTCTTTTTTTCTAATAGCATCTAATAGCTGCCATGCCAATGCTCTCCCCCACCCTCTTTATTCTTTCATATTTTTCATTATTGTTTGAGTTGGAAATTTCTGGATCATCTATTTTTAAGAGTTTCCTGTAGGTGAGAAGGGGCTAGAATAGCAATCTAGGCTAAGTGATGTTGAATTTTTTCTAATGCACTCTCTCTCTTTTCTGTAGTCACAGAATCAACTGCCTTCCTCCAACCTAGGTGGCCTTTGTGATTCCTTATAGAGCCTTGCCTTTTTCCATTTATGTACCTTATAGTTCCAGAAGGGCTTTCGCCAGCCCACTCCTATTCCTGAACTTACTTTAGTAGACAAAGGATATGGCTTTGCACTCAAGAGGTATTGCTCAGTTGAGAAGCAAACATATCAGTGTGTGTGTGTGCATTATGATATGTATCAGTACTGGATTCTCTGTCTCCACCGTCTCCTTTGATGTATCCTGAATGATAACTGGTTTTATCATCTGAAGTCAGCAGGCTTAGTTCAGGAAACCACACAGTGCCATGAGTGTTTCTGAGAACAGCGTGTGCAGAAGAATTCTAGGAGTGCCAGATGTTAGAAACCAACAGTAAATATTCACTCCCCAAAGGATGGGGCCGCTCATCAGTGATGGCTGCTGTGATCAAAGAGGGCAGCGGTGATGAGACAGTTGAAGACAGAAGGTTTAGAACGTGTTTGGGTGAGGACTCACACAGAGGTGGCAGATCCTATAAAATAGCACTTCTACAAGAAAGGGGAGTTAGAAAGTGGCAATCAGAAGCAGGATTCTCCAGTGAAGGTGGCTTCTTCACCAGACGTGGTGAAGACACCGTAGAAGCTTGGAGCTGATGATAGGGACCTTTTTGAATCAAGTTAGGATCTCAAATTTAAGTGAGGCTTGGTCCCCAAAGTGGCTTTGATCGTAGTAATAGAGGTGGGAGCCCTTTAACTGAGAAACTGGCTACTCCTTCCTTCACTTCAAAAGATCCTCTAAGTGAGAAAATCCAACTCATCCAAATATGATTAGCAAAGTAATTATGTAACTAGAACTAGATCCAAAGAGAGCTACTCTAGGAAAACAAAAGACCAAAAAAGAACTGAAAATTATACAAAACTTCCCTGCAGACTACAAATACTCATTAGAAAAATATTGCTCCAAAGCAGAGGAATATTCCAACACAACCTCCCAACATGAATAAAGATGGATAAATCATAATCCCAGAAAAGAAAACAATAAAAAAACAAATGCAAGAACTCAGGGAAGACAGAGCCAACAAAGGGAAGGTTATAGCCAGTCAATGAAGTATGTGAAATGATTAACTAGCAAAATTTAGGAAAGAAATAGAAGACACAGGGGTTCCTGGGTGGCTCAGTCAGTTGGGCGTCTGCCTTCAGCTCAGGTCATGATCCTGGGGTCCTGGGATCGAGCCCCTGGGATCGAGCCCCACTGAGCAGGGAGTCTGTTTCTCCCTCTCCTCCCTGCTCATGTTCTCTCTCACTATCTCTGTCTCTCTCAAATAAATAAATAAAATCTTAAAAAAAAGAAGAAATAGAAGACACAGACAAAATCATTTTGTAAATAAAGACTAAATTATAAGGAACATAAGAGGAAATAGATACTCTAGAAAGTGTAACACAAAATAGAAAATATACACACACAGTAAGAGTGAAGAAAGTGAAAGAGAAATAAGCAAAAAGGTTTTTTAAAAGAGAAAGTGAAAGTTATAAAAGATAGGCAAAACTTTTCAAAATAAAATTAATTTGCGTTGTTCCATTGTAGGAGAACCAAAAGAATGAAGTAAAACATATATTATAAAATGCTCTGAAATGACTTGAATTTGTGTATTAAAAGGCACATTCAAGATATGAGAGAACTTTCCCAGAATGACCAACACCAAGACTTCCTACTAACACCAATCATACAAACATTAGACTTACCCTACTAATACTAGTAGCAAATTTTGGGCATCTGGGCAAAAATATTCTGTCATTTCTAAGTGAAAGAAAGCCAAGTTGGTACAGCTACAGTCAGTGCTAACAAATGGAACAATACCTATCAGATACTTCAGGAAAGAAAATTTGAGCCAAAAATTTTAAATCCATTCAAGCTGTCTTTCAAGTGTCAAAGCTACAAGCAAAAATTTCTGCAACTTCAAGGACTCAGGGAATACTGTCCACATTAGGTCTTACTGAAGCATCTCCCAAAGAACAAAATTCATTCAACCAAAAGATGATCAGGCAAAACTTCATCAAAAAGATTGGGGGGTGAACATTAGAGCTAGGACTAAAACAAGGGTTAACTTAAGGGGTACAAAATAAAATGTACATATGAATATTGTATTTATATACATTTTCAATGTGGAGACTATTATTTTAAAAATTATAGTTCTAAATATATTTTTATTCTAGTGCCTGCCTTTATAATTAGACTTTTCTTAAAAGATTTATTTCTTTTATTTATTTTAGAGAGAGAGCACACACAGGGGGGAGAGGCAGAGAGAATGCCAAGCAAACTCCATGCTGAGCACAGAGCTGGACACAGGGCCGACCCCACGACCCCGAGACCACGACCTGAGCCAAAATCAAGTCAGGTGCCAACTGACTGTGCTATGCAGCGCTCCATTTACAATTAGACTTTTGTATAATACCCTTAGAACCTTCTTTATTCAGACAGTATCTACTGATTCCTATTATGAGCATCAAGTGAGTTAGCTTGTAACTTCTTCCTACTCTCTTTTCTCTATAGCTTTCTCTACACAATTTTAGTCAATAATATCATTTGCTATGGGCTAAATTGTGTTCTCCCAAAATTCATGGGGTAGATATATGCTTAGTTTTACAAGAAAATGCCCTACCTTTTCCCAGAGTGGTTACACCACTTTACATTCTCACCAACAGTGTGTGAGACCTTCAGTTGTTTTATCACCTTGCCAGCATATGATATTGGTGGCTATTTTAGTTTTAGCCACTCTGATGAGTATGTAGTGAGTGTATCTCCTTGTGGTCTTGGTTTGTATTTCTCAATGATGTTAAACAAGTTTTATGTATGTTCCCATGTTTCTTCTCATGATGAAGCTTTTTCTTTAGTACTAAATTGTCCAAGCCCTCAAAATCCTGTTGGGATTATGACTCAAATTGGTTTAATCCCTGTACATTGATTTGGGAGGTGTCACAAACTTAGTCTTTCTCTCCTCTTTCCATTATCCAAATTCATTATTTTATCTCTTTCAGGATGCATTTTTATTTCATATAGTTTTCAAATTGCTTTTGTTAGGATTATGCCTAGATATTTTATGTATTTGTGGATATTACAAATAAATATATTTTTAATGTTTTCTCTGTTTACTGATTATATATTGGAAAGGTTGTTTTGTAGATATTTATCCTGTATCCAGCAACATTATTAAACTTTCTTATAAGTTATAATACTTTTTCAGTTCTAGTTATAATCATATTTCATTAAGTAAGTCTTTTTAAACAGATATAGCTTCTTTTCCTTTAGTTTTTCTTTTATGTTGTCTGGAATAGTGGTTCTCAAGTGGAGTGATTTTGCCCCTCAAAAGACATTTGGCCATGTCTGGAAACAGTTTTGATTGTCACAACTATCTGGTAAATAAAGGCCAGGGATGCTGCAAGACATCTCACAATGTATAGGACACCTCCCCACAACAAAGAGTCATTTGGCTCAAAATGTCCATAGTGCTGAGATTGAGAAACCCTGCTTGAGAACATCCAGTAATATACAAAGTAGTGTTGAGGTTAAAGCAGTCTTGTCTTATTCCTGATTTTAATGTGAATATCTATTATTAATAGGCATAAAATTTGATATAAGTTAGTAATAATTATAAAAGTAGGAATTTATTCAAGAATGCTTTGTGAACTAGTAATTCTCTAGTAGTGACAAGCTAATCGTGGCAGTGGTTGTCTCTCTCTTTTTTTTAAAGATTTGATTTATTTATTTGACAGAGAGAGACACAGCGAGAGAGGGAACACAGGCAGGGGGAGCGGGAGAGGGAGAAGCAGTCTTCCCGTGGAGCAGGGAGCCCAACATGGGGCTCAATCCCAGGACTCTGGGATCATGACCTTAGCCTAAGGCAGACGCTTAACCGTCTGAGCCATCCAGGCACCCCAGTGGTTCTCAAAAAGAGGAAGTTGTAGAAAAGGTGTGAAAAGGTAGGTAAAGAAGCCTATTATGTGGTTGATTATTGCCAGGGGACATGCCCTTCCTCACTGGAATTACTAAAGCATAAAGTACTATGCAAGATTAACTAATATCAGCTAGATTACACTGGACCTGTATCCCTTTCTTTTTTGCCATTAAAACAGTATCACTCACAGTGAAGGGCTTCTTTAGGTTAGAAGCTTCTGTGAACTCAATATTTTTATGTCTGAGTAGGTCGAACTCAGCCTGAATGCTTATTGTCCACATCAGCATTTTGAGGATTTTTTTCAATGTTCTCTTTTCATCTAATATTGATGAGAAAGCTGTTATTAATATGTCAGTTATCATTCTTTGTAAGTGATATCCTTTATGGGGAGCTTTTTTATCCCTCATGCTCTAAAATTTCACTACCATGGATCTTTTTTCCTCAATTTCTCTTTCCTCCTGGAGCTCTAATTAGATCTTTTGTTGAAACTGCATGTCTTAACATCTTAAGTACTATTTCTTTATTCCTTTGGCTGAGAATTTCTTAGCTTACTTTTAAATCACTTGTTTGATTAGCTATGTTTGAATATTCAGTCTATTTGTTAACTTGATTTCTTTTTACCCCATGGTATCTAACTGGTTCTTAGGACTACTTTTTCTTGCTTCAAAAAAGATACTCCTTTTTGTACCCTCCAATTCCCTAAGTTTACCTCCAGCTATGAAAGGACACTTGGGCTGCAGCTGCCTGTCCACTGTCCACTATCCACTTTTAGGTAGCAGCCACCATTTCTAGACCAAGAGCTCCTGTTTTCAAGTTTAGCTTTGTATTTAATTAGAAAACCCTACTATTTTGTAAACTTAAAATATGTATACAAGCTAAGGGGGAGGGGAGCTTTAATAAAACCTAAGGAAATTACTTAATTTCTACTGTATCCACTTGGACTGGTTGAATTTATCAAATCCTGACTGTGCATCTGGGTGTCTTGGGACAATGAGGGAAGGTTTTTTTGTTGTTTGTTTTCCTTCTTCAAGTCTAATGTGCCCCTCCCCCCCATCCCTGAGAAGCTTTCACCAAACTCTCAGTGATGGAAATAACCCTCTTGTACTCCAATAGCAATCTCTTTAACACAAAACTGTAATGCAAAACCAAATTTATTTCCATGCATAACAGTGAAGATTGGGATACTAGATTAAAAGGAAAGCCATCTTCTGTCAAATAGAGATCAAGATTCTTAAGTAGCTGCCTTTGGGAACTACAACAATGGAGGACTTGATGTCTTGCCTTCAGATGTTAAGCCTCTGCCTGATGCTTCTGCAGGCTCTTCAGATGTGCCTTCCTCTGCAGTCAGCCTTTCTAATTCCTTCTGATAGCTATGCTGGTATTCCAGATACTTTATGTTCCTCTTCTGTTTAACCAAGAACTTTTTCAGGAATTCTAAGAGCTACAATACAATACAAAAAAAAAAAGACAGGGAAGGACTCAGTAAAGACCTTGTCTGCAATGGGATATAACCTTAGATCTTGCTACCAACTTCTAGTGAGTGCATGGACCAGCAGCCCTGGGAGCTTGTCAGAAATGCAGAATCTCAAGTCTCACCCAGACCTAAGAAATCAGATTTTAAGACAGCACTAGGCTATTCATATGCATATTGAAATTCAAAGAGCACTGATCTAAGACATTCAAGACCTCCAGGTGAATACAAATATCCACTTTTAATGACTATGAGTGTTGGGGCATCTCATCAAAAGTACAGATTAAGTAATGAGCTCCTACTGCAATGGTTTTTCACCCTGTTTATTTGAATCACGTGGAGGTTTTGAGTAGGCACCCAGATCCCATTTTAGATTTAAGTGGTCTGGTGTAAGACTTAGTCACATGTAGCTCTTTAGAACTCCTCAGTGAGTCCAAGGGTTGATAACTTTTATTAGGACATTTTTTTTTCCACTGACTCAGAGAAGGCAGGGGATTGGTAAGAAAATTACCACTATAAGGTAGAGTGTTCATTAACCAAGAAGACTTCAGAAAAGTTTATAGGATAAGAAGTCACCATTAATACTCAGTTTTGCAAGGGCACTCAAGGATAGTGGTTCTCAAAATGTGGCCCCTGGCCAGTAGCATCATCACCTGGGAACTTGTTAGAAATGCACATTTTTGGGGCGCCTGGGTGGCTCAGTTGGTTAAGCGACTGCCTTCGGCTCAGGTCATGATCCTGGAGTCCCGGGATTGGGTCCCGCATCGGGCTCCCTGTTTGGCAGGGAGTCTGCTTCTCCCTCTGACCCTCCTCCCTCTCATGCTCTCTGTCTCTCATTCTCTCTCTCTCTCTCAAATAAATAAAATAAAATAAAATAAAATAAAAAAAGAAATGCACATTTTTGGATACCACATAAAACCAATTGAATTAGGAACTCTGGGGATAGGGCCCAGCAGTTTGTTTCAGTAAGTCCTCCAGGTGATTCTGTTGTCCATTAAAATTTAGGCACTTTTGGTCTAGGAGATTTATAAGCCAGCAACAGAAGTTATTTTGTTTAATTATCCAGAGTGCATTATTCCTGGAAAGTCTTCTCCATCTTGTGTTGAGTTGCATTCCTCCAACACATCTACTCTTCCCACATCAACCAACTCCCAGAAATAAGTTCATATACTTCCTTGGGGAGAAACAAGCACAGATTGGGTGATCCACTGTTTTGGACCCATGTCTTAGAAGTAGGTCATAATTAGAAGTGAAAGATAACCCTGCTTTCAGAACCAATTAACTACTTACATTAGTTTCACTATTCTTAGAAGCCAAGCTCTTCAGCTCTTGCAGGTGCTTGTGTATCTCTTTTTCCATCTCCAGAGCAATCACTATAGCTTGCAGGTCAGTTCCCCAGTACTCTATGTCAGGCCTCTGTTGAAGAGAACAAGGGAGTCACTTTTCTACCTCAGAAGCTTTGTTACACCCTACACCCTGGGTTGGATTATGACTGGGTTTACATAGGCTAGTAGTTTCCAAACACCATGGCACAATGGAATCAGCAGGGCATCTTAAATACTCATGTCTGGCTTTCAACTGCAGAAATTTTGGCCTAATTGATACGGAGTACAAACTTGATATCAAGATTGCCCAAAAGCTCACCAGGTAATTTTAATGTGTTACAAAGCTTGGTTACCACCAGCACAGTTACATGCACTATTACATTAGCTTTGGAATTCTGTGATGGTGGTTCAGTTCTGTTACTAGCAGGCATTTAGTTCTCTTTATAAAGCTAAAGTTAAAAGAACCCATCAGGTAACTAGGGATGTTTCTACATATAATACCCCCCAATTAAGGTTTAAACTGTTTCTATGGAGTGTATGTCCTAGTGAAAAAGAATTTGTTTTACTGCATTGGAGACTCAGCCATATTAAATACCTGAAATGTATCTGAATTAGACTAAAGATCCAATATAAGATGCTAACACATTTAGGAAGAGGCCATTAGGAGAGAGCGTCTCAAACTACACAGAGCATTAGAATCACCTGACAAGCTTATTAAGCTACCACTCCTTGGGGCCCACCCCCTAGAGAATCTGAATCAGTTTGTCCCACTGGGTCCATGAATTTGCATTTCTATTAAGTTCCCAGGTGATGCTGGTGCTGCTGGTCCATTAAAAAAAACAAACAAGGGGCGCCTGCCTGGCTCAGTCTGAAGACCATGCCACTCTTGATCTTGGGGTCGTGAGTTTGAACCCCACATTGGGTGTAGAGATTACTGAAATAAATAAAAACTTAAAAAAGAAAGAAAACCCAAACAAACAAAATCAAACAAGCATTTAGTGGTTATGATTTACTCACAATAATATGAAGAAGTTACAAAGAAGATATATGCTTGCCCTCAAAGTCAGTGGCTATAATTCCATGGAAGAAAACAAGTAACCAGGGGCGCTTGGGTGGCTCAGTCAGTTAAGCATCCAACTCCTGGTTTCAGCTCAGGTCATGATCTCAGGGTCCTGGGATTGAGCCTCACGTCAGGCTTCACGCTCAGCAGAGTCTGCTTCAGATTCTCTTTCCCTCCTCCTCTGCTTCTCTGCTTCTCCCCCTACTCATTCTCTCTCTCCCCCTCCCCCCACCTCTTTGCTCAAATAAATAATCTTAAAAAAGAAAAGAAAAGAAAACAAGTAACCTTACAAGTTAGGTAGCAACTAATCATTGAGTTCTCTAGACCCAGCAAAAGCCCCGTGGAGATCATCATAGTTACACAGTCACCTTAGTCACCGGAAGGCAGATTTTACTCTGACGCTCTTTTAGGTATTTTATGAACTGCTTTGCATGTGCTCTCTTCACTTCTGCTTGGTCTTGGAAAAAGGGGACATAAACAGGTGCATCAGACTCTTCATCATAGTAACAGGTCTGGAACAGGGGGTGAGAATGGCAACAGAATGGAGGTGAGAGAAGCTGAATTTCAAGACTGGAAATTTTATACAAGCTCACTTCTTTTTTTCTGTGTTTTTCCAAAAGAGACCTTCTTTGTTCTTTCCCTAGTTTGTCCTTTGACTTCCAGAGGCTCGGGCTGTCTCATTATGCTGGTGCCTAATTTTCGGCCATTATGGCCTTTTTAGTGGTCAGATTTGTGAACCTGACATGCTCATACTTATTTCCAGTAATCATGTGGACTCCTGGCAGAAGTCCAGTATAAATTGACATTTTAAATATCAATCTATTTCATCAATTTTAATATATCTACATTAACTCTAAAATACTATGGATGAAAAATTGTTTATTCAGTCTTCCCACATAGTTGATGCCCATATAGCATTGGGAAACCACTGGAAAGAACTGTGATTCTCCTTATCATCTCCCATAGTTTGCCATCGCAGCTCTGAATCACTGGGTCACAACACAGCAAAACCCTAGCCACTATGTTACTGGCTCATCTAGTATCAAACCACAAAAACAGCCATAACCACCATTCCTAAGAATAGAGAAGATATGTCATCACCCAAATCAGAGTTGAAACCTCTCTCACAATGCCTCAAGAACTCATACTAACCATCGTAAAATAAGCATCACTGACGTTCAGCTCATAACATGCTACATAATTAACAGCAACCCTACACGCCTCACAGAGAGGTTTCTGAGCCTGGGATGCCATCTCAGCTTTAGAGAAAACCAGGCATAAAAAGCGCTCTCCATTAAGGAAGGAGACTTCTTAAATACTAACAGGCAACATAGCTAGCCCACTTCTATCCAGCTGACAACTAGATGAAATTCCATTCAGCTGAGATTAATAGCTACTAATCTACCAATGAGGATGTTCTTTCTGTGTGAAAGAACCAATCTGACCAAAGGAAAATTGGGGGGAAGGTGCATAATCCTCCTAATTATCCCAGCAGTGTCAGCCTTCTCCCTCTTGTTCACTTTGACAGTGACTTTAGGAAGCTGACATACTTCCTGAATAGGGACACATTAATGGAGTAGCTGCATTACATCTAATTTTTTTCTTTCTTCAAAAACTATTTATGGCACATCATGCTAGGTCCTTTGGGGAATCCGAGAAGACTGACTACAATACATTCTTTGCCTACAAATGATACATCCCCCACCCCATAAGGCCTCAACACACATAATTTGTCTCAAGGCAGGATATGATGGGAGTTATAAAGTGTCAAAAGCATATTTAGCTGAGAGGATTGGGGCAGATTTTATTCATAAGTTGGCATTTGAACTTGGCCTTGGAGGGTGGGTAAGAATGTAGAGAAATGGAAATGGAAGCAGGGCATTTCACCTGGAGAACAGGCATGCAGAGGCTGTAGGGACAAGATATAACAGTGGCTTCTCCAAACTGCAGTAAGACTGCTTCATTTGGGAACCTTTCGGCTCTTTCCTCAAACTGTCCCCAAAAGTCCCTACTTGTCCCATCCTAAGCTTATTTGCCTCCTTTGAGGGTACAAACTTTTACTTACTTTGGTATTCCCACAGCCCATCATGGAATATTTTGTAAATGATAGGTACTAAATCAAAATTGACTAAATAAAAATATATTTTACATGTGCAACAGTGTAAAATTTCCTGTAGTCTGGTGGATTCTTAGTTCGAGGCTCAGCCATGTTTAGTTGAATTGAAAAAGAAGGGACAGGTCACCAAAAGTCTCTCTCTCCCCCTCTGATTTTCCCCCCTTCATTTTTCCCTTCCTACTATCTTTTTTTTTTGTTTTAACATATAATGTATTATTTGTTTTAGAGGTACGGGTCTGTGATTCAACAGTCTCACACAATTCACAGTGCTCACCATAGCACATACCCTCTCCAGTGTCCGTCACTCAGCCACCCCATCCCCCCCCCCCCAAAAAAAAGGTCTATCTCTCTGAGGCAGTGAGGAGGGAGGGCGTCTCCTAAGGGAGAGCTCTTCTAAGAGAAGTACACAAGCATTCCAAGTTGGGCCCAGTCACAAAGATAAGGTCATTAAAGGGAAGGCATCATTATCAAAAGTCCTATTATTTGTCACTTTTGTTCTCTGACCCAACATTGCCCTTTACCCCAGTTGAATTCATGCTTTAATCCCAGGGAGGTGCTTTAAATAGGTGCCTCTCAAACTCTTATTTGAATACAAATCACCTGGGGTTCTTGTTAAAATGCAGATTCTGGTTTAGGGGCCTGAGATTCTGCATTTCTGGTAAGTCCACCAAATGCTGCCAGTCCATGAAACACATTTTCAGGAGCAAGGGTGCCAAGACATAGCACACAAATGGCACTGCTGGGGAGCCCTCTCCTGGGAGAAGAGAAGGGGGCCTTCCAAGCTGCTTCTCCACCCACCGCTTTGGCCTGTCAGCGCTTGCGGATCCTTCATGGCAGCCGCCCGGGAAGGCAGCAGGCCGTCGGCAAGATCTGGCCTACCAAGGTTACAGCTGCGGAAGAGGAAAGAAATGAGAGCTGACTGGTTGTGCTCCGAGTCTATGTAAAACATTGCCTGAACTCCCAAAAGAATTTGGGGAAACTTTTCTGACCTGTGTGACCAGGTGGGGAAAAGCGGCCATAGAATCTGAACTAGTAACTGTTAATATGACCCCATCTACAAAACAGTAAATTTGGAAGATAAAGATTTTTACCTCCTGGGAGATAAGATGAGAGTTTGGATACTTCTAGATGATCTGTAAGATCTTTTCAGGTAAACATTCCATGACCTACCATTCCATCTAGGCCAGAACAAGGAACTGGATCCATAGGAAGAAAATGTTCCTGTTCTTGTGGGTTAAATAAGATTAAGAAACATTACCATCTGATCACTTAAAAACAACCTCACCAATATATAGGAAAAAAGAAGGAAAAGAAACACATCATCACCATTAGTAACAATTGTGTGAGTATGGGAGCTTTATAGGTGATTTTTTCTTTTTTCTAAATTTCATATTTTTTCAAACTTTTATAATCTCTCTTTATATTTTTCATTTTGAAAAAGAACCTAATAAAACCTTTCTAGGGAATTAACACAATGCTATTCTCTAATGGAAACTTCACATACATAGTTATGAATATATTGTTTGTTTTCTAATTATAAATGAAGTGTATGATCATTACAAAGTATTCCAAAATTTCAGTAATATATAATGTAGAAAGTGAAAGCCCAGGGGTAATGCCGTAGTTCTGATATGTACTTTTAAACCTAACTTGATACATAACACCACTATTAAATTTTGGTAATCAAATGAATTGACTTTTGAATTATGGAATATGATCAGACTAGTCCATGTACCCTCACCCCTGGAATGTGCTGAAAATACAAAGACAATTTTTTTTTAATATACATGATACAACTCCTCTTAAACTTTTTTTAACCTGATCCAAACTTTTTGTCTCTACAGTGTTATTTCATCTTACCATCTCCCTAATGATTAAGGAAGAAGCAAGGATCTCTCTTTTGGACTTAATTCCAATCAAGAAATTTTTATCTTTAAAAATAAAATGTCTTTAGTGGAGCATTTATTATTCTCTTTATTGTGTTCTTTGTGCACATGATTCCCCTGTTAGTTTATAAGCCTCGTGAGGACAGAGCCTACATCTCAGTCACCTTCGTATCTCCCAGAGCACTGAATACAGTGCTTTGCCCATAGAAAGCACTCAGTGAAGTATATTGACTGAACAATTTGAAAGCAAAAAGGAACCGAAAAGTTTAAAGTTGTTGCTCGTCAAGAAAGGAACAATCGGGAGAGCTAAGTGAGTACTTTGCACTTTGGAAAAGCAGATTTCAAAAGTTCCCAAAAATCACGTGGGAGGGAGAAAACAGGGATTTCTATGTCATAAGTCTTTGAAAGAAAGGACAATATTTAACAGTCCCAGGCACTGAGTGGGTCTTTAAAATATGTTTATGGGTGAAAGAGTAAACAAATGAGGTAATTTATCAAAATAGCTCAGTAGTAGGCCTTGAAAGCTAAGATTCACAAGTGAGTCTGGTGAGAAGGAGAGAGATGGCATCTACAGAAATCCATGTGCCTGCACACATAGCCTGCAGCCACTACTTCCAGACTTAACACGGTGGTCGTGTCCTCCAAAACATGTTTTCTGACTTTTACAATTTGGGTTGTAGCATCCCCACCTTTGTGCGCCTTGGTGATAGGAATTCTTTTCACACCTTTGTAACTGCTTACTTACCTATATGTCCTCTCTACTAGCATATGAGCTCCTTGAAGGCAAACACTTGTGTCATGACTTGGTTTTGCCCTCATCTAACAAAAACCAGGATACAGCAGGTTGTCAAAAGATGTCTATTCACTATGAAAGAGTAAGTAAATGGTCAAATGTTTGAAAGGCAAACACAAAAAGATGGAAGACAAATACATGAGGGGAATGAAAATGTAAAAGAAATATGAAGAAATATAAACTTTCATGGGTCTTGGGGATTAGGAATATATATATATATTTTATTTAAATTCAATTAATTAACATATAATGTATATTAGTTTCAGGGGTAGAGGTCAGTGATTCATCAGTCTTATATAATACCCAGTGCTCATTACATCATCCAGTTACCCCATCCTTTCACCCCCTCCCATCCAGCAACCCTCAGTTTGTTTCCTGTGATTAAGAGTCTCCTATATTTTGTCTCCCTCTCTGATTCTCTGATTTCCTCTTGTTTTATTTTTTCCTCTCTTCCCCTGTGATCCTGTTTTGTTTCTTAAATTCCACATATGCATAAGATCATATGATAATTGTCTTTCTCTGATTGACTTATTTACCTTAGCAGAATACCCTCTAGTTTCATCCACGTCATTGCAAATGGCAAGATTTCATTTTTTTCATGGCTGAGTAGTATTCCATTGTACACGACATCTTCTTTATCCATTCATCTGTCAATGGACATCTGGGCTGTTTCTATAGTTTAGCTACTGTGGACATTGCTGCTATAAACATTGGGGTGCAAGTTGCCCTTCATATCATGATGTATGTATCCTTGGGGTAAACACCCAGTAGTGCAATTGCTGGACCATAGGATAGTTCTATTTTCAACTTTTTGAGGAACCTCCATACTGTTTTCCAGAGTGGCTGCACCAGCTTGCATTCCCATCAACAGCGTAAGAGTCCCTCTTCCTCCACATCCTCTTCAACATCTGTCATTTCCTGACTTGTTAAGTTTAGCCATTCTGATTGGTGTGCGGTGGAATCTCATTGTGGTTTTGATTTGGATTTCCCTGATGCTCAGGGATGTGGAGCATTTTTTCATGTGTCTGTTGGCTAGTTGGATGTCTTCTTTGGAGAAATGGCTATTCATGTCTTCTGCCCATTTCTTGATTGGATTACTTGTTCTTTGGGTGTTGAGTTGGTAAGTTCTTTATAGATTTTGGATACTAGCCCTTCATCTGGTATGTCATTTGCAAATATCTTCTCCCATTCTATCAGTTGTCTTCTGGTTTTCTCGACTGTTTCCTTTGCTGTGCAAAAGCTTTTTATCTTTTTTTTTTAAAGATTTTATTTATTTTTTTGACAGAGAGAGACACAGTGAGAGAGGGAACACAAGCAAGGGGAGTGGCAGAGGGAGAACACGCTGAGCAGGGAGCCCGATGTGGGGCTCGATCCCGGGACCCTGGGACCATGACCTGAACCGAAGGCAGACGCTTAACCAACTGAGCCACCCGGCTCCCCTTTAAGCTTTTTATCTTGATGAATTCCCAATAGTTCATTTTTGCCTTTGTTTCCCTTGCTTTGGAAATGTTTCTAGCAAGAAGCTGCTGTGGCTGAGGGGTTGCTGTCTGTGTTCTCCTCCAGGATTTTGATGGATTCTTGTCTCACATTTAGGGCTTTCATCCATTTTGAGTCTATTTTCCATATGGTGTAAGGAAATGGTCCAGTTTCATTCTTTTGCATGTGGCTGTCCAATTTTCCCAACACCATTCGTTGAAGAGACTGTCTTTTTTCCATTGGATAGTCTTTCCTGCTTTGTCCAAGATTAGTTGACCATGGAGTTCAGGGTTCATTTCTGGGTTCTTTCTTCTGTTCCCTTGATCTATGTATCTGTTTTTGTGCCAGTACCATACTGTCTTGATGATTACAGCTTTGTAATAGAGCTTGAAGTCCAGAATTGTGATGCCACCAGCTTTGGTTTTCTTTCTCAACATTCCTTTGGCTATTTGAGGTCTTTTCTGGCTCCATACAAATTTTAGGATTATTTGTTCCAGCTCTGTGAAAAAAGTCAATGGTATTTTGATAGGGATTGCATTGAATGTATAGATTGCTCTAGGTAGCATAGACATTTTAACAATATTTGTTCTTCCAACCCATCAGCAGGGAATGTTTTTCCATTTCTTTGTGTCTTCTTCAATTTCTTTCATAAGTGTTCTGTAGTTTCTAGAATAAAGATCCTTTACCACTTTGGTTAGATTTATTCCTAGGTATCTTATGATTTT
Source organism: Mirounga angustirostris (assembly GCF_029215605.1). Lineage (NCBI taxonomy): Eukaryota > Metazoa > Chordata > Mammalia > Carnivora > Phocidae > Mirounga > Mirounga angustirostris. The sequence goes on along the minus strand of NW_026991709.1, from coordinate 45,578,883 downwards.
TGATGCAGTTGTACATGGGATCGACTCCTCAATTACTCTTTCTTCTGTCTCATTGTTATGAAATGAAACTGATTTCTGTGCATTGATTTTATATCCTGCCACTTTGCTGAATTCCTGTATGAGTTCTAGCAATTTTGGGGTGGAGTCTTTTGGGTTATCCACATAGAGTATCATGTCATCTATGAAGAGTGAGAGTTTGATTTCTTCTTTGCCAATTTGGATGCCTTCTATTTCTTTTTGTTGTTTGATAGATGAGACTAGGACTTCTAGTACTATGTTGAATAGCAGTGGTGATAGTGGACATCCCTGCCGTGTTCCTGACCTTAAGGGGAAAGCTCTCAGTTTTTCCACATTGATAATGATATTCTCTGTGGGCTTTTCATATATGGCTTTTGTGATATTGAGGTATGTTCCCCTATCCCTACACTGTGAAGAGTTTTAATCAAGAAAGGATGCTGTACTTTGTCAAATGCTTTTTCTGCATCTATTGAGAGGATCTGATGGTTCTTGTCCTTTCTTTTATTATGTAGTGTATCACACTGATTTATCTGCAGATGTTAAACACCCTTGAAACCCAGGAGTAAATCCCACTGGGTCATGGTGAATAATCCTTTAATGTATTGTTGGATCCTATTGGCTAGTATCTTGGTGAGAATTTTGGCATCCATGTTCATCAGGGATTCTGGTCTGTAATTATCCTTTTTGGTGGGGTCTTTGTCTGGTTTTGGGATCAAAGTAATGCTGGCCTCATAGAAAGAGTTTGGAAGTTTTCCTTTCATTTTTATTTTTTGAAACTGCTTCAGAAAAATAGGTATTAATTCTTCTTTAAATGTTTGGTAGAATTCGCCTGGAAAGCCATCCAGCCCTGAACTCTTGTTTGTTGGGTGATTTTTGATTACCACTTCAATTTCCTTGCTGGTTATGGGTCTGTTCGGGTTTTCTATTTCTTCCTGTTTCAGTTTTGGTAGTTTATACATCTTTGGGAATGCATCCATTTCTTCCAGATTGCCTAATTTGTCAGCATATAGGTGCTTATAATATGTTCTTATAATTGTTTGTATTTCTGTGGTGTTGGTTGTGATCTCTCCTCTTTCATTCATGATTTTATTTGGATCCTTTCTCTTTTCTTTGATAAGTCTGGCCAGGGGTTTGTCAATCTTATTAATTCTTTCAGAGAACCAGCTCCTAGTTTCATTCACCTGTTCTACTGTTCTTTTGGTTTCTATTTCATTGATTTCTGCTCTAATCTTTATTAATTTTCTTCTCCTGCTTAGTTTAGACTTTCTTTGCTGTTTTTTCTTCAGCTCCTATAGGTGTAAGGTTAGGTTATATATTTGAGACCTTTCTTGTTTCTTGGCAAAGGCTTGTATTGCTATATACTTCCCTCTTAGGACTGCCTTTGCAGCATCCCAAAGGTTTTGGACAGTTGTATGTTCATTTTAATCTGCTTCCCTGAATTTTTTAAATTCTTCTTTAATTTCCTGGTTGACCCATTCATTCTTTAGTAGGATGCTCTTTAGCCTCCATGTATGTGCATTCTTACCAAATTTCCTCTTGTGATTGACTTGCAGTTTCAAAGCATTGTGGTCTGAAAATATGCAGGGAATGACCCCAATCTTTTGGTACTGGTTGAGACCTGATTTGTGATCAGGATGTGATCTATTCTGGAGAATGTTCCATGCACACCCAAGAAGAATGTGTAGTCCATTGCTTTAGGATGGAAGGCTCTGAATATATCTGTGAAATCCATCTGGTCCAGTGTGCCATTCAAAGCCCTTGTTTCCTTGTTGGTCTTCTGCTTAGATGATTTGTCCATTGCAGTGAGGAGAGTGTTAAAGTCCTCTACTATTATTGAATTATTATTGATGAGTTTCTTTAAATTTGTTAATTGGCTTATATAATTTGCTGCTCCCATGTTAGGGACATAAATATTTACAATTGTTAGATCTTATTGTTGGATAGACCCTTTAAGTAGGATATAGTGTCCTTCCTCATCTCTTATTACAGTGTTTGGTTTAAAATTTAATTTGTCTGATATAAGGTTTGCCACCCCAGCTTTCTTTTGATGTCCATTAGCATGATAAATGGTATTCCACCCCCTCACTTTCAGTCTGGAGGTGTCTTTGGGTCTAAAATAAGTCTCTTGCAGACAGTGTATCAATGGGTCTTGCTTTTTTATCCAATCTGATACCCTGTGTTTTTTGATTGTGGCATTTAACCAATTTACATTCAGAGTAACTATTAAAAGAGATTAATTTAGTGCCATTGCATTACCTGTAAAGTCTCTGTTTCTGTATATTGTCTCTGTTCCTTTCTGGTCTAAGTTACTTTTGGGCTCTCTCTTTGCTTAAAGGATCCCTTTAATATTTCGTGTAGGGCTGCTTTAGTAATCACAAATTCTTTTAGTTTTTGTTTGTCCTGGAAGCTTTTTATCTCTCCTGTTTTGAATGACAGCCTTGCTGGATAAAGTATTCTTGGCTGCATATTTTTCTCATTTAGCACCCTGACTATATCATGCCAGTCCTTTCTCTCTTGCCAAGTCTCTGTGGTTATGTCTGCTGCCAGTCTAATCTTTCTACCCTTGTAGATTACAGACCTCCTGTCCCAAGGTACTTTTAGGATTTTCTCTTTGTCTCTGAGATTTGCAAGTGTCACTCTTATATGTCTTGGTGTTGACCATTTTTATTGATTTTAAGGGGGGTTCTCTGTGCCTTCTGGACTGGAATGCTTGTTTCCTTCCCCAGATTGGGGAAGTTCTCTACTATAATTTGCTCCAATATACCTTCTGCCCCTCTCTTTCTCTCTCTCTTTCCTCTTCTTCTGGGATCCCAATTAGTCTAATATTGTTTCACTTTATGGTATCATTTATCTCTTGAATTCTCCCCTCATGATACAGTAGTTGTTTATCTCTTTCTCAGTTTCTTTATTCTCCATCATTTCATCTTCTATATCACTAATTCTCTTTTCTGCCTCATTTATCCCAGCAGTTAGAGTCTCCATTTTTTATTGTATCTCATTAGTAGCCTTTTTTATTTCAACTTGATTAGATTTTATTTCCTTTATTTGTCCAGAAAGAGATTCTCTAGTGTCATCTATGCTTTTTTCAAGCCCAGCTAATAGCTTTATAATCGTTATTCTGAGCTCTAGTTCTGACATCTTACTTATACCCATACTGATCAGGTCCCTGGCAGTCAGTACTGCCTCTTGTCCTCTTTTTTGAGGTGAGTGTTTCCACCTTGTCATTCTGTCCAGAGAATAGATGAACAAGAGAACAAAATACTAAAATGGCAACAATGACCCCAGGGAAATATACTCTAAGGAAATCAGAAGAGACCTGAAACTAAAAGAAAAAATAATAAAAATTAAAGAAAAAAGAATATAATCCAACAGGTGAACGGAATAGAGCAATACACTGGATCCTGTGTGTATTTTCTTCTGTTTGTTAGAAAACTAGATCCCAAAACTGTAAAGAAAGAAAAATTCATAATGTACAAAAATAAAATTAAATAAAATGAAAAGATAGAATGTAACTGTAAAAATGAAGACTAAAAGAGAAAAAAAAGAAAAAACAACAACAAAAAAAGAAGGAATATAGACAGGTGAACAGAACAGAGCAAAACACTATATCCTGAGTGTATTTTTGTTGGTTTGTCAGAAGAAACTGCATCCCAAAATTGTAAAGAAAGAAAAATGTATATACATATATTCAAAAATAAATACAATGAAAGATAGAATATAACTGTAAAAATGAAAATTAAAAATGATTTGAAAAACGAGTTGATAAAATAAGAAATTGGTTGAAAAAGGAAAGGGAAAAAATTAAAATTGAAAGACTAAAGAATTGTGCAGAAAAAAACATGTATTCTATATACTATTTTCCCTTAGAGCTGGAGTTTTGCAGTTCTCTATGATTGGTAAACTTGGTCTTAGCTGGATGTTCTTGCTGATCCTCTGGGGCAGGGGCCTGTTGTGTTGAATGAATAGAGTTTTACACTTTAATCAAATTTACACATCATAAGTCTGGAAGGCATGATTAACATGCATACCGACAGATTAATGGCCAACAGAACCGAACAGCTAAAATTAAATTGGCTAAAGTTAATATGATAAAATGTAATTAAAGATGAATAAAAAATCCTGTGTTTCAGTTCAGTAATTCAATAATCCATAAACAGGAAGAGGGAGAGCTTATTGAACAGCAGTTCATGCGAAAAAAGACTTAGATTTTTAATTGGTTGAATGCTCACCATGACCACAGAGTTGGCAGAAAAACAAATGCAATTCACTTTTCCCCTTCAGGCAGATAAAGCCTAATGTTATTGAATAATGATGGCTCTACAAGTCCCGAGGCCACTATGTACAGACAAAAGAGGGGGAGCTTTAGTTCTTGGTGTCAGTCTTATTCTCTTTCTTGGCCTGCAGCTGTCCCTCCCAGCACTTATGTGCTTCCTTGATCTTAGACCTGTGGGTCTCAGCCAGGTCAGCCAGCACCTTCTTGCTGCCCCTGTCAGCCTTCAGCTTAGGGATGTGTTCCATAAGAATCAGGTTGTTTTTAAACGCATTCCCCTTTATCTTCATGTATAGGCTATGATACATGCAGTGGTCGGTCTTCTTAAATTCACCGCATCTTCTGAGGAACCAGCTCTGAATTCTTACCCAGCTTACCTTCTCAGGCATTGGACAGTACCCTTTGCATATTTGTGCCCATTGTACCTGCCTTTACAGCAGGGCAAGGTGTTTCTTCAACACTGAGTGTGGGAATGGACAGTAACAGGCTTCTGAATGATCAGCCCATCCTTGATTAGCTTCCAGATACACTGATAGGAGTTGGTGTTGGCGATTTCATTTGTCTCACTGGTTCCAACCAGACCTTCTTTTTGCCACAGCGAAGGATACTGGAGGTGAGCCCTTCAACAAGCAGTTCTAGGGCGCCTGGGTGGCTCAGTTGGTTAAGCGACTGCCTTCGGCTCAGGTCATGATCTTGGAGTCCCTGGATCGAGTCCCGCATCGGGCTCCCTGCTCGGCAGGGAGTCTGCTTCTCCCTCTGACCCTCCCCCATCTCATGTGCTCTCTCTCTCAAATAAATAAATAAAATCTTTAAAAATAAAAAAAAAATAAAAATAAAAAAAACCAAGCAGTTCTAGGAACCAGATCACAGAAGAGAAGCAGTCCTGCTGTTATTATGTACTGACTCATGTTCTCAGGGTCCACCCATCCAACACATACCTACTTAGCACCTACCAGAAGTAGCTAGCTGGTCAGTGCTACATGGTAATAAAGATAATCAAGGACTTGAGGAGCTTTTTGTCTAATGTTTTATTTATTTCAATATTTGTATTATATTATAATAAGATTTATAAGTGCTTAAATGTTGATGAAACTGATGGATAAAAATTCTTCACAACAATCAAGAAGATGTTTTATTCCTTCTTATGAAAGTGAAAAACAAAGTCTGAGAGAGATCAAGTAACCCGCCTACAGTCACACAGCTAATTAGGGGCAGAGTCTGGGTTTGAAATCACCTCTGGCTCCCCAAATCCAGGCTTTTTCTTTTTTTTTTTTTAAATATTTTATTTATTTATTTGACAAGGAGAGAGACAGGAGAAAGGGAACATAAGCCAGGGAAGTGGGAGAGGGAGAAGCAGGCTTCCCACTGAGGAGGGAGCCCAATGCGGGGCTCAATCCCAGGACCCTGGGATCATGACCTGAGCTGAAGGTAGAGGCTTAACAACTGAGCCATTCAGGCACCCCCCAAAATCCAGGCTTTTTCTAATGTGCTATTCATCCCATTGTATTAAAATAAATGCTTTCTTTTTCTGATTTATTAATGTAAGAATAAGAAAAGACTTATAAACCCAGAGCCCAGAAATAAATATATGGTCAATTAATTTACAACAAAGGAGCCAAGAATATACAATGGGAAAAGACAGTTCAATAAATAGTGTGGGGAAAACCAGACAGCCATGTGAAAAAGAATAAGGCTGGACCACCATCTGACACCATATACAAAAATTAACTCAAAATGGATTAGAGACTTGAACATCAGACCTGAAACCTAGAAGAAAATAGGCAGTAAGCTCCTTGACACTAGTCTTGGTGATGATTTTTTTTTTTTTTTAAAGAGAGGGAGAAGCAGGGGAGGGGCAGAAGGAGAGGAAGAGAGAGAATCTTAAGCACCCTCCATGCCCAGCACCCAATAAGGGGCTCAATCTTACGACCCTGAGATCATGACCTGAGCTGAAATCAAGAGTTGGACACTTAACCAACTGAGTCACTCAGAGGCCCCAGTGATGATTTTTTAAATCTGACACCAAAATTAACAGCAACAAAAGCAAAAAAAAGACAAATAGTACTACATTAACTAAAGAGCTTCTGCATAGCAAGGGAAACCATCAGCAAAATAAAAAGGCAGCCTACCAAATGGGAGAAAATATTTGCAAATCATATAGCTGATAAGGGGTTCATATCCAAAATATATAAAGAACACATACAATTTAATGGCAAAAGAAAAATTGATTAAAAAATTGGCAGATGATCTGAATAGTTTTCTAAAGACATACAGATTGTAACAGGTACGTGAAAAGATGTTCAACATCACTAATCATCAGGGAAATGCAACTCAAAATGACAATGCGATACTACCTCACACCTGTTAGAATGGCAATTATCAAAGACACAGGAAATTAACAAATGTTGGCAAGGATGTGGAGAAAATGGAACCCTTGTGCACTGTTGATGTGAATGTAAATTGGTGCAATCACTATGAAGAAGAGCATAGAGGTTCCTCAAAAACTTAAAAATAGAGCTCTCAGCAATTCCACTTCTGGGCATTTACTTGAAGAAAATGAAAACACTAGTTTGAAAAGATACATGCACCCTTTATGTTCATTACAGCACTATTTATAAGTCAATATATGGAAACAAAATAAGAGCATCAGTGGATGAATGAATAAAGAAATTGTGGTGTATACATACATTGAAATATTGTTCAGTCATAAAAAAAAAGGAAATTTTGTTATTTGTGATGATATGAATGACACTCAAGGGCATTGTGCTAAGTGAAAAAAAGTCAGCAAAAGACAAATATTGTATGATCTCTTTTATATCTGGAATCTTAAAAATCAAGCTCATAGATAAAGAGAACAGATTGGTGGTTGCCAGAAGTAGGAGATGGTGAGGTGGGAGAAATGGATGAAGGGGTCAAAGGTAATAAACAAATAAATAATAAACAAAACATTTACATAGAAAGGCAAAGAACCTAGCATAGTCAAAACAATGCTGCAGAGGAAAGCAACCTGATTTCAAGACCTACTTTAAAGCTCAAGTAATCAAAAAGAGTGTGATGTTGGCATAAAGGTGTACATATAGATCAATAAAGAAGAATAGAGAGTGTAGAAATAAATCTATATATATATGGTCAGTTGATTTGCAGCAAGGTACCCAAGGCATTTCATTACCAACAAAAACTTCTTAAAAGTACACCTCAAAAAGTTAGAAAAGTTTTCATACATAAAGTTCTGAGAATCAAAATGAAAGATAAGAAACATATAAATGTATAGGACTTCCAAATCATGATGGAATTATCTAAAGAATCTAGCAAGTTCTCAGTAGCATTGTTTTCAAAAATATTTAGGTATAGGGGCACCTGGGTGGCACAGTCAGTTAAACATCTGACTCTTGGTTTTGGCTCAGGTTATGATCTCAGGGTTGTGCAATAGAGCTCTGTGTTGTCCCCACCTTGGCTTTCTCTCTCCCTCTCTCTTTCTCTGCATTCCCCACCCCCATGTGCTCTCTCTTATAAATAAATAAATTAATTTAAAAAAAGTATTTAGCTATAATAAGAGCATAATTCCATAGGCTTTTCAAAAGATTTATTTAATTGAGAGAGAGAGAGCATGCAAGTGAGAGGAAGGACAGAGGGGGAGAGAGTCTTAAGCACATTCTGAGCTGGGCAGGGAGCCCCAGGCGAGGTTGATCTCATGACCCTGAGATCATGACCTGAGCCTAAACCAAGAGTCAGATGCTTAACTGACTGTGCCATCCGGAGACCCTTAATTCCATACAATTTAATTAAATCAAAGATCAAGTTCTTTGCTGTGTGAATAATTTAAGTGATGATAAACAAATCTGTATTTAAGAGAATTATTTTCTTTAATAATTTATTAAAAATATATGATACTTCCATTGCATATTTTTCATCATCTTTATTGTCCTTATATTACCTCTGATTAATGCCAAAGGACTGACAGTAGCATAGAAATTTAGGGGTACCTGGGTGGCTCAGTCAGTTAAGCGTCTGCCTTTGGGTTGGGTTTTGATCCTGGGGTCCTGGGATCAAACCCTGAGTCAGGATCCCTGCTGAGCGGGGAGTCTGCTTCTCCCTCTCCCTTGCCTTCTGCCCTCCCCCCACTCATGCTCTGTCCATCTCACTCTCAAATAAATAAAATCTTTAAAAAAAGTTTTAAAAAGAAATTGTCCACAAAAGTCTGGACACCCAGGATGACTGGGTCATATGCCCATAATAGGGTTGAAGAAGATGAGGTGATGAAATCCACCCAGCACATGACCACGAAGAAATGCACCTGCAGCAGGATGGTCTGGGTGGCCCTTTTCTCTGAGGCGGTTCGTAAGAAGAGGCTGGTATTGTGAAGGTGCTAGGGCTGCCTGTGATACCTGGACAAGAGAATCACCACCATGTATGCACTTGCAAGAAGCATGATTCCTGCAGAGGAGGCATCTCTAAAGTGTGACAGTATGAAAAACAGACTCCAGATGATGTAGTTTATGGAGAAAAGTGAGAAGTATTTATTGGTATTTAGCAGATTGGTCTTGGTCACATTAGAAGCCATGGTGTAGCACATGAGGCTACTACTGAAAGACAAACTGGGGACCCATAAGGAGAAGGAATGGAAGATGTAACTGGTGGATTTCTGTTTAAACTTGTCCAGCCAGGAGATGCTGGGGCTAATGACCATGGCCTGGAGTATGCACAAAAGCAGGTGTTGCAGATGGAGAGGCCCCTTAACATGTTGTTCATGTTGAAAAACACCTTACATTTGAAGTCATTTTGACAATTCAGTGACTCAAAAGTTCTTGGTGAAGACACTAAGAACAGTATTGTGAAGAGCATCACTCTATGGATGAGGGCCAACTAGCAGGTGGTCAGGTCAGTGACCTTATGCCTGAGATCCAGAAGAAGTGGAAGAGAAGTAGAAAAGTGTTGGCTGAGTCCAATACCAGCTTGGAAAAAAAGGCATTTTTTGTTTATGGTAACATAAGTGGGAAGTGACCATCTTAATGGAAAAGAGGAAACATTCTGTATCTCACAAAAAAAATCAAGATTAACACTGCCATTATCATTTTAATTTTACCTAATTATTCTCAATTAGCTCTATCTCATATAAATGCTTACTACAGACTTGGCATGAGTTTAGTCACCATGTAATTCATATATTTCAAACACCAACACATCCATAATCATGCCTCTGTAGGGAGCACGTTATCTATGCTCCTAGAGCACGTGGGGCTCACTCTTTAGGAAGCATGTCTTTACTTTCTGAATTGTTTCATTTCATATTCATAATCCAGTATAGCGTTGCACATATAAAAATAAATCATGGGTATTTGTACAAATAAACTCAATAAATTTTACACTAATGGAAAAAGAATCAACACATTCCCCCCAACATTTTTTTGGGGAAAATAATGTTCTGTTGAATCTATCCCACATCACATCACTTTGACACATTTTATTTTTGTCCATCCTCCACATTTAAGTACCCTTGTAATTACATAAGGCCCATCCCGCTAATGCAAGATAATCTCCCAATCATAAAGTTAGCTGATTATTAACCTTGATTCCCTACTCTCCTTAGCTCCCTTTTATCATATTACCATCAAGGGTCTTTGGTTTGGGATGTGGACATCTTTTTACTAACTGTATCTCCTAAAAATGATCTGGCTCTCTCCTGGTTTAGTTTCCACACCAGAGACCCCTTATGTAAACTCTCTTCATTTCAGGGGGAGATCGCGAATGCCCTTCAAGTTTCAAGAGGAGAAACAAACAAACACATTTAGTTATACTTATGGACTCTTATATTGAGAAAATGAAAATATAGTAAACAAAATATAATATTTGATAAATAATCCTGTGTACCATATATTTGCAATTTGTTCTTTAGTCCTCCAGATATGCTATTTTTTTTTCTAAATCGTTCCCTCCAGGCTGGAACTTTATTACATATAATTCTAGTAAAGGTATGTGAAATTATAGTTTTCAAAATAAATAAGTTTTTTTGACTGAATAAGTAATTGTATGCAAACTTATTATAAGGAAAATATAAATCATCTATTTTCAATAGGCTCAAGGAATAGCAATATGCAGGCATTGTGATTTGATATGATAATGGAGATATATATATATAAATATACTTCATAGAAAATAAAATGCCTAAGTAATAGAAATACATAATATTTAGATTGCTTATTTTCTCTGAAGACATAATCACAAGCGCCAAAACTTGTAAATACAATCATGGTAATAGCCACTTCTATAGCTTTGACTGACAAATGTTGATTTGTGGTCCTTAATTTAAATGCATGTTTCAGTGAGAAAATATGAATAATACTTTGGAATAATTCCCCTTGCCCACCAAAAATCAACCTGGCCATCTTCTAATGAAAGGGAAATTGTGATCTCTCAGAAGAGACTTTAGGGTCTTATTATGTAATCACTTTTCTTTTTTTTTTTATTTTTTATTTTTTTAAGATTTTATTTATTTATTTGAGACAGAGAGAATGAGAGAGAGAGAGCACATGAGAGGGGGTACGGTCAGAGGGAGAAGCAGGCTCCCTGCGGAGCAGGGAGCCCGATGCGGGACTCGATCCAGGGACTCCAGGATCATGACCTGAGCAGAAAGCAGTCGCTTAACCAACTGAGCCACCCAGGCGCCCTGTAATCACTTTTCTTAAAGAGAGAGTGCACCACTGCATGAACTTACACACACACACACACACACACACACACACACACTATCGCCAACACCACCAGCAATAAAAGCTTCTAAAGTAGGGTATCTGTAGTCTGGACAATACATTTCTTGATCAGCATCTCTGAACTGTTAGAGCTCCCAGACTGATGTGGGGAAAAAATGCTTGGCATTTAGTGTGAAAACCCCGGCTGTCTGTTCCTTAGAGGAACATGTGTTTGCTTTTCGGAACATGATTTCAGCTTTCTGTGGCCCTGGCTGTCACACCACTGCTGACCCAACAGCCAGCGCCAACACGTCTTTCAGCTGAGAGAGTGTCATGAGGGATTAGGCTGGTATGTTGGGATGAGGGTTATGGAAGGTGAGTTTTTATAATCTGTGAGGTTCATTGGTGAGGCAATGACAGGAATACAATCTTAAACCCAGTGGGGAAGAGAAGTATTTTAAAACAATCTTCAGGGCTGTGGTTTCTCCCATCTGTCTTTTCTCTAAGGCATCTAGATTAATGGATGAAATTTTTAAATTAATTTTCATTTTCCTGTACATTTATTGTCTTTATTCTCATAACCTACGTGGAGTAGAAGATTTGAAATTGACGAGAAGCATTATGAGATGTCTTGTGCCATGGTTAAGAATGCAGTCTTTGCCAGAGGCAGCATGGGTTTGAATCCTGTCTTTGCCACCTGATTCAGTTAAGAGGCACTTTTCTAGGTACTGGGAACGTAGCAGTAAACAAAAAAGACAAAATCTCCACCTCCAGGAACAATATTTAGTAGCTTTAGGACATTACTCTGTAACTCAGCTTCCTCCTCAATGGGAACTATAAAGGAACCTACTTCTTGGGCATGTTATAAACCTTAACTGAACTAATATACACAAAATGCTTAGTCCAGAGTTTAGCACGTAGAAAGCATTTCATAAATGTTAATTATTATATTTAAGACCTTTTTTTCAGGGCGGGGGGAATGCTGTTGACTTGTATTTTTGTAAAGTGTAACACATGCTCTTGTACCTGGGTCCTCTTCTCAGGGCTCCGCTTTTGGGAAACCCAAACTGACACAGCCCTTCATTGGTGGTGTGTGTTCCGCATATCTTCTCCCGCTCAGTCACTTGCATTTCACTTTTTTAATAAGACCTTTTAATGAAAAGAAGTTCTTAATTTTAATGTAGACCAATTTCTCAATCTTATGTTAAATGTTTTTTGTGTCCTAATTATGAAATTCTTCACCACCCTAATATCATGAAGATGTTCTTCTATATTTTCCTCCAAACTTTTATTTTTGGAGTTACAGTTCATCTGGAATTGGTTTTGTGTATGGTAAGAGGTAAAGGAAGTTTCTTCTTTTTTACATAGGTATGCCTAGTTGACTGTGGTAGGCAGAATGATGGCCTTGCAAAGATGTCCATGTCCTAATCACGGAGATTTCCAAAGTAAAGAGGACTTTGCAGATGTGACTTTGAGATGGGGAGACTATCCTGGGTTTTCTGATTGGGCCCCATTTAATCAAATGGGTCCCTCAAACAGGAGAACCTTTCCAGGCTGTGGTCAGAGAGAGATGTGACTAGGGAAGAATTATCAGAGAAATGCAACATCACTGACTTTGAAAATGAAGCAAGGGGGCCATGAGTCAATGTGGAACAATGAGTTGGGAACACCAGAAGCTTCTAGAACCTGAGCATGGCAAGGGAATGGATTTTCTTAGAGCCTCCAGAGAATAACACAGCCCTACCAATACTTTGATTTATCTCATTGCGGCTTGTGTTGGATTTCTGACATAAAGAACAGTAAGATAATAAAGTTGTGTTGTTTTAAGATAAGTCTGTGGGTTATCTGTTATGACAGCTATATAGGACTAATGTATGGACCCAGCACTATTTATGGAAAAGACCATCTTGTACCCACTGTTCTACAGCTCTGCTTTTGTCATAATTGCGTGTCCATCCAAGCATTACCTATTTCTGCATTTTTTATTTTGTGCCAGTGGGCTTTTTGTCCATTTTTGTGCAAGTACTGCACTCCTTTAACCTATATAGCTTTTTCATATTTTAAAAATAATTTAATAATTCCTCTAAATAATTCTCAGTAGGGCAAAGTTTCCCATGGTGTTCTTTAACAGTGACTTGGCTCTCCTTACTTCTTTATATCTCAATATAAATTATATAATCACCTTGTCAATTTCGACAGCAATAATAACAAAAATTTCCTGGGATTTTGATTGGTATGGCACTTGTTCCATAGATCAATTCAGGAACTTGATGTCTTCATAATACTGATTTTGAAAAACCCATTAATGGCATTTTTGTTATTTATTTGATCTTAATTTTTCTTAATAATGCTTGTAGTTTTCTATGCAGAGGACTTGTACAACTTTTGTTAGATTTATTCTTAAGCATTTAATCTTATTTTATTGTAAACAATATACTTTAAATTTTTTCTGTTTTTTTGCTAATGTATACAATTTATTTTTGTATACTATATATACAGTTTTTGTATATTGACTATTCCAGTATCTTTGCTAATACACTTATTAATATTAAAATTTATCTGTAGATTCTTTTGGAATTTACACATACAACCGTATGATCTGTAAATAATGACAGTTTTCTTTTCCTGTCCTTACAACTTTTATTTTGTGTTTTGCTTTATTCCAAAGCTAGAACCTCTAATACAGTGGTGAATAAAAGTGAGGAGAGCAGGTATTTATTTTGTTCTTTATATTAAAGAAAAGTTTCAATATTTCTCCAAGAAGTATGATGTTTGTTGTATGTTTTTTTAGAACAGCTTTTGATTAGATTTGGAAATTTATCTATTACCAGTTTGTTAGGAGTTATTGTTTAATTATATTTTTTATTTTGAGATAATTTGTAGATTTTTTCCCCAAATTCCTTGGAGATTCATCCAAGTTGTTTCATATATAAATACTGTAGTTCCTTCTTTTTTGTTGCTGAGTAGTATTCCATAGTACAGATACATCACATTTTGTTTAACATTCACACATTGAAGGACCTCTGGATTGTTTCAGTTTTTGATTATCATGAATAAAGCTGCTATGAACATATATGTATAGATTTTTGTGTGAATGTACGTTTTCATTTCTCTGGGATAAATGTCCATGAGTGCAATTGCTGGATCATCTGGGGCCTTTATGCCTAGTTTTATAGGAAAGTGCCAAACTGTTTCTCAGTGTAGCCGTACCAAAGAGGTTGGTTTTTTTTTTATCAGGAATAAATGTTAAAGTTTATCAAATGCTTTTATCATCACCTGTTTAGATGATCTTATGATTTTTCCCTTTTATTCTGTTATTATGGTGAATTATGTTGCTTAATCTTTGAATTTAAAGGAACCTTACATTCTCAGCTAAATAGAATTTGTTCAGGATGGATTATCCTTTCTTTCTTTTTTTTTTTTTTAAGATTTTATTTACCTATTTGAGAGAGAGAGAGCACAAGTGGCGGGGGGAGGGGCAGAGAGAGGGGAAAAGCAGACTCCCCGCTGAGCAGGGAGCCTGAGGGAGGGCTCCATCCCAGGACCCCGGGATCACGACCTGAGCCGAAGGCAGATGCTTAAACCACTGAGCCACGCAGGCGCCCCACGGATAGATTATCCTTTCTATGTATTTTTGGACTTTGTTAATGTTCTGCCCAGAATTTTTGACTCTGTGTTGATGAGTGTCGTTGTCTTGAAATCTTCCTTTTTTTGTGACATCCTTGCAGGGGTTTGGTATCAACGTTATGCTGCCTCACAGACTGAGTTAGGAAATATTTCCACTTTCTGAAATATTATATAAATGAATTTGTGTGATATCAGTGTTACTTCTTCCTAACTATTTGGTAATATTCACTGCTGAAGTCTATTGGGCCTGGAATATTTTGTGGGAAGGTTTTAAAAGCGCATACTGCTATCTCTTCGTGGCATATTGACGGTTTCATCATTATGAAGTATCCCTTTTTAACTCTAGTAACGCTTTTTGCCTTAAAATCGTTTTGTCTAATATCAATTTAGCTACAAAAGTGTTTGTATGTTATTATTTTGTCCATCTTTTAACTTTTTTTTTTAAGATTTTATTTATTTATTTGAGAGAAATAAAGCACAGAGGGAGAGGGAGAGGGAGCGGGAGAGGGAGAGGGAGAAGCAGACTCCCCAGTGAGCAGAGAGCCCAACTCAGAGCTCAATCCCAGGACCCTGAGATCATGACCTGAGCTGAAAGAAGACACTTAACCGACTGCACCACCCAGGTGCCCCCATCTTCTAACTTTTCTATAATTAAGATCTACCTACTATTGGAAGCCTACAGTTGTTGAGTTTTATTTTTAAAATCCAGTCTGAGGGGCAGCTCGTTGGCTTAGTTGGTAGAGCATGTGACTCTTGACCTCAGGGTCATGAGTTCAGGTTCCACGTTCATTGTGGAGCTTACTTAAAATTAAAAAAAAAACCTGGTCTGAAAATTATTTTTTTCTTTGGGGAATTTATATTTAATGTGAGTACCAATATATTTGAGTTTAAATATACTATATTAGTGTCCAGTTTTTATATGTCATACCCGTTTCTTTTCTCTCTTTCCTGCCTTCTTTTGGATTGATTTCATTATTATTATTGTTCCATTTAATGTTCTTTTAGTTAAGCTACACCCAGATTTCTAACCTATAGAAACTGGGATATAATAAATGGTGTTGTTTTAAGCCATTAAATTTGTGGTAAATTGTTATGTGGTAATTGAAACTGATGCATGCTCCTTCATACTTGAAGGGTATTTTGTTGGATGAAGAATTTTAGATTGGCAATATTTATTTTTCAGAACTCTGTAAATCATTCCAGTGTGTTTTGGATGCCATTATTTATTTACTAAGTCAGCTTCCAGTTGAATTATTGCTCTTTTGAAGATAATCTCAATAATTCTTGTTCTTTTTTAAGATTTTCTCTTTCATTTTCATCAGTTTACCTTGATATACCTAGATTTTTTTTTTTGTTGTTAATTCTTTTGAATTCTAAAGTGGATTTACACTTATCTGAGGAGGGTCTAGAACTACTAGCAATGCAAGTTCACTTTGATATAGTATCAAGGATTAAGCTATTTTATGACTAAGCTAAATCTTAATCTCTATACTCTTACAGCTTAGTCCTTGGGATATTTACTAGGGCCCCCCCAACCCCCACCCCCATTCCTTGATTAAGCCTTATTATCCAGTTTTTGTCCTCCATCCAGATGAGGGTATTAAAAAACTCTGCTCAACTTTTTATTCATCTCTTCCATAGTTGGTATATACCCTTAGGACAAAAGTGACCAAATTGGTAGGCTCATCTGTATTATTCCACCCTTATTCTTTTCCTTTCTTTCCTCACTCTTGACCCTAATGATCTTCACTGACTTGTTAGCTCTCCAATACCTACAAGTAGATTTTTTTGGAAAAAAGTTTGTCGAGATTTTCTGGGGGCTACTGGTCAAAATTATTCTGTCTGCCATTGCCAGAAGTTGAAAATTCATTGTGGATTTTAAGATACATATCCTACTGCAGCTGTCTTTCAACTTACTGTGGTCCCTATTGTAGGCTACTAGTTTTTAAATCAGTTCCTAGCAAGTGTGTTAGATCCTTAGATGTTTTAATGAACATTTAATCAATGTTAATCTAATTTTAAAGAAGAATTCATTGGTCACATACAGTATGTGTCACCTAGGTGAGGTCTTATTGGAAATAAGAGAAGTCTAAAACTAATTTCATGCTATTAGGTATGTAAGAAACAGGAAAAAAAGAGTTCAATACAATGAGGTATTACATCACCCCATTAGGATATGTATAATAAAAAAGTGTCCACAAAGATGTGAAGAAATTGAAATGCTTATACACTGTTGGTGGGCTTTGCAAAACAGGCTGGCAGTTCCTCAAAAGTTTAAATATAGGGTTACCACATAGGCCAGCAATTCTACTCCTAGACATATATCTAAGAGAAATAAAAATTTATGTCCATAAAAAAACTTATACATGAATGTTCAAAGTAGCATTATTTATAATGGCCCAACAGTGGAAACAACACAAGTAGTCATCAATGATGGATGAATAGATAAAACGTGGTATAGCTACATGAGGGAATATTATTCACCAATAAAAAACAATGAAGTACTAGACATACTACAACATGGGTGATCTGGAAAATATGCTGAGTGAAAAAAGCCAGTCACAAAGGACCACATATTTTATGATTCCATTTATATGAAATGGTCAGAATAGGAAAATCTTTTTTTTCTTTTAAAGATTTTTTATTTATTTGACAGGGAGAGACACAGTGAGAGAGGGAACACAAGCAGGGGGAGTGGGAGAGGGAGAAGCAGGTTTCCCACTGAGCAGGGAGCCCGATGCGGGGCTCGATCCCAGGACCCTGAGATCATGAACTGAGCCGAAGGCAGACGCTTAACAACTGAGCCACCCAGGTGCCCCCAGAATAGGAAAATCTTTAGAAACAGAAATCAGATTAGTTGTTGTCTAGGTCTGAGGGGGTTGAGGAGTATGAGGAGTTACTGTAATGGGTACAGAGTTTCTTTTTAGGATAATGAAAACATTCTAAAATTGATTATTACAATGATTGCACAACTCTGTGAATATACTAAAAACTTACCTTTAAATAAGTGAATTGTGTAGTATGTGAATTAGATCTCAATACGTTGGTTATATATAAAAAACACAAGTTATAATCTGTGCTATTGACTTCCACTGCAAAAAGAGTTCAAAACGTGTGAGAGTTGTGGTGTTGGTGTTAAAAGAAAAAAAAAGCGGGGCACCCGGGTGGCTCAGTCAGTTGAGCATCTGACTCTTGGTTTCAGCCCAGGTCATGACCTCAGGGTCCTGGGATGGAGCTCGATGCTCAGTGGGGAGTCTGCTTGAGGATTCTCTTTCTCCCTCTCTTTCTGCCCCTCCCTGCTTTCTCTCTCTAGAATAAATAAATCTTTAAACAAGAAAGAAAGAAAAAAGTAAAATCCACACTGCATTCAATAATCTCTCTTCTGTTGGTGAAAATGAGTTGTTTTTCATATTTTTATCTATCCATTTTATACTTTTGGAGGGAAGGTGATTTGGATGATTTCATATTTTAACATTGAATCATTTGTTTATAAGATTTTAAGTATCATTTGAAAATGCCCATGAATAGACTCCCAAGAGGAAATTAGATTTCAAAGAGAGATATTTGCTGTAAATTTTTCTTATGAAATGTTAGCCAAATGACTCCTTGATGCTATTCTGACCAGAAGTCTGCTGATGAACACTGATAGAGCTATTGATTGCTTCTGTGGTAGAATTTAAAAATATGTAATGAGACTAGACACTGAGTAAAAGAGTATTTGAATAAATGCTCATTTCCTGGGTATTCTGATTTTCTCATACTGTAAAACATTTGGTTATGACTTTAGGGTTAGATTTTGCTTTTAGTAAGCTTTAGGGAAAATCAATTCATTTCAAAAAATTGTATGTAGTTAATGGCTAATTCACGTCTTTTGTCTTTTCATATATGATGTGAAAATTAAGGGACTAAAAAAGAATGTCCACTAATAAAAGCTGAAAGTGCATTCAGTATACCTGTACCTAGATCATCAAGGCTTACATATAAAAACATTTATGTTTATTTATTTATTTGTTTATTTGCAAACTACTGTTCTGGGAGCCTTTGTAAGAACCATAGTAAGAATGAAGTGAGTTCATTTGCTCTTGGACCAAAATTAGCAAGTTTATGTCATCGTTTGCCGAGTGACAATGGGAAGAATAAGAATTGATGAGCTTTTAGAGAGTGTTTTAGGAAACTCCATGTTAATTCATGTGAATAATATTGTCATAAATATGACGATCATATACTCTGAACCTCAAATTTGAACACATTATCTGATAATTTAGAGTGTATTTATGAGATCCTTTTGGAAAATCCAGGCTTGTAGTCACAGTAAACATGAATATTATGACACCCTAAAGCAGGATCATGCTGTATACCGGGTATGCTCTTACTTCGCCCACCTGTACCCATGGCTGACAATGGGAAGAATAAGAATTGATGAGCTTTTAAGGCAATTGTGACGTTCCTCCCTGCTGAGTGTGATATGGCCACACCACCAGTTAGTTGGAGTTGGCCTTAATCAACAAGAAACTTCTTTACCCTCTGGTTTAGAGGTAGTTTTTGTGACCTCTTGATCAATTGGCACCATGTAGAAATGATTACGCCAATTGGCCAGTGGGGCAAAAAGTTTATTTGAAATATGATAAGTATGTGTAAAGATTGCTCAAACCTACCCTTTGCTACTCATTTTTTTTTAATTCACACGGAAGCAAGCTAATCACATGGAAGACACTTAAACTGAATCTTCAGTGAACTTAAAGGTCTCGTGGTTCTCATCTCTTCTTCCATTTGGCCATGGTTCTCATCCTCAAAGAGCTTGTTGTCTAGTAAGAGGGAGAAAATTATAAACAAGTAACTATGATGCAAGGTATAATGTGAAAAAATTCTGTGAGAATGATTAGGGTGTTCACAAAAAGGAGCATTTCTCCTCAAGATGAACAGGTACATCCATCTTGCAGTTCGTTTTCTATTTTTCTCATCTTTTTGTTTCTCTGTTCCCCCTTTGTTCCCTTCTCTTGAATTAATAAAAAATGTTTAGTATTCTATCTTAATTTCTCTACTCTATTGTTGCCTGTACCTCTTTGTTTTTTTAACTGGTATTCTAGTGATTACATTATTCATCCTTAAATCATCTCAATCTACTTGGAGTTAATATTGTGGTGCTTCATGTAAAATTAAGAACATTACAACAGCAGAATCCCATGTACTTATTCCCTCATCCTTTGTGCTATCATTGTCATATGTTTTATACATACATATGTTAAAAACCCATAGTTCAATGTTATTTTTGCTTTAAGCAGTTAGTTTCTTTTTTATATTATGAAATAAAAATAGTCTTTGATAGTCTAATAGTGATTAATTCTTCCAGCTTTTACTTACCTGAAAATGTTTTTATTTTACTCTCATTTTTGAGGAAGATTTTCATTGGATATAGACTTCTGGGTTGATAGATTTTTTTCTTTTGGAACTTTAGTATGTAATTTTATTGTCTTATGGTCTCCATTAGAAGTCAGTCATTTTTCATATATTTTTCTTTTTGTATGAAATATGCCCTTTGTCTTTGGAGATTTTCTCTTTATTTGGTGCTCATTAGTTTGACTATAATATTCCAAGGTGTGGTTTGCTTTGTATTTATCCTACTTAATATTTGTTAACCTCTTATATTTGTGAACTGACGTTTTTGACCAAATTTGGGAAATTTGGGCCATTATTTCCTCAAATATTTTTTCTGCCCATTTCTTCCCTTCTCCCTCCCCGCTTCTCTCCCTCTGACTACAAAGATATATAACTTCTTGATATTGTCTCACAAACTGAGTCTCACTGAAGTTCTGTTCAACCTTATTTCAGTCATTTTTTTCCTCCATTGTTTAGTTTCTATTGAATTTAAATTATCAATAGCTAATTTCTATTGATTTGTCTTCAAGTTAATAATTTTTTTTTAAATCTTCAATCAGTTGTTAAGCCCATTCATTGCATTTTTTCATTTCAGATATTGCACTTTCCAGTTCTAGCATTTCCACTTGAATAACATGGGTTAATTTCAGCTGGTCTGGATTGACCAAATGCTGATCTGCAGAGACACTTACCCTTGGTCAATGCTATTGAATTTACTATCTACAGATAAAAGATGTTTTTTAACCATCTAGAGGTGAAACAGTCATGAGAAACAAACATCTCTGCTGTGAATGTCCAAGGGAAAGAATTCTAAAAATTTTGTAACTAGAGGCAAACTACTGTACTGGATATTGGGGTCTGATTCATTCTCCATTTTGATTCTTAACAAATCAGTTAACTTCCACATTAATGAAAGTTTATCATAGTTATTCCAGAATAAAAAGAAAGGCAGAGGAGATGAGAAGAAATAAAAAATGAGAGAACCCAGAATTAGAGTGGATTCTAAAAGAAAAGATGGAAAGATACTAAAGAAAAAATTTAACCTCTTTCAAATTTTTATTAATTTGGTCTATCAGAGATCCATGCCAAAGAAGAAACTAAAACATTTTCAAATAATTACTATCAGGCACTGTGCTAAATAGCTAACATATCTTATTTCCTTTTATTCGTATAAAAACACTGAGAAATCTTTCTTATTATCTGTACTTTACAGGTGAAGAACAGAGGTTCAGTGAGGTAAATTAAGAATAGAAGTTGCTAAGCCCAATAATGAACTGAATCAGGTGGGTACACATTCCCTGGACCAGGTAAATTTTGAGTTTGATTTTGAACATAGAAAAGAAGGTAAGAAAGATTGTGTGGAGTGCTCCAGTTGGGTGGGAGCTACCAAATGCGGGGCATCCCATTGGGTGGGGGCTGGGGGCCGGCGGCCGGGGCGGCGGAAGAATTCATCAAGGCCAAACAAAAATGATAGAAGCTTATTGAATATACCACTGCAAGGAAGTGGCGGGCAGGACAGCAAAGGGGAGACTGTCTGCCACAAGGCAGTGGGGAGAGGTCACAGTTATAGTGCAGAGTGAAGGAGTATGGGGATGTATGGAATTTCCCCCTTTTTTGTAATCTTAAGAACCGTGCCTGGTTGTAGTTAGTCGGTGAGGGTCTATGACTATTTTGAGGTGGGTCGCTTAGTGAGCCCTGTTTGTATTCCACTCAGTAGTCACTGTGGGCCCATTTGCCTTGCTCTGGTTTCCATTGCTCAAGCCTGTTGCCTAAAAGTAGCCTCTACAGGTTGGAACTGGGTAATGTTTCTCCCGTGAATTATCAGGAAATTGCCATATTGTTTTCTGTCTAAACTACTGACCTTCACAGTGTCCGGCGGGAAATGCGCCTCTGTGTTTAACTGGTAATGACCTTTAATGGATGTATGATAATGCCAAGGATGATGATGATGACCAATGTTTGGGAGGGCTGAAGGTCTCCACTTCAATGCAGGCCTATCATTCAAAGCTTGCTTTGATTCTCTCTAGACAGAGAAGCAGCTTTGCTACATTAAACAAATTCCAGGCAGGAGACATCAAAGTTCCAAAGTTTGTATCCCTCCTTCTTGGAAATCCTTCTCTGGATCTAAGTTAATCCTTCCTCTCACCCCTCACACATTCCAATTTGTCTTTCTTTTTTTTTTTTTTTTAAGATTTTATTTATTTATTTTGAGAGACAGAATGAGATAGAGAGAGAGAGCATGAGAGGGGGGAGGGTCAGAGGGCGAAGCAGGCTCCCTGCTGAGCAGGGAGCCCGATGCGGGACTCGATCCCGGGACTCCAGGATCATGACCTGAGCCGAAGGCAGTGGCTTAACCAACTGAGCCACCCAGACGCCCCTAATTTGTCCTTCTTCTTGACTCACTGATCTAACTCCAAAGAAACCATTAACCCAACTTCATTCTCTACCATGAATTTGTATAGTACCCTCAGTTTTCTTTCGGTGCATCCCCCCATTGCCTTTGCACTCCACTCAGATAATTAGTACCTTTCTGGGACTCATTTTTGTCCTCTGTAAAATGGAAGAATTGGTTTAATCATTACCTCTGCTTCTCTAGGTCCTAGGGGTTCAAAGAATTAAGTCACATGATAGGATGTGGGAGGCATTGCCAAGCAGAAACCTCTTTCAATAGAAGCAGCTCTGCTTTCTGTCCACATATTAATTGAACTTTTTCATAGGATTTCATTTCAAGGGATCTGATACTAAAACAAATTTGAAAACCATTGGATTAGGTTCTACCTCAAGCAGTCTAGGGTAATACCTTATGATTCTTCAATCTTAACAACTCTAACAGAGGGAAGAGCTGTTTTATCTATTTACATTTTGCATGTTTTCAGAGACTTAGAATCAGATATGTTTCTGAGAGACTTAGAGACTAGAAAAAAAGCTTGGCTGAGTGCACAAGCAGGAACTGATATTGCAGAGCCATCCCCAGGGATAAATTCCTTTCTCATGAAATCATCCAGCCACTCCTCAGGTATTAAAGAAAAGACTCCGGTAGCTATTTTACCTGGCACTGTTGACCCTGTTAATTTGACAGTAGCTGAACAGTGTTGGTGAATTCCAGGCAGAGTCAAAGGGGGAGACTGTGACCTCAGCTCTCCCATCCTCCCTCCCCTCTCCTGCTCCCCTGGCAGCCCCTCCCATTCTGGCTGGGTGGTGATAGAGCAGAAGTTTATTTCTCTACTGTCAGTCACTTCAGAGTTGCCATGGTTCCTGGAAATCTACCCCACCACCTACAGGATCACCAAGTCAGATGCAGAACTATCTCCCTTCTCAGCTTCTGGTGCCATGGAGAGCAGTCCAGTTTTTCCTTGGTGACTGCTTAGCTCACATGAATCCTATTTGCAGGATCTGCTGGCTTAAAACCTAGGGAGCATGCCCACTGGGTACTGTATACACTGTATGGTGTATGTAAATCATAGGGTGGAGTGGAGAGAGACTGTTTTATTACAAACTTGACTCTATTTAGAGCTCCTAAGAAGAAAGGATTTATAAGGTTCAAATTGTTATTATTAGAGTCACTAATGTGAATAATCCTAATGCTTTCTGGAGACTCTTCCTTAGGATGAAAAGGAGCCGCGTTACAACCTTACAACTAACTGCCTGAGCTCCTCTACCCATCTGCTTCCAGCCTCACCCCTCACATTCCATCCCCCACTCTGCTTGCAGAGCAGATCTATCTCAAATGTAAATCTAATCCTGCCACCTTCAGCCTCAGTGCCTTCAAAGGATTTCCACTGACTTCTGAATAGAGTACAAGTTCTTTAGAGAACATGCAAAGACCAGCCTTATTTTGCTCCATTCATCTTGCACCTTTGGTTCTTGCCATTCCATTACTGCTCAGCAGAGGGTCAGGACCTGAAGTCTTTGCCTGGCTGCAGAGTATCAAGAGAATATGTATTTTTCTTTTAAGAGTGGTCATGTGTTCCTCAAATCTTCCCACAACAAAATCAATGAATGTCTTTATTAAAAATAATGCTTGTAGGGTGCCTGGGTGGCTCAGTTGGTTAAGCCACTGCCTTCGGCTCAGGTCATGATCCTGGAGTCCCGGGATGGAGTCCCGCATTGGGCTCCCTGCTTGGCAGGGAGTCTGCGTCTCCCTCTCCCGCTCCCCCCTCTTGTGCTCTTTCTCTCTCTCACTCTCTCTCTCAAATAAATAAATAAAATCTTTAAAAAAAAATAAATAAAAATAAAAATAAAAATAAAAATAATGCTTGTAGGGGCGCCTGGATGGCTCAGTCATTAAGTGTCTGCCTTCAGCTTAGGTCATGATCCCAGGGTCCTGGGATTGAGCCCCGCATCGGGCTCCCTGCTCGGCGGGGAACCTGCTTCTCCCTCTCACACTCCCCCTGCTTGTGTTCCCTCTCTCACTGTCTCTTTCTCTGTCAAATAAATAAAATCTTAAAAAAAAAAATAATGCTTGTAAAAGTTAAAAATAGAGCTACCTTAAGACCCAGCAATTGCACTACTAGGTATTTACCCCAAAGATACAGACGTAGTGAAAAAAGGGGCACATGCACCCCAATGTTCATAGCAGCGATGTCTACAATAGCCAAACTGTGGAAGGAGCCAAAATGTCCTTCAACAGATGAGAAAGGGTGGGTACCCACCATTTGCATCGGCATGGATGGAACTGGAGGGGATTATGTTAAGTGTAATAAGTCAAGCAGAGAAAGACAATTATCATATGGTTTCACTCACATGTGGAACATAAGGAATAGCAAGGAGGACCATAAGGGAAGGGAGAGAAAACTGAAGGGGAAGAAATCAGAGAGGGAGACGAACCATGAGACACTATGGACTCTGGGAAACAAACTGAGGGTTTCAGAGGGGAGAGGGGTAGGGGGATGGGGTAACCAGGTGATGGGTATCAAGGAGGGCACGTGTTGTGATGAGCACTGGGTGTTATACAAAACTATTAAATTGCTGAACACTACATCAAAAACTAATGATGTACTATATGTTGGCTAACTGAACATAATAAAAAAAAAGTAAAAAAAAAAACCCACTAATGCTTGTAATAATAGAGTGAATATTTATTGCCAGGCACTAGGTTGTATGTTCTAATTTAACTCATTTAATCATTCATTATAACAACCCTAAAAGGTAAGTGCTATTCCTTCCTTCCTTTCTCTTTCTTTCTTTCTTCCATTTTTTTTTATTATTTTTTTATTTTAGGTAAGTGCTATTTCTAACTTCATCTGATGGATGAGAAACAGCACAGAGGTTAAATAATTGTTCACTTTCACAAGCTGCAAAGGTAGGGTTCAAATCCTGACAGTCAGGCTCCACAAGCCATCCTCTTTACCATGCTCCCATATAGTCTCTCATTAAAAAAGATTCATGGGCCCCTCCACAGCCCAAAGGTATACATTTTAAACAAGATCCCAAGGTGATTCTTCTATGCACTGGTTTGAAAACCATTACTGTAGATTTGTTCAAACAGAAAATAGTGGATGAGTGCCCTCTGGTGTATATACCTGAGCATTACACATTTGTTGGTGTTGAATCAGATCTTTTATCATTTTGTACAAAATAGCCAAATTTCAAGATGTACAAATTTTAAGGGCTGTATTAGGATAAATTATTTCCATGTCAATGTCTTAACTTATGAATACTACCTTAAATTGATTTTTGTCACAAAAGGATTCTATAAGTATTGCCAGATAACTGTCTCTCTCATCAGACCTCAACAGATCCTGAGAATTCAATTTAAATATTGGAAGGCTCCAATCCAACAAGTCTGTTAGGAATGAAGGCTCATATCCTTAGTGCACAGTAGGTGGAAATTGGGAAACACCACATTCACTCTGTTCAAGGGGCAGATTTTACTCATCCTATTTGTGGCTTCACTGCATCATTAATTGTCCTCAGTAGGTCCCACTCAGTTTATTATGTCAGAAGAGGATTAAACTCAGGCCCTTCTACTCTTCTCTTGTCCTCTTTAAAATAAGTTGGAAGGGAGGAGAATCCATTCACTATTTAGTATGATGTGTAAAAATCCCCTGTTTACTATGTTAGGCTATTGCTTATTCCCCAACAGGAAGCCATCCATGTATTTTTTAGGTTAGAGTTAAGTTTCTGCAACAAAAAGACCCAAAATGTAATGGCTGACACAAGATTGACTTTTATTCTCTCTGAGATAACTATCCAGAGATAGTAGTCCATATAGCGAAGCTCTGACGCGCACACTCAACACACCATTCCACTTCTGGGTTCAAAATGTTGGCTCCACATCCTGCTCTTGCATCTGTATCCCAGCCAGGGGGGAAGAAGCCAGGGAAGAGCACATCGACTCCTTTAAAGGACAAGACCCGAAGTGGCAGACAACAGCTTTACCCACAACCCACTGACCAGAATTTGGTCATAAGCTCTAAGAGAGGATGAGAATATGGTCCTTAGTGAGGCAGCTACCTGGCCCACAAAACCTGTAGTACCATTATTAAAGGAAGAAAGGGAACATGGAATCTTAGCAGTTGTCTCTACCACAAACCACTGCCTCTATTTGGATGTTTCTTATGTCATTCTCTAGGCAGCCAGTTACTTACAGAAAATAGTCAAGAAAATAAGTCTCAGGTATTCCAAGAATTCCAGTTAATAAAATGATAGAATTTTTACAGAGATGCTGTGAGCTGAGAACCTTGTTTGCTTTGCCTTATGGTTCTTCATGTTAGAAACTTCTAAATTATAGATCTAGACAACTGGTTTCAAAGTAAATACAGGCAGTCCTTGCACTGCATGATTTCAGGATGCACAAATTACAGTTAGTTACCATGGCTTCGTTAAATATCACCAGTTCCCCCAACAACACAGTTCAATTTTCAGTTACCACATTATATAACTGTGGGTAATTGCACAAAGTACAAACCTCGGGCTAGCTCTTCAGCCCACAAGTAACAACATAAATAACAGGTGCACGTAAGTTTCACTGACCAATCACACTATTTCTCTCTAAGTCTGTTGGTGATTCGTCACTGCCTGCATGTTATTCAGTTTATGCACAGAAGCGAAGTGTGGAGCTATGATACTTCCTTGTCTCAGTGATCAGCCCACATGACATTTTACAAAAATGGATAAGGGAAAGGGTAATTGGCCAACAAAGATGAAAGTGTAGTAAAGAAACAAAACATGGTAACACGGGAAATGAAATTCTAATTGAATATACTTGAAATTATAGACGAAAGAGCTGACCGTGGAAATTTTGTTACTGCCTCATTTTGAGACAGATATTCAGCCACAGGAACTGTAATAGTCAGAGTTCTCCAGAGAAACAGAGCCAATAGTGTGTGTGTGTGTGTGTGTGTGTGTATAAAGAGAGATTTGTTTTAAGGAATTGGCTCACATGATTATGGAGGCTGACGTCTCCAAAATCTGCAGAGTGAGCCCACAGTCTGGAGACCCAGGGGAAAGCTGATGCCGTAGTTCAAGGTTTGACCAAATATGTGGGCACCACGACCCAACCAAGTTGAGACAGAAAATTAAGCATCACAGGAACTTGGTGAAGGCAAACTTATTAATATAAAAGTGGTTATGACAAGCCAGAAGTGATGCTGATAAAACAACAACAACTTCACATTAAAGGAGCTCTTGGCAGGGCTGGGAGCCTGGCTGACTCCGTCAGAGGACTCTTGATCTCGAAGTCAGGAGTTCAAGCCCCACATTGGGTGTAGAAATCACTTAAATAAAAAAAACTTAAAGCAACTCTTGGGATATTCTACTACATTGAAAGCACAAAGAATAAAATGTTGGAAGCTAATTTAAACTTGATGTTCATGTCATGTCAGAAGTCACAGAATAAGAAGGGAAGGCCAGCACTTTTCAAACTATTCTTGATAAGTACAGAGAAATAAGACACTTTAATTCTGAATGCTTCTAAGCCTTTAAATTGTAGTGCATTAAATATTAGTTATGCTATTTTTTCATTTACAACCTACAGTAACTGAGTTTTTAATGTCTTGACAAAGAGTTTTAAAGACCACAGAACAATCATCATTTTTTTTCATATTGATTATTAAGATTGACTTGTTTGGCTTCTGCTTGCACAGTGATTTTTTTTAGGTGGAAGGAGGGGCAGAAGGAGAGAGAGAGAATCTTAAGCAGGCTCCACACCCAGTGCAGAGCCCAAGATGGGGCTCTATCTCACAACCCTGAGATCATGACCTGAGCCAAAATCAAGAGTGGGACATTAGACTGACTGAGCCACCCAGGTGCCCCTTGCACTGTGATTTTTATGGTCCCAAAGTACCATGCAAAGTGGGACTGCCTGTATAGTATTTCATTGGAAGAGATTATCTGGTGGTTCAAATGGAATCTCTGTTTCTGGAAGAATAAGAGGAGGGTGGTAACTTCTTTGTGTACCCTGACATTCCTAGTAAGGTATAGATGTTTAGAAAATACTGGTTTCATTGTTTTAGTGGAAAGCAATTCTGGGTTAGATGAAGAACAGGGGAGTAATGTTAAGAGGGCATAAGAAACAAGACCCACACTTGGTCTATGCCTAAACCTAAGCTTCAGTTTCCTGATCCATCACATAAGGGCAGTAGCAGTGTTTCCATCTACCTTATGGGGTGCTTTTGAACATAGCACATGAAAGTGATAAATCAATGTCTATAGAGAAAAATGAATGATCCAGGACTTAGTTCGACCAAGAGTAGTTACCCTACAAAGTTCTCATAACCCTTCAATTATAGTTGAGGCTAGAACATTAAGGCTGCCTGGGTGTTGGTTAGGGTGAGAGTGAGAGGGCAGATATTTGGAGCAAGAAGTTCAGGTCCCTTGAAGGTACATATTTTAGGACCCAGCGTGTTTAATCCTTTGGCCCAGTCCTCCTTCCCATTCCCCTGTGCTATCTGAATGGAGGCCGAATGGTTCAATTTAGGAAAAGGAGTGGAGAAAACAAACCTTGGTCCTGGCCATGGGGTCTGCTAGTGGTTCATATTCTTGCATTTTTAGTTTCTCTCTGTTGCCTCATTCCTTTCGGCCAAAACAAACATAAAACATGCTCTAATTTTCCACCTCAAACAAAAGATCAATCTTGTAACTGCCTACCCTGAATTACTATTGTTCTATGTATCCTTTCAATTTAGGAGCCACCTCCTCTGGTTTCTGAAGCTCTGTCTCAAAGGAAGTCAGTGGGCGCCTGGGTGGCTCAGTTGGTCAAAGGAAGTCAGTGACTTTATAATTTCCAGTATCTGGTACTCAGCACTTGTGTTCTCTGAGCAGAGAGGGCAGCTTTCTGCCCACTGACCACACTCTCTTCCTTGATGACTTCTTCCCTTCGTGCTTCTGAGACATGGCACCAAAGGCCCTACGACTTCTTCTTTCCCTCATCCCTAAATGTGTCTGTTTCCCGTGTTCTGACTTGGGGCACTTTATCCTTTTGTTCTAAAAGTTCTCCCATGAACTTTTCATCATTCCAGAGCTGTGGGTATCTCACAAATCTTTACCCTTCCAGCCCTCCCTCCTCCGGACCCACATTTCCATTTGTAACCCACCAGCATCTCACCATGTCTTGCAGTAAAAAGACTATTTCAAATGTGCCTTTTTCTCCCTCTGCTTTCTTTCTTTTTTTTTTAGATTTTATTTATTTATTTATTTATTTATTTATTTATTTATTTATTTATTATCTTCAGATTTTATTTATTTATCAGAGAGATAGAGAAAGCACAAGCAGGGGGCAGTGGCAAGCAGAGAGAGAAGCAGGCAGAGGGAGAGGGAGACAGAGGGAGAAGCAGGCTCCCCACTGAGCAAGGAGCCTGATGCGGGACTCTATCCCAGGACCCTGGGATCGTGACCTAAGCTGTAGGCAGACATTTAACTCACTGAGACACCCAGGCATCCATCTCCCTCTGCTTTCATTTAACCTCATCACTTCTAGAAAGAGGTCCTGGTCCCAGCTGAACAGTTAGACATAGAAGAAAATGTTGCTGTAGATAGATGCAGAGAACTAAGGGAACTGATTCTTGACTCCTAAATTTAAAAAGATGTTGATATGGGCTTAAGTTAAAAAGTCTTAGATGTGTATTTTCCAAGAGAGCATTCTAGTTCACCAGATGAGATGAACTCACCATGACATGAGTGAAAGCATCTTTGCATATCTTGAGCAAATACCACCATTTGCAAGTGCCATGAAATCACATGGATGCAGATACACATGAGCAACGTTAAATGTTTTTCTTATTGCTGTCTGATGTCTTATTGCCCCATTCCCATTGTTCCTTGATTGCCGAAACAGAAGGGATATCTGCATAGACCCCAACAGTTTGTCCCAACATCTTCCCAAACAACTCTTCCTTTCAGTTGGCCCATGGCATTCTTTTTTTTTTTTTTTAAAGATTTATTTATTTATTTGACAGAGAGAGACACAGTGATAGAGGGAGCACAAGCAGGGGGAGTGGGAAAGGAGAAGCAGGCTTCCCGTGGAGCAGGGAGCCCTATGTGGAGCTCGATCCCAACACCCTGGGATCATGACCTGAGCTGAAGGCAGACGCTTAATGATTGAGCCACCCAGGTACCTGGGCCCATGGCATTCTTAAGCCTCTGAGAATTTTTGTTGAGAGCACTATATAGTGTAGGGGTGAGGTAATCAAGAAGCTTCTGTACCTAGGCAAATGGAACAGCTGGAGACTTTGGCTGACCTGGTGGAAAGAACTTTTTTTTTAAGGATTTATTATTTGAGAGAAGGAGGGGAGAGGGAGAGGGAGAGAGAGATTCCCCAAGCAGACTGCTGGCTGAGCATGGAACCTGATGTGGGGCTGAATCCCAGGACCCTGAGATCATGACCTGAGCCAAAATCAAGAGTTGGCAGCCTGACCAACTAGGCCACCCAGCTCCGGTAGAAATAACTTTTAATAATTGTCAAGATTAAACCTATTACCTCCTATACACCTAAACTTGCTACTTCTTTCTGAATTCCATATTTTTGTTCATCTTAGATTCACAAACTCAGTGCCCCAGAATTATCTTCAAAAGTTTCTTTCTATAGTGAGCATCAGTGGTATTGTCTGCTTATCATATTTCCTTTTTTTCTAGAAATGATATCCCACACTTACCATTCCCCCCAGTTATAGTGGGAGGTCATCATGTTCTAACATGATTCCATCCTTTACCCCTGGCCATTGTTGGTTGGTTCCAGGGTGGACATCCAAATCAAGATGGAATAATTAGGATGTTAGAAAGACTTAAGCTGACAAACAGCACCTTAATTTATTTTTTTTCTCATATAACAAGAACTCCAGCCCAGGGCTATGACATCTGCTCAAGGATGTATCAGGACCCAGGCTACTTCTATCTTACTCCTCTGCAAACTTTTTCATGTGACCTTTATAATCTTCATCACAAATGGTTGCTGCAACTCCAGATATATGCATATCACTGTAGAGAAAAAATATGGAGGGCCTAAAGGCAAAAGGCTAAAGACTAAGGGGCAGGCACCATGACTCCTCCCTTTCATAAAAC
Organism: Mirounga angustirostris; assembly: GCF_029215605.1. Taxonomy (NCBI): domain Eukaryota; kingdom Metazoa; phylum Chordata; class Mammalia; order Carnivora; family Phocidae; genus Mirounga; species Mirounga angustirostris. Next base: position 45,547,407 of record NW_026991709.1, on the reverse strand, counting down.
TTTTCTGGAATATTTGGGTGCTATCCATACCTCTCTGAAAAACTAATTTTAAAATTATTTCAGTTAAAGAAAAAGCAAGACAGCAACACCAAATTGCATCGGATGTTTAACCTACATTTAACTTTAAGAACCAATTGTTTTAATGAAGTATGTAAATACTTGCCTCTAAAGAGATAAACATTTAAAAAAATAAATTGTAAAAAAAAATAGCGTAAAAATATCAAAAAGTCCATTTCTTTGTTAATTTCACTACCACCACCCCACCAACATCCCCATTAGCATTTTTAATAAATTGGCAGAAGTGCACCAAGGTGAACACATCTGTTTGGCAATACTTTGTTAATAACTAGCCTGAGTCTAATTATTTATCTGGGAGTAGCAGAACTGAGTCACTTTGATCATGCGTTTCTTAAGTTCAGATCTCAAAATTCGGGAATTGGTGAAACTAGTACAATTTAGTAAAGCCAGTGGGACTCATGAGTCTGTGTGTGTGTGTGTGTGTGTGTGTTGTTAAAAGGGTGTAAGGCTGTCAAGGGGGTGAAGTCAGAGTCCCTTCTGACTCTCTCTAGAAAAGGGCAGGCCTAAAGTCAGTTATGTTCAAGGCTTTAGGGAATAGAGGAGAGGAAAAATTCATAAGGATTCTGAGAAGCGTGTGGAGTTTCAAAAATTCATGAGCTTGTGTAAAGCTATTCAGAATCTTTTTGCTCGGTAGCGTCATATAGAACATAAAGCAATACAGGCAACCGGGCTCAAAAAAGGATGAGAACACTTACCCCTTATGTTTTATAAGTTATTATAAACTTATTATTTGTTCCCACTAGTTTTCTGATGCTTGAAATTGTTTGAATAGGGGATTTTTTTTTAAATTCCACCCCGAAAAATAAGGCTTAAATATCCCTTGGAGACAATTTGTATCCCAGGAAGATGATTTAAACTCATACTAACCAGGCTGTGTGAAAATGAATAAAGGAAACCCAATTCAAAATAGGGTCGGGAGCAATAAAGGGATGGTGCTCACTCAGTATTGCTCACAGCTTACTTTACATAACCCTGTGGGAAGAAGGAAGATTTTCTCCTCACCCAGCAAAAACCCAGCCAATTAGAAGCCACCACAACGCAGAACTCTCCTTCTCCTCCTATGAACTTTCCTCCAAAACCACCTCTGGCAGCTCCCTCCTTTCCTCTATAAAAGCAAGTCCCTCTCCTCTGTTCTCTGTTCCTCTCTGTTGTTCTTGCCTCTTTGTGCTGTAGTCTGCATGTCCTGAGTTGCAATTCCTCTGCTATTCCCAGATAAACTCATCTTTGTTGATTAAATAACTGGTTATTTTATTTTTAAGGTTGATAGCCGTAAAGGTCTTTCTTAAGCATAGTATAATTAGGTAGGGTAGGGAGGGCTCTGGATATCAGCAAAAAGGAGAGCAGCCCTTTGCACAGAGAAGCCAAGGACAGGGAGGGATGGAAACATGCAAACTAGTACACAATTGGCTCAAGACCAGCCTATCTGACTGGGCATATGTTCAAAATGGCCTGTGCCTGCTTACCTTTTCCTAGCTTTATGATTCTCAGAATCAGAGCAATAATGAAGGGGGGTTCTTATAGAAAGATGGGCTAGAGAGGTTTTTTTCCATCAATAAGTTTCAATTACACAGGTCCAGCCAAACCCTATCACAGGCATCTAGGAGAAGCAAACAGCCCTTCCTGAAGTAATGGTTCTTATCTTCCCTTTTCTCCTGCAACTCAGCCTGGCAGCATGTTACACTATGGCTAAAAGCCACTGGTCTTCTCCCCCCACCCCCCACCCCACCCCAGGTAGTTTATTCACTTCTCAATCCAAGCCTTTACCTTTCATTGAATCTGCTAGCGAGTCAAGCATGCTACCCAGCTAACCTTGAGTCCCAGTATGAGAGTTGCCAGATACAGTCGCGAATGGATAAGATACCCTGGCTTGAACAGCTGGTCTGACCCACAGCCATGGACGTTCCATCACTGCATCTAGCCACCAAGAAAAAACTTGTAGAGACCACCACCAGTGGCTTAAATTATTATCTACCATTAGAAATTAAAATCATTCCATGACAGTCATTCTAACACTTTTATGTCTAGACAACATAGAACTGTGGTATGCTTACAGGAACAAAAACAACAAAAATCTGTCAAATCTATGTTAGCTTCTTTCCTCTTTTTTTAAAAGAGTGTGTGTTTGTGTATGTGTGTGTGCACGCACGCGCGCCTGTGTGTTTTGGGGGTAACAGGGAGGAAGCGGTGTGAATGTTTGCTGATAAACCTCATCTTTATGAGGTTTAACCTTAAAAACCTAGTTTACAGGAGTTGTTGAAAGTACTACAGGTGAGAAATACTTGGCAGCACCCCACAACTGTAGGATTTTAAGTATTTTTATTTTTTATTTTATGTTTTTAAAATATTTTATTTATTTATTTGTCAGAGACCAAGCACAAGCAGGGGGAGCGGCAGGCAGAGGGAAAAGCAGGTTCCCTGCTGAGCAAGGAGCCCACGGGACTGGATCCCAGGACCCTGTCATGACCTGAGCCAGAGGCAGACGCTTAACTAACTGAGCCACCCAGGTGTCCCAGATTTTAACTATTTTTAAATCTCTTATTCCTTGGTCACCCAAACACACCAGGTCATTAGTTTTATGCTGGTTTAGTAAAACAATCACATTGCTTTTCCTATTTCTAAAATAATCAAGTGGGCAGTGCAGGAGCAAGACCTGGGAAGATTTTAATGATGAACTGTGATATGAATTGATCCCAGAAAGTCTTTTACTAGGATTTTCTTACGCGCCCTTTACTAGCTTGCCCTTGCGGATTCCCCTTAGAAAGGGCTGGTAAGTAAGGAGTCTACCAGGCTCCGCCCCCAGCCAATCCTGCAAGCTCTAGAAGGTCTCCTGAACTGGAACCAGGCTCAAAGGGTCTGTCTATAGATTCAGAACCAGGATTTGCAACCCTGTTTGAAAATGTAAATTGGGGCAGGGGTCTCGGGCCATATTTCTGCCCTGTCAGTCCTCAGCGTTCAGCCCCACTTTGCCTTCTCCCTGTGGTTGATTGGACAGCAGACCAGAAGTTGGACGTGACCAGAAAGCCTCTTATCTCTGCCTTCGCTTCAGCCGCCCCTCCCTCCTCTGCACCCAGTTCCCTTGTTTTGGGGCCCGCCCTTCTGGGGACTGTGGAGTCTTTATCTCCCCGGCGCGCCCCTGCAGGCGGCGATAGGGGCCGGACTACAGCTCCCAGCATCCGCCGCCTCCCGCCGGCAGCCCGGGAACTGACCCGGTAGTAGCTCTTCTCCGCCAAAGGTTCCGTCTCCCAGAGCGGCTCGCCAGCTTGGGACTCCCAGGGAACTCAGGGGCAGGTCTCCGGGACGTGGGCATTGCCAGGGGTGACAGCGCGGGAGCATGGCCTTGCGCCTGGGCAGGCTGAGCGCGGGCTCCTGCTGGCGAGCGGCGCGGGGCGGCCGCGGAGGGCTGTGCGCTTGGCCCGGGCGCTGCACGGCCGCACGCATCTGCCGGGCCCCGGGCGCGGCTGGCAGCGAGCAGTGCCGGGGGCTGGGGCACATCCCTACGGCGGGAGGAGGCCCCCGGCTGGGGACCGGGCTGACCGCGGCGCTGGCCGGGCTGGCCGGGCTGGCGGGGCTGGCCGCCGCCGCCTTCGGGCACGTAGAGCGGGCGGAGATGGTGCCCAGGAGCTCGGGGGCACGGAGCCCTTCGTCCGCGAGGCCGGAGGAGGACGATGAGCTGACCCGCCGCTGCAGCTGCTTCATGGCCCCTCCTGTGACCGACCTGCGCGAGCTGCGGCGGAGGCCGAGCGACATGAAGACCAAGATGGAGCTGCTGATCCTGGAGACCCAGGCCCAGGTGTGCCAAGCGTTGGCACAGGTAGACGGGGGCGCCCGCTTCTGCGTGGACCGGTGGGAGAGGAAGGAAGGTGAGGAGGCCCCTAGCGGGAGGTGGAGATGGCAATTAGAGGTCGCACTTACGTTGCTGGCAGAAAATGAGAATAGTGGATGAGAGTAGGAAAGAGGTACCTAGAAGAGCGGCTGCTAGGTTAGAAGGGACACCTTTAGAAAGGTGGATACTAAAAGGGTCATCAGACGTATGGATGCATCTTTGGTCACTCTAAAAGTGTGCATTCCAAATCCTATGCTATTTTATGATGGCCTTTTCTAGAAGCCCTGCGGTTATTTTTAGCCAACAAGCTTGGATATCTAAAGTTGTAACTGAGCATGGATCTTACCCACATTTCATCTGTTTCTCTGGGTGCATTTACACTTTCTCCTCCTTTAGAGATGGAAAGATGAACTTGCCTCCTCTTTGCTAAGTATCTGGCCAGACTCCCCCAGCCGAGGGTGTAATTGTGTCAGTATGTCTTTTCCTAAGTTGCACAAGAAATATTTGGCTTGTCAGTAATTCTTCCAAATGCACGCATCAGAATTCCTGCTAGGAAAATCTTTCTTTCCAATGGCAAAAAGACTTTAGTATTACAACCCAGTTTTTCAGATTGGTGGTTGTCAGAAGGAGGGGGTGAGGGGAGTGGGCAAAATGAGTGAAGGGGATCAAGAGGTACAAACTCCCAGTTATAAAATAAATATGTCATAGGATGTCACGTACAGCATGGTGACTATAGTCAAAAATATTGTATTGCATGTTTTAAGGTTGCTAAGAGATCTTGGAAATTCTCATTGTAAGAAAAATTTTGTAACTGTGATGATGGTAACTAGACTTATTTTGCAATGTATACAAATATTGAATCATTGCATTGTACACCTGAAACTAATATAATGTTATATGTCAATAATACTTCAACAATGAAAAACCCAGTTTTTATAGAATCATGTATTCCTGACCATGTTATTGCCTATGGAGTGGAACTCCCCATCTTGGTCATAAACTTGAAGAATTCCTGACTTTCAGCTAGGAATACTACAGCAGTCTCTCATCAGCAGATTTTGAGCTGTGATACTGCCACATCTATATTAAATGAAGTTAAATCTGGTCTTCAGAGTGTTTTCCATCTTGTCATGTTTTCAAGTGAAGACCATTGAACCAAACCACAACCTCAAGTACTAGAATAGCTAGTGTGGCCTTCAGAACTTACTTAATTTTTTGTGTGCCTCTGTTTCCTCATCTATGAAATGAGATTAGAAATAATATATGAGAGTGAAGAATGAAGTGCTTAAAATATTGTCTGATGCATAGAAAGACATTGTTTGGGCCACTTGCCAGCTGTGTGATCATGGATAAGGTGTTTTGTCTTTCTGGGCCTCATTTTCTCATTAGAAATGTGCGGGGGTTTGGGGGGGTTGCACTGGATCACCTTACGTCCCAACCAGCTCTAAAAATTCTTAGAAATAAAACAAGACAAATAGGTACTTCTGTGAAACAGTTGCCTTGGTGGTAACTCTAGTGTCTTAAAAACAAACTATTAATAATAAAGCTCCGATACCTAAATGTTAATGTGTGTCTTAGTCAGTTTAAGCCTCCAAATCCCTGAAGAGTTCGACTGTCTACTGTTTTTTTAATTGCCTGTAAACAAAATTAAATGGTAAACAACACACTGAGAAAAAGCAATTGAAGTAATATGGAGCTCTTAAACTCAGTAATAATAGAACATTCCACAAATATACCCATACGTGTTTTTAACCTCAGCCTTCTCTCACATATCATAACCAGTGGATGTCATTCTGAACAGTAGTTGAAGAGAAAATAGTCCTGTGATTTATTTCAGATGTGGAAGAAATCCTCAGTTTAGTGATGTGGGGGAGATAGAGCATTTGCCCACTGTCAGTAGCAATGTCCAGCTAAGCTGATTATCTAATTTTATTGTACTTAAAAATTTCAAATATACTGATACTATAGAAGATTTGGAAAATAAAGGAGGAAAATAACTCCTAATCCCACCACCTTCATGCAAGGGTTGTTTTGGATTTTGCATCTGTCCTTATACGCTCTCCTCATTTTCTGTTTCTGTAAACAGGAGGTGGAGGCATCAGCTGTGTACTTCAAGATGGGCATGTTTTTGAAAAGGCTGGGGTGAGCATTTCTGTTGTTCATGGGAATCTTTCTGAGGAAGCAGCCAAACAAATGAGAAGCCGAGGAAAAAATCTGAAGACTAAAGATGGTAAATCAGACATTATCCACAGCCTGTAATAGCCCCTGCAAACCTTTTTTCCCCCACAAGTTTTATGTGTAAAATAAATAGTGCTTCTGTAAAAATCCACTTGGTTGTGCATGCCAGAGAAGCATGTTCACATTTCCTTTTTAAAAATTGTTTTTTAAGAGACAAAAAGCAGCTTTTGACAATTGATCCTGAAACTATGTTGGAGTTAATCAAGCTGGCTGATTGAGTGCCGCTCACTATATGTTTTACTTTCCAGGTAAATTGCCATTTTCTGCTATGGGTGTGAGCTCTGTTATCCACCCCAAGAATCCTCATGCTCCTACTATCCATTTCAACTATAGATACTTTGAAGTAGAAGAGGCCGATGGTAAGCATCCATGGAACTGTGCAAAATATTATTGTGCAAAATGTGTATCTTAAAACAAGCTAGAGGGTATAATCTAAACGTGAGAAAGAATATATAAATCTTAACTAGGTTTTTCGGGAGGCGGATGAAGCCCGATCCCTTGGCAGGTGCAATGGATTATGCGCTAGAGGTGAAAAGAAGAAAATAGTATTGGCTGGACTCTGACTTCCCCATATTTCCTCCAACACAGAAGGAATGATTTAATGAATCTCAAACTCAAAGTGCACGCAGGCTTCTTTGCACAGGAAAGGAAATCCAAAGGAAAACAAGATTACATTGAAATGGAGAATTTGCTTATGGAAAATCTCTTCCACATGCATTGCTTCACTAGTCACCAGCACATTGTCAGTGGGTTTAAGATGGGGTTGATGGTGCCTCGTATGGACAGGTGGTTCCAGCCCCTGTCTGCAGTTAGCCGGGCCAAGTGTTCGCATCGGGCGGAGCATCTGTGCAGTGCCTCTCTGGGGCTGTGGGTGTCTCTGCAGGTGATGGTATTTAAAGTCCATGTATTTAACTTGCATTTTGAAGACATTTAGTTTGGTCCAGCCTTTTAATGTTAGAAGTTGGTAACTGGTACTAACAACTTATAGACCCAACTAAGCACATGAAATAGTCTCAAGTGGTAAGTTGTGTCCCTCTGCAAACGTTTTAACCCCTTCTGGGCTAAGGGGAGCGGGGCAGTGGTTTTTAATACAGGGAACATCAAAATCTCCTGAGGAGTTTTTATAAACTGTGGATGTTTGGACCAGAGATTTGCTTGTCTTCTGTTTGTTTTTTAAACTGTGACCTAGCAGAGGCATTTTACACTCCTCACGTGATTTGATATGCAGCCGGAGTCCACTCACGTGATATTTCGTCGTTCACTGCCATGCATGTCCTTTTCCTCCTGGTTCTGCTCTCTCACTTTTTAATTTCCTACTTCTTTTTCTTTCTGCTTATACCTTTTCTTTCATGCCTAGGCTTCACTGGCCATTCAGAACTAAATTTAGTTAAATCTTTTTTTTTTTTTTTTAAGATTTTATTTATTTATTTGAGACCGAGAGAATGAGAGACAGAGAGCATGAGAGGGAGGAGGGTCAGAGGGAGAAGCAGACTCCCTGCCGAGCAGGGAGCCTGATGCGGGACTCGATCCTGGCACTCCAGGATCATGACCTGAGCCGAAGGCAGTCGCTTAACCAACTGAGCCACCCAGGCGCCCTAGTTAAATCTTTTTTGATTGTCACACATTTCATGATTAAAAAACTAAGCTGATAAATTCGGTTTGCAAATACGGTGAGTAGTGTGCTACATCTCAGAGTCCAAAGCCTGCATGAGAATCACATGTCTTGATTTTGTAGGTAACAAGCAGTGGTGGTTTGGTGGTGGATGTGACCTTACTCCAACATACTTGAACCAAGATGATGCTGTCCATTTTCACAGAACTCTAAAGGAGGCTTGTGACCAGCATGGTCCTGATCTCTACCCTAAATTTAAAAAATGGTAAGTAAAGGTATTGTCATCACACCTAAAATACATTTCATTCGTTCCTTCTGTAGATCCTGAAGGCAACTACTATGTCATTAAGACCTTTTTCATCTTATGAAGGTTCCTCTGTTTTCTTTGCCCACTGGAAGTGGGATACCAGTTTGAAGTGGTTTTATTATTTACTTAGAAGTATTTGAATATCTGTAATAAAAATTGGGTAGCAGCATCTTTTTTGATCCCAAATGATTTAGGATATAAATTTTAACATGATCTATACCTCAGAATTAGAAGCTTTTTAATTCTCCTGTGGGATATTAACTTCTCATCCTAGATGAGAACTGTTGGTGCCACAGGAATATTAGGACATGGGAAGGGTTGGAGAACTATTAGGGAAAGATGCAAATATACCAGATGCTTTGGACAAGGAGAAGAGTGGGATTGGAAATTCTGTTAAAGAAACTCTAATGATAAAGGAAAGGGAAATGAGTTGTGAGGAGATCCAGGATATTTGGTAAATGTGAAATGGAGTCTAGGCATAAGTTGTTTGGAATAAGAGTAAAGCACCCAATTCTACTTAGAGCTAATTGGCATTCTTGAAAAAGGAAGAACAGAAGAGGTTTTGGTGTTTTTTTGGGGGGGACGGGGGAGGGTGATTTTGCTTTGCTTTTAGAGCTAGCTGTGGAATCTTGATATTATTTATGTAAGATTTGGAGTTCAGTTTTAAAATCCTCAGAAAAGACATATTCTCCTTTTGGTTGATATTACCCCCGAAAACCGCACAGCTGTGGAAGCTTGGATGTGTGAGGGAGGGTTTTTTTTTTTTTCTCTCACAAATCAGCATCCTTCCAGGAAGAGGAAGGGTATGGGTGACGTCATTTTTTGGTTTCCTTTTACTGCTGTTATTGAGATGACTCCATCTGAGTGACATTAGTTACTAAGATATGTAGGATGCAGGCCAGTTAAAAAGAAGTTTTTAGTATAAGTATTTAGCACATTTCTTAATTTCATAACTTCATGGAGCTTTTGAAATAGTGTGATTTGGTTAAAGCTGACTTCACAACGTTGCTCAGGATGTACTTCAACTATGTTACATGCAGGAACATGTAACATGTTACATACATGTAAAGGAAAGCCAACAAGTCACAGTCCAGGTGAATTAGACCAATGCATCAGCTCTAGGGATTTGCAGCTGCTACCCTTTTTTTTTAAGCTATTAAGGTTTTTTTTATTAAGGCTATTTTTCATAGAACCTTTCAAACAGCTTTTAGTTTTTGTTTGTTTGGGTTTTTCTATTTACAGACCCTTATTCTTCTAGAGATCATCTAACAAGCTATTTCAACCATGTAAAGTATTCTGCAAATTTAGCATTTAAGAAACCTGCTCTAGTAGGCACAGAGAGGGGGAAGACTCAAGACCAGGTGGCTCGTATGTCTGTAGGTGTTCTCTGAGCGTCTCCTTCCACCAGCCCCTCCCTCAGCCCTGCATGCTCTGGGGCCTCCACAGTTTATTGCTGAAGGAGACCTTAGAGATTATTTACCATACCTTCCCTCGGTGAAGGAAGAACTGACTCAAGAGCTGAAGGGTTGGCGCCCAGACACAGACCTTGTTAGTGTTGCTGCTGGTAGAGGATTCTTGTCTTGCCTCTTGCAAAAGCCACAGCGCTGCCGAGGGCAGCCGCATCACTTGTTTTAGGAAATACCCTAGTAATACTGGGCTCTTTGTTTCTTCTTCACTAAAGTTTTTAGAGTTCCATATACTTTCGATAGACATGTGTTAAATTCCTTCCTTACTTCGCATGTGAAAGCATAAGCATTTTCTGCATGGGTGCTGACTGCAGGAAGTCTGTCGAAAGCCCTAGTTTCGTTTTCATAGCTGGACAGAAAGTAAGGACACCGTGTTGGCGTGAGTCAAGGAGAGAGCTCCATGCGGAAATGCTCACACTGATTTTCATGTCTTTTTTTTCCCCCCTTTGAACCTTGCCATGGCCCTGCTGTGTTTCCCAGGTGTGATGATTACTTCTTTATCGTCCATCGTGGGGAGAGGAGGGGCATCGGGGGCATCTTTTTTGATGACCTTGACTCCCCATCCAAGGAGGAAGTGTTTCGCTTTGTGCAGAGCTGCGCCCAGGCTGTCGTTCCTTCTTACATTCCTCTTGTGAAAAAGCACCGTGATGACTCATTCACGCCCCAGGAGAAGCTGTGGCAGCAGCTCCGGAGAGGGCGGTGAGTGGCAACAGGAGAATGGGCCACCCTGTTGTGGAACTGGCGCGGCGAGGTGGGGCATTTGGAGTCATGTGGGTGCTTGTTGTCTTGTTAGGGTTGTGTTAAGACTCTCCAGAGCTGCTTTTTAAAACTAGATGAATATTAAATGAATATTAAAAATTGTGTGCAATAGTGCTGTAAAAAGAACAAAGTTGGGGCTCCTGGGTGGGTAAGCATCTGCCTTCGACTCTGGTCGTGATCTCGGGGTGCTGGGATCGAGCCCCGCATCGGGCTCCCTTCCTCAGTGGGGAGTCTGCTTCTCCTGCTCTCTCTGCTCCTTACCTGCTCCCCGCCCCCTGCCATGCTCTCTCTCTCTCTGCCTCTCAAATAGATAAAAACTTTAAAAAAAAAAAAGCAAAATTTATTTCATTTGTCTGTAAATTAGCGACTCATAGCAGCCATGTAGTGGTACTTGCTGAATTTAATTCGGCTGATTTCTTTTAGTCTTCTAGCAATACCTTCCAGCCTTATGCCAAGATATGGGCATCATTTAATGTTTTTGCTGCTTTATAAATTTGGAATCCCACACTTTTCCATTCATCTTTAAGATTTCATGGAGGTCGTTTTGATGGGCATAATCATTTCGGAAATTATTTATAGTTAATGACAATATTAACTAATTATGGGGTCCTTACTATGTGCCAGCCAATATGTTAGACACTTCCTTCTGCTCCAAATAGGAGCTTCCCTTATTGTATGTATGTATGTATGTACAAATGTATATATGTATGTGTGTTAGTACTCTCTACACCCAACATGGGGCTCAAATTCACACCCCCTAGATCAAGAGTCTTGTGCTCTACCGACTAAGCCAGAAAAAACAAACAAACAAAACGAGACTCAAATACAGAGAACAAACTAGTGGTTACCAGCAGGGAGGTGTGGGGGATCGGTGAAATAGGGTGAAGGGGATTAAGAGTCCACTTTTGGTGATGAGCAAGCAGTAATGTACAGAATTGTTGAATCATTATATTGTACACCTGAAACTAATATAACAATTATGTCAATAAAATAGCCAGTGAACATTTATTAAAAAAACCCAACCTTTGGAAAGGGCAATGTTCCAGTTTTGCATAGGATTTTACATGCAAAGCTGACCGGTTTTGTGAATATGAATTAGGTGAAACCTTAAAACTTCTGAGACATAGGAACCGTGTTTTGTATTCTTTTTGGTGTTTTTTCGTGTTGGTTTTGGTTTTTGTGACTTTCTCACAGAGAACCTCCTTCTGCCACCCTTATCTCTGGGCCTTAAGATGGCAGTAAACTCTGGGACTTCAGATGAACCACAGCTCTCCCTACGGTTGTCAGCATTATCTTCACCTACGGTTGTCAGCATTATCTTCACCTTCCGCACACGGCACTCATCACCCTATCTGTATGCTTCACAGGTTCCGCTTACTCCATTTCCTTCCGCCCCAGATAGGAGCTTCCCCGATTGACTGATTGTATGTATTTATGTATTGTATGTGTGGTGTATGTACGTACGTTAGTACTCTCTACACCCAGCATTGGGCTCAAACTCACAACCACCAGATCGAGAGTCGCGTGCTCTACCGACTAAGCCAGTCAGGCACTGCAGAAACGAAAGATCTTTACCTTACTGTCTCTTTGCTGTATTTTAGGAAAGGGAAACAGGATAAAATTTAGGCATCTGTTAAATTGAAGGGAATGGCTAAGGTTCATGGTTTGCAGGCACCTCAGAGAGGATAAACGTACCAGAAGGAACAGAAAGATCAGATCTAAGTGAAACCTGGGAGGGGTCAGAGAGGCATTCTTCACTCAAAAAAGGAAAGCAGTACAGGGATCCTTACAGAAAATTCATGTAGGGAGTTCCATACAAGGGCCTTTGAAAGAGACATCCATACAAATTAGAGAATCACAGCCATCCCTTAAATATCATGTTTCAGAAAGGCAGCATCGGGGGTGAAAAAGGTGACTGAAGGCTGAAATTCTTTTCCATGGTCTTAGGAAGGAAGAAGTTTTGCTTTATATTATCTTTTGAAACAGGTATAAGAAGGCATTAGTTATTAATGCACAAAGTTCAATCTGTGATGAGTCAATACTGGGGACTAGAAAGGGATCCATGGATATAATTTATTTAAATTTTCTCAGGGCTTTTGGCAAGTTTGCACAGAGAAGTGTGTTTTCTAAAAATTCAAGTACTGTGGGATTCTAGAGGTTATCTTCCTCCAGGTGTGATTAAAGACGAATTAGTGGATAAACAAGACTATGTGAGGGAAGTTTAGACCAAGAGAATAGTTTCTGCATGAGTTGATAAATGATCTGAAAGGGGGACTATTCATTGAATTTTCGGCTTTATGGGTCATTCTAAATCCTTATCAGTAGTGAAAATTATCTTTGGAGTTTAAATGACCTTTTATAAAAGATCCCATGATGTTAAAGGCAGTCAGAGATGTTTAAGCTACACAGAGTTTAGATCTGACCCCGTGGCAGTTAATGGAAAATAAATTTATTGAACCAAGTTTTAATTGATGCTAAGGATATTTTTCTTAGCAAAATAAAATTGAGCACTGCATGGGCGCCTGGGTGGCTCAGTTGGTTAAGCGACTGCCTTCAGCTCAGGTCATGATCCTGGAGTCCCGGGATCGAGTCCCGCATTGGGCTCCCTGCTCAGCGGGGAGTCTGCTTCTCCCTCTGACCCTCCTCCCTCTCATGCTCTCTCTCTCATTCTCTCTCTCAAATAAATAAATAAAATCTTTAAAAAAAAAAAAAAAATTGAGCACTGCAGCTCAACCACTGCTTATTGATTGCCGCTAATCTGCAGGGAGACTGAATTATAGGACTGCTCATCAATGCTATTAACTACTTTGAGAAAAGGAAATCTCTAGAATGTATTAGTAATTATTTTTTTTTTAAAGATTTTATTTATTTATTCATGAGAGAGAGAGAGAGGCAGAGGGAGGAGCAGGCTCCCAAGGAGCAGGGAGCCCGATGCGGGACTTGATCCCAGGACCCTGAGATCATGACCTGAGCCGAAGGCAGACGCTTAACCATCTGAGCCCCCAGGCGCCCTATATTAGTAATTATTAATAGATTGCCGTTAGCTGTACTTGGCCTTTCAGTTACAAAAGTTTTAGATCTTAGTATGTGGAAATTATAGGTGGTAAAATGAAGTCTTCTGAAACCTCTCAGACCACGGGGGAAGGCCAGAACGAACTGTTCTATCCTGATAAAGGGTGCCATTTCTTTCATTTCTTTCTCTTGTTTTTGAGCCTTAAAGTTCTCAGCTTTGTGTCCATTCTGTTTATTGGAAAACATAACCTTCTTGTTTGATAGCTGCTGTCTGTTGGGGCCGAATCTATATCCTATTGTTTGTTGGGTAGAATACCCTTTTATTTATGCCTGTCCAGATGGAGAAGACTCAGCTGGCTGGCTGTAGACTGGCGTTCCCTGTGCCCATTCCAGCTGACTGAGAGGGGGAGGGGTGATGGGCAGGAAGAAACCTCCCACCCCCTTTAGAGTATTCATTATGGGCTAGTCTTAAGAAAGATTTTATTCAACTGGCCTTTAATGTTATTTGTTGTCTTTATGTCAGGTATGTAGAATTTAACCTGTTGTATGATCGGGGTACAAAGTTTGGCCTCTTCACTCCAGGATCCAGGATTGAAAGCATCTTGATGTCTTTACCTTTAACTGCTCGGTAAGAATTACTCATCATAATTATTCCTCCACTCTCAGTCCACTAACCCCTACAAAACATGAGCGTTAACACTGCAAATGTCTAACCTAAAGACTTCGTTGGTTTTGACTTTCCTGATTTTAATAATAAAATCACAGTCAACTAATAAGGAAAATAATTTTTTCTTTTAAAGAATGAACAGCATGATGAATGACAAGGCTTTGTGGGTGACAGCTGGGAAAGGACAGAGGGAGTGAGAAGATAGGGTGGATGGTGGTGTCCTTGCCTAATTGGTAATTTTCTAGGAAGAGTTATGGGCAAAGCAAATTTATTTGAGCATGTCAGGTTTTTCAGCTTAATTTTGTTAGAAATTGTTATATTTATTTGTAAGGAGAAGTCTTATTCTCCAATATGAAGTATCAAGCTTGTTTGAAAGTACAAGGGATTGTTGCCAGTGCTTGGCATTCTCTTTTTGCTTTATATGTTGCTGTGGTGAGCCTCCATAAAGGTTAATTGAATCTATGGGGGGAATTTTTTTAGTAGGCTCCATGCTCAGTGTGGAGCCTGACACAGGACTTGAACTCACAACCCTGAGATCAAGACCTGAGCTGAGATCAAGAATCAGATGCTTAACTGACTGAGCTACCCAGGCACTCCTATGGGAGGAATTTTAAAAACAGATATATTTATGTTGGTGCAATTAGCTTGACTTTTTGGCTATATGAAAGTCAGAATGATGTGTGTCCAGATTGAAATAGAAAAGATCAGAAAAAAAGAAAAATTACATTGCTTGTTTTATAAGAGCTAGAATCTTCTTTTTTCTATGAGTGTAAATGTCCAACTAAGAGTGGACTGCTGTATGGCACCGGAGGAATGCCCTGCCTCGCTCTGCTGTCCAGACCTAGCCTGGTGAGATTAGTACCCTGCATGGTTGTGTCTGCCTTCCGAATGGCATTGGCTCTGTCCTTGTATGATTGCTGCTCGTGAGGTCTCTTGTCCTTAGCTGAAAGCTCATGCACATCACTGCTAGGTGTTCCTGCCACCCCAGAGACGAGATGTGAACAAAAAGTAGAGATAAGTTTTTAAGGCCTCCAGTAGTCTTCTTGATTACTACTGGCCCCTAATTATAAGGTACATTCTAAGCTGCAGATATGGGTGGATTATACATCAATCCCTTGTTCATTTGAATAGTTACTGGGACAGGTCACTTTTGGCTTCTTACAGTCTATACCAAGGGTGTGCAAACTTCAGGCTATAAGCTGAATTCAGGTCTACTTGTGATGTGTTTTTGTGCAGTCCTTGAACTAAGAATGAATTTTACATGTTTAAAGGATTATTAAAAACAAAAAAGAATATGCAAAAGACTGTATGTGGCCCCACAAAGCCTAAATTAAAGTTATCTATTAAGTGACACTTTACAGGAAAAGTTTGCTACCCCCTGGTCTAAGCCAGTATCTGCCAGACTTCATACTAGAGCTTAACCATCTTGACTATATTTGTATATTATCTGAGGTATTATTTACTTAAATTTTCTACTCTTAGTTTTTCTGAGAGAGAATTTATTTAAAAATGCAAACTGATATTATTGCCATAAATAGAAAGTAACACATTAAAATAAATGTATAAGTATTAAGCTAAAAAACAAAGTTTGCCCATGGATCATGGGAGGGTCTACAATTTATGAAACCCTGATTTATACTAAAAGTGTATTTTGGCTCTGGGATATTAATATTAGGCAAACAATGCTCAGGAATTATTTTATTTATTTATTTATTTTTTAAATTTATTTATTTGACAGAGAGAGACACAGCGAGAGAGGGAACACAAGCAGGGGGAGTGGGAGAGGGAGAAGCAGGCTCCCCACTGAGCAGGGAGCCCGACACGGGGCTCGATCCCAGGACCCTGGGATCATGACCTGAGCCGAAGGCAGACGCTTAACGACTGAGCCACCCAGGCGCCCCTGCTCAGGAATTATTAAAATACTTTATTTCCGGGGCGCCTGGGTGGCTCAGTCGTTAAGCGTCTGCCTTCGGCTCAGGTCATGATCCCAGGTTCCTGGGATCCAGCCCCACATTGGGCCCCCTGCTCCGCGGGAAGCCTGCTTCTCCCTCTCCCCACTCCTCTTGCTTGTGTTCCCTCTCTCGCTGTGTCTCTCTCTGTCAAATAAATAAATAAAATCTTAAAAATAAATAAATAAATAAATAAATAAATAAATAAATAAATAAATAAATAAAATAAAATACTTTATTTCCTTAGCAGCAACTATTTTAAAAAAGGCTAGTGGGTAAAAGGCGTATTAGGTACATTAGAGACAAGGAGGTGTAAGACATTTTTTACTCTTAGAATTTTATTTTTCATCGATTTTAAGTAAAGAGGTGTGTGTATTGTTCATTATAATTTTTCTTATTAGTACATGTTTTGCTTTTGTTTTGGACCATTATAGGTGGGAGTACATGCATTCACCCCCGGAGAACTCCAAAGAAGCGGAAATTCTGGAAGTTCTGCGCCATCCGAGAGACTGGGTGCATTGATGCACACAGAGCGGCCTTCCTGGGGCTTGGGGGACACGGAATGTGTGCCCCGTTCCCCGGGCTGGCAGCCTTGCCACTGTGTGGCAGTTCATAACCACTGTCTTCGAGCTCCAGTCTTCACTCTGCAGCCTGCTTCCTTGGCAGATGCTGACGTGTGTTTTAAGTACTGCAAGTTTGCGTTGGAAGCTGCCAGCGACAGGTGGTGGTATGGCAGCTTGTCAGCGTCAATTGGTTGATATAAAACTCATTTATACTTTTAGAATCATTTCATATGACTAGTTTACAAAATATGAAATTGAGTTTCCAAGTGTTGCGCTAAGGAAATCTAAATATAGTTTGTGTAAGGAAACTGCTCATGCTATTTTCGTTTCATATATTTGTTGAAGTTTTAGTTTCTGCCACAAAAATCTGTTGTGGGATAAATTTTATTTTCATTAATTCAGTGAGGTTGAGACTTAATATGTTTAGAAAGCAGCTTGAAAGGAAGGTAAAATTTTTACTTTGTCATGACTGAAGTTTTGTTGATCATGATCTTTATATATGTCTTTCTCTAGAGATCATAATATTGTAAAATGTTCATTTTTATAATGATATATAGGAACACTTGAAGTTTTCTTAATCTCTCCATGTGTTACAATTCAGTGATTCCCTGTAGTTGTTAACTCTGAAGTGACATCACTGTTATTTAAATAAGGGACATCTGTGGTTCTGATTTTTGAAGAACTATAATTTGTTAATGTTGGATTCTCTGCACTTTTGAATGTGAGAGCTTATAACCTTGGAGTCTGATATTTAAAATTTCCTATTCCACATTTTTCTATATGGAAGTTTAGACTAAGAACAATCCTGGGGATGTTGTGAGTTAGGAAATGTTTCTCATTTGACAAATGAGAGATACTGTTCTTTGTTAAAGTCAACATAACTAGTGTGAGAAGCATGTAGGCATTTTATAAATGTATTTCTTTGGAAGGTGGACTAATTAAAATTGTCCTCTTTTTAAATTAGAGATTCTGCAGCTCTTTGCCCTTAAGAGAAAATCACAACAGAATTCTTAGTGTAGTTTCTTTGTTCATATAATAGTATGAATGTATTTTTTTGAGTGTATTTTATTTTACATAATATATTGAAGTTTGTAAGGAATAGTATCTTCCCACATATTATTAAGCATTATCTTGAAATATGTTAAATGTATATGATTGTGTGTGACTCTTTAGGCCTGGAAAATATATGAATTCTTCAACTATCTTACAACAGATCCACTGATAAATTTTACTATGAAATATGACTAAGAAATGTTTGTATTTTTCATTTTTTAAAGGATAATTGATATAAGGATTATAAATATTTTTTAGTACTAAAACCATGGTTCCTCATTCCTAGGTATTCTACCCAGGAAAAATAGAAGTTTTGCACTCAGATTTCCATAGCAGCTTTATTCACAATAGGCAAAACTTAGAAACAACAGAAATGCCCATTAACAGATGACTGGATAAACAGATGATGTATCAGGATGTGAAAATACTACTCATTAGTGAAAAGGAACAACTACTTGGGCGAATAGTAAAATGGCATTACGCCAAGTGAAAGAAACCAGACACAAAAGAGAACTCACTGTATGACTATGCTATGTGAAAACCTAGAAAAGCCAAAATTCAAACAAGAGAAAGGCGTCCGTGGTTGCTAGGGCTAGGACTAGGGAATTGATTGGGAAGGGAGCAAAAGAATATTTTGAGGGGATGGAAATGTTCTTTATATGGATTGTGGTAGTGCTTACCAGACTGTTTACATGTATCAAAACTCGACCTTGGCACTTAAAATCATGGAATTTTATTGTATATGTGATTTATACTTTAATAAAGTTGATTAAATGAAAAAATACAAGCATATAGGAACAAATGTTCAAATAAACCTCAGTTTACTTTTTACAATAAAAATCTCTTGGCATATAGTTCTGCTAGTTTATTTGTGTTTAGGGCTGTCAGGTCTGGTCATTGGACTAAGATGAAATTTCAAAATTTCAGAGTATCAGTTTTTCATACTCTCAATAACTGTGTATTTCTCTTACAGATGAGAACTATGGGGGAAAAAGAATTGAGTAACTATTGGAAAATAGATCATTCTACTCTTATTCAAAATGACCTTCTCTTTTAAATTCATATTGATGTTTATTCTGAGTCTGCTAGAGGCCCAGGGTGTACCTCCAAATGGCCTGAACACCTAACTGCTGGCCTCTTATACATGCATATTAGTGGTCATAAGGGCTGGAAATTTGAGGGATGGCATGTAAATGCTTTGGAGCAAATTTCTAACCACTACTTTATATCCATCACTATACTCAGCTTACCCACCTAATGCAACTGAGTGTTTAATGAGATAAAAACTTCTGCATGCTAAAGAGCGCCTTATTAGAAGGCCGAATAATCTGTTCCTTTATGGTTTATCCTTCCATGTGTCTTTTGCCGTTACAGTTGATCAAGCCAGAAATCATCTGACACCTCTAAGCCTAGGCTAGGACACCTCGAAGGCTAGGTTCAGCTCAGGACTCAAGACTGTCTGTAGACCACAGTGCCTTCAGGTGGCTCAGAACACGTATTCCAGCAAACAAGGCAGAGGCAGCATGGTTGCCTTCTGATCTAGTCTGAGAGGTTACATAGTATCACTTCCTCCAAACTGCATTGGTCACCAGTGAATCACTAAGGCCAGCTCCAGATTCAAGGGGAAGGGAATTAGATCCCAAACCACAAAGTAAATCCGACTCTTTCCCTCTTTCATTGCCCTAGTCAAATCCTGTTGAGTATACCTTTGAAATATTTCTTGATTTCCCAATCTTTTGTCCACTGCCACCACTCAACTTTGGTCCCACGTTCCCTCTGACTTGAACTTCGGCAATCTTGGGTCTCCGGTCACTCTGACCTCCGTTCTCTTCCAGGAAGTTCCCAACCGTCTTAATGTCCTACTAAAGGGAAAAACAACCTTAACTTGACAATGGCAAAGGCCTCCAGTATCTTGTAGTTCGTCTTTACCATATGGAAGTTCTTTTGAAAACCTCCCTTTTTCCCTACCCCCAACTCCCAAGTATATAATGAGGCAGGACACACAACCCCGGGGCAGTCGCTCTTTCTGCCCAGGGATTCTGTCCCTGGGCTTTAATAAAACCACCGTTTTACAACCCCCCCCCCCCCAAAAATAATAATAACTTCCTCAAATCCCATTATCACTGCCCTCCTCAAATATTCTAAGCATCCCCCCTTCTACAGAAAAGATGCTAAACTCAACCCGACATTCAAAGCAATCCACCATTTGACTCTGACCTCTCTTTTCTGCCCTTTCTTCTGCATTCCTCCTCTGCCCTTTGGCCTCAGACCTCATACCCACCACTCATGCTGCTGAGCATTTCCTAAACCTCTTCCATCTGGCCTGTAGTCAGGCTGCTGCCACCCCTGCTTGGAATTTCTCAGGCTTCCATCCATCCTTCCATGCCCAGTTCAGACTTCCAAGAAACCTGCCTTGGAATCAATCTCTTCTACCCCTCCGCACATTTCATCTGTAGTATTGCTCTCCTCACAGTCTGTATGCACATAGTCATTTAACATACACTACGATTACTCCAAAATACCTAGGGTGGGTCTTTCCTTATTTATAGTGCCAGCTACCTCGTGAATGACTTGTTAACCCTTGTCTTCCAACACTGTTTTACAATATATTGTGTAATTAAGCTTAGTATCGTTTGGCTTTCTATATAACTGTCTTATTCCTAGTCTGTGAGGACAGAAGTTCCCATTAAGAGGAGTACGCATCCTTTAAAACCCATTTAGAAATGGTTTTCACGGGGCGCCGTGAAGTCCTTAAGCGGCTGCCTTCAGCTCAGGTCGTGATCCCAGGGTCCTGGGATCGAGCCCCGCGTCAGGTTCCCTGCTCAGCCGGGAGCTGCTTCTTCCTCTGCCTCTCCTCCTGCTTGTGAACTCTCTCTTTCTCTGTCAAATAAATAAATAAAATCTTTAAAAAAAAAAAAAGAAATGGCTTTCAGGGATGTATTGTAGTATCCTTGACCTAAGTACCGTGCATTTGAAATCACACATTTTAAAAAATTGATCCTTCTTCCTAAAGAAACACACTTGTAAAATTCCCATTTCATAATAAACCTAAATTAGCACCTTTAAGTTAGTGAAGCTTAGACGTTTATAGATAGTTGACTAAGTTTAGTATTTTTTGTTACCTGAAACCAAGTCATAGCGCGTACAATATAAAACCTCACAGACCTGTTTCTACAGGTTAGTTAATACCAGATACACACTAGCAGACCAGCAGAGCAAGGTAATTAACCTGCATTTCACCTTCTAATCAATGTACTTGGTTTTGATTCTAGAAGTTAAGCTCATGAATCAGTAATCAGCATTTTAAAGAATGCTTCACCTATTAATTCCATTCATACTTCAAAGCATGTTTGAATATAAGAGTTGACACAGTTTAATCCATCACGGTTTCAAGGAGTTGACACAAATACAGTCATTTAGGAGAGCAGATTGGCTTTGTCGTAGTTTATAGAGTTGCAACATCGACTCTGTCACGGACACGTTTGCTTATGGAACGGTTAGGGAAGTATCAAACTAACGTTTGTAAATAAAGTTGCACCAGTTGGATGCCTCTATTTAACAGCAAGGGAGTAATGCATCTATAAATTAAAAATGCAGGCTGGTCAAGTTGCTTTCCTTTTCTAACTTGGTGAGGCAGCCTGAGGCTTTAAGAATGTTCCATGTCTGCTGTTTGACATCCTTCTAATAAGTTTAATATACAAAATTTCAAACCAACTTATCAATTGCTTGTAGCTAAAGTTGTAGTTTCTTTAAAAACTTCAGTAGAGGGGCACCTGGGTGGCTCAGTCGTTAAGCGTCTGCCTTCGGCTCAGGTCATGATCTCAGGGTCCTGGGATCGAGCCCCATATCGGGCTCCCTGCTCAGCGGGGAGCCTGCTTCTCCCTCTCCCACTCCCCCTGCTTGTGTTCCCTCTCCCGCTGTGTCTCTCTCTCTCAAATAAATAAATAAAATCTTTAAAAAAAAAATAAAAATAAAAAAATAAAAATAAAAACTTCAGTAGAGGGGCGCCTGGGTGGCTCAGTCAGTTAAGCATCTGCCTTTGGTTCAGGTCATGATCCCAGGGTCCTGGGATCGAGTCCCACATCGGGCTCCCTGCTCGGCGGGAAGCCTGCTTCTCCCCCTCCCACTCCCCCTGCTTGTGTTCCCTCTCTCGCTGTGTCTCTCTCTGTCAAATAAATAAAATATTTTTAAAAATTAAAATAAAAATTGCAGTAGATATTCTCTCTCTCTGACAAAGAAATAAAATCTTAAAAAATTTATATGTTCTCAGAAGAACATTTTAAATTATATCAATACAAATTAACTTCTGGAAGTAGTTTTTATTCTTTATTATGAACTTGATCTTAATATTCTATTTAACATGAGTATGGTACTTAAAAATAATGTGAATATTTCTAGGAAACAAAGAACAAGGACCTCCTTTTCATCTTTACCTCCCTCTCCACCGTTTGGTAATGTGAGGGAAATACGGTATCTTGTAACAACAAGACAGTCTTCTCGGGGCACCTGGGTGGCTCAGTCATTAAGCGTCTGCCTTCGGCTCAGGTCATGATCCCAGGGTCCTGGGATCAAGCCCCGCATCGGGCTCCCTGCTCAGCGGGAAGCCTGCTTCTCCCTCTCTCACTCCCCCTGCTTGTGTTCCCTCTCTCACCGTGTCTCTATCAAATAAATAAAATCTTTAAAAAAAAAAAAAAGTCTTCTCAGCTGATGCCCTTGTATGTGGAGCAGAGACAAGCCAACCCTGCTGTGTCATAACTCTTGACTCACAGAAGCTGTGAACATAATAAAATGGTTGCTGTTTTATATCATTACATTTGGGGTGGCTTGTTCAATAGCAGTGGATAAGTGGATAAGGTTAGATGTCATTAACAAAAGAGAGGACAGCAGTTTGGATGAGCTTGACGTGCCTGCAAGCTGGTATTTAGAGATGTGAGTCTAAGGCTCAGGAGAGAAGTTCAATCTAGAAACAAATATTTACCAATTATTTGTGTAAAGGCAATAATTGAACAAGTGGAAGAAGGTGAGTCACCCAAGGAAGTGCATGCAGTGTAGTAAGAAAGGAAAGTCAGAGACTGAACTGGAGGCAGAAAAATGAGTTTGGGAAGAGGAGTCTGGGAAGGAGGATGAGAAGAAGTTCCCTGAGCCAAAAGGAATAGGGAAGAAGGAAATCAGAAAGGGACAAGTTGGAGGCTCCTGGGTGCCCTAGTCCGTTTGGCAACCGACTCTATTTCAGCTCAGGTCGAGATCTCAGGGTCCTGGGATTGAACCCCACATCCAGCTCCATGCTCAGCGGGGAGGCTGCTTGAGATTCCCTCCCTTTCCCTTTTCTTTTGCCCCGCTCCCTGCTCGCATTCTCTCTCTCAATAAATAAATAAATCTTTTTTAAAAAAGAGACAAGTTGGATATGATTGTGATAAGTTTTAAAACATTATAATAGCTGTGTTTCTACATATGAGAGAATATTTTTTTTAAAGATTATTTACTTATTTATTTGACAGAGAGTGAGAGAGAGCACAAGCAGGGGGAGAAGCAGAGGGAGAAGGAGAAGCAGGCCCCCTGCTGAGCAGGGAGCCCAATGCGGGGCTTGATCCCAGGACCCTGGGATCATGACCTGAGCCAAAGGCAGACGCTTAAGCGACTGAGCCACCCAGGCGTCCCATATGAGAGGTTATTAAAATAATACATGCTCCATGTGAATATGTTTGATAAATCATGTATTAAGTTTAGATTTTAAAAATGATCTTAGTCCATAAGTTGCCAAGATCTTCTCAGGTACTAAAATTTAGGTAATAAAATAATTTCCATTAACATATCTGATAGCAGTTTCTCAAATTGTATTTAAATTTGAAATTCTTTAAAGTACCAGTAGGTGGAGCACATTCGTTGAAGAAAATCTAATTCTGGGTTTTGGGGACTTACTGGGGGGCCCGAGGAGACAGAAGAGAAAGTGGAGAGAAGTGAACAAGGAGGGGGAGACAAGGGAGAGGGAGAGGAGGGACATGAGAGAAGGAGAACATGACAGAAAAGGAGAGAGAGACAGGAGAGAAGATAAGAGAACTGTTGGGGATTGCTGGTTCATTCAACTATGGTACTAGTGGAGAGATGATCTAAACACGTTATTACATATTCAATCAATCAGGGTTAGTTTGACTATCATGTTTATATCTTGGCAAATGGCTCTATTGTTTCATTTTTCTCTTCATTACAGAGATTCTGGAGTTGGCAATGTCTATAATCCCAATTATGTTGAATTCCTAGGGAGTTCCTGAGTTGTGATTTGCCTGACATCATGTGAAATGGGTGCATTTTTCTTAGAGTTCATAATGCTAATTTGACTCTCAAAAGGATACATAATCCTGAAAGGACTGAGGACTGTTCATCTAAATCAGGAGAGTGTCTCTACTCTAGGGGATGTGCATGATAATTCAGTGAAGAAAGGTAAGAAAATATTTTTATCCTTTCAAAAATTCTACTTTTGTGTGTAATTAATCATTTGTCCATAATAAACTAGTACATTAATGCATATATTTAATTTACAAATAAGTAAGGATATTTTAGAGGTCAAAATTAGTAGCACATGATCAAAAAATTTCAAAATTTGCTTGTCCATATAAATGGTGTACATTTTTACTTTTAAGGACTAAAAATGAAAGTGGAGAAATCAGAAAGCAGCATATATTGATAAATCGAAGGAGGAAAACATACAAACAATACAGCTTGACTTCTGGCTGGAGTTACAGGGGAGGAAATGAAAATATGCTAAATTCTCATTGATATTAGAGGAAACTAATGGATATTGTCTAAAGAAATGAAAAACTAAGATGATAAATAAAGATGTAATAATAAAGGTATTCACTAGAATAGAAATATAAATACCAGAAGTATCCACAAAACTCACAAACATAATATGGAGTGAAGAAAAACCCCTGTAGAATAAGACATACAGTATGATTTCATTTGTATAAAACTCAAAAGATACAAAGCTAGACCATAGACTTTTTTCTTATTATTGAAGTGTAGTTGACATACAGTGTTTATCAGTTTCGAGTGTACAACATAGTACTTCAACAGTTCTATACATTATTCAATGCTCACCACAAAGTGTAGTCACCATATAACATTATTACGATACTACTGAGTATACTCCAGGCTGTAATTTTCACATAGGCTGTTTTTAGGTGATAAAACTAATGAAAACCAATGACAACACAAATTCAGGTGAGTAGGGAGAAGGATTGAGTCAGGACTTGCAAAACACTTTCAAGTTCTCAAGTGGCCATTTCAATCTTTCAACATATCAATAGAAAATTTCTTAGCATACTACTCATATTTTCTAAATGTAAAGCAATATTAAATATTTAGCTGAAAATCTTTAAAGCTGGGAGCTGAGAAACTTTACTCAGATATCAACATACACCTCTGTGGGTTTTCTTGTTGGCATCTTGATACATGTTTTTAAAAAAACAAGTATTTTTTTTCCCTAATATTTAAATTACTGTCTATATTTTGTGGAAATTTTGGAAAAAAACACAAAAGTATCAAGAAGCAAATAACCATCACATTTTATACAGTACTCAGAAATAATCAAAACTACTCAATATTTTGGTGTATTTCTTTCTAGCTATTTCATGCATGCTTGAATATCGGTAAATCATACTGTGTATATAATTTTGTATCCTGATGTTTCCCCTTTAACTTTATATCTTAAGCATTTCTCCCTGTTATTTAAGACTTTCAAAGGCAGAGGACAGGCTGGGACTGAAAATGGGTTTTTTGAAAATGTGCTACTGACTGGGGGCTCAAAACCATTGCTCACCCTCTTTCTCCAAGGGAATTTGGCTTCCAGCTGGGCAGGAGATTCAAGGGCTGTTTTCTAGAAAATTATTTTCTAGAACAGTTCTAAAGGAAAAAAATAATACTTTACCACTGGGAGCTTTGGTGTGTTCACCACAAAATGATTAGCTCTTTCCTTTGTATACCCCCATCTCTGCACACTCATCTCTTCACCCCCAGCGCACCCAATCCAGTTTTTAGTGCCTCTTTAGAGGAATGGATCATCAGATTTTGGGGGAAAATCTCCAAATATGAGAAAGAGAGAGAGAAATAAGCAGAGACAACAGACAAACAGACCTGTAGCATTAATATCTTCAGACAGGTAAGAGATTAAATTTATTATTTAGAACTATGGAGGTAGGGCGCCTGGGTGGCTCAGTTGGTTGAGCGACTGCCTTCGGCTCAGGTCATGATCCTGGAGTCCCGGGATCAAGTCCCACATCGGGCTCCCTGCTCAGTGGGGGGTCTGCTTCTCCCTCTGACCCTCCCCCCTCTCATGCTCTCTGTCTCTCATTCTCTCTCTCTCAAATAAATAAAGAAAAAAAAGAAATATGGAGGTAAACAGAAGATGGACCTAAAAGTTTTTTTTTTTTTTTTAAGATTTTATTTATTTATTTGACAGAGAGAGACACAGCGAGAGAGGGAACACAAGCAGGGGGAGTGGGAGAGGGAGAAGCAGGCTCCCCACAGAGCAGGGAGCCCGATGTGGGGTTCGATCCCAGGACCCTGGGATCATGACCTGAGCTGAAGGCAGATGCTTAACAACTGAGCCACCCAGGCACCCTAAGATGGACCTAAAAGTTTTAAAAGTCATTGCTTTTGGAGAGCAGGACTGGGGTGGATAGGACTGGGATAGAAAATGGCTGTTTTTCATTATAAGCCTTTATTTATATTTCATTTTTTTTAACTTCAGGCATTCATTTATTAGATTAATACAAATATTAAAAAGTAAAAGCCATGGATTTTTTTAGCTTCTCAAAACATCATTTTCTTTATGCATATTTTTCCATCATGTAGGTGTTTCTTATCAGAAAGAACTTTCCATTCTGTTACATTAATTTTTTATCATGAGTCGTCATTACTTCATCAGTGTTTTTAAAGAGCTCTTCCTGTTTTTAACCTCGTTAAGATTAATTAAATGCATGTTATGTTCTAAATAGTTCTACTTTAAGAGATCAGATATGGTAGAAAAAATTATTTCACAGGTTCTAATAATTCTTCAGATTCATAGAACTTTCTGTGCAGCACTCAAGTATCTTTTCTATATATGCTAATAAGTAAAATTAGTGTTCATAAAATTCAAACTGTATAGTCACAGATTTCATACACATCTAGGTAAATGGGGAAGGTAGGTATTTCAGAGGGTGGGTGCTAGACAATGCCCCAGATATGTGACCTCTTTAAGATTTTAGTTTAGAAGTTACATTGAAATTAATGACCATCTAACAAGTTGACCACAGTTTCTGGGTTATGTTTTCTAAGGGCAATAGCCTTCTGTCTCAACCACAAAGGTGTCTCATGAGTTGTAGAGGAACTTGAGCATATTTGTGTTTATAAAGAAAGAAACCTAAAAAAAAAAAAAACCATTCCAGTTTTTATAGCGTTACTTTTTGTTTTCTTCAAATTCTATTTTAGTGACACTTGAAGGGCCTGCTACCAATGGCTGAAAAACCTCAACATGGTTTCCTTGGCAATCCCTAGAATGAGGAAATGAAAGGAAAGTTCACCAATTAAAGAACGAAAACCCATAACCCCTCATGCTCCCCTTTGATTCCCACCAAATTAGAGGAAGCTGTATGGAGGGAATAAGCCAACCCAGGTCTTAGAGAAGAATATCTGGCCTCCTCCCTTCACACAATCTATGGGCAGCTACCACAACATCATTACCTCATGGTCGGATTGGTATGAGATATAACACAGGTGAGCAAAGAGATGAGATTGAAGGATACTTTCCGTTGAGGAAAAATGAGTTACAAGCTGAAGAACACTTCTTCCTGAAATCTTTAGGCTTTCTCTGAGTGTCGTTACATGGTTGGGTTTGCACCCTGGCCAGGTTCTGATGTGGGCAGGTGGGGTGGAGTCCTCTCATTCTTATTACACTTCTGCGGTGGGACATTCTTTCACTGTTGTTTGTTCCTCATAATTTTTCAGTGCGTTGCTATCATCTTACATAAAGTCATAAATGCCTCAGACTCCTCTTATTGGCATAGCATGAATTGTACCTGAGCTATTAATTTAGAAAAATATCTTAGAGTATACACATTTGAAATGCATATGTACAAAGACAACATAGCAACATGTTTTCATTGTTTCACAATGTTCTCTCTACTCATGTCTTTTCCTTGAACCCTTTAATTGTCCCCCATCATAAAATATTTTTAATTATGTAAACCTCATAAAAATTTAGGTAGATATACTAACACAAACTCATTTTCTCTTTTTTGTAACTCATCTTTTATGTTTTTAATGTAGAGTTTTTGGTTCTTTATCACATCTCTGTGGCTTGATATTTTATCCTCTGGATTAATTTCAATACTTTCTTTTCTGTTACTACAATGTTTTCCCTTGCACACACACCTGGACTTTCACTGAACATCTTTTTAAATTCTGGGCATTTATCATCTATGTCTCCTCCTCATTTCTTCTTTGATTTGGATAATTCATGTGTCCCTTCCCTATCTGTGGAAATCTAAATCTAGCCTTACATAATTGCTTCAAATGATGAGAATCTATTTACTTACGTATACCCCTAACGTATCCTAAAAAAGAATTAAGGTGATTTATAATCACACATAAAACAGGATGGGATGAATTCAATTAGAAATAAGAAAAGTTAGCAAAGAGAAACTAATGCTGAGAACTTAAGAAGCCAAGACTGCAGTCAGTACCTGTATGTTGCCAAATAGAGCCACAGTTCGTTTTCTTAGTGCTGTATCCCTGGTTTTTGTTCACCAGCTTCAATTTTCTTTCTTGTAGTCTGAGGATTACAACTCACTTATATTAGTCAGGGTTCTCCAGAGAAATCAAACCAGTAGGATGTATATGGGATGTATATATGGGCATATATATATATACATCAAGGTATATATGTATATAAAGAGATCTATTTTAAGGAATAGCCTCATGCTGTTATGGAGGCTGGCAAGTCTGAAATCTTAATCTCAGAGACTGGAGACCCAGGAAAGAGCCGATGCTACAGTTGAAGTCCAAACAAAGGCCAACGACTGCAGAATTTCCCTTCGCTCAGGGGAGGTGAGTCTTTTGTTCTCTTTGGGCCTTCAGAGGATTGGAGGAGGCCCACCCACATTATGGAAGGCAATCTGCTTTGCTCAAAGTTCACTGATTTCAGTGTTAATCTTATTGAAAAACACCCTCACAGAAACATCCAGAATAATTTTTGACCACCTGTCTGGGCAGTGTAGCACAGCCAAGTTGACATATAAAATGAACCATCACACCACTAAAGCCTGCTCTTTGCCTTTACCCTCCACTTACCTTTCTTTTCCTCTGTGTGTGCCCCCTTTCCATTTTCCTAGGCTTTGAAACTTCTCTTAATCCTTTTCTTTTTTTTAAATTTTTTTTGATGTAGTGTTCCATGTTTCATTATTTGCGTATAACACCCAGTGCTCCATGCAGAACGTGCCCTCTTTAATACCCATCACCGGGCTAACCCATCCCCCCACCCTCCTCCCCTCTGGAACCCTCAGTTTGTTTCTCAGAGTCCATCATCTCTCATGGTTCATCTCCCTCTCCGATTTCCCCCCTTCATTCTTCCCCTCCTACACTAAAGAGACTCCAAGGGTGCCATCAGGCCACAAGTCCATATTTCCAGGATTGGGTGAAGCTCCTCGCCTTTTTTGGTGGCCAAGGACTGCTTATGAATAGTCTTCTGGGGTGTCCTGGGCTCCTGCTAACCTCTCCTCCAATGGCACTACCCCCCTCCCCCTTCCCATGCTCTCGTAAAAACTCTTTCTGTTGTTCCAGGCCTGTCTTGAGCCACCACTTCTGTTAAAGCATTTCACAGGAGGAAGTAGCTTTGCTAACCCAGGCCACATTTTCTAGGTGCTCATGAAGCCGGTCCACAGGGTTGTGGCTTTAACAATTGACTTTACTGCCCAGTGAGGATGAAGCAATGGGACAGTTCTGGGGAAAGCTTCCTGGGACCCAGCGGTCCCATGTGTCTCCGCTGCTGGAGGGGCATCTTGTTCCATCATTCCACCTCTTGTTCCCCCGGATAGGGACCCCAGGCCACAGTCAACAGGTTGTGGGATTTCGTTGCTCTCCCTGGCAGGGTTCTGAAGCTTGTGAGGAAAAATAACCCTCTAGTTTTCTTTCAGAGGGAAAACAAAACCAAAAATGAAACGAAACGAAGACCAATAGGTGGCAACACACACACAAAAAATAAAGGCAGAGACTCAAATATTGTATTGTCCTTCCCTCCCCCAAATTTTCCTTTTCCAACCAGACACCAGGGGACCCTTAAATGCATACTGATTATTTCTGAAACATTTTATAATATTCCCATTCTATCTGCAGGTAGACCAGTCATCCCTTTGTGATCTAGGGAAAGTCACACAGACTCTACTCTTAAGTTAACTCACCTGAAAACTAGAATGAGTAATGTGCGCTTCTCAAAATTATTGTGAGATAATGCGTGGGAAAGAGTTCTGTAACCTGGTAAGTGTTGTCTGAACATTCGGTATTTAGTAAATCAGTTAAAGCCATCCCGAAGACATTAAAACAAGCGATCAGAAAATGAGACAAATGAGTAGTGGTCGCTTTAAAAGTAAGGAGTAGATGAGACTTGTCAGGAAGAAAAGTTGAGTCATTTGCATTATGCTTGCTCCCCTCCAGGTGGGAATTATAAATGTACCTGCATGTTTTGCTGTGCAGGGAAAGCTGGATCCTTACGCCTTACCCATAAACACCTGTGCCACCTGCCAGGTGCTTTCCACTTTAAATTAAACTGCTTTTCACTTTTTCTGGTCAATGTCAAAAATAATCATTACTTTAAAAGCTAAGAAATTTGAGGGATGCCTGGGTGGCTCAGTCGGTTAAGCGTCTGCCTTCGGCTCAGGTCGTGATCCCAGGGGCCTGGGGTTTGGGATCCAGCCCTGCTCCACGGGGAGCCTGCTTCTTCCTCCGCCTTCTGCTCCCCCGGTTTGTGCACCCCCCCAAACAAATATATAAATCTTAAAAAATAAAATAAAATAAAGCTAAGAAATGTGAGTCATCCAATGGAGAAATTTAGCTGGAAAAGTGGAAAACAATTCAGTGATTGGCATTTACACATCTATCCAAATATTAAACACATTTTAATATATATATTTATTGGGGGAAGGAAATAACATGTTACCTCTGTGTATCTTAATTCTTTTATTTAACACTGTTTCCCACCTACTATTTAACTTTTGAATTCTCTTCTTTGGTTTTCTGTTTTCTTCCTTTATGGTCACAGACTGGGGACAGCATTTGAAAGTATGCCACATCAAAGGTGACCAAAAGAATTTGTTTCCTGGCTCTGCAAAAGCCTCCTCTCCCTGACAGTTGGCCCTGGTCCTCCCACCATATCCATCTCACCCCACGTTGAACCCAGGAATATTTGGTATCTGTAAATCCCATCTTATTCTCACGCACTGCTTAGCAGTATCATTTATCTCTTTGCAAATTTAGATTTACACTTAGATGTTCTATTTCTCCTCACACTAGCTAATATTAGTAGCTACCCTAATTGGGGATTTACTACGTGGAGGGCACTGTTCTAAAATTACATGAGTTAACTTATTCAATATTAGAAATATTCCTATGAGAATTATCCCCCATTATCCCCCATTGCATGTATGAGTAAAACTGAGGTGTGGGGGTGGGGGTGAAGTATTCCCAGCCACAGGCAGTCTGAGTTAGGAAAGCTCCTTTGGAGTCAAGACTTTGCCTCACAGCTGTGTACTTTTCAGTACTTCACCATGATTTGCATTCAATAAGGGACCTGTAAATGTGTGTGGATGTTCCTCTGTGAAAACAAATCCATAACAAATTGTTATGGAAAACATAAAGAAAAAAAAAAGGCTAGGGAACTTACACTCTACTAATGCTATTTTTATGGTTTTCTCCTTATCTTTTTTTTCTCCATTAAATTAAAAATTTTGGATTAACCTGACTTGTACTGAATTCAGAAACAAGAAGTGTTAATGATACGGTGGTTTTCCTGGCACTGATTTTTTCAAAGTATCAACCTGTGCTTTGGAGACATAACTAGACACATGGACAGAAACTCCCTATTATGCAACAAACCACTTCCTGTGTCTGTTTATTCATTTATCTGCAGTGTTTTAGCTGAACTCTTCTCCTCGGGTAGGGTCATATAATTGCAACTATCTCACTACAATAACACAGTGTGGAAGAGCATGGATTGATTTGGTAGCGAGCTATGGAGGTTTGGATCTTAGATAATTCTGTGTAACGAATACACGCCTCATTAGGGTGGTAAAAAGGATTACTTATGTTAATATATGTAACGCACTTAAAACAGTGCAAGGCACATAATTAAGTACTTTGTATCTGTTTACTATTACTACTAAAACCCCACAATCTTAGGACTTCTACGTAATCACGCCTTCTGCAATCAGCCACTTCAACTCAGTTCAACCTGAAGGATAAGAAAAGAGAAGTCTCTATTCTCATAGCAGCATCAGAGATTAGATATGCAAGGAACCCAAGGGTCCGCTGCTCACACTTCTCCAGCATACACCTAACAGGTGGCAGTTGCAATTCTGCCTGAACATTTCCAGGGATGGGACGCTTACTATGTCAGACAATGTCCTTCCATGATTGACAGTTTAATTATGAATAAGTTTATATTTTATACTGAACAGAAATTTATCTTTCTGTAAATTCTACTCACCAGTTCAAATATTGGATCAGCCAAGCAGTGGTTTTCTGATTTCTTGGGCAGAAGTGCTTTGGGAGTTTTTAAAATGTTTGATTCAAATTTTATTTTTTAAAATACATTTTTGAATTATTTGTTAAAATAGAAATCCCTCCCCCCCCACAAAAAAGGTTGTGGAATATCCCTGGGAAGATTGCTTAGCTTCTCCTATTCTCTGCATTTTAATCTGTAAAATGGGCATAATTAGTAAATGAATAATAAGCATTCAATAAATGTCAGCTGCATCTTTATAATTATTATCATTGTATTTTTTGCATTTTGATACGAACTCTTAGGAGGATTCCTTAAAAACCTGTAACTCTAGCTTGCTCGTGCTTGCTGCAGACAGTCCTCAACTGTCCTTTTCTTCAACCCAGTCGAGGTCTTCTTGACCTTGTACTACAAGTTTGTCATACAAACTTGACCTTGTAATAAACTGAGCTGGGTGCACATCCCCATCCCGATAACCCATCATAGGTGATGACTCTTGCAGTCCCTGAGGATCTTCCAGGACCGATGTTTACATTCCCTGTTTTCCTGGTAGTGGATGCTTTGGAAATCCAGGGGAGCTGAGTTTCACCCACACTGAGGTGTTGAGAGGCCTTCCGTGGTTGAGTGACGCTGTGTAAGCACTACCCAATGTGAAGCCTGCCATTCCTACTCATTCTCAGCTGCCAGACCTTCCACAGGACTCCATGGCCTCAGAATAGGGAGAAATCCACCGCAGCGGCTTTTTACTTTGGGATAATTCCCGTCTCATATTAATCCAGGTTTGCAGAGTCTGGAGACCTGGAGATTAGGGAGACTTCAAAGCACTCAATCCTCCAATTCAGAAAATCCTCTTGTGTTTCTCCTGCTTACCCCTTAGCAACTCTGAACAGGAGCTAGAGTAAGGAGGAAGTCTGCCTGAGCTTGGCTAAAATGATAGCCCCCTTTCTTTATCTGTCCTGTAAATATCTGTGAAGCATATTTTTAAACTAGTTTTAAAAATTATAAATGTAATATATGTGCATGGTAACATTTTTTTCAAACATTACCAGTATAAGTATGCAGCATAAAACAAAAAGTTACATATTTCCAACCACTATCACCTCTAATTTCACCCACTAATATAATTCCTTTTATATTGTTGCAGAAATTGTATACTCTTCTGTATTTCATTAGGCAATTATGCATATACACCTGCTTTTATGAGAATACTCAGGGATTCTTACTATAAACATATAAATGTATGCTCCCAATTTGGGGCATTTTTTTCTGTAGCAGCACATAGAGGATGCTCCTGCTTCCTTCTTTGCAAAGGCTCTACAACATTTCATTTAAGAAATTTATTTAACCAGCACCTTATTAATGGATACTGAGATTCCTTTTGTTGTTGTTGTTACTTTAGACTGTGGTAACAAGCCTCAAGAGATGGCCTCCAGTGAGCCCCATCTGCTGGCATTCATGCCCTTGTGTATCCCCACCCCTCACTGAATGGGGCTGACCTGTGTGACAAGAAGATATTATGGATATGGTGACGTATAACTTCCAGAACTAGGTCATAAAAAGCAGTGGGACTCCTGCCTTGCTCTCTCTTGGGTCCCTCAGTCTGGTGGAAGCCAGTTACCACGCCATGGGGACACTCCAGCCTTCTGCTAACTGAGAAGTCTGTGGGGTGAGGAACTGAGGCCTCCTTCAGCTTGTCAGCCATATGAGTGAGTCATATTGGAATCTGATCTCCCAGCCCCAGTCAGACCTTCAGATGCCTCCACCCACACCTCGCCTACAGTCTTGCCTAAGCTCCTCTCCCGAGACACACAAACCATATAAGATAATAATGTTTATTATGACTTTAAGCTTTTAAGTCATGGGGTAATTTTTTACACAGTCATAGATAACTACAACACAAACAGTGCCATAACAATCATCCTTGTCTGCTCATTTTTGTGAGACTATGAAAGCTTATAAAACAAATTCCTAGATGTAAAATTACTGAGGTGGAAAGAATGTGAGTTGTAAATTTCACTTAATAATGTTAAATTTAACATTGTCCTACAATGGCAATGAATGAATGGGTTTCCTGACATCTACCCCAACATCACAGCCTACACTAGATTTTTGCCATTTTATAGATTTAAAAACATATTTCTTTTTTTTCAATTTGGATTTCTTAGTTATGCATGAGGTTGAGCATGTTTTTCATAGATTTATTAGCCTGTTATATTTATATTTCTGTAACCGTCAGTTGCTGTCTTTTATTCACCTTTATATTAAATTGCTCAGCTTCTTCCCATTAATTTGTTAGAGCTCTTTGTATAAGAAAATTAGCCCTTTTTTATATGTGTACATATTTTCCCCCATTTTGACATTTTAATTTTAACATTACTTATAGAGTCTTTTCAGAGTAGAAGATTTTTACTTTTTGTAGGGTATCTTTTAAAAAATATTTTGGATTTTATAAAAAACTTTCTCTACCACCCCTAAAATTACTAAAAGAAAAATCATCATATTATCTTCTGGTTCATATCTTGTATGTTTTTTTCTACCAGCAGTGGCGACTGGAAAATTGGGTCTCAAAAAACAAGAACCCTGATTTGCAGTATTTGCCAATTACTGAAGTGTAAACAGTCCCACCTGTGCCCAATTATAAGCTATCAGTGTGAACTGAACACAGAGTCAGCTAGGAAAAGATGCACACAATTGGCTCCTACTAGCTGGTATATGGCAGGTCTAGCACATCACTGCACCAGAAATGTATTTTGACATAAGGGATGAGAGAGATCCAGGTTCTTTTTTTGTTGTTTTCCATATGGCTTTCCCCCCCCCCCCCAAATGGTAAATTCACTTTTTTTATACTGAAGTGCTCAACTTTATCATATTCATATGTCTTATATATATTTGGGTCTATTTCTGTACCCTGTTCTCTTTCATTGATTGTCTATTCCAACACACAAATAGTTTAATTACTGGAGTTTTATAATATCTTAGAATATCTGGCAAGGCTAGTCCTCTTCAATAGTCTTCTCTTCTGGAGTTTACCCTGTCTCTGTTCATAGATTGCTCTTACAGATATGTGATTGACTTAGAAAGGTTTATAGCTTGACTCTTGCAAAATTTAAGCCTATAAATGTATACCACTAAAAGTATACCATGATAATGCTTACGTGATCATGTTCCAGGCAAGACCCAGGGATGCCTTTTGGTGAATGTTTTCGTCATGCATCAACACTCAGATAAAAGCAGTTGAGCACATAATTTGGTCATATTTTGATATTTTTATATAGATGGTGTTAATACTAACTTTAATTTTTAGATATGTGTCAGACTTTTATATTTATACTAGAGAATGAAAGAAAGTAGTGCCCTTCAGTTTAATGGAAATAGTCCAAGACTACAAGGTGAGTTCTTTTGAAGAACTGTTTGCAGATATTTATTATTATGAATTAGATTTTTTTCAATGCCATACAACTAAATAAAAATTTTGAGAGAATAGATTGGAGGCTGCCAGCAGAAGTAGATGCTGAGGTGTGTATAAGACTATAACTTTCATTAAAATAACTAAACTTTCATTCTAACATAAATTTTTAACAATTACAATTTTAGTATATTATGTATATAAATGTAAGCTTTTATTTCTTTTTTTTTTTTTAAAGATTTTGTTTATTTATTTGTCAGAGAGAGAGACCACGAGCAGGGGGAAAGGGAGAAGCAAGCTCCCCACTGAGCAAGGAGCCCAATGTGGGGCTCAATCCCAGGATCCCAGGATCATGACTTGAGCTGAAGGCAGAAGCTTAGCCGACTGAGCCTTCCAGGCGTCCCTGTAAGCTTTTATTTCAACATAGGTTTTCGCTGTTAAAAATGTTTGAAATCCATGAGAGGAGCCTTCAGCAAGATGTGGGGTTGGGTGGGGCAGAGAGGTGCATCTCTTAACTGACTTGTAAAGTTGCTAGAGCTTATCTTTAGATACTCAATTCCCCAACCCACATCACCCCGTATACCTTAGGAACTAAATGCCCTCATCTTCTATGTTTTTTGTTTGTTTGTTGTTTTAATGTTCATCTACCCCCATCAAAAACTGATTTTAGAAACATAAATAAAAAGATCAGTGGTTGCCAGGAGTTAGGGTGGAGGGAGGGATGAATAGGCAGAACATAAAGGAGTTTTAGGGCAGTGAAACTACTCTGTGTGATAAAGTAATAGTGGACACATGTCATTATGCATTCATCCAAGCCCCAAAAATATGCAACACCAAGAGTGATTCCTAATGTAAACTATGAATTTTGGGTGATAATGATGCATTACTGTACATTCATCAATTGTAATGAATGTATGGCTCTAGCAGGGGATGCTGATGATAAGGGAGGCTATGCATGTGTGGGGGCAGGGTGTGTGGGAAACCTCTGTACCTTCCCTTCAATTTTCTGATGAACCCAAAACTGCTCTAAAAAGTAAA
Source organism: Mirounga angustirostris (assembly GCF_029215605.1). Classification (NCBI taxonomy): domain Eukaryota; kingdom Metazoa; phylum Chordata; class Mammalia; order Carnivora; family Phocidae; genus Mirounga; species Mirounga angustirostris. The sequence continues at coordinate 45,510,687 of NW_026991709.1, read as the reverse complement.
GTTTATTTAAGAAAACCTGATCTCAGACCTTTTGTCATACTGAAATGTAAATGAAAGATCGAAGTGCCCCTTCTCCTAAGGGCTTCTGTGTTTTTAACAGGGAACGAAGCTGTAAAGCTGATGAACTTCAGTTCTGGCTGCAGGTGGATGTGAGAATTTACAGACATCACAGCCTTCCCACGAATCATAAGGAAAGGAGGGGAGCAGAGATGAAAGGCAGGAGGCAAAACTGAAAGAGCAGAAGAATTGAAGGCGCAGCATTTGTGTTCTGGTTGAGGCTTTATCATTTCCTGGATGAGTGGTTCCAAGATTCGTTTTTCTCACCTGACCAATAAGCTTATCAAGAGCATCCTATCAGTGCTTTTTTTTTTTAAGATTTTTTTATTTATTTTAGAGAGAGTGAGCGTGGTGTGTGAGGGGGAGGGGCAGAGGGAGAGAGAGAGAGAGAGAGAGAGTGTCTTTTTTTTTTTTTAAAGATTTTATTTGACAGAGAGAAACATAGCGAGAGAGGGAACACAAGCAGGGGGAGTGGGAGAGGGAGAAGCAGGCTTCCTGCAGAGCAGGGAGCCCGATGCGGGGCTCGATCCCAGGACCCTGGGACCATGACCTGAGCCGAAGGCAGACGCTTAACGACTGAGCCACCCAGGCGCCCTGAGAGAGAGTGTCTTAAGCAGACTCCCTGCTGAGTGCGGAGCCCAAAGTGGGGCTCAATCTCACAACCCTGAGTTCACAACCTGAGCTGAAAGCAAGAGTTGGTCGCTTAACCAACTGGGCCACCATGCACCCCATCAGTGCTTTCATGAAGTTAAATTGAGATAATATAAGAGAATGTGCTTCAGTAGTTGAAGTAATAGAAAATGTTGCTTAATCTCATAGAACGCAGATATGCTTTAGAAACATCTAGACTCCAAAATGGCAAACGGATCAGTCTGCCTTGATTTCATCAGTTTTACTCTCCTTCTTAAACTCAGTGTCTCAACTTCCTCATCTCTAAAATTGGAATAACAATATTTACTTTTCCAGATTGTTTGAAGGATTAAAATAGATATGCATGTAAAGTATTTAGAAAAGTATCTGTCTCTCCCTCCTCCCACTCAAGTTAAGTGCTCGACAAGGGTTGTTGCTGTTGTTGCTGTTTCCTTCCCAGATCCACAGGGAAAGACATTAGTGTCTGTCCTGGAAGCTCAGCTCAATCAAGAGTTCAACCCCCCTGCCCCAGGACAGAAAGCTCTCTGACCTTCCCATGACTTCTCTTAAGGCATTTATCACTTCCTACCCCTCTCTGCGCACAGCTCCCGTGCTCCTCCCTCAACACTTCGGGTGGGTGTGTGGCTTTTGCCCCCACCGTTCTATTAAAATTGCACCTGTTTTAGAGGAAGTAAACTTTAAAGGGTTCTTTGGACAGTTAGAAGTGAAGTGATAACATTTAGAAAGGCAGAGAACTTTAAAAAGACAGAACTTTACAAACACAGTGATCAATTCTATTTTATTTATTTATTTATTTATTTTTATTTTTTAAAGATTTTATTTATTTATTCATGAAAGACAGAGAGAGAGAGAGAGAGAGAGAGAAGCAGGCTCCCAAGGAGCAGGGAGCCCGATGCGGGACTCGATCCCAGGACCCTGGGATCATGACCTGAGCCGAAGGCAAACGCTTAACCGTCTGAGCCACCCAGGCGCCCAGATCAATTCTATTTTAACTTGCAAAATGCAGTTAAGGAGAGAACTGGAATAATACTCATTATTTGTAACTGCTGATACATATCTGAAAAAGATGTTGATTCTTCTTTTCTTCATTTGTATTTTCAGTTGCCACCTGTCTTCTTAGATAGAAATAACTTCCTTTCTATAAAGCTGCTGGGTTTCTCTGGGAGCGGGGAGACTCTGAACATTGCGTGTGATTGCTTTACTCATTTTAGTACAGAGATCAGTCACCAAGTCACCCTTTGCTCTCCAGTGATAGCTCCCACCTCTCATTTTCACAAGAAATGTTAAAGCAAATGAGTCAGCCCAAGGGCCCTTCAAGAATGGCACGCGATGCTTAGGGTAACCTCAAACTTAGCTGGACCAAAGAGGTCTCAAAAAAAGCTTTCAGAAACACTTCCTCCTGAAATACAGGCACACATCTGGTTTCCTTCTTTTTTCTCTATTTGTCTCTTATTTGGCTTTCCAGGTTTCATTTAACTTTTTAAAAACACCAAGGTATGATTTTTAGTTGGAATAAAAGAACAGTGATAGAGTAGCCTGTGATCATCCCCTTTAAGGTAAGATTCTGCCTGCTTCTGTGTAAAGAAAGTATTTTGAATAGTAGAAAAGGGTGGGTGTGTTGATTCTCCTAATGATCAGTCACCTCTGAGTCAACAAGTACAGTACTAGAAAAGTCTTTTTGCTTAAGCTGCATCCTTGGTTTCCTTTTCTTCCTGAGATAAATTTGGTTTCGATGACTGTTTTCAAAACCAGTGCCTTGTGTTTCTAAGTACATTTTAAAAAATCACAACAATGTTTCAGTACTTGGAATGGTATGTGCAATAAAATAATTCTTAAATAATAGGGCGCCTGGGTGGCTCAGTCAGTTAAGCATCTGCCTTTGGTTCAGATCATGATCTCAGGGTCCTGGGATCGAGCCCCGCATCGGGCTCCCTGCTCCGCGGGAAGCCTGCTTCTCCCTCTCCCACTCCCCCTGCTTGTGTTCCCTCTCTCACTGTCTCTCTATCAAATAAATAAATAAAATCTTTAAAAAAAAATAATTCTTAAATACTAAGAGAAAAACAAAAATATGTGGCCGAGAAATTCTAAATGAATCCTAAATTTAAACCACTTTTTAACCAGCTTTGTAAATAACCACTTGTTTATAAAGGAGGAGGTAATTTATGCGGTGAAAGGGGAAAGAAAGATTTTGGCTTCTTTGAACTTTTATTATTGTTCCTGTGTGTATATCCTCTAGAAAGAAAGCAAACCAATGGCATTTTTTTAAAAGATTTTATTTATTTATTTGGCAGAGAGAGACACAGCGGGAGAGGGAACACAAGCAGGGGGAGTGGGAGAGCGAGAAGCAGGCTTCCTGCCAAGCAGGGAGCCCGATGCGGGGCTCGATCCCGGGACCCTGGGATCATGACCTGAGCTGAAGGCAGACGCCTAACGACTGAGCCACCCAGATGCCCCAAAACAATAGCATTTTAAAATGGTTTAGTCACTAATCATCGTATTCCATGAGCATTCTTTCTTGTTGGCAAGATTTCAGTGTATTATCAGACTGGTATCATTAGACACAAGGACTCTGGGCAGCAGGACAGTGAATAAAGTTGGTGAGAAAGGAAACTCTGATATTAGAGAAGCTGATTTAGCCCCATACACAGGATAGAAAAAGTCAACTATTTGACCAAAACATCCGTCTTTTTAAAAAAGCAGAATTTTAATCAGATGAACAGATAGGACTTCAGTTGGAATGTTTATTTTTGTCTATTTATACATGTTCTTTATAATCACTCAGATCAAAGGGTTTGGATTAGGTAGTATTATTCTTATGCATTTGAGTAAATGAATATCTACGATAAAAATGCTGAAAGATTGTAGGAAAGGGCAAATTGGGCCAGATCTATGATCCATCCACCTTAATCCCACCTGTTTCAGACCGACCCAGGGGGTAGTAGGTGGAATGACCTGGTAGCTGCCCTCCAGGCAACTTCTAAAGTTTGAGAAGAGCCTGTGAACAATGCTAGTTGCCAACAACTGGGCAAATGTTTGGCTTGGTAATGCTTAATATTTGTTGAACGAATGAATGGACCATAAAGTAAACTATCCTATAATTATCTACATTCCCTTGAAGCTAATCTTCATTTATATTACTTACTGGATATGACAAGTTCTTTAAGTGTCTTGCATTATCTTAAAAATTGCTTGTCTTCGGGGCGCCTGGGTGGCTCAGTTGGTTAAGCTACTGCCTTCGGCTCAGGTCATGATCCTGGAGTCCCGGGATCGAGTCCCGCATCGGGCTCCCTGCTCGGCAGGGAGTCTGCTTCTCCCTCCGACCCTCCCCCCTCTCATGTGCTCGCTCTCATTCTCTCTCTCTCAAATAAATAAATAAAATCTTTAAAAAAAAAAATTGCCTGTCTTCAGCATCAAGAAGGTTTTTTTTTTTCTCCCAACTTTGGTATTCCAGGATTTCATTTGATTTATCTTAAAGCATAAGACAGAGAGGGAATGATATATCCCCCTAATTGATATTCTCCCTGACTCAGTTAAATTCCGGTTTCATTCAGAAGTGGAAGAATTCTGGTTTAGGTTGTAAATGGCAAACTTATAAGAAAACAAACTCTAGACCAGATTATAGCATGGCCTCTGTGAAGGGTAAATATTAATTAGTTATGATTACTCCTTAACACCAGGGATGTTGCAAGATCAACAGGAGCAGACAAGAAAGAGGAGCATAATTTATAAGCAATGCCAGCAGAAGGTTAATTGCAGGGGAGTGAGCAATTATTATGTGGTAATGACTTACTGCAATAGTCTCTAACAGGTTTTTGTAGTATATATTAATACCATTTTAAAAGGCCTGGAGGGACTAAAAAAGGAAGGATGCAGAAGCTAATTCCTTTGGTTAACAGAGAATTTGCTGACAGAGACACTACCATATTTCACAATTTCCAGGAACGAGAAACGGTTGATTAGTCACATCTCTTGTGAGCATGGGAGCGAAAGGTAGAAATCCTTTGCAATATATGGGCTACCCCAGATGAGACATTGCAGAGAATTTGGCTTATGGTTTGGGGCATTGGAATGTAATTAAAATAGATCCAACTTGGAGGGGACACAGGATAAAGCAGGACACAGTATAAGATTCTCAGATTGAAATAGCACTATGGTAAGACTGTAGAAGTGATCCTGATAGCCTGAAACAAATGCTAGGCATTTAAGGGAGGGCTTGACAGTGACTTCCCCCCCGTGTTAAATCTAGGAGTGTGGTCATTTGGTTCCCTGCATTCACATTGAGTGTATGCAAAGAAAACCTAGTCTCTCGGGTATTTAATTACAAAGAATAACAAGTAGCAAAATTTTAGAATTTTTTTTTTCCAACCTTTTTCTTTCAGGTAGAGTAGCTTATTCTGGGAGTAAGGAATCATTTTAGATTTGCATAGTTACTTCTATCCCACACCAAAAATTCTGCATTGCTTAAGAGAGTACATTGGCACAAAAATTTTCTACCTCTGGCTTTTTCCTCGGTAAGCATACACTTTTACCAGATTGGGGACATCGTGAGAATTATTTCAGGAAGTACTTCAACTAGCAAGGATTGAAATGTTTTCCAAATGCCTTGTATTGGCTTCAAGGGTATTCATTCCCTTGATTCCCTGTCTATGGGGTTGCTTCAGGCTAGCAGCCTCCTCCAGCGAGGTTTGGGGAGGGTGCACGACTCTTTTTTCAGCTGTGGCAATTGCTGGCTCCCCGTCTGCTTCCTTTTTTTTTTTTTTTTTTTTAAGATTTTATTTATTTATTTATTTGAGAGAGAGAATGAGAGAGAGAGAGAGAGCATGAGAGGGGGAGGGTCAGAGGGAGAAGCAGACTGCCTGCTGAGCAGGGAGCCCGATGTGGGACTCGATCCCGGGACTCCAGGATCGTGACCTGAGCCGAAGGCAGTCGCTTAACCAACTGAGCCACCCAGGCGCCCCCGTCTGCTTCCTTTTGAACATAGATTTAAGCTCTGTTGTTATCAATCTCAGGCTACTTCGCTATCCTTTATTATCCCTCTTTATTAAGCCGCCTTGAATTATTGTAATTTTGGCAAGCCATCTTTTTCCTCCTGGGAGCCTGGCACATCGCCTAATATAATGAGAGAATATAAGAGGTATCTTCCATGTGAAGTAAGAGTTTGTATAATCTGAGAGTGAGAGAGAGACAGAGAGAGACAGAGATCTTCCACTAACTGTAATAGGGCTTTGGACTCAGAACTGGTGGATTTGTGAAGTGCAGAAAGGGGGACAGATAGAGGGAGAGACACCAAGGTCTCAGCTTGCCTGGTGGGACCCACTGCCTGGGAAAGGCTAGGTCTCTCGCAGTTGCAAGTCTTACTTCTCTATTTCCACATAGGCTCATTTAACACTGTAACACTTGCCATAGGAATCTACCACAAAACCCCTCTACTCTCCTTTGGGAATGTCTCCATCTTTTCAGTGAGGCTTCTTCTTTTGGTTCTTTCTAAAATTAACCTAAAATGTGAGATCATTATAGGATCCATACCCTCCTCTCTTGTGAATAGAGAATCAAAGTCATGGGATTTTCATGTTGCAAGGGTCGTTTGAAACCATGTAGGACAATTTTCTCCCTTCATGCAGAGGAAACTGAGGTCTCTATAACCGGATGGTGAAGGTCCTCATGCCAAGCCCCATAGCTAGTGTTTATTGGGAGTGTCTGATCCCATGAAATTTATAGCCCTATTTTCTTTGGTCTAATCTTTCTGTCCAGAGACTTTGGACTTGACATGTGCCACTACTCAGATTAGAGGCCTGAGGAGTAAAGGCCTCCATAGGGTGCTTTGCAGGAAGGACGAAGAGAAGAGAACAAAAGAAAAAAGGGAAAGTGTTTTTAACTCCGAGTTTTCCAAGGTATGCTTTTGAGGAACGTGCTTTACCAGGAATCTTACGGCGATCCAGCCACCAAAAATTTCTGTCATTTTTTTTTTTTTTAATAGGGAGGACATTTTCAGCAAGTAGGGGACAGGGCATGCATGAGGCAGGTAACCCATGAAAGCAGCCCACATCCTCCCCCTGTTTTGTCTCAGTCATGCCCAGTAAATGAGGGCACCAGGGTGGCTCAGAGGCTGGTCTGCACAGGGCTGAGCTGGGCTCAAGCTTCCACCTGCTAGTTACGGGGAATGGAGTAGAGCCAGTAAATACTGCAGCTTTTCTATCACTGGTTGGATCCCAGGGTTTATCCATTAAGATTAAAAATTTACAGGGGCACCTGGGTGGCTCAGATCATTAAGCATCTGCCTTTGGCTCAGGTCATGATCACAGGGTCCTGGAATCGAGTCCCACATTGGGCTCCTGGCTCAGCGAGGAGCCTGCTTCTCCCTCTGCCTCTCTCCCTGCCCACGCTTTCTTTCTCTCTCTCTCTCTGTATCTCTGTGTCTCAAATGAATAAATAAAATCTTTAAAAAAAAATGATTAAAAATTTACAGGCACACTTCATTTCATCGTGTGCCACGGTATTGCGCTCCGCATGTCCTTTTTACAAATTGGAGGCTTGTGACAACTCTGTGACGAGCAAGTCTCTCAGCGCCTTTTTTCCAACAGCATTTGTTCACTCCGTGTCTCTGTGTCACATCTTGGTAATTCTCGCAACATGTCAAAGTTTTTCATTATTATTGTATTGGTTACCATGAGTTGTGATCGATGATTATGACTTGCTGAGAGCTTAGATGATGGTTCTCATTTTTTAGTAATGAAGTATTTTCTAATTCTGGTATGTACATTGTTTTTTTTAGACATAATGCTCTGGCACACTTAATAAACTATAGTAGAATGTAAACATAACTTGTATATGCACTGGGAAACCAGAAACACATTTGACTCTATTGCGATCCATGCTCTATTTCAGTGGTTTGGAACCAAACCGGCAGTATTTCTGGGGCATGCCTGTATTCTTAGTGTAACTTGGCTGGCCTCTGACACTAATGTTTTCTTCTTAATTGTGGCAACCTGTGTCTAAATGTCCCCATTGGGTAAAAACATCAGTCCTATTGGGAGAGACCCCACTCTCAAGACCTCATTTTAACTTGATTACCTCTGGGAAATCCCTGTCTTCAAATAAGGTCACATTCTAAGGGGCTAGCAGTTAGGACTTCAGCACATCCTTGTTTTATTTGGCACTTCATCCCAAAACAATCCAGTCTGTCAAAACTGGGAATGAAATAGCTACATAGCTCCTCAAGCTTTCTGTGCTACTCAGAACCTGACGGCCTGACTGCGACTTCTCACCGGCGTCTCCAGCTTGGCGTGTGTTGCTTACCGCAAGTTAGGACACAACCATGCCTCTCCAGTGAGTGGTCTTGGGGCTTGTGCTGGCTGGGCTTGGTGTTTCTGGTGTTTTTCCTCTGCCCTCGCTGAGTTTCACTTGTGAGGGAGACACTGCTCGAAAAGCAAGGACAGCGGTGTGCTTGGCTGGTCCTCTCGGTCGGGGAACGGGGGCTTCAGGCAGAGCTGCAAGTGATGAAAAATCACATGGCAGGAATGGTTGCACGTTTTTAGAAATTTGGTTATGAACGAGACCACTCTGTGTTTTGCAGTTATTATTCTTACCCAAAGTGGCTAAGGATGTTTTTTTTTTTCTTTGAAATGAAGTTCTCTCCTTTCTCTAAAAATTACCTAATGATAACAGTAAGGGTAATTCCTAATTATATAATCTTCTAGCTCTGTGAAAATGAGGTCCAACATTTCAAAGAAGTTTTGTATTTTTACACATGAGAGGATTAAAAAATTAATGGTATTATTTAAAGGACTCTTGGGCATTTTAATTCACTTAGCCATATTCCAATGCATGGAAACACTTGCTTTTTCAGATCTGTAAAAGTAGAAACAGGTGGATTTGCAAACTGACATGGTGTCTCAATGCATTTAAGACTCTGCCATTTCATAAAGATCACCTAAGCAGCCCCACTCCTCCTACTTTGACTGCTATGACACTATTACTACTAATAGCAGCTGATGTTTATTGAGCTCATGTTCTGTGCCAGGCACTGCTCTAAGTGCTTGGCCATGTTTTGACTAATTTTACTTCGACATCAACTCAGTGTGGTAGATACCATTCTCTCTAATTAAATAAAGAAACTGAGGCACAAAGCCTAAAGTTACACACTAAGTGACAGAGCCGGAATTCAAATATGGACACAGACCTCTTAATCTTGCTCTTAATCGCCAAACAAAAAATATTCTAGGGCGATACATTCCAAAGTCTGTGCCATGGAAGACCAATTTTATTCAAATCTCCTGAAAAAAAGAAAAAAGAAAAAAAAGTTTATGTAATTAAATACATTTGGGAACTACTGCAAACTACCACCCCTTCGTGTAGACTCATAATGTAGGCTATATTAAAAGTTGTGAGAATTTTCCCAGAAAAGAAACCTATATAACAGAATGTAAAATTGAAATTTCAACTAGGCATCAAAATAAAATAAATGCTAAATTCCCAAATGAGTTGCTAAGTCACCATGTGCAGACTCTACAAGCATAATATCTGGGGACCTAGTCCACAATTCTTGGATCCTTTCAGAGAACAGAGAGGTTTTTGTGAGAGTTTCTTAGGAGCGACTGGGAACCTTTAACCCTTGGGAACGTTGCTGCCTCCTACACCGAGCCCAGTGGCTTCACTGGGACTAGTTAAGGAGATTAACGTGTGTTCCCATATGTCAGGGACACTGCAGACTGAAGTTGATTCCCTCCTCGGAAATGTAGATGCAAAAGGTGGCTCATGAGCATTTTGGTGGCCAGTCTAGGAGCTTGCTGTTGCGAGGGGGCAAAGATGTCTCACTGCTTCCTATAAGACATTACAGAGGGTGGGAACCATTGTGGGGCCCTGCAGCTGGTGGACTAGGGGCTAAATGGGGTGAACATCCGAAGGGAATGAGGAGTATCCCTCAAGTCTTGACAGTTGATTCTAGAGAGGTCTCCTAGGATAGAATGTCCAAAGAACCCTCCAAATTGGCACATATGAGTCACCTTCACCATCTGCCATGCTTACTTTCACTGGGGAAAGTAAGCATTATAACTCCCCTCACCTCTATTCCCTGTGCTCACCTAGGGCTGCCAGATAAAAGACAAGATGCTCAGTTAATTTGAATTTCAGATGAACGATGACCAATTTTTCTTATAAGTATATCCTATGCAATATTTGGGACATACTTACATTAAAAATTATTTGTTATTCATCTGAAATTCAAGTTAACTAGGCATCCTGTATTTTTATCTACAAACTCTGGCAAGCTTACCTCCACCCCACCTTTCCCCTAGCAGCTGGTGAGTAGGTGAATGGTGAGGGGAAGGAAAGAACAGAAGTTGGTCTGTTTTCTGAATTAATATTATTTAAAGAGATTTAAAGATCTTCCCAAAGAATAAGTAGAAAATTGATAGACCTGCCAAGGCCCTCAGGCATGGGCAGGGAATCATTGCCCTACTGAATAAATTTGAAAAGAATTGAATGCGAGTAAAAAAATTAAATTGTATTTTGAGTATACCACAAATCTTCTTTGTTAGATGACCCAGGTCTATCAACTTGACTTTGTGTATTGAGCTGTTCCTCTCCAGGACCTAACTATCAACTTCTCTTGGAAGTTGTGCTCTTCAGAAAGCATTTTTTTTTTATCGTTTTATTTGATTTTGGTTTATTTCATCATGATAAATGTACTCTTTAATCTCCATCCCTTATTTCTCCCATCCCCCCACCTACCTCCCCTCTGGTAACCATCAGTTTGTTCTCTATAGTTAAGAGTCTGTTTTTTGGTTTGTCACTTTCTCTCTTTTTTTCTTTGCTTATTTGTTTTGTTTCTTAAATTCCACATATGAGTAAGATCATATGGTATTTTTCTTTCTCTGACTGACTTATTTTGTTCAGTATAATACTCTCTAACTCCATCCATGTCATTGCAAATGGTAAAATTTCATCCTTTTTATGGCTGAGTAATATTCCATATAGAGAGAGAGAGAGAGTATAACAGATATGGTTTAATATATACCTCATCTTCTTTATCCATTCATCTGTTGATGAACACTTGGGCTGCTTCCATAGTTTGCTATGGCAAATAATGTTGCTATAAACATAGGGGTGAATCTATCCCTTTGAATTAGTGTTTTTGTATTTTGGGGACAAATACTTAGTAGTGTAATTGCTAAACCATAGAGCTCTGTTTTTAACTTTTTGAGGAAACTCCATACAGTTTTCCATGGTGGCTGCACCAATTTACATTCTCACCAACAGTGCAAGAGGGTTCTTTTGTCTCCACACCCTCACCAACACTTGTTTCTTGTATTTTTTATTTTAGCCATTCTTCAGAACACATTTGAGAAATTCTGCTTTGTTTTATAATTTTGTGTTATAATTAACTAAAGGGCTGTACTGGAGAATTTTGCTGGGGGGCCACTTTATTAACATATGTGGTCCCATAGGCTTTCAGGTAAAAAAAAACAAAAACAAAAACCCAATTCAGAAGGGCTTAAACAACCAAAGAAATGTTTCGGTTCAGGTGACCGGAAAGTCCAAATTAGGGAGGACTTCAGGAATGGTTGGTCTAGCAGCTCAGCCATGCCAGTAAGGACACAGTTCATTTCGTTTTACTTTGTGTTGCTTTGTTTTTCTGTCTTATCTCTTTACTGTCAGCAAAGTTAATTTTACTCCAAGACCGGGTCCCTTGCTTTTAATAAGGTGGTTGCAAATTTCAACAGGGCCTGGGAGGGGAGAGAGCAATGTTGTCCTAGCATTCCCGATAGGCTTGTTGGCCAGTCACCTGCTCACCCTTGGTGCCTGTAACCAGAGGCTGGAAGTTACCGAGGACCTGAAGTTTATCCAGGCTTTTCCTTGGGGCTGAGAGTGGGTACAACTTTTACCAAAACACAGGAGCTATGTGGGAAGGAAAGAACAGATAGTTGATAGCCAGGGGTGAGGGTAGAGCGTGAGAATGGATGCTGGGTCAACCAACAAATGTCCAGTACAGCTGGGAATTTATGTTGCTGCCATTGATGCATGCAAGGGTGATATTCAAAACTGTCAACAGCCTGTACCCTCTTGGGCACCAGCCAGCCTGGCTCCCAAAGGCCTCTTGCTTGCAGAGTATTAACCTTTAGTTGCTTGATGTTGAAGGGTCCAGGAGCTCCTAAGGAAGGTGACAGAGGGCTATGAAAGGTGGGCATCCAGAGGACTCAGGGCATTAGCTATTTCCCAGCTGAAACAGAAATACAACATTGTCTTAATTTAACAACATTTATAATTGTACCCATGCATACCAGTTCAATGATTTTTTTTTAATTTTATTTATTTATTAGAGAGAGAGAGAGAGCAAGAGAGAACAAGCAGGGGGAGCAGCAGAGGGAGAGGGAGAAGCAGGCTCCCCACTGAGCAGGGAGCCCAATGTGGGGCTCGATCCCAGGACCCTGAGATCATGACCTGAGTCGAAGGCAGATGCTTAACCGACTGAGCCACCCAGGTGCCCCTAGCTCAATGATTTTTTTAACTGCAAAAAATTTTTGCTTCTGAATAAGATTCTTTACTTAATTCCTTATTTGAAAAATGAGTGGGTTAATTAGATGATTTTACAACTCCTTTGATAACATGTTTGTGCTATATTCTATAAAATTTATATAAATAAGCCTTTAATTTTATCTATCATGCACATTGTGGTATGTCTGCATTAAATAGAATATAGTAAACATGCATCTTAAAAAATGCAGAGAACCAAATTTTCATTTAAAACTTGGCACATTAAATTTAACCGAATTAAGTCTGACTTTAACTAAATCTTTATGTTGAAATTTTCAAATGCACTGTTTCTAAAGATCATGGGGGGTTTCTTATGTCTCATTTTCTGTGTTTTACAGTAAAACAAGGTGGGGGAAAACAACCATTTAACATGTTAAAAATCATTAGTGTTGTTTTGACCTTAACAGAAAGCAGAGAGGCACAAAAACAGAAATGGCTAAAGAAAAATTAGAGTTAAGAAGGAAGCCGTGCATTCAAGTGGATGGTTTCATGGCCGCTGTTGGTGGGGTGGAGCTAAAGGAAGCGCCATAGGTCATTTCCTCTCTCACTGGGTCAGTGCCCTCAGGGCAGAGCTGATGTGCAATTTTGAGAACTTGAGTTTTTCTCGAGGGCTTTGTCTGCCTACTCTCTCACTCCCTGAGAAGACTTCCCAACCTCTTAGGTCCTCAACTGGCCAGTCTTCTCAGATACAAAAAACCACAGGGAAGGAATTTTTTTTCCTAAAATAAATGGAAAATCAGTAACAGTGATGATCCTTTTTCCCATTTCCCATCCTCCTCCTTGTCCCTTCTACCTTCCCACCCAGTCCCTTGCCCCACGGAGTTAATTATTCCAGAAGGCAGTGTTGTGTGTAGGCACCAGAATTGCAGGTGGGAAGAATATTATATCTATTTCCTATTTTTTTTCTACATAGAGACATGCATAAAATGTCTGTGATATTTTGAATTTTCAGTCTGTCTGAGGAGCATTTAAAATATTTGCGGATCTATTTTTGTAGATTTTTTTCTGTACTTTAAGTCATCCAAATGTCAAAGCCAAGAAAGGTTTGGGCTTTCAAAGAGAGAACTTTTTGACTATAGCCAATATTTTCTCCTATCTTCAGAGCAAAAAGCTATCCTGATTTGGTAGATCCGTAGGCCCCTCTCTCCTTCTTTATACATAATTTCCGATAGAGTTATAGGTATACACACATCTGATTTAATTAATCCAGATGAAAAATCTTACAGAGACTTCCAAGAAAACACATAGAGTCACAGGGATAAGGACTGATCATCTTATCCCTTTAAAGGTATTTTCTGTTACAGTACTAACTAGAGCTAAATAACAAATATATTATAATGCTTTGAACAAAATAGGTCTCAAATATAATTTATAAAATTTGCCACCCAGAGGCTACAATAAGTTTATTAACTATGAATGAGGATCCTGTTTTTTGGGGTCTGCATGTTTGGATACGTAATATTTAATGTTATATATAGTTTATATATACTCCAACAACAACTTGATAAATCTTAAGTGTCCACAATTAAATTATTTTAAATTAAAATTTGTTTTTGAAATATATATGTAACAGTGTTTGTGCATACAGGATTCATACAGAACTTAAAAACAAAACAAACATTACTCTCATCACCTACATAAGTTTGCTCATCTATTTAGTTCTCAGTAACCTCCAAGGAACAGTGTTACCTGCATTTCACAGGTGTGAAAACTGAGCCAGAGAATGTCAGTAACTTGTCCGAGGTTACACAGACTTCCTTCGTGGTTTGTTGTGGTTTCCAACTCATATTTTGCTGATTCTAAAGCCTTTATGTTTTCCACTACATCAGACCATGTTTTTTTTACCCCGTTATTTGAAGGCATTCCTCATTTTAATTTTCTAAGGATGTGGGTGAAAGGTTGAAAAGGGTAGAAAGGTACAAGTAGATAAACTGTAACGATGACTACAATAGTAGCTATCGCCGTAGTGCTGAGAATTATCACCTACCACCTGAGGTGTCATCGAGGACTTTTCTTAAGACAGCTAATCAAGATACTTCTCAGAGGCACATTTTTACAATTCTCTGCTTAACATATGACTTTAGCAGTATGAAAATGCACAAAACGCTTGTTATTCCGATGTATAACACACTCCATCTTTGACATGTCTGAAAGAAAGTATTTTCCAAAAGTGTTCTTTAACCCTAGAAATTTATATTCTCTTAGAATTTTTTTTCTTTATATGTTAGTTCAAGACCTCTTGAGGTCTGCTTCTTCTACTCCAGGGAGTAGGAAAGAGATTTATTGAGAGAAGAAGCCAGAGAAGCTGGGGAGAAAGCTTCAGACTGAAAAGAAGCTCTGACCACTGTGGAAAAAGAGAGAAAAGGAAGGACTAGATAGGTTTTTTCACAGGTTGGTTGAATGATTAAACGTAATAACATATGTGAACCATTTAACAGTTCCTTGGAGCTAAATGAATACTCCATAAACATAGATCTCATTCTTAATCTCCATTTTTAAAAATTGTTGCAATAAGAATTGTAGATACTTGTTTTTTTTTTTTAATTATATTTATTTATTTAAGAGAGAGAATGAGTGAGAGAGACAGCATGCATGAGTGGCGGGGAGGGGCAGAGGGAGCAGCAGACTCTGCTGAGCAGGAAGCCTGACGTGGGGCTCTATCCCAGGACGCTGGGATCATGAAATGAACTGAAAGCAGACGCTTAACTGACTGAGCCACCCAGCCACCCCAAGAATTGTAGATACTTGTTACAAGTCATCTGCCCTGTGCATTTTTCTTGGTAACAGAGCTGTACCTTTACAATGGAAAATTGATGTCAAGCCAGTGGTTCTCCTTCTGAACAATATTTAGACATCCTGAAAGCTAGAAAATTTTCTAGGTAAGTCCGTGACAGAGAAAAATGTTAGAAGTCAGCATTCTTCCTCATATGATTGCTCAATTAAAAAAATCGTTACTTTTATTTTAGAAATCTTTCACTTGGAAATATTTGCACTTTTTGAGAAGTATGTTGTTTGCAAATATTTTAAAATAGAGCATTTGGACTAAATGGCAAAACTCATAGTCAACTATTATCCAACCAATTCTAATTTGCACTTAATTGAAAAGTTGAAATATTTTAAAATAAGATTAAAAAACTGCATCTACATACACAAACTAGCCTGACCTTTGACTAAATGGACAAGTCAATTTAGTAAAAGTAAATTGGAAACCTTGAACCGAACAGTGACTTGCTGCACATGTTATGAGAGCAAATATGATTTTGTTGAGTTTTATTAAGGCTTCGTCCAAAGTTAAATAATCCCAAAGTTACGGAAATTAAATTTAAAATTGAACATGACATTTAAAAAAAATCTTATTTAGACTTTAGAGGAAGAGGCAAAATTGGGCTGAAGTATGAATGCATGCTTTATGCCACATGTAACATTTATTTCAGCATCCTTTATTTTAACGTTTAAGAAAGAAATACATATTCATTAGAAAAAATGTAAAACATTCATAAAAATATTTAAAATTAAAAATAAAATTGTCTTTGGTACTACTACCTAAAACAACTATTGTTAACATTTTAATATACTTCCAAAATAAAACAAGTTGAGGTAATTATTCTCAAAAGTATATATTTTTAAATAAATAGCAGGTTTAATACTTGAATACTATACTCTCTTATTCTAAAAAATTATGTTTCCTTTTCTCCTTGATTGTGGTCATTGGATTATTGACCTTATTATCATCTTACTTCAGAACATTCTTTTTTTTTTAAAAGATTTTATTTATTTATTTGAGAGAGAGAGAGAATGAGAGAGAGCAAGCACATGAGAGGGGGGAGGGTCAGAGGGAGAAGCAGACCCCCTGCCGAGCAGGGAGCCCGATGCGGGACTCGATCCCGGGACTCCAGGATCATGACCTGAGCCGAAGGCAGTCGCTTAACCAACTGAGCCACCCAGGCGCCCACTTCAGAACATTCTTAACTGCCCCTCCTAAAAATGCTGCATGGAAAATATTATTTCTTATTTAAAGTAAATTTAAATCAAGATTTTACATGTTTGGGGCAGTATATAATGTGAAAAACCCCGATGTTTTTTAAAGCTCCAGTTGGAAATCCTTATTAATATTAGGGAGTCATTTATGCAAATTTATACATACGCTTTCTGAAAAGTATAAATGAGGTTCCTGGAGGACAAGAATCTTGTCGAAATTTTTGTGCACATAGAGCAGTGAGTGCAGCTTCTTGTCATAACAAACAGCATTTCATAAGAAAGATCGTAAAACTTTCGTTGTCTGATACCAGTTCTGGAGACATAACCCATAGGAACACAGTCTATAGTGGGAGATTTGGCACTGGATTTATCTTTTCTTCTTGCCTTGGGAATATCATAAGAAATTTGTGACTGGAAAAAAATTTGAGAAAGAAAGAAAATGAGACTATAATTCTTACCTAGTACGTGTATGCTCTGTAAAAAAAAAAAAAAAATGTTTTCCTGTGAGGTCACTGTCTTAGATGCTACTGTCCTTTAATGTGGGGTTGGGTGTGAGAGGGAGGAAAAGAGACAGCTGTCCCTTCCTTACATGCAGCATACGTTGGATTGTCTATATAAGATTTTTAGTGATCCGCTGGAAGGGATAGAAGATGTCATTTTTGATCAATCACAATTAAGGGATTTCACATTACAGGGAAACGTGTTACAAGAAAATATTATTCTTTTGAGATTGTATTTTCAATAAAGTGGACTTCCTCTCCCCTTGAGCAGTATCTTTATTATGTTAGCCATAAATAGGCATAGGGTTTGGGGATTTGAGATATTTGCATTAGAAAAAATAAGAAAGAGAGTTTGAATTTGAAAAGTAATTAGAAAGAATCAACTAAAGCAAGGGAAGGGTGTGGTGTTAACAGACTCTATTAAAGAAACTGGGAAACAGAGGAAAAAAATATGAAGTGGAAAAAGCATGAATTTTGGAATCACATAGGTAGGCCTGGGTTTCATTGAAATCCAAAGTTTCATTTTTGGTCCAGTTCATTAAGAATGATGTGAAATCTGATTTCTTTGAATCCTATTTCCTTTATCTATAAAATGGAACTGTTTCTCAATGGTCACTTATCAAGCTTTTTTTTTTTTTTTTTAAGAATTTATTTATTTATTTGAGAGAGAGAGCACGAGTGGGGTGAGGGGTAGGGGGAGAAGCAGAGTCCCCGCTGAGCAGGGAGCCCAGTGTGGGGCTCGATCCTGGGATCATGACCTGAGCCGAAGGCAGACGCTTAACGACTGAGCCACCCAGGCGCCCCTCATCCAGCTCTTAATGTGTACCAAATACTGTGCCAAATTCCTTACATTCTCACTTTAATTAATTAGAGCTGATGTGACCTAAAGCAAGTATAACTGTCCGCATTTTATGGAGAGAAATAGACTCAGGAATGTTAAGAAACTTGTTCACCTTTCATTGATAATAGATGGCTGAATGTGGATCTGTGTTCTTTAGCCACAATGCTATACCACCCTCCCTGTGGTCGTAGCTGTATCATAATGAATACTATAAGCTAGTGATTTAAATGTTTTATATCATGGTATTTGAGTTAGCTCTGCTCTTTCCAGGTAGTGCCAGAAACAGACTATTAACCTCTGTAGCATTTTCCTTAGTTTTTATAGAGTTTATCTTCCAATAACTTACCCATAATACTGTTCTCATTTCCTCTCAAAAGTGCAGAGTCATATACATTATTTACCATCTAAGATGGAATATAGGCTTGGAGTTTGTATCACAGTATCCTGGCAATAGCTGGAGGAATTCTTGACTATCACATGATTATAACTGCTAATCACTATTTTTTATTACAAATCGTATTGAATTTGCACCAAAGCCTTCCATTTAAATAGGAAATCGGTGTCAAAGAGAGAAAGAACCAAGTAGGAATTAAGTAAAAGTGACTATACCACTGACTTCTCTAATCATAATACAACTAGAATGACCTAAAAAGTTAAAGGAGAGTGGCAAGATGCGTGTTCCTAAATGAAGCGTAACTGGTACAGCCTTCCAGGCCCTCATAGTTACAACATATCAGAAACAAAAGAAGTAAAAATAAAAAATTGGAATATTTAACATTTATAAAAATTCCTCGTTTTAATGTTAGCCGAAGGTGTGATGTTCCTAGAATGTTCAGCTGAGTTCAACAATCATGAGGGCCTGAGAGGAAATGAGAACAGTATTATGGGTAAGTTATTGGAAGATAAACTCTATAAAAACTAAGGAAAACGCTACAGAGGTTAATAGTCTGTTTCTGGCACTACCTGGAAAGAGCAGAGCTAACTCAAATACCATGTAACTCATTTGGAACAAGGATATAGATATACAGATGAAGGGCGCCTGGGTGGCTCAGTTGGTTAAGCGACTGCTTTCGGCTCAGGTCATGATCCTGGAGTCCCTGGATCGAGTCCCGCATCGGGCTCTCTGCTCGGCAGGGAGCCTGCTTCTCCCTCTGGCCCTCCCCCCTCTCATGTGCTCTCTCTCTCTCATTCTCTCTGTCTCAAATAAATAAATAAAATCTTAAAAAAAAAAAAAAAGATATACAGATGAAGACATGGCTCTCCCCCTCTCCCTAGCCAGGGCACAGACCACCAGTGACTCCCTAGGCAGGTTGCAATGTTGCTGTGCTACGGGATGGCACTGGGAAACGGGGAACGAATGTTGGGACGGTCAACCCCTCGCCACCATTTAAAAATTTTAAATGTGTAACAGCCCTGAAATTGTTGCTCTTAAGGAACCAGGTACTTGTACAGGTAACGGAGAGGCCCTCCTGAAAAGAATCGTTAGATTATTAGGGAAGGTTTCAAGGCCAACGTAGGGGTTATACTCACTCAGAAATCAGAAATATAGTACAATGGAGAATTGGAGGGCCTATGATGCAGCACTGATGTTTTACAGCAAATTTACTTCTAGCTACTATTTTTACCTGTGTACTTCATTTAAAAAACTTGAACTAAATTCAGCTTTTTTTCTTACCACAAAATTAATGCATATCCTTTTTGCAAAATACAAGGAATAACAAAAATAAAAATCACCCGTTACCTCACTACATAGTGAGGAACAAAGTTAACATTTTGCTGTATAGGCTTCTGGAATTCCTGTGTTGTTATATAAATGAAGTAGTCACAGACATGTGATTATTCTGTAGGTACTGTTTTGTAGCCTGCTCTTTTTTTTTTTTTTACTTAATTTAATTTAATTTATTATGAAGATTTCTTTCATGTCATTACATGGCACAGTACTTTTAAAGGCTATGTAGTTTTCCATTGTAAGGATGTATAGGAACCTTAATTTATTCAGTCAATTCTCTATCAGTGGACATTTAAGTTATTTTCACTTTTCTACTCTTGCAAACAATGCTGAAATAAAAATGCATGCACATATATTTTTGCACAGGGCCATAATTACATATACAATTATGTTCCATGGTTACATTAAAATCCTAGAAGCCGAATTGCTTTTTATACATGTTTCTAAATTTTCTCTAGCTTAATAAACTTACACCCCATCGACAGTCCAGGGAGTCTTGCCCACACCTCACACCTCCAATCCTGGTCAACTTCAGTACTTAACATTTAAATCTTTGCCATTTTAATAGGTAAAAAATGTATTTTGTCATTTTAATTTGGCTGTCTTTGATTATCATGCCAAATAGTTTCATAAGTTTATTGGTAGTATTTTTTCTATGTTTGAATTATAGAATTGACATTGCTGTTGTTTATAATCCTAAGCAGTATATAAGTTATGCAGTTCTGCATTTACTTTTTTTCAATTCTTAACTAATTTTATAATTTTAAACTATTTTTATTAGTGCACATGAGTCAGGTCTGCACTGCATGACATCTTTTTCATTAAAATAGAGTAGCCATCTCCATCTACCTTTAACTGATCTTAATCTGTTTTTTGTTTTTTTTTCCTTCTTTCCTTTTGCTTTAAACATGAAACCATGGGTCAAGTTTCATTTCTCAGTTGCCACTTCTCCACCTGAGTTGTCAGTTTTGTTTTTGGTCTAAAAGGAAGGGTAAGTGAGAGGGCATCTCATTAAATCAATGTCTTTGGGCAAGATTTGTATAGAGTTATCTGTTTTGCATATCTTATTTTAGTTTGTCATTTGAAAATAAATTTAAACCTAATACTATTCAATATGCATTCTCGTGTTTAAAATAATCATTTACGCCTGAGAATCTTTAAAAACAACAAAGGTATTTTTCTTTGGGGATGCCAGTATGAACATTTCTTTAAGGAAATGTGACAATATTTAGGAAACAACCATATCAAAATGGCAGTTAAATGGAGTGACTTATATAAGGACTGTTCATGGGCCTTTCCTTAAACACTGGAGATCAAAGAAAGCGGTTTGACTTGTCCTTTTTTTTTTTTTTTTTTGTATAACAAGCTCTTTTTGGGTGTTAGTACTTCATTCCTTGGTTCAAAAAAACAAGTAACTATGGGGATTATAAATTTCATAAAGAAACAAATTCTACTTTTACCTCTTTAAATCCTACAGAGTCTATTAGTGCTATATATAGACTATATATAGATGACAGTGGGAACAAGCTATTTATTCCACCTTTTTTTTTTAAAGATTTTATTTATTTATTTGAGAAAGAGAGAGCATGAGAGGGGGGAGGGTCAGAGGGAGAAGCAAACTCCCTGCCGAGCAGGGAGCCTGATGCGGGTCTCAGTTCCTGGACTCCAGGATCATGAACTGAGCCGAAGGCAGTCACCCAACCAGCTGAGCCACCCAAGTGCCTTATTCCAGCTTTTAATAGAGGACTGTAATCCATTTATATTTTTCTTGTGATTGTTGATATATTTACATATGCCATTTTACTTTATATTTCCTATTTACTATATGTTTTCTTTGCTTTATTCTTTCTTGCACTCTGTCAAGTACTTTAGACTGAGTATTAGCAACAAGATTCAATAGATATTTACCAACTGCATTTGTACGCCATGTGTTTGTGTACTTGTGTGTGTGTGTGTGTGTGTGCACGTACGAGAGAGAGACAAAGAGTGAAGTTTTGTAAGTGACTGCTATATGCCTGTTTTTGAATCCATCAGTTATGGTAACAAATTTTGTGCTATCATGGTGCAATGAGGACAATAGACACTTTGCAAGAACAGTGTGATTTTTGAGTTATTGACTATTTTCAAGGAACTCCACAAGTCTATGGCATAAAAGGCATAAATTTAAGCCACTGACCTATGATGTGATGAGCAATAAATGAGTCACATGCAGAAGGTCAAACATGCAGAATTGACCTTTCAATCTATACATCATGCAGTAGCTCTGAACAGGTTACACTGTATTAAATTTATATGAAGTAAATGACATGCAATTTTAGAATTTGCAGATTTAGAGATTTGTAGAGGTTTTGCAATACAAAGTTCTTAAATACTTGCTGTCCTCCAAAAAGAAAAAGAGCAAAGTTGCTTGTTGAAGACTCTGCCACAGAAAATTTTTTAAAAATTAAAAATAGTCTTTAGTCACATGTGTTTGATGCATAACATTTTATTTGATCTAAGAACACCACGAGAATATTTATATCTTCTGCCTTGTATATAATTAAGAGCAAATGGAAGAGTGAATTTATACAGTATAGATCATAAAGTATTCTAGCAGGGAGAACCATTTATATTTCATTTTGAACTAGCAGTAATATGGAAATGAAATCTTTCCAATCAGAACTGATAGGACCTAGCAGATAACAATGTCTTGTCCCTTCAGTATTGACATCATGAAGTACTCATAGATGAAGCCTAACTCTTTTTTTTTTAAAGATTTTATTTATTTGAGAGAGAGAATGAGAGACAGCACAAGAGGGAAGAAGGTCAGAGGGAGAAGCAGACCCCCCCGCTGAGCAGGGAGCCCGATGCGGGACTCAATCCCGGGACTCCAGGATCATGACCTGAGCCGAAGGCAGTCGCTCAACCAACTGAGCCACCCAGGCGCCCGAAGCCTAACTCTTGTTAACATGGCAGTGATAGGAAATTAGCTAATTATTAAATCTTAAGTAGCAAATAAAGTCACTGAATGATTTCAGATTGATGATAACCTTTACTAGGTCTGTAGAGCATTATAAAAATATTATGAATATTCTATCATAAATTCTCTAAATGGGCGACTTGCCTTAGTTAACTAGAATTTAACTTAATCACATGTGGTCAACTTAAAAAAGTTCCACCATAATTTAAAAGTACCTTTGGATCTTAGAAATTTGTTACTCACATACTTAAACCAAAAACTTTTTAGTTTAATAAGATCAGTCAACTAACAGAATACTTCCCTCTACTTTGAGATCACTAAATGGACATTTCATGTGAGTTTATATTTTACTATGACTTGCCGTAAGAGCCTTCACTTCATTAACAATTTGACACACTGGATATTTAAAAGTAGGTTGGTTTGTTTTCAATGTGGCAGAATGCAATCTTAGGACGCAATTCCCATTTTTATTTATTTATTTATTTATTTATTTATTTTTAAAGATTTGATTTATTTATTTGACAGAGAGAGACGCAGCGAGAGAGGGAACACAAGCAGGGGGAGTGGGAGAGGGAGAAGCAGGTTTCCCGCAGAGCAAGGAGCCCGACCCGGGACTCGATCCCAGGACCCTGGGACCATGACCTGAGCCAAAGGCAGACGCTTAACCAACTGAGCCACCCAGGTGCCCCACAATTCCCATTTTTAAAATACGTTTAAGAAATGTAACTCTTCTGGGGCGCCTGGGTGGCTCAGTCGTTAAGCGTCTGCCTTCGGCTCAGGTCATGATCCCGGGGTCCTGGGATCGAGTCCCGCATCGGGCTCCCTGCTCAGCGGGGAGCCTGCTTCTCCCTCTCCCACTCCCTCTGCTTGTGTTCCCTCTCTCGCTGTGTCTCTCTCTGTCAAATAAATAAATAAAATCTTAAAAAAAAAAAAAAAAGAAATGTAACTCTTCTAAGGAGATGACAACGACAACAAGAACCGACAAGAGTAACTCATTCTAAGGAGGATTTTTATATCAGCAGTATATAATCAGGTCACTGGTACTACTGTTTTTCCCTGTACACATATATAAAGTCTAGTCATAATTGTTTACTCAGAGACTTGATAAAAACAAAGAATGTTGGCTCAAAGAAAAGAATTTAAAACAAGAACCGGCATTTGCAGAGGACAGTCCAATCCATACCAATCTCTGCGGAAGGCAAAATCCAATAACCGTTTACAGATATTCTGATGGTTGGATTATCCTCCTGCTTTTTCTCCTCGCACTTCTATCTCTCATGGTGCTGGAGGCCATTATCTTGCTAGCGGGCTATACCAGTGTCTCTGTTACAGGTCAATTTGTAATTGTTTTAATATTGCTTAACTTCTTTGAATGAGCTCTGCAGGAACACAGACACTGTTCATTGTGGCATGCACACCTGACAAGTCATTTCTCACTTTTGAGATTGCCAGGGGGTATAGAGTCAAGATGAATCATAGGAGAAGAGTTCTTTCACTCAGCTCACCATCATCCTGTGCATTTCTGCATCTATTTAAAAACTAACTTGTGACCCCTAGTAATATTCCACCGTCAGTCACGCACATAAATTTCCTTTAAGACTGTTACTCTCACTAGTGTTAGTCTCACTCAGAGGTGATTTTGACTTGTTAGAGTGGACAAATTATGGGACTCCCAGAAACATCAGATCAGTTTTAAGTCAGTATGGCCTAAATGGAGTAAATGTGTGTTTGCGACTGTGTGCACCTTGAGCACATCGATTTTAAAATTAATTATAAGTTATTTGATGACACCTGGTACAGACTTTCTTGGAGAGCTTTTCTGCGGTAAGTTCAAGAAAAATTGCTTGAGAAATGCTTGGGAGATGACTATCCTTTTATATTTGTCATTAAAGTCCTGGCAGTAGCTTTGGACCACTTAGACAAATGACAACAAATAAAGTTACTCTGCAGTGATTTCCTCATATATTTACTCTTATTAAGTTTTATTTTGTTTTTCTAACTTTAGATATAACTGGCAAAGCATGATTGTTAGGATATCAGATTAATTTTCTAAAAAAATTCATGGCAATGTGTATTGATTTGTTTTAATAATGACATGAAATTACCCCCAAGTAGCCCTCAGAGTAGTTTGAGGTAATAAAGATCTTGATAAGCTATGTTTCTACATGTATCTGAATGTATATGTGTATATAAATAAATTTGTATTAAAAATGTGGAAATATCATGGTTTAAAAATATGTAAAATGGGATCTAACCGTATATTTATAATAAACCTTTTAATGCTATTATAATGTAACTTTCATTTCCTACCAGAGGAATCCATAATGACACACCAAGTTAATCAAGTTTTGAACTTTTTACTATCAGGGTTATTCTCTCTGTAAAATTATGTCTATTTTTTCTTCCATAATTGGAGCATTATGAATATACAATATACTAAGATTTTCTAACGTACAAAATTAGCGTTATCTACTTAAGGTATTAAAAAGTACACTGAGGAGGGTAAGTACTATGGTGAGCGCTGTGAATTGTGTAAGACTGATGAATCACAGACCTATACCCCTGAAACAAATAATACATTATATGTTAATTAAAAAAATTTTTTAAAAATACAATAATATATTTTTCTCCAATGTTATTTTACATATTCCCAGAAAAAACTAAAGGGATGAAACAGAAGTAAGACAGATTCTTAATATTTGTTAAATGAGAGTGATTGTCACTTGATATTCCAGTTTGGAAATTTTATTTTATTTTAATTTTAAGATTTTATTTATTTATTTGAGAGAGAGAGTGTATACACAGGAGCAGGGGACTTGGGGAGGGGTAGCGAGGGGGGAGAGGGAGAGGGAGAAGCAGACTCCCTGCTGAGCAGGAGCCCAACCCTGGGCCTGATCCCAGGACCCCTAGATCATGACCTGACCTGAAGGCAGACACTCAACCGACTGAGCCACCCAGGAACCCTTCTAGTTTGGAAATTTTAAAACAACAGTCAATTAAAAAAATTAATAGTAGAAACCCAATAGCTTTACATAATAATTTTTAACTCAAGATTTTAAAAAACCTTTATATTTATGAGTCTTATAATACCCTTGAGAATTCTATAGACATAGATATTACCAACTACCCTTAGGTATGAAAGATTAAAATGATTTGTTCAATGACCCAACATTAAGGAGGAAGCTGAAACTAAAAAAACCCAAATTCTTTTTCTTTTCCTAACAAATACTTTACCTGATTGATTGAGCTATTTTTTTAAAGTAGCATTTCTGAAGGACACTTATTTTCCTGATTAGTAATAGTGCTTTTGCTGATTTGCTTTTAAAAAGCAGATGTCTTCTACCTTCTATATTTTGTTTCTGTTTAACGTTTGGAGATCTATTTGTTTTGAATTCAGTTTTGAAGTTTTCCAAGAAAACTTACTTCTTATGATTTATAGTCCTTTATTCTATATCTATGACAAAGTATTAAAGGGCTGTTATGATATCAATATTAATAGCAATGTGTTGATAGAAACGAATATAATATAGAACACCTAAATAAGGAAATTATATTTTTATTTAATAAAAGTTTAAGAGAAATTAACAAATTAACCATTTATAAAACCAAAAACTATATTTTCAACTTCCAAATAGATTATAAGAATATGCCCAATATTTGAGATTTCACTTAATGTGAAAGATACATGGGATGAACTTGAATTACTTGATCGCTGAAGATTCTAAGCTTTCTCTGATTTTCAAACCTAATATTTAGAAGTAAAATAGTAATTTATTTGAGTCAACACTGAGGGTCAAAACATAACCCACTTTCTCTTGAATCAAAAGATGTTTACAATAGTATGTTTTCTGTAGCAAAGCCTTTTGTGGTTGTCGCTAATTACGTTTTTCACGTCAAAGTCTTTGAAGGGAATATAGGTACAAATAGACTTAATAAATATTTATTAGGTGAAAGAATTCAGGAAAGTCTCTGGGTTTGGAAAAATGTGTATATATAAAATACCAGTAACTTCTTCATTATGGATTTTTAACTTCAGCTGAATACAGAGAATCCTGTCTTCCTATATTACTGAATCAAGTCTTGAAATTATATACACCAAGCAAATGATGCCATAGGGAATATGTAGCATTAACATTTTAATTAAAATACAAAGTGATAATCCACATGATGCTGTAGCTAAGCATTTGATGATCTCCAATTATATTAGTAGTAACATTTTCATTTGCTAAATAACTGGGTAATTAAAAACATGTAATTAAAGCAAAGTCATATCCTAACTTATGAAGTCAATGAAAACAAAAGAGCATAGTAAAACCTTACTGAAAAATAACTACTATACCATTATAATGAGATACATTTTTACCAATATATCTTACAAGGAAAATAAAAGTCAAACTTTGCCCAATGCTGCCTTTTTAAGATACTCTAGAAGATCAGGTGATAAAGTAAGTCCTGAATCATAAACACAATACAGAATGATTTTATCCCCATGAGTTTTTTTGCCAGTCCAAAGTCATTGTGAATGGCAAAGGGTGAAAGATAACATTGGAAGACAGTAAAGAATCACTATATGAACTTTTAAAGATTAAGGCCAGACTCTTACTTTGTTCCTCAGTAACAATTAATTACAGGGCACAGGTATATTTTTTGCTACCTGCATGTTACCACATTTCTCACCAGATGAAAGTGGGCAGAATCTTTTAGATGTAGTCCAACTGGAGCCCAATATGAAGGGTGGTGTAGATCAAGATACCACTGTTCTTGCGTTGGTGGTATAGTGGTGAGCATAGCTGCCTTCCAAGATACCACTGTTCTTGAAAGAGGAAAAGGCCTGAATGTACATAAGCAATCATGAAGAAAGGAGTCCAAGAGGAGCCTTTATGTCAGAGTTCAAGGACAATAAGAGTCATATTTTGCTGGGTGAACTTGATTGACAAGAAGAAGGCCACTCAGCCAAAAAAAAAAAAAAAAAAAAGCAAAAAACCCAAAACCCCAAAACCAGCACATGACCCGATCATACTGATGAACACAGGGACTTTTCAGTCATCTCTTTAAAAATGAATTCTTCCTTATATTTATTTACGAAACACTATGAATGTATCAGCAATACTTTTCCTCTTTCTTTGTTGCTGACACAAATTAACTCTCCAGTCTACCAACAGAGCTTGAAATGTCACAGTCCCTTTTAGAGTGACACAGACCTCTTCCTCCTTCTGGCAAAGTCCTCTACATGAATGAAGTTGGAGAGAGCCTTAGTGAGGTGACTATCTGATGTCTCCGTGCTGCTCCCAAAGTCATAGTTCTTGATGCAAGGGCACAAGCAGTGCATGATGGCCCGGCGGATGTAGCTGTCAAAGATATAGTAAATGAAAGGGTTGACGCAGCTGTTGGCAAATGCCAAAGGCCCACTCACCTCCATGCCCAGCCGGAGAAAAGCTGAGGAAAAGTAGATTTCTTGCTGCAGCCCAGAGACAATGGCCAGAAGCTTGAAAGTATTGAAGGGCAGCCAGGAGAAGACAAAGGCTGCCACGACAATCAAGATGATCTTTATGGATTTCCTCAGCTTTCTGTTATGTTTTCCCGACTGTTGGTAATGCGCACACAGCTTCCTTGTGATGCAACAGTAGCAGGTCACAATGCTCACCAAAGGGACAAAGAAGGTAAAAATTAAGGCCACCAGGGCCCAAGTCAGTTTCATTGACGTAGCCCTCTTCTCTGCACAGTATGGCTTATCATCAATCAGGGTGAGTTCCCTGGACAGAAGAGTAGGCAAACCCAAAAGGCAGGAGATAAACCAGACGCTGGCGCAGACTCCGTATGCACAGTCTCTCCTCCTGAATTTCCTGGATATGGCTGGACACACGATGGCCAGGTAGCGGTCAACACTCATGCACGTGAGCAAGAAGACACTGCAGTGCATGTTGACTGAGATCATGTAGGAGCTGCCTTTGCACAGGAAGGAGCCTGTCCTCCACAGTCCTAAAGATGCTTCTTTATCCACCCAGAGAGGCAACGTGACAAGAAAAATGAAGTCAGATACGGCCAGGTTGATGATGAAGATGTCAATCAGTCTTCGGCTGCCCCGTTTGAAATGCAAGGCACTCATGAGGACGAGGTTCCCCAACGCTCCAGTCAGGAACACAGCTGTGTAAAAGACTGGAAGGAAGACCGACGTATAAGGAACATGGGAGTGGGTGTCCTCAAGATCAGGATTTTTGCTGGTAGCATAGAAATAATCCAAATAAACTGAGGTTGCTTCTGGGTCCATTGCTAAGGATCAGCTGCCAAACCTGGTATTTCTTTATTTTTGTATGAATTTTCAAAATCACAAGGTGGCTTCTTTTATATAGTGGCTGCCTCTTCCCCACCACCCGCACTGCCCCACCCCTTAAAAGATCTTGGGACAAGCATAAAAACAGAGATTAAAAAAATGCAGTTTCTACCAATCCTCAGAAAGGGTCTACAAGGAACACCACCCTGATTGGTGTTTGGTGGTTGTGGTTGTGGTTTTCTTTATTTGCATTTACCCTGGAGACTGGGGTGCTTTTTGACTTCTGTCTCGAAGATATTGTTTGTTTCTTTAAATCCAGAAATTAAAAAAACACATTAACTTTTTTCCCTTACCTACTTTAAAGATATCCTTTGCTTTTCTGACACTGACAATCCTTTTGATCTAACTTTCTGTTACACATACAAGATACCACTTTCTTTTAGAATCTTAAGGTGATGATGACAAGGTAGTCCTTTTATTTACATCGAAGTGAGGAAAATAGTCTTTCACTGCAGAAAGAGTGAATTAATAATTCTGCAAATCATACCAGTCCACATCTGCAGCAAACATAATGATTCCAATTATGGTATGAGATTCTTTCCACGTATTTGGCTCTCTCAGTTCATACATAATTAATCCTGTTACATTCAGTAAGTTTTTAAAAATCCTCTAGAAACTGGGAACATGTCTTGTGCTGTTCTTATTATTATGTGTACAAATTTTCCACTGTCATTAGCACAGTACCTTGCAGATGGTAGGCACTTTGGAAATGCTAGTTTATTTGAATTAATTAGGAAAACTCTTGGTTTCGTGGTCCAGTATAATTAGCAAGTATGTATTCAATGGGGTTCAACTGTAGGCATTTTTGTTACTTATGTAGCTTACACGCACAGGTTTAAAAATTGCTATTTTTACGCTCTTATCTGCTATGGTAATTCAACCAATGAAGTTCCCTTTTGTTAGAGTTAAAATCCTCGATTTGGAGATTTGCTCCCTACTAATCTTCAAATAACTATCCTCCAGCAGACTCTAGGTCCCCTCTGATCTTCTCTTCTTCACACCTCGTAGCAGTGATTTTTTTTAGCTTTTGAACTATGACTTTTTTTCTTTTTTTAAGTAACTCCACACATCAGTGAGCTTCACTTTGGGGATTATTGACCTAGCAAGAGACAGACCTCTAGTAAGTGACATTATAATGGAGTTGCTGGTTTAGACATGATAAAAGAAAGATTTGGGTTTCCTTCAAAACACTTGAGAAATAGGCTAACATCAGAAGGATCTTATCCTATTTTTCTCTCACCTATTCCTTTTTATATTAGGAAAACTATAATGAAATACAAATTCTGAAACCAACTCCATTTATTTCCATTTTTTCACTGGCCCACATAGCTCAAGGTTCTTTCCTTCTCTCTTTCTCTTCACCTCATTTCCTTGCCAAAGTTCCAGTTTTAGGTTGATATTACTATTGCATCAAAAAATATATGCCAGTGGATAAAAACACCATTGTTAAACATGTAAAGTCCTTTCTACTGAATTTTTATTTCTCCCATAATTAACATATTGAAAAGAGTGGTCTTGCTCTTTTTCCTGATGTGTTCTAATGTTACCACAGTCTCAGGTGTGTGTGTCTAGGGCAGGGAAGGATGAGGGATCCCTTGATCTGGGGCAGCCCCAGCAAGTCAGTTGGAATTTGATTTGTGACTTGACTCCATCTCCTTTTGTGTCCCTGGCAGCTCTGTGTTGTTCATGGGGGACGTATCCTTACTTAAGTATAGGCTGCAGATGAGAGAAACTAATTAATGCTTTGACAATTCTGGGAAATCTTTCCCACTGAGTAAGCCTTAAATATTTAATAGAATAATTCATTTTGTCAAATAGTTTGAAGTAGGACAGTATTTACTTGCTGAGGATTGATGGAGTAAACATAGAATATTGAAATACCATATCTATATATGTCTCTCTATATAACTATTTTCCTTGTGTCTCAAGAATTCCACAGAAAAGTGTCATAAAATGGAAAAAAGTTCATGCTCATACTCTAGAGGAAAACGTCTGGTTTATATTTATTCTGCAGGCCTTAAATTTTCTTTCAGCATTCAGAAGTTGTTGGCTTGGTGTAAACTATCTCACATAAATCTGACTTCCTCACTAAACTCTGAAGCAGCTGTAGACCAAGTGTTTTGTTTTATCATAATATAGGCACTTTGGAATATGATAGTGGTAGAATGTTGCAATGTGAGAGTATCTACCATGTATCAAAACTATCCTGGGCTCCAAGTCAGAAAACAAATTGTTTTGAGGCAAAAAGGGAACAAATAGCATTAGTACTGGGCTTTTAATAACTCAGAGTGCAAAGCTATTATAAGACAGAACCCACAATAAAAGCCAACTAGATAAAGTACGGGAAGTCATCATTCTAAATAAGCTTAGAGCGATGGTCATTTTTAGAACTTTGAATGCTTTTTGAAATAAAAATGAGGATTACAAGACCAAAACTCAGAAACAACACTGGATATCATAAGCCTCCGAAAAGGCAGAAAGAACAAAGTGATGACAAAAAAAAAAAAAAAGAGTAAGATGTAAATATTAATAACTGAATGACAGCACACATATGCCCACTTTTAAGAATTGTTTTTCCAGGAAAAAAAAGCTCAACTTTCCTTTATTTTATATACAGGTACATAGATATACTTTATATTCAACTTTATATGTTATGCTTTCCATCCCTGGCAGGGATAATTTCTTCCACATTTGTGTTCTCTAAGAACTTTTACAATACTGCTTATTAAGTTCTTATTACCTCATTTCACATGATTAGTTGTTTTGGTGTCTGACCTCCTGAGCTGATCATGAGCAAATTGAAGGGAGAGACCATCCATTATCTCTTCATTGTCTCAAGCGTAGGCGTTACCCAACTGAAATCTTTTTTGGACTCTCAAAGCCATTGTTTTGACCCGGTGGATGCCAGGTCACATTTCCCCATTAGAATCACCTGGGGTGACTCCCAAATTGTAGCTTTCTGAACCCTGTCTCAGATCTACTGAGTCAGAATCATTTGGAGTGTACTCCAAGACATTATATTTAACAAGCCTCTGAGGTGATTCTTAAACACACTAAAGTTTAGAATCACTGTTCTAATTTATATATCTTAACCAACTTTATATGTTATGCTTCATTATTATTTAGGCTTTTTTTCAAATCATCTCTAAACTCAAACTTCTAGTGGGGGGGATGGGGTAATTGGTGGTAGGCAGTAAGGAGGGCACATGACGGGATGAGCATTGGTTGTTATACGCAACTGATGAATTACTGAACTCTACATCTGAAACGAATGATGTACTACATGTTGGCCAATTGAATTTAAATAAAAAAATAACTTGAACTTCTTAGCAATTTTCTAGCCTGGAGCTCACAAAATTTTCAGAATTAATGTAACTTCTGGGCCCTCCCTATTTTACATCTCATTTCCTGAG
The DNA here is from genome assembly GCF_029215605.1 of Mirounga angustirostris. Classification (NCBI taxonomy): domain Eukaryota; kingdom Metazoa; phylum Chordata; class Mammalia; order Carnivora; family Phocidae; genus Mirounga; species Mirounga angustirostris. The sequence continues at coordinate 45,478,696 of NW_026991709.1, read as the reverse complement.
ATATATGCAGAATTGGGTCAAATGTTGAAGACAGGGAAAGAGTAAGGTGTTGTTCACTGAGATACCTGCTCAAGTGAATATATTATCTGTCACACAGCCTTAGCTGTGACTTGCAGACAGTGCTTCACAGGTTGGCTAAGGGTTTTGTGTGAGTACAGCCACCCGTAACTGGCATTATTGCGTATTACATCTGCTCTTTCCCTGTCAATCACTCTGACCCCCATATTAGTTAGGGATTAATCAGATTATATAGCAAATAGCACAGCAGAAAGAAATCTCTATGCATATGCTCTACTGAAACGTTCCTGAATAAGTGACAAAAACTATGAAGCAAAGTATTTGTTTTTCATTGATCTTATCGGTCAGTGATTATATATTCATTTGTTTGAAACATTCTCTTACTTGAGTATCATAAAGGGTATAATCATTTGAACAGGCCAGTTTAACAGATCTGTTTATATTCTAAGAGTCAGTGATTTTTTTTATTTGGGCAGTTACTTGGTGAGGGTAGTGTAATGTAAAGTAATATATCATGTCAGACTAAGTGGCATGGATTTGCTGTTATCTGGGTCCTCCCCCCCTTCAATTATTAGATTCTTTCCTTTGGTATCCCATATTGACATAAACAAAAGTGACGTTCCTGTTTTAGGCATATGTACTTTAGGCTTCTTCCTAATAGTTGATTTAACCTAGATTTAGGTTGTGGATCACAAAAATTGTGTTTATTTATATTGGCGTCCCCCGTACCCAGCACAATGTCTGGCATACGACAGATAGCCAATTAATATTTGTAGATCTGGACTGAATTATGCTTGAATTTTTTGTTATTTCCAATGAATAGGGACATTTCACAAACTTCTTAGACAGCTTCCATTTTCCATGATTACTGTTTATCGTTGAAACAGCAAAGGCCTGTGTTGCTGTATCTTTTCTAATCAGAAGCACAGAGCCTTCCTCTTTTCCTTTATCCATCTGCATTTCCCACTACCTCTGTCTTCTGGTACATCGCCTAGGCTGGAAGTGTGGAATATATGAATTTCCTAATGAAATTTAAACATGTGGCTCTATGACAACCATATTTTAGAGTTATGTTATTTTTCCAGCAGAATTATGAATCATAAATTTTAGAGCTGCAAGTGATATTACTGATCATAATTATCCATTTTATGAATGAGGACACTGGGACTCAGAAAGGATCACTTACTAAAGACTCACATTGATGATATTAAAATAGAGGACAGTTTATTTTTTTTATTTTATTTTTTATTTTTTTTTTATTCATGAGAGACAGAGCGAGAGAGAAAGGCAGAGGGAGAAGCAGGCTCCCAAGGAGCAGGGAGCCCGATGCAGGACTCGATCCCAGGACCCTGAGATCATGACCTGAGCCGAAGGCAGACGCTTAACCATCTGAGCCACCCAGGCGCCCAAAATAGAGGACAGTTTAAACTTAAACTTATCACCGGCATTTGGTCCATTCACTGTCCTTCAGAAGCATGGATATCTAAACAACTATAATTTGCTACTCTGTGTAGCATTTGACAGGAATTGCTAAAAGGAAAGCCATTTTAGATGCACTCTTCTATCTGCCTTGTCCTTGATTAATTTCGCCATTGTCCTAATAGTGAATTGGTACAAGGAAGTTCAAAGATTGATACATTTTTCTGAGGAAGGCTGTGATTGGAACCCACAGCTTGCATATATTTCTATTTTTCTCCTTTTTGCATTCCAAAGTTTATAAGGAAAACAGCCAGGACAAAATTATATGAGAAAAACATAATGTAGATATATCTTTCTTAAGATAATTTTTAGTTTCTAAAAAATGTGTGATTAAAAATAATATTTAAATACATTAGGGAATTTGGTATTGTGGGGAATTCTCACACAAGGAGTCATCACATAAACACAAAATATAAACAAGTTATAATACCTGCATATTTAGATTTTCAGTTATTGGGTTTATTTAAAATGTACTGTAACCATAACCCCTTCCTGGTGAAACTAGAACCATCATTAACAAATTAAGCCAGAGGTCTAGTTCAAGTTTATTTTTAAATCTAAATTTCATAATCTGTACTTGGTTGCACTAAATCATCCTTAACACTTGTGAAAATATGTCAGGCCAGCTACTGTTTCCCAAAGAGCAGAGTAAGGAATGGAAGCAGAAATTTAATTCCAGGAGCATTTCCCACTACCTGAGCCACCCATTGGCTGAGCCAATGGGTGGCTCAGCCATTAAGCGTTTGCCTTTGGCTCAGGTCATGATCCCAGGGTCCTGGGATGGAGCCCCGCATCGGGCTCCCTGCTCAGTGGGGAGCCTGCTTCTCCCTCTCCCACTCCCCCTGCTTGTGTTCCCTCTCTCACTGTCTCTCTCTGTCAAATACATAAATAAAATCTTAGAAAAAAAAAAGAAATTTAACTCCATTAATTTTTAAGGATTTATTTTGACACAACAAGCAAGCACCCAAAACAGAAAACAGAAAACACCCAAAATGCAGAGATAAATAAGAAGTGGTATTGGTGTCATGAGGCAGTTCAAGTCCTCCATGCTGAGCTGGCAAGATCTTCAAAACCTCAAACACACAGACACTTCCAGGTCCATACTAAATTGTGAACGAAATGCGTCTTGTGTGTTTTCTAAGCATTCTGCAGACTTGATGGATGCAAGCAGCATCCTCCTTTACAGGTTTCCCCAGAAACACCTACCTCCTGAATCATGAAGATTTATGTATGCTCTGAGTCCAGCCTGGGAATCTGGTCGTGGCAAGTCTTTCCTAGTAAACTGCAGTTGGTCCAGAGGTTCAAAAACCACCTGAAGTGAGCAGGATGCCTACCTCTATAAATGGCTTATTTCCAGCTTCAAGGGAATCAGAAACTTTTAGATGTTGTTTATACTGACTCTAACAAAACATTATAGATATTCAACAGATATTTGCAAATACTAAAATTTAATGATTGTTTAATATATGCCCCAGGCCCTGGGCTGGACATTTTATATGCATTTTTTCATTTAATCCTCACAATGGTCACTTGGGATAGGGAATATTATCAACATTCATATTTTAGAGAAAAGAAAACTGAGATTTAAGAGGTTAACTTAGTTGTCTAATGTCACAAAACTAGTCAGTGCATCCCATTATTTAAGCTTGATAAGTCAGTTATTCACCGTGGGCTCCGCTTTCCTGACTATGAATTGAGGTGTTGTCTTCCTCTTCCTCTTTCAGATTTCCCTTTTACCTGGGTTTATTTGCCATGTGATTTCATGACAGAGGTAGTTCTGGAGGTAGGGGATTTCTAAAGAAGGCCAATGGAGGAAGATATTTCCTGGTGCATAAACGAATTTAGGAGTCAAATTGCGCATTAACAATTTGCCTGTGTACTTCCACCACATTCTCTAGTTGGTTCCTGACAAAGTTCTCCTTTGATCAGGTATTCTACATGAAAATCCAGTCATATTTTAATAGTATATTTGACTATTACCTTATTTTATTTATGTACTGGATATGAATATCAGTTTGCCAACTTAGGCAAAAGAAATGTAACTACAGAGAAACAGATACCATGCCTTCAATCAGTCAGGGTGGTGGAAATTTAATATCAACTTTGAGCTAAATTCCAAGGTATCTGGGGATGGCATAGAGTTTGAGAGCTTTTCTGGTCCCTGAGTTAGCTGTCTCTGTAGGTATCTGTTAAGAAATCCATCATTTACTGGTCCTAGGGTATGTTCATGGGTCCACACACATTAGTGCAAAGATGTCTCTTCTCTCTGTCAATGAATTTCTGTGCAATATTTCAAGGCTTAGAGTCATTCTGTTACTGCTGTGAATACATGGCCATCTTTGAATTCTGAGGCTGTCCGTTACCTTATTTGCTCAAGGCCATGTTCCCCCAAATTCAGTGTTTTTCACACTACATAAACAATTTTTAAAATTCACGTTTTTTGACATATCTGGTATCCTCAGCATTATTATAAATTAGTACTTTAATTAACTGGAATTGATTTTAAAATGAAACGACCCAATAAATAGAAAATTAGTATCACTCATAAAGAAAAAGCAGCCGCTAACATAAATTATATGAAATCCAAACAATGTCATTACATTCTACATGGACACCGTCAAGTCACATCCTTCTTAGTCTAAAATTAAGCAATAAAACCAGAAAGACTAGCTGCTTCAATGGGAGTGAGGTTGTGAGAGAGGAAATAAATAGGTTAATATTTCAAAAGTATAATCCCATTGCTGTTGACATGTTTAGAGGTAGGGTGTGTGACAGGGAAAGCACAGGACTGGAAAACCTGTTACATAAGTAACAATCAATGACTAGCCGTGACCAGAGACAGGTCATCTTACTTTGCGCACCTCTGCTCCTTCCTTCATAAAATATACGATTCCATCAGCCCAGACCGCCCTTTGGCGCAGCACCTCCTTTCCCTCCAGAGTTGAACTACAACCCCCACAATGCACCGCGCGCGGCGCCAGAAATGCCGTCTGCCACCTCCCGCAGCTTTCCCTCTGTCCCTCCTACAACTCCCACAAGCCCCCTCGGCTCCGGGCCTAGGCCGGGCCTCGGGTGGAGGCGGAGGCGGAGGCGCGGGAGTTATGGAGGGGGCGGGATCTGCAGGGAAGTGCGTCAGAGAAGGCGCGGGGAGAGTAGGGTGCTGTGGTCTGAGCTTGAGGGTGAAGCTGGCGGAGCAGGAGGATGGGCGGTGAGTGAGCGGGGTCGGCGTCGCTGGGCGGGGGTCGCGTAGCCGTTGGACGTTTCCAGCAGTTTGAAGAGGGGCCCCTCCCCGGGAGGGGCTGGGGCCCGGCCCGTTTCGAGCCGCAGCGCTGCGGCGGGGTTTTTGCTTCGGTCGAGTGGTCTGGGGAGGGGCCTGGTCCGGTACCTGGGGCCCCGGCCTGCGGCGGTGCAGGACTGCCGACCCCGGCCCCAGCTTGCCTCGACCTCCCTGGCTCGGTAGTGCGCCCTGCGAGGTGACAGCGCCAGTTGTCCGGCCTGGCAAACAGCCACTCGGGGTGCCGGGACCTTTTAAGGTCATTTGAGAGCACCAGGTTGAAAGGATTAGAAAAAATAAGAATACAAAACCAACTTCTGGAGTTACTGTTAATCACTGTAATTGCCCCGATCTCTTCGTGTCACACTTCCTGTCTTCCAAACTCAGCAACCCCAGTTGCGAGCCTGTTTTCGTGCGCCTTTGTAAGGTGTTTGGTACGGTTACGGTGTATACTTGCAGTATTTGACTCAGCTTGATCCGCCTTGAGTCATTTTACTGCGGCCATTTACCACAGCCTTTGAGCCCTGTCCACGCCTGGGGAGTGTTCATATTTTGCCTAATTCAGTTTTTTTCTGGCTGAGGAAGAATCATTTAGTTTGCAGATGAGAAGATTCAAAAGTGTAAGGAATGGGGAGAGTGGATAGGAGTGGAGAATTTGGCAGCGTAGGGGAGTTTTCCTTAGCTTCAAGAGATTACGAGCAGATTGCTATCGAGCATTATTATGTTACTGTTCTCTTTGCTCTTCTGCGCACCCGAACAACCTTTCTGTCTGGGTTAACAAACATCTCAACTCTGCCTTCCACATTATCTCCTGACACTTAACCTTGTTTTTAGGTTTTCCTCCTCAAAGGAATCTGGGAGGAGCCAATTTTCTCTGCTTGCTTTTCCCATGCCCTTTTCACGCTCAAACCCAGAACACTTAATGCTCTGCAGCTTCAATAAAAATTCAGTCTGTAATTAAAAATTTCTGTATGGTACACTGCTGACTCTGAGCATGTCTATTGTTTGTATCTGTAATGTGTATGTCCATTTCAGTGTTGTCTGTTTTAGTGTGCAGGTGATAGACTAGAGAACAAGACCTCTGTCTCCGTAGCATCCTGGGTATGTGAGCATTCAATAAGTACTTTCATGATAATGAGTTTTATTTTGAACTTAACATGCTTGCCTTTATTTTTATTCTTTAATGATTATACATTACTTTAAGGGTCAAGGGTGGGGAATAGTATAAAGGGTGATTTTGAGATAATTCCTTTCAAAATAATCTCTGTATGTCCTTGAAGTCTAACTTTCTTCTTTCTCCAACTTTTAAACAGAGCAGTCTGAATGCCAGAATGGATAACCGTTTTGCTACAGCGTTTGTAATTGCTTGTGTGCTTAGCCTCATTTCCACCATCTACATGGCAGCCTCAATTGGCACAGACTTCTGGTATGAATATCGAAGTCCAGTTCAAGAAAATTCCAGTGATTTGAACAAAAGCATCTGGACTGACTTCACTAGTGATGAGGCAGATGAAAAGACTTATAATGATGCACTTTTCCGATTTAATGGCACAATGGGATTGTGGAGACGGTGTATCACTATACCTCAAAACACACACTGGTATAGTCCACCAGAAAGGACAGGTATTTCTCTTATTTTAACTTCTGTCTACTTTACCTCCTCAATAATAAACAAAGTTATGTGGTGATGACCCAATTATGTATAAGCAGGTTTGTGGGGTTTTTTCTCTCCAAAGAAATAAATCTATGTGTTTCTTCTCTCTCTTCCACCTTCTCTACCCAATTTCTATGAATTACCATGATACTCATTAATATTGGTTGGATAAGTTACTGTTCTTATCGCGTGAAAGCCATTTTAAATCTTTGTACTTACTCAGTAAAATTCTTTTTATTAATCTCACATATGTCATGAGGAAATAATTGGAAAAGTACATTTGGAAGACTAAATATTTGGTAACTGGTAAAAGAGTTAGTGTCCAAATCAAACCAACAAATATGAATTGATAGTCTTTTTCTGTGTTAGCTGTGTTTTGGTAGTTACTGTCATTTGCCCTGTAAATCTTAGAGGATATAATTTGACCAACTCTACATTAAAATCTGTGCATATTTGAGTCTATGATAGAGTTTGTAGGTTAAAAATATGAATTACAGAAATAAAAAAATATAAGAAATTGTCTGATTTATTTTGCAAGCATTCTTAACATTAAAAAATTTTAATTTCCAGTTCTTAAAATGGAAACTTTAGAGCTCTAAGGAACAACTTTACAATTTGTTTCTATTTACCACTACTTCTGTTGACCACTTAGTGGGAAGCACTGTATTCAGATCACAGCACAACAATTACCATACATCACAAGGACAGTCGTGATTATATAATGGAAAAAAGAAAGTAGGTGGGGGGGGTGAGGCTGAAGGGATTGGTTGAAATTATAAAGTGTTCAGTTCTACTTAGGAGAGCATAGGAACACTTGATGTTTGAATCTTACCAATCATTTATCATTCATTTAACAAATATTTATTACATGACTCCATATTCCATATAGTACATCAGGGAAAAATATAAATATCTTTAGTCCTGGGGAGCTAACATTCTAATAAGGGGTGTAGGCAGTAAACTGAATAAATGAGTATAATGGTATAAACAATAGTTAATTATATAGTATGTTAAAAGATGACGCATGCTATGAGAAAATGCAGCAAAATAAAGGGATTTGGAACATGTAGGGAAGGGGATATCAAGGGGCATAAGTTACAATGTTTAATAGTGTAGGCAGGATAGGCTTCAACAAGAAGATGTCACTTTAGTAAAGACTTGATGTAGGTGAAGGAGGTGACTATATGGAAAACTGCAGGGGGACTCTTTTAAGTTGGAAGGAACAACAACTGCAAAGACCTCATGGTGGGGGCATGCCTGAAATATTCAAGGACCAGCAAGGAAGCCACTGGGCTGGAATGGAGGGGGAGAGAGGGAGAGTTGAGAATGCTGTCAGAAATTACTCTGGGAGTAGGGCAAACTTTACAGGATTCTGTAGGCATGATGAGGGCTTCGGGTTTTTACTCTGAATGTGATGGAGCATTGTGGAGCTTTGAGCAGAGGAGAAATGATCTGCTCACCTAGACAGATGTATTGAAAACAGGCTGCAGACAAAGGTGGAAGCCAGGAGGCTGTTGCACTAATTCTTGTGAGAGATGTTTGTGACTTAGATCATGGTGGTAGCACTGAGCAGTGGCTGCATTCTAGATAGGTTTTGAAGGCAGACTCACTAGGATTTCCTGGTGGGATGCATGTGGGCAACAATGACTAAAGTTTCTGGTCTGAGGAACTAGAAGGATGGAATTGTAATTACCTGAGATGGGAAGATGGCTGGAGGAGTAGGTTTGGCAGAGAAAATCAAAGTTCCTATTTAAGTCTTTGTCTTCTCCTCCTTCCTAGTCTTCTTGCATATCTATTCTCATTCATTTTACTGCTCCTACTTTTTGTTTTTTTTCCCTTCCTTGTGCCCGTGTCTTAAGCCTACTGCTGAGAACCACTGGCATCCACTGGGCATCAGTGAATCCGGTGTGTCACTCAAGGCCAAAGAGGTTGCTCTCCTCTGGGAACATCTTTCAATATCACTTTTTATTTCAGAGAATAATTACTGAAAGGGATTTTTGTTAAATGTTTATAATTAAAACAACAAGCAGTCATTGTTATTCGTGTTCCAGAGTCATTTGATGTCACAAAATGCATGAGTTTCACGCTAAATGAGCAGTTCATGGAGAAATTTGTTGATCCTGGAAACCACAATAGTGGGATTGATCTGCTTCGGACCTGTGAGTACATTGATCTCAGCAGTACAGTTGGGGGGAAAAAGGAAATAAATTTGCCATTCATTGATCTCTGTTATTGGAACAAGATGAGTCAGTACATTGCATCAACTTGGACTAAGATCTCTAATGGTTTCCCAGTGAACTCTGTTTTGTTGATAATGTATTTTAAAGTTAGATACATACCTACCAAATTGCAAATATGAAGTTGAGAGAAGCAGCAAATACATTGGATGACAGAATCTAGACCTCCCCAAAAGATGTTATTAATGGGCCCTTTTAAAGAGTAAATTTAATAAGGATAAATAATACATTCCTATATTTGAGATAAGCATTTCAGTTCAGAAGGCTGTTGCACTAATTCTTGTGAGAGATGTGTGTGACTTAGATCATGGTGGTAGCACTGAGCAGTGGCTGCGTTCTAGATAGGTTTCGAAGGCAGACTCACTAGGATTTCCTGGTGGGATGCATGTGGGCAACAATGACTAAAGTTTCTGGTCTGAGGAACTAGAAGGATGGAATTGTAGTTGAGATAGGGATATGTGAAAAAAGTTGACTACAAGCTCTATGTGAGTCAAGGGTCAGGGCTACCAAAAATGTTAATCCCGTTTTATACAGTATAACAAAAGTATAGATATCAAAAACAAATGAAAGCATTTCTTAGGAGCATTCTATTCGATGGTCAGACTACCTAGGAAATACTGTCTTCATATTTGGACCTGATATTCAGGCCATAGAGACTTACTGGAGCTTGCCCATAAAATGCCCATGTCATGAGAGGAAGCACTGAATACATGGCAAGTAGAGTTGACCCTTGAATAACGTCGGGGTTAGGAGCACTGGCCCTTTCACGCAGTCAAAATCCACATATAACTTTTGACTCCCCCAAAACATAACTACTAACAGCCTACAGTTGATCAGAATCCCTACCAATAACATAAAGCAGTCAATTGAGACACTTTTTGTATATGTATTATATGCTGTATTCTTATGTAAAGTAAGAGAAAAGAAAATGTTACTAAGAAAATCATAAGAGAAAATACATTTACAGTACTGTTCTATTAAAAATCTGCATGTATGGGCGCCTGGGTGGCTCAGTTGGTTGAGTGACTGCCTTCGGCTCAGGTCATGATCCTGGAGTCCCTGGATCGAGTCCCACATCGGGCTCCCTGCTCGGCGAGGAGCCTGCTTCTCCCTCTAGCCCTCCCCCCTCTCATGTACTTTCTCGCTCTCTCAAATAAATAAATAAATCTTTAAAAAATAAATAAATAAAATAAAATAAAAATCTGCATGTATGTCAGCCTGCACAGTTAAACCTGTGTTATTCAAGGTATTTAATTTTGTATTGCATATATATAAGAAGAAGTTTATTACTAACAGAGTTTGAAGGGAAGTTGGAGAAAAGACTTTCATGTAGTTCCAAAAGGTAAAACTAGCACTAGAGGGTAGAATTTGGTTTAGAGTTGATATTAATACATTACTAATAATTAAAATAATGTAAAAATGGAAGGGGATGCTTTGTAAAGCCATCAGCTTTCTTCCCATGGTGTTGAGGCAATTTATGATAATTACAACTGCCATTTATTGAGTGCAGAGATCCTCCGCTTTGTGCTTTATGTATATTCTCTCGACAGGTCTTTTATAATCAACATTCATTTACTTCTATTCCTGCCTTGAGATCCTATAAGGATGTAGATTCATTTGTATGTGGAGCCAGAAGGTTTTGCTTCAAATGCTGGCTCTACCACATACTGTGTTACCTTGTACAAGTTATTTATACCTCTTGCCTCAGTTCCCTCATTTATAAAATGGAGATAATAATAGTATCTCCTTCATAGGGATTTGGGGAGGATTAATACACAAAGCATGTGTATAACTACCTGACACACAGTGAGCCCTCAGTAATTGTTAACTGTTAGTGTCCTTTTACTTTAATCAGGTAGCATCCTTTTGAATAAAGTGCTTTAGAAAAGAAACCCCAATATTAAAGTATTCCTTTCTCACTTTTTTTATTTTAAAGATTTTATTTATTTATTTGACAGAGAGAGACATAGTGAGAGCAGGAACGCAAACGGGGGAGTGGGAGAGGGAGAAGCAGGCTTCCTGCGGAGCAGGGAGACCGATATGGGACTTGATCCCAGAACCCTGGGATCATGACCTGAGCCGAAGGCAGACGCTTAACGACTGAGCCACCCAGGAGCCCCCTTTTCTCACTTTTTTAAAGAAGATTTTTTTTTTTTTAAAGATTTTATTTATTTATTTGAGAGAGAGAGAATGAGAGACAGAGAGCATGAGAGGGAGGAGGGTCAGAGGGAGAAGCAGACTCCCTGCCGAGCAGGGAGCCCGATGCGGGACTCGATCCAGGGACTCCAGGATCATGACCTGAGCCGAAGGCAGTCGCTTAACCAACTGAGCCACCCAGGCGCCCCTTTAAAGAAGATTTTAAGGAGAGAGAAAGGGAGAGAAGTATGAGCCGGGGGTGGGGGGCAGAGGGAGAAAGATAATCTTAAGCAGACTCCCTGCTGAGCGTGGAGCCTAGCACGGGGTTCGATCTCAGGACCCTGAGATCACCACCTGCGCAGAAACCAAGAGTGGGATGCTCAACTGACTGCACCATCCAGGGGCCCCTCCTTTCTCACTTTTTCAGAAAAGATCTAATTAGTACATGAATGAAATTACCATTGTGAAAAAACTGTCTGAAATCGTGGTAACATAACTTTTTTTCTCTTTTTCAAAATCAGATCTTTGGCGTTGCCAGTTCCTTTTACCTTTTGTTAGTCTAGGTTTAATGTGCTTTGGGGCTGTGATTGGACTTTGTGCTTGCATTTGCCGGAGTTTGTATCCCACCATTGCCACAGGCATTCTCCATCTCCTTGCAGGTGAGTCTTGTCATTATACTTACCTTTTATCTTCTCCCTGTTTCCATAGGGACAAAGAGTCGTAATTCTTAAACATTCACACATTGTTACTCTGTCCTCTTGCCTGAAAAGCTCTTACTATGCTCTTATCTAGTTATGTTTTGTTTTCCTCCAAGGTCTATGTACGCTGGGCTCAGTGAGTTGTTACGTTGCTGGAATTGAGCTACTCCACCAAAAGCTAGAGCTGCCTGAGAACGTGTCTGGTGAATTTGGATGGTCCTTCTGCCTGGCTTGTGTCTCAGCTCCCTTACAGTTCATGGCTTCTGCTCTCTTCATCTGGGCTGCTCATACCAACCGGAAAGAGTACACCTTAATGAAGGCATATCGTGTGGCATGAGTAGGAAGCTGCCTGCTTTGCAATTGCCATTTTTATTATTTTTCAATATTAATATTTCCCCTTGTTTTCCTCTCATTTTTTTAATTTAATTTTTTTCTTTGTGGATATGCCATTTTATCCTGAAAATCCATTCTATTTATTCACACAGAGAGTTGTTTCTTAATACCACTAAAATTTATATGGATTATTCTGAATGATTCCATCTTTTAAACAAACTAATCTAGGTTCAGAGTCCAGACAGCAAGAGATGAGTAGACACTTGGCACAAATTTGTGAAAGAAAACTGATGGTGGGAAATTGACCCAAACCCATCTACTGATATCTGTTAGACTTTTCAGTAAATAACTATCTTTGTTGAACTAGAAACTCTTTAGTGTCTCTGAGAAAAACCTCTCATCGTTGTCAGAACTTATGGTCACTTTGGTATTGTAGATAGCCAGTCAGCCAGAGCATTAGTGCTATTTTCAAAGACTTAAGCTATATAAAATAAAGAGATTATCTAAGATCCTTTTCCCCAAATATTGGCATATAGTTTTATTCAAGATGAAGTATGGCATCTGTTTAACCAAACTGTCTGTCTACAAGAAAGGAAGTGAAAAATACAGTGTTTACTTGAAATTTTAACTTTGTAACTGCAAGAATTCCAATTCAGCCAGACAAGAGGATTAACCTTATTTTACTTTACCTTTTTTTTGTATTTTTTTTAGCTCTCCTTAATATGTCAGGAGGATTTTCAGTACAACTAAACCATTTTGGATTTTTGCTCTTTGCCTCTTCACACATCAGGCTTATTAAGAGTGCTTTCTTTCTAACACTACTTTGGGGTCACAGAATAAAACTTTCCAACTGCTATCTATTTAGTCCAGCTCAGTACCATGAGGAAGATTCCACCATAATGACCCTCCGGAGCTAGGAAAACTACCACAAGACCTAAAGCTTTGGCTAGTCATTAACTTCCAACTATGGTCTTTATTTCTTGTGGTGAAATGATGTGCCTTTCCTTGCCTATATCCCTTCCTGGTGTGTATCAACATTATTTAACATCTTGTAATTCAATCATTTTTTTATAAATATGTCTATAAACATTGAACTTTAAAAAATCTTATTTATTTATTCCATTACTGTAGCACTTGACAGATTTTAAAAAATGTAACTTAGTAATTTCTTACAATATCCTGGATCTGTCTTTTTTAAAAAATAAAATAAAAGAAGAAACTCAATTGTGTATAGTGTCTGAGTTGATTTAAATCTCAATATTTTAGGTTAAAGAAGTACAGGATTCTGAATGAGCATCTCTGTGGTTCTTTGGAAAATGCCTTGTTTCTGGGGTCTCTGTTTTATCTTCCCAAAAATATGGGAACCCCTTGCCCCCATTAGAAAATAAGAGCCTCTTTATCCCTTATGTTTCAGAGTTTTAAAAACGTGTTTTCAAAGTAGTTTTGTGATCTCTATGTGTCATATTTAATGTGGCTAGATTTTTAAAAAGTCGTATAATGGCTGTGGATATGTATGTTCTATAGCACAGAAATAATCAAGTCCGCTTCTGACTTACAACAAAGCCAACACTACTCTGCACCTCATTATTGCCTTTGCAGTTGCTGCTTACTCGCTTTTCCAACTTTCCTCACTCGAAGTTTCACTGTCTTTCAGCACCTTCTGTGGAAGGTAGAAAAGCTAAGTAGACATACAAAACACTTGGGCATGGGGTTTTAAAATTATTGACCAACATGACATTTTTGTATTGGGAAGATATTTATTTTGGACAGCGTCCTTGCCTATTGTCACCCCAAAGTTGTCTGTGACTGTTGGTCCAACAGCAGTCTTTAATATGCGCTGTGGAAACTCAGTCACTACTGGACCTTGTGAGTCCCAGCCTCACTGGTAGCGTCCTGAAGCATGGAAAGCCAGCACCATAAACCCTGGTGTTGCATATGTGTTGGGATTGATAATTCAAGCACATTTCAAAATAGCTGTGGTCATCCTCTCTTGGGAAGACTTTTTTCTTTGAAACATAGGGGGCTGTATTGTTTCCTTTGATGTGAAAATTAGTTTTTCAGCTGTCTCGTTTCTAATCAGGTAGAACCATATGAAATTGCTGATATTTGACCATTTTTTGTTTAAAACTAATAATCAAAAAATCAGTGGCAAGTAAAGTTTTATTAATCTCTTTTCACCTAATCTTTGAAAGCAACCCCCAAAGTTAAAACTTAATTTTCAGATTTTTCAGAACATGAGTTTTGTGGCAATTTTAAGAAACATGTTTTAAAATCTTAATTTTATGGTTCCTAATCTCATTAAATGATGTGAATAAGTATCTTTTATATCCTTTTCGGCAAAAGATTCATTTCAAAAATTTTTAGAGATAGCCATAAAAACAGTAAAAGTTGACACAATAAAAAGGGCAAAATAATCCTAGAAGAATTTATTTGTTCAGTTAACACTGCACCTACTATGTATGTCATGATACTCAAGGGTCTCAATAACTTAATAATTAGTAATAGTAATGTGTTAACGTTTGCCTGCTTAAAGTATTTCTGTGTGTGTGTGTGTGTTGGGGAGGAAGGGAAAGAGTTGGTAAGTCACTTAAAGGTGGACTGATATAGTCACATAAGTGAGAAAAATGAGATGAGCACAGAACAGATCAATTTAGTTTTTTTATCCATTCTAGAGACCACCAAATTGCAGCCTAGCACTATTAAAACTTATAGATCCAGTCATGTTCAACTGACTATAAGAAGATAGTGTGAGGGCATTTTAAAAAATAATCCTCATGTGAACTTTCACCAGAAATGAAAACAACCTATTGAATTAACCTGATTTTGCCTGTTACAACACTTTTTGAGATTTCCTAGCAAATGAATGGGCTCAGCTTTGAAGATGCAAATTATAATTTCACAAGCTTGATGGAACTCTGTGCTGGCCGATATGGGTGGAGTCTTGTCCTCCTTTCAGCCCTCTACTCATAAGGGAATAATGATTCATACTTTGAAAAGAGAGGAATAAAAGAAACACATCTGTGTATAGGAATTCTTTTTCTATTCCTCATCAGGTGTTCCAACATAGAATTTTCCCTTGGATCAAATTATGATGCGTGCTGGCACCTTGCGAATTAATTATATGAGACTTTTAAATTACAAAAAGAATAAATTTGAAAGATTATTTGCTCTATGGAAGAAATTGCCATAAGTCCTTTAATTCCTCTTCAGTGCTAAAAATTCTATTAGCAAAGTTAATATGTTATTTGACATATTAACATTTACACACTTTCTACAAACTTACATAAAGTGCAATCCAATTTATATTACTTTCTACCTTTGCAGCATTTTCAAAATATGAAATGAGAAAAAGATAACTCTTTCTGTTTTGTCTTCACTTTTTAAAATACTCGAGTTGTTGGGTAAGCATCACCTTTCATCTCTGACTCAGTGTCTCAGGGTGTGAACTTGACCTCAGCTCTCCTTCCGCCTTTCCTCCCCTCTCAGTCTTCTGTCTAGACTTCTGTTCTTGTTGCTCTCTCTGCCACTTGTGTTGTCATTGATATGTTCAGGAGCAACTAGGACTCCCACGTTCCCATAACCTCCCACTGCCCCTTCCTTCACAATCCTTAGGCTTAAGGCTTATCTCCATAGACTGTGCTATCCAGTTTTCTTATTCTCAGTCTCAAGATACCAAGGATGGCTGTTCAAAAATATTAAGCTCATTCTGTTTAAAAGGTTACGCTCTTTGACTTTAGCTGCTCGACAATTTAAACCATCTCCGACTGTTGATTTATTACTACTCCCTACCACACATTCTCCAAATCTCTACAAAAGTTAGTTGTTGGAAACCCTTACTCTTCTTCCTCAACTTACATAGAGGGAGTTTTATGTTCTTTTTCATGAGGAAATACTGGAATGAACGCTTCCAGTTTCTCCAGTCATTTTTGCTCCTCCCTAAAAAAGAAGGAATATATTATGATTGGAGATATTGCTAGGATCATGGCATCCACAAAAAGCAGCACAGTGTGTGATGGTTAAGTATCTAGCTCGGGAAACATTCTGGAATACTAAATTTGTAATCCCAGGTCTGTCACTTAGCCTTTCCAAGCCCCACTTTCCCCATCTGTGGAATGCTATGATTATCATACCTGCCTCATACAGTTGGAATGAGCATTATGTAAATTGCTGAACATAAAGTAGTCAGTCAAAAAATGCTAGTTACGACTGGCTGCATGAAGAGGGGATGAGGTCACCAAGCCTATAAAGCAGTGGTTCTCGGGGCGCCTGGGTGGCTCAGTCGTTAAGCGTCTGCCTTCGGCTCAGGTCATGATCCCAGGGTCCTGGGATCGAGCCCTGCATCGGGCTCCTTGCTCTACGGGAAGCCTGCTTCTCCCTCTCCCACTCCCCCTGCTTGTGTTCCCTCTCTCGCTGTGTCTCTCTCTGTCAAATAAATAAATAAAATCTTAAAAAAAAAAAAAAAAGCAGTGGTTCTCAACCTCAGCTGCACATTGAAATTGCCTGGAGAACTTTAAAAAATATTTGTGCCCCTGAGATTTTCTGATTTATTCCGTCGGGTGTGGCCAGGTCACTATGATTTTTTTAAACCTTTCAGTGATTCCGTGGGTAACCATGTTTGAAAACGATATTTGAAACTACGTTTTAAAGCAAGAAATAGGATTCCCTCTCTCCTAGGCAGATTGTTAGAAAGTTTACAGTGGGCTCTGTCAGGTAAACAGACCTGGTACAGTGCGTGCTTTCTCCAAGCCCTTTCTTTCTTGTGCTTTCCAGCACTCTCTTCTGCTGATACCTGGCTCTTTGAGACAGGCCCCAATCCATCCCACCACTGCTGGATGGAGATGTGTACGAAGAGTGTGCCTGCAGACCCAATACACTCCCCTGTGGCTTATCCTAAGGTTCAAATTTGGCAGGAGGTATAGGGAAACTCGTTTGTTTTGGCTTCAATTCCAAATTACTTTCTTTAATCCGGTCCTTTCAGGGACCCTCTACTTTGGAGTGGTTAGGCCTTGTGAATTACTTTGACCCCTATCTGCTTATCAATTCATTGCATTTCTACTGTTTTGGTTAGAATCACACAGGACAGAGGCATGAATGATTGACATTAACCTCTACACAAGCCAGAAGTGCTTGAGAATGGACGTAGAAAATGAGGATAAAATAATATCTGCCTCGACAGGTTACCGTGACAGTTAAATAGATCCTGAAATGCAAGAGCTTAATAAATGGTAGGTATTCGTTTCTGGAGGCCAACACAGCACACAGGGCAGAGGCAGCCTTTGCCGGGCCTGTGTGGTCAGGCTCTAGGATGTGCAGGAGTTGGAGCTGCTGTGGCTTGTCCTGTGACTTCTGTCCAGCAGGGATTAGGGCTGGGGCTGGTGCTACATTAGCGGGGAGAATCCAGTTTCCAGGTTCCAGTTTCCAACAGACAGTGCTTCATTCATTACATAGGCTTTTTAGCCATCCTTGCATCTCAAAGTGGAAGAATGTTTAAAGCTTCTGTTTTTATCTTTTGTCTCAAACAAGACTGTACTAATGTGGGATCTTTGGTTTTTCAATGATTTTGCTAAGCATCAGTTGGTGATTTAAGATTAGCTGGCTCAAAAATCTGTCTTTATCTTGTTTAAATCCACATCCATTGAGGGAACAGGAAGAACTTGGATTTCCGTGGCTTATTCTCAGGCTCCTAAAATCAACTGCTACCACCTGCAATGCAATTTGATTCGGATGGTTCATTTTAAGAATTAAGCATGGCAACAGATTTCTGGAACACACACCATAGGTCCAACCTCTGGGTGTTAGTCGTGAGCACTTATAATAAGTTGCAGAGTGGCACTTTTCTTGTTGCCCTGGACCTAAAGGAGTATTCAAGGGCATGTAAGACAAGAAATTAACCAAAAAAATTCTAGAAAGAATTCAAACACTTAGGGCTATAAACCCCTTCTAGGCCTTACTTAGAGGTGTCAGAACAAATTTAACATCCTAACTCTGCAACTATCACCCCCTTCCTTGAAATAAGAAGATGACTGGAGGGAGAAAAGGGAAGAGGCCTGGGTGTCTAAGGTGAGAACATTGTGGCCTTCTCCTCTCCTCCTCCACAGCAGGGAGGTATGGACTTCTTCCACATGCTAGACACCATTCTAGGCAAACAAGCAGTGCTACCCTCTGGTTCATTCAAGACTTTCCCATCCATAGAACTGCCTTGGATTTAGACAGATCTACTGAAAATCCCAGCTCTTCATTTTACTGCTTGAGAATCTTTGCCAATTTAAATATTTTTTTTTACATCTCAGTGGGATAAAAATGTCCATCTTCATGTTTGTTATGAGGCTTGAATCATACATGCTGAACACTTAGCATGGTGTCCAGCACATCTTAGGATTTCAAGAAATGGTAACTTAATTAATCTGCAGATGATTTCAGATCCCCAGCCTTGCCTTCTCTCCCAGGCTCTAGGTCTAAGCTTTCTAAGTGCCTTCAAGACAGCTCCATTTGAATATTTTCATGATACCTAAAACTTAATATGCCCAAATTTAAACTCATCTTTCTTCTCATAATTTCTCCAGTTCCCATTTTCTTTATGCTTCTTCCATCACCCAGATTTTTAAAGGTGACAACATCTTCAACTCCTCTTGTTTCTGTGCCTTATATATCCAGGCAGTTATCAAGGCTTTTTGATTCTACTCCCATAATATTTATCTCACTAAAACCCTCCTGTCCCACCTGGGTTCAGGCTACTGGATGACAATAGCCTCTCTGCTGCTCTCCTCTCTGCAGGCTCTCTCCTGTAATCCATTTTACACACCCTGCCAGGCCAATTCGTAAAAGCATAGGTTTGACCTTTTATTTAAAAACTTTCAAGGATGGGCGCCTGGGGGGTTCAGTCAGTTAAGTGTCTGCCTGGGGCTCAGGTCATGGCTCGGGATCCTGGACTGAGCCCTGTGTCAGTCTCTCTACTCAGTAGGAAGTCTGCTTCTCTCTCTCCCTTTGCCCCTCCTCCCTGCTCATTCTCTCTCTCTCTCAAATGAATAAATAAAATCTTTAAAAGAAAACGTTCAGGTAAATACCCAGGAGTGCAGTTGCTGGGTCATAGGGTAGCTCTATTTTTAATTTTTTGAGGCACCTCCACACTGTTTTCCAAAGTGGCTGTACCAACTTGCATTCCCACCAACAGTGTAAGAGGGTTCCCCTTTCTCCACCTCTCCAACATTTGTTGTTTCTTTCCCTGTCCATTTTTACCATTCTAACTGGTGTAACGTGGTATCTCAATGTGGTTTTGATTTGAATTTCCCTGATAGCTAATGATGATGAACATTTATTCATGTGCCTGTTAGCCATTTGTATGTCTTCTTCAGAGAAGTGTCTTTTCATGTCTTCTGCCCATTTTTTGACTTGATTATTTATTTTTTGGTTGTTGAGTTTGAGAAATTCTTTATAGATCTTGGATACCAGCCCTTTATCTGTAGTGTCATTTGCAAATATCTTCTCCCGTTCTGTGGGTTGCCTCTTTGCTGTGCAGAAGCTTTTTATCTTGAAGTCCCAAAAGTTCATTTTTGCTTTTGTTTCACTAGCTTTTGGAGATATATCTTGAAAGAAGTAGCTGTGGCTAATGTCAAAGAGGTTACTGCCTATGTTCTCAAAGACACAGATGTAGTGAAAAGAAGGGCCATATGCACCCCAATGTTCATAGCACCAATGTCCACAATAGCCAAACTGTGGAAAGAGCCGAGATACCCTTCAACAGATGAATGGATAAAGAAGATGTGGTCCATATATACAATGGAATAGTACTCAGCCATCAGAAAGGATGAATACCCAACTTTTACATCAACATGGATGGGACTGGATGAGATTATGCTAAGTGAAATAAGTCAAGCAGAGAAAGTCAATTATCATATGGTTTCACTTATTTGTGGAACATAAGGAATAGCATGGAGGACATTAGGAGAAGGAAGGGAAAAATGAAGCGGGGAAATTGGAGGGATAGATAACCATGAGAGACTATGGACTCTGAGAAACAAACAGGGTTTTGGGGGGGGATGGGTTAGCCCAGTGATGGGTATTAAGGAAGGCACGTACTGCATGGAGCACTGGGTGTTATAAGAGAACAATGGATCATGGATCAACACATCAAAAACTAATGATGTATTGTATGGTGACTAACATAACATAATAATAAAAAAATAAAAAAATAAATAATAAATAAATAAAAGAAAACTTTCAATGATTTCCCATTACTTAGAGAAACAATCTAGAATAGTCTGGATTTAGTCTCCCATCCAAGTTCTAGCACTAGCTACTTCTATCTTTGCAGTGTTTTCGGTTCCCCTCCTTTGGCTTTGGTCAAACTCACTATTTCTTGTTCCCAGTTTGTGCTTTCTTAGGTCCATGCTCCTTATTATACTGCCTTTATTTCTGGAATACTATTCTCCACATATTTAAATCCTGTCCATATCACTTTATTGAAATTACAGTTTCAAAAATCATAACCATTTCTTTACCAAGTAGAATAACTTAAAGCTCATCTAAAATGTTTATTCTTTTGAACTCCAAAAACCTAGAAGAGAGCACAGGCAGTAATTTCTCTGACATTGGCCATAGCAACATTTTTCTAGAAATGTTTCCTAAGGCAAGGGAAGCAAAACCAAATTACACTGAGTAACTTCTTTCTTGTGACTTTGGTCACTTTCTACCTTGCATAACACTGGTTAATATGCATTAATCTTCTGTACTAGAACTTATTGCTTATTTAATCTTTGTATCTCCCACCATCTTCCACATTGCCTTGCAAAGAGTAGTCGCTCAAGAAATAAGAGGTTTCTGAGTGGTAATCCTTGAAATTATTAGAAATTCCCATTGTAAAATATATGCTTGAAATTATCTAGGAAAGAATTAGAATCGATAGATAAGAGCTCAAGTTTAACACTTCGGAGGGAATGCTCTGTAACACGTTCTGCAAGGTAACTTTGAGATGTCTAGATTTAGCCTTCCCTCTCTTACCTAGAAGAGGATGTGGGTATAGTTCTTTGCCAGTTGTGATGGCAAGTAGACGATTTAAGTTAATCACTTAGGCTTTTGTGATTTTTTGCACATTTCATATGAAGAGCTTACACTAGAAAATGTTTAAAGTTTTTATCAACTTGATTAGAAGACAAAAATTCAGAACTATATTAAACATTGATGAAAAATTGAAGATGACACAAACAAATGGAAAGATATTCCATGCTCATGGATTGGAAGAAAAATATTGTTAAAATGCCCATACTATCCAATCTATAGAATTAATGCTATCCCTATCAAAATACCAACAGCATTTTTTCACAGAACTAGAACAAATAATCCTAAAATTTGTATGGAACCACAAGAGACGCCAAATAACTAAAGCCATGTTGAAAAGGAACAAGACTGGGGGTATTACAATCTCAGATTTCAAGATACACTACAAAATTGTAATAATCAAGACAGTATGGTACTGGCACAAAAATAGACATATAGATCTATGGAACAGAATAGAGAGCCCAGAAATAAACCCACACTTATATGGTCAATTAACCTTTGACAAAGGAAGCAAAATATGCAATAGGAAAAAGACAGTCTCTTTACTAAATGGTGCTGGAAAAACTGGACAGCTGCATGCAAAAGAATAAACTGAGGAACTTTCTTACATCATATACAAAAATAAATTCAAAATGGATTAAAGATCTAAATGTGAGACCTGAAACCATAAAAAACCTAGAAGACAGCACAGGCAGTAATTTCTCTGACATTGGCCGTAGCAATATTTTTCTAGAAATGTTTCCTAAGGCAAGGGAAACAAAACCAAATTAAACTATTGGGGCCACATCAGAATAAAAAGCTTCTAACTGAGGGTTCTAGAGGGTAGGGGGGTAGGGGGATGTGTTAGCCTGGTGATGGGTATTAAAGA
The DNA here is from genome assembly GCF_029215605.1 of Mirounga angustirostris. Classification (NCBI taxonomy): domain Eukaryota; kingdom Metazoa; phylum Chordata; class Mammalia; order Carnivora; family Phocidae; genus Mirounga; species Mirounga angustirostris. Next base: position 45,456,945 of record NW_026991709.1, on the reverse strand, counting down.
GGGCACATACTGCATGGAGTACTGGGTGTTATATGCAAACAATGAATCATGGAACACTACATCAAAAACTAATGATGTAATGTATAGTGATTAACATAACATAAAAAAAAAAAAACCTTCCACACTTAGTCCTCACCTAAAAAGTGCATTAAAGTTCTTACCAACTACAAGTCCAAAATAAATAAATAAATAAATAAAAATTAAAAAGCTTCTGCACAGGAAAAGAAAGTTAACAAAACAAAAAGACAGCCTATTGAATGGAAGAAGATATTTGGAAATGACATATCTGATAAGAGATTAGTATCTAAAATATATAAAGAACTTATACAACTGAACACCCCCAAAAACAAATAATCTGATTAAAAATGGGCAGATGACATGAATAGACATTCTTCCAAAGAAGACATATAGAAGGCCAACATACACAGTGTGGAGGTTCCTCAAAAAATTAAAAATAAAATTACCATATGATCCAGTAATTCCACTACTGGGTATTTACCTAAAGAATATGAAAACACTAATTCAAAAAGAAATATGCACCCCTATGGTGATTGCAGCATTATTTATAATAGCCAGATAATGGAAGGAACCAGTGCCCATCCATAAATTAATGGATAAAGAAGATGTAGTGTGTGTGTACACACACACACACACACACACACACTGGAATATTACTCAGCCATCAAAAAGAATGAAATCTTGCCATTTACAACAACATGGATGGATCTAGAGGGTATAATGCTAAGTAAAATAAGTCAGAGAAAGACAAATGCCATATGATTTCACTTATATGTGGAATTTAAGAAACAAAACAAATGAACAAAGAAAAAAGAACAAACAAAAGAACAGACTTAAACATAGAGAACAAATTGGTGGTTATCAATGGGGAGGTGGGTGGAGGAAGGGTGAAATAGGTAAAGGGGATTAAGAATATACTTGTTGTAATGAGCACTGATAATGTACAGAATTGTTGAATCATTATATTGTACACCTGAAACTAATACAACAGTGTATGTTAATTATAATGGAATTAAAATTTTTAAAAAGTAATGGAGCCTGGTGCCACCTAATGTTAAAGAAATGCCATCACCAGTAGTATACAGACTGGCTCTAAGAGCCACCTGTTGAAAAAGCTGAGGAATAATGACAATTCAGTCAACAAATTTCGGGAGAAACTTAACTGACCCAAAAGCCCTTTTCAATTCCACTAGTTTTCATGAACAAATTGTTATTTATATTGTAACGTTTACTGTATGTTACTGTAATATTTTCCTTTTGTGAGAAACTATCAAAACGCATATTCAATAATAACACATGAATAAAAACAAAAAAATTCATAACACTGTTGGAGAAGTTTGATGGAGTCAATTCCTTATCTATCCTTATCTATATTTAAACTATACAAAATTTCAGACCTCAACACTGTTGGAGAAGTTTGATGGGAGTCCATCCTTATCTATATTTAAACTATGAAGTAAAGTTCAATCCTTATCTATATTTAAACTATGAAGTAAATTTCTACAATGAAATCAGGGCATTGTTAAAGTTACAAGTTTAATAGGTAAATCAAGGTGAGTATGAGAACTTTAATGGATATGAAAATGAAGATGCCTCATTTCAAAGGCATATTCATCAAGAGGTAACTTTTCATAAGGAGGAAATTTTATCATATATTTCCAATCAGGATCTGTTCTCAAAGAACTCTGCCCAATATTATGCCATTCTCTCTTGATTACTAAAATAGTACTCATCTTGATTAATAGATATTTAATAAGCAATGATTTATTTCCTTCAAAGGAAATTAGTCAGATATTTGGCTCAATAAATAATTTTTATGATTTCCTAAATTGCTCTTGATAATTATTTATTTATCAGCAATCTTTTCATTTTGTCCCATTATTCTTAGGATACCTTCCAAGACCCTAAAATGGCCTTACACTCTCGCCAGCAATTTTCATTCTTCAAACAAACTGACTTTTGATTTTTTTCAAAGGGCCATGCCTACAGTAGTTTAAAAACATGACCCTATAATTTTTTGATCACCCTCCGATTGAGAGGTGTGTTTTCTGTCCCCTTCCCATGAATCTGGGCTGACTTGTATTGCTTTGACCAATAGAGTCTGATTTAAATAATACAGTGAGGTCATAAAAGGTTATGTGCTTAAGATTGGTTCTCTTGAAACACTTGGTTTTAGAATACTCACTTGTGGAACATTTCCTCTCAGAACCTACCTGCCGTGCTGTGAAGCCCAGGCCACATGGAGAGACCTGTATCCCTACGAGCCCCCAATCAAGAACCACTCAGCTAAGCCTAATCAATCTACAGAACTGTAAGAGATAATAATAATTTGTTTTCTGCTGCTACATTTTGTAGCAGTATCATATATATATGATATATGATATATCATATATCAAGATACAGTATCTTGAATAATCTCCTTTCCCACCACAGGCTTTCAAAAGATCTTTTTCTCTTGCTGAATGGCTTTCTCTGACCCCCCATCCCATGCTCTCCCACTTTTTTGCATGGCTAACTCCTATTGATTTTTCTAATCAAGCTTAATATTTACTTATTCAGCAAATTTTCTCTGACCATCTGTCTTGGGCTCTTTCTCCCTCTTATCATTTCACACACTCTGAAGTTCTTGAATGTGGTAGTAAAGTCCAAGTTGGGGAGTGATTCTACATGTCATCACTCCTTTTAAACTCCATGGATCCAATCGTCCTATACCTTAATATAAGGGAAATTCTGGGGTTATTAATAATAATGAAGTCCTTTTGAGAGGGACATGAAAAAAGTTCAGTCCAGTCTGATAATCCAGGTCAGTTAGTGAAATATTAAAACTAAAATGCCATTCAAAGTTGAAACTGTCTCTTCTCTTAGCTTAGGCTTGTCTCTGGCTGGGAGGCCTACAAAAGGGGAGGGGACTTAGTCGGCTTCTCTCTGCCCTCAGTCACTTTCTCCTACATGGATAGAGACTTTCTGGCCCTCTGTGGTCAAACCGTGGGAAGAGTAGGTTAGGGAGAAGGACGGTATAATGTGGCTGGTACCATTGTCCTCAGACCTTGGGGCATGCAGCCCAAGCACAATTGTTGGTTCTTTCTCTTTTAAAAGCCACTTTTGAAAGTTTCTCAGAGACCCTCCCTCGGCAGACCTTCAGGCTATATTACTTTTAACAAGTGAAATCAATGTCTCTCCTTTAGCTATGTGCTTACCACTCCCCCTCAGTCCCTGGGTTCCTGGTAAGGTGATTTCTCTCTGTTGGGGTCATATTGCTCTCAGGTTGTTCAGAAGCTTTCTCTCATTCTCTCTCTCTCTTTTTTTAAACCAGGACTCCAGGTCAGCTCCTGTAAGACAGACATTTGGAGACATTTAGTCCCCAAGAAACAAGAACAACTAAGTCCCTTTCAACTCAACCTGGGGTCTCACTGCTTCATGCTTCAGGCTCATCTGGCCAACCCCTTTTATTGTCAGACTTTTCAAGGGTGAGTCAAATATTCTTCCACAGATTTCTCAAATGCCAGGGGACACATGGCAAGCTCCCTCAGTAAAACCCTTCTCTACTGGCAAGCTCCCTCCTCACCACAGTTGGTGGGACTTGGGGAAAACCTGTAAGCCTACAGCATCTCTCCCCAGAGGTGTCTCTCTCCTAGTTTTCAAACTCTGATTAATCCCAAAGCATTTATGTATCTTTGTGGAGAGTGAGACCCTGAAAGTCCCAAGATAGGTTTTTAGACCCACTTTCTGCAAATCCTGCACAGGGGTCTAATATCTCAATTTGGAATGTGGAGCTTCTGATTAAACTGAGATGACAGGGTAAGTTATATTTAAATCCTGTTAAACACTGAATTGTAATAATTTTTGTTTATCATCTTCCTCCCCTGGATTAGTTAAAACCCACAAGAGCAGTAATCTTGTCTGACTTCCCTCATAGTACACCACTGTTTAACACAGTGCATACTATATGGTGAAACGCTCAATGAGTACTTATTGAATAAATAAGCAAGTTACGCAGTTGACTCTTCACCCTGTATGAACTGATCTTTTAAGTCTGGTTATCCACAGTCCTCATTTTTTAGATGTAACCATGTAGATATACATATAATTATTAAGTTGTGTGCTTCACTGTTTCCTTTTTAAGTAGCCTGCATGAGATACATTCTAGGAAGCAGGGATTGTGCCTATATAATTCTTTTTACTGTATGTAGCCCTGTATCATTTCCTGCACTAACAGGAGCTCAGTACATGCTTTCCTGGGGATGGCAGGAAGAAAGATGGCACACTGTACAGGAGGGGTTGAGGAGGACACTGGAGAGCAGTAAAAAGGAGGACAACCCTCAGGTTATGGGGAAATTATGTCAAAGACTTCATCTCTTTGATGGTCATAACTTGCTTCTGCAAGAATTCTTGTCATAATAAATTTCAATATTACATTTGTTTCTTGTGATGAGTTGAAGAGAGTGCTCAGATGATGTGTCCTTTTGAGAGTCACACTTCCAGTGTAGCTAACATAAAACTAAGAAGATAATTTGTTTCAGGGACCCCAGGAAGAAGCAGACTTTTAGTTCAGCTTCTTCCTCCAAGGCTGCCCCCTGGCCTTCCAGGAACCACACGTTTGGGGCGTTACCTGGCTTTTGATATGTGAGAATAATGGCTTCCTAGGTTTGTGCCTCATTCCTCTGGGCTGTTTTCTTCTGAATCACTGTCAAAATACCTATTGAATTGATTTGTGCTGTTGGGATAATGAGTCATAACTTCCAGGTAAGTTATTTCCATTTTAACACCTGGACTTCTAAGACCTTATTCTTAATTTTTTTCTTATCTTTCTCCCTTCTTGCCTGCCTTTCTTTCTTTCTTAATATAGTCTTTGAATACCTCAGCTGGTGCCAGGCATTCCAATAGGCCCTGGGAATGCACACCACCCCTCTGCCCTCTTGGAAGTCATGTGGAACATGGGCTTCCACTAAAAACACAACACAAATCATTTTCTCTAATGTGGAAACATGACATATTTCATTTCTGAGTCCATGAACAATACCCCTCATTAATTAATTGTGCTATTGCTTGCTCATTTGGCAGGAAATATAAAATCTATTCACCATATTTGTCCCAATATTCTAATCGTGGAATATGTCATTGCTATAAAGATGGAAACATATTTTGACTAGAAGAATAGCTTGGAGTCCCTCAAATTACATTACTTTGACACTCATAGAGTTAGTCTAGGAGTTGTCTCCCAGGGGTGAATAAATCAATTTTCCCTGCCTTGTTGTCCCCAGTTGTGCTCACCTCAAGTAACTCTTTTAGTCTAAGTTCAGGTTTATGGCAAATATGCTAAACATATGTCCCACAGCCTCTTTGAGAGGACATACCTGTAAGCCTAAGTGCCTGCCTATCCTGCCCATCAGTGTCACAGCCCAAAGGCGGTTCTTTTCTCATGTTCCCTCTTTGCTTTTATGAAGAATTAGTTCCACACAGATGTATATTTCTGCATTAAAAAATTCCCAGTGTTTTTTTCTCCTCACAGAAAGGTTTGGACTTTTATCTCAGTCAGTTTTCCTTTATTTCACATGTGGTCTTTTATCCTTACCTTCTAAAGTAGTAAAAAAAAAAAATGTGTCTGTAAGTAATATCAGCATATAATGATTCATTTCTCCAAAATTAGCATACTAATTTGATAATGCACTCTTTCCCACATTAGCATTTGGCTTTCCTTCCTTTATGAAAGAGAATTGCCTTGTGAACATGTTAAACGAGACTAACTAGTCTTGTGTCTGTCTCCTGGGATTGGTATTGACTCAGCAACAAAAACAAACATAAAAGTATAATGCAAAGAGTTGAAGATAATTTAAACTAAGTAAAATAATAAGTTCTAGTTAATAAAAGGAAAACATATATTTGCTTAAAATGAGTTACATTGACTTTGTTCCATCATATTTCTATCAATTTCATACCTGTACCTCCTGCCCAATAAAACTGAAACAATTAAAAAAAAATAATGTATTGTTCTACAGTTAACTGTCTACTATATAAGATTTTTCTTTTGAAAAATAAACTTATTTAGATTATTTATTTATTGTTAGTTATTTTTGCTTTTTAAATTACCCACTATATATCTGACTACATATTAATTAATCAGTGAATTAATAAATTCTCCCTTCTGGCCCTTTTTGGTTATTTCTCTTCTTTCTAATGTTTTCACTATAAAAAGTGAGCTGAAACAGTGGGAAATTATAACAGTATATTTTATAGTTTATAATAGCAAGTTGGCAAATGTTTTTGCTGTAATAAGTATTGAAATAAGTATGATGAGAGGCAGTATTTTTTAATGCAAAATTACACATTCAAATGTTCAAAGGGGACAGGTAGGTGGCATAAAAAGAACTAATTTTTGCCAGATCTCCCAACTTTTAAAAAGAAGTTAAAATTTGCTTTTATAAATGTTCTCCTGGTTTTTAAATCTTGGAAATTAATTTTTAAAAAGTACTATGCTCTTCTGCACTGCCTGGGCTAAACTAAAACAATTCTGTGCAACCCCTGGAGGATATTAGGGACTTCCTGTGTGATAAGTGAGAATGTGGGTTTTGTAGTTAGCCGGGGGTTCAGTTCACAAATACTACTGTGAGATATTGATCAGGTGACTAAACCATACTGGGCTTTATTTTCTTGCATGTCACATGGGGATAATAATTATACCTCTCTCATAGTATTTTGGCTTCTGGGGGGATAGAAGTGAGGGAAGATCCGAGGAGCCCAGAAACTGAAGAGCCAAACTCAGAGTTCACTGCTTTACTTTTTGTTTCAAAGCGACCATCTTACATTTATTCAGGGGAAAACAAATTTTACAAAGAACAAGTGAGTCAAGCAGTCCTTAACATTCTGTCTCTGAACTCAGCCTTTGATGTATCCTCACTCCTGCCCTCTTATCTTTCTCAGTTCTCCTAAACCCTTATAATCTGTGTAAGCTGGGATGGCCAGCACACTGTATCTCATTCCACATGTTCTTACAATGTGATGCTGATGCTTTTCCCATCAAGGGGTCTCTGTCCCCTCTCCTTGAATGTAAGTAAAATGCTGTTACTGTCTCAGTGATGAAAGATAGCAGAAGTGCCATTATGTGTCGTCCAAAATCGGACCTTCAAAGTGCCATGCACTTTTGCCTTGTTCTTTTGGTACACTCATTCTTGGAACTCAGTAGCCCTGCTGTAAGGAAACTCAGATGTATTTGTTTCTTGGGACTGCCATAACAAAGTATCACAAGGGGAGTGGCTTAGAAACAACAGTAATTTATCATCTCACTAATCTGGAGCCTAGAAGTTTGAAATCAAGGTGTTGGCAGGGCCATGCTCCCTCTGAAACCTGTACAGAAGAATCATTCCTTGCCTCTTCCTAGCTTCTGGTGGTTTGCTGGCATTTTTGGACATTCTTTGGCTCATAGCTATATCACTCCAACCCTCCATCTTCGCATGACATTCTCCATTTGTCTCTGCATTGTCTTCCTTCTGCATATCTGTCTCTGTGTCCACATTTCCCCTTTTATATAAGACACCAGTCACATTGGATTCAGGCCCACCCATATGACCTCATTTTAACTTGATTACCTAATTAAAGATCTCATTTCCAAGTAAGGTCACATTCTGAGGTACTGGCAGTTAGGACATCAACGAATCTTTTTAGGGGCACAATTCAACCTGTAACAAGAGGTCACAAGTAGGCACCCCATGTTGACTGAGATCCCATCTGGAAGCCAGCACGATGGCCAGTCATGTAAGTGGAAAAACCTTTCAGATGATTCCAGGCCCAGCCATCATCTGACTGCAACTATGTGATAATACTGAGCAAGAATTTGCCTAGGTGAGTACAGTCAACCCCCCCAACCACGGGACGTAATAATATAGTGATTATTATTGTGTTAAGTTACTGAGTTTAAGGGCCATATAGCAATAACTAACTGGAGCATAAGTCACAGTGAGATAGAAAGGAAGTTTTCTTTCCACGGGGCCAATATATCCCATAGTTGCAATATTTTATAGGACCTGTGGCAGGATCGGGCCCTATCTGCCTTCTGCCTAGGCCAGCTCCGGCATTTTTCAAGATGAACATCATAAAGTCTTACCCTTTTTAGATACCTAAAGCCTACCTCTCACCTTTTACCAACAATTCTTTCACTCCCTGTATGCAATACTTAATACACAACTTTCTTTAGGTCCTCCCTTGGCAAATATGGTGCATATTCTCTTGCTACTTCTTGTAATGGAACACTTTTCTCAAGAAATTTCTGTTATTTTTGATGGACACAGAAACCAAAAGAAGTTTGGAATTTCAGTCAAAACTAACATATCTTTCCTTAAAAATGCTAACTTAGTTTTCAACCATAAACATTAGAAGTGGAAAGGAACAAAATGTTGATGCTGAATGTAATATATTGTTACCAATGTTTTCAAATTTATCTTTTATTTTTATCAAAATAATTCATATGCAGAATTTGGAAACCATATTATTTTACATGTCTTAAAGTGAAAAAAGGCATCTATAACCTGACTGCAATTCCTGCCTTCCCCAACCATCAGCCACTTCAGCTCTTTTAACTGTTTTTCTGGATTTACTTTTATATTTCTAAACAAACATAGGAGAAAATCTGGATGCTTTGGGGTTGGCAGTGACTTTTTAGATATAATGCCAATGGCATGATCCATAAAGGAAGAACTGATAAGCTGAACTTCATTAAAAATAATATTTCTGCTTGCAAGATACAGCTGATTTCTATTTTTTCCCCAAGATTTTTAAGTTCAAGTTAGATAACATATTGTATAGCATTGGTTTCAAGAGTAGAATTTAGTGATTCATCACTTAAATATAACTAACCCATATAACAATCCATGCTCGTCACAAGTGTCCTCCTTAATGGTAATCCCCCACTTAGCCTTTCCCCCCACCCACCTCCCTCCAGCACCCCTCAGTTTGTTCTCTATAGTTAAGAGTCTGTTATGATTTGCTTCCCTCTCTGTTTTTATCTTATTTTATTTTTCCTTCACTTCCCCTATGTCCATCTGTTTGGTTTCTTAAATTCCATGTATGCGTGAAGTCATGTAGTATTTGTCTTTCTCTGACTGACTTATTTCAGTTAGCATAATACACTCTAGTTCCGTCCACATCATTGCAAATGGCAAGATTTCATTCGTTTTGATGGTTGAGTAATATTCAATTGTATATGTATACCCCTTCTTTATCAATTTATCAGTTGATGAACACTTGGGCTCTTTCCATGACTTGGCTATTGTTGATAGTGCTACTATAAACATTGGGGTGCATGTGCCCTTTGAATCAGTATTTTTGCTTCCTTTGGATAGGTACCTAATAGTGCAATTGCTGGATCTGCTGGATCTTAGGGTAGTTCTATTTTTAACTTTTTGTGAAACCTCCATACTGTTTTCCAGAGTATGGCTGCACCAGTTTACATTCCCACTAACAGTGCAATATGGTTCCCTTTTCTCCTTTCTCAGCAACCTCACCAACATTTGTTGTTTCCTGAGTTAATTTTAGCCATTCTGACTGGTGTGAGATGGTATCTCATCATGGTTGATTTGATTTGTATTTCCCTGATGATGAGACATGTTGAGGATCTTTTCATGTGTTATTAGCCATCTGTATGTCTTCTTTAGAGAAATGGCTGTTCACATCTTCTGCCCATTTCTTAACTGGATTATTCTTTTTTTTTTTTTTTAAGATTTTATTTATTTATTTGACAGAGAGAGACACAGTGAGAGAGGGAACACAAGCAGGGGGAGTGGAAGAGGGAGAAGCAGGCTTCCCGCTGAGCAGGGAGCCCGATGTGGGGCTCAATCCCAGGACCCTGAGATCATGACCTGAGCCGAAGGCAGACGCTTAATGGCTGAGCCACCCAGGCGTCCCTGGATTATTCATTTTTTGGGTGTTGAGTTTGATAAATTCTTTATAGATTTTGGATACTAGCCCTTTTTCTGATATGTCATTGCAAATATCTTCTATTCTGTAGGTTGCCTTTTAGTTTTGTTGATTATTTCTTTTGCTGTGCAGAAGCTTTTTATCTTGGTGAAGTCCCAATATATCATTTTTGCTTTTGTTTCCCTTGCCTCCAGAGATGTGTCTAGTTCAAAGTTGCTACAGCCAATGTCAAAGAGGTTGCTGCCCATGTTCTCCTCTAGGATCCTGATGGTTTCCTGTCTCACACTTAGGTCTTTCATCCATTTTGAATTTATTTTTGTGTATGGTGTAAGAAAGTGGTCCAGTTTCATTCTTCTATATGTTGCTCTCCAGTTTTCCCAACACCATTTGTTGAAGAGACTATCTTGTTTCCATTAGATATTCTTTCCTGCTTTGTCGAAGATTAGTTGACCATATATTTGTGGGTTTTCTATTTTGTTCCTTTGATCTATGTGTCTGTTTTTGTGCCAGTACCATACTGTCTTATTGATTATAGCTTTGTAATACAGCTTGAAGTCCAGAATTGTGATGCCTCCAGCTTTGGTTTTCTTTTTCAACATTCCTTTGGCTATTCAAGGTCTTTTCTGGTTCCATACAAATTTTAGGATTGTTTATTCTAGATCTGTGAAAAATGCTGGTGGTATTTTGAAAGAGATTACAATGAATGGGTAAATTGCTTTGGGTAGTTTAGACATTTTAACAATATTTGTTCTTGTAATCCATGTTCATGGAATGCTTTTCCATTTCTCTGTGTCTTCTTCAATTTCTTTTAGAAATATTCTATAGTATTCAGATTATAGATCTTTTACTTCTTTGGTTAGGTTTATTCCTAGGTATCTTATGGGCTTTGTTACAATTATAAATGGCATGGATTCCTTGATTTATCTTTCTGCTGCTTCATTATTGGTGTATAGAAATGCAACAGATTTCTGTACATTGATTTTATATCCCATGACTTTGCTGAATTCATATATCAGTTCTAGCAAGTTTTGGATGGAAAGTAATGGATTTTCTACACAGAGTATCATGTTGTCTGCAAAGACTGAAAGTTTGACTTCTTCCTCACTGATTTGGGTGCCTTTTATTTCTTTTTGTTGTCTGATTGCTGAGGCTAGGACTTCCAGTACTACGTTGAACAATAGTGGTGAGAGTGGACAGCCCCGTCATGTACCTGACCTTAGGGGAAAAGCTCTGTTTTTCCCATTGAGGATAATATTAGCTGTTGGTCTTTCATATATAGCCTTTATGATGTTGAGGTATATTCCTTCTATCCCTACTTTCTTGAGGGTTTTTATCAAGAAAGAATGTTGTATTTTGTCAAATGTTTTTTTCTGCATCTATTGATAGGATCATAAGGTTCTTATCCTTTCTTTTATTAATGTGATGTATCAAGTTGATTGATTTGCAGATATTGACCCACCCCTGCAGCCCAGGAATAAATCCCACTTGATCCTGGTGAATAATTCTTGTAATGTACTGTTGGATTCAATTTGCTAGTATCTTGTTGAGAATTTTTGCATTCATGTTCATCAGGAATATTGGTCTGTAATTGTCCTTTTCAGTGGGCTCTTTGTCTGGTTTTGGAATCAAGGTAATGCTGGCCTATAGAATGAGATTGGAAGTTTTACTTCCATTTCTATTTTTTGGAACAGTTTGAGAAGAATAAACATTAATTCTTTAAATATTCGATAGAATTCCCCTGGGAAGCCATCTGACCCTGGACTCTTGTTCATTGGGAGATTTTTGATTACTGATTCAATTTCTTTGCTGGTTACGAGTCTGTTCAAATTTTTTATTTCTTCCTGTTTCAGTTTTGGTAGATTATATGTTTCTAGGGATTTATCCATTTCTTCCAGATTGCCCAATTTGTCGGCATATAATTGCTCATAATATACTCTCTCTCTTTTTTTTTTTAGATTTAATTTTATTTATTTGAGAGAAAGACAATGAGAGAGAGAGAAAGAGCATGAGAAGGGAGAGGGTCAGAAGGAGAAGCAGACTCCCCGTTTAGCAGGGAGCCCAATGTGGGACTCAATCTTGGGTTTCAGGATCATGACCTGGGTCAAAAGCAGTCGCTTAACCAACAGAGCCACCCAGGCACCCACTCATAATATTCTCTTATAATTGTTTGTATTTCTGAGGTGCTGATTGTGACCTCTCCTCTTTCATTCATGATTTTATTTATTTGGGTCCTCTCTCTTTCCTTTTTGATAAGTCTGGCTAGGCATTTATCAATTTTGTTAATTCTTTCAAAGAACCAGCTCCTAGTCCATTGATCTGTTCTACTGTTGTTTTTTTTTTTTTATTATTTCTATACCATTTATTTCTGCTCTAATTTTTACTATTTCCCTTCTTCTGCTCGTGTTAGGCTTTATTTACTGTTGTTTTTTCAGCTCCTTTAGGTGTAAGGTTAGGTTGTGTATTTGAGACTTTTCTTGCTTCTTGAGGAAGGCTGTATTGCTATATATTTCCCTCTTATGACCATCTTTGCTGCATCCCAAAGGTTTTGGATTGTCATGTGTCCATTTTCATTTGCTTCCATGTATTTTTTATTTCTTCTTTAATTTTCTGATTAGCCCATTAATTTCTGAGTTGGATGTTCTTTAACCTCTATGTATTTGTGGTTTCCAAACTTTTTCTTGTGGTTAACTTCAGGTTTCATAGCATTGTGGTCAGAAAATATGCATGGTATGATCTCAATTGTTTTGTACTGGTTGAGGCCTGATTTGTGATGCAGTATGTGATTTATTCTGGGGAATGTTCTATGTGCACCCAAAGAGAATGTTTATTCTGCTGCTTTAGGATGAAATGCTGTGACTATATCTGTTAAGTCCATCTGCTCCAGTGTGTCATTCAAAGCCCTTGTTTCCTAGTTGATCTTCAGCTTAGATGATCTATCCATTGTTGTAAATGGGGTGTTAAAGTCCCCTACTATTATTGTATTATTATCAATGAGTTTCTTTAAGTTTGTTATTAATTGATTTATATATTTGGCTGCTTCCAAATTAGGGGCATAAATATTTATAATTGTAAGATTTACTTTTTGGATACTTCTTCATCTCTTTTTAGAAATAAAAAACAGTCTTTGTTTTAAAATCTAGTTTGTTTGATATAAATATGGCTACTCCAGGTTTCCTTTGATGTTCATTAGCATAATAAATGGTTCTCCATCCACTCACTTTCAGTCTGGAGGTGTCATTGTGTCTAAAATGAGTAGGCATATAGCAGGCACCTATAAGCAGCATATAGCTGGGTCTTGTTTTTTATCCATTCTGATACCCTATATATTTATTTTAAGATTTTTAAAAATTTATTTATTTTAAAGAGAGAACAATGTAAGGAGGGGCAGAAGGAGAAGGAGAGAGAGAATCTCAAGCAGACTCTGTGCTGAGCATGGAGCCTGATGGGGGCGTGATCTCACGACCCTGAGATCATGACCTGAGCTGAAATAAAGAGTCAGAAACTTAACTGACTGAGCCACCCAGCAACTTGATACTCTATATCTTTTGATTGGAGTATTTGCGTCCACTTCCATTCAGAATAATTATTGATAGATATGAATTTATTGCCATTGTATTACCTGTAAAGTCACTATTCCTGTAGATTCTCTCTGTTCCTTTCTAGTCTTTGTTGCTTTTGGTATCTCATTCCTGCTCAGAGTCCCTATTAATATTTTTTGCAAAACTGGTTTAGTGTTCAGAAACTCCTTTAGTTTTTGCTTCTCTTGGAAACTCTTTATCTCTACTTCTATTCTGAATGACAGCCTTGGTGGATAAAGTATTCTTGGCTGCATATTTTTCCCATTTAGCAGATTGAATATATCATGCCACTTTCTTCTGGCCTGCCAAGTTTCTGTGGATAGGTCTGCTGCAAACTTTATGTGTCTACCCTTGTAGGTTAAGGACCTTTAGTCCCCAGCTGCTTTCAGAATTCTCTCTTTATCTTTGTATTTTGCAAGTTTCATTATGATAGGTCTTGTTGACCAGTTTTTGTTGATTTTGAGGAGAGTTCTCTGTGCCTTTTGGACTTGAATGACTGTTTCTTTCCCAGATTAGGGAAGTTCTCAGCTACAATTTATTCAAATTATCCTTCTACCCTCTTTTCCTGCTATCCTTCTGGGACTCCTATTATATGGATAATATTGTGCTTTAAGGACTTGTTGAGTTCCCCGAGTCTATATTCATGATCTAATAGTTTTCTTTCCCACTTCTTTTCAGCTTCATTATTTTCCATAATTTTATCCTCTATATCACTTATTCATTCCTCTACGTCTTCTATCCTCATTGTGATTACATCCAGTTGGTTTTGCATCTCAGTTATAACATTTTTTTTATTACAGCCTGACTAGTTTTTAGGTTTATTACTACTGCAGCAGGGTTTCTCTGGTGTCTTTTATGCTTCTTTCAAGCCCAGCTAGTATTCTTATCACTGTTGTTCTAAATGCTTGTTCGGACATATTCTTTATATCTGTTTTGAGGAAATCCTTGGCTGTGATTTCTTTGTGATTTTTTTTTTTTTTTTTTGTCATTTTGTCTAGGTTCTGTCTTCTGTTATGAAAGCTTGTTATGTTTCCTTCTCCTAAGAGTAATGCTATAATAAGAAGTTTCTGTCCAGGGTCTGGTAAAACAGCAAGTGTTTCTGGTGTATGCTGTGTGCACTCTGCTATTGTGTTTTGGCTGTTCTTTCCCAGAGATCAGTCCTCTGCAAATTTCCTGCTTGCTTTTAGTGGGGAGTGTTCAGATCTTTAACTAGGTGTGCTTTGCTTTGTTTGTTAAAATAAGCCTGGTGGGGGGGGGGAGAGAAGTTTGATCCAAAAAGGAGAAAAGGACAAGGAACAAACAAAACAAAAACAAACAGAGAAACAAAAAAATATAAACCTGATTCCAAAGAAAAAGAAAGAAGAAAGAAAAACAGAAAAAAAGAAAGCCTGGTCCTATTTCCATCAGAACTGAATCTGATGCTTTGGAGCACTCTATGATCAGTAGACTTGGTACATGCAGGGGGCTTGTGTTGGTTCTCTGGGGGAGAGGCCTGCTGCGCTGGCTCACGTCAGACCTGTCCTAGTAAAGATGCCCTGCAGGGCACAGGGGGGCAGAGTTTGGTGTAAGCCACTCCAGCATCCGCTGGAGGAGCTGTGTTGCTTGCTGAAGTCTGACGGTGCTGGTGGGCAGGTGTGGGAGAGGGAAGATCTGGAAGACCTGGCTCTCTTGTTGTGGGGAGGGGATTTTGCCCCCTGGCTACTCAGGAAGCCCTCACAGAAAAGTGAACAGTCCCCCTTCCCGTGTCCCAGGCTTCCATCAGATTCCCACCCTCAACTTACCTGTGCCTGGGCCATTAGCTTGCCTGGCATACCAGTTATCCTGTGTTTATCTCTGGGTGGTTTGTATTTAAAACTCCAAATCTTAAAGGACCCGGCAAGGTGTGGACCTGCTCCCCTCCTCCTGAGGAGAGCCTTGAAGCACTGTGTCTGGCGCTGTTCTGTCCCAGAAAAGCCATCACAGGCTGTGCAGGTGCCTGGAGTCATGGTGAAACACAGCAAAAAGCTGCAACCAGGTTATCTGTCCTCTGCATGTGCCTCTCTTCCCTGCTGTTGAATGGTCACTCAATGGTGCCTGAAGGGTCTTTTGTTCTTTGAGTGGCAATATACACTCTTCCAAATGTACTCCAGAAAGGGGAACATTCTCTCCCAGTGTGACCCAGGGCATCCCTACACAGCACTGTCTGCTCCAGGGCCTCCACCTTCTTTCTCCCCAGGAGCACCACTGCCCACCTGGCTTGACTCCAGTGAATGGCACAGACTTCTAAAACCTCAGAATTTAAGCTCCACTGTTTGCACAAGCCTGTGATAGTCAGTTTCTCTCAAATCCCCAGTCAGTGGTTTTGGGAGAGTGTTTTCCTTGTGTGAACCAACGTGTTGTTTTCTCTGCCTCTCTCCTTCTCTCTCTTCTCTCTGCAACAAGGGCTCTTTCCCCTGTACAACACTGCAGCTTCTCTCTCCCCTAATTCATGTCTCCACACCTCGTAACTACCATGTTCGTTCCCTCTAATTGTGCAGATTATTCTCTTAATTCTCAGATCCATTTCCTACGTGTTCAAAATGATTTGATGTTGAAGTACCAGTGCTTGAAGGACAAGGCAAGCCCAGGGTCCCCCTACTACTCTGCCATCTTAACTCTTCCATACAATTTCTTTTTGTGTGAGTTTTGGCAGACTATGTGTTTCATTAAATTGGTGGATTTGATCTATGTTATCAGATTTGTAGGCATAGAGTTGTTCATAATATTTCTTTATTGTCCTTTTAATGTCCATGAGACATGTTTGATTTTTAAGAGTTTGAATAGTTAACCAGGAAGTATTTCCTTAAGAAATCCTTTAAAACATATTGTCTTAAAATATTTTAAAACATATATGTAACATAAAGTTGTTACATATATTTTTAAAATTATCTTTAAAATTAAGTTTTCTTAAGTTTTGAAAGTTGTTTATCCATTAACTACAAGATCCATAGAGTATTGGTAAATTTTTAATGATACCAGTATGATGTAAATGTTTGTATTAA
This sequence comes from Mirounga angustirostris, assembly GCF_029215605.1. Lineage (NCBI taxonomy): Eukaryota > Metazoa > Chordata > Mammalia > Carnivora > Phocidae > Mirounga > Mirounga angustirostris. The sequence continues at coordinate 45,440,423 of NW_026991709.1, read as the reverse complement.
AATAGAACTTATGCTCTTTTACTGTTTTTTAATTTTAATTTTTATTAACATATAATGTATTATTTGACTCAGGGGTACAGGTCTGTGATTCATCAGTCTTACACAATTCACAGCACTAACCATAGCACATACCCTCCCCAGTGTCCATCACCCAGCCACCCCATCCCGCCCACCCCCCTCCACTCCAGCAACCCTCAGTTTGTTTCCTGAGATTAAGAGACTCTTATGGTTTGTCTCCCTTTTGGTTTCATCTGATTTTTCCCCTCCCTTCTCCTATGATCCTCTGTCTTGTTTCTCAAATTCCTCATATCAATGAGATCATATGATTCTTGTCTTTCTCTGATTGACTTATTTGGCTTAGCATAATACCCTCTAGTTGCATCCACATCATTGCAAATGGCAAGATTTCATTTTTTTGATGGCTGCATAATATTGTATATATATATACCACTTCTTCTTTATCCATTCATCTGTTGATAGACATCTAAGCTCTTTCCATAGCTTGGCTGTTGTGGACATTGCTGCTATAAACATTTGGATCACTACATTTGTATCTTTGGGGTAAATACCCAGTAGTGCAATTGCTGGGTTGTATGGTAGCTCTATTTTCAACTTTTGAGGAACCTCCATACTGCTTTCCAGAGTGGCTGCACCTGTTTGTATTCCCATCAACAGTGTAGGAGAGTTCCCCTTTCTCCACATCCTTGCCAACATCTGTCATTTCCTGACTTGTTAATTTTAGCCATTCTGACTGGTGTGAGGTGGTATCTCATTGAGGTTTTGATTTGTATTTCCCTGGTGCCTAGTGATGTTGAGCACTTTTTCATGTGTCTGTTGGCCATTTGGATATCTTCTTTCGAAAAATGTCTGTTCATGTCTTCTGCCCATTTCTTGATTGGATCATTTGTTGTTTGGGTGTTGAGTTTGATAAGTTCTTTATAGATTTTGGATACTAGCCCTTTATCTGATATGTCATTTGCAAATATCTTCTCCCACTCTGTCAGTTGTCTTTTGGTTTTGTTGACTGTTTCCTTTGCTGTGCAAAAGCTTTTTATCTTGATGAAGTCCCAATAGTTCATTTTTGCCCTTGCTTCCCTTGTCTTTGGTGATGTTTCTAGGAAGAAGTTGTTGCAGCTGAGGTCGAAGAGGTTGCTGCCTGTGTTCCCTTCAAGGATTTTGATGGATTCCTGTCTCACATTGAGGTCTTTCAACCATTTGGAGTCTATTTTTGTGTGTGGTGTAAGGAAATGGTCCAGTTTCATTCTTCTGCATGTGGCTGTCCAATTTTCCCAACACCATTTGATGAAGAGACTATATTGTTTCCATTGGACATTCTTTCCTGCTTTGTCGAAGATTAGTTGATCATAGAGTTGAGGGTCCATTTCTGGGCTCTCTATTCTGTTCCCTTGATCTATGTATCTGTTTTTATGCCAGTACCATACTGTCTTGATGATGACAGCTTTGTAATAGAGCTTGAAGTCCGGAAATGTGATGCCAGCAGCGTTGGTTTTCTTTTTCAACATTCTTCTGGCTATTCGGGGTCTTTTCTGGTTCCATACAAATTTTAGGATTATTTGTTCCATTTCTTTGAAAAAAGTGGATGGTATTTTCATAGGGATTGCATTAAATGTGTAGATTGCTCTAGGTAGCACAGACATTTTCATAATATTTGTTCTTCCAATCTGTGAGCATGGAACATTTTTCCATTTCTTTGTGTCTTCCTCAATTTCTTTCATGAGTATTCTATAGTTTTCTGAGTACAGATTTTTTGCCTCTTTGGTTAGATTTATTCCTAGGTATCTTATGATTTTGGGTGTAATTGTAAATGAGATTGACTCCTTAATTTCTCTTTTTTTCTGTCTTGTTGGTGTATAGAAATGTCACTGATTTCTGTGCATTGATTTTATATCCTGCCACTTTACTGAATTCCTGTATGAGTTCTAGCAGTTTTGGGGTGGAGTCTTTTGGGTTTTCCACATAAAGTATCATATCATCCACAAAGAGTGAGAGTTTGACTTCTTCTTTGTTGATTTGGATGCCTTTTATTTCTTTTTGTTGTCTGATTGCTGAGGCCAGGACATCCAGTACTATGTTGAATAGTAGTGGTGATAGTGGACATCCCTGCCATGTTCCTGACCTTAGGGGAAAAGCTCTCAGTTTTCCCCCATTGAGAACGATATATTTGCTGTGGGTTTTTCATAGAAGGCTTTTGTGATATTGAGGTATATACCCTCTATCCCTGCATTGTGAAGAGTTTTAACCAAGAAAGCATGCTGTACTTTGTCAAATGCTTTTTCTCCATCTATTGAGAGGATCTCATGGTTCTTGTTCTTTCTTTTATTAATGTATTGTATCACACTGATTGATTTGCAGATGTTGAACCAAACTTGCAGCCCAGGAATAAATCCCACTTGGTCGTGGTGAATAATCCTTTTAATGTACTGTTGGATCCTATTGGCTAGTATTTGGTGAGAATTTTTGGATCCATGTTCATCATGGATATTGGTCTGAAGTTCTCCTTTTTGAAGGGCTCTTTGGTTTTGGGATCAAGGTAATGCCTGTCTCATTAAATGAGTTTGGAAGTTTTCCTTCCATTTCTATTTTTTTGTTGTTGTTGTTGGAACAGTTTCATAAGAATAGGTATTAATTCTTCTTTGAATGTTTGGTAGAATTCCCCTGGGAAGCCATCTGGCTCTGGGCTCTTGTTTGTCAGGAGATTGTTGATTACTGCTTCAATTTCCTTAGTGGTTGTGGGTCTGTTCAGGTTTTCTATTTCTTCCTGGTTCAGTTTTGGTAGTTCATACATCTCTAGGAATGCATCCATTTCTTCCAGATTGTCTAATTTGCTGGCATATAGTTGCTCATAATATGTTCTTATAATTGTATTTCTTTGATGTTGGTTGTGATCTCTCTTCTTTCATTCATGATTTTATTTATTTGGGTCCTTTCTCTTTTCTTTCACAATTCTGCCCAGGGGTTTATCAATCTTATTCTCTCAAAGAACCAGCTCCTAATTTTGTTGATCTATTCTACTGTTCTTTTGTTTTCTATTTCATTGATTTGTGCTCTGATCTTTTTTATTTCTCTTCTCCTGTTGAGTTTAGGCTTTATTTGCTGTTCTTTCTCCAGCTCCTTTAGGTGTAGGGTTAGGTTTATATTTGAGACTTTTCTTATTTCTTGAGAAAGGTTTGTATTGCTATATACTTTCTTCTTAGGACAGCCTTTGCTGCATCCCAAAGATTTTGAGCAGTTGTGTTTTCATTTTCATTTTTTTCCATGAGTTTTTTAAATTTTTCTTTAATTTTTTGGTTCACCCATTAATTCTTTAGTAGGATGCTCTTTAGCCTCCATGTATTTGAGTTTTTTCCAACTTTCCTCTTGTGATTGAGTTCTAGTTTCAAAGCATTGTGGTCTGAAAATATGCAGGGAAGGATCCCAATATTTTGGTACCACTGAGACCTGGTTTCTGACCCAGGATGTGATCTATTCTGGAGAATGTTCCATGTTCACTAGAGAATGTGTATTCTGTTGCTTTGGGATGGAATGTCCTGAATATATCTGTGAAGTCCATCTGGTCCAGTGTGTGATTTAAAGCCTTTATTTCCTTTTTGACCTTTTGCTTAGATGATTTGTCCATTTCAGTGGGGGGGGGGGTGTTAAAGTCCCCTACTATTATTGTATTATTGTCGATGTGTTTCTTTGATTTTGTTATTAATTGGCTTATATAATTGGCTGCTCCCATGTTAGGGGCATAGATATTTACAATTGTTAGACCTTGTTGGATAGACCCTTTAAGTATGATGTAGAGCCCTTCCTCATCTCTTATTATAGTCTTTGGTTTAAAATCTAATTTGTCTTATATAAGGATTGCCACCCTAGCTTTCTTTTGATGTCCATTAGCATGGTAAATGGTTTTCCACCCCTCACTTTAAATCTGGAGGTGTCTTTGGGTCTAAAATGAGTCTTTTGCAGACAGCATATTGATGGGTCTTTTTTTTTTTTTATTCAATCTGATACCCTGTTTCTTTTGATTGGTACATTTAGCCCATTTACATTCAGGGTAACTATTGAAAGATATGAATTTAGTGTCATTGTATTTCCTGTAAGGTGACTATTACTGTATATTGTCTGTGTTCCTTTCTGGTCTATGTTACTTTTAGGCTCTCTCTTTGCTTAGAGGACCCCTTTCAATATTTCTTGTAGGGCTGGTTTGGCATTCGTAAATTCTTTTGGTTTTTGTTTGTCCTGGAAGCTTTTTATCTCTCCTTCTATTTTCAATGCCAGCCTAGCTGGATATAGTATTCTTGGCTGCATATTATTCTCCTTTAGTCGCCTGAATATATCATTCCTGTCTTTTCTGGCCTGCCAGGTCTCTGTGCATAGGTCTGCTGCCAATCTAATGTTTCTACCATTGTAGTTTACAGAACTCTTCTCCCAAGCTGCTTTCAGGACTTTCTCTTTGTCTCTGAGACTTGTGAGTTCCACTATTAGATGTTGGTTTGTTTACCTATTTTTACTGATTTTGAGGGGGGTTCTCTGTGCCTCCTGGATTTTGATGCCTGTTTCCTTCCCCAAATTAGGGACGTTCTCCAATACAATTTGCTCCAATATACCTTCTGCCCTTATTTCCCTTTCTTCTTCTTCTGGGATCCCAATTATTCTAATATTGTGTCATCTTATGGTATCACTTATCTCTCGAATTCTCCCCTTGAGATCCAGTAGTTGTTTATCTCTCTATTTCTCAACTTCTTTATTCTTCATCATTTGGTCTTCTATATCACTACTTCTCTCTTCTGCTTCATTTATCCTAGCAGTTAGAGCCTTCATTTTTTATTGCACCTCATTAATAGCCTTTTTGATTTCAACTTGGTTAGATTTATTTATTTTATTTCTCCAGAAAAGGATTCTCTAGTATCTTCTACGCTTTTTTCAAGCCCAGCTAGTATCTTTATAATTGTCATTCTGGACTTTGGTTCTGACATCTTACTAATGTCCATATTGATTAGGTCCCTGGCAGTCAATACTGCCTCTTGTTTTTTGTTTTTGGTTTTTTGTTTGTTTTTTTTTTGAGGTGAGTTTTTCTGTCTTATCATTTTGTCCAGAGAAGAGTAGATGAATGAGAGAACAAAATGCTAAAAGGGTAACAACAACCCTAGAAAAATATACACTAAACAAATCAGAAGAGACCTGAAAACAGGGGGAAAAGAAAGGGAAAAAAAAAAAAAAGAATATGATCAGGCTGGTGAATAGAACAGAGCCACGCACTGAATTTTGGGTGTATTTTGTTCTGTTAGAAGAAATTGTGCCTCAAAATTTTAAAGAAAGAAAAACTTACATATGTAGAAAAATAAGGGTAAATACAATGAAGGGATGGAATATCACTATAAAGATGAAAATTAAAAAAGATTTTAAAAAAGGAATAGATAAGAAGTTGATTGAAGAAAGAATGAAAAAAATTAAAGAAAAAAAGGAGAGAATGTGATCAGACAAGAGACTAGGACAAAGTCATACACGATTTAGGGTATATTTTGGTCTGTTAGAAGAAACTGTATCCCAAAATTTCAAAGAAAGAAAAACTGATCTATATAGAAAAAATAAGGTTAAATACAATGAAGGAATAGAATATGACTGTAAAAATGAAAATTAAAAAAAATTTTAGAAAAGGAATCGATAAGATGTTGGTTGAAAAAGGAAAGAAGAAAAACTCAACTAAAAAAATAGAAAAAAAATAAAGAAAATTAAAAAAATTAACTTTGAAAGACTAAAGAATCATAGGGAAAAAAGCCATGAATTCTATGTACTGTATTCCTCTAGCTCTGGGGTTTTGCAGTTCTCATTGTTTGGTAAACTTGGTCTTGGCTGGATGTTCTTGCTGATCTTCTGGGGGAGGGGCCTGTTGCAGTGATTCTCAAATGTCTTTTCCCCAAAGCGGAATTATCCTACCCTTGCCAGGGACAGGCTAAGAAACCGGCTTGGGTTTGCTCTAGGAGCTTTTATTCTCTGAAAGCTTTCTGTGCAGCTTTGGAGGACAAGAGTGAAAATGGTGGCCTCCCAATCTCTGGCCCTGGAGGAGCCGAGAACTCGGGGCCCCACTCCTCAGTACACCCTCAGAGAAAAGCAGTCAATCATTCCTGTCTCACCGGTCTCCCGGCCGCACTCCACGCTTACCTGGCCTGTGAGTGAACGTTTCTATCTCTGGCACACGACCCCTTTTGGAGTCTCCAAACCCAGCAGATTCCTGTAGTGGGCTTCTGTGCCAATCCTCACGGCGGAGGAAGGGGAGTCTCCCCAGATCTGCTGCTTGTTGGGTCCCTGCTCGAAGAGCAGTGGCCTGACTGTGCTGCGGATCACAGTTTATGGCAACCCTGAGCTGAGAGCCCTCTTCTCAGCTCCATCTTTGCTGCCAGCCTCCCCGCTCCAATACCTGGGAGCTCTGCCATTCGGGTACCCCCAGGTCTTTCTGCGACTCCTAGGGTCCTGAGACCACACTGTCCCAGGGAGGGTTCCACCCCCTGCTTAGCCACTGGAGCAATGTCCCTCAGCGGAGCAGACTTCTAACAATTCTGATTTTGTGTTCCAATGCTCTATCACTTGCCGGTAGCCGGCTTCCTCCCCGCATGGTCTATCTTCCTGAATATTGCCTCGGATTCACTTCCCTGCATGTCTTACCTTCCAGTAAGTGGTCGCTTTTCTGTTCATAGAATTGCTACTATTCTTTTCTTTGATATCCTGTTGAGTTTGTAGGTGTTCTGAATGGTTTGATAACAATCTAGCTGAATTCCTGGGACCAGACAAAATTTAGGTGTACTCCTCCTCCACCATCTTGCTCCTCCCTTCATGTTCTTTTACTTTTCCCTTTTCTTTTACTATGTTCTTTTATTTATGTCTTATGAGCTATAGAAGATGGCACTAAGTTAGGACTTTATTAAGTGTATACACATTAAAATATTTTTGAATAAATATAGTTACTGTGCTATATTGTATGTTTATATTGTTTTGCATCACAGCATACTTCCTTTACTACCTCATGTACCCAGTCTGGTGCTACAGACATCTTTTTTTTTTTTTTTAAGATTTTATTTATTTATTTGACAGAGACACAGCGAGAGAGGGAACACAAGCAGGGTGAGTGGAAGAGGGAGAAGCAGGCTTCCTGCTGAGCAGGGAGCCTGATGTGGGGCTTGATTCCAGGACCCCAGGATCATGACCTGGGCTGAAGGCAGACACTTTATGACTGAGCCACCCAGGCACCCCCAGTGCTACAGACGTCTTAACAAATATTTTTTCAAGGAATGAAATAACCCAATCCACCAGCAAATTTACCTTCTTTGAAAAATAAACAGAATAATTATGTCTTTATTTAGTTAAAATTTTGTTTTATAAATAGATTAATAAAAACGTTAAAGTAATAGAAATAATTCATTATATTAGTTTTAAATTTCTGAAAGACATACAAGATGCAGGCACATCCAAGTATGCAAGGAGATATTTTATTTGCTCTGATGTAGGAAGAATTATCCACTAAAACATAGGGTTTTTTTTTTTCTCCCCTGCACACAGCCCAAATATAGTCCCATCTTGACAGATTATAAATATAGCCTGAGAGTTATAATATTAAACTGAATTAAAGTTTTAACAGTAAGTATGATTTCCAGAGTTGAATGGGCTACAGATATTACATTCTGCTTCTCTGATACTTAATCAGCATCACTTATGAAGCAATATTTAAAATCATGTGGTGAAATTGGTTCACTGATAAAGCAGACCTGCGCCAGGAAGCATTGTCTACTTCAGAGTAATTTTTCTGGGTTGAGAATGGGTATTAAGTGAGGATTAATATAATCCTAAGAAGGAATGGTCTATAAAGGGGAGGTAAATGACTTGCATAGAGGTGTATGTATAGAATAAATATTCTTCATGTAACCAAACTCTGGATACTCAGATAGTTGAATTCAGCCTGGTAACAGGAAATAGCATATTAGGATTCAGGTAAAACCCCAATAATTAAAATGTGAAATTGCCAGCATTAAAAATACCTACAAATTAGCTCAAATGTTAATCTTTGTATACATAATGAGGTCACATTTCAGTGTCAACTGATGAACCAACACAAAGGTTCTTGTTATCATAGTATCGGTTTGTAAGTCTCTGAAGTGGCAATGCTTCCTCAAGGAGGTAAGACTTGTCATAACACACAATATTCCTGAATGAACTAACCACTTAACAGAATTAATTTCCCTTTACACATTCATCCCTGCTTAACTCTACTGTCTTCATCCATCATGCCAACATATTATTTACTGATATTTTGATATAGTAAACATTATTCAAATTCAATGTAAAACAATCTTGAGAAAGATGCAATAGACTTCATATAGTTGTTGAATGTGCACTTGGAGAACTACTTGTAGGAAATGTAAAGTCCCATTGGCAAATAGGACCTGGTAGAGTTAGGACAATTAAAAAGTGAACAATAAATGGGAAAAATAAAGACAAATTCAATGGATAAGAATTTGTACAATAAGAATTAGGAGGGACCATTGGGAAAATTGGTGGAGACTGACATTTTACAAAATTGCTCCATTATTAATATTCATTATCATTATTCCTTGAGTTCAAAAGTTAAGTAAAGGTTGTATCTAGTTATCATACTTTATTCTTCTGGAGAATAAGGCCAAGAAAAACACTTGACACTTGATTCATTATTTGTAAAATTAGTACACATTTGTGATTATAACTAAATTTTGGTTAAGTGTAAGATAACATTTATTTCCATAAGTTTTAGTTTTGTTTTTTAAAGTAAAGTCCTAAACAAATCTCTTTTCTCCACTTACTGTGGAATATTGGTCAAGATTTTAAAAGGATTAATTTTATGAGACTTTTCCTCCTATATCCAGCAGTACTTAGGTGAAAACAGTCTGTGATTCTATTCTGCCCAGTGATCATTTCTGACATTTCAGACAATAGCTTGTACAGCCCAGATTTATTACTTTGAGAAAGATTAGACCACAGCAATGTCAATCTCACTTGCTATTTTCCATAAGCATAACCTTGAAAATCCAGACAGGAAGAATAGATTGAGAAAGCCTCCCTTTTAAGGATTGTTCCAAAGTCTGAATATACTTCATAAAATTAGATTTGGGCAGCATGTGTGATAAGGTAAGAGCTAGGTATCACCTAGAAATAAAGATGTAGTGAGCTGAGGGATAAAAGGAAAGTCAGAGGGAAATAATTGGTGTTTGCTGAGATGGTGTTCTGTGACTTACATTCCCAGGGGGGTGTTCTGGGAATGAGATGAGGAGACAATCGAATGGCCATTGAAGTTTGGAGAAATATGGCAAGAGGAACCTTCCAGAGGGACCCATGATAACTTTCACACATTGAACCCATACTGCATGTCATCAGAAGTGTAAAAATGATGCCCTTCAGCCTTTTTGTAGACCTTTCCTTCAGCTAGGTGCTGGGGTATATCAATTACCCAAATACCAGTTTTTCCATACTCTTAAATATCCTAGACGGAGAGGTCAAGAGAATTTACTCAGAAATTAGCAGAGGGAGAGAGCAAGAGAGACCAAGATAGCAGACTTGACAGAAGCCTTGTGAAATTAAAAAGTAAATGTTTTAGGTGAAATCATGCTTCCATGTCTAGCCTGGGGACTGGATATAAACATAGAAATCAAAACTGATAGTGGCACCAAGAGATAACCAGAAAGTCAAAGAGGATCAAACATCTCAAAGGGATATAACAGGGACAGAGCTTAATCTGTAACATGACACCATTTTGTTGTGTTTTTTTTTAAGATTTTATTTATTTATTTGACAGAGAGAGTGAGCATGAGTTGGGGGGAGGGAGAGGGAGAGGGGGAAGCAGGCTCCCCGCTGAGCAGGGAGCCCAACACCTTACTCCATCCTAGGACCCTGAGATCATGACCTGATCTGAAGGCAAATGCTTAACTGACTGAGCCACCTAGGCACCCCAACATGACACCATTTTAATGCCATATCAGACAAGTACCTATACATTTAGATGCATTCAAGGAAGGATGGTGGTAGGGTTGGGCAAATACTAAATTGATGAGGTTTAAATTAGAAACAACAAGGGGCACCTGGGTGGCTCAGTCGGTTTAGCCTCTGACTCTTGGTTTTGGCTCAGGTTGTGATCTCAGGCTCCTGAGATGGAGCCCTGAATTGGGCTCCAAACTCAGTGTGGAGTCTGCTTGAGATTCTTTTCCCCTCCCCCTCTGCTCCTCCCCTGACTTGTGTGTTCTGACTCTAAAATTAATAAATAAATAAAATCTTAAAAAAATAAAATAAATTAGAAACAACCAAGAAAATCTTGAAATGTATCAATTTCAAATCTTGAAATGTCTAATTATATGGAATTAGCTAGATTAGATTTTTTGGAGGTTACAAATGGAAACAAAGTGATTATAAGTTTGTACTCATGACTTAGGGGATTGGAAATACTGCATCTATGTTCCCACAACTTTTTCTAAATAGACTCAACCTGTTGATTTTCCATGTGAAGTCCACTTCTGTGGCTGGCTAGCCTGGACCAGAGCTGTAACCTGACAATTGCCTTTGGGAATTTAGATGTGACCTCAGAGCATTAAGAGAAGAGGTAGAAGGGGGAATTTTTCTTTTTCATATGGGTTCTCCTTGATCCAAAAGTTAGTCATTAAAATCATGACAATGTTCTATTAATTAAGAAGATGGAAAAGATGGTATTGTGGTAACTGAGATATCCCAGAACCTAGAGTAGTGCTTCCACATAGCAAGGTCTCAATAAATCTATGTTGAATAAATAAATAAAAAGTAATTCTTTCATTTTGTTGCATTAAAATCATTTAATTCTAAAAAAATAAATAAAATCATTTAATTCTACTTACATTCCACAACGTCAGGTTTTGCAATGGTGAAAAGAAAAAAAAAATAAGGAATTATTGTAGATAAGCCCTACCCACAATTCAAAAATCATACCTTCATGTCTATATATAATATAGTATTGTCCTCATTGTTGAATCCTTTCCTCACCTCTCAAGAAGGAGAATAGAGAAGTTGAATGTAACTCACTGACAATGGAGGCTCTTCAAATCTTACATGAAGTTTGACTACTTGCCTGGAACTTTGTGTTATGGCATCTTTATGAGTGTACATATGGGAGTAAATAACTCTTTCTGAAGATAACTACTCTTGAAGTTGACATTCTGTGCCTAATTATTCAACTCCATTGGAACTTTAACTTGGAAATATAATACTCACTTTTATTTGACACCTTCATTTTCTATCCTAACTATAGTGCCCCCCACAATGCTATTAAAACTGCTTCCTCAAAATTTACTTGCTTCAACTTTGTCTCTCATGGTTGTGAGTGATCTCATTGGTTGAAGGTTCACATGCCCTTCAAGTCTTTTAGCCTAACTGGAGTACTCATGCTCCAAGCTATTAACGTGGACTGGCTGTGAATGTTAAATAGAATTCTCCTTTATATGTGCAACTGATAGTTTTGCTGTTTTCCTTTTGGGGGCTGATAATCCCAATCCCTGATGCAGACATAGTCCATGAGCGTGACAACACACTAAGCTGTTTCTTGAATGAATTACAAGTTTGGTTTTGAATTTTTTGTTATTTTGAATTAAGATTTATCACAGTTTTCTCTTTCCTATATATTTTCTCCCATATATATTTCTTCCTAAATTGATTTCATTATGCTATATTCCAATATTTTACATGTAATTTGTGTATTTTCTCCGTGTAATTTCACTTCGAATGAAACAGATAAAAAGTGGGATGCACAGGTAGAAAAGGCTTTGACCCTTCCTTCTTTGGATTTCATTTTGAAAATAGTAAAGAGAACGTGGAAGTAAGATATTAAGACACCGCCTATGGTGAAGACTTGAATTGAACCTGAAAAGATAAATAGTACCAGCTCATTGACATAAGGGTCAACACAGGAGAGTCTGTATAAAGGAAGAATATCACAATAAAAGTGGTTAATGTGATTAGATCCACAGAAAGCTAACCTAAATAGAAGCCCTACATGAATCATGGGATGCAGGTTTCCAGCTATGTAGGCCCCTGTGTTCATCTGAATGCAGAGTTTCTTTGACATCATGGTGTGGTACTGCAGTGGGCTGCATATGGCCACATAGCGATCACAGGCCATTGCCGCCAGGAGAAAGCAGTCCGCGGTTTCAACAGTGCAAAGGAAATAGAACTGTGCCATACATTCACAGAGGGAAACCATTCTGTTCTCAGAGAAGAAGTTCCCTAACATCTCAGGAGTGATGGCACAGGCACAGCAAGAGTCCACAATAGCCAAGTTGCCCAGAAAGATGTACATGGGTGCGTGAAGATGATGCTCTCTTGGAATCAGTATCACCAGGCCAAGATTCCCCACCATGGTGATCAGGTACATGGCAAAGAACACCACAAACAGAAGGCTCTTCAACTCTGGGTGACCTGTAAATCCTGTGAGGAAAAACTCACTTCTCATGGTATGATTTTCTTCAGCCATTCCTGACTTCTCTGTTGAGAAAAAAATTATGGAGAAATGAGGTGCTAATTTATAATATGCCCAATTTGACTGCTAAGCTAACGGGTTCAGAAGGACGAGGAGCATATTATATAAGGCTTTTCATAGGTTGTGTGGGACATGGCACATGCCCGGTTCTGTGGTAGTATCAATCTCCTGAAGCTATTACATGTGTAGCTACTCTTTTAACATTCTTCCAGCATATTTTCAAGAAAAATATCAGATTATATGCACAGGGATGGCTTTTGAGGTCTTAAGAGGAATGTTCAGTGCAAAAAAACTTCTCTATATGGTTAGGTAAAGCTGATTCATAATTCAAGGGTCAGCAATTAGCATCAGTGTTCCCAAACAATTTCAGTTATTGTATACGTACTGATTAACAATGATGTTGAGAAAACTATCTCATACACTAATGTTCAAAGCAGCATTATTCACAATAGCGAAAGCTGGAAACAACCCAAATGTCCATTGATGAATAAATGGATGAACAAAATGTGGTATATATGTCCAAGGAAATATTATTCAACCTTAAAAAGGAATGAAATTCTGATACATGTTAAAATATGGATGAACCTTGAAGATGTCATGTTAAGTGAAATGAACTAGACACAAAAGGACAAATATTGTATGATTCCACTTACATGAATTAAAGTCGTCAAAGTCATAGAGAAAAAAAGTAGAATGATAGTTGTCAGCAAGAGGGAGGAAATGGGTGGTTATTGTTTAATATGTATGGAGTTTCCTTTTGGCATGGTAAAAAAATTCTGGAAATAGTGATGATGGTTACAAAACAATATAAATATACTTAATGTCACTAAACTATATACTAAAATACGGTTAAAATTTTCTTACGTGTATTTTATCACCATAAAAAATTTTTTAAAAGATTATATGCATTTGCAAATTCTTTTTTTTTTTTTAAGATTTTATTTATTTATTTGACACAGAGAGAGAGCGGGAGAGAGTAATCACAAGCAGGGGGAGCGGTGGACAGGGGAGAAGCAGGCTCTGCAGGGAGCCCGACGTGGGGCTCTATCCCAGGACCTTGGGATCATCACCTGAGCCAAAGGCAGCTGCTTAACCCACTGAGCCACCCAGGTGCCCCTTCATTTGCAAATTCTTAACAATTCACTATCATCAATGATAATAGAATATATATTTAAAAATAAAATGCTTTTTGGGAAAAAAGTAGTGCTATTTATGAGGTTTTTAAAACCGTGGAGGTTGGGAAGGGAAAGTGATGTGGTTGGAAGCAGGCAGGAGAGAGAGGAAGAGGGAAGAGGAAAAATGAGGCTGTATGTAAAATCTTCCAGGTTATTTATAATACTATTTATGCATTCAATGTAAAGTTATTCATATATGCATAGGAAATTTAAATGCTATCAGAAGAAATTAGAGAAATGTAAAGGGTTAAAAATTGATAAATTTAATTATATAACTATATGTCAAAAACATCATGAGTAAAATCAAATGTGAAATGCAAACTGGCAAATTATTGCAATAAATATGATAATGTTTCTATAGTTTTATTCTAGAAATAGCTTATAGAAATCAGCAGGAATAATCACTAAAAAAAGAAAAAGGAAAGGAACAGAAAAATCTGAAAGGAAATACAATTTTAACAAAATAAAAATGTTTTATTTCATTACTAATCAAAACAACATCATTTTAAGTTATGAAGGCAAATTAATTTTGGTTATCAAAATAGAATCTTTTAAAAAAGAAATGACAATTTATTGTTGTCTAAAATACAGTGAGATGGGAACCCAAATGCATGCTTAGTAGAAGTTTAAATTGGTTCAATCATTGGAAGATAGTTAGGTAATAAGTTAACGAAACTCTTAACTGTTCATGCCCTGTGACCAGTAACTACAAGTCTCGCAGGAAGAAATAGTTATCGTGGATCACTACATCAAAAACTAATGTTGTATTGTAGGGTGACTAACATAACATAATAAAATTAAATTAAATTAAAAAAAAGAAATAATTAGAACCTCAGATAAAGACTTACATATAATGATGTCCATTGTAAAGTTACTTATAATAGTGAAAAATTCAAAACACCTCAATGGTAAACATTTGCTCAGTATGATTAAGTAAGTGTGAATATCCATATGATGGTATAGTGTGCAATCATTATTTAATATTTAATATAATGATAAAATAGACATGATAAAACATGTGAAAAATAAAATATAATGTTCATATACGGAATAATCCTACTTTAGAAATAAATACTTACTATGAATATAAAGGAAAGGCAACACAGAAACACATCAAAATGTTAATACTGGTTTTCTCTGTGCAATGGGAATTATAGGTCACTTTTTTCTTTATATTTTCCTCTATTTCAAATTTTCTACAATGAATATTGCTTTTATAATCAGAATACAAAAAAAATTTTTTTAAGATTTTATTTATTTATTTGACAGAGAGAGAAAGCAGAAGCAGGGGAAGGGGCAGGCAGTGGGACAGGGAGAAGCAGGCTCCCTGCTCTGCGGGGCTCAATCCCAGTATGCTGGGATCCTGACCTGAGCCGAAGGCAGTTGCTTAACCAACTGAATCATACAGGCGCTCCAGAATACAAAATTTTTATTAAATAAATTCAATGATATGCTCTAGGTCTGCTGTTTTATAACTTATTACCCCGCAATAATCATTAAGGATCTAATTAATGTTTTCTGCACTTTACAGTTCTATTGTGGATAGCATCACGATGGATGTATTGAGGAAGTATCTGCTCCATCTCTGTGATCATGACATTCACGGTTACAAATAATAATTTGCTGGCAATCTTGCATGTATCTAGAGTCATTCAGGAATATATTCACATCTTGTGGTAATGTATTCTTAAGGAAACTTGTCTCTATGTAAAGCAATGACTCTTTGGTGTAAAGTTTTACTCTTTTCAGTGTCAAGTATTTCCATGATATTTTAAGCTTTTATAATTTGTTAAACTTTGAGTATATTTTAGAAATATCTATAATTTATCCCTTACATTTTTCCTTATTAACAAGTTCTAATTTATTGAAGAATACTTTATTTCAATCTACCTTTGCTTATTTTAGTTAATTCAAGAATCATTTGTTCATTGACCTGGTATGCTTTTTTTTTTTTTAATTTTTTTTAAAGATTTTATTAATTTATTTGACAGAGAGAGACACAGCGAGAGAGGCAGCACAAGCAGGGGGCATGGGAGAGGGAGAAGCAGGCTTCCCGCGGAGCAGGGAGCCCGATGCGGGGCTCGATCCCAGGACCCTGAGAACATGACCTGAGCCGAAGGCAGATGCCTAACGACTGAGCCACCCAGGCGCCCCTGACCTGGTATTCTTAATGCCTGCTCTGTGCTACATACTTTCTTAGATCAATTGATCCTCTGGACATTTCCACACTGATAGTTTTCTGGATATTTATTGACCATAACCACACTTTGTATTCCAGGAACAGAGGAAAGGCATTTTGGAGAGATGTAAGAAGATCTCTTCCCTTTTGCCTTCCTGAAAATATTATTAACTTTTAAATCTCAGACTAATTTGGACTGATTCCTTTAGGAACAGTATTTAAAAAGAAGAACATTTGAAGTCTCTATATTTTGAATTCGTTTTTCATTAAATGACTTACTTTTGGAAACCTGATGTCTAAAAATGAGTATTTTAAACCTTTATAATTTGAATAATTTTTTCAATAAATGCCTTACACTTACCAGCTTGAAGTTACATAAAATAGTAAGATTTCCTTTAGTTTTCCTAGTTGATTATAATTAGTCAGAGAGAAATAAGTCTTACACTGATATTTTATTTCTCTAAGAATCAAAAGAGAAACTAGAAAGTTACCTCAAATTACATCAAGGTTTTAAAAGAATGGCTTAAAATTACAGCTGATCCTTGAACAACACAGACTTGAGCTGTGCAGGCCCACTTAAACATGGATTTTTTTTCCATACAGTATAGTAATGTAAGTGTGTTTTCTCTTTCTTATGATTTTCCTAGTATATTTTCTTTTCTCTAGCTGACTTTATTGTAAGAATACAGTATAACATAAAAAATATGTGCTAATCGACTGTTTATGTTGTCAGAAAAGCTTCTAGTGAGTAGTTCTGGTTAACTACTACTATCAGTAGTTAAGATTTGGGAGTCAAAAGTTATATGTGGATTTTCAATTATACATGGGGTCAGCATCCTTAGCATCCACATTGTTCAAGGGTTAACTGTATATTCCTTTCTCATATGATTTGTTTAATATATAGGGAATGTCCAACACAGTTTAAACATCATTTCATTATAGAGACTAATAATCTATTTCACCTGTTAAGTTATAAGTTATATTGCAAACCATATTACTTAAAGAAGTTTCAAAAATACAATGTTTTCTGTTATAACTATAAAAGTACACCTTTACTTATTTATTTTTGGTAAATTTAGGCTTCTCTTAAATTCAGAAGTGATAAAAATGAATTATAGTCATTTGTCTAATTCTTACACAATAGACTTTACATTAAAGACTTAAAAGAACTTAAAAGATTGAAAGATAAGAATTGCAACCAAAAAACCTTAAAGAATTTAAAGAAATGTTTCTGGGGGTTAATATTTCCAACAAAAAAAGTTTTAAATACTCGCTCACCTGGATTTCCCTGTTAAGAGTTTTATAAAAGCTAGTTGGTTGTCTGGTGCTGATTTTTAAAGTAGATCCAGAAATAAAACTCTATTCTTTTGAATGGTTAGGGAAATATTTCTACCAACAGGTCAGTGATAATATTTATGTCATTAACAGAGAATGGTTTAAATATTTAAATAATTCTGAGGGGATTTACTTGGCATTGAGTACAGCCTGAGAGACCTAATTTTTAAAACATTACAGACATACTGAATGGGAATAATTAAATGTATCCTTTGAGATCTGGAGAGTAAAGCAAATGCCCATTTCCAAAACAAATTTTAAGGGCTATATTTTGATTTTAATTTATTTGCATTTATACCATTTATCCTTATCATCAATCTGAATATAGAATCCTAAATGGAGGGGCGCCTGGGTGGCTCAGTTGGTTAAGCGACTGCCTTTGGCTCAGGTCATGATCCTGGAGTCCTGGGATGGAGTCCCGCATCGGGCTACCTGCTCAGCAGGGAGTCTGCTTCTCCCTCTCCCGCTCCCCCCTCTTGTGCTCTCTCTCTCTCTCTCAAATAAATAAATAAAATCTTAAAAAAAAAAAAATAGAATCCTAAATGGAAAGAAAAAATTCCCACTGGATTGGTCAGTAAAGGCTTATAGAAGAAGTGGAAGCTAAGCTAAGATTTGTTGCCACAGAGAGAAGAAGGTGTGGAGTGAGTAGAGGTTGTAAAGTGATGCCTTTTCCACCTTTTTAAAAAATCAATATACAACTTCTAGAATCTTCTTTTGAAAATATATTCATAATGTGTTTAATCTTACATCTTAGTTACTAGAATAACTTTAATTTTTTTTGCAAATCCAGAAGCAGCTTCTTAAAAAGCTCCTTTCCTCAAACTACTCCCTTATTTAGGACTCTCCCATCATTTACAGTGTAATGAATCTCCATTGCCCATCAACCTCAATTTCAATTTGTTTGGTTAATTACTTATCTTGATTGTCCTAATTCTTTATCATTTAAGCTTGTTTTCTCTCTATATATTCTGTGCTCCCCATGTACCATTCTTATGCCAAGCACTTCTCTTCATGGTTCTCTGAATAAGTCACTTTCATTCTTCATTTTGTGCCTTTTGCCTCATCTGTATTACATCCCCCATTTTCTTTCATCTGTGAAAATCCTATCCCCTTTTAATCTTCAGACCAAACGTCCATATAGCTTTCTTAGGATAAACTCATGTGTTTTCTTCCCAACCTCCTAAGTGCTTATTACCCCTGTAATACCTCCCAGGTCTCAATATTTGCCTTGTACTCTCCCCTGGCATTTCATAGGTTAACTCTGGCTTCTCTCCACTTGATTACAACCTCACTAACATCAGGGTCATGAATATTTCCCAAGATATACCCTAAGACCACAACAAAGAACAAAGCAGAAAAAAAAATCCCTCCCCTCAGAATTTAAATTCTAGAGCAGTGTGATTGCTTCAGGTGAGGACCACATTTCTCTGACAATGTAGAACTAGGTGTGTGTCAGTGTGGCAGCATGAGGAAGCTTCCTCCTACAATGAGAGCTCGGTAAGAAATGACGGGGGAAGAGACTCTACCAAAGGAACTGTGGAAGAATGGCAAATGTTGCTTGTAGCTTACTACCTTTTTTTTTTTTTTTAAGATTTTATTTATTTATTTATTTGAGGAGAGAAAGAGAGAGAGAACACAGGAGTGGGGGGAGGGTCAGAGAGACAAGCAGACTCCCTGCTGAGCAGGAAGCCCAACGTGAGGCTCCATCCCAGGACCCTGGGATCATGACCTGAGCCAAAGGCAGATGCTTAACCAACTGAACCAACCAGGCTCCACTCCCCACTACTCCACTCTTAACCCATGAAACAATGGGGTCAGTGAAAGATTCATGGAGTCGGTGAAAAGAATCGTGCAGCTCATTAATTATTAATGTACTTTTTTCTTACAAGTTTATGAAAAATTACATCCTTACTTAAAACTTTTGGAACATCTTCATGTTCAGTACCACAAATGTTAGGGGCAATTTATTGCTCCATTTATTCATACATTCATGAGATAAATACTTTATAGTGCCTATTCTGAGCCATCGTAATTATAGATTCTCTTCTCATGGAGCTTACATTCTAAAAGGAGAGTGGGGAAGCAGATACATACGTAAATAAGAAAAATAGCAAAAATTAGTCAGTGCTATGCTGAGGGTAAAACTATATAATGTGAAAAAGACTGGCTGGGAGTTACTTTAGATCAGATGGTTTGAAAAGCTCTATTGGAAAAAGTTAGCTGTCAATCTGAGACAGGAGTCGTGAGAAGCCAGCCATAGCAGTCTGGGAAAGAGCATGATAGGTACAGAGAAGGTAGTGAAAATTCCTTAAGGCAGAAATAAGATTTGCCTGTTTGAAGAACCCATAAAAGCCAGATTAAAGTAGTTGGTGATGGGATTGAAAAGTTGATCTTGTATGGTTTGTAACAGAGTATAGAGTTTGCATTTCATTTTCAGTGCAATGAGAAGTCTTGGGAGGGTGTATTAGCTTTCAATTGCTGCTGTAACAAGTTGCCACAAACAGTAATTTAAAATAACGCAAATTTATTCTTTTACAGTTCTGGAGGTTAGAAGTCCTAAATGAGTCCCAGTGGTCTAAAATTAGAGTGTCAATATCCCTTATGGAGACTATAGGGGAGAATCTGTTTCTTTGCCTTTCTAGCTTCTGGAGTCTGCATGCATTTCTTGCCTCATGGCCCCCTTCCACTTCAAAGCCTGAAATGGCCAGTCAAATCTTTTTTACATTGCATCACTCTGATTCTGACTCTTCTGATTTGTTTCAACATTTAAAAAATTACATTGGGCTCACCTGGATAATCCAGGGTTATTTAATTCCCCTTTGTATGTAGTGTAACATATTCACAATTTCCAAAGATCAAGATAGAAGACATCTTTGGTGAGTCATTATTCTGCCTTCCAAACCAGAGTTTTTCAAGCAGGGAAATGGCATTACCTTATTTACATTTTATTGACAAAGACTCTATCAGTCTTTCAGAAAATGGATCATAAAGGATGAGAGTGGATGTGGGGAGACCAGCTAGGAGGATATGGCAATAGTTCAGAATTAGGATGGTAGTCATGGACATGGAGGAATGTAGATGGATTTGGATTGTGTTTTGGTGATGAGTCAATAGGATTTGCTGATGATTTGGATATGAGAGGGAGATGTGAGGGGGTTAAAGGGCTAACAAGGAAAATGCCTAGATTTTTTTTGCCTTGAGCATCTAAGGGGAAGATGGTAGCATTTATTGAATTGAAGGACATGAGTAGAAATAATTTCTTGGTGGGGGTGTGAAGGTAAAAATATGAGTTTTGTTTTCTCAATGTTATGTTTGAGATGCATATCAATTATCCAAGCAGAGATGTCAAACAGGCAATTGAGTACGAAAGATAAGGATGAAGATTAGGAGTCATTGGCATATGGATATTTAAAGCCTTGGAACTGAGTGAGATCATCTAGGAAGAGTGGGAAGGCAGAAGAGAGAAGGGTGATCAAGAGAGAGCTCTTTGGGACTTTCTGCTTTGGATTAAACCAGATTATACAAAATGCCCGGTGGGTGTAAAATGCAGTAATGTTGAAATTACAGGAAGTATCCTAAAAATGATGGGGTCAGAATGCCAAATCAAGGAGCTTGAATTTCATTTAGTAGGCCCTGACTAAATTTGTCAAGGGGCTGACTATCAAATCTGAGTTTTAGAAAAACAATTCTGTGTGTGACTCATTGCTTTATTCTGTATGCTACATTTTGAATATTGATATGGCAAGAATGATAAATTAATCAATGAATGTTTGGGTGCCCCTTACATACCATGTAAGATTACAGCTGTGGAATAAAGATGAGTTTAAATTAAGATTTTTGTATGTAAAAAAGTGAATACAACAAAAAGACCCTAATTAATGTGATGGATGTTGTTTTGCTTTTCTAGTCATGTTTTACTCATCATCAAAAGTTGGTAGTGCTTGTTATAATGCCAAGCATAGTGCTAATAAGCAATGGTAATTCATAGCAGGATAAGACCTAATTCCTCTCTGCTGTGACTTACCGTACTGGGGAGGCAGTCATGTAAACAATTAGAATGCAAAGTGATAGTATCTATAGTATAATCATCCATCCTAATTCTGAACTATTGCCATATCCTCCTAGCTGGTCTCCCCACATCCACATTCAGAACAGATGGGAGTGACTTAATTAACCTCGCCATGTTAAAAAGGTTTTCTATAGGAAAACTGTCCTTTTCCAAATAAAATAATACTTTAGAGATCAACTGTCTATGTGGGAAGAGCAAATCTCCACAGCCTCCAAACCTTTCTCCAGATTCTCATTTTCTCCCTGGGGAAGTAGTCACCACTGCTGCCAAACCCTTGGTGGCCACAAGAAGACATTCTTCTCCCATTCACTCTGGCCCAGATGATTCCCTGTAGCACAGAAATTATGAAGGATCATTTGTACCTGTCTTGACTAGACTTGGAGATAACCAATGGGAAACAAAACATATTAATATACAACTAGAAGAGCAGTTCTCAACCGTCTCTCCCCATTGAGAAAGCAAATTGGGAGATGATGTTGACACTCCTCTGGACTTCCTCCAGTAATGAGCAATTGCCAGATGGCTAGCTACGATTCCTCTTTGTTTTCTCACATTCAAGATGGTATATTGTAATGCAAAGGAGTGAGAAGGGTATTACTGAGGTAATCTGGAATTTATTCTAATTATATTTTAAAAATATAAAAATATAAATCATATTAAACTATGGTACTTTATTATAAACTCTTGTGATACATTTCATAACTGATTGTGAGAGATCAGGGTGTTTTGACAGTCTGAAGCCTGCTGATCTTGATAATCTGGTTTATATGAGTGAGTTGCTCATCTTGTATTTGTGGTTTCCTATAGCAAGGCCTCCTTATTTATCTCCAGATTTAAAAGGCAAATGTTGTCTTTTCTTTATTACCTAGAAGTTCAGACATGGCTCATCCCCAAGAGATCTATTTCTAAAAATGTGAGAGACAAAAGAGCAAGCAGGAGTGCCACTCCTATTTTCTTAATCCAAGGGCTTAACTCTTCCCCCTGTGATCAACACTGCACATCCAACCCTTCAGGGGGAGCTTCCAACCTTAACCACAAGAATATAGACATATCCTCAACTGAGCAATCATATTAAAATATCCTTCAGTTAGGCCCAGCATCTCTATAAGAAATACACATACACAACAAAAAATGCTAGGGGGTGTTTTATTATAGATTACCCAAGGAGAGGCCATTTGATCCTAGCCTTGAAAGATATGTAACATTTTCTTGGCAGGAAAGGTTGGCAAGCAAAGTATGAGTCATGAAATCTCATGAAGTATTGGAAGAATAGAAAGTAGCTCCAAGTCTGGCTGCAGTATGGGTGTAATTAGAGAATTTGGTAGTCATAATTCTGTTATAGGAGATTACTTAATGGTTGATCCAGTTTTGACATCCTCTGTCTGAAATAAATATTGAATGAATCAGCTATTCATAATAAATTAACTGCTCAGAAGTTCTTAAGTCATTCAGTACATACCAGACAGGATCTCTGAATTTGTTGTTGTCAAAGTCAGACTTCCTTAGACAGATATAGGAATTGAAAGAAAGTAGTGGATTAAGCTGTACTCAGTAGAGAAATCCATAACTGGAGATACAGAACAACTTGCCCTTTCTTCCTTCCTCCCTCCCTTCCTCCCTTCCTTCCTTCCTTCCTTCCTTCCTTCCTTCCTTCCTTCCTTCCTTCCTTCTT
Source organism: Mirounga angustirostris (assembly GCF_029215605.1). Classification (NCBI taxonomy): domain Eukaryota; kingdom Metazoa; phylum Chordata; class Mammalia; order Carnivora; family Phocidae; genus Mirounga; species Mirounga angustirostris. The sequence continues at coordinate 45,417,470 of NW_026991709.1, read as the reverse complement.
TCCTTCCTTCCTTTGTTCTTTCATATATTGACACATTTATTTTGTATAATTGTATTATAATATATTGTATGTCTACTTTATGCCAGCCACATTGCTAGGCACTATGGCTAAGCAATAAACAAAAGCAGATATGGTATCTGCCTCCCCTCTCTGTACAGAATTGGGAAAAAGTTATGGGAGACAGACGTTAACCAAATAACCATCTAAATTAATTCAAAATTACAACTTCACTATTGCAAAGGTCAGATTATTGGAGATATGAGACATAATAGAGAAGCTGAAAGGCAGTATAATATAGTAGTTAACCCCATGAGCTTTGGAACCAGAGTGCCTAATTTTGAATCCTGGCTATGGCACTTTCTAACTGATCTTGGGAAAATTAGTTAACTTCTCTGTGGCTCAATTTCCACATCAGAAAAATGGATATTACAATGGATCATAGTCTGAAAATGGGGACTAAAGAGGTAGTTTTGAAGATTTAATGAATTATGTTTAAAACAGTATAAGAGATCCCAGTATCTAGCAAGAGCTCACTAAATTCTACATGTTGTCATCACTCATCACCAGTACCACCAGCGCTGTCATTACCGGTAGTGGTTTGGGGAGTGGGGGGGGGGGGCGGAGAGTGATGGGAAGATTTCCTTGAAGAAGTGATGATTGAGCTGAATTCTGGAGGCTAAACAGAATTTCCCAGGAAAAGGTAGAGTGGGTGAGTTGTGAGGAAAACATACACAAAGCCCCTATTTCTGGAGGGAGCATGACAATTTCAAGGTAATGAAAGAGGGTCAGTGAAGCAAAGACAGTTGGGGGAAATGGTGCAAAAGAGGGTGGAGAGGTGGGCAGGGGACGCACATTATAAGATAGTAAAAAGTATGAAATTAATTTTAGTAATATATACTCTATTTAATTCAATACAACTGAAATATTATCATTTCAACACATAATCCATATAAAATTATTAAGAAAGTATTTTACCTTATTTTCCTTCTAAGCCATCAAAATTTGGTGTGATTTTTACACTTCTAGCATGTCATACTAGACATGCTTCAAGTACTCACTAGCCATGTGTTGAGGGACTACAATTGGAAAGCATGGTTCTAGAGTGGGGGGAGAGAAGAAAAGAGAGGAGAGGGAGCTAAAGGGAGTGGAGGGGAGTTGGTGCAGTGTAGTAAAAGCCAAGGAAATAGTGTTCCTTAATAAAAAAAGAGTGATCAAAAGATTCAACTGACCAGACTTTCCCATTGTAAAAGGTGTTTTTTTTTTCTCCCTAAAGCTGCATGGTTCTGCTCTATTTTGGAAAACTTAATTGACCTGTCACCTCTTTAATTCTTGTCCCATATCTCTCAATTTTTAGCACCATGCTTCTTAAAAAGCATTCTACACCTGCTGTTTTCATTAACTCTCTTAAATTGTCTGTAAGATCTCATTCCCATCATTTTGTAAGAACTCCACTCCCCAGTGACCTATCCATTGAGTCCAATTATCTTTCCAGAGCCTTTGTTCTCTTTGACCTCTCAAAAATATTTGAAAATTTAACCATTTTATTATTCTTAACACTGTTTCCATCTCAACAGAAGCAGTTTTTGAAGTTCCATTTCTGACCCTTTCTTCTTTCTCAGAAATTAGTAACTCACAGCTGGATGCTGCTGGCTTCCAAATCTTCACCTACAGCCATGATCACGCCACACAACTGATGCCTGTGGGATATTTCCATAATATCCAATCATGCCTCAAACTCACCACAATTGAAAAGGAAATTACTGGTACCAAGAAAGAGCTTTCCCTAGTAACTCCCCCAGGTTGTCACAGAGAATGAAGGAGATGGGAGAGGAAAAGTATCCCTGAGGGAACAATACGTAAGCTGAAGCCAATCTCTTGGGATGAGCAGTGAGCTAGTCTAACGTGGTCACTGCCCTCGTGGAGCTTATCATCTCATGGTGAGTAGAGAGAGTCATTACATCTGTACTAAGTGCTATGATGAAAATTATATATAATACAGGTCTCACCCAATCTGGGGGGTAGAAGTTGGGAAAATTTCCCAGAGAAAACAGCAAGTAAGCTGAAGCCTTGGCAATATGTGAATTAACCAGATAATAGGGGAAGAAATGAGACAAATGGCATTTATGCCATAGATAGTATTTGCAGGCTCTGAGTTGGGAAGTATCCTGGTGTATTCTGGGAACTGAGAAACCAGGGCATGTATAGTACAGTAAATTAGGGGGGTAGCAGTGGTAAATGAGGCTAGAATGGGAGTCAGGGGTCAGATATCACAGGAACTCCTAGTCCAGGGTCAATATTCTCAAGTGTATCCTAAGAGCAAAAGGGAGACATTCAGCATCCCCAGGTTCAAATCTTCAGGATCATCTATGACACTGCATTGTCTTCACTTTCCATATCCAATTTGTCATCAAGTTGCCATCAAATTCCATGGATTCTTAAAAGGTCTCTTATGTCACTCAGTACTATGTCCTATGATTCTCAGTTCATATGTTTCAGACTCTGCACAGGGGGTCACAACCTGGAGATCAATAAGATCAACTTTAATCAAATTCTTTTTTCACATTTTGCTTAATTTGTAAAATTAACTTTCTGTATGACTGACTGTATATTATGAGATGGTACTATCCATCAGATATTAATTGATTGGGTTCTGTGGCATTGTAAAGCAGGGTGTTGCCTACAGCAAATAGATGGTCAGGAATGAAACATAACACTGAGCTGGTACTATAGAAAAATGTTAAAATTTTATCTCATGAAAATGTAAGAGAGCTTGGCCACACCACTGTACAGTTCTTTCAGGATAGGAACACTGTATGAAGGACAACCAGGAATAGTTTTCATTACTAGTGGGTACTTTTGTAGACACTATGAAACCTTATTATACTAGCATATTAATTTTGTTGTAATTATTGTTGTCTGGTTTAGTGCTTTTGTGTCTTTTCATTTTTTAGAGCATGCTGCTAAAATCGTTAATGTCTGTATATGAATTGGTTCATTTTAATTTTAACTGGTTAGCTGAGGAGATTTGCATGAATTAATAATACCCAGTGAAATTTTTAGTAAACCTGAATGTCCTCACTAGAGACTTTATTAAAAGTTTGGCCCTTAGAGACTGGGAATTGGATAAGTTCCACAACTGCAAATAGGTTTTGTTTTGTTTTCAAACAATGCACAATGGACATTATTAGGAAATAGATAGGGATTTCCAGTAAAGGTACATTAGTGTGATGAATGAGAAGAGACTTTGTGTTGAGGCAGCCCTTTGGTCCCAAGACATCATTAACAAGAAGGGCTGATTCATTTTTCAAAGATCACACTTTCATTGTATGAAACAAAAAACCCTAGAAAATATCTCCTGAAGGCTGATAATCAATCTTTTTGTTAAAGAAAATTACAACACTCCAATGTGAGGAAAACCACACTAGTGGCCTACACTTTTCTGTTTAAACTGATAATGGCTTCTCCAATAAAGGACTTCGAAGTGTTACTGGCCTGAATTTCTCTGGGCATCATCAAACCACAATCTTCTAGTGGACAAATATTTCTTGCCCTCCTTCTCTTGTAAAACGTTGTGAGCGCTTCTAACTACAAAAGCCTCAGTAAGAGTAGTAACAGTTCTGGGGCATGTGGCTAGCTCAGTCAGTAGGGCACACAACTGCTGATCTTGGGATTATAAATTCGAGCTCCACCTTCGGTGTAGCATTTACCTAAAAATAATAATAAAAAAAATAACAGTTCTATTCTCTCCTTTGTTCTCCTACCTAGTCTCTCTTCAACTTGTGTAAGTGTATGTGGATGTTCCTAGGCTCATTAAAGCTGGTCGCTCAACCTCATCTCTTACTACCTAGGTTCCTGCTGGAGTTCTGAATGGGCCCAGAATCAAAGCACTTCCAGAGAAGGTGAAGTAGGATGATTATGACTGGCCATTTCAAGCCCTCAGTGTTTGGGAGAAATAGACTGACTCCTCTTTCATTGAATGAGCACTACACTCACTCCATCACATTGACTCAAGCTGGTTTTCAAACCGGGGATCAGGTGCTGAATCAAGCCAACCTGACTTGTCCAGATATGTCCACTTGACCCTGCCATGAGAACATTAAGTGAAGGTAGTTTTATGGACACAGAAAATAAGATCAATATGCTCCAGTTCTTTATGAGTTTATATTTATCAAAATGAAAGTTTTTTATTATAAAATTACTACTTTTATACACACTCAGAAAGAATGAAAAAAAGACATAAAAATCAGAAACATATAAAAGGAAATTTAAAAAATACACACACGCTGGCTACCTAAAACAACTACTATTATCACTTACATGTGTCTTTTAAGAATTATTTTTCATATTTGTTTAGGAAGGTGGAATGATAATAGAGTGTTTTAGCTTAACAGTATCTTTTTAAATATTTTATTTATTTATTTGAGAGAGAGAGAGAGTTAGTGGGAGAGGGAGAGAGAGTGTGAAGCAGACTCAGTACTGAGCAACAAGCCCGAGATGGGGCTCAATCCCAACACCGGGAGATCATGACCTGAACGAAACCAAGAGTCAGATGCCTACCTGGACTGGGCCACCGAGGTGCCCCTAACTTGAGGGTATTAGAAAGAACCTCGTTTCTAGCAACAAGAAACAATCTACATCATAATTCAACCGTTGGTATGAGAAACACCTGAGTGCTCAGGTGGTAGAAGCCCCTTCCTTCTTTCTGATGTGTTAACAGTCTGGCTCATGCCACCTATCAAGCAAACCCCAATCCTTGTTGAAGCCTCATCCAAAGCCCCAGTCAGAGTCACAGTGCGAAAGCCCCTCAACCCAGGGGACCTGCGAGGTGTAGGGGAACCAGGCTCTTGCCCAAAAGCTATGCAGGGGCAGGATTCCTTGAGAGGAGCATGCGGGAATGCACTATGCATGCGCCAGACCAGAAGTCTCTGTATTTCCTTCCAGGAGGCCTAAGGCCATGGGTCAGCTATGTGGGCTTCTGGACTGGCATGAGGAGCCCCTACTCTGAGGTCTGCCAAGGTTCAGGGTCACAGAACCTCAATGCCTCATTCCATGGCATATCCTTGGGGCCAGTTCCTCCCGGTAGCAGCAAGATTCTAAGAATTCATCTCAAGAGACCATGGTGCTTGTTCCAGAGCCTTTCCCCTGAAGAACAGCCCCAGGTACATACATAATGGATTGGGACCATTATTTGTTTCCAGTTTTATTGAGATATGATTACATGTAACAATGGGTAAATTGAAGCTGTACAACATGATGATTTGATACATGCATATATTGTGAACTGATCGTGACAATAAGTTAGTTAACACCTCTATCTTCTCACATAATTACCATTTTTGTGTGTGTGGTGAGAACTTACAAAATTTACTCTTAGCAACTTTCAAGTATATTGTCAACTGAGAAAAGAGGCAGAGCTGAAATAAAAGGTTTTATGTGAGGTCTCAGAATTGCAATTAGGAGAGCACAGATTCAAGTTGCAACCCAAATGTGTCCCCAGAGGGAACAAAAGTCAAAGGTGTTAAAAGAACGTGTTGTTTACAAAGAATTTGAGTGGTATTGATGGCAGAAAACTAATCTTGGCTAAATTGGTTGCTAAGTTCATCATTCAGCAAATCTCTCACTATAGCAGATTGCATGCTGAGTTCTTGGAATATTTACAGTTTGGCCCAGTTCATGGGTCATGGTTCATCCACTTCCTAACTCACCTCCTGGCTCCATTTTAAAAATGCCCCTTGAGATGAGTCACTCCGATTCATTTTATAACCAAGTGAGTTCACTCCTTGGTGAGTTACAGATAGAGACTACACCAAGTGTATGTTATGAAGTTTGTGCTCCTCCTTGGGCAGAGATTTTTGACATTATAATGAGGTAGAGGTAGGTGTGGGACATTCCAAGGTCCGTCTGTGCAGGTGTGATTCAGTGGTCATGTGAGCAAAAGGTGGAATTTTTTTCTTATTTTCCAATTTTCTGAAAGAGAAAGTTGTCTTTAGGTGCTTTGGTCTGTATATGTCTTTTGAGTTTTAGGCAATCTTTCTTTCAATGCCCAGGCTTTTTGCAATAATGAGAAATTCCTTTAATAAGGATTGGGTCTTGATTTGTTGCCTTCTAGGTAGTTAATTGGTGTAATTGAAAATTCATGATCTGTGCAGCCTGGACTGATCCAGGGTTTTCTGTTTTTCTGTCTGCTAGATAGTGCAGGATAACAGAATGCAGGTAAGGAATTATTAATGCCATCTTATTGTTTTCTGGCTGTTTTGTAGTCTTTTTGTTCCATTCTTTCTATCTTGCTGTGAATTGATGATTTTCTGTAGTGGTATGCTTTGATTCCTTTCTTTTTATCTTTAGTGTACCTATTGTAGTTTTTTGCTTTGGGATTACCATGAGGCTTTATGTACCATTTTAAATTCATTCCTTTTGGTGGGATATCTTGCTTAATTCTATTTCCACCTATCATGAATAGGCTACTAAGTAATATCTACTTAAATATATCCTTCTTCTCCGGTCCATTAAAAGTAAACTCTCTGGATCAAAGTACATGAATATTTCAGAGGTCTTAAATCTTTTTTGCTAATTTGCCATCCAGAAAGATTGTCTCAATCTGGACAAAGTCCCTGTTCCATGGTATTCCCAACAATTTGGCTATCATCATCCCTTTTAATTTTTGCCAAACTGATAGCTCTTCTTTCCCCTCATCTCCAAAGGTAAAATAAATAATACCCCAATGATGTTTTAATTTCCTTAATTTATTTAAAAAAAAATTTTTTTAAGATTTTGTTTTTAGTCTCTGCACCCAATGAGGGGCTCAAATTTATAATCCTGAGATCAAAAGTTGCATGTTCTACCAACTGAGACAGCCAGATGCTCCTTAATTTCCTTAATTTAAATTTACATAAACATAGTTTCTTAAATTTATTGGCTATTTGTATTTCTCCTTTTTTTTGTATGTCCATTGCTGCTTCTTTCTATTTAAATGTTTGCTTTTTTCATATGAATTGAAAGAGCTACTTATATATTAAAGGTGTTAATCTTTTTCTTTCTCTCGTAAATGTCTTTTTTTTTCTTTTTTTTAATTCTTATGTTAATCCCCATACATTACATCATTAGTTTTAGATGAAGTGTTCCATGATTCATTGTTTGTGCATAACACCCAGTGCTCCATGCAGAATGTGCCCTCCTCAATACCCACCACCAGGCTAACCCATCCTCCCACTCCCCTCCCCTCTAGAACCCTGTTTGTTTTTCAGAGTCCATTGTCTCTCATGGTTCATCTACCCCTCCAATTTCCCCCGCTTCATTCTTGCCCTACCACTACCTTCTTCTTCTTCTTTTTTTTTTCTTAAAATATATTGCATTATTTGTTTCAGAGGTACAGATCTGAGATTCAACAGTCTTGCACAATTCACAGCGCTTACCAGAGCACATACCCTCCCCAGTGTCTATCACCCAGTCACCCCATCCCTCCCACCCCACCCCCCACTCCAGCAACCCTGTTTGTTTCCTGCGATTAACAATTCCTCCTATCAGTGAGATCATGATACATGTCTTTCTCTGTTTGACTTATTTCACTCAACATAATACCCTCCAGTTCCATCCATGTCGTTGCAAATGGCAAGATCTCATTCCTTTTGATGGCTGCATAATATTCCATTGTATATATATACCACTCTTCTTTAACCATTCATCTGTCGATGGACATCTTGGCTCTTTCCACAGTTTGCCTATTGTGGACATTGCTGCTATAAACATCGGGCTGCACGTACCCCTTCGGATCCCTACTTTTGTATCTTTAGGGTAAATACCCAGTAGTGCAATTGCTGGATCATATGGTAGCTCTATTTTCAACTTTTTGAGGAACCTCCATACAGTTTTCCAGAGTGGCTGCACCAGCTTGCATTCCCACCAACAGTGCAGGAGGGTTCCCCTTTCTCCACATCCCCGCCAACATCTGTCGTTTCCTGACTTGTTAATTTTAGCCATTCTGACTGGTGTGAGGTGGTATCTCATTGAGGTTTTGATTTGGATTTCCCTGATGCCGAGCGATATTGAGCACTTTTTCGTGTGTCTGTTGGCCATTTGGATGTCTTCTTTGGAAAAATGTCTGTTCATGTCTTCTGCCCATTTCTTGATTGGATTCTTTGTTCTTTGGGTGTTGAGTTTGATGAGTTCTTTATAGATTTTGGATACTAGCCCTTTATCTGATATGTCATTTGCAAATATCTTCTCCCATTCTGTCGGTTGTCTTTTGGTTTTGTGGACTGTTTCCTTTGCTTTGCAAAAGCTTTATATCTTGATGAAGTCCCAATAGTTCATTTTTGCCCTTGCTTCCCTTGCCTTTGGCGATGTTTCTAGGAAGAAGTTGCTTCGGCTGAGGTCAAAGAGGTTGCTGCCTGTGTTCTCCTTTAGGATGTTGATGGACTCCTGTCTCACATTGAGGTCTTTCAACCATTTGGAGTCTATTTTTGTGTGTGGTGTAAGGAAATGGTCCAGTTTCATTCTTCTGCATGTGGCTATCCAATTTTCCCAACACCATTTGTTGAAGAGACTGTCTTTGTTCCATTGGATATTCTTTCCTGCTTTGTCGAAGATGAGTTGACCATAGAGTTGAGGGTCCATTTCTGGGCTCTCTATTCTGTTTCATTGATCTATGTGTCTGTTTTTGTGCCAGTACCATGCTGTCTTGATGATGACAGCTTTGTAATAGAGCTTGAAGTCCGGAATTGTGATGCCGCCGGCTTTGCTTTTCTTTTTCAACATTCCTCTGGCTATGTGGGGTCTTTTCTGGTTCCATACAAATTTTAGGATTATTTGTTCCATTTATTTGAAAAAAGTGGATGGTATTTTGATGGGTATTGCATTGAATGTGTAGATTGCTCTAGGTAGCATTGACATCTTCACAATATTTGTTCTTCCAATCCATGAGCATGGAACGTTTTTCCATTTCTTTGTGTCTTCCTCAATTTCTTTCATGAGTATTTTATAGTTTTCTGAGTACAGATCCTTTGTCTCTTTGGTTAGATTTATTCCTAGGTATCTTATGGTTTTGGGTGCAATTGTAAATGGGATCGACTCCTTAATTTCTCTTTCTTCTGTCTTGTTGTTGGTGTATAGGAATGCCACTGACTTCTGTGCATTGATTTTATATCCTGCCACTTTACTGAATTCCTGTATGAGTTCTAGCAGTTTTGGGGTGGAGTCTTTTGGGTTTTCCACATAAAGTATCCTATCATCTGCAAAGAGTGAGAGTTTGACTTCTTCTTTGCCAATTTGGATGCCTTTGATTTCTTTTTGTTGTCTGATTGCTGTGGCTAGGACTTCCAATACTATGTTGAACAGCAGTGGTGATAGTGGACATCCCTGCCGCGTTCCTGACCTTAGGGGGAAAGCTCTCAGTTTTTCCCCATTGAGAATAATATTCGCTGTAGGTTTTTCATAGATGGCTTTTATGATATTGAGGTAACCCTCTATCCCTATACTCTGAAGAGTTTTGATCAAGAAAGGATGCTGTACTTTGTCAAAAGCTTTTTCTGCATCTATTGAGAGGATCATATGATTCTTGTTCTTTCTTTTGTTAATGTATTGTATCACATTGATTGATTTGCGGATGTTGAACCAACCTTGCAGCCCAGGGATAAATCCCACTTGGTCGTGGTGAATAATCCTTTTAATGTACTGTTGGATCCTATTGGCTAGTATTTTGGTGAGAATTTTTGCATGCATGTTCATCAGGGATATTGGTCTGTAATTCTCCTTTTTGATGGGGTCTTTGTCTGGTTTTGGGATCAAGGTAATGCTGGCCTCATAAAATGAGTTTGGAAGTTTTCCTTCCGTTTCTATTTTTTGGAACAGTTTCAGAAGAATAGGTATTAATTCTTCTTGAAATGTTTGGTAGAATTCCCCTGGGAAGCCATCTGGCCCTGGGCTTTTGTTTTTTGGGAGATTTTTGATGACTGCTTCAATTTCCTTAGTGGTTATAGGTCTGTTCAGGTTTTCTATTTCATCCTGGTTCAGTTTTGGTAGTTGATACATCTCTAGGAATGCATGCATTTCTTCCAGAATATCTAATTTGAGGGCATATAGTTGCTCATAATATGTTCTTATAATTGTTTGTATTTCTTTGGTGTTGGTTGTGATCTCACCTCTTTCATTCATGATTTTGTTGATTTGGGTCTTTTCTCTTTTCTTTTTGATAAGTCTGGCTAGGGGTTTATCAATCTTGTTAATTCTTTCAAAGAACCAGCTCCTAGTTTCGTTGATCTGTTCTACTGTTCTTTTAGTTTCTATTTCATTGATTTCTGCTCTGATCTTTATTATTTCTTTTCTCCTGCTGGGTTTAGGCTTTATTTGCTGTTCTTTCTCCAGCTCCTTTAGGTGTAGGGTTAGGTTGTGTACTTGAGACCTTTCTTGTTTCTTGAGAAAGGCTTGTATTGCTATATACTTTCCTCTTAGGACTGCCTTTGCTGCAACCCAAAGATTTTGAACAGTTGTGTTTTCATTTTCATTGGTTTCCATGTATTTTTTTAATTCTTCCTTAATTTCCTGGTTGACCCATTCATTCTTCAGTAGGATGCTCTTTAGCCTCCATGTATTTGAGTTCTTTCCGACTTTCCTCTTGTGATTGAGTTCTAGTTTCAAAGCATTGTGGTCTGAAAATAGGCAGGGAATGATCCCAGTCTTTTGGTACCGGTTGAGACCTGATTTATGACCTAGGATGTGATCTAATCTGGAGAATGTTCCATGGGCACTAAAGAAGAATGTGTATTCCGTTGCTTTGGGGTGGAATGTTCTGAATATGTCTGTGAAGTCCATTTGGTCCAGTGTGTCATTTAAAGTCTTTATTTCCTTGTTGATCTTTTGCTTAGACAATCTGTCCATTTCAGTGAGGGCGATGTTAAAGTCCCCCACTATTATTGTATTGTTGTCGATGTGTTTCTTTGCTTTTGTTATTAATTGCCTTATATAATTGGCTGCTCCCATGTTAGGGGCATAGATATTTACAATTGTTAGATCTTGTTGGATAGATCCTTTAAGTAGGATATAGTGTCCTTCCTCATCTCTTATTACAGTCTTTGGTTTAAAATCTAATTTGTCTGATATAAGGATTGCCACCCCAGCTTTCTTTTGGTGTCCATTAGCATGGTAAATGGTTTTCCACCCCCTCACTTTCAATCTGGGGGTGTCTTTGGTTCTAAAATGAGTCTCTTGCAGGGGCGCCTGGGTGGCTCAGTCCTTAAGCGTCTGCCTTCGGCTCGGGTCATGGTCCCAGGGTCCTGGGATCGAGCCCCACATTGGGTTCCCCGCTCTGCGGGAAGCCTGCTTCTCCCTTTCCCACTCCCCCTACTTGTGTTCCCTCTCTCGCTGTGTCTCTCTCTGTCAAATAAATAAATAAAGTCTTTATAAAAAAATAAAAATAAAATAAAATGAGTCTCTTGCAGACAGCATATCGATGGGTCCTGTTTTTTAATCCAGTCTGATAGCCTGTGTCTTTTGATTGGGGCATTTAGCCATTTACATTCAGGGTAACTATTGAAAGATAGGAATTTAGTGCCATTGTATTGCCTGTAAGGTGACTGTTACCGTATATTGTCTGTGTTCCTTTCTGGTCTATGTTGCTTTTAGGCTCTGTCTTTGCTTAGAGGACCCCTTTCAAGATTTCCTGTAGGGCTGGTTTTGTGTTTGCAAATTCCTTTAGTTTTTGTTTGTCCTGGAAGCTTTTTATCTCTCCTTCAATTTTCAATGACAGCCTAGCTGGATATAGTATTCTTGGCTGCATATTTTTCTCATTTAGTGCTCTGAATATATCCTGCCAGTTCTTTCTGGCCTGCCAGGTCTCTGTGGATAGGTCTGTTGCCAATCTAATGTTTCTACCCTTGTAGGTTACATATCTCTTCTCCCGAGCTGCTTTCAGGATTTTCTCTTTGTCTATGAGACTCTTAAGTTTTACTATTAGATGTCGGGGTGTTGACCTATTTTTATTGATTTTGAGAGGGGTTCTCTGTGCTTCCTGGATTTTCATGCCTGTTTCTTTCCCCAAATTAGGGAAGTTCTCTGCTAATTTGTTCCATTATACCTTCTGCCCCTCTCTCTCTTTCTTCTTCTTCTGCGATCCCAATTATTCTAATGTTGTTTCGTCTTATGGTATCGCTTATCTCTCGAATTCTGCCCTCATGGTCCAGTAGTTGTTTATCTCTCTTTTTCTCAGCTTCTTTATTTTCCATCATTTCATCTTCTATATTACTGATTCTCTCTTCTGCCTCATTTATTCTAGCACTTAACGCCCCCATTTTTGATTGCACCTCATTAATAGCCTTTTTGATTTCTACTTGGTTGGATTTTAGCTCTTTTACTTCTCCAGAAAGGGTTTCTCTAATAACTTCCATATTTTTTTCAAGCCCTGCTAGTATCTTTAAAGTGATGATTCTGAACTCTAGATCTGACATCGTACTAATGTCCGTATTGAGTAGGTCCCTGGCAGTCGGTACTACCTCTTGTTCTTTTTGTTGAGGTGATTTTTTCTGTCTTGTCATTTTGTGCAGAGGAGAATAGATTAATGAGAGCACAAAATGCTAGCAGAGTAACCACGTCCCCAGAAAATATACTCTAAACAAATCAGAAAAGACCTGAAGCAGTGGGATAAGAAAGGGAAAGAGAGAAAAAAGAAAAAGATAAAGATAAAAACAAAAACAAACAAAACAAACAACAACAACAACAAAAAACCAGAATGTGATCAAATATGATCAGGCTTGTATATAGATCAGTGCCACACACTAGATTTGGGGTGTATTTTGGTCTTTTAGAAGAAAGTGCCTCCCAAAATTTTAAAGAAAGAAAAACTTATATATGTACAAAAATAAGGGTTGATATGATGAAGGGATGGAATATGACTGTAAAGATGGAAATTATAAAAAATTTTATAAAAGGAATTGATAAGAAGTTGTTTGAAAAAAGAAAGAAGAGGATTTAAAAAAAGAAAAAAGAAAAAGAAAAAAAAAGGGAGAGGATGTGATCAGGCAGGGGAATAGAAAACACCATATATTAGAGATTTAGGGTATATTTTAATCTGTTAGAAGAAACTATCTCAAAATGTTAAAGAGAGAACAACTTGTATATATAAGCCAAAAATATGGGTAACTACTATGAAGGGATAGAATATGACTCTAAAAATGAAAAATAAAAATGTTTTTTTTTTTAAAAAGGGATTGATAAGATGTTGGTTGAAAAAGGGAAAAAGAAAAATTCAAAAAGAAATAAAAAGACAAAAAGACAGTTAAAATAAAATTAACTTTGAAAGACTAAAGAATCATGGTAAAAAAAGCCGTGAATTCTATGTGCAGTAGTCCACTAGCGCTGGAGTTCTGCCGTTCTCATTGATCGGTAAACTTGGTCTTGGCTGGCTGTTCTTGCTGATCTTCTGGGGGAGGGGCCTGTTGCCGTGGTTTCCAAATGTCTCTGCCGGAGGCGGAAGTGCCCCGCCCTTGCCCCCTCCTGGCTAAGTAATCTGCTCGGGTTTGCTCTCCGGGCTTTTGTTCCCTGCGAGCTTTCCGTACAGCTTTGGAGGCGGAGAGTGAAAATGGTGGCCTCCCAATCTCCGCCCCGGAGGAGCCGAGAACTCGGGGCCCCGCTCCTCAGTGAGCCCCCAGAGAAAAGCCGTCAGTCACTCCCGTCTCCCCGGTCTCCGGCCGCACTCCGTGCTCACCCTGCCTGTGACCGCGCATTTCTATCTCTGGCACCCGACCCCGTGTGGAGTCTCCAAACCCAGCAGATCCCTGCGGTGCACTCCCGCGCGGCTCCTCCCTGGGGGGAAGGTGAGTCTCCCCGGATCTGCCGCTTGTTGGGTCCCTGCTGGAGGAGCAGGGGCTCAACTATGCCGCGGATCATGGTTTATGGCAACCCCGAGCTGAGAGCCCGTGCCTGGGCTCCGCCTCTGCAGCCGGCTTCCCTGCTCCGTTACCTGGGAGCTCTGCCACACTCAGGCACCCCTGGTCTTTCTGTGACCCCAAGGGTCCTGAGACCACACTGTCCCGGGGGGTTCCACCCCCGCTTAGCCACCAGAGTGACGTCCCTCGGCGGAGCAGACTTTTAAAAGTTCCGATTTTGTGCTCGGCGGCTCTATCACTTGCCAGAAGCGGCCGATGGGGGCCCCTCCCCCGCCGTCTATCCTCCCAAATATCGCCTCAGATTCACTTCTCCGCACGTCCTACCTTCCAGAAAGTGGTCGCTTTTCTGTTCAGAGAGTTGTTGCTATTCCTTTCTTTGATCTCCTGTTGGGTTTGTAGGTGTTCAGAATGGTTTGATCCCTATCCAGCTGAATTCCTGAGAGGAGACGAAATCCAGGTCTCCTACTCCTCCGCCATCTTGCTCCGCCCCCTCTCTCGTAAATGTCTTAAATATTTTTCTTGTATTATTATTTGGCTGTTAACTTTGTTTTTTCTTAATTATATAGAAATTTTAAAGTTTTACATAGTCACTGTAAGATGGTCTACTTAGGAGAATTGTGTTCTTGCCCACCAGTTAGAAGAAAAAAATTTAATTCAGTAAACAGTTCCAAAGAGTTGCAAAAGCAACAAGTCAAACATGGAGCAGTAAGGCAACCCAGAGATTACTAATGGTGGGAAGTTCTTATGGGGAGGAGTGGTATTAAATGAATCCATGATTCCAGTGACATGCGGAGTTTTCCTTCACACATACACAGCTTGTACTAGAGACACTGCCTATAGCACAGAAAGAGGGAAGAAATATTGGCGTTTCTTTCTCTAGACTCTTGAATTCCTTTTTAGTACCTCTCATTGTCCAAATCTAGCCTGAAGCCACTTGAAAGGAATCTGGGAGACAGAATTTGGAGAAGTCATTTGATTATGAAAAAAAAAACAAAAAAACCCCACAAAAACACAGGAGAAGTTGGGAAATAGATTGAGGGCAAATAGGCAAATGATCAGAAGAATCTCATACTTCAGTTATTCTCTTTATGCTTTCTAGATTTGGTGTTTTGGTAATGAAGTTCTTTCTCAAGATTCCTTCTTGTCTTACTTGTATTCAGTTTTGGTTCTTACTTATTTTGTTCATACATATTTTGATATAAGAAGTGAATAAAAATCCAACCTTATTTCTAAATGACAGGCTCGTTTTCCCATCACCATCATTTCTCCATTAATTTAAAATTACACCTTTAACATATTCTGAAATTTTAAAGCAATTCGGGTTTACTTCTGTACTTTTATTTAGTTCCATATATCTCCTTGTATATTTTGACAGTCTGCCATATTGCCTTGTGTTCTAAAATTTGGTGGCTAGCATTTATTCTTCCAGACGATTCTTAGGATAATTTTGTATAATTAGGAGAGAATATGAGAATTAGAAGAATTGGAAATGCTTTAGGTATACATATTAAGTACCCAACTGACACTCTTCTTCCTACTTATGCTTTCTGAATCGACCACAGAAAAGCATATGAAAATTTAAAGACCTATATAACAAAGACCTATATAGCAAAACCACCATGTTGCTATCCCTTACTTAGGTTTAATGGTCACTGATTACAGTCCTAGAGAACCACCAATACAGACTGGGGAAGAAAGGCAAGGGCCTAGGGTGAAACATTCACAAGAAAAATCTGGAATTGATAGATTATTTGACATCTAGAAAATTTTGCATCTGAATTAGTGATAAAAAATATTACTCAAAGAAAAGAAAACCAAGGTGATTATTAACCCTAAAGAAAGGAAAATTTTGTGGAAGAAAGGAAACATCATTGTAGTACCTTATGTGTTTTTCCTATGAACACAATTTATACAGTCATAGTGTTAACAGTGAATATTGATAAACTTATAATTCTAATATAGCTGTATTGAAAGGGTGAGGAGATGTGAAGAATTAAGTGTGGAAATTCTCATATTTCAATGTATGAATTTAATAATTTTTAAAACTAAAAAATCAACAAATAGTGGGGTGCCTGGGTGGCTCAGTTGGTTGGGTGTCTGCTTTTGGCTCAGGTCACAAACTCAAGGTCCTGGCATTGAGCCCTGCATCAGGCTCCCTGCTTAGTGGAGAGTTTGCTTCTCCCTGTCCCTCTGTCCTTCCCCCCTACTTGTGTGAGTTCTGTCTCAAACAAATAAATGAAATCTTTTAAAAAAATCAACAAATAGCAATGTAAGCATATGATTTAAAAATGCAGACACGTACAACAAAAGGACAGATAAAAGATTTGAAAGTGGTTGTGGGGATTGATATTTCTTCATTAAAATCTTTGAAGTTTTGGCGGATAACGTGATCTTGAATAAGTATGTGAAATATTCAATGAATACTTATGATTAAGAGCAAGAATTAGCTTGCTCAATATGCCACAGTTCCTAAGTGACAGAATGTGGATTGAGACACAGGGAAAGGTTGAGAGAACTAGAGCAGAGTAAAAACCAGTCGGTAACTTAGATCTGGAAGGGGAACTTCTTCAACTTGATGAAGAACATTTCTGAAAAAGCTATAGCTAAGGGCCACTTCAGAATGGCAGCACGAGACGTTCCATGGCCCAGTTCCTCAACAGAACAGCATACATGGTGAAAATCATATATTAAAAAGCATGATTTAAAAATCTTTGGGAAGTGGGGGCAGCTGTGCTAGTGCTCTGGCCGTGTCAGGCCATGGAGCTGGTGCTGCACTCTACCACGTGGCTGGGGTCACTGGGCTGCACGGCAGTGAGTAGAACTGGCTAAGGGCCCCCCGTGGGCCTGGGGCTTCTCTGGATGAGCTGGTGGGCAAGTACCCCAAGTACAACAAGGAGGAGGAAGAGCACAGCTACTAGAGCTGCAAGAACCTCTGTGCCCTCAAGAAGATGCTTGCAGCCAGCGTGGGGGGCATGTGCACCTCTGGCTTTCTCCCTGGGCCCCCTGCAGATGCAGCTCAGCCTGCACTATGATGAGGCCTACCGTGAGGTGAAGTATGGCAACATGTGGCTGCCTGACATTGACAGCACATGCTGACGGGCAACAACATGGTGCTCATTGCTACTTTGCTCTACACACCTGTGCTCATCAGTGGCCATGAAGGGCTTATGGTTTGGGCTCTGTGCCCATATTAAGCTGTGAAAACTGAAGTGTGTGGGCACAGGCCTGAGACCACCAGCAAATCCATATCTCTGTTACTCTATCTTAGGGCCGCTGATTCCAAGGTCAGGGATTGCTGCCCACCTCACACCTCTTCATGAGCTGGGACCTGGAGCTGCGGCCACTCTGGTTTCAGGCCATAGCATTCTGGGTAGGCTCATAGTGCCAGCATCCCTCCCACTGCCCACAGGTTTTTTGGCACCAAGTGGATGATGTTCCTGGCTGTGGGCTTTTATGCCCTCTAAAAAAAAGAAAAAGAAAAGAAAAAATCTCTGGAAATCGTGTTAAGGGCATGCAGCAAATGAAATAAATATTCATTCAAGAAAATATATTAAAATTTGATAAGAACAATGAGAATCTACAGCATTTGAATCATAACTTACTCTCTGCCTGTGCCTTCCCAGCTCAGTATGACTAAAGGTCCACTCTACTCAGGTGCAGCTGAGAGCACAAAACTCCCTCCCCACATTCCCTCTACCTCCTAGTAGTTGGCTGTGTTACCTCCCAGGAGGGCCTTGCCTACAG
This sequence comes from Mirounga angustirostris, assembly GCF_029215605.1. Lineage (NCBI taxonomy): Eukaryota > Metazoa > Chordata > Mammalia > Carnivora > Phocidae > Mirounga > Mirounga angustirostris. The sequence continues at coordinate 45,399,852 of NW_026991709.1, read as the reverse complement.
CTTTTCTCACCTCCTTCCAGCTATGTGTGGTGGAAGTTAAATTCTAGGTGACTGTGATCAAGAGTTTGCAGATCCCTTCTACCCAGCCCACACTCATAAGGTAGAGACTCTGCGTCAGGCATGACACAACAAAAATACCAGGACCTGATCACCCTTGTGCCCGGCTCATTTGTAAGGCAGTTGTTCCAGACCAGAAGGGGCAAGCTGAGATCAGAGGCTGTACCTACCTAGTGACACACTTCTATGGCAAGGGTATCACATGGAGAGAAGAGGGTCACTATCACTGCTCCCCTGTCTGAGAGTTGAGTTTTAGAGATTTTACCCAAAAGGGAAGAAAGGCCTTAAGAACAGAGACCTCCAGAGGTGTCCCTTAAAGAAAGTGGCTTTATTGGCAAAAGGAGATTAGGAGGATATTGGTGGAACCGCGGTGAAACATCCAGCTGGTTTGCCTAGAAAAATTCAGGATGGGAGAGAGCAGGGAGGAGCTTGCCTCGAGTTAGAAAGAGCTTCAAACATTATCCTCAAAAACCATGCTTCAAAGGGGCCCAAATTCTTATGAATGTGGAACAACTTATTCCCCAAGGCATTCAAAAAAAGAGAGAGAGAGCTCATGCTATTGCTGGGAAGAAATGGGGCCTAATGGCTGGATATGATCAAAGAAAGAGATAAGAGGACCTCTGATAAAACCATGGTCATCCCAAGTGACTGTGTGCATGCTGCATCCTCTGGAGAGCAACATCAGAGGCTTTACACTGCAGAGGAAATGGACTTCACACACATACACACACACACACACTATCTACCTAGTCACTAAACAAATAAACAAGGATATAACAGGATCCAAGGATGAGTGAGTAGCCAGAGTTTTAGAGTATATTATCTTAAATGCCCAGTTCTCAACAACAGCAACAACAAAGTCATGAGATAGGCAAAATGTGTAACCCATACACCAGAAAATTAGCAGACAGTACAAACTGCCTGTGAGAGCAATCATATATTGGATTCAATAGAAAAAACTTAAAAATAATCATAATATGTTCACAGAACTAAAGGAAACCAGGATTAAATAAGTAAAGGAAGGTCTGATTGCAATGTTATATGAAATAAAGACTACCAAGGAAAAAGTACAAAAAAACCCACAATTAAATGGAAATTCTGTAATTGAAAAGTATAACTGAAATAAAAATAATCACTGCAGAAACTCAACTGTAGATTTAAACTGCCAGAAGGAAGAATCAGTGAATTTGAAGTTATATCAACAGAGAGTACACAATCCAAAGGATGAAGGAAAAAAAGAATGAGGAGAAATGCACAGAATCTCAGAGAAATAAAGACAGCACTAAGTGTATCAGCATGTGCATTTGGGAGTACCAGGAAAACACATTTCATATAAAAGACTTGTAGAAAAAGATCCAAGTTGTTTGTTGATAAAAAATGAACAAAAAGCACACAAACAATCCAATAAAAATTGGGCAAAAGGTCTGAACAAGCATTTTACCAAAGAAGAAATACAGATGGTAAATAAGCATATGAAAAGCTGTTCCACATTCTTTGCCATAGGGAAGTGCAAATGAAAACAATAATGGCATACATAATGGCTAAAATTAAAAATAAATAAATAAATATCAGTTTCTGGCAAGAATATGGGATGACAGGAACACACACACATACTCTCACTCTGCCAGCTGTCAGGGCCCAGAAGCAGTGACATTGCAGAAACAATAGCATACCTATGCCCAGCTCTTTGTTCTGAATACCATTTTCCAGTCAAAGAAATTAGATCTACTTGGAGAAATAGCTGATTCAGTGACAAGGGTAGGAAATAAATATGCAAGATGAGCCTGGAGCATCTTGTAATGCCAGAAAGTAAAAAAAAAAAAGAAAAAACAAAGTAAAGCTAAACACCAAAAAAAACAAACCCACCCTGCATACACAATGATGGGTGTATGTCAAAGGGACACAGGAGGCAATGGAAACAGCTCCCAGTGGACATAGCTAGAATGATTTGAGCAGCAAAATTAAAAAAGTATTATTTAATTATATCAAAGTATAAAATAAATATCCTGATTCTATGCTGATGTAAACAGAGCATTGAATATATAAAAGAATGAGGTGAACAGAAAAATCTTCCATGCAGAAAAATTCAAATTTATATAGATACTTTGCCCCAGGAAGGTGGTCCATTTCTTTCCTCTCTGTCAGTGTGGCTGTAGATAGTGACTTCCTTACAAAGAACACAGTAAGAGAAGGTGGAGAAAGAGCAACTTCACCATGGAGAAACCTGGCAAACACTACCTCAGCCAGGTGGTCAAGGTCAACATCAAGAGTTACAAGTTATGAGGATAGTATTTGCCACTGATAGCATGTAATGAAAATGGTGATTTACCTTGGTGATCTTTCTCCTGAAAAGCTATCCCCCCCAGTCTAATCATGAGAAAAACATCAGAAAAATCCCAATTGAGGGACAATCTACAAAATGCCTGATTAGTAGTCCTCAAAATTTACCAAGGACATCAAAAACAAGGAATGTCTGAAAACCTATCAGACACCTGATGACTAAAGGGACGTGAAGACTAAATATAAAGTGATATGCTGAATGGGATTCTGGATGGAAGGACCCTGGATTAAACTATGGAAATCTGAATCAAGTATGAATTTCATTTCATCAGAATGTATCAATATTGGCTCATTAATTATAACAAGGTACCATACTAATGTAGGATATTAATGACATGGAAAAATGGGTGTGTCATATATGGGAATTCTCTATACTATTTTTATTATTTTCTATAAATCCAAAAGTGTTTGAAAAAATTTTAAAAATTAATAAGTCTTTGAGGTAAAGTTCTTGTTTCTAGAATGAAGCCAGAGAACACTTGGGGAAAAACAATCACCAGTTTTCTGCTTCCAATGATAATAATTGATTCAAATAATTATTGTCATTGGATACTAAGACTCTTGTTGAAAAATTATTAGGGAACAAGAAATTCACATGGTGTCTATGTACCACCCTACAGATTAGATTTTAATAGCAAGGAAATAAGTTATCTGTATCATAGGAAGAGCTGATGGTACCACCTTAATGAAGTAATCAGTGAATGGCATCAGTTAACAAGACTAGCTAATGTGATCGGCCTCATGATGGAAGAAGAAAAACAGCACACCCATGATTGCTGAATTATTTAATTTAATGTAATCATGAAGAAACATCACAAAAATAGAGATGGTGGGATATTTTACATGATGTCAGACAGAAATATTTAAAAATTTTAAATGTCGTTAAAGGAAAAAAAAAAGTTTGCTCTAGATTACAGAAGATTAAAGAATGATAATAAAGCAAATAGTGGCCTTTAATTGAATTCTTGATGAAAAAATAAATTGCTATCAAAGACAACTTGGGGAGAACTGGGAAATATTTTAATATGAACATCATATTAGGTGATGTTAAATTTCTTGGGGGTCATAATGATATGACAGGGGCATCTGGGTTGCTCAGTCGGTTAAGTGTCTGCCTTCAGCTCAGGTCATGATCCTGGGGTCCTGGGATCAAGCCCCATGCACCTGGGGCTCCCTGCTCAGTGGGGAGCTCCTTATCCCTCTCCTTCTGCCCTCCCCCAACCCCCTCCAGCTCGTGCTCTGTCTCTCTTGCTCTCTTTGTCTCTCAAATATATAAATAAATCTTTAAAAAAAAATGATATGACAATGTAGAAAATATCTTTGTTCTTTTGAGATATATGCTGAAGAATTTGTCATAATCTTATATATATATATAGGCACATATACATACATGTATTAAATATATATATACACATTTGCAGATGGATTATTGGGCAAATGTAGTGAAATATTGACAATAATCTTGATTTAAAAACAATTCATGGGCATTCTCTCAACTTTTCTGTAGGTTTGAAATTTTTCAAAATAAATCTGGAGGAAAATGTCATTGATTCACATTTTATTTGACTCTGCCCACTACAGTTTAGTTTCTTGAAAGTTTTCCTCTATTGCTACTTTTACTTCTCTATGTTGTGTATAAAATGACTTAGTGGTTAAGAACATGGATTTTGGATTTGATCCCTAGATTTGATCCCTGAGCTCCACCTTAATATTTCTGTGGACAAATTATGAAACCTCTTTGTCCCCCATTTTTTCAGTGGGGTTATAGGAAATTAAAATATAGAAATAAAAGTAAAAAATGTGATAGATGTGCTGAGTAGGTAAATGGATACTGATGAAAAGTTATTTGTAAGCTACAAGGATGTCTGAAAATTAAAATAAAGCAGAAAATGAGAGATGAGGCAAGAGACATGAATGTATCAGTTAATATTTATTCAGTTGCAATAAAAGCATTTTTTATTTTAACAAGGTTAACAGTAAGCAGATCTATTGGATTTTAAAATGAGAAAGGATGGTTAATTCCAGGGACACTGGGTCAGCTATGCCCTCCTCTGTGTGTTGACATCATCGCTAAGCTGGTGTCTCTTTTGATGGCAAAATGGTTGTAGACTGTGCCAGATTTCATTATCCACATAGCATGACATTCAGAGGAAGAAAGACTACCTTTTTTTGTGGATCTTTTTTAAAATAAAGGGAACATATATCCCAGAAACTTCCACAAAATTACCTCTTATGTCTCATGGGCCCCAAATAAGTCACAGACTCTTCCCTTAGCAGACCTCTAGCCTTCAGTGTTGCAAAGGGTTGGAATGGGTGGTACAGAAATACATAAACCTAATTTGTCGTACCCCTGGAAAAGGGAAAGGGATCAATGCATGTGAATCTGACAACTAAAAATATACTCTAAAATAGAGAATGGATACAGAGGAACAGCATTCATCTAACTCAGGTATCTAGACTGAGCCACCCAGGCACCCCAGGATTCCTTTAGACTCTTAAAAAAAGTGTTTAGGACCCTGTAGAGCTTTGTGTATGTGGGTTATAGATAACAGTATTTACAAAATCAGAAATGAAAACCAAGAAATTAAAAATATATGTTGACTTGTTTAAAAATAACAAACCTATTATATATTAACTTAGATGATTATAATAAAATATATTAAAGGAAATAGTGAATGGTCAACTGTGTCAGGTACCTTTTTAAGTATTAGTGATAGGAAATCAGTTACAACAAGGTAGTTACTCGCAGGAAGAAGATAGGCCTTCATTCTAATATCCAGTAGTTACAATTTATTATTTTTTCTTTAAAATGTTGCTTATATCTGTGCACTCCTCTCCTTTTATCCTCCATTTTCAGCTCTCATCATCTAATATATAAATTCTTGAAGTTAGCCTCATTGCTTCTAGCTTCATTCCAATCAATTGCCAGATAGTTTTCTGAAAAATACAATCATATTACCTGGTTCTAGGAAGAATTTGGTGTCTGGTGCCTCTGATATAAATTCAGATTCCTTAGGGTGACATTTAAGATTCTCAGTAACCTGATCCCCTTCCACCCTTATTTCCCATATTCCACAACAGTTTTAACAACAGTTTTGTCAGCTTTCTGACTCTGTCCATGCTTCACCTCCTTCCCCGCCCCATTCCCAGTGTTACACTTATTTCCATACACATTGACTGGTCATACTCATTCCTTTTTTTCTCCAAACATCATTTTTAAAAATCATTTTTAAGGCACATCTTACTTCTGCTGCTGCATAAGGACTAAATACCTCAGGCTACAAGGATCTCCATTTCCTGAACTCCCAAGGAGCACTGATATAAATTCTAGCTCAATTTGAATCACCTGGATGAACTTGAGCAAGCTACACAATGTTTCAAAATATGAGGTTTTTACTGAGAAAATGCATGAAAAATCCTGTCTCTCTGGTTGGTAGGTAACATGTATGAAAGGTCTATCTTTGTGCCTGGTAGATAACATATTCTCAGTAAACTATTTTTTTTTCTTTCATATTTGCATATGTAATGATCAATAAGTATTTTTGTTCAGGTATTTAGAATTTTCACTATTTTGTGCCTCATTTATGCTTTACAGCATCTCCAACTTTTTGTTATTGATGTGAATGTATCAGTAATTTACATTGGAATCAGTACAGGTTGGTGGAATTCCTAGTAACAAACAAGATAAGTAATATCAGAGAAAAACCCCTTCATTTAGTTTAATGTATTCAGGATTACACTACATTTTTGATGGACACCTAATCAAATTATATGAAAATATCCAAATCCATATGGGTTTCAGTATAAATACCATCTATTACAACTACAGATTAATAAATCTCCAGTATACAGTTACTGTATTTCACAGAACTTAAGAGTAAAATTGACTAACACTTAGATGAACATAGTCTTTTTTTATTATACATATTTATTAGTATTCTTTTTTGTTTTTAATATTTTTTAATTGTGGTTAAAGATATATAACAAAATTTCCCCTCCTAATGATGAAAATTCTTGACTTGAGAATAGATATTCTGTGTGAATTATTATTCAAATATATTCTCTTGAATAAACTCAAAGAAAATTAAGAATCAAATATATACAGTTTACTTCTGACAGATGGTGTTGTTTAAGAAGAGATTAATTCTTGAGAACCTGGAAAGTGCCAGAGTTTGTAAGATTGTGCTTTGGAATTCGTCAACAATATTAAATGGAGGTGATCTTTATATATACTGACTTCTATTCTTAGTATTTATTGTATTTGTTGAAAATTGTAACTTCTTACCCTTTGAAATAATTAGTTAATAGTTTAGCTAATTTCTTTGGACACAGTTTGTGACCTCAAGAATAATTATTTAGTTCATTCTTGCTGGGAGCTAGTGACTTAGATTTTGGAATACATCATAGCAGAATCTCTGCTTGCTTAACTTATTTGACTCCTAGACTATCATGTTTTAGTAATTGAATATTTTATGTTAAAGTGGTCATTTTGCACTTTCTCAATACTCCATGATTTTGAAAAACATTTGATCAAATTTAAGTTAATTTTCCATAGGGGATGATATTTCTTTTAAAATGTTATAAAATTTTCTTTATAATTTTTTTCATAGCATTTATTACTTGCTTATTTCTTAGACTATAAATAAAAGGGTTTAATAAAGGGATTACTAGAGTATAAAAAATAGCAACAGGTATATCTTTATCCTCTTCTTTAACTGAATGTGGTCGAATGTACATAAAGAGAAGAGAACCATAGAATATTGAGACAGAGAGAAAGTGGGATGCACAAGTGGATAAGGCTTTGCCTCTTCCCTCTTTGGATTTCATTTTGAAAATCATGAAAAGGATGCAGAGATAAGAGATTAGGACTATGGTAATAGAGAAGACTTGAACTGAACCTGCAAAGATAAATATCATCAATTCATTGACATAAGGGTCAACACAGGAGAGTCTGTATAATGGAAGAACATCACAAAAAAAGTGATTAATTTTATTTGACCCACAGAAAGTTAACCTAAAGAGAAACCCTATATGGATCATGGGATGCAGGTTTCCAGCTATGTAGGCCCCTGTGTTCATCTGAATGCAGAGTTTCTTTGACATCATGGTGTGGTACTGCAGTGGGTTGCATATGGCCACATAGCGGTCATAGGCCATTGCTGCCAGGAGAAAGCAGTCTGTAGTTTCAGCAAGGCAGAGAAAATAAAACTGTGCCATGCATTCATAAAGGGAAATCCCTCTGTTCTTAGAAAAGAAGTTCTCTAACATTTTGGGGGTTATGGCACAGGAACAACAGGAATCCATCAGAGCCAGGTTGCCCAGAAAGATGTACATTGGTGTGTGAAGACGACGCTCCATAAAAATCAATGCCACCAGGCCAAGATTGCCCACCATGGTGATCAGATAGATAGTAAGAAACACCACAAACAGAAGGCTCTTCAACTCTGGGTGATCTGTAAATCCTATGAGGATAAATTCAGTTGTCAAGGAGTAGTTATCCTCAGTCATCTCCACCTTCTCTGTTGAGATAGGAATTCTGGAGATATAAGATTCTAATTTAGAGTGTGTATAGTTGTCCTTCCAAGTTTTTCTTTTTACAACAAAGAGAGGAGCTTCTTCAAACTTCCCTTACTATCTCTGGATACAGGCACAAAAGCCTCTAGGAGATACTCATTCTCCTAAAATGTCAGCTTTATAACCTCCACTCTGAAAATCAGCATTCCCATGAATATTTTTATAATTCCAAGAAGAATGCTTACAGTGGAAAAGGTTTGTCTTTATGAATTCATGCATGAATAGTGCACAAATCTAGCATACCCATATTTGGTTCTTTGTTGACAAATAATTTCAGTGTCAGTTTTGTATTAAAGATCCTTAAAATAAATTTACCATCATGTTTCAAATATACACAATTTTTTAGCTGAGCAAAAAGTTTTCATATACTCTCCCAGTGGAATGAATGCTTGAAAATAGCATACAACAGAGAGGTTAAATTTATATTTTTGGAATTGTATGACGATCACGAAGGATTAAGAATAGGACTTTCATCTTTAAAGAAAATTACTTTGGATATCCAAGGAAATAAATATCTATGTATTTTCACCTCTCTCATTCCTTTTCCTGCTATTAGATCCATTTCATAAAAACTGATTTTGTCCATGCCTTCATTCCTGCTTTTTGCCCAGATTTCTAAATACTTCTTTACATAAAGCATAGTTTACATATAATACTACTTAAGAAAATTTTAACAAAATGCCCCCAGACCACACTGATTTTCACTTCCTGTATCCTCAAGCATATCCTATACACCCAACACAATCTAGAGTTGCTTGTATATAATCTACATGGCTTTTTCTCATATATGTATGCAAAGTTTCTATATTAGAATTGTAGACATTTGAGTTTAGCTATGACTTATACTTCTTATAAGAATTGTATAATGCTATAGAGACAAAAAATTATTGATTCCAGTCCTAGCTTCAAAGACCTGAGATAGGTGAATGTGTTGTCAGTATACTACCACTGAACCTTCGTGACATGTTTGGTTTCTGCAAATTGAGACTGCTAATTTTGAAGAACAGACTATAAAGGAAATTCTTCAAAATGTATCATTAAAAGAATTATGTATCATTCTTTTATCTGAATTGTCCCATCTACTATTTTCCTGTTTCCTAAGAAACTTATATAAGATTTTCAGAAGTATATCACAGTAATTTAAAAGCTAATAAAAATAAGCTTGCCTGTATATTTTAGTTTTGTAACACTTAGAAAAAGAGAAAAATCTTAAGTCTTAGCATCATTTTTGAGATGGGGTGCCTGGGTGGCTCAGATGTTTAAGTCTCTGCCTTTGGCTCAAGTCATGATCTCCAGGTCCTGAGATGAAGCCCCATGTATGGCTCCCAGCTCAGCCGGCAGTCTGCTTCTTCCTCTCCTTCTGACTCTCCCCCTCCTTGTGCTCTGTCTGTCTGTCTGTCTCTCTCTCTCAAATGCATAAATAAAAAAAGTCTTAAAATAAATATGATTTTTGAGAACGAATTTTGTTTTCCCTCAAAGGCTATCTTCTATCATTACTTAGTGATCCATTAGGGTATTTTGACCAATGTGTCTAATTACATAAATTCTATGGTCAAGATGGGTTTATTTTTCCATAATCAAAATATCAAAATAAAGGCACAGGCTGAACGTTTTTTTCTTGTTTTAAAATATTAAATATAAGTCATTTAATTATTCAGGTATATTAGAAGTAACTTTCAATGTACTTGTCTGAATTATTTAACAGAATTAACCTGCGTTCTTACCTGTGTATTTTGAAAATTTACCTTAAAATTAGAAAAGGTCAGCATGAACTGAGTTTCAATCTCATGCTATTTTGCCATAGCCTTCAGTTGTGAGAAGAGCTAGAAAGGTGAGAAGTTGAAATCTGAGAACAATGAAAAAATGCTAAATAATTCAGATAAATAAATATTTATGGATGCTAATAATAAAAGTAAAAATAAATTTGAATATTTCCTTTACCTGAATGCTCTGAGAAGAGTCTTATAACATCACTTTGTTTTTGTTGTTGTTGTTGCTGCTTGTGTTAAGTCTCATAGAATTTCAGGATATAAATTTTGGTCTCAAAAACATTTGGGATTAAAAGAATGAAAATCTAGGAGACTGCTAATAGGTCAGTGTCAATAATTATGTTACTTACAATGCAAAATTAAATTTTTCCATCAAATGCTTATGGGACTTCACTACAATGACATCAGTGTATTTCTATGGGGAGATTCAGTTCCCAAAACATATTAACTATGTGACATAAATTAAAGATGACCTGTGAGACAATGAGGTTAAAGTAAATGATCTTCACTAAAGTCACTAAGGTCATTTGGTGATCATTTTGCTGATTCTTATGTTACTGACATCATTTTTACAATTCTATTCATTATCCTGTGCATAAAATGTAAAATGAGCAGAAGAGAGTCTCAGGTTGGTTTGGACAGTTACTGGAGAAATTCATATGGTTTATGAAAGATGATTAGCATTTAGAGAGGAGACCAAAAGGTGTGGTAGGGTTACCTAGGCTCATCAACTCCTTCACTCTGAGTTGAATTTGTTCCCATGTATTGAAAAAAAGCTCATGGAAACTTTGCTGTTACCATTTAGCCCCACATATGATTTACTGAGTTTTCTCTGTTCTTTTCAGTTACCCCCAATTCCTTTATCTCTCTTACCCTGTTTTCCCCCTTCACTCCACTAATCATATAAATAACTGTATATTTAATAAAATTTAATTTAATAAAAATACTATACATAGAGTATGTCTATAATCAGTCACTTGTTGCCCACTGACTGCTCCCATTAAGTATAGACAGAAGAGGGAAGGGATTTCTCTGTGATGTTCATTCCTTCATTTCTAGCACCTTGAACTGTGGTACTTTGTAGTGCTTAAAAAATATTTGTTGAATGAATAAAAAAAAAGATTACTGCTCAGGAATTTGCAATGGTCTCTTAGTGTTCAAACCAAATCCATTTTTCTTTTTTTAAGGGTTTCTTGTTTTTGTTTTTGTTTGAGATTTTACTTATTTACTTGAGAGAGTGAGTGAGAGAGAGAGAGAAGGAGCAGAGGAAGGGGTAGAAGGAGAGGGAGAAGCAGACTCCCCGCTGAGCAGAGAGCTGGACATGGGGCTCTGGGACTCAGTCCCAAGACTCTAGGATCATGACCTAGCTGAAGGCAAATGCTTAACTGACTGAGCCACCCAGGCACCCCCAAGTACATTTTTCTTATTTTGGTATTCACAGATGCTCCAGTCAGCCTGTGTCTTCTCTGTCACTTTGCTTTCTTCCTCTTACCTCAGGGCACGTGGCCATGTGCATCCCTTCCCTGCCCCTCTGTGCAGTTGCTTCAGCTAATTTGCTTGTAATGTTTCCCTCATCTAAAACTCCTTCTCTCTTTCCTTCTATCTCAATAGTACTCATCCTTGAGCTCAAATCAGATCTCCTCCAAGAGGACTTTCCTAGGTCCTTCAATGGAATTGATTTTTTCTTTTCCTGATTTACATGATACTTAACTGCTTTTATAATGCATTCCCCACTGTATCAAGTGTGACTCATCTGTGTCTTGGTTGTAAAAGTCTTGACTAAATATTAAGTCATCAATCATGTCATGATTCTTTTTGAGATCGTGACAACAAACTGAGCTAGATCCTCAATACATGCTGCATTAATTGCTAAAATTTCCATTCTGTTCAACTTTTATCAAGTACTTTCAATATGCAGGGTATTGGAAAAGATAATGATGAATGTGTACACAGGATGTGAAAATGGTAAGGATAAGTTCTTAGTTTTTATATATGGCTCCTGCCAAGAAGCTCATCATCTCGTGGGGAGAAAGAAAGGCACTTACATTGCTAACTAGTGTGCAATTTAGACTGTAAGTAAAAAAGTGTACACATGTTATATAAAAATATAGTGAGGGAAGTGAATGGTGACCTAGAGGAAGAAAGAAAGGTTTCCCAATGGAAATATAATTTCAGATAATGTTACAGGATAAGCAGAATAATAATTGATGAAGAACATGAGGAAAAGCAGTAGACTGAGGGAAGCATGTAAAAAAAGCGTGGACACTTAAAAGATCCAGACCTAATTTTTAAAAAAGGACAGTAAACTAGAGTGGTTGAGGCTTATTCATACGTGATAAAAGGAGGTAATATAAAACAGGTAATATAAAAGGAATGGGAAAATAGATTGGATATTGTCCTATTTGATTCCTTCCCATTTATTTTCTCTGCTCTGCCAATTCACTAAAACCCTCTATCTCCAAGGCCACAACCAAATTTAAATGCCAACCCCTAAGAATATGTAATTATTTTCCTAATCAAGTGTAGTGTTTGGTACTATGAAAGTCTTCTCTGGCTTCTTATGGTAACCCTCTCTGCTTCTGTCTTCTTGATTGCTCCATCTCAATCTTTTATGCTGGGCCATGTTTCCCTCTTTGCTCTGAATGATGCTTCTTTATGATTGTATCCTTGACCTCTGTCTTATTTCATTCTGGAGTTTTCCCCATATTATCTCATCTACTCTTGTGTTTTCAACACTCTTTCATCTGCTGATGGCTTTGCTAGAGGAGATGTTTCAAATCATTTTGGTGTACATTCATATTAATAAGATCATTTAGTATGTTCTAAATATATATATTCTTACCTACAAATTAGGTAGATGCACCACTAGACTAAAATATTATGTATTATAAAACAAGAAAAATTCAAAAAGAATTAGACTAAAGAAATGGTATTAAAATATTTAGTTTTATGTAGTAATACTATTCAAACATTGTTTACTCCCCACTAACCCTATTTTTTTTTAAGATTTTATTTATTTATTTGAGAGAGAGAGAATGAGAGAGCACATGAGAGGGGGGAGGGTCAGAGGGAGAAGCAGACTCCCTGCTGAGCCGGGAGCCCAATGTGGGACTCGATCCAGGGACTCCAGGATCATGACCTGAGCCGAAGGCAGTCGCTTAACCAACTGAGCCACCCAGGCGCCCCCCACTAACACTATTATTAATTAAATAATAATCCTATTCAGAAAAAATGTGATATGTGGCTTATTAAATTGTAGCTTAGCACTATGATACAACAATTCTTTTTTTTAAATTATTTGAGAGAGAGAGTGAGAGAGAGAAAGAGCGCAAGAGGGGGGAGTGGGAGAGGGAGAAGCAGACTCCCTGCTGAGCAGGTAGCCCGATGCGGGACTCGATCCTGGGACTCCAGGATCATGACCTGAGCCAAAGGCAGTCGCTTAACCAGCGGAGCCACCCAGGCACCCTATGATACAACAATTCTTGAATTTATTTCCAAATATCTCTTAATGTCCTACAAAGTTGAAATGCTACTATACACAGATACTTCCCAGAACAAGAAAGGGCTCTTCAGCAGGTCCACACTGACTCAGCAGACTAAAAGTATTAAAAAATATCCAAGTTAGAGTTTATGGAAATAAATTGGATATAGAATATCCAGTATTAGAGTTTATGGAAAACTCTAATAGGAAAATCATAACATATACTCTTCTGATTTCAAAGCAAGACTTTGTTCTCTGCAGGAGAATAAACTATTCAAAAAATAATTTCTTGCTCTGCTATAAACTCTGCTAGAGGAAAAGCTCCTAACTTTGGGACAATATGTGACCAAGAGGCCAGAACTGCCTTCATGAGCTGGAATTAGTCAGACTAATGTGTATAAGATATATTAAATTGGACTCTTTGAGTTAGAGGGAAAAACCAAAAATGACAGTATGAAGGTAAAAAAAACCAAAAAAGCAGTAAAAATGATTACTTCTATAAAGAAATCAGTCAGAGAACTCACACAATAAAAGGATGTAAAATATGATACCATACACATAAAACATGGGGAGAAGTAAAGAATGGGCTCAAACATGAATGACCATCAACTTAAAATAGACTCCTATATGCAGAAGATATTTTACTAACCTAATGGTAAACTGAAATCAAAAACCACTAATAAATATACAAAGAATAAAGAGAAAGAAATCTAAAGATATCACTACAAAAACCAAGCAAACTGTGAGAGAAAGACAAGAAAGGATCAGAAAAATCTTCCAACATAACCAAAAACAAGTAATAAAATGGCAATAAATATATAAGTATCAACAAGTACTTTGAATGTAAATGGACTAAATGCTCCAACTGAAACATGGGGTGACAGAATGGATTAAAAAAGAAAAGAAGAAGAAGACTCATCTAATACTGCCTAGGAGACTCATTTTAGACCTAAAGACAACTATAGTTGAAAATGAGAGGATGGAGAAACATTCATCATGCAAATGGATGTCAAAAGAAAGCTGGAATAGCCATACTTATATCAGACAAACTAGATTTTTTTAAGATTTACTTCTTTATTTATTTGAGAGAGAGAGAGAGCGGGAAAGAGAGAGAAGCAGATTCCCAGCTGAGCAGAGAGCCTGGCTCAGTGCTGGATCCCAGGACCCTGAGATCATGACCCAAGCTGAAGACAGATGCTTACCCAACTGAGCCACCCAGGCACTCCTCAGACAAACTAGATTTTTAAAACAAAGACTGTAACAAGAGATGAAGAAGTGCACTACATCATAAGAAAGGGATCTATCCAACAAGAAGATCTAACAATTGTAAATATTTATGGCCTCAACTTGGAAGCAACCAAATATATAAAACAATTAATAACAAACAAAAAGAACTCATTGATAAAAATACAATAATACTAGGGGACTTTAATACCCCACATATAGCAATGGACAGATCATCTAAGCAGAAAATCAACAAGGAAACAAAAGCTTTGAATGACACACTGGACCAGATGGATTTAACAGATATATTCAGAACATTTCATCCTAAAACAGCAGAATACACATTCTTTTCAAGTGTACCTGGAACATTCTCCGGAATAAATCACATATTAGGCCACAAAATAAGCCTCAACAAATTCAAAAACTTGAAATCATGCCATGCATCTTTTCTGACCACAACTCTATGAAACTAGAAGCCAACCACAAGAAAAATTATAGAAAGACCACAATAACATAGAAGTAAAATAACATGAACTAAAGATGATTGGATCCACCAGGAAATAAAAGAAGAAATTAAAAAGTACACGGAAACAAATGAAAATGAAAACACAGTGGTTCAAAACCTTTGGGATGCAGCAAAGACTGTTTTAAGAGAGAAGTTTGTAGCAATACAGCCTACCTCAAGAAAAACCTAAAATAACCTAACCTTACACCTAAAGGAGTTAGAAAAAGAGCAACACCCAAAACCTAAAACCAGCAAAAGGAGTAGAAATAAATGACATAGAAGCTAAAACAAACAAACAAACCCACTAGAACAGATCAATGAAACCAGGAGCTATTTCTTTGAAAAAACAATAAAACTGATGTCTCTAGCCAGACTTATCAAGAAAAAGAACAGAAAAGACCCAAATAAATAAAATCACAAATGAGAGAGGAGAAATAACAAACAATATCACAGAAATAAAAAAGATTAGAATATTATAAAAAATTATATGCCAACAAATTGGACAACCTAGAAGAAATGGATAAGTTCATAGAAACATATAACCTACAAAAACTAAAATAGGAAGAAATGGGAAAGTTGAACAAACCAAATACCAGCTAAGAAATTAAATCAGTAGCCAGAAAACTCCCAACAAACAAAAATCTGGGACCACAGGGCTTCACAGGCAAATTCTACCAGACATTTAAAGAAGAGTTAATACCTATTCTTCTCAAACTATTCCAAAAATTAGAAAAGGAAGAAAAACTTCCAAAGTCATTCTATAAGGCCAGCATTACCTTGATACCAAAACCAGATAAAGACACAACAACAACAACAACAAAAGACAATTACAGGCCAGTATCTCTGATGAACATAGATGTAAAAATCCTCAGCGAAATACTAGCAAAGCAAATCCAACAATATATTAACAAAGTCATTCATCACGATCAAGTGGGATTTATTCCTGGTTTGGAAGGATGGTTCTGTTTTTGCAAATCCATCAACATGATACATCACATCTAATAAAAGTAGGGTAAGAATCATATGATCATTTCAATAGACAAAGAAAAAGAATTTGACAAAATAAAACATCCGTTCATGATAAAAACCCTGAACAAAGTAAATTTAGAGGGATCATACCATTACATAGTAACCACCGTCTATGAAAAGACCATAGCTAACATTATCCTCAATGAGGAGAAACTGAAGCTTTTCCTCTATGGTCAGGAACAAGACAAGGATGTCTACTTTCACTGCTTTTATTCAACACAGTACTGGAAGTCCTATCCACATCAATCAGACAACAAAAAGAAATAAAATGTATCCAAATCGGTGAGGAAGAAATAAAACTTTCACTATTTGCAGATGACATGATACTCTATATAGGAAACCCAAAAGACTCCACCAAAAGACTGCTAGAACTGATAAATCATTTCAGTAAAGTTGCAGGATACAAAATCAAGACTTTTCTTGCCTCTTGAGGGAGGCCTGTATTGCAATATACTTCCCTCTTAGGATTGCCTTTGCTGCATCCCAAAGGTTTTGAACTGTCCTGTTTTCTTTTTCATTTGCTTCCACACATATCTTTTATTTCTTCTTTAATTTCCTGGTTAACCCATTCATTCTTTAGTAGGATGTTCTTAAACCTTCATGTATTTGTGGTCTTTCTGAATTTTTTTTCATGTGGCTGACTTCAAGTTTCATAGAATTAGAGTCTGAAAATATGCATGATACGCTCTTGATCTTTTTGTACTTGTTGAGGGCTGATTTGTGACCTAATGTATGATCTATTCTGGAGAACATTCCATGTGAACTAAAAAATATGTATATTCTGCTGCTTTCTGATGTAATGTTCTGAATTTATCTGTTCAGTCTATCAGGTCCAGTGTATCATTCAAAGCCATTGTTTTCTTGTTGATTTTCTGCTTAGAAAATTTTCAAATACACAACCTAACCTTACACCTAAAGGAGCTAGAAAAGGAAAAGCAAATAAGGCCTAAAGCCATCAGAAGGGAAATTATAAAGATTAGAGCAGAAATAAATGATATAGAAACAAACAAAGGAACAAAACAGAACAGATTAATGAATCTGAGAGCTGGTTCTTCAAAAGAAGTAAAAAAATTGATAAACCCCTAGCAAGACTTATCTAAAAGAAAAAAGAAAGGACCTAGATAGATAAATTCACAAATGAAAGAGGAGAGATCACAACCAGCACTACAGAAATACAAACAACTGTAAGAGAACACTATTTATATGTCCACAGACTAGATTACCTAGGGGGTGACTGGGTGGTTCAGTCGGTTAATCATCTGACTTTGGCTAAGGTCATGATCTCAGGGTCCTGAGATTGAGCTCCATGCTGGGCTCCTTGCTCAGCAGGTAGTCTGGTTCTCCCTCTCCCTCTGCCCCTCCCCCTGCTGGTTCTCTCTATCTCAAATAAATAAAATTGTAAAAAACAAAACAAAACTGGACAACCTGAGCGAAATGAACAATTTCCTAGAAACCTACAAACTATCAAAACTGAAAAGGGAAGAAATAGAAAATTTGAACAGACTCATCACCAGCAAAGAAATTAAATCAGTAATCAAAAATCAAAAATCAAACAAAATAACTGGGCCAGATGCTTCCCAGGGGTATTGTACCAGCCATTTAAAGCAGAGTTAATACCTATTCTTCTCATACTGTTCCAAAAAATAGAAACGGAAGGAAAACTTCCCAACTCATTCTATAAAGTCAGCATTACTTTGATTCAAAAACCAAAGACCCCAATAAAAGGAGAATTACTGGCCAATATCCCTGATGAACATGGATTCAAAAATTCTCAATAAAATACTAAGATTTCAAATTCTACAGTACATTAAAGAATTATTCACTACAATCAAGCTGGATTCATTCCTGGGCTGCAGAGTGGTTCAATATTTGCAAATCAATCAACATGATGCACCACATTAATAAAAGAAAGGATAAGAACCATGTGATCCTGTCAATAGAAGCAGAATGAGCATTTGACAAAATACAGTATCCTTTCTTGAAAAAAATCCCTCAAAAAGTAGGGTTAGATGGAACATACTTCAACTTCATAAAGGTCAAGTACTAAAGACACACAGCTAATATCATCCTCAGTAGGGAAAAACTGAGAACCTTTCCCTATGGTCAGAAAAAGACAAAGATGTTGACTCTCACCATTACTATTTAACATAGTACTGGAGGTCTTAGCCTCAGCAATCAGACAACAAAAAGAAATAAAAGGGATCCAAATAGACAGGGAAGTCAAACTTTCACTCTTTGCAATGAGATGATAGTCTATGTAGAAAACCTGAAAGACTCCACCAACAAAATTGCTAGGACTTGTACATGAATTCAACAAAGTTACAGGATAGAAAATCAATGTGTATAAATCTGTTGCATTTCTATACACCAATAACAAAGCAGCAGAAAAAGAAATCAAGGAATCAATCCCATTTGCAATTGCACCAAAAACAATATTATACCTAGGAATAAACCTAACTAAAGAGGTAAAATATCTGTACTCTAAAAAATATAGATCACTTATAAAAGAAATTGAAGAGGACACAAAGAAATGGAAAAACATTCCATGCTTATGAGTTGAAAGAACATTGAAAAAATGTCTATACTACCCAAAGCTATCTACACATGTAATGTAATCCCTATCAAAATACCACAGCATTTTTCACAGAGCTAAAACAAACAACCCTAAAATCTTTATGAAACCACAAAACACTCCAAATAGCCAAAGCAATCCTGAAAAAAGAAATAAATGTGAAGGCATCATGATTGCAGATTTCAAGCTATATTACAAAGCTGCAGTGTTCAAGACAGTATGGTACTGGCACAAAAACAGATGCACAGATCAATGGAACAGAAGAGAGAGAACCCAGAAATGGACCCACAACTATATAGTCAACTAATCTTAGACAAAGCAGGAAAAAATATCCGATGGAAAAAAACAGTCTCTTCAACAAATGGTGTTGGGAAAACTGGACAACAACATGCAGAAGAATGAAATTGGACCACTTTCTTACACCATATACAAAAACATATTCAAAGTGGATGAAAGACCTAAATGTGAGATAGGAAACCATCAAATCCTAGAAAAGAAAGCAGGCAGAAACCTCTTTGACCTTGGCTGTAGCAACTTCTTATTAGACATGTCACTGGACACAAGGAAAACAAAAGCAAAAATGAACTACTAGGGCTTCATCAAGAGAAAAAGCTTGTGCACAGCAAAGGAAACAATCAACAAAACTAAAAGGCAGCCTACAGAATGGGAGAAGATATTTTCAAGTGACATATCTGATAAAGGGTTAGTATCCAAAATCTATAAAGAACTTACCAAACTCAACACCCAAAAAACAAATGATTCAATTAAGAAATGGACAGAAGAATGAATAGACCCTTTTCCAAAGAAGACCTCCAGATGGCTAAGAGACACATGAAAAGATGCTCAACATCACTCATCATCAGGGAAATACAAATCAAAACCATGATGAGATACCACCTCACACATTAGTCAGAATGGCTAAAATTAACAACACGAGAAACAACAGGTGTTGGTGAAGATGTGGAGAAAGCAGAACGCTCTTGCACTGTTGGTGGGAATGCAAACTGGTATAGCCACTCTGAAAAACAGTTTAAAGTTTCCTCAAAAAGTTAAAAATAGAACTATCCTATAATCCAACAATTCCATTACTAGGTATTTACCTAAAGGATACAAAAATACAGATTTGTAGGGGTACATGCACCCCAGTGTTTATAGCAGCATTATCAATAATAGCCAAACTATGGAGAGAGCCCATATGTCCAACAACTGATGAATGGAGAAAGAAGAAGTGCTATATATATATATATACACACACATACATATACATATACATATATATGTATATACAATGGAATATTACTCTGCCATCAAAAAGAATGAAATCTTGCCAATTGCAATGTTGTGGGTGGAGAAAATGTGTTATGCTAAGTGAAATAAGTCACTTAGAGAAAGAAAAATGCCATATGATGCCAATCGTATGTGAAATTTAAGAAACAAAACAGATGACTATATGGGGGTGGGGGAAGGAGAGAGGGAAATAAGCCTTAAGAGACTCTTAACTATAGAGAACAAACTGAGAGTTGATGGGGGGGAGGTAGAAGGTAGGAATGGGTTAGATGGGTGATGGGTATTAAAGAAGGCACTGTGATGATGTGTTGTATGTAAGTGTCAAATCACTGAATTCTACTCCACAAACCAATATTGTACTGCATGTTAACTAACTAAAATTTAAATTAAAAAAAAAATTCATGAAAGAAATTAAAGACACAAAGAAATGGAAAGATGTTCCGTGCTCATGGATTGGAAGGACAAATGTTAAAATGTCTATACTACCCAAAGTAGTCTACACATTTAATGCAATCCCTATCAAAATGCCAACAGCATTATTCACAAAACGAGAACAAACAACTCTAAAATTTGTATGGAACCACAAAATACCTGGATAGACAAAGAAATCTTGAAAAAGAAAAGCAAAGCTAGAGACATCACAATTCCAGACTTCAAGTTATGTTCCAAAGCTGTAGTGATAAAAACAGTATAGTATTGGCATAAAAATAGACACATAGATCAATGGAACAGAATAGAAAAATCCAGAAATAAAACTAGAATTATATGATCAATTAATCTTTGACAAAAGAGGCAAGAATGTGCTTAGGAAAAAAAGTATTTTCAACAAATGGTGTTGGGAAACTGGACAACAACATGCAAAAGAATGAAACTGGACCTTTTTCTTACACCATACACAAAAATAAATTCAAAATGGATTAAAGACCTAAATGTGAGACCTGAAACCATAAAAATCATAGAAGAGAACACAGGCAGTAATTTCTCTGACATAGGCTATAGCAACTTTCTTCTAGATAGGTTCCCTGAGCCAAGAGAAACAAAAACAAGATTAAACTACAGAGACTATATCAAAATAAAAAGCTTCTGCACAGCAAAGAAAATAATCAACATAACTAAAAGGCAGCCTACAGAATGGGAGAAGATATTTGCAAATGACACATCAAATATAGAGTTAGTTTCCAAAATATATAAAGAACTTTTACAGCTCAACACCCCAAAAATAAATAATCCAATCAAAAAATGGGCAGAAGACATGAACAGCCATTTTCCCAAAAAGGACATACAGATAGCCAACAGACATAAAGAGTCTCATCATCATTCATCAGCAAAATGCAAATCAAAACCACAGTGAGATATGACTTCACACCTGTCAGAATGGCTAAAATAAAAAATAAAAAACAAAAAACAAGTGTTGGTGAATATGTGGAGAAAAAGGAACCCTCTTACACTGTTGGAGGTGGGTAGGGAATGCAAACTGGTATAGTACTGTGGAAAAGAGTATGGAGCGTTCTCAAAAAGTTAAAAATAGAAATGCCATATGATCCAGCAAGTGCACTACTGGGTATTTACTCAAAGAAAACAAAACACTAATTCAAAGGGATACAGGCACACCTATGTTCATAAGGGCATTATTTACAATAGCCAAGATATGGAAGTGGCCCAAGTGTCCATCAATCAATGAATGGATAAAGAAGTTGTGGTGTATTGATATATATATAGATATACAATGGAATATTACTCAAACATCAGAAAGAATGAAATCTTGCCATTTCAAGGACATGGATGGTGCTAGAGCATATAATGATAAGTGGAATAAGTCAGAGAAAGACAAATACCATATGATGTCACTCATATGTGAAATTTAAGAAACAAACCAAATAAGCAAAGAATGGAGGGGGAAGAGAGTGAGAGGGACAAACTAAGAAATAGACTGTTAATAACTAGTGAGAACAAACTCATGGTTACCAGAGGGGAAGTGGTTGGGGAGGGGAGGTAAAATAAGTGATGGGAATTAAGGAGTGTACTTAAAATGAGCACTGGGTGATTAAAATAAAAACTTTAAAAAAGTAAAAATAAATAAAATAAAAAATAAAAAAGCTTACAGATGAAAACTCAGTATTACATATGGCCATTAGTGGCCTAAAAGAATAAATAAAATATGCAATATTTCAAATGAGTGAGCATTTTTATCTTTTTCAATGTAATCTGGACATGCATCAAGGAAGCTGGAACATTTAAGAATGACCTTGAAGAAAGGACACCATTTCAATTGTACATGAAGATAGGCACACTTGAGGAAACATTCTATGTGGATAAACCATATGAACAAGAACATATATCAAAAGAAGGTGTCCAGAAGGCTTTCAGTAAGTTATTTGGGGTAAAACACAGGGTCTAGTAGAAGAATTGTTAGGAAAGAGACTTCAGAGTCAAATCAAGATTTCACTGGGAAGTACCTCAAATACTACCAGGGTCACAAATGCAGGGTAATATAGATATAGATATAGATATATAGATGTAGATGTGTTTATGTAATCCATTCATATACATGGACATTAAATATATACATATTCATATATAGAGTTCTAGATACGTATGCTATATATACACATAATCGGGTAAATATGACAATCCTTGTAAATCTATTCAAGAGGGATATTACTTAGACTTCTGTTTATGAAGAAGAGTTTGACAGAAATGTTTGGGAAATAAAAGAATATCAACAGGATGTAGAAGTAACAAGTATATAACAAATGACTGATGTGAGTAGTTTTAGTGTATGACCCTTAGAGGTATCAGCAGGGCTGTATATGGAACCAGTGGTGAGAGGAAGGACAGGGGTAGACTGAAATTGGATCACTCATTATATTTTTTTGCCTCTGTTCACTCAAACACAAACCTGACCCCACTGTGGAGTGAAATGTGATGTGAGGCTTCAAGCTACACAACTATATCTCTGTAAAAGACTCAAATTCAAATTTTTTTCAGAGGAATTACACTATTACAGTGTTTAATGCATTTATGAAGTCATGTTCAAAACATTAAAACATGTAAAATATTTTTCTTAATTATTTTAGTATGACGTGAAGAAAATTTGAATAAAATTCTCTGTTTTTCAATAATATATACACATATTTAAGATGGTTATTTGGGGGTGCCTGGGTGGCTCAGTTGGTTAAGTATCTGCCTTCAGCCCAGGTCATGATCCTGGAGTCCCGAATTGAGTCCCGCATCAGGCTCCCTGCTCAGCAGGGAGTCTGCCTCTCCCTCTGACCCTCCCCCCTATCGTGTACTCTCTCTCTTTCTCTCATTCTCTCTCTCAAATAAATAAGTAAATAAAATCTTTTTAAAAAATGATTATTTGTAGTCCCACCTTAAGTCATTTGAACGCTAGGGCAATTATAACTGCCAAAACCTTTGAACACTAATCAACACATAGCAACATCTAATTTTCACATTTCATGATATTTTAATGGAAGAAGAACAGATGTTCTATGAATACTAAGGATTTCTCTTTAACATTTTTCTCAGTGAATCTATGACTTTCTTATTTCTCAGGCTATAGATCATTGGGTTTAACACGGGAATTATAATAGTGTAAAATAGAGAGTCCATCATATCTTGATCATCTACCTGTGCAGATCTAGGGTGCACATACATGTAGAGAAGGGGACCATAGTATAAGGAGACAGATAAGAGATGGGCTCCACAGGTAGAGAAGGTTTTCCTTATGCCTTGTAGAGACTTCTTTTTTAAGACTGTAAAGAGAACTAATGTGTAAGAGACAAGAACAGTCAAAATGGTAAAGACTTGTATTGACCCAGAGAAAATAAATACTATCAGATAATTAATAGAAGGGTCAGTACAAGAAATCTTAAATAATGGTATAATATCACAGTAAAAGTGATGTACTATGATGGAATTGCAGAAGGTTAATCTGAGTAAAAAAGAACTATGAATTATGGCATGAAGAAGGTCACCTAAAAATGACAAAAGCATCAGCTGGATGCATAGTGCATTGGACATAATCACTGGATAAAGTAATGGTTTGCATATGGTCACATAGCAATCATATGCCATTGTTGCCAACAGAAAACATTCTGTGGTTACACTGCAAAGGAAAAAAACTGTATCATGCATTCAGAGAGAGGGATCATCTTGCTCTTGGCAAAGAACTTGACCAGCATCTTGGGGGATACTGTGGATGATAACCAAGCATCCACAAATGCCAAATTCCCAAGGAATAAGTACATGGGGATGTGAAGCTGACAGTCATTCCATATGAGAGCAATCAAACCAAGATTCCCCACAATAGTGAGAAGATAGATAACCAAGAACACCAGGAACAGGGGGATTTGCCACTGCGGTTCATATGTGAGTCCTGTGAGAATCAATTCTGTCAGCAATGTAGCATTTTCTTTTTCCATGTCCTCACTGGGTATTGCCTGAAATGAAATTAAATGAAAACAAAAAGTCATTCAATTTATAACATGAAATATAGGGAGGAGAGCTGAAATAAAATTATGCATCTCAGAAATACCCTCTCAATTTTGTGTGTTACCTCTGTAATAGATGGAATTGTTTGGGGGACTTGGAAATAAATGCAATTATTTCAATTTTTAAAATGTTCCACAATGAACAGAATTGGGAAAATGAAAGACATTGTATGTAAGTGCTAAATTTATGGGATAGGACTGAATATGAAAGGGAAATTCTGTATCTAGGACATGGATGTAGGATGAAGGGGAAAGAAGCTTGAAGAACCTGGGCAATAAAATGAGTTGAATAGCATGTGAAGAATCTTGAACATTGTTCATCAGGAAAGAAGCATGCACTGAAAAAGAGTGGTGCTGTAAGATTTTTTAAAATGAATATATAGTAGTGTAGAAAATAGGCTGCAGGGAGGTGAAGTCGGGTCATGAATACTAGACAGGAAGACGTTACTACTGTCCACTGGTTCTCAAACTTGGAATTCTCTGAGGAACTTTTGCACAAAATATAGATCGTGAGGCTTTCTTTAGAATTAGATCTAGTGGGTCAAGAATGAAATCTAATAATCTGCATTTTACACTTGCTTCCCAAGTGATTCAAATATGTGTCACATGGCTTGTCCATGGGTAAAATGACATTGGGATTGATGGGGAAGATGAAAAGAGAGATGGAAGAGTTCAGAATGTAGAGACACCACTTCTGTGACACATTGGAGGTGAAGGGGAGGTCAGTGAAGAATAGGGGAGACACCTGGTGATTGGGTAGATTTTCACTTACCCAAAGAAAATGAAAACACTAATTTGAAAGGTACATGTACCCCTACATTTACTACATCCTACTTAGAATGACAAATATACGGAAGCAACCTAAGTGTCTATCTATAGACAAATGAATATGCAAGATGTTGTCTGTGTGTGTGTGTGTTTATATATTTTTTTATTATTTATAGCTGTTAATAAAAATAAAAGGATAAGATCATGCCATTTGACACAATAGGCTATTACAGGCTACTCCATTAAAAGAAATAAATCAGAATGAGAAAGACAAATACCGTATGATTTCATTCATACGTGGAGTCTAAAAAAATGAATAGCAAGCAAAGAGCAGAATCAGACCTATAAATACAGAAAACAACTTGTTTGCCAGAGAGGTAAGAGGTGGAGGGATTTGCAAAATGGGTGAAGGAGAGTGGGAGATATAGGCTTCCAGTTAAGGAATGAATAAGTCACAGGAATAAAAGTCACAGCCTAAGGAATATAGTCAACAATATTGTAATAGCAATGTATGGTGACAGATGGTAGCTACACTTGTGGTGAGCATAGCATAAGGTATAAACTTGTCAAATCACTAAGTTGTACACCTGAAACTAATGTAACATTGTGTGTCAACTGTACTCAAATTTTTAAAAAATCATTGAAATTAGGATGCACTGCCAGTTTGTAGAGAGAGTGTCCTCTGAACATCCATATGGTATATACTTTGTAGTATAAGTCTACTACATACAATGACTTGGAAGTCAGTGGGGTAGCTCAAGGCATACTTATGTATGACCTATCTATTGGAGAATACACAAAGTGAAGAGAAGGGTGAGGAACTAAACTGACAAAGTATATTAACATGGTTATGGAGGATATATGCCATTTTTAGATAGCCAATCCTCTTTCTACCACATAATCAGGGAGCCAGGCAGTCTACCACCCACTCTAGGAGCCAAAAGAGCTACAATTTACCTTCCTATTGCTTTAACAACTACAGTGAGGGGAATTGCAATGTAAGTTTGGCAACTGAAACCCATCTACACTGGATTTGGAATTTGGAGTGAGGGAGAAAAAGGGAGAAGGGAAAGAGAATTTGAGTTGCCAAGGCAGCCAAGGCATGATATGAAGGTTCCAGCAAATGCATCCTGCACCCACACCAATGACTCTGTCAGTGTGAACAGTGGCATTCCCACACAGCAGCGCTAACAGCAGCCCTCATGGAGCCAGTGTTGGGACATGATTTTTGCTGTTGATAGACTGCCTTGTTTCCTTCTGTTGCTGCCCATTTTTCTCCCAGCTGATTCCTTTAATCTCCCAGCATGTCTATATTAGATTCCATTCCAAAAAATATTTTCTTGTTGAAACTAATAGTTCTGACTGCAAGCAATAAAAGACAGGGAGA
Source organism: Mirounga angustirostris (assembly GCF_029215605.1). Lineage (NCBI taxonomy): Eukaryota > Metazoa > Chordata > Mammalia > Carnivora > Phocidae > Mirounga > Mirounga angustirostris. Next base: position 45,373,363 of record NW_026991709.1, on the reverse strand, counting down.
GACCAGGATAGGATACAGAGCAGAATGATCAAGAAGAGAAAGGAAACAGAACAGATGAGTGTCACAAACATTAAGAGAGGAAGATACTCAAGAAAAACAAAGAAAGTTATGGTGCCAATCACTTTAAAATAAATGCTCTAGTAGGACAAGGAGTGAACAGGTGTGACTGAGCATGGAAACTAAGAGATTTTTAGTGGCTTTAGTGTGAGCAGTTTCCATCATATGATACAGTTGAGGCCAGAGAATAATGAGCAGTGAATGGGAAACAAGTTGCACAACAGTGAGCAGGGAAACGATATCGAATACTCCAAGAATGTGGAGGATAGTTGTTAGATGTCTGCTGTGGGTGGACAAATAGAACATTTTTCCCTAATATTGTTTTAATAAAGTTTTCAAAAGAGAGAAATGGAAAGGAAGACATCAAGAAGAGAAAGGAGACAAGAAGAAGGAGAAATGTTGGTGAAAAGATTAGGAGAGGGCGCCTGAGTGACAGTCAGTTAAGCGTGGATGGAACTGGAGGGGATTATGCTAAGTCAAGTAATTCAAGCAGAGAAAGACAATTATCATATGGTTTCACTCATATGTGGAACATAAGGAATAGCACGGAGGACCACAGGGGAAGGGAGAAACTGAAAGGGAAGAAATCAGAGAGAGAGACAAACTATGAGAAACTCTGAACTCCAGGAACCAAACTGAGGGTTATAGAAAGGAGGGGGTTGGGGGATGGGGCATGTGTTAAGGAGGGCATGTGTTGTGATGAGCACTGGGTGTTATACGCAGCTAATGAATCATTGAACACTACATCAAAAACTAATGATGTACAATATGCTGGCTAATTGAACATAATAATAAAAAAATTAAAAAAAAAGATCAGGAGATGAAGGAAGAGAAATAGGCAGAGAATAACAGACACATGGATGGGTAAGTGTGAGAAAGACTACAGAGAAAAAAGAGGACGGACATCAGGGAAAGGCTATGAACAACAAAATAGGAAAGGCCCAGAGAGTTTTGGGGGTAAATGTTTACCTTAACTTTGGTTTTCATTTAAAGTTGTCAACATTGGAATCTTTTCTTTTTCTCTTTTTCAAATTTCCAAATGCATTTTCCTATAGAATATGTGTATGCAAGAGTTTTTCAGTTTAACTTTATAAACTTTGTGCTGTTCATATATATATATATATATATATATATATATATATACTAGCACTGCCTGATAGTTCCATTCATATTTAAAAATTGCTTTATATTTTTTATTATAGTGACTAGAACTGATTTTTGTAGAAATCCTGCTGGTTTTACTTGAGAGCACTTTTTCTCCATCAGTTTTCTTAGCAGAATAAAATTGAGCCAAAAACCAGAGTGAAGTATAAGGGACATAGATAACCAAAGCCAGTAATTGCAGTCATTAAAGGCATATTTATTTGGAAAGGACTTCTTCCCATGCAATCCCAAATCACTAAACAATTGAAAATTCTCAAGTTCAATTTGTGTGTGGTACTTACCAAGGCATAAATGCTGGAGCTACAAGGGGACACTTATTGCCTATTTCTTGCAATATATATATATATATCAAAAAAATTCTTATCAGAAGTGGGATAAAGGATAGAGTTAATATACAAGTGGCTTACCTTAAAAATTTTAATCAGAAAATGTGATCAGTTAAACAAAATGGACCTTTTAATCAGAATGACCAGGAAGATTTATGTAGGAATCATTAAGCCCTGATGGTTAAATGCAGTTTAAATTTTAAATGTTTTACATTTTAGTTCACTACACTTATAAAGTCATTATAGTGATGTTAAGGGATGATAAAACATTGTTAAAGAGATTAATTCAGTCTCAGAGCTATTTTGCTTATCTAGATTATGGCTATAAACATAAAATATATAACTTATTCACTATTTGCTTTACATTATTCACCTGGTTTTTTTTTTGGTATGTGTAATTCCTATATGAAATCATTATAAACTTAACAGTATTTCAACTTTATATATAAAGAATAATGAATATTTTAAAAATAATTTCTCTCTTACCCATATCTTATAAGAGATCTGAGGAAATCGCTTCAAAGTGTTAGGCTTTCAAAAGTAGAAAAAAATAGAGTGGCACTGGAATGACCATAACATAGGCAGCGACTCTTTGGACACTGATTCATTTTGGAGGCTTCATTTACCAAACTCAGCAAAATGCTGTTTATATAAATTTGCCTTGAATACAAGAGTCAACCAATTGAACAACTGTTTGCTTTTGCCAGAGAGGAAGGCATGAAGAGCTAAAATTCCCCTAATAGCACCCAAGGGTTCCCTTTAGGACAAAACTAAGCTGTTCTTCTGGGCATGGCAGATTTGAATCTGTACAAGAAGTTCAGGAGTCCCATCGGGCATTACAGGCTGCGAGATCATAAACATCGTGTCACGTATACAGTTCTAGCTGCAACAGTAGAAATGGCACTTTATGCCACTGCTTTCCACCAGAAATGGCACTTTATGCCACTGCTTTCTACCAGAAATGTTACCAGTTTATCTATAAAATAGGTGTTGCTCTGAGTGCTTTGATTAATATGTTCTTATCTGAGCTAATCATACATGATTTTATTGAGGCCAGAGTTTAGATTCCCTACAGGAACCAACCCCAAGGAAAGTTGTCCTTCTCACAGAAATTGCAGCTCACATTTCAGACTGCAGCTCACAGTCCAGACCTGAACTCCACAGTTGAAGCTGAAATCTGATGAAAAATCTTAGTAGGCAAAGGTCAGGGGAAGTGAAAAGGGAAACAAAGATAAAGAACCACAGTGAGAGGTGCCATAGCTCAGTGCTTCTCAAAATTTAACCTCTGTGAATCTCCTAGAGAGAGATCTTGTTAAAATGCAGATTCTGTGTGAGAAGGTCTGGGTAGGGCCTGAGGGTCTTCATTTCTAACATGGTGATTGCTGTCTCTGGGCTTTTGTCATCCACAAGGCCCTTGTCCTTGGAGGGTCTGGATTTTCAGAGAGTGCAGATCATGGGAGAAGCACAGTGTGATAGAGTAAAAAGGGAGAAGCTGGGAGTAACCAGATGGGGCTGGGGAGGCCAGCATGAGTGCGATCACTCATGCCTTTGGAAGCTAGTTCAGAGATTTTGTTTTTTTACCCCAACTTAAAGGAAACAAGGGGTTTTGAACATGGTGGTAACAAGTTCAGGCTTGCCTTTTGTGTATTAGCAAAGTAAGTTGTCAATGAACTTTCCTTCAGAAAAATAAAAATATACTTATTTGTGACATTGTGATTTGATATTTGAAGAGTAGAAACATGTTCAACCTTCACATGGGACTTGATTGGCAGCTAGGGGAGAGCAAACAAAATCTGTTTTGGCAGACTGATTAATCAAATTTTTTGCTTCCTTATCATTTTGCTTGTGAAAGCCAAAATAGAGGAGGGAAAACAGCATTGATAAGATTAATGTCATTCTGAAAACTTAGAGGAAGGGTAGAGTAAGCAGGCTGATGTGCAGAGGTGGCTTCAACATAAGCACAAAAGGTCTGTGATGCTGCTTCTAGTACACGTAGTCTTCTCTTGGTCATTTATACAAGTGTGTTGTGGTATTTCATTGTGGTTTTCACATGTATTTCCCTGATGACACATTGCATAAAGCATCTTCTTATGTCCTGTTGTGATATCTTTATATCTTGTTTGGTGAGCTATGTGTTCAAACCCTGGCCAATTCTTTAATTGAGTTAATTTTTTGAGTTAATTATTTTCTAATTAGTGTGTTTTGTGAATTCTTCATATATACAAGTACAAGTCATTATCAGATGTATGATGTGCAAATATTTCTCAGGAATCTTGATTGCCTTTCTTTCTCACAAAGATATCAAATTGGCCCATTACACACATGGCATTATGATGTTTGATACCAGTGAGCAAGAAGTAGCAACTGTTCTATGCTTCTTGGTAAGAAACGTGCATGACAGATGGTGAGAAATAAATCCAACAATATTCGAAGCACCTGGCTGGCTCAGTCCATACACGATGCAACTCTTGATCTCAGGGTTGTGAGTTCAAACCCCACATTGGGCATGGCACCTACTTAAAGAAAAATTAAGAGACCTTGTACTTGAGTGAAATTCCTAGGGGGTCAGTGATATAGGGCATGTGGACATTTCCTTTCCGAGGTGAAGGATAAGTTGTTGCATCTGGCCTCTCCTGCAACCAAAAAAGAGTCACAACACCTAGTGGGTTCCTCTGGATTCTGGACACAGTATCGTTCTCATTTGGGTGTATTACACAGGCCCATTTACCAAGTGACCAGATAAACTGCTAGTTTTGAGTGGGCTCAGAACAAGAGAAGGCTTTGTAACAAGTATAAGTTGCTGTTCATGGTGCTCCGCCAACTGGGCCATGTGATTCAGCAGAGCCAATGGTGCTTGAAGTGGCAGATGCAGTAGGGAGGTTTTGGAGCCTTTGATAGGCCTCTATAGGTGAGCCACAGTGCAGGCTGTTAGAATTTTGGAGCAAGCCCAGCTATCCTCAGTGGATAACTATTCTAGTTTTAAGAAACAGCCATTGGCCTCCTACAGGCTCTTAGTTTAGACTGACGGCTTAACCATGGGCCACTAATTGAACATGCAACCAAATCTACCCTTACAAGCTGGGTGTTATTTTATCTATCAAGACATTAAGTTGGGCATTCACAGGAGCACTCCACTGTGCAATGAAATGAAACTGCTCTATGCATGTAGGAGCCAGAGCAGACCCTGAAGGCACAAGCAGTTGCATGAAGAAGTGGCCTAAATGCTCAGGGCCCCTATTCCTGCTATACTGGCCTCTCTTTCCTAGCCTGCACCAATGGGGGGAATTCTTTATGATCAGTTGACAGAGGGGGGGAAAAGATGGGGTCCTGGTGTAGAGATGGTTCTGCACAAAATGCAGACATCATCCAAAAGTGGACAGCTGCAGCATTACAACCCCTCTCTGTGAAATTCCTGAAAGAGAGAGGTGAATGGAAATCTTCCACATGACACAACTTGGAGCAGTGCACCTGGTTGTTCACTTTGGAAGGAGAAATGGCCAGATGTACCAACCCATGAGTTATGACTAATGGTTTGGATGATCAGAGACTTTGAAGGAATATTACTAGGAAATTGAAGACAAGGAAATTTGTATGTAAGCATATCTCTCTGAATGGGCAAAAATCATGAAGATATTTGTGTCTCATAAGAACTATCATCATAACCCTCCCCAGTGTCTCCTGAGATTAAGAATTCTTCATATCAGGGCACCTGGGTGGCTCAGTCATTAAGCGTCTGCCTTCGGCTCAGGTCATGATCCCAGGGTCCCGGGATCGAGTCCCACATCAAGCTCCCTGCTCAGCGGGAAGCCTGCTTCTCCCTCTCCCACTCCCCCTGCTTGTGTTCCTGCTCTTGCTGTCTCTCTCTCTGTCAAATAAATAAAATCTTTAAAAAAAAAAAAAGGAATTCTTCATATCAGTGAGGTCATATGATACATGTCTTTCTCTGATTGACTTATTTCGTTCAGCATAATACCGTCCAGTTCCATCCACATCATTGCAAATGGCAAGATTTCATTCCTTTTGATGGCTGATAATATTCCATTGTATATATATATACCACATCTTCTTTATCCATTCATCTGTCGATGGATATCTTGGCTCTTTCCACAGTTTAGATATTGTGGATATTGCTGCTATAAACATCAGGGTGCACGTACCCCTTCAGATCCCTACATTTGTATCTTTGGGGTAAATACCCAGGAGTGCAATTGCTGGATAGGATGGTAGCTCTATTTTCAACTTTTTGAGGAACCTCCATACTGTTTTCCAGAGTGGCTGCACCAATTTGCATTCCCACCAACAGTGTAAGAGAGTTCCCCTTTCTCCTCATCCCCACCAACATCTGTTAATTTTAGCCATTCTGACTGGTGCGAGGTGATATCTCATTGAGGTTTTGATTTGGATTTCCCTGATGCCAAGCGATGCTGAGCACTTTTTCATGTGTCTGTTGGCCATTTGGATATCTTCTTTGGAAAAATGTCTGTTCATGTCTTCTGCCCATTTCTTGATTGGATCATTTGTTCTTTGGGTGTTGAGTTTAAGAAGTTCTTTATAGATTTTTGGATCCTAGCCCTTTATCTGCTATGTCATTTGCAAATATCTTCTCCCATTCTGTCGGTTGTCTTTTGGTTTTGTGGACTGTTTCTTTCACTGTGCAAAAGCTTTTTATCTTGATGAAGTCCCAAGAGCTAATTTTTGCCCTTGCTTCCCTTGCTTTTGGCAATTTTTCTAGGAAGAAGTTGCTGTGGCTGAGGTCAAAGAGGTTGCTGCCTGTGTTCTCCTTTAGGATTTTGATGGACTCCTGTCTCACATTTAGGTCTTTCATCCATTTGGAGTCTACTTTTGTGTGTGGTGTAAGGAAATGGTCCAGTTTCATTCTTCTGCATGTGGCTGTCCAATTTTCCCAACACCATTTGTTGAAGGGACTGTCTTTTTTCCATTGGACATTCTTTCTGCTTTGTCCAAGATTAGTTGACCATAGAGTTGAGGGTCCATTTCTGGGCTCTCTATTCTGTTCCATTGATCTATGTGTCTGTTTTTGAGACTGTTGAATCACAGACCTGTACCTCTGAAACAAATAATACATTATATGTTAAAAAAAGGAAGAAGATAGCAGGAAGGGAAAAATGAAGGGGGGGAATCGGAGGGGGAGACGAACCATGAGAGACAATGGACTCTGAAAAACAAACTGAGGGTTCTAGGGGGAGGGCGGTGGGAGGATGGGTTAGCCTGGTGATGGGTATTAAGGAGGGCACGTACTGCATGGACCACTGGGTGTTATACACAAACAATAAATCATGGAACACTACATCAAAAACTAATGATGTAATGTATGGTGATTAACATAACATAATAAAAAAAATGATAAAAAAAAGAACTATCATCAAAGGGTGACCTCAGCAGAGAACTACTTAAAAAATCAAGTAGATGGAATGACCTATTTTTGGACAATAGTCAGCTTCTTTCTTCAGTCATTTCTGTCATCATCCAGTGGGTTCATGAACAAAAGGATCCAGTGGCAGGGAAGGAATTCATGCATGTGCTCACATCATGGACTTTATTTACTAAGGCCACCTTGGCTACAGCCTTTGCTGAGTGTTCAATCTGCCAGGAGCTGAGATAACATTGAGTCGCTTATATATCACCATTTATTAGAATGACCAGCTAGCTACCCGGTGGCAGGTTGATTACATTGGAAAGTTTCCATCATAAAAGGGAAGTGGCTTTTTTTTCTCCTACTGGAATAGCCACCTATTCTAAATAAAGATTTATCCTACCTTCATTCATTGATTCTACCAAAACCAACATCTTGGGCTTAACAGAACTCCTTATCCACTATCCAGTATCGTAGGATTACATACAACATTGCTTCTGACCGAGGAATTTACTTCACAGCCAAAGAAGTGTAGCAAAGGGCCCATTTTCATAAAATTCACTGATCTTATCCTACTCCCCACCATTCTGAAGCAACTTGTTTGATAGAACGGTGGAATAGCCTTTTTGGAGACTCATTTATTGCATCACTAGATGGTGATACCTTATAGCGTTAGAGTATTTCCAGAAGGCTATATATTTTCTGAGTTTGCATTCAATGTATGATATTGGCACCACTCACTGTTACCCCTAGGAACCCACCAGCATATTTTTGAAGGGCCCACTAGCATAATTTTTGCTTCATGTTCCCTTGATCTTATGCTCTGGTGGCCTAGAGGTCTTGGAGCCAGAGGGAGGAATGCTGTCATCAGGACACACAACAGTGATTCATTTAGATGGAGGTAGAAACCGACTCCCCACTGAGCAGGAAGTCTGATACAGGGCTGGATCCCAGGACCCTGAGATCATGACCTGAGCCAAAGGCAGATGCTTAACAGACTGAGCCACTCAGGCGTCCCTGGAACATCTGGTATATGAAATGTCATTGAGAATGATGATCCCAAAAGTTAATTCTACTTAAAATTTCACTTTTTTAAATGAACTGAGGTCCCATCCATTAACATTATTTAAATGAGGCAATGGAGTTTTGATTGGCTATCATCACTTTCAATCATGGTTTCCAAGAAAAGTTATTTAAAGGTCCACAATTCTTCATCCTTTGAAACAAATGTCCCATGGAAATTTGGACCCACCTTCCCAAAGTAGGGAGGAAAGTACAAAGCAGAGGGTAGAAACCTTTAGAATATTTGCAGATTGTGGTTAAGTAGGAGATAGAGAATGTGTAGAAACTCCATTTTGACTGGTCTCTAAATATTTTATTATTATAAAAATGTTGCTTCACTGCTTATTTTAAAACAGTGTTTCCTAAGTATGGTTTTAAACCAACAGCATTAACATTGCTAAATCAGAAACACTACTGATGGAGCCTATCAATAGGTTTTCACAAGTTCTCCACATGATCTTGATGCCCACTATAGTTTAAGAACCACCCTTGTAAAAGAACAACATGAATGTCTATATCAGAGATATTTTGACATATACTGAATACACATACTCGATAAGATTTTGCTATAGCTTGTCTCCAACGCAGACATTGAGAAATACTGTTCTAGTGTTGACTGGCGTTTGTCTTAACCTAATTCTGTTGTTTCTTTGAATACAATCTAAGATAATTTTCTTAGCAATCTTCTGAACAGTAAAAAGTATTGTAAACTGATGAGAAAAGTGTATATATACTATATTATTTATTTTTAAAGAGATGGAAGTATGACTTATTTTATTTTAAACATTTTATTCAAGATAATTAATGTATAGTATTATATTAGTTTCAGGTGCACAATACAGTGATTCTACAATAGCATAAGTACTATTAAGGTCAAATGTGATCTAAGAAGAATAAATAAACTAACATGCTTCAAGTGAGTATGCATTCCTATCCTCTTTGTGGTAATCTAGAAATGCATCAAGGTAGTAGTTAACATTTAAACTGATAGACCTTGAAGAAAAGACATCATTTCAATTACAAAATAAGATGGACAGTTGTGGGGTGGGATGGAGGATTTTATTCTCTTTGGAGAGACCCATACAGGCAAAAGGTTGAACTGAGAGAGTGAGATGTGTCTAGAAGGCTTTCAGTAACTGTGTGTATGGGTGTGTATGGGTTTAACACAAGGTCCATTAGAAGAATTAGGGGGGAAGGACTTTAACGTTAAACCAAGGTTTATTTAAAAAAAATTCAATTAACTCCAGGGTGAACAAATGCAGGGTGAAGAAGATACTTATTGATATATGGATATAGATATAAGTGTAGATCTAAGTAGATCTATATCACATAATCTGGACTTACACACAAGCAAAAAATTTATGCATATGTATATATAGAGAGATCTACATAAATATACCATATATAATACTACCTGACCTAGTAGCAAAGACAATCTATTAAATGTTATTGAAAAGAGATATCATTTAATCTGAGCTAAATTTACAAAGTTCAGGAAGTAAGAGAGATTCAGCAAGAAGGTAAGGATAAGTAATTAGAGTTTGCAAATCCCGGAAGTGGGTAGTTATGGGGATAACAGCCTCAGTGGTATCGGTGGGATTGTGTATGGAATCAGTGGTAGAGAGAAAGGGTAGGTGTGGATTGAAGTGGGATCACTCATTACACTTTGCAAATGGAGTGTGAGGAAAACTAACATTTATGGACTTTGAGGCACAAAACATTCTAACTCTCTGTAGGCATTCACTGTGACATTATATCATGTTAACATTATTTGGACTTCGGTAACATGCATTTAAAGCCCCTCATTGTCACCAGCACATTCCAATAAACTACATATTATTGATTTCTTAATCTTTCTAGCTTAATTTTTTTTTTTTTTACTTCTAGGAAATTTGAAACCATTCTTTCCTATTCAGTCACTTTTGTCTATGTCCACCCCAACTTAAATCCTCAGTTGAATCTGTTAGCTTTCTTTATTAGTGAAGTTGTCTAGATTGCCCAACAACATACAAACACAGCTAGAAAGGGCCTATAGAAGGCATCATAGAAAGTGAGAGGCAACTTGCCTCTAACTTCCTTTAAGAAGCACACTAAGTTAAGAGCATCTCTTTCGCCTGACGCTTTCTTCATTGTCTTAAAACCCTTGTCATTTTCTTCCCTCATTGCTCCCATTTCTTTTTATTTCTCTGTGATATCAGAGTTGAATCCACAAAAGAGGTAAAATTCTCCACGCCCCAAATAAAGTAGAAAGAGAAACCTTTTGATGGCTGGCAGAATTCCTGGGATTTGCCTCTGTTCACTCAGACACAAATCTGCCTCCACTATCCAGTTAAATGTAACATGGATTTTGGCTATACAGCTGTTTATGTATTAAAGACATCACAATCAAGTTCTGTTCAGAGGCACTGTGCTACTTTAGTACTTAATGCATTTATAAAGTCACACCAAAGAACAGACAATCCTGTGAAATATTTTCATTTTTGTTTTCTGCTTTAATTATTTAAGTATGATATGAATAGTTGCTTAAAATTCCTTGTGTGATTTGAATAATATGCACAAATATTTTAAGGAGATATTAGGTTCTCCCACCTTAAGTCATTAAAAGACTAGGACAATTATAATTGTAAAAAAAAAAATTAAATACTACTCAACTCATAGTAACATTAGTTGGCACAATTTTGTCTTTTTAATGGAAGGAGAATAGATACTAGTATGAAATCTAAGCATTTCTCTTTAACATTTTTCTCAGTGAATCTACGACTTTCTTATTTCTCAGGCTGTAGATCATTGGATTTAAGAAAGGAATTATTATGGTGTAAAATAGAGAGTCCATCATATCTTGATCATCTGCCTGTGCAGATTCAGGGCGCACATACATGAAGAGAAGGATAAGAGATGGTCTCCACAGGTGGAGAAGGCTTTCCTTATGCCTTGCAGAGACTTCTTTTTTAAGATTATAAAAAGAATTAATGTGTAAGAGATAAGAACAATCAGAATGGTGAGCATCTGAATTGACACAGAAAAAATAAATACTATGAGAATATTAAGAGACGGATCAGTACAAGAAATTTTAAATAATGGCATGATGTCACCGTAAAAGTGATGTATTATGTTACTATTACAGAAGGTTAATCTGAATAAAAAGCCTATATGAATTATGGCATCAAAAAGGCCACCTACAAATGATGAAATCAACAGCTGCATGGAGAGTCTGTAAGTCATAATTCTTGGATAAAGTAAAGGCTTGCATACAGCCACATACCGATCATATGCCATTGTTGCCAGGAGAAAACATTCTGTGGTGGCACCGACGTAAAGGAAAAAAATTGTATCATGCATTCAGAGAGAGAGATCATCTTATTCTTGGCAAAGAAGTTGACCAACATCTTGGGGGATACTGTAGATGACATCCAAGCATCCACAAATGCCAGACTCCCAAGAAATAAATACATGGGAATGTGAAGGTGAGGATCATTGCAGATGAGAACAATCAGACCAAGGTTTCCCACAATGGTGATGAGATATATAACCAAGAACACCAGGAACGAGGGAATTTGCCACTCTCGTTGATATGTGAGTCCCGTGAGAACAAACTCTTCCAGCTCTGTTGTATTTTTAGTTTCCATAATCTTAATAGATGGCTTCTGAAATTAAATGTGGTATATTTAAAAAGAACATTCATTAAAGATTTATAAAAGACAATTCAGTGAGGGTAACTGAAATAAAATCATACAGTGGGCTGTAATTTTATTTATTCTAACAAGGCAACTATTTGTGGGAATTGTTATACTGGAAAAATACAACTATTTAAGTTCATACTATGTGCAGAATAAGCAGATTTGGAAGACAAGAAAAACATTCTGAACATGAGCAAATTTATGGGGTAACCATTGAATGAGGTAGGCAAATTCTGTGTGTAAGACATTGATGCAGCAACAAAAGTAAAGATGTTAGAAGGGCCTGGATTGTACAGTGAGTCAATGCCCTGTGAAACATCTTCAAATTTATCCTTCAAACAATAGGTTGGGACTGAAAATTTTAAGGAAGGAAGTGGCATCCTAAGATATTTATTAAATTAAATGTTTGGTTGTAGAAAATAGGCTGAAGAGAGAGGAAACTAGAGTAAAGGACACCAATCAGGAAGTTGTTATTATTGTCCAGTGATTCCCAAGCCAAAATATGCATCAAAATTATCTAGGAGAGTTCTTGTACAAAATATAGATTCTGAGATATTACAATAGAAATTGATTTGGTAGGTCATGAATTGGTTGTAATAATATGCATTTTATAAATGTTGCCAGTTGATTAAACAGCATATGAAGTTCTTAGACTATGTGTGATATGACATGGGGAGTAATGAGGAGGACAAAGAGGTAGCTCAAAGTCAACCAGAATGTACAGTCACTAGGACTCAGTGACATATTAGATGGGAAGGGAGGTGGTCAGTGAAGGAAAAAGAAGACACTTTGTGCCTGGGTAGATGGTCATCAAAAATTGAGACTGAGGACTCAGGTGTGGTAGCCAGTTTTCACAAGGAACATTCTGGGAACATCTGGGTGAGATATATTCAGCAGTATGGTTTTATAAGAGCTTAATAGAAATGATGACTGGGAGCCATTAGGGTGACTAAAAACATAGTTATATATGATTCACCATTGAAGAGTGTGCATAAGGTAAAAAGAAAGAGGACATAGAAAGAAACTCAAAGAAGTTTTATTAAAGAGATTAGAAAATGGGTATACATGATGTATTTGTTGGATAACATCTGATCCTATGTTCTGCTACATGAGTCCTGGTGGCAGAAAAAGCTGTCATCTGGTCTAGAGGCCAAAAGTTATAGATGTTGACATTCCCATCCCCTAGCACCTAGAATGAGGGGACTTGATGTAGGTTTGCCAAACTCACCTACACTGGATTTGGAATATGGAGAGAAGGACACAAAGGGTCAGGGGAAAAAAAAGAGAGTTTTGATTACAAAATCAACCAAGGGAAAAGTAGAAAATGTATCCTACACCCACAACAATGGCATTATCAGTTGAGCTGTTGCATTCTGCATCCAGGAGCAAGGACAGAAGCTCTTATCAAGCTATATATACTAGGGACATGATTTTGGCTGTTTGACAGGCTGTCTTTCTGGCATTGTGTTCCTGCCCATTTTTCCAGTGGATTTCTCCAATCCCCTAGCATTTCTATATTAAAGCCAATTCCCACTCACTTAACCCATCTCCTCTTGCAACCAAGAGCTCTGGATTAGACAAAACAAGAAAAGGAAAGACCAGTAAGGACACTGAGCAGAGTGATCAAAGAAACATGAAGGAATAGGAAAGGTGAGTGTTCCAGAATTAAAGAGAGAAAAACACTCAAGAAGGACAAAGTGAAGTACAGTGCCAAAAGTGAAAAGTGCTCTGGTGGAATAAGGAGTGATCAGCGATCATTAAGTGTGGAATTAAGAGATTCATAGTTGTGGGAAACAGAACGCCACAACGACCACTGGTGCATGTTCATTCAGTCTCCGAGATCTCTGAGAAAACTCGAGATTGCAGGGTTAAAAATAACCCAAAAGGATCAGAGTGAAATGCCCTTGGGATGTGTATGGTCTGTTCTAAAGTACACAGCAGAAGATATTTTGTAGATAGGAAGCCAGCTGTAAACAGCACACTGGGCACTCCCTCCTTTGTTCTCTTATCCTGTGTTAAGGTCTGAGTACAATGGTGTTTACAATTAATTGATCACAGCCAGTTACAGATTTCTTTACTCCTTCTCCACTCCCACTGCTTCACTTAACTAACCCTGTGTACATGGAAGAATGTGCCTTATACTAAACCCCTGCTTTAAATCATTATAGACCTATATCATCGTAGAAGGTATATTAGATTATGGAAAATAAACCTTGGCACCTCGGGCTGTTTGCTCAGGGTCCCCTGTGCCTCTCTATACTGTCGTCTCTTTTTCTCAGTTCTTTCGCCACCCCAGGTCCAGGACTCTCAGAGGTCGACACATAGTGGTTTAATGAGAGCAGTTTCCATTTTCTGATAGAGTTGAGGTCAGAGAGTAATAAGAAGTGAATGGGAAACAAGGGGCACTGCAGTGAGGAGAATGAAATAGGGTATTCCAAGGAATGTGGGGAGCAGTGGGGATCATCTGCTGCCCACTGAGTATCCATAGTGTGTTCATAGATGGGTAGGGATAGGAAAGGCCAGGCCCTGAAGAGAGATAGAGGAAGTATCAGAGAAAGGCTGAAGATGAAATAAAGGGAAAAGCTCAGAGATTGGGGCTAAATGTTTGTCTTAATTCTGGTTTTCATTAAAAGTTGTCAATACTGGGTATCATTTCTATTTCTTTCATTCCAAATTCCAACTTTATTTTTCTATGGAAAATGCGTATGAAATAGAAACTGTCATTTTAATTTTAGGCCAGAAATTTTGTATTGTTCACAAATATATGAGCACTGCTGAAAGTTCTTTCCATATTTAAAAGTTACTTTATCTTTGTTTTTACAGTAATTAGAACTGACTTTCTCTAGCTATTCCCGTTTTACTCGAGAGCCCTTTCCTCTCCACCAGGTTTTTAGCAGAATAAAATCGAACAAAAGACTGGAACCTAATCCAGGCAATCTAAATAGCCAATGCCAATGATTGCAATTGGTAAATGTATATTTATTTGGAATGGGTTTCCCTCCATACAATCCCAAACTACTAAATAATTGAAAATTCAAGTTCAATCATTGAGCCTTTATTAAGTCAGAAAGTAGAAAGAACCCTGGAGGGATATTTTCTGCATTTTTCCTCCTATGTATATATATAAATTACTCAATGAAATTATTGTCAGAAGTGGGTGAAAGGATACACAGGTGAACAGTTTAGTGATTTAACTTAAAAGCTTAATCAGAGAATGTGGTTAATTAAATGGAATAAACATTTTGAACAGAATCATCAGAAAGATTTCTTACATGGGAAACATTATGACCTAAATCCTTAAACCCATTTTTAAATTGTCTAACATTCTAGTTCACCAAGCTTATCCTATGGGAGTCATTATAATTTTGCTATGATTGATGATTAAAGAGTGCAATTTAGTCTTCGAGCCATTTTGCTTACCCAGATTTTACTCACAATAGTAAAACATTATTAGATTATTCACTATTTGTTTTCTAGTTTGTTTCAAATTTTTATTTAAATTCTAGTTAGTTAATATATAGTATCATACAAGTTGTTTCCCATTTTCAACCTGCTATTTGGTCATGTTATAAACCAAATCAAAATTATTTATAAACATAACAGTATTTTTAACTTTCTATAAAAAACAATGAGTATTACATAAATCAATCTCTTACCAATATCTCTTAAGACATTATGGAGATCCTATCAAGGCTGGGCTTTCTCAAGTGGAAAAAAATTTTGTTGCACCAGAATGACCATAGCACAGGCAGCAACTCTTTGCAAACTGATTCATTTTGGAGGCTTCATTTACCAAACTCAGCAAAATGCTGTTTATATAAATTTGTGTTGAACACAAGAGTCAACCAACTGTACATCTGTGTGCTTTTGCCAGAAGAAGACGGCGTGAAGAGCTAAAATTCCCCTAATGGCATCCAAGGGTTCCCTTTAGGACAAAACTAAGCTGTTCTTCTGGGCATTGCAGATTTGAATCTGTATGAGAAGTCCAGGAGTCCCATCGGGCATTACAGCCTGCGAGATCAAAAACATCATGTCACGTATACAGTTCTAGTTGCAACAGTAGAAATTGCACTTTATGCCCCTGCTTTCCACGACAAATGACAATTCTGACATGTTTATGCAAATCAGTATCTATAAAATAGGTGTTCTGAGTGCTTTGATCAATATGTTCTTGTCTGAGCTAATCATACATGATTTATTTTAATCATACATGATTTTACTGAGGCCAGAGTTTAGATTCCCTTCAGGAGTCAACTCCAAGGAAAGTGGTCCTCCTCACGCAAACTGCAGCTCACATTCCAGACTTTGACCTGACTCCACACTTTAAGCTGAAATCTGATGAAAAATCTTAGGCAAAGGTCAGGGGAAGTGCAAAGGGAAACAAAGATAAAGCACTGCAGTGAGAGGTACCATAGCTCAGTGCTTCTCAAACTTTAATGCCTGTGAATCTCCTAGAGAGAAATCTTGTTAAAATGCAGATTCTGTGTCTGTAGATCTAGGAGGAGCCTGAGGGTCTTCATTTCTAACATGGTGATTGCTGCCTCTGGTCTTGTGTCATCCACAAGACCTTTATTGTTGGAGGGCCTAGATTATCAGAGAGCCCAGATCATAGGAGAAGCACTGCATTGCAAATGTGGCTGGCATGTTATGAGAGAAGCAGGCAGGAACCAGTTGGGGTCAGGGAGGCCAGCATATAATCACAAGGGACCTTGGAGGATGGGTCAGGGGCTTTATTCTTTACCCTAACGTAATGTAAAACTATTGAGGGATTTAAAACTTGGTTCAGATTTGTCTCAACAGAGGAAGTTGCCAATGAACATTCGTTCAGAAAAATAAAACTTAATTTACTTGTTTATGACAATTTGATTTGATATCTTAAAAAAAAATTAACCTCCAGTTGCATCATGGCCAGCAACATAGGCAAGGAAAAGAGACGTATTTTTTGATAGATTTATTAACCCATTTTCCTGGATTTCCAACATTCTTAGAATGTTGATAGTGCAAGAGAAAGTGAAAAATTAACATAGATGAAAGAGGATTCACTGTGAATATTCTGCAAAAGGGTTGAGTAAGCAGCATGATGAGCAGAGGTACTTTTTTTTTTTTTTAAGATTTTATTTATTTATTTGAGAGGGGGAAAGAATCCCAAGCCAAATCTGTGCTGAGCTGTCCAGGGCTCCATCCCATGACCCTGAGATCCTGACACGAGTTGAAATTAAGAGTTGGAGGCTTAACTGACTGAGCCACCCAGGCACCCCCAGAGGTAGCTTTTAACATAACAAAACTTGGCTGAAATTTCCTTCCCCCTTAAATGTTGTGTCCTTATCTCCTAACACATTTTGTTGTTTCGCTATGAGTACAAAAGGTCTGTATTGTTGCTTCTGGTATGGATTGTCTTTTCAATTTCAGTTATTTTAATAGGTAGGTTGTAGTGTTTCATTGTAGCTTTAATTTGCATTTCCCTGATGATTAAGGATGGTTAACATCATTTGGTGCCCTTATTTGACTTCTGTATGCCATATTCAGTGAAAAGTCTATTCAAATCTTTTGCCAGTTTTTAATTGGATTATTTGTTTTCTATTTTTTTAGTTTTCATAGTACTCCTTATATTTGAATATGAGTCCATTATCAGCTAAATGATTTACACATATTTTCTGAAATTCTCTGATTTGTCATTTTATTTTAAAAATATTTCTTGAACAGCAAGTCTTTTAATGAAGTTAATTATAATTTTTTTTTCTTTTATGGACGGTGCTTTTGGTGTTGTATTTCTTTGATTGTACATTTATGTCTATTATCCTTTTTTGTGTATTATCTGGATCAGAGTTCCTTTTTTGCATATAGATATCCAATTGTTTCTGCTTAATTTGTTGAAAAAACTATCTTTTCTCTGCTGAATTACTTTTTACCTTTGTAAAATCAGCTGTCCATATATTTATGAGTTTATTTCTGGACTTTATTCTGTTTCACCGATTTATTTGTCTATGTTTACAACAATACAGCACTGTCTTGATACTGAAGTTCTATATGAAGTCTTAGAATCAGATATTGTTAGACATCTAACTTTGTTCATTTTCAAAGTGGTCTTGACTATTATTGTGCATTCTTTGCATTTCCATGTGAATAATAGAATCAGCTTCATCAGTTTCTATAAGAAATCCTACTGTGATTTTTATTGGGCTTTTATTAAATCTGTCGGTGCATTTAGGGAGAATTGACATTTTTTTCAATACTGAATCTTCCAACCCACCTTTCCATTTATTTAGGTATTCTTCAATTTCATTCAGAAAAGCTTTTTTTTTCTTTTTCTGAGTAGACATTTTGCACATTATTTGTCAGATTTACCACTGCTTTCATATGCTTTTAACTATTGTGCACAGTGTCCATACATACATACATCCACATGTTTGCAGATAGGGAAATTATGCAGTATACATACTTTTGTAAACTGCTATTCATGCTTAATACAGAGAGTGAAAGCTCTAGAGAAAGGAGTTTAAGTCCATACTCTGACACCTTCTGCATTTCCTTTTTTCCTTCTCTTAGGAAATTCGTTTATTAAAATAAAAGGACAAAGACCCCACCAAAAAGGAGAATTACAGACCAATATCCCTGATGAACATGGATGCAAAAATTATCACCAAAATACTAACCAATAGGATCCAACAGTACATTAAAAGGATTATTCACCATGACCAAGTGGAATTTATTCTTGGGCTGCAAGGTTTTTTCAATATCCGCAAATCAATCAATGTGATACACTACATAAATAAAAGAAAGAACAAGAACAATATGATCTTCTCAATAGATGCAGAAAAAGCATTTGACAAAGTACAGCATCCTTTCTTGATTAAGACTCTTCACAATGTAGGGATAGAGGGTACATACCTCAATAACATAAAAACCATCTATGAAAAGCCCACAGTGAATATCATTCTCAATGGGAAGGAAACAGTCAGCAAAACCAAAGACAACCAACAGAACCAGAGAAGATATTTGCAAATGTCTTATAGGATAAAGGGCTAGTATCCAAAATCTATAAAGAACTTATCAAACTCACCAGCCAAAGAGCAAATAATCCAATCAAGAAATGGGCAGAAGACATGAACAGACATTTCTCCAAAGAAGACATCCAAATGGCCAGCAGACACATGAAAAAGTGCTCAACATCACTCAGCATCAGGCAAATCCAAATCAAACCACAATGAGATACCACCTCACACCAGTCAGAATGGCTATAATTAGCAAGTCAGGAAACGACATTTGTTGGCGAGGATGCAGAGAAAGGGGAACCTCCTACGTGTTGGAGGGAATGCAAGCTGGTGCAGCCGCTCTGGAAAGCAGTATGGAGGTTCCTCAAAAAGTTGAAAATAGAGCTACCCTATGACCCAGCAATTGCACTACTGGATATTTAACCCAAAGATATAAATGTAGTGGTCCAAAGGGGCATGTGCACCCCAATGTTTATAGCAACAATGTCTACAATAGCCACACTATGGAAAGAGCCTTGATGTCCATCAACAAATTAATGGATAAAGAAGATGTGGTGTATATATACAATGGAATATTACACAGCCATCAAAAATGAAATCTTGACATTTACAAAGATGTGAATGGAACTAGAAGGTGTTATGCTAAGCAAAATAAGTCAATCAGAGAAAGACAATTATCATATGATCTCACTGATATGTGGAATTTAAGAAACAAGGCAGAGGATCATAAGGGAAGAGAAGAAAAAATGAAACAAGGTAAAACCAGAGAGGGAGACAAACCATTTCTTTTTCTTTTTTTTTTTTTTAAGATTTTATTTATTTATTTGACAGAGAGAGAGGGAACACAGCAAGGGGAGTGGGAGAGGGAGAAGCATGCTTCCTGCCTAGCAGGAAGCCCGATGCAGGGCTCAATCCCAGGACCCTGGGATCATGACCTGAGCCGAAGGTAGACGCTTAATGACTGAGCCACCCAGGTATCCCCAGAGGGAGACAAACCATAAGAGACTCTTAATCATAGGAAACAAACTAGAGTTGCTGGAGGTGAGGCGGGTGGAGGGATGGAATAACTGGGTGATGCACATTGGGAAGGGTATGTGTTGTAATGAGCACTGGGTATTATATAAGACTGTTGAATCACAGACCTATACCCCTGAAACAAATAATACATTATATGTCAATCAATTGAATTTAAATAAGAAAAAAATTTAAAAAAATAAAAATAATAAAATAAAAGGAGATACTAATATGATATATGAAATAACTAGATTCTGGTGTGACCACATGGGTGTGTTTAGGGAGCATCCATAGTTCAGTCTGTGCCTTTGACTTACCATTGCTTTTCTCCCCTTTTAGCAGAAATGCCAAGTAGTTCCCCCAGGCATGCTCTCCTAAAACAGGCCCAGTCATCTCTCTCTCCATCCTGACCAGAAAAGTAAACTTATTCATGAACTTTTCCTGCCAAAGATGGCCAGCTTCATTTTACTTCTTCTTCAAACTGGCCACCCGGCTTTGGTCTAGCCAATCCCATGCTAGCCTTGTGCACCAGGGGTAACATGTTCTCCTCTGGCTCCATTTCTTTAACACTAGAAATCAAGATTCAAAGTGGACTTACAGGGTAAAGCCCCTTGAACCTTTAGTCTAGGCCATAATTTCCTGTGTTTTTTTTGTTTTGGTTTCTGGTTTTAGTTTTTTTAAGTACAAAAAGCTGCTTTTATTATAGCACAGGGACAGGACCTATGGGCAGAAAGAGCTGCATTGTGATTGTGAGGAGGGATTGATTATATACTTTTAAGTTGGAGGAGGTAGAGAAAAAGGAAGAAAGGAAGTCTCTAAAGGATTTTCATAAGTTAAAGATTTGTGTGTTATTTTGACCAAAGCTCAGATAACAATATATTTTTACTTACTATTCTCTGCACTTATATCTTTTTTCTAGAACATCTAAAAGGTTTATGTACTACTCCTCAAAACTCCTGGAAGATGATTTAGCTACTTCTGCTTATCTGTTTTATATAAAATATATGGACTTGGGCTTTTCTTTGAAGACTTTTAACCAAAAATTCAAATTAAAACACACACACACACACACACAAATATTCAGGCTACTGTTTCTTCTTTAAAAAAAAAAAATATTTTATTTATTTATTTGACACAGAGAGAGAGAACACAAGCTGGGGGAGCGGCAGGCAGAGGGAGAGGGAGAAGCAGGCTCCCGGAGGAGCAGGGAGCCCGATGCGGGACTCAATCCCAGGACCCTGAGATCATGACCTGAGCCAAAGGCAGTCGCCCTACCAGTGGAGCCACCCAGGCACCCCAGGTTACTGTTTCTTATTAAATAAGCTTTGGTAGTTCGTATATTTTCAGGGAATTTGTTCATTTCATCTAGTGGACATAATTTTTGTACATAAAGCTATTCAAGATATGTATTTAATGTCCTTTAAACATTATAGCATCTGTAACAATGTATCTTCTTTCTCCAGATATTTGCATTTTAGGTCATTTAGTAACTTAAGTCTCTTCTTTTCTTGGCCAGTTTGGCTAAAAGCTTATCAGTTTTATTGATCTTTTCAAAGAACAAGGCTTTTCATTTCTTTGATTTTTCTTTATTATTTTTCTTTCAATTTAAATGATTTCTGCTCTTAATTTATAAATTTATTTTTACTTGCTTTGGATTCAATTTGTTCTTTTTATAGTGTCTTAATGAAGAAGGTTTGAACATTAATTCAATCCTTTTTTTAATTTAAATTGAATTAACCAACACGTAGTACATCATTAGTTTCAGATGTAGAGTTAAGTTATTCATCAGTTGCATATCACGCCCAGTGCTCGTCACATCACTCTTTTTTCTTTTTTAATATAAACATTTAATGATATAAATTTTTCTCTAAGCACCATTTTAGCTATATCCCACACATTTAAATATTTGTATTTTCATTTTCATTGTATTTAAGATATATTCTTCTTTCCCTTGTTACTATTGCTTTGATCCATGGGTATTTAGAAGGCTCTTTAAAAAAAAAAAAAAAAAAAGATTTTATTTTTAAGTAATCTCTACACCCAACATGGGGCTTGAACTTAACAACCCAGAGATTAAGACCTGCATACCACCGACCGAACCAGCCAGGCACCCCTAGAAGGATGGTTTTTAATTGCCAAATATATAGAGATTCTTGGATATATTTGTCTTATTGATTTCAAGTTTAATTCTGTTATGCTTTATATTTTGCATTAATTCCATTATTTTAAATATTACCCAGAATCGGGTTTATTTTAGTGAACATTCAATGTGCACATAAAAATACTGTATGGCTGCTGTTTGATGGAATATTCTATAAATATCATGTTAGTTGATAGTATTTTTCAGGTCTTCTTTACTCTTATTGATGTTCTTTCACCTTTTTTTATCAATTATTGAAAAAGGAGTACTACAGTCTTACTCTATAATTGTGAATTTATATATTTCTTCTTTCCATTCTATCAGTTTTTATTTTAAATATTTTGAAGCTCCATTGTTCAGTGCTTACATATTTAGTATTATTTTGTCTTCTTGATAAACTGAACCCTGTATAATTTTGCAATGTCCCTCTTTATCTCTGGTAATATTTCTTGATCTAAGGTCTATTTTGTTTGATAGTCACTCCAGCTTTCTTTTGATGAGTGTTTGCATAGTGGATCTGTTTTCCATCCTTTTACTTCTAATTTAATTAAGTCTTTATATTTGATGTGTGTTTCTTCTGAACTGTATTTAGTTAGATCATGCTTTTGAATCCAATCAGATAATCTGTCTTATACTTGGTATATAATGCCATTTATATTTAATGAAATTATTGATGTGGTTGGATTAAAAACTATCATTTTAGCTAACATGATAGATGTTTTTCTGTCCATTATAACTGTTCTTCATTCTCCTTTTTTTCTTTTCATGCCTGCTTTTGGACTAATAGAGACTTTTTTAAAAAGATTTATTTATTTATTTTAGGGAGAGAACAAGCAGAGGGGAGGGGCAGAGGGAGAGAGAGAATCTTAAGCAGACTCTGCGCTAAGCACAGAGCCCAACTTGGGGCTTGATCTCACAACCCTGAGATCATGACCTGAGCCAAAACCAAGAGTCAGACAGCTAAATAACTGTGCCACACACGCACCCTGGATTAATAGAGACTTTTTTGTGATTTCATTTTATATCCACATTTGGCTTATTATTTACACATTATCTACTTTTTGGTGGTTCCCTTAGGATATACAGTATATCACTTTAGTTAATCACAGTCTATCTTCAAATAATATTATGCCAAGTAATAATTATGTCATATTGAAATAAGATAGTACAGGTATGCCTGATTCCTGTATAAAATATACAGTACTACCTTAAGGGAGCAGGGGCATCTTAGTTCGTGTTTTGCCAGACTCTGAAACATGATTTGAGTGGAAATAATTTATTTGTGAATAGTTGATGAGTGAGAAAGTGAGGAAGTGAGAGAGGAAAGGAAATGTACCCAATAAAGTGTAATTTATAAACCAGTTACAACAGTGGGCAGCCAAGTTTAATCATTTTTTTGAAACACCAGAGGCCACAAATTTCAAAAAGTTTATATCAACCAAAGGGCAAATGATTGGGGATATTTATTCACCAAGTACCATCAGTCATTGGTTAATAGATGGTCTGGAGGAGATTCTAGAACATTCATTTCCCAGTTCTTCTAGTCTGCCTTAAGTAAGGGTAGAATAGTTCTGGCCATCAGAGAGAGCCCTCAGATGCAGAAGTACAGCTAGAGAAGATATGGGCAGCTATCAATAGTACCTGTGATAGGAATCAATAAGCAGTGTGATCTGTGACTTACAGTGTATGAGCCATTCAATGCTAACTGTTATAGCAGGTCTGAATATCTCTCAAGCTGCCCATTCTCAAAAACCTAAAGTTGTGGTTATTCCAAAAAATAACCAAAGAAATGATTAAACTTGCTTTTATGGGCTTAGAAAAGCAGAAAACACTGCCTCCTAGTGAGTCATAGGACACAGTTTATACTACATAACACTTACATAGGGCCTCTTAATTAAAAGGGAGTATCCTCTGATATTTGCCAAAATTCCACTAAAAGAGTGATGGGATATTATTTAATTTATTTTATTGTCTTTGAACTCTAACTGAATGCTTATAATACAGTTACCAGTCACACTATCATCATCTACTGGTTCATTGCTTACAGCGTCTCATACAGGCAGCCAGCCACACAATACTGTGTCATGAATACTGCCTCTGAGTTAAGCAGTGCACTCAGACTGCAGGGCCATGCGCAGTTGCTCTGCATACAGTTTGTCCCAATACTCTTCATGGAACCCAGTATTTTTTTCTCAATAGTTTATAAATGTTGTCCCATTGTTTTTGTATTCTCAGTGCAGCAGACAAAACATTACTGTATTTATCTTTCCTTTATCAGTAACCCAGTCTCTCTGTCTAGAAGGTTGTAGATATGCTCTTTACCCCTGGAGTCTGGGACTCTTTGCCAGGAACATATGCTTATGGTTGGGATGCTATAAGTGCTGTCCACTGATGATTATTCAGCTTAGAAATCCAAGATTTCATTTGTTTCTAGGAAATGGCTTGATGATCTGTATTTCAGACTGATTCTGACTTGCCGATTCCAGAATCAACAGCTTTTAAGCTGATGTAAACATACCATAGATCCCTTCAGTAGGAGGTTGTCTCCTAAAATACTTTTGAAAGATAAATACTCCAATATATGAAATTTTCTGATGAGTTTGAATATTACTATGGTTTCACAGCACCTGTATTTTGAAGTAACAGTGTCCTTATTCACAAATCTAAATCTTTCCCCTTGCCTAGTTGAAGAGAGGACAGAGGACCTTGCAGAAACATGGATAGAATAGGCATTTAAATCTCCATCATCACCAAAGATGCCTCTATTATGTCCTTCCATTTCTATGACAAGGACCATTTTCTCCCAACTGTATTTGATTTGTAGAAATTTTGAATTCAATTGGCTTCAATGTGTACACTCTTCTTGTCACTCCCTGTTTAGATCTCCCATCACATTGATGTAATCATTTTAAGTTCATGTTCTTTTTGTGCCCTGTAAAAAGCTCTTTCAAAAGTCTGAAACAGGCAGAGCTGACTTCAGTCTTGGCCTTGTATCTTCCTGCCTTGCATTCCTATTATGTCTATTCATCAGATTTTCTGTATACATGATTCTTCCTCTTAATTCTTCCCTATGGCTCAGCAATATCAGGCCATCACCTAGAGATTTTGCAACAGTAATAGGTAGCCAAAGATAGTACAGATTCAAATGAATTATACATTTGCCACTTCAGAGTTCCTTTAAATTTAGATGTCCAACAGAGAAAGTCACTATACATTCCTGTGGAGTAGCCAATGAAAGAAAAATAAATATTACACTGGAAGTTTTCATAATCATTTCAGAAATAAAAACCCTTCCATATTGGCACCTACCCAAATTAAGATATATTGCATTGTCTAACCAAAGAACTAAATTATTTTTACTTGAGTAATAGTAAATGTGTAAGAGATTATAAGAGTAGTAACTATGTAAATTTATGTTTCTGCTTTATTAAACATGAAAAGATACAGTATACTCCTAATATCTGAGGAGATATGTCCTGAAATCTTCCAATACCCGCAAATTCTGAAATACCAATATTGCCAATAATTTCCATGACAAAAGGTACTATGTATTTTCATACAATTGAACCATACTTTTATTCAATAGTTTACTTTTTCTTTTATCCCAATTATGATTCTTCTCAGTAAAACCCACCAATCTCCTATATTTTCTTCACTACAAAGAAGATTTTCTTTCTTCAGGGACAGTTTCCTCCAAGAAGTCACTTCACGTGAGTCTCTGAACAGTTGAAAAATAGCAAGCTTTTTGTTTCTTTCAAGTTTTTTTTTTAAATTCCAATTTGTTAATATACAATGTAATATTAGTTTCAGGTGTAGAATTGAGTGATTCATCACTTACATAACAACACCCGGTGCTCATCACAAGTGCCCTCCTTACTACCCATCACCCGTTTAACACATCCTCCCCACCCTCCAGCCACCTCCCCTTCAGCAAACTTCAGTTTGTTCTCTATAGGTAAGAGTCTGTTTTATGGTTTTCCTGTCTCTTCCCCACCCCATGTTCATCTGTTTTGTTTCTTAAATTCCACATATGAGTGAAATCATATGATATTTGTCTTTCTCTGACTGACTTATTTCACTTAACATGATATTCTCTAACTCCATCCATGTTATTGCGAACAGCAAGATTTCATTCTTTTTTTGTGGCTGAGAAATATTCCATAGTATATATATATATACCACTTCTTCTTTATCCATTCCTCAGTTGATGGGCTCTTTCCATAATTTGTCTATTATTGATAATGCTGTTATAAACATCAAGGTGCATGTATCCCTTTGAATCAGTATTTTTTTATTCCTTAGGTAAATATCTAGTAATGCAATTGCTGGACTGTTTCTTTCACATAAACAAAAATAAATTCAAAATGGATAAAAGACCTAAATGTGAGACAGGAAGCCATCAAAATCCTAGAGGAGAACATAGGCAGCAACCTCTTTGACCTCAAGTGTAGCAACTTCTTACTAGATATATCTCCTTAAGCAAAGGAAACAAAAGCAAAAATCAACTATTGGGACTTCATCAAGATAAAAATCTTCTGTACAGTGAAGGAAGCAATCAACAAAACTAAAAGGCAACCTTTGGAATGGGAAGAGATATTTGGAAATGACATATCTTATAAAGGGTTAGTCTCCAAAATATATAAAAAACTTATACAACTCAACATGCAGAAAATAAATAAACCAGGGGCACCTGGGTGTCTCAATTAGTTGAGCATCCAACTCTCAGCTCAGGTCTTGATCTCAGGGTTGTGAGTCCAAGCCCCAGTTAAAAAATGGGCAGAAGATATTAATAGACAATTTTCCAAAGACATACAGATAACCAACACATATGAAAAGAGGTTTAACATCACTGATCATCAGGGTAATACAAATTAAAATGACAATAAGATATCACCTCACACCTGTCAGAATGGCTAAAATTAACAACACAGGAAAAAACAGATGTTGGCGAGAATATGGAGAAGGGGGAACCCTCTTACACTGTTTGTGGGAATGCAAACTGGAAAAGCAGCAAGACTTTTGAGATGTAGACCCTAGACAATTGTCTTGGCTCAGTCACAACAGCTTCAACAAAGAAACATGCAAATGTCTGCCACAATAAAATTTTAAACTATTACATCTAATTTAGAGGAAATTTACAAAGAGTAAAAAAGCACAAATTCTAAATACTTAATTTTAAAAAGATGTTCTATTTTTCATAAAGAATTCAGTTTTCTGTGATATTAAGATCATCTTCCACTGAAACAAATATCCACTGAAGTTGACTTTCATCACACAGCACTCAGAAACTGCCTTAGTCATTGCCTTCTACTAAAACTATAAAGCCAGGGCTAATTTGCATAACTTCAGATCCCTTGTGTTTTGCAGAGTTTGGAAAAAGCAAGTTTAAAATTTGTCTTAAGAACTATTTATGTATTGGGCTCCTGGGTGGCTCAGATGGTTAAGCGTCTGCCTTTGCCTCAGGTCATGATCCCAGGGTCCTGGGGTCAAGTCTCACATCGGGCTCCCTGCTCCTTTGGAGACTGCTTCTCCCTCTGCCTCTCTCTCTCTCTGTCTCTCATGAATAAATAAATAAAATCTTAAAAAAAAAAGAACTATTTATGTATTTATTATTCTCCTCAAGGCACCTATCACCTCTTGGTTTCTCAGACTGTAAATAAAAGGATTTAGCAGGGGAATTATTATTGTATAAAATACAGAATATATTTTATCTTGATTTTCAGCTCGTCCAGACCCAGGACACACATACATGAAGAAGAGAGTGCCATAGAACAAAGAGACAGAGAGCAGGTGGGCACTGCACGTGGAGAAGGCTTTGCTTCTGCCCTTTTCAGACTTCTTTTTCAGAATGGTGACGAGGACATAGAAGTAAGAGATGATAATTGTCATAAAAGTGAAAGATTGTATAAAGACTGAAAATATAAAAATCAGGAGCATATTAACTCTAGGGTCAGTACAGGAAATCTCAAACAGTTGTAAAATATCACAGTAGAAATAATGTATTACATTGGACTTGCAGAAAGTTAATCTAAATAACAAACTAACATGCAGCATAGGATGAAGAAACCCAATAATATATGAAACACTTAATAACTGAATGCAGAATATATTGGACATCACCACTGGATAAAGCAAGGGGTTACATATGGCTACATAACGGTCATAGGCCATCACTACCAGAAGGAAACATTCTGTGTTTGCACTGGAAGCAAAAATATAAAATTGAGTGATGCATTCAACCAGGGATATCATATGATTGTTAGATAAAAAATTCATTAGCATCCTGGGAGTCACAGAGGATGAGGAACAAGCATCCGCAAGGGCTAAACTGCCAAGGAGTAAGTACATGGGAGTGTGAAGATGGGAGTCCTTCCAGATGAGAAAAATCAGTCCGAGGTTGCCCACCATGGTGGTGAGGTAGATGACCAAGAACACCAGGAACAGGGGGACCTGCAGCCCTGGACGATCTGTAAGTCCTGTGAGAACAAATTCAGTCACCTGTGTTTTGTTTCCATCAGATTCACTGAAGCTGATCACTGAAATGAAAGAATAAGTGAAGAACACAGTCATAAAATACCATGAAAATAATCACATTTTATTTGAAAATAAATGTATCTTCTTTTTTTATATATCCCTTTACGCAGAATGTTTAATTTTACACTTGAGTATTCTTTACAAACAGTATGTATTTGGGCAACTGTTCCCAAAAATTAGGGGGAATATATATATATTCCATATATATATGGAATTCATTGCTGTATAAGAAAAGTGGGCTTATTTTTTTATTTGGAAAAAATTGCTTGTAGTTTAATAATCACCCTCTAATTTAAAATCTTTAAAAATAGAAATAGAATTTTTTAAAATATGGTAGGGGCACCTGGGTGGCTCAGTTGGTTAAGTGTCCAACTCTTGATTTCGGCTCAGGTCATGATCTCAGGGGTTGTGAGATCGAGCCCCCCATGGGGCTCTGTGCTGGACATGGAGCCTGCTTAGGATTCTCTTTCTCTCTCTCTCCCTCTGCACCTCCCCCCAACTCATGTGTGTATGTGAGCTCTCTGTGTAAAAAAACAAAAAAATTTTAAAAACTAAATACGCTAAAGATTAGTTATCAAAACCAATAGCATACATTCTAAATGGTACAGCATCTCCCTCAAATTAAGAACAGATTGAAATGCTTACTCTGACCATTATTGTATGGTATTTTTTTAGAAACTGCAATACATCTGAGATATGAAAGTAATATAATAAAGATATAAGGAAATATCATAATAATTATAGGAAATAAATTCATATTTTTCTAATGTTATATTGTTATAATTAAATAACATTATGACTTTAATAAGTACCAGATGAAGGCTGGATACAAAAAGAATTACTAGATTTTTATCCTTTGCAAACAAGAAAGAGAAATAAGAGGGAACTATATCAATTATAATAGCCATACACTTTAAAATACATTGAAATATTTTTAAAATATGTGAGACCTATGTGAATAAAATTGTAAAAACTTAACAAAGAATATTATACAATTTCTAAAGAAATAGACAGCCAAAATATGTTCTCAGATTAGAATCTTAGTATTATAAATATGTCAGTAGAATTCAATTAATTTTTAGTTAGAACCCTAATTGCTTTTTAATGTGATAGCATAAGCATAAAATTCTTATAAAAGTATTTTGAAGAGACAAGGAAAATATGAACTGTATGAAAGTCAAGTATGCAGTGGTGTTAAAACATAAAACCATTTAATAGAATGTAATGTGACATGGAAATAGGAAAATATAATAGTAAAACCAAATAAAGATTCCAAAGATTGATTCAAATATATTTATTGGAATTTAACATAGTACATGGATGATTTTTCAATTGACAATGTTGATTTAGTCAGTAAATATTGTGACTATACTTGCCTATCTGGGAAAAAAAGTAAGAATGGCTTCCTTTTCTATGCTTGTATTAAAATTGCAGCTGGATCGGGGTGTCTGGGTGGCTCAGTTGGTTAAGCGTCCAACTCTTGATTTCAGTTCACCTCATGATCTCAGGGTCCTGAGATAGAGCTCTACTTCAGGCTCCATGCTTAGCATGGAGTCAGCTTGAGATTCTCTCTCCACCTCTGCCTGTCCCCCTGCTCTTGCTCTCTCTCTCTAAAGATAAATAAAATCTTTTTAAAAATAAAAATAAATAAAATCTAAAATTGCTGCTGTATCAAGGACTTAAAAGTAAAAAATAAAAAAAACAATTTAAACATTCTAAGAAAATTCATGAAATAAATATAATTTAAATATATAACAAAAATCTTTGACTGGGGTGCCTGGGTGGCTCAGTCGGTTAAGCATCTGCCTTCCACTCAAGTCATAATCTCAGGGTATTGGGATCAAGCCCCACATGAGACTACTTCCTCGGCCCAGAGGCTGCTTCTCCCTTTCCCTCTGCCTGCCGCTTCCTGGCTCGTATTTTCCCATTCTCTCTCTCTCTCAGTCAAATAAATAAATAAAATGAAAAAAAAACTTTGACTAATATAAGAAAGCCATAATAAAGAAAGATATAGATATATTTAATCTAATGTTTAAATTCATGAAAATAGAGTATATATCAAATCTTTCACAAGGTAAAAGGTGACTAAAACTTTGGAAGAATATGTATAATTAATATAATAGGTAAAATATTAGTATCTATCAGGTGCAAAGAAATATTACTAATTGGTAAGAAAATCAAGTAATTCAATGGAAAAATAAAAATGGAATTGAAAGAGCAAGTCACAGAAGAATAT
This sequence comes from Mirounga angustirostris, assembly GCF_029215605.1. Lineage (NCBI taxonomy): Eukaryota > Metazoa > Chordata > Mammalia > Carnivora > Phocidae > Mirounga > Mirounga angustirostris. The sequence continues at coordinate 45,342,787 of NW_026991709.1, read as the reverse complement.
ATCAACACATTCAATAAATGTGGGAAAAGATGCTCACCTTCCCCAGTACTCAAGATGTGCGAATAAAATAAGACATTATTTGTCATTCCTCAGATTAGCAAAATCCACTGGTTGTCAGAATTTAGAAATGGTCATTCTCACACTTACTGGTAAAAATGTAAATTATTAAGACTTTGAAAAACAATTTGCCAATATTTTTTAAAAATAAAAATACACATACTTTTCAATTCAGTGATCCATGCCTTCAGTCCATTCTATAGCAATAGCATATCATTTCATAGGGAGAAAAGTCTACTGCAGCATTGCTCATGGTGGCAAAACACTGGAAATAATATGTAAACCAACAGGATGAAGCAATGGTTGAACAAATCCTGATATAATCATACTAATCAATATGATGGCAGTCATTTAAAATGTTATTGCTCTGCCATTTTTCTCAAAGAAATTTCCACAATTGTTAGGAATGTGAGAAAACTAAGATGCATAGAAATGTTTTTAATATTATCCCATTAAACAAACAGGCACTAAAATCTTAAAATTCTCGCTCTGTATATCTGTGAATACATGCACATATATACATTTGCATATAACCATATGAACATAAAGACTGTGTGAAATGATAGACCCTAGCTTGTTAGTACTTATTGTTTGCTGTAGGTGATAGGAGAGTAATAAAGAGGAGGGAGAATTAAACAGTACCTCAAAAACAGTTTTTCTGATAAAGACACAATATATAATGTCATCCTATTTATACAATTATAAATATTCATATACGGTCAAAGCTATATATTTAAGGACAGTCATAAAAGTATTGATAGTGAAGAAGAGAAAAGGAAACAGGAATAATAATACTATTATTGCATTTAGTAGAATAGAATAAATCATAAGTAAATTTTATTTTACAGATTTTCTGTATTGTAAAATAGAGAAAAAATATTGGATTATGTAGCATATGCTTTTGGATATTTTTGGCCATATTTGAATTCATCCATTGAGAGTGATTTCTCTCTCTCATTCTCTCTTACTCAAAAGGTTTTTTGTAAATGAATAAAGTTAGGTATACCAGCACGATAAGCTTTTTTAAATAGATTTTTTCATGTTCAGGTGCCTTTCTTTTTGATATGTTAGTAAATATTTTATAATTTTTACCAACATTACATATGGAATATTTGATGTAGCCTTTAAATAATTTGTTTGATTTTGTTCTATGACCTAAAAATTTTGCCTAAAAGTAAATCCAAAAGAAGAGATCCCAAGATATTTAGAAGTGAATGCACAGACTCTTAGATCACCTAGAAGAAAAAAATCTGCCTATAATTTGATGTGTAAATTCATTGTTTCTCAAAATAAAATGAATAACACAATTTTATACATATACTTCTTGCTGATTAAAACACAAAAATTTTACCTATTTACCAAAATTGTATTCTTTAACTTTAAAACAGGTCCATAGGCAATATTTTTCTTAATGGTTCAGGATTAGGGAGAATGGTGAGTTATTTTCCATATTCTTTGAGAATAGAACAAGAAAAAATTATCTTTAAAAATTTATCTTTTAAAGTATATACCCATGAGGAGCCCTGGAAACACAACACAAACATCAAGAAGACTGACTGAAATATTTCCTCTAAAAATTGGCCTTAATGGACATTGATGACAAGTCATTTAATTTCCAGGGTGAAGGTTTTGTCCTGAGTGAGCCTACCCTGCTTTCTTGACAACTATAAACCCATAACTGATACCTTATTTTCCCAATTAGGTCAAGGTCTATTAAGTGCTTGGATCTTTTCCATGTCTATCTATCTATCTACCTATCTCTATATTATATATATTTGTGTGTGTGTGTGTGTGTATATAGCTATAGATATACACTATGTGTGTGTGTGTGTGTGTGTATTCCTATACACACACACACATATACCTATTTGGAATTAAGAGGCTGAAGAATATTATCAGTGGGGACTTTAGTCATCTTTTCATGATTCCATGGACAAATTAAGGAAGTTTAAGCAGCATAATTTAGTTTTGTCTTTAGCCTGACAAGGAAAATTTTCTATAGTATAAAATAACCTCTGAAAATTTTGAGTCACCATCATTATCTTTCCATTTGTCTCATTTTTCTATTATCTTGTTTACTATTAAAAAGGAATCTTATTATATGTGTCTCTTCAACAGTCAAACATTTAGTACTTATGAAAAGCATCCAGAATTGTCTATCCTGAAGAGAAACAGAAAATCTCATAGGGTTACCAGGATTTTCATTTCTGACCCGGATATTTCATTATCAAATAAGCAAATTGAAAAATTACAAATAATGAAAATTAGATCCTAGTGCCCTCACTCAGTTTTTTTCAGTCTTTTGGAGACTGATAAATGATGGGTTTCTTGAAGGAAAGATGGTGGGTTTCCAAAGGAAAAAAAAAAGAAAAAAATGTAAATTTCCCTCTACCATACTTTACATTGTTGGGGAGCCAATCATCTTTATGAATTACCAAACTGACAAAGCTGCTGGCTGCTTTCACGTCCATGGCTGTACTTTCTCTTGAAACCTTTAAATGAAGAAAAGTGGAAGATGCAGAATGAAGCAGTGATGTGTGCCAAGATTTCCCTTGGAAACCCCACCTGTGGGGACATGTTTATTTGTACTCTTTTTCAAATCTATTCGTGAAAAAGAAGAATAAGTCTTTGGAATTCCCTCAGTGAAAGTTACCAATGGAGTCCCTGTAGGACAGAGGTGAAGCTGTTCTACTGGGCATTGTGAGCTAATCAGGGAATAACCCAGACACACCAGGTATAACAATTAGAAGCATACTTTGTGTCAATAGAGTGCACTGAGAGGGAGACATGACACACTGCCCCTGAGCAGTTTTTAGGTCATATTAATTTCCTTTCTCTTAATTGCTCTTGATGTTGCCACATTCCAAACACCTGAGATTTCCCTCAAACATCTCAAAGACTCATGAAACTCAGAATGTACAGATCCAATTCAGTCTTTTCCAACACTATCACCAAATGTGGCCCTTATCCTGTCTTCCCATTCTCAGTTAATGGAATCATCATTACCCCATATTTAAAGAAACAAACCCGAGAGTCATCCCTTGACATTAAATTCCCCCTCAAACCCTGTCAAAACCATTATCAAACCGGTGGCTTTTATCTCCTTCATATCTGTTGAAACCATCCACTTCTCTCAAAAGTCAAGAAAACTCTATTGTGCACCTAGAATACTGACATAACCCTTTAATAATCTATGTGTGTTTTCTAATATTTTCTCCTACCACTGCCTGCATTTGGGCCAATGTCACCTTTATAAAATACCAAGCCACTGAGATCAGCACCATTCTCACACCCATGGAGGCAACTCCATTTAAACCCTTAAATATAACTTATGATCACTCTTAGAAGAAAGATCAAAATCTTTAAGCCTGTATATCCCTTCCCTCATCCTAAAACTTATCCAATCATCCTCTATACAAAAGTTTTGTCCAATGTAGTTAATAGATTCATTTAGGCGAAAGAGTCTGATATTTCAGAATTGATCTAAGAGCTGAAGTTAAAAATCAAAATTACAGTAAATTAAAAAGTTAAAAATTGAGGCGCCTGGGTGGCTCAGTCGGTGAAGTGGCTGCGTTCAGCTCAGGTCATGATCCCAGGGTCCTGGGATCAAGCCTCACATTGGGCTCCCTGCTCAGGCGGGGTCTGCTTCTCCTTCTCCCACTCCCCCTGCTTGTGTTCCCTCTCTCAAATAAACAAATAAAACCTTCAAAAAAAAAAGTTAAAAATCATGACTTCTGTATGCAGTGTTGATGAGGAAAAAATTCAGTTTGTCAGTTTGTTTTTCTAATCTTAGTGTAAGTATAATTTTATTTTACAGATTTTTTGCAAAATATAGAAAAATAGAGAATTGTAAAATAGAGAAAAAATATTGGGGCCCCTGGGTGGCTCAGTCGGTTAAGCATCCGACTCTTGATTTTGGCTCAGGTCATAATCTCAGGGCCCTGAGATGGTGCCCTACATTGAGCTGACACCGAGCTTGGGGCCTGCTTCAGATTCCCTCTCTCATCTCCCCTTCCCTTCCCCCAGCTTTCTCTCTTTCTCTCTCAAAAAAAAAAAAAAAAAAAAAAAGGAAGGAGTTCTCCTTAAACAGTGGCTAAGATGCCAGCACCTCTCCAAGCCCATTAGAACTCTACCTCTTATGCTGCCTCTGTGAAAGGAATATACACACGCTTTTGTGAGGAGGCTGACAGAGCTCAAGAACCCAGATAGAAGCCCCGATAGTGCCCACTGGTTGGCACTACATTTTCTGCAGTAATGTGAACAGGTCATAAGAAAATGACAAACAATAATTATGAACTTGTCCTTTCACTGTCTTGGACATAGTAGAGCATACAACAAAAATCTGATCTAGGTATGAGAGAGTAAAACCCTGAATTTCTGACAGATAATAGGATTTATGGCTCAGCTCTCTTGAGCTGCAAAGGCTTCCTCTGAGAAATACTTGTGGGATAGTAACCGTGAGATTCACTCAGGGAAAAGGGAAATTATGCTGTCTATGGGTAGCTTTGTGGACTGTAATTACTTAAAATGCTGTAAAAACTTTTGTTTTTAAAACTCATGAACTTGATATTATTTAATCACAAATAATTGTTTGTATATAAAAGTCTTATATAGACTTATATAATGCAACTGGAAATGGTTTAATTTTATGGAAGGCTTTTAAAAGACTTTACATGTGCTTCAAAGAGTTTCCAAAGGGCTATCATTGGAGGTAGAGCTCTCATGCATTTACTCATTCAATTATTATCTACTGAGATGATGATATAATAGTAAATGCAACTGAAACATTGCTCCACTCTTGATTATAATAAAATCATACATTCTGACAAACTACGTGGGTATTTAAAAGACTTAATCGCTTAAAGTCATCAACCATATTTTTATAACATAGTCATGTAAAGTTAACACGTTTTTCATTTTTTCAATAGAAAATGTATTGAATATTATCAATGTGCAAGATGTCGTATTAGGTGTTGTGCTTATTTAAATAAAAATTGAAAAAAATGGTAAGGATATTTTATTTGAGAAACATGTATTCCTCTATCGTTTTATTAGTCCACCTTAAATTTGTTTCTTTTGCTGTATAAAAAGAGATTTAGCAGAGAATTGCAATAATGTACAGCAAAGAATACATTTTGCCCTATTCTTCATCTGGGCCAAATTCAGGACTCATGAATCTGAAAAAAGAGCGTTATAGTAGAACAAGAGAACAGAGAGCATATAGGCACCTCTGTGGAGAAGGCATAGCTTCAGCCTTTTTCATGATTCTTTTTCAGTATGGCAAAGAAGACATGGGTGTAAGAGACTTAATTGTTCATAGGAGTGAAGTTTGAATAAAGACAGAAAACAAAAAGAATTAGTGCATTAATAGATTCATCTTTTTGGAAATTTTATATGACAACAAGATTTCAAAATAGAAATGACGTTTTATATTTTATATTTTAAACAAAAAGAATTAGTGCATTAATAGATTCATCTTTTTGGAAATTTTATATGACAACAAGATTTCAAAAGAGAAATGACGTTTTATATTGACAGTTCACATAAGTGGAAATTCCATATGCACAATGAGAGGCAGAAAGCCAAAAAACATGAAACACTCAGCAACTAAATTCAGTTTGGAAGAAAATCCATAATATAAAATATGAATGCATACAATATCAATAAATAAAGCTAGAATGAAATCAACAAATTCAACTCTAAATATAAAAGCCAGAAGAAAAACAAAATATTATAAGAAAAGAGAGCCAATGGAAAAAATTTCAGAATAGGAGAAATTAATGAATTAGATAAGAGCAAAGTTAGATGTGATTTTTAAAATCATAACCTAGTTCTTTTAAAACACCTATGAAATAGAAAAATTACTAGCTAACCTAAATATTTCTGAGAAAAAAAATAAAATGATAAAAGGGAACTAACCTTCCAAACCCAATAAATGTAAAAACCATTATGTGGGTCTTTTGCCAAATCTAGGCAAATATATTTCAAAATCTAGATGAAGTGAATAATTTTATTAAAAAATAAAATCCAGAATTTTGTTCTTAATGGCACACAATAGGCAGTCCACAGCTAATAACTAAAATAAACTAAAATTAAAATCTTCTGTATTTAAGCAAGCTTGTAGATCTAATTCTATCAGTTCACAAAGTTATCTTTATCACAAAGATACTATCAGCCAGATCCAAAATGTGAAAAATTCTATAGGACAAATAAACCAGTTTCTTCAACAGACAAATGACATGAAAAATGGAGGAAGAAAAAACTGTTGTAGATTAAAAGAGATTTAAAAACCATCATCAAAATGCAATGGGTGTATGTTGGTTAAATCCTGATTCAAACAAAGAAACAACAATTTTTGAGACACATTGGGAATACTGAACACAGATTGATATTAAATAATGTTAACCAATTAATTGTGCTATGTATGATAACTGTACTGTGGTTATGTGAAAACACAGTTTTATTTGTTAGCATTACCCATACTAAAAGGTTAACAAATTTTTAATAATTGGTTGTGGTTGGGCGCCTGGGTGGCTCAGTTGGTTAAGCGACTGCCTTCGGCTCAGGTCATGATCCTGGAGTCCCTGGATCGAGTCCCTCATCGGGCTCCCTGCTCGGCAGGGAGTCTGCTTCTCCCTCTGCCCCTCCCCCCTCTCATGTGCTCTCTCTCATTCTCTCTCTTTCAAATAAATAAATAAAATCTTTAAAAAATAATAATAATAATAATAATTGGTTGTGGCTTCAACAATTCTGTCATGAAATATCGTTGCAGAAATTAGGAACATTAGGCAGTGCCATACACTCGAAATAAAAAAAAAAAAGGTTGAAATGTATGCATGGAAATAAATTTATTTTTGCCAAAATAATAAGAATTTAAGAGATTGTAAGAGGATATAACAATAAATTATCAGAATAGGGCCCTAACCAAAGGTAAAGAAAATGTAATAGCAAAAATCAGTCCAAAGGTATAAAATAAAAATATCCTATATCAATGTTGACCACCACGAGAGTAAAATTAATCATAAATTTCTGCAGTCAATAGTATTTTTCAAAATAATGCATTCAGTTGTCTAACTTTTTAAAAAGCCATTTGCCAGTGAGAACCTATAGGAATAAAACTGTGGACCTATAACAATGAATTGAATATTTTCATTTATATTCATAGGTCAAATAATTGATAAATTTATGTTACATACTATGTCCTGATTTTAAGTAAGTATTATAATGTTCATTGGAATTATAGGAAAAAATCTAAATATACCTTTTAAAATACTTCAAAAAGAGGACCATTTTCACTCCTGCTTCAACAGCTAGAATTTAATTTTTATTTCCTATGAATTCTCTTTTCCTAAACACAGTGATTAAACAAACTGACTGCTCAAGGAACATAATTAAGTCTTTGCAAAAAAAAAAAAAAAGGAATCTTCTATTATACTTAAATAAATTAGCCTATATACTAATATAGTCCTGTCACTGAATTGGAAGTAAATTGGTAGCTGAGACCATAAGAACCTAGACTCAGCTTTAGGAGAACACTACCTCAATTTTTCACCTACATCAATATATACTTAACCAGTTTCTTAACCTTGCTCTCTGCTTTGCCTTCTACCTATGATAAAGATAGCAATGCAATCCCAATGCAAATGTTTACAAAGCTTACTATTGCAAACAAAATAATCATATAAAAAGAGGACAGGAGATCTGCAATATTTGAGAAAGCTTTATCTTGAGATATTTCCAAATCTGCAAATTCCTGAATACCATTATATTATTATGCCCTGTATGAAACTTAGTATGTGTACTTCTAGATATGGGAAGTTTTAAATTTTGATGCTGCTAGGGGTGCCTGAGTGGCTCAGTCGTTAAGCATCTGCCTTCGGCTCAGGTCATGATCCCAGGGTCCTGGGATCGAGCCCCGCATCGGGCTCCCTGCTCAGCGGGAAACCTGCTTCTTCTCCCTCTCCCACTCCCCCTATTTGTGTTCCTTCTCTCACTGTCTCTCTCTCTGTCCAATAAATAAATAAAATCTTAAGAAAGAATAAATAAATAAATAAATTTTGATGCTCCATTATTTAATTCAAACCAATTTCCTTTTTTTAATTGTTATTTTTTTTATTTTATTATGTTATGTTAATCACCATACATTACATCATTAGTTTTTGATGTAGTGTTCCATGATTCATTGTTTGTGTATAACACCCAGTACTCCATTCAGTACGTGCCCTCTTTCATACCCATCACCAGGCTAACCCATCCCCCCACCCCCCTCCCCTCTAGAACCCTCAGTTTGTTTCTCAGAGTCCATAGTCTCTTATGGTTCGTCTCCCCTTCCGATTTCACCCCTTCATTTTTCCCTTCTTACTATCTTTTTTTTTTTAACATATAATGTATTATTTGTTTCAGAGGTACAGGTCTGTGATTCAACAGTCTTACACAATTCACAGCGCTCACCATAGCACATACCCTCGCCAATGTCTCTCACCGAGCCACCTCATGCCTCCCACTCCCCACCACTGCAGCAACCCTCAGTTTGTTTCCTGAGATTAAGAATTCCTCATATCAGTGAGATCATATGATATATGTCTTTCTCTGATTGACTTATTTTGCTCAGCATAACACCCTCCAGTTCCATCCATGTCAGTGCAAATGGCAAGATTTCATTCCCTTTGATGGCTGCATAATATTCCATATATATACCACATCTGCTTTATCCATTCATCTGTCCATGGACATCTTGGCTTTTTCCATAGTTTGGCTACTGGGGACATGGCTGCTATAAACATTGGGGTGCACGTACCCCTTCGGATCACTACATTTGTATCTCTGGGGTAAATATCCAGTAGTGCAATTGCTGGGTCGTAGGGCAGCTCTATTTTCAACTTTTTGAGGAACCTCCATTCTGTTTTCCAGAGTGGCTGCACCAGCTTGCATTCCCACCAACAGTGTAGGAGGGTTCCCCTTTCTCCGCATGCCCGCCAACATCTGCCGTTTCCTGACTTGTTAATTTTAGCCATTCTGACTGGTGTGAGGTGGTATCTCATTGAGGTTTTGATTTGGATTTCCCTGATGCCGAGCGATGTTGAGTACTTTTTCATGTGTCTATTGGCCATTTGGATGTCTTCTTTGGAAAAATGTCTGTCTGATGCCGAGCGATGTTGAGTACTTTTTCATGTGTCTATTGGCCATTTGGATGTCTTCTTTGGAAAAATGTCTGTTCATGTCTTCTGCCCATTTCTTGATTGGATCATTTGTTCTTTGGGTGTTGAGTTTGATAACTTCTTTATAGATTTTGGATCCTAGCCCTTTATCTGCTATGTCATTTGCAAATATCTTCTCCCATTCTGTCGGTTGTCTTTTGGTTTTGTTGACTGTTTCCTTTGCTATGCAAAAGCTTTTTATCTTGATGAAGTCCCAATAGTTCATTTTTGCCCTTGCTTCCCTTGCCTTTGGTGATGTTTCTAGGAAGAAGCTGCTGAGGCTAAGGTGGAAGAAGTTGCTGCCTGTTTTCTCCTCTAGGATTTTGATGGACTCCTGTCTCACATTTAGGTCTTTCAACCATTTTGAGTCTATTTTTGTGTGTGGTGTAAGGAAATGGTCCAGTTTCATTCTTCTGCATGTGGCTGTCCAATTTTCCCAACACCATTTGTTGAAGAGACTGTCTTTTTTCCATTGGACATTCTTTCCTGCTTTGTCGAAGATTAGTTGATCATAGAGTTGAGGGTCCATTTCTGGGCTCTCTATTCTGTTCCATTGATTTATGTGTCTGTTTTTGTGCCAGTTCCATACTCTCTTGATGATTACAGCTTTGTCATAGAGCTTGAAGTCCGGAATTGTGATGCCGCCAACTTTGCTTTTCTTTTTCAACATTCCTTCGGGTTATTCAGGGTCTTTTCTGGTTCCATACACGTTTTAGGATTATTTGTTCCATTTCTTTGAAAAAAGTGGATGGTATTTTGATAGGGATTGCATTAAATATGTAGATTGCTCTAGGTAGCATTGACATCTTCACAATATTTGTTCTTCCAATCCATGAGCATGGAACGTTTTTCCATTTCTTTGTGTCTTCCTCAATTTCTTTCATGAGTATTTTATAGTTTTCTGAGTACAGATCCTTTGCCTCTTTGATTAGATTTATTCCTAGGTGTCTTATGGTTTTGGGTGCAATTGTAAATGGGATCGACTCCTTAATTTCTCTTTCTTCTGTCTTGTTGTTGGTGTATAGGAATGCCACTGATTTTTCTGCATTGATTTTATATCCTGCCACTTTACTGAATTCCTGTATGAGTTCTAGCAGTTTTGGGGAGGAGTCTTTTGGGATTTCCACATAAAGTATCATATCATCTGCAAAGAGTGATAGTTTGACTTCTTCTTTGCCAATTCAGATGCCTTTTCTTTCTTTTTTGTTGTCTGATTGCTGTGGCTAGGACTTCTAATACTATGTTGAATAGCAGTGGTGATAGTGGACTTCCATGCCATGTTCCTGACCTTAGGGGGAAAGCTCTCAGTTTTTCCCCATTGAGAATGATATTCTCTGTGGGTTTTTCATAGATGGCTTTTATGATATTGAAGTATGTACCCTCTATCCCTATACTCTGAAGAGTTTTGATCAAGAAAGGATGCTGTACTTTGTCAAATGCTTTTTCTGCATCTATTGAGAGGATAATATGTTTCTTCTCTTTCTTTTATTCATGTATTGTATCACATTGATTGATTTGTAGATGTTGAACCAACCTTGCTGCCCAGGGGTAAATCCCACTTGGTCATGGTGAATAATCCTTTTAATGTACTGTTGGATCCTATTGGCTAGTATTTTGGTGCGAAGTTTTGCATCCATGTTCATCAAGGATATTGGTCTGTAATTCTCCTTTTGGATGGGGTCTTTGTCTGGTTTGGGGATCAAGGTAATGCTGGCCTCATAAAACGATTTTGGAAGTTTTCCTTCCATTTCTATTTTCTGGAACAGTTTCAGAAGAATGGGTATTAATTATTCTTTAAATGTTTGGTAGAATTCCCCTGGGAAGCCATTTGGCCCTGGGCTTTTGTTTCATGGGAGATTTTTGATGACTGCTTCAATTTCCTTAGTGGTTATAGGTCTGTTCAGGTTTTCTATTTCTTCCTGGTTCAGTTTTGGTAGTTTATACATCTCTAGGAATGCATCCATTTCTTCCAGATTGTCTAATTTGCAGTAATATAGTTGCTCATAATATGTTCTTATAATTGTATTTCTTTGGTGTTCGTTGTGATCTCTCCTCTTTCGTTCATGATTTTGCTGATTTGGGTCATTTTTCTTTTCTTTTTGATAAGTCTGGCCAGGGGTTTCTCAATCTTGTTAATTCTTTCAAAGAACCAGCTCCTAGTTTCGTTGATCTGTTCTACTGTTCTTTTGGTTTCTATTTCATTGATTTCTGCTCTGATCTTTATTATTTCTCTTCTTTTGTTATTAATTGGCTTATATAATTGGCTCCTCCCATGTTAGGGGCATAGATATTTATAATTGTTAGATCTTCTTGATGGATAGACCCTTTAAGTAGGATATAGTGTCCTTCCTTATCTCTTATTACAGTCTTTGGTTTAAAATCTAATTTGTCTGATATAAGGATTGCCACCCCAGCTTTCTTTTGGTGTCCATTAGCATGGTAAATGGTTTTCCACTGCTTCACTTTCAATCTGGGGTTATCTTTGGGTCTAAAATGAGTCTCTTGCAGACAGCATATCGATGGGTCTTGTTTTTTTATCCAATCTGATAGCCTGTGTCTTTTGATTGGGGCATTTAGCCCATTTACATTCAGGGTAACTACTGAAAGATATGAATTTCGTGCCACTGTTTGCCTGTAAGGTGACTGTTACTGTATATTGTCTGCGTTCCTTTTTGGTCTATGTTGCTTTTAGGCTTTCTCTTTGCTTAGAGGACCCCTTTCAGTATTTCTTGTAGGGTTGGTTTTGTGTTTGCAAATTCCTTTAGTTTTTGTTTTTCTGGGAAGCTTTTTATCTCTCCTTCTATTTTCAATGCCAGCCTAGCTGGATATAGTGTTCTTGGCTGCATATTTTTCTCATTTAGTGCTCTGAATGCCAGTCCTTTCTGGCCTGCCGGGTCTCTGTGGATAGGTCTGTTGCCAATCTAATGTTTCTACCATTGTAGGTTACAGACCTCTTGTCCTGAGCTGCTTTCAGGATTTTCACTTTGTCTCTGAGACTTGTAAGTTTTACTATTAGATGTCGGGGTGTTGACCTATTTTTATTGATTTTGAGAGGGGTTCTCTGTGCCTCCTGGATTTTGAGGCCTGTTTCCTTCCCCAAACTAGGGAAGTTCTCTGCTGTAATTTGCTCCAATATACCTCTGCCCCTCTCTCTTTCTTCTTCTTCTGGGATCCCAATTATTCTAATGTTGTTTCACCTTATGGTATCACTTATCTCTCGAATTCTGCCCTCGTGATCCAGTAGTTGTTTATCTCTCTTTTTCTCAACTTCTTTATTTTCCACCATTTGGTATTCTATATCACTAATTCTCTCTTCTGCCTCATTTATCCTGGCAGTTAGAGCCTCCATTTTTTATTGCACCTCATTAATAGCCTTTTTGATTTCGACTTGGTTAGATTTTAGTTCTTTTATTTCTCCAGAAAGGGTTTCTCTAATAACTTTTATGCTTTTTTCAAGCCCAGCTAGTATCTTTAAAATTATCATTCTAAACTCTAGTTCTGACATCGTAGGTCCCTGGCAGTTGGTACTGCCTCTTGTTCTTTTTGTTGAGGTGATTTTTTTCCATCTTGTCATTTTGTCCAGAGGAGAATAGATGAATGAGAGAACAAAATGCTAACAGGGTAACAACGTCCCCAGAAAACATACACTAAATAAATCAGAAAAGACCTGAAACCAGGGGAAAAGAAAGAAAAAAGAAAAATATAAAAACAAACAAAAACAAAACAAAACAAAAAACAATATGGTCAAATATGATCAGGCTGGTGCATAGAGCAATGCCACGCACTAGATTTGGGGCATATTTTGGTCTGTTAGAAGAAAGTGCCTCCCAAAATTTTAAAGAAAGGAAAACTTATAAATGTATAAAAATAAGGGTTAATATGATGAAGGGATGGAATATGACTGTAAAGATGAAAATTATAAAAGATTTTAGAGGGCGCCTGGGTGGCTCAGTTGGTTAAGCAACTGCCTTCAGCTCAGGTCATGATCCTGGAGTCCCTGGATCGAGTCCCGCATCGGGCTCCCTGCTCAGCAGGGAATCTGCTTCTTCCTCTGACCCTCCCCCCTCTCATGTGCTGTCTCTCTCTCATTCTCTCTCTCTCAAATAAATAAATAAAATCTTTAAAAAAAAGATTTTATAAAAAAATTGATAAGATAAGAAGTTGGTTGAAAAAAGAAAGAAGAGGATTTAAAAAAAGGGGAGGGAGAGAATGTGATCAAGCAGGAGACTCGAACAAAGCCATACACTAGAGATTTATGGTATATTTTGATCTGTTAGAAGAAACTGTATCTCAAAATTTTAAAGAGAGAACAACTTATATATATATATACCAAAAATAAGGGTACCTACTATGAAGGAATAAAATATGACTCTAAAAATGAAAAATAAAAAATATTTTTTTTAAAAAGGGATTGATAAGAAGTTGGTTGGAAAAGGGAAAAAGAAAAAAAAAAGACAATTTAAAAAAAATTAACTTTGAAAGACTAAAGAATCATGGTAAAAAAAGCCATGAATTCTCTGTGCTGTATTCCCCTAGCGCTGGAGTTCTGCCATTCTCATTGATCGGTAAACTTGGTCTTGGCTGGCTGTTCTTGCTGATCTTCTGGAGGAGGGGCCTGTTGCCGTGGTTCCCAAATGTCCTTGCCGGAGGCGGAATTGCCCCACCTTTGCCAGTCCGGGCTAAGTAATCAGGTTTGCTCTCAGGAGCTTTTGTTCCCTGCAAGCTTTCTGCACAGCTTTGGAGGACGAGAGTGAAAATGGAGGCTGCCCAATCTCCGCCCTGGAGGAGCTGAGAACTCGGGCCCTGCTCCTCAGTGAGCCCCCAGAGAAAAGCAGTCAATCTCTCCAGTCTCTGCAGTCTCTGGCCGCACTCCGTGCTCACCTGGCCTGTGACCGAGCATTTCTATCTCTGGCACACGACCCCATCTGGAGTCTCCAAACCCAGCAGATCCCTGCGGTGTGCTCCCGTGCCACTCCTCCCAAGGGAGGAAGGTGAGTCTCCCCGGATCTGCTGCTTGTTGGGTCCCTGCTGGAAGAGCAGTGGCCCAACTGTGCCGCGGATCATGGTTTATGGCAACCCCAAGCTGAGTGCCCACTCCTCGGCTCCGTCTCTGCAGCCGGCTTCCCTGCTCCAATACCTGGGAGCTCTGCTGCCCTTAGGCACCCCCGGTCTTTCTGTGATTCTAAGAGTCCTGAGACCACACTGTCCCATGAGGGTTCCACCCCCTGCTTAGCCACTGGAGCAACTTCCCGCAGCGGAGCAGACTTCTTAAAGTTCCAATGTTGTGCTCTCGCTGCTATATCACTTGCCAGAAGTGGCTGATGGAGGCCCCATACCCCCGCCATCTATCCTCCTGAATATCGCCTCGGATTCACTTCTCTGCACATCCTACCTTCCAGAAAGTGGTCGCTTTTCTGTTCAGAGAGTTGTTGCTATTCCTTTCTTCCATCTCCTGTTGAGTTTGTAGGTGTTGAGAATGGCTTGATCCCTATCCAGCTGAATTCCTGGGATCAGACAAAATTCAGGTCTCCTACACCTCTGCCATCTTGCTCCGCCCCCACGATTCCATGAAATTTTAAAAGCTATGTGTTATAGACAGCCACTAAACTCAAACTTTAGGATTATCTTCATTCTGCAAAGTTATAAATAAGGTAGATATAAGCTACATGACTGTCTGAATTCTAAACTCTGCATTATAAAATGAAATTTAAACCTGTTGAATCGTTCTTATCACAATTAATTTTTCCTATTCATTTTTCTATTAATTATTTATGAAATTGTGTAATAAATATGTCTCCTCTACAGTAAGTCATCCTTTCCCATCCATCACATTTTGATCACTGGTTGAGAAAAATCTCAATCCCTCACTGGAATTTGAATTTCTTGCATAGATATCTTACATAGATATTCTGTTATCTAAAGACAAATTGCAAAACACTAAGTAATAAAAAATGTAGAAATCACTGCACTCTCACCCAGTGAGAAATTAGAAAGTGGTGATATTCCAGAAGCAATGTAGAAAATGCAGAAATGAGGCAGTGATTGCTGGCATACTGATTTTCATCAATAACTCTACATGAATGAAGATAATATATATTACTTCTATTTTCAAACTTGTTCTTTAAAAAACAAAGGAAAAGGAAGGAAAGATACTCCCTCTATGCTTCCAAAGAATGCCTGTAGGATGAAGTCATATTCATTCTACAGGATTTTGTGAGTTAATTATCATTTCACCCCTACAATTGGCTGTAATAATTAAAAACTGCATTTGTAATCCACAGGGATTACTGTGAGACATCTATACAGGACATCAATAAATAGGCTTAAGGAAATATTTGTTTTCCTTTCTCTTGTTTCTCTTAATGATGCCATCATCCAAATACCCACTTTACATGTTCCTTTGGAAGTCTCAAAGGTACCTTAGAGTTACCACGTCCAAGTTTGAAAACAAGATCTTGTGTTATCCCACCTGAAGTCGTAGTTGAATTATACCTATTATACTTCTTACCTGTTAATAGTCAAGCCCCAGTTCTCCCTCCTTCAGTCATAGGCAACCACTGATCTACTCTCTGTCTTTATAGATTTACCTATTCTGGACATTTTGCATAAATAATATTATACAATGTGTGGTTTTACCGAACTCTTTCACTTAGCATGATGTTTTATAAGGTTTTTATTTTGTAGCATAAAAGAGCACTTTATTCCTCTACATTACTGAATAATTCTCCATTGTATGGCTATACGATGTTTTGTTTACCAATTCATCAGTTGATGGACATGGGTTTTCACTTTCTGGCTTTTATGAATAATGCTACTGTAAACATTCATGTACAAGATTTTTTGTTTGGACACATGTTTTAATTTCTTTTGATGCTATTATAAATAGAATTACTTTTCTTTATTTTATTTTTTGACTGCTAATTGCTAGTGCATAGAAATCCAATTGATTTGTATATCAATCTTGTATCCTGCAACAATGTTGAATTCATTAATAAGTTCTATTTGTTCTTTAGCAGATTCCTTAGGATTTTCTATACAACAGATAATATCATCTACAATATAGTTTTCTTTCTTTCTTTCCAGTCTGGGTGGCTTTTATGTCTTTGACTTGCCTAATTCTAAGATCATAAGGTGTATTTCTTATTTTCATTTTCTTGGGATGTCTTTGTGTTTGTTATCAAGATAGAGCTGGTTGTCATAGTTTGGGCCACTATAACAAAATGCCATAGACTGGGTGGATTACAGACAACAGAAATTTATTTCTTACATTTCAGAGAAGTCCAAGATTAGAGTTGAGTCCAAACATGGTTAGTTCTGGTGAGAGCCCTTTCTGGTTGCAGACCACTGACTTCTAGTTGTATCTTCACAAAGTGAAGAGCAGAGAGAGGAAGCAAACTATCTTGTGACTCTTTGAAGGGTACTAATCCCATTTACGAAGGATTCACCATTATGGCCTCATCAAACCCTAATTACCTCCAGAAAGCCCCCACCTCCAAATACCACCACCTTGAGGATTCAATTTTAACAGATGAATGGGGTGGGGAGGGAGACAAACATTCAATCTGTAGCCCTAGAGAATGAGTTGGGAAATATTCCGTCTTCTATATTTGGAAGAATTTGTAGAAAATCAGTATTAATTTTCTTTTTTTTCATTTAATTTAATTTAATTTAATTATGTTATGTTAGTCAGTATTAATTTTTCTTTAACTGTATGGTAGAATTCACTAATGAAGCCATCTGAGCTTTTCTTTGTGGAAAGTTTTAGTTACCAATTCATTCTCTTGCTAAGTTGTTTTTTTTTTTTTAATTTTATTATGCTATGTTAATCACCATACATTACATCATTAGTTTTTGATGTAGTGTTCCATGATTCATTGTTTGTGTATAACACCCAGTGCTCCATTCAGTATGTGCCCTCTTTAATACCCATCACCAGGCTAACCCATTCCCCCACCATCCTCCCCTCTATAACCCTCAGTTTGTTTCTCAGAGTCCATAGTCTCTCATGGTTCATCTCCCCCTCCAATTTTCCCTCCCTTAAATTTACCTTTCCTACTATCTTTTTCTTTTTTTTAACATATAATGTATTATTTGTTTCAGAGATACAGGTCTGTGATTCAACAGTCTTACACAATTCACAGTATTCAGATTTTCTATTTTTTCTGGAGTTAGTTTTGGTAGTTTGTTACTTCCTAGGAATTTATCCATTTCCTCTAAATTATCTAATTACTGGTATGGAGTTGTTCATAGTATTCTTCTATAATTGTTTTCATTTCTGTATGGTTAATAGTGGTATCCTCTTCTTGATAACTGACCTTAGTTGTTTGGTTGCTGTTGTTGTTTTGTCAGAGAAAAGACTTTATTATCTTTCTATTTTTATATAAAAAATGACATTACAAAATCATTGTTATATGAGGAGAATAACTTGTTTTCCATTGCTGCTGCAACATTACCACAAACTTGGTGGCTTATACAATACAAAATTTATTATCTTAGAGTTCTGGATGTCAGAAGTCCAAAGTCAGTATTACTGGGGTGCCTTCTGGAAGCGCTAGGGGAGAATCCGTTTCCTTGTCTTTTCCAGCTTCTGGGGTCTGCCTGCATTCTTTGGCTCATGGCCCCTTCCTCCATCTTTAAAGCCAACAACATAGCCTAAGACCACTTTTCAATTTTCACATCTCTTTTGCTGACCAGATCCAGGAAGTTTCCTCTCATCTTAAGGATTTATGTGATTAGACTGGGCTCCCTGGATAATTCTGGATAATCTCCCTATTTCAGAGTCTGTACCCTTAATCACATCTGCAAAGACCTTTTTGCCATATAAGGGAACATATTTATGTTACTGAGATTGGGATGTGGATATCTTTGGGGGCCATTATTCTGTCTCCCCCAAAGTGATAATAACAATATTTGTAATTTATCATGATCTCTTTTCTGATTTTTTCTCACAAATACGTATTCTCTTCAGTATGTAGTTATGTATTTGCAATGTGTATTCTTTTTCTTTTGTTTAAATTTGAGTATAGTTGACACACCATGTTAAATTAGTTTCAGGTGTACAACTTAGTGATTTGACAAGTTTATACATTATGCTATGTTTACCACAAGTGTAGCTGCCATCTGTTTCATTACATCACTATTATAATATCATTGACTATATTCTGATCTTAGTTTTTTAAATATTCTCTCTTTTATTCTTGGTCAATCTAACTAAAGAAATGTCCTTTATTTTTTTAATCTTTTCAAAGAATTGACTTTTGGTTTTGCTAGTTTTCTCTACTGTTTTTCCGTTCTCTGTTTCATTAATACCTGGTCTTCTCTCTATTATTTCTCTTCTTATGCTTGTTTTGGATTTATCTTGTTTTTCTTTTTCTAGTTTCTTAAGGTAGAAGTTTAGGCTGTTCATTTGACTTTTTTTCCGCATTTACAGCTCTTAATTCTCCCTTTAAGTACTACCTTTAGCTACATCCCATACCTTTGTTGTGTTTATGTTTCCATTCATTTCAAAATATTTTCTAATTTACATTTTGTCTTGAAGTCTCTTTTGCCTAATATTAGTATAACCACTCCAGCTTTCTTATTGTTGCTATTTGCATCATATATCATTTTGTATTTAGAAGAATGGAAGCCATTTGTGTTTTTGAATCTAAAGTACATCTCCTGTAGGCAGCATGTGGTTGTATCTTGTTTTTATGATGATGATAATGATGATGATGTCCAACAGTCCTTGCCTTTTGGGGGATTGTTTAATCTATTCACACTGAATGTTATATTGATATAGCTGGATTTACTTCTGCCATTTGCTTTTTGTTTATTTAATTTTTTCCCCCTCTATTCCTCCTTTGTTATCTTTTTTGGTATTAAGTGGATATTTTCTAGTGTATCATTTTAATACTTTTAATGATTTTTAAAATATATTTTGAGTTATTTTCTTAGTGGTTGGTCTAGAGCTTATAATATGCATCTTCTCTTATCATAATCTACTTCAGACCTATACTAAGTTAGGACCAGAAAGATAAGTAAAATTTATACTGTTATATCTATATGTTACAGACCCATTGTTACAATGATTCCTTAATAAAATATTTTACTCTTAAATTAGCTGTGACATAAAAAGGAAAGAAAATATATATTTATAAAATTTGTTATATTAGGGAGGGCGGAAAGATGGCGGAGGAGTAGGGGACCCTATTTCAACTGGTCCCCGGAATTGAGCTGGATATCTACCAGACCACTCTGAGCACCCACGAAACCAGCCTGAGATGTAAGAAGATCTGGATCTCTACAAACAGAATATCGCAGGTGGTTGGTTTTGAGGTACGAAGCGGGGAGCCGTGATTTCATGGGCAGATATCGGAGGATAAACGGCGGCGGGAGGGTGCCTGGCCGTGGGGATCCTACACCGCCGGTGAGTGACAGCCTTGTGCGCCTCAGACGGGCACAGACTTGCAGACCAGTAGCGTCGGGAAAGGACTTTAGAGCAGCCCCCGGGGTGGAAAACCAGACCAGCGGGGTTGCGCGCACACGAACCACAGCCCCCCCCCCCCGACAGAAACCCAGAGCAACGGTCAGGTGCACGCGAAATGCAGCCTCCAAGACGGAACCCCGGGGTGGGAACCCTGAGCAGCGGAGTCAAGCGTGCGTGAATTGGGAGTGGCTGGCGGTTTTAGAAGCACAAAGGGCAGAGAGGTGCCCCAACCTGGAGGCAGGACTGTGAGCAACTGTGGAGGGGCGCACAACCCAGGCCGCTGCAGTTTATAGCAGCACGGACAGAAACGGAGACAGTGTGGCCTGGAGAGCTCACTGAAGAACAGACTGCGGTCTCTCTGCTCTGAGGCAGAGGGTTGGAAATGGTCTCTTCTGCTCTAACTCACAGAAGAGACACGGAAAGCCGCTAGGGAAAGGTGCCAGAGAACAAAAGCCCCAAAGACTGATTCCCGCTGAGCCCATCCCCCACCACAGGGGCCCAGGGCAACTCCGCCCAAACAGGGTTGCCTGAGTAACAGAGTGGCAGGCCCCTCCCACAGAAGACAGGCTGGGAAAACAAGAGGCCAGCAACCCTAAGGTCCCAAGAAAACAGGTGCATCTGGCTTGGGTTCTGGTCAATAATTTGGACTGTATACATTCCCTCAAACACCCATCAACAGAATGACTAGGAGGAGGAGCCCCCAAAACAGAAAAGACTCAGAGATTATGACTTATGCTGCAGATTTACAAATGGATGCAGATATAACCAAGATGTCAGAGATGGAATTCAGGCTAGCAATTGTGAAGACAATGGCTAGACTGGAGAAATCAATTAATGGCAACATAGAGTCTCTAAGGGCAGAAATAAAAGGTGAATTGGCAGAACTTAAAAATGCTATCAATGAGATCCAATCCAATCTAGATAATCTAACAGCTAGGGTAACTGAGACAGAAGAGAGAATAAGCTATCTGGAAGACAGTATAATAGATAAAAAGGGAAAAGAGGAGGCCAGGGAAGAACAACTCAGAATCCATGAAAATAGAATCAGAGAAACAAGTGACACCATCTGACATTCCAATGTCAGAATAATTGGAATCCCAGAGGGAGTGGAGAGAGGGGGCTAGAAGATGTATTTGAGCAAATCGTAGCTGAGAACTTCCCTAATCTGGGGAATGAAACAAACATTTGAGTCCTAGAGGCAGAGAGGACCCCTCCTAAGATCAAGGAAAACAGGCCAACACCCCAGCATGTAATAGTAAAACTTGCAAATCTTAGAACCAAGGAAACCATCTTAAGGGCAGTTAGGGGGAAGAGATTCCTTACGTACAGAGGGAGGAACATCAGAATAACGTCAGACCTATCCAGAGAGACCTGGCAAGCCAGAAAGGCCTGGCAAGACATATTCAGATTACTAAATGAGAAGAACATGCAGCCAAGAATACTTTATCTGGCAAGGCTTTCATTTAGAATGGATGGAGAGATGCAGAGCTTCCACGACCGGCAGAAGTTGAAAGAATATGTGACCACTAAGCCAGCCCTGCAAGAAATATTAAGGGGGGTTCTGTAAAAGG
This sequence comes from Mirounga angustirostris, assembly GCF_029215605.1. NCBI lineage: Eukaryota > Metazoa > Chordata > Mammalia > Carnivora > Phocidae > Mirounga > Mirounga angustirostris. The sequence continues at coordinate 45,321,494 of NW_026991709.1, read as the reverse complement.
AGAAAGACCCCAAGAGTGATCTACAACAGAAATTTACAGGGACAATCTATAAAAACAACGTCTTCACAGGCAACATGATGACAATTAATTCATATCTTTCAATAGTCACTCTCAACGTGAATGGCCTAAATGCTCCCATAAAATGGCACAGGGTTGCAGACTGGATAAAAAGACAGGACCCATCCATATGCTGTCTACAAGAGACTCATTTTGAACCTAAAGGTACATCCAGACTGAAAGTGAAGGGATGGAGATCTATCTTCCATGCCAGCGGACCTCAAAAGAAAGCTGGGGTAGCAATTCTTACATCAGACAAATTAGATTTTAAACTAAAGTCTGTAATAAGAGACACAGAAGGACACTATATCATTCTTAAAGGGTTTATCCAACAAGAAGATCTAACAGTTGTAAATACCTATGCCCCCAACATGGGAGCAGCCATCTACATAAGCCAACTGTTAACCAAAATAGTCATATTGATAACAATACGTTAATTGTAGGAGACCTCAATACTCCACTCTCAGCAATGGACAGATTATCTAAGCAGAAAATCAACAAGGAAACAAGAGCTTTGAATGATACATTGGACCAGATGGACCTCATAGATATTTACAGAACATTCCACCCTAAAACAACAGAATATTCATTCTTCTCGAGCGCACATGGAATTTTCTCCAGAATAGACCATATACTGGGTCACAAATCAGGTCTCAACCGATACCAAAAGATTGAGATTATTCCCTGCATATTCTCAGACCACAATGCTCTAAAACTGGAACTCAATCACAAAAAAAAAAATTTGGAAGAAATTCAAACACTTGGAAGCTAAAGACCACTCTGCTCAAGAATGTTTGGGTCAACCAAGAAATCAAAGAAGAACTTAAACAATTCATGGAAATCAATGAGAATGAAAACACATTGGTCCAAAACCTATGGGATACTGCAAAGGCGGTCCTAAGGGGGAAATACATAGCCATCCAAGCCTCACTCAAAAAAATAGAAAAATCCCAAATTTACCAACTAACTCTACACCTTAAAGAACTAGAGAAAAAGCAACAAACAATGCCTAAGCCACGCATTAGAAGAGAAATAATTAAAATTAGAGCAGAAATCAATGAATTAGAAACCAGAAACACAGTAGATTAAATCAACAAAACTAGAAGTTGGTTCTTTGAAAGAATTAATAAGATCGATAAAGCACTGGCCAGACTTATCCAAAAGAAGAGAGAAAGGACCCAAATTAATAAAATTATGAATGAAAGGGGAGAGATCACGACTAACACCAAGGAAATAGAAACAATTATTAGAAATTATTATCGGGCACCTGGGTGGCTCAGTTGGTTAAGCGACTACCTTTGGCTCAGGTCATGATCCTGGAGTCCCTGGATCAAGTCCCACATCAGGCTCCCTGCTCGGCAGGGAGTCTGCTTCTCCCTCTGACCCTCCCCCCTCTCATGTGCTCTCTCTCTCATTCTCTCTCTCTCAAATAAATAAATAAAATCTTAAAAAAAAAAAGAAATTATTATCAACAACTATATGCCAGTAAACTGAGCAATCTGGCTGAAATGGAGGCCTTCCTGGAAACCTATAAGCTGCCAAGACTGAAACAGGAAGAAATTGACAACCTGAATAGGCCAATAACCAGTAACGAGATTGAAGCAGTGATCAAAAACCTCCCAAAAAACAAGAGTCCAGGGCCTGATGGATTCCGTGGGGAATTCTACCAAACATTCAAAGAAGAAATAATACCTATTCTCCTGAAGCTGTTTCAAAATATAGAAACAGAAGGAAAACTTCCAAACTCATTCTATGAGGCCAGCATTACCTTAATCCCCAAACCAGGCAAAGACCCCATCAAAAAGGAGAATTTCAGACCGATATCCCTGATGAATATGGATTCCAAAATCCTCAACAAAATCCTAGCTAATAGGATCCAACAATACATTAAAAGGATCATCCATCACGACCAAGTGAGATTTATCCCCGGGATGCAAAGGTGGTTCAACATTTGCAAATCAATCAATGTGATAGAACACATTTATAAGAGGAGGGAGAAGAACCATATGGTCCTCTCAATTGATGCAGAAAAAGCACTTGACAAAATACAGCATCCTTTCCTGATTAAAACTCTCCAGAGTATAGGGATAGAGGGAACATTCCTCAAGTTCATAAAATCCATCTATGAAAAACCCACAGCGAATATCATCCTCAATGGGGAAAAGCTGAGAGCCTTTCCCTTAAGATCAGGAACACGTCAAGGGTGCCCAGTCTCACCACTGTTTTTCAACATAGTACTAGAAGTCCTAGCAACAGCAATCAGACAACAAAAAGAAATAAAAGGTATTCAAATTGGCAAAGAAGAAGTCAAACTCTCTTTTTGCAGATGACATGATACTTTATGGGGAAAACCCAAAAGACTCCACCCCCAAATTACTAGAACTCATACAGCAATTCAGTAATGTGGCAAGATACAAAATCAATGCACAGAAATCAGTTGCTTTCTTATACACTAACAACGCAATTGTAGAAAGAGAAATTAAAGAAATGATTCCATTTACAGTAGCACCAAAAACCATAAGATACCTCGGAATAAACCTAACCAAAGAGGTAAAGGATCTATACTCTAGGAACTACAAAACACTCATGAAAGAAATTGAAGAAGACACAAAAAGATGGAAAAGCATTCCATGCTCATGGATCGGAAGAATAAACATTGTTAAAATGTCTATGCTACCCAGAGCAATCTATACCTTCAATGCTATCCTGATCAAACTTCCAATGACATTTTTCAAAGTGCTGGAACAAACAATCCTAAAATTTGTATGGAATCAGAAAAGACCCCGAATCGCCAAGGAAATGTTGAAAAAGAAAAACAAAGCTGGGGGCATCACGTTGCCCGATTTCAAGCTATATTACAAATCAGTGATCACCAAGACAGCATGGTACTGGCACAAAAACAGACATACAGACCAATGGAACAGAATAGAGAGCCCAGATATGGACCCTCAACTCTATGGTCAAATAATCTTTGACAAAGCAGGAAAAAACATGCAATGGAAAAAAGACAGTCTCTTCAATAAATGGTGCTGGGAAAATTGGACAGCCACGTGCAGAAGAATGAAACTCAACCATTCTCTAACACCATTCACAAAGATAAACTCAAAGCGGATGAAAGACTTCAATGTGAGACAGGAATCCATCAAAATCCTAGAGGAGAACATAGGCAGTAACCTCTTTGACATTGGCCACAGCAACTTCTTTGAAGATACATCTCCAAAAGCTAGTGAAACAAAAGCAAAAATGAACTTTTGGGACTTCATCAAGATAAAAAGCTTCTGCACAGCAAAGGAAACAGTCAACAAAACAAAGAGGCAACCCACAGAATGGGAGAAGATATTTGCAAATGACACTACAGATAAAGGGCTGGTATCCAAAATCTATAAAGAACTTCTCAAACCCCACACCCAAAAACCAAATAATCAAGTCAAAAAGTGGGCAGAAGAGATGAACAGATACTTCTCTGAAGAAGACATGCAAATGGCTAACAGACACATGAAAACATGTTCATCATCCTTAGCCATCAGGGAAATTCAAATCAAAACCACATTGAGATACCACCTTACACCAGTCAGAATGGCAAAAATGGACAGGGAAAGAAATAACAAATGTTGGAGAGGTTGTGGAGAAAGGGGAACCCTCTTACACTGTTGGTGGGAATGCAAGTTGGTAGGGCCACTTTGGAAAACAGTGTGGATGTTTCTCAAAAATTTAAAAATAGAGCTACCCTATGACCCAGCAATTGCACTCCTGGGTATTTACCCCAAAGACACAGATGTAGTGAAAAGAAGGGCCATATGCACCCCAATGTTCATAGCAGCAATGTCCGCAATAGCCAAAGTGTAGAAAGAGCCGAGATGCCCTTCAACAGATGTATGGATAAAGAAGATGTGGTCCATATATACAATGGAATATTACTCAGCCATCAGAAAAGATGAATACCCAACTTTTACATCAACATGGACGGGACTGGAGGAGATTATGCTAAGTGAAAGAAGTCAAGCAGAGAAAGTCAATTATCATATGGTTTCACTTATTTGTGGAACATAAGGAAGAACATGGAGGACATTAGGAGAAGGAAGGGAAAAATGGGCGGGGGGAATTGGAGGGAGAGATGAACCATGAGAGACTATGGACTCTGAGAAACAAACAGGGTTTTAGAGGGGAGGGGGGAGGGGGGATTGGTTACCCTGGTGATGGGTATTAAGGAGGGCATGTACTGCATGGAGCACTGGGTGTTATACGAAAACAATGGATCGTGGATCACTACATCAAAAACTAATGATGTATTGTATGGTGACTAACATAACATAATAAAATTAAAAACTACAAAAAAGAAAAGAATAGCTAAAACCAACAACACAAGAAACAACAGGTGTTGGATTGGATATGGAGCAACAGGAACCCTCTTGCACTGTTTGTGGAAAGCAAACTGGTGCAGCCACTGTGTAAAACAGTATGGAGGTTTTTCGGTTAGTTAAAAATAGAATTACCTTATGATCCAGCAATTGCACTACTGGGTCTTTATCAAAAGAATACAAAAACACTAATTCAAAGATGCACCCCTATGTTTATAGCAGCATTATTTACAATAGCCAAGAAGCAACACATGTCCATTGGTGGATGGATGGATAAAGAGGATGTAGTATATACAATGGAATATATTCAGCCAAAAAAAAAAAAAAAAGAAGAGTGAAATCTTGCCATTTGCAATGACATGGATGGAGCTAGAGAATATAATGGTAAGTAAAATAAGTCAGTCAGAGAAAGACAAATATCATCTGACTTCACTCTTATGTGGAACTTAGGAAACAAAACAAACAAGCAAAAGGGAAAAAGAGATAAAGAAGCAATCAAGAAACAAACTTTTAGTTACGGAGAACAAACTGATGGTTACCAGAGCGGAGGTGGGTGGGGAGGTGGGTTAAATAGCTGATGGGGATTAAGGAGGGAACTTCTTGTGATGAGCACAGGGTGATGTATGTAATTGTTGAATTACTATATTATACACCTGAAATTAATGTAACATTGTATGTTAACTAAGTGGAATAAGAGTAAAAACTAAAAAAAAGAAAGAAAGAAAAAAAAATTGTTATATTAACCTTCTTAACTACCATTTCTGGTTATCTTCAGTTACTATAGGGTGTAATTTCCTTATTCTAGTATACCTTTGTTCCCACATGTTATCTTTGTGTTCTAATTGTCAAATATATTACATTTCTATGTTATGTCCCAATAATTCAATTTTATACATATCATTTAATGCATTGCTTTTTAGATCCATTCACAGAAGAAAGGAAAAGAAAAATGTACTATACTGTCTTTTTTAATTGACAACATAGTTACCTTTACTGCCACTCTTTGTTATTTTGTGTGGATTTAAGTTACTGTCTGGTGTTACTTATTTTTAGCCTAAAGAATTTCCCTAATTAAGGCAGGTCTACTAGGCATGAATTCTCTCATTTTTTGTTTATTCTGGAATATTTCTATCTTACCTTTATTTTTACAAGATAGTTCTGCTGGGTAGTAGATACTTGGTTGAGAGGTTTTCTCTCCTCTAAGCACTTTAAATATATGATTTTACTACATTCTAGTCTTTATTGTTTCTGATAAGAGTCAGCTATTAATCTTTGTGGTTCTTTACACATTATGAGGTATTTTTCTCTTTCTACTTTCAATATTTTTTCTTAATATATGGGTTTCAACATTTTAACTATGTGTCTAGAGGTAAATATCTGCATTTATCCTACTTTGGAGTTTGTTAAGCTTTCTCGTTGTGCATGTTGATCACATACATTTTGATCACATTTTTCATCATATTTGGAAAATTGTGCCAGTCTTTGAGACTGTCTCCTATCTTCTGTAGGCAGAATCTCTGTCTTATGGAATGAGGCTAGGGTAGGATAGAAAAGTCACTCTTCACCAGCTTCCACCCATATCCTCCCTACAGAGAAGAAACTATAAAGGTTAGGGGTGTAGTGGCAAAAATTGTGCTGCCATTTGGCCAACACCACTGCCCCATATAATCTTCTGAAGCATGGAGCTGGGGGAGACGAAATCTTTTAATATTCTCTGGCTACCAGATCCACTCAAAATACCTCTTCCACTCTTAGGATCTGGAGGAAATACCACTTGCTGGAATAGCTCTTTGACAACATAGACTCGGGTAGGAAAATGGGTTTGGTACCCAGTTCAAGTGTCATGGCCTTCCATAGTTCTTATCAAGTTTTCATATATTTTGTTAAATGCTCCTACTGAATTTACTATAAGCCCTTTCATCTCCAGAGACTTTGAATGATCACCCTGCTAATTGGACCAAGTTCTTCACATCATTCTGGCAGTCTCACTCCAAGAATGATGTTTTTCTCTTTATCATTTACATTTATCATATTTGTCATTCACATCATATCACATCAATAAAGAAATTAAGCATTAGGCCAATTAGATTGACATCAAATACTGTTTTTATTACTTATATCTATGTGTGTAAAGGTATGGCTAAGACTAGTGTGATCTACTAGTGGAATTTTATTCCTATTATCATCTAAGGCTCAGGAAAAATAACAGATTTTATAATTTTTTTTTTTTTAAATTTTTTTTTTTTTAAGATTTTATTTATTTATTTGAGAGAGAGAATGAGATAGAGAGCATGAGGGGGGGAGGGTCAGAGAGAGAAGCAGACTCCCTGCTGAGCAGGGAGCCCAACGTGGGACTCGATCCCGGGACTCCAGGATCATGACCTGAGCCGAAGGCAGTCGCTTAACCAACTGAGCCACCCAGGCGCCCAACAGATTTTATAATTTAAATCTGTTGTTCTATCTACTACAACATGCTGCCATATTTAAAAATAGAAATTTCAGGAATAAACAGAAGTCAAACTTTCACTATGTGCAGATGACATGATACTATATATAGAAAACCCTAAAGATGCCACCAGAAAACTGGTAGAGTAATAGATGAATTCAGTAAGTTCGCAGAATACAAAGTCAATATACAGAAATCTGTTGCATTCTATATACTAATAATTAAGTAGCAGAAAGAGAAATTAAGAAAACAATTCCACTTACATTTGCACCAAAAATAATAAAACACCTAGGAATAAACTTAACCAAGGAGGTGAAAAACCTGTACCCTGAAAACTTTAATGAAAAGCATTGATGAAAGAAATTGAAAATGACACAAATAGGAAGATATTCCATGCTCATGAACTGGAAGAACAAATATTGTTAAAATGTCCATAGTATCCAAAGCAATCTACAGATTTAATGCAATCCCTTCAAAATACCAACAGAACTAGAACACTTCTTTTCTCACAGAACTAGAACAAATAATCCTAAAATTTCTACGGACCACAAAATACTGCAAATAGCCAAAGCAGTCTTGAAAAAAAAGAACAAAACTGGAAGTGTCACAATCCTAGATGTCAAGATATTCTACAAAGCTATAGTTATGGTACACACAAGATAATCACATTGATCAGGTGGGGGGGTGGGAGGGATGAGGTGGCCAGATGATAGACATTGGGGAGGGTACGGGCTATGGTGAGTGCTGTGAATTGTGTAAGACTGTTGAATCACAGACCTGTACCTCTGAAACAAATAATACATTATATGTTTAAAAAAAAAAAAAGAAGAAGATAGCAGGAAGGGAAAAATGAAGGGGGGGGAATCGTTGGGGGAGACGAACCATGAGAGACTATGGACTCTGAGAAACAAACTGAGGGTTCTAGAGGGGAGGAGGTTGGGGGGATGGTTAGCCTGGTGATGGGTATTAAAGAGGGCATGTACTGAATGGAGCACTGGGTGTTATACACAAACAATGAATCATGGAACACTACATCAAAAACTATTGATGTAATGTATGGTGATTAACATAACATAATAAAAAAAAAAAAGAATGAGAACCACTAACTATATCTTTTAGAGGAAGATGTGGTAAGAGAAAGCAAACAAGACAAAAGCCAATGACTTTTCATTAATTTCATTACCTTTATCTCCAGGATCTGATGAGTGAGAGGATTATCTAGCTCTAAAATATCCTGTAAACTGGTTGCACTTGAAATGCTCCTACTCACATGGGTGATAGAGAAACAAGTTAGCATCCAAACATCCTCCACCATAAAATATAAAATTGGAAAGAATAAAAATGTCTGCAAAAAGCTTACCGAATTTTATGGAAAATCCAGCTAATGCTCCCCAATATTTTGGAAAGAAAAAAAAAAGAAGAGGAATACAGACAGCATAGCCAGGGGCTGACCTTCACCCCCTCACCCCAACCCCGTTGAAGGAGAGAAGTGGGGAGGGGTGGCAGGAAGTGGCTGACCCTATGTCCATCTATAAGCTTATTTGTACTTTATTGTTCCCTCCTACTTTCCCCTCCTGAACACTCTTAGACCTTTATTCACACTCTGCTTCTTTTTCCTTGCCCATATTCTTTCCCATACCATGAAATTCTCAGACACCTATTAGCAGATAGTATAGTCGTTAAGGGCAAGATCCTGGATCCAAATTGCCTGGGTTTAATCATTTTCAGGCACTTCTTGAAATTACTTACTTAATGTCTTTGTACTCCAGTTTCCCCTATGTAAAATGAGGCCAAAATAGTTCTACTTTACAAGGTTCTATGAAGATTAAATGAGGTAATACTTATACTTGGAACACTGCCTTAAATGGGTGTAATATAAATGTTTGCTAAATAAATAGATCTTTATATGGTATATCCCATATGATAAAAATGTTTTAAAATGTGTAAATTTTATATTTATACTTTAAAATTACATAAGAACATATGTATATTCTCTTTAAAAAAGGACATATGTATTCTTCACCAAATATCTATGTATGAGTTTTCTATATTCTGAGACTTACATTAAGCTGTGCCACTTGAGAATATTCAACTCAACCTCATTAGTGACTACTGGAAGAAGAAATAGCTCAGTAAATTCTTATAAAGTAATTCCCTAGAAACTCACTTTAGCACTATGTCCCTTCCAATAAAACACTTTATTCAATCTATGGAAGGAGAGAAAGAAATTAAAAAAAGGACTCATAGTTTTCCAGACTTCACTGAATAGTTTTAAGTCCTTTTATTCACTCTGCTAATAATCTTGCCAGTACAATCCTAATAATTATGATTAGAGTAACAAAGTGCATAGGTGTTTGGGAAAATGCGCCTTACGCCATAAGTAATTTAGAATGAATCTTTAAGTCTACTTTTCAGTGTGCTGGGATATACACCCTCTGGGAGACGGAGAGAGCTTAAAATGCTGGGTATCAGTAGAACCTAAAAAAAATGTTTAGTGAGGATTTCTGCACTGATAAATGGTACAGGAAGCCATGGCCATCATGTAATGTTATTTGAAGAAATTTAACATTAATGTGAAGTAAAAAGAAAAGTAACTTGAATAGAATGATGCTCATTTGAATGGAAAAATTGTAAAATGCTCAAGATTAAAATTTTCCACAACACAATATAAATTGGAGAATTAAAGGATTAAGACAGCAAAATTTATGTGGAATGGTGGAAAGCTACTAGGAAGATAAAAAGGGGAAATTCATGGCAGAATAAATTAGTCAAAATCTTTAAAGGTAGGAGGGCGGATGCAGGATAGTTTGTAAAGGAAGCTAAATAACTACTTACCTAAGCAGGAGTTGAGAAAGTTTTGGAACAAGATTTTGCTTGTTTCTTAGGTATATCTGGGAGGAGATATGTGAACTAAAAATGTTACAGAGCAAGCAATATATAGAGAGTAAGCAAGATCAAATAAAGCAACATGACAGGGAATTTTTTAATGTTCAGCAATCTAGAATAAGTGTGATGTAATATATTTCATTAATTTTTCTTCTCTCTGTTCTCTGTTGAAAGTTGCAGAAATAAAGAAAAACACATTACAATAGTTCCTCCCTGAACTTGACAAACCAGATTACAGCTATATCCATTTTAAACATTGTTTTGCTTTCTTGCTTCCCAGAAGTATCTTCTGAAAAGGTTCATTTTTGACTGGTCAGTCAAAAGGATTGAGAAAGTTTCTGAAGTCAATAATAGGAATTTGATAATATGTGCATATTAAAGATTGAGAACTGGTCATTTCCAAATATATTGTAGAAGCCAGCTGACTATAGCTATCAATTTATTCCATAATTGAGTTGTAAAGTGCCAGGGGTGCTGACATTGATGTAGCTCAGGAAGGAAGAAGCAAGTGAGAATCCGTAGCTGACAAGGACCTGACTTGAATCAGGATTAATAAGAGTTGATATTATTAAGGATTGAATTAATCAGTACCCTATGTAATTTGAATCTCTTAAAGTCTCTCATTATCAGCCCAGCACTCATTTAGAAGACATGTTTGGGGACCAGTGATAGAAATGTCTGCTAATAATGCCCATTGCTCCTCACATAAGAATTGGAAAGTTATTTAATGAAACTGTTATCTAATTTCCTGTCACCAAACTTTTGCAAATTTCCCTTGGGTTGTTTCTCATTATTTTGAGTAATTATCATTCTCTTGGCACCCTGTTAAGTTTTGTTTGTTTTTTCCCCATAGAAGCAAAGATGATCACTCCCAAGGCTGGTATAACAGAAGTCATAACATAAGCTGTATTTCAGTCATTATAGTTGGCTTCATCCTTACTCTCTAAAAGCCCTAAATAAATTCACATTGAAAGGAGAGCTCCCTTGTGTCAGTTTCTCCTCAGGTCAAGACCAAGTGACTTTTCCCTGAGCTAGTCTCTTCTCACTTAATTACCCACCTTGGATATTGACCAAAGGTTACCTCTTCAGAGAGTAGTTAACTATCCCAAAAGACTGGCTCCAACATTTCCCGAACCATTTAAAAACAGGCCTAAAAATTTAGCTTTATAGCTCACCAAAGTAGGAGACATAAGGTTTTTTATCTTCTATCCCCAATCTATCTTCATTCCCCTTATTGGATACCAGAGAATTTTCTTTAAAAAGGTATACAATAGATTTGGTTGATTTATTTGTACCCTGTGTCATCTAAACATAATTAATGTTGGCTCTTAAAAATTAATTTAATCCTTTTTATCCATATGATTTCCACGAGATAATGGAAACCAGAAGAATCCAAATCTCTCCCACACATCCTCAAATTTAAAAAAAATACTGATGAACAAAGGAAACAAAAATACCCATAAAAAGGAACCTGGGTGGCTCAGTTGGTTAAGTGAACGACTCTTGGTTCTCTTGGTTTCTGATCCAGTCGTGATCTCAGGCATTGTGAGTTGGAACCCCCTGCCATGCCAGGTGTGGGGCTCCATGCTCAGCAGGGAGTCTGCTTGAAGATTCTCTCCCTTTGCCCCTTCCCCGACTCACGTGCACATACATGCATGCACTCTCTAAAATAAATCTCTTAAAAAATATCCATAAAACAGATCTTCCATATACCTAGGAAACAGAGAATACTATGAACTTTAATTTATAGGTAAGCAGTAAATTATACCCAAAAACTCACTCTGGAGCCTGGACCTGACTACGGAAAAGACGGAGACTCTACAGGGGGGGAAAAAAAAAGAGCAGAACTGAGGCCCCAGGGTAGCAGAACACAGATAAAATCAATCCCAGAAATATAAAGTTCCATCCTGAGTGAAGAAAATACCAAGAACCAGCCTGAGACTGGGTAGCAGAACACAGATAAAATCAATCCCAGAAATATAAAGTTCCATCCTGAGTGAAGAAAATACCAAGAACCAGCCTGAGACTGGGTAGCAGAACGCAGATAAAATCAATCCCAGAAATATAAAGTTCCATCCTGAGTGAAGAAAATACCAAGAACCAGCCTGAGACTTGGTAGCTAAGAGCAAAGGCTATGAGGTATCAAAAGGACAGCACCTGGGAGTGTCCAAGAGTAAAATAAGCAGTCTCAGTGGGAGCATCGCCTCTGCGGGGGGTAGGATATGGAAGATGGAGAAAGCCCTGTCAAGCTTGGCAGTAAAGAGACAGAAGGCAATTAAAGGTCCTAAAGAGACGAAAGAGAACCACAAAATCCGAAGATACTTCAAACTCTCCTCCAAGGAAGGTCCTAGAAATCTGCGAAACTTTCATTTTACTATAGACCACCAGAAGAAGGGCATGGTGAACTGAAAAAATCTAGTAAACTAACCAAACCCATTCTACATGTCTATCAATATCTATAAGTGATGGTCCTGGAAAATAACATTTCAGAAGACCAGAAAGCAACTGAGAATATCCATAGTAAGCTATGATAAGATAAAAATTAATACATTCCTACGTTACAGGATACCCATACGGGACAACACGATTGTAACATAGAATCACATGATACCAATTCAAATTAAACATCCTTAAGTATGCAGGTATATAAGAAGACTAATTCAAATGAAAAATTCTAAAACTAACAACAGATATGGACCAATATTAAGATCTGAAATAAGTTGACCAGATTCAAGAAAGAGTTAAAGAAGAAAAAATAGTCTTAGATATAGACTTACCTATAAGGTGCAAAGAAAAATAGATTTTTTTTGAAAACATATTTTAAAAAATTGAATGTGGTAGCCAGTTTCCAAAGATGATTTACATGTCCTAGTATTCATGCTCTTGTGTAGTCCCAACTACACGGAATCTGGGCTGGCCCAGTGACTCTCTTTAAACAATAGAATGTAGCAAAATTGATGCTGTGCCGATTCAAGCCTAAGAAGTTGCTTTTACTTTTGGATCCTGAGAGATCACATGGAGAGAGAGAGGCCCAAAGACTCCAATATGTCAGCTGAGCCCAGTGTGCTAGCCATCTTCACCAATGGACCAGATTTATGAATGAGCTATGTTGAAAAATCTAAAACAGTTATGTCTACAGATTACTGCAGATCAGCTGACATTACTTGGAGCAAATAACAGCCCATTTGAGCCTGGCCAATCCACAGAATTGTGAGAGATGATAATTAGATTGTTGGTAGGTCACTAAATTTTGGTCATTTTTTACACATAAATAGAGAAACATTTAGAAAACTTATGAAAAAAGCCAAGGGAGAAAAACAAAAGTAAAAAGAGGTAAAAATGATCAGAGAAAAAATTACTGATATAGCTGATATGCAAATAAAATCCTATATATATATATAATGAGTCCCTGAAGAAGCAAAATAAATCAATTAAATAGAATTATGAAAATTATAATCTAAGAAAACTTTACAGAAATAAAAATATAGGGGTGCCTGTGTGACTCAGTCGTTAAGTGTCTGCCTTTGGCTCAGGTCATGATCCCAGGGTTCTGGGATCAAGCCCCATGTCAGGTTCCCTGCTCGGCGGGAAGCCTGCTTCTCCCTCTCCCACTCCCCCTGCTTGTCTTCCCTCTCTCATTCTCTCTCTCTGTCAAATAAATAAATAAAATATTTTTTAAAAAGAAATAAAAATATATTTATATATTATTAATAAGTTCATTATATGCCTTGGAAAATTAAATAATCTATTTGAGGCATAGCATATTAAAACTACCAAATTTTAAAGTAAAAGGAATAAACACACTCTGGGCTTCCAGACAAAAGAAAGAAAATCAGGTTGGCATCAGACCTTTTCAATGGCAACATATAAATCCAGACATATGCAGTGGAGCAATATTTCTAGAAATTTGGGAAAAGAAATTTTTAATGATTTGTAATTATAACCTTATTTTTCTCTTTTGTTTAATCTTGCCCTGTTTTCAATCTGTTTTTCATGCTATATCCGGAAATGAACTTTCAAAATGTAATTTTTTTATCTTTCTCATCACCTTTCAGTTGTACCCCCTTTGCCTATAATAAATCCAACTCATTATCATGACATAAGTGGTTTTCCATCATTTAATCCCCGCTTCCATCTCCACTATTATCTATAATACCATCCCCCATCACTTTATGTTCCAGCTAGATTTAACCACAAGATTCAAACTTGGAGCATTATTTTTATATATTATGCTCCCTCATTCTGGCATGAGTGCCTTGTGGACTCTTACTAACTCATATGCTTCTAGTCCTGCATTAATGCCATCTCTTCTAGGAAGTTATTTCTGATTCTCCCCTATTATTACTATAAAATAGACTTGAGCTGTAGCTCCTTTACACCAGCTCTATTCCTTGTACTTCTTTTTTATTTTTTCTAAAGATTTTATCTTTAAGTAATCTCTGTACCCAACATGGGGAATGAACTCACAACCCTGAGATCAAGAGTCGTACACTCCACCAGCGGAGCCAACCAGGCACCCCCCTTTTACTTCTTTTATGGCACTTTCATTCCCCGCTCGTACTTCTTTTATGGCACTTTCATTACAGTCAACATTTTTACAAATGCATTTCTCTCTCTAGACTGTCAGTTCTTTGAAAATAATAACTGGTGGTTAAATTTATCTATTAGATGGTTAATAAGTTTTCTTGAATAAATACATGAATGATTGAATTAACTAATTAATTTGGCATGAGTAATAAAGAGTTAAGCTGAAAGAAACAACTGAACACTTTCAGGATGGTCAATCTTCTTAGAATTCTATAGGACACATTTTATTATTTATTTATTTGAGAGAGAGAGAGCACAAGCAGGGGGAGAAGCAGGCAGAGGGAGAGGGAGAAGCAGGTTCCCCGCTGAGCAGGGAGCCCAAAGTCAGGCTCCATCCCAGGACCCTGGGATTATGACCTGAGCCGAAAGTAGAGGCTTAACTGACTGAGCCACCCAGGAGCTCCTAAAGGACACACTTTAGAAATGAAAGATGAAGAAGGCTTTCCATTTGAAGAAGAAGGGAGCAATAGGACCAAAGTCACAGAAACAAGTAATTACCTATTTAATGCAAGAATGAAGAACATTCGCTTGGTTCCTTTATGGATCTTCACACTACGCTAAGGAATGCAGACTCTATCATGTAGCCAGAAAAGAAGTACTAGGAGATTTTAGTCAGAGATAAGAAATGATAGAAAACAGTGTCTTGTATTTCAGTTTTCCTCAGTGAAAAAGTAATGGCTGTGGGCCTTGAACTTCCACTACACACAGATAGAAAGCTGGGCAAATATAAGAAAAACTGTTTCAGACAGCTAACAACAGGCTGCATAGAACTGTGACACCTAAGAACATATGAGGTGAGCCTGTCATGTTCAGTTAAATGCTAGTCTAGATGTTGCTGTGAAAGTATTTTCTAGATGTATTTAACATTTACAACCAGTTGACTTTTAAGTAAAGGAGATTACTCTCAATAATGTGAGTGGGCCTCATCTAGTCAGTGGAAGGCCTTAAGAGCAAAAACTGAGGTTTCCTGGAGATGAAGAAATTCTTCCTCAAGGCTGTAACATAGAAATACAGTGAGTTTCCAGCCTGCCCTATGAATTTCAGACTTGTCAGTTCCCACAATCATGTGAACCAATTCCTTAAAATAAATATCTTTATTGGTTCTGCTTCTCTGGAGAACTCTGACTGATATATATTGTCAGTTGATTTTTTTCAAGAGTGTCAGTGTAATTCAATAAGAGAAAAGATAATCTTTTCAGAAGAGATTTTTTTTTTTTAAAGATTTTATTTATTTATTTGAGAGAGAGAATGAGACAGAGAGAGAGAGCACGAGATGGGGGAGGGTCAGAGGGAGAAGCAGACTCCCTGCCGAGCAGGGAGCCTGATGCGGGACTCGATCCAGGGACTCCAGGATCATGATCTGAGCCGAAGGCAGTCGCTTAACCAACTGAGCCACTCAGGCGCCCCCAGAAGAGATTTTTAAAAACTGGATATTTCTTTGAAAATAAATGAACATCAACACTTACCCCATAAACAAAAAGTAAACTGGAATAACTCTTAGAGCTAAATGTTAAGCTAAAACTCTAAAACTTCTAGAAAAATACACGGGACAAAACTTCCCTGACCTTAGGGTAAGACAATAGGCTGTGACCAGTTAAAAAATTGATACATGGGACTTTAACAAAATGGAAACTTTGTAGCATTAATATTAACTAGAATTAAGTATTAATTATGGCATCATAATATTAACTGACATAATATTAACTATTTGCTAAACATTATTTTTTTTAAAGATTTATTTATTTTAGAGAGAGTGCAAGCAGGGGGGGCAAAGGGAGACAGAGAGAAGCACACTCAACAGCTGAGTCCCGAGGTGCCCCTAAACATTATTTTAATCTCATTTCCACACTGATGCTGAAATACAAGATCTGTTGGTTCACATATAACCCAAATCAAAATGTAAATTATCTAGACATTAATCCTCTGGATGAAAAGATACTTTGGGAAATTGTCCTTAAACTCTCTAGTTTGTATAATACATATGGAAATAGACTGAATGGAGGAAAAGGTAAATTTAGCTTAGTGAAAATTATATATACAGTTGAATGCTTCTATTCAACATCAACAAGAATTTTAATAGTGAATAATGAGGGAAAAGGATGATATAGTTCCTGGTGTTTGTTGTAGTTTTAGTTTGTCTATTTTTATCCATCAAATATTGTAGAAATTGGTGTCTTGAAAAATATAAGAACCATGGCACCTGGGTGGCTCAGTCGGTTAAACGTCTGACTCTTGATCTCAGCTCAGGTCTTAATCTCAGGGTCGTGAGTTCAAGCCCCATGTTGGGCTTCCATGCTGGGCATGGAGCCTACTTAAAAATGAAAAAAGGTAAAAAAGTATAAGAACCATACATACATGGTCAATTAGTTTACTACAAAAGAACCAAGAATATGCAATAGAGAAAAGACAGTCTTCAATAGTTTTGGGAAAACTGGACAGCCATATGCAAAAGAATGAAACAGGACCACTATATTTATGCATTTATGTCATATACAAAAATTAGCTCAACAGAGAATAAGGACTTGAATGTAGGACCTGAAAACATAAAACTCCTAGAAGAAAACAAGGTAAGCTCCTTGACATCAGGCTTAGCAATGACTTTTTGGAGTTGACTACAATAGCAAAGACAACAAACAAAAGCATAGGTATTTGCAAATCATATATCTGATAAGGGATTAATATTCAAAATATATTAAAGGCTCATACAATTTAGCAAAAAAAAAAAAAACCCCAAACAATCCGATTTAAAAATTGGCAGAGAGCCTAAAAAAAAATTAAAAAATAAATTTTCCAAAGAAGACATACAAATGGCCAATACCAACATGAAAAGATGCTCAATATCACTAATCATCAGAGAAATGCAAATCAAATCCACATGTAATATCACCTCAGACCTGTTGGAATGGCTATTATCCAATAAATAAGTGTTGGTGAAGATGTGAAGAAAATAGAACCCTTTGTGCACTGTTAGTGTGAATGTAAATTGGTACAGCCACAAAAGAAAACAGTATGGAGGTTCTTTAAAAAAAAAATCACAAATAGAACTACCATATGATCCAGCAATTTCATTTCTGGGTATGTGTCTGAAGGAAATGAAACTGTTATTTTAAAGAGATAGTTTTACCCTCATGTCCACTGCAGCACTATTTCAATAGCCAAGACATAGAAACAACCTAAATGCCCATCAACAGATAAATGGATAAAGAAATTGTGATACACACACACACAATAAAACACTGTTCAGCCATAAGAAAAAGCAGGAAAGCTTGCCATTTGTGACAACATGGATGGACCTTGAAGGCATTATGCTAAGATGAAATAAGTGAGAGAAAAAGGATCTCACTTATATATGGAATCTAAAAAACAAAACAAATCTTCATAGATACAGAGAACAGATCGGCAATCACCAGAGGCAGGAGCTGAGCGATGGACAGAATGAGTGAAGTGGGTCAAACGTATAAACTTCTGGTTATAAAATAAAGACATTCTGGGGCTGTGGTGTACAGCATGATAACTATAGTTACAATACTGGATTGCATATTTGAAAGTTGCTAAGAGAGTATAACTTAAAAATTGTCATCATGGGCGCCTGGGTGGCTCAGTTGGTTAAGCGACTGCCTTCGGCTCAGATCATGATCCTGGAGTCCCTGGATCAAGTCCGCATCGGGCTCCCTGCTCGGCGGGGAGTCTGCTTCTCCCTCTGACCCTCCCCCCTCTCATGTGCTCTCTCTCATTCTCTCTCTCTCAAATAAATAAATAAAATCTTTAAAAAAAAACTGTCATCACAAGAAAAAAATTGTAACTGTATGTGGTGATGGGTGTTAATTACGCTTATTGTAATAATCATTTCTCAATACATACACAAATCATTACGTTGTGCATCTAAAACTAACACAATTTTGTATGTCAGTTATACTTCAATAAAAAAATAAGTTTCAAATGAATTTTTTTAAAGTATAGAAAATCTTCACTCCCTCATTCCTATCTTTATATCTCAGCAACTTGACAAAGGTGTCTCCCACTTTATTAAGCCACCATCAATGAGTATTCCTATAAAACACTCTTTTAATTAGTGAGCTCTGTTGAATTGTCTAATTCTGGAGGACCTTTCTCTGGCATTGCTCATACATAGTAGTTATCTCAAGGTATAAGATTATGTGCTGTCTTTCTATTTCCACCAGTGCCTAATAACAGACTGCCTTTAGCTTTCAAAAGGGCTGTTCCTTGCTGTGCATCAAGTAATTTATAATATCCCCAATGGATGCCATTTGTGTGGTAGTGTTGATGTTTGCCGGAGACTCCAATCTTCATGTAACTGGATAACAGATACCTCTGAAATCACTTGTAACTTAGGATGATGTGATTCCAGAGAGACTGTTTGGGCTCAGGTTAAGTCTCTAAAGGTTTTTTTTTTTTCCCCCAGCTCCATTAAAATTCAGATTTCTTTGAGTAAATCAATACAAGTCTTAATAAAATGCTCAAGTGCATTATATACATTCACCAACATGTAAATAGCCCTCTTCTTATCTAGAGGTTCTGAAAAGACAGTAATTTATTCTGTACTATCTGTAAAATGGCTATTGTTGTCCCAGTTCAAATTGTTCTCCCAAATTTTATGGATCAGTCAGGGCCCTATATTTTAGCTGGATAGATTAACCATTTTGGATATGACTAATTCTTAGTTCCTAGGTTCCTTTGTTCTTAGTTCCTAGGTGTCTTCCTCTTCTCAGAGATAAATTATGATAGAATATATTTTCAATGTTATGAGCTAGTATCCTCTTTATAAGGATTGAATCTATATCTTATCTAACCAAGGTGTATGGCTACACTGGAGTGATTAACCTATCTCAAACATGTATCGGAGGCTTTGTCAAATGAAAGAAAATTATTTGATTTTCAAAATTCTTCTGAAACTGGAATAAAAACATAAATCCTTGGCCAACTCTATAGTAGTGTACCAGTCTCCTTTAGTTCACTGGACTTCTTTTTAAATGGCTTTTACCATCCCTAGTGAAGAGAAGCTTATCAACGGAACTATTTTATTTAGTCCTCAGTAGTCATAGTAAAACTTCATTAACTCTTTTTTCCTAGATACCAGACAGGGCCTTTATATAATTAGTCAATAAGGGATTAATACCCCTATTTCTAGCATCTCTTAAAGCAGGAATGGATTATTGTCCTCCAAGGATTTGGAATTGTTTAATATTCACTACAGAGGAAAGCTTGCACTATTCTACAGGTTCTATCTGGGTGTCCAATTAGCAATGGGTGGAGGCAGATTTGACCTGATTAGATATTTGCAGGCAAAGGCAAAAACCTCCATTATCACAACATATCAAATCCAATAAAACATTCAGATAGAGGTGACATTTCTACAGGCTTTTCTTATACTCATATATTCCAATTTGTAATTTACTATAACTCTGGTACCTACTACCACAGCATCACATTATCCTCAGAGTTTTATCTTTGGCTTTCCAATGTTGTCCTCTCTGTCTCTTGCTGATATCATCATGCATCATGTTCCAGTTTCCGGTAATCCCAGAAAACTCTGTTCACCACCTCAAAGCCATTCAGCTTAGACCAATCATGCATCTTTAGATTTCCCTGCTGATATTTTGCAAGTAGAGCACAATCCTCTCACTCTATTGCCTTAACAAACAGAGTATTCCCACATCTTGCTCACTCACTTTATTTTACCAAGTATTCTTTGACATATTCCAAACAACATATCCCAAACAACAAATCTGTCTGGTTCTTTTTAGCAAGGCAAGTGCAGTTGCCCAAACTATCAGGGGTTTTCCACCTCCCAGCCAGTAATCACCTTCAGATTTTATATAGCACCTTCACTAATTTATTTCTTTTTCATCTAACTTTTCTCTTAAAAAGCACAGAACTTTCTTCTATCACTGAGATCCAGGAAAAGGAGATTGCTAACAAGTTTGCTATAGCTGTCTGTATGTTTTGTTCTCCTACGAGATTGTATAAAGGTACCAAGCATTCTCAAAGTTTGCATGGAAGCATTTTTCATTAGGAGTGATATTATTGTTATCTATATTCAATCTAAGGTACCTGCAGTTAAAACATTTCTACTACCATTTCTGCAAGGATCTTTTATGTTCCATTAGGTGAAAAAATTGGGCAGGTACCCTTTTCAATGTAAGCTTGTTAGATTTCTACCTTAACCACGGTAGTATCATTATTTGGAAAGAAAAATGTATACTAAAGTCCATACTCGTCAGGCCATTTAATTCTCTCCATTCAGACTCAATGGATTCTCTACCATTGAAATACTAAGCCCTAGGACATGTGGTCTCGACTAACAAAAACTCATCAGGTTTCTAGTGTTTATTTGTTGGAAAGATGTCTCAATTATTTAACAATGCCCCCCCCCCATTTCCATGGTCTTGTCCTTCATTCTCAAGGACAGTGAATAACGTTGGCTTCTAGGTGAATATAATATCTGCCAAGCAAAAAACCTCATGACTCATCTTCTATTTTATATATTTGTCTCATCTCTCCTAAGTCAGTCTACTCCTTTGTGTTCTTCTGATAGAATTTCCATTTTGTTAATGCTATTGATAACCAACAAGCAATGTTTCTAGCAATTTTCCCTATTTGCCTTTGTTTATTAACCAACCCATTTTGCTAAATCCTAGATGTTTGAAACTATATAACCGAAATTCCACTGATAAGATATATACTGTAATTTGCTTCAAAAAAAACTTCCACTGTCGTGAACGAGGGGTTAGTTTCAGCTATCCCAGCACCAAAGTCTCAAAAGACCTTCCCTACCCATCCTTCTTCACAAGGACCATTTAAGTAAATTTCAAGGGTGGAATGACGTCAAATTCACAAGATGAAATAGGCTTGCCCAGTGTTTATTTACCCAAGTTTATTACCCAAGTTCACTTAGCTTTAAGCAAGAATACAGAACAAGTAAAGCAGCAGCATGCGTAGCCGCAACATGACAGCAGCTTTGGATACTCTGATAGTTTCCAAGCTTCATTCCCTGAATGCAAACTCTTCTATGTACAGATCACTCAGCACAGGGAAGGTGCAGGGTTGGGGGGCTCTCTCAGCTTAATTAACTTGCTTATAACCTAGCACCTAGAGGTATGTTTGCCTCACATCTAATCTTAGTACAGCTGCATTCCATAAAAACAGGGTATACAATAAACAATCTTGATATACTTGACACACTTGATGTACAACATGTTTAGGAACATTTTGGATCAGCAATCAGTTCATACCAGCCTCAGGAGGAATCTAATTTATCCCAAGTTAATGCATCTATTGAGTTGCCTTTGGGAGACTGTATAAATGTCAATTTCTTAGAGGGTCCTCAAACTGGAGTGAAATATTACTGTTCAACTTTTAACCCTTTACGTCCAAAGTAATATAAATACCCAGGATATTATTAAAAATAATCCTGATAAATTAATATATTACTTGTGCAATTATGAAGCTAGTAAAAGAGTGTAAATATCATAGCATATAATTGTTTTTGAAGATACTTCAAATAAAACATGTTCCATGTACATTAAGAAATAAATATACTTACATTTACATAAATAATGAAAAGTATTTAAGGATTACTTTTAAAAGACCAATAGTAATTACAGAAAAAAGGGTTTAATCAAAAAGAAAATTAAAATGTTAAAGAAACATGTAGTTTATAGTGCTTGTAAAATGAGTCACAAATACTGTGAAATTGCTGAAAATCACCCTACAAGTACAGATGGTTTTTAAGGAGAATAAACTTAATCATGTGGAATATTTTTAAAAGAAATTTTGTTATTGGGGACCAGTTGGAATTAACTTTAAGAGCATACCAACAAGTTGACTTTTTCCAATAATGTTTATATAAGAGATAAATAAATGTAAGCGATAAGAGGTATTTATCATATGCCTACAGTTTTAGATAATAACGTTTAGTATATTTGTTGGAACTATTGGCAAGATCTAAAGTGTTTTAAAAATACTAGAACAATAGGCATATTTTCATTCTTCTACAACTTAAACTTAATTCTCATTTTGTATAATTGTTTTTCCTAAGTGAATGTGCTCAAAAAAGAAACAAACCAGATTGTTCAAGGAATATAATTGTTTTGCCAAAAGAATTGAAGCACCTATGCTTATATAATTTTAAGTAAATTAGAATATATATATATGATATATATAATATCTTTTAAGTGATCACATCCCTGAATTGGAAGTAAATTAGTGGGAGAGAATTCACTGACAGTTTTATATCCCTACATGCAAAGTCAGGTTCTTATCTCTGATCCAGCCTCCTTGCCTTTTCCTTAGTCAGCTGCAACTAAAACAGATAGGAATAGTAATGCAACCACAAGGTTGATCGAAATTGCTTTATACTGCACTCAAATATTCCTAAATTTATAAATTATTGCATATCATGCTGCATGCAGTATCCCTGATTTAAAACAAAAACAAAAACAGTGCATGGAATTACAACTCTGAGCTGTGGTTAATTTTGATGTTTCATTCTTTAGTTCATGCCAACTTTCATTTTCTTCCTAACATCCACAAATTTCTTTAGAAATTTTCATTTTTTCCTAACTTTATCACCAAACAGTACATTTCTTCTCAGGAAATATTCTTCCAAGGAGCAGAATTTTATTTTATTAGTCAACTGGAGTTACTATGTGTGGCAGAAAACAACAAAGCCTTATTAACTTGCGGGTCCAGAGCAATGGGCTGGGTCATTCATGAACTAAATGATTAACCCTATATACCAGCCTCTATTACAGCTATTTTTCACCACAATTATCTGTTTCTATCTGGAATTTTGGAAAGCCCTAGAAAATAACTAATTTGCAAAAGCCAAATCCTCAGATAAAAATAAAGCACAATGTTTCTAAATAAGCTAGTTCTATAGATAATGTTCCCAAACTTTCACTGGGCCCATATCCAAGAAACCATAATGGGAAGCTGGGATGCTTCCACAGAGCTTATGAACTCCTCTGACCATTAGCCTTCTGGTGGAATAGCAGTCATGGCTTATCTATAGGACTTGGGGCTTTTTTCAGCGGATGATAAAAAAGAAACATTTTGCATATTGTCTGGCAACTATTTATTTCTTCATTATTCTTCTCAAGGCACCTATAACTTCTTTGTTCCTCAGGCTGTAAATAAAAGGATTTAGCAGAGAAATTATTATTGTGTAAAATAAAGAATACATTTTGTCATGATCTTCAGTGTGGCCAGACTCAGGATGCACATACATGAAGAAGAGAGTGCCATAGAACAAGGAAATAGAGAGCAGGTGGGCGCTGCACATGGAGAAGGCTTTGCTCCTGCCCTTTTCAGACTATTTTTCAGGATGGCAAAGAGGATACAAATATAAGAAACCATGATGGTCATAAAAGTAAAGACTTGTATAAAGGCCGAAAAGATTAAAACCAGAAGTGTATTAACTGTAGGATCAGTGCAAGAAATTTTGAAAAGTTGTAAAATTTCACAGTAGAAATAATGCATTTCATTGGACCTACAGAAAGTTAATCTAAATAACAAACCCACATGAATTGCTGAATGTAGAAAGCCAATAGAATATGAAACACCAATGAACTGAGTACAGAGGTTATTGGACATCACCCCCGGATAAAGCAAGGGGTTGCATATGGCTACGTAGTGGTAATAAGCCATCACTACCAGGAGGAAACACTGTGGTGGCACTGGAACCAAAAATGTAAAATTGAGCCATACAGTCAAAAAGTGATATCATATGATTCTTGGATAAAAAATGTATAAGCATCCTGGGAGTTATAGAGGATGAGGAACAAGCATCTGCAAAGGCCAAACTGCCGAGAAATAAATACATGGGGGTGTGAAGATGGGGGTCCTTCCAGATGAGAGCAACCAGACCAAGTTTGCCCACCATGGTGGTGAAGTAGATGACCGAGAACACCAGGAACAGGGGGACCACAGCCCTGGACGATCTGTAAGTCCTGTAAGAACAAACTCAGCCACGAGTGTCTTATTTTCTTCTGCCATATCTGACCTGGCCGGACAGTAAAATAAAAGAAAAAAGTGTTGAAACAGTCACAAAAGAAATCATAAAAACAGTGTATTTTTTGTGTAACATGTATTTCTAAAAGGTGCTTTTCATATAATTAGCAATTTCTTAATTTTTACCTTTATATGTGTACTTTAATATACATTCAAAATTTTCCATAATAAAATGTTTTAAAATGATAATTCACCTAAAGTAACAAGTAAATTTAATACAAATCCTTCTCAATCCAACAGAGGTTTTAAGAATTATATATGCTTATCTTAAAATTTATATGAAAGAAAAAAATTTCCAATTTTATCCAAGAAAAATGTATAGTAAGAACAGTCAAGAGTACCTTAATTTCTACTGCACTATAACATAAAGATATAATAATCAAAACATTAAGATAGTGGAATAAGAATAGACAAGGGGGTCAATGCAATAATAGGCAGCCTTCTCAGAAATAGATTCCATTATATATAGAAGTGTGGCATAAGACAAATACGATGTTTCAATTCGGTAGGAAAAAGATGATGGGTTTAATGGATTGTGCTGCCAGTGTTGGCTGTCTGGATATGAATAAGGTTAGACTTCTACCTAACAGCATAGATATTTTGTAAGAAATTTTGGAGACAACAATATAACATAGTGATTAGAGAAATTCTTATCCAAGAGAAGAAAGCCAATGCTAAGTGTAGCTACTATATAATTTTAATGATTAGCAAAAGAGTATTGAACAGAGTCAGAGGGCATATAATAGGTTGGGAAATACATTTTACTATGTATATGAAAGATATAGATTTATGAATAATATAATATGTAATATAAGAATAACTTAAAAATAGATAAGAAAAAGGCAAACGATCCAAAAGAAGAATGAATAAAGGATATGAACAAGCGAGTTTGCAGATAAGTGAATCAAAATGACCAATAAATAAAATGAAAAGATGCCTAGTTTTCTGTGTGTTGTAAATATACACACATGTGCAAGTGCAGGTGTGCACACACACGCACACACAGATCCTTCCTTTCTCACATATTAGATTAGCAGAAATTAAAATGAGCAGATACTGCTAGCTGAGGTGAGAGAAGTGCTCCTTTCGTGTTACTTGTGGATATATGAATTGCAACAGCCTTTTTGAAAAAGCTATTTTATATGATACCATTTAAATTTTTAATAAATACATACACCCTTTGATTTATCTTCTTGCCTTATATATACCCTAGAAAATAAAAGCACATCTATACAAAGATAAATATACAAAGGATATCTAATGCATTATTTTTCAAGGTGGCAAAGACCAGACACATCTACAATGAGATGGTTCATGGTTATGTACATTCATATTTTGTAATAGAATTCAGCCACGAAAACAAAGTCTTATTTCACTTGAATTGGCAATTTTCACAATGTATTGTTACCTGAGAAGAATATGAAACAGAGAAGTGTAAATAAGACTTCATTATTGAAAAATAAACAATGCATTTTTAAATCTTTTACCTGGAGAAAAATGTGGATAATAGAAATTAAATTTATAGCATTGGGTTTTCTAGAATAGAAGTAGAGGTAGAAATGAGGGAAATGGAGAAGAGGAAGACAGAAGTCAAAATAAAAGTTCTATGAGAACAGCAGCATATATATTAGGATCTCTTTCACATAAAATTATGTAATTGATTTATTTGTGTGTATATCTATGTAGACCTTTATATGTACATAAAGAGATGTGCAAAAGAATAGTCTCCAGCATGTTAGTAATGGAGAAAAGAAACAAGAATGATGAAATCCTGTTGTTTTCTTTTTCAAGGAGATGCTTTGTCACTGAAAAGTCCATTGTAAAATTAGGATGCAAATCATCTGTTAATTTTTGCACGTATATATCAGTTAAAGACAGAAATAGCCTCCAGGGAAATTAGCATTTTCTTTTGGAAATTGTCAATGGGAGCCAAGTTTTAACCAGTGAAAGTAGATACAGGGGCGCCGGGGTGGCTCAGTCGTTAAGCGTGTGCCTTCGGCTCAGCTCATGTTCCCAGGGTCCTAGGATCGAGCCCTGCTCTGCAGGAAGCCTGCTTCTCCCTCACCCACTCCCCCTGCTTGTGTTCCCTCTCTTGCTGTCTCTCTCTGTCAAAAAATAAATAAAATCTTAAAAAAAAAAGAAAAGAAAGTAGATACAATTTGTTTTAATACCCCAAAGTTATCTGTAATTGTGTAAGATAGGGATTCAAATAGAACAAGAGTTTTTTAGGTTTTTTTTTTGCAATTTTAGTAATTTTTTTATTAATCTTATTTCTCCATACTTATTCTTTAGTCCCTGTTGTAAATTTATTTTTAATTAATTAATTAATTAATTAATTAATTTATTAAGATTTTATTTATTTGTCAGAGAGAGAGAGAGAGAGAGAAAGCACAAGCAGGGGGAGTGGCAGGCAGAGGGAGAAGCAGGCTTCCTGCCGAGCAAGGAGCCCGATGCAGGACTCGATCCCAGGACCCTGAGGATCATGACCCGAGCTGAAGGCAGACGCTTAACCAACTGAGCCACCCAGGCGTCCCCCCTGTTGTAAATTTAACATGTGATGAATAAAAAAAAAAATTTAACATGTGATGTTTGCATGAAGTATTGACATTGATTTTTTTTCATGATTTATAGATAGTCTCTGAAAGAAGTCTAAAAAGGAGTTTTCCAGTGAATGTAGTTTCTTTTATATTACCATAAAAAGAAAAAAAAATTTCAGGTATACAGATTGTTATGGTATTTCCTGGGATGAAAAAACATTTTCATAATTTTATAGTCATATCTCTCAGTACTGATGAACACAAAATTTTTTTTATCATGAGAATATATTAGAAAAACTGAGTTTGTCTAATGTAGAAATAGGAACAAAAGCTCTTTTTCAATGAATCAGTGATCAACATAAGAGAAGATTGTGAGATATTATTCTATCTCCACTAAATATAAAGGAAGAATTCATGAGCTTTGGAATTTTTACTTTTGAATGTATATCCACCGGGAACCCCAATATGTACAACACAGGCAAAATATTAATTGAAAATTAAGAACTTAAGAGATTTTTGCCCTGCATAAACTGGCCCAACTTTCTTTATAATCTCGAATAACCAAATGTTTGTTTTTGCTAGTTTTAGCTCCTACAGTGTGTAACTTGGCCAAGAATTAGTAATCTCTGTGAATTTTGTCTCAAGAGTTATGTGATAAATGAGACAAGGAGCATTTTGCAGTTACCACCAGTGACTTTAGCCCAGAGTCTCGTGATTTCATGAAATTAAAGAATTTGTATTGTACTCAGCCACAAACTGTAAGCCAGAATTTCCCAGTCTGAACAAATTACAAATAAGTTAGATTTGAGCTGCATAGCTTATGTCTCAATTAAGCAAACTTCACATTATGAAATTAACTCTGAATTTTTCTTACCACTATTATTGAATTTTTCTAATTTTCATTCTTCTGTTAACCAGAGTTTATTATTTAAGAACTCCCCCCAAAATGTGTAAAAATTCTAACTGAAATATACATGATCAGACAGACATTTACTTCTGTCTGTCTAGATTTTGGTTGCTGATTTAAATAGAAAAAACACCTGTCCAGGATGTTAATTTCTTTTTTTTTTTTTTTAAAGATTTTATTTATTTATTTGACAGAGAGAGACACAGCGAGAGAGGGAACACAAGCAGGGGGAGTGAGAGAGGGAGAAGCAGGCTCCCCGCAGAGCAGGGAGCCTGACGTGGGGCTCGATCCCAGGACCCTGGGATCATGACCTGAGCCGAAGGCAGTCGCTTAACTGACTGAGCCACCCAGGCGCCCCCAGGATGTTAATTTCTTACTTAGATGTTTATCATACAGACAAATTACAACACTATATTAATGAAATTTATGGAAAACTATGAAAATCTCTGCACTCTCACCTACTTCCTGTAAATCATGGGAAATTGGAAATGTTTTCTTGAAGTAACATAAAAGGTACAGAATTGAAGCAGTATTATTTGTGTATTGATTTTCCTTGGAAACTCCAAACTGGAGGGAGATAACATTTCTTCCTTCTATCCGCAAATCTATTCTTTAAAAAATTCTGAAATTCCCTTAATGCTTCAAAAAGATTCCCAGTAGGATGAAATCAAAGTTGTTCTACTGGGCCTTGTGAGCTAATCATCAAATCATCTACATACAGCTAGTTACAACAATTAAAACTGTACATTGTGTCCTCAGGGTTCACCAGAGGGGCATGTTTATAAAATGTCACTGAACGGAGTTTAGAATAGGCTTGTTTTCCTTCCTCTTGTCTCTTTTAATGGTCCCACTACCCAAATACCTACTTGCCCACTTGGAAATCCCAAAGGTACATTAGAATTAACATGTCCAAATCTAAAATTAAGATCTTCCTCTATTCCACCCCAAAACTGGTATTCTCCCAATGTTCCCTGTCTCAGGGAATAGGGTCTGCAAACAAGTATTTGTGCACACCATAAATCAGGATCATATTCATGAAACTAATTTCTCCCTCAATTCCATTTTTTGACTATTGCCTCTAGATTATATGTACTAAAAATGTCTTAAATCCAACTATTTCTATTTGTACAGCTAATCTTATATTTATTTTTTTATTCTTATGTTAATCCCCATACATTACATCATTAGTTTTAGATGTAGTGTTCCATGATTCATTGTTTGTGCATAACACCCAGTGCTCCATGCAGAATGTGCCCTCCTCAATACCCACCACGGGCTAACCCATCCTCCCACCCCCCTCCCCTCTAGAACCCTGTTTGTTTTTCAGAGTCCATTGTCTCTCATGGTTCGTCTACCCCTCCGATTTCCCCTGCTTCATTCTTCCCCTCCCGCTACCTTCTTCTTCTTCTTTTTTTTTTCTTAACATATATTGCATTATTTGTTTCAGAGGTACAGATCTGAGATTCAACAGTCTTGGACAATTCACAGCGCTTACCAGAGCACATACCCTCCCCAGTGTCTATCACCCAGTCACCCCATCCCTCCCACCCCACCCCCCAATCCAACAACACTCAGTTTGTTTCCTGCGATTAAGAATTCCTCATATCAGTGAGATCATATGATACATGTTTTTCTCTGTTTGACTTATTTCACTCAACAAAATACCCTCCAGTTCCATCCATGTCGTTGCAAATGGCAAGATCTCATTCCTTTTGATGGCTGCATAATATTCCATTGTATATATATACCATTTCTTCTTTATCCAGTCATCTGTCAATGGACATCTTGGCTCTTTCCACAGTTTAGCTATTGGGGACATTGCTGCTATAAACATCGGGGTGCACGTACCCCTTCGGATCCCTACTTTTGTATCTTTGGGGTAAATACCCAGTAGTGCAATTGCTGGATCATATGGTAGCTCTATTTTCAACTTTTTGACGAACCTCCATAAAGTTTTCCAGAGTGGCTGCACCTGCTTGCATTCCCACCAACAGTGTAGGAGGGTTCCCCTTTCTCCACATCCCTCCCGATATCTGTCGTTTCCTGACTTGTTAATTTTAGCCATTCTGACTGGTGTGAGGTGGTATCTCATTGAGGTTTTGATTTGGATTTCCCTGATGCCGAGCAACAGTGAGCACTTTTTCATGTGTCTGTTGGCCATTTGGATGTCTTCTTTCGAAAAATGTCTGTTCATGTCTTCTGCCCATTTCTTGATTGGATTCTTTGTTCTTTGGGTGTTGAGTTTGATGAGTTCTTTATAGATTTTGGATCCTAGCCCTTTATCTGATATGTCATTTGCAAATATCTTCTCCCATTCTGTCGGTTGTCTTTTGGTTTTGTTGACTGTTTGCTTTGCAAAAGCTTTTTATCTTGATGAAGTCCCAATAGTTCATTTTTGCCCTTGCTTCCCTTGCCTTTGGCGATGTTTCTAGGAAGAAGTTGCTTCGGCTGAGGTCAAAGAGGTTGCTGCCTGTGTTCTCCTTTAGGATTTTGATGGACTCCTGTCTCACATTGAGGTCTTTCAACCATTTGGAGTCTATTTTTGTGTGTGGTGTAAGGAAATGGTCCAGTTTCATTCTTCTGCATGTGGCTATCCAATGTTCCCAACACCATTTGTTGAAGAGACTGTCTTTGTTCCATTGGACATTCTTTCGTGCTTTGTCAAAGATGAGTTGACCATAGAGTTGAGGGTCCATTTCTGGGCTCTCTATTCTGTTCCATTGATCTATGTGTCTGTTTTTGTGCCAGTACCATGCTGTCTTGATGATGACAGCTTTGTAATAGAGCTGGAAGTCCGGAATTGTGATGCCGCCGGCTTTGCTTTGCTTTTTCAACATTCCTCTGGCTATGCGGGGTCTTTTCTGGTTCCATACAAATTTTAGGATTATTTGTTCCATTTCTTTGAAAAAAGTGGATGGTATTTTGATGGGGATTGCATTGAATGTGTAGATTGCTCTAGGTAGCATTGACATCTTCACGATATTTGTTCTTCCGATCCATGAGCATGGAACGTTTTTCCATTTCTTTGTGTCTTCCTCAATTTCTTTCATGAGTATTTTATAGTTTTCTGAGTACAGATCCTTTGTCTCTTTGGTTAGATTTATTCCTAGGTATCTTATGGTTTTAGGTGCAATTGTAAATGGGATCGACTCCTTAATTTCTCTTTCTTCTGTCTTGTTGTTGGTGTGTAGGAATGCCACTGATTTCTGTGCATTGATTTTATATCCTGCCACTTGACTGAATTCCTGGATGAGTTCTAGCAGTTTTGGAGTGGAGTCTTTTGGGTTTTCCACATAAAGAATCATATCATCTGCAAAGAGTGAGAGTTTGACTTCTTCTTTGCCAATTTGGATGCCCTTGATTTCTTTTTGTTGTCTGATTGCTGTGGCTAGGACTTCTAATATTATGTTGAAGAGCAGTGGTGATAGTGGACATCCCTGCCGTGTGCCTGACCTTAGGGGGAAAGCTCTCAGTTTTTCCCCATTGAGAATGATATTCGCTGTGGGTTTTTCATAGAGGCTTTTATGATATTGAGGTATGTACCCTCTATCCCTATACTCTGAAGAGTTTTGATCAAGAAAGGATGCTGTACTTTGTCAAATGCTTTTTCTGCATCTATTGAGAGGATCATATCATTACTGTTGTTTCTTTTCTTAATGTATTGTATCACATTGATTGATTTCTGGATGTTGAACCAACCTTGCAGCCCAGGGATAAATCCCACTTGGTCATGGTGAATAATCCTTTTAATGTACTGTTGGATCCTATTGGCTAGTATTTTGGTGAGAATTTTTGCATCCATGTACATCAGGGATATTGGTCTGTAATTCTCCTTTTGGATGGGGTCTTTGTCTGGTTTTGGGATCAAGGTAATGCTGGCCTCATAAAATGAGTTTGGAAGTTTTCCTTCCATTTCTATTTTTTGGAACAGTTTCAGAAGAATACGTATTAATTCTTCTTTAAATGTTTGGTAGAATTCCCCAGGGAAGCCATCTGGCCCTGGGCTTTTGTTTTTTGGGAGATTTTTGATGACTGCTTCAATTTCCTTAGTGGTTATAGGTCTGTTCAGGTTTTCTATTTCATCCTGGTTCAGTTTTGGTAGTTGATACATCTCTAGGAATGCATCCATTTTTTCCAGGTTATCTAATTTGCTGGCATAGAGTTGCTCATAATATGTTCTTATAATTGTTTGTATTTCTTTGGTGTTGGTTGTGATCTCTCCTCTTTCATTCATGATTTTGTTGATTTGGGTCATTTCTCTTCTCTTTTTGATAAGTCTGGCCAGGGGTTTATCGATCTTGTTAATTCTTTCAAAGAACCAGCTCCTAGTTTCGTTGATCTGTTCTACTGTTCTTTTAGTTTCTATTTCATTGATTTCTGCTCTGATCTTTATTATTTCTCTTCTCCTGCTGGGTTTAGGCTTTATTTGCTGTTCTTTCTCCAGCTCTTTTAGGTGGAGGGTTAGGTTGTGTACTTGAGACCTTTCTTGTTTCTTGAGAAAGGCTTGTATTGCTATATACTTTCCTCTTAGGACTGCCTTTGCTGCATCCCAAAGATTTTGAACAGTTGTGTTTTCATTTTCATTGGTTTCCATGTATTTTTTTAATTCTTCTTTAATTTCCTGGTTGACCCATTCATTCTTCAGTAGGATGCTCTTTAGCCTCCATGTATTTGAGTTCTTTCCGACTTTCCTCTTGTGATTGAGTTCTAGTTTCAAAGCATTGTGGTCTGAAAATATGCAGGGAAGGATCCCAATATTTTGGTACCACTGAGACCTGGTTTCTGACCCAGGATGTGATCTATTCTGGAGAATGTTCCATGGGCACTAGAGAAGAATGTGTATTCCGTTGCTTTGGGGTGGAATGTTCTGAATATGTCTGTGAAGTCCATTTGGTCCAGTGTGTCATTTAAAGTCTTTATTTCCTTTATTTCCTTGTTGATCAGTGAGGGGGATGTTAAAGTCCCCCACTATTATTGTATTATTGTTGATGTGTTTCTTTGCTTTTGTTATTAATTGCCTCATATAATTGGCTGCTCCCATGTTAGGGGCATAGATATTTACAATTGTTAGATCTTCTTGTTGGATAGATCCTTTAAGTATGATATAGGGTCCTTCCTCATCTCTTATTACAGTCTTTGGTTTAAAATCTAATTTGTCTGATATAAGGATTGCCATCCCAGCTTTCTTTTGGTGTCCATTAGCATGGTAAATGGTTTTCCACCCCCTCACTTTCAATCTGGGTGTGTCTTTGGTTCTAAAATGAGTCTCTTGCAGACAGCATATCGATGGTTCTTGTTTTTTAATCCAGTCTGTTAGCCTGTGTCTTTTGATTGGGGCATTTAGCCCATTTACATTCAGGGTAACTATTGAAAGATATGAATTTAGTGCCATTGTATTGCCTGTAAGGTGACTGTTACCATATATTGTCTGTGTTCCTTTCTGGTCTATGTTGCTTTTAGGGTCTCTCTTTGCTTAGAGGACCCCTTTCAAGATTTCCTGTAGGGCTGGTTTTGTGTTTGCAAATTCCTTTAGTTTTTGTTTGTCCTGGAAGCTTTTTATCTCTCCTTCAATTTTCAATGACAGCCTAGCTGGATATAGTATTCTTGGCTGCATATTTTTCTCATTTAGTGCTCTGAATATATCCTGCCAGTCCTTTCTGGCCTGCCAGGTCTCTGTGGATAGGTCTGTTGCCAATCTAATGTTTCTACCCTTGTAGGTTACATATCTCTTCTCCCGAGCTGCTTTCAGGATTTTCTCTTTGTCTATGAGACTCGTAAGTTTTACTATTAGATGTTGGGGTGTTGACTTATTTTTATTGATTTTGAGAGGGGTTCTCTGTGCTTCCTGGATTTTCATGCCTGTTTCTTTCCCCAAATTAGGGAAGTTCTCTGCTATAGTTTGCTCCATTATACCTTCTGCCCCTCTCTCTCTTTCTTCTTCTTCTGGGATCCCAATTATTCTAATGTTGTTTCGTCTTATGGTATCGCTTATCTCTCGAATTCTGCCCTCGTGATCCAGTAGTTGTTTATCTCTCTTTTTCTCAGCTTCTTTATTTTCTATCATTTCATCTTCTATATTACTGATTCTCTCTTCTGCCTCATTTATTCTAGCACTTAGCGCCCCCATTTTTGATTGCACCTCATTAATAGCCTTTTTGATTTCTACTTGGTTGGATTTTAGTTCTTTTACTTCTCCAGAAAGCGTTTCTCTAATAACTTCCATATTTTTTTCAAGCCCAGCTAGTATCTTTAAAGTGATGATTCTGAACTCTAGATCTGACATCGTACTAATGTCCGTATTGAGTAGGTCCCTGGCAGTCGGTACTACCTCTTGTTCTTTTTGTTGAGGTGATTTTTTCCGTCTTGTCATTTTGTGCAGAGGAGAATAGATTAATGAGAGAACAAAATGTTAGCAGAGTAACCACGTCCTCAGAAAATATACTCTAAAGAAATCAGAAAAGACCTGAAGCAGTGGGATAAGAAAGGGAAAGAGAGAAAAAAGAAAAAGATAAAGATAAAGATAAAAACAAAAACAAACAAAACAAACAACAACAACAACAAAAAACCAGAATGTGATCAAATATGATCAGGCTTGTATATAGATCAGTGCCACACACTAGATTTGGGGTGTATTTTGGTCTTTTAGAAGAAAGTGCCTCCCAAAATTTTAAAGAAAGAAAAACTTATATATGTACAAAAATAAGGGTTGATATGATGAAGGGATGGAATATGACTGTAAAGATGGAAATTATAAAAAATTTTATAAAAGGAATTGATAAGAAGTTGTTTGAAAAAAGAAAGAAGAGGATTTAAAAAAAGAAAAAAGAAAAAGAAAAAAAAAGGGAGAGGATGTGATCAGGCAGGGGAATAGAAAACACCATATATTAGAGATTTAGGGTATATTTTAATCTGTTAGAAGAAACTATCTCAAAATGTTAAAGAGAGAACAACTTGTATATATAAGCCAAAAATATGGGTAACTACTATGAAGGGATAGAATATGACTCTAAAAATGAAAAATAAAAATGTTTTTTTTTAAAAAAGGGATTGATAAGATGTTGGTTGAAAAAGGGAAAAAGAAAAATTCAAAAAGAAATAAAAAGACAAAAAGACAGTTAAAATAAAATTAACTTTAAAAGACTAAAGAATCGTGGTAAAAAAGCCGTGAATTCTATGTGCAGTAGTCCCCTAGCGCTGGAGTTCTGCCATTCTCATGGATCGGTAAACTTGGTCTTGGCTGGCTGTTCTCGCTGATCTTCTGGGGAGGGGCCTGTTGCCGTGGTTTCCAAATGTCTCTGCCGGAGGCGGAATTGCCCCGCCCTTGCCCCCTCCCGGCTAAGTAATCTGCTCGGGTTTGCTCTCCGGGCTTTTGTTCCCTGCGAGCTTTCCGTACAGCTTTGGAGGCGGAGAGTGAAAATGGCGGCCTCCCAATCTCCACCCCGGAGGAGCCGAGAACTCGGGGCCCTGCTCCTCAGTGAACCCCCAGAGAAAAGCCGTCAGTCACTCCCGTCTCCCCAGTCTCCGGCTACACTCCGTGCTCGCCCGGCCTGTGACCGTGCGTTTCTATCTCTGGCACCCGACCCCCGGTGGAGTCTCCAAACCCAGCAGATCCCTGTGGTGCACTCCCGCGCAGCTCCTCCCAGGGGAGGAAGGTGAGTCTCCCCAGATCTGCTGCTTGTTGGGTCCCTGCTGGAGGAGCAGGGGCCCGACTGTGCGCGGATCACGGTTTATGGCCACCCCGAGCTGAGAGCCCGCGCCTGGGCTCCGCCTCTGCAGCCGGCTTCCCTGCTCCGTTACCTGGGAGCTCTGCCACACTCAGGCAGCCCCGGTCTTTCTGTGACTCCGAGGGTCCCGAGACCACACTGTCCCGGAGGGTTCCACCCCCCGCTTAGCCACCAGAGTGACGTCCCTCAGCGGAGCAGACTTTTAAAAGTTCCGATTTTGTGCTCCGCGGCTCTATCACTTGCCAGAAGCCGCCGACGGAGGTCCCTCCCCCACCGTCTATCCTCCGGAATATCGCCTCGGATTCACTTCTCCGCACGTCCTACCTTCCAGAAAGTGGTCGCTTTTCTCTTCAGAGTGTTGTTGCTCTTCTTTTCTTCAATCTCCTGTTGAGTTCGTAGGTGTTCAGAATGGTTTGATCCCTATCCAGCTGAATTCCTGAGAGGAGACGAAATCCAGGTCTCCTACTCCTCCACCATCTTGCTCTGTACAGCTAATCTTAAAATCCATAATACATTCATCTCTTGCCTGGGCTTATTAAATAACTTCCTAATGACACTATCTGCATCTGCTAACACAGTCATCCACTCCATTTTCTACGCTGATGCCAGACTGATTCTTATAAAACGTACACCATTTCACCATCATCCCATACACACTCTCCCCACTCGGCATGTATAAATAACTTCTCATTCCACACAGAGTAACAACTAAAATTGGTAAGCCTAAATATCCATTTCCCTACACTGAGAAGTAGACCCAATAATTAACTGTATACAGTTGAAGAGGGTTTTTTTGCATTACATGTATATATTATTTACAGTAACACTAATTGAATTTACAAATAATAGCCAATATTTTAGTAGATCAACAGAACAGAAGGTTAGTTCTCCTTTATGATAAGTATGAAGCACATGTTCTTAATTGAACAACTGTTCATTCCATTTGATGATTCAGAGTCCCAAACTCTTTCCAACTTGCCACTCAAGCATTTTCCACACATGATTTCCTTCAGGGTTTGTGTTCTCATTTGGATCAAGCTGGAAGGGTAAAGTTCATAGGGGATTCCAAATGTGAGGTGCTTATGAGCCAGAAATGTAAGTGATATACATCACTTTCAAGCCTAAACTCAATCATATCACTATAGTCAATGGAAAAGGGAAGGTGTGTGTCTAGGATGAAAAGAAAATAGATTTGGTGGTCACCTAACAGTTTCTTCTCCTTATTCTACTACAGTTTCTGATTCTCATTTACCAGTTTTACTCTCCTTCCCATGTAGACAATACTTTCAGCATCTTCCCAAGGGAGTCAAACCCAATTCCCATCTAGCCTGTATTCCAAGAAAAAGCTAGGATCTCCAGTTGATACTCTGGTCTCTCCATTAAATCCAGCTGCAGCTGTTCTTTGGGAACCAAGAATTTTTTTAGTATTTTGCCACATGTTATAATTACACACAGAAATATGCAATTTTTGTAAGAATTATCTGTCATCTTGTGGAAAACACGAACTTTACAAAGTTATCCAGTCTTTATCAACATAATATTGTCAATGCAAACAAACCAGCCTGTGTTCTACAAAACGTCCTGAAAATAAATATTCCTTCTGTTCTCATAACCCATTACATTCTCTTCTTAAACTTTAGTCCACTCAAAAGACTTACTCTTTTTGAGGGATCTACCCATTGCAAAAAGACATCTGTCCTTAATCTGATTTTCTGACTGTGTTACAGACTATCAATGTTTGGCTAAGTAAAACCGGATATTGGATGTTCAGAAGCTGCCCCCAGCCCCAGTATTTAGCCTGTCTCTATTCCAGGGATCTCACTACATGACCAGCAAGGCTACCCTTGTGTAGGCATAAATATAGAGTGGGTGTGAAATATCTGGAGATTTGGCAGTTGTCTCTGATAAGGTGTCAGAAAGTGTAGAATGTCATCCAACCTCAATTTCTCTGTGAGTTCTTCTCTCCCACATGCTCATTCCTACCCCCAAGTTGTAGCGCCATCTTTACCTTACCTGTCTGGCTTGAGTGAAAACAGGTACTGGATGAGCCGATTGTTGAAAGATTAGTATAAATTCACTTGCTAATTTCACAGGATTTCCCACACTGACTTTGCTTTCTGCCTGACGATCTTCAGGTTCTCTTTCAGACTTGACTAAAGACTCTGGTCATGTCCTCCCACATCTGGTCTTCACAAATATGTCCCAGGCTACCTCTCTGAACTGAGTTATCACTGTTGGAATTGGGCTGTTCTCATGAAAAAGTGAGTCTCAAAAATTCAGAGTCCAAGAAGGGGATTTAATTGCTTGTCCCTTGTCTTGCTACCTCCCATTCTTTCTGTCATGAGGTCATGTCCTCAGCCTAGAGATGACCTAGGTCTACAATTCTAGTCAATGAATTGTTGAGCAATCCATGGAATAGGTATAGCAATATCCACGACATCCTACCTGGCAGAAAAGAAATTAAATCTTTTTTGTCTTTGTCTCTGAAATGGTATATGAAAATATGGGGGTGGGGAGGTAGCATGTGAGATGTTGGAAGTGGAAGGAAGGTCCCTACGACTTCTATTCTACTAATATCTTCACATTCTTATGGACTCTTCATTTTTTCAGCTTTTGCAGCAAAAGCCGAGGGCTGTTGGAACTTGTGATCTGGTCTCTTAAATGGAACAGGGCTTGCCTGTCCTGAAAGTCTTTCCGTCTCTCCCAGCTCTCTAAAAAGTCAAGTACTAGCTTTTTCCAACTTTAAATATCATGAAAACAAACATAAAATGGGATATTTATTTATTTTAAAGATTTTATTTATTTGTCAGAGAGACAGAGAAAGCGCCAGAGAGAGCACGAGCAGGGGGAGAGGCAGGCAGAGGGAACAGCAGGCAAAGGGAGAGAGAGAAGCAGACTCCCCATTGATCAAGGAACCAGATGTGAGCCTCAATCCCAGGACCCTGTGAGCATGACCTGAGCCAAAGGCAGATGCTTAACCGACTGAGGGTTAAGTCCATTCAGGGACACCATTTAGGTGTCCCTAAAATGGGATATTTAAATTGCATGGTTTAATATTCGCAAAATATTTATCCCCACAGACCACAGAACTTCCTGTGGCTGTTTCTCCAGGGCAACTGTGAAGATGACAGTCCCGCTATATATCAACCTGTGATGACAAAAACATAGAGAATGTAACAATCTGCTACTGGATCATATCCCACCTTAGTAACAGTGCTGTTAGAAAAAATAAAGACAAAGACCATCTATATATTGACAGATAGCAATTATACACAGCCAATACCTAAAACAGTCTGCATGGCACATAAAGGGAAAAAAAAGAGAAAGTTTTGTCACTGGCCTGGAGGGTAGAGAGGTAGTGACAGAAAGTTAACAGAGACTTGGCATCCATGTTGGTTCGAATGAGCCCACACAGCAGAAGCAGGGCTCAGATGCAGTGAGAGGAGCAGGGTCTGAGGAAACTGAGCCCCAAACACACAGTGCTGAAGCCAGTCAACTCCACCGCGGGCTTTATTGTTCAATGACTCAACAAATTGTTTCTATCCTCAAATCAAAATAATAGGCCTGGGGTTAGAGGGATGTGTCATGTATACGGGGATATCTTTTCTTATTTTTCACTACAATATTCACAAGTCCATATGTAATAAAGTCAGGAAGCCAGACAGAAAACATAGATAACTTTTGTAAGGGAAAGAAAATTGATTTAAGTTACATAACTATGAGATGATCAAGCACACCTGCTATTTCAGGTAGCTGTCAATTCCGGGGGTGGGGGGTGCGGGGAATGTATTCAATGGTATATTTGTGCTGGAAACAAGGTGCCCAGTGAGATTATTCAATAAATTAAAAAGAAATTTTTAAAGAGCTCAGAACTATTCCTTATATTGCAGGAAAAGTAATTATTTTAAGTATTTAATTGCTAAAGTGTTGTATCTTTGAATGAATACAATGCAAATATAAGTTAATTTTCTAAAATTACTTGTAAGCCTCCTAGATATATTCATGTTAAATGCCTCACGAGGAATATATGTTGTCATATTTAGTCTAACAGTGTTACTATGGCATATATAGTGTTTGCCTCATTATAAATATCTATCAAAGATACTTATATCTACAAAATCTTGAAAATTACTTGCTCAGAATTATCTAGGAGGGCATGAGTAATTTTTAAACGGTGGATTTACACAGGCTAATTCTTCCTAAACTTATAAGAATATAAGTTCAGGGGCGCCTGGGTGGCTCAGTCGGTTGAATGTCTGACTCTTGATCTTGGCTCAGGTCATGATCTCAGGGTCATGAGATCAAGCCCTGCATTGGGCTCCATGCTCAGTGGGGAGTCTGCTTGAGAGTCTTTCCCTCTTCCTCTGCCTGTCCCCCCACTCATGTTCTCTCTCTCTCTCTCTCTCTCTCTCAAATAAAAAAAAAAGATTATAAATTCAAAAAGTTTTAAAATATGTGTATCTGGAAATACAAAACCTCATTCAAGTTACAAAGATACAGTAATTTTGAGATTTATTTTTCACTTTTATCCTTGAGGATAGATTAAAAACAACAAGAGCACAAAATAAAAGGAGCCTGTCCTTACCATGCTCATTAATAATTTGATGATCACAAGAACTTAGGATGAAGACAAGTCTATCTACTCTAAATTTGTTATCCATTCATTTAACAAGTATATTAATGTCCTACTCTGTGCAAAACCCAGGGACACATGCTTTATTTAAACAGAGTAAAATCGAAGGACTAATGAAAGCTTTCCTGAGAAATATTTATTTCTTTATAATTTTTCTCAGTGCACCTAAAACTTCCTTGTTTCTTAGGCTATAAATAAAGGGGTTGAGTAGGGGGATGATAATCGTGTAGAACAGTGAATACATTTTATCCTGATATTGATCTGGGCCAGACCCAGAACACACATACATGAAGAAGAGAGTGCCATAGAACAAGGAAACAGAGAGCAGGTGGGCGCTGCGTGTGGAGAAGGCTTTGCTCCTGCCCTTTTCAGATTTCTTTGTCAGGATGGCAAAGAGGACATGGGTATAAGACGCTATGATGGTCATAAAAGTAAAAGCTTGAATAAAAGCAGCAAAAATAAAAAGTACCAATGCATTAATAGATGGGTCAGTGCAAGAAATTGTATATAGTGGCAAAATTTCACAGTAGAAATGGTGTATTATACTGGACCTGCAGAAGGTTAATCTAAATAATAATCCTACATGAATTGTGGGATGCAGAAAACCAATTACATAAGACAAACTTATCAACCAAGTACAGAGCCTGTTGGACATCACCCCTGGATAAAGCAAGGGGTTGCATATGGCTACATAGCGGTCAGAGGCCATCACTACCAGGAGGAAACACTCTGTGGTTGCACTGGAACCAAAAAAATAATATTGGGCCATGCATTCAAAGAGGGATATCATTTGACTTTTGTCTAAGATGTTGACAAGCATCCTAGGAGTCACAGAGGATGAGGAACAAGCATCTGCAAAGGCCAAACTGCCAAGGAATAAGTACATGGGGGTGTGAAGATGGGGGTCTTTCCAGATGAGAAAAATCAGTCCAAGGTTGCCCACCATGGTGGTGAGGTAGATGACCAAGAACACCAGGAACAGGGGGACCTGCAGCCCTGGACGATCTGTAAGTCCTGTGAGAACAAACTCAGTCACCTGCGTCTTGTTTGCCTCCATCATATGCACTCAGGCTGATCACTGCCATGAGAGAATAGGTAAAGGAAAAAATTAATCAATAATCAGGAAAACTGGTATTATATGGCAACATCATATTCCTCTATTTCTGATGGCCCTTACTCAATAAATGCTAAAGTTTAGAGTTTAGAGTTTCTTTTTTTTAAAACACACTAATAATGTTAAATGTCTTATAGGTAATTTCAAGAAGTAAAACTTGGTTAAAAAGACTTCTAATTCTGGTGTTATTCTTGAGATGCTAAAATAACCACTCTTTCAAGACTAGAGAAGAAACAAAAATACTAGCCAGCTTATTTGCACATTTGGAATAGATCCGAGAGCTCCCATTAAACATACCCATATAGACAATTATCAAGCGGTTAATCAAGAATGTTTTTAACATTTTAGAGGCTCATAATTCTAAAATGATTAAAAAGATTTTTCTTTTCCTGCTCTTTTTGAGATTGCAAGTGGGACTATCAAAGCCAGGGTGAATGAAACATTACAAATGGCACCACAGTTGAAAAAATAACCAATGTTTTGAAAATGTGGATTCAGTTTAAATAGTAAAAAAAACTATAAATTCTGTTTAAAAGGTAAATCAAATGAGGAAAAAAGACGAACCACTGTAATAGACAATGACTAACATAAAGACAGTCAAGGCAGATAAGAGCCCCAAACAACAAATGCATCCATGAGTTTTACAACCTGGGAAGCAAGTGAGAAGGCTGGGTTCTGTGGAGACACAAGAGAAAAAACCTCAGTCCTCATCAGCACAATGCATTTCATCAATGACAAATTATGCACAAGTCTGAACATAAAATATGTTTTATGCCCTCTCTTAGTATCTAAAGCAGGGTCTACCCATTTATAAACAGCTGATCTAAATATATAACCATTCAAGGGAATATTTACCAGTCTTGGATTCACAGCTGCCAGAGTTTTATAACAAGACCATCCAAGTGGGTGTCATTCCAACGCCTATGTTTACTTCTACACCAATTCCACATAGACGTAGCTGAAGATTCCCTTCCTAAGTCGGTGCTAGCCTAAAATATCTCAAAGCTCCCACTTGGTAATTCAGAAGGAGGAATAACGGTATTTGTGAAAATTTCAGTTCTGATGAAAATAATCTTTGAACAGTAAAAATATATAGAAGAATTGGGATATTTTCTATAAAAAGGCACCTGGAGTTTTTCCCCTTTAAAAGAGAGGCTGTTTTGAGGAACACAGTTCTTCTTTATCTCCAGTGGAAAAAGAGAAAATTTGGGATTGATTTTAGACATGAAGAAACACCAACAGAAAGGCTGGTCATAGTGGCAGTAATCACCGAGTAAGCACGCTGCTGTCAAGTCACTGCAAGTACTAGATTATCCTTATTTCACACTATTCCGAGATTATGACATTAAGGTGTGGCTCTTAGCAGATGTGGTGAATTCTTTTCTGCAGATTTCCAGAAAAGTACTATCTAAACAAGAGCAACATTGAAGGGGAAAGCATAGACTCTCTTTAAAAGTCCCATAACTCTCTAATTCTTAACTATTGGAAAATTTCCTGCTTCTATGAGGTTTCCATTATAAAGTGAAAGCCAGAATGAATTTGACTTTCAAAGACACAAATTATTAAATAGATTGATTGTATAATTCATTGTCCTGGCAAAGAAAATGTTAACAGAAATGTAACAAAATTTCAAAAGCTTGAGTCGCAAATCTATCTCTAAATTACTAAGTGATG
The DNA here is from genome assembly GCF_029215605.1 of Mirounga angustirostris. NCBI lineage: Eukaryota > Metazoa > Chordata > Mammalia > Carnivora > Phocidae > Mirounga > Mirounga angustirostris. The sequence goes on along the minus strand of NW_026991709.1, from coordinate 45,278,539 downwards.
TGTCTAAACCACTTTATGACCTTCGTTTTAAGGTTCTCTTCTGTGAAGCACTGGATTTTCTGAGGTGCATTTCTGCCCACAGTCTGTGAGACTCAACTAGTCTTTGCTATTCTGTGGGTAGCATAGCATGATGTTAAAGCACACAGACAGTATAGTAGTTCAAATCCTCATGCTACAATTATATAGCCTGTAGCCAAAAGGGTTAAAGGAGTTGAACGTAGTTTTTATTTAGCTGTTAAGATTGCTTTCTGTTCCATTTGATAGATTAATCATCTCAAAAATTTTTCAAATATTTTGACAGCTCATGAGAAACTCTTGGTACTAAAATGATATGTTCTATCATTTTTGGTGGAAAGAATAATGACAATAAAATAAAGCACTGTATTCTCACCCAATTCTTATAAGAAGATGCAGAGATGTCATAAGATAAAAATTTTCATGAAGAACTCTTAAGATATGAGAACAAAGATGTCAAAGACAACTACTTGTCTCATGTTAGTTTTCTTTGAAAAATGCAGTTTGGAAGCAAAGATATTTATTTCTTCCCATCCTCAAACCTGTTTGCAAAGAGAATATTGAAATTCCCTCAATGCCACCAAAAGATTCCCTGTAGAATGAAATCAACCTACTGGGCATTATAGACTAGTCTACAAATCATTTTTAACGTACTCATTTCTAACTATTATTTTTATAGCTTGTTTCTTCTGCAAACAAAAGCAGGTTAATTGGAGAAAACAATGAAAATGTAGTAAAACACAAAGAAACCAAATTGTTGTAATCTCACTAAACATTGATAAATACAGTTAACTTTTTGGTGTATATCTCTCCTATCATTTACCCATGCATGTAGTTAATATTTATGTATATTTGTATATCCATAATTTATAGATAGGTAATTTTATATGAACATTTTTAAATAAAATAATGGCTCTGCTATACATAATTTTTCACAAACTATTTTTAACTTAATAATATAACATTTATAGTCTTCTATATCATTACAATTGACTCTTGAACAACATGAGGGTTAGGGGCACTGACCACCCACGCAGTTGAAAATCTGTGTATAAATTTTGACCCCTCAAAAATGTAACTACTGTAATAGCTTGCTGTTGACTGTAAGCCTTACCAATAACATACACAATTAATTAATGCATATTTTGTATATTACATGTATTATATACTATATTCTTATAATAAAGTAAGTTAGAGAGAAGAAACTATTAATAAAATTATAAGAGAAAATACATTTACAGTACTGTACTGTATTTGTTGATGTTGTAAGTTGACATCCTGTATTTACAAAATGAATTCTCTGGGGCGCCTGGGTGGCTCAGCCAGTAAGGAGGGCACGTATTGCGTGGAGCACTGGGTGTTAAACACAAACAATGAATCATGGAACACTACATCAGAAACTAACGATGTACTGTATGGTGACTAACATAGTAAAAGAAAAAGAAAGTCTGCCTTCAGCTCAGGTCATGATCCCAGAGTCCCGGGATTGAAACCCCCAGCCCTGCATCGGGCTCCCTGCTCAGCAGGGAGTCAGCTTCTCCCTCTGCCTCTTACAATGCTCATGCTTCCTCCCCCATCTCTCTCTCTCTCTCTGAAATAAATAAATAAAATCTTTTAAAAAAATAAATAAAAATGAATCATCTGTCAGTACCTATATCAACATTGTCTTATGATACAAAACACTGCAGATGTTATATGTGTGACTAACACTAGACCCTGAAAATGGAAAGATGTGAAAAAGAAACTCATATTTATTTGCAAGAATACAATTCATGCACTGATACAAAGAAACAGCAATATGATTGCTTTATGGTAGCCTACTATAATTAATATGACTGCCTCATGGTAGTCTAGCCTATACACTAATGAATGAATTGTTACTAATTTTTTTATGGCATATCATATTATAGCCATATTCATAACATGGTATTGGAAACATTGTTACATTTTTTTAAAAAAACCACTTACATGTGATGATAGGCTGAGAAGCAGTTTCTCCAATTATGAAAGAGAGACATATTATAGGATAATGTAATTCTTTGAAAGCAAAGTTATAAAAACTAACCCATTATTAATTTTATATTAAATATCACTCACCTTATGCCTGCGTAAGGATAGGCTGTCCACTTCCATACAGGACTTGTACATGATGTTCTACAGGATGAATACATAGGCGATGATGAGGACAGAAGAATGTTTCCCCAGTTCTTGCTGTACAGTTATTAAACTTTTCACACAAAAACACATAAAAACAGGTTTTTAACTGTATGGCATGATGATTGTTTGGTATCTGTGAAGGAGAGGTAGATCATCATACAGGTATTCATCCTTGTCTTCACATTGCGTAGGCTGAGGAGGAGGAGGAAGGGGGGGTTGGTCCCAGAGGCGGAAGAGGTGATGGAGTTGGCAGGAGAGGCGGGCACACTCAGTGTAATTTCACAACAACACCTTGTAATTTCTTTCTCACTTTTTTGCTTTTCCACTCCTCTAAAAATGTTTCTACCCAGTACCAATCCTTCTTCCACCAGTTGCTTTATTTTCAGTGCTCATATCAGGGAAGGGTGCAGATCATTAAAGTCAAAAGCAGTCTTGAATAATCCGAAACCTTCTGCCAGATGGTCTAGTGCCAATTTGTTTTCTGACATTGCTTCTTCTATGTCTTCTTCCTCATCATCTGGCGCTGGTTCAGAAGCACTCATCTCCATCAAGTCGTCTTCGATCAATTCCTCTGGTGTGGTGTCTGTTAGCTCTTGAATTTCTCCAAGATCCATATATTGAGACCCTTCCCCTGCCTTTTTTTTTTTTTTTTGCCATATACACAATTTCTTTAATGATTTTACTTGACTAGCTCTGTCATAAATCCTGTAGTGCACAACATCTGAACACAGTTTTCTCCAGCAGAAATTTATTGTTTTGGGCTTGACTGCTTTCACGGCTTTTTCTATCACAATAGTGGCATCTTCCATGGTATAATTGTTCCAGACTTTCAAGATATTTTCTCTTTAGGGGTTCTCTTCCAAACTTGACAATCCTTTCCATAGATTATTGTGTGTAATGAGCCTTAAAGGTTTTTATGAACCCCTGATCTAGAGGCTGAATCAGAAGCATTGTGTTTGGGGGCAAGTAGACACTTCAGTGCCCTTGGTCTTGAACTCATGGGGTTCTAGGTGGCCAAGGGCATTGTCCATATCAAAAGAACTTTAAATGCAATCCCTTACTGGCAAGGTACTTCCTGCCTTCAGGAACAAAGCAAAGATGGAGCCAATTCAGAAAAATTCTTCCCTTTGTCCAGGCTTTCTTATACAACCAAAAGTCTGGAAGCTGGTGTTTCCCTTTTCCCTTCAAGGGTCAGGAGTTAGCAGCTTTATAGATAAGGACAATCCTGATCATAAACCCAACTGCATTTGCACAAAACAGTAGATTTGGCCCATCCCTTGTTGCCTTAAATCATAGTGCTCACTTCTCTTCCTTACTAATAGATATCCTTTGTGGCATTTTCTTTCCAGAATAGGACACTTTGATCTGCATTAAAAACCCGTTCAGGCAGATATCTTTTTTCCTCAGTGATTTTTTTAATGACATCTGGGAACTCGTCTGCTGCCTTTTAGTTGGCAGAGCTGCTTCTCCTGTTATCTTGACATCTTTTAAGCCAAACTTCTTTCTAAAATTATCAAACCATCTTTTGCTGGCATTAAATTCTCCAACTTAAGATCCTTCACCTTCCTTTTGCTTTAAGTTGTCATATGACTTCATTTTTTCTCAAATCAGAGTCTATAGGCATGCCTCTCTTATAGTCATTCTACACCCACATTTTTAATGCATTTTTAATATGAGACAAAAAGGTATTTTGCAAAGAATGCAAGGTTTTTGTGCCTGCTGGCATAGCTGTAGTGATGGCTTCAAGAATTTTCTTTTTCGGGGGCTTCTGGGTGGCTCAGTCAGTTGAGCAACCAATTTCGGCTCAGATCATGATCTCAGGCTCATGAGATCGGGCTCCATGCTGGGTGTGAAGCCTGCTTAGGATTCTTTCTTTCCCTCTGCCCCTCCCCGCTTGCACTCTTTCTCTCTCTCAAAAAAAAAAAAAAAAAAAAGAATTTTCTTTCTTTTTTTTTTTTTTCCTGACAATGGTCCTTATACCGCTTTAAATGACAGGCAACCACAGCTGCAGACCTCCATCTACCATACATATTAAGCAATTCAACTTTTTGTTGTAATGTCATGATTCTTCTCTGCCTCTTGGGGGCGCTAATAGCACGGCTAGTGGTACTTCATAAGCGTTCCATAGTGTTATTCAAGGTTTATGTTAATTGCACTAAACACGAAAAATACACGAAAACCACGAGATCAGTTTGTTCTGCGATATACAGTTTACTAGAGAAACCAATTGCTCATGTAGAGATTAGCATGGTAGGTTGCCTTGAGCTCACCAAGACAGCAGAAGAAGGTGATTATGAAATTACAGTAGTGCAGTATGTACTTTTATGCAGTTATGATTTAATGCAGTTATGACTTAATGCTGCTTTCTCTCAATTGCCGTTGGTTCCATGTACAGTCTCTAAGTGTTGGTTTGGATAAGATTTAACTTTTTACAATAGATTTTTGTATATTTTATGGTAGTAAGTGATAAAATAGTATCACATATATTTTATGCATTTGTGACATACCTTTTTCTTTTTTTTTTTTTTTGATATTTCCAGACTATGAAGTTCATCTGAGAGTTTTTTCAAATTGTCACAAATCCACAACAAATTTTCCAACATATTTCTTGGAAAAAATATGCATAAGCCTGACCTATAGGTATTTGGTAGAAATGAAAAAACTACTGAGGGGTATAAAAATGTGTTTAATGTGTGAAAATTCATCATTTTATCTAAGCAGAAAGACTTGATCTAGCAGAGGCATTAATTTTTCTAAATTAATTTATAAATTTAATTAAATATTAAACAAAATCATAGGGAGATAGTTGAACTAGAAAATTAATTCATCTGTAAGAGCAAACAGATTTTATTTAATGCCCGAAGAATTCTTCTAAAAGAATAAAGAAGGGAGATGGCCCATGCCAGCTTTGAATATATCATAAAGTTTGCTGTAATAACTGAAACTATGGTTGATGTTACCAACGTTCATTATAAAATACAAATTCACTAAAATTTGAATATCTACTTCTAGACATGGGGAAGAAGAGTAGCAACGTTGATTGAAAGCATAGACTTTGGAAAGAAACAGACTTTGGTTCATTGGGCTTTGCCTCTATGACTGATCAATAACTTAAACTCTCTAAGCTTTGACATCCTCATTTGCAAGATGATGTTAATAATGTGCACTTACAAGGTTGTTGCAAGAATCAGATGAGAGGGTGAATGTCAAGCCCTTAGCACTGTACTTGACAGATAGGAAAGGCTTGTTAAATGGTAATTTTAACTATTTGTGATAGTTATTTTAGTTATGCAGAAGTAAAGCAGTTAAGCTCTTTTGTTAGAGAATGGTTTTGGGGTGAGCAAATTGAGATGTGTTGTCATAGTGCCAATTTATAACAATGGCAGTTTAATTTTGTACATAAAATACTTTTACAATTAGCTCAAGCCATCTGCAGGTTGGCACACAAATCAGTAAGTAGTGTGATTTATGTGGAGTCACAACTTCTAGAAAAAAAAAACCTATAGGCATAACACATTTTAAAGAGAAAATTTTATTGTAATGAAAACTACAGATACATTTCATAATTAAACATTTCACACTGCATCATGAACAAAGGACTTTTTTCCTAACCACGATACCACTTGGCTATCAGATAAAATGAATACTATTCTTCCAATACCATCAAATAACCAGTCTATATTCAAATTTCTCCAATTGTTACTAATTTTTTACAGCATTGCATTTGTTTGTTCTACCTATCAAGATTCTTTTAATCCAAAACAGTGTCAGGGTGCCTGGGTGGCTCAGTCGTTAAGTGTCTGCCTTTGGCTCAGGTCATGATCCCAGGGTCCTGGGATGGAGCCCCACATCAGGCTCCCTGCTCAGCAGGAAGCCTGCTTCTCCCTCTCCCACTCCCCACTTGTGTTCCCTCTCTCTGTCAAATAAATAAAATCTTTAAAAAAAAAATCCCAAACAGTGTCATTTCTTTCCCCTTTCTTTACTTCCTTGTTGTTGTTATTAATCACAATGGTTTTCTTGTTTCTCCCCCTAATGAAATGACATGGAGAAAGTGGACCAGTTGTTCAATTGTCTTGTGAAATTTCCCACATTCTGGATTTGTGTAGCTGCCTTGTTTGACTTGTTCTCCTACCCTTTGTATTTTTCCATTTCCAGTGGAATTTATATCTAAAGGCTTGATTAAACATTTTGGCAAGAATTCTTTATAAATGATGTTATGAATTTCATATTGCATAACATTAGGAAGTGCAGGGATCCTGTTGGTCTCACTATTGGCGGGGTTCAGTGTGATCCCTGGGTTAAGGTATTAATAGTCACATCTCTCCACTATAAACTATAAAGTTTATCTGTTTTCCCTTACATCTGGCAAGTAACTCATGATATGATACTTTCTCACTTTGCACCCAGGTCCCTATCCTTTTTTTAGCTAAGGCTTTTAGCATCCTTTGATGATTCTTGCCAGAACCAATTATATTATTAGGGATTTTTAAATGGTAATTTTTTAATTCTGTCATTTGTTCTACATTTTCTTAGCTGGAATACTTTAGCACAACTATAAAAGAAGAGGAAATAGGACAAAATGTTTTGACATTTATCATGAAAAAAATTAAACAAATGTCTAAACATTTGTTTAGTTTTATTTGACCTTGCGAGAATTTCAAAGTTTCATAAGCCCTTCTTCTTTCTTGGAGGCAAATTGTTGGTGATTTTAAAAGGTCTACTTTGAATAGCTTAGTAATTCAGTCCAAAAATACATGTAAGCGTCTGGTATAGTAGACCCTGGCCAGGAGTTTTCTTTGAAAGGACAAAAATGAGTCAATAAAAATGCAAGTTGTGCCAAATTCTGTCTAGTCAATGTTTCCTGTTTCTCACACTTTGTAAGAAATTGACTTTTCTCTCTCATTAGTGATCAAATTATTTTTTGCCAGAAATCATCCATTTGGGGCAATGTTGTTTTTGGAAACCTTCCTCCCAAAGAGGGATTTTACAGACACTTGCTTTTTAAGGTCTCCTAAGACTAATTTTTTAATGTACATATTTAATAAAAATATAGTAATCATTATCATAAGAACATATTTTTGTACTTTACTTTCAACAAAAACATATTCATATAAACTTTCTTAATTTCTCAACAGTATTGGAGCACCTGACATTTCTCACATTACCTTACATAATGAGAAGAATTCTGGTGTGGACACATTGGCCACCTGTGACAATGCAGTTTGTAACAGTGTTTCTTGTCTTAACTTAGCCTCGTTTTATTTATATAACTTTAAAAAAGTTGGATCTTAACTTCCTCATAAAAACAAAACCTATATTTGTATAGTGATTTATGCCCTATAATGTTCCTTAACACATGCCGTCTCACCCAATCAGCTAAATAGGGACACTAGTGCATAGTATTATCTCCATTATCTATGAAGAAATTGAGGCACTGCCCATTTAAATATCATCAAACACTCATTGTTTTCTTCTCTGTGTGACCCAGAGGATTTAACGAAGGCTCTTGTGGTCACTTTAATTTCATCTAAGACTCAGGAATAAAAGAACAGATCATCTGATTGGACACAACTGTGTTTTCCGTTACTCTAGGCTCTCTCACTTGTAAATGGAAGAAATGTCACCTCTTTCCATTCTTCCAAAATGACTGAAAGGATCAATTAAGATGATTCAGATGAACACACTCTAAGAGTCTTAAAGTAATATTTAAATATGAGGTGTGTCTTAGTCCATTCAGGCTGCCATAAAACATACCACCGACGTGCTGGCTTATAAACAACAGAAATTGATTTCTCACAGTTCTGGAGGCTGGAAGTCCAAGGTCAAGGTGTCAGCAATGTCACATTTTGATGAAGGTCCTCATCCTGATTCATATTCAGTCAGTGCCTTTTCACTGTGTCCTCACATGGAGGAAGAGGTCGGGGATCTGTCTGGAGCCTCTTTTATAAGGCACTGATCCCAACATGAGGCTCTCCCGCATGACTTCAGCAACTTCCACAGGCCCTACCTGTTCCTATCATCATCTTTGGGGATTGGGATTTTAAAATATGAATTTGGGGAGGACACAAATATTCAGATGACAGTAGGTAGGCTTTCCTCTTAAGAAATCAAAATTCAGCTTTGTCGAAGATTATTTGACCATAGAGTTGAGGGTCCATATCTGGGCTCTCTATTCTGTTCCATTGGTCTGTATGTTTTTGTTTTTTTTTTTAAAGATTTATTTATTTTTGAGAGAGTGAGAATGAGAGAGAGAGAGAGTACATGAGAGGGAGGAGGGTCAGAGGGAGAAGCAGACTCCCTGCCGAGCAGGGAGCCCGATGCGGGACTCGATCCCGGGACTCCAGGATCATGACCTGAGCCGAAGGCAGTCGCTTAACCAACTGAGCCACCCAGGCGCCCGGTCTGTATGGTTTTTTTTGCCAGTACCATGCTGTCCTGGTGATCCCTGCTTTGTAATATAGCTTGAAATTGGGCAACGTGATGCCCTCAACTTTGTTTTTCTTTTTCAACATTTCCTTGGCAATTCAGGGTCTTTCTGATTCCATACAAATTTTAGGATTGTTTGTTCCAGCGTTTGAAAAATGTCATTGGAAGTTTGATCAGGATAGCATTGAAGGTATAGATTGCTCTGGGTAGCATAGACATTTTAACAATGTTTATTCTTCTGATCCATGAGCATGGAATGTTTTTCCATCTTTTTGTGTCTTCTTCAATTTCTTTCATGAGTGTTCTATAGTTCCTAGAGTATAGATCCTTTTTTACCTCTTTGGTTAGGTTTAATCTGAGGTATCTTATGGTTTTTGGTGCTATTGTAAATGGAATCCTTTCTCTAATTTCTCTTTCTACAGTTGCATTGTTAGTGTATAAGAAAGCAACTGATTTCTGTGCATTGATTTTGTATCCTGCCACATTACTGAATTGCTGTATGAGTTCTAGTAATTTGGGGGTGGAGTCTTTTGGGTTTTCCACATAAAGTATCATGTCATCTGCGAAAAGAGAGAGTTTGACTTCTTCTTTGCCAATTTGAATACCTTTTATTTCTTTTTGTTGTCTGATTGCTGTTGCTAGGACTTCTAGTACTATGTTGAACAATAGTGGCAAGAGTGGGCACCCTTGACGTGTTCCTGAGCTTAAGGGAAAGGCTCTCAGCTTTTCCCCATTGAGGATGATATCCATAGATGGATTTTATGAACTTGAGGAATGTTCCCTCTATCCCTATACTCTGGAGAGTTTTAATCAGGAAAGGATGCTGTATTTTGTCAAGTGCTTTTTCTGCATCAATTGAGAGGACCATATGGTTCTTCTCTCTCTTCTTATTAATGTGTTCTATCACACTGATTGATTTGTGAATGTTGAACCACCTTTGCATCTCCGGGATAAATCCCACTTGGTCGTGGTGGATGATCCTTTTAATGTATTGTTGGATCCTATTACCTAGGATTTTGTTGAGGATTTTGGAATCCATATTCATCAGGGATATTGGTCTGAAATTCTCCTTTTTGATGAGGCCTTTGCCTGGTTTGAAGATTAAGGTAATCTTGGCCTCATAGAATGAGTCTGGAAGCTTTCCTTCTGTTTCTATATTTTGAAACAGCTTCAGGAGAATAGGTATTATTTCTTCTTTGAATGTTTGGTAGAATTCCCCAGGGAATCCATCAGGCCCTGGACTCTTGTTTTGGGGGAGGTTTTTTTTTGTTTTGTTTTTTGCTTTTTAATTTTATTTTATTATGTTATGTTAATCACCATACATTACATCATTAGTTTTTGATGTAGTGTTCCATGATTCATTGTTTGCATATAACACCCAGTGCTCCATGCAGAACATGCCCTCTTTAATACCCATCACCGGGCTAACCCATCCCCTCACTCCCCTCCCCTCTAGAACCCTCAGTTTGTTTCTCAGAGTCCATAGTCTCTCATGGTTCATCTTCCCCTCATGAACAGACATTTTGGGAGGTTTTTGATCACTGCTTCAATCTCATTACTGGTTATTGGCCTATTCAGGTTGTCAATTTCTTCCTGTGTCAGTCTTGGCAATTTATAGGTTTCCAGGAAGGCATCCATTGCATCCAGGCTGCTCAGTTTATTGGCATAGAGTTGTTGATAATAATTTCTAATAATTGTTTCTATTTCCTTGGTGTTAGTCGTGTTCTCTCCCCTTTCATTCATAATTTTATTAATTTGGGTGCTTTCTCTTTTCTTTTGGGTAAGTCTGGCCAGAGGTTTATCGATCTTATTAATTCTTTCAAAGAACCAGCTTCTAGTTTCGTTGATCTGATCTACTGTGTTTCTGGTTTCTAATTCATTGATCTCTGCTCTGATCTTAATTATTTCTCTTCTAATGCATGGCTTAGGCATCATTTGTTGCTTTTTCTCCAGTTCTTCAAGGTGTAGAGTTAGTTGGTGAATTAGGGATTTTTCTATTTTTTTGAGTGAGGCTTGGATGGCTACGTATTTCACCCTTAGGACTGCCTTTGCAGTACCCCATAGGTTTTGCACCAATGTGTTTTCATTCTCATTGGTTTCCATGAATTGTTTAAGTTCTTCTTTGATTTCCTGGTTGACCCAAACATTATTGAGCAGAGTGTTTCCAAGTGTTTGAATTTTTTCCAAATTTTTTCTTGTGATTGAATTCCAGTTTTAAAGCATTATGGTCTGAGAATAAATATGCAGGGAATAATCTCAATCTTTTGGTATTGCTTGAGACCTGATTTTTGACCCAGTATGTGGTCTATTCTGGAGAAAGTTCCTTCTCTGAAGATGACATACAAATGGCTAATAAACACATGAAAAAATGTTCATCATCATTAGCCATCAGGGAAATTCAAATCAAAACCACATTGAGATACCACCTTACACCAGTTAGAATGGCAAAAATTGACAGGACAAGAAACAACAAACATTGGAGAGGTTATGGAGAAAGGGAAACCCTCTTACACTCTTGGTGGGAATGCAAGTTGGTATTGCCACTTTGGAAAACAGTGTGGAGGTTCCTCAAAAAATTAAAAATAGAGCTACCCTATAACCCAGCAATTGCACTCCTGGGTATTTACCCCAAAGACACAGATGTAGTGAAAAGAAGGGCCATATGCATCCCAATGCTCATAGCAGCAATGTCCTCAATAGCCAAACTGTGGAAAGAGCTGAGATGCCTTTCAACAGGTGAATGGATAAAGAAGATGTGGTCCATATATACAATGGAATATTCCAGCCATCAGGAAGGATGCATACCCAACTTTTACACCAACATGGACGGGACTGGAGGAGATTATGCTAAGTGAAATATGTCAAGCAGAGAAAGTCAATTATCATATGGTTTCACTTATTTATGGAACATAAGGAACAGCATGGAGGACATTACGAGAAGGAAGGGAAAAATGAAGGGGGTAAATCGGAGGGAGAGATGAACCATGAGAGACTATGGACTCTGAGAAACAAACTGAGGGTTTTAGAGGGGAGGAGCTGGGGGGATGGGTTAGCCCAGTGATGGGTATTAAGGAGGACACGTACTGCATGGAGCACTGGGTGTTATACGAAAACAATGACTCATGGATCACCACATCAAAAACTAATGATGTACTGTATGGTGACTAACATGACATAATAAAATAAAATTAAAAAAATAAATTAAAATTCAAAATCTAAAGTGATCATCATGTATGTTTGAGCGATTTTAGCGCTTTGTCTTTCAAAATGTAGTCCAGCCCCACCTGCCTCAGAGTTGTCTGGGCTACTTGTGCATAGTACAGAATCTCACACCAACCAACAATCTACTGAATCCAATACCTACGGGCTCATGCACACTAAAGTTTAAGAATGAAAACCTCAAGTGAAAAATCTCCACATCATTGGCTCTTCTGCTTAACTAAACCGGTTATAAATGTTATATAGAGGTTATACTCTCCAACCAAATAATGTACCTAGTAGACATTTTGTAATAGCTCAAATGACGTTCAGTGGATTGATTATACTACATGACAATACGGACAAGAATGGAGAACTGTCCAATACAAATAAAATACCTGCTGAAATATGGGACTCTAATAATGCAGGAGAAACATTTGTTAGGAAAGATTTGCAATTAACTTTTTGTGAACTGTCTGGATATGCATAGCCTGTTTCCCCAAACTGATTATCTGGTAGGAATTTGAAAGAAATTAGTGTTATTTACAATTTTTTTAATGAATGAATTTGTTTTCAGACAGCACACTGCAGGTGCCTATTCACTAGCATATAGATAATTGTGTCAGACTTCCAAAACCAACTAAAAAGAATCAAAAACCATATGAAGATTTTACTTTCCCCTTAAACCAGTAGTTTTCAACCTGGGCTATGCTTTTATCACCTGGAGGGATAAATGTCGACAAATAGCTGGGTCACATCTCCAGAGCAGCTGATTTCACTGGTCTGAGATTGGGTCAGAGAATTTTAATTTCTAAGGACCTTAGGTGATTCCAGCAAGGATTGAGAATCACTGCCTTAAATTAAAAAAAAAGCACACTATGCAATAGACATATCATTTATATATCATTATTTCCTTTGTGCCATCAAAAATGGGGGGAAATAAAGATAAAAACTTGATCAAAAATTGCATAAACTATGATAAAGTAGCCATTTGGCAAAACAGTCATTGTAACAGTCATACAAGAAAGTTTTTATACTCGAATATCACCTATTCTTCATCGGAAGCTTGCCAAGTTTCACATGATTGTCCCTAGTGACTCTCAATGCTGGCTGCATATTAGAATCACTCAGAGAGGTTTAGAAAACTACCAGAAGCCTGGTACCCCATCTTAGAGATTCTAGTTTGCTTGGTTTGAGGTGAGAACCAAGAGTGAGAACCACTGATCCATGGTCCATACCATCTGGGTGAAGAAGAAGAAGATATGCAAGACTTGATTGGTGACATTTAGTCACTAATTCTGCTACTTGTTATCAACAGGGTGTGATGTATCAAAGAGTTATTCAGTTTTACAATACGCTCGCTATAAAGCCTACTAAGAAGTACCTGAAATGCTGTCATTCTCATGGATTAAGCAGCTATTAGTTGGATTCCAAACCATCTTTTGCATAAAATATAAAACCATGAAAACTAAAAGTTTCTACAAAGAACTCACAGTTTCCTATAAAAAAAACCTAGCATGGTGACCTGAGCTTTACAGGAAAAGAAGAAGCCAGGAAGCATATCTAGAGGCTTACTTCCATTCTCTTAGCCACAGGGCACACCGGTGGAGCAGAGGGAGCCGTCCAGATTTGGCCAGCACCATCTCCTTCCGAGTGCTTCTTCAGCCATCAGTGTTGGGTCTCACATAAGACTTTATAGTCTAATAGAAGCAGCATAGGATAGTGGTTAAAAGCGTGGACTCTGGCACCATGCTGCCTGAAATAATGAAGGTATAAAGAAGACAGAGAACATCTATATTTTGACAGACAGCAATTGTATACAGACAATACTAAAACAGGCTGCATGGCACATAAAGAAAAAAAAAGAGTTTTGCCACTTGCTTTGACTGTGGAGAGGTGGAAGTAAGAACTCCCACAGAGATTCTGCACCCACAGGGAACAACTTGCTTCCAATGAGCCCACACAGCAGAAGCAGGGCTCAGATGCAGTGAGAGGAGCAGGGTCTGGGGAAAGAGCCCCAAACACAGTGCTTGAAGCCAGTTGGCCCCACCTTGAGCTTTGTCATTCGATGACTCAGCAAATTGTTTCTATCCTCAAATCAAAATAATAGGCTAGGTGTTAGAGGAATGTGCCATGTATACAGAAATACTTTATTCTTTTTCTAGAGTGCGCTAAGGTCACTACTCATGGTTTATATGCTCCTTTTTCCTTGTATGGCCTATAAGAGACATCTAAGGGTTATGAGAATTGGCTTTATCAATAACATAATGTGTGTAAAACTACCTATCTTTCTTTTATTTTTGAATAAAATATTCACAGGGCCATATGTAATAAAGTCAGGAGCTCAAAAAATGCAAAAGGGCCAGACAGAAAACATATATAGTTTTTATAAAGAAAAAATCAGTTAAGTTGCATAATCACAAATTGACCAAGCACATGTGTTCTTTCAGGTAGCTGTCCATTCCAAGAGAAAAAAATTCAATTGGCATATATGTGTCAGACACGAGCTGCTTAGTAAGATTGCTTATAAATTAAAAAGTAGAAGTTTTGGGGCGCCTGGGTGGCTCAGTTGGTTAAGCGACGGCCTTCAGCTCAGGTCATGATCCTGGAGTCCCTGGATCGAGTCCCGCATCGGGCTCCCTGCTCGGCAGGGAGTCTGCTTCTCCCGCTGACCCTCCCCCCTCTCATGTGCTCTCTCTCTCTCATTCTCTCTGTCTCAAATAAATAAATAAAATCTTTATAAAAAAAAAGTAGAAGTTTTTAAAGAACTCAGAACTTTTCATTAAATGGCAGGAAAATTACTTTCTCTTAAATACATAATTGTTAAATTTTTATACCCTTCAATGATTGAAATGCAAATGTATTTTTCAAAATTACTTTTAAACCTTATAGAAATGTTCATTTTGAATGCCTCATGAGGTTATATTCTGTCATATTTAGTCTAACAATATTACTTTGGTGTACATATTGTTTGGATAATTATAAATACTCAAGAGAAGGTTTTGAAAAATTACTTGCTCAAGAATTATCTAAAAGGGCATGAGGACTTTTTAAAAAGAGGGTTTACACAGATTGAGTCTTCCCTTAAAAAGATATAAGTGCAAAAAAGTTGTAAAGTGTGTGTATCTGGAGGGTCACCTGGGTGGCTCAGTCAGTTGAGCTTCTGCCTTCGGCTCAGGTCATGATCCCAGGGTCCTGGGATCAAGCCCCATGTTGGGTTCCCTGCTCAGCTGAGAGTCCTTTTCCCTCTTCCTCTGCCCCTTCTCCTGCTTGTGCTTTCTCTCTCTCTCTCTCTGAAATAAAAAGAAATAAACAAAATCTTAAAAAAAGTTGTGTGTATTTGGAAATACAAAGCTCTTTCAAGTTACAAAGACATAGTAATTTGAAGATTTCATTTCAGTTTCGTCCTGAGGTTGGATTTAAAACAACACAAGGTAAGTGGAGTCCGTCCTTACCATGCTCATTAATTATTTTGATGATCACAAGAACTTAGGATGAAGACAAGTCTATCTACTCTAAATTTGTTATCCATTCATTTAACAAGTACATATTAAGGCCCTACTCTGTGCAAAACCCAGGGACACATGCTTTATTTAAACAGAGTAAAATCGAAGGACTAATGAAAGCTTTCCTGAGAAATATTTATTTCTTTATAATTTTTCTCAGTGCACCTAAAACTTCCTTGTTTCTTAGGCTGTAAATAAAGGGGTTGAGTAGGGGGATGATAATCGTGTAGAACAGTGAATACATTTTATCCTGATATTGATCTGGGCCAGACCCAGGACGCACATACATGAAGAAGAGAGTGCCATAGAACAAGGAAACAGAGAGCAGGTGGGCGCTGCATGTGGAGAAGGCTTTGCTCCTGCCCTTTTCAGATTTCTTTGTCAGGATGGCAAAGAGGACATGGGTATAAGACGCTATGATGGTCATAAAGCAAAAGCTTGAATAAAAGCAGCAAAAATAAAAAGTACCAATGCATTAATAGATGGGTCAGTGCAAGAAATTGTATATAGTGGCAAAATTTCACAGTAGAAATGGTGTATTATACTGGACCTGCAGAAGGTTAATCTAAATAATAATCCTACATGAATTGTGGGATGCAGAAAACCAATTACATAAGACAAACTTATTAACCAAGTACAGAGCCTGTTGGACATCACCCCTGGATAAAGCAAGGGGTTGCATATGGCTACATAGTGGTCAGAGGCCATCACTACCAGGAGGAAACACTCTGTGGTGGCACTGGAACGAAAAATATAAAATTGGGTGATGCACTCGAAGTGGGATATCATATGATTCTCAGCTAAAAAATTCATTAGCATCTTGGGAGTCACAGAGGATGAGGAACAAGCATCTGCAAAGGCCAAACTGCCATGGAGTAAGTACATGGGGGTGTGAAGATGGGGGTCTTTCCAGATGAGAAAAATCAGTCCGAGGTTGCCCACCATGGTGGTGAGGTAGATGACCAAGAACACCAGGAACAGGGGGACCTGCAGCCCTGGACGATCTGTAACTCCTGTGAGAACAAACTCAGTCACCTGCGCCTTGTTTGCCTCCATCATATGCACTCGGGCTGATCACTGCTCTGAGAGAATGGGTAAAGGAAAAAAACAATCAAAGGTCATGAAAACTGGTTTGGGATGGTAATGTCTGTTCCCTATTTCAGATGTCAGTTTCTCAGCAAATAGGAAGGTACAGGGGTTTCTCTTTTTTAGAAATATACTTGAGTATTAAGTATATAATAAATAATTTTGAGAAAGATTTTTTAAAGAAGGCCTTTAAGATTATATATTTAAAATTAAATATATTAACAGCGAAATGTTTTCCAGAATTAAGAATAAAAAATACATTTTATATGAAAATCTGTAAAAGCAGCAGTGCTTCAGTTTCAAAAGTGTTATCATTCTTTCTCAGAAAATCTTGTGCTTTTCTATTGAATGAAAAATGGGCTCTCTCTCTGATATAAGCAATATACATCATTCAATCCTTTTAAGACATTAATACGTTGAGTAATAAGAGAGCAAAATAAATATTCTATTACTATTTTACTGTCCATTATCATTATTATTTGATTATATATTCATCAAAATCACCCCAAATTCCTAATCAAGTCTTTTGATTATATATTGCATATATATATGTGCAATGCCACTCCAAATTTTTAACTAATTATTTTTAAATATCCCCAATAAACTCTCATACATGAACATAATAATTCATTCAGTCAACAAATTTTTATAGTAGTACCTCCTAAGTTAAAGCACTGTCATTCTTAGCTCGTAGAACCTCTATCTGGTATTACACTCAGGATGATAAAATACCCCTCTTTTAAGAGGAGTGAAGAAACAAAGACTCTACTGTCTTATTTGCAGGTTTGGGAAGGATCTAAGGACTGTCATTTTCAGGCCAAATAAGACAATTGCCATCCTGTTAACTGAGAATGTGTTTTAATATTTCAGAGGCACAAATTCTAAAATGATTGTAAGGCTTTTTCTTTTCCTGCCCCTTTTGAGATTGCAAGTGGGACCATCAAAGTCAGGGTGGAATGAAACTTTACAAATGGCACCACAGTTGGAAAAATAACCAGTGTTTTGAAAAGGTGGATTCAATTTAAATAGTAAAAATTATAAATTCTGTTTAAAAGGCAAATCAAATGAGAAAAGATGAAACGTAGTAATAGGCAATGGCTAACATAAAGACAGTCAAGGCAGATAAGAGCCCCAAACAACAAATGGATCCATGAGTTTTATAAGCCTGGGAAGCAAGTGAGAAGGCTGGGTCCTGTGGAAACCCAGGAGAAAAAACCTCAGTCCTCATCAGCACAATGCATTTCATCAATGACAAATTATGCACAAGTCTGAACATAAAATATGTTTTGTGTATTCAAATCCCTCTCTTAGTATCTAAAGCAGGGTCTAACCATTTACAAACAGCTGATTAAGTATATAACCATTCAAGGGAATATTTACCAGTCTTGGATTCACAGCTCCCAGGCTTTTATGACAAGACCAGCCAAGTGGGTGTCATTCCAACAATACGTTTTCTATAGCCTAGTCACCAATTCTGTACAGAAGTGAAGATTTCATTCCCCAAATCTGTGCTGACCTGAAACATTTCCCTAAAGTGCCTGCTTGATAATTCAAAGGCAGGAAACAAACAAAATTGAGGGAATACAGGGTTTGTGAAAAATTTAGTTCTAATGAGAATAATGTTTGAACAATAAAATAGATATGGAAGAATTGGAGTATGTTCTATAAAAAGGCACCTGGAGTTTTTTTTCCCCTGTAAAAGAGAAGCTATTTTGAGCAAAACCATTCTCCATCTTCTCTTGAAATAGGAAAAGAGAAAATTTGTTTGAGAATTACATTAAACATGAAGAAACCCCTGCTGAGAGGCTGGTCACCTTGGCATTAATCATCGAGTAAGCACGCTGCTGTCAAGTCACTGCAAGTCCCAGATTATCCCTTACAACAGTGAGTTGTGCCTCTCAGTAGTTGTGGTGAACTTTTTCTTTTTTTTGCATATTTCCAGCAAAGTATTATCTTAAAGAAGATCCAATTGAAGGGGAAGTCATAGACTCCCTTAAAAAGCCCCATAACTCTCTGATTCTTAACAGTCAGAAATCTTCCTCATTCTGTTTGTGTTCCAATGTAAATTAAATGCCAGAATGAATTTTAATTTTCAAAGACACAAAAAATACTAAATAGATTGTTTCCATAATTCATTATCCTGGCAAAAAAAATAAAAAGTTAATAAAATTGTAAGAAAATTTCAGAGGTTTTGAATCTCAGTTCTACCTCTAAATTACCACATGATTATTAGCTTTATGACCCTTGTTTTGAGGTTCTCCTCTAAAGCACTGGATTTCCTCAGATACATTTCCACGACAGCCTGTGTGACTATTTCTCCTCTCTGCTACTTAGTAGGTATCATGACATGGTGGTGAAGCACACAGTGCTATAACTGATTTGCATGAGTTCAATTCTTCATTCTACAAATATATAGCTTTATATCCAAAAGTTTTCAGAGGAAATAAACATAATGTTTATTTATCCATTTAATTCAGGATGCTCCATTTGAAAGGTAAATCATCTGAAAAATATTTTTTATGAATTTTGATAGCTCATGAAAACTCTTTACTAAAATGACACTTCCTATCATTTTTCATGGAAAGAATAATTGTAATAAAATAAAGCACTGCATTCTCACCCAATTCTTGTAAGAAGATGCAGAGATGCCATAAAATATAAATTTTCATGAAGAACTCTTAAGATACAAGAACAAAAATGTCAAAGACAACTATTTGTCTCATGTTATTTTTCCTCGAAGAATGCAGTTTGGAAGGAAAGATATTTATTTCTTCCCATCCTCAAACCATTTATGAAGAGAATGTTGAAACTCCCTCAAGGCCACCAAAAGATTCCCCGTAGAATGAAGTCAATCTACTGGGCATTATAGACTAATCAACAAATCACTTACAACATTCTTTAATAACTATTATTTTTGTAGCTTATTTCTTTCTTCTGCAAACAAAAGCACTACAGGTTAATAGTAGGAAAAAATTGAAAATGTAAAAAATGTAAAAAAGCAAACAAATTGAAAAGAGAAAAGAAAAAGAAAACAAATTGCTATAATTTCACTAATCACCAATAAGTATAGTTAACTTTTTAGTACATATTTCTCCTATCATTTACCCATACATGTGGCTATATTTATGTATACTTTATTATATGTAATTAATATATATTTATATTTACATAATATATAAACATTTTATACATACATATAAAAATAAAATTATGGCACTGCTGTACATAATTTTTCATAAACTATTTCTTATTTAAGTATAGCTGACATACAATATTATATTGGTTTCAAGTGTACAACATAGTGGTTTGACATTTATATAAGTTATGAAATGATCACCATATAAATATAGTTAACATCTGTAATCATAGTTATTACAATATTATTGATGATATTCCCTATGCTGTACTTTACATCTCCATGACTCATTTATTTTATAACTGGAAATTTGTAGCTCTTAATCACTACGGATTTTGCCCATCCCCCCAATCCTTTTCCTCTGGCAAATACCAGTTTGTTCTCTGTATTTATGAGTCTGTTCTTGTTTTGTTTGTTTGTTTTGTTTTTTAGATTTCACATATAAGTAAAATCATACAGGATTTGTCTTTCTCTGTTAGACTTATTTCACTTAGCATAATACTCTCTGGGTTCACCCATATGTACAAATAGCAAGATTTCATTCTTTTTGTGGCTGAATAATATTCCATTGTAGTATGTGTGTGTTTGCATGTGTGTATCTATATATATAGATATACACACATACATATATATATATATATATATATATATATATATCACATCTTTATCCATTCAGCTATTGATGGACACTTAAATTGCTTTCATATCTTGGCTATTGTAAATAATGCTGAACATAAGGGTGTATATATCTTTTTGAATTAGTGTTTTCATTTTCTTTGAGTAAATATTCGGAAGTGTAACTACTGAATTGTATGGTTCTTCTACTTTTAACTTTTTGAGGAAACTCCATACTGTTTTCCACAGTGGCTGCACCAGTTTGCATTCCCACCAACAGTGCATGAGGGCTCCCTTTTCTCCACATCTTCACCAACACTTGTTATTCCTTATGTTGTTGATTTTAGCCATTCTGACAGGTATGAGGTAATATCTCATTGTGATTTTGATTTGCATTTCCCTAAGGCTTATCATTGTTGGGTATATTTTCATGTATCTATTCGCCATCCCTATATTTTCTTTGGGAAAAATGTCTATTCAGGTACTCTGCCCATTTTTTAATCAGTTTGTTTGGGTTTTTTGATGTTGAGTTGTATGAGTTCTTTATATATATTGGATATTAATTTCCTATCAGATATATCATTTGAAAATATCTTCTCCCATTAAGTAGATTGCCTTTTTGTTTTGCTGATGATTTCTTTTGCTGTGCAAAAGCTTTTCAGGTTGACATAGATACAGATGCTTATTTTTGCTTTTGTTGCTCTTGCGTAAAGAGGCAGAACCAAAAAATTGTTAAGACCAATGTCCAAAACATTACTGCCCATCTTTCTCTTAGGAGATTTATGGTTTCAAATCTTACATTTAAGTTTTTAATCTATTTTGAGTTTGGTTTTGTATATAGTGTAAGAAAGTGGTCCAGTTCCATTCTTTTGCATGTAACTGTCCAGTTTTACCAGCTCCTTAACTGAAAAGATTGTCTTTTCCCCACTGTAGATTCTTGGTTCCTTTTCGTAGATTAATTGACTATGTAAGTATGGGTTTATTTCCGGGTTCTCCATTGTGTTCCTTTGGTCTATATGTCTATTTTTATGCCAGTGCCATACTGTTTGGATTACTATAGTTTTATAATATATTTTGAGGGGTGCCTGGGTGGCTCTGACTCTTGATTTTGGCTCAGGTCATGATCTCACAGTCCTGGGATAGAGCCCCAAGTCAGGCTCCATGCTGGGCAGGGCGTGCAGCCTGCTTACGATTCTCTCTCTCTCCCTCTGCCCATCCCCCTGCATGTGTGTGCACACTTGCTCACTCTCTCTCCCTCTCTCTCAAAAATAAAATACAACAAAATAAGAATATAATATATCTTGAAATCTGGGAATGTAATATCTCCAACTTCGTTCTTTCTCAAGATTGCTCTATTTGGAGTCTTTTTTGATTCTATACAAATATTAGGATTATTTATTCTCGTGGAAAATGCCATTACTATTTTGATAGGGATTGCATTGAATCTATAGATTGTTTTCAGTAGTATGGACATTTTAACAAATATTAATTCTTTCAATCTATGAGCATGGTTTATCTTTCCATTTATTTGTATCGTCGTTAATTTCTTTTAATAATGTCTTCTAGTTTTCAGAATACAGGTTTTTCAACTCCTTGGTTAAATTTATTCCTAGGTATTTATTCATTTTGACTCAATTATAAATGGAATTGTTTTCTTAATTTCTTTTTCTGATGTTCATTACGAGTGTAAAGAAATGTAATAGATTTCTGTATATTAATTTTGTATCCTGCAATTTTAATTAATTCATTTATTTGTTCTAAATATTTTTGGTGGAATCTTAAGGATTTTCTATATATAATATCCTTTCATTTGCAAATAGTAACAGTTTTGCTTCTTTCCCAATTTGGGTGCTTTTTATTTCTTTTTCTTGTTTGGTTTATAAGGTAAATTTTCCTATTAAGAAAAAAGAAGAATTCAAAATCTAAAATGATGGTCACGGATGGTTGAGCAATTTTAGTGCTTTGTCTCTCAAAATGTGACCAAAACCCCATCTGCATCAGAATCACCTGGGATGCTTCTGAATAATGCAGAACCTTAAGCCCACCAATGATCTACTGAATCTAATACCTATGGACTCATGTACACTGAAGTTTAAGAATGAAAACCTCAAATGAAAATCTTTGTACCATTGGCTTCTCTTTTGCTTAACTGGCCAGTTATAAATGTTAAATAGAGGCTATTCACTCCAACTGTATAAATTAGGTAATTAGTGTATGCTTTTAATAGCTCAACTGATATTCAATGAATTTATTTGTTATACTACGTTATAATGAAGACAAAAAATGAGAACTGTCCCTCATAAATAAAATATCTGCTGAAATATGAGACTCTTAGAAGGCAAGAGAAATATTTCTTAGAAAAGAATTCCAGTTAAGTTTTTGTGAACTGCCTGTATATGCATAGCCTTTCACCCAAACTGATTATCTGATGACATATTGAAAGAAATTAGTGTCATCTGTAACTTTGTCATGAATGCAATTGTTTTTAGACAGCAAACTCCAGGTCCAATTCACTACCATAGAGACAGTTGTGTTGGAACTCCAAAAACAATAAAAGAATATTCACATGGGGTGAAATGGTAATGCTATGTATAAATCTTACATCATTGTATTTAAAACAACTAAGGTCATATCTTTCCTTTATCAGGCATTTATTTATTTCAGCACTTACCATATATCACAGCCTATGCTCTGTGGCTTCATGCATATCCAACTCACAATCACGGGTGGTTACTAAAAATAGTAATAGGCTTGCTACGTGGTCATAAAGAAGTTCAGGAATTGAAATGATAATGACTGAGAATTTTCCCCAAATTAATGTCAGACACCAACCCACAGATCCAGGAAGCACAGAAAATACCAAGCAGAATAAATTCTATAAAACTATACCTAAGCATACCATTTTCAAACTCTATAAAATCAAAGATAAAGTTCCAGAAGAAGCCAGAGGAAAGAACACCTCACCTACAGAGGAACAAAGAGAAGAATTACATCTATATAGTTTAGTTAAACTATTCCATAATATCAATGTTTTGGCATTTATTTGGCTTTGAACTGATTATAGCCCCTTCTGCAAGTACATGACCTAGATAATAGCCCACATAGTCACAAATGTAAGTTCCTGTTTGACTTCCCCAATACTCCTGGTGATAAACAGTCTCTCCTGCTTCCCAGCTACTTCTTGTGCACTCCTTAGATAAGACCCCCGCTGGGCTTACCAAAACCCCAATATTTTTTATTTGAATTGACCAATCCAGCCTTATGTTGGGGACCCCAGAAACACTTTAACCAAAGACCTCAATAAAAACATATGTAACAGGTCCCTTTGCTTGCACTCTGCCTGTACCTTTGCTTGATATCCTTGTGTGGGCCCTCAAAGCATGTTGTGTACTCCAGGAACTGTGAGTAATAAACTTTCCTATCTCACTTTCCCTTGTGGTCTTTTTGACCAGTGGCTCACCATCCAGCACCCCACATAAGGCTCTACTTAACAAATGTTCATTTAACAAAATTACAACAATCCAACTTCTCAAAAAACCATGTAAGGAATGAGTATGGAGTGAAACATTTTAAGGGTTGAGAGAAAAAAACACCAATCCGTACCCTGCAAAATATCCTTCAAATGTAAAAGAGAAACAAAAATTGAAGGAATTTATTCCCAGTTGACCTGCCTTATAAGAAATGTTAAAGAAGTTCTTTAGAGAGAGGGAAATGATATAGGTCAGAAACTCATATCTACATAAAATAAAGAAAAGGATCAAAGAAGGAATAGGTGAAGGAAGATAAAAACTTCTATTTTTCTTACATAATTGATCTAACAGACAATAGTGTATTCAAAATAAAATAACCAAAAATGTATTTGATTATGTATGCTTATGTATATATCATATATGTATTTCATATGTATATGAAGTGGATGACAACAATTATACAGGGATGAGAGGCAGGAATAAGGATTATTTTGTGATTATAAGATACTCATACCACCCATGAAGTGGTATAATGTTACTTGAAAATGGACTTGGATTAGTTGTAAATGTATATTGCAAACTCTAGGGCAACCACTGAAAAGTTTTTTTTAAAAAGTATAACCAATAAGCTAAGAAGAATGGTTGGAATCATATAAAATGCTCAATTAAAACCACAAAAGCCAGAAAAAGAATGGGTGACAAAAGTGGGAAGAACAATGGCAACAAAAAGAAAACAGTTAATGACATGGTAGATTTTTTTTTATTTTCATTCCAGCATAGTTAACATACAGTGTTATATTACTTTCTGGTGTACAATATAGTGATTCAACAGTTCTGTACATTTCTCAGTGTTCATCATAATAAATATACTCATAATCCCCTTCACTTGTTTCATGAATTCCCCCACCCATCTCCCTTCTGGTAACCATTTGTTTGTTCTCTATACTTAAGAGTCTGTTTTTTGGTTTGTCTTTTTTTTTCTTTGTTCATTTGTTTTGTTTCCTAGATTCTACATGTGAGTGAAACCATGTGATATTTGTCTTTCTCTGATTTACTTATTTCATTTAGCATTATACCCTCTAGACCCATCTATGTTGCTGCAAATGGCAAGATTTCATTCTTTTATGGCTGAGTAATATTGTACTCTACCTATCATCTATCTATCTATGCTGTTCCAGTTTGCATTCCTACCAACAGTGCACAAGTGTTCCTTTTCTCCATATCCTCACCAGCACGTTTTTGTTTTTTTTTTTTATTTTATTCATTCTGACAGATATGAAATATCTCATTTTGGTTTTGATTTGCATTTCCCTAATGATGAGTGATGTTGAGCATCTTTTCATGTGCCTGTTGGTCATCTGTATGTCTTCTTTGGAGAAATAGCTCTTCATGTCTTCTGCTTATTTTTAATTATTGGATTATTTGTTTTTTTGGTGTTAAGTTGTAGACATTCTTTATATATTTTGGATACTAACCCTTTATTGAACATGTCTTTTACAAATATCTTCTCCCATTCAATAGATTGTCTTTTAGTTGTTAATTTTTTCCTTTGTTCTGCAGAAGCTTTTTATTTTGATGCAGTCCAATAGTTCATTTTTGTTTTTGTTTCCCTTGCTGTCAACGTCTAGTGCGTTGGGGTCCCTGGGTAAGGGTCTACGAAATCACCAGGACACAGGGGATGCAGAGCAAAGGCAGCACTTGCAACTGCATACTGCTGTTTATTACTCACATAGCTATATACTCGCAGTGATCAGATAAACATAACAATGTATACTTAAAGTATCAAGCCAACATCCGTGAAGTGAAATATACACGAAATTCAATAAGAACAAAATACATCCTGTTTATGCTTGCAGAATAAAGAATTCTCTTAGCCATCCTTCCTTTGGAGACAACATGTTCTTTGTCTTTAGAAAGAACAATTCTGTTTAGAAAGACACACTTTAAGCGAGGCAAGAGCCACTTCCTGCTGATCCAGGCATTTAGGACTTGCAACATGAGATAAGGGGAAGAGAACATTTTCTCCTCCTGGCCTAGGCCTGCCTGGCCGACCTTAACCTCACTGCAGTCCTCAAATGACCCTGGCCTGCAAGGGGCCTACAAGCCTAAACCATCTCACCTTGCCTAAGGAGATATCTAGAAAAATGTTGCTACAGCAGATGTCAGAGAAATTATTGCCTGTGCTCTCTTCTGGAGTTTTTATGGTCTTAGGTCTCATTTAAGTCTTTAACCCATTTTGAAGTTTATTTTTGTGTATGGTGTAAGACGGTAGTCCAGTTTCATTCTTTCACATGTAGCTGTCCAGTTTTTTCCACACCATTTGTTGAAGAGACTGTCTTTTTCCCATTGCATATCCTTGCTTCCTTTGTTTAAGATTAATTGACTATATAATCATGGGTTTATTTCTGGGCTCTCTATTCTATTCTATTGATCTATTTCTGTGCCAGTACCATACTGTTTTGATTACTATAGCTTTGTAGTATATCTTGAAATCTGGGATTATGGTACCTCCAGTTTTGTTCTTTTTCAAGAGTGCTTTGGCTATTTGGGGTCTTTTGTGGTTCCAATGAAATTTTAGGATTATTTGTTCTAGTTCTGTGAAAAATGCTTTTGATTGCTTTGATTAGAATGGATATTTTAACAATATTTGTTCTTCCAATTCATGAGAATGGAATATCTTTCCATTTGTTCATGTCATCCTCAATTTCTTTCATCAGTGTTTTATGGTTTTCAGATACTGGTCTTTCACCTCTTTGGTTAAGTTTATTTCTAGGTATTTTATTATTTTTGATGCAGTTGTAAATGGGATCATTTTCTTAATATCTTTTTTGCTTTTTTGGGTTTTGAGTTTGAGAAGTTTTTTATAGATCTTGGATATCAGCCTTTTATCTGCAGTGTCATTTGCAAATATTTTCTCCCATTCCGTGGGTTGTGTCTTTGTTTTGTTGACTGTTTCCTTTGCTGTGCAGAAGCTTTTTATCTTGATGAAGTCCCAAAAGTTCACTTTCACTTTTGTTTCCCTTGCCTTTGGAGACGTGTCTTGAAAGAAGTTGCTTTGGCCGATGTCGAAGAAGTTACTGCCTATGTTCTCCTCTAGGACTTTGATGGTCCCCTGTTTCACATTGAGGTCTTTCATCCATTTAGAGTTATCTTTGTGTATGGTGTAGTGAATGGTTGAGTTTCATTCTTCTGTATATAGTTGTCCAATTTCCCAGCACCATTTGTTGAAGAGTCTGTCTTTTTTCCATTGGAGATTTTTTCCTGCTTTGTTGAAGATTAGTTGACCATAAAGTTGAGGGTCCATATCTGGGCTCTCTATTCGGTTCCATTGGAAAAATGGGCAGAAGACATGAACAGACACTTTTCAAAAGAAGACATACAAATGGCTAACAGATACATGAAAAAAATGTTCATCATCACTAGCCATCAGGGAAATTCAAATCAAAACCACATTGAGATACCACCTTACACGGTTAGATGGCAAAAATTGACAAGGCAAGAAACAACAAATGTTGGAGAGGTTGTGGAGAAAGGGGAACCCTCTTACACTCTTGGTGGGAATGCAAGTTGGTATAGCCACTTTAGAAAACAGTGTGGAGGTTCCTCAAAAAGTTACAAATACAACTACCCTATGACCCAGCAATTGCTCTACTGGGTATATACCCCAAAGATACAGATGTAGTGAAAAGAAGGGCCACATGCACCCCAATGTTCATAGCAGCAATGTCCACAATAACCAAACTGTGGAAAGAGCCGAGATGCCCTTCAACAGGTGAATGGAGAAAGAAGATGTGGTCCATATATACAATGGAATACTACTCAGCCATCAGGAAGGATGCATACCCAACTTTTGCATCAACATGGACAGAACTGGAAGAGATTATGCTAAGTGAAATAAGTCAAGTAGAGAAAGTCAATTATTATATGGTTTCACTTATTTGTGGAACATAAGGAATAGCATGGAGGATATTAGGAGAAGGAAGGGAAAAATGAAGTGGGGATATCAGAGGGGGGAGATGAACCATGAGAGACTATGGACTCCAGGAAACAAACTGAGGATTTTAAAGGGGAGGGAGCTGGGGGGATGTGTTAGCCCAGTGATGGGTATTAAGGAGGCATGTATTGCATGGAGCACTGGGTGTTATATGTAAACAATGAATCATGGAACACTACATCAAAAACTAATGATGTACTGTATGGTGACTAACATAATGTAACAAGAAAAGTAAATAAAATATTTCTTTTTGCTGTTTCACTATTAGTGTATAGAAATATAACAGATTTCTGTATATTGATTTTGCATTCTGTGAACTTACTGAATTCATTTATCAATTCTAGTAGTTTTTTGGTGAAGTCTTCAGGGTTTTCTATATATAGTATCATGTCACCTGCAAATAGTGAAATTTTACTTCTTCCTTACCAATTTGGATACCTTTTATTTCTCTTTCTTGTCTGATTTCTGTGGCTGGGACTTCTAGTACTATACTGAATAAAAGTAGTGAGAGTGGACATCCTTGTCTTATTCCTGATCTTAGGGAAAAGCTCTCATTTTTTCACCATTGAGTATGATGTTAGCTGTGGGTTTTCCATATATGGCTTTTATTACGTTGAGGTATGCCCCCTCTAAACCTACTTTGTTGAGGGTTTTTTATCATGAATCGTTGTTGTACTTTGTCAAATGCTTTCTCTTCATCTATTGAATTGATGATTTTTTTAAAATTTTTTTCTTGTTGATGTACCACATTGATTTGCAAATATTGAACTATGCTTACATCCTAGGAAGAAATCCCACTTGATTGTGGTGAATGAGTTTTTTTAATGTATTGTTGACTTAGTTTGCTAATATTTTGTTAAGGATATTTGCATCTATGTTCATTAGAGATATTGGCTTGTAGTTCTCTTTTTTTTTTTTTTTATAATGTCTTTATCTGGTTTTGGTATCAGGGTAATGCTGGCCTCATAGAATAAATTTGGATGCTTTCCTTCCTCTTCTATTTTTTGGGATAGTTTGAGAAGAATAGGTTTTAACTCTTCTTTATGTGTTTGGTAGAATTCACCTGTGAAGCCATCTGGTCCTAGACTTTTGATTGTTGGGAGTTTTTTGGTTACTGATTCAATTTCATTGCTGGTAATTTGTCTGTTCAAATTTTATATTTCTTCCTGATTCAGTCTGGGGAGGTTATATGTTTCTAGGAATTTATCCATTTCTTCTAGGTTGTCTAATTTGTTAGCATATAGTTGTTCATAATATTCTCTTATAATCCTTTGTATTTCTGTAGTGTTGGTTATTATTTCTCCTCTTTTATTTCTGATTTTGTTTGAGTTCTCGCTCTCTCTCTCTCTCCCTCTCTTTTTGATGAATCTGGCTAAAGTTTTATCAATTTTGTTAATTTTTTCAAAGAACCAGCTCCTGGTTTCATTGATCTGTTTTATTACTTTTTTAGTTTCTATTTGGTCTATTTCTGCCTTAATCTTCATTATTTCCTTCTTTCTCCTGGCTTTGAGTTTTGTTTGTTCTTCTTTTTCTAGCTCCTTTAGGTGTAAGGTTAGGTTGTTGAGATTTTTCTTGTTTCTTAAGGTAAACCTGTATTGCTATAAACCTCCTTCTTTGAACAGCTTTTGCTGCATTTCACAGATTCTTGAACCATTGTGTTTTCATTTTCATTTGTCCCCATGTGTTTTTGACAGTAGATATTAATCCAACTATATCAATTATCACTTTTAATGTCAGTGTTCTAAGTGCACCAATTAAAAGACAGATATTTTCAGAATGGATCAAAAAACAGGAGCCAACTATATCTTGTCTATAAGAAAACCACTTTAAACTCCCAGAACTATTAAGTGATTATAATAACTTTTCAGGATATGAGGTTAATATACAGGACCTAATGTTTTTCCTATGTATCAGCAATGAACAAGTAGAATTTGAAAATAAGAACAAAATATTGTTTACATTATCACACAAAAAATGAAATACTCAGATGTAAATCTAACAGAATATGTATAAGATATATATGAGAAAATCTACAAAACTCTAATGAATAAAATCAAAAAAGAACCAAATAAATGAAATAATGAATAAGTAGAAAGATGCTCTATGCTAATGGGTAGAAAAACTCAAAGTATCGAGATGTCAGTTTTTCCCAATTTGATCTTTAGATTTAATGCGATGCCAATCAATATCCCAGAAAGTTATTTTGTGGATATCTACAAACTGATTCTAAATTTTATATGGAGAAGCAAAGACCCATAATAACCAATACAATATTGAAGAAGAGCAAAGTTGGAGAACTGATGCTACCTAATAAGCTACTTATTGTACTTACTGCTTACTATAAAAGTGACAGTAATCAAGACAATATGGTATTGGAGATAGAACAGACAAATAGATCAATGAACAGAACAGAGAGCCAAAAATATACTCACATAAGTATAGTCAACTAATCTTTGGCAAAGGAACAAAGGTAATACAATGAAACACAGACAGTCTCTTCAAGAAATGGTGCTGGACACATTGGACATCCACATGCAGAAAAATTAACCTGTCCACCTACCTTATACCCTTCACAAAATTAACTCAGAATAGATTACAGACATAAATGTAAAATGCAAAACTATAAATCTCCTAGAAAATAACATAAGAGAAAACCTAGATGAAATTAGTTATGGTGTTGCCTTTTCAGGTACAACACCAAAGGCATGATCCATGAAAAAAATTGATAAGCTATACTTCAGTAAATTTAAAAATTTCTGCTCTGCAAAAGGTAATGTCAAGAGAACAAGGAGACAAGCCACAGACTAGGAAAAAATATTCACAAAAGTCACATCTGATAAAAGATAGTTATCCAAAATTTACGAAGAGCTCCTAAGTCTCAACAATAGAAAAACAAACAGGGGTGCCTGGGTGGCTCAGTCATTAAGCGTCTGCCTTCGGCTCAGGTCGTTGTGATCCCGGGTTCCTGGGATTGAGCCCTGCATCAGGCTCCCTGCTCGGCGGAAAGCCTGCTTCTCCCTCTCCCACTCCCCCTGCTTGTGTTCCCTCTCTCGCTGTCTCTCTCTCTGTCAAATAAATAAATAAAATCTTTAAAAAAAAAAAAGGGGGGGGCGGAGCAAGATGGCGGAGGTCTAGGAGACCTGGATTTCATCTCCTCTCAGGAATTCAGCTGGATAGGGATCAAACCATTCTGAACACCTACGAACTTAACAGGAGATCGACGAAAAGAAGAGCAACAACTCTCTCATCAGAAAAGCGACCACTTTCTGGAAGGTAGGACTTGCAGAGAAGTGAATCTGAGGCGATATTTGGGAGGATAGACGGCGGGGGAGGGGCCCCCATCGGCCGCTTCTGGCAAGTGATAGAGCCGCGGAGCACAAAATCGGAACTTTTAAAAGTCTGCTCCGCTGAGGGACGTCACTCTGGTGGCTAAGCGGGGGGTGGAACCCTCCGGGACAGTGTGGTCTCAGGACCCTCGGGGTCACAGAAAGACTGGGGGCGCCTGAGTGTGGCAGAGCTCCCAGGTAATGGAGCAGGGAAGCCGGCTGCAGAGGCAGAGCCCAGGCGCGGGCTCTCAGCTCAGGGTGGCCATAAACCGTGATCCGCGGCCCAGTCGGGCCCCTGCTCCTCCAGCAGGGACCCAACAAGCGGCAGATCCGGGGAGACTCACCTTCCTCCACCAGGAGGAGCCACGCGGGAGTGCACCGCAGGGATCTGCTGGGTTTGGAGACTCCACCCGGGGTCGGGTGCCAGAGATAGAAACGCGCGGTCACAGGCCGGGTGAGCACGGAGTGCGGCCGGAGACCAGGGAGACGGGAGTGACTGATGACTTTTCACTGGGGGCTCACTGAGGAGCGGGGCCCCGAGTTCTCGGCTCCTCCGGGGCGGAGATTGGGAGGCCACCATTTTCACTCTCCGCCTCCAAAGCTGTGCGGAAAGCACGCAGGGAACAAAAGCCCGGAGAGCAAACCCGAGCAGATTACTTAGCCGGGAGGGGGCAAGGGCGGGGCAATTCCGCCTCCGGCAGAGACATTTGGAAACCACGGCAACAGGCCCCTCCCCAGAAGATCAGTGAGAACAGCCAGCCAAGACCAAGTTTACCGATCAATGAGAACCGCAGAACTCCAGCGCTAGGGGAATACTGCACATAGAATTCATGGCTTTTTTACCATGATTCTTTAGTCTTTCAAAGTTAATTTTTTTAACTGTCTTTTTTTTTGAATTTTTCTTTTTCCCTTTTTCAACCAACATCTTATCAATCCCTTTTTAAAAAAAAAAAAACATTTTTATTTTTCATTTTTAGAGTCATATTCTATCCCTTCATAGTAGTTACCCATATTTTTGGCTTATATATATAAGTTGTTCTCTCTTTAAAATTTTGAGATAGTTTCTTCTAACAGATTAAAATATACCCTAAATCTCTATATATGGTGTTTTCTATTCCCCTGCCTGATCACATTCTCTCCCTTTTTTTTTCTTTTTTCTTTTTTTAAATCCTCTTCTTTCTTTTTTCAAACAACTTCTTATCAATTCCTTTTATAAAATTTTTTATAATTTCCATCTTTCCAGTCATATTCCATCCCTTCATCATATCAACCCTTATTTTTGTACATATATAAGTTTTTCTTTCTTTAAAATTTTGGGAGGCACTTTCTTCTAAAAGACCAAAATACACCCCAAATCTAGTGTGTGGCACTGATCTATATACCAGCCTGATCATATTTGATCACATTCTGGTTTTTTGTTGTTGTTGTTGTTGTTTTGTTTTGTTTGTTTTTGTTTTTATCTTTATCTTTTTCTTTTTCTTTTTTTCTTTTTTCTCTCTTCCCTTTCTTTTCCCACTGCTTCAGGTCTTTTCTGATTTGTTTAGAGTATATTTTCTGGGGACGTTGTTACTCTGCTAGCATTTTGTTCTCTGATTAATCTATTCTCCTCTGCACAAAATGACAAGATGGAAAAAATCACCTCAACAAAAAGAACAAGAGGTAGTACCAACTGCCAGGGATCTACTCAATACAGACATTAGTACAATGTCAGATCTAGAGTTCAGAATCATCACTTTAAAGATACTAGCTGGGCTTGAAAAAAATATGGAAGTTATTAGAGAAACCCTTTCTGGAGAAGTAAAAGAACTAAAATCCAACCAAGTAGAAATCAAAAAGGCTATTAATGAGGTGCAATCAAAAATGGGGGCGCTAACTGCTAGAATATATGAGGCAGAAGAGAGAATCAGTAATATAGAAGATGAAATGATGGAAAATAAAGAAGCTGAGAAAAAGAGAGATATACAACTACTGGATCACGAGGGCAGAATTCGAGAGATAAGCGATACCATAAGATGAAACAACATTAGAATAATTGGGATCCCAGAGGAAGAAGAAAGAGAGAGAGGGGCAGAAGGTATAATGGAGCAAATTATATCAGAGAACTTCCCTAATTTGGGGAAGGAAACAGGCATGAAAATCCAGGAAGCACAGAGAACCCCTCTCAAAATCAATAAAAATAGGTCAACACCCCGACATCTAATAGTAAAACTTACAAGTCTCAGAGACAAAGAGAAAATCCTGAAAGCAGCTCAGGAGAAGAGATATGTAACCTACAAGGGTAGAAACATTAGATTGGCAACAGACCTATCCACAGAGACCTGGCAGGCCAGAAAGGACTGGCAGGATATATTCAGAGCATTAAATGAGAAAAATATGCAGCCAAGAATACTCTATCCAGCTAGGCTGTCATTGAAAATTGAAGGAGAGATAAAAAGCTTCCAGGACAAACAAAAACTAAAGGAATTTGCAAACACAAAACCAGCCCTACAGGAAATCTTGAAAGGGGTCCTCTAAGCAAAGAGAGAGCCTAAAAGCAACATAGACCAGAAAGGAACACAGACAATATACGGTAACAGTCACCTTACAGGCAACACAATGGCACTAAATTCCTATCTTTCAATAGTTACCCTGAATGTAAATGGGCTAAATGCCCCAATCAAAAGACACAGGCTATCAGACTGGATTAAAAAACAAGACCCATCGATATGCTGTCTGCAAGAGACTCATTTTAGAACCAAAGACACACCCAGATTGAAAGTGAGGGGGTGGAAAACCATTTACCATGCTAATGGACACCAAAAGAAAGCTGGGATGGCAATCCTTATATCAGACAAATTAGATTTTAAACCAAAGACTGTAATAAGAGATTAGGAAGGACATTATAGCCTACTTAAAGGATCTATCCAACAAGAAGATCTAACAATTGTAAATATCTATGCCCCTAACATGGGAGCAGCCAATTATATAAGGCAATTAATAACAAAAGCAAAGAAACACATCGACAACAATACAATAATAGTGGGGGACTTTAACACCCCCCTCACTGAAATGGACAGATCATCTAAGCAAAAGATCAACAAGAAAATAAAGACTTTAAATGACACACTGGACCAAATGGACTTCACAGACATATTCAGAACATTCCACCCGAAAGCAACGGAATACACATTCTTCTCTAGTGCCCATGGAACATTCTCCAGAATAGATCACATCCTATGTCATAAATCAGGTCTCAACTGGTACCAAAAGATTGGGGTCATTCCTTGCCTATTTTCAGACCACAATGCTTTGAAACTAGAACTCAGTCACAAGAGGAAAGTCAGAAAGAACTCAAATACATGGAGGCTAAAGAGCATCCTACTGAAGAATGAATGGGTCAACCAGGAAATTAAAGAAGAATTAAAAAAATACATGGAAACCAATGAAAATGAAAACACAACTATTCAAAATCCTTGGGATGCAGCAAAGGCAGTCCTAAGAGGAAAGTATATAGCAATACAAGCCTTTCTGAAGAAACAAGAAAGGTCTCAAGTACACAACCTAACCCTACACCTAAAGGAGCTGGAGAAAGAACAGCAAATAAAGCCTAAACCCAGCAGGAGAAGAGAAATAATAAAGATCAGAGCAGAAATCAATGAAATAGAAACTAAAAGAACAGTAGAACAGATCAACGAAACTAGGAGCTGGTTCTTTGAAAGAATTAACAAGATCGATAAACCCCTGGCCAGACTTATCAAAAAGAGAAGAGAAATGACCCAAATCAACAAAATCATGAATGAAAGAGGAGAGATCACAACCAACACCAAAGAAATACAAACAATTATAAGAACATATTATGAGCAACTCTATTACTGCAAATTAGATAACCTGGAAGAGATGGATGCATTCCTAGAGATGTATCAACTACCAAAACTGAACCAGGATGAAATAGAAAACTTGAACAGACCTATAACCACTAAGGAAATTGAAGCAGTCATCAAAAATCTCCCAAAAGACAAAAGCCCAGGGCCAGATGGCTTCCCTGGGGAATTCTACCAAACATTTCAAGAAGAATTAATACCTATTCTTCTGAAACTATTCCAAAAAATAGAAATGGAAGGAAAACTTCCAAACTCATTTTATGAGGCCAGCATTACCTTGATCCCAAAACCAGACAACGACCCCATCAAAAAGGAGAATTACAGACCAATATCCCTGATGAACATGGATGCAAAAATTCTCACCAAAATACTAGCCAATAGGATCCAACAGTACATTAAAAGGATTATTCACCACGACCAACTGGGATTTATCCCTGGGCTGCAAGGTTGGTTCAACATCCGCAAATCAATCAATGTGATACAATACATTAACAAAAGAAAGAAGAATCATATGATCCTCTCAATAGATGCAGAAAAAGCTTTTGACAAAGTACAGCATCCTTTCTTGATCAAAACTCTTCAGAGTATAGGCATAGAGGGTACATACCTCAATATCATAAAAGCCATCTATGAAAAACCTACAGCGAATATCATTTTCAATGGGGAAAAACTGAGAGCTTCCCCCCCAAGGTCAGGAACGCGGCAGGGATGTCCACTATCACCACTGCTATTCAACATAGTATTGGAAGTCCTAGCCACAGCAATCAGACAACAAAAAGAAATAAAAGGCATCCAAATTGGCAAAGAAGAAGTCAAACTCTCACTCTTTGCAGATGATATGATACTTTATGTGGAAAACCCCAAAGACTCCACCCCAAAACTGCTAGAACTCATACAGGAATTCAGTCAAGTGGCAGGATATAAAATCAATGCACAGAAATCAGTGGCATTCCTATACACCAACAACAAGACAGAAGAAAGAGAAATTAAGGAGTCGATCCCATTTACAATTGCCCCCAAAACCATAAGATACCTAGGAATAAATCTAACCAAAGAGACAAAGGATCTGTACTCAGAAAACTATAAAATACTCATGAAAGAAATTGAGGAAGACACAAAGAAATGGAAAAACATTCCATGCTCATGGATTGGAAGAACAAATATCGTGAAGATGTCAATGCTACCTAGAGCAATCTACACATTCAATGCAATCCCCATCAAAATACCATCCACTTTTTTCAAATAAATGGAACAAATAATCCTAAAATTTGTATGGAACCAGAAAAGACCCCGTATAGCCAGAGGAATGTTGAAAAAGAAAAGCAAAGCTGGCGGCATCACAATTCCGGACTTCAAGCTCTATTACAAAGCTGTCATCATCAAGACAGCATGGTACTGGCACAAAAACAGACACATAGATCAATGGAACAGAATAGAGAGCCCAGAAATGGACCCTCAACTCTATGGTCAACTCATCTTCGACAAAGCAGGAAAGAATGTCCAATGGAACAAAGACAGTCTCTTCAACAAATGGTGTTGGGAACATTGGATAGCCACATGCAGAAGAATGAAACTGGACCATTTCCTTACACCACACACAAAAATAGACTCCAAATGGTTGAAAGACTTCAATGTGAGACAGGAGTCCATCAAAATCCTAAAGGAGAACACAGGCAGCAACCTCTTTGACCTCAGCCGAAGCAACTTCTTCCTAGAAACATCGCCAAAGGCAAGGGAAGCAAGGGCAAAAATGAACTATTGGGACTTCATCAAGATAAAAAGCTTTTGCAAAGCAAAGGAAACAGTCAACAAAACCAAAAGACAACCGACAGAATGGGAGAAGATATTTGCAAATGACATATCAGATAAAGGGCTAGTATCCAAAATCTATAAAGAACTCATCAAACTCAACACCCAAAGAACAAAGAATCCAATCAAGAAATGGGCAGAAGACATGAACAGACATTTTTGCAAAGAAGACATCCAAATGGCCAACAGACACATGAAAAAGTGCTCAATATCGCTTGGCATCAGGGAAATCCAAATCAAAACCTCAATGAGATACCACCTCACACCATTCAGAATGGCTAAAATTAACAAGTCAGGAAATGACAGATGTTGGCGGGGATGCAGAGAAAGGGGAACCCTCCTACACTGTTGGTGGGAATGCAAGCTGGTGCAGCCACTGTGGAAAACTGTATGGAGGTTCCTCAAAAAGTTGAAAATAGAGCTACCATACTATCCAGCAATTGCACTCCTGAGTATTTACCCCAAAGATACAAAAGTAGGGATCCGAAGGGGTACGTGCACCCCGATGTTTATAGCAGCAATGTCCACAATAGCTAAACTGTGGAAAGAGCCAAGATGTCCATCGACAGATGAATGGATAAAGAAAAGTGGTATATATATATAATGGAATATTATGCAGCCATCAAAAGGAATGAGATCTTGCCATTTGCAACGACGTGGATGGAACTGGAGGGTATTATGTTGAGTGAAATAAGTCAAGCAGAGAAAGACATGTATCATATGATCTCACTGATATGAGGAATTCTTAATTGCAGGAAACAAACTGAGGGTTGCTGGAGTGGGGGGTGGGGTGGGAGGGATGGGGTGACTGGGTGATAGACACTGGGGAGGGTATGTGCTCTGGTAAGCGCTGTGAATTGTGCAAGACTGTTGAATCTCAGATCTATACCTCTGAAACAAATAATGCAATATATGGTAAGAAAAAAAAAAGAAGAAGAAGGTAGCGGGAGGGGAAGAATGAAGCGGGGGAAATCGGAGGGGTAGACGAACCATGAGAGACGATGGACTCTGAAAAACAAACTGAGGGTTCTAGATGGGAGGGAGGTGGGAGGATGGGTTAGCCTGGTGGTGGGTATTGAGGAGGGCACATTCTGCATGGAGCACTGGGTGTTATGCACAAACAATGAATCATGGAACACTTCATCTAAAACTAATGATTTAATGTATGGGGATTAACATAAGAAGAAAAAAAGAAAAAAAAGAAAAAACAAAACAACAACAAAAAAAACAATAAAAAATGGGCCAAACATCTTAACAGACACCTCACCAAAAGAGATATACAAATGGCAAATAAGAATATAAAAAGATGGGGCATCTGGGTGGCCCAGTTGGTTAAGCAGCTGCCTTTGCTCAGGTCATGATCCCAGGTATCTGGGGCCCAGCCCTGTGTTGGGCTCCCTGCTCAGCGGAGAGTCTGCTTCTCCCACTCCCTCTGCCCCCCCACCCCCGTTTGTGATCTCTCTCTCTCTCTCTCTTTCTCTCTTTCTCAAATAAATAAATAAAATCTTTTAAAGAGAATATAAAAAGATGTTCCACATCATATGTCACCAGGGAGATACAAATTTAAAAAACTATGAGATCCCACCACAGATGTATTAGAATGGCCAAAATCTGGAACAGTGACAACACCACATGCTGGCAAGGATGTGGAGCAACATGAACTTCCATTCACTGCTCGTGGGTATACAAAATGGTCCAGCCATTCTTGAAGACTGTGTGGTGTTCTCTTATAAAATGATCATATAGTCTTACTATATGATTCAGCAGTTGCACTTGTTGGCATTTACCCAAAGAAGTTGAAACCTTATGTCTACACAAAAACCTGCACACAGATGTTTATAGAAGCTTCATTCATAATTGCAAAGACTAGAAAACAACCAAGATGTCCTACATTGTTGGTGAATGGATAAATAAACTATGATACATATAACAAACTATTATTCAGTGCTAAACAGAAATGAGCTATCAAGCCATGAAAAGACATGGAGGGAATTTAAATGCATATTACAAAGTGAAAGAAGCCAACTGAAAATGCTACATACTGTATGGTTCTAATATATAATATTGTGGAAAAAAACAGAACTATTGAGACAGTAAAAAGATCAGGTTGCCAGGGCTTGAGGGGAAAGCGATAAATAGGTAGAGCACAAAGGATTTTTAGGTCAGTGAAAATACTGCATATGATACTATAATAATGGATACATGTCATTATTCATGTATCTGAACCCAGAGAATGCACAACATCGAGAGTGAAGCATAACATAAACTATTGACTTTGGGTAACTGCTGTATGTACTCAGGTGCCTCAATTGTAACAAATGTCCATCTTCTGGTTGAAGATGTTTAATAGGGAGGTTATACATGTGTAGGGCAAGTGGCTATGTAGGAATTCTCTGTACCTCCCTCTCAGTTTTGCTGTGAACCTTAAACTTCTGTAAAAAAATTGTCTCAATTTTTTTTAAAAAACAATCTGGAGATGAATAGTGGTAATGATTGCACAATTCCAATATACTTAATAATTCTGAAGTGTACACCAAAAGATAGTTAAGATGGTAAATTTTATGTTATGTGTCTTTTACAACAATTTTAAAAACTGAAGAAATAATCAATCATATTTCTATATGCTAGCAAGTTACAATTGGAAGCCAAAACTTTTAAATCAATGCTATTTATAATAATTCCAAAAACATAAAATGCAGAGATATAAATGTAACAAAATATGTACTAGATATATATGCTGAAAATTCTAAAACACTGATCAAAGAAATCATAGAAGACCTAAGTAGAGGCATAAAAGACCTAAATAGATGCTTGCTGATTGGATGATTCAACATAGGAAGATGTTAATGCTCACCACATTGATCCAGGTTTAATGCAATGCCAATCAAAATCCTAGCAGAATTTTTTTGTAGAGGTAGAAAATCTGACTCTAAAACTTGTACACAAGGACAAAAGAACTAGAATAACTAAAACAGCTTTGAAAAAGAAGAATAAAGTTGGAGGATTTTAAGATTTATTTACTATGAAGCTACAATGATAAAGACAGCGTGGTACTAGCAAAGGGATAACATAAGACCAACGTAACAGGACAGAATTTCTCCTATAGGCAATGGGAAAACATTTTTGCCAGAGAAAAGATAATAGAGAAAGAAGTTTCATTAATACAATATTGGCAACTGCATATAGAAGAGAGTAAACTAGAAAGACTTGAGGCAAGGAGGCTGATTTAGATATATATTTATATTAAAAGCAAAAAGGTCTAGTGTCAAAGGGAATACAAAGGAACTGCAAAAGAAGTTCTGAAGCAAAAACCTAATTTTTAAAAAAATCAAATCTTGGAAAAGGAAGGATCAAAGATGATTTCAAATTTTTGAGCCTGGGAGAATGGTGATAGCATGATCTAAATCATGATGTTGGAAATGCAAAGACTATATTAGTAGGGAACAATAAGATTGGCAGCTAATATGAGTTGTGGTGATTGTTGTATTTTCAATGGACCAGATATTGTGCTAAACGCACTTTATTTTGATAGAAAGTTTCTGTTTCCATACTGTTCATTTCTACCTCCTAGCGTTCCCAGAGATAAAACAAAATGCTGTTTTTACATGTAGGTAAGAGGTGAAACCTTCAAAATATGCTCAGTATTCAGAGAAACCGCACCATTAGTCAATCTACATTCGAGGTAAATAACTGCATTTTCCTCTTATAACAAGGACTTTTTTTGCCTGAGTCATTTGGCATTATATCATTAATCCTTTCCTTTAATTTTGCCTGCGCTGGTTAAGCGCAAATCATTGAGATTTTCCTTTCTTGAGGAAGAGGACACTTAAAATAGTGTGGTCTGGCTGGGTATGTGTAGTCTACGCTGCCATCTGGTGGTCATATTATACTATTGCACGGTGATGAAGATTGCTCTGCTTTCGTGCCACCCATCTTCCTCTAAAGCTGAGCAAGATTCTTCAGTCCCCACTCCTATCTCAGCTCATTCTGTATCTCGGAAATGAAGTGGGAGGGGAATAAAAGGGCAGTGAAAAGGAGAGAAGCTTTACTGGGGCCTGGTAATTCTGGGAAACGGAAAACACCATTTCTGAATGAGAACAAACATGGGGGTGAGCAAATGCCCCCTACTGGCTGCTCTTGGCATGGCCAAGTTATATTATATTTCCAATGAACCAAAGCAAAATAAATAAGAAAACAAATGCAAATGAATTGTGTATAATCTTTCCAATCTTAGTTTCTCCATATATTAAAAAGAGGAGGGGGTAGTCTAAATGATCTCCAAAGTTTTTTCCATATCAACATTCTACAACTCTATGATTTTCATCTCAGGATATTTTGCCTATGTGACATGGCGCAGATACATCAGGAAATTTCTGGAGGCTTGGACTTTATTGTTGTTTTGTCAGATGTTCTTGATCCAGTCTAAATAAGACTTTCACTTCACTTCCCTTATTCCTCTTTGTAGGCAAAGTCATGGCTACATGACCCATGATGCATATATTGAGGACACAGCCAACCTGAGTTTTCTTTTTGGCTCCCTGTCAAAGGGATAGAAACTGGCTGACATCATCAGGGTGGAAGAAGAGTGAACAAGAGGCAATTTATTCGAGGGGGACTTAAACCATTACACAATTCTCCAGTGACCCTGTAATTCATTTTGTTCCCTTTGTAGTTGCCACTTTCTAATTCTGACAGATGTGGTTTTCTGCTTTTCTCTTAAGAAGCTTACTGGGCTTTCACAGAAAGTACTACAGGGATAAGGTTAAGGAGCCGATTCAGGATCAACAGAGACAGATGCCTTATTGTAACTGAACTGAACCCCTAAGACCTTCCACGGGCCAACTTTTTGTAGCCTAGACCATTGCCTTATTTTTATTTTTATGCAAACCATTTCCCACTTAAAATTCATAGCTGAAAAAATATAAACTACTTTTATTCCTCCCTTAATGTTACTATTGATATGGGTAGTTGGTCTAGCGAAGATTATGCAGCAAATCAGTCAGAAAGATTTACACCATTGATTCATCCCTACAGTGTGGAGAGGGGCATCCTGATGTGACTTAAGTGGTAGTGGAAGGCATATGATCTGCCAGGTGTGTCTAAAAAACATGTGCTCCGAAATAGCTCCACTGCTCCAGAAAAAGTGGACAACTTCTGCTTTAGTGCCTCATTCCTTCAGGTCAAAATATCGCTTCAAAATCCTATTTTAATGTCGTGCTTATTTTTTATCAGCTACCACTATTATGTTGTGAATTTAAACGTTTAGCTGTCATCAAACGCAGTCTCAAGATGATAGGACATAACATTTTGATAGGGAGGATGTATAAAGCACAGATTTACCTATAAATCAGAATTTCCCAATGGGTGTTTTAGAGGAGCGCTTTTTTTGAGGAATATTAGTAAGTACTGCAGATTTTTTTTAAAAAGGAGATCTGAGGCCAATCGAATTTGAGAAACATAGAATTCAGCAGAACTAAACAAGCTTTTTTACTAAGGCTTTTGATGTGTTAATAATCATTCAACAAATATTTATTAAACACAGACTATTTGCCAAAAATGGTTATGTGTTTGGAATATTCCAAGGAACAAGACGAAGATTGCTCTCTTGTA
This sequence comes from Mirounga angustirostris, assembly GCF_029215605.1. Lineage (NCBI taxonomy): Eukaryota > Metazoa > Chordata > Mammalia > Carnivora > Phocidae > Mirounga > Mirounga angustirostris. The sequence goes on along the minus strand of NW_026991709.1, from coordinate 45,236,331 downwards.
TGGCTTACATTCTAGCAGTGTTGGACAGAAAATGAACAATAAACATAATAAGTAAACTGTATAAAACATGCTAAGGGCCATATAAGGTAGATTAGCACAAGTTGTTGGAGGAAAGGGAGCATACTGCATTTGTTTAAAGAGTGGTCAGGGTATGCTCCATTGAGTAAAGGACATTTGAGCAAAGATTTAAGCTGGTTCAAGGAGTTATTCATATAGATACCTGGATAAAGAGTGTGTCAGGCTGGGGATTAACATAAGAATAAAATTTTTAAAAAATGTAAAAAAAAAAAAAAGAGTGTGTCAGGCAAGGGTAACAACCCATTTCGATCTCAGTTTCCTGAGGTGGAAACATGCTTGGTAATGTTCAAGGAACAACAAGAGGCCAGTGTTTGCGGAACAGCTGGTGGGAGTGGAAGGGACAGTAGGAGAAGTCAGAGAGGCAAAGAGGAGGAGGGAGTTGCAGATTTTGTAGGGCTTTCCTAGCCATTGTAAAGGCTTTGTAAATTGAGAAAGAGGAGAAGCCATTGCAGGGTTTTGAAGAGAGGAGTGACTTGACTTGATCTTTATTTTTAAAGAATCACTGGTTGCAGTGAATTGAATGAAACAGGGCAAGGGAAGAAGCAAGAAGACTAGTTAGGGCACTGCTGCAATAATTCAAGCAAGATGGTGACTGAAGACCAGGGAAGTGGCTGATGTGGTGGTGGGAAGCACTGGGATCCTGGATGTATTCTTAAGGTGGGTTGGACATGGAGTGTGAGAGAGAGGAGTCAAGAAAGGACAGTATTTTATCAGCTGAGATAGAGAAGGTTGTAGGTGAATCAGGAGAGAAATATTAACAAGCTTACTTTTGGACATGTTGAACTTAAGACATTTATCAGACATCCAGGTAGAAACATTAAGCGGGCATTTGGGTGTGTGTCTTAAGTCCATTCGGGCTTAGTCCCTTCGACAGGGTGGCTTATAAATGATAGAAATTTGTTTCTCACAGTTCTGGAAGCTGAAAGTCTGAGATCAGGGTGCCAGCTTGGTCAGATGAGGGCCCTCTTCTGGGTTGCAGACTTTTCATTGTATCCTCCAGTGGTGGAAGTGGTGAAGGATCTCTCTGGGGTCCCTTTAATAAGGTCACTGATCCCATTTTTTGTGAGGGCTTCATCCTCATTACCTAATTACCTCCCAAAGGACCCTCCTACTAACACTATCACCTTGGGGGTTAGGATTTTAACATGACTTTTGGGGGACGCAAACACTGAGACCATAGCAATATGAGATGGAATTTGGGAGAAAAGCCCAGACCGATGATATAAATTGGGGATTGTTGGTATGGTTTTTAAAGCCTTGAGACTGGATGAGATCCCTAAAGAAGTGAGTTGATAGGAAAGATCAGTACTCGGTACTGAGGGTGGGGCCACTCCAATATTAGGCAATCTGATGGAAAAAGGAGAATCAGATAACAGGACTAAGGAAGAATGACCAGAGAGGAAAAACAGGAGAGTATGGAATCCCAGAAGGCAAGTGAAGGAAATGTTTCAAATAGGAGGGAGATCGGTGCGTCAATACTTCTAATAGACCAAGCAAGATAAGGACTGAGACTAGACCACTGAACGGACATCCTCCAAGTTGCTGCAGGACAAGAATACTTCCACTGTACCATGTAATGTGAACTATAAATCCCTAAAAGGGTAGTAAAATACATTTCCCAAACTCACTTAGCACAGAACACTTTTTCACAAAATATCTCCAGTGTAGCCATGAACTACTTTGGGAAATGTTGGTGTAGATAATGGTACTAAGTGAAGAGAATAGACCTACACAGCATAGAGTGCTAGGCTCAAGGGGTCAGGCCCTGGATCTCATGAGAGCACTGAGGTGCAAAACAAACTGTGACCACAAGGAAGTCCTCCAGCAGCCAAAGTGACAGTAGCTTAAGACCAACAACTCTTTCTACATGTCTTCTCTTGGCTGGCTCTTTGCAGAAGAGGAGAGCTTACTGGCCCAGAAATACATGAGAAAAGCGCTCAGACTTCTGTGAAAACGAGTGAAAGGAAACCCCCTTTAGAACGGAATCCCGAGGCCAGCAGGGGGAGCGCTCATGCCCCACGACTCCTTGTCAATGGCAGACCGGACAAGAAGAGATAGGCCATACCAGAGGATACTTACTTCAATATCCCAGCAGGAGGAAGAAAGACTTACTTGCCGCCCAGCCAATGAGTTGTGACCGTCACAACTCAGCCCATGGGAAGCCACTACACTTCAAACTCCCAGTTTATTCCAATGGACTGTTTATAACAGCTCCTCCCAACTTTTCCCTTTCCTCCGTAAAGGAGAGTTCCTCTCATTTGCTCTGTGGACTTGCGGATGCCTTGCCTTAGATTGCTTGTCCCGGATTGCAATTCTCTACTATTCTTGAATAAACCTGTTTCTGCCAGTCAAATAACTGGCAGTTTTATTTCTAAGGTTGACACTTCTCTAGCCAGTAGGGAAATTAAAATTAAAACTACAACAGTCATTGAATTAGGTAATATTTAGAAACCTGATAATACCAAGCTTTTTAAAAATGAGGACTCTCAGTCTTTAGGAGTGGGGGTGTAAATTGGTATACTCACTTTTATGAGCAATATAGTAGTATCCAGTAAATTTGGAGGTGTGAAAATGTTCAGCCTCACGGTTTTACCTCTAGGTATGTACCCTAAAGAAACTCGTACACGTGTACACCAGGAAATATTTACAAATATTCACTGCAGAATTGTTTATAATAGATGGTTTATGATAGAAAAATAAATAATGTCCACCAATAAAAGAATAAATAAGATAAATGTTAGTTATCCACACACTGAAATACCATATAGCAATTAAAAATGAATTAACTAGAGGGATGCCTAGGTGGCCCAGTCGTTGAGTCTGCCTTCAGGTCAGGTCATGATCCCGGGGTCCTGGGATTGAGTCCCGCATCAGGGTCCTTGCTCAGCGGGAAGCCTGCTTCTCCCTCTCCCGCTTCCCCTGCTTGTGTTTCCTCTCTCACTGTGTCTCTCTCTGTCAAATAAATAAATAAAATCTTTAAAAAATAAAAATAAAAAAGTAAAAATGAATTAACTAGACCTACATCTATCAACATAATAAATCTCTAGGCATAATGTTAAGAGAAAAAGTAGATTGCAAAAGTAAAAGTATAATAGGACACCATTTTTATAAAGTTTTTGAAACATGCAAAAAGTTTGTGTGTTATTTATGAATGTGTACATGTAATAGTTAACTGTATATGATGATAAACACTAGAGGATAAGGGAAGAGGTAAGAATTTATTACATCATTCTGTATATTTGTGATATTTTATATTAAGCATATATTTTAAAGAGGAAAGACATGGCTAAGAAGCATACAAGAAGGTTTTAATACATTGGCTAAGAGAAGATGTAACCTAAGTAAAAATAAATTAATGTGCTAAAGCAAATACATAGGATACAAGGTGTCAAGGAGATAAATCAATTCCAGGAAATTTAAGAATTTCCTTCAACTCTATTTCTGAGAAAATGGTATTCTTCTTAAGTCCTGGTAAACAGGTCAGCTGTTGCTATATTGCTCACCTTGTGATATTCCAGTTGGAGAAATTTAATTTCACTGACATGCTCATTCATTAGAATATTGCATACATAAAGGAAATGTTTCCAGGGAGTAGAAATATTCCTATTTCTACTCTATGGGTGCAGAGAACTTTTAGGAATGTGTGTGGTCATAATTTAATAGTCACAGTGTATACCTTACCACTGCTCGAGGCTAATTTATTTATTTATCAGGCTGCTTACCATATTATATCTTAAATTGAAACTTCTGCTTTCAGTGGAATACACCATCATCTTAAAATATGACTATGGCAATCTGTATGCATTTAGGGAGAGAAAGATTAATTTCTGGTTAAAAAGGAGCCAAGAGAAAAAGAAAAGGTCTTCAAATGTATAATTAAAATTAAATTAATCATCTTTGTTCTTTTTAAGCATATTATTTTGCTGGATCATTAAATATATTCAAATGATACTGTATTGGATTAAGGGGATTTAATGCCTAACCTCTCTTCTTTGTCTGTCTAGGACTGCAGCTGAGAGTTTATTGAGTAGGGGATCAAGCATCCCACTAAGAACCTTCCCTGGAAAGAGGAACTAAAGGATGGAAACTGAAAATGAAAAAATCTGCTTTGTTTTCCCTAAACGGCTGATGAGTCAGACAGATGTTTGCCTGTAAGTGATGTGAATTTATTTAATCTACTAAAACAAAAGACACCGCATTGAAGGCAATGCCTCTCCCTTTTCCTTGATACCTTTACTTGGCATTCCATTTCCTTTACTTGGCACTCTATTTACTTTTAAAGAGACGCATGAAGATGAAGAAGCACTATGATCACAGTACTGTTTGCATCCATCTACATTCCTTTCTTTTGGAAGAGATGATCCTGGCTTCCCTGTTGGTCTTCTTCACCTGCATCTGGATCGTACTGACGCCAGATGCTTCTGCTGCTTTTGAAATTAAGAAGTCCCACCAGCAGCGCTCCTCTTCAATGAAAGGAACCCAGTAAGATAGTCATAGTATAGTATCTGCTGTCATTGTCCTCCCTCACCAACTGCCACAGACCTAGGGGAAACCGAGAAACAAATCTCTAATGGTATCACATATTTGTGGGTGACTGCCTCTAGAGATAGCATTCACCCATCAAAATAAATCACCTCTGGGTAGCATCAGGAAGAGTAGAATCTTGGGTCTCTGGCAATTGTATGCTTATTTTTGGAGAAAACAAGGGCTTGGGTAGGGATCTTCTTTCAGGGAATGTATTTCTTCAATGAATAATGCCTTTATTACTGATAATGATACATGTTGAAAGTTTCCCCAAATTTTTTTGAGTAGAAATTGGTCTAAGCAACAACTTCTAATGTCAAGGACTTCGAGAGTAGATAGTTCCGTATACCGATAATATAGTAATGAAAAGCATTAAAGCCATTTGTTGCCTTTCAAGGTGAGTTTCCATACCTTTGAAATATTATCCTGAATGTCAATACATCATTGTTATTATCTTATCATGAATAATTGAAAGCATGTGCCCACGTGCTAGCGAAAGCACGCAAGCTTAGGAGAGTGTTCATCCTGCTTTACCTGGGACTCCATGGGTTTTAGCACTAAGTGTCCCAGGCAAACAGGAATGGTCAGTCACCCTACCACAAAAGTGACCTCTTGTCTTGGGGAAAGTCTCTCCTTTTCACCAAACACAAGATTTTCAAAACTACCCAGGAGGGGAAATTGGGGAATGAAGGTGAGTTATGTCACCCAGCCAACATTGGCAATCAAAGAGGTGACAGATGTTTCAGCCAGATTGCCCTCACATCTTGAATATTTATGAGGCACTCCCAATAAGATCAGGAAAATGAACATAAAATTTTAAATAAATCCTTGTGAAGCCTCAGGTTTAATGACCAGAAACAAAAGAGGTGGGGGGGGGGGCGGTGGGAGGAAAAATTTATTGGACTCCTAATTTCTGCTCTGCTCTTAAAAATCCAGGGCCACCTCCCACACTCTTTTTCCATGCTTCTGTTCCCACATCCAGATCTGAGATAATATGAAGTTTTGTCCAGTTTAGCCACTTTCTGAGTCTTCCTCAAAGCAGTTAGGCAAGCAATATTAGGGGAACATGAGGTTACACCATCAGACTGAGGGAAAGGGAGATTGTCATAGGAGCTAACCCATCACTATCAATGGCAGAGTTGCTGCAGAAAAATCTACTACGTGTGTTTTTTAGGTGTTATTTAAGGGGCAAGAGGAAAACATCAGTTCTTTGTGGTGAGGTGCGAATTTTTTTTCTTATGTTGGAGGTCTTGTTGTTAGACCCTATTTAAATGAAGAAGGAACCTCAGGGTGTCTGCTACATGGGGCCAAGCATGTCTGTTTTCCCTTCTCCATATCCTAAGTGAGGTACCCCTTTCAGCAATAAGCTAGTATGTGAGTCATTGAAATTTCTATTTGTGTCTTTTGTTCTTCAAAGAAAAATCCTCTAGGGCACGAGGGACTGAGTAAACCATCAACCCTGGTTCAAAAGTACCACTTAGAATGAAAGCTCGTCATTTTCCCTGAGTGAACCAGATAATCCAGCCAGCCAATTTCTGAGCTGTCACTCACCAGTCTCTCATGCAGATTTGAAGGCAAAAATTTTGACAAAAACACAGAAATTACTATATTAGGGTAGTTTCTAGAGTAAGGAGCCCAGGATTCTTCAGAACTCAGTATGTGAATAAATACTGTGAGGTTCTTTGCCCTACACCCAATCTGATTATCAGTAACTAAATAAGTAATGAATTAGTTAATTAATAATCCATTCTTCTATAACACAAGAGAACTAATAGAATGAACATGGAAGAAAGGCATGATCTTTCTTTAAAAACTGTGAAGTGGATGGATTTACATAACCTGGCGTTCATGTGCATTATTTTGAGCCGGTTTTCATACAATCAGCCCCTTAAATGCTTTGTTATTAATTATTTTCTTTCAGAATATAATCTTACGCTTTACCCCAAGATTCCTCTTTTTAGGGGCGCCTGGGTGGCTCAGATGGTTAAACATCTGCCTTCAGCTCAGGGCATGATCTCAGGGTCCTAGGATCCAGCCCCATATCAGGCTCCTGGCTCAGCGAGGAGTTTGCTTCTCCCTCTCCCTCAGCCTCTCTCCCCTGCTCATATTCCCTCTCTCTCTATCTCTCTCTCTCTGTGTCACATGGATAAAAAAAAAAAAAAGATTCCCCTTTTTATCCAAATATTGTTAAAATCGTTTATCTAAAGATACCCTTTGTTTCTTAAAAGCAAAACAGGAGGAGAAGGAGAATTGGCAAATAAAGTAAATTTTGGCAGGTGAAAAATGTCCCTGTTTTGCCTAGGGAAGAGATTTGGCTCCCTGGTGATGCAAAGAAGATTAGGCATATAAACTCATTGAATATTTATTCATTCTTCCAACAGTTGTATTGAGTGCCCTTTATATGCCAAGTGACGGGGTCAAGGATTAAGGATGTTAGAGGAAAAATACACTGTCTCTGGCCTCAAGAATAGTGAGTATGGAGTCTGCCTAAATCAGCTTGCAAGAGCCAAGTGTTCACAATTTCAGGAAATCTATTTGCTAGCTGATGAAAATAAACATCATTAAAAATTAAATTATACATATAATTTATAAACATACAATTAAATTATTTCTTAAAAAGGTAATACATACTTGAAACTCACCACTCCCTTATTCCTTTACTATCTTTTACGATTATCTCATTCTTCAGGCTATTTACGTCTATCCTATCTGTCAGGTAGAAATCCCATCTATTACATTAAATCATGTTAAATTATGTTATGTTGTGTCATATTTCGTTATATTTTACAGCACTACACTATGGACTGTGCACATCTCTGTCACGTCAGTACCTTGCAATCAGCCACACGGGAGTATTTACATTGTGGAAATCAGCAAACACCACAAATAGGGCTGTTTTTTTTTTTTTCCTGGAGAACAACTTGCTAAACATTTACCAGCACATCCATGAACCTAACGTAAAAGCCAGGAGGGTCCTAGGGATGGCAAGTCCAAGTGCTCCTGCAAGTGAGACAGAAGGCCGTGCAGAGGTTGTGCCAATTACAGACGGGGTGCTCCTCAGGACGCTGTAGCTGGTCGGGTCCAGCCTTCTCTTGTTGTAAGAAAACTTGAGCCCGGTGTTGCTAGATTCTTTGATCTTTGTAGAAGACGCAGGAAAGTAAGATTTTCATGTGAAATTTTCCAATTTAATATAACATACGGACTATGCAAAAAAAATACGGGCAGACCAGTTCCTAATCTGGTCCAATTTTCTCATCTCATAGGTGAGGAAACTGAGGCCTCATCACTGAGCTCATGATCAGATAGAGACCCAAGTAAGACATAGGAACTGTCATGTCTCAAGCGGGGCCTTCCCTCTGGGTGGCTCTTCCACAGAAATATTCATCTCTATGGGGTTTTTTTCTTTATAAGAGATGGGCTGTTGACTAAAGTCAGGTGTGTCTTCCCAGGACTGGGGAGTTCAGGAGCAGGTCAGTCAAAGCCCCAGAGTTGCTCTATAGAAGGCACCATGTCCTCCCTAAGAGCAAAAGCATCAGGGACCTAGATATAAACACTGGATCCAGAAGTATGAAGGTTGTCTTAGTGATCAAAAATCGCATCACCTAATTTTCCTACTTTATTGCATTCTTGGATTTGCATCTTTGTAGCCCATTTTTGCTTCATTTAGTATTTTTCTAAAGGAACATAATAAATCTATACAAAGTTTTTTAAATGTTGCTTACGCATTATTTGAGACTACTGGGCTTCTGTGTGTACTGGTTCATAATAGAGCTCCAATGAGAAAAAAAGTCCATGTTAAGCAGCAGACATGCTTCTAGAATGACAAGGAGAATGGAATGATAAGGTAGAGAGCCATGCCTGGACCCTTCTTTGGAAAAGATCCAAGATGGCAAGTCCAACTTGTTCTAGATAATTTATAAAGCATTTCTTATACAAATTCAATAATGGAATTTTACATGGAAACAATACAAAGGATCTCAACTATGCTCTCCCTTTTCCAAGTTCTAATCCTTATTCATATAGTTCCATGATTTTTCATGTTTAAAATTATAGTATAGAAACTATTTTGTATTTTCTTAACTTAATCATTTTCTATGTTGTTTCACAGATATTATAATGGTTGGTAATTTTAATCACTCCATATTATTACTTTGCATTAAAGGACCAATTATTATTGAACATTTATTTTCAAATTTGCACTGTGGTGAATCACAGCAGTAAATATTTTTATGCATGTAATTTTCCCTGTACCAATAAAAATTATAATATTACTGGAAATGAATTATAAGTCAAAGCATATGAATTATCTTCATAGCTCTTGAAATTGATTCTAAAAGGGTTTTGCCAGTATTTGTGCTGTCACCTACAAAGTATAAATGTTCCCATTTTGTCATACCTTTTTAACATGGTTGGCTGCTGAGATTTTGTGTTCGGGGCTCACTTAATCGGTATAAAATGGTATTGGTCTTAACTGGTATCTCGCTGTTAACTCTCTAGATTAAATGTTTTTTATTTTTATTTTTTAAAGGTTTATTTATTTAATAGAGAGAGAGTGGGTGCGCTCACATGCACAGGGGAGGGGCACGAAGAGAGGGAGAGAGAGAATCCAAGCAGACTACCCCATGAGACCAGAGCCTGACACAGGACCCTGAGATCATTACCTGAGCTGAAATCAAAAGTCGGTTGAGTCACCCAGACGCCCCTAGATTAAATATTTTTTTAAAATATGCTTGTTAATTATATTTTTCCTTGGCTCAATAGTCTATTCATGTCAGCCTACTTGTTTTCAACTAGTTTCATCCTAGTAAATTAATCAAATATATAGACCCTTGGGAAAGCAGTTTTGTGAAGTAACCTGCTGAGTGTTAGTGACTCAATTAAAATGAGTTTCTGTCATTCCATTTATTTAACCCCAGTGCATCAGAATGACTTAGATGTATTTACTTTTCCTCATCTGGTTCTAGTACTTTTTAATTCCTTGCCTAATATGTCCTCCTCAAAGACTCCCTTAATCTCCCTGAAACCACTCAAAATCCAGTCTTTTCTTCCCCACTTTCTTAGTCACAAAATTATAGTAGAGTTTCTGATACCAAAAAGAGGGGGAGCAAAGACAAAGAATGAGAGTGCTCATGTAAGACTCTTTCATGAACTGAGATTTCTTTGCTCTATTCCATCAGGACTCAGTCTTTTAGAAGATCCTCTCCTCAGACAGAAATTATCCAAAAGCTTTCTTTCAGTAGCTACTAAAAATGAAGTTACTTTTTCTAGAAGAGGGGAAGAGGGCAGAAGACACAAAGTGGTTTAAAATGATATATATATTGAATTAGACCAGAAAGCTCTGAACTAAACCTGATGCTCCACTATATATCAACCCCCTTATTAGGCATATTTGCTTCTCTTTGCCCACAAAGTGTAACAAACATTGTTTGAGAAATAGTAGGTGTAAGTCTTGGTAATAGTTATCACTTTTCGCTTTGGGTTAGAATCTTCTCCTTCCTGGATGAAACAAAGGAAACCTATTTCCATGCTCCCCCTCTTTTTGGATTCCTCTGCATTCCCATTGCCATCCCTCAGGTTCTAGAACTTACTACAGACATTCTGCTCTAATCTCAACTTGCACCCATACTTTCTGCTCATTTTGTCTTTGTAAAACACTATTTTCATCAGTTTACCATTTTGCAGTGTTTTTTTGTTTTTGCTTTTGTTTTACTGTCTTAGTGCAGAAGGAGTTTTCCTTCGGTGACCCCAAGAATCACTTAAGTAACATGTTTAATGCAGATTCCTAGGCTCTGTTTCCTCAGGTTCTGGTTTAGGTGATCTGGGGGTGGAGTGCGTGGATCTAAGGTGGTGGTGACAAGGTTTTCCTGGTCTAAAAACCATATTCTGAGAAATCGCCTGCCAGAGTATCACATCCAGATTTGGTTTATCATCCAAGTTGCTCCAAATTTTGGGTTACCTTACCTGCCTTACCTTACCTATAATAAGTGTATTATATTACACTTATATAATAAAGAGTAAATGTTGGCAGATCTTTAGCTATGTGTAGTATAAACTGAGAAAATGAGCTTTTATGTATATATTTCAAAGGTTACCAAGTTGAACACAGAAGGCTAACCTAAATCAAAATACCCAAAAGCATGCATATCTCAAAATTATTTTTCCCCACTTTGGAGGGATAGCAAACAAGAAGCCAGAAGGAGGAAAGATGACAGTACCAAAGCATGGCTCCTGCAATACGAGCAACTTCTCCAAATAGAGGACCATGACTTTGCAATGAGACCTGGATTTGGAGGTGAGTATTATCTTTACAAAACTCTTATGTCACAATCTCTTGCACTGTCAAAATGAAGTTGAAAATCTGAAGCAATTAAGACCAAAACACAAGTGAAGACCATCAATTAAAAAAAAAAAAAACTTTTACAATGATATTCTCTTGAATGAGAACAACTGATAAATTTTAAATTGATCAAAAAAGATAAATATCTTTAGTAAATATCCACATTATTTACTAATTACAAATAGTGTGTGCTCAATAAATAGTGAATGTATATCATGCCTATATGGCAACTACTTATTCTTTCAACTAAAACCTGTAAATTGGATTCTGTGATGATATTCATAAAATCTTATTGAATAAGTTTATAAGCTGGAGTGCCTGGCTTTGGTGAAAGGACTAACACACCAAATGCCATGGCTCTCCCTATGAAACATCTCTGTTCAGGTTTCTCGTTTTATTACTTCAGGCACCTTCCGGAATGTTGGAGTGCCAGGCACTCGGCTGAGCCTGTTAATGCACTAGCTTATTCCACCCTCCCCGTGCCTCGTAAGTAGGCACTATCATGATCCCTAATATTCCAGTGTGGAAACTGGGGTGTAGAGAGGTTAGGAGATTTGCTCAAAGCCAGGAAAAAAGCAATACGCGGTGGAACCGAGATGCAAGGGCAGGTAAGCAGGACCGCAGGAGGCCATGTAAGGACATACTTGGACCAAAGTCTTTCCTGCCCTCAGATTGTTTAAGGTGCGTCCAGTTGCATCCCTGAGGGAACCAAGTTTTCCAGAGACGCACAGGATGTGGTGGAATCAAGCAGTTAATCTGAACTCGCCGCCTTACTGCTAAATCCATCCTGAGGCTTCTGTCATTGACCTAAGTCTCCACTCCCACCATTCCTGAGCTAACAACTTTCCAGACTACTAGAGGTGTGGCTATAGCAGGAGCGAATGTGAAGCTGAGAAGGCAGGAGCCCGCAGCTGTAGAACAGATGCAGCTTTTTCATAAACAACTCATACTTTAAGTTTTCGGAGCGGGCTGGGGGAAACTTGACACTGGCTCTATTGTGGTTATGACCAAGGGAAGCACAACAGGCAATGTAGGTACCTCAGAGGACTCACTTGTTAGCAGGTAAAATAAAAACAGCAGGTCAGGTAGTTGGGATGTTGAGGGGTGTTTGTTGTTTTTTAACTTCGTGGAATCCATTGGGCTGCAATTCTAAGGGTCTGGCTTTGATTTTATTAGATTCGTGACTAAAACATTAACAAGCATCAAAGTCACCTGGGGGATTCTTAACAACAGATTGCTGAGCCCCACCCCCACACCCAGGTTTCAAATCCCTAGATATGGGTGGGGCCAAAAATTTGCATTTCTTTCTCTTTTAAAAATTTTTTAAATTAACATATAATGTATTATTGTTTCAGGAGAACAATTTGCGTTTCTAATCAATCCCTGGGTGCTGCTGATACAGCTAGTCTGAGAATCACATTTGATAATTGCTGAATTAGATTATCAGCATCAGATTAAATCTCGGGGCGTTTCATTTTTTGTTTTTCCAGAGCATTTCTCACACTTACTGAAGTTAATTTAAGATTTTTAGAAGCCTCGAAATTAATCAGGTTTAAAGATGTGTTCGTGTTTTACTTCCGGGACTACCTCTTTGTCTTGTTTTCTTCACATCACTGCTCCTCAGATGTGTCTTCCTTACTGGAATTCTCCCAAAGATGCCTGAACCCTAAACTACAATTCCCAGCAGACCGTTTCTTTCCCCTCCAACCAGAGTTTGCCCACAGTATGGATAATATACTCTACAGCTATCACGCAATTATTCTGTACGTTGGTCTCTATGATTCTGTAAAAAGTTTCTAAAGTCTCCCCTACCAACGTTTAGTTGGAGAAAATGTTACGTAGACTTGCCCTGCCATGGGCCTTTTTAGGCACTAGAGGGAGCCAGTCGCACAGGAATGGCTTGGACCTGGCCTTTCCCGAACAGCAATTAGAAGCTCAAAATGATGTATGCACTTCAACACCAATACAAAAAGCTGCCCTAATTCCTGTCAGTTTAGGTTCTTCAATTAAATGAATTCCTATCTTGGAGGAAAGGGTTTCTATGGGTCTATTTTAGACCACTGAAAGCCAGAAAGACTGAGAGAAAAATGGCTGTCCTTGAATTTGGACACAAGCATTCTCTCTAGAAAGGCATTATCACTCAAAGTGATTCAAGGACTGGCGGCAGAATCACCTGGGAGTTAGTTAAAAATGCAGACGCTCAGGCCCCACACTCAGGCTTTCTGAATCAAAATCTGCATTTTAATAAGATCCCCAGGTGATTTGAATACACTTTACAATTTGAGAAACACTGCTGCAGATGACTGAGGGAGGACCCTCTGCTCTTACCTTAAAACACTTAAATCTTCATTCTCCCTCCCCTTTATCATCCTGGTCCCCCAGAAAAACATAAAATTGACCTTAAATTTCCACTTCCTTTGATCTGTTGGAGATACATGTTAAGATTTTATTTTGAGTAGGAACGCTTTTTTAAAAAGCAATTATTTTTCCTGAGGCTATATTGTGGGGTTATTAAAAATGCAATTGAAATGGGCTACTTAGTGGCAGGTGGCAAATCATCCCACGGTGAAGAAATTTTTCTGACAATCATGGACCGGGGCTAAATGGTGTCCAAATGTCTTATGTGTTCAGTCATCTCAGGCAGAAAAATCCATAAATTCAGGCAGAAGTGTCAGCCTGGTAGCTCCGTGAAAAACAGTCCTTAACCTTCTCTTGTCTTGGTCAGAACAGCTTCTTCTACCAGTGACCCATTTCTGTTCTCTCAAGGCTGCCTTCCTGGGGGAATCAGGCTGCAGGATAGACAAGACAGGCTTTAATTTATCGTCTCCTTCTTTATACTTGTTCATAACATAAACACACGCACATACTTCTTTCCTCTTGTGCTAAATGTAACTTCAGCACTTCCTCTGCCTTAATGTGTTTTCCTAATTAGCTTTAACATTAAAACCAGCTGCTACTGCAGTGTTTTTTACTTTTATAAAGCATTAGAAGATTAATTGACTCATTATGTGGAAACAGGAGGATATAAATTTAGGGGAGCTTTTTGTTTAACTTGGGTTATAAATTGCAGCTCATTTTCTTTATGTTTTTCCTACCCTTTACATCTCTCATCACTGAGGGCTTTTTTGTTTCAGTCTTAGAGATGATGATTTGTTTCTTTAAAGTGAAATCAATTTAGCATCTAGATACTGGCTACTGAGTCAAGACAAAAGCTAACGTGAAAGCTGCCCGTATAATCTATGTTTGTCAAGCAAGAGGACTAGCCTGGGAGCTGGAGGGAACTGGCTGTATTCCTGCATTAACTAGCCTTGGGTTTCAGGCAAGCTCGCTGACATCTCCGAGGGAGTTATGTCATATGTCAAGTGGAGGTAACATCGGTTCTACCTACCTACCTAACAAACAGCTGTAATGATAATAGGAGATAATATATTGTATGATGTATTTTAAGTGTACTATACACATAAGATATATGACTGTTATTTAACAATCCTTATCCCAGCATACATAAAAATAGACTGATGGTCTATCTTTACGTATATAAAAACGACTACAGACGTGTTTGCTACTACCTAGGTATTGATCCTGGGAAATCAATGCATAATGATAACGGTTAATATTTATTTATTTTTACTATATTCCAAATGCTTTATATATGGAATTAATGCAAATATTTGTGAAATTGTTATTATTTGTGTTGTTATATATGTTACTGATCCAATAGATGCTGGACAGGTTGGTCAGTAAGACGTTTGAATGGGGTTAGGTAAAGGACTTGACACTCATTCTTTCATTTAGTCTCACAGCAAGGCTATTAGGTAAGTACCACAGATTTATTTCCCCTATTTCACAGATAAGCAAACTGAGATTTAGAGGAATTAAGGGATTTATGGAAGTTTTGGCTTTAATTCGAGATTAATAGCTAGAAATTCCATGATTTTTAATCCATCTGCTTTATTACTATCTTCTCTCTTCTGAGACTCAGCTCCTTATCTATAAAAAGAATGATATTTGGAACTATATCCAGCTCCAAAATTCTGTAATTTTGCACCTTGCCTTTACATGGCCCTCCCCCTCCACACTGTCCTTGAGAATGTATAGATTCCTAGACCCTGGAGTAAGGTACACTTGGGCATGGAGTTCAAAGGAGCCAAAAATGAGGTCAGATGGCATCTGAGGGCAAACATTTTTCTTCAAAATGGAAGAGCTCATCCCCCCAAGAATAGAATTGAAAGGAAGAAAAAAGAAATTGAGAATGTTTCCAGGAGTCCATTCCTAATGGACAAGCCATGTTTTTACCCCACTCTTTAACCCATACCAGTCTTCTAACCATCCTGAGGGTCTAGTTCTTTCCAGTGGTAGCATGAGTATCTCCTTGTGTGGTGGCTTTATATGACCGCCCCAGCTTGCAGAAATAGTCATTAACAACTGGGATCTGCTTACAAGTCACAAAATTCTACATGCAAATTGTTCTCAGGTTTTGTCATAAAATAGGTGCTCTGTGAGAAGCACTGTATCATTTTCTCGTCAGGAGTGGGCTGATTAAATGTTTGAGTGCAAGATTGGGAATAGTAACTTGCATTGCTAGGAGCAGGTTTGCATTTTTGCTGAATTGCAATAGCAATAACATTTATTTAGTGCCATTTATTGAACACCAATTAAGTTTACTAACTGTGTATTATTTCTAGTCCTCAAATAAGTCTCCAAGGTGAGTACTGCTACTAGGACTTTATAGGTGAGGAAACTAAGCTTAGAAATGTTACTTACCGTGGATCACAGATGAGTGGTAGAGCTGGGTTCAAACTCTAGTCTGTGACTCTAACACCAGAATTTTAACTAGGACATTTCTGCTACCTCTCCAAGACCTCGCCAGGCCTTTCAATCCCTTGGACTATTGGAATTAATGGGAATATTTACTCATCCTGAATCGATCCTGAAAGGCCATGAATTTTTATTGTGATATCTCAACTAACTAAAGAAAAAAAAGTAAACAAAACAAAAGCATCAGCACTGAACCCAGTATATAGTAGAGTAATCCTGAAGAGTTCCCAAGTTAAGGCATAACCATAACTATCGTTAAACAATTTTTAAATAGAATTGTCATCATTAATGTATAGAAAGTAATTGATCCAATACTGCAGGAAGTCGTTGGTGGTTACGATGCAAGCAAAGTGTTCCTGAAACCCAGAGTGGGAAATGTTTTTGAGTGACAAGCCCAGGGCCTATTCAGCTGGAACCCCTGTAAGTAAGGAATGATACGAGTGTATGTTACGGAATATAAAAGGAAATCTGTCTTGGTAAAGTGAAGGTAACTTCAACCAATTAATGAGGGGAGTCCTAGATGGTGGACAGGGACTGGCGAGGCATATCTTGTTTTATAATGTGTTGTGCATTTATTTATTTTTTAAGATTTTATTTATTTGACACAGAGAGAGAGATAGAGTGAGGGCTCACAAGCAGGGGGAGTGACAGGCAGAGGGAGAAGCAGACTCCCCGCTGAGCAAGGAGCCTAGGATCATGACCTGAGCCAAAGGCAGTTGCTTAAAGGATTGAGCCACCCAGGCGTCCCATGTGGTATGCATTTAAAACACAATAATTAGGCACTTTGTTGAATGATATGCACATGTACGTCACATGTCACAAATCCAGACATTAATTAGCCTCAAGGAGGAAGTTTTCCAGGCCAAATTTTCTCAATCGCAGAATCTTGACTAAAACAACCACCTGGGATCCACCTAGGCAAGATTTCTGTTTCTGCAAAAGTAGTTGAAAGCATTTTTTTTAAACTCAGAATTCTACAGAGACAAAAAATTTAATTGAGAATTGGTCACTATGAAAAGAAAGCATATGAAGACTACATGTATAAACATAAAAATTATTTTAACATATACATACATCAAATTCCATGCATGGTACTAAGTGAGGAAGTTGTTAACATCAGTTTACCCTCATACAGGAACTGGTGAAACCCTTTGTGAGGTGTAACAAGGAAATGTCTTGGTCTCAGTCTGGTCTAGGTTTTCTTATGGCGTTGTCATCCATGTTCTCCGGACCCATGAACCAGATTCATTGAGACCCAACGGCAAACAAATCTTAGCACTTGTCTGAATTTTCTCCAATTCTGACTTTCAATACATTCTCATCAAACACATTTCTAAGGATGTTTGCTTCATCCCAACTGCAGGCTGTGGTTACCGATGTCCTGCAAAGAGACCGTTGTGAGTGTGTGGAGGCCCTGTGTAGACTGTACTCTGGTCTGTGTTCTTCCAGCCTGCCACGCACCGCCCAAGCAGAAGAAGCTGATTTTTTGGAAAGAGAGACATTTTTCAGAGTCATGAACTCCACAACTACTCCACTCCCTGACTATAAAATATGATCCTTACCATAGAGAATACATAATTCTACATACTCTTAGACATGTTTTTGAAACATTGTTCCCTTTTAAATCACTACTAGCTAAAACAAAAAACAACAAAAAAATTGAACACACTACTTCTATACCATAAGTATACTATAAGAAGGAAAATGTTGGGTTATTTCTAAGGGTAATAATGTGTAATGTGTATATAATTATGTATATATAATAATGTCTAATGTGTAATAATTATTGAAATAACATTTATTTACACATGTGCCTTTTTATTGTAATTAACTATATAATATATGAATAGATAATGGAGAAATTTGTTGTTAAAATTTTTTTTAAATAATTCACTTGCAACATTGATCTCTCTCTGCTTTGAATATTACAAAATAATTTTAATGATCTCTAAGTATATCAGTCATTCTTCTTTCTGAAGGGTCTCCAGTGCCAGTAGGTATAGATGTCCAGGTTGAAAGCATTGACAGCATTTCAGAGGTTAACATGGTAAGTTTCTCTATGAGATATTGGTCTTTTCCTGAAAAGATAGAGAATAGTGTCAAAATCACTGGTGTTTAAAAAAAACAATTTAATTATGTATGTTACTATTATGTATTTTTTCATAGAGTGGAAGTTACTTTGCTCTCTATTCACTCTTTCTGCTTGAAATTTAGATTTTATATGTTATTTTTATCATATGCAAATACCACAATTAAATATAAAATGTAAAAAAAAAAAGCCTGGGTGGCTCAGTCATTAAGCATCTGCCTTCGGCTCAGGTCATGATCCCAGAGTCCTGGGATTGAGCCCCGCATCGGGCTCCCTGCTCAGTTGGAAGCCTGCTTCTCCCTCTCCCACTCCCCCTGCTTGTGTTCCCTCTCTCGCTGTGTCTCTCTCTGTCAAATAAATAAATAAAATCTTTAAAAAAAAAGAGAGAAAGATATAAAAAGAGAGAGAAAGAGAAAAAAGTAGGGAATCTCTTAAGGAAACCAGACCTAGAAAATATAAATCAATTAAATTGGTAGATCAAATAATCTTTTTATATATATACTTAATTACTATTTTTATTTATAGTGATTCCTCCAACTAGTCATTGCCATCCAAATGCTAACTGAATGAAAAATTATAGGACATATAAAAATTCCAGCAAATTCTAGACAAAATTTTCTATGACTTGTTATATTTGTTTCAATCTTCAGTTAATGTTCTTGTAGTCCTCATCATTATCGAATTTGGTATTTATTTCAAGATTCACTATGAAACTTCCTTCATTTTAACCACCCTACTCCCAAAGGGAATAGCACCAAGGGTACTCACTACTTAAAAATGCCTTGTTTCAAAAGTTTTGTCTCTTCCCTGACAAAAACCAGCTTCTACTGACATTTTCTTGAGTCTGTTGTACTCCAGGAACAAGTACTCTTTACCTCTGCCCTGGCATAATCTCTAAATTATCCCTGAATGGCCCAGTCTGCATCTAAAATTCTCATTGTCTCCACCCAGGTGCCCTTAAAACCAGACCTTATCCTTCTCTCTTGAATAAGGTGAACTATGGGACTCAGTATCAGCTAAAACTGCACTGGGTTCTCCATGCCCAAGGTGAAAATGCTTTTTAATTATAAGTAACCCCCAGTGTTGGCTTCTTTTGCTTCTCTTTTATCATCTTCCCACGCTGAATTCACTTTCAATTCCTTGAAGTTTTACCCCACTCTCTTCTCAACATGGTGCTCAGCCTGCTTTCTCATGATGGTGCCTACTAGTGGCGATGTTGTGTCACTGAAATGTACCAATGTCTGCTATTTGACTTCATGAGCTCAGATCTGATTGAGCACCTAATTCTAAATATATGCTTACTAAAGCAATCCATTCAGTAACCCACACAACACCCTGTAGAGTAGTGTTATGGGAATGAATGAATCATTCTATTTATTTGCCCTCACCCTAATTCAAAATTACATGTCTGATGCTCCCAGATTAACCTAGAGCAATAATACAAAGCACCTCTATTCTGAACCTTAAAAAAAAACAAACTAGCTCATCATTAATTGGTGACTTATCTGTAGTTTACTGAGATTTGTCTTTTGCTTATACCATAAATGTCAAAGTTCTGTCACATGTGCTAGTTCAAGAATAATTTGAGTATTGTTGGGAAATAAATGATAATAAGAAGTAAACAATTGTGAAAGGTGAAACACATCATCATCATCCACACCCAATGACTTGGATGTAGCTAGGGGAGTTTTTGTTCACACAAACAAGATGTTAAATGTAGCATCTGAGAGCCAAACAAAACTCAAAGTAATGACTAACCATTTTTTTTTCCCTGCTAAAATAATGTTAATATAGCTCCGTCTGCCCCCCCATCTTTCTCTCTTTACAATTGGGTTACACACTAACAATTCAGTTCCCTCAGCTATACTGGGTCAGAATCTCAGGCTACTAGCTTCTGGGGAATGTGCTGTTTTGACAAATTCACAGGTAAGTCTTTTGAACACTAGAATTTGAGAACCACAATTTCTTGGTATTCTTTCTCTCTCTCAAGCTGAGGAAAATCGTTATCTCCATGTCAGGATCTCTGACAGCATGCTTTCTATTAACAGCTCTAATAATTGCTGTGTCCATTTTTGTGGGACTATAGTTTATTCAACTTGGGGTGGGGGCTTCTTTAACAAAAATAATACAAATGTATGGATACAGAATCCATTATAAAAGTGAATATATATTTACAATGAAAAAAATAAGTCAAAATAAAATACTGGGCCATGTAGTTCCAAATCCTTTTCTTCTGAGATCTCTTCAGCTGATTTCTACCAGTGCTTATGTAGAAATGTTTCCCAGTTATAACCTGGCTTCCCTTACCCAACTTGAATTCTCTCTGGTTCCTAGAAACTCAACATTCACCAGACTCCAGGTGAAGGAGAGGCTGTGCAACTCAAGCTCAATGGCTTCATCCTAAATCTGCCTGAAAATACAATATAAGCCATTCACTTTATAGGTCATTAACACCCATGCCAATCAATCTAGAACTAATGGTATTAATTGGTCATTCTGAACCATATTCCTCTGGCTTTGACTTGTCTCTTTTTCTCTCTGTCTAGGACTTTACAATGACTTTTTATCTCAGACATTACTGGAAAGATGAGAGGCTCTCCTTTCCTAGCACAACAAATAAAAGCATGACCTTTGATCATAGATTGATCAAAAAGATTTGGGTACCTGACATCTTTTTTGTCCATTCTAAAAGATCCTTCATTCATGATACAACTGTGGAGAACATCATGCTGCGCGTGTACCCTGATGGAAACGTCCTCTTCAGTCTCAGGTAAGGAGGGCTGTGTACCTTCTTTGGCTTCCCTATACCAGGGTTGTCTACACCAAAGCTAGTGGATCTCACTTCTGACTAAACTCACAATATTACTGTCTGTTTAGTCATGCTGAAGGTTGGGACACGGCAGAAAATGTGATTTTTCCTTGTTCTAACTTTTAGATTTTAAAGAAGAGTTTTCTACTCTATCTACATATCGTTGGAGAATGATATCGTTGGATATCAGCATATCATTGGAGAATGATGGAAAATAAGGTTGGACAGAGTGGGCCAAAGTATGGAAATCCCCAAAAGTCTGGCCCACAATTTTATAGGTGCACAAAATTGCTTTTCTTCTTTACGAATTATACATTACCAAGCGGTCTTGGAATCTTGGATTAACTAAAGAGTTTTCTTAATTATCTCCTTCATTTTTTACAAGAAGGTATAGTCATTGTTCAAATTACCGCTAATTTGTTTTACTCCCTTTTCATGTTTTTAATTCAAAACATTTTCTCTGACAATAGCTGTAACAGCCCTCCATCTTTAATTCACAGCATGTTCTTTTAGCCTAATGACTCCTGTACATACTGAATGGCTTATTATTGGTAATTCTAAAAATGCTTAGTAAATCCAAGTAATTCAATGTTTTTCATGTCTTAGAAATCCCAGACTCTGTCGTAAGACTCTAAAAAAAAAAAAAAAAAAAGGCTCCCCAAAGGATATCCATGTCCTAGTCCTTGGAACATGTGAAAGTTACTTTATTTGGCCAAAAAAAAGTGGAGGGGATCTTAGCAGATGTGATTAAGTTAAGGATCTTGAGGTAGGAAAATTATCCTGGATCAGTTGGTTGGGACCCAAACGCAATCAGTCGTAAGTAGCTTTGTTAGAGAAAGGCAACGTGACCATTAAGACGGAGACCGGAGTGATGTAGCCCCTAGCACAGGGATGTCAGGCACTGCCGGAAGCTGTAAGAGGCAAGGGATGCATTTTCCCCCTAGAGCCTCTGGAGGGAACAGGGTCTTTCTGACACCTTAATTTTGGTGTAGTGATACTAATTTCAGACTTCTGTCCTCCAGAACTGTGAGAGAATAAATTTCTGTTGTTTTAAGCCACCAAGTTTGTGGTAATTTGTTACAGTGGCAATAGAAAACTAATACAGGTTGTTTTTGTGCACTAAAAACACCGTGCTCGCTTTAGGACAAAGGTGCTATTGCCATATTGCTGTCAATGTTTTTTAAAAGGCAATGAAAGGAAAGTAATACTTTTGGTAGAACTTTTAAGTCAGGAGGAACATGGGACCCGGAACCATACTGGAGTCAGGCCTCACTAGGAATCAGAAGCAGAATGGCAGCGTCTGGCCAAGGAATCAACTGTTTAAAACTTTCAACTTCTTAAAATTAATTATTTTGATCAAAGAATTAATTCAGTAGATTGTCCTTACCCTGCACATTCCAAAGAATGATTTCTGGCTCAGTCTCCAAGCTCTTCAAATATCCTGCCTGATAAGAGGATCTTTGTTGACCCTGAGGCCTTGGGCCACAGCAGACAGCCTATGCTAACAATGGGATTTATGGAGGAGGCTTTGAGTTATCTGGTATCAGCTTGCCCTCTGGACAGGCTGGAGACCAAGGTCAGCTGGACCTATGGGACCAACTCTCAGTTCTATTACTTTGGACCCCAGGGTTCAGGTAGCTTCCCTGGTTGGCAGTACCCCATGGTCACACATCACTGTTGGGACGGTAGCGCTGTCCACATAACTCCACTAGAACAGGACATCTGGAAACTTGCTCCTGGTCTCTATTGGACCCTGTCCTCTGTGCCTTTTCCATTGCTGATTTTTATCTGTGTCCTTCCATTGCAGTAAACCATAACTGTTAGTGTAAAAGGTTTGATGAGTTCTGTGAGTCCTCCTAGCAAATCATGGAACCTGACGGTGGTCTTGGGGAATCCCCAAACACAGAAGGACTCAAAATTGTTGTCCACACACCTATTCTAGCTGACAGCAGAGCCAGTCCAAGCCCGGAGCCAGGTTATCTGGTTCCAGGCTTGGTTCTGACACCATCTACTGACAAAGATTCTCTCTTTGGCCAAACTCTGCTAGACTCCTCTGAACTTTCTTCTCACCTAGTCCCTGACTTTTGAGCTTCCGTTTGTCTCTGCTAAGTGCAGTCAGCCAGAATCCTCCATCTGCAATATCTGATCACCCTCCAAATCTGATCAGATTCCTCATCTTCTACCACCCCCAAGTGATGTCTGATCACCCTGGCCTGCCTTCAGCGAGGATCCTGTTAGGTCGTTTTAGCTAGAACCACCCTCCCACCCACCCCTTACGAGTGATGTTTCCTCTGAGTAGTTTCTATCCACTGCCCCCAACCCTGCTCCTTGGCTATAAATTCCTACTTTTCCTTGTTGTATTTGGAGTTGAGCCCACTCCTCTCTCCCTTGTTAATAAACCAAATTATAGTAGTTCCCCTAAATAAATTCTTCCTTACTGTTCTTGAACAAGTGTCATGGATAGTTTTCTCATTACCACCACTTACTTGACCACTTTGGTTGTTAATTTATTCATGTCTACTATGAAGGAATAGACTCAAAGACTTCAGAGGTCCCTTCTGCACACATCTACTTATATGTGGATTTTTTCTTTTTTTGATAAATACTGTACAGTACTGTGAATGTATTTTCTCCTATGATTTTCTTAATAACATCTCTTCTTTCTAGTTTTACTATAGGAACACAGTATAAAATACATATAAAAATATGTGTTAATTGACTGTTTATGTTGTCAGTAAGGCTTCTGGTCAACAGTAGGCTTTTAGTAGTTAAATTTTGGGGGAGTCAAAAGTTATATGTGATTTTCAACTGCGCAGGAGTTGGCGCCCCTAACCCCTGAAGTGTTCAAAGGTCAACTGTAGCAGGAATATACCAAAATGAGTGTTTTGTGACACAAAGTCATCCAGATACTTCCCTGGGTTGGCATTTTGCTGCATGACTGTTGACAGTAGAATTCAACCCATGGAAGATAAAATGGTTCTACTTCTCTGATTAACTTGGGGGCACCATGGGTAGGAGCAGCTGTTGCCTTTGTTTTGTGCAGTCTTGCTCAGGGGCCTTTTATAAACCTCTGATCTGCTGTTGTGGATACCAGAGTTTGTACTTTGAGGCAGGATCATAGTATAGCAGCCTCTGCCTAAAGCCAGAAAAATCTAGGAGGATATAAAATTTGAAAAAAACAATCCTCATCAGTATGCAAGCCTTAATAGCACCTGAATTATGCATTGATCACATAAATCTATAACTGAAAATGCTCCAGGCTTTCTCCTCACTCCTGGAAAGAGCATTTTCTCAGGTAAACTTGCTTTGTGAGAGAAACCTTTACCCATAGGTTTTTATTCCCACCATCCCAGCCCTTTATGACTAGAAACAAAGTTTGGATCTTTGAAAAAGCAGAAAATATTTAAATCTATTTAAAAGTCATCTCCCTTTGAAGTATGTTTTTCTGAAGACATCAGAGCCAAAAAATACAGAGGGCGCAGACTAGGCAACAGTGAGATCAGGAACAATCTTTAGGGCAGGAATTCCTGTGTTAACCCTGTGTTTTCAGCAAACTACACACCTTCCTGGGTTTGCGTCCTTAGACATTATTTGGATAGAGGATGGTAATGCCTGTTTCGCACTATTCTTCAAAGGCACACAAAGCAAGCACCACAGTAAGGGAGTTTCAGTATTACAGGTTTATTTGGCCATATGGTGAAATGATCTGCAGTTTCTGTTTTCTCTCTCCTTTTATAGGATAACTGTTTCAGCCATGTGCTTTATGGATTTCAGCAGGTTTCCTCTTGACACTCAAAACTGTTCCCTTGAACTGGAAAGCTGTAAGTCTTACTTCCTGATGGAATGAGTACTCATGATCTGAACATACCATCACATACCTGCACGTATATAAGCATGTTCTTAACAAGCATTTAAAAATCTTGATATAAGTTAAGTATGTTGGTTCAAAATAATTACTTTTTTTTTAAGCCAAAGATGATGGCAGATTGTCTCTCAAAAGAGAACATGCAGGGAAAGGATGTTTTCATAGTACATATTCTGTAGTTTCCACCTGGTTATAAAGGAACAAGTTCCCTAAAAGGGTATATTCTTGCGGATGTTATTAACATAGACTGACACACCTCCCAAATTTGGAAAGCTCTGGGATTCATGTTCCCATATAAGTCACAAACTTCCATTAAATGTACTTGGGTTCCCCAGAAAAAGGCAGCTCTAGACATAGACCCTCTAATCAAAGCCCTGTCAGAGGGCTCTGAGCTGGCTCCTTGTCAATCACTGTTGCTGACCCATCAGTTGGTTTTTTGTTTTGTTTTGTTTTTGTTTTTTTAAGATTTTATTTATTTGATGGAGAGAAAGAGAGAGAGAGCACAAGCAGGCAGAGTGGCAGGCAGAGGGAGAGGGAGAAGCAGGCTCCCCGCTGAGCAGGGAGCCTGATGCGGGGCTCGATCCCAGAACCCCGAAGGCAGACACTTAACCGACTGAGCCACCCAGGCGCACCCCCATCAGTTGTTTTTGATACAACATCTTAAAATCTGACTGCAAATTTTCATAATTGGCCAAAATGCTGGGAATCTCAGTGGATGCTCCTCCCCAAATCCATTAGAAGCTTTCTATAACGCTATTTGATTTCAGAAGAAAACTCTTTATGAGCTCAGCTGATTTTGGAATTTCATCTGAGAGAGTTACCAAACTAAAGGGGCCTGCCAACCTAGGGTCAGGCCTCTGCCTCGGAGCAGACGGTGTTCTGACAGGACTCGGCACACAGGGAGGGGAGCAGCTATTCGGAGAGTTTTAACTCAACGTGTGGGCACAAGGAAGACCTCCACACTATGCCGGTGATTAGGGTTGAAGTTTTGGAGATTATTTTTTTCTTTCTTTCTCTTTTTTTTTTAAGATTTTATTTATTTATTTGAGAGAGAGAATGAGAGAGAGAGCATGAGAGGGGGGAGGGTCAGAGAGAGAGGCAGACTCCCTGCTGAGCAAGGAGCCCGATGTGGGACTCGATCCCGGGACTCCAGGATCATGACCTGAGCCGAAGGCAGTTGCTTAACCAACTGAGCCACCCAGGCACCCGGAGATTATTTTTTTCTTTTGGTAGGTATGGGTATTATTAGTCTATCAGCAAACGTTTTTCAGGATCCGATATCTACATGTCACTGGACCAGGCACTGGAGATACAGAACTGCGTAAAACATGGCTATAGACCTCATGGGGCGCACAAGAACTGATTCTAGGAACAAGAATATTATTCTCTTGTTTTAGATGCCTACAATGAAGAGGATCTAATGTTGTACTGGAAACGGGGCAACAAGTCCCTAAATACTGATGAGCATATTTCCCTTTCTCAGTTCTTCATTGAGGAGTTCAGTGCATCCAGTGGATTTGCTTTCTACAGCAGCACAGGTGCATTATTTTATGTGGACAGTTTATCAGCACTTACTGAGCACCTACTGTTTGCAAAGTACCACAACATGTGAAGAGACCCGAATCCAAACAAGTGTCCCGTTTAGCCAGTACCCTCTTTCCTTCTGTACAGGCAGCCTCCTCCGCCTTTCCAGTACGTGACTTCTCCTCCTCATGCCGTCACCTCTAAATAAACATCTTGCTTCCACTCCTGGCCTCTGCAGTCTACTGTTAATACAGCCAACAGAGTGATCTTTGAAAACATGAAGACCACAATCCTTTCCTGCTAAAAACCCTCCAGTGTGTTTCCCCCACACTTAAAACAAAACCCAACTTTCTCAAATGGCCTACAAGGCCCACATGATCTACCTCTGACCTCACCCACTACACCCGCCCCCTCTGCTCTCTCCACGCTGGCCTTGCCTGTCCTCAAACACACCTGTCTCATTCTACCCACACAGCTGCTGTGGCCTTTTCTCCCCTCTGCCTGGAGTGATGTTCCCCCAGTTTTCTCATGACCGGCTCCCTCCTTCCATTCAGGGTGTTGTTCAAATATCATCTCAAAGAGTGCTTTCTTAACCATCGTGTCTAAACTAGGCCTCCTTCCTCACCATTCCCTGTCTGTATTTGTCTTCACAGCACTTAATGCTACCTGAAATACATCTCTAGTTGACTGCTTTCTTGTCTGAGGGCCCGACTAGAAAGAGTGCAAGAAATCTGTCTGTCTTGTTCATCATTTCTTCCCCAGCACCTGGAATGGGCATGGCACATCATAGATACTCGATGAATATTGCTGTGCTTGCTTCAGCAGCGCATATACTCAATAAGTATGGCTGAGTGAATCAGGGGGTAAAACAGAAAGTCCATTCACTCAGGCCTATATTGTATTCTCTTTACTGTGACAGATATATTTTTTGTTTGGCAACATGTATACATGGCACTTTTTAAATTATACTTGATCCCTGTTGATTAAAGTTAGAAGGAGCTTTCTCTTCCCTGGTTATTAGCATTTTGGGTCATTTCAGGAAGAATCCGTATAAAATGCCGTTTTAGATTTTTGAAGCCGTAGCTAGGCTGGAACATGTATGCTGGCCCCTGAGTGTCAGGGCTGCCCTGCCTAGAATCCTTTTACCCACTGACTTTTCTCCCTGGAGGTGCTCTCCTCTGCCCTTAGACTTGGGAGAGGCGTTATCAGGTTGTTCTCTAAAAGCCTGAATCATTAAGAGAGAAATCAAAATTTACATCACGGGAAGCTAAAGGGCCTTCTAGAACCAACAGCTATTTAGCCATTTAGATCCAGAACGAATGCTCCATTTCACTTATTTGTCTACAATGCTTGGGATTCAGCAGATAATGCTATTAACTATAATAATGCTTATGGCCTTTTCTCTTTTCTGATTATATAAGGAACACACCTATTATTTGTTTTGATCATTGGTATACCCCTGGCACATACTAGATGCTCAATAGGTAATTGTTGAATGAATGAATGAATAAATAAAAGGCAGATAATTTGAAAAAAATATTCAGAGAAGTTTAAAGAAAAAGCCTTTGTAATCCCACCTCCTAGAGGTAAACTGTTATTATTTTTATATATGTCCTTCTCCTTTTTCTTTTCTCTCTTTCTCTATATACGTAAATACAGTTGACCCTTGAACAACATGAGTTTGAACTGCACGGTCCACTTACATGCGAAAGTTTTCGATAAATACGGTATGGTACTGCCCATGCATTTTCTCTCCCTTACGGTTTTTTTTAACATTTTATTTTCTCTAGCTTACTTTATTGTAAGAAAACAGTATATAAGACATATAACGTACAAAACATGTCTTACTCAACTGTTATGTTTAGTGAGGCTTCCAGACAGCAGTAGGCTATTAGTAGTTAGGTTTGGGGGGACTAGAAAGTTCTCTGCAGATTTTCAACAACACCAGGGCCAGCATTCCTAACCCCTACATTGTTCAAGGGTCAACTGTGTATGTTTTTATCAGGATTTTTAATGCTCTGAGTCCTAAATTTAATTAATATTGAAACAAAGGAAAGTATGGGATGAGCAATGATACATTTCAAAGTATAATTTATAGCTATTTTCATTTTGCTGTTGTTATGATGAAATAACTTTGGCACATGATAGATTGTGACTAAGTCTTTGCAATGTTTGAAGCTATTACAATGTCATACATATGAAGCATGGAAATCTAAGAGTATTGTTTCCTGCACAGAGTATATACTACGTGTATATTAATGGCAATGACATCTCTTCAGATTTTGAAACACTAGTATCCATTAATATACACCCAACCATCCTCTTAAGAAGAAAAGGTTAAATTTCATTTCCAAATTCTTACTTCACCAGTATGCCATTCCATTGGCTTTGCTGTCTTTTTATTTGTCCTTGTCAGGTTTTTTAAGCCCTACTAGGCAGGTCCGACACTAGTTGATTTTTATACTTCTTCTGGTCATGTTTTAGAGTCTGCCTAAAGCCATGCAAAATACTTACATTGAAAAACTTCCTGCTCAGAAAGATGCTCTTATGTGTTTTAAAATCCACTAAAAATTTTTAACATTCCGGTGTAGTTACAATTTTAAGAAAAAACATTTTGATTTCTAAGAAAAATAAAAAAAGAAAAGAATTTAAACATACATGGTTTGTATAGCATGATAGAAAATTATCCATGATAAATTTTAAAAATTTTAAGTCATGTTATAGAAGAATATATATAATCCCATATTTGTTATTTTAAAAAGGACTTACTTACATAGGGGCACCTGGGTGGCTCAGTCAATTAAACGTCTGCCTTCAGCTCAGGTCATGATCCCAGGGCCTGTTTCTCCCTCTCCCCCTCCCTCTCCCTCTGCCGCTCCCCCTGCTTGTGCTCTCTCACTCTCTCTCTGTCAAATAAATGAATAAAATATTTTTTTAAAAAAGGATTTATATATATATGTTTTTTTAATGTCCAGAAAGATTAACAATTGATACTTCTGAGAGTTGAGTATAGATTAGGAATATTTTCAATTTTATTTCAGCACTTCTGTATTTTTAAATTGTTACAATGTATACATTTTTAATAAGAAAGATTAAAATGGGCTTTAAGACTATAAAAAATATAAGAGTAAAGCATTTTGGAAGTTGTAGTCAAATATCAAGTTTTTTAAAGATTTTATTTATTTATTTGAGAGAGAGATTGAGAGTGGGACTGGGAAGGGCAGAGAGAGAGGGAGAGAGTCTTAAGCAGACTCTGCACTGAGTGTGGAACCCCAGGCGGGGTTTGATCTCATGACCCTGAGATCATGACCTGAACTGAAACCAAGAGTGGGACGCTTAACCAACTGCACCACCCAGGCGCCTCCAAATATCAAGTTGTTAATCATATATGGGTTTATTCAATGATTCTTAGGTTTCAGAAATATCAGCATTTACAAATTTATTTTAGCTCACAAGTATATGATAGTTCTGCCTCACATTATCCGTGAATTATTAAATATGGTCTCCTGAGGCCTAAACCCAAGTGTTTTTCTCAGGTTAATATCCTGCTTAAACATACTAGCTTCATCAAAAATAACTTTTTTTATATTTTGTCTTCATTCCTATCATTATAACAACTACCATAACCTCTGTATAGCCAAATCAGCTATACAGAAAAAACTGTACTTCTGGCTCTGAGCCAGAAGTAGAGTTATAATTATACAACTTTAGTTTCCATTTGATAGCTGAACCATCAGGTTCCCACTTTTTCCTGGCAATGTTAACAAGCAGGTGAGGGCTTCTGCCCTCTCGTGCCTTTCAATGTCCCTCACAATCATGCACTGTAAATTTACAAAGGAAAAGAAAATGACTCCTGCCCCTAAAGAATGCATTGATAATTATTCTTTACTGTAGCATAATGTAGTGGCTAAAAGTACAAGTTTTGGAGACAGACTACATGAGTTCAAATCCTGGCCCTGCCACTTACTAGAAACGTTGGCAAGTTGGTTAGTCTCCCTAAGCCTCAATGTCTTCATCTTTAAGTTGTTTTTATAAAACTCTCTACCTCATAGGGTTGTGAGGATACATGATTTAATACATTTAAATAATTTAGAATACCATCTGCCATAAATAACTTCGAATACCATCTGCCACATGGTAAGTGCTCAGGAAATATGAGCTAGTAACTATCATCGTCACTGTTTCCATCAACAACATCATCTGGATCCTTTCAACACAGAATGAGGCCTTTAATGTCACAGGCCATTGAAGGTGACAGTCCCTAGGTATAAAAACCTTCTTGAACCTTTTCTTGGGACTGACTCCTCAATCACTTCCCCTCTTTTGCATTTTCCTGGCTGCCAACTCTCCAGCCCTCTTCTCTCTTTCATAAACTCCCCTTCTTTCTACTGTACAACAACCTAATGGAGGCTGATGGGCCTTTCCACCCAGAATGTGGTTCAGATGTCAAAACTGATGATGCCACACACTTAGCAGAAGGGTAAAAAGAGATTTATTACACACATAACGAGGTTTTCTAGAGAGAGTGAGGTAGGCTCCCAAGTAGGTCTGAAAATGGCTTGAGAAAATGAGGAGGGGTGACTGGCTTGGGGTTTTATGGTGGTTAGAGGGTGGGGCTAGGGTGAGGGCTCCCTTGCATGCTTTGAACTTCCCATGGGCGTCCAAAGAGGGAGCACGCAGCTTTCCTATTGGTTTGCGCAGATGTGGGACAAAATGGGGAGGGAAAATAGGGCTTGGGAGATATGAGAAGTCAAATATCAAAAGTGGAGTCAGACTCTTTATCACACTACCCAAAATGAGGGTTCCACAACTTTTCAAGGCCGCACCACCTTTCCTGGTGGTGGAGAGAGCTCTTCCTGGCCTATAGCTTCAACCACAATATGATCCCTAGTCTCCCCTGCCCTGAAGAACCACACAGCAGAGCAGCATTTCTCCTGCGCAGTTGCCAAAAACAAAGTTATTATTCAGAAAATTATGAGTAAAGAAAGGACCCTGTTACCAAAATTTAGTTCATAGTTAAAACCATATATACTAACAGTGTCTTTACGAAATTCTTCCACAACTTTTCCTTATCTCCTTTAATCTCACAATGATTATATGAAGATATAATATCAGAGAGGCTGTTATTCCAGTCTACAGCTATAATCAAAATTCTCAACACAATAATGAAGCGGGTCTGTAACATGGGTAATACAAGACAATGAGTAGCTCAAAAAATACTGTATATTCTGACTTTACAATGCACTATGTAATGTGTCTTCTATTTCCCTTGGGAACGAAATTGTTTGATATTCCTGAAACATACATCAACTGATGGTGAGAGAGAACCTCGGAACAGATAGGGACAAGAAGGGTCATCGGCACGTAATTGCGAATAGAATACTAAGAGGAGAGTCTGCCAATTCAGGGTGGGTTTGCTCGGTTTATGTTTTGGGCTGAATGCCTAAATATTGACTTGATCCATCTAATAAGTGTGCCATCTTGAGTTTCCTAAGAAATTACTACTGAGACTAGTAGAAGTATTCTTTAAACCCTTTTACAAAGCGTATGATTTTGTTTTATAATTTTTAACCTATAGTCCCTTGTTTTTTTTGGCTTTAAACTTCCTTTCGACCAGTGTGAAAAAGGAAACCTGAACAAAATTGTATGGATGTGACTGCAATTGTTGCTTCTGATCAGCATGAATCAATCAATATTACCAACATGAGTTTATATAATTCCAACCAGAAGCAAAGAAACATCATCATTTGATTACTTTTTTTTCAGATTTATTATAGATAAATGAATGGTACCCACCAGAATTTGAAATAATACAAACAGTTTATGGATATTCCTTTCACCCACTCCCTTTATGAATCCCTCGCTGTCTGGATTCCAACTTGGAATCCAATGACTCAGTAGCTATTGTGAATCTTTTCCTTCAGGTAAAATTTTCCCTTTCATTTGTTGAAGCTAATAAATGGTTTATTGGCTATTTCACCCAGTCATTTGTCATGTATTGAAGATTTGCCCACTTGCAGAAATAATGCAAACACAATATATTTTGGAGAAAGGTCTTTAAAGGCCATTCCACAAAATATAATTACCAGCCATTCCTGAACAGCAGCTATGAAATTTAAGGGGAATCTTTTATTTTTAATTTTATTATATTATGTTATGTTAGTCATCATACATTACATCATTAGTTTTTGATGTAGTGATCCACGATTCATTGTTTGCATATAACACCCAGTGCTCCATGCAATACGTGCCCTCCTTAATACCCATCACTGGGCCAATGAATGCCCCCACCCCCCTCCCCTCTAAAACCCTCAGTTTGTTTCTCAGAGTCCATAGTCTCTCATGGTTCGTCTCCCCCTCCGATTTTCCCACTTCATTTTTCCCTTCCTACTATCTTCTTTTTTTAAAAAACATATAATGTATTATTTGTTTCAGAGGTACAGCTCTGTGATTCATCAGTCTTATACAATTCACAGAGCTCACCATAGCATATACCCTCCCCAGTGTCCATCACCCAGCCACCCCATCCCTCCCACCCCCCACCACTCCAGCAAACCTCAGTTTGTTTCCTGAGATTAAGAGTCTCTTATGGTTTGTCTCCCTCTCTGGTTTCATCTCGTTTCATTTTTTCCTCCCTTCCCCTATGGTCCTCTGTCTTGTTTCTCAAATTCCTTGTATCAGTGAGATCATATGATACTTGTCTTTCTCTGACTGACTTATTTCACTTAGCATAATACCCTCTAGTTCCATCCACATCATTGCAAATGCCAAGATTTCAGGGTTTTTTGATGGCTGCATAATATTCCAAAAATACCACATCTTCTTTATCCATTCATCTGTTGACAGACATCTTGGATCTTTCCATAGTTTGGCTATTGTGGACATTGCTGCTATAAACATTGCGGTGCACATACCTAAGGGGAATCTTTGAATCACATAACTAAACAGACTACGGGTCAGTTAGTCCAACAAACATTGATGGAGTGACAGGCCCAGGCCCTGTCCTCCTGCTGGGTAAACAAGGGTGAGTTTGTTCAGTTCCATGTTCCCTTAGAGCTTAGCATTTAAAGAAGCAGGTGATTCCACTTAGTGTGATGCTTTCGTGAGGAAGCCTGTTCTAAGGAAAACTCTGGCTTTTTCTCATAGGTTGGTACAATAGGCTTTTCATCAACTTTGTGCTAAGGAGGCATATCTTCTTCTTTGTGCTACAAACGTATTTCCCAGCTATGCTGATGGTAATGCTTTTGTAGATTTCATTTTGGTTTGACCAGAGAGCTGTTCCTGCAAGAGTTTCCCTGGGTAAGTCTTTCTGTACCTTTGTGAAATGTTAATATCAGAGAAAGTTCAAGAAGGTAAATAAGTGGTGATAAGTGGAGAGGAAAAGAGTGATGGTTCAGTAGGGGTACTTAGAGACATGCACTCAGGTTACAATATTTATCTTGACAGCCTTGGGGGCAAAATATGATTGGACTCTTTCTTTCCTGGGGAACTGAGGCATTAGGTATAAAGCCTGAGCCAGATGACCAAAAGGGGAATAGTAAGGAGAAATTATGAAATTATGGAGCATAAACAGCCTCACTTTACAAACCTATCACCTCACTTTCAGGGAAACCTCCCCGTCTCTTGCCCCAACCCACTTTGCTTTGCATGACAAACCTTTGCATCATAGAAAAAAGAACCTTCAAACTAATGCACACTGTACTACCAGTATCTTAATACATCACTTCTTGGGGTAGGGGGCAATGCTACTTAAAAACTGGGGCTTAGCCTAAACACCAAAATCAGAACAAGCCACAGTGAAATTTGTTACTGTGATTCCTTAGTTGGCAAGAGATTCAAAGGGGGAGGCATTGCTGGCTTCATTAAGTCATCACACAGGTATGATTATCTACTCTGTCTAGCAGGCATGCCACATGCCACAGTCACACATACTGATTTATGGGAACGATGTCAGGCCCGCTTAGCAGTGACTGAGTTCTTACAAAGTGGAAGGTGCCCAGCTAAGCACTTGGATAACCTGTTACTTAATGAGAACCCAAGAGTCAATCCCACTTGCCTCCTCTGCTGTTTCAGGGCAGAGCTCCCTCATTTCAGCTGATTTTGGTCTTTGACCTGTAATGCTCTACCTAGACAGAAGATTGTTATAAGTGCTTCACAATCATTGTAATTATCACACAATTCATTCCAGAAAGGGTGATTTCTAAGCTAATGTTCACAAATTATATGCATACTTCAAAAGATCATTTGAAAGACACAAATTGTCATTAATATTAATAATTTGTTCACCTCTTTCCCCTATTAAAAGCTTTAATCTATAAGAATTTGAGGCTTGACTACCTTCATGGGAAAAAAATACCATCTGAATGAGTAATTAAATTATTGCGGCTGTGACTTCACATCAGAGCAGTTGCGCCCTGACCTCATACGGCAGTGGGGCAGGGTAGAGCTGAACGGGAGATGAGAGGCACATTTCCAGCCCTCAAGACAGAATGAGAAAGACGTTCAGTCTCTAAAGGTTTGTGAACATGATTTTCAATCAGATTTCTGAAGCCTACTGCTCAGCTCTTACACTTTTAAAATGACAAGTAATAGAAGCTGGTTCCAGGGCGGGATGGGGAGAATGGAGAACACTGAAATGCCTTTAAGTCTCCCCGAAATTCTATGCTTCTTGCATCTACATCTGATTCCCTAGGGGGTTGGGAAATTGCTATGCGGATTTATGTAAAATAATATATAAATCAGAAGTGTCCCTCTCCCCTCTTATCTTACTGAAGGGAACTGTAGTATTCCTATACCACTGCTATCCTCTCAGGCTTTTGCTTCTTAACACCCTCAAGGTTTTTCAAAGATATTTTGTGCTCTGGGGGCGCCTGCGTGGCTCAGTCGGTTAAGCATCCGACTCTTGATTTCAGCTCAGGTCATGAGATCAAGCCCTGCACCAAGCTCTGTGCTGGGCCTGGAGCCTGCTTAAGATTTTCTCTCTCCCTTCCCCTCCCCCCAGTGCTCTCTCTCTCTTAAAAAATAAAATAAAATAAAATAAAATAAAATAAAATAAAATAAAATAAAATAAAATAAGATAAGATAAATAAAAAGATATTTTGCACTCTGCTTGACTGGCTGTTTCCAAATACTGGGCTACCTGATTCTCCAGAAGGTCCCTCTGACTGTCTATCCCATTTGCCTTTTCTCGGTTGTTTCCCCTTCATCACACTGAAGTATTTGACACTATTAAGCATCCTCTCCAAATTCAGAACCAAGTGTCAAAAGCCCAGCCTCCTCTTCTTCATCTGCAAAATGAGATGATTAATACAGCCTTCCAAGGTCACCGTATGAAATGAATGATGAAATAAATGGGAGCATTCATGTCAACTGCCTGGGCCGATGCCTGGTCCATAGTGTTTGATAAAACCAACCAAACAAACAATAAATGTATTTGCAATACTCTGCACTAGTCTAGGTTTCCTCCTCTTTTAGATTTTTCTTTCATTTGTCTTCCTACTTTGTCTTCCTTCTACTCCTTGAGTCTGGTAACTCCCTCCCAAGGTTTTGCTCGCTTTTGATTCACTCATCAAATGGAGCAAGACTCTTGTTTCTGACTACTGTCTCTATGAAAATATATCCCAAATCTAAGTCCTTATCTCAAATCCTTCCCTCATGTTCCAGATAGTATTCCCAGCTGCCTGCTGGACTTCATCTCCAAGTGCTGTGGGCACGCCACATGCTCAAACCCAGCAGACTACTATTACCTCCTCCACCATCCCTGCCCAAACTCCACTTTTTCTCTTGGCTTTTCTTGTTCTTTTAAGGACCCCCAATGTGTTGAATCTTCCGTATTTGGATCCTCAATTTCCTTCTTAGTCTTTAGCAGTCATTCTTGGATTCTTAGGACCCATTTACACCTTAAAAATTATAAGGAACCCCAGAGAGCTTTTGTTTTTGTGGGTTATATCTATCATTATTAGCCATGTTGGATATTAAAACAGAATTTTTAAAAATATGTATTAGTCCATCTAAAAATAGCAATAATAAATTCATTACAAGTTAACACATTCTATGAAAAATAGTTTTTTTCTAAAACAAAAAAATAGTTGGAAGAGTGGCATTGTTGTACATTTTTGCAAACCTTTACTATCTGGCCTTCTGGAGGGCAGCTGGATTTCTTATCTCTGCTTCTTCATTCAATCTGTTGTAATAACTTTTAGCTGAAATATAGAAAGAAAACTGGTCTTGCTCAGATACGTGATTGGAGAAAAGAGCCATATTTTAATAGTGTTTTCAGATAATTGTGCATAGTCTTCCTTGACATTGCACCAAAACTCAGCAAGTGACAGTTTCTTAAAGTTTAGTTAATGTGGAATGTGGAATCTGAAACCATATCAGTGAATTCTTTCTATTCTATTAGATTAAAGTGCGTTGATCTATCTTGCATTTTGACTAGATCTTTTCACTCAAGCATCAATCATTTGAAAAGTACCAGTGCATTGAGCTATATCTTCTCAATGCCCACATAATTCACTATACAATGTCAAAAAAAATCACATTCGGGGCACTTGGGTGGCTCAGTTGGTTAAGCATCTGACTCTTGATTTTGGCTCAGGTCATGATCTCAGAATTGTGGAATAAAGCCCTGTGTTGGGCTCTGTGCTCAGTGTGGAGTCTGCTTGAGATTCTCTCTCTCCCTCTCCCTTTGCCCATCCCCCTGCTCGCACTAAATAAATAAGTAAATAAGTAAATAAATAAAATATTTTTAAAAAGCACATTCATTAATGTCACCATTAATCTCATTAAAAAGTGAGTAGTGGGAAGCTGTCAAGGTCATAGTGACGGATACATATTCAACATCATTCTAGTTTTGACTTGAAAGCTCAAATTTTATCATTAGACAACAAATATCATGAGTTGTTTTACTTCAGGTGAGAGGCTTCCTTTACTCAGTTTTGAGAAATGTCTGCCAGATATCCAAATCTGAACAACCATAGTTTGTCTGTGAGTTGTTCTTTTAAGTGAAAGTGGTGTTCCATTTTTCAAAGCATCTGGTGTTCAGTGTATAACTCAATTGCCTGAGTGCTTTTCCTCAAGATAGCCATTGCTCTTTGGTATGCAGAAGTGCTTTCTATATACTGCTCATTACATTAACCAGAATATTAAGAAGGCATATACACAGAGGTATAATTTGATAAAATTAACAATTTTTACAGATTTTTTTATTGTGATGCTAAAAGCTGAAGAACACAGTGACTGTTAGGTCAGTTGGGTGCTGCTGCCTTAATTCATGCTAGGGCAACAACAGCTTTTACCTCCAATGCTTCCCACCATTGCAAATATCAACATAATGAGAAAGGTAAACAATGTCTTAGTATTGTGGAACTCATTTTCATTACACAGACCCTCTGAAAATGTTTTGGGGAGCCCAAAGGACCCACTGACCTCACTTTGAGAACTGTGGCTATAAGGTATCTAAATCTTCAGAGTCAGCCTTCTCTCTAATATGCTTATCTTTTCTCTTCCACTCCTCTTGCCTTGACCAGACCTGGGACCCTTGTTAATTTTCCCTGGATTGCTCTAACAGACCCCTACCTGCCCAGGGTCACCTTGCAAGGCTGTGAAATCTGACCCAGATGGGAGTAGGGAGCAGAAATCCAGCCCAAGCTCCATGGGACATGGTTTGGGATGACATCCTCCAGAAAAAAGGGGTGACATCCTCCAGAAAATTTATTAATTTGCACAAAGTTGTAGTATGGACTTGTACAGGCCTTATAATTGCTTATTTCACTTCCTACTATTCTTACCACAGTTCAACCCTACTACCAGAATAATATCTCAAGTCAACTGTGATCACAATACTCTATCTTAAATACCATTAGAATAAATACTCTCAGCTTGGAATCCAAGGTGTCACTTTAGGGTCACCAAATGAAATAGAGGACACTTGGCTGAATTTGAGTTTTAGATAAGCACCAGATAATGTTTTAGTATAAGTATATCCTAAATATTGCAGGGGATATACTTATACGAAAACATTATTTGTCGTTTATTTGAAATTCAGATATAACTGAGCGTCCCATATTTTTATTTGCTAAATCTTCAACCATATTCTTGCCCCAGTACAGTTGCCCTAAGCTTCAACCAATTTGAATATTCAATGTTCTCAAACAGCCACCTATGCCTAACTGCTTATCTTCTCTGCAGTGCTTCTGTACCGTTGTTCTTGTTCTTACTCTACCTAGAATGCCCTCTCTACCTATCCTTCTCTGTCAAAGTCTTGCCATTTCTCAATGGCCACAAGCTTTTACTAATGGCTCCAGGCAGACATGGTGTCTCACATATTTGAGCCACATGGTGTTTCGTATCTCTTCTAAGGTATTTCTTCTACCTTACTTCCTCTATTTTGTATGTAGCCATGGGGTGCCTTGGTAGCTTATCTTGTCTCCTCTAGTAGAAGGTGAGTTCCTTAAGGCCAAGGATCATTATGACCACCTTTTTTGTTCCTGTAGTGACTAGCACAGTACCCTGCACATATTTTGTGCTCAGTATATAGTTGTTAAATTGCCAGTGTTTAGCCCACATGTTTTAATAACTATATTTTAGTTACTAACTGGAAACAGTGATAATTCATTGCTGGCTAAGACCTTTCCACATTTGGATTCATTTGCTAATTAAGAATGAATCATTTGCTGGTTAAGATCCTTTCATATTTGTCATGTTTCAAGTGAAAAACAATGGAGGCTGAACAGCACGGAAATATCACTTGTGACTAGGCAATTCTTTTTTTTTTTTTTTTTTTAAAGATTTTCTTTATTTATTTTTTGGGAGAGAGAGAATGAGAAAGAGAGCACATGAGAGGGGAGAGTCAGAGGGAGAAGCAGCCTCCCTGCCGAGCAGGGAGCCCGATGCAGGACTCGATCCAGGGACTCCAGGATCATGACCTGAGCCGAAGGCAGTCGCTTAACCAACTGAGCCACCCAGGCGCCCAAGACTAGGCAATTCTCATAAGAGATAATAGCTACCATAACGGGCGCCTGGGTGGCTCAGTTGGTTAAGCGACTGCCTTCGGCTCAGGTCATGATCCCAGGGTCCTGGGATGGAGTCCCGCGTCCGGCTCCCTGCTCTGCGGGGAGCCTTCTTCTCCCTCTCCCACTCCCCCTGCTTGTGTTCCCTCTCTTGCTGTGTCTCTCTCTGTCAAATAAATAAATAAAATCTTTAAAAAAAAATTAGCTACCATAACTTGGAATATGGGATGGGTTAAAAATACTAATCTATCTTTCCATTTGATTTGGTGTGGAGAGGAAGCAAGACTATTGTAAAGCTGTTCAAGGGTGTCCTAACCCTCATGGAAGGATGAGTACTATTGTACTTTCATCTCTTCCTTCTATGTCCTTCCTTTCTTTGCCTCCATCTTTCTCATTTGGCCCCTCTGCATGGGGTGTGCCATTCACGTACAACATATTAAGTCATCGGGTCATTTACCAGGAAACAGACAACTAAAGTTTTCAGGCATGTCATCACTGATAAAGAAAAATGTCTCCTAACAGAAAATATGCCATAGAACTGAAGAAGTAAGTACTTAGGAGCAATTCATTTAACCATCATAGAGGTTACCAGAACTTCTAGGCCCTGGACTCTGGCACCACCTTCGTGGGATAATGGTCGTTGGTTGCTGGCCATAGAGTGATGGTGTTAGGATATCCAGCCTACCTTCCTTTCCCTCACATCACTTAGTATTTTCTTTCTGCTTAGGCCTACAGGGAAAGTGTTTTTACTCATTTAAAGGCGAATGTAGATACCTATCCCTTCAAAAGAGCTGCCCACAACACAGCTACTGAAGGGATGAACTGACTCAGTAGTTCTATAAGTGATGCCTACATGCCCCACTACCATCACACCAGTCAACAAACCTCTCCATACACAGCCAAAAATGGCCAATGAAACACAAAGATGAGTAACTCTCCCCAGACCAAAGGGTTTTGTAGGGCCCTAGACATGTCCTTAAGAGTTAATATAGTGAAACTTCATGGGCTCAGGGGAGTTGAGTCCCATGCACCAAACTAAATATTTTGTCCTAACACTTTTCTGACCATGCATAGCAATGTTGGTAGGTGAGAAAATAATTTTTTAATCCCAGCATAGAACCTTTCTTTGACTAAATGGTCACTTCATATGTTTAAAATGCCTTTATTGGGATGTTAACTTATTAGATTTGGAAGGAATACAGTTTGTCAAGATTAATGTATTTCTAAGGGGTGGCTCAAGACATAAGTGTGTTTAATTAGTGGCTGTAATATTCCTGACTCAAGTTCTTTTGCATTAAGAATTTATATATCAGCTTTCCCATCCTTTATGTGCAAACTCAAACAATCCCTCCTCCCCACTCTCTATTTTTTTTAATTACTCATTTTAAACAAGCAAAATTTAAAATGCTGGTTTCGAAAGAAATATAGTAAATTAGCTGCACTAAGTCCCCTTTGAAGGAAAATGACTGATAGCTTATTGCTCTCTGGCAAAAAATAGATAATGCAGTTTCCTTTACTGGCGCCACAGTCACCAATTTAAAATGCATGACAAGACCTGCCTGGCATATATACTCCTGTGTTTGTTCTAAATCCTTATTTTGTCAGTTAAGCCCCATGTTACTGTCCATTGAAAAAAATCAAGTTCTATCTTAGAGGGCCAGTAAGAAAAGGCATTTAAAATTTTTTGAACTAATAAGGAAAGATACTAAATATGAATGTCAGTGTAGGATTCTTTCAGTTTTACCAGTGAAGTCCTGAAAGGAATGAGACTTTTAGCTTTTTGAAAAACACAAAATACCTTCATGCTTCCTGACATAATTCTACTCTCAGATTTTTTTTTAAGATCTTATTTATTTATTTTGAGAGAAAGAGAGAGAGAGAGAGCATGAGTGGGGAAGGGGCAGAGGGAGAGGGGGAGGGAGAGAATCTCAAGCGGACTGCACATTGAGTGCAAAGCCCAAGGCAAGGCTCAATCTCATGACCCTGAGATCACAACTTAAGCCAAAAGCAAGAGTCAGACACTTAACTGACCAAGTTAGTTAACTGACCAGACACTTAACTGACCAAGCCACCCAGGCGCCTCTCTACCCTCAGTTTTGCAGTGTCTTCTCTCAGGGATGCTTCATGTATAGAGATTGGTTTATAATCTTTTCTTAAAAAGGTTTTATTTATTTATTTTAGAGAAATAGAGAATGAAAGCAAGGGGGAGAGGGGCAGAGGGAGAAGGAGAGAATCTCAAGCAGACTCTGTGCTGAATGCGGAGCCTCAGACAGGGCTTGAGCCCACAACCCTGAGATCATGACCCCAGTGGAAATCAAGAGTGGGATGCTCAACCAACAGTTGAGCCACCCAGATGCTCTGAGATTGGTGTATAATCTCAAGAACAAAAAAAGATTCCCTTTATAGGTCTAGAATGAGAGGCAGCTGGTTTGTGTGTAAAAAACCTGGGTTCTACATTCAAATAGAAAGGTTCCGATCCTGCTACTGACAAAACTCAGGCCAGTTACTTAACCACTCTCAGCTCATATTTCTTTTCTGCAACGTGTGGCTAATAATATTTACCTAGGTTTGTGGTGGGTAAACATTCAATAAAGGCAAGCAAGCTTTATTTAATAATCTTGGCTTCAGCTACATGTACACCTGTAATGGGAATAAAAACTTCACATCTCCATGCTTATGTAGCCAGGACTGCAAACAGCATCCACCGATATGCAGACTGTTGATATTTCAATCGTTGGGGAAGCCCGGGACT
This sequence comes from Mirounga angustirostris, assembly GCF_029215605.1. NCBI lineage: Eukaryota > Metazoa > Chordata > Mammalia > Carnivora > Phocidae > Mirounga > Mirounga angustirostris. Next base: position 45,194,525 of record NW_026991709.1, on the reverse strand, counting down.
CAGTGAGATGGTGGCCTGCATTCAATGGTAAGAGCTAGAATAGCACTCAAGTGACTTCTCCTGGAGTTCAAATCAGTGTGAAGGTGAGATCCCAGGGCCCTCCTGTGGTGGCTGCCAAATCCCCAAGTCTGGTCTTGATCATACAAACAGTAAAACTTAATTTTAAATTGAATAGCTCTGTAGATTTGTCATTGTCTTTGATATGGGCTCCCTCAGAGGAGAACCTTGAAGAATTATTGTTGAAAGGGTAGAAATGTGTTGGTGAAAGCTGTCCACATGCTGTGTCTGTACATTTAGGAGTAAATCACGGTGCTCTTCCTGCTGTTTGGGATTCCGTCTGTTGACATTAAAATGTCCTCACAACTTATAAAAATCATTAAGGACTCCATTTCTGCCTCCCTAGTGGGAAGTTAGGAAATAAAGCCATGCCAGCTAGTGTGCATTTCAAATATTTACAATACTGTACTTTCCAGGCAACACTCTCACATCATCCCTCTGAGAAATTAGTGCAGACACAGACTAGCCCTCCCCTAGGCCAGCATTTTATTAAGGAAATCTCAGAGTCAGTCTTTCTCCATTGTCCCCCAGAACCTTGATCTCATCACTTCTGATACTTATGCCAGAGAATAAAGGAAAGGAAAGGAAGGAAACAAGGAGGGGGGAGGGGATAGGAGGGAAGGGGAGAGTAACTGGCATTTCACAAGTGCATAGTAAGTATTTACACTGAACTGAGCCTCCACCATACACTTCCATTCTAAATCTCAATTGAACTATAGTTTCAGTAACAAGGGACAACGTAATAGCAACACTGATGGCTTGTAAGTATTCTATATGAAAGAAAAATATGGAAAATGACAAGACCACTCCCTGATGAATGAAAGATAAAAGACTGACTCGAAGACAATTTCTTTAAAAGGAAAAGTGTAAAATGATGGGAAAGGGTAGTAGGAATGGTTTTAGAATTTATTTCCCAGAGGACTTTTAGAATTGAACACATTTTTTACCTTTCTGGGATGGTTTAAAGAGGCCCATCGGAGGGCAAAGAAATGTATCCTTAGAGATGGGTATGAGTCTGTGAAGTCTTTCGATGGAAGGATGGAAACGCTATGGACAGTTGGGGTAAGGGCAAGAAAAAGATGGAAAGACAGATCCAAGGAGAGCTTCTTGCTTAGGCTCATGATGTGTACAAGGGTAATGGGCTGGGTTTCCTCCCCCACTCCCAACTTTGCTCACCAGATATTGTGAGCAAATACATCCCCTGATATAATCCAGCACCTGATCCCAGAACGGAATGGTTATGTCACTGAGCTTGTCCCTATTCTCCAATGGCAGGAATCACCACGGTGCTGACCATGTCCACCATCATCTCTGGCATGAGTGCTTCCATGCCCCAGGTGTCCTACATTAAGGCCGTGGATGTATACCTGTGGGTCAGCTCCCTATTTGTGTTCCTGTCAGTCATTGAGTATGCAGCTGTGAACTACCTCACCACTGTGGAAGAGCGAGAACAATTCAACAAGACAGGGAAGGTACTGCCTGGTTTTAACTCATGGATCCCTTCTGGAATGTGAAAAAGACTATCCTTACCTATAATCCTCTCCTGAGTGTCATAAGTCCTTGTAGTAAGTCTCTATGCCTTGGCCAGGTGCAAGTTTACAGGATTTAATAGTGAACCTTATTCTGTCTGTGCTGGCTGGTTTCCTCAGCATCCTTACTCACCTTTGCCAGGAGTCTTTTCATGATTTCTCTCAGTGTGCTCCCTCCACGGACTCTATCCTTTGAAAAGGAAGGGTTGATGTACAAACTATACCCTTTCAAGTAGGTGATGATGATGATGATGACGACAGTGATGAGACTAGCTAATGTGTGTTTATTATGTACTGGTATTATACTAACCACCTACCATAAAGTATGTCATTTAATTCTGAGCAACCCCAAGAGGTCGGTTCTTTATCACCTTCATTTTACAGAGGTAAAATAGGAGCAGATACGGAGTAACTCGGCCAAGGTCACATAGCCTAAGAGGAATCAGGATTTGTTTCTGGCTCTCCCTGACTCCAGTGGTTATGCTCTCAATCCATAAATGATATATTTCTCTACCAGAACTAGGATTTATGTTTCTCTTCTTGTCACTTGAAGGAGTGAGAGAACATAAAGAGAGGTTCTTCTCTCCACAGTATACTGGGAATAAAAGGTGCCTTCTGGGTTCTAAATGTCATCACATCTTTCTTGTGCCATTGTTTAATAAATATGGATAGACTGATATCTACCTGCTTCATTTCACAAAGGACTGGGGCGCCAGTTCGTTGCCGTTGTGAGAAATGACATAAGATATTATACTTCAAAAACCTAATTGATCATATCAATTTGTTTGCTAGCCTACACTTAAGACTATATGTGTGTGCACATAATTTTAATATAATATATTTACATTGGTTTAAGAAATTCTTACATGCACAATTATACATGACCCAAACATTATTTAATATTTGTTACACTTGTAGTCAGAGCATTTCTTACTTTTCAGATGTTTTATATCCTCTTTTCAAATTGAACCTTCATATCAGCTCCATGAGGTAGACCTTACGGAGATTATTATCTCTATTTTTAAAATGAAGCAGCAGAGTTTTAGTGAAGGAAAGTGTTTTGCCAAAAGATTCACAGCCAACAGAGATGCAATTACAATTCAGATCTCCTGTAATGCTCCTTTATTCTTCTATTATATATCCTTTGAGTCAAAGCTGTAATAGGAGCTGATTTTGCTTTTTTGCTGATGCTTCCATTTCTTGGCAACATGTGAGTAAGTGTCCCTGCCACATGCATACCCACAGTGACTGCTAGGTGGGTGTGAGGAAACCAGGAGCTTTTAGACAAGTATGTGGTAATGGGTAGTGTACACATCACCTGGGATTTGTTAGATTTTCGTTCAGTAGTTCTGGGGTATGGGATCAGTGAGTCTGCATTTCTAACAAGCCCCAGATGCTGTTGGTCCATTACCCACACTGTGAATAGTAATGATTTAGATAATCTGTGAAGTGAAAGATGACAGAGAAAAAAATGTGTGATGAGGAAATTAATTTGGTGGTTGTTCTGTTTTATTTTTATGTGGGAAATGGTTAACCCAAGAAAGAGGCACTGTCGTAATCCCGGCCCACCTCTATCTAGTCTTTTGACTCCGAACTTGTTTACATCTCCCCACCCCCACCTGCCACACAACACATGTGTTCACACTACTGAATTTTCTTTCTCACTAGATGGGTTTGTACACACTCTTCTTGTGTAACACTAAGGAGAGAATCTTTTGAGTTAATAAGCATCATATGTTTTTTAAAAATTTTTTTATTGGGGTAAAATCCATGTAACGTAGAACTTGCCATCTTAACTGTTTGTAAGTGTACAGTTCAGTAGTGTTAAGAATATTCACCTGGTTGTGCAAGGAATCGCCAGGACTTCTTCATCTTACAAAATTGAAACACTGTGCCCCTTACACAGCTCCCCATTTTCCCTTTCACCAGCCTCCGGAAACCACCTCCTTCAAAGGCGCAATGATCTCAAAGAAATGTCCTACCTGCCATTCCTGTATTTATGGGGTAAAATGACAGACCATAAGATTTGGGGTCTGAAGAAATGATGCCAAACCTACTCCACTACTTCCTAGCTCTGCGTTTTGGGTTGTCTCCTAAACATCATTTGTAATTTTCAACATGTTGGCATTTCTCTCCTATTTATCTGCCATGGCTATTGTAAATAGTGTAATAAATGGGTCTGAAACTTTTGCAAGCTATAAAATGCTACACAAATGTTAAGTTCTTATTGTGATTAGTGCCCAGGACAGAGGCTCTGAAAGAATAGTAGTTTCAACAAGGATAGTGGGACAGACTGTTTGAGATGAGAAATGGTTAAAGGGGTAGGATGCCCTGGTGAGGCACAGGGCAGAAGGACATGTCTATAGGTTCGGGGGATAACCGGTGATACTTCTTTCCTCTATACCTGAGTTTTAGAGAGAGAAATATGTGGGGACAAGACGGATAGATAGGATGATGTCACCTTTGTTGTTGATAAAGCAGTTGGGAGTAAGTGCCTTAGATATGTGAGCAGGCAGGCTCACTAATAATTCATCATTGTACTAAACATACTCTTTTGGTCACTGGTGAAGCTAGACAATTCAGGACTCTCCCTGTGAAGACAGTCTCCTTTTACCTCATTTCAGAGAACAGACTTGGATACCAATGCAGATCACAAAGTGAGGACTCAAAAGGAACTGAACCACACATGCTAGTTCCTTCTCCCAAATCTCTATGGTGGAGTAATGGAGGGATAATGAGAAAGACCAGGAACGTTAGGGTATGGAGTTCCTCCCTATGAAGTTAAGCAAAGCTCATTACCTACCACTGTCACCATCACACCCCTGTCCCAACCCCCCCTGGATGCCAAGAGCTGGAAGAACATCAAGGGCCATGGAAAAATCATCCCTAGTGTTGACGTTTGCCCAGAAAGGAGAAAGGAAGTTATTTTCTTTCTTATACCTTCATCCAAATGTATTCCTACTTCCAGGACTTAGAACTTAATATAAAACAGTCAAATCTCTACTTTAGATATAGGATGCCTTGGGTATGTGCTTATTTGTAGACTAGTGTGAAAAATTAAAGACCCATTCTAAAACTGTTTTTACTAGAAGGAAATTAGCACCCTACTGGTAAATTGTATACTGCAAGATTTCATCAATTATATAAATGGTTCTACATTATCATAATGTTCAGTAGGATAAGCCAACAGTGTTCTGGGTGGCTATAATGAAACCACTGAAGAGACTGTATTAGTTATTCTACCCTCAGATCCAGAGTTGAATATATTATTAATGTTATTTTTGGCTATCTGAGGTTAGTTTTTGAGTCTTGATCTATGTCATGTTTGTATGATCCACTTTCATTTTACTATGAAAAGTTTCTAAAGCTAAAACAAAAAAGGACAACATAACTTGAGTATGGGTCTTTGGTTAGTTTACTGAAGACATAAAATATTCTCTATGTCTCTTGAATTCAGTAGAATATTAGGTTTTTAATTGCTATGAACCAAATACGTGTTTTGGCAGAATTTACTCTGTAGCCTCCAATTTGAATTCTAAATAATTTCATCCCATGGTAGCCTGTTCATATTTGTTTGTTTTTTCACTTTACTATAGATCAAGAAGTGATTTTGTTTTCTCAGAAAGAAATTAGTAACAGCTGCTTCATAGACACTGTTCTGTATCAGCGAGAACTACTATCTCCCTCAAAGTAAAACCTTAAAGAAAAATGGTAGTTTAGATTCAATCAGGCACTGGAGCCAGAAAGCATTGATAATTCTCTCCTTCTGAAAAATAAGCCAATTTCAAGTTGTTTAATTGGGATATGTTGGTATCATTTATAGGTACTTCCCAGCAAAAATAGGAAGACTTGGCCAATTTGCACTTAAAAAGAGCAGCTGAAATCATTTCCTACCCTTACTCCAAATTTAAGCATAAATGGATCACCGGATGATGTTGTTCTGGTTTTGAACCCCACACTGACTGGGTGTATTGCTATGTTTTCTCTAAAGAGGAAAATATGTTGAAAAGCAAATCCAATTGGCTTATATTGCTCTTCTGATAAATCATATTCAGTTTCAACTCAACATTATGGCAAACAACTCATACTACTCAGAAACAAAGGGGAAACCTGAAACTGTTCCTTTCTGGGGAAACATGCATTTGAGTGTTCCAGTCTATCAGGCCAGAACTAAATTAGAAGACAATGACATTATAATTGTGAAACATTTATTTGTATAATGTTCAAATATCTCTATGGAGATAATAATAAACCTTGCTAAATCCCTACTAAAAACAAATCTCTATGATGATGTTTTCCATTTATTATTAAAATGATTTTTAGTCAGGTACCAAAAGCAAAACCAGAATTCTATTCTTTAAAATAAGCAAAACATTCTTAGCATTTCTTGAAACTATTTTAAAAATCTGATTGTTTAGACTTTTACTGTAATTCCTACATACAGAACCATATTCATGACTTACTAACAAAAGTCTTTTTGTCAGCTTTCTGGAATGTATAATATTGATACTTCAAGCCATGGCCTTCGATGGTTGTTACCATGACAGCAAGACTGAAATGGACCAGACTTCCTTTTCTCTACACTCAGAAGAGGACTCCATACAAGAAAGATCCACAGACAGCCCCAGCACAGACTCATCTCAGATAAAGAGAAGGCAGTCCTTAGGAGGGCATATTGGTAGAATCATTCTGGAGAATAACCATGTCATTGACACCTATTCAAGGATTTTCTTTCCCATTGTGTATATTATATTTAATTTGTTTTACTGGGGTATATACATGTGAGGAGGAATTCCCAATGTATAATGGTTGTTTTGGAATCAGATTATGTTAAAAACAGTAACAGCAACAAACAACTCTTGATTATCAGTTGGACAGTACTAGACTAAACTGGGAGTCAGCCAGGCACCTCTCCTGGCCTACAGAAGATTTGAAAGTTGACTGATTTACATCTAGGAAAGAGTTTAAGGTCCCAGGAGCATTTAACTCTATACATGAGTCACAGACATGCATATGGCAGAAAAACAATTCCCATAGGGAAGGACTTTGTGATTACTTCTCCTAGACCCTCCTTACTTTCTAAATGTAAGCTTTTTGTACTTACCTAAGGAATAAAGCTATGACAATAATTTAAGAAACATTTATTCCTTAGTGCTAGTCAAGTACCAGATTACCTAACAGAGTTGAACCCTTGTAAGGAAGAACATCAGCATCAAGGTGGTACCATGGATACTCACACAACTGAGATGCACATGAAGAGCCTCCCTGTCCATCTCCAACCACGTCTTTTGTCTTATTTCACTATTATGTTTCATATACTATTGACTCCAAGAGCAGAAAATCTAAACTTTGTTCCTATCCTAATGTTAAATTAATACATCAATCTTCAATAAGAGAATCTTGTATTTTGTAGTTGAGTTATAGCTTTTATAGCTTTTGGGAGGCATTTAATTAATTAGTTACTATAGTCACCAAATGTTTGTTGATCTCCTACATGTGCCAGGCACTTTATTAGGTGCTATTTAGTAAAAAAAAAAAAAAAAAAACAAGATGACATTCCTGCTGTCGGTGAGTACACAGCCTATCAGGAAGTGATAGCTATCATAAATAATAAATGCAATAGCTGTAAAGATAGAGGTTTGTCCACTGTACTGTCTGAGTTCTGAAAAGGGGATACCAAAAGAAAAGAACATCCATGAAGGGATGGACTCTCAATTTATAAGCAACTAAAGATGCTTCCAGACATGGCATTGAGTGAAAAATTGAATGAAATTTATGTATCCTATAGTAATCCCATAGTAACTTTGGTTGAACCAAGTAAATCAGGTCAAGTGGGTATTAAATAAATGTTTGTTAAGTAGAAAAACCTCCAATGATCAGTATTCATTTTGTAGACTAGCAATGTGCATGCTGTCGTGTTAAGTATTTTGTGAAAAAGATTCCACGTAGAGATCAGCCCTCAGTAGGAAGTACGATATAGTCCCCTTCCTATTTTGATTTCTGGCATTGAATTAAGGGAAATAAATTAAACGGTGTGTTACTTTTAGTGTGTTGCCATTTATCTCACCATTAAGTAAACCAAAACCATTTGAATTACTTCGTGCCAGGTGTAGAGACAAGTAACTTCCTGCTTATTTACAAATAACATTGATTTTGGTTCTCTGCTGTGAATGACATAATGTTCTAGAAACTTATTTTCCTTTTTGGTACAAAAGATTTAAAGGCAAATTCCATCTCTACCATAACTTCCCTCATAGGCAGGCTAAGTATCTGGGATACTTCACTCTATTTTCCTAACACAAATTCGATAATTCTTTCAAAACTTTTCAAGGATTATATTTTTCTAGGAAACTGTCCGAAATTGAGCTAATATAATTTATTAAAACCCTTCTCCATATAATTGTAGATAGACCATAAATACATTTTAAAACTACTTATTTAATAGTTTTTAAGCCTGACTTAAAAGGAATAGTAATTTTGTAGGATTATATTTTCAAAATATGGAACAGGTTAATATCCTAGGTGGGTTCTTTGAGAATTTGTAGCTATTAGTTGAGCAGGGTACTACAGTCGTGTTAATATTTCTGATTCTGACATACTCTGTATACAACTGATGTTAAAAAAAAAAAACAAACCAACAGACAAATCTACAAATGAACAGAACAAATCTACACAATTCTGTTCTTCTAACTCTCTGGTTCTTCAGATATGACTGTTTTTCTTCCACTTTGAACTCTACCATTCAGGATGTTTAAAGCTTCCCCTGGGCATATTCGCTTCCCAATTTCAAATCAAATGTATCTGAATACATTTGGCAATCTAGGCTAGAAGAATGGGTCTCCACCACACTACTCATACACTCGGCATTCCTCCTGAGGAGTATTAATGCACAATTGTTGGCCAATCAAATGTAACTTCTGTTAATGTCTAGAAATGGTCTTTGCATTCTTCAGTAATGTCTAAACTATGTTTACTGCTCAAGAGAATTACTAGAGCATTTGGAATGAGCCTCTGGGATTTTGGCCAGTTTTCATCTCCTCAAATTTGTGGTTTGTGAAGACTGTAAGGAGAGAACTGTTCCTGTGAGCTTGATTTCTACCAGGGAGCACCAAGGCTTCTGGTTCCATTATTTCAAAAAGAATGAAATCACAGTTACCTGAGAAATGTGTGAGTGACAGCATATCATAGTTACCTCATTTTGATTTTCACTTCATTTACTGGTCACAATCCAGAACAGACTGTGTGTGATTGTTCACTGAAGGATAAGCTTGGATAAAATGTGAGGATTTCAGAAAATAAGCTGCTTTCCAAGATTTAAGAAAAAGCCAGCCAGCTCTGTAAACTGCCTAAATATAGAAACAGGATATTTTATAGGGACTACTCTGGAAAATCTATGAAAAGATATATTTTTAACATACTTTTATTGTTTTCTGATTACAAAAGAAATACAATTTCAATATAAAAATTAAAAATACCAGTTGGCAAAAGAAATCCACTCAGAATTAAATAGTTAACATTTTAATGCATATTCTTAGAGTTTTTCTACGCATAACATATTTTTCTAATGGAATCATTTTGTATACACTTGCATTTATTTACTTAAGCACTTATATCATACCAAACACTGTGTTGGGGACACAGTAAAGATGGACACTCCCTAACTTATTGGACTTATATTCTCATTTGGAATATGTCTAACTTACGCAGTTTGTAGCCAGATTTTCTTCTCTGGATCATAAGCAACATTTCTTTTAAGTTATTTAAATTTTTTTATAAACAACTTTCTATGCCATTTTTTCCTGCAAAATAATTTTTATATGCTGCAGAGCAGTCCACTGAATAAGTATACCATAGTTTATTTAACCCATCTCCTCTTGTGGAACATTTGCTTTATTTCCTATTGCGTGTGATTATAACGGGCTGCAATTAGCAACATAAAGGATATTTAGAAGTAGGGGCGCCTGGGTGGCTCAGTCATTCCGTTAAGCAGGATAAGTGGTTAAGCATCTGCGTTAGGCTCAGGTCATGATCTCAGGGTCCTGGGGATCCAGCCCCACGTTGGGCTCCTTGCTCTGCCTCTTCTCCCTCTCCGCCTGCCCCCCCACCCCTTGTGTGTGCTTTCTCTATCTCTCTCTTTCTGTCTGAAATAAATAAGTAAAATCTTTTTAAAAAGAATATTTTGAAGTAAAATTATTTTAGAAACAAATACAATTTTTAGCCATATCCAAATTTCAGCATTTATTTCCTTTATAAGAATTCCTTTTTGCCACTAGAATCTGCCATGTCAGACTCACTTACCTGTCTGTTTAAATGGATATATATCCACTGGTGTTCCCTTTATAAAAGAAGTTTAGACATAGTATAAAATACCTATATTAAGGTAGTTCTATATATTGAAATTCTGCTTTCTTCCATGACTGCGATTGCCATCACAAGACCTTTTTGTAAGTAGGAGAGTAATTGAGATTGCAAATATTTGCCTATGAGTTGCTACACGATCATAATTTATGGTCACATTGTCTTAATCCTTGCAGGTGGATTAGTTTTCATGAATAAGGTCTATCATTTTGTATTGTGCTGCTCATAAGCCTGTTCGAATCACTCCCATCCACACACACAATTTTTTAACATGGAGATGAATGAGGAAAGGAATTCTACCTAATTCTATCGTCATTATTAAGGTCAAAATGCCAATGAGATTAACAACAGCCTCAAAGAAATAAGAGAAAAGGGTGGTAAGGAATTGGCTATTTTTACCACAAATCTATGACAGGGCCTGGCGCTATTTCCCGACAGGTCCTTTGGTGACACCATCAGGGTTACATCCCGTCTACCTCATTTGTGGAATGAGCCACCTCTGCTTTCCTTGTAAACATTGCTTTGAAACAGTTAAACTGGGACGTCCTGGTCATTTTAAAATCATATCACTTTCCAATTGAGTTTGACCTCCCTGAACTTAACAGAGAACTTGAACATTTTGTTTTCTCTTGTGAAGAAACTGAAAGACAAAATGCACTGGCTAACTGAGACGATTTTATCAGCTTATTGCAAGGGGGAGGATATTCATTAATGAGCAACATCTCAAAATAAAGGAAGGGGGCCCAGAAATCCAAAAAGACAGAAAAGCAAGGGAGTCTTCTTCAGAGGTGGAGGTAGAGGTGGGAGAGGCAGCTCCTATCTCAGGATATAGGACAGCAAGGTGTTCATTTCTCAGAAGACAAAATGGGGGCAGGGGCAGATTTTTGGACTCTAGCTACTTTCCAGGAACACAGGGGCTTCAGATAAAGTTCAACACTGTCACTTGTTTTTCCAATTCTAATCTGCTGCTGAATCATAATGTTTTTTGATCAATAATTGGGGCCAAGTGCGGAAAAGAGATTTCAGTCACTGAGAAAAATTACCATAGTTTTCTTTTCAATATATTGATACTTAATGTGATGTAGGAAACATTGAACTACATTTTATTATCAATTAGTTCACTTGATGGATGAGTTATTACTTTTGATCCCAGGATCGATACAGTTCATTATAGAAACTTATTTTCTACAAGAGTGCTTCTAAAGGCTTTCTACAAAATTGTGCTGCTGGTTTCTCACTCCTTGCCTTGGGCAATCAAAAGGAGATGAAGTTATAATACCATTAGCAAATCTTCTTAAACCTATTGGGAAGCAATAACACTTTTTTTTTTTTTAAAGATTTTATTTATTTATTTTGACAGAGAGAGAGAGAACACAAGCAGGGGGAGTGGGAGAAGGAGAAGCAGGCTTCCCGCGGAGCAGAGAGCCCGATGCGGGGCTCGATCCCAGGACCCTGGGACCATGACCTGAGCCGAAAGCAGACGCTCAACCGACTGAGCCACCCAGGCGCCCCGCAATAACACTTTCTGAAGTTTGATATGCAAGCCTGAGTCCTTTAAAAGTGACAGATAGGCTTCAATATTTCCAAGAAGACTAGCTACCGAACCAGGCCCCCTAAGAAAGAAAGTTAACATTCATTTCTTCTCTTCTTCAGAGAACATTAATGCAGGTGTTTCAAGTGTTTTACACTTTAAAGGAGTGTTACAAACACAAACCCACACATCACATCAAATAAATTTTTAGAGCAATCACACCACCCCAGAATAACTTAGAATAGGTTTTGTTAATTAGGTTGTATCTTGGGTGAAGTTATATTTAAATTGAATGCCAAATCATTGTGAAGGAAGCCTCAGGACCTGCTAAAGAGCTTTTAAATGAATATGCAGTTCAGGTACACAGTGAAGAAAGAGATGGTTTTGTGAAAGTGAGTTCTAATAATTTAATGTGACTTATAAAGATAATGTGAACTTGAAGCAGGAGAGAAAAATAAGGCAAAAGAAAGAGAACGGTAGGAGCTAAAAATGTGGTTGATTCATAAAATGAACTCAGAGCTCCATAGTGTGTATCTTAAGGGAAGATTTGGATTTGAAGGTAGAATTAATTATATTTGATTATTTTGGATAATATCCTGGTCTAGCTTAATGCAATCAGATGATTATTGCTCATTTGTACAAAAGATGGTGTGTCTTTGGGCAATCAAAGTAATTAATTACACGTTGGTCACCAAGTAATCAATGTAATATGCCATCCTGACCGAAATAATCAAATTATTCAAGTTATTAGGATCATTTGATTCTCTCATGACATTATCTCTTACCCCTTTTATGCAGTAAATTTCTACTTGATTCATGTGGATTAACCATTTATTATATAGATGAATCATATTTTATATGAAATAATCTGAACTCGTTGGGGGTACAGATAGAAAACGACTTTACTTTTAATCAATGACTGTTTAATATGCTTATTGGCTATTACTTCTCTACCCTTCCTGGCATCTCAGGTAGATCTCACAGCTTTTTGGATACTTTGAGTTATTGGTCAATTAGCCAATCAGCAATCACATATAGACACATAAATACATATAAAACACTCACTTTGATGATGGAGATTCATTTTCAGGTATAAAGTTGATTTAACTGTGTTTTCGCTTTTTCCACCTTAGGCTTAAACCCTGAACTGTGGAAATTGTCCTAGGAAGAAGGTAAACTCTGCTCTAGTACCTGCCTCTCTCCTACCCTCCTCCATTCCACCAGGTTCAGGGGCAAAGAATGGATGGGGAGGATTAGGGAAAGAACGGGCAAAAGTCTTTTAACCTAAATGATACGTGTTTTAGTTCTTTTAGTTGGTTGATGCCCTCTGGGTGGCAGGTAGGCCTGGTTTTGTGGGCCTGAAACCAGTACCTTCACACAAGACCTCACCTGCGGGGGTTAATGCTCTGCAGTTGCCATCTTGAAATTCTTAATAGTGTAATCTTTGAATGTGTTTTGTAAGTGGAGACTGTTGAAACAACGGTGCATGTACCAAGGTGTGGCATGCACAGTTCAGCTTCCTGCCCTGTGGGATGGCTTCTGGACCTCGCTTTCCTGCTTCCCTCTTCCAACCCCACCTGAGACCCACGCTGCCCCTTGCCCCTGGTGGGGGCCTATATACCGATCCACACATCCCACAGTTTTTCCCTGCCCTGGCCTGGCCATGTCATGCTGTGTTTGAAGAACGCCTGGACCAGAGCAAGCCTCTCACCCACCCCCTATGCAGGGAAGGTATGAGCCCTGGCTGGGAGGTTACAATCTCCTGAGTTTGGCCAGTCTACTTTAGGTTGGGGCCCTTGACCAGTGTGTCAGGAAGATTGATTTCCCCACCCCTGGCCTGGGCACTGCAGTGTCGGTCCAGTGGTGAGCAGGAGGGGGTACTCAGTAGCCTGTGAGCCACGTACTTCTGTGCGTCCGTGGGTGCTGAGTGCTGCTGTAGGGCTCTACTGGACCCTGGAGTGAATGTGTGCACTCACCTTTCAAGTATCCCTGTGTTTGCTAGAACATGACATAGAATAGCAAATAAAAAACACATCACCATTATAGTGCAGAGGGAATCTGCAAAGGAAAGAAATCATTCTATATTTTAGCAACTCTAATGGCACTCTCCCCTACTTTTAGAACAGGCGTTTATATTTTTGTTTTGCACTCGGCCCCACCAATGACGTAGCCATCCCTGGTGGCAGGTGTTCAAATATTGAAGCTTTCAAGGGATACTGGTGAAGGTTCTTTGGAGGTATACACACTGTGGTTTACTGAAGTTAACCCTGAGATCTGTGACGGACCTTGTGTGATTTCGTACTCTTTTTCCATCCATGCCGAAGTTTATGCATCTCTTTTTATAAATAACAGGAGTCTATAATTTTTTTAAAAGGGTTATTTTCCTTTTCTATATTCAGAAGCAGTTTATGTAATGTATATTTTTCTCTTCCTTGAAAGCTGAAAAAGATTCATTAGTAGATCTGTCAGTTCCCAACTACTGCCACCATAGAGATCAATCGGTTGGTCATTATTAGGTCGTTATGATAAAAATTTTGAAGGAAGATAAGTTAATGAATGTGCCATCACAATGTGAGATTCTCTCACCCATCCAGACATGCTATGCTAGTCTCCCAGGAAACATTTTCAGTAGGAGCCTGTTTAATTTTTAACAAAACAATCCAAGGAGTATGAACATAAAGCACTTGTGCAGGAGTATATCTTATTTTTATAAGAATCATGGATAAGTTTGTTTCAGGGTTTATGGGTGACATATTAAGCAGAAAAACATCTCTCTGAGGGAAAGAGTCACTGGCAAAACCCAGCGTATTTTCATCTGTAAGTACTTGGCTATTGAAGGAGGGAGGTCTGGAGTATCATTTAATTTAAAAAGTTAAACAGCCTATCACTGACTTTCCTCTTCCTGTAAAAGAAATTAGACTGTAAGCAAGACAAGAAAATGGGAATACTAACCCAGTTCAATTTTGTAAACATTGAGTAAACTACACTGTGCAAAGCACTGTCCTAGTTTTCAGAACAAATGAAAGAAATTTCCTGCCTCCGGAGAGTTTGTTTATTTAAGATTTATTTATTTATTTTTAGAGAGAGAGGGAGAGAGAGAATCTTCATCAGACTCCCTGCTGAGCGTGGAGTCCAATGTGAGGCTTGCTCTCAGGACCCTGAGATTATGACCTGAGCCAAAACCAAGAGTCGGACGGTCAATTGACTAAGCCACCCAGGTGCCCTATAGCTCCAAGAAGTTTAAAACATGTTATAGAAATATGTAAAATATAATTCCAAACAGTAATTGTATTACTGTTTTTTTTTTCGATTAGATTGATTTCAAGTCGATTAGATTGATTTCAACGAGATGTATCACAAGATTAACTTTGGAATACCTCAGCCTGGGTCATTAAAAAAAAAAAAAAAATGGTGCTTCTGAAGTTACCATAAGTCCAACCAAGATTATTCCATGGCAATATGGCTATGTCGGTTGGAAGGTGACTTGTTGGATGAGTGTAGTCAATAAAGTGAAACATATATGTGTAAAAAGCTTAGTTGCATTTAATTCATCCTATGAATCATGTTCAAAATGTTGTAATGGATTTAACAATAATGCCTCTCAGGTGAATAGCATTTTACAGTTTTAACACTCTTCTGCCTACCCTATCTCACCCAAGACTCACAGCAGCTTTGTGAGTTGGACAAATTAAGTAAAATTCACCATTTTTACAGATGCAGAAAATGAGGTCCAAAAAGAGGATTAGTCGATAGGCAGCATAGGATTTTGATTTAAGTCCCAGATCTACTATCCAATGGTTGTATAACTTTGAGCAAGTTATTTAACCTTGCTCTGCTTTGGTTTCCTTATATTATATAAATTGTTTGTAAAAGTTAGGATGATAGTAATAATAGCATAGATATTAAATAAAATCATATATAAGAAAGAAATTACTTAGATCCTTTCTGGACCAAAGTGAATACAAATACATAGGGGGCACTATTCACACAGTTTAAAATAATATCTGTGCTTCCTGGGATTCTGCAATGTGATAGCCCTAGAAAATAAAAGGAAGTGTAAAAACAAAAATTCCTAATACAAGTATTAGTCATTTTACAAGCTCCTCAATGTTTATAGATTGAATGAGTGATTCCAGTCAGACTGATTTTTCTCCTAATATCCTGTGGAAATTGGTGCACAGACCCTTAGGCTTATAGAATTTGAGAGGCAATAGAGATAATACAGAATTATCTGGTTCAACCTCACTTTATAAGTGAGGAAACAGCATTAGCAAAAAGAGACAGCTAAGTTCATATACTGGGCATCTCCTTCTCTGAGTTAGATCTAGTAACCTTTAAAAGTACACTCACACACCATGATTCTAAGATTTTTTGTGCCCAGCATCATCTTGATTGGAGGTGGAGGAAGGACAGAGATGTGCTGGTGCAGCCCAGTGGGAGGCCCAGTGGGGGCCACAGTGAGGTGGCTAAAACCTAAAGCTCAGTAGGAGGGAAAACCTAGGAGATCACAGGACAGGATGACAAACTTGGCTTTGAAAGGAGTCTTTTAATGAAGCAACACAAAGGACATAAACATAAAGCACCCCTGTAGAAGTGCAGTTTATTTTTGTAAGAATCCTAGACAAGTCTATTTCAGGGTTTCTGTCTAAGACAAGATAAGGATGGAATCCTCTGCTCTCTCCTATCATCTCAGCATCTTGCTCCCAGGCTCCACAGGAGGATTGCTAGTCTATTGATTCAGATATCTGGGGGCTTCTGCAGGCTTTTCTGGGCAGGTCTGGGTCACTGAGCCATCCATGACTCGGCTATCCATGACATCGTTTTCATGAAGAAATGGATTACAGAAACAAAATAATCAACTTCTTAATGACTCTGGAATAAATAAATTGGAGACTGCGCAGTAGTCTGCTTCTTGTCCTCTGGAAGAACTTTAAACTCAATGGACTAAAAGCAAAAGATGAACAAATTACTCAAACAGTACGTTAAGAATGCCATAGATGTTGGAAGCTCTTCTCTCCCCTCCCCTCCTTTTCCTCACTTTCTCTCCCTTCCTTTTCCTTCTAGACATGCCAGCCACTGTGTTTAGGTCTAAAGGAATGAGCATGGCTTTCGTTTTGTTTTCTTTTGTTTTGCTTGCCATGTTAATAAATCTGGATTATAATAAAAATATCAGAGAGAACACATTGAAAGATGAATTTTGCACCAGGGGAACTCCTATACAAGCTTGATATATGATTTACCCCTAACAGAGCTGACTTCAATATGTACTTTTGTTCAGTTAGACATCCTAGGGGCTATTCAAAATCTAGGAAATGTTTTTTTGTGTTGACATTGAAACTTTTCTTTATGACAAAGTACTGCTTTTCCATGTAATGGACATGGGTAAGAATTTACCATTTTCTGAATCCTTGTAACATCAATACTGTTCTTACATTATCTTGAGTAGATGTTTTGTAGTCAAAATAAAAAGCAAAGTACATTACCAATATAATGTCAAGTGGATTAGAAGGATTTTTATAGTCTTTTCTGAAAGACAGATCTTTCTGAGAAAGTCTTTCCTGAAAGACGTAGATCTTCCAGATCTAAATGTGATCTTGTGCAAGTTAACTCTCCAGACTGTTTCCTCAACTGTAAAATGGAGGTAAGCACAAGGTTGTGGTGAAGACGAAGTGAGGAGTACACTAAACACTTGGCATGGTCCCTGCCAGCAAGAACTCAAGTTTTGCTATTATTGTTAGTTTTGGACAAGTGTTAGACAAGGGGTACTTTGTTTGCATTTGCTCACGTGTCACCCGATAATCAGAAGTAGGCATTGGTCTCAATCATCTTGACAGAATGAAATAATTTCCTTTGGGACCTCTTTGGTTGTCTACAGAGCAAAGGACACAGGCCAGAGCAGAGATGTGCCCTTGAACCCCCGTGCCCAGTTGGTCCAGCCTGCCCACCCAAACGTTTCCAATAATGAGTCAGAAGTATACAGCCTTAGGCTGAAATTCTATAATTGCTTTTGTTCTTCTCTCCTATAGCTACAATCTCAAAGAATTTCCAGTATCCTCTTAAACCAGGATTAATTCTGCTCTGGGAGCAACGTGATATAAATTACAATACAAAACAGCACAGCATAGCATAGGGAGCTCAAAAGAAAGCGATGGGAGAACCTGGACCTTTAGCTTCCTAAACTTGGGCAGCTCGCCTTTCCTCTCTGGGCCTCAGTTTCCCCATTCATAAAAAGAACCCGGTTGTACTAGACTGTTGCCCCAAAGCCAGAGGCTCATCCCGCTCCCAACTCAAACCACCCCCTCCACACACACACACACACACACACACACACACACACACACACACACAAGAACCATATATGTCCTTTAACACTAAAGGGAAAAACATGCGGGCGTGAACACCGAACCCGGGCCGGGGCCCGGACGCCAGAAGCGCGCACCACCCACGCGGCCCGGAGGGGCGGGGGCGCGGCCGCGGGCGCAGAAGCCGGAGCGGGCCGCCTCCCAGCGTGCGCACGCCGCCCCGCCCCGCCCCGCCCCGGCCCGCCCCGCCCCCAGCCGCCGCCCCGCCCCCAGCCGCCGCCCCGCCCCCAGCCGCCGCCCCGCCCCCAGCCGCCGCCCCGCCCCCAGCCGCCGCCCCGCCCGCTCGCGGCCGCGCGCAACAGGCCGAGCCGGGTGAGTGGAGCGGCGTCCGTCCGCCGTGCCGCGCCGCCGCTGGCGGGGTCATGGGCGCCCTCCCGGCGCCAGGGCGCGGGTGCGGGTGGGGCCTGGGGGGAGACCTGAGAGCCGAGCCCCGGGGAGCCTCGCGGGCACGGGGCTGGCGGGCGCTGGTGCTTTCGGGACCGGGGACGCGCGCTGACGCGCTCCGTGACTCCGGGGACCCGGGCAGGGAGGGCACGCCGGGTCTGTTGCTGCCCGGATGGAGGGGTAGGGTCGCGAGTGACCTGGGCACCAAGAGTGGCCCCCGTGAGCCGCCGGTGGCCTGGACACTGGGACGAGCGCTCGGAAAGTTTGGAGGCTCGGTGGGGAGGGTGGCGCTCGCCCCGGCCGGGGAGCGCGGCCTCCACGTGGGCTGTGCTGCTGGCGTCAGGTCGGGCCTGGGCGGCAGGCGTCACGGTTGGGGAACCGGCAGCCCGGGCTGTGGGCAGGGCAGCTGCGGCCCTCTTGTCCCGCCCTGACTTTAAAATTCCAGCTGCCGCTTGCCGGGCACTGAGCAAGTGCGACTAGCCTGGCAGCCTGACAGTGGGTCGTCCAACAGGTTAGGAAGGCCAGGTGTTTTCAGGAAGCAGGGGCCTGGGAGTCCCAGGATGTGATTAGTCCACGAATTAGCTGTAAATTCGGCGCCAGGCCATTGATTTCACTGGACTCGCGTTTGAGTGGAGGAGCCTGATTTTCCCAGCCTCTGCCACAGTCTCGTGGGTGGATGGTTTTGCCTCTCTGGCCTCATCCTTTGTAACGTCGTGGGTCACCAAAATACATGAATGTGGTATAATCCATTTTCTCTTTAAAATACAACTAAGAAGATAACTGCCAATCACAGCTTTAGGTCACCAGGAGAACCACTTTTCCCTCTGGATAAACATTTCTGTTGGGCAAAAAAAAAATGTTTTAGGTCAGCCTAGGCGACCTCCTTACAGGTAATATTTCTATCCTGGATGTGCATTTAATTGAGCAGAATTTGACTATCATTCTCTATGTGAATGGATCTAAAATTCCTGTGGAGAATTTACTAGGTTAATGCGGTTTTCTAGGCCCCAGCTACCAATAGGCTTGATATGGGGCCCAGATGTGCATGTGAACAAGTGTTCTTGGTGACTCCCCTTTAGAACTCTGCTCTGAAGATTATAAAGACACACCTCCCGCCCCTGGGTGGCAGTAACCACTGAGGGCTGATGTGCCATTCAACTGACGGTGCAGTTGACTACCCAAGCTACAACGACCATCAGAATAATCCCCACTGAATAAACTTTGTTTTCCCCCAACGCTGTTTTGTGTAAGGGTTTGAGGATTTTTCTCTAAAATTATATACAAAACATGAAAAAGGAAAATTCAGCGAGCGTTTCTTGGGGACCCATGTGTCATGTTCTGTGCTAGGCTCTGGGAATGTGCAGATAGCTGTTGCTGTGTTGACTTCTTGTCAGTAAATATTACCAAGGAAAGAAGGTTAGGACACTTAAAAACATAAAGGCTCTGTCTGTATGTATTGGCTGTGGAATGGTTATCAGTATTGATTTTATTGTCGAGTTCATTCTTCAAAGTTGTTTAGATTAGTTTTTCTATGGATGGCTAGTACAATATGAACTGAGTTGATTTAATCTTTTTATACTTTAATGTTTATAATCAACTCAGATTGGAAACATTTGTTTTTATTTTAAAAATTGAAATATAATTGATAAATAACAGTGTCAGGTATACAACATTTGCTATTTGTGTACATTTAGTGATACGAATTGCTTTTTTTTTTAAAGATTTTTACTTATTTGAGAGAGAGTGAGCAGAGAGGAGAGAGCACAAGTCAGGGGAGGAGCAGAGGGAGAAGGAGGAGCAGACTCCCCATGGAGCAGGGAGCCCGATATGGGACTGGATCCCAGGACCCCGGGATCAGGACCTGAGCTGAAGGCTGCTGCTTAACGGACTGAGCCACCCAGGCGCCCCCCAATTGCTTTTTTAAACTTTTTTTTTTTTTTTTCTGTAGCTTTATAAAAATATTTACTCAACTTCTGTTTGAGTGGTCTGTGAGGTTTATGGTCAGGCTTATATTGGCTCTACTTCTCTAGATAAAGGTTTTTTTCTTGTTTAATTACTATATTTTTGAGATTCTAAGATAGGCTTTTTTACTTTTTCTGAAATTGTGATGCATCTTAAGATTTTTACATGTTTAATGTGGTAGGGTATGTCATCTCTTCTCCCCTCCACCCCCAAAAGCTGTTAAAAAGAATGGTTGTCTTATAATACGGTAGTGTGAAAATCAGAGAAATAGTATATTTACCCAGTAACCTCTAAGCCAGTTTCCAATTAACTGAGCCTCAAATAATTTTTTTTTTTTTTAAGATTTTATTTATTTATTTGAGAGAGAACACATGAGAGGGGATAGGGTCAGAGGACGAAGCAGACTCCCTGCCGAGCAGGGAGCCCGATGCGGGACTCGATCCCAGGACTCCAGGATCATGACCTGAGCCGAAGGCAGTCGCTTAACCAACTGAGCCACCCAGGTGCCCGAGCCTCAAATAATTTCAATATGAACGTAGAGAAACAAGAAATGATGTAACTTTTGGCAGTATAAGTAATGAAATTTATATTCTAACAAAAGCATTTGTTATGCAGTGCTGGGTTTATTTTATTAGTGATTGTAGGTGGGAAAAATGCTTTAAGTGATTTTATTTTTGGCTTACGTATTTTGTGCACTTTGTTTAACCACACTTCCTGGTGAATGTGCTCATACTGTATTTATAAATTGTGCTTAAAGAAAAGCCTTTCATTGGCATCTTCCTGCTGTCCACATCCCTTAAATAAATTTTAAACTGACCAGTTGTGAGAGATAAGAGATGTATGGCTTAATATGAAATTACTTTTTCATTATAGGGTACCTTAATGATACAAACCTTCTGAACCAATTTAACACTTTTTCAAAATTGGGAGCAATGTGTTGGGGGTCTCTAAGACCATCCCTAGGTTCAGTGATTTGCTGGGACTCACAGCTGATTTATTATAACAATAGACAGTGCTTAATTGGCCCAGCAACTAGTTGTGACAATACGTGTGAAATGTTGCCAACCAGGGAAGCTCATCAGACACTTCAGAACTCAGGGTTTTTACTGGGGGCTGACCACGTAGGCATCCTCTGCCTGGCACCAAGCCCCAACCAAAATTCCAGACTCCCAGAAGGAAAACAGGTGTTCATTATAAACCACAGTGCACAAAAAATTTAGGCACAGTGAGTCACTCTTCTCCGTTAAAGGTGGTGGGAATGCTCCTGAAATCTAAGTTCTCAGACAATAGCCATACACGGGGCCTTTCGAAGGATAGGCCTCTTCTGCACTAGCTCTGCTCTGAACTGAATCTCTTCATGTCTCCTTGTTTCTACACCGCATCTGGGTTCCAAGTATTGGCAATACTTTGTCTCACTGAAGCCTTGATTCTTTAGTTGAGAAATCAAACTGGTCTGAGAACTTAAGAGGAATAGGGAACATTTTCAGAAAATGTGACTTATGGATGACATATCCTAAAACACCGAAATTTTTTTTTTTTCCCTAAGCTTAAGCCCTTACTCCTCCAATGCAAGCTTTTGGTGTCGATTTGTATTCGTTTTCCACCTCAGTCCTGTGTTTTCCTATCAAAGGCACTTGATCTGAGCTGTTCATGGGTACAAAGTTTAGAAGCTAAAATGAGGCCACTAGAGTCGTATATTTTGATGTTTCCACTTCCTAAATTGTTCAATTTACATTTGGGTTGCATTCATTTATAAATTAGTTGTTGCAGTGTGTAACACTTATTCCAGGGTACTTTCTTGCCAGGCCAGACCACTAATTCTACTTAGTCCACTGTGTAGCTGAAATACAACTTAGTTATAATAACAAAAGAGCAGAAAACCGTGTTCTTACAGTCCTGCTAGCCCTACAAAACAAAACCATAACATCTATTAGTTACTGGACTCTGGGACAAATAGGTTTTTATAAGCATAATGGTTCTTAGCCTTTTGGGGGGGCCAGGGACTCCTTTAAGAATCGAGTGAGAGCAATGTGCCTACCCCCCAAATCTATAGATATACATACACTTTGCAATAGAATCTTGCAGTTTCTGGAAATTCATGTAATTTGAAATATCATTCTTGAGCCCCAGATGAAGGACAGCTGCATTGTAAGGGTAGCAGTAGTGTGGTTTGGGGGCAGTTCTGAGAGAGGCTCAGCGATGCTGGGGAGTGTCGCTCCTCAGGTGTGGGCCCGGGACCAGCAGCAGCATTGTTACCTGGGAGCTTGTTAGAAATGCAGAATCTCAGCCCTGCCTCAGATCTAGATGCCCAGGTGATGGGCGTGCGTGTTAAGGTTGGGGGGAGTGCTGTGTCTGAGGTTCCTGATGTTGGTATTTTATTGTATTTTATTTTAGTTTAAAAGTTAAAGCTTTTTAAAGATGGGGTATAACTATCTTTAGCTTTTACTTAGCAGCCTCTTTTTTTTTTTTTTTTTTAATGGGGGCGGGGGTTTCCGATAAAGTAGCTATTTTCAGGAGTAAGCTGCGAATCAAAAGTGAGGAGGTTCAGGTGGTAAGGAAGAGACTTGGGAGCAGGCAGCTTCTCGCTCCAGCCACCAGGTGCCCAGGGCACGTTGGCCGCCTTCCTGCACAGCCTGGGGGCGGTGCTGTGCCCAGGAGCACTGGTGGTGGGCCCCTGTTGGTAGTTCTTGAGGCGAGTGTTTGTAACTCAAGAGTACATCTAATTAGGTTTGGGACCTGGTGCTGACTGATGCCAAATTCAGGATTTTCGACTTCTGCGTCAACGGCCACCAGCTAAAGCTGTGACCAGGAACTGCCACGATCGCAGAACCATTCATTTGGGATCATTATACCTCCTAATAAACAAACAACGAATTTCACGACTTCGTGCTTATGTACAAGAAAAACAAGCTTTCCTTTAGATGGATATGTAATCTGAGTGGTGGTTGAGGCTGAATCCTATCTTGGAAGATGCGGTGTTGGCGGGAGGCGCGATCACATCCTGAAGGAGATGGCGTTGACTTCCGAGTTCTCCTGAAGGCTACTGGCCTCGCAAGCTGTGTGTGCGTGGTCTGCTGACATGAACGCTGGCACTCCTGGTAAACCTAATCACGTGTGTGCTTCGTTCTCCGGTAGGTCCGCTTCCTCACTGAGGACAGAAGGATGCCGAAGAAAGCAAAGCCCACGGGGAGAGGGAAGGAAGAGGGATCTGCTCCCTGTAAGCAGCTGAAGATGGAGGCAACTGGCGGACCCTCCTCCGCTTTGAATTTTGAAAGCCCCGGTGATCTCTTTGAAAGCTTAATCTCGCCCATCAAGACAGAGACTTTTTTCGGGGAATTCTGGGAGAAGCAGCCCCTTCTCCTTCAGAGAGATGACCCTGCAGTGGCCACATATTACCAGTCCCTGTTCAGGCTGTCGGATCTGAAGAGTCTCTGCAGCCGGGGTGTGTACTATGGAAGAGACGTAAATGTCTGCCGCTGTGTCAACGGGAAAAAGAAGGTTTTAAATAAAGATGGCAAGGTGCACTTCCTTCAGCTGAGAAAAGATTTTGACCAGAAAAGGGCAACAATTCAGTTTCACCAACCTCAGAGATTTAAGGTAACAGGTTCTCCCCATGACAGAATCATTTTATGGGTTGAAGTGCTAACGTTTGGCCACAGGTCAGCTCAGGGATGAACCTGTGATGATTAGCGTCCTGCCAGTTTGAGAGGAGGTACCACCTGTTTGCTCTTTAAATGCATCCCAGATTAGGAGATCCTGTGTTATCTCTTGGCTAAACTGTTAGGATCGCCCAACAACTCCGGGGACATGATCATCGCACTGCAAAAACTATATTGCAAGTTTATAAATTAACATTAAACCTCCAGGAGCATGTTCTGTGGGGTGGTTTATGTTTTGGTGTATGGTAGACCTTTCTACTTGGTTTGTCCTGTCATTATAATTTAAGGCGTGATAGTGTCAGGGTGATCATTTTCTTCTTGAAGTTGCTTCCCTTTACTACTTAAAACGAGCTAAGTAGAGGCTTCAGAGCTGTGACCAGATCAAGTACCAGATGCATGTTTAAGAAAGAGACTTTACCCTCATTAACAGCCGCCAGGTAGCTTTGAGGGTGTGGGTCCTGGAACTACTCCCAGGAAGGCAGTCATAAGTAGAAGATAGCTTTGATTTGCAAGTCTGGGAGAGTGGCTCACTTTTTATTTATTCTGTATCAGTGCTTAACATTCAAGAAATAATTAGCCTCCTCTCTCTTCAGTTTCTGCTTCATAAATGCCATCTTAGCTAATCTGCTTTTGTAGAGGTTTGAGATCTTTACATGACAGGTGGCCCAGAACAAATGAGGGTCTGTTCTCAGTTCAGAAATCCGCTTTCATGACCCATGGCTGAACCAAAATGGCAGCATGGGAGGAGGAGCAGGAGAGCGGTCCATGAGGTTCCATGGTGAGGATTCTGGCTGTGTGATGGCTCCTGGGACTTTGTCATCAGTTATAATAACGTTTCCAATGGCTGAACTCTGTTGCTTTGGTAGAGCCCATTGGCCAAATTTTCCTCTCTTGTCTAAAGGATCTTGAACCTATTTGTGCCCTGGATAAAGTTAAGTACTCTTAGATGTTTCAGTATAAGTCCTGATTCCAGATAGTCCATCTCATGCAGTCATAAGAGGTTGAAATGTTTCTGGAATGCCAACCTTTTGGCCCAACACCCAAAAAGAATTTATAAATAACCTGCCAGACCAAGTCATGATTTGAATTCAGGAAATATGGACACCATGGTCTTCTCTCTAAGCTGGTCCTTGACTCTTTCCTTGGCTTCTAGAAGCAGCACTTTTTTAAAAAGCAGGTTTTAGACACCTAATAACTATGAACATAAAAGGTCAATGAAGTTGATTATATGTAATTTGGTCACAAACCAGTAGAAAGTTATTATTTGGCATATGTGTGGTGTCCTTAGTGGCTGTCATTTCTGTTCTTAGCTAGGGAAAATCATCCTGGGCCTTTCCCTGTTCATCTCTTAAGTCCTGCACATTTCTCCTCTCTTTTTCCAGGTAGCCAAGAATGTATTTCCTTTGCCCTGTTGACTCAGCTCTTTGGCCAGGTTTACGAAAGTGGGAAGGATGAGCTTTCTCGGTCTAAACTCAGCTCCCCGGCTAGACTGGGATGCACCCTGCTTTTTCTCTTTCCACCACTTGAGAGACTTATAGGAGTTCACCCTCTTACAGTGGATGCTGGGTTCTAAATAGTTTATTATGAGGAGGTTTAGTGTTGTATGTGTGTTTAGGAACGTGCATATTGATATCAGGATAGAAAAAGTCGAGAGGCAGTTCATCACTGGCTAGGTTGAGAGAGTGGACAGTGCCTTGTTTATTGGGTTTCAGAATGTGCACAAGTTCTTATTCTAGTTGGTCGGGAAGTGAATAAGGAGGTAATCAGGGAACCCTAAGTTGTTCCCCACCTTCTTTGGATAATCCATGTCAAAGGTCTGGGTGAGTTTACCAAATACACGTGTTCACTTTTGAACT
Organism: Mirounga angustirostris; assembly: GCF_029215605.1. Lineage (NCBI taxonomy): Eukaryota > Metazoa > Chordata > Mammalia > Carnivora > Phocidae > Mirounga > Mirounga angustirostris. The sequence continues at coordinate 45,168,827 of NW_026991709.1, read as the reverse complement.
TTCTTTTTTTTATTATTTATTTATTTATTAGGGAGAGAACACAAGCAGGGAGAGGGGCAGAGGAAGAGGGAGAAGCAGGCTCCCCACTGAGCAAGGAGCCGGATCCCAGGAGCCTGAGATCATGCCCCGAGCTGAAGTCAGACGCTTAACCTACTGAGCCACCCAGGCGCCCCACTTTGGAATCTTCTAACAGACATTTGAAATAGGGCATTCATTGTGGTCTCTATTTTACATGTGAAAAAAACGAGTTCAGAGCTATGGACCTTTTCCATAGCTGCTAAGTAAGGACTTCTGACTCCAAATCTGAGGCATTTTCCTGTGATACTCTTAAAGATGTTAATTGAAATGTAGCAGGGTTTTGGCATGTTTGTTTTTGCCTTTCTTTAGTAAAGGTGTACCCATGGGCTTCTGGTCCCAGAAGCAGTTGCATTCAGTTTTGATTGTTATGGGTAGGTCAGTGGAGAGAGGAGGTTGTACCCACCGAGGAAGAGGCTTCCACCTTCCCTTTTCACTGCTCTGGGGTCCTCCTTGGCATCTCCAGACATAGCTGGGAATCCTGACCTAAAGAAGAAAGGTCGTAAGAGCATTGTTTGTACCTAAGTTCAGTGTTGGTGAAGCCCTAACACTTGTATACTGCCTTGCAACTGAAGTAAGTTCGCAGATAAGTTGTTTTATCAGTCTTAGTGGGGGAGTCCTCATTTTACAAATAAAGACGCTAAAATCATTTAGTTTGTAGCTACAACTTGGATTGAGGTGGTTTGACTTCCTGTCTCTTTCTACTAGGCTATACTTGGCAGATTGAGAAGCTAAATGTCCAGGAGAAATGGAAAAATTGTGCAATTGATCGACCCAGATGCTTGAGCTGGGAACCATAAAGTCACCCATATGGCCCTGAGATGCCTCTCAGGCCATCAGAAGGAGAAGCCCTGGTTTTCTAATGGTTCCAGTTACCGTATAGATGTAATTACAGAGCCAGGTCCTGCTGGCCCTTCCCTGGTATAAATTAGGTGCTTTGAGAGCTCTCTTAACTCTTTGGAGCTATTCAGAAGCCATTAAATTATTCTTCCTCTGTTAAGTAGAACCCTTGATCTATAAATAGAGTAGCCCAGTCATCTTCCTAAAGATGTCTCCCAAAGCTTTTTTCATACTGACCTAACTCTTTCCCACTTGATACTTTTAATACTGTAGATCCTTTTTCAGTCAAATGGTAGGATTGACTCTCAAGCTGTGGTCATTGGTTGACTCACCAAATTTTTAAAAATGCATTTGAGTGTCTTGTGTGTGCCGGGCACTGTACATTCATACTTGAGACTGAATGTCTTCAGTATCCGTTAGTGTCCTCGTAGGTGATTTGTGTTTTCTTTAAGATGATTCCTAAAGGGGCAGTATAGGGCCACGGCTAAAGGGCGCAAGCCAGGCTGCCTGGATTTCAGTCCTGGCTCCGTCATATATTAGCCGTGTGTTCTCGTGCTCCAGTGTCCTCATCTGTGAACCGGACATTACGGTATTGCTCTCCTTACAGGACAGGGTTGTTGGGAGGGTTATAGAACCAGTATACGTAAAGCACTTAGAGACGGCCTGGCGGAGAAGAAGTGCTAATATCCGCCTGGCCTAATTGCTACCTCCCCTCTCCTTATCCACTTGGGAAAATCATTCATATTCTCTCTCTCTCTCTCATGAACTACTGTAGAACTCTCCCTGCACACACACCTACACCCCTCTCCCTGCAAAAAAAACCCTTGTTCTTTAACAAGTCTTTCCCACTTTAGTAGGGTGAACCAGGCACTAACTGCCCAGCCAAAGCCAGGAGGCTTTTAATCCCCTTCCCCTCCCGCACCCTGTCCTACTTGGTCCCTCACAGCCCATGGCGCTTCCAGGGTGCATCTCTGCCTCTCCTTCTCCCTCACCACCCTGCTCATCTCCCACCTGGGCTGCTGCTTTAGTAGCTCCCGACTGATGTCTCTTGCTTTTCTCCAGGCCACTCTCCACACAGGAACCAGAGTGAGCTGTCAGAAATGTACATTAGATCGTGTCATTGCCGTGCTTAAAATCCTGCGTGACTCCTGATTGCCTGCCTTGCTAATTTCTCAGTTTTCTGTAGTGTTCTGCACTAGGATGGAAGATTCTTGAGGGCAGGGGTGTTGGCTCTTTAACTGCTGAATTCTTGGGTATCTGGAACATAAGAGCTGTGCAGTAAAGACTGGCTAGGTGAATAAGAACATGTTCTTCCTCTTGTTTCTGACATATTTTTCACCTCTTCTCCCACCTTCCTTCCTTCCTTTCTTTTTAAGGATGAGCTTTGGAGGATCCAGGAGAAGCTAGAATGCTACTTTGGCTCCTTGGTTGGCTCGAATGTATACATAACCCCTGCAGGATCCCAGGGCCTCCCACCCCATTATGATGATGTGGAGGTAAGAGGAAGAACATTGTTCTGCTCGGGTAAGGAATCACTGCGAGCCTGGGTTAGATGTCGGTTCAGTTCAGCTCTCTGAGCTTCTTGCCGTGTGGTCCCGGAGATCTTGACCTCACCCAGATGTTGGGTCAGGTGAATCCTGCCAAACTGGTTTCCTGCTCATTCTCAAAGGGGAGAGATGGTTTCTAACTTTACTAATATAAAGAGCTACACATTCCTATGAAACAGGTATTTATTGAATTTGTCTACAGAAAAGCGTGATTGGCTTTTTCTCTGATTTCACAATGCACGAGTTTTAGTAAAGTGAGGTCACAAGTAATCCTTACATCTGCTTTCATTTCATCCTCTTTTTGGAGCTGCCAAAAATAGATAATTTTTTCCATTTGTGAAAATCTTGGGGTGGCTTGAATGAAGGTCATGGTCTCACTTCGGCACTGGCACCTTGACAAGTGTTGATTCACTCTCATGTGGCTGCTGAACAAGTTCATTCTCCGTCATGGGTAGTCCATCGTTTTCTTTTTATGCTAATGCAACGGTATGAACACAGAGTTATTAGTAAAAAGCCCCTTCTTGCCCCTTTGAAAGCAATTTCATACCAATACATTTCCCAAAAGTTTTTGTTTTTGCTGTTATAATATTTTATTTTATTTATTTATTTTTAAAGATTTTACTTATTTATTTGAGAGAGAGAGAATGAGAGAGAGCACATGAGAGCAGGGAGGGTCAGAGGGAGAAGCAGGCTCCCTGCCGAGCAGGGAGCCCGATGCGGGACTTGATCCAGGGACTCCAGGATCATGACCTGAGCCGAAGGCAGTTGCTTAACCAACTGAGCCACCCAGGCGCCCTGCTGTTATAATATTTTAAACAGAGCTTTAAAATATCTTTGGCTGAATGAAGAATAAAGAACTTGAAGTTTTCCTCTCTGCCAAGGATGATACTCAGGATTTTAGACCCTGAGGAATATCTGAAACTTGGCTTTTCCATCAGAGATTATGGGCTCTCAGCTGTCTGATAGAAGATTTAAAGGCAGGAGATGTGGGGATATAAAGAACCCAGTGAGGCTTTATTACAGTGAAGAGAATGAATATCCTTCCAGTATCAGGGTTCATGATTACCTGTTTTTAAAAGTGAAAACCAGCAGTGGCAACTTTTAAGTATAGAGTGAAGTGCCTCACTAATCTCTCATTTTTATTTTTTTACCTGAAATTTGTAATCCATCTAAGCCTTTGCAGGGCTAATCCTCTAGCAGCCCTGGGCCTCGTGAGTTGTCAGGAAGCTCGCTGACACTCCTGGGCCCTGTGGCTTCCGTAGGTCTTCATCCTGCAGCTGGAAGGAGAGAAACGCTGGCGTCTCTACCACCCCACTGTGCCCCTGGCCCGGGAGTACAGCGTGGAGTCCGAGGACAGGATTGGGAGGCCGGCGCTCGAGTTCACACTGAAGGTACGGGACTTCCATCATGGCCACTGCTTCTGACACAGGGTCCGGTCTGGGGTTTAGTGTGTGTGCGGGGGTCCCTGTGGGAGGAAATGCAAGAGCGTGGGCTCGGGCTGGCTCTCGCTCGCTAGCACATGCAGCTTCTAAAGGAGACTTGATGTTTGTACTGTAGAACTGAGCTGAGGAGACGTTAAGTTCATTTTCCAAACAAGTTGTCTCCAAATGTAATCCAAGTTCAACAGAAATGGACTGTGATTTCGTTGACCACCGACTTCTCTAGAGTACAAGTGGAAAGTTCGGCCTTGGGCAGCTTCACCAAATCTAAGCCAGCTGTCGGGACCGGGCTGTAGCTTGCCTAGGCGGAGCACAGCCAGGGACCCCTTAGTTTTTTTGTTGGGAAAATTCTAGCATGACCCACTTTCCTCCTGACTGTACAGTAGACTTTCTCTGCACTCCCCTTCCTTACCCCTGTGTATAGTCACCAAAAGAATAGTAATCCTCTTTTGGATATAGTAATTAAGGGCTCTTCCTCCAGGAAGCCAGGTGGCTTGAGCATGGTGACTGGTTGGCTGGCCCCCTGCTATAGAGAGTCTGTCTTTGAGCAGTTAGCCTGGATTGACCACAGCCAATCCCTAGCAGGTGAGTTTGCTGAGAAAAAAAATTGTAGAGGGATAAGAATAGGTCCATAATTCAACTTTATATGTTGAATTAAGATATAACAGCTCAAATCATTCTAAAAATTCTACCAACCTGATATACTTGCATATAGTTATTATTTTTGAGTTTCTTGTGTCTTGAACTTAATAATTAGTTATAATTACTCAATACTTTATGGCCCTTTCTTGATTTTAAAAACTTTGCCTGGCTTGCCTGTGACTGGGAGAAAAGATCTCCCTTTTTACGATGTGTGTTTATATTACAGGGGATTTAAATAGATACAATAAAGGTACCCTTCATTTTTTTTTTTAAGTTCTTGGTCAGCGGTCAACAAACTATGACCCATGGGCCAAAAATATGTCCTGCTACCTGTTTTGGTAAATCACGTTTACTGGAACACAGCCACAGTCCATTCCTTTTGCTGTCTAGGGCTGTGTTCACATCACACCTGCAGAGTTGGCTGGTTGCCACAGAGACTGCGTGGCCCGTGAGCCACAACTATTTACTGTGGAGCCCTTCAGGGAAGGAGTTCACCAACCCTCACTCTTGGTGAAGCATGTTTAATAGTCTCTTGGTTGATTATTTTTAGGCCAAAGACTAAGCTATCCATGGTCTCTGAGGCCAGGGCTGAGTTACCTAGCCTGACAACTGGCTACTTGCCATGCCCAAGAACGTTGATCTTTCTTGGTCTTCAGGTGTAGGTGGTGTGGGTTCTGCGAGGTGGTGCTGGGAGCCTGGGAGGAGATGGGGTGATACCCATTAATCACACCCATCCTATCTCAGTTCATTAAGAGCAGCCCTGAGTCTCCCGGGAGGAGAAAGACAAGCATTGTGTACCGTGGGTTTTTTTCCAAGTTGCACGTCTGTATACTTGTGGGTTTTAAATCGGTGAAGCTCTTCAAATGAAATCTCGTGTAAATGCCCAGTGTATGAAACAGAAAAGCTGAGTCACTCTGGGTGGGGTGGGCATAAAGGCCACAGTGAGGGTCTCCAAACCCGAGGTCTTGGGATGAAGACCCCTCCTGCAGTGGGAACACCACTCTGGTTTGGGGATCTGACACACCTGGGTTTGAATTCAGCTGCTGTCCCTTAAGAGCTGTGCATTCTTGGGCAAGTTACTTATCTCAGTCTCAGTTTCTCCTTTATTGCAAGGGAGATCATAATATTTACCTTGTAGTTTGTAAGAATTGAAAAATATGTTTTTGATGCCTCCTTTGCAATGAAACTCCTTGGAAGAGATGGCTCTATGTCAATATATTTATTGCTGCTTATCGAATTCCCACAAATTCAGTGGTTTAAAACAACACAGATTTATTAACTTATAGTTCTGCAGTTCAGCAGTCCAAAAGGGATTTGGTTTCACTTGGCTGAAATCAGGTGTTGGCAAGACTGAGTTCCTTCCAGGGGCTCTAGGGGAAAATCAATCTCCATGCTTTTTCCAGCTTCCAGAGGCCTCCTGCATTCCTTGGCTCACGGCCCTTCCTCCATCCGCCAAGCCAGCAACGTAGAGCCTAGTCTTTCTCCCGCTGCCATCTCTATGGTCCTCTCTTGCCGTACCCTCTTCCACTTTTAAGGATCCTTGTAATTACATTGTCCCTGCCTGGATAATCCGGACTAATTTCCCTTGTCAGCGCCTTAATTGGCCTTGGCCGTGTGCCCTAAATATTTATAGGTGCCTGGGGTTAGGACGTAGATGTCTTCGGGGACCCAGTCACCGGTCTTCTCTCCTGCTCGTGGGCACTCCTCCCCACAGGCTTTCGTCCTCACCATTCCTCCAGAACCATTCTCCCCAAGGTTACCGGGCAATCCATGTTGTCAAGTACAGTGCTTACCTTCAAGTCCGCATCTCAGCAGCCCCCTGTCAGCCTCGTTGGACACAGTGGGTCACTCCTGCCTTCTGCACTGGGCTTCCAGGACGCCTCCCTCTCTTCTCTTTCCCACCTACTGGCTATTCTTCCTCATCCTCCATTGCTGTTTTGTCCTCAGTCTTTTTGTCTCTGAAAGTTAGGGTACCAGGGATTATTTCCTGGACCTCTTTCCTCAATCCACACCCACTCCCATGGTTTTAAATTTCCTCTAGACTGACCTACTTTCAGTGCTGTGTTCAGTCTCTAGCCCACATTTCTAAACTCTAGACTTATATCCAGCTGCCTATTTAATGTCTCCACTAAAAGGGTAAAAGGTATTGCCAATTTAATATTCTGCAAAGCAAACTCCCATTTCCCACCCTGTCCCCAGCCTCCTTCCCTGTAAATGCCTCACCATTTTCCTGCTTGTTCAGGACAAAACCCTTGGATATGGATCTATACAAAAGCCTCCTATTTGGTATCCCCATCACAGACTTTTCTGACGTAATGATGATCATAATGATCCTTTTGCGATCCATTGAACCCTTTGCCCAGACCTCCAGTGGTTTTCTTTTAAATCGAAAATAAAAGCCAAAGTCCTTAAAACAGCCCAGAAGGCCCTGTAATCTGGCCCCTCTGCTGCCTTCTCACTTCATCTCCCATCATTTCCACCCTCACTACTCTCCTGCCACATTGACCAATGCTTTTCAAAGGTGCCAAGCACATTTTCAACCTCAGGACCTTTGTACTGCTCTTCCCTCTGCCTGGAATCCTTTCTGCCCAGGTAGTCCCATGGCTGGCTTGCTCATTTCCTAAAGTCTCAACTGAAATGTCATTGTAGCGGAGTGAGGTTTCAGTGCCCATCCTGTATAAAAATGGCACCTCTTACCCCAGGCACACCCTGCCCTCCACATCACCTTATGAATCATTCCTCTCCTTCTGCTTCTTTTGCTTTCACTGCATTTACCACCACTTAACCTTATTTATTTACTGCTTTATTTTATCTGCCTTGCTTCAATAGAATGTTTTTATGGTATTGGTTGTCTCTTCTTTCTTCTCAAATGTTTGCTCTTTGTCTCAAATGAACTACAAAAGGGCAGACCTTATTTTGTTCAATGCTCTATGCCCAGTGCCTACCTAGCATGGTGCCTGGCGTGGGAGGAGGATGGAGATTGGTTAATCAAATGTTTGTGGTATGAATAAATGAATGAATGAAGGTCTCATTCAGAGGGGTGGCGCAGAGACATTCAGCAAGTGATAGCTATGATTGTGAATAAAGCATTTGCTTGAGGTAGTAATTTCCCTGTCAGTTTGGTGTCATTCAGGGTGAATGAGCCACCAAGATCACTCTTATGAATATATTTAATTGTATATTGTTTCTTGCTTTAAGGAAAATCTTAACATTAAGAAAAGGTTGGGTTTTTTTGTTTGTTTTTTTAATCTGCTATTTCTTTTTTTTTTTTTTTTAAGATTTTATTTATTTATTTGAGACAGAATGAGAGAGAGAGAGCACATGAGAGGGGGGAGGGTCAGAGGGAGAAGCAGGCTCCCTGCTGAGCAGGGAGCCCGATGTGGGACTCAATCCAGGGACTCCAGGATCATGACCTGAGCCGAAGGCAGTCGCTTAACCAACTGAGCCACCCAGGCGCCCTTTAATCTGCTATTTCTTGAGCTGCCCCTTGAGGGCCCACCCTCTTAACCAGTGAGCCAGACTGCTTCCCGTGGTTGCAGTTTTTTGGGTTTTTCATCTGGGTGGGATTAGGGAGGATGTAGCTTCAGGAATGATTTATGAAGGATACTTCTGTCCCCTGGCTTGGGCAAGACCTGGAACAGGGTAGAGGAGGTTCACCTGCCCAGGAGAATGACTGATCTCCAGTTACATTTAGTTTTTAGGTTCAAGTGAAGGGCTAAATGGTTTTTCATCTGTTCATCCAAACATTCGTTGAGCCTCTGTTGTACACCTGATGCCTTGGTAGTTTGGGCTCTGGGGAGTACATGATGGACCTTGACCCTGCCTGGAAGAGCTCACCAACCTGCTGGTGGAAGGGGGGGAGGGGCAGGTAGAAGAGTAATTACAGTACAACCACGTGGCCGTCACGGCTCCAAGAGCTCTGGAGATAGCATCTCCTTTAATCGTGAAAATAAGTCTGAATTTTGGGCCATTGCCTCCGTTTTACCGGTGAAAGAACTGAGGCTTCAGGGAGGGTTCAGTAATTTCCTGGAGTCACTAGCCAGTAAGTGGCAATGTCTGTTTGACTCTAAAGCTCCTACTGTTCACCACTGCCCCATTTGAAGGGTGGAGAGGGAGGGTGCAGGCTCCCCAGGGTGTCACCTGGATTGGGGCGGGACAGTTTCAGGGGCACCTGCTCTCAGCTTGTGAATAAAGAAAGTGACTTCAGGTACTGAAACCCTCTCCAAGATTGGGGTTCACAGTGACAGGCTCACAGGCATGGTGAAGGTAGACTAGTGGGACCCCAGGAGCCCAGCATACAGACCACCTCAGGAATCACAAAGTAGAAGGTTTCTAGAATGGAAAACTGAAACTCAGAGCCTATTTTTGTCTCTTTAAGACATAGAGGACTGAGAAGACATCCTCCTTATTAACTCCCTTCTCCCATTTTTTTTTTCCTTTCTTTAGCCAGGTGATGTCCTGTACTTTCCCAGAGGGACCATTCATCAAGCGGACACTCCTCCAGGGCTGGCCCACTCTACTCACGTGACCATCAGCACCTACCAGAACAAGTAAACACTCTCCTCCCAGCCTTGCATCCCAGGGGAGCGCAAGCTGTGTCCCATGGCAACCGTATGCAGAAGGGAATGAGGGAGTTGCCCTGCTGTCCTGCTTATCCAACCTCAGGGGTTTCATTCAGGCGCCCTTGCTAACTTCCGGTTCCTTTAGAGTCCTATCCATGCCATTGGCCCATCTGGGGTTCCTCCTGCGAATGTCATGAACCTGACTGTACAGAAAATGGGAGTTGCCCGGTGAGGGCTCCATGGTTTGGGAAGAAAGAACCACAGCTGTGGTGGTGTGTTATTGACTCCTGGCTGGACTTGCAGTCTCTCTCTTTTTAACATTTTTTTATTGCAGTAAAATATTTATAACGTAGAATATGCCACCTTGACCGTTTTTAACTGTACAGTTTGGTGACATTAATTATGTTCACACTGTTGTGCAGCCGTCACCACTGTCTGTTCCAGCACATTTTCGTCACCCCGCACAGAAACTCTGTGTCCATTGAAACCTCCGGATCTCTTGTAAGGTTTCCACTGTTCATACAAGTTCATGAAATGGAGTAGGGAAGCAAGTCTGGAACAGTGAGACCTAAAAGCACATGTGCTGAAAACCGTTCTGATTAAAATTGTGTTCCATTTCGGTGCGTGGCGCTTCCCAGGCCCTGGGCGACAGCGGCCTCCCTGTGGGTCCCTAACAATGGCGACCTTGCTAGCCCCGGGCGCGTTCAGACTGCCAGTCGTCGATGCCCGGCAGCTTGTGGGCACCAGAGCCTGTGCAGTGGCTGGGAATGTGGGCCTGGGACTGAACTCGCACCCTGGAGCTGGTGGTAGGAGGGGAGACGGATCGGGGAGTAGCAGTGGGATAGCTTCCATCGTGGGTTTGTAGAGGAGACTCCTGAGGAGCGCAGAGGAATGCGCTGAGCCAAGCTGGGGCATCAGGGAAGGCTTCAGAAAGGACTTGACGCCCAGGCTGAGTGAGTCTTAAAGGGTGAGTAAGCAGAGTGGGTCAGATGGTCAGACTGGGAAAGGCATTCCAGTCCCAGTGGACAGCAGGGCCCCTCCTACATTCAGAGCTATAACTTGCAAAACAAGTTGGTAAGCATGACTTCTGCTTCCTCATCTGGCGTTTCTGGGTGAAATGAGCCCCTGTGTTTAGAGGCTGACCAGAGGAACTAGCTGGAGCCTGGCCTACAGTTAGGGTAGTCCTTGCCCACAAGCAGACCAGAGCTTATATTATCCTTCCTTTATGAAAAATGCTCTTCTTACGGTGGCTAGGCAGATTCCTTGCATAGCCACGGGGAGGCTGGAACCAGGAGTTCCCAGTGGGTGCCGAGCAGCTCTGGGCCTTGGCAGCCAGTTTGGCCCCGTGGGTGTCCCCGTCGCTTCTGGTATCCTGCCGTTAATGTGACTCAGCTATTTCTCTTTCTGGGATTCTCTGTCTTTTGCATTCACTTAATGCCCCCAACTGGTTTTCTAGTAAGTGGTTTTTCATGCACTTATTTTCCTTCCTCACCTTCTGTTTACTCATAACATTGACTCATCCATAAGCCGTCATCAGTTACTTGTCTGACCTCCCTTTTTCTCACTAGACCTAATAGCTTCCACTTCTGCTAAACTCTTTCCCAATCCCAAGAGTGACGATCTGGTGGGCTGCCCCTGGGTCCCACCCGTGCCTTCTCTGGTCAGTTGGGGAGGGGGACGGGCGCCGTGATTGAGGAGCCTCGGGTCAGACTCTGACCTGTGCTCTATTCGGTGGTGCTGGAGCTAGAAGGGGACAGATTGGAACTCAGGAACCATTGCTCCCCAGAGATGTCCCTGTGCCGTGGGCCTGGTACCCCGGAAGGCACTGGCACGGTGAGGATTTGGGGCCTTTTCCTGACACCTCTCAAGGGGACGTTGTTGGGAACGTCTGGGATCTGGGTGTGGGACAGCAGCGGATTGATTTGGCTGTTTTACCAAAGTGAACCCCTCAAGAAATACTAATCTCAAAGTTTGGTCTAAGATCCATTCTGCCTCTAACCAGAACACAGAGCTCGGTTTAACTGCAGTGCCATCTCTCCATGAGCTACTGCCGCACGATTTCACCCAGGACCCTGCAAAAGAAGAGCTTATTTTTGTGCTGGTAAAAGAGCTCCAGGAGAAGGTTCATTCAATCAGATGGGAGGTTGGGTGTAACATTAAGTTGCAAAGTATGAGGACACCAAATGTAGACATCTTAGGGAAAGTGTCGCTCATGTGACTTTTTTCTTTGGGCACTTTTTTGGAAGGGAAGCATTAAAGTGTTAATTTTGCTTACTGAGTGAGAAGCAAAAGTCATACTGTGAATTCCCATTTTTGCACGTAGCCAGCAATTTGAAATCTGCTGGTGACACTGAGGGAAAATTATAAACAGCTAGAAATATTGAAAGAGAGCAACCCCACAGAGCGTTTCTTACAGTGGCACACATTTAGGAGCGAGCCGATTGTAAATGCCCCAGACAAAGTACAGGTAATTGAACACCGATGCTCATCCCTCGACGTTATTTTTGGCCACTGGATTCTACCCTTCTAAGCACTGCTGGAGTTTTAACAAGTTGCAAATCGATTGTTTTGAAATTGTTGATGTTGGATATTTCACTGAGGAAGAGTGCCCCTCTTTTATAAGGGAAAAAGGAAAATGTAATGTGTAACAGTCCAGGGATTTTACTGTTACCCTAAATGTATTTCTTTTTGAAATTTGAACATAAACTATTTTTTTTAGGTCCTGTGATTGTTAAAATTTCCTACAGAGTTCCTCTCATAGACACTTGTGTTACAACTAAAAACATTAAAAATAAATTGGGCCCTTGAACTTCCCACTTTACACCTGTATAGGATTGTGTGGTATCTTTTAAGAGAAGTCGTGAATAAAGCCTAGCCTCCTACCTTTTACCTTTCCACGTGAGTGTCTGGGAAAGGGGAGGGGAGAAGCAGTGTGATTGATGAAGGCCTTCAAGTTTTTTCGTGCTGAGTAATGTCACATTAATGGAACTCACAGCACCTGGGGAGTTGGAATGTAGTTTGTAGCTTCGGGATTTACTAAGTAATCAGTGTTTTATGTAGATTCTGTGGGTGTTCACGGTTTTCTTTCTTCGTGTGTGTTCCAGTTCGTGGGGAGATTTCCTTTTGGACACTATTTCAGGGCTTGTATTTGACACTGCAAAGGAAGATCTGGAGTTCCGGGCTGGCATACCCCGGCAGCTGCTCCTGGTAAGGAGTAAAGGCTCGGGGATCCAGGGGGGTCGGGGCAGGGGGTCAGTGGCAGCCCAGGCTAGCGGAAGCTGTGGCCTGCCTCCTAGGCAACCCCAGGATCCTTCTTTCCGCCAGTCAAGCCCAGCTCCTGGGCTGCATGCAGCACTGCACGGTCCGTGGGCCCCCAAGAGCCAAGGCTGTTGCGCAGGCAGCCCCTCTTTCCGCACGGCGAAGGCAGGGTGGGAACGCTGGCTGAGGAAGTGGCTGAGTCACTGAGGCACGTGGCCCGGAGAGCCACAGATTTGGCCACCGGCTTACGCAGGACAGACCAGCTGGAGATGCTGGCTGGTTATGCTCCGCGTACTGCTCTGGACACCAGGACCTGTGCGGGAAGTCCTGATGGAGTTCGGGCCAGGACTCACTTCGGGGTTTCCAGCAGGTGGACGCCATGGCTGTTGTGACGAGAAGGTTAAGTGGCTTTCTGAGGACCCTTGCTGACCGGCTGGAGGGCACCAAAGAGCTGCTTTCAGCTGACATGAAGAAGGATTTTGTTATGAACAGACTTCCCCCTTACTATATGGGAGACCGAGCCGAGCTTTCGACGCCAGGTGGGATATTTTGAGGCTTTCCTGGATGGGCTCCTCTTTGCGCAGATGGAAAGAAAGAAGCATTTTCGAATTAAGGTGGACCTAGATCTATCTTTAGCATGTTATGTTTGGATGAGACATGCTATAGCTTTAGGGATCCTGCATCTCATAAGTCTTTTGCAAAGAACTTGCGTCCCACTTGATGGGGAGAAAGAACCGTGTGATTGTGGATGAGAAATATGTGTATGGGCACTCTGGTATTCTCCATCTTCAGGAAGTTCTAAGAACTTGAACACAAGGTTGTCACTAACCTGCCCTGAGTCCCAAGTGACTATTTTGTGACTGGTTTAGGCTGCAAATGACCTAACACTTGGATAGATGGTGATAGCAGACCATCAGTACAACACTCCTGCAGTGGGACAAATGAATTTAGGACTTGTTGCAACAGGGAAGACCACACTGCTGGGAGTTGCGGGTGATCTAAGTAAAAGAGTGTTGGAAGGATTCGGGCTTGAGTTAGGTGATTTTTCAGGAGGGTTAAGAAAGCAGGGCTTTGTTCTGGGATGGCCGCTGTCAGAAAATGAGTGTGATTGGGTCTCCTGTAGGCAGGAGGAGTGAAATGAGGCTGAGGTTGCAATTAGTAAGGCAGGGGCAGCCGCTCAGATCAGCAGGATAGGGACGTTTGGTCATTTTTGAGGTTTGGATAGTGTTCTCGCTTTTGCCTGAGTTCTGACGTGCTGTTGGAGTGGCCTCGTTTTCGCCTTGCCCTCTCACAGAGTGGCCTGGTTGAATGTTGGTGTTCTGTGGAATCGTCTGTGTTCAACAGGAGACACCGAGACACAGCTGTGGGTACCAGGCCAGCTCTCCGGCTGCCTTTCTCCTTCTCTGTGGGGTTGAGAGGATTATTTTTGCTAACGTTTATAAAAGCTTTCTTTCTCATGGTTGAGACCCACTGAAATAAGACAATCTATAAGGTCGCCTTTAACATTGATTCTGCTTATAATTTTAGTATCATCTTTGGGGGAAGTTTGGAATTTGTTTTTGCACCTATTCAAAATAGCAAATTTTTACCAGCATGTATTTCAGTCTTTAGTAGAACAGTTTTCAGAGTATCAGCTTATGGCACAGAATATCTTACCTGAACCCTTCTTTGTCTTAGCCATTAGAGTCCATAACGCTATGTTCCCTCAAGACTGTTTCTTCAACCAGATGACCCTCTAAGGCCAGTCTGTTTTTAGTGGCTACTTTTTTACGAAGTTAAATCCAACTTGGAAAATACTTTTTTTTTTTTCTGTGAGCTTTATTAGGTGGCTTTCATGACACTACACTTGACCTACATGGATGGAATAAGTTGCCAGGGTTACAGAACTAGTCGTTGGTGAGATGGTGCGGTTTGAACTCAGGTAGTCCATACTTCTGGGCTCCACACGTAGAGCAAGCGGCAGACGGAGGCTGGAACCTGGGAAGCTAGTGTTGGGTGCAGGGTGCCCAGCGGCACTGTCTCTTGGGACAGCCACTCTGCTTCTGGGGCATGGTTTAGATCTATCAGATGTACCTACCAGCATCTATTGTTACTTACCTGTTACACGTCTACACTGTAAGAATGAGCTCCGTAAGGATGTAAACTATACTTCAGTATCATTATAAATACAGGGTAAGTCAGTACTTGAGTTGGAGGGCACCCCACATTTGGATTCACCGCACACAAGTCTGAGCCTGGGGTTCCTCTAGTGAAGGCTGGCTTTCTCTCTCTGGGTCTTCTAGGTGGACGGTTACCAGGGTTGGACAGCACAGTGAGACTGCAGTTTAAAGACCACACCGTCCTCACAGTAGGGCCGGATCAGGATCAATCTGTGAGTATCCAGAGAGGAGGAGGTTTCCTCTCCTCTCAGGACATTTCCATCACAGGCCTCAGGTTATCAAACTAACAGATGGCCCTTACCTTTCCAAACTCTTTGGGCATCCATCTGTTCTCCTTAGTGCCCTGACTTTACCTCAGAGGGTGCCCAGATCTCACTATGCCAAAGATGCCTGACTATTGGGCATTTGAGGCTTGCCCTCCTCCCCACAGATCCCTCCTTCATTTCCTTCATGTGGTGATGGACGCCTGGTCTCTGCCTCCTGGTTCAGGCCATACTGCTCTTGCTCAGACAACTGCAGACCCTTCCTTGTTCACACACCTCCCTCACGCACTCTCCCATCCTGCACCTTGCCCAGTCGGTCATTACATATGGTTTTGTTGATGTTCTTCTAGATCATGGAGAAGAAAATTTATATTATATAACCTTGCCACCTGGCCCCATGGTTTACTGATCCTAGACTCAATGGAAAACTTTTAGAAATTATAAATTCCCAGGCTTCACTTGGTCTGGGTTAGAGCTTCTGTATTTATTACCAAAGCTCCCTGTACAATCCTAAGGACCTTGGGAACTCTTCCATGCCCTATGACTTCACCTTCTTCCTCCTAGTCAGCTATCTTGGGAGGTGCTCCATGAATGAGTAGGGGGCTGTGAGTTGGGGGCAGCTAGATGTGTCCATAACCAGACTGTCACAGCCATCGGGGCCAGACCTGGGGAGGACTGGTTTATAATATATGTAGAAAACCTCAAAAGTATGCACTCCCTTGTATTCGTCTCTCAAAAAAAAAATTAAAAAAAATCCTAGTAACCCTTATCTAATAGGTGACAAGGACTGAGGTTCTGGTCACTGTAGGATGGATGGACAGGGAAGTAGACTATTTGAGAGGCTACTGTAATTGGAAGTTTTTATAGATCCCACAGCTGGTATTTCTCAAGAAGTAATACTCCGTGGTGTTCACAAATTGCCAGCTTATAACTGGGAATGTCATATACGGATATAAAAAAAAGTGCTGGCTGGATTAAATGAAATGAATGTTTCATTGATAAGTTGATAGGTAAGTGGTTGCTTTTTCATTAAGCCACATTTCAGATGATGCTCTATGAGCTACACTCTGTTTTATCTTTTAAAAAAAAAAGTGCCTATTTGCTATATACAAATAGTAATCTGAGGAATATAGTTTGTGTATATATATCCTAACTTTGTGCCAAAAAGATTCTTGGTGTTAAATTTTGTTATTGGAGAACCCTCCTTGTATTGACCTCCTCGATATTGTGTTGTTGACAGCTTAACTCTTACCTTTTTTTAAGGATGAAACTCAGGAAAAGATGGTTTACATCTATCATTCCTTAAAGAATAGGAGAGAGACACACATGATGGGAAATGAGGAAACAGAGGTCTGTTCCAACCTAAAATATCTTTACTGTGATTTGGTGATGGCTGGGAAGAATGTGTTACCTTTGATTTATGGGTGATGCGCTTTCTTATGACTGCAGCGTGGGCTTAACATTTCACACAATTGACAGAGCCCTTGCACAGGGATGATTAAGTAAGTCAGACAGTTCTGTGATATACGTACACATACACCAGCTTTAAAACATACGAGCTGGGACCCTGTAGCCTCGTAGGAAATGTGTAATGTCATAAATATGAAGTATTTCAAACGACTAATTTCTTAGGATATAAAGTAGGAGACCTTTCGTGAAGTCTAAGTTTTTATATGGGAATTGGCAAATTCTATACGTTATCTAGTTGTAAGGCTATCAGAAATACTGAGAACTATACAAGTTATGAAAATACCACTTTAATATTTTTTATCTGACTAGTGTATCCTTTTCCAGTCCCATGGACTTCGCTTTCCTTTATCACATATGGATGCACTGAAGCAAATTTGGGGTCACTCAGCTATTTCTGTCAAGGACCTGAAACTGGCTACAGATGAGGAGAAGGAAAACCTGGTGTTATCCCTCTGGACAGAATGCCTAATCCAGGTAGTCTAGGGCCTGTCCAGAATCAAGGGTGTACCGTCTCAGACACGTGCGCAAAGAAGAGCAACGATGTGCTGCTTCTGTCGACTGGGAAGGGCCCTACGACAGCCTTCCTCACCTTCATGGAAGAAGGGGGTCTCAGAAAGTAACCAAACCGTACTTTGGATAAACTCATTTAATCCAGTGTGGTAGAAAAGGCACAACTCCAGTAAATGGATCATTGAAATTTAAAGGTCGCTACCTGGCTTTGTCTTTGTTCTTTGGAAGAAACTTCTTTAAAGAGCCTTATTGGCTCTACAAAAATCTTTTAAACAATTAACACAAAAAAAATTTAAATTGTTTTTTTACAATGAAAATATATACCTCCGTGTATACACAGCCCCCTCCCCCGATTAAAATAAAGTGACCCGGATAACGTAAGTTCCGTTAACTACTGCCACACCAATGAGAGGCGCTCCCATCTGTGGGCATACGTGTGTTCTACAGATGCTGCTTCAGAGATGACAAAGAGCCTGAGACCGAAGGAAAAAAAACCAGTATTCACATGGAAAGACCAAGTCTCCATAAAAAAATGCTCAAAATACTGGGTCTTTGTACTTAAACAATTCACTGTTATTTTACATTCTAAAGTGCATAAAGGTTGACAATTCAAAAATATCACTGGAGTATTTAATCTTTCTATATAAAAATAGAGCAGACAGTTTTCTGCTTTCTGGTAAAAGTTGGTGACGAATGGAACAGTTGTCTCAAGTTTAAAACCAACTCAGGAGGGAAAAATACTTAAGAATTGTATAATTTTTAAAGGTGGTAATGATTACCTGATATCCTACCTGATTTTGCTTAAAAATGGAAATAAAAACTGAGTTTTCAGCCATTTCATTAAGTAAAATGGTATAGTCAAAAAGGCTCAAATACTACTTGGTTTTAACTTAAACATTTGAAATTTCCCTTTACTTCAGACAAAGAAAAATTTGACTAAACAACTGCTTGAGGGCAGATCAGGCAAAATCTAGGGTGAGGTGTCAGCACCAGGACAGGTGACCACCGATTAGAGTCTTGTCACCCGGGAGAGAGTAAGGATGCTCACGAGTTATTTGTGCTTTTTTAGTTTGGCCACAGAAAATATGCCAATACTCGAGCCTCCTTCCTAAACAAAGCCAAGGTCCTTTCCTGGGGTCAGTTATAAGTATGAATACTTACGGTGCTTCAGTTATAAAAGCCTCAGTAAAGAAGACCCTTTAAGGCTTATCTAATTACAGCAGCTTAATAGGAAGGTTTATTAAATATGTTTTCAGGCATTGCTAAAAAAAAATTATTTCTCTTCTTGCAAAAGGATGACTTGACCTAAAGGAATTTGTTTCCCTGTGCTTCGCACTCACACACCTGTCTCCTAGGATATTAACAGCTAATACAGGCTGACAGTCACCAGGGTCCTACAGTGGCTTTCAGGAGTAGGACTTGTGTCTGGTGGAGAGGAGAGAAAGCACACGCTTGAGGGAAGTTGCTCACCAGAAAACTGGAGACCAATCAGGACTAGAACCTTTCGCAGAAATCAAAATGTGCTTTTCATAGGAATGCAAAACAACTGGCAAGAATACTTGAGTGTTGCCATGGTTAAGAGCAATGGTCTTGGAAGCTAGGAGAAAACTTCACTGTGCTCAGTGATGCAGGAGCGTGAGGACAAGTAGCTGCTTTTCCCAGGGACAGGAGGTTTGTTCTTTGCTCTTTCTAGAGATGCCGCAGATTCTCTCACAATATTTCAATGTCCCATTTCTGTGTTTCTGCTCCCTCCAGGGGTTGATTTACAATTACATGAGTCTTGTCATAATAATTTCCTCCTAAAATAGGAATTCCGAAAGAAAGGATTATTTGTTCACACAGGTGCTTATTAACAATGTTCAGCCCACCGAGTGCCAGGTTAAGACTTCATTCCTGGGGTGCCTGGGTGGCTCAGTCGGTTAAGCGACTGCATTCCGCTCGGGTCATGATCCCAGGGTCCTGGGATCGAGTCCCACATCGGGCTCCCTGCTCGGCGGGAAGCCTGTTTCTCCCTCTCCCACTCCCCCTGCTTGTGTTCCCTCTCTCACTGTGTCTCTCTGTCAAATAAGTAAATAAAAAATCTTAAAAAAAAAAAAAAAAAGGCAGCCTGATGTGGGAAGCTGAGTTTAAATAAGCTTAGCTATGATTAACCTCAAATCAGACCTCAGTATGACTCAAACTGAAAAACTAAGAGGTAGAACAGTTGACTGCAAAAGCCGTGTGCCCAGCACCACGGTTCTGGAGAGAGCTCGGGCTGGATGTTGGGCACGGTTTCTGTTTCCACATGGACAGTGGCTGTGACTAAGCCAATTAAAGCAACAGCCCAGACCTTGCTCAATTCCAAAGCAAGTTTAAATGATACCTGCCATCAATTTTAAGGGAGGGCTTTTAAGGACTACAGCAGTTCATGGCAAAAAGAGGTTTCTTTCTATGAAACGGGACATTTTATGGCTGATGAAGCTTTAAATTTAGAATTGTTCTCAAAGATCATGTAGCAAATGAGAATTTTACAACTGTCCTAATGAACAAAAACCTCAGACTTTGTCCTGAGGTTTTTCCTGCTTGAGCCAAGTAGCTCATTGTTCATTAAAACAGCGTATCTTTTTTCAAGAGTAAGTAGAAATGACTTAATATTTCTTTTGTGCATCAGATTTCTTTTCCCCAGGAGGAGGAGAAGGTTTGGAATTTAAAATTCTATCCAGGGACACAGAACGTTGGGTTTCCTCAAAGGCCCACCTTTAACATCTAGGACAAGTTGATCGCTGAGATAGGAGCTGATGGTTCCGTTTCTGTTCAGCTTCCACTTCTGCCGGAACTGTCCGTGTTCAGGCCACAGAGCCACTTTAGCCCCGGGGGTGTCCCGGCCTCCAATCACATCAAGGCACGTGTCACTGGCCTAAAGGTTAGGAAGCAGATTGGCAGTACTGTGTTAGCTCCAATCAAGTGAACTGGGTCCCTTCCCTTTACACGACTCTGATCTAAAAGAGAAGACTATCCAGCATAGTTACAATTTCACCAACTGCTGAAGTTGTCTTTAGGGCAGCGGAGGGACGTGGTACAGACACAGACCCACGGAAGTAGAGGTGCATCTGTGAAAAGGACACCTGCATCTGACAACAGATGGTCAATGAAGGTTTGCTGAACTACAATTAAATGTTAAGTCTCTGTTGGCATAAATGTATCAGGTGGACCACGGTTTCTTTTTTTACGTAGGCTCCACACCCAGTAGGGCTTGAACTACGATCCTGAGTCAAAGTCAAGACTCAGATGCTTAACTGAGCCACCCAGGCTTCCCTGAGCCTGGTTTTCTTATAAAAGCATCAGGTGATGTTCCAGATAGCCAAACAATAATTACTTTTAAGTGCTTTTCATTTTTGTTGATGAGAAAAAAGTAGAGAATCCGTTGGTGACATAATAAGACTGGTGTTCTATTCCCCAGAACATCAAATGTAATGGAGGCATCACAAAGAAATGTAAACTTTATTTTCTAAGCTTTCTCCAATAACTACTTCACTGGGTACTGTGAAAGTTTCAAGATGTTTAGAACCACAAAGACAGCTGATTTTATCTGGGCCACAGAGTAAGGAATGTGTCACAAGAGCACAACGTCCAGTTGGATCCAGTGAGTTGTCTGTCACTGGTTTTAAAACGTCATTTAGGCACAGCCAAAGTACGTGATAACCTTAGTTTTTAACTTTCAAGTAGAAATTGAATTTTCTAGATGAAAATTCTCTGAGTCCATTTCACTTAAAAGCTTTAGTAATGTAACGTGGCATATTTATACAGTCCTACAACCATTTCTAGGAAGTTGCATTATTTTATAAAGGCCATTTGATTTCGCAAAAGTCTGGCCTCCAAAAGAAAAAAAAAGGCCCCAAGGTGGGATGCGGTGTCCGTGGGGTGGCTGCTCACCTTGGATTTAAAGAGTCCTCGGCAGTAGTGCCAGATCTGAGTTGTCTTCCCGCTGTAGGGAGAGACGCACACGGATGTGGCCCTTGTGTCAGCAACGTTGCCAGTGACCGTCAGATACTCATCCTGGGCCCGGTTCTTTATCCTGATGTACACTGCAGGCTGGGACGGGGAGAGGCGGCCATTTACAAGAAGGACTTGGGAATCTGGAAATCAGGCTCTAAAGAAGGCAGGCTGAGGCAAGGGGTGAGGGGATCTAGCTTATGCAGTTTCACTCTGCCTCCCTTTAGCCAGTATGTGTGAATTACTCTTTTTCTATTGACAGACCTTAGACCACTGAACACAGAGGTTAAGTTGTACAATAATCTCTATTATACTTTTCTGAAAAGTATACCCTTTTGGAAGCGTAAAAGGTAATTGTTTCATCTCCTGGAGTGCCATGTGGCAAGGGGTGGTGCAGCGTCCAGACTTGCTGAGTTTCATTCGGGAACCACGGTGTCCTCGCTGTGCTGGGGGAGGGAGGGGACGAGCAGGAAGGCAAGATACGGCCCACCCACAAGGCTCTCACAACAACCTAGCAAACGCTGCAGTAACCACGCACACTGTTTGAGCTATGATTAAGTGCCAAATGCCGGCTGTGGGAGTTCTTGAAAAACCCAGGTTAAGCTGAGGGCCTGAGCAGCTGTGGTAATGTCTGTTTGTGGACCTTTACACTAATTCAAGGGAAGAGACCACTGTGTTTAATCGTAACAGGTATTCAAAAACTGGGTAACAACTTTTATCCCCTGGGCCTGGAAATACATACCCTAAGTTTTCCAATAAAATATTAAATCTAGGACTTGCCTCTAAGGAATAATGGTTAATATTTATTGAGAGCTTAGTGTATGTCAAGCAGTGTGCTAAATGCTTTCTGGGCCATTGTATTATCTAAGTTAATAACTAGAAGAACCCTTTAAGAAAGTCCAATTATGACCTGAATTTTACAAAGTTAACACAGATATGGGGAAGCCAGGTCAGCCTGCAACAAAACCATCCCTCTAAGCCAGGATGCTCTTCGTAAGGTTTGCTGAAGCATACCAGTTACACTCAGACACCGGGAATAAGAGACCACGTCCAAAGGTGGCAGTGTGAATTAAGTCCAATAATGAGAGGACACCGCACAGGATAAAAACTCCCCAGAAACCATTCTTTTAGCCTTAAGCCTCCCGTCTTCATGAAATAAAATACAGGACATTCAACATCCCCACCTTGGGCCCATTATGTTGGCATCCCAATCAGAACTTTGCTAAATAATAACAACAAATTATTTACTAAGGAAGCACTTTCACTCTGAGAAATGTAAGTGCTATGTAAATGCAACAATGTACCATGGTAAGTCCACCATATTCTACTACTTTGAAACTTAGATCAATAGGAAGCCAGCTGAATTTTGGCACACTGCTGTCATGTTTGGCCTTTCAAAGGAAATAAACATTCTGGGACAAATTTTTATCTGGTAATTTAAAGCAGGTAAAAAAGACCTCTACTAGGCAAAATGTTTTAAATGTTTCAAAGCGCTACTTCCACATTCATAATGCAACAGTAATGTACTTAAATATCTGTGACTGATCATAAGTCTGTATAATTCTGTAAGTCTCCCACTGCAATTATTAATTTCTTGAGGCTTCAGTACATCTTTATTAGTTTCCTTACCTTGTACGTAGAAGAAAACAGGCATGACCTTCACAGAGGACAGAGTTCCAATTATGTTAGGACCAAACGTCACAGTTTTAATTAAGTAAAGTACTAATTACCCTTATTACACACTTGTAGTCTGACTCTTCTGTCATTATACTTTAAAATACTGGTATGCATTATAAGTGCCTTAGTGACTTCCTAATTCCCAAACTCAAAGAGAATCGCATTTTAATTATTACTGAATTTCCAAACAAGAATATGAACTACAGCAGTAGCCGTAGCCCTACCAAAAAGGAAATGACCCATAATACTGTTTTAGAAGCCCAGAATTCCTTTGCTGGGTCTTAAAGCTGTGGCCTAAATAAACAAAGGCAAAATAATCTATAAAAATATTATTTTAAAATAAAATGTTAAACCAGAATAGGAATCAGATAGTTTCTAAAGCACAATGAAGAAGAAGAACACAATGTTAATTGTCAAAAAAAACCTTTTATATAAAATTAGAAGCTATTGTTCTAGCTAAGTTATCTCAGGACCCTGAACAATCGCCGAGACATCCTTCCCCAGCAAGGAACCACCTTTCAGAAGTGAGGGAAATAGTCTCAGCATCCAGTTTGGCTGCTAAAGTTCCTAATGACATAGGATTAGGCATTATTATATAGTTGGTAAAAGCTACACTGAATTCCCACTTCTGCCTTGCTTTTCCCCATGGCTTTTCAGTGGGATTACCCATCATCCCATGTGACAGGAGTGAGGAATAAGCAGTATGTGAAGGTCATGAAATCCTGTACCACAAACTCTGCCAGGAAAGCCTGCTAAACCTTAGCACCCTCAGAAGAGCGTCTCTGATTCTCTCAAGGGACACTATGAATAATGAACTTTCAAAATAACCATAGTAATAATATAAGCCAGGTGTTCTGTCAGACTCTTTCTATACATTTTTCTTATTCAATCCTCACAGCAATACTGAGAGGTAAGCCATGTGATCACTGTTTCACCAGAGGAATCGGATTCCTCACCCAGAGTCACACTGCTTACAAGTGGCAGGGCTAGGATTTGAACCAACAGAACCAAAGAGTGGC
This sequence comes from Mirounga angustirostris, assembly GCF_029215605.1. Lineage (NCBI taxonomy): Eukaryota > Metazoa > Chordata > Mammalia > Carnivora > Phocidae > Mirounga > Mirounga angustirostris. The sequence goes on along the minus strand of NW_026991709.1, from coordinate 45,145,394 downwards.
AGGAATGAGCACGGTGGGGGGTGGGGGGTGGGGTGTGGGGTGTGTGTATGTGTGTGTATGTGTGTGTGTGTGTGTGTGTGTGTGAGAGAGAGAGAGAGAAAGAGAGAGAAGGGCAGCAAGACCAACTAGGTTAATTTTTAATTGGCTACTATTTATTTAACACTTAACATGTCCAATCTACACATCGGCCTCAGCACTTACATCCACTCTGCTACCTTCAGCTCAGGGCCCGGAATATATGGTGCCACTCTGTAAATATTGATCTTATTTTGGAGGAAAGTAGGGTGTGGTTGCCCAACACAAATTTTAGAAAATAAATCTGGGTTCAAATCTTGGTTCTGACACTTGGATGACTTTTGCCAATTTGCCTTACCTCTCTGACCCTGATTTTCCCATCTGAAAAATGGGAGTAACAACTCCTACCTTAAAGGGCTATTGTTAAAATCAAGTGAGAAATGTTTCTAATTAGAATTCAAATGGCATATCCACAGATCATTGCACCCGACAGCAGGGCTTGGGTTTTTCACCTTCTGTGAAACTTCCACCACTCCGTACATGCTCATACTTCCTTTCTGTAAACCAGGCATTTTTGATGGTTATACACTGTTGTGCGTTTTATGGTACCATTTTGAGTTGGACTGGTTTTACCCAATAAACACATAAGCTCCAATAAAGCAGAGATCATGTCTATCCCTTAAATCTTCCATAATTCTTAGCCTCATGTCAAATATCCCTTTATCCATTTATACATTCGTTCCTTCATTAAGCCAACAGTCCCTGAATCCTTACAATATGCCAGACATGGTGCCAGATACTAGGGGTAGAGCTGTAAGTAAGATGTGCACAGCCCTGCCTTCCCGGGGCTGGCGGCAGAGTGAGAACATGCCCAGTCCAACCACAACTGCGAGGTTACAAATCTCACGCGGTGTCTTTGTAGGAAAAGAACCAGGTCTTTTAAGATCTAATTTAGACCAGGAGAGAGGATGAAAGAAGCACCCTGGAAGATGGGACACTAAAATTTAGAGGGGTGAGTAGAATTAGCCAGGCAAAGAATGAGGGAAGAAACTTGCAGACAGAGGGCACAGCCTGTATTAAGAGCCTAAGTAGGAAAGCACTTCGCACGTTGGTGGCTGTGTCATGGCCCCATTTGAGCGAGGAGCAGACCAGTGAGGGAAGAGGCTGGAGAAGCAAGGGGGCCAGAGCACACAGGCACATTGATGAGATCAGATTGTATCCCAAAGGATACAGAAAGCTTTTGAACAGAAGACCGACAAGCAGTAGGTGTGTCATGAATACCAAGATCTATCCCAAGTTGTATGTAAGTAGAGGAAAAACTCCAAATACTTAGAACTAGGGCAGACTCAGAGTTCACTGTTTTCTTTGCTTTCCACAGAGCTTATGCTGTTCAGTTTTCCATGAAAAGTCAGTAAGGTCAGTAAGAGTTTGGACTCAAAGCTAAAATCCAACATCGACCTTAGATACAACTTAACGAATTGGTTAATGTCTCTAGGATTCCTCATCCTAATCAGAGCCCCCTGTAATATAAATGTCAAACTAAACAGTCAATATTTCAGATGCTATGGTTCATGACATTTCTACTAGAAAAAGATCCAAAAAAGCTATTTTTAGATCTTATGGGGTTTTTTTTTTTTTCCCTCCGCTCCTTACCTGCTTCATAGGACGGAGGGAACCAATTGTTTTCCATCCACTGAATGCTGTCCAATTGGGGATCTCATTAGGCTCAAGTAAGATTTGTCTTCCTAAGAAATTGGATCCTTCATAAGCTATCCACCTATGTACGACCAGGAAAAAAAAATAGGGTACTTAAAAATAAAAAGCAATACCTTATCAAAAATACCTTCTTTTATACAAAGTTCATTTTTTAAAACTTTTAGGTTTATAGTCATTTTTTTTTAAGGAAAAAAAATATAATGGAAAAGCAGGAGGGACTAGGTGAAAGCCCAGTGCTCGGGGGCTCAGAAGATTTCCATTCGATTAGGATTCTGGTTTCTAACCTGCTAAAACAAGGTTCCTGCCAGGTCTAAAATTCTGTGTTTCTTTGATAATACTTTTTTCGTAACAGTCTAACCTTCACAGACAGACCATAGCCTCGCACTGTTTCTGCTTACACAACACTCTTGGTCCCGCTCCCACTCTTGGGCTCATCCTCCCACGTGCTCCGGGCCCCTCCAGGCAGCTCCATGACCTCTCAGACACACCTCCTTCCATCATTTCCCCAAGGCCACCATGGATAGCTTAAAATTATCCACAGAAATCCCATCTTGCTTCAAGGCCCAAGCTCTTTTGCAAATCCTTCTCAATACCCTTGCGGCCTTCCACTTGGACCAAGTTAGAGCATGTAGAAACGTGCAGGGAGGGCCCCGAGGTGAGTCTTGAGCTCAGAGCTGCCCCCATTCCTTAACTGACACCATCTGTGTTCACTCCACAATGGCGCGCTTCACAGTTGTGACAGAGACAGGATGGCCAACAAACTGAAAACGCCATCTGGTCCTTTCCAGAGAAAGGCTGCCGAGCCCTGATGTAGGTGGTTATCAAGCTGAATAGCTAAGGGGAATCGACTGGGACTTCCAAGAGGATCTGAAATTCTCAGGACTCTGGTCACCACAAACAGTGCTTTCGGAACATATGTGTGGAAGATGAGGTGGCTACCTTGCTTGGTTCAGACAGAGCACCCTGCTCCCCACACTCAAGATCAGGCTTGGCCTGGTTTTTCATGGATGTATGACAGGACAGATGACCTTCCCTCCACCCCTTCTTGCCTACACACATCTAAGCCAACAGATTGGTACAGAGTCAGGACAGCACGATCATGGAGATGCTTACCTACCTCTCCAGCTGTGTAGACTTTTTAAACAGGCAGGGAAATTTCAGTTATAAAACCTAGGCAAGACTTTAATAAACTACACTTCTCTCTATATTAATCTCAACGAATTCCACAGCGGAAAAGCATTAAAGCTTGACCTTCATTATAATCACAAATCACAGATATGGGATAATATGAGGATTAAACAAAACTTGTCACTGAGGGTAGCTGGCTGTGCATTAAGTCATATTCTGAGCCATCTGTAGCCTAAGAAAATCTTTGGACAGCCTTCTCTATTCCTTACTCTGTGTTCCCATTCTCTTAACAGAGAATCCAGAACAGGGAGAGTAGGTGGATAGTAAGCTAAAGAGAAGAAATAATGTCAAGGTAAAACAGTACCAGTTTTCTACAAAAGACTGAAATAAGCTGGTAAGAAATTACAACAGGTAAGTCAGTAATTATCAGTTCCACATAGGAAAATAAAGTATAAAAATGCCGTGAAAAGTTCTGTATCACAGGATGTAGATTTCAATTCCAACAGACTTAGTTAAGTGGTAAGTAATATACTGGTATATAGTATGGCGATTAATATGCTTAGACAGAGTAGGTCAATTTATGTTTAAGAAATACCAATGTCAATTGCTTTGAAGAAGAAAAATTAAATTGCTATACATGTGAATAATTCAAAAGCCATTTATTATAATAGTTGACTTATTTTTCAAATCAATTTATATTCTTGGCTCTCTCTTATGTTATCCCCAGATATTTATACAAGCAGAGTTGATTATCACACAATTTAAAAGTCATAAGAAATAAAAACAATCATCTTTACATTAATCATCTAGAGCTATGTGTGTTTAGTTGACTTTTGGTACCAAACAGCAACAGTTCAGGAGGAGGGGCAGGCTTCCATGCCCACGCTCTAGAAATGCCCTGAGGCCTTCGAGCCTTAACCTCAAGGCCCCTCACTGGCAGGCCTCATACCATTTTTGTTCTAAATAAATATGCAAGTTCATACCTAATTTATGTGTCCATAATTGTTCATATCTTTTTGTAAAGCAGTCTCCCAAATTGTGTAAGTGCAGGCCCCACACACCCTGGATCTGCCCTGACAACCTAAATGAACAGCACCACTGGTGGGTAGACCAGGTCCACCTCAGGACCCTCAGCATGAAAATAAGTACCTGGAGCAAAGAGCTCTAGAGGAAACAAGATGCCAAATCAAAAGACAACAAAACACTATCAGTCTTACAAACAGTCAGTTGTCTTAGGTAGGCAATGGTGTCAACCAAAGACGCTATCGATTTCATTAGGTATCGCCCGAAAGAGAAGTGGGCTCAACTGGTTAAGGTCATCTGGTCTACCTACTCTAAGACGCATGCTCTGAACACATGGCAGCCCTTCTCCCCCAAAGGGCTCTTCTCCCAGACCATGGCATGCCACTACATACGGGACCTGGTCCACGGTCTTATCTTACTGAAACAGAAACTACTATTATTACATTGAGCGAGTAAAGGAATAATAGTGTCTTCAGATCACACAACAGCAGCAGTGGGGAAATAAAAAGCAACTGTGCAACTCTCTCCTAAAACACTGACTCAAACAGGTCAAGCCCCTGTCCCATACTTACAGTCCACTTTTTACCCAGACAGACTGGGTGTAGAAGTGCAGGTCCTTGTTCAGAACAGAGTTCACAGCCTCTTCTAGATGTAACTCTCTTCCTTCACAGTGTTCCAGAGCAAAAAGGCTAATGGAGGGTTCTTCAAAAACCTAAGAGTACAAAAAAGCAAGAAAGCATCAATGGTACATGTTGATCACACTTCAGTGACCTCCCAGTCAGCACACCCGGTACTCTGAATCCACTGTATCCTCGAATGCATATAGTTTACTGCTCTACCCTCTAATGATGTTATAGCTAAAACTGCACCGGTGAGATTAAATTCTACTCATAATTTTTGTTTACTTTTTTGTAAATTAAAGTTCCAGAATAGCATTCTTAATCTCATAATGAAAATGGACACTTGGTTCCAATTAAGGTCTGGCTGTGCTGTGATAAGGACACTGTGGTCCTGCCAATGCTCTCGGCTGGCAACAGAATGAACATGGGATGGATTGGCACCATTTCCCCAGAAAGCCACAGCTGCAGTCATTGAGAATGCAACGCTTGGTGACTCTAGGCTCTTAAATACATTCGTAGGAGAAAGAAAAAGGCATTTTTATTTTAACAGCAACAAAAAGCCAGAATGCCCAGGGACAGGAGTGATTTTTACATGAGAAGTTAGTATTCCCCAACCCCTTGTGTCAAAGAACAGAATCAATTTTACTCTTTTTCATTCATTGGTATATGCAAGACACCAGGCTAGAGGACTTTTCAGGGATGAGAGGACAAAGCAAGGCACCATTTCTTGTGTTCAGGACATTAATAACTAAATTGGGAGCATTGCACAGACATGGAAATGGAATCCAGGGTAGAAAAGGATATGCCCTGTAAGAGTGCTCAGAATCTAGAAGACTAGATCCTTTTTAGCAGAAGGGAGCAGGAAATGGGGAAGCTTCATGGATGCAGATGTTGTGGTCTGTGAGCTCAGTCTTCAAGGAGGCAATGGGTTTGGACAGGCCCATGGAGAATGGAGGGAAGGCACTCTGTACAAAGGAAGGGAAACAGAAATGCATGGAGGAACATGTTAAGGGAATGGCAAGTAGACCCATTTGGCCAGAGTCGAGTCTGACAGAAAACAGTGTCGGGTGCCTCCACTGTTTGCTATGCGGTATTGAATTATCTGCTTCTCCTTCCACTGACAGGGCAGAGACAAATTTACCACCAACGGGGAGTCCTTGAAGGTTCTTGGATAGGGGCTTAGGAATGGGCCAAAGTGGAAGAGTGTCCTTCTTATGCTTCCACTTTGTAGAGAAGGGAAAACTTATGCACATGCACACACATAATGCACACATATATACATGAACAACTTTCTAAAAAAAAGAAAAACCCATGAAACTACTCCTTGACTACCTGTCAGGAGAACAGGATCTGAGAAAAGAGACAAGTGAGAGCCAAATTTTTGACTACATGCCTTCTGTACTTTTCGAATTTTGAACCATGGAAATCTATTATTTATTCAGAAATTTAAGTTGGCGATCATTATGTACATTTTGCATGTATATTTGTTTTTCTTTAAATGGACTTCAGGAAATCTATCAAACAACACGAGTGAAGAAAAAAACCCAAATAAAAGGAAGTATACAGGAAAAATACTCTAGTCCAAAGAAAAAGAGAGCCAGACCTAAAGTGTGTATCAGGGTGGGGTGGGGTGGAATAGGGGGGAGGGTGGTAGAAGGTTAGGACAGGTGAATAAGGGATGGCCAGAAAAACTATCATAGTGATAAAACAGATATGATAAGGCAAACACATGGAATGAGCAGATACAGAAAAAGATGTGAAAAGATGTGGCTGGGGGCATGTGGTATAATTTATTATATACAAGGAAGTCAGGAGGCAAAATGTGCCCAGAAGCTAATAACTTCTATTTAGGACTGAATGTTTTAATGCTGAGGTAGACATAGGATAATCTGAAGAGATGTGTCCACCAAACACTGGGCTGTTTGATCTGGAGGTCAGGGAAACAAATCCAATGTAGGCATGGTAAGTGTGGGGACTCCCAGCATCTGGGAATATGAGCCAGTCAAGGTGGGGGAAATGGAGGAGGCCAGAACTGTGCGGGGTCGGAAATATACCAGGAGAGGGGAGCCCAAAGAAGAAACACTACAGAAGTCAAGGGGAAAGGCAAGGATAAGGAAGAGCTGTCCACAGTATCAGATACTGGTGCCACGTTGAGGAAGAGGGCGGCTGTGACGAGGCTGCCATGGTCTGGCGATTGGGAGGCAGCTGCAAGCCTGTCAGAGAACTCTGAGCGGTGCGGGGGAGAGGAGGGTGGACTCTAGGTGGTAAGAATTGTAGACTGGGTACACGGGCTATTTTTCAGAGAACTTTGGTGAAGAGAAGGAGGGAAATGGGCTAGTGGCCCATGCCAACGTTTGCGGGCATGGTGGAAGGTGACAGGAGTGCGGGATAGAAAGTAGCGGGTACTGCGAGATAAGAGGGGTGGTTCTAGGGAAGCAGTGAGTGGTCCAATCCACTGCTGCCCATCAGTTCAGAACCTCTGACTGGGAATCAGTCTGTGAGGGAAAAGAGCACTCGGCAAGGATGACATACAAGGAAAGACAGAAAAAGAATGCCAAAGAAATTTCCAGGTTTTCAAAGTAGGTACATGTATGAGTCATTTTCTCTTTAGGTTATGTGGCAAAGGTTAGCTGCTGTTGAGGGAAGGTCTGAAGTGTGGTCCCACAGAACTGTCTGCAGTGAGAGAAAAGCTGCCTATCTGCACTCTTCCACATGTGGCTACTGATGTGAAATGTGGCTTGTGTGGCCAAGGGACTGAAGTTGTTTACCTTATTGAAGTAAACATTAAATATAAACATTACAAATATAATATAAATAAGTATTAAATAACCACATGTGGCTAATGCTATGGTAATGGATAGTAATTAGGGATTAGAGGACGCTGGAAAAGAATGTAACAATCACTGTGTGCTGTGAGACAATAAGGGAAGCATAAATGGGCTGCCCAGGAGCATCGATTTTCCTTCAGTAAACACCATAAACTGGGTCAGGAACAGAAATTCATCTCTAGTCACTGAGTGACCACAGGCAAGATTCGGCACCTCTTCTGCTATCTGCAAAATAAAAATTGGAAGCATCCCAAGAGCTTACAGAGGAAATGTCCTTATAGGCATCCAGAGCAGCAGGTTAGAAATGTAGCCCAACAGCAGACTCTAAATTACCCACTAGAACTGGTGACTGAAGGTGGACAATCAAAATTCACAGATAAGCGCCTGACTTTATTGTTGGATTTTCTCCAACATCTTCACCTTAAGCTTAAAAAAAAAAGATTTTCAGCTTACCGCTTTACACATCTGGTTGAGTTACTAATTAGTAAGGAAGGGCAGAAAGGGCTCACAATCAACCATTAGCAACATTCTCCCTAGTAAAGAGTTCACTGCAGTAGAGTGACAGATGCCTGTATTAAAGGCATTTAAGACTCACATAATGTAACTGTTTTACACCCAAGAGGGGAAAAATTAAAAACTTCCTATGAGAATGTAATTTAAATGCTAAACACTATTGTAAGAAAAATAGGACCTGTGTACATTTTTCTTCCTCCTTTTGCAAAATGCCCATAAAGACATTTTTTAAAAGACTGCCATTATCACTCAAACTGCATCAAATTCATTCCTCAATTTAAAGACGATCTAGCAATTCTGTGTCTAGGAATTTATCTTTAGGAAACAATGTAAAAATTGATGCAGGGGATCACAGAAGATGGGTTTTAAAATGATGATGCAAGGAGACTGAGAACAAAATTATAGAAAATGACTGAGACAGTATTTTTTATGAGTTTATATAAATCAGTAAAAATGCCCCACTGCTTCATTAACAACAATGGGATCATCATGTGGTCCAATCTATCAGACTTTTCATCTGAGAACATCTATTATTTCTAAGCTTAAAGTCATCCACCCTCTAGAGGTTTAATATATGTATTTAACCTGATCTTTCTCTATTTAAATTGTTTAAATTTAAATGGTTTTAATTTATAAATATACTTAAATTTATAAATGCCCTTGATTTATAAATGTACTTAAAGGCAAGGAAGGTCAGCATAAGTGCTAACGTGGACCGGATGGTGGAGGGGGGCTGACAGGTAATCAGTCAGAAATAAAGAATGCTGAAGAACTATTTTAAATTCATACTTTTTTCTGAAACGTTTTCCAGACATGGAAGTAGGAATATAAACTATTAATAGACTTCAAAACTGCAAACGACAGAATAATCTCAACTTTGCAAGGACAATAGGAAACACCAGACTTTAACTACAGTCTGAGCTCTACAAATGTCTTGGCCTCAGTCCATGTTAACTTAGAAGACAGCCAACCATTTGGGGCCAAAGGCTCTTCTTAGGTGTCAGCAGTAACAGGACATTCCTGCTGGGTCAAGTCTAAGCCACGCAAAGATCAGACACCTTTTCTAAAAAGAGGACATAGTTAAGAAAGAAAAGGAATACTTGAAAAAACTGTATACAAGAACTTTAAATAAGAAAAAAAAAAAAACGCTACATCAACTAAAATACATTTTAAATGACAGTACCAGTAATAACTAAGATATAGAGCACTTCCAGTGTGCCAGGCATTATATATAAAAATATCCATCCCCAACCCCTTATCCATAATTCTGAAACCCCAAAAGCTCTAAAACCCCCATTTTTTTTTCCTAATTCTACTGGCAACAAAACCTGACCTGAATAAGTGGAAGGCTACTTATAATATCTCTCCAATATGTATAGCTATAAATATGTTTGCTACAGCAATAGGAATCAGTTTAATTATGAGGTGCTTTGGGAATGTTTCCTTAAAGGCTGTATGTGAACCATACCACTGTTTAAAAGGGGAAAAATCCCAAATCCCAAAATACATTCAGATCAGGGGATTGTGAATTTATTCACTTATTCGATCCATACACCTTCTCACCGATGAAGGTGCTATTTTTACCCCCACTTTACAGATGAAGAATCAAGGCACAGGTGACACACAGTAGTGGGAGAACCGGCATCTGAGTCTGGATAGCATGACCGCAGAGGCTGGGTGCTCCACTCCTACACCATGGCTCTAACATATGCTGAATACCTGTGATTTTAATGTAGAAGAGTATTTCCGACTGGCGTGTGTGATTTTGTCTGGAGCACTTGACTCCAACTTGCTCAGCTGGGGAATATATATGACCCCTATTCTTACCTCCCCGCTTTGGCTTAAAAAGTGTGTCAGCCATCTGAACTTGAAGTTCTGAGATCCTGGTGTGAGTACTCTGCTAGAAGGACTACATTTACGTCAACATATTTTTAGTATGATTGGAAAAATTTTTTAAATCTAATTTTTGACTTTAGAGAAAAACTACAGATCTTTACTTTGGCAACTGTATAGTTGAGTTTCAAATCACCACTTACATGGAAAAGGTGTTGATAGTACCTCGGGATTACATTAATTGGTCAGACTCTAAGTATAACATACACTCTTCAAAACATTCAGCAATCAGCCACTGAAAACAGCCATATCCATACAGCCCGACAACACTGCTTCAGAGCAATCTCTGCCAAATGAACCACAGCTAAAACACTAAGTACAACTGAAATAATTGAAGAAGAATAAACATAATGCATACCTCTACCACCATTCCGTTCCAGAGCAATACCAAACAGTATGCTGGCAAAAAAGTTATGTGAAATGATACAAATTTAACAGAAGGCTCATAAACCTCTCATAAGACTCTAATCTGGAATCTTTTTAAGTTTGGCCTACCAAGTTCATGGTAGTCTTGAGGTTGCATAGCAAATATTAATTATTGTCTGTGAGCTGTTCCATTACTGAGTGCTTACCATGAGCTAAAGGCTGCACACGTACTAGCTTGTTTATTTAAACCTCACATTTCATTAGATGAGAAAGTTGAGACCTAGGGTAGTCAGAAACATGCCCAGGGCCACTCAGCTAATAAGTAAGGGTATGTCAGGCTCCTAGACCAGACTCTTCACCAGTGAACTATAATCGTCCTCAGAGAACTGCTTTCATTTGGCTTAGAAAATTGGTTTCATTATACATCTACCTAATTGTTTTTTTTTCTCCTTTAAAAAAAAAGTTATGATACATTTTAGAAAAATATATAGATGACCATGCACCCAACACCCAAAAGTAATAAAATTTTATATTTGTATTGAATTTTATAAATACATAAAACATAACAGGTAGAGCTGGATTAGAACCTCTCCTCCTTTGTAAAGGTAACCACTATGCTGAAGATGTGAATCCTTCCTGCTCATATTTTTATACTTTACTAATGGCTATGCATCCTTTGTTTTTAAGTATCACTGACACTTATCTTACAATAACACCCTTTAGTAATACATGGATCTCACTTTTCATACATCAATGCTGCAACAAACATTCTTATTCCACCACCCTTCCCCATGTAACTGACCCTCCTTCCAAAAGGTGTGTATGAATAATCCAATTTCTTTGCCACTCAACCAAACCTTGGTGTTGTCATTCAAATGTTTGTATCTCAAGTAAGGTAAAGTTACCTAATTATTGTTTTATTTTGCATTTACTTGATCACTAGGTGAGGTTAAACATTTTTTGCATATCCTTAGCCATTTTTCTCTCTTCTATGAACTGCCTACTTGTGTCCTCTTGCTAAGTTTTGAAATAGGTTTTTCTTTTTTCTCAGTTGACTTGAGAGTTCTTTTTATATTCTGTACACTAAACCTTTGCAGGTTTTATAAGGGCTGCAAATACATTCTCCCAGTCTGTGGCTTGCTGTGGTAGGCTGAATAATTAATATTCTCCCCACCCCCCCTCCCTAAATGTTCACATCCTAATCCCTGGAACCTGTAAATATGTTACCTTATGTGGTAAAGGGGACTTTGCAGATGTGATTAAGAATTAAAAATCCTGGGGTGCCTGGGTGGCTCAGTCATTAAGAGTCTGCCTTTGGCTCAGGTTGTGGTCCCAGGGTCCTGGGATCGAGCCCCGCATTGGGCTCCCTGCTTAGCAGGAAGCCTGCTTCTCCCTCTCCCACTCCCCCTGCTTGTGTTCCCTCTCTCACTGTGTCTCTGTCAAATAAATAAATAAAATCTTAAAAAAAAAAATTAAAAATCCTGAGGTGGGGATATTAGTCTGGATAATCCAAAGAGGTCTAATATGATCACAAGGATCCTTATAACAGGAAGGCAGAAGGGTCAGAGGACAAAGAGAAGTTGGGGTGATACACTTTGAAGACAGACAATGGCCATGAGCCAGGGAATGCTGAGGACCTTGAGAAGCTGGAAAAGGTAAGGAAACAGATTCTCCCCTTAGCATTTTCTGGAAGGAATGCAGTCCTGCCAGCATCTTAATTTTACCACACTAAGACCATTTAGACCTCTAGAACTGTAAGACAGTTTATTGTTTTAAGCCACTAAGTTTGTGGGAATTTGTTACAGCAGCAATAGGAAATGAATATACTTGCCTTTTACCTTTCTCCTACTGACCTGCACATTTTGTTTTAAATCCATCCTACTCCATTATCGTTAGGTAAGTTTCCATATTTTCTTCTAAGTTTTAAAGCTTGTTTTTCACATTTGGATGGCTATAATCCATCTGGAACTTATTTTTGTCTTTGGAGTAAAGCAAGATTCTAACTCTGTCTTTTTCCATGTAAAGAGCCAACTGTCCCAACACTATTTATTTAATAGCTCCTAATATCCCCATTGTAATGCTATTTCGGTCACCTTCCAATTCCATTATTCCTGTGAAATGCTCTCCTCTTCCACTGTTCGTTGTCTCTCCTTGCACCAATACCCACCATCTTAATTATTATTGCTATAAGTGCAATATATACTTGGGAGGACAAGTGATCCTGCCTGTTGTTCTTAAAAATTATCTTGGCTATTTTGGATCCCTGTCTTTTCCAAATCTAGGATAAGCTTCTCATGTTTTCCCATCCCACCCTAAAAGACACTCTCCTAGAAAGAAAAAAGATTCTGTAAGCATTTTGCCTGAAATTGTATTAATTTGGAGAGGATACTGAGTCTTCTCAATCTATAAAAGGTTACATCTCTTCATCTTTTAGGCCCTTCCAAAAAGTCTTCTAAATAATTTTCCCCATAAAGGACTTACTTGCACTGTGTTAGATTCTTAAGTACTTTGTACTTTAATTGGCATTTACCTTATATCCAAAAACTTTTTAAAACTTCATTATTAACTCTAACAATTTATCTGTACATGCTTTTGACAATTTTGTTTCTTCTTTATGCGTTTTTTTGTTTTTGTTTTTTGTTTGTTTCAATCTTATTCATATGACTGGGGCTCCAGAATACTATTGAAAAGACATGGTGACAGTAGAGACCTTTGTCTTCTGCCTGAATTTAAAGGGAAATGCTTCGAATGTCTCACTAGAAAGTGTGATGTTTACTCTGCAGGGTTTTGCCGGCCTTCATTTTTAAAATGTACAAAAGAGTTAATACTATTAACTCAATATGGATTAGGTGAAAAGTTTAACAGTAACCAAACTCTTCTACACTTTATAAACTCATTACTTCCTTTCATTCTGTGGCTGGACTGACAGTCTTCTACTATTTATAGCTGTGGCCCTTATTCAGCACTCTTGCACAGTCTTGCCAATTCTTATTCTACTTCTTAATATCATTTATGTCATCACAGTTATAATTTCATTTGAAGTTTTTCCACAGCCTCTGTTACAATGTTTCTTTTGCTTTGCCTGCTGATAGCTGCCAGGATTGGATTATTACTTCAAAGGAGGCCAACGTCCATGCCAGGCCACCATGGAGACACTACAGAAGCAGTGAGCAGAATGCTGGTCGCATGGAAACACAATAAAAGCACGTTACCCTACACACTACAAGGCCAATGCCTGAAGCGTTTATGTAGGCTCCCCACGCTCCCCCTGCTCCTAACCAACTGTTCTGGGGGCTGTTCTATGGCATGACCTTATTGCAAGCTAATATACTATGTTATTCCCTCATATCATAGGAGTCCTAATACTGGATACATTGTTTTTCATGTCCAATTAGGAATATACCCAGGATACTTATTTGCAACAGAACTAAAGGCTGACAAAGATTTGAAAATACCTGTTCTAACAGTTTCTTTACAGATGAGTTAACGGAGGTACAAATATATTACGTGATTTTCCCAATGTCACCAAAAGTGAGAAGCAGAACTATCAACTATGCTCCCAAGGTCCTTTCACTGTAAAATGACTGCAAATTATCCATGGACCTCTAGAATGTAACATATGTCTGGACAAACAGAAATTAGCCTGGAACAAACAGTCATTTGTAAAACATACTGATTTTGTATGAAGATGAAGTCTTTAAGACACCTCAATATTGGGCCCCTGGGTGGCTCAGTCGTTAAGCATCTGCCTTCGGATCAGGTCATGATCCCAGGGCCCTGGGATCAAGCCCCACATCGGGCTCCCTGCTCGGCGGGAAGCCTGCTTCTCCCTCTTCCTCTCCCCCTGCTTGTGTTCCTGCTCTCGCTATCTCTTTCTCTGTCAAATAAATAAATAAAATCTTAAAAAAAAAAAAAGACACCTCAATATTATGCCATTATGACTCTTTAACAGTAATTCACAGTATGTCTGGAAATGCCAACAACAGGCAACACCTCCGGAATTCTGCAATTGTAACTAATTAAAGCAAAATCAAGGGGTTGACTCATATATATATGTAAAGTCAACTCAACTGGACAGAAACATTTCCCAGAATTAATCCAGAATCACACTGGACTGTGGCTTAAGCAGTAGCATTAACAAATCTGGAGAAAAAGGCCAGGGGAGAGGCAACTGAATCAGAGAAGCAGGATAGGTAGAGTGTGTCTAGCATTTTCTAGGGAAAGACAACAGAATTTGGAGAATGCACACAACTGGGACCCTCAGGAGTCTCTTTTGTGGGGAATGTTAGCTGAGTAAACTAATCTCAAGATATCTAACTTCATTTTACCTAAAGCTTATGCTCAACAAATAACCTTCTGAGGACTAATTCCGTTTCCCCTGTTCTTCTAGAGAGGGAGAAAAACGCTCAGGACAGAAATCTCAAGCATTCCAGCCATGAGAATCCACCTACTACAGATTACTGTATTGACCTGGTTCACATATCAATCTCCTAGGTCTATCAACTCAGGGTGTCAGAGCCACCAGGGGGAAGCATGGTTGACTTCACCAAGAAAATGTTACCTCTGTTAAGGCCTCTTCATGGTCAGTCTGGGTGTCTCTGCTGGGATGCCCACCATAGCTCACATTCCCTCCATTTCAAAACCAAACCTACTGCCTAAATGTATCTTGAACAAAGACTTTTCAAAGATTTAAAACACTGCATGTAAAGGCATTAGGAAGACAAACGTGTTGTCCTTACATAATCTGAATATATTCTTTAAGCAGTTCTTGGAGTGAAAAGGTTATATATATATAGCTCCCAGGTCCTTCCCAAGCGACACCTTCACTTCACTGCTTGGGTTCCACAGAACCAAAACAATGACATGCAACTGCACAGTAAAACTTAAAAACTTTTTCTGTTTTCATTCTTAATTATTCACTTTTGACTTCAGGAATGTAAAATTGTAATTCTTCAAAGACAAACAGTAATACTCAATAATTCTGACTGTTTCTAAAATGCCTTCCCTAGAAATTTAGTTGGTTAGCTTGCTGAATTAGATAGGAGTCCTGCAAAATCCTTTCAAGATGGTACTTTCATATTTAGAACTATATATTTTGCTTTTAGTTAATACCAAATAAGTATCTGTCTGCTGGTTTGACCACAAAAATTGCTAAGAGAATTCCTTTCCCAGTAAATGTGGACTGCTGGTCCATGCCTTTCTCAGCTTTATCAATACTTGGGAGAGACTAACCAGACAGCATTCTTTTTTTCTCCACTGGTTTTTGTCCAACAGACAGGAAGTATCAGTAGACACTTAGTCTTTCCCAGTTGGTGTATAAAGGGCCACTGGGAGAGACCACAGACTGTTTCTATTCTTGCTCCTCACCCAAGACTCTATTCTTAGCTTGATACCAAGAATACTCTCTCCAGGAATGTCTTGTGAAATAAGACTACATTGCTTAGGTTGGGATCAAAGTTTCTGAGTATGATCGTCATCTCTGGAGTCAGCTCTGGTTGAAAGGTCTGTCACTCCTACCATTATGCAGGGCTTCAAATCGCCTCTGTGTAAACCTCAGCTTTGACTAAATGCTCTGAAGAGAAGAAAGGATCATAATTAGACATCTTGAAAATATCCCAGATCTTCATTACTTCCTCTGCATAGACCCTATAAACATGGAGCCCAGAACTGATGCTGCAAAGTAGTAATCTGGTTTTGCTCCAATTTAAACTTCTGAGTAAATAGGACAGAAAGGAGAAACTGCTTACTCTATAAATGTGGGTCTCCAAGGTGACCCAGGTATCTTTGCACACACCAGGCAGGAAATCCCTAGTTCCCCCAAACAAAGGTTTGAAATCAGTATCAGTAGCCATATTAAGACTCATGCCTCAAAGTAACATTCTACACCTGAGTAGCAAGTAGTTGTGTGTCTTACCTAGAACAATAAAATGATAGGGCTATTGTTTTTATTAAGCAGCTGCTACAATTACAGCCAGAATTTACAGTTAATTAGTAGCTAATATTCAAGGAGTGCTCACCATGTGCTGGGCATTTAATAATCATCATCTCATTCAATATCCCAGTGGCCTTACAAAGTACTATTATTTTTGATAGATGAGGAAACTGAGTAACTCTATTAAATGTCATCCAAAATGGTTAAAGTATCAAACTGGGATTTAAGCCCAGGTCTCTACATCCTGTGTTTTGAATTCTTGCCTAAAAAAAAAATATGTATCAGTCTACATTTTGGTTGGATTTCATGAGTGAATCCCAATTTTACAGTCCATGAATAAATTATTCATATTTTTATATTTACCCATGTATCACTTCTTCCAATGTCACATCATTCATGGTAATTACACTGGACAAGAAAAAATCTTACAATTATGCATACTTACATAGTCAATGCGCTTGAGAGATTTAACTCTCGATGTTGGGCAGCCACAGGAAGCAAGGTCAGCATAGAGGCCTTCTTCTAACACACACTGGTTATTAGAAGTGTCCTCTTGGTAATACAGGAGCCAGCTTAAAAACAAGCAGTGAGACATTCAGTCAAATTGCATCAGTTGGCAGTGTGGGCTCATCATCATGCTGTGGGAACTGGGTGAGGAGTAGGACTTAAAAGTCATGGTGCTGACCAGCAGCAAACATTCAGCATTGGTTTAAAGAAACAGCTACAACTATCATTTACTGACTGCTTACCCTGTGCTAGACATGGGTTAGATACGTAACCTGTATTATTACACTGTGTCCTCAATCCTATGAAGTAGAAACACATCCTTATTTTTTATAGGCAACAAAACTAAGGATTAGAAAGGTTAGGTGATATGCCCAAGGTCTCCTCAACTGTTAAATGACAGAGCTAAAATCTGAAACAAGACATCTGCTTTAGGCTAACGATATTAGCTTCATGTAGTGCCTTCAAGTACAAAACCCTGGGATCGATTATAGTGATTATTAAGTACTTGAACAGATTAGAAATTCTTTTAGGAAAAACAATCACTTGTATCCTTATTTAATGATGGGCTTGCTGTCAGTCGGGGAGTACAGAAACTAGACTCATAAAATCACACAACAGTATATAAAAATCTGTCACCTGTACATCTGCTAGTGATTCTTTAAAAAAGAAATATGCCCATTAGAATCTTTGATAGTGATTATCTTCAATATATCACTCGTCAGAAGTTTGGTTAGGAAATGCCTTTTTGAAAAGAAGGAGCCCAAGGGAGAAATGAAGGGGCTATTATTACTTCCCATCCAGTGTGTATAAGTTCTAGCCCCGCACTCTCAGACCACCAGAACTGTACTTGTGCTCAACCGGCTTAACTCTGGATCACACAGAGATGCTCTGTAACACTGTAATTTACTGTCATATCTGCTATGTAATTAGGCATTTTATCAAACGTTCTCAACATGGTAGGCATGGAGTTTCAGCCCTTCATATGCATCATTTATTTGGTCCTTATAAAAATCCTTTGAGGTAGGTACTGTTATTATCCCTCCTTTACAGATGAAAAAACTGATTTTGGATAGTAATCCAATTCATTTAAGGTTATGTATCTAGGAAGTAGTGGAACTGGGCTTAAATCCAGGTCTCCCAAATATTCCAGGTACTGAAGCAACTGTCAGAGTTCCTGTATTCTTTTATTAAACTGCAGTTTAATAAACTACACATAAATATATATACATATATAAAAATATATATATACACATATATAAAATGTATATTCCCTACATAAAGTGAACATATGACTAATTTGTCCTAGATTTCAGTGTCAGGGAAAAACACTTTCCTCCGGAAAACCTTCAGTACTTCCATGAAAATATATCTTATAATTTCTTTCATCTTAGTCGAGAAGAAACTCAGAGCCAAATACTAGTAACAAAATTATTTCAAGTGCCCAGTATACACTTCTCTCTCACTAAAGAGTTGCAGATAATCTAACTTACAGTGTCCTATATATTTTATGTGTTTTAATATTATAAAAACCACATCCTTTTTGAAAGTATAAAAATAACAACATGCACAGAGAAGTTCAAACTAGTAAGAGCTACAGAAAAACTAGGAGGGAAAGACTGGTGAAATTAGAGTTAATTAAGAAGGTTGACAGAAGGGGGGCGCCTGGGTGGCTCAGATGGTTAAGCATCTGCCTTCAGCTCAGGTCATGATCCCAGGGTCCTGGGATCGAGCCCCACATCGGGCTCCTGGCTCAGCCGGGAGTCTGCTTCTTCCTCTCCCTCTGCCTCTCCCACTGCTCATGCTCTCTCTCTCTCTGTATCTCTGTGTCTCAAATGAATAAATAAAATCTTTTAAAAAAAAAAGGTTGACAGAAGGAATGGGGATGGACTGACCCCCTTAAAGATATACTTGGTTTGGTATTAAATGGGGGCCACAAGCTTACATGCCTGTAGGAGGCCAGGCAAGTGTTGTACGTGAGTAGTGTACCAGGTTAAAAAAAAAAGTGGGAATGTAACCTATGGTACATTGGAATCACATATGCCATTTACTTCACACTAGCTAATTACTGTGAAAGGTGAATGCTTCTCGAAGTTTTAAAATCTTCTGATTTTTTTTTTAAAGATTTTATTTATTTATTTGACAGAGAGAGAGAGAGACAGTGAGAGAGGGAATACAAACAGGGGGCAGTGGGAGAGGGAGAAGCAGGCTACCCGCCGAGCAGAGAACCCGATGTGGGGCTCGATCCCAGGACCCTGGGATCATGACCTGATCGAAGGCAGACACTTAATGACTGAGCCACCCAGGCACCCCAAAACCTTCTGATTTTTTTTTAAAGAGGTGAAAAAACCCTAAACCAAAATATGGATATTTTTTAACATAGAGTGTAGGCCAAACAAACAACACCTGCTGGCTAGCTTCCCCTGAAACTTAGAGCCGTTCACAGAGAGCAGGGTTAGCAAGCTATGGCCTATGGGCCATCTGTCCCCTGCCAGTTTCTGTACAGATCACAAGCTAAGTCTGCTTTTCACGTGCTTAAATGATTTAAAAAAATTAAAAGCACCTGTGATATGTGCCTATGCTATAGGATTCAAATTCCAGTGCCCATAACTAGAGTTTCACTGAAACACAGGTGCGCCCACTCACTGAGGTACCGGCTGTGGCTGATTTTGTGCTCACAGTGGCAGAGCTGAGTAGCTGGGACAGAGCCTGCAAGGCTACCTGGCCCTGAAAGAAAAGGTTTGCCAACTGACCCCTGGTTTACAGGGTAAGGCAGAAAGTACTCCGCGGAGTAAATGTGGGAAGAGTGGAAGAGAGGGAGGCAGTGTAAGGACAGAATGGGGAATGGGTGGGACAGATAAGACTGACTGATGGTAAATCCTGGAAAAGGAGGCATCTGAACTCCATCGGACGGGTAGGAGAGGATGACTGGGGGATGTAAAGCAGAGTAATAAAAATAGTAAACTGTATTTTGGGACAAATAATTGGGCTATGACCGGTTTGTGGTAAAAGATGGAAGGAAGATAATACTGGAGTGGAGCTAATCAGGAGACTGGAGTTCTTCAAGTAGAAGAACTGATTCAAGAGGAAAAGGAGAACTGATGAATCCAAAATATCTTGAGGAATAAACAGAGAGATTCTGATGAGTTATTAGGTAGATACTTGAAATAGACCTACCACTGAACTGTATACTTTAAAATGGTAAACTGTATTTTATGTATATTTTACAATAAAAAATTGAGGAAATATGTATTAGCCTTGGGAATCACATATAGTTCATTTACATCTGAAAAAGACCCAATGTATGGCTGTAGCTCAAAGAATATAAGATTTAATTTAAATTTATTAAAATTAATTTAATTTAATTTTTTAAAAAATGACTAAAGCAATCATGGGTCTGACATTTGGTATGTGATCATGGGAAACCCTAACTTTGAAATCAGGAGTCATCTGTGAGATGAGATTGATACATACGTTAAAGAAATTTTTTTTTAATTTAGGTGTAATAGGTCTATTATGGACAAAACACTACTTTTTATATAGCATTCTATTATGCTATCCAATAAACATACAATATAAGCATTCAAAATATTTAGAAAATAATCTAAAATAACAGCGAGAAAATAAAATGGCCACAATGTTGCCAAAGTTAGCTAATCAGCATTTTTTTCTCTGTATTACAAGGTGGCCCATAATACAGGCTAGGCAAAATTACTGTAGACTAATTAGCACTTGACCAATGACTAAAAGACTTTTTTTTTAATTCACTGTGAATCAAAAAAAATAAAACAAGTCAAACCTCTGCAAATTTAAAGGAAATTTAGTTATTAAACATTAGTAGAAAACACTCAACAAGCATACTTACCAACCCCGAAGAACTTTAAAAGAACATGGCATGAATGAAGTCAAATCAGAAATTTCTTCTGTAAAATCTACACATTCACCTTGGAACCCTGGTTTACTGAATGCTTTGAGCTATGAGAACAATAATACAACAATTTAACAGAAAACAACTGTTTGACATTATCACAAAAGTAAATGCAAACCTTTCATTTCTTGTATTTATAAAAAAAATTCAGCAAAATTGGGGCACCCGGGTGGTTTAGTCGGTTAAGCGTCTAACTCTTGATTTCGGCTTAGGTCATGATTTCAGGGTCATGGGATCAAGCCCCACATCAGGCTCCACGCTCAGCTTGAGAATTCTGCTTGAGGATTTCTCTCCCTCTCCCTCTGCCACTCCTCCTGCTCATACTCTCTCTAAAATAAATAAATCTTTTAAAAAATTAAAATTCAGCAAAATATGAGTGTTTAATCTATTACCAATGGATCCTTGTTAAGGATGATATTCTCTTTAAACTCCCATTTTTGTTTCCTTACCCATTTCTGGAAATGTCACCATTTATTTACCATTTTCATCCATCTTTTGCACCAGATTCTGGGCACAGAGGCCAGAAAACAATTCTACATATAAGATTAAATCAGAATCCCTCCTCCACTAACATGTGGTCCCTGCCCATTGTATCAAACAATTACCCCTTGGGCTGAGACTACATGTTTAAGATAAAGAAGCAATTCAGTGCTAAATATGAAGGCAGTTTCAGTTAGTACGAGGGGTGGTTGGTAAGCCTTTTCTCTTCCCAGGTCTCCCTGACCCAGTTAATAAAAGGTTGCAGGAGGGAGCCTGAGCACACACAGGTAAGTGGGCCTGAGGAAGCTCATGAACAGATGGCAGAGAAGGTAACGACGAGAGTAGCAGATTTATGGTGGAGAAAGAAAGACATCCATGTCGTGCATGTCAGCCAACGGGCTCCCTTTTACTGTTAAGAATATCCTAAATATAAAGCTTACAGTTATATACAACCACATTTCTACTTTAGTCCTTTTTGTTGAAAAATCCATGAAATCTCAACTGTGATTCCCTTCAGACCCGATACACAATAATCTGCAACTCTAGTGGCCTTGGATCTATGTAATAGGGAAGAAAGAATTAATGAGCCCTATAAATATTTCAAAACACACTGGAGCCTTGAAATAACATGGCCCCCGGTTCACCGTGCACTGACAGGCCCGCATTGTAGCTAAGAAGGCATCATACTGAGTGCTGGGCAGCACTGTCCTGTCTCTCGCTCGCGCTGTATCAAGAACAAAGCTGCTTTGAACTGCTGATGTTTGCCTCCTTCATCTTCCCAAGAGTCCTCTTAGAGACTGATAGCCTCCGAGTTCTGAGGAACTGCTTGTGGACTATCTCCTTCTGCTCTGACATCAAAGACCGGCGAAAATCAGGGAGGTGGGAGAACCAACTCCCCTGGACCAACCATGGCTTGGCACAGCCTGACCTGCTATTGTGAAACCAGTCTGCATTTGAAGCATTCCAACACCAAGGGACTCCTTGCCTTAAGGAGGTATGACCCAGCAAGTTTCTACCATGATCCTTCTGGTGGATACAGAGGGTAGCAACAAAAAGGAAGTCCAAAATGAGGCAGACTTCTAAAACAATTCCTTGTAGAAGAACAATTCTATGTGTCCAGGGAAACTGCCCCTCATTTCCTTGATAAGAACATATATTTTGGTTAGTCATTTTCCAAACTACGTGTTTTAACTTAAAGGCTTTTAAACAGGAGATCGAGAAGTAAATCACAATTTTACTTCCAAAAAACGTAATTTCTTCTACCTGCAAATATCTTAATTCACAATTAAGAGTTGGAAAAGCCTCATGAGAACAGAGGTCACAGCTGTCTTGTTCACTCTGCATCTACCCAGTTTGTTTTTATGTTGCTGAGCTTAAGGTTTATACTTCACTATTTCACCATGAAGCCATGAAATCCAGACAACTGACAATGCAAGTTAAGCATTTTCAGATGGTATATATAGTAACCAACTCTAGTGTTTAGTCTGCCTTCAGACCCAGGAGCATTAATTAAAATACACACAGACACACAAACACACACACATTTGCCATAAAATACTTCTTGGATTTGATGGGTTAATTCTTTGCCCAAACTGAAAAATCAGGCTTAATGCTGACCTGAGCTTTTTAAATTTTTACTCCCCAAATGAGACAGAGTGCCATAGGGTTCACCCAAAATTTGATCAATCCCAGAAAAGTAATGCCTCATTTTGATTACCCTACAAATGTCTGAGAATTCTCATAATAATGTTCTGAGAGTGGTCCATATAGAAACCAATTCTGTGTTTATTAATTATAATAATTAAATTATGGTTTCTACTCTTAGTGAAATTAAGTAACAGTGCCTTGGTAAAATTAAGACCTGGGAAAAGGTAGGTGGATAAGGCACATTCTGGTTTCCTTTTAAATCTCCACCAGCCTCGCAAATGGAATTGTACGGATACACACACACACACACACACACACACACTACCACTGTTTTGCAGTGCCAACTACCTTTTCACATATATTATCTTACTTCTTTGAACTACTGTTTTAGACAGAAACTATCACCATTTTATGATGAACTTTTTACAGAAATGCTTTTTATTATGTACTTTTCATTTATGATATATATGAATAAATATAATAGGTCTTTTATTGGACAAACGGAGAACTCAAAATTTTAATTACTGACCAAACACGTAAGTTGTACTCAATTTATTTCACAATATCAGAATAATTTTCTCAATGTAACTTTATTCCAACACTAATTTCTATGAGAAACTTTCTATCGTACCTAAACAAGACTTCCTGCAGCCCTTGGACCTCCCTCATTGTTAAATAAGGAAAAGTCTTGTTTCTATCAGTTTCTATTCTTCTATTACATCACAGTGTCTCAGGATTGTAGTGTTATGTACTCCTAACATCAAATACTTACTACACAGTAATTTTACTTCCCTGGTTACTCATAGAAGGCTTTCTTTACTCAGGAAAGTAGCTCTTCCTATTTCTGGTCTTTGGATTCTATAAAAATGATCTGGTTGCAGCACCACGAAGAGGTGTTTTCCTCTAGTACTCTTCAATCTTATTGACATTTGCCTAAAACTGTCACTTTCCTGTCCCCCATACATGGTAACTGTTAAATATCCTGTGACCACTTTAAGTTCAATGTAGCCAAATTATCCAATATAAGAAAATATCCAGTTGCTTTTTTCTCAGCTAGAATCATGTATAAAACGAAAGAGAGGCTCAATATTCCAGGAAATCAAAACTTCTAATAATATTTGCAAACAGATTTGAAAAATATTCTAGGAAGAAAAAAAATGGTCCTTAGTTGTACCAAAGGGCGTAACTGGTTAGAATTTCTAGAGCACCGTGCCTGACTACAACCTCCCTGAAAACTAAACTCACTTTTATAAAATTTAATCTAGTGAGTGATCTGATCTGCTAAGATAAAGAGATGATACCATTATGAACATAATCCATATTCTGTTAATTTTTTGTTTTCTTTGGGGAAAATAATAAAAACAAAATTAAATGCTAGCTGCTGTATATGAAACTATATAATGATGCTGTATATTTTGAGTTGGCAGTTAGACTCGGTGACTGGTCTTCAGCCACAGAAAAAAAAGAATCTTCTCAAAGGAGGTGTTCTGTGTCTCAAATAAGACGTATCTCATTATAATATGGTTACACAGCAGAAATGATGTATTTATCAGAGTAACGCTCATGATGTATATTTATCTCCATACACATACATATTCTGGCTTTTCCCTTCTTAGGTTGCTTGAGGTTCCCTTTAAAATCACCAGCACTAAAAAATAAAAAAAAACAAAAAACAAAAAACAACAACAAAGCCGTCCTTTGACTTGAACTCTGAGAAGTCATTTCCTCCTTAGTCCTCAGGGAAGATTAACTATCCCAACTGACTATGACAGCTATTTGTGAAGAAGAAAATACTTTCTAATCACTGAATGGAACCAGAGCTAGTCAAGATCCTCTTTCCCCACCTTAGTAAAAATAAGCAAAACATTCCGAAAATTTGGTTCAATGAAAATAGTAAGAGCTTTGATACTAGGTAAACGAAGGAGGCTTTGTCTGCATATTAATTATCTGGCTATCATACACCTGTCAGAAATACTTATTTCACAAGGCAATGGCTGAGCCAGATCCAGAAATATGAAGTGGGCCTGATTTCACTGCGTGTTTTCTGCTGCTTCCTCTCTCTTCAAGTTGGACTGGAAATACTATAAAGAAAATCCTCCAAGCAATCCGCCCCAAACAAGGAAGTCCATAAAAACAGAACAGGAATGTAGGAGGGAGAAAACCGAACTTAAAAGAATGTGACTTTTATCTGCACTTAAAACTCAGGAAATGTGCAGTTTGGAATTATCCCTGCTTAACCCTTTAATTGTTCATGTTATGCTGATTCACGTACAAGTGCTTTAAAAGTTCACTGTTGGAGTTTTCAAAGATTTGAAATAAAGATCTCGCAGGAAGTGTCTCCTAATATAACAATTTAATTATATTCAAAAAGGAAATGTTGCCAATAGGCCTGAGCTAATCAGAAAATAAGAAAACCTGAAAACACTATGAACAGAAACATGGTTACAACTAAGCTGACTTGAAATACAGAAACACTGACATGAACATGAAAAAATAAACACATGCAGAGAAAAAGATTCAGCATTATCTAAAGCCAGCAAATGTCAAATATTTAAAATTAATCACTCAATTGGGTTTTGACAGAAATTTTTCCAAATTTGTTATTTAAAATGAGACAGAAGCAGCAATGTCTCTCATATCCTCTTCCTCCTATGGTTGTACTGATTATATTATATATCTTTCTCTGATGCAAAATCCTGAAAACAGTTTAGTTGAGTGGAGTCATATGCTAAAAAAAAGGCCTATTTTGCTACTTCTAGCTGTGTGAAATGACACTTAAATTCTAAATCTTTGTTTTGTCATCAATAACTGGGATTAATTTTGACGTCACAGAGTTTTTAGAAGCATAAAATAAGCATAATTTGTAGCCCTCAATGGATAATAAACATTAGGCTCCAGAGTATTGCCCAATCCTTCAAATCATTAACACACTAGAAATAAACAAGCAGGGCTGCAATTTTACTAGTGCTTTCAAGAAGTATTTGATTTAGGTATTAGAAATACATTTACATAATAAGCATGCCCAGACAGCCATTTCTCTATGTTAAGTCTGCTCCTCCAAAGACAGTAGAATGTGCTGTGCTGAAAGAGAATGCGACATTGAAGAACGGACGGGCAATAGGAAAGGAGTGGCAGAGGTTCAAAATGACCCCAAAGTGGTCAGAGCTAAAGCTCTTTGGGGAGAAAACAAAATGAAATGTGACAAGTCCAGGCCAATACAACCCGTAATGGAGGTGGGCACTCTTCTGCCCCATAGGTACCAGGTACCATATAAACTGCCCTGCTTCGTAGATATAAGAAATTTATCTGATGGAAAGAGAAAGAATTGAGACAAAGGGCATAAATGCTTTTGGTAAATAGTAAGTTAAGAAAGTTTTGAAACATACCAAATGTGGAGGCTCATTTATTCCAAGTGGTTCCTGAAACATATATTAAAACATTTTAAAAAATTGTAATCATATAATCTTAGTTGTCTTTTTCAAAGTTTTGAAAATACCATTTGAAAAATGGAAAAAAAAAGGTCTAATTCACTAGATTTCTTGAATTGGTTATGACCCTCAAATAACTTACGGGATTATTTTATAATAATTTTAGTATTTAATACTTACTAATTCATTTTGAGTAATGTAGCTGGGGAAAAAAAAAATATGTGCCTCAAAGTCCATCAGAAAGACAGAGTCTGAGCTTCCTGCCCTTACCTTTCCCACACTATATCATGGGCACCCTTCTTGGGGTGTTTGTTATTATCCACACTGGCCATACTCTCTCATAACTGCTTGACTTTGCACAGGAGGAGATTATTACCTCTTTGAGGATTGCCTTTTCTGCCCTGCTTCATTATCTGGCAAAAGTGCTTTTATCCCTTAAGATATCACTTAATGCAAGAGTGTCATGTGCCCAACTCCCAGGCTCTGAGTGCTCCTTCACTGGTTCCCCCAGCACTGCCTACACACTCCACCTCCTCACTAATCTTACCACAATCAATCACCTACACATCAATGTCCTCTAAGAGACCGAGGCCCGTCAGGGCAATCTTATTCATCTTGTATCTCCAGTGATCAGTGGTGCCTGACATATGAAGCATGAAATAAATTCTGTTAAATGAATGAAGTGATCAAATCATAGTCATCTCATTAATGCGCTCATACCACCTACTACTAGCTCCCTATACAGTCTAAGAAAATACACATGCTATTTCATTTTCTCTATATATTCGCATAACATAATCCAGCAGTTTCACTTTGAAAAAGCCTGTTTCACATAGTCAAGTGTATGCCATTATATGCTCTGGAATTGGTTATGGTCATCATTCTTAACTCACCAGCTGGATAGGTCGTATTGACATGATTATATTATTTGATCCTCCCCAGTCAAAAAAGCATTTGTATTTCCCTTTCTCTAGAATGTACTGTTCTCCACAAAAGAACTTCTGCTGGTAGGCAACCCATCTAGTAGGGGCGGGCGGGAAAGGGAAAAAGAACAGAGGTGATACAGAATCGAGCAACCAACAATTTTAAAACCAAAGAACCTCTCAAGGTTCCCAGAATGGGAGGCAACTTACACTCCACTTTTAACGTGAATGCATCTTGTTTCACTGCCAAAGCCGACTTCTTCCAAGTCAGAAATATCCTGATTTGTAATGTCAATAAACTTCCCACTTTCTAGGTCAGATTCAAACAGTGTGATAGAAGATTCTATAAAATTCTAAAAAGAGGAAGAGGAAAGGTAAGGAAAACATATGGATTTTGTTTTATAGACTGCAATATCTTAGCACAATTTTCACATACTTGGGATAATTTCACACAAATAACTCCAGGGAAAATTTTAAATGGAACTGGAAACAATCTTAATAGTGACTACTCTTCAATAGTTTAAAGAAAAAAAAAAGTCTGAATTTACTTTAATCAAGGAAACATTTTTATATATAAGTGCAAATTAATCAAGAGTTGGTAAATTTCTGGGATTTACAGGCTATTTATGTTACACTAATTATAAAGGAAACTAAAAGTTTCACTTGTGCCTAAAGAGTAAACGCCACAACATGAAATACAGTTAACATACAATGTGTGATTGGCATTTTGTGGAAGAGGATTTTTATAAGCTTAAATGTAAAAGAAAAAATGAAACTTCCTTGACAAAAGATTAAAAAAATAAAATGAGGGGAAAATTTTAACATTTTTATAGTTAGATAATATACTTGAAACAAAAATACCAGAAAAAATTTAAGACTCAAGTTGATAAGTCAGCAAAAGACACAATTCACAAAAAAGATAAGCATTACAAACAAGTAAGCAAATGTCTGATTTCACCAGTAAAAATAAAGAAATTCAAATTAAAACCATTAGATACAATTTCACTTTTTAAAACAAGAAGAATCTAAAAATCCAGTTTTGTCTGAGAACATTGCTGGGTTGAAATATAAACTGGATAGCTATTTTAGAAAATAATTTAGAAATACATTTTAAAAGACTGATATTAACTCTGATACTGTTGAAATTCTTTTTTTAAGAACTAGAAAAAATTTCCTAAAACTAAATGATGGGCAATTTATATGCAAAGATGCATTTTTTTATAATACTGAAAAGCTGTAAACAGTGTAAATCCCCAAACGATGTATAAACATAAACCTTTATGCATCTTACCTACCCCTTGATGGAATATAATTAAGAAGAAGCTAACAGTACATTCGATACTACTGACCAGGAGCTTCACGTGCCTATTTCCAAAAGAACTACCACATGAGATTATATTACTATCAGTCTTATTTTCCAGCTAAGGAAAGGGAGTAATTTGTCTGAGGTTAACACAGCTACTGAGGGGCAGAGATTGAATTTGAGTCCAAATTTATCTACTTATCTACCCTAAGCTCTTAATCACTGTCAGATAAGATGAAAGAACAGGGCAAAAACTCAAACTTATAAACCTGGTAAGGTCATAGGCATGCAAAAAAACCACCAAAAACCAAAAACCAAAAAACCCAACATGTCATAAAAGAAGACTACTAGGAAAAAAACCCAAGAGTGGTTATCTTTGGATCCAGGGAAGTTGGACAATTTTAACCTACATTTTTTCAACTCTTTAAAATAGACTTTTTAACTGGAGAACACAGAATACATTATTTTTTAAAAAAAGCAGCATGGGCGCCTGGGTAGCTCAGTTGGTTAAGCATCTGACTTCAGCTCAGGTTGTGATCTCAGAGTCCAGGGATGGAGCCCCCTTTTTGGGCTTCCTGCTAAGTGGGAAGCCTGTTTCTCCCTCTCCCTCTGCCCTCCCTGACTTGTGCTGTATCTCTCTCTCAAATAAAATCTTAAAAAAAAAAAAAAAAAAATCTCTTCCTCTGTCCCTACTACTTTGTTGTTTGTAAGTAAGTTTTAGACTTATGGAAAATGTTATCAACTTCTGTAAGTCTCAACAATATCAATTTTCTCTCCCCTTTAAAAATATCATAAATTTGGGGCACCTGGGTGGCTCAGTTGGTTAAGCGTCTGCCCACATCAGGCTCCCCGCTCAGTGGAGAGCCTGCTTCTCCCCCTCCCTCTGCCACTCTCCCTGCTTGTGCTCTCTCTCTCAAATTAATAAAATCTTAAATATATATATGTATATATATATAAAATAAATTTAATCTAAGAAAAGGAGATTTCTAGGATAAACATTCATTTTATATGAACAAGCAAAACAGTGTCAAAAACAAAAACCAAAGCTTCCATAAGAAGAGGGAAAATACACTTAAAATAATTTTCTCATTTACTACTTACTTGTCAGCTTCGAAGGATTTAAAAAGTGTTCATATAAATGGATCAAATTTCATTTGAGACTTTAGGATAAAAGATGAAAAAGGATTTTTACCTGAGATCTTTATTATAATTCATAACCCATAATTATATTTTTAATTTCTCCTTGACAGCAAACCTTTGGAACCTGAGGATATGTGTTACCTTCATTACCTTTCACATGGTTCTTAAAGAAAAAAATGAGGGCTGGGTGAATTTTTTACCTCACTGTCACCATCCATCCTTCTACTAACATAACACTTTATTCTCAAAACACTTCTAGTTTTTATCATTATTGAGCTCCCTTAAAGCCTGATTTTACATATATACACATAATATATATGCATACACATGCACACATATACATATGTATGCACACACATATCTATATCTATTTTGACACAGACCTATTTTGCAGATATAAATATATGTATATATAAATATATAAATCATTTCAATCAAGGCTTTAATAGCCCATAAGTGATTTGCCTTAAAGTCCCCAGGGCAAGCCTTCCTAATGAAATACGTTTACAGCCTGGGTGCCACACCAGCAAACATAAACTTCCATCACCTGAAGAACCTGAACATGCCTGTTTCTTGTCACATGAAAGTACATAACTAGCTCAAGGTGGTTGCGAGGATACAATATGATGATGAGCTGAAGGGGGCCCTGTCTGGGTCCTGGGCAGGAACCGCTGTCAACAGCCACTATCCAATCAGGCCCAACTGCAATGGGAGAGTCTTCAGCAGTTCTCACAAAATTATATGGACCTCTCCCCTCCCCTACTCTGGTGACTCTGAAATGCTCCATTTGTTTTTACTTCTTCGGCCCCTACAATTGTTCTCTACTCCCCGTGAGGGCGGCAGGAATAGGGGAGCGAGGACAAGCTGAAATGCCAAGGGTCATTACGATGTGTTGGAGTAAAATGGGACAAAGACAGAGAGAGATAAATACGGACATGTGCAGGTGTGCTGTGTCTGTGCCCTTTCATTAAGAAATAACTTGTGTTATGATGTGATGTACTTTACTTGAGCAATGATTTGCACAAGTCCTACCGTGTGGGTTGTGGGAGAGTGAGCTGGGAAGCAGGCTGGGGGCTGCTTGGCAACAGTGCAGGCTAGAGGTGAGCAGAGAAGGCGGGATCCGCTATCACAGGACCCAGTGCCAAGTACAAGAGCTGGCAGCAGACAATTTCACAAACACATTTACTCACGTGACTTGAGTTTGTATCCTTTCTACTCTGCCTGCTATTCCCAGAGACCTGGCCGAGGGTGAGGGGAGCCTCTTAAGTGGCATCATTCTCTTCTTTACATCTGCTTTTGTTTATTCATGGCTTTCCTTGCCTTATAGCTTTTGCCCTCTATCTTTTTCTAAGTACCTTTCTAAGCCATTCTCCTGGTTTTCACTCCCTCTGCATTTTTCACTCAAACCTACCAAATACACAGTGTCTGATCTAGTTGACTAGTTACCATCAATATGGTGTCCCTGCTGGGCAGGGCTCTAACTCTAAGCCAAATCTAGTCACCCGGGGCTAAATCTCTAGGGATCACATGTATGAAATGTGATATAAAACATGTAAAAAACTACAAAACCCAAAACCAAAACTTCTAAGTGCCTTGTTCAGGAGATGACTGCAACAGGCACTTAGAGTCATGTCCACGGTAAGCACAATGAGGTTTCCAGGTTACTAGCATCCCTGCTTTATCAGGCACAATTAAGTAATTTTGAAAGTCACACAGATTTAAGTGGAGCTCTGTTGCTTAAGAATGAATAATGATGGAACGATCTCAAATCTGTACTCTGCTTTCTATTTTTAAAGCACTTATATCCAAGGGAAAATCTAGATAGCTTAGAATAGTCTCTGGTACAGAACTCCCCAATGTCAGAAAAAACCAATGAGCAGATGCTTCAGGACCAAAGATACGTCTTTTTAAGGATTAGTAATTTGGGTGTTTTTAAATTCCATAAAACCCTGCAGCAGATCTGATCTGCCCTGGAGCTCTTGTGCTATAACCCTCTGGTGGACAAAGTAATATGAGACACCAATGGAGATCTGGTATACCCATTAATTTAGAAGAAATAATGATCTCCCATCTCATACCACGTGGTTCCAAAGATCTGAAAAGAGGTCCCAAGACTGAAAATCTTAATAAAAGCAGATCCAAAAGTTAAGCTAGTATAAAACAGAGAAAAAATAAGCATACCAAGAAAGTTTTATCGAGGAAGCCAAGAAATAAAAATTCCTTTTTTAATCCCTGGAGTCTAAATACTCCTATATTTTCCTGGACCTCTCCTTTTAAAAAAAAAAAAAGTTAACTCAAAGTCATTATATATCTGCCTGACTCATTTGGAATTAGAAACGTATTTCCCATTGTCTTCTCCAAGTACTCTGTGACACAGATTACATTATCCCTAAGGAACATGTCCAGAATTTGACCTTAGTAGATCCAGAGTGTTCTGCATAATGAAGCCAGGACATTAGAAAATTGCATTGTATTATGCAGTTTTTCTATCTATCCTCTTGTTTATTTTATATTATTTCAACTTAGATCTTACATGTAATGCTTCATTTCTTCCCAGGTTAGGGATACTAGGGGAATCTATACGGGCAAAAGATGTCTTATGTCAACTCTACCTGTTGAGTGACCCATAGTTCCCTGAATGCATGTAGTCATGAAGACCTAAAATAAAAGATGAGGGTTTATCTTGTTTTGTCTTGCTTGCCTTTAGTGGTCAAGTAAGGAATGGCTAGGTAGAGAAAAAACCCGTGGTCCTTGTATAATAGGACTGTGGACTAAATACCTTAAAAGTTATGTCTTTTAGGTAGAATTGGTTTCCAACTCACTTTCTTACTAACAAAGATCATTCACAAAAAAAAAAAAAAAAAAAATGCTCCCTTGTTCCCTGTGCTGCTTCTCCCATTCTGGCCCTTCCTGCCTGACCAGGTGAAGGGCCCCAACAGACAAAAACCTGAAGGGCCAGAGCACACAACCAACCTGTGCTCACTCTAACTCTGGATGGGCCCCCTAATCACTCTTCACTTATCAATTCCTTTGAAGAGGGCTTTGGAAACACATTCCAGATAGTTTATAGAGTTTATATGGATACAGATTACTCTGGAAAGAGACTACAGTGGTAAATCCTGAATCCTAAGAAAGTATGTCCCTCTGAACACATTAAAAATTCTCTAGAGCTGGTCAGGAAAATGAGCAACATTTGATAAGCAGTGATATCCTGCAGAACTCTCTTAACATTTATCTCCTCTTCTCAATGACCTCATCAACCTCCACCTGGAGTCCTGTAATGTCCAGACTTACCTCCTCCACCCGGAGCCATTTCTCGAGAGTCACCAAAAAGATCTTCCAAAGCTTCTAATCTAATCTTGCTCACTAGGCCTAAAATCCATCACGGGCTCAAGGTCAAATCAAGAAAAAAAATCTGAACTCCTCTATATGCATAAAAGGCCCTTCATTATCTGGCTCTTGGTTTCATTTTCCCAAAGTTCTGCTTAATATCCTGACTTAACTGCATTTCCCAAACACACCAATTTCACTTATGTGAGGGTTTCTCAATCTCTGCACTATTAAAATTTTGGACCTGATTACATTATTTTTTAAGATTTATTTATTTTTAGAGAGAGAGCATGTGCGCACACAAGCAGGAGAAGCAGAGGGAGAAGGAGAGAGACGCTCAAGCCGACTCTGCTGTGCTCAGTGCAGAGCCCGATGTGGGGCTTGATCTCATGACCCTGAGATCACGACCTGAGCCGAAAGAAACCAAGAGTTGGACGCTTAACCAACTGCACTATCCAGGCACCCCTGGACCTAATGACATCTTGTGAGAAGGCTGTCCTGTGAGTTGTGGAGGTTTGGCAGTTTCCCTGGCCTCTACCCACTAGATGTCAGTATCACAACTCCCCTCCCCCTTCCGCCCAAGTCACAACAATCCAAAATGTCTCCTGACACTGCTAAATGCAGTGAGGTAAAGTCACCTCCAGCTGAGAACCACTGATTCACATCCTTGCCTTTTCATATGTTAATCTCTTGATAAAACAGCACCTACACCTTTCCCCTTCAGTCCGTCCTGGAACCTCTCCATTTGGCCAACTCTTGAACCTGAAATTTTGTTCAACTGTTATCTTTTCCTCTCTTTTCCAAGTGGGAGCAATTGACCTTTCTCTGGTGAGTACTTTGTGCCTAATCCAATCATAGTCAAACATTATCAAGCATTTATAAAAGTACTATTTTCCCTACAGGCCGCCAGCTCTGAAAAGCTGGGACGGAGACTCTGGTCACTGTATCACCAACATCTGATACAATCCAGCTCACGAAGCAGGCGATCAACAAATACTTATGGAACTGACGGATGAAAAGTTAACCCAAGTATTCTGTAATCATCTTAGCCATTAAGAAAAGCAGAAAAACCACATAAGCAGTTCAGCATAATGCTTTCAGGTATTCCAAACATTTTATAACCTCATGTTCTATCACAACTCATGTCTGATTTTCATGCGTAGAAAACCAATTGAAAATTAAGAATAACGATGCTAACTCACAGCTTGTAAGAACCGGAAAGACAAGATGGGGCCACTTAATGCCCCACAGGCATTACTGTCTTCAAAATCTCCTTCTTCAAGCAAGAATTGCTGGCCTTTAAAATGTTCTTTTTCATAGGCAACCCACCTAGAAATACAAAGGACATCCAATTGAGCCATTAATAAGATTAATTTAAAAAAAAAAGAGAAAATCATGATAAAGCACCTAGTTGTATACCACCATATTTTAAAAAAGCAACACATTTGTTTTGTTACCATTTATAAAGACAGACAGATGTTTTATGCTTCATGGATCAATAGCTTTTATAATTTGGAGGCTCTTCCCAACAAAAGGTTAACTGTTACAGGATTGCAATAGAGCAATGCTCACTAAATAGTTGTGGTATGACCTGATACCACATCTCAACGTGGTCAAAGGACAGTCTGCCAAGTAAAAACTAATGGAAAGCACAAATAGCCAATAAGAAAAGTTATAAACCCATTTTGAGATTCAAAGATAATTATTCTTATTTTACTGACAAAGCCCTTCTGGAATCACAGAATCTGATTACTATATTTAGCATTTATTTAGGTTTTAAATCAAA
The DNA here is from genome assembly GCF_029215605.1 of Mirounga angustirostris. Classification (NCBI taxonomy): domain Eukaryota; kingdom Metazoa; phylum Chordata; class Mammalia; order Carnivora; family Phocidae; genus Mirounga; species Mirounga angustirostris. The sequence goes on along the minus strand of NW_026991709.1, from coordinate 45,110,891 downwards.
GGAACCTCTCACTGGGTTTCAGATCTAAGACATATTACTGGTGGGTTTAGCAAAGAGAAATGCAAATGGGCTGGCGTTAGCCCTGGTGGCCTACACATAAGAATACTTCTGTAATTGTTTACAAGTGGGCAGTGTTGCTCCCACCATTTCCTCAGTGGTGATAATGGCAAAAGGAAGCACTGTGGCAGAGTACTTTCCAGGGACACAGGTGTTCTTTTTTTTTTTCTTTTTAAAGTAGGGTCCACACCCAGCATGGAGCCCAATTCAGGGCTTGAACTCAAGTGACCATGAGATCAAGACCTGAGCTGAGATCAAGAGTTGGACACTTAACTGAGCCATCCAGGAGCCCCTTGGGACACAGGTTTCTTGACTTCTAATCGAAAACTATCAGTACAACACACTGATAAACACCATTAGTCATTAAGCTTCTCTATGAAACTTATTTTTAATGGAATGATTCACAGTAGCTAATGAATGTAATGTAGGCACAGAAGGTTCATAACACATGCTGACCTGCTTCAATCTGCCTTTTGAGGCACTGTGTTGTTAGAATGGGACCCCCTCCAATGGGGGAGGTTCTAGGATGACTATTTTGAGCTCCTGGGCTGGGGACTTCTGAATTCTGGGGCTTGACAAATGAAGCTGGGTAGGGCTGACTACTATTGTTTTGAGAAAATAAAAAAAACTACTCCAAAACTTGTTTCCACAGGGTACAAAATTAACAGTAGCCACTCAGCAATCACGAATCCCTCCTTGCCTTTACCACGTAGGTGTGTATATGACACGGGAAGAGGGGGTCCACATGAGTTGGAATAAACACTTTATACATCTTAGTGGATTTGTAATATGTAAAAAGACTAACATTATTTTATTCTTAAACTATTATGTGAAGATGAATTGGACAAGAAAACTTCCAAATTCTAAATGTGGCTTTCATTTATATAGATGTGGCTACTCAGAACATGCCTTTAAAAAGCCTGAATGGGAAAAAGAATAAAATATATAGAAGACCTTAATATTAAAGACAGATTAATAAATTATTACATGACAACAGTTCAAAAATCTGCTCAGCTCTTTTTAATAGATTAAGTTTTGTCTAAGAACCAATTTATATATATACATCTGGGATATTTAAAAACAGATGTTATCTGAGAAAAATGAGGAAACGTCAACCTCACTTTCCCTAGATTTCTCAAGATGGGACAGAGATGAGTTCCTACTACCTGTAGATAAACAGTTAACAAAAGTAAAAAATGGTAGAAGTAGTAAAAAAATGAAGTTAACTGTTCACTTATTTTTTTTTATATTTTACTTATTTGAGAGAGAGAAAGTGTGCCCATGCATATGCGAGCCAGGGGATGGGGAGCAGAGGGAGAGGGGCAAGCAGACTCTGGGCTGAGCAGGGATCCCGACGCAGTACTTGATCCTACGACCCTGATCATGACCTGAGCTGAAATCAAGAGTCAGATGTTTAACTGACTGAGCCACCCAGGTGCCCCTCAACTGTTCACTTTTAAATGGGGATATGAGGGCGCCTGGGTGGCTCAGTTGGTTAAGCGACTGCCTTCGGCTCAGGTCATGATCCTGGAGTCCCGGGATCGCGTCCCACATCGGGCTCCCTGCTCAGCAGGGAGTCTGCTTCTCCCTCTGACCCTCCCCCCTCTCGTGCTCTTTCTCCCATTCTCTCTCTCAAATGAATAAGTAAAATCTTTAAAAAAAAAAAATGGGGATATGATACTTTTCTCCTACAGTTGTCATATAATAAAGTGTGTATGTTGTATTACAAGCGATAATATTTTCTTAAAATTTTTACAAAATAATTACAAAAAAACTCAGAAAACAATGCAAATCACAATCTAGTTAATGGGAAAAACATTCAGATCCCAAAAGGAAGAAAAGGAAAAAATATTTAGCAGGGTTAACAAGAAGGGTATGTGTTCACAGATTAGAGAAGATTGCAAATAAATATGACACAATAAAAATTTATCCAAAACACATTTGTTCTTCAAGGGCCTAATAATTTTTTTAAATTGAAAGATAAAGAATTAAATGATTACCAATATGTCAGACCAATTTTGGATATGTCCTACATATCTAATACATGGCATAGTCTCTTTTATTTCTATTTTGGCTAGTATAGCCATCACTTATGATTTATTGCCAGAAACTGCAGTCTTTATCTCTAAATGTAGATTCTTGAGTGATCTTAGGCCAGTCATTTAATGCCTATGAATAAAATATTTTAGCTGCATCTTTTGCTAGAATAGCATGAACAAGATTTACGATGTTACTGCAAGTAATGAGACACCGATACTTAAGTTAAAATGAACCAATATCCCAAATAAACTATCATATCAACAAAGAGACCAACAATGTTTCTAGAGGAATTCTAGCACTGGGTTGACAATGGCAAATAAGCTATGAAGAAAGCTTCTTCTGATTTTTATCTGCCAGGATACAAATACCAAGGCACATCCCAATGCAGTCACAGATTTTCTGGGGTACCTGCCCCAGAAACTGCTGACTGAGACCAAGATGGTAGCAATGATTGGTTACAATCGGGTTTATACTGAGAGGTAGTTGGGGGGCTCCTCAAAAACAGTACAGGGCCAGAAGGTAACCAGTGTTAAAAATCCTTGACTTGGGAAACACACAACCCAGGCTACTTCTTTAATGAAGGACTCACTGCCAAGATCCTCAGCACAGAAGGTCAACTAAGATCCACAGGATAGAGAATAAAAAGTGGGGCTCTCATTCATGTTCAAAATTTGTAAAAATAAATAAATGAATAAATAATTTTATTTTGTAATTTTTATCTTCTATATTGTGTTTAGAATACTTAGTGTTTTAAGTTTGAGAAACCATTTTCTACGTTTAACCTACCTCAAAATCTCTAATACAAGAGTTCACAGAAAAGCGATTAGTGACTAGTATTTTTTATTTTACAGTATCTTCCAGAAGGGATGTAATATTTTTAGATTAAGACACATTGTTTTTGCTTGGCTTGGCACATTTTTTGTCATCTTCAAAAAATAGACTATTAAATCAAATATTGTAAATATAATACTCACACTCCACCGATGACACGGATTGATCCAATTCCATGAAAATCCCCATTATTTTTTAAAAACTTAGGGACAGAATCTATGTGTTCACTAAACTCTTTGGCATGTCCATGGAAGTGAGGTTTTTCATAAATAATAACCTGAAAGATATGAAAGAAAATTACTTAACATGCTCGTTTTTTGGCATAGACACAAAACTCATTTACTTAAGTGAGACTAAAGACATGAATAGGGGCCAGGGACCACTGTCCTTTTTATTTTTTTTATTTATTTATTTATTTATTTATTTATTTATTTATTTATTTATTTATTTAAAGATTTTTTATTTATTTATTTGACAGAGAGAGACACAGCGAGAGAGGGAACACGAGCAGGGGGAGTGGGAGAGGGAGAAGCAGGCTCCCCGCAGAGCAGGGAGCCCGATGAGGGACTCGATCCCAGGACCCCGGGATCATGACCTGAGCCGAAGGCAGTCGCTTAACCGACTGAGCCACCCAGGCGCCCTGTCCTTTTTATTTACAATATAGCATGCTGTCTGATAGTCACAAGGAATATGTGAGTTATTATCATAAAGATAAACTATCTTAATAGCATATTTCTCTAATAATATAGTCAAATATGAATACATTGTTCTGGTTACCCAAATTCTAGGGCCATCTCACAGGACAAAAACTGTCTTATAAAGGATTCTTAAATTAGCTAAGTTTAGCTCTCTGTTTGGAATTTAATACAGACCTGCCTTATAATTACCTGAATTTTCCCTCTTAGAAATAAAAACTCTCTATAGAGGTTCTAGGGCACAATAATAAATTATCTACTGGATTGAGAAAACACAGCTGCTTCTTATAACACTAACTGCTTCTAGGGCAGTTGCTATTCACTGATAAGAAATAGATACGCAAATTCCCAAATCTGAATTCAAAACCTTCTAAGAAGAAGAAGTGATTGAAAAAATTATGGTGTTTTTTTTTGGATACTGGATTCATATGGGTGGGGGGTAAGTATAGTGGGAAATCCATTCCTAGCATTTCATTTACTTCAAATTTGGATTGGCACAAGTATGCCTCTCCCACCCTTTTGGTGCTCTTTACTTCCCAAGTATGACCTGCCGGCCCTTAGAATTTAGAAGTGGCAATGGTGGTAACGGCACTCATCTATCCATACTCCATCCCCCGCTCCTATTTGTGGCTGATGGCATACGTGGCATACACCGGCGAACAAGGGCCCCATGCTTAAACACACTGAACAAGCTATAGCCTCCCTGTCTCCAAAAATTGGTAACATTATACAACTGAAAAAAATACATAGTACTGCTCCTGTTTTCCACATACTAAATTTTCACAGGGTGCTGTATTTGAAGTTTTATTTAATACTTTCTACATATGCTGAACCTAATCAGACTAAGAAGCAGTAATTCTTTGACGAGTAAGCCATCACTAACGTCTAGAAACTTGATCTGACCATGATATGATATGATAGCTATCTCATTCATATACCGCTACAACCTGTCAAACTGCAAACGTCCAAGGAAAACCGAGCCTGTCACACCTGAAGAGACTGAGACAGGAGTCACTCAGAAAGTGTCAGAGCTAATTCTGCATCTTTCAGGTCACTGGTTCGAAAACCTTGGCTGCGTGTTATCAGAATCACATGGGGAGCTTTGAAGACTTCTGACCATACCCCAGACCAAAACAGTATCTCTACGAGTAGAATACAGGCAGTAAGTCTTTGTTTAAACTTGGGTATATACAACTCCAACAAGGAGCCAAGATGTATTACATACACTCAGATACCAAGTTTTAAAAGATTCCACCTATGTGACTAAGAGCATTGTGGTCAATTCGATTAATGAGGAAGCCCCCAGAAATGGGAGGGTTGGAGGAGTTGTGTCTTGTTTTGCAGGACAGGAGAAGGACGGATGAATCCTTCCCATGCCTGTCTCTGGAAGTGCTGTAACCTCGTCAAGCAGAGGTCTGTTTGCATCTTTAATCACTGCACTGGTTTTCTTCCCATCTTTTTTCACACACATTTTATAATTCCATTTCCTTTTCTTTCCCAAAATGTGCTTAATCCTGGTGCCACTACTGCTCCAGTTTTCACTCCCTCTACTGTTCCCTTCAGATACTTATACTTACAAATTGCCATCTCTCTGACAGGAGCTACCTACCCCCCCTTCTTCTGATCATCCTTCATCTCCTTTGTGAGCATTATTCCCAAACGTCTGATACCTCCACTAGAATGTCAAGGTGCCACCTCAACCGCCACCTCCCCCAAAAATCAAAAATCAAACCTATCACCTTTCCATCCTGCAGTAGGTGTTTATCATGTTTGACTGGGTTGTCAGCAAGACTTCCATCCTTGCACACTGACCCAACTCGCCCTTACAGCATGAGTCCTCAGTGGCCATTTCGTGCAGTCACTTCTCTCCAACATCCACTAGCTAGATATTATTAGCATGTATTCTGCTAATTTTTTACTTTAATAGTTCAAAATACTTAAAGATTAACACTCAAGCTTTTTAGCCTGCTATAAAAGACCATTTTTAAGACTTACCTTTAAGTTCATAGGCATTTCCACTTTCAGTCCACCCTTAAGATAAGAAATTTTAATATTAGATACAGAAACATTTGGAATATTTGAAAGTAACTAAGTGACATATGTAGGTTATACAAAAAAAAAAAAAAAAGATTAGTTAAAGGTTATATACCAGCCAACTTTAAGTTGTGGTAAATTTTAAAATTGAAGTACAGAACCCTACAGTAGTCAAAAACAAGTCGGACGGCTCATCGATATAGGTGGGGCAAGAAATCTTTAAAATATACTTTCCAGATTAAAACCATTACAAGGAAGGAAACTGAACTTTTTAGTCCTTAAGCACACATGAGTGAGTAAAGATTTAATCCCCCCCTGCAGAGTGTCCCAAGAAACAAAGTGGAGTTGCTAGATTTAAAACACCTCATTTGGCAGGGTAGATTTCCAAACCACTGACCCTTCATTTCCTCCGGACAACTGCTCAGGCTTTCTAAATTAGAGTGCGTCCCCTTCCAAGTTCCAATAACACTTTTTATCATACTTAACTATCTTTGTGACCTCAAGGTTGTAGAGCATAAAAGGTAACCCCTTCCCCACACAACCTAATTCCAGAATTTCCTGTTTTTAATGCTACTCCACACTGTGGTATTTCTTAAAATTTCTTAGTTTTTCCTGGTTTTTATTTTTTAAAGACACAGAACAACCAAAAACAGTTTGCCACATAGCTAACATTTATTTGAAGAGTTTGCCCTCAAATAAAAAATGTTTGCAGTAAAAATACTGTATGCACTTATCTTTAAGAAAGCAACCACTCACAGAACTGTCCATTTATTATTAATGCTGAGCTTATCATTCATTACTGTGATGGAAAATCATAATTAAAAAAGTGGTTTTCTAATAAGCATCAAAAAAAATTCAGACCTGTATTCAAAATTTTCACAGAACAGTACTTCTAAGGAAACTGCATGCATTGTAATAAACTTAGCACAAAGTAAATTCAGGCATTTGTGTTTTAGAAAACATTAAAATGTTTTCACACAGATATTCTCTATGATATAGAGGTACAGAAAAATCATGTATAGATTGCTGATCCAATAGTACACATAGTCTTTTCTCAGGATAGAGACGCATAAGCAATCCCACCATGGTTATTTTAGATTCATGGGAAAATGCCAGTTTTTAAATTTGCTTACCATTTGAAGTGGACGCAATGATTTCATTTCTGTGGCAGAAATCTCAAAGAGCCCATGGTCTTCCTCCAGAACTGTAGCTTGCCCCTTAAAATTAATATCCGGGTAGGCAAGCCAACTAAATAAGAAATGAATGGTTTGTTAAAATATAATAGGAACACTTTAGTCTGGTCTTGTAACAGTTAAAAGTAAAAAGGGCTATCAAACAAACAAAACCCAAAAAACCAAAACAAAAAAAGCAGAATTACAACCAGTAAAACACATTTGAAATGACTTCACTAGACAGCATATAACAAGAGTTAATGCGTTACTCAGTACTCATATTCAAACACTGTAAGTCTATTATATGTACTCCAAGCGGTATGTATTACTTTTCTTAGAATTTTCTAATATTTAGGAGGTGTGACACCTTTGATTCAAGCACAATATAACTGGAAGGAAAAAAAATTCCACTATATATATGTATATATATATATATATTTTTTTTTTCTTTTATAATGGGGCAATCAGAGGTGGGATTCCACAAGGCATTTTACATCTTTTATTTTTCCACCCAATCAAGGCATTTTACATGTTTGACCCACATTTTTAGAATCAATAATCAGTTCAATTGGCTGCTGCAGAAACAGTATCTGAAATGAGATTCCCAAAAGACCCACCTACCTTGTAACTAAACTTGGTAATTACAGACATAGCTCATGGACACGATCAATTACTGGGTCTGCCCACAGTTGTAATCTGTGGTTGGGAGAGACGAAGAAAGATGTCCTACAGTGACCCCCCCAAATATCTATGCCAACGATCATCAGAGCAGATAAAAAAAGAGTGAAAGACAGAAAAGGAATCCATGTTGCAAAGGCATCACAGATTTGTGATTCAAGCTAATTTGGAACTAAATTAAGACTCAGCTCAGTCACACCCATAGTCCAAAAGATACCTTTGCAATCAGAAAGGCTTGCTATCAGACCCATGCTTACAAGCTGGTAGCCTGAAACAAACCATATAATTCCTCATTTATAAAATGAATCGCTCTACCTACCTCGCAGGAATACAATAAACAAAAAAAGCAACACGTGTCCAGCACTGTTGAGGCACTCAGTAACTACCGGCGCCAAGACACTCTTGAAATAGTTCAAGCTCCAGATATTTAGGCCAGAGACATGCTTTTATTTCTCAGTCCCAAAATTTGGTGGATGAAAACATGATGAATGCATCTCTCAAGAACTATGTCTGAGGATCTCTATCTGCTCCTGTGAGTCCTACAGCAAAGACTTAATTGGATCCAAAGGAAGACAGAATCTGTTTTAATCCCTGCAATGGTCTATCTCGAGTATCCAGGGGCACAAATAAAATTAACTAAGTATGTCACCCACTGAAATTTGAAGTAAAAAGTTAAATTTGGTGGCCATCAATCACTGTAATAACGAGAAACTGATACATACACTCCTGACTTCACAGCGAAGGACACAGATTTGGGGATATTCAGCTCTTCCAAATTGGGGACTGCTCGCTGTATATGGATAAGACAACACGCTGGGTCAGACTGTGGGCAAAGTTCTATCTCTGGAATGCTGCAATCCTGGAAAAAAAAAACTGGCTTTGAAATCATCTGGAGACACACACAATTCAATATTCTCAATACCCTGGACACACAATTACAATTATTCTCATTGTTCAGTTGAATTTCTTCACAAAAACAACATGAAGGAAATATTATTTCACTTAACCAGTTTTTTAAAATGAACTTTTTTCTAAGAAGTTACATTGATAACATGAAAATTATAAATACTATCGATTGAAAAAGTATTGCTCAATTTTTTCTGCTTTGTTTTTAAAAGTCTTATTCTATTAAGCAATCAATGTTCAGTTACCAAACTCCGTGAGTGCCAAGTCTTTAAGCCTTCCTTCTCAGAAGCATAACAAAGCCACAAGAAGGAAGGGAGTTCAATAAAAGCTGATCTCATGGGGGATATAAAAATAAATAACAGAGAGGCACACTACTCCCTCAGTGTGTTATCTAATTTACATGGACAAAAGAAGTAGGATTAGAAGTGAGGGTAAAGGAAATCTGTTTTCCTACTTGTGGGATTTTATTTATTTTAGTCCAAGTTGGTTTAAAGAAGAAAGGCATTATGAAATTTGACCCTACCCTCCATCACATATCCACTGCCACTATGTCCTGTCAAACCTTCCTTTAAAATTTCACTTACGTATCTCTCTTTTCTATTCCCACTGTCAAGGCCTTTCATCAAGGCTAAGACTTCAGTTATGGGCCTGTATCTCCCGTCAAGTACTAGCCACACTTCATACAGCTGGGCTTGTTAGAGAACACCACTTTCCTCATGACACTCCTTGGCTCAAAACCCAAGCATATCAAATTTACATTTGTTTGCCTTTTTACAACATGGCGCCAACCCAGTGACCCGTAGGAACTCCACGCAACTCTTCAGTCATACTGGTATCCATGCTCTCCCCACTCCCCTTTTTATATGGTCTCTCTTTGTAAATGTTTCCCCCACTGCAACTAAAGAGAGAATTTTCTATATTCTTACCTATGAAAATCTTCTAATAGTTAAGTTCTAACACAAAAAAGACCTTACCTTTGATTGTTAGGGAATCAAAGCTACAATTATTTTTCCCTTCTCTGAAATTACAGATGTGCTTCTGTCTGAACACACTAACTCCGTAATCATGAGTGTTTAATTATACAAACTTTCAGTAGTGTTAATCCTCACCTAGGACATTGTGAAATTCAAGTGATTATGCTTTAATGAAACAGGTAAATGCAGTAACAATCAGAGGTGACATTAGGCTGAACAATTGCATTTTTTATTATAATCAGTTTTGCCATTTATAACTGCAATTTTCTGATTTTTTAACCTTCTTCCAAACTGAGTTTTATTATTAATCATTCTTAATCATTCTTACTAATATGTATAAGCAAATTAATGTATTTTATTTTCAGAAATCTAGTTCTAAAATGCAATAAAGAGGCATAACCTAAAATATCCTTTAAAGTTTAAAAGTATATTTGTTTAAAATTTCATTTCAAACATAGTCAGAAACGTCCACAACAGTCACCTATCAATCTTCAAGGCTTTTGTTTGCTATTAATAATAGAGTTCTAGTAACATTATTTAAAATGCTGCCATATTAATGCTCCCCCAGGGATGTAAGTTACAGTAACAGAATACATAACTAAATGTCTCACACAAATAAGTTTCCTCTGCATTGTGTTATACAAACAATGCATGGGTGGTGTACTTTAAAAGAGAAAAAGCTAAAAGGCATTTGAGTCTGCCACAACACAGAAGGAAACAGCATAATGGAAAAAAGCATAATGATGACTAAAAAATGGAAAATAAACAAAAAGAAGAATGCTTATGTCCTCAGCCAGAGGACCAGTTTTTTCTTTAGTTAACTAAAAAAGATTTCACTGGTTAAGTTTTATCTTCTTCGTGGTGGCTATTCTCACGGAAATAATGTCTCTCTCAAGACTTGCATAATTCTTGATGGACCGAGGCAGTAAACACTAACAACTGAAGGGTACTTTATGGTAACCTAGCAACAATCAACAGTTTATTCTTAGTAAAGTTTGTATGGCTTCCTCCCCAACTTTTCTAGTCATAATATTAACTTTAGAAATATCTTGATGAAACCTGCAAGCTTCAACTATGAAAGCCTTTGTAGGAATGGAGGCAAAACTACAGGACAGAAACAATCAAGAATGGATTACAGTTAACAAAAACAATTAAGAAAACCTAATGGACTCCACCTCACATAAAATACCTTCAGTCCCTGATCTAACAGATCTCTCTCTTCTCGGCAAATTAATGAAGACAAAACTGAAGTAACTTCTGACCACTAAGAAAAACGTCAATCCTTTAAAAAAAATATAGGGCGCCTGGGTGGCTCAGTTGGTTAAGCGACTGCCTTCGGCTCAGGTCATGATCCTGGAGTCCCGGGATCGAGTCCCGCATCGGGCTCCCTGCTCGGCAGGGAGTCTGCTTCTCCCTCTGACCCTCCTCCCTCTCATGCTGTCTCTCATTCTCGCTCTCAAATAAATAAAATCTTAAAATATATATATATATATATTATTAAATGCACCATAAACAGTAATTTGCAATATTCACTTCTAATATTTGAGAAAAGAAACACTTGACTCAAGAATTACTGCGATGCTACCTCACCCCAATTATTTCTGGGAGCAAAGATGGCCCTTGAGCAGAATCTATAACTGCTGCTAACTGACGGTATCCTCTGCATCTATTCACAGCAAACTGAAGATATCACCATAGTACTATCTTTAAAGAACACCGAAGTTTTGACTACTCAGATTCGAGCAAATAAAAGATGGTGAAGCAAGATAAAGTTAGTTCTAGGCTTAGGCCTAGGCGAATCTGGAATGGTAATAGTCCCCATGAAAACGAAGCTATCAGTAGGTAGAATTTTGACAAGGTTGGAGAAAGGAAGCAGTTCGATGCCCAATTCTTACTTTGTAAAATGTTTAGAACAATGCTAATGCCTTTTCCATTCGATGCTCAATAGTTTTTCCTTCCTCACTGAAAGTTGCTAGCCTGTTCAAGACATGAGGGCATTCACACTGCAATTTAAAAAACGACTCTAAGAACAAACACTGGAAGAAGGAAAAAATGCAAGCAACACTTATTCTTTCTTTTAATATAGTCTAAGCAAATGGCAGGTGTGCAAATACTCATTTATATATCCATATTCAACAGCCTGAGGTTTTTTGCTTGATATTATTGTGGTTGGGCTTCTGGGTGGTGAGAAGGTTGCTGTTTTCAACAACTTATCTTTTTCCCCCACTGGGCTTGGCATGATGCCTGACATTCACAAAAAAGCACAAAAACATTAAATTACTTCAATCTTAGAACATTCTACCTACAAACAATTCATCTCAATCAGTTTCTAGTGAGTTAGCTAATTAAACGAGCACTCAAATGCTGCTTGCTGAGCTGAACTGCTCGCAGTTAAATTTTTCAGTGAAAACGAACACTGCCCCTCAATGCTGCAGCTACATCCATTCTCCTCGTAGTACCACCAACCTTGGCATCTAACACAGGCGGCTCTGCCAAGAACTTCTTCACATTTCCCACCCACCTAACCCGTTTACTCTCTCAAGATTCCAATCAGGTGCCACCTCCTCCAGGAGAGGTACCCCTTCTTTGTGCACCCCTAAAGGCAGAGCATGTGGTTATGTGACTCCGCTGTCCCTCCCCTCAACTTTAAGCGATCTTAAGTATGAAATCGTATCTCACTTGCATTTCCATTCCCCGTGCCTATCACAGTATTGGGCCCAAAAGCAGAACATAAATTTGTTAAGACACAGGCTTGTTTGCAGTATTCCAGGAAGTATTAATTCACATAAAATACATGCAGATACCCCTTTCGTGATGGCTTTTTCTGTACGCTATCTGCAACTATCAAGAACTTAATAACATCGGCCCAAATCATTGTGATAGGGTCCACCTAAATTTGTATATTTAAGCATATAAACAAAATCTCCACAACTTGAAAAAATATAGGGGCGCCCAGGTGGCTCAGTCGTTAAGCGTCTGCCTTCAGCTCAGGTGATGATCCCAGAGTCCTGGGATCGAGTGCAGCATGGGGCTCCCTGCTCTGCTTGGAGCCTGCTTCTCTCTCTCCCTCTGTCCCTCCCCCGCTCATGCTCACTCGTGCTCATGTTCTCTCTCACACGCACTCTGACAAATATATCTTTAAAAAAAGAAAAAAATATATATCTGTGACTGTCATATGCATAACTGTAATAAGTCACGTGCTCTTTTACTGCTGAAGGAACTCTTTAGAATACACTGGGAAAATTCTGTCCTTATCTGCAATCTGTCCTAATCACTAATTCACCTCTCCTCTAAACCACCACAGCACTTCTCATGAAATATTTTATTATACTGGGAGACCTTCCTCATGCAAGTATTAAATATTTTCTAAACAGAAAATAAAAAAGCAATACACCTTTCCTTTCTCTCCCCACTCCTCCTCCTCTATTTTTCACCTAACACTCATCACACACACACACACACACACACACACACACTCTCTCTCTCCTACACTCACGAGTGGAGATTATTAAAAAAAGATATTTGGAAATATCAGCTCTTTTCCTAAAGATGCATGGATGGTATATTCCTACCACTTTTAAAAGTGTGTGTGTGTGTGTGTATTGTGTGTGTTGTGTGCACACACACACATGTATCATGCACCATTTCATTTTATGGCCCAGATTACAGGTAACATTTTAAATTATCATTCACTCTAATACTTCATATGCATAAGTTCAAGATTATCATCAATATAATAAAGATTAGTAAAACTAGCACAAATATTAGCAATCACCGCTAAACACTGTGAGGCCAAAGTATAGCTTTACTACAAGACAAACAAAACAAAACAAAAATCAGGGAAAATCAATGGTTGTGTTACCTTTAAGACACGTTTGATAGAACCCAATACAAAGTCTCTCTGTGGATGCTTCCTGTTCTGAAGGATCCAGTCACGATTTAACACCTTTTCCCCTTCTTCCAGCACACATTTCTGACCCTGGAAATGTGGCTTCTCATACAAAATCCAGCTGACAAAATATAAAAGCATGATAGTTATAATTAATTTTCTAAGAAATGAGGCATAAAACAAATGATAGTCCATAGACCATCTCACCTACCTACCTTTTAAAAGCTGAGCTATTTTCCACCATTAGCACACAATTCCATTTTTGAAACAATGATATATGCTAATGTAAGTATAGATAAATAGCGTAAGAATAAAAGTGCATTACAACTTGGAAATAGTCCTGAACATAATCAATGCGTACGCTTATATACAGGTACACAAGCGCTTTCTAGATGGTATATAAACAAAGCCATACATTTCTATTAAAACAGCAGTTTAACAATTCCAAATTTTACATAAAATGGGAGCACACGTATCCCATTTTATCACATGAAAACAACACTACACCATACCACCTACATCATGAATATTGACCAGTGAGTAACTGAGACACCGGACAAAGAAATTTTGGCTCCAGCATGTCCAAGGGAAATGGTCAATAACAACTGAGGTTTTCCCTCATTTTTACACCATATAAAGAATCCTTCACTTCTTGACTATGTCAGCTATACAAATGACTAAGTATGTGGCCTTCACATTCCTTAGCATCCCACAGATTTTGAACTCACTTTCAAGGCTGTGCTTCATTCAACTCATGCCTTTAACTCAACTTGCCAAATCTATCCTGCTAATAGTGTAGTTTCAGGATGGTATTGATTGTATATATATATATTAGGTCTTGCTACTTATAGCTGGCTTTAAGCACTAAAAACAACCTATATTTTCTGTCACAGTAGATAAAGAGAACAATTATGTTATAAAACACTAATAATGTTTCAAAATATTCTGTCAAAAACCAGAGGAAAAGGAATGTGACTTCAATAAAAAATATAAAAAGCATAAACAGTAAGAAAATACACTTAGTTGGGAGAAACATGCTACAAAATTTTAAGAGATCTCTTACCAGCCCCTTACAACTTTTATCAGTACCCCATTCGGAAAGGACCATGATGTAGCATCAGGAATACTACAGTAGATCTCTTGCTTATATTTACTTCCATGGAGATCATAGATAACCATCTGCAACATACAGTAAGTAGGCACAATAACTAATTTTAAGAATGCATTTAAAATTCCAAAATGTCCTAGAATGTAGAAAATAAAATATCCTAAATATATAAAAGTAATTATTACTTTAGATGCTAAATCTGTGAGTAAAATAATCCCTTTTAAAGTCAGTTAAAAGTATTTACTTTAAACCCCCCAAACCTGAAAGTAACCTTACTTTTTTTTTTTTAAGTCAACTCTGTACCCAATGTGGGGCTTGAACTCACAACCCCAAGATCAAGAGTCGCCTGCCCTCCCAACTGAGCCAGCCAGATGCCCCTAAAGTAACTTTACTTTTCGTATCTTAGTCTATAAGAAACTTACCCTTACGGGGTGCCTGGGTGGCTCAGTCAGTTAAGCATCTGCCTTCAGCTCGGGTCATGATCTTAGGGTCCTGGAATCGAGGCCCACATCGGGCTCCTTGCTCAGTGGTGTCTGGCTCTCTCTCTCCCTCCCTCTACCTCATGCTCTCTCTTGCACTCTCTCTCAAATAAATAAAATCTTTTAAAAGAAAACCAAACAAACAAGAAAAGAAACTTATGCTTACCTTCCCAGGTCTTGGGTTACACCTCAAAATTTGTTTGTTAATATTCTGAAATAATAAAAGTGTAAGAAGGAAGCCTTAAAAAACATCAACAGAAAGATATAGTTCAATTTCTTAGCAGTCACAAATCTAATTTATCACATATTTACTTAGGGGCCATTAAATGCAAAGTGCACCTCTAGGTACTATAAGGAAAATGATGTGTTATTTGTGCCCTCAAGAAGCTTATAGCTACAAAGGGGGAAAACGATAGATCACACTCACATGACTCTTCTAAGTGAAGGACTAAGTTAAACTACAGGTAAAACACAAAAAAAGAAGCCAAGTGATGGCCATCAAGGGAAACGGCACCATCATGGAGGTCAGGTGATGGCACAGGGAGGCGCCCAAAGGCTTGTCTGAGCAAGTGATATGGAGAAGACCTTGAAAAACAGGATTTCAACAAATGAAGCAATGTGGCAGGTTGGGGTCAGGGAGTAGCACTAAAAAAACTTCCATGAAGAGAACATACTGAGGAAAAGTACAGTGGTAGGAAACACAGGGTGCATGACCAGAGCATGAGAAGACAAGGCTGGACAAACAGGACCTGGGTGTGTTGGAATGCAGTGAAGATGTTCCCCGTGACTTGGTAGGTGATGAAGAATCATTAAAGAAACATTTCTTCAAATCCCACCCTTTCTTTTTTTTAAAAAGACTTTGCCTTGCAAGCTACTGGTTGATATTCAAGTATATAACTATCTGATACTATGGTTATTCAAGGACTTTGGAATCCTAGAGAAAGTTCCATGATCTTGGGAATGCCAGAAAGGAAAGTCCCACGTTAAATGGATATATTCTATGTTAGACATTTAAATATTTCTAAGGCAAAGAATACATATAACTGAATTTCAAGGCATTTTCCAGTTATAATGCTTTCAGCTTTTTCTTTGAATTAGGCTGTTCATTGCCTTGCTTTGTACGAACAACATGAGCAATTATAGTGAGAGGACACTGTGAGGTTGTCACTTAAAATGTTTTAAAATATTAGGAAATATTTTACTGAGACACATAGGTTCAATGGTTCCAGTAACAAATTCCCTATATACAGTATCTTCAGAAATTCAAATGCTATCATTTAATTTAGCTTGAAAACTAAATATTAGCAAAGAACTGGGAAATAACCTGCTTCTCCCTTATGCCTCTTAAATTCTGACTAAGCAATTTTGTTTTCTCATTTTAACAGTCCAGCTAAAATACAGCAGTTCTGACACACTTCAATTAAAGGATAAAGTAACCTCTGATATATTTTTAAAACAATCCTTACACAACCTCAAAACACTGATTTTCTTAATAAGCTTTCAGATCATTTTATGACCCAAAGTACTACCTCACTAGTTAATAATCAAAGTAACTTACCTCTGTGAACAGGCTTAATCTGCCTGAGATGTCCTGAGCACTGAAGTATTTTGACACTGGTTCCTGAAAAATCCCACCAAATCGGGGTCCCTTCTCTGAGGAATGGGTTTTGGAAGTCTGCAAATACTGATGATAAGCACTCTTTAAAGAAGAATGTAGTTTGGAAGTAAGGTCAGATTTTTGTAGAAATGAAGCCTTTTCTGGCCACAGACCAACTTGCAGATTGGAGGTAGCAGGTTCATTTGACATTACATATGAATTCTTAGAAATTCCAGTCCTTTCCTGGCTATCATCGGGGTAAAATGCAATGGAAGGGTCTGGCCGCTTGAAGGCTTCCTTCCTCCTAGCTCTCAGGCTTCCTTTATGTAACGGTTCCTCCTCCTCCTCCTCGTCCTCCTCTTCCCCTACCCCCTGTCTGTCTTCATCAAAATTCATCTTTAAACGCTCTGATACAGACTGCAGAAGGGATAAAACAGAAGAGGGCTGGCTTGCACTCTCTCTTGATTTTGTGGAGCCATGGTGACCAGGTGAGACCTCGTTGGACAGAATGTCCTCCTGAGAACTGTCATCCTCATAAATGGGAGACAAAGCTAAGGGATAAATTTTGTACCTTTTGGCCTCCACTGATAAGAAAGATTCTGAACTATCACTATCAAATGTCTCACCTAATTTAGTATCCTTTTCAAAATGATGGACGAGGTCAGTTCTGCTCTCAGACCCCTCACATGCAAGAACAGGCATGCTGTCAGCAGATGTCTCAGGAAACAAGAGAGTGTGTGTTCTTCTTACTTCTGCGGTAGCACACGTGTCCTCATCTTGAAGGGGTTCTTCATATAATATAGTAAAGGAAGAATTTTCTTGTTCATCCTGAGAAATGAAGGCCAAGTTAGATTCTTCTTTTTCATCGCTATAATTATCATCCCTTATTTGGTTATCTACTGCAATAACAGATGTTCTTCTGTCTAGCTTCCCTATGGTACCCTCAGGTTGAAAATCCGGCATTGCTAAAACTGGGTAGCCTTCATAATCCTTACTTAATGTCGGTGATTCATATCCCCTGAAATAGGAGGAGGCAAGTCTGTTGTCACACGCTATCAAGGCTTCCTTTCTCTCAGGGGGATCTCTCTCCATTTCTCCAGCACTCTCTCCACCAGACTTTTGCGGGGTTTTTTCAGCTTCATATATGGGAGGCATGGCCTCTGCTTGTGTAACAGGCAAGTCCAGGTCTGTTCTGTATGCTTTCTGAATGTTTACCATTGTGGATAACACTTTGTGTTTCCTGAGAGCCTCATCAGAATCTTCTGGAGATATTCTTTCCATTTCTCTTGGAGAGGGCATGGACACAATCATGCCGAGGGTCTCTTTAGCCTCTCTCTTACATGGTTTTTCCATTTCTAAGGAGGCAGGGACTGTCGCCTTGTGAGCTTCTTCCACTTCTATCACTTCAGTTTCCCTAATACCTTCTCCAGCATCCTTTTGATAAGATATTTCCACCACAGGTCTTGCAGTCTTTCCAGTGATGCCTTCCACATCTTTTTCGTAGATATTTACCACTTCTAACATAATGGGCATAACCTCAGTTTTGTCCAGGTCCCCTTCAGCATCTCTTAGGTAAGTATCTTCCATTTCTAATCCAACAGGTATCACCTCAGTCTCAATATCCCCTTCAGCATCCTCTGGGTAAATATCTTCCATTTCTAATGTGGCAGGTATCACTTCAGGCTTTTCAGTAATCCCCTCAAAGTCTTTTTGGTAGACCTCTTCCATTTCTGACATAACTGCTGTGATCCCAGTCTTGCCAATATCACCTTCAGCATGCTTTTGGTAAATATTTTCCATTTCTAATCCAACAGGTATCACCTCAGTCTTTACAATA
The DNA here is from genome assembly GCF_029215605.1 of Mirounga angustirostris. Lineage (NCBI taxonomy): Eukaryota > Metazoa > Chordata > Mammalia > Carnivora > Phocidae > Mirounga > Mirounga angustirostris. Next base: position 45,092,594 of record NW_026991709.1, on the reverse strand, counting down.
TCCCCTTCAGCATCCTTTTGGTAAATATTTTCAATCTCTAATGTGGTAGGTATTATTTCAGTCTTTCTAGTAATTACCTCAGCATCTTTTTGGTAGATATTTTTCTCTTCTGAAATAACAGGCAGCATGTCAGTTTTGCCAAGATCTCCTTCAACATCCCTCTTCTTATAAGCTTTTTTCATTCCTAAAATGGCAGGTAATCCTTCAGTTTTTTCAATATACCTCTCAGCATCTACTTGGTATACCTCTCCCACTTTAAGAATGTCAGCTATTGGCTCAGTTTTTGTGATATTCAATTTGGCTTCCTTTTTATGTGCTCTTCCCATTTCTGACATAGGAGGGACTGCCTCATATTTCATAAAATTCAATTCAGCATCCATTTTGTTTGTTTCTCCCAGTTCTAACATGGAAGGTCTAAGCTCCATTTCCCCCATATTTACTTCAGTATCTTTCTTGTGTACTTTCCCTACTTCTGACGTTGTAAGGAGTGTGCTTTTATTATTGTGTCCCGGCAAGCTTTTTTCAGATATACACACAAGACTATCAGACAAACTGCTTTTGGATGTCCCAGGTACATGGAGGTCATCATTTGCAAATGGAGGCCATTTGAAATTTAATACAAGAGTTTTTGTATTCTCTGTCCCAGTTTTGTGATTATCCACACACTCTATTTCCACTTTCTCTTTAGAGTCCTCTTTGAAAAATAAATGTGTTTTTACCTTATTATCTAACCCTTTATGGGGTGTGTCTTTGGCTAGCAAAACAGTATCTGATTTCAGCAAATTTATACTATCAGACTGTCCAGCTCCATTTCCAGAAAACGGGGATTTTTGGTAGAGAACAATTTCTCTTCCTTTAATTGACTCTGTGTCATTAACTAAGTTACTTACAGAGCAGAATCTACCTAATACTTTATTTTCACTAATTTCACACGTGCTTTGATTTACTGCCTGTTCAGACACCAAGAACTCCCTTAATGTATCATGTGGCTTAACACTATCACTGTTCAGAATTCCTGAAGTATTAGCCTGAAGTTCAGAATCCCAGGTATCCTCAGTATCTTCAAAAGCTTCATTTGTCAAATTTTCTTGGGCTGAATAAATAATCTCATTGACTAATTCCCTAGCTTGATCTTCTAACAAACAAGATAAATTCATTCTATCAGAATCAAAAAGGAGACTCTTCTCACCAACTGTAGGTGAAACACAGACCTTTTCTTCCCCTCGGACAGCTGACCTGTTTTCCATGCCCTGCTCTTCCAAATGCTCCGTCAGTTGAATCCCGGTCAGTGTCACTTCTGATGGGTTTTTCTCACGGATGTCTTCTTTCAGAGTACCTGGATTCATTATGCCATCGATGGCTATATGCTCCCGGCAGGTAGCAACTCTGTGTTTGGATTTTAATTCTTCCCTGACAGAGTTAAAAATTTCACTAATCAATGTATCAGCCTTTCTCAGTAAACCACTTCTGAGGTCCAAAAGTTGGTCATGTGCTCTCCTCCTTGCTTCTGTGTGCTCAGTAGATGCTTCAGAACACTGCTGGCTTGAGCTGTTAACTGACGCTGGAGCCCCAGCAACTGCTCCAGTCTCCACTTCCATGGGATTGTCAAATTGGGCAGCAGTTGGGAAATCAAGAGATCCCTTCCCAGTAGGATTCCCAAAATGTTCCTCAAATGGGGTCACTTCTGACCCTGTTGGGACAGATGTTTCCAATTTCAAATAAGAGCTCTTAGGGTACAGCAGGTTAGTCAGAGAGGCACCTTCAGGTGTGGCATCTATGGTAACTTTTACAGAACTGAAATTATTTGGGGGGTTATGTGAACTTAAAACCACACTAACTTCTTCAGAGTTACTGGAGGAAGACATGTTATTAATACCCCCACTTAGGAAATGAGTATTCTCTTTCCTTCTATGAGATAAGGTTTTCTTTCCTGATTTCAGCACAGGAGCATTATGAAAGTGTGAATCCTCAGATGCAAATGCATTTTTTTCCGAACTTCTATCAGAATCCAGAAAAGGTGAATTTACTTTTGTGCTGTCAGTTTCTTGGAATTGTGGTGAAGCACTAGTTAGGTTGAGTTTTGCCATTTTTGAGAAACCAGAAATCTTTCTAGTCCCACAAATATCTGAAGGTTGATGAATCACACAAGCATGGGCTTCATAATTCTGTGCCATTTGCCTAGTGACTTTTTCATTACGAAGAGGAGGTAAAATCTCAGATGTATTACTTTTGGGAAAAGCAGGAAGATAAACTAAGGTTTCTGCCTCTGTTTCCTGAATACCTTGATATTTAGAGGCAGGAAGAGAAACTTCAGTTTGACAATTCTCTGCAAGGCCAGAAGTTGAATATTTTTCTTTTATCTCCTTATGATCCATCGATTGAAAACTTTTGTCCTGTTCAACCTCTTGGGAAGCTAATTCCGATAAAGTAAGCTTTCCTGGCATATCTGTAACTTCAAATGGAGAAGAAATTTTATCCTGAGAGATGTCTCTGGGCTCTGTTTGGGAAACAGCTATCTTGGAGAGGGCTACAGTGTTTTCTCTTCCAGACTGCAACTCAACAGGACCATTGTTCTGACCATCAACTTCCACTTTTGAGAAAATTTTGGCAATGTTAGGTTTGGTTTCCAAGGAAAGAGAATCAGACTTCTCTATGGCGCTCTTACTTGCTCTAGTGTTTGAAAGCATCAATTCTGCTTTAGTAAGGTCTTGAGATGAAATGGAACTGTGGTCCTCAGAGAGGCTTTCAGACTCCAATCTCGAGTCCACTCTGGTTACATGAACATCTCTGGCTGTAAGATCTAGTGGAACGTGGCATTTTTTGCCATCAGGAAGAACTTCCTTGGATTCAAGAGTTGCAGAGGCATGCCCAAGACGAAGGCAAGCAGGAGGCCTCTTCCCATCTGCTGCCTCAACACGATTTGCCACGTTTTCTTCTTGACACTGACTAGGCTGATTGGAAATATCAACAATGTTGACATCCCCAGTTTCAGTGAGCACAGAACATTCATCCTTTAAAACAGGAATATCTAACTTGCTTGGCATACCAACTCTGGAAACAAAGGTAGGAGATGAAATACTGAAATCTGATTTTTTACAGTCAAGGGTAAGAGATGTTCTGACACCAGGTGATGCTTTGGCTTGTTGAAGACTCTCAGAATCAAGAAGAGATTCTGAAATGTGCTTTCGGTTAGGTTCAAAATTCAGTTCAGGTGCTATTTTACTTTCTAAGCATGCTACAATGGCTGATTCACTGATGTGTTTTACAGAGGCAGGGTTGTTTTGATTTATTCTAACCATACGAGGCATTTTGCCATGTGGCCTAAAATCGGGCCTTCTGGCTTCTGTTATAAACTGGTCAGTATCTTTGGGTAATGGCTCAATTCTACCTTTCGGAGCTTTTATGAGACTTGAAGCTCTGGATTCACCAACCAAGGTGTTTTCTGTTTCTTGTCTGATTTTTCTAGCAGCCAAATTTTTCTGTGAGTCTTGGGCAGACAATCTATTTCCTTCATTTACAAGTTCTGTGTCTGTCACAGCATGTCTCTGAAGAGCAGGGATGTTGGTGTGATTGGCAGCCTGCTTTGCTGAGTTATCTGCGGTTTGCTTGTCAGAACACTTACTCTCTGGCAACTGTGGATCTTCGAGCCTAATTGATTTATTTGAACTTGGCAAACTTCCCTCTTTGGTAGTGTCGCTCCCATCAGATTTCCTACAAGAGAAGTCAGAAATAGCTGGGCTTACAGGCTCAACATGTTCTCTTTGCACCAAGGTCCCATCACTCATCACTGAGCTGACATCCTTCACTGTAGTTTCTGTTGTAGTTACCCCGTGAAAATCTGGACTGCAAGGAACTTTGCTACCATTACTTCCTATAAACAACGCTGAACATACCAAATTCCTGTCAGTCTGAGAAACTGGTGCACCATTTAAATGGTGCTGTGAATCAGATTCTCTAACAGAGCTGGAGTTAGTCCCAGAAGAAGGGGATGGCCTACTTCTCACAGGTCCCCCAAGATCATTTTTATTTAAAACATCCTTAGAAAAAGCAGTATTGGGCAAATCTGGGTTGTTTGTCAGATGGCTTTCTGTGTTAAGATTTATTTTGCTACAATCAGAGTCTTCTGACAGGCCTTTGAGCAAATGTCCTTTCGTAGATAAGTCCGTGCTAGCTGATGACAATGACGACGCCATCCTCGCCTCCGTCTCACTTCCAGGGCCAATGTGGATGCTTGTGCTAGAGTCAGAACTTTCATCTTCTCCGTCCGAGGGAGTCACAGTTTCCAATGCAGTCTGGTGCTTCAAATATTTCCTAATTTGCCTGGGGCCTCGATATGTTGCGTACGTTACTGACGGCCTCTCTGGTTTACATTGTCTGTAAAAAGCAACAGCATAACAGTATCAGGAAATACAGTTAGTAACACTTAGTAGTAATCCGAGAAAGTGTGGTAAGGCCTCTCAAGTTATTCCTACTTTTAATATGTATTAATTGGAGATGGAAATCCTAAAATGTTGTAGTTAAACCTGTCTTTATTTAAAAAAAAAAAATAAAGATTTGACAAGCAGCATGTGAATGTCAAGGCAGCATGAATGTTCGAGCTCCTTAGAACCTTTCCCCCTTACCTGATTGTGTACATCTCTCTCACTGTGGTTAATGGAGAGAAGGTAGGCTGACAGGTCCGAGGCTTAGGTTTTAGTTATAATCTCAAAGGAGTGCTCGACTGGAAGGAATTATACTGTCTTTATGCCTCATACTGGCAAGTTTGTGGATACGTCACTGAATTCTCCACCATATCAGAGCATCATAGTAAGCTTCTCTTCCTTTACTCTTAGATGTGAATTTAAAGAGCAACTTTGAGCACATAGGGGGAGAACTTCTAAAGGAAAACAACTGGTGAGATGTCTAGCTCACATCAAGCACTCAGTATATATTAGTTAACTCAATGACAGAACTGCCTTAAAAATCCTCTCACATTAAGGTCTTCAGATATTCAATCAGTGTAGTGAGTATTAAAATGCTTGGGTAAGTGCAGGAATCAAAAGGGACTTCTAGAAAAAGTTCTCTACTTCTTCTCAGACCCCACACAAAGTTCCTCAGCTCTCAGCATCCATCTTCCTTTGAAGAATCTATCTCTGGGAGTTAGACATGCTGTGACAGACACAGAACTTGTAAATGAAGGAAATAGATTGTCTGCCCAAGACTCACAGAAAAATTTGGCTGCTAGAAAAATCAGACAAGAAACAGAAAACACCTTGGTTGGTGAATCCAGAGCTTCAAGTCTCATAAAAGCTCCGAAAGGTAGAATTGAGCCATTACCCAAAGATACTGACCAGTTTATAACAGAAGCCAGAAGGCCCGATTTTAGGTCACATGGCAAAATGCCTCGTATGGTTAGAATAAATCAAAACAACCCTGCCTCTGTAAAACACATCAGTGAATCAGCCATTGTAGCATGCTTAGAAAGTAAAACAGCACCTGAACTGAATTTTGAACCTAACCGAAAGCACATTTCAGAATCTCTTCTTCTTCATGCTATCTGATGCTGCCTACTAGCCCTTCACACATACTCTCCCCTTCAGTCCCAGCCTCAGAGAGAAACTCTAGGGTCTTCTAAGACTTAGTTCACGAGTTATCTCCAGAGCAAGCCTATCCCAAAGCCCCTTTCCTGCTAACAGGAAAGGTAGTCTCTGATCTGTGGGTGCACAGAGCCCTGGGCACAGCATTTGCCATATTAAATTATAAAGATCTAGGCACTTATTTATTTTCCCCCCGCTCGCCTGGTGGCTATTTGAAGGAAGGCATGGTGTCTTAATCATCTTTATATTTTTAAATGCCCCCCCCACAAAATTTGGGAAACAGTATATGTGTAATAACTTTCTGTGCATTAATGAATGACTAAATAAAGCAATGATAGTAAATGCTTAGTGTGCAATTTATTCCAGACTGTCTTAGTTATTATAGATGATATAAAAGTGTTTTAAATTGTGAACTCTAATTTCATTGACCCTAAAGATGGATGGTAGAAAAATTTGATGTTCTAATGTTTTCAGGTTAAACATAAAATTAACAAAACATGATAGAATCCACATGAATAAGTAATCCACTTACCAGTATCCCACTATCTAATATAATACATTTCCTCCCCAACTTTAAAGCAGCAACATGAAGAATACTAAACTTGTCTACATGATAAAGAGAAAGCAAACCTCCTTTGACACAATGTCAAATTTTCATCAACTGTGCTCCTTATGTATTTCTTGAATTTCAGCTGAAATACTGTATTTCAAACTATATAATTGCTGGCCCCTCAAATCCTATCACACCACTATTGTAAAATCTTGTATTGGTCACACGCATGTTTTTACTGTCCATCATAAAGCGCATGAAGGAGAAGCATAGAGAAAGGCTTTGCCTTACAAAAGTGGTTTTAGCTTCAGTATGTGTGTCAGGCTAGATCAAAGACTATTATGAAACAAACTCAAAAGTGAGTAAGATAATGTCTATGAAAACACGCAAAAGGAGAAAAATCCATGTAGGTAAATTAACATTACTGGTGAAATCTGCTATCAAAATATAGTAATTATTCAGAAATCACAAGAGCCTTTAGAACAATATATGAAGATCCAGAAGCCTGAATAAATGACAAGAAATTTTACTGTCTGGTCAGGTTTTCTTTCAAAGCTTTAATGTTTTATACTTAAAACCAACTTTCAATAGGCTGCAGTATTTTTTTTCCTCAAAAGATAGATAAAATAATTCTGAAGAAATGGCTACACGAAGAAATATACATGATGTCTACAGAAATAGGAAATGAGATAGGAAGCAGAATTTTATTCTAGTAACCTTAGTTCTCTTACTACCAACTCCCTCCTCAAGAGACCTCAAGACATTTTATCCTGCACCAATCCAATAATGCACCTTTTCATCTAAAAGTCTAATAAAGGGGCGCCTGGGTGGCTCAGTTGGTTAAGCGGCTGCCTTCGGCTCAGGTCATGATCCTGGAGTCCCTGGATCGAGTCCCGCGTCGGGCTCCCTGCTCGGCAGGGAGTCTGCTTCTCCCTCTGACCCTCCCCCCTCTCATGTGCTCTCTGTCTCTCTCATTCTCTGTCTCAAATAAATAAATAAAATCTTTTAAAAAAATAAATATAAAATAAAAGTCTAATAAAATAAACCATACAGGAAAACCCATTAAATTTCAACTCCCTCTAATAATGCCTTCTGGTAGTTCTGGAGTCCTTTGGGGGGATAAGGGGAATAATTTTCCTCCATTTTTTAGGACTTTCTAGGTAGTTTCAACTAAAATGATTAAATTGATTTATACGAACTAGTTTAAATTTCTAACTCGATAATCTCCTGCAGCACCTGGGTGGAAATGTTATATAATTGTAACTAAAATATGCACTGTTTATACTGAACAACTATATTATCATGTTTAAAGAACTGAACATCAAAGTTTCAAGCTCAGCTTCATGTACTGTAATTAGTTCTGTCAGGTACTGATGACCTGCACTCCCTCTTTTTAAAAGGTTAGTCATGCCAATGTAGTCTATTTTCTACATCATTCTTTCCCAGGATGCAGTTGAGTCTCCATAATTTAGTATTAAGAATATAAAACTGTCCTTTAATTGCTAATTTTTCCCTAGTAAATAAAGGAGAAATGTCAAAAACATGTAATTTTAAAAATAAACTGAAGATGGAAAATTAAAAAGATTTTTCATAAGCTGCATAGAGAAAAGGGAGTATTAATTTCATGTATTATGTAAACTGTGTATGGGATCTACAGTTCATCCTATGCAACCAGAGGTATGTGCTCCTCCCCCGTCAACAGACAGCCATGTCTTCTTATGCAGTGTCAGCTGCATTCCTGAGACCCGATGGTCAAGGTCAAGTCTCAAATGGACTGGTATCTGATCTCCAGGGTTTTAACTCTGGCAAAGTGGATACCGTTGCCACCAATGACCGCTTCATTGACCTCAACTATACGGTCTATATATTCTGGTACGATTCTACCCATGTCAAACTCAATGGCATAGTTAAGGCTGAGAATGGGAAACTTGTCATCAGTGGAAAGTCCATCTCCATCTCTCAGGAGCGAGATCCTGCCAACATCAAATGGAGTGATGCTGGTGCTGCGTATGTTGTGGAGTCCACTGGTGCCTTCGCCACCATGGAGAAGGCTGGAATTTTCTTGAAGGGTAGAGTCAAGAGGGTCAACATTCTCTGCCCCTTCTGCTCATGCTCCCATGTTTGTGATGAGTGTGAACCATAAGAAGTATAACAACTCCCTCAAGATTGTCAGCAATGCCTCCTATACCACCAGCTGCTTGGCCTCTCTAGCCATGGTCAACCATGATAACTTTGGCATTGTGGAAGGACTCATGACCACAATCCATGCCATCAGTGCCACCCAGAAGACCATGATGGCCCTTCTGTGAAGCAGTGGTGTTATGGCCAAGAGGCTACCCAGAGCATCATCCCTGCTTCTACTGGCATCACCAAAGTTGTGGGCAAGGTCATCCCTGAGCCGAATGGGAAGCTCCCTTGCATGTCATTCCATGTCCTCACCCTCAACATGTCAGTTGTGGATCTGACCTGACACCTGGCGAAAGCCTCCAGATACGATGACATTAAGAAGGTAGTGAAGCAGGCATCAGAGGGTTGTCTCCTGAACTTTAGTAGTAACCCCCACTCTTCCATCTTTGATGCTGGGACTGGCATTGACCTCAAATACCATTTTGTTCAGCTCATTTCCTGGTACAACAATGAAGTTAGCTACTGAAACCAAGTCGTAGACTTTATGATCCACATGGCCTCCAAGGAGTAAGAGCCCCCTGGACCATCAGCTCTAGTAAAGGCACAAGAGTAGAAAGAAGCCATCAGCCACTGGGGAGTCCTTGCCCCCTACTGATCTCCAAGACACAGAGACAGTCCCAACCCTGACATTGGTGTTTCCATCCCAGGCCCCCTAAAGGACAGGAGGGGTTTAGAAAGCCCTACCTTGTCACAGATCAATAAAAAATACTGTACCCAGACTAAAAAAAAGGGGGGGAGAACAAAATAACTTACCTATACATTTCAAATATTTAAGCAGACATACGTACATATTGGAAATTTGAAAAGGTTTATGCATCTTAGCCCAAGACATACCTATCATGTGAAGATTTATTAAGCCTCTAGATAGTATACAGGGCTGTACTCTTCTTTGCATATATTTGATATACTTGATATTTCAAAGGTCAACCAAAGACATGTGTCATTCTTCAAAGAAAATTCTAAACAGCCCAAAAATATAGCCTTAGAGCAAAGTCTCTAACTCATTTTTAGGAAAGTATGATTAAGCTACCTTTTCAGCATGAAGCTATATTTACTTCCAAATTACATAGTTAACAATATCTTCTCTTACAATAGGGAAGACTTTTAACTTTTCCATGTAAAGAAAAGTTGCAAATCCAGCAATTTTTAATTTTATTTATTTATTTGGGGGGGGCGGGGAAGAGCGAGAGAATCTTAGGCAGGCTCCAATGCCCAGTGTAGGGCAAGTGATGCGGGACTTGATCTCACAACCCTGAGATCATGACCTGAGCCAAAAAAGAGAGTCGGATGCTTAGCTGAGTCACCCACATGCCCCCAGCAATTTTTTTTAAATCACAATAAAGTTTTGGGGCATCTGGGTGGCTCAGTCATTAAGCGTCTGCTTTCGGCTTGGGTCATGATCCCAGGGTCCTAGGATTGAGCCCCGCATCGGGCTCCTTGCTCAGCGGGGAGCCTGCTTCTCCCTCTCCCACTGCCCCTGCTTGTGTTCCCTCTCTGGCTGTCTCTCTCTCTGTCAAATAAATAAAAATAAAATCTTAAAAAAAAAAAAAAATCACAATAAAGTTTTGATAGAAAAAATTTTCATTATGGATATGAATGTGTTGAAAACAAAAATCATAGAACTTTTAAAGATTTCAACCCAACAATGAAATAGGTTCCTAATAAATTACTCTGGAAACATAAGTTAATGTATGGAAGACATTCTCAAAGTTGTTACCAAACAGGTTTAATGAAAGGCTTTATGGATATTAAAAATGAATTCTGCATAGTAAACTATACATAAAAACAATTACAAAGCTGTTCATTAGTTTTAATTAAGTGAAGATGAAATCATTTCCTGTGGCTTTTGAGGAGGATTTTTTTTTTTAAACACGTTTCAAATTATAGGTCATTACTTATCTAAATTTTGAAAACTGTAATAGTGATTTCAAATGTATGTTTGATATTATAGTAATGGGATAGCATTATACAGCACAGAATATTTTATAAACTTGCCTAAATTAAGCTAATTATTAACCCTTTTTAATACACTGATTGTAAAAGATCTATAGAGGGGAAAAAAGGGGCATTTTTACATGAAAAAGATGATGCAAAACCTGAAAATTCACTCTTCCTTATATTAAAAAATTGAAATCTTTTATTACACTGAAATCTCCTACTAATTTCAGAAGTATAAATTCTGATGAGCGAAAACACTCTCCAAAGGCCTGAGATACAAGAGAGGCCATTTCAGGTTTCTAAGTCAGCATGACTGTACGTTAACTTTGTTTAATCCAGAAGCCTGATTTATGGCTCACCAAGCATACACTGTATACCTGCTTTATAAATGAGTGACCTATCAAAAAACCATCTTGACCTTATGATATTGATCGATGCTCCTACTCCCTGCATTTCTTGATGTTAAAACCTGTGATTCCTGTCTATATGCTAATCTATAATCTTTTGAGGTTTACAAGATGTAAAAAAGCATATAACCCTGTAAAAACTTTTTGTTCTCCAGAGCACTTTCTTCCTTGGGAAGTGCGTGCTTTCTGGCCAGCTGTTCTAACACGGGCTTGAATAAAACGCTTACCTTCAGAGATTCAACAAATCTTAATTTTAAATAACATTTTATATTTGGAATATTCTCATGATCTTGATAAAAAATTAAATATATCCTTGCTTTTAGTAAATTCATATCACAGAACTAAAACAACTTTAATACTAATAATACAATCTTAAAATTATTAGTAAATATCTTCTCCAGATATATTTATAAAATTGGTTATAAGTAGTTCTTAATCCTATTGTCAAAATAAACTGTTAACCAAAATGGTATTCAACTTTTATACGATAATTCCTCAACAAGTTGACATATGTCAATAGGAAGTTACTAACTGCAATTCTACACCTGATAATTTGTAGGACTTCTGAAGCTGGGCCAGAGGAAGCTTGTCTCTCAGTCAAGACAAAGGCTTTGTGGAGCTGGTTCTGGTAATTGCCTCAAGTAATTATTCTATTAATAAGGAGGGCTTTTCCAACAAGAAATAAGAGGCCCAGTATCATCTTCCAATTTCTTCTGTCTAGTATCAAAGAAATAAACCTGACCTACTAATCAAAACCAAAGGGGGAGGGACGCCTGGGTGGCTCAGATGGTTAAGCGTCTGCCTTCGGCTCAGGTCACGATCCCAGGGTCCTGGGATCCAGTCCCACATCGGGCTCCCTGCTAGGCGGGGAGCCTGCTTTTCCCTCTGCTGCTGCCTCTATCTCTCTCTCTGACTCTCATGAATAAATAAAAAATAAAATAAAAAATAAAATAAAAAATTTAAAAAAACCAAAGGGGGATTTAAAAAAAGGGGGGGGGTAGGAAAAAATACAACCTTTCTGATTCACCTAATTCCCATACAACAGCCTCAAAATCCCCACCACTTTAATACTCTGGTACAAAAAGCCATCTGGAGAGGTTGTTAGAGAAGACTGCTGGGCCCTACTCCCAGAGATTCTGATTCAGTGGGTCTAATCAGATAATTTGTATTTCTAATGATTCCCAGGTGATGCTGATGATGCTAATCCAAACACCACATTTTAAATAGCACTACTTTAGATAATCCTTTATTAGAGAGGTACTCCAATTTAACCATTTTTCTGCTGTTGAACGTTTGTTTCTAATGATGTTCCTGTAAATAATGCTTCAGCAAACACTCATGTCTATCATTAGAAATAACCTACAAGCTTTTTAAGGTTCTTGACACATGCTGCTCTAAGCTATAACTTCCACTCCTAGCACTGTATATGGAGCATCAGCTCTATCAACTCTGAGTAATACAGAAAATCATCATTTACTGTTACTGTTATCAATTTAATAGGAGAAAGGTTATTCCATTTTAGTTTGCATTTCCTTGACTGCTGGTGAGAATAAGCCTTTCTTCCACTTATGTATTAGCACTTAATATTTCTTTTGTTTATATTGGTTGCTGTTTTTTTTTCTATTGTTGAGCTAGTGTCTAAAATGTTTATCAGTTAAAGAATTCTATGATATTTTTTGTACCTAATTTTCTCACTTGCCCATATAAGGTATCATTGTTTATTTTGTTTGACATATGGAGTTTGAAAATTAGATGTGATCCAATCTACTGATCTCTTTCCTGACACTTTCCTAGAAAAAAAAAAAAAAAAGAGAAAGCTGTTTCTCACCAACACAGAATAATTCCCATTTAGCTACTCTTAGTTTTGTATTTAAAAAAAAAAATTTGTTCCTCAATTTTGTTTCAGTATAACGAGTTAAGTGTCTAGCTTTTATTTTTTTCTCCAAATTGTTCATCAATTTCCCAAAGTCCTCCTTTATATAATACAAAAAAAAAAAAAGAGGACATAAAAATGCCATCACATTCAAGGGTTCAAATCACATATATACAAGGGTCTACTTCTGGACAATCCATTCTGTTCCACTTAAATGTTTAGTAAATATTACATCAGTAGGACATGGTTTCAAATTCTGTAGCTTTACCAGCACACTGACATCTGGTAGGGCAAGCCCTACCCCATCCATCATGATGGCAAACTCAAATCTGTCTGGGTCTTATTTTCTCATAAGGGTGGGTCTGTGTCTACTTCTGGAACTTGCTATGAGGAATTAGCTCAAAATATATACATGAAGACACTCTGAAACTATAAACAACTACACAGTGAGCTCTAAGTTATCATCTACATCTGACTATATAATTACTGATGACCTCTTCAAATAATACAATTCACAGGTAGAAGTTAAATTAACATAAAATATTAGTTATGAATGAATACTTCTGTGTTACACAAAATGGATAATGAACTAAACATTGTTATATACATTTTCTGCGTAGAAAATAATCCTTCTAGCTCATCTGAGTAAAAGAAAAACAAGTCGGTGCCTGTTTGTCAAAGAAAGAAAAAAGGGATGGTGAAATCATCTTTACATCTGTGCAAGATTTCAGTTTCTCAGAGCTGTGGAAACAAATCACAAGGCCAGTTTTACAAGTAGAAGTCAATTTAACTTCTTTAACCCCTTTAATTTCATTCCACAAAGAAAAGATATTAACAAAATGTGAATACAAACCTAAGAATCATTTTTGTTCCCAAAATGCAGATCCTGACTCACTGCCTGTCCTAATACAGGAAGAATTCAGACAACAGAAAACACGCTCATTCAAGGAAGTCTTAAATTAGAAATAAATCTTGTACTATAACAAAGTTAGCACCTAAAAGGTATCAGTACTGCCCCTTAAAATAGGTCCAAAGGCCCTAGATCATATGTATGATACACAGAATCATTTTTTTTTTAACCTAGTAGCAGGGACATTAGAGAATACTTTTTCCAATCCCCTTAATTAATAAGAGAACTAAGCCTTAAAAGCTAGGTCCAAAACCTCACTTTTTTGGCTAAGTAAACTGTAAACTTACTTTAGTAAATCACTGGTTTCCTGTTCACTGTCCTGTGTTGTATCCAAAGAAAAGGCATCTGATGTTTCAGCTGAGTTGGACTCAGGTTCTTCGGCTGGAAGCGCCTGGGTTCCCAGGGAGCCACCGAAAATCTCCCTCTCCCTTTTGACCCCTTCCTCAGGATGGTCACTGGGATTTTGTAGATCTTTCTCAGTTCTGTCATGGTCATCTTTGAAAGAAGATTGCTTGGCATCACCAAGAGATGATTTTCCTGAGATATTGAATAAGTTACCAAGAAACTGAAAAAAGCTTTCTTTTGGCTGTCTATCGTTTTCTCCTATTTTGGTATCTGAGGTGGAACGGGAAAGGTCATTTGGCTTTTTGGAATCTTCCTGCGTTGGAGGAGTGATTAGCTTCTCAGCATGGTTCTTTTTGTCCTCACTTTGGGGAATCTTTGAAAAAGAAATAGAGAATAATAAACATCATCATTTAAAAAAATCACACAAATTGACTAATAACTTCTTATATGACACGCTTTGTGCCAGATGCGAGGGATACATCTGTGAGTAAGACTGATGGCTTCTGATTCCTCCGGCCGTTTACAGTCTAGTGAAGGGCACGGTCAGCACAACTTAAAGCTATATAGTAAACGTCATGAAAGGAGGAATACAGCCCATGTGGGAAGCCAGAACAGGAGTAACCAGTCCAGGGTTGGTGGCAGTGACAGCAGAGGAGGATTCCTAGAAGTGCCCTCGGAAGGACACGTACTACGTGACTATGTGATGCTTGTGCATCCCCCTCCTTCCCTAGCTCTCTCTCCTCCTCCTCCCCCACTCTATATAGTGATGTGCCAGCTTCTAAGAAGTTAAAGATGAATGGAGATTAGGGTACAAAATGAGAAGAGTGAGGGATGTGTAGGGAGAGATAAGTAAAGGGACAGATCATGGCAAATTTTAGGCATATTTAAATTTAGCCTTAATTACTCAGAGCTAATGGACAGTACTTTCAAGCACTCTGTACATTAGATAACACCTAAATAGACCTCATTTCAGCACTGTCCTAACCCACGAAGAAGCTGCCACATTGTGTAAAATTGTTTCTCAGTAAGATGAGGAAAGACAGCAACATGGTGTTATCAATTCAGAGGAAAAGCCCACTATCCTTAGTGGTAAACCATAAAATCCTCAGATGTGCATTAATGCAAACCCTGTGCAGTACTGCGAACTCTTGCAGACGTTCAACACTTTCACGGGTGTGTTTTACCTGCTCATAATGAAGTTACTAATAAAACACACTCACACTCCTGTGTACTCTCTGTGAGCAAAGACTGAGATGCTCTATCAAAGAGTTTGCTGGCACTCCCTGTCACACTCTCCCCTGAAGCTTCATTAACCTTAGGCCCATGTGCCAACTCAGCCTGCCTTCCAAACATGCCTACTCACCTACTTGTAAAAGGAATGCCTCTCTGACAGTATCTGTCAGATGTCATGCTCACTAGTCCTTTTAAAAGAAAAGCTCCAGTGTGAGTCAGAAAAAAGATCAGAACAGCAAGGTAAAACCACCTTAGGGCACTGTCAGTTCACATGACAAAGTTTTGTAAGAGGCGGATCCTCAAGGAGGCAAGAGCATCATAATTTCAATGTTATTTGTTTACCTCGTTCCATATTTTAATCCAAATTCAAAATAGTTTTAATGGAGTGTTCCCCTAACCACTAACACAATTTAGCATATGAAAGCTTGAGAAAAGGTTTAGAACCTATTAGCCCAGGTAATTAATTTCAAGCAATATTTAAAGTCTGTTCTCCACTTGCAGAGTCAGAGGGTATTTTTGAGGAAACATTCAGATAGCATTTTTCTATGTGTTAGGAGCTTAAAAAACTCATGAGTCTCTACATTTAGAATATGACCAACCTTCCAGAGTCAAAGTCTCACCTTTTACTGGTTTCAACTGCAACTCACTCCCACTTGTCTCCACCTCATCCCTCCAACCTTGTGCTCATTATTGGGAGAATGTGCTATAAATTAGCTGTGTCCTCTCCTCACATAAAGGGCCTCTCAGTTTGGCAAAAGAAATGCTAGTTGACATTTCAAAAATGCTCATGTGTATGAAGATATACATTTTTTGTCCTTTAACTATGCCATTTAATTTGTTGTAATTATCAGCCACAACATTTCTTCCTGAGTTAAAATGAACTAAGACTGTAACATGAACATAAGAGTGTATTTCTTTTTCTTCTATAGCTAGTATGAATGACTGCTCTTGCTGGGTAGCTATCTGAAGGAAGTAAACCGTAGGCTATTCATTAGACTATCATAAGTATTCTTAAAATGCTTCAGAGATTCACAAGAGTCTTATAAAATTGGGGCAATGGTTTAAAAAAAGGGGGGATATTAAGAGAACATTAAGATTACATTTTTTTGACATCGATAAAATCTCAAGATGACTTCTGTCAAAAATACTATTTATTTCACTGCCTCAGCTATTTTTTACTTGACAATTCCTTCCAAAATACAATAAACTGCTTTCTAAACAAAAGAGGTACATTTTGCTAAACAAGTGAAAACCTTTACATTTAACTTTATTTTCAAAAAGATTTTACTTATGTATTTGAGAGAGAGAGAGAGAGAAAGGAGAGAGTGAGCAGGGGAGGAACAGAGGGAAACGGACAAGCAGACTCCACCAAGAGCATGGAGCCCCACATAGGGCTTGATCTCACGACCCTGAGGATCATGATGTGAGCTGAATCAAGAGTCAGAGGCTTAACCGACTGAGCCACCCAAGTGCCCCTAGATTTAACCTTTTTAGAATTATACAAAAAATTTTTTTTGAAAATCACTTTTTTCCTTCCCTTTATTTTCAGCTTCTTTGCTATTCCAGAATCTGTATCTTCAGTTTACTAAATAGCACTTTTTGTCCTTAGATGTCTCCATTTCTTAATTTTTCCCTAATAATCTTCTGAGAAATGTGTGTCAGTGAAATACTCCCAACAAGAAAAAAGCATCTAAATCTAGGAACAAAAACTAGCAGAAAAGAGCACTGCTATTCAAAGTAAACACAATAAATTCTTTATTTATATAATTAAAATTTTAAGTCTGATCTAAAACAGCTGCTCTTTCCCCTCAGCCTAAACAACAATAAAATTCAGCCTGCCACAAGCGAGGGCCAATGCTGCCTGCCAAAAGGACTGCCTGCCAATGTTCCAATGAGTAGAATGAAAGCAGTCAGGATTCAAGCAAACAAAACATCAATTCCAGTTGCTCTCAAAGATGTTGGCATTCCACATATAACAACAAAGGCTACTGATGAAGGCATATGTAACTGGGGAATTTGAAATTTTTTCCCTTCACACTCAATTTGCTATAATGCAATGTCCTTGGTCAATTTCATCCATCCATCTCCTCTCTTTGCTATGTGCCTAATACAGGGAAGCACAGAAAAGCATCAGGGACACTGATTAGTAAGACATAGTTTCAGCTTCAAGGAGCTTACAGTCTAGCAAGATACTCATTGCTTATTACTGTGTGGGGCTTACAAGAGAATCCACTGCATAGAGGAGGTAACATTTGAGCTTGCTCCTGAAGGGTGAGAAGAGCATCCTAGACACACAGTATACTATGTACAAAGACAGAGAATTATGAACTCTGTTTATCATGGCAGGGGTGTGGCTGAAGAAGACTGGGGTACAGAATAGAGAATGAGGTGGATAAGATGACTAATAGAAGCAGAGGCTCAGGGATAACAAAGTCATAGATCACTAAGTTTTCTAAATTGGGCAATGATTTGAGTAAAGTAAAAAATGGATATGGGAAATAGGAGAGGTGAGATCAGGATCTTGTGGGGATGGGAGGAGGTAAGGCAACAAATTACTTAGATGTCAAACACTGAATTTTTGGTCCCCTGCTGATGTAAAGATGAGATGTCTGGAAAGTAGTCAGAAGTGCAGTTTAAGAATGCAATTTGGCCATACACAGTGTATGCAGGATGAAAAGGGCTCTAGGGGAAAAAAAAAGATTAAAAGGAGGTGCAAATTAGAGAAGAAATCAGTGAGAGATGGAGAAGGCAAAAACCAGACCAAGTCATCCCTCCAGAATACTGGTCTCCAAAGGCAAAGGACAAAGACTATTTCCAAAAGCCAGTGGGGAGTAAATGCCAAATGCCACTGTGAGGTCTAGAAAGATGACTATCCTCCCCCACTGTTCTTCAAAAACAACGGGCACACTCATGCCTCGGGAACTGTATGTACATCGACTCTTCTCTCTGCTTAGATTTTCTTCCCTTACATAGCTATATGACTCACTCCCCCTCACCTCCTTCAGACCTTTACTTACAACTCATCTCTTCACTGAAAGCTTCCCCAGTCACTCCAAAATTGTCAATTCCTCCACTCTGAAAGTGCCAATATCCTCTCTCTGCTTTTTCTCCTTTGTACTTGCTAGTGTCCAAATACACACACACATATACACTTCCATTATTTAATATCTGTTTCTTCCTCTAGAAAGTAAAAGCCACAAGTGCAGGGATTTTTGTCTATTTCAATCAGTGCAGTATTTCTAGCATCTGGAAATGTGTCTGACAATCAGAGGTGCTCCAATAGTTGTTGGATTAGTAAATAAGTAATGAGGACTATACAGAAGCCCCAGGAATGCAGGAGGAATAGTCTTAACAGCTCAGGAATGTATGAGTACAGCCCCAAACTCAAGGTGTTAAGCTGTGAGTAGGCAGGCAAGGGAACAGGAATAGTCAGTAAATAGAAGGGAATATTTTGAGAAATTTTTTTAACAACAACAACAACAACAAGACAGAATATGACAGTTTAAAGTCTAAGACAGAATAAATGGTTTTTTGTTCTTGTTTTGTGGATCAGCTCTATACCTACTGGAAAGAGAGTAACTGCTGTACATGAGAGAAGGATGCCAGGTCCCAGAGTGAAAAGCATAAGGTGAGATAAAGAGACCAGTAGAGTCTCTAATACTTTTTCTAATAATAAAGGGAAAGTATTAGCCTTGAAGAGGATTAGGGACATGTCCTCTTCCAGGTAAAGAGGTAAGGAAGTGGCCAAGGTCTGAGCAATTCTGTAAATAGAGAAGACAAAGGGCAAGGTCCACCAAGTGGCTCTGACCTCAGTAAGTGAGAGGAGAGATGGCAAGCCAAAGGAGGAACACACAGGTGGAGCTGGGACTTGGGCTCCCGAAATAGAGAAGACTTGGACGAGTGTCTCTGGGGAATGCAGTACTAGGCTGAAATGGGTATACCAAGTACTAGCTGAAATGGCAGTTAGGGTCCACGCAACCTCAAAATCATTCATTCATTCATTCAGTAAGTAAGAGCAAGATACCATCCCAGGTGTTTAGATGCAACCGGAAAAAAACAAAAAAACAAAAAACACCAATAGCCCTGCTTTCATGGAGCCCACATTCTAATGATGTAAGAATTTATTTGCAGGTCCAACTGGTATTAGTTTGTCACCCCCTCGAGTATCCTAGAGCATGTGGCAGGTGCTGTGCCAACATGGTAAGTGGCACAGGGAATAAAGTCAAAAAGGTCACAGGATAGAGGCTGTCACCAAAGAGCCTGTTGAGTGGAAAATAATGAAGAGCCAGGTGACCCTTCCTTTACAGTCTCAAGCACCTGGCTTGGTCATCCTTTCTACCTAAGACTCTGCATTCATTGTGCGTAGAAAGGATGATCCTTCTGAACACCCTGACTCCCAGTTCCTTAACACCCTCAACTCCAGTGACTTTCACCTCCACTCTTCTTGCCTCTTCCATTAACTCTGACCCTAGTGAGTCACCCATAACTGTGTCACCTCTGAAACTCAATCTCAGGTATTCCCCATGTGCACACCCTCTCCTCCTTCCAGCTGTCTTACTCTACTGTCCCAGGTGTACCCACCACACCACTCCTCCTGCCCCATCATAGCTTCTGTCTTCTCCTACACTGTCCCTTTCAGTTCCCAGTTTCCTATCTTTTCTACCCGGCCATCAAATACAACCAGTAACCTCAAAGTCTCTGTTTTATTCCTTGGTCATCCCCACTAAGAAAAATTCCAGTGTTATCTTTTCCTAACTAAATGAGTGAGTCTTGTTTTAACACACCACAAGGATATGCACACCATGCAGATTTGGGCTGCGAACAATTCAAAATTTACAGCCCCAGCTGGAAATCTCTCTGTAACCTTTCCTTATTTTCCACAGCAGCTCTTTCACCTTTCCCACCCACTCCACTATCCTACCCCCTTGCTCAGCAGATGTCACTACTCTCTATTTCATGAAGATATTCCCTCATAGCCCTGACTCCTGCAGCATCGGCACACTTCCTTCACTCACTAGCACGCTCATCACGAAGGAAGGACTCCTCCTCTTCCCAAGGTGAATTCCCTCACCAGGGTACCAGTGCAGAGTCCTTGAGGACTCCTTGGGAACCACAGTTCCTCATCTGCCCCTTCTGGAAGCCCACCATTCAAAAGTAAATGCACAAGGATAGCCCTCTCCTCTCTTTACTACCAACCTCCTCAAAAAAGGGTTCCCAGCCCTCACCATCTTCTTTCCCCTTTCCTCCCAACCACTCTCTAAGCCCTTACAATCTGACTTCCTCCCTAGTTGTGCTGACCACAGTCTCTAAGAAACCCTGTTCCACTTGCTAATTCAATACACTTCTTACATGGTGCATCTGCAGAATGTGAGACTGAATCTCTTCCTGATAACCAATCTTCCATTTTCTTCCATGACATTACTCTGAGATTTTCCTTCTTCCTCTCAAACACTTTCTCCATCTCACATTATTCTAGCCATCCCTTACAGAACATATTTCTCCAATTTCCAGCCTGGGCCTGCTTTTTCTTCATGATCTTCTTTACGAGGCTTCATTTCCCACAGATTAATCAGATGATTCCCAGATTTTGACTTGCAGCTCAGACAGGATGTTCAACTATCAATCAGGCATCCATATACACCTGGGTACTTCACTGGAACCTCAAGCTCAATACATCCAATACTGAATGTGTTCATGCTTTGTTTCCATTCTTTGATTTTCTGCAAATCTTAATACTTCCGCTTGTTTAAAAGTCAGACAAAAACATCACCTGTTTCCTTGCTTGCACTGTCCCCAGTCCATTCTCCAGAAAAAAAATAGAGCAATCTTTTATAATTCAAATCTGGTCATCCCTAAAGGCCTTTAATCACTATCACTGCACTGCTGTCAGGATAAAATCCAACCTCTCAAGCATGGCATTCAAGGTGTTGGTGGGTCTAGCCCCCTGTAACTTTCTCCAATTTCATCTCCTGCCACTCACAATGCTTCCAAATACCTAATGTCATCATATCCACCCTCATTCATTCTCTCCCCATCTCTCTTCTCCTCTCTCTCTCTCCTACAGAATGTCTTTGCAATAATGCTATTCCCACTGCCGAGACCACTTACCCCTTGCCCTCTCTGTCTGGAAAATTTCTATTACAACAGAAGTTTTTTCAGAATGGAAATCGCCTATGTACATGTTCTTTCAGTGAACATTCCTAACACACTGTTTTCCCTGTCACCACAAGGTGAAAACAATTTCATCCTGAATATGACTATCACCTAAATTAACAGGTACTAAAATCTGGCACTCATACACTAAAACCAGCTGCTTACTTGAGAATTCTAGTTAATTTTCTCCTAAGACATCTGGTTGCTACATATTACTTGGCAAATTTGTCAATATTTGAAACTGTACCACCAGTAGTTAAAATTTCCTCAATTTTGAGGAAAATAATTATTATCAGATTATTACCAATATCTTGAGCTAGCTATAGATTAAGTGGTGCTAAAATTTTAAATCAAAATTACTATTTACCTTCATCATAATGGATTTAATTTGTGGTGGGATGCCTAATTCCATATAAACTATTGATACATATTTGCATGAACAAAATTTTTCAAATGGATTTCATGACTAATGGTAAGGTGCAAAGATGAACAATTTATACTCCCACTGTTAAAGTAATTTTGCTTGAAAGATAACATTACATTTTTATCACAGCATTATTTTTCCACTAAAAAGTTAGAACAGGCCAGCAGGTTGGCCTTCAACTATTTTGCTCTAAGCTGGTTATTGTTTAACATAACAAATAACCTACAACTTTTATGTCATGTCTCAGTGTTGTGATCAGTTCTGAGATGTCACAAATAACTTATTACTGAAGTTAGTTAAAAAGCTGAAATTTCACTTTTTAAAAATGCTCTAGAATAGAATCAAGGTTTTAGCTGAGGTGCTACTTTCAGTTTTTCATTTCCATGTAATCTCTGATAAAGGGATGTAGTTATATATGGTGTACCAAATAAGTGCCTTTAACCATAAGTGACCCAAGACAGTCATCTATCATATGTATCAGAACAAACAACACAGGAGTAAAAACTGTTGATCTAAAGGAGAAAAGTCTGAAGTATAGAGTAGCAATGGGTATGGACAGGAAGAAAGGGCTGTTGATGGTCCCTGGCACAATGGGGAGGGAGACAGAATGATAGAATCATTTCCAAACATCAAGATTGGATAATTGGTGGCACCTTTTAGCAGGACAGAGAACACAGAAAGAGAAGGAAACTAGGATAAAATAGTCTGAGTTCAACTCTGAATGTGTCAAATCTTATACCCAGCAACACTGGCAGGAAAGGTGCATCAAAGAATTGGTTCTATTACCCTGATGCTCAGCAAAACATGTTGGGCTGGAGGGACAGGTGTGAGCTATGTCACAGGCTTAGATGTAGGTAGAAATCAAATCAACCAGGGCAGGTTGTGTAAGGACAGAAGAAAAAAGGAACAAAATGACATAAGATAGGAGAAAAGCCACTCCTTTCTGTTGTGGTATAAAGAGTTCTCCAATGAAAACACTGGGCCAGAATAATAAATGTTTTTATTTCTAGGAGAGGTTTTCAGAACCCCCTCTAATGTTCTTGAATCAATATCTGGCACCCATGAAGGTAAATGTACTCACAAAAATCTGGAGTATGTACATTACCTTTCATAAGTCTGTTTCCATTTTGATAAGGTACTCCATCATACCACAAAGTAGGACCATTACAGGTCTACAATAGAATGAGCTGCTGCAAATCAAACCAGGTGCCTTATAACACATTAAACACCCAGGAACTCTAAGATATCAAGGCCCCAGACCAGCCCCAGCCATACAGACAGACTTCAGCCCTGCCAGTTCCTTTGGGCATCTGACCACAGAGTGACACAGTGGGATCTCTACTTCAGACACTCTGACAGCACTCAGTCTTTACAGGAGCAATCAAGGGGTAAGAATTTTTGACTTCTAGCTAAATTTCAATATGTCTATCTCCACGTATGCCTTCTTTTCAAATGTGATAGAGAATCAATGTTTCTAATAGTTATTTCTATACTATGCACCCAGAAAAAATCAGCACCATTCTCAAACAAAAGAGTTCTTTCTAAGGTTTAGCCAGACTTTATATGGCAAGAAGGCACCTCTTTCCCTGAGTACCTGTGTTGTGTCTGGCATCGTGTAGTGCTATACACATTATCTCAGTTAATTCCAAAACACTTCTATGAAATAGGATTTGAACACCTCCCCTACACCCATACAGATCAGCAAACCAAAGTTCAAAGAGGTTGAGTAAATTTTCCAAGATTACAAAACTACCATATGGAAAGCTGGGATTTAAGCCCAGATTTGTCTGATTCCAAAGACTGTTCTTTCCATCACGGCATATGTTAATTTTAAAACTTTTCCAAGGGGTCCCATAGTTGGCAGAAGCAGAGAAATAGTGGCTTACTATGAGACCACTCATTCCAATCATCAACATTCCTATCAATTAAAGCTAATCTATAAATGGGTTCCAAATGTGATTAAGTTGAAATTTTTTAAAGAGTTCCTGTATTTGAAAAAGAAAAATTTGAAAATCTTTTATTAATTTGATGTCATACTGCTGCTATTATCTGTATCACTGAGAAAAAAGGATAGCAAGCATTTATTAAGGCCGTAATTTATTTAAAAATTAGTTCAGTAATCAATTTTCCCCTAACCTAACCAAGAAAATATTTTTTTAAAAAGATTTTATTTATTTATTCACGAGAGACAGATGGAGAGAGAAGCAAAGGAAAAGGGAGAAGCAGGCTCCCTGAGGAGCAGGGAGCCCGACTTAGGGCTCCATCCCAGGACCTGAGCCAAAGGCAGATGCTTAATGACTGAGCCACCCAGGCGCCCACCAAGAAAACATTTAATGCGTTTAAATTTTACCGTCATTTCACTTTTGGCCAAAGGAAGTTGAAAAAACCAATAAGGAAAGAAGAGTTACACAAACCAAAATATGAACAGATGTATAAATTTAATATATCCATCTTACTAAACAGCACTGTACATTCAATATAAAATTAATATAAAAAACAATGACTTTTTCTTCAGTAAGATATTCTTGAGCTATAATTTTTCCATCTTTACCTATCAGTAAACAGAGGCAATAGTTAAAAATGTACGGATCTTTGTTGTAAATGATTTACTTGTAAAACTAAAAATAAGTGTTATAAATCATAAATAAAAATAATACGCACTAGACTGATACTCCTTGATTATTCATAGAACATCAAAGGCATCTATCAACCACTGCCTCTTGAAAACCACTCCAGAACCTTCATCAAAATTGTATGATTAGTTATAAGCAACAATTCTAAAATGGGACAAAAGTTAAATTTTATAAAAAGCAGATGTCAAGCTACTGAGAACAAGCCTAAAAATCATCAAATTATTGAGGTCTGGGTTGGAGAATCTATAACCTATGGTCCAGGTTTAATTCATTTTATTTAGCTCATGAATCATTTCTGAAAAGAGACTTAGTGCATAGCTCTTTTAATTTTTTTAATAAGATTTCTTTTTGGTAAATTTAGTTTATGAATATACCTTATAAATTAAATTCACAAACGGGAAGCATTATACAGAACTGCATCTGAATTGTCTTGTCTCCTCTCACTAACAGTGTGGGTTTTCTGAAGTGAATCTCTGAGATTCACTTTCTTCAACTATAAAAAGAGATAAAAATTCCAATTAACACTGTTGACGAGCCACACATATTGATTGCTTCTCTTGTACAAAACATTCTAAAATGACAGTAAAGGAACGGTTTCAGTTATAAATACAAAGAGAGTAAGAGAGTACATATGAGCAGATAAGAGATTTCAAAAAAGTTTTAGAAGGCAAAGGCGGATGGAGGCAGAGTAACTCACCACAGGAAGCTTCTACCCAAGTGGCTGCAAGGGGGAACTCTGATCATGAGGGACACAATCTACTCCATAGACAGCCTGAAAAAGTTCAGGTTTTGAAGACACTAGGTACCACTTAGGGCAGTGGGATTAAAAGTAAAGAGTTTGGCTAAAAATCTCCAGATTGGGTGTGCCTGGGTGGCTCAGTTGTTAAGTGTCTGCCTTCGGCTCAGGTCATGATCTCAGGGTCCTGGGATGGAACCCCATATTGGGCTCCCTGCTCAGCGGACAGCCTGCTTCTCCCTCTCCTGGAGACTCCCCCTGCTTGTGTCTCCCTCTCCCACTCTTCCTGCTTGTGTTCCCTCTCTCACTGTGTCTCTCTCTGTCAAATAAATAAAATCTTAAAGAAAAAGAAAAAAGAAAATCTCCAGATGGAATACCTGAACCCAGGGCTCTTCTCCCATCCCAAGCAATTAAACGATCCTCCCTACCTCCCACCACCTCCACCTCTCAACTAAATACATCTAGAGAGAACATCTCTGAAGATACTGAGACTTTTGGGCAGACTAAATTTGAAGTACCAAAGGCCATCCATACAGAAATGTCTGGAACCCCAACAATCAAGCTTAGAGTTCAAAAGGGATGTCAAGTAGAGATCTGAGAGCCAAAAAATGAAGCAATACAATTGAAAGATACTACTTTGGAAGACAGACATTGAAGACAACTGAGGACTTTGAGAAACATCTATATGAAAAGTAATTTGGCCAGAAAGTCAGAAGGAAATAGCCAGAGGCAAGAATTGCAATGAAGTACAATATTAATGGAAAAAAAGATAAAAAAGCAAATCTGTGGAAAGAAGACAAGATCTGGAAAATCAAGTGTCTCAACTGGTTAAATAAAATAAGAACTAAGAAAAGACTATTGACTGCGATTAGCAAGAGATCACTGGTTTCATGGAATGACTTTTACTCATTTAACTACTTACTGAGCACTTATGACACATGTACCAGGCACAGTACTAAGTTTCCCATGTCTGAGGGAACTAGAGAAGAGACAAGAATCAAATTAGAAAGGATTAAGAATTAAACAGTGATTGGGAGTGATGTGAAATGATAGATTGAAAGGAAACCAGATCCACCAAAGGGGAAAAAAAAAGTCTGTTTTGTGTGTTTATTTTTTAGAGGGGGAGAGAGAGGGAGGTGGGAGGGGCCAAGGGGGATAGAGGGAATCTTAAGCGGGCTCCATGCCCAGCACAGAGTCCGACATGGGGCTCGATCTCACAACCCTGAGATCATGACTTGAGCCAAAATCAAGAGTAGGATGCTTAACTGACTGTGCCACCCAGGTGCCTCCCAAAACAACTGTGTTTCAGAAAAGAAAAAGAAGCCAGTGAAGATAGAGGGATGGATAGTCAAGGCAAGGTCTAAGAGAAGGCAGGAAATAAGAGTCCAAAACCAGGGGGACCAAAACCAGATCAAAACCAAAGCAGGGGGCTTTCGGGAGTTTATCCTTGAAAGACAAAAAGGGATGAAAATTCCTCTGAAGTAGGTAGATGGCAGCAGGGAATTAGAACATGACTTCCTGCTCTTTTAAATAACAGTAGACGTGAATGCAACAGGACCAAGTGTCTAAGGCTACAAGACAAAATTGTAGACCCCAAAGAAAAACGAAGGTAGAATACGAACTAAATATCTGGAAGTTTTGCCAGCTAGATATAAGAACCTAATTCATATAAAAGAAAT
Organism: Mirounga angustirostris; assembly: GCF_029215605.1. Lineage (NCBI taxonomy): Eukaryota > Metazoa > Chordata > Mammalia > Carnivora > Phocidae > Mirounga > Mirounga angustirostris. Next base: position 45,065,950 of record NW_026991709.1, on the reverse strand, counting down.
TTATCAGTGGAATGATAAATGCTAGCATTAGAAATGGCTACCAATGTTAGCAAAACAGCAAACCTTGTATAGCATCTAAGTGATAAATAATATAATGATGTCCAAAGATAATATAAAGCTTCTATAGTCTTTAGTTGTTTGAAAAATATAATTAATTTTTGTAGCTTAAACTTAAAACCAAACAATCGTCAACATCTTGATTTGGCATCTTAAAGTCAAATACTCACAAAAAGAAATGGATAAGAACATTTATTATTCATAAATCTGTTACATTTCAGACTCACCAGGAAAAATGCTGCATATTTTTTCTTATCACAGAAGGCATTATCATAAAATTCAGATTAACAAGATGGAAGCATGGTAACAAATGTCATATTAGAGTGGAGTGCTGCTTCAGAAAACTATTCATCAGAAAACAAATGCATATTTTATTCCATTCCTAACGAAAATACTTAAATTGAGACCATTTAGAATAACAGGATCATCAATATTGTTCTAACCTATTTTCCCCCACAAGGTATGGTGCTGACTATTGGTGTTATCAAAATATATATATTTCTGATGCGTGGCAACAGGTATCTAAACCACTGGGCCTGTGTGGCTAGGTTGAAGAAATCTTACTAATAGCTTCTGGAAGGTAAAGCAATAATTACAAGGGCCAAATGCTCAGGCCACCGCAGGGAGAGCACCATGGTGCACTCTCTATTACTCTCTAACTGCACTGCCCATGTATAAGTAATCTAACGGGTCTCAAATCCTAAGAGAAACAATCTCATGACTATGAGCCATATCTAACTGGGGACCCAGATCCCAAATAGAAATTATCCTGGGCACTCAAACCAAGATATTAAGAATGGATAGAAAAGACTAACCATGGAGGCCCAGCCAACGTATCTGCCCAATGTACATATTCACCGCATCTACAAATGTGTGACTTTCTGGAACAATCTCTGCAGGTACAAAGTAGGACTACAGGAAAGGCCAAATCTGAAGGCTGAAGGTTTTTTGTGGGTTTTTTTTGAGTGAGATTATAGCTGGAGTAGTACAGCATCAATTACAGGTCAAGTGGGGAAACAAGTGGAGCCTCTGAGGGGAAGGCAGCAAGGATAGCAGGAATGTTTGGTGAAGGTCAAGACAGGTATGGAGGCAGTGAGGGATTAGGAGATGGAGTGAAGGAGTTAGTAGCCAAAGAAACCTCAAAGTTTGAGATCTCAAAAGAAAATACTTCCTGTAAAACAACTCAAGAGCAAGGCTGCATATATATCATTAGAAGTCTTGAAGTTAAGGCAACTGAAGACATGCAAAAACTGAAGGAAGAGAAGAAGAAAGCTACAGAGCCCTTGCAGTGGTAAACCAGTAGGCTGGCTAACAGTTGGCTGAGTTGACAGGAAAAGAGTAGGTAGAAATGTTGTAAAACCTGAAAGCAGGATTTTTTTAAAAATTTTATTTATTTACTTGAGAGAGAGCATGGGGGACACGGGGAGAGGGAGAAGCAGACTCCCCACTGAGCAGGGAACTTGACGCAGGGCTTGATTCCAGGACTCTCAGATCACGACCTGAGCCGAAGGCAGATGTTTAAACGAGTGAGCAACCCAGGTATCCCTGAAAGCAGGATTTAATAGCCAAACTCACAAAGGAACGAAGATAGATAAGGAAAGCAAGGTGATCCTGATTTTTTTCTTTCGATAAAGTTAAAAAAAAATCAGATCCTGATATTTTCTCTCAAAAAATATTTATATTGTTTATTATGATGGGGGAACAATGAAAACAGCTTTATCGTCACCATATCTAATGCCTTTGGACTTTATATAATGTTTAAGAGTCCCCTTATTGGTAATGAAGAATTCAGATGACTTTTTTCCCTCCATTGACCAAGCTAATTTACTCTGAAATTCATGGAAAGCACAAGCATTCTGCTTTACGGATTGTCACAAATCATGTGAAAAGAAAATTGATGAGACCAAACTCCATGACTGTGGGACAGCTACAAAAGCTTGATCACATACCTGGCATCACATCACTGAACAACACAAACATTCAGGTTCTAGAAAATCACTTATGAGTAAAAAGAAATGTTACAAGGTTCAGTGATTTTCAAGGATTTTTTTTAAACATTTATTTTATTTTAGGGGAGCCTGGGTGGCTCAGTCATTGGGCGTCTGCCTTTGGCTCAGGTCATGATCCCAGGGTCCTGGGATCAAGCTCCGCATCGGGCTCGCTGCTCCACGGGAAGCCTGCTTCTCCCTCTCCTACTCCCCCTGTTTGTGTTCCCTCTCTCACTGTGTCTCTGTCAAATAAATAAATAAAATATTTAAAAAAAAAAACAACATTTATTTATTTTGGAGAGAGGAAGGGAGGGGGGAGAGAGAGAGAGAAAGCAAGTGGGAGGAGGGGCAGAGGGAGAGAGAGAGAATCCTCAAGCAGATTCCCCCCTGAGTAGGGAGGCTGATGCGGGGCTCCATCCCAGGATCTTCAAATCATGACCTGTGCCAAAATCAAGAGATGGATGCTCAACTGAGCTACACAGGCACCCCGATGTTCAAGGAGTTTTAACCACACTTATCAGTAACTACCTAGGGAGGTGTGTAGCTTATACACTTTTCATGCTTGTCCTGTAGAAGCAAGGAAATCTGGTTCATATGTGAGCTGACCAAAAATATCCATCACACACTAAGAACATGTTATTAACTTCCAAAAGCACTATTAAATGTCATCAGCATTTGATAAAACACAACATAAAGAACATCCTAGGGAAAAGAAACTATGGAAGTCAGGCAATCCAATTCACAGATTAGAAAACTAAGGACAAAGACATTAAATGCATCAGCTGAAGGCCCCACAGCTGGTTAGTGGCAAAGCTGGGATAAGAACACCCCTCTCAAACTCTCCCCAGTGCCCCTCTCCCCTCACCGCATCCCACCTAAATACTACATCCAACAGAGCTGGGCTGGATTTCCACATAAATAATACAGCACTGCTTTTGAAATGTAAAATGAGATGACAGAATCTAAAAGAAGTAGGAACAGAAATTAAGAGAAATATTTGCTTAATATATTAATTTAAAACTATACCTTTAATGCTTCTGATGAAAGTACATTATCCTTTTTCTGACTTGTGCTCATGGGCTCATTTTCAACACTGAAAAATAAAAACCACAGTTTCTTCAAAATTAAAAGAATTACTAAAATCATAGTTTCTGAGTTTAAAGTAAAAATTGCAAGGTCTTTTATACGCAATTCTCAAAAGATTCATGTACAAAATGTAAAAGAATATGTTGACTTGAATCTCTACACTTGAAAACACATTCAAAAATACTCATCCAGGCCTCAAATTTTTGTGATCCTATTATGTGCTACATTTTCTTATGTTGATAATCAGCATCACAGCGATGATGCACCTGAACAAAGAAGCAACAGTGTACAACTCTCACAATCTTGGAAATGACTAACACTCTACGATTTTATTTATATTAAGATTCTCCATAGCCTGATCTTTTTTTAATGCCCATATTCGTACTATACGAATAGAATATATTTCTCCTCAGCAAGTCTTTATCAACATACAGGATCATCTAGTGAACTTTGGGAATACGCAAACGTAGATGCAGGCTTATCTAGCCCCAAATGTGTCCCAGATGGCACCTTAAGAACCTGATTTTCCAGACTGTCACCTTTAATTGTCTTGTCTAGAATACCTTCACAGATGCCTTATGAGATGTCATAATAAACTATGCTTCCTATTGGGCACACATACATTTCAAATACAAAATTTTATATTTCTATGTTTATACATTATCTTGTTGTCATACTTTTGTAATGCTAGACAAATTGAACAGCTCCCCCACTAAAGATTATCATGACTGCCTGCCATGCTCCAGAGATTGCCCTTGGCCTTGAGGATGTGGGAACAAGTAGGTCAGGGTCTTTGTAAAACTCAGTCTAGTAGGGGAGACTGATACACAAACTAAGAATATAGTTTGAGAAAAGTTACAGCTGCTATATGAACAAAATACTATGGAGCACAGAGGAAGGAAGGAACAGCAATTCTGCCTCCTCCGTAAAGTGCCCACAGAGGAGGTACAAAGGAGGAGGTAATAGAGAATATGGCATTTTCAGGAAACCATGTTTTGTTTGTTTTAATCTAAGACTGGAGCGCAACAACTTGGCAGAGGTAACTCTGCTAGATATGAGAATGATACCAGAGGTAGTGCCTGGCAGACTATGGAGAACCTGCCTGACCCGTTTCAGAACTTGATCTTTGTCCTACTAGCACTGGGAAGCCCTTAGCCAGGGGACAAGCATAAAGCAGGCAAATGACTGAGAGTGGGAAAATACAGGGAATCATGGTGGCTGGTGGCAGAGTGAATGAAAAGGAGTGGTCTCAATAGCTCAGATTAGACAGGATAGAAAGAGAAGACATGATTTAGGCTATTTTTAAGTTTTCTATCCATAAAGCCCAGTGCAATTTTGTAGACTATCCAGGGAACAAATGGTAATGGTAAAAACACAGAAAGATAGAAAGATCATAAACATGTGGAAAAGACAATGAAATTAAAATTTCATTAAGTCTCAGACTCTATGCAGAAATACACAGACCCAGAAGACACAGTCATACTCATAAGCCTTTTAAATGTCAATAGGAAAAGCAACCAAGTAAAGAAGATGAACACATGAGCTGTGTGCTTAACACATGAAAATTCCATGTGAAAGATCAGGGACAGAAATGGAAAATATTGTACAATTCAGAATTGTAACCAAATACATCTATATATCTATAAAATAAGAATGTCTCTAACACTGCTACTTTAAAAGTGAGTGGGTTCTTATCTCCATTTTCTATTTTCTATTTTAGATTTTTTGTCACGTTTGTTTACAATTCGTTTTTTAAATTAAATGTCAAGACTGGTCTATTTAAGCTCAATTCAAAAATAAAAAAGAGAGAGAGAGACCGGCAAAATACATGTAAAAAAGAGCACATTATAAGGATTTGGAGTATATTCAAGGATAGTACTGATCTTAATGATTTTATAAGTATATTCTCTAACTACAACCTATTTTGAATGACCCACCTAAAAACTAAACATACAAATATTTTAGTCTCCTAGTTCTTGTTCAAGATTCCTGAAATTCTACTTAAGAGTGTTTACAACGCTTTCTGTAAACTTACTGCCTTAGTGAGATTGGAAATGAAAATGGTATAAGTTTCCTTTCCAATACAAAACCTCTGTAGAAAATGTAGCTCCAGGTTTATGGGATCAACGCAGATATCAGTATTTTCAATTAGCTATAATCATATCCACTCTACACAAACACACACAAAAATGCCAGAAAAATATAGTTGTACGTCGGCACACAAGAATTCCATATTGAGCAAACAACTGAAGAATGTAAAGCTGAAAACAAAAGAATATTTGACACTTCATAAAACTTTCTAAAACTTACAGCCTATGTTTAAGTCTCATGAATCTTACTGCTAAACCAAAATTTGAAAATGTGTTGAGTTCTAAAGTAAACAACACATTTTAAAAATTCTGGCTTAGCTATAAAAATCTAGTTTCAATTAAAGCTTTCCCCACCTCTTTTCTAGTTTAGTAAAGAGTCCTTCTTAATTGATCTCTGGCATCTTCAGAATTGCTCTGTTTCAACCCCTACTTCCCATCAAAATGATTGTTAATCTGATCCCACTTTCCAGTTTAAAAATCCCTTCAGTAAATCTCTATCAGTTGATGAATAAAATGAAGAGTCCTTAGGATATATAAAGTTATTCACGTGGCCCAAGATACACCTGGCCACATAGAACCACTTCACATTCTCAGAATATGCCAACAAACCACTTTCTTTTGCCTGCATGCAACATCCTTTGACACCTTGCCCAACTCTTAATCCTTTACAATTTAGTCCTAGTTTAATCTTTGTTTTTTTGGGGGGGGGGGAGTTCTTATTGAACCCAGTGATACCGCTCACACATTCCTGCTCTTTACCATAACATCAAGCTATCTAACTAGAATTTGAACTCAAATTCAGAAATTTTATCATTCATGTCTGTATCCCAGAGCTGAGCACTGTGCCTGGTGCTCAAATATTTGTTAAATTAAAAATATATATATATCAGACAGTTTCTCCATTTGTGCCTGCTTAATCAAAAAAGTGTTCCTTTGGAAACAATGCAATGCAAAACACACACAAAAACAAAACAGAGTAGATGAAAATACTGAAAACACTGGACTTAGATGTCTGCTTAGTTAAAAAAAAAAATAACAGAAAAGACTCAAAAGGCTTGAAATAGTATTCTCAGACTCTTTAATATATGCGGGAAAGAGAAACATGTTCAAATTCAGATGATCTCAAACCTTATGAAAGTTGACAATCTGTTCTTATTGTTCTTTCACAATTTAACCCCCTTTGAGACTTGGGAATAGTTCAACAGCAGTATTTTTAGAAAGCACACATTTTGCTCATGGCTAGGGGTGAGGGACAGGACTCATAACCACACGTAGGCAAGTAAGAATACCTTGCATTTCTAAATAGACTCATCTTAGTTAGCTAACAGAACTCTGGAAATTAATCCTTCAAAACAGCCCAGATAAATATCAAGGTCAAAGTAACACTGAAGTTCCTCATTTTTGAAGCAACTTATTTAGACCCTACCTGAAAACCAGGAATCCAACATGTAGCCATTAACTGTTTACTTTCCAGACAAACTAAAATCTCTGGGCCAAGAAAAAAATGGAGCACATTAACATTCTAGAGTTCAAATAATTCACAAAGAGGAAAGCCCCTATCCTGTCAATGTATCTTATACTCTTATTTTTTATTAAATTATAACAAGGTTCCCCAACCCATAGCAAATAAGCAGCAGAAAATTAGGCACAAGAACACACTCACTCACTGGGTAAGTACTGCCCCCTCTGTTTTTAAGTCCCCTTTAAGTGCCAGGCACTGTTCTTGGTGCTAGGGTGCAATCAACACACCACATGAAATCCTTGCCCTCACTCCTTCAGAATCCCTACATAGATGCACCACAATCAGCTGGGCAATCATATTATAAAGCATATTTATAAAGCAAATGTATGTGCCTAATTGTCAAGGATTCCAGTTGGGTCCTAGGAATATGCACTTCAATAACCGACTCCCCCTTCCCAAGGTTGTTCTGAAGCAGGTGGCCTTCTGACCACACTCTTGATAAACAATGGTCTGAGAGCCTTCTGTTCAGCAGAAGCCAACAACTGAGAGTTGTATAAGGAAGGGAATGATCTAGTCTGAGAGATCTCCACTTAACATTATTTAAATTTGTTAAGTGTTGATAAAGGTAGGTATCCATTATGTAGAAAACTCAGTCATGTAAAACATTACCGGTTTTCCAACACCCAGGCCCTGCAGAGCTCCTGGCCCCAGCAAAAAGCTGTTGCCCTAATGAGCATGCTGAGCATCGCAAGTCCACAGTGGGACCAACAAGAAAAAACAAACCCTCTTTCGGTGTATACCACAGACTAAAGCACAAGGGATGCTGCTGGCCCTCTCCCAGATTCAGTTCCTCCCATGGTAAGAATGCAACTTCCTAGATGGTCAACAGATAGACACTCAGGGACAGCACACAGACTAGGAGGACAGGGTGGAGACACAGTGAGGGAGAGTAAGGCTGTCTACTCCTCTCCCTCCTGGAGCACAGCTGCTGGGCATTGCCTCTTACTCTGCCTTTTCTCTCACACATCATTCCTGGGGCTGGATCAGAAAAATCTGGAAATGTTAAAGAACTGAATACAGCTTACATAACTGTCTTCTGGAGGCTTGCCCATTCTCTACAGATGCAGAAGTCTATTATTTCTTGCCATTTTTAGAAAGGAGGCAATGTTTGGTGTTAGAGACATCACTGGCAGTAATTCTGACCATCTCTAAACACAAAGCCACTTAATAAAACATAGTCCCCAATTTGGGAACACCATATACATCTGACCAGTCCCCCAGATTCACTGTCCCTAGGGAAATGAAGAATTTCCCTTCTCTCCATCCCCTTCATCCCACTCAGCCTGGTGCAGCCGGAAATCATCTTCCCACTCTGATTTTCACTTCCATTGTATGAAGTATGGTCTACAATAGAGGAACCAGCAGCACTGAGGACAGGGAAAGAGAGTCAAGGCATATCTATTGTTTTCTCTTCCACCACTAACCTAAAACTCTTCTGGTCTGCTAAACAGCATCACCCTCTCCACCAGACTCCATCAGGCCTCCTGCCTGGCATGTTGTTCCTCACCTCAGAGCCTACTTGACACCATTCCTTTGATGAAACTCTAGGAGCAGCCAGAATCTGGCCTTCCTTTGAAATGTGATCAAATCATACTCAGTCCTCCAGGTGTGACTTTACCATGGAGAACTAAATGAAAAAATAATATAGAACAAGAAGGGGTCTTTTACCTATCCACACCCTTTCTTGTTGTCATTAGTAGCGAAGTGCTTTGCAAAATGGACTTATGTCTATTTCAGGGACAGACCTTAGGGACAAAGGTCACTTCACTCAAAATGCACCTTTCTGGATCTGATTTTTCAAATATGTAAAATGAAAGTGTCAGACCAGCTCTCTGCCAGATCTAAAATCCCATATGATTCTCCAGTGGTAGGATGAATGGAAAAGGAAACAGGTAGACTAAACTTGCAAGTTTTGTATGGTGAAGGAACAGAGAGACTCTGACCAAGAAACCAACTCAGTATCAAAATTAATACCAGGACATTCTGAGAAAGAGACAGAAACTTGTACAGTCCTTATTTCCAACCTACTGAGGCCACCTCTGGGCCTGTCCTGTATTCCCTGAGACTCCACCCTCTCAGCCCGCATTTGGGTCCTTAAATACAGTATGGGCTTTTATCCCCACAAACCTTCAAAGGGTATGCTGCTACCTTGGGGGCATCTACACTACCTTGGAATTTTTTCTTACAAACACAGCTTCACACGACCAGCCTAGAGGCTCTCTTTGTTCAATATTATACTGCAGGCACGTTATGGATTAAACTGACTTCTGTGCATGGGCCTAGAGTGGCCTGCTTCCAACCCTGCTTCTATGGGGACAGAGTTCCACACTGACGATTTACAAACAGCCATCTGGAAAACTGTCCATTCATAAACAGTGACTGCCAGCAGTAGACTAGTACTTGTATTTTTTAAGTGACCATTAACAGAATATAAAACAGGTGGTTATGGCACTATTTCTGGGCTTTAAATTAAAAGGTAACTAAAAGCTGCAATTTTAAGGCAGTTGAACAGCAAGTATTTTAGCTCAAACATCTGGCATTTGAATTTCAGAACTCTTTGGAGAAAAACTGGGAGAAGGGAGGAAAGGTAATAGACAGGTTTATGAAGCTCTGCTGCTTTGCAATCTTAGACTCTTCTGACAGTCCTTCCCCCATCATGTCAGCCTTCTGTAATTTATGTATCCACTTGGAAGCTGATTTACTTCCTGTCCCCCATCCCACGCCCCCAAAACAAGACCCATAATTGCAGTTCAATCACAGGCTAGAGAGAACGTTGCTATGTTTGATGTGTACCTGAGCTGTTGATAGGTGACACCAGTAACTGCTCTCCTCTCCCAAAGTCCTCTACCCCATACCCTTCAGATTCTGAACATTTATGACCTACTTCACACAAATCAACACCCTCAATCTTTTGCTGTGACATGAACTCAAAACAGTGTTCTGGCTGCCCTCTAAAATGGGCACCCATTCATGCAGTATTCATCAAATTGTCCTAAGGAAGGGGCACTGGAGATCCAAGGACAGACGAGACTGTGCCTTCCCGGAGCCCGACCAAGGCTGACCTCACTTCCAACCTCCAACTCAAATTCTTTCTCACTGCAAATTCTTCCAGACATCAATAAACCAACAATCTTTGTGAGAATATATAAACACACACACACGCACATATAAACTTGCACCCAAATGATACTTTCAAGAAGGAAACATCTCAACTCCCTACCTTGGCCTACCTCCTCTGGCCCCCGACTCCCTTCCTCATGTCACTGACAGCTGCTCTCCCTTCCATTCTGTTGTCTCTGCTCACTCTGGCATCTGTGCCAACATGACCTGCCCCAGGGCCCTGGAACTAGCTGTTCCCTCTGTCTGGAAAGTTCTTTTCTCAGATTTCTGTCCCACTCCCAAGTATCATCCACGTCTTTGCTCAAATGTTATGCAAAAAAAAAAAAAAGGGGGGGGCCTTTCATGACCATTCTATCTACACCTTACTCCAGACTCATTATCTCCATCATGTCCCATTCCCTCACCATGTTTTATTGTACTTCAGGGCACATTATATATTATAGAATTTGTTAATTTTCTACCCTCTCCCATTCAAATGCAAACCCTATACAAGCAGAGGCACATTTAGATATTCAAACTGAATTCTGAAAATTAAAGTTTTTTTTAAAAAACTAAATTTAGAATTTTTTATAATTTGTATAAATATATATACTATTGTAGAAAATGTTAAAGCATCCTTGTTGAGTGAAAAAAAAATAAAGTTCAAAATCCTGAAGAGACCTTTCACTTTTTGTAAAAAATATGCATATATGTGGAAATGCACATAGGAAATAGTCTGAAAGAATAGTATTTGTCTGAGTGGGTAGGGTTATGAGTTGTACTTTTTTTCTTTTTGATTTTATAATTTCATACCTGTTTTACAAAAGCCTATATTTCTATTAAAAGGACAAAAAAATACAAAGTATTGTAGTTGATTTCAAAAAGCAAACAAATGCAAGTTAGTGGAAATGAATTCAGAATAGACAAATTACAAAATACTAATACTACAATTACATAATGGTATCCTTTGTATCATAATGTATACAATATTGCCGAATGAGATCCTTATTTGCCTTCCCAGAACAATGAAATAATAAAAATTATTACAGTACACATTTCCAGTTTAGACTAATAGAGCACAATGCCACCCCTCCAGCCAGGGTATACTCCTCGGTGATCTGACAAGACAATAAAAGGCTGAGAATTTACATCTCACCTAACCTGTCCCAGTTAATAAAACAGAAAACTCAGTATTTCATTCTTTGTCATAAGAAGCATGGCAATTATAAAAAATTATCATCTGCCACTAAGGTAGTATCCATGCTTTGTATAAATTTAATACAAAGAATAAAGCACAAATTTCTAACATATATCTTTAGAAATTACATGAAACCACTATCTGTGAGGGCACTCGAATGCCATTTCCACATTGTTTCTCGCATTGCCATCTGTGCTACTTGTCATAAGGAAGACAGAGAAGCTAGTGTGTTGTGTTCGTGAAACCAAAATTGTATTTCATAAGAATCTAAAGATTGGCTTTTGATTTAATTCCAAACTTACAACAATTGTATTGGCTGGATGAGTAAAGGTAAGTGGGAAGAGGTATAAAATAGCTAAGTCCTCATCTACCATAACGAGAACTCAGTATAAGTTATCTAAAGCTTATAAATCAAGAAAGAACAGTAAGGCATTGTTCAGGCACATGTACAAAAATACCAGAAGAAACAGATTAAGCAAAATAAAAGTTTCCACTAGGGGAGCCGGGGTGGCTCAGGAAGTTAGGTGACTGACTCTTGTTTAGACTCAGGTCATGATCTCAGGGTGGTGAGGTGGAACCCTGGAGTGGGTTCTGGGCTCAGCGGGAAGTCTGCTGGAGGTCCTCTCCCTCTCTGCCCCTCCCCCCACTTGCACACGTGTGTGTGTCTGTGCACGCGCGCACACGTGTGCAGGCATGCTCTCTCTCTTAAATTTTTTAAGTTTCCTCTAAAAATAGTGTCAAGAATGGGCCCACACCTGTTAAATGTTCCTACAGCCCTGTCACCTGAGTACTTACTTTACAGGAAGAAGATTGGTGCTATGTCTGCCTTCTCCACAAAACTGCATGTATGCTTTGAGCCAAAGAACATGTTGCAGCATATTTGCTGCTGGGATTCGCTGAGCCTAGCACAGTAACTAGTACAAGGGGTACTAAATGAATTCTTGGTAAACATGAAGTTTTCATACATGACTTTTCCAGTAAAAAAAAAAAAGTCTGGGCGCCTGGGTGGCTCAGTTGGTTAAGCGACTGCCTTCGGCTCAGGTCATGATCCTGGAGTCCCGGGATCGAGTCCCGCATCGGGCTCCCTGCTCTGCAGGGAGTCTGCTTCTCCCTCCGACCCTCCCCCCTCTCATGTGCTCGCTCTCATTCTCTCTCTCTCAAATAAATAAATAAAATCTTTAAAAAAAAAAAAAAAAGTCTTCCTAATATACAGGCATACTGATTTTGTACGCACCTATTATTCCATGGAGTTTTGGCTGGTATGCTAAATCCGGAAGAGACTTTAGAGAGATGAGCCACCTGCCTCGATTTTTGACAAAAAGACTGAAAGTGTTAATGACATGCCAGGGTCATGCCGTTATTCAAAGTGTCTGATGGGTGAGCTCACAAAAATGAGTTGTTATTTTCACATTACCCACTTTCACATTACAGATTAATAATATAGAAGCCTCACTCATACTTACAGAAAATGTCAAAATATCAAATTTTCTCTGCATTATAAATACTACTTTATTTACAGCCTTAATTGTAACTTTTCTCCTTTGAACAAGTTAATGTAGTTCATTCATTCTTTGGAAGATCTCTGCCAAGTCAGGATCCTAAATTCTCTTGATTTTTACTCATTTATGCACAGATATGCACCAGGTCTTAAACTAGTCTTTCTTCCCCTGAAGTAGGTAATCCACATAATTTTTTTATGTATAAAAAGGTATAAAACGAAAAGTCTCCCTCCTGTTCCTCATTTCTTTTTTTTTTTTTTTTAAGATTTTATTTATTTATTTGAGACAGAGAGAATGAGAGACAGAGAGCATGAGAGGGAGGAGGGTCAGAGGGAGAAGCAGGCTCCCTGCCGAGCAGGGAGCCCGATGTGGGACTCGATCCAGGGACTCCAGGATCATGACCTGAGCCGAAAGCAGTAGCTTAACCAACTGAGCCACCCAGGCGCCCCTGTTCCTCATTTCTTGAGCCAGTCTCCCATCCCCCCTTGTTAACACAGCACAGAATAACAGACTTATTTCACACTCCGCTGTTTATACAGAAATGGGAGCATACTACACACAATGATTTCCAGCTTGCTTTTTTCTTTTTTCTTAATGAATCCTGGAGATATTTCCTTATCAGTACATAAAAAGCTTTATCATTCTTTTTGGCAGCTGTGTAGTATTCTATTATATGATTGGACCATGATTTATCACTTAGTCCACTTGATGGGACACAAGTGTATTCCCTCTTTTGCTATTAAAGCAACACTGCAATGGCTAGCCCTCCAGAGGCAATGTCAGGCCTGTCTGCAAACTGTTTACATCTGATGGAATTCCTACAGGGGAAGTGCTCAATCAGAGTATGTGAATATGTAATCCTGAGAGAACCTGTCCAAGGTTGGACACCAGTTTACCCACCTCTAACTCGTTTTGCTTATCAATTAGGTAGAGTATGGTATCTTGCTATACTTTGTTTGCAGGTCTTTTGAAGGAGATTGACCCTTTTCATGTGATTAAATATAGATCTGTCCTTTGATAGATACATACATTTGTTTTCCTTTTCTCGGCTGTCAGGACCACAAAACTCTTTATTGTACAGAGCACTGACCCGAACCATCTGGGCAGATGTCCAGCTGCATGCCATTGTTTTTTATTTCCATTCAAAACCATTTCTAGGACAAGCTTTCTTTTATGGGTCTTCCTAAGTTAAGCAGAGGACGCAATCACATAATGCTGTAAACTCTGAGTTCAGGAAGGAGAATTTGACTCTGACTCTACCACAGAGGCTGTGACACTTCTGATTAACTACTGGACCTCTCCAAGCCTTAAATTATAGATCTGTAAGACGGTGTAAAGATACCTCTCTCAAAGGTTGCTAAGAATTAAGTGTATGTATATAAAGTCCCAAGCACAAGGGTTGGGTCTGATTAGGGCCTTAATAAAGGACGATTTAGTTTTGTCATCACCAATCTGTCAGGCAAAAAAAAAAACAAACAAAAAACAAAAACACTTGATTAAGCAAACAGTTGTTTCACTGCTTTGGGATACCTGCAATTAAATACCCCCAGGGATTACACATAGAGGGCTGTACCACTGGCCATTCACAACTGCCAACCAAACATTAAGAATGAGTTGTTTCTGGTCGCAAAGCTTCAACTTGTTTCTCTATAAACATTAAGCTATTTTGTATAAGTATCTCCACTAACGTGAAATGTTAATTCCCAAGAGGGTGTGCTTTTCTGCCTCCATCTAGAACTTGCCAAACCTGTGGAGTCTAGGAAGAGCAAGAGGAATAGAAGAAAAGCACTTGCCACTCACCCTGCTGGTCCAGTTAATGTACCATCTCCCCAGTATTTGGGTTGGCAAAGGATGTTAATCAAACCATGCTCAGAGAAAAGTTAATAATGTGGGAAGATATTTTGGAAGCCCAAATAAAGCTCTCAAAAAATATGTGATAGTCCTGAAACATAAGTATATTCTGAGCCAAACAAGTCACATACGCCACAAACATTTTTGACTTATAACGAGCTCATCTTGAGAACAGAGATGTACATGTTCATCTCCTCTGTTAATTTATGAACTATTCGAGAGCACTTTTGGTCATTCACTCATCTTTATTCCCACTGCATGATACCATATTTGACACATGGCAGCCCAATTTATGGAATGAACAGACTCCGAATACATGACGTTTTAAGCTTTTATTTCATGCTGATCTTTTCTTCTCAGGAGATAGCCCAGATAATTTTTCTGGGTTTAAATTTACACCAACCTATGTTTTCTCACTACCACAGTTGTATCAGCATTTCTGGCATAGCTAGGCCACAGTGTGTTTCACCAGAACTCTGGTTAGGAAATGAAATATTTTATCTTGAAGGGAACATTATTTTCCTCTTTACAAAATTTGTTAATATCCCTTTACATATTTTCCTCTGAGAGGAAAAAAAATGCTATCATTGTTTGAATACAGTTAGAAGTTCTAATGACATAAGTTTATTATGGGACAACGTGAGGTACTTGCAATTTTAACATTTAGAATGTACAACTGAGTTAGCTTACAAGGAATGCCGTCACCAAGAAACAGAATCCCCAAATTAGGCACCTGGCAGATACCCTGTTAAACCGCAAAGATAGAAATCTCACTTGAAAGATCTAGACTGTTTTGGGGTGTTGAAACTGTATTTCTACTCTACTTCCAAAAGTAGCTTCTATGCTTTCAGTCAACCTGGGAGTTCAAGATTCTCAGAAAATACATACTGCTGTGGACTTCTGGAATTTTCCAGTCATCTTTATTACAATGGGTATGAACTGCTGATGTGGTCTTTCAAGACCACACAGGTATCTCCTATGCAAATAAACCAGTCACCAATTAATTATTTCCTATAGTGCTTTCAAATCAATGAAAATAAAATCACCATGAAAATTCAGAGAACAAAGCTCCCTTTCCTCACACACCTGATGCTGTGGTCAACACTGGTCCTTTAACCTGAAGGCCAGCAGCTCTCATGCATCAGGGGCACTGCTGACATTTTTTATGAGAATATCTCCTGCACAGCAAGCCAGTAGCATCCAGCTCCACCCATTTAACACCCTCAGCCATGGTGACAAGCAAAAATTCTCTAAACTTTACTTGACTTCTTAAACTTGACTACGGAGTCAAACACCGTAGAAAACTTTTAAGATCCCTCACATCTCTAAATGCCCGCTTCAAGAGGGAGGGTACTACTGGTAGCTGAAAACCACTAATAAGTGCTTTAATGCTCTATCAACAGTGATACACTCCTCACCTGAGCTAGGTAAAGGGGACACCAAGAGGAATAAGACACAGCCCCTGTCCTTGGTCTAGTGATTGTCTTACCTCATTTCTATCAATAACAATATACTAGAACACTGAAAGGAACAGTAAAAAAAAAAAAAAAAAAAAAAAGTGTATCTGAAATGGGCCACATTTCTGCAACAAAGTACGAAAAATTCCAATTGGCTTA
The DNA here is from genome assembly GCF_029215605.1 of Mirounga angustirostris. Lineage (NCBI taxonomy): Eukaryota > Metazoa > Chordata > Mammalia > Carnivora > Phocidae > Mirounga > Mirounga angustirostris. The sequence goes on along the minus strand of NW_026991709.1, from coordinate 45,049,944 downwards.
CATATTCAAATGTATTTTGAATGAGCATAGTTCAGAAGGGTGGTGGGCAAGATGGTGTGGAAAAAAGAACCAGAGCTTTAGAGTCAGAGAAACCGAGGTTCAAATCTCACCCCTGAAACTTATTACTCTCATGATTTGGGGTAAATCATTCTCTACTGGGAGTGGTATCCTACCGCCCATCCACCTGGGTGGAGGTGTTTGGATTATCCCAGTTACTAGAGGATGCTACTGGCAATTAGTGGGCGGGGTCATGGATGCAAAATGTCCTGCAAAGGACAGCAGAGTCCAGTTCAACCAAGAATTGTTCCACCCAAGAATTGTTCCACCCAAGATGCCAACAGTGTTCACCATTAAGAACTCTCCACCCTCAGTTTCCTCAATTGTCAGAATAGCGATCAGCATACCAACCTTCAAGTCTAAGGGTGAGGTTTAAATGAGATGCTGCAAGTAAAAGTACCTAGCCCAGCAACACATGCACAATCAGCCCTTGATAAATGCTGATCTCACCTTACTATCCCGTCTTGAGTTAAAATGTCATACAGAGCTCCTTTTAAACAGGTCCATCGTGTGTGATAGAGCAAAGAAACAAAAGTGAGCATTTTCTCAAAGCGGAGAACATTAATAGGCAGGCATCCTCCAAATTCTAGCAGCATCTAACAGGTTTTCACAAAAGTACTCTAAACTTTAAATCGAGAGCCAAATACTGTCTAGAGACCTTTGTGACCTAGCTCCAATCTTTCTTACTGCCTCTTTCACTCTGTCCCACTAATGTATATAGTCCCCAGTAGATCATAACCTCCTATAGGCCTTTGCTCAGCGTAGAATACCTGTTCCCCATTTCTATCTTCCTGGCTAAGTTCTCTCCTAAAACACTACCGATGTCTTGAAGAAACAGGTAAAACTCCCTCGACCGTGAAGCCCCTCCCTGCTGTCCCCTACCACTTCTAATAAGTCCTTTCCTTGTGTGCTCATAAAATGGTTAAACATTATAGCAGTGATTCTCAAACTGGGATCCACAGAACGCACAGTTCTCAAGTTTCCTATGAAAGCTTGTTACATTTTTCATTTCCATATGAAAATAACTAAATAAAACTTAATAAAATAATAATAAATAATAAAATAATAATAAAACTAAATAAAACTAAATAAAAAAAACTAAAATACAAGAACCTCCTGAATCTGGTCAGTCACCCTAGAACAGTACTAACAAGCAATTCAAGTGTCCATACTTAAATTTGCAGTGTTGATGTAAACAGACCTTTTTTAACGGCCAAAGGTTAATGAGAATAGAATAGCAGCAAACTCAATGCATAAATGATGTGTTCACACCAAATGAAGCCCAAGTAACTTAGAGCACACCATAAAAGCAAAGGTTTTCCTACGGCTCAAATAAGGAAATATTGGAAAACCTGAATCATGGCAGAGTACAGAGTTGTAGAGTCATGGCAACACCAAAGACTGTGTTTGTCCCAGTTGGTACCATTTGTATTTTGTGGGTAGCTAAAAAAGAGTTTTCAGGATAATGCTTAAAAATTGACTTTTATCGGTCTTATGGTTATGTTTAATTTTCATTCTGTTCTTAAGGAATTCTGTGAAGTCCCATTTTGTATTTGCACACGCATAAGTTATATAATAAAATTCATATAAGCCAACACTCCCAGTGTTGAAAAGGAGACTGTGTAAGTTTAAAGTTTGAGAAAATGCATTTCAAATACACTGAAAAAAATGAGAAAGCGGGTATTAATCCTTAACATATTTTAAGGGGCCTCAGAGTTGCAGGCGCAGCATCCGACTTAATACTTGTTCACTGACTGAAAAGTAGCTATGTGACTTTGGGCAATTTTAACTGTTTTTTTACAGTAAAATGAGGACACTGATCACAAAGGTTTGCCCAACCTCAAGTGTAATATCCATAAAATTACTTTTGTAAATTGTTAAGTGCTAGATACATGCATGAAATGTACTAGTATTGCTGTTTTCAAGTGGTCTTTTTAGCTTCTTATAGTTCCTTGAGAGAAAGGACCCTTTTTTTTCAGTCATCTTTACATCCCTACCACACTGCATGTCTGCTGTTGGGGTCACCAGTATAAAAGGTAAACTGGGCCCCCATTACAACTACAAGTTTTCACTGCCTCTAAGAGAAACAGCCAAAATACCCTTTCATTTGAAATAAGAGCACAGTGACAGATCGCAATTCTGTTTCCAATCTTGTTAACACCAGGGTGTTGTGTTACTAGGACGCTGGGTACTACTAAGAGTTTCCATTTGTTTCATTAAACTTTCAATAAGGGCTTTGTGTGTGTTTATATTCTTGAAAAGAAAGATTTAAGCTCATTTAAAAGGTAAAACACCCACAGAAAGGATTACTGCTATCTCCTAAACTGGCAAGTTCTAAAAAGATGAGGACAAAATTAGTGTTCATATCAGCACAATTAAAATTCTCAGTGTCAAAATGCCACAGCCTGTCCCTATCTGGAGATGAGAATGGAGAAGTGCTAAGTAGACAAAAGGCTAGTTGCTAGAGAGGTTATCCAGAGAGAGAGAGAGATTAGATTTGAGAAGTGTCTTAAAGAGCCAAATTAGGGCAGGAAGGCAGGCAGAGTTTCAGCACAATTCTGTTATGAACCTGAAATTGGCCAGCCTATTCCTTTCTAACAGTGATTCAAGTTGCCAACTTTTGCTGAGTCTACTTGGGATTTCTTTTAAACACCGCTTCTATATTATCCAAGATGATTAGCGTTGTTGCAGTGATGGCAGGCACCTCAGGCTGTCTGCCCACACCAGCAGATCTGACATTCTGGTTGAACCCTGTCAGACTTCAAAACTATTTTTAACTACCGTGTAACTTTGAATTTTAAATTCTTCCTTAACAGGGCAACTATAGGTGAAGCTTCGCAGGAAAAGTTTACCAATTACAGGTGCTTTCTTGGAAAGATGTAGAATTAACAGTCATTCATAATGGAAATGTTTCCCAAGTAGGGAAACTGAGGAACACAAACTCCTAGAATCAAATCACAAGACCTGAATACTAATGACACCAGCACAGTCACACGGTTCTGCTTCCTATCCATTTTCCTCGTGTCCTCTTTAAAATCTGCGTAGTCTTTAAAATCTGAAGTAAAACATAGCTTTCTAGAGAGCGTCCTTCCAATCAAAACGGATTACACAATTCCGGTGCAATTTGGGAGAGGACAGAGTATAAGCCTGTCTTCTCATCAAAAGTTTAAAACAGTAAAATGTATTTCATTTGACCCCTCTTCCTCCCTCAAGATGGATGAAAAGACTCAGGAACAGGCATTTTAAGGAGAGCCGTCTATACATACACATATATATTCGATTTTACAGCAGGTGGAGGAAGAAGCAAAGACTGTAGAGAAGGGGCACGTTTTCCATGCTGACACCGAGAGAGGGGAGTCCTGGTTTTTGGAATCTGCTGGGGAACTTGAGGGAGATATCTCCAAAGAAACAGGGGTAAGGAGGGCGGCATCATTTAAATGTCCAGGCAATGGTAAATAAAACTAGCGAGGTTTCTGTATTTTGACTAAGTCCTGGGAACTCATTATCACAATTCTTTAAAAAAAAAAAAAATCATTGAGTAAATTTAAATAAGATGGCAGAACACCAGCTGAGGGGGTGGCGCTCCAGTGTTTTACCTTTCCCTCCCGAGCGGTTTCGGGTCGCACCCGCCCTGCCCCGGCTGGTGGCTCGGCTCGCTCACAACTGTTTCCCATTACGGCCGGCAGCACGCCGGGGACTCGCTTCTGCCACAGAACTTGGAGCGCAGACGCCAGTGTGGAACGGGAGCAGAATCACGTACCGGGAGGGGGAGGTTGGAAGGAAGAGCGCCGCGCCGGCTGGGCCCGGTGGGAACGCACCCCGCCGCGGGTCACGAACTTCACCCGGATTTAACTAACCAAGGAAGAGGGAGTGAAGCGGCACGGGAACCGGGCGAGGAGGAGGAAACTTTAGCAAAGGAGAACAGAAAGTGGCGAGCGGAGCGCAGCCTGGCCCCTGAACCGCTGGCTGCAGGCGGTCGGGCTAGGGGCCCCCATCAGGCGAGTCCGTACAGGGCCCCCCGACGTCCCCCGCGGCTCCCACCTGGCAGCGCCCTGGCCCGGAGCGGGCGGCTGGCTGGTCCCCGGCCTCTCCTCCTCTTCCTCTTCCTTGTCCCGGGAAGGGCTTCGGGGAGCGAAGAACCGGGAGAAGGTGTGCCAGGGGGCGCCGCTTCTCCTCCGGCCGCCAGACATCTCCCCGGTGCGGCTGCCGGTCCGGGGCCGTCCGCAGGGAACGGGTGAGGCGCTGTCCTGCGCCCGGAGCCCGGCGTGGCGCGACCCGGCGAAGGCAGGACGGACTCGGCGCGGGCCGCCGGCGCGACTCAGTCCATCCCCGGCGGCAGAGTCGCGGGTGCGACGCGCTGCCCGCGCGGCGGCTGGTCTCGCGGCGCGCCGGCTCCTCCTACCGCCCCCGGCTAGCCCGCCCCCGGGAGGAGCCAGAGGCCGCGGCCCCGCCCGGAGCTCGGGCACAGCTGTAGTCGGCCGGTTTCCCGCCCAAACGAGATCAGGCTGCAGCAACCCATTTGGCTTTGCGCTCAGTTTTTACTCTGTAATACTGATGTGCTTTCTATTCGCCAGCCAGTGAGCGAAAACAGTACTCGGACTTTTGAAAGAAGTTGATGAACTAGAGTTTGTGAAAACACCTGGTAAAGTGCGGTATCAGAGTGCCTTGGGCTGTCTTTCAGCTAACAGCTACTCCAAAGACACTTTCCACCAGGGCTGCAAAAGAGGATACCCCAGGGCGGAGTCCCAGAAGCGAAGGTGGGGGCATAGGTGTCCTGTAGGTCTGTCAACTCATTTCTTGTTCAGCTCCCTTATGTGTGGAGTAACTTTCCCTAAACCCAGAAGCTCTTTAAATTTCTCACACTCCGTATTACCTACTACTCTGCGAACCTCCTACAAAAAGGACACTGATCAAAAAACAAGTGATTTAAACATATTTTGTAGTCGTTACACAGACTTAACTGAAATCTGGAAACCAAATAGTCTTTAAGAATGCTAAAACAAGGACAGTCTAAATACAGTACTATGGAATTTCTTAGGTTTTTTTTTTCATGTTTTACATACAGAAAGCCCTACATAATTAATGTATACATCCTGATGAGTTTGGAGATAAACATACACCCGTGAAACGGTTATTACAATCTATGCCATAAACCTCCAAAAGTTTCCTCCTGCCCTCTTATTTGAGAACACTTAACATAAAGTGTGCCTTTTTAGTAATTTTTTTTTTAAGATTTTATTTATTTATTTGAGACAGAGAGAATGAGAGACAGAGAGCATGAGAGGGAGGAGGGTCAGAGGGAGAAGCAGACTCCCCGTCGAGCAGGGTGAGCCCGATGCGGGACTCGATCCCGGGACTCCAGGATCATGACCTGAGCCGAAGGCAGTCGCCCAACCAACTGAGCCACCCAGGCGCCCCTTTTTAGTAAATTTTTAAGTGTACAGTACAGTATTATTAACTATAGGCACAATGCTGTATAGAATTCTAGGAATTTCTCATTTTCATAACTGAAACAAACAGTACCTTTTGACTAAGAGCTCCCTATTTCCCCATTCCACTCTACTATGAATTTGGCTATATTATATTGATCATATAAGTGGTATCATGTAGTATTTGTTCTTTTGTACCTGACTTATTAATACAGTAGTATGGATTTTCTTAGTTTTTTTGTACCCTAGTGGCTAGAACAGAAAACATTGAGGCCCCTTCACCCCAGGTGTTTTGTTTTTGTTTGCTTGTTTTAAGAATAAATTGCTCCTGAGACCATGTAGAAATCAGAGATATTTACAGAGATATCAGACATTTACATGTATAAAAATTGTATACAAGTAAATGAAATGCCCAAGGCAGTTTTGGCTTGGGGAAGGGAAGGAAGGTGCCTTGGGGGTCATCCCTCCTCTAACTTTGGATGCTGGAGAAAAGAAGGTTGCTTATGAGTAAATTAGACATCTATAAGCCCCAGTTGTTTTAGCATCAGCTGGTGACAGTTGAGTTTCCCTGCCATCCCACAGCTGCCTCCTAGAAGCACTCCTGCCCCTACTAACTGCAGCAGAGCCCAAGGCACTCATCTGAATTTGTTCTGGCTTTGATTCAACCCACCAAAACTAAATCAGCCCGGTTTCCTTCAGCTTGGATTCAAGACTTACCAGTGCTTTCTCATTTGGAAATATTTCCTCCTCTGTGAGTCTGAGAAAATAGGAAAAAGCTAGAATAATACATAGGACAAGTAAAGTTCCCAATTCTTGCCTTACTATTTTAGGGGAGAATCTCCATTAAATGCCAACTTACTAGAAAGCCCGGAGAACATGAGAACAAAGAGAAAACAAAGCAAACTGTTCCCTCCAGCTAGAAGGCCCAGAGAATAATTTATCTCCCCAAAGTTAAGGGACTACAAGATGTATCCCCCATTTCTACTGTGAAAAGTGGGCCCTATATCCAAATGCCCACCCAGCGGGTGGATTGTTTGGGAAGTCTCTCTGGGGATAAAAGTGGGTCGGACCCAGCAAGATTTAGTACTGAATTATGGTTTTAACTACTAATAATAGTTTTCTAAGAATAATTTCTCTGAAAAATAGCTCTCAAGGAAAATGCTGTCATATTTCCTCAATAGCCAATATCCTGCATAAGTGAGAAGGCATCAGAATCATAATGTGTAACATCTGTCATAAAAATTTTCTACAGTGTTGGTGAAGTTAGTATAAGTAATGGAAATAATGCTACTGCTCATCAGCTAGAATCTCTTCTATTGATGGACAGCTTGTAAAGCTATAAGACATTTTAGATGTTATTAAAGGCCCCTAAAGTGAACAGTTGGGCCAATTCACATCTATGATAGGTTTTTTTTCTCCAAAGCAACTACTTCATGAAGGAAACAATATCTAATGATACTCTAATCTCCATTCTGTGGTAGAACAAAGCAGCACTTTGATTGAACTGTAAATACAAATGGTGCCCTGCCTCCATTAAGGCAAACTTTGTCTACGAAAGATTAAAACCATAAAACAATGACACCTAAATTTTCATCGATTTGCTTTTCTAGAAAGTACTTATCAGTTTCTAGATAGCCTATATCCTTATATTCTGACTCATAACTTCTGAATACTAAGTTATTAGTATTCCTTGCATTAGGAAGTCTGTAAAAGTGTTGAATTTTAGAGTTGTGAGGATGTTAGAGATGAAAATTTAACAAAGTTGTCTTCATTCGATCATTCAGTTGTTCCACAGCCATTTAGTGAAGGCCTATGGTAGAAGCATATTTACTGTGAAGCCGACAAAGCTGAAGTCTCAAGGCCCCTGACTGGTACGGTCTCTTCCGATGTGAACTTGGGAATGTGATCACATGGTCATGTGTTTTTGTGAAATTTATAAAAGTAAATGTTTTAACTGCAATTGATTAAGACCACAGTTTCTTTCCACTTGGATTCCCACACCCCTGCCCCCAGGATCATACTTCTCCTAAAGTCAGTTGGTGTTGAATTTATTGGGGACATTTTGGCATCTTCTGGGGAATTTGAGTAGGAAATATATTTAGTGGGGTATATTTATGTGGTTGTATCTTCAAAATTTAGTTAAGTTATTGCTTAAATTTGTTTGTCTATTGTGCAGCTCACCAAGCATTATATCCAAGATGCAAGACCAGAGGTCCTATTAAGACACAAACATATCCTAAGACCTCTAACACTGAAAATATGTAGGTAGTAGAGGTGAAACAAGATTTGAAATGTGTCAAAAGGGGACTGGAAAATTATTCCAATAATCCAAAGACAAAATACAAGAGGAAGAATCACTTCTAATTGATGTAATTTCTCTCATAGTAGGAGTATGTTCAATAATGCAGTATAGGGGCGCTTGGATGACTCAGTAGGTTAAATGTCTGCCTTTGGCTCAGGACATGATCCCAGGGTCATCGGTATCCCTGCTCAGGGGGGAGTCTGCTTCTCCCTCTTCCCCCCCCCACCACTTGTGCTCTCTCATTCACTCTCTCTCTTGAATAAATAAAATCTTTAAAAAAATAATGTATAATGTATACAATTTTTATAATTGTAAATGCATGAAACTTTTTAAATGAAAATCATGTAACATAGAATTTATCAGAATTCTTCATTGGAGGGCACAAACCCATAGCAGCAGTACAGTGAGTGTATGCGTGACAGTGTTACACGTTTACATAGCCCTTCCATCAATAATACACTCAACCAAATGTATAGAAAATGATATTAGAAAATCATCATCAGGGCGCCTAGATGGCTTAGTTGGTAAAGCATGTGATTCTTGATCTCTGGGTCATAAGTTTGAGTTCCATGTCGGGTATAGAGATTACTTTAAAAAAAATTTTTTTTTAAATCATTGTCATATGAAAGTCTATCAAAGAGTATACTATAAAAATTAAAGTGTTATAGAGGTATGCCAAGGAGTTAATAGAAAATACATTGGTTTTCTAGATTTTGTGATGTTTGTTTTGTTAGTCAACTTTTTAAAATTGGTAATTTGCATGATTTCTTTTTTCACTCATTTATCTAATTTTTATTCTTATTTTTAAATCATTTTTCTTTAAAAAAGGACCCCTCAAGTTATAAAAATCTTCAGATACCTCCGAACCTGGATCTGTCCCTGAGTACCAACTATATGTCAGACACATGCTCATTCTTAGAGATACAATGAGTGAGTTAGATACTTTCCCTCAAGGAGCAAGTTTGATGGGGCAAACAGATGAGCAAAGAGGGTATAACAGGGGAAAGCTTTCTATATAGGATGGACTCCCATTATAATATAGAAGGTTCCAGGAAGGTTCAGAGGAAATAACTGTCAGTATGCTCTCTTCTTCTCTATCTCCTGTGGCCACCATGACTTCCACAAAAAGACTGCAATTCAACAGCTTATTTGATACATGAGAAAACCTGAAGTTCATCATACTGTGATTCCCAAAGCATAAGCACTAAACTCCTCAAAAGTATGAGAACAGACTAAAAGTGCTGATCCCTGAAGCATTTCAACAAGGATGCAAGTGTAGTTTAGAAATGCTAAGCTTCTTTTTCTGAAGAGTCCACAGAGGGATAAGCTTCTGTATATATCTTAGAGCACAGTATTTACTGTGTGGCAGGTGGCCCAGGAATATTAAGACAGCTGTCAACATCAAGGAAAGCACCAGCCCATGAAAAGCAAGCAGATGGATTGGGGTACTTCACTAGCTGCCTCCTAGAATAATAGCTGTGCGTGGCCAAATGAGACAATGTCATGCTGCCCAGGGCAGCAAAAAGCTATTACTGGATGTAAGCGCTCAATTAGGAGATGGGGCGGGGGAATATCCTCCCCTTTCCTTTGTTTGCATAGCTCAAGTTTTCATTAAGAACCACAACAGCAAATAAGAAAGGAGGGGGGAATGATGTTAGCATTTTTCATTCTGTTATATTCTGGTTATCATGGTTTGTAACACGGGAAAATGCCTCAGTCTTGCTGCTTCAATGAGAGCAGATGGTGAAATTTTTAAGTAATTGGTTATTCAGACTTCTATGGGATGCATGAGGTTTTATTGTATTGTGTCTGGCTTTTATTTCTAGACCATGTGGAGATTGAGATCTTTCAAACACACATCTTTCAACGTTTAAATTAAGATGTGTTAGTCTGACCTAAATCACATTTACTCTTTTCTTCTCTTGATATAATTGCAAAGATAAATGAATCCTTTACAAAAATATAACATTAACAATTCAATATTTATTTCTCAAAGAGTGAAAAAGTTGGTAATACTAAATCATATTCTAAAAAATATATAAATAGAAGAAGGATTTCTTTGGCAAACACAGATTATGAGATGTATTCTAAAATACTAACGCATACCAATTCACTTTGATGTGTCTTTTGAGTCAAATGCTATCTAAAATATAAAGTCATATGTAGAATATTAACTTTTATTAATGTAGCTTTTATTAATGTAGCTTCATAAGCATGACACACATAATGGCTCAGAATAAGAATTTACTATTGCATGAGAAACTCAATTCCTATGTTGTTTTCCCTAAATATTTCTTCTGAATACATAAGCTATGTACTATATTGTGCATATCTGATATACAATTTTAAATGGAGCTATTCTGTGAAGAATAATTATAAATTTTTTAACACTATATTAGTGTTGAATACAAATTTTATTAGGGCTTCATGAAACAAAGCTTTAAAGTAAAATGATAATTGGCTGGTGAATTGGGTTTCTTTTTTCTTATTAGGAACATACATGTCCCAGAATCCTGAATTCTCTTACTATGGACACGTTGTTCCCAGTTTAATTTGTTGCAAATGGTTTAAAAACAAGGCATAGAGGCAGCTGTTATTGTGAGCAAATGTTTTGATTAGAGAGAGAAAGCAGCTGGATATGATACATGCTGTCATATAAGATGAACTACACTTTCCACACAGGGCCTTTACCTAACTTAAAACTGAGATTAGCGTTATTTCATTTACATGAGTTTTCTTTGTATAGAATGGAATATAAATCTATTCACTTTGCTTATAATCTGGGGTGATGACATACTGAATATAGTGCTGAATATAAATTTGACATACTTATCGTTGAAATCTTACATGATCCATTATAAAATAATATTGACAAACTTTCAAAAAAATTTCATTTAAAAATACTGCTCAATGTAGTACCAAAAAACTGTGTATGGAGTTTATAAAACCAAGTGTTACTGTAGTGGATATAATTCTGATTTTTTTAGAAATGTAGCAAGTACATTTCTCAATAACTCCATTTTGAAAGATCTGTATAAATTCATCAAACTATAATTTAACTGGTTTTGCAAATAATGAACAAAAGCATCCTATATCAAATATTTCCATCAGTCTATCCTTGCAACTGAATTCCTTCTTCACCTCTTCCAGTGAACTTTTCACTGGTAAAGAGAAAAAGGAATAACCTATGACAAAGGTAAAACAGAAGTCAAGAAGTTACAATAGGAATATTTTGACTCGATTATGGAACTAAAAAGATAATTCTCATAAACTGACCTCATATTAATAACCATTCTTAAATATCAACCATGCCTATATTCTATCTTCTATTTTATTGTTCCTTCAGCTTCTCAAATAAGCACTTCTAGGTAGTTTCCTAATAAATCATTTGGTTTACCTCTCATACAGGCAAGTCTATTGACATACTTCTTTGAATTATGAAGTCTGGAAGACAAATAATTAAATGAACAAATGGTTTTTTGAACCTCACAATTGGTATTAAAAAAAAAAAAGATGATTCCATTTCTATCTGGTTCAACAGGAACTCCAGTTCAAATGATCAATCACGTATATCATCAAATGAAGTAGCTAACCACACCACAGTATAGAATTTGTCTCTATAAAACTATCAACCACATGCAGCCTGAGGGGAACGGAAATCAACTTACTCATTTTAAATTCTGCCATTTTCATTCCAGTTCTTCCTACTGCTTAAGTACATTCTGTAGGTATATTTGGTCTGCATAGCTTAAATAAAACACAATCTAGCTTAGAAAAAAAATGTATCTTTAAATAAAATTTAACAAGTAGCTACTTGTTGGCAAAACTCCTCCTTAGTTGGTCAGGAAGCTATCAGAGAACTTAAACAAATTTACATATTTATTGAAAAATCTATTAATCAGTCTACATTTTGGAAAGACAAAACAAAAAACCAAGAAAATGGAAAATTCTGAAATTTGTAAATAGAATCTAAAGATCATAGACCTAATATTCATTACTCTAGTGTTACGTGCTTCAAACTTGATTAGGAGATTTGGTGGGAGACATATATATTAAAAAAAGAAAGAAAAATAATATCTCATTTACAAAAAGTTATTTTATAGTCTTCTGCCCACTCAATAACCTCTTACTGAATACTTCCAGGTCCTGTATTTGGTGATTGGAATATAACACTGATGTACCATCAAGAAGCTCAGTCTCAGAGAAGGAAGCAGAACTAAGCAAAAGTTACAAATTATAAGACAATGTGATAATGGAAACATGTACAGGGGCAAAGGGAGAAGAAAGTGCCTAACTGTATCACTTGGGCAAGTTATACTTGGGGTCCAGGATAGATTTCACAAATCACAGCTCCAGAAGTATAGATCATAAAGTCCTGCAACTACAACCAGTTAAAACACCTATTGACACATATTCATATTAGAAATCTATATTAGATAAAATTAATAAATTTATAATCAAATTTATAATTAGATAAAATCTATATTAGATAAAAAAGCAATATCAAAGCACATAGGAGTGCACAAAATATTGGGCCAACAATAGACATATAATAAATATATATTGTCTGATTTAGTGAGAAAATATTGCAATAAATGGGTGCTACTACATTGTGAATCATCAAATACTATGTGTAATATAAGAATATTCAAGGACTTTGGACTATCATACCAAAGATGAAACTACCTTTAAGTGAACTCTGCTACATTCTTCAAAATAATTGCATAATTAAAAGTACATGACAAAGATAAGGTATGAGAAATATGCAGGCAGAGAAACTGTTACACTGATTCTAACATGACCTACATAATGTGAGTTTACAGCTGCCAATTATTGACCAAGACAGGTCAGACCAGTAGTTCAGGCAGGAGAAGTCTTACTACTAACCAAATACCTAATTTAGGACCAAAATCAAGTATATGCAAAAACTAGTTTGACACGTTTGACATTCTTATTTAAATTGTCTTTCTTAATAGCTATTACCTTGGATTCACTCTAAAAGTTGTCAGGTCGATGTTACTACTATTGTGAAATCCAGAAAGTCACTTGGCCCATCTTTATGATTATGGTTAAAGTGTTCCCGCCCCTAAAAATTGGCAGCAGTACTGTATTTTCTAATATTATATATGTAGATTTCAAGAATTCTGTAATTCATAAGTATATCCATATTCCCATAATGGTTGCAATTATCAATATATTCAGGTAGTCGATTTTTATATGAGTGAAACAATTTCAGACTTTCTTTTTTGAAAATAAATTACACATCTGTTCTGGTTATTTTCATGGAGAATGCCATTTGCTTTATATTGCTATCTCATATAAAATTATTTTTATCTACACATAATTTTTATTTTGAAATTATTTCATACTTATTGAAAAATTACAATAGTATAAAGAACCTCTTTCATTTAATGAACGATTTGAAAGTATGTTGTCAAACTAATGTCCTATCACCCCTAAATAATTTGATGTATTACTTAATAAACATGACCATTGTCCTAAAATCCTAAATAACCAAAACATAACCCTCAAAATCAAGAAAGTAATGTTAATAAGTACTACCATCTTATCCTCAGACCCCATTTATGTTTTTCCAATTGTCTGATTAATGTCTTTCATGGCAAAGTGATCCAGTCCAGAATCACATATCACATTTGTCATGTCTCTGTAGTCTCCTTCATTCTGGAAAAGTTCCTCAGTCTCTTCTTGACTTTCATGGTTGTGACACTTTAAATGTTAAGGGCCAGTTTTTTGTTTGTTTGTTTGGTTGGTTTTGTTGGTTAGGGGTAATGGAGGCATCTCTATATTTGGTGTCTCCTTACAGTTAAATCCTTGTCTGGTGTTCCCTTATGGTTAAATTCAGGCTATGTTTTTTGGCAAAAATACCACAAAAGTAACGTTATGTTCTTCCTGGTGGTACATGATTTTCATTTGTCCTATTATGGATGATGTTTACTTGGATCAGTTGATGAATTCCATGTTAATTTATTAGCATTTTAACATACCTCTTTACATTTTAAAAATAGTTGCTATAGGGATTATAATATACATTTTTAATTTACACTGCCTACTAGAATTCATATTCGATCACTTCATGTACAATGTAGTTTTACAACTGTTTAGATCCTTTGTGATCCACCCTATCAGTTACACTGAAGTTGCCGTATGTCATTATATACCTATTATAAACCCTGTAAGAATATGCTCACTTTTTGCTCTAGACATCCACATGTACTTTAAGGACATTAAAGCAAAAAACAAAAACCTTTTATATTGACCCAAATATTTGCCATTTCATTGTTTTTATTGTTTCCTGAAAATTAATTTCCCTTTTGTATCATTTCCTTTCAGCCTGAAGAACTTTCTTATGATAGTGCAGAGCTGCTGGTAAAATTTTTTCTTAGTGTTCTTATTATTCTGGATAATTTTTTTCTTTCCTTTCAACACTTTAAAGATCATACTACAGTCTTCTGGCATAGATCATTTCTGATAAGAAATCCAATAGTTTTTATCACTTAGCATATAAGGTGGATTCCCTCCATCTGACCCTGGATATTTCTGAAATTTTCTTTGGTTTTCAACAATTTGCTATGATGTACCTAGGGGGTTTGTTTGTTTTGTTTTGTATTAACTCTGTTGGGGGTTTGCTGAGCTTTCTTAATCTATAAATTATGTCTTTCATTCAGTTTGGGAAATTTTCAGCCATTATTTCTTTAAAAATGTATTCTGCTCCAATCTCTTTCCTTTCCCTGTGGGACTCCCAACTACATATATGCAAAAATACTTTTGATATTATCCCACAGGATCCTGAGACTGTTCATTTTTTTTCATATTTCTATCTCTCTTCTCCAGATGGGAAAATTTCTATTGATCTATATCTTCAAGTTTGCTAATTATTTCCTCTGTCATTTTTATTCTACAGTTAGTCTATGCCGTGATTTTTAAATGTCAGACATATTTTTCAGTTCTAGAATTTCATTTAGTTTTCTTTAATATTTTCTATTTTTCTGCTGAAAATTTCTATTTATAAGCATTTTTCCCTTTACCCCACTGAGATAAGTTACTACAGCTGCCTTTAAGTCCTCATCTGATCATTCCATTTGAGTCACCCCAGTGTTGACCTCTTATCTTTTCCTTTGGAAAATGATTTTCTGGTCATAGTTTTCTGGTTCTTCATATGTCAAGTAAATTTGGATTGTCAGATATATTGTCTCTTGGATATTTTGAATGTCATGCTGTAGAGACTGTGGATTCTATTATATAATTCCAAATTCTACTATATATTTCCATTTTTATTTTATAGAGACATTAAGATGTTTAAACTCACACTGCAAACTTAGCCTTGCTGATTGTGGACAGTGTATCAAATCTCAGTTCATTATTTTAGCCCTAGGTATAACCTGCTTTGAGTCTGCCTTGCTTGTGCCTGGTTTGGGACTCAGCCAGACACTTGGGAATGTTTATACCTAGAATTTTAGACTCCCATTTTCTGGATCTATCCTTTACTGAATGTCCTTCCCTCCACTTTGCAGTGGCTTTGGTTGTCCCATGCTCTGTCCTCTTTTCTTCAGGGCAAAAATATGGCAAGTTTTCTGTCAGGGGCTTAGCAGCCCAGAATTTTAGTTATGTCTGTGGCCTGTTCTCAGACTAAAAGCCTCAAAATACGGAGGCACTTGGCTGGTTCAGTTGGTAGAACATATGACTCTTGATCTCAGGGTTGTGAGTTCAAGCTCCACGATGGGCATAATAAGGAAATAAAATTGGAATGTTAGTGAAGGTTAATACTGTGTTAATTTAAACAAAATATTATTCAGTGATTAACTATTTTTAACTATTCTTAAGCTTCTAACCATGAGGACTGGGCTAGTAATATAGGATCTTTTTCATTGTTTTTTTTTTTTTTTTTAAAGATTTTATTTATTTGAGAGAGAGAGAATGAAAGAGAGAGAGCACGAGACGGCGGGAGGGTCAGAGGGAGAAGCAGACTCCCTGCCGAGCAGGGAGCCCGACGCGGGACCCAATCCCGGGACTCCAGGATCATGACCTGAGCGGAAGGCAGTCGCTTAACCAACTGAGCCATGCAGGCGCCCCTTTTTCATTGTTTTAAAAATAAGTTGAGACTGAATTATGCTTCCTCTTCTGTGCTTTCTTTTGGATCATTTGAACATATTTCAGTATTTCATTTTAACTTATTTATTATATTTTTGATTATATTTATATAATTTTTTAGTGCCTTCTTTAGATATTATAACAATCAGGGACACCTGACTGGCTCAGTTGATAAAATGTGTGGCTCTTGATCTTGGGATTGTGAGTTTGAGCCCCGCATTGGGTGTGGAGATTACTTTAAAAAAAAAAAATCTTTAAGGGGGGTAGAGGGATGGGTTAGCCTGGTGATGGGTATTAAAGAGGGCACGTACTGCATGGAGCACTGGGTGTTATACGCAAACAATGAATCATGGAACACTACATCAGAAACTAATGATGTAATGTATGGTGATGAACATAATAAAAAAAATCTTTAAAAGCAATTACAACAACCATACTTTTCATGGTCCACTTAGAAAAAATACTTTTTTCATTTCAAGAATTATGTAGAAAGAAACATATTTGACTCTGTATTCTCCCCCTTTATTTTGTAGTTGTATTGTATATTACATTTTAAAATTGAAACCCCCATAAGACATTTTTTACTGTCAAATATGTTTTAAAGAACACAGGATGTTAAGTTTCCTTCTGGTATCATTTCCCTTCTGTTTAAAGAATATCCTTTAGTAATTCTTTAGAGCAGGTTTGGTGGCAATAAATGCTTTTGCTTTCCATAATTCTGAGAGTATATTTCGTCTTTATTCTCAAAGGATATTTTTGCTGAAATATTATTATTCCAATGTTGATATTTTTTTAAAAAAGCATTTTAAAAATAGCCTCAATGATTTCTGATGAGAAATCAGCAGTCATTTGAAATGATGTTTCCCTATAAATTATGTGTCATTTTCTCTGGATGCCTTCAAACTGAACTTCTGAAATCTGTATGCTATGCCCTTCATCAAATTTGGTAAGTTTTTAGCTATTATTACTTAAAATACTTCTTATGCTCTTTACTCTTTCCTACTTCTGGGGATACTACTTACAAGACAGTGGACTTTTTGATGTTGCCCTATAGTTCCATAAGGCTCTGTTCATTTTTTTAATTCAATCTTTTTTTTTTTTCTTTTTATTCAAACTGGATGATTTCTATTAATCTACCTTCACATTCATGGAGTCTTTCCTCTGTCATTTTCCTTCATTCTTTTTAGGTTTTTATTTCCAATTAGTTAACATACAGTATTGTATTAGTTTCAGGTGTATAATATAGTGATTCAACAGTTTTATATATCACCCAGTGCTCATCATAAGTGCGCTCCTTAATCCCTATCCCTTATTTAACCCAACCCCCTACACCCCTCCCCTCTGGTAACCATCAGTTTGTTCTCTATAAATAAAAGTCTTTTTTTTTTATTTGTGTATTTCCCTTTGCTCATTTGGTTTGTTTCTTAAATTCCACATATGGGTGAAATTGTATGGTATTTGTCTTTCTCTGACTGACTTATTTCACCTAGCATTATACTCTCCGGCTCCATCCATGTCGTTGCAAATGGCAAGATTTTATTCTTTTCCATGGCTGAATAGTATTCCATTATATATTCACACACATCACATCTTTACTGATGGACACTTGGGCTGCTTCCATATCTTGGCTATTATAAACAATGATATTATAAACATAGGGGTGCATGTATCCTTTCAAATTAGTGTTCTTGTATTCTTTGGATAAATACCCAGTAGTGCATTGCTGGATTGTAGGGTAGTTCTATTTTTAACTTTTTGAGGGAACTCCATACCGTTTTCCAAGTGGCTGTACCAGTTTGCATTCCCTACCAACAGTGTAAGAGGGATCCTTTTTCTCCACATCCTCGCCAACACCAATTGTTTCTTGTGTTGTTGATTTTAGCTATTCTGACAGGGGTGAGGTGTTATCTCATTGTAATTTTTATTTGCATTTCCCTGATGGTAAGTGATGATGAGCATCTTCTCATATTGTCTGTTGGTCATGTGTATATCTTCTTTGGAGAAATATCCGTTCATGTCTTCTGCCCATATTTTAACTGGATTATTTGTTTTAGGTTGTTAAGTTCTTTATGTATTTTGGATACTAATGCTTTATTGTTTATGTCATTTGCAAATATTTTCTCCCATTTCATAGGTTGCCTTTTAGTTTTGTTGATGGTTTTCTTCACTGTGCAGAAGCTTTTCATTTTGATTTAGTCCCAACAGTTTTTTTTGCTTTTGTTTCCCTTGCCTCTGGAGACAAATCTAGAAAAAAGTTGCTATGGCTAATGTCAAAGAAGTTACCTAGGATTTTAATGGTTTCAGGTCTCACCTTTAGGTCTTTAATCCATTTTGAATGTATTTTTGTGTATGGTGTAAGAAAGTGGTCCAGTTTCTTTCTTTTGTTTGTTGCTATCTAGTTTCCCCACCATTTGTTGAAGAGACTTTTTCCCATTGTGTATTTTTTCCTGCTTTGTTGAAGATTAATTACCATACAGTTGTGGGTTTATTTCTGATTTTTCTATTCTGTTCCATTGATCTATGTGTCTATTTTTATGCCAGTAGCATATTATTCTGATTACAACACTTTTGTAATATAACTTGAAGTCCAGAATTGTGATGCCTCCAGCTTTGCTTTTCTTTTTTCAAGATGGTTTTGGCTATTCAGGGTCTTTTCTGGTTCCATACAAATTTTAGAATTGTTTGTTCTAGTTCTGTGAAAAATGCTGTTGGTATTTTGATAGGGATTGCATTAAATGTGTAGATTGCTTTGGATAGTATAGAACAATATTTGTTCTTTCAATCCATGAGCATGGGATGCCTTTCCATTTCTTTGTGTCATCTTCCATTTCTTTCATCGGTGTTTTAAGTTTTCAGAGTACAGGTCTTTTACCTCTTTGGTTAGGTTTATTCCTAGGTATCTTATTATTTTTGGTACAATTGTAAATGGGATTGTTTTGTTAATTTCTCTTTCTGCTACTTCATTATTGGTGTATAGAAATGCAACAGATTTCTGTACATTGATTTTGTATTCTGCAACTTTACTGAATTTGGTTACCAGTTCCAGCAGATTTTTGGTGGAATCTTTTGGGTTTTCTATATATAGTATCATGTCATCTGCAAATAGTAAAAGTTTTTCTTCTTCTTTACATTTACTTCCTTCTTTACCTTTAATACCCCACTTACATCAATGGACAGATCATCTAAATATTAAATCAACAAGGAAACAATGGCTTTGAATGACACACAAGAACAGATGAATTTAACAGATATATTCAGAATATTCCAGCCTAAAACAGCAAAATATGCATTCTTTTCAAGTGCACATGGAAATTCCCCCCAATAGATCACGTATTAGCCCACAAAACCAGCCTCACAAATTCAAGAAGATCAAAGTCCTACCATGCATCTTTTCTGACCACATGCTATAAAACTAGAAGTCAATACCCAGGAAAAATCTGGAAAGACCACAAATACATGGAGGTTAAATAACATGTTACTGAACAATGAATGGGTCAACCAGGAAATAAAAGAAGAAAAAAAATAGTACACGGAAACAAATGAAAATGAAAACACAATGGCCCAAATTCTGGGATGCAGCAAAACCAGTTTTTTGTTGTTGCTATTGTTGTTGTTTTAGCGAGAGGGTGAGCAGGTTGGGTGGGGGGACAGAGGAAGAGAGAGAGAGAGAGAGAGAGAGAATCTTAAGCAGGTTCCACACCGGACACAGCTTGACGCAGGGCTTGATCTCATTACCAAGATCATGACCTGAGCCGAAATCAAGAGTGGGACGCTTAACTGACTGCGCCACCCAGGCACCCCGCAAAAGCAGTTCTAAGAGGGAAGTTTATAGCAATAAGGCCTATCTCAAGAAACTAGAAAAATGTGAAATCAACAACCTAACCTTGCTCCTAAAGGAGCTAGACAAAGAACAAACAGAACCTAAAATGAGTAGAAATAAGGGAATAATAGAGATTAGAGCAGAAATAAATAATATAGAAACTAAAAAAACAATAGAACAGATCAATGAAACCAGGAACTGGTTCCAGTTCTCGGGGGCTCCCTTTTTTGATCTGCCAGCTAGAAAGCTGGTGCTTTATGTACCTTACTCTGCCATGCTCTTCCTTTGAATGTGCCCTTGTCTGGGGCCAAGTGGTGGGAAAACAGAACAAAAGGAATGAGCATTTGCCACAACTTCTTAGGACCATAAGGACTCTGACTGTAGAGGGTGGTTTCTCCTCTTCAGAATTCTCCAAACTAACTTTGCTGTGAGTTTCCCACTGCCACTGTTGCTATTGTTGCTGTTAAGTACTTGAGATTGTTTGGGGGTTCATGCACAACAAAGGGTAGAAAAGAACTCAATATTTCCTTAACTTTTGCTGATCATTAGCAAACTCCTTTCCCACTCTTTGAGCTGGAATTTCTCCTGGAGCTCTGTCTGCACAGATGCTCAGTTCTGGGTTTTAAGCAGCTTTAAGCCCAGGTAGTGGGGACACCGTAGGAAAAAAAAATGGGCATAGTCACTGCTGCCTGATGGCACATTAAATTCTGGTCTTCTTCAATCTTCCCGCTACTATTTATTTCTCAGTCCTCAAGTTGTTGCTAGTTGCCCATGCATTCAAATAGCTGGTCTATGCAGGTTTTACCATTGCATTCAGAGGGGGGATAGGGTGAAGTGTGCTTACTCCAACTTACCCAGAACTAGAACTTCCAAGGTAATTTTTTTTTTTTTTAAGATGTATTTATTTGTTTTAGAGAGGGAGAGAGAGTGAGCCCTCGTGAGCAGGGTTAGGGGCAGAGGGAGAATGAGAGAGAATCTCAAACAGACTCCCCGCTGAGCATGGAGCCCCACTCAGGGCTCGATCTCACGACCTCAGCTGAAATCAAGAGTTGGATGCTCAACTGACTGAGCCACCCAGGCATTCCCTTCCAAGGTCGCTTTTGATCACCTATCACTATGCTTACTTGTGGGTGGCTTTTATGTTCTTCAAAATCCTAGGACTTTGGGATGTGGATAGTGGAGGAGACTCTGTGGAGATAGGAGTAGGAGTATTTGAGAAATCTCTGATTTTTCTACTCAGTTTGCTGTGAACTTAAATCTGCTCTAAAAATAAAGTCTATTTTAAAAGTGAAAAAAAAAAAATCGCAGGGCAGTGCTTCTCAAACTTCAGTGCATGTACTTTACCAAAGGTGATTCTGATCAAAATTTGAGAACAGTATTGGATATAACTTGGGTTCCTCAGAAAGCATTGTTGAGGCAGAGGAACACTGGGCTGTTACTTTGTTAGGAAGTAAAGTTATGGAAAAAGGAGAATGAAGCAGGATAAGAGAGACAATCTGAGGTGTTACTGAGCGGACCACTAAGTGTGACTAATTGTTAGATTCAGAGGAATCATCCCAGAAGCTATATATAGTGTCCCAAGATTGTCTGTGATGAATGGGAAATATAGAAAGATGGAAGAGTTTATTCACTGGCTCCTTTCTCCCACTGGCCAATGGTTCCCCTGCTGGGTTAGGTATGTTTTGGAACGGTAGTGGAGGGCATGGAAGCAAAAACAGGAAGCTCTAAATCAGGAAATGAGGGATGTAGGGCATTGTCAAGTTGCACCTACATATGATGACTGGAACCTACAAGCAGCGGCATTAATAAGAGTGAGCCTGAGAGAATCTGAAATGGCTTATAAAACTCGTCTAAAACAATACCTTAAAAAAGTAAAGATATCTGTCAGACTGCAGTACCTGGGTGGCTCAGTTAAGCATCTGCCTTCAGCTCAGGTCGTGATCCCAGAGTCCTGGGATTGAGCCCCGAGTCGGGCTCCCCACTCAGTAAGGAGTCTGTCTCTCTCTCTCCCCTTGCCCCTCTCCCCTACTCGTGTTCTCTCTCGCTTGCTCTCAAATAAAATTCTTAAAAAAAAAAAAAAAAGAAAGAAATCTGTCAAATCACTTGTTTAGTTTTAGGTATGAAACTACAAAGAATTTGTCATATTTTTCACCATCGGTTCTTTTTGGGTGAGGTTAGGCTCTGGTTACCTAGTTATTCCCAGTGAATTTCTTTGGCCCTTATTGAAGAAATTAGCCATTTGGAAGTTTCCAGGTGATCTCAACTGAACCACATGAAAGTGCTATCATTCAGCTTCTTTGGGCCTACAAAATGGCAATGTCATATAGTTCAATTTAATAGAATATGTTAAGACTTTCCATAGGGAACCCTAGGAACTGATACATCTGTTTAGAAGACATTTAAGACAGAAATCAGCAGAGAATAGGATCTTGGATGGTAAGTCGATATTCAAAACAGGAGTGACCAAGATGTACAAAAAAGAAATGTATCAGCTTCCTCAATAAAGGATTATAGTAAGAGATTCAAACATTCAAAACATAATTGTTGCCCTTCCAAACGAAGCTCATGCACACCTCCCTAAAATAAATAGAGCCCTTTGTTTGGGGAAAACAAAATCATTTTTCTAAATATAATATAGGCTGTAAAGAACCTTACATTATTATGCAGACCCCATCAATCCTTAATGTGTTCACTATCCGGCTTCCAGGCTGTGCCCTGGGCTTACTAGGAACAAGCAACTATACTATTAGCCATCTATTCATTGATGTCTACACAGATTTGGAAGCAATCTGAAATCACTTTTCTGAAAGTTGGCCCAGATCAGACTTTTATCCAGGGCACCACTGCCCCCTCCGACTCCATACTATTCTCTGTAAGAAGGCAGAAAAGGATTTGGGTTCTTTCTTTATAATTAGAATTTACACTTGTAGTTACACTATTACCTTTTTCTGCTTGCAGTTGATTACAGGATTATCTCAGTAAATGCACATATACTGATATTAATTTAGGTCTTTTGAAAAACAATTTGAAGTAGGGCTAAAGAAAAAAGATGAAAAAAATAAATTAAATGAATAATCTCAAGGTTTCCTTAGAATAAGACACTCTCGTTACAATTTTTTATTTTGTTGTAAAGTGACCTTAGGATGTAGCTACTCTTTTTCAGTTTGTTTCTGGGAGGTAGAATACATAAGACTGATATTGAAATAAACCTAATAAAAATAAGGATGTAATTAAGTTAAGCACAGGGTAGTGTATAACCTTTCAACCTAAATAAGGTCTTCTTTGCAGTGCTAGTAATTCTGCTGATACATTAAAAGGACATACAATTGCAGGGTTCCTAACCATAGTTGCTGTTTGAATGCTATTTTATGTAGGGCCCTATTCATAGAAAGACTACGAAAATGCCTACTTACTATTGAGTGGAAGCCTCAGGCTTGTTCTAAATTCTTTTAAGAAAGAACTATAGTCTGTTTCTTTTTTTTTTTTTTTTTTGAGACAGAGAGAACGAGAGAGAGAGCACATGAGAGGGGGAAGGGTCAGAGGGAGAAGCAGGTTCCTTGCTGAGCAGGGAGCCCGATGCGGGACTCGATCCAGGGACTCCAGGATCATGACCTGAGCCGAAGGCAGTCGCTCAACCAACTGAGCCACCCAGGCACCCCTATAGTCTGTTTCTTAAGTTTATATTCATTTCCCATATAGAAAAGTTCTGTGTTGAGTACTGAATATCTCTGCTTGTTATATCTGAAGATCTAATTAGCAGAAAAGCATTGCTTCTTGCTTTTATAGAGACCAATATCCCCTTTTAATCAGGAAACATATCACTGACATTTAAGAACTAGTCCTGTTTCAGATACAGTATTTCATAATAGAAAAACTAATTTTTAACATTAACAAGATCCCATGGTGACATAGGGTTTTGAAAATTTTTTTATTTTTGTTCTTAAAAAATCTTGTCCTGCTATGCATAAATGAAATAAAATTATTCATAGTATAGGGGTTTTACAATGTAAAAAGGATAAGTTATATTTTGTGAATGTATAAACTTACTGAATTAGCAGATAGTATTTAAGACATTAATAATCCAGCATCTAAAAATAGATTAAAACTCTATCAAATAAACAATAAGGTTTCCAGAAATGACAAGAATTGATATATCACATTTAAGTTATAAAAACAAATAACAAAATTTAAAAAAAACCTAAAACATGGTAAGAATAACATATTTGCAAGATAGATCTATGAATCTGCCCGAGAAAGCCCAAGGAGAAAAGTTAATGATCACTGGGGTGAGAGAAGTGTGAACATGTGTGCACATGCTCACACACACACACACACAGTACACTAGGCTAAGATAGAGCTTGAATGTGAAATTGGCTTTAACTGCCAACATTAATGATTACATTTAATTGGAAGAAGCATAAACCTATTTCAGTAATAGTTTACTACATTAAGGTATTTCATAGAATATTTGGAATAATTTATAAACTTTTCCAAAAGAGAATGAGAGAGAAAGAGAGAGAGAGACTAAGTTGAGATCTCATCCTTTATGGATGGATATATGCTGTATTTACTAGTCACATGGCAAAAACTTAGAAGATGCAGGCATAACCATGAAGTTTGTAATTAAGAAAATATTTTTAGCTATAGTTGTTACTTGTGGTCACTTAACTTAAAATGCCTATCCACGGGGTGCCTGGGTGGCTCGGTCGGTTAAGTGTCCAACTCTTGACTTCAGCTCAGGTCATGATTTCATGGGTCATGGGATCGAGCCCCACATGGGGCTCCCTGCTTGGTGGGGAGTCGGCTTGAGATTCTCTCTCTCCCTCTGCTCCTCCCCTGACTTGTGCTCTAAAAATAAATAAATCTTTAAAAAAATGCATATCCACAAATTGAATCATAAATGTTTCCACATTTTACCATATATATTTCAAGATTATCAACACTAGTTATCATTGACGTCAAAATGCTGATAAAAGTCATTGGGAAATCTGGAAGGTCAAGCCACATGCTTGGGATAACTTTGTGTGTGGTTATACTTTAAAATATTAACATGTCCACGGGTGCCTGGCTGGCTCAGTGGGCTAAGTGGTTAAGTGTATGACTCTTGGTTTTGGCTCAGGTCGTGATCTCAGAATGGCGACTCAGCATGGAGTCCACTTAGGACTCTCTCCCTTTCCCTTTGCCCCTCCCCCACCACGTGTGCACTTGCTCTAATAAATAAATCAATCTTTAAAATATTAACATGTCTGATGTTTCAGAATCTTCCCAATGTGTTGCTACTCATTTAAAGAAAAGGAAGGAAAGACTTCAGAAGGCCAGGACATCAATCTTACCAGGGGAGAAAAAAAGATTTCAAAGAGCATTACTTTTTAGGCATTTGAATCTATTTTTCATACTTCACATAATTATTTAAGAAAGAAGTAATTTCAAATTGTTCTATTCCATTTTAGAAAATCTTCAGCTTTTTGACAAACCTCATAGAGGTTAAGAACATAGATTCTGGAAACAGATTGTCTAGGCTCAAAATCCAGGGTCCCCTATTGCACCATAACAGGGGTTGACCATTTTTATGTAAAGCCCCAGAGTGTAAATAATTTTATGCATTGTGAATCACATTACAGTATCTGTTGCTCCTTCTTTTTTTCTTAATTAATCCTTTAAAAATATAAAATTATTAGCTCAAGGGCCATACAGAACCAGATTGGTAGTTTGCTGACACCTGATCTATATAACAGAGATAATAACATCTATTTCATAGGGTTGTCAAGAGGATTAAATGAATTAATACATGTAAAGTGCTTGGAAAGTTCCTGGCACATAGTAAAAGCTATAAAAATGTTTATTATTGGGGCGTCTGGGTGGCTCAGTCGGTTGGGCGTCTGCCTTCAGCTCAGGTCATGATCCTGGGTCCTGGGATGGAGTCCCGCATTGGGCTCTCTGCTCGACAGGGAGCCTGCTTCTCCCTCACACTCTCCCTCTGTGCTTTCTCTCTCTCAAGTAAATAAAATCTTTAAAAAAAAAAAAAAAAGTACTTTAAAAAAATGATTATTATTACTACTACGTATTTAACCAAATTTTGGTTTCAAAATACCTACTATTCCTCTATGACTTGTATGTAGCATTACTTGGTGACTTCAAATTTGGAGAAGGATTTAATTTGTCCCTCTTGGTTTATTCTAAATCACCAGAAAAGGTTTAGCATTGTACACTGATGAAACTCCCAAGTGTGGCATTAAAATTGAGTGATCAGAAGGAAGAGTCAGTAATGGTCCTGAGGCAGTCCCTTGCAAATCCCAGCAGGAGCATCCTTAGGGAGAAAGATTCACTATGAAAATATCATAACTAAGTTACTTGAAACATTCAATTAAACACAATAACCAATTTTGTATTATTACAGTATTTCTCTGCAGCCAAAGAAACGGACAAACCTATTTTAAATCTATTTAAGTGAACATTTAATCTGTTTTATTTTTTAAACTAAGAAGTAAGAGAATAATCAGAAAGCAGAAAATATGCATAGTTAAAATGCTACAGCATTTTAATGTACCAGAGTTACACATAGGATGTATTTGCCTTAAGTATTCTCGAGTAATTGCATATATTTATGGAAATCACAACGTGTTATGCTAAGAATTCCAAAGAAAAAAATAACTTGAGCAATCAAGAAATAATTCACAATTTTTAGCAGACAACCTATAAATGAAAAACAAATATATAAAACTCAGCTCTTTTGTGATTTACAAGGCACAGGCTGAATAGGGCCGCATATAAATATTTAAATGCAATACATACAAAAGATAAGTTTTGAACATTTTATGAAGTGTTTGTATTGAAATATAGAGCTTAATGAATTACACTTTGTAACAGAGTGATATATAAACATGAAAAAACACTTTTGAGTTTTAATGCAATAAATTTTAATTGTATACTATGTTAAACACAAATGCAATAATCTCAGCTTATTCACACTTTTATGGCATCCTGTAGCCCAATGTGCTTCTACATAATCTTCACATGGAAATGTAGAGTAGAATAGATGTTTATAGATATGGAGATAATGGAAACTGAGGAAAAAGTCAGTACTTTTCTTCTAAATATTTGCATAGGTTTGAGTTACTGTTGTTTGTGGAATACCAATTAACTCAGTATCAGCATAGTTTTAAGAAGTATTTTTATTAGTTATATATACCCCAAGTTGAAAATCTGAAGTGTTTAGAGACTTAAAACAAGAAAAAATTAAAAACAAAACAAAACAGTAGTCACTTTTCTCTGACTTTCCCACCCCATCCTGGTCTCCCACCACAATGGGAACCTTTTCAATCCTTTTCGCTATCCTTGTGGCAGATAGCTCTATATTTCCACTATCTGTTAATACTCCTGTCTCTTGAATTCATCTATCTTAAACAGATGGTTTGGTTCTAAATCCCAGCACCAGCATTTACTAGTGACATTTAGCAAGTAACTTCTTTAGGTCTCTGTTTCCTTGTCTATAAAACAAATAATAAAACCTACCTACCACACAAAGTCATTGTGACAAAGAATGCAAAATCCAGTATGTGTAATAGTATCTAGCCCCAAAATACAGTGTTCATATAGTGATAGCTATTATTACTGTTATTGTTATTATAATAGTTCTGGTGGATAAGGATTTGAATTCTAATACACCCTTTTTCCATCCTCCTAAACTATTCTCCTATCCTTCTAAACTACAACATATAAGTATTTTGTTAAATTACAGTGTTTTCATGTCCTTTTTATATTTAAGGCAAGTCTAGATTAATGAGACTCTCACTTTATATCCTCATCAAAACAATTTATGAGAGGCTTGCAAGCTAGCTGAAATGCTGGACTATTGGAATATTCTGGATAACTTTTGATTTGCTAAGTTCTAAACCACTGGGATTTTTGGACTAAGAGAAACTGAATTACAAAACTTTATTATAGTTTTAAAATGATTTTATTTATTTATTTTTTTTTAAGATTTTATTTATTTATTTGACAGAGAGACACAGCGAGAGAGGGAACACAAGCAGGGGGAGTAGGGGAGGGAGAAGTAGGCTTTTGCTGAGCAGGGAGCCCGATGCAGGGTTTGATCCCAGGACCCTGAGCTGAAGGCAGATGCTTAATGACTGAGCCACCCAGGCACCCCTAAATGATTTTATTCAAATCTCTATGACACAGACACATACAGCAGTACCACAGTTATGATAACACACCTAGTATTACTTACCTTTTGCCTCCTGTTTTTGTTTTTTTTGTTTCTTTTTTTAAGATTTTATTTATTTGAGAGAGAGAAAGAGATAGCAAGAGCACAAGTGGGGAGGAGAGGGAGAAGGACAGGGGGCTCCATGCCAGGACCCTGGGACTATGACCAAGCCGAAGGCAGATGATCAACCGATGAGCCACGCAGGCGCCTCTTGCCTCCTGTTTTTATCATTTTCACAGCTAAGGACATTTAAGATGTTTTACACATTGTATATTACAGTTGTTCTTTATATCCAATGTTTTTCAGGATTGACACCATTGCTCTATATACTGTTTTCCAGTGGTTAATTTAAAATGAAAGCTTCTATTCAGAGTTCACAATGATAACTGGTCTCTAAGTTTTGAGAACTAACACAATTTGCATAGAGTAGATGCTGAGATGTGTCTAAAATTCTAAAGAACATTTTTGTAGCAGTTTATGCTCAGGAAAGACATAGTTTGGTGAGTCACAATCTATTTTAACAAAGACACATTTTAAAGAAACAAAAAGTCAGTTAAAATAATTATTGAAGAATCAGATTAATTCACTTCTATACATCTTAACCTTAAAATTCAAGATATTCATTCAGCCAATGAAATAAAATTGATACTGTGTATGAAAAGGTTCTCAAAATCACCCTCATTAATTTTTAAGTTCTCTAAGGATAAAGAATATATCTTACTTATTTACCTTGTATCACCAGTGCCTAGGACAATGCCAGACTAGTGTAGGTACAGAGAGGTTCAATACACATTCACCGGATAAATAAATTCAGCTTAATTCAGTCTCAGATAATTTACAAATGCTTGACAGTAAAACACTAAATATTACGACAACACAGTGTTATTCTTTTCAGCGTAAACAAAGTACACTAGTTGGTACATTGCATATTATGTTTTATTGATAGTGACAAATAGTAAAAATTTTATGTATATATTAATTACCCATGGTCCCTTATAAATATTTGAAGTTCTTTTTCCAAGCACAATCATACTGCAAAGTCATATCATAAAACTAAATTTTAGAAGACAATTTAAAAAATAAAATGCATTAAAGATATTATAAATCATGATGAGATATTGAGATGGCTTATAAATCTGACTTTAAACATTCTAATTACAATCAAATGTAGACTTTTACCAAGAAGTTGATAATTCTGGGGAAGGAGCCCTTCTGAGGAAAGATTTAGTTTTAATATAATTAATGGTCAGATTAGCATACCTGAAGTCCTATGTTCTTAAAAAGTTCATTCAGAATCCATAAATGCAAGCAGAAGATTATAAAGTCTTAGCATTCTTAGATGCACAAACATCTTTTAAAAAATTTGAAGTATTCCCAGTTTGCCTTAAGATACATTCCTTGAATTGAAAATTGTTGAGGTTTCCAAATACTATCTTCTCATG
Source organism: Mirounga angustirostris (assembly GCF_029215605.1). Classification (NCBI taxonomy): domain Eukaryota; kingdom Metazoa; phylum Chordata; class Mammalia; order Carnivora; family Phocidae; genus Mirounga; species Mirounga angustirostris. Next base: position 45,020,579 of record NW_026991709.1, on the reverse strand, counting down.
TCTTCACAGCCTGGATCTGATCTGATAACAAAAACCAAACAAAAAATTATCAGTCCCCACAGGCAAAATCCATTTTCTAAAGTAATCCAAGAAAAATCTATAAAAACACTATAGAAGCCTATGCACACATCTGTGTTTGTTTGTTTAAAGCACACACTGTAGTTTTTATTTCTGTCATTGTGCATGCACACAGTTAAGAGTCAATTAGTTCTCCAAAGTTTGTATGAAAAATAGTCCCTTGGCTCAGGTCCTCTTTCTCCTTTCATAGGCAACCACTTCTAACCCCTTAGGAGATTTGCCTCTGTATCTCTAAATAATATACTTTTATCATTACTTTTTGAAATATCAGTTCCTTCAATGTAATATGAGGCTTCAGTTCTCACACACTCTACGCTGCTGCCCTGCAAGCCTCATTATGCTTCCAGCACTCCCATTCTTCTACCATAGTAATCTAGTCATCAATATGATGACTATATGTACATGCTATTCACATCTGAGACAGGTTGCATCTGAGACAGGTTGTATCCCCCTCCCCGCTATTCCTTTCTTCTACATTTTGTTTTCCCTGTTTTAATAAGTGGGCCTCATTCTCCAATCCTGCCTGTCTGCTTAGTTTTTTAAGATACTTAACACTAATTCATTCCCATTACTCCCACACTGTTTAAACCTTTATCATTACGAAGCACATTACACAGCCTATGAATTTCACTTTCTTGAAGAATTCTCCCTTAGTCTTCTAAAACTCTCTAATCTGGACCAGCTATTCTCTATGCTTGCCCAGCTATCTTCATAAAGAGATCTTTCATTATCATTCTAGGATTTCATTATCTCTCATTATCATCCTGAGGATCCTTCCCAAACGCTCTTATACTGGTTTTCCTGTTTTGTGGTCTTATTTTCTCCTCTTGGTTTATTCCTTTGTCTTTGAAGAGTATACCTCTCAATGGCTACTTTAGTAAAAGGTATAGAAAGTACATTCTTGAGACTGTGAATGGCTGAAGATGTCTTAATTCTACAGTCACAATACACTGATACTGCCTGAGCATATAGTTTCATTATTTTCTCCTTGGACTTTTCCAGGCATTGCCCAATTAACAGCTTCCAAATGTTGATGTTTAGAAGTCTGATGCGCATTTCTGCTTCCTTAGCCTTTACATGAAACTTTACTTTCTTCCCAGGAAGGTTGTAGAATCTTCCATTGTCTTCAGTGTTGAAATTAAGTAATAGTGAGCCTTGTTGTGGTAATATTTTCATTTGCTGCACTGGGGTCTCAAGAGGCCTTTCAACTAAAAACTCATCAGTTTTGGAAAATACCATTTGGTGACTTATTTGATAAATTTTTTCCCCTCTATTTTCTCTCTTTGCTCATTCTAAAATTCCTGTTATTTGGATATTGGGCCTCCTACTTTCTTTTCTTTCCAATCTTTATCTTTTTGCTCTACTTTCTGAGAGAATGCTTCTATTTTATCTTCTTTTTATTGAGTTTTCCATTTCTTCTGTTCTATTATTTTCCAAGAACTTATTTTTTTCCCCTTTGGTCCTTTTCAAGTAGCATCCCTGGTCATATTCATGAAAATAATACCTTTTCTTATCTCTTTGAGGATACTCCAATAGTTTCTTGAAATGTTCTCCCTTAAATATTCTACTTCCTCTAACCTGCTTTTTTGGTTTGTTGATGTTCCATAATTTATAATGTTTTGGTCCTCAAATGCCTGGTGATCCTTTGCCATCTTCTCATAAGTATGAATGAACATTATAAAGCTGACTGAAATTTCAATATGTGTGTGAGGCTTGTCAAATGTGGTCTTTATTCTAGTGTAGCTAGCTACACCATTTTCTTGGGAATCTTTGAGGTTAATACCTTTAGGTCTTTTCTCTCACTGGTCTGATTTCTTAAAGATGAGTTTCTACATCCTACCTACTGCCAGTGTCTTCTTGGAGAAGTAGGAGAAGGCAGAAGAGGATTATACTACTTGGTATAAAACTTTCAGATCAGGACTGCCACACACAGTTGTGCTTGGTATACCCTAGTCCAGAGATACTCTGTTTAACTCTCTGCAAGAATAAACCTTCAATCTTTTTGGGGGGCAAGAAAGTATACCTGTCTCTCTTTTCAGTCCCACCTCACCCTTCTTTCCACTTCCCATCAATATCTGAGCCTTTGAGGGTATCTGCATCGTAAAGTGGGATGCTTTCCAGCTTTCCTCAGTGCTAGTTTAGAATTCACCATTCTCAGGTCTGTTAAGTCATTCAACATTCATCAGACATCCAGCTTCCAAAATTTCGTTGCCATTTTTGTCACTTCCATTTTTTTTTTGCCCTTGTAGGACAATGTCTTTAAACAAAAGCCCCCTTACTGTTAGTAAGATTTGAGAAGGGGATGAAACTAAGTATGTGCTCAGTCCTCTATCTTTCATTGGAATACCCATATGCATAAGTTTATAAAAGTCTTATTTTAAGACCTTGGAAGCATTAGCTTTTCCCATACAGATAAAGTGATAAAATGAGATTAGTCTTTTAGGAAGATTTTTTTAGAAATATCTCATTTGAAAGTTTCAGAGCGAGAAAACAACTTACACCTCTGCAATCGTTTCTGTACATTCTTTGGTGGTTTTAAAAAATACTTCATAGTCTACTCAGGGGTTCTTGTCTTTGGGTTATAATATGTATGTAATTATTGAAAATCCTTCCAAAAGAGAATGGAATCATGGCACAAAATATGTCATTTAATATTTTACTCAACATTTTTTAACCTTAAAATAATAAGATTAAATTGGTCCAAAATCAATCAGAGGCTTTCTTGTTTATCATGCTAGGAAATTCAGAATTCTGGAATCAAAATGAAGAAATGTAAATTCAGAATATCTTTCACAGTTACATTTACATAAAAACCTTTAGCTACAGGCATGGACTAGTCTCCTGTATCTACTGCTACCTAATTTGCGAATTAGGTTTTTACCTCTTTTTAAATCCAGAGAAAGAGTCTGGAGAATCAAAATGTAAACTATTTACTATTACGTAGGAAAGATGAACAAAGGATCTCCTATTCAAAACCAAGCTGATAACACTTTAATCTGTGTACTAAGTTTCCTCCTCTCCTAAATAGAGAGTAGTTAGGTAAAAGGGTAAATTTAACATTTATTGGGTTTTTTTCTTATGCTAGGCATTTTCACATAGTGTTTCATTTAATCCATACAATTTTTGACATTTTACTTTTTAATTGTATAGGTGATGAAAATTATCTTCAAAAGAAAATAACAGAAAATTGTTAATAATTAGTTAATAAGTAGTAGAATGAATCTAGACTCAAAGCTCAAATGCTTTTTATTACTACTCTATGCTCCCTACATAAAATAGGGAAACTGTTCACAGAAAACTGCTCTAAAAGTTACATAAAATAATATGGTAACACAAAGCACAAAAATATTTTCAACAGTGTATTCCCCTTACAAAATGGGAAGTAAGATACAAAGATAATGAATCAGAGAAATCAAAGACACAAAAATTGGGTAATAAGACCAGAGTTGGCAAGTGGCACTGTGATGTTGGATCGTTACTGACACCTAGTGGTCTCATTATTACAGACAAAATATACCAAAAACGAAAAAAGGAAGCGAGAACTACAATTTATCAACCTATTTTCAGTAGGTACTATGTTTTCATGAGCAACAGTAGGATTTTATCCATACTGTATCTTCACTGTGAGCAATATGCACTGGAAAATAAGAAATCAAGGCTGAACATATGCTTCTGGTATCTTCTGCAAAACACTGCTCCTTAACCTGTTTTATATGGGAATAAGTCCCATCAAATCATCAGAAGTGTAAACCAGTTCTTTATCACCATTAGAGGTTCTCAAGTTATATTTTACTTAATTGTAAAGTATGACTATAACATTCTTTGTAGTTTAATGGTAAATGTCATGATATCTACATAAAAAGAAAGAAATACAATAGTCTATGCAGTTTATTAAAATACCATATTTTACTAATAACACATAAAAATATTTATCAGATGTACATTTAATACTCTGAACCAAAGAGATATTATGTCTCTTTATGTATGGTCAAGCAGGCTATTAGATTCACCAGGATATGCATAAGAGAAAACAAAATTACATATATAACTGGCATTAAAAGGTTAGTGTAAAAGAAATTAAATTTACGGCCACAAAACTATAACTAGAATTAATAATATTTTGTTATTCACCCTTGTTCAGGGCTGAGAGATTCCTGATAGGAATGACTCCCCACCAGTTCTGCTCACAAATGGACATTTTTCGGCCTGACTCAGGGTCCTGTAATAAAAGGACCTACAGAACTTGGTTTCATCCACATCTATTGCTCTGTGTGGGTCACTGCTTCAATCCATTCCTGTGATCAGTAAACAATGTAATCTTAGAGGAAATGATATATCTTAATTTATTCCTTGATATGGTAAGACTGTACCAATCAATGATAGCTATTTTGATGAATAACAAAACTGCAATATACAAAACATCCATAGAATACCGGTATTTACAATACTAAATGAGTGTTAAAATTTGTGTAAACATGTATAAGTGGAGTTATACATAGAGTTCAGCATGATTCTTAGAAGATATATTCTATTCAAACTTATTTTTAATTATTGACAGTAAGGCCTGAAATTTGTCCCAAACTTCAAATGTGCTTCTATCACTAGATCTGACAGAAATTTGTTGCCATAAATTAAAATTATTTTCTAGAGTTGTCATGTATATTGATTGTAAAGATGCAAATTCTTTATTTAAATAAACCCTTCAGAAAAATGTAATAGAAGTAAACGTAGCCTGTTACAAGAACAGATTGTTATTAAACTTATATAAATGACTATGATTGTCAAGGAAGAAAGAATACTTATTGAGACCTTTTGAATTTTGGAGGGTTCAGGTAGACAAAAAAGTTAAATACTTTAAAATTTTTATTATTTCTGTTCTCCTTGTAACAGGACACCATTGGAAACATTAGTTATTTTATCAAGGCTTTGACTGGAATGTCATATTTGAGAGAGACATGCATAGACTCAGATATGACCAAACAGCTTTGACAAACTAAGGCTGACTTTATGAAACATGGAGCCATAAAGCCCCTTGGAAATGTTGGCCTGATACCTTGCTTACAGAGTTCCCTGCAGCCTCACCAGGTGAGTATAGAATATTACTTCCTAGGGGGGGTGGGAGGATGGGTTAGCCTGGTGATTGGTATTAAAGAGGGCACGTTCTGCATGGAGCACTGGGTGTTATACGCAAACAATGAATCATGGAACACTACATCAAAAAAAAAAAAAAGTGTCACTTCCTGGTAGGTGCAGGAACCTCAGGATATACTGGGGACCTCATGAAGAGGAATCCGCCCAATCTACAGGTATGGCAGGCATGTCTGATGGCAAGTAGTTGGCTTGGCTTCTGGCCTGCAGAGGCTACTAGAAGTTCAACCTAGAGATTCCTTATAAAAGTTCCAGCAAAGCAGATTCTAAAAGATCTATATGATCATTATTCTTGCTGGGCTTATGTAAATAATTAGGCCAAGTTTATTAAAATTGGACTTGTTTTGTAAACAAATTAGTCTTGATTTGGCTATCTCTGGAAATGAGGGTTATTTTAGAGAGAAAATTTGTTTCAATAACCCACCTTTGTGGATGTTAAATCCTAGTTTTGATTGTCCTTAAATGTTTGCTTAAGTTAGACAACTTGAAGTAACTTCAGAGAAATAGCTTTTCTATTTCCACACAATAGCTCACATATAGATAATCTTATTGCTTGTTCATCTGTGGGGATAACAACAGGATCCCATGGGCATATGATTATTTAAACAACTGGAAAATGGGATTAATCCCCCAACAACTGTATAACTCAACTATCACCTTGACCAATTCTGTATGAATAGGATGATGAAAATTTTCCTTAAAAGCTGGAACGTACCCTGCTCCATGAGGTTAACTATGGACTTGTGGAGATAATGGATGATCCCACTTTCTCTATGACTGGATTGGATGATGCACTTGGGGATGCCCTTATTGCCTGAGACAAGTCTTCTCTCACTTAACTGTGATTCCTTTTAATTACGATATTGTTAAGGCTGGACCTCAAACAAAGAGGGCTTCTTGATGGTTTTATTCCTTAGTCATATTTGTCCCAGGAACTACCTCTATTAATGTAAAATTACAAGTCGAGACTTTAGCCAAGCACACAGTGACCACCTTAAGCATGACATGGCAGTCACCAACAAATTTAAAAAGTGGCCCTCTAAAACTGAATAGCCCTTGATATCTTAACTCCAGTTAAAGGATGACCAACATTATATGTCTGGCTCCTAATGGACCCACTGACTATGTAGCTCTAACTTGTGTCCATAGTTTCCCCCAGGCTGGAAAGGCCACTGTACTTCAGGTTTCGCCTGAATGCATGGATGCATTATTAAAACCATTACCAATCCAGCCAACTTTCCAAATTTAAAACAATGATAGACACGTTTTGTGTTACATTGGTATGACCACCTAGCATCATCTTTGTTCCCTCTTTGAGACTGGAGGATGTTTGGCACATGGAAGCTCTTAATTAAGTACATGGTCAAAGCCCTAAATGACACTCAAAAGGGCATTTCTCTATTAAATACTAAAGTAATACAAATGTATGAAGCAGTTTTACAAAATAGAGTGGCATTAGATGTTTTAACTGCTACAAAGGGTGAAACTTGTGCTAACATAAAAACAAAATGCTAAAAAAAATAAAAATAAAAAATAAAAACAAAATGCTGCGTATACATTCCAGATTACCACAAAAATATATCTGGGTTTCTAACTGAACGAATACTCAAATTGGCACTTTAAATGATCTCTCTTTCCTTTAGTGATTGCTTTAAACTCCTGGCCTGGAGGAAAATTATCAAAGGTCAACTATCAAAGTTCTTTCGTTCAGATTTCTCTTTCTCATTACAATATTAACCTTATTTTCTTATTTCTGGTGTCTCCCTGCCTAGTGTCAAGACTCCACTGCCATAACTTCCAGCTGACAGATGATCCTTTTTACTCATGGAGGTTCATATATGTTGACCACGTTGGATTTAGCTGCCTCCAACTTTTGTAACTCCCCCATATGTTCCCCAACTGACAATACTGACCCATAGGTATGGACATCTCTATGCCCCTATTCAGCAGGAAGAAGTTACAGAAGATGAGACATTCTACCTTCAACAACCTTAAAGATTTAAGGGTCAAAATTGTTCAGGTGGGATATGATGAGGGAGCAGAAGGCTTGCTGAGGACAAAGCATAAGCTGACACCCTGCAATCTCCCCCTCCACCACACTCCTGGGTAGGATTATGTGTGACATTCTTCCAGGAAGCTCCTAACTATCTTAATGTTAATGCCTTGCAAAGGGGGAAAAAACAACCTTAACTTGAAAAGGGCAAGGCGTCTGGTATCTTGTAGGTCCTCTTTGGCATATGAAAGTTCTTTCGAAAACTTCCCTTTTCCCTTACATCCTTCAACCCCATAGTATATAATCAATTGCTCCTCACAACCCTAGTGCAGGTCTTTCTGCCCATGGGTCCTGTCCCTGTGCTTTAATAAAACCACCTTTTTTGCAAGCATGTGTGCGCACACACACACACACACACAAAACCCAAAAAACAACCAATAAAACAAAAAAACAACAAAAAACAGAACAGAACAAAACAAAGAAGTAAATGTAGCAAGGTAATGGATACTTACTGGATTGTTTTTTCTGACAGCAGAAATAAATGGAAACGAGAAAGGCAATGATATAATAAAAATGAAATGTAAAAAGGGAAATAAAAATGTGAATAGAATAGAAATAAAGGCTGAAGATGCACAGTATTTTGAGATGTACCTTGAAGCCAGTCTACACCTTCTTGCAATCCTTCTCCTTTTATGGCATCACTAGCACTGAAATAAAATCCATAAAAAACATATCCATTTCATTACTTCATAGAACCATAAGAATAAATAATTACAACTTTGCTATATGGCAAATTAATATAGTCTAGTAACATATATTTGAGCAAAACTGGTAAGCACTGAAACTGAATATACATAAGAAATAAAAGTCTGGGTGCTCAGGAAGAAGACATGAGAAACTTACTCATGATTTATAATAGACATTTGGAAAAGTGTTATCATTAAAACAGTTATTACTCTACTTTGCCCAGCCCCTGTGGCTCAATAACATTTAATTATTAGAAATGGCTGACTTAGGTTGTAATTTAGCCACACGATGGAGTGACTTTATTTGAAATGGAATTTGATATCTATAAGGTATAAATCTGTAATTAAAACTTTGGTAAACTGGTAGAATAAAAAAAAAATCTCAGATTTCAATCATACTCTTCTATCTAGTGGCTTCAGGAACTGGACAGGTTATTTAACTCTCTGCCTTTATTTTTAGCATCTATAAAATGATGCTGAATAAACTAAAATAATGAAATGCAGAGGATTTTTAGTATCAGATAATCTTTTTCAAAGACATAGACTGATAGCAATTAGTATAAACAACTAGATTTTCTGAATGATTAGGGTTCCTTTTAAGTGTGCTAAAGCATGATTTAAAAATGTACCTAATTACCTAAAATAATTAATTTGATTCTAATCAAAACAGAAATTACTTCCAAGGAATTACTTATTAGATTATGAATATGACTTATCATAGAATTATTTTAAAATAGAAAGAAACCAACAGCATGTGATACATAATTATTCAAAGTAAATTACAGATTATCCATATCAATAGCAAAACATCAGTAACTGAAATGCTTATAAAGATCAATGTATTGATCTTTATCACACATTTACAGTCCCAAACAAGACTAAGGTCTCAACTGAACAAGTAATAAAATGGAAAAACTTGTCTCCTTTACTGGAGGCGTTAGTGCCATGCTAAAAACCCTGCATCTTTTCCTATAATTCCCAAATGTTTGAATTCTACCTTTCCTTTTGAATAGATCATCAGATCTGTAACTAGAATAAAAGCCAAAGTCTTTGCCATGTCCTACTAGGACCTGTGTGATACAGCCTGTGGCTATTTCTCCATGGCCTCATCTCCTACAATTTCCCCCTGGATCTCTCTGCTCAAGCCAGCTTGGACTTCTTGCTATTCCTGGAACACACGAGGCATATTCTCATCTAAGAGCCTTTTCACTTGGCTGGCCTCTCTGTCTGGAAAGCTATTCCTCCAAACTTTTGCATGAATTTCTCCCTGACTTCAATTAGATTTCACAGAGGGAGCACCTCTCATTCTTTCTCTTATTATCCTACTTTACTTTTCTTCATCCTTTCAGATATTTTACAAAATATCTATTTACCTGATTTGTTATCTATTGCCCTCACAAGAGAGTAAATAAGCAAATACGTATATACTTATTGTGCCAGGGACTTTATCAAAGAACTTTTTTAAAAGAACATTAACAAAATCAGACCCCGAGAATCAGAGTTGGCTATATATTTAGTACAATGATTAAAAATAAACCACAAAAATTTCCAGGCTGCATTTCTCTATAATCTTTTCTTTATTGTCCAGTAAATTTACTTGGACCTAAGGCAAGAGAGATAGAATGTTTTATCTTTGTATCACTGAGTGTTACCTTTATTTCTAACACTGGAAAAGAAAAATAAGTGTATTTTCAACTTTATACACGCTTTAATGAACATAGCAAAAAATAAAAAACAAGCTTAACAAATGAAACACTAGAAATTCAGTGAGGTACTGTTTGAATAGAGCCAAAATTATAGACAACTTTCAAAGAAATACTTGGCATTCTTCTATAAGTTATACAGAAAATATAGAACCTGGCAATATAATACTGCACATCCTTATAGCAACAGGACATTACCTTTTCTCTCACTGAGAAGTATTTAGATGTCACAATTGAATAAAGAAATCTGTTAAAATTCAATTGCTGATGTTAAATTTTAAGTAGAGATTTTTTTCCACTTGCAAAATTAATTTCTATTTCAAAATTAAAAGTAGGACTACATCTTTTACTATAAATTAGACCTGTAGTCTTAATGTGAAAACTCACAATGCTTAATACAAAGCAAAAATTAAAAACTATTCTACTTTGGGTATTACTAATTTAGGTATGATTTAGAGAATGGGGCGCCTGGGTGGCTCAGTTGGTTAAGCGACTGCCTTCGGCTCAGGTCATGATCCTGGAGTCCCGGGATCAAGTCCTGCATCGGGCTCCCTGCTCGGCAGGGAGTCTGCTTCTCCCTCTGACCCTCCTCCCTCTCATGCTCTCTGTCTCTCATTCTCTCTCTCTCAAATAAATAAATAAAATCTTTAAAAAAAAAAAAAAAAGGTATGATTTAGAGAAATACAAAGGTTCTACCTATACTTCTCTACCTAAAATCCCTCCTTTCTTTACCAACCAAATATCACAGAACCACAAATTCCAAATCAAGAGACATTTTGTAAAATTGACTCTTCTTCTGATTCCAAAGTAAGGAGGGTTCTACTCAAGATATGTAGTGTTTCATTCCTGGGTAGAGGAGCTAATGGCCCTGAGTATTGAGGCGTTTCAAGGGCTTTCTCAAGCTCTCTTCTATGAGATTCCTTTTTCAGCACCAAGGTTAGCTCTGGAAGTTCTTTACTGAGCTCTACTATCTCCTTGTTCCATATTGTTTCTCTTTCTAGAGGCAGTATATTTCTCTGCTTCTTTGTTAGGTCTTCCTCCATAGATACCTTCTTTTAAAAAAGGGAAAACTGGCAAGAGAAGGACATCTTGCAGCAGAGGGAAGTAGGTGGGTGGACAGAAAGGAGCTCAGATTAATATAAGGTAGGCACTTAAAATACTATCTAATATATAACTTCTGGTTATCCTTATTGGAATATTTGGCAGAAAGGCACACCAGCGTTAAATATAACCATAAGAAACTGCTTTCCAAATAAACAATGTATAATAATTTCAGATACTAAATACTGAAGAGTTCAATTGTCTTAGTATATCCAAATAAAATTAATATTTACATTTCTATATACTCATATAAACCAGTATTTGTTGTGTACATACTAAGTACCTGGTACTACTATTATTCTAGGTGTTACAGAGTGAATGAAACTGATAAAATCTCAGCTCTCATGGTGCTAATGCACTAGTATAGGTAGACAGACCATAAAACAAGAAAAACCCAAAGAGGACATGGCAAGAGAAATATAAAGCAAAGTGTATAAAAAAAAACAAGGGTCGGGGTAAGATATAATGATATTTTGGAGGGTTATCAGGAGAGGTCTCTCTCCTGAAGAAAGTACAATAGCAAGCCAGGAAAATCATTTTGGAGACGGATTCAGACAAAGTGACTAACAAGTACAAAAAAGTCCTGAGATGGGATTGTGGTTGGCTGATTCAATGTGCAGAAGAAAATCAGTGTGCTTGAAACTGGGTAAGTGAGCTAAATTATTCTTTTAGAGTTGTTTATATTTTTGTATCCTCAGAAAGATATGAAAAGTTTTTTTTTTAAGATTTATTTATTCAAGTAATCTCTACACCCAATGTGGGGCTGAAACTCACAACTCTGAGGTCAAGAGCTGCATGCTCTGACTGAGCCAGCTAGGTGCCCCAAGATTGGAAAAAGTTTTAATAATAATATACTCATGAATACCTGCACTGCTACAATTCTACACAACTAAATCCTTAGCTTACATTTTATCATGTTAGATGACGTATACAATGTGCTTAGGAGGGAAGAACTGAAGCTCAGAGATTTTTCTCAGAATGCTATAATGAAGAGTAAATATAAAACATTACCAAATATGCCATGGTTTATCTTTGATGTTCTCTAAACACAGCAGCTGAGACACTTTTACAGATGTCACTGCATCTCTAAGATCCATTTTGTTTGCAAAGAATAAGATTGGTATTCGGCGGTGCTTAATATCTAAAAGACAAAATAAGACTACCATCACACTTCCAGCTTTTTGGTCATTTCCCCAAATATTTAAAATTGAAATTCACTAAAACTGTTTTCCAACCACTTCTTTCTGTATCACATATACGCCAACATTTAAAAACATTTCACTGTCAAGAATGTATTTGAATGATAGGAGAATTAACAAAATACTTCTTCTTAAGACTATCCACCTTCTGGGATGCCTGGATGGCTCAGTCCATTAAACGTTTGCCTTTGGCTCAGGTCATGATCCCAGGGTCCTGGGATGGAGTCCCACATCGGGCTCCATGCCGAGCAGGAAGCCTGCTTCTTCCTCTGCCTGCCTTCCTCTTCCCTGCTTGTTTCTTTCTCTCTCTCTGACAAATAAATAAATAAAATCTTAAAAAAAAGAAAAAGAAGACATCCGCCCTCTGGTTGGAGCTTTAAAACAAAGATGAGTGAGGTGGGAGTTGGGGCTCAGTAAGCAGTTACTGAGCAGTACCTACAAAGGGGTCAAATATTTTGTTTTGTTTTTACTGTCAATAGAAAGGAGTCAAACTTCAAATGAAAGTAGAAGGGAGACAAACAAGATCTTGATTTTAGATTTTAGTAACAGGTTAGAAGTAACAAACTACTTTAACAAGATATTTTACCTTGTTACAACTTTGGAAACATTTTTCACTGTTTTGAATAGATAATACATTTAAATAGTTCAACATTCAGAGGACACAAAATGGTATACCGTAAAAGAATCTCCCTCCCACCTGTCCCAGGCCATCCACTCGTCCGCTCTAGAAGAGTTAACCTATATCACCTATTGCTTGGCATCTTTTTAGAAGTATTTGCAAAAACTTATTATATATTACTCTTTATACAAATAGTAGCAGACTATCAGTTTTATATCTTTTGCTTTTCACTTAATTTCATATCTTGGAGCCTGTCCCATACCAGTAAGTAAAGAGCAGTTTCTTCACTATTTTAACAGTTGTAGAATATTCTGCCTTTTAGTACTATGTACCATAATTGTTTAATCAGTATCCAGTGAGATATATTTGTATTGTTGCCAATATTTAAAACTATAAACAATGCTGAAATGAATAAGTGTACATAGCAAATTTTGTACATGGGCAGTATGTTTGTAGGATAAATTTGGGAAGTAAAGTTGCTGGTTAAAGGATATGTAAATTGCTATTTTGATAGTGATTACTGAAAGGCCTTCCTTTAAAAATTATATCAATTTACACTTCAACAACAATGTGTAAGAATGAACGTTTCCAGTGCCCTTGCCAAAAGTGTTATCAAACCTGTTGATCTTTTTATGATAGTGGATAGGTAAAAAAGTACTATCAGAATATGTTTACTTTGTTTTAAGAAAGGTCAAGAATTTTTCTATATATTCAAAAGATGCTTCTATTTCTTTTTTTACGAACTATTTTATCCTATCCTTTCCCCATTTTTTAAAAGATTTTATTTATTTTTTTGAGAGAGAAAGAGAGGGAAAGCACAAATAGGGGTTGAGGGGCAGAGGGAGAGGGAGAAGCAGATTTCCCTCTGAGCAGGGAGCCCGACTCAGGGCTCCATCCCAGGACCCTGGGATCATGACCCGAGCCGAAGGCAGATGCTTAACCCACAGAGCCACCCAGGCGCCTCTAAGTTTTTATTTTCTATTTTATTGATTTGTAGAAACACCGTAAGTAGTACGGAAAAAAGTCCTGTAGCTGTGATATAAACTGCAAATATTTCCCCTTGCTTGTCATTTGCCTTTAACTGCTCATGGTTTGTTTTATAATTAAAAACTTTTTATATAGTCAAATTCATCAATCTTTTCTTTTAGGATTCTGGGTTTTGTGTTAGAGTTGGAAAGACCTCCTCTTGCCCCCAGAATTATTTTAAACTTCTCCCATAGTTTCTTCTACTGCTGCATTGGTGTGATTTTTACATTTAAATATTTAGTCCAGCTAGAATTTACCCTGCAACAGAGAATGTCAGAATGGATAAAAAAGCTACACATAACCATATGATGTTTACAAGAAACACAGTGAACATAAGGACACAAACAAGCTGAGAGGAAAAGGATGGAAAAACATGCATACACATAAATGTAAGAAAGCATGCTGGGCTACACTATAATCAGACAAAGTAGTGTTCAAGAAGAAGGGGAAAAGAGGCATTTGTTGTTGTACTCTGTGCCGTTTATTATATGTCAGTGCTTTTTAAAAGTTTTTATTTAAATTCCAGTTAGTTAACATACAGAGTATTATTAGTTTCAGGTGTACAATATAGTGATTCAACACTTTCATACAACACTGTATGCTCATATAACACCCCATACTCATCACAAGTGCCCTCCTCAATCTCATTACCTATTTAGCCCATCCCTCACCCATCTCCCCTCTGGTAACCATCAGTTTGTTCTTTATAGTTAAGAGTCTGTTTCTTGGTTTGCCTCTCTCCCTCTTTGAAAAAGACAGACATTTAAAAATTATGAAAGTGTCACTCACTCAAGAAGACAAAACAATTTTAACTGTATATGCATCTAATAAATGAACACTATCACCTGACATTTATAGACCCTTCATCCAACAATAGCAAAATACGTATTTTACTTAATGGCAGATGGAACATTCACCAAGCCAGACTATATATGATGACCCAATATTTCTAAGGATGAAATCATCCAGATTATGTTATTCCATCAAATGGAATTTAGAAATCAATAACAAAAAGAAACCTAGAAAATTCCCATATATTTGGGAAATTACATAATACACTACTAAATAATCTAAGGATCAAAAAAGAACTCACAAGGTAAGTTAGAAAATACTTCAAACTAAATAATAAAGGAAACAAACATATCAAAATTTGTGACATGTAACTAAATCCTTAGAGCATATGTATTGCTTTAAATGCTCCTATTAGAAAAGGTGTAAAATCAATGATTTCCACTTCCATCTGAAAAAGGCAATAGACAATGAAATACAATGTAAGTATAGAAATTTCATAATAAACCAAAGAACAGAAATTAACAAAAATTTTTAAAAAACAAACCAACAGAAGAAATTAACAAAGCCAGAGTTCTTAAAAAGTTAAGAAAACCAATAACCTCTTCAAAAAATTGAACAAGAAAAAATGGAGGAAACATAAATTATCAATATCAGAAATGAAGGAAGATACACAGATTTTACAGACGTTAAAAGGAGAGCGAGAGGATTTTATAAACAGTTTTATGTCAGTAAACTTGACAACATAGATAAATTTTAAAATCTGGTCAAAAATTACCAAAAGTGACCCAAGGAAAAATACCAAACTTTAATAAGCCTTATATCATTTAATGAAATCTAACTCCTGATTCACAGTCCCTCTTACTCCCCCATACTCCCGCACACATACAAAATCCCAACCCCGATGGCTTCATTCATATATTCTATCTAACATTTAAGGATGAAATAATACCAGTTCTATCCAATCCAAAAAATAAAATAAAAAGAGAAAGAGTAAATATTTTCCAACTCATTTTATAAGGTCTCTATCACCCTGATGAATAAAGCATTTTAAGAGAGTTACAAACCAAAAACCTTATGAGCACAAAAACAAAAATTTTTAATAAAATGTTAGCAAATCCAACTCAATGATATATCAAAAGGTTAATATTCAATGGTCAAATGAGATTTAACCCAGGAATGTAAGCTTGGTTTAATATATGTGAATACAGTATAATATTATCATCGTAATAGATGTAGAAAAAGCATTTGGTAAATTTTAACACTAGGTTATAATGGAACATTTTGAAAAACTAGGAATAACAGAAAATTTCCTTGACCCAATAGAGATATAAGCATACCCTAGTGAGCATCATAATCAGTGGTAAAAT
This sequence comes from Mirounga angustirostris, assembly GCF_029215605.1. Taxonomy (NCBI): domain Eukaryota; kingdom Metazoa; phylum Chordata; class Mammalia; order Carnivora; family Phocidae; genus Mirounga; species Mirounga angustirostris. Next base: position 45,004,807 of record NW_026991709.1, on the reverse strand, counting down.
ATTAAATGTAAAGAATGGAAATAAGATACAGAAACAACCTAAGTATCTATCAATGATGAATGATAATGATAGTGAATAACATGGGCTTGAATTGTGCAGGCCCAGTTATACGTGCCTTTTTTTCAATAAATATATTGAAGAATATTTTGGAGATTTGCAACAGTTTGAAAAATCCTGTAAACAAATCATGAAGCTTAGAAACACTGAAGGAAAATTAAGAAAAAGTTAGGCATCTCATGAATGCATAAAATATATATAGAAATGAGATGATTTTATCACTTAGTACCATAAAAGATATACAAATCTATTATAAAAAGTTAAAATTTATTAATTCTTATGCACATCTAGACCAAATATGGCAGCATTCACAGTTGAGAGAAATGCAAACAAGTGTAAAGATGCAGTATTAAATCAAAACTGCATAAAATTAACTGTAGTAATACTGTACCGCTGTAATAATTTCATAGCCACCTCCTGTAGCTATTGCAGTGACCTCAAGTGTGGAAGGATCTGCTTAAAATGCTATGTGATACTAATCATCTCTATGTGAGCAGTTCCTTTCTCTAGTAAATTGTGTGTATCACAAAAAGCTGTCACAGTTCTCATATATTTTTTCATCTTATTTTGTGTAATACTGTAAATCCTGAATTACACCATGGGACCCATACAAAGTGCCACCAGTCATGCTGGAAATGCTCCCAAGAACCGGAGAAAAATCATGACATTACAAGAAAAAGTTGAACTGTTTGATATGTATCATAGATTGAGGTCTGCAGCTCTGGATGCCCACCATTTCAAGATAAATGAAGCCAGTATAAGGGCCATTGTGAAAAAAGAAAAGGAAATTCATGAAGTCATTGTTGTAGTTACACCAGCAGGCGTGGAAATCTTGCACTTTTCATGAAATACCTTTTTACCTTGTATTGAAATGTAGCTTTTATGTGGGTGCAGAATTGCTGTAAGAAAGGCATACCTATAGATTCTAACATGATTCAAGAAAAAGTGAAGTTATTATATGAACATAAAGCAATAGGAAGGTGGAGAATTTAATGCTAACAAAAGATAATTTGGTAATTTTAGAAAGAGGTCTGCCTTAAAAAATGTCAAGATAACAGGAGGAGCAGCTTCTGCCAACCAAGAGGTAGCAGACAGAATTTCCATAGGTTGGGGCGCCTGGGTGGCTCAGTCGTTAAGCGTCTGCCTTTGGCTCAGGTCATGATCCCAGGGTCCTGGGATCGAGCCCCGCAGCCGGCTCCCTGCTCCGAGGGAAGCCTGCTTCTCCCTCTCCCACTCCTCCTGTTTGTGTTCCCTCTCTGTGTCTCTCTCTGTCAAAAAAATAAAATCTTAAAAAAAAAAAAAAAAGAATTCCCATAGGTCATTAAGAAAATCCCTGGGGAAAAAGGGTATCACCTGAACAGGTTTTTAATGCAGGAAAAAGTGCCTTATTCTGGAAAAAAAAAAATGCCACAAAGGACATTTATTAGAGAAGCAAGCACCAGGATTTAGGGCAGGAAGAAAAGTAAGAATAAGACAAAACTTACCATTTTTATTCAATATTGTACTGAAGGCCCTAGCCAGTGCAATAAGACAGGAAAAAGAATAAAAGACAAAAAGGCTAAAAAGGAAGCAGTAGAATTTTTGTTGTTGTTGACTTTAGACAGGGAAAATTCTAAGAAATGTACAGAAGAACTATTAGAATAAATATATTTAACAACCTCCCAGAATACAAAGTCAGTATTTTCACATACTAGCAATGAGCCATTAGAATATGAAATATAATATACTATTTATAATAGCTTCAAAAATATAAAAAAAACTTATGGATAAGCTGAATGAATGATGTATAAGACCTCTATAGAAAACCATAAAAGACAGGGAAATTGGGAAAAGGATAAACATATTAAGTGACATACCATGCTCATGAGTTGGAACATTCAGTGTTAAGTCCAATGTTAAGATGTCAACTATCCCCAAATATAATAAAATAAAACCTAAGCAAGTTTTTTAAAAAAATTAGTAAGCTGATATAAAAACTTATTTGAAATATGGAACACCTAGAACTACCAAAATCATCTTGAAAAAGTAGACCAGGATTGGAAGATTTTTCCTATCTGACTTCAAAATTTATTATAAATCCATGGTAACAAGCCAAATGTGAAAGGACATAAAAGAGATCAATGGAATAGAACAGAGTCCAGAAACAGGTGCACATATATACAGTCCAATTAAATTCAAGAAGTGTGAAAGTCAAATGCTTTTGACAAGTGATTCAGTGAAAAAAAATTTTTTTCCAATAAATACATTTTGGGATAATTGGGTATCTGTAAGAAGAAAGTGCAAAAATTAATTCAGGATAGATCCCAGGCCTAAACATAAAAGCCAGAACTATGAAGCTTCTAGAAGAAAACATAGGAGAGTATGTCAGTAATCTTAGGGTAGGCACAGATTTTTTTAGGGAGTACATAGAAAGCTTGTATTAAAAAAAAAATTGATAAATTATACTTCATCAAAATTAGATATATTTGTTCATTAAAAGATACCATGAAGAAAATAAACAGGCAAGCCACAGACTGATGAGAAATCTTCAAAACATATATTTAACAAAGGTCTCCTATCTAGAACTTATAAAGAAATGTTAAATTTTCTTTTCTTTTTTTTTTTTTTTAAAGATTTTACTTATTTATTTGACAGAGAGAGAGAGCACAAGCAGGGTGAGTGGCAGGCAGAGGCAGAGGGAGAAGCAGGCTCCCCGCAGAGCAGGGGGAGCCCGACGCGGGACTCGATCCCAGGACCCTGGGATCATGACCTGAGCCGAAGGCAGTCGCTTAACCGACTGAGCCACCCAGGCGCCCCGAAATGTTAAATTTTCAATAATAAGAAGACAAACAACCAAATTAATGAATGGGCAAAAGATTTAAAAAGACATTTTATAAGAGAATGTACAAGATTGGTGAATAGAATATGCAAAACTGCTCAACATTAATAATCATCAGTAAAATACAAATTAAAAGCACAATGAGATCCTATTATATACTCAGTGGAAAGGCTAAAATGAAAAAAAACAACATCAATCTTGGAGAGGATGTGCATAAACTAGAACTCTCATTTATGTTACTGACAATGTAAAATAGTATGACCACTTTGAAATTCTTTAAATATCACCCATACATCTATCCTATGACCCAGCAGTATCATTCCTAGGAATTTTTTGAAGAGAGAAAAATATGTCTATGAAAAGCCTTTTACAAGAATGTTCATATCAGGTTTATTCATACTAGGCCTAAACTAGAAACAGTCTAGATGTCACTCAACAGGATACTGGATAAACAAACTGTGATATACATACATAATAGAATGTTACATAGAATAAAAAGGAATAATCAAGTGATACATAAAACAACACAGATGGCTCCCCAAAACATTATGCCAAATAAAAAAACTTATGCACGAAAATGTATGTGCCTTTACCCCCATTTATATGAAACTGTAGAATAGGCAAAATTAATCTGGTGATAGAAATCAGATTAGTTCTCTGGTATGAGGTGTTAAGTGTTGATTGGGAAGGGGTGTGAAAGTACTTTCTGGGGTAATGAAAATGTTGTTTCTTGACAGGCAGTGTAGTTATATGAGAGTATGCATTTGTCAAAATTATTGAACTATGTCCTTAAGATCTGAGCATTTGACTGTAAACAGCTTATACTTCAATTTTAAAAAGTTCATATATAGGGTGACCGAATGCATTGAAAAAACAAGACTCATCTATATATTGCCTACAAGAGACTACTTCAGAACCTAAAGACACAGACAAACTGAAAATTAAAGCATGGAAAAAGATATTCCATGCAAATAGAAACAAAAGAAAGCTGGGGTAGCAGTACTCATGTCAGATAAAATATATTTTAAAACAAAGATTGTAACAAGAGACAAAGAAAAGCATTGTATAATGATAAAGAAATCAAGAGGATATAACAATTGTAAATATCAATGCACCCAACACAGAAACATCTAAATACATAAAGTGTGTATTAACAGACATAAAGGGAGAAATTGACAGTAATACAGGAATAGTAGGGGGCTTTAAGACCCCATTTACATCAGTGGATACATCATTTAGACAGAAAATCAATAAGGAACTTTGCTCAGTGGCTTTGAATGAACATTATTAGACCAGGTGGATTTAACAGATATATACAAATATTCCATCCCCAAACAGCAGAATACATTCTTTTCAAGTACACATGGAATATTCTCCAAGACAGATGATCACGTTAGGCCACAAAACACGTCTCAATAAATTTAAGGAGACTCAAATCATATCAAGCATCTTTTCTGACCATAACAGTATGAAACGAGAAATCAATTACAAAAAAATGAACAGAAAAATACACAAACACATGGAGATTAAACAACCAATGGGTCAATGAAGAAATCAAAAAGGAAATAAAAAAATACTTAGAGACAAATAAAAATGAAAATGCAATTCTTCAAAATTGTAGGGAAACAGCAAAAAGCTGTTCTTTTTTTATAAAGATTTTATTTATTTATTTTTATTTAAGAGAGAGAGAGAGAGAGAACATGAGCAGGGTGGGGGGAAGGCAAAGGGAGAGAGAGAGAATCTCAAGCAGACTCTGCACTGAGTGCAGAGCCTGAAGCAGGACTTGACTTCAGAACCCTGCGATCATGACCTGAGCTGGAATCAAGTTGGACACTTTACCAATTGAGCCACCCAGGCACCCTGCAAAAGCAGGTTTTTTTTTTTTTTAAGATTTCTTTTTTTGAGAGAGAGTGTGTGCAAAGGGGCAGAGGGGCAGAGGGAGAGGAAGAAGGAGAGAAGCAGATGCAGGGCTCACTTCCCACGACCCATGAGATCATGACCTGAGCTGAAATCAAGAGTCCGACACCTAACCAACTGAGCCACCCAGGCACCCCTCACAAAAGCAGTTCTAAGAGGGAAGTTTATAGTTATATAGGCCTACATCAAGAAACAACAAAAGAATCTCAAATAAACATTATGATCCTTTATACCTAAAAGAAATAGAAAAAGAACAACAAACAAAGCCCACAGTTACTAGAAGGAGGAAATAAAGTTCCAGGTGGAAATAAATGAAAGAGACTAAAAAGTCAACAGAAAAGATCAATGAGACCAACATAAACAAAACTGATATACCTTTAGCCAACCTCATCAAGAAAAAAAGACAGAAAGGACCCAAATGAATACAATCAGAAATGAAAGAGGAGAAGAACTGAAAAAGAACCACAGAAATACCAAGGATTATAATAGACTGCTATGAAAAATTATATGCCAACAAATTGGACAACCTAGAATAAATGGATAAATTCCCAGAAACATACAATCTTCCAAGACTGAATCAGGAAGAAATAGAAAATCTGAACAGACTGATTGCTAGCAACAAAACTGAATCAAAAATCAAAAGACGCCCAATAAACAGAAGTCCAGGACCAGTGGGCTTCACAGGTGAATTCTACCAAACATTTAAAGAAGAGTTAATACCTATCCTTCTCAAACTACTCCAAAAAATAGAAGAGGAAAGAAACCTTCCAAATTCATTTTAAGAGGCCAGCATTACTCTGATACCAAAACCAGACAAAACATTCTAAAAAAATATTACAGGTCAATATTCTGGATGAACATAAAGGCAAAAATCCTCAACAATCGCCAATTGAACTCAACAATACATTAAAAGGATCATACACCATGGTCAAGTTAGATTTATTCCAGGGATGCAAGGATTGTTCAATATTAGCAAATCAATCAACATGATACACCCTATTAACAAAATGAAGGATAAAAACCATATGATAGATGCAGAAAAAAGCATTTGACAAAATACAATATCAGTTTATGATAAACTCTCAACAAAGTGGGGTTAGAGAGAATATACATCAACATAATAAGGCCAACATATGAAAAATACACAGCTAATATAATACTGAATGTTTTTCCTCTAAAATTAAGAATAAGACAATGATGTCTACTCTTGCCACTTTTATTCAGCACAGTATTATAAGTTGTAGCCACGGTAATTAGACAAGAAAAAGAAATAAAAGGCATACAAACTGGCAGGGAAAGGTAAAACTGTCACTCACTGTTTGCAAATGACATAGTATACACAGTAAACCCAAAAGTTCCACCAAAAACTACTGGAACTAATAAATGAATTTGGTAAAGTTGCAGGATACAAAATTAATATACAGAAATCTGTTGAATTTCTATACAGCAATAAGGAAGCAGCAGAAAGAGAAATTAAGAAAACAATCCCATAGGGGCGCCTGGGTGGCTCAGTTGTTAAGCGTTTGCCTTTGGCACAGGTCATGATCCCAGGGTCCTGGGATCGAGCCTCGCATCAGGCTCCCTGCTCAGTGGGAAGCCTGCTTCTCCCTCTCCCACTCCCCCTGCTTGTGTTCCCTCTCTTGCTGTGTCTCTGTCAAATAAATAAAATCTTAGAAAAAGAAAAAGAAAAAAGAAAACAATCCCATTTACAACTGCATCAAAAGGAATAAAATGCCTAGGAATAACCTTAACCAAGGAGGTGAAAGACTTGTACTCTGAAAACTGTAAGGCACTGATGAAAGAAACTGAAGACAACACAAACAAATGGAAAGATATACTATGCTCATGGATTAGGAGAATATTGTCCACACTACCCAAAGCAACCTACAGATTTAATGCAATTCCCATCAAGATACCAATACTATTTTCCACTGAAATAGAACAAATAATCCTAAAATTTGTATGGAACCACAAAAGACTCCAAATAGCCAAAGTAATCTTGAGAAAAACAAAGCTGAAGGTATCACAATCCCAGATCTGAAAATATAGTACAAAACTATAATAATCAAAATAGTATTGTACTGGTATAAAAATAGACACATAGATCAATGAAACAGAATACAGAGCCCAGAAATAAACCCATGCTTATATGCTCATTCATCTACGACAAAGGAGGCAAGAAAATACAATGGGAAAAGAGTCTCTTCAATAAATGCTGCTGGGAAAACTGGACAGCTACACGCAAAAGAATTAAACTGAACCACTTTCTTACACCATATACAAAAATAAACTCAAAATGGATTAAAGACCTAAGTGTAAGACCCAAATCCATAAAACTCCAATAAGAAGACTTAGTAATCTCTTGGACATTGGCTGTAGCAACATTTTTCTGGATTATGTCTCCTCAGGCAAGGGAAACAAGAGAAAAATAAACTACTGGTACTACATTAACCTAAAAAGCTTTTACACAGTGAAGGAAACCATCAACAAAATGAAAAGGCAACCTACTGAATGGGAGGAGATATTTCCAAATCATATAACTGATAGGAGACTAATATCCAAAATATATAAAGATTTCATACAACTCAACACCAAAATACACTAATAATCCAATTTAAAAATGGGCAGAGGACCTGGATAGATATTTCTCTGAAGAAGACATACAGATGGCAAACAGAAAAGATGTTCAGTATCACTAATCATCAGGAAAATGCAAACCAAAACAACAGTGAGATATCACCTCATACCAGCCAGAATGGCTAGTATCAAAAAAATAAGAAATATCAAGTGTTGGTGAGAATGTAAAGAAAAGGGAACCCTCATACACTATTGGTGGGATGTAAATTGGTGCAGCCACTATGGAAAAAAGTATGGAGGTTCCTCAAAAAATCAAAATTCTTAGAAGTACCATGTAAGCCAATAATTCCAGTACTGGGAATTTATTCCAAGAAAACAAAAACACTATTTTGAAAAGATATAGGCACCCCTATGTGTATTGCAGCATTATTTACAGTAGCAAGATATGGAAGCAATCTAAGTGTCCATCATTAGATGAACAATAGATAACAAGATGTTGAATTGAATATTACTCAGCCATAAGGGATGAGATCTTGCCATTTGTGACAATGTAGATCGATCTAGAGAGTATTATGCTAAGTGAAATAAGTCAGACAGAGAAAGACAAATAGCATGATTCATTTATATGCAGAATCTAAAAACCAAAACAGATGAACAAAACACAACAAAACAAAAACTCATAAATACAGAGAATAAACTGGTGGTTGCCAGAGGGGATGGAGTGAGAGGGATGGGTGAAATAGGTGAAGGGGATTAAGAGGTACAAACTTCCAATTACAAAATGAATAAGTCACTGAGATAGAAAGTACAGCATAGGAAATATAGTCAGTAATATTGTATTAACTTCGTATGGTGACAGATGGTAGTTACACCAATCGTGGTGAGCACTGCATGATGTACAGAACTGTTAAATCACTATATTACACACCTGAAAACAATGTAACATTGTACGTCAACTATACCTCTGTAAAAAAGTAAAATTAAACTTATTAAAGTTCATGTTTACCTCAGCTGAGAAATCCTTTGGGAATCTATCCCAAAAAATAAATGCATCAGTACATAAAGATAACTTACTTGGACAAGGCTTCAGTTGAGGAAACCAGGGTTTCCACTGTATTTGAAGCTGATTTTGTAGGAATCATTTCATATTACTGGTCAATGTTAAAACAGTTTTTGAGGAGAAAATGGAAAGATTAACACAAAGGGAATGCATAATCAAAAATGCATTCTCAACCCAGATAACCCAGATAAAAGCCTGTTAAGTTTTTAAAAGTGAAAGAGTCATTGGGCGCCTGGGTGGCTCAGTTGGTTAAGCGACTGCCTTCGGCTCAGGTCATGATCCTGGAGTCCCAGGATGGAGTCCCGCATCGGGCTCCCTGCTCAGCGGGGAGCCTGCTTCTCCCTCTGACCCTCCCCCCTCTCATGCTCGCTCTATCTCATTCTCTCTCTCAAATAAATAAATAAAATCTTTAAAAAAAAAGAAAATCTCTAAAAAAAAAAAAAAAAAGTGAAAGAGTCACATAAAATATACAGGCTAGATAATTATTACCCCAAATATCTGAATAAGCTTAAGGTTGTTCAATAAAAATACCAGTTAGTGTGGTTAAACAGGAAGAACTGTTAGAAAGCCCCATGCTATTTCCCATTCTATTTCTAACAAATCCACACTTCTTTTAAGCCATCACCTCTTCCTAAAAGTCATAGCACAAAGACCACTTACTTAAATCTTTTCCCACGAGTGAAGCTAGAAATGCAGTTTCACAATACTTACTGGAGAATTGTATTGTGGAGAAAAAAAAGAATATCTAATAATAGGTAAAACAATAAATGGTGGTATACTCATAGAATGGCATTTTAGGCACTATTAAAAAGAATATTTACATATATTCATTTTGACTTGAAAGGATTTCCATAATTTAATGTTCTCTGAGATAGCTAAATGCAGAAGAGTGTAGAGAATATGATCCCATTTTAGTAAATAACAACGAGAAAAAAATACCAAATTGTTAATACTGGTATCTTGGAAAGAGGGTAGGGCTGGTAGTTAAGAGTTTAAAAACAGAAAAGATCTGTTTTAGAAGAATTCTCAGAATAAATATGTAAGAAATGCTGTGTAATCATACATATATATACATGTATGAAAAGTTGGTAACCAAAATAATTCTAATGACTGTTGAAATACATGGATTTTTACTTCCTTCTTTATTCTTTTCCTGTCTTCATTTTTTGCTATTGACACATTACTTGTGCAATCAGAAGAACATTTTTATTTTAGGGGGATAAAAAGGTCGGAGACCTGGAAAATACTGCAAAAAGCTTTGAAATTTAAAAAATACATGGTGCTATAGATATGAATTCTGAATAATTACTATATTTTAAAATTCAAAAACAAAGGAGAGTAATATATTCATTAATGTAGAGAGCTATTGAATCATTATATTGTACACCTGAAACTAATATGATACTGCATGTTGTTTCAATTAAAAAAATTAAAAATTTTAAATGAGATAATTACATAGAATAAGCAACATTTTCTGCCAAGACCAAAGAACAAAAAAAACATCTTACGTAAACAGACCCTAAAGCACAGATATCACAAACACACACATATACCTGGATGGTTCAGCATAGTATCAAGTTCTTCTTTGGCCACAACCATTCTCAATCTATCACTACTATCAATGACAAAAATAATGGCCTGTCCTTCTCTGTAGAAGGAATGAGAAAAATTAAAGATAAAATTATACATTTTTCCATGTTTAGCATTCATTTGCATTTCCTGTGTATTATCTTTTTATTACATATTAGTTTATATGAGTGACTACTATATTACCATCAGTCCTATTTCATGTAAAATAATTTTTTCTCAGTTGGTTGATAATATGGTAAATTTAATGACTTATTTCATAATTTTTAAAAACTACAAGTAAAACCATAATCCTATTACACAGATGCAATCATTATTAATATTTGGGGGTAAGTCAATTTTGACATTTTCTTTGTGTATATTCACATATGAGTACCTACATTTGTATTTAAATGGAATCTTGCTGTTTTATACCCTGCCTTTCTGATATACATATATATTTCCTTGATCTTCTTTGCAGTATAGTTTGAACTACTTTTATATGAAACATTAAAGCTCTACACCAGTGTTTCTCAAATATTTCTTACCATAACCATAGTGAGAAATACATTTTACATTAAGGTACAGTAGACCCTTAAGTATATGTAACTATATTTGAAATAAGTTTCCAGAAATAATACTTACAAATAGCTTTTATTTTATTCTATTTGATTTTTTTTAAGCTGATAACCAGCCACTAAACTGGCTTAAAGATTCACTTACAGATCACAGTGGCACTTAAAAAAAATCACTGATTCCCTCTGCACCTTTCTTTTAATGATTATAAAGTATCCCATTGCACAGATATGTCATCAGTAATACTGTGGACTTAGAGATTATTTTTAATTTTTATTATTATGAAAAACTTTGGAATAAACATCCTCCTGAGTACATTTTTTAAATTTCTTGGTATCTTAAGACTTGTAATTAGGAATAAAATTTCTAGAAATACATACAAAATTTAAAGTTTTAGATAAACATTGACAAACTGTATTCCAGAAATACTTTATCAATTTATACTACTACCAGTATTTTTCCCACCTTTCCAGCATGGCTCTTAACATTCTTTTCCATTCTAACAGCATAGTATTTTACACTGTATTTCATTAATTGCTAGCAAAGTTCAATATGTTTGCATATATTTATTGGACACTTTACCTTTTTTTGTGAATCACTTATTCCAGTCATAAATTAAGATTTTAAAAGTTCAATATCATTAAAAAATAAAAGTTCAATATCATTAGCAATCACATGAGCATAAAAATAAAATAACTTTTGAGTACCATTTTCTCCTATCATTTAAAAAAAATGAACATAGGTTATCACTAGTCATACATTACTAGTAGCCATGGAAATTGATAAGATTGGAAAATATCTACCAACAGTTTTAAAAATGTTAAATCTCTTGGAGCCAGTAATTTTATTTCTGGAATTTATTCTAAGGAAACATGATCTATGACAAAGATTTATGCAGCAAGATGTGCTAACTGAAGGATTGTTTATAATCTTCAAAAACTGAGAATAGCTTTTATGTCCAAAAATAGAATGATTACAAAATAGGCATAGGCATGTGAGAAAAAAAAAACAAAACAGCCAGTCATTAGTTATATTCTTTGGATGTTTTTCCTGATTTATTCTTATCACTGAATATTAACTGAAAAAGCAGGATAAAAAACTCTATATGGTACATAATTTAGAAGACTCCTTTCTCAACTATGTAGAGTATACATTTTATATTTCAAGAAAGAAGAAAAACAAAAAAGATTAACAATGGTAAATTTATTAGTAGTGAGATTTAGAGAAAATTTTTTTATATTCTTTTCTATATTTTCCAAATATTAAAAAATGTGTACTCCTTATATTTTATACTTTATTACTTTCATATTATAAATATGCAATAATTATACAATAATCAATGTTACAAAATCAAATAAATGACAAAGTAAACTTCCCTTATAATCTTATTGTTCCAAAACAAATACTATTAATGATTTGGTGCACGTGCTACTAAATTTTTTTCCTTCTCTATATATACTAAGCACATATTTTTGTTAAGAGTAGTATTTTTCTTCTTATAATTGAGATATCATTATAAACAGTGTTCAACACATATTCTTCTATGTTTAACTTTGTCCACCAGTGCTAGTCTAGGATACTTTTCAAGAAACAAAATGATGGCTAGAGAGCATGAACATTTTTCATTTTAAAAGATATTGATAAATTTCCCTGAAAAAGATGTTACATTCCCACCATAAGAGTGACTTATTTTGCCACAGTAGACTTAATCTTTTTAACCTCTTTCAGTCTAATAGATTAAGATGTACTTGTTCTTTCATAATTAGAAAAATATAGATACAGGATATAAATTTACTATTATTGTAGACTTCTCCACAGTAACCCTATTCACTATTCAACCTACAATTTAGCTATAGTGTTCCTAATTAACTTCTTCCAAAAAGATTTTGAAGAAAAAGGAATTAAAAGCAGAAACATTTCCTTTTATAGAAACTATTTTCTATGTATTTTTGTTATCTGTAATTAAAATAAATGTTATTTTTGAAATAGTAGCTAAAATAAATACATTTTAAAAATTCTTTTTTTGGAGGAAGAATAAAAAAATCCTACACTGAAAACTCAGGTTTCCTAAAAAAACAAAAAAAAACCTAAAAAAGCCAAAAAACAACTCACATTTCCCCAGAGAATTTAATGCAAGCTACCATAAACATGCCACTTTCCCTTTACCAAACTGACTCTGAAATCTGAAGAACAAAATCTTTTCTCTGTACCTCAGCGGTCCTCTGGATCTGTATGATTTAAATATGACTTCAATCTATTAAAGCACTCATTGAAAAGAGTATCTGAAAAAAATCTCCTTTGGCTCTAATCTGAGGAATACAATGTTTGTTCCCACATTAGCAGGAAAGAATAAAAATTAAAATCTGATCTGGGCAATCATCTCATAATCATTCCAAGGCAAGAGTTCATAATGACAAAAGGGCATTTAGTCAAGGGATACTGGTTATAAGTTTCAGACTCCAAAAGTAAGTTACATTGCTTTTACAGGAAGGAGTCCTAGCAATATGAACAGTTAATGAATTCATTTTACTACCTCATGCAAATCCTGAGACGGCATAATAATTTGGGTTCTAGTAACTTAACAGTTCTTAATCTGAAGTAATTAGTGAGCACTTTATTTGCATATGCTGACAAATATCTTGTTTAGAATTGCTTGTAGAACAAATGGATCGACTGTTTAAGTTAGTACTGTTATTTTAACTAAATTTATTCAATAAATATTTACCGATCTATATGTCTAGCATCATACTTGGCCTTGAAGAAATAACCTGAATAAGAAATAATCCTTGCTCTTGAGCAGTTCACACCCTTATTAGAGAGGCAGCTATGGCACATGACTTTAAGACATAACAAGTATGGTAAAGTACTGTGTGAACACTGGGGACAGAATAACTGGGCAAAAATGGTGAAATTTGACAGAGGAGGTGACTTCTGAGTTAACTTTAAAGCATGACTATATTAACTTTAAACTGCAACTAAATAGAACAGGGCATTAAAAACAGAGAGAAAAGCATATGCAAAGATCCAAGGTCACGGAGGACCTGAAGCATTTGAGAAATAATATGAAGTATGATTATACTTTTTCATTAGAAAACATTTTCATTTTTTCATTAGAACATGTGCTTAAATTATATGAAAAATAAATATTGCAACCTAGCCCACGTAATCCTTTGGATTTATTTGTTAAGCATTATTATTAAAATATACTCATCTAGTTAACCAACATTTATAAACATACTTACTTATAATAGTGTTCCCAGAGATTTCTGTATCTTCCTTGACCTGACATGTCAAACACTGTAAAAGACAAACTACAGAAAACAAAGCAAAACAAAACCAAACACCAAAACAAAAAAACCATGACTACATTATAAGATACTAACTCAAGGTGTTACTTTTACTTAAAAATTTAAATTGTTTTCAAAGAAACCACCCTTGAATATACAATATTCAACTTGAGCCAATTTTCAAGTACAAGTCCCATAAATTAAATTTTTTAATATAAATATGATTTTGTAATGAATAACATATAAAAAAAAGATGTTTTCCTTCTAGTGAGATTATCGGAGTTTATCTAAAGTCTAAATTCTGAAAAACAATCCAGGGGTAGTGGTACAAATAATTTACCATCTCTATGGACTTCTGAAACAACAAATTTCTTTTTCTAAGAGTAGAACGAATGACTAGGTCAATCTGATATTATCACTTCTCACCCACAACTTCTTAGTCAAAAGTATAATAAAATGAATTACCTGGACGATTTGAATTTCTCTATGCTGAATCCTATGGTTGGAACTATATCTTGTGATTGAGCCTTCAAGAGAAAAGACAAATTGAGAAATCTGCAATTACCAAAGATGAATTTTTCCTCAGGTTAAAAAAAAGCATCCACGTTTCCAATTCTAAAATTTGTCACTACGGAGATGACAGAATTAAGCAAAATTATAATTTTTGCAGTGGGATCACCGTGTGTGAATTCTTTACAGAAGTTTAAGGTTTACTAATTATGAATCTGTATAACGTGTATATCTTAATTCACATTTTGTGGCTTGCTACAAGTAACCATAGCTGTAAAGTGGTTTGATGAGTCATTCTGAGTTCACATACAGGACTTCATGATCTTTCACCACATACTTATTGAGTTTATATATGCTACTGGGGACTGTTCTCATGTCTAGATGGTGAATATACATGGTCGCTGCTTTCATGGAGCTTATTACCTAGAGAAAGTAAACATCAATAACCAAGTAAACTACAAGTGAACACAATTTCAGGAAGTGGTAAGTACAGTGAAAGGTGATTTGGAGATGGGAGGCAATGGGGGAGGAGGGTTGGTATGGGGCATGGAAAAAGGATGCTGAGAAAAAGCCTCTCTGAGGAGGTAACATTGGACCCAAGAGTGAATATCAAAAAGGAGAAAAGCTATGACTAGATCTCGGCAAAAACATTCCAGTCAAAAGAATTAGCCAGTGCAATGACCCCAAGGCAAGCAGGGACTTGCCACTCAGGAAAAGTATAAGGCCTGTATGTCTAAAATGTACTGAGTAAGGCAGAGAGCTATATGTAACAAAGAGCTGTAGAGCCTTGAAGGCCATGGTAGGGAATTCTGTGTGGATAACAGATTACAAGGGGCAAGAGTACAGCAGGAGACCTGTTAGCAAGTCCCATAGGCAATTAAAATGCCTTAAGCTGACAAGTCATCAAATGCCTCCTAACACTTTCACCATCAAAAACCATTCTTCCGTTTGAATAAAAAACACCATCTACTTTCTGATAACCTATGAGTTATTCTTGACTCCTCGTTTTCTTACATTTTTTATAAACCATTCTCAAATTGGTCCTATCTCACTAACTTAGTTCAGGCCCTTAACATTTCTTGCTTTGATGTAGTACAAAAGCCTTCTAATTACTCCTAACTGTTAATGTGCCACCTTAGACTAGTTACTCAACTTCTCCAAACCTTAGTTTTCTCAAATGTGAAATCTATTATTATCTTTAACTTGTAAAGTTATCGTGAGAATTAAATGAGTTAATGAATGCAAAATACTCAACACTGTGCCTGGTCCATAGGAAATACTCAGCAACTACTCAACAAATATCATAAGTATACTTTCTTCTTTTTTTTTTTTTAGTGTTAAATGTTTTAAATTTTATGAATTTTAAACACATATAAAATTCAAGTATTCACTCTGGCATTTCTGTTTTAGCATCAATATACAGAAGAAATATCTCAGTGCTGTCATTTGCTTTGGTTTTGCACCTATTAATATTGAGAATGTGATTTGGTCTCTTTGTAATACATTTCTTATTGATTTCCATTCTTCTCATTATAACAGCCACTTAACTGACCACCATTCTGGTCTCTCTTATCTTTCTTTTTTTTTTTTAATTTTATTATGTTATGTTAATCACCATACATTATATCATTAGTTTTTGATGTAGTGTTCCATGAGTCATTGTTTGCATATAACACTCAGTGCTCCATGCAGAACGTGCCCTCTTTAATACCCATCACCAGGCCCCCATCCCCCCACCCCCCTCTCCTCTAGAACCCTCAGTTTGTTTCTCAGAGTCCATAGTCTCTCATGGTTCGTCTCCCCCTCCGATTTCCCCTCCTTCATTTTTCCCTTCCTGCTATCTTCTTCTTTTTTTTTTTTAACATATAATGTATTATTTGTTTCAGAGGTACTATACTTTCAATGATTTCAGTCTCTTTCCAATTTTCTCCATACAGCCACAGTGTAACTTAAAAAACAACAAACAAAAAAAACCTTTAGTTCATCATGTTGCTTTTGTGTGAAAACAGGAGAAGGTAAATTGTTGCCCCACACCATTATGTTCAATTTGGTAGTCCACTTCTGGAAATTTAAAATTCAAATGAAAAGACAGAAGCCGAAAAGTCACTGGAGCTTAGTCACCTTAGTAGTAACGTAGTAGTGAAAAGGCCTCCTTAGAGATGTCTGGTTTTGCCTTTCTAAAGTTTGTTTATTCAGCTTTTCTTTCCATCCTATTGAGCTGCCTATATTCTTCCAAAAATATCTTTCTGTTTATGTTAGAATTTATTTCCTGCCATTCAGATTCCTGCCTCAGTCCTTAGGGTTTCTTCATTGCACAACAAACTTTGGAATAAAGAGTTTCCTTACTTTTGTTGTCCCAAAATATTCCATGGTTTTGACTTTTTATTTTGATCACAATCATGATAAAATCATCAGCTATTACTATTAGGAAAAAATACCAGTAATAAAGTGAGAAAATTAAACGTCTAAAGAAATCTCAGAAAATATACCTCAAAATAGTAGCCCTGTCTTCACTGAACTGTAATTAGAACATTTGCCTGGCCTCTCCGCAATCACCCAGCTTCTTCACAAACTCTTTTTGTTTCCAGAGCTTCTCTTTTATATCTTGCTGTTTTACTTAACAAGGATAAAATTAATCAACTTTCTTTTCTTCCCATCACTTTTTTTTTAAGGAGGGAGAGAGAGAGAGAGAGAGAGAGAGTACATACGAGTGGGAGGAGGGGCAGAGGGAAAGGGAGAGAATCTCAAGCAAACTCCATGATGTAGTCTCACAACCCCAAGAGCATGACTGAGCCAAAATTAAGAGGCAGACACTTAACCGACTGAGCCACACAGGCACCCCTCTTTCCGTTACTTCTAAAGTTCTCATGGAACCTAATTAGAAAGAAGAAACTCCACAAATTAATCAGGATAAAACAAGATATGTGAGCTCGTGCTTCTACTTCAAGTGGGATTTATTTTCCTCTAAAGAATTCCAAAGATTATCTCCGACATTAATCTTCTCTGCTCTGTCTAGGAACAAATACATTTGGTCATTCTCTGAATTGGTCAGGGAATGGTACAAACCAAGCAAAGAGTATAGGAATTATTACCTAAGTGGAATAGCCTATCTGAGATAGCCCAAGGATAGACTAACATCAACAAGAATAGAACAGGAGTTCTAAGAGAACATCCTATTTGGTTAGTTTCATTAAGTCTGCTAAAAATTAAATCCTTGGTGCTATCAATCATCATTCCCTGCCCAAAAATGAAAATTAAAAAATTCCCCATCAGTCCATCCCAAAATACACTTATATACCAGACAATAGTATAGGTATTTAGGATTTAGGGTTGAATAATATCAGATCTATGCTCTTAAGTAATTTAAATTTATAATGAGGAAAAATTTAATAAATAAGCTACCAATTAAATATGCAAGATAATGTCAGATTGTTTTATTTTTTATTTTTAAGATTTTTTTTTTTTTAATTTATTTGATAGAGAGAGACACAGCGAGAGAGGGAACACAAGCAGGGGGAGTGGGAGAGGGAGAAGCAGGCTCCCCACTGAGGAGGGAGCCTGATGTGGGGCTCGATCCCAGTACTCTGGGATCATGACCTGAGCCGAAGGCAGACACTTAACGACTGAGCCACCCAGGCGCCCCTCAGATTGTTTTAAATAACATAAATCTGGATGATGTGGTAGTATGATAGGATTTCCACTGGCAAACGGGGGGTAATGGAAATTGGGGAAAAAAAGGTACTTATAGGGTGCATCTCTAAGAAAATACACTTAAGACCAGATTCTTGAGTGATCAGGTTAAAATGCCTCCCCACCATTATGCATCAGTTTAGAAAACACCAGCATCCTCAATACATTGACAATAAATAAGCATTAGGATAGCTTAAAGCCAGTTTGGGTCCAAAAGTATCTAGTTATCTAGAAACTGATTTTATCCACAAAAAATAAGAGACATAACTATAAAATGAGATTTGCAAATTTTTTGCACTGTAGATTTCTATAATTCACTTAATTCATTAAAAATAATGTTTCTAATAGTGGATGTAGGCTCACAAAAGATTTCTTTGGTTCAGATAAATGGAGGAAACAAGTGTTTTATATATACCTGTGACACAGAGGTTTTGAGGTCTTTAAGAAATTCTATTTCAAGTGGTCTTTTGGCTATAAGCACCAAATTAAAAAAAAAAAAAGCAGAGCAACTTACTGTGTTCTCAGGATCTAGAGGTCAATTGTTCTGTGGAGACAGGATAGTTGCCTAAAGATTAAGTCTCAGGAAGTGGTGTCAGAAAGTAGGTGATCCCCTTAAAATAGCCCTATAGCAAGTTGAGGCTAGTTCCATAATTCACAAGAGATAACAGAGACAGAGATGTTGGAAAGCACTGGAAGATTAATTAAAAAACCTTAGTTATTGGCTGTGTACCCAGGTTTTCCTGGGGGCTTTCCCTGACTAATGTGGTGTTAAACAGGGTTAATATGTCACAAGACCAGTCTGAAATGGGGGTTATAGAGTATTTTAAGATCACAGATGGAGCACATGATGTCTCCTCTTCCTGCCCCAAATCTCTAGAAATGACAGAAGAAATTATGAAAAAAAAATCCCTAAGTAGGTTAAAAAATAAAAATACATCCTTGTTCAGGGAAGAAAGCTGTTCCCATTCATATCAAAGATTATTCCTATGGTAATAACTATGTCTTGGAAGATCACTATACTGTTGGGAATGATGGAAGGAGACTGTAAATTCTTTTTTGTTTTTTGAATATTATTTCTGCCAATTTTGAGTACAGCAGACATTGGTGGACTGGTCCATTTTGTGGCTATATATATTTTTTTAACAGAAGGAGAGGTAAGGGAGGGGCAGAGGGAGAGGGAGAGAGGGAATCCCAAGCAGGCTCCACACTCAGCATGGAGCCTGACATGGAGCTCAATTCCAGGACCCTGAGATCATGACCTGAGCAGATATCAAGAGTTGGATGCTTAACTGACTGAGCCACCTAGGCGCCCCCATTTTGTGGCTATTAATGGTGGCTCTGGTTTCAGTTATTTTGTACTTATTGGAGACTAGCTTTTTTTAAGATTTTATTTACTTATTTGAGAGAGGGAGAAAAAGAGAGAGAGAGAGAGGAGGGGGAGAGGGAGAGGGAGAGAATCTGGAGCAGACTCCACGCTGAGCTCAGAGCCTGACACTGGGCTCAATCCCATGACCCTGAAATCATGACCTGAGCTGAAATCAAGCATCAAGACACAACCCACAGCCACCTAGGCGTCCCAAGACTAGTTTTACCGAAAAAAAATTTTTACCTTTGAGGCAATCCTTGATGTGGAGAAAAATGTAAACACCTCTGACAGAATAGGCCCTTACCGAAAAAAAATTCCTTATAATCTTCCTTACTGCTGATAGCTTTACCTACAGAAGTATAGGTCACCAGTCACTGAGTTTCTTAAGCATTAGCCCAGCCTATCTGCTGATAGCTGATCCACAGTACTGATTATGGGCCAAGGCACAATTGGGTATGGTTCTACTTTTAACATATACTCACTGTTCTCTAAGATCAATTCTGGACCCCACCCAACTGGGTAGGATGCTTTATCTCCCTCTGAAAGACTGATAAAGAAATTTCTTGTAATCACCTAGGTCAGGAGATAGACTCTAATGTATGTGGGCTTCTTTTAACCTTTTTCCCCTATCTTCACATATAGAGAAAACTTCATTAAATGATACTCCATATTTCTCTATCTCACCTTCTCCAATTTATTCCTCTCTATGGCTAATTACTCCTCTGACTGCTCAGTTTGTGAAACAGAACTGAGCATTCTTGGTTCTGCCTCTCTCTACTCTCTCATTTGAATGCTCCATGCCTATCACAAGAATGCACTCTCATCTGATCTTAGCCATGCAATGAACCTAGAAGAGTAGGATCTTTCCCGGAGGAGGAAACCCCGAAATTTTGGGAGGCAAATCTCAATACAATAGAGTGTTAGCAACTCCTCTGGAGAGACCTAACCTTGCCCTCCAAAATTAAATAAAGCTGATATTTTTTATCTTTGCCTGACTTCAGAATGTATACCTCAGCTGGGGAACTCCTTAAAACACCTAAATTGCCTTCCAAATCCATCTTCAGTTTTTTATCCTGGCTGCCTCACACTAACTCCCACCTGAAAATACACCAGCAGTTAGTTGTTCTTATGTGGTAAACTCATCTATGTAGAAGGGAATAATGACCAGAAAAAAAGAAATACTGTTGGTTTTTTTTTTTTTTTTTTTGTATTCCAAAGTAATCTCCAACTAAACAGAAGTAAAACTGAAGCTGCTACAAAAGAAAACGGAGTAGTAAGGGTGCTTATTCAGCCCAACCTGAAACACTGGAGGCAACTACCATATTTAGGAGCAATATTTCCCATTCTCTAGCCATTTAGTCATTAAGAGTAACAGCTTCTTAGTTTTTGCCCTATCTTTATGCAGTCTATATTAGTCTTTCACTCTACAGTTTTCATTAATTCACTAATGGCTTTTACCTAAATAAGTGTATTTACAACTGTAAATGTTAGTTGTCTATCCAATATCCATTTTCCTCTTCTTCCATACTTACAGGACTCCTATTATTTTTGGAAGCAGCAGTATGCCCTGCTTTAAAAAAAAAAAAAAAAAAAATCCAACTTCATTTACAGATAGGGGTAGCCAATGAGATACAAGTAAGGAATCATTTGATGCTTCTGGGTAAGTTCTTTAAAGAGAGCTTATTTAGCAAGAGGGCCTATTCTTTTGCCTTGTTCTTTTCTCCTCCCTGTGACTTAGAATACAGTTAACCAAGGTGACCATGCGGAGATCTTGAAGATGAAAAAAGGCACTTAGAATAGCAGAACAGGAAGATGGAAGATGCCTGGATGTCTCATGACTGACCACATAGCTGCACCACCAGCCCTGGAATACCTCCCCTGGACTTATTTAGATGACAGAAAAAGAAGCTTCTATCTTATTTAGTCCACTGTTATGTGGATTTTCTTTATATGTAGCAAAACCTAACTTTTATGTACCATGTGTTGAATGTGCTAGCTTTATATTTTTCAGTTATTAAAATTATATGTTCATATACTTATTACTTAAATGACTTAAAGTCATTCTGCTTACTACTACTGATACGCATACCACACTCCTGGGAAACTGTCTTAATTATCCATTGAACCCATAAAAATGATTCACCATTCCCTTTGTTTCTCTTGTAAAGAGGGAGCCAAAAAGAAGGCAATGATACCTAAAAGTAAACTTGGCAAATTTGTGAGGATCTTTTAAGAAAAAAAGACATTTGGAAAATATTCCAGCTTAAATAATCAAGACTCACCTATACATCTACATAAAATACACTGCAAATTATGCCCGACTGACATTTATTACTTTAAGATACTACAAGGTTAAAAGGATTTCATAACATGATTATATGAAGTAATATGGCAAACAAAATAATTCTGCATGTTAACTTTCTCTAGTAGAAAATACGTAAAGCATCTAACAAAGATACTTACATTTGAAGGTTTAAGTTTGTTAATGATTGTTGTTTTGCCGCTATTATCCAGACCAAGGCACAAAACATGAACCTCCTTCTTCTTTAAGCCAAGCAAGCCTGAAAGTCTGTCTAGCAATCCCATAATGTGATTCAAATATTTACAAACCAGCTGCAAGTTAAAAGTAAAAAAAGATATATCAATCATTACAGGCAACTTAGGTATGGAAAATATGAACATGTGCATCAAAAAAATTAATAATTTAAAGACACAATCATAAAAACCATGTCAAGTAGCTTTGTATTTAGGAAACAAAGTTTAAGCTGATTAGCACAAAGGAGCCTTATCTGAAATGCAGATTGGCAGCTTATAACCCTAGGCAACACAAAGAACAATGCCCTTGAAATAGCTGTATATTTCTTCTGGTAAATTACAATATTTAAGAAGAAAATGTGGTTAAACTCAGTATTATGTAGAGTCTGCCACCTGTGATCTTGAAAGTATCTGCAGCCTTTCTAGAAATCTGGAACAATGTATGGCAAAGGAGTTCATGTAGAGCCTAATGCCGAAGCTCAGAAAGTAGAAGGCAGGTCAGAAATGAGAAAAACTGAGATTTGGGCTACACTATTTGAGCCACTGGCTAAATCGTTTTCTGAAGCCAGCCCCATTGTTGTATTATCCAATAATCTGAAGGAATAACTATTAAATTCACTGTTTTTGTTTGTTTGCTTGATTATATCCAGTTTAGGTTGCATTTTCTATCAAGAGGAACAAAGAATACTAACAGATATATTTAATATATAATATACTGCTATACATATTGCTTGCTCATAACCTGCTATGAACTTTCCAAATGAAACTTTCCAAAGGTACTCCCCTTGGGTCCA
This sequence comes from Mirounga angustirostris, assembly GCF_029215605.1. Taxonomy (NCBI): domain Eukaryota; kingdom Metazoa; phylum Chordata; class Mammalia; order Carnivora; family Phocidae; genus Mirounga; species Mirounga angustirostris. The sequence continues at coordinate 44,982,054 of NW_026991709.1, read as the reverse complement.
TCACTCCCCAAAATGTTATCATGGGAGAAGAGAGATATCCCTGTTGCCAGCCCTCAACTGCTGCAGGGACTGCTATAGGAGTAACTACAATCTGCCTAAGTCCCAAATATTTCCTATTACTCTCCTGACCATCCTTTTCAAAGTTCTCTAAATACTCATCTCATTTAATTGATTTATTCTCATCTCCATCTAAAGTTCCAGGAGCCTGTCATCCCCCAACTCCTCGAGTATTTTTTATCCCACACTATCCTAGGTAAGGCCATACCTTGAAGAATGTGAAGCTGCAGCAACTTAAATGATGAGGTTTCCAAGACAACTGCATCAAAAGGAGGCTGCATCATCGATTTTGCTTAGGCCCCTTGGGGGATCATACCGACAGAAATTTCAAAACCAAATTTCAATGATGTGCAGAAAGGAGCAAGCACGGTGCCCCACCAGAGCATGGGGCCTATAAGAGACCACAGTTGTCTTATCCAAAGATTGGGTTTGATTTCTGGTACTCCATTTGTGCCACTTTTCTCCTTGTGTTGGAGACTCAAATCTCACTCAATCCATTCCTTTAAATCTCAGCTTAAGGAACATTTGTACAATCTACTTTAAGTTAGCCTTCTGATATCATGAAACAATTCACACAGACCATTTTAATTCAAAGTAGATTTGCTATTCTCACTTTGTTATTTATTGTACTAAACATATTGATAAAAAGACAGTATCTTACCCCTGAAGCAAAATACATTATATGTTAATTTAAAAAAAAGACAATATCTTGTTTTCCATTTTCCAATCAATTTTGAACAGATTTTAAAAAAATATGACGACTTCTCACCTCATCATCCTCTGGGCATCCACTATAAAGCATCGATTGTCAAAAACTTGATACTTGAATATTCATTTTCCAAAGAATCCTGGATTGTGATTTTCCAACCCTTTTTCATGGATTATTAAAACTAATGCTTGTTAATAAAATATTTTGGGACATACAATGTAGAAGTCAGTTGTTTTAAAAGATGTAATTATAGCCTTATGCATGCATGTTTCTATTTCTTAGTAATCATACATTTCTGTAAGTTTACTTTTTCCATGTATGAAAGAAGGAAAGATAACAATTTAAGCCACTCATCATTTACTTACCATGCCCTATGTGCACAGTGGGAGATAAAGTTTTCTGTAGCTCCCTATGCCTAAAGCCATGATTCTCAACTTTGGCTGCACACTGGAATTAACTACTAAATTAGTATTTCTGGTGATGGGATTAGGGCATCCGCATTTTAAAAAGCTATACAGTGTTTCTGATGTACAGTTCCTATTGAGAACTGCTGGCTTTCAGAATAAAGTCCAAATGTTCACGCGTAGCTAATTTTAAGATCCAGTCTGGCTCTGATCTACCTTTCCAGTTTCTTATCTTACTGTTTTACTGCGCACCAGCCAATCAAACTCTCTTGGTTGTTATCTGAGAAACTGCTTTCTAAAGGATTACTTGTTGCCAGGAAAGTCTTGAGGAATTAGGATATTATCCACAGCAAACAGCTTGGAAGGTAGTAAGCCGCAGATCGTGGTGGGGCAGAGAAAAACACCATGAATGGTACTTTGTAAACGTAAAAAAAAAAAAAAAAAAAGTTCCTAGAGTGAATTATAGCCTACTTTTAGTACTTCAAACATTTTTATTCGGCTTTCAGTTTCTGAGGATGAAATTTCAATTACATTTCCCACACACCAAATAAAAACACAAAACTGGTCGATGATAAAACCAACCAACCAAACTCGCCCAAAACCATGAGTCTCCTGGGACCCCTAGTACTCACCGCATAAATCCTTTCCTTTTCCACTTCTTACACTTTAGAAACAACGGTACGGAGTAAAAACCTTAAGAAAGAGTAAAGAGCAATTCTAAAACGCGACGGGAGTGGTGTTGGTGGCGGCGGCGCTGGCTACAAACATGGGGGGGGGGTGGCGGAGATACCTGGTCTTTGAAGTTAGTTCTGCGGGCCCAGGGGCTGAAGAGGAACAGGAATGGACCACTCACTCACTCGTATACGTCTCTGGAATAAATATCGGGCGTCTCTCAGCCTTAGTCTCTATGCCTCCATTGTAGGAATCCCTGCTCCTGAGCAAAGCCGTATCTACAAGTTGGGTGAACTGGTTGCCTGCGCCTCAGCCGAAGCATCAGTGGCTGGGCAGGCGCCTAGGCGCGTGGCGTTCCCTTGGCAACCGGACGTCCTTCCGGTCCCGAAGCCACGCCTCCTTGGAGGTCTTAGGAAGTAGCCTTGGTACTCTTGTTTATGGGATTGAAGAGCTCCCGAGAATGCCAGAGGCACACCGAGGAGTATTAAAGGTGTGAAGACGGGTGGCGGGGTGAACGGCCGCCTTCCTGCGAGAAGCAGTGTTGTCTCCGATGGAGCATGATGGGAGTTGTAGGCGTGCGCAGAGCCTGGTGGGAAATGCTTGGCGTAGCGTTTGCGCGTGCGCTTCTTTCCGCCACGGTCTCTCCCAGCCTCTCGGGAGCATATCAGCAATTCCAGCACGCCGGGGTGGGCGCTCCGTGTGGATCCCAGAGGGACGTGGAACCTCTGCGTCTTTACCGGGCACGCGCGCAGCGTGTTTCAACGGCCGAAGAAGACAGCTGTGCCCTCTCTGTCAAGGCATGCGCCAGAGTTTCTGCGCTGCCTCTCCCACGGAGGCTTTCCGGTCTCTTACGGGCCTCAGACCCTGGAGTCCTGAAGTAAAACTGTTAATGTAGGTAGGGAGAGGAGATAAAACCGGTGTGAAAAGTCGGAAGCGTGACTCGGCGGAGGAAGTATGCCTGTACTCTGGCGTCTTAGCTGTCTGATCTGAAGAGATTTCCGCTAGCCATAATCTGTGATTATTGTCCCCAGAATCAAATCGGTAGGTGGTCAGGAAAGGAATAGTCTGAATGCTTAACGTTAACCACCTTTTAAAATTGCACTGGGACTTTATAGCAACGATGATAACTCCAGTTGAAAATATTTAGATATACTCATTTCTCCACATTTTTATAACCACGCTTTCCAAAGGACAAGACTACAGTTGGAGTAATTTTACAGATGTTACAACCTACCTAGCCTCGCCCCTCCCCCCCCCCACCTACGGGGGGGTTTCATGGATGAAACCCTTACTCTTAGGTTTTCGTCTGTAGTTTACTTTTTGGCCATGAGTATGGAACACCCTCTCCCCACCACACACACACACATACATAAGCTAGGGTTATGTTAACCACCCTTCCTGATCTTTGGCCTATTAATTTTACCTATTAAGCGAACTAGGAGGGTGAAAAAGAGACTAGAAGAATTATATAAAATTAATGATGGGGTGTTTATGTGGATGATTATAGGGTGTTATTTTGTTGTTAGGTTTCCAAATTTGCAAATGTGGTTGTTTTACAATGAAAAAGAGTTAAGAGTAAACTTAACTCTTGAAAGGTTAAAACTAATAACAAAAACTCAATAGTTATATATTCCAAAATATTTACAGATGTCCTTGAAAAAAAAAATGATATTCTTCCTAACTGTGTGGCCTTAGGCCAATTAACCCTTCTCCATGCTTTAGCTTCCTCACTTTCAAAAAATACCTATTTATTTCATCTGGGAGTTTTGAGGATTGAATAGATTTAAAAAGAATATTTTTTGGCACCTAGTAGGTGTTCAGTTAATAAGTTCCTGTCTTCCTTTGTCCTGAAATTTTTAGTATATGGGTAGGATTTGACCCAATTCCTAAATATTCTGGTTCATTAACTTCTGACTGTAAATGCATTTACAGGGAGGTATTGATTCCTTTTCTTTGTGTCTGGGCATTTGTGATTCATTTTGATGAGACATGGAAGCTAATTTCCTTAGAGCCTGAATATGACTTTTTTTGTCTTAGAGTTAAGCAGAAATCTTATGTTTCAGAAAACGTTAGTGTACAGATTTATTTTTTCCTGTTTGGAGTTGGTATTTTCTCCCCTTAGGTTGAGTTCTATTTTTGCTTAGCACAGAACATTTGGTGAAAACTGGAAATATGACGGGGAGATTGGATATCCAACTTTTCAGTAAATTTAGGCATATACATAATTCTTTGACAAAAAAATAGCTAAGTAAATCATCTTAGATCAGTGTAGTTGATGCGATGGCTTATCATTAGAGATTAAATAGTGAAACCCAAAGTGTACTCAATAACAGAAAATGCCAGTTTTAAAAATATGTAAAAGTTTAAAAGTGTAAATATTTCATATGGTTGAATCTGCATTTTGGTACTTTGCCAACTGAAACTCCTTTTGAGTACTGACAGGCTCAGCATAAAAATTATTCCACTTGATTTAATAAGTTAGTTTGGCTGTCTTCATTTTATCATGAGGGTGAGAAGCTTTAAAAATGGCAGTGATTTTCTGAAGGCTACTTAAGATATCCATATAAGAGAAGGAAGTTTCAGGTATTTTATAATCAGTTTTAATTTCATACTGGCTTCTGGAACTGTAGTAGAAGAATTATAAAAGAGTTAAGTCTAAGATGATGACTACACTATTCTGATTAACTGAGGAACTTTTTATGTATTTTCTTACCAGCAACTTTTAAAAGAATATAGAAAATCCCTGATTCATAATTTATTGCACATTTTTGGAATGAATGCTGATGGTGTAAAGCCATTTGAATAGTTGGACATTATGTATATCTTTTGGTCATCTGCAACTTATGTACAGTATTACCTCTGCAATGAACAATTTAATTTACTTAAGCTCACAAAATAGTTTGCCAATATGAAATCACTACAAAAATGTGTATCTATGTATAGTGATTTATGTGATTTTATGCCTTGACGGTAATGACATTATTTTGAAAAATTACAGCTATGATTTTGCATGCAGAATTATATATCTAAAGAATGTCTAGATTGAAGAGACTGAAAAATAAATTATATTAAATATTCATCAATACAACAGTACAAAAAAGTCACAGATTTAACCACCAGAACTGTAACTTTTATTTGCTAAGATATTTTAATAAACAGGCTTACTCCATCTGTAAGACCCTGGTAATGCCTCTTAGGAAATCATAGAAAAATAAAATACAGTAATTAGTAATTTGTACTTTGTACAAAAATCTTATTATGTTGCTCAGCAGGTAGTTTTGCTAAACACCATATTCTTTCAGCAAATAGATAGATGACATATGTAATGCAATTAACCACAAACAATCCCTCATTGAGAGCTGAGCATTCTGTAACACTATTACTTGTAAGCATGCCAGCACATGAAAATTTACATGGAACATCATAATATTACAGTAGATTTTTATAAGATGAAAACAATACCACCTTTAAGTAAGTCTGGACTACTTCACTGCTGTAGCAAAGTAGATTATAGGTAGGATTGCAGTTCAATTGTTAACACCCTTTTACTGTGTTTATCTCTCTACAATCTTGTTATACAATCAGAAAAGAGAAAGAACATAGTCTGTGTAAGGAACCTGAGCGGAAGGCATATATTGAATCTCTAAATAGATACCAAAGAGAAACAGTAATAACAAAGAAAAAAAAAATACCGTGCTGCACTTCCTTATTCTCACAGATCTTTTCCCCCTTTTGTATGAGTAGATGGGTACACTGCTAAATCCATAATTAATGATAATTAACTTTATGACAGGTTACAGAGAGATACATTTTAAAAACCATATTCATACTTATAGGAAAGAGAAATGTTTTCAGCTGCAGTTTTTCATTAGTCAAATATTGCTCTATGAGGGATTAAATGCCTCAACCTAGACAGATGTTATCTAGGTATTTTATATAAATGTACTACTAAGTATTAAATTAAACTTTTTAGTATTTGTGCTACAAAGATTTTTGTAACTTTTATTTTGAATACACTGCAACTGTCAACATCTACCACTTAATATTTGACATGGCCATTTAAATATTAAGTGTTTAATCAGATACATATATGTACACATACATCTTTCTATTTTTGTCTGTGCGAAAACAGCAAAAAAATGGAGAGCAATCTTATTCCATTATTCACAATCTAATTTTACATCAAATCCATATGCATCTATAAATTCAACACACTGAATTACATACATCCTATCCAGAAATAAAGATCCAAGCACAATTAAAAGATCACATCCTTCCAATAGGATAGGGAGGGCACAATGAACAAAACAACTATATTGTCCATGTGTTTCTCCTAAATGACAGATGGTACTGGTGTTTTTCATATGAAAACAAAACAAAATAAAAGTATTATTTTACTAAATGATTAGAGCCTGTTTGCCTTTTTTTTTTTAAATTCAGATGGGGGCTCAAAACCCTCCAAAATAGTATTTTAAGAAAACTACCAGCTTGAATATATAATACACAATTTTCAAGATTAAACTAATTTTAATAATTTTCATAGGCTTTGAATTAGAATAGCTACAAAATATTTCTGCCTTTTACTCCGTAATAGACAAAAATAAATAACAAAACATGAGACGTATTATGGCATTGAGAAGTCCTCACTTAATCTCTACATTATGGAAAAGAGAACACCGTTATTAGAGTCCTTGGAAAGCACAGAATTGTTTCAGGTCCTTCAAGTAAGATGTCTCAAAAATACTCAGTAAGAATAGCTTTAAAATATTTTATACTATATGTCTTTTTCCCGTGGTGTACAACATATACACAAATACCCACTGACTACGTGTTTATGTATACATGCATGTGTGTGTATACACACATACATACACATATATACATATATATAGTTCACTTTTCCCCTTTCCAACTACTTATACCTCTCTCTTCCAATCTATACTGCCTTCACACCCTGTGTAATGACTTTTATGGCAATAGTAAATAGAACTACTCACATAGTAACATCTTTACCTTTCTACCACAAATCTACCAACCTATCTGCAATTCTGCCTTCCCTCCCATTGCAGTTCTATGTCTCCTCCTATCAAAAACTAACCTCCCTACTACTTATACTATGTATCCTAACCCTTCTACCTCTCAAGGCCCTTTCTATAAATATATTTTCTCTTGCATAATCATAATCAGTTTTCCCCTTTCTACCAGATCATTCTCATTAGTATATAAATATACTCTAGCATTTTTCTCTAAACACATACACACACACACACAACCAAAAATCTCTCTTGACCCTGTATCTCCCTCCAGCTACTGCCCTATTTCTTAGAGTAAAACTTCTTGAAAGAGTTGTTTATAGATATTGACTCCACCAGCTTTCCTACAATCTCCTCTTAATCCACTTCAATCAGTTTTTGACTACACTACTTCATAGAAACTGTCCTTATCAAGGTCACCAATAACTTTCATGTGTCAAATCCAGTGGCAATTTCTTAGTTCACATCTTGGCTTCTTACAAGCATTTAATCCAGATGACCAGTTGGATTTCTTTTTTCCTCTACCTTACCTTATACTCCCTTTGTGTCCTATGTTGGCTTCCAATTCTCTGCCTAACTTCTACACATGGAAATGCCTTAGACCTCAATTGCAGCCTACTTCTCTATCTTACAGCCTTTTCCTGGGTGATCTCAAAATTTTAAACACCATTTATATGCTGATGACTTCCAAATCTTGATGTCTATCCCTGATTGCTCCTTGGAACTCTCACATACACTACTCTCCATTTGAATATCTAACAGGCATCTCAGGCATTATGTAGCTTAAACTTAACTCTTGATTTTTCCCTTCAAACCTGCTTCTCCCCACCTCTGCTTAGTCTCTCATTCTCCAAATAATAGAATTTATTTTTGATTTTTCTTTTTCACCCCTCATACCTAATTCATTAGGAAGCCCTGGGTTCAAACATAGCCCAAATTCCCCCACTTCTATCTTTACTACTTCCACTTTAACAAAAGCCAACATTTATTTTTCTGCTTAAACTATTTCATAGCCTCATAATGTTCTTTCACTCCTGTCTCATTTTGCCTCTCTTCAGTTCTACTGTGTACTAAGCACACTGTTCTCTCTACCCTCAAACATTCCAAACTCCCACACATTAAATTTATCTTTCTGCCTGGAATGTTCTTGCTTCTGATCTTCTCTTGACTGGTTCCTTCATGCTTTTCAGATAACAGTTTAAATGTCACATCCTCAGAGAAAATTTATTTTACCATGTAATATAAAAACCACAGTCATGCTATGTAACTTTATTGCTTTTAATTATCAACATAACATTTCTTTATTGTGTACCTTTACCACTAGAAGATCAATTCCATGAGGCAGGGACTTTTGCTTATCTTGGTCACTCTGTATTTTCAGTGCTTAGAACAGGACACATACATGACAGTGTTCAATAAACATTAGTTAATGGAACAAATGAAATTATGGATAAATATATTTAAAGTAAATCAGTATATATGTGTATATACTAATTTTAAAATTTAGGAATTATACAATTTTGTACCAGCAAACAGAACTTCCTTTAATTTTTTTTTTTCTTTTGTTTGTTATATCTGTTTCCCATAGTGTCAGAGCTCTGACTGGAGAAATCATGCCCTGTTGTTCTTCTTTATATTAAACTATAGATACCTAATTATTTCATTTAATGGTTGAGAGAAGTTGTAACTTGGGAAAAGGGAATGTTTTGCTTCCTCAAGGGGTTTTTGGAGACTCTGAAAGCAGTTTATACAAAAATGGAATGGCCTTTCACTTTTGTTTGAGGTATCCCATCTGGTGAAATTTAAAAAATTGAATAAACAGTAAGTAGTGAAAAATAACTATAAAAATATATGTTCACTATTTTGAATACACAAAGTCCAATGTAGGATTTTCTTTTTGTATTTCCATTCATGAGAAACTAAGAGTTTGCTTTATCCAGCAGACTTTATGAGACATCTGTCCCATATTAGATTAAAAAAAAAAAAGAGAGTAACTTAAAAAATAATAACTTCTAGCCACCGTGTTTTGGCATTTGGCTTCAACTCTTTGAGAACTGGAAATTTATAAGCATTATGAGACTGAATGGAAATATGACATAAAGCAGCTGTTTTTTTTCTTTTTTTTTTTTTTAAGATTTTATTTATTTATTTGAGAGAGAGAGAGAGAATGAGAGACAGAGAGCATGAGAGGGAGGAGGGTCAGAGGGAGAAGCAGACTCCCTGCCAAGCAGGGAGCCCGATGCGGGACTCGATCCCGGGACTCCAGGATCATGACCTGAGCCGAAGGCAGTTGCTTAACCAGCTGAGCCACCCAGGCGCCCTGTTTTTTTTTTAATACTTAAAACAACTGAAAAGAGAAGGCAATCACCTTGAAAGAATATAAGCACTTTGAGATCATAGCATATAACATAAAATTAATATGCAGATACCACATTTTTTAAACATTTGAAACTATATAAAATATGTATAATTGCATAAAAGCATAAATTGATTTAAAAGACTACTCTTTTAACTCAGTTCTTTTTTTCTGCATCTTATATAAATTTTTTACATTTAATAATATCAGAAGAAAAAACTCTTATTGAGAGTGATTCACTGACATGTATAAAATGCTTTGACAGTCCAAAATTCCATGTATTTTTTTGACAAATTCTTTTATTATATATAGGTCTTAGAAATCAAAAGAACTAGTAATATGGAAATGTTAATAATTGTGATCATTTGGTTTATTAATAAATTAAAAAAAATAAATTTCTATTTTTAATATCTTGGCAAAATTTCTTATTTTATATATCACTATATATTTTAACAAATATTAATAGACTTATTTATATTAGAGATTCCCCTCCTCAAAATGCATTTTAGTTTCAAAATTACCAGAAGAGTAATAAGACAGAATGGGTTAGCCTGGTGGTGGGTATTGAGGAGGGCACATTCTGCATGGAGCACGGGGTGTTATGCACAAACAATGAATCATGGAACACTTCATCTAAAACTAATGATGTAATGTATGGGGATTAACGTAAGAATAAAAAAAAAAGAATTTTTAATCACTCTTTTCTAATAGTTTTTTTTAATGTGGTAATTAATAGTTTTGACAAAAAAACTCCTTTTTGTATTACCTTTTTGTCTTTTCCTCAATTTTAATGGAAATTGGTCTGTTTCCAAGTTCTACATTAATGCTCCGCCTCTGAGTTTTAAAAAATAAGGTTATTATAGAAGGCATAATATAACCAACATTTTAAGAAATGTTAAGAAACTATTAAAATCAAAATTAAGCTGTCAAAGTTTGTACTGAATACAAAATTAAACCCAAGTATAGTTTATGAAAAATGTCCATAGACATTTATATCCTGTAGTTATTCAGATTTTCAAAGACACAATCTAAGATGGGATGTGATTAAGAAAATGATCAATAATGTATCAGAAATAAAGCACATATAGCAATCTTTAAAATCAAATGTTACACATTCATATTTGTTAGGACTGCTCAAATATTATGCCCCACAAAAAAAAGAAAAATGCTCCCATTTTACTTTTTTTTTTTCTCTTGGAGGCCTAAAAAACCCCCAAATTATGTCAAAACTCTATATTTGGAAGAATAAGATGAGATTTTTGCATAGTATAGATATATTAATACAATTTTCTTTGAATGCATATGACATGGGAAGAAACATCACACTAAAGCAAATTAAAAACTTCAATGATAAACATTTACGCACATTAAACCTTATTTTTCAAGCAATGCAGGAATTTTAAAAATCCCCAATCATTGTTTATTGTCATATTGTCTATGAAATTCAGTACTGTTTTAAAGGTACTTTTGAAGATAGTGAAATAATAGCTCTAGGTAAAATACCAACGAATATTCAAATAAGTTAGATTTAACAGTGCTCACATGAATCACATGGACAGAAAAAATAGCTCATTCAGTCATAAGTTTGTTAGCAAATGAGTAGCCATGGATTTTGTCACAGAGCTTCTAAAGACAACAATTTTAAGCAGATTTATTTCAAAGATAAAAATATGTGGCAATAAGTAAAGCATGTACAGTCAAAGAAAAATTGTATTACAACTTAAATAATGATATTACTGGGTAAATAATTCTAAAGAGAGCAAAAGTTACTACTTTGCATGAGAAATGAGCTAACAGAATGAATTATATTCAAGCTTCTGAGTGAAGATGTGTTTAATGAAAATTTAACAAGCAATTTCTAGCTAAATGCTTACATTTCATTCTACAAATTACTAAATGTAGAAGAGAGATTTAATTTATTATAAAGGCAATAGAAGAGGACATTTTAAATTAGGTAAAAATCTTGTAAGTGCATTGTTTACTCATCTTTATGATTTAGCACTATTCACTCCATCTATCATGATTTCAAACAGTTAAATGATATTTGGTCTTTCTAGAACACAGGCAAATGAAGACTGTTCTGAGCATAATGATCTATAAATGGGGCAAAACTCATGGAAATATTTACATCAATATTGCTTGCATGTAAGCTCATATTTAAGTTATGAAAACAAGGACATCTATTTTCAAAGTTAATGCCTAAAAATAAAATTTGGATATATGAAAAATGAAGGTTCTCATACCTTGAATTTTTCTTTATGATAATATATCATTTTGGAATAAAGACAGTTTTCCCTTCAATGAGGGCTAATGAGCTAGAGACTGGGCTAACTAAATAGGAATCCTGAAGTAGGCTGTTCTTTCATTATTTTGTAGAACACTCTAAAGTTATATCTCAGTTTTTCTGATTTATTATTTGAGTTGATAACTTATTATCTTAACCAAAAGTGAGTTTATTGTAACAAAATAGATATCCAGAGGTTAAAAATAATGGAGAACATGGGTAAGGAAAGAGCTTTACTTGAGAGATTTTTCACTGAGTTTGATACCTTTCTAATTTGCAACTCCCAGGAAATTTTGTTGTTAATCTGTACTTCATTTTCTAATCGAAAGTCGGAACCACTTCTTTATATTACATTTAAGAGCTCTTTCATCCTCATCTGTCAGGTAATTTTTCTGTAATGCCTTTGGATGAATTAGGTATGTATATAATTAGGTATGTCTAAGGATAGTGGAATTCTTCTTTGAGATTTTTCCTTTTAAATGAAACAAAAGTTCTCTTAATGATGTAGAGATCTGGTACTGTAGTTAACCAGTATGGAAACTCAAGTGAGAACCTTTCTTTTTGTTTAGAAAAAAACTACTTTCAATGGTAAAGTGCCAAAATATAACACAACGGAAGTGACTTGGTATCATTAAGAGATACACAAAACTTTGTATTTGCCAGATTTTTTTTTAAAAGATGAAGTTTATATTCTTTTAATAGTGCTTTGCTACTCTTAGTAAATGAAGTTTTCTTCATATTATTTTTTGTTTCATTTTTAAAATTAATTTTGAATCAACACTGATAAACTAAAGGTAGACTTTCAAATCTATTTTAAAATCCTTAAAAAGCAAATGCCAACCAACCAATTTTTGTTTCGAATTAAAAACAAAGAACCCAAGTCTTTTTTTTTTTTTTTTTAAAGTAGGCTCCATGCCTAACATGGAGCCCAACATGGGGTTTGAACTCACGACCCTGAGATCAAGACCTGAGCTAAGATCAAGAGTCGGACACTTAACCGACTGAGCCACCCAGGTGCCCCCCACGTTTTTCAATTAAGATGTAAACATCCTTTTTTATGGATTTATAAAAATCCATCACTAATGTGAAATTCAAATCTAATTATTAGTCAGAAGAAAGAGGATTAAAGTTATATTTTGATGACCTGTATCTTCTGGATCTGTTGACCTTTTTTCCCTGGAAATGTCACACCCCCTATAACACACAAAATTTATTTTTATCCTGTGAAATCTTTGAAATATCTGCCTAATATTTTGTTTTTTAAGGAAACAGTAAGAGGAAGAGGGGTATTTATGTCTCTGTAACTTAAGATTTTTCCTTTCCTTTATTTCATTTAGTAATATGTTAGATCTAGGCATGAGTAATCATCTCTTTCCCTTGTTAAATGTATCATGTTTGAAAGAATTTTATGCAGCTATTGCAGGTTCATAATTATTAGTACGTTTACTAAAACCAGTGAATTGGCTTGGGCAAGAGATTACTCCAGAGTTGTTTTGAAAAAAGGCGGATGTTTTCTAATTGGAGGCACCTTTGAGGTAGTGAATCTACACATGAACTGAAAAGTTTGCCACTGGACAGGAAAAATCTGTGATTCCTAAGGAGATTGTCTTAGGAGAATCCTGCAAGCATGCTCCTTTCTGCTAGGGGAAGTGTGGGGTGTTGTATGAGAATTTGAGGTACAAAATAAATTTTTCTCCATAAAGATTGCAAACCCACTCCACACTGGACAAGGCTTTATTAATTTATTTAATATATTTTTGTTCTATGGAAAGAGCTGGCCCTTAGTGACTTGGCAATCACAGCAAGCAAGCATAGCAAATAGGCTCCAACCTCTAAGTTTTAAGCTTAAGAGTTATTTTGAAGGTAAGGACAGTACAGCCAAACTCATCTTTGCCATAAAAATCTTATGTGTGTAGGAGACACTTCATAGATATTTGTTAAATTGAACTAAATAAAGTTTATACTGTCTTTACTGAACATTATAAAGATTGAAAGTTGCTGAAAATGTTGAGCATAAAAACCGAAGTTAGGTGACTCCAGTGCCTGGTGTCCTAATGAAAGAATAACATCAATTTGACTCAGTGTACTCATCTACCTTTTGGAGTCTCCATATAAAAAGCATCAAAATATTTTCGGATTGAACATGAAGTGATATGAGTCTTTTCTACTAAATGGAATCTGAGCTTGGAAAAGTTAAGGTGATAATATTAAAAGATGTGATATATTTGCTTCTAGTCTCTGTTACATAAACACATGTACACCAACTGTGAATTGATAACAGTTTTTGATTCTTAAAATACAAAATTTTTAAATTAATAATAAATTTCCTTATCTGAAGCTATAGAAAAGGATCATCATCATCCATTTTGAAATTACTTTCCAAAGCACTTAATTTCCAGTTAATAAAAACCAAAGTTCATTCCCTCTCTGTGAGTGCAAATGCTTCCATTTATGTGGTGGGACCCAAAATACTAATGTATGACTTCTGCAACATTCCCTTCTTCCCTCCATCTTCAGCCTCTTCTAAGGAGAGTAGTAAGATCTTTTTTGGATTTTCTGTGCTTTCTTTTGCTGATAAGAATCAGGGTGGAGTGGTAGAAGCTGAGAAAGGAAAAGAGATGGGATGGAGGAATAAAGAGAGAACAACAGAGGGGGTTGAGGAAGGAAATTTTAGAAAATTTAATGAAGGAACAGAAAAAAGAAACCTAATGTTGGTGAAAATTTTGGGATAATGATTTATAAAGTAGAAATTTGGTAGGGAAAGATATAAAAAATGGATTTTTTAAGCAATGTGGTTGAGATTAATTCTTCACCACCTCTTCAGAAGCACTTCTATAAAGACTTTGCTTTTCAAGAATTGAATTTCGATTTGTTTTCCCTTTGAGGGCTAAGATAGGTCTTAGAACTGTAGTTAAAAGGCTGTTAAAAAAAAAAGCTGTTTTATTTGGTGATAGCTGGATAGATTTTAAAGAGTAATGCAGAGTATTAAAGTATACAAATCTTTTTCTATTATGGCATGCGTAACTTTTTTTTTTTTTTAAAGATTTTATCTATTCATTTGAGACACAGAGATACAGAGAGAGAGAGAGAAAGCATGAGCAGGGAGAGAGGCAGAGGCAGAGGGAGAAGCAGGCTCCTCGCTGAGCCAGGAGCCCGATGTGGGGCTCGATCCCAGGACCCTGGGATCATGACCTGAGCCGAAGGCAGACGCTTAACCATCTGAGCCACCCAGGCGCCCCAATGGCATGCGTAACTTATTTATCAACGGCTATAAGATAACTCAGTGCAAAAGTGCTGTAATTTTTTATTCCTGTTAAGCCAAGAGCTTTGCAATTTCTGATTGCTTTTTTAATGATTTATATACCTAATCTCTCTTCTTGATTGTGCATTGTTTTTACATTTTTTTCCCAAATATGCCTTATACTATGGGATAATGAGTTGATTATAGACTGGAAACTGGCCACCCAGGAAATAAAATGAAAATGGTTTCTTCAACTGTCTGATCTACAAAATCCAAAAAGCTCCTCAGTAGTATAGATTAGAAAATTTAAAATAAAGCAGGTACATGAATGTATATGCATATTGAAGTTATCAAAAATCATTACTGAAGGCTGTGATTTATGTAAGTTACTAATTTTCTTTCTATAATTAAGTTCTATACTTATGCATATTAAACAGTTTTAATTACTAAATATGTATACTAGTAAATCTCAAAATATTTCATGTGAAATTTCCAAATAAATTTGGTAATTTAACTGTTAATATTCCTGGATCTTATAACATCCTTGGGATCAGGGATCTGTGATTGGTAGGTGATTAAGAAATAGATATCCTTAATTTTTTAATGTTTCTGTTTAATCATGCACAAATATTTCAGCCATGTGTGAACGCAACATTTCTGACCATGATGAGGTTCAAAATCACACGTAAGATTATCATGCTTACAGTTCTGAAAAATATAAATGTAATTCTAAAGAAATTTTAAAGAGCATTTGGGGTAAGAGATGAAGGGGAAAGGCAGTTTTATAATACTAGAGGAAGATGTTAGGGAAGAAAAAAAGAAATATAAATTAATCAGTTATAGAAAAAGATCTCTGTACTTTTTTAAGAAAAAAATTCTTAGCAGTGAACTTTAATCTTGCACGTACTGAATGCCCATCTCATAGAAGTTTAAATACTTTATAGAATTTATTTCATCAAAGTATACAGATGTTGCTGACAGGGTCCTATGGAAGACCATAATTATTCTATTCCTTATTTTTCTAAATACTTTTTTGTTGTATTATAAAAATAAATATATGATTAATAAATTTAATCTGTTTTACATCTGTTCTTATTTAATATATATTTGAAGACAGGTAAGTATGGAAATTTTGTATTTCCTCTACATGTATCCAGGTTTGTGTAAATGTATCAAGCAAACAGCAGATAGTGTATGAGTGATGCATGACCATGCATGTGGTGCCTAGAAAATGTTGCTAGCTATTTCTGACACACTTATTTAAAAAGTGATAAATTTCTCACCTTTTTCTTTTTTAGTATACTTTAAGGAATACTTAAAAGACTCGTCCTTCTAGCTTAATACAATTTTTTTTTTGAAATGAGAAAAATTAAGCTGTGGTAGACAAAAATCAGGAGATAAATCAGCAAAAGAATGTATGTAGAAGGGTCTAGTCTAATGGGACAATCAACAAATCTTAAAAGAATAAAAGTGATTCTCCTTTAATACAAGACAGCTGCTATTACCAAAAATTTAGGTAGGAACTGGAGAATGTGGGTTGGGCACCTTTATGTCTTGGATCAAAGAAAAACTGATTTATTAAATAATGATCTTTAGACAACTTGCTCTTTTTAAAATCTCTCTTTCTCAACACATCCTCCCTACTCTTCCAAACCCAGCACAAGAGCCATTCTATACTTTTACAGACGACAGCTGATTTTACAATTGAACTTACTCGTAAAGCAGCACTGTTTTTGATAAATTGACTCAGCTTAATTCACTGAAAAATATATTTGCCTTTTTTTGCAGCCTCTGAGACAATTATGACAACACACTTTAGCTGTGTTCACATTTTTATGTTATTGTGTTATGGGCCCAGTTGACACACAATTTATATATATATATATGCTCATGTGTTAGGTCTGTTCATATCCTCTTTGGAACATGCAGTGGCATACTTGTCTCTTGAAAGGTTTGGAAAACAGCTCAGCATGTTCATGTAACTTATTTTTTAGGAACAAAATATAAAGATTCTTAAACTTGCAAAATGCACCAATATCAGACAGTTAGATGTGTTTATTTTTTGCGGCACCATATAGCTATCATAAAATTGTGTTTAAATTAAATTAATTACTCTTTTTACATTAAATCTAAGGTGATAATCTTAGATCTTTTATTCAAAGCAATTCTACTGAAAATAACTAATTTTCTCAGTGCTTTGATAACTGCTTTTGGAAACTTGTGAAAATGAACCAAGGGAATAGACATGGTTTTTATTTCATGCTTCACTCAATGAAAGCCTTTAGAACACTGGATCCACTCTTGGTCTTTCTGTGGTGATCTTCATAAGGTAGGAGAGAAATATACTATAGTTAGTAAAACTTAGAAGGGAAAAGCCTCTAAACTACCACATACTATGAAATATGTAGGACACTATAAAGTTAATTTAAAAAAATAGACAAACCCAGCCTTAGAAGATTGAAAAGCACAGTATGTTTCTCCCTTTCCCTCCCTGATAACCCCCTTCTTAGGTGCAGTCACACCTGACAAGAATTCAACAAATGACATCATTGGTTATTTCTGCAAATAATTCTAACAACACCAGGCATCAACAGTTAAATAAAGTAACAATATGATCCATAGAGTTGAATATAATTATCTAAAAATATTCATGTCAGTTTGGAAGCTACTTGATCACAAAACATGAAAGAAAGGTCAACTATTTCTTTTTCATCTACCATCAAACTTTCTAAATACATCATTAAGGAAGCCGCATGTGGGCAAATTCCTTTGGGTTAAATTCATGAACACTTCGCAAATACTGTTGTACAAAGTTACAAATCCATGCTGAGTTATTTACCATTGTGTAGTGATAATCTGCAGTGGGCCGGGGTTTTATTTGCAGGTTATTCAGAGGAGCTATGAGGCATAATTTTAAAATCCAGGTTGGAAGCATAAACAAAAGGTGCGTGCCCGTAGTCTGAACAGGAGACTGCAGTTTGTGAAGTGATTTTTGGAGAATCAGAAGAAAGGGTAGTAGAGAGGATATCTTTAATTTTAGAAATGCTGAGGCACAAAACACAAGTGCTTGTAGTACTTTCATACATGAAATCCTTTCTCCTGTATGTGCATCATGTGTAAACGTAAAGTCTGTATACTGCTGACTATCCGTCTCTGGTGTCCAATGAGTAGGACTCCAATTCTTCTAATATCACTGTGAAGAGAGAGAAAAAGAGATAGAGTTGGGGGTGGGGGGAGAAACATTTAGATCTGGTAAGTATAGGAGATAGGAAATGAAGATTTACATAAGGTAAGTATGTACCATGTCAGATTTGCTTTATGAATTTAACAAAAATTGTATAGCTGGTAAAATGAGAGTTTAAGCAGAGATATAAGTGAACATCAAGACTTTGTTACATTTTTCTTCTCCCTGGTGCCAGATAATGTATCAAGTCTACCTCAAATTTAAGGATACAAAGAAAAATTTCAAATTCAGGTACCAACATAATGTTCAGACATTTCATAGACCTAAAGGGTATACAATTTTTAAAAAGACTTATTTATTTTAGAGAGACAGAGAGAGAAAGAGAGAGGAGGGGCAGAGGGAGAGGGAGAGAATCTCAAGCAGACTCCCTGCTGAGCACAGAGCCCGCCGTGGGGCTCAGTCTCACAACCCTGAGATCATGACCTGAGCCAAAATCAAGAGCTAGGTGCTTAACCAACTAAGCCACCTAGGTACCCCAGGCATACAATTTAGATAATGATATAACTTTTCAACAGTATTAGCAAAATAATAGAAGGTATAATGTGGACCTATGGTCATTCAATAATCTGAAAAAAATGCCGTTGTATTATGTTGAACTATATGAAATTGCCATCACTATTTCAAAATAATGGGAATTTCATATGATTCAACCAACTAGTTTTAGTATCTACTTTTTAAGCACATGTTGAACATTTTACTGCACCCAGGCAAGGAATAATTCTTGGGACAATGGAAAAATGTCCAACTTTAATAATATAGGGAAGGAGTTCTGAAATTACATGATAATGTATGATTACAATTATTACATTTGATGAAAGTAATAGGAATTGATTATGCAAGATTAGTATATGTGAGTCATAAGTAATTTGCCTAGGTAAACTGTGCTGATGTAAAAAGTCTAGGATGTGAATGAGAGTAATATGCATTTAAGAAAGCATTAACAACTTTTTAAAACAGCTATTTGAATTAAACATATTCTTCCAAAGGAAAATAGTTAAAGTGTAATGTCCAATTTCCACTAGAATGATAATCAGAAATGGTGAGGAAAGATGTGGAAATGCCATACTAGCGTTAGGAAATGTAGTTGAATCATGGTGTTCTTGATCCAGTATTTGAATTTGTAACCTCCTGAGTGGACTGCTAAACACAATAATAAACCTAGGACCACTTACTCAATGTTCATTCTTGAAATTAGGTCAAAAGTCGTAAACCCTGCTGCCATGAAGTTATTCTTATATTGCCCCATCTTTATAGAATCCAGCCAGTCACCGACTGTGACAAACAGAGGATATTCTGGAACTTCACAAGGGGATTCTGGCATTCTACAAGAAAAAACCCATGGAGACCATTTAAAAGTCAGATAAAGCAAAAAATACCCAACTTCCTTTTTTTTTTCCTTTTACAATATCCTTACCTCTAATGTTTTCATACTCCATTAAAAAAAATCTCTAATTTTTCCATTATATTCAAATCAGCTGCTTTTATCTGGTCAGTTTCACTTATCAGTTTACCTTTTTTCTGCTTTTTGCCACTAATTGGGTTTTATACTAGATATATCTTGAGAAAACCCATATCTTGCAAACTGCTATTTACTTTTTCCTCTTGCATAAAACTGTGTTTTCAAACCTGAGGAATAGCCCAGTCCTAACCCCCAAAGGACGGTAAGTAGCCACAGGCTCTTTACTCTTAGACTTTCTAACCTGTCACTGAATCCTTACCCTTTTGCCTTTTTTATATTTGCTATGATAGTCCCTTCTCCTTTTCACAGAGAATTCATTGGTCAAGCCTCTATTTATTTATTCTCAAACATTCAACAAGAATTTATTATTTATTAAAAAGTAATTTCTGCTGTTACAGACAGCCCAAAGCACAGATATTAATATGAAATTAAACAAAGCAAAATCAATGCAAGTTTGGGTTAACAAGAAAAAGGAACCCAGCGTTGATGGATCTTTTTTTTTTTTTTTAAGATTTTATTTATTTATTTGAGAGAGAAAGAATGAGAGAGAGCAAGCACATGAGAGGGGGGAGGGTCAGAGGGAGAAGCAGGCTCCTCGCTGAGCCAGGAGCCCGATGTGGGGCTCGATCCCAGGACCCTGGGATCATGACCTGAGCCGAAGGCAGACGCTTAACCATCTGAGCCACCCAGGCGCCCCACCAGCGTTGATGGATCTTAAAGTGAGTGATACAGACATCTGTATTTTTGTTCCTAATATCTAATGCAAAGGGCATTGCAGTTGGGGATATTTTTTGTAGGTTTTTTTTTGAGAGGGCTGGGGTAGGGGGGAGAGGGGCAGAAGGAAAGAGAGAATCCTAAGCAGATTCCACACCCAGCACAGAGCATGATGTGGGACTCGATCTCACAACCCTGAGATCATGACCTGAGCTGAAATCAAGAGTCAGACACTTAACCAACTGAGCCACCCAGGAGCCCCATATTTTTGTACTTTTAATATAAAAATAATATAAAGGTATTATTTTGGAAAGGCTAGCAGGTGTGTGTGTATTCATTACAAATACATACATATATATGTATGTGTGTATATGTACATATATATACATATATATACAGAATAGTTTTATGTAAGTTAAAGACAGAATAAACATGGAAGTAACCTTAGAAGTTATAGTAAAATTAACTAAGAATTGTGTATTTAACTGATTCTGGCAATAAATTATATTATTCTCCTTATAGAGATATATGAAAATTGTTAAAAAATATTTTATATGGTTTTACAAAATACCTGATAGTAAAAGTGCTTTTATAAGCATGTTATTAGCTCTCTGGGGTAATAAATACATCATTGAAAAATTATTAGGTCTAGAGTTTATATTAAATAGTAGAGCAGTAACCTTTTTTGTTCAGTATTTGAGTCAAATCTATTTTCTTTTTTTTTTTTCAAGATTTTATTTATTTTGACAGAGAGAGATACAGCGAGAGAGGGAACACAAG
This sequence comes from Mirounga angustirostris, assembly GCF_029215605.1. Lineage (NCBI taxonomy): Eukaryota > Metazoa > Chordata > Mammalia > Carnivora > Phocidae > Mirounga > Mirounga angustirostris. The sequence continues at coordinate 44,961,101 of NW_026991709.1, read as the reverse complement.
CAGCAGGAGTGGGAGAGGGAGAAGCAGGCTTCCCGCGGAGCAGGGAGTCCGATGCGGGGCTCGATCCCAGGACCCTGGGATCATGACCTGAGCCGAAGGCAGATGCTTAATGACTGAGCCACCCAGGTGCCCCCAAATCTATTTTCTAAGTAATGAAAAATATTCCCATTAGAAGTGAATCATTGAATTATTTTTATTAGAATATTGAAGATGAATCCAAATTTCATTTAGTTTTTAATTTTTTATAAAATTAAAGAATGGAAGAAGCCATAGAGACTTAACTAGATTCATAGTTTTAATATTCATATTTGGAATGCTTCAACATAATAGTATTTACCATTCATATATGAACTATTTCAGCTTTAACTAGAAACCAATAGCGTATGAAAACATATGATGAAACCACATGAAATCAAAATTCCTCCATTATGAAGCAGGATGGAGTATGCATGCTATATAACTCTGGTATTGTTCTGTTAAAATCATATGAGAATGGGAGTTAGGCTGTAAGGTTAGTGGATAAGGTAAAACATAAAAATCTCTAATAATCAAAATTACCCATAAAAATCCTTTAAATTACCCTTAAATCACCTGGCCCTGGGTCTTTAGAAACACAAAAGTCAGACATTCAGTGGCCATACAACTTGTACACACGCAACTCTTGAAGACTCTGAAAGGGACCCCTTGGAATTTTCAGGACAGAGTCCCCACTAAAGGCCTTGAGTTCATGTCTTTGGTTTTTCTTTGATTGCTACATTGACTTCCCTTTTTCTAAACTGGGGTCTAGTTGAAGATGGAGATGAAGGTGAAGAGAGATAATGAGGAAAAAATAGTTTTTTTTTTTTGCTTTTAATATATAATTCAAATTTACATAAATTATATGCATGTATCTTGTGACTACATAGTGGTCCATATTGAGTCTGGTAATCCTTAACAGTGGCTTGAATCCTTTTTACTAGTACTCAATTCTGTTACTGTATTTCCAATTTGGGAGGCTGTTAAAAGCTACATGCTCTTTTCTTGTACAATAAATTGCAATGCTATTTTGATTGTGGGCTGATTCATTCAAATTAATCATCAGACTGATTGATGATTTGACCCTAACAAAGATTAGTTATGTCCAAAGGTTGAAAACCTATCATAAATACTTTATTATTGCTATATTTGTTGTTTCCTAGAGATGTTCACGTCAATAAGTATTATAAAATAAGCAAAATCTCACATAAAATACAAAAAAATAAAGGAATCCACTGCAAACAGAGTTAAATAGGATTCTTAATTAGAGCATTTCTCCAAGTCTTCACTATTCTAATGTACAATGTGAACATACAAGAGGATTAGCAATAGCTTCTACATTATTTTTCTAAATTATCTGAGCAGTTTCTATAAAACAACTCTATGGTCAACTAATCTTCGACAAAGCAGGAAAGAATGTCCAACGGAAAAAAGACAGTTTCTTCAACAAATGGTGTTGGGAAAATTGGACAGCCACATGCAGAAGAATGAAACTGGACCATTTCCTTACACCACACACAAAAATAGACTCCAAATGGTGGAAAGACCTAAATGTGAGACGGGAGTCCATCAAAATCCTAAAGGAGAACACAGGTAGCAACCTCTTTGACCTCAGCCACAGCAACTTCTTCAGAGGAACATCGCCAAAGGCAAGGGAAGCAAGGGCAAAAATGAATTACTGGGACTTGATCAAGATAAAAACCTTTTGCACAGCAAAGGAAACTGTCAAGAAAACCAAAAGACAATAGACAGAATGGGAGAAGATATTTGCAAATGACATATCAGATAAAGGGCTGTATCTAAAATCTATAAAGAACTTATCAAACTCAACACCCAAAGAACAAATGATCCAATCAAGAAATGGGCAGAAGACACGAACAGACATTTTTCCAAAGAAGACACCAAATGGCCAATAGACCCATGAAAAAGTACTCAACATTGCTCGGCATCAGGGAAATCCAAATCAAAACCTCAATGAGATACCACCTAACACCAGTCAGAATTTCTAAAATTAACAAGTCAGGAAATGACAGATGTTGGGAGGGATGCAGAGAAAGGGGAAACCTCCTACACTGCTGGTGGGAATGCAAGCTGGTGCAGCCACTCCAGAAAACAGTATGGAGGTTCCTCAAAAAGTTGAAAATAGAGTTACCATATGACCCAGCAATTGCTCTACTGGGTATTTACCCCAAAAATATAAATGTATTTGAAGGGGCACGTGCACCCCAATGTTTATAGCAGCCATGTCCACAATAGCCAAACTATGGAAAGAGCCAAGATGTCCATCAACAGATGAATGGATAAAGAAGATACACACACACACACACACACACACACACACACACAATGGAATATTATGCAGCCATCAAAAGGATGAAATCTTGCCATTTGCAATGATGTGGATGGAACTAGAGGGTATTATGCTGAGTGAAATAAGTCAATCAGAGAAAGACATGTATCATATGATCTCACTGAGATGAGGAGTTCTTGATCTCACTGAGATGAGGAATTCTTAATCTCAGGAAACAAACTGAGAGTTGCTGGAGTGCTGGGGGGTGGGAGGGATGGGGTGGCTGGGTGATAGACACTGGGGAGAGTATGTGCTATGGTGAGTGCTGTGAATTGTGTAAGACTGTTGAATCACAGACCTGTACCTCTGAAACAAATACTATATTAATGTTAAAAAAAAAAAGAAGATAGCAGGAAGGGAAAAATGAAGGGGGGGAAATCGGAGGGGGAGACGAACCATGAGTAACTATGGACTCTGAGAAATAAACTGAGGGTTCTGGAGGGAAGAGGGTGGGGGTATGGGTTAGCCTGGTGATGGGTATTAAGGAGGGCACGTATTGAATGGAGCACTCGGTGTTATATGCAAACAATGAATCATGGAACACTACATCAAAAACTAATGATGTAATGTATGGTGATTAACATAACATAATAAAATTTAAAAAAAACATAGTTTAAGAAATACTGCTGTAGTAAATTCACTAAGTTAAAATATCAAAATGACCAGGGTACCCTTATTGCTTTATTAACACAAAGCCACACATGCTGGAAAATTGAATGTCCTATTTTTTAAAAAGCTGGCTCCCATATCTTTAATTACTTGTCAAAGAAGTTTGTTGAGACTGAACAAGATTAAAAGAATGTATTCAAGTGACTTTCCCTTCATACTCCTATGCCGTACTTGAGGCACAGACAGTGTCAGATGACTTCCACTTTCCTCTTCTGAGATAACTCTGGAATAACTCTTGAGCTTTCACAATTTCATATAATCGGTGAGTGGAAATGTAATTTGCTAATTTGTGTCCTTAGTATAGAAAGGTCATGGAAGGACATTCTGTGTATACTAAATGACTTAACTGGCCTATTTCTCTGCTGAAAAGCATTCGCTATTTGCTCCCAGAATGTTTCAATACCATAATTCCCTTTCTCTCCACACATCTTTAATAATCTAGTTACTCTTTGGCCTTTCTATGACTGCATTGGCAGTTGATTTAGTAAGGTCAGGGTCCCTTCATTGTTCATAGCCACTGGGCAATAACTTTTCTTTCACCTTATCTTGTAACGAAGTTGAAAAATGCTGCTATTTTCTGGCTTCCAGGGCTGGGTACCATCACCCTCACATGAATTGTCTGGAATATTACCTAATAAACAATAAATGCCCTTTCTTATCAAGCATGTACAATGATAAATGCGGTCTGCTATTTGCTGAGCACATAGAAATTTCTATTTGGTGATTAGTGGGAGCTGCCCACCTGAGAAATGTCTTTACAGCACAATCTGCAGCTCACATTGAAAAAAGTACATATGGTAGAACAGAAGGTCAAGGGTCTACTACTTTCCTCAGAAAAATGAGGAAGGGGTAAAGTTAGGAAATTCTAAATGTATAAATTATGGTCAAGAGGGCTGGAGTATAGGTAGAATAGGTAATGACACAGTTTAAGGTTCAATAAATATATACTTGTAATACATCTAATTACGTAAAAATGAGTAGCAATGATAGAGCCAATAATTTTTTACTCTAATGAGCCCTTTGAGTTCACAATTGTACTAGTCTTTTTCTTTTTTTGGATTCATTAATTTATTTTAGAGAGAGAGCATGCCTACAGGGGAGGAGCAGAGAGAGAGGCTCCAGCAAACTCTCTGCTGAGTGCTGAGCCCTATGTGGGGCTTGATCCCAGGACCCTGAGATCATGACCTGAGCTGAAACCAAGAGTTGGATGCTTAACTGACTGAGCCACCCAGCTGCCCCAATACTAGTCTTTTAATTTAGAAAGTTCTTATATAGGTAAGCAATAGATACCAAAACTTCCAGGAAAAAGCAAGAAGGTTTTATCCTCAAAAGTTTTCCATGTTTTATATTTATCATGCAAATATATAATAATACATTTATTAAAAATGATTCAAGAAAGGTTATATTTTGAGACACACTACTGCAAAGTAAGATCCTGTTTTAATATGAAGCCATCACATGCTTAAAGGCTTTTCTCTTATTACGACTCTAACTTAACTTCCCCCCCACCCACAGCTCTTACATTTATATATGGTTAGCAGAACTGCACAGATTAGGTCCATTCTATTTTACATTGCCTATATTTCAGTTATTTATTAATACTTTGCATGTTTTAGTAGTTTTCATAACTATTAATCAAATGAGTGTATAATGTTCTACATATTGATGCTTAATAATTTTAATTTCCTGAAGTTGGGCTCCTAGGTGGCTAGCAACATTCTTTTATTACAGATGACTATGCAGTCTTATAACATGTATCTTTTTGCTTCAGTTGAATTACTTCTTTGGGAAAATTCCATAAGACAGAAGAATTTTTTTAAAAGAGTAAGTTAAAATTCCCTGATGGCAAGGACCATATCTCATATATCTTTCTATTTTCTGTGGGCCTTAGCACAATGCTGAAAGTATTATAGGAATTTATTAAATAAGTGATGATTTAGACTTAAATATTCTCTATAGAAAAGTTTGGTCCATGACATAATGGCTGACTCATGATGAAAGATCTAGTTTCATTTAGTTCCCTTGAATTGAAGAGTAAGTACCTATTGATGGTGTTTGCTTATCCCTGCCTTTGTAGGTTTCAGAGTGGAGAGAGAGGCAGTTATAGGTGGCGTGAGGTAGCCCAGGATGAAGGGACCTAGAACCACAGCAGCAGTATTCAACTTATTCAATATCACTGCTTTTACATGCGTTTCTGATCTTATAATTCAGGGATTACACGTCACACTATTTAGTTAATCCATAAATAACATACAAACTGTCTACCTAAACTTTGAAGGAAGAATTTATTTAATCAGATAAAAAAGAAAACATTGCCCTCTCTACAGTTAGGCTGGATAGTAAACTTGAACACGAGTTAAATTAATAAAAGAATTTTGAATTCTTTTTAAAATTTTAAGGTATAATTTTACTCAAAATGCTACAAAATATCAAATGCATAGAACCATGCCATATATTTTGTGACTATTTTATGCTTGTGGGCAATATTTCAGGGTTCCAAACAATCGGACTCTCCACAGTGTTAAACTGGGAGAATGAATTATTTTTCATCAGCCTTTTATTTTCAGTAAGTCTTCAAGTTTTTTTAATTGATATGATTATTTAATTCTCATAATAAGGATGATAACTAGCAGAAAGTAGGAAGGAATGAAAATTTTAAAATTGTAGATATGTTTGAACATTTGGAGGGATAGACACAGAGTAGGAATAATACTGCTTAAAAATCTCCCATAATTCTGAGTACCTAGCACATTGTTCCGATAGCCAGAGTGATAGATCACTGAACCTCAAGGAAAGGCTATTGTTGTGAGAAAATAATATAGGGACAGAAATGGATTTCTTATCACATGCTAACTACAGTTCATTGGCAATGGTTGTCAAAATATGGTCTTAAAAAGGATGCTATGGCAGCATCTGGGCTCAGTGGGAAAGAGTGTTGTGATGATTAGTAATGTTACCATAACAAGGAAAAGAAGGAAAGCATATATTTGCCAACACTGGAAAAATTCAATCTACAAAATGCCTGAGGATGTAAATCTGGAGCTGTGTTGCTGCCATATTTTCCTCATTTCTCTATTTTGTTGTAGTTACTACATTTTTTTTTTCAAGTAATGTTCTTCAAGTGGCTGAACATTGTAGGAGGATGTTGAGGGGATATATTGACTAGTTTGCTACTTATTCCCATGAATGAGGGCATATACTCTACATCCTTGTATTTGCTTAGTAGAACATAAAATAACAGGCTGTGCTCCACTACAAATTCTTCTTGGGATTTTAATATACCCCATCTATGAAGTCCGATTAGTCCAGAGAAAATCTATGTGGGAATGAAAAAAAAAAAAAGCACTTTCCCTATAATCATATTTCTGAAACAGTGCCATATTGGGAAGAATCTTTCTATTTTGCATAATTGTATATTGTGTGGTGGAAAGAACAAGGGCTTTCCAGTGGGTGGACCTTGTTAAAATGCCCTATCCACTAATTACTTGCTTTACTCTTTGAGTCTCTCTTTCCTTATCTGAGGGATGGGGATAATAATAGTGTGGATTAAATGACCTTATAGATAAAAGTGCCTAGTACAATAACTGAAACACAGTAGGTTTTCAACAAATGGCAGTGATAGTTATTATTGATGATATACATATATTGGAATTTTTATCAGTATTAGTATTGGTATTAACAACAGTATTATATTAGAATATTTAATATTCTGTCTTCCTTCTATAAAGTTTTGCTAATCAATCAATTACAACACTAATTTTGGCTAGTCATTCATTTCTCTCTCATGGAAAATATCATTAGAAGTTCTAGTTATGGAAATTAAAACAAGTTGTTTATGACCTGGTATAAACAGCTAGGCAAGTGCTGATTATGCATAGCCTAGACAGCACTGAGCAAGATCTTCTCAAAAGGAATGGAAAAATTCATATCCAATTGTTGAAAGTTATTGCCCTCAGAAGGCAGCATTATAGGTGCTTTCTGAATTGGATGGAGGAGGTAGTACCATTTAGTCTTATAAAGTTTACTTGTGGTTGTCTAAAGCAGAGGTTCTTAATTATGATACTGGTTTGAACTTTTCTCTGCCTTATGATTCACACATTACTGGTAGCCAAGTACTTGAAAGTTCAACATTAAATTTATGTGTACTAAGGAAAGTGGTGGTTCCAGTTCCTAAAAGCTAAAATATTTTAAGATCCCTAACTATGGCCCATTGGGTAGTGAGAATGTTCCTAAGTGTCTTGGCCTGTGCAAAGCACAGTTTCTGAAGCAAGTGACTGTCATGGACTGGTCCATCTGGTCAACTGCTGCCCATCCCTGGATGCCACTTTTTTAGCTGATGTCATCAAAGAGCCCGTAATCCGTAAAAAAATTTTTTGTGAGTGCTGGGGATCTAAGGCAGGGACTGGAGAAAAGTGTTATTTTCCCATTACATGGTTGCCCTGTCCAAAAAGGCATTGGCCAACTGACTTCAACCTAGTTCTGCAGTGTATGGAGGAATCAGGGGCGAGAGTTGAAGAGGTTGGCGAATAAATGTGGCTGGGGAGGGTCGGGCTGGGAGAAGGAACATTCATACAGTCATCAATCTACTTTATGCTATTAAACCACTGCAGCTCAGATGTAAGCCTGGACTCCATGGGAATATGCTTGATTTGGGGTTGAGAGTAGTGACCGCATTTATCACGAGGGTCAGAGGAAAGGGAGTGAGAGGCGTTTCAAAGGTCATGGCTAGGCCCTGCTCCTGATACCATTCTCCACATAGACTTGGTCTCAAAGTGGGCCTTTTCCCCCAGGGGCTGTGCACCATGTGACAGCTACAAATACTTTAAAGAGGAGGTTATAAGGCAACACTGTAGAATGTAGTTTGAAATTCTCATTTATGAAAGGATGACTACCTATATTAATAAGGTACTCTTGCAAATTTTTTAAAAACCAGAGTTAAAATTATACTTATAATACTGCTATGTTCACTTATACGTCCACATACTTTCTTGAGTAGGAGAGAAGGTAAGAAGTGCACAGAGCTCTGAATATCCCCATGGGAGTGTGCCAGGCACAAGAGTATCAGCATTATTCGGAACAGCTGCTCCAGTGCTTTCTCTGACCAACTTTTTTTTTTTTTCTATTGGGTGTTCTGTCTTTTGAGAGGAGAAATTGCAGATACAAGATTTATGAAATTTCCAATATGCTAGTATAAAATTATTGAGCTGTGGGTATCACAGCTTTCCTCATTCCCCCTTGGTTGCCTTAATTTCTTCCCCTTTTACTATTCTGTCAAGAGAAAGGATAAAAGCTTCTCACGTGAATTGTTGAGAAAAAAGCAATTAGAGTGGAATAAAAACCATGGGGACCTAGTGGATGGGAGAGTCATGTCAGTATAGAAGTGTGAGAGAACCCTGGGAGGCTGGGGATACTCGAGAGTCTAATGAGTAGAGGTGAGTTTAATCAGAGTTGCTGTGGATTTTACCCTTAAACTCCTTTACCTGTTTGAGAGAGAAATGGGTGGAGAGATTGAAATTCTACTCTGTCATGTTTCCTTAATCCAACATCACACTAAGACAGATGACTGGGCTTTGGGACACGGGGGATGGACAGTGCCACAGTTTTATAAGCATAAAACAAACCACACATTCTTCAGCTAACATCGCTATCCTTCACACCATGTCTCTTCCCCTTAAACAGCCTTAGCTCTCTGGGATCAGGGACAGGGTGGGTGGATGGCATTGGAGGTGTAGGGGTTGACAGGGGTAACCCACTCAGGCTGCTGTGAAAATAAGAATGGTGATAACAGTTCAGTCATGGTACCCGTGGAACTCTGTTTCCCTTTGTTTCTCCAAGAAAAGCATATTAAAGGCAGAAAATACTAGCACATAGATCTTTGTCAGAAACAAGGATAGCAAATCAGTCACAGAAACTTCCATTTGGTCTCCCAGATATTAGACTTCAGAGTCGAATCAAACTGCCCACTTTATATCAAGTACCCAACTCTTGCCCGTGTGGGGTGGTGCCATCACCAACTTGCCATTTGCTGGCCTGTCCACAGCATGACTGCACATCCCATTAAACCACACACTTCTGGCCCCGTGACACAAGCCCTCATGTTGACTTTACCTCCGGATCATTTTGACTTTTTGTCATTTTCTCATCTTAGAGTCTTCATCAGTATTTTCCAACTATTCATAATCTTGAAAAAGCAGGGAAGAAATTGTTTTATCTGCTTTTCTTCAAAAAGAAGGCTCTTACCTGCCTGCTTCTACAGCCATAGAACAGTTCGAGAGCTCTGTTGATGGGCACTGGCTGTGGGGTCCATTAACCCTATACCACAATGAGAGGCTCAGATTAAATGAGTTCAGTTTATAGATAACCAAAGTTCTTTTCCACTAATGCACACTCACTGCATTAGCTCTTTCTCTTCAATGTCAATGCATGCCCATCTCTTCAATAAAACATAAAAACAAAAACCAAGAAACATTTTCTCTAACTACTTCTCTTTCCCTTCAAAGACAGGCTTCTTAGTACTTTATACTGCTTTTCTCTGACCTCATATTTACTGCTGCTCCATTGCAATCTGTCTTACACACTTTTATTCAAATGCTCTTGCTAAGGCTGCCCATAAATACCTGACCACTTTGCTGCTAAATTCGATGGGCCCACTTCACTTTTTATCTGGCTGAAGCTTTGTGAAGACTTGGACATTACACTCCTTGAAACTCTCCCCATTTTTGGCTTCTATGACACTGCTCTTTCCCGACTTCTGTTATTACCGGTCTGGCTCTTCTTTCTTGGTCTCCTTTGGGTACTCTCCTTCAGCTCATTTCTTAAATCTTGGTGTTCCAGAGAACACCCTTCCCTCTTTCCCTCTGTTAATTTTCATACCTTATAGTCTCCATGGGCCATCTCAACTATGTGTGAATCTTCAGCTATAGTCTCTATGTTGATGATCTTCAAATCTTCAGCCCAGATCTTTCCACCTGAGGTTCAACCTACAAATATAACTGCCTATTGTACATCTCCACCTACCTGCCCCACAGTTATCTTCAATTCAGCTTACTTGAAATGGTCTCATTTCTATTCCAAAACCCTATCCTTCTTCTCTCTTAGTGGTAATATTATCAGCCAGGTTGTCTAAGAAAGTAACTTGACAGAATCCTTGACTCTTTTCTCTCCTCCCCGCTCCATATTCAATCAATGACCAAGACACATTGTTCTCCTTGCCTCAGAACAAATCCATCCTCTTACCTCCTGACCCCAAACTTATTCCCATTTCATGAGTTAGGCCCTAATCTTTTCTAGCTTGGGTTTCTGTAAACATACAACTGTCTGTTTCTAGTCTTGTTCCTTGTTTTGCACTCAGTCTAAATCAGCTCTAGAGCTATCTTTTAGAAATGCAAATATGATCCTGCCATTCTCTTGCTTAAAATCCTTCATTGGGTGCCCTTTAATGTAAAATCCTAAGTCGTTTCCCCCCCTGCCCCCGCTGGCCCCCGCCGCCCTTTACTGCTTCCTCTGTTGGACTGCTTTAGGGAAGATGGGCTAGAGTAATAGTTTAATCTCTAGCTATTTCATGCTTGGCTTCACTTTATAGAGGCTGCCAATTAGTGATTTAGAGGTGAACTCTTATGTGCTCTGCAGTGAACTGAGGGCCTGCTTAAGTAGTCCTTGAAGAGCCTTTGGCCTTATTGTCACAAAAAACCTGCACTGACTTGAACCTGTGATCTAAAGTTGAACATCTGTATATTCTGTTGGCCGTCCCCTGAGTTAGGAAAGTGAGCTTTGGAAATGCTTTGGTTATTTCTAAATCCAATTTGGCCTAAATACATATATTCTCAATTCAATACTATTTTAAATGTAATTTTTTCAGAAATAGGTAATAGTGTTTTTTTTTTTTTCCTTCTACTCTCCTCTTCTTATAATTGCTTTTTATAGAGAGGTGAGTAGATCTTCTCAACTCTACTGACTTTTATAAAATGGTATATGAGTGCCTTCATTTTCTTGTCTTGTCATCTGTCTTTTTCTGGTTTTAGAAATGGAAAGTAACAACAGCTGGGTATGATCATATCAGCAGGAAACATCCTCACTCCTGGCTGATTCACAAATTGCCCCTGTCTTGCTTGCCATTTCAAATAGAGGGACAGAACATAGAATGGACAAGAAAATTAAAAAAGCTACAGATACACACAAATCCTACTTACAGAGGTAAGGCAGGATCAGTAAATAAAGAAAGGATATACAAATACCAAAGACCCCCACAAGAAAAAAAATATAACGAAAGTAACTCAGAGAAATTAGATACGGAGAGAACAAAAGGAGAATCTGTTTTCTTAAGACAAAAAACCCATTTAAAAATGTTCATTGTTTTTTTCACAGCTGATAAATAAAACATGGTTTGTATAAAATATTCTAAAAGGTCAACAACTAGACAGTTATGATGGTAAACTTTCTCCTCTCTACCTGTTAGTCTTGTCTATAGCCTGAAAGAAATAACCGTCGAGGAGAAGAAAATCAACAGTATGCATCTTACACAAGGATGTCCTCCACCAGGGTGTGAAGGGCACTGGGATTGCGGATCAGTTTGTCAAGGAAGCTGACAATGTCGGTAAATTTTGGTCTGTGATTTCTCTCCTTCTGCCAACAATGAAGCATCAGCTGGTGTAGAGATGCTGGACAGCCCATGGGAGCCGGAAGTCTGTAACCTTCTTCAATGGACAGAATGACCTAAATGCAAACACACACAGGTTAGTTTCTTACTTTTTGGGACAAATAACACAACATATGCTAAGTTATAATTCCTTTTTTATTTTAAAGATTTTATTTATTTATTTGACAGAGAGAGAGAGACAGCGAGAGAGGGAACACAAGCAGGGGAGAGAGAGAGAGAGAAGCAGGCTCCCCACTGAGGAGGGAGCCTGATGTGGGGCTCGATCCCAGGACCCCGGGATCATGACCTGAGCCGAAGGCAGATGCTTAACGGCTGAGCCACCCAGGCACCCCAATAATTCCTTTTTATACAGGAAGTAGAAGCCAAAATATTGGTAAGCATGAAAACTTATGGGTACAAGCAGCCCAAACAAAGATAAATACAAAAGTTGCAAGTATCTACATTAATATCTGCTGACATCTCTTTGAGGGAAATACATTTTTAAACATGTGGTATTCAGAAGGGAGGTTAAGTTTCATCACGATTTCGAGAAATAGTTCCTGTGTGATTTAGCTGGAACGTTTCAAAACCCAATTAGGACTTCAGAAAGTCAGCATAAGATTGGTACGTTTTATGCAAGCCACATGTGACAAATGTGTTAAGTAAAATTGTACCTCTGTTGAAGCACTGAACTCCTGAGTCATTTGTTATCCTTTTGTGATAATGTCAGTACGTATTCTTTTGCTGGCTATCATTCCTTCTTCCTTCTTTATTGCCTATTTAATTTCTCTTTGCTTACTTCTGCCTTTCCCTTAGTCTGACCCCGATGTGATTATGAAGTCCTCTCAGAACTTCTAAGGTCATTCAATCCTTCAAATGTTATCGGTGGCTGGCCTAAGAACATCGCGCAACAGGATCGTTCAAGTCTGCATATCCTCGGGGCCAGCGTTCTCCAATAGAACTTTTTGTTCTCTCTGTCCAACATGATAGCAAGTAGTCACATGTGGCTGTTGACTGCTTGAAATGTGGCTAATAAGACTGAGGAACTGAATTTTGTGTTTTAGTTCATTTTAATTCATTAAAATTTAAATAGCCACGTGTGGCTGGTGGTTACTATATAGGACAGAGAGGCTCTAGGGAAAGGAATCTCTATAAGAAGCCGAGCTAAGGGTAACAATATGATGACAACAAGGTGTTTTTTTTTTTTGAACTCAGGAAATCATATATAGGATAAGGCAGGAAAGTCATCTATTTCATCTACGGCCCACCTGGGAATCTCCTAATAATGCAATATAGTATACTGCAATAATGCAATTCTGAATTTATATAGCTTATTTTTTATGATGTGTTCAAAGTATTCATGTGGTCCTTTATCTTTTTTAAAATATTTTATTTATTTATTTTATAGAGAGAAAGAGCATGAGTGGGGAGAGAAGCAGAGGGAAAGGAGAGATAATCTGGAGAAGACTCTGCGCTGAGTGTGGAGCCCAACATGGGGCTCGATCTCACGACCTCGAGATCACGACCTGACACCAAGAGTCAGCTGCTTAACCAACTGAGCCACCCAGGTGCCCCATCATGTGACCCTTTATTCTTATATCATCTCTGGGAGAAAGAAAAAGGAAAGGCTCCATTCCCCATTTTTGAGGTGGGCAGTTGAGGAACAGACTAATAGTTAAAGACAGGCACAACTCAACCTCATCACTGTCCTCCATCAACAACAGAAATACAAAAATGCAAGTGCTAAGATTGCTAACCGGAGATCTCTCTTTATTGTTGCATCAGCTACACACTTTCTGTAATTCGAAAAACACATCTTACTTTCTTTTTTAATTGACACTATTTGACAGGACTCTGAAGTATCCATAATTCATGCTAGAGGCAGTTTGCAAAAAGGAGCAATAATATGCCTACAAGAACCTCTTAACTGCTAAGCTTTAGCTTTCTGGTAATAGGGAACTTCTCATAATCCCATCAGTGTCTTTGTGACCAGAACATTTAACCTGTCAGGATACTAGCATTTTTGTATTCATTTTATCCCATTATTGAACAGGAGTTTTTCTTTCTTTCTTTTTTTTTTTAAAGATTTTATTTATTTATTCATGAGAGACAGAGAGAGAGAGAGGCAGAGGGAGAAGCAGGCTCCCAAGGAGCAGAGAGCCCGATGCGGGACTCGATCCCAGGACCCTGGGATCATGACCTGAGCCGAAGGCAGACGCTCAACCATCTGAGCCACCCAGGCGCCCGAACAGGATTTTTTCTTATCTGTTTCCTGATTATTTTTGCTGCCAACTAGGCTTGGATTTTAAGACCTTTTGCAACACATTTTAGTAAAACAGGATATATGTAAAATGCTTGTATAGCATAAAACTACCGTGGATAGTTCTGAAAAGTAGCTAAGAAATAGGATAGAATTCCATTATAAAAAGACTTTAAAATCCCACCCTATAAGAGCACTCTAGTTGATTTACCACAGTTACCTAATTATAAGTGCATAGAATAAAATAGATGACAAGTGAGGTTATATTTTGAGAAAAAAATATTAGCTGCTTTTATTGAGTATCTATCATGTGCTAGGTGATTTGCATCTTTTTCTTCATTGACTGCTTAAAATAACTCAATATGATAGTTGTTATTATCCCTATTCTTTTTTTTTTTTTTAAGTGGAGCCCAACCTGGGACTTGAACTCATGACCCTGAGTTCAAGACCAAGCTAAGATCAAGAGTTGGACGTTTAACCGACTAAGCCACCAAGGTGCCCCTTATTGTCCTTATTCTTAAGTGAAAAAAAATTTAGACTCAGAGAGGTTAGGAAAATTTCCTAAATTGACACAGTCTAGATGGCAGAGCTAGCATTTAAACTGAGTTCCAGTAGCTTCCAAACTTCTTCTCTGACCATTCCCCAGAAATGCTTTTCAGTTCTCATGATAAATCCTCCTTTCCAATTTTATATCAATTAACAGGATTTTAGGAGTGATTTCCATGTTACCTTTTGTCATAGCACCTGGTAATTTGACTTCATTGTTTTTATTCGGATCTTAAATTTTATATTCTGGGTAAATCAAACACATACTTACTTCATAGTTTGCAAAATTTTATCTCAGCCTGAACAGAGTCATTTCTGAATGCTTCTGAGTCTTGTACACATTTCTATTATTTCATCTATTACATTGTATTGTAACTATTCATCTGCTTTTCCGCTAGGGCTATACATACTTGAAAGCAGGAATTATGTCTGTAGATTTTACATTCTCATCATTTAGTATGGTGCCTGACACATTAATAAATGTTATTGAACAAAACCAAAGCTATTAGAAGAAATTTTTGGATTTGTTTTGATAGAGCAGCAGATTCTTAGAAAACCTGAAGTTTTAAACTACCCAAGATGGATTCAAATTATGAGCATGGCAGCATTTGAAATCCCCTCTGAAGGAAAGAAGTATTAATCAAAAATTGGTGCATCAAGCAGCATTCTCCAAAATGATCTCATGATCTCACTTTGGTTTGCCTGGACAATGATGAGTGAGACCGGGGCTTGCTATTCTCCAGGAGAGGAGGACTGGACTCAAACTCAGCTTTCTGTAAGACTGGTGGCTTCTTCCTCCTGTCTAGAGGGGTTACTATTTCCCAGTGGCTTCATGGTCCTTAGTTGACTTTCCTAGACAGCTCCTGTAAATAATTAACGCCTAATGCAGACTGCTTTGTGCCAAGTGGGTTGTTCATATTCTCTTTGACAAAATTGCTCTCATAATTGTCCTGTAAAAGGAGAGTGTGGTCCCTTGTCTGGAACCTTCACCCATAATGAGTTCAGCGGTGTTTCTGGCCACAGGATGCTTTTCTGTGGGGACAGTGACCTTTTCTTCTTGCTGACCTCTGACTTTTACATTTCCTTAATTTTTTAACTTGTGACTTTGTAAAATTTGTTGAGCCCTGTATCATGTCAGGTGTCATACATAAAGGATCCTTGTAGGATAATAGTAACAACAGTAACAACAGTGACAATAACAGCTATTAGTGAGAACTCTTGGATACTTCCAGGTATCCGTTCTAAATGATTTACATGTATCAACTCTTTTAATCCTCATAATAACCCTGTGAGGTAGGTATTATTGTTATCCCTATCTTACAGACAAGGAATGTAAATAGAGAGAGGTTTAACTTGCCCAAGATTGCACTCCTAAAAATTCTAGCTTTGAGGGAGCCAGAAGAAGAGATTTAAGCAATATGATCCACAAAATGGTTAAAAGACATCTTTTTAATGGATTTTTAAATTTATTCATCCAAAGAGATATATATTAACCATTTAACATGTACTATTTTTTAAAAAAATTTTATTTTATTATGTTATTAGTCAACATACATTACATCATTAGTTTTTGATGTAGTGTTCCATGATTCATTGTTTGCGTATAACAACCAGTGCTCCATTCAATACGTGCCCTCCTTAATACCCATCACCAGGCTAACCCATCCCCCCACCCCCTCCCCTCTAGAACTCTCAGTTTGTTTCTCAGAGTCCATAGTCTCTCATAACATGTACTATTGGGCATGCTATGTATAAGAGGTAACAAATGGGTAAGAAGTATCTGTCTTTAGGAAACATATAATCTAGTGAAGAAGACTGGGGAGTTTGACTATTGTAAATGCCAAGTTGAACAGGGAGTTATGGGGTATGTGGAAGAACTGCCTAACCTAACCTTCTCGGTGGAGGTGAGCTGGATCTCACAGGAAATGTAGAAGGTTAGCAGGGTCAACTGGATAGGTTGAAGGGAGGAGATGGGACCTGATCAGAGAATGAAAGATTTGTGCAGCTAGAATATAGCCTTCAAAGGCTCTATTATTGTTCAAAGGCTGGGAGGTTAAGTAAAAACTATATTTCTTAGGATCATGAGTGATTTTGTACATTGGCTACAAATGACTTTTTGCAAAGAGAAAAGGGTTTTAGCAAGTAAATGACATTAGATTTGCCTTTGGGAAGCTCGCTCTAGCTTCAGTGTGGAGAGCATGTTGGAAGGAGAAGGAGGCCAGGAATGAGGCTTGCAATGATCCAGGCAAGATATCAGGATGGCCTCAGTAGAGGGAGGCAGTGGCTGTGGTATACGGGAAGTGGACTGATTTGGTAGAAACACAAGATAGGGTTAAGGTTAGATGTGGCAGGACAGGTTTTTGGCTTGGTCAACTAGTAAAGACAGAGGTCACAGGAGAAGAAACAATTTTGGGGCTGGAGTGATGATGAGTTCAGTTTCCTATGAGCTTTCTGGTTTCAGATTCAAGTAACATATATAACTTTGAGAGCTTATTATGTGCCACGCTCTGGCTTAGCTCACTTTATTTAGGTCCCAAATTCCCTTATTATGTGAGTATGGTTATGCATATTTTATAGGTAAGAAAGCCAAAGCTCAAACTGATAAACCGATTAGGTCAGTATTGCATAGCTAATAATTCCCTGAAAAACAGACTGATATTATCATCTTAATAGCCTCTGGATCATGGTAGTGGTAGTGAACATCTGTCCTGAATCTTGAGCCAGATCCCTGACTTTGTGCCAGAATTAGATCCTGAGCCTCTCTCACTCTCTTGTACACCCCATGCTGCCTTCTCGCCTGCCCACGTGTGCCGGCCACAGCCGCAGCTCATGCTCAGCCTTCTCTGCAGACGTTTAGATCTATCACCTACCGGACACAGAACTCTATGAGGTTGTCATGCAGACGCCTTAGATTTATTTTGTTCAAAACTTACCCCATTCGTCCTTTGGGATTCCTGTCCTTTGCAAAGGGTACCACTGTTCTTGCAGTGACTCAAGGCAGAGATCAAGGAGTCATTTGGGTCTCTCTCTTCCCTGATGCTCAACAGTAACTGAAGTCATGCTGATTCTACTCCTTTCATATATTTTAACTCTGCTCCATTTTAAATTCTCCCTCCAAATGATTTCCTGCCCATTTTGATAACAGCCTCCTAACTAGTCTACTTGTCTTCCTTTCCCTTCTCCAATCATCTCCCACAGTGCAGCGGAAGCAATCCTGAGGTGGCGCTGTGATCTCATTCCTCCCACGTCTGAAATTCTGTGGCGGCTCGCCTTGAGCCTGGCTCTCAGTCCTCACCTCTGGCTGCGTCCAGGCCTTTGCTCTGGCCATTACAAAACACTTGTGATCTTTCAGCTTGGCGAGCTGGACCCCTCAAGAGCAGCAACTGTTTCTTTTTCCCATAGGTTCTGGCATCTAGCACAATGCTTTGTCAAGTCAAAAAATAGAGCTTCAGTGGTCACATATGTGATCTATAAAAGCTGTATTTTATGGGCAACTTGAGAAAACCTATATTAACCTTTATCTTCATAAACATGTCTTTTGTGAGCAGCTTTATTTTATAGGTATTTTCTGATTCCTTAGTTAAGGACTGACAAGGAGCCAGAAGCATATGGGGTGCTTTGTCTAAAAGACTAATTGAGGTTTATTGTTTTAGGATATGAAGGGGTGATAATTAACTAGAGAGAATTTTGTAACAGTTTGGTTTATGATAGCTGTAGGCTCTCATCCTTTGGAGAAGAGTTATACAAGGTTAAACCCTTACTTAAAAATGCAAGAAGAAAATTAAAATAAAGTGAAAAAATATGAAATGACTGCAGTAATAATTTCCATGCAGAGGTAGAAGGAATTAGATTCTGTCAGAATTTATTATCTAAAACCTGGCTTGTTATTCTAAATAGACCATACTGGTTCCTTGACATTGACACCGCAATTTTTAGCAGCCTAGAATCAACATAAGGCTCAGTTGGGGCACGTAGCAGACTATTCTGCTCTTGCTGAATCAGATGAGTTTTCCAATTGTGTTGACAGTTTCTGAATCAAAGCGGGCAGTATGCACCTTTTATTAAACAAGGCAAAGAAGAAGTAGATAGTCAACATGAAGATGCTGAGACATCCCTGAACAATACCATTGAACAAGGACTGCTCAGGCTATGCAGGCAATCACATAAGTATCTCCAAAAAGAAGCACATTGAATTTAGTTATTCGTACTTTCTTTTAAAAGAAACTCACAGGGGTGCCTGGGTGGCTCAGCCATTTAGCGTCTGCCTTCGTCTCAGGTCATGATCCCAGAGTGCTGGGATCGAGCAGGGCGTCTGGCTCCCTGCTCAGCGGGAAGCCTGCTTCTCCCACTCCCACTCCCCCTGCTTGTGTTCCCTCTTGCTGTCTCTCTCTGTCAAATAAATAAAAATCTTTAAAAAAAAGAAAAAGAAACTCACAAAATTTTAGTCTACTGAAACGTACATTAATAAATGGAATGTGAAATGATTTTATTTCTATCTTCCCTCTAAATATTCAACATGGCTTTGTGGAAAACCTATAGTCTCAGGTAGAATGGGGATGGTGAAGCAAAGGGTCCAAGTATACACTTCCTTTTTGGGATAATGATTACTTATATATATTAGGATATTTGATTTGTAATACTATAATGCTGAAAACACTGGTAACCTATTTTCCTGATATGCAATATAAAGGCTGTGTCTACATGGGAGAGAAAAAAAAAAAGGAAGGAAAAACGTGGTTATAAGGAAATAACATTTATAATCTTATACTGATTTTCTTATTCAATATTTTTCAACATCCAGGATTTAAAATTCAGTGGAAGGCAATCAAGACCCAAATGAAATTCAGTGTACAATAAGAAAAAAGGGTACAGAGTAGTGAAAGAATAAGGTACAGGCAGAAACATTTTTTTTTCAGAGGCTCATTTGTAATTTGTAGGTCATTAGGGCATGGAAACCTAAGATTTCCTTTTTAACTTTAAGATAAAAAATTTCTTAAAAGTCTACTGTTAAGGCAGTTCCCAAAGCTCACTTTTTGGAACTCACCAGAGAATGTCAAGGACCTTTTTAAAATGAAGAGTGCTTGTCCTCACTAGGTTACCACCTTTGAGACTGTTGAATGAGTGGACAAAATGGGGAACAATATGAAGTGTAGGACTCTCAGAGGTTAAAGGTTGTTGATAAGATTTGCCATTTGGAAAATCTTTTACCCCTAACAGTTCAAAGTCACACTGGCGACAGATAACTAAAATTATGTAACAATGCTTCAGTTTGTAAGTCATGCAAAGAGCATTAGTGAAGGAGTCCCCTGAACTGCATCAAAGTCTTAAATTGTCACTAACAAACTCATTAGTTGGGCAGGTCTCTGTCTCCTCATTAATGAAGAAAAGACAACTGGATTCAATGCTTGCAATTGTAGTGTTTAGCTCAAAAAGCTGTTTCTAGAGTCACTGAAACTGAAGTCTTTATCTGCAGGGCCTTTGGTAACATCTCTACATTTTGAGGTTCTGTAACCTCCAGTTCTAGATTTGGCCTTCATGGAAAAGGATTATCTCCCACAGAGTTCTAAATGCAGGGAGACAAAAAATCCAAACATCCAGACTATCCTGGCAAACTAAGACTAAGAAGCTATGGAAATATAGTTGATGAGTACAAAGAAAAGGGGGATTTTAAAATGTCCTCTTTGTAAATGCTCCAAAGAGAGCAAAAGATGGAATAAAAATTTTAAGAGCTAAAGATTATAAATATATTTCAATATGTAAATATATTGACGGTATAATTAATTTTTTATGAAAACATTACTGGCATGTATATATTTTCTTGCTTTGTGGTCGTTTAGGTACAAAAAAGTTTCCATTGAAAATTACCCTGTGGTGGTGGCATATTGGTTATTGGTTTCCTCTACTTCGAACTTTACCATTTGAATTATTTACAATGGTGATTGATTGCCTTTCATAATATTCCCATTGCTCTTGATGCTAGTAGACATGCATCAGGCTAGTGTAATTAGTATGTATTTAATTAAAATGCTGCTATTGCCTATGTACAGATAGTAGCAGTTATTGAAAAATTGAGAAAAGGAAGGCCATTTTGACAATTGCCTTGGTATAGTACGTATTCACATACATGCAAAAATTCCCTCAGTAATGTGGAAAGGTTGAAATAATGGGAATGGGCCTTTAGCAATTTCCTGTATCTTACACAGATCATTACACAAAGACCATTACATAATAAAGAAGAGTTTGGAAAATCTAATCAGAGACAAAAATTGGAAATGACTGGACTCTCTGAGTCATAAAATCATACTACATTTCTAGGTAAGTGGATTCTACCCATCCACCATTCTTGGCTGAAATACTGCCCCGTAATTGTAAAGGTTATAGAATTATGAGGACAAACAAGAGATATGGTAAAAGGTTATTTTCTTCCTTTATAAATTTTGAAAAAAGAAATCAATTCCAATAAGATCAAAAGGTTCTTTTCAACCACATGACCTATAAAAAGAAAACCCTGAAGATAAACTCCCAATTTTTTTCTTCAGGTAAGCTTCAGAAAGCAATCTAAAACAAAAGTTATTATTCCATAAAAGCTTTCGAAAACTAAGGAGAATAAACCCCACAGAAACACTGAGGCAGCGTTATGTTTCCTCGTAAGCCTCAAATGAGATGTTCCCTAATACTGGCTCTCTTTTTGTGAAAATGAACTAGCTTAGTAGCATATGCCTAAATGATACTATACGCATAAGACATTTGGGTTTCAAACTGCTTCGAGGAGTTTTTTTGTTTTTGCCTTTGTTTTTTTTTGAACAGCATCATGTCAGGGAAAAAAAACGAAACCCAAGACTCTGGTCTTGTGTTCAGATCATTAGTTCGAGCCAAGTCGCCTCTCATTTATGTGATGCTAGATTTTTTCCCTACATATTAGCTCTGTGGGGATTTGGTTATTTAATGTTGCCTGCTGTTCATGTTTTGCTTCCATTTTCTTCTGTTAAGCGCATTATACAGTGTAAGTGTTGGAAGAACTGCAGTGCCCTTGGTATCATCTTTGGAACTTGCATAGCTCCTAGCATTACATTGTACTCCCATTGTATAATAAACAACAATTACTTTGAACTTGGATCAAAATAACATAAAACATAACCCAGCAGTATCTTTAAAAAAAGAAGAAAAAAAAGCTAGGAAACAGCAAGGAGCGGTACACCTTCAACATATCTGTGACAAGTTTCTGGGGTAGTAGGCTAAATTTGTCCATTATTAAAATTTGACTTTAAGCTACTGCTGTATATACTTTTGAGAAATGTAATAAATATGGTACATTTTATAAATTTTTAATATCAAGACATGAAACACTACAAAAAAGATTTATAGTTCCAAACAACAGCGAGTCAATCTGCATTCTTTTGCTAATAGAAAACAACAAAAACACTTCTCTTGTGACAGAGTGGCATACATAATTAAAGATGCTCTCGTTTCATCATGTAGAACCTCTGTGGTATAGAGATTCCTTTGAAAATTAGACTTCTACAGTATAGCTTAGAGGGTAAAAGCATTAACTTTGGAGTAGGAAAGGGGCTTGAACTTTAATTCCACTATTAACTAGCTCGTAACCTTGGGTAAGTTATTTAAACTTTCTAGAAAGCCTCAGTTCTCTCATCTAGAAACGGGAGTAATAGCATTTATTTTATTTTATTTTATTTTTTATTTATTTATTTTTATTTTTTTAATTTTTTTTAAAGATTTTATTTATTTATTCATGACAGACAGAGAGAGAGAGAGAGGCAGAGGGAGAAGCAGGCTCCCAAGGAGCAGGGAGCCCGATGCGGGACTCGATCCCAGGACCCTGAGATCATGACCTGAGCCGAAGGCAGACGCTTAACCATCTGAGCCACCCAGGCGCCCAATAGCATTTATTTTAGATAATTATTTTGAAGATTAAATGAGCTTACTAATCTAAAATACTTGGCTCGTAATAATCTCAGAAAATGCAAACTATGATTATTACATTTGATTAATTAAACACCTTCTATGTACCAGGTGTTTTACCTACATTATCTTTAATTCTTTTGAACCCTGCAGTTGAGTATATGGATAGCATCTTAAGAAAGCTTAACCTCCCTGCCTCAGATAATACAGCCAGTGAACTGTGGAGCTGGGATTTGAACCCAGCTCTTTCTAGCCTTTAAACAGTGGCTCTTCCCTGGCATGATTTTTGTACTGCATCTCTGACTGGGCAATGTCTGGGGCCATTTTTGTTTGTCATATCTGGGAAGGTGGTACTGCTACCTCATGGGTAAAGGCTGGGGATGCTACAAAACATCCTGCAATGCACAAGGCAGTCCCGCTACCCCGCAAAAAAGAATTACTCAGCCCAACATGTCAGCACATCAATAGTTCTGAGGTTGAGAAACCTTGCTCCAAAGCTCTCATGATCTTGCCAATTTACCAGCTGCCTCACTAGAATACAGTGATGCACGATGTTAATGTTTTGATACTGCAATAAATAAAGTTGCTCTTGAAAAACAATTTATACCAAAAAAGGACAAAATAGTATATCTCCAGTGACACAACTGCTTTCTTTTGGGGACTCCCCCCCACCCCCCACTGCATGTGGTTATGGGAAACTGCCAATCACAGTGCTCCACCTGCCTCTGAAGGCATGGGCTGATACGTTAAGCTAGCTGGTCCAACCGCAGTGTCTATTTCCCTGGCCTGGTTTTGGTTCAGGGTTGGGCAGGACCCTGACAGAGCCAGCTAGAGTCTTCTCTGGGATTTGTCTGTGAATTTTCACAGAGGGAAGAGGTTTTATTCTGCTGAGGTTGCTAAGCTTGAATGCAGAGCCCTGGACTGTAAAGAATAAAACAAAGAGGACTTTTGCAGTAGGAGAAAATGAGGTCAACGGACCTAGGGAAGCACTAAAAACCCTGCATGATCCCCGGCATTCAGCACCACTAACCTGCTTAGTCTCATGAATGAAATTTTTTAAAAAAAATTTATTCAACTTAGTTTGGGTTGAGTTTTTGTCATTTATAATCAAAAGAATGCTGAATAATAGAGTATGCATGCTTTTTCTGACATATATTAAAAAAACCCCAAAAACTATGTTCCATTCACAGTGTTGTTTCTATTAAAAAGAAAAAGAAGAAGGCATGAGGACTACCCTTGAGGAATGCACATTCTCCTTGGGAGGCAAGGCTAGGATTTAGGAATATCGAACTTCACCTTTTCATCTACACGGTGGCCTCCTTGAGAGCAGGGACTGGGTTTTCTAGTTCTCCATCCCCGCCCCACAGGCACACCCAGCCCAGTGACTGGCACATGTTTAATAAGTAACTGCTGAATAGCTAAGCAGATGGCACCTGCTGTTATGTTTGTTAGGGCTTTTATGGACTAATCTTATATACTCTTTTCTCATTTCCTTTCCCTAATGTACAATACTGCTGACCTTTGGGTAACTCATTATATTATTCACTAAAACAGATTCTACAAAAAATGTTCACTGTAATAAAATATGCTATGGTCTACAGAATAGAGGAACTATTTCATAAAAATGATCTGAAATTTCCTAAACTCATTTAAAATCATAAAACGTGTTAACATTCTGTATTTAACTAAGCCCATAGCTTAGTTTAAACTCACCAAAATGTAGTAAAAATATAAAATATTCAAACAGAACATAGTTGGATTTTTATTGTCCAAAATAGTACTTTCTTTATTTAAAATGCACCTTCGCAAACAAAAGACTATACTTTAACCAAACAAATGAGAAATGCGGAACAAATAGGGAATAACCAGTATTTGGAGAGGAGCAGCTGGGAAAGTTTTGATTAAGCTATTTCTGCTTCCAAACAGAAAGTCTGGTTACAGGATCTGTTACAGATATGCTGACTTCCAATATGTTAAACTAAACAGAATTTCAACTCTTTACATCAGCAGCAAAAAATAGCCACAAGATACATAAAAGATTTTAGCTCTTACCACTTTCCTCTGGTCTCGTGTTGATCTGAGGACCTCGAGAGTTTGAATCCCTCCCTCACCCAGAAAGTTCTGTTCTCCTATTTTTGGATTCTTGCTTGAATACTGTTTGGTAACCACTCAGAGATGATGATTTTCAGCTTAGTTCCTACCTGGTCCTCAAAAAACAATCAAACTCTGGGTGGAGGGAGCGTTCAGGTTCAGCCCTGTGCTGTGGGCATTGGCAATCCTGAACAAACAAGAATGGCCTTAATGTTGGGAATCTATTACTGGCTGCAGCAGCTTCTTCTGGTTCCAGATACAGTATCTGTGGCCAAATGAGGTTTAATAGACAGAATCATTCTCTAAATGGTCATCCTATCATCAATATCCATGGCCAGAATGGCTGGGTAAGCTGTTGGGCAAGATCTGAGAAGGGAGGGGTCGACAACAGAGTTGGGAACTCTCTAGGCAACAATTAAGAATGATTTACATGATAGTCTATGTTGGAAATTACACATTTGGACATTTTCCCCTCAGAGGCTGCTCTCCTAAAAAATCTGTCTTGTGCTGTGGAATCTTAAACGTGTACCTGCTGTGTTCTGTGGAAGTCCTATCTCCTTCTTGGCACCTCCACAGAGATTCAGGAATGTCCTGAACTTCAGAAAAGAACCATCTGAATCATTCCTTTGCCAACACAGTGTGATAATTTCTCCAGAGATGATAAAAATCATAGCTTATTATTGTTAAAAGAGATATTAAAAATCATCTAACCCAGTCCTTTTATTATATTTATTGGTCATGAAGCTGAGGCACTTTGAAAATTAAGTGGCTTTCGTGGTTGAATTATAGTCTACATAATGGTGGCCATGGTTACTAAATTGGTGGTATAGCGTACCCTAGCTGGTAAGATGATAACCCAGGGGGCAGGAAACTTAACGGAACTTCTCTTTATGTTTATTTATCTCATCCTACTATAAGAAAGGTTATTTCTAAATGTTTAAGAAGAATAACTAATTATGACTTTTATGACCATACAGAAATGACTTTGATGAATGTATTTGGCAATATATATGGTGTATTCAAAATCAACCCCCTAGCATTTTTTATCCCTTTTTTATGTTCTTTTCCCCCAAAGCAGTGATTATCATGTTACAATACTATCTCTTTTATTTATTTACTTTGTTTACAGTCTGTCTCCCCTCTCCTGGAATGTGAGCTCCGTGAAGGCAAGACATCACTGGCTACGTAGGGAGCTACATGGACTGTATGTCAGACCACCAAGAAAGAAGCAGTTATTTCCTCTTCTCTTTTCCTTGCCCATGTCTTGTTCTAGAAGTTTATTAGCATGTCCTCTAAGATCACCATCAAATTACTTACTATATGATCTAGGGAAAACATGTTGCTTTTGTATGCCTCAGTTTCATAAGCAAGTTGGACTTGGGCTGGACTAGATAATCTTTTGGTCCCTTCCAGGTATAATATTTGTTCTCTGTTCTATTTCTAGTTCCTAGAACAGAGAAGGCACCCAATAAATATTTTTAAATGAATCTGTTAATATGGTAGTACTGGTATATAACATGCAAACAAATATAGGTATGTCAGCTGTGAATGCTCAACAACTTTTTCTTGGTAAGGGTATATTATTTGTAATGTTTGGAGCCTATGAATTGGGCATTTTTTATTTGAAGTCGGCTGGGGGAACTGGTTAAGGGCTAGATGGGTACTAATGAAAAAGGGCACTTGAAGTGAGGGCTCTTCTGTGCGGTGGAGACTGTAACTCTCTGGGAAAAGGATTTTTTATTCTGGAGATTTGTCTGAGTGGCCTACTTCAGTCATGAGAAAGTAGGATAAGTAGGCAAGCATTATTCTGGGCTTAGAGTAGAACAGGAACTGTGGTGACTGAATGCAGGCTTCCATTATTTTGGATAACAGGTTTTAAAAAAAAATAGCTCCTTTAGGGATTAACAGGGCAAATTTCTGCTGCTGAGATTCAATTTCAAGAAGAGCTGGAGAGATGGTCACAAGTTGCCCCAAACAAGGCCCTGTGGCAGAAAAAAGCAATGAGGTCCTTCAAATAGAATTCCCTGAGGAATAGTAGATTCTTGGCAAATGACCTGGATCCGAAAGTCTAAGTTTTGGGAGTGGAGCAGAGGTTGTGGGTTAGGGCACAATCTATACGTAAGGGCAGATGCTCTGTAGGACCTAGCCACGTGGGCTCTGTGTTTTGAGGATGTGCTTTGGAGAGCAATGATTGAACAGTGTGTATGATCTCAAACCTGCTGCCATGTACGTGTCTGGACCTGGCCTTCTCCACAGAGTCAACAGACCCCCATAGGACTGAGCAGGACTCAGCTTCAAAAGTCACACTGTCTGGCAGGGAGAACCAAGAGCCGTGGTGAGCTAACCCAAATCCAGTCTTCTCTATTCCTGGTGTTAAAACTTTGTTTGTTACTTGGTAAGTCCTTTAGATACTTGGACAACCTGAGGTTGGGATGGAGTAATGAATGAGGTGTGAGGTATGGAGATGATGCCCAAGCAAACAACTGGGAAAAAACCAAACAACAAAAAGAGATGTGAAAATCATTTTACTCTGAGTGTGTATAGGGATTTTCTATAGTTAAATTGTCTTTTTTTTTTTAAAACCTGTGAACATCCAGAAGCACATTAGACGTGAGTTCCCATTAGCATTGAGGAAGGCAAGTGAGTGGACAAAGTCCAAATTCTGGGATGAGGAAGTGTGAAATTAAAAATATGTTTTCAGTTCTGACAGTAGACTTATTTGCATTGTCAGGGTACTTACATTTCCTGACTACTGTTTTTATCTCTTTGGAGGTCGTAGAGATCAAATGTGTGTTAACTTTCCTGTTGTATAACATCACTGATCACCAAGGTAATTTTTATAGGTAAAACAGAAACAAAAGAAATTGCATAAAGGGTCACATATTTCAAAAGAACCAACCGCATCAAATGTCATATTGATAACACATTGCCTGAAAGCACTTGCTCTTTTTCTTCTAAGTAACATCTAGTTTAATTAATTTGCTCTTTGCAGTGGTGCATTACACCGCCCTTGGGAAGAAAGGGAAGGTAAACATTCTTCTTTGTCTTTTGTTACTTGTAGGTCAAGACTGTTGCTTTAGCACGGTGACGCCGCATCAGAACAATGTGTGTTGGAGTCTCGGACTCCGTAAGATGCGGGTCAGGTACTCACATGACAAAGCCCATCCACTGGCCCCTATGACACCAAGTACAGCTCAGAGGGGAAGGTTACTTAGCTTCTCAAACTCAGCCACAGACCCTGAACAATTCTCAGGAAGAGAAGGGCTAATGTGAATGAGGGCAAAAGACATATTTACTCCTCAGTGTTAACGTGTTTATACTCACAAAATGGCAGTTTAACTATTGATGGCACTTACATCTTGGTTAGACATTTCCCAATAAGGTCTCTCTCCATAGGACATGACCTCCCACATGACAATGCCATAGCTCCATGCATCACTTGCTGAGGAGAATTTTCTGTAGGCAATAGCTTCGGGGGCTGTCCACCTTATGGGAATTTTCCCACCCTGGAAAACAAATTGGAGATTTCTCAGCTGGCTCACAAGTGTATTAAAAAATGAAGTGGCAGTCCAATTAAATAACTTTTGTTAGAAAGATCTAAATACTGCATGATAGCATTGGCATTTTAAATAAAAATAAGAGAACCAGAATCATGTTAAATGTCAGAAATATTTTTTCCTATAATAATTATTCAGTGCAAACAACTTTAATAGGAAATAAGTCACACTTCAGAAATACTTTATTTCATTCACTGGAGAAATTTATTTTCACTTTAGATTCACACAGTTAAACTCACTATCATGCCATTTGAAGAAAGTTCTGGATTATAGAACATTAAAACTAAATATCATTCAACATTCATTAAACATCGTATTACATGTATAAATAATAATGAGAATAAGTTCTAACTTAATTGAAGATAGATGGTTAAATACAGAACTGAGATGTTCTCTGCAATTCAGTGTTTATTAGAACTTTCCCTCTTTCCTTTTTATCTATGATTACATTTATTTTAAATTAAAAAATCCTTTAACATTATACAAGAGCACCTGAGAAGGATAATTCTTCTTTAGAACACTTTAGGCTAGTTTATATTCTTGTTCTTCAGTGTTCAAGTTCACATTTGAACATATTAAAGAGATGAAATTGCATGAATTTAATCTATATTGTTCAGGTATTAAAGCCCGCTATTGTGTTATACTTAATTTTTATCAACATTTACTACATTTTATCTCTCGAAACACTCTATAAATCCCTTTTTACTGTAATGACAAGAATAAAACAATTCATCCATTTGATTTACAGTCTTTGAAATCTTTGCCGCTCTGAACGGCAAAGTCGAGCGGAGGAGAGCACCCCTGTCGCCACTAGAGGGCGGAAGAGAACAACGAGCTGCGCCCGGGCCGCGGTTTCCCGCACCGCGGAGATGGCTTCTGCTGGCAACACAGATCTTTTAACTGTCCGAAAGCTCCGCGATGGAATTGTTTCATCAGTATCAGCATTTCCATGAACACATCATCTGATCGCCCACGGCGCTCAAAGTCCGGTGTGACGGTGAGCGGGGGTGGGAGGCGATAGAGGGTGCATTCTCTGGCCCTTGAGGAAGTGAGGTTTAACACCTTTAAAATGTGAAGCCATGAATCGAGTAATCTCTAAGCATTTACTTGAAGAGAAAAGCGATTCATCCGAAATGGGAATAATTGGGTTTCACCAGGCAAATGAGAGCTTTAATGGAATCCTCATTTTAAAGACTTGTAGCGAGGAACCTTGGGGATAATACCTTGAATTCAATCCCCTGATTTTACAGGTGAGTGGCTGAATCTAGGGTTTAGAGATTCCTCCCCACATTATTAAATACATACTGTCTACTAATGTTATCATAGTAGTATTATGGGGTATTGATATAAAGTTGTAAATACTTCATCATGGGGGAAAAGCTGGGCCAAACGAGTGTTTTAACATTGAGCATCTTATAGTCATCTATCATCGTAGTATAATGGAAGGAAGCCAGAAGCCTGAAGTCTGGGGTGTTCACGCTTTGTGGCAGTACAAAATTAAGGCCAGGAAATTAAATTTACAAAGTCGGTGATAGCAGTTTAAGAGGGTGATGGGTGGGGGAAGGGAGTTGCAAGAGAAGGATTCATTTCTAAACCCAGAGTAGAGTTGCCAGATAAAATACAGGACCGACAGATTAGAATTTCAGGAAAATAACAAATACTTTTTTTTTAGTTTAAGTATGTCCCATAAAGGAATATATTTTTGTGTGTAAGTATGTCCCAAATATTGCATGAGACATTTCCACTAAAAAAAAATTCATTGTTTCTCTGCAATTCAAATTTAACTGGGCATCCTATATTTTTATTTACTAAACCAAGCAACGCTATTATAGAACATGAAAAAAATAATTCAGAAATGGAAATATTGTAAATGATCCAACACAACATTAGTGTTCTAAAAAAAAAAAAAAAACACCAAACTAGTGTGGTCTATACTTCATGAGGGGACAAGGACACTCTGACTTGCCCCAGGCCTATAGCAGCCTTTGTTTTATGGTCTATTGGTGGCTAAAGCACCTTGGTCCTGTGGCTCTGCATTCTGAAGCCACTTAAGTCAGGATCAGGTTTGTTCCAATATGGAAGCCACGCTTCCAGAGACTAAAGACCAAATTTGTAGAGTTGACTTCAGAACAGATGCAGGAGCAGCAATCTCATTTGACATTTCTGACTCTGGATCTTTCTTTGTCTCTCAGGCAAACAATGCGTAGAAGCGTGAATTGCTAATCTGCTGAAAATGTTCCTTTGCTAAATCTTTGTGAGTTCTATTAGGACAGCTAAAAAATGTAGTTAAGGGTTATTTTAGGTGCGCTCACTTATAAATGATATCTCATATAAATGATTCACATATAAATTTATATGTCATATAAGTTGGTATCACATGTAAATAATAACTTTTCCCTTTTCCTTTCTAAGATTTTATTTTTCCTGGAGGAGAAGATATTACAGAATATTTGATTAATAGCATTGCTATCTGTTATGGACTGAATTGTGTTTCCTCAAAATTCATATTTTGAA
Organism: Mirounga angustirostris; assembly: GCF_029215605.1. Taxonomy (NCBI): domain Eukaryota; kingdom Metazoa; phylum Chordata; class Mammalia; order Carnivora; family Phocidae; genus Mirounga; species Mirounga angustirostris. The sequence continues at coordinate 44,930,544 of NW_026991709.1, read as the reverse complement.
GCGCTAAGCCCCAGTGTGACTGTATTTGGTGGTAGGGCCTTTTAAGAGGTAATCAAAGTTAAATGAGGTCATAAGGGTGGGCCTTACTCCAATACGCTACTGTCCTTCTAAGAAGATGAAGAGACACCAGAGGTGTGTAGGCACAGGGAAAAGGCCCTGTGAGGACACAGCAAGAAGATGGCCATCTGCAAGCCAAGGAGAGAAAACTCAGAAGCCAAACCTGCCCACATTTAGATTTTGGATGTCCAGTCTCCAGAACTGTGAAAAATAAATTTTTATTGTTTGAGCCACTCAGCCTCTGGTATTTTGTTACGGTAGCCCTAGCAGACTAATACGTCACCCTTAGAAAAAACCAATTTTTTTTACCTAGGATGAGCAACATTGCAAAATGGACAGTACATCTTTATTTCAAACTCTATGCCAAGTGCCATCTTGAAATGGGAAGTGTGAGCTAGAATAAATCTTACAGATGAAAAATCGTCACAGAAGTTTTAAGGTAGGAGATATAATTCTAACTAATAAAAATGCATGGTAATATGAACCTGACAGTATGCACGGACTTCAATAATTCTGAGCATATATGGGATGGAGATAAGGAAGCTTTCAAATCTTTTTTTCTAGTGGGAGGATGGATATAGCCTGAATATAGTTGATCTCTCAGTGCAAGATAAGGCTGAAAGGAAGAGGTCCTTAAGATTACCACATGGTCTCTATCCCCTTTCCTATTTTAGAGGAAACACAGAAGCTTAGTTCTTTTCCTTTTTTTTTTTTTTTAATTGAATGGACCAACATACATTTGTGACTTAATCTCAGCTTCTTATTTTTGCCTATGATCTCAAATCATAGACAGAGGTAATGCACTAAGTTACTTTTTTCTCAAAGCATTAACCACCAGATGTTTGTTTTAGGTTTCAGGAATGAACAAATAGTACTTTAGATTTGAAATCACAATCATTGGAACATTACATGTTGTTTTACCATATGTTTATGAGGGGGAAAAAAAGTTACCAATGATGCTAATCAAAATGACTGAATGCAACTGTAAAGACTTCTCACTTCCCAGTACTTCCCTTATGGGGAGAGCTTAATCACTTAGGGAACAAAGGAGAAACAGATCCAAACTGGATCTGGATGGCTACTGAAAAGATTGTTAGCAACCCTTTTTTCCTGTTTTTTAAGTCCTATCCAGAGCTTGCTGTCTAAACAAGGGTCACAGCCGAGAAAGTCCTGAAGAAACAACCAGGAACCCTGTATTATACTTGTAAAAACCTTCTACCTCCTGAGGAGAGTTGCATTATAGTTGTATTTAACATCTGAGGTAATAGAGCCTGATCCTCTAATCTTCAGTGCAGGAGACAATCAATTGAAATATAGTAAGGTTACAAAGGCTTAATACTGAAACCAAACAGAAAACTTCCAATGAGAAACAAGAACACTTAAATCTCTCTCCATTTCTCGTTCACTGGATTTGACGGTTATCTTAAAGGCGAATGGTTTGAATAGGCAACAATCTGGCTGCAGACTTTTTCTTTTTTCCTTAATCTATCTCTGTGGTACGCAAACTTCAAGGAATATAAGGATTACACTACAGAAAACATATATACTATGCTTAAAGATTAATTTAAGAAATTTCTAACGATGATTTTAACTAAATATTTTTCTTTAAGAACTTCAAATCCTAAGTGGGATGAAACTCTTCTACAATCCATTGTGTGACTTTGGGCAAGTCTTAACTCTGAGTCTTATATTTCAGATGAGGGGATTTGTTTAATGATCATAAAATAATAAACTTGAGTGAGTTTTAATATGTGCCTACCGTTTCTTGGCTCCCATTAAACGGAGTTGATAGGCCATCTGAGGTGGTACTAAGTTCAGGTAAACAGATGGCCGAATGACAGACAGAAGAGGACATAAGCACACTCATGTTTCACATCCCAGATCAATAATTAATGGTCGCAGGGACCATCCTGAGTCGTAAGGAAGGGTTAAAATAACTTAATCACTTTTAGTTTAAGAAGGCAACAGTATGAAAATACGTATTAGAAAGGCATGAAACCAGGACATTGACCTTTCCCCCTTTTTGCTCACTTAAGGAGCAACCACTGGTTATTTGGAAAACTCATTATATGGACACTTCCTGAGGTCAGAAGAAAGAGGCACTAGTTTGTTTACTGAAAGGTCATTTTACATGAAAATTTCCTGTCAGTGGGATTATTTGGAGCAACGGCGGAGGCCTTGGCACTCTCAAGTCTTCTGCCTTAATTCAGTATGGTGTCCTGGGAAGTCAGAGCAAATCACCCTCTCACATGCTAGTTATACAGACAACCCTCACTGGGGGGTTATTCTTCTTTCTCTTGAGAATTACTGATCTTGAGAGGTAAGTCCATCTCTGAGCATGTCTTTCTAGTTTGTAACCCCAAATCAACAAATCATAATATTATGGGGCACAACTATATTATATTGTGCAAGCCTTTTTAAAGCCACATCCCCGCCCCCTCTCAGAGGGATGTGTACTTCTCTCCTTCACTGAAGTTTAGTGATCTAGGGCAACTTTGGTACTGTGTGAAGTTTTATCCTTTTCTGAAATATGAGTATAACATTTGTCCTTCTTTGAAGAAAGATGGAGGACTATGACGGAATGAATCCATCTGTAGTCACAGAGAAGAAATCTTCTCATAGGTTTCTAGATAACATTTATTAAGTGGATTCAATGAGATTGTATCCACAAAGCACCTCTTAGCTGCCAACATAGGGTAGGCACTCAGGAAATATTATTTTTCTCTTTAATTTATGCAGTTAATATGTCTCTCATTTGGACCTGCTTGGCAACTCCAGCCCATGTCAGCATCCTAGTTTTCTTTTTTTTTTTTTTTAAGATTTTTTTTCTAATTTATTCATTTGATACAGAGAGATACAGAGAGAGAGCATGAGCAGGGGGAGAGGCAGAGGATGAGGGAGAAGCAGACTCCATGCTGAACAAGGAGCTGGATGCAGGACTCGATCCCAGGACCTGGAGATCATGACCTGAGCCGAAGGCAGAGGCTTAACCATCTGAGCCACCCAGGCACCCCAGCATCCTGGTTTTCTAATCTGCAGTCACTAGCCTACCCCCTACAGTGCCAGGCTCAAGGGTGATCTCACACAAGAGCTTTAGGAGCTTTTAGGAGCCAGGCAACAAATCAATCATTGGTAGACAAGCTCTGACTCAGTTCTTCAAATTTAGACTTGTCTTGTCCATTTTGAGGAAATCTGTCTGTTTTGGTTCAGTGAGTTCGGTTCTATGCCCACCAGTGCCCTTCTGAGACTGAAGACATAGCTCATTCATCTCGTTCTTTCATAGGTATAATTCTGTCATCAAAGACCATTATCTATGGTTAAATGTTGGCAGCCAGATTCCTGCCTACAGCTGGATCTGCCTGATAATGATTCTCAAAGGATTTCTTGCCTTTTCCTGAGTGTTTCTCTTCTCTTTGTGGGGTTTGATACAGTGGGTAAGTTACAAACCATCTCTCCTCACTAATGTACCATAGAAATGCACACATACACACAATTTTGCATCAGTATCACGTGATTTATAGATGCCAGGTTGAGACACTCTTGCTATAAGCAGAAGACCCTTCTTGCATAGTATTTTAAAAATATAAGTCACAGGTCCTTAATTTTTATAGAATGATAAGCACTGAGAAATGGTAAATAGCATTGTTTTAGGCCACAAACATGAAACAACCATTTTTATACCTTTATATAAGACAAAGACTTCCTAACAGTTGTTTCTTGTTCCGGGCTTTCATTCCCTGTGCCAAGGACCTTGTGTGGGTTTTCACTGAGGTCTCAGGGTCTTGCATTTTACTGAATCCGGAGCTGACCAACTGTTTGGCTTTGAGCTGAAATGGGCCCACAGTTAGGTTTTCCATGGCTGTTTTTTTTCCCCCTAGTGTCTCCAAATGCCTTTAAACAGGGTGTGGGCTCTCCAGAGCCTCACCACTCCACTCAACTATCTTCACTGAATCTACCTCAGACACACTGGCCATATTTCCATTATCCTCCTGGCTCCTGTAGGCAGTGCTGTCCTCTCCCCGACTTGAACGTCAGCGCAACCTCCTGTTCTGATTATGAAATGAACAATGATCTAGTTTTGAAATTTATTTAGACCATGTTTTTCATAAAGATAGGACCAAATGAGAAATGATTCCAAATAAACATGAATAGCTAAGTTGCCAGCTTTGTTTTCTACTCTCTAAAAACATTCCTAACTATGGAAGGAAAGACTTTCTCATTCTCCTCTCCTCGCATTATCTACCTGGAATTACATTACATTTTTATTCATTGTCTAAATGCATAAACAGCTCAGTGAATGCTAATTTTTTTGTTCCCGTAATAAAATAGTGCTTATCGTGCTATTCAAAGCCTCAAGAATTAGAATCCTTTTCACCTGCTTCCTCCTAAATTTCTCCTGAAAATAATTCATTGCCACCTATTTCTCAGTACTCTCTTTTGATGAGAACATAGGTGCTACATCATTAAGTGAATAACACTGTTGTGGGGGACATCTGTTAAATTAGATTTTCTATGCCATCCTATAAGGCAGATAAAGTAGGACACGATGTTACTGTAATGTGCTAGAATTAAACATATACATTATTATGAGGATTGCCATTGTGTCTGAGTGTAGATAAATACCACTGACAGTAGAGGTAATTTTTTTTTTCAAAACAACCTATCATTCATTATGGTTTTGTGAACATTCTGTATGGTAAGGTCTGAAGGGGATAGTGGATACTAATAGAGTGAAAAATCCTATTCCTCCCTTCCTGGACAGTAGCACTCTACCCTCTATCTTTTCTCCCCTGTCCCTCTCTCCTATTTTTTTCTTTTTATCCAGCCATACAGAAGACTAGCTACTGCTCTGCTCCCTCCCCAGTGTATTTTAACAAAGTTTTCTTAAGCTTCCCATCTATACTATGTATGGCAAAGACCTATGGATATTAACACAGAAGTAATAGTTCTAAAAGATATACCACATAAATCATAAAGGGGAGTAAAAGATTATTTTGGGCCATTAATACTGAGATATTTAGTACATTAAATGTTAATATAATATGTAAAATAATATAATTCTTCATGTATAGAACACAAGCATTTTTATCTGAATGGCCTCAAACTGATGTATACCACTAACGAGTCAATACTTTGCTTTCTTATCAAGTTGTCCTGTAAGAATAATACTAATAACAAGCAGTGATTAATACTTAGGCCATCTATCTATTTCCATAATCTGACACTGTGTATTTGTGGAAAAAATTCAGATCCCGAATTTTAGGAAAAGAGACTACATAAAATGAGGTATGTCTCTTTTTATGCTAGTATTACTTACAAACCCTGTTTGAAAATAAATATTCAAAAAGGATGCAGAAAGTATATAGGGCTCCAGGGCATACACAGTGGTGATTTTCACAAATGCAGGGGTGTTTACTTTGGAAGGAGAATGTGCAATATAGGGAGAGAAAATGACTATGGAGCCGAATGTGTGGCTTCTAACGCCTCTCTTTCTTTCACTAATTTGTTGTGTGACCTTGGATAAGCTACAGAGTCTGTAAATTGAGGGGGTTAGACTGTGTGATCTTGTAGCTCCTGTGAAGGTTTAATATTCTATGATTCGTTAGTACGTGAATACCCTAGTGAGGTAAAACAGAAGCGACAACCTCCACTTCTGTCTAAGGAAACGTAGACAAAAGGGGTTAGTGCTGAGCTCCGTGGGTTCCTGCATCATTATTATGCCCACAGGCACTTTATCCATTAATCAGACTCTTGTGGGAGACCCACAGTGCGTTGACTGAACGTATCTGAGAAGCAGGTCCTCTCTTGCCGCTGTCTCATCAAGTGTTGTGATACCTCAGTTCAGAGTGGCCCTGTGACCTCAAGTTACCCATTGTCAAAAAGGCTAGCTCTGAGCATAAGCCCAGAAGGGGAGACCAGATGACATAACGGCATCTTTAGAGGCAGTCTGTTTGGGACCAGCCACTCAACAGAGGAGAGGGCACAATCTTCCGAAATCCTGAGGAAGCATTACTCTATAAAAAGACGGGGCTGAGGGGCTCACATCCAAAGGTGGGTAAGAACCTGAGAAAAGTCTGGAAGTACCTGGACCTGGAAATACCAGAAAATGTTTATACAGATAAATCTATTTCAAAACTAGACTTTGGCTGAAAGGATGATTAAAATGCTAGTATTTTGAATAAGTTTTAAATTTGTGATAAACTGAGTATAATATGCAGGACGGTTGTCTTATGTCCTCCACATCTTAGTTGAGGAGCTCTACACAGTCAAACCTTTGTCCATTCCATTATTCCAACAGGGAATACTGTCTCATCAGTGTTTGCTTTAGCTTCTGTTTTGTTCATGACTAAAGTGCTTGCTCCTCTCACCACTGCCTGTAACACCCACTGTCTTCCTCGCTCATCGGGCACTTAGCATCACGTAACTTCTGTGTACTATTATCTGGCTTTTTAAACTGTACTGCCTTCCCAGAAAGGTTATAAAAATCTTGGAGCGTCTTTTATTCTTCTTTGTAATCTACTTTATGGTATTTAGCATGGTGCTATGATTGCAATAGAATTTAATGATTATTTGCTGAGATGACCAGATGAGATGAATTAGGCAAATGATGTAAAATGAAAAGCACAGTCTCAGAACCATACTGTATAAGTGGAATTCAAATTTCACTTCTTAGCTCCTTCTTAGTCATCATTATGAACTTGGTTAATGATAAGGAAAAGATGCAAGGGCAATTTCCCAATCTGAATTTTCAGTTTATAAAAAGCCTCACCCAGAGAGGCACTGAAGGTCATTGGTGGCTTTCATTTACTCATTCATTCATTTTCTTATTCTTTTTTTGGTCAAACTTTTTTTTTTTTTTAACACATCTCACATGCCAGGTGCTTGAGTCACAAAGATGTCCTCCTTGTCCTCAGGGAGATCATGTTACAGTAGGAGAGACTTCGATGTAAACAAATAATGGCAGCACAAAGGGTCAGGGCTCTAACAGAACTCTGTACTAGATTCATTTGACAGCAAAAAAAAAAAAAAAAAAAAAAAAAAAGGATCAGCTGCTTGGGATGACTATGGGAAGAAGCTGAAAGGTGACATAACAGAGGTAAGTTTTAGGTAGAATTTAAAAGAAAATAGGAGTTTGGTAAGACAAAAAGGCCAGGGCATCTCTTCAGAGAGAACAGAGTTCAAAGGCACAGGATTTTATAATTTGGGATGCATCTGTCACTATTTCTGTATTCAGAATTATATGCCCTTTGGTTTGATTGGTTTTTTTGTTTTTTTGTTTTCACTCTAATTTTGTTGTGGCTTAAAGATGTGAATCACATGGTAAAAACTGTAAATAAGTTCTTTTAATTTTTTAAGTATAAGGGGATGACAGGGATCCTAAACCTCTCTTTCAACCTTGTATATTGAATGTCTAATGAAAAAAAATTAAATTACTTTTATTTCTTGCAGAATCATTTGCAATAAATGTGTGCAATCATGCATCATACCATCAGGTTGAAAGGTCTAATTTTACTTGCATAACATATTCACTACTTTATAGCAGATTTTCCCAGTGAATAAAATTTGGAGAAGCAATGCTTGTAAAATAAGTTTCCAGCTTGTTTTGCTCAGGCTTCTGTATATCACTTGGGTTCTGAAGCCTTGTTCATTGTGGACAGCAGATGGCTCTGGAGGACATATCTGGAATGCTGAATGACAGAATCTGGATGTTCTTGGCTGCAGGTAGAATAGAAAAGGCATGATCTCTATCATCTTCAAATGTCACAAGCCAATGGCAAAGTTTTAAATAACAGAGGGCCTATCTAGTTGTGTGTGTGTGGGGGGTCTTTTGAGAGATCAACCTGCATTTCTGTAAGTCCCTTCCATTTTTACCTTGAATGTCTCCTGGCTCTTTCTTATTTCGCTCTGTGCATTCTTCTCAATCTGTTCTTTGCCTTTTGTTCTCTACCATCCTGTTTTCTTTTACTCTGTTCTTGCTAGTAAGTATTTGCTGTATGTACAGAATATAAGTTCCCTGAGGCAGAGATTTTGTTTGCTTGGTTCTTTGCTGTTTTCTCAGAGCTTAGAAATGAGTCTGAGCATTATAGGTACTCAGTCAATATTAGCTGTAGGAATGTTGGAGATGTAGCATAAGATCATGACAGTACTTATAATCTAATGGATGATAATGACACATAATAAATGATGCTATGAAATGTGATAGGTGCCCAGGTAGGGGAGAGTCGAGGAGGCTCCCAAGAAAAAATGATGTCTAGGCTTGGACCTTATGGAAGATTGGAGTTAAACAAATAAAAGAGGTGTGAGAAAGGAGATCAGGGGTAGGGGTAGGGAAGACTGGTCTAGGTAGAGAGAACAGGTACAAAAGAGAGAACATAACAGATTTAGAGGTATTGACAGAAGTTGCAGTTGAAAAATAGAGTGAAAGACGGGGGAGTGGGGAGAGAGAGGTTAGAGAAGCAAGCAGGGCATGGGATCATGAAGGGCTTCCTAATGCACTTACAGAATTTGGACCTTTTCTCATGGCAGTGGAAAACCAAGGTTTCACGCAATGGGGTGATAAAATCAGGGTGATAAAATATTTTATTTTGGATCCCTTTGGCTGCATTGTGGATTGCTGATGGAGGATTAGGGGACAAATAGAGGGAAGAGTAGAGCAGGAAAATCTTGCCACGTCTAGGGAGTTAGTAACATTGTTTAATAATTCTGTAACAGTCACATATGGCACCACATTTTATACATTAGAAGCATTTATTTCAATTCCTCTGATTAGATATTTGCCATATTCCAGAGTAGAATGGGATGACATTTACTCTGCTTAACATATCTAAAATGGAGAGTTCAAATCAATCATGGAAACAAAGTTAAAGGAGGAATATTCAGAAACTAATTTTGGAAATTCTCTTCTCAAGGACTGTCATGCACTATGGAAGCATCATTTCCATACATTTTACATTTATGTATTAGAACAAATCCTCTAAGGACCTGCTAATTAGACTAGAAAGATTTCTTATATTTAAAATTAATAATGCCATGTTTAAAAAACAATTTATCTTTATCTTCTCCCATTTAATCCATAATAATTTTGTGTGATTTATTCCATATTAAATTTATAGTTTGAGTAGTTTACCTGAAGGGGAAGAAGGACAGTGTTCAACTTTTTTTTCCCCCCTTTCTTGCTTTCTCACATATATATGTGTAGTGGGTAGAAGAAAGAAAATTCACTCAGAAAGGTTGTTTTCACTGTTGTCATTTATGAAATTCTATAGGATCAACTTTTAGTTGTTTTTCCCCCCCTCTGAAAACAAATTTGCTCAGGGAAAAGGACTTCATATGGGCTCAACATTATACTCCAGAGAATTCAACCCAAGGTCAAGTTGTTGAAGCAATTCAAGGCAACAAAAACAGCAGTTCTGCTTGCTATAAGCTTCCTCCATTATTTAAGCACAAAAGAAGATAATTTATTTAATTGTGGTTTTGACATGGTGCTTTTCATCTATACCTTGAGTGTGATATTTATATTTTGTTTTGTTTTTTAGTTCACTGGTGATTTTAAAGCTGGTGTTGGCTGGAAAGCTTTATGTACTGTGCAAGTTGCTATGTATTCGGTTCTGCTTGTCATATTATTGCTCTAAGTAAACCATCTTTCACAGCATTAAACTTGTTCTCATATCTTTCTGGTAAACAAAACTGAACTTAAGGCAGAGCCCCAGAGAATTCAGGAAGAAAAAAAAAATCTCCTTGTAGAAAAATACCTGAGATGTTAAACCCAATAATACTATTTAACAAATCACATTCTAATTTGCAGGAAAGCTCCTTTCATTTGAGGATGGCTCTGCTCTTATTTTTCATTTGAAACATGAGTTTGGTCATCTCCAATTAGTTGTGGGTGGACACTTGCTAGCAGTCCACAACCAGAATCATTGGGCCCAGTTTTACATTATTGACAGGCTCTTCCCAAATGGCTTTTTTCTGACATCTGGAGGAAGTTTCATGTCAGCGTTGAAGTGCATTAGCGTTGCTATGAGCAAAGCTTCCCCAGGGCTGACTGCTTTCTGCCTGACTTCAGCCAGGGCTGTCAATCTTCCACTTTCATGAACCCTAAAATGATCCCACCCTCCCTCTCCTATAGCTCTTATCAAGGAAAGATGAACTTTCCTAATTTAAGGAAAAAGAGACATACTGGGAATGGTGCGTGCTCGTGTTGTTGATGATAAAATTGGGATAATAGCCTAACTTTATTAAGCTTGAATTTCTGTATTTAGGATTTTTGTTTTTTTGAAGAGAAAATCCTAGACACTTCTGTTAAATGATGAAGTTCACGATGGAACCTGTAAATAATGTGATTCAATCAACCCGTGGGAGTTGAAGCCAGAATGACTCGCATGCCACCTCCTAAAAGTATCACCAGTGGGATGACAATAAGGGAAATAGTGATTAACTTGCTGTATCCATCCTAGGACGATGGGAAAAATGCTAAAAATTGATCATTATTAGGCCTATAACAAGAACTATATTGCATTTATAATAAATGCAAGAAGGCTACTTCTAAAAGTTTCTCTCTTTCCATACATTTATAAGTCAGGGTTGTTATGGTTTAAATTTTTGCTGAAACATGCTGCAACTTGGAAGCATCATATTTCTTTCTTTTTTTTTAAGATTTTATTTATTTGCGAGAGAGACAATGAGAGAGAGACAGAGAGCATGAGAGGGGGAGGATCAGAGGGAGAAGCAGACTCCCTGCCGAGTAGGGAGCCCAATGCGGGACTCGATCCCAGGACTCCAGGATCATGACCTGAGCCGAAGGCAGTCGCTTAACCAACTGAGCCACCCAGGCGCCCGGAAGCATCATATTTCTAAGAAAATTAAAAACTCCACACTTTTATCCCTTTCCTAAATGTTCATCTATTTTGACCCGATGCTTAGTTTCCAAAAGTATTATGGAATTTAAACATTGCCTCCATCTTCTTTATAAAACTTTCTCATTTTGTCCAATGGGAACTTCTAGCAAGTAATAAAAAAATCCTCATTAGTATTTCCCTTGTACCAAATCACTTCAGCAGTAAAGGAGAAAAAGTTCTTCCTCTCTTCTAATACACTGATCTTCACAAAGGTTGAAAGATAATAAAATATCTGATAAAAATGCATAGCTTTGACCCTTAAAATCTGTGTTAGTGAAAGGGGAGTGAATATTTCTGAATGCTAAAATCTGTACTACAATCATAGTTTCTTGGCAGCCTGATTTAAAGAGCTCTATGTGACAGTCAAGTTATACCAACCTTGACAGCACAACTAGGTGAAAAAGATTCAGATCTGTTTTTATATTTAATTGGAGTGTCAGGGTCAGACTGTCAGAGCAGGATACTTTTGCCAGTTGTCAGAGGGCTACCTTTGAGAACACTAAATTAGAAATGCAGATGCCTGACATTATTTTCAACTTGGCACCCAATTTATAAATTTGGGGAAATAGCTAGGTACCTCTATACATTATTTCTATCACCCGTGGTTTAAGGAATTGATTGCATTATGCTAGACGGGGGATGGGAGGGAAGAAGGAAGGATTACAGGTGAATGCGAATACCAGATAAGTACAAATCATACTGTGCAACAGTCTAGAAGGTAGATAACCATTATTGGATAAAATCAAGTAGTAATATTAAATGAAAATGATCTATATGTATACATATATGTACACATACAGATATGTTCCATGATCATGACAAACATGTTCAAGTAGAGATGAGTTAAAGCAGACTATCGAAACCAAAATATTATAGAATGTTTGTATTTGTTGCTAGTCTGAAATATGTATTAAATATCAGATATAAGTGCTTAGTAACTGTTTGCTGAAAGAATCTGGTTAACTGTTACCATACTCTAATTCAGAAAAGTGGTCTGGCCATTGAATCTGACTCCCTGCCCTCCACAGTCCTCTCATCTCCCCGAGAAGGAATGCCCAGCCATCACTGACATCTTAAGCTCTTTCTTAGGCCCAGGGCCTGCTGCTACCCCTAGATGGGGAGCCCCTAACACTGTAAGACTCAAAATTGAATGAGCCTTGTGGGTATCCTTGTCCTTAGCTCCTGCTTGGTTATTTGAGCTCAATCCCTGTCCACTTCGCATACGTAGATATTTGTCCTGCCCCTATCTAGTTTATAGGTCTCATCGGAATAAAGTGATACTAGAATTTTTGATTCTAAAATCTATAAACTATGTCTAGCACAGATTGTTTGCCTTCTTGGACTACCACTCACTATCTGTTGCCAGCTGATCTAGACACTATGTTTTGCCCACCAACAAGGAAACCCTCTTGTTCACCCTCTGACACAACCCACCTGCTTCCTGGTCTTTGGCCTGTGATGTAGCCTGTCTGAGGTTTCCTAACATTTTTCTCCTTCCTAGTGTCTTTTCCACTCTTCTTACTGCTGTATTAGGCCTGCCCTGGTCTACCACGGAGAGAATGCTGGCTCATCTTTTCAGAATTATATTTCTAAAAATCCAATGGTTGTGGTTGGGTTATAATATGCAGTACTGAGTATTTTGTGATACTGAAGGCAATTATATATGTATATATAATACATACATATGTATTATATATATGCATACATACATACATATGTATGTATTATATATACATACATTGTATTGTGTGTGTGTATGTGTGTACTTCTTCTTCCTTGATAGCCTACACCCTAGTTGGTGCCATACCTTAAAAAGCAGATGGCTCTTTCTTAGTGGCCTTGACTTTCGATTCTGTTCATCTAAGCTAAAGTTGATTTCCTAAAAGTCACACAAACGTTAAGGAACGTGTCAGTTTCTATTATCCTCGTCTGCCTCTTGGACCATGCTGCCACCCCTGAGGGCTAACCGGGTACTTGCCTTGGGAATTCCAAGTTCACCTCCACTCACTCAGGTCCACGAGGTATAGGTTCAGAATTTGTGACTTCCCTCACTTCTGGACTGGATATACCACACTGATGAATGTGAAACTTGCCATATCATTTGGCCACGAAGGTGCCAGGCCACTCAACGTGGAAACAAGGGGTATTTGCTCACAATTCAGCAAACATTGGCCATTGGGAAATAGGAGACGGGAAAGAGTTGCTTAGGGAAATGCCTCTTCCTTCCAAGAATGATTTCAAAGCATGGTTTCTCCATAAGGCTCATTTGGAGACGTTCTGCATGGTTAGGGGACCCATCTCTTAACTGCTGTTTTGTGGAAGTAGCAAGTACAATAACAGGTTGCGGTACTGCTTTACATTCTTCCTTGCCTCACTTCCATTTCCCCTCAGTCTAGATGCCTTGCTTTCTTGCCTCCCAAATAAAGCTTCATCATTCTAAATTCTTTTCTGAGGCTCTGTTTTCTAGGGAACCCAGGCTAAGACAGTTGCCACAGAATCAATATTTCTGCCACCCTTGAAAATTCAGGGTGTTTATTCTAGTCATATGCAAGTTTAGACAAAATATATTTGGTTAAATGCTTATCTGAACACATGTTATAGAAAACTTGCATAAGAGAAATAGAGGCAAAAAGGAATTAATTTCCATATGTTTTCCAGACATTTTTTTTGGTCTTTCTGTGAGGCACAGTTTTTTTTCTTCTAGACCTCATGTTCTTGCTGAGCTAAGTTTTAACTTCTGTGTTGGACTTGGGAATTGCATATCAGGATCTTTTTTGTGTGTCCTATATTTCTCTATTTACTATCTGGGGCAGTCAAGTGTAGAGGTTAAAAGCATAGGGTCTTGGGCGCCTGGGTGGCTCAGTCGGTTAAGCGACTGCCTTCGGCTCAGGTCATGATCCTGGAGTCCCGGGATCGAGTCCCGCATTGGGCTCCCTGCTCGGCAGGGAGTCTGCTTCTCTCTCTGACCCTTCCCCCTCTCATGTGCTCTCTTTCTCATTCTCTCTCAAATAAATAAATAAAATCTTTAAAAAAAAATCTCTCAATCAGGGGCTCAGTCGTTAAGCATCTGCCTTCAGCTCAGGTCATGATCTCAGGGCCCTGGGATCGAGTCCTGTGTCAGGTTCCCTGCTCGGCGGGGAGTCTGCTTCTCCCTCTGACCCTCCCGACCCTCCCCCCTCTCATGCTCGCTCTCTCTCATTCTCTCTCTCAAGTAAATAAATAAAATCTTCGGGGCGCCTGGGTGGCTCAGTTGGTTAAGCGACTGCCTTCGGCTCAGGTCGTGATCCCGGAGTCCTGGGATCGAGTCCCGCATCGTGCTCCCTGCTTAGCAGGGAGTCTGCTTCTCCTTCTGACGCTCCCCCCTCTCATGCTCTCTCTATCTCATTCTCTCTCTCAAATAAATAAATAAAATCTTTAAAAAAAAAAGCATAGGCTCTTAAGTCATATTGCTTAGATCCAAATCCTGCCTTGGCTCCTCAGGAGCTCTGTGCCTTTTGGCATGTATTTTCTTACCTCACCATACCTCAATCTTCGCACCTGTAAAGAGAAGATAATCTTAGTATTTTACAGGGCCGTTTTGTGTATTAAAGAAGAGAATGCATCTAAAACGCTTGCAACAGTGCTTAGCTCCTATAAGAGTAATTATTAGTGTTATTTCTTTTTATACTTAATCTCTGTGCTAAACATAGCAGAATATATTTGTGAGAAAAAATTTCTGTCATCTCAAAATGGGAAACAATGTGGTATCCCTGCTATATACTTATCTACACCAAGAGGGATGGCATCGTAGCATCTGTTCCTGATTATAAGAATCTGCTGGGGCGAGGGGGGTGAACTTGCTCCCCAGTGGAACGCCCTGAAGTATATGCTCCTGAAATCGACTTTCCTATATGCATGTGGATGTTCGCTTCCATAGTGACTAATGTTTCTGTTTTGGACTCCACATGCGTCAGAATTCCCAGAATGTGATCTTGTTTTACAATCTACCATGCATTTCCCTTACTGGCCGTGTAACACGAGGCCATGGAAGGTTCTTGAGACTCACCCTATGCATCTGTAGATGGAAGATGATAGTCCCTTGCAAGACTTACTTACTTACCATGAAGCACTTATTGCCAGCCGCCGGAATAGGACCTCTGGCCACAAAGATGAATAAGGCATAGACCCTAGACTCAGCTTACTTATTTCTAATAAAAACAGTTGCCACAGTCTTCAGACAAAGTAAAGGGAGGTCAGCCAAGGTGTGGAAACTGTCTGGGGTGACACAGCCAGCGGAAGCGGAAGTGTCCGATCTGAGACCAGTGCTTTTCCTAGTATAAGATACTGCTCTACTTTTGTCAAAATTCAGTAGAGTCTTATGGATACAATACTCTATAAATGTAAAGAGCTTTACATATTAATTATATTGTGTTATTATCTTGCACTTTACTGTTTCACTTTTTTGGACACCAAAATTTCCTCTTTCAACTTTTAGAGGCAAAAGACAAGTGGAAGTTCGTTTCCCATGAGGGAGAGGAGTTTTTAGGTGGCAAAACAGAGTTTTACAAAAAACCTTGATGTCAAGAATTAGACTGCTTGTCACTAATTTTTGTTGTTGTCATTATTGGTTTCTCCTTAAGACAATGACTCTTTATTAGTAGATAGATGAATCAAACAAACATACCCTGGCTATCTTTAATTTTTTGTTTTTTTATCTTAAACATTCAATAATAAGGGAGATGAACCATGAGAGACAACGGACTCTGAGAAACAAACTGAGGGTTCTAGAGGGGAAGGGGGTCGGGGGATGGGTTAGCCTGGTGGTGGGTATTAAAGAGGGCACATACTGAATGGAGCACTGGGTGTTGTACGCAAACAATGAATCATGGAACACTACATCAAAAACTAATGATGTAATGTATGGTGATTAACATAACATAGGTGTAGTTTCTTTTTTTTTTTTTTTAAAGATTTTATTTATTTATTTGACAGAGAGAGACACAGCGAGAGAGAGAACACAAGCAGGGGGAGCGGGAGAGGGAGAAGCAGGCTTCCCGCTGAGCAGGGAGCCCGGTGATTAACATAACATAATAAAATAAATTAAAATAAAATAAATTTACTTCAATTAACATGCCAACAAAACTAAGGCCAGGCCCAGTATCTAAGAGGCGAGAATACTCATTAGACCAGATATGGGAGTGTTCATGGGAAGTGCTCAAGGGAAGCCCTTCGGGGAGGAGGGCGGGCAGCACCTTCACGTGTGGGAGGGACTGACACAATGATTGCTGGGTTGTAGAGCGCCCCACACCCTGTCAGCTCGGGCGAGGATATTAGATACCTTGGAAATTGATAACACACCTCCAAGCCAAATTGCACACTGCCAGGTTGATACCAACCTCATCATGGTCTAACCAGTGGATCCCTGGAAGCACTCTAGAACAGGCCATCCTATTGAAATTGCACAAATAAATCAGCTGAAGTAAAAACCCCTTTCATGACCCTGAGACATTTCTTGAGGTCTGGAACACATTCATCTTTTCAGGTTTTTACTACTGACAGGGCAGACAGACCCACTCGTTCCTAGAAGCCATACCCTCTAGTACCCTTGTCTTTTAGGTGACAGAAAAATGGCCTTTATTTTTGTAAAAGAATGTTATAATTTCTGTCTCTTTCTGTTTGCATTTTAGCTGAGGCCCAGAAAGGCTGAGGAGAAAAAAAGTACATAGTAAGTATTCTACGTTACAAACCTCTCCTACATTATTACAGGCTTGAAAAGGAGAGTAGGAGCAAAAAACCAAAAACAATGGTTTCAGGATTTGTTGCTTAGTACATAGATCAGTGAGGTAGAAGAGGCTGGTATGGAAATAATTACTTTGGAGGATGTAGTTGGTGTGTTGTGGCAACCCTCTTGTCAAATCTAGTGAGGGATCTTGGTAGGAACACTGAGACAATTTTTATTTGCCATTGGAGTATGGGGGAATTCAAGGCTTTGAGTCCATGCCTGGAAAAGCTTAAAGATGAGACACTGGTCGGTTGGTGCCTGTTCTAATGAGAGAACACTGGCGTACAGTTCTAAAACTGTATTTTGTATTTGGTGCTAATACTAAATCTGCAATTTAACATCAGAGTTAAAAGCATGCACAGTAAAGCTGTGACCACTAAGTCTTGAGTCTTGGCTCTCATCTCTAGGTCTTGCAACATTGCGTAAATCAATCTCCCTATGCTTCATCTTCTTCAACTGTAAACCGAGGATAAAAATACATCCTTCTCTTTTTGGGAAGTTGAATAAGTTAATACATGCAACAATGCCTGACCATAGTATGCACTCAATAAAGGTTAGTTATTGTAATTATTATTACATTAGTATCCAGCTGTGCTTTCATTGACAACAGGCAGAGGAGTATATTTCCTGTGGACCAGATATGGGATCTTCTGGAATGGGACCAACTTAGTCTTTTTTTTTTTTTAAAGGGACTTTGTCCAAAAATGCAAGATGACAATAGACAGGTGAATGGCTGGATAAGAGAGACTAATGAAATAATTGTCAGCTCTAAAAGTCACAGACCATTAGGAAATCTTCAGGAAAGAGACATATAGTAATTGAGAGGGGTCCCCAAAGAACCCATCAAAGAACCCATCAAAGAAAGGAAAAAGAACCCTTTTTCCACGAGAAAAAAGGTCAGTTTCAATTACCCAGCAAGCTCAGATCATTGATATGAGATCAAGAACAACCAATTAAGTGAGATCTACCCTATTGCTAACCTATTCTTTTCCCCATACCCACTCTGATCATGAATGGGTTAGAGACCTGAGCATGAAAGCTGTGAGGAAAAAGTACTAGCTTTTGCAATTGCAATAGAACAAGCAGGGCCAGGAAAAATGAAGTTTTTTTGGTTTTTGTTTTTATTTTTATTTTTTAATTTTCAACCCACAGTGTCTGGCTCTTTTAATCTAACAATTTGGTGTCAGATGTTATTTGGTGGTTTTGAATATATAAAGCTATAAGAAACTCACCAGTTCAACTTAGCAAGTATCTTCTGAGTGTTTAATGTTACAAGGTTCTGTATACAAGAAGATGCTATAACAAAAGTGATCCATTTATGTCCTGAATAAATGGCCACTCAGCACGAGTTTCATGATATGTTTGGCTGGTTCAGTGACTGGGACCTAATGCATATATCATGAAGTGTCACTTGTAGACTGTAGATATCTAGGATAACCAGTGGTCTTACAACAGACAGCTTCTTATAAGAAGTTCTCTGGTTTCTCAAAGTAATTAAGTAGAACTAAATCTCTGTCACATGTTTGAATAAAGGACAAAGGATGACTTCTGGTTTACACTTAACTCTCCACTCTGTCTACTGTAATAGTATTTAAATTGACAGTGCTTTTATAACCTCACCTCATGGACTCATCTTTCTTTAGCTTGTTTTCAGTTTCAAAGGACATTTTAATATACCACTATACATGAGTTCTGGCACTAGAATATCACCAACCCTATTAATCAACTGAATCTCCTTGTGGTTTTCCACGGTGGTGTCATTTTTTGAGTAATATGGAATCAGATAATCTCTCACTGATGATGTATCTCACTGAATCACTCTCTGAGCACTGATAACATAATGACAATAACATATTAGCATAATTCATCATCACATGTACCTTTGCTCTGGGGATGTTTTATTGTAATGTATAATACACTGGCTGTCACTCTAATGATGTATTGCAGCGAGACTTCCTCAAGAAAAAAATGCATTTTGATGGAATACTATTCATATCAGATGGCACTGCCCAGGGATAAACAGCTGAAAAAAGTTTAACTTCATTTGCTATAGAATCCACATGAAGGTCAAAGGCACTACAAACAGTAAAAGATAGTTTGGAGACAACAGGTATCTATCTCTCTGTTATAAAACAGTTTCTAAAAGTTCAATTTTTGGTTCCAAGTAGGTTACAGCAGGTTTTTATCCCTAGTAAATATTTAATATCCACAGCACTGACACTGTGCAATGGAAGTTTCTGTAGCCTGCAGTACTACTCAGGGAAATGACACTCTTAAACAAGATGTGGAGCTTGCTTGGGGCAGAAGTGAAGTGACTTCCAAGGACAGATTAAAAGCGAATGCAATATATTATAATACTTATTCTGCAATTTTGCCCCTTGGGCTACCCTACAGAATATTAGATATGAAAGGGACTCATAGATAGCATCTATTCTGTGACCTAGAGAGAATAAGACTTACTCTTGGTCACATGAAAGCGAGTGGTAGAGTAAGACTAGAAACAAGGTTTTTTGATAACTTTCAGGGCTTGATATAAGATAATCAAAATTAACTGTGGACCATTTGCAGTTGAAATAGCTAAAATACGGTACAAGTGTGGAGCTAATATGCTAAGCACAAAGTTTTTTATTTCTGTTACCTTTGATGAAGACCTTCATCAAAACAATGTCTATGTGACCAAGCACAACTATAACCATCCACTAGAAGAAAACAATGACATTGATGATGATAATGATGATGATGATGAGTGAGAAGAGCTAACACTTATAGTGTGTTTACTGAACATTTTGATAGACGTTTTACAAATATTACCTTATTTTGCCTTTTCAGTTTATCTAAACACTTGCTCTGAAACATGGATTCCAGAAAACAATGGTCTCAAATCAGCATACACGATCTTAAATCTTATCAACGTCATTTTTCTTCCATACAAAATCCTTGTTCAACAGTGAAAAACACAAGGCTCATATGTCCTTGATGCAATCACTTTTGCTGATAATTATGTCCATGAAATCATCCTAGCTATATTTTCTAAATAGTAGAAACACTTGTTCCTCAGAAGACAAGGCATGATCTTGTTTCATGTATTCTAGAAAAACGGCTTTATTTAAACATACACTGGTGCTGCTGATCCCGACCTCTGAATTTCCCTGCCAACAATTTATGTCCTTTCCTTGTTTAGTTGATGTTCTTTTTTTTTTTAAAGATTTTTTATTTATTTATTTGAGAGAGAGAGAATGAGAGACAGAGAGCACGAGAGGGAAGGGGATCAGAGGGAGAAGCAGACCCCCTGCTGAGCAGGGAGCCCGACGTGGGACTCGATCCCGGGACTCCAGGATCATGACCTGAGCTGAAGGCAGTCGCTTAACCAACTGAGCCACCCAGGCGACCTAGTTGATGTTCTTTAGCATCTTCCCAGGATGCCTAATTTAAATGATAAGGCACCCACACTGGCAGGTCCTCTGTATCTCCTTATGCTCTGTGTAGGGAAGAGCACTTCATATGTGCTCAATCTTCTTTACAAATACCTATCTCACTGAACCAGACGGTATTTTCCTCATTTACCTTCTTTATTATTATCAGGCCATCATAGAGCCTTGACTAGGGCCACCTACCAACCATGCATGTCACTCTCTGAGTCACCGTCATAGCTGCAATGTAAACATTCCAGCTGACCCTAAGAAACATTAATAATATTACAGCTTTTAATATCTCAATAGATGCTCATAATGCTCTCCTTATTTCTAAAGGTCAGGTAACCACTAGTAATGGCAGAGTGCACAGAGGATAATGATCTACTGGGTAAAAGCACTTTCATGTGTGATTTTATGAAGAGACTGCCCACATGTATTTTTTAATTTGAAAAACAACAGGGCAGAAAATTGAGGTCACTGATAACTGAGCTACAGTCATCTGAGTATGAATAGAAAAGCATAATGTTTCAGAAAAGTTTTTCAGCAACTTTGGACTAGTATAAAAAGGTGTCACTGTAAATCAAAAGCAAACAAGTCACATACAGAGATGTTTCAGTGCTTTTTACAAGGCATTGTAAATCACATAAATTATTCAGAAAATGGCAGTGAGGTCCAGGAGAACGCCTGAGCTAACTGAGGATTCAGCACTGAAGGGTCAATCGGTTTAGGACAAGAATGGCCTTTTTGAGATTTATGGCATTTCTGGCAAATCTACCATAAAAAGGCTAGAGTCAGAAAAAACCCAAAAAACTAAAAGCTAAAAAAAACAAAACAGCACCAAAACCGTGCCCTCCAAGCATCTTATTCAAACCTAATCATGTTCACATCAATGTTAATTTACAACTATTGCTTCAGTGGCTATTTGGGAAGATAAATAAGATGTTCTATGAATTGGGTGTTAGGGTTATTAGAGTATGAAATTCAAATATCTACTTTTCCTTAAGCAAGAATCTTATGATAATATCTAAAGCTGGGAGATATTTTTTTTTTTATTTTTTGGGAGATATTTTAGTACGTGAATATATGTATATGTATAAAAGTCAACAACCCTTCCCTTAATCATACCCATATCATTTATTTTATGAGATAATTTGCCAGGATTTTTATGTGTAATTCAGGCAAAAAACAAACAAACAAAAAATAAAATGGGCTAAAGGAGCTTTCCATTTTGACTCTAAAAATCAAACCAAGTTGCAAGGGACCCACAATAGCCAAAACAACCTTGAAAAAGTACAAAGTTAGTGGACTCACACTACTAGATTTTAAACCTTATTATAAAGTTACAATAATCAAGACAGCATGGCACTATCATAAAAATAAAAAAAAACCACACGGTTCAATGGAATAGAATTGAGAGTCCAAAATATAATTATCATGAATAAATATTTATGGTTAGTTGATTTTCGACAAAGGGGTCAAGACAATTCAATGGGGGAAAATAGCTTTTCAATAAATGGTATGGTCTCCCATCCAAGTACTAACCAGGCCCGACCCTGCTTAACCTCCGAGATCAGACGAGATCAGGCGCATTCAGGGTGGAATAAATGGTATGGGACAACTAAATATCCACATTCACAAGAATGAAGTTAGACATCAATCTTACACCACACACAGAAAGTAATGCAAAGTGGATCACAGAACTAAATGTAAGAGCCAAAACTACAAAAATCTTAGAAGAAAACACAACAGCAAATCTTTGTGACCTTGGTTAGGCAATGATTGCTTAAACACAACACAAAAAGCACAGATGCTTGAAGAAAAATAAGTACATTTAACTTCATAATAGTTAAAACTTTTTTTTTTTAAGATTTATTTATTTATTTACTTGAGAGAGAAAGAGAGAGTGTGAGCAGGGTAAGGGTCAGAGAGAGAGGGAGAGAATCTCAAGCAGACTCCCCACTGAGTGGGGAGACCCACACGGGGCTTGATCTCATGACCCTGAGATCATGACCTCAAAGTCAAGAGTCAGATGCTCAACTGATTGAGCCACCCAGACACCCCAAAGCTTTTGTGTTTCAAATAACATCATCAGGTTAGTGATAAGACCACTAATAGAATGTAAAATAATATTTGCAAATTATATATCTGCTAAGGGAACTGTATCCAGAACATATGAAGAACTCGTACAACTCAATTATATAAAGACAACTTGATTTTAAATATGAGCAAAGGATCTAAGGACACGTTGTTCTAAAGAAGATTCATGGATGGTTAATAAGCACATGAAAAGATGCTCAACATCATCAGTAATTAGGGAAATGCAAGCCAAAGTCATAACGGGATGCCATTTCACACCCACTACAATGGCTATAATCAAGAAGGCAGTAACAATGTTGCTGAGGATGTATTGAAATTTGAATTCTCATTCACTGCCGGTGGAATTATAAAATGGCACCAGCCACTTTGGAAAACAATTTGGTAGCTCCTCAAAAAGTTAAACCTAGAGTTATCATGTTTAAGTCTACCATGACCCAGCAATATATATCCAAGAGAGATGAAAACATATGTCTACTCTTAAACTTGTACACAAAAGTTCATAGCAGCATTATTCGTAACAGCCCCAAAGTGGAGACAACTCAGATGCCCACTACTGATGATTGGCTACAAATGCAGTATATCCATGTAATGGAATCTTATTAGTCAGTAAGAAGAAATGAAGTCTTGATATATAATACACCATAGATTAAATTTGAAAACATTATGCTTAGTGAAGAAGCCAGTAACAAAAGGCCGCATACTGTATGCTTTCATTAGTATGAAATGTCCAGAACAGGTAAATATACAGAGATAGAAAGTAGATCCATGGCTGCCTAGGGCTGTGGGTGAATGTGAATGCTAATGGATTAGGAGAGTTTCTCTTGTGAATGATGAAAATGTTCTAAAATTAGATTATGGTGATGGTTGCACAATATATGAAAAATATATGAAAATATATGAAAATATATGAAAAATTATTAACTTGTATATTTTAGTGCGTGAGCTTTGTGGTGTGTAAATTATCTCTCATTAAAGTTGTTACACAGAACACAGCAATATGAAGCCTGGCTCACTCAGCTCCTGAAACGAGGTTCTGAGTTTGCAGCAGCTCGTTTGCAGCCCAGAGTGGAATGCCAGGAGGAACCACGGAGGCTTCGCCCTCACCTGCAGTCACAGCTAGGGAGATGCCTGCTCACCTTCCTCACAGGTCTCACTTTTCAAAGCTGGTACGCAAAAAACAAAAGCAAAAACAAACCCAAACCAAAAACCAGGACCAAACGAAAAAAAAATCCTACCCTCCAGAAGAAAATGAGTTTTTGTATATCTAGCCAAAATCAAACATGTTTTTCAGCCCATCGTTGATTTTAATGGAATTGAACTTACATCTTACTATGATACTGGAAGGACCAATCATTGGCTGTACCACATTTCCTGGGACTTATGAATAAGCCAAACATCACAGATGTTAGAATGAACACAAACCATTTGGCCAATCTCTAATATAAATATCAAAGTTTACTTTATATTCTGTGAATTTTCATATGACTTCATAAGGCCACATTATCTGCAGAAGACACTATTTGGCAAATTACATTTACTTCAAATGATATTTGTTGTTACAATTTTAATGCATGTAACTAAACCGAAAGTTTTAAAATCTTTTGATTATTTTAAGTTATGAACTATTACAGCAAATATATGGCATGTCAAGATTCACAGGGAAAGAGAACTTGGAAGAAATAAAAGTAAAACTGTTTATAGCATTTAAAACTTGATGTAATCTATATATTTGGTTTACTCAAAGGATAATAACAAATTTAAATATACAGAAAATATTTTAACATCTTCATTTAGGATAGAAAGTAGGGCTCTATTGTGGATAAAAGGAGACAAATACCATATGATTTCACTCATACGTGGAATTTAAGAAACAAAACAGATGAACATAGGGGAAAGAAAAAAAAAAGAGGGAGAGAGGCAAACCAGAAAATAGATTCTTAACTACAGAGAACAAACTGAGGATTGCTCAGAGAAGGTGGGGGAGGTGAGTGGGGAGGTGGGCTAGGTGGGGCATGGGTATTAAGAAGGGCACTTGTGATGAACACTAGGTGTTGTATATAAGTGATGAATCACCCCATTCTAGTCCTGAAACTAATATAACACTATATGTCAACTAACTAGAATTTAAATAAAAACTCAGAACAACAATAATAAAAAGGAGCTTTACTCTTTTAATGAAATAATGATTTCTTTCTTATATTTAGAAGTAGGCCAAAGCATAAGTTAGTTTTTTAAAAAGTTATAATCTCATTTAGAAAAGAAGTAGGTAGAAGTACATGTTACTTTTTTTTAAAAAAGTGATAATATCATCTGGAAAAGAACCATATTATTAGGTGGTTTATATCAATTTAAATAAATTATGGTAGAAACACATACTATTTTTTGACATAACTTCAAGTCATGAAAAACAAATAGAAGTAAAAAACCATGTATCAAATAACAGAAGAAATATACTCCAGAAAATAAAGGTGTTTTTTCTCAAAGCACATTGAAATGCATGATTAGAAGTCACTGGCAGGGGTGCCTGGATGGCTAAGTCGGTTAAACATCCGACTCTTGATCTCAAGGTCCTGATCTCAGGGTTCTGAGATGGAGCCCTGCGTTGGGCTCCATGCTCAGTGGGGAGACTGCTCCAGATTCTCTCTCCCTCTCGCTCTCGCTCTGCCCCTTTGCCTGCTCACGCTCTGTCTCTCTCTCTAAAAATAAATAAATCTTTAAAAAAACATCTCCACTGGTAATGACCACATTCCATATGGGGAAGACAGGGAATCATAATTGATACTTACGGTAGATTGCGTTATTTGGTCACAAGTCTTCCTTTCCTCCCTGCCATGGCCATTGTTCACTGTGAGGCAAAGCACAGTTCTTTGCTTCACTGACTTTGGTTTTGGCCCAAGACTTGCCTGGCCAATGCAATGTGAGGTACCATATGACACATCCAACCAGGGCTTTATATGCTCGCAGTGTTTGGCCATCACCCTGGCGCTCCTGCCTACAGAATGAGAGGGGCATGCCTCGGACAGCTGCTGCTCCTGCAGCCTGGGTCTCGGAACGAGGAACGAGGAGCAAACCTGAACCTAACTAACATTTTAAGCAGAGTTGCCACAGCTGACCTGCAGTCTCATGAGTGAGAAATAAAGGCTTGTAAGCCACCGGGGTGGGGAGGGGATTGCTTGTTAGGCAGCATCATTATGAAACTAGCTTTCTTTTTTTGTTTTCCTAAGCTTTCCAGAATCCTAAAAACATTAATAACTTCAACATAATTATACAGCATCTGCTATAAAAGAAACTATGTGGAAAGGTGTATCTCAAGCCCAGAAAGGAAAATACAGTACGAAACAACTTAATTCAGGATCCTTCCTCAGCTGTCCTCAGAGTCTCATTCTGAACAGGGAATATGCTTATTACATTGCATTATACTATGATCTTTGACAATGTAAAATGAAACAAAATCCTTGCTTCCGGTTTGAACTTCTTGAAAACGGTAGCATGTTTGCAAACTTCATTATGGCCACTGTGTCCACTAATATTGTAACGACTACAGAACCAGTACTTCTACACAGAAAACTGAAGACGCAGGTTGAGATAAGACTGTTGTAACACACAGCACAGATGGCATCTTTGCTCTTTATAGCGAAGGATCTATGACAGGCAAAATACATAAAGCACGTGAAAACGATGTAATTGAAGAAGCAAGCAAAATAAGATCTCTGACACTAAAGAATGGAGACAGGCTATCACGTCAGTAATTAAAGTTTGGAAAAATAACTTTTTATGAGCGGCAGAGATACTGCAGGGGAAAGGACTTTCATTTGTCCTCTGTATGCACCATAAGAGACAAAAAGCCTGACACACAAATCATTGCAGGTGAAGTACAAGTAAGACTTTCTGCCAGATGGCTATAAACAACTCTCAGAACCATAAGAGTCAGACACAGGATTTTCTCCACCAAATATGGGAGGTATTTTTTGCTGTGCCACAGGTAAACAATGTATACCCTCAAGCCAGTGAAGGCAGGAAGATATTTACTAACAGATGCCAAAGAACACGGAATCCCAGATCCGGTGTTCTCTGATGGTTATAAATGCATCTCTTTACTATAATTCTGAGTGACTTCAGGGAAAACACTTGAAATTCTATCTAGGCATAAAGCTATAGGCACCATGTGTCAGTATAAACAAATGTGGGTACAAAAGCCAAGAAAGATAGCGCATGTCAGTTGTAAACATAACAGTGAATGAAACCAAAAGGTCTTGTGCATTAGAGAGATGTTAATAAATTCACAGGCTGAGAGCTGTAATAAACATATCCTGGCAAATTATAGTCTGGTCCTGCCCCTATAAAATCAGGCATATGTTTAGAGTTTGAATTTCAAAAGACTTTCAGTATGTCTCATTGAATCTGATATTGCATTTGTGCATCTCATTTCTGGCTGTTGATTGTGAGTTCCTTGGAGACAGAGGATAGATCTTATTCCTGTTCATCTCTCCACTTCCAAATACCTGCCATCTACCAGGAATGTGATACATTTTTGTGAAAGAGAATATGGAAGTAATATGGAAAGAGAGGAAATGGGGGAAGAAAGGAAGGAAAAAAGAAGGCCAGTTGGAAAGGCAGGGTATTGATCATTAGCAATGAATCATTACAGCTATTAGATGTCCAATCGATGGCCCTTAATCTCCAGATAATTCCTTCCTCCAGTCAGTGTTAGAGGAGTTTCCTCCTCTTATCTTTCTCCATAATTGGGAGTATAAGCTATATTGCTCATTTAACTAGAGAATGTGCAGATCTTGCTTGTATTACTTGTCATAATTTTTTTTAGCAAGAATATAAATCTTGGGGTAATACCATTTGCTATTCCAGAGCTTAAGGATTTACCAAAGCATGTACATCAAAAGAGGTAGAAGCATAGTGGTTAAGCTTGTGTACTCTGGAGTATTTGAATATTTGAATCTTAACCTTGTATTTTATTTTTTGTATAATAAATATACAAATATTTATTTATACAAATAAATAATAATTTTATATTTTTGTATAATCTTTGGCTAGTTACTTAATTTTCTCCATGCTTCGGTTTTCCTATATGTCAACTAGTGATAATAGTACCTGCAGTAATCATTATTGGCTGTTTACAAATATATTTTCTTCTTCTAGGTAAATGGAGAAATCATTTTGCCCACTTCTTTGAAGGTAGGCATGGCCATATGACTTGCATCGGTCAACAAAATGTAAGTAGGCATGATGGGTGTCACTCCCAGTCAAAGCTTTTAAGAATCAACGTGATATTTGTCATTTTCTTTCTCATTGTTATAGTGACTGGATATATTTCAATTGGTGGAGGCACCATCATACTAAGTCTGTATGTGACAACCAAATAGAGCACAATTTCTAATTATAGGATATGAAAGAGTAAGCAAGAAATAAACCTTCATTGTATTAAGCCACTGAGATTTAGAGGGTTATAGGTCACTGCTGTATAACGCGGCCCATCCTGCTATGATACAGAACTTCAGTGAGTTACTATAAATACATTTAAAGAAGTAAATACATGCAATGTCTTTAGAAAGCATTCCATGGGAATTAGCTATTATTCTTATTTTAGGCTGTTGCTGCATTGGAATGGCATACCCATTAGCTGCATTTTTCACTGCATAACTATGTTCACCTCTTCACTTGGCAATAGTTTTGTAACTCTATAAAGAGAATACAAAGGAAATTTATTTACCCTAGCATGGTTGGTTAAAATTTGGTTTTATTAGTAGTTTAGAAAAAATTTCTTTCAGTTTCATAACTTTCTATGGGTGATATCAGGTGCATTTTTGTGATGGCTGCTAAATTTAAGAAAACCTATTGAGTTTCTCTAACATATTAGCTTTATAGGAAAACTTGTTCTAGCTTTATAGGAAAACAGGTGCATTTTTGTGATGGCTGCTAAATTTAAGAAAACCTATTGAGTTTCTCTAACATATTAACATTATAGGAAAACTTGTTCTTTGTAGTACCGCTACAGAATTATGTCCTACAAACACAGGAATTCTGATAAATTCTGTTTCATAAAATACCCATTAAAAGCAAAAGAAAGGTATGTGCTGCATTATCAAATAAATATATATGTACATTTTAAGTAGGCTTTCCTCCCAATGTAGACCTTGAGCTCATGGCCCTGAGATCAAGCCTCCCATGCTCTACCGACCAGGCCAATCAGGCACACCTCAAATATGTTTTTGACAGGACAGAGCTTTTGTTCTGATTGGACCTTGATAAGAACTGAATACTTAAAATTTTACATATCTGGTGATTGAAAAAATTTTGTACAGACTAGTTTCTGGCTTCTTCCCTTTCAATCCTTGTTTCTCTTTTGCTATTAACATACTTTCAGGGCTGGTACTGTAAGGCATGTTTAATCATGATAATGTTTCTGGCCCTGTACCTTTGTATCATCTTGCAGTGATTCAGTGTGGGGTGGGTGGAAGGGTATTTCTGGAAACCATTCCTATCCCAGGTGGCTAGCAATATCATCACCATATGTGGAAATGACTGAGAAACACATGAATATATCCCACTGAATTAAAAACAAATGAATCCCCAACTCAACTTTCTGTTAACTGAATTCCCAAAATGCTCATGGTCACTCCAACGCCGGGAGAAATGTTAATGGAAGATAAGTCAGTCAGAGTCGAACCAACTGCAGTTAATATATCTTACTTTCGCAAATTTTATGATAGATGATCACAAGAACACATTTCTCTAGCTCTTCTTAGGTTCTTACACGGAACCTGTAAAGCTTTAAGCTTTGTTAACTTCTCATAAAAGTTTTTCTATTCTTATGGATTAAATATTTATTTATTTTTATGCTCATTCATCCATCTGTTCATTAATTGAAAAGTATTCATTGACTGTCTAAAATGCATTGAACATACAAATACGAATGTAAACTAGCATCCGTTCCCAGGGGGCATACGCTGTCATGGAGAGGTGGCCATGTTTATAACGAGCAGTAAATCCAGGGAGTAGCAGATACTATTTTTTTTTAAAGAATATTTTATTTATTCATTTGAGACAGAGAGATACAGAGAGAGAGAGAGTAGGAGCAGTGGGGAGAGGTGGAGGGAGAGGGAGAAGCAGACTCCCCACTGAGCAGGGAGCCCGATGCAGGGCTCGATCCCAGGACCTGGAGATCATGACCTGAGCCGAAGGCAGATGCCCAATGACTGAGCCACTCAGGCACCCCGTAGCAGATACTATTTAATGTCTATCCAATAAACATCCACCAAACCACTTCTTCTTTCTGAGCTGAACTAGAATTGTGTTGGGTAATCCATCTTATTCCAAAATCATGTTCACAAAACCATTGGTGGTAATTCTATTCTGTGCCTGCGATTGATTTAGAAATGGGCATTGGCCAATATGATGTGAGGGGAAGTCAGCTGAGGGGCTTCTGGGAATGCTTAGTGAACAATTCTTCTTCCCCTGGCTAGAACTGCAGCAGCTCCTTGCCACCAGAAAGAGCTACGCTGAACACAGAGGGGACAGAGCAGTAATGTGGAAAGAAGTACATAAGGCATTTTGTGGGATTGGTGAGCGGCCCAATTAATCAACCCTCAAGCTACCCTGCCCCTGGACTGACAATGCTTCGGGGAATTTAGAATTCAAAAAGAAAATTTCTAATAAGCTAGAAAACTTCAAATTAAACTGTGACAAGCTATTTTTTGCCAGCTTCTCTCCTCTCTGTAAAATGGTAAAGTTTCATTTTTCATTACTTTAATTCTGGTCCAAATATGAAAAGCAACTGAATGCCTCAGAGGGTGATTTGATTATCCTTTTTATAGTTACTACATCTGCACTAATGTTTTGGGGGTTATTATGCTGTTTATTTTCTATAATTTTTCCCAATTAACAGTTATTACCAAGAGCTATCTTTGTTGAATGAATGTTACTGCATACATCAGAGAATGTGTAGTGATATAAGGCAGACAACTACCGAAAAGGTCTCTTTTTTATACAATGGTCAGGAACTAAAATATCACCTCAATGCAATGAAAATTGTACATATTCACAGGAGCATAGTGTCAATAAAGGCTGAGTTCTCTGATACAGGAGAATTTAGCTTCATTAAAAATTGTAATTTCAAAATATTCTAAGACCTTTTTTTTTTTCTTAAAGGGGAAAGAGATTTTTCTAAAGGGTTCTGACTGAAAAAACGCAGATACAGCCAATAAAACTGTTATCTGCGAAAGTGCTATAATAAGTTTATATAAATCTTTTGAGAATGTACTCAGAATGGAAGGGAAGATTTTGCTGTTTTTTATTAAGATGTAGTCAGGGTATAGCCAGTTGTTAAATTTTTACTTGTAACCAGGTGGGCCATCTCTATAAGTTCTAACAGTCCAAAATGAGAGAATGCATTTTGTTTTGAACAACTAAGTAGTGACAGACAAGCTGTCCATAGAGTATACAGATGATAGACCAAGAGGAAAATGAGCTCTTAGTTTTTCAGTGTCCTTCACTGGAAAAATAGCCACGTGACATGTGTGGTGTGCACAGTGGGCTTCCGTGTTAGTGTTCATGTGGCTGGAAAATGTATTGCTTGAACTAAACGCACCTTCTATTGAGCATAAATGATTCAACCACAATTTAATAGGGAGATCATTACTTCTGCAAAAGGATTTTCAAGATAAGCAGTGAGGGGTCAGAGTCGACAGAGGAAATTGAGACGTTACTTGCTCAGCATTGTAAAATTGTATGGCAGTATAGATAGATATCAATCGTTCTTTATGTCAATAAGTAGAAGGGTCGATAAAAAAAAAAGGCATGCTTTAGGTGGGTTGTAAATACTAACACTTCTAGATATCCTTATTAATCCTTGGGGATTATTTACTTTCCTTAAATCATTTTGGTTTTAGCTTCCAATGGTGCTCTGCAAAATGATCTATTGAGGGACCAGAATTGAGACATTTCACCATTACCTCCACTTCTATGACCTGTTTAAAGTTATGATGGCTTTCATCACATCATTCACCTTCCTCCGATAGACCAGAGTTGTATATGAGAGTTGGCTACCAACTCACAGCCTACCAGGTGATCTGAGAAGTAGTCTATGTTGGAAGGAAAGAAACAATTAATTTAAATCATGGAATTAGATGTACTGATCATTATTAAGAAACATTTTGGCCAGTTTTTGCTCTTAAGAGTCAGTGTGTAATGCTGCTCACACGTGTGATTATAAACTTTCAAATGCAAGGCATATAAACATTAAGCTGAGGAAGCTTTATATGTTGGCTGTAACAAATCTTATGATTACTAGAGGCCAAATATATTTTAAAAATGACATGTGTAATACATTTTTGGTACAAATGATTCAAATTTTATGGAACTGTATAGAGTAAAACACCTTAGCTCCTCTTCATCTTTCTCCCCACCAGTAACAACTGTTGGAAAAAACAAAAAGTAACAACCGTTGAGCTTGGTGAGTATCACACCAACTCCGTTTCAGCATATTTTGCGTCTTCATTTGTAATGTAGTATTTCATTCAAAACAGATCAGTGCATCAGATATCCAAGTAGCTTAAAAAGCCTTTGCAAGTCACAGATTCATTCATTCAATAAACATACACAAATTTATTTGGGTAGTATTATGCTCAAATTTTAAATTTTCAATATAGCTTTTGATTTTTTCTTTTAACAATATGTTTTGGAGATCTTTCCAAGTCAATCCATTAAAGTCTGCTTCATTATTCTTAATGTTTGCATAGTATTTCATAGTATGAATGTATAATTATTGCCACTTGCAATGACATGGATAGAGCTAGAGAGTATTATGCTAAGCGAAATAAGTCAGGGAAAGACAAATACCATATGATTTCACTCATATGTGGAATTTAAGAAACAAAACGAGCAAAGGGGAAAAAAGAGAGAGAGCAAGGCAAACCAAGAAACAGACTCTTAACTATAGAGAACAAACTGATGGTTACCAGAGGGGAGGTGTGTGTGTGGGGAGGATGGGTGAAACAGGTGATGGGGATTAAGGAGGGCACTTGTGATGAGTACCTGGTGTTGTATGGAAGTGTTGAATGTATAATTATTAATTTAAAATTCCTGTATTGGAGGATACTCAATTTCTTTCAATTTTTCTCTATCACAAACAATGCTGCTATCAATACCCTATATGTAATTCTTTGTTCTCATGTGAAAGTATTTCTGCAGAGAGTCCTCGTTAGCTAAGAGTTGCAAACTGAAATTTTGAGATACTGCCAAATGCTCTTCAAAACAGATTTATCAACTTATACTCCCACCAATAGTGTATGAGAGTGCCTATTTCCATTTATCACTGCCAGCTCTGAATATTATAAATCTTTTAAATTTCTGCCAGTACTATGGTTGAAGATACAGTCTTGTTGTTTTAGTTTGCATTTTTCTGATTACTAGTGAGGTTGAACAAGTTTTCATATTTACTGTCATTTGTATTTCATCTTCCATGAATTGCTCTTTCTTTTCCATTATTTCTATTGGCTATTTGCTTTTTTCTCTTGATCCATGAACCAAACGTCTTACCGTTTTTGTCTTTACCTACTTACCTTTGCTTTTGTTGATCCTGATGCTGATTCTGTATATTTTCCCATGCATGTGTGTGGTACAGCAGTTATAAAAAATGCTTAACACCATGCCTGGGAGGCTCAGTTGGTTAAGTGTCTGCCTTTGGCTCTGGTCATGATCCCAAGGTCCCGGGATCCAGCCCTGCTTTGGGCTCCCTGCTCAGTGGGGAATGTGCTTCTCCCTCTCCATCTGCCCTTCCCCCTGCTCTTGCTCTTTCTTGTTCTCTCTCTCTCTCAAATAAATAAATAAAATCTTCTAAAAGAATGCTTAACAGATTTTCATTACAAAAGTAAAAATACAAATAATTTATTTCTTCATTTTTGTAGAAAGTAGTTTTAATTTCATGTCTTTCATTTAAAACACTTCAATGTGCAATATGAAAAAAAAAACACTTCAGTGTGCAAATATTTGGACATTGAAATGTAAACAAACCATGACAATATAATTAAAGTCATGTCTTTATTTTTAGGTTCAATGCCTTATACTAAAATCACTGAGAAGTTGGGGAACCCAACCATTTTTCACTTTCACATTTGTCATTCAACAACATTCAAGTCCCTCTGTTGCAAACAGTAGGTATATAAAAATACATATGTTATTATTAGATGTCACCTTCAAGGAACTGGGAGTCTAACCAGAAAGACAGTCATGTACACACTTGTACAGAGATCCCAAAGAGCCCGGGCCATGGTTGGGTGAGTCTACACAGTACACTTGGGGGCCAGGCCTGCCAGAAGTCTGTTTCTACAAGGGAACTCTCTCAGAAAGCACAACACAGGATAAAAGAGCGAGCATTACGAGACTGATGTGTTAAATGAATCCTTAGACATCAGAGAATGGAGGTGAGTCTGAGGATATTGTGCCTGGGGCTGTAATTTCTTGATCCATTTCCACCATTGGGCTTATAGTTGAGTCATTTGTAGACTTGAGCAGGGAAAAAGGAAGGGGGAGCTAAAAGTCCAAATGACAGAGATATTTCATTAAAACTCTAAAAGATATCAAAGATACAAGATACAAAGATACAAGTACTCTGGGAGCTCTGTAATCAAGTGTACTCTGAAGAAGCAAAAGTAACTCCTCTAACCATTACACAGTAGAAAATATTGCAGCACCATTTCCCATAATAGGTGCCACTGAAAATCAACTGCTAGTGGAGGGCAAGCAAAAGATTGTATGGTCAAATAACTTCAGGTCACAAAGGGTTAGACAAATGTCTTAACATTGAGTCTTCTGAGGGCCTTTCATAAGTTAATGTGCCTTGGTGAATCGGCAACAGAGAAACAGAGAACTAAAATAACTTAAAAACAGACCCTCTTTGGGGTTCCTGGGGAAGCATTTCTCAAAGAAAGATGCTTTGGCATATTAAGGGCTCTGGTACCTCGACGTACATGCCATAGATTCTCCTTTGTTCACGTTCAAGACAAGATGAAGGTAAAAACCAAAATAGCTGAGGTTATTTACTCTTAGGTGTACTTAAAAGCAAATCATTGACTAGGGACTGAATTAAACATCTAATTATACTCCAGTTAATGATTCTTTCATTAAGCATGTGCCATATTATAGTACATTAATCAGGCGTGAGATACTTAGTGTTACTTTTAAACAGTTTCCTGCAACCTTGTTTATCACACCCACCAGTACCACAGGATGCATTCCACCTACATCAAGCACTTATTCCTCCCTCTATAACTGTTCCTCTCTGCACTCTTCCTTTTTAGGCTGCCCAGAAAGCCCTGGAATTTTCCTTTCCACCTTTCTCTATTTTTTCCTCACATCTGTGCTACAGCGACGCTGTTGGCTTATACTAAGAATACACCGAGAACTGGCTCACTTGTAGTCACCTCCGTTTTTCTTTTTAACTCCTTCAAACGTCTTAGAATTTGGAGAAGGCAGTCACACTTTTACCTTTTAAGTTAAAAGACTACAGACTGACATCCATCATAACAATAGTCTATTTTTGATGTAAGATTCAATTGATCTATGTATCTACACATTCTTGAAGTTGGATAGAAAGACTGGATGGAATAAGTTAGTTTTCATTTTTGTAAGGTATATAAATACATATTCAGAAATTATAGAGAACAAATGTTTCAGATAGAGTTATTACACTTGGTGACATAAAAGGAATTCCAAAGTTATGCTGATGAAGTTAGGTTTTGGTCTTCTAGGGTCCAAAGCAGGAGTTATGCTATGTACATTCTTTAGGATGTCACCTTCTGTTGGGTTTTGGTTGCTCTTTAAACTTCCCAATCCAAGGCCTGTGGGTTTTGTTGAACCATAAAATCAGAACTGAAGCAGGTCTCTGATTGCTTTCTGCTGTTTTTGTGGTGAATTGAATGAATAACAATGTCCTGCTATTTCTTAGTTTGTCTCCTGCAAAGCACAGGCCCCAGAAATGTGATTTTCCTCTGGTTGGGAGCATGCATCCCCATATGGCTGTATGTCTTGACATATTAGAATCCTGCCAAGTTCTAATTGCTCATGTAATTTCACCCCAAATTCTGATGCCCACCCCTGCCTGCTGGCTCAGAAGTGACAAAGCAAGTAGAAAACGGTTGTGCCATAACCTTCAAATAGAGTGGGATGGGAAAAGAAGGGGGCCCACTGGCTTACAAGGTTGTGGCTTCAGAGATGCGTTTTAGATGATGGCACCGAGTAACAAACACAGTGGCTTGCTTCAGCAAATGGTTTCCTTGTCTCCTTTTAATTGAATCAGCCAGTTATTAGACTCAAACAACCATTTCTTAAAGTGGTTGCAATGAGCAGAAGCCATTGTACTGTACTTTTCACGGACTTGATTCAAACTCTGTAATTGGATTTTCCTGATTCCTCTAAGTCATGAGGGCTACAACACTAGCAGAAACCAGCAGAAGCTGGTCCTGTCTAACGAAAATTTTGTTTTCCTCCTCTTTCGGTTGAAGATGCAGAATATGGGTCTACTAATTAATAAAATGATTAGGTAAATTATCTTATTGCAATAAAAAAGGAAAATGACTTTGTATAGCAAGAAGTCCCCAGATATTCTTAAAAACTGCATGCTCAAATGGATAAAACTGAATTGCTGACAAGAAATACATTGTAACTATTCTTGCAGGAGCATGTGATGAAGCATTAGTAAGAGAGCCAGGATGGATCATTGTAGCTGTATGAAAATCCTTAGGTGGGTCGTAGAATTGAGACAATATGTGCACTTGGTTGGAATGCAGTTCCTGGTACTTAGAAAGAAGCACAGCATTGTTAATATTCTCCCATTACCATTCACATAGACATTATTTCCTGGGCAATGAATCGCTACCTAATCATCTAGGTTTTTATTCTTCTTGGTATAGTGTTGTGCTTAGCTTGTAGGTTTCTCTCTGTTTTTTTGCATACACATCATTTCAAGTATAGCTCTTTCTTAGAAAATGCTGCTTTTTCCACTAGAATATATATATATATATATAATATATATAATATATGTATATATATATATATGCTATACTAGTTTCAGGTGCACAATATAGTAACTCGGCATTTATATACATTGTGAAGTGATCACCATGATAAATCTGTTATTATCTGTCACCACACAAAGTCGTTACAATATTATTGATTATATTCTCTATGTTGTACATTACATTCCTGTATCTTAGTTATTTTAAAACTGGAAATTTGTAACTTTTAATCCCCTTCCGTATTTCACCCATCTCCCACCCCTACCCCTTTGGTAACCACCAGATTGTTCTCTGTATCTATGAGTCTGTTTCTGTTTTGTTTTGCTTCTTTGTTTTGTTTTGTAGATTCCACATATAAGTGAGATCATACCATATTTGTCTTTCTCTGTGACTTATTTCACTCAGCGTAATACCCCCTAAGTCCATCCATGTTGTCACTAGTGGCAAGATTTCATTCTTTGTTATAGCTGAGTGGTATTCCATATATAAATATACTATATCTTCTTTATCCTTTCATGTATTGATGGATGCTTCCATATCTTGGCACTTGTAAATAATGTTGCAATGAACATAGGGGTGCATATATCTTTTCAAATTGGTGTTTTTGTTTTCTTTGAATAAATACCCAGAAATGGAATTGCTGGATTGTATGGTATTTCTTATTTTTAATTTTTGGAGGACACTCCCTACTGTTTTCTACAGTGGCTGCACCAGTTTGCATTCCCATCAACAGGGCACGAGGGTTCCCTTTTCTCTACATCTTTGCCAACACTTGTTATTTCTTGTCTTTTTGATATTAGCCATTCTGACAGGCATGAGGGAATAATTCATTGTGGTTTTGGTTTGCATTTCCCTCATGGTTAGTGATGTTGAGCATCTTTTCATGTGTTTGTTGGCCATCTGTATGTCTACTTTGGAGAAATGTCTATTCCGGTCTTCTGCCCAGTTTTTAATTGGGTTGTTTGTTTTTTTGATGTTGAGTTGTGTGAGTTCTTTATGCATTTTGGATATTAACCCCTTATCAGTTATATCATTTGCAGATATCTTCTCCCATTCAGTAGGTTGCCTTTTCATTTTGTTGATGGTTTCTGTCACTCTGCAAAAGCTTTTTAGTTTGATGTAGTCCCATTTATTTCTTTTCCTTTGGAATGTTTTTAAAAAGAATTTTCTGGAAAAGCTTTTACACCCTACTCCTACATAAGTTATATCATTTAAATCAAGGGTAAAATATATTCTTGTTAACAGTAGACAGAATTATAATTAAAAATTATTGCAGGGGAAGCAAGAGGCAGTTTTGTTAGATGAGTCAGACATATTTCAGGCGAAATTTGATTAAGATGGCCCTGACCTGCCACAATGGGATATGAACCCTTTGTTCCCTTTGTACTCAGAAGTACATCAAGTCCTGAGCAAACAAATTTTGTAAAAGATGGACTTGGGCCTAGTCTATAGATGCCCATGGAACAAGGTTCACCCTGACTGGTGGGCCTTTTTTTGGGAAAGCTTGTATTGAGGTCCTCAAGTTATAGTAACCGGTCCTTGCATATGACCTAGAGTGGGACTAAAAGCTTCAACCTGATACTAACCTATCTTCTACCAGATCACGAGAGGCTGCAGGCAACACATCCCAGAACTCAGCTAGATAATCACAGGAAAGCTAATGTTCCAGAAAGTGCTAATTCAGCTTGTTTCCCATCAGTGAAAAGTAGGTAGGGATGTTATCCATTCAAGGCAATAGTTTACCCCTTTCCTCCCCTGTTCTATGTCTGGAATTAGCAGGAATATTCACACCACTCCCTGTCCTGGGTAACACCAGTTGTTTCTTCCTTTTTTTTTCTCTGTCTCCCTCTTCCTGTCTCTATGTTTCCCTTCTTCTCTTAAGCTTTTTCACACTGAAGTTATTGTAATTATAGCTCAGAAATGTTTTTTTGCAAACCAAATACATGCAACTCTGACTTTAGAGAAACAGAAACTAGTGATAGGGAAGTGGTGTAAATGTAATTAATCTTTAAAGAGCTTTCTTCATTTAAAAAGAGAATTCTCCACCATGCTCTGTATAATAGCCAGTCTCCCTAGGGCCTTTACTTATGGCCAGGTATACAAGTATGAGCTTTCAAGAGACTCGGTTCTGCATACTTCTGTGAGACATGAGGAGGTGTTACCTGGTGAAGTTTCCATTTCTTTCTCACTACCCAGATCATTTTCACTTTGGAATGTAAAGGCATCAAAGCTGAGGTTGCAATATGAAAAATCCATTTTAGCAAAATCGATTTTAAGGAAAAATATATAATTTAGTATTTTAGGGTAAGGAATAAGGTTCTGTTCTCACATGATCCTGGGAGTGGTCACTTAGGCAAAATGGTAACAATAAAATCAATCTTAACACAGTTTAAGGAGGAGTTATTTGGACATATTCAAAGGTATTTTTTGGCCCTTTCTCCTTATCTCCCTCCTTCCCCTTCTATCTTTTTCCTTCTTCCTTATCTCTTTTCCTTTCATTTTCTTTCCTTCTTTCTTCTCCCCTCCTTTCTGTCTTTCTTTTAAAACTAAAGAGCACTAGGGATGCCTGGTTGGCTCAGTTGGTTAAGCCTCTGTCTTTGGCTCAGGGCTCAGGTTATGATCCCAGGGTCCTGGGATCGAGTACTGCATCAGGCTCCTTCCTCAGTGGGGAGACTGCTTCTCTCTCAGCCACTCTCCCTGATTGTGCTCTCTCTCTGACAAATAAATAAATACAATCTTTTAAAACAAAACAAAACAAAACAAACAAACAAAAACTAAAGAACAGTAGGCCAGGAGTGCAGCAGGAAATCTGCTCTCTCCACCATGCATTTGGCTATTTTGCCTCCATGTGACCTTCACAGGTGTTTGACAGTGAAACTCTTGTTTTCTACCTAAACTGTCTCTAACTACCTCCCATCCCCCAACAATAACATGTAAAAAGAATTATAGTAAATAAATGCCTGGTCTTGAAAGCCAACAAAACCTCCAAACCTGCAGAAATAAGAATAGTTTGGAAAAGGACAGGTCATAGCAAAATAGTGTTCAGAGAGGAGATGCAGGGAGAAAAGTGTTGGGTTTATCATTAAAAAGGCAGCAGAAAGTAGCATTCTTCAGAGTTGGAAGTTGGAGTATTATTTGGTAGACCTGTAAAAGCGCTTTGGGTGATTTAATAGGTAAGAACCAGAACTTGAAATTGGAATTGAAAAAGACTTATTACATAATTTAGTCCCTTTGGTAAGGAAAGGAACAATACAATTTTGGATCTAAATTTAATTGGGATTTAACTAGATTCTTTGAAACTTTTCCATTTTTCATCTGAAAAGCACAAAGTGCTCATCCTTTCAGGAATAGTGATGGACTGCATAATCCAATAGTGCACAGTGTATCCTAAATCAACTTCTGAGCAGCCACAGTGGTGCAGTCAAAGGTATTCCAACTGAAATGAGAATCTAAACAGCTTTGCCACGTGCATAGGGAAGAAGGTTAAACCTTTTGGGTAGAAAATGATCTGAATCATAGCTTCTATTCCTACTTTTTTTTACATTGAAAATCTATGTTAGGATTCCATCTTTTGCCCTAAGAATGCTGCAGCAGTTTCTTTTATTTATTTATTTATTTATTTATTTATTTATTTATTTATTTTATTTTTTTAAAGATTTTATTTATTTGCGAGAGAGACAGAGAATGAGAGACAGAGAGCATGAGAGGGAGGAGGGTCAGAGGGAGAAGCAGACTCCCTGCCGAGCAGGGAGCCCGACGTGGGACTCCATCCCGGGACTCCAGGATCGTGACCTGAGCCGAAGGCAGTCGCTTAACCAACTGAGCCACCCAGGTGCCCCAGTTTCTTTTTTTTAAATTTTATTATGTTATGTTAATCACCATACATTACATCATTAGTTTTTGATGTAGTGTTCCATGAGTCATTGTTTGCGTATAACACCCAGTGCTCCATTCAGTACGTGCACTCTTTAATACCCATCACTAGGCTAACCCATCCCCCCACCCCCCTCCCCTCTAGAACCCTCAGTTTGTTTCTCAGAGTCCATAGTCTCTCATGGTTCGTCTCACCCTCTGATTCCCCACCCCCCCTTCATTTTCCCCTTTCTACTGTCTTCTTCTTCTTTTTTTTTTTTTAACATATACTGTATTATTTGTTTCAGAGGTACAGGTCTGTGATTCAACAGTCTTACACAATTCACAGTGCTCACCATAGCACCTACCTTCCCCAATGTCTATCACCCAGTCACCCCATCCCTCCCACCCCCCGCCACTCCAGCAACCCTCAGTTTGTTTCCTGAGATTAAGAATTCCTCATCTCAGTGAGATCATATGATACATGTCTTTCTCTGATTGACTTATTTCGCTCAGCATAATACCCTCCAGTTCAATCCACATCATTGCAAATGGCAAGATTTCATTCCTTTTGATGGTCTGCAGCAGTTTCTTAATAATTCCTGCTTACATAGGGCACTTAAAAAAAATAAAGGAGCATTAAATCATTTTGGACTGAGTCTATCCAAAGTAAAAGGTATTTTAAAGTACCATCTTCCATGCAAACAATACCAAGTCTAGAGCAAGGAGACTTGATATTAAAGAATAATAAGGCAATGTGTGAATTAAGCATATTATATTTGACTTCTATCAAGGACTAGGCCACTTGCATAACCCAACTGAATATGCATTCATAAACCCATACTTTCCAACACATAGCTCTCTCTCACATGCTACTCTGCAATCAAGCAAGAACAGACTGAAGCCAGCTTTTTTAGAAAGTATTAGAATGACTGGATAAGAATTTATCTTACCTGCTTCTTCTTTATGAACATATTATAGAAGTCCATATTTCTTGTCACCTGTCATTATTCTGTTTTTCCCTCAACCCTACCTTGCCCCAGCCTTCTGGGATAATAGAATTGAGAGAGAGAAGCAGGCAGTGATTGAATAGAGTGGCTATTTGTAAACTTGTTAAACTCCATGTCTTCCGGTCTCAGCCACTTTTCTGTTCTGAGGAGGGCATTTGTGATACAGACAGGCCAAGTGTAGAATGAGCCACATAAGTGGTATCATTTACATTTTTACAGATGGAAAAACAGACTCTGGGTGATATACTAAAAAATGTATGGTCAGTAACTGAGCTGACACCACACATAGGCCACCAAGGATCCTGAAAGAAACTAATATAGACCTTCTAGAAGATCTTCTAGGATAATTTAAACTTAGGTGTTCTTAGAGGTTCTTTATCATCCCACAGCTCCCAGATCTGATGAGTGAAACCCTCATTGTGAAAGGCCTAGGAGCCCAGAGAAGATGAATAGCAGTAGGCTAGTGAAAAAAATTAGAGATGTCTTCACAAAACCTGTTTTGAAGAAAAAAGCAGAAGTGCATCTATGGTGGTGATGGTTTACAAAGGATCTCTGTGGAAATGGAATGTACTAGAATGAAATGAGTGTGCCACAT
Source organism: Mirounga angustirostris (assembly GCF_029215605.1). Taxonomy (NCBI): domain Eukaryota; kingdom Metazoa; phylum Chordata; class Mammalia; order Carnivora; family Phocidae; genus Mirounga; species Mirounga angustirostris. Next base: position 44,888,834 of record NW_026991709.1, on the reverse strand, counting down.
GCTAAAAATTCATTAAGATATTAGACATTGTTCAGATCAAAGAGAGGTTTTTTTTTTATCCTGTTTAAAGGCATGATGTACCCCCATAATCTGTTGTCCATAAATTACTTGGAAGTGAGGGATCCATACATACCCTGTAGGCTGCAGGACCAGACACTCGCAAATAAGAAACTGCCATTGAGTAGGAAAGGTCCTAAAACATGATATGCCCATAATCAACAGGTCGGCCTGGGTTTGGCAATGACTTCTCAGGAGACCTGAGAAAACCCTATGGAAAGAAAGATGGCCTAAGAGATGGAAAAAGTGGTGAAGAAGGTAAGAGTTTTTGTACTAGGTACTAGAGATGACCAAATATTCTGTTTTCTACTATATTTGTGTGGGTCTATCTAAGAAGAAAGGGTTACTTTTGTCTCTTTTTGTCTAATGTCGTCCCAATTTTTGCTAAAGATACCAGTCAATGGCATTTTCAGACCCTTATGGGAAGCATTTTTTATCCTATATTTAATTACCTATAATCTAGCTGTATTTATGGTGTTTTATGTGGATATTTAGGAATATGCATTGTAATTTATAAAGCTAATTATGAAGTATTTTATTTCCAGGAAATAGGTAAGGTCTTTTCTGCCCTTGTTTGATTGGTGTATATTATAGCTAGCTCCTCATTATCTGTAGAAGGGATGGTCCTCTTAGGTAGGATGTTTATTGCACAGAAAATCCCCCAACTATATTTCAATATGCCTAGAAAGTGGGCTTTTCATCAAACTTGCTAACAAGTTGCAACAGATGAGTGATTGTTCCCCAGAGAAATAGCCAAAATGCATTTAGGAGAAGGCAGAAGAAGCTGAGAGCTGAGATAATCCATCAGTTAGTTAATTCACACCTGAATAATTGAGAGTTTGCTTTCCGGTAATTGAATATTTATGAAGGTTCCACAATGTGCTGGAAAGTAGATGTGCCAAATAAAAATACCAAATAAAACCAACCTGCACACGGTTTATGTTTAATACAGATCTTACTACTTGACTGGAACATGCAAAATAGAGTGCAGTTTCAAACTTCAGTGTGTATAAGAATAATGTGCAGGAGTGTGTCTGTTAAAATTGCAGATTTCTAGGTGAACCTCAGAGGTATTCCTCAGGAATCTTAATTTTTAACAATTTACCCCAGATAATTCTGAAGCAGGTAGTCTAGAGACTTCTCTTGGAGAAATTATCAATGCAGATAGTGACAGAAAAAAGTTTATTTCCTAGACGGCACAAGATAAGAAATCAGAGATAAACTGACCTATGAACTGAAGAAAGAGAAGAGGCCAAAAGAGAATGCTTATTTGCAAAAAGGAGAGTATGGGCATAAAGAAAAGAAAAGAAAACAAAACAAAAAAAAAAAAAAGAAAAAGAAAAAGAGGATAGATAATTAAATAATGGTAGAGATTATTGTAGTTATAATGCTACGATATCTCGAATTTATTGTGAATTACTTACAATTCATGTAAGTTACACCACAGATGTGAACAGCTTCTGCCTTCTCACAGCTCAGTCAGGGCTCACTAGCATTGTAAAAGGAAGCCCAGGCTCCAGAGGGGGCCCATACAACAGATGCAGCTATTTATACTCGATTGTACCACAAGCTTCAGTAAATAGTATAATGAACATCAGAAAAGAAATTTCATTGGTTAAATTGGTGGCTTTTTAACCAGCATAATGGCTGTTAGAAGTGGTGAAGTTAATGGCACTCAAGATATGTAGATTGGCTAAAATAATTTAGTGATTAACTTCTTCCTCTTGCATAATCGGGGTATAGAAATGCAGACAGACCTGTAGCTCACCTGACAGTCACCTGTCACCTGAGGGATTGATTCTAATCTCTCAATAATCTCTAAATGGTTCAGACAGTGAATCTGAATCTGATTGCCTGGCCTATAAGGCTACAGAATCTTGGCCTTGGGATGGCCTTGGGATGTTGTCTAGACTTCCTTAATTGTAGTTTTTCAGGCAAGATGTTTAGGGAATCCCTTACAAGAATGGAGAGTTAGAGCTTCATTGATCTTACAGAACAAATGGTAGGAATGTCTTGTACTGGTTTGTTAGTAAATATTTGTATGTTAAATGTTGATACGTGAGGCAGAATTGTTCCAACCTGCTCTAATTTTAACTTGAAGCAAGTTCCTGAGAGTGGTTGCTCATTCTCAGTCACCTCAAGTGTTTAGGTTGGTACAGTTATCTACTAAAAAGACTTTATGAGTTAGTTGCCATGACCCATTTGGCATAGACCAGTACTCACACAAATGTGAAAAAGTAAAACCTCAACTGCGAGAGAAATTTAGTGAATCTTCTTTTGGTGATCTTTCTCTTGTGAGAAAAACTGATAAAGCAACCTAGTTTTTGTGTTTTCTCTATTCATTGTCCTGCTCTTCTGGTCCAGAAAAGATATGAAAGGGTCAACAGAAATGGTGTCCAAAGGCATACAGCTTCTGCTGGGTCATTCACTCCATGATAAAGAGCAAATATGAGAAGCAAGGATAGAATTTTGCTCTTTCAAACACTTGTCCACTGTGCTCTCTACTGGGCCAGGATCTCCGTGTTATTTTAGATCTTGCCTAGGTGATTCTTTAAAAGATATATATATTTTTTTTCCTTTTTACTCTGAATGTCTCAATCCATCCTCCCCTACCCACCCCCCCCAAGTAATTGCTGGTTAAAAAAAAAAAGAATTAAAGCTAATCAGGAAGCTCTAGTTGTATGTTCCCCAATTTTCCCTGCTTAATATTTTAAAGTAATCAGATGCTTTCAGTATATCAGCCTAGAAAAGAAGTTATATCAGTTAAGACCATTCACATTTATTTATCTATAGGCACTCAGATATGAAAATGTTCAAATGTGTTACATGATAATTTAGTTTTCTACAGTAAAAGTGAAACTGTAACTAGGGAAAGGGAAATTTTATATCTATATCTATATATCTATAGCAACATCTTTTCAGAGGTGATATTGTATGAAATAAATTCAGAACTTGTAACCCAATACTCTTTTTTTGTTTGTTTGTTTTTTTAAGATTATTTATTTATTTATTTAACAGAGAGAGACACAGCGAGAGAGGGAACACAAGCAGGGGGAGTGGGAGAGGGAGAAGCAGGCCTCCCACGGAGCAGGGAGCCCCATGTGGGGCCTGACCCCAGGACCCTGGGACCATGACCCGAGCAGAAGGCAGAAGCTTAATGACTGAGCCACTCAGGCGCCCCACCCAATACCCTTTCATGTTGAATGGTAACCATATCTATGAGGTCATTTCAACATATGAAAGAGTCAAATTATGGAGCAGCAGATTAATTAAGCTACAGACATTGTGAATGTTTAAGAATGTTACTCTAAAATGTCACACTTTCAATAAAAGTAGATTTAGTCTGGGTTTTCTCTCACTTTTACAGTTATTTGATTTATTAGATAATGTTAACATGCAGGGAGAAAGTGAGAGATACCTATAAATAACTGTATATGTTTGCCACAATTTACCAGCTAATTATCATTTTGAGATATGATATGATGGTTCTGATTAATAAACCAAAAGGGAAACTCAATTATGAATGCATGCAATCAAACTTCATAAGTAAGCCAAAATAAACCCGACATTTATAAGTCAGAATAACCCATTAAGGAAACTAATATAGTAGTGTTCCAAGGCTACATTGGGTGGAAAATAATGCTCTCTTGTTTAATGGAAAGAGGTAGGTAATACTTAAAAGACAAACTTGTTGGAATTTTGCATATTACAACAGGACACTGAAGTAAAGGTCTCACCTCAAAAGAGGAATAACAATGTCTTCAATTCTTTTCTTTTCTTTCCCTATCTCTGAGATTTGAAGCAATGAGAGGCTGTCTTCAATTGAACAATTGAACAATGTCTTCAATTCTTTTCAATTGAGTTCAAGGAATAGTTCTTGGGTAACAAACTAAAGCCTCTTCTCCAGATGGCTCTTCTTAGTTAAAGGAAAGACAGCCTCTCATTGTTTCAAATCTCAGAGATAGGGGATTTTATGGGTTGAACTGCATCTCCTCCAAATTCCTAAGTTTAAGTTCTAACACCCAATACCTCAGAATATAAATGTACTTGGAAATAAGATTGTTGGAGACATAAATAGTTAAGATGGGTCATACTGGGATTGTGTGGGTCCCTGATATCTGGTGCCTATATAAAAAGAGGAAATTTGGACATAGAGAGTCACACAAGGAGAATGCTATGTGAGCATGAAGGCAAACATAGGGATAATGCTTCTCTAAGCCAAGGACATCAAAGATTGTCAGCAAACCATCAGAAGCTAGGACAGAGGATGGAACAGATTCTTTCTCTCAGCCCTCAGAAGGAACTAACCTATATAGACCTTGATCTCAGACTTTTAGCCTCCAGAACTATGAGAGAATATTTTTTTTTTTAATTTAAATTCTAGTTAGTTGACATACAGTTCAATATTGCTTCAGGAGTAGAGTTCAGTGGTTCATCATTTACATATAACACATAGTGCTCATCATAACAAGTGTCCTCTTTAATACCCATCACCCATCTATCCCATCCCCCAGCCACCTCCCTCCATCAACACTGTTTGTTCTCTGTAGTTAAGAGTCTCTCATGACTTGTTTCTCTCTCTCTCCTTTTTCCCCTCCTGAATGTTCATCTGTTTTGTTTCTTAAATTCCACATATGAATGAAATCACATGGTATTTGTCTTTTCTGATTGACTTATTTCACTTAGCATAATACGCTCTAGTTCCATCCATGTCATTGCAAATAGCAAGATTTCATTAGCTTTGACGGCTGAGTAGTATTCCATTGTAAATATATGCCACATCTTCTTTATCCATACATCAGTCCATGGACATTTGGCCTCCTTCCATAGTTTGGCTATTGTTGATAAGGCTGCTATAAACATCAGAGTGCATGTACTCCTGAGAGAATAAATTCTTAAGCCACCCAGTTTGTGGTACTTTATTATGGCAGCCCTAGCTAATTAATACAGGGGTAGAAATAACACTGAAGACAAAATCTCTGTCCTCAAAGTGCCTACGATCAGTTGTTTTATTGTTTTTTTTTTTTTAAAGATTTTTTTTCTTTATTTATTTGAGAGAGAGAGAATGAGAGAGAGCACATGAGAGGGGGGAGGGTCAGAGGGAGAAGCAGACTCCGTGCCGAGCAGGGAGCCCGATGCGGGACTCGATCCAGGGTTCCAGGATCATGACCTGAGCCGAAGGCAGTCGCTTAACCAACTGAGCCACCCAGGCGCCCAGTTGTTTTATTGTTAAAGTAGAGAATCCCATTGGTAGAGTTTTGTCACTTAAATAGCAACATCAGGAGCCTGGAATTAGAAACCGGTAAAAGGGAAAATGTATGTTACACAGGGCTGAATTTTGATGAGGTTGAAGATGAAGGGGACAGGCATTAATGTCTTGAAATGGCTGACCATAAGATCAAAGCAGGGAAGACAAGTGAGGGAAAACAATGTAGGAAAGGTGTGTATTGATGAGCTACATCAAGCACAGGAAAAGGAGGGTCAGTGGGAGAAGTGGAAGACCAGGTGGTTATAGAATTTTGCTTTAAAGACTTCTACTCTTTTAGCTCTGGATTTGGGTAGACGTACTCTCTTTGGAGGACAAATATGAGGACACTGGATTTTTTTTAACATTTTAAATATGCCAATATATTTATGAATTCTAATGAAAAGCAAGTAGTTGTTACCTTGTCAATATTTCCAAAAAAATCTTAAAAAATATTACAGGGCGCCTGGGTGGCTCAGTTGGTTAGGCGACTGCCTTCGGCTCAGGTCATGATCCTGGAGTCCCGGGATCGAGTCCCGCATCGGGCTCCCTGCTCAGCGGGGGGTCTGCTTCTCCCTCTGACCCTCCTCCCTCTCGTGCTCTCTGTCTCTCATTCTCTCTCTCTCAAATAAATAAATAAAATCTTTAAAAAAAAAATTACAAAATATTTTAGACCCATAAAAGCCACATAGAGATCAGTACAGTGATCATCCATATATACACTGGTTGGCTTTTAAAAATACAGCACTTCTAATACAGTTTAAGTCCCAGTGTTTCCTCTTCCATTTACCATTTCTGCCCCTGACTCCCACCCCCTGGTACCTCCTACTCTAAACTTGGGTGTTTATCATTCACATGCATTCTTTTTTACATTTCCCTTTTGAGTCATCCAGATCAGAGGCAAGAAGGCGTAAGTCATTATACCCGTTATTGGTCCAAGGCTGTCCCTGAGGGAATGTTAATTCTAAATTGCTTCCCAGCTCTTTTTGCCTGCAGGCAAAGTGGGCGCCAACAGTCTTGGGAGCAGCCTTCTGACAAAGCCCAGGGGGGCTGACTGGTGGAATAAATGCAAACTGGAAGCCTTTGTATATAAAGATGGAAAAGGCAGATGAGAAAGAGGAGAAGCATGCTGTCAGTGTCAGCTACATGCCCTATCTCATGGATATTTATTTTCTTGTTGGTGGCCGTTTAATTCAAGCAGATCTTTACTCCATTTTTTTGTAAGATTTTATTTTTAAGTAATCTCTACATCCAACGTGTGGCTTGAACTTACAAACCCGAGATCAAGAGTCGCATGCTCTACTGACTGAGCCAGCCACTCCATCCCAGTTTTTAATAGAAGATGCTGAGTATACCATAAAACACAGGCATCTTCAAACATTCCCTAAAGATTTATTTTATTTTTCAATTTAAGAAGTAATATAAATCTCCCATAAAATTCTTCTGTATGAAAAATCAGTTGAAGGGAGGGAGACTGTTTATTCTGGATTGTCAGAGATGAAGGGAACTGGGAAATGAGTTAGAACTCCTCACAGAGAGCAGCTTGCTTTGATGCCTTAGGTCTGGGTGCTGCAGGCAAGGGATCCTTGTTGCAGGTGAGGACAGGGCTTGTGTCCAGGCCTCTTAAGATAACCCTCCATCAAAGAAGAATCCTCTGTTCTCCAGGATGCTTCCAATGCCTTCTTAACTTTCCAGTTTATAGCAGGCTTAATCCTTGGCTATTTTGTTTAATGCTTTGAAAAGAATATTTCATCTTTACTGTCTTTTTCCTCACTTGTTTAATTAATATCTATTTTTTTAAGTGGGAATAAGAGGGTATTTGAAAAAAGGGATAGGCTGATTGCTCAAGCTCAAGGCAGAGAGGCCTGATATCTGTTCCTCCTTCCTCATCTCCCCTCCCCGCCCTCAATCTTAGATTTTGAAATACTGAAAAGATTTCTATCTTCTATTTGAGCTCTGGATGGTCTACGGGACCTAAATGGAAGGCTTGTGGGGTAGGATGGCATCCTACATCATACATAAACAATGCTTTTGACATCTCGACATTTACGAAGGGGAGAAGTATACTTTTCTACCCAAAGAGCAAAGTACTTTTCACAAATTTGCCAGGGAGCAGTCTGAGAGTAGTGCTGATTTTGTCCTTGCAGCTCATGTGCTGTGTATACAAAGATTACGGGGACATCCACGAGAATCCAACTGTGAAACCCTCTAACTTGTGCCTATTTGAGAAATCCTGAAGATGTCATGGGGTAGTAATGCTTAAGGAGAATCCCTGAAATGAAAGCAAACCTCATTACAACTTCAATTCTGGGATCCTTTTACTCAAGTATTAGAATTTCCCTTTTAATGGTTTGACCTAAAACTAACCACCTAACATCCAACAACCACCACAGAAAACACAAACTGATCACCTCGCGAGGGAGAATTTTACACTTCTCCCAGTTTTCAGCTCTTCAGGAATTGGTTAGTATGGTGAACTCTGTCCCTCCAAAAATCATACATTGAAGTCCTTACCCCCAATTTGATGGTATTTGGGGTGGGGGTGCTTTCAGAGGTAATTAGGTTTAGATGAGGTCATAAGGGTGGGTATTAGTGTTCCCATGATGGGATTAGTGTCCTGATAAGAAGAAGAGAGCCTAGAGGACACGCTGAGAGAGCAATGTCTGCAAGCCAGGGAAAGCACCCTTACCCGGGAACTGAATAGGCTGGCACCTGGAGGTTGAAATTCCAGCCTCCAGAACTGTGAGGAATAAATTCCTGCTGTTTAAGCCACCCAGTCTCTGGTATTTTGTTATGGAGGCCCAAGATGACTAAGAGAGTTAGTTTGAGAAAATTTCTAATAGGTATTTTAGTCTGGATGTCTGCAAACCTGATTATACTACTTAAAAATTGTAGAATTTGCTGCTTGAATACTGGAGTTTTATGAACTATAAACTGTCTCGTAAGAGTGCCCCATCCATCATAAACTCCAGGGTTCTATAAAGTATCTTGAGGGTTTGGAGCCCGTGGAGGGGCACTTACAGTATGTTAATATCTTCCTTAAAAGGAATGTAGGGGCTGGAGGTGCCCCAGCTGACCAACATTAGGGAGCCCGGTCTTAACTACAATTCTTTCCCTTCTGAACTTCTCCTGATAATGGTACACACACACACACACACAAAACCTCTTTATCAATATTTCCATTCATATGAAAAATGTGGTGCATAATATGAGGACTAGAAAGAGACTGGCAGGGCTATGGAGCCGCACAAAGAGATGTTATTTTTGGATTTTAAAGACAGCAGGGAGCTAGTATTTTCCGCTTTATTATAGGAAGTAACTCACCTCAGAAATGCAGTGAAAGAGCCTGCACCTCAAGTAAACTCTGAGCAAATGTACTGATAGAAACAACAAGATACAAAGAAGAGTCATTGAAAACGCGAAGAATTCAGATTAGACCAAAAGAGAACTACTGTTTTACATATATTTTTCCTGAGAAAAACTTGGGGTTTAATATTAGGATGTCGTTTTCTTATATGCTGAGTAGATCTATGGTCAATCTGATATATGGTAAAATGTTTTTTGTTTTATTTTCATCACCTGGGTTCAGGATATTTTAAGGAATCCTTTTGTCATCCCAACAAATCCAGAATTGAAGGATACTCTCCAGATACTGTCAGCTCTTGATACCTTTACCGTCAGACCTTCTCCGACTGTTATAGCTGAGATTCTGGGACAGAGTAGGCGAAACCAGGCAGCAGTACACCTGATAGCCCCCTGTTCTAATGGGGCACATTTCTGTCACATCGTGCCGCGCTCATATTTCGTTTTTGTGTTTCTCATTCCTGTTTATCTCTTGTAAATTGTGGCCTACTTCACTTATCCTCTCTTCTGTCTTGCATTGTTCCAGGCAAACTAAATTCAAGCTATGTATAGTGAGAGACAAGGGCCTTCACAATCTAGTCCCAACACCCTTCAGATTCCAAAGTTCAGACTCACTTGTGGTGCGTTTCCTGCCAATGTGAATGGCAGGATGGCTATGATTTAGAGAGTAGAGGGATATGAAGAGTTTTTAAAAACTTTTATTAGAGACTATGTTGGAAATGTGACCTGGATTCACATTAAAAATTCAAAGTTAGGGGCGCCTGGGTGGCTCAGTTGGTTAAGCGACTGCCTTCGGCTCAGGTCATGATCCTGGAGTCCCAGGATCGAGTCCCGCATCGGGCTCCCTGCTCGGCGGGGAGTCTGCCTCTCCCTCTGACTCTCCCCCTCTCATGCTCTCTATCACTATCTCTCTCAATAAATAAATTAAAAAAAAAATTCAAAGTTAGAAAAACTAGTAAAAAATGAATAGAGAGTGATATTTTTTAAAAAAATCCAGAGAACAGTGCAAAATATCAAAAAGAGTATAATAAGTGGTATTGTATCTTAAGATTGTTATTATAATCCTCTGTCAATGTTTTATAAGTTTTCAAGAGTAGAAATAAAAAAATACATAGAAATATTTAGCTCAAAACATAATTCAAAATATCACAAAAAATGCTTTGATCTTGAGACTTCCTTATATTACCTCATTTCAGGATAAGAAAAATAACTGTTTACAAAAATATTCCCCCATGAGCTTACTAGGTGCTAAAATGCTTTATATTTTTCTGGGCTATTTCTAGTACTTGAATAAACTGTAATAGTGTTGGTAGGATGGGGGGAAATTCTTACTTGAATAAATGTGGTCTAAATTCTGTGGTTATATAACCTAAAGTATAATCTGAAGTAATGTAGGAAAATAATTTAGAATTGTTTTATAAAAATTAATTTATGTATTACTATCCTCATATCCAAAACAGATTTGGGAAAACATATTCATAAAATCAGTACCATTTTTCAAAGTAGTACCTGCAATTGCTATTATTATTTCTGCTAATTCCTGATACAATAGAAAATCCACTGGAGTATTTTATATTTTATTATCCTTTTTAAGTTTAACCCTTCACTGTTTCCTCTTTTCATTAATAAGAGTTTGATCAGGTTGTTGGGTTTTTATCTACATTCTTCTCTTATATATATCAATTAGATATAAGCTACTAAGCCCAAATCTATAGAATCTCATTGCTTTAAATCTCCTCCTAAAACCATCATTGCATTTCACTCTTGCTCTTAATTAATGGCCTCTACATCGTCTCTTAAATATTCTCAAAACTATGAATTTCACTCATACGTGAGAAAACTTAGCATTGGCATTTAAAAATGTCAATGAAAAGTCTGCATGTCTTCTTTTCTTTTTCACCAAGTTTTTCTCTACTCCTTTCTGTCTTCTACATGATTTGTTTTATTTTATTTTTTTAAAGATTTTATTTATTTATTTGAGAGAGAGAGTGAGAGAGAGAAAGAGCACAAGAGGGGGGAGCGGGAGCGGGAGAAGCAGACCTCCTGCTCAGCAGGGAGCCCGATGTAGGACTCGATCCCGGGACTGCAGGATCATGACCTGAGCCGAAGGCAGTCGCTTAACCAACTGAGCCACCCAGGCGCCCCTACATGATTTGTTTTAAATACACATTGCTTTCAGTTACTTTAACAACTCCTTTTTCTGATTTTACATTTGATTTTTTTCACCCTATGCTTCCCCTTATACCTTAGATTTTATAGAGGAGAACAATGATAAACCCCATTTTAAAGTCTACATTTTTGTCTCCACTTAAATCTGAGAAATTTCTCAATTAAATATTAGGATTCAATCAGTTTTCTCTGATCCTTCCTCTACTCTTCCAGGTAAATGGTTCAGAGTTATTGACCTTTAATCAACAACACATAAGTAAAATCACTGTAGATCAGAGCTCATTAAAATGTACATTCTTCGGGGCGCCTGGGTGGCTCAGTCGTTAAGCGTCTGCCTTTGGCTCCGGTCATGATCCCAGTGTCCTGGGATCGAGCCCCGCGTCGGGCTCCCTGCCCGGCAGGAAGCCTGCTTCTCCCTCTCCCACTCCCCCTGCTTGTGTTCCTGCTCTCGCTATCTGTCTCTCTGTCAAATAAATAAATAAAATCTTTAAAAAAAAAAAAGTACATTCTTCAATCTCAGACAATATTAAACCAAGAAAAACAAAGTTGCTTTTTCTTGATTTGAAGAACATTTCAAACGTCTTGTGTCCCACTCATTCACCACAAGGGGGCATGTCGCTACAAATGTGTCATTTCCCTGTGGTAGCATCACTTGATGATGCCGGCATGAAGGTTTTGTTTTATCTTATTTTATGTCTTTTTTTTCCCTACCATGTGTAGTTTTTATAAAGTGATCCCAAGAATACTGTAATTTCTAATGTGGAGTGTGGAAAATGAATTTCACTTTAGAACCAGAAGAAATATTCTAGGTCAAAATCTAGAAACTGCAATTCCAGCAGTTTCTTCTATTTCCCATAAGGTATACTGGAGTTCTAGTAAAACCTAACCATTTCCAAGTAACTTCAAACCCCATCAACTTTAAATATATTAAACAATCAATGGCATAATTTGAAAAATGCACAATTAAGACTGAGATAAAGTTCAGCAGCTGGTGCAACCAAATGACTTTGCTATCTGAAAAAAAATTGTTCATCTTTTGGCCACAAGTTACTATCTATCATAGTTTAAAGTATGTTCACAAAATGTTACAGGTCTTCATTAAATGCCCAAGAGGGGCATACATTTCTACATCAGCCAATACTGGAGAGAAATGATCCTCACAGACAGCTTAAAGAGAAGAACTTGCAACAAGATAGCAAAGAGTGGAGAATACTGAATCCATCAAAACCAACTTAACATCAGAAAGAAAAATTAACACCAGAGCTAACAATTTCACTTTTTAGTATTAAGCATGTTTCACACTGGAAGCTATCTTCTATGAGAAACTAAATAAAATACTTGTTCTACACGGGATACATATTCAAAAGAATAATGTCAGAGAAGCTATCAATTTTTGTTGTACGGTATGTTCTCTTATTAGTGGAATCACAACAACTCTAGCTTCGCATCTCCCACACCTCTTCCCTCCCCCACCAACCCTTTTCCCACTGTGCTGACAAGATCTTTTACCTGCCCGCCACTTCAGTGAGGCTGGTGGAAGAAATAACTGGATATGTGTCTAGATTGTATTAGAGCACTTACTCAAGATGGAGCCTTTGAATAACTTGTTTCACAATTATCTGGGTGTTTATTAAAAATCCAGATTTGCATATCATACCTTGCTACTCCTCCCCCAGACCTACTGAATGAAAATGAATCTCTGAGGCTGGAAACTGGGAATCTGCATTTTAAATAAGTGCCTTAGGTGAATTTGATGCTGTTAATCCCCAAAGAGGCTTTGATCCATACTTTAGCTTAATTATTTATTTTTTAAAAAATTTTTGCTTATTTATTTATTTTAAGATCTTACATACCTATGTGGGAGAGAGAATGAGCATGAATGGGGTGAGTGGGGGGAGGAGCAGAGGGAGAGGGAGAAGCAAACTCTCTGCTGAACAGGGAGCCTGATCCCAGGATCTCCAGACCATGACCTGAGTGGAAGGCAGCTGCTTAACTGACTGAGCCACCCAGGTGCCCCATTTTAGCTTAGTTTATTGCCTTGTTGGTTGTTAACAACATTTCTGTAAAGTGGAGAGTGGACAGCTTTGTTACTTCTATTCAAGACGTGGAAATTGAGGCAAAAGGATTTTAAGTTAATGATCCATGTTTATTCACTGAATTATCGCCAAACTGAGATTAAAATTATAGCCCCAAGTTTATAATCCACTGTTTTTCTACTCATATTATACCTATAGTGTTTTCTCCATACTTAGTGATTCCATATACACATTGGGATATTGAAATGCCTTGATTATGAAACTCCATGGAGGGTGGCATGAAGATGAGAGTACATAGCTCACCCCTTGACTTGGTTAGTTAGTACTTTATATTAAAGTACAATGTAGTTCTATTGAATCTGTGTCTTTCTTTAAGTAGCAATTATCTTTAAAAGCAAATGTATTTGCAACTTAAGAACCACGTCAGAAAACTTTTCTAAAGAAAAAGAAGAAATCTCAGCTTTTATAAGAAATAAATGGTATAAACACTTACATTAAAAATGCCTTTCCTTAAAAAGATTTTACTTGTATAGCATATATATATATATAAAAAAAACCTTTTGAATCACTAAAAAGAACAAGGTAATGATTCAGTTTCTATAAAAAGAGAATTAAGGACCAGAATGTGTTGGGACCTAAATTATGCAACATATACAGGCAAGAGTAATCTAGAAAACATTATCTTTATGTATAATTCATCTAGCAGCTGCCTATTTGTGACACATATTATACACTGATTAAGAGCATGGTTAAACAACTGAATAATGTGCATGCTTCATATAATAACACCCTGTTCTTATTGCAAGTTTAAAAAGGCAAAACTAGGTACAGTGAAACTTTCTGTGTTTGTTAATTTGAACAAGTCATGATCTGAATATTTGAAAATACTGATGGACCGTGGATGTATTCAGAGCTATTCTTTGCAGAGAGAAGCCCAAGGAAGAGTTTGGGGAAAACTCTTTACAGCCACATTTTCAGTGGCCCTCTTTTGGTTTCCTGTAATGAGCCATGGCAGCAAATGTTTGTCCTATGAAAACCTGATTTGCAAGTAACCTAGCATAAACCAAGTAAGGGATAGCCAGGTAAGAAAATGAATAAATGGGAGAAAAGGTATTTATTTCTTAACAAGGGTACTGATACATTTTTGTAATGTTTAAAAGTAAATTTTATGTCTTTTAAAAGCAGACTCCAAGATTCTGTAGTGCTCTCTCTAGCTTTTGATCTCTTAGTGATTGTTTATAGGCTTGGAAAAGTTGATGACTATGGGTCTTAAAGGTAGGCTCTGGGGTAACAATGAGAGAGAGGTATTGAATCTGAAATTCTAAGGCAGAATCTGAGGTTTCTTGGAATATTGCCCAGAATTCCATTTTAAAAATCAGTAATCATAATTTTTATTTCCTTAATCTTATCTTTCATTTAAAAATAAATGTAGCGCAGTGAAATGACCTTCAGTCACCTTTTTGATTGGGGAAGCTACATTCAAACACTTACACAAACACGTTGTTTAGTCACTGACTAATACCAAGGAGAAACTTTAAATACACTGGTCAGAAAGATATCTTGGAACTCTGCCAGGAGCTATTTCTCTATTTTTATAACACATATTTTTTTCCTTTTATCATAAAACTAAAATATTCATTGTAGAATAATTTTAAAAGTTCAATAAGCAAAAGATGGATCACCAAAGACTAAGAGATCAATCTCTTTATTTCTATCTTCAAAGACTTTCAATTACTACTATCCACTGCCTTCGGCATGGGCATGGGTCTCAGAAGCGAGAGATAGAGGGGAGTTTGCAAATGATAGAAGAGAATTTGCAGTGGGAAGTATTGGAAGAGGAGGAGGAGGAAGATTCAATTGTGGGACAGACACTTTCCCTTAATACTGCAATGGTTAATTGACCTCATTTCCAATGTAAGAGCCATGTGACTTGTGTACCACTTCATTTCTTTTTTTTTTTTTAAGATTTTATTTATTTATTTGAGAAAGAGAATGAGAGAGAGAGAACACATGAGAGGGGATAGGGTCAGAGGACGAAGCAGACTCCCTGCTGAGCAGGGAGCCCTATGCGGGACTCGATCCAGGGACTCCAGGATCATGACCTGAGCCGAAGGCAGTCGCTTAACCAGCTGAGCCACCCAGGTGCCCTCTACCACTTCATTTCTTTGGGCCTCAATTTCCTTATCTGTTTAAAACACACACACACACACATACATCTAGGCAAAGCTATTTACACAACATGTCCCAAGTCTCCAGACCACTCTTCATTTTTTCTATTGCCAGTTTATATCATGCTACCATTATTTCCTGTCTAGGGTGGTGTAAATGAGTCTCCTTGCTCTCTCGCCCCTGGACCCTCTACAATTAATTCATTCCCAAATATAGCCAGAGTGAGCTCTTAAAAATGCAAATTCTGTTATGCTATCACCTGCTTAGAATCTTCCAGTGGGTTCCCTTTGTACTTAGAATAAATGTCTACTTCTTTTCATGACTTTTGAGTTTCTGTAGGATCTGGCCCCTCTGTCCCTATTTCCTACTTATCTCTCAATGTGTCAACCATCCTGACCTTATTCCTAGTCCTAAAATATGCCAAGCTTGTCCCCACCTTAGGATCTGTATTTGTTTTCATCTGAGAACATTTGGCTAAAGATCTTCCCTTGGCTCATACCCTTATAATTTTAAGGTCTCATTTCAAATAGCACCTCATTAAAGAGGTATTTCCTGAACATGCCTTCCAAGGTAGCTACTCACTTTTATTGAAAAAAAAATTATAAAAAAATAAAAAATATATATCTAATATTTATCACTATCTGAAAGGAGATTCCCTTTTTAAAAAACAACTTCATTATTTTTGTTTCCACCATGCTCAAGACTGTAAACTCCATGAGAAAAGCTTGTTTATTGGAATATTTCCAATGCCCAGAACAGTATCTGGCACATAGTACTCAGTACACATGTGCTGTATAAATATCAGATTTTAACTATACATTCAATAGCATGAATACTTAATGTCTGTTCTCTTCCCAGATCCTAAGCACTTTTAGCTCCATTATCCAACTTGTTATCTAATAATATTAAGAAATATATGTTAAATGAATAAATTATAAAATGGCATCTTCAAATGAATCATATATTTACAGTCTGCTTAGTTTATTCAGTTTGTATGACTGAAGTGATATTTTACTTAAACGTTCATTTCGTCATTTTTCTATTTATGTTCTCTATTAATATGGAGGTTTTCTATCTATTGATTACTGTATCAGAATGTCATTGGATTACAAGTCATAGAGTTATAGAATGCCCAATTCTCAGGAACTCAAGCAAATAAGGCATTTAATTAAATTATAAGCAAATAACTGGAGTAAGTGGTTTCCACTTGAATACCACAAATGGTTGTATTGACATAGAAGTGCAACAATTTCATCGGAGAACCAGGCTGTTTGTGGTCAAATGCCCCGCTACTGTACGATATCCCCACATCATGAACTAGGTTCTTTTGATTTTCCTTCTTGGCCATCCTCAGCTTTGGGGTTGTCGCCTGCGGCTTGTTGCTTCACGTCTGAAAGATGGCTGTCACAGCTCTAAGCACTATATTCAAGGCAAAAAAGAAAAGCAAGGGCCAGTACGACACAGCTCCTTATTCAATGTTGTTTCTGGTAGAGCTCAACCGGGAATTTTTCCAGAAGTTGTCATTCTCACTTTCCTGTCCCTTTAAGAATGACCAAAGTGTAAAATTTAAGTGTCAAAGGAAAATGGTATAAATATAACTGGCTTATATAAATCATGATTTATTTCTTAGACCTGAGCTCATTACAAACATCCCGATTTAAAGATTTTATCAGCAAGGAAGAGATGACAAGAGAGGTTGAGTAGGCAGCTAACAGGGTCGACTAGAAACAGTATAAATAACTGATAACCTTTTTCAATTTATTTGCCATTGATGTGAAGATTTTTACCCTGGGAATAACTAAGCTTTTCCACAGAACTTTCATGTGATTTATCTGGCATTTGTAATGTCTTTCTAGTTTTTATTGTCAACAACAAAAAAAGCATTCTTTCAACATCAGAGATGAAACTCGCAATTAAGCATTAGTAATGACTTTATTTCTTCAGGTGGTATCTTTGAAACTCTAGGTTTAAAGTCAGCAGCTTTGTGTTCACTGTCTTTGTCTTTTTTCTGCACAAGATGGGCCAGTGAGCACTGTACTTTCTGCTTGCTGAACATCTGCTGATTGATCTTTCTCAGTAAATCCATTTAGTCTGGGTTTGTTCTAAAATCACTGAGAGCAGGGAGACTAACTCTGAATTAGTGTTGGATGTTGCTAACACAACAACAAACAGCCCCTGGTATTTCCTGTGGTTCTTGGTTAATCATCAGGTGAATGTTGAATACTTTGGGAACTGTGACTGGCATTTGATTATTCGCCATTGATTAGCATTTAGGTTAGAAGGACTGGATATATTTCAAATGTTTGTAGGTATTAAAATTTTACGTATTATGTGATTTTATGAACCATTTGTCTCGTATCTTATCTATGCTGTAGGCATCCTTTTGTGCTCAAAGCTTTCCATGGGATGTGTTCAGAGACTTAAAAAACAATATTTTCCCCTCTGTGACTCTTTGTTGTAAGTGCTTCAATGTTTGTTACAGTTGTTGCTTTCTTCTGCAATTTTTTCATCTCTTTCTGATGCATTAAGGATTATTTTAGGTTCACTTATTTGATGGGTTGTGATTAACAGTGATATCAGAGAAGAAATAAATGTAATTTTACTGAAAAAAATGTTCTTAGAGTTTCAGTCACTTTCTACCCTTTTCTTACTGTTTTAATTATCAGCAATTAATGAAGCAGCCATTAAATAGCATATTATTTTAGGTGCTGGAAAGCCTTTGAAAAATGTAAACGATAACTCTCCTGTCCTCCAGGGTTTTACACAAATCTAAAGGAATTCATTACTTTAACAAAACGAAACAAGTTACTTGAAAGTCACACACCAACTCTTGAGTGCTAAGTAGAAAGTTTTTCAGTGGTCTCTTATCTTCAATAATGCCTTTCCAGGTCTAAATCCTCAGGGTCTTTTCTTTAAAATGCATATTGGAACAACAGAGCACTTGTTTTTGTAGATGCTTTGCACAAATGGCAAATGAAGATTTTCCCAAAGCGTGGCTTGGCTTCTTAATGGGATGCATTACTTAGCTAGATGGTCCTCTCTGTCTTCCAGATTTCTGATAGAGCTATCTATTTGTTCAGCACTTCTCTCCTCTGTGTCCGATAATCTTCCAATCTTTTTCATTTGTTTTACTACAAAGAGCTCTGCAATGATCACAAACTGTTGTTTCCTAAGCTTCAGAGATGAGGCTTTTTCAGGAAATGATTCTTTAAATATTAATTTCCTCTGGTATTGTTGATTCCCATTTCCATATTATGCTCAAGATCTGCCACTGTACATTTCAAAAAAATTTGTGTCCTTCTGATACCACCACTGCAGACACCTATCATTCAGATTTTGGGTCTCTCAGCCTGTGATCCAAGCTGGTGTGTGTGGCATTCACCTCTTGAACAGTTATTGAAGAAGGCTCTTGCTTTGCATTAACACATGTTCTCTTTGGTTTAGTATAAAGCTTTGTTGCCCTTTTGTCCCCACTGTTGGGGATGTGCTTTCTGGCATTTGCGCTCAAAGTGTAGAGGCGCTCATTTCTGAGGATATAGCTTCTACACATTAGATCATTAGGATTTCCTTTACAAAAAGCTTATATTGACAAAGGTAAATTAAAACTGAAAGGTTTTTGGGGCGCCTGGGTGGCTCAGTCGTTAAGCGTCTGCCTTCGGCTCAGGTCATGATCCCAGGGTCCTGGGATCGAGCCCCACATCGGGCTCCCTGCTCAGCGGGAAGCCTGCTTCTCCCTCTCCCACTCCCCCGCTTGTGTTCCTTCTCTTGCTGTGTCTCTCTCTGTCAAACAAATAAATAAAATCTTAAAAACAAAACAAAACAAGGGACGCCTGGGTGGCTCAGTCGTTAGGCGTCTGCCTTCGGCTCAGGTCATGATCCCAGGGTCCTGGGATCGAGCCCCACATCAGGCTCCCTGCTCTGCGGGAAGCCTGCTTCTCCCTCTCCCACTCCCCCTGCTTGTGTTCCTGCTCTCGCTGTCTCTCTCTGTCATATAAATAAATAAAATCTTAAAAAAAAAAAAAAACTGAAAGGTTTTCTTCTCATGAGTTAGTCCGTCACAAACACTTGCTGGCTCAAGGGCACGTTTTCTCCTTTGAAATTAGGAAACGTAATATTGGCATATCGATTTCTTCCTCTTCAGCTAATTGTAATGGTCTCGGTATTAGACTGATTTTGATTGACTGCTATCATAGTGTCTGCCAAGTGAGAACTATTTTTTTGTCAAGAGTCATTTAGTTGTTTTTCCCAAATGGCATAATTCCTTTCTTAGTGATGAATTTGGTTCTTCTCACCAGGATTTTATCATTTTTCATTCTTCCAAGGTTTATTCGTTTGTCATCTTTTTATTGAAAAAAAAAAGTTATTTAAATCTTCATGTTACAGCATTCTGATAACATTGCTATTTTTCTTACTTTTTTCCTTTATACTCAGGCTACTGAATTTACATTTGCCTAGAAGAAATTGCCATTTCCTTTACTTTAATTTTTCAGTGAATTCTGTGCAGGAGACTGTCCTTGTATGTCACTTTTTGGGGGGCTAGTAGGCTTCACAATCATCTACCTAAGGGTCTGCCTTTGTGCCTGAAGCAGTCATACCCCCTCCATTTTTAGCTTGGCTAGATCTGGAGAACAACTGAAATAAAAATCATTCTTTAGGCTGGCCCTAGTTCATCTAGAGTAGACTTTGAATAAGATGCATTTTACCAAATGCTATATCTTAGCACAATGTCACCTCTACTATCCATGACTTGACAGAGTAGTAGGATTTCTAAAGATAAAGTTTTATTTTTCAAAATCTAGGAAATTAGAAACATTCTCCATACAAGTTCTTTTAGTCAGTGCATCAGATATTATATGCTTTTAAGTAAAAGCATTTAAAATATTTTTTACTGCATAACTTTTTACAGTAACTCTTTTATTTAAAATATACAAAAATGAGTAAAAACTCTAGGTTTTATTAACAGGTTTAGCATGATCTCCAGGCAAATCTTAATTACTCATATTAAAGCACTAAAGGCAGAATAGTGAATGATCTAAAATGATTTTTATCTCACCTTCATCAACAATATTTATTCTTAAAGCTAGACATGCCTTAAGATTTAAAAATTCACTTCAGAAAGTCAAGCCAATTTGTAAGCATTTGAATTGGGTAAAGGAGGAAGGCTATTTAGATTTCCCCAAACTTTGGAATACACAGTAAGTCCCCCTCATGCTGCTCCATTATTTGCCACACTTAGCTCCACGTTGGGTATAGACCATGAATTTCTAGATCGATAAGAGATTTGACTTTTCTCATATCTTACATAAAATATGGGAAGTTAAGAGTTGGAGCTTGGAAGAGGTCTTATGAATGCAAAGTAAATAGAATTAAGATGTTAACAGAATTGTAATTATGCGGATTATGTGTTGTCAATTATGAGTCTCCGTATTTCCACTAAGAAAGTACTTATATGGAATTGTTGCTGTCAAAGAAAAAAGCAAAATTTGCCTTGGATAACAAACATAAAATGAACACAACTGAAAGAGTCAAAGAATCTTAGAGTTTTTAGCAGATACTGTGATAAAATAATTCTTCCATTTTATTTTGATCTTCAAAATATAAGAAAAGGAGTTACTCATTATAATTTAAAAAAATCCATACAGTGTCTACCATGATATTTAAAATAAAACCTATACCTAAAACAGATCAGTGTGAGCCATAATATATCTTTTAATGTTCTTTTTAGGTAAATAGGACCTCATTTCCACAATTGAGAGCAGAGTCTTATCATTTTCAAGGTAAGTTTAAGACAGGTTGCTTAGCAATATTCAAATGAGAGAGAGTCCCTCCCCTGGAACTGGATATAAAACGGTTGTCCATGTGAATGTGCATCAAGATTCAGAAAAGGAAGAGATTTCTCAGCACCTAAATTATAAACAGACAGAAGACCATGTAATCAAATGAGAACAATTCAAACTCAGTAAATACTGTATGATTAAGTTAGCCATATATCAATAATTGTGTATGCATTGTTAGGTGTAGTTCATAATCATTCACCAATCTTCCCTCACTAAATGCCTGATAAGCTATTTGTAGAATTGGCATGTAAAAGCAAGAATTCAGTTCTTGTCTAGATCCTACTTTTGTGCATTTTTGTCCTTCTGTCTTTAGCCTCCACGTACATTTCTTGGTTTTCATGCTGTTACTAGTTCTTAAGGTCCCTTTGCAAAGGCTTGATGTATTTTAACACAGGGCTTACCAGAAGAATCTGCTTCTATTAGTGTTGCTTTTCATGCTGCATTGCCCACTTGGGCAGTCCACACACCTAGTGGTTTTATCATGTTTTATTGTATTTGGTTGCTCTTGGACCTCTCTCTGTGTGGTCATTTATCCATGCTCAAGGATCCCTTTATTTTTCGTTATTGGCTCTCCAAGGAAACCAATATGGACCTTAAATATGGTAACTCCATAATAAACTCTACTGAGTACATGCTGAATGAATAGGTCTTAGATCTGAAACAGAACATGTAAAACACTCGTAAGTTGTAGGAAGACATACTAGAATTTCTACTTTTATTTATCATAAATCTCATTCTTCTATTTACTTTAGTGTATTTTATAATGTAAATAATATGTTCTTGGGGAGCCTGGTTGGCTCAGTTGTTAAGCCTCTGCCTTCGGCTCAGGTCATGATCCCAGGGTCCTGGGATCGAGCCCCGCATTGGGCTCCCTGCTCAGCGGAAAGCCTGCTTCTCTCTCTCCCACTCCCCCTGCTTGTGTTCCCTCTCTCACTGTGTCTCTCTCTGTCAAATAAATAAATAAAATTTTTAAAAATAAATAAATAAATTGGCAAAGTCATCTTACTGGAAAATGTGTATTTATTCTGCTCCTATTTTGATTAGGAAGGGATAGTTTCCATGTAGTGTGTTTTTACTCTAAGAATTATTTTTTTAAAGACTACAAACAGATCTTTATCCATGATGTCTTCCTGCTTTTAAAACCCTTCACAAGGTTCCCTTTCCTCCAAACCCTTCCTGATGCAGATTATAAAAACATTTATAAATAATGAGGAAGTAACAATTATATTTACACAGTAAGAGAAAAAATCAAAATCGTTTAAGATAAAAGATATGTTCTAAGAAAGTTATATATAGATAACACTTTAAAAAGAAAATTATACTTTAAAAATGTATCAAGGGAGCTTGCTCTTTAAAGTTATTTTCATGTAAATGGTTTTATAAAACAGAATAATTTCATATAAATGACTATTCTTTTCCTGTATTTTGTTATACAGGGTTTGTTTGAATTGAAGTACGCCTTCACAGGCAGTAAAGTTTTCTAACATCTCCTTCTTTTAAAGGAAATACAAAAAGAATTTGGAGCCTAAGTACATTTTATACAAAGTCCTAAACATTTTACACACAACTGCAACAGAATGCCAATGCTCAATCTGCCATTATCTTGATGACTTTGAAACAGACTGCCTGTGACCCTTTGTTATAATTTTGCTTTGTAATCTAATGCCATTAGCCAGACCATCTCTAACAGGGATCCTCTGAATTGATTAATAGCATCTCATTCAACTAGGTGTTCAATCTAAAAATATTGGTGCCATCTTTAAATCCTTCTTCCTTCTTATAATTCATATCGAATTAGTTACTGAGTCTTGTAAATTGTATATTTATATGTATATTTCAATTCTCTACCTTCCTCTTTATTCCAATTGCCACTGTCCTAATTAAAGCCATATGGTCTTTCTGGTCTATAACAATAATGCCTTAACTGGTTTCCTATAACCATTCCTCCTGTCCTTCAATCCTTCCCTCCTTCACACTGTTGTCAATAATATCTTCTAAGACATGCATGTGTTTGGTCATTCTCCCATTTAAATAAATCAATGTCTGTCTCTTAATTGCCATAGAAAACCTTCAAATTTCTTGAAGTGCCACCCAACTAACTTTGCAATTATTCCTTAGAAACCTGGGTTGTCCACTGTTCCTCCCCCACCATTCCAAACTGTCCACATTTCCATCAACATGTCCATTCACTTCCCCAAATTTCCATATCTTTCCTTTTTCTCTTTCCTCTATCTAAATTCCGTAACAGTCTATCTAATGAAATTTTTAAATATTTGGTCCAGATTTTAACTTTTTGTTAAGTCTTCTCCAGGCCTCTGCTTTTTGGTACTTCCATATTTCTTTTTCAGGACTGTATGTCAATATTTAATGTGTTGGATAGCTAGAAAGCATGAATCCACCCTGTAAAAGAATAGCTCTTTGAAGGTAAGAGTGTTGCTATTTCAAATATTAAATGGTCATATTCATTATTAAGTCAAGTATGATGTTTTGTACCCTGGGAGCCTTTGAACCGTTAAGTATTTCTGATGTATTTTTTAAAAAGTTCTTAATTACAGTCCCTTCAACAGTGGTGTTGGGAAAATTGGACAGCTACATGCAAAAGAGTGAAACTGGATCACTTTCTTATACCTTACACAAAATAAACTCAAAATGGATGAAAGACTTAAATGTGAGACCTGAAACCATAAAAATCCTAGAAGAGATCACAGCTAATAATTCTTTGGCATTGGCAGTAGCAACATTTTTCTAGATATGTCTCCCAAGGCAAGGGAAACAAAAGTAAAATTAAACTATCTGAACTATATCAAAATAAAAAGCTTTTGCACAGTAAAGGAAATAATCAGCAAACAAAAAGACAACTTACTGAATGGGAGAAGATATTTGCAAATGACATATCTGATAAGGGGTTAATTTCCAAAATGTAAAGAACATGCATGTGTTTGGTCATTCTCCCATTTAAATAAATCAATGTCAACTCAACACCAAAAAAACCCAAATAATGGGCAGAAGACATGAACAGACATTTTTCCAAAGAAGACAAATGGCCAACAGACACATGAAAAGATGCTTAGCATCACTCATCATCAGATGAATGCAAATGTATAATTTTTTTTCATTTTTTTCAAGGCCTTCTTTTCTTTTCTTTTTTCTTTTTATAAATGTATAACTTGAAGCAACTTTTCAAGTTACAGACAATGTAGATAAGATTTTTCTATTATGCATATTATTTCCAACCTTGGAGAATAGTGTTTAAAATTATTATATAAATTATATGCAATATAATATTTATAAAAATTCCAACAAATATGGTCTACTAAAAGAACAAAATAATATGAAATAAAGCATAAAATAGGAAATAACTACTACACTCTTTGTGTAGATGATATACTTGAAATTCCTATTAAATAATATTTTAACTGCTTTTTAAAATGGGAAGCTCATAAATAAATTTAAGATACTAATAAAACTGGCGGGTGCCTGGGTGGCTCAGTTGTTAAGCGTCTGCCTTCGGCTCAGGTCATGATCCCGGGGTCCTGGGATCGAGTACCACATCGGGCTCCCCCCTCGAGGGGAAGCCTGCTTCTCCCTCTCCCACTCCCACTGCTTGTGTTCCTGCTCTCGCTATCTCTGTCTCTGTCAAATAAATAAATAAAATCTTTAAAAAAAAACCCAAACTGGCAGGGTAACCCAAATTTTGAAGAATATTGCAAGTTGTTGCAAATGGCAAGATTTCATTATTTTTTATGGCTGAGTAATATTTCATTGTATGTTTATACCACACCTTTTTTATCCATTCATCTACCATTGGACACTTGAGTTACTTCTTGGTTATTTTAATTAAGGCTACAATAAAAACAAGGGTGCATATATCTTTTCGAATTAGTGTTTTCATATTCTTTGGTTAAATACCCAGTAGTGGAATTACTGGATCATGTGGTATTTCTATTTTTAAGTGGCTACACCAATTTGCATTCCCACCAACAGTGCACAAGGGTTTCTTTTTCTCTACATCTTCTCCAACACCTGTTGTTTCTTGCGTTTCTGATTTTAGCCATTCTGACAAGTGTGAGATGATATCTTATTGTGGAGTTGGAAATACTGCTTTTCCTATTATTATATATATATATACTATTTTCAGGCATGATAGACTTTTATTTTTATGAAGGTTTTTGGTCAAATTAAAAGATCAATAGATACTGCTACCTTATATGTCAGGCTCTCAGAGATTAAGATTTTCCTTAGCACTATATTTCTTTGTTGGAAAAAATTAGTGAAAATATCATCAATAAAGTAATATAGAGCATTTCCTCAGTGCAAATATAGTAAGGGCATAATATGTTTCATTCATAATATTAAACTTGCACCTCTTTTGGAGTAATTGAATACAGTGAAGTTTCAAAACAATCTAATAGAAAATGAAATAAAAGGGAACTAAATAATGGATTTGCCTCTTCTACAATAATATGTAAGGTTAGAGAAAGAGGAGAGGATAAAAACCTCTCCTCTTGAATAATTTTACTGATTTACTTTTCATTGAAGGTGACTGTCAAATGAGTCAATGGTGAAGGTTTTGTTGGAAAAATAACAGAATATTGTGTAGTTTTACAAATTATTAGCTTTCAGATAGCTGAAGAAAGACTCTGAGACTGAAATACTTGAAACAATAACCAAAAAGGTCAATGGAATGAACTGGTTTTGGGGAATTCAGAAATGCTTAAACTATTCATGAGTTAAATTTAGATCTATAATCTACAGATGATAGTGTGGTTCTAAAGTTTTAGCCTTTTATTCCTGCTCACATTCTCCCCAAGTGTCATTCAGAAAAAAAGTTTAGAGTGTACTTATATATCTCCAGAGAAACCTATCTTGTTTATTTGCAAGTATGATCAGGTCATTCCATAACATTTGCTGTGAGGAAAAAAAGAAAAGTCATTTCATAACCATTGGTTCTCACTAGCACTGACTTAATTGACTCACCATTGGCCTATACAGAACTCCATTTAAAAGAGATAATTATTAAACATCAAGAATACCTCAGGCAAAGGCAGATTTGTTGTGAGGGCAATCAAGACTTGGACCTCAAGCATGATATGAAAGTCCCAGTACAATGGAAGAAAGAAAACAGTCAAATATATGAAGGTTTTTGTTGTTGTTTTGTTTTTTTGACCAGGCACTCAGATAAAGCAAATACTTCTCAACTAAATGATGATGTTAAATTTGGAAAATGACAAGTGTGAGCAGAAAATTAGGAAAACAAAAACAGAATTATTCTTATAATATTAAAAACAATACAAGTAAACAATCTATATTGGAAAAGGACATGTAAACTTACAGTTGTTGTATAAGCAGCTTCTGGATCATCTTCCAGCACCCGGGAGAGACCAAAATCAGAAACTTTGCATACTAAGTTGCTGTTGACCAATATATTCCTAGCTGCTAGATCACGATGAACGTAACCCATATCAGAAAGATACTTCATTCCTGACGCAATGCCTCGGAGCATACCGACCAACTGGATGACAGTGAAATGGCCATCATGTTTCTGAAAGAGAATCACAATGGTTTACATTGATTTATTTTAATGTAGCATGTGTGCGTGCGGGCATGTACGTGTGTGTGTAGCATTAAGGAAAACCTTGGAATTTATTTTACTGGATCCAATGAATACAAGCATCAAATTTGCTGACCATGAAATGTAAGAATTTGTTTGACATTGAAAGGAAAGGAAAATCTAGCTGGAAGTGATGAAGGAGAACAAACAAAGGATAGAAGAGAACCAACCAAATGAACTTCCAGAAAGACTGATTTCAAAAACTTTAAGTAACAAGAGGGACCTGCGTCAAATTAGGTAGCAGCAATGACTACCAAGAGAACAGAATTCACTTTCCATAATTGTGACTGATGCACCAGCTGTGCACGTGGACAGAAGGACAGCAAAAGCTAGGACTGGATAAAAGCTGTGTAATAACTTGAAAGGTGAAAAACAATTACTCAGGAAAAAGAGGACTTGTTTGCATAAACAAGAAACAAGTTTAGGGAAGCTATAAGAAAGAGAGAAAAAAATACACGCAAAACAGAAAATAACTAGATTTTCCCATTCTTTCATTATATTTAGAGCAAATAGAAAGGAAGTTGTTGGCAACTGACTGAAAACAGGACTATTTTAGCTCCCAGTTGGAAAGATTAAATGAAATCATATGAATAACAAGCCAGGCACGGCACTGGTACGCAGCTCAATCCCTTGATTGCTTATTCTTCTCATCTTGATTTAAAAATAACATTTTTTAAAGGAAAAAATTCAGTTGTCATCCATGCAAGATGTGTGCACCAATAAGACCAGACAAACTGTACCTAAAAATTAGAGAAAAATAAAATAAAAATATTTTAAGTTTGAAAAATAATGCATATTGCTCTACATAGTTATTTGGGGATAGCTGTCTCCAAAGGAGTTATAGAGAAACATGAAAGATTCTCGAGTTGGTTTTATACACTAGGTAACATTTATTTATGAATGTTATTAAAATGAATATCTAGCAAAAGACTATTGAGCTATATTACCTTATACAGTGTGGTAGATGCATAAATAAGAGTTATCTTAAAATTTGCAAAGTTACAGCAGTTTTCATGGATAGCTGATTTAAAACTATAGCATGGGTTAAATACGGGGGTGATCTGACTGTATCGCAGTGACGCAGTATCCTATACAACGATGATTCACTGGTCAGTTAAATGAAGAAGCTTCTACTACAAATGAAATAAACTTTGTCTTTATATCAACTTATCTCCCTGATAACTCTCTGATAATATCTCCCAACTGAAGTGCAGAGTAAGGAAAAGAACCCTCTCTTAAAAGAAACATTCTATAGCAAGAGTATCCATTTAAGCAGGCTCTTCTGTATAATTAATGTATAAAAGATAACCTAGCAAAGAAAATCTTTGGTGTTATTAGCTCTTTATGTTTCCAATCCATCTTCCTATACAGGGCACTATGAGATGAAATCTGCCTCTTCTATCATGTACCCTACCTACCTCTCCTCTATTAGGACTCTCAAAGCCTTTCAGTAGAATTCAAAACATAAATTCTTTTGGCCTAGAAAGGATTACACTAAATTTAAAGAGGTGGCTCTTTTACCTATTAGAAATGAAGTTGCCTGGTATCACAGTTCTCATCAATGCAGAATTTCTGCATGGTAGGAAATGTTAATGGACCATCTGAAAACTAAGGAATGCCTCAGTTTTCTTATCTGTACAATGAGAATAGAATAATCTAACTCAGAGATGCAGTGAATATCACATACAAAACACAAAGCACAGCCCCTGACTTATTTTAATAATAGTTATTATTTAATAAAACCTTGTTGTACTACAATTACATGTAGTTCATGTAATTTTAATATGAGTCAGAAAATTCTCCTCTCACTTTCCTGAAAAATCAATTGAGCAACATAAACTCCTACATCATAAAAGGAAATCATTATTTAATTCCAGGTTGAAATTTAATTTCCTATCTATTCTGAGAGTGACACAAAGCACCAAGTTCTTTCTTTTTTTTTTTTAAGATTACTTTTTTAGAGCACTTTTAGGTTCATAGCAAAATTAAGAAGAAAATATAGAGATTTCCCATATATCCTCTGCTCCCACACATGCATAGCCTCCCCCATTATCATTCCCTCACCAGGGAACTATATTCTTGGTATTCTACATGCTATGGGTTTGGACAAATTTCTATTGAATAAACCCATTTTATACCACACAGAGTATTTTCACTGTCTTAAAAATCCTCTGTGCTTCACCTATTCTTCCCCAGCTCCCCAAACCTTGGCTACCAATGATCTCTTTAGTTTCTTCATAGTTTTGCCTTTACCAGAATGTTATATAGTGGAATCCCACAGTAGGTAGCCTTTTCAGTTTCTTTCACTTCATAATATGCATTTAAGTTTCCTCCATGTTTTTTCGTGGCTTGATGGCTCCATTCCTTTTAGTGCTGAATAAAATTCCTTTGCGTGCACAACAGTTTTATTTATCCATTCACCCACTGAAAGACATCTTGGTTGCTTCCATGTTTTGGCAATTATAAATAAATAATTATAAATGTTTATAGCATGTTTATAGCTGCAGGCTTTTATGTGGATATATGTTCTCAACTCCTTTTGTTAAGTACCAGGGAGGGCAATAGCTGGTATGTTTAGTTTTGTAAGAAACCCCCAAATTATCTTCCAAAGTGGCTGTACCATTTCACGTTCCTACCAGCAATGAAGGAGAGTTCCTGTTGCTTCACATCCTTGCCACCATTTAGTGTTACTAATTTTGGCCATTCTAATAGGTGGTGTCTCATTACTTCAATTTGCATTTTCCTGATGACATATAGTATGAAGCACCCTTTCATGTGCTAATTTTCCATCCATATATTTTTTGTGGAGTGCCTTTTAAGGTCTTTGGCCCATTTTTAAATTGGCTTGTTTTCTTATTGTTGAATTGTAAGAGTTCTTTGTATATTTTAGGTAAGTCCTTTATCAGATGTGTCTTTTGCAAACATTTTCTCCCAGTCTGTGGCTTGTCTTCTCATTTTCTCAACATTGTCTTTTGCAGAGCAGAAGTCTTAAATTTTAATGAAGTCCAGCCTATCAGGTTTTTTTTCTTGGATTGTATCTTTGTAGTTGTATCTAAAAAATCTTTGCCATATCCAATGTCATCTAAGTTTTTCTCCTATATTATCTTCAGGAGTTTTATAATTTTGTGTTTTACATTTAGGCCTGTGATCCATTTTGACTTAATTTTTGTGAGGGGTGTAATGTTCTGTGTCTAGTTTTTTGTTTTTTGTTTTTAATTTTTGCATGTGGATATCCAGTTGTCCCAACACCATTTGCTGAAAAGACAATTTTTGCTCTATGGTATTGCCTTTGCTCTTTTGTCAAAGATTAGTTGACTACATTTATTACAGACTTTCTATTCTGTTCCACTGACCTGTTTGTCTATTCTTTCACCCTTAGCACACTGTCTTGATTCCTGTTTATGTCTTGAAGTCGGGTAGTATCAGTTCTCCAGCTCTGTTCTTTTTCAATACTGTGTTGGCCATTATACGTCTTTTGCCTCTACATGTAAACTTTAGAATCATTTTGTCGATATCCACAAAATAACTTACTGGAATTTTGATTGGGATTACATTGAAAATATATATCAAGTTGGAAAGAACTGACATTTTAATAATATTGAGTTTCCTTAATTATGAACATGGAATATATCTGCTTTTATTTAGTTCTTGATTTTGTTTATTAAAGTTTAGGTTTTCCTCATATAGATCTTGTACATATTTTGTTAGATTTATACCTAAGTATTTCATTTTGGGGGGTGCTAATATAAATGGTATTGTGTTTTTAATTTCAAATTCCACTTGTTCATTGCTGATATGTGGGAAAGCTATTGACTTTTGTATATTAACCTTGTATTTGGCAACCTTGATATAATTGCTTATTAGTCTAATTGTTTTGGTCAATTCTTTCAGATTTTCTACATGGATACCATGTTATCTGTGAATAAGGACAGTTTTATTTTTTCCTTCCTAATCTGTATACTTTCTCCCTCTTTCTTGTCTTATTGCATTAGCTAGTACTTCCAGTATGATAGTGAAAAGGAGTAGTGAAAGTGACATCTTTGCCTTGTTCCTGATCTTGGTGAGACACCTTTAAGTTTCTCATCATTAAGTATAATAGCTGCAGGCTTTTTGTATATATAGTCTTTATCAAGTTTAAGAACTTCCCTTCTATTTCTAGTTTACTGAAAGTTTTTATCATAAATTGGTTAATTTGTTAATATTTTGTTCCAAGTTATTAACAGGTTTATTAAGGTATGATTAATATACCATACAATTTACACTTTTAAACTACACAAATTTATCATTCTTAGTGTATTCACAGAGTTAGTGTAACCATATAGCCATATATATAACCATTATAGCCATAAGTCACCTTTAAAACTTTTTCATCATTCCCAGAAGAAACTTTATACTCATTGGCAGTCATTCTCCATTCCCCCAACTTCCCCTACCAGCCCTAGGCAACTACTAATTAACTTTCTATAGTTTTGCCTATTTTGGTTATTTCATTTAAAGATAACCATAAAGTATATGTTCTTTTGTGACTGTCTTCTTTCACTTAATATGATGTGTCAAATTTCATTCAGTATTTTATATTATTTTTACTGATGTATAATATTTATTCATTTTACTTATACATCTATCAGTTGATAAACATTAGAGTTACTTCCACTTTTTGGCTATATGCAATATATATATTTTGTTATATATATCCCCCCACCCCCTTTTTTAGGTAAGGACATTTAAGTTCTACTCTTTTAGCAATTATCAATTCTACAATGCAGTGTTATCAATGATAGTCACCACTTATTCAACTTATAACAGCATGTTTGCATCCTTTTACAAACCCCTCTGTTTCTCCTGCTTCCCCTCACTTTTGGCAGCCACTTTTGTACTGTTTCTATGAGTTCACTTTTTTGCCTTCCATGTATAAGTGATACCGTGCAATATCTGTCTTTCTCTGTCTGACTTATTTTGCTTAGCATAATGTCCTCCAGGTTTATCTTTGTTGTGGTAAATGGCAGGACTTCCTTTTATTTAAAGGCTGATTAATATCCCATTATATATTTTCCAGGTTTTCTTAATTCACTCATCCATTGACAGACACTTAGGTTATTTCCATATCTTGGCTGTTATGAATAATGCTGCAATGAACTTGGAAGTACAGATATCTCTTTGAGATAATGGTTTAATTTCCTTTGGATATATACTAAAAGTGGGATTGCTGGATCATACGATAGTTCTAGTTCTAATTTCTTGAGGACCCTCCATACTGTTTTTCATATTTGCTGCACCAGTTTATATTCTTGCCAACAGTGTACAAGGATTCCTCTTTCTTCACATCCTTGCCAATGTTTTTATTCTTGTCTTCTTGATAAAAGCCATCCTCACAGGTGTGAGGTGATATCTCATTGATTTGCATTTCCTTGATGATTAGGGTGATGTTAACCATCTTTTCATCTACCTGTTGAGCCATTTGTATATCTTCTTTGAAAAAATGTCTATTTGGGTCCTTTGCCCACTTAAATTTTTTTTTTTCTTTTTACTACTGAGTTTTATGAGTTCCTTGTATACTTCAGATATTAACCCCTTGTTGAATGTACAATTGATAAATGCTTTCTCCCATTCCATAGATTACCTTTTCATTTTGTTGATGGTTTCCTTTGCTGTGCAGAAGCTTTTAAGTTTGATGTAGTCCCATTTGTTTATTTTTACTTTTGTTGTCTTTGCTTTTGGTGTCAATCCAAAAAATCATCACCAAGACCAAAGTCAAGGAGTTTACCCTCTGTTTTCTTCTAGGAATTTTATGGTTTCAGGTCTTATGTTCAAGTCTTTAATCCATTTTGAGTTAACTTTTGTGTATGGTATAAGATAGGGGTTCAGTTTTATTCTTTTGAATGTGGTTGTCCAGTTTTTCTGGCACCATTTATTGAAGAGACTATCATTTACCATTGTATATTCTTGGCTCTTTTTGTCATAAGTTAATTGACCATACACCCAGGGGATTATTTCTGTGCTCTCAATTCTATTCCATTGATCTATGCATCTGTTTTTATGCCAGTACCACACTGTTTTGATTACTATAGCTTCATAATATAGTTTGAAATTAGGAAATGTTATGCTTCCAGCTTTGTTCTTTTTTTCAAGATTACTTTGGCTATTTGGGGTCTTTAATGGTTTCATACAAATTTTAGGATTATTTGTTCTAATTTTGTGAAAAATACTATTGGAATTTTGATAGGGATTGCACTGAATCTGTAGTAGATTGCTTTGGATAGCATGGACATTTTAATGATTTTACTTCTTCCAACCTATGAGTAGAGAAAGTTTTCCATTATTTGTGTCATTTTCAATTTCTTTTATCAGTGTTTTATAGTTTTCAGTGTACAGATCTTTCACCTCTTTGGGTAAATTTATTCCTAAGTGTTTTATTCCTCTTCAATAAAATTGTAAATGGGATTGTTTCCTTCATTTCTCTTTCTGACAGTTTGTTGTTAGTGTATAGAAATGCAACTGATTTTTTTTTTTTTTAAAGATTTTATTTATTTATTTGACAGAGAGAGACACAGCGAGAGAGGGATCACAAGCAGGGGGAGTGGGAGAGGGAGAAGCAGGCTTCCCGCTGAGCAGGGAGCCTGATGCGGGACTCGATCCCAGGACCCTGGGGTCATGACCTGAGCTGAAGGCAGACGCTTAACGACTGAGCCACCCAGGCGCCCGCAACTGATTTTTGTATATTGATTTTGTATCCTGCAACTTTACTGAATTTATTTATTTCTAACAGGTTGTTGGTGGAATCTTTAGAGCTTTCTATATATAATATCATGTTATGTGCAAATAGAGAAAGTTTTACTTCTTCTTTTCTGATTTAGGTGCCTTTTATTTCTTTTTCTTGACCAAATGCTCTAGCTAGGATGCTACATTGAGTAAGAGTGGCAAGAATGGACATCTTTGTCTTGTTTTTGATATTAGAGAAAAGGTTTTAGTTTTTTACCATTATGTATGATGTCTGCTGTGGGTTTCTCACATATGGCCTTTATAATGTTAAGGTATGTTCCCTTCTATATGCACTTTGTGGAGAGTTTTTATCATAAATGGGTACTGAATTTTGTCAAATGTTTTTTCTGCATCTATTGAGATGATCATATGATTTGTATCCTTCATTTTGTTGAATCATTCTTGCATCCCACCTGATCACACTGTATGATCCTTTCAATGCAGTGTTGAATTCAGCTGGCTAATATTTTGTTGAAGATTTTTGCATCTATGCTCATCAGTGACATTGGCATGTAGTTTTCTTTTTTAACTATAATAAATACACATTAATACACAAAGCATTGTTATTGAAAATAATTTGCTAAGACAAATAGAGTAAGAGTATGATTATCTACCCCACCACTTCTGTTACCAGCAGAAGTAACCAGCATAGTAGATTTTCAGTGCTCTTACCAGATCAGGGGGATAAAAAGGAAATGACCAAACTCTAGTGAAAACAGGTTTTCAATCAGTATTCTGACTCTCATTAGTCTGGTTTAAAGCTATTCCTGGTAATTCTGACCAGTTTGGTTTTTTGCTTATGACCGCTAGTAGGCTGAATATTCACTCATCCGAGTGACTATTTGAGTGTAGTGTTGCTGATGAAATTTAGAGCCTTTTTTTTTTAAAGGAGGAAAAAGATGGAATTTTATCCCAGATATTTCACAAGTCTGAGTAATCCAGTGACTTCTCAATTTCTAGATTATGTATTTCTATTGTATGGGGGAGTCAAATTAGAATTCTAGAAAGCACAAAGGGAAAAGGCAGGCCAAGGAAACAATGCTTTCATTTGACAAGAATTGTGTTTTTTCCTTGTGAGAAAATAAAATGCTGTGAGAGAGCCATTTGTGTTTGAAATAGCATTTTCACTTCCTCAGCAAAAATTGATTAAATATAGCAAAAGTCACTTTCCACAATATATTTTCTTGAAATGTTTAACAGTTAATATTGTTAATGAAAGAAAATGTGTAGAAAATGCTTGTTAAAATCATTTCTTGATCCCTTTTTTCACAGACTCAATATAGGCTATTGAGTTGTCAGAAAGGATTTAATTTTTTGCCAGCAGATGAAACTTTTGTTTGTCAAAAGAAGAACCATTTTCAGATAAACATCCATATCCAAGTTCGGGGAAGTCCAAAATTTGTCAAAACACAAATGGGCCTTAAAGCCAATACAAATGTTTTCCTTGAAATCTTTTGGGGTTAAGGTAAGTCTTTTATTTAGCTCAATATAATCAATCCAACATTTATGAAGTGTCCCAGTTATCTCTTGCTGCATTACAAATTAACCCCCAACCTGAGCAACTTAAAACAATAACAATCACCTATTTGGGTCACAAACGTGCAAGATGGTTAGGGGTTGGCTCTGATGGTTCATGTCTGTTCAGGAGTCATCAACTGGGGTAGCTCAGCTGGGCCTGGATCCGGTTTCCAAGATGGCTCATTCATAAGTCTGTCAAGTTTGGGCTGGCCATTGACTGGGAGCTCAAATGAGACTGTAGCTGGGAGACCTTGGCTCTTCTTCAAGTAGACTTCTCTGTGGGATAGGTTATGGTTCCTCAGAGCATGGTTCTAAGAATAAATGTTCCAAGACACAGGACGCTGAAGCTGCCAATTTCTTAAGCCTGATACTGGTTCAGAAACTGGTACAGCATCACTTCAAACTACATTTTGTAGTTTCTAGTATATAAATCTTGCATTTCTTTTACTAAATGTAATGATTTTATTCTTTTTGATGGTGGCGCATGTTTATATGCAGTAGATTCATAATTTTTACCAAATTCTCAAATAAATCTCTGATTTAAAAAGCCAAGGAGCCATTAATCTAGGTAATATCTCCTCTATTCTAGTTTAACAGAGAAGAGACTGAGTCCCAGTAAAGATATACAATTCATCCAAGGTAAGTAAATGAGAGAGTTGGGCTTAGAATGCAGGTAGGATGACTTCTGAGGGGTCACCAAATATTTATTAAATTATTACCTCAGATCCAGCTCCATAGGGGGGAGGATCATCCATTATCTGTATATTTTATTCTAATTATTAACCTGAGCTTAAGCATTGAGTCTCCTAAACTGGGGTTTGACTGTTAACACATCAACTGCTCTTGCTTCTAACTGAGCTCATACCAAACCAAACCAAAGCAAAACAAAATAAAAGCAAATACAAATAACAAACAACAACAAAACATATTTTTATGATTATGGAAGTAATATGAATCCATTGTGAAAATTTTGGAATACGATAGAAAACTATAAATAAGAGAAAAAATTCATTCATATTTAAGACCCATCATTTGGTAGTCTAATTTTTTCTGTTATTAAAATTAATCTCATATTGTTCATATTATGAAAATAACATATATTATTAAAGACTATAAAATATTGTTTATAAAGATAATATAGTTTCTAATATATAAATGTGCCATATTCCTTTATTACCAGTTTTGTTTATTTTCAATTTTTTATTGTTAATAAAACTTCAGTAAACATCCACATATATCCATCCTTGCATGAGGATAAATTCCAGAAGAATTTATACATCAAAGACATAAACATTATTAAAACTCTTGATATTGATTGCCCAATTGCTTTTCAGAAAAAATGTTATTATGCTAATACCCAGAGCAGATCTCACAACTCCCTTGCTATTATTCATTAATAGCAAGAAGAGTTTAGCATCAAGTACAGAAAAAATGCCATTTCCAGTATTTTATTAATTTTTATTATCCATGTTGTTGCCAATGGTAAGATTTCATTCTTTTTTTTATGGCTGAATAATATTCCATTATGTATATATAGCACATGTTCTTTATCCATTCACCAATCAGTGGACACGTGTGTTACTTCCATAATTTGGCTATTGTAAGTTACAATAATTTACTGTAAATATTGAGGTGCATGTATCCCTTTGAATTAGTATTTTTGTATTTTTTGGGCAAATAGTAGCATGATTGCTGGATCATAGGGTAGTTCTATTTTTAACTTTTTGAGAAACATCCACACTGTTTTCCAGAGTGGCTGCACCAGTTTGCATTCCAACCAACAGTGCAAGAGAGTTCCCCTTTCTCCACATCCTCGCCAACACCTGTTGTTTCTTGTGTTGTTGATTTAGGCATTCTGACAGGTGTGAGGTGATACCTCATGTAGTTTTCTTGCAGTGTCTTTGTCTGGCTTTGTTATCAGAGTAATACTGGTCTTGTAAAATGAGTTTGGGAGTGTGCCCTCCTCTTGTATTCCATGCAACTTATTTTTGAAATTATTAAACTCTTCTTATTGCCAGTGTTTGGAGAGACTTAAATTAATTTCTTTCATTCAGCATCATAGCAATCATAGTTCCAAGAACAGTAAGTGGCCTCATTAAAACTGGGATTCTAGGGCGCCTGGGTGGCTCAGTTGGTTAAGCGACTGCCTTCGGCTCAGGTCATGATCCTGGAGTCCCTGGATCGAGTCCCGCATCGGGCTCCCTGCTCTGAGGGGAGTCTGCTTCTCCCTCTGACCCTCCCCCCTCTCATGTGCTCTCTCTCTCTCTCATTCTCTCTGTCTCAAATAAATAAATAAAATCTTTTAAAAAAAATGGGATTCTGGTGTTTGAAAAGAAGATAAACCACTTTCTCCATGTTCTGTCATGTGACTATATGATGTGGAATATGTATTTCTAATTCCCATGGCCAAGACATTTCAGGGGTCTGTGAGGTCAAAACTATTTTTACAGTTGCACTAAGACATATATCTACCTTTTTTTTTCACTATGTTGATATTTGTACCAATGGCACAAAATTCTGGTGGGTAAAATTACAGGAGCCTTAACACAAATTAAGGATCAAGTAGTAGCACCAAACCAAACTGTCCTAGTATCCTCTATCCTCATATTCTCTGCCACATGAACTAAACAAACAAACAAAAAGGGGACAGTTTTGTATAAGAATGAGAATGTATTTGATGAAGCAGTAAAATTCATTAATTTTGCTAAATGTTGATCCCTGATTACACACTCTTAGGACCAACAGCTGTGGGGGGATAGAAAAAAGAAGGATTGGGCAGCAGGAGAACTTAATGTGCAGTGTATGCACAACAAAGGCCTTCATATACCCCCATAGGATGTCCTGGATCTGGGATAACTCTTCAGAGTTCATTCAAATTGAGGAAAAGGGGCTGTAGCCAAGGCCATTTCCCAGAGAGGGACTCAGCTAAGGATTATCAGCTGCCAAAACTCTTGAATTTATAGGAATAAGGGAGATAATCCTGATGCTTCTCCCCACTGAAGTTTCTTCATGGGAATCTCCTTTTAGAATCTGCTTCCCTGGGTGCCCAACCTGTGATAATCTCTCTCTTTCTCTCTCAGTTGTTTATAAAATGTGCGCTTGATGAAAGAGAAGCGCCAAACACAGTTTTATATTCTTTTAGGAACTTATACTGCTATTGTTGCCATTTTATTATAGGAGGGGAAAATGTTAACATTTCTTAAACGCTACATACCAGTCACAGTTACAAGCTTTTTATTATCATCATCTTCAATGTTTGTAACAACTCTGTGATATAAGTGAAGTTATTGGCTCCATCTTATAGATGGTCAAACTGAAGGACAAAGGTATTTAATAACCTACTAAATGGTGCCGTCAGGATTTGAATTCAGGCAGTTGAATTCCAGAGCCTGTATTCTTTTTAACTGGAGTTATATAGAAAAGAGCTGACCCAAACTTTGCCATAATGACCCAGTCTGGCCTAGTTTGGGCAGCATAATATCGCTTAATAAGGCAAGGTATAAAAGAGCTCTGAGACCAATAAACCAAAAAACAAACGAACAAGAACACTCCAGATAAACCAACAAATGAGAATCTATTTATCTATGTCGCTGAGTGGAATAGTCTCATTTATTCCCCCATGAGGTATGGCACAAATCTCTTTCTCTACAAATGATACGACTCTCTCCTTCACACAAAATCTATATTCCTTTTTCTAGTCCTAAAAGCTATACATAATAATGCCCGCTACTTCCAAGAACTGCAGAGTGCCACCAGATTCTCTTTCAGACGCTGGAGCAAGACACCCACCAGATCTGAGCAGTCGTTGGCATGTCACATTGTCTTCACAATGCAAGTGATGCAAACTCTTGATGATGTTTTTCAAGGCCCTGCCTCACAGGTGGCTCTGCATGAACACTTTAAGCCTCTCAGCGTCCAATCATCTTAGGTTGACCTCATGTACTTAGCCTGTGCTGAGGACAAATGTAGGATTTGAGTGCTATGCTGTCCTGAAGTCATCTCATTATTATTATTTTTTTAAATAAATATATTCAAATTCTACGAAGACACAAATATCAGTATATCACCCCTTTCCTTAAAACCGTTCAATGAACTTCAGTGAAGAATAAAGTATAGTACTCAATACAAAAACACGACCCTTGCTTCTATCTCTAGTCTCAAGTAACTTATTCTGATTCATTTTGTTGTGTGTGTTTAATTCGCTTTTACAACATGTTATTTCATGTCTGATATGCTGTGCTTCTATAGTTCCATCTTCCAGGAATGCCCTTCTGGTCTTTGGTCACCTGAATTTTTCATGAGAAGTGCTATGTCTTCTAGGAGGTCCTGGCTGAATTTCCAAGTTCATTCTTTCAAATAAGAACATTTGAGAACTTGCTGAACATTCAGAACTCGCTGAACATCTACTATGGGTCAGTTGTTGCTCTGACTGCTGGAGTCAGAGTGGGAAGCGAATGAGAAAGGTGCCTGTTTCAGTCGCACCAACATTTAATTGGAGGCACGGAGACGGAAAATAAATAAGAAATAAATGAGATATTTTTAAATAATGAAGAACTACAAACTAAGTAAACTGGAGTGCTATGAAAGAAGATGATATGATGGAGGCTGTGAGTAGTTCCCAGCAGGTACAAATCGCTTAAGTCAAGAATGAGTTTGGCATGCTTGATGAATAAAAGCCAGTGAGGCTGGAACTTGTTGAGTAAGAGGGAGACTGGAGAGGTAGGCACAGGCAGAATCAGGTAGAGTATTGTAAGCTCTGTTGAATAGTCTAAAATCTATTCTAAAAGTAATGACAAGTTAGAGACGAATTTTAATTGGGGAGTGATATTCTCTGACTTGCATATGAAAATGCTAGCAGGGAGATGAATTTGGGAGCTATTGGAGTAACAAAGGAGAAAGAAACTGGTGGCTTGAATCACATTTGAGATCTATTTTCAAGGCACAGCTAACAGTACCTACAATAGATTGGAAGGAGGTTGGGACTGGTCAGGAAAGTGGAGGAATAAAGTTGGACCAAGTTTCTTTCTTTATTGCTCTCAAAGCATCCTGTCTACACCAACACTGGCTAAAACCATATGTGTATGTGTCAGCCTTCCCCACTGGCTTGAACATACTCTCATCTAGGGCAAGAGTCTTGGTCATCTTTGAAATCTCAGGGCCTAGCATCATGTCTGGCATGTGACAGATATTCAAAAGATATTCACTGGAT
This sequence comes from Mirounga angustirostris, assembly GCF_029215605.1. Classification (NCBI taxonomy): domain Eukaryota; kingdom Metazoa; phylum Chordata; class Mammalia; order Carnivora; family Phocidae; genus Mirounga; species Mirounga angustirostris. The sequence goes on along the minus strand of NW_026991709.1, from coordinate 44,848,861 downwards.
TGAACTGAACTGAACTGAATTTATTTTTATCCTAATGGAGTGAAGTACTTCAGGCTTTTAGTCAGTAGTAGGATATTTTCTTGAAGGATTTTTCATGGAAAATTAGACTTACTATAACAGATTCTCTGAGAAAATCGTGAGTATATGAGAATATTGACTACACTTGCAACCATCTTTACTTCTGAGGTTAAGATTCTGGTTTGACTCTGATTATGACCATCAGACTCTTAAATTTTCACTAAAGAGTGAGGAAAAGGGGGCTAAATGTGGTATATAGATTTCTACTATATTTCTTTGTAGATGTTCACTGGAGAATAGTGATGTTGATCCCATCAACAGAATAGCCTTATAAACTATCAAAGGTCTGTGGACCACAATATAAATCATTGTCCTAAAATTCTATTGTTGAGAAAGTGTGCTATATTCCTTTGTATACAGTAAATAATTACAGTGATTCAGTGTCCTGAAATACATACGAGTGATAAATAATATTGCAGCTGGTAGATGATAAGCTGCTATTATAGAGTAGAATTAATAAAAATTGCACATCATCATTTAGCAAACATTTACAGAGAATCCAATTTACTATGCAGTGTCTTGGTTACCTTCAGTAAATAAATCAACTTCAAAGATTCCTCACAAATCTGGAATAATAAACACTATTGGACAATGACAATTTATGTTCTAAAATGAAGTAATGAAACTTTGATTCATATGCACGTCAAAAGACATTTTTGGTTCACTAACCATGAGTTATAAGGAATGGCACCAGCCTTTTAAAACAGAATGACACAAAGAGAAGGGTTAGCTGAAGCCTTGTAAAATGATTACTTCTAAAATGCTGACTTGAGCTATAAAATGGCTATGCAAAAAATTTACCTCACTAAGTGGTTTACAAAGGATCAAGGTATATCAACAGTGGACTTTGTAAGCCTCTAGTCCCCCTCCTGCAGCGCTGCCAGGGGCTGGGGCAGGGATCGGATAGGAGGCAGTACTAATCAACAGGCATAAAGTTTCAGGTAAGCAAGATGAATAAGCTCTCTGGATGTACTGCACAACACTGTACCTACAGTCAACAATACTGTTTTGTACACTTAAAAATTTGCTGAGAGAATAGATCTCATGTTGCGTTATTTGCAGAATAAAATTTTTAAAAAAATTCTATTTGGGTTTACAAGTTTATGTAAAAGATGCAAAATCATCTGGAGGAATTAAAATAATATTTGTGAATCACAGATGGTAGCATGAGTTAGTTTCACCTTATATCCAGCTAAGATCTGTGGTGATGAGAAAATGAGAGCTTAGATTAGGGTGTGTATGGGGGTTCAGGTTATAGGTGATTTTATGAGATGGAAGAAAACCTAGCCTGTGGATACGAGGAGATGGGGAGTGTGTGCCACCACATGGGATTTAAAACAGGAAAAGTTGAATAGTTGAGGACCTAGGAAGAGGACATGAAGAGAGGGATGGATGCCACAGAAAAACGGCCTTTAAAAAAATTTTGCCCAAGGCAAGTCATGTAGAAGGGAGGAAAGCACTCTTTTTTACTTTTGAAGGAAACTCCTGACCCCCTTCTTTATTGGAAGTTACATCCTTTAGCTGTGGTCTGAGTTAGAGAGGCTTTTATGGATCTGCCTAGAGACTTAAGCAATATCTTTAAAAGAAATATTTTTGGGAAAATGCATTTGAGTTTTCAACAATTGATTTATAAGTGACTTTGCAGAAAACAGACCTTGGAGGGTTACTTCTATAACTTAAGTATAAAGTTAACATTCAGTTTTTATGTTTCTAAATCAGAAAGTTGATCATGCTGTGACTTTTAAAAATGCTCCTGAATTTGAAAAAGAAATGACTAAGGTTATTTATAGATTTGAAAAGACTAAGTAATTTTTGTTTTAAAGTTACCAAACAAGGAAGAATCAGTATCTCCTTTTTACCGAAATCTTGGCTCTTGTGGCCTCCCCCGTTGAAAATCTTATTATAATTTCCTGTAGCATATTTACTAAATCCTTCAAGGCTTTTCTTTTGTAGTCATTGTGGATTTGCACTTAAGCTAGATAGAGTTATATTTTTAGTTATAGAAGGAAGAGGCCACCAATAACAGAATCGGAAATTTCAATCATAAGGAAACCAAAAATGTCATTTCTAATATATCTAAAAAATCTAGGAAGAAAAGTAGATATGGATTTGTGAAACATGGTAGTTGGATTTCAGATTTACATTTTAAGAGCTTAAAGTGGGTCTGGATATAATATAGCTTTAGTTTACAAAACTTACAAATGAATTTGTTTCTTTCTTTTTTTTTTTTGCTTAGGTTTATATGAATGTAATCTACACTAGCTACTGTGTGCTTCACTTAAGTAAAGCCAAGAAAATGTAAATTTTTTTTGTTTGACATCTGGGGAAGGGTGTCACAGAGTGCCAAAGTCTTGATGAAGCATCATTAGAGTGCATCAAAATTACCCGGGAAGTTTTTGCAAAATATAGCTGCTTGAGTCTGCATCTATATTTTATAAAATCTCTCTAGAATGGTGATTCTGATTTGCAGGCATGGTTGGGAACTGCAAGATTCAAGTCTAATATTTAGTTCTGCAAATCCAAAATCTCCTGTATGGTCCAAATGGGGATATAGGATTGACCATATAGGAGTTCAGGAAAATGCATGGAATATCTCTATACATCACTATAATTATGAATTACACACCAATTAAAAAATCAGCATAAAAACCTGTATGCAAAAGAAGAATCAGTAAGGAAAATTAGAGTACAATTTCATGGTACCAGGTACTAAAAATGCCACAACACATTTACAACATTATAATGGTTAAAAGAGATAAATTCAGGCTTTTGGAAGTTGATGCTCTAACTTCTAATTTAAAAATAAAAAGTTCAGCCAGCCATATGCTTGGTTCCAAGCATACCCTGCTTTCATATATTTGGATGTTTACTGTCACATTATTTTTAGAATAGTATTTGGCATTAAGCTGGCACAGGCTTGATAAATAATAACATTTGTCTACATGAAGTTTTATATATTTTTTCTGAAAAAAGTAATTAAGGGGATTAATTCAACTCTAATTTTTATGGTTTAAAAAAAAGGTATTGGTAGGTAAATGTGACTTCATTTTTTTTACTGTTGAATATTAAATGAATGCGATGTAGATTAATTTTGCTCTCATACCCTAGCACAAATATAATTCCACAGAACACAATTTACAAGGAAAGTATGCTAATAAAATACAGCTCTCATTATTAATATATAACCAGCATAAGGTAAAATGCCATCTTTACTAGATTTATAATTTGACTACATAAATATTTAAAAGATCCCTTTAATTTTTTAAATTAATATTAGCTTTGCATTTGTTCAAGGAAACTCTTCAAATGACTCACATTGCTTTTGAAAGGCTGATATGCACTGATATGTATTATTTAAATACTCATATTCTTGACGTATATCTAGATTTTTTTTTTTAATGGTGAAAATTAAGATATTCTTAGCCACTAGAAGAAAACAGACCAGGAAGTAACAGAAAAACAATTTTAAAACTCTTGACATCTTCTGATATACATAATAATAGATAATATTATGGAGACTTTAATATGGCGTTTAGGTCTATTTGCTATTTAATACTACATAAAACTCACAATAACTGTGGGAAGTAGTTATTGCGTATTCTTGACTTCATTTTATGGATGACAGTTGTCCTTGAATCTTCCCTTTTGCCTGCACACTTTATCCAATCTAACAGCAAATTCTATCAGCTCTACACCACAGAATCTAGTATTTTCCATCAACTCAACTATAATCCTCATCTAAGCCACTGTCATCTCCTTACTTAGATTTTTATTACAAAAGCCTCCAAATTTCTCTCCATCCATCTGTACTTCACATTTGTCTTTGAATATAGCAACCAGAGCAATTTTTTAAAAACACAATCAGATTATGTTGTATCTCTACCCCAAACCCTACAATAGCTTCACGTCTTACCCAGAGAAAACTCAAACACATTACAATGGCCTAAAATGCCCCAATTCAGTGTTTTTACAAGTTGGTTGCATATTAGACTCAGCTGGAGGAACTTTGAACAAATATAAATGCATGGGTTCCACCAAGAAATTCTGATTTAATTCACCTGGGATGCAGGCTGGACCTTGGGATTGTTAAAAGCTCTCTAAATTAAATGATTATAATGTGCAGCCAAGGTTGAGAATAATTTCCCTCCAACATTTGAGTCCCTTTCTGCCTCCATCAACTCTGACTTCATTTTCTACCACCCTTTCCCTTATATAATCTCTTCTAACCATAACCATAGGGTGACGATATATTTTATTAACCCAATGGCAGGGTAAAAAGGTCAATATTAACAATTATGAAGAGGCAATAGGCAGGAATTAGCACTGTTCTAGGAAAAAAAAAAAAACAGGCATTTGGTCATAAAGCATAAAGGCTTAATTTGTAGTTCTTTGGATATAAAATGCTCCAACCTCAGGGTGTTGGCCCCTGCTATTTTTACTCTTTGGAATATTTCCCCCTAGGCATCCAATTGGCTTGTTCCCTCACCTTCTTCCATCTTTACTCATATGACACTTTTCAGTAAGATCTTGCCTGTTCATTCAATTTCATACTGAAATCTAATCTCACTTTCATCTTCACTTCTCCTACTTTTTCTTCCCATCTGATGTACATATATTTGGCTGAATTCTTTATTTCTCTTCCCACTAGATTTTTTATTTCTGTTTTGTTCACTTCTGTATCCTAGCCTCCAGAATAGCACAGGGTCTACTATGTGAACTAAATATGAACACATATTTGTGCAAAAAAAAAAAAAAGAATGATTTATCAGCTGTTTCACATTGGGCAAGCTACCTATTATGCTTTGCCTCAGTTTCCTCATTGATAAAATGGGGATAATATTAACACCCACCTCATAATGTTGCTGTAAGCACTTGGTGAATTAATGAATGCATGGGATTGGGATAATGCCTGACTCACAAAAAGCACACATAATTGCTATCTACATTAGTTAATTAAAGATATTCATTTTCATTTTTGCTTTAGCCACTGATTCTTAGGGCCACATCTGGAAACTCTCACCCCTAAAATGGCCTTGCTTCAGAAATATTTTATTTCCTTTCCATTCCTTTCCTTTTATTTTATTTTTATTTTTATTTTTTTGCTTTAAAAATCTTAGGTATCAATATACTGTGTTGGTAAACTGGCCCTCTGGAGAAAAAAAACAAGCAATGATCTGTGGTATTTGCCAACTGTTGTCGTGTAACTATTTCCATCATGGCCAATTTCAAGCTACTAACAGTTTAACAACCAGCTCCCTAGATTCCTCGCCATTTAATAATCCTCTCTCGCAACCTGGAATGATCTGGCTCTAACAAACCACTGCCCATATCCTAGTGCTGGCACATCCTCCTTTCCTTCAGCTCTCCCACCCTCATCATACAACTATACTTCCTCTTTTACATAGTCACAGCTCCCAGCTGATGACGTTTCCATTCATTTCTAGCCTATCGGTCTTTTTATTTTCTTCTCTGTCTAACCTGGATTCACCAGTTGCTTACCTGCAAGATTCTTTTTCCACTACCCCAATTCACCTTTAATGCCTGTGAGTTTCTGTTGTACCTGCTCTACACACGGTAGCCTCCGTCATTGCCATTCTTATATTTGGGGGGGTCGAGTGTTCCTGCAGAAAGTCATGGATACATGCACACCACTGCCAGAACACATTCAGATTCTTCAGCATCAGCTGGATGTCAGCATTATTTTAATTATTTTACTTTCTCCAGGATGAAAGATGTGGTCTGGCAGAAGTGGAGGAAGAATACAGGTACCTAATGACAATTACTGGATTAGCAGTCCAGAAGATCCACTTCCGGACACCGAGGGTTGCATTATCGTTAAAAACCTTAGTAACAATTTTTAACTGGTTGCCCTTGCTGGGGCCCAGAGAAAAACTGTTCCTGGTCCAGAACCTGCTCTTGATGCTCCCCCCGCTTTTTTCCCTTTGATCTGATCAGTGATCAGCTACTTTTCTTTTTAACTTCGGCAATTATTCTAAACATTCACTTTAAATGAAGGTTTGTTCTCAAACTTCCAAATAAACTCTCCTCCTACTTCACATAGAAATGCAATAACATCAGGTATCATTTCTTTCAATTTAATGCTTCTCATACATCTCTCTAGATTGACAACACACAGTCCCATGAGCCTTGGAAGATGTGGAGGCCTCTACTATTCAAAGTTAATCCTTTACCAGGGTCCTTGATTTTGTATCTTCCCATCTCCTGAGATAGTTGGCCTCATCAATGTATTTTCTTTAATTCCCTATCCCCCAGTGTATAAGTTGTCTAAATTTCTTTCTATTTAAAAAATAGTCTTCATGTTTCTTTTTGTCTACTAGCATCTGATTTTTCTCTTGACTTGCTATCTCACGCACTTTTTACAAAAAAACCCAACCAAACAAACCCCAGAACCCCAATTCCTATTCATCTTTCATTCTCATTTTGCCCTATACATTCTGACTTCTGCCTGGGACCAACCCATTAAACATGCTCTTGAGATCACAGAAGACCTCATAAGTGGTAAATCCCATAGATGCTTTTCAGTCTTCATTTTTCTGACCTTCTCTGCTGCACTTGATACAGTTGCTTATTTGCTCTCGCCTGGTGTGCAGGATTCCATGTCCTCACCTCCCTCCTTGTTCCTCTTTGACCATTTATTCTTAGTCACCTTTGGAGACACCACCCTGCTGCCTCCTCAGGTTGGCATGCCATAGAGTTCCAACCTTGTTCAGCTCCTTGTCTTTCTCTAAAAGTTCTTCCTAGAAAAATATGGTTTGGCGGGCGCCTGGGTGGCTCAGTTGGTTGAGCGACTGCCTTCGGCTCAGGTCATGATCCTGGAGTCCCTGGATCAAGTCCCGCAACGGGCTCCCTGCTCGGCAGGGAGCCTGCTTCTCCCTCTGACCCTCTCCCCTCTCATGTGCTCTCTCTCTCTCATTCTCTCTCTCAAATAAATAAATAAATAAATCTTAAAAAAAAATAAAAGAAAATATGGTTTGGCTTTAATAACCACTTTTATGCTACCGGCTACCAGATCTTTAACTTCAGTCAGTATTTTTCTCCTCAGCTTCAGATTTGTATTTCTAATTGCTGTCTGGACATGTTCACTGAATGTTCTCAAATGGAATACAAGCCAAATGAAACTCAGCATCTCCCAATGACCAGCCCATCCTATTCCTACTCTGTTTCTTCAAATCAGTTTGTAGCACCACCTTCCACACATTCTTCTTGCTCCTAGGCATCCTTTTCCAATTATGTTTTGAAATATGGTTCCCTTACCCAATCTGATCTTGTTGGATTTTGTTTTTATTAATCCCCCCCTTGTTCTCTTTGTGCTTTGCAAATAATGTATCTGTATCTTTTCTCTCATATCAAAGGATTTGAGGTGGCAACAAGAGGCTGTAGCCTGAACATACACAATAATAACATCTTATACCGAAACTAGTGGTATTATATTTTTACATAACTGAATTGTGTGATTTGATAAACAAATCCACATTCAACATATATTATAAAATAAAGGAATAACTTTTTGTGGTTGGCATATGGTATCTCAAAGTTTTTAAGTATTTTAAAACTGTTTTTATTTGAATTGCTTGTTAATATTGTTATAAAAAATGCAAGTCCAAAGATTTAAGGGCAAGCAGTTGCCAGGTAAGTGCTACAAAAAGTGTTTATGAAATCCATATGCATAGTTTGAGAGAGACCATACACGGATGATGGCCAAGATTACACTTAATCCACACTTGGAAAAGTTAGGAATATTTGCCCATCAGTGAGGTCATACATTCCAGGCAGCAGAGCCGATGCTCTGCTTGCTAAGTTAGGATGCATTTTATTTTAAAATTAAAAATACACATATAGTTACATACCCACCCACATCCCTTCTGCGTGCACACGTGCACACACACACATATGTGCATGCACACACACACAAACACAGACACTTAACCACACCAGCTCTTGCCAATATATACCTGGAGGAATGTCCATAAGGATGCTGAACAGTAGACGATTTATGAATCTAGTGCAACATCACAGCCAGCCACCACCACTGACACTAGATTGTAATTTTGTACTTGGTTTTGCTACCACTCTTTCATATAAAACAGTAAACTGAAGTGATTTTCAAATATGTGGGAGACCAAGGGGAAATCTTTTCTGCTTCTAGTAAGCACAGAATGCTATTAATGAGCCACAGATTGCTTCCCTACAACGCAATGCACTTAGCCACTTCCTCTGTGCTCACAGAAGCTGCGATTATTAAATTCTAAAGCAGTAGTTTGAAAAATGACTTCGTTTTTGAGAATTTGTAGGATATATATCTTTATAAATTTTATTTCTGCTTGCCATGGGGAGCTGAGTGTCTGCTACTGACTTAAAGTTTATATAGCACTTTGAGCTTCTGGGGTTAAAGAGAGAGGATTACAAAGAAAGGTAAGAATATTAAAAAAGGGTAAGAAGGGAATATTGGGCCCTGTGGATTTTTTTTCTCATGCAATTATGTTTATTTTAATAGAAATTCTACGTGCAGACAGGACACAGGTTCACATGGGGAGATGACAGTGAGCTTCTAAAAAGAAGTAATAAGTAGTTTGATTTAAAAAAAAAAAGTGTATGAGAACATTGCTTTGAGTCAGGGGCCTGAGTTTGAATCTTCACTCTACCACTTACAATACGTCATGTATTATTCTATAAGCCTTACAATAATCGACTCAATGGATCCTCTCGACACTTATATGCAGTAGATGCTGTTAATATTCCCATTTTATAGTTAAGTGAACAGAGGCACACGCAAGTTAGTAACTTGCCCAAGACACAAGGTCGCGCCGCTGATAAAGTGACGAGCCAAGGTGAGCTAACAAATATTAAGATTCTCATAGCAGAGGTAATGGTATACCACTTATAAACATGTAGTAGGATATTTACAAATAAATATTTTATTGATAACATATTATCTTTTCTTTATAATGTCTTTTAATTAATTCAGGATTCATCAGGATAAAAAAGTATATCTGAAGCTAACAATTCTCTCCTAATTTGCTGTGGCAGGCAGTCATTCGATCCAATTTTCAGCAGCAATTTAGATTGAGTATGTGCGACATTATTTGCCATTATATTCAGCTCTAGGATATAGTTGATAAAAAAAAAAAAAAACCCAAAACATATCCCAAGCATCATTAGAGAATAAGTCTTTTTGGTATGTGTCTGATAAAAAAGAGCTTTAGAATAAACATAATGGAAGGGCCTAACTATATATGCATTTCAAGTACCATAGGTGGTCCTGATAAATTATTCTAAAATAATTTAGCACATTTACAGGAGAAATGAATACAAGCGATAAAATAACATTCTGAGAATGGCTACAGAAAAAAACCAAAAAACAAATAGTTCGTGTCCCCAAATACCTATGAATTTCATTTTGCCTTAAAGAGCATACTTGGTTGAGAGTCTGCATTGTGCGAGGAATATTGCTCTGTAATAACTGGACGATTTTGCTGAATTCAGCTTCTGGCATTGAATCTGGACATCAAGTCCAGTCGCAGGGTAAACATATCATCACTGCTAATATTGAGAGAGGTTGGAAGAAGAGGGCATGAACTCAAGAAAAATAAATGAAAATGAGATAAAAAAAGAAAGGTGAATGCAGAACCTGATCAAGTAACATAGAACAAAAAATAAAGTGAAGAAAGAATGCTCAAGACCATTTTTATCACATGAAAAGGAAGATAAAAAATAGTGTAACACTGATGTATTATATGTTGGCTAACTGAATAAAATAAAACAATTAAAAAAATAGTGTAACACATTCCAAATAGCAAAAGTCCAGGGATAAGTAAGAAAAATGGCCATGTCTCTGTAGATAGATAAATATTTAAGAATATAGTGACTTCAAATATGTGACCCCTGCTGGGGATGAAAAATATTTATTGTAGTGATTATTTTTTATATTTCTGGTTTTTATTATCAATGAATACTTTTGTAACATATGATAACTTTTTAAATATTAAAGACATTATAAATATATTTGAAATATAACTTCATGGTACCTTCTCAGCTCTGTCAATCTCTTCTACTATATAACACAAGTGATTTTTGTACACACCATACCCTCAAGGATAAGTCACTTTAGTCTATGTGCTGCCGAAGCGAGCACTTGGATAAGTCACTTTACAAAGAGTGCTTTAAAAATTTTTGTTCTGAAACAGATCTCTGCTAGAGTTTTGTCATATTTCTTTTCTTTCCTGAAAGTCAGGCAAATTAATTTAAGAGGGATAAAACCAGTTTTCTGATATGAACTTGAGTCATTATTGGTAAATACACATCAATTTAAGGGGGTCAGCAGTATAGATCATGCATAAAACATCATACTGAATAGTTAAATGTGATAAAAGCAAAATGAATGTTTATGTGAGGCAACTGGGTTTCATTTACTCTCTTTATAACATCATTTGAAATATATATATATATATATATATGGCATATGAATTTATAGGAGAAATCAATTATATTATTATGTGTATATACTCCTCCCGTTAGTAACACACTAACGTATCACAGTTTCAGAGAAATGTACCCTAGAGAAAATGCTGCTATTCTTCATGGAAAAATCCATGAATAACATTATGCAAAAATTAATTTATGATAAATGATTTAAATCTAGAACTCGGAATAGCTTATTCAAATGCCATCAGAAAAGAACACCTCACCCGCAAAAAGGAGTCTAGGGATCCATTCTCCATATATTCCACCACAATCATTACTGGTCTGCCTGCAAAAAGAGCAAGGGAACACACAAGGATTAGAGCAATTACAGAAAGATGTGCTGCAGTTAGAGATCTCCAGCTGTGGCAGCTAAATTATTTGTATTTTATTAATAGGAACTTCATTTTCCAACATGCTTCTACAAAAGTCTTAATATTATACATAGGCATCTCTCCATTTTTTATAGCATTATTTCTGTTGAGTTCATAAAAAGAACACGAATTACAAAGGAATTAAGAATTTCCTTTTCTAAAGCCCTGCCATCGGTTATTTAGATTATGTTCTCTTTGTCCTGAGCTTTTCCTTAAAAGACCGGCGACAAGCACAAGTGAGGCTTCACGTAGTTACCGAGGCTGCTCTGGCAGTTGTGGTAACTTCTAGAAACGTTAGACCGGGCATTTCTGAAATATTCCTAAGGCAAAGCAGAGAGGAGAAATTTATAAATTCTCTTTAAGAAATTATAAAGCATCAGTCATAGTCTGCTTTTAAGGGCTTCTAAGTGGAAAAATGTCAGCAGATTGATGAATGCCACAAAGTTGGTGGGCTCTGCAATAGTTCCTGATCATATCTTTATTGGACATAGATTAGATCAACATAACAATGATGACAGTACATGAAAAATAAGTAACTCTGACTTTATAGTCTAGTAAGAAGCTAAAATCCGAAACTGAACATCATTTATTTCTTCTTTATCATATCTATTGGCAACTGTTACAGTTCCCAATACCTCTATTAGGTAGAATATTTGACATAAATAACTTAGATTTGTTTCAAAGAAAAGAATCTATTTGTTCTGCCAAATTGCTCAAGTTTAAAAGATAAACTCATTTCAGATGAAGGGAAAATGATATTTACCTGAAATAAACATGTATGACACATTTACTTTTTACTTCTGTATTTCTTGCTTCTCATTGAAATTTTTAGCAATTGAATCTGCACTGTGCACAGACGTTTTCCCTCATGAGTACAAAAAAAATCTGGAAAGAAATTATGTGTACCAATGATGGAAATATTAGATCTCATCTTGTAATTCATGTCCCTTTTATGAACTCAAAGCCTTATGGGTTAAAAAGGCTGACTGTAACAAATTAGTACAATGTCTGCAAAGGCTAGATTTTATATTTGAATCTATATTTTAAAGAAAGATGTGCTAAAGGTTAAATGTAGTAACAAAACTCCCAATTTATCATGCATAGTACCAGAATCCAAAGAAATTTTCCATTTTGGTGGATTTCCATAATGTTCCTCAAAGTCATTAATTTCACCCAAATATAGATACAGAACTTTATCAGAAAATCCTGAGGTCAAATGAAGTGTCCACACTCTTGTAGCGAGGATCTAGAAGATCCAGGTTTTAAATCTGACGGTTTGTCATGAAATCTTTTATTTGACTATTGGTTTTAGAGAGCTTGGAGATAGGAGCCTGATGGATGCAAACACTTGGTTAGCAAGATAGGGAAAATAAAAAATCATTTTTTATACTTAAATATGAAAGTTCTGAGACCAGTATTCCAGTTTCAATGATAATGGATCATGGAAGTTAAGGGGAAACACTGGGTTACTACAGAGGCTGCCTGGGTTCACCTGCCCAGAGTCACATCATTTTAACCTACCTTGGCCATTGCTGCCAGAGAAACATGTTTAGTTTAATAAAATATATACTCTCCCTAAGAATGTCAGTCTTGATACAATAAAAAAACTTGCAAGCACTTCCCTTGTATTGATACAAATTATTATTAGCCCTATTACACAGATACAGAAATTGGAGGATAGAAAATTACTTGCCCAGAGTCAAGCAGCTGGTAAGGCAGAGTGTCTCAGAACTTAAGCTCTTAACTTTTATGCCATAGGTGCCTCTCAGACATAATTTATAGATCAAAGCTGTAAGGTTCATCCTCCCATGCTGGACCTCATCTCTCCTAACTAGCCCTACTGTCTCCTGTTCCATTAGCTGTCATTATCATCTATACTGGTTCAATCCTCTGCTTTTCCTTTTGGTATTCCCCTGCCAGGATAATCTACCGATTTGCTTCTCTCCCTAATCTCATCCCACACCTTCCCAGAATTTATATACTGCACCTCTTCCTTGAAAGTCCCCATGGTGATATTTCCTATAGTGGCATTCCCATCACATCTACTGTCTGCATTATGAAATGTTGTGCCTGGTTCTATGTTAGGTTGTTTTTCTCTCTTAACTTCCCATAGATGCTATGTATCCCCATTCACTAAGTTTCTCAAAGCCATGTCCCATAAACCTGAGCAGAGTAGTTGCTTTATAGTGACGAGATGATTTTTCTCAATGATTTTCCTAATTCCTCAAAGGGTAACACTGAAGTATTTGAGCAAGATCCTAATCTATGTGAATACCAAGTACTTTGAAATAGGTTCTATCTATAACTCCTTGGGAGATACTTTAGGCAATCTTGAAATTCATCAGTGATAAGTTTCATCTTCTCATTAAGGATAATAAAGAGTCAAATGAAGACTCCCCCAGTTTCTTGTGAATTAGAAGTTTCACACCTGAGCTCTGCATCTTTTGTATTTTGTGCAGTCACATCAATTTAGAGCTGCTATTATTAAACTAAGGGGCTGTTTTATTAGAATACTGCTGGCATCTAACCTGTAATTTGTTTCCTAGTGATTTTCTATAGGGAGGTTAGCTACACTGTGAAGATTACAAGCAACCTTACAGTCTATGATCATATTTTATAATCAACAAAATAGATAAGTATAAGGGAAATTATGACAGGATGGTATTCAAATATGTGGCTAGGTGACAGAAGTCTATTGGTAAACAGTGCTTTGTCTTATTTTCAAGTATGTAAAAATTACATAATACATTATTGCTCTTGGAAAATATATTTGGAGGTGATTAATTCTTTTTATATTTTCAAGATATTTCAGCTTTTTTCACCTTTTTTTTTTTTTACAATTTTAGCCAGTTTCCCAAAGACCTCATGTCACAGAATTAACTTAGTATGTGCACTGTACTGAAGTCAGAGGACAAACTCCAAGATTCTTGAATGTTAGTCAAGCCTCAAAATCCCTAGACCTTTTTTAGAAGCCTCATCAGTTTGCTTTAAGAGATTTTGAAAACCACTTCTACAAATCACACAAAAAGTGAATTTCTTTCATTTTCCTTCAAAAATAGCCCAGAAATGGTTATGTATATCTTAAACTGCACTGGAATCAAAACCTTGGAAGAAATCACTTATTTATATCCTGAACACAATGAATCACAAAATCCCAGATCATCTTTTTCCTGTTAGAGAGAAAAAATATTTTCTTTAATTGGGACTTCAATGGACTATTGACTAATGCTTTTTTTTTTTTTTTTTCCTTCCAAATCTGCAGTTGCCCAATACTTAAGATGATTTTGATATGGGTGGTGTTGAGAAATCACATGATGGTAAGAGTATATTTTTCTTGTGTTGTTAAAGAAAACAGAAGAAAAGCATTCTTCAAATGTTCTAAGGAAACTTGGAGAAAATATTTTGTGAGTGAAATAGCGTTTTTGTTTGTTTGTTTGCCTCAAGAAGGTCTGTGAAAGAAGGGGATTACAGAAATTTAATATTTTCATAAAAGTAATGAGTTTTTGCTGGATATAGTATTTTGTATCGGCTTGGCCATTTCTAATATGCTGTCAGTAATATTAAAAATCTAAACAAATCTCAATGACCTCCAAACTCTGTTACAGATTTAAATCAATTCTAGCTTATTTAACATTATATCATGTCTATATTTTCTCTACCATGTAATAAAATTTGTGGTGATAACTTGGATTGACAGTTAGGTTGCTTGTTTTTTTTCCCCCAATTGCAATTCCAGATATTTGGAGCCAGTTATTTTTAACCTATTTCTACGTCCCCCATTTCTGCTGTAGAGATAGTGAATTACAGTTATAATCTCAAATGGATTTGAGAATAAATAATTTTCTTATCCCTCTAAGGCATTCAAAAATATGGATGCCATAAATTTGAACAAAGTTATAATATATTTTCATTCACAAGATAGGTACTAAAACTGGGGAATGATTTTCCCTTAGACTGTTGCCTGGTCATTATCAGATTGTGTCCCAAACGAATCTTATGCTCAAGTGAATTCAAATCAAGTCTTTTAACATTTCCTCTGAACTCTCTTTCCCTCCTATATTCCTGTTGGGATTAAAACATCCCTATCTGGAGGAGGAGCAAGGTGGCAGAGTAGTAGGAGACCTAAATTTCATCTGGTCCCAGGAATTCGGCTAGATAGGGATCAAACCATTTTGAACACCTACGAACTCAACAGGAGATTGAAGAAAAGAATAGCAGCAACTCTCTGAACAGAAAAGCGACCACTTTCTGGAAGAGTCATATTCTATCCCTTCATAGTAGTTAACCTTATTTTTGGTATATATATATAAGTTGTTCTCTCTTTAAAATTTTGGGATACAGTTTCTTCTAACAGACCAAAATATACCCTAAATCTCTAGTGTATGGCTTTGTTCTAGTCTCTTGCCTGATTACATTATCTCCTTTTTTTTTTTTAAATTTCTCTTCTTTCTTTTTTCAACCAACTTCTTATCAATTCCTTTTATAAAATCTTTTATAATTTTCATCTTTACAGTCATATTCCATCCCTTCATAGTATTTACCCTTATTTTTGTACATATATAAGTTTTTCTTTCTTTAAAATTTTGGGAGGCAGTTTCTTCCAACAGACCAAAATACGCCCAAAATCTAGTCTGTGGCACTAATCTATTCACCAGCCTGATCATATTCTTTTTTTTGGTCTTTTTCTTTTTTTTTTCTTTCCCTTTCTTTTCCCACAGTTTTGGTCTCTTCTGATTTGTTTAGTGTATATTTTTGGGGGGTTGTTATTATGCTGTTAGCATTTTGTTCTCTCATTCAACTATTCTCCTCTGGACAAAATGACAAGACGGAAAAACTCACCTCAAAAAAAAGAACGAGAGGCAGTACTGACTGCCAGGGACCTAATCAATACGGACATTAGTAAGATGTCAGAACTAGAGTTCAGAATGATGATTATAAAGATACTGGCTGGGCTTGAAAAAACCATGGAAGATACTAGAGAAACCCTTTCTGGAGAAATAAAAGAACTAAAATCTAACCAAGTCGAAATCAAAAAAGCTATTAATGAGATGCAATCAAAAATGGAGGCTCTAACTGCTAGGATAAATGAGGCAGAAGAGAGAATTAGTGATATAGAAGACCAAATGATGGAGAATAAAGAAGCTGAGAAAAAGAGAGATAAACAACTACTGCATCACGAGGGCAGAATTCGAGAGATAAGTGATACCATAAGATGAAACAATATTAGAATAATTGGGATCCCAGAAGAAGAAAGAGAGAGAGGGGCAGAAGGTATATTGGAGCAAATTATAGCAGAGAATGTCCTTAATTTGGGGAAGGAAACAGGCATCAAAATCCAGGAGGCACAGAGAACACCCCTCAAAATCAATAAAAATAGATCAACACCCCGACATCTAATAGTAAAACTTCGAGTCTCAGAGACAAAGAGAAATACCTGAAAGCAGCTCGGGACAAGAGGTCTGTAACCTACAATGGCAGATACATCAGATTGGTAAGAGACCTATCCACAGAGACCTGGCAGGCCAGAAAGGACTGGCATGATACATTCAGAGCACTAAATGAGAAAAATATGCAGCCAAGAATACTATATCCAGCTAGGCTGTCATTGAAAATAGAAGGAGAGATTAAAAAGCTTCCAGGACAAACAAAACCTAGAATTTGCAAACATGAAACCAGCCCTACAAGAAATCTTGAAAGGGGTCCTCTAAGCAAAGAGAGAACCTAAAAGTAACATAGGCCAGAAAGGAACACAGACAATATACAGTAACAATCACCTTATAGGCAATACAATGGCACAAAATTCATATCTTTCAATAGTTACCCTGAATGTAAATGGGCTAAATGCCCCAATCAAAAGATAGAGGGTATCAGGTTGGGGATAAAAAAACAAGAACCATGTATATGCTGTCTGCAAGAGACTCATTTTAGACCCAAAGACACGTCCAGATTGAAAGTGAGGTCGTGGAAAACCATTTACGATGCTAATGGACACCAAAAGAAAGCTGGGGTGACAATCCTTATATCAGACAAATTAGATTTTAAATCAAAGACTATAATAAGAGATGGGGAAGGACACTATATCATACTTAAAGGGTCTATCCAACAAGAAGATCTAACAATTGTAAATAGTTATGCCCCTAACATGGGAGCAGCCAATTATATAAGCCAATTAATAACAAAAAAACACATCAACAACAATACAATAATATTAGGGGACTTTAACACCCCCCTCACCTAAATGGACAGATCATCTAAGCAAAAGATCAACAAGGAAATAAAGACTTTAAATGAGACACTGGACCAAATGGACTTCACAGATATATTCAGAACATTCCATCCCAAAGCAACAGAATACACATTCTTCTCTAGTGCCCATGGGACATTCTCCAGAATAGATCACATCCTAGGTCACAAATCAGGTCTCAACTGGTACCAAAAGATTAGGATCTTTCCCTGCATATTTTCAGACCACAGTGCTTTGAAACTAGAACTCAATCACAAGAGGAAAGTCAGAAAGAACTCAAATACATGGAGGCTAAAGAGTATCCTACTGAAGAATGAATGGGTTAACCAGGAAATTAAAGAAGAATTAAAAAAATTCATGGAAACAAATAAAAATGAAAGCACAATTGTTCAAAATCTCTGGGATGCAGCAAAGGTGGTCCTAAGAGGAAAGTATATAGCAATACAAGCCTTTCTCAAGAAATAAGAATGGTCTCAAATACACAACCTAACCCTACACCTAAAGGAGCTGGAGAAAGAACAGCAAATAAAGCCTAAACCCAGCAGGAAAAGAGAAATTATAAAGATCAGAGCAGAAATCAATGAAATAGAAACCAAAAGAACAATAGAACAGATCAACGGAACTAGGAGCTGGTTCTTTGAAAGAATTAGTAAGATTGATAAATCCCTGGCCAGACTTATCAAAAAGAAAAATGACCCAAATAAATAAAATCATGAATGAAAGAGGAGAAATCAACTAACACCAAAGAAATACAAACAATTATAAGAACATATTATGAGCAACTATATTACTACAAATTAGATAATCTGGAAGAAATGGATGCATTCCTAGAGATGTATAAACTACCAAAACTGAACCAGGAAGAAATAGAAAACCTGAACAGACCTATAACCACTAGAGAAACCCTTTCTGGAGAAATAAAAGAACTAAAATCTAACCAAGTCGCTTTCCACTAAGGAAATTGAAGCAGTAATCAAAAATCTCCCAAGAAACAAGAGCCCAGGGCCAGATGGCTTCCCAGGGGAATTCTACCAAACATTTAAAGAAGAATTAATACCTATTCTTCTGAAACTGTTCCAAAAAGTAGAAATGGAAGGAAAACTTCCAACCTCATTTTATGAGGCCAGCATACCTTGATCCCAAAATCAGACAAAGACCCCATCAAAAAGGAGAATTACAGACCAATATCCCTGATGAACATGGATGCAAAAATTCTCACCAAAATACTAGCCAATAGGATCCAACAGTACATTAAAAGGATTATTCACCATGACCAAGTGGGGTTTATATCTGGATGCAAGATTGGTTCAACATCCGCAAATCAATCAATGTGACACAATACATTAATAAAAGAAAGAACAAGAACCATATGATCCTCTCAATAGATGCAGAAAAATCATTTGACAAAGTACAGCATCCTTTCTTGATTAAAACTCTTCAGAGTGTAGGGATAGAGGGTACATACCTCAATATCATAAAAGCCATTTATGAAAAACCCACAGAGACAATCATTCTCAATGGGGAAAAACTGAGAGCTTTCCCCCTAAGGTCAGGAATACAGCAGGGATGTCCACTATCACCACTGCTATTCAACATATTACTGGAAGTCCTAGCCACAGCAATCAGACAACAAAAAGAAATAAAAAGGCATCTGACTCAGCAAAGAAGAAGTCAAACTGTCACTCTTTGCAGATGATATGATACTTTATGTGGGAAAACCCAAAAGACCCCACCCCCAAACTTCTAGAACTCATACAGGAATTCAGTAAAGTGGCAGGATATAAAATCAATGCACAGAAACCAATTGCATTTCTATATACCAACAACAAGACAGAAGGAAAATTAAGGAGTCAATCCCATTTACAATTGCACCCAAGACCATAAGATACCTAGGAATAAATCTAACCAAAGAGGCAAAGATTCTGTACTCAGAAAACTATAAAATACTCATGAAAGAAATTAAGGAAGACACAAAGAAATGGAAAAACGTTCCATGCTCATGGATTGGAAGAACAAATATTGTGAAGATGTCAATGCTACCTAGAACAATCTACACATTTAATGCAATCCCTATCAAAATACCATCTACTTTTTTCAAAGAAATGGAACAAATAATCCTAAAATTTGTAATGGAACCAGAAAAGACCCCGCATAGCCAGAGGAATGTTGAAAAAGAAAAGCAAAGCTGGTGGCATCACAATTCTGGACTTCAAGCTCCATTACAAAGCCATAATCATCAAGACAGTATGGTACTGGCACAAAAACAGACACATAGATCAGTGGAACAGAATAGAGAGCCCAGAAATGGAACCTCAACTCTATGGTCAACTAATCTTCGACAAAGCAGGAAAGAATGTCCAATGGAAAAAAGACAGTCTCTTCAACAAATGGTGTTGGGAAAATTGGACAGCCACATGCAGAAGAATGAAACTGGACCACTTCCTTACACCACACACAAAAATAGACTCAAAATGGTTGAAAGACCTAAATGTGAGACAGGAGTCCATCAAAATCCCAAAGGAGAGCACAGGCAGCAACCTCTTTGATCTCAGCTACAGCAACTTCTTCCTAGAAACATTGCCAAAGGCAAGGGAAGCAAGGGCAAAAATGAACTATTGGGACTTCATCAAAATAAAAAGCTTTTGCACATTAAAAGAAACAGTCAACAAAACCAAAAGACAACCGACAGAATGGGAGAAGATATTTGCAGACATATCAGATAAAGGGTTAGTATCCAAAATCTATAAAGAACTTAACAAACTCAACACCCAAAGAATAAATGATCCAATCAAGAAATGGGCAGAAGACATGAACAGACATTTTTGCAAAGAAGACATCCAAATGGCCAACAGACACATGAAAAAGTGCTCAACAACGCTCGGCATCAGGGAAATCCAAATCAAAACCTCAATGAGATACCACCTCACACCAGTCAGAATGGCTAAAATTAACAAGTCAGGAAACAACAGATGTTGGCAAGGATGCAGAGAAAGGGGAATCCTCCTACTCTGTTGGTGGGAATGCAAGCTGGTGCAGCCACTCTGGAAAACAGTATGGAGGTCCTCAAAATTTGAAAATAGAGCTACTGTATGACCCAACAATTGCACTATTGGATATTTACCCCAAAGATACAAATGTAGGGATCCGAAGGGGTACATGCACCCCGATGTTTATAGCAGCAATGTCCACAATAGCCAAACTGTGGAAAGAGCCAAGATGTCCATCAACAGAAGAATGGATAAAGAAGAAGTGGTATATATATATAATGAAATATTAGGCAACTATCAAAAAAACCGAAATCTTGCCATTTTCAACAACGTGGATGGAACTGGAGGGTATTATGGTGAGTGAAATAAGTCAATCAGAGAAAGACATGTATCATATGATCTCACTGATAAGAGGAATTCTGAATCTCAGGAAACAAACTGAGGGTTGCTGGAGTGGTGAGGGGTGGGAGGGATGGTGTGGCTGGGTGATCATCATTGGGGAGGGTGTGTGCTATGGTGAGCGCTGTGAATTGTGTAAGACTGATGAATCACAGACCTGTACCCCTGAAACAAATAATACATTATATGTTAAAAAAAAAAGAGAGAGAGAGAGAAGATAGTAGGAAGGGAAAAATGAAGGGGGGAAATTGGAGGGGGAGACGAACCATGAGAGACTGTGGACTCTGAGAAACAGACTGAGGGTTCTAGAGGGGAGGGCATGGGGGGATGGGTTAGCCTGGTGATGGGTATTAAAGAAGGCACGTATTGAATGGAGCACTGGTTGTCATACACAAACAATGAATCATGGAATACTACATCAAAAATGAATGATATAATGTATGGTGATTAACATATAATAAAATAAAATTAATAAAAAATTCATTATCTATCTAGTTACCCAGGTTTGAAATCCTACTGTAATATTGGACTTCTCACTTTATCAAGCCCCTGTTAGTCTGTAAGTTATTCAGTTGTGCTAATTCTATATAAAATTATTGCTGCCCATATTCTGCCTTTGTTTTCTCTTGCTTCACTTATTACAAAAATTCGTTATTAGTTATACTTGCTAATGCTTATATAACCATTATTACAAACATTTAATGATGCATCAAACATTTTTTTTAAAAATTTTATTTATTTGAGAGAGAGAGAATGAGAGACAGAGAGCATGAGAGAGAGGAGGGTCAGAGGGAGAAGCAGACTCCTTGCTGAGCGGGAAGCCCGATGTGGGACTCGATCCCGGGACTGCAGGATCATGACCTGAGCCGAAGGCAGTCACTTAACCAACTGAGCCACCCAGGCGCCCCACATCAAACATTTTTTTTAATGCCTATTGTATATCAAGTACTCCTCTGATTTCCAAAGAGTCATCCTCAATCAGGGGTGCCTGGGTAGCTCAGTTGGTTAAGTGTCTGACTCTTGATTTTGGCTCAGGTCATGATCTCAGGGTCATGAGATTGAACCCTGCATCAGGCCCCGTGCTCAGTGTGGAATCTGCTTAAGATTCTCTTCCTCTCCTTCTCCCTCTACCCCTCCGCCCTCACATATGTGAGTGTGCTTTCTCTTTCTCTCTCTCTAAAACAAAACAAAACAAAACAAATCAAAACAAAACAAAACAAAACAAAACAAATCCTCAATCAATACAAGACCCTTGCTTTCATGGAGTGTATAGCGGAAAGGAGAACGGAAATAGGTAAACGGTCAATTACTATAAAGGGCTAATGCCTCATCTCCTCCTTTAAAAACCTGTTTTACTTATTGTTTTGATTGCTGCAGGATTAAAGTCTAAACTGCTTGGCAATAAATTCCTTCACAGTCTCTCCTCTGCCTTTGTTCTCGTGTCATTTTTACCTCCCCTAAGTCCCCTACTTCCTGTTTTTCAAATTCTCTAGGGGACTCATCATTCTGGAAGTATGACTTTACTTGTATCTCCCTCTCTTTCCTGGAAGACTGCCTTCTCACTGTAAAATCATATACTTAAAAAGGAAAAAGTAGGGTTTAAATACTGTCCCCATTGTCAATTCTATGAATCACTTTCCCTTTTAGGAAGACCTGGTTATTTGCTTTCTTCTCCCTTTACATCTTAATCAAAGGATTGTATGACACATTTATGGTATGGTATTGGTGTTTACTATGGACATGTCTGCCTCCCACTCTAAAATGCCCAGGAGGTCAGGAATTGTGCCTAGTTCTTCCCAGCAAATTTACTGTTGAGCACAGAACTAGGCACAGGATAGGTACAAAATTTCATTTTTTTGAATGGAATGCCAGAAGGAATACACATATAAAGATGTTCTCTATGACTAATTCTAGACCAAGAGTTACTGAAATAACAGAATGGCAAATCAATAAATCCTAAATTCTTTGCCTTGTACAATATATGGATTTGAAGACAAAGAAAACTTCAAATTTTAGCCCTGCTGCCTATTAACTACATGATCTTGGGCAAGTTATTTTCGCTCTCTCAGTTTTTGCATTTATAAAATGAGGATAATATTACCAACTACATATGGGTTTCAAAGAATTAGATGAGAAAATGTATAGTTAGCACAGTGTCTGGCAATCGTTGGCACTTAAAAATGTTTTTGTGCACAATTATCTGCTTCCTCCTTATATTTGTCCATCATGTAGCAAAAAATAGTTTTATAAAAATGGATCATTTCCATATTTTATTGTAGTTTAGTATTGACATGAAAATTCTTTTATATCCTATGGCAAAGTAAAAATGACCACTAGTTACACATTTTATTTAATATAGTAAATTCCCAATTTTAGCACTGAAATTCTCATGTCTCAGGCAAATTTGGATGGTTGGTTACCGTATCCTTTGTGTGCTCAGCACAGTGCAATTAGAAGTTGTGGGATTAGAGTCGGATAATGTGATATTGGAGACTTTTCCACTTTGGACAAATGACCGTTCATAACTCACTTATGTTACTGCCTGTCTCCTTATACCTATGCATTTGTATATTTGTATATTACATATTATTATATAATAACACTTTCTCCATTGTGTGATATGTGAGATTAAATGAAATATGTTTAAAACACAGAGAATAGTACATTATATTAAATACTGAATCACCCAATAACAGCTTAGAGAATGAATGGATAAATGCAAATATCACATCTTACCTTACTGGCTAGATGTTGAATCCTAAACTAAGAAGTGGCTTTCCGAGTTAAAAAGATTCATAACTGAAATGCCTACAGTCAGTATATTTAGGAGCTTCCTTGATGGCCTCAAAAGTCCATTTAAATCCTATGCACCTGATTTCACTCATATTTGGAACATAAGGAATAGTGAGGAGGACCACAGGGAAGGGAGGGAAAATTGGGAAGAAATCAGAGAGGTAGACAAACCATGAGAGGCTCTGGACTCTGGGAAACAAACTGAGGGTTGTGGAGGGGGTTGGGGGGATGGGGTAACTGGGTGATAGGTATTAAGGAGGGCACATGTTGAGATGGGCACTGGGTATTATATACAACTAATGAATCATTGAACACTACATCAAAAACTAATGATGTACTATATGCTGGCTAACTGAACATAATTAAAAAAATCCTATACACCTGAAATCGACAGGTTTGAAGTTGCTTTAAAGAACAAGATGGTTTCTCCTAGAGTAGAGTTACATAATCAAAATGGGTATTTTCTTATTTTAAATGACATCCTATAACATATAGTTTCTTGGGAATAACTAGTGTAAGAAATAGATTCTAATTCCTATCTAACAAGCTATTCTGCATCTTCTGTACTCTACATATTTGTACCTATAACAATATGTTTCATGGTTAATTTGGAATTGATTTTTTAAAAATATATTTTTAAGGATTTTATTTATTTATTAGAGAGAGAAAGAGAGTGCATGCACAAGCAGGGATGGTGGGAGAGGGAGAAGCAGGTTCCCCACTGAGCAGGGAGCCCAACCTGGGGCTCAATCCCAGGACCCTGGGATCATGACCTGAGCTGAGGGCAGACGCTTAACTGACTGAGCCACCCAGGCACCCCTGGAATTGATTTTAACTTTAAAGCTATTTGAAACTCCTGAATCTCTATGATAACTATGTTGATTTGGTTCTATGCTTTGTCTTAATTTATTTATTTTGTTTTTTAAATTTAGATGTGATCCAAATGTCCTAAGCGAAATGCTGAAGAATAAATTATTTTATCCAATGACAAAAACAGCTGAGCAGAAATTAAAAGGAGGGATTGCATTTCTGAAAACTGTGGCATTTCTTAATCTAGATTTGTTTCAGAGTAAATGAAAGGTGTGAGGCTAAAGAAATGAAACAATTTTCCTGCCAGTTCCAGAGAGCAGTGGCATACCATCTGCATCAATTAACTTCAGTAATATTCAGTACTATCCTTTCTACTGAAAATTACCATATGGGCAAAAAGACTTCTCCTTAATTAGAAGTGTCTTGTTGACAATGAAAGTTACTGCCAAAGATGTCTAATGTTAGATTTTGTTTCCACTACAAGACAGTAACCATATTGCAAAATTTTAATAACATATGCATTTTTTTTAAAGATTTTATTTATTTATTTGAGACAGAGAGAATGAGAGAGAGCACACGAGAGGGGGGAGGGCCAGAGGGAGAAGCAGACTCCCTGCCGAGCAGGGAGCCCGATGCGGGACTCGATCCAGGGACTCGATCCAGGGACTCCAGGATCATGACCTGAGCCGAAGGCAGTCGCTTAACCAACTGAGCCACCCAGGCGCCCCTAACGTATGCATTTTTAAGAATGGCTTTCTTGATGTTGTACTGCATCCATATTTACAAAAGTATTATAATGACAATGATCAAATTAAAAGTATATGTTTTGAAATTATCTGATTCAGGACTTTGCTTTCAACCATTGTGAAAGAAATGATTATACAATATTCAATTGATTATTTCATATATAACTGATTATTGTATGATCAATTATTTAATTACCATTAGGTAGCAATGAACGAAATGCATTAGACAATTCTCATAACTTGAAATACTGTGTAATATATAAGTTAAAAACCAAATTAAAACAGGGGTGCCTGGGTAGCTCAGTTGGTTAAGCGTCTGACTCTTGATTTTGATTCAGGTTATGATCTCATGGGTCATCAGATCGAGCCCTGTGTCAGGCTCCATGCTCAGCGGGAAGACTGCTTGAAGATTCTCTTCTCCCTCTGCCCCTCCCTCCATTCTCTCTCTCTAAAATAAATAAACAAATCTTTAAAAAAATTAAACCATGCATCAAATAAATAATTTTATCCTGTCTTTGTTTTATTTTCTGTGAAAACCTTTTTGTGTAGACAATTTAACAATAGATGATACTACATCTAAATCAGCACATATGTAATGACTAACTTTAAAAAATAAATTTTTCAATATGCCAGGGACTGTTCTAAGAGTTTTACATGTGTTAACTCATTTAATCCTCATACCAACCCTTGTGGTGGGTTTAATTACTAGTTCAGTTTAACAGCTCAGATTACAGATGCACTGAGAGTTTAAGTAACTTGTCCAAGGATGCACAGTGAGCACAAGCAAAGGTTTGAATCCAGGAGATCTGGCTCCAGAGTCTGGGTGCATAACCATCTTCTTATACCCCAAATGATACTTGGGTCTCCATTAGTAATTTGGAGACATAAAGCATTACTCTAAGTGTCTGTGCCTCATCTTAGAAACACATTCTGTAAAGTTATTATGGACTGGACACTGCGTTGCTCCCAAAGATGTTTTGTCCTTCAGAAGTTCTATGATTTTAAAGCCTTGTAAATAGGAAATACATGCAAGGACACTTGCTGGTAAAACCTTTAGATTTTGCTTTCTCCATTCTCACACATCAATTTATGATAATGATTCTGAGGTTCTTTTACAAAGAAATGTTTTAAGAGAGACTCTTGAAGCTTTTGAGAGGAGGTATCATATTTTCCAGTAGCGTTTCAAATGTTATGCTTTATTTCTGGCTTCAGAAGTGTCTTATTGTTACATAATTAATCCAATATTCAGTTTTTTGGTCTTTTGTATCATTCACTAATCAAAAGAAAATCAACACAAAATTTAAAAATAAAGCAAATGTCTAGAGAGGATATACTTAATACCAATTACATAGGTTATTTATGGTGAGATTTTATTATAATGGAGAAAACATTTGCTAAATGAAGCACATCTATGATATAAATTAAACTACTAACTACTTTCCTTTTTTCCTTATAGGAAAGTTACTACTTATTTTTGAGCCTTTTCTGCAATTTTTACAAGGGGTTTAATTAAAAAAGAAAAAAAGAAAAAGTTCAGTTTTGCTAGTTACACTTCTTTAAGACCTCTGTGAATAGAACTAGGAAAAGCCAACATTGTGCCACCAGGCAATTTCTACCGTGCTTTGTCCTACAAGGCACAAGAATGAATACTGAGATGTGACATATTTTATAACAGGGTTGGTCTATTTCCACTTACTTATGTTCTTAAGTGGCCCAGCAGCCCATGAGGGCATGCACGTGGCCCTGTGGGAGAGGAAAAGGCATTTGAGCAGCTCGGTTGCTTATCATGTTTCCAGTTAAGGTGAACACACACAGACACAACAACTTCCACCAACACAAAGATTAAATACTAATTCACATGGAGACCCAGCTAATTTAGCAAGCTGGATAAAGTTTTTTAGAATTTTTCTTTGTGAAAATAAAATGATTCTGGGATGAATCTTTTGAAAGTGTTGACAGTTTCTTTGAATAGCATCAAAAATAGATAACACAATTTATAATAATAAAACATGAGGATCTCTAGGGAGTAGATACATATTCTCACATAACAATTTAAATAGCCATATAAAGTCCAGATTTTTAAGATGCAAACTTCTTCAAATGATATTAAGAAGCATTTTTGCTATCAAGAATGCATAGCTAAGGTCAAAGGCTAGAATTATTTAAAGAATCTGAAAATAGTAAAAAGTACTAGTAAAGAAGAAGTAAAAAAGAACTAGTAAAAAATTTGGTGATCATTTAAAGAGTCTTTTAATATTTTTTGTGTCCTCTGGAAGAAAAAAAATAGAAATTGTCTTTGTAAATATTCAAGCATTTTGCAGCTCTGATTTTTAAATTTTTCTTTTTTCTTTTTTTAAAGACTTTATTTATTTATTTGACAGAGAGAGAGACACGGTGAGAGAGGAAATATAAGCAGGGGGAGTGGGAGAGGGAGAAGCAGGCTTCCCGCCGAGCAGGGAGCCTGATGTGGGGCTCGGTCCCAGGACCCTGAGATCATGACCTGAGCCGAAGGCAGACGCTCAACGACTGAGCCACCCAGGTGCCCCTAAATTTTTCTTTTAAACGCACTGTCAATCTTGCACGAACCTCAGATTCTTCATTTATGGACTTCAAGGTGTCCAGAGGCCTCCTGAAATTGTATGCAAATATTTACATATATGATCATATGTCAGTTTTCTTGGTGAAAAGTCTATTATTTTTGGCCAAGAAACTAAGTATAACCCATTAGGAATCTGAGTCCATGACCTGTACTACAACATCAGGACCCCATAAGAGTCCTTAAACTCATAAATTGCAATAGATTAAAGTTTTTATAAACTGAACGTTACTTGAAAGTTGGAATTTTACCTTCAATTTTGTGTATGCTCCCATCCTGACTTTTCTTATCCCAAGTGGTATCTTCAAGTTGTCTTCCTTAAGTTTTAAATTATTTTCTAATCTTCTGCGTATTTCTCCTCAGGTAAGCCAAAGAACCACACTCTTTGGAACCAATGACTTCAAGCAATAGGGGAAGCCAATTGAACGCAACCTTGACATTATCTGGCCAGCCCCTTTGCACAGGTTTTGGAAACTATCAGTATATCCCAAAAGGTGTTTTTAAATAACCCTCTAATGTAGCAATAACAGTGTGAAAATATTTTAAAGGGGTTATTGGTGTATGACTAGAAATACAATCACTTATGTCACCTTCCTTGTGCTTCCGTCGGCTGGGTGTGGTTTCTCTGTCATTTTATCAGTGACCCTCTCTTCTCTATACCACTCCTCAGTCTTGAAATAGAATAATATTGGTCTTCTGCCCACTCCTGCCCCAGATTTCCCATCCTAGCCTTTTTTTTTTAATAGTTGCAGTTCTGCAGAGTTTTCTTCTGAAGCCTGCCGATGCACAAACTTTCGAGGAGGAGAGTTCTCTAGGGAGAACTGTACAAGTGAGTATTGATTAGGGCCTATTGGGTCCTATCTGGAATCACACAAATGGCAAGGAATAAAAATACCAGGAGTTAGGAATCCAAATAAAAGTTTTTCCTTTTTTTAACCATAGTTCACATTTTGAATAATTTATTCAGGATTTTACTTTGTACAATTAATCCAGTTTTTCCTATACCTTTTATAATTAGCTTTTCGTTTAAGTAGGTACTTGAAAACACTCATTAACACACACCTCATTCAGGGTAATTGGCAACATTCTCAACCGGAGAGATGTATAAAATATAAACCCTTCAATTAAAGAGCTTTTTTCCCCTTGGAGATCTCTTACTTAAAAAGTAAACCACCATCTCTTAACCTTTATGTATATTGATTGCAACAATATTTTGTTAAAGATAAAATAAGGCCAATTGTCATATATACTATATAAAAATATAAAAAGAATAATCATCCTCAGAAGAACTATAGCCAAACTATAAAAATTATTTTGTCAGAAATGATTAATTATAAAATGTCAAATTATGGATCTCAAGCAAAGTTATTGACCTTTTTTTAAAATGCCTAAACATATAAAAAATGAAATGGTTTACTTTGATTTTCCTGAACTGCAGTTTGATTGTATTTAAAAGTTATATACTTTTCCACTGCTGATTTCCCTTGGCATACTGAGTTAATGCCAATTTTCCTTAACTTATGGTATATTCCTTCAAAGTCTGCCACTTAGTTATCTGTGTTACTGCTCTTCTGTAGTCCTCTGTATTCATCAAAGTCTGATAATATTATATTCTTCCTAACATATTTCTACCATTTAAACTATATGACTTCTGAATAAGAAAAATATTTGTCTGGGTAACAGTGCATATACTATTTGCTCTGACTCCATATCAGATAGGATTTCACATGAAATATGGAAAGGAAAATATTGATAATCATGGTTAATGGATTTTGAAGACATTTTAATATTGGCTCAGCTTTGTAAGTCCTTTGCTATAGGAATTGTCTAGTTGGATCTGTTACCAGTTCATAGAAAACTGGATTGTGAATTCATTTCCTAACTTTGCGAGTCAGGGGCACTCATGAAGATATGAAAAAGTCTGGCTCTTTGAGTATAAGGCTCATTCAAATCTTTTTTCAAATGGTAAAAAAAAATAAATAATAGTACTTATCATTATTAATTATATATTTGATGATTGCAAATCTGGTGTTTGAGTGCCCATGTGTTAATATTTCTCTTGTTATCTGATTCAGTGTAAGCAGAAAGGGAGTCTTACGGGATTGATTCACTCCATCTTTGCCATTTATTTTGACCCCAACACATGGAATGCAATGGAGAGGGCTCAGATAAAAATGTCAAAAGAGGTGTTTTATAAATAGTATTGTATTTAAAGCACAGGCAGACAAACTGAGATGGTGTTTCAGAAGAGTAGTCCCTCCACAACTAAAGAGCTTCCAAGATTAATCACAAAGGAAGTATTAGGGAGATCTTGGGCATTGATTTCTTTCAGAATTTATCTGTTTTTAAATCCCACATGCTGCCTGTTTCCTTTGTTTTCTCTTTCACAGACTTTGCTAATAATTGACAAATCATGTTAGTTTGAAGTGTATGTCTCAGTTTGGTCTTGAATCACATATCTATATTATAATCATCATATATAGGATAATAAATATAATATTTACTTCTTTAGTGAAAAATCGTCTCCCATAACTGACAGAAAACTGCTAGAAAAATTTAACTTAGAATTTTGTTGATGTAATAATACCCAACTAAGATATTATTTTCTGAGTAATCATTAGGTAATGAATATGCCTTTATATTTTACTAATAAGTCTAGTTTTTAAGACACATTGTAATGTTTGGATCTTAAGATCTATAAATTTAAGATATTACATGATGTTAGTTATTGCTGTGCAGTGACAGAAAAGACTGAATCAGGAAACTTCCATATATTACCCCGTCATTATAACTGCATAATTTTCTCTCTCACTGACTTTATTATGTTGCTTTCATTTGTATATGGTATGTGAACTGAAATTGCCAAAAGCATAAAGCGTTTGGGTACCAGCAGGGTCTGTCATAAGGGAAGCCACGAGTCTAAGACTCTATGTGTAATCAGTACTCTGTGGCATATACAAATGTTCTATCCCACTTTCAGATAGTGTTTGGCTATAGAATTAAATCAAAGAAATAACTAAATGGAGCAAAGAAGGCAACTTATTATCAGTTTAGAATATATGCCTGATTACACATTTAGAAGAAGGACATCAATTCTTTTAGGGAGGTAGAATTTGATTTTAACAGGGAAGAATACAGCAGGGAAGACTTTGATTTAAAAAGTATAATAGCAGTTACATCATTCTATCTTCTCCTCTTTCAGCTTCCCTCATCTCTTATCTCCTCTCACCTCTCCTCTCTTCTCTCCTGTGACTTTTCTTACTTCGTTGGTTAACTACTATATGAAAGGCACTGTATTAAATATATGACTATACTTGCTATTCAATTTTCAGCCAATTACCTTCTGGTGTTCTTCTCTATTTGGAACTGAGAATAATAACTCTTTATTATGACCTTTCTAGAAAAGAGAAAGGTCATATAAACAGTATAAACAATTGACAGTGGTTACATAAATACCAACTTCAAGCTTATCTGTTTTCTGGGTCTCATGAGTCAATGACTCTCTCATTATTGCAGTCAGCGTAAAAATAACTACTATAAAAACATTGCTCCTTGATAGCCCAGTGTGACATGAATGCAAAGAAACTATTTACACAAGACAGCATCACATATCTCATTTAAATTTGATTAAGATAAGTTACTGGGAACTAAATTAGCTCCATCATTAGAACAGGTGTTGTGATTCCTTGAATGACATAGCTAATGTCTTTTGAGACCCTCGAATACTGTGAAATATAATCAATTGGGAGAAAGCAAATTAAGTGTTGCCCTGTGGCCATCAACCTTTGGCTGTTTAAAAAGACCATGGTATGCAATATATGTTAAGAGAAAAAAAAAAAAAAGAAGGTAGCAGGAGGGGAAGAATGAAGGGGGGGAAATCGGAGGGGTAGACGAACCATGAGAGATGATGGACTCTGAAAAACAAACTGAGGGTTCTAGAGGGGAGGGGGGTGGGCGGATGGGTTAGCCTGGTGATGGGTATTGAGGAGGGCACGTTCTGCATGGAGCACTGGGTGTTATGCACAAACAATGAATCATGGAACACTACATCTAAATCTAATGATGTAATGTATGGGGATTAACATAACAATAAAAAATTAAAAAAAAATACCATGGTACAGGTCAAGGGAGGAACTGCTTTCTTGATGATGTCCTCAGCTTGAAGGGTTATGAGTTCATCTATTAGACCACAAAGAAATACTTTTTAAAAAAATATGAAATAGGGCGCCTGGGTGGCTCAGTTGGTTAAGCAACTGCCTTCGGCTCAGGTCATGATCCCAGGGTCCTGGGATCGAGTCCCACATCGGGCTCCCGGCTCAGTGGGGAGCCTGCTTCTCCCTCTGACCCTCTCCTCTCTCATGCTGTTTCTCTCTCGCTTGCTCTCTAATAAATAAATAAATAAATAAAATCTTTAAAAAAAATATGAAATAAACACTTCTCATGATTATGGCTTCATTCCTCTTTACACAAAATTATAAAGGAAATTCTTGGGAAATATGCTGTAGATGAATGGGAGAGGATAAAAATTACCTTTGAAATTGTAGTGGTCATTACTGAAAAGTGCCAGAGGACGTGTACAGGGATCACTTATCACAGTGATAGAAGCCAGGAAAAGGGAGTTGAGTTAATTTCAGTGTGAGGGAATAGGAACAAGTTTAGATCTATACATTTTTTATGAAGCAATTTTGTTACACCTGATTTGTATGTAAGTCATGAAAACTGAACTGAGTTTTCTCTCCTATGAAAGCTGGAGGCAAATTTGGCTTAAAGCCAAGAACAGAGTGCTAGAGTGTTCTTTCAGATCTCTCTCTAGAAAGTTGTTTCCGTGTATGTGTTATAGAAACATCACCTTTCTTCTATCATTCTCAGTGGCTAAGTGACAAGGGTTATTTATTTATTTATTTATTACCAGTGATGCTGAATAATTCAAGGCACTCCTGAACTATGTAATGTCATTTCTGCCAAACATACCTAAATCCACCAAGATTTGTCATTAAGAGTTAAGGATTAAGCCATTAAACTACAAATCATCCATTCCTCAATTCCAATCACTGAGATATTAATATTATATGTGAAAACTGCCTTTTTATATTTTCAGGTAACTCTGAGAGCTTAGCTTATATAGATTTTTATTTCTAGTCTTTTGCATCAACACCATCACCACCAACAATAAGAATGACAACATTTCTGTGCAATTGATACCAGTTTTGTTTCTAAAGAGGAAAAAAAGTAGCACTCATTAGAATTAAAATTGCTAATTTTTAATTCACATAATTTTGGTTTCTACTCTATCAGTGGCCTTGTTGGCCATAAAGCCTCCAACCATTATCAATCAGTAATTATCCAATGAGAAACCAAATTACATCAAAGCGCATTTACAGTTTATTTTGTATGTTTTTTTTTTTGATATTTTATTTTATTTATTTGACAGAGAGAGACAGCTAGAGAGGGAACACAAGCAGGGGGAGTGGGAGAGGGAGAAGCAGGCTCCCTGTGGAGCAGGGAGCCCGATGCGGGGCTCTATCCCAAGACCCTGGGATCATGACCTGAGCCAAAGGCAGACGCTTAATGACTGAGCCACCCAGGCGCCCCTATTTTGTATGTTCTAATTAAATAGGCAAGGGTAATTGAAAAGCAACAGAAAAATGTAAGCGAAATAATCTTAGGCTTTGTTGGTATAATTTTGTCAAGAAAAGCAAGAAACGTGCATGTTGGAATTTTGTTTTTATTGGATTTCCTAGTGTCTTCAAACATTCCCAGTATTGGTTGGCTGGGCCAGACCCTCCTGAATACACTGGTGTCATTACTATAATTTGTGGCATAATTATTAATTATGATAAAAGACACAAGGATTATGATAAATAAAACTCCAAGAATCAATATCCTAATTCTATTTTGCTCAGACACATATAAAATATAAAGTGGGCTTGTATCCTTCATACAACGGAAGGCGGCGGCTAGATATCTTAAAAATGAGAGGGGAAAAACAATTTGTGACTGAAATACTACCACGGATGATCCAAAAAGTGATTTACTAAACTTTGAAATTGCACTTTAAAATGCTCAATTTCCTATATTGTGTTTCTCTCATTAATAAAATACAGCTTTGGTCAGATTGATATTTTTAAGGGAAACTGAGTATTAATTTTCTTTTTCAAAATGTTCTTCCAAATTTGCTACTTTCTGGTATTTCTTCCAATCATTTCTCTTGAGTGAAATGAAATTTTAATTAAATCTCTATAAACTCATCCAAATATGGAATTACTCTTTCTGTTACTAACGCTGTTTTTCATTCACTTTGCTAGCCAATTCCAAGTGGCAAAGTAGCTCAAATTTATCTTTTATTCTTGAGTTATGAAATTTGGGATTTAAAGCTCTAGCTCTTATTCATGTAAAAATTATTCTAGAAGCAGCAACAGCATGATGCTAATTGGGTGCTCAGTTTACAGAGCCTTCTTCCACTTCCTTTGACTACTTCTGAAGCATTAGATATCATAAATGTGGTCCCCGCAGTAGAGAAAAGTCACTTGCATTTCCTTTCAACAATATAGAAATATTTATTTTTGTCTTGTGGATCTTCCAATTGCAAGCACACTCTTATTGCTGTATATGATGGCAGAAAACATCACCTGAAATACCTACCAGCCGGAATCCTGGGGGGCAGAGATCCTCCCCCTGGCACTGGATGCGGGGCCTGGATGCTATTTAAAAACCCTGCCCTCAGGAAGCTGGGGCAAAACGCCTCCACCCCAATGGCCGGGAAGGATCCTTTTAAAAGATAAAAATGGACATTAATCAAAATCTTCTTTGTGGAAAAGTTGTTGATCATTTAACTGGAGGAAAAAAAACCCCTATGATCAATAAAGACATCAAACCTTAAAAGCGATAAAATGAAAAGGAATAGAATGCATTTTTATTCACAGACCTTAAAAAAATCAACCTAATTTTTGAAAAGAAAGCTACTCTTAACTAGTTACAGTCAAACACGGTTTAAAAGAATGCTAAGATAAAATTTCTAAGCCCCCATTTGACAAAGTGGGTATAAATGTCACTGGGGTTATCTATTTGCAGAACGCACATCCGCGAGTTATGGAAGAGAGCCTCAGCGGGATGGGACGTCGGGGGCGCAGAGGAAGGAGCGGGGCTCTGCTTTAGGTATTTCAGCAGCAGTGCGTTTCTGAAATAGTGGCAAGGAAATCAATATATACAATTCTTAATTTGTTATACTTTTTGGGAGAAGACATAAGAGTTTGCAAAGGTAGAACCACATGCTTTTTCATTTTCAAGGAGGCTATTATGAAGAAAAAAACCCCAAAAAACAAAAAGTAAATTACTTGGAAGTTTATCCCATAAGATTATATCATGAAGTGTAGAAGAAAAGACTGTCAGAGCTGGAAAGGACATCAGAAATCATCCAGATCCTCATTTTACAGACTAGCAAACTGAGGCACGGGAAGCTGGAGAGGGCTGCCGCTGAGCTGGCGGACTCCTAGGACAAAAATCTTTCCACTATAGATTAAAAATAAATAATGAGTCACTTCCCATTTGGGAGATTGCTCTTCTCCGAATATGAATTAGAAACCCTGCAGTTTGGAATAACAGCATTACAATTTGGTGTCTCAATGACCTGAAAGACACTAGAGTCATTCAGAAGAAAATTTAATATCCAGGCACCATGAGTGCCCGGGGAAGACCTGGTAATTGATACGGTATATCGAAGTTTAATCACAGTTAACACCCTCAACGCAAGTTACACTGACAGTGCTAAGGAATGCATATCGTTCGGGGCCTCTGAAACCCCTGACCAGGCCCGGCAGTTTCCGAATAAAGAGACCTGGGATCAATCCTCCCACACTCAGTTTTAGCAAGTCCTGAATTTTTGAAGAGACTTCATTCTGTTCCTTGACACAAATTTTGCCCCTAAAATACGTTAAAATTGAAAGCCTCTTTGAACTCGGACCAGGATTAAAGGGACCCTGTATACCTACCACTCTCTATACAACTTGCTTCTGTGGAAAAAGTTGTTGCTAAAGAAAAGCCAGCATTTCTTAGATCTTTAGAGATGTTTTAATGGGTGAGGCCTGTTCATTGTACATTGGATTAAAGGAAGCACAGACAGAAAATCACATACTGTAAATAAACTCGTTTTGTTGTTGATTTTGTGAGGCTTTAGTAAGAAGGTCCAGTTTGAGTCCCTTAAACATTAAGAGGTGTGGGTAAAGTACCCAGTAGTAGGCCAGAAAGTGTTCTGAGGTAACTTGTGATGAACAGTGACTCTAATTTCTACTACTGGGGGGGATCTACCATTGAGCAAAAATGTGCCCTCATGTACATGCATCCCACAACGCCATGCTTCAACAGTCTGGGAAAATACCCAGAGCCCAGGAGCATCACTGAATCCAGGTAGAGATAATTATATATTTATTCTGCATCCTTAAAGTTACAAAAGAAATGGTGATTTTGCTTCAGAGAAAATAATTATAAGAAATTCAGATTGTAGTATAGTCTGTGACAAACAGAAATATTCCAATTCTAGCTGATTATGGATTTATTGAAGCCAAGTGACAGGAAGCTTGGTTCAAGAATCCTAGATTGTAAAGAAAAAGAATAACATAATCATGCACAGGAAAGAAAAAGGAATATAAATATAATCATCATAAAGGAAATTTGAAGAAAAAAAAGCATGTAGAACAGACTTTAAATAATGTTAATATGCTTCACATTTAGAGATTTTTATCTTTGTGTTTGCTATTTTAGCCATAATCCTTGAAACTGTTAACTTAGAAACGATGTCCATTATTTTAACTCCTTGAAACGAAATACAAATATTATTTTATTGCTGTGATTACACTGATTACTATTTTTGTGGTTGTGACAGCCTGTCATATTTAATAACAGCTTTCATTTTCCTAAACTTGCTGCATCATTCATAATGGCTTTGTTATGTTTCTTTACTGTGGGTTAAAAGGTCTTTCATTTACTGTGGCATCTCTTCCTTAAGGAACTTTTATATATATATATATATATATATATATATATATATATATATGAAACAAACAACAAGAAAAGCTGGTGTACACGAATACACATTCAGTCGAAACATCATATTTTGTGCTAACAATGCCTTATCATTTCTCTCCTTAGGGTCAGTCGTGTCAGTAGAGATTACATGAAACACTACAGCTCTGTTTTCACAATTCAATAATGAAGCTGAATTTATTTTTAATTATAATTCTCTTATCTCTTAATCTACAATAAATTAAGGTCAGGAACCTTTTGGGATTGGAAAGGAAATAATTTTAGTCTGGTTTGCTGCAATGCTTAAATTGCTGGCTCCTGTTTTTATTTTTTTTTTAAATAAGTAATTGTAACAAAGAAAAAAAGAGAGAGAGATGCACAAACCAAGAAACAGACTCTTAACTACAGAGAACAAACTGATGGCTATCATAAGGGAGATGGGTGGGGGGATGGGGGAAATAGGGAATGAGGATTAAGAAGTGTACTTGCTGTGATGAGCACCTGGGTGTGGTATGGAAGTGTCCAATCACTATACTGTACACCTGAAACTAATATTACACTGAACTGGAATTAAACAAGAAAACAACAAAATAAATAAGTGTAGAACTTATTAATTATATTGTAGCCAAAGAAAAAAACAACAGCTAGTATCTACAGCAGGATAAATGTAAATGTCCAACAGCATTTGGTTTTTAGTTGCATTCAGTAGACTGAAGTATTTGTCAGAATAAATTAGGCTTTTATTTGATGAGAGTACTCCTCCCTTTCATTACAAGTTTGAAATATAAGATGTGTCACTTCACAAATGCTTTTCTAAATCTCAAATAAGTGAGTTTCCAGTTTGTCAGTGAGCATGAGTCAGTGGATTAAAGAGACACCATAATAGGATATTAGCATTATATTGTCTCTAATATAGAGTTGCCAGATAATGGAGCATCCTGTATTTTTATTTGCTAAATCTGACAACCCTACTCAAAAATAATTTCGAACACTTTTGAGTATCAGACTCACAAAAGACACTATTAACTACTGGTATAAGGTAAGTTAACCTAAGTCACTGGCTGCAGGAGTTGGTGATTTATCTGTCCTTCAGTAGTTCAGTGGTCGTTGATGTCCCTTAGGGAGTACTGCAAACTATGACTAGGGAAAGACATTATTTAGTGGGTTAGGGTCAGCACGTATGCTAAAGGCATTGTAATAACTGGTATACTCCCTACACAAAGGAGAATTTCTCTCAAAATGCTAGTAGCACCACTGAGAAACCCTGCCTGAGAGCAAAGCATCCTAAAAAGCACAGTTGGTTGCTAGTGACCACAATATAAAAAAAGCAGAAGTTGACATGATCAGCCTGAATTTTGACATCTGGTTTGATCAGTTAATGGAGTATTCTGATTACCTAGATTATTTGAAAGTAATCTGGCCTGTAGAGTAGCCAGTTTTCAAAGAGTTAAAATAAAATATATTTAGGGGCGCCTGGGTGGCTCAGTCATTAAGTGTCTGCCTTCAGCTCAGGTCATGATCCCAGGGTCCTGGGATCGAGCCCCGCATCGGGCTCCCTGCTCCGTGGGAAGCCTGCTTCTCCCTCTCCCACTCTCCTGCTTGTGTTCCCTCTCTCACTTCTCTCTCTCTGTCAAATAAATAAATAAAATCTTTTATATA
Source organism: Mirounga angustirostris (assembly GCF_029215605.1). Classification (NCBI taxonomy): domain Eukaryota; kingdom Metazoa; phylum Chordata; class Mammalia; order Carnivora; family Phocidae; genus Mirounga; species Mirounga angustirostris. The sequence goes on along the minus strand of NW_026991709.1, from coordinate 44,810,678 downwards.
TATATATATATTTAACACTTAAACTCAATGAAACAAAATCATTTTCAATTTGATTTGCAGCAATCTCTTTGAAATAACTTTACCTTGGAAATCAGATATCATTAAGAATTGGTGTAAAAAGATGACTATGACTTTGAACTCTTCATGCCTTAATTTCCTCATACATAAAATGAAAATAACCACTCACCCTACCTAATGGGGCTGTATGTAAGAATTAAATAAAAGTAATAATCATAAATATAAGACAATATTATTAGATGTTTCTAAGTTTTTTTTTTTAGTGCTCTTTTTTAAATTTATTTTTTATTTATTTATTTATTTTTTTATTACCTTTTTTTTTCTTATGTTAATCCCTATACATTACATCATTAGTTTTAGATGTAGTGTTCCATGATTCATTGTTTGTGCACTACACCCAGTGCTCCATGCAGAATGTGCCCTCCTCAATACCCACCACCAGGCTAACCCATCCTCCCACCCCCCTCCCCTCTAGAACCCTGTTTGTTTTTCAGAGTCCATTGTCTCTCATGGTTCGTCTACCCCTCCAATTTCCCCCGCTTCATTCTTCCCCTCCCGCTACCTTCTTCTTCTTCTTCTTTTTTTTTTTTTCTTAACATATATTGCATTATTTGTTTCAGAGGTACAGATCTGAGATTCAACAGTCTTGCACAATTCACAGCGCTTACCAGGTGGGAATGCAAGCTGGTGCAGCCACTCTAAGTTTTTTTTTTAAGAGAGAGCAAGCAGGAGAGGGGCAGAGTGAGAGAAAGAATCTTAAGCAGGCTCCACACCCAGTTCAGAGCCTGACGTGTGGCTCGATCTCACAACCCTGAGATCATGACCTGAACTGAAATCAAAGTCAGACACTTAACCAACTGAGCCACCCACATGCCCCAACAGTCCTAATGTTTTAAAAAAAGAAACCTCTTTGGGTGAGAAATTGAGGCAGACTGATTCAATTTTTCTAATGCAGAACTACCTGCCTCCCCCACATACATCGACAAAAACCTAACAGAAGAAATCCCTTCATTGAAGATTACATATCAATAATTTAATTTTGCCTGAAAAGTTTAATAAAGGCAATATCCCTATAATATGAATTTTTTGAGATGTGGTTCCTTCAAATTGTCCCCACCTGGCTTTACTTTTGCAGATACTCAATTTGATCTATGAGTAGACAAAGAATATCTAGACTCAGTTAAAGATAATTTAGAATTGTAAACTTAAAATACATGCACACGTTAATCAAATAAATTATGAATAAAATATACTCATAATACTCCCTGTGGAGGATGCTCAAACATTTTCATTGTTAGAGGTGTGTGATCAGAGAATTTTGGAGAATGCTTGTTTAAACAATAACACAGTGAGAAAAATGCCAAAGTATTCATGAAGTAAAACAGTTACTTCGAGAGCTTAAACAATTAGGGCAGGGCCTTGATTTCACCTGGCCCAAGGCAGTGATCCTAGAATTCATGCTGCTCCTTACACAGTGGTTCTCAAACTTGGATATACATTAGAAAATAGGTATTAAAAGTCCAAGCAAATATACTGAACACACAAAAAATAGAGAATCTTTGTCTTCTACTCCTAAAAAGAGTTCTTTGCCAACTGTAATGTGAAATGCAGGGATGACCTAATCTGATATAAGAAGAGATCACAAAAAGTCCTAAATATATAGCATCTTATGTATATTGTACATGTGTGGTATGATTATTATTTGAAATCAAGTATCAAAATAAGCTGAACTTGTTATCAGATCCTAAATTGATACATCTTATATTGTTAGTATATAAAATGAATATTATTTCAAAATATTTTAATTTTATTCCTTTTATATTTTGTGTTTTAGAGTAAATATAAAAACAACACAGTAAAACAGAAAATATATATAACGTGTAAGTAAATTAATATTCAGAGTAGAGTTTGGGTTCAAACCTGGTTACTGATGGGTGTGACTACAATTTTGGAGAGCTGAGAATTGAGTATGTATGCATTCAGGATAGAGATCCTTTCTTCAGCCTTAAGAATCCAGTATCTGTAACTGGCACATAGTAGCTACTCCATGGCTGTGTGGTTTAGATTAATGATGGTACCTCTGAGCTATAGTGTGAATAACTTCAAAGTTTAATGATAACATAGTCTGTTAAACCAAATGCTACCTCAAGGGCTGTTTTCCCTGAGGAATGTTTTGATTATTTGATTATTTTGATACTTGATTTCAAATAATAATCATACCATGCATGTAGAATATACATAAGATGCTGTATATTTAGGACTTCAAAGATTCTCTATTCTTTCTCTACTTACAGATATGTCTCCCTATCTATCACCTATCTATCTCTCTATCTCGCTATCATCAATCAATTTCACTCATCCTTTGTCAGTGTGTTTCCTTCTACTCTTGTGTATCTCATGTTTTCTCACCTGTGTGCTTTTCTTCTATTTCTGCTACAATAATTTATAGATTACACATTCTCTCCTCCACTGAGAGAAGTGAAAGAAAGCCATAAGCCCGTTGTTTGTTTGAACACATGCTTCTTAATTTTCTGTGATGTGGATGAAGGCTCAGGCTCAGAGATACATCACGACTGAAGGAAGACCAGCAATAGTAAGAAGAGCCATTATCATGTAAGGCATTAAAAGAATGTATTTTTATGCCATAGAAACCTTTGTTGAAATCTCTTTATTTAATAACACATAGTCTAGGAAAAACTAAGCTGCTGTGCCTCGTTTAGTAGAGAAAAGATTCCTGCCTTATCATGAAGATTGAGGTGGGCTGGCTGGAACCCCAACATAGTCTGCTCTAACTTGATCAGAAGCTGCACAGAGTAGGGTTTTAAAAAAGGCAAGGTGAATAAGTGGATTGAAAAAATGATCAAATGAGAAGTGACAAATTGCTCCTTAGGCAAATATCTTACTAGGATCTAAGGAAGTACTCAAACTGCTCAATTGCTTCTTAGGCCTATAGTAACTTTCTAATGACTAGATGAGAGCTAATTTTCAATTAGGCTTAACATGTGAAAGAGAACCATTACATTCATAAATAACTCATTCATAGACTTAGTCATTTGTTCAGTAAATATTTATTGAAGCACCTATTTTTTTTTAACTTGTCATTATAACACACATTTCTAGTACAAAGAGAGGAAATCAATTTTTGATAGGATACTATTATTTTCAGGAAATGATTCCCGCCCCCTCCCCAGGAAATGATTCTAAGTTAAGCCAAAGTTATAATTACAGAATTTTTTCCATTTCCTAAATTATTATAAATGGAAATATGCCTACAATTATATTAGTATTTTCCTGTTTAGCTAACTAACTACACAGCTAATCTCCATGAAGATTCTTCAGCACCAAATACAATTAAAGATCATGCAACCATTACTGTTTTGTTTCTTACTTTTTTTTTTTTTATCCTTCAGGTCACTGCAATATGAATTTTATAGATTTCTCATCCTGTTGTTCTTCAATAGGTCACAATAAAAGTATTGAAGCAAAAAGGGCAGTTTCATGGCTAGATTTTTATGAGTTATTTCTGCAGTGCTTTTAAAAAGAAATTTTCAGCTTTTCCTGAGTTATTTTTAAACTTGTAGGATATGTATGATAAAATTATGGTTGCTATAATTTTATAAAACTATAGCATTAACAAAGAGAATTAAGATATTTTGAAGCTGATCAAAATAAGACATTAAAAATGCATTTTAATTTATATTTAAAATAGACATTGACTTTTTTATTTACTGTTTTAAAGATTTTATTTATTTATTTGACAGAGAGAGAGAGAGAGCACAAGCAAGGGGAGTGACAGGCAGAGGCAAAGGGAGAAGCAGACTCCCCGCTGAGCAGGGAGCCTGATGCGGGGCTCGATCCCATGACTGGAATCATGAACTGAGCTGAAGGCAGACGCTTAACTGACTGAGCCACCTAGGCACCTCGACTTTTAAAAACAAATATTTTAAATGTCTGAGTTTCCTCATCTGTAAAATGATGTACTTGGACTAGAACTTCCCTAAATTTCCTTTAGTTCTAAAAGTGTTTATATAATTTTTATTTCATTTGTTTTATTGAATTAAGACTGTATTTCTCCCAAATATGGATTATGTCCAGTGGTCTTACCTATGTTTATATGTGGTGGGACTTGAAATCCTAATTTCTAAAAAAGTGTCCTGACTAAATTTGTAATATGCCAATACATCAGTCAGTTTTAATAGTGACAATGCCTAGGCTTGAGACCAGAATTTTGATTCTACCATTACTAGCTGATTCATCTTGGGTAAGTTATTTAGCTTCTCTGATACTCAAATTTCTTCATTTGAAAAATGGAGCTAATAATAAACGTATAACTTATATTGGTTTACTGCAGGCCATACAGGAAGTGCCTATTAGTGACTGACAGTAAGTGTTCAATAAATGAGGGATAAATATTATCTTCCTTAATTCCCTAAACTTGACCTACCACTTCATGTCTCCATGCCTCCATGATATTTCCTTATCTTGGAAGACCCTTCTGTCCTTCTCGTCTCTGTCAAATCATGCCTGACATAGCCAGGCAGAACTCATTATTCTTTCCTCCATGCCCCCCATATAATCTTAGCTACTAGAATAGAGGTAGAACACTATTATAGATACAGTATTTATGTGTTTACAATTTTGCGATACCAAACTCAAATGCCTTTAGGGCCCATCAGGTACAATAAATTAGTATATCAAATTGATGACAAAAAAAATTGATGACAAAGGCACTGAGTCAAATATGAAAGTTCTGCCTAAGGGTAAAAAATTCAGGTGTTTAAAGAACACTGTAGAAATCAAATAAAACACATCTCTTAGCTGGCTTCAGCCTGTGGGCTGCCATCAGCCATACTTACATGTTGTGTCCTCTATTAGGATTTGATCCCTTAAGAACAGGGACAAATCATGCATGTCTTATTCTCTATATGTCCAGTCCCAGAGCTTGCACATAGTAGGAACTCAATGTAATATTTATTGAGTTGAATTAAAATCATATTTATATGAACAGTTCAAAGGCAGTCTGACTTTATCTGGACATATAATAGACTGAGTTTTCTTGATGTCAGAGATTTTAAAACCACCTATACTCTAATAAATATCCTCAAAACGTGTATAATTATTAAAGTTCAATGAGATTTGTGACTTTCCACTTTAAATGCTTATGAAGAGCCAATATTTAGGAACCAGGGACAACTAAAAATCTAAAAATGATTTAAATTCTTGAGTTCTTTTATTTCGAAAGTGGTGAAGGGATGACCTGAAATTGAAAGGCACGTCTTCCTGACCGAGTCACCACACTGGGCATGGCTTGGCAGATTGCTACTCAGCCTTTTCTTTCTGGGCTCACACTGTAAAACTATACACTCTTTAAAAAATGCTTTTACACCTCAGGTGCCAAGGTGTCAGCTAAAGAGCTGTTAAGCAGCATTTATCAATGTGTATGAGAGCTAGATCTATTTAGCTTCACAGCCAAAGTGTGCTATGTATTTAATATTTATGAACAATGGGTATATCTGTCACATTATTAAAGGGAAGTTTGAACATTTAGTATACTTGATAAAGAGGTCACGAGGCAGGCTGCTTCTGCCTTTTTGTAATTTTCCATGGCTGCCTCCAGTTGGGACTAGCCATTGTTTGCTAGCATGTACCCTGCTGTGTTGTTGTCTCTCATGTACAAAGTATGAAAGAGAATATTCTGGATTTAGTTTCACTTCCAGATATTGATGATAACATCCTTGGGAGTCTTATCTACAAACAAACATGTTAAAACATACCAAACATGTCTTATTTAAGGCTAAGATATATTTAAATTCCTATCAAAGACTTGTTAGCTTTTTAAGGTCAGAATGGTACTGATTTGGGAGAAAGGTAAACTAAGAAACAGACTCCTAACTAGAGAGAACAAACAGAGAGAGGGTTACCAGGAGGGAGGTGGGTGGGGGTTGGGTTAAGTAGGTGATGGGAATAAGGAATGCACTTGTGAAGAGCACCTGGGTGTTATATGGAAGTGCTGAATCACTATATTGTATACCTAAAACTAATATCACACTGTATGTTAATTAACTGTAATTTAAATAAAAACTTTTTAAAAAAGAATGGTACTTATTTGGCATCCATATAGTGTGGATTAGATGGCAGGATAATTTGGTTTAGTAATTATCATTTTGAGAATTTGGTCTTGAAAATATCAAAGAACACAAGAAGTCTTGAAAATAATTGAGAGTAGCCAATAGAGAACAAAACTAATCAAGACCCTAATGATTTTACACCAATTCTGATGCCATAAATGTATGATAGGCATGGCACCGTAATGGTAATGGTCGTAGCCAAGACATGTTTAACCACTTTGTGCTTGAGGTACACGTGTGGGATTTCCTTCCCTGTCCCCACCTGCATAGTGTAAACACTTAGGTGGACACCTCCCTAAGTCCTTCCAGTTCAGATCATGTTACTCCTCATTTAAAAAAATTTGCAATCTCACTACTGCTGAATACAAACCCAAGGAATAAGTATGGTTTCAGAGGTAAGTGGGCCAGCTTTCACTGCCTTCAGTCCAGGCCATGACTCTCTTCCTACTCCACCATGGACTCATGATGCTGCAGTACCAGACGTGGGAGGAAATCAGTCTCTTGGCCAAGAAACTCTACCTCGCCAGTCCTGTGAAGACACATGTGGTTCTCATTCTGATGGGAGTTTGTATATTAAATAACACATGATTTAATTTGTTTGGTGTCTAGAACAGACCAAGCTCAAGATGCAAAGAAAATTGAGAAATTCTATAGTCAACTAACGCGACTTATGGTAGCCAAGGGATTCCCACAGTGTTGCCATGGAAACAGACCAACCAATTTGAAACGAAGACTGTTTGTCATATGCTTAGGCAGTAAATATCTTTTGAATTTGAGAAAGTGTTGGGACAGAATATACTTTATGTAACTAAGTGGGCTATTTAGAAGCTGAGAGATCATTTTTTGTACTTTGTTTTCTAGTGTTTACTTTAGAGAGCCAGGGATGTAAATGCTTTCAGTTAAAAAGTGTTTATTTAGTTTTGGAAATTGAACAGGAAATGCATCTATCCTGGAAGCTTTTTGCACTTATTTGATGTTGGGCAAAATATATAACTAGAATAGGTAATTTTGTATCAGTAATTTGAAAATGAGATATCAATTCTTCTTTAAATTTGGTTAATCTGTCTTTTTTTTTTTTTATTTGATACAGAGAGAATGAGAGAGAGAGCACATGAGAGGGGGGAGGGTCAGAGGGAGAAGCAGACTCCCTGCAGAGCAGGGAGCCCGATGCGGGACTCGATCCAGGGACTCCAGGATCATGACCTGAGCCGAAGGCAGCAGCTCAACCAACCGAGCCACCCAGGTGCCCGGTTAATCTGTCTTTAAAAGAAAATTAAATATGACCATTTTGTTGGTTTGATCTATGTCTTCTAAAGCATAAAATTTGTGTTGATGATGACTCACAAATATAAAATATAATGACTGGAATTAACTGCATAGCAGTATACCTATTTATATAGCATAGTGTCCTTATATCTAAAAGTAATTGTAAAAACAAAAATGCTTCACCTTAAACTTTCCAAACTTAAACTATATTTTTAAATATAAGGGATACATACTATCATTAGTTTGAGCAAAGACTTACTTTGAACCCAGTTTTCTGTGTTCAAAAACAACTGTAGTTATTTTAAATGCATGATGATCAATAAATGGACTGAAACCACCATATTACAGAAATATTTGCCACATAGTTCCCATTTATATTTTCTCAGAAGAGCTAAGGATTTTTGAACAGTTAAATCTTTGCATACTTCTATGACACCCCTGCCCATTTCTCTCTTAACCAAGGTGTTAAGCGTGATTGTCATAACTGCTATGCTTTCTGTTAAACTGAAATTATGATAGTATTTGATATTTATCTTATATTTGTAATCTGAATTTTACCACCTAAGTGTAATGTTCACATGTTAATTACATTACTATATTTTTTGTTAAAAAATATTAAAAAAATTCTTGACTTTTTACTACAAACACATTAGAATTTTCATTGTTATTTAAAAGTATTGCTCACTTCTTCCAGCACAAAGTAGGAATGCCTTATCTTGGACTAACCCATTCTAAATGCCCTGCCTAAGTGCCACCTCTTTTAAGAGGCTTTCCATTTTTTCGTGGCTGGAATAACCTTGCCCTCATCTATGCTCCCTCAGGAGGCAGTAAAACTGCCATGGAAAGCACATAGGTGCTAGAGTCAGAGGGATTCCGTTTCAAGACCTCCATGTGCCCTAGCTTGCTGGATGACCTATTTTGGTAATAGGTGGAAAAGAGTCTGTTATGAAGACAATTACACAAGATAGTGTTTTATTTTTTATTTATTTGAGAGAGAGAGAGAGCACGCTTGCAGGGGGTAGTGGCAGAGGGAGAGAGAGGATCCTTAAGCAGATTCCCCTGAGTGCAGAGTCTGATACCTGGCTCGATCCCATGACCCTGAGATCATAATCTGAGATGAAATCAAGAGCCGGATGCTTAACCGAGGAAGCCACCAGGGTGCCTGTACAAGATAGTGTTTTAAAAATTGCCTGGCCCAAAGAAGTCATTCATGTTAAGTCTTCCCTACCTACTTTTCTTGACTCTTTTCCCTCTTTCAATTATATACTATTACATTTTCCCTTGTACTATAATTCTTTCTGTTCATGACATAGCTTACAATAAGTTCCGTAAAGAGTGTCTCATTTTTATATTTCTGACAGAACTTGGCATGGTATGTTGCATAGAGGGGTCAACAGTGAAGGTAAACACAGGAAGTATAAAGCATATCCATGTCTCTCTGACTCATGACAATGTTATTGATAGTTTTGACAGCGATTTCTAAGGGTGGAATGACCAAATCCATGCGATTGGTTTAAGGAGTGAGTCAAAATCAGTCATAAAAATGTCATGACCTGTAAAGCCATTCTCTCTGGCTCATACGCTCTTTATTCTCAGACAGCTGGACACTTAACGACACAAGCAGCCAGACACACGGCCTCCATACTTACCCTCTCTTTCATTTCTCTCGGTTTTCCGTATGTGCCCTCTCATTTATGTCCCTAAGGGACGAAGAGACAGACGATCTCAAGGGCAGAGCAATCTCGACTGCTTAAGCCCCAGAGAGAAGTGTGGCACGGAACTAGAGATGCTGTTCTCTGAGGGAGAGACTGAGCATTCATTCTTTATGTGCCTGATTCTCCCAGATATGAGCCAGCAAATTCAACTGTGGCTGAGTCGGAAGCAGACTAATAACACTGTGTTGGGATCTACCTCCAGATATGATCCTAAGTGTGAAATGGGCTTGAAAAGAGTCAGGCCTTACTCAGTTTCATGTATCTCTTAATTTTTATTGAGGCGATTCCTATTTTTAAGCGTGATGTCTTTGGGAACAATATTAACTTCCAGATCTGATCTGAGGTAGGCTCATTGCTGATAATAAGGCAGAAAAAAAGAAACCAGCTCAAAGAAGCCTGATTTTATCCCTCTTCAGCCACACAACCTGGGCATGGCCAGATTGCCTAAGATCATATCGCCCCTGACAATCTGCCAGCCCCTCGCTGTGCCGCCATTTTCACTACTGCTTACCATTAGGCTATCCCTGGCAGGCCATTAGACTGAGTTCAAAATGGGGGTCCAGGAACATCCTGTTCTATAAGAATTGCTGAAGGAGATTCATGGGTTGTATAAAGAGAGAAAGTGAGAAAAAGAGGGCTAGCGGGTGTTGTTCACTGTTGAAAATACCCCCATTAATGTATTTTTCAGAGCCAATTCCACAGCAATTTCAGACTCTCGTGTTATTAGATTGCTGGTTCACTTAACATACATGCTTTTTATTACATTTTAAATATTGGCCTGGATATAAATTTGGGTGGTTTGCTAAGATATTCTAGTGGTGGTGCATGATTATAGCTTCTTGGATATAGTGACAGTGTGAGAGGAGCGGCAGCTTCTGATATGATATATCTGGAGAGGAAAACATTTGGAAGCAGTTTGAGTGCGTTTTATTTCTGCATGGACTCTTTGGGCACCCAGCCACTTTCAAAGCATTATTTAACAAATTATGGCACCACAAAAAGTATTTTATGCTCTGGATATTAGTCTTCAAAAGAGGAACCAATAAATGTCTGGAGTTAGTATCTAAGAGAAGTACTGGAGTGAGTTAAAATTAAAAGGACATTTTTATTTGTAAGTGAAAAATAAAAACTTCCTGCCTTCAAAGTATTACATTTAATTTTATTGCTATTTAGATAGACTCATTTTGTGTACATGTTGTGTTAATAAAGAAAAAGATGCTTATTTATTGATACTTTTAAGGGGCCAGATTATTATATGGTGGTGAATTTATCACCAAATGTTACAGTTTCAGGGTTTAGGGAACAATGATGTACTTTCGTTTATATTTGATTTATAAAATAATCCAAACAAAACGGCTCTCATTTACCCTTTAAATGCTGGCACGTGGGCTCTTAAATGGAGCAGATCATTGTGTAGGCTTATTGTTTGAGCTGTGGGCAAATATTGTGTCATATGAATCACCCTTTCGCATCAATAAGGTTGGGCCAGTGCAGAAGTGGGGGGAAGAAAATACTCCCCGGAAGAATGCTGCTCACCCATGTGAGGGAAATTTAGTGTGCTGGCGGAGGTAATTTCCTAAATGGTACCCTGGTGCCCTAGAAGACTTAATTCACTTCAGCTGAATGAGCAGCTGGATCAAGCTCAATCATTGAGAGTTACCCATTCATACTCAAAGGCATATAGATCTCAAATGGAATGTTCTTTAATTGGGTGCATATAACTTTAGGGTAACCTGGGTACAGGGTTGGGAAAATATAAATGAGTGCAGCCTAATTAGAAAGCTCCATTTAAACTTGCTTTTCAAATCACATTTTCACAGCACTGAATGGCAGTGACCTAAGAAGATGAAGTACTTTCAGGAAAGGAAAAAGCAAGTGACAATATCATTGCTTAACTGTAATCACAAACTCTTAGTTTGGAGAGAGTCCCAGAAAGTTCGTATTTAGGTATAGATTTAGGTTTAATCCAGCAAACTGTATTTATAGGAAAGAAGTGCTGGCAGAGATAAATAATGGAGAGTGGATAGGCTTGTCAAGAAATAAACAAGGAAGAGGAGATAGATTTTTTGGGTAAATGACATATATAGATCAAAGAAAAATGGCTGCATAAAGTTGTATGTTTGTGTCTATATGTGTGTGTTTATAAAGTACTGATTTATCAAACTTTAAGCACAATCTCATCCAATGAACAGATGTGAGACTTTTTCAAATATTCAGTCTTGAATGAGACAAAAATACTTCATTTTCCTGAGATTTTTTCTTTAATTTATAATACGTGTATCATGAAAAAAAAAAAAAGTAAGAATAATCTCCACTATGTGAAGAGATCCCAGATGAAATAACTTTAAAAAACTAAATCAGCCCCTTACATCATATCCTGGGTGCTCCGCAAAAGGAACAACCTCAGTTCATTCTTGATGATGGAGGAAGGTCCTACATCCCTAGTCGTGATCTGATCTCATGCTGACAAAGACTGACAGTGCCCCATACATATCTGTTTCCTTCTTTTTCCTAGTCTCAGAACCCCTGATTTTTAGCTGGCACATGGCTGGCCAGAATAAAGACCATATTTTTCCAGTTTTCCTATGCATCCAGATGAGGCTATGATTAAGTTGTATCTGATTAAGTAAGTGTAAGTGTACCTAAAAGGAAGAAATATGCCCGTGTTTACCCTTTTCTCCTTTTTTTTAAAGATTTTATTTATTTATTTGACAGAGAGAGAGATAGCGAGAGCAGGAACACAAGCAGGGGGAGTGGGAGAGGGAGAAGCAGGCTTCCCATAGAGCAGGGAGCCCGATGTGGGACTCGATCCAAGGACCCTGGGATCATGATCTGAGCCAAAGGCAGACGTTTAAAGACTGAGCCACCCAGGCGCCCTACCCTTTTCTCCTTCTTAAAGCATGGGATTTAAGCAATCATCCTGGGTGGTGTGCTGGAGAGCGCCACTCAGGAAGGAGCCTGGGTCTTTGAGAATCATGAAGCCCTCCTGTTAGCCATGAATTGATTACCTCTGGATGTTGCTTATGTATGAGAGAAATAATTTTTATTCTGTTGGTTGGGATTTTCTGTTACTCCCAACAGAATCTAACCTTAAACTGATTTTTGATTTGCCTCTCTTAACATGCCTGGTGCCTGAATTAACTGCATTAAAATCCTATGATTACTTTATCGCATACTTTGAGACAGCCTTCATAATTATCATTTTGGCTATTTTAGACTATTCTTGTACATCTCCACCTTTAGATAATTTCTATGAGGCCAGTATCATGTGATCTTTTCACTGTACCCCTAGCATTTAAACACTGGTAAATGACTAAATGAATCTCTCTTATCATATACTTTCTACCCATTTTTAGATATAAGCCTGTTACTTTTGACAAGAATGATTCTGATTAATAAATGCAAGCATCCCATGGGTCACTTCTAATCTAATTTTAATGCCACAGTTTTGTACATGAATGAGTTTCTATTTTTATCTTTCAATAGTAAAACAAAGTGTATAGATTAAATAAAGGTGGCATGCTTTGAATTTAGAGAAACAAGTAGTCTGCCGGAATTGAATTCTTCCACTTAACTTCTGTAACTTTGGGGATCAACCTGAAAGCAAAAAAATATTGCTGATTCAAAGAATCCAAGCTTGTCAAGATTTATAAGTCAGTGTATACACAGGCCATTCTGAGAGAAGACATTCCCCAAAGTCTTCCCCCTGAATGTTAGCTGGTCAGGCTGGTTGGTGAGTGGAATGGAGGGCATGTGGGAGGGGTATAACTCTTTAGTTTTATGCTTCTCTGTACATCACATGTACATGTGGCTGCTCCCTGGATCACTTGAGGGAAACATTGACTGAACAACTGTTGTGGACTCTGGAAATTTCTTGAAGGTTTATAGGAATCTAGTATATTTTGACAGAACTCATTTGCCATTGACACCTTCTGTGGAGGGTGGGTACTTTTTCTTGGAAAAAAAGATTCCACAGAAAATCTCTTTTGAGATAGCCTTCCTATTCAACCCCCCTCCCCAATTCCTCAGAATAGCAAGGATCAAAGAATTATATTTCTTATAATTCATTCCCCAAACCGCCCCCCCCCCGACACACACACACCCCTCTGTATCTCTTCGCTTAGTGAATGGACTTGACCATTCAGCTAATTGCTAAGTTGGAAATTTGAGGGTCATTTAGACCTTCCTCACATTTGCCTTTTGATCCTCTAGGGCATGTCCTGGGGATTTCATGTAAAAAATATTTTTCTGTCATCTCCTTCTTGCATCTTCATTGCAACTATACAGCTTATTTAATTCCTCCATTACTTTTACTTTGTATTATTGGAATCACTTTTCAATTGACTTCCCTATCTCCAGGTTAGCTTCCCTCCAAACCCCCTTATATCAGCTGGCAGGAAGATATTACTAAAATACAAATGTTTTTATGTGATTTCCCTGCTTAAACCTTTTGAAAGCTCTGCACAGATTTAAGAATAATGCTTACAATTTAAAAGACACTGTAATGCACAAAGATATTCTTTAAAATTTAAGCAATTCAGAACAGTGAGAATTCCCTTTTATCATTCATCTAATCCCAGCCTTCTACTGCTATCATTTTGATGTGTGCCCTCTCAGGTGTTTTAGTATGCTATGTATGTTTATATACATAGATATACAAATATACTTTTTTATGTTTAAACTTGATTACATGTTTTGGAGACCTGGCCTGACATTGATCTACCTCCTCCTTTTTAACTGCACCATAATATTCACTAGTACAAATATGCAATAATTTATCTAATCATCTTCTTCCTGGTGAGTATGTAGGTTATTGTGTGAATATCTAGAATAGTTACACCGTTGTGGAGTTTCTGAGTTGAACAATATGTTAATCTTAAAATACGATAAATACTTTCAAATAGTCCACCAGAAGTCTCTGTCAATTTATACTCTTATGAATAGTGAATGACAAGTACATTTTTATTTTCCTACACCCTTTTCTAGCACTGATATTATCAATTTTCTTAATTTTTGCTAGTTAGGTAAAAATGATTTAATTTGGATTTTAACTTTCCTATTTTAGGTAATAGTAAGATTGAACGTATTTTCTTATTTTTATTGATATTTGTTTTTATGCAAATTGGCTATTCATATTTTTGCTCTTATATAACAGGGTCTTTTAAAAATGATTTGTAGAAACTCATCATCCAATTTCCATATTAATCATTTGTTAAAAAATATTGCAGTTTTTGTCTTTATCAGTTACTTTTCACCTTGTCAATCTCTCTGGCCACATCTTCCAAAATTGCTCTAATCTAATAATCCTTTGCTCCCACAATAAGAAAATGCTTATAGGTTTGTAAACCTATTAACCTGTTTCATACTTCTGTAGCTTCCTACATGCTTTTTCTATTAATAATATATCTTTTCTTCACCTTTCTAACCAAGTTAATTCTTTTTTTTTTTTTAAAGATTTTATTTATTTATTTGACAGAGAGAGAGATAGCGAGAGCAGTAACACAAGCAAGGGGAATGGGAGAGGGAGAAGCAGGCTTCTTGCCGAGCAGGGAGCCCGATGTGGGACTCGATCCAAGGACCCTGGGATCATGACCTGAGCCGAAGGCAGACGCTTAACGACTGAGCCACCCAGGCACCCTCTAACCAAGTTAATTCTTACTCATTCTTCAAGACTCTGCTTAAGTGTTACTTCCTCTAAGGAAGTTTTTTTATTCTTACTCTTCTTTAGATGGATCTAATGTCCTGAGCCTGCCCCTTATTCACTCGTCCATTACCTATTATTGCACTCAAGTATTAATCTTCCACATCTCTGCCACTTCTGCTAGACTTATATACTCTTTGGGAGTATAGACTGAGCCTTATTTGTATTAGAATCCTATTAATTGCTCAATATATATTTGTTGATTGAATGACTCTATAAATTCAGCCTTTAGGATAAATTATTAAAACCATTCCTCTATTTGATAATGCAATTTGGATTTCTCCGAGAGAAACCCACAGTTCTTCTCAAAGCAATTAAATAAGTACTTTCTTCTAAGTTGTTTAAATAAAAAGAGGGTGAAAGTGAGTTGGTGTACATTACAGGATAGGTTGATAAATAAAATTAAATAATCATGGCTATCATTCAGCCAAAGTATCTTAGAATTGAGAAGAGCCTGCACATTGTGGAAATTCTTTTACTGTTCTATTTGCATCTCTGTGATGATACTCTGTGTCAGTCTGTTTCATTGTTGGGCTTTCTGAACTAATATAAAATCAATACAAAATTTGCCTTCATGCAACCTCCACCTATTGGTCTTAACAGTCGTATTAACAACATTTATTATGTGGGGAGACCTATTATTTTCCTTTCATTTTCTTTCCTACATTTTTGACTGTAGGATAAACATACCTTGATTTATTAGACACATATTTTAAAATCTCACCATCTTAGTTACTTTACTGTTAGAAAAAATATACTTTGTCCATATTACTTCTGGAACTGATCGTAGTACACCAGATACAGACTATTAAAGGGGTCTTTCATTCCTTCAAAATGGTCCTTTTCTTATGTCAATGGAACCTAAAATGTAATTAGTTTTTTGGTAATAGTCATGTCACATTGCAATCTATTATTGAACCTGTGGCCAACAAAAATCCACTGGCATTTTCAGTTGACCAGCATTAAAGCCTTATTCTATTTAATATAATCTGAAAGCACACTGTTTGATATTTATTCTTTAAGTTCTTGCTTGTTTTGGCCCTTGTCAGGCATAGTGAATTCCTTGTACACAATTAAGAAGATTAAGAACTCTCTACCCTTTAAATAGTCCAAAAATTTCGAAACCATGTCATGGGGAGGCACAGTTATTCAATAGACACACAGTTGTCACTAAAAAGCTGTAAGTCTGGAATTATTCTTTACTAAGAAACTTGGCTATTTTCTTGCCTTATACTTAATTCAGCAGTGTCCTACCTATAGGGGTGCAATATAATCTATACGGATTTTGTTATGAAGATGCGGGCAGAAAGCTGAAGATCTGACCTAACGTAATTAAAGAGCAAACGCTTTGGAGTCAGACAGACATGGATCACAGCCTACCTTTGCCCCCAACAGGCTGTGTGATATTGCACAAGTTGCTTACCATCCTTGAAGTAATCTTTTTATTTGTGAAATGGGGAAAATAATAATAATTAACTTTGTCATGCTTGTGAGGATTTCTAAAACTATGTCTGAGGGACATGTAATATAGTATCTGGCACATAACAGGCAGTCAACAGGCAAATGAGAAAAGTTGGTTGCTCACGAGTCAGCTATACAACAACATAAAGCATTCCTAAAATTAAAAAAAAAAAATCTTACACATCCAAACTGTCCTCAGATTTAAAATCTGGGAACCAGAAGGCCAAGAACCCTGTGGGGTATCATTTACAATGATTATGTTACCTGGCTAAGGTCTTCCTTACCACGAGTGCCTTATAACCCAACAAGCATGTTACAATATCAGCATAAAACACAAAACAGGAAAAAGGAGCAACTAAGGGATTAGTGTTTAAGGTCACAGAGGCATTAATCAGAACCATATAGATTTTTGGTCCAGGAAAGCTTCTACTTCAAATAAATTGCCAAGATTAAAAGGATAGCTTGCATATATGGATAACATGCTGACTAAAGGAAAAGAGTAAAACTGGATTAAAATAACCTTATGGTTTTATGAACAGAAAGTGGCAGCAGAGGTATATTGGAAAGCCACTAGTGTGTTAGACATTGCAATGTTGGTTTTGAGTCCTGAGCTCTTTTGCAAGCAAGTGTCATTGACCTTCTACATTTCACATTGACCTTGATGCTTATAAATGCTGCAGGGCTTGGCAATTAGTCTTTTGTGAACTGAGAATTCACTTCTTTGTAGGTTCTTAATGTTCGATCTCAATTAAAAGCTATTTAACAGCAAATTCATGGTGAGTCAGAGTAATAGAAAAATTGGGGTCTAATGGGTGTCTGTGTGTAGTGTGAAATAGAGAAGAGAGTTTTAAGTGTCAAGGCAGACTTTCTTCTGGTCTTAGGGAAATAAGATTTATGACTTACAGGTAATTTTTGTCCTTTGAAGGTTACATCACAATGAAATAATAAGAAAAAATGGCATTTGAGGTGATAATGCAGTAGCCAGGTCACTGAGAGAGTGACTTGTCCAAAAGTACAAGAATTTAGCTTGCAACTCAGCTTTAGAATCTGTCAATTAGCACTTACACGTTAGAGAAATTACCTGACATAAGCAATTGCTTCAAAAGATAATATTTTAACTTTAGAACTTTCTTTGAAAAGGCGTATTTTTCTCTTGAATCTTCTTTTTGTCAACCCCCATAATCCCATTTCTACCATATTACGTCTGGCCCTTACTACTCTTAATTTTGACTATTGCAACAGGCTGCTAATTGGTACCTCTGCTTCTACTCTTTCCCTATTAGGGTTTATTAAGTTCCCGGGCTGCCCTGGCAGCAATATTTTTTAACAACTGAGACTGTTACCCCACATGACCACTCCCTACTGTGCACATGTGATATGTTTATATGTGATAACATAATCTCACCTGGGCTCTGCCTACTATGTGCCATTTCTGTTCATCCCAGACTCTACCCCTGAATTTGGGTTTTCAGTTTCAAACTGTTTTTCCCTGACTCTATCTGTGACCTATTTCAGCCTGACCTTTCTCTTGCTGACCCTTCTTCAGTTCTTAACAGAATCTGAAGATGACTTCTTTGCTGCCATATTCTGGCTTCTAGACTCTACAGTTGCTTGTGGAAGAATATTATTTCCTTGCAGTCTGGCTGGAATTTAACCTCTAGCTTATGCTAGCAATTTTGTACGCCATCCCCTTCAGGAGGACCTGTCATCTATTCTTCAAAACTTTCTAACCTTCAAAAAATCTTTCTATTGTTAAAAACTTTCTATTACATTTTGGGTAGGGTTAAAATATCATGGTTTCGCATTTAAGACTTCCCATAATATGGTTTAAAACACCTTCTGGATTCCTATCCTAATTCCTCATCATATAAACCTAATACTTAAGGCATATTGAGGTGCTTCCCATCTCCAAAATACAGAAATGCTCTTGTTTTTGTGCCTTTGCTAATGCTGTTCCTCCCATCTGGAATTCCTGCCGTACCATCTATTTGCTTGTTCGAATCCCAGACACCTTTTACTTCCCAATTCCTGGCCCTTTTCCTCCATAGTTTTCCTGACCACTCACTTCTTTAACTCCTTCACATTCGTATTTGTATCATGAGTTCATTTTATTTTACTTTTTTATTCTACTTATGTGGACTTCAACCACAAAACTGCTGGTGGCAGCTGGGTAAAATAAAAGTAATGCAATGTCAGTGTATTGTATTCTGTATCCCTGTACAGAGAAAAGCCATTAGGGAGTAATGGCTGATCACAGCAAACATTTGCTCTACATGCAACAGGAAAGAAAGAACTTTGTTATTTTAAATAAGTGGGTATAATTTTACATGCATACTGGAAAGTACCAGTAGCTACAGAAATATTATTAATTAGTAATATAACATTCAGTGTTTTCAATATATGCTGATAGCAAGAATAAGAATTCTTTCCAATTAAAACAAAAGTCTTGCTCTAATCGTGTGTCATGAATTTTAACAATGTGTATAACATTTACTATGTTCTTACTTAATCTTCATAAATACATTCTTAATAATACAAATATTCTGTTAATTTTCCTAGCAATCCAATAAAGAAAGAACTATTACATCCTTTTTTCGTTTTTCGTTTTGTTTTTGCAGAAGTAAAGTAACTTGCTCAAAGTCACCTAAATAAGTGACAGAACAGGGAATCTAAACAACCTGACAACAGAGTCTGTGCTTTTAACCATTGTCAATATATACAGAACCAAGCATTTATTTATGCTCAAGTGAAATATTTCACTGGGGGACGCTCTTCAATATTTACTCCTAACATTGGTTCATTATTTTTTCCTTTTTGTTCATTAATTTAGCAGATACTTATCGAGCACTTATTATATGCCATATGTTGAGATATATCAAGCAGAATCCCTGCTTCATGAGGTACTTGGAGAGATAAACGTATATAAAATAATAAGGGTAACACACCATTTTAGATGCTATGTTAGATATTTGAGTAGGGTACAATGGGGAAAAAAAGGAAATCACAATTGCATATGAAGTAGGGAAGCCCTGATTTGAACCAAAGGGAAAAGTGATACTAAGAAGGAAGAGAACAATCTGAGCAGACGGAGCTGCTGTAGGGAGCATGGTGCTCTCTGGGAGCTTTGAGCACTTGAACAGAGCCAGAACATGCACAGCAATTAGCAAAATGATCCAAGAGAGGAGACAAGTGCCAGATCAATGGGGGCCTTGAATACTCTGCTAAAGAACTTGAACTTTCTCCATTAAACTGTGGGGAAACTTGAAAATTTTAAAGCAGGGGACTAATTTTATCTGTTCCGCATTTTTATATATTTATTTCAGAGAGAGAGAGAGCATGAGCAAGGGGTAGGGTCAGAGGGAGAAGCAGACTCCCTGCTGAGCAGGGAGTCCAATGTGGGACTCCATCCCAGGACCCTGGAATCATGACCTGAGCTGAAGGCAGACGCTTAACTGACTGAGCTATCTAGGCGTCCTGTTCTGCATTGTATAAAGATCACTCCTGCAGCACTGGGTAGAAGGAGTTTAAGAGTGTCAAAAATGGAGGCAAGGGATACAAGTTATATGATACTCTTTAATTCAGAAAAGAGATGATGAGAGATTTAACCAAGTTAGTAAATGGAGATGAACAAGGAGAGAAAGACGTGAGTGAAGGTAGAAGCCAGGGAGTGTGGATCTGGATTAGATGTGAAGAGTAAGGGAAAGCAACAATCTATGAGGACTCCTGGGTTTATGATGAGAGAGAAGCATATCTAAGGAAAGATCATGACTCTGTTTTGGACATACTCTGAGCTGTGTATTTGATATCTAGATAGAGAACATTGCATATTTGAAGCTCCAAGGAGGGATGCTGGTTTTTGGTAATGCATGAATGGTCGGTGATGACCACAGTAAAAAGAAGATTGAGGGTCAAATATTGGACTCTACAAACAGTGAAGGGCAGAGGAAGAGGAGGAAATGATAAAGCCAGAAAATAGAGGAGTAAGAGGAGAGCTGGGAGAGCAGGGTATCAAGTAGGACAAGACAGGCTTTCTAGGAGGGAATAGGTAAAAGTGGCAAGTGTTATAGAGTTATAATGAGATGACCAATACTAATAAAATGGTTGTTAAATATTATTAAAATAGAGACTTAAAATACATAAGAAATATTGTCTTTCAAAAACATTTAAAATAAATTACTTTCAAGTTTAACTAACCATGACTGACTCCAATGTGGCTGCATTTGGCTCCTACAGGACAACATAAAGAGTTCCATAAGCTGGGTGGTTTAAGACAAGAAAAATTTATTCTCTTACAGTCCTGGAGGCTAGAAGCCTGGAAGCAGGTGTTGGCACTATTGATTCCTCCTGAGAGCTCTGAGGGAGAATTTCTTTCATACCTCTATCTTAGCTTCTGGAGACAGCTGTCAATCAGTGTTCCTTGGCTTGTAAATACGTCACTCCAATCTCTACTTCTCTCTTCATATGGCTGTCTTCTCCCTAGGTGTCTCTGTGTCCTCATGTGACATTCTCCTCCCTGTATGTACTTCTCTCCTCTTATAAGGACATCAGTCATATTTCATTAAGGGCCCACCTTACTCCAATATGACCTCATCCTAACTAATTACATCTATCACCATTCGAATATTCCCAAATAAGATACATTCTGAAGTACTGGCAGAGAGGACATCCACATGTCTATTTGGGGGACACAGTTCAATCCATAACAGTGACTAGCATTAAGCTGGACACTTTCACACATTATCATATTAAATCTTCATAGCACTCTGTGAAGAAGGTATTAGTAGCCCCATTTGATAGACAACATTGCTACATTTCTTCCATTGTATTCTTTGTGAATAATGTCCTTGGAAGTTGTATAACATAGTGGGCTTAGATTTATTTTTTGGCACATAAGCCTTTTTTAACAGGTTTTTTTTCTTCAATCATTCATAGAATTGCAATGATAAATGTATTTTTAACAATTTATGTATGTAGAAAGTAAACTCAGAAAGGCTTGGCGACCTACTCAAGGTCATACAATTAGATCTTCCTGCCTTCAATCCCAATGCTCTTTCCACAACAGTACAATATTAAGTGTGCCAGATGTGATGTCATCCTAAGAATAAAAAATGAACCCAACTGAATATAGTAGACATCTGCTTTTGCTTGCCTGCAATCCATTTCCCTTTGGTCTTAGAAGAACACATTGACTTTCCTAAAAACAACCTTTCCTTTCTTTCATTTCATGTGGTTTCTATCTGGTACTGGTAGGGTTATAATTCACCCCGCCATCCCTGTTGAGCTCGAGATGAGCCTATAGCATGTCAGATCAATGAAGCTCATTCCAGGGCTTTGTTACAATGATTAGGTTTTAAAGGCAACCATTCATTGGAATCGAAGTAGGTAGAGGATTAACTTCAAAATACAGGGGTCTGCCACATAACAAGAGTTCACCCTGAGAGTGAAGTCATTATAGAATAAAGCATAGCCAAGAGATTGAAAGCAATTTTTGTTTTTAATCCTAGATCCAGCCATTCCTGCAGCTAAATGATCCCAGATTTCTAGTTATAAGAGTCAACACAATCTCTTTGGATTAAGACAATATGACTTGGATTTCTGCGACTTCTTACAAAAACCGCCTTGATTTTGCAAATAAACTTGAATAATCAACATATAAAATTGACTTCAAGTCATCACTGCCCAAAATAATCCTAAATTTAGTAATAACTAAGTATATGATTTTTAGCAGAACCATTCCTTAAAGTTTCAGGTTTCTCATTGAAATGGAGGGGGTTTGGCTAATAGGTTTAGCACTGAAATTGTCTTCTAGTATTTACTTGACAAATTCTATAAAGGCTCTTCCTATCTTTATGATGTCTTCCAGTGGCAAGAACTTGAAAATTTAAAAATCTTAATGAACATGTGGGACTGTATATTTGTATTCATAATTTATAAATTCTGATATCTTATTATATATATCTAATGGATTCAAGTTACATTCTGATATTTAGTTACCATCAGAGCTTACTTAATTGATTTGAAGTCAGAATTATTTAGAAAGCAGAATTTGAAACTTTACTTCGGAATTTATAAATAATACATTCCATTAGATATAGTCCTCTCTCGGGGCACCTGGGTGGCTCAGTCATTAAGCATCTGCCTTCGGCTCAGGTCATGATCCCGGGGTCCTGGGATCGAGCCCCACATCTGGCTCCCTGCTCCGCAGGAAGCCTGCTTCTCCCTCTCCTACTCCCCCTGCTTGTGTTCCCTCTCGTGCTCTCTCTCTCTGTCAAATAAATAAATAAAATCTTTAAAAAAAAAAAAAGATATAGTCCTCTCTCTTTGAAAGCTATAATTATAGGTTATAATAATCATCTGTAAGAATAATATTGTTAATATTGCTACAAATACAGAATTACTTGATTTTTTTTCTTTAAGCTAATTTTCCTTGGATACTTTTTTTTTTTTTTTTAAGATTTTGTTTATTTTTTGACAGAGACACAGCGAGAGAGGGAACACAAGCAGGGGGAGAGGGAGAGGGAGAAGCAGGCTTCCCGCCAAGCAGGGAGCCCCATGCGGGGCTCGATCCCAGGACCCTGGGATCATGACCTGAGCCGAAGGCAGACGCTTAATGACTGAACCACCCAGGTGCCCCTCCTTGGATACTTCTAACGAACTTTAGAAATCATGGCATCTGATGAATGTAGTGGACTTCAAGGAGCTGTTCTTGATGGCTCAGATTCTTTTTGATGTTTATTCAATTGATTTTTTTATGCACTTCTGAAACAAAATTGTCCTTTTTTTAAAAAAAATGAATTTTGGCAGGAGACTCCTCTGCCTCTCTCTCTCTCTCGGTCTCTCATGAATGAATAAATAAAATCTTAAAAAAAATTAAATTGATTGGCAAAATTACACATTTTAAATGGTCCTCATTACTGTCTGTAAACCACTTCTCTCTTGGTATATGGATTGGATATCATGGATATCATCCCATGCTGATGCAAGTCACCTCTCTTCTTTCTCTACTCTCTTTTCTGACATTAGGAATGATATTTTCCCTGCCTCTAGGTGCTGCATATGCCAGGCATTTACGTGGACCATACCTAAGCTTCCGTTCTTTTATGGCCTCTGATTATGCAGCAACTGGTCTTAAAGTGTGTAACAACTGCTGACAGCTTCTTCAGATTTGACATTAGCTTCAGAGATCTTTGCACATTTACTAGTCATTCTCTATATTGATCAAATTCAACAAAATGTTACCATTTTCTTCTTCCTTTTTTTTTCTTTTACATGATCCAATATGTATGAATTATTTACCTTTTGGGAAAAGAAAATGTTGGATGGCAATTTTTGTCACGACTTATGTATCATGGTCTTTAATACTTAACATAAATTGCAACTTTCACCTATTGATTCTTTCTTTAAATGTCAACCATGTACCATGCAGTAATATCCTGGGCCTGGAGGAACTGAGAAAATTTGAAAAATTTGCCTTTATTTTAGCTGAACTGGCTTTATGGCCCATTTTTCTGAATATGCTATTTTTAATGTTTGTTGTGGTTACTTAAGTAAACAAAGTGTCCATCAAAAAAAAATTGGACCATATAGCCAGCATTTAAAATGTGTAATTTTGCCAATCAATTTAAAATTTTTTAAAGATTTTATTTATTCATTCATTAGAGACAGAGAGAGAGAGAGGCAGAGGCAGAGGCAGAGGGAGAAGCAGGCTCCTCGTGGAGCAGGGAGCCCGATGCGGGACTCGATCCAGGGACTCCAGGATCATGACCTGAGCCGAAGGCAGTCGCCTAATCAACTGAGCCACCCAGGCGCCCCCATCTTTCTTTTCTAAGATACATTAATATTGCCTTATACAAGTATATGCAGGCAATATATACTTATGTACATAGAAGACAGAAGTGTAGCAGAAAGTGCAGGAAAGCAGAAAAGAGGACAAAAGACCAACAGCCATGGCATTGGGAGAGACAGGAAATAAACACGTGACGGGGAACGAGTCAGTAATGTCTGAGATTTACTCATTGATTGAATGAAAAGTAGCCAGTGGCCTAGTAAGAGGCTCAGCTCTCCGCAGAATCTGAGGTGAAGACTCCCTCTCCTGAGACTGTCTGTGGGAGCCAGGAGCTGAGTGGATGCTCTTATCAGAAGACAGGAAGTTCTGCGGCAGTTAGCTAGCTGCCTGTGGAAAAGCTGTGACGAAAGCTGGCCATTCCTGTTTGAGAAGCCTTCGGCCAACTGGAAACAAGCCTCTCATCTCAGCTGCAGAACCCTCTGATAAATCAAGTTGTCTCTCTTTTTCTATCCCCTCAGTTCAGTAGATAAACTACACTGGAAAAGAAAGTCTGATTAATATCTTATTAATTGCCAAATCTACTATTTCTTGCCCTGTACTTGTTGAGGGAACCGATCCTCTGACATGAATATGTTTACTGTTAAATGAAAGACTGAATAAAACATAACCATGCAACTTAGGGTGACATGAAAAAGAGGGATATTTATACATACTAATCTGGAACATAATATTGTTGTGACATGGCTATCATCCCCTAATACCTATTATTTCATTTTTCTACTGAAAAAGAAAAAAAGCTCACTGTTTTATTTTTTTATATCTTTTTTTTTTTTTGAGATGCATGTCACATACCATAAAATTCACCTTTTTAAAGGGTTTTAATTCTTTGACTTTAGTGGTGTGCAACATTCAACACTATATGGTAATATTTTAAAATGTACCCAGGATTTGTTTTGAGCAGGTGTGGTATGACACAGACTGATAGTGACAGTCACGCAGGAATATGTTTTTAGACTCAAAGATTCCTAGAAACAGGAGGCACAGCTGACCACACAGGCCACCTGAGAAGCACCAGGGCTGGTCAGAAGGGAACAAGAGTTAGGGGAAAATGTGGACCAGAGCCTCTGCTGGGGTTTTAGCAGGAAGGAATGGGCAAGGCAATATAAATTGGCCAAGCAAGTTTATACTTGGCTAGTTGAAATGATTTCTGGGGCTTCAGGGTGTAGGGGCTGCCCCTAGTTGTCTGACAGCTGGCGCTAGGGTGATTAGGACAGGTTGGGAGAGCTCAGTAAAGGAGGTGGTTGGGGTGTGGGCTTTGTATTAATTGGCTTGCATATGAAAGGCCCACTGCAAGTGAATCTTCTACCATCTGCAGGAATTAGTTACCCTGGAGGGAGGCTCTTTAGAATTAGCAAGTCTCAGATGTCAAAACATCAGAAAATAAGAAGGTATAATTAATATAGATAACATGATCACTAAGAGAAGGACTGCATTTTCTAGCCTCCCTTGCAGCTCTTCTCAACACAACTTTTATGGAATGTTTTTAATGTGACCAGCCAACAGCATCCTCCCTCCTGCTGGCTAGAGGTAGACAGAACAGGTAGAACTAGGGCAGCATCTTGGACCGTGAGATTGAAGTCCTATGCTAAAGAGAGTGGAAAAATGAGAAAAAAAACTGGCTCCCGAATTATCACGGAATGGTCACAAAGCGCTGTACTAATGATGATAGATAGATGACCCCTACTTTCCTCTGCATGCTCCCTTTGGCGTCCTTTTTAAGCAGATTCCTTCTAATTGTTGGAAAGAGGACTCCCTGCAGGTCTACTGACTGTGTTGTCTGTAGTTGGGCCCCATGGGAGAGCCAGATTTTTAGGTGAGGAAGAAATAAATTTCTCTCTTAATTTAAGCCACCATGATTAGAGTTGTTCAGTTACTCATTGTCAAACCTAATATTAAATAACGTAATAGGTAACTAAAAGATATTGAAACTAACTTGTATAGCATGATTCCAGTTCTGTGCATAAAACAATATATGGAGAGGTACAGATAGAGATGTAGGCATATACATGTATAGAAAATTTGGGAAGCCTATCTCTGAATTAATAGGGATTAACTCTAGGGGATGGAACTGGATGGTGGAAGAATAATCAGATAATAAAAAGAATAATCAATAATAAAAAAAATTTATGTTTAACAATAATTTTTTAAATGGCAGGTTAAGATTTATTTTCACTCTTTGTATTTTTGATTTTTAAGTATAAATTTAAATAGCAAAAAGATCCACTGATTTTCTTAGCTCCTTTTGCAAGCAGCTATTGAAAGAAAACATAAAATTGTAGTTAATGAACAACATAATCATAGTTATGCTAAATTGTTGCTGTTAACAATGCATTTTTCCTAAAATATTTGACTTTATTCCCAGTCTGTTATTTTATGATCACCCTGCAAATCTGATAGTGTCTACTATTGCTATATATAAATTATATATACCAACATAGAGTTACGCTTGTAACTATCAAAACCAAATTAATTTTCTAGAGATTTTTTTTAAAAAATCCATAAAGTGAACATCAATTACTTCTTTGTTGTCTTTCCTTTTGGGAAGTGTCCTTTGCTGGTTCCAAGCTATTCTTGTCAGTCTTTCCTTCCAGAGGAGGAGGTATGTGACACAGTATGGCTGGAGCATCCCATCCACTTGGACACAATTACACCAAAGATGGACATGCGGCCCAACTACAGACAACACAGTCAATAGACATGCAGGGAGTCCTCTTTCCAAGAAGTAGAAGGAATCTGCTTAAAAAGGACGCCAAAGGGAGCATGCAGAGAAAAGTAGAGGTCATCTATCTATCTATTTATCTATCTATTGACTGATGAATCGATCGATCGGTGATTTCACTGTTGTTTGAGTTTCTGCATCTAGCTGTTCTTGGATTACTACACTTTTCAGGTATGAGACTCAATAAATTATTTTTGTTTTTCCTTAAATTAGGATGAGTTGGGTTTATGTCACAGATTAATTTACTATTTTGTTTGGTGAGGTATTTCCCTCCATTGTTTCAAGGGTTCAGTTATAAAAAAATTATGCATACACATAACATTCCATTTATAACTTGACATACTCACATGCAAATTGAGTTTATTAGAAATGAAACCTAACTCTTAGGTAGAAGCCATATGAAATTTCCTACATTCAACAATTTCTCACCTACAAAAGTGGCAAATTCATAAGGTTGTTCAATTTAATATAAAGATATTTTTCATCATAGCTTAGAAACAAAATACTAACACAATATTTGTTTATTTTAGGAAGCACAGACAATATGCAAAATACAAAGATGAAAACAAACAAAATTATTCTAAAGCTGTAATCCAAAAATAAACACTACTATATTTTTAATATGTTCTCTCTCACATAATAAACTTGGTTTAGAAAATAATTTTATTGGACCAAAAAACTATTAAGTTAATGATAAATTTGTAATTTGGGGAAACCATTTAATTAAAAAAAATCACCTTGCTTTCCAATAAATATGCTTTGTAAAATTAATTTACTTTTTAAAAAGGTCCTGCTTTAAGCTTTTCTTTGAGGTTCATTTTTATTAACTAAATTACAAACAGGCTAATCCATCTAAACTGGAAAGACTTCTGTATATAATTCTCAACATATGCAGTATTTGATAATTCCATTATTTACTACATAATCCCATTCCAGAGTATTTATATTAATTATATGCCTGGTTTATAAATAAACAGGTAAGAATCCTATTACATCCAGTTTCACATATAATAAAAATATTTTACAGAATATGCTTTAGTCTACATTAAGTTTTAGACTGAATAATCTATTTGGTCTAAACAATCTAGTTTTGGTAACGTACCAAAATAATGGCATGAGTAAAACTGGGAATTCCAGAAATGCTAGTACAGTATTGTTTTAATGGTATCATTGCTTAAAATGGTTCATTAATTTATAAAGCTACTCTCTGTTGAGTGTTTACTTCTGTTTATGCCAGAACTTTCCTTGGTGCAGAATATCCTGAGCCCATCAGAATGAAGCCTACATGATTTTATAAAATTATATGTAGAAGGGAAGAAGTAAAAATATGGAATAATGAGTATCTGGGGGAAGGTAGGGTCTGCAGGTTTTCAGATGCCAGTCTAGTGAGGATATTGGGAAGGTCATTGCTGTGAATGAGAACACATGGGGCCCTGAGGCAACAGTGAGCTTGGTGTGTTCAAGGCACACAGATGGCCTGGATGGTCTACGCACAGGGCGGTAGGAGGGCACAGAAGTAGAAGACAACATTTAAGAAGCAAACAGGGTCTAGATCATTGAAGGCATTGCAGGCCAAAGTAAAGACTTTAGATTTTTTTTTTTCCTAAGTGCAGTTTGCACTTTTTTTTTTTTTTAATCACTCTGGTGTGAAAAATAGGTTGTGGTAAGGGCAACAAAGCAAGAAGAGTAGTTACAAGGCAACTGCATTAAGTTTAGTAAAGACTGCTTTAATTTAAAGTATGAGAGAGTCACAAAGTAGGTATTAACCTGTTCCCTAAGGTTTTATGTATATATATAAATATACATATAAATATATAGTTAAACTATAATTATATCTAACTTATTTAACTATATAACTACATCTAACTTGACCATTTAACTATATCTAATTTGACCATTCAGAGCAATGTTTTTGTAGGACAAAGTTCAATTTGGGCAAATAAAAAGATTATGAGACATTTACAGAAACAAAAAGAAGTTACAGCTTTTAAAAATCAGAACACAGGTCTCCCTCACTAATAGAAAGTAGAGGCTTCCTGTGAAAATTTTTGAAAGCTGAAATGGTGTAAAGCAAAGAAATACCCCTGCTATCCAAAAGTTTGCAATAGATCACTTTGTTTTTATGAAAGATTTACATTATTATGGTACCAGCATACAGTCTTTATAACTAGATAATCAGTGTTTTATTATTTCTGCATCAGTGAGGAGGTGCTTTCTGGACAAAATTTAGAAACTACAAAACTAGTATTTACAGCCATACCCACCTCTAATGGTCCCCATTGAAGTTAATGTTTGATGTAGGTTTGCTTTGTTTTTCAATGATTGACATCAAGATTCTAAACTGTAGTGTGGCTTTTGTCACAATGTCTGTGAATAACATATTATTTTTTAAAATAAGCTTTTTTTCTATTATAAAGGAGGCATCTTTAACACAAGCAAAAATATACATCTTTAACACAAGCAAAAATATACCCTTCAACCATTAAATTTACAATTAGGTTCCTCATAAGCTTTTGAAGGAATTCAAATTTGATTGAGATATCATACTAGCTTCCCTACCAGTCTTTTTTCTTTCTACCTTCCTGGCCAGTTCTCAATTTCTTAATTAGTAAGAAGGGTAGGCATCTATAGTTAGACTGAAGGGTGGGTCTCTTTAGCAACTGAGCATTTCCCTGTAGCTAAAACCTTGAGAATATAACACATGACTGGTAGCATTATTTTAACTATAGGAACTGTTTCATTTATTCCATCTTATAAAAAAATAGTAATTTTAAACTTTCCATGTTGTATAATTAAAGCTTTCATCAGGTGATAAGTGTAGTCTTCCAAATGTCTTACTTGGAAGTAGTATAGAATATTTTCTGAATCTGTTACCAGTCAACTCTATGATCAAGGAATATTGTTTCATCTAGGCAGACAAATTTGGAACATTGGAATTGACATAAGGGAACCTTTTGTTTTTGTTTTAGTAAATGTATTTAACTAAAATGTAAGAAGTAATTATATGAATTATAAATCCTCTTTTAGGGAAATGACTACTTTCTCCATTTTTTGGAACAAACTAGTAAATTCCCCTAGGCTCACCCTTGATTCTTCCTTTCTTTAAGTGGCCGCTCCCTATGCTTGAGTTTCTCCAGCAGCCTTACACTTCCTCTCTAGACCTGTCTCCCCCCTGGGAATATCCTGGTATTTCTTGCATTGATACATAACCTATATTAAAGAAATCATTAAATCACAGAAACTGTAGCTAATGGAAGGCCTTTTTGTATACTTTCATCCCAGTGTAATGGAATACTTCAGTGTTAGGTTCATGAAATGGTGATAGAGTCGTGGAGGTGCTTTTGCTTTTTGTATTTATGGATTGCTGTGCCAAATACAATAGCATGTCTCATATAATATATGGCTATGCCAAAATGAAAACTGAACTTATTTCAAGAAAACCGTGCCACTAATGTTTAGGGGAAAGGTCAATGCATTACTTTCAGGGCTAAGAATCTTGAAATAGCCATTGCATCTGAATGAAAAGGAGAAAAAAAATCATTGATGCCTTTGGTTGACATTTGTGATGAGTGGAAAATGACTAAATTCACTCACAGTGATTGATGTAACCTCATAAAAATGTCAATAAATTCACATCATTCTGTTGCTGTATCTCAATCATGAGTGGACTAAGTCGTTCCTACTTTTATTTCTCAGGCACAGGAAACTGACTAGTGTATTTCTTCATCCATTCCAAAGTTGGGACTGAGTGCTATAACATAGAAGACACAGACTAGGTAATGTAGAGGTACATAAAGATGAATTAATTGTGGTCCCACTTTCAAGTTGATTCTGGTCTATAGTAGAAAAAGACATGCATCTAAATAATTATAATGCAATGTAGTAAGTACCTAACATTTCAGAGGACAAGAACAGCTAAAAAATACGATTGCCATTCAGAGAAAGGAGAACCTACCAAAGTACAGAGAAGCACAGTTATGACAAAAGCTGCCAATTTCATATAAATGTGACTGACATCAGAGAGTGTTCAAATTTAGAACTCGGCTTGATGTCTGAAAAATTAGGTTCCTTCTTCACCTCTTTCTTCTTTCTCTTCTGCCCTATCTTTTCCTTCCTTTCCCTTTTTTCTTACCATTTTCTTTCACCTACATGTACTTACTATTTATGCTCAGCACCACGCTAGGCACCACAATAAATAAGATAAAGACTTATTATCACGGGCTCCCTGAAATGCCCATTCCAATATGAAGGATTTTGCCTTCTATTCAAAAGCAAATAAGTTTAAAATATATAGGAGGGGATATATATTAGGAATCCGGGAGGGAGATCAAGGGGAGAATGGAGTAGAGCTAGGATAGGAAATTAAGATTAAGATTAAGATTAAGTGGAGAAAATGAGGTAGCCAGTACACAGCTTAACCTTTTATTATCAGGAAATTAAGGATCATCATAAACCAAATGAAATGGTCCAGAGAGATTCTGGCTGCTCAGAGAACATGAGTGTAGCTTTCGTATCTAAACAAAAAACTAAGGGGCCAAGGAGATAGAGAAGGCCTATTTCCTTGCTTTGCTCAGCACAGGGTCCAGCAAAATTATGGGGGTTTGAAGACCACAGATAAATGCATAAATGGCAGGATAGTTTTGTTCTACTGATGGGCAGTGGCTGGGCTGGGGAAGCCTCTACAAGGGCTGTGGCAGGTAGTGCGTAGGTAAAAGTGCACCCCAATGGGTAAGAGAGATAAGAGAGGATGTTTGAGATAAGCTGAGTCATCCCCTTATAAGGAGGGTTTGCTGACTGAGCTAAGGGTGACAGGGGCAGGGGAGAGGGAGACTTTTCCATAAAGAGGGCCGAGTATGATCAAATATGTGAAATAAGAAACGGCATGGTCTGTTTGGAGAAATTACTAATGGTTCACTGTTAACAAAATATAAATTAAAATGTAGAAAAGGGAGTAGATAAGGCTAAAGATATATTGTGATCCGGGACCAATCATACAGAACCTTGAATTTCTATATTCTAAATTTCTAATTTTGTCCTCAGGGTGAAGGAAAGCCATTGAAGGATTTTAGGCAAAGAAGGAAACTAAAGAAAAAGAGTAAAAACAGTTTCATTTTAAAAAAACTAACTCAACAAGTGGTGATGAAATGGTCAATATGCAGAAGAAAAAAAAAAGAACCTTGGCCCATACTTCACATTTCATACAAAAATAAACTCAAAATGTATCATAGACTTACATGTAAAGTGCAAAGCTATAAAATTTCTAGAGGACAGAAGAGAAAATCCTTGTGACTTTGGGTTAGGTCAAGTTTTTCTTTCTTTTTTTTTAAAAAAGATTTTATTTATTTGAGAGAGGGAGTGTGTGCATGCTAGCCAGGAGGGAGAGGGGTAGAGGGAGAGGGACAAGCAGACTGAGTGCTGAACCCAACAGGGGCTCAATCCCAGGACCCTGAGATCATGGCCTGAGCTGAAGGTAGATACTTAACCACTTAACCGACTGAGCCACTGAGGTGCACCTAGGTGGTTTTTTAGATATCACACCAGTAAGCATAATCCATAAAAAAATCATAGATATTACCAAAATCAAAAAAGTTTACTCTGTTAAAGACACTATTCATAGAATTAAAAAAAAAAGCTACAATCTAGAAAATTATCTACAAAAATCATATTTTTTAAAAAGATTTTATTTATTTATTTGAGAGAGAGAGAGTGTGAGAGAGAGAGAGAGCACAAGTAAGGGGAACTGCAGAGGGAGAGGGAGAAGCAGGCTCCCCGCTGAGCAGGGAGCCCCATGTTGGGGTTCAATCCCAGGACCCTGGAATCATGACCTGAGCCAAAGGCAGACAAATCACATTTCTCACAAAGAACTATATCTAGAAAATATTTTTTAAAACCTCAAAAACTCAACATTAAGGAAAAACTAACTCAATGGAAAAAATGGGTAAAAATCTGAAGACATACTTCACCAAGAAGAATTATATATGGATAGCAAATGAACATATGAAAAGATGATCAAAATTAATAGTCATTAGGGAATGCAAGTTAAAATGACAATAAGATACCAATATTGACTCACTAGAACGGCTAATTTTTTTTTTAAAGTTATAATACCAAGTATTGTCGATAGCACAGAACAACTGAAACCTATAACTACTAGTGGGAATGTAAAATGGTACACTCAGTTTGGAAAACATTTTGGTAGTTTCTTACAAAATTGAACACATATTTACCATACCATCTAGTCATTTCATATGTAACTATTTACCCAAGGGAAATATAAATATGTGTTCACACAAAAACCTGTGCATTGATGTTCAGAGCAGATTTAATTAATTTTTAAAAAACATTTTATTTATTTGAGAGAGTAAGTGAGAAAGAGAGAGAGGGAGAACAAGCAGGGGGAGGGACAGAGAGAGAGGGAGGAGCAGACTCCCCACTAAGCAGGGAGCCCGATGTGGGGCTCAATCCCAGGACCCTGAGATCATGACCTGAGCCAAAGACCCATGCTTGACTGACTGAGCTACCCAGGCGCCCAGAGCAGTTTTATTAATAATCACCTAAACTGGAAGCAAACTAGATGTCCTTCAACCACTGAATGCATAACCAAACTATGGTACCTCCATACAAAGAAATACTGCTCAACAATAACGACAATAAACGTGAATGAATCTCAAGTGCCTTCTGTTACAAGAAAGAAGCCGGACTCAAAAGGCTTCATATCATATAATTCCATTTATAGAACATTCTGAAATATAACTCTTCCTGAAAGAACTATTCTGATTAAAAAATATAGAAGTAGAGAAGCAGAATAATCACTGTTAGAATACAATGTTAATAAATTTTGCAGACAAGATCTACTATGGATGATAAAATTAGTAGGAAAAAGTTTGAGGAGAAACAGGATATTTATATAGTGTAAATTATCTCCCCCCAAATATATATTATTCACAAAAGGGGAAAAGTAACTTTATAGTAGATAATCTAGAAGACATCACCTTAACCAAGTGATCCATGTTAACATCCCAGGAAGGCATATGGACATCATGTTTTCCCCAATACAATGCACTCAGAAAGGTACATAACTTAGGTGATATGTCAGCCAAAAATGCATAACTGCAAATCAAATTATGGAAAAACAATAGACACACCCAGACTGAGGGACATTCTACAAAGTAACTGACTAGTGCTCTTGAAAAGTGTCAAGGTCATGAGACACAAGGAAAAACCGAAGAATTGTCACAGATTGGAAGATCCTGAGGAGATGTGATAAGTAAGTACAATGTGGAAGCTTGGATGGGATTCTGGAAGAGATGAGGACAGTAAGTGAAAAGGCTGATAAAATCTGAATAAAATTCTGTGGTTTGGTAAATAGTTCTGTACTGATATTTATTTCTTGGCTTTGATAATAATCCTATGGTTATGTAAAATATTAGCATCAGGGGAAACTGAGTGAAGTTTTCATGGGAACTATATAATTTTCACAACTTTTTCTGTAAGTATGAAATTATATCTAAGTGAAAATTGGAGAAAAGTCACAGTAACATATTCCAACAACAACAAAATAAGCATTAAAATATTCATCATGACATTAAATAAGAAGCTTGCTAGATTTCTATTCATTAAATTTATGGATTTTTTTTTTAAGATTTTGTTTATTTATTTGACAGAGAGAGACAGCAAGAGAGGGAACACAAGCAGGGGGAGTGGGAGAGGGAGAAGCAGGCTTCCCACCGAGCAGGGAGTCTGACATGGGGCTCGATCCCTGGACCCTGGGATCATGACCTGAGCCGAAGGCAGCCACTTAACCTACTGAGCCACTCAGACGCCCCTGGATTTTTTTATTTAGAAGTCACATATGCAAGGAGCCCATAATCGTTTTCAGTGATAAAGACTTCTACTGGTCTTTATCCAGTCCTACATAAGACCATCAGGAACCTGGTGAAGGTTCCTGAGGCATGACTGATTGCCTGAACTTCCAGTCTGGCAGAATGGTTCTTATTCTCCTGAGTTCATGAATGCAAATTCACGTCTATCAGATAAGATTTATCCATAGCCCTTCTCCAGTTCGGCATCATCAAACTTTTTACCAGACAAAAATTGCATCATGAGTGATTTGGAAGGAATTTTTATTTTTGGAAATGAGTAAGGTTTCACTGTCTAGATAATTCTATTCAATTTGATTTTGAGGTATTAAAAGGCAACATGACGCACGCATAAACTTGTATTTATATTCCTTTTTTCTCTCCTAGTTCTTACAGTTTACAGTGTTATCTTCACATTGAGCAATTTTTAACCTGTTATATCTTCTTATAGTCTACCCAATAATTAGGAGGCTAGTTAGGGAGAGAAGAGAGCCATAGGAAGGAGACATTAAGTTAGAGGCAGATCTAGTAAGGGGATTAGCCTGGATGATCTTTAGAAAACCCAGGTACTTAAACATGGAAAGAACAAGAATAAATTCCTCCTGAATACAGACGAAGTATATACTCTGTTGTAAATAGGGAAGTACACTCTGGCAGAATATAAGCTGGCGATCCCAATTAGCCCCAGTGCTGCTTGAACAGAGTGAGATACACAGGGCTACCAGAATATGTCATCTTGTTCCTATTTGTTATAGTCATACTTAGTTCATTTTCTGTTTATCAGTATGTATACATAATAATTCTGAATGGCAAATACTTTGCAGTAAATATCCTGAGACTACATGGAGACTCCAGAAATTGCACAAGACTAATCTATCACTATTTTCAGTAACAGCAAATAGTAAATATTAAGGATGTTAGGAGAAGAGAGAAAATATAAAAACTCACGATTTCTTCTTTTTGTGCTGCCCCTCATCCTTCCTCTTCCTTTGGGTTGCACCTCTTTCCATTTTCATTCTATCACCGTCCCCCCCCCCCCAATCATTCATTAACAGTGCTCTTCAGGGCAGCAGCTCTGTCATGAGCCTCAAGTTCTCTTGTGTCCTCAGTGATACAATCTTTCTAATTTTTCCTGATCAGTTTTCTTTCACACTTTTCTCAGTGGCTACTTCAAACATCCACCAATACCCCAAGACCTCTACCCATCTCTTCAGCATGTGATCTTGCCTCTTACATGATTGAAAAAAGGGAGGCTGGTAATCCCAGAGGTGTTTGGCCCTTCTAGGTACCCACGTCCTTTTCATATCATAGTTCTCTATATACCCATTTAGGGTCAGTTTGGTACATTTCTGTCCAGCTCTTCAGGGATTTGGAAGAGGAAGAGACACATGGGAGTAATGAGAGTAAGATTTAAGATGGCTTTGTCATTTAGCATGGATGTATTCTAGGATTTAGTAGACCAGTAAAGAATGAAACCAGAGAAGGGAGATGCATGGACCTGATCCAGGAGGACAGGCATTTTGGCTTTCTTATTCACTGCCAAATACCCAATGCTTATTAAAGTGCCTGGCACAGAGTGGTTAGGCAAATAATAAATATTACTTGAATAATGAATAACATAGAAGGCTAAACATCTGGAATGTAAGTAAGAAACCAACACGATCTAATTTGCATTTTTAACCTATCATCTGACTGCTCTGTGCACACACGTCATAGTCCACTGCAAGCTGACCATCCTCAGATATGCTATAATGGACTGTGCCCTCCTAACTGCCTCATCCAACAGATGATTCTCAATCCTTATCATACTTGGTTTCCCAGCTCATTTTATTCTATGAATCTCTCCCCCATTCTTAGAAAACCTGTTTTCTTCTATGTTGTTTCTTCTCTTTTGTAAGCTTCTCTTCTTCAAGTCTGTCTGTTAAGGATCGTTTTCCTCAACTTTCTAGGAAAGCTCGCCCTCCCTGTAGTTTCAACTGCCAATCACTGCTCATCTGGGGACAAGTCTTTAATTTGCACCTGCAGCCCAGACATCCACCCAGGTTCCAGAGGCTTTCTGGAAGTCTTTAAACGTCCCAGGCATGTGAAACACAACATATCCAAACCAGAATTCATTATTTTCTCTCCAAATCTGTATTTCTCCAGAATTTGCTCTCCATTCCCTTACTTATGTTAAACCAGAAACTTGTGAGGCATCTGAAATTATCCCCATTCCTTATTCTCCATGTATAATCAATCACTGAAGTCTCCCAATTTAGCCAGGGAAACAGCTCTTGACTCTATTCCCTTCTTCTTATCTTTACTTATCTAATTTATTTTCTCATTATTTTTCACTTGGATTACTACACTAGCCTTCTTACTGTTTTGCCTGCCTAGAGTTTTTTCTTTCAATACGTAATCCATACTGTTATCACTTTGTTCCAGATGTTTTGGATGTCTGCAATATCCTGACTTCTTTCTTAGCCACAAGGGTTGAGAAGCTATTTCCTCAGCCTGGAAAACTCGCCTACCAAATCTTGGCATGGCTTGATCTTTCACTTCATTCAGGTTTTTTTCCTTTTACCTAAAATTATATTCATATATTAATTTCTCTTGGTTTCGTCCAGTAGATAGAAGCTCTTTTTCAATACTGTATTACCAGTGCCTAAAAGAGTGGGCATCCAATAAATATCCACTGAACAAATGAATGAATACATTAATAGTAACTGTATCCAAAAGAACACACATCATACTGGGAAATACTGGCTTACTTATTTGTTGCTCCCAGTGGATTGACGCCAACAAGGGGGCTTCTCAAGGGCACTGAGTGCCTCTTTTCTTTTCTTTTTTTTTTAAAAAATGTTTTATTTATTTATTCATGAGAGTCAGAGAGACAGAGAGGCAGAGGCAGAGGGAGAAGCATCCCTGCTAGGCGGGGAGCCCGATGCGGAACTCAATCCCAGGACCCTGGGATCACGACCTGAGCCCAAGGCAGACGCTTAACCATCTGAGCCACCCAGGTGCCCTGAGTGCCTCTTTTCTATGGCTCTAGGTTTTAATCAGCAACAATGTCTAGCACTTGGTAGTACTCAGTAAATGTTTCTTGGAAAACAAAGCAAAACAAAACTCTCAACCTATCTTAGCTAGCAGAGAAGCTGAACTCCAGAGGTGGGGTAATAACCATCTAATTTATTTTTTTAGAATCAGATTTGCAGAATATTTATCCCTTCAATGTATATTCCATATAGTTCCTTACAGGAAAAATTTTGCTTACAGGAAAAATTTTACCTACACTTTTCTCTTCACAGATTGTTAAAGATAAAACTTTATTGAAGGTACTTTTTGTTTCTTCCTGAACCTATCTTCTCTTTAGATCACTGAAACAAACCCGAAGTTATTAAAAAAAAAGTTAGAAGTGGGGTGATAAGTTATCACAGTAGAAATTTTCCTCACCAACATCTTGTGACTCTCTTCCTTTGGCAAAGGAACGGAACACAAAATATTAGGGATAGATGTGACCTTCAGTGTTTTCTAGTCCAATCTGCACTTTTCAGTCTTTTTGTGCAGAGGAAAAAAAAATGAGGCCTAAAGACATTGAGTGACTTGCCCGAGACTCTAACAGGCAGGAGAATACACAACCTGGTGGAGAGGCAGGTATCATATTGGAGGCAACAGCAATAGTTAAAACCTTGGACAATGTATCACTTGACAAGTAGAATGTAATTGTGGGACCAGAGAGGCAGTTCTTGTGCATTTTCTGTACAACGTATTTGACTGACGAATCTGCTCTCTGACTTAGAGCCTGTGTGGACCCACTAAAACTGACTGGAAGGAACTCACAATATCCTGGCATATTTAAAGAGGGTTTGGCAGGCCCAGCACTTCCTGTTGAGGCTTCCATACTGTCCCACAGAGTCGTTAGAGATGTCCAACAATGAAGTGATGTTTGGGAGTTTGTTTGCTATCCTGATTGGCTTCTACTACTCCTTTCTAGATCTATGATTTGTTAGAGATGTAGCTGTTCTATCTAAATTTAATTATCAGCTACTAAGCTGGGAGATGGGAACTTCATTAGTCCTCTCTTGTTTCTTCTATTGTCATGATTTAAACTGCCAGGCCCGGTCTTCTGGAGTGTGGTTACAGCACTGTATCGCTTCATTATCTAACCACAATTCTTATCTCTTTATAGAAGAGTAGCACTTTCTCTTTTGGTTATGTAATTAATGACACTGGTGTATACTTTACCAGTTACAAATTGCTACTATCCATGCTCCTAATGGCTACAAGTCTGTTCTCTAACTAATGGCCTCTATTTGCTTCTTGGAGAAAATGTATGTGCTGAACATATGGTTTAGCTCAATTAATCTCTTTTTATATCAGTTTTATCTTAACAGGTTAATGAAATTGTGATGTGTATCAAATAAGTAGGTTCAACTTTTATCATACATATTTTTTATATCATACAGCTTTTCATCATTTAACTTTAAAGTTTAAAATAAAATTAAAGTTATACGCCTGAATATGAAAGAGCAAAAGTGTTCCCAAGAACTTTGTAATATGTATCTCTCAGAGATAAAACATATACATAAGATAAAAAGTATGCATATTAAGAATTTATAAAAGGATCTGATGAAGATTTTGATCTATAATTTTGCATTACTTTCAACCGAGAGTCTGTGTGTTTATTTCTCAGAACCCCAGGATACTTTACTAACATGACTGCATAAACCTATCCTGCATCTTTAGCTTTGTCAGTATTATCTTTTATGCAATATGGTAGTCCTTAGGGAGTATTAATTGCTAGCTATCTTTTAGCTACTTAAGGGCAATTTTGGAACAATTACCATGTATTTATGGGAATGAGGTATTCATTTATTTATTGCCTTTGTCTTAAAAATCTCATAGCACTGGAGTCAAGAAGATACAGTATAAATATGCCCACTTATCTTTGTGTGAATTACTCCTTTCTCCATCTCTAACACCCACCTCAGCAGTGGCACAACACCATTATTTGGGGCTCACTCGTACAAGTTAAAACTGTAACGATGATTGCCACTCAAAAGCATATTGAGTCTGTCCTTTCTCAATGATCATTTTTTGTCTTTTCCTTCCATCCCTGCTGCCCCCACTTCTTTCTTTTTCTTGAAATGGAACAAGGGCCTTGACTTAGGGAGCATACAAATCTGGCTATGTGGAGGTCACTGGTTCCCTTTTGAGACTAGATTGTCAGAGATGAGAAACAATCACTGTGTCAGCTATTTGCATGTTTATGTGAAATAAATGGAGTATTTCAAACTGGCAGACAAATGCCACCGACTATCTCATTAAACCTATTCAGCTGACTTAGGATAAATAAATCTTACTACTTCATAGGGCTATAAATCATTTTCCTTTTCATATACTTTTATGTATATATATGCATATAAAATATATGATGATATGTGAATAAAACACATAGGAATATATGACAAAGTCACATAATGTTATTCATCAAAGGGAGAAAAAAGATCTAATACCTTTCAACCTCTAAATTTATTGTTCAACACTTATTTCCAGATATTACGTGCAAAAATACATGTAAGAAGACTTCAACATAATATTTAAGTTATTTTAAATGCTTTGGGAAGATTCACAACCCAACTTCAAAATTACATTTTTCCTTCCAGAGAGATATAAGACAGAAGGAATGACTTGAAAAGTTCATGCTAAATTAATGACAAGGAATTCAGAAAATATAAATGAAATAATTAACATGTTATTTCTTCTCTCTCTTTTAAATTATAGTCTTTGCTAGCTATTGTGGTATAGCTGGATCTTTCCAAATTTTATTTTATTTAATTTATTTATTTTATTTATTTACTTTATTTTAAAAAGTAGTACTATATGATTTTATTCAGATTGTCATTTATTTAATGTTATTTAATTCAGATAAGATAAAGATAATTAAAGTATAAAACTGGTTGATTCATGTAGATATAGAAAAAAGAAAAAAAAAAACCCAACACACACACACCCCATGGGTTTTAGAGTCAAAAAGACCTCAGCCTGAATACCTGCCATGCTACTTACTATGGGTTAGAGGTCTTTCTGCCGGTTAATTAACCTGTCTGAGCTTCAGTGGATAATGATAGAATAGTTGCTGTGAAAATGAAATGGTAAACTATTTGTGTAAAGTGCCTGGCACATAGCACCAATAATGGCTACCATTTAATGTGGCTTATTATGACACATACTATGCTAAATGCTTTATACATTTACAAATTTAATCCTTACATTATTTCCTATGGAGTAGAATTATATTGGCCCTATTTTTATAGATGTGGAAGTAAAGGAGAGATGGTAAATAATTTACCTAAAGCTGCACAAGTCTTAAGCGGCAGGAGTAGATTTCTAACTTTTCAAAACTTTGTGGCTTAAAACAACAGTCATTTTATCTTCTCTCAAAATCTTTATGGGTTGACTGGATTGAGCTGGGCGGTTCCTTTGCTCTATAAGATGTCAATGGCAGCTACAGCCATCTGGTGGTGGTGGTGGTGGTGGTGGGGAGAGGTTGCAATGTCTGAGATGGCTTATTGCAAGCCTGGCAGTCAAGCTGTCTCAGGGGGCTCAGACAGAGCTGTGGACTAGACATTCTAGTTTTCCTCCTCTCTGCAATACTGCTTGAAGCCTCAGCATATGGACTGGCTTTGCTCAGTACTGGAGGCTGAGTTACAGGAACGAGTGTTGCAAGACGACAGGATCCAAAGTGCAGACATGTAAGATGCTTCCACTTGCATCGCACGTGTTAATGTCCCATTAGCCAAGGCCAGTCACGTGGACAAGCCCAGAATCAATGGAGAGAACAAGAGAAGGGCCTAAATACTGGCAGGCCCCATTAAGGTCACTGAAGTAAAAGACCAGTTCAACAGCTGTCATCAAGAGAGAAGGAAGCAAACCATAAGAGACTTAACTATAGAGAACAAACTGAGGATTGATGGAGGGAGGGGGGTGGGGGATGGGCTAGATGGGGGATGGGTATTAAGGAGGGCACTTGTGATGAACACTGGCTGTTGTATGTAAGTGATGAATCACTGAATTCTACTCCTGAAACTAGTATTACACTATATGTTAAATAACTGGAATTTAAATAAAAACTTGAAATAAAAAAATGGATAACCATAAAAAAGAAAAAAAAGTATTCTTTTGTGTCTTTCAGACTATTGAGGCTGTCAATAATCTTCTGCTCCCCTTGGGCAGCATGTTGGTCAATGCCTTGTGAGAGGGACTTTGGAACACACAGTCAATTAATGTTTTTTGTAAGGCTTTTATACTTCCCTGCTTTCAAATATGACATGAAATTTCAATGTCATACAAATGGTTTTAAAAGAAATTTCAGTTTTATGAAAAAAATGCTTCTCAAAGATTGAAATTATTTTTTATGAGTTTTTTCAATGCCATTCTCTGTTGGGTTTTATATGTTATAACTCATTAGTGAATAAAATAAGGAGAAATATAGTTAAGGTTTGTGTCCTATATAGCAATCTATTTATTAGAGTATAAGATTAATTTTGTATTTTTAAGAAACTTCAAAGGAATGGCTTTGATCCCACTATTTCTGTAAAAACAGGATTTTTTTTCTT
Organism: Mirounga angustirostris; assembly: GCF_029215605.1. Classification (NCBI taxonomy): domain Eukaryota; kingdom Metazoa; phylum Chordata; class Mammalia; order Carnivora; family Phocidae; genus Mirounga; species Mirounga angustirostris. The sequence goes on along the minus strand of NW_026991709.1, from coordinate 44,768,367 downwards.
GAAGTTGTAATTCTTTTATCCATTTTATATAAATTAAAATAATTTAATTCTAATGGCATTTGTGTAGATGGGTTCCATTACGTAGATGTAAAAGTCTTACTTCAGATAAAGCATCTCTATTTGTATATGAGATTTTTTCCAAACAGAAGTATTTTACCTTAATGACCCAAAATATTTAAACTGTTTCTTCTATTAATACTGAAATTTTAGCAGCTTTAGAAGTGAATAGCTTATAGAGATTAGAAAAAAACTATAATACTTTACTTTTGATTCATTACTTCAAGTTAAATTAGCAAATGATTTATAGCTAATAAATACCATTTCAAAGCTGTTTGGTGACCAATGCAAACTCTGATAATGTCGTAGCCTAATATCAAGACTATGAGGGGTGATATCAGAGGATGATATCCAAACTAAGTTATCCCCTTAATGGCTATGGTACTGCTATTAAAGTTTTGTTTGTTTGTTTTTTAAGGAACGGAGATAGATACATAAAAGAAGTAATGAAGAAAATCAGTACTTACTTTTTGTGACAACACCTTCTAGTCGAATGATATTTGGGTGGTCAAACTGACCCATGATACTAGCTTCTCTTAGAAAATCTCTTCTTTGTCGATCCATGTGGCCACCTTTCAAAGTTTTGATGGCAACGGGGATCTCTCTTTTCCCTGGTGTCTTCAAACGCCCACTACAGACTTCTCCAAATTCTCCTTAAAATATGAACAAAAGCAGTTGTTTGTTTAAACAGAGTGCAACTGAATTGTCACGTTACCATCTTTTTGTTTTTTAACATAATGAATGTTAAGGATGTCATTTCTATATGGAATTTTCTTTCTTGCAAATTAAATTTGTAATGACAATATGCTTGATCAGCATCATTTATAATGAATAACGGAATGCATTTTCCTATGGGGTAGGACAGGAACTACCATTGATAGATATCCCTGATCTGCACAGAAATTATGACTAGCAGAATGAGTGATGCTAATGTAATTCTATAGAAAAGCAATCACTGCATAACATTTCCTGTTCCTGTTCTTAATACTGATTTTTGGGCCAAATATCTCTCTATTCAGGGAATCCATCAGGCATGTGTAGTGGATTTGACCCTGGAGGCCATATGCCCGAGCTTCACTACCATCAGAAATCAATGCATGGGTCAACTGGTATATGAACATATTGAAATGACTACACTGAACTCAACTATAATAGGTGATTATACAAACTAAATTACAAGTCACATGGCTGGAATACAGATATAGTAAGATGATCTATGGCTCAGCAATGGCTTCATTGGGCAGTAAGGAATAATAGCCAAATATTTATGATGAATTTACTACATATATATCCAGTGATAGAGGGCTGTGAGTTTCAAAGAAGTATAACAGTTGGTCTCTGTTCTTAGGAGCTTACAGTTGAGTAGAAGAGTTCAGCTGAACATAAATAAAACACTTAAGAACATAAGAACCAATCTCTGCAAACGCTGTATTCTTTAAGTAAGAACAGTTGGATCTGGAAGACTTTTTGGAGCAGGTCAATCTTTTGCTGGACCTTGAGTGATGGGTGCTGTTTGGATATTCAAGAAAAGCAGTGACATTCCAGACAAGGAGTGAGAAAAGTGAAGACAAAGCTTCAAAGGTTGGAAGCCATATAGACACAAGGATCACTAGAGGGGTTATTGTGGGAAAGAAGGTTGGAATTTTTTTCAGTGCAAGGCAATAAGTTCAATAAAGCTTAAAATTCCAGACTTAGGTTTTCTGAGGCTAATTACCTGCATTTACTTAAGAGTATGATGCTTGATCACCAATTTATTAATCTGGAAAGTGAAGATAATAAAGTCTTCCATAATTCTATAATGTCCCTTCCTCATAAGGATATTGGGAAGATCAAAAGTGATGATATATGTAAAAGTTCTTATCAACTGTAAAGCGCTATTCATGTGCCTTAAGTTATATGAATCTTCGGAAGGGTCAAAGAAATGAAAATTAAACTATCCTCAATTGGTTTATTAGCTAGCAGGTCTGGCTAATAGTTCAATGCAATGTAAATTTAAGTGTAGAGGCCCAAATCAAATTTTTGCAGTACCATAGATTTCAGTTATCTGTATTTTCTTTGGACCAATTCATTATAGTCATCTTAATGTTGACTATACATCAATATTAACTACTTCTTGGTATAAATGCTAAGATATTGTTTAAGTAAAAACAAAAAACAAAAAAACAAAAACAACCTAGGAAGGAAACAAACCAAAATATTGCTTCCTAAATTATGTGCAAACATGTCCATTAGAAATAAAAAACAGTCTAATGAGAGGGTTTACTCTATACATGTTAAACCAACAATAAGCAAGCAGAAAACACAGACTACAGTGGGGTCCCTAAGTTCAGTGCATATGATACTGGAGTTTTACAAATCTTGCTTAATTTGACATCAAAACAAGAAAAATCTTTTTTACTTAATGATGCTCTCAACCTGTTGGGGGTTAAATGTTCTTATGCTCACAGGAAAAAGAAGCCATAGTTTTTCAGTTTTGTTAGTAATGTTTCTTTTATTTTTCAAAAGATTTTCTCCCAGACATAAAAAATGGCAATTGATGGAGATGTTCAACATTTTTCTACTGAGGCTCTGAACTTTGACAGAAAAGGTATGTATATAAATTTAAGTTAATGTCCGATACATGCAGGCCTACTAAGATACTTGAAATTCCTTCTCAGATCACTGTGGTTTGTTACATGAGTATCTAGACAAGACAGATATTTCTTTTCTTCTTTTTTTTCTTTTACTTTGACTTAATAAGTCTGCTAATAAATATAAAAACTTAGCAATATTTTAAAACTCCTCACCTGCCATGAGCCCATAATCCAAGTGATTTTCTGTTAACATTTCATAGTAATCCAAATAAGCTTTTGAATATAGTGAAATGAACAGAAAACTCTGTTGTTATTTGATCAAGACAGGCAGAGTGGTAATTTTCTTTGGTTTTCTGTTGTCTGAAATTCATGTATCCTATTATCACCATGCAGGTATTTTCTTTATGTCAAACTGCACGATCAAGCTGTTATCACACTTATTTCAGTGACACTAAATATGGTTGCCTCAATTAAAGATCTGAGGCTCCTAGTGCATTCTTTAGGCAAAGTCCAAAAAATTCAGTTACAGAATGTATTAAAGCCCTTATCTGTGGTAGACCTGGATGTATCAGACATATCAGAGAGGAAAAAATATTTTAAATTAAATGCATAGTTTAAGATATCGCTAAAGACTGATCCATTATACTACTGTCCTTGCAGTAAGAATGGAGGCCCCGTACATAACCATAAATAAGATAAACCATTCCTCAATAAGATGTGTGGACATTTATATAATCCTGGTTAGTCCATGATTAACTTGTGACTATAGGAATATGGTGTTAACTACAGATTTTTTTCCTTTACCAATCATTGTCACCATCATTATTACACATGTAGCCCTTATACAGTGCTTACCATGAGTCAGGTCCAAAAACTAAATATATATTTTAACCTTGACAACAAACCTTTGAGGTAGGTACCATTATTATCTCCATTTTACAGTTGAAGAAGCTGAGATACATGAACTAAGTAACTTGTCTATGGTGACACAGCTAGAAAGTGTAGCTAAGTGACATAGCTAACACTGTAATTTGAACCCAGGAAGTCTGGGTCCAGGGTCCATGCTTACAACCACTATTCTTTGTGGTCTGGGATGTTTATTATTATTAACATTTTGTTATTATGCTATAATAATAGTTAGTATTGGATTTTCCATATAAAGTCTACATAACCAAATTAAAGCTGTAGGGGAATGGTGGAGGTAGTGAGGGACGATCCATCCTGGAGGATTATCATCTCCCAACCCCCTGGAGGCTTTCCAAAATTTTCTTCCCCTTGTCCAGAGATTCTGGTTCTCCCCTACTTCCAACCCCTTGAGAGTCACTGAAGCAAAGAGCCACACTCCCAGTGGCTTTTTAGAACATATCTCTCAGGTCTAATGAGATACTTCATTCTTCACATTTGCTATTTCCTTCTGACAGGAATGCTCTCCACAAATTGTCCCCCTCCCTCCTTGACTCCATCCTCCTCAGTCCCTCTCTATGTGGGTGGCTTCTTATTAGCAGTGAAGGCCAAGATTCAAGGTCCCTCCTTCATAAAACTTTCTCTTATCAATCCATCTAATTTAAAACCCCACTACTATTAGTTCCTTCCCAAATGAGAAAGAAAAAAATTAGCAGCTCTACAATCAGAAGCTGGCCTCAGTCTCAGAGCTGGGCTATGTTATTTTCCTATCACACACTATACCAGACTTGACAAGGTCACCCTGAGACCATGATAAAATGAGACAGAGCAAGGTCACTGCATAATTTTGCCTAAGCACAAAGGCAAGGTCACATGCCAAAATGCTAAATATGCCCTCCTCTCTTGGCTAAAATGAGTAACTGCTGCTTCTTTACCAATTATAACCTTATCCTTGTTCTAGTCTCCTCTCCATGTAGATAAAATTCATTAAGATACTGTAGTATAAGTCCTAAAATTAAGGCCCAATATTATGTGCTGCTTTAATATCTGGGGGAAATTGGGAAGGGCTCAAATAGCCTTCCCAAAGGCTCTCCCTCCCACTCTTCTCCCATACATAAGGTCCTCTAGCCAAACATCCCTCTTTATCAAATGGATCAGATATCATTCTTCCTTAACCCTGAATAGCAGGTTTCACTTTCCTGCCAGTCTGTGGAATGATTCAAACAAGCCAATCACATCTTCCTAAGGGAACCAGGGGGCACCTCATCTTAATGGTGCTACAAAGCTTGCCTTTCACAGGCCCCTGGTTATTTGCTAGGTTTCCAAGGGTAACCTCTAGGTGGTCCTGTGTGGTGTCTTCTTCCCCACCCCAGGCTGTGGATACATATAATTAATAAATATCTACCAATCTCATCTGTCTAATGTAAGGTGTTGTGTGTTTGGCATCCCATGGCCCTTGGGTGAGAATGTCTATCTCATCAACAGGGTAAAGCACTGTTGGTGGGAATATAAATTAGTGCAGCCACTGTGGAAATCAGTATGGAGGCTCCTCAAAAATTAAAAAAAAAAATAGAAAAACCATATGATTCAGTAATTCTACTACTGGGTATTTACCCCCCCCCCAGTGAAAAAAGGATATTGAAGATATATCTACACTCCCATGTTCACTGCAGCATTATTCATAATAGCCAAGATATGGAAGCAACCTAAGTGCCCATTGATAGGCAAATGGATAAAGAAGATGTAGTATATATACACAACCAAGTATCCAACAAATGGATAAAGAAGAGTGGCATATATACACAACAGATAAAGAAGATGTGGTATATATACATAACTCAGCCAATAAAAAGAATGAGATTTTGCCATTTGCAATAACATGGATGAACTTAGAGGGTATTATGCTAAGTGAAATAAGTCAGACAGACAAATACCATATCATTTCACCGATGTGTGGAATCTAAAAAACAAAATAAATAAAGAAAAAAAGCAGAAACAGCCCTATAAATACAGAGAACTGGTGATTGCCAAAGGGGAGTGGGTGGCAAGATGGGCAAAATGGGGTAAAGGGGAGTGGGAGGTTCAGGCTTCTAGCTATGGAATGAATAAGTCATGGGGATGAAAGGCTCAGCATAGGGAATATAGTCAATGGTATAGTAACAGTGTTGCATCGTGCAGGTGGTAGTTACACTTGTGATGAATATAGCATAATGTATACAGTTGTTGAATCACTATGTTGTATAACTGAAACTAATGTAACATTGTGTGTCAACTATATGGGTCAATAAAAATGGAATAAAAATACTTAATATAAAGCCAAACACATACTCAATTACAGAATTGTTGCTGCTTTCTGACAGCATCTCATCTTAGAGCAAACTCCTGCTTCCTTAGATTGCCTACATCACCCAATCAAGGCCCAAATCCTATAATAAGTTTCATCTAACATTCCCTTACTGACACACACTACAGTTGCACATGCTGTGTGTTTTCCCTTGCTGAAATGAACAACAAACCCAACTTTTTCAACTACAGTGTGTTCCTGGGATCTTTGCTTGAGAGTATTAGCATATTTACTGTATAGCACTTTTTAGCATATTTACTGTATAGCACTTTTGACTATTTGAAATTTCTTTGAAATTCATTTTTAACAATCTTATACATTTGGTATGTATTGCTCCATTTCAAAAATCTTCCCTTGACCAGATCAACTATAATAGTCAGGAAGGCATGGGCCTTGGCATCTCTATCTTTTGTTATATCCACAGTACCTAGGACATAATAAGCAACTCTTTAATATTTGTTGAATGAACAAAATGAATAAATGAGGGAGGAAAAACTCTAGACCCAAAGTTGGGATATCTTAGAGGACAGGGATTTTCCAATACTGTAACCTTTTTTTTTTTTTTTTAATTACATAGTCTCCTTTGCTTTCTTTTCATTGTGTACAGTTAAGAGATGCCTCAATATCTTCTGTATTCAGGTTTTTTTTTAAATTAATTGTGCACAATTCTCTTTCCTTCCTGAGTGTGACAGCAACAGGAAGAATATTTTTAAGTGTCATATAAAGAAAGGGTTAAAAAAGAAGAGGCATAGGGAAAAACATATAGCCAATTTTTAATTTAGCTCTAGAGGGATGTATTAGTCTTTTGAGGTCTTAAATTAAATTCCATTATTATTAATGTTATCAGAAGGGTCACCTACCCAATTGTATTCAAGGACTTGTGACTACTCTATTGGATTTCTTCCCAACACATAGCACACCTTCTCCATGTGAAAGAGAACAATTTTTAGAAAATTTATAATTTCACACCAGTTGAAATGATATTTGATATTGAATGCTTCTGATTCAACTTCACAGAAAGATTCAAGACGATGCGAGATTTCTCATGTTTAACAAGACTTGTCAGTAGCAAGAGCTGATTAAGACATGGGAGAGGACAGGTTCTCAGAAATTAGGGCTTCTATGTCCACCTTCACCACTAATTTGTTTTGTGGTATTAGAGGAAGTCACATTATTTTTTCTTGCTTTAGTATCATTGGGGGAGAGGTCTAAATACCTAGCTCCTAGCTACTTTTTGAGAGAGAAAGATTAATTTGTAAATACTTGCAAAGCTTTTTGAGTCCTAAAAAGTAACCACTGAATCTTTTCAAATTATGCTGGATCCATGGAAGATATGTTAAATATGTTATTCTAAGTATCTTTCTTGGCGAGGCTCTTAAAGTCTAGGTCAGGAAACAGGATTTCTTTAAGACCTTCTTGAGAAGGAATTTTTTAATTTCCTCATCAAACAATGGGTAAGGAGTTTTTCAGTGAATGAATTAAGTAATGCATTATCCCATATTATCTACTTTTTTCTACACCACATTCTAAATATGAGACAGCCTCTTTTTATTTCTGGGCAAGTTTTTTTTTAAATGACATAATTCCTTCAAATTTTTGTGATGGGAATATAATAAGAGAATGCAAGACAGTAAACCAGAAGCATTAAGAATGCAATCATTCCAGACACCTGAAAAGTTGACTCATGACTTCAGTGCATTCATCTCTGTCCCCCGCTCTAACATTTAGAGAGCTACACTGTATTTTAATGCTTTGTCTGTGCACTGAAGTGTTTCTCTACACTAACTTCCTAGTTGACGTGTCCTTTTGTTCATAATCAGCCTCCAATTTCACAGCCCCATCAGTTGTCAGGAGTGGCCAGTCTCTATGACCACAGGCATGCCTGCAGTGCCGCTTTGCATGCACTTTCCAAACAGTATTTGATGTTCATGCATGTATGCTGTCTACTGGCAAACACATCTACTGCTGTCAAACAAAGCCCTGTATTTGATAAAAATTTGTCTTTGTTTATTTACTTGAGGCAACAGGGGCCTTTCATTGTGTGTTACAGGGCATGCATTTCAATAAAATTCTGCCTTTATTATTAGGACACATGGGAGTGAGTCAAGGGGCTGGCAACAACCTGACAAGAAAATATTATCTGATTGATTCATTAAGAAGAATTTGAAGTTGCTTGTTCAATAAACATACCTTCAAAAGGCTGAGTTGATTGCTCCTTGCTTCATGCTTCTCCATATCCTGGACCAACTATGATTCTAGTGCTAGTACCTCTTGGTTTCAGCTATTAACTCATTATGTTTTTCCGTACTAACTTTAAACATCCTAAAAGCAGAGACCATATATATTTTTTAATGTTTTTATATCTCATCTTTTATAATTTTTATTTTGTGTTTCAAAATTTAATATGATAGTATTAATTGCAATGATTGGGTTCGGGGAAATGTTTAAACATCGTTAGGCATATCACACTAAAAACTAGTATTAAAAATAAATATTTACATGACAATATGCTTCTTGTAGCACCATGATGCATCTGAAATAGGGCAGGAGCGCCCAAAACTATGATATACTTCTACTCCAAATTCCAACGTGTGGAGTTTTTTCCCACCACCACCAAGCAATTCTACACCAGCTGGGTGCCCTACAATTCAACTCAATTCTCACACTCTTAACATGAAGATAGCACCAGCTCCCACAGGTTAAGTGTTCAGTACTACAAGACTTCCTCCTTCCCCCCATTTTATTTTTTTATTTTTAATTTAAATTCAATTAATTAAAATATAATGTATTATTAGTTTCAGAAGTAGAGGTCAGTGATTCATCACTCTTATATAATATCCAGTGCTCATTACATCACCTGCCCTCCTTAACGTTCATCACCCAGTTACCCCATTTGCCAGCCCCTCATCCCCTCCAGCAATCCTGTTTGTTCCTATGATTAAGAGTCTCTTATGTTTTGTCTTCCTCTCTGATTTCATCTTAACCTTTTTCCTCTCTTCCCCCATGATCCTCTGTTTTCTTAAATTCCACATATGAGTTAGATCATATGATAATTGTCTTTCTCTGATTGAGTTATTTCACTTAACATAATACCCTCTAGTTCTATCCATGTCGTTGCAAATGGCAAGATTTCATTTTTTTGATGGCTGGGTAGTATTGCATTGTGTGTATACACACACACACACACACACACACATCTTCTTTACCCCCAAAATACAAATGTAGTGATCCAAAGGGGCACCTGCACCCCAATGTTTATGGCAGCAATGTCCACAATAGCCAAACTATGGAAAGAGCCCAGATGTCCATCGACAGATGAAAGGACACAGCCCATATCTTATTGATCTTTATACTTCAGCACCCAGCAAGATTCCTGGCATCAAATAGGTACTCAATAATTTGTTGAATGAATGAATCTGCCATATGCTCGAAGTTTATGTGTGCATCACCAAGGAGGGGTTGAGGATTTAACCGCATGATTCAGGCACAAGATTATTTATTATTGATTGAATTTAATTTTTTCTTTCCTTTTTTTAGATTATTTATTTGTTTATTTATTTGACAGAGAGAGAGAGAAAGAAAGAGAACAAACAGAAGGAGTGGTAGGCAGAGGGAGAGGGAGAGGGAGAAGCAGGCTCTCCGCTGAGCAGGGAGCCTGGTGTGGGGCTCGATCCTGGGACCCTGGGATTGTGACCTGAGCTGAAGGCAGAGGATTAGCTGACTGAGGCGCCCAGGTGCCCCGAATTCTTTCTTTTTAATTGAGGCATGCTTGGCACACAGTGTTACATCAGTTTGAGGTGTACAATGATTCAACAAGTCTATATGTTGTGCTATGCTCACCACACGTGTAGCTACCACCTGTCACCATCCAACACTATTACGATGCCATGGACTATGTTCTCTATGCTGTGTATGCTTTTATTCCTCTGACTTACTCATTCCATAACTGCACGTTGGTACCTCACGCTTTTTATTCTTTTCTGTTAAAACATGCTCCCAAGCGCAACACTGTCCTCAAGGAGATAAAATTTTCTCTACTTCTGACATCATAAGTCCAGTACATTACTTACCTACTAGATACTCTTATTTGCAATATTTTGACGTTTCAAACTCACTGATCCCTCTACCCCAGAGCACCTTTTTAATCCAGTGTATTAGTCTCTATCAGATGGTCTCCCATACCACCTCCTTTCTTGCCTGAAGGGATATTGAAAGAGCTCCTCTTTAGACTAAAAAAATTTACATTTCAAAACTCTGCATGATGATCTACCAAAATTGATTCTCCATTTTGGCATCATAAGAATGACATTGGGGCACCTAGGTGGCTCAGTCAATTAACCGTCTGCCTTTGGCTCAGGTCACGATCCCAGGGTCCTGGGATCCAGCCCTGCCTCAGGCTCCTGGTCCGCAGGGAGTGTGCTTGTCCCTCCCCCTCTGCCCCTCCCTCTTGCTTGTGCTCTCACTCACTCTTGCTCTATCTCCAAATGAATAAATAAAATAATCTTAAAAAAAAAAAAAAGAATGACGTTAGAAATAAAATCTAATTTAAAAAAATCTCTGTGAGCCAGAGAATGTTACTCAATGTCTTCAAGTCATCGTTCCCTTATCTGGGATCAAGTGTCTGTTTCCTTATTTATAAAACATTAACTATAGGTTTTGCAGTTATGAGAAGTAAAGGTACCTGGCATTTCCACTTGCCCACCTGCCTCGCCCCCCTACAAATGACCAATTCAACCAACTGCCCGTCGCTCCCCCCACAATCAGGCTGCTGAGCACTCTGCCCTGGATAACGGTGTTACTGGGAACAAATGGTTCTTTACTCACCTATATTTTCTTTTCAGTATATACACTATCACAGGTAATCTCTTTCACTCCCACCAACTACCGTCTCTTGGCTGTGAAGTTGCAAATCTAAAGTTGTAGCTCAGATTTCTCTCTTGAACTTTAGATTTGTATAACCACCTGGAAGTTTCTCAGGGGCCATCTTATCATCAGCCTCTGTATTAATCTGCTTGGGCTGCTATAAAAAGGTACCATAACCAGGGTGCCTTAAACAACAGAAATTTATTTTCTCACAGTTCTGAAAACTGCTAAGTCCAGGAGCACTGTGTCATCTGATTTAGTTCCTGGTTGTGGCTCTTTTCCTGGCTTACAGACAGCCATCTTTACCCTGTGTCTTTATATCGCCATTCCTTGATGAGGCCAAATGGAGAGCTCTCTCTCTCCCTCTTCCTCTAAAGCCACCAGTGCTATCAGATTAGGACCCCACCCTTAGGACCTCCTTCATCCTTAATTAAGACCAGAAGACCTGGGCGCCTGGGTGGCTCAGTTGGTTAGGCGACTGCCTTCGGCTCAGGTCATGATCCTGGAGTCCCGGGATCGAGTCCTGCATCAGGCTCCCTGCTCGGCAGGGAGTCTGCTTCTCCCTCTGACCCTGCTCTCTCTCTCTCAAATAAATAAATAAAATCTTTAAAAAAAAACCCAACAGAAGACCTATTTTCAAATACAGTCACATCAGGAGTTAGGACTTCAACATATGAATTGGGTGGGGGATGGGATTCAATCAATAGCATCAATTAAAACCCATTTTCCCATCTTTATCCCTTAATTTGTTTAGTAGCCACAGTTGGCTACTGTCTAATCCACAGAATCTGTGAACATGTTACCTTATATAGCCAAAGGGACTTTGTAGGTGTATTATGTTAATGATCTTAGATGGGATTATTCTAGGTGAGCCAGGTGGGGCCAACATAATCACAAGGGGTCTTTAGAAGAGGGAGGCAGGAGGGACAGTCAGGGAAGGAATAGGATGCTTAAAACAGAGGTGGGAGGGTCAGAGAGCTATCTGAAGATACTATTCTGCTGGCTTTGGAGATGGAGAAGGGGACCAAGCCAAGGAATACAGGTAAACTTTAGAAGCTGGAAGTCAAGGAAAGAGATAGGTTCCCAGAATGAACCAGTACTGTCAAGACCCTGACTTCAACCCAGTGATACTGATTTTGGACTTCTGACAGAAAAATAATTCGTGTGTTTTTTAAGCCCCTAATTTGTGATAATATATGGATGGCTCTTAGCACAAGGCTTGTCATAGAGTGAGTTCTTAAGTATTATCTTCCATTTAACCTGGATAATATCCTCCTTTTAAGTGTAATTTTTTTTTCACTCTCTAATGCACCCTTTAACACTTCTATTCACATCATTTCTCTCATAATCTCACAGGGGTTTTGTCTTCATTTCAATCTCCAGTGTCTATCCTAGGGAACAACACCATGGGCAATTAATGGTCATTGAATGCATGAATCAACATCCTTACAATAGACACGGTCATCAGTATTTAACTCTCTATGTGAAAATATGCACTAAACATTTTCAAATGTTGTTTGAGAGAGCAACCATGAGAGAATATCATTTACCCCATTTTGTGTGAACTCCTGCACTAGCACAAATAAGACGTTTTGGAATGCAGTCAGGCAATAAAAGTCATCAGTATTCACAGTGGAGGGCTTGCATTTAGACAAGCATGACTAAGAGAAGCTAGTGGATTGTCAACTGCAGTGGTCAAAATGTTTTCACAAATAAGAGAAAAAGCATCTTTCCAAATATTCACAGGTAATTATTTTGACTAAAACAGCCAGTAAGTGTCCTGAATTATTATTAAAAATAATGTTTTTAATAACAATAGAAATAGCTTTATTATACTAAATGTTTATAAATAAAATTATATTAGATCATTTTATCTTAAACTAAAGAAAATATGCATAATCACTTACACCTCTGTAAATTAAACCATGATTCAGAACTCTAGACATTTTAATGTGATTTTATTTACTCTCAAGGGATAATAATAGGCAGTTGTTCTAATAAAACAACGAACGTTTAGAAAGTTTGTTTTCATGTTAAAGTACTATTTTCACTACTGTAAACCTTATTTTTAGGTAAAATTTTATTCAATCACTTTCGTCTTTCAGAAGACATTCATCATATTTATTGTTTTAAAAAGTTTATGCTTCTTTAATTTACTTATTCAAAAGATAGTTTTCACCCAGTCCTAGACTGCAGAATGTACTATATGTACAATCTTAAGAAGGAAATACTGCTGCTAATTAAACTATGGATGTTATCAAATGTAAGAAGCAACCCAAATTCAATGATATTAAAATGACAAAATTTACTTGATCAAAAACTTGAAAGAAGAGAAGAAATCCATAGGCCAAGTAACTGGAATACAATCTCATTTTGGTGTATATTCTTCTAATCTATTTCCTAAGCATAAAGTTAAAATTTTCTTTTCATAAAGTTGTAGTCATAATATATAGCATTTTTCTGTATATACTTAAGACTCTTATATTCACTTACCATTACAGTACAGTTGACCCTTGAATAATGTGGGGCTTAGGGGTGCCAATTTCACACAGTCAAAAATCTGCATGCAACTTCTAACTCCCCAAAACTTAGCTACTGATAGCCTACTATTGACTGAAAGCCTTACCAACAACATAAATGGTCGATTAGCACGTATTTTGTATGTTACATGTATTATATACTGTGCATTTACAATGAAGTATGCTAGAGAATATAAAATGTTATTAAGAGCATAGTAAGGAAGAGAGAATACATTTATAGTACTGTAGTATAAAAAATATGCTTATAAGTAGACTTGTGCAGTTCAAACTCGTGTTGTTCAAGGCTTGACTATACGTGTAGTTTCCATGCTATTACATATCCTATAACTTATTTTAACAGATCCCTTTTTAAAGAGTTTTGAGATCAGTTCCAATTTTTTCTATTACTTTTTTTTTTTTTAAGATTTTATTTACTTATTTGCCAGAGAGATAGAGAGCACAAGTAGGCAGAGAGGCAGGCAGAGGGAGAGGGAGAAGCAGGCTCCCCGCCAAGCAGGAAGACCGACGCGGGACTCGATCCCAGGATCCTGGGATCATGACCTGAGCCAAAGGCCCCTGCTTAACCGAATGAGCCACCCAGGTGCCTCCTTCTATTACTTTTTAAATCAGCTTTTACCATCAATTTTTTTAATTATAAGCATTATAGAGCAACATTTTTGCAATTTAAAATTTGTTATAATTTCACTCCATCACAGTAACTGAACAATAAGCACTTAAAATATATTTTTTTAGGGAGAAAGTGTGGTGAGGAGGGCAGAGGGAGAGGGAGAGAGAGAATCTTAAACCGACTGCATGCCCAGCACATGCCCAGGGCAGAACCCAACGCAGGGCTTGATCCCATGACCCTGAGATCATGACCTGAGCTAGAGTAAAGAGTTGGATGCTTAACTGACTAAGATACCTAGTTGCCCCAGCACTTAAAATATTTCTTTGAAACAAAGTCAAAAGAAGTGAAGAAATACTTTTTGTTCAATGATATATTCAACCAAAAAAAAAAAATGCCCAGCATATATTTCATTAATCTCCAAATACAAATCAAACTTTTTTTCAGCTTAGTTTTGTCTGAGGAGTAAAATTTTAATATTCTTTGAAAGAGTTTGTGTAAAATTGGATTTATCTGTTTTTTGAATTTATATTTGGTAAAACATTCTAAACCGTCAAAGTTTGGATCTGAAATTTCTTTTGTGGGGGGAAAATTGTTAATGACTGATATAGTTTAAGTAATATATATAGGAAAATTTAGGTTCCTATCCCTCCCGTGTTTTTGTAATGTACAATTTTTAGAAACTTGTTTCTTTATCTAGTTTTGCTTTTACTGTCATAAAGTTTGTATTTTCCTACTGCTTTCTAAATATTTGTTTTATCAGTAGTAGTTATCTTTTTTATCCGTAATATTGTTTACTTATACCTCATATTTTTAATCTACTTTTTCAGAGCTTAATAATTTTGTTAATATATTTAAGGAAACTTTTTATTTTGTTGCTGTTTTGTTTTCTATTTTACTGTTTTTGTTCTTTCCTTTACTATTTCCCTTCTTCTATTTCCTTTGTGGTTATTCTATTTCTCTTTTTCTAAATTGTTAAGATGGATGCTTATTTGGCTCATTAATTTTTAACATTCTTCATTTGTAAACTAAGCATTTTAAGGGTATATATCCACCTTTGAAGTGGATTAAAAGTGTTTTAGTTGCACCCCATACATTTTAAGATGTAGTTTTTCTTTTTTTAATTTAAATTCAATTAGCCAACATATACTACATTATTAGTTTCAGATGTAGTGTTCAGTGATTCATCAGTTGCATATAACACCCAGTGCTCATCACATCACATGTCCTCCTTAATGCCCATCACCCGGTTACCCCACCCCCACACACACCTCCTTATCATTATTATTTAGTTCTAGAGATTTTCAAATGCATATTAAAATAACTCATGAAGTATTTAAATGTTATTTAATTATATTAAAATAATCTGAGTTATTTTAAAGTATGCTTTAAGCTCTCTTATTTTTAAAGTTACTTTTCTAGTATTTATTTCTAACTTAATTGTATTTTGGTTACAAATGTATTTCACAAAACCTGATTTGTTGCAAATTGTTTTGTGGCCCAGTACATAGTCAATTTTCATGAATATTTTGTGTACTTGAAGAGAATGGGATGCTGCAAATTTAGGTTTATTATTCTCTCTATATATTCATCAGCTAGAATTTGTTAATTATATTGCTCACATCCTCTAGCCTCATTGATTTTTTTTCTTGTTGATTTGGCAATTATTAAAGGAAGTGTATTAAAAACTCTCACTACTTTGACAGATTTTTTTTCAATTTCTGATTGTATTGCTACTGTAAAGTTTTGCTTTCCTTGTTTGGAATATGTTTTTATACATCTCATTGTTGAGAGATGTAAAAAGTTAAAGTCCAGAATTGTTATCTCTAATACTGAATGTCACCTTAGGAATTATGAAAATATTGCTTACAATTTGTTAGAATAGGTAAAACTTCAGCTTCAGTCTGGCAATTTTAAAACTAGGAAAAACTTCTGTTTTTTAATATACTTTTACTCACTGCTTCCTATTATGTGACAATAATAATAGCTAAGTAGGTACTAGGCACAATTTTAAGTATTTCACATAAATTAATTCACACATTACTAAACTAATTATGAAATTTAAGAAAAATTTAAAATACTAGGACCTTCAAGCTTATTTAAATGATCCACTGATATTAATAGAATTAGTTAATTCAGAGATGTCAAGAAAACATCCATACATTCTGGAATCTTAGTGAGGGACAAACACATGCTTCTCCATTACATCCACGAGGACCACTCTCATTACTGGGGTGGTTACTGCTCTCATCCAGTATAATAATGTTGTTGTCCTTAAGAATAGAAATAGTACATGGAATATAGACCCTGAAAGTTCTTACCAATCTGGCACTCTTGGAACATATTTAAGCAGGTCCTTAGATTTTTTAATCCATTTAAAATCTATACTTTTGGTATGGTACCTGCAACTCCAAATATAAGACTATATTATTTTCAATGTCTCCAAATTAGTCATGAATATCAGTAGCCACCAAGATTAGATCACACCTCTCATGTTGGAGAGGGAATATAATGGGTTCAACTCTACTACGTGAGCTCTGCAAGAGCATCTGCTAAAGCCACATAAACAACATCTAGTCTTATTTATTGGATTAAAAGCTCAAGAAATGACCGACAGCTGCAATATTACCATGTTTCAAATATTTCCTAAGTTTAACCCCATAGTATTTGGACAAGAGGTTTTTTTTGTTTGTTTGTTTGTATTTTTAAAGCATTAAATTTAGGCCAGTGGAAGAAAGAAGTAAAGAGAAATACATTTTAATGCTGCGAATGTATATCATATAACTCTTTGAAGTTGAGATTAATAAACAGTAGAATTTTCAGAAACTTCTAAAAAGCATTTTGTGAAGGCATATAAGACTGCAAGTAGAACAAAGGAAGATGCTAAATATTTTTATTGTTGTTTATTTTTCTTTGTTCTTTTCTTAAATAATGGAAGGTCAAATGATTGCTTTGGAAAATCATGAATGTGACAGTGCTCATGTTAGTGGAAAAAATGAAAGCTATATGTCACTTGTCATGGATGCTATGTTTCTTCTGATTAGAAAACAACAACCAGGGGCGCCTGGGTGGCTCAGTCATTAAGCGTCTGCCTTCGGCTCAGGTCATGATCCCAGGGTCCTGGGATCGAGCCCCGCATCGTGCTCCCTGCTCAGTGGGAAGCCTGCTTCTCCCTCTCCCGCTCCCCCTGCTTGTGTTCCCTCTCTCGCTGTGTCTCTCTCTGTCAAATAAATAAATAAAATCTTTAAAAAAAAAAAAAAGAAAACAACAACAACCAAAAAAATAATAACTAAAGAGTAAAATATATTGCCTTTAGTCTGCATGCATAGAAAAGCTTTTATTTGACGTATTATGAAACTGGCATTTCCATACAGTAGCTGCTCTCTTGAAATAAAAACAGATCAGCCTATTTCTCAATCCATCACTTGTTTTTTATTAATCAAAAGTAAGCACAACGTGTTCTTTAAATAAAATATTTTGAATAATATAGACTATTGATTGATTTTTAATGTTTAAAGTTTACCTAGGAAGATACATAGGAAGCAAGTCTAGTAGTCTTATTTCATGTTGTGAAAAATGACATGGAAGGGTTAAAGATAAGAGACAAAGTCAGAAATCAATACATTATAAATCAACATACTTATTTCCAGTGCTTATCTCATTTTGTAGACCATTGAAAATCTAGTAGGCCTGGATTCTGGTTAAAGATCATAGTATACTATATGCTTATCTCCTTTCCCTCGATGAAGTCTCTCTAATAACAGAAAAGGAAAGCACTAGATATAAACCCTCGAGGACAAAGGACAAAATATGGGACTCGAGTGGATGAGAGTTCAGCCAATATTTAAAAATAGAAAGTGGTTGAGGAGTATTAATGGGTACAGTGGGTCATAGAAAGGGAGAGATTGCTCTGTTGAGAGAATTCCACATGATGGAAACATAGATGGACTTCTGGCTTAGACACACTCATTATGACACAGGGCAGGAGTGAGACATAGGACCCCAAATAGGCAAGGGCATAGCTTGGATGTCTTATAAGGAAGAGTTGACCACTAATTCCCACAAACTATCAGCAGATTCTTTTCTAGAAAAAATGATAAATACTCCCAAGGAAAATACAAAACACATATTGGCATTTGAGTATCTCCAATAAAATAATCCCCTAACCACCCAAAATGACACCTACTGCAGATATGTTTACATTCTCACACAGTCACCAAAAAGTACCTTATTAGTGAATATGAGTGGAAAGCCAGGAATCATGGGACATGTGAGAAGAGTTTCTAATACGAAAGAGAGGCAAAAATAGTAAAATGGAAACAAAGAAACTAAAAGAAGTAGTGATGATGTGTTATAAGATATTTCATCCATCAAGAAAGATCTGGATGTTGAAAGAAATAATGAAAAAATTGAGAAATATCTGGAAATTCGATGATAGAAAAAAATACTCAATAGAAGTCTTGGGAACCATGAGAGACGATGGACTCTGAAAAACAAACAGGGTTCTAGAGGGGAGGGGGGTGGGAGGATGGGTTAGCCTGGTGGTGGGTATTGAGGAGGGCACATTCTGCATGGAGCACTGGGTGTTATGCACAAACAATGAATCATGGAACACTTCATCTAAAACTAATGATGTAATGTATGGGGATTAACATAAGAATAAAAAAAATATATATAAAAAAAGAAGAAAACTGATCAGATAATACTAATATCACCAGTAATTGAAAATATAAAAATTAAAGTAACAATGGATGATAAAAAAAAAAAAAAGAAGTCTTGGAAGATAGATATAGTTGAAGAAGTCTGCCAGAAAACAGAACAAATCTGCACCTACAAAGGACAAACCCAAACACCAAATATATGAGTTTAATGCTTAAGATGGTAAAAATTCAAACCAGGGCTTCAGCAAATGACTAATGGACTAACAGAGCTCAGGTGAGAAAAACTGCATGAAGCATAGTGGGAAGTATAGGCTTCCAGCTATGGAATGAATAAGTCATGGGGATGAAAGGTAAGACAGCAGAGCGGTACCTTTAAAATCAGAGGGAAAAATTTTTTTTCTATCCCCAGACTAATTATTTACTGTGTTTATCTGAAAGACATTTTCAGATATAAAAGAATCCAGAAAATGTAATTCTTCTGCAAACTTTCCCCTATTAATTAGGAAGTCAGTGACAAAGTGAAGCTAGTAAATAGAGAGAAAGATCATGGGATACAGGAAATAATGGATCCAACTTAGTTAAGTCACTAGAACAGAGGATGAGACTCATGCATCTGTCCAAATGGAGGCAGGAAAGCAGGCTTTATAGGAATGTGGTGGCAGAACGTGGATGTACTGAATGATGCTCGTCTGCAGCAATCTGAGCAGGGGTTGGCAATTTTGTTTGATAAAGTAATAAATATTTTAGGCTTGTGGATAATTCTGACTCTGTTGCAACTACTTAATTCTGCAGTGGTAGCACCAGAACAGCTATAGACAATGAGTAAACAGATGGGTGTGGCCCAGCAAAATAGGCAATTTGGCCTGTGGATCACAGTTTGCAAAACTCTAGAGAAACTCAGCTGTGAATTTCCAGCAGCGTTACCAATAGAATCTAGAACTTTGGAGAAGGTGGCATAATTTAAAAGGACCTGCACAATTCAGCAGTCAGGTTAAGAAAGGTTAAACCTTTCTCTCTTCCCACCTTAGCTAAAAAAAACTAACATCTGACTACCAGGAGCTCCCATAGCAGAAATCTTAGCAGAAAGGGCCAAAACATTTACAACATTAGTATAGCACTTTGAAAATAAGCTGTTTTTGATTATAGTTTAAAAAAAACCTTTTAAGTATAAAAATTAAGTACTTACATTTGTTAGAACAATACATAAAGACTTAAAAATAATATTTAAAGTTATAAAGGAGAGGTAGGTGTTATAAGGAAGTTAAATCTTTATCTGTGATAATAAGAAGTCAATAGATAACATCTAATGTTACAATAAATATGGACATAACAGTTAGAATTAGAAAAAACCCCACAACAATCCATTAAAAAGTACTGTCATGGATGCATAGGACTTGGAGCTGGATGGGGTGAAGGGAAGGGGTGATATGCTTGTGCTTTTCATTACAAGCCCTTCTATTTTCTTTAATTTTTTAGATATGTGCAAGCCACTTGGGTTTTAAAAATTAAAATTGTTGACTACTGTTTTTGTGGAGAGTGCTATTAAACTTCATGGAACAAAGTAAAAGGTGCTATTGTGTACTATGTACTAAATGTACTACGGGCATTTGTTCCATCAATCAGCAAGTGAATCTTAATAGACTAATGCGTCAAATGTAAAGACAACAAACCACGCTTATTCTTTCGTATTTTTAATATTTAAAAATAAAATTTTACTCTCTTCCCTTACCTCTTCATTTTTCTATCCTTAGCCAGGTATTAGCTTCTGCAATACCTGGGGCCCACTACCCAACAAGGAGCTGAGCAACACCTTCTGGACTTTGTTTACAGTTTTATCAAGCAAGACATTCTGCCTACTTTGGGAGGAACTTCACTTTTCTCTTTTCTCTTACTGACCTGGTCATGAGTATTTAGAAAATGGGCATTGTATTTTGAAGAGTTGCTTCTCATCAGGTAGGGTTCTACACTGTAATTAATCCCTTTACAATGTCCCAGTTACTTCTTATTTTCATAGGAAGTATAGATAATGGGGTAAAGAAATGTTATTCACTACAGTAAGAGCATAGTGACTTTCACCTTTTTGTAGAAGTCATTGTCATCTAAAAACAATTACATACTTAGAACTGAAAACTCTAAAATAGAGGGTTCCGATTATATTCACAAACAAAAAGACAAACAAAATAACATCAAAAGAGCCCAGACTTTCATTCTTGGCTAGAAAATTACTGGATCCTTCTACGTATATTTCAACATGTCAAATCTTCTAAATCTTCTAAATATCTCTGTTTGTTTGTTTGTTTCTGTGTTCTTTATCTTAGTCATTCTGGTCAGAAAACTGAGACTAGCTCTGTGTGCCTTGCTCTCATGAATCCCTGCATTCTTACTGGTTACTTTCCTGCCAATCACTGCTTATTGAAATTCTTCCTCCACAAGACATCTGAGTGATGGTTTTAATTGTAAATCTGATTGCATAATTCTAACATTCTTTACTTGCTTTCCAGTCATGAAGTCATCTCTTGGGTCAGCCTTCCTTGATCCCTCAATTTAGCTTGTATGCCTTTCCTCTGAGAGGCTGATGCATCCTTATTATACCTCCATCACAACACTTAACCCTGGGAATGTATAAGGTGAATTACTATCTCATTCCCCTCACTCTAATCCTACATGAGGCTATAACTCTTTTGAGGATAAAAGTCATTTATGGATGAATAAATACTTTCATCATTTTGGTACATTATAAAATCTCTATCCATTCATTAAGGTTATGTAGCACCTACCACCTGCCAAGTATTGTTTAAAGGGCTAAGGGAATAGCAGTGAATAAGAGAGACAGAGGAAGACAAATGATAGGAAAAACAAAATGAATATATGGCACTTGGTGATACTTGCTATAGAGAAAAAGCAGGGTAAGGGGGAAAGAGTATGGGAGGAAGGCTGCTACTTTATAAACATTCTTACAGGTCTCTCTGATAGATAACACTGTCCCAGAAGCTGGAAGAGGTGGGGGGATGAGGAAAGAGCCATGATGTTACTAGAGCTAGTGTTGTGGAGTCAGATGAACCATCAAGTACAAAGGTCTTGAGATGGGAGTGCATAACCCATGTTTGAAGATGAGCAAGGAATTCACTGTTTCGCAAGAGCAGTGAGCAAGGGAGAGGTTGTGGTAGATGAAGTTGGAGAGGTTGCTAGTAGGTGAACAGGCTTCTACTCTGAATGAGTCAGGCAATGATTGGAGGGTGGTGAGCAGAAAGTGACATAATCTGATTTACATTTGTATACATTCTGTGGTATGTGTGGAAAACACAGTACAGAGGGACAAAGGTGGGAGGAAGGAGGCCAGGAGCGATATTGGTGGGTTGGGGCAGGTCTGTAGCTGTGAGGTGGCAAAAATGATTGGCTCTAGGATATATTTTGAAGGCAGAGCTGACAGGGTTAGCTGAGGATTGATATAGCATACATGAACATGTGAACCTTTCTTCCAGTGAGGGAAATTTGTGACGTCACCCTAAAGAATGACCTCATGATAATAGTGAGCATCCACATTAACACTGGCCCTGGTGAGGCAGTGGTTTTCCGTGGATCAGTGCACACGAGGTTGGACAGTGGTGGCGGTGACAATTCACACTGCCGTCACAGATCACCAGAACAGACAGCAATGGTGACACAGTCCTCCTAGCATGGAGTTGAGAAGTGACTACTGACAGATGGATTGACAGATGGCTGGGACAAAAGCAAGGAGCACAGCCGAATTCACCTAAGATATGTGGAGATTATGGTAATAAACGGTAGTTTATAGGAATAGCTATTGCACAAGTGACAGAAGATGCTATCCTTCTGGAAAAGGTATAGATTCACAAACACAAAAGGTTCTTTGTAATAAAGTTAATAAGAGCATGGGCTCTGAACTCAGATTAATCTGGAGCTGAATTTGTCATTATTATTTACTAGCTGTTTCACTGTGACCAAGTAATTCGATTTCTCTAAGGTCTTAGTCTCCTTGTCTGTAAAACGGACATATGTGACTCTTGTCATTCTCAGCAATGTAAGGACTCAAAGAGATGATAAATACATGTAAAGCTTGCTTCAATCATGTAAACATTTAGTAATTCTTGCCTACTATTAGTATCGAAGGGAGACTACCTTTCCTGATAGGATGAAACGTGGGAGGGAACCACAGGAAAGATTCTGGCAGGGACAGAGTACCAAACGTTTCCCCTTCAACCAGGAACTGCACTGGCCAACACAGAAAGCCCAGCTGCTGCAAGCTCTAAACAATCCTTACAGAACACACTTTCTCTTCCTGTGAGTGTATTTATTCCATCAATGAAAGCAATACATGAGAGGCTACACAGATCATAAATACCTGTCTTGTTGCTCTTTCCATTTTTTCAAAAGGTCAATGAATTGTGATTTGGACCTACTTCTGAATAAAGACATATGAAATGTAAGGGCTGGAAACTTGGCAAAACTGACCATTTTCTTTTAAACTTTTTAAAAAAGATTTATTTATTTATTTCAGTGAGAGAGAGAGAGAGAGAAAGAGAGAGCAAAAGCTGGGGGAGGGGCAGAAGGAGAGGGAGAGAGACAAACTCAAGCAGACTCCCCATTGAGCATGGAGCCTGAGTGGGGTTCAATCTCATAATCCTGATCTCAGGACGTGAGCTGAAATCAAGAGTTGGATGCTTAACTGACTGTACCACCCAGGTGCCCCTAAACTGACTATTTTCATTCTAAGATACCTAAAAGCCTAAGAAAAAAGCACTAGCCTGAACTGTAGACATTACACTTCATTAAACTTCAGGGTAGCAGTTTAAAAATAGTGTACATGGTTTGGGTTGGATTCCATGATCAGAGATTCTATAAAAAGGGAGGGATAGGTGTCCGTAAAATACAGAATTCCAACAATGCGAACACAGTTATTCTAATAAAGAAGAAAATTAGAGAGTGTATTAAAAAACTTGCCACACAGGGAGCTCTGAGCTCAGTCATGAGAAAGACACATAGCTAACTTGCAGAGCAGAACAAACTCAGATGATATGGGAAAGGACCCTAATTATGCAGGCTGACCTAACTGAGATGAAAAAAGACCTGGAGCGTTTAGGAAAATCCACCTACATGATAAGATTTGATAGGAATATTTATTAAATGGGAATATGAGGAAAATATATGTCAGTTTGGATAGAGAATATATATAATTTATATAGATATATAGTATAGGCGTATAAATAAAACACAGCCTTGCACTCACCATCCTAAAGTCAGTTGGACACGTAAAGAAACAAGTCTCGCATAAGAGCAACTCATCTGAGAAAGACCACTGGGAATAAACCGGCAGTTAGCGCTCCCTATGCCAACAGTATATGGCAGCTATTCAAAAAGCAAAATGCAAACTTAGGCTGCATTAATTGAGGCACAGCAGGAAAGGTACTAGCCCTGTGTTTTCTGCATTCATCAGAAAAATATTTGGAGTATTGGGTTCAATTCTAAAAAGACTTAGAGAAAAACTCTAGTTCTCCAGAGAAGGTTATCTGACTGATGAAGTGTCTGAAAATCATGTCAGATGGAAATGGTTGAAAGGTTTAGACAAACTTAGACTGGAAAAGAAGATTTATGAGGTTCACACATTATCTTCAAACATCTGAAGGGTCATGGAGTAGAGGAGAAGGAGTGGAGCTACTTTGTATAAATTCAGTTTTGCAGAACAAATACCAGTGGGTAGTGTTCTAAGATTATACACAGTGTTATGAGGAAGCACATTTTTACTTGCAGAGATTCTCGATTTATTAGAACTGTTCCTAAGGGAATGTGCTGCCTGCTGGGGCAGTGAACACTTTCACTGGTCCTGTTTTGATAAAGGTTGGATGGTCCGTTAGAATCAAGTTTATCTCAACTTGCTTCTCAAGACAGTCATGATGAAGCAAAGACATTTTATTTTTATTATTCACCCAAAAAACCAAAAAATCCTCTTTTCTTTAATCATTTTAAACTCTATATGTCATTAAAACTAAAAAGTCACCAAACTAAAAAGGCCATTACAATTAAAAGCCAAGAAACAGGCCTAGAGTTATATTTGTGTCAAGAAAAAGGAAAAGCCTAGGCTTTGAAGAGAAATTAGATATAGTAAAGAGTCAGTGACATCTAACTCTAAAAATCTCTTGAAACTTTCCAAAATTCCTCTTTATAATCTCCACGCCTCTTCTACCGCTTTGCTCTTTCCCCCTCTATACCTGCTGTTCCCTCATCTTGGCATTTCTTATCTTTCAAATGCCATCTTCCTAATGCAATCTAATTGCTAAGTCTGCAGTGATCTCTAGATTCTTTAAATTTCAATAGTGACTTACACATATGTTTTGTTCACTTATGATGCTTCTTTCTACCTCCTTCTACTTCACTGTTCTACCTTATGTATTATACTTTCTTTCATATCCTTTTTTTTTTTTTGAGAGAGAGAGAGAGAGAATGGAGCCCAATGTGGGGCTCAATCTCATGACCCCAAGATCATGCCCTGAGCCAAAATCAAGAGTCAGACACTTAACCAATTGAGCCAGCGACGCAACCCTCCTTTATGTCCTTGAGCCTGAGCTCCGTTGTTATTTATTTTTGTAAATCTCATAGTACCTAACCCAATGCATATTACCTAGTAGGCACTAAATAAGGAAAACACAAATATCATTCATTAGGAGTGCAAAGCAAAAATGGTCATAGAGAGAAAATAGCAAATAAATTCATAACCTGTTATCCATGCTAGGCTTAACAAATGACGATTCATTTTTTTTTCCAAGTAATCATCTCTATAGTAGATTGTAAAACATGACTATAAATTCTTCCCAACCTTGTATGCATGCCCTTTGTAATGTAACTTTGTGGTTCCTCTCATCAAGAGGTAGAATCTATTTTTCCACCTTGTTATCTTGACTGGCCTTGTGACTTGCTTTGACCAAATTAAAGTGTCAGCATTACGTTGTAAGAGTTCAGGGACAAAGCCTAAAGACTTTATAACTCTTTTTCTTATCTGCTTAGAACACTTGCCTTGAGATTGTTATCCATAGCCTGTTGGTGAAGGAGAAGCCATATGGAATCAGATCCCCCAGCCCAACCGCCTAATAGCAACTCTGTCCAGTTGAACTATCATTCATAGGAGTGACCCCAGGCGAGACCAGAAGACAACCCCCATTTCTAGCAGAGCCCAAACCAAAATTCTGCCCAGAGAATTATGAGTAAATGAAATGATTATTATTTGAACCGTTTAGTTTTGGGATGGTTTGTCACATAGCAAAAGATAACTTGGACAGGCCACAAAGACAGAAGTCATTAGTTAAATACATAGACTGAGAATACAAGTATCACTATGGAAACAATGAACTAATTACCTCATGCTAAATGAACTACAGTATGGAATAAGCAAATCATATAATAAGATTTATGATCTTAATTCACATCTCATTATTCACCAATGTAGTATGCTATCTTGCCAGCAGACTCTCTTGCTGGCTTTAACGAAATAAGCTAGCCTTTTGGAGAGGCCCACATAGCCGGAATCTGAGGGTGTGCTCTAACCAACAGGCAGTGAGGAATTAAGGCCTTCGGTGCCAACAACCTCAAGGAACTGTATCCTGACAGCAATCATATAAATGAGCTTGGAAGTATATCTTTGCCCATCTGAGCTTCAGATAAGACCTTCAGATGAGACAATAGCCCCAGCTGACACCTTCACAGCAACCTTGTGAGCCATCCTATAGGAATTAAGCTGTGCCTGAATTCCTGACCCATAGGAACTGTAAGATAATAAGTGTTCTTGTTTTAAGTTTTTGGGTGATTTGTTATGTAGCAAGAGATAATTAATGATATATAAGGGACAAAAATTGATGATGTGTAGGTTTTCTTGTGGCCCTTAGCCTTAAGAGAATGTATCATTTTTTTTTTCTTTCTATACAAGATGTACCCAGAGTTTCCCTATCTCCTTGGAGTACTTTTTTGAAAAGAGATGCCAAGTTTTCTTCATTTTGCCAAATATTTTATCAATATTTATAAAAATATTTATCAAAGTTTGGAAAATTACTAAGTTCTTTGTAACTAATAAAAAACTCTTCCAAATTACCTCATCTGTTACACAAACTCAATAGAAAGCAAAATTACAATGGACTCTTTTCTGTAAGATCCTGTATTTCACTATGTAAATGCAAAGGCATATAATAAGTTCTATTAGTTTGGTCTGATTTATCAAGTCAATTATTAACATAAAGTATTGCAACTACTATAATTCACAATCGTCCTCTATAAATTTGTTCTTCCCCCTTACTTTTACTTTACATATATTATGTGATTTTATATCAGATTTATTGTGTTGTCCTTTAACTTATCTTCCATGTTAGCATTTTTGTTGATTATCAGATAGACATAGTCATTTAAAGGAATTACTTAGAAATTATTCTATATTCTTCTAGTCATTCACTTAATTACTCATTTTTTTATTTATTTACAAGCATTTCTCAAATAACTACTAGGATGAGGCATCTTGCATGAGTAGGAAAAGCATGTGTAAGATAGCAAATGTACACTGAATGGCCCTCCCAAATAAGACGTGGAGTGTTGAAATACAAGTAAATAAAATTAACTTAAAGTCTATGAAATTGATATATAGTCCTATCTTTGATAAATCAACCTAATGTTTTAGATATTCCAGGAATAAATTGATAAGACTAGTTTACAATGGTTTTACATTAAGATATTGAAGTAAATTTTCTTTTGTTAAAGTCATTTCATCATATGATGAAGTTTAAAGTAAAAATAAACACACACACACACACACACACAATATAACCTCACAAGATACAGAAGGAAATAAGTTTTGAGTTTAATTAAAAAGAAAAACAAAAAAAAGAAAGAATTTGCTCATACGGGCATACCTCTTAATGTACTGATAAAAATGAAACTTCATTTCTAATTACTAATTTTCAACTGACTCTGAAAATCATATATATCATTAGAGTTACTATGGTATTGGCAATGGAATTTTGTATGGGCAGATGTTTATATCAAAAGTATTTTAAGAGTTGAGTATAGAGTACCATTCTTCTTAGCCATTTCAACTGAATATAGAAACTATTTTTAACCAACAGTCATGTTTCTGCCCTTTAACTGAGTGTCTACTCTATGACAGAGCCTCAGTATGTGTCATCTTTAAATTTTACATTAATTCTACAAGATAGCTATTTTTATTATTATGAATCCATTCTTTAGGTGAGCAGATCAAATTTCTGAGAGATTACTAAATTGCTGAAGGTTATGGAGTGAATTAATAGTAAAACTGATTCAAGCCTGGGTCTGTCTGGCTCTTGTCTGTTCCTTTTATTCATATTATAATGTCCAGGGAGAATGGATAAAGCCCATCTTTCATTACATCATTTGATTTAGAATGCTATGAAATTCTTGAGTAAAAGGCACAAATGTCTTGCCAGAATCTACTGTTGATCTTATTTTCAGTCTAATTGGTTGGGCAAAGGAGTTTCTAAGGATAGAAAAGAAAATTAATCTGACCTCTACCATAAATCTTTTCAACTGACAGACAAGACAACATTTGCATTTGAGATCATCTCATCAAATATGGAAAAAACAGGCCATAAACTCAAGTTTCTTCTTATAAAAAGTAAATTGTGAAACCACATCTGGAAAAATGTCTACACTCCTCTTGTCATGTTGCAAAAAATACAATACAGTTGAAGAAGAGGAACAAAATCATACAGGGGATGAGAGATTTCCTTTAGGATAATTGAAAAAAGAATAGATTCTTGAAAGGCTAGTTGGGGGATGGCAGCAGAGAATTAGGAGTGGCCCAGAAAGTAAGCACTTTGCCTTGCACATTAACAAGTACAACTATGACCTCAAAAGAGAAGGCAATAACAGAACCAAATATTAGGCTGAATAAATCACTGGTTTGTCATTCACTTTTTATATCCTTTTTGTTGTCCTTTTGACTTTCTTTTACCTGCAGATGATTGCTGAGAAACCAACAGTTAAAACTTCCTGGACTATTCTAGAAAGAGAAAAAAATATGGTGACACTAAGCCAAGAGAAAAGAAGGCTGATAGTAGAGGCAATAATGAGTTCTGTATAGATAAAGGAACAGAATATGAATGACAGGGAGATATTATGCATTTCCGCTGAGACTGGGGAAAGAGGAAGGTCAAATATAAGAGGGTGCCCTATGGGCTTAGAGACACAAGAATGATTTTTTCAATGGAATAATGTTTCAAAATTATAGACACTCAGCAAGGCAAGTTTTTCTTATAATGGTTTAGGTTCAGTACTGCCCTGAAAAAGGGAAAGCCTTTCGATGACCTTTTCCAGCCCATGATTAAAATTCAGTTTACCTGTTTTCTCATTATCTCTCAAAATATGTGTAACATAATGATTCTATCCTAATCTGACTTGGTTCTTTTAGCCTGGGAATTTCTGTTTTACAGTTCTCTGGCCACAGTATTTCATTTTATGATGCAAAAAGTCAAAGAAGATAGATGATCTTGATAGTCTCCTATGCAACAGGGCTGCTTACTTCATTTAAATGGAAATGTGCATTTTCATGGAAATTCAGGCCTGTATTGATGAACAAAGATAAGCTGCCACTATTAAATAGAATAGTTATATACAAAACAAAACAAAACAAAACTGTCCTAGAAAACTCATTTAAAAAAAAAGTAAAATTTATAGTGAAAGATAAGGGATTTTATGTATATATATGTGTGTGTGTGTATATGTGTGTGTATGTATGTGTGTGTGTGTGTATTCAGCCTAGATATTGAATAAATTTTCTAAGTATTTGTCACATAATATTCAGGTGGTTATAAAGTTGAAAATCCCAGGACAAAGGTTGTGGAAGACAGGTTGATTACATATGTTTTTGATAAGCATAGTGACAATATAAAAAAAACCAATTAGCACCATGCCTTTTATAAGGAGATATTAGCCATCTAACAAACATTACTCAGTGAACATGTTAAGAAATGTTACAGATTAAATGTGATATCATTTCCTATGCTTTTTTCTGTCTTAAAACTTTAATGTAGCTATTTTGGGGTTCATTTTTTAACAACTAATTTAAGGAATATTTAATGATTATATACTGTGTCTCCCAATTAGAAGCCTGGAAGGCATTCTTTAAAAAAACAAAAAAAACCCCAAAAAACCCAGAAAAGATGCTATTTATTGCATCAATATGAGATTTGCTAATTTTTCTCTGAGACAGTTCATTTGAATTACAATGATAAGTCAATTGCTCAAAGATGCTTTACTTATTCTGAATACTCTTATCATTAGTTAAATTAGGGCTTTTAATATTCTAGAAAGACATACCTTTATTTAAGAAGGAGAAGGCAAATTTTAGAAATGTAAATACAAGCAATAAATGGCATTTAACAATACTGGCATTAGAATAACATTTGTTCTTTAGAGCAAAACACAAGGAAAAGAATTCTAGTAGGACCCATTGGCCAGCAGCAAATAACAGCCTTGTACATAAAAGTGCCTCCCCACCCCCACCATAAAAAGGCTTAATGCTCTGCCTCTTTATTTATTTGAAGCATTATTTCTTTGGCCTCAGAAATAATTTTGGGAGTCAGTCACAGCTGGGTTTAAACCCCAGGTCCTCTACTACCTAGTCTTATAATGTTGAGCAAGTCACTTACTCTTTCTTCATCTCATTCTTCATCTAGAAATGAGAATAATACTATCTACCTCATGGGATTATTATGACAATTTTATAAGAAAATATATGAAAAGCACTTAACACAGGGCCAGGCCTTGAGTAGGTGCTGAATAAAAAACAAGTTTTAATCATCATCATCATCATCAGAATTAAAGAATCTCCAAAGGGAAGTAGCCAGGGAAAGCATTATCATTACCAAGGGTTAAAATTCAATTTCACAAGTGAGATATCTATTTATATTAAGGCTTCAATGATAAAATACACTAGAGGAGGCAGGTCAAGATGATTTGCTGCATCCCTTGTGCTGAATGTCAGATGTTTATACATATATATGTCAATTAAGCCTGACAACAACTCCAGAAGGTAGGTAGTATATGCCCATTTTACAGATGAAGAAACTGAAGCCCAGAATTTGGCCCAAATCATGCAACTGTTAAATCACAGAATCACTACTCAACTATTTTGTTTGACTCCAAAGCTCTGTTTCAACTTAATTTCTAAATTCAAGTCAACTTTGGGAACTATTCAAATTGGACCAGTCACCCTTATCTAGACCTGATCTGAATCAAAAGCATGAGCCTGTAGGGAACACAGGCTTTATCAATCCTCAGCTTTTTTTTCTCTCCTTCATCTATAGTCTAATCCCACTAAAGGAACCCCAGAAGTCAGAGGCCTACTAACTATACCTGCTTCCTACCCACAACCTGACTCTGTAGGCTCCTCTCTGCATGAAGTTGGCATATTTCACTACTCTGGACAGAGCCCAGAACAGCATTTTTAACTATTTTTTCACCAAAAGCTACGTAGGTCTTACTGATTTTTCTCAGTAATGAATTGTGAATTCCTATTACACATAGATATCCTCTATGTGGATTCCACATAGATATCTTCTCTATGGCTATCTCTACTTTCAGTGCTTTAATCAGACCTAAATATCTTTCCCCTGACAATTACTAAGACCTGATATCTTGCCTCTCTCCCATCTCCCTCTCTCCAGCACACCTCTGTCCAGTGTCTACACTGCCACTTAAGTCATTTAATTTACATTTCCAAGGGGAATACCTAATGCACACAAATGATGAGAAAGTAGGAGTTGGAGAAGAAAAAATTAAATAGGTGGGAAAAAAACTAAAGGATATATGACAACCTAAGGAAAATATTTACAGTAAAATGTTAGGCAAGTAACCAGTTGTGTAATTACATCATAGACGTTAACATAATTCTATTAATTCTTCTTTAGTTTGACCAAACAGTGCTTTTTTCACACTGTTGCTATGAGAAATGTCCACACATTCACTAATTTTTTCCACCTACAAATAGAGTTTTAGGAACATGACATAATGGGGTTAATTAACAAAGTAGTACTGGCCAGGAGTGCAAAGAGGAAAGTTATGTTACAACTTTGTCTCATAAAGCAATTTTATGATTTTTCTGACTATGGACAATAAAAAGAGCATATTGTTTGAAAATTGAAATAACCAAAGATGAATAAATATAAAAAAGAGACACTGATATATAGGATTGACTACAAGGTTTAGATATTCTGTCTTTGCCAAATGAGAGGAGTCCCAATATAACTTATTCAAGGTTAGATAAGGTAGGGGGAATATGATATTAAAAGAGTCTCTTTAACAGTTACTGTTTGCTTTGGCAATATGTTATACTTTTTTAGGGTAAAATTTACATGTTGGTTGAAGAAAACCTACAAACTAAAAGCAAAAATAATTTATTTGTTAACACTTAGATATTTGATTTTATTTCTCAACATTATGATTTCAGACACTGGCATTTAATTTATGCACAAAGGGCTCTAATGGAAAATGCTTCTACTGTATCTATGTGAGGACTGAACACTGAAGTATAAAAGGACATAACACTTTTTCTTGGGGACCAGAGGATGAAAGCCAAACGTAGGGTGCAATGGAATTATTTGGCCTCCTCTCTCCTCTGTTCCTCTGCTGTCTTAAGTAAATGAATCCCCAAACTAAATGAATATAATGCAATCACTCTTTCAATTATACCTTTAATGCCCATTGATGTGCTTTATGTTCAACAGAAGAGAATAGAGAATCTGATTTCATTCCAGGTTCTTAATCTTTCTGATAAGACAGCCTTTTCAGCTGTGAGCATTAGGATTAAGTCTACAGGCCCCTTGTGTCGGCTTTCAAAGGGAGATCTGGCCTTGCAGGAGATGAGATGATCCACTGTGCATGGGGAATAAAGTGATATAAGGAAGGGCGCTCTCCAAATGGTCTCTGGAATTCTTGTATAGCGCTAGATTTCTGTGTATCTGGGGAATAGAGTCCACTTAATGGGAGTAGTCATTCAGAGTCTTGAGTTTAGAAGGACCCTGTCATTTGCTTAAAGCTCTAAGCTTCAGAAATTCTGAATAACTTTTAACAAGAGACTACATTTTCATTTTGTTTTTATGTTCAGTTAGCCAGCATATAGTACCTCATAAGTTTTTGATATAGTGTTCAATGATTCATTGGTTGCGTATAACACCCACTGCTCATCCCAACACGTGCCCTCCTTAATACCCATCACCGGGTGATGGGTACATTTTCAGTTTGCATTGTACCCTGCAGACTTTGCAGCTGGTCCTCTGGTGAAGAAGGGCTTTGGAAATAGACAAAGGATAATCAGCTGCTTTCTTTTGCCTTTGCAAAGACATGAACCTGGCTGGAATGGCCATGCTTTTGTATGTTCTGTTCTCTCCAAAGGATTACACAGATATCCAGTATCTAGGGGAGACCAATTCCCCTGTTCAGGATCCAGTCTCCCTTCTCAACTTACACTTTTTCCCTCCCCTTCTTAGCTGCATGCATGGCTGCCCAGTCAGAGATTATATATCAAACTCTCTCTCTGGGTGCCCAGGTAATTGCATTTGGACCATTGAGATGTGAATAGACATGTTTGTAATTTCCATGTTATTGCCTTCAAGGCAAAGCCCCCCCCCCCCCCCCAAAAAAGACTGAACTCTTTCCTTCTCACAGGCTGGAAGGCTTTGACCATTCAGAGGAGGATGACACACTAAGGGAAGGCAGAGCAAAGAGTAAAAGGAACTTGGGTCCTTTCAAGACCTCCTGAATAACAGCTCCTTTGCTAACATGGACTATATACTTTAGGTCAAGGATTTGAAAGAGGAATAAATATTCTGGGGTCTCTTTGTTACATCAGCTTAGCCTCTGCCCTAAGTAACGTACAGAGTAAACCGTTGGGGGCTAATTCACAATAAATTTGTATTTATCCAGAACAGTTGAATAAAATAGTGTTCCTTTTGAACATTCTACATAGGGAAAATCACTAATTAGCATTGAAATGACATAAAACATTATACTGAAGCTAATTTTATCCTCAGTGATTTTCAGAACACTTCTGGATCTTGCAGAGCCTCAAGGTCATCAATATGAATACTAATTATAGTATATGTCTATAAATGTTGGGGTCTGAGTAAATCTATAATAACTTATGAAAAACTCCTGAAGTTGCATCTTCAAAATAAATTCCTGCATCACTCTCGTTTCATTGTAAGCTTTCTCTATACTGAAAGAAGAGTACAGGAGTTAAAAATAACATTTGCGAATTCTCTCATTGCTTAGAAAATGAATTTACGTGCTTACAATAATTAAAAAAAATAACATATATAAGAAAATTTTGCTTCTCATTTCTTAAAAATATTCAATGACTACAACTACTAAGATTTAAAATATAGTGTTGATAAACCAGTCACAAAACCATCAAGGAATCTTATCTTCAAAAGTACAGATTTTGGGGGCACCTGGGTGGCTCAGTCGTTAAGCATCTGCCTTCGGCTCAGGTCATGATCCCAGGGTCCTGGGATCGAGCCCGCGTCGGGCTCCCTGCTCTGCGGGAAGCCTGCTTCTCCCTCTCCCACTCCCCCTGCTTGTGTTCCCTCTCTCGCTGTGTCTCTCTCTGTCAAATAAATAAATAAAAATCTTAAAAAAAAAAAAAGTACAGATTTTGTGTTTACCTGCCCCAATGACTCTCTCAATGCGAATTCTTGAGGGATCAATCTCCTTTGCAAATTCATGAACTGCTAGGGATGGGTCTTCATATGTATCTGGATCTATGTAAGTTTTAATTCCTGGGAAATGTACTGCAACAAAATAAAAGATTGATTTAGTTTAAAATATTTTAGTAATTACACATCTTGTGTATGTTTAAAACAAGGATTGACATACTAAAGTAGTCATTATTGTTAATTATTTAAATTTAATTCTCTTTTCTTTTTGTCCCACTCCTCCTCACCCCCCCATTAAAGCTTTGAGTACTTAAAATCAAAAATTTATTTACCTGTTAATGTAAAATGATCTGGTGATTTAATAGAGAGTGAGCTGACAGATTCCAGAAAACATATTTATGATATCTCTGTAAAATGTTTAATCAGCTCACTTATTCACTAACAACCCATATTTCATACCTGATCTAGCTCAGGACATGGGGGAAAAAGACATAAGCCTTTCCCCCAAAACAAGAAAGCCTATTAGTGTCCTTCCTGAACCCTTCGTACTAGCACTAGGCACTGGGTTTTCCAAACTCATGCCTCAGTTCAGAAACTCTCAGGCAATAAAGAACAGATCCATGGACAATGACAATGGACAACAGCCCTTCCTGTTCTTGTGGTTGCTTTCATAGCCAGACTGCACATGGTCCTGAAAGGACCCCCTGTCTGTGCTGAAGTTAAGGGTGGGAATCTAAGGCCCAAATCTGGTCACTGGCTGTGTACCTGCTACTCTCCTTGAAAGGCGTGGAGGGCTCAAAGCCCACCAGAAGTTAGGATGATGAATAGGGATGGTAGAAAACTTGAATGTGTGATTATATATTCATTCACAACTTCTTCCAGTATCTGAAGAAGTCACAGATTGCCTGTGGACATTCCTTGGTTTGCTGGTTGGCTTCTGTTTTCCAGGTTAGATTGCTAGCTCCTGGAGGACAGATCATCTCTTACACATCTTTATATCTTTCCAAATACCTTAGGTACGGTTTTATAGGTAATAACCACACAACAAACCTTTATTAAATTTGAATTAGTAGGGATTAAAAGATCAATACAAATCCGTGGCATAGTGGATGGATGATATTTGGTTTTGTTGCTTTTGATTTTGAAAACCATACAATACCCTGAGTTAAGTGTTGGCTAGGTTTCCTTAGAAACATGCTCTTGCAAGAAAATCTCAAAAGGAAACAAAGAAAAAGTGATCAAGTGAGTTTAGAGGATGTGATGAAATGCCTGTTACTAGCAGAATTTGCTTCATGAGTTCTATGCCTGTTGCCTTCTTTCATAACTTTTTGCCTACTGTCTCCTGCTATCAGATATGCACCCATGAGAATATTAGGAGTTTCCAAAATATCGCCAGTAAAGCATTGTAGGCATACGTAGACCTGACAATGATTCTGAAATACTGTGCTTTTCTTGACTTCCCAAAGTTTAGATTGGAGGAAAAGAGATCATCAGATCATCTTTACCTCTGGTCCATATTTCTTATGATATCTTTATAACTAAATGGGAGTTGTGGTTTCAGATTGAAAAATCTAAATGCAAATCCAATGGCTACTATCAGATGATTAGTGGTGTCTAATTGGATTTAAGGTGTTAATATCACTTTTTTTTTGTAAACACAATATACGTAGTATAGGGAAAAAAACCCACTTAACTCCAATTTTAACTATCTAGTTACTTATTTAACTTACCATGGCTTTTTAAACATCGGTTTGTTATCTTTCTTTCACTTCTGTGGCTGCCTTAGGTTATTTTCACTGCTTCTTGCTGGGCCCATCTGGTTTAGTTTATGCTAAACCGCTAGTTGGAAAACAGATAATAAATACCTCAGGAGCACCTTTTTCCTGTGCATTTCAGTACTAAATGCCCTGCAGTGAACCTTGAGGTGCTCGGCATGTGTCATCGGTCCAGGTGTTTGGATCTGGTTTTCTGCCACTGTTCACAGCGTTTCCAGCTCATCCCATGGCTGGTAGTGGCTGTCTGAACTTTCTGCCCTCTGCCAGTGCGGTGAGCCTCAAATGTATTGTTAAAAAAAGGAGCAACTAGGGAGACCTTGCTTAAAATGCATATGTCTTGGCCCTACCATGGACTTTCTGGTCAGAACTTTGGTGAGTGAGGATGGAATATTCTAATGCAGATAGTCCGTAGACCACTGAAGAATCTTGTGAGCCTAGAAATAGCCCTAAACCATCCCTCTAGTTTATAACATCCTCACTTCAATCCTTTCTGCCCCCTTCAGAGAATGTTATAGATTGAAAGTCCCTTATTCCTTTTGCTCAATCTGAAGTAAAGATGAGTTTATAGAGTTAAATAACGTGCCTCACACATTATCTCTACACTGCGGTTAATCAGAGAACTCCCCTTTCTTGTTAATTCAGAGTCTCACAACAGAGAAACTGTCTTGACAAAGTAGTCTGCCATTTGGAGGTGGAGGTGGAAGTGGAGGTGGAGGTGGGTGTTGGGGAAGAAAGGGTGGCGATTATCAAAGCAACTGTAGTGGTAATTATAGCTTACTTGGGAAGAGATTCTACAAATTAATATAACCTTGTAGTCAGCTCAAGGATTTCATACATATTCTAAAAGTTAAAGAGCTGATTTTCTTTTTTAGTGTTAATGAATTGTAAATTGATTTGTTATATGTTTAAATGACAGTCCCTACAAGAAGGAATAAAAATTCCTTAATATTTCTTTGGCTAATGCTCTACTAAATAAAGCCAACTCACATTCAGGAGCCACTGTGAATGGTAAATAACTAGAAACAAGCAGTCATCTTGTATTTTTAGCGTATTCAGTCTTCATGTTTTCCAGCAAGCAGAATTAGTGAAAAAGTACTTTCATTTAATGAGAAGCAGGTGCAATTTCAACAAACAAACCTGGAAACCAGATGAAAACTCTTAATGCTGAAAGGTTGGAAGTACACTTTTTCAGTTTTTTTCAACTCAGTGGATGCAAGTTTAAAATGAATTCTTGAGGGCTGGAACAATGTAAAGCAATGGAAGAGTCACGGTACTTACAATGCCCATTCTGCTGTAAGTGGTTTCTTCTCTTCTCTTCTGACTTCATTTTGGCCTTTATGTACCATTGGCACCTTTCAAAAGGGTAAATAGAATCTTATTTTTAGAACTGAATGAGAATCAAAACCAACTAAAATACCTATCACCCATAGGCAAAGTTCTTAACATAAAGGCCATGTTTTAAGAAAATCCTTATATAACATGTGAAAATTTTACTCCATACAAGGTTTTTTGTATACAACAAAATTAACCCTAGATAAGAATAAAATACTCTCAAGTGGACTGATTGATTCAAATGATAGGAATCTTAGTGAATATTCTATAATCAGAAATAACCGTCATGTCCTTCCTTATATAACTTCTAATAGCTGTGAGTTGGTAAAAGGCATTAAAACTCAAAATGAGAACATGTTTTTGAGTCAAAAATTTCAGGCATTTAGACAACTGTCTTCTAGTTTCATTGCTAAAGAGCATGATTTCTTTTTTAATGTCAGAAATTTGGTAGAGGTATGTTCTGTTCTCTCTTGGGATGATGGTGCTCTAAGAAAGAGGAGATGCTTATCTTGCATGACTTCTTCAACGTGAATAAATTCATCAGCATCCATATGATTTGACAGTTCATCAAATTTCTAATTCCAAATGGTTAAACAGTATACATCTGTGGTATACAATCCAATCTTTCAATGTGAACTTATCCTCAAATCCTATGGAAAATTGAGTATTTATTCAGAAATGTCTTACAGTTTTTATAGAATAATTTCCAAAGAATACTCCCCTTTCAAACTGCTTAAGGGATACTTCAAAATTTATTTTTTTATCCTGTATAATTGAAATTGTATTCTCCAGGATATAGAATATTAATTTCTAATGTCATATAAATTAGCAAACATGGAAAGTAAAAGCTGAAAATAATTTAGTACAAATTTTTCTTTATCATTGAATTATTTTTTTAAGTGGTATTAAATTCTGCTTCAGAAATCCCAAATAAAGATAACATTTGAGCACATCTCTGAAGTTATGAGGGCAAGCTGATTTAGCCTAAAGGCTAGAGGTTTATTTTTTTAACCTAATTGTCATTGTGACTTTCCATGCACCAAGATTGTATTTAATCCCTCTTCTTGCAAGACAATCCTAGATAGGATCAGAAGAACTCTAACCTGTTATTTTTGTCTTTTTGTTTTGTTTTGTTTTGCAAACTAGCTTAGACCTCCACCAGGATACACAGGGTTTTGTTTGGTTGTTTCTGTTGTTGTTGTTGTTGTTAGAACCAGTTCTCCTCTGCTAGTGATTAAGGATTTTGTAGGTCATGTTTGGTATTTGTAGGGTGTTTTATTGAATATTTTGTTTTCAACCAAATGGTTAGTTGGTTTAGAGAATCCAAAATCTGTTTTCCTGCCCACTATAAAAGATGGTTGTACCAAAGCTGTGATGATGGCAAGAACTGTCAGAGGTTAGCATGAGGTATAAAGGGAGAGAGAAATAGGAGAGTGCTGGGCAATGGTATCTGGTGGTGGCACCAGGACATGCCCAAACTAGTCCTTTCTAGTAGGATTAATTTATCAGTATTCCCCGTATTCTTCCATTAGATATTTTTCTTTTTTCTTATTACTATAGCTATGACTTTTCTATCAGCTAATTAGCCTCCCAACACAGGAGACTCTGAGATACTCTCTATTTATTACAAGAGCAGTACTAGGTCTATTAATACCAAAAAATTTTAAGTACACACGGGTAAATGTGTCCCTTTTACAATTAATTTCATAAAGAAGTCACCATTTCAACTCAACCACATTACGATATTCATGTGTTTCTCTGTTCCTTGATAAGTTCTGTAAAAGTGGGTTTGTTACAACTACATCTGACACCTTCAACAGGTGGCAGTTACAGTCAGGCAGGGACCCACCTTTGACAAGTGCCTTCTAAGTACTTGTGAATTTATTGATCTGTACCTTTAGCCTGCTCTAAAATTGTAGACAATAATTTTCCATGCATGCATATCCTCTATAACTTTAAAATTAATTTTAATAAAATATTAATATGTAAGTCAAGTTTTAAAATGAACAAAACAGAGGGTGTTTATAGTTCACTGAACTATTGCCCCTGAAGGTAGCTCTTTGTTATTTCTGCTCATTATCAAATATCAACATTTTCCAGTTGAGATGGCATACTCTGGCTGGTGTCATCATGGATGCATAGTTTTTGGCTGGCATTTAATTGCTCTTTTAAATCATGACATTGGTTTTTTGCAGTATATGTGTTTTTCAGATTATCAAGAAAACTCTTGAGGTATTCTTTTGTGCCCCTACTGATAATCTAGAAGGAATTATTTTTCCCCTTGTAGGAATAAAAATATGATCTAATATATTGACAATATCTGACAAAGAGTCGAGGCCTAATATCAAGGCTTACATAAGAAATACTACTTGTTCTTTTATGTGATTTCATACATATTACCTTTACTCACATCTCTGTATTGTCAGTACCTGGCACATGGTAACAAACCAATATATCTAAAAATCAATAAATGGTTTTAATTCACTGTTATACCATATGTACAAAAATAGAAATATAAGTTTTAGATGGGTGAAGCAATTTGACCAGCTAGTCAGGATTCCAATCTAGGTCTTTTGCTATGTTAAATTTATTGTTACTCTGAATTTTCATCCTTATTACACTAAAGTGGAGAAATACCGGGTTTATAAAACCAATTAATATAATTCTAATATAGATCCATTCACTATTTAATGAATAAATATAATACATTCTATAATACTAAGTTTATAAAGAGCTTTTATATAAATTCTCTGTTGAATTATTTTTTTCCCTAGGAAAAATCCCTTTCATGGGATAATTTGAATGTAACAAAGGAAAAACTCAGAAGTAATTTATCGAGTAAGAATTTATCATTCATAGCTTTCAAAGTGTTTTTATCAAGTCCCTAGTCGCTTTCAGGTTCAGAAGCCTATTGATACAGAGAACTAGCCAGGTGGTTCTGTTATCATACAAATTTCAGTCAGAGCAGAATCTGTCCTGATCCCTTTTTCTCTCAAACATGGTTTGTTAAGTTGAAAAGCATGTGAATACAAAGTATATAAGAGAATGGTTATTCACAAGTCTTGGTAATAATCTGGTATGCTGTAGTTACCTCCCAGTGATTAAGAAGAACAAAGTAAGAATGACGAGGAGAGTAAATCCCCCAACAGCCGCGGTGGCTATCACGAGAATCTGTCCCTGTTCGGCCGCCATGTCAGAAGCTGAAACACAAATACAATATTAAAATTTCCCTGGGTGACATTTCACTACCAAAACTATTTTACAACTTAGTATGTGCTTGAAAATATGGTAATGGGCACCAAAAATCCCTACCGTATTTGCCTTTATCTGGCACACAGGATGCAAACGTAAAATAAGGGCTGAAGTTTGAGGTCATAACCTGCAACATCACCCTTTATTCTTTTTCACAAAAATACCAATAGAGTAGATGGATTCTTAGTATCCCACATTCTAGGATTAAGTATTTGTTGCAAATTTAAATCAGCAGATGGACTTAAAGGATTTTGTTTATATAATTGCTAACTTATTTCCTTAAACACTTTAATTAAACAACAGACTAGGCTTTACCCACTGTTTTGGTGTCTATTTCCACAAAGTGGAAAGACTACTGCATAATTCGCTGAAGAATGAGCTTTTTTATATTTCATGGAGCGTAATTCAAATACTAAAGTTAAGAATTCGCACTCTACAGCACAAGGGTGTACATAGTAAGTTCTTAGATGTCTAGCAGTAATTTAAAAAATTACATTTGAAATCTTCCTTTTTTCGAAGATAAGACTAGATAACATATGGTAACAACATATTATTTCTCTCACTGACAAAACTGTATCTAAAACTGTATTGGATACATGTTTCACTACTTCCCAGGAATCTTTGAAAATATATTAGTTCAATTAATTCATTAGCACTTCTTATTTTGTGTATTATTGAAGTTTTAATCAGATATGTTTTTTATTGAATGGGATATGAACAATTGCTTAGGAACAGAGGCAAGAAAACTGAAGCCCAGAGAGGGTACAGAACTTGCCCAACCTCACATACAACAATCAT
Source organism: Mirounga angustirostris (assembly GCF_029215605.1). NCBI lineage: Eukaryota > Metazoa > Chordata > Mammalia > Carnivora > Phocidae > Mirounga > Mirounga angustirostris. The sequence goes on along the minus strand of NW_026991709.1, from coordinate 44,726,979 downwards.
CAGAATTCAATCTTCAGATTTATGTTTCATTTCTCCTTAGGTTATACCTTTAAGTAATAATTCAGTTAATTATCAGTATTCTAAAATATTGAGTCAATCAGTCCCTAAAAATACTTTAACTAGAATAAAGCTTGATTTTTATTTTGAGTACTATAAAAATTTATTTATTTATTTTAAAGATTTATTTATTTATTTTGAGAGAGCAAGAATGAGAGAGAGAGAGAGAGCGAGAACATGAGTGGGGGAGGGTCAGAGGGAGAAGCAGACTCCCCGCCGAGCAGGGAGCCCGATGCGGGACTCGATCCAGGGACTCCGGGATCATGACCTGAGCCGAAGGCAGTCGCTTAACCAACTGAGCCACCCAGGCGCCCACTATAAAAATTTATTAATCAAATTATTCATATACAGAAAACTGAACCAAAGAAAGAATATAACTGAAAAACATTTAATACTCTAACATAATAATTTATTAAACTTGGGTGCTTTAAGACATTCACAGAAGTAGGTCTTTTTCTGGGAATGAAGTATGCAGTATATTATGTGCAAATTTATATGCAGAGTAATAAACTTCTTCAATAAAAATGACCTATCTACTAGAAAATATCTGAACATTAAAAGCTATTGTTGAGTAAGAAACCAATCACAGCATTTAAGAGGCTTTTTGAGAAATCTAACTGTAAATAAAATAAAAAATCATTTATGTTCAGTTGTCAGTAAAAAGTTTATTAAACCTTGGAATTAGATTTTACTCACTATGATTTAATTAAGATATATTCAGGCATCTATTTCTTTTAGCTCATAACCTGTGCAGATACAAGTTAAAGAGTTGCATCTTATCCAATAAATAATGTGCTGAAGATTTTTTACTAGGTCCTCAATGAATTTCCTAATCTGCAATAGCATTGATATTGCAAAAATTAATGTGTGCTCTAAAATGTCACATTTTCACACTGAAAATCATTGAATAACAAATTATAAGGAATAGATGTTACAGAAAACAACATTAACTTTTTGAAGATAAAGAAGATGGCATTTAAAAAGAAAACATTGACTTAGCAAAACTGCTGTATTTGTAAAATATATAATAGAGTTCAAGAGTTTTTTTTTTTTTTTTTTTAAGATTTTATTTATTTATTTGACAGAGAGAGACACAGCGAGAGAGGGAACACAGGCAGGGGGAGTGGGAGAGGAAGAAGCAGGCTTCCCGCCCAGCAGGGAGCCCGATGCAGGGCTCGATCCCAGGACTCCGGGATCATGACCTGAGCCGAAGACAGACGCTTAACGACTGAGCCACCCAGGCGCCTCAATAAATAAAATCTTTTTTTTTTTAAGATTTTATTTATTTATTTGACAGAGAGAGACACAGCGAGAGAGGGAACACAAGCAGGGGGAGTGGGAGAGGGAGAAGCAGGCTCCCCACTGAGCAGGGAGCCCGACACGGGGCTCGATCCCAGGACCCTGGGATCATGACCTGAGCCGAAGGCAGACGCTTAACGACTGAGCCACCCAGGCGCCCCTATAGTTCAAGAGTTTTAAAACTGGAGCCTATATTTTCACAATAAACAGATAGCAAATAATTTATTGGGACCATATATTCAAAGTTCAGATGGAGGAGAAGATTATGTAATTGGGTCTTTTGAATGGAGACATACATACAAATGGAAAAAAAATACACTTAATGCTTCCCTAATTTAGGTATTTTTATGAAATTATATTTCATGTGCAACACGCAGAGAAAGTTTGGCAAGCTTTTCCATAATACTGCGATATCCATAAAGGCTACAAATTTTGCGAAGAACAAGATTTGTTGTACGAAAATAAGAGGGACACTCATGATCTGTGCTGCTGTTCTTGGTCCTTAATGGGGATAATTTCTGCCTTCTTATCATATTAGTGTTGGCCAATTACAAGCGCTGACTATCTCAGGATGAAGGCTATAATCCTTAACTTTGTTCACAAGGCTCTCTACAAATGGCTCCAATTATGTATCTCCACATTAATACCTCATCATTCCCTAACTATGCTGAATTTCGTCCAGTTGCTTGAAAGAGAGTGCCACACTCTCTTTCATGGTCAACTCCTAGTCACTCCTCCTACATGAACATCGCATCGTTTGGGAAGCTTTTCTCTGACTGTCTAGATTTGATTAGGTCCCCAGACTCATGTTCCCACAGACCCCTGTATACTACCTCTACCAATACCTTTGTAACAGTCCTTACACTTGCAATTATTTGTTCATTGTCTTTCCCATGAACTGTAAATCCAGGAGGGCAGTCTTTTTTTTTTTTTTTTTTTTTTTAAGATTTTTATCTATTTGCGAGAGAGAATGAGAGACAGAGAGCACGAGAGGGAGGAGGGTCAGAGGGAGAAGCAGACCCCCCGCTGAGCAGGGAGCCCGATGCGGGACTCGATCCCGGGACTCCAGGATCATGACCTGAGCCGAAGGCAGTCGCTTAACCAACTGAGCCACCCAGGCGCCCCAACATGACAGGAGTTCTTAAGAGAGTAGCACAGAAAAGCCTTGAGAGGGGACCTCCTGAGGCTGGACTAGGGAGATCTCACTAAAGTTTTCGTCTTTTTTTTTTTTTTTTTTAAAGATTTTATTTATTATTTGAGAGAGAGAGAATGATAGAGAGCACATGAGAGTGGAGAGGGTCAGAGGGAGAAGCAGACTCCCCGCCAAGCAGGGAGCCTGATGTGGGACTCGATCCCGGGACTCCAGGATCATGACCTGAGCCAAAGGCAGTCGCTCAACCAACTGAGCCACCCAGGCGCCCCCAGTCTTTTTTGTTCGTCACTGAATCTCCAGTGTTTATCTCAGTGCCTATCAGGTAATAGGTGCTCAATAAACAGAAAAAGAGAAAGAGAGAGAGAGAGAAAGAGAGAGAATTTGTAGGTGCAAGTATGTTAAGGATATCAGTCATCCTGTGTTAGCTTCGTGGACCCAAATCCAATGACAAGGAAACAAAAGAGAAGACAAAGAAGAGAAGTTCATGTGAAGACAGAGGCAGAGACTGTGGAGTTAAGCAGCCACAAGGCAAGGAATGCCTGGAGCCACTGGGACCTAGAAGAGGCAAGGAAGGATTCTCTCCTAGAGCCTTAGGAGGGGGTAAGCTTCCGACCTCCATAACTGTGAGAGAATAGATTTCTGTTGTGTGTGTCATTATGAGAGCAGCTCTAGGAAACTAATACAATATTCCGCCTATAAGGCCTGATACATAGTAGTAGCTCAATAAATATTTGAGGGAATGGACTGAATGATGGTTTGCATTGGGTGATTCCGTTTAAAAAAAAAGTTAGATTAACCTAGGGTAATCCATATCCTCACCTTCCACTTGAGACATGTAAAGATTTACCCTGAAGGTAGCTATATATATGTGAAGTAAGTCTACCCAACATAATTTTAACCAGAAGAATCCAATTATTCTGTATGCTTGGAGATAATACTTCCCAGAAGGCAGGAGCTGCTAGGAAGCACAGACTTCTACATTTACAAATTAAGTTGATTAAGCTTAGAAATGTGAATCTAAGGTTAAGAATGCATCAGTTCATTCAACAAACGTTTATTGAGCACCTATTACATGGTAGGCACTGAGATAAACACTGGAGATTCAGTGATGAACAAAAAAGACTGCCCTCCTGGATTTACAGTTCATGGGAAAGACAATGAACAAATAATTACAAGTGTAAGGACTGTTACAAAAGGGATACATAGGGGTTGCTCTGGAAAAAGAATAAGCAGACACTAGCAATGGGTCAGCACATATTGTGTGTGTTATATTCATTATCAACAATGTTTGGACAGAACAGACCCAGGACATCCCTTCTTCCAGCCTCGGGCCACCCTCCAAACTCTTTCCCAGTCACATCCTTTGGAATCATTATCTCAGCCATCATCTGCCTCTGGGACCAGCCAACACCGGTTTTTGAGCTTATTTCCTTCTTGCTGAGCAACTCAGAATTATTCCACTGAGGGGGAGGCTGCTGCCAACCGCCTGGTCAACATGTGTCTGCAGGCCTCCTCCTGCACCTACCTCTCTTTGGGCTTCTATTTCCACCTTGATAAAGTGGCTCTGGAGCGCGTGGGCCCCTTCTGTGAGGTGTTTTAGGAGAAGCGGGAGGGCGCTGAGGGGCTCTTGAAGATGCAAAACCAGCAGGGATGGTCGCACCCTCTTCCAGGACGTGCAGAAACCATCCCAAGATGAGTGGGTTAAAACCCTGGATGCCATAGAAGCCGCCATGGTCTGGGAAGAAGCTGAGCCAGGCTGTTTGGGATCTGTGTGCCCTGGGTTCTGCCTCGCAGACTCCCCTGTCTTTGTGACTTCCTGTAGAACCACTTCCTGAATGAGGAGGTGAAACTCATCCAGAAGATGGCAACCACCTGACTAACCTTCACAGGCTGGGCTGGGCAAGTATCTCTTATAAAAGGCTCATGTGCAGCTGGGAGCCTCTGGAGCCCAGGGGCTCTGATGTCAGGGCTTCTGCCTGATCCTCCCCCTGCAGCAACTATGCAGCATTTTAACCACGCTGGAGCCTTGGCCCAAGTGAAAACAATAAAACTTTTTGTGGGGGGAAAAAGAATTAAAAACATTAAAATAAAATCAAATCTCTGTGTTAGTGGACCTGCACAGTTCAAACCTGTGTTGTTCAAGGATCAACTACATATGTTAAGAGAAGGAGGAGGAAGATGAGGAGGAAAAAAAGGAGAAAGAGGAGGACTTGTTTCTTGGTTAGAGGCCTCAAGGTCCTGATTAATTTAAGTAGACACTTAGACAAAGAAACCATAAAATCATCTACCAAATAGATTCCAGAAAAATACAGTATAGCTACAAATTCCCCTGTCATGTGTGAAAACTTGTCTGTTAGCACCATTGAGTCATTTTTCAATCCTAACAAGGTTATTTCTAATTAGTTTTATAGGAGAAGATGTATATCATTTACTTAAGTAACACCCTAGAGAGAAAACCTTCTTTTTAAATTCTCAAAAAGAAGCAATGACATCTAGGTAAGAAATGAAATTTATTTGTGACTAGTTGATTGGAAATGTCCCTTCACTTAATGGAATGAGGTTGTAGTCTTGGAAAAATACAAGTATATTAAAATCATTATTTCATTGGATGGTTTGGAAAGAGGCACACTTCCTTAAGAGGAAGCAATTATCCAAAAAGAGATGCAAAATTGTTCCTGAACAAGAGCTTAGTACCTAGCCAATGCTTGGCATAAATCAGGATGCCATTATAACTGAGATTTACTTTGGTTGTTTCTATTTAAAGAGAAAAAAAAAGTGAGGTTCTTTACTTGGAATCCAAATACTTCTAAAAAATAGATTTAAAAAAAATAAATTTCATGTCTTTAGGAAAGTATGAGAGAAAAGCAATTTGGCTATTTTTAACCAAAGAATTTTCTTCTACTGAGACATGATTTTGTCTCTCTGTAATCAAGATTATTCTAGTTTATATTTACATTTCAAAGTAAAATCTGTTATTTGTATGCTGTGTCATTTTCTGTGGAATAGCTTTTAAAGTTAACTCTTTTCTGTTATGAACATCTTTTTAGAGTTATTGAAGACAGCAGTTACATGATTTTTTTTTTTTTTGAGTAAAGTTTTCTCAAAATGCTGCCCAGAGAAATAAATGGTGGTATATATTGTTTCATATTTACATGTTTTATTTATGACTCCCAATTCTTGATGAAATGTCAAAATTTCAAATGATATTATCTCATCATTTCACCAAAATGATTTTTTAAAGCACAGCAGAAATCTCAACAATATAATGGATTGACAGTATCCAGTAAATTAATCTTAAGGTTTATTGACAGACCATGCAGGAAATCCTTAGCATTTCTTTTTTTTTTTCAGGAAAAAAAAATTCCCCTCTTAGGTCATATACTATAATCAGGATTAGTTTAACCTTATGAAATGAGGTACATATATAAAGATTTAGCAATATATAATGGAGACTAATCTGTAAAACCTCAACACTATGGTTATATAGACATATGAGTATGACATATGAATGAAAGCTGAGGATGTATTTCTCCCAGATAAACATAATCTTGTGATTCGGTAGATGATGCTGTTGTTCTCTTGGCTACCTGGACTTGAAATGTGCAGTCATCTTTGATTCTACCTTTCCCTATAACTTCATGTCCAGAATCAAATCTTTATTGTGTCTTACATTATCTTGTGTTTATTACGACTAGCACAGCCTCATTTCAGGCTTCAGTCTCACACGATTAGGCTACGTTTATGTTTTTCTATTCAATTGGCTTTCTGCAGTATTTCTTCCCAGTCCATATTACATTATGTGGCCACATGGTTATTCTTCAAAATAATATTTAAAAATATTCAGAGGCTTCCCCAGTGCCTAGAGGGTAAAATCATCCCACCTCAGCGGGGACGCCATTCTTAGAGATGTACAGCCCTAAAACCTTGGACTCAGCCCTCCCACAATTCTTTCCTTTGCCTTCAGGTTGATCATCAATTCTGTCATTCCTACATTTTAAGTATTTCTTAGATTGATCCCCACTCTCTCCTGTTCCTGTAGCTATTCAGATACTCATCACGTGTCTTTAAATTCAGCAAGATGCCAACTTCATCTATGTGGGATGCAGTGGAACAATAACAAGATGGACAAAAAGAGCCTCTGAAGAGACATTTGATAGATATTCACATAGTAAAGAATGCATAGTTTACTCCATACAACAGCTTTGATGCCTCACACTCTTAGTTCAGATGTGTTTATTGATTTCCAAGTTTACAAAGCAGTAGAGTAACAGTAAATGAAGTAAACGGCAGCCACAGGTGAGATATCTAAAGAGAAGGAATGGAATGGAAGTGCACGCTGCTAGGCTGACCACCAGAAGAACTAGGAAAACTGAAAATCTTGTGTAAGATTCCAAAATATACACTACTCAGGAGTCAGGAATTTAAGATAAAACATCCCTGTAAAATTCAGGGAGCACAGAAGGACTCACTATATTATAACTCAAAACATTAACATGATCATACAAGGTCAATTACAAAAGGCTGACTTATGTCCAATATATTTTATTTAAAAGGGCAAGAGTCTGTGGATGCATGATTAGAAAAATATGTTTCTGCAAAATATTTATAAATAATAATGATATTACTTTTAAGGCCAAACTTTTGTCTGAAAACTTCAACTGTCCAAAAAGATTCAATTTCTGAGGATTTCAGGGGTTTTGGCTCATTTTAACTATACTATAAGCTTCTTTTTTTTTTTTTAAAGATTTTATTTATTCATTTGAGAGAGAATGAGATAGAGAGAGCATGAGAGGGGGGGAGGGTCAGAGGGAGAAGCAGACTCCCCGCTGAGCAGGGAGCCTGATGTGGGACTCGATCCCGGGACTCCAGGATCATGACCTGAGCCGAAGGCAGTCGCTTAACCAACTGAGCCACCCAGGAGCCCCGACTATACTATAAGCTTCTTGAGGGCAGAAATAATATCTTTCAACTTTCTATATCACATGGGATTAGTAGAGTGCCTTACACAACCTAGGAAATAATAAACATTCAGGAAGAAGTGATAAAGAACACATTCGAGATATAAGGATTAAATAAATGTCCCTGGCTAAAGAAGAGTTTTCATATATGATGTATTTGGTAATACTCCTGCCTAAAAATGTTCTAGTTATACAAATGACTCCTTATACATTTGTATTTTGGTATTTAATATGTTCAGAAATAAATTAATAGAAAATAGTGTGAGTTAAGATTTTTTTATTCAAATACCCTTGCTTAGGCTTTGAATGAAGTAAATATTTAGAGGAAGAGTATTGGCAATGGTATTATATTAGCATCTTTCTTTTACTTTCATTCAATATTTGATGCCATTTGCCAAAAGGAAAAATACTTCTAAGATGAGAGAGAGAGAGAGAGAGAGAGAGAGGCAGAAGCAAGAGCTTCTCTGTTCCACTCAAGGAAACCAGCTACTAAATTCTCAGCTTGATGGAAAAAAAGGCTCCTAGATCATATCTATTGAAGTAGGGACCCTTAGCTGGGATTATACTTTTTCAGAAAGTGATTTCACTGCTGTGCTTTGCTCCTCTGGTCTGCCAGTTCTCCAGAAACAATGCAATTCAGTACATCACACTGTGGCTACATTGGGACAGATTTCAAGATTCACTCTTCTTGATGACCTTAATATACTTGTCAGATAAAAATGCCAAATGACACAGGGGTAATTGGAAAATGTGAGTTTGGTACATCTTGATGGACAGGCAGAAGCAGAGGCAGCTAGTGCAGCATGATGAAACACATTTTGTTTTGTTTTAAAGATTCTTGTGTGCATTAATAAACGGTCAGGATGCCTTGACAGGCAGGCATCATGTGACAATGAACAAAGAAAAGTGACTGAGGCATTTAAACACCTGGAAGTACTGTTAACATTTTAAATGTCAAGGATTTAATTTGTAATTGTCTATATTTCATATTGTTACTTGCAGTTGAGATAGGTCTTTGATAACATGTTTTGCAATTGAAATACTTATGCCTTTATACATGCATATTTCATCTTTTTTTTTTTTAAGATCCAATGTAGAATAGAATTTCCTTACAAATCTCACAAATTCCCTGGAACCAATGATGTTCAATTTCAAAAGACTATTTAACATGTACCATGATATTATAGTGAGTATTTGCCTTTGGTAGGCAGATATATGCACTTGAGGTTATAGCTTCTCTATATAACAGTGTAGCTTGAGGTAAATAGCTTTGTAATTAAATGTATAGTCATCAGAGATCACGAATTTCTTTTTTTTTTAAAGATTTTATTTATTTATTTATTTGAGAGAGAGAGAGAGAGAGAAACAGCATGAGAGGGGAGAGGGTCAGAGGGAGAAGCAGGCTCCCCGCTGAGCCAGGAGCCCGATGTGGGACTCGATCCCAGGACTCCGGGACCATGACCTGAGCTGAAGGCAGTCGCTTAACCAACTGAGCCACCCAGGCGCCCAGAGATCACGAATTTCATAAGGCTTATAAACTCAAAGGTTTATCTAGAATATGTTTTTCATAGGAAAATATGTAAAGAAAATAATCCTGATTAAAAGCACACATTAAACTGAGGGTTGTTGGAGGGAAGGTAGGTAGGGGCATGGGGTGATTGAGTGATGGGCATTAAGGAGGGCACGTGATATGATGAGTACTGTGTGTTATATGCAACTGATGAATTATTGAACTCTACATCTGAAACTAATGATGTATTATATGTTGGCTAATTGAACTTAAATTAAAAAAAACACTTAGAAAATAAATAAATAAAACAAAAGCACACATTGATTATCTTTTTTTTTTCAAAGATTTTATTTATTTATTTGACACAGAGAGAGAGAGAGAGGAATCACAAGTAGGCAGAGTGGCAGGGAGTGGCAGAGGGAGAAGCAGGCTCCCCGCCGAGCAAGGAGCCCAATGTGGGACTCGATCCCAGGACCCCGGGATCATGACCTGAGCCGAAGGCAGACGCTTAACGACTGAGCCACCCAGGTGCCCCCACATTGATTATTTAGAAAAAGTTCCAGAAAATTTCTTGAGTGAATTCTCATTCATCAAAAGTAATAAAAATATTAATCATTTAGAATGTGCTAAACACTATGATAGAGGGACTGGGGAGACAAAGAAAGCTTGATTAAGCCTGATTTCCTATCCTCATGGCAGTTTCTCTTCAGCGAGGGCGATACTCAAACCTTAAGTGTAATATAGTGAAACTGTTGCTAAAATGGAGGCATGTGTGAGGGTCCTGAGGGAAGAGTAGGAGCGTGATAATCTCGATAAAAAGAAGGGAAGGAAGGCTTAAAAAGGAGGTGATTCTTAAGCCAACTCTGAAAGGATCAGAAGAAATTTGCAAGTAACCAAAGTGATGAGTAGCTATTGGGACATTCTAAAGTGAAGAGATGACATTATATAGATATGGAGACATGAAACAGCACATCTTCTTAGAGTTTTTTTACATGCACTTTGAGGCAAAATAGGAACAAGAATAGGAAGGTGGAGAGAATGGATCTTGAAAATTTAGCAACATCAGTCAGCATGCTTATGTCTTTCTCAGGAGTGGAGTAGATGGAGATGGGAGTTTACTCAAAATTGCAATTTTTACTGGAGATATAAACTCTTGCAAATATATGGGAAGAAACTGCCAGAAGATAAATCCAACTGAGGAGAAAAAAAAAAAAGCAGAACTGAGATTGACAATGTATTGAGGCCATGTTTGGAGAGCTTGGATTTTGCCTCAATCTCACACTACACTGACTTTTTTATTACATAAGGTAATAAAGTCCCACTTTTCATCAAACCAGTGGGGTTTTTGTCACTTGAAAATGAGAGTCCTACTTAATAAAATGAAACAAAGAGGAGAAAATTTGGCTGTATTTGTCCATATGCATATCCTATAATGAGGGGAGGAAGTTAAGTGGGTCTTTATATTTCCTTATTAGCTACTAACAACTTCTTATTGTTTATTATGTTACTTGAGTTAGATGTTTTTAATTCCCATTTACTATTTAAAATTTTTTTCCTATGTTGAACACAGCCTTCTGAGTCCATTTGCCTCAATAACTGGATGGATGACATTGGAAGGGTAAAGCAAAATGGGATATGTGGGGGTGACCTTTATAAAACAACCTTTTTTTATACAAAGAATACCAAATCTTCTGCTTGGAAAAACCCCATTTTCTTTTTCTTTAATTGACTGATTGGTTAGGGGGGCAATTAGTCCTGTCTATCCTATATTTAATGGACCTCATGTATTGATTTAATAAAAACTACATGGATGTAAAAACAAACAGACCAAAAATAAAAACAAATGAACAGACATTTCTGGCAACTTTAGCTAGACAGCATGTTAAAATCAGATTGTGGAAGAATCTTCCCAATTTAAACCCAACTAATTATAAACTCATTGCCACCAAATCCGGAGCTAAACAAAGAGTTAGATCTTTACTTACCATTACTTCACAGTTAATGATAAAGCAGATTTGAGGCTACGGTCGTCTCTTACGTGGCTTCAGTGGAGGCCTTTACAGAAGCACCAAAACCAGCAACGTTGGCGGTGGAGGGCAATTTCTCTTAGCTTAATGGACCCAAGCGCAGGGCTCCAAACAATTTAGATCACTGGCATCCAACAGGGACCCGCTATTCCCTATGCCAAACTCATCTGATTACCCCCTAAAAGTGAGTAAGTTCCAAAGGAAGTTTTTGGATCATTGTTTGAAACTCTGAAAGCTGCTCTGAGTAACAGTCAACTATTTACCTCAACTTCTAGCTGATCACTGCAGTCAAGTCTGGAGAGATTCAAAGAGAGCCAACCTTGTTGTCCCACAAAACTGTGGCTCCATCAATTTTCTTTTTTTTTTTTTTTTTAGATTTTATTTATTTTTTGACAGACAGAGACGCAGTGAGAGAGGGAACACAAGCAGGGGGAGTGGGAGAGGGAGAAGCAGGCTTCCCGCTGAGCAGGGAGCCCGATGCAGGGCTCGATCCCAGGACCCTGGGATCATGACCTGAGCCGAAGGCAGACGCTTAACGACTGAGCCACCCAGGCGCCCCTCCATCAATTTTCTTAATGTTCCCTCTATTATTTATGTTATGCTTCCCCTTGAGCTATGTGTGAAGTCTCCAAGTTAAATGTTTTGTATTAGAAGCAAAAGGGTTTTAGGCACAATATTACCCTACAACTTACTGCTATTGTTTTCAAGAAACTAAGATTGTTTGCTTTGCCTGTTGATCTTTCACTAAATTTTGGCTTCATTGCCCAAGGGATCAAGTTAACTCAAAAGTGGGGCTTAGTATTGTGATTCTGAAAATGTGGAGTAAATACCCCTGAAGAAATAAACTAAAGAGGAAAAATTTCCTGACATACCCATTCACAATTTCATGTTATATAAAACAGTATTGTGTTTTATTTATTCATCTTTTACACTAATATCTTCCTAATATGATACTGATTATAGACAAACTGGGCATGTGTCATCTTGTTAGAAAGATATGCCTCTTCCTATACACTGATGATATGGGTTTAGTTTCCAACAACTAGAACTGATTTCTGGATACAAGTAATTCTGCCATCCTACTGCTGCCAGAAGGGATTGCACGTCATCAATTTTATCAAAACGAAAATCATTTTCTTTGGCACACAAAAAGAGGTTGATCAAAACTCTACAAAACAGGACAACCTATTCCATTTTGTACAAGCATACTTTTCCCACAGCTTATCCTAGAAAGCATGATGCAAAACTATGCAGTTCAGTATGTTTTCCATGGGAACATTACTCCTCAGGTTTCTTTTTGATGACTTAGAACACCTGCTTTGAAAATTTTCCAGGCCAGAATCATCTTTTTTCACAGTATCCAGCAGTGTGGAACTCTGGGCTTTCAATCTAGAGTATGCCTAATTGTTGGAGCAGATTCAACTGTGCTTCGTAAAGACAATCTTTGCTTTGCTTCCAGCCCATTTCACTACAAATGGAAGGATGGGCAAAAATATTGGTTGGGTGTCTTGCCTTTAGCAGTGGAAAGATTTCTGTATTTCTTCACTTTATTTTTAAAGTATTTGTACGATCTATCAGCATGAAAATAGAGAAATCACATTCTAAGCTTTCTTTAAAGACTAACCTCAAAATTCTAAGTTTCCTCTGAGGTATCTGTTCAGCCCTGTCTCTGAAAACTGCCTTTGCCTCCACAGCAGGGTCTTGCAAAATTGTTCTCTCTGTCCCTGGTCCCTACTCACATGAATTGGATTAGGGATGGAGACCTGATTCATATTGGGCCCAAACACGATCGCTCTTCCAGGAATTTGGAATTAGGATTCATGGTCAGTTTGGTGGTTTTGGTCGGAATGAATGGGAGATGTGAATCTGCAAGCCATGAAGCAGATAGATATATTTTCCTAAATGAACATATACACAGGTAAAACTAGTCCTAGGAGAGAGAAACAGAAACGAGTGGCTGTTTCTGTTTTGGTGTGGACCAAAAAAGACTAGTCGCCTTTCATTTCAAGAGCTTTCTAGTTTCTTGTTTCAGTCCTTTTTGAAGCTTAGCCATGTTTACTCCCCATGATTCCATGGTGGCCCTGTCTGGGACCTTCTTTTTTTCTTTTCTTTTTTTTTTAAACATTTTATTTATTTATTTGAGAGAGAGAGAATGAGAGACAGAGAGCATGAGAGGGAGGAGGGTCAGAGCGAGAAGCAGACTCCCTGCTGAGCAGGGAGCCTGATGCGGAACTTGATCCCGGGACTCCAGGATCATGACCTGAGCCGAAGGCAGTCGCTTAACCAACTGAGCCACCCAGGCGCCCTGTCTGGAACCTTCTTAAATCTCTTTTTGCTTAACCTAGCTCATGGTATATTTGATACCTGCAATCAAAGGGCCTTAGGGTCTTCTGATTTTTAGTTTCTGACCAAAGAACAAATTCTTAGAAAATTAACTTTAAGAGTGATTCTTTTTCATTCACTTCCCAGGTATATTAGCTCTTTTGAAGTCTGTATGCATGGAATCATATTAAGTAAACGTCCTCCCTCATTTCATTGCCAGCATGGAAATCTCCTTCCATCAGTGACACTTTACCTTGGGTCTGCTTCTATCAAAGGTTGTGGTCACAAAAGACCATATTAAAAAAACACACTGCTGCATTTGTTGAAAAAACTCTGCCTGAGGCCATTATCATCAGATTCCTCATCTGTCTTTCCTACATTTGTGCTTTGTATCATAAAAGCATGAGGACTTCTCTATTCCCTGGCTGCTTCCAGAAATCTCAGAGGCAGAGATGATGTACGTGTGGTGCACCTCTAGTAATAATCCTCAAAATGAGATTCTGTTCCCTCTTGTTTCTATGGATCGAATTTTCTACTTCTAGTTCAAATTTAGTAAAAGTTTTGTGTATGTGTTTTAGATCGCCTCAACTGTTTTTAGGGAGAAGAGAAATGCAAATAAAAGTTAACATTCCTCTGTTTAGTTAACAATTAAGGGTAATTTAGATAAGTAAGCATATATATGGAAAAATCATGCTACTTACTGCTTAAGGCATTTAGCTTTCTTCCTAGAACATGAAATTTGATTATACTTTTAATTCTCTCTCATCTCTAGTAATAGGTATTAATGACTTAGATTGGCTATATGTATGTTTGGGCATGTTCTGTTAAACAAAATTCTTGATTAAATAATTCTGGATGAATTACAAAAAGTGTAATAGAGGTCATTTCTTTTTTTTTTTTTTTAAGATTTTATTTATTTGACAGAGAAAGACACAGCGAGAGAGGGAACACAAGCAGGGGGAGAGAGGGAGAAGCAGGCTTCCGGCTGAGCAGGGAGCCTGATGTGGGACTCGATCCCAGGAACCTGGGATCATGACCTGAGCCGAAGGCAGACGCTTAACGACCGAGCCACCCAGGCACCCAATAGAGGTCATTTCTATCTCCTTTTAAAACATGAGAAGAATTTCCAAATTCCACATACTTATTAGCTTGACTAATTCATGTGTTACATTCCTTATTTTGGTGGTGGTGGGGGTGGGGGTAATGGAGGTGCATACATCTAGCTTCAAGTGAGGTTTTCTACACTGCTTCTCTTCTGAATATTAACAAAAGGTATTTTTCTAATTGTTTTTGTTTTCCAAACTGAGCTTTGCTATTTTTCACCTGTCCTGATGCCCCAATTTCCACAGTATAAGCTACTGGAAATCTTAAGGTAAGGATGCATATAAGACTCCTTCAACTATCTTCACATTCATTGACCAAGTTGGAATGCCTCCATTTCTCCTCTGGTATGTAAGTCCTTGTGCCTTAGAGGCACAGATCACTGATCAATGTAAAGGTACAATTACCCCATCAATCTCTTATGTACTCACTTTTCACCTTCCTTTCCAGTGAAGTATTTCTCCCTTCATCTTACGCAGTAAGAGCATTGTGAAAAATGATGACAGAGACATAGTCTCATGTGCAGAAGTTTGTGTATTTTAATGAAAATTCATTAAATTTATCTTACCTCAAGGGTATGATCATAAATGATATACTTTTACAATGCTTAAAAATATTGCTGAAATCAAGCAAACAGCCATTGTAAAGGTACAAAACTTAAAAAAAAAATCTCCATGAGGGGTGGGGCGGTGGAGCATCTGACTCTTGATTTCATCTCGGGTCATGATCTCAGGGTCATGGCATTGAGCCCTTTGTCAGGCTTGCTCTGTGTTCAGCTCAGAGTCTGCTTGTCCCTATCCCTCTGCTTCTTCCTCCACCCCCAGCTCAGCGTGCACTCTCTCACTCTCTCTCAAGTAAATAAGTAAAATCTTTAAAAAAATCTCCATGGGTATTAACTGGGTATCTTTACATGTTTTTGTTTAACTCAATTTGAAATCTATCATCCCTGTGGACACTTAAGCAGGATGAGAGGGAGAAAAATGACAAAAAGCTAGCTCATTTTAAAATGGTGCAGCTTCTTCGACAGATAAATACAAACAGTGAGAAGTGATTTAGAAGGCCTCAAAAGGCATTTTGAATGCTGCAGTACAGAACATGACATAAAAAAGAAAGAATGTGCTAGAGGCAATTAGATAACTCAGTTTTCTTGTTCTCACTTGTTTGTCTGCTGGGCAACTCGGATTAATTTGGGAAAGAATGGAAGAGCCCTCTTTCCAGTCATTATGCAAGGTAAAAATGTGTTTTTACAAAAGTTCAAATATTCTCAAACCTGTATCTGTTCCATAATTTGAAAAAGTAAAATCCTTCCTCAAACAAGATATTCCGTGCTCATTACTTATAGAACTTACAGTATAACTAAATACCTATTCTCAGCCAAAATATAATTTTCAATATACAGCTAAATTTTATTTTCTTTGGATTGCTTATTCCTGTGCAAGGAAATCAGTTAGATATTTATTTGTTTAATTAAAAAAATTATTGTGGGATAGGTGGTTGTGAGTCATTTCTACTTAAAAACTGAGAATTCCACAGAAAGTTCCTAAGGAAGTTTTCTTTCTAGAATTACATTTTTTTCCTTTTTAAAAAAGTTTTTCTTTCTTCTTTATGAAATGAGTGGCAGCTGATTTACAGGACAGGATCATACAAAAAATCATAATGGACCCAATATATGATTGACTGTATCAGAAGAAGGATAGTCATTATTCTAACAAACACTTCTGGAGTAATTACGTGTGCTGTCTGCAGTTCTAAATACTTCATATGTATTTTAGGATCTACTTTATAGATGGGGAACCTGAGGCACAAAAAGTTTAATTAACTTGCCATGGTTACACAGATAGAAGTAGCTGAACAAAAATTTATGTACAGATAGCCTAGCTTAGAGTTGCAGTTTCTAATCTTTATGCTATATTGTGTGGAAATCTTTTATGATTTAAGTATTTAAAAGAAAAGTGGCCCAAGCCATAAATAACCTGATTACCACAGAAACAGGAGGGACAGTGGTTCTGGGTCCACAAGGTGATGTTGCTGGAGTAGGACTGATGGAGACTCCCTGACTTGCAAACTGTGCTGGTTCAGTCCTGGTATCTCAGAAGTTCAAGCATGGAGCTGCTTTGTCCACCACTCCAGTGCTTAGGCACTGGGAGGCCAACGCATCTGGGGAACCCCACTCACCCTTATATGTCACTTATAAAATTAAAAAAAAAAAAACTATAACACCAAGACTAATCAGCTGTCTCAAGAGTAAGTTAATGCGCATGAAAAATAAATGTCAAAGGGAAGAACCAGACAATGACTTATTGCTATAGTAGGGTGTCTAGATGCAAGAAGATAAGAATATTGTTTCATTTTCTAAAGACAATTTTGAAATTTCTAGAGTGGAATTTTAGGGCTGAAAATTAATACCAATAATGTCAGTATGGATACTCAACGTTTATTGAACCCTAACCACAGAAGTACTAGATATTCTAAGTACTTCACATGCATTGAACCAATGCATACTCACAAGAACACTAGAAAGTAGGTGGTATTCTTACCTGTATTTTTCCTGATGTGGAAACTGAGGCATAGAGTGGTTAGCTGACTTGTACAAAGGTAGTGATAGGGTCAAGATCTAAATCCAGGGCTAAGTCCAAAGCTTGAACTTTTAACTAAAATTCACTAGTTTTCTTTAGCTGTCTATCTGTGAAGTATCTGCCAAGTTGAATTGCATGAATCAACTGCTATCCTGAAAAATTTCCTTGTTCTTTCTGCTTATTTATATCCTTCCTTTTCTTCAGGGCCAAAGTGAAGGCCCTCCTCCACAGAGTGCTTGCCAGCTTCCTAGCTCACAGCAATAATTCAAATTATAGTGATAGTTAACATTTAGTGATCACATGAGAAGACAGGCACTCCTTATCCTCCTTCTCAGCTTTACTCTCCTCCAGAGCATCTCTCATCACCTGGCTTCGAGGAGGTTTCCTGGGGCCCAGATTCTGTAGTGCGGCTTTGCAGGTAGCAGATGTATTGAGGACTGACCTCAGCATGGACAGGTTGGGAAGTGAGGGGAGCAGAAATGGGAAAAGGGAGCAGTTGAATTGCCATGTGGTAGCTACAAAGACCTCTGCAGATCTCAAGGGCAAAGATGACCCTTCACAGCTGTCTTGAAATGAACATTGGGACTCAGCTTTGTGCCTCACAATGACCAGACTTGGATTCTGTCCACCTCTGGGGAGAGGAAATTATTCTGGGGAATGCAGCTTCTTTTGGACAGAGGCAATGTCTGGAGAGGAATTCAGCCAGGAGCCTTCAGCGGGCCACACTCCCACTAGCTAAGAGATTAGGTAAGTGCCTGGGTCCTGAAGGGGAGGTCTAGGCAACACACCAGAGCTCTGCATCACTTAACATTCTAAATACTTTACTCATTCATTGCTTATTGTCTCCCTCCTCTCTGGAACATAAGCTCTAGGATAGGACACTAAGTATCTTTCTCTATTTCTGCTATATCCACAGCATGTAGACCAGCACTTAGTACAGAGTACAGAGTGTGTTTTCACCAATATTTTTTAATAAATCAGTGTACAAACAAATAAATAAATTTCCAGTTTTCTGATGAGGAAACCAAAGCTAACATAGACTAAACAGCCTTCCTTAGGTCCTAATACCTAGGGATGGCAGAGCTTGGTCTGGCCCAAATCCTTAACTACTTCACTCAGAAGTCCTCTATTTTTAGAGCAAGGGTAGCTCATTTAGCACATTCCCTTTATTTTATTGATGAGAAACTAATGTCTAGAGTGGAGAATGGTCATGAGCCAAGATACCAAGGCTTACATCGTCTTTACCAATTAGACCATCCAACCAAGTAACCTTTCCTGAGACAAGTCCATGACACCCTTGTGTGGCATATTAATCTTGGTATCTAACTTTGCTTTGCTAACATGTCACATTTATGATATCTAGATTCATGAAGTTTTCCAGATAACTTAATTTCCAGAACATCTGCAACTGACCAACTTTTGTTGAAAGTTTGGCATGAGATGGCTCAGCTCCAGTTTTCTCAGGAGGCTCTGGTGAATAGGTCATAATTCACTGTGTCTTGAAAGTCCAGATACCAAATATGAACTGTCAAGGAGAAATATGGAGGCTTACATGCTGGCAGAGAACAAACATGTGTTAGAATTTAAATTGATAATTCCCAAGGTTCCAGCACCTTTGGTAGGTGAATTCTAAAGCTAAAATAGTCTCTAGGGAGTTTGGAAGTTATGACAGCTATAGGAGGGACAATGAAAAAGATATTTGGAAGGTTTTATTTTTAGTGTGGATAAAATGAAGGTGAGAAAATTAGATGTGTTAGCAATGGTACCAGAGAAGTCAGTTATGGGAAGCTCATTCCATTTGGCTTGCCCGTCTCCAAACTACAGATGAAGTGAAGAAAAATAAAAACTCAGGAAGGTTTCGGCCTCCTGGAAAGATCAAAGACAGCATCGCATGGCCCTTGCCTGTCTATGACTCCAGTCACATGTCTTGTATTTTCTGTACCAAGATCATTACCCCCAACACTCCTTACCCCCACCTCTGTTGAAGCTGCTTGTTCTCTAACTAGAGCATGCCTCGGAATCACTTGGAGGGCTTGTTAAAACAGAATGCTGGGCTCACCCCCGGAGTTTCGGATTCAGCAGGTATATGGTAAGAGTCTGAAAATCTGCATTTCTAACGTTTTCTCAGGTGTTGCTGCTGATTTTGGTGCAGGGCCCACATTTTGAAAACCACAGTTCTAGCCACACTAAAATGCTTTCAGTTACTAGAAGGTTCCATACTCACTTTCATCTGTACACCTGCATGCCTGCACACAGGAGAGAACAGAAGCTCCCCGATCCCCTTATCTTACCCCCACCTCACCCTCCACCCCCCTCACTAGCATGGCCAAGTTTTATTTAACTTTAAAGTTTCCTTTAAGATAGCACTTCTTTTTGGAAGCTTTCCTTGATATAAGTTTGTTTGGGTTCTCCTTGTGCTCCCCAAAATGTCACATACAACCTTGAAACCTTGTATAATTTTCTGAACCTCTCACAAGCTTTTGTGAAAGCAGGGAACAAATCTATTCTTTTTATCTTTGAATCCACAGCACCTCCTTCTATATCTGGCCCATGGGTTAGTACTTTTAGACCAAGTGAAAGACTGAATGAATAAATTGAACAATTAAACATTCTGCTTGCTTTAGCTTTTGCTGCTTCCTTTCACATGCCCTTTACTTTCTCTCTCATTATGTCAAATTTAGAAACAAACTTTGTATCAAATTTAGAAATAAACTCTCTTACTCCCAAGGATAACAACTTAAGCAACAATATTTAAGACACCGTCAATTTCATTTCTTCATCTCAAAATGAGAATAGGAAGAGTGCATGAATGCAGAATATATGTACTACACGTATGTATGCACGTATAAATATGTATGCTAAATTCAGTAAGCAATATTGCACTGTTTATTGTTTACAGAAATGCTGAAAATGCTTGTTGAAGAAACCATTTAGTCTGCTTTCTCGTTTTGTATCCAGCAAATATAAGATATTTATTTTAAAAATAACTATAGTGCAAGAGCATTTTTTAAAGGATGCTCAGTTTTCCAAAAGCATAAGAGAATATGAAATTCGGTTTGCTGTGAATCAGCTATTTTATATCTGGTGGTAAAGTTACCATATTCTGCTACTCTGCCTATCTTTACAGTGCGGTAATATGCTCATGCATGTCATGCTCCGGTTTGTGCACACACAGCTAAATCTTTTAAAGGGCTCCAGCTATTTTGCCAGAAATTCTTATTTATCTTAAAATCACTGAACTACTGTTTCTCTTGAAAAAGTATAGTGTAATGCAAATACTTAAGCTGTTTATTAATTCTTCAAACAAGATTTGGGAGAGCTGGCTGGGTTTATTTTATAAACATCTGTCCATTCAGTATTGTGACTTCCCAGTGAGGTACAGCAAAAAAAGATGACTTGGGGCACCTGAGTGGCTCAGTTGTTAAGCGTCTGCCTTCGGCTCAGGTCATGATCTCAGGGTCCTGGGATCGAGCCCCGCATCGGGCTCCCTGCTCAGCAGGAAGCCTGCTTCTCCCTCTCTCACTCCCCCTGCTTGTATTCCCTCTCTCACTGTGTCTCTCTCTGTCCAATAAATAAATAAAATCTTAAAAAAAAAACAACAGATGACTTGCACTGAATGAATACAGATTTAAAAGATGTTACATTAGATAATTTAAACTTATTTTTTATTGCATCTTGGTACTATACCAATAGAAAAACTCAAACTATGTCTTTACGTTTTGACATAGGCAGATAATATTTAGTATTTATATATTTTATATAAAATACTTTTCACCCACCTTGGACAGTTTGACAACTCTTTCATTCAACTCTCAAGTTTTTCAGCTCTAAAAGTGATCTCACCATATGGATAGAATTCCACTGGGAAGTAGGAAAGCAAGCTGTAAAAGGAAGCAAGCCCTGTGGGCTGTGTCATCCTTGCAGTCTGAGATTTCCTAAAGGACAATTTCATCCTAGCATCAGGTGTTTCTGCCCTCTCCCTGTAAAAACCACAGCTATGTATCACCACTGGGCACCATTCCACAGCTAGCTAGAACTCACCTCCTGCTTTAGAATACATTCCAGAAGTAGCTACTGAATAACACAATACTCCTTATCCTGTCTTGGGCAGAGTACATAGTTGTGCAACAGATGGAAGTAGGAGATCAGCCATAATTAAGAATCCCACCAGCAGTTCCAGCTAGGTTATATATAGTTATATAAGAGATTAGTTTTTCTTTACTTTGCCCTTAATGCTTTCCTAACCACTAGAATATGACATTTAAAGAAGCCACTTCAAGATACAAATTAATAAAGCTGATTTGTGTAGTCTGAAGAATGGCTGTAATTCTTCATGTATTACATAGGGAATATATTTTTCACTAAATCTAAGCAATTTGAAATGTCTAAGGAACATTTTTCTCTCTAGAAGAATTCAAGGTTGTAAAGTCAAATAACTTGACAGATAAATTCAGGCAATTTATATGATAGCTGATAGAAAAAAAATCCATTTCCTCCCAAATCAAGTCAAATTAAAATTAGACTTTGAGAATGGCATATATAGGAAACTCTGTTAGAAGAGTCTCTGTTGTGGCTTAATGGTGAGCTTCCTGAAGATAGAGAATGTTTATCATTCATATTTGTTTTTTTTTCCCTCCAGCTTTATTGAGGTATAACTGACAAATAAAAATTGCATATACTTATGGTATGCAATGTGATGTTTGGATATAAGTATACATTGTGAAATGATCACCACAATCAAGCTAATTAGTATATCCATCACCTGACATAGTTACTGTACGTGTGTATGTGTGTGTGAGAGAGTGTGTGTATGTGGTAAGAACATTTAAGATCTACTCTTCTAGAAAATTTCAAATACACAATGCAGTACTATTAACTATAGTCACCATGCTATATTATTAGATCTTCAGAACTTACTCATCCTGCATAACTGACATTTTGTACCCTTTGACCAGCATTCAGCACACTGTTATTAATATATATGCACAGAAATACAAATAAGATACTGAAAATATATAGATAAAATAATAAAATAATAGAATACATGTAATTTGTTTGAAATAACAGATGCATGCTAGTTGACTATTTACTAGACAATATCAACTTATTTGATATTCACTGAAAGCCTTCTATGTGTCAGCAAAACAATATAAGAGACATAAAAACGAATAAGAAATGGTTCCTGATTTCAAAAAAAAACCCCACAAAACTTCCAGTCAAGGGATGCTGGCTAATACCCCAAAGAAATCACATTTTTGTATATGTTGCTGTAGGTTATTGGCTTAAAATAAGCCTATATTCTGTTTTCCCTTTTTGATTTGAGACAAATTGTAACACTGCATGTTAATATGCACATTTTATAATTTCTAAGTACATATTATTAGTCAATGATTTTTTTCCAGCCCATTTAACAAAGTTATGATCTTTATTTTTCGTATTGGAGCCTTCAATCTGTCTTACAGTACATGAGCCTGGTTCCCATCATTTAAAGTCTTCATTTGATCCAGGCAAAATGGAAGCAAAATATTCTTTTTTTATCAAAGTCTTGTTAAAAGGAGACTTCCATTCTCTATGCAAATAGTTACTCTTCACCAAGTCCCTGCTCATGTAAGGTAATCAGACTAAGTACATTATTTTGTCCCTTTAGAGTTATACTTGGTCTACCATGTGTGCATTAATCTAGAAATCTGTATTAAAACACACATAGCTCTCTGAACTTGATGCATGGTGATTTATATATAATTATAGTCTTCTGAAAATCTGTGTTTGTACTCAAACACACTTTATGATAGGGAAGAATATAATTGGTTAAGGGATGGTGAAGAATTGGAGGCAAGAATAAAAAAAGAATCATGTAGAAAATCAGAGGTAATGACCAAGCTGAATAAGAAAAATAAAAACACTGACTCGGTATAAAGGGAATTCAGTCCTAGTTTTGAGCATTAATATGAAAAATACTATCCCATATAATATGCCCATTCCAACACTTACTAGCTGTGGGAATGTGGTTAGTTACTAAATTTCTTTGTGTTTCAGTTTCCTGATCCATAAAATGGACATGATAATAGTATCTACTTCAAAGGTTAGTAGCCACCAAGAACAGAAAAGTGCTTGGAAAATAATTAGAACTCAATAAATATTATCTGGTGGAATCTCAAGGTTAGAAGTTACATTAAAATTGTATCACAACCTCCTAAACAAAGCAAGGATTTCCTTTATGATATGCTAAAAAAGTATCCAGCTAGTTTCAGTACAAATTCTTATCATGAGGGGCATTCATTACTTCATAAGGTAGGCCAATTTATAGCTGGACAACCTAACTGCTAGAAAATTCTTCTTTCCTACTGACGTTTGCATTTAGATAGCTATGGTTGCCAAAACTGAAAGTGCTATTGATTGGGGAAAAAAAAAGTTCTATTGATTGGAGATTATTTCAAATTAAAATCTTACATACTGGAATTCATCCTCCTCTGGGTAGACTCATAAATATGAAATCTGCCTCTTGCTTGATTAATTAACTTTTTTATTACTCCACCAGGGTCAGCTGGTCCTCTTTCTGCTTCATGCTTCACCATTAATAACCATCCCCAAATTTCTGGCTACTGTTAATAATGATGTAGCTAATTTCATCCTAAGTAATTGAAGCAGTACAGATTGGGCTTCAACCAATAGACCAGATCAAACACAATAGAATTTTTTTTTTAAGCATAATAGAGATTTTTTTAAAAAGGTAGTTTAGGGAAGAAAATATGTTGCACAACAACAAGAATATCATTTAACTCTACCTAAAATGCCCTCAATTATAGAATTAACAATTAATTTGTAATTAAAGTTCCACATATCATGTTTCTATACAACTCAAGCCAGTGACAGCCTGACAGCCAAAATAAAGCAAGCTAAAATGTTTATCCGTGGCAAATAAAAATATTTGATTCTTTCTGTTTAGACTGGCAGGCAACATGCTATTCTCCCAATTTTAGCCTTTTAAAAATTATATGTTATTCATTTATTTGATTAAATATGCACTGGAAACTATAAGCAAGACATTTCATGAGACACAAAGATACTGGCTCTAGTTCTTAACCTCAAAGAGCTAACAATTTAGCAAATAATTGAGCACTTGCACAATAAAATATAGAACGTCTGAGGAAAGAGTGACGATTTTTCCCTGGACTGATCCAGAACATTTCAGGAGGGGTAGCAGATGAGCTGGACTGACCATTTATAATGTGATAGGTTTCTGAATCTTCCAGTTGGAAGTCATAGAAGAAGCTTAGAAATTATGAAGAATCAGAAAATTTCATGTATAAAGCATCCATACATTTTTTCAGAGTTTGTGTTAAGTAGAGGGAGATGGGACAGGAATGATGTTAGTCTGTATTAGGATTGGAGGGAGACTTGAATATTTGTTGAGAAATTCACATTTTATGTGGTAGAAAATACTCAATGATTTGGAGTTTTTAAGTGTACAGGGTGGAGTATAGAAAAATTAGTCCAATTGAGACATAAAGAACAAATTAGAGAAGAAGGAACAAGAGATACAATATTGAACCTTAATTTCCAGGATCATTTCCCATTTATAAATTGTTAAACTTAATCATATTACTTAAATATGAAACCATACTAAAAATAGCTAACTCTTATGGGTGTTTCAAAATAATTAAGTGATTAAATTCATTCATTTGTATCTACACTAACACTTTTTGTATACATGTGTAAGCCATGAAATAAGATTCTATTTTGAAATACCCACTATATTTCAGTAATTTATTGTTTGGTTAGTTAACGTTGATCATGATGACTTTTGTGTGGTTACGTTATGTGATATAAACCTAGTCCATTGTTACTACTTTTGGTAAATAATACATTTTAAAATGTTGACAGATGTGGCTTTTATGTTACAAAAGTGCTTTATGTAGCTTATAGGTAAAAACCTAAGTTTGTATGTTGCTAAAATTTAATGTATAATTAATCCTTCCAGGGGAAAAGAATGTACTGCTTCCATGTTGGCAATGTATACTTCTTCTGGGTCTTTTGGATAACAATTAAAGCAATGGGAGAGGTAAACTGCTAATTACTACGTGTAAATTTCCAGCTTTCTTTCAAAAATTGGCTTTAAGCTATGGATTCTGCACCCTTCTGATAGCTTCATAAGTTCACTTCCAGTGTTTAAGTAAAATGTTCAAGTTGGCTGCAATATAGAAGGATATATTTTATTTGGTTTTAAAAGATATACACATGAAATTACTTTCTGCTACTCTAAAATACATTTGAATATTAGGTAAGTCTTGATGTGTTAGGGGACTTGGGTGGCTCAGTCGGTTAAACATCTGACTCCTGATTTTAGCTCAGGTCATGATCTCAGGGTCCTGAGTTTGAGTCCTGTGTCTGGCTCTGTGCTCAGTGGGGAGTCTACTTGGGATTCTCCCCCCTTCACCCCACCCTCCCAGTTCTCTCTCTCTATCTCTCTCAAATAAATAAATAAAATAAATAAAATAAATAAAAAATAAATAAAAAAGTCTTGGTGTTTTAAATAACCAAATGTTTAACTTCCTTCTTTAAATTATTTTTATTTCTTTTTCTAAAAAAATGTAGGTGTAATGTTATTATTGCTAAAAATTATACCAAACATCTTTTTTGAGAAGTTTGCAAGGATATGGATAGTACTGGCTATGTAGATAACTTTTTAATTTTAATTGTTATTTTTTTCTCCATTGAAAAGAAGCACATTTTCTCCAGAAAATAAGGACAAAATTATAATAAATATAAGGTGGTTAAAATTTCCTATTGTTTCATTCATATAAGCCAAAAAGTTCTGTACTTAATCTGTGTGGGTGTGTTTGATAGTTTTGCGCCTAATATGAATTTCACTTTAATACTGAGAAAATTCTTATATTAGCTTCTGACACTGATCTTTCACCTGTCTCAAGAAGATCCACATGGAATGTTTATATATTCTTACCTTCTTACTACTGATTCTGTAGTTTATTGTAATTTTGTTATATCTATTCTAAAAAGGTGGGAGAATCAATTACAGTACCTGATAAAAAGACCAGTATACAATAGGTACTCAGTAAATGCTGTTAGTGGACATAATATTTAGTTGTACATTCTTTGTCAAAGAGAGATTAGCAGACATATGAAATACCAGCATTAAAACAGAAAAGTCTTTTGTGATTATACAGGAGTGATTATCTACCTATTCATGTATATATCTATCAATCAATTAATTACCTATATCTACCTATCTATCTGTCATCTATTTATCTCTCCATATATACATATGTAATGAGGTTATTCTGTAGACTTGGGGAGAGCAGAAACCAACAGGTCTAGGCCAAGTAGGCTCTTTTCATAGTGCTAGCAATCATAATTACTGATCTCTACATTTGTTTAGCCAGTTTCCACTACATAATCTGACTCTGGAAAAAAATCCAATTGCTGGTCTGGAAGAGCAAGAGCAGTAACTGTGATTGTTATTCAGATGCCACTATATTTGTAGAACATTTGTGGGTTCAGAATACTATGATTTTGAAAAGGAGTTTTTTCATATTTTATATTACTGTCTTGTTGGCAAACTAAAAGTTGAAGCAAGTAAAACAGATATGGCTAGAGAGAATTAAATTGTAAAGTATTTCACTTTGCTTACTTAAAAAAAAAAATTGAATCAGACCATCAAATGAGAGAACCTCATCTCTCTTCCCCAACCCACCCCCATCTCTATGCATATATTGTAAAGTTAATTAAATAGAATGCACAAGAGAGAACTTAGTTCAGGTATTACTCAGGAAACAAAAGCTATAAAAATTAAAAGATGAGCTAGGAGGGTATGAAGAGAAAAAGACTGATGCTGGAGATTGGAATTCATATCATTATATACCTGAAATTTATAGTAAACCTGACCATATCCTACTACGACATCATTCACTGAAATTCTCTTCTGGATATAAACAGCATGCTTTGAAAATGCAATTTAAAACTAACCAGATAAAAAATGATCCTTTAAATGATTTTCCCTCTAGGCTGTAAATTGACTTGGGAGCCATTCTATTTACCCAAATTCCAGGTTTAGACAAACACATTTTTCAGATTCTTCTGAGACATTCTGTCTTTCATGTCATTTACGAATCAGTGATTCAGAACATGTTTTTTGCTGTCTGCTGTGGTCATTGTCAGATGGTTTTAGGGTTCTAATCCTGCACCTCCACTCACCGATTACCAGATTTTGGTAAAGCTACTTATGTTTCTAAAAGGAGAAATAATCTTGTCAGAATTAAAAAGATGAATTGTGTAAATTGCTCAGTAGGGGGTCTTGCACCTGTTACTGGTCATGTTACTCCCTAATCAAAACCCTCTCCCAGCTCCTCAGTATCATCAGAAGGCTCAATATCTTTCACGGGGCCAAAAGAGCACCTTCATGTTGGCCCTTTCTAACTCTCTTCCTTCAGTTCCCACCATTTCACCTTTTTGTCTCCTCACTGCAGCCACACCAAATTATTTTCTGTTCTTTAAATTTTTCATGCTATCTCAGGCCTCAGTGTTTTTGCTATTCTTTTACTACTCCTCTTTCAAGAATGAGCCCCATCTTCTCACCTTCCAACTGACCCCTTCATGACCCATTCATGCTAAACTAGGATTTCTTCTCTATGCTCTTAGAGCACCCTTTGCATATTTGTATGATAGTACATGTCACTAACCTTGTATTTTTTATTTAAATTTTCATTTTCTTCCCACAAATCTAGACTATGAATTATGTGAAGGCTGTTGGTCTTATTATTACTTTTTTAATCCCCAGAACCTCACACAGAGTATGGCACATATTAAGTGTCCTATACATTTTTGTTGGATGAATAAATATTATACTGGGTCATTGGTGAGCATGGGACCTTTTCTGATAAGGAATTTCAAAGTATGTATCTTTTTGTAACAGAAAGAATTCTAGTCCTGAAAGTACAATGAGTTGAAATTTAGAGTTAAACCAAATTAATTTTTTCATATTTAGATCAGAACTTTTTTTTAATTAGACTAGGTTGTTTTCTCTAGAAGTCCCAGATAAACACAAATGACTTATCTAGATTTAGCCCTATAAATTTGTCTGAGAATATATTTTTGACTTAATGATGTAATACTCAAAAATGTCATACTTTTAAAAAAGATAAATTTCTTCATCTGTGAACGAAAGTAAGAGAAGTGAGATGCAGGGATGCGGTACACAGCCAGAACAACACAGTGACAGGACTCTTCCCAGGACCAAACTTTCCTTGAATTGCATCCTCTGGCTCTGCGTGAAGGCAAAGTCTTGACATGGGAGCAGGGGAGAAAGAGTCAGCAGGACATAGCAGGGATGGCACTTTGAATATTTTTATATTGTTCTTAATTATGGAGCTATGTTTTTTTGATAATTACACTCTACTACCAATAATTTCATCTCTAGCTTGAGAAGCCAATAGTCTCCTGCAGGATTATAAATGATCATCACTGATATTACACATCCAGGTTATAAGTGTTCTTTTTATTCATTAGTTTACTCTCTCTTCCTAAGCTGTGTGCCTTCTTAATTATGTTGGTACTCTTCCACTTTTTAGTGAGATATAGTTGCAATGAGGGCATCTTATGAATTGATACTGTTCATCAATGTAAAAACGACAACACTCCTTCCATCACAGAATTTGAAATCCAAACAGCTTCATTTTGGGGGAGTGACAAACTAGAGGAATTGTGGCCTGTTTCATGATCTTACCATTAGCACTTTTTAATAATTCAAATGAAAGAACTTGGCATGATGGTGGAGTAGTTCAGAGCACAGGCCTTGGAAAAAGGTAGCCCTCAGTTTCAAATTTTAGCTTAGCTTCTTACTAGTTGCATATATCTGAACAAATAGCTCTATTTCTCTAGAATTCTCTTTTCTCATGAGTAAAATTAGAAAAATCATACTGGTGTTATTGGATGTTGAAAGGTTTAAATGGAATAATATATATAAAATACATAATTTCTGGCACTTATTAGAAGCTCAATAAATGGTAGCTATTATTGTTATTTATAAAGAATTTTTATAATATATTTACTATTCTTGAATTCTTATATAAATATGGGTATTTTAGCAATGATGGGGACATATTTTTATTATAATTAGGTATTTGGACATTTTTCCATAGAGGAACATTGCAAAAGCCACCCATATTATCTTTACAAAGTTAGCAGTAAGATAGATTTCTAAAAGCAAAAAAACGAATTCAATGGTAGAGCAGGATTCAGACTAAATAAGACATTTCAAAGGCTTTGTTACATGACATTGGAACACCTCACTCCCTTCGTCTCCCATTTTGATTTTCAACACATCAAGGCTATGGAACTAATTTGAGTTTCTAATTAAGCCCATGTGTCTATATTTAAACTTATAATGTACATTTTAGTGGAGTTTTTCTCCTGACCACTGTTTTTTTTTTTTTTTTT
Source organism: Mirounga angustirostris (assembly GCF_029215605.1). Classification (NCBI taxonomy): domain Eukaryota; kingdom Metazoa; phylum Chordata; class Mammalia; order Carnivora; family Phocidae; genus Mirounga; species Mirounga angustirostris. Next base: position 44,697,523 of record NW_026991709.1, on the reverse strand, counting down.
TTTTGATCTAACAAGCCAAAGCTGCACAATTTTGAACTAACTGCTAAAATCATTTGCTCATGGCTTTATTCTCTTCCAAGTTTTCATTAGTACCATATTATGATGCCAAGACTAGCAAGCAATTAGGCTAACACTGCCCATTGAGACTCTATGTTATAGCATGAGTGATGAATTCTGCATAAAGAGATGTATTTGGGCCACACTACAATTGTGGTAGAGTAAGGCATTTCATGGAGGTATTTAATGATAGCACCAAAACATTAAGCTAAATGACTCTATGAGTATTTACATGAACAGAATCCTGTTTGATGAGACTATTCACAACTGGGGACATTAGATTTTTAACTATCAGGTCAGATTGGAATAGTACTAAATTAACATCTTATTTTATATGTTTGTGTAAAACTTACTCTCATCTCCTGTTTCAAATTCAAACTTCTGACTGTAGCCACTGTATCCTGTTGCAGTCCTCACTCGGATATGAAATATGTACTTGGTGGCCGGCTTGAGGCCTGTGATGATGACACTGGGTGCCTTGGACCTCGTGGAGGAGTAGGTGAGCTGCTCATGCTCCTGGGGATAGAGAAGAGGAGAAAGGAAATGAAGCAGAATTATTCCACTTTTTCCTAGAAACAGTCTCAAGTTAAGCTGAGGAATTATGCTCTGAATATAAAAAATATTGATTAGAGAGAGGTGTGAGCATGGTTTTCCAAAATTTAGCATTTAGTTATTTATCATTATGATGCATATGATATGGTCTTGATTCAGAAATTTAGTAAGAGAGATGATTATCTTATATAAACTTGCACTTAGGAGTTTTGGTGATTTGGATTTCTGATCCAACTCTAAGGAATGGTGGTGGCGTGAAAGCACGTTCACACAGAATGGCAGCTGCACCAGGAGCAAAATGTGCGCATCAGGTCAGACCACACGGGCGGAGTGCGAGGCGCGGGGGTGGGAGAATTCAAGTACCCGCTACTCACTTCTACCCGCAGGTAGTGCCAAAATGCCGGCGCTATCCGTGGGTAGACCTGTGGGTGAGAGGAAAAGTAAATTAATTGTTTTTTAAAATTTGAAATAGTTTATCCTGAATCAATTGCTCTGTTCCAAAACTCAGTGATGCCGCAGTAGTTAACAACTCAAGTTGAGTCCAACTTGAAACATAAAGCTATGAAATTTTTCCCTTAAGGGAGAACTGACTTCTCCAGATATCACAGTTTATTTTTTAAAGATGCACAAGTTTCACAGTCATCGTGAGGTAGATTTTAAAACAGTCTGCCCGCGAAGGCGCATCAGAGACCCAGGAAGGTATGAAAGACTTACCCCACCTGCAGAATCAGAGGCAGGGATGGAGGCTAGGTTCCCAGGCACCTGCAGTTAACTGCCAAACTACCTCTCCTCACTAACAGGAAGGGTTTACCACAGCTGACTGAATGATCCGGTCAATCAGGGTCTTTCAAGGGGGCTCTCTTGCCCACCAGCTCAAAACAGGATAGTTCATTTTACCCACACATGAAAGAGAGTGTCCACAATGTGGTGGTCATGGAGGCAAATTAAATTTAATACTGTTTTTGTACAGGGTTACTGTTCAATTAACTTTATAATAATATTTTAATAGGGTATCTGGAAAAAAAAACTGTATTTGTATGAGTAAGTCTTCTAAATTCGTAAGTCAAAGTAGACCATCAGGTTCTCAAGTTAATTCTCCACTATGCTAATAAATCTAACGATAGAAATTCTCAGGGAGGGAAGTGACTTTCAAGATCATTAACTGAATCACACATTTGATGCCTAAATTCTATCTATAATATTCTCATCAAGGTTTCATTTAGCCTTTGCCTGAAAGTCTCTGCTGTTCAGGAGATCTTCCAGATTTACAAACGAAGTTATAAAAATCTACACATGTGTAGAATATGTCAAACTCCATTTATTTGCTGGGGATGCTTTAAGATTTGGAACTATGAAAATAATTTCCCTTAAGCTATTTTTGAGAAAAATATCCTATTCTTAAAGATCATTTTTAAATTTCATGGCCCTATTTGTCAGAACATTATATGCTACATTGTTCTTCTAAGTCTAGCTGAGGAATTGAATTTGCCATCTATACCCCAAATAGAACTATTTATTGAACACGAAATGAAAAGAAAAAATGTGTTAACAATAGCAACATTTTAACTAAAAAAGTCAAAACTGACAAACTGCAGTTTATATTTATCTCTAAGTAATTTTGAGTTTAGGAAGTAAATAAATACCTAACTGCAGTTTATATTAGTCTCTAAGTAATTTTGAGTTTAGAAAGTAAATAAATACCTACCTAGCAAAAAATCCAAAGAAAGTCTATAAAGTCATTGAGGGTAGTAATCAATTAAGTGCTAAAGGAAGGAGCTAAGATCAAGGACTTTACAATTAGGCAGCTTAACACCCATACTGCAGAGTAGAGAAAAAAATTGCTTGTGCACTATTAGAAGAGATGATATTGTTTCTGGTAGAAATTTGCAAAACTTTTTGGATTTTCAATCTCACATACAAGAGAATAGTCCACCTTTTGCAGAATTTCTTGCAGTGTAAGAGTTATGGTGTATTTTGAGTGGTAGTCCACAATATGAAATGATGACTGAGAAAAAGGTTTTAAAGCCCTGAAAAAATAAACGTCATCTTATCCTTAAAGGGAGAAGATACAGATTTCAAAAATCTGCTCTTAGAATGGCAGCACACCAATGACACACTGTCTTTGTTGCTTCATCAAAATGTAGCTAAATAGTAATTTCTTACTCAGTAAAGTTACAGGGAGGAAAGGACACCTTTGCAAACAGCGCGTAGCATTTCTGCCGTTATATACAAAAGTGTAACCGTAGCTACTCCATCTCTGGGATACAAATCCTCAAGTAGGAAATGTGCTTACATGGTTCCTCAACCTAAATCACAGCAGTGCAGTGATGACTGTTGTCTCAACATCTTGCCACTTCTCACCTTGCCAAAGAGGAGGACTCAGAAAATAGCACTCTTGAGGGTTTCCTCCTTCCAGTGTACAGCAGCCCCCTTTCCTGCTGTTTCCAAGCTCTTGGGAGGCCAAGTTAGCACTTACCCATTACAACCATAGGGCACTGTAGTCCCAGAACTTTGGCTAATTGCTTCTGCTGTTATATCAACTCCAATTCTAAGGAGCAGTCACCAAGGAGAGACCATCCTTTGCCACAGAACAATCTAGACCTCTCTATTCCTCCTCAAAGGCTGAATTCTGGACATGTTTGAGTGGGATATGTGTGCAAGTTTTTCTGGAGATTGTACCACAGTGGAATTGCTGGTTTTACGACATGCATGTGTTCAATTTGCTAGGTAATCCATCCCGTTGTTAAATATGTTTTTCATCTTCACTAAATCCGTAGTGAAATCCCTTTTGCATTCTTTATTTTATTTAGTTTTGTATTTTTTTCTCTTGATCAAGCTTTCCAGAGGTTTGAAACAACTTTAGGCTTTATCTAATTGCATCTTTGTTTTCTATTATGTTTAATATCTGCTCTTACTATAAATTTTCTTTCTTCTTTCTAGTTTCTTTGTGTTAATTATGCAGTCTTCTAACTTCTTGCATTTCATGCTTAGCTCATTAATTGTCAGTATATCTTTTTCAAATACACAAAGTAAGTCTGCAAGTTTCACTCTCAGTACTACAGTAAGTTTTCATATGGTGTATTATCAATCAGCTCTAAGTATTTACTAATTTCCAAAACTATATGATTTTTTAATTCTTTGTGGTAGACAGATCTAGGATTGTCACCTGTACAGTTTTATGGTTCAAGAAAAGTTGTCAGGCAGTAAATAAGTGGCATAAAGTGAAGCATAACCCCACTGGTTGCACTGAACTATCGATAAGATAGTGGATTCTCATTGCTGAGCATACAGGCAGTCTTTCCCGTTAATGTTTACTGCTGGGAGTAAAACAGCTTGTTGCACCCTTTCTCCTTGGATGAGCATGAGTAATAGCACCAATTGTGAGAAAAAAAAATAGTAATGATGTACTTTACTATAATGTTATGTATAGCATTTAAAAAATAAATATATATACAATTTCCATTTTATATATTTGTATCTCTATATATTTTTAAAATCGTTCAAAACCAAATAGTATGAACATGAGTCACTGTCAAACAGAATGTGCATGAACTGAACTCTAGAGATGTTGACCTCACCGTTCTCTTCCCATGTGTAGATCTTACAGCCTAGACACTGCTCCTTCCCAGCTGCTGAGAATCAAGGCTTTTGGGGGAGTCTAGTCTTACTGTCACATCCAACCTTTCGTTTACCCTAACTACCGAATCTAGATTTATCTCTGTAGATGTCAACTCTTCATGGTAATTAAAAGGGATGTTCTTACCAGATTCTGGATCTTATTAGCATTTAATCGAAAAACTACAACTTAGTGAAAAGAAATAGGCTAAGGTGCCCAGTTCATTCGGTTACATCTTTCTAAAATCAGTGCTAGCATAGCCTGTATCAACAAAAGGCAGCATGTAGAGAATTCTGGGTTGGAATTTTCTTGTCTTGGGCTTGGTCTTGGTTCTACTTACATTATGTATTTTGGTAAGTCACCTTGAAGAATTTGATTTACTCATACAGCAAATTCATTCATTCCAGAGACACTGAATGCCCACTATGTTTAAGGGGGGTTCTAGGGCACTCGAACAGATGTACGTTACATAATCACCAAAGTTCTAACTAAGCAATTAAATTCTATAATTATTTTTATGTCAGAAATACAAGTCCCCTCTCTTCTACTGTGACTCATTCTCATCAGTCCTTATCACACTCTTGGTTTACCACTCCCACCAGTGGAAGTAGATTCAATAGGCCCACAAACTGGTCATCATTTAGCTGGTTTGCTTTCTCTTAAAATCTTTGGGTCAAGGGAGACTTTGGTGAGATGTTTCCTCTTTGCTTGACTATTTTATTTTAAATTAATTGGATTGTGTGTGATTAAAAATGTTGCAGACTTTTTTCTAAAAACATGTAGATCTAAAGATAGACCAGCAATCATAAGAGAACCATGATTTATGCAATGCTTTATAATACACATTCTTTATATAATGCTCTTAATAATCTTGTGAAGCAAGAAGAACTGATAATATCTTTATTCTCACCTAACATACGATGAAACTGGTCAAGAAAGCATAAGTCACATAACTAGTTAGTTTCCATTCAAGTTGTGCTTTTTCACTATGTCCAATTAAGGCAGATGTGTCCAGGGCAAATAGGCTTATAGATTAGACTTTGAGCCAAAGTCAGGTCTTTACATTTTACATTTACAGTTTTGATCATCTAATCACTAGAAATAACTTTAAAGACATCCTGTGAGCCAGATAGCAATGATTTGATGGCATCAGAATATTTTTATAGGAATACCTCCTCAATGACAGAGACAATTCTCAACATTAAAGGTTTTACTTAGTTATTTCAAAGATAAAATTATTTTCTAATATGGTTAACACATCCATGCATCCTGCCTTTATTTTCATTCACTTTTTTATAGTGTGTCATATAGACAGATTCCAGGAAATTCAGGGGGCTTATCACTCATCAAATCTTGCATGGAACATAAACTATTCTTGTTCAGGGCTGGGAATACAATTTATTTGATAAGGTTTGCGAGATCCTTCTAGAATTTTTGATGTATGAAGGTACCTGAATGGCTTTATTCATAGAACGGTACTAGGAGGACAGATTAAAGAACTGCTGGATTTTCTTTTATCCTTTCAAGTCATACCAACTGTAAAATGATCAGAAATAGGCCAAAAAATTATCTGTGATTACTATCACAATCATTATTATTACTATTTACTACTATCATTATTATCTTAGCAATGTTTTAATTAAGTCAAAGGTAAAGTTCTTATTCTATCGGCTAGCAGACTGAAGCTATAGATTCCTAAGAAAATAAAACAGTATTGCAAGTGGATTTTAATGGCTCTGCTAGGAGTTGCCTAAGTCATTTTTTTTTTTACTTTTTTTTTATTATGTTATGTTAATCACCATACATTACATCATTAGTTTTTGATGTAGTGTTCCATGATTCATTGTTTGCGTATAACACCCAGTGCTCCATGCAGAATGTGCCCTCTTTAATACCCATCATCAGGCTAGCCCATCCCCCCACCCCCTCCCCTCTAGAACCCTCAGTTTGGTTCTCAGAGTCCATAGTCTCTCCCCCTCAGATTCCCCCCCTTCATTCTTTCCCTCCTGCTATCTTCTTCTCCTTCTCCTTCTTCTTTTTTTTAACATATACTGTATTATTTGTTTCAGAGGTACAGGTCTGTGATTCAACAGTCTTACACAATTCACAGCACTCACCATAGCACCTACCTTCCCCAATGTCTATCACCCAGTCACCCCATCCCTCCCACCCCCTGCCACTCCAGCAACCCTCAGTTTGTTTCCTGAGATTAAGAATTCCTCATATCATTGAGGTCATATGATACATGTTTTTCTCTGATTGACTTATTTTGCTCAGCATAATACCCTCCAGTTCCATCCACATCTAAGTCATTTTTTAATCCCTTTTCTCTCTCCATTTCTGTGTCTGCCTTTCTCACCCTGCCTCTCAGTCCCAGATGCAAACACATACACACATTCATTAAACAATACATGATAGAAGCCTGTGGGAGACATCACCACAATAATTTTAAAACTAAACAAATTAAAACCACATTTAGAACATGACTTATTATCTGCAGAAAGATATTTTTTTCTGAAAAAAATCAAGAACTGCATGGCCTAAAAACAAAGTTTGAATGGTTATCAAAGAATCCTGTTGCCTAAACAATGATATTAGCAATTCTGAAAATATTTTACTTTATTAAAAGAAAGTTCTTCACATGATCTTAAGAAAAGAAAAGCTTGAGTACTAGATCTGCTTAGGGTGTAATGATTGCTTCCTGAAGGAGAGAGGCACTGATCTGGTGGATTTTATTTCATGTGTTCCTATTAAGAATGAGCCCTACATGGAGGCAGGTACTTATATATTATACCCTGGATGAAAGATTTCTTAAGATTTTTCATATCTTCACTTTGATGATGCAGTCTTCTGATTGCTGATGTGAATTCCCAAGTGCCATAGAAGTAGACATAAATGTATTTCTTTCTGGAAAGAACAGGCTTCCATAAAATTAATGCATGGACATTCTGATTGCTTCTTCAATTTCTTTTTGGATTTAATTGAAATGAATCAATCTCTGAGAAAATTATCAACTCCTAATGCACTGCAGTTGCAGGACTTGCAAAATAGAGAATCAGATGAGCTGTGTGAACCCAGGAATTGAAGTTATAGCATGCCTGTAAAATAGGCATAATCATAAAAGAGCTCAGAGTACTAAAAACTCATCCATTTCCATTCTTTTATTAGTTGTCTTAACTCATCCCACTGAAGTGTTGATCTATTCTTTTTTAAGAGATCTTAAAAAAAATTTTTTTTTAAGATTTTATTTATTTATTTGACACAGAGAGAGAGATTGAGAGCACAAGCCGGGGAAGCAGCAGTCAAGGAGAGAGGGAGAAGTAAACTCTGCGCTGAGCAGGGAGCCCGACTTGGGGCTCAATCCCAGGACCCTGAATCATGACCTGAGCTGAAGCCAGACGCCTAACCAACTAAGCCACCCAGGCGCCCCTTAAGAGATCTTTAGAGAGAAAGAATCTTATTCTACTCTAGCCAAACCATAAGGTATAGAGAAAAGTTCTTCCTAAAACATAACTTAATTATCTCACTGAAATCTGAAAGCAGTATTTTTTTCTTAATATGTGGGAACTGTCTCGTAACGATTGAACTAATAAACCATTACTTTCTATCTGCCATTTATGATTTTCTACCAAGAAATCCCTAGAGAATTAACTGAAAAGATTCGCAACTAATAAGTGAAGTCAGTTAGATAGCCAACATACAATTATCAGTGGATTTCCTATATACTAGCAATGACCAATTAAAATTCTACTTTAAAATATTCCAGTTACTGTATCAACAGAAACCTTACAATACTTGAGTATATGACAAAAAATTGTGCAAAACCTGAATGAATAAATCCATAACATTTTACTGTAGAGACCAAAAGGAAAATTCCTTACTTATCTTCTCTTATTACAATCTAAGACCTTTAGTAGCATATTGCATAATAGAAGTAAAAGCAGGAACTTTATTTTCCTTTGTTCTTTAATGGAATGGCTATTAATGTGCAACTGTTAAACATAATTACATCTGACTTAGGTTTTTGGTAGATAACCAGTTGAGGACTTTTTTTTTTTCTTATACTGTAATTACATTTGTATTGTGTTTTTAAAATGTGAAATGAATTCTGAATGTCACAAAACAATTTATCTGAATTTTTCAAGTTCATTATATGTTTTTTCACCTTAATGCATATGCTTATGAAGAACTATCTTTGCATTCCTAAGATAAATTCTACTAGTTAATTCTTGTTCACAATATAGTATTATAATTTTTATTGCAATTTTGGATTCGATTTGATAATATTTCAACTAGAATATTTAAACCTATGTATATAGATAATCTTGGCCTAGAGTTTTCTTGTATTTTCCCATTTTTGTTATCAATTACTGGTTGTGATATTTGGATTAGATTGTATTTAGAGAATATATTATGAAACTTTCTCCTTATTAATGTTCTGGAATAATTTAACATGGGAATTATCTATTCCTTGAAAACTTAATTGAAATGGACCATTTTGGGAGAAGACATTAACCATCTTTTAAAATTATTTTATCCTATATCGCATTGTCTTCTAGTTTAATTTTGGTAATTAAGAGAAAATTATCTACTAAATTTATGTTTTACATTTATTGTTGTAAATTTATATCTAGTCTTGTCCCATCATTAAAAATCCTTTCCATAAGTAACATTTTCCACCTTCTTGGCAAGCTTATTTATTTAAGAACTTGGTTTTGATTTTTTAAAATCAAAGATGCTTTTAGTGATTTAATTTAATTAATTTTTAAGAATCTTATACTTTCCACACTTTTTTTTCCTGCATTGATCATATTACACAGGTTTGGGTGTATGTGTATCTCAATGTCTTTCATTTGAAAATAATTTATAATTTAAGTTTGTTACCCTTTAATAGGTGATATTTAAGATTATATTTTAAATTTTCAAATGCATAAATTTTGGGGGTAAGTTGGGGAGGTTTTTAAAAAGTTTTTTATTTTGTTGCAGGATTTTCAAAGAATGATTCAAAGAATCATGGAATAATTTTATACAATCTGGTCCCTCCCTGTAGTTATTTCAGTGTGTGTCAATATATATCCCCAAGAAGACTGCAATTTCTTCAGACATGTGATCTATATTTCCCTCAACAAAACAAAAACAAAAAAGCAAAGGAGGGCTGGATGCATAGTTAGGGTTTAATATACGTCTAGTGATTGATATCCACAGAGGAATACCTAAATCATTCAACACAGGGGGTATCTGGTATAGTTCTGCTCACATATCATTGGGAACTGGATCCTGAAACTGTTGCTTCCAAGTAGGAGTGCAACAAGGGATGGCTTCTAGCTCACACTGATTCTCCTGTGAGCAGATCAAAGTTAACCCCACCAGTGGGGGAGATGGGCCTGGTGCCCAACAAAGGTGATTGCCCCAGAGACATAAACAAGCTAGAATCATTATTCTCTTCTCACATTTATTGATATACATAAGACAGAGTTTTAATTGGGAAAAGAAGGGGTTGACAAGCTAGTGGGTAGGATATTCTACACCAGTGGGTAGGGTGTTCTGACATGTTTTCTTAGGTAAAAACTGGCCACTGCTATAACAAATTACTAATGATGCATAAGTAAGAAAAATGTAGAAGTCAGTATTCTAAGTACACAACTACTTTCTGACGGCACTTTTGGAGGTGTATCATTTCACATACCACGGCTGTAATTTACGACAATCAACTCTTGATTAGCCCCAGGGATCCAAAATAGGAGGTAACCCCAAATCACTTTGAAATGCATTCATGATTTTTTTCTTATATTCTTTCCAGTATGTATCATGCTTCACCCCCAATGAAACTTAAATGCATTCCTTGAACATTAAATGTTAAGCAATAGTAGGAGATGGCACAAATGGACACCTGATGATAGGAGAATATTGATCTGGAATTAAATATTCATAATTGATTATCAGAAAAGAGATAACTTATATGTAATAATTAACTGCTTGAAAGAGTGGTTAAATATACTGTTAGGATAAATGGCTAAATTATTATACTGTTAGGAGAAATGGCTAAATTATTATTAAATTTAGAAAATACTGGTCCTAGGATGAGACCAATAGGATCCTAGTTGTAGCTAGTTCATCTATGAAGATTGGGAAGGTTATATCACCTCAAAGGGTCAAGCTTGTTGTAAGGATAAAGCAAAATGATGTGTAAAACTTTTTTACAGGCTCCAGCAGATGTGTAGTATAGCACAATTTCTTTATTTTAGGACTATTACTGGTAGGTGGTACATTTAATCCGGGGCAATGATAGGCTTTTGCCTTAACGTAATTCTGCAGATGCTAATGAGAGGTCTTTAAAAAAAAAAAATTGTGTGTGTTTTGTTTCCCTTTTAACCTTTATATTCCCATTGCTTAATGCAGTATGCCTAGAATATTATAGGCTCTCATATTAGCCAAATGATTGAATAGAGAAATTAATGAATTAATTGCTCTATAAGTTTAGATTTTAAATTCTGTCTATTGGCATAGCAATTTAAAATCAGTTTGCACAAATTAATGACAATTCAAATGAGAGATTAGAAAGCAAATTAATGACAATTCAAATGAGAGATGAGAAAAATTGTTTTGCAGGCTTATAGTACTTCCACAATCAAAATGCAATAATATTATATCAGTATAGCTGGCTTGGTTTTTTTTTAGGAACATTGTGGAGAACATCCAAGATTCTACTTGCCAAAATATATTTTGCAAAATATATGCTTATGAAAAACTAAGATTTGTGTTGAAATATCTGTTAATACATATCTCTTATTATTTATTCAGTTTTAACATTCCCATCTGTCTTCATGTAACCTACCTTCATACAGAAGGGACATAGGTTTTTCTTTTGTGCTCTATGACTCTATAAATATTTATAAGGGTGTTCAAGCAAAAATTAAATGTTTAAAACTTTTAGCTGTCCCTGAAGAAAGTGCCTCCCACTCAAAAGTTCTTAATGATTTTCTTAAAAGTACAACATAGATAATTTTAAATTTGTAATTAATTCTTAATGTTTTTGATAATTTTGCATGAGTTTTTAAAACAAGTGTAAATTTTGGGCGCCTGGGTGGCTCAGTTGGTTAAGCGACTGCCTTCGGCTCAGGTCATGATCCTGGAGTCCCGGGATCGAGTCCCGCATCGGGCTTCCTGCTCGGCAGGGAGTCTGCTTCTCCCTCTGACCCTCCTCCCTCTCATGCTCTCTGTCTCTCTCTCTGTCTCAAATAAATAAATAAATAAAATCTTAAAAAAAAAAAAAAAAACAAGTGTAAATTTTGTCATAGCAACACATATACAGATAGAACAAGGAGGAAATACATGTAATAATAAAACATTAAAAAATCATATTTATTGGAGTATTGAAGGTTGGTAAAGTATTTTATTTAAAAGGAGGAAATGAGAAGGAAAAATCATAATCATAAGAATATTTAAGGATTATACTTAGTTTAAACTGAACATTTTTAGAAAAATTTACAAATTCCCACTGAAGCCTGAAGTTTAGATCAAGTATTAAAACAGCTACCTAAAAGCTAGATAAAAACAACTTTGAAGATAAAATTAGGATAAGTTAGTAATAAATGCCACCTAGAGAGAGAAAAAAACACCAAATATCTTTGGAAACATTAATACACACATGTTGACTTCTTCAAATATAAATGGTATTCTAAATGTCAAAATGACTGTTTTCAAAGTTAAATTATTAGAACAATATGGCTGAATGGAGTGGTATAACCTAGAAAGGCAACTCATGTATGGTGCCTTGGTTAATTCTACCTAACTGTGCGATGTGGATTTAAAAAATAATAAAGCTAGAAAAGAGAATCTGTTTTTCAAAAAGCAAAAATATAAAGCAGTTTTTTCACAATAGTGCTAACTGAAATACCTAACAGGTAAGAAAAATAAAGGATAGCAGAAGACAAATCTTTGAAAATGAGATAACTAGAGCAAATGCAGGTGACTGGCCCCTAAAACTATCTCATGGTTGCTAGGTTTTCCAATAGAATGGAAGCAAATAATAAGGAAGTTAAGATGGGTAGAATTTCACTAGAGTGAGAATGCTTGTAGAATAAGAAAAAAAAAAAAAACATTTTGTACAAAAGCCTCCACTGGAAACAGTATCATTTGTGAATATCAGGTAAAGTCTTACATTTGTCCAAATTGTCCACAAAACATGATATAAGGACTGCTTCTTGCATTGAAAAGAAAGCAGAAAGTCATTTAAACATACAAGCATGAGAATTCCTTAACATCATTTGGAATAAGACAGAAACACTTTCTGCAGATTTATTTTTTCATTTTTATGCTTTCCATTTAAATATGTTTTGTCACCATGGTGAAACTTTATTTTTTTATATTTGTTTATGGTCTTAATTGTGATCTGATGACAAAATGTTCAAAATTAAAACAATCTGTTAAGATTGATCTACAAAGCTACAAAGCTTAATTTAAGTTTCAAGGAACATAGTCCCACCTCCCCCCAAAATTTTAAAGTTCCTTTAGAAGTGATATCATCTTGACTTGAAAAGTATCACATTATACTCTAAATAACTCAATATTCTCAGTTAATGATCCTACGCAGTCATTGATTTTGACTTTCCTCAGAGGACTGGTAATATTAAAATGTGCATCAAATGAATGCCTCAAGATTTATAATAAAATGTAAGTTTATCTAGATACTGTGCTGGAAAACTAAGTAATATTTCATCCCTGAGAGAAAATAAGTAACATAATAGTAATAAACAGACTGTTGTTGTTGACAGTTTCCCACAGAACACACACATACACACACACACCATTCTATTTCCAACGTGGGTATTTGAAACCAAAGGAACTTGTAAATATGTCAATGACCACAGACAGTGTTAAATAAATGTAGAGGAATTGAAGGCAAAGCAAACTCATTTCCCGGTAACATTATTTTAATTTGTATCATTATCAAACAGTGGATACATTAAAATGGATATATATTATTTATTTACTCATATGCATAAACTAGTTTTGAAATCAAGTTAGAATGAGAGAAAACTACGTATGATGAAGCAGTAAGTTAAATTGAGGGTAAAAGGAAAAATAATCTCACCATAGTAAAGCAGTCACTGTTCTGTGGCCACAGATGTTGCCCATTTTATTTTTATTATTATTTTTTTAAAGATTTTATTTATTTATTTGAGACAGAGAGAATGAGAGAGAGAGCACATGAGAGGGGGGAGGGTCAGAGGGAGAAGCAGGCTCCCTGTCGAGCAGGGAGCCCGATGCGGGACTCGATCCAGGGACTCCAGGATCATGACCTGAGCCGAAGGCAGTCGCTTAACCAACTGAGCCACCCAGGTGCCCCAGATGTTGCCCATTTTAAATATGCATGCAGTTTGTAACTTGGGAGGGTTGGCAGTGTTAGTAATGGATGCTTTTTCCTTGGGCCAGCAGATATCTCCTTATTTCCAAGTTTGGATAATTTGATCTGTATAACTATTTTATTTGTAACGAATACACTGGCACAACACAATATATAGTCCAAATTCAAAGAACTGGAAAAACTTCTTTGTGGAAGTTTTCTCTCTTTTTTCTTTACTTTTATGAATTATTTTTTTCTTTTTGCTCTGCAATATTTTCAGATATAATTATTTAAATAGACTTTGAATTTTCAGCATTTCATACACATTCAAAATTAACAAATTTGCTTTGGCCCAGTACTGAAAACTATTTTTTTTAAAGTTAGTATAATTTAGAAGCAAAGCATTTAATGTAATATTATGCAGGTCTAAAATCAAGTAGTATGGCAAATTAAGGATGGTTGCAAACTCCTTCACACCCCTCCCACTGAAGAGTCAGGATTCTGCCCCCTCCCCTTGAATCTGGTCTAGCCTGTGACTGATTTGACCAGTAAAGTAAAAGTGATAAACTGTCAGTTACTGGTTCAGCCTCTAAGGAAACTGGCCGTTTTCAACTTGGTCTTGGAACTTCATTGCAGTCTAGGAAGTAGGATTAGGCTGAGACTGCTGAACTTCATGGAATCCCAAGAAAACCATGTGGAGGGCCCTTGGGGAGAGAAGTCATGAGGTGAGGGGAGAAAGAGAAAGAGGGAGTGCAAAGGAAGAGAGAGGATGAGGGAGGGGAGAGGTGATGATAAGGAGAGGATGATGCAAAGCCAGTCCCCAGGTGTTCTAGTCCCTAGCCTATTTTCTATCCTCTCAGCTGAGGTTCCAGAAAGTGTGCAGCAGAGATGGGCTGGCCCTGTTGTATTTGGTTCAAATTCTAGATTCACAGATGCATGAGATATAATATTTACAGATTATTATTTTGAAGATTATATCATAACATATAAAATTTACTCAACTTAAACATCCCAATTATCTGATTCTTTGGAAGGGTTTATACATTTTTAGTCTGAAATGACAGGTTAAATTAGTCAAAACAAATCAACTGAAAGTATAAACAGAACATAATGCAGTTAAATTTTTTTTTCTTAATGTTAACACTTTGTTAGTACTTACTATGTGGCAGACTCTATAAGTACTCCCAATACTCAGAAAATCCTCAGAGCTACTCTATGAAGTAGGTTTTACAAACGACAAGACTTAAGGGAGCCTGGATGGCTCAGATGGTTAAGCATCTGCCTTCAGCTCAGGTCATGATCCCGGGGTCCTGGGATCGAGTCCCGCATCGGGCTCCCTGCTCCGCGGGGAGCCTGCTTCTCCCTCTGCCTCTCTCTCTCTCTCTCTGTCTTTCATGAATAAATAAATAAAATCTTTAAAAAAAAACAACAAAAAAAAAACAAATGACAAGACTTAAGAGAGAGGTTGTAAGCTGCCCAAGGTCACTAAGGAAGTTAGTGGGAAGGTGGGATTTGAATCCAGATTGTATAGCTCTGGATTCTGTATTATTACATTATGTAGCTTCCAATATTAAATATTGCAATACAGCCACAAATCACTAAGAATTTTATATATTAAGTATGCTAGATATTATATTCCCTTTTTATTAATATACTGACAAACATAAATGTAAAGAAAACAGTTAATCTAGATTCTATATATCATAAGTAATCTACAGTCCTAACCATAGTACATGAGCCTCTGAAATTCAAAGTACTTAGTCTAGCAAAGGTTGAGATAGATTACATTTTGTTACTGTTTTATGGCATTTATTACTCTCACATATTCACTCTCTCTACATAAGTCAAGAGGATCATTTGGAAGAATGAAAATGTTGTTTCTTCTATCATAATTAAATTGTGTATCCAAGTTCACCTATGAAGGCAACCTAGAAAGAATTAGCCAAACTAATTTTTTTTATTTGTACTTTCATTTCAATTTCTTCATCATAGTGAGTTTAGGAGGATACCTATGCTACAAATCAGAAAATGGAAGATTTTCTAGGTTTTCTAGGTTTTAAATGGGGATTTCTAATTCTGTTATAGTCTCAACAGGATCTTTTATATATATATATATATATATATATATATATATATATACACACACACACATACATATATAGGATCTTCTATATTTACTGATAAACTGAGTGATCTTACTGATTAAAGCACTGGATTGGAATTTCTGTGACTCACAGGACAGATGACCTTCAGCATGTCATAATATTACTGAGCCACAGTATAATAAGATGAAAAAATGAGCATAAAAACCTCAGCTCTAGCCACTGCACAAATTCGTTGTGATGGATCAAATAAGAATGTATATGAAAGCGATTTCTAAACTGGGACATCCTTTTCAAATGTAATATAGAATGATTATTTTTGCTGTTGATGTTATTAAATAGATGTCCATGCAGTTTCTGGAAACATCTGTCTCTTAGAGTAGGACATTTTATTTTATTTTATTTTAAAGTTTTTTATTTATTTGAGAGAGAGTATGAGAGAGAGAGGGAGAGATCATGAGCAGGGAAGAGGAGCAGAGGGAGAAGCAGACTCCACTGAGCAGGGAGCCCGATGCAGGACTCAATTCCAGGTCCCCATGGATCATGACCTGAGCCGAAAGCAGATCCTCAACCGACTGAGCCACCAGGGCGCCCAAGATATAATTTTAATAATGAAATATATTCTGAGTTAGTGGATGAAAATTGCTTTGGTTATTTAGTAAATTCATCACCCAGAACCACAGAAACTTTCATTTTTTAATTCAATGTCAAGTTAGTAGGATAAGTCAGCAAAGTGCCCAGGTGTCTGATGTTGTAGGTGATTAGGTGTGCAGTTGAGACCTATATGTGAGAATAACACTAATGTCTACAGATTCCTTCAAATGACAGATCCTTTCTTTTTTTTTTTTTTTTTAAGATTTTATTTATTTATTTGATAGAGAGATAGCAAGAGCAGGAACACAAGCAGCTGGAGTGGGAGAGGGAGAAGCGGGCTTCCTGCCAAGCAGGGAGCCCAATGTGGGACTTGATCCCAGGACCCTGGGATCATGACCTGAGCCGAAGGCAGACGCTTAACGACTGAGCCACCCAGGCGCCCATGACAGAT
The DNA here is from genome assembly GCF_029215605.1 of Mirounga angustirostris. Classification (NCBI taxonomy): domain Eukaryota; kingdom Metazoa; phylum Chordata; class Mammalia; order Carnivora; family Phocidae; genus Mirounga; species Mirounga angustirostris. The sequence goes on along the minus strand of NW_026991709.1, from coordinate 44,680,805 downwards.
CCTTTCTTAGAGTCAGTGACTTGGTCCTTAAGTCAGTTACTTGCGTCTGTGGACATGACCAGTTGGCTAGTTAATGTTGCCTTCACTGGTACAATGACACCAATCTGAGATTTAAAATAGTGATTTGAATGCAATAATCTTTGACTGTGACATGTTTCAGGAGCTAGGAGGGATTATATGTCTGCCAACTACCTCCATTTATCAGCCATGCTGTTGCTGGGCAGCAATAAAAGACCTTCATTACTATGCTAACCAAACATTGAACTAAGTCTATACATGGTCTTTTTGTTAAAATATGAAGTTGTTAAACATGCTAAGATAAAAACTGTTATGATGCATAATTCACTAAATAGGAGGAAAATTACCAAGGAGTTGTTTATAACAGCAGTTGTAATAGCTAGACACATTCAGGCATAACTAAATTAGGACAGAAAGATTTCAATCAATCCACCTGCTGTGATATACCCATGAAATCACAAGAATCAAGGGACATATGGAAATAATGATTGCACTGATTGTCTTCTTTAAATGTCTTTGTGTGAAATAGAAGGATCAAACACAGGTTCTGGGAGCAATTTGCCTTTGCCAACTGAAACTTGGCCAAAAACAATTAATTTATGTTGCATTCAACCATGAAGAACTGCAGAATATTTCCTCAGCTAAAACTTTACATTTTCTCATTACAGACTTCTGATTTTCTATTACTAAAAGTTTAAGGAGGATCTAAATTAATTATAATACTTTTTTTTAGTCTGTGGAAATGTTGATATTTCTAATAGTATTTAAGTCACCAGTTTCTAATTAAAATATACAGCTATATAGGAATATAAACCTGTGTTTTTCAACATATATAAATTGAGACAACAAAATCTCAAGAATAAAAACCTAAACAAACTCAAATAGTATATAAAATTAACAACAAAGTTAAAACCATTAAAGAAAAGCAACTTTTCAGATATTAAAGCCCTTACAATAATCAAATTATTTTCTAATTTTCCATTTAGATACCCAAGTAAATGGACAGATTTCTATTTTTGTTTGTTCCCCTAAAAAATCAGATTAGTATGGATTCTACAAGGTCACTGCAAATACATGATATTGAAATACAGCCAAATTCTGTAGCAACATAAATGTTTTTATGAGCAGCAGGTGTATTCTTTGAAAGACTGTAAAGCTATTAACAGCTCAGTAAGGAGTACATAATAATAGGCTGTTAACTCAACCTCCCTTACAAGAGTACCAAGGAAGGACATTTGAAACCATTAAGACAAATGCATTTTAAAAAGTATCCAGTATGAATGCTTTATGAAAAAAGGTTTATTTAAACGTTACATCATTAAAGTAATGAATGTAGTCTTTGATTTCAATATGTCTATCCAAAAGAGTTATTTAATTGCTCCAAGTAAATATACAATCATAATTTTGAAACCAAATATGTTCTAGTCTTGATAGGTACTTGAAAAATGAATTCTAAGATTATTTTTTTGCAAGTTCCAGAATTTGAGGTTTATTCCAACAAAAATTTATAATACCTACTAGAGGTGTCTGCCACCTGAGAGTTTAATACACCTATTTTAATAAATGAATGAGTGATTTCCTAAGATATTTTATATATTGTTGACATTTTAGTTGCTCACTTTGTAAAAATTATTTGTGATTTAATTCTCATAAGGTCACCTCTAGGTATATGATTAATTTGTCATATTTTATACAGCTGTAAACTATTTTATTTCTAAACTATTTCTATAAGTTTACTTATTGCTCCACATATATTTTTCTAATCCTCTGATAGTTTCCCACATTTGAATTCTAGAATTTCATCATATGGGATTCATAGCTTGATTAGCTAATATAATATTCTTATTAGGTCTTTGAGTTATTTCCATTTTTAAAAAAACAATTAGAATTGTGATGGTGGTATAATCTTTGTACAGAATGACCTTCCCAAAAATTGGTATGTTTTATCTTAAGGAGTTTTCTCCAGGTGGAAATATTTGGGTCAAAATGTATGAGAAGTTTTATAGTTCTTTATGTATTTCTAGCTAGTGCTTTAGAAAAATTTAACTCTATTATAGTGCTAAAAAAAAGTCAAAGGAGTTTGGTTTTATTAGTTTATTGGAACTATTTTCATCCATAGAAATAAAAAAAATGAGGCTGTCAAAATGTTTCTGATTATAGGCTGTTTGTGAGGCATAGAATATTTTGTGATGCTCAATGAGTTATAACTAATTCATTGTTTTTTTCAGCAGTTTGAATTAAGAGTTTCATATTAAATTATTTAATTTGATTTAACTATAGAACTATGTAATGTTTAAAATTTAATAAAAATAGAACAAAAATATTTACTTTTATTTTTTCTTCCTTAGAGCTCTTGATTCAAATTCATGCTTCAGTGAAATAAACAAAACTACACATCAGAAGAGCAGTTATTTAATAAAGATATTGGGAGTGATTTACTGTGGCAAGCATATTATTTTTCCAAAGCCCTCATTGGGAAAATAAAGAAAAAACATTCAGAGGGAAAAAGGATACATACATCACTTTAAAATAATATTTTCTTGCTGTAAAAGTCTGAATGAGCTAAAACAAACATTCATGTTTTTATAATTTCTACACTTGGCAGCAATAAATTTTGGCTTAAAATAGCATTTCCCAAAGGTTTTTCCACGAACAGTATTTCTAAGGAATATATGTCATTAAGGTAAATTTTTTAAAAGTTCTATGATTGTGTAAGTTTGTGTCTTCTGGTGAGCAGATTACAAATCATTCCATCATCATTTCAAAATGAAGTTGAAGATATTTATGGACAGAAATACAAGTGTAGGTAAATGGGAAAGAGATCAATTAGACAAGGAGAGCTTTCAGAACACATGCACAATGCAGGTCTGATTCCTCTGAAAAAAGAGGTGAAGAAACAGGACTGGGTAGAAAATGTCTCAGATGGCAGTGCGATTCTGAAAGTCTTGGCCAGGCATTTGGGAGCCCCAGAGAGAACATTGTCTGTTAGAAGAGTTCTGCATTTGTCAAGAAAGGCCTGCCTGGCATATCCTTGCTTAAAAAGTATTATCACATCTGTATGAGTGCATAAACACCACATTATTTAGTTTTGTAGGTCTTTGAAATTTCTACAAATATTGTTATACTGTATGTAGTCTTCTGAGACTGCATTATGTTTCTAAGTTTATCATACTGTGACATTACACTGTTCACACCATTCATTTGTACATTATGTTCAAGCGCATTTATATGTAGTATTCATTCATTTTCACTACTATACATTACTCATGTCCCACTATACTATAATTTAGTCCCTTTCTTGATGAAATTTATTTTTTTTTAAAGATTTTATTTATTCATTTGACAGAGAGAGAGACAGAGAGAGAGGGAACACAAGCAGGGAGAGTGGGAGAGGGAGAAGCAGGCTTCCCGCTAAGCAGGGACCCCGATGCGGGGCTCGGTCCTGGGATCATGACCTGAGCCAAAGGCAGACGCTTAACGACTGAGCCACCCAGGCACCCCGAAATTGATTTTGTTAACAATGTTTCCTAAAACAAGAAAGGACTGTTGGTGGGAATGCAAACTGGTGCAGCCACTCTGGAAAACAGTGCGGAGAATCCTCAAAAAGCTAAAAAAAAATAAAAAATTAAAAAAAGTAGAACTATACTACCATCCAGTAATTGCACTACTATTTACCCCCCAAATACAAAAATACTAATTCGAAGGGATACACGCATCCCAACAGCATCATCTTTTATAGCAGCAGCATCTACAATAGTCTAATCATAGAAACAGCCAAGTGCTCATCGACTGATGAATGGATAAAGAAGATGTGATATATATATATATGTATATATATATACACACATATACATACACACACAGCCAGGTGTTGTATGGAATTGTTGAATCACTATATTTTACACCAGAAACTAATATTACACTGTATATTAACTAACTGGAATTTAAATAAAAATGTAAAAAAACCCAACCAACAACAAAAAAATGTTTCCTTAAACATTCTAGGATATTTTCTTAATCACACATGTAGATTTTTACGGTATATACGTAGCAGTAAAACTGCTGAGTCATTGGATATGAAAATATAGAAATTTATAAAATTATTACCCCAAATGATTTATCAATCTACACCCATTCTAATAGCGTAAGAGTTCCTATTGTTCCACATCATCTTCAATTCTTAAAAATATCAGATTTCTTAATTTTGCTAATCTAGTGTGTATAAAATGTTATGTCATTGTGGTTTCAATTCACATTTTCTTTATTATTAATGAAACTGAGCATATTTTTTTTTGAGCATATTTTTTATATAGTTTGATTTTTTTTACTCAAAATATCCATTTTATTTATTTAGTTTCAAGTGTTATAGGTTGATATTTTTTATTAGCCTGTACTTTTTCTTATTGTTTTATAGGATTTCTTTATGTATTTTTTTTAAGTAGGCTCCATGCCCAGTGTGGAGCTCAATGTGGGGCTTGAACTCACGACCCTGAGATCAAGACCTGAGCTGAGATCAAGAGTCAGATGCCCAACTGACTGAGCCACCCAGGCGCCCCTCATTGTCCCTCTTTTATTTTCATTGCCACATTAATTTTAGCGTCAGTTTGTCAATTTCTACAAAAAGACATGTGAGAGTTTTTGTTAGAATTCAATTGAGTCTACATATCATTTGAGGGAAAAATGACCTTTCTATGACAGTCTCGCTGATCCATGAATGCAGACTCTCCATTTACTTGAGTGTTTTTAAATGTCTTTCTATAAAGTCTTAAAATTGTTTTGCATATATTGAGATATGTTTTAGGTTTATCCCCAAATATTTCACAGATTATGTTGCTATTACAAATGTAATTTTTTTGAAAATTATGTTTGCTGTTTGCTGCTGGTATGTAGAAATGCAATTGAAATTTTATAGCCAGCCACCTTGATACAGTCTAATTATTTAAACAACTTGTATATAAATTTGGTGAAAATTTCTTTGTAGAAAGTCATATCTGAGATAATGTGAGTTTTCCTTTTACAACTCATATCATTATGTTATATTATTTATTTTTATCTAATTGAAATGGCTAGAACCTATAATATTTAGTAGAAACAATGATAATAGGCATTTTTGTATAGTTCCTGTTTTTAGGAGATTTACTTTAATATTTCCTCCCTAAGAAGGATATTTTCTTGGTTTTAATTACCTTAAGGAAGTTATCTTATGTTCCTAGTTTTCTAAGAATTACCCTCAAGAATAAGTATTAGATATCAAATGCCTTTTCTGCATCTATTGAGAACTTCCCCCTTTATTAACAGAAATTATATTTATAAATTATTTTCTGTTAAAACCTTCATGCATTATTGAAATAAATATACTTTTTTTGTTCGCTTGTTTGCTTTTTTTTATAATCAGCTTGATTTTTTGGCTAATATTTAGTTTAGAATTTTGTAATTATGTTTCTGAGATTGGCCTGTAATTATTTCTCCTGCAGTTCTCTTTCAGTTAGGGTTATTCTGGTCATATAGAATGTGCTTCACAGAATTCCCTCTTTTTTCCTGTTCTTTGGAAGTGTTTGCATATGTTTGGAATGATGTATTCCTTGAAAGTTTGGTAAAATGAGTTCTAAAACTATTTAAACCAGAAGATCTGAATTTTTTAAAAAATATTTTATTTAGTTATTTGATAGAGAGAACAAGAGAGCACAAGCAGGGGGAACAACAGAGGGAGAGGGAGAAGCAGGTTCCCCACTGAGCAGGGAGCCTAATGTGGGGCTCCATTCCATGACCCCGAGATCGTGACCTCAGCTGAAGGCAGCCGCTTAACCGAAAGAGCCACCCAGGTGTCCCAGAAGCTCTGAATTTTAAAGCAATTTTATCCACTGATTCAAAGTATTAGTTAAATAACTATTAAACCCATTAAATAGTTAAATAACTATTCAAGTTATTGACTTCAATTATATTTAGTAAATAATATTTTTATGCAACTTTTGCTTAGTTTATACAAGTTTTCACATTTATTTGTATAAAGTTGATCTGGGTTAACTCATTATCTTTTCAATCCCTACAATATTTGTTATTTTATCCCCACTACTATTCTCATTAATTTTTAGTTTATTTATTTTACTTTGATCAGTCTATCTCAAGTTTTATATAACTGACTCATCTCTTCAACTTTTGGTTTTGTTGATCTTCTCTTTTGTATCTTTTTTTTTTTTTGGTATTTTCCTATTCCTTCTTTCCACTTTCCCTTTTCTTTTCTTCTGCTAAATTCATAAGTAGAATACTTAGCTCATTAATTTTTGGAATTTATTACTTTATAATATAGACACTTGTTATGAATTTCCATTTCTGAACTGCTTATACAACATGGCATGCTTTTTGTTATGTAGTATTTTTATTACCATTCCATTAGAAGTACTTTAATTTCCTTTATCATTTCTTCTTTGACCCATGAATGCTATCTTTACCCAATATTTGAGTTCCTTCTCAAAATATTATTTTATACATTCAATGTTTGTTCAGATTTATGTGTATATTTACTATTTAATTTATTCATTTTTGGCTTCTTATATTCTCCTTTTGGAATAATTTTCCTTCTTACTGAAGCCATCCTTCAGGAGTTCCTACATGGTAGGTCTTTTGATGACAAACTCTGTTTATCTCTAAATGTCTTTATTTTATCCTTGTTCACAGATGATTCTGGGTTGATGAATGGTCTCTATCAAAAATTTGAAGGTAATATTCTTCAATCTTCTGCCTTCTGTTGTGCTAAGAAGTCTGCTTTAATTCTAATTGTCATTCCTTTGTCAACAGAATGACAAGTAAGTCTCACTAATTTAAAAATTGTCCTCTTTGTCTATTTCTTTATATTCTGCATTTCTACTAAAAAGTTTCTAACTCTAACATGAGTTATTTTTCCTATTTTAAATATGTTATACTTTGTGGATTCATTGGTTCTAGAAAATTTATAGTCGTTATGCATGTAAGTATTGCATGCTCTCCATTCCTTTTGTTTTTTCTTTCTTAGAATCCAGTTTAGTGTATATTTGATTTTGTTATTCTATTTTTCACAACTCTTTATTCTTCTTTTATAAAATTTCCTTTAACTTGTCTCTTTGGGCTGAGTTCTGGGCAACATTTTCAGATATATCTTCAAGTTTACTAAATGTCTCCTCTTATTATTGCTTATAATATATGTATACATACATTTTATATATGTATACATATATACATATACACCTTATATACATAGACATATATATAATTTATATATAAATGAATAAATATTTAATCCATTGGTTGCATGTCTTCTTACAATAATCACATATTTTCATTTTATAAGTTCCTTTTTCTCCTAATCTGCCTATTCTTCTCGTCTCTCTCTCATTTTCATGATTGCATTTTTTTTTTAACATTCTATATATAACTGTTCTATGTATGATTCTTTAACCTATTTAGTCCATGGGATTCTAAATCTGTCGCTGACTGTTTCTGATGACTCATTCATGTCTTCTTGCTTTCTCTTGTGCTTGGTGTTCTTTGATTATGATATTATTGCCTCATCATAATCTGTGGTGTCATTGAGTCCTACACATTTTCTCCAGAGAGGATTTACTTGTATGTCTGTGAGTAGCAGGGGGCTGCTGATGAAATGGTGCCACTTCAATTTTCCTTGAGCATCTTGGGTCAGCACAGGAAACCCAGGATGAGTTCTCCCTCCTAGCTGGTGGCCTAATACTCTAATTTTTATAATGGTGCTTTCGGGATACTGAGAAAACTGCTCTCTGAGAAAGCCCATCATACCAGACTGACAGTGTGTTTCTCTTCCACTCTCAGACTATTATTATTTTGGACAGGCAAAACAAATACTTGAATTTTTCCTTTAGCTTTTGTGAGACCAAAATAACCATCGAGAGTAGGCTTTATATATACCTATTTATTTTGCCAAGGAAGAGTCTTTAGGAATACCTCAGTCTGCCATCATTCTAGAAAAAATCTAGTAAGTCACTTTCTCCCAAGACTAAGTGACATAGAGCCTTTTTTCAATAGAAACCCCAAAAACATAGGAGAAGAGAAAGTGGAAGTTTAGGGGTAACAAATCATTCATTCATACAATCACCTATTTCTCAATTTTTATTGAATTATTACATTATATCTGGCCAAGTAATAAATGCTGGAGATGCAAAGCTGCACCACACATGATTTTAAGATGACTCACAATCTAGCATGTGAGGACAAGCACGGTCACAGAAAGGTCTGCAGTAACTTGCAATTCCCTTCTGTCCCTGCAAAAATCTTCTTTACTTTTCAATTGACACATATGTTTAAAATGAAATAAAATTGGAATGAAGGATATACAGGAACTATAATTGTTTTTAAGATACACATCTGATCAAAGATCTACATCTTCTGAAATATTTTCTACTTTGAAACAATGCAATATTTTGCTTAGATTCATCCCAAACTAAATATTTTGGGAAATATAATTTATGAATCAAATGTACTATTCTGATTGCAAACATTTTAAAGAAAGACATTTATAAACACCTTTCTTGATTTGGACATTTAAAAAGGCAATTAAGTGGATGAGAGGTATAAAATTAATTAATTTCCTGAGTGATGGATTGGGTAAAAATAATTGAAAGTTTAATGAAAGACATAAAGATATTCTATAATCGTGAAAGACATGACATTTCTAATGACAGTTAATTATATCTTAAGCATATTTAACCAAATATAATAAAGCACTACTTAAAATATTTAATATCATCCTTAACCTGAATCTGCGGTGCTAAATAGCATCACATGTCAATGTTCGATAGATATTTGTTGAATGAGGGAAGGAAGGTAGAAAGAAAGGAAGAAGAGGGCAGGGGGCTTCTGCACTGTTGCAGCCTGTCTCCTATTCCGCCTTACTGTATTCAAGCTCAGTACATTATCTCTTCCTTGAACCTGACAACTTCTTGGGTTTCTTTTCATTCCTGGGTTTTCACAAAAGTGTTCTCTTTGCCTAGAAGGCTTTTGTCTTCCCATTTTGCCACAGTTGTTAATATTAAATGTCTCCCCATTGTGGGCTGGTACCTAAGCCAAAAATGAAAATATTTTATCTCTTTAATTATTTAAAGTTGTATCCACAAAGGATTTTTATTACAGAAATTCACTTAACTCTAAATTCTAATGTAACTTTGGTTGCAAAAGAGTCTTGGATTTAATATTCAGGGTACAGCATGGTGTGAAAGAAGAAATTCTGGATTTGCTGTTAGGTAGCAAAAATGTGTAGCTCAGGGGCATAAAATATATTTTTGTTTCTTCTTTCCATTTCTATCTTTGTTCTTTGCTTTGTCCTATATTAAAACAAAATATTAATACAAGGTAAAATGTTCATTTGTAAGAATAAAAAAGGAGTGGGTTTTTTTTTTTTACAGATTTTATTTATTTATTTGAGAGAGAGAAAATGAGAGACAGAGAGCACGAGAGGGAAGAGGGTCAGAGGGAGAAGCAGACCCCCCGCTGAGCAGGGAGCCTGATGTGGGACTTGATCCCGGGACTCCAGGATCATGACCTGAGCTGAATGCAGTCGCTTAACCAACTGAGCCACCCAGGTGCCCCAGGGAGTGGGTATTTTTGATTTCTATATTCTGCAGATTACAATACTTGGGCCAAAAATTGGGTTCACAAGTTCTGGCAATTAAGTGAAATTGAGAAATATATTTTATTTTTGGCAATAAACTATATAACACTGAAGTTAGAAAATTATATTTTTCCTCAAGTATTACTCAAGTAGAAAAATACAAGTGCTTTTAAAAATAAAGGCTATTGGGCGCCTGGGTGGCTCAGTTGGTTGAGCGACTGCCTTCGGCTCGGGTCATGATCCTGGAGTCCCTGGATCGAGTCCCGCATCGGGCTCCCTGCTCAGCAGGGGGTCTGCTTCTCCCTCTGACCCTCCCCCATCTCATGCTCTCTCTCTCTCTCTCATTCTCTCTCTCAAATAAATAAATAAATAAAATCTTTAAAAAAAATAAAAATAAAGGCTATTGAATAAATCAGTAGACAATAATGTCAACCAATGTTGTTTTGAAGGCAGAATATGGGCTTATATATTGCGTTGCAGATACTTTGTTTCTGATCATCTAATTTAACAAAGGATAGATATCAGAGACTGTATATGAATGTGTTTTGAAATGTCTTTTTGTGGTCTACTACAAATAAACACCTTAAATGAATTTCCTACAAGTCCCAGATCTTACTCAACCGGAAGACCACATCCTCAATAAGTTCATCTAATAAAACAAACAAACAAAAAATACTTCCTGTCTATAGCCTTTGTTAAAAAACATGGTAGGGTTTGTAATTAAAAGATGTGTATGATCAAGTGGGTGACCATTACAGAGGAATGAGTTCAAGTTTCTTTGGCCCTTTTACAAAGACATATCCTGATCTCAACATGTATCATGCCTGGGATATATTTTATATCATTTTATACAGTTTGTCTTATTTCAAATTGTGCCTTCAGTTTTATTTTCTTCTAGAAAATTTTATGAACTTCAAGGTGTCGAAGAATAGACCAGACAGAATTACATACAACACACCAGTCACATCGGGAGACTAATTAATATTGGATGATGGTAATGGCACACTCTGGGCTGATGCTGAGGGAAGTAGAATGTGACTAGTTAAAAACAAAGGAGTTGATAAACACTGACACACAAAAAAACAGGTTATCCTTAGATTACAGATAACTACTCCTAATGACTATTTTAACTATTTTTTCCTGTAACTTTTCAGTGACAGTAACATCATCATACATTGTTTGCTTCATTTTATGAGAACCGATGTTCGCATGACAAGCAGTGTTAATTGGAGAGGGTTCTGAATCACCTTTTTTAGAGCAAAGCCGCCTGGCTTACTGCTTTCCCCAGAGTGACTCTTCTGTTCTGCAAGAAAGACAATCAGGAAATGCTCTCCAGGCCATTTTAATATGAAATACCAAAGCTTAGAAATCCCCTGTAAATAATTGAAGGCAACCATTAGGAGTAGAGCCAACCATTCTCTTAATGGAGAGGTCATGAGGGACAATACGCAGAGAACCTCTCTGAAAAGTCCAAGGAACATTCGGTGGTTTATAATTGATTTTTCTGGGCAGATTTCCTTTTTTCAAATAGTAATTATATCAGTGTCATTAATAATGGCTGTTGCAAGGGGCCTTGCTTTATTCTCCAAGGAAAAAATTATATCTGGTCAGAGAAGCCTCATAATTATTTCTACTTATTTGAAGCAGATAACAGACTTAGGTTTTTTTCCCTCTCATTTGAGATTCTAAGACACTTAAGCTTTCCCCTGAGGAATCAGGATAATAATAGCAGAGCCGGGAAATGAAGCAGCTTACTACACATTGCTTACTATGCGGGGATAAGCTAAAAGAGTTTTGCTGTAATAGTTTAACTTCCAGAGCACTTTTGTAGTAATTATTTTTTTTTCTAAATTTTAAAGGTCTGATGCATTTCTTGAGGATGTTAAGTATCTTTCTAAATTAAGAAAGTAAGGCATTTTCTCAAATAAAATTTCTTTGTGAAGAGATGTACTGATTAACAATTAGAAAAGAGCCAAATATCAGAGGTTAGAGGATTGGCTGAAGCAGAGAAATGCTGTTTTTAGCCTTGCCTTTATTAAGATATTTATTTGAATATATCAGGTAATACAAATCTTGGGAAATGACCTTTCTTGATTTAATTTTTTATTTACACAAACACACATACACACACACGTACACACGTACACACACACACACAAACACCATTATTCATGCAGCTTTTTTGTCCAGTTTTTTCCACACTATGAGTGGATCTATTAATCTTCCTATGGCTTCTTATAAAACTATGTGGCACCGCACTTGATATATTTTTTGATATTTTAATTAATACTTATTTGGGAAAAAGTTCAATTTTTTTTTTAGTGACCTGAGAAGGTACTGTGTTGGTTCATAAAATCAAGTTTAGAAATCTCTTTCATAAACTAAATTTTTAGTTATTTACAAAACATTAACTACTTTCCTGTATATCTTTACTATCCAGGAGTATTTATATAGTGAGAGAAAACTTCTGTTGTTTCTAAGGGCAGCCTTATCCTTTTGTAAGGCCAGGGGAATTGTGCTTTCATGGGATCTGGTCTACTTGAACTATCAGAAATTGTTAAGGTCTTGCAAGAGTCAAAGCACCATATATCCTTAATTATAGCTGAATATAAGGCCAAAGGTATAAATTTTTCTGCTTAAGCTTCATCATGAGGATTAAGAATGGGTTTGTTTACTTGGAAATGTAGTTAGGTTTTTTATTTTACTTTTATTTTAGAGATAAAAAAATAACTACATGGGATATTTAAATGACATGACTGACTTATTTGAAAAAAAAAAGAGATCTGTTATATGTATGAAGTTGGGCTTTTATATGTTTAATTTTGGACAGCATAGTATAATCTTCTAAGAAAAATTTAAAAAATGAAATGGCCATATCATTGATCTAGAGTATGTTTTAATTAATTATTTATTTATTTATTTATTTTCCTTGATAATCTTTTTCATAATTTTCATGGTTGTTCTTATTCTATTTTATTATGTATGTTAATCACCATACATCACATCATTAGTTTTTGATGTAGTGTTCCGTGATTCATTGTTTGCATATAACACCCAGGACTCCATTCAGTACGTGACCTCTTTAATACCCATCACCAGGCTAACCCATCCCCCCACCCCCCTCCCCTCTAGAACCCTCAGTTTGTTTCTCAGAGTCCACAGTCTCTCATGGTTTATTTCCCCCTCCAAATCCACCCCCCAAAGACATGGTGTTTCAGAATAGTTACATAGCATTTCTTCACAGACAATTTTCTGTCGAAGCCAAATTAAAGCACCACAGATCCTTCCGAGGAGACCGATACAGTGGCCAACTTCTAAGATTCACCCTAACAATCCCCCTCTTCTAGTGTTTATACCATTATGCACTCCCCTCCCATATTTTACCAGGGTTGGTCTGTATGACCAATAGAATATGACAGAGGAGATAGTAACTGCTAAAATTAGATTATAAAAGATATTGCCTCTTTTTTACATGTGATCAAGCCCACCTGATGAGCAGCTGAAGTTTCCTCTCACATGAATGAGCTTGAGGAAAGTTTCCCTAGCCTCTGTTTCAGCTGACTGCAGCCCAAAATAGCTTGACTACAACCCCATGGAAGACATTGAGCCAGAACCATGCAGCTGAGCCACTCCTGGATTTCTGATTCTTGGATACTTTGTGAATAATACATATTCATTATTGTAAGCTGCTAAGCATTTAGCTAATTTGTTATATAGTAACAGAAAACTAATACAGTTGATCTTTAGATGAGGTTAATGTTCAGTATCTTTTCCTACAAGGGTAACCTATTAAATAACATCTTCCAAATGGTGGTGCTTTCTGAAACAATATGGAATATTAGAAGAGAGCTGGCCTTGCATTCAGGATACCTGTATTGTGGTCTTGGATGTCACAGAAGCCACAGTTATTCTGGGTCTAGCATGCTAATATACGTCAGAGTTAGATTTAATTTGCCCTAATGACCATTCATATTTTTAAATTCTATAATTCTAAGAGGATTTTTATGCTTTCAGTTTGGAAATCCCTTTGCAAATGAAATCTTTATTTACCATAATATTGCCTACTTTTTGATATATACCTATTTTCATAAGTGATTAATAAAAAGAGAAGACGCTATTGCAAGGATGGTAGATGAGGTAAAGAGAATGTTTGGTTGCCACGTATCCTCTGCATAATCTACTTTGGCCTTTACGGAGTAAGAAGAAAGACAAAGAAGAAATGAGAACCATGAGGGAAGACATGAAAAGGTAGACACGTTAGAGTAATTTACCCCAACTAGATAGTAGAAATAATAAAATCTGCCAAAATAAGTAGAATATCATGTTTAAAGGATAGTTCTCATATATAAAAAACTTGCTTAAACAGAAGAGCAAGAATCCTGTATCAAAATATAGCCTAAGTTGTCATTTACTTATTTAATATATATTTGGAAAGCATAATCATAATACAACTATTTTTCTATGTTTCTGGCCATACTACTATACATTTATATCTAATTTGTAAGACAAAAATTTATGTTTCTTATTTAATGTCAAATGTTTTACAGTTCAAGAAGTGTAAATTCACGTGTTAAGAAACTGATTTTGTTGGGCGCCTGGGTGGCTCAGTTGTTAAGCTTCTGCCTTCGGCTCAGGTCATAATCCCAGGGTCCTGGGATCGAGCCCCGCATCGGGCTCCCTGCTCAGCGGGAAGCCTGCTTCTCCCTCTCCCACTCCCCCTGCTTGTGTTCCCTCTCTCGCTGTGTCTCTCTCTGTCAAATAAATAAATAAAATCTTAACTGATTTTGTGATTTCCAAATTAAAATGTTATCATATGCTTATACTAAAACTTCTTCAGTGACAATACAATAATATTATGGGATAGTATCAACTGGTTAACATTAATGTGGATGATATTTTTTAAATGTAGGAACTGGTTCTGCTCTGTAGTTTACTACATAGTGTAATAGCTACAGTCTTTATACCTGTTTGGCTCATTACCATATCATCTTTAGAACAGAATAATCCTTTTGGTGCTGTTTGGATAAGATGTCATTCTGTTTGGGTAACAAATATTTAAAGGATCTTAGTGCAGGGACTGAAACCATTTACAACCCAAACTTGTACTAATATTTTAACTAATACCAATTTTAGTATGGTAAATGTATTGAATGCCTATTCTTTCCAAGTTTATATTTATATAAATATTTATATTTAAAAGTATTGTTTAGGGGCACCTGGGTGGCTCAGTCCTTAAGCGTCTGCCTTCGGCTCAGGTCATGATCCCAGGGTCCTGGGATCGAGCCCCGCATCGGGCTCCCTGCTCCGCGGGAAGCCTGTTTCTCCCTCTCCCTCTCCCCCTGCTTGTGATCCTGCTCTCACTGTGTCTCTCTCTGTCAGATAAATAAATAAAATCTTTAAAAAAAAAAAAAGTATTGTTTAATCTATTCTTCATAATAGCTTATTTGGTGTTATCATTTCTCTCCTAACAGATGAGGAAATTCAAGTTTAGGGAAATAATAATTGCTATGGTCATTCAGTTAATTAGTGTCAAAACCTGAATTCTAGCACAGGTCTGTCAAAATCCACTATGACTAGAGTATTACTTCCTTTGATTGTCAAGGAGCTGAAAGGGAGTTTTAAAAGAATATCATAAGGCCATTTTCAATTTGGCTGAGGGAAATTGAGAAGTTTAAGGGCTTGTCCAAGGTCTGCAACTAGTTAGAGGCAGAGTTGATAGAACTACCCCGTTCAGTTTCATTTCAATTGCTTTATGATTTTAAATTATAGTACACTTTTGTTCTTACGGGTCAGATATTTTATTTCACAAATATCAGGATGAACTGACCAAAGAGACACCAAAAATTAAATAAGGAATAGAAGAAAAATAAAATAAACAATACTTTAGTCACTTTTAATGTTTTATCAATAGCTAAATATATTTTTATTACAGTTTCTTACTAAGTGGCCAGTTGGAGGCTAAAATCTAAGCTGTATTCCAGAAGTAGGTAAGTGTCTCTCCTTAGCCAACAGCTAATTAACGTGTCTTGAAATGAGTTAGTATAGGTAGTGTATTCAGTAAATGTTAGTATTATTTTTGTTTTGTTTTTTTCATAATCTAATTTAGTTATTAACTCCAAGACTTTGTTCTCTACCTTCAGTCAAGATTGTAAAATTAGTTTCAAGAATCAGAAATGTGCAAACATCTTACCTTCCAACTCCTTTTTATTTTTCTAATTTATCCAACTGAAATCAAAAGTTGGTCTTGCAGTAAATAAAGGCTGGTTTCCTAACTCTGGATACACTACAAATCTTGAACGTTAGACTTCCCCTCTGGCAGTAAAAAATCTGCAAATCAAGTCAGGCAGCAGAGGCACAGAGCAACTCATGTATTTCTTATGGAAAATTTTTATAAAAAGGTTGAATTTTCTTTATAATATTACAATATTTTGAAATCTACAGAGCCTAATAAAAACGGTGCTTAAAAATGCACAGTTTATAGGGAGGTGGGGAATGGGTTGGCCTGGTGATGGGTATTAAAGAGGGCACGTATTGAATGGAGCACTGGGTGTTATACACAAACAATGAGTCATGGAACACTACATCAAAAACTAATGATGTAATGTATGGTGATTAACATAACATAATAAAATTAAAAAAAAAAAAAACATGGGGCGCCTGGGTGGCTTAGTCGTTAAGCGTCTGCCTTCGGCTCAGGTCATGATCCCAGGGTCCTGGGATCGAGCCCCGCATTGGGCTCCCTGCTCAGCGGGAAGCCTGCTTCTCCCTCTCCCACTCCCCCTGCTTGTGTTCCCTCTCTCGCTGTGTCTCTCTCTGTCAAATAAATAAATAAAATCTTTAAAAAAATAAAAAATTAAAATTAAAAAAACCAAAAAAAACTAATGATGTAATGTATGGTGATTAACATAACATAATAAAATAAAATTTAAAAAAATGCACAGTTTAAAAACACATACACACCTTTCACAAGAGTATTTATTGAAGTAAGCTATTTTTGAGAGGAAAGCCCCCCCAGTTCCTGATTGGCTACCAAGAAAAGTTACTATTCTGCCTTACCCTCTGAATGGTCCATATTTCCTCTAGAAGTCGCCCTAAATAAATCCCTCAAGGAAAACGGAGCCAAACAATGCATTCTGTAAATTGCTACCCCATCTTTTATGGGAAATAGCTCAAGATAACTTCACATGATCCTTCATATAATTACAGGTTTCAAAATCCTCAGAAGAAATAAATGCATCTATGTTCAATGGGTAGATTTTCTTATTACGTGCTGGATGAAAGAGAGTAGCAGTAGAATATCAGAAGAGAAAGGGTAAACTTATGAATTGGTAATTATGTTTGTACTTCTGGTCCCACACTGTAATTGTTTAAAGAACAGGCAAAAAATATGGTTGTATTTCCTTAACTGCATTTAAAATAAGCAAATCTTACATTCCTCCCCAGGGAATATGATTCAGTCAACATTTTAATAAGGCCAGTGATCAAGGAAAAACTTGCTAAGGGTTAGATAACACAATATAATTGCAGCTCTTAGCTTGAAATTTATATTAGAAAATCTGGCAAGATTTACCTACAGGCATTATATAGTAGTATTTAATCTTTCATCATTTTAGGATGGAAAGTTAGATGTCCGACTTGTATATTTAACTTTCAAAAGTAGCAACATTATATTTACATTTTCCACTAATGGAAGATTAGTTCTTTGAAGGCTAAATGCAATATGAATTCAAGACGACATTACATTAGAAAAATTGGTGTTTGTCAGTGAGATTTTTGTCTGATTTTCACCAAACTAGATCAGAAATTTAGAGGAAGTTTGAATTTGTGTCCTTGTTATTCCTCAGAAGGGATTTTCTGAAGGAATGAAAATATAATAGAAAAATACTATTTTTGCATACTCCAAGACTACACTGTTTTTTGGTAGGCATCAGCCCAAATATTTTATCCAGAATAGTTTCTAGCATTCCTTCCCCCACCTTACCCCTCTGCCCCGCCAACTCAAAGAGACATTTGTGATCCTCTGATAATTTGATATTGTGGTGGGTTCTATAACCTCTACTTTAAGCCGTATGTTATACTGCATTATTTCTTCCCTTTTAATAATTTTTAAGAGGAGGTGGAAATTTATGTAATTAATCATTTTTAAATAGTCATATTTTTCTCTTAGAAATTCAAAACTTGATTGTAAAATATATAGATGTATATGTTGTTGAAGAGATTGGATGATTCTTTCATGCTTCAAGTTTTTACATACTTTTCTGTAATTTTTAAAATATTTCATGTTTTCATTGGAAACATGAAATCTCTCATTCTTTCATTACTCTTATTTGATTATCTACTATCACCTTGCATAGCAAAGCAAGACACACTAAAAATAATAAGCTTATGTAATCATGGGATTTCAGAATTGGAAAACAACTTAGTTTACCCTAGCCTCATCAAAAAAGAAAGACATGAAATTCAGGAAAGTGATGAGGAAGTAGTTTAAGAAAAGGATGACCAGGAATATCAAAGCAACTGACTCTGACTTTAGGATGCGAAATCAAATTAAAATGTTGTGGAACTTAGAGCTGGTTGAAATGTAACACAGCAAGTTGGCAGAAGAGTGGTTAATCAATGTGTAGCCTTACCTATTAGCACAAAGAACATCAGGCTGCTTTTGCACTTCTGGTGACTGCATTTAGCCGAAAGAATCCCAGGCCCTTTGAGCATGATGGAGGGAGTATTGTTTTACTTTTCTTGGAAACAGAACATACATTTTTGACACTCATTATGTTTATCACCTTCATTTCAGTCTATATATTGAGGTATATTCTAAAGTTTTGAATGGAGTATAGTTAAGAGTACGTAGTTCTCCCCACTTAATCTTTTCCCTTTTTTGGATGTACCAAAACTTTCACATACTAAACCTGGCTTCTATCATTTCAAATGAATCCGTTTTTCAAAGCAAACAAAGGATAAAGATGGTATAACTCTTAGGAAGATGGAGAGAATGAAAAGCTAGAATAGTTAGTAGACACTTGTAATTTCCATGTGCATACAGACTCTGTGCTTGATGGAATAGTGTCCATATCTTTTAAATTTCTATTTTGATATGTGAAAACCATACAGATGCTGCTTTTGAGGCAGTGCTGGCACTAGTTCCAGGCTTGCTCTCATGAGAATCTCTGCTCCAGGCACCATGGCACTCCCTGGGCTCACTAAACTAGACAGGCTTCTAGGCAGTGTGGTGTTTGCTGCACAACATGGAAATTGGCCATGGAATTTCCATAATGAGTGTTTGTATCAGTAAATTCCCTTGTTGTCCATTTTCTATCAGGTAATGTTGTTTTAATTAGTACCAAATGCTCATACCCAATTTCTCTGTGGTGGACATCACAACAAATAAGGATTATGAAAAAGAAAGGGAAAAAAAGAACACAACACTTTCTTTAACAGCTCAGGGATTTGCTGATTTTCATTAGAAGCACTCAATTGCATCTGAAACTGACTTGGTCCTTTATTTGCTGCATTTTGCTTCAAACTGATATTTTAGGTTCTTTTTTTTTTAAAGATTTTATTTATTTATTTGAGACAGAGAGAATGAGAGAGACAGAGAGCACATGAGAGGGGGTACGGTCAGAGGGAGAAGCAGGCTCCCTGCCGAGCAGGGAGCCCGATGCGGGACTCGATCCCGGGACTCCAGGATCATGACCTGAGCCGAAGGCAGTCGCTTAACCAACTGAGCCACCCAGGTGCCCAGATATTTTAGGTTCTAATACATAACGCATCGTATAGCGTCTACAGAGGTCTTAGCCAGTTAAAGATGGTGCAGTGTTTAAGTTCATGAGTATGTTTAAAGGGTTGTGATTATTTTCCCTCCCTACACTGGATAAAGTGAGGTAACAGAGAATCAGGGCCTCTGAAGACTTAAATTCAAAGTTTGGTCCTAGGAACAGCACTGCTAGCTTTCCCTGGGAAACTGTTCTCAATGTAAATCCTTATCCATGCTGCCAACTCACTTCTAGTCAACTGAATCATTGTCCACATTTCAAAAAGTTCCTCGTGTACTTCGGTTGATCCTTACGCCCCCCTCAATCCCACTTTCCTTAGTTCCTGTGTAATAGCCACACTTAGGTTTACACACAAGTTTACATTTAGATTGCAAAATGTACAGTTGGAGGCACCTGGGTGGCTCAGTAGGTTAAGCACCTGCCTTCCACTCAGGTCATGATCCCAGCGTTCTGGGATCGAGCCCCACCTACGGCTTTCCACTCAATGAGGAGTCTGCTTCTCCCTCTGCCCCTCCCCTCTGCTCGTGCTTTCTCTCTCTCACTCTGCACTCTCTCTCTCTCAAATAAATAAATAAAATCTTAAAAAAATGTACAAGTTAGAGATGGCCACAGGGGAAAGAGGGTGCAAAGAACGAAGGTGATAGGTTTCTGTACCTAAAGAGTGGATGGAGGTAAGAGTAGCATTCATGGAAGTGAAGAGAAAGTTCTCTTCTTCCCTTGGGCAATCACCAAAGTGAAGGGAATGCAACAAAAGAAAATGAAGAATGTACATTGAACATTTTTTTTAAAAAGGAAGGTTTTTTTTTTTTCTTTTTTCAGTTGATTATTTCTTCAATAATTTCTTCATATAATTTTAATCAAAAAAGATGCAGATTTACTGATTATATATCTTTAGAAAAAAAAGCAATATTTATTGAATTATTATCTTGGGGAAAACTATCTTGAGAAAGTAGACTAAGAGAGGAGGGGAGAAAGAAAGAGGCTTGTATAAAGTTTGGTACTGAGAAGTATATGACTTCATAAAGGATACCATGAATGTAAACTTCTCTCAAAAGAGGCTACCTTAAATCACCTCTGGGAGATGAAAATATTTCACATAATTAAAAATTTCCTACAAATCTCCTCACCTTTTTTTTTAAACAATACACTGTTCTCATGACATGAAATTATATAATTTTATACAAAACTAATAGGTACTTTATTGGTAAACTAGGTGAAACAAAGGCAGATACAGTAATTGAGTATTTTACATAGATAATATTGACCATGTAGACAAAAGAAATGCTTCCTTTCTCATGATGAGCTCTCTTGAACAAAAATCTAAAAACTGCTGACTCTGGTAAAAATTAATAAGAGAACTTTTAAGGAAAAGACTTTACCAGTCACAGTGTCTTTAAATACTGGATATAAGAATAATGAACTGTTATGTGGGATTCATGTTTGCAAAATCAGATACCAGTTGGTAATTAGTGGAGTTGTACAGCACCCTGATGAAATAGGTATGTTTTATCGCTGCCATTTTACAGACGCAAAATGGGCATTGGAAAGTAATGAAGTGTTTGGCCTCAGGGAACCCAGAAAATTAGCATCAGCAGAAAGCACTGACTTTTTTGAGACATCCAATTGTGATGCAAGTACCAAGGCCAGCATTGACAACCACTTACTGGCTGTGTGATTTTGATGAAGTTACACACCTTTGTTGTGCTTTAGTTCCCTCATCTGTACAATGGGAAGAGGGATAGTATTTATCTCAAAGCGTTGTTATTAAGATTGAATTATTTGATCCATGAAAAACACTTTTTTTTTTTTAAAAGATTTTATTTATTTATTTGAGACAGAGAGCATGAGAGGGAGGAGGGTCAGAGGGAGAAGCAGACTCGCTGCCGAGCAGGGAGCCCGATGTGGGACTCGATCCCAGGACTCCAGGATCATGACCTGAGCCGAAGGCAGTCGCTTAACCAACTGAGCCACCCAGGCGCCCCATGAAAAACACTTTTAAAAGTACCTAGCATGTAACTAGCCAACTATTGTTGTCGGTGAATTATTAACTGTGTGCCTTTCTGGGTGCTGAGGATATGAAAGTAAAGAGGAAATCCCTGCCCTCCTGGACTTACATTCTACTTATTAACAGAACATCCTTTTAGCTGATGGACACATGTGTATGTGTCTTTGTTATGAACAAAGTTCTGGTGTTCTTTCTCTGTTTTTTTTTTTTTTTTTCAATTGCTGGGGTAATTTCACAGTGGCTGGGTGACTTCTCTCAATTTCCTATGAACGAGTTCCGAAGAAAGAGAAGATTTTTACTAATTTATTTAGAATCCGACTGAAAGCAAACAGCGTTTCAGTGTTAGGCAC
Source organism: Mirounga angustirostris (assembly GCF_029215605.1). Lineage (NCBI taxonomy): Eukaryota > Metazoa > Chordata > Mammalia > Carnivora > Phocidae > Mirounga > Mirounga angustirostris. The sequence continues at coordinate 44,659,046 of NW_026991709.1, read as the reverse complement.
TGACTGAGCGTTGGGTGACAGTGACAAACAAGAAATGGTCTCCTTTCCTCAGGGGCTCACAAACCAGTGAGAGAGTCAGATATACACATAAATGACTCTAATCAAGACTAACTTTGAGGGGTGCCTAGATGGTGCAGTCGGTTAAGCATCTGACTCTTGGTTTTGGCTCAGGTCCTGATCTCAGGGTCATAAGCTCAAACCCCGTGTCTGGCTCAGCACAGAGTCTGCTGTCTGCCCCTCCTGCTTGTGCTCTCTCTCTCTCAAATAAATCTTTAAAAGAAAAAGACTAACTTTGATAAATATAATAAAAGAACAAAGAAGCAGGAGAAAGAAAAATGCCCTGGGCAGAGGACAAAAGGAGAGGAAAAATCAAGAATGAGAACAAAAAGAGTAAAGAGAGAGGGAAGAGTAGAAATAAGGAAAGGGCATGTTTGATATTCAATGGAATTTTAGATATTTTGTGACTGCAAGAGGGTTTGCAAATTTTATAGTTGGAGACACAGGGGGTGGAAGCAGATAATATTTTAGTTTTGCTGAAATAACTTTCTAGGCCCAAGATGAAGTTGCTTCTACCTGGGGTGCCACACCAGCAAACTGAATACGATTTTTGTATCCCTGTAAATTCTGTTTGATCAAAAACACAGTATATCCAGTTAGCCAGTCCCCAAATGCCAAGCCAACTCTACACTTCTTTCCCCCTTCCTTCTCACCCCAAATAAGATTAAATATGTGGCCTCAGCCAGTCAGATATTTTCAATTTTTCTCTTCTTTGTTCTTAGTCTTTAACCTATAAAAGTTTCCTGCCTTCTGCCCCATTTTGCAGTTCTCTGAGACTGTCCACTTCCTGAAGTGTTAAATAAAGCATGTTTGTATCACCTAATTTGTCTTTTTTTTTTTTTTTTTAACAGTTCCCTCATGAGCAGGCTTTACTTTGTTAGTAAGTAAATATGAAAGAGGATTTTTTTGGTAACATACCTGACTTTCTTCATTATTTTAAGTGCCTTTTCATGTTCAAAGTTTATTCACTTGAGTGTAAAAAAATGAAACACTTTTTGAGTATGAAAAAAGTAACTAAGAATTGGGGGGGTATAATTAACTGAACAGACAATATCTAGTTATAATCAACAAGCAATATGTTTTCTTCTCCATACCCTTCTCATCACACACAGAAGACAACATAGGGTCTTAATTTTTATATATAATTATAATGTGAAGAATACTGTTCCCTGTGGTAAAGTACTTTTTTAAATGTGTGTGCATTTAATTTCAGTAGACATAAATGAAAAACTACAGTTATTTGAGTTACGGGATAACATATCTATAAACTGTATGGATGTAATTTTGAAAGAGCTAGAACTAGAGATTATCTTACTAGACCTTTTTTTTTTTTACAGATGAAGAAACAGGACTAAGAAAATTAAGATCTGAGCCAAAATTGAGTTTTTGAACACCCAGGGCAGGGCCTTTTTCTAATACTACATATTCCCTGAAAAAAGGTCACTGCTAACAACAGTATGTTGTTTGACCTCAGATATTTGTGGACACTTCACATTCTAAGCAGCTTAACTTCTTTCCTAATTTACAGAATAATGCTCTTAAGGAGAACATAATAAAACAGCATGAATTCCTGAGAGAATGGTGTAAATATTGATCATTTGTGGGTTAATTATGAGTTAGCAATACAGAGTAACTTTGATTAAAAGGAAATGGAAGGTATAAAATCCCATAAATTAAAGACTGAAGCACCAATATTAAAGACTGAAGAGAACATGAATATTATAATGAGCCTAGGCTTAAAATTCTTTCACAGTTCCCTGAGCACAGAAGTACCTTAGTTAATGGTGCACCACCAGACCCCCTTGGATCACCTTTATCTGCTCCTGCTCCTACCCACCCCCCAATGTTTGTTTTTTTGACTGTAAAGGCTTGTATCTGGCACCTTCTTTATAGACCTAAACGTGGGTTACTAAAGCCACTGCAGAGAACCAGAAGTGCTGCTGACTTTTTTTTTTTTTTTTTTCTGTACACCTCATTAGGACTTGTGGCCAATGATTGCCTGGAGCCAGAGTATGGTAGCTCAGCTCCTTGATCTCCATAGGATGAACTGTGAGATGTAATTTATACTCCAGAGCTCCCGTTGGTCACTCTGAGTTTGACTGGCATTTTCTTCATAGTCCTGCTTCCCCATTCTTTACCGGTTTTCCTAGGAGCTTTCTTAATTAATCACTTGCTTACAAAATCCTGTCTCAGGGTTTGCTTAAGGGCAACTAGACAGAAGACAAAAAGCAAAGCTATTTTGGATCCATCCCTTCATCCATCCATCTGTATTTATCTATGCTTGCTACTTCCCTCTCTCTTCCTTGCCTCCATCCATGTACTTCAGTCCCCCATGCCACTCCCACTCAACAAGCAACATTGGAGACAGCATGGTGTACACTCTGTTCCAGTCCATATTTCTCTATATTTATATAATCATATATACATACACATATAGAGTGGGATATTTGCATTCCAAAATTAGGATCATATATTTGTACATATATTTCTTTGTATCTTGCTTTTCTTACTGAACAGTATTTAGGTTCCTAATAAAGAAGGAAATTAGCATTTTAAGAGTTCTATTGTAAGGTGTTAGTTATAAATTTTATAAAAATATTTTCTTGAAAGCAGAAATCATGTTATAGATGCCTATAGGTAAAATGCACAGTTACAGTATGAAGCCATAGTTGGAAACAGTTTTAATCCTATCAGTCATTTTATGCTCGCTCTGAAAGTTTTGATATTCTAACATCGTTGATTAGTTGCCTATACATTATGTATTTACGTATGAAAAGAATGATTTTTATTTAGTTTGTATACAATCCCCATGCTATTGTATACTGGTTCTATGTTATATGCCAAATATTTCCTTAATTCTTTCTTAAATTAAATGATTTCTAATACTGATTTAGTGTGCTTTTCATCTTTAGGTCTGTTTATAAAATTAATCTTTACAACCTACTTGAAGAGTTGATACCTTCATTTCCCTTTTGTAAATGTGAAGTGTGAAACATAGGGAGATTAACTGAGTTTTCTTGGCCAAAGGCATAATGAGAGTCACAATCAGAACATGAAATAGGCATCCTTGGCTTCCAACTCCAGGTTTACTACATGTGTAGTGACTTCATTAGCAAAACTGCCATTTTCTTACAAAATAGACTCCTTCATAACATTACCTATTTTATCATTAAAACACGGAAATTATGTCAATTACCATCTTTCAGGATATTATTGATTTCTAAAATTTTGATTGGATGAATATGGTTCCCTTTTTACAGAATCTGTATGATTTGTCCTTAATTGGAAATATTGCAAGTTATCTTCATCTTCAAACATACGAAGTATAAATGACTATAAAATGAGAATGATTTTCTGTGTACAAAATACAGCCTTCATAAAACATGGAGGAATATTCTCATTCTGAAAAGTTGCTTATATATGTGCCCATTGCTTTTTTAAATAATGAGAATTTCTGCATACCTAAAGATCTATCTAGACAAGTAGACAGAAAATATGTGTATTTTGTGACAGCGTGCTAGAGGTTGTAACATTTGAAAGGATAGCTCAACAGGATTTCTGGCACATGCTGGCTTGGCTAATGTGCTGAATCTGTAATCCAATTAAAACTCAGTCAATTTCCCCTTTCTTAGACTATGGAGTTATTCCTGTTGGTTCATAATGACAGTTTTCATTGACTACATAATGCTGAAATTACTGGAGTGTCAAAAATGGATACAGGCAGGCTACTGAGTTACCTATCCTATTTCAAACTTATATTTGCTTAGAAGCAATAGAGTAGAAAAAGATAGACTTCCATTTCTGTTCTTGTCTTGTATTTCTTCAGAGGAAATAAAAATTTATTTGTGATGTTCCTTTGCTTCTAGTCAGTTACAGAAATGCAAGAAGTTCCTTCTTACCGTACTATACAACTAGAAATTGTGTATGATTTTTACTTTATTTTTAAAAATTTAATGTTCCCTTTATCAATATTCCAGAGCAGTAGCTGCACAAGGAGACATACCAGACTTGTTATGTGGTCTGTGACAATGTCTACAGGCACAGTATCATAATAGTGAGGAATAAGGGGAAAAAACATAAGGAAGAATGTGGATACAATAAAAATAAGGAAGTATATAATTTGGGGAAAATATAGTAGCTGAGAACGATTTTAAAATGACAAAAATGAAAATTAAAATTAAGTTGATTTATTAACCAGATATATCTTGCTAGCTTCTTAAAAAAGTAAAACAGCTGACCTAAATGTAAAGAAAAATTTTAAACCACCAGCTGTTTCCATTTATCCCTTAAATCATCCTTTCCAAATTATAGTGAACTGTTAACTTTAAACTCATTGGCAAAAAATATGGGTTACACAAACTCTCTCTTTAGGTTAGAGCAATTCCATTTTACCATGTCTTCCGAGTGAACTGTAGAAACAATGTTATGTCAACTAAACTATAAACTAAAGGAGTTACTGCCTCTTACTATATTGGAAAAATCCCTATATTAAGTCATGACAGAAATGAACATCTTGTGTCTTCTACTTTATAATCTGACATAAAACAAAACAAATTAATTAAGAAAGTATAAGCATAATAGTAAATTAGAAAGTTTTCAAAGAAATAGTAGGTATGAAGTTAGGTCAAAGAACAGGTTTTAAAGTAAAATAATATAACAACATGCTCAAAATATACATATATACATATATATGTATATGTAGTTTTTTAGGAAGCTCCAAATAAGACCTACTTTCTCATAGTACTTGATCTCGTAGTCCAGAATGGCTCCATTGGAAAAAGCAGGTGCTTGCCATGATAGGGCAATGCTATTTTGGGATGCCCAGTCCTTCCTTACCACACCTATCAGGGAAGGTGCTGAAAGGAAAGAAAATAACTAAGAATTAATTGTCAGGAATCATTCTCCAGAATCCTTACTTTAATATTTTGTCTTCCAAGGAAAATATAATTCTTGTTGAAGAGGACAGCAATTGTGGATATCAGATTAATAAGAAAGCCTTAGGAGCTACTCTATTTAATCCAAATAAAGTATTAAAATATATTTAGAGACATTACTAGGGAACATAGGAAAAACTCAAATAGTCCAAGAATGAGAGCCAGAACTCATCATCTTAGTCTTTGTTAGTGGAGGACATTTTCCTTTAAACTGGCTTTGGTTTTATGTTATGACATGAAGTACAATACACTTGGATCTTATATTTTATCCAATCTAAGTCTGCTATAGAAAAATACTCTGCAATTACACAATCATTTATAGGCTTTTCTTTCTCCTTAAGACTTAGTACTTTATAAAGTCTTAGTACTTTATAAAAGTTTAAATCACAAACTTCTTAACTATAAATTATTGCATATCAACATGAGAATTATTTCTTTTGCATGGTTTCTGTGACATTTGAATAAAATTGAAACATTTAACTTCTGAAGTTTATTTTCAGCATCATGTCTTTTTTCCCCCTATATAAAATTGTTTTAACAACCCAATCCTAACCTAATCTTGCATTAAACTTCCAAAATTTCCCTAGAATATATATATCATAGATTCTTTTCTCTAACAAAATCCCCCTCATTTTAAAGTATTCTAATTTTTAAATACAACAGGTTTTTACATAGAAGTTAAAATTCATTCATAAAAAGAGAAATATAAATGAAATGTACTGAGATACCATTTCTTACCAAGCAGATTGGCAAAAATCCAAAAATCTGACAGCAGGCTCTGCTGACTAGGCTATAGGGAAAAGCGCTTTAATACATTGTCGGTGGGAATGCAAAATGGTACAACTTTCATGAAGGGAAATTTGACAATTTAAGGCAAATTATATGTTCATTTACACTTGGGCTTTTTGAAATCTATCCCAAAGATACACTGAACACAAAGTGACATATTTACAAGACTACTCACTGAGATTTATTTGTAAAGACTGGAAACAATTTAACTGTTCGTCAAAAAGGGACTGGTTGAAAAACTATGCTACATCCACCAGAAAATTATGGCTATCTATAAAAACTATAATGGAGTTTTTTCAGGATTTATTTATTTATTTATTTATTTATTTATTTATTTATTTATTTGAGACAGAGAGAATGAGAGAGAGAGAGCACATGAGAGGGGGGAGGGTCAGAGGGAGAAGCAGGCTCCCCGCCGAGCAGGGACCCTGATGCGGGACTCGATCCTGGGACTCCAGGATCATGACCTGAGCCGAAAGCAGTCGCTTAACCAACTGAGCCACCCAGGCGCCCTCAGGATACATTTTTAAGTGAAAAAAATAAGGTGGGAAGAATGTATAAAAAACAATGTAAGGATAAACCCAAGAATAGAAAAAATGATAACCATGGATACCTTCAGGGGTGGGAGACAATAGCATGGACACTATAAAATTGCAAGATAGAAGTCTCAGAATCTGCCTTCCCTTGAAAATTTACTTTGGAACGCTGTAAATAGTTAAATGCTTAGAAAACAAATTAGCCCTTAAAAAAGTAATAACAAAAAAAGCAAAGAAAAACGAAAGAAACCTGTGTATTGAGGCACAGCCTCCAAGAGTAACTACTTAAAACTCTAAAACATAGTAACTTAGCATACATCCTAATGAGATAATTTTAAGGATTAAAAAAAAAAACTGTAAAAAATATTAAACTGTTTTTAATAATGATATTTTTGTTGGTTATATTACTATAGTAATTCTGAATCTGTGTATGTTGAGGGTTAAAGCAAATGAGTAATTATTTTGGTGTTATTGAGGACTAGGTCGGTTTGTTTTTTCTATGGGAAATGGGGATATAGATATCAAATCAATGGAGGTATGTAAAAACTCTGTAATGATAAACTCAAATTAGAATTATCATCATGAACTCATAATGTCTTTCCAATGCATTTCCAGAAATCTATTCAAATAAACCAATTGCAGGTGAGAATAGAATTTGAAAAGACTGATTCTCTATGATTATAATACATATACTTTACATTTCTAAGAAAGACTCAGGTATTAAGTTTGGTATTTTATTTCTAAATGTTCCCTTTATATCGCGGGGATAAAGTATTTCTTAAATTTATGAGAATGACAAGTTTGGTTCTCCTAAGGAAATAAGTACTTTAGAAATTATATTTAAAACTCTTTCTAGCTGTTCAATGAAAGTATTATTGTTGCACTAAAATATATTTCTAAAAATGAGTGATAATTACAGAAGTTGCTAAAAGATAGAAGAGTTTGTTCTATAAGCTAAAACGGAAATAGATAGCATCGTAAATAGGAAAAATGCTTAGATGATTCACTATTTAAATTGAGTCATATTCACTACTAAGAAACTACCATTAATAAATTTATCCCTGTTGGAAATTGCATTAATGTTTTTGAATTATAGTATAATAATGTATTAAATGGAGTTTTATGGAAAAATTATAACTTTAAGGTCAATCATACAAATTAGAAGTTTCCTTAAATATATCAATTCATTACAATTTTTGAAAATGTCCTTTTCATGTATACAATCTTATGGTTAATTTTCAGTTTAATGTACAATGTCATAAAACAATAATATTAACAGTATACTACATCTTGCCACATAATTATTTAGCACTCAAGGTCAAATAGTATAATCCTTGCAAAACTGATAATAAATTCAATTATGGCAGCATATTAGAATGACTATTGATTAACAAATAGGTACTATCTTTTCTATTTCTAATTCTCCACCGGTTAATTAAGAGTAAAGGTACAGATTTTATGAGTCCTCCTCCATAAAATAGAAATAAAGAAAATCCATTCCCTAACTACCCTGGGAAGTACTACTAACTACACCATTCTCTAACTAATCTAGTTATAGATTCTTCACTTATACATGGACTTCAGGGTCCAAGAACTATATAAACTCTAAAATCTTTTCACTTTTGCACATCCCTTTCATATGTAAATATCCATAGTTGTAAAATATACATAATTTTAGATAATTCTGTTTTTTAACCATATATTTGAAACCCTATTCCATATTTTGATATAGTCTTCATAATTATTACTTTGATGGATAAAATATTCAATTATGTTTATGCTTTATCAGATCATTCCTCTAATGTTGAAGTTTCCAATATTATCCTGTTAGAGTTTTCACAATTTATGCACACATTTTTTATTTTGTTAAATTATTTTACAGAGAAAAGTGCTTTACATAATTTGGATTTTCTGAGCCATACTGTTTATTAATATATTGCTTTTGAAATGAGCCACACAATATACACCAGCCACACATTTTAAACAGTTAATGAGTTAAAGCAGAGGATGTGGCAATTTATAGGTCAATATACACCCCAAATGCTGCATTTTCTATTTTCTGAGGAGGCTAGCACCGTATGGAATTTTATTTTAAAATATAGCTTCAATACATGAAACCTCAAGAATTTGTTTCGAATATACTTAATAAATTTGTTTTATTAATAACCCATTTATGTAACATCTGAATTTGGCATATTGTGACAACACTGTAGTACCAACAAACTTAAAAGGGAAAACACATTTATTCCTCCACATGAGAAAAACTAATTTTAGAACATAGAGGGCAACTATTGATTTTTACTTCTGATTCTAAAAAGAGAAGGAAATAAATAGGGAAATAATATCTTCTGGAGTCTGTCAGATCAGAGACTAACTGAAAGACTTGAAGGCTCAAGCAATGTTTCCTGAGTACAGAATTGTATATTCAGTATAGTTTTCAGTAGAATTGTATTTCTGATATACATCCTTTCTTAAGCCTTCAAAATCTTAGCTTTGACCTTCAAAATAAATGATTATTGAATAGATTACCACATTTTTGAAAATGGTTTTAATACAAACCTTTCTGATTACTACATTTTCTGAATCTCAAATAGTTTACCAAGAATTACATGGCAAAATAAGTACATAGTGGAGTTAGTGAACAAAGGAGATTTTATCCACATTAGGATGAGTGTTATTTTCTAATGCTTATATGGAAATACCTGAAATAATAGTAAATTATTCTATTAGTTATTTTGCACCTAATTACGAGTTAATTGTGTGTGTGGTTAGGTGAAAAAGAGAGATATAGGGAGAGCAAGAGCATACTCCTACGCACACGTGTTTGTGACAATGAAAATCTTAACAGTGAATGTTAAATAGTAGAATCTTAGTACTAGGATAGACCTTGTAAGTCATTTTTTTTATATTTTAGTTTTGTTTTCAGATTATTTATTGTTACTGTATAGAACTATAATAGATTTTTCTTTTTTGATTTTTTTATTAACATATAATGTATTATTTGTTTTAGGGGTACAGGTCTGTGATTCATCAGTCTTACAAAATTCACAGCACTCACCATAGCACATACCCTCCCCAATGTCCATCACCCAGCCATCCCACCCCTCCCACCCCCTCCACTCCAGCAGCCCTCAGTTTGTTTCCTCAGATTAAGAGTCTCTTATGGTTTGTCTCCCTTGTAAGTCTTTTCATATATTTTTTCCAACAATGCAGAAAATCCCTCAGCATATCCTTGTTTGCTGATTATCCACTTCTTGCTTCAACCGTTGCTGTAAAAAGTATACCACTTCATAAGGCTACCTGTTTCTTTTTGAAAATCTCTAGTTGTTAAAAATTTATTACATGGAATCATCGTTTTCCTCCTGTAACTTCAACCTCGGTCCTGGTTCTTACCTTTAGCATTAATAGAATTAACTCGTCACTTTTGCTCATCTATCATACTCTTTCTTCTCTCCTTTCTTTTCTCTCTTCTTCCTATCCCTTTTCCTTCCCCTTTCCTTCCTTCCTCTCTTCTTTCTTCATTTCCTTTTTTAGTGCTTTTCAGTGTCTCTCTCTTTTCTTTATTATTTTCCTTTCTTTTCTTCCCTGTGCTTCTTTTTAGAGAGATGTGTGTGTGTGTGCATGTGCGTGTTAGGGGAAATATAATCAATGACATAATGGGATGAAAATAAAATAATAAATAAATAATATACACCCGAAAGTGCAAATCGGAACAGACTTTTAAGACTATGATTTTCCCTTTTTCTTTGCTAATGAACCAATGGGTATAGTTGCAAAGCAAGAACAGGTAAGAGTGCTTCATTCTGCAGATGCTCAAGAAAGGGATATGCTGGAATCAATACTGTAATTTTACTTGTGAAGTTCTGTAAATGTGATATTTATCATATTAATTGACATTTTTGAAACCTGAGAGCATACTTCAAACTATTTTTGAATCTATATCTTGTTTTGGAAATGTTTATTAAATATATTGTGCTTTATACAACATAATATAGCCTAACAGTATCTGCCTCATGTGTTTTCTTTTGATGTTTCCCCTGCAATCAGAGTTTAATGGTAATATATATTGTTACCTTCTTTCCCCATGTGGTTGGAATGTGGTTATGAGCTTGAAATATGCATGTCATACTTAAAGCAGAATTGATGCTTTATTTTCTTTCTAATTTCTGTCTTTTTCCTATACCTGGGAATAACACTGCGGAATGCTAAGTCAAATGACAGCTGTCATAGGATGAATAATGGCTCACAAATATGTTCACATTGAATCCCCAGAACCCGTGAATGTTCCTCTCTGGTAAAAGAGACTTTGCAGTTCTGATTAAGCTAAGGACTTTGAGATGGAAAGATGATCCTGAATTATCCAGCTGTGCCCCATGTAATCACAAGTGTCATAAGAAGGAGGCAGGAGGTGACTTGTCTGCAGAAGAGAAAGCTGTGAGCCAAAGAACGCAGGCAACCTATAGCAACCAGGAGAGGGAAATAATAAATTCTTGCTGGAGCTTCCAGAAGGAACCAGCCCTCCTGATACCTTTGTTTTATCTCTGTAAGACTCATTTTGGACTTCTGACACCCAGAACACTAAGATAATAACTATCTGTTCTTGAGATTGTAAATTTGTGTAATATGCTACAGTAACAATAGGAAACTTAACAATGATTCAATGATTCAACGGATTCACTTCAAAAAACCTTAATTTGGGATACATTTATGGTTCTGTAGGGAAAGTGGGTGGGTTTTAAAAAACAAGTTTCTAAGAAAAAAAAGTTTCTAAAACAGTGATAAAAAGACATCTATCTATTTAATTACTTTATTCATTTGATATATTTACTAATTTAAAAAAAGTGTTCAATCTGTTTATTTTAAAAACATTTTGAAAAAAATATTTTGTATATTCTGTCCTAAAAATTTTCCTTACTTAACCTACAATTTGTCAGGTTTCTCACTTCTGGGACTTTCTTATTAAAAAGGGGAGAGATGTTCCTCTTTCCTTAAGTTACTGGTGACATAGGACTAATTTTTTCCAGTTTTTCCTCAAAATTAAGATTGTTCTATATTTTAAAATGTCCTTAGCTTTGAATTTCAAAGTCTTTGAATTTCAAAAGTCTTTCCCAAAGAAATACTAACATCATGTAACACAAAGCTTGCTCACTCTACTTCTTCCTACCATGCCGATGTGATGCTGGTAGGTAGCTTGACAAGACTAGTGAAAAATTGTGGAAATATTTGCATTGAAAACTCTCACTACCTGTGGAGGCCACAGTGAAAAATCACTTGATTATAATAATTCAAAGTGGTACAGCACTGTCAGCACTTAATTATATAGAGTAAGACCTGAAGCATTATCTTTAAATTTCTTTTCAGCATTATCTGTGCCTTTTTAATTTCTATTTTATTAGTCTTCTGACTGGCTGATTTAATGTGCTCACTGTTAAGCTTGTCTTTAGGCTGCTATTTATAGTAATTTATATCATACCCTCTACTGACTATTATATCATTCCAGGGATGTTTGAGAAATTGTTTATATGACAAGTGCTATAAAATGCAGTTTCTTTGAACTATAAAGAAAAAAAAATCCTCAAATTAGACCAGTCTGAGATTCTGCTGAACTTATTATTACCTGTCAATTTTCACTAAAAAGATATATGTTGTACCAGTATTTTCTAGGAATTTAGCATATGCTATTCATCAGAATCTCAGAAAGTTGGCTTGGCTCTATAGAAAAATCAGGAATGTGTTCCTTCTCGGCTTAACTTCAAACAATTTCCTTATTCATAACATTTCATTATATAAAAGTCAGGAATCCTGGTTTCTAATAATTTTTCTGGGTAAAAGTACTATTATTTGAACTGTACAATTATATACATTATATATGAAAATTATTTAAGTAGATTTAAAATACAATATTATAGTTATATTTGGAAATGGTTTGTAACTTCTGGGCCCCAGATGATTCATCAAAAACTTTGTATCAGGGGGCGCCTGGGTGACTCAGTTGGTTGAGTGGCTGGCTCTTGATTTTGGCTCAGGTCAGGATCTTAGAGCCCTGAGACTGAACCCCACATCAGGCTCCACAATCAGCACGGAGTCTGCTGGAGATTCTCTCTCTTCTGCCCCACCCCCCAATAAATAAATAAATAAAATCTTTTAAAAAGTTTGTATCATGTTCCAGGTATAGGAAAAAAAAATGAGCCCACTTAAATACCATAAAAAAAAAAATGACCAGGAAAGTCATTTATTCATAAACAACTAAAATAATTTTAACTAATATTGTAGAAAGGAAGCACCTAAGTAATAAAACTTGTAAAACATAAATCTTGAAATTAATATAATGAATGGATAAAGTTCTACAAATTTTGTTGCTACATTTAAGAACAAAAAGTTTGGACACTTGAAAGAACTCCATACAATAGCTTTTAATGAAGTTGTTTTAAAAATGATGTAGATCTGAAGGCACCGGAAAATAAGTTTAATGTTTAAAGTGACAAAAACAAGCTATAAATCAGCATGAATCCTATGATTCAAAAAATAATTCTAAATAGCAGATATCTCCAACTTGTATAACTAAATTGTGTAACTACTGTATAACCAAACTGTTTAACTATCAAGACCATGTTGGAAGATTTGGGAATGGACGATGAAGTAAATGATGACCTAGTTTCCCTACCAAATATTAGTTCAGCAATATTAAAAAAAAAAAAAAAGGTCATTAGGTGGTGCACCTACCACAAAGATGACCTTCATTCTGAGCCTGATGATGAGAACAAAGAAAAGCAAATAGTTGATATCCCTGTTTGGGACTAAGATTTTTGGAAGTTAACCAAGGGGCTTTTTGAACTTATTCTGGCTGCAAAATACTTAGACATCAAAGGTTTTCTTGATGTGACATATAAGACTGTTGCCAATACGATCAAGAGGAAAATAAATGAGGAGATCTGCAAGACCTTTGATATCAAAAACAACTGTATTGAAGAAGAGGAAGCCCAGGTAGGCAAAGAGAACCACCAGTACGAAGAGAAGCAGAAGGTTGTGGCTGACACTAACCCTGGAAGGACTCTTCTAAATACTAGTTGAACTGTTCTGTTTAAAACAACTGTTAACATTAGACAAACAGTAGATACATGCAGTGGCAAATCAATTATATTAGCAGAATATTGTTGCCAGTGCATACATAGTCTGAGTACAGATTCCAAACCTATGGCTGAGTTTCTTCTAGATCAAAAGCTTTTTTTTTCCTTTGCTCTGAATAAAACTGAACCTTGGGCTATTAAAAATATAATGAATATATATGCATATATATGCATAATATATATACATATGCATATATACATTTGCATATATACATTTTTAAATGGAATCACATCTAGCTATCAATAGTGGCTTCTCATGCTAGCTTAGGAAAACTAGATATAATAAGAGAAAAACAGAAACAAATCTAACAATTGACCAATAGTTATTGATTTCTAAATTACATTAACAAATTATATTATCCATAACTTTTGAAACTACTTGAAAAGGAATATAATTTTATTTCAAAAAGCCTAATTAATCTTAGTGATAACTAATGTAATATTCTGAAATTGTTTTCAAAAATATAATTCAAAAGTTGGGGCACCTGCATGGCTCAGTCAGTTAAGTGGCTGCCTTTGGCTCAGGTCATGATCCTAGGATCCAGGATCCGGGGATCAAGCTGCTTTGGGATCCCTGCTCAGTAAGGAGTCTGCTTCTCTCTCTCCTTCTGCCCGTCCCCCACTCGTGCTCTCTCTCACTCTCTCTCAAATAAATAAAATCTTTAAAAGACATATAATTCAAATGTTAATAAATTTCAAAAAGTTAAACCCAAATATGAATAGATTTATAAGCTATGACCATAAAGTAATACATGTAGCTTATGGAGGAGTCATGAAATTTTAGTCTTTCCCTGTATTTTTGTCATCCTTGAATTTATATGATGATACAAAATTGCAGAGGAAGCTAAATGAAAGAACATTGGCTTCCAAAGTATTTTAAACCACGAAGTTTTATGAAAATTAGTTTTAAAAATGTTATAGATTTGCTTGTGGATGTCTCAAGAAGAGAAAAAAATCATTTTCTGTGCTGTTGGACACATAAGGTACATAAACAGACAAGAAAATTTCAGTCCCATTTTGGGGCTGTGAAACAACTCATGGATAACCTTGGGAATTTGAGAAGAAAGATTCGCATTTAAGGAATTGCTCGTAATATAAGATAAAATTGCAGCACTTACCTTTTTCCCCTTAAGATAGAACCATGGACTAGCTTAAGACTTCTTTAATGACTTCAGATGGAATTGATTTTAATGTCTGAACTCCTAAAAGATTTACTATTTATTCCTCACTGACTGCCTTTATCATAAGTTCTTGATATTCCTCTTTATAGAATATATAATATATTATACTTCACTTTTCAATTTCTCATGCTCTTTCACATATATCTCCTAATACACATTGTAACTTTGTAGGTGCAATTATTCTTATTTTAAAAGTGAGGACAAAAAAATAAAAAAATAAAAATAAATAAATAAAAAAGTGAGGACAGGGGCGCCTGGGTGGCTCAGTCGGTTAAGCATCTGCCTTGGGCTCAGGTCATGATCCAGGGGTCCTGGGATCGAGCCCCACGTCGGGCTCCCTGCTCAGTGGGGAGTCTGCTTCTTCCTCTCCCTCTGCCCCTTCCCCTGCTTGTGGTCTTTCTCCCTCTCTCTCTCTCTCAAATAAATAAATTTTAAAAGTGAGGACATAGGCTCAAACAGGAAGCAACTCACAGTTACGTAAAATGTAAGGAGCAGTCTCCAGACTAAGTCTGGTACTTGGGGACTGTACCTCAGTGATTTCAGGATTTCAGGATCTGAGCCTGAAATCCCATAGGACCTAGTACAGTGCCATACAAACACATCAGATACCTTTCATGTGAATATCTTTCATTCAAAACTTGTTTAAATCTTGTTTTAAGGCTTATCAGACAGTTGTCCTGCCTTCTGTGTTTTTGTTCTATAAATCCCTGATAGTACCCTGATTCATATACTCCATGCATATGACAATTATTTTATGAGAGTACATTAATGTAAAAAAAATATATAACATATAATAATACCATGTAAAAATACCAGAATATAAGTAAAGATGTAAAGTGCTAGGAGTTTGAACATATGGTGTGGATTAAAACAGATATGCTATAATTTAATTGTATAATATCCAATTGTATAATATCCAATTGTAAAAATGCATCTTAGGTTAGTTTTTTGAATTTTCAATATTTTCCATTATTTAACTGTCTTATTTGAAAAAAAGTATTCAGGTTGAGCAATGAAAGCAAAACCAAAATATTCTGAGTTGATTATTGATTGAGAGTGCTCCCAAGATCAACTGCTTTTTCACTAATTCTAAAGGCATCTTCCTCATCCCTGTACCTGCTCCACCCCAAACTGTGCTCTCACTTTCCCTAGCCACAGTTTAACACATCTTGATCAGTAAAATTCTGCTAGATTCCATAGATATTGTAGGCTAAAACCCTAAAATTCTATGTTTTCTATAAAGTCTAGATGTAAAATGTTTAAAAAGCTGTGTTTGGGATTTCTTTTCTGTCTTGCTTTTTGAAAGTGAGCGCTATACTCACACGTTTGGGGTGTGTGTGTTGTGTGTGTGTGTGTGTGTGTGTGTGTGTGTGTATTTCCAGAAGCTATGCAAAGGGAGAAAGTACTCATACTGCTGGCCACTTGAGGGAATGTTGAATGATCCTGTCACAACTGATTCAGGAGGATGCAAGTGTATTCCTGCCAAGTCACCAGAAATGGAATGTTAAAACTGCTTTTGTTCTCTCATTAAAGAAATAATGTGATGCAACAGCAGATTCATTGGCACTGTTTCTGGTTGAAGCCAAGAGGAATAAATCTTGATTCTTCCTTGATGGAGGTAGTCTTTGTTAGGACAAGTAGCAAGGTGCTCCCACAGCTGCTTTGAAACATTCATGACTTCCTGAGGATATGGGTGATTTTGTTCTCATCATTGATCAAATAGCAGAGTAAATCACTGACGTAAAATAACACCTGGCTGAGCTCTGTGTTTTCCTCTCATTTTCTCTAGTTAGTAATTGTTGTTTACAAATCACTGACTGCATGAGGAGGAAAAGCCTGTGTTTTCTCGTACTGGCTGCTAGCTCGTAATTTCTACATCATGTTCTTTCTCACAGTACCTTCAAAGGCATTCAATGCATATTATACTTTTTCTCCTCAATTTTTGTGATTACTTCCTTAACAAGCCAAATGGCATTGCTCCATATATATTACAGAAGTGAATAGTATTTCAAAGATTTTGTAAACAAAATAGTTGATTATTATTAATGATGAATAATGCAAATCTTTGCCACATTTTTATACATTTGAAATGTAATGTGATAAGCTAAATAATCTTGTTTTTTTCTAAATTCTATTTATAGGGAAAGCAGTATGTCAATAAAAATCAGTTTCTTTTGGTTTATACATTTGCAAGGTGAGTTTAGGTAACCAACTAGTATTTTTGTTAGCATTAACTTACAATTCATGGTACAGTGTATATGAAACAGACCTAAAATGTAATATTAATTTCAAAAACTAAGTATTGAAATTCAGCAACATGTAATTTCTGAATATTAAAATTATATTAGGTAAGTGTGGGCAAAATGATGGATAGCAAAAGAGGAAAACCTGGTGTTGAAATGTTGACATGCAGCAGGCACACATTATGGGGGCCGTATCAATGGTCTGCAGCCAACAGTCTTCTATCTGGTTGATGCCTATGCCATGATATTTTAAAGTATTTTGAGGGTCTTCCTGAATGTGTGTACTATTGTCTTTAATAATTTTAGGATTACGTCACTCTAATTCTCATCATGGTCTTCTGCTTTGACTTAGAGATCAACTTCAATTGATGGGCAGGGTTTTTTTTTCATTTGTGTGTGTTTCTCTTCGTATTCGTAGCCTTTAGTTGCATAATTTTGCCTGCTTCTTAGGGAAACTAAATCTTTGCTCCAAGAGAAGTAGCCTATCAGGCAAAAATTGGCCCCTATCATAAATCCACTAAGAAATGACCCCTGTTTGCTGGACAGTTTTCCCCAGACACCCACAATGATGTTTCCTTGCCTGAAGCTGTGTTTCAGAAAAACCTGAGTATAATTTGCTCAGATCACTTTCCTTACTTCAGTCACTATCTCCCCACATGTTAGGTAGCTGTATGACCCTCAACGCTTCATACACTAGTCCTCCCTCATCCATGGTGTCACTTTCTGTGGCTTCAGTCAACTGTGGTCAGCTATGGTCCAGAAACAGACGGTCCTCCTGACGTGCTGTTAGGTCAGTAGTAGCCTGAGGCTGTGTGTCACAAGCCTATGTCATTCTCCTTATCACATAGCCATTTTATCATCTCATATCATCACAAGAAGGGTAAATATAGTACAATAAAATATTTTGAGAGAGAGCACACATTCACATACCTTTCATTACAGTATATTGTTATAACTCTTCTGTTTTATTATTATTATTTTTTAAAGATTTTATTTTATTTATTTGAGAGAGAGAGAATGAGAGACAGAGACCATGAAAGGGAGGAGGGTCAGAGGGAGAAGCAGACTCCCTGCCGAGCAGGGAGCCCAATGCGGGACTCGATCCTGGGACTCCAGGATCATGACCTGAGCCGAAGGCACTCGCTTAACCAACTGAGCCACCCAGGCGCCCTCTTCTGTTTTATTATTACTGTTAATCTCTTACTGTGCCTAATTTAGAAATTAAACTTTATCACAAGTATGTACATATAGGAAAAAACAGAATATCTGTGCTTTCAGGCAGTCCACCAACTGTGCACAAGGGCTCCTTTTTCTCCACATCCTCACCAACACTTGTTATTTCTTATGTTTTCTATTTTAGCCATTCTGACAGGTGTGAGGTGATACCTCATTGTGGTTTTGATTTGCATTTCTCTGATGATTAGTGATAATTGAGCATCTTTTCATCTGTCTGTTGCCCATCTGTACGTCTTCTCTGGAAAAAATGTCTATTAAGGTCTTTGCCCATTTTTTAACAGGACTGTTTTTGGTTTTTGCTTTTTTTTTTTTTTTTTTGGTGTTGAGTTGTATCAGTTCTTTATTTTATTTTATTTTATTTTATTTTATTTTATTTTATTTTATTTTTTTATTTGCGAGAGAGAGAATGAGAGAGAGCACGAGAGGGAGGAGGGTCAGAGGGAGAAGCAGACTCCCTGCTGAGCAGGGAGCCCGATGCGGGACTCGATCCCGGGACTCCAGGATCATGACCTGAGCTGAAGGCAGTGGCTTAACCAACTGAGCCACCCAGGCGCCCCTGTATCAGTTCTTTATATGTTTGGAAATTAGTTCCTTATAGGATATATCATTTGTAAATATCTTCTCCCATTCCATAGGTTGCCTTTTTATTTTGTTGATAGTTTCCTTTGCTGTACAAAAGCTTTTATTTTGGTGTAGTCCCAATAGCTTAATTATGGTTTTGTTTCCTTTGCCTGTGGAGACATATCTAGAAAATGTTGCTATGGCTGATGTCAAAAAAATTATTGCCTATGTTTCTTCTAGGAGTTTTATGGTTTCAGGTGTCACATTTAGAAGACCACCAGAATCACTAGAAAAAATAAGTTAGCACCAAAATAAGAAATCGCCTAAAGACATTGTCACAAAACTATACTATCTCTCATGTATTCTAAGAGCCCATTTATCTTTTCTAAAAATTATTTGTTTTCCCATAAGTACCCTTATCTCCCTCCCTTTCCCTTCAGGATGTGTGATAAGCCTCAAATTCTAACCTCCTTGAGACATGTTTTTGTGAACTCCTATGTATGTGCATGACTAAAATCTGTCTTTTCTCTTGGAAATCTGCCTTTTGTCAGTTTGATGTGCAGTCCCCCAAACAATAAGCAAAAGAGGTAGAGAAAAATATTTTCCTCCCTGACAGTTTCAAAGCAATGGGCAATGGCCTCAAAGATAGTAGTATAATTGTGGATGGTATTTTTGGCTTAAAATTTTCATGAGACTGACTGAAATGCTTATACATATCAACGTACCATCTTATGGTAATGTATAAGGGAAGTTTACTTTTTTTTTTTAAAGATTTTATTTATTTATTTGAGAGAGAGAATGAGAGAGAGAGAGCACAAGATGGGGGGAGGGTCAGAGGGAGAAGCAGGCTTCCCGCTGCGCAGGGAGCCCGATGCGGGACTCGATCCCGGGACTCCAGGATCATGACCTGAGCCGAAGGCAGTCGCTTAACCAACTAAGCCACCCAGGCGCCCAAGGGAAGTTTAGATAAAGGGAAATTTGTAAGGAATTAGAGGGAACTCCACAGGGCACCCAGTTCAGAGGGCAAAGATCTATAGACAGTGGATCATCGAAATAAACCTGGGTCTAAATTTCTTACCTCTTTTTTTTTATGGTTAGTCCCTTTAGAGTTTTCCTGCTTAGGTACATACTATGTCTCTTATAATAGACTTTTTTTTTTTTTTAAAGATTTTATTTATTTATTTGTGAGAGAGAGAATGAGAGAGAGCACATGAGAGGGGGGAGGGTCAGAGGGAGAAGCAGACTCCCTGCCGAGCAGGGAGCCCGATGCGGGACTCGATCCAGGGACTCCAGGATCATGACCCGAGCCGAAGGCAGTCACTTAACCAACTGAGCCACCCAGGCGCCCTATAGACTTTTTTATAACACCTTTTTGTGATGGGAGTATATTTAAATAGTTATATCTAGAATTATTAGGATATATGCAATCTTGATATGCATCTATGTTGGAATTTTGGAAGAAAGCCTAGGGTTTCACAAGCATATTGGTAGAGACTTTGTCCAAATGTAACTTTTCACGTGCCTCTGTCAAGAGTCCACACAAAATCATTCAGATAAGACCCTTAATTATAATCCTTAAAAATCCCTCTTGGCTTCTTATGTGTAATTGCCTCCACATCAAGAGATGTCAATTTTTATGATGATGTAAGAGGTAATGTTAGATTTTGAGAAGACTGAGAAATATATGGTATGCTGGAACCAGTTCTCATCTGCTTGCCAGAACCTACTGTGCCCATCTTTTCACTATTCAACATTCAAACACTGTAAATGAGTTCCTTCCTTCCTTCCTTCCTTCCTTTTCTTCTTGCCCAGAAGAGCCAGTTTTTAAACACTAGCATATTACTGGTCATAACTCAGTTTACCAAATTTAGGGGGGGTGTAACATTGTTCTTCAAGATGTTAACAGATGTGCCATGAAGAAGGTATTTTATTTATCATCAAATAAATTTGGAATATTCTAGATTAAATAAAGTTATTGTAAATATCCAAAAAAAAAGGAGATAATGTGATATTTCTCTCATTTAATGTTATCTAAAATGAAAATTTTTTACTGGCACCATGTTCATAAAATATCAGAATGCTATAATACTACTTTTGGAAACAAAGTTAGCCTAACCTTTGAAAAATTTATTCTGTTGACTTTGGCTCAAGAATTTGTATTGATTACTGCCCTATTGCTGGCATGTATTGGAAAGATTGTAAAGTGTCTTAAGTTTCTGAAGCAAAACTGGGTTTCTTCTTCACCGAGATATCCTCTTCACTGAAAAAGCTACAGCTACAAATGAATAAGGATAGAGGTAGAATCAGGAGAGTCTTAGGACAGGCTAACACAGTGCTGTGATTAAACACATGGGCTTTGGAGCCAGGCTGCTTGGCTTTGAATCTCAGTTCTGCTACTCACTTGTCATGTGACTGATCAATTTACTTAGCCTCTCTGTTTCTTCATTTTTTCTTCTAAAAATTGGAAATAATATCTGTTACTGAGGGTTGTTGTGAGGATTACATATGTTATTTCATTTGAAACACTTAAAATAATTCCTGACACATTGCAAGAATTTAAAATTGTCTATTATTATTGTTGTAGACAAAAGAAAAGAGCAATTTCTTAATAAATCCTATAAAAGATTTTGTAATAGTCAATATCACAAATCTAGGAAAACCTAATGTATCCCACATGCTAAAAAGCCATGAGGGAAACAACTTGTTTCTTCATGTATGAAAAAGTTTTGGCAAACATCTTCCAAAGGATACTTGCTAAATTTGAATGTCTTTGGTAAATGCTACCTTGGGAATACTTTTTCTGAAAATCTCATGTTTAAGATTTTAGTAAAAGATTTTGTAATTAAGTACATTTTTCGGAACACTGGATTTTTTAAAAAGACAAAAAGTTTCCTTATTAAAGATATTATCAGAGCTTTTAATGTGTTATTCTGCTTTGTAAGTAGTGAAGGTCATGTTGTATGCACCTTTCCTTAATTTAATTGATCAAGGGAAAGCTTTTTTGAAAAGCATGTCAAGGACTAATTTTGCATAGAAATATGTTTGGGAACAGGTGATCTAGACGGTAAGTCCAGGAAATTGAAACATTTATTCAAACTAATATACCTTCTTGGGATTTTCCAGGATCATGTTGATTGTATATCAATGAACATACATAAATTTCATGTCCTCCATTGGTACTTGATGAATTGAAAACACCAGGTTAGAAATCATGACAGTATACTAGAATCTTATTTTTAGGGCATGTGTTTTCAGTGAACAATTTCAATAATATGAATTTGGCATTTTACTTGTTTTAATTCTACAAGTACATATTAACCAAATATGGGTAATATCCTTCTTCCAGTGTTTCTGGATGTGTCCAGTACATGTCAGTTTTTTGGTGTAAGATAAATAATTCCCACAACAGAGGCATAATTACCTCTTGTCCAGAGACATTTCATGTCAATGTCTCTATCAAAATAAACATTTCACATCATTTATACAGAGAGATCATCATAAAAATATTAATGAATCCACACTTTATTCCCTACATCTACATATTGAGGTCCTAATTAATCTTTCAATACCTTAGAATAAACTCCTACCTCTGGATCTGACCATTAAGTAAATTACTGATTAAATGAAACACTGGTGGGACTCCTGGGTTGCTCATTCAGTTAAGTGACTGACTCTTAGTTTCCCTCAGGTCATGATCTCAGGTTCCCTGTCCAGCTCCCCTCTCAGTGGGGAGTCTGCTTCTCTCCCTCTCCCTCAGCCCCCCCCCTCACATGCTCGCTCTTTCTCTCTAAAACAAATAAATAGATCTTAAAAAAATAATAAATGCATCAATGTTGTCCTATGACCACAAAAATTAATGTGGTGCTTCCCTTTGAATCAGGTGATACCTTATTTCCTAAAAGGGTGTGGTTGAACAGATGGTTGTTTAGCAAACTTTTAAATCTTCAGGACATGAGTAGGTGACTTCTTGTTTACCTTAACTGCTATTACTTTCTGCATACATATATCAGTAGAAAACAACACTGTCTATCTCTTCAAGGAATACAAAAACTAAAACTAGAAGCACAGATACTAAAATTGAAACTAGATTGAATCTATAGGACTTCTGGTTGAAAATGATCCAATTCATGTTTCCCTGTTTGTTTTATTTTCATGATAACAAAAACTATAGTATATTTGACTGATTTCATCTTCATAAAGTTTTTTTTTGTACACACCTCAGTTGTTGATCCATCTTTGTATGAACCATCAGGTGGTTGACTGTATGACTGCCACAGAGATCACTAAAGTTAAAAATGCTCCAGTTATTTGAAAGAGCACATCAATTGAGCACTACTGTGTTTGCCCAAGTCAGGGTGGATCCTAATTGCTTTGACAAATTTCCTGCTGGGAAATTGATCTTCAAAGATTTCTTAATGCCTTTTTTTTTTAACCCATTTACTTCATTTTAAAACTTCAAAGTCTCCCCTTCTATTAATTATCACATATACTAGAAAACACAAAGAACAAAATGCTATGTTTTATTCATCTAAGCAGGGCATCTAAACACTAAGTTACAGCAAAGATTGGAACTTACTGAAGCAAAGGTCATCTTCTGTCAAACAAAACCCATAAGAGGCTTTTCTTTTAGTAGAGAATTCATGAATATTTTATCTGAACATTTCCATGAACTTGCTGTAAAAGCTATGTTTCTTGGCATTTACTGAGGATGTCAAAATCAGTTACTGTAATTTAAATATTTTGCTAAGATGCTTGCCAGATTCCCATTTAAAACATGCTTATTTTCCATACAATAGTTATCTAAAACAAACATTTCTAAATAGTTATTAACATTATAGACCTTTATATTATATAAAATCAAATTCTGCTTTCTTGTATTTGTACATAAATATTATTCTTATTTTAATATAAATCTGAGAGTCTACTAGAAAAATAACAATAAAACAATGAGTGACAGAATTTCTCTACAAATGCTTCCAATGTTTAAGCAGTCTCTTGGGCTCCACATGGTGAAAGGATCTTAAATTGGTCAACCAAAAAATAACCATAGTTCATAACCTACTAAAGTTTTAAATTTAATTAGGCATGATTATTTGATGTTTCAGAATACTTGTAACATTTCCAAGTCTTAGCAAAATGTTGCATTTGCATATAATATACACATCAGCAAAACCTCTAAATCTGATAGCATTCTCATTTGTTGAAAAACAGAAATTATTTTTGAGTACTCATATGATTGTTCTCATGAAGAAGACAAAGGAATTGAGTGAATATAAGATGTCTATCTCTTTAATTTGGCTATTCCGTAAGTGTGTTGTGGCCTACTTAATAGGGGTGAATAATGTAGAATTCTTTTTTTTTTTTAAGTTTTTATTTATTTATTTGAGAGAGAGAGAATGAGAGACAGAGAGCATGAGAGGGAGGAGGGTCAGAGGGAGAAGCAGACTCCCTGCCAAGCAGAGAGCCCGATGCGGAACTCAATCCCGGGACTCCAGGATCATGACCTGAGCCGAAGGCAGTCGATTAACCAACTGAGCCACCCAGGCGCCCCTAATAATGTAGAATTCTTAAAAGTCAAATCTGGAATTAAATTTCCTTAACCTTGAATTCTGGCTCAGCAGCTTAACTCTTGGCAATTCACTTATTTTCTCAGCACCTCATTTTCTCATCTATAAACTAATATTAATAGCATTTATCTAATAGGGTTGTGTAGGAAATTTAAGAAGATAATCTGCACAAAGTAACTAGATCAGTACTTGGGATATAATAGGCATCAATAGTAAATAAATAGGCTATTATTTTTATTATGCTAACAAGTCTTTTCAGAAAACTTTATATTAAATAGCTGTATTTTGAGGAAAAAATTATGTATTTTATTTACCTCAAATGCTTTCGGGTATATTTTTTTGTTTATTTTTGTTTATTTTGATTTGGCAAATATTAGCTAATTAAAATATATTATGGGAGGATTGGAAAGTGTTCAAAATTAATAGAATTCCTAGTCATAGTAAAACCAAAAGTCTAAAATTAATAATAAAGTTCAGTAAGAAAATGCCACAATCTTGAAAGGGCAACTGATTAAATTGAAGAGAAAAAAGTACCTCTGTGAAGAGGAACTTGCCTGTATAATCATGAATAAAATAAAACTCTGCTAAAAAAAACCTAATACATCTTTGAAATTACAATAAGTTATGAAGTAGATTGTTGTTTTAATGATGGGAAATTTCAGATAGTACATTTAAAAAGGAAATTTAAAATTTTTCATTATTACAATATTACCAAGGTGGATATTTTGTTACATAAATCAACTGGACTTATTTCCTTATTATGTATTCTCAGACAGGTTATACTTTTTAAGTATTCTGTGACTAAATCATTTGAGTTTTTATATTTGATCCACTTCGTAGTTGAAATGTGTAAGTACTTTTTTTCTTTTAAAAGTATATGGATAAACATCGAATATCTCAGACTCTTTTCATTTCCTTCACATAAGAAATGCAACTTGTCTGGGCATAAACTCTGTCATGATATTTCCCCCTCAATACCTAGTGTCCTTAACTGTGAGCACAATTTTATGCACATAAGTACATGTGCATATGCACTTCTCAAAGTAGTCAGTGATAGCAGAAAATAAAGAAGTTCATATTCTGAACTTATAGAATTTATTCTGATTATAGGTCTGACTATGTCAACAACGTTTTTTTTTTCTATCACAAAACCCTTAAGATACATATATTTTTAAATCCTTATATTGAAGAAAAAAATATATATATAGGACCAAAACATGTTTCCAGATCATATCTAGACAATATAAATGAAGAAGTTCTTCTCAATGCATTGATCAGGTATTAAATTTTGGGATGACTCTTTCAGGTTTATCTTCAACTACAGCTTCTTCTTTGTTCTTCTGGATACTTCCTAAGGGGCATCAATGTGCTAAAATTCCTCTCCATCTTCCCATGATCTTGTCTCACTGATTTAATTACTTTTCTATTCCCCCAAAATGCTGAATTGCATTTTTCTTCTTACTTCTTGACTTTCTAATGGAGTACAAATCTCTCAATTGATGTCCCCAAAAAAGTGCACCCAGGAGTGCAGAAATGATTCTCCAATGTTCTGATTCCGGTCTTGCATTTCTGAATCAAAATTAAAATAGTGGGCTTGGTTCTGCATGTAAGGATCTTGGAAGTCATCACTCCATCTCAATAACAAGTAAAAATCTGAACAGACTGAAAAACCAACAACTCCTCTTAGATCTTTAAAAGAGGTGAGATCATAAGGCAAACCTCTGCCTCAAAGCTGGAGAGACAGATAGGCAAATACAAAGAATCATGGCTTCCCAGAACAGAGACTCATGAATGGAAACTGCTATGGGAACCAGTGCTGGGGAAGGAAAATATGAGCTATAACTGATAAACTGCTAGTGGATTACTGTGGACAAGTCTGAAAGTTAAAAACTCCATGGGGCCTCAGTCATAAGACAACAACCATAATTTGTAAGTTTTACCTCCAAGCACTTGACCAGGTTCTTAAAATTAATATTGGAGGAAAATTCCCTCACACTTTAGGTGGGAGTAGAAGAAAAGGAACTATTTAGAAATGTGTCAAAGCACTCTTTTCTTCGTAATAAAACCTGCCCTAGAGGTAAACTAGTTAACCATAACTTAACTGGCTGGAGTATATCAAAACCTAATTGACCTGGGGAAGGGAAATACCCAACTCCAGCTCACTGTAGGAATCCTGTTCCACTTGAAGGAGGAGAAAAAAAAAACTGAGAAACACTTGTGAAGTTCACAGTCCAGAGGTATAGCCTCACTGAAAGACTCAGATTTAATCATAGGACTATGGAGTGCTTCCTCTCCCTTCATACCTCATCACTACATTACTAAAAGCTTATTTACAATAGTTTCTTAGACTTAGTATGTCATGTCCACTATTAAGAAAAAAAATTACAAGGCTTGTCAAAAGAAAAAAAAAAAGAAAAAAAAAAAAACAACAACTGTGAAGAGACCGAACAAGCATTAAAATTAGACATGTCAGGGATGTTAGAATTATCAGACCAGGAATTTAAGACAAATATGATTAATATGCTAAGAACTTTAATGGATAAATTAGACAGCATGTGAGAAGAGCTGGGCAATGTAAGTAGAGAGATGGAAATCTTAAGAATGAACCAAAAAGAAATACTAGAGAGAAAAAACACTGTCACAGAAATAAAGAATGCCTTTGATGGGCTTAGTAGAACACTGGACATGGCTGAAGAAAGTATCTCTGAGCTAGAGGATGTGTCAATATAAACCTTGAAAACCAAAATGCAAATGGAACAAAAACTGGGGGAAAAAAAAAGAATATCCAAGGGCTGTGGGAAAACAGCAAAAAGTGTAACATAAGTGTGATGGGAATGCCAGAATGAGAAAAGAAAAAGGAATAGAAGCAATATTTGAAACAATAATGACTAAGAATGCCCCCAAATTAATGTCATACACTAAACCACAGATCCAGGAATCTCAGAGAACACAAGCAGAATAAATGCCAAAAAACCTCATACCTCAGCATGTAATTTTCAAATTATAAAAAAATCAGAGATAAATTCTGATCCTGAAAGAAGCCAGAATGAAAACAAAAACAAGCCAAAAACAAACCAAAATCACCTTACTTATAGAGGAACAAAGATTAAGAATTAGATCTGATTTCTCCTCAGAAACCATGCAAGCAAGAAGAGAGTGGAGTGAAATATTTAAAGTGTTTAGAAAAAGAAAAAAAAAAAACAAAACACACCAACCTAGAAATCTATATCCTGTAAAATTATCCCTCAAAAGCAAAGGAGAAATAATGACTTTGTCGGGTAAACTAAAATTGAAGGAATTTGTTGCCAGTAAGTCAGACTTGTCTTGCAGGAAATGTTAAAAGAAGTTCTTTAGAAAGAAATTCTTTATAGGTCAGAAACTCAGATCCACATAAAGAAATGAACACTGAAGAAGGAACAAATAAAAGTAAAATAAAAACTTTTATTTTTCTTATTCTTAGTTGATCCAACAGATCCAAAATAATGCTAACAATCTATTCAATTATGTATGCTGGTGTGTGTATGTGTGTATGTGTAATGTAATATATAAGTAAAATGAATGACAATGATGACACAAGGGATAGAAGAGAGGAATTAAGATTATTTTGTTATTATAAGGTACTCACACTACCCTTGAAGTGGTATAGTGTTATTTGGAAGTAGATATGATTAGCTATAAATATATATTTCAAACTGTGGAGCAACCACTAAAAAGAGTAAAGAAAGAAGTATAATCAATATGGGGCTCTTGGGAGGTTTAGATAGTTGACCCTCCAATTCTTGGTTTCAGCTCAGTTCATGATATCAGGGTTATGAGACTGAGCCCTGCATCAATCCTTTAATTAAAAACATTAAATAAATTAAAAAATATTTTAAAAAGAAGTATAATCAATATGCTAAAAAAGAGAAATGCAATCACATAAAATGCTTAATAAAAAAAAAGAGTGGAAGACAAAAGTAAGAACAAAGAACAAGAACAACAAGTAGAAACCAGTAACAAATATGGTAAATATTAATCCAACTACACCAGTATTCCCTTTGAATTACAAGGGTCTAACTGCAACAATTAAGAGACAGAGATTGTCAGAGTAGATCAAAGATGGTGGGTAAGGCTAAAAACTTTTTACTTCCAGAAAAATAAACCAGTGATAAGTTTATTCAATCCAGTTCTTTCTGCCTTAGGAATTTAGAGAATCCTTTCGGATTCTGCCAATATGCTGTTAGTCCTAATTGATTGCATACCTGTGAATATTCTTTTTTTATTTGTTTTATATGTACTTTATAGACATTTTAAAGAGAAACTGGAACACATGATCAACCGGTTCTACTAGCCAGATGAGCTTTCAATCAGAAGCCTTATTTCATTTTGAATACTTCCACAGGTAGGTCAATTTAACTTTTTAAAGTAATTCTATACCTTTGTTTTACTGAAATCAGTACTTTTTTGGGAAAAAAAATCTGGATCATATTTATCTTGGTATGTCTCTCCAATATTTACATTTTCCCCTCTTTATCGAAGTTTCCCATATATATAATTAACCGTATATATTTAAATTGTACAATTTGATGTGTTTTGACATATATATACCCCTGAGAAACGATCGTTATAATTGAGATATCAGATGTTTCTTTTTTTTTTTAAGATTTTATTTATTTGACAAAGAAAGACACAGTGAGAGAGGGAACACTAGCGGGGGAAGTGGGAGAGGGAGAAGCAGGCTTCCCGCGGACCAGGGAGCCTGATGCGGGGCTCGATCCCAGGATCCTGGGATCATGACCTGAGCCAAAGGCAGACGCTTAACCACTGAACCAGCCAGGTGCCCCAGATGTTTCTTTCTATTACCAGCAAAAGAGATACCTTCCACCATTTGCAATCCATTCCTCTTCTACCACTGTCCCAGACAACTACTGATCTGCTTTCTCTCACTATAGAAATTAGTTTGCATTTTCTATAATTTTATATAAATGAATCATATAGTATGCAATCTTTTTTTGCATGGATTCTTTCTTTCAGCATGATAAATTGGGATTCATCTATGTTGGTACATGTATTAGTAGTGTTTTCCTTTTAGCTGCTGAGTAGTATTCCATTATTAACTTTTTCAAGCATAATTTCATATCTGTAGTAAGGGTTCACGTATTTAAAGACAATTTTTTTTTTATTAAGATGATACTTAAATTTTCTCAGGAACATAGTAGAGAAATAGTACCTAGGATATCATCATCCTTTTTTTCATATACTATGTCCTCAATTCTCTATACTTAAAGTTAGAAAAAACTGATTAATTTGCTTTATGGCTTAAATAAATTAGAGAGAAGAAAAGGTATATCTAATACATGTTACTCAACATCTTTTGCCACCTCAGTCCCTCCCTCCACTCAAGCTGACCCAGGAGTTGATGGGAATAGAATGTAGTAAAACTACCATTTAGCTACATAGTTCAATATACCAATAATAATGAAATTCCCTGATATGTTTTCAGTGATGTGAAAGGCACTAATCTTAAATCAGGAACAACAGAAGTGGGTAGGGTAGATTAATGATTAAGACAGTCCCCCCGCCCCAACCAAATTCCCTCCCTTATATTATGCAAGGAGAAAAATAAAGACCTATGTAACAGGATGACCAGTGTATGCAGAAATGATACCATCTATTTTCCAAACTTCATGAATTATCAGACTTTGTTCATTGGAGTATGAGAGGTACTCTTTACTTTG
Organism: Mirounga angustirostris; assembly: GCF_029215605.1. NCBI lineage: Eukaryota > Metazoa > Chordata > Mammalia > Carnivora > Phocidae > Mirounga > Mirounga angustirostris. Next base: position 44,629,098 of record NW_026991709.1, on the reverse strand, counting down.
TGGAGAAACAAGAAAAATAAAGACTAAAGAGCGTGCTACATTAAGAATCATTTTTGCCTTGTTTGCTGTTGTGTACCTACTGCTTGCACATAACACATGTAACACAAAGTAGCTGCTCAATAAATATTTGTCCCAGTATTAGGTCTAATAAGTGTTGCCCAAGACCATGCAAATTCTCAAAAGCCGCAGAATGAGAAGCTGTAAATATCATTAGAGAACAGATTGTATATTTAAATCCAGAAGTGAAGTGTGGAAAAAAAGTATGATGGGAGTGGGTTGTCAAGATGAGGAGAGAATGGCATCAAGGAGAACATTTAGAAGCTATTATTTCCCTAAGTAAAGAAAAAGAAATTTGGAGAACATATTTTGGTCTCTGAAAAAGGTTTGAAAAGTTTTACCTCTAGTTAAAAATAAAAGCCATGGATTTAACAATAAAAAACCTTAAATTTTTAATTTTAAGAATTATATATGCAGCAAATGCATCATATAAATTACTTTTCAATTATTTTACACAGCAAACACAACTGATTTTTTAAAAATAGGCAAAGAATTTTTTGTAGAGAAGAAAATGTGTTGCCCTAAGGGTATAGAATGAGATAGTTGTCTGGCTTTTTAAATTAACAATATTTTGTGAAGTCTTAGTGAATAAAGCAAGAAGTAAAAAAAGATAAGTTCAGAATCAAATGGCATTTTCTTTTAAAAATCATCATCTCTATCTTTCAAATCATGTTATAATATCTCAAAAGCAGGATTTCTTATTACTGGTACCACTTCCTAAAAGGCTGAATAGTTACTGACTTTGTGGCTGATGAATTCAAATAACAAGCCATTCTTGGATCAATTTTCTGACTTCAAAAGTAAATGACTTGTGAAATAATATTCTAATTTTACCTTATCTTTAAAACTGACTTACTTTCCTTATTAACAAAGAAGTGGATATCATCACAGTAGCTAGGAACTTACAAATTTTTCAAGTACTTAACTCATTGGAAAAAAGAAGTGTCACCAGCTTATTTCCACAGCCTGTTGTTGTGATAGATATTTTATGACTAAGCTGCCATCATAAGGCTGAATTTCAGGAATGTGAAATCATAGACAGGGTACACTTTTGAAACTGCAAAAGGGATAAATAACTATATGTCAGCCAAAATATTTTTCCTTAGCTTTGTTATAGCCATTTAATATAAAAGCATACATTTCAACGAGGGATTGAAAATATACTTTTCACTACAAAATTATATTTCATAAACAGGGATTACTAACAAAAAATGGAGAGATTCATCTCTTTTTAATGTAAATAAAGGAAATTTTATAATGTAAATGTAATGTTCTTATGAAGAACATTTCAAGTGCAAGCCTTCTGTTATTATCAAATTTCATACACACAACAGAAAAGTATAATTCTATAATGGATATCAATATATCATTACCTAGTTTTAATAAATGGAAACATTTGAAGGATGTGGTTTCCATCTGTTTTTGTGTAATTAAAAAACAAAACAAAACAAAAACAGTTTTCCAGATAAATGAGTCCCTTTTGTAACCTCTTTAATCAAATTCTATCCCCAAAGTAACCATCAACCTGAAGTTGGTATGCAGTTTTTTCATCCAGGTTTTCATGTGTTTACTATAGACATATGTATAAATGAAAAATGAATAATATGTTATATGTGATGTAACAATACAATATCTGTTATATAATATACAGTATATAATGTATACTACATTTCATACTACTATACTACATAGGGTAATACAATATTTTTGGAGTGTTTTTAATCTTTACTTAAAATGAATTATTTTATGAGTATTATGCCTTTAATTCAATGGTTCATTTTTAAAATTTCTAAATATATCTATACTAACGCATGTACATCTGGTTTGTTCACTTTAACTACTGTATATTATTTCATGGCTGATTATACCAAAAGTTATTTACTTATTCTTTTATTGATAGAAATACAAGTCCTTTTCAAATTACTGTTATTGAAACCAATGCTGCGCTGAACAAATCTGCCCACATGTCCCTGGACACATATGAGAACTTGTTTCAAGTTTGAATCTGCAAGTAGAACTGCTAGATAGTAGGAAATATATACACATCTTCCATCATCTTGCTCTCCAAAGTGATTGTACCAGTTGATATGCTCCCTCAGAATGTATAAAAGTTTTCATTTCCCTACATCTTTTCTTTTTTTTAAGATTTTATTTATTTGACAGAGAGAGACACAGCGAAGAGAGGGAACACAAGCAGAGGGAGGGGAGAGGGAGAAGCAGGCTTCCCGCAGAGCAGGGAGCCTGATGTGGGGCTTGATCCCAGGATCCTGGGATCATGACCTGAGCTGAAGGCAGATGCTTAACGACTGAGCCACCCAGGTGCCCCATCTTGTCTATATGCTTACTTTTTACTTTTAAGAAGTGAGTTTAAAAATTGAAAGTTTGAATTTATTGTTCCCTTAACATAAAAAATATTAACTAAGATTCTATGCTAAATTTGGTATTTATAATGAAAAGACTTTAGGACCCAAGGCTCCCTCAAATAATTATGGGTCTTCTTGCATGGATTAACCATATTTAGCTACATAAAATTCAGCTGATAAACTGATCTCTCACCTTTACTCATGATCCCAGAAATAGAAGGAATTAGAATTCTCTAGTACCTAAGAGAGGAAATAAGATGACTGCTTTACATCCCAGTTCCATCTCTCATGAACTATATGATCTTGCACAACTTATTCACAGTCTCTGAACTTCAGCTTCTCCTTCGAAAAATGGTGATTATAATTGCAGTCTTACGCTATTACTTCAAAGATGTAAATCAGATAATGTTTTTAATACACAAACACAATGCTTAGCATAGAGTAATTACTAGAAAATGTTCATTCATCATCCTGTATGGAGCTAGGCAAACTGTCATGTTAAAGTCAATAAAATAAAATAAAATACCCTTTAATATATAATAGGAACTATGTATTTCTTCTTCTCCTTTAGAGTCTGGAGTATTTAAAGTAATACTATGATATTAGCTAATATTTAACAAATATTGTTTAACAAGAACCCTAAGGTTCACTTTTGTATATACTTTGGCCTTACGTGGTATACAGATTACAAAGTACAGCTAACTTGTTGGATATGTCCATAATATAGAACTGCTATTCCTAAGAGTGGCAGAGAAAAAAGTAGCAGACAGATATGTCAGTACCTATACTTTTCCCCTTTTATAATACAAACTGTTTGGGGTCAAAAATTTTCTCTTATTCATATTGATATTCCTACAATTGTCACATAGTCAGCATTCTTATGTCATAGCGAATGATATAGAATGAATGAATAAAGAAACAATTATCAGTTTTCTTCTTGTGCTAATTTTCAGGAAAACTGAAAGTTGTGAGATGGAAAGCATCCCTTGGCAGAATCAAATCACCTTCTTCATAAATGAAAGCACTAAAGTCTCTATTTGTGTACCAGTTGGCTATCACACATAGCAATTTATAAGCTCTAAACATCAATTTGGTTTGAGTTTGTTACCATACCCGCCCCAAATGCCAAACGGCTGAAAATGGGAGTGCAGTTGAGGGGGGCGGTTGGTGGAGAGAAGTGAGGGGTAGGGAGGGTGAAAGGTTCACTCCAATGTTTTGCTTTCAATTCTAAATCAAAAAGAAGTTATTTGTTTCTTACTCTGTTAGGCAGCATGGGGCCCAAATTGTTATATAAAGCCCCTGCTTTGCTGGGAGAATAGAAGATTGAAAAAAAATTATTTTTTCATCTGGTCAATTGTTATATATTAGCAGCCTGAAAAAAAAGGTAACATATTCCAAATATGACAAATAAAAGGAGCTGTAACTCTAGAAATTATTTATAACATACAAAATATAGGAAGGACACATATTGATTATTAGTATATAAATGTTACAAGGCAGGCAGATAAATTAAATAACAGCCATGAATTGTATCACTGTATCAATCAGTAGGACTTGTGGATCATATAAAATAAGGAAGTCCAAGGAGCAAGGAATAGAAGCCAAGATAAGAATCATATCAGACTTAAGGCAAGAAGATGATGCTCACCACCAATGCCAGACTGGTCATTTCCAGGGAGTCCCCTAGTCTTGTCCATATCAGTAACTGGAACTCCCATTTACTCAGTTGCTAAAGCCAGAAACTTGAGAGTCAACCATGGGTCCTCCATTTTGCTTGATCTCACATTTCCAAACCATTGTCAGCAAGTCTTGTAAGCTCTACCTTCAAGATGTATCCTGACTCCACTCACTTTTCCATCTCCATTACCAGCACACCAGTTCAAACCACCTTCATTTTTTGATGGAACTTATGAAATAGTCTTTCACCTGACTGCTTTCCTTTCACACTTGACCCCATCCAATCCCTTCCCTACATTGTAGCTAGACTCATCTTTTAAAGAGGTAATTCAGTTAATGTCCCCTGCTATTCCAAAACTTTCAATATCTTCCAAAAAGAACATAAAATACGATTCAAACTTCTCACCTGCATGCCCTAGCTCCAAGGAGCCCCAAATTCCATCATTATATCATGAACTTTGCTCCATTCACTGGAGTCCAGCTACAATTGCCCTCTGTCAAGACATAGAGAACTTTTTTCTCAGCTCAAGGTCATATGTTTTTTCTTATTTCTGGAATGCAGTTCACATGGCTGGGTTACTCTTATCCTTCAGACATCAGTTTAGATGTCAACTCCTTAGAGAGACTCTCTCTGACCTCTGCATCTGAAATAGGTTAACCTATCTTTCATAGCAACCAGGTTATTTCCCTTACAGTAGTGATCACAATGAGTAAATACTTTTATTTACTTGTTTATCATGTGTTGAATAAAATGAATAAAAATGTAGCAAATATAAATCCAGTAAGTATACTTTGTTTGCTTTGACTAGTATATATGGTTTACAAGGTAAAAAAGGAAAGCATAAGTTATGCAATGTGGTTCATGAAAATAAAAATGCTACTAATCTTTGTGTAGGCATTTATATTTTCAAATTTAGTATGTTTATACATGATGAAGTACTGATGACTTCTTTTGCCATACTGATGTATATATATTTATAAAGAAGTAAATACATTTCAAAATTATCCACACACAATATTTTAGTACAGGCAGAAATTATATAGTTTCTCATTTTAATCTGTCAATGTTGACTAGCCTACTTTTCTTTTTCAAATAATAAAATGTAATGAAGATCACAGACAGACAGTAACATGTCTTCAGGTTGAGATTAACTGACATTTGTCTCAGAAAAACAAGTAGTTTCTGGCATTTGATTCTTTACAATATTATTAGGGAAAGGCTTAAAACATTCCAGATGGGTTCAGTGTTTACCAACATGGTAATGTTTCCAAACAAAGAATATGTAAATTTTGAGTTTTGAAGTCAGCGCCATTGAACTTGTGAAAGTATATATGAATTATTTAAGAAGTGTGAAAGTAATGCTATGTTACATAAGAAAATTTCAAAAAAAGTCACAGTCAGGCTCTGGTTATGCATGGGCATGCTATATTGCTTTTTGGCTTTGGTTTTGTGTATTTTAAATGTACTAATTATTTTGGGGCGCCTGGGTGGCTCAGTCGTTAAGTGGCTGCCTTCGGCTCAGGTCATGATCCCAGAGTCCTGGGATCGAGCCTGCATCGGGCTCCCTGCTCCGCGGGAAGCCTGCTTCTCCCTCTCCCACTTCCCCTGCTGTGTTCCCTCTCTCTCTGTGTCTCTCTCTGTCAAAAAATAAATAAAATCTTTAAAAAAATAAAAAATAAATGTACTAATTATTTTAAGAGGCTATATTTCTAAGGTGGTGATAGACTTTTCACTGGAATATTTTAGTTGTTATTATTCTTTAACATAGATGATTTAGTTAATAGTTGTATTAACTTACCAGGAGCCCCAAATATCTTCTAAGAGCAAATATACCATACCAATTAGGTTATCAACAGGAAGCAGATCGCACATTCAAATTGGGGGTAATTTAGGAAGGGTTTATAAAAGGGATTGTTTACAAAGATATATGCAGGATGTAGGGAAAGCATAGGAATAATGCAGAGCAAGAAAAGTGGGGCGGGGCGGGGGGCAAAAACAAAACAACCCTGAAACCAAAACACAACTGTTACTGTCTTTGGGTCTTATAGAAGGGAGCCCAGCAGCTAACCTGAAAGCCAAGGAAAGAATTCCGAGAGAGAGAAACTGCCAGCCTGGAAAGGAGCAGTGACCCACCATCCATGGACATAGCCAGGCAGAAATAACCCAAAAGGAAGAGAGCTGAAAAATAAATACTGGGACCCCACTCTCCTTGCTGTTCCCATACAGTGTCTTAGGGTGCCAAGTCTGAGCACATGACCTGGTTTTACTTGATTTGGGCAGTTAATTTACTTTCTGTTTACTTTATAAATGAGTTGACACAGATAAGTGTTCATCATTCATACTTTAATAATAATATTACTATGCTTTATTGACATCATAGATTGCAAAGCACTTTCGTTATTATCTCACGTGTAGCCTCATAAAAACACAGGTTAAGAGCATGGGCTCTGAAGTAAGACTTCCTGGATTCACATCTCATTTCCCACTCATAAGCTGTGTGATTTTGGACAATTTTCTAATTTATGTACTGTTTTTTCATCATGTGTAAGAAGGGAATAGTAATGGGGCACCTGGGTGGCTCAGTCTTTAAGCGTCTGCCTTCGGCTCAGGTCATGATCCAGGGGTCCTGGGATCCAGCCCCGCATCGGGCTCCCTGCTCCGCGGGAAGCCTGCTTCTCCCTCTCCCACTCCCCCTGCTTGTGTTCCCTCTCTCGCTGTGTCTCTGTCAAAAAATAAACAAAATCTTAAAAAAAAAAAAAAAAAGGGAACAGTAATAATATCTCCTCCTGGGGTGTTGTGAGGATTCAATGAATCAATACATTTAAAGTGCTGAAAATAGTTCCTAGCATGTGGGAAGTGTTTATAAATGCCAGCTCTGATTTTCATTTCACAGGGACAGAACTGAAGTTCAATGAACTCAAGGGATTTAAGGCCATACAGTTTTCAAAAAATGGTGACAAGTAGCATGTGATCCAAGTTCTGACTTAGGATACAAGTCTTTTTATATTCTACATAATTACATCATCATGGTCGATTTTTTGTTATTGTTGTTTAGTTTTCCTAAACATACACTTTGTTGGCTTTGCTCATCACCATGTGCAGTTATTGCTTATCCTCACTCTGCTTTCATAGGGTAATGAGAAATAATAGTACATTCCATGGGGGCATGCTTTTCATTCTAGTCTCAGATTGTGCTATTAATAATCAACCAACTCCAAAGTAGCATTTGCACACATGTAGATATGACTACAGTGCCACTTCCCTTAGTTATCTAAATGAATCAATCTAATTATTAATTTTAAAAGAGGGGTCTACCACTGGAAGATTTTAAAGTGTTGCTTACTGGATTTATTCAGTTCAGTGATGTCAGCACTGTGAATATTGCCTGGTCCATAGTAGCTGCTGAATAAATATTTGCTGAAATAACTAATTAATAAAAGTATTCCACCTAACATACTGCTAATATACAAAAGTTAAACTGCCTACAATACTAAAAGACCAGGAAAACAAGAATATCTAGATCTAGATGGAGAAGGATTGATAAGTCACAATGTGGAGTTTCTAGAGTTAGAAAGGCCTTAAATCAATGTGGCAAAACAACAAGACCATACTGAATTTTCTCAGATTGATTTAGAGATAGTCTGCTGAATTTTCAGTATCTTTGCATAACTGCTGTGAGAGAGAAATGCTGATGGTGCAATGGTAGGTTTTAAATCCAGATTGTAGCAAATAAGAATTTTATTCCATTAATGAATGAATTTTACTTCCCACAGAGTGAAATTCTTTATCTTGCAAAATGTAGTTGTTGAAAAACAAAATAAAACCCCTCACCTTAAGATAATGCAAACAGAACAGATACAAACTAGAGAGAACCAACCAAACCAAACCAAACCAAAACACACCAGAATCAAAACCAAGCAAACCTAAAACAATCTCTTATTTAAATTCAGCCATGGATTCTTTACACGAAAACCACGGGAATGTGAGCGGAAGCCTGTGCTACTCCTAGATCTAGAGTGGAAAATACAATCTTTTGAAATGTTTCATTTTTTTCTATCATAATATTTAAAATGTTTTGGTATTGAAGGTTAGGGTAGTATTTAGAAGAAATAAAAAAGAACATGATAGAACCTGAGGCTTATCAACTGCTAACCTTCAATTGTTTCAGAGTATCTTTATTCCAAAGAAAGGAATGTCTTTAAAATGTCTCTAAGTAAACTCAGTATCATGAATACATTTGTTATATCAAGGTTTTAGTAAGGTAGATCTAGTTTTCAAGATATTGATAACATCTTGTCTTGTTAGCACAAAATTTTCCTTTTTTCTTTGTATTCAGTAGAGTGCTTCGAAACTTAAATGTTAATTTTGCCTTCTGTTTAAAGCCTACAACAACTTGCAAAAAGATATTCTCTTGAAATGTAAAAGTTCATGATAGTTTAAGATGGACATACATAATTCAAGTCTTCAATTTGTACTTCATTGATCTTTTGGAGTGATTTCCAGGAAAATCAGGCCCATATACTTTCAAAAGTAAATGCCAAACAAATTTCAAAAGAAATTATACATTATTTGAAAGGGATTTTTTCTTTCTTTTCTTTTCTCTTTCTTTCTTTCTTTCTTTCTTTCTTTCTTTCTTTCTTTCTTTCTTTCTTTCTTTCTTTCTTTCTTTCTTCTTCCTTCCTTCCTTTTTTTTTTATCAGTGCCTTTTTATTTTGCTAAGGGCAAATAATGACAGTCTCTGGTATAAATTACTAAATTAATATTAATATAAATTCAAAGCACCAGAGTAGTATAGAAATAAATTGTGTTTTTATAATGTAACTGTTTTGTATATTCCTTTAAAATACAATCCAAATCATGAAGATTAGTTTCTTTCTTTAAAATTTTGCTAGTTGTGGCATAATTCTAAGGAACTTTTATCACATAAAAATAGTCCTCCATCCCATTCTTTCCCATATCTCAAATTCACCCTGCCGTCTTGATGCCTCCTGAAATATTTAGAGTAGGGAGAAAACCACTCTTTAGGTCAACTGTGAAAGAAAAAAGACTAAAATTTCCAAAATTGGTTGAGGCAACACTAAAATTATCCACCATATTAAAATACAATCCCCCCCCAAAAGAATAATACTGGATATTAGATCCTTTCATAATTATCCTAATAATTTTTCTCAAAACTTTTCCATAGATGCAGGACCTTTTTTGTTATGGTAAAATATGGACATAAGATAAAATTTACTGTTTTATTTTTTTTAACTTTTTAAAATATTTTATTTATTTATTTGAGAGAGAGATAGAGTAAAAGAGAGCACAGGAGTAGGAGGAGAGGGAGAAGCAGGCTCCCTGCTAAGCAGGGAGCCTGACATGGGGGCTCAATCCCAGGACCCTGGGATCATGACCTGAGCCGAAGGCAGACGCTTAACCGACTGAGCCACCCAGGTGTCCCAAAATTTACTGTTTTAACTATTTTTTAAATGTACAGTTCAGTGACATCAAGTACATTCACATTGCTGTGCAACCATTACCACCATTCATCTCCAGAAGCTTTTCATCTTCTCAGCCTGAAACTACATATTCATTAGGCGATAACTTCCCTCTTCCCTTCCTCAGTCCCTAGCAATCACCATTCTACTTTCTGTCTCTATGAATGTGACTAATCTAGGTACCTCAGATAAGTGGAACCATGTAGTATTCGTCCTTTTGTGCCTGGCTTATTTCAGTTAACATAATGTTCTCAAGGTTTGTCCATGTCAGCATATGTCAGAATTCCCTTCCTTTGTAAGGCTGAGTATTCTTTGTATGTACATACCACATTTTGTGTTTCCCATTCATGTGTTGATGGACATTTCTTTTGTTTCCAACTTTGGGCTATTGTAAATAATGCTGCTATGAACACTGGTGTACAAGTCTCTGTTCAAGTCCGTGCTTTTAATTCTTTTGGGTATATATTTACAAGTGAAATTGCTGCATCATATGGTAATTCTATTTTTAGGTTTTTGAAAACTGCCATCTTGTTTTCTATAGCTAATTCAGGGCTTTAAAAAAGTTGAAATATATAAAAATCAAAAAAAGGAAAAAAGACAAGTTTGTACACCCACTGTAGATTGTAGAATTTCATACTAAAAGAGCCTTGAAGTTAATTATTTACCTACCTCATTAATTTATAATGAAATGCAACCCTGCTGTCCTGATTCCAGGGAATTTGTGAGATGTGCAAACCCTGGTATCCTGATTCCCAGGCCAATGGTCCTACAAACCTATACTTTAATTTGGTGTTTAAGACTTTGTTACAATTTTAGAAAAACGAATAAGCTTGATAACCTGTAGAGATAATTTATTTTTGCTTTGTATCACCTGAGACTTTTCTTATATATATATATTGCAGGAGCGATGTGGGCTATTTTGGCTTTTGATATCTTCTACTAAAATACCTGGCACCAGTTTAAGGACTGCTCTTGTCTGGAGAATTCTTTACCTTAAGATTAACACCTCCAAATTAATTCCTATATTAAATAAATTACACTCACACAAAAAACAAAGTCTACAAAGTATAACCACAGTGAATTCTTGAATCCTATAAATATGTAATTAAATTACCTCCATTTCAAACATAGGTTTTGTGCTTTTTTTCAGAAGCATTATAGCAATATTAATGAACTTCCACACATCCCCCTACTAACTAGGACCATAAGCACCTTCACAGATTGGATGATCTGATTAAAATAAAAATGAAATTGACACCTTGACTTGGTAGTTTGCATATTTCAGTAGACTTTCCTTCAAGTTAATTAATGTGTGAATATTTGACTATAGATTCAATTAACCCATAGGGTTCTTATTGCTGTATTTTTCATAAAACAGCATGAAACAAGGTACACTCATATTTAAAAAATGCCCAGATACATCTCCTTTAAATGAAATTAATACAATTTATTATGGTTACAAAATTAAATGAAAAAATCAGAAATGATAAAAATGAAATCGTATCTTATTAGTCCATAAATATGATATATGAATTATATTCTTAAATTACTATTTTGCCTAAGTATGTGTAAATAAATAATAAATGTGAAATGATAATCAGATATTATGAAAATCTTAATTTTCTCATTTTCTGAATTTTAATTATAAATATTGCATTGATGGGTTTATTTATAAAAAAGACTGGAGTTATAGTGTATCATGGTTTTGTCATAGATACATGGTTTAAAGGAATTCTTTTACAAATATATGTGGGCATATATTAGATATGTTGATTGGCAATACTGAATAACAAAATTATATACATCAATCTTTATCAAACTCAAATATAAGTTATTCAGATCTATTAGTTTCTTTGAAAATGAGATACATCTATATCTCTAAGTTATTTGCTCTCATTACACATTGAAATATCCTATTGTATCACAGGATAATTAAATTTTAATTAAATTATTATTTTTGCATATATTTCTCTCTCTCTCCTTTACCAAAATGTGCATTATATGCCAGCAGTGACTACATCAACCTAATTTATTGCTTTATCAACAATGCCTAGCACAGCCTGGCACATTTTAGATGTTTAAGAACTATTTTCTGAATGAATAAAAACATATTTTTAGATCAACTGCCTGATTTTCTTTAGACCCCCTGCCTCACTTCTTTCAGACATGGTGTACTGACTTAAAAAAATCAGTTAGCAGGGACCCATGCTAAATTGTATGACTCATATTAAATTTCTGTTATTCATGGCAACTGTTCCTGCACCTGGCATTCTGCACAGCACTGAAGTTTACCTCTCAGTGTTAAAAAGAATTGATCACTTGATCACTTTTGCAGAAGACTCAAGCTGTTAGACCAAGATTACTTTGGGGATGCTATTAGAGCCTAGCAGGTGAAAAAACAAAGCCATTTATTTAACACAGTTTCTTACTGATAGTTACAGCAACTCTAGATGTGCACATTAATGAGGGAGGTTGTCTAGTTTGTGCCAAAAATGATGCATACCTATGAAATTTTTGTGCTGGTCATACACACACACACACACACACACACAATGAGATTCCTACTAGGTATGTAACAACAAAGCAATCCTTGCTCCCCATTGGACGGAAGACTCAGTATGGTGCATCACAATTACAGTATTGGGAAAACAACTCAAAAGGGCACATATTATTGATGGAAGGAAGCTGAGTAATGTCTCTTAAAGAGATATGTCACTCAGGGTGCTTCACTGAGCTAATAGGGCTAACATAGGCAGACATAGGTGCAGTTTAGTGTAGACACCAGCTAAGTAGTTAGAGCATGTATAAGGGGAGATAGTAAAGATTGACAAGCAAATCAAATGTTATTGTTTGCTTACATAATTATATTTCTCCTTACACTATAAATTATACTATCTGAGATTATGTCCTATATCTCTGATTCCTCTGATCTCATTTAGAGTTTCATACATTGTCTTTTAAATAAATTTTATTTTCTCAAGTTACATTAACCAAATGCAGTTTGAGTTAATAATGCAGGGCAAAATTCATGTGGTCATAATCTTAGATTAGACAATGTGAAAGATCAGAATGTTAGATTCACAATGTGAAACAAAGACATGTGACCTCATCCCTTCTTCTAACTAATGTTCAAAGTCTGTTTTCATCAAATCTGTAAAAAAGATATTTAAAAATGTATTAATATTTTCCAATAATATTACTTCCTGGAAATAATAATTTCCCATACTTTAATTTTTCATGTGAGTAAATAAAGTTGATTAAAGATTTCATACAAATTTGTGGAGCCCTTATATTTTAGAAATTTTTTTTTCACTTAAAAATTTTCCCACTTAAAATCTCTAAAAGTGAAAGAAAAGTCTAATGTAAGACAACTAGTCAATATGGGAAATTTTTACAAAATGAGCTTTAGCGTTTGAAAATGGCCTATTGTGGTCTGAAAAATCACCTAAAATTATCTCACACAAATATAACTGTATATTTCACCCCAAAAGTATTAACCTTTACTATCTTAAACATTGCAATGCCCAGTATTTGAGAACTTATAGGCAGAACTCTATAATGACGCCAGTGATTCACAACCTCTTGTAATCCCCCTACCTTTAGGTGTGGGCAGAGCCTGTGACTTGCCTCTAGTCAACAGAATATGGCAAACATGATGAAATGTCACACCTGTGATCACATTGAGTTATACAAGACTCCTTCTTGGCTGACTAGAAAACAAAGACTTCTGCTGGTTTCAAAGAAGTTGCCATGATGTTTCTAGCTTTTTAACTTTAAGTTACTGATTTAGACATTTTTTCTTTTATGTTATAAGCATTTAAAACCACATTTTCCCCTAAGTGCTGATTTAGTTATATTTCACAAATTTGGGGTTGATGAGTTTTAATTATTCACTTCGAAATATTCTATAATTCCCTTGATACTTTTTCTTTGGATTATTTAAAGTGTGTTGTATAATTTTCATGTAATTTTTTTTCTGAGTATCTTATTGCTATTGGTTTCTAATTTAGTCCCATTTTAGTCAGAGAATATCTGCTACACTATTTCAATCTACTTAAATATGTTCACACTTGTTTTATAGCCCAGTGTACAAATTATGTTCTCCAATGATTCTAAGATTGTCCTTTTTTTTTTTTTTTTAAATAATGTACCAAGATTTGGTTTTCTTCGTATTTATCCTGCTTGGGATTTGTGGATCATCTTGAATCTATAAATTTGTTTTTCACCAAATATGGGGAATTTTTGCCTTTATTTTTTCACTTATTTGCTATCCCATTTTCTTTCTCCTATCCTTCTGAGACTCAAATATGTTTGATATTGACCCATGGGCTCTTAGGCATCAGTCTTTTTTTTTTCTTTGTTCTTCAGATTGGAATACCATCTATTGATCTGTTTATAAATTCACTAATTCTCCTGTCATTTCCAATCTACTGTTAAGCCCATCCAGTGAATTTTTAAATTCATATATTTTATTTTTCTCTCCTATAATTTCTATTGGGATGTTTTTACACCCTTTATCACAGTTATAATAATAGCTTTAAAATACTTATGTGTTAATTTCAAAATCTGGGTCATTCTGGGACAAGTCTCCATCAATTATATTTCCTCTTGAGTTTAAGCTACATCAAGCTATTCTCATGTCAACTTATTTTGAAGTGTATTCTAGACATTATGGTTGATTGTAAGGCTGTGTGTTCTGCTACAGTCCTCTGAACATACTTTTTTTCTTGGAAGTCAATAACTTGGTTGAATTCAAACTGCAAACTTTCTCCTTTGAGGTGGGTATCATGTGAAATCTCAGTATACTTCTTTCAGCCTTAGTATGGCTCTTGGAATCTGCCCCCCACACACGCAGTTCAGGGATCAGCCAGAGATTAGGGTGGAGTTTATACACAGAATTTAGGGCTTCCCCCTCTGTGGCTCTCTCTTTTCTCCTATTCCTTATCCTTCACTTTCCAGGTGTGCTTGTTCTAGTTCTGTATGCCAGTAGGACTGAGGGTTTTCTCTCCCAATTTTGGTGCTCAGCATGACGCAGCTGAAGTAAAAACTGGAAAAATGGGAACTTGTCCAGTACAGTTCACTTCCTTCCTCCAGGTCAGTCCCCTCCCCCCGCCAATATCTGCCTCATTTTAGATCTCCAGAACCTTCAGGTAGTGTTTTATTTTTTGTTGTTATTTTAAATTTTTTAAAAATATCTTATCCAGAATTTATAATTGCTATTTGCAGAACAATTGGTCAAGTAGAAGCTACTCAGCTATTATATATATATAAATTAGAGAGGGGAGGGAGAGGGGCAGAGAGAGAATTTTAAGCAGGCTCCATGCCCAGGCTAGAGCCTGACATAGGGCTTGATCTCACGACCCTGAAATCATGACCTGGGCTGAAATCAAAAGTTGGATGCCCAACTGACAGAACCCTACTCAGCTATTACAAAAAGGGAGAAGTTCTTACTGATAACTTAAAATGCACAATACTAATGTGTATTTTTTCTCATTTATTCATTGATTTGCTCATTCAATCATCTCTTCCTTCATCCAATAAATACAGAATGTTCTTAGGGGAAATAACCATTCTGATAAATGTGTAAAATACTGAGTAAGACAAACACTATATGTACAAACTTGTACTGTATTAGAAAATTTAGAGCAATTAAATTGACCTGTTCAGCATCTGACCAATAGACTTCTCCTGAGCATTTTCTTAATTAAGTCTAGCATAGAATTCTAGACCCTTGTATTGGTTTATGTGTTTTTTTTTTTCTTGTCAATCTTGTTTCCATGAGCTACACTATACATAGTTGCAGTAATACTGGAAGTCATGTATATTACTAAATATTTCTTTCAAATGTAATGATCTGTTTTTAATTATCATTATAAACCAGTATAAGATACTATAGTTACACTATATTGCTAATGGTTAATATTTACTCCTACTTTCCATTCTCCCACACCCCATAGCTCTAACTCACAAACATCATGAACAACAACAACAAAAAAGAGTTTCCTTCTACTTCTTACAGGTTAATACTCTTTTCAGGAAAAACTAAGCCAACTTCTATCATATATAATCATCTTCTAATGATTTTGAATTATTTTCTAATCCCAGAATAGCTACTTTAATAACTTCAAGCTAAAGATCTACCTCTATTTTTAATTTTAAATTTATCAGAGTAAGTTGCCTCTATTTGTCATCGAAAACTATGAGTCATTTCAGGGATGGAACAAACGGTTTTAACAGATTTGTTTTTATCAATAATTTCCTTCAATGCACATTTTTCCAAAAATTTGAACATGATAAAACGTAAGACCTCAATTTCTTCTTTCCCAAATTGGCAAGAGTTACAATATATCTCTCTGGGATTGCTAATAATTTCCTACCATAAGAAATAAAAGCATAACAAAAACAATCAAATCCCTTTTAGTTAAAAAAAAAAACACATGAATATTGCTCAGGATTTAGGATTTGTTTGATGATATGTTTAGTCATTATTTTATAAACATTAAATAACCTGATCCAGGTCACCTCTGAGTTGAAAATTGGCCAGTCTATTTTTAAAATTTGAAATCACTGTATAAAAGCTATGTTGGCATGCCAAATGAGTTTTTCCAGCCCATTCTTACTGTATCAACTAACATCTTTCAATCGACAAATTGCACTTTGGCATGAACAGAAGGATGGACTTCTGCCACTTTTTTGGTCCCTACTAAAATAGCTATGAACATATGCAGTGTGTTGTTCATTTTTAGAGCTTGAGGATGGCAGGTTGAATGGCACTAAAAGGCAATGAATGGATGGTGAGTTGAAGACCAGATATGCTTAGCAGGAGATGTACAAGGTCATTTAGCAAGGCCTGTATATGCCAGGCTGGAATTCTCTGACATGTTGTACTTCAGTTTCATCCCACAGGTTATCATTGCCTTCCTTGTTAACCTTGCCTGATTAAAACCTGTTAGCAAGAAAGGAGAGATTAGATTTTTCTTTTCTATAAGGCTTTAAGCATGGAACCAATGTAGGGGAAACAATAGGTACCCTGATTTGGAATGGACTGAGGTACATTTTCTAATGATGACAGCTGTCCAGAAATGCAACGGGATGCCTTGGAGGTTAAGTTCTATATTCATGGATGTGTACAGGCTGAGGCTGTACCATTTGAAGGAGTGGTTGTAATAAAAAATGAAGCAAATGATAGGGGTTATTTATTAGATGGGGATGATATTATTAGATGTGTGCTGAGGTGTCCTCCAAGGTGTCCTTTAGGGCATACTTGCTGCACACAAAAATATGATTTTCATAACCCATTAAAATAGTTTTAATTTATTTCCTTTTTCATTGTGGCCTTTCTAAAATACTTTTCTTGGGGTCTCTATATTTGTAAACTAATTTAAAAATGAAATATGTAATAAAAGATTCTATATGACAAATACATTGGATAGGTCTTTTAAATTGTTCTGCAGTAACTGATTACTTGGCTAATTAAGCCTTAAACAATAAAAGCCTTTACATATCTTCCTAGTGTGTTTCAGCAGTTTGACAATGTCTGTTGAAGCCTAGGGATTTTTATCTTTCAGCTCCACCATTCTCAGTGTAAAGACTTTTTATGGTCAGGCTTTTTTGTTTTGGTGTAAGAAGATTGCTGCTAATATTCCAGAGAGCCAATCCTCTCTCAGTCATATCCAGACCTGGGAGGGTGGAAGGGACAAGGCAAAACTCTTTCCCCCGGGCTTACATCTGTTGTCATGAAGTAAAAAATTTCCCAGAAGCAAGCATAAGAAGTACAAGGTGATTGTACTAGGTCATATGGCGGTTCTTAGATCAAAAACTGCAAAGGAGAACAGGATTACCATGATTAATTTAGACTATTGCTTCTCAATTGGGAGTGGTACCACTCTCTAAGGGGTATCTGGAAAAATTTGACAGCTTTTTTTTTTAAATTATTACTGTGCCTGGGACATAAAGGTAATTTTGAATTGTAGGGGCCAAGAATAGTAAACATGATGTTGGTGGCAGAAAGTTGTGCTCAATGAAGATTTTGTGCTTCCAAATTCTCACTGAAAGCACTGGCTTAGACAAAAACACCTTCCCTTGGAGTTTGGCACACTACTGCCTGAACAAAATTACATTCATGGCAGTAAGTAAAAAAAAAAAAAAAAAAAGGTTGCTTTTTGATGGGCAAGTAATTGTGTCTGCCATGAAGGGGAGCCGAGTTTCTCATCCCAAAATATGCCTTATTGGCATAAAAATGATTTTAGGCTGATTATTTTTAAGAAACAGCAGACATAGAGGGTGCCCGGGTGACACAGTTGGTTAAGTGTCTGACTCTTGGTTTTGGCTCAGGTCATGATCTCAGGGTCTTGAGATCAAGCCCCCAATCAGGCTCCATGCTCAGCACAGAGTCTAAGACATTACATCATTAGTTTTTGATGTAGTGTTCCATGATTCATTGTTTGCGTATAACACCAGTGCTCCATTCAATACGTGCCCTCTTTAATACCCATCACCAGGCTAACCCATCCCCCCATCCCTCTCCCCTCTAGAACCCTCAGTTTGTTTCTCAGAGTCCATAGACTCTCATGGTTCGTCTCGCCCTCCGATTTCCCCCCCTTCCTTTTTCCCCCCTTCATTTTTCCCTTCCTACTATCTTCTTTTTTTTAAACATATAATGTATTATTTGTTAAAAAAAAAAAAAGATTCTCTCTTCCTCTCCCTCTGCCTCTCCACTTGTGCTCACTCTCTCTCTCTCTAAAATAAATAAATCTAAAAAAAAAAAAAAAAAAACAGACATAGAAAAAGCTCTGAAAACAGAGTACAAGTTACCCTTTGTCAGAGATTATTTACACTTATAAGGGAAATCTCCATTTGTAAGGGTGTCTCCCTCTCTATATTAGGGAGAGGAAGAAGATCAAATAAACTCTCTTCAATGAAGAAAGCTTGGACTTAAATCTGCATAAACCATACCCTTGTTTACTGTGCTTTGCCTGGTAACTTCCCATAACTTGCTCTTCCAACCCAACATCTTTTGTCTTTATATAGAGATGAGACTCAAGGTGATGGCTTGGGCCATTTTAGAGTTATTCAGTTTCCCTGGGTACTCCCATGTATACAAGAGGTATACATGTTATTAAATTTCTGTTTGCTTTTTCTCCTGCTAATCTGTCTTTTATTATAAGGAGGATCTCAGCCAGGAACCTAGAAGTGTAGAGGGACAATTCTTTTTCAGTCTCCTACAGCCACATTTTTTATGCTTTCTCTCCATGACTCATTCCCTTATTTTTATAAAACTCTGAAACTACAAAGGGATGCATATATTAAAATGTAAACACCTTGTGGAAGATACTATATATCACTTTGTCTTGCTATTGTTTTGCATAGTGTTCTACATTTCTTCAATAAATATTGGTTGATGATGTTGGCAATGGCATGTGTGAGGGGTTATAGATTAGTCTGAAGAGAAAAGTAAGCATATCTGGTCATTATAAATGCCAAAACATTATTCACATATTTGAAGTTAACTTTACCCAAAAGGTTTATCATGAGCTTGAACTTTGATTTGTTTCATTTTATATAATATATGTTTGATGCTTTTCAAAATCCTGATCAAAGATAAGTCTAAAAGTAATATTTCTCACTTTTATTAAAACCCTCTATAAGCGTAAAATGGAATTTTGATATAAAATAAATTGAAGGGGGATTTTAATAACTCATGGAAACTTAAACCAAGATCAATATTAAAGCTACATGAAGCAGTGATGGGAAATACGCTCCCATATTCAGATAAGTACTAAGTAAATGTTAGGATATATAAACTATTTTTATAGTCAGTATAAAAGCACTATTGTTAGGAAAGTACCCAAAAGAGCTACTAAAATGTTGAACTCATTTGTTATTTAATTATTTCTGATAATTGTCCATTTGGTAAAATTATATTACCATTGTAACTAGACCTGAAAAGGACTTCAGGTTCACTCCAGTACTTCTATAAGTACTACTCCTTTATCCATCAAAGAAAAATACCTATGACTAGTCATCTGAGTCCCATCCAAATTGTGTATGCTTCCAGACTCTTCCCACTCTATGACCCACCTTATCATAAACTTAATATATCTTTGATCAACACATGATGAAAAACCTTCCTGATATTAATACATTTAATATTTTACCTAACTCTTATTTTTCTGTATTTATATAATTTCATAAATTATACTTATGTAACTATCTTTGTGCTCACCTAGCCCAGTTATGCACAATTAGTTGCTTAATAAATGCTTTTTGAGTATGATAATGATAAATTAGCTTTGCAAGTATAGTAATTATTCTCAAATAACCTGAAAAAGTTACTACATAAGCAAAAAATAATCACTCTACTTCATATGTGGAAACAAGCCTATGTTTAAATAACTTGGAAGAAAATAAAATTAAGTCTAGAAGGATCTGATATTTATTTTTGCCAAGTTTTAATATTCATTCACATTCACTTGGTCTTAACCTTTGAACGTAGACAAGAAAAAATAATTTATAAAATCAAATAATTAGACCAGAGTCAGTATATGGATATCATAGTGTTAAAAAAGAAACAACAAGGGCGCCTGGGTGGCTCAGTTGGTTAACCGACTGCCTTCGGCTCAGGTCATGATCCTGGAGTCCCTGGATCAAGTCCCACATCGGGCTCCCTGCTCAGCGGGGAGTCTGCTTCTCCCTCTGACCTTCCTCCCTCTCCTGCTCTCTGTCTCTCATTCTCTCTCTCTCAAATAAATAAATAAAATCTTAAAAAAAAAAAGAAACCACAAATCTAAAATAGAGTCATGTGCCTCCATGACAGTGAGACTTACAGTTTCATTCTATCCCAGGAATGTGACCTTTTAATAATCTGAAATTTTCTGATCAGCACTAGTGAGGTAATCTGCATGATAAAAATTTTGCTGGTTCCATCCCTCCAAAAGAACATGTCCTGGCTTGAAACAATCCTTTCTTTTGCTAATAATGCCTTGCCCCACCCTTCTTCCTATAAAAACTTTCTATTTTGTACAATTCCTCTTTGCATCTCTCTACTTGCTAGGTGGGATGCTACCCCATTTATGAATCACTGAATAAAGCCCATTAGATATTGAAATTTACTCAACTGAATTTTTGTTCTTTGACAATAATCAATTAAACTCACAATGCAATATCAGGGTGCTCTTTATTATCAGATTTATATTTTTTTCCCAAAAAACAAATGTAGTATTTTATTTTACTTATTTAATTTTTTTTTTTTACTAACATATAATGTATTATTTGTTTCAGGGGTACAGGTCTGTGATTCATCAGTCTTACATAATTCACA
The DNA here is from genome assembly GCF_029215605.1 of Mirounga angustirostris. Lineage (NCBI taxonomy): Eukaryota > Metazoa > Chordata > Mammalia > Carnivora > Phocidae > Mirounga > Mirounga angustirostris. The sequence goes on along the minus strand of NW_026991709.1, from coordinate 44,608,200 downwards.
GCATTCACCATAGTACCTACCCTCCCCAATGTCCATCACCCAGCCACCCCATCCCTCCCACCATTCTCCACTCCAGCAACCCTCAGTTTGTTTCCTGAGATTAAGAGTCTCTTATGGTTCATCTCCCTCTCCGGTTTTGTCTTGTTGCATTTTCCCCTCCTTTCCCCTATGATCCTCTGTCTTGTCTCTCAAATTCCTCATATCAGTGAGATCATATGACACTTGTCTTTCTCTGATTGACTTATTTCGCTTAGTGTAATACCCTCTAGTTTCATCCACATCGCGGCAAATGGCAAGATTTCGTTTTTTGATGGCTGCATAATATTCCATTGTATATATATACCATTTCTTCTTTATCCATTCATCTGTTGATAGACATCTAGGCTCTTTCCATAGTTTGGCTATTGAGGACATTGCTGCTATAAACATTGGGGTGCATATGCCCCTTCAGATCACTACATTTGTATCTTTGGGGTAAATACCCAGTGGTGCAATTGCTGGGTGGTAGGGTAGCTTTATTTTCAACTTTTGAGGAACGTCCATACTGTTTTCCAAAGTGGCTGCACCAGCTTGCATTCCCACCAACAGCCTAGGGGGGTTCCCCTTTTTCCGCATCCTCACCAACATCTGTCCTTTCCTGACTTGTTAATTTTAGCCATTCTGACTGGTGTGAGTGGTATCGCATTGAGGTTTTGATTTGTATTTCCCTGATGCTGAGTGATGTTGAGCATTTTTTCATGTGTCTGTTGGCCATTTGGATGTCTTCTTTGCAGAAATATCTGTTCATATCTTCTGCCCATTTCTTGATTGGATAAATGTAGTATTTTAGAAACAATATTTGGCCTGTGGCACTCCATTCTTTATAAGGAATCATATACTATCCTATGCTACATTGTCATTTTATACTATTTTATTCTGTAATATTAGCATAAAAACAATATATATATAAAATAATTTTCTTTCATATACAAAGATAAAACTGTTCAAAAATTAAATTTAAAATGTTTATTGGTGCCTTTAACACAGGACAGCAATTTTGTTGTTACTGTAAAATTTTAGAAAATTAGGTAAGACCTTAGGATGATGAACTATGCATTTGTAACTTGATGCTTCTTTAATTAAAAATATCTCGCCTTGATATATGGCTCTCAAAAAGATTCAATTTTTAATTCAGTTCTTAAGTGTAATAAATGCATTTACTATAGAAATTCATTCCTGAGACACTGAAGTTTGTGGAAAGAGTTTTCAATTGATAAAATACTTCACAAAACCATGCAAAGTTTTAGTCAGGAAGTTGCCACACCACTGAAGCTTGTCAAAGGCAATGTCTAACAACTGTGCTTTCTCTAAGAATTACTGCTTTAATCTATAAACTTGACTCTAACCACAACTCTCTTCCCCTCCAAATATTTGCTTTTGGAGTGGGAATTTAGTAGAGACAGCCTCAAATACATTTCCATTGGTTTACTTGAGTCAGTTTTTTATACTGTATTACCCTTCCCCAAACTATTGTGTGAATGCATTGTTCCTCCCTGCACCCAAAATAAAAAATCAAAATATTCATTCAATGGTTTTATTTATCAAATTCATTAATTATTTTTTTTTTGCGCATTTACTCTGTAATAGACACTGGAGATGTAATAATGAGCAAAACAAACAACTATCCTAGCTTACCTGAGGGGAGCTTATACATTTTATCTTACCTAAGAAGTGTCAATGTCAAAAACAGACATACCCAAATTTAAAAAGATAATTTCCCCTGAAAAATAGAGAACTGCTTATATATAGAGAGAGAGACCATAGTGAATATAAGGAAATTAGTCATGGGGATATTTTATGGATCTAGGCAGGGGTCATTGGTAGATTACACCAAAATGGGTGCTAAAATGCAGAGATAAAAGTAAACTTTAGGTGGTAAAACCTACAGGATATTGTGATGGCTTGAATCTCCTAGGAAGAGAATTTGAAGTGTTAAAAATAACTCTTTTTTTATAATTTTTTTTTTAAGATTTTATTTATTTGACAGAGAGAGCACAAGCAGAGGGAGAGAGAGGGAGAAGCAGGTTCCCTGCTGAGCAAGGAGCCTGATGTGGGACTCGATCCCAGGACCCTGGGATCATGACCTGGGCCGAAGGCAGCCGCTTAACCGACTGAGCTACCCAGGCGTCCCTGAAGTGTTAAAAATAACTCTTAAAAGTCTTGTTTGTGTAGGTGGATGGTACAGTGCAAGGATCATGGTTAGCTCTCCAATTACCATTCTTCTTCTTTTCGACAGTAATAAAAATGTAAGATAGACATTTAGTATCCCAGCTAAAGATTATATTTTCCAGCCTCCTTTGAGTAGGTTTTGGCCAAAGAAATTTAATGATGTATGCAAGTTGAGTCATGTTTGTAAAACAAGAGTATGTTTTATGGATTTCCTTTCCTTTTTTCTCTTACTAATAGAAGGGGCATGTGATGGTAGGAGCTGAAGTAGTCATTTTGTACCCAGAGATGGAAGGTGTGAGGATGTGAAAGTGACCAGTAAAGGAGGGATAAACTATTTCAATGGTACTATATTATCTAGACCAGTTTCTTTTTAATAATTTTGTGTAATAAGCTTTCTTTTTTCTTTTGGTTTCTAAGCTAAGTGTTTTAGGATATATCTTTCTATATTTAATTGTTTTCATTCAATGCTAATGAATGACTCCCTTGAAAGGAACTTTATTTTTCTCAGCCTGCTATATAAAAACTGTAGATCTCAGCATTTTAAATATGTGGTTGTAGGCTCTGAAGGGAAAAATACAGGGCATTAAGGAGATTACAATTGATTGGTTGATGAAGTGGATTATGCAGGGTAAAAGAATGGAATAGGAGACCCTCATCTTCCCTGAAGGAAAAAAGAAGAAAAATATCAGAAGCCTCACTAGTTATCCATATGTTAGATGGATTTGTATAATGAGAGGAGGGAGCAGAATTGGGATAATGTATTAATGTAATAAGGGGCAGGATTTAATTAATACAACTTTTGTAAGTGTTTCTTAAGATAGTCTTGAGAAAGATTATGATCTGTTATCCCAGTGCCAGTAGGTACTGGGCCATCAATAAAACCCACCAATACTTTGAAAAGCAAAATACTCTCATTTTTTTGCCTGATTACTCAAGATTCCAAGCAGCTCTAGCTACTGTAGGAGGAGCCATCAAGATTAACAAGGCTTACATTTTTTTAAAATCTCAATTAAGTTATAAATACTTTGTGGGTAAAGACTATGCCATGTGTTGTATATTTTTGTGGAACTCAGGATTTATTGCTAAGCACAAAATAGGCATCCAATATATACCTTTAAAAATTATTAATGTTATATATTTAAATATCATAATTTTGGATATATTCAAATCCCACAAATTCTGGATACTGAAATGCCATGTAGTCAGTATCTTATCAGTCACCAATCATGTAGCTTATTAGAGATCAATACACCGTCCATGAACTCCTTGGAATCCCCTCATATGTCCAGATCCACTTCAACCAAACTAGAAGACTTGCCTTGTCATCAGTCTCTCTTTCATTTATAGAATCCTTATACATGTCAGGCCTTACATCAAGGCACAGGAGAAGAAAAAAGGCAAGAATAAGATTTCTTAGAAAAGTATTTCAGATCAGCATGGAGTTACTCTTGCTGCTTTCCGACTCGGCTTACATTTTAATTTCTCCATGACTGGTCCTGACTGTACCCATAATGCCAATATCTAAGCAGTTTCCTTTGACCAGTTTCTCAGTGCCACAGTATCAGAATTCATGCTAATTACATTTAATGCATACCTCTGTTTGCTTCACTATTTTGACGTATCTTTGATATTATGTACAGGTGAAGTATTTTACTAACAGTATTCATGTTCCAACTTTTTTTTTCCCCCTTCACTGAGCATTCTACCTTACTTTCCCTCCCATTTCTATTTGACTTCACTGAAGTAAATAGTGCTGAATTTATATTATTGGTTAAGCTTCAAACATTTACTTCACACTTAACCACTGGCTCCAACACAAAAATGGTTTTCTTTCCCCTCTCTCCCACCCTTCCTCCTTCCCTCCATTTCTCCCTCCCTTCTTTCCTTCCTTTTCCTTTCCCACCCCCTCAATCTCTCTCTCTCTCCTATAGAATCCATAATATTCTTTCCAAGCCAGAAAAACAAGGTCCATGTAACATCAGTAGCCAATATGTAATGCAAATTAAAACCTAAGGAGATTCCACTACATGTCTACTAGAAAAGACAGACAATACCAAGTGCTGACAATGACATGAAGAAACTGGAATTCTCAAAGACAACTGATGAGAATGCAAAATGATAAAGCCACTCTGTAAAACAATTTGACAGTTTCTTATAAAGTTAAACACACACTTACCATACGATCCAGCAATTCCACTTCTAGGTATTTATCCAAGGGAATTGAGAACTTACGTACAAACACTGTATTTGAGTGTTTTATTATTCATGTTATATTTCACATTATGAATATTGTTCAAAATAACCAAATATTGGGAGAAAAAAAACCCAAATGTCCATTAGCAATTGAACTGAGTGGATAAACAAATTGTTGGAAATCCATTCAATAGAATACTGATCAGCAATAAAAAGAAACAAACTACAGGTACATTGCAGCAACATGGAGGAATCGCAAAGGCATTGTAGCCACACTTAAGAGACTATACAATGTATGACTCCATTTGCATAACATTCTGGAGAAGGCAAAACCATAGATGCAAACATTAGAACATTGGATGCCAAAGCCAGGGTTAGGGGTAGGAGGTTGAAGGCAAAGGGGCATGAGGAAACTTGGCTAAGTTGACTACAGTGTTCTGTATCTTGACTGTGGTAATTGCCACCAACTACATACATTTGTCAAGACTCACAAAACTGTAGAATGAAAAAGGGATGAATTTTACTGTGTAAATTATGCCTCAATCTTAAAAAATGGGAATCAGAGGTAAAATTTATTTAAAAAAAAAAAACACATATAAACTACACTTCTCGGAGTTCTGATCCTGGGAACATAGGACTATATGGGTTAGGAAGCAGAAGGAAGAAAAAAGAACTTCTCTGCTCTTTGCCTAAGATTATAGGCAATTTTTTTGAAAGAGCCACATTTATCTTTGAAGTCATTTCTTCTCTTCTTTATTTCTGTCTATAGCCTGCTGTCCCTTGCTCTAGCTTCCAGAACATCTTGGAACATCTTGATGTCTTTGGCATCAAGTGTCCTCTGTGGTATGTCTACATTTTTGTCCTACAGCATTACATTCCTCACAGCTGCCCACTGTCTCAAACTCTTCTCAAATGAAAATCTTTTTCAGTGAATTTTTTTCTCAGTAATGTATCTGGGGAAACTGATTTTGTTGAATTAATACAAATATATAAAAGCATGGAAAACAAAAAGATACTTTGGGAAAGAAAAGGTATGTATTTTAAAAATTAATCTTTAATTGCCACATCATCAAGGAACATCAAGGCAATTGAAACATACTTTATAATTATTTATAATATGTTTATAAATTTAAAATTACCTAAATGTATATTAAATTTAATATATATATATATATATATATATATATATATATATATATATATATAATCAATCCATGAGAGAGAAAACACTAATATTTTAGTCTGAACACAACACCATAGCATGACAAGAATCTCCAGCTGTTGAGCTAGCTATTCTAAGTGGTTTTCTTTTCTCTCAGGCTCTTCTTTCCTTTTAAGTTTAAATGTACAAAATCTCTTAAGTTCCAAATCATTTTTATGTCAGCCACTATGTCCAAAGTTGTTGGTTACCTTCACAATGGCATCTTCTCCTTCTGCCTTGCTAACAAAGTCAGATTTCAGTCACTCCTTGGATGTTCAGGTGCCTAAGGGGAGGCTGGCTCACTCTGGCTCTGTCAGGTGAACAGCCACAATAATTTTATTCCCCTTACCCATGAATGACTTAATTGAGGAGAAGTCGATTTTGCTTCTGGGAAAGATTTCCTCACACTTTAAAAGGAACAGAAGTAAGATGTTATGGACTGAATTGTGTCCCCTAAAATTTGTATATTGAAGCCCTGATCCAAATGTGCCTGTATTTGAAGATAGGGCCTCTAAAGAGGTTACAAAGGTTAAGTGAGGTCATAGGGTAGGGTGTTAATCCAATAGAGCCAGTGTCCTCATAATCTAGGAAGAGAGCTCTCACTAGAAACCAAATTTTCTAGCACTTTGATCTCTAAACCTGCGAGAAAATAAACGTCTGTTGTTTAAGCTACCCAGTCTGTGGTACTTTGTTATGGCAGCTCAAGGGGACTAATACTTAAGCAAAACATCCACTTTCTCTTTCCAGGTTTTGGACATGGCTGTGCAGATATCTTGAGTTCATGAAGCAAAAAGCCTGGGGGCAAAAGGTGATAGGATGAAGATAACAGTTGGAGAGAAAGAATTGGGGTCCTTGATGATTGCACTGAACTCTTACATAAACCAAACCTGCCTCTCCCCATCCACCCAGCTTGTCACTTAGTTGGATTCCTAGAGCTCATATCCTAACCAACAGGGCTCCAATGGTGATGACAGTGATGTCTCCCAGCTATGGGTGGGTGTGGGAGTACAGGAGCCACAGGGACTGTCTATGAGACGCAAAGGCCTTCTGTTAGGAATTGCCTGAAAACAGTTTTTTACCACTGGAAAACTTCTAAATGTGTAACCTAAACCCTGCATACTACATGGTTTGGAATAAGAGTCTTATCTTTGGTAGCACTTGTCCTTAATAGACTATATATATCCATCTCATAAATTCTTGATATATTTTAAAATTTCATTTGGAAAAGACATTTAGACTCATTATTTTCATACAGACCCCAAGCCCTATGACAAGCCAGCTGGCTCTGGCCCAGCCTGTGACTTTTCTTGGCATAAAGTTTTGGTTCACAATCTATTGCCATTGTGAAATATTACACAATAGAGGAGATGCTCAGATACTATTAATTCTTTTCTCTCCAGGATAAAATACAAAAGACTTTAAAGGAGAGAAGAAGAGTGAAAGAAGGAGTGAAGAAGAGACGGTGGCCGAAGGGGTCAAAGTCAACATTAGGCTAATGAAGTCTTTGATGATCTAAGTACTGGACCTTGCAGGGATCCAGTCATGAAGTATGCTGGGACATTAGAGAGGTCTCTGTATCTTCCCAGTATACCTGTTCCCGTTCCTCCTATAATGGCATCCTCTAGCTTCCTCCACACTCTGGTGATTCTGATAGGACGGCCCATCACATTTCTCCATTGCCTTAACTATGTGAATGGTCTAGGAGTAGATATGTTAACCAAGTTAGGACAACCACCAATTATTTATTCACTGAAGACAGTGAAAGGTCAGCCCTCTCCTTTCACTGAGATTACTAAGCAGAGATGATTTAAGCCTGGATCCACAGATAATCATGTTCCCAAGTTCTTGGAAAGAGCCTGTATACAGTAGTAAGAATGGGTGGAGAAAGATGAGAAAGCTAGAGATTGAGAGACAATCAGAGTGGCAATTCGGTTCCCAGTTCCAATCCCTGAGATCTCTAGAAAAGTCTTGTTTCCTGTGGCAAAACTTTTGATTACATGAAATGCCCCAATGCCCTTCCATTAAGTCTCACTTACTCTTTTTTGCATTACTCTCACTTACAACCAAAATACTACTTACTACAGTGGACTCCAGGGGCTGAGTAATACAGGTAACACCCTTACCTCAAACCGGTTTTCAAACTCATATGATAAAGTTGCAAACTGGACAAGTGATAAAGTCTCAGATACTTGATATGATGTGTGCTGTAAGGCTTCTGGAGTTTCTAGGTTGTGGCAATACTTGGAGTCAGCTATAATGGATTTGACAGCATTAGTTTCTGAGATTGAGAGAATGATTCACTTGAGTTGAAATAAAAGTCTAAGTCCTCAGGGAAAGGCCACAACTTAACATGTTCAGTGTTCAAACAAGGGCTGTAGGGGTACACAGTACAAAATAAATAAAAATGTAGTCATGTGACCTGGGTAGACATTCAAAGAGGTTAGGGTAAGGATGCATTTCAGAGATGCCACAGGTGCCAAGCAGTTTATCTTAGGCATAATAGATACCACATGTGCAACAAAATGGACATAGTTCATGTCTTCATTCATCAAGTTTTAATTGCATGCCTACTATAATCAGATATTGTGACTCTAACACAGGTTTGGTCTGACTGGCATAAGATCCAGTCTGAGATAAACAAGTAGAATTGTATAATGTGGGAGGGGTATGAGGGGAAAGGATCCTAGGGGATAGTCTTTCAAAGGCTAATAGGTTTTATTTGTTTGTGGGGCAAAAAAAAAAAAGCAACAACTATTATCTGAGCTTTCCTCATACTTTCCCAGTTTTGGTCTCTCCACTGAGCTCCAAACTCATATGTTCATCTTCATTTGGAAATCTGAGGTATCTCAAATTTAACATGGCCAAAATAAATCTATTCCCCTGTCAGTCTTCTTTGTCTCAGAAAATGTCTACATTATCCATCCACTGAGTTGCTCCTGTCAAATATCTGTGAGTCATCCTGGATTCATCTTTTAATCTGCCCCCTTCCCCCATCCAATCCATCAAGTCCTCTTAGTTCTTAGATGGTTAAGTTATCCCAAGCAGAGGAGTACATTCATACCCTCCTCTAAGAGTGAACAGATACATTCTCACAGTATAAACAGGATTATTGGGATACCTACTGGTTTACTAACTAAATCTTTCAATTTTATTTTATTTCAATAAAACATCTTTTTGAACATTGTGTTTCTCATGCTTATTAGAGTGAAAATGGTACAGCTTCCTAGGCTGACAGACTCATTTTCCCAGTTATAGTTCAAGAGTAGTAAACTTTGGCATTCCTGAAAGTAAGCTTCACCACTTTCTACCATAGGTGGGAAAAAGTTTATAGCACAAATATTGCACAAACACCAATAAAGTGCGCGTGGCAATAGATGTTGCTTTGTCATATATCCTCTGGGTTGTATTTCTTGAAAATATGTCCTGGATAAACCCTAGCATGGAAAAAGTAGAATTAACTTTATTTATTTTTATTCTTTTAGTCTACTAAAATGGAGAGAAAGGGGAAAAGAATGATTAAGAAGAGAAATAGAGTGACTTAGTAAAATGGGTCAGACCAATTAAAGTTTAGCACTCCTCAAAATAATGAGTGTCTGGGATTAATGAAAAGAATTTTTAAGGTCACTTAGGTCTTTAAACATGTAATTTACTATTTGAAAATTTTTCTTTGAAATGAGCAGTGATTTCAAAAAAGTTGCAAATTGGCTTTATAATAAGTCAGAGATCAGGTACATCACCTGCACGTAAAAGTAGAGCATTACAATTTGTCTATTTCATCCTCTGCAATGCCAATAAAATCCATCAATCTGTGATTCAAAAACTCATGCCATCGTCATAATATGGGTTTCTCTCTTTGTGTTTTATAAAAGTTTTTAAAATGTTGAGATACTCTGGAATTTTTAAAGTATTATATGAGATGCGAAGAGAACACTATGTATTGAGAACTCTTGTTAAATGTCTATTTTTACTACTTCCATTCATCCTATAGTCCTGGTGACCTATTACAATAACTGTTGAACTTCGCTGCATTCTTGATAATCTGGGCAAAAAAGCACCAACCTATTTCCTAGACCTGAGTTAAATATATATCCCTGCCTCTTGAATATGTGACAATGAAGAATGTGATTATTTTTTGTGTATTAATTTCTCTGTCTATTAATAGCTATTATTTCATGTAGGTCATATAGAAAGAGATCTCTAAGACACTGAACTCTCTTTGACAAGAGTTGTAAAATGCAATTGAATTATTCCTGGATCTTTCTCTTTCTCTCGAAAAATGAAAAACCAAACTTTTGTAAGCACTTCAGGAAGAGTAGACAGGAGAGATAAAATTAAACCCTCTAAAAGAGTTAATACCCTGGCCTGTTTGATACCTATAGAATGAAACAATTTATACAGGCATACATTAGTCTTATCTCAAATATAGGACTAAAGTCCGAAAAGGATAAAATGTAAGATAGAATTCTTCCTTAGTTCTGCTATTTTCTTTTATAGAAGTCAATGATTAAAAACAAACTTGGAGACATATATAGAACATTTGACCTAACAACAGCAGAATACTCTTTATTTTTTTTTAAGATTTTATTTAATTATTGGAGAGATTGAGTGCACAAGCTGGGGAAGCAGCAGAAGGAGAGGGATAAGCAGGCTTCCAACTGAGCAAGGAGCTCGATGTGGGACTTGCTCCCAGAACTCTGGGATCATGACCTAGCCAAAGGCAGATGCTTAACCAACTGAGCCACCCATATGTCCCTACAGAATACTCTTTATTCAAGTATCCTGCAAAAAGCTGAATTGTGTTCCTCCCATATTCATATGTTGAAGGCCTAACCCTCAACATGATGGTATTTGGAAATAGGGTCTTAGGAAAGTAGGTTTAGATAAGGTCATGAGGGTAAGGTCCTCATGATAAATATGATTAACACCTTTATAAAGAGATCAGAAATGCTCTCTCTCTCTCTGTCTTTCTGGCCCTCTCTCTTTTGTCATGTGAGGATACAGTGAAGAGGCAGCCATCTGCAGGCCAGAAAGAGGGCCCTTACCATTACTCTGTAACCATTAAAGGGTTGATTTCATAATTTAAAATCTTGCTAAAATAACTGTTAAGGCTGATATGGTTTCACTGGGGAATTCTACCAAAATTTAAAAAATTAACAACAATTTTATACAATCTCTTTCAGAATATCTCTTCTTCCAGAAGAGGAAAGAATACCTCACAACTCATTTTACAATGCCCATATTACCCTAAGACCAATGAGACAAATACAATACCAAACAAACACTCACTGTCTCTAATGAACTTACATGCAAAAATCCTCAATATAGCTTTAGTAAAATGAATTCAGCAGCATATAGAATTATACACCATGACCAAATGGGATTTATTCTTGCATGTAAGACTGATTTGACATTTCAAAATCAATCAATGTAACACACTACCATCAACAAGCTAAAGAATTAAAATATGATCAATCAACACAAAAAGGATTTAACAAAAATCCAACATCCACATGATGAAAGCACTCAGCATAATGGAGGGAGATTACCTCAATTTAATAAAAAGCATCTATAAAAACATATAGATAACATCATACTTAATGGTGAAAAACTGAATGCTTTCCCCCTCACTATCAGGAACAAGGCAAGGATATCTACTCCTACCACTCTTATTCAACATAATACTGAAAGTCTCTTTAGTAACACAACAAAGAGAGAAAAAGCATACGGAATGGAAAGAAAGAAATACAACTATCTCTGGTTGCAGATAGCATGATGTCTATGCAAAGAAATCTTAAGGAATATACAGAAAACCCCCCACAAAACCCTCCTATAACTAATAAGTGAGTTCATCAAAACAGCAGCATACAAGACCGACACATAAAAATCAACTGCATATCTATATTTTACCAATGAAAATGTGGACACTGAAATTAAAAACTCAGTGCCATTTCCAGTTGCTCCAGATAGAATGCTATACACATACATTTAACAATGCATGTACAGGATCTGCATGTTGAACATTACAGAATGTTGAAAAAGAAATCAAAGAAATCAAAGAAGACCTAAATAAATGGAGAGATATACTTTTTTTCATGGACAGGAAGACTCATTATGGTAAAGATGTCAATTATTCCCCAAATTGATTTATAGGATTAATATAATTCCAATCAAAATCTCAGCAAACCTTTTTGAAGACACAGACAAACTTATTGGAAATAAGGGGAAGGTACAGATCCTAGAATACCTAAAACAGTCTTTTAGAATAAAGAGGGAGGAAGTATTCTACCTAATAAAGATTTACTCTGTAGCTATAGTAATCAAAACAGTGTGGTATTAGAGGAAATATAGACATATCAATCAATGAAGCAGAACGGAGAATCTAGAAATAGACCCACACAAACATGCTCAAGTGATTTTTGACAAAGATTCTAAAGCAATTCAATAAAGAAGTATATAGTCTTTTCAGCAAATGATACTGGAACAAGTAGACATCCATAGGCAAAAGAAAAAAAAAAAAAAGAATCACAGCATAATCCTAATACTAACTCAAACTGAATTATATACAATGTACATGTAAATTTACTTAAATGTAAAGCATAAAACTTTTAGGACAAAAGCATAGGGGAAAATATTTAGGATCTAGGGCTTAGCAATGAATTCTAAGACTTGACACCAGAACATGATCCAGAAAAGGAAAACTGATAAATTATACCTTAACAAAATTAAGAACTTTTGCTCTGTGAAGACCATGTCCTGAGGATGAAAAGACAAGCTACAGACTGGAAGAAAATGTTTGAAAACTAAACACCTGACAAAATAATAGCATTTAGAATATACAAAGAACTCTCAAAATTCAACAGTAAAAAAGCAATCAAATTAGAAAATGGGAAAAGGACATCAAAAGACATTTCACCAAAGAGGATATACAGATGGCAAATAGGCACATGAAATGATATTCAACATCATTAGCTATGCAAATTAAAACTACAGTGAGATGTAGCTATAGCTAATATACTGGTCAAAGTAAAAAAAAATAGTGTGACATCAAATGCAAGGATGCAGAGAAACCAGGTCACTCATATTTTGCTTGTGGGAATGTATAATGGCATAAACACTCTGGAAATCAGTTTGGCAGTTTTTATATCCCTAAACATGCAATTACCATTGGGTTCAGTAATTCCACTCTGAGCATTTATCCCAGAGAAGTGAAAACTTATGTTCACAAAAAACTTGTAAATTTATATTGCGGTTTTATGTGTAATATCAAAAAAATGGAATCAGCCAAGGTGTTCTTCAACAGATAAATGATTAAACAAACTGAGATACACACACACACACACACACACATACCAGAATACTACTCAGTGATTAAAAAGAACATTATAATATTGATACAACTAGGATGAATCTCTAGCAGGAATTATGCTGAATGAAAAAAGCCAGTCCCAAAAGTTTACATACTGTGTAATTCCATTTATATAATATTTGTTAAATGACAAAATTTTAGAAATGGAAGAGAGATTAATATTTGCCAGAAGCAAGAGGATAAAGAGGTGTGATTACAGAAAGGCAATACCAGGGATGATTGTGGTGTTAGTACTATTTGGTATCTTGTTACACAAGCCTACAGAGGTGATAAAATTTTATAGAACTCAACACACACATGCACACATGCACACACAGATACTCCCAAATGAGGACAAGTAAAAGTGGGGAAGGCTGAATAAAATTGGGTTATACCAATGCCAATATCCTAGTTGTGATATTATAGTATAATTTTGCAAAGTGTTTCCATTGAGAAGGAAATTGTACAAAGTATATAAGGAGTATACAAAGATATCTCTGTATCATTTCTTATAGCTATATGTGAATCTATAATCATTTCAATAAAACTATCAATTAAAAATATAAGATTATTCTTCTCAGTAAATGCTTTTTTGTTGTTTTGGAAAATATAATTATGTTTTTATAAAGATGTTATTTATGATAGAATATACTGAGTTTGCTGTTATTATTAAATGGACTAATAAATGAATATTAAAAAAATAAACTTAAAAATCCTCTTAGTCATCATTTACTTCCTTCTCTGTTTATACTAAGGAATATTGCATGTAAGTTGTAAAGTAATTCATATGCATTTTCATTTTCACTTCATGTTTACAAAACAAGAGGAAAATATCTTTTATTACAAACAATCTTTACTTCTGTGAAGATGTACAAATGGAAATGCATTTCAAAGAAAACAACTGCTGAATTATTTTTCTAGGAAGATATAGAAGAATTTCACTTAAGAAAGCACTATACCTCTCCCTCTGATCCTCTTCCCTCTCATGCTCTCTGTGTCTCATTCTCTCTCTCTCAAATAAATAAATAAAATCTTAAAAAAAAAAAAAGAAAGCACTATACTGGGGCGCTTGGGTGGCTCAGTTGGTTAAGTGCCTGACTTCGGCTCAGATCATGATCTTAGGGTCCTGGGATCAAACCCCCTGTCTGAACCTGCTCAGCAGGGTGTCTACTTCTCCCTTTTCCTCTGATCCTCCTCCACACTTGTCTCTCTCTCTCTCTGTCTCAAATAAATAAATAAAATCTTAAAAAAAGAGAGGGCAACATACAAATTTACAGTTAGTAAATATATAAAATAGAGGAGGGTTGGTTGCACTACACGGTATTTTTATATTTTATAATTTAATTTATTGCTTATTACTTTTAGCAGTGAACTTTCCTGGTTCATTCAAAATGTAGCTGAATTTAGAAGTGACAGTAAGAGGAATTCTAGACTCAAACTTCCTCGTAAAACAAAGTCTTGATAGCCTCAATGGTGAGAGTGTTATTCACGGTATTTGGAAGACTGAACACTCTACTTCCCACTGAGAAGCTACTCCATAACACAGAAATTAATGATATAAGTTCTTGTTTGAATTCATAAAACTTTGCTACACAACATTGTGCCAAGGAGCATCAGTGGATTGTTTAGGCAGTTTTAATGCAAATTAAGACATTTCTCAAATTTAATTTCAGAGGCTCTGCAATGAGGCAAATCATATTTCTTAGAAATCTCATCAGATTTCCAGTGCTTTCTTCTATGATTACAACAGTTCAACAGTTTGTTTAAAATTATTTTGTCCTTTGCTGTGGGAAAGGTTTTTGCTGTTTCATGATGTGTGCTTTCAATTTCCGCCAATACCATTTGCTTGATTGAATACTAAAAAACTGAAGCTTTTGTAAAGAGCACACATTTCTGCCTCAAGTTATAAAAGTTTAAGATTCTTAAGTTCTAAATGGTTTCTAAGGGAGTATCCTTAATTCTCTTTTGCTCAGAAATGGGCTGTGGGCAGTTAGATCTCTGCAGAGGGGGTAATTTTTACATCTTGGTCAGATTATTTTCCTGATTAATTCTTTTTTCCTCCTTTTTGATCACTACTAAGCTAGCCAGAACCATTTATTCAAAAAAAAATGTAAGATTTATATTGTTTAATGTGATATGCCAAAAATAAGAAAAAAGAGTGGCTGACTTATGGTGTCAAAGGCAAAGTACTCCAAATATTGTATAAAATTCTACAAAAAGCTACTAGCAGCAGTTGCCTTCCTTGTCTATACATTATATAAAACTCAGTCATGGGACACAGTTACACCTGAAGGAATTTCCATGTAAATATTTCTAGATTATAGTATGTCTATGAATTGACTTATTTCAATTTTTGTGCCATGTGGATTCTCCAGAGTGACAAATTATTCTAAATATAGTGACTCTTGGGTAAACTAACTTCTATATTTCACTATTAGCTCAGATCACTGTCTTTCTCATACAGCATAATATACATGCAGTATATGTGGTATTTTACACCCATTTCTATCAAACTGCTTGAATCTCTTCTACTTCAGTTATTCTGATCTCTTCAGTTATTCTATGATAATGAAAACTCCTTTACAACTTAAAACAACATACTGTAAAGTTTTTAATAAGCAGGACTGAGAAAACAGGAGATTCTTGGAAGTCTAAAATTTCAGTTAAATATGATGGAATAATGAAATATTTATAGTTATTATATTAGCAGACAGCAAGTTGCTTTCAAGGTAAATAGGCATAGGGAAGGTGGCCACAGGAATCAAGGTTTGAAATTATCTTTAAATTACAAGGAAAAGAAAATATTCATTGGTAGAATAAGACAGATACCCCAAATGATCAGAAGGCAAAGAGAATAAGCCTGAAGTGAGAGAAATAGCAACATCACCACTACCAAGCTACCCAACCAAGTATTATGGTGGCAGGTACTGTATCACGTGATTTACCTGAATATTACAAGCTGAATTGCACCTCACCTCCTCAAGTCATATGTTGAAGCCCTAAGCCCCAGGACTTCAAAATGTGACTACTTGGAAATTGGACCTTTAAAGGATTAAGTTAAAATGAGGCCTTTAGGGTGGGTCCTAATCTAATCTGACTGGCGTCCTTGTAAGAAGAGGAAATTTGGCCACAGAGAGACATTGGGGATAGGTGTGTGTGCACAGAGGAAAGACTGTGTGAAGATACAGGGAGAAGGCAGTCTCTGCAAGTCAAGGAGAGGCTCCAGAAGAAACCAAACCTGCCAACACCTTCTTGGAATCCCAGTACCCAGAACCGTGAGAAATAAATTTGTTCATAATGCCACTCAGTCT
The DNA here is from genome assembly GCF_029215605.1 of Mirounga angustirostris. Taxonomy (NCBI): domain Eukaryota; kingdom Metazoa; phylum Chordata; class Mammalia; order Carnivora; family Phocidae; genus Mirounga; species Mirounga angustirostris. The sequence continues at coordinate 44,591,942 of NW_026991709.1, read as the reverse complement.
GTAGTACTTCGTAATGACAACACTAGCAGACTAATGTAATGGATTAACCTCTTTATCCCTCAAATTATCCCTGTAGTACTATGCCCACTTAACAGGTGAAGAAGTTGAAACAGAGAGATGTTGTTAAGTGACTTGCCCAAAATCATACATCAATGAAAGTAACAAAAGCCTGGAATTCCATGTAGCCAGTCTGCCTCTAGAGCAACATGGATAATTGTGATTAATACCATTCATAACGTGGTGGCTCAGTTTAGAGACTAATGGAATGTTAAAACTCATTGGTTCATCTTTATCTATTAAACATTTATTACATGTGTATGTGCAAAGGACATATTTACACACGAGTGTAAATACAGCCTATCTTTTTCCTTCAAAAAACTTAGAATCTGATAATGGAAAAAAAAAAAACATGCACAAAGAAACAAGTTAGAAGAAAGAATGAAATACGTTCCCAAACCGTGAAAAATGACTATAAATATTCAGAGAAAGGGGTATCCCTTTGCTCTGGTATAATCAGGAAAGCCTTGGAAATGAGGGTGGCATCTGAATGGTCCCTCAGAATACCTGTGGTGTCAGAGTCTGTGAAGATGGGAGAAGAGGGATCTGCACATGCACAGAGGGAGGAGGCAGGGAAAGAAAAAAGGGAGAGGCCTGCGAGGAGACACGCTGGAAAATGAGGGTGAGGTAGGCAGTGGAACTGGATTAAAAATTCTTGGGAACTCCTGAAGCTTTCTGCTTGGTATGGAGGATCACTCAACCAACAGAACCCGCATTTTCCTTTTTTAATCTAAAGAGAAAAACTGCTTCAGTTCATAGACTAAGTAAATGAGAAGTGACTTCAGATTTACATTTCCATCAGAATCTTTCTCAATATAATAATTTTAAGAAGTAATTTTAAAGTTGTTACACTGTTTCTCAGTTCTATTCTGGCTTTTTATAGTTCCACTAAAATAGTGCTATCTGTAATTTCTCTTGTGCTTTGAAACTGTGTTTCTTTCTCCCTGTGGTACTACTAGGGGAAAGACTTTATTTTCTTTCTAGCCTTATTCTGCTTAAAGTCAATAGATCCCATTTACATCTTGCAATTTTATCAAACCTCCTAAAGTATTTTTTAGGTGGGGATTTGAATATAGAATTAAATACATGCTTTGGAAGAGAGATTTCTAGAGCTTTTTAAAAGATTTTAAATATCGTACAAGTTTCATGGGCATAGTGTTTTTGTTTGTTTAAGTCCCATGATTTAGAAACAGATCAGAGAACTGATTGATATAAACATGACCATTTCTCAACAAAAATGAGCTTATTAAAGTGTTTTCATTATAATTTTATAGTCAAAATTACCTTTTAGAATTTATGTGGAATTTCTTTTTATAAGCCCATTTTTATTATTTAATCTCTTTTTGTGAGACCTATATCTTGCCAGGGACATTCTGAGCTGTGTGATCAAGTGCTTAGAAAATCTAGGCATGTGGAGTTGAGTATTTTGTTCAATTTTATATATGCAGTTCTTGAAAGCTTTTTTTAAAACTACAAGGGAATATGACACCCTGAGGGGTCTAATTTTCTTTGTCATCCACCTGAATAACTTCAATTAACATTTATACACATGCTAGCATGTCTGCTCTGAATATGTAAAAGAAAGTAGTAAATGCTGGGATTGAAGGAAAAATCTGATTAGTTAAATAATACACTGAGCAATGTCATTAAGTAGGCCAGCTCTCATTAGGAGAATTGTTCTTCACTGAATCAAATACCATAATTAAAACATTAACAACTCAAAAAAATCTTTAATTTTTCCATTCAATTAAAGAGAAAAAGAAACATGTGCCACTAAAAATGTAATTGCATTTTAGTAGAGTGACTTGGTTTTAAATCATTGTAAAAATTTAGGATTCAAAAATCATATGGAATAAAATTCCTAATGTATTTTATGCATAATATTTCTCCTGGTAACAATTTTTTCCTAGCCATTAGAAAACTATTTCATTAATAAATAAGCTATAGTCATACTGTAATGCTTTCTTTTCTTTTAAGTCAATTATTACTGCTTTGATAACAAGTGGTTGAGAACATGGAAGTCAGATAATAGTTTCTTATTTGCCGTGGAAAGCAGTGTCATTTTGAGAATAGTGGGTAACTTTTAAAGGTCATCTTGTGTATACTGTCATTTTCATTAACAGTACTTTTCTCTGCAAATCTGACGACACATGGAGAGATACTTAAACCTTTTGGAATTACCTTCCATAAAAAGGAAGTGTTAGCATAAGATTGATTAAGTGGAATTTACTTTTATTTTATTTTTATTTTGTTTTTACTTTAGTCCGTTATACAAAATTAAAAACATATCTCTAATCCAGAGACCTTAAGAAAAACATAGTCAAACAAGATGGTTTTTGTACACTTTAGCATTATTATTTTTTAAAATTTTAGTTAGCTAATGGTATTTTAGTAAATCTGTATATGGATTACCTCAGTTTGAGGTTGCTTTCTTTAAGAAGGAAAATTGTAGTGTAAGAAGGTCAAGTTCTTCATTAGCAAATGGAATGAAAAGGTTAATTTTCATGGATAGGAACTAGAAACAGGGCTGGCTTCAGAGGCATAAAATCTGTGCAGTCACACAGGGTCTTATACTTAGAAGGGTCTTACACTTAGTTTAATGTTTGCTGTTGAAATTCTTAATAATTTTGAACAAAGTGCTCTACATTTTCATTTTGCACTGAGCCTTGTGATTTAAGTAGCTGGTTCTGCCTGGAAATATGATTTTTTACATGCTGTTGGCTGGTTTAAAACTCGTCTATAGTAACACAAATAATTTGTTGACTCTTCTTCCAATTTTCGTACTAATAAAAGTCAGTCAATTTACACATAAATTTCACTGTTGATTTGAAGTCCTCAGTTTATTTTGTCATGTGCTGCAAATATCAGTTTGAAAAAGCTAGCCAAGCAAAAGGGAGACACGTATTTTCAGATGACATTTTGGTCACAGACCCCACTCAGGGTCTTTAAAACTTTATTCATCTCCTGTTGGGGTCGGGGAAAGATAACATGAAGAATCTAGTTTGAAAATTTGGACATGACAAAATATTTTTATGATAAAATTGTATTAAAATATTGATTTCTGACTATGTCCTGAATAATTGGTATTTGGAAATGTATTAGAGCCTCCATCACCTTCCCAACAAACAGAAACTGTATTAACAACTGTATCACTCAAACCAGGAAGTCCTTAAACTAAGAGTGTTTTAAAGCCCTGTTAGGAATTATTGACATCTAATACCCAAAGTGACAATCCAATTCACTTCTCAGGAGGGGAAAAAAGAGCAATCTGGAAACTTCTGGAAAAATAAGTGTGATAACTTGATGCTGAATCATTTCAACACTGATGAATCCAGCCTACTGCCTCTAATAGATAAGTAGTAAACCATTTCTAAGATGGCTCTTCCCAAACAATAAAAGCACACCCTTAAACCTGACATTTCCACAGTGATGAATCTTGGATGAAATCATATGAAATGTCAAAATAAAGACAGAAAAAAATCAATAGTTGTGCAGATGAAGCTATGTAAGGTCAATAGTTTCATAATGTTTGTGACAGGCCACCCATGTTTTTTGTGTGACACTATTTTTTAATGTGCAATAACTCCAAAGCACTGAAAATTAATTTTTGAGATGGAATTACCTCTTGACAAGGATATAATTAAATTCATACTTTTTTCCCCTGAGAACACAGAATGATGTGGTAGATAAGCTGTCTCTTCAAGGTCAGAATTATGTTATGTTTGTAAGCTCAGAAAAAAAGAAGGATCCTTTGGGTCCAACAGAGTGTCAATTGTCTCTCTCCTTCCCAATTCTCAGCCATGGGTCGGCAAATCACAGACTATGTTGGATGCTCTTCCATACCTCTCACAAACATATGTACTTGAAGAGGGTAGGTACTATACAGTTGAACAGGAATACAGGTTTTGGACAAGTTTTGGGTGAGTTTCCCTCTCTGAGTTTTTGAAAGAGGAAGGATGATAACATGTTTCTGTCCATGATAATTTCACTCATTGTCTCTCTAAAGGGAAAGATTCAAACCTTTACTCCACTCCAGAAAAAAACAAATAGATTCACCAGCAGAGGATTAGCAATTTAGTATATTTCAGAGGCCACATTCTATTTCTTCATGATTTGCCTTCTATTTTGTAACTTCTATTAAGTTTGACAGAGAAAGGGAAGAAAATTACAAGTATAACTCTTCTTTATTGTTTAAAATGCATCCATTTAAATGGGGAATAGAAATCATTAAAAATTCCCCATTCTTAGTTAATCTGAGATTTAGTTTTCTAATGAAATTTATTGTTTACTAAATATTTCTGTGTTCTCTGTTCTGAAATTATTTCCTGAGAGTGTGTGGTTAAGATTATTATAAACCAATGCCAATTTTAAAACAAAATGATAATAGTAAAGAAAAAGAAATAGGAAAGGAAAGGATGTAAGTGTGTGTGGGTGGTGGGGGGAGACTAAACAAATCTCTTCTTGATTTTAGAGAAAGTTTTTAAAATGAAATTTTGTGAAAATGGATTGATGTCCCATAGTTATCAAAAGTTTTCAAATAATTAACTGCTTGTTCAAATATCGAAACAACCCCTAAAATCATGACAGAATTTTTGGTGTCACACTTTGTATTTTGTTTCAAAGTTTTAATTGTCTCATTATTTTTTACCTAATAAAGTGTAGTTTGCCTTTAGTCCAGCTCAGGATATGAAATACTTTAAATGATATTTTAAAAAAATTATAGCCTTTACATATAAAATATTTTCCTGTTTTAAAAATGTAAAGCAGTATGAGGGGGTTTGGAAGATGGCAGTGGAGTAGAAGGACTCTAGGTTTGTCTCATCCCATGGATACAACCAGATAACTATCAAATCATCCTAAATACCCCAGAAATCAATCTGAGGACTGAGAGAACTACATAACTAAAGGTAGAGAAGAGGCCACATCGAAGAAAGTAGGAAGTGTAGAAATATGGTTTGGAGGGAAAAGGATCAGGGCTGCTGTGGCAGGAGGGAGCCGTGGTCATGGAGAAGGGCAAGAGAGACTAGTACACAGGGGAGCACACGTGGAAGATGAATCCCCATAGCAATTGGCTTGGAAAGCAAGAGGGGCCGAATTTTGTGAGTTCTTGCAACCAGGGTGGCTGAAAGCCTGGTTTTGAAAGTTAGTGGGCCTGGCTGGGATGGAGTCCAGAGGACATTAGAGCTGTTCTTGTAAGAAGGTAGGGCAAACAGTCTGTGAACATACAGTGTGGAAACAGAGATCTGAAGAGTGCCTGGGGCACACAGTGGAGAGGTTATTTACTCATCTTGGAGTGTGTCCCAGAGAGGCAGCATTCACAGAGAGACCCCTCTGGAAACAAAGGAACTAGCAGGTGCCATTTCCCTCCCCCCACCCCTCAGCATAAGCACAGGATCACTTGCAGGAACCAGTGCAGTTCAGACACTCCCTACCAAACTTGCTTACACCAAGCCCCACCCTGCCATGTTCTGGTGGAATTGCCTTTCCTAGTCACACTTGCCGGAGTCTCAGTATGGTGGGCTCCCTCCGCCATAAGATAGGGCCAAGCCCCTGCCAATATCATATCTCATGACCTGAGAGTTTTACAGGGCCTTGGTTCTGGCAGTGTTGGCAACAGGTTTCATTTCACAAGCAGACCAGAGGACACCTAGCTAAAACTCATCACATTCAGGCCAGGGAAAAAACACTGCCCACAACAAGCAAAGAGAACCTCTGCAGATGACTGGCCTGAAGGATAAAGTGGCCAGGACAAAACAGCAGAGTAGATGCAGCACACATTGGAGTACTCCCTAAAGCACCAGGCCCTGGGAAACAGGGGATGCTACACAGTAGGGCACTACAGGATCCTACAGGATCTCTTCTTCATAAGGCATTACCCTCAAGAACAGGAGATGTAGCTGACTTTCCTAACACAGAGAAGCAGGCACAGACACACAAAATGAGAAGACAAGAATTTGTCCCAAACGAAAGAACAGGACAAGGCCACAGCCAGAGCCCTATGTGAAATAGATATAATTAACATACCTGATACAGAATTTAAAGTAATGATCATAAAGATACTCACTGGACTTGAGTAAAGAGTGGAAGGCATCAGTGAGACTTAACACAGAGCTAAGGAATAATATAGCAGAGATAAAGGGCTCAATAAATGAAATAAGAAATACACGTGATGGAATGAACAACAGACTGGAAGAAGCAGAGTAATGGATTAATGACCTAGAAGACAGAGTAATGGAAAGTAACCAAGCTGAACAAAAGAGAGAAAAAAGAATTATGCAAAATGAGAACAGACTTAGGGAACTCAGTGACTATCAGATATAATATATTAATATTATAAAAATCCCAGAAGAAGAGAGAAAAGGGGAAAGAAAATTTATTTGAAGAAAGAATAACTGAAAACTTCCTTAATCTGGGGAAGGAAACAGATATCCAGATCCAGGAGGCAAAGATAACCCCCAGCAAAATAAACAAAAGCAGATCCACACCAAGACATATTGTAATTAAACTGGCAAAATATAATATGATAAAGAAAAAAATTTTAAAAGCTGCAAGACAAAAAAAAAAAAAAAAAAAAAAAAGAGGGCAGTAACATATAAGGGAAACTCCATGAGGCTATCAGTAATTTTTTCAGCAGAAACTTTCCAAGCCAGAAGGGAGGAGCATGATATATTCATAGTGCTGAATGGGAAAAATCTGCAGCCAAGAATATATCCAGTGAGGCTACCATTCAGAATAGAAAAAGAGATAAAAAGTTTCCCAGATAAACAAAAACTAAAGGAGTCTGTGACCACTAAACCAGCCCAGCAAGAAATATTAAAGGGGACTTTTTGAGTGGAAAAGGAAGACCAAAAGCAACAGTATGAAGTTAGGAAACACAAAAACAGTAAAAATGAATATTTTTGTATAAAATTTTAGTCAAGGAATTCACACAATAAAAGGATGTAAAATATGACACCATATACCTAAAACATGGGAAGGAGAGGAATAAAGAATAGGTTCGAACTTAGATGGCCATAAACTTAATATAGACTGCTACATGCAGAAGACATTACATACAAACTTAATGGTAACTACAAATAAAAAACCACTAATAAATATGTAGAGAATAAAGAGAAAGAAATCCAAGCATATCACTAAAAAAGACCAGCAAACCAAGAAAGAAAGAAAGACAAGAAAAGATCAGAGGAAATCTTCCGAAACAACCACAAAACAAGGAATAAAATGGCAATAAATACATAATTATCAATAATTACTTTTAATATATACAATGGAATATTATTCATCCATACAAAAGAATGAAATTTTGCCATTATCAGTGACATGGATGGAGCTAGAGATTATCATGCTGAGTGAAGTAAATCAGAGAAAGACAAATACCATATGATTTCACTCATGTAAAATTAAGAAACAAAACAAATGAGCAAAGGGGAGAAAGAAAGAGAGAAAAAAACCAAGAAATAGACTGTTAATTATAAAGAACAAACTGATGGTTACCATGGGGAAGGGAGACAGAAGGATGGGGGAAATAAGTGATGGGGATTAAGGAATGCACTTGTGATGAGCACTGGTGATATATGGAATTATTGAATCACCATATCATAAACCTGAAACTAATATAATACTGTATGTTAACTAACTGGAATTAAAATAAAAGCTTAAAAATAATAAAAATAAAATAAGGCAGTATGTACATTTTTTTGATTTCAGATTTGAAAGTAATGAAAGTGTCTTGGAAATTCTGAAAGGGTCTAGAATACTGAAGTGATTAAATAATGAAAATTAGAAGTTAATTATACATATTGAAATAAAAAATTTGAAATCATAATGTAGATAATGACTTGGAAAACAAGAAGGAGCAGTCATATAAAATACAAAACATTTTGAAAATAAAGAGAAACAATGCCACTCTGAGCCACACCAAATCATGTTTTTGAAAGTACATTATAGATATCCCACTACCAGTTAGATATAAAAAGTCATGAAAGACCATCATTCTTACCATAATAATGAGAAAATACAAGCTAAACAAAACAAGTCATAGTTTTAATATGTGCATTTAAGATTATTGAAAATACTTAGAACTGAGTAGTAATGGAAATTTATAAAATGTAATGAAAGTAGTGCTTAGAATAAAATTTAACTTTAAGTATTTATAGTAGAAAAGAGACTATTAAAAGAAATGATTTAGGCTTCAATGCAAGAACCATCAACAAAAAACAAAAGCATATTATGCCCAAGGAAAGAGAAAGGATTACAGATATAAACAGATATAAATGACATAAAAAACAAATAACTGATTTCTACTAAGCTCAAACTACTTATAAAAAGAAAAAAAAAAAACCCTAGCTAATCCCCTAGCAATATTAAGATAATCCACCCCCACATAAATTACTAATTGCTGAATTACAGATCCTCCCAGCACAATAGATATTTTGAACAACTTTCTGCCAATAATTTCCACCCTCACATGCATTACTAATTGGTGAATTACAGATCCTTTGAGCACAATAGATATTTTGAAAAACTTTCTGCCAATAATTTGACAATTTAGGAGAAATGAAGAAATGTCTTGAAAAAACATAACGTTTGAAATACTCAGAAGATATAGAATGGTTGACTAATTCTATACATGTTTATATAAATACATCGTCATTTAAAGATTTCCACAAGGAAATCTCTAGGACCATATGGCATCACTGGAGAGTTCTACCAAATATAAATGACAATAACAAGAACAAAAAGAAAACTCTTTCAGAATAGAATGATGAAACACTTCCCAAATGGCTTTATGTGGCTAGTACAATCATTTTATCAAAATCTGACAAAGACGTTATAAGAAAAGAGATTTAGAGACTAGAATTCTGCCTGATTATAAATGTAAAAATCTTCAACAAAGTTTTAGCAAATATTATCCAGAGATAGACACAAACAATAATATATCACAATTAACTGGGGTTTATCCCTGAAATGAAAGGTTGGTTTAACAGCAAAAATCAGTAATGCAAGGTAAAGGTTCAAAATCAGTCAAAATTGGCAACAGAATAAAGGAGAAAAAAACTCACATATCATAGATGAAGGAAAAAAAGTGATAAAATTCCACACCATTTATAAAAAGAAGCAAATTTTTCAGACAACCTATGCATAGGAAGAAACTTCTTTAATCTAATATGGGTAAGTACAAAAATTATATAGCTAGGGCGCCTGGGTGGCTCAGTTGGTTAAGCGACTGCCTTCGGCTCAGGTCATGATCCTGGAGTCCCAGGGTCAAGTCCCACATCGGGCTCCCGGCTCAGCAGAGAGCCTGCTTCTCCCTCTGACTCTCCCCCCTCTCATGTGCTCTCTCTCTCTCAAATAAATAAAATCTTTAAAAAAAAAATTTTATATAGCTAGGATCATACCCAACAGTGATGTTTCCGCACCTCCCCCAAATCAGGACCATAACATGGATGTGTACTATCATCATCTGTTCTGTATTTTATTGAGGTCCTAGTCCATGTGATATGGCATGAAAAAGAAATAAAAGACATAACCATTAGAAAGGAAGATGAAAACCTATCTTTATTTGCAGATGATATGATTGTATATATGGGGGGGAAATGGGTTCTTACAAATTTTAGAACTTGTAAGTGATTTTAGCAAAGTTGTGGAATACAAGGTCCATGTATAAAAAACCATTTGTATTTCTATATAATGGCCAAAAGAATTGGAAAATAAAATTAAAAAAAAAACATTAGATAAGAATACATTAAATGAAAAATGTGTAAGACATCAGCATTGAATCCACAAAATATTGCTAAGATAAATTCAAGTCAAAATATATGGAGAGAGACCAGAGTCACTGGAATTCTCTGAAAATGGTTAATTCTACATGTCAACTTCATTGGGCTAAAGGATGTGCCATAGTGGGTAAAACATTAATTCTGCATGTGTCAGTGAGGGTGTGTCTGGAAGAGATTAGCATTTGATTCAGTAGACCAAGTAGAGATCAGTCCTCACCATTGTGGGTGGACACCATCTAATCACTGAGAGCTTTAATAGAGCAAAAAGGGGAAGGAAGAATAAATGTTCTCTCTCTTCTTGAGCTGGGAGGTCATCTTTTCCTGCCATCAGACATTGGATCTACTGGTTCTCAGGCCTTCTGACTCTGGGACTCACACTAGGGCCTTCCTAAGCTCAGGTCTTTGGTCTTAGACTGAATTATATCACTGGCTTTCCTGGTTCTCCAGCTTGCAGGCAGCAGATTGTGGGACTTCTTAACCAGGTGAGCCAACTCCTATAACAAATATCCTCTTCATATATCTCTCTATATATCCTATGGGTTTCAGTTTCTCTGAAGAACCTGACTAATACAACTCAATATTATTAAGATATTTATTCTCTCCAAATTGATTTGTGGGCCCAATGTATTCCCATTCAAAACCTTAATGAGCATCTTTTATTTTTTGTAGAAATTGATAAACTTATTTTAAAGATTTTTATTTATTTATTTTATTTATTTTGAGAGAAGAATGAGAGACAGAGAGCATGAGAGGGAGGAGGGTCAGAGGGAGAAGCAGACTCCCCGCCGAGCAGGGAGCCCGATGCGGGACTCGATCCCGGGACTCCAGGATCATGACCTGAGCCGAAGGCAGTCACTTAACCAGCTGAGCCACCCAGGCGCCCCGATAAACTTATTTTAAAACAGATATAAAAAATTCAAAGGACATAGACTAGCCAAGCTAATCTTGAAAAAGAACAAAGACTGTAGAAACATTCCATCAGATTTCATAACTTATAATAAAGCTACAGAAATAAGTCAGTGTGGTACTGGCATAAGGAAAGACAAACTAATGAAACAGTTGAAATACAATTTAGTCATTTGGATTTTTAAATATCTTGGAATTTGTCAATGCAATCAAAAAGGGGAAGGAAGCTCTTTTCACTAAATGGTGCAGGAGCAACTTGATACCTATATGAAAAACACAAAAAAATTTAAAAAGCATTGATCCAGAACAGATATCAATTTTATTTGGTGAAAGCATAATCTAAATGATAATTGAGTACAAGGGGCTGTGTATGATTAAGTCTTCAGAGAAATTAGGGCAGCCAGAGACAATTACAAGAACTTGAGGAAGACACACAAGATTGGAGAGGGAACTTATATAGAGTGTGTTTTAAAAATATATTTGAAAATTTGCTTAGAATTTTCCATTTTTAACCACTTTATCTGAAAGAAAAGTGATTTTGGTCATTAGAGTTCCCATCTTTAAGAAATGGAGACCATATGTTGTCATCACGTCCATGTTTCATCATGGAGAAGAAGAATAGAAGAAACATTTTTCTAGTTTTGATACTTCAGCATCCAAGTTTGCAAAAGCATCCAATTCACCAGAGCTGGGAGAAGAGCTGGTGCCATCGCACTGGATTCCACCACTCTTTTCTTTTAGATTGCTCATCAAGTTGATCAAGCTGTCTCCAGGGGAAAACAGAGAGGAAGCAGACACTTTACATGAAAAATATCAAGGTTAGCTATGCATGGAATATAGATTTTTGTAATGGTCATGGGATTGTACAGATGGATCTCAGAGAAAGATTGACAAAGTCACTACTTTGACTATAGCAAAGACAAACAATAAATAATTATGGAAGATTTCTATGTTTTCTATGTTCTTGGACACTTTGTAGGGCCAAAAAGAGTACAGCCAATTAAGTTGTAATCTAGCCTGGAGAGAATACATAAAAAATAATCTGTTGAGGACAAGTATTTGTTGAAGACTTTAAGCTCGAAGGGCATGTCAATGCTCTGTCTTTCCTTTGAGATACTGACTTCAAATTTACCAACAGTAGCAGTAACAGCCAAGGTAGTGTGATCAGAGTTATATTTTTAATAGAGCATTAATTTTTGGAGCAACATTGATTATCAAATTGTACATGCTGTTCTCAAATTCCAACAGGAAGAAATCATTGCACCTTCAAGTTATCCAAGACTTGGTTATATTTCATGAAACTAGTTTTCATCTCAGCTTCCTCCTTCTCAAACTTTTCAATGGTTCTTTTATAAATTTTATCACATTTGAGATTAGGTGGTCAGTTGTGGCTTGCCTTTCCTAGGCTGAGAGCTCATCCTTTCCAAGTTGATGTATAAGCTTTCATGACACCCACCATCTCCTAGCAAACCCACTGTGAGAAAGTATTCTCTTTATTGAATAAACTTGGAGTTGAGTTTCCTGACATTTACAAGAAAACACTTCTGATATGGTACTGAAAAGGTAGGGAGGGATAGATTTTATAGAGTCCTCAGAGGAAAGTAGGATGGGCTTAAGAGGTCTGGCTTATCCTAAAAGAGTCACCAAAGTCTTTTGACCAGAAAAATTACATGCCTAATCTGTTTTCTGAAAATTTATTAATGGTCTTTGGAATAAATAATTGTTTTCAAAAGTAAAATGTGAAGTTATTATTTGATAGTTCAGTGACTTATGGTGATTACTGTAAACAGTTAAACCAATGACTTTTTAAAAATGCTAATCTTTTTATTTTGTTGTATTGTTTTTAAATTACAAAGGTGGTTACAAGAAGCATTTTGTGTGTTTAACATAAATTTTATAAAACATTATCCCCAAGGGTTTCTTTATGTCAAAACATGTTTGCTGATTCTACCTCTTTCTGAGAACTTACACTGAGTATTATTGAAATTATACTAAAATTTATCATCTAATTAGTGCAGTAGTTCTGGGAATAAAGAAATAAAAAGAGATAATTAAATACATAAGAAGTACTTGAATAGGTTTCCAACAAAATAGCAATTTTTAAATTACTTCAGCACCTATTTTGGTGTATAGATAACAGATATTTGATTTCTGTTATAAAAGTATTTTCTAAGTAAAATAAGAAATTTTCACATTAGAGTTTTACACTCTTATTTAGATGCAAACATTTAATACTTATTACTAAATATTTTGTATTTAGTTTTAAAGTTTATTAAATTATTTTAATGATAGTACATTTGAATCATTAAAAAGTCTCTTGTACAATACTCCACCAAACACACAGACTGGGAAACTAATAGTGCTTTGGCTAACTTCTTATGGACAAGTAAACAAGAATATTACTAAATTGTCCAGTACTCTTTCTAATAAATTATGCTACTGTTGGGTGAAAATAAATCTTTAAATATTTTTATGTTTTTATATGACATAAAGTAGTCTGACTGTGTTTTTGTGAGACATTTTAAGAGTATTTTTGTAATAGACTTTATATATTCAACCAAAATTTTCTAGCTTTCTTCATAATTTCTGAACTGAATGTCCAAAAATTATATACATAATTAAATAAAAATCCCCTAGAATCAACTACCCAAAGACTATATGTTATTACAGTTTTGTTTTTAATTTTGCCATACAAAATTACAAAAGCACAATGTCAAAAAAATAAGTGGCAGATATAATTTGCATACTGATTTTTTTAAAGATTATTTGAGAGACAGAAAGCACATGAAAGTTGAGGGAGGGGCAGAAGGAGAGAAAGAGAATCCCAAGCAGACTCCCTGCTGAGCGTGAAGCCTGACTCCAGATCCCACAACCCATGAGATCATAACCTGAGCTGAAACCACAAATGGGACGCTTAACCAACTGAGCCTCCCAGGCACCCCCTAATTTCGCATACTGATTTACGCTCACATTTTTTGAAACAAATCACAAAGTTCATTTCTGTTTCACTGTAAGTTCTTTCTGAATTCATGGGTCTGAAGTAGTCAAACTGTTGTGCTTCATAGTTCAGAATCATTCACTGAGTACGCATGATAAACCAGGCTGTAGAGTTCAAATAATGAATAATTGCTATTTATAAATTATTAATATTGCAGTAAGTGAGTTACACATTAAACTAACAATTATAAAACACTGAAATAAGTTCTGGAGCAGAAGTTTGTATATAATATAGCAGAGTTCATAGAAGCAGTGTTCATTTTATTTTTCCATGTGGATCAATGAAGATAACACAGAAGTCAAGCTTGAGCTGGGTTTTGAAAGATGCAAAGAAGTTAACAGAGGGATAGGTGGTGAAAGGGATTCTGTGGAAAAAGAACAAATACATGAAATAGCAATGAAATTGTATTTGAAGTAATGTCAAATTTCTTTTGTTTCTAGTTTGTAAAATACAAGGGATGGAAGAGCAGTCAGATTTGACTACAGAGGTAGAAATGTCATAAATTTTGGAGTACTTACTTTCTTTTATAGATGATAGGTTTCTACTCAAAGGTTTTTAAAAATGTCATTTGAAGGCTAGAATTTCACATTGGCAGTTTTGAAAGGGATAAGTTTTGAGCAGAACAGGAATGGAAAATAGGATTATAGTTTCTTACTATAATCATAGAAATGAGAATAGAACTAAGGTAATGAGTAGCTTTAGCAAGGAAGAAGGCCAGGACATATTTGAAGAACACAATTTATAAAATTATAAAGAGGTGGAAATTCACAGGTTGCTGGTAGCAAGAATAAGTACAAGGAGTTGAAGATGAATCCTAAGTTTCCAGTTTTGGTGTATGGTGCTAAAAGCAACAAAGAAAAGGGTATTATTTGGAAATTATCTTATTTTGTATTTGAGCTCATATGATAAAACTATCAGGATATATACATTCCCCAAATAATTTTATTCTATTTTTGCTCTAGTATTTTACATAAAGAAGTCTTAAATTTTTATATAGTTACCACTATTTCTGTTTTTTTTTTGAATCAGAAATTTCATCTACCTCAAGAAGTTTTGACAAGTATTTAATTCTATTTTCAATAATTTAATATATATAAATGTAATTATTTTAGTCAAGATTCTCCAGAAAAGAGAACCAATAGGATACATATTGGTTCTCTCTTCAATAGAAGAAAGATTTATTTTAAGGAGTCATCTCACATGACTTTGGGTCTAGCAAGTCTGAAATTGGTAGGGCAGTCAGGTAGGCTGGACATTCAGGAAAGAGTTGATGTTGTAGTCCTGAAGAGAAGTGTCCTTTTTTGGGACACTTCAATCTCTGTTCTTAAGTCTCTCAGCTGATTGGATGAGACCCATCTACATTATGGAGGGAAATGTGTTGTATTCAAAGTCTACTGATTTAAATGTTTATTATATCTAAAATAAACCTTTGCAGCAACATCTAGACTGATGTTTAACCAAACAACTGAACACCACACTTCTTTTCTGGTGACCATCAGTTTGTTCTCTATAGTTGAGTCTGCTTCTGGGTTTGAACCCCCCCCCCACATACACCTCTTTTTTTTCCCCTTTGCTCATTTGTTTTGTTTCTTAAATTCCACCTATTAGTGAAATCATATGGTATTTACCTTTCTCTGACTGACTTATTTCACTTAGCATAATATACTCTAGCTTTATCCATGTCATTGCAAATGGCAAGATTTCATTCTTTTAACATTAGAAAGGAACTTTCTTTAATGTTCTATAGGTCATTTCATTAACAAATGCTCATCTTTCTCTTCCTCTTTCTTTGTTTTTCTGTCTCTCCTTATCTCTTGGTTTTATTATTTTAGTGAAGATTCCATTCAGTTCAACATTAATTTATATGGAAATCCTTATTTTTATCACATAAAAATTATAACATTTTTGCTTAATGTAATTATTTCCTGGAAAAGCAGACTATATAATATTGGGCATATAGCCAATAAAAAGATTCAGGCATATATATTGCATGAATGCTTACTCTTTCTGAGTCCACATTATGACTAAAATTAACAATTATTTCATTGCATATAGAAAGTTCTAAGATATTATAAGAAAATACTTTCTTCTCTTCAATGAGAAAGATAACACATTCTCTGGAAAAAAAATTATAAGACAATGGAACTTGCTGACTGAGTCTTTAATTTTCCAGGCAGAGATCAAACTGCTTGCCAACCAGAAATATTGTGGAGGTAAGCAATGTGATGTCATTTATGACATTTTATTTTTAAAATGTTGGTAGCTATAATTAATGTCATAAGCCATTAGATATGATGCTTTCCTATGCTGAGACAATATACGCTACTTAAAGGTAGTTGTCATTTTTGACAGTGACTAAAAAGAATTGCCTGTGGTTAAAAATATCATTACTTAAGAAAAAATCTCTGTAAAAATATGAATGCTTAGGCAAATCTCTGTAGACAAAATAATACATAGCAGTTTAGAAACAATTTTTTTAATTTTTAATATTGTATTATGATAAGAGCTGTTCATTTTTTTCTACTTCCTGACAGGTTTTGCAGAACAAAACAAAATTCAAAAATAAAAGTGTAGCATCATACTAAATTCCCTTTTTGCAAAGAGAGTCATTAAACTGTACATGTCATTGACAAAAATGGCCCCAAATTAGCAATAACTCTTATTCCAAAGTACTGTAGGAAAAGGAAACAGGCTCATTAACTAGCAGATGTTGAGTTGGTCAAACACACCAAATTCAACATGAACTGAAAGCAAGAAAATAGTCAATAATTCCCTTTTTAATTGGCAAATGGAAGTAAACTTTGGTAGTAAAAGTATACTGTGAATATGCAAGTTACTAGTTATTTATTTCTACCACAAGGATTTGTCATAACTTCTATGTTCATTCTCTACTAGGTGATGTGATTCAAATATAAGTCAAATAAGCAGCTGTGTTGCTAAATACACATGTGAGTGATCTATAAGTATTATTAGACAATTATCAGGTTCAGAGTATAATTATAAGTTAAACTTTAATCAATTTGTAGGATGATTTTTTTCCAGTGTTTTAAAGCATACCATGAGGTCATCTAAACAAAGATATGCATATCAGAGCTTTCATTTATTTAATAAATATTGATTGGTCATGTCAATATTAATAGGGAGAAAGATGTGAGCAAATTGTCAGAACACAGTGTGATAAGAGCAACAGATCAAAGTGGCTACTAGTAGAGACTCTGGAACCAGATTGCCTGAGTTTGAAACCTGGCTCCAACACTTATGAGCTGTTTGACCATAATGGACAAGGTAGACCATGATGGACAAGGTATTTATTCTTTCTCTACCTCAGTTCCCTTACCTCTTATATGGGAAAATATAATAAGTATTTCATATTGTTGTAAGAAATACATGAATTTATATTTGTAAAGCGATTTGCACACTGACACATATGAGGGCTATGTGTTTGTTAAATTGATTAATATTAGACAATCAAAGAGGTAATAATTAAGTCTGCTTGGTTATCATGCTGAATTCATTAAGCTAAGTTGTAGAAGACAAGCAGCAGGGAAATAGCAGGGAAGAACTTTCTAGATTATAGGATAAATAGGGAAAATAGAAAATAGTTAAAACATGCTTCTTACCTAGGATTTGTTATTCTCTTTTTTTTTTAAATACTCTGCCAGATTGGATTATCTAAAAGTCATAGGAGAGGACGGACATGAGGTCATTGTCAAGACTGGAGGCTGTTTCTAGGACTGCTATTTGGATCAACAAAAGGTGGAAACTAGAATCTCAAAGGCTGAGCAGGATGGTTTAACTCACATTGATTCTAGATGGCTAGGGGTCACATGCTGCAAGTAGCATTGTGTTTTCAGTGGGGCTTGATAAAAGGAAATACATCATTTCAGGGCTCTCATAGGATCTAATCTCAGTAAAAATCTCACTGAGGCAAATCTTAAATGCCACAAAAAATTTGCAGAGATAGCACTATTCTTTTTTTCATGTTGGTATGTCTCAAGTGTGTAAGGTCATGCTTCAAGCCTACTGTCATGTAGCTCTCAGTGCAAAACCATTTCCAGTCATATACTGCCCTTCTTGCCCTAAACTTTGTCCCTCCAATAGCCCAAGCTCATCCAAATTGACTGTAGAGTGCACCTCATAGAACAGTTCTGACTCCAGGAAATCTCCTGGTATTCAGAACTGCAAAATAAGGTAATAAAAGCTCTTATCACATCCCCATTACTTGCTTGACATGTATCTTAAACATGTTCCTGAGTTACCAAGTTTGACCTGCTCCCTACTATATGTGTGTGTGGAAGTATGTTCATGTTTTGTTGGGGGGGGAAGTGAAAGTGATCATCTGTATGGTGGGTACACTTTGAGCAATTAGAGGAGGGTGGGAGCACTGTCTTATGTGAAAGTCAAGTGTAATGTCTGACAATAGTTACCGTCCTTTATCCAGGATACCCACAAACTGTCTTTATTCAAATTATAATTATTTTTGAAATTCACAGTGGCTTTTAATCCAGGCAGATATAATAAAGCTTCAAGTATTGCAGTAACTCTTTGTATTGGTGTTAACCCAATCCACGATCTGAAGAACTCTAGGTGTAATTTTTCTCCATTTATTTTAGATTTTTGCAGTAAAAGAGAATAATAAAGAAAAATGTTAAAGATTGAATTTATATCTAATCTTCTTGAAAGTTATGCATGTTTGTTACCCTTAATTTCAACTCTTGAGGTTTTATCTGATTTGATACATTCCTCTGAATACTCAGAGGGCAAAATGTTGTATATGTAGTGATAGAATCCTAATTTTTCTGTTACACTGTAAGAATGAAACAGGTGACTAATAATTTGACCAAGGTTATGGAATCAATTATTACTAGGTTCAGTTCCCTAAAGGCCACGTGTTCCTTATGAAATATGTTGAGTAAAAGACTTCTTTTCTAACCTAGGTACAACTTAAAAGTCAAACGATAATTGCTATTCTGGGTTTCAAGGAGCCTATGTGTGATTTGGCAATTGTTAGGAGAAAAAGTTCCCTGAGATAAATATAAAACCATACACAACTGACCCTTGAACAACACGGGTTTGAACTGTACAGGTTCACTTATACACTGATTCTTTTTTGATAAATACAATACAGCATTGTAAAAGTATTTTCTTTTCCTTATGATTTTCTTAATAACGTTTTCTTCTCTTTAGCTTATTTTATCATAAAAATATGGTACACAATAGATATAACATACAAAATATATATTAATTGACTATTTATGTTACAGGTAAAGCTTCCAGTCAGCAGTAGGTGGTTAATACTTAAATTTGGGGGGAGTCAAACGTTATATGTGAATTTTCAACTGTGTGGGCGTTCAGAACCTTTAACCCCTTCATTGTTCAAGGGTCAACTCTACATAGTTCTTAAGTCATACAAATATATTCTACATCATGGGCTTTGTCTTCTCTGATCTCCCTATAATGTCTTTAATGCCAATGGACACTGTGTGCTCTTAAATCTTCCTTCCTGATAAAAATAACAACAAGAAAAATACTCATGTACTATTCTCAAAGGGCTGCTTCAGGTCTCTTATGAAGCTCTGTAATATGAAAAGATCCTTCCACCTTAAACATAAACAACATCTCTCTCATTTCCTTCTTGTGCTGATTTTAGACAAAATGTGTTTTTCAATCCTGAGGCATCAGGCTGAAACCTAAGTAGGTTTTGTTATTGTTGTTCTTCTTTCATGAGTTTTGAAAGAGATAGTTTAGGGGCCCCTGGGTGGCTCAGTTGGTTAAGCGTCTGCCTTCGGCTCAGGTCATGGTCCCCGGGTCCTAGGATCTAGCCCCGCATCGCGCTTCCTGCTAGCGGGACTCCCTGCTTCTCCTTCTCCCACTCCCCCTGTTTGTGTTCCCTCTCTCACTGTGTCTTTCTCTGTCAAATAAACAAATAAAATCTTAAAAAAAAAAAAAGAGAGATAGTTCACCTAAATAATAAAAGGATATGTTTTCATATGGCCAGATATTCTTTGAATAGGGAAACGATGGGATCTAAAATGCACACACATACACACACATCAGCAATAGAAAATTATCCAGTCAAAGGATAACGATAAAGATTTTAAGAGAAACTAAAGTTTGGTAGATTGTACAATAAGTTTCTGTATTAATAATAATAAACCCCAAATCTGTAAAATTTTATTTCAAGAAATACTATATTCTGCAAGCATTGAGAAAAATTTTATAAGATCATTAGCTGACAGTCTTTTAAAATGCATATTAAATAAATGCATATAACCACTTCAAAATCAGAAAACTGAGTAGAAAAAAATGCAGTGAGTGTTTTTCCCAAGTTAATCAGGAAGCCTGAAATAAAGTAAGAATTTAAATTTCAAATTCCTAATCAGATTCTATTTATTAGGAGTACATGCGTGATTTTTTTTCTTTCTGAACATTCAGAAAAAAAGTTTTAATGGTTACAGTTGTATTTATTGAGCTTTGGTGGAAAATATGGTTTAGAAGCAAATCAATCCAAAAATATTTTAATATATGAGTGGATTATTGTGAATAGTGGTTACAGTTATTAGTAAATAACAAATACTAACTAATACTAATACTGACTAATAATCTTTATTTTATCTTTGATGAACAGAAAATGTGTTTCAGTTTTATATATTTAGTAACTTGGATTAAATAATACATTCCTAGTGCATTATAGACAATTTAGATGTGTGTCAAGGATAAGAAAGCTATTTAAAGAAGGACACAAGAGTATAGTTCATTTTTAAAAGAAATTGTCAAGTGAGGTAGTAGCTTTCACACTGTAATTAATTATTTACTAGGATCTTCCTATATCCTAGAAACAAGCAACTAAGAGTGAAACAAAATGCCACGATTCCCTCAGCACAGTGATAATTGTTATCTAACGCTTGTGCTCACAAAGAAGTGCAGTCATAGCCATACTAAGATTGATGTGTGGAAATTTTAACCTTGTCATTCCTTATAGAAATTAGCCATAAAATGATCACAACCCATTCCTAGGTTTGAAATTCTCATTACTAGGGCAAATTCAGGAGACAAGGACAGGAATGGAAACTAAATGCTTTGGTTAAACTCTGAACTATCAGATAAGGCAGATCTGGCATTATGTTTGATACAAAATCTGTTAAGGGATTTGGGAAAGGAAAAAAAATAGAATATACTCGTGTTTAAAACTGTTTTAAAATAATTATGCAAGTCATTTATTAAGATGTTAAAAAGGATACACAAATGCTAAAATATAAATATGTCAAGATGCTGTTGTCATGGCAAGGTACAGTATGCTAAGTATGCTACCTAATAGTAATCGTTCTCAAGATATGGACATGGAAAGCAAACTACTATTTGTTATATTTTCGTGCTGCCTTCAGATTAGTGTTATGTGATCTGTTGCTTTTAAACCCATTTATTTTATACAATTACAATATGAAAAATAGTATTTGCATTCTCAAATCTAGAGCTAGACAAAATATTCACTTAAAAATTGATATCAAAAGTAAAAATCAACTTAAATTGAAAGAAAAAGTAGTTAATACTGCTGTTGACTGAAGAATGATCACAGATATTAGGTAGAAAAGATGAATCTTTTAAGCATTTTAATCACAATTTTATTTTATTTTATTTATTTATTTTTTAAATTTTATTTATTTATTTGAGACAGAGAGAATGAGAGACAGAGAGCATGAGAGGGAGGAGGGTCAGAGGGAGAAGCAGACTCCCTGCAGAGCAGGGAGCCCGATGCGGGACTCAATCCCGGGACTCCAGGATCATGACCTGAGCCGAAGGCAGTCTCTTAACCAACTGAGCCACCCAGGCGCCCCTAATCACAATTTTAATATGCATATATTTTGGAATATATTTTATTCCACATATATGTGTATGTATGTATATGGACATGTTTTTGGAATATTTTTAGAATGTATAACAATTGGAATATGTTGTTTAATGGTAATATTTTAGAAGATGAATGAAACAGGGCCACTTAGGTGAGTAAATTGTTGACCTATGAGAAAGAATTGGGTATTTTTATTTGGACAAGCTTATCTCAAATTCTTGTAGATTTTTCCTAATAATTTTAAGTTTTATAATTTATTAACAAGATTTTTATTTTTAAAGTAATATTACAACTTACCTTATGACTTAATGCTATGTTAATTTATTGTACATGTTAGATTCTTCTTAAAGGGTGTCCCTAAGTATTTGGTTTAATATTTTGGAACTATTGTATTGAAGTATGCTGATTGTAGAAATCTAGGCATATTTAATTTTCTACTCTACCTGGTCTTATAAGTGTATTAGATATTTTACAAATATAAAATGAAGTTACATTTCTCATTTTGCTGCTATAAATAATGACAAAAACAAGAAAAAAACCTGAACATCCTAAACAAAATATTCTACGTACCCAATGTCTTACACTCATTTAATTATAGTCATATATTTTATGTAATTAAATATTTGACAACACTGAGATATTTAACCATCAGTGATGTCTCTGAGGTTTATATTTAAAAGATGAATAGTGGTTGTGTTTTAAATTTCAACTGTGTGGCCAAATTAGTGACTACCAGCAGTGGTTTACTGGATGGCAATATCCCATAGACAAATTTTTTGACAGATACATAGTCAAAAATTTGGAAAAAGACTCTCTTCAACAAATGGTGCTGGGAAAACTGCACAGCTACATGTAAAAGAATGAAATTGGATGACATTCTTACACCATACACAAAAATAAACTCAAACTGGATTAAGGACCTAAATGTGAGCCCCGAATCCCTAAAACCCCAAGTAGAAAACATAGACCATAATTTTTTTGACATTGACCATAGAAACATTTTTCTAGATATGCCTCCTCAGGTAAGAGCAAAAAAGCAAAATTAAACTACTGGAATAACATAAAAATAAACAGCTTTTGCACAGTGAAGGAAACCAACAATAAAACAAAAAGGCAAACTATTGATATTTGTAAATGATATATCCAATAAAGAGTTAATATCCAAAATATATAAAGAACTTATACAATTCAACACAAAACCCTCCAAATAATCCAATTAAAAAATGGGCAGAAACATGAATTGATATTTTTTCCAAAGAAGACATACAGTTGACCAACAGACACATGAAAAGATGATCAACATTACTAATCATCAGGTAAATGCAAATCAAAACCACAATGAGATATCACCTCACACCTATCAGAATGGCTAAAATTAAAAACACAAGAAATAATAAGTGTTGATGAAGAAAAAGGAACCCTCATGCACTGTTAGTGGGAATGCAAATTGGTGTGGCCACTGTGGAAAACAATATGGAAGTTCCTCAAAAAATTAAAAATAGAATCACCATATGACCTAGTAATTCCATGATTGGGTATTTACTCAAAGAATATGAAAACACTAATTCAAAAAGATATATGTATCCCTATGTTTACTGCAGCATTATTTACAATAGCCAAGATATGGAAGCAACCCAAGTGTCCTTCTGCAGATGAATGGATAAAGAAGTGGTATATGTATACAATGGATTATTACTCAGCCATAAAAAAGAATGAAATCTTGCCATTTGCAACAACATGGATAGACCTGGAGGGTAAATGCTAAGTGAAATGTCAGTCAGAGAAAGACCCATATGATTCCACTCATATGCGGAATTTAAGAAACGTAACAAACTAACAAAGAAAAGATAAACAAAAAACCAGACTCTTTAATACAGAGAATAAATTGGTGGTTTCCAGAGGAGAGATGGGTGGGGGAAGGAATAAAATAGATAAAGGTGATGAAAAATATACACTTTTGAGGAGCACTGAGTAATGTACAGAATTGTTTAATCATAGTGTATACCTAAAAGTAATATAACACTATGTTAATTACACTTCAATTAAAAAAAAGAAATTAAAAAGGCAAAATAAATTCTCCTAAACTATTCACTTAATATCATTTAAATGATATTTAATACATAAACTATAAAACACATAAACTATAAAAATGTTAAAATAAAAGATGCTAATTATATAATTAATGTATACCTATCACTTTAATTATTGCACTAGTATGCGAATTAAGGATTTGAAAGATCCGTATTTATTGGTGAATGCCTTTGGGGATTTGTTTTTTCCAACTTAATAGCAACTGTCATGAATCACTATTATAACAATAGGGTGCGATCTGGGATAGTCCACTACTTTTCATGTCATGCTATTCAGTACTTCTACTCCATAATGCTGAACTGGTATTTCAGCAATGAGTACCTTCTTAGTGTATGGAATCAGCAGTCACATATTTGGGAGATGCTGTTTTTAGAAAAGCTGATTCAGTAGAGGAGTAGAGGTACTAACTGGAGCATACAATTAAAATGTATAAACAAAAGAAATGAGAGAGGAAATGCAAAATAGGACTGACTCATGGGTAAAGAAAAAAAAGTAAATGTAAAGATTTAAAGGGAGAAGATGTTCTCAAAATAAGATTAAAGATTACAGGAAAAGTGAGAGTTCTTAAACTGTTCTTAAACTAACAGCCTGTTTCTCCCTGAAAAATGGAGGAAAATCAATTTTAAAGTGAAACTGGCAGAGCTTTTTTATTCAAAAGTAACAAAAGGACACAGATTTTAAAAGTTAGTAAAACCATTAGGGGAGAAGCACTCACTCTACTTTTATGCAAAGTAGGTGTACAATGTCATGAAGAGTAAATAATAAATAGATTTATTTAAAATATTATTGCACTAGGGGTGCCTGGGTGGCTCAGTTGGTTAGGCGTCTGCTTTTGGCTCAGGTCATGATCCCGGAGTCCCAGGATAGAGCCCTGTGTCGGGCTCCCTGCTCAGCGGGGAGTCTGCTTCTCCCTCTGACCCTCACCCCTCTCATGTGTTCTCTCTCATTGTCTCTCAAATAAATAAATAAAATCTTTAAAAAAATTATAGGGTTATACATTTCTGACTTAGGGATTTATTATTCCAATATGAATTGTCTATTAAATGCTATGCACTGAGTTAAGCCATGGGTAACAGAAACATACAAAGAATTCTTGAAATAACTTCTTTAAGATTAGAAGAATAGGGTTATGAGATCATAGAATTTATTATATTTCTAAGTAAAGATTATGGTTTGAAATATAACCTTAGATTCAATTAAATTCAGCTAAATTCAACTTAGTTCGTGTCTCTAGTTGATTGTTCGGATTGAAACCTGATGTTTTGCCATTTTCAGAACTTAATTGTAATCTCATAACATAAAATTTTATTTATCACAAATAATGTGCCCAAGTGTTATTACTTAATAGTTATTTTAATTATTATTTTTAATATATTAAGTTTAGATTGCTTAACCATACTGAACATATAGTAGTCTATTCAAGAGAACTATATCCTATTATTTTGATACTTTGACCACAGATCAAAGTTAAAGTAAATGTAAGATAAATATTTGGCATGATTACATTATTCAATGAATATTTTCATTTTTCATAATTTATGAGATATTTGTTCCTGTCTCAGTGTCCACAAAATAATACCCTATACTTCAAATATTAATCTATAAAATACAACTAAAATATTTTCAAAATTCATTTGACTTGTCATTGTTTTACATAATGTAGAATCACCAACCAGTATCATTTTTGTCTTTTTAATATTATTTATTAGCTTGAAAATTCATATTCCAAGTCAGTAATAGGGAATGATGCAGAAAATGTTCAACAAAGAATTGTGAATGTGGTAGTATGTCTTAGTTTATTTTTTATTAAAAATTAATCTTCCAATAGCATCCTTTGTTTATACAATGACTGACATTAAATGTCTGAGTATTTACTGTAATTGTCAGTTTTCAATGCAACTGATGCAAAAAGCTTGATAAGCAAACAAGCCTATGAGAATACTGTAAATACCATAAGAAATGCAATTTTAATGGGAAATGTGTTCAATTTCTGAACTGCTCCATGTATAAACATTCCTTGGTTATCACAGTATAGAATCATATACTGTCTTGAAATTCCTATTCAGCCACATACTGAGCTCTTATTATGTGTGCTACATTATAAAAATATCAGGAGATATTTTCTAAGTTTTTCTGCTATATTCATAATATGTTTTAAGTTATTTTTGAAAGATAATTAGTCTAAAACATTGTAAAAAAAATTCAAACCTAGCTTAAGTGTATAAAGTTAAAAATCAATTCTCTTCCTTTTCTTTTCCTTGGCTTCTTGATTCATTATTGTGCATTATACTGTTTTGGGGCACTGGCATATTAAATGTTGTCAATAATTTACCAAAAAGTTTCTAATTCTGCTTTTTAAAGCCTGTTGATACTGAATTTTATCTGGAGATTTGGAGGCATCCTTTAAGATGGTCATTTTTTTCTCCTTTGAGTTATTAATAGATTATTTAACATTGTATAATTGTATAATTTTGTGTTATTTTGAATTTCTGGGATGAAGCAAACACATTTATGATATTAGCATTGATATCCATAAGCATAATTCATCTAAATATTTTAATGTCATTTGTAAGGCATTGGGTAATTCTGCCTTGGCTCAAGTAGTTTGGAAGATTTTCTTTCTTCCTTATGCTCTATAAATAACATGTATTATCTTTTTCTTAAATACGTAAAAAAAGTCTAAATCTGACACTGCTCAGGCCTCTGATAAAATTTTCAATTTCATCCAAGTTTGTCTATCTTTAATTTCTCTCTCCTGTAAAGGATATTCCTGTTATTTATTTTTTTACTCACTTATTTTACAATAATTATTTGCCTGTTTGTTTACTTTTATTGTCAGTATAGCTTCACCAGTTATTTTATTCAATTGGTGGTCATCTACTACTGATCTATTTTGATTTTCAAATTTATCCCAATATGGCCAGTGCAGTAAGCATCTGTACCTTATTCTATTCTTTGCTCTAATTATTAGTTCTGTAGCAGCAGTATTCTAGACAAGTAGTATAATATTATAGTTAAGAATTGTCAAAGGCAAAACTAAGTTGGATATACAATTAACAAAGGCTATTTATTCATAAACTTTCAGTAAGTGAACCTATTTGCTGTATTTCAGCAAGGCTTCGAAAGTGTTAGAATCGTGCTATAGAATAAAAAGAGAAAATCCTGAGACAGTTTCTTGGCAAGCATTCTATTAAGGTGAGATTTTTGTAAGTGTTCCTTGGTCTTTAGGAACATTTGGTAGTCTTTGGCTATAAGGGTATAAATAAGCAAGTTTGAGTATATTTCCAAAGAGGAAGGATTGTTCTATGTTAGAAGTGAAGGTTTTCTGTGGCTGTCCATATCCTGGAACAAGTGGGAGTTGATAGGGATGCTTTTTTTGAGCAAACAGTCTTAACAGTCCTGGTGTGGCTGGCTACCATGGCAGACAATTTATCAGAACACCAACTTAATCCCTGCATCCACGCTCACTAGCTTCATGACTCAGGTCAAGTAATTAAGATGTGCTGGTTAGGTTGATTTCACCATATCCTTTCTTCACCCATCTATGCCCTGTTAGATGCCCCAGAAAGCTGATCCATATGAACTACAACATCTGAGCTACCTTACCCTCAGGATTCCAGGGTTGGACCTATGGGAGGCCTGGGTATGTAGTAGGAAGCGAGTCAGTTTGGGATATTTGTTTCCATTTGCTCCATTCTTGCCCCTCCAGTGACTTTTGGTGGCTGCATTCATCTACAGTTACAGGGTTACAGCTCCTGTAGGAGCAGAGTCCCTTCCTCTTTCTCCTTCAGACTCCCAAAGGTAATAGTTCCCTTCTGTGTTAGTGCCCCAGACTTCACCATCCCCATCCATTCTCTTAACCTTTCCTACCCCTTTGTAAACTGTTCCTTTATTAAATTCTTTTTAGCTGACTCCCTTTGAGTGTGCCACCTTGTCAGACCCTAAAGACTCCCTTGTGCCTCAATTTGTTCAGCTATAAATTTAGGATAATAACTATTACCACACTAAGGCAGGTTGTAAGGATCCCATTATTAATATAGGTAATACCTTTAGAATAGTGTCTGGCCCATAGAAAGCACTGGGTAAATCTAACTCACAATCATAATGATGTTGATAATGTTATTATTACAACCTCAGTTTATTTCATTTGGCTTACAATTTGAGTCTCTTCAGGCTTCTTTTTGGGTATTCTATGTAATTTTCTATAGTATAGGGTTAAAATCATTGCAATCAGAGTAAGAGATTGATTGCAACAGGCACACTTGATTAAGGAGATTAAAATTTGTTCTCCCTTAACAGAATGAAGAAAATCTACATTTACTTAAAGAGAAATGCAGATAAAAATAAAATTAATATAAAATACAAATTAAAATGTGATCCATCCTTCTCTTTGGCAGATATGCTTCTTTGATCCAAGAGAAGTTATATTTAATTGTATTTAAATGGATCATTCTAATAAAGCAGCGACCTTAAAACACACACACATATACACACACAAACGCTTTTAGAATTAATGATTGCAATTTAGATCTTATCTTTACAAGCTGAAAACAAAATTCTTCTTCCTTTTTTACCCACCCCCCCGCCCCCCAATCATCTGATGACATCTAACTTCTCTGGTCCAGCTCTCATCTTCCCTTGGGAGACCTTTTCCCATCACTGTGTGTGGAGTTGTTGGGGTAGTATTCCAAATGCCTCTGCTTATGCCCCATGCGCATTCTAGGAATATCAGTGTCTTTATTTTGTTTATTTGAACCTGATGGGGCTGATGAAGAGCAAACGTGGTTGGAGCTTAGTTGTCTCATCAATAATGTTCTGAGGAACACCTAAGTTTCCTAGATCCTAGACTGCTTTACTTCTTATCCTTTCCTAGATATGTATTTCTATTTTTTTTCTTAATTTCTGTGAGATCCCTATGTAGCTTAAGTCAATCAAAGTCAATTTTGTTTCTTTACAAACAACCCTGATCAAAAAGTTTGCTTAATTTTAAAATGGTGCAGAAATTGCCAAGTGACTGAATTATGTAGTTAAAAATACACAGATAACAGACAAAATTTCTCTAGTATTTAGAGGAATAACTGGACTATAAATCTGGACTACATCATCTGTAAGGTTTGTTGTTTGAGAGGAGGAAATGGGTTCAAATTTCTTGTCTTGTGGGGCATGTTTAATATGCTCAAAGTTATGTATCAAAGGGTGATATAGAACTAACTCAAGACTCTGGCTTTGAGAGTGACACCTAGAAAATTTTGGTATTGGAACTTCCTCTCATGTTTGTACAATGTATGAAATTCACAATCTTATGAAGAAATACATAAGCAAAATATAAATACTAAAATAGTTTAGGAATATAATTCTATAAAAATGTTAAGATTATTGATGCGTAAGGTCCTAAAAGTTATAAATGTGCTAGAAGGGACCATAGAGATATTCTAGTTCAATCTCTTGATTTTATAAATAAACAATACAAGTCCAGAAAAATAAAGTGCCTTGGGAAAAGGTCATGCAGATGGCAGAGAAAAGGTTGTGATCCATATTTAGCGAGTCTTCTCATGTTTATTGTGTTTCACTGCTTGTTTTCTTGATAATCCCATATATATATTTAATATTCTTTCGGTTTGCTAACTAATGAAAACAATAATGTTATTTAAGCACTTACAACATGCCAGGGACTGTTCTGAGAATTTTACTTATGTCATTGCATTTAATCTTCACAACAATCCTTCAAGGGGGACACTATTATCAATCCTTAATTTATAGGTAAGGAAATCCAGCAGTTAAGCTACTCTCCTAAAATTTAGATCAACAACTTTCATAATTTCATCTTTAAATTTACTTCAAAATGCTTGGAAGCATATAATTTATTCATTACTCTTTAATAGGATTAACAACACCTACGAATTGGATAGTGTTTGATCTAGTATCTTTGACCTTTCTTTTAAAGAAAATTTGGGAGTGAAAATGTCATTCATGTCCTCAGGAAAAATCAACGTCAAACATTTACTCTTTGCTATCTTCTTCCATCCTTGAATCCACCTTGATCATAACCAGTTTTCATTGATTCTCTGCTTGGCTTCCTGCCTGTGATGTATTGTGTCACTAGATTTGGACTTTCTTGTAAAGTGCTCTTTCATTTTGCTTAAGCCTTACCTGATTTTAATTTGCACTTTCCCTGCTCTGACCTGCTTTACTTTATAGGTTTCCTATTCTCCTCACTTGAGCAATCTGACAGCTCTCAAAAGATGCTTATGATGGCTCATTCTTTTCCCCCTGAGTCACACTTGTTGGAGTGACATTTTCTTTTCATAAAATAACACACTTTTGGTAAGAGAGTTCTAATAAGATGAGGTTTAAAAAATATTTTTTTCTAACATTCACAATAAGAATACTATTAATAAATCATAAGTAATATCAACAGATTAAAAATAACGTATTTCTCTTTTCAAACAAATATTTTTAGAATATATTGAGGGTAACAGCAAAACTAGGATATTCTTTTTTCTAACTCTGTGATTTTTGTGTTCTCGTTTTATGACTTGAACAATGTAATAGATATTCTAAAATGTCTAAAAAAGATCCACTGAGAAGTTATGTAGATGTAATATAGATTATTATAGTGCTTTAAAACTCAATCACTTTAGAATCATTCATATTTCCCTATCAAAGAACAAAAATGATGTTCATGGAGAATGAACAACAAACTAGCAACTTGTGTTTACTTTAATATTTCTGTACCCAAACTGTTTAATTAGTGATTGTAATCTTTTCTAGGGTTAGAATAAAGCACATTTAACCAGAAGTCACTCATACTTTCCATTTGTTAGGATATCTAATTAGCATTGGGAATAAAGCATTGTTGAATCAAATTTGTCTTTCTCTGATTATCTGATACCTAATTCTTAATTCCTATGGATGGCTGCTAGGACCAAAGACTGGGTGGTCACCAAGGTAGAGGAGAGGAATACTTTTACACTTCACTGTACCAATTAGTGGTTTTCTAAGAATGCCTAGTAAAACACCATACCCTTGACCCCAAGCAAACTAAGGATTCTCTGTTGGTTTTCCCAGTTCTGGGACTCAACCCACATTTTCCCCCAGCAGGAGTCTTTGGCAGTCAGGCTGCCTGACCTCTAGTGGGTGACCATTCTCCCAATTCTTTTTCTTCCTCCTCAACTGCCCATCTCATTCAGCACTTTTTTTTTTTTTAAAGATTTTATTTATTTATTTATTTGAGAGAGAGAATGAGGTAGAGCATGAGAGGGTTAGAGGGAGAAGCAGACTCCCTGCCGAGCAGGGAGCCCGATGTGGGACTCGATCCCGGGACTCCAGAATCATGACCTGAGCCAAAGGCAGTCACTTAACCAACTGAGCCACCCAGGTGCCCCATTCAGCACTTTTTAAAAAATATTTTATTTATTTGAGAGACAGAGAAAGAGAGCATGAGTAAGCTCGAGAGGGGGAAGGACAAGGAGGGGGAAAGAATCTCAAGCAGACTCCAAGCTGATCATGGAACGTGATGCTGGCTTGATCTCAAGACACTGACATGACCTGAGCCGAAAAGCAACAGTCCAACACTTAACCAACTGAGCCACCTAGGTGCCCCCTCATTCAGGATTTGTAGAAAATGACCAAGTACTCTTAGCTGCTGATAGGCTGGTAAGTGAGAATACAATCCTTCATGTGGAGGCCCTTCAGAAAATCATGTGGAGGCCCTTCTCATGGCAAAAAGAATATAGACATTCTCTACCCATACCTCATGAGCTGAGTACTAGAGCCCTCCATTTGATGATTAGGATCTGGGTTGCCTGACAATGTGTTTGGCCATAGTGATAGGCCACTGAAAAGTAGAGGTACCTGAACCGGAATGCTTTAGAGAAGTTCTTGGGACTCACTGGCGATTTTCTGCTGTCATTTTCTGCTACCTGTGAAGATTTTTCATTCAGCTATTTGGATTTGACTGGACTAATGGAAACCATGTCTTTAGAAAAGCAGTTCAATATTTTATAATACATGTACCTCTCAGGGAAACCCTTTATTCACTTGTAAGGCACTGTTCAATTTATAAACTTTAAAACATATTTTCAGGCATCCTTTTTGTAAAAATTAAAGAACTGCCTACATACACTAAAGTACCAATTGAGGGGTACACTTTTTTTTTTAATGTTTTTTTTTTTTAAAGATTTTATTTATTTATTTGACAGAGAGAATGAGAGAGAGCTCAGCAGGGAGCCCGATCTGGGACTCGATCCAGGGACTCCAGGATCATGACCTGAGCCGAAGGCAGTCGCTCAACCAACTGAGCCACCCAGGCGCCCTGAGGGGTACACTTTATCCTGGATATATCTTTATGTCTAATGTTGCAGAGTAAAATTACTAGTTCTAAATTCAAAGCAGTGTTATTCTTTCAAACAAAATGATTTGTAATATTAAATAGGATAAAGGAAAGTAGCAGCCATTGGATCTAAGTTCTGATTTTAATTTTCACTATATTTGCTTTAAAGAAACTTACGAGAAATCAAAATAAGAAAAGGAATGAAATGAATGCTTAATGAACATCCTTTAAGAAGTGGCCATTGATTTCCTGCTATTTACAAAGACTTATGAACATATCTATGACATTAACTGGTTTAATTTAAATTGTATCAAAACAAATATTGCATACATTTTAAGAGAAACTCTGGAGGACTTTTTGTATCTTTAAAAACCATTAGAGGAATTTAAAGACAGCACACAAAAATGGCAGTAAAATATTTAGTACACAATAATATTTATTTATTTATTTGAATAAATTCAGGAGAGGAACCACAGATTTGGTATGGTTGCACATTCAGAAATGTGTCAATCCAGAAGCCCATTCATTTCCTCAGTATGTCCAACTGTTTATATCTAGGTTTGCCTAGAACAATTCAGGATAATGCCTGGTGTATGCATATGATTATAAAAAGCATCCTCTTTCATTTCAGAAATGTCCCAGTTTGGACATAAAGTATATTAGTCAATTTAGTCCTTGATCACCCATCATCTGGTCATTATTTTCTAATTGTCACAGTTGAGAGGATTAATGAATCCTGGATTCCCAAACATGAGATATACTCTGGAAGGGCTATCTACATCTTTTGAATCCTCAATGGCCTCTGTTCTTAGACACCCGTAGGGTTTGGGAAAATTAAACCATTAACCATCGATTACTTTTTGACTCTCAGAATTTAAGGAATGGTCTATAGGCTCTCTGTTGTGCAATGATATTTACTGCACATGTTTGTCCATGAGTAAAGACGTTAAAAGAAGAAGAAAAAACATTCTGAGTCTGCATTGGAGACCTCCATAGGCACTGTACTGGAGAGTATCATGAAGACTCTCTACTCTAAACTTGGCAACCCTGCTACTGAGCTTAAATGTTTAGGAAGAAAAAAAAAAGGGGTTGGGAAGACTGAACAAAACAGTCAGTCTTGAAGCATTTCTACTTTGTTTTGGCTGTAGTAAGATGACCTATTTCAGTTATGCTATGAAGCTTTGAAAGTATATCTATCATTAAGGCAAATGGGGTTGCTCAGAATTGTGTTGTCTGGGGCAAATCTGACTTGCTTTATAAGAGGAAGTATATTCTTTTGTTGCATGAAAAATTACAAATGCAATAATATACCCTATAGCAAGCCAAGATTACATGTATCATTAATTTTTTGGCAAGACTGCTAATATGCTTTAAGCAAAGAATGAGGTCTCAGGAGGATAAAAAGATTTCTCAACCTGCAATGGATAAATGATAAAAGTAATCCCCTGGAGGAGTCTTTATCAACATATTCTTGGGCCCCTTTTTTATATTCTAGAACTAGAGAAACAGAAACAAAGTTGGCAGCATTTGTAGGAGAATCAATAGGAATGATTTTTGCTAAATATTTTCATTATTTTTCAAATTGTTTTTGAGTAGTTTTGTTTTTTCTAATTGTGAAGTCAATCTAAATATTGATGCTTTTTAATTCAATCACTATTTTTAGACTTTTCTGAAAATTACACTCCTATTGAAAATGCCTAGGTAACCAAAATTCAAACTATGGATTCAGAAAGTATATTCCATGTCCATGTAATATTGGATTGTGAAATTAATGGTGAATTTAATGATATACAAACTTTAAGAGCAAACTTTAATAAAAGATAATCACAAAAATAATAGAAGTCTAAAATTATATTATAAAAATAGATAGCTAAATTTACGAATTAACACCCTTAGTTTATTTAGTTTTCTGTTATTTGAACAACATGCATAAAATATCTACCATTTCTTTCTTATATACTTTGTTTCATTTGTTCAACAGGATGTGGAAGGGAGACAATGATATAAAATACAATGTTTCTACCCCTTGGTAAACTTGGGACTTTGGTATTAAAGGGAGAATAGTGCCACCCCAAAATATGCCATTTTGGTATATTGGTTATTTTGAATTAAAGGTACTTGAGAAATAGCTGGTGCAAGAAGGCTATTCTGACCCTCCTTCATCCCTGCTGAAAGCAGGAGATAAATCTCCCATGTGAAAGCTACCCTCACTGTACTAGGAGTGTGGAATGCATTCTTATCACCAGCGATAGGGAGTTCAGGGCCTAGAAGGATATATAGACAAAACTTGTTACTTGTTTACCAATTACTATCCCAAGTCCAAATCCCTTTGTCTTGACAATTCTTCACAAATTCATTGCTTCTTTATCTAAAAGGTATAAAAAACTTCCTGCTTTTGTCACCTCTTTGAGTCTCATATTTTTAAAGGGCTTCCATACATACAAAATAAAATTTATTATTGTTTTTTTTTCTGTTAATCTGTTGTGTCAATTTAGTTATTATATCAGCCAAGCGGAAGGGGAAAGAAGGGAAAAATTTTCTTCCTCTACAGCACATAATAATTTATTTCAAAAGTGTTCATAATTTATTAAACCATTCTTCCTTTTTTTTTTTTTTATTAAAGATTTTATTTGACAGAGAGAGAGAGACAGCGAGAGAGGGAACACAAGCAGGGGGAGTGGGAGAGTGAGAAGCAGGCTTCCCGCAGAGCAGGGAGCCCGATGTGGGGTTCGATCCCAGGACCCCGGGATCATGACCTGAGCCGAAGGCAGACGCTTAACGACTGAGCCACCCAGGTGCCCCCCATTCTTCCTTTGTTAAATATTTGTTTTTAATTTATTTTTTTTTTACTTTTTTCGTGATTTTTAATATGCTTTTTAAATAGTTTAACATATTTAACTCCCACCAACAGTATATGAGAGTTTTATCTTGCAATACCCTCACCAGTATCAATTATGTATTTTTTAATCACTTCTAATTTCATAGGTAAAAGTTCCCATTTATAACGTTTGTATTTATTTTCTTACTAATGAGAGCAATTGTATAATAACTTATATATAACTTTAATTTATTCTTTTAAAAATTATTTAATTATGTTTGGACCATTAAAACCATGATTTTAGTGCTTCTAATATTGATTGGTTTATATTTATAACTTAGGAAAGATTCACCCATTTTCATGCTCATTACAAAAAATTGTGCCTTTTAAAGCTACTTATGTTATTTTAGATATATTGAGAATTTAAATCTGTGTGTGTGTGTGTGTAACATTTGATCCTAGCTTTTGAAATTTTCCTGTTGTGTTCTGCATTCCTAAAACTTTCTGTCCTCTACATCAGATAAAACTTGCCTATGTGTTCTTCAAAATTAATTGATGGATTCATGTGAACATTTAAGTATGTTGCATGTATATATACATATATAGAGAGAGTGCTTTTATCTTTTAATCCCCTGAAGTTTAGGACATGATTTTAAAACATGATTATGAAGTTGAAATCATGACTATGAAGAGGGAATGATTAGCCACAAGATAAAGTACACGAAAAATAAGTATGATTGGCTAATGTGATGGATTATATCTGTATAAAAACAAAGCAAATTCAAGTATTTAGTCCTGTCTTTTGTGAATTTGAGGACTTTTTCTTATCATCAGCCTCAACAATATATGGATTTAACTCAACTGTGTATTGTAGATTAAATAAATGTAAAGATCTCCTCAATTAGAGTAGTGATATCTTTGAGGTAGGCTACCATGTCTTATTCTTTTCTTACCTATACTAACTAGTCGATGGTATGTAGTATTAATCATGCAGTGGTTTAATAAATTTCCAATATTTTATAAAGTAGAATTATTAAGTATAATCAACATTAAAGTATAAAGAACTTCTAACTTCTCTATAATCATTTTCCTAGAAAATCTATTCTTTATTCTTTTAATAAAATATCTTAACGTATTTTTAAAATGCAATAGCGAAAAGAAAAAAAAAAGCTATTATTCCATTTCCCAAAATCCCACTTCTAGTGGTTCTAGTATTTAGCCTCCCAACTGTTTTTTTCCAAACCTAGAAATAAAATTATGATCTAAATGCTATTTATATCTCATTTAAATAGTCATATTGGTTAATTTTCTCAGAATCTATAGTTCAATTAACGAACTTGCTAAAGATTATTAGGGCACACATTACAGGTTAGCCTACTTAATGCCCATTTTCAGGTGTGTCCTTTGATGTTCTTTTTTCTTTGTAGGGATTGAAGGGTACCAAACTTGGGGTGCCTGGGTGGCTCAGTCAGTTAAGTGTCTGCCTTTGGCTCAGGTCATGATCCCACGGTCCTGGGATCAAGCCCCATGTTGGGATCTTTGCTCAGCAGGGAGCCTGCTTCTCCCTCTCCCTGCCTCTTGCTCTGTGTATGTGTGTATGTGTGTGTGTGTGTGTGTGTGAAATAAATAAATAAAATCTTAAAAAAAATGAAATGTACCAAACTTGATTTTACAGCCTACCTTGAAGGTATGGATAGCTATAGGGCCACATTCTGACTAATGTAAGCTAAACAGAAGTTTGCTAGTTATGGTTTGTTAAAAATGCTTTTTCTTTCCCAATGAAAAGGGACAGACAGGGCTATTATTGTCATTTTGTTGTACATCTTTTCCGCCTGCATGTGCAGCTAGCATCGTTGAAGGAGGAAAGAAGCCAACACTGTGTGATAGAGCAGGAATATAGAAAGATCCTAAAACCATGAATTATCACTGAATAGTTTTACTACCTCCACCAAGATTCTACCTCTGTTCTTATTAGATGAGAAAACAAAAACAAAAACACCCTCTTTTTTGCTTAGGAAACTCAGTTTTTCTGTTACTTTTAGCCAAATGCATTCCTAACTGGGAGAATTATTTACTCATCTTCACTTTTTCCATTTTCAGGCATGATTTCCTGGGAACCTCTCTATTGCTCAGAAAACAAAACAACTATTGAGTATTTGTCCTAGCTATCAGAGTGAAGAGGAACACTTCCACTACTCTTTCTTGGACCTAGAATACCCCCATTTAACCTTACTTCATGGTAATCATGTTTGGTGATTTTTATGTTTAAATACCTTTATCTTCTTCCATTTGGGTCAAGAGAGGGGAAAAAAAAAACAAACACAAAACTTCATAAGCCAAAGTAAGTAACCTTCAAATTTAAAATATGAAAAGAGGTAGTAAATATAAATACAAGTTATTTTTCTCATTTATTCATTCACTCATTTAGTCAATCAACCAACATTTATTTGAAGGTCTATTATATGACACACACCGTATGTATCTCAGGAAAGATGTGGTGAATAATATTTTTGTGTTATTTCCTTCCTTCCTTTCTATTGACCTTAAACTATTATTCTAATAGGGGCATGACTCTGACAAGCATTATGAAAGTGGATCTAAATTAGATTATATTTCTCTCTTTTAGGGGCACAAAAAACATGTCTCAGGCCACAGAGGACCAATCATCTGTGTTCAGAAAAAAAAGGACATTAAGTGATTTCCTACCAATATAGAGCCTATAGGAAGAAAAAAAGTATTAAGAGGAAAAAGAGGACCAATATATTACATTTGTTTAAACTGACTTGTGGGATCATTTGTTATTTAATTACTTTTTTAAATCAACAGAATGTTCACAGGTATAGGAACCCATACTCAAAATTTGAATAAGCAAACAAACAACAAAAAATGTAATCAGCTAATTTTCTCTTAACAGCAGATTAAACTCATATTTCAACATTAAAATATCAAATTACTGTGGTTACAAAACATTAGCTACAGATCTCAATAGTTCTGCCTCATTCTATTTCATGACAACACCTCTTTATTCGTGTTTATATCTAATTGAGAGTGGAGTATAAACTGACCTTATACATAAATGACTTTATCTATATGCAAATAATCTCACAGAAGTCTCTGGTGAAATATTTATGTACAGGCCCATCTTTAAAAAAATAAAATCCTAATGTCAGATTTTTAATTCTTACCCTTCTTTGTATTATATTTGTACCACACTTTTAGCTCATTCTTACTAGTTTCCCAGAGGTTTTGTGCAGTTTGTCAAGGTTAAGAAAAACGTTATTTGGAGAAAGGTCAGTCTTATCTTGTTAGCACAAATCAGTTCAATGTTACAGTCCCCTCATATTACACCAGTCTTCCTAGGCTTTTGCCAATAGCTCTTGAATTAGATTTACTAAATTTGTAAGTAATAATCAAATAAAGTGAAAGCTAAATAGCTGGAATATAGTTATTTTTGTTAGTGGCAGTAAAATCTCCACAGAAGTCCAGTTTTGTTTTGCTTTTAATGTAAAACCTCTGTAAATAATATTCATATGATAATAATTCCTGTTAACTTGGAAATTAGCATTTTACTTTTCTCCATTAAATTTAATTTAGTTTTGTATTGCTCATCTTTTGTTTGTTTGTTCTGTTTAAAGATTTTACTTATTTATTTGACAGAGAGACAAGAGACAGCTAGAGAGGGAACACAAGTGGGGGAATGGGAGAGGGAGAAGCAGGCTCCTGGCTGAGCAGGGAGCCCGATGCGGGGCTCGATCCCAGGACCCTGGGACCACAACCTGAGCAAAAGGCAGATGCTTAATGACTGAGCCACCCAGGTGCGCCACTTTTGTATTGCTCATCCCTAAGTGGAATCTGGAATTGGAGGAACCAAAGAATTATAAAATTTTATTATTCCCCATGCTAAACCTATGTTTAGGTAATATTAAAATTTCTTTAAATTGTATTACATTATGAGTACACATTTATTATATAAAAATTGATCATAATTTCATTTTCTTATTAGTTAAGATTAACAATGCCTCACACTGTTTTCTGAAGACTAAAAGTCACAAATACCCTTTTTCATGCCCTTTTAATTTTTTAAATAAAATTACCAGCTATTTAGACTTCAAATGTCTTTTTTTTTTTTTTTTACATAACCTCCATGCTGGGGCTTGAACTCACAACCTTAAGATTAAGACCTGAGCTGAGATCAAGAGTTGAACTGAGCCACCCAGGCACCCCTAAAAAGCCTATTTCTAAATGAGAAACCATCTTAGATTTCTGGAGAATCATCCTTTCCTTTCTATAGATTTTAAGTTATAAGCATATTTTTTTTCCAGCTGCCCTTTTAAACATCTTTTTTTTTTTGAGTTATGAACATATTAATCAAAAGCTTTCAATTACTTTAAGAACATAAAAGCTTTAACATCTAGGGCATGGGTTTATCAACTATGTATGCCTGTTTTTATAAATTAAGTTTTATTAGTACACAGCTATGCTCTTTCATTTATGTATTGTCTATAGCTGCTTTCCTGTTACAAGGGCAGAGCTGAGTAGTCTGACAGAGAATATATGACCTGCACAACCGAAAATATTTCCTATCTGGCCCTTTACAGAAAAAAAAAGTTAGATTGTAGGGGAATACATGTACAGATCTAGAATCTACCTATGTAGAGTCTTCATGCTTTTTTATTTGGAATAATTATTATAAACTATCCCATTTATGTCATGAAAAAAGCCTTGGTATAGAACACTACAGCAGTGTTCCAATTTCACTCAAATTTGTGACCAGAATCAGAATGAGAACGAGGAACAGTGGGCCCTCAGACTCATATCTACCACATTATATTTTCTTCTTTAGCAACACACACTTTGTCTTACATTTTTTCTTCTTTTAACTTTGTTGATTTTGTGTGTCAAAATTATACCAAAAGATGGTTTAACTTAGAAAACAGCTTTGATATAATCATGCAAAACTGTAACTTGAAGATTATTTTATTCTACATCCTTTACAAACACATTAATAAGTAAATTGAAATTGTTATGCGGAACATAGGGATAGCACAGAGGACCACTGGGGAAGGGAGGGAAAACTGAACGGGAAGAAATCAGAGAGGGAGACAAGCCACGAGAGACTCTGGACTCTGGGAAACAAATTGAGTGTTACAGAAGGGAGAGGGGTTGGGAGATGGGGTAATGGGGTGATGGGTATTAAGGACAGCACAATTTGTGATGAGCACTGGGTATTATACACAACTAATGAACTGTTGAACACTACATCAAAAACTAATGATGTACTATATGCTGGCTAAATAAACATAATAAAAACAAGACAAAACTAAAACAAAAAACAAAAAACCCAAAATAGAATAAAACGATTTTAAAAAAGAAAAAAAAAAAGAAATTGTTAAATTCCTTATTGAAATTATTCCTGAAATATAACAAATTTTACATCTTTACATATTTTAAAAATTATTATAAGTGAAGAAAAGCAGTTGTACCATTGCTTTGTAAATCTTATTCCTCTAGGTAACATAACCACTTTAAGTAGAAGACATTTTAGTAAAGCTTCATAAAAATTTAACTTAAAAGTGCATTCCTTCATTTATTCCTTTATTCACCAAATATTTATGAATACCTTCTAGGTA
Organism: Mirounga angustirostris; assembly: GCF_029215605.1. Taxonomy (NCBI): domain Eukaryota; kingdom Metazoa; phylum Chordata; class Mammalia; order Carnivora; family Phocidae; genus Mirounga; species Mirounga angustirostris. The sequence goes on along the minus strand of NW_026991709.1, from coordinate 44,551,482 downwards.
CTGGACACTATACTAGGTCCTGAAGATGAAGTAATGAATTCAATTTATTTCTAATTAGAAAGCAGAAATTATTTAGATTGGCTGTGGTAACACCTGTAAGTAAACATTGGCTCTTTAAAATAATTTTGATATCTTTTATAGTTCCCCAGGAACACATCTATAAGCCATGGTCATTAATAAACATAAATTGATTCTGCTTAGCAGTTAACACTGCCTTTAAAAAAAAAAAAGGCTGATTATACAGAGTATTTTAATAATTGACTAGAGTTAAAATGTCAAAATAAAAGATATTTGAATGGTAAGTATTAGCTAGTTTTGCTACAGAATTTTCTATCAATTCTAATGTATAGATATATTTAGACTAATTAGAAAGTGGTTAATATATCATCATAAAGCTAACTTTTAAAAAATATTCACTTATTCAATTATTCATCCATTCAAATAATATGTCTTGGGTGCCTAGTAGGAGGCAGGTTCACTGGGAATATAGCAAATAAACATTACAGAAGTCCTGCCTTACATGGAATTTGAATTGAAAAAATACATGTACAGGTACAGGTATACCAGAAAATATATACATTTTAAATTTGGACTCATCCTTATTAAATATATCTTTTGATTTTGTTTTTTCTCTAAAATTTATTAAATGTTACATTATGAGCATATGGATATTAAGAAACAGCAAAAATACTTGTATCGGAATCAAGATAAAATATTCTGAAAGATCTATGAACACTTTCTTTTTAAGGAAGAAGAGTAATTTTTATTTTCGGTATCCTCCTTTGATTATGTTCTCTTTCAAGTTAGGCAAGTCATTGTAGGGACAGGCTAGCAAAGCCCGTGTACTCCATGGCGGCTCAAAAGTCACCTGGAGTCTATACATTTACTGTGGTAGCTCACCACATTTTCTACAGAGTCTGACAAAAGGCTATCTTAATCCTTGTTAATCTTGATTTTCTGATGAGCGTGTGTTTCTCATTTGCAATAGGCAGAGAAGCAAAAAGACTGGTGATCCCACAGATGTGACTAAATAATTAGTTTTTTAACTACCACTGCTCTCTCCAGGCCCAGGTTTCAAAAGGCAGTGTGCCCTAATGGTTAAGAGTTCAGACTTCTGGACCAAGACTGTTTGGTAACAAATTCTGGTTTGACCAGGGCCCAGCTGGGTGATACTGACTTTTTAGTCTGTGTGTGACAGTTTCTTCATCTGGAAAACGCCCAGAATAATACCTTATTGAGTTGGTTTATATTATGAATGAATGCTAAGTGCTAGAAACAATGTCTGATACAGTAAGCCATCTGTAACTTTATTGCAATAAACGAACGTTGAACTTTATCTTCCTTAATATTCATTTGAACTCCAAAGAACAGATTCTTTTCTTGAAACATTCCCTCAAACATTATTAAAAAATCATTAAGTCAAGGGGTGCCTAGGGGGCTCAGTCGGTTAAGCCTCTGACTCTTGATTTCTGCTCAGGTCATGATCTCACAGGGTTAAGAGATGGAGCCCCATGTCGGGCTCCACACTGGATGTGCAGCCTGCTTAAGATTCTCTGATTCTCTCTCTCCCTTTGCCCCTCCCAGCTCCCCACCCCTGTTTGTGTGCACACACACTCTCTTAAAAAAATATTTTAAAAAAATCATTAAGTCAAGTATGAAGTCACAGAAGAAATTGTTTTCCAATAAATATTTAAATACAATAGGAGTCATGGAGTGTGGGCCCTGAAAAATAAATAAGGGACGAGTTAAGAATTTTGTGATTTATAAGATCTCCGGGCTTTTAGGGTCACATTCACTTTATGTGCCATTGTTAATTTTAGCACTTCTACCATGAGAAGAGTTGACAGACCTTCTAATGATCTGGTCAGCAGGAGTACAGATACACACACCTAAGCCTCTTCCTCCCTCATCCACTATGTAGATACCAAGATTCTGATGCATCTGTGCACTCACTTTCTGTTTTAAACTAGTAAAACTATGCTCAGAGGAAGTCCCCTTTTCAAACACCTGGGCTCATCTAACCAGATGCATAATAATCACCCCCCCCCTTTTTTTTACCTGAACTGTTATTTGTACATCTCTATTTTCTAATATTTCCTCTGGGTATTCTGTTAAGGTAAAACACAGCTTTATGAAGCCCTTTCCAATCAATGTCAGACTATTTGTTTCAGGATAGTAATTAACTTCCTGCTTAATTTGTCACACTTAATTTGAAATTAGGCATGCAAAGCTATTAAAAACTGTGGTTGTGGTGTTTGCATCCAGCTGAGGTAGTAGCCACTGGCAGCCTTGATTTATCACTCTTCATTTAAATTCCTGTGCCAATGATTTTAGTTCCTAAATGCTATGACTGGCATTTATGGATTTTAAAATCAAAGTGAAAATAAGCTACAGTGAAGAACTCAACAGCTCAGATCGATGAAAAATGGTTTTATAACTGAATGCCCTGCAGTTAAATCCTAGGGGCTTGACCAAAAAGTGCTTAGTGCTCAGAGATGCTGCTGTAGGAAGACAACGAGCATCCCACTCTAATGGTTGTTTATAAATCACTATCAAAACTGTGCATCTTGTAACAGTGCCATGTAAATTTGCTCCCAGATGGAAACTATTTTTTGCTAAGCCTGCTTCCTTAAAAGAACAACCCCACCCCCAAAAGTAAGCTTCCCCGTCTGGTAAATCTCATCTTTGATATTCAAATCTTTTTATCCTGCATTGCTCATATTTGAGGAAGCAGAATATAATATTGCTACTAAGATCTAATCCTTAATACCACAAACAAAATTGTTTCCTAAATTGAGCATGATTCTATAATTTTCTTGTCAAAGACTGACTGTGGTATAAATCTTGATTCAGTAAAGGCTTCCTCAGATATGTGTAGGAAGAATTAGGCTTTCCACAAAATTGCCAGAAACAAATTGTGAAAACTTGTTCCTCCCGCACGCCTTCATCATCTAAAGGCTCAACCCTCCTTGTATGGTCAATCCAAATGCTGTTCTTCCTTTAAGGTAAAGCTCCTCCAGGAAGTATTTCAGCTTAACTAATCTTTCTTCTTCTGAACTAAAGCATTCACAATCTGTATCCTATCACTTAAGCACTTAACTTAAAAAAATATTCTCTCTCCTTCTTTGTGAGCCTTTTTTAGCCGCTAACATTGCCTCCCCAATTAAAGTAAGGCATTTGAGTAAGCCACACTAGCTTCTTCCTTTCTTACTTATACTGTCTGATGGACTATAATACTGATCACATATTATGGCTTAATAAATGTTTGTTCATGGCTCAGTACACTATAAATGTACTGTTTGAGGCTCCAGGGATAAAGTGAACCAACCAATAAAATACAGTGAAAAAGTCCATCTTTGTGGAGCATAAATTCCATTGCTGAAAGATCAAATTATATTTAGCATTTATTACATCATGGAATTAAGTGATGGAATAAAGAACACACACAAGCCACTTTGAAGAAAGTGACTTAGGTATTGTCTTAGGAAATAAACATATGATCAAAACAAGTGGAAACCAAAAAACAAAAAGTAAGGTTGAGAGTGACATATAACAAAATGTGAAATAAAACAAAAGGAAAGAAGAGGAAGAAGAGACATTCTTCCTGTTATGCTTAAGCCATGATAATTGTTTCTATTTACATACTCAGTTTTCTAATGTGACATACATTTTTACTTTCCAGTAACCATAAAAACTTTTATTTCTTCTCACTGAGTATAAAGTGATATGGACTTGAACATGGGAGGAACTATTACTGAGGTATCTTTTTTTTTTTTTACCTTCTAAAAATAACTATAACTTGAAAACACCATGGTGAACTTCCAAGAATACTGCAAAATATTACAGTGTAAAGACCTATAGCAGGAGCTGTATGCCTGGAAAGTTACAATAAGACTTTAAGGAGGTATCTTCTTAGAGGAAGTATCAAAAAAACTTTTGCATCTTTATCAACTATATTATTTTCTTATTATATCAAGTTTTTGGGATTAAGGCAGAAAACTGATTTTAAATATGAAAAGACTGTGTGCATAGAATGTTCAACATGTTATTCAATGCAATATTCTCATTTTGCAGATGAAAAATCTGAGGTCCAGAAAGATTAAATAACTGGCTTAAATATACACAGCTGGATAGTAGCAGTTTAGGGACTAGAACTCAGAGTTGATCAGATTCTGACCAGCTGTTTCCTGTCTCTCTATATGACTAAACTACTGGACATTTCAAGAGAAAAAAAAAATAATGACATTGTGAGCTATACATTCATGAGTATGCAGATGGAAAATAGCAGACTAAACTATGTATACGGGATATGAAATTTCGGGCCCTAGAGATCCATAAAACCAAATGGACAATAATCTCTCCTGCATATTTTCAGGGCATTCCTGCTTAGGTTTACACAACTGAACACTATGTCTTCTGAATCTGTTCCAGGACAATAAGCCTATGAATAGAACACTTACTGTTGATGTTCTCAGTGAGCACTTTAAGAATAAGGGACAAAAGTATCATGGTATTAAAACTTTAAAAGGTTCACTCTGGGTATTGTAGAATTTTGTGTGTTTGTGTGTGCACGTATATATGTATGTATACATATCCACACACTTAATTCACTAATTTATGTAGTAAATATTTAATGCATAGATTTTAGATGAAAGGCACTATGTCAAGCCTTGGAGATCCAAATATTTATCAACAATTCAATAGAAAAAAACTGACATGCAATTGAAATGCAGAGCATGGTAATAAGTACTGCGGCAGGATAAATATAAGGACCTATAAAAGGGCAATCAGGTCAGCATCAGCATCATGAAGGACCTTACAAGTCACTTTAGAGAAATCATCAACCATAATCCCATCACACAGAAAGAAACACTACCAACATCTGAAAATTTTGCTATTCATTTTCTTATGACTAATGCATACATTAATTATTTACATAGTTGATAATATATAGAAAGCCTCTATTGTGGCACTTATGATATTGTTAGCATTATTCTTTTTCATTAAACTTAACATTACATCTTATAGACATAATACATTTTACTTATTATTTTTTGTTTGTCATTTAGGATATGTACACATTTCCTTATTATGCATATGTTTACACATATAGTTTTCTACATGTCTTATCTTTCTTAGATATTGATATATAATAGCAAATTTAAACAGTATAATAATTTTAAGGTGTTAGAAACACGCTGCCATATACTTTTATAGTCACTCCTATAGTCCTGTAGAAGTATCAGAGTTTTGACCAAACAGACATGAGTGTTACCATTTACCAAAGAAAACCCCACAAAACACAAAAAGCAAGTCCAATCTGATTAGAAGAAAATTACCTATGATTGTTTTAATTTTCAATTCTTTGATTTTTAGCAAGAGTGAGGTTTTTTTTTTAATGCTTATTAGACAACTGCATTTCTTCTGAGAATTGAGAGCTCTTGTCCTTTGCCCATTTTTACCATGGTCCATTCATCATAAATATTTACCCAGCTTATCATTTATTTTAATTTTATTTATAATTACTTTGATGTATAAAATTCCTATTAAACTCATCTATCTTTTGCTTTGTAATCATTTTTTTTTCTGTTTCTCCATTCACTACTTAGTCAATATTTACCTACATTTACTTTTTCTTAAAATTTTGTATTTAACACTTATCTACTTAATCCTTTGGAATTTGTTTAAGGGTATTTTCTTAGTTAAGGATTAACTGGAAATGTTTTAAATAATTATTTTCCTTTGACAAATTTTATTTAATAATGTATATTCCCCCATTAATTTCAGATGTATTCTTCATCCTATGTTAAATCTTTTTTTGCATATTAAGAACTTTTTTCCAAGACTATCTCTTCTTTTCCTTTGTTCAGAAACTGTTTTTATCTTATCCTTGGGAAAACAAATTAATTCCTGAAATGTAAGCTAATTATTCATTAGTTGATTTTGATTAAATATACTTTTCATGTTTTAAGGGGATATTCTTGGATGAGAATCCATTAAAAAAATGCCATATCCTAATGGAGCAGCACTACATTCTGCATTTATATAACACCTTCATTTTCTTAGCAACAGATGACATTTCCAATATTCAAACACAATGCCCAAAATTTTCAAGAAATATCATGGAAATGTGATGCATACTTCCTAAGAAAACTTTTACACAGAAAATTAAGCAAAATTTCAGTGAAGAAATAGAATCATGAGAAAAGTACCTAGTTCTTGAAAAGAACTTGAAAATAAAGGGTTTTTTTAAAGCATAATCTTACATAGCAACACCATCTGTTTGCCATGTTTATATATTGAGTTTAGACAGTGTGGAATCTGACTTTTTGTCTGGTTATTATAAAACCCAAACATTTATTCTTCTCAGTAGTCTATTAACTAATAAACAAGTAGGCAACAATTTCTGCATCTTATCACTCTAAAATTATAGTTTTTCCTTCAAAATCAAGTCCTTAATGGCCAAATTTATGTCAAATAATGGGTAACTTTTAACATATTCTGCTTATGATGCTTCTTACACCTTGACAAACTGTAATGGGTTTAAAAGTCAAATGAAGGCAGATATATCATCTCATTCCCTCCTCTGAGGCTGTGAGGCACCACAGGGAGGAAAATGAAAATTTATGGAAGTAGAATATGAAATTAATGTATAAAATAAATTAATACTAATAAGAGAAATGAAAAAATGGAACATTTGTAGATAACTGTTTAGAGAAATATCTAGTTCTAGATCATAGTTTAAGAATGAGAATTTCTACCTTGAAAGTTCATTAAAACTTTATCTAATTCTTCATGTGTGAAGAAAGAGCATATATCAAGGATATAACATAAGAAAAGCTCTACTAGAAGGTTAATGCAATTTGGTTACTTTTTGCTTTTCATTTATCATTATGGATTTTTTTTTATTGTGAAAATTAGAAAAAATCATATATTAACCACTTATTTAAAAAATTATTTCTAACACAGAAATAAATTATTTTTTCATGTTAGTTATATCTAATATTTACTTTAAAATATCTAAATTATATGGCATGATATTTACAAGAAACTAGTCTTATAGTTTTATTAAATCAATAACCTAAGACAATACTGTTTAACAAGATTTGAACATGAAACTCTAAGACTTTTTCCCCATATTTTCTTTAAATTTGGCATAAACAAATAATTAATCCTTTCATTTTATTTATACTACATTTAAAGTTCTAATTACTTGACTATGTCAAAATGTGTTATGTGTTTTTAGCATGGCCATGTTAGTTTCAGTTTAGTCATATAAATGAAGATTCAAGCACCCTGCAATAGTTTAACATGAGATTTCATATTGTGGATTCTACAAAAATAAACTTTTTAAAAAGACAGATAATTTTTACAGAACAAACACTTCCTTGTTTTAAGGTTCCGAGTTGAAAATGTTAAGATTTTAAGCTGAATTTAAACTCACTGCTCATCATAGTAACAGCACACTATTTTGAGTTGTTTTTTTTTTTTTTCTTTTTTTCCTTATACAAATGTTCCTTAAAGGCACCATTACTGTGCCAGAATGACATGGTAGAAGTATTCAGATTTTGAAAAGGCTTCTTGATGATTCCGTGACTCTCATTTTCCTTTTGGAGAGGAGTCTTCTCTGGAGCTTAACATTGCCTAGTGGTCATATAAGAGAATGACTGTGGGGCTCTCAGATTACCTCAAAAATGCATCTAAGAGGACATCTAGAGGAGTGTTTAATCCGATATACTGTCACTTCTCCTGTGGTTCCTTTAAGATTTGTGACCATGAATGCACAACACCTCTCCAGTCTACTAGACATATAGAATTAGAGAACAGTAGAAGCAGTTGGGTTGCGGATGATAAACTTGCAAATGAAATAAGTAGGTATGACCCAACTGTAATGTTCTACAGATGGTCTTCCCATCTACAGACAGTGATAATGCAGAGAACTGTGACCTTCCATTTCCTGAAGTAAATTTGTTATATTTTCTTCTTAAATAGGTTAACAGGCAGAAGAAAGATTTTAATAAAATACATGGAAAACCATGCTAAAAGAGTCAGTTAAATGATACCAGAGGATTGGAAATCTTTCTTAGAGATCTTTGAAATGGGATAAAAGAATATTTATTTATAATATACAATTTAAAAATATGTATTTATTTATCTCATAAGATTTATATGTGCATCCTGCCTGATGACTTGTTGAAGTCTACAGTCTCTTGAGATTCTTTAAGGCACATGAAAATTGTCACCTTGTAAAATAAGTGTAAAACTGATATGAGATGGCAGCAATTAGGTTAATAAAATTCAGAGGTGAAAAATAGTTTATTTTAGGAAATAATTTTGCATGTCAGTTATAGTTTAAATTTAAATATATAATTAAATAGCATTTGAAATAGAGTTTAATTGTTCTGCTCTTAATACAAGTATCTCACATTTTGTAAAACAGCTAAATAAAAACAGCAGTTGAATCTTTTAAATATTCAAAACTATTCAGCACATTAAGTATTTCTTCTTGTAAAAATAGACTGAGGAACCTATTCCCAATTTTTAGGAATCTGAATGTGCAATTCATATCTACAACTGACCAACACACTTATCTTTATGAAAAGTAATTTAAAGGGGCTCCTGGGTGGCTCAGTTGGTTGAGCGACTGCCTTCGGTTCAGGTCATGATCCTGGAGTCCTGGGATCGAGTCCCGCATCGGGCTCCCTGCTGGGCAGGGAGTCTGCTTCTCCCTCTGACCCTCCTCCCTCTCATGCTCTCTGTCTCTCATTCTCTCTCTCAAATAAATAAATAAAATCTTTAAAAAAAAAATTAAAAACTTAAAAATACAAAATTATGGGATAGGACATAACTATCAAATAAACTTATCAAAATATAATCTAAACTCAGAGATAGAAAATAGCCAATCATTCACTATTTATATAAAGAAGCCTTGAAAGAGGAAGTAAAAAAGAGAAGTCATCAATTCACATGAGCATTATAAACTAAAAGGCAATACACATCTTAGAGCAGAGGAGTTAAATAAATTTTTAAAGGCAAAATAAAATGGAATGAAAAGTACACTTCTATCCACATATAGACGTATTTATCACCCGTGCCATATTATTTACTGGCTTTAATGAAAGATTGCTTAGGGATCTGAAGGGGTACATGCACCCTGATGTTTATAGCAGCAATGTCCACAATAGCCAAACTATGGAAAGAGCCAAGATGTCCATCGACAGATGAATGGATAAAGAAGATGTGGTATATATATACAATGGAATATTATGCAGCCATCAAAAGGAATGAAATCTTGCCATTTGCAACGACGTGGATAGAACTGGAGGGTATTATGCTGAGTGAAATAAGTCAAACAGAGAAAGACATGTATCATATGATCTCACTGATATGAAGAATTCTTAATCTCAGGAAACAAACTGAGGGGTGCAGGAGTGGGGGGGTGGGAGGGATGGGGTGGCTAGGTGATAGACATTGGGGAGGGTATGTGCTATGGTGAGCACTGTGAATTGTGCAAGACTGTTGAATCACAGATCTGTACCTCTGAAACAAATATTACATTATATATTAAAAAAAAAAAAGAAGATAGCAGGAGGGGAAGAATGAAGGAGGGGAAATCAGAGGGGGAGACGAACCATGAGAGATGATGGACTCTGAGAAACAAACAGGGTTCTAGAGGGGAGGGGGTTGGGGGGATGGGTTAGCCTGGTGATGGGTATTAAAGAGGGTATGTTCTGCAATGAGCACTGGGTGTTATATGCAAACAATGAATCATGGAACACTATATCAAAAACTATTGATGTAGTGTATGGTGATTAATATAATAATAAAATAAAATAAAAAAAGATGAATACACATAATTCAAATCACGTCATAATTATTTTGAGGAAAAAAACTTTTCTATCTTAGGGTATACTTTGGAAACAACTCAGTATAACAATATATAGTAGAACATAAAGGTATCATAGTCATGGAGTCTCACCTTAAGTCTATAGGGTGTCAAAATAATTAGAGTAGCATTAGGTTCATTATGGAACTAACTTTCAATTATTTTGTTTTTAATCTTTCATAACTGAAAGCTTTGCTCAGTGCCTAACAAAACAAATGTGTGGTCAAACAACTAGGCTCTCTTTTGTAAAACTAGACAAGTGAAATATCAACATTCACTCCCTCTCTCATCACTATTTAATCACTTATTACTTTATACATATTTTAAGGACTCGTCTACTGAGTAGTATTTCAGGCACTCAGTTCTTGAAGATGTATATTGTATCAGATATCATATAATCTTTTTTTACTTAGGCAAGGTCTCACTTCTAAATCAGGGAATAAAAGACTGAGTGTTGGCTGCTCCACAGTGGGCATAATGTCTCAAACACTCAAACATGTGTCTTGTTTTTACTACCTGGTATATAGCGCAGTCCTGGGCACAGCATCTTCACTGAGTAATTTCTTTGCTGACTAACACATAGAAGTAAATGGGAGAAACAATGACATTATTATTTTGTAAAATGTTTTCAGGGCTTGCTTCATGAATGTGTGACTTACCCATCTGCACAGTTCCTTCATCCTACTTAGGGTTTTAATGCTCAGCTTCCGCCATCTTGAAATTCTTAATAATTTTATCATGTTTTGTAAGTGAAGTATGACAGGACAATGAACATGCCTTGGGAGCTTGGAGCCCTGGCTTTAGGCAAGGTCCAGCCTCTGGTCTCCTTCCCACATCTCCAAGATGTGTTTTCCCTGGCAGATTCCCCTGCTCTCCACCATGCAGTCTTCCAATTCCTGCCCCACCCCTTCATTGCTGCCACCTTCCACCCGGGTTAGGTGATTGTGTTTACCACTGAGGAGGCAGGATCACATTTCTGGGTTGTCTCCTGTGTCCTGTGGGGGTCTGTACATGTGCACAGGCAGGGTCTAGGTTAGGTCCACTAGCCCTGGGGAGTGCAAAGCTGTGTGTGTGTGTGTGTGTGTGTGTGTGTGTGTTGGCCGTCTGTGTTCTGAAGAGGCCACGTCTTACTGGGGGCAAGTTTCTCACTCACCACCCTATCACCCTATGCAGGTAGCTTTCTGGAAAGGCAGTTTAAGGACCTTAGAGGTTCTTTCTTCCACTGTGAGTTGGGAAGGCCTTGGGAACCTGGGGGTGTCTTCATTCTTCCTAAAAGAATCCCTGTGCCGAGGGAGTGCCCACTCACTGGGCTGGCTCAGTGCCTGGTGAGATCTCTCTCCCTCCTTCCAACCTTTCTGAGTATGGCTTACATTTGTTTGTTCTGGGCTACTTGAGAAACCTTTAGGGACTGTGATGGGAGAGGAGGGACTACAGGAAAAGAATTTTGTGATTTTGATGATTCTGCAGATGAGTTAAATGTTTTTATATTTGAATTTAAAGGTGGCATTGAGCAATATAAAGATGAATGGTAAAGTTTATGCTAATAATTTGAAATTGTATTTTTTTGTTACTTATAAAAAGGACATAAAATGGCAATTAAAAAGCACCATGGCAAGTTGAGAGAGAAATTGCAGAAGGAAAAGGCTTTATATTTTAGTACCTTTAATGACCCTTTTTTCCTGCTTTTTGAACAAAGGATCCTGCAGTTTCACTTTTCACTAGGCATCAAAAATTATGTAGCTGGAACTGATTGTTTAGAATCTAAACCAAATAGAAAAATGCTGAGGAACACATGGAAGAAAAAGCTATTTATTCTAAAGATTCTATATGGAATTTCAGTTTGATTAAAAGGCCAGCAATTTGTTTTCAATCTTTATAAATTAAAGTATTTAAGTATGAAGACATTTCACATTTTCAGTCATGATCAGGATAATCTGTCAACCTTGAAAATCTTTTAGTTTAAATCCTACACATTATGCTTTTTCAATCCTTCATAATATTTAAAACAAAGGAGACTTTTGGAAAATATATTTTTAAAAACCTCATACAAATCAGCTATCTAAATCAACCAGTTTCTTTTGTAGGGAGAGTTTAGTTATGAAACTAAATTAGCTTCCATCTCCAAACAAAGAACTGTATTGAAAATGAGAAAATAATTGGCTAGACATATGCCTACCATAAAGTAGAGCCTTACATCCTATGACAGATACAGATTATGCACGATACAATCATATACATTTATCTTCACTGCTAACCACGTTTATTTTTGCGGGATTTAAAATATGTTACTAAACAATCTTCTACCATTACTTTTCAATTTGAATGAACAAATGCCATTAACGTTAATGTAGTAGTAGAGGTATTATAATAGCAATAAGATCTTATTAGTTTATACTAAAGAAAGTACTTAGTCATCTCTCCTGCAAAATGTGCAAATGAGAATTACTCGGATAACAGCTGATAACTCTAAGAGCCAACTGCTTAAAATGAAGTTTAGGATTAAACACATTTTTCCAGCAATGTATGATCACCAAGAAAAACCATGATTGCTATTAAAGGATAGGTTAGTGTTGATTAAAACCTTTTGTTGAAAACTCTTTAAGCACAGCACCAGAGGATTTAGTGAGCATGAAATTTAGTATGTGCTAAAGAAAATATATGCAATAATATTTTCTTGTCCCTTTCTAGACAAATGCCTGCTTAAATTTAAGGTTTTGCCCTTTTTATTGCCACTGCCTGGAATAGTCTTTTATATATTCACAGGTTTTCTCTTCAACTCATGATCTGCTCAAGTGTTACATTATCAAGAGAGGTAGTTTTGGCTTTCCCCATGTAAAATACCTGCTTCTTTTTCTTCCGAATCTCCTACTCTGCTTAGTTCTTCTTCATGAGATATATCACTACTTGCTATTAGAATATATAGTATCCAAAAAAGCCGGGGCACTTAACTGGTTTCTGTTTATTTGTTTTTCTCCTTTATTTGCTATACCTCTAGTATATAGAAGAGTTTCTGGCACACAGTAAATATTCAATAAATATTTTTGAATGAATTAGTAAATGAATGAATGAAAGATAACTCAAACCTTCTTCAATTTCTGTTAATGCAAGTCAATGGATATTTATGAAGTTACAGACAAAGGAGGTTGAGAATATTCTTAGTTAAACATATCATCTTTGCTCTCAAAAAGCTCACATATTGGTTGGAAAAGCAAAATATTAAAAAATATATGGTTATGGTTCAGTGAGAGAGAAACACGTGTGCTGTTGAACATAAGTGACTGGGAGCAGTTCAGTTTCTTCACATGTTGACTGAGCCACTGACTAACCTCAGCAAATTAACTGCTAAAGTCTAAGGGACTTTTCTAGATCATTCATTTACCCAAAAGATGCATGCCACAAAAAGACACTAGACTTGGAAGTAATTTGACATTTCTCAGGAGTAAAAAAAGTTTGCAATCATCCAGACTCTATTATAATTTAATATTTGGCTGGACCATAAAGTTATTTAGTTATGATTAACTAGACCGACATTTCAATTATCTTCCATAAAAAAAATATTCAGTGAACTTTTCAGAGCAGAAACACTGACTGAGGAGATAGGAACATTTTATATTTGATCGCTTCTCAGCCTTTTGGCTAAGATCAAGTGTAGGAACATTTTATATTTTGATATAAGGTGTTTGTAATTTTTGATATGTAATTTTCTTGTGTTTAAGAAATATGAAAAATACAAATAATACAGCATCTCTCTTAAATTATCATTATTGTCTTTTTAAAAACACTTATGTCATTGGCTTGTAATCAGTGTATATTTAGTAAGCATTTAAAACTTTTATACTGATTTTTTTCTTACTTTGAATAGACTTGTGCAGATTTTGGAAAAATAATTATTTGCTGTCAAGAATTTTACAGGACTGATATCCACAGATAAAATAATTTAAAATACAGATATAAAGACAAATGAATGTTTATAGTGTCCCTAGTTACCTACTCCAGCAATATGTAAAAGGTTAGCTTTTGAAATAGACTGTATTTCCAAAATGCAGTGAACTATAAATCAAATAGATATCTCAAGTTTACAAATATATACAAATTCTGTTTATTTAAATCTGTTTTCAATGTTAGTTCAATTAATCATTGCTGCCTGAGCAAATATATGAAATCTCTAATCAAAATGTAAGCCTGAGGCAAGAATTATACAGAATAGTCACCCAATGGCAGAGAGAGGAGTGTTAAATGTATACTTTAAGAAACCAAGGAATTAGACAACCTGGTTCTGACAATAATTGCTTTAAAGACCTGTTAGCAAATATCAGCAGAATTGGTTTGTAATTTAGCATTTCCTTTACTTTGAACATGGTCCCTAAAGGTTTTTGCACGTCAAGATATCTACAAACACAATTTTGTTTCAGGTTGACTATCCATGATTAACATTTTCCTTTATGTCTATGACCTGAATAATTCCTTTGACTGAACTACACACCTTGGTTTCCTATCATGCACTGAAGATTAAAATGAAATGTTTTCTAGCTGTTGCTTTCTAAATTAAACACCTTTAAAAACCATTTAAATAAACTATGAAAATAGAAGATTGCAAAAATAGCTCTTAGGGATTGTAGAAGTCAGTTAATTAAGGTTTATTGCAAAGATTCCTAATTATGAGAGTCATAGTTTTAAATCTATAATCTTATTTATCCAACTGGAATCAGAATAATCAAGGAATGTTTCTCTTAACTACAGCTAAGTGGTTGTAAGTGATTTGGAAATTTTTTTTATATTTGTTTAATTGTAAACAGATAGCAAACAATTAAATCAGGGTTATTTAATATGGTTTCCTTAATGTTTCTTAAATATGAGGAAAGATACATACATATTAGTCAACTACATGAAGGAAAAGGCAATTCAATGCAAATGTCCTCTCTATCTCCATGTTCTATACTGTGCCCACAAAAAGTAGTAAAAACATAATACAGTTGTTTATACTTTTTGGTCTCTAATATTTTATTTCCTTACTTATACAAGTGTCACCTCATGAACAATATTATTACTCTGATGATTTTTTCCCCTTTTGTGGCTCTGATAATATAGCAATGTCTTCTGCTAAATGGGGATTCTCTAACTTGTCTTGGTTATTTTATAGAAACCCACTCCTTTCTCCAAATTTTAAGTTAAATCTTCAGCTCAAATTCTGCTGTACCTCTGCAATATGTCAACTTTTTAGATGCCTTTGGTACCTTAGTCATCAGTACCTAATCCCTCAATTGCTTACCTTTGCTTGGTTCCTTCTGCTCATAATCCTTTCCCTTGTCCCAGTCTCATTTTGCCTATTCATCTCTCAGAACAAAACTTAATTTAAATGCCAGTTCCTCAGGAAGATCTTATTCCCCAGACTTAGAGAATAGATGCTTCCAGAGCACTTTGCTCTTCTCTTTAGTGGGACTTATCACATACTAATTATATATTTGCCAATTTTTTTTTTATTATCTGCCTCCCCACCAGAGTGTAAGGTTCATAAAGGCTCACTCAGCAATGTATATATGTTGAATAAATTAAAGGTTTGTGAAGAGCATGTATCACTTCCATTTTAGCTTAAAAAGAATGATACATAACCTACAGAAAATGAGAAAAATCTTTGACTGTGGTCCTCTCAGTCCAACAAAATTGCAATGTGTTATCTACCAGATAACCTTGGAAAGTGCCTTTAAAGTTGCTTCAAAGAGATTTTCCAAAGATACCCAAGTGAGATGATGGGAAATGCCTTCTCAATTTGTAACAGTAAAACTATTATCTTATTAAGGCTGGCACACATTCTAACAGCTGAAGCCTGGGCTCTGGGAGACTCCAGTTACTATAAGCTCCTTTTTTTTATCAAACACTAGGATATGATATTAAAAGCATAAGTGATACATGAACAGATTGAGCTATTTTATACTGTTACCCTTGCTTACAGTATATGCATTTTTATTTATTCTTTTAAAAGTTTTTATTTATTTATCAGAGAGAGACACAGCGAGAGAGGGAACACAAGCAGGGGGAGTGGGAGGGGGAGAAGCAGGCTTCTCGCTGAGCAGGGAGCCTGACGTGGGGCTCGATCCCAGGGCCCTGGGATCATGACCTGAGCCGAAGGCAGACGCTTAACTGACTGAGTCACCCAGGCACCCCAGTATATGCATTTTTAAAGACATGATATTCTAATGTCAGAATTTCAGCATAGTGAGACAAGGTCTTCTTTGTGTTTCTCAGAATTGTGACATGGGGATAGTCACTCATACTTACAAGGCTGATCATAATACTTTCTTTTGTTAGGGCCAGGTAAATGTATTTTAATATTCAGTGGCTCACTGCCATCCTGTATATAGAACTATTTTTGTTGTTTTTTTTTTAAGTTTTTACTTGAATTCTAGTTAGTTAACATACAATGTTATATTAATTTCAAGTGTACAATGTACTGATTCAACAATCCCATATATCACCTCGTGCTCACCACAAAAAGTGCACTCCTTAACCAACATCACCTATTTAACCCATCGCCCCATATCCCTCCCCTGTGATAATCATCAGTTTGTTCTCTATAGTTAAGAGTCTGTTTCTTGGTTTGTTTCACACTCTCTCTCTTTTTTCCCCTTTGCTCATTTGTTTTTTATTTTTAATTCCACATATGAGTGAAATCATATGGCATTTGTCTTTTTCTGATGACTCATTTTGCTTAGCATTATATTGTTTAGCTCCATCCATGTCATTGCAAATGGCACAGTTTCATTCTTCTTTATGGCCGAATCATATTTCCTTGTATGTATACCACACCGTCTTTATCCATTTATCATATATGGACACTTGGGCTGCTTCCATAATTTGGCAATTAAATAATGCTGTTATAATCACAGGGATGCATGTATCCCTTTGAATCAGTGTTTTGTATTCTTTGGGTAAATACCCAGTAGTGCCATTGCTGGATTGTAGGGTAGCTCTATTTTTAACTTTTTAAGGAACCTCCATACTGTTTTCCAGAGCAGCTGCACCAGTTTGCATTCCCACCAACAGTGCAAGAGGGCTCTTTTTTCTCCACATCCTCACCAATACTCGTTGGTTTTTGTGTTGTTGATTTTAGCCATTCTGACAGGTGTGAGGTGATATCTCATCACAGTTTTGATTTGCATTTCCCTGATGGTAAGTGATGATGAGCATCTTTTCATGTATCTGTTGGCCATCTGGATATCTTTGGAGAAATGGCTGTTCATGTTTTCTGCCCATTTTAACTAGATTTTTGTTTTAGAGGTGTTAGAGTTTTATAAATTCTTTATATATTTTGGATCCTCACCCTTTATTGTATATATCATTTGCAAATGTCTTCTCCCATTCCTTACGATGCCTTTTAGATTTGTTGATTATTTCCTTTGCTGGGCAGAAGTTTATTTTTTTGTTTCCCTTGCCTCAGGAGACATATCTAGAAAAAACTTGCTATGGCTGATGTGAAAGAGATTACTGCCTATGTTCTCCTATAGAATTTTTATGGTTTCAGGTCTCACATTTAGGTCTTTAATTCATTGAGTTTATTTTTGTGTATGGTGTAAGAAAGTGGTCCAGTTTCCTTCTTTTGCATGTTGCTTTCCAGTTTTCCCAACATCATTTGTTGAAGAGATTGTCTTTTTCCCACTGGATATTCTTTCTTGTTTGTTGAAGATCAATTGACCATATAGTTGTGGGTTCATTTCTGGGTTTTCTATTCTGTTCTATTGATCTATGTGTCTATTTTTGTGCCAATACCATACTATCTTGATCACTACAGCTTTGTAATATAACTTGGAATCCCAGAATTGTGATGCCTCCAGCTTTGCTTTTCTTTTTCAAAATTGCTTTTGCTATTTGGGGTCTTTTGTGGTTCCATACAAATTTTAGGATTGTTTATTATAGTTCTGTGAAAAATGCTAGTGGTTTTTGATAGGGATTACATTAAATGTGCAGATTGCTTTGGGTAGTATAGACATTTTAATAATATTTGTTCTTCCAGTCCATGAGCATGGAATGTATTTCCATTTCTTTGTGTTACCTTCAATTTCTTTCATCAGTGTTTTATAGTTTTCAGAGTACAGGTCTTTCATCTCTTTGGTTAGGTTTATTCCTAGTTATCTTATGGTTTTGGTGTAACTGTAAATGGGCTTGATTCCTTGATTTCTCTTTCTGCTGCTTCATTATTGGTGTATAGAAATGCAACAGATTTCTGTATATTGACTTTGTATCCTACAACTTTACTGAATTTGTTTATCAGTTCTAGTAGATTTTTGGTGGAATCTTTAAGGTTTTCTATGTAGAGTATCATGTCAATTGCAAATAGTTTTACTTCTTCCTTACCGATTTAGATGCCTTTTATTTCTTTTTGTTGTCTGATTGCTGTGGCTAGATTTTCCAGCAATATGTTGAATAAAAGTGGTAAGAGTGGACATCCTTGTTTAGTTTCTGCTGGTCATAATATTTTATTAATTTTTGTGGCAATATTTTAGCTCAGTTAGGTCCATTATGTACTTTTCAAATAAAATTTAAATATATTTAGATTTTTCTTACTATTTTTATCTAAAACACAGTTAAATTAACAATAATTGTTTCTTAATATACTTCAACAAAGTGAAATTTACTGGGGAGGACTGCTTAATAATATTATCCTTCCAGAATGTATAGTCTCAATATATGGATCCTATATTTTATTTTGTGCCTAACTAACCTGTCTTCAAAGCAATACAGTTTTAATGAATTCTCTCATTTTAAAAGTGAGAAACAATTTATATTCTCTTCTCTGCTAAGTGGAAAAGTAGACTAAATGAACTTTCTTTTAATCCTAGAATGAAAGGCTGCCCAATGCAATATGTATGAAATTATGTAAAGATAGGTACATATATATTTTATTTAAAGTGATATACTGTTTTTATCCCCCATAGTTAAGAATGGTTGTTCTGAGTTGTATTTTTTACCCAATGGCAGCCAAAAGGCCTTAGATATAATCTGCTAATGTAGAGAGGAACAGAAGATGCTAATCTCTTTTATTCTGAAGATATATTTGATAAGATTTTGTTGACACTATGGGAAAGAAGGAAAAAAAGAGGAAATAGGAATTCCTTTTTAAAAGCCATTAAGCAAATTCTATGATGTGTAGTTATTTGCTAAATGAAGGGTAAAATTGCATGGTAAATAAAGATGATTGTACAGTACTACTTGGCTTTATCAGATGTATTTCTGAAGATTATCAGCAAAGTGAATTTATGTGTATTAATTTAAATAAGTCACATTCATTTAAAATGTTCTTAATAAAATACTAAAGTTTCTATCTACACATTTTACAGTTTTAGCAACTTTTTTTAAATTGTACAATTATTATAGATTCACAAAATACATATAGTGAGATCCCATACATCATTTACTCAGCCTTCCCAGTGTTAACTATGTGCATAACTATGGTACAAAATCAAAACCAGAAAATCGACATTAGTAAAATCCACTGGGCTTGTGTGTATATGTGTGTATGTGTGTATGTGTGTAGTTCTATGCAAGTTATCACATACGTAGCTTCATGTAACTACCACAACAATCAAGATATATAACTGTATTATCACAATGCTCTCTCCTGCCCTTCATGGCCAGCTCTCCCATTCCCCAGCTCTGGCCACCACCTATCTATTCTTTATATCTATAATTATGTCATTTCAAGAGCGTTATATAAGTGAATCACACAGTATGCATCCCTTTGAAATTGTCCTTTTCACTCAACACAGAGCCCTTAAAGTTCATCCAAGTTGTGTGTATCAGTAATTTGTTCCTTTTTATTGCTGAGTAATGAAATCAACCTCGCTGATACCTTATTCTTGGATTCTAGCCGCTAGAACTGTGAGAAAATAAACTTCTGTTGTTTAAACCACATAATCTGTGGCATTTGTTACAGCATAAGAATAGTTTTATCTTTATAAATTTGTCTCATATATATATGTGCTCATATACAACAATACTTTCTGCTATAAGACAATCATTTGTGTGTCCACATAATTTATGAATGCTTCTCAATGGGAGTTTTTAAAATCTCTGATGATTTTTCTGTATCATGTACTGCAGTAAATTGTGTTATGAGGGAGTTAAAGAGAATATATACTTATAAAAATCACAGGGGTATTCGTGCCTAACTATGTTGCCGTAAAAATCTATACTGTTATGAAGGGAACATTTAACTGAAAGCAACTGGATTTTTTAAAAAGACTGTTCAACAACTTTTTACAAATGGTGCCTAACAACAACATTTGGATACATTTCTGGATATATTTGCTGTTTCTTTTCAGAGTGGATCACAGTTAAGCATGTTGGCTGCAATGTTTTTACAACATAGATATGAATTATAATTAACATGAATTCTTACTATTTGCTTTATTTGATATGGAAAAGAAATGGCAGCATAAGTGGAGGAACTAAATTTCAATTCACTTAGCAACATTTTTTTTTATATCTGACGTTTGTTGGTAAGTGATATGGACTTGCTTATTAAGATGTACTTGTATAGGATTATATCAAAAGCAATGCATAAACATTGGAGAGAAGCATTATATCTAATTAACCTTACTAATAAGAAGTAATATAAAAAATATCTTTCTGGACCTTACAAAATAGTAAGAAAAACAACCAGAAGATCACCTCTTTAGTGTATAGAGTATACAACTGCACCTCAGTGAATATAGGTCCACCAGGGATATTATGCATCTGAAGCGAGTTACGAGTTTGTTTAGAGAAAACAGCAGTGGAACTTACCATCTTGATCCGTGGTCACTGTAATAGCTGTGAATGGCTTGGGAGAAAAACTCAACTCAGAAACTCCATTCATGGCTTCTATTTCAAAGGTGTAATTCACGTGAGACACAAAGTCAAGTACTATCACAGAATTGTTGATCAGGCCAGAATGTCTTGGGATGAAGCGGAGTCCTCCACCACAGTCTTCACACTGGCTGGTGTCTAAGCCACATTTCTTACAGATTACACTGTATGTGAGATCTTTTCTCCCTCCTGTGTCACTTGGTGGGCTCCATTCCAAAATAAGGGCCGTTTCATTGATGTTAAAAGCCACATTCCTAGGAGCTGAAGGTGGCCCTAGAGAAAAGCAATTAAAAAACAAATGTACATGTGTAGGACAATGAATTAGAAGGGGGCTAACTTGAAAACTTCAACAATAAACATTTGTTTTGTTTATTAGTTTGAACTCTTCTGATAGGAACCATAAGGAAATATGGTTAAAAACATCTGATTAAGCCTAGTAAGAAAAAAGTCTTGCGGGGGGGAAGATGGTCTATATCTTAACTTTTTGGTATATTAATATGAATATTTAATATCAAAAGTCAAAAATCTCCAAAAGATACAGTAATTATACTTTGAAAATTTGCTTACTGGAATATATCATAAGCAAACATTGTTTTAAATTATGTGATGGTTTTGGGCGCCTGGGTGACTCAGTTGGTTAAGCGACTGCCTTCGGCTCAGGTCATGATCCTGGAGTCCCGGGATCAAGTCCCGCATCGGGATCCCTGCTCGGCAGGGAGTCTGCTTTGCCCTCTGACCCTATCCCCTCTCGTGTGTTCTCTCTCTCTCATTCTCTCTCTCTCAAATAAATAAAATCTTTAAAAAAATTATGTGATGGTTTTAATTACATTTTAATAATTATATCACCATTTTCAAAATTTGAAAAAAATATTAACATACACATACAAAAACACAATATGTTTCTTAATATTTTTCCATATGGATCACACTGCATAGAGTACTTAATATCCTTTAACTACTCCAGTCTTTTCTTAAAACTGTGTCAATAATCTTTTATACTTATGTGAGTACTTCAAACCCCAGGTTTGTATCATTCCTTGCATAAACATTAACTGAAGGTCTACTAGGTGTCAGCACCACACTATGTGTGAAATAATACAGAATCCTTTCTGTAAGAGACTATGCTTTTGATTGATTGCATAAATAAAATAAAATAACATTCCTGTCATATTTTAGAATAACTAGTTTTAATAACTCTAAAACAATTCTTTAAATTTCTGCTATCAAGAAAATTTGCTTAGAAGGTGGGATAGAATTATCTTCAATATTCTTTCTATAGAGAGAAATTCAAGTTTTGGTATAGGGTCTTTATAGATCTCAAGATATAGTCATTCACTCATGAAATAAATATTTTTTTTAAGTGACTACTATGTGTGCCAGATAACCTGCTAGATCTTGGACTTACAGTGTGAATGTAACAGACAAATTCTTACTTTGTTATATACATTTAAGTTGAGTAGCAGGCAAATAAACACATTAAATAGAAGAATAAAATTCAAATTATAATAAGTAGTAGTGCAAAAATCAAAAGGAAAGGAGATGAAATAAACATTAACAGGAGGACCAGGGGTGCTTGGGTGGCTCAGTCAGTTGAGTGTCTGACTCGGTTTCAGCTCAGGTCATAATCTCAGGGTCATGGGATCGAGCCCCACATCGGACTCCACTTTCAGTGTGGAGTCTGCTTGTTCCTCTCCCTCCTGCTCCTCCCCCCACTCACATGCTCTTTCTCTCTCTCTCTCTCTAAATAAATAAATAAATAAATAAATAAATAAATAAATAAATAAATAAATATTTAAAAAAAAACTATCAGGAGGACCAATCTGAGAAACATTTGGAGAAAGCCTCATGGAGGTGGTGAGAAGAGGATGTCAGAGGAGTGAGAAGAGTATTAAGGGTAGAAGGTTCTTTAGTCAAGAAAGATCTTAAAATAGTCAAGGAACTGGCAGATAATCACTGTGGCTAGAATGCAAAAGGAAAAAGTAAGAAGTGAGTTTTAAGGAAGAGGAAGGGGTGGGAAAGTGCAAGACTCCTAGGCTCATTGTAATGAGTCTGGATATTTTTCTATGTACAACAGGAATAGGCTTAGAGATTTTATATATGGAGGTAATGTGTTTTAAAAAGAACATTCTGGCTCTAGGGAATAGTACAGGGATATAAGTACATGGGACTCATTAGTGAGATCTGTTATACAGTGTTAGAGTAGCATAACATTACTCATAAATTTACGTAACTATGTATTGGGTTTGAGATATTAAGAATTGTTATTTTATATTTTCCTTTTTCTTTTTGCTGGATCCTGATAACAGCAAACTGATGGGTAGGGGCCTCAGTCATCTG
This sequence comes from Mirounga angustirostris, assembly GCF_029215605.1. NCBI lineage: Eukaryota > Metazoa > Chordata > Mammalia > Carnivora > Phocidae > Mirounga > Mirounga angustirostris. Next base: position 44,528,417 of record NW_026991709.1, on the reverse strand, counting down.
TATGTATATTACCTAAAGCCTGACCTAGAAATGGGATGGTTAGCTTTTCTAACAGGTTTCTGCATACTTTGTTTTATGCCATTTCATGTTTCAGAGAGTTACAGAAGCGTCTTTCTTCAGAAAGGAAAAGACAGAAGGCATTATAAATTAGAGCACAGGGACATGTGTAGCTTTTTACCTCCAACCTAGACTTATGCATGGGAGATAAAGATATACATTATCATTATCATAATAAGGTCTTCCTACAGAATGACATATTCATATTGTTGCTCTTTTCTCTTATTTATAAAGGAAAACATGAATTATTATTCACTTATATTTTCATGAATAGGAAGAATGTTATCAATTATGTTATGGGTGTCTGCAAGTATATAACTGTCCACCTGGAGATACTTAAAAAAAAAAAAGGCAGACACCCTTCTTACTCAAGGGCCCTCACACCAATTTGCATGACGATTAAATAGCTTTTTAATTGCTGTTAAATTATGCCGGCTAAACTGTGATTTCATGCAAATATTAAGCTGTAATGACATGCAGTGAATCATTTACTAAGATTTAGAACTTGGAACAAAGAGAGACAATTAATTCTAATCCTCAGATTCAACTAAATTATGTGTCACTGGGTTTTTATGAATGTGGCCTGATTGCTTTGTTATCATTTATAAATTATACAAAGATTATGCAACATTGGGGAAAAAAAAACTTGGCAGCAATAACCCTTTTGGAGAAATCTGTATTGAAACTTTTAGGGATTTCCTTACGTTGATTTTTTTTTTTTTCTTTAAAGGAAACAAGTAATTCACATAGAAGAAAAACAATCTCCACACTTCACCCTCCAGATTGACTTCATAAGAGAAGGGCAATTATTCTGATTTGCAACTAGATGTTTTTCAAGTCCATCATATAATAAATCTTACATTAAACTACAATTTTATTTCTACTAGCATATCTAGAAAATAAATCTTTAATCTTCTTCTTTTAATTTTTTGCTTCAATTTGGATTCCCCCTTTACACTTTTAAAGAATAAAGGAATAGTGCTGCAATAGCAAACTTATGAGAAGCTGGGGACAGTGCTGTCTTTTCTTTTCAGAAAAGCATCTGAGCCAACAGCCCCCATCTTCCTCTGAGTAGCAGAGGCCAGGTGGGCTATGATTTTTATTTTGTGTTATTTCATTTTATGTAAAGTGTTTTTAAACAAACTGCATTTCCCAAAATATATCCTGTGCCGTATCTCTAGTCCCATGAGCTATCATACAAAAAATGAGCTTAGTACTCCAATTAAGACTCCTCTGAATGACTGACACTGGAACAAATGTAACACAATTTGCTTCTCTTTGTCAAATCCAAAATTCCCAAACATTTGTTTATAGAACCTTATTTTCCAAGAAGCATCTATAGGAATACTAGCATTCTGCAGAACACTCTTACAGGCTGACACAGGAGAGCAAACTTAAGGATCATATTTCAGTTACTACATCAATTGCTGCAGATTTATATTTCATGATTTTAATTGTAGAAATATGCTACAAATAAACAGGGGTCTTATTCATAATGACTGGAGACTGATTATTCACCTACTGTATAGCTAATTGTGTTTGCAGATGCATTTTCTAACATTGAGAATAATGAAAATTTGATCCAAATAACTGAGGATATCAAGTCATGGAAGGCTACTGTTTACTAAACTGTATTTTATCAGTTAAGTTACTACTTGGCAAAAATTTAAATGTGTTTGTTAACTTAATGACTATCATAAATATATTAACATAGTTTCTTAATAAAAAGGAAATTTCTTCTTATTTATGAGCTTACAAATGAGAGAAAAATAGTTCTATGTTGATCTATGCCAAAGAGAACATTTAAAAAATACATTGAACCATCTAGAGAAATTTAGGTAAATGTTTTTGCAATGAGTAAATTTTAAAATTTGCTGAAGAAAGATAAACACATAGGAATAAATGAAAAAGTACATTTCTAGATTTTAATAATGTACTAAAAATATAGGTTGTCAGATTTGCATATGGGCATAATTTAGAACTCTAAAAGTCATCTCAGTTTTTGAATTATCACTATTAACTTTAACTTTTATCTATAGTTATATTTTAATCTAATCTCCTTCCCAAATGAGCTTTGAAAAATGCCTTTAATAGGAGTAACTGCAAGCAGAGTTTTGTATTTTCCTTCTCTAAGCCACTTAGTACTCTAAGTTTTGTTCATAAAATGTTTGTATATTTGGAAATGGATGATGAGTAATCACAAAAGTGGAGCTTCAACCTCACCAGAGGGAAGATAAATCAGTTTAATCAAATAAAGAAATGAGGCCCAGGAAAGTATTGTAATTATGTGAAGGTAACACGCTGTATTCATGGTCAGACGATACCTAGGTCTTATGTTTAGAATTTTTTTAACTCTACTATGTGTATTCTTCCTATGGATTAAAAAAAAAAAATGTCTGGTAAATAAATATTTAAAGTATTTTATAGGGCTTTGCTTAGAGAGTATTGTCAAATACAAACTTTCAAAACATACAAATTAATGAGAAATTTATTGCTTTCCAATGACAGATTCTTTTTAATAATGTTATCTTAGAGCATTTTAAAATAATTTTATATACAGAAGAGCAATTGAAAATGAAATCTTCAAGATAAATATTGCTCAAAATACAACACTATGCACACTTCAAATCCTTTGCATTCCACATATTTTCATTTTCTTCAATATTTTTACACCTACTCCAGTAACTAAATTGGTGCCAAAATTAAGACTTGCTATCCATTAATGTATTCATAGTACTGTGAATGATGACTGAGATAATTCTTTTTAGATTCTCCATTATTTCTAAAACTCAGTTAAAACAAACAAAAATCTAATAGACCAGATACCATTCACTTCCAGAATAAAAAAACCTAAACCTCTCAACCTTGTCACCATGTGTCTTTATAAGCAGGCCTCTTATTTCCTTTTGCTGCATCTCAATGCCTTTGTGCATACTGTTCCTTTATGTCATTTTGCTCTGTGGGAGAGTCCTACTCATCCTTCATGTTCCAATTTAGGTGTTACCCACTTTGTGAAACTTCCTTATTGGTCCTCAGGCAGAAAGGAGCACTTTTATACCTTATAGGTATGATTTTTAAAAATAGAGCCAACATTTTTGAGCACTAGTTTTGCTCTAAGAAGTGTACTTAATATTTCCCATGATTTATTTAATTCAGTTATCATGACAAACTCATAAGGTAGTATTAATCACCATTTTATAGAAGATGTGACTAACAATGTACACATTACACTGAAATATTTGTATCACTGTATACAAGTCTATCTTGGTCCAGCTTGATTCAGAGGTAATATGTGCTTTAACTGAGGGAACAAATAGAATGCATGGTTTTGTATAATTCTCCAAGAATTATTTTTCAAATAGTGCCAATTTTCACAAATATTGGAGAACAGAGAGTTTGGGATTATAATCTTTCCAAGAGCCTGGTGTTACTGGCTACGGATAGATTCATATGACTTGAAAATCATTTAAGAAGCGGAAGGGAATGTTTATATTATGGTAACTGAGATTAACGAATAAAGACCCATAACAAAAAGGGTAGTCACCCATCTCTCTATCTATTGGGAAGGAATTTAAAACTTCTCAAAAAACAAACAAAAAACCCTAAAACTTCTCAAAATATAGTTCTGTGGACACTTACAAACTTGAAAAGTAAACATGTGTGGCCCCACATTTCTATGCTATAGAACATAGATATAATTTTACCTTGGAAAAATTCCAAGAAATGGTTATAGGCTGCCTTCATCAATTCAGAAAAAAAAATATAAACCCATAAAATAACTAATTGTATGAATTACAGAAATGTATTATCGCTGTACAGGTCAAGAGTTAAATGGCAAAACCCATGTATGATAAAAGAACACTAAAATAACAAATGAAATAATGAGAAGGCTGGCTTTGGGTCTTCTGAGTCAAATATCATCCAGTTCCCAAATACCATGAAAAAAAATTATGTACACCTACATAGAGCCCTTTCCTTGTCTGAGTCAATTATTTTTAAGTGAAGGCTTGTTAGAAATAGAAAAGAGAAACATGAAAAGACTAAGCACAGTCATAATTTGGGAGGGAAAACAAAACAATAAATGAATAGATTAAAGGAAATTAATAACCTTTCTCTAAATGCGTAATAGTGTGGGGATAATAATGAATGCTATCTTTCCAATTATGGATGCTTCTCGGTAATTGGTTTGTTGTGTACAAGTAGATGATATTGAATGGGACAATACTCTGAATTCCAACTGTAGAGCCCTGGTAGCAAGTGGTAACTCAATTCTCCAGCATCAGCAGTATGACCATTTAATATCTCGTCCTATAGAGGAACCTCTCCCAGGTGATTTGGTAAAAGAACCTCCTCTGTTGAATTAAAAATGATAATATTTATATTTAGGAAACTCCTTGAAGCTCAAATGACATCCTACATCAGTGACCAGTATTGGGGAAACTGGGATTCATTGCATATAGGCATTTATTCCATAATGTAAGGTCATTTTAATTTTATTTTTATTTATTTTTTTAAAGATTTTATTTACTTGACAGAGAGAGACACAGCGAGAGAGGGAACACAAGCAGGGGAAGTGGAAGAGAGAAACAGGCTTCCCACTGAGCAGGGAGCCCGACGTGGGGATCGATCCCAGGACTCTGTGATCATGACCTGAGCCGAAGGCAGACACTTAACGACTGAGCCACCCAGGTGCCCCAAGGTCATTTTAATTTTAAAAATATACCACTGCAATAGACGGAGTGAATATTTAAAGTTATCTTCTATAATAAGACAAGATATAACACAGCCTTCTAGAAGTAACATAATCCATCTTTGCAACTTCTCCCGTTCTGCTATCTTCAAAGCTGTGGTCCTACATCGTGTTTACAATGAGCCACCTACTCAAATCAGTTGCACTTTTGTATTTCAGTTGTGAGACGGAAAAGCATGGAACCAGAACAGGTTCTTCATGCAAAACATGCTTAGAAAAGAGAGAAGAATAAAACTTAAAGATATGAGAAAAAAAAAAAAAAAAAGAAGAGATAGCAAGCAGAGCTGGGATACCTGGCTGTGAACATCCTGTCCCCACCTAGAAGTGGGGGACCTGAGTAGGGAAGCTGAAATGAAGAACACCTTTCCTGTTGCAATTCAACACACTACTTATTCTATACTCAAAATAAGAATGAGACAATCATGACTTTTTTTAAGTTGCCAATTATTCCAGCAGGAAAGAAGCCATTTTACAATGTGAGCCTTAGAGCAAAAGTAAATTCAACTTTTATATGTTCATGTCAATCCTGGTCACTGTAGTTCAAATACAAAGATACAAAAACATGATATTTGCCTTTATATTAAGAATTAAGTTTGAGGGGTGCCTGAGTGGCTCAGTTGGTTAAGCATCTGTCTTCGGCTCAGATCATGATCCCAGAGCCCTGGGATCAAGCTCTGCATTGGGCTTCCTGCTCAGCAGGGAGCCTGCTTCTCCCTCTGTCCCTCCTCCTGCTCATGCTCTCTCTCTCTGCATGCTCTCTCTCTCTCTAATGAATAAAATCTTAAAAAAAAAAAGAATGAAGTTTGAACAAACTGGTTTTACTCACAAGATACTTGATTCATATTTAATGACAAAAAAAAATTCTTAATGATGATCATATGAGTAATTCTAATGGAATATATATATATATATGATTCACATTTATCATATATATATGATTTCTAAGTGGGTAACACAAATGTTTGTTGAACGTGTTAATCTTCTAGCACCTGTTCAGTAGCTTTAAAAAGATCCTATTGATTTAAACACACGAGAAACATCAAAGTAAAAATGCTATGACAGTGTAATTATATTTTGTCTAACTTCTCATGCATCCATATGTTAGACCCTCACTTCATTTCTTTTGATCCTTTCATGCTCTCTGCCTTTCCTGCTGGATAAGTACTTTTTTAGTAATTCTTATTTTCCTTTGTTTCTTTAGCCTCAGTGAGTATTTTTCCCTTCTGGCCTGGAAAAGCCTTAGGTAGTTATTTTGATAAGAGATTTCTTGGCAGGCAGTGGTGTCTCCTGTGTTCTCAACTGCTCTCAGAGGCAGCCCTAATTGACCAAGACCCGGTATTAAGGAGTGTCCTCCACAGCTCACCTTTTAAAGCACAGAATATACATTAATTAGTCACCTGAGAAATAAAGTTAAGAGTTTATGAAGTAGAATAAAAATCTAGAGAAATCATTCAGTATTTCATTTTTTAAATTTTATTTTATTATGTTATGTTAGTCACCATACAGTACATTATTAGTTTTTGATGTAATGTTCCATGATTCATTGTTTGCGTATCTTATTCATAATTCCATTTATATATTTTGCAGTTCAAGCCAAAAGGACAAAAGGAGGGCGCCTGGGTGGCTCAGTTGGTTAAGCGACTGCCTTCGGCTCAGGTCATGATCCCAGAGTCCCGGGATCGAGTCCCGCATCGGGCTCCCTGTTCAGCGAGGAGCCTGCTTCTCCCTCTGACCCTCCCCCACCTCATGTATTCTCTCTCTCTCTCTCATTCTCACTCTCTCAAATAAATAAATAAATCTTTAAAAAAAAAAGGACAAAAGGAATTTTTAAAAATCAAGAAGGCCTAAACTCAAGTATGTTGCTGATATAACTGGTTAGTAGTGCTGTTTGAGAGATCCTAATATAGTTAAAATTAGAGGGAGAAAAGTAGGTCAGGGCAGGATTTTGAAAGTTCTTGGATTGATTCTAGTAAGTCTGGCAAATAGGGATTGGGCTTTGAAAGACCTTAGGCAGAAGTGGTAATATGATCAATATGATATGATTTTGTTTCTAATAGTTTGGAATATTTTGGAGGTGTGGAAGACTAAAGGAAGGAGACTTGCCAGGATATTATTAAACTAGTCTAAGGGAGAGTCGAAGATATCAGCTAAAAGGATAGGGCCAGGAACTGAACAGGAAGGAATGGACAGAAGAAATGCGAAGAGGTAGAATTGATAGGACTTGTGACTACGACATGTTAGGGTAAGGGCAGGAATTATGATTCCAAGCTTTCTGGCTTAGATAGGGTAAATAAGGATTCACCAGGATAAATAAATAAAACTAGGGTGGATAAGCAGGCTGAAAGAAAAAGCAATAAACTGGCTTTTGCAGTTTGAACTTGAAATTATTAATTTACTCATTCATCAAATATTTATTTAGGGCCTAGTGTCTAGTACTTATGTACTATTATTAGTGCTGGAGATACAGGAGAGAAAGAACGTCCATGATCTCATGGGTCTTACAGTCTAGTATGGCTAGGATGATGATAAACAAAGAAGCAAGTGTACAAATGAATCAGAAATTTTAAAGACAGACACATGAAAAAGTGCTCAACATAGCTTGGCATCAGGGAAATCCAAATCAAAACCTCAATGAGATACCACCCCACACCCGTCAGAATGGCTATTATTAACAAGTCAGGAAACGACAGATGTTGGCAGGGATGCGGAGAAAGGGGAACCCTCCTACACTGTTGGTGGGAATGCAAGCTGGTGCAGCCACTCCGGAAAACAGTATGGACGTTCCTCAAAAAGTTGAAAATAGAGCTACCATATGACCCAGCAATTGCACTACTGGGTATTTACCCCAAAGATACAAATGTAGTGATCTGAAGGGGTACGTGCACCCTGATTTTTATAGCAGCAATGTCCACAATAGCTAAACTATGGAAAGAGCCAAGATGTCCATCGACAGATGAGTGGATAAAGAAAAAGTGGTATATATATACAATGGAATATTATGCAGCCGTCAAAAGGAATGGAATCTTGCCATTTGCAATGACATGGATGGAACTGGAGGGTATTATGCTGAGTGAAATAAGTCAATCAGAGAAAGACATGTATCATATGATCTCACTGATATGAGGAATTCTGAATCTCAGGAAACAAACCGAGGGTTGCTGGAGTGGTGGGGGGTGGGAGGGATGGGGTGGCTGGGTGATAGACACTGGGGAGGGTATGTGCTATGGTGAGTGCTGTGAATTGTGTAAGACTGATGAATCACAGAACTGTACCTCTGAAACAAGTAATACATTACATGTTAAAGAAGAAGAAGAAGAAGAAGAAGATAGTAGGAAGGGAAAAATGAAGGGGGTGGAAAATTGGAGGGGGAGACGAACCATGAGAGACTATGGACTCTAAGAAACAAACTGAGGTTTCTAGAGGGGAGGGGGTGGGGGGATGGGCTAGCCTGGTGATGGGTATTAAAGAGGGCACGTTCTGCATGGAGCACTGGGTGTTATACGCAAACAATGAATCATGTACATCTACATCAAAAACTAATGATGTAATGTATGGTGACTAACATAACATAATAAAATAAATTAAAAAAAAACTAATGAGGTAATGTATGGTGACTAACATAACATAATAAAATAAAATTAAAAAAATTAGAAGTGATATAAAAAAGAGTACTGGGAGGAATTCTATTTTTGAATAATTTGTCAGGGAGTACCTGTCCTAAGAGCTGACATTTGCGCCTGAAGGACAAAAAGAAAATAACCCTAAGACCTTGAGGGAGAGTATTTCAAGTAGAAGAAACTGCTGGCTCAAGGATGACAACAAGCTTAGCATCTTGGAAGTCCATAAGTTTAATAATCAAAGGGAGTATGGTGTGATGTAAGGTCAGACATTTGGGCAGGTTTCCACAGGGCACTTAGGTTGCCATATCCCACAATTAGTTGGCTAGGCAACTTTGGACTTTAGGAGAAAAGACCAGAATATGAATAAAATATAGGCATCATCTATTTACAGGTGATGTTTCAAGCCATGAGAATGAGAACATATGAAAAAACAAGAAAGCAAAGAAAGGAATGTAAGGAAAACTAGCATTTAATCGGTAAGGAAAAGAAGAGAAGCCATCAATGGCGATGAATACAATGGTGAGAAAATTAAGAGGGTGAAGGGGAGATTACAATGTCCTAGAATAAAAAGGAACAGATAGTTTCAAGAAACAGGTAATGATCAACAGAGTTAGACATCATAGATATATTTACTTCTAACACAAAATGGCAAAGATCATTGGTGAATTATTCCTGACAGTTTTCTTGAAGTGGTAGGGGAAAAAAAAATCTGATGGCTCTCCTAGAGTGAAGAGTAAAAATCTGAATACAGTAGAGTAAAAAGAAATAATAAAATAAAAAAGGAACCATAGCCAATAAAGACTGCTCTCCCAAGATTTTTTTTTTTTTTGAAGAGAAAAAATAATTGGTCTTGGAGTATTCTTTTAATAATAGAAGTTTGAGTATAGTTATAGGCTGTGAGGAAGAAGTTAGTGGGAACAAAATGTCAGAAAAGTAAACTAACAAGAGCCAGGCCCAGTAGAAGATTGAAGACAGGTCACCCTCTTGCCCACCACTATTAGAGGGATTAACTTTGAATATGAGGCATCTTCTTTTTTAAATTGTAGCCATTTGAAAAGCCTAAAAATATTTATGTGGACACCTTTCCAAAGAAGATAGACAGATGGCAAAAAGCATATGAAAAGAAGCTCCATATCACATGTCATCAGGGAAATACAAATTAAAACAACAAAAAGATTCTACTACACACCTAGGAAAGGGCCAAAGTCCAGAATACTGACAACACCAAACGATGGCAAGGATGTGGAGCAACAGGAATTCTCATTCTTTATTGGTGGGAATGCAAAATGGTAGTTCGGTAGTTTCTTAACAAAATTAAACATACTTTTACCATATTATCTAGCAGTCATGCTCCTTGGTACTTACCCTAAAAGAACTGAAAACTTATGTCCATACAAAAACCTGCACATGTATGTTTACAGCAGCTTATTCCTAACTGTCAAAACTAGGAAGCAGTCAAGTTGTCTTTCAGTAGGTAAGTAGCTAAGTAAACTGTGGTACATCCAGACAATGGAATATTATTCAGTACTAAAAAGAAATGAGCTATCCAGCCATGAAAAGGCATGGGGGGATCTTAAATGCATATTACTAAGTGAAAGAAGCCATTCTGAAAGTCTGCATACTGTAGGATTCCAACTATATGACATTCTAGAAAAGGCAAAAGTATGGAGACAGTAAAAAGATAAGTGGTTGCCAGAGGTTAGTGGGGCAGAGAGGAGCTCTAGGGCAGTGAAAATACTCTGTATGCTACTATCATGTTGGATACATGCCCTATACAAACCACAGAATGTACAACACCAAGAGTGAACCCTAATGTAAACTGTGGACTTTAGGTGATTGTGATATGCAAATGTAGGTTCATCAGTTGTACAAATGTACCACTCCAAGTGGGGGCTGTTAATAATGGGGGAGGCTGTGCATATTTGGGAGCAGGGAGGTATATGGGACTTTTCTATATTTCTCTTAATTTTGTTTGTGAATCTCCAACTGCACTAAAAGAATAAAATCTTAATAAACATTTTTATGTGAATAAATCTTATATATGATGTATCTCAAGATTATGAAATAAAAAGACACCTATCTCTACAGTGAAAACCCAAAGAAATCATAAAACTCTCAACGGTGAAATTACATTTTTAAAGGTTGTTGTTATTGTTTTGATGATGGCACTAAGGAGTAGGGGAAGACTTCTTGGAGTCCTTAAAATCATATCAATTATATGATCACACGCTATCCTTATATATAAAATCATTCCATACTAGGCCATTGACTAGCCAAAGTCCTGGTTTGTCATTTCCAATATTTTAGTCCTTCACTTTCTTTTAAACTCATAAAAATTCAAAATCTCTCTGCCCCTGATACTAAGGAGAAAATCTGCCTCGTTTTAAATCCCTGGAAGATTCTCTGAAAGCAGTTTCAAATGTTAAGACCGACAAAAACACCAGGAAGTGATTGAACTGACTGCTAACTGACCCAGATTCTGACTTTCAGATAATACACTATAGGAACAAAGGTGATAAAGAATGTTTAATTCATAGATACATGATCTAGAAGTTAAGAGAGCATGTATCTATTAAAATTTGGCTCTTATTTGTGGTTAATGAAAGACAGAAAAGGCTGACTGCTTGTTTGATTCTTGGCCTCAGAAGTTCTATATCTCAGTGAACTTACCCTGGTCTTCTTAATTCTAATTGTTCAGTGACCTCCTGACTTGTCACTTTTCTGATTTTTCTTCCCCAACCATCTCATTTTCCAATTTTTAGGAGCAATGATACTTTGGAGTTTAGGGTCCTTACTTTTTCTGCATATGTTGTAATAACTGTGAGGGTCTCTCACCTTAGTCAGAGTATAATTCAGAAAACCTGACTGATCTCAGATAGGCAACAGAAATGCAGGACTTAAAATATTTTGTGAAAAGGTAAAAAATTCAGCATATTATTTTTTTCAGTTTGTAAGAATGCAGATGATGGGAACCAGTATAGTAGTATCAACCATAAAGTGTATAACAGTTTGAATACTAGCTGATCAAAAACTATTTCAAAATGGGTTATAAGAGAATAACTTTCTGTGTTAAACAAACATATATGTAGCACCTACTATGTGCTAGGTGTTGTTCTTAGCACTTTTCAAATATTAACTTATTTAATCATCGCAGCTACAGAATGAAGTATACTGTTATTATCACTATGCATGGGTTAACTGAGGCTAAGAGAGGTTAAACAATTTGCCCAAAGTTACACAGCTATTAAGCACCAACACCAAGATTCATACTCAGATAATTTGACTCTAAAAGATGGTTAACTTACAATATACTATGCTATGTTTTGCTAAAACATGACAGAAGTTCTTTTTTTTTTTTAAGATTTTATTTATTTATTTGAGAGAGAGAGAGAATGAGAGACAGAGAGCATGAGAGGGAGGAGGGTCAGAGGGAGAAGCAGACTCCCTGCCGAGCAGGAGCCCGATGCGGGACTTGATCCCGGGACTCCAGGATCATGACCTGAGCCGAAGGCAGTCGCTTAACCAACTGAGCCACCTAGGCGCCCCAACATGACAGAAGTTCTTAAGAGAGTAGCACAGAAAAGCCTTGAGAGGGGACCTCCTGAGGCTGGACTAGGGAGATCTCACTAAAGTTTTTGCCTTTTTTTTTTTTAAAGATCTTATTTATTTATTTGAGAGAGAGAATGAGAGAGAGCACATGAGTGGGGAGGGTCAGAGGGAGAAGCAGACTCCCCGCTGAGCAGGGAGCCCAATGCGGGACCTGATCCAGGGACTCCAGGATCATGACCTGAGCCAAAGGCAGTCGCTTAACCAACTGAGCCACTCAGGCGCCCAAAGTTTTCACCTTTTTTAGGATGGTTTTATCTTTCAATATTTGATGGCAACACAAAATCCTGTTCTCTCTCTAAGACTCTGCCCAACAATGAGCAGAATCAAACCTTTCTCTGCTTCTATATTTAGTATAGCTGCAAGCTGGCGTGGCCATGATGAGCACAGGGTGATGTGTGGAGTTGTTGAATCACCATATTGTGCACCTGCAACTAATATGACACTGTATGTTAACTACACTGGAATGAAAATAAAATAAAGTAAAAGAAAAGAAAAGAAAAGAAAAGAAAAGAAAAGAAAAGAAAAGAAAAGAAAAGAAAAGAAAAAGAAAACAGCCATAACAAGAGATTAATAAAGATGATGAAAGACCAGACAGACAATTAGAGTTCCCTGGTAAATGATATCTATTGATTAAAATAAAATTAAAACATAAAAGATAAAAAACATAAAAACATAATTTACAATACCAAGTATAAGAAAGGAAATTTTCTAGAGGAAAGAAAAATCCAAGAAACATAAAACATTAAGCTGATAAGTACACATATCTGATTCAATGACTGACTAGTTTACCAGGTTCGTGAACCTTGTTGTATCCAATATTTATTTCCTTAACCAGACTCTCATTTCAAAGAACTGCAAGTCTATCCTGCTACCTTACTGAAGGGTTAGATTGATGGGAACCAATTTATTCCTTCAATTTGTCAATTGTCTATTTATTGCCTCCTAAGAAAATAAAAAGAAAAATTCTCCTTGATCACTTACCTGGGAAGTTCCACTCAGTTTCTGATACAGGTTTTGAGAAATACTTTCCTACCCATTTGAAATACCACAATTTAGCTAAGCTGGAGTATGCTGTCCACAATATAATATAATAATATACAGTAGCCATGCAAGAAGGATTACATATATATAGTAACAGCAAGGTTTTCCTGTTAAAAACTCTTTACATATTTAGGTGAGAAATTATATTTCAGAATTTCCTTTTTCTATTTATTAACTTAAAATATGTTCCCAATGAAAAAAAATGTCAGGTAGTAATTTTCCAGGCTGCAACTTTCTGAAGAAAATGGTCACTCAGCATTTACAATCAGAAAACAAAAGTTACATCTACTAATGAATGTGTTACATTTTTATTAAATGTATTCTATAAAAATATTTTATATTAAAGTCTGTAGTAATGCAGATAATTCTACAGACTGCATCAGTTAAAAGAAATGGGACATCACCATTGTCTCTAAGGAATATGTAACATTACATAATTCTCAATCTATTTTGCCTTTATGGAATTACATAAGATAAGCAATAGTTTGGCACCAATTCATCAAACAGAAGGGCAAATTTTCACTGTAATATCTTATTTATGTATTTAACAAGACTTTTATAGCTACCTAAGAGATGACATTTTACTTTTGCATAGCTTAGCAATGCGTTAATAGATTCCCTTTTACTTTTTAAATGTACAGATATTCCATAATACTTTATAATAAAAGAGTACAAATAATTTAAAATTCTTGGTGCATGCATTAAAATGACCTTCACATTTAAATTTAATATTCTATTGGTTCCAAACCAAAAATTGGAAAGTGAAAGGTGAAATGTGGAAAAACTTAAAACACTTTCCTTTAAAGACAAATGTCAAGGAAAACTAGAACTTTCCTGCCAAACAATAGCACAATGACTTTTAAAGTTCCATCTGGAAGCTTCCCCATACACTGAACTTGATGTTCCTAAATTGGTGTGCCTTAAAATGGACAAGGGTGAAGCAAAGAACAAGTTTTGTTTATAAATTCTTAGGTAGCCTTAAACTGCTTTAACTTCCTAAGGACAGATTATGGTTTGGAAAAATTTCCAGGGCCTCACACCAGTGCTGGGATTTGCATGTCCTGGATCAATGTGAATTTTGAGGAATAGGCACTTCCTTTGCAAGCAGATGAAAAGTAACTATGCTGAGAGAAAGAGAAACTTTTTTCTTCACTGTTATCAAAGACATATACACTGTTGCCACAGAATTTTGTATATCTAGTTTTTAAAACAATTTAGAATAAAGAAACCAAAGGGTTGAAAACAGGATTTCCAAATGCAAAATGTATAGACTTACTGGTACATGCCATGGAAGGTGGGTCTTTTTCAGCTCTGAAGTAACCCTTTTCACATTGACAGACAGAAGTTGCTTCCACATAGGTTAAACTGTGGGGAGGGCATTTAGAACATTTTGTGTTCCCAGCAAATGCTTTATAGAATCCTGGTCTGCAAGCTGTAAAAAGAGGACAATATTTTTATTGTTATTATTGCTTGAGTTTATTTTATTTGTACACATACATGTTTTAATTGATACACATTTTGATCTCAGAGTTCAGTGTTACACATATACAGAAAAGTCAATATATGTTAATATTAACAATGAAATTAGTTTTTCAAAATCAGTAACATAATGGTGATGTCATATTTAGGCTCAGGTTGCTAATTTTGGAAAGCGTACCTGATACACATACACAAAATAATTGATTACCAGAGTGTGGGGATGCCGCTCACTGGCAGTAAGGGGAATGATTTTGTGTAGTTCTAGGAGATAGCATTAAATAACATTGAATTACACTGTGTAAAATGTATTTGCATTCCATTTTTCCCTCAGTCCTTCTGAGTACTAAAGGAGAAAGTCCCAGTGTGGGGCTGGTATATCTTAACACCTGTCCTATTGGTGAAAAAAAAAAATTTTTTTTTAAAGAAAATGAAAGCTGGCTTTAGGCTTTAGGTTCAGAGACTTTAGCAAGAATCTACCTATAGTTTGCTTTACTTTTATCATTTTATTTTTATTTTTTATGGCAAGCAATTTTTTTCTGTTTATTATATTTAAATACATTCATTTAAAATTTTTGAATTAATTTCAAAAGTGGGTAGACAAAATATTAAGTAAATAAGATATACATGCTATACACATATGGCAAGAACCATGAAAACTGTAAGCAAATAACCAAATTTTCACCAAAAAATCATGAAAATGAAATGTAAATAATAAAAGTTATGTGATGAAATGTTTTATTAGACTGCATTTTCTTTTTGCTTAACCATGTTGTCATTTATAGGGTACTCTTTCACAGGAATGGAAGATCTATAAAAAAAGGATCCTATGCTAAGTATGCATCCAATGTCCTGAATGTTGAGGGGGTAGCTGTTTCTGGTCTCAAAGAAACCACTGCTGACCACTTTCTAAATTAACACTGATATACAAAAAAAGGAAAAATAATTTTCCAGTAACATATATTATGTTAAAAAATGTTTTAACTACTTCTTTTAATCTAATACATTTTCGCAAAATGCTCTATTTAAAAATACACAATAATTAACAATAATGGACAATCATCTCTTGATAAGGCTTCTGCTTATATATTCAGGAAAGAAAGAAAAAAATGCCTTTTTTAAAGGTAAATTTAACTCCTCCCTAAATGAGTCCCAATAAAATAACCATTTGTCTTTCCCTAGGTACATATTTTAATGAATGTTCCTACAGATCTAAATGACTGCAATTCTACTGAAATGTACACTATGCACCACTGACTCATCCTCTAGGAGGCGTAAACCGTAAGCGGGAGCGTGCGTGCACGCAGACGTGCACACACACACACGTGCGCGTAGGCACATACACAATTATTGGATTATTTTTGATAGTTTATGTTTGCTTTATATAAATGACCTAGTAATTCAAGAGAAGTTATGATCAATTCTGTACCGTAAAATTATTTTAAAAACTGGTTATTCACTATCAATGAAGCTGTTAGTGGTGATCCATAAATATCAATCACAGTCTCTTTAACTTGCTGATAAATTAGTACTATATGACTAATCAATAGACACTGTATCATCAAAATAGTTCTCTAAGCCTGTCAAAATTCAGAGTATGCAAATAATATATACTCAACCCCAACATTTTCACAAATAAAATATTCTTTAAAAAATATGTAATTACTAAATTTAATCTTATGATATAGTAGTTACAAGACAATGTATTATAAAATATTTAATAAATCTAGCTTATATATATTTTGTCAGTAATTATTTTCTACTTAATTATGAAGCTTAAAATAACTGAATATATTCCATAGAATTCATGTGTAATACTTTGGCAAGTAATTTTAAGTGTTGAACCCAACTAGAAATTTAATCATATCTTTATTACATCTATTACTATATATATTTTTTTAAGATTTTATTTATTTATTTGAGACAGAGAGAATGAGAGAGACAGAGAGCACATGAGGGGGGGTGGTCAGAGGGAGAAGCAGGCTCCCCGCCGAGCAGGGAGCCCGATGCGGGACTCGATCGCGGGACTCCAGGATCATGACCTGAGCCGAAGGCAGTCGCTTAACCAACTGAGCCACCCAGGCGCCCCTATTACTATATTTATAAATCTAACAAACCACACAGCTTATAGAGAATGTGCAAATTTAAATGGGGAGCTTGCATTCTGAATATTCGAATATTATTTTAAATATAATTTAAATATTATCATAAGGGCCTTCTGAAATAAGACCATTCTGAAATAAATTAATTAGGAATGTGAACACTGTAGGACTATACTAAAGTTTATTATATGTGCAGATACAAAACCTATAAGACACATAAACAAGAGCTGTAAACCTTGTTTCCTTTCTGTTATCAGTCATTCAAATCTCAGTCATAAACACTGTTTAGAATATAAAATAGCCTGCCAATAACTTCATTTTGTGCAGCAAAACACTGTTACCTTTATTTTCTCTGGTAACTAAAAAACAAAAATTTAAATAATTTCTTATCTGAAGTGTATTCAGCTAAATTGTCACCTTCTTTTAGAATTTTAGAGTGCTTAAAGCAGCTCTTAAAATACTTAGAATAGCTTAGTGATAGCCAAACTTTTCTAGAGACCAGGCTGCTAACTGGTCTCAGCACCCAATCTTGTCTACTTTATTCTGTAAACAGAAGGATCTTCTAAATCTGCTCTGTCCAATAGTACTAAAAATTAATATATATATATAATATATATAATTATATATATGTCATTTTAAATTTTGTAGGAGCCACATTAAAAAACTAAAAAGAGGCAAAATTAATTTTAATAATATATTTTATTTAACACAATATATCCAAAATATTATCATTTCAACATATAATCTAGCTCTTAAAATATTTTACATTTGGGTTTTTTTGTACTATTTTGTACTAATATGATGTGTATTTTACATTCACTGCACATCTCAATTTGAACTAGCCACATTTCAAGTGCCTACTCACCTCACGGCCTATTAGCTACCACATTGGATAGTGCAGTTTTGAACACAGAAATCTGTTCATTATATCTCCCTGTTGAAAAAACTTCCCACCATCTTTGTGTTAGTTTAAAACGGATTGGATTATTAAGTTTCCCTGTGGTTTGAACCTGCCTACAGCTCCAACCACATCACATGAAGCTACTTCCTTCTCACACACACTCCCTTGATTAAGGCTTTGCCTTTCTACAGTCTATTCTCAACCCAGCAGGCAGTGATCTCCTCAGAACTTGCATAAGATCACATTATCACTGGGCTCCCAGCGTCCAGTGGCTTTCCATTTCCCCTAGTCAAGCCATTGCCCTATTAACTACTAGTCATCCCGCGCTTTTGCTCCCTACCCATTCCCTGTGACTCTGCTTTTCATCAGTTCTTTTTCCATCAGGTACTCTGCTCCAGCCACACTGGCCTCCCTCAGAATCTTGCATGAAAGCATGCTCCTGCTACTGGGCCTTTAACACTTGCTCTTACTCGCCTATCTGTATGGTTTGCTCCCTCCCTTAGATCAGGTCTTTGTAACAATGTTATTGTATTAATGAAGCCTGATTCCCTTTTTAAAACTGCACCTCCTGCTACATCCTACCACAGTATTTTATATTACCCTCCACACTTTTTCCTATCTACAAAGAACTTAACATCTGACACATGATATGTTTAATTTTTTAAGCTATTTTCTCCTAAAATGTATGCTCTGTTAGGGCATAGATTTTTGTCTCTTTTGTGTACTGAGGTGTATCTCCAGGGCTTGGACCAGCGCCAGGCATTATTTGGCCCTTCCTCAGTGTTCGGTGAATGAATGAATGACTTGCTAAAGGTCTCCTTTAATTTCTATGAATCTACCATGATCTTTCTTCTGCTTAAACCTTTTCTACTGTTGAAAATCTCTTTTCTCCATCCTACCCCATGACCCAATCATCTTGCTAACTCCTAGTCCTCTTTCAGGTCCCACTTCTTCCTGACTTTCTAGACTAGTTTAGTTTCTCCAAGCACCTGTGACTTCTCAATAATACTTGTTTGTTTGCAAACTAACGCTGTGCATGCAAGGCAGGGGGAGACAGAAAAAGAGGCAGGCCGCTCCAGATTGGTAGGTGGCAGGTTTCATAAACAAGGGAAATGACATATGAAGCTTGTTCTGGGCAGCTGAAAGACAAACAGTTCTCTGCACCTGCCCTCCAGAATCTTAAAAGTTTAAATAAAGGCCTTAAATGGGTTGAGTCACGTATACTACCCAGATGGTCTCAACACCACCTTACTCTCTCCAAGGCTCTGTCCTTGAAAACAGCTCCCACTGTGGGAATGGTAGGCAGATCATAGAGTCCAAGGACAGGAAAGGGGTTGAGGAGCCTCCAGCTGCCCAGGTCCAGCTCGAGGGTTAACCAGCGGTGGTCCCATGTTCTGTGTTACTTTTTCAGCAACACCTTGGCGATTACTTGTTTAATGGCTGTAAGTTCCTCAAGGGCAGGCTGGTAACAGTGATTATCATAAAGTAGGTGTTCAACACATATTTTTTTTCACTGAATTGGACAGATTGTTAGTACTCTGCTAATTAAGTTCCTGCAAAAGGTTATGCATTTCTACTCAGTGTATATTCTGATCATAGCATAATTCATCTTACTATAAATTTATAGGTTTTGTTTTTGTCTTTGGCTTGCTAAATTACTGTAAGTTAGGGATGGAAACAGTGAATAAAGATTTTGAAAGTGATTCAATTGCAACTCGAAACTAATTATTCTAATATCTCAAGGTGAGCTGGCTGCTAGGAAAAAAAAAAAAAAACCAAAACCTTTCCAGTTGAAGTTATCTATATGATTTTGAATTTGAATATTTTGCCTACCACAAAAAATATAAATATGAATTGGATGTTGGTACTGCAACTCTCAACCTTATCTCTGATTTGAAATGACTGTGTACACATCAAAATTGTCTTTAAAAATCTTAAAATGTTAAACTTATAAAACATTTCGATTGTTAAAATATTACCCTATTTTAATATTAAGGTTTAATATAATATTTCATTTCAAAACATAGGATTATGCTGTTAAAAATGTTAGAAAGCCACTGTTCTAGGTAGTTACATTCTCTTTATGTAGCACACATTAATGGTATACCACATATACCTCTCTATTAGTTTGAATCTTATGAGATTATAACTATCTTGTCACATTTATCATCAATTTCTTGGAACTGCCACAAGTCAGACATGGGCATATATCCATAATGCTTAACGTATTTCAAGTATATATTTCATTTTTACATATGCTTAAAAAATTTAATGAGTGAATGAGTAAATAATTCACCAACGTCTACTATGAAATTACTAGAACTCTAAATGTAATAATCATTCTACATATCTATTCAGTTAGTGATTTTAGATTTTGTTTGTATTTCTGTTACAACTGGGATATCAGTACCTACATCTTGAGAACTTTTAAATTGTTTTATTTTTCCTCTCTATTACTTCTTTATCTATTTATAGGGAGTGGGTAAACTTCATTTCCAAAAACAAACCACCCCACATAAGATAAGAATATTTTCCAATGCATGCCAATACCACACAAAATACTGTTAGAAATTTAAAGATTATCTGATGCAGTAATTTCTAATTTGTTTCTTTTAGAAAAAGCTATTTGAACATAGATGTTCAGTTGAAACTTTCATTTTCTACAATGATTCTTTTTTTAAAGTACCTATTTATTTCTATATTAAGACGTTTATGAGGGGCGCCTTGGTGGCTCAGTTGGTTAAGTGGCTGCATTCTGCCCAGGTCATGATCTCAGGGTCCTGGGATCAAGCCCTGCGTCAGGTTCCCTGCTCAGGGGGGAGTCTGCTTTTCCCTCTCCCTTTGTACTCTCTCTCACTCTCTCAAGTAAATAAATAAAATAAAATAAAACACACTTATGATACATAAATCGATCATAACATGTATACTCTGTATGACCATTTATTTTAAAATATCATTTAGAAATTTGGATTACATCTAACTTTTCTTCCATTTTTCCTCTTCAAAAATAACTTCCCTAAAATGCCAACACATTGATGGGTAGATATGTGTAATATATATATGATCACAAGAATTTATTATTGTTAATTTTACAACATTGGGATAATATCTATATAATATAGATTTTTGTTCTCAATTACTACTATATTATGAAAATATCTCCAGGTCAATGGTTATGAGTTAATTCTTTATAATGTGCCTATAGTATTTCTACCAACAATCTCCCAGTTGAGGGAACCCTTTTCTAAACTGTGCTGCAGTAAACATCCTTGTGATAATGTTTATATTTCAGTTCCCAAGAGTGGGAACTCTGGATTAGGGTATGTTTATTATTTTCTTAACACATATTTCTGTGTTTCATTCCTATACATTTCTAAAAACTCACAGCAATGTAAAAGAGCATCCTAAACTTGCACCCCACTAATCCCTATAATAAATATAAATCATATTTTATTTTTTGAAAATATATGAAGTTAAATATCATTGTTACTTTAACTGAAGTTTCCTGATTACCAGTAATATTGCACATTTTTATTGGTCATTTGGTTATAGTCATTTATGCATTCTTTTATATCCTTGTTTGTTGTTTCTATTAATTTTAAGAGCTGTTTATTAGCAATATTAAAATTATATTTATCACTTTTATTATACATAGTTTTCTATCAATTTTATATTGATTTTATGCATAAAAAAGAAATAAAGACAACAATCCCATTCATAATAGCATAGAGAATAATAAAATACATAGGAATAAATTCAACCAAGAAGTGAAAGATCTGTATAGTGAAAATTATAAACTTTGATGAAAGAAATTGAAGAAGACACAAATGAATATCCAATGTTCATGCTCATGCATCAGAAGAATTAATTATTAAAATGTCCATATGACTCAAATCCATCTATAGATTCAATGCAATCCCTATTAAAATTCCAATGACATTTTTCACAGAAGTAGGAAAAAAAATCCTAAAATGTGTATGGAACTACAAAAAAACCTGAATAGCCAAAGCAATTCTGAAAAAGAAAAAGCTGGAAGCATCACACTCCCTGATTTCAAACTATACTGAAAGCCATAGTAATGAAAGCAGTGGGGTACTGGCATAAGAATAGACAGACACACAGACCAATGGAACATATCAGAGAGACCAGAAATAAACTCTTTCATATATGGTCAACTAATATTTGACAAGGGAGCCAAGAATGTGCAATAAGGAAAGGATAGTCTTTTCCATAAATGTTACTGGGAAAACCAGAGAGCCATAAGCAGAAGAATGAAACTGGATCCCTATCTTGCACCACTCAGAAAAATTACTTGAAATAGATTAAAGACTTAAACATAAGACCTGAAACTATAAAACTTCTAGAAGAAATCATAGGGAAAAGCTCCTTGACACTGGTTTTCGCAAAGATTTTTTCGATACGAAATAAAAGCAGAAGCCACAAAGGCAAAAATCAACAAGTAGGGCTACATTAAACTTAAATGATTCTGCACAGCAAAAGAAACAATCAACAAAATGAAAAGGAAAACCATGAAATGGGAGAACATATTTGCAAGCCATCTATCTGATAAGATGTTAATATTCAAAATTTATAAAAATTAATCCAACTCAACAACAAAACAAGTAATTGGATAAAAAATGGGCATAGGAACTAAATAGACATTTTTCCAAAAAAGACATCCAAATGGCCAACAGACACATGAAACGATACTCAGCATCACTAATCCTCAGAAAAATGCACATCAAAACCATAATATTACCTCATATTTGTTAAAATGGCTATTATCAAAGAGACAGAAAATAAGTGTTGGCAAGGATGTGGACAAAAGGGAACTGTTCTGCATTGTTCATAGGAAGATAACTTGTTTAAGCCACCACAGCAAATAGTATAGTTCCTCAAAAGATTAATAGAGCTACCATATGACCCAGCAATCCCACTTCTGAGTATTTATCCAAAGGAAATGAAGGCAGGATATCAAAAAGATATCTGCAGTCTTGTGTTTATTGCAGCATTATTCACAATAGCCAAGATACAGAAACATCCTAAGTACTTATCAACAGATGAATGGATAAAGAAGATCTATAATGATTCTATTTTTTAGTTTCCATCCATAATACTATAACCTTATTATGTAAATCCACCATTTCTTGTACTTACTGCATTCATTTCATTTGCTTGCCTCGCTTTCTTCCTGCTCAAATCTACATCATAGCCACTGCCAGTTATATTTCTAAATGGTAGAGATGATCGTGCTACTGCCTATTGTCTAGTGTAAGAGTTGGCAAACTATTGCACTTTGGCCAAATCTGGCCCACCGCCTGGTTTTTGTACAGCTTGTGAGCTAAGAATAGCCTTTGGATTTTTAAATGATTACACAGGTACATGGTGACATTGATTTTGACTCTTGGCCTGCAAAGCCTAAAATGTATACTGTCTGGCCCTTTATGGAAAATGTTTGCTAACACCCGGTCTGTAGCACAAAGTCCAAACTCAGTTTAGCATTTAAATTGCTTCACAGTTGAGCTCACACCTATTTTTGCAAACTTACCTCCCACTGCAGCATAAATTTTAGACTTCTTCCCATTCTCCCCACATACCATACTATTTTTTAACAGCTTTAATGAGGTGTAATTGGCATGAAAAAACTGCACGTAAAGTATACAATTGGTTAAGTTTTGGCATATGTGTACAGCTATGAATATTTAACCACAATCAAGATAGTGAATGTATCCATCAACCCCAAAAGTTTCCTTGTGTCCCTTTATTTTCACCTATTTGGATTTTTATATTTATTTTTAATTTTTCTTAAAGATTTTATTTTTAAGAAATCTCTATACCTGGGCGCCTGGGTGGCTCAGTTGGTTAAGTGACTGCCTTCGGCTCAGGTCATGATCCTGGAGTCCCTGGATTGAGTCCCACATCAGGCTCCCTGCTCGGCAGGGAGTCTGCTTTGCCCTCTGACCCTATCCCCTCTCATGTGTTCTCTCCCATTCTCTCTCTCTCAAATAAATAAATAAAATCTTTAAAAAAAAAAAAAAAGAAATCTCTATACCCAACATGGGACTCAAACTTACAACCTTGAGATCAAGAGTCAGATGCTCTACTGACTGAGTCAGCCAGGTGTCCCTGAATTTTTATATTTAAAGTACATTTCCAGGGTGCCTGGGTGGCTCAGTCGGTTAAGCATCTGACTCTTGATTTCAACTCGGGTCATGATCTCATCAGGGTAATGAGACTGAGCCCCATGTCTGGCTTCTTGCTCAGCATGGAGCCTGATAAGAGTCTCTCTCTGCCCTTCCCTTCCTCCCGCTCTAAAAAAATTAAATTAAAAATAAAGCACATTTCCTGCAGGTAGAACATACCTGGGTATTGCACTTTTTTAAAAAATCCAATCTGACAACTTCTTTCTTTTAATTGGGATGTTTAGTCTATTTACATTTAATGTGGTTACTGAAATGGTTAAAGTCTATCTTGCTGTTTTGTTCCCATTTGTCCCATCTGTTTTTTGCTCCATTTTCTTCCATTTCCTGCCTTTTTTTTTTTTTTTAATAATTGCATCCTTTCTATGATTTCATTTAAATCTCCTTTGTTGATTTATTTGCTCATGAGCAATCTCAGGTGAATACTCCTGGAGAACTTCTACAGGTCTCTGGAGTTCTCTGTCAGAGAAGCCCTCTCCTCTTTCATACTGTTTTGTGATACCTGGCTGTCTGGGTCTACATGGACTCTCAGATCTATCTTCTCAACCCACAGAAGGAGTCTGCTGGCTTCTCTCAGGGTTCCTCCTCCCTGCACCATGGCCTGGAAACTCTCTCAAGACACTAAGTGGGAACAGTTGTAGGGCTCTCCTCCTTTATTTACCGTCTAGCAGGGATCACTGTCTTTCATTAACTGATGTTTTGTCTTAAAATGATTTTTTTTCATATATTTTGCATGTGTTTTCTAGGTTTTTTTCAGGCAACAGATGTTACTATATCTTGGCTGTGAGTAAAAATCAGATTGTTTTAGTCATCTTAAAGTCTTATTTTTCTGTCTTCATATTTCACTGTTATTTTTTTAATTTTATTTATTTGAGAGAGAGAGAGCACAAGGGTGGGGGGGGAGTGGCAGAGGGAGAGGGAGAAGCAGGCTTCCCGATGAGCAAGGAGCCGATGTGGGGCTCGATCCCAGGACCCTGGGATCACGACCTGAGCCAAAGGCAGACGCTTAACTGACTGAGCCACCCAGGCGCCCCTAATTCACTGTTTTATAACAGCCTTCTCCTATCTAGGTTCACCTGTTTAGTTTCTCAAAGAGATACTTTAAAAACTTACTTCAAAGTACAGGGCAATACAACTGCCTCCTACCAGAATGCCTAAAGTGAAAAAGACACACAATACGGAGTGTTGGTGAGGATATACAGCAATATGAGCTCTCATACATTGCTGGAGAAGTTTTAACTGGTCCTACCACTTTGTGGAACTGTTTGGCAGTATTTACTATAGATAAACACAGATATATCTTCTGACATAACAATTCTGCTCCTAAGTATATACCCAACCAAACAGCACAAAGTGAAAGTAGCTTCTATCCCTGCAGGCACTCATACCAAATTCCATTGCTAAGTGAGTTATCACTTTTCCATTCGATTTTAATTTTTGTAATTTTGTTGACATGTTGCTCTTTCTCACCTGAAGTATTTTCTACTCCTATCACCCCCTACTTTGTCCTTGTTAGTGCAGACTTTCTATATTCCCTTATTTTGGTGAAGTATCCTGAGGGAATGGAAGTAAACCGATATGTTCAAGAAACTATGCTTAACAAAAAAGTTTACACTTTATTAAATTTCTAATTATATAATTGGAATACATTTTGTTGAAAATAATCAAATTACAATTAAGCTATTATTTATTAAATATTTGTTTTCATGTTTCCATGTACCTACTGATAAAAGTAGTAAGAGTGCTACTACAAATACAGTGTAATTTGATGATTGTAATCTATAAAATGTAAAATATGTAAGTATTCTCATAAAATTATATAATAATCCAAGTTAAAACATAGTTTTCTACTTCAAAAATATGTTTATAATTTGAGCAACTTTATTATTATTTATTTTTACTCTATTTTTTTAAGTAGACTCCATGCCCAACATGGGGCTTGAACTCATGACCCTGAGATCAAGAGTTGAATGCTCTGCTGCTCCTAATTTGAGAAACTTTAAATGTTTGCTTAAAATAACAAGAAGAGGGGCACCTGTGTGGCTCAGTTGGTTAAGCAGCTGCTTTCGGCTCAGGTCATGATCCTAGTGTCCTGGGATCAAGCCCGCATTGAAACCTGCATTGAGCCCCGCATTGAGCCCACATTCAGCCCCATATCCAGCCCCGCACTGGATCGGGCTCCCTGGTCAACAGGGAATCTGCTTCTCCCTCCCCCTGCTCTTGTGCTCTCGCTTGCTCTCTCTCTCTCCTCCAAATAAAAATAAAATCTTAAAAAAATAAAATAACAGTATTAAGAATTGTGATACATATCATAAGGTCAAAATAATTTTTACAAAAAGCATGTATTTAGTATCAGTATAGTTACAGAATTACGACTAATGTTAATGAAGTACATACCTTGCAATGCAATTTCCCTTGTAAATGTTTGAAAATTCATTGTCTTTAGAAAATTGAAGTCTCTGGGTATTACTGAAATATGGTTTGAAAGTACTCTCACACACCCATACATAAACACACACACACACATACACACAATGTCTCTGCTAAAACAAAATCAAGAAATGTAGGACCTGTTATATACATACTTTATTTTAAAAATGGAATGGTTAGGCATACATTGCCAGCAATGTTTTGGGGGTTTATCTGTATTATCAGAGAACTCTAAGACAAAGGACCACAAGAAATCCTAGTTGGCATATCATGCAGTTCTTACCATTTGATGAAATACTGAATTGCCTCTTATGTGACAGAAACTGATATTAATACAATTGACTGCCTTTCCCTCAACGGTTTTCAATAGTCTGTAAGTTTAGATAAACCTGAATGACTTATCAGTAAAATATGAGATCTGCATCATTTCTCAAAACATTAAAATTCATGAATTTAAGAAACTGGGGTAGGTAATACCATCGCTGCTTTCTTAGATGCTGTTCTGCAATTACGAAAATTAAGTTTTGCTGCCAGGTATGCAGAGAAGGCCCAGAATGCTAGGGAATTAAAACATAAAAAGAAAAGAAAAGAAAAACCTAGGTGTAAGGGTAAATAACCATGGATATTTTGTGTCTTCAGAATAATCTATTACTAACAACCCAGGAAAATCTCACGATCAGATGTAGGTCTATTAATCTTGTGTCTTCAGAATAGTCTATTACTAACAACCCAGGAAAATCTCACGATCGAATGTAGGTCTATTAATCTTAATGCTATGCTTCAAAATATTCAACCTAACTTTCCTTGCAGGAGACTACTATCAAGTCCTGATAAGATGATGTGTGTAAAATTGTCCTGTTACTAATTCTGATTTCTTCAGTCAAAGAAATGTTTAAAGTGGACTTTCTTTTGAATAAACAAATAGAAAAACCATCTGAACACACCACACCCAGCAGATATTTAAGGACTCTGAAAAGGAAGCAGAAGCAGGTATACTGGAGAAGATCAAAGTATGCGGTACTACTGACCTGGTGATGAGCTGACCATCCTTCTCTCCCTTCCCTCCCTCCTGCCTCCCCCAACACTTGGAGCCTGGACTGAGTGGACCAAACACCTAGAAGTGGACACCAGGTCACAGACAGAGCTCTAGGACAAGCCTGCTCATCTTCATTCTGGGAGTGAGAAACAGAACTCATAATGCTCAGGAGAGAATGTGAAAATCCCTTCCTCCTTTGCTTCTCTTTCTTTTCTCCCTTCTCTCTTGCCTGTCTCTTAAGCAATCATGCGGTAATGGTGGGGCTGGTGGTGGCCAGTAATGAAAACCCACAGGAGCCAAAATTCTTTTTTTTTTTTTTTTAAAGATTTTATTTATTTGACAGAGAAAGACACAGCGAGAAAGGGAACACAAACGGGGAGTGGGAGAGGGAGAAGCAGACTCCCTGCTGAGCAGGGAGCCCGATGCGGGACTCGATCCAGGGACTCCAGGATCATGACCTGAGCAGAAGGCAGTCGCTTAACCAACTGAGCCACCCAGGCGCCCCTATGCATACTTTCTATAAAAAAAGAACCAAAATAATATGAAAACTGGATTCTTAAGTAAGATTGAGGAATATGACTGAGGCCTAAAGTTTTTTAGAAATGAACCATCTAGGTTATATATTTTTTTAAAGATTTTATTTATTTATTTGAGAGAGAGAGAATGAGAGACAGAGAGCACGAGAGGGAAGAGGGCAGAGGGAGAAGCAGACCCCCTGCCGAGCAGGGAGCCCGATGCGGGACTCGATCCAGGGACTCCAGGATCATGACCTGAGCCGAAGGCAGTTGCTTAACCAACTGAGCCACCCAGGCGCCCGGAGCCAAAATTCTTAAGAAGGGAAAACTTCCTCTCCATTCACTCAAGCTGCGGTTCCCACCAACTGCATTTCTTTTTCTCTCTGTCCTTGCCCCACTTGGCCCTGGATGCATATCCAGTTGATGGAGTGCACAACAGAGTGGAGTAAATAAAGATTCAGCCAGCATTCCAGCCAAGAGACCTTAGAGAGGAGCCATGGTGAACCAGAGAGTACTGGGAAGAACATGGAGAGAGAGGAGCTTGAGAAATCAATCCCATAGCCTGTTTATGAATTCCTAGGTTTACTTCAAAACTGCATATACATGGATTTCATTCATTTAAGATACCAAAGACTTTGAGGACTGAAACAAAGACCACTACTTGGGTCTCAGACTAGCAGTGAAATTTTGAACTTTTGGTTAGGTAAAGAAGAACCTAGAAACTAAATACTATTTTTTTTTTTTTTTACTATGTGACATAGTAACTTATAAAATAGAGATATATACAGAAATCCACAGAAGTTGCCATTAACAAGCACAAAGTGGATATGTTAGATCTTGGTTTTATCTTCCACCATTTATCTCATTCATAGACTCATAATTTATATCTTAAAGATGATGTGAAAAAAGCACATTCCTTCAAGAGGTGGATAATTGTCAAGGAAAGGGCATTACTTGCAAAGTGAAGTCAGAAATACTTTAGTAGTCTGAGGTTTGTGACATGCAAATTAAAATTCTAAAGATGTTTCTAGTGTGAGATAAGGTAGTGGAGGTATAGAAACCAAAAGGTTTATATTAGCAGTTTTTATGATTAGACACCATTTTTATTTTTATTACCCCTTATCATTTTGAAAGCAATCTGGTAATAATACTGGCACAATATCAAAAGTTAACCATTTTCCCCCTATAAATAACAGATCATCTTTTCAGTGTTCTAACATTCATCTTCTAATGTGATTTTTAATTAATTTGTTACCCCCAGGTATATTTTAGTCTTAAACTTAAGCCTTCATTATTAATACTACTTCCTTCATATTTAGCATTACTTTAAAAAAAATGTGTTTATTGCATCTATCACCATATTTTCAGATACTTTGAAATGAGATGCCATTTAACTTTTTTCCCTAATCAGAGATTCTTAGTCTTATTTCACTATTTTTTCTAGACACCTGACTGTAATGACAGTTTCTAACTTTCTCTTCAATATTCCTTTCTTATATACTCCTTAAGCCAGCTTAAATTTACTTTAATAAGAAAAACCATCCCAAAGAGAAAACACCCAGGGATTAACTAACTGTAAGATATAGAAGTAATAATAGCTACAGCAAAATCATTTATAGTTAATGAGCATTCAGAATGAGCTGGATATTTGTGCAAAATGCTTCATATACAATTTTTTATTTATTCTTATAAAAACCAGTTACAAAGGATAATAAAGAATGTGGCCTTTGGAACTAGATTGCTTGGCTCTGAGTTCTGTTCCTATATTTTACCAACTCTGTCATTTCAGGCATTTATCTGTTATTTTTCCATGCATTATTTTCCTTCTCTGGAAAATGGGTATAAATGATAGCACCTAACTCAGAGGATGTGAGAATTTAATGAATCACTATGTGTAAAGTGATCAGAAGGGTGTTTAGCATATTATTACTTAGAGGAGGAAACTGAAGTTAAGTGATATTAAGTAATGTGCTATGGCAGATTGTGCTTTCCAAAAACGGCCTCAACAATATCTCCCACTCTCTGCCCTTCTGACAATGTCTCATGGACACTCTTTCCATAAGGAATTCAGGTCCATGTTCCCTATCTCCTGAATTTGGGTGTGCTTGTGACTACAGAGAATCTATATGACTTCCTAGGCTACGTCATAAAAGGTTAGAGAGCTGTTCCTTTTGGAATGTTTATGTTCCTTTTGGAATGTTTATGTTTAGAAACTAGCCACCTTGCCAGGAGGAAGGCTAAGCAGCCATGGAGAGGCCCAAGTGGAGAACTGAGGCCCTTGGCCCAGGCGCTGGCTGAGCTCTCAGCTGACAATCAGCACCGTCTTGCCAGCCAGGTGAGTGAGCTACCTGGAATGTAGATTATCCAGGCCCCTGTATTGCCACCTCATGTGACGCTGCATGAAGTAGAGATGAACTGTCTTTGCTGAACTTTGTCAAAATTTCACATTTATAAGCAAAATAAATGATCGTTGTTATTTTAAGGCATTAAATTTTGGGGGTGTTTTCTTATGAATCACTGAGGAACTGTAAGACTTGCTTAAGGTCATATGGTAGGAGAGCCAAATTTAAGACCCAAATCCTTTCTAATCTGTAATCTGAGTTCTCATCATAGAGTATACTGGTTACTCATTATATCTGGAACATACCTATTCTGTAATCCAGAGCAGTGAAGGAGTGAACCACAACTTTTAAAGGACAACTGGTAATGGCGTTTGGATTATAAATAAATGTAATAAAAAGTACTCTTCTGTAGGATTTAATTGACAGATACAGTTCTAACTAATGGTTTTATGTCTTCTTAGACACTTATCTTTTTCCTAAGAAGCAAAACAAGTATATCTTTATTCAGGCCATTAGAAATAAAAATGTATTTCACAACTTTTATTTCATAAAAAAATGTTTTTGTGACAACCTCATTTTATGGGAAAAAATAAGCAAGACCTTTCATCTTTCAACCTAGAATTAAAGAATAGATGCATCAAAAAATGGCTTGCATGCATGCATGATTTGAACATTGTGAGCAAACTCACTCATCACTGCTCTAAGTCTCAAGTACTCTGACACGTCAGTAAAGTTTGACAACCATATCTTCTGCTGGCTTAGCAACAAACATATAATCCATTCTTCAATCTGACAATTGTGAATGTTCCACTGTCATGTATTTGTGGCATTTCTGTAGCTGAACAGTGCAGAAAACTATGTAAAAAATTACTGAATTATACACTATAAAATTTTTACTAACAAGAAAAGCATACATTTTCTTTATATGGAGTTACCAAGCATATTGATAATTGGTATAATAATCACAATTTATTGTCCACAATAAACTGATATTTTACAAACATTATTTA
Source organism: Mirounga angustirostris (assembly GCF_029215605.1). Classification (NCBI taxonomy): domain Eukaryota; kingdom Metazoa; phylum Chordata; class Mammalia; order Carnivora; family Phocidae; genus Mirounga; species Mirounga angustirostris. Next base: position 44,497,328 of record NW_026991709.1, on the reverse strand, counting down.
AGTCTTACAAAAATCCAATGATGTAGGTATTAACATTTTCATTTTACAAATAAAGAGATGAAGGCTTTAACAGTTGCTCAAGGGTTATATGAGCAAGCCAGGATTTCAAACAAAGTCTCTGATTCTTTCGCCTAAATTTTGTTTGGGACAATACCTTGTCATTATGTGAATATATGTGTATATACACAAACATGCACACACACACACACATATGTATATATAAATATGTTAGATATATGAAGATATTCCTGGCAATACTTACACATATTTTCTCTTCCTAAGTAAACTACCATTGCAATTATCATCTGCATTCCACATTTTGACACCTGTTATTTATTTCATTTAAGAACTGCATTGTAAATTACTTAAAAGTAAGGTTTTTATATCTGCTATTGTACCGGGACAATACTGCAGACATAGCAGAAGCTCAAATATCAGCTATATGTGCTAACTTTATACATAATTAATATACTTACTAGTCAAAATTATTTGAGATATTATAGAATAATGCTTGGCAGAGTAGATATTCAAAATATTCACCATTTTCTATTCTTAAAAACTATAAAGATAAAATACTACAATATTATTTAAAATTTCTAAGCTTTTTCATTAAATCCATCTTTTCCATTAATAAATATTCAGATAATATCTGTTCCTATTTTCTGTAGATGCTCAAAATATTATTCATATCATTAGCTGAAATGGGAATGGGTGTTTCCAATGCATTTACACCATAAGTAGCCCTCTATAGTAAATCCCTAGTGCTTGAATTTCATACTTATACTTTGAGTTTTACTTTGTATTCAGTATCACAATTAATGTTTGTATGTTGAATAATAACTAATGATGTTAGTAAGTAGTAGTTGCTTTATCACATTTCTATTACCATGAGACTTATTCATTTTAGAGAGAGAGCATGGTGGGATGGAGCAGAGGGAGGGGGGAGAGAGAATCTTAAGTAGACCCCACACAGAGCACAGAGCCCAATGCAGGGCTTGATCTCACAACCGTGAGATCACAACCATGAGATTACGACCTGAGCCAAAACCAAGAGTCAGATGCTTAACCAGTTGTCCCACACAGGCATCCCTCTGTTACCATTTTAAAACAGGTTATTGAAACCTTGGTTTACATTTCATTGGAATGTTCTATAAATACTAATGAAGTAAACTGGAACAGCATCTTCAATCCAGTACGGGTAGAGTACCTACACTGATGCATCCTGGGTTAGGTATAACAGATTCTCATGGATCACAAAGGCACATTCAAGGATGCTGCATGCAGCAACAGCAGACCCTCAAGATTCAGAACCTCTGATGCATTGCTTGCAATAGCTCTATATGGCTGTGTAATCAGCAGAGACTATGATGTGCAGGTTGTACAGATGTGATGTTTCTGACCAGAATATGGTCTCTTAATTTGGTTCATATCTAGTTCCAACAGGTAGAGCTGTTCCATATATTAGTGCCATTGGCCTAAGCCTGAATTTCCCAATGACTTTTTTATACCCAGGCAGATCATCTGTAAGCTGGTGCTTGGATAATCCAATTTTTCACAAGAAACAGGAGCTTTTCTGAAAAACCAGTTATACCATTTCATGAACTTTTATTTTTTATTTTTTTCATTTTATTTTTTTATTTTTTTAAAAAAATTATTTTATTTTATTATGTTTTGTTAGTCACCATACAATACATCATTAGTTTTTGATGTAGTGATCCACGATTCATTGTTTTCATATAACACCCAGCGTTCCATGCAGTACATGCCCTCCTTAATACCCATCACCGAGCTAACCCATCCCCTGCCAAAAACCCTCATGTGTTTCTCAGAGTCCATAGTCTCTCATGGATCGTCTCCCCCTCTGATTCTTCCCCTTCCTTTTTCCCTTCCTTCTCCCAATGTCCTCCATGCTATCCCTTATGTTCCACAAATAAGTGAAACCATATGATAATTGACTTTCTCTGCTTGACTTATTTCACTTAGCATAATCTCCTCCAGTCCCATCCATGTTGATGTAAAAGTTGGGTATTCATCCTTTCTGATGGCTGAGTAATATTCCATTGTACATATGGACCACATCTTCTTTCTCCATTCATCTGTTGAAGGGCATCTCAGCTCTTTCCACAGTTTGGCTATTGCAGACATTGCTGCTATGAACATTGAGGTGCATATGGCCCTTTTCATTACATCTTTGTCTTTGGGGTAAATACCCAGTAGTGCAATTGCTGGGTCATAGGGTAGCTCTTTTTTTTAATTTTTTGAGGAATCTCCACACTGTTTTGCATTCCCACCAACATCGTAAGAGGGTTCCCCTTTCTCCACAACTTCTCCAACATTTGTTGTTTCTTGCCTTGTCAATTTTTGCCATTCTAACTGGTGTAAGGTGGTATCTCAATGTGGTTTTGATTTGAATTTCCTTAATGGCTAATGATGATGAACATTTTTTTTATGTGTCTGTTAGCCATTTATATGTCTTCTTTTGAAAAGTGTTCATGTCTTCTGCCCATTTTTTGACTTGATTTTTTGTTTTTTGGGTGTTGAGTTTGAGAAGTTCTTTATAGATCTTGGAAATCAGCGCTTTGTCTGTAGTGTCATTTGCAAATATCTTCTCGCATTCTGTGGGTTGCCTCTTTGTTTTGTTGACTGTTTCCTTTGCTGTGCAGAAGCTTTTTAATCTTGATGAAGTCCCAAAAGTTCATTTTTGCTTTTGTTTCACTGGCCTTTAGAGATGTACCTTGAAAGAGGTTGCTGTGGGTGATGTCAAAGAGGTTATTGCCTATGTTCTCCTCTAGGATTTTGATGGATTCCTGTCTCACATTGAGGTCTTTCGTCCATTTTGAGTTTATCTTTGTGTATGGTGTTAGAGAATGGTCGAGTTTCATTCTTCTGTATATAGCTGTCCAATTTTCCCAGCACCATTTATTGAAGAGACTGTCTTTTTTCCATTACATATATTTTCCTGCTTTGTTGAAGATTATTTGACCATAGGGTTGAGGGTCTATATTTCGGCTCTCTATTCTGTTCCACTGGTCTATATGTCTGTTTTTGTGCCAGTACCATGCTGTCTTGGTGATCACTGCTTTGTAATATAGCTTGAAATCCGGCCAACATGATGCCCCCAGCTTTGTTTTTCTTTTTCAACATTTCCTTGGTGATTTGGGGTCTTTTCTGATTGCATACAAATTTTAGGACTGTTTGCTCCAGCACTTTGAAAAATGTCATTAGAACTTTGATCAGGATGGCACTGAAGGTACAGATTGCTCTGGGTAGCATAGACATTTTAACAATGTTTATACTTCTGATCCATGAGCATGGAAAGTTTTTCCATCTTTTTGTGTCTTCTTCAATTTCTTTCATGAGTGTTCTGTAGTTCCTAGAGTATAGACCCTTTACCTCCTTGGTTAGGTTTATTCTGAGGTATCTTATGGTTTTTGGTGCTATTGTAAATGGAATCGGTTCTCTAATTTCTCTTTCTACAGTTGCTTTGTTAGTGTATAAGAAAGCAACTGATTTCTGTACATTGATTTTATATCCTGCCACATTACTGAATTGCTGTATGAGTTCTAGTAATTTGGGGGTGGAATCTTTTGGATTTTCCACATAAAATATCATGTCATCTGCAAAGAGAGAGAGTTTGACTTCTTCTTTGCCAATTTGAATATCTTTTATTTCTTTTTGTTGTCTGATTGCTGTTGCCAGGACTTCTAGTACTATGTTGAACAACAGTAGTGAGAATGGGCATCCTTAACGTGTACTTGATCTTAAGGGAAAGGCTCTCATCTTCTCCCCATTGAGGATGATATTTGCTGTGGGTTTTTCATAGATGGATTTTATGAACTTGAAGAATGTTCCCTTTATCCCTATACTCTGAAGAGTTTTAATCAGAAAAGGATGTTGTATTTTGTCAAATGCTTTTTCTGCATCAATTGAGAGGACCATATGGTTCTTCTCCCTCCTCTTATTAATGTGTTCTATCACATTGATTGATTTGTGAATGTTGAACCACCCTTGCATCCCAGGGATAAATCCCACTTGGTTGTGGTAGATGATCCTTTTAATGTATTGTTGGATCCTATTAGCTAGGATTTTGTTGAGGATTTTGGAATCCATATTCATCAGGGATATTGGTCTGAAATTCTCCTTTTAGATGGGGTCTTTGCCTGGTTTGGGGATTAAAGTAATGCTGGCCTCATAGAATGAGTCTGGAAGCTTTCCTTCTGTTTCTATTTTTTGAAACAGCTTCAGGAGAATAGATATAATTTCTTCTTTGAATGTTTGGTAGAATTCCCCAGGGAACCCATCAGGCCCTGGACTCTTGTTTTTTGGGAGGTTTTTGATCACTGCTTCAATCTCGTTACTGGTTATTGGCCTATTCAGGTTGTCAATTTCTTCCTGTTTCAGTCTTGGTAGTTTTTGGTTTCCAGGAAAGCATTCATTTCTTCCAGATTGCTAAATTTATTGGCATATAGTTGATAATAATTTCTAATAATTGTTTCTATTTCCTTGGTGTTAGTTGTGATCTCTCCCCTTTCATTCATAATTTTCTTAATTTGGGTCCTTTCTCTTTTCTTTTTGTTAAGTCTGGCCAGTGGTTTATTGATCTTATTAATTCTTTCAAAGAACCAGCTTGTAGTTTTGTTGATCTAATCTACTGTATTTCTGGTTTCTAATTATTGATCTCTGCTCTGATCTTAATTATTTCTCTTCTAATGTGTGGCTTAGGCATCGTTTGTTGCTTTTTCTCTAGTTCTTTAAGGTGTAAAGTTAGTTGGTGAATTCGGGATTTTTCTGTTTTTTTGAGTGAGGCTTGAATGGCTATATATTTTCTCCTTAGGACTGCCTTTGCAGTATCCTGTAGGTTTTGGATCAATGTGTTTTCGTTCTCACTGGTTTCCATGAATTGTTTAAGTTCTTCTTTGATTTCCTGGTTGACCCAAACATTCTTGAGCAGAGTGGTCTTTAGCTTTCAAGTGTTTGAATTTCTTCCAAATTTTTTCTTGTGACTGAGTTCCAGTTTTAAAGCATTATGATCTGAGAATATGCAGGGAATAATCTCAATCTTTTGGTATTGGTTGAGACCTGATTTGTGACCCAGTATGTGGTCTATTCTGGAGAAAGTTCCATGTGCACTCAAGAAGAATGAGTATTCTGTTGTTTTAGGGTGGAATGTTCTGTATATATCTATGAGGTCCATCTGGTCCAGTGTATCATTCAAAGCTCTTGTTTCTTTGTTGATTTTCTCCTTAGATGATCTGTTTATTGCTGAGAGTGGAGTACGGAGGTCTCCCACAATTAACATATTATTATCAATATGACTATTTTGGTTAACAGTTGGCTTATGTAGATGGCTGCTCCCGTGTTGGGGGCATATTTACAATTGTTAGATCTTCTTTGTTGGATAGACCCTTTAAGAATGATATAGTGTCCTTCTGTGTCTCTAACTACAGTGTTTAGCTTAAAATCTAATTTGTCTGATATAAGAATTGCAATGCCAGCTTTCTTTTGAGTTCCGTTGGCATGGAAGATGGATCTCCATCCCTTCACTTGCAGTCTGGATGTAACTTTAGGTTCAAAATGAGTCTCTTGTAGACAGCATATGGATGGGTCCTGTCTTTTTATCCAATCTGCAACCCTGTGCCATTTTATGGGAGCATTTAGGCCTTTCATGTTGAGAGTGATTATTGAAAGGTATGACTATATTGTCATCATGTTGCCTGTGAAGACCTTATTTTTATAGATTGTCTCTGTAAATTTCTGTTCTATATCACTCTTGGGATCTTTCTCCTTTTATAGAATCCCCCCTTAATATTTCTTGCAGGGCCGGCTTAGTGGTCACATATTCTTTCAATTTCTGCCATTCTTGGAAGCTCTAGATCTCTCCATCCCATCTAAATGACAGCCTTGCAGGATAAAGTATTCTTGGCTGCATGTTCTTCTCGTTTAGTACCCTGACTATGTCTTGCCATCCCTTTCTGGCTTGCCAGGTCTCTGTGGATAGGTCTGACATTATTCTGATGTTCCTCCCTCTGTACATAAGGAATCTCTTCCCCCTAACTGTCCTTAAGATGGTTTCCTTGGTTCTAAGATTTGTGAGCTTTACTATTACATGCCAGGGCGTTGGCCTATTTTCCTTGATTTGGGGAGAGGTCCTCTCTGCCTCTAGGACATGCATGTTTGTTTCATTCCCCAGATTAGGGAAATTCTCAGCTACGATTTGCTCACATATATCTTCTAGTCCTCTCTCTCTCTCTCCACCCCCTCAGGGATCCCAATAATCCTGACATTGGAACATTTCATGGTGTCACTTATTTCTCTGATTCTATTTTCATGGATTTTTATTTGTTTTTCCCCCGGCCTCCTCTTTTCCCTTCTTTTCTATCAATTGGTCTTCTAGATCACTAATCCATTCTTCTGCCTCGCTTACCCTAGCTGTTAGATTATCTAGATTAGATTGGATCTCATTGATAACATTTTTAAATTCTGCCAGTTCAGCTTTCATTTCTGCCCTTAGAGACTCTATGTTGCCATTAATCGATTTCTCCATTCTAGCTATTATCTTCACAATTGCTACCCTGAATTCCATTTCTGACATCTTGGTTATATCTATATCCACTTGTAAGTCTGTGGCAGAAGTCACAGTCTCTGAGTCTTTCCTATTTTTCCTCCTAGTCATTCTGTTGAGGGGTGGTTGAGGGAATGTACAGAGTCCAAATTATTGACCAGTACCCAAGCAAGATGCACATGTTTTATAGGGACTTTAGGGTTACTGGCCTCTTGTTCTCCCAGCCTGTCTTCTGGGGGGAGGGACCTGCTGTATTGTTACTCAGGCAACCCTGTTTGGGCAGAGTTGCCCTGCCCCTTGTGGCAGGGGATGGACTCAGTGGAAACCAGTTTTTGGGGGCTTTTGTTCTCTGGTGACTTTCCCTGGTGGCTTTCTGCATCTCTTCCGAGAGTCAGAGAAGAAGAGATCGTTTCCAACCCTCTGCCTCAGAGCAGAGAGATCACAGTCTGTTCTTCAGTGAGCTCTCCAGGTCACACTATCTTTGTTTCTGTCTGTGCTGCTATAAACTGCAGCGTCCTGGGTTGTGTGCCCCTCAGCAGGGTTCCCAGTCCTCACCTCCAGGTTGGGACACATCTCTGCCCTTTGTGCTTCTAAAACCGCCAGCCGCCACCAGTTCGCACACATGGCCCCACTGCTCCAGGTTTCAGTCCTGGGGGCTGCCCTAAAGTCCTTTCCCCGTCACTACCGGTCTGTGAGTCTGTGCCCAGTCCCCAGCGTGGGAGGCTATTGCTCACCGGCGGTGTAGGATCCCGATGGCTCAGCTTCCTCCCCCTGCCATTTATCCTCCAATATCTGCTTGCAGAATCATGGTTCCCCGCTTCATACCTTGAAACCAACCGCCTGTGATATTCTGTTTGTAGAGATCCAGATCTATCTTCTTACATCTCAGGCTGATTTCGTGGGTGTTCAGAGTGGTCTGGTAGATATCCAGCTCAATTCCGGAGACCAGTTGGAATAGGGTCCCCACTCCTCTGCCATCTTTTTCTCCTCCCCACATGTGTAATATTTTAAACACAGTAGAGTAATTCTTAGCAGACCTTCCCTTATGTACCTCCAAACTCTCTAATTAATCTATTTTATACATTTGCATATCAGATATCCTTAAATTGGGACATACTCTAGATACCTAGGTAATTGGTATTAAACCAAAAAAAATTCATTATACATAAACCAATTTGTCTCTCATGTCTGTTGCAAGTGAATATTACATGGGTTTCCATTAAAGCAGGTATTTCCTTTTGCAGTGTTTTGTTTGATTCTAGGGCCACCCCAACACCAGTGTGTGAGCACTTGTGAGAAGAAACTATCTTTGTGTTAAAAATCTCATTTTCTTACGACATTGGTTAGTATATATTAGGTGCTTAATAAATACTTGCTAAATGAATAACCAAAACAATTTGTGGTCTTTGATGTTCTTTGACTTACACAACCAATTTTTAAATATGCAGCAAATATTACTAAATTATAAATATTCTGATACAGCTTCGAGGAGGCAGGAACACTTGCAAAACATACCAGGAATTAACATAAATTTTACTATGTCTGTTATCAAAGAAATATTATATTCAAGCATTGACAATTTAGAAAATTAATCCCAAATTGTAATACATGCTTTTATTTTGAAGCCTGCAATTTTAGAACTTTTGTCTCAAATTGCCATATTGACAAATATATTCAGCTTCCATGTTTGACTGCATATTTTAATTTGAAAGCATGTGTAATTTTCCTTTTTTGCACCTTTACAAACAGGAAAATTAATATAAAAATAACAGTGCTATTGCAAAAACCATTTAGCTGATACTGCATTTTCAAGTACAATCACCTTTGATTATTCTCAAGTGGAACAACTTTGGTAAATGCATAATTGACTGCAGTTACTATTCACTCAGCATTTAATAGAAAAGTCGTGGGTAGAGATTGTGTAAGATTCAGTGAAGAGGTAATGAGTATACACCTCAAGTTATATGAAAATATCAGACACTATATGATTAAATACCTCATGAATGGTAGGGATAATAAATGCCTAGAGTTTCAAGAAGAAACATGTTAATAAGGAGTGCAGTAGCTAGAATCAGCCTAGAGATGTGGCATTTTAACTGGTCCTTTTCTATGGAAAGGTAAAAAGGGGAAAAAATGAGAAAAAAAGATGTGAAGATGAAAATGAGTATCACAAGTTCCTAAACAGAGAAAGGAAACCAGCTTGGATGAAATAAAGAGTTGACAGTGGAAAAGGAGATATAAAGTAATTAATGGGGGATGGTGATCAGGAGACTTATAAAATAGCTTAAAGAATTTCATATTTACATTAAAGAACACAGAAGTGTTTGAACAAAGAAACACAAGTTTAATTTAAATTGGAATCTGTTGACAGCATACCAAATCTATTAAAGAATTCTGAGGCAAGAAGAGAGGAGACTGAATAGGAGACCCAGGAATTGATCCTGAGAAGAAATACTTAACATCAAGGCTGGTGGTGGTGAGAAGAGGAAAAAGTGACATTATGAAAAAAAAATCATTTTTAAAATGATGTGGGCAGAAAACAAGGTAGAGATTAAGTAGGGTTTTAAAAATACCTATTAAATATATATATAGTATACTTAATGATGTTAACCCTGTCACTGTGGATAGGGTTTGGGGCTTTTAACGCAGAAATCTTATATGCAAATCCCACTGGTTGATATCCATTGCCTTAGGTTTATTTAGGTTAATTATTTAACTCCTGCAAGTCTGAATTTACTCATCTGTAAAATGGAGATGAGAACAGACCTTCCTGTGGGGATGGGGCACAATATAATGTATGTAATGTATTTAGGTGATGCCTAGGTATTATGAGCAATGCTGAAGGCTAGATCTGTGTTTTAAGGTCAATCAGTCCATAAATATTCATACTGCCAAGAGAGAAACTCTCCTGTACCCTAAATAGTCAGGAAAATAGCTGTGATCATTAACCAAATATCCTAGTCGTGTATATTACAGATGAATTTCCATTTTTCCGATAAATGGAATTTTAATCGCATGGTGTGCTACTATAACTATATTTCATAAGTATAGTCTACCTTACATAATCAAAAAAGCACCTTAGGAATTAACAAACTTATGTTTAAGTTTTGCAATGCTCGATTTTATCCCAATATTCATACTCAATATTTTTAACTTTTATATTTCCTCATAGTAAATCAAATAAAATGAAACTAAATTTTCAAAAATGGATTAGGTTTGCCTTGTGGCAGAAAGGTAATTCAGGAGAAGGAAGTCTTTCCATATCTTCCAATTCAGCAGAATGAAAGTTTTTTTTTTTTTTTTAAAGATTTTTTTTATTTATTTGACAGAGAGAGACACAGCGAGAGAAGGAACACAAGCAGAGGGAGTGGGAGAGGGAGAAGCAGGCTTCCCGCAGAGCAGGGAGCCCGATGTGGGGCTCGATCCCAGGATCCTGGGATCATGACCTGAGCCGAAGGCAGATGCTTAATGACTGAGCCACCCAGGCACCCCAGAATGAAAGTTTTTGTTTGAGACAAGTGAATTTTATTTTGTGGTAACCTAATTAGTTGTTTGAAGTCTAAGATTTACAAGAGTTATATACATATAATTGCCCAATTTTTACATGTACTTTTAAGAAAAATATAAGCCTGGTAGATAGCTCTACAACATATTCCACAAACATTTCTCCCTTTTTCCTCTTACTCTTTAGGAAGATCATATCTTCTATTCTAATCAACTCATCTTAAAGATTAGTAGGGAAAACTGGACCTGTTGTGAGTGAATCCACTTAAAACCTATGCTAGTGGGAATCCACTCAACAAACATATATTATGTGCTAGTTTATTCAATCAATTCTGCTAAGTGCATAAAAAGTCTTTGATTATAAAATCTTTTTCATTTCTTCACAATTCCTCTTATGAGATTTGAGTGTCTTGTTCTTTTCCTTATGATGATGGAAAATAATTTATCATAGGAATCCAGGAACTGTTTCTCCACATTAAATTCTCAAGAATACAGGCCTTCCTTTATCAACTTTAGATATAATGTAACATTTAGAGGCAGAGACCCTAGTGCCATACTGGATTAAAATCTTGACCCATCCACTTATTAACTCTGTGACCTTAGGAATGTTAGTTAATTTCTCTGTGTCTCATTTTATCATCTATGAAATAGTTGTAAAAACAGCATTTATCTTATAAGGGTAGCTTGATAATTAATTGAGTTAATATTTCTAAAGTACTTCTGAGTATCTCACATATAGTAAGTCCTGTGTAATGATTCCCTTATACATGATTTTATCTAACCATGTAAAGGATCTTTTTATTTTGGGAGCTTAACATATAAGAAATGAATTGCTATTGGGGCACCTGGGTGGTTCAGTCGGTTGAGTCCGACTCTTGATTTTGGCTCAGGTCATGATCTCATGGTTCGTGGGATTGTTCCCCTTGTTGGGCTCCATGCTTGGTGGGGAGTCTGCTTGAGGATTCTCTCTCTCTGCCCCTCCCCCAACTTGCATGCTCTCTCTCCCTCAAATAAATAAATAAGTCTTAAAAAAATAAGTGAATTGCTATTTGGAAAATGGATAGTTATTCAATACATAAGGCAAATATTTTATAATTTCATCTTTTCTTAAAAAAGTATTGTCTTTCATATGAATAAAATTTTCTCTTTTCAAAGTTCTAGACTGTTTCCAAAGTTTAAAATAGTCTATCATTTGATGAAAAAAGTTATTGAAAGCACAAAATTATATAGCTTTTATCATACATCTCTCACACATCATTTTTAAGGTTTTTTTTTTTTTAAGATTTTATTTATTTATTTGAGAGAGAGAGAATGAGGGAGAACACATGAGAGGGGATAGGGTCAGAGGGCAAAGCAGACTCCCTGCCGAGCAGGGAGCCCGATGCGGGACTCGATCCAGGGACTCCAGGATCATGACCTGAGCCGAAGGCAGTCGCTTAACCAACTGAGCCACCCAGGCGCCCAAGTTTTTTTTTTTTTAGATTTTATTTGAGAGAGAGAGCAGAGTGAGAAAGAGAGAGAGAGCACATGAGCGGGGGAGGGAGGGTGAGGGAGGGGGGCAGAGGGAGAGGGAGCAGCAGGCTCCCCACTGAGCTAGATCCCAAACCCCATGATCAGGACCTAAGCTGAAAGCAGATGCTTAACCGACTGAGCCACCCAGGTGTCCTTTACCCATCGTTTTTCAGAGCAAAAAACTAATATAATAGGGATGATGAAATATTTAAGCTATTAGTGACTATAAGATAAAATCTCTGTTTTACAAAGGGGACAGAATTTTAGAAAGATGCAGCTCATTCCTCAGAATTTCACCTTGGGACAGTAACAGGGCTGGACTTAGAACTCAAGCCTTCTGACTCCCTGGATTTCCTGGAGGAAAGATTTCCTCAACACTACAATCATGCCTCAGATCTCTACACCTTAAATATTTCATTAGCTTTCTCTTATCTCTTTCCTTCTCCTTGAAGTATCATAATCCGAGCCACCTGTAGTATTTTTGGAGTAGAGACACTATAGTTTGCTCTATGTTGGCCTCCTAACTTTGCCTTCAGCCAGCAAATCACTACATCATTCCTGTGGCTCTAACTCCCAAATGGATGCTATATCTATCCCTTTATCTCCAAGTCCACATTGCAATCATCTTTTGCCAAAGTGATTCCAATGATTCTACTTTTCACCCAGGACCTTACAATAAAGTTTTGACATTATAGTCAGAGGGATTTCTTAAAAAATGTAAGTTAACATTACAGGCAGAGACTTCAGAGTAAAATATTTTCACCTTACCGCTTAAACCCTCTAATTGCTAGAATTACATCTTGGATAAAATCGAAATTGCTTACATAGCTTAAAATGCACTTCTGTAAGATCTGGCCCCTGCCTACCTCTCCAATCTCTCTCCTCTACCCTCATTTTGTCCCAGTTATACTGTTCCTCTTGCTCCTTCTGGAATACACCAGATATTTGTGCTTTAGAATTGATCCCCTAACTATACTCTATCACATCATGTGTTCTTATGCTCTGCATAATATTACTACAAGATTAATTTATTTTATTCCTTTATTAGTTTTTATTGCTATTCTTGAGGGCAGGAAACATCATTCTTTTTATGACTTATCCCTGTGCCTAGATCAGAACTTGGCAACATGAATTTACTCAGTAAGTATTTGTTGAATGGGTGATTGTGACTTTTATGGTCATTATAGGGTCAACTATCTTCCAGGTCAACTATCAGTAAATTGTTATCACTATTTACTAAAGAAGATATATTCCTTAATATTCTTTCTCTAACATACGCTCAGGATGCCCCTTCAGGAGCTTGGACCTTAGACTTCTTCAGAGTGTTCTCAATCAATTTCAACAGTTCTCTCTTAGTTCTATAATAAACATGATCTTTGTTCACAGAAAGAGAACCTATTTTCAGTATCATAAAAGAGTTTTTTACATGAAGAGTATATATAAGAGTTCTATCTGAGGGACAATATTCATTTATGTCTCTAGCCTTTCAGTAATTTTCCTTACTTCATAAAATGCAATTTTCCCCATTACTCTGTCGTCTCCTTGAGGCTTCTTCTTTTGCCTGCATGGGACCCTCAGATGTAAAAGCAATAGCGTCAGCATGTTTGCTGATGTGTATACCCATTAGAGTGCCTAGTTAGAGTAACTTGCCAACGATGAGCAATCAAAAATTAGGAGCTAGTGATGAAGATTCTGGTCCTTATGTGCCTGTGTGCCTGTATTAATTCAGGCAGTGAGGAATTTATGTCTTCACTGGGTATTGGGTATTGGGAAATGTAAGGGCTATGTGTTGCTGCATATAACAGCACTTTCTTAATTAAGCTTGGAAGCCAGAATTAGCTTTACTCAGTATGTATTACTGCCTTACAGATGAGAACACTGAAGCAGTGCAGCAGGATGAAAGATGCCAGCAGTTTAATTACAATATCTTAGTGTTATATAAAAAAGATAATTCTGTTCCTTTAACTTGAAAAAAAAAGGTTATTAAATTATTGAAAATAACTTAATATTTGCTTCCTGCAGATTTTCTTTCCAAGTATATTCCCTAATTAAATAATATTTTTAGACATGTTTACTTTTCTTCAATAATAAATAATGTCTCAATGGTTGTGTATTTTTATTTTTACTAGGAGGTAAGCTAGTGTGAACCAGGTGACTTGCAGTGTGCAGAGAATAAAAGTACCTGAATTAAGAATTCAAGTTTTTGTAAATGTCATTAATAGATGCTAGGTTTCAGGTAAATTTCAGTTTTCCTATACTGACTGTAACTATGAAAAATAATTTAAATATTTTATAAAATAAGATTAAAGAAGCAAAACCAATGCTAATTGAAAGACTCCCCAAGACAATTTTTCTGTGTTGTCATTTTTTATATATGTATTTCACGAGTAAACTACTTCAGTGATTTGTGTTAAGAGACTTTAGAGAAACTGACAAGGGTTACTGCCTGATAATTTATTGGAAGAAATGAAATTCTCATTTACTGAATTCTATAAAATATATCTTGATATCTTGAACATACTCATGTTGAAATGCAGTACAAATGTCTAAATGATAAATTAGCTTTTGTTTCTTGGTTATTGAAAAATAGATAAAATTCACAAACTGAGCAATTAGACATGTTTTCTTCTATTTCCTAAGATGCAATTTGATTATAATTCATGTGTAATTTCTGAACCACAGTACCTTAGGCTTTTTGCCAAATGTTTCCAACTTAAGTCAGCCATTATACTTTGGCCTAATTAAAAAATAAACTGCACAGAACTCTCAGGTTTTCACAACTTCCCTATCTCTGCCTTCTGTAGGCAATCAAAGCTATGTCCACACTGGCCTTGTATTAGGTGTTTACGAATATACCTATTTCAACCATTAGACTGCAGGCTCCTGGCACGCAGAGAGTATCCCATATTCATCTTTGTATCCTCTTATACCCAACAGCAGGCCTCCTAAACGGTCTGCTGAGCACTAGTAAGCTTTCAGTAAATACCTATTGAATTAAATTGGATGGGAGGACTGAAAAATTATACTAAGAATCTAGGTAATGGAGACTGTCAGTCACCGTGTAACTAAGCAGCACAAGGGAAAATGCTGAGTGTGCATGCTTGCATTGCTGGAGGGAACACAGGCACAGAGGTTGCCAATTGAAAGCATCACAGGACAGAAATATATAATTTACTGAGCACTTAATATGTATCAGGTATACAGTGAAACACCATACATGCACCATCTCATTCAATCAATCACAGCCACTTTATAAGGTAGGAAGGATTTATCTCATTGCAATATACATAGAACCCAGAGGCAATATGGAGTGATGGTTAAGACTTAATGCATTCTGCTTTTCAGACTTGAGTTTGATTCCTGGATTTGCCAATTAAAACCACTCTGTAGCACTGACACATGTAGGAGCCTAGATGGTAATTGGGAAAGATTTCTCAAAATGTAAAACAACATTTTTTGACATTGCTATCACATTTCTATTAGTTTTCTTGTATTTGAATGAGAGCCTGGTATTTATGACCCTTCACAATTTGGTCCTGGGAAGTCTTCATAACTTCTTGCCTATTGTGTCAATTAATGTGGCTACTCTAAACTACTTTTTGTTCCCCAAACATACTCTACATCCTCCAGAGCCTTTGAAAATACTGCTCTTTAACCTAGAATACCCTTGTTCAAAGTTGACCTCAAATCACAGTTTCTTCATGAGATTGAGATTTTTCTATCTAATAGACAGTTGTTGCTGCCATTGTTCTCCATGATTTATCTGCATCAATTAAGCTCCATATTAAAATTAACCTGTGGTCATCCCCAGCCTCGTCCACTAGCTAATGGATTCCTTGAGGTCAGAGACAATTACCAGATTCATATTTATATTTTTTACATTGTAAAGTACATATCAATATCTGAAATTAAACATTAGTTGTTTAAAGAACTAATATAATTCCACAGAAGTTAAGACTGACAAAGATGGCAAAGCCAGGATCAGAACGCATACTGTCTTGCTCTAAATTCAGTCCTCTAACAGGTGGTTCTCAACCCCAGGGGCAGATTAAAATCACCTAAGGAACTCTGGAAGTTATTGATGGCGTAGTCATGCCCCAGGCCAATTAAATCAGAATCTCTGGGAAGTGTAGGTGAGGGTATTCCCCAGTGTTACCAAGGTTATTCTAATTATTCTAATGTGCAACCAAGGTTGACAAGTACCATGACAAGACATGTCTGTTCCCTGTAACCCATTTCTACATTTTGAATGAAATTAGGAAAAATAATACCCGGATAATTGCCTTGCTTTCACCCCCAGATCATGTCCCATTCTATGAAAAAACAGCCATAGCTTCCAGCCATGGCTCATTAATGGTTTAACAATAATAAAAACCAAATTCATTATTATGTCACTCTTTTCAGACAAGATGCTTGCCACTAGCTAAGGTAGAAAAGGAGGCAGGAGAACTCTCCTCCAGCTTTCTCTGTCTCATATATGCCATATCAACAACCCTAATGCCTCAGGGCTCAGGTGTTTGCTTGGCCAGTGAACTCGGCTCAACTGTATTTCAGCAAATTCTTTTAGGAAACAAGAGTGCTAGTCTTGCTTGGTCAACTGGGGAGACAGCAAGTGAGACAGGGCTGAATAAATGCCAGACCCTTTGGTGTTACAGTCGCCATCCATGTTGGAGGAGGAAATTACATACACATAAATATCAACTTTCAAACCAGTGAAAATGATTTTGTTTCCCTAATTTTGAGTTCACTCTTACACAAAATGTATTCAGATACTGGTGCTTCCAATGTTAAACCTTTGGTTTAACGACTTTTCATTGTAAGTGGCTTTGTTATTTCAAGAACATCAGGCAAAGGAAAGAAGTAATAGTAAAATCTCCCTTCTGTTAAATTTGGTTTTTATCCCTGTGTAGACTCGGTTTTGGTTCCTTCAGCCAAATGAAAATCTTAGGAATTAAAAGGGCCAAAGCAAAGTACTCACTAGTTTCACTTTATCCCCTTAGGTCTTCTTATGCTGCAGCTAAGCAATCCTGAGTGCTATTTATGTCATATCCTATGCAGACTTGGCAAAAGTGAAGCAGGAGTAGGGAGTTCTGTAGTTATTGGGCTAGAATTTAGAAGCTGAAAGTTGGAACAGCAAGCAGATGAGAGCTAGCAACTATGCTGAATCTAGAATCAAAGGTATGCCAGATATAGATGACAGCACAGGGGAATTTAAACAGTCACAGACAGATTTCTTTTTTCTCCTGTATGGGTCCTTAACAGCTCCAGCAATGTTTTCAGACCCTAAGATACCTTAAAGATGTCTTCTAACTAAAGAGTCTCCTTATTTCTCTTTGAAATATAATAAATCCTTTAAAAGTGTTTTAAGAAGCTGAATTAGGATATAGAAGGCAACACTGTTATCTTAATTGGGGTTCCTTCAGATGATGACTGAAATAAAAATCCAGTCTAAGTTGTTTATTTGGAAAGTGAAAAGGGCTGGGAGGGTTGGAGGGTGGGTGAGTAGTGAGATAAGGAAGGAAGGCAGCACCTTAAAAAGATGTTTTTAAGCCAGCTACCAGTATGGATGATTATGGAGTTTAATCCAGCTGGGAAACTATGAGAGCCAAGAGTAGAACAAGCACCTGAGAATTATCCCACCAAAGAGGTGAGGAAGTTGGGATATTTATACACCAATTCTCTGATCATTCACTGAAGGCTGCTCCTGGGGCACATTAATTCCCCACAGAGTAAAATCCACCTCAAGGGGCCAGTGAATTCTGAAATGGTAAGAGTGAAAGGATGAGACATGATAGCACCTGCTATAAGTATAGATTTGCTTGTTGTGTACTGTTCCTTTCAGAATTGTAGTATGTCCACACTTAGGCCCTATGGATATTCAAATTACCCAAACTCTCATAGGCAGTCTCTATTGACCCTGCCCATTGCTAGTTCTTGGGTCAATTTATGAGGGATTCTGGTATTTCCATTTAGGTGTAATTGGATCCTCATTCATCACATACATATTATATACTGTCACCCACAGTGAAGGAAGTTCTGCCAAATTATAAAACACTGAACTAGAATAGCACATGATTTTTTTTCAGCAAACCTACAAGTATCTTGAAAATATTGGTTATTTTTTTGTATTATAAAAGTAGAGCTGGTTTATTTGGTAGAAGCTAAAATTTCTGAACTAAGTAGAGACCATACAGTGACCTAAAATTTGAAATGCAAACAGTGGACCTATGATTGCTGTAAGCTTCTCTTGGAGCAAACACTAATAATTTCCCATCTCCAAAGTCAAAAGGATATAAATGTTAAAAGTAAAAGGACTTTGTGGTGAAAAGTGGGGGTAGAGATACAGGACATTTTTGAGGCTACATTCATCTTTCTAAAGAGATATAATCAGAATTCTATTCTACTATACCCATTTCTAGCCTAAATCATAACATGGAAATGCCCATACATTTAAAAAGCATTATAATTTTGTTTGGAGAAAATAACAGCAAAAAGTTACAGGATTTTTAAAATTTCACTGCTCACTGTCCCTACATAAGTAACAATAATATTTTTTAGGCAACAAACCTTACCTGACCTAACTTTCATAGGACCTGCATGGTTCTGCATTCTGAAAGCAAGCTTGTTTTCCAAGGTATATTTCTTAAACAATTTAAGACAAGTATTTAAAAGGATTGTGATACTGATAATCTTCACTCATATTTGTTGCCACATCTCATACTATAGTGTCCAAAAAGTCTGAAAACATAGATAATATTATTTATTTTTTATAGATAGAAGTTGTCCTTGATGGTGTTATATTTTCACATGTCCAGACTTTATAGACATCCTGTGGAAGAGTTTCTAGTATCCTTAGCAAAAGAGAATGTAATAATGTCACAGTGGCAGATAATTTTCAACATTGAAATTTGTTTTTTTCCCCACAATAATATCCCTAAGAGTTATCCACATTAAAATATATAAATGTAGGGCGCCTGGGTGGCTCAGTTGGTTAAGCGACTGCCTTCGGCTCAGGTCATGATCCTGGAGTCCCTGGATCGAGTCCCACATTGGGCTCCCTGCTCGGCAGGGAGTCTGCTTCTCCCTCTGACCCTCTCGACCCTCCCCCCTCTCATGTGCTCTCTCTCTCAGTCTCTCTCTCTCAAATAAATAAATAAAATCTTTAAAATATATATATATGTATATATATACATATATATATATATATATATATATATGTAGTTGATTCACTGCAAATGATGTCTAGTATACCATTATATGAAAATACTATAATTTGCCTACTTCTATATTGCTGATCACTTATGTTACTTAAAACTATTTGCTTTTTGGGGCACATGGGTAGCTCAGACAGTTAAGCATCTACCTTTGGCTCAGGTCATGTTCCTGGGATCCTGGGATTGAGCCCCACATTGGGCTCCCTGCTCAGCAGGGAATCTGCTTCTCCCTCTGCCACCACCCTCCAACCCTCTGCCACTGTGTTCCCCCCCCTCTCAAATAAATAAAATCTAAGAAAATAAAAAATAAAACTATTTGTTTTTAAAAATAATGCTGTGATAAACCTCCTTGCACATGTTATCAGGTATGCATGTAGGAAAATAAACTGGAAAATATGCAATTTCTGGATCATAGACTACATACTCTTCAACTTTACTACATGCTACCAAATTTTTCTCTATAGTAATTAAGTCAATTTATAGTTTCAACAGCAATGAATTAGAGTCCCTATTTCCCCACATCTTCAAACATAGATGGTATAATCAACACTTTGGATTTTTGCCAATCAGGAATGTATGAAATGGTATTTTATGCATTTTAATTTACATTCTCTTGATTTTGAAGGAGGGTGTGGATGATTGTGTAATTATTTCTAAACATTTACTACCCTAACTATAAGAGTATTCCCTATCTACCCACTGACATTAGGCTGATCCTGTGTCTTGCTAATATAATAGGGACACAAATGATATATGTCATTTCTAAGTAGACGTTTCAAGAACCATCACATCATTCTACCATTTCTCCTTTCCCTCTGCCTCCCAACAAAAAATCTCAGAAAAAGGCTGGTCCTCAACCTGTATTACAGAATGAAGAAGAGCCACTGGGCTAAGCCCCACAGTAAAAATATAATGTAAACAAGAGGTAAAATTATCATCGAAGCCACCATTGGGATTTTGGGCCATTTGTTTTCACAACATAACCTAGTTAATGTAGAAGACTTATTACATGAATTTGTACTTAAAATACAGTGTTTCTATTAAAAAAAAAAAACTAAACTATATGGTATCATCTCCTAGGCCAGGCTATAGAATAGTTATTGAGCTGGGAAGATGATAACTGATTATATGGTAGTGAAACACTTAGTAAATTGATAACACACCAAAATGGCATATAGTTTTATATGAAAAACTGGGAAATTAAATGTTACTAATGTGTCTTAAGTGTTTGGCTGGCTATATTTGACCATGTCACAAGAAGAGATGAGCTCACAAGCACACATGAAATTGGCTGTTTTGCAAAGAGCAATGGAAGTGAATAGATACTGAAGACTCATGTCTTGCAGGGTTGAAAGAACTGACTGTTTCTCATCTCTATCCATTGAGAAATGTTTTCAGTGACAAAGGCTGAGAAACTAACTCAAGGGCTAGGCTACCACACACTTTATTAAAACTTCTGAACTGATTAATTTGGCCCCCAATAAATCCTTTAGGACAAAATGGTTAAGGGAAAAGATACTAAAGGCATGGCTCTCCCAAGGTCTAGGTACTGACAGTTAAATTGAGAGAGAGGCATTATCTGAACAAGATTTTTGAGTTTAGCATATGGAACAGGTTAGACTTAAATGATGAAAAGATAACCAAGTTAAGAGTTGTGAGCTGTACTGCCATAAAAGCTACTAGTCTGGATTAGAAAAGTTGAAAACTTAAAAACAATTATTGGGCCCAAAATTCTACCGATAGGAAGCAGACTGAGATGTCAGTTTAGCTCCTGAGGAAGGCATTATTTTTCAAACATTCACTTTCAGATATGGCTAAGGTACATCTTGGGAAAGGGAGGACAATCCAGACAGTGAAACCATGGGCCACAGAAACAGTAGACTGGGGAGTTATATCCAGGGTATAGAACCTAAAAAGCAAGAACAATTCCCTACTTTTGAAAACATACCACATTTTATTAATTTCCACTGCTTTAAAATAAACCTTGATGACCTCTCTCTCTTTTTTTTTTCCTAAGAATGATAGTCAATCTCAAGATGTTAAGTAAATTAAAAAAAAAAGGTATTAGGGGTGTTTTATAAAATAAAATACCATGGCAAAGGTAGATCTCTATTATTCCAAAATAATAGAAAATTATTTCAGGTATATATATTTTATAATTCTATCTATAAAAGTATAGAAAACATATTATTTTTTAGTGGTACTTTTAAAAAAATTTCCAATAGTGAGTTCATTATATTAGCTTGAGAAAAACGGCTGACTCAGTTTAAACTATACCATAGAACTGAACTAATCCTGCTACTGAGGGGCTGCTGAACGCATGTCAGCTGCTGCAGAATCCATTGATCGCCTCAGACATCGATTGGTTAATTTAATGAAAAAGGAAGGTTTGGAGTCCGAATAAATTTACAGTGCTGACTGACAGGATCTTACCTGAAGTTATGTTCAGAAAAACATACACGTCCGTGTGTGTGCACACATACCCAAACAACACTGCCAAGAATGGCTAACATTTTTTTTTAAAGATTTTATTTTATTTATTTATTTATTAGAGAGCGAGCGAGAGAGAGAGCGAGAGAGAGAAACAGCATGAGAGGGAGGAGGGTCAGAGGGAGAAGCAGACTCCCTGCCAAGCCGGGAGCCCGATGTGGCACTCGATCCTGGGACTCCAGGATCATGACCTGAGCCGAAGGCAGTCGCTTAACCGACTGAGCCACCCAGGCGCCCCTGGCTAACATTTTTAATATTAAAAAGTGAGGTCATCACTTTTAATAAAAGAAGAGAAAAGATATTGACAAAGGAAAATCCTATCTAGAATAACATACCTGTTTTTACATGAATTTGTAAAGAATATGAATAAAGTGTGAAATATTCCTTTGCTTTCCCTCAAAATATGTATCTGAGAGACTTTGAATCAGGGTGATGACACTTTCAACTCATAAAATATAGTGAAGACATAAAATACAGCTGGACAACAGCATAATTTAGTGTAATCTCATTTTTATCTAATCTATCACAATGTTCTAATTAGAAATAAAGTTATACTATTTACTGATGTTAAGACTTTTACTCTCATTCTATGTATTCAAAATGATCTGTAGTTATTAAGTCATCACTGTTCACGGCATTCAAATGAAATGATATTAAAAAAACTATATTTTGGCTAAAATTAACAAGTCAGGAAACGACAGATGTTGGCGGGGATGCGGAGAAAGGGGAACCCTCCTACACTGTTGGTGGGAATGCAAGCTGGTGCAGCCACTCTGGAAAACTGTATGGAGGTTCCTCAAAAAGTTGAAAAGAGAGCTACCATATGATCCAGCAATTGCACCACTGGGTATTTACCCCAAAGATACAAAAGTAGGGATCTGAAGGGCTACGTGCACCCCGATGTTTATAGCAGCAATGTCCACAATAGCCAAACTGTGGAAAGAGCCAAGATGTCCATCGACAGATGAATGGATAAAGAAGATGTGGTATATATATACAATGGAATATTATGCAGCCATCAAAAGGAATGAGATCTTGCCATTTGCAACGACGTGGATGGAACTGGAGGGTATCATGTTGAGTGAAATAAGTCAAACAGAGAAAGACATGTATCATATGATCTCACTGATATGAGGAAGTCTTAATCGCAGGAAACTGAGTGTTGTTGGAGTGGGGGGTGGGGTGGGAGGGATGGGGTGACTGGGTGATGGACACTGGGGAGGGTGTGTGCTCTGGTAAGCGCTGTGAATGGTGCAAGACTGTTGAATCTCAGATCTGTACCTCTGAAACAAATAATGCATTATATGTTAAGAAAAAAAAAAAAGAAGAAGAAGAAGAAGAAGAAGGTAGCGGGAGGGGAAGAATGAAGCGGGGGAAATCGGAGGGGTAGACGAACCATGAGAGACGATAGACTCTGAAAAACAAACTGAGGGTTCTAGAGGAGAGGGGGGTGGGAGGATGGGTTAGCCTGGTGGTGGGTATTGAGGAGGGCACATTCTGCATGGAGCACTGGGTGTTGTGCACAAACAATGAATCATGGAACACTTCATCTAAAACTAATGATGTAATGTATGGGAATTAACATAAGAATAAAATAAAAAAAAACAAACTATATTTATACATAAGTAAAATAATTAAATGTTATGGTAGTAATCACAAAGGAGATTCATGTTCACTGCAGAAAATGCAGAGTACAGATAAGCAAAAATTTTTCATCAATTAAATTAATAAAAACATCAACTAATATTATATATAACCTTGAAATATTTTTTATGTATACACACACTTAATTTTATTTATGAACATATATATACATTCTATCACAAGCCATTATTTTCATTTAATAAAATGTGAACATCTTTCTGTGTTCTTAAGTTGATTTCTACATAATCATTTTGACAGTTGGGTAATACTTTAAATATATGAGGTACAGTAACTTAATTAGCCAATTTCCTCTTATTACACTTTATGTGGTTTCTGTTTTCTTGCAGTTTTAACAAAAAGATAAATAATTTTGTTGGAAAATAGCTAATGCTCATTCAGAATTATTTTCTTAGGATAAATTCCTAATGGGACTGTTGAATAATGGTAAGGAATTACATTGTTTTTCAATATATTGTTAAATTGCCAGCAGAAAGGTGTTGCTGATTCTAATAGTTTTATATGAAAGGGATAATTTTCCTGCCGCTTACTATGCCTATTTTCATATTACTTAATAATTTATAATTTAATGTTGTATATCATTGTTTTAATTTGATTTTTTAATTTCTTGTGATAATCAACATTTTCCCAAGGTTATGGAATTTTATTTAATTTTTACTTAAGTCAGTGGGATGATATTCAGAAAATCACATTGACTCTACTCGGTCACAACTCATTTGAAAATGGGGATAACATGATTACTACTCAGATCACACATGAAAGTTAGAGATATATATGAAAATTCTTTATGAATTTCAACTACAAAGCATTAATAAGTGAAATTAGGGGCACCTGGGTGGTGCAGTCAGTTAAGCACAGACTCTTGGTTTTGGCTCCGGTCCTGATCTCAGGGGCCTGGGGTCAAACCCAGGATGAGGGCTCTGTGCTCAGAGCTGCAGTGGGAATCTGCTTGTCCCTCCCCATCTCCTTTGGCTCCTCCCCACCCACACACTTGCAGGCATAAACTCTCAAGTGAATAAATAAAATCTTAAAAAAAATAAAATATATGTACCCTTCCTCCACAAAACCAAAGGGGAAAACTGCCATATTTGAACATTTCTATTATAAATTTTTGTCTTTATTTCCTCTGGCTATATGGTCCCAGACACTTCAGGTCCCATTTTGAAGCAAAACAAAGGCTGTGGCCTTAGGTTCATCACTTACATAATTCAAGCTTTCTTATTTAAGACACTGAAATAAACTTAAAGTCTTTTCTGATATGAAGCCATGTGAGAAGTAACATTGTTTGCAAATATCAATGAAGAAAATTGCCAACTCTCTTAAAGGTACTTTGTCCTAGATTAGACTTCCTGGAGCTACTTTCTTCTGCACAAAATCATCAGGGCTGTTTGAAACTAGACTGATTTCTTCATTTCTTTCTGTTTCTGACAAGATTAAGACACATTTATCTTGACTTCATTAATTTTCCATAATGGCAAATGCTGCGTATGTTCCAGGAGAGAAACCACAATATGCTAACAATAAAAAAAAATTATAGCTTTGAACAGGCAATTGATAACAACCAATCTATAAAAACTGTCAATGCAAAATTGACAATTCTGTGTATTTCTTAAACTTATTTTCAATATTGTTCCCCTTTATTTTTATTTAAAAATTTTTTTTTAAAGATTTTATTTATTTGACAGAGACAGACACAGCGAGAGAGGGAACACAAGCAGGGAGAGTGGGAGAGGGAGAAGCAGGCTTTCCGTGGAGCAGGGAGCCTGATGCGGGGCTTGATCGCAGGACCCTGGGATCATGACCTGAGCCGAAGGCAGATGCTTAACGACTGAGCCACCCAGGCTCCCCAATATTGTTCCCCTTTAGATAAGCATGTCTGTAATATGGAATTAAATGATAAATTTAGGGGAAAAAGTCAGTATTCTTAAGGAATTTCAGTAAGAAACAATTATTTGTCTCAGGAAAATCTTAATTTGTTGCTTTATGAGAACATATTAGAAAGATATGCTTTGTTATTTGAGTTGTAGACAATATAAGCCAAACTATCAAACTGAAAGAAATAAACACAATGTGTAATTTTTTTAAAAGATTTTATTTATCAGAGAAAGAGAGAAAGGGAAAAAGAGCACAAGCAGGAAGAGCAGCCGCTCCCCGCTGAGCAAGGAGCCCAAGGCGGGACTTGATCCCAGGATCCTGGGATCATGACCTGAGCCGAAGGCAGAAAGCCAACCCACTGAGCCACCCAGGCGTCCCCACAAGGTGCAATTTTTTGAAAAACAACTGGGACATCCTAGCTGACCTTCAGAAGGTCAGAGAGTGCCCAAGTACTTCCTAAGGAGGTCAGTGGGCCTTTTCTCTGAGGTATGGCCACCAGTATGACTCATCTTCCTGAACTCTTGGCTGTTACATTTCTCCCATTACAAGTTTTAATTCAAAGAGGAGGGGTTCTAATTGGCCCAGCTGCACCTGCTCCTGGATCAATCACGATGTTAGAGGTCAGAGGCATCAGAACAGTCCCAGTGTCTGGGGTAGCCACTGGGCCCTGGAGCCATCCGAATAGAGGTGATACTCAAGAGATAAAGCTTTAGGTTGCTTAGATAGATTTGGTGTCCCTGCCATAAATCTAGCTTTCCCATTTGCCTTTTTAAGAAAAGTCATCAACCACTGTGTCTACTACTCTTACTTCAAAATCACTTTACCAGATATTCTAATGATTAAAAATAGATAACTTCAAATTTATTAAATAGAATTAAAAAACAGTAATTATTTAGCATAGTACTTGCATGATTTATTTTGCAATCTAGAAAGTGTCTATAAACACAGAAAAGTAAAAAGCGTAGTACATGTTTGCATTTAAATGCAGCATATGTGGCTTTGACAGGAATTAATAATTTCCAATTTTATGCATTTAGATTAATTAACTTTTATTTTCACCTCCTGTTTGAATTATGGACTATATGTGCCTGAATAAGTGGCAGATTAACAATTTTATAATAAGAGGAAAGTTGCTGGGAATACTTGTGGAATTGAGACTCTAGTCAATGTTGTGTTTCCTGATACAATAGTAATTCAACTTAATTTCCCAAAAATCTTCTGACTCTGATACCCTGGCATATTTGGGGACTAGAATCCAAATAATCTAATTACAAGTCTAATTTTTTTAACCACTACAATGCAGTGGCCTCCTTATCCAAAATGGGTTTACTAAATGTGTATTTCATAATATTTTTCTACATTTGTATGAACTTTAGGAAATGTTTTGGATGAATAGAAATTTCTACCAATAGCTCATTGTTATGGACTGAATTTTATTCCTCTAAAATTCATATGTTGTAGCGCTAACCCCCAGTGTCTCACAATGTAACTGTATTTGGGATTGGGCTTTTAAAGAGATGATTAGGTTAAAATGAAACCCTAAGGGTGAGCCCTAATCCAATCTGATGGATGTCTTTATAAGAAAAGGAGATGAGGACATACAGAGAGATACCAGGGATGCACAGAGAGGCAAGGCCAAGTGAGAACACAGGGAGAAGACATCCATCAGCAAGCCAAATAGAGAGGTCTCAGGAGAAACCAAACCTGCAGACACCTTGATCTTAAACTTCTAGCATTCAAAACCATGATTAAATAAATTTCTGTCATTTAAACTACCCAGTCTGTGGTACTTTGTTGTGGCAGCCTGACCAAACTAATATGCTCACAATTGTTTAAATATCTTGAAAATAATGTTTTAAAAATTTAATATAAATCTTATTTCTAGAATATGCTAGCATGTCACCTTTGACATTTAAGTTTTAATATGTTTCAAAAGTAGTTTATGGCATTTTACATTGACATTTGTTACTACCAGTAGTTTATTTAACTTCTCAAAATTTAAGTCTAGGTCTAATCAAAACCTCTGAGACATTTCAAGACATGCTCAATATATTTATATAGCATATGGCATGTGAAGTAATAGAAAATGACAAAATCTAGCACGTTAGACTAAAATAACAAATCATATTCTATGGAAATCTGTATATGAAATAATTTTGTTATTGCTGACTACAAATCACTTTTCAGATCATCAGTTACCCAAGGCTACTGTTTGCTCAGTAAAAATGTAAATACTCTTGATTCCTTGAAAACATAATAGTTTGGTTGTGTTATGTAACTGGTCATTTGAGCAACAGGGCATTAGACTGATGATGCTATTATTCAAAGAAAACTAGTTAAGCTATTGATGGATAGTATAACAGTAAGTACATCTCTGCATTTTAGAGCAATTCCTTTACTTTAAGACATGGCACTTTGGTAATGTTCTGATCAAAGCAGATGTATACAAACCTACAGTGATAAATATTCATGGGTCAGAAGCAACACTTAAAAATGAATCTAATTCAGTCCAAAAAAAGTATGGTATTGTGTTTAACTATATGACTGATTTTTTATTTGCTTAAAGTTGTATCAAAGCATGAATTCATGTTTCCTCTGTGTATGTACTAGTCAGGGATTTTAGAATGAGTAAGAATCACAGTGAAATTAGATAGTTCTGCTTAAGCTATCCATTCCTGAAATAGTTGCAAGGACAATTTTCAGGATTCTGGATAGGAAAGCAAGTAGCTTTCCAGCTGGCCTTCTTGATCACTTATTTATTAATTCCACACTTACTTATTAAGAGACTTCTCTGTGCCAAGAACTGCAAAGCTCCACAGGAGATACATAATAGCTAAGATATAATTCCTACTCCTGCATATTTCACATTTCTTGAACAGTATATCCCATGGAGCTCACTATATACTCTGTCAAACCACTGTCTCACAGCAAACTTTCAAAAGAGCAGTGTATACATACCATGTTCATGCTAGCACCCACCACCTCCTAGGCCCATTACAACATGGACTTGACTCCTACCATTCCACAAAACCTGCATTATGGGTAAACAAGTTTTGGGTAAACAAGGGTTGCCTTTCTCAATTTTCTCCACGCAAATATGGCATTGGACGATGTTGAAATGCTTCCTTCTTGATTTGCTGCTTTGACTTGTATGATGGTATGAGCTTCTTGTTCTTCTGTAACTAGTCCTTAATTTTAATTCCTAATTACCCAAGGTTTCCTTGGGACCCCTCTGGAGTTTATTCTTGGTGATTTTCATGGTTTTGGCCTCTCACAGATCACACAGCCTTATGACAAATTATCTTCTGGCCATCTTACTAGGTGGATATTTAAACTCATTAGGTCCTGAACTGAACTGACCATTTTCCCTCTCCTCACTAACTATATGCTGGCTTATTTAAATCTGATTCTCCTCTACTTTGTTGTGATTCTGGTAATAGAGTTACCATTCTCATAATCACTAACACCTGGGTCTTCGATCTTAGCTTGCCTCCAAATTCACCAGATACCACATCAAACCAATTCAAACACCCACTGGCTCTATCCTTGCAGTATTTTTGCATGTCTCCCTTCCTTTCCATGCCTGTTGTTTTCTATCTTCATTATCTCTTACTTATAAACATAGCTGACTGGATTCCTGGCCACCTTTTTCTCTCCCAGATTCTACCCACTGATATCACTCTCTTACACATTAATCTTACTACATATTTCTTCCATGATTGAAACATGATCCAAGCTTTATCTATGTCTCTCCCCTTTAATTCATTAGATGATAGATAATTTACTTCTATGCCTTTGGAATAACTATTTGTACTTAATTTTTTCACATCATTCATTTATTCACTCATTCAACAAACACTGATTAAACATACATATATATATATATATATATTTTTTTTGTCTCCATACCATACCAGGTAAAACCAATGCCTTCTGTCTCTTATAAATCTGCAGCTGGTACTAAACTCCCGTGTTCAAATATCTTATTCTCCAGCTAAGACAGAATTCTGTCCTGGTTAGTTTCTAAACCTAATAGTGAGCTTATCACTCATTTTTGCATTATTCTCAAGAAAATAAAAGGGCTCTCAGATCCTCCAATCAACAATATGCAGAGTGCCTATGTGTCACTCCTTGAAATTTATTTCTCTCACCTCCTTTCAGACCTGGTCCCATTTCTCCTACTCTCTTCTAAGCATAAGCTTTATATTTGCAACTTTTTCCATGATTATAGCTTCATTAAGGGCTCATTCA
Organism: Mirounga angustirostris; assembly: GCF_029215605.1. NCBI lineage: Eukaryota > Metazoa > Chordata > Mammalia > Carnivora > Phocidae > Mirounga > Mirounga angustirostris. The sequence goes on along the minus strand of NW_026991709.1, from coordinate 44,468,258 downwards.
TGCAGATTACACCTAACGTGTTAAAAGAAGTTTCTTAAGAGTGGCCTCTCAGGCTATACAATGTGGATTTCTTGATTCAATTGTGAGTTTCAAACAAGTTGGCTTTAATGGTAACAATTTTCACTTGCTTATTATCTTCAGCTATAAAACTGTCCCTCTTCCCAACTCCATCCCATATAGGGCTCTCTCACTTAATTCTTGAAGTCTCTGAGGGTATTTAGCAGGTGCTTATAAATAACATCTGCATTTTTCTTTCACTTTGGCTCCTTTTCTGGCCTCTTTGTTCATGTCTGCATTCTGAATTGCATATGAAATCTACTTTAGGTAAGTACATATAGGGTTAAAATCTCTACAAACTTTAATTTGAGTTGGGGGAAGTCAATTCATTTATTAAAATGAAAGGTCTAAGATGAGGTTGAATGAGGAAAGAGGAAAGATAGCAGAGAATTAATATATAACTGACTGCATTTTATGGAGTACTAGTATCTAAATATGTATCTGAGCACTTACATTAATTTGACAGTGATTCTATATGCCTGTAAATGAAATGGGAAGATGTGTCAGAGAGTGAATCTGCAAAGAGAGGCCATAATAAGCATCTAAACATGTTTTCAATGAAATCACAAAAACAGACAAGATACTGATGATATTTAAACCAGATGGGAAGAAAAATAGGGGTAGGGTGAGAGGGTAGAGAAAGAGAAGAAGGCAGATCTAAACACAGAAGAGAATTCTACTAGCTGTTACCCTGAATCAATGTGTATTCTAGATTGAAAATGAAATGGAAGAGAACCTTCTATTGCATCCATGTGTCTTACTGGCTAAGCTAACACATGCCTCTCATAAATATAGCCTCAGCAAATGTAATTCTACACTGAGTGTGACTTGAACCCTTGAAGATGTGCATGTTTCACCCCCCAATGGTGACTAAACACCAGCAAACAATTTCATTTGGAGCTCAAACGACAAAGTAACAACTATTTCAGTGCTGGAGAAAACCTGACTGTGTAGGACATTTTTAGAGAGAATAAGGCAGTGTCCAATTTGGCACTTAAATTTAACTATATATAATAAGCTGACATCAAATGTAAGATGCCACCCCATGTATACTACAAAAAAAGTGCTTTGGAATTAAGAGCAGAAGTGTTAGAATCTTTGATGAAATGAAAAAGTAGATGTCAGAATTTACAAACACAGTATTTTGAGTACAGTAAAAAGAATATGATAACTATTTTTAATGACTTTATACCAGTCACATTTCTAATTCTGCAGCAACACTATAAACAGAATTAATTATTTTAAGGGTATATGCCATGATGTAAAAAAGATGGAATCAATAGATCTTATTTACCTTAAAAATGAAATCTAGAGTGTATTTTCATGAATAAATTCATCCAAAATGAAATTCTACTGTAACTTACAACTACTATTTAAATATTGCTATTTCTGAAACCAACTAGAGAGATAAAGTCTAAAATCTTAATATAGTAATAAAATAAGTAAATAAAGCTTCATAGGATTAAAATTGATGCTACAGAACTAGTAATGAGAGTTGTGAGACATCTTTTTCTTAAAGAGCTTCTGGCCTCAATATATGATATATTTCAACACTTATTATCCATTAGAATCAATTATTAATAAATAATAATGTTTATTTCAAACAGATTATATACTAATATGAGTTGGATGAATTAGGCTGTTGTTCATGAAAAGCATCCCAATGAACACTATTCTTTAAAGTCTGAAAACATAAAAAAGAACAAAAGTAATCATTTATGACACCTTATAACTTAAAGCAAAAGGAATTAACAGCTGGCTAGCTTCATTATTCACAGTCAGGATTTTGAACTTCAAAATTAATGACCTGTCGAAGTCAATTCTCTCGTTCATTTGGATAGAGATTATTTTTAAATAAAAATTTAATATATGAATATCCATACCTCAACATATAGCTTTTAAAGAAATTAAACTAAAATCAATGTATAGAGAGAATTCAAGCATAAAAAGTTCAGAGTCTAAGTGAAACAGAAAACATAGAGACCTCATTATTCATTCATATGAAAAAGCCTCTGGTAGACTTTATTATTGTTCTCCAAAATTCCCTGCCTTATCTTGTGAGATTATACCTCTATGCCTTGGTGAATTGTGGTCACTCAAATTACTTTGTCCAAAAAAAATATAAACAGAAGTTTCTCTATTATTTCTGGGTAGAAGCTTTAGGAACCTACGTGTGCTTTACTATGCTTCCTTCCCCTGCAACCCTGCCCCCCCACCGCTTCCCTGCCCCTGCAGCCACTTTCATCGTGACCAGAAATTCATAATAAAAGATATATCTTCAGCCTAGGACCTGCATGAAAGTGAAATGCAGCAGAGGAACAGCTGATTAGCACTGGTCATATAGCATGAGCAACAGAAAAAAACTTTGTTATGATGACCAACTCTGATTTAGGGGCCATTTGTCACTGCAAAATTACATAGTTGTTCTAAGGTACATGCCGCCCTTAGAGTTATGCAGTCTGTAGCCTGAACAACTGTTCACAGCAGCCCTCACACTGCATTCTAATTAAATATTTTTCTAAAAAATTCTTTAAAACCAATGATTCTAAAACATCTGCCAAATCTGAATATGATTTTTTTAAACATGAGAAAACACTTTCAACTTCTATTCTAAAATAATTTTCCAAACTAATGTGAAAATCCATATAGTTAAGATATATATATATAATCCCAGGCAGAGTTTCTTCTATGTACAAGTTTGTTGCTTTGATTAAAAAAAAAAAAAAAAGTACATACTTTCAGCTTTTCTACCCTAACTACAAAGGGTGAAAACATAAATGTTTTGCTAATTATTATCACTTCTTTTTTTACTTATAAAGACTTAAGATAAAACTAATTGCTTAGAGTATGTAAGTATTCAGGACTAAGAGCCACATCTCATGTCCTTCATAGCAGTGCTTACATATTTGCACATAATAACAACAGATGGTATTACCAAATGCTTGTTCCATTAAATTTAAAACTTCCTTTGAGAGAGTAATTGCTTTCTGCAATAAAGCAATCACCCAAATTCAGTATTATAGAAACACAGAGGTCCCTTGGAAGGCAAGACTAATCTTGGAAGGAAGAGATAGATATATTTTCACAGGTGTAAAGAAATCTAGTCACGTCTTTTAAATGGAAAGCAAAAATGTCTTTGTCAGACTGCACTGCAAACTTGCTTTGTATAGACAAAGGACACATTGTAATTTCTGCTGAATACTTAAAAATACACTTTCAAAGAAATCATTAGTCATCAAAAGATACCATTTCAACTTCCAGTATGAAGCTCTTTACCTACTACTTTCTAGATTATTTGTTCCACCCAATGGTGCTCATCGATGCTAGTGAAAGCTTCATTCCCTTCTGCAGAAAACTTAACTGGCAGAGTCATAATGATCCCAGGCAGTAACAACCACTTCTAGCCTTTTTCACTTCAGTCCACATGCCCTGACATCTCTGTTCATTACCAACCTCAGACATTTTCTATTCCTCCTTAGAGCCAAACATTATACATTTATTTGCTCTGATTTCCATTTCCCATGATTATTATGCAACCTGAAACTTACCTAACTCTTATATCAATGAATAAAATTTAAGAAATGCATATTAAGTACCTTGTAAGCTTAATACAGTATGTATATGCAGAAGATACAAAATTGGGGATAATTTATTAATGTGTGCAATCTAGGGCATCTAGGTGGCTCAGTCAGTTAAGCCTCTGCCTTGGGCTCAGGTCATAATCTCAGGGTCTTGGGATTGAGCCCTACATCAGGCTCCCTGCTCTGTGGAGAGTCTGCTTCTCCCTCTACCCCTACCCCTTGTTGTGCTCTCTCTCTCTTTCATTCTCTGTTTCGCAAATAAATAAATAAATAAATAAAATCTTTTTAAAAATGTGTGCAATCTGATGTTGGAAATACAATCCATTATAAATCCCTGAAGTAGATCTTAGGCAAACTCTTATTTCAGAGAACAGGAAGGTTATACTTTGTTGGAGAGTCAAGAGACATTTGAGGAGATCTTGGTGTATAGATGGTTATCTCCAAGGAAGAAACTATATAGGTCAGGTATAAGGAAGTGACAGCCAGTGATAACAGCACAAGCAAAATGATGCAAATACAAAAATAAAGACACTGTTTAATTAACAGTAAAATGGCCAGTTTTGCTCTAGCTTTGTATATGTAGGAGAGCAATAATAAATATGTTTGAGAAGGTGGACTGAGGCCATAGTGTCTTATCTGTTAAGCTGTGGATTTCATATTGAAGTTAGCCGGCAGTGGTGAGAAATAAAGGTTATTGCTAAGAGCTCTGTTCTTGCAAGATTAAGTCAGCCTCAGAGTGGATTGAAGGCAGAATTGACTGAAGAAATAGTCATTAAAGTTCCAGAAAGAGTTAATAGGGCTTTCAAATAGGATGGTGGTATTAGGAATAAAGAGATGCGAATGGAATCATGAAAGAGTCAATAGGATCTGACAATTAGTTAATTGTTTGTGAGAGGAGAGAAACTAAGAGTAGAGTTAATTACTTCATTATGAAGAGAAGATTGTCTCCCAAACTAGCAATATATGCCATATGAATACAATATATCCTCAACACCAAATACTGTTTCCAGTTCTCAATTTTAAATAGTATTTAAACCAAGCCTGTACTGCTTTGTAACTTTAAGAGAAACAATAACACTAAAAAGTAACAGAGGAGAATAAAAGTAAGCAACACAAGTAGTTAAGCTTACAGAAATCTAACAGTCTGTGCAAAACACATAACAAAATCATCCAAAATAATGGTCAACAATAATATTTATAAGGGTCATTTTACACAATTTCTATTAATGTGTATATAGTGGCTTTAGTCAGGGCTGTGACAGAATGTGGTTGATACAAGCAGAACAGTAATTTCACAAAAGAATATTGGGTAGACCACAGAATCTTTGGGAGACTGAACTGGATTCAGAGGCCACCATCCAACACCATGGCACAGAACGTCTTCCAACCTTCTAACTAGATCTGGACATGAGATGTCACAGTGTGAACCACCAGTACCACCAACATGGGTCACTAGATACTCCCAGTAGAATTACTGCTTCTGCTTTCTCTGGAAATCAGATGTAGCTGCCTGGTGAATCTCATCTGCAGAACTTACATCATGCCATGCTCCAGCTGAGAGGGAACCTTGAGAAGCCAAAACCTGGTATTTCAATATCTCTATAGAAGTAGGCTCTACCATGTAAGAAGAGGCCTCAGATACTAGCAGACCGAAAAGAATGCTAGAAAAAACACTGTTAATAGACACATATTCAATGTTTAAAAAGAAGTTTATAAAGTTATGTTATTCTCATTACTGTTTTAAGTGGCAAAATTCACATCAAATGGTAAATATTTAACTAGTGCAAGCATATTTATTAGTTTATTAATATAAAAAAAACTGTATGGGGATTTCAGTGATGTTTGGTCAAAAGAAACCCATTTTACTTGATATGTTATATATGTGTCAGGTAAGAGCTACCATGAAAACAAGGCATATGTAATGGGTAATGCATTTTAACAGAAATATGTTAAATTCAGAAAAAGGATAGGTATCTATTGCAATACTACTTTCAAAATTTGGATTAAATTGTATGACTTACTGTTTATAAAGAAAAAAAATAATAAGATGATAAGTTTGGATGACCAAAAAAACGTATAGTTCCTGGAATGAGATCCACAAGAGGTACTGGTTATCTGAACCACTTACTAATGCCTGAATTTATGTCCAAAATGGTCTTCTGTCGGAACATACAGACACAGGAAATGATTTGATTAGATTTTAAAAACTAATATTTCTAGTAATAAAGAGAGCATTGATTATCTATGGCATGATCTGGCCATGGAGATATGCAAACGCATCTCCACTGGATACTCCTAAGCAACCACTTATAAGAAGCAAGGATCTGAGTTGTGTATATGATACTTTGGATATTTTTGGCAAACAAATACAATGTCTAGTTGCTCCTAATGTCATTAGACAGAATAGGGAGAGAAAAGGATGAGCTCAGAAATTTAACTTCCCAGCTCTAGTTCTACATAGACGACATGAAAGCTTCTATGTGAGCCCTCAGAGTCTTAACTCCTCTACCTGCAATGCTGAGATTACTGAAAAGTAAATGCAGAATCTTATCCTGCGACTGCCTAAATTGCAATGCAGGTTGAACTTCTAGCATTAATGAGTATCTTCTGTTCAAGTTAGGGCATTGATTGGGAAAAACATGGGATACTGTAAGTTGGAATGGGGATGTGTAGAAAGACCCTGCAAAGCTGGGGACACTGAACTCTAAATTCTGATGTCTTCTTTGCCAGTGGAATAGGCCTTTCCACTCCCATAGGGAGTATCCTCCCCACCTGCATCTGAAGAAATTAACCCTGAAGTGCCTGAGGAAACTATAATGGCTCACCCTGAATCAGTTGCTGTGCAAGACAATGCAGAGTCTCCTCAGGACCCACCCTCACCAGCCTTCTTTGCTTCTAGATCTGTAACTATACTCAAAACTCAGTAGGACCCTAGAGGTGAGGTAAAAGTATGACCCATGAGAAGGTGCACTATACTTCAAAAGAACTACTTGAGCTTTCTGATTTATACAAGCAGAAATCTAGGGAACACTGTAAGAATAAAGGTTAAAAATGTGGGATGATTGTGGAATATAATGTTGTATTCGGCTAACTTTATTGATATAAGCTTACTCAAAAATTCTGAATTTATAGCTCAGGAATTTCAGAGGGCTCTGTTTGATTGGCTGAAACATGGACCAACACATGGCCCACAGTGAGCAAGCTGGAAATGTCAGAACTGCCTTGAACTCACGGGAAGGAATTCAAAGGCAAAGGGAGACTGGAATGGTAGAGTGAATTTGTCATTTAAGACCAACATGCCCACAATGGGAAGGTCTAGAAAACATAACTTTCACCATGACTATGAGAAATAAATTTGTGAGAGGAGCCCCAAACCATTCTTTGAAATGATCTCTGATCACACTACTCTAGAGGCCAAACCTTAGAGTAGGAACTACAATCACTGAATTGGGAAACATAAATGCAATGGAAGAAGTTGGATCCTTTGGTGGCAGGGGCTGAGTGGCATCACTCAACTGCCAAGGCAAGGTAGGAGTAGTTACTATCATGGACAACAAAGTCAAAGCAGCAACTAGAAAAGTCTGACTCACACAGACTTTTTGACTAGTTGATCATATGTTTCTAGAAGGGAAACAGGACGTCTACTAAATTCTTATTGATCTGTATAAACAGGAAAGTTCTAGGTCAAATGAACAAAAGTCTAGCCTGAATCATTAAAAAAAAAAAAAGATTTATAGTCCCTCAATCAATTCTCACCCTTGAGCCACTTTATAGACCAAGAACCCTTTGAATGAAGGAGAGGCCAGGTCCCCTAGAGGAAAGACCCTGGTGCACTGCCAAAAATTTATATTATTAATCTTTCTCCCAGACCTTCCTAAAGGGATCTGTGGCCTTTTACCAGGGTAACTGTGAATTGGGGAATGGAAATGATCAGACATTTGGGGGACTACTGGACACTGGCTATGAACTGACATTAATACCGAGAGGTCCACCAGAAGCAGTTAGCTTTCATCTGGCAAGGCCAGAAGTACATAGCCATAATTTAGTTTGAAGGAATCTTGATAGCTTTTCTCTTCCACAAGATATTACACTGGCCATTACATTGAGGATATTATGCTGACAGGCCTAATGAGCCAAAAGTTGCAAATACTCTAGACTTACTGGTAAGGGATTTTAAAGGGTAAAAAATAAATCTGACAAAAGTTCAGGGGCCTTCTACCTCAGTGAAATTTCTAGGGATCCAGTAGTGTGGGGAATGTTAAGATACTCTCTTTAAGGTGAAAGGTAAGTTTTTGCATCTGGTCCCACATTTTTCTCATTTGCATGTGTTACTCCAGCCCATTTACTTGGTGACTCAAAAGCAGCTTGTCTTGGGGGTGCAGATAAGAAATGGCTCTGCAGTGGATCTGGACTACTGTGAATTGTCCTACCACTTGGGCCATATGATCCAGCAGATCCAGTGGTGCATGAAGAGTCAATGGCAGGTAGGGATGCTGTTTGGAGTCTTTGGCAGGTCCCTTCAGGAAAAACATAGTGCAGGCCCTTAGGATTTGGGAAGAAAGTTCAACCATCCTCTGAATCACCACTCCTCCTTTAAGAAACAGTCTTGGTCTGATACTAGGCCTTCTTAGAGACTGAATGCTTGAACATGAACCACCATGTGACCATACAATCTGAGATGACCATCAGGAAATGGGTGTTATCTGGTCTACCAAGCCATAAAGTTGGATGTGTTGCTGTACAACACTCTATCATCAAGTCAAAGTGATAACATATATGTCATGTCTGAGAAGGTCCTGAAGGCAAAATTACATGAAGAGTGGCCCAAATGCCCATGGTTCCTGCTCCTGATATACTGCCTTCTCTGTCCTAGGTTGCACCTATGGCCCAATGAAGAGTTCCCTATAATTAGTTGACAGAGGAAGAGAAAACTACAGCCTGGTTTTCATAATATGCAGGCACCACCCGAAAATGGACAGCTATAGCACTACAGACTCTTTCTGGGATATCACTGAAGGACAATAGTAAAGGACATAACCCTGAAGGACAATGTACCTGGCTTTCACTTCACTTGGAAGGAGAAATGGCCAGCTGTGTGATTCATAGGCTGTGGCTAATGTTTTGACTGAATGGTCAGGGACTTGGAAGGTACATGATTAGAAAATTAGTTATAAGAAAATTTAGGGAAAGGTATGTGGATAGACCTCTCTGAATGGTTTGATATAACAGTAGAATGGCCTTTTGGAAACTCAGTTACAGTACCAGCTAGATGGTAATACCTTGCAGCCTGGGGTAAGGCTCTCCGGAAGGGTGTAAATGCTCCAAATCAGCATCCAAAATATGGTGCTGTTTCTCCCACAGCCAGAAATGAGCCTAGAAATCAAGGGGTTGAAATGGGAGTGGTACAACTCATTATTACCCTTAGTGACCTACGAGCAAAAATGTTTGTTTTCAAAATGCCTGGGTAGCTCAGTCTGTTAAGCATCTGCCTTTGGTTCAGGTCATAATACCAGAGTCCTGGGATCAAGTCCCTGCTCAGTGGGAAGCTTGCTTCTCCCTCTGCCTGTTTCTCCCCCTGCCTGCCATCCCCCCTGCTTATGCTCTTTCTCTCTGACAAATAAATAAATCTTAAAAAAAATGTTTGTTTTCTGTTCCCACAACTGATGCTCTACTAGCTTAGAAGTCTTAGTTCCAAAAGGAAGAATGCTTATACCAGGAGACACAGCAATGATTTCACTGAACTAGAAGTTAAGACAACAGCCCAGCCACTTCAGCTCCTCATACCTCTCCATTAACAGTCAAAGAAGGAAGCTACTGTGCAGGCTGGGGTGACTGATCCTGACTACCAAGGGAAAATTGAACTACTACTCCAAATGAAGGTAAGAAAGAATAAGCTTGGAATATAGGAGATACCTTAGGGATTCCTTTGTATTGCCATGCCCTGTGATTAAAATCAATGGAAAATTACAACAATCCCAACTAGACAGGACTACTGATGGCCCAGACTCCAGGAATGAAGGCTTGGGTCATTCCACCAGGTAAAGGACCCCAATCAGCTGAGATTCTTGTTGAAACAAAAGGAATACAGAATAGGTAATATAAGTAAGTAGTTATAAATACTAGCTATGACCATGGGAAAGTTGCAGAAACAAGGACTATAATTATCATGAGTGTTTCCTCATTATTTTGTAATGAATATGAGTTTATGTATAACAAATATCTTTCTTTTCTTAGATCTTTTATTCTCTTATCATGTAACATATATTGACTTTACATGGTAGTATTTAAGTTATTCATTATAAAGAATAAAGAAGAAGAAGAAATATCATTCAAGGACTTTACTTCCTCTTCTGGGAAAGGTGTTAGTGTGTTAGGGGATGTATGCAGAGTATTAGGTGAAATTATGACCTCATATTGTCTGTATTCGGAGATTAAGTATAGTTTAAGAAAGTGTGTATGGGTGCCAAGTTAATCAGGGGTAGACCTGTGATGATTATGTTTCAATTTGCCTGGGTTCTGAGATGTCCAGTCATTTGGTCAAACATTATTCTGGGTGTGTCTGTGAGGGTGTTTCTGGATGAGTTAAGATTTGAATCAGTAGACTGAGTAAAGAAGATTGCCCTCCCTAATATGGGGGCCTTTGCCAATCTATTGAAGATATGAACAGAACAAAAAGGCTCAGTTAGAGGGAACTCCTCCTTCCTGGCTGCTTGAACTGCACTGGGTCTTTTCCAGCCTTCTTACTCAGACTAAAACATTGGTTCTTCTTGAGTGTTGAGCCTATTGTCTTTTGGACTGGAACTTAAACCTTTATCACTCATGGTTCAAGCTTTTGAACTCAAACACCATACCACTGACTCTCATGTGTCTCCAGCTTGCCAACCACAGATTTTCAAACTTCTTTGCCTCCATAGCACATGAGCTAATTCCTTATAATAAATATCTCATTGTTAAAACAGATATTATCTAGAAGCAATAAAATTTATAATTTCTCAACATTTGGAAACTTGAGTAATAATATGTTATTTTATAAAGACTAATGTTCACTATAATAAGCCAGCATTTCCTATCATCAGGGTGATATGTTTTTGATAATATAAAGTTACACAGATTGAATAAGATTGCAGGACTTGATGAATACTCTAGAACCTAATCTTTTCTCTATAAATTGTATGGTTACATCATGAATGCTGAGACATTCGGTCTGTTGCAACAGAAATACGTTTTTTTCTACTTCAAAAATAGGCTCTATTCTTCCTCAGGAAGAAACTGTCTTAAGCATGAATAGTGATAACTTTCTAAGTTGCTGTGCTAAATATTAAGCACACATATACTAATTTCATTACTAATTTTTTCACTTAAGTTCTTCATCTTTAACAAAAGAAAATACATTTCAAATGTGTGTGAAAATAGAGCTGTATTTTAAAACACTGGAATACCAAAATGGAAATGGTCCTACTCAATCCCTTCCTCTAATAGAAAAGTATTAAATTGACATTAAAAACAGATAACAGTAAAACATCATGCTTTTAAATTTTAAGAATAGATAACCTTTTCCCTATCACATAACTTAAAATATAAATAAAGCATTTATGTTAATGCCAATGTAACTAAAAACTGTATGAAACAAATTTGACTGCATATATGCAAATCTGCCTGCATATAAGGGCATATAGGTAGTTTTAGCTATGACATACATTTGCTAATAAATAAATTTATTAACATTTCATTTCATTATACCTCTGATACTCAGTTCTAACATTTTTGACCTCACATTAATCAAGGTTGTTTTAAATTAAGATCAGAAGCTTTGTTAATCAAAGTAAATCACAGCAGATAGTAAATGATATAGTTTATATTCATCTGCTTAATTAACATTAGTTTTATTAAATTATATTTTCGGGGAAATTTTTAAGTATATTCATTTGTGTAAAAATGTTAAGAATTGGGGCACCTGGGTGGATCAGATGGTTAAGCGTCTGCCTTCAGCTCAGGTCATGATCCCAGGGTCCTGGGATCAAACCCCACATTGGGTTCCCTGCTTGGCGGGGAGCCTGCTTCTCTCTCTCCCTCTACTGTTCCCCCTGCTTGTGCTCTCGCTCTGTCAAATAAATAAATAAAATCTTTAAAATAAATGTTAAGAATTAGTCTCTAAAATGGAATCTGCTTCAGCTGTGACCATTTATTCCAAAAGTCCCCTTTTCTTCAAGCATTCTGTTAAGATATTTTATAAACTCATGTTGGATTAAAAGGTGTTTAGTCACTCCAGTCTTAACATTAATACTCCCTTGACTCTGATCAATATTGTTTAAATCCTCCAAATTCATTCTCCTATTTCCATTCAAGAACTAATAAAATAGCTTTGCATTTGTATTACAGTGTATGGTAGACAGAAAGTGGCATCCCAAAAATGTTGATCCCCTAATCCTTGGAACCTATGAATATGTTATAAGGTAAAATGTTATACGGGACTTTGCAGATATAATTAAGTCCACAGACCTTAAAATAAGTACTTGCTCTGGATTATCCATCTATCTGAGTGGACCTAATTGAATCACATGAACCCTTTAAAGTAGAGGACTTTCTCTAGCTGGAAGCATAAGAGATAGAGAGTGGAAAGACACAGGAAAATGGTAGCACAAGGGGAAGTCAGAGAGCTTCCAAGCGTAAGAAGGATTTGACATGCTGTTGCTGGCTCTGAGATGTAAGATCCTATATGCAAGCACTCAAGTCTCACAGGAACTAAGGTCAGTCCCACTTTTGTAGGCAGGTTAATGAAACCTCAGTCCTACAACTGCAAGGAACTGGATTTTGCTTAGAATCTGAATGAGCTAGAAGTATTCCAGTTCCTCCTAGACCTTTTCAATAAGACCCAAGCCAGCCAACACCTTGGTTTCAACTTTATGCAACACAGAGCCAAGAAACCAGTCCAATCAACTTGGACTTCTGATGTAAAAGGACTATGGGATTAAAATTTGTGTTGTTTAAAGCTCTAAATTTGTGAATATTTTTTTATGGCAGCAATAGAAAATGAATACACAGTATTACAGTATTTTTGTATTGAGCAATTTCCATATTTATTATGAAGTTTATTTCTAATCATCCAGGTTATTTGAGAAGGGCATTACTATGCTGCTTATTCAATAAGTAAAATGGGTCTCAGAAAAACTGAATGACTTCTGGAAGATTCTGTTAGGCATATTGCTAAGGGACAGAGCCCACCCAGGTCATTTAGGTTTGAATTTAAGGTCTTCACTCTAGCAAAAAAAGAGAACCTGACAGTATTGTAAATGCAGTGCAACATTAGAAGTTGGAATTATCTTTCTTAATACTACCTTTTTTGACCCCTTAAAGGAATCTTTATTTAATGTTTACTTATTCTTATTTTAAGATAAGAAAAAAATAATCTTCTAATTTTCCTCAGCTATTTAATAAAGTTAACTGTTACTAATACTCAAAGTATTAAAATTCCTGAGAAAACATATAGAACATATAGAACAGTGCAATGCAGTATAATCTCTATTTCAATTACATCTTATATAGAACTAGGTTGATTTCCTTGTATAGTCACCTATTTTTACATATTCAAATGTGGTCTAATAATGTGAATGAATTATGTATATTTTAGTTCAATTGCCTAAACTAATTCAGATGGCTATGGCATCATTCATCCCATGTGATGTAAGGATTATGTCTCTTGAACTGCCAATTTGAGGGTACCCAATAAAGATTGTTTGTGAAGGTGTGATTTTGTTTGGGTCCTTTCTCTTTTCTTTTTGATAAGTCTGGCTAGAGGTTAATCATTTTATTAATTCTTTCAAAGAACTAGCTCCTGTTTTCATTGTTCTGTTCTATTGTGGGTTTTTTGTTTCTATAACATCTATTTCTGCTCTCACAGATTAGACAGGAGAAATAACAACCAACACCATAAAATAAATTCAAAATGGATGAAAGACCTAAATATAAGAGAGGAAACCATCAAAATCCTAGAGGAGAACACAGGCAGCAAGCTCTATGACATCAGCCATGGCAACTTCTTGCTAGACATGTCTCTGGAGGCAAAGGAAACAAAAGCAAAAATGAACAATGGGGATTTAATCAAGATAAAAAGCTTCTGCACAGCAAAGGAAACAATCAACAAAACTAAAAGGCAACCTTCATAGGGGAAATGATATTTGCAAATGACATATCTCATAAAGGGTTAGTATCCAAGATCTATAAAAACTTATCAAACTCTACACCCAAAAAACAAATAATCCAGTTAAGAAATGGGCAAAAGACATAAACAGACATTTCTTCCAAGAAGACATACAGATGGCTAACAGACACATGAAAAGATGCTCAACATCACTCAATATCAGAGAAATACAAATCAAAACTACAATGAGATATCACCTCACACCTGTCAGGATAGCTAAAATTAACAGGAAACAACAGATTGGTAAAGATGTGAGGAAAAGGGAACCCTTTTACACCGGTGGTAGCAATGCAAATGGGTACAGCCATGCGGAAAAACAGTATAGAGGTTTCTCAAAAAGTTAAAAATAGAACTACCCTACAATTCAGCATATGCACTACTAAGTACTTACCCAAAGGATACAAAAATACTAATTGAATGGGATACACACACCTGATGTTTATAGCTGCATTATCAACAATAGCCAAATTATGAAAAATGTCCGTAAAATGATGAATGGATAAAGAGGTAGTGTGTGTGTATATACACATACATACATACAGTGGAATATTACTCAGTCATAAAAAAGAATGAAATATTACCATGGCATGGATGGAGCTAGAGTAGTGCTAAGTGAAGTAAGTCAGAGAAAGACAAATACCATATGATTTCACTGATAATATGGAATTTAAGAAACAAATGAGCCAAGGGGGGAAAAAAGAGAGGGGGGCAAACCAAGAAACAGACTCATAACTATAGAGAACAAACAAATGGTTACCAAAAAGGAAGGGGATGGGATGACAGGTTAAATAGGTGATGGGGATTAAGGAGGGTACTTGCTGTGATGAGCATTAGGTGATGCATGGAATTGTTGAATCACTATATGGTACACCTGAAACTAATATTATACTATATTAACTAACTGGAATTTAAATAAAAACTTCAAAAAATGCTAAAGAGATAGAGCTGTTGCAGTAGTGAATTTTATCAATACAAACTCTGCTAATACAAACTATTATTTTCCTTCCCTAATTTAAAAAACCTTAGGAGAAACAACCCTAAACAATCTGTTAGCCTAACTCTGCTTCTCTTGTTAAGGATTATACTTAAATGAAATACAGCCTTTGTAAAGGAGCATATTTCCTAAATAAAGCTTGATTCTTGATATCTTGTTTCTCAGTATTTATGGCCATTAATTTTCAAGTTATTTGAGTCCCCAGGCAAGCTACTTAATGTCTCTAGATTTTAATTTCTCTTTCTACATTACATATGGAAATTGTAACAGAATCTACCTATTGAAGATACTGTGAATATATAAAGCATAATGAGTTTTATTTGTTATTAATAAATATACTAAATATAATCATATAATTAAGTGTTATATATTATTAGATTAATGTAAATTAATCATAATATAAATTAATTATAGAATATTTTCAATATGAATTATCATAATTTTAATAATGATGTCACAGAGTTATGTTTATTATATTGATTAAAATGAAAATAAATTATTTCACTTTTGGGCATGGAACTTCTCATGCAATGATTGTCTAGATTTATGTTTCAGATTATTTATTACTTGTCAGGAGCTCTGAAGCTTCTCAGTAAGGCACAAAATTTAATCACAGTCTTTAGCTAGTTCTTAAAAATGATGTAAATAAGGCCCAGACAGTGCTAAACTCAGACCGGCAGACCTATGCTTTATGTTGCTGGTGCTCAAATGGCCAAGTTTGAAGGAAGAAAGTATATCTGTAAGTTGCATTTGGTTGGTAGATAATGGTAATTAAAGAAAATTTTTGGCTTGGCTTGTGAGGCTTTGGGTATTTCTTATATCTGTATTTAGTCTCTTATTCCAATTTTATTTAGCACCTACTAAGTAGGAAGCAATGTCAGGCATAAAAGATATATAGGATATTTTATATTTCCTCAAGTGGCTATCATTGTACTGGATAAAGAAATGGATTAATGATTATAATATAAATCAGTGACATATAAAAGGAGACAAATGCAAAGATCACTTATTTATAATAATATTTATAAAGAAATTGTTATTAAAAGGGATGTCAGGGCACCTGGGTGGCTCAGTTGGTTAAGCCTCTGCCTTCGGCTCAGGTCATGATTCTGGAGTCCTGGGATCGAGTCCCACATTGGGCTCCCTGCTCAGCAGGGAGTCTGATTCTCCCTCTGACCCTCCCCCCTCTAAGGCTCTCTCTCTCAAGTAAATAAATAAAAATCTTTAAAAAAAAGGGGGATGTAGAGCATAGACTGGTTTTTAATAGGTGCATATCCAGAAGCACAGTAGTTTAGGTACAGGAATAGGCAAAAGTTTTGGGTTGGAAGTCAGGGGATCCATTTTGGGATTCAATTCAGGTTGCTGGGACATAGGTACTTTGAAGAGAAAAGTATAAAATAAGACAAAGAAGGCCAATACTGGAAAGTTCCGACTTAATGCATTAATCCTCAAGCTTATGGGGGCCAGTTGCATAACTAACTTGCCCATCATTTATCTTGGGTGCCTAAAAAGTGAGTCATAAATGCTTTACGATTTTTGATAAACGAATGAGTTGGTGAATTAATTAAAGTTTTATGTCAATCAATAAGCAATGGTAGCCATGAGATTTTCGTCAAAAGTGGACATTAGAAACAATAATCAGTGGTATATTATGACTGAGTTAAAGAGGTCACAAATTAAGACTAAAAGGAAACACTTTTTATGACTAAGGAAAGAGAATGTGTCAGGAACTGTGAAGGGGTTGAGATTTATCCTACTTGCTAGCATACATATTTGTCTGCCAGTTTTATGAACATGGGCAAAAGATAAGAGACTCCTGGATCAGAGACAAAGGACTTTATTGCTAACAGCTACAAAGGTAATCCAATACCAGTATTTGTGTTTTGTTAAGCCCCAATTCCCATAGAGATAGGTGGCATGTACATACTCAGTGGGCTGCATTATAGGAGAGGAAACAAAATCTTTTACGTAAAGCAGTAAGGCTGACAAAATTTTGTTCCAGAGTTAGATGAACTTTATTATACTGGAAAGTAAACAAAGCTACTCTTTGCTCCAGAGGGACACACTCTTTTTCATCCAAGGCTGTTAACTATACAAATGTCCTTGAAAAGGTAGTCCAAAACAAAGACAGCTTAAAAGATGTGCAAAAATATGAGAGACCCATAGAGAATTATCTCCCAGTAGTGAAGGCCTGAGTTAGGACGTGGTAGTGAAAATTACATTCAAATAATCACCATATTCATGAAGGCTTCTGTGCTTTTATTTAGTCTGCAGATCAAATTTATAACTAGAGAAAGAGACTGCATCTTGTTATATTGCTTTTTTTAAGACTAGTAGAAAAGATAATTACTTTATTGTTTCTATACCAAAGTTCATCATAACTCAGGAAGGAAATGCTGACTTCTTATAAGAATAAATTATAAGTCAGAATTGAACACTTCTAAACTTTGAAGATGGGAGTTAAATTCACAGAATTTGGTAAGGTTATTCAAAACCTTTCTAAGGAGAGTTTCTATCATCTTTGACAAACTCTGATATATATATATATTTTCATGAATTGTAATTAAAAACACTCATGTAGTAAAAAAAGGGTGAATAAATTCTGTTATCAGATAAATTAAAAAAATCAGAGTCAATATGCTTTGTTTTGAGCAGTGAATATAGTAGTGACTTTAAAAAAGTAAGACAGAAACAACATGAACACTTATGAAGTCTTGTGGCAAAGAATTTAGCCTTACACAAAATGAGATCTGGCCTTTGCACCTAGTCTCTGAGAGGTTATCTTTAAGTCTTTATAATGCCCTGCTTGACAGGAGTATCTTTACATGGGGGTCTTGGGCCATCCAGACAGTTACAATGGGATTTAGGGTGGGCTTAGGGTCACCTAGTATTAGCTGACATCCAGAGGAAGTGAAGACTGAGATCAGACACACTGAAAATCACTCATGCCTATGTGATGGAGCCCCAATTAAAACTCTCAACATCAAAATTGGGTGAGCATCTTTTATTGGCAATACCCTGTGTGTACTGTAACCCAGTGACACTGGGAAGGTAACGATGTCTTGACTCCTTGGAGAGAGGACAAGTGGAATCTCCATGTTTGGAACTTTCCTGGACTCTATTATGCCTTTTTCTCTTGTCTGATTTTAATCTGCATCCTTTAGTTGTAATAAACTCTGACCATGAGTATAGCAGCTTTCAGTGATTTCTGTGAATCTCTCTAGTGATTTTTAAGGTGATGGTGGTTTGGGGAACCTCTGAACTTATAAGGGCAGTCTTGGGTAGACTATGTTCTCTCTAACTTTGCATAGCTCCCAGCTCTAAAAAGTTTATATTTAGGAGATAATATTTCATCTTTTTGTGGAACATATTTTACATTTTTGCAATTTCAAAATTTTGATTTGCATATTTTAATATGTAAAGGACAACATTCCACTTTGCTTTTTACAATCATTTAAATATATATATGAATGTGTATACGTATGTAATTTCATGAAATTCTAGAATCTGTTTTACAAATACATTTTTAAACTTTCCCAAAAAATTAACAAGATTGACTACATTTCAGTTGAAAGAAAGCATATTAATGCTCTAATTAAATATAAATATATATCATTCTTATGGTCCAAGTACTTTAAAAATTAATCACATTTTACCTAAAAATATGTGTTTAAAATGATAAATTTGATCACTTTACATCCTTTTACTTAAAAAGATAAATTTGATCATTTGACATCCATCAGAGGTTAATTCTATTTCTTAAGATTTATTATAAGCTTAAGGAATTTCACATTTTGAAATCTTTTCATAGGCAATTCTTGAATTTCCTAATTAGAAATATTATTAGCTATTGCTTGGCCCTTAGGATCCTCATTAATGGAAATGTAATCCCTTGCTGGTTAACAAAGAGTTGGAAATGCCTTTCTACAGAAAAATGAGAAGGTCAAATCTACCACACTGATTTCATCCTTTCTTTTTAAGACTGCATTAGCTATAGTAGGGATAGACAAACTGACCGATTACAGACTCTTGCTGTTGCAATGGTATGAAAGGTAAATTTACATGCCATTATCTTGAATGAATGCTTATTATATGCCTACTGTGTGTAAACTGTATATAGAGAATTGTCAAGGCTCTTTCTTAGTAATGTGGTTTTGGATCCAGCCTCAGCAGTTTTTAGCCTCAGGGTTTCATATTGACTTGGGCGGGCCATGAGCATCAAAGTCCTCTAGGTAGCCTGCAGGAGAAAATATGTTCTCATTACTTCCCCTTAGCACTGCATCCTGGTGACAGTTCTTCTTTTAGTCATGGGCCAGAGGAAGCAAGCCAAAAAACCCTGTCATCTTCTAAATTCACAGCATGAGGCTATAACATTTCTTTAAGTCTTCTTCTTTTATTTATGTCTCCTACTGCCAGTCTGACTGTCAAAGTCACAGCAGGAGATAAAAATGAAAAGAACCATCAAAGAAACCCATGTGCAGAATTTCCCTACAGGAGCTTTCAGCAAGAGGGGTAAAAAAAAAAATGAAAGTGTCTACATTGACATTTGCCCTCCAGCAAAACATCAATAAAAGGGAAAAACAAATGTATGCTTGCCCACCCCTCAAATATGTCCCCTGATATCAGGAAATGGATGTTTTATTTTTGTAATAGATGAAAGACCAATTGCTCAAACATATTTTGCTGTGAGGGATTTTAAAAATATAAAAACTGAAAATGGTCCATAATATTCAGATAGACAAAAGTCAGTATGAATTTCCATCGGTTTCAAGGTCAGCGTTTTACTCAAAAATTTTGACAAAAACAGGTGAAAAATAATGTCTTCAAATTTTGATATAAAACAGATCATTAACACTGTAGTTGTTTAATTATAAAAGCATTTAGAGCACTTCAATTTAAAATCAATCTTATAGCAAGTAGCTTATAATAAAAGAAAAATTTTATTTTTAACAATTTAACTTTCCACTAAAATTTTGAAAAAGATCGCATTTTTAAAAATTGAAATGTTTTATTGCAAGTGTTCTCTGAGTGCGCATATTGTTTAGAAAATCTGTATACTGTATTATATTAACAATTAAGCCATTTGTTAAGCTATAACTGCATTTTTGAAAATAAACTTATTTTGGAATAATTTTAGATTTATACAAAAGTTGCAAATATAGTATGGAGAGTTAGTTTTCATATACCCTCACCTAGTTTGTTGTGTCAACACCTTATATTACCATTGTACATCTGTCAAAACTAAGAAACTGAAGTTAGTACATTACTATTTACTATCAGACTCTATTCAGATTCTACTAGTTTTTCAGTTTCTTTCTAGGATCCAATCTTGGTTGCCACATTGTATTTGGTTGTCATGTCACTCCTGGTCTGTGACAGTTTGTCAGACTCTCCTTGACAGTCTCAGGGAGTTACTGGTCAGATATTCTGTAGAATGTCCCCAATATGGGCTTTCACAGTTGTTTTTTAATCCTGTCAATTTGATGCATGTTTGTATGGTTTTGCCGAAGTATAATTTTTATATAACTAATCACTTAAATGAATGAACAAACGAATGAATGAATATTTTATTTCATTAACAAAAAGGAGGCATTTGTACTTCCAGAAAGACTTTTTACAATTTTCTCTACTAGTCAAATAGCTTTGCAATAAGAAACTTAATCAGGATGAGATCAATTCATTAAATCACCAGGTATTTAATGAATGCCTACTTTGTGCCTGGACTTTGCTCTGCAGAGAGAACATGAAAATAAAACAGGCAGTATCTTTCCTCAGAGGACATAGTCAAGAAAAGGGAAAAATCAAATAAATAAAAAATTATCATAGAGAGTGTGGGGGACTGGGTGGAGGTTAATGTCAGACACAAAGAGACTGCAACACTCACAAAGGCAGATATCTATAACTATAAAATAATCAAATGTGTTCAAATATATCTCATCACCTTTATAAATATCATCTGCATTTCACTCTATTGTAAAAAGATGTAAAAAAAAATCTCTTCAGTCATAAGAGGTAACATGCAAGATAAGTTTTATAGAATGAACTGGGTTTTACCAGGGAAAGAAGTGGATAAAAAGAGTTCTATGTAAGGAAGCAAATATTTTGGTGTGGCTGGAGCCCATGATGTTACTACTAGCATGCTTTGACGATGTCTTTTGGATTTTATTGCAATGAAGATGGAAGGTTAAGAGAGGATTATTTTCCCTACTGATTTTAAGTAAGAGATTAACAAATAAGATTTGCATTTTTCAATTTATTAAAAGAGCAACTTACATCATTCCACATACTGCATTTTTTTTCTTTTCATTTCCTTTTAAACTTCTTTGCATTTGGAGGTAGAAGGAACTAGAAGCAGGAAATTATCAGAAAACTGTTAGTATAATCAAGACAAAATAATGAGATTATAAACTAGGGATGAAGAGTTTTTAAAAGAGGTAGAATCTGCCAGACATGCACAAAATTGAATACAAAAAATAAGAGAATAAGAGGACAGGAAGTACCACTTTTGAATTTCTACTTAGCTGATAAGGTGACTTACTGGTGTGAGTTGTCTAAGATAAGGAACATAAGAGGCAAAGAGTTTGGGGGTAGGGAGATGGGAGAATATTTCAGTTTTGAACAGATTGGGTGTAAAATGCCTGAGTTTGAGGACATAATGTAGGGATGCCCAATAGGCTGGTGATTATTAGAAATGGAACTAAGGAGAGAGACAGGCTGGGAATACAGTCTGGGAGGCATTACCATATAGAGGGTATTGAAAATAATAAAACTAGATGATATTCTCCAGTAGCATATAGAATGAGAAATGAAGGCTATTGTTGGAACTCTCAGAAAACACCCGCATTTAAAGCATGAGTAGAAGTAGACAAACAAGCAATGGATACTAAGAAAGAATGGCAAGGAAGAGTGGGGTAAAACCAAGAAAACTTTTTCAAAGAAACGAGGGAGGTGGTTCAATATTCAAGGACAGGGATTCAAAAAGCAGAAAAAGGTCAACAGTGCCAAAGCTATAAATAATGTCAGTCAATATAGATATATTATTCTAAAATAACTTTTCACAGGATGTTTATACTGGTTAATTTTAAATGAACAATCAAAGAATATATGGGACATTATATATTAAGCTAGATGTTTTGGAAAAAAATTGCCAATATATGAGAATGAACCATTCAAAAATCTTTAAGAGGACTAAAATTATGGAAAAACTAGTATTTAGTAATTTTTGCACACTTTGCCATTTTACCACTATGTTTTATTATGTACTCCACAGCAACGCTTCAAATAACCAAAAAGAGTTTCCATTACAGATCACCATGCTAGAAAATTCACCAAAGAGTACTAGGAATCTTCCAACTTGGTAAAAAGCAGATAACAAGAATTTTACAACCAACAAATTCTTGGAATTTTTGGAACGTGTTCAACTCTTTATATGTTGCATTTTGCTATTTTCTTTTTTTATTTTTATTTTATTATGTTATCTTAATCACCATACATTACATCAGTTTTTCATGATTCATTATTTGCGTATAACACCCAGTGCTCCATGCAGTACGTGCCCTCTTTAATACCCATCACCAGGCTAACCCATCCTCCCACCCCCCTCCCCTCTAGAACCCTCAGTTTATTTCTCAGAGTCCATAGTCTCTCATGGTTCCTCTCCCCCTCCGAATCCCCCCCCTTCATTTTTCCTTCCTGCTATCTTCTTTTTTTAATATATAATGTATTATTTGTTTCAGAGGTACAGGTCTGTGATTCAACAGTCTTACACAATTCACAGCACTCACCATAGCACATACCCTCCACCCAGCCACCTCATCCCTCCCACACCCCACCACTCCAGCAACCCTCAGTTTGTTTTCTGAGATTAAGAATTCCTCGTATCAGTGAGATCATATGATACATGTCTTTCTCTGATTGACTTATTTCACTCAGCATAATACCCTCCACTTCCATCCACATCATTGCAAATGGCAAGATTTCATTCCTTTTGATGGCTGCATAATATTCCATTGTATATATATACCGCATCTTCTTTATCCATTCATCTGTCGATTTTCTTTTAAGCTACAATTTGCACCCAAAATTCTGCTTTGTTAAAACAAAAAATCACTTTGCTGGATTTATTTCAGTTAATAAAAACAATCTTCACAGTTAAAAAATAAATCCTTCAATAAATGTGGTTTGATAAAAATAAAAGACCTATGCAGTAGAGTTCCATGACTGATTAGAAGTTGCCAAATTCTTCCAATTACAACTTATTTAAAAAAGAAATGCCCTTTGTAAAAATGAGAACAAGTGGTAATATAACCACAAAATAGGACATTAGCCTAGTACATTAAAATGTTTTATTTACTGTTGTCATTTCCCAAAGCTAAAGATGCTATCTTAAAATTAAAATTAGGAAAATCAAGAGAAATAAAAATAGGTAAGAAAAATTCATATGCAAGGAAAACAGACAACCAAAAGTCTAAATAAGCATTTTAAATATTAAAAATATTCTTGTTTAAAAAAAAAAAAAAAAACAAAAGCTTTTGGATCAAGGAGAAAATCAAATCTAAAAGTAGAGGATATCCAGAAAGTATTGACCAATTTAATTTTGAGTGACAATTTCTAGACAATGGTATGAAGATGCATTAGAATGAGGGTTATATCCTACATACTAATAAAGACCCGTAAGATATAATTACACTGGGAAAACAAATGCAAAGAAATTAGAGTAAGCTCCTTCATGTATTAAAAATTCAGAGTGGGAGAGTTACATTTCATTCATATCTGTCTCTGTTGCTTGATTTTATTTACCATGTACAGTGAATAATTTTCAAAGTAAAATAAATTTTTTTAAAGATTTTATTTATTTATTTGACGGAGAGAGAGGGAATACAAGCAGGGCAAGTGGGAGAGGGAGAAGGTGGCTTCCCACTGAGCAGGGAGCCTAATGCTGATGCAGGTTTCGATCCCAGGACCCAGGGATCATGACCTGAGCCTAAGGCACATGCTTAATGACTGAGCCACCCAGGTGACCCCAAAGTAAAATAAAATATAAGGAAAAAATAAACTTAACATTAAATTAAAAGGATGTTTTTTATTCCCTATTCAATGCAGAATTTATGTATAAACACAGATATACAAAGACTAAACATTTATGTTTCCTAACTTTGTTTCTCAGGAACTCAAAAAGCTTTGAGAAAATACAGACTATAAAAATAGAAGAGCATTAACACAGAAAAATGCTCTACATAGTACATTTCAAAACCAGGATTCGGCAGAGAAACAAGGCAAAGGAAATCCAAGAATGAGCAAAAGTTAGTCTTAAGACAGCGGCTGTGCAGCAGACATTAAAACAAAAGGAAAACCAAAATGAGACCCACAGAAGAAAAGTTTACAGGGGGAAAAAAGAAGAAATATAATATATGAGCTATTTTATGAAAAATTCTATTAAAATATAGAATATAGGATATGTAGGTAAATTACTTTCATGTTTTAAAAAAATTAGATACACTAAAAAAAATATGAAGAGATTGTTAATTCCAGGTTAAAAAAACCATAGAAGAAAAAATTTTCATTGCCTTATATATTAATTATATGGTCCAGCAGTAAACAATAATACTTTTGGAATTTTAACAACAGAAATACTAAGTATAAATTTAGCAACATTTGAGGAGGGGAAAGGAAAGTTAATTGTTAATCTACTATAATAGATAAATAATGTCTAAAATGGAGATTGTGGCATATGTATTTTATTTAAATATACGCAGATAAATAACTAGAAGAAATGCTTAAAAAGAGAAAAATGACTGCCTCTGGATAGCGGGATAAGAAATGAGGTAGGGGTGTATAGGGTTTGGTTTCTTTCTGCTATAAACCTATCTACTTATATGATGTTAAAGTTTCTGCATATAATTTTAAATGTGTAATGTGTATTAAATGAAAATATAGAAAAACAATTCCAAAAAAGAGAAGATACTTAAACTCACTGTTGATCAGAGAAATTTAAAGTAAAGTAAGCATGAGACCACCTATACCCACTCTGCTGACAAAAATGGGAATTTCTCTAACACTTATTATTGGTGAGGACACTAGTAAAGTATTCTCTGATATCACCCAAAGTAAACCATTGACTAAATCATGGAGAATAATGATACTATGTTTATAAGATTATAATACTTCTGGATCATACTACTTATTGGTGAATTTGTACTGTTCAAAAAATAACTGTGCTATCTAATATTTGGCAGGCTTGTGAGGTAGCTTTAGCTTTATGAGCAGCTGATCTTAGTACCTTCTCAAGGGGCCTAACAGAATTGCACAGACACAGTGAAAACCTCTTCCCTGTGATATATCACCATAAAATAATATGGTTATGGTACAATCTGTAACCTACTTTACACAATGTTTTTAAATTGATTTTGTAACTCTTTTATATTTTAAGGAAGTTACTATTTGATTATTAATAAGTGCTGAAATATAAGAATGCAGGTAGTTTTTCTTATAAAGATGTAGATGAAGAAGTAGATAGTAAGTAAATCATATTTCTAGACCTATTCTACTACTGGCACTTGGCAAACGATTGAGTTCCTTTTTCACAATAAAATACCAACATAGTTTTATAAAAATTTTGCTAAATTAATTTCTATGTTAAAGGTATTGAAATATCATATGATGACTTAAAGAAAACAATATTGAGCATTTGTCATATTTCAGGGACTGTTCTGAGTGCTAGCATGTATTACACCTCAATTAATCCTCATAACTTCAATTTTGTAGTTTCAATTACTATCTCCATTTTACAGATGTGTAAATTGAAAAAGGGAGAGTAAGTTGTCCAAGTTCAAAGGTTAGATCCATATTTGAATCCAAACAATCTGACTCTAGCTTACATTTTTGGCAAGTAAAAGCCTACTCTACAAAATTTACAGTAAGCAACCATATGGCGGAGAGACTGTAAAAAATAGAGAATCTAAGACCCAAAAGGTAGCAGGATGCAGGAAATGTCTGAAATTGTACAAAAGGCAAGAGCATATTTTAAATTGTAGCCCTCCAAGTAATCTGAAAATTGGATGAGTCTTTGCCACCTGTCTCCATACTGAATTCATAAATTTTGATTTATATAACACATATAATTTTAAATTACCTTTATGTATTGATATTTTTATGTTTTCAATTTTATTTTTCTAATTTTAAAGAATATTTACATTCCATATATGATTCTTTTCATGTAATATAGGAATTACTTTAATGGTATTTTATTATATATAATCATGACTAAGATTGAGATTTGGATATTTTTATGTTATCTTTTAGGGTGTCCTTTCCAATATGATTTATCACCTTCTTGAAGAATACCATCACAAATTCTATAAATGAAGAAATGCTGGTGTCATAATTTATGTATTTTTTATATGAAAATGTCTTTATTTAATCCTCCCACCTTAAAGATAGTTTTGCTGCATAATTAATAATGGGCTGATGGTTATTTTCTCTTAGTACTTTGAATATACCATTCTGTGCATGTCTGGCTTACATTAAAGCTTTTAGAAGTTTCCTATCGGTCCACAGTCATTCTTTTGTAGGTGGTAAGTCCTTTTCCTCTCTGGATGCTTTGAAGATCTTCTCTCTTTGTTGTGAAATTTCTTCTCAGTGTGTCTATGTGTATACTTACTTTGCTTTTTATATTTGGAGCTTCCTGACTCTGTTGATTTGTATCTTTAATCAATTACAGAAAATATCAGTCATTATGCTTTTAAGTACTTGTAATTACTACATTCTGTACTTCTGGGACACCATATAGTTAGATAGTATAACTTCTCATTCTGCTGTATATGTCTCTGTATTTTTCAACTACTTATCTGTGTTGCATTCTGAGAAATTTATTCAAATCTATCTCCCATTTACTTCTCTATCTTATTCTGCTATTTAACCTATTTTTTGAGCTTTTATTTTAATCTTGTTTTTTTATTTTTTAAGTTTTTTTTTAAAGATTTATTTATTTATTTGAGAGAGAGAGAGAGAGTGCACAAGCAGAGAGAAGAGGCAGAGGGAGAGGGAGAAGTAGGCTCCCCTCTGGGTAGGAAGCCTGATGCAGGGCTTGATCCCAGGACCCAAGGATCATGACCTGAACTGAAGGCAGACACCTAACCAACTGAGCCACCCAGGTGCTCCTGTTTGTTTTTTGTTTTTTTTTTTTAATTTTTAAAAAGTTTTTATATTGTCTCATTTGATGGTTTCTTTACCTTGCTTTCAAAAAATACACCTTTGAGTTCTTTAGATATTTTATATAATATCTAGACCATTGTCCATGTAGGTTTGCTTGACTTTTGTTTCTTCTGACTCATAATAGCTTGGTTCTATGAATGTTGAATACTTTTAGTTTAGGAGCCCACATTTCATGGAATGCCATCTGTGGGAATCCTAAAGACGTCATTGGGAATGCTTTCCTAAATAGAAAATGCACAAATGATTCTTCAGGGAGTCTCTGGATACTACTAAACTGAGATCACTTTAATCCCTTTTGAGGGTTCCTGTTTCAGTGTAAAAATTTCAGGTCCAGACCCGCTACATTGCGAGGAATCTCAGGCTTTACCTATGTGATGCAGCACAGATACCAGCTTTGCCATCAGGAAACCCCATGTTATGCTTACCACTCACAGCTTTCTGCTATAGTTTCAGCTTGCTGGGGTGGGTGGGTAGCTGAGAGTTTATGTATGTGTATAGGTTTCTTTTACATTACAGCAAATCCAGAAATTCAATAATATATGTGTGTGTGTGTGTGTGTGTATTTGCAATTCATCTGGGATCTGTGTGTGTGTGTGTGTGTGTGTGTATGTGTATTTGCAATTCATCTGGGATCTAGTTGAATTTTACACAAAATTTCTGTCAGAGTGCCTACTTCTCCATACGGTCAAATGTGAGTCCTTTTATATTCTGCTACTCAAGATAAAGTAAAAGAATCAAAAGCATTGACATCACCTGGGGATTTGTTAGCAATGCAGAATCTCATATAAGACATTCTGAATCAGAATCTGCAATTTTAACAAGATTCCTGAGTAACTTGAATGCACTTTAAAGTTCAAGGGACATGGCTCTAACAGACCCTTATACTTACTAAGTATCTTAAATATCTTAAAAATGAATGAACAAAAATTGAAGTTTTGGTGAATTTTCTCCAACTTTCACTTAGTAATCAGTGTTTACTTTTAGTACCTGCTATTTGTGTGTCAGCAAAAATTTTGAAATGATTTTTCAAATTTTCTGATGGAGATGGTTCCAAAGAGAAATGACAGAGGGTAGGTGCTGAGATACAATCAATAAAGTTTTAGGCTCTAAGATTAGAAATTTCAACTGGATCTGAAATTTATAGGCTTGCATAGATTAAGTGATTTTTCTCAACTTCATAGAACTCATTACTTGAAAAAGCCACGTTTTGAATGCAGGTGTTCTTTTAAGGTCAACATGTCATAGCCTCCTGAGTGCTGGGCATGGGCTGAATAAACACAAATACGTGTCTTCAAGTTTTTAAGTGTCATGCAAGTTTTGCCTTTCTGACTGCACTCTCTCCTGACTTTAGAGAAATAACAGAAGTACTTATTTTATACCCAATTTCTTATGAAATTCAAAGGACAAAGTCTACATTCATTTTTCCCATTTCTTTTTATGTTTTTACACAGTTCCAAAATGTATTTTTGGACAAACTAAGCTTAATCCATAAGAGAGTAAAATGAATTAGTCATTTGTATTTTGGTAACATAAGTTAAAAAGCTATAACGCCTGGGCGCCTGGGTGGCTCAGTTGGTTAAGCGACTGCCTTCGGCTCAGGTCATGATCCTGGAGTCCCGGGAACGAGTCCCACATCAGGTTCCCTGCTCAGCAGGGAGTCTGCTTCTCCCTCTGACCCTCCCCCCTCTCATGCTCTCTCTCTCTCTCTATCTCATTCTCTCTCAAATAAATAAATAAAATCTTAAAAAAAAAAGCTATAACGACTGATGTGTTTTCATCTCAATGTAATACTAAGCATTGTGAAACATCAGTAAACATGTTATTCAGTTTTTTTTCTTAAATGTCTGGTTAAACATTTAAAGTTGGCATTTTATAAAATAATAAATCTAAATATTTAAAATTGTGATTCATGTGCTCAGTTAAGTTGAAAACTCTTTCAACATACATTTCTAAATTCAAATAAGTGGGTCATCATTACTTATTCACTACTATTATTTCAAATTTCTTCCTTTATTCTGATTGTAGCCTAGTTCTTGATTTCTGTTTATTTAATTAAATATATTTAAAAATCAGTATTTGAAATTTTATATTCCTTTTTTCCATATTAATACATTTTCTTATAATGCAGTGATTTTTTTCCCTAACTTAGGATGTATTTGTTGATTTTTCAGTTTTTTAATGATACAAATATGCATAAAAGTAGTATTAAGGGAAATCATTTTACTAATAGATAATTTTACTTGGTTTATTGCTTTAAAATCAAATTCAATATTAAGTTCTTGCAAATATTTACCTGTATTTCAGAATACATAATATTTGATTTCTCTTAGTTGTTCGCACTGTTGTCAGCACTCAAGAATCACCAGGGTAGATTTGTGAATATACCAATGTCCAAGACACTCACATCATCAATTACCTCAGAATCTCCTGGGTGTGGGACACAGATATCAGTATTTTCTATAGGCTCCCTGTATGATTCTAACAATTCTATAGATTTAGAAACCACTGATCTATCTTACTTTTTGAAGTTCCAAAAAAATAATTCTGTCTGAAAAAATATCAAAGAAACAGTCTAAATATATAGCTTCAGAAACAGTGTACTGCTAAAAGAGTTGTTATTTTCTTATGTTGATAAAACACCTATCCAGTGGGAGAACCTCATTTGGATAACGAAATATAATGCATTTGAAATATAAACCTACATGAAATCATTCTTCATTTGTTTTTAACTGATATCTGCCTAGTCATTTTCTGCAGTGTATATTTATGTGTGTGTGTGTGTGTGTGCGTGTATAAAACAAGCCAGGGCAAAAGCAATTTTCTTTAGTTCAAATATAAGGTTACTTTTCTAAAATCACCCTCTGAGCTGCTAATAAAATTTTACATATTATATTCAGTATCATTTATCTACTATAGAATTAACAGCTTCAGTTACACTGATACACTTAAAAGGATGAAATTTAGAATTCCCTCTTGGAAAAAAATTAAACTCATTATTAGAGAAGACACTTTTGAGCTCTTTGATCTCCTAGGTGGTACAGGCATTTCTATGGCATTCTCATCACTTTTGTACTGTTAAAGTCTCAATTATTAATATTAAAAATTTTACTACAAGTTCCAAAAGGGAACACCATTATGCCACTCCAAGACTTAGTCTGTGTATTCAGAGATATTTTACAAACTACAATATGATTTTATGGTTGCAAATTAGCATTAGACCTAGGAATATTTCCTGATAATTTTAACTCTATCTTCTAACCCTTGAATGTAAACACAGTCTTCAAAGTCATTCTGAACATTTTTGTCAATTTTACTGTTTTTCTACATATTTAATAAGGGTTCTACATGTACTTTTTTGTACATATTTAATGAGAATTCTGATAATTTATTTTTTTCTAGAAAAACAGAAGACGAAGCAGATAAAAACATGTGAAAAATTTAGTCATAATTACCTTATACCAATTTACTCATTCAATTTGAAAATGCTTTAAAATTTGTTACTTAAGATTTGAGCAGCTTTGTCAAAAGTTGACTTGACCAAATATACATGACTTATTCCAGCATTCTAGGCCCAACATAAATTACTTTCCTACTTTATCCACCTCTCTGTTTTAGTCACAGTAAGCTGGCTGCTCACTCCCACTGGATGTCATGCCTCTACAATATATGTCTACTACCTTTTATACAAGTCTCAACTTTTACCAATCACTGGAAGGTTTAAGAATACCAGTAATCTTTTCTCCATGCTGTCAGTGTTTATGGGCTAATTATCTAATATTCTACTTTAAAACCCTGCATGTGTGTGTATGTGTGTGTGTGTGTGTGTCATTTTATAATGTTACTGTGCTATAAGAGGGAAAACTTGCCTTGAGTGGCTATGGTATAATATTCTCAAGGGCAAATAATATTTTCTCTATTTTGTTATTTTATATCTTTTCAACTCAGTAGCAAGCTAAGCCCTGGGAGAAAGGATACATTGATTGCTCTCTGTAAATTTACTTTGAGTATCCATTTATCTACTTTTCTACACGACAAATTTCCACTCGGACCCACACTCTCCAGGTGATGCCCCATATTGTGTAATTGTGCCTTTGCTCAGCTTTTATTCTCAATTGGCTAAGAGTTAAGTAAGCTGATAAACTAACATCTTAAGGATTGTAGAATAAAACTGATATGAGATTGATGTGTCAAGCCCTGCAAGGTGTGTTATGATTTTAGAGAATATTTATTCACTACACCATTTAAGGCAGGGAAATAAGCAGGTGAAAGATGGTTTTGAGCAAGAAAACATGTCAGTATATCCTTAAATATCATCATGAAAGGAACCAACTACCTAGACAAATACAGGGCTTTTTAATACAGGAGCAGAGTAAGAAATTAAGAAAGACAATAGGTTGAACAATAGGTTGAGTGAATGATTTAACAGTTTTCCACCTCCTATACTTTGGGAAGTACCTCTTTTGGAAAGTAATACATGTATTTCAAGGTCCTGAAATAGTCCCTGATACATGGCAAGTGCTTATCAATTCTTCATTTTATGAATAAATAAATATATGAATTGATTACAAAATGGATGAGAGCTCTGTAAAGCAAAGGCTCTGATTAGTTTGTTAACTCTTTAACTAATTAAATATATATTTATATATAGTTTTTGCTTTCACTATTTTTTTTTTAAAGATTTTATTTATTTATTTATTTGAGAGAGAGAGAATGAGAGAGAGAGAACACATAGAGGGGATAGGGTCAGAGGACGAAGCAGACTCCCTGCCAGGCAGGGAGCCTGATGCGGGACTCGATCCAGGGACTCCAGGATCATGACCTGAGCCGAAGGCAGTCGCTTAACCAACTGAGTCACCCAGGCACCCCCACCCTTTTTTTTTTTAAGATTTTATTTATTTATTTGAGAGAGAAAGAATGAGAGACAGAGAACATGAGAGGGAAGAGAGCAGAGGGAGAAGCAGGCCCCCTGCTCAGCAGGGAGCCTGATGCGGGACTCGATCCTGGGACTCCAGGATCATGACCTGAGCTGAAGGCAGTCGCTTAACCAACTGAGCCACCCAGGCGCCCTGCTTTCACTATTATTGAACTGTTTTGAGGGCTAACTTCTTTGAATAGTACAATGACATTCACAGATTTTTGACACATGGGTAATACAACATTGTTCTAGTATCATGTAATGTATAGTTTTTATACATTTTAAATTTGCCTATTTTTTTTTAATCTTTGGTGGAAAACGTATCAGTTTAGTTTTAATATGGCAGGTCATTTATATTATAATTGAAACCACCACGGGGTGTTTACCTCCAGAGGCTGATTTGCTGACACACAGCCTGTATACTAATGTATAAGCAGACAGCCGTACACCTTGATAAGAAAGCATCTCTCTTGCTTATTATTTTTAGTAATGAGAGTACAATAACAAGAGAATGTTCATTACTCCACATGCCTTGACTGAAATAAGAACTTTTCTGATCCACTACCTGTTTGCTGCCGATATCCTGGTAGGTGTTCTAGATAATACACCAGGCATCTATTTGGGTCATTTTTAGCTTTATATTTGCAAATAAGGTCATGTGTATATGATTGTCCTCTCTCAGAGGAAGAAAAGAACTATATTTCTGTGATAATATTGTGCAAAAAAATAAATATTATAAAAACTCAGATTTTTCCTATTTCATCTTTAACTTATCATTTTCTGTGGAATCTGGCACCAAAAATTTAGTATTACAGTTATTTTCTTGCTGTAGTTCAATTTAATCATTATTATGACTAAGGAATATTCTAAGTAGGCTTGATCTGTTTTTATTTTGATACAGTTCTTTGGGGATATTGACAAGTATATATTACCCAGTTATCTATTTTCTCTCACTCATCTATCCATCCATATTTATATAAACTTACATATATATTACTACTTCCATTTGTATTTTTTAAAATTCCTACATATACGATACTATTATTACATTCATATAATGGAGTCTTCTGTATATTTTAGTTCATATGTGTCTAAAAATTAAGCAAAACACACATTCGGGTATTAATTTACATAATACTACTTCTCTAAATACTAGTTTTTTTTCTCCTCTGCTATTTTTTTTTAAGATTTTATTTATTTATTTGAGAGAGAGAGAATGAGAGACAGAGAGCAGGAGAGGGAGGAGGGTCAGAGGGAGAAGCAGACTCCCTGCTGAGCAGGGAGCCCGATGTGGGACTCGATCCCGGGACTCCAGGGATCATGACCTGAGCTGGGCAGTCGCTTAACCAACTGAGCCACCCAGGTGCCCTCTCCTCTGCTATTTTAGTCTGCCATTCCTGTACCAGAGTTTTACAGGTGTAAATAAACTGCACTATTGATTTTTTTCCCATGGAAACATGAAAGAATTAACTACCAAATGATTACAGATCACTTTGTGTAAATTAAATGACATATGAATGGTTGTAATAAAATAATTATGGTAACAATAAACTTCTGCAGCAATATATCCTCTCAGAAGCAAATTTAGCCCTTCTCAGTAGAAAAACAGGCAGTTTGGCTCTAACCAGGGCAAATCACAGGGAGGATAACTGAAATACTTTCACTATTAACAGTCAGATCTTGGAATGTACACCTAGAACAGACATAGTTTTATTAGAAGCTGTATGTAGTCATAGCATTGTTCATGTCTATATTCCTTAATGTTCCCCTAATGTCAGAAGAATTAATTAATGTGCATATTGTCATGAGAATAGCTAAAGAATTTGTCAAGCTGAAATGATGCATGAATACACTAGGAAACTGATAAATTAGGATATATATGAGAGAAAATTCTGAAATGCATGTTGTAAAGTCTATCTAAGATAATGGGTATATTTTAACTGGAATAGAAAGATGACAAAAATAGCATTTAAGACGAATCAGAAAATTTTAGTCAATTAGAAATACCTGTATAATCAAATATGTCATAGATGTTAACAAAACAAAAAAGTTAATAGGATACTATAAAAATTATATCTGAATTATGGCCAAATCAATTTACAATAAAAGCAAATTATATATAACTATCCATATGTAGAAAAATTGTAAATTCAATTTGACAGATGGCAACCAGAGAATAAATGAAGAAAAAGAAAAAAACTCAACATGTTAATAAAATGTAGGAAGGGTAAACAGAATACTTGCAGACAGAGAAAATAACAAAGATTGGTTCAGGAATTAGTGATAGTTTCCATGTCCTACCACTCAAAGAAAAGAAATAATTTCATTAACAAAATCCACTTTGACAGACACCAAATAATATTCATTTTGATCAAATGACAGACCTTGAAGTTCCATTATAGTTTCACTGCACATTGTTAACACATAATCTACCACTGTACCTTTGCACACAATAGACACTCAGGAAATTATCTCTGAATAATTATAGTTTGGTGGTTCCAATGGGGACATTTTATGCTTGTCACTGTTTTAGTTTTATTTTTGCTCGACTGCATCTTTAGCCTTTTGTTGCCTTTTCTTATGCCTCCTCCCTTGGCTCATCCTCTTCTTTATGCTCTTAATGAACTGATTTTCAGTAAATTAATATTGATCATTTAAACAACAGAACTGAATGTATATACCAGTTTCAGTTCTGATGTATTTAATTTGGTTATCCTGTATTACTTCAAATACTTTTTTGACACAGGTAGGTACTCTGAATTTCCACTGTCCCTTAGTACAGAATACAAAGGAAAAACAGATGTAACATTTATAAAAACCTAGTAGCAGTGATTTGTGTGTCAGGGGAAGTAATCCACCATCTTTTGGTGTGGCATATCAACAAAGTTTCTCTATGTCACCAAACTCTACGTAGGATTCTCTGAATTCTCTTCTCAACTAGTCCCTGACTTTTGGGCCTCCACTGTCCAATTTTAGCAAAAATCCTGCTAAGTCAATTTAACCAGAACTCCCCACCCTCCATATCTGGTCATCTTCAATGTCTGATCATGTTCATCATCCTCTAACATCCCCCAGGTGACATATGATCACCTTGACCCTGCCTTCATCAGAATCCCATTAGGCCACATTAGCCAGAATCCTTCTGTGATGTTTCTGCTTAGTAATTTCCCATCTACTAAATTCCCAACCCTCTCCTGGGCTATGAATTCCTACTTTTCTTTGCGCTATGTGGAGTTAAACCTGATTTCTCTCTTCTATTACAAAACCCCATTGTAGTAACCCCCAGCATTCCTATCACAATAATGCTCCTTGAATAGTTTGTCTTATCATCTTTAACAAGTGTCATATTTTTTTCTTAAGAAATATTTATTAACAGTATCTCTCTTTTTTTTAAAAAGATTTTATTTATTTATTTGACAGAGAGAGACACAGCGAGAGAGGGAACACAAGCAGGGGGAGTGGGAGAGGGAGAAGCAGGCTTCCCGTGGAGCAGGGAGCCCGATGCGGGGCTCAATCCCAGGACCCTGAGACCATGACCTGAGCCAAAGGCAGACACTTAACGACTGAGCCACCCAGGCGCCCCAACAGTATCTCTTAACAATATCTTAATTCCCAGGAGAAAGTTGTTTAGTATTGAAGTGTTAATAAATTATTTCTTAAGTTTCTTTATGTAATTATTTGGAAGTAGTTTTGTGAAATTGTATTGTCATTTGTACTAAATGCCAAAAATAAAGCAATCATGGATTTTTTTTTTGCTCGTTTTTGGACTGAGATTGCTGTTCAGCAAGAAAATTACTGTTTTCTTCAGCACTCAGGGAATGCCAGATGAAGTCTCACACCGGGAGTTAGTATACCTGGACTGCGCTCCAAGCTGCCAGTCCTCTGTGGTGGACTCGGAGACAACAGAACTGCAATCCCCTGGCTATTAGAATCAGGTGGGGGTAAGAACGTGTTAACCTGGCCACCAGATCTAAATCAATAAATCTCAAGCCTGGGTCAAGGAAAGAAACCACGGAGCCTTTTCAAAAGTTTAAGAGACCAGCAATTCTGTGAAGGCTAAAAAAAGTTGTCTTCTAAAGTAGTAGGAAATCCCATGCCTGCACTAGGATAGGCTTTTGTCATATAATCACAGCCTTGGGATGCAAGCCTGCTTGCTATTTGATCTTGAATAAGTCTCATTTTGTAACCCATTCACTAAACCAAAGCACGGTGGGAAGTATGACTCTGATTGAAGCCGTTTCTCAGTCTTCTACAAAGATGAACTACATCAATAGCCTTTACTTATGTCCTTATTACAACTGGAGTGAATACTGTAAAACAATCTGAAAGCTTTTATAACTGGGTCTGAAATTCAGTGAAAGAAGGGTGTGTGTGTGTGTGTGTGTTTATTGTGTGTGTGGTTATTTTCTGGGCTAATTGATCAGCAGCCTGTGATTCCACTAATAATTAAAATTTAACCACTTACATATTTAAGTACTACTGTCTGAAAATACTTATTTCACTTTAATCATTTATTTATCGACGTAACTATAAGAACTTTATATTCATTTTTCTATTTCTCTTGGAAGAAGGAAAGAATAACCTGATACCTATTCTGAATTTAGAATAATTACGATACCAAAAAGTAACCTGCCTTAAATTCTTTTTTTTTTTAAGATTTTATTTATTTATTTGAGAGAGAGAGAATGAGAGACAGAGAGCACGAGAGGGAAGAGGGCAGAGGGGGAAGCAGAGCCCCCGCTGAGCAGGGAGCCCGATGTGGGACTCGATCCCGGGACTCCAGGATCATGACCTGAGCCGAAGGCAGTCGCTTAACCAACTGAGCCACCCAGGCGCCCCACCTGCCTTAAATTCTTACAAGCCCAAAAACCATGTTGACTTCCAATGAACACCTGCCCATATTATTGCATTAATGTAAAAAAGTAACCCGATAACAGATATGATCTTAAATTTTCTAGAAACATTTCTACTTATTTATATAGTAGTGGAAAATTACAATTTCATACTAATATAACTAAAAAAAAAAAACAAAAACAAAAACAGCCTTGTCGAATTAGGTCAACTTCTATAGGAATCCTTCTATGTTCCGTGCTTTATGCATTTTGCCAGAAACAGTCAATAAAAGCATGTTTCAATAAATACCCAAACTAAATATTTTCTCAGCTAAAGGTTAACACTTGCCCTAAAACATCATTTGACTTTAAGTTCAAAGTGGAAAATAATAGTCTTTTCTGGTAGCATTTAAAAAAAAAAAAAACAACAAAACACAAAACAAGGCAGACAATGGTTTCTTCTATCTTTAATCTGGTAGCCCAAAGGCATGTCCTTTTCCAAGAGTCCTTTATGACACTCTGCATTTTTCTAAGCAATACAGTTGGACTTCTTCTAATGAGATAAAATTCTTCCTTTGGCACTTGGAGGGGTCAAGCTGCTCCCAATTAAGATTTTAAAGCCTTTAAAAAGTGGGTCAGTCACTTTATTTAAGTAAAGATGTTTCCAGCAAGTCAAAAGATAGATCTGGAACTGCTAATGTCCCTTGCTGACATTTGATACCTTTACTTTAAAATTTCTGAGGTCAATAAAGACAGGACCCGCCATGGTTATTGGGCTTTAGTAACTCTTAGGATCAAGCACATAAAAGTTTGCATATGTCTTGCCAAGATCAATAGTATTGTCTCAGTATCCCTGAATTTTACATTTTATCTGTACCCAGAGCTTAGCTGCAGTAATAGAACAGGGAGAATGGGGAGTGGTAGCCTTTCCTCAAAATAATGTCCAAATACGAGTCTTTTTAAGGTAATTTGTGACAAAATATTTACTAACCTTAATCTAAAGTACATTAGAGGATGTGGTGTGAAAGTGAGACCTGGAAAAATCCAGAAAAGCAAATCAAGTTAGCATCATTCTTTTTTCCATTAAAAAAAAAAAAATCAGGGGCGCCTGGGTGGCTCAGTTGGTTGAGCGACTGCCTTCGGCTCAGGTCATGATCCTGGAGTCCCTGGATCGAGTCCCACATCGGGCTCCCTGCTCAGCGAGGAGCCTGCTTCTCCCTCTAACCCTACCCCCTCTCATGTACTCTCTCTCTCTCTCTCATTCTCTCTCTCTCTTAAATAAATAAATAAATCTTTAAAAAAAAAAAAATCAGGCTGACTCTCCAACCTATCAAATCCAACTTCTCCTTATGCCTGTGACGGTAGAAACTGGCTACAGCACTCTATTAAAAAGAACAGAGTCCATAATAAAATACTTGATTATATTTTAGGCTACTACATTCATCCTCTTTATTCCTCCTTCCTTAGATTTTCTCTTGGTGATGATCAGATTAACAATAAAACACACATGAAGAAATGTCTCACCATGATATCAACAGAGTTGCCATTCAATGTTAGTTAGGGCTGAATCTAAATTATATGAGGCCAATAAAGAAGCAGAGAGACTTAAACGTGTACATAAAAGACATTTCACATGAATATGATAAATTACCATCCCCAAGTTCCTTATCTTCCACTTATATTGAATAGAATTGTGGCAATTAGTTGATCATTTGGGATGCTCATTTTCAAAGTTGTGTGTGTGTGTGTGTGTGTACATACTATGTAAAATCAGCATAATATAGGGAAGCCTGGGTGGCTCAGTCGGTTAAGCGTCTGCCTTTAACTCAGGTCATGATCCCCGGGACCTGGGATCAAGTCTCACACCGGGCTCCTTGTTCAGTGGGGAGCCTGCTTCTCCCTCTGTCCCTCCCCCTGCTTGTGGGCTCTCTGTCTCTCTCTCTGTTTCTCTTTCTCTCTGACAAATAAAATATTTTAAAAAATAAAACAAAATGAACATAACATAAATGTGGGGTTTCTTAGAAGGCTATGAAAGCATTTCTCAGAAATAAAGCAAGGATTTAGAACTGGGAACTAGGACCTGTCAGGTAGGTAGGAACTACTCTCCTGCTTGCTCTCTATCCCTCTGTCAGTGTTTGTGGTGTTGTCAGTGTTGGCTAAATGTACAACCACCAGCTCTCAGGGACAGGGAAGCTCTGACTGGAGGGTTTGCCTGGTTCCATGGTGTAAATATACCACCTTGGAAGATTTCAAACTACCAACTGAAGTCAACCTGCCTGCAAAAGTACCCTAAAATTTAGCAATTGGTTCTTGTGAAAGGGAATAAGCTGACTTCAGTACACTGTTGCTGTAGGCCACGGTGGTCTATTGACCCTTTCTCTCTATATGTTTGATCTATCCTGATTCTCCCTGAAGACTGTTTTCTATACTAATTTACCTTAATGAACATGCCTGAAAATGGCTATCTGAGCCCCATCTCTACATCGGATAACATTTCAATGACCATGCTCTTAATTTCAATATTTCAAGGAGTTATCTCCTTGGATTAGCCTATACCTTATGGGTTGCCAAATTTAAGGAAAGGAGAGGTGTTGATGGCAATAAAGTTGGGCAATATAAGCCAAAACCTGAGTGCTATTTAAGGAAGACTGAACTCCTTTTTTGGAATACCATTATACAGGAGAAAAAAAGAAGAAGAGAAGCTAGGACATTGTACACATGAATAATTAGCTATGGAAGTACATTATGGCAGCATATGTGAATTTTTAAATACATTACTGAATTTTTATTTATTTTTTATTTTTTATTTTTTTTAAAGACTTTATTTATTTATTTGACAGAGAAAGACACAGCGAGAGAGGGAACACAAACGGAGAGAGGGAGAGGGAGAAGCAGACTCCCTGCCGAGCAGGGAGCCCGATGCGGGACTCGATCCAGGGACTCCAGGATCATGACCTGAGCCGAAGGCAGTCGCTTAACCAACTGAGCCACCCAGGCACCCCCATTACTGAATTTTTAAAGAGAAGAATCTTCCATTGCAATCCAAGTATAAACATAACTAGTAGTATTAGCTACATGTGCTATTATTTTACATGTTTGAATTAACAAAAATGTGAATTTATACCTAATTTGTGATTTTCATTTGCTCTTGGATAAATGATGAAATGATAACTACAAACACTAGCATTCCTTTTGATATCAAACTTAAAAGCAGCATAGCTTATAGTTATTTCTAAATCAGATAAAAGAAAAATATTCTGGGAAAAATCTACATACATAAGAACAATGGTCTGTATTCAAAGAAATATAAATAAGATAGTTTTATTTTTTTTAAGATTTTATTTATTTATTTGAGAGAGAGAATGAGATAGAGAGCATGAAAGGGGGGAGGGTCAGAGAGAGAGGCAGACTCCCTGCTGAGCAGGGAGCCCGACGTGGGACTCGATCCCGGGACTCCAGGATCATGACCTGAGCCGAAGGCAGTCACTTAACCAACTGAGCCACCCAGGCGCCCATAAATAAGATAGTTTTAAATATTTTTCCAAATGCAACATCAAATAACATCATCATACCTTTTATTTTCACAAATGGTACAATTTGCTTTAACAATATATAACATATAGACTTTATATATATATATTTTTTATTTAACTACATGATTTTATTATATGCTTTCCACTTTTACAGGCTTTTATATAAATAACTTTAAACAATTAACACCATTCTTAAATGGCTTTTAAGTCTATTGGTGACATAAACACATATCTTCTATCTAGATGAAACAATCTCTTACAGTCTTTCAGCCTTTTATCATTGCTAGGTATCCATCAATGAAATGTTGTATACAAGCTAATAATGAATCACTCAATTTCTTTGATGCTAGGAGAATTTCGTCAGCCTAAAGATATCTGTACTGCTTTCTTCCCACTGAAATACATTTTGTTTTATAAAAGGATTAACCACTCAGTAGAAAATTGGAACACATAAAATCAATAGATTTCCATGCTTACCAAATCAACATGATGTATAACAGCAAGTAATTCTGAAATCCATTAAAACTGTCTGATTTTTTAAAAAATATGTGTAAATTCAATTGAAAGCCATAAGCATTTCATTTTATGATTTTGTGTCAGAGAGATGATACTGTTAAGTATTGAGACACACAAAATTCAAGCTGACTCTTCCTACAAGCACAAAGCTTGGTGACATCAGAGAAGCAACTGAGAATAGCTCAAAATGACAGAGGACCAAGTAAGTTTCTACTCATTGTTTCAGGTCTTTTTTCTCTTTTCTTTTCAGTGAGACATTCACGTGAATTTCATAATAATTTCTACATAACCTAAGTCTAATATTATCAAATATGTTAATTATTCCATTTGTTATTGAAGACATATCTGGAAACAGGTTTAATTCCTGGCACATAATAATTAGTGAAGAAAGACATAGCAACATCTATAAGCATCAACTGGTTGTAAACTCCCTGAAAATGTACAGAAAATATTTAATAAATGTGCAGGTCAGACCAATACACCTAAACATCCCAGAGAGTTTGAAAAGCAGAGTAGGCTAATGATTTGGTGTCCTTCAATATATTCTCAATATATCTGTCCAGCATTATTGTGGGGCTGGAACAGATTACTCTGCTTCAGGGAAAGTAAAGAAATGAAGCACTGGCATCAAGAGTCATCCTTTATTTTCTGTCCTGGATTGCCGTCCTACCCTAGTATAATCCTTTCAGTAAATACTGAATCTTGCTGTTAACTGAATCCAACCTCTTGAGAAGGCAGTTATTAAGCCTTCTGTTGCTACCTGAGCTTCTGCCCTTGGACAAGGTCTCTAGATCTGGTCACAATGGCACCCAGCCAAGAGGACAAGTAAATGTGGAAAACCAGTTTGTATTTAGATTCCTGAAGCTGACCACCGTGTCCAACGGGGTCCACTTTTTAATAAAAGGCAGGAGTATGCACCAACACACCACATAGGCTAGAGGTGGCCCAAATCCTTGACATCACCTCTCCTTTCCCAAGAATTATGAAAATAATTCTTCCAGCTGTATACAGGATTATCCCTAAGAATTCTCTTAAAGCCATTCTTCTCTATCTCAACATACTCCTAGTGTCAAGTTAGTGCTACTCTTAGATTAGCACCTTGGATAACTGCTCAGCAGACCACTACTAAATCCAGCTCATGAATGGGCATTTGTGAATTTTCTGGAGCAAGGGTACATAGCTCTTTATCAGATTTGCTAAGGTGTTTATATCTCAAAATAATTAGAAACTACTTTCTTAGGATATTGTGAAGTTGGGTGATATCATCAGAACTCACTCTTTAAATTGGTAACAAGGGAAATGGGTACATCTTCTATTTGTAGCAGTTTATTATACTGAAAAGAATATGGACATTGGTTTAACTCCCTTTTCTCTCAATAGCTACATGATCTTGGCAGGATATAACATTTCTGAATCTATTTTGTCATTTATAAAATTCCAAACTAATAAGAATTTAAGAGGTATTTATCATCTCAATTTAGAATAACTGTATCTTTCACATGTTAAATATTATTTAGAAGCCAGTGTTTTTTTAATTTATACTATAAAATCATTTGGGGCCAATGTACTGTGGTATGTTTATACTTACTTATTAATATATCATGAATGCTAAAAACTCTATATTGTTAGTGATAGTAAAAACTAATGATTATATTCACTCATCCCACCGGACCATAGAGTCATGGTGTTATGATAGAGAAAATAACATTCTTTCAAACACATTTGTTCTTAGGTCAGCTTAAAGATAATTTATGAGACAAAACTCATGACCTACAAATCGTCTGTTAACATAAACATGGCAATGAATAATACTTTTTTAGTAAACAACCATGGTTTTTAACCAAGATATTTCACTTTTTAAACCCATTCCACATGTTAGCTCTTTGTCTAGCAGATTTGAGTCAGTTCATTATCTTTTTGTTTGTCTAAATTGCTTGGGTAATTACTAATTTTCATGCTTCTGCATGTTCATAATCATATCCACACAAGGTTTTATAAAAACATATAACATTTGCACATCAATTTTATAAAACTCACCTGTACCCAGTTTCTAAGAAGAATTACTATTTCTAAGAAAACAACTATGCTTTATTTTAAAATTATACAAATTATGAACTAAAAACAGGATGTCTACCTCATCAAAGCACTAATTTTTATGAAATGCAAAAGAAGTATCTAAATTCATATTTTGCTTCATATAGAAAGAACATTTTTTGGACCCAAAAGAAATATCTGACATACTGACAAAAAAGGAATTTGAAATCCAAATGGGTAAGGGATTTTAAGCAGGTATCTAACTACTCTAATTTAGTTGGAGTTGTCTTACACAGATTAATTATATCACAGTGTTACACGGAGACGTGTGTGTGAGTCAACGATTTCATCAATGACCCCCGGGAAATAGTGAGACTGGGGACAAGACTTCAACACTGGCAGTGAGCAAATGAGTCTCAGCCTTCAACTGGCTTTATGTTGATCCTGAATGAAATTACCTACTATAAATGGAATGGTTAAGAGCTTCTGCAGAGGAAGGGTAGCAAACAAAGAACTAACCTGGTCTTACCAAAAACCATTTGACAGCTAAACACTTCCCCTGATTCAAAGTAGAATCAATAACTAAAATACTACAAAAATATAGTAAATTATGTATATATGTTCATTCTTCTTCTTCCCTTTTCACAAATTCAGATAATTCCTTTCACACGTAGGCAAAGCAAAAATACTTCCTTTTCTCCACTAATAATAATCACTCAGAATCCTCCTGTTTTTCTCTCCCAATCTTCTTCCATTCCATTTGGTTTCTTTGCAACTACTTGATTTTTCCCTGGATTTTAGCCCTGCTCTTGTAGGTGGTACAGTGGTTCTGTGATTTTGATTTTTGAAACCTCATAAAGATTGTGATGCTGGACTCAGCTTTTTATTGTGCCTGGTCCTGGTCTTCTTGGAGATACTGCCACCTATTATCACTGGCCCACTAGCTGATGGTCAAGACTGACCTTTCCCCAGAGGAACGAATAGGTATAATCATTCTGTTTTTCAGCAAGGCATTTGCTGATTTTTTCCTCATGGTAACTTTGTATGTGATATGCAGTTGAAGAAATATCCTAGATGCTGCTAAGGTAAGATGAATTGGAAGTAGGTGCAATAATGAAAGGTGCAGAGTAATGGGTCAGTGCATAGTTTCCTGGTAGCCTGGCTTGCATGTGTTCCCCCCTAATTTCAGTGTTTCATCACTGATTCAGGGGGAATTATCATCAAACCCACAGAAGACAAATTTGGGAACCTAGCTGATAGATACATGGGCTAACTGAATAAGGTTCCAAAAGACTGCTTAACAAGGTGGAGCCACAGGCAGACTCTACCATAAAGCATTACACCAATTATAATGTAAAAAAGAGAAAAAAATGTATACATGAGGGTGATATGAAAGCTAGCAGCTCTTGTACAAAAAGGATTTATAATTTTCCTTGACAGCTCCTTGTGAATAAATAGCATAACGATACCCCCAAAACCTAATGCAATCTTTGTATTACTTAGTCATATCTAGAATACTTGAAGTGATAGTATTGATCTA
The DNA here is from genome assembly GCF_029215605.1 of Mirounga angustirostris. Taxonomy (NCBI): domain Eukaryota; kingdom Metazoa; phylum Chordata; class Mammalia; order Carnivora; family Phocidae; genus Mirounga; species Mirounga angustirostris. Next base: position 44,423,845 of record NW_026991709.1, on the reverse strand, counting down.
CCAGTGACCATAGAAAGTTAGAAAAGGAAATGAAAATGTATTAAACAACGAGGGTATTGTATGGAAATATTTAAGACAATTTCATGTTTAATTCTCACAACCTCTTCAAGATATTTGTTGCTATTGCCATTTTACAGATGAGAAAACTGAATGTTAAAGAACTTAATTTTCCCAGGATCACAGGTACTAAAGTTTAGAAGTAGTATTTTAAGTCATGTGTGTATGATTCTAAATATATGGGTTTTACACCATACAAATGGATCCGGGTATTCAAACTGAAATGAAGGTGGTGGGGAAACTGGAAGTCACTGCCCCACCAAAACAGAAAATGAACTAATGTGTTAAGATGAGGCAAGAGAAGATTTATGTTAGACAAGACCATTATATTGATGTACTTCAAAAGATAAAGAATTACTAGTCTTTGGGAGATATAGCTCAAGATGAATGAACACTTATGAAATGTACTGTACATGTTAGCAGGTGTTTGGACTAGGTAGTTTTAAGATATTTTTTAACTAGAAGAATCTCTGATTCTAGAATATTTATGACTGACAGGGTTCCAAAACTGAAGCAGAAAGCTTAAGTGTGAGAAAAGAAGATAAATGATATTCTAGGGCACATCTTAGTAATATGCATACTGAGTCTACACAGCATCTGAATCAGAAGTTGACAGGTACCCTGAAATGGGTTTGAAAGAAACAGAAGACTTTGAAATAATCCTTTGTAAATAAAATTGCTCTGGACCACTAACTTAAAATTAAATCTTAATACAGTATAATCTTTTAATGATTTTATTCAAATTAATGAATTTGAACTCTTAGCATCCTACTTATTTGATACAGTATTTGGAGATCAAAATGAAGTTTATAATACATAATACTTCTTTCACAGAAATTTTTAGAGACATTCATTGTGTTCTAACATTGTGTCAAACACTAAAGGAGATGAATATTAAATAATATATGGTTCATTGTATATGAATGGGTTACCAAATGTAGGAAATATATTTTAATGTCTTTTTAAAAATAATTATGCTGTGCCAGTCATCTAACTCTTGGCTTCTCCTTGTGACCAATTAATTTCTAAATCTTATGAGATATACATGTGTAGTTGACTGCAAATGAACATAGTCAGGCTTGCAACCTTGATTTAAAGAGCATGATTCTCTAATCTAAAATATTTAAAATTAGCTAGCATTTTTAAATTGGATACATGCAAATAATAGGTTACCTAGTTTTTTCCCTTTTACTTTATACGCTCTTACCTCAGAAGAAAATCTTACAAATGAAAGGAAATTAAGAAGAAAAGTTCCAGTGCTGACTCACCTCCTGTTTGCCTTTGGGCCAAAACTCAAAAACTTTTTCTGTAATGGATCATCTTTTGAAACTAGACCATTAGATACTTGATTCTTTTTCAGGGAGTTAGGTAATAGGGTGATTCTGCTTAAAAGTGCCTTTTATGTGTAGTTATTTGATATATTTAGATAAAATATAGTGGCAGTTCCCCTATAATATAGTTAACTCCAGCATCCTAAAAGGCCTTTCATTCTATAACAAAATGAGAAAATAGTTAGGGCATAATGCTAAATGAGTGCACACAATGACAGCAACTACATAAAGGGACACATGCCCACAAAGAATATGATAGGAGTCCTCACTCTCTATTCTCATTCTCTTTTCCCCCTCCACCTCCATCCCCTCAGCATTCCCATTTTCAATGATATCAGCTGCTGCACACTTACTCATGATGTTGAGTTACACATGCAAATTTGCAGCTTCCTATAGAATAAATAGATCTGGTTGTGCCAAAGTCACATGGAAGATAACACCATTTCAAAGGTGAATTAATATTTCCTCCCACTCTCAGTTCCTTCTTCTGAGTACCTTATATTTTTCCCCCTAGGATATAGTATATGAATACCTTCTATTAATTACTCTATCACCACTCACTCAGTCATTCAAGCTAGAAACTCCAGTAAATTCCCCACTTCTCCTCTCCCACATTTTCTTCATCTGGCTGGCAATAAATATCTGGTAGTTTTCCTTGCCTTCATTCATAGTGCAACAATTTCACCCTGGATTATTTAAATTGCCTCTCATTTAGGCTGCCATTGATAATCTATACATACAATCAGAACTTCCTTTCTGAAATAAAGACATGATTAAGTCATTCCCTTTCTCAAAAACAACATAACACAAAACAAGACAAATCCTTAAATAGTTATCCATTAAATAAATATATGTAAAATTATTTTAAGGCCACTTAATATCTGACCTTAATGTGGCCCCTGTCACGTTCTACTACCTATCATACAGCCCATTTTCCAGCTATACTGGAAATATTTTTCATGCATACTCTATGCAGATCAGAAATCAGGCTTACCTGACAAGGATCAGCTCAAACACAACCTCCTTCATTCACTTTATTTTCTAGTAAATCTGTCAAGAATTAGTTCTATTTTCAGTGCTCCCAATAGCACTTTTTGCAGTGCCAGAGAGCTTTTATCCAATTGCATTACATCCACTTGTATATAAGCATCTTCCGCCACATTTGTGAGAATATTGAAAAAAAAAAATCCTATTCACTTTTCAATCCCATATGTACACAAAACAGCTCCCAAATGGTTTTTAAATGAGTAAGTGGATTCACAATTAAAAAAGATATTTTTCTCTTATGACCTTAATCAATGAAGAAAATTATAAGCTATAGAGTTATAAGAACATTAAATATATTTTAAATGAGAAGATATAGGACCTCAGCGATTATCATTTGTTAATATTTACTGAGAAGAGACAATTTGAAAATAAAATTATACTAAACCTAGAATCATCAAAGTACATTTCTGAAATTGTAAAATAATAAAAGAACAGACAACCTACACAGATGCTCTTAATATATAAGATTTTGTTGTGATGTAACTATGAGAAGAGACATTTGAAAATAATCCAACAATCTTAATGTATGTTAAATTCAGTTATATTTGCTGGTAAAGTAAAATCTTTAATTGTAAGGAATTTTCCATACCAATTTATAAAATAGCCATTTGCTATTACTTGAAAATCCATAGCAAAAATTTTTAGATTCCTTTTGATATAAATTAAGCTTAATCATTATTAAAAAGTGGCTGATGTGACAAGCTCTTATAAATATGGTTCAGGTTTATAAAATGTAATTGAAGGTATGGAGGATAAGGGGTGTTGTTCATCAAGGAGCTCCTCTGTGACAATACTGCTTTTGCTACACCCAATTTTCACTTTTATATTCTGAATGAATAACATAATAGCAGCAGATGTTATAATATAAGTAGTAATCACCTCTTCATGGTGATCAGGAACTGGCCATCTGTCCCAAGATACCACACACAAAACCAGTAATATTTCTGCAGAATTCTAGGGTAGAGAATGCCTAGACTTGATCTATAAATGAAATAAAAAGTGATTAAATCTCTTATAGCTCTTATAGCTCTATAGAATAAATAGATCTGGTTGTGCCAAAGGCACATGCATTAAGAAGCCCATATAAAAGGGACACAGATCCATAACTGAATCTTCTGAATAAATATCTATGAAATATTGCTTAGGCAAAGAAAGTTCTCAAATGTTTAGTAAAGCATCAGACTAGACTCTAAGAAACTCCCCTATGGTGTATTGTTTCACCCAGAAAGTGAGACTACGTTGATTAAGCTTCACTTACAAAGTTAACTTCTTCATGCCCTTAGGGAACGAAGGAAACTATTATCAACTTTGAACCAATACAATTCTCAGATCTTAAATAATCTGGAGAAGGAGCACTTAGCTTTTCTCCTCCCCTCTAAAGTCCCCAAATCTGATTAGTGTCCCCAAATGTGATTATTCTGATAGGCCTAAATATTAGAAATGATCACCAAAGATAACGGACTTATTTCTCTAATACTCTTTTAATTGCAAATGACATCATTCAAGTCCAAACTGGAATTAAATTTACTCAGAATATCAAAGAACTCATGAATCGTTGTGCTATTTCTATAAGCAATAACTTTCACATAATTTATCCCAAGCTAGCCTTTTAAAAGTTTTAAAACAAAAACATGCCAACACAGAAAATAACAACAACAACAAAAAAAAGAAAAATCACTTATACACAGGAGTAGGAAAAGATAGAGATTAAAATTTTCTCATTGCTTGCTATTCATGAAAATCATCAAATGAATACCATATCTTTACAAATCACATATTGTAAAGTGAAATATTGGTGAGGGAATTTTAAAAACATGATATGGAAATATAGTTATGGCACTCTAATGCCTTCTTGGAGGCAGGTAAGGGTATTACAATTAGTGATAAAATATAAAATTACAAAATGGAAACAAGGAATAAATAAATGATATTTCTTATTTTACTTTGAAACTAAGTTAAAATATAGCATATTTAAAATACTGAATCTGGGGCTGTAACCTTTCTTCGGTCAAGATGAGCATGAGAACCTTCCTTAAGCGACAGTCTAGTTAGAGCTAAAATTCCCTCGCTTGTCAATCAGATGAATGTGGAAGAACAAGGTCTCACTTACAATGCTATGTACTGAGCAATTCTGTCCTTCAGGGATAAATTTAAGCAAATATCATGGAGCTTTACTAAGAAATAAGTACATATTGCTTGAATGAAAAAGAGTAACAAAAATGAAAAAATCCAAAGTATCTTGGGAAAGTTGTAAATTGCAAGAAAATATGTTACAATAATATAAGTAAGGTCTTTCAGTGTGCATCTAACCAGAAAAGCAATTACATTTTTGTTTCTAGGGAAAAATATAATTTTAACGATTCATTTAAATGATGGTGACCTGCCCACCCAGAAGCTGTTTTTCCTTCCTTCCAATTTATCTGTAGAGGAAAATATGCATTACATATTGCCACACAGCTGTCACTCTCTACTTGGCAGGAAAATTGAAGCTATGATAGCACATATTGCTTATTATGCTAAAAGCTGAAAACAAGTATTTAACTAGGTACATGTCAAATACAATTTTTAAAAAATTCACTCACAACAAATAAACACTGCAATAATAGATCCTAAAAACTTAATTCAAAGGATATATTTTATAACATGCAAAGAAGAAATTCATGAATAAAAATTAAATTTCCTCACATGAAAATTCCACATTTATAAGTGGATTATCATTGCTGCTGTACATAACCTCTAAGTCTGTACATGATGAAAATCTCTAGGTGTATAACTCAGAGCCTTTAATCCCTGCCTGAGTTTGGGGAGTTTCCACTAACAGTTGCAGAAGCACTCTAGATGGTATCATTTTTCTATGTAAAGCTCTCTCCAAACCTTTTTCTAAAGATCTCCAATAATAAAATTTCCAGGAAAAAAGTTGCCTTCTTACTATCATACAAACCATTTAAATATAAATATACATAGTAATCATATATTACTACAAATTATGACAACTCTGGTCTAATCTTAGGAAGATTCAGAGCAAGTCACATTATCTCTCTGAATTCCAATTTCCTCTTCTGTAAAATGAAGGGCTTACATCGGTGATCTAGTATTTCTGGGTTTCTAATTTAAATCAAAAACAGTAATGAGTGAAATCTGGAGCAATGTGGTTTAACATGGAAAAAAGATTTAAAAGAAAGTGAATCAGACACAACAATCAAATAGAGTTTGAGTTTGATTTCTGGCTGCCATTTAGCTGTGTAACTTTGGGCAGTTATCTGACATTGCTCCTAAGGGAGAATTGTGTAAGTGGCAAATTACTATCATGGAGGTATACCATTAACCATGTCTAAGTAATTTGCACCCAACATCCACCCCCACCTACAAATATTTTATTCACTTTAATCCCTATGTATGAAGGTAATTCTACCTTTTCACTGAATAGTGTTAACTGAAAATGTAATAAATATGTAAAGCATCTATCTCATCTAGGTAAAGATTAAAATAAGGTTAGTTTACCTTTTCATTTCCTCAAGAAGTAAGAAATATAGTGAAGAATATTTAAATGTTCCTTAATGTCTCCTAAAATTTCATTTTCTATTGATCTAAAATATGTTTCTTGACATGATGCCTCTCATTTACACCAGTCCTTCCAGTGCCAATGATTGTTTTGTTTGAAACTGTTAGGTTAGCATATGATCACATCTGTACTTATCACAACTGTCATTAATGATTTGAAATAATTATAACTTTTTGTCTGTTCTCCATTAGACCATATGCTTCATAAGGTCAGGAGCATTTGTCTATCCAGTTTACTCCTGTTGGCATGTGTCACAGTACCTTGCCTTTGCTCAGTAAATATTCTGCAGTTAATGAATAAATGAATGCTACACATCTTCTTGACATCCTCATCTCCAAAGTCTCTGCTTCTCATGACTTTGCTCCTAGCCTCCTTCTTTGAGCACACACACACAAAATCTCTGTACTTTATAAAAGCTAAAAAAGTAATAGCTCCTAGCATCTTCACTTTTTAAACTACCAATAATAGCATTATTGACAACCATTTTTCCAAGTCTTCTTAAAATTTAACTTGAAAGTGGTCATGAAGCTATATATTTGAGACCCTAATACCACTATTCTTCCCATGCAAGAGTAAAAGTTTTATTCTGTTTAGCTCCACTGGACTGAATGAGGCCCATGAGAAATGGTTTTATCTTACACCAAAACTAACTTTCTAAATCTACATTTTACCTTAAGCCTAAACAGCCTTCACCCTAAATTTGAGCCATGCATGTCTATAAAAAGCTAGACTGCAAGAGCTCCATTTATAGGCAGCCTTCTCTGGAGAAAGAACTCACCCAAAGAAAAGTGAATATTGACTAATTTTGGCTGAGGACAGAAGCTTAGAATTGTTCATTCATTCAACAAATATTTGTGAACTAAATCAAATAAATCATATTTCTTGATCTCAATCATCTCATACTCTAATAGGAAAAGCTTGACAATAAATCAATAGTTACACTTCCTTATAGTTATTGTACCAAGTGCAATAGGACAAAGAGGTGGTTATGAGTATTAGCCTGTCATCTGTCATCCTGGTTGCCCTATGCTCAGCTCTAGGAATGTTATAATTGCCACTGGTATGGCTTCTATATTTGGTATTCATCAGAGCCCTGGACATCAACACTGGAACACAGAGCAACAAAGGAAAATGTTTACATTTTGCAATATTACAATATTACAATTACAATATTGCTAACATGGAAGAGTCCTCAGAGCACATTCATGTGAACCCTTAGAAATTTCCAGATACAACCAAGGGTATTTGGAGAAGTCAAATCCCAAATGGGGTAAGAGCAGTACCAGAAATTCACTAGTTTGTTAATGTTTACCTTGTCCACCCATTCTTGGGATAGCTTGTGGAAGAAAACTATTTAAAAATGGGATAGGCTACTTATAAGATGATAAATTCTCTGCTTGTATCTTGTCAAGCAGTGATTTTGTCAGAGTTATATGGAGTGAGAGGGTAAGCTTATTGAAAAAGACTCCTTTTAACTCTTAGATCTTATGAGTCTCCAATGTCATATAATGTAGCATCACACATGTATTTTGGTCCAAGAATTGTGTTCTTTTCCTATGTACTGCCTTTTTTTCTTAGCAATATGGCCATATTTTGAAGAAATAGACATATAAGGCCTATAAATGCAATGAAGTTGTGCCATTTCCTGAAGCTCCTTCATTTCCTGTCCAATCCAATACTAGAGTTAGAATGAACAAAATGTGCAAATATCAATGGTTCATGCTGACTAAGCTTATTTTGGCATTCATTGATTGATTTTAAAAGGGAACACTTGCTATCTAGTTGGTTTTAACTATTGATAATAAAAAGCATATTGTTTTCATGTGTTCCATTTCCTACTGAGCTCGCCACTGACTTTCCACTAACACTCCTTTCCTACTACTTCCTGTTGTGGGTAACACCATGGCAGCTTTTACCTAGCAAGCAATTTACCTAGGTTTGCACCACATGATATGGGAAGTACCAGCTAGAATTATAAAGGTTTCAGAGACAAGAAAATGTATCCTGCTATGTTTTGAATGAGGCCAAACTTAGTGAGGGAAACTTAGGTCTCTTATGTACAATAACAGTTCTGCCACTTGAAAAGTATCATGTAATTTTATTTGAAAACCTAAGAACATAAGCCTTAAAATTAAAAAAAAAGTTTAAAATATACAATACATAATTCACTTTAAAAGGAATGACCTGCTAACAAGTAAAATGAGATCTCTAGGCTGAAAGAACTTACAATCTACTTGAGGGAATAAAGCAGAGAGTAACAATGAGGAACAACAAAAGATAACATTCATTAAATGAATTAAATGATAAATAATGTATAGATTCTATTTACTGTCTATAGAAATTTATCCTTCATAATCTGTCAGAATCAAGGAAATCCTCAAGGACTATATGGACATGAAATAAGACTGGATAAGATTGGAGATGAGAATTTCTGAGCAAAATGGCATGATCAAAAGCATGCACACAGGGTTAGGACATTAGTATAGGAAACGGACATGAGGTTCAGCCAATTACAAAGAACTAACCTTATGGGAGCTAGAGAGAAAATAGGCTCAATTTATGAAAGGCCTTTTGGTAAAAGTAGAAAAGTATGGACTTGATCCAGTGGATAATAGGTAAAAACCATATTGTCTTGAACAAAGGAATCAAATGAGGAAAGTGGTATAAAACAAACATAGACAGATAGTGTCATCCAAGATCACTTGGGTATGGAAGAAAATAGGAATGGATGCAGGGACCCCACATACACCAGTTTGAGAAAGCCAAATGAAATTGTGTAAGCAGCTCTTCTCATTATTATTAACTTCTTGGCTCTTCAGGCAGATTCCACGCCTGCCCCCACCCACACATATATAAAATACATCTCAATGAAATTGTCATATAGTTGTCAATATTCATTTATATAAAATATAGTATTAATATATACAGAACCCTGAAAAGTAGTGTGATATGAGGCTAGTGCTTTAATTCATTTATCCGTTCATTCAACCTTTGAGTACCTAGAATGAGCAAGGTAGTTGAAAGATCTAAAGATGTAAGGGTGGTGAATTTTCTTTTCTTTTTTTTTTTTTTAAAGATTTTATTTATTTATTTAATTGACAGGGAGAGAGAGAGAGAGAGACAGCATGAGAGGGAACACAAGCAGGGGGAGTGGGAGAGGAAGAAGCAGGCTTCCGGCTGAGCAGAGAGCCCGATGTGGGGCTCGATCCCAGGACCCTGGGATCATGATCTGAGCTGAAGGCAGTCGCTTAACCAACTGAGCCACCCAGGCGCCCCAGGGTGGTGAATTTTCTATACTCATTTCTTATACCAATTTCTTTGGTAACCCCAAAGGTTTCTCAGTCACTTCACAGTTCAGTGTAGTCAGTAGAGGGACTCTGTTCCACATGACCATTCAAGGATCTATAAGCTACTTTCATCTTGTGCTTCTCCATACACTTGGTGCCATGGGGTTTCTCCACTGGATTTTTGTCATTAGGATGTGAGAAGAAAGATGGGTGAGAGCCTGGCAGATAATATGGGAAGCCATTTAATAGGCCAGGCCTGGAAGTGGTATATACTACTTTAATCTTCTTAGTGGCCAGAAAAATTACATAACCCCACCCAGCTATAAGGAATGCTGGAAAATTTCATCCAGATATGTGGCAAAGAGGAAAAAAAAGAGAATTAGATGAACACATAGTATTGTTTCTGACATAATACACTATCTGATTGGTAAAAGATACTTATTAAGAAATTTCTAATGCTTCAATAAATAAACATCCTTACAGAAAAAAATTGTAAAATATTTGTGAATACCAAAACACAAATTATATGCAATATTAAACAGATTTCTGACAAAAATCGGTTCTTAAGTTTAAAGACAAACAAGTGTTTAACATTTTAAATGATCAAAAAAGCATTTCTTAGTTAGAAATTATAAAGTTGACAGGAAAGAGTGTTTAAATTTTATGGTTGGCAAAGCATGATGGGAAAGCTGTGGATCAGTTTGCTGAAAATAGATTCCCCAATGGTGATTAACAATAAGGAAGCTTAAACTAAATTAATGAATATACATGCTGACTTTCAGCTTCAATTCACTGGAATAATTACTTCACATTAACATATGAACATGCCAGCAATCAACAGTCTAAAGTCTCAGGTCACTGACTACTTCTACAAATATATTTTTTAATTTTTTATTATTATACAGCCTTCTGCAAGTTTTCTGTCCATATTGTTACATGCTTAATTGCACAGAATCTTATAAATTCTTACTGAAAGTGTTTTCTTAATGTTAATTTTATCACTATGTTAATGAGAATATAATAGAACTGCACTCTGATAGTAATGCTGACAGCAGAAGCCACCAATTTGTTAGCAATCATCAAACAGTAGTAAACACACTTATCAATGGTGGACAGAACAGCATAACAATTATATCTCTATTTTCTTGATAAATACAGTAAATTATACTATTATAAATTATGATGTAGCCTCCAAGGTGTTCCAGATAACCCATTCCTTTTGTAGATCTATAGCAAAAGTATTACCTTTTCCCACCTTACTGACTTCTTTATCATAAGGGACCCTAGGAACAGTCTAAAGAGGCCCAACTACTTTTTCATCATAACTTAAGCAAAGATATTTCACATAAGATACCATAATCACAGGACATCAACTGATTCATGTTTAAAATCTACTCAGATCCCTGTTTTAATTTATCTTGCCCTACTTTGCCTGGAATTGTTTCGTTGCTTCCATAAATTGTATTGCCTACCCAGGTGTAATGCTTAAGAAAGGTAATGTAAAAAATGCAGGAAGATTTCAGTAGTCCTACAAATCAAAAATTAAGTCTGCAATTTCAGTTTGTAACTTCCAACAGTCCTACAAATTGAAAAACATCCAAATAAATTGAAATAAATACAAAAAATAATGTGATTTATTTAGATGCTTTAGAGGTCTTGAATAAAGGCCTATTACAACATACACCCTGGAATCAGACTCGATTCAATCCTTGGCTCTACTACTTGCTAGCTATGCAAACTTGATATTTCTGCACATCTGTGACCATAACCACTATATCCACCAGGACAGTAATGATGCCATCTCAAAAGATTTTTGTAAGAGGTATGCTAGTTTCTATATATGAAGCACTTGGAAAATTCCTAAATACACTGTTAATATTACATATAACATGAGTTATCCAAACTCAAATTCTTAAACTTAAGATTTATTTTATACTTCTATTGAAAACTTTTAATTTGACAGGAAGAGAAATGTTGCATCTTTAATGATATCATTCACATCCACAAATCTAATTTAATAACCACTGCCTACACGGAATTTTCATTTTAGATATATTATCTGTATACATTCTTCTCATTTATCTGATACGTGATTAAAATATTTCTTAGCATAAGCTTTGATAATTCATCAGTTACTAAAAAACATCTACCTATTGTAAACACACATTTGACATTTGACATATGTGTCATAAAATATGAGACCTACTTCAGAACTTAGGATCTCCCAGTCTGGCAGTAAAGATGTAAATTTTAATCAAATAACTATTTTATAAAGTAATATATCAAAAGTGTCACTGGTTATTTCATTATAAAAAAAGAACCAATGTGATTTTATCTATATTGAAATGGTCACTCAGCTACAAGTGACATTTTAACATCCACAATTTTTTTTTCTGGTTTTCAAATTCAATGCTTTTAATTCAGAGCTCTTCTTTCTTCTTCTTCTTCTTCTTCTTTTCTTCTTCTTCTTCTTCTTCTTCTTCTTCTTCTTCTTCTTCTTCTTCTTCTTCCTTCTTCTTCCTTCTTCTTCTCCTTCTTCTTCTCCTTCTTCTTCTCCTTCTTCTTCTCCTTCTTCTTCTTCCTTCTTCTTCCTCCTTCTTCTTCTTCTTCTTCTTCTTCTTCTTCTTCTTCTTCTTCTTCTTCTTCTTCTTCTTCTTTCTTCTTCTTCTTCTTCTTCTTCTTCTTCTTCTTCTTCTTCTTCTTCTTCTTCTCTTCCTCTTCTTCTTCTTCTTTTCTTCTTCTTTTTTTTTAAGTGCTGGTATATTTACTTCCTCCAGAAAAAAAGGAATGACAATTATATAACTGGTTATGACTTGTTTGCTTTGACTACCAAGGAACAAAATATAGCAATGATGTCAATCTTGATGGTTCAGTCATTTATTCTTTATATCATTCTTTAGAAGCTTATACTTTTCCTTGTATTTTTCCTTTTATATATTTTTATTTCTCTTTTATTACTGATTTATTTATATGTTATTCTTTTATAATATTTATTTCTTAATTTGAGAGAGAGCATATGCACATGAATGGGGGAGGGGCAGAGGGAGGAGAGAGAAAAATCTCAAGCAGACTTCCCCTGCTGAGTATGGAGCCTGCCTGCAAAGGGTTTGATCTCCTGGCCCTGAGATCATGACCTGAGCTGAAATCAAGAGTCCTATGCTTAAGGGACTGAGCCACCCAAGCATCCCTATTTATATGTTGTTAATTTTATAAATCACCTAATTATTTATAAAACACATATATAACTTTGAATACTCAATACTTATATTGTAAAGAATTCTTATAGCTTCTTAAACTATATTTTCTCTTTTTTCTCTTTGTTCTTATTATATCAAAATATAACTGCTTTATTGAGAAACATTAGTGAAATGTCTGAAAGTTGGATTTTTTTCTGTTGGAATTTGAATTTTCATTTAAGTGATTATTTATGACTGTACATATTTTCTCAGGGAACTACACTGAAGAAAAACATTAGAAGATGTGAGAATTTAATCTTGAGTTACTTATAATTTAAAAAGTTGGTTAACAGATGATAAAGGTTTTATTTGACTTGTTTCTTTTTCTCAATATAGGTCTAAATTTGCAACAAAAGTAGAAGCTTACTCTATATCCCTTATATTGAATTAAGTACTAGTTTCTTGCTTTTAATTTTCAATTAAAATAGACATTTTTATCATTAAAACCACTCCTGATTATTCAAACCTTAAGAAATATAAGATTGTGCAAAAAAGACCAGAGTTTACCAGTGATATTAGCATTTAAAAATACCTGAATATACTGTCTATTCTTACATGTCTCACTGAGAATTTAAATGCCTTGGTCAGCATAACCCATGACAGGTTATAGTCTCGTTTTGAGTTATATTCAGTGGTTTAGAAAATCATAAGGTATGGGCGCCTGGGTGGCTCAGTCGGTTAAGTGTCTGCCTTCGGCTCAGGTCATGATCCCAGGGTCCTGGGATCGAGTCCCGCATCGGGCTTCCTGATCTGTGGGGGGCCTGCTTCTCCCTCACCTCCCCACTTGTGCTCTCTCTCTCACTATCTTTGTCTCTCTCTCTCAAATAAATAAAATCTAAAAAAAAAAAATCATAAGGCATGAGGTTAAAGGTGAAGCACTCTCAAAACTTATGAAGTCAGTAAATCTCATTATTAATCATTACCCTTGAACATGTTTATGTACTGCTATGAAATGCTCATAGATTTAAAAAATATATATACAATAACATACTTTTAAACCACTCTAAATACAGCTTTGCTACAAAAATTCAATACTCAAGTACAAGGATGTATTTGTATCTCCTTAGGATAAATATATATATACACAAACACACATTTTACAAATACATTTTCTTCCATGTAGTCAGATATATATAAAAGTCAGATATATATAAAATCATTTTATTAAGCCAAAGTTAGAAATAACAGGAATTCAATCAAAACCCATTACACCAGCTCAAAGATGTCTTAATCACTATATAATGAATTTCATATTGGGTCCTTAGTCCTCAGTTTTGGAACAGGTATTAGGTTTACAATTTCCTGATGTACACAAGTGTTTGGGTGAAAGACTGCCAGTGACCACTGTCAGAAACTTAAGTGTAGGAAAGGGTGACAGTGATGATCCAATTGTATTTAATACATTTCATTACTAAGAATTTGGTTTGGTTGAATTTAACAAAAAATACAAGTTAACAAGAAATTTATATCTCTCTTTCACAGAAAAACATACACGTAGGCAGTCCATAGCTGATATAGTAGCTCTGCAGTTTTCTGCAAGCAGGTTTCCAGCTTTCTTAACTGTATTCCTAGGATGAGACCCTCAGTTTATGAATCCAGATGCAGCACTAGCCATCACATTCATGTTCTAAGCATTACTGTGGAAGAAAGAACAAGAAGGCAGAAGTTTCCAAAGTGTAGCTCTCGGACTAGCAGCACCAGCATGACCTAGCAACTTGTTAGAAATGCAAATTCTCAATGGGGGAGCTTAGTTGGTGGCATAGTAGGAGGACCCTAAGCTCGTCTCATCCCTCAAACACAACCAGATAACTGTCAAATCGTTCTGAATACCCAAGAAATCAACCTGAGGACTGTGTATTATTATTTATAATACCTCAATAAATCAAGAAAGAAAAAGAAAGAAAGAAAGAAAGAAAGAAAGAAAGAAAGAAAGAAAGAAAGAAAGAAAGAAAAGAGAGAGAGAAAGAAAGAAAGAAAGAAAGAAAGAAAGAAAGAAAGAAAGAAAGAAAGAAAGAAAGAAAGAAAGAAAGAAAAGAAAGAAAGAAAGAAAGAGCAAGCAAGCTGGAGAGGGGAACCACAAATATGGAAAGTAGAAAGTTGTGTTTTGGTTTGTTTTTTTCCCATGAAAAATTCTACTTTTATCAGGACAAGAAAATGTTTTTGATTAAAAAGAGAGTGCTACTTTTCTGGGTATTTATTGATTTTAATGACAGTCTTTTCTCTTATTCAATTTTTAAATTAAATACTAATCATAAAGAATGGGGATCATTTTTGTCCCCATTTGGAAGATAAGAAAACTGAGACCTCCAAATTATAATTTTTTTACTCAGGAACTCACATACCTTCACTAGTAGGAAAAGTCAGACTTAGAAATCAGGTTCCTTTACCTAAAGTCCTTTACCTTTTATATTATATCACATTTATTTACTGAAGGCCATTCTCTTTATCTTTAATGTTTATAATACCTTAGCTTTCTACTTCTTTTCCTGTCCCCCCAAATATTTTCTTCCTGCCAATCTTTTCCATAAAAATGTTGAAGCCTTTAAAATGTAAAAGCTAAAATAACAGTTTATGTAGCAAGACTAAAAGAACTTTACAATTATACTACTAATCAGAATGAGATACACTTGACATTTTCTTCTATTTCTTGTTTATATTTCAATCATTGAAACATAAAAGAAGTAACTGGATTTTAATAACTGAGAAATGTTAATAACTCAAGATAATAGCTGCCTAGCACTAATATTTCTAAACTTTGATTTGAAGTTAGACTAATGTGACAATGCAGTCTTTAAGAAACTAGGACAACTGTTGCTTGCTTGTTCTTCCATTAAAAAACTGAGAAAATAGTTGTTACAACAGGAACTATAATGATAGTGGAAAGTGATTAAAAGTTACTGTTTATTTTTGATATTGTGATCAGAATATTCAACTCTATTCAAGTCACTGACTTTTTTGTCTAATGTTTTAGAAATATTTACTGCCAGAGTTCTAATAACAGAAACTATCTGGTGATTTGCTCCAGCATTTTAAAACTTCCATATGAAAACAAAAAGATGCTATGTAGTTTACAGATATGAAGATAAATCCAACACAATCAGTGTAGCACAGTTTTAACAGCAAGCATATTTTAGAACCCAGAATAAAAGAAACTTTACTGAAGGGCTAAATCAATTTGATGCTACAGAGCAGTCCTTATATTCTGACTGGCATAGGTTTTCCAATGCATCAAGAGTCATCAGCATTGAGGGTGGTCTGGCCATGACCTATGGAAGCCCAGAGGGCACTCCTTTGGATATCACATGTCCTGTCTGAAGCTGCATAGTTATTGACCAAAAGGGCCATTTTTCAGTTCCAGAAAAGTAGCTGATTTTCCTTGACAGAGCCCCTAGCCATAGAAAGAAAGCATCTGGTATTACTAAGCCTGTAGGAAAGAATGCTCATAAAATAAGGACACAAAGAGTTGTAACTTTATAAAATTATGAGATCTACTCACTATTTAAAATTAATGGGATAGAAATATTACATCACTGTACTAAAGAGAGGGAGGAGTAAGTGATCATCTTATGTGTATGGAGCACAGAACACATGATGAAAATGATTATACCATGTACCATACATTGAAAATTCTTATTACGCCTGACCATATGTCAAAAACTTTATGTAACTGATCTCATTAATCTTCATTACTGATCTTTCAGGGGTATTACTCTCATTTTTTTGTGAGGAATCACAATTATAGAAATTCATTTTTTTAATCATACAGTTACCTTGGTAAGATGGCTGGATATGCACCAAAAATTTGTACTCCCCTTTTCAAAGTGTATCACTGAAGATAGGAAGTAGCTTTACAACTAGGGATTTTATTTCTTAGCTCCCCTTTTTATGAAGGTAGGTATGTTGACTGATTTTTGCCAATGAATGAGGGTGACTGTGTCACTTCTAGGTCAAGATATTTAATAAATGGTCTGGTTGGAAGATGGTGGCAGAGTAGGAGGACCCTAGGCTCACCTTGTCCCATGAATATAACCATATAACTTTCAAATCATCCTAAATACCCCAGAAATTGACTTGAAGACTGGCAGAACAACTCCACAACTAAAGGTAGAGAAGAGGTAGGTAGGAAGTGAAAGAAGGTAGGAAGTGCAGAGATATGGTTTGGGAAAGAAATGAATCATGGCTGCTGTGGTAGGGAGGGAACTGCAGTCATGGAGAAGAGCAAGAGACAGACTAGAACACAGCGGAGTGCAAAGGGGAAAATGAAAGCCCATAGCAATTGACATGGAAAGCGAGAGTGGCTCAATTTCATGACTTCTGGCAACTAGCAGGGCTTAAAGCCTGGAGTTTTAAAGGTCAACAGAAGTGGCAGGGATAGAGACTGGAGGACATTGTGCTGCTCTTTGAGACAGGGTAGGCAAACAACCTGCAGCCATACAGCATGGAAACAGTGATCTAAAGAGCTCCTGGGGCACACAATGGGGAGCTTATTTACACATTTCATAAGATATCCCAGAGACACAGCATCACAGAGAGACCCCTCCAGGAATAAAGGAACTGGCAGGCACCATTTCCCTCCCCCACCCCTCAGCATATGCCAGGGCCTACACTCACTACCTAAATTGTTTATGCCAAGCTTCACTCCCCTATGCTCTGGTGGAACCACCTTCCAGTCTCCCTTGACTCAGTCCCAGCACACTCGGCTCCTTCCCTCAGAAGACCTGCCCAAACCCCTACTCTCACTGCATCTCCCAACTGAGGAGTTTCGCAGAACCTCAGCTCCAGCAGTGGTGATGACAGATCTCATTTTACAAGGAGGCCAGAATGCAACTAGTTAAAATGGGCCACATTCATGCCAGGGACCAAACCACGTCTACAACAGGCAAAAAGAGCCTCTGCAGATGACTGTCCTGAAGGAAAAGGACCCAGCCCTGGGGAACAGGGGATACTACATGGCAGAACACTACAGGATCTCTTCTTCATAAGGCTATTACTATCAAGAATAAGAGTTGTAGCTGACTTTATTGACACACAGAAGCAGGCAAAGAGACTTTAAAAGAATGAGAAGACAGATAAATTTGTCCCAAATGAATGAACGGGACAAGACCATGGCCAGAGATCTAAGTGAAACAAATAAAAGTAACATGTCTGATGGAGTATTTAAAGCAATTATCATAAGGATACTCACTGGACTTGAAAAAAGAATGGAAGGCATCAGTGAGATCCTTATCACAGAGATAAGGAATAACACAGGAGAGGTAAAGAGTTCGATAAAAAAAATGAGAAACACACTTGATGGAATGAACAGCAGGCTGGAAGAAGCAGAGGAATGAGTTGATGACCTAGAAGACGTAGTAATGGAAAGTAATCAAGCTGAACAAATGAGAAAAAAAATAATTATGCAAAATGAGAACATAGGGAACTCAGTGATTCCATCAAATGTAATAACATTTGTTTTATAGGAATAGAAAAAGAAGGAGGAGGAGAAGAAGAAGAGGAGGAGGAGAGAAAGGCAGGCAAAAAATTTATGTGAAGAAATAATGGCTGAAAGCTTCCCTAATCTGGAGAAGGAAACAGGCATCCAAATTCAGGAGGCACAGAGAACCCCCAATAAAACCAATAAAAGCAGATACACACCAAGACATATTGTAATTAAAATGGAAATATACAGTGATAAAGAAAAAAAAATTAAAAGCAGCAAGATAAAAGAAGATAGTAACATACAAGAGAAACCCCATAAGGCTATCAGATTCTTCAGTAGAAACTTTCCAAGCCAGAGGCATGGCATGATATAATCAAAGGGCTGAGTGAGAAAAATCTGCAGCCAAGAATACTCTATCCATCAAGGCTATCACCATAACACAAAGAGAGATTAAGAGTTTCCCAGCCAAACAAAAACTAAAGGAGTTTGTGACCACTAAACCAGCCCTGCAAGAAATATTAACAGGGACTTTTAATATTAAAGGGAACTATAATACATTTAATAATACAGGGGGCTATTTAAGGGAAAGGAGGGATCAAAAGTGACAGTATGAAGTTAGGAAACAAAAAATCAGTAAAAATGAATATTTCTGTAAAAAGCAATCAAGGAGTTCACAAAATAATAGGATGTAAAATATAAAAATATACATCTAAAATGTGGGAAGAAGAGGAGTAAAGGTTGGTTCAAAGCTAAGCAACCATCCACTTAATATAGACTGCTATATGCAGAAGAGGTTTATATATACAAACCTAATGGTAACCATATAACAAAAAGCACTAATAAATATACAAAGAATAAAGAGAAAGAAATCCAATATATCACTAAAGAAAATAGCAAACCATGAAAGAGAGAAAGACAACAAAGGATAAAAGAAAATCTTCAGTAATAGCCACAAAACAAGTAATAAAATGGCAGTAAGTACATATCTATCAATAATTACTTTGAATGTAAATGGATTAAATGCTCCAAAAACATAGGTTGACAGAATGGATAAAAAATAAGACCCGTCTATACACTGCCTACAAGAAACTCATTTTAGTCCTAAAGGCACCTACACTGAAAGTAAGGAGATGGAGAAAGATCTATCATGCACATGGTTGTTAATAGAAAGTTAGAGTAGCAATAGTTACATTGAACAAACGACTTTAAAACAAAGGCTGTAACAAGAGACAAAGGACACTATATAATAATAAAGGGATAATCCAACAAGAAGATGTAACAATTGTAAATATTTATACACCCAACATGGGAGCAACCAAATGTGTAAAACTGTTTATAACAAACAAAAAGAAAATAATTGATAATAATACAATAATAGTAGGGGATTTTAACACCCCACTTATATCAATTGACAGATCATCTAAACAGAAAATCAACAAGGAAAAAATGGCTTTGAAAGACACACTGGAACAGATGGATTTAACAGATATATTCAGAACATTCCATCCTAAAAGAGCAGAATAGACATTCTTTTTAAATGCACATGGAACATATTCCAAAATAGATCACATATTAGCCCACAAAACAAACCTCAATAAATTTAAAAAGACTGAAGTGATGCCATGCAACTTTTCTGACAACAATGCTATGAAACTAGAAGTCAACCACAAGAAAAAATCTGGAAAGACCACATATACATGGAGGTTAAATAACATGCTACTAAACAATGAATGGGTCAACAAGGAAATAAAAGAAAAAGTAGAAAAGTACATGAAAACAAATGAAAATGAAAACACAATGGTCCAAAACCTTTGGGATGTAGCAAAAGTGGTTCTAAGAAGGAAGTTTATAGCAATACAGTCTACCTCAAGAAGCAAGAAAAATCTCAAATAAACAACCTAACCTTACATCTAAAGGATCTAAAAAAGAACAACAAACAAAACCAAAACCAGCATATACAAGGAAATAAAAAAAGTAGAGTAGAAATAAATGATATTTAAAGTAAAAAAAAACCAACAGAACAGTCAATGAAACCAGGAGCTGGTTCTTTGAAAAGCTCAATAAAATTCTTAAACCTCTAGCCAGACTTGTCAAGAAAAAAAGAGAAAGGACTCATAAATAAAATCACAAATGAAAGAGGAGAAATAACAACCAATACCACAGATATACAAATGTAAGAGAATATTATGAAAAACTATATGCCAACAAATTAGCAACCTAACAGAAATGGGTAAATTCCTAGAAACTTATGAACTGCCAAAAATGAAACAGGATTAAACAGCAAATTTGAACAGACTAATAACCAGCAAAGAGATTGAATCAGTTATCAAAAAACTCCCAAAAAACAAAAGTCCAGGAACAGATGGCTTCATGGAAGAATTCTACCAAACATTTAAAGAAGAGTCAATATCTATTCTTCTCATACTATTCCAAAAAAATAGAAAAGGAAGGAAAACTTCCGAATTCATTCTCTGAGGCCAGCATTACCCTGATACCAAAACGAGATAAAGGCACCACTAAAAAAGAGAATTATAAGCCAATATCCCTGATGAACAAAGATGCAAAAATACTCAGTAAAATACTAGCAAATGAATAAAAAAATACATTAAGAAATCATTTTCCATGATCAAGTGGAATTTATTCCTGGATTGCAAGGGTATTTGCAAATCAATCAACGTGATACATCAAATCAATAAGAGGAAAGATAAGAACTATATGATCATTTCAATAGACACAGAAAAAAGATTTGACAAAGTACAACACCTAGTCATGATAAAAACCCTCAATAAAGTAGGTTTTGAGGGAACATACCTCAACATAATAAAAGCCATATATGAAAAACCCATAGCAAACATCAGCTTTAATGGGGAAAACCTGAAAGCTTTTCCTCTACAGTAAGGAATAAGATAAGAATGTCTACTCTTACCACTTTTATTCAACATAGTACTGGAAATCCTAGCCAAGCAATCAGACAACAAAAAGAAATTAAAGTCATCCAAGTTGGCAGGAAGAAGTCAAACATTCACTATTTGCACATGACATGATACTACTAAAAGAAAATGACTCCAAAAGACTTCATCAAAAAACTGCTAGAACTGATAAACAAATTCAGTAAAGTTGCAGGTTACAAAATTAATGTACAGAAATCTTTTGCATTTTTATACACCAAGAATGAAGTAGCAGAGATATTAACAAAACAATCCTATTTATAATTGCACCAAAAATGATAAGATACCTAGGAATAAACCTAACCAAAGAGGTGAAAGACCTGTACTCTGAAAATCATAAAACACTGATGAAAGAAACTAAAGTAGATAAAAAGTAACAGAAAGACATTCCATGTTCATGGACTGGAAGCATGAATTTTGTTAAAATGTCTACACTACCCAAAGCAAGATACACATTTAATACAATCCCTATCAACCAACAGCATTTTTTCACAGAACTAGAACAAACAATTCTAAAATCTGTGTGGAACCACAAAAGACCCTAAATAGCCAAAGCCATCTTGAAAAGAAAAACAAAGCTGGAGGCATCACAATTCCAGACTTCAAGTTATATTATAAAGCTGTAGTAATGAAAATAGTATGTTACTACCACAGAAATAGACACATAGATCAATAGAACAAAATAGAAAACCCAGAAATAAACCTAAAACTCTATGGTCATTTAATCTTTGGCAAAGCAGGAAAGAATATTAATAGGAGAATAATAGACTCTTCATCAAATGTTGTTGGGAAAACTGGGCAGTTACATGCAAAAGAATGAAATGTCACTATTTTCTTACACCATACACAAAAACAAGTTCAAAATGGATTGAAAACCTAAATGTGAGACCTGAAACCATAAAAATCCTAGAAGAGAACACAGGCAGTAACCTTTTTTGACATCGGTGTAGCAACATTTTTAGATAGGTATCCTGAGGCAAGGGAGACAAAAGCAAAAATAAACTATTGGGACTACATAAAAATAAAAAAGCTTCTGCACAGCAAAGGAACTAATCAACAAAACTAAAGGCAACCTAAAGAATGGGAGAAGATATTTGCAAATAGCATCTCTGATAAAGAGTTAGGATCCAAAATCTATAAAGAAATTATAAAACTTAACACCAAAAAAAGTATAATTAAAACATGGGCAGAAGACATGAACAGATATTTCTCTAAAGAAGACAACCAGATAGCCAAGACACATGAAAAGATGCTCATCATCACTTACCATAAGGGAAATCAAAACTACAATGGGATATTAGCTCACACCTCTCAGAATGGCTAAAATCAGTAACACAAGAAACAACAGGTGTTGATGAGGATGTGGAGAAAAAGGAACACTCTTGTACTATTGGTGGGAATTCAAACTGGTACAACCACTGTGGAAAACAGTACGGAAGTTCCTCAAAAATTTAAAAATAGAACTACCCTACAATCTAGCAATTGTACTCTTGGGTATTTACCAAAAAATACAAAAACAGTAATTCAAAGGGATGCATGACTCCTACATTATAGCAGCATTATTTACAATAGCCAAATTATAGAAGCAGTCCAAATATCTATCGATTGATGAATAAAGAAGAGGTGGTATATATATGTATTATATATATATATATGTATATATATAATATATATAATATATTATTTAGCCATAAAATAGGGAAATTGTGCCATTTGCAATGACATGGGTGGAGCTAGAGAATATAATGCTAAGCCAAATAAGTCAGAGAAAAACAAATACCATCTCATTTCACTCATATATGTGATTTAAGAAACAAAACAAATGAACAAAGGGAAAAAAGAGAGAGAGACAGAGAAATCAAGAAACAGACTCTTAGTTATAGAGAACTGATAGTTACCAGAGGGGAGGTGGGTGGGAGGATGGGTTAAATAGATGATGGGGATTAAGGAGTGCAGCTGTTGTGATTAGCACTGGGTGATGTACAGAATTGCTGAATCACTATTTTGTATACCTAAAACTAATAAATCAGTGTATGCCAAAAAAAGATATTTAATAAGCTAGTGGGCCTTCTTCATGTTCATTTATCCTGTCTATTAACTAGATGAGGAATATCTTGAGGCCCTACAATGAGTATGGAGCTATGAGATGGTGGGGCCTTATTTATGTCCTCCTGATGTTCCCAGACAGATCTGAATGAACTGCTTAATATTTTAATATGTTTTCTTCCACAAAGGAGTCACACTGCAAATAGACCAAAGCACCAATAACACTAGTAACAAGCTTTTTATATATCTCGAGAAGAGAATGTTAGTAACTCATCAAAGTAATAATGATGATAATGACAATCATAATAATAGATATGTTGAAAAAATTGACTCAGACAACTTTGTAGACATACTTTTGTCTACAAAATTCATTTAGCAAAACAGACCCCAAAATTTGTAATTAAGGAGAAGTATCAGGTCTCTTTTTGCTTAGGTCTAAGCCTTATACTCCAAGACAATTTATAGAAGCTACTTGATCTCTATTTGAATATTAATATATTTTTTAAAGATTTTATTTATTTATTTGACAGAGAGAGACACAGCGAGAGAGGGAACACAAGCAGAGGGAGTGGGAGAGGGAGAAGCAGGCTTCCCGCGGAGCAGGGAGCCCGATGTGGGGCTCGATCCCAGGACCCTGGGATCATGACCTGAGCCGAAGGCAGACGCTTAATGACTGAGCCACCCAGGCGCCCCTTGAATATTAATATTTTGTCTATCACCTTATTTGTGGTCATCACTCCCATTCCAGCAATGACATCCCCATTGCTTGGCATAAGAATAAGAGTGGATTTATATACATATTGTTAAATTAAAGAAAGAGTAATGTGGTAAGGGTTTGTAAAATCAAAGCTCCGCTTTTCTGGGTAAGAAGTGTTATTTATTATTCATTTAGTTAAATGTGGTGGTGATGATTAAAAAACAAACACACACACAAAACCTTGCTAACCAAATAATAAAAGAAAAAGAAAAAAGGGCGCCTGGGTGGCTCAGTTGGTTAAGCGACTGCCTTCGGCTCAGGTCATGATCCTGGAGTCCCGGGATCGAGTCCCGCATCAGGCTCCCTGCTCGGCGGGGAGTCTGCTTCTCCCTCTCCCACTCCCCGTTTGTGTTCCCTCTCTCGCTGTGTCTTTCTCTGTCAAATAAATAAATAAAATCTTTAAAAAAATAAATAAAAAGAAAAAATAAAAGTTTTTTTTTTTTTTCCGAGTATTCTGAAACACCAGATTTCCTATGATAGTGGTTCTCCCATCATAATGAACTCATCTCCCCCCCCGCCCCCCCGCCACTGGCACACTACAGCACTAACTCAGAAGCTAGAGCAAAAGAACCTGGGCAGTTCTTTTTTTTTTTTTTTTTTTTTAGAGGTTTACATTTGTTTGTTTGTTTTTAAGATTTTATTTCTTTGAGAGAGAGAGAGAGAGAGTGTGCTTGAGGATGGGGGGGAGGGGCAGAGAGAGAGGGAGAAGCAGACTCCCCACAGAGCAGGGAGTCCAATTCTGGCTCTATCCCAGGACCCTGGGATCATGGCCTGAGCCCAAGGCAGACACTTAACTGACTGAGCCACCCAGGTGACCCATGTTTCTTGTTTTCTTAAAGTACCACAAGTGATGCTAAGACAACCAGACTGAAAGCCATCCTGAAATAACAATATATAGCCCTTACCATTAAAATACTGAAATACTAAAAAGTAGCTAACATTCCATGAGTGTGTAATGGGTCTACACTAAGCAGAATATGGCCATTCTTTTCCTTTAATCTTTTTTTTTTTAAAGATTTTATTTATTTATTTGAAAGAGAGAGAATGAGAGAGAGCACATGAGAGAGGGGAGGGTCAGAGGGAGAAGCAGACTCCCTGCCGAGCAGGGAGCCGGACGTGGGACTCGATCCAGGGACTCCAGGATCATGACCTGAGCCGAAGGCAGTCGCTTAACCAACTGAGCCACCCAGGCGCCCTCTTTTCCTTTAATCTTAACAATAATTCTTTAACATAGATATTAGCTTAATCTTACAGAATGAAAAGCTGATGGTTAGAAAGACAATACATTTCCCAATGCCACAGAGTCATTATGCAATAGTACACAAATAGCTGTACTCATGCTCTGTATAGTCTAACTTGCTTAGATTCTGAGGGCAACCCTGGCTCTGATTGTGCCCATCTGAAAAACATGATCCAGTGTACACAATTTTCCATAGATTTTTGTCCATTTTTAGGGTTATGACACTCTGATCCATGGTAGAAAAGATCTTAATGTTATTGATTTCCATTAGTCTGGGTAGCTTTCTTTGGAAACCATGTGTCGAGTGGAAAGTGACAAAGACTTCTAAGACAATATTTTCACATTTTGAGGGGAAGATCAAGGGACAATCTGTTTTGCAAATAATTCCACTGTCTGAAAATTGGTCAGAATAGGAAACTAGCTCAATTTTCTTGGGAGAGTGTTATTGTGCCTGTTATCTCAGTAAAATGGGAAAAGAGTAATGTTTTAATCACAGGGCTGTTGTGAGGATTGAATATAATAATACACATGAAGTTTTTGGCAAATGGCTGTACCTGCTAAGTACACTACAAATGTTAGAGATTATTATAATTATTAGTGGTTATCGCCAGGTGTTATAAACATCTAGCTCTTTTACTCTCTATAATATATAATTTTGTATTTTTCTTGGTTCTAGAAGTATAATATTTTTAATTTCCCCCAAGTTCTATTTCCCATATTATCTAAGAAAGCAATTTTTAAAGTAAGTCTCAAGTCCTTAAGATTCTAGAAATTGTTTTTACTTGTGGTAATTTTGTTTAGCCAATGAGTCCATCATGAATCCCAATTTCAGGTACAGAATGTTTAAAATTGAGATTAGGACTCCATTATCCAAGCTGAAACACAATATTTCAGCTTTATATGTACTATATCAAAAAGAACATGGTAAATAGGTGTTTCCCTTGTGAAATGTAAACAAATTAAACTCAGGTCATAAGAGGCAATAAATTAGAATTTGTTTTTTAGTTACTGTAGATTGCCTTTCCCTTCCATTTCGTGAATTTTCAAATCTTGTATATGCTATAATTTACACACATACTGAGCTGAATATATTGCTGCCCATTATAAATTGAGAGTAAAAAAGAAATTCACAATGTCTAACTACTCCTTTCTTTATACTGTAATGCCTGACAGGAGAAAAAAAGATGTGAATTTATAGTGTGATCTACAAGTAAATGTATACAATGTTCAAAGCCATGATTCACATACAAAGAATCCACACTATTTCTTTTTTTTTATTTCAAAGGGTTTCATGGCACTTGTTATAAAATGTCCTCATCAAATAATCTAACCAAAAAGTCGTTCCAATTTTAGTATATGTGCTGCTGAAGCGAGCACAATCTAACCAAAAAGTCAAAAGAATTAGTAACTTATTTCATTTTGAAATAAATGAAGTAGCAAATAGCTTGTTTCAACCAAACGAAGATAAATTCCCTATCTTGCTTCCTAGCATGAGAAGAACATAATAATTTTGTGAAAAAGGCCCTTGATGTCTCTCTATTAGGACATAAGATATGAATAGCAATTACAATAATTAAATATAATTACATTAAAATAATTAGTACTTAAACTATCAATTGCAGTGCGCTACTCAGCAATTAAACACACAGACTAAATTTCAATATAATTTATATTGCTCTGTTCCTTACTCAGGAAGTGGTGAAAATAATCTCCCTGTGTGTTTTCAATTTAACCAGCATTGCATCAGTTTTATATCAGTTTTTGAAGCTAGGGAGGTCATAAAACTTATGAATCACTGAACTTTCGAAGTGGTTGTAGTTTGATGGCTTTACCAAATGTTCTAGAAAAGTCAATTTTCTACTTCTAGAAATTCCTAAGAGGGAAGCTGGCTCTGCTGTGGAGCCTATGAATAGTGACAGATTTTCTTACCCTTTGCACATCACAGGGTTCAAAGCTGATACTTAGATAGGACTGATATTCAGATCCATACAATAGGTCTGACTAGTTCTGATCTCCATTTGTGTGGGTAGCTCCTTTTGAAAACGATGTACAAAAGTAGAAAATGAGGGATTTCTGAGACGCTAAAATTCTCATTTTGTAGGGGACTTAAGGGAAACCTATTTTGCAAGAGTTTCAGATTATTGACATTCCAGCATTAGAAACATCACTGGATAAAAGTTACTACAGAAAAATAAGTCCATAGACCAATGACTCAAGTACTACTTAAATCTGTAAAAATTAAATCATGTCATCAATACTTAGAAAAGTGGACTGTGAAAAGATGATACACTACTCAACATCTCATTAGCAGGTTTGATATTTACTGTTTTTAATAATAATTTTTAAATTGTTTGTTTTTCAGATGAATAAGAGTCAGAGCTTATATTCAGCCAGCACTCACTAGTACAACATTACAGGTTGGCAAAGTGTGAAATACTTCTCTACCAATTAGTAAATGCCTGGTATCCAAACTTTATGAGTTACCACTTTGCTACACTGGTGTCTATCCTGGTTTCCCTTTTTCTAACTTCTCCAAGATCCAGCAAATAACCTTGGCATAGAAGAAGGTGTCAAGGACACTACTACTCTCCTAAAGCCAGCATCTATCTATTCAGTACCTTATTGGCTATAAAACATATTGAATGCACCATTGGAAAGATGCTATGCTAAACCATCAGCAATCCATTCCCCAAATTTTCTCAGTGTCTGACATGTCACAGATAGATATTGCTTTTATCTAAGACCATTTCCATCTGTAATGTTGAACAAACCAATGTTGATGGCATGAGCTGTTGTTTAGCATCTGGGGGAATCCAAGGATACAGACACTGGGAAGAGATGTTAGGGACTAACAATCAAAGCAAAAATGGATGGTTCTCCCAAGCAGATACTGAGATCTAAGATGGGGAATAATCCAGAAGAGCAGGAGGAACAGAGAAGCTAAAAGTAAAGGCAGAGAGAACAAAGCAAACACAATGGGTGTTCTAGGTAATCTGTGTCCTTCAGATGAGGAGATGTGAGAAACAAGGCTGGCAGAAATGAAGCAGGAAACTACATGCAGCTAGAGTTCAGGCATGTTTCTCCAGAGCTCCTGACAGACCTGGCCAGCAGAACAACTCCAGGTATCTAAGAACAGAGACAAAGCGAGTCCCAGGAAGGCTGAATGACCTTCTCATATGCATGATCCTTGCTTAGTATTTGCCAAAAAAGGCTAATAAGATCAATTGTCCAGCAGGAGGGTGCCTGGGTGGCTCAGTGGGTTAAGCTTCTACCTTCTGCTCAGGTCATGATCCCAGGGTCCTGGGACTGAGCCCCACATCTGGCTTTCTGCTCAGCAGGGAGTCTATTCTCCCACTCCCTCTACTGCTCCCCCTGCTTGGGCTCACTCTCTCTCTCTGTCAAATAAATAAATAAAATCTTATAAAAAATTGTCCAGCAAGTTATAGTGACTGAAATTCCAGTATGAACTTAAGAGCCACATAAACTTCAATTCAAATCCTAGGGCTTCCACTTAACAATTCTGTGCCCTCAGAAGTGATTTAACTTCTGTGAACATGTTTCCTCGACTGAAAAATGTTTTAATGGGAAATAAGGAAACAGGTATTTTTAAATTGCTTTGGACTGGTCAGCATTCAATCAATAAAAGCTATGCCAGGGCGCCTGGGTGGCTCAGTTGGTTAAGCGACTGCTTTCGGCTCAGGTCATGATCCTGGAGTCCCTGGATCGAGTCCCGCATCGGGCTCCCTGCTCGGCAGGGAGTCTGCTTCTCCCTCTGACGCTCCCCCCTCTCATGTGCTCTCTCTCTCTCATTCTCTCTGTCTCAAATAAATAAAATCTTTAAAAATAAATAAATAAATAAAAGCTATGCCAATAATCATTGTACTGAATAGTAAGGAGACTTCATCAGCAGAACCTCTGGTATCTTGCTAGTTAAAGCTCCATTTTTGTCTGGAGGGAATTAACATAGGTGAGTGACTACTCATTACTATTATCTGATGAAGCTCTGATGAAACAGTCAACACATTCCACTTTAATATGCAGACCCTTGTAATGGGTATCAATTTGCACCACAATACTCAGGTGAAAAATAACTTCAAACTTTTAGTTTTCCATTTTCTCAATTAAATCTGGCTCAGAATACCCCACCTGCCTACCTGGCAAGCTCTTTCTCCTTTGTTAAGGTCATAAGTGTCTCTAGTTTCTTACACAGTCCAGAAACCTTGGAAAAAGAGTTTTCAGTTCAACTGAGATTTTTATTTTCCATGTCTCTAGTCTGATCATCTTGCCCACTTTCCTAGGGTAAATTTAGTCAGTGGAAATTTTGCTGTTATTCCCAAGCTCCTGAACTTGAAGCTCAGTCTTCAGAAATACACCTTCATCAGAAATACTTCCATGAAGCTCCTTCGGGGCCTGTTGCAGAGACTCCATGCACAGATGCTCCTGCACCACTGTCCTCAATTTCCAAAAATCCACCTCATCTGGGGCCAGCACAATTCTTGCTCTTTTAAGCCATCCAGGTCTTTTTCTTCCCAAAGGTTAGACATCCCTAAGAGGAGCCATTAAACTTTTGCCCTCCAGCAAGGGCAGTATCTGGATAGAAGGCAAGGCACCTTTGTGACATTCCCACAGGAAAACAAAACAAGTCTGTTTTTCTATTGGACTATACTCAACATGCTTTTCAGTGATCTCAAAAGCCATTCTATTTCTCCACTAATAATTCCACAGTATTTAATTGCCTTTAAAATAATTTTACAAATACACAATTTGATGACAAGCTAAAATTGAAACTTTTTAAAAAGCTATAAATTATATATTAGTATATGCTAGATATGAAAATAATTCATTAAAATGTATTCATCAGCATAATAAAAAATTCCTCATGTATAAAATCTTTTGATTTTTCTCTATGGTATAAATATACTGAATGGTTGTTATTTAAATAGATATTTAAATCTTTAGGATGTTCAAAATATTAAATAATATAACCAATGAATGTTAAAAAATAACTGCCAATGTAGGTATGTAGGTATGTATGTCTATGTGTTTGTGTATATATATATTTATATTTCCTAGTAAACCCATGTAACTTAATACCCTTTCTATTTTCTAAGTGTATCACTAAGGAGAGTAGGACAATAAATTTAATATTGTACAACTAAATTAAAAATTTGATAAACTATATATAAAGTTTAATATTTGCATTACTATAAAATTCAATATTGTTTAAAATCAATGAATTTCAAAAATTTTTATAGTAAGTTCATACAGATCAGCTATAATTTGAGGAATGCTTGTCTGGCACATAAGTAGAGTTCAATATAAATACTGAAAAAGATGAGACCTTTCGTTACACACAGAAGCATTAAGCTTCAGCATGAAGACAATATTATAACTCAAGATTTTAAGATAGTTACTACATATTAATTATGCATTAATCCAATAATTTCTAAAGAATGTTAAAATAATTTTAGTTTATAATGTCATCATATACATAGGTGTCAAGTGGGAATTTTATCATCAATTTCAAAGAAAGGACTTGCTTTATTTTAATGAAATGAAAGAAATATATTCAGTCTGGCTAACTAAAAAGAGATGAAAAGCATAGCAAATTTGTTTTGATAACACTCAGATGTTCTATAAATGAACGTAAGTCTGTGAAATATATTAGGCTATCAACAAGCAACTGTGATATCTGACTCATCGAAAGCTATGTCACAGAACATTGGATACTCTTTAGTACACTCAAAGTAACTTGCTTACGGTCACATGCAGCCATTTGTCAAAGAATCACTCTGCATGAACATGCTGGCTGTGTGCTTTGTCACTTTACGTTTACAGCATCATTACCTCAAGTTTGATACAAACTTTATGACTCCGTTTGTCAAAGTTCTTTAACTCCAGAACTCAAAGTATCACCTTCTAAGAGTAAAAGAGAGTTGGCAAGTAGAGGACATATATTTCCGAGGACTGAGTTTGTGAAATTATGTTTAAAAGTAGAATTAAACTTTCATATTCTGACCATACATATATATAATGTGTGACAGTTGTCTGGTGAAAGAAACACTTCCTTATAAAATTTTGATTTCTTTGGTCATGTTATGCTAAGTGCCAGAGTGAGTTATAAAGTGTTATTGGAAGTCGTTTCAAAGTAGAATATTTTGAAGCAATCATGTATCTTGTGATCTTAAAATATTTTAATGGTAAACTGGTACTATTCATAAAACTTTGAAGTGCTAAAAGCATTTCTGTGTAATTACTCAAATCATGAAATATATTATTTAGCTAATGATTTTAAGAGCTTTCTTAACTACCTTTAGATTTAGAAGTGGTCTTTGTGATATTTAGATAAACAAGGTTTTAAAAATAATGAGAGCCAAGAAATGTGGTATATACATTATTCTCACACTTACTGTATCATTATCACATATTTCTCCTGTGGTCATGAGTACACAAAACTATGTGAGGCACATAATTATTGTCTTCTATTTCAGATAGTCTATGCTCTAGAGCACCTTATGAACTAATAAAATATTTTTTAAAAAATCCTATAATCAACATTGTCTATAAATATAGTAGCATACATTAGATTAAGAAATGGAATTTTATTTTATTTTATTTTATTTTTTAAAGATTTTATTTATTTATTTGACAGAGAGAGACACAGCAAGAGAGGGAACACAAGCAGGGGGAGTGGGAGAGGGAGAAGCAGGCTTCCCGCGGAGCAGGGAGCCTGATGCGGGGCTCGATCCCAGGACCCTGTGATCATGACCCGAGCCGAAGGCAGATGCTTAACGACTGAGCCACCCAGGCGCCCCAAGAAATGGAATTTTAAATTAGAATGAAAGACTTTATAATCAAAAAAGAAAATAAGACAAGATCATCTGGAAAACTGATTAAATATAAGATGGAGCACTCTCAAAACACAAATAAATAAGGACCAAAAAAGCACAAATCACATAATTGGAACTAACTGGGAGTAGTTGGGAAAGTTTTTTGACTGAACCGAGTATTGTTTGGAAAAGCAAATGATTAGCAAACAGAAACTGAGAGGAATTTCAGACAGTAAGAATGGTAACCGCAAAGAATGAAGGATGTCTAGAAAAATTTAAAGTACAGCCTGCAGTTGCATTAGACTCAGTGACAAAAGAAACTTGTGCAGAATGCAAAGGCAAAGAACTCGCCTCAGAAAAGCATTTCTAGAATAATAATGGAAAGCTGGAAGAGTTTGTGTTATTCTAGGTAGTAGAAGTGTGTGAGAGTGTGTATGTTTATACTGTATAAGAACTATAACAGATAATGTTAACCTGAAAAAGTCAGATATTTGGCTCTGCCATTTTTTGTTGTGAATGATGCAAATAAATTTAGCAACTGATGTTTTGCAATGGATAAAAGTAGGATAAAATTTCTTCCATAGGGATACTATAGATTAAAAAAAAGAGTTTACTATAATGAATTAATTTTTTTCTCCATACTATAAATGCAATAGGGTCTCTTGTGTCTATGTTAATACATATATGTTAAAAACATATATATGGATATGTGTACATATATCCATATATATTTTTTAAGAACTTTAATAAAAAGCACCATTCCTGTCTAAACCCTTGAAGGAGCATTTTAGAGTTTGATATGCATCTGTCAGACATTTTTGTATGTATTTTACCCACTATAAACACGTAACACACACATATAATTTCTATTTTAAACAAAAATGGATTCATACTAGGTATACTGTTAGTTGTTTTTTCATTTTGCTCCGTATCATGGGCAGCTTTCAACTTTAGATTTACCTCATTCTTTGTTTTTTTGGTTTTTGTTGTTTTTTTTTTTTTTTTTCCTTACTGGCTGAATAGAATTCAATGTATGTATGTACAATAATTTACTTATTTTTCTTTCGAGAAATTCTTAGATTTTTTTCACTTAACGATCACGAATATCAATCAATTCTGTGATATCTTTGTGTATTTATATTTGCCAATTTGCATGAACATGATTGTTGAATAAATTTAAAAGTGGAAAGGCTGGAAATTTATATTTGAAAGAAAGATTTAAAATGGTGGTAAACATTCCATCTGTAGGTAGTACTGAACATAAGTATAGATTTTGGTGGAAGGAAAACATTTAGGAATAGAAAGAAGAACTGAGAATTATGAACATAATTATAGCCAAATTAAAACACTCTAGAGAAAGGTAGCAGGCAGAAATACAAAGGTAAGAAGTTAAGGATAAATCTTGTTATGCCATGTTTCTTAAGTTTTGTAGAAGTATAAATGCTAAACATAATAAGCTTGTGATTTGAAAAAGATAAGTGACAAGGAAGCAAATTCTAAAGAGAGCCAAAACTAATGACTGAAAAATCTTCAATTATTAAAAGTCAATAGTCTTTATTCTTAAAAAGAAGTGTGTGTTGGGGGCTGTTACTGAGATCAGCCATGAGATCACTGTCACATTAAGGAATAGTTTTAGTAAAAGATTCATGATGAAGATATGAATTAGGAATGGGCATGCAGAGAGAGAGAAGTGGAAGTAGAGACATGTTTCCAAAAAAGTATGGTAATGGTAGGAAAAGTAGATTTGAGACAGCATCTATCTTCATAAAAGACACTTGTTGAAATAAATTAAAGGAGGTTGAGCACAAAATAATTGTTAATTCTCATGACATGAGTTAGCTGGGCTTGAAATGATTTGCTCTGATGTGTCAGATCTGAGTTATAGAATGGAATAATAAATTAAAATGGGCAAAAAGGGATTTGGATCATAAAGCCAAAGCATTTTCTAATTCAAATATTTATAACATGAGAAGAAAAAAAGTGAGGCAGTGAGAGCTTTTTAAATTTTACCAGATTGCTCTCAACATACAGTTATAGAAGACTATAAACTTTAACACTTATTACATTTTTAAAAATGTGAAAAAAGTTGTCGGTCAATACTGAATAAATTTAATAGTATGTAGTGGCAGTTTTGACAGAAGATAAAAGAAAAAATAAAGATGCTTACTGATTGTGCCACATACTAAAGATTAGAGTAAGGTTTCATGAGTGTTTTTATTTTACAGGTGTTACATGCATGGTCACCCATCCTTATAAACAACTGACAGAACCCGAACAAAATCAGTAAGCATAAATAGAATTTTATACTAATGTGACAAACTGTAAATTCACTGTGTTGAAATTGAATATAGGTTTTCTAAATTAAAGTTTTAAAAGGACTGTATGCATGGCCAATGCCCTAACAATACATGATACTGATAAATGAAAGCAGGGGAAAAACTGAATATAGCTGATGAACTGATACTGCAAACAGTTTAAAAATGGTAAAAAATGCCAGAAAACAGACTCTTAACTATAGAGAACAAACTGAGGGTTACTGGAGAAGAGCTGGACTGGGGGGGTGGGGAGGCTGGGGATGGATTAAATGGGTGATGGGAGATTAAGGAGGGCACTTGTGATGAGCACTGGGTGATGTATGTAAGTGACGAATCATTAAATTCTATACCTGAAACTAATATTATATTGTATGTAAACTAATGAATTTAAATAAAAACTTGGAAAACAAAAAAAATAAATAACAGCTAAATATTTTTAAAATGGTAAAAAGTAATTTATATTTAGTGAATATTTTTATTTTAGTAGCATATATTTATGAAAAAAGTATATGATTATACACATTATGATTATAATTATAATTATTACATTATGTTATAATTAAATATGTCATTATACATAAATGATATTAAAATCAAATGAAATAAATAATTTAAACTATTTTCTGCTTTCTACATGTATGAATCCCATATTTAATACATAAAGTTTTTATAATAGTATTTTTCTATTTCTTAAATATTAAAAGTAATGTGCTCATTTTGAAAACTGGAAATAATGTTTAAAATGTGAAATAAATTATATAACATCCCAAAACACAAAGGTAAACACCTAATTGTTGATTTTTTTTAGAATTTTTGATGCAAATTTTAAAATTTGTTTTTAAATAGGTTGATACATAAATTTTCTTCCCTAAAATTTTCTTTTATCAAGATGTATGCAGCATTTTCTCATACTACTATTTTAAAAATATGATTTTAATGAATGCATGCAAATTTCATAATCTTGATAAACAATTTATTTTGGACATCCAGATAATTTCTTTTTTCTTTTAAAATAATATTATAGTAAAGATAAGTTCTAAACTCTATGTGTGCATATATCCTTAGAGTAGAAGTAGAATCACATGGTTAAAGTGTATGAACTATTGAAGGTCTCTTGCTATCCTGGCATAGAACTATACTGTCCTGAAATCATTGTTGTAATGCCTACTCATTTAGAAGTACAGAAGTGTATTAAAGAGGGTACGTACTGAATGGAGCACTGGGTGTTATACGCAAACAATGAATCATGGAACACTACATCAAAAACTAATGATGTAATGTACGGTGATTAACATAATAAAAAAATAAGAAAAAAGAAGAAGTATAGAAGTGTGTTAGTTTCAATATACTCTGCCCAGAAATAAAAATATAATCACTTAGAAAATATGCATTAGCTTGAAAAGGAAAAATACTTATCTCAATGGGTATTAATTTCTATTTGATTATAGTAAATTTGAGCATTTTTATTATACATGTTATCTGCTTTTATTTTTTTAAGCTTGTTTGAACTACCTGTTTTTGTCCTTTGTCTGATTTTCTACTGGGAAAGTAGTGTTCTAGAATAGCCTTTTACATGTTAAAATCTTTAACTCTTCATCTGTAAAATTATAATTTATTTTTAACTTTTCTTATAATTTTTACAAGATATTTTAAAATTCTTTATAATTTTGTGCTTTATTGTAGTAGACCCAATAATTAACATCATAAATAATAATGTAGAGATATTAATTCTACATTAATATCTGCTGAAATCGTGATTCGATCAATAGTATTCTGACTTCTGCTTCTTAGGCCTTCTTTTTAGTGCCAGTTTGACAGAAATGTTTTCTTTCTACATATGATAGTGGCATTTTATTGAGGAAAACAAAACAAAGCTGCAGCAAAATCCCTCTACTTTTTAATAAAAATAGTGGCACAAAACTTACAATAAAACACCTCCAGTTTTTTTAAAAAAAGAGCAGGTCATTATTTTTTTAAGCCTGTTTTTCACCATGTACTGTAAATATAACTATAAAAATATATAATGCATATGTCTATGTATTTTTGTCACAAATGCTCAAATTACACTTATAAATGTGTATGGGTAAGCCTTATACATAAGCATTATATATTCTTAAATTGACAGTTTGTGAGGATGTTTCTCATTGTGAGCTGATTTTTGTCGTCCAATTTATGAAATGCCCAGAAGTCAACTGTATTTCTATAGATCCTGTAATTTCTTTTTTTTTTTTTTTCAAGATTTTATTTATTTATTTGACAGAGAGAGAGATAGCGAGAGCAGGAACACAAGCAGGGGGAATGGGAGAGGGAGAAGCAGGCTTCTTGCTGAGCAGGGAGCCCGATGTGGGACTCCATCCCAGGACCCTGAGATCATGATCTGAGCTGAAGGCAGACGCTTAACGACTGAGCCACTCAGGCACCCGATCCTGTAATTTCTATTCTTACTACTATTATTATACATTTTTATACAATCTGAGTTTAGAGTTATTGTATACCTTCTTGGAATATTCTCTTCTTGATGCCTCTTGCAAAAAATAGTAATAGAGGCAATATTAGAGAGATTTTTGGTTTTAAATGAAAAAAATACTTTCTGAGGTAAATTTAGTTTGGAAAAATGACTCATTACAAAGAAAACACCAAATACGAAATAGCTTCCATATCCTGCCACTGATCTTCCCCCGACCCACCCCACCCCCAACAACACGCATACAGATTAAGCTGTTGCAGCTTCAGTTACAAAGTGATCACTTCCAGTACCACCGAGTTTTGCAATCCATTTTATGACCATATCTCAGAAGGTCACATCATCTTATTAACTGTAATGTTATGAATATATGTAGAAGACTATATTATCTTTAAAATGTGGCAGATAATATGCACTGGTAAATATCTACCCTTGTAATAAAAGTAAAAGGGGAGAAATATAGTTTGCTACTCACTATACATGTTAGGTTTTTTAATAATAAATGTTTAATTTAATAATTAAATAATAATTAAACAATTATAATTTAATGATTTAATAATTTAAATAATTTAATAATTTAATAATAATTAAACAAAATAATTTAAATAAATTTTCTATAAGCTAGACATATTATTATTGCCTGTAAAGGTGTGGCACAAAACCCCATAAAAATTCAAATTATTGCAGCAGAAAAATATGACCCACAAAAATCAAAGCCCAAGTGAAAATTAGAAAAAACAACTTGGAACATGTGACATGTAATTACCCAGCTTTCCTAACATACATATCAATATTACACTTAATTTTTAAATGAGCAAAAAATTCAAGAAGAAAAGAACATCATGGATGTAAAACATCATGTTTCATACTCCATATGTTAAAATTCTCTTTTGCCCTTCTTGATTATGTATAATTTAAGCCTCTCATAATTGTTTTCATTTCCCTCTCTCTAAAATTAAATAATTCTGGTATTTTACCTAACTTTCTGAAAATTAAGAAAAAAAGCTTCCTTTTTTCCCCAAAGCTGCAGAAAAGACACTATTCTACATCATGAAATATGTCCTGACAATGTGGCATATTGAAAACATCCAAAAGTGTCTGCTGTACTCTCTAGTCCATTATGGAGATGTGTATGAAAATGTATAACCCTGTTGTGTTACCAATCATTACACAGGACTTGGAAGTTTTATTTGAACTGAGAACCATTTTTAGATAGAATTCAGAGAATGATGCTGTTAAGTTATGTAAAGAAAATTTCTAAAAGTTTGCAATTCTGCTTTATTGTTTTCCATTATTTGTTGATCTCAGTAATCATATTTATTTCTGTTTCCTTGAAGGTGTAAGAAAGAAAGAAAAAATTTGAGATTTTTCTTTTTTTTTTGCATAAAATTTAAATCCTGTGACTCTACTGAAGTCATTATTCAAATGAGGAGTTATAGAGTCTTTGTTTTATTTAAATTAACAGAAAAAAAATCTCAAGATCAATCATACTCTTACTTTTAAAAATGAAAACATTGCTGAACCACCATTTTAAATTAGCAAGTTATTCAAGAATAAGATACATCAGAGCGTTTAATGGTTGCTTAAGGTATGGGAAAACAAGCACTCTCTAATACCACTATTGGTGTGTAAATTGCTGTCAATTTCTGGAAGAACTGGAAATATCTATCAAAATCTGAAATGCATGTACTGACATACCAATTACTGACATACCAATTACAATTTCACTAATATTCTACACATGTAATCAAATAAGTACACAAAAGCAAGTGTGTTGATTTTTTTTATATCTGCAATAGGAAGGGGGAAAAAAGGAAACAATCTAAATGCCCATCAAGAGGGAGACTGGCAAAATAAATGATGGTACCCTCATAAAATGCAACTTGGAATATATTGTACATTTATGGAAAGGGATCCAAGTTTAAAATGTATTTATACTTTGTTTCAAATCACATAAAATAGTATATATTTTTCACATATCAATAAAAAATTAATAATAGGCAAATGAATAAAGTGCATGAACAGGCACTCATAAAAGAAAAATATAAATGGCCAATAAACATGTTGAAAACACAGTTTGGTAGGATTCAAATAAATGTAAATTAATCTAATAGTGAGATACTGATTTTTCCTTTTCTGAATCTGGCATATGTTTTGCTTTAAAATAATAATTTACACACTTTCCAAAGGGGAGGCAAGTATACTTATGCATAAATGGATTATTAATAGCAATAATCTTTCATATATACACTTACATGTGCATAGAGTATTTTTTAAAGGATATTTCAAAAAATCTCTGATATTTTTATCTTTATGAGAGAGATATAGGATCATCTGAAGATGAGAGAGAAATGTTTTATTTTACAATATACCCTTCTGAATTATTTGGGTTTTGTTTTATAAAGAGTAAGTATTACATAAACATGTAAAAAATGTTTCTAAAAAGTTTAATCGCCATGATATTAATATAAATTATTAGATGTAGCTCCCCCTGTGCAAAGTAAAGTACCATCTTTCTAACACAGTAAGATCAGTTGTGTCAATGTTCCTAAAGCAGAATTTCTGAAGTTTCTTTTCAGCAATAAGAAGACACTGTCTTTCTTGGTTCCTTTGCTATCTTAGTTCAGGCTGCTATAACAGAATATCATAGACTGGACGGCTTTTTATTTCTTATAGTTCTGGAGGCTGAAAGTATGAGATGAAGGTGCTAGCATGGTGAGGGCTCTCTCCTGGTTTGCAGTCACCTTGCTAAATTCTCACATGGTAGAGAGAATGAGACCATCTCTCCCCTATCTTTTTATAAGAGCACCAATCTCGTTCATAAGGGATCCACCTTCATGACCTATCTCCCAAAGCCCCTACCCCCAAATGCCATCACATTGGGGATTAGAGCTTCAACATATGAATTTTGAGGAGTGACCAACATTCAGTCCATAGGACTTACTTTAGACTATATTTATTCCTGGATTTATCTAAATATATGGGGATCCTAGAAAACTGAATAATAGGACTAAATAAGTTAATTTTTCTCCTTCCTGATAGCAGCCATTCATGAGTCTCCTTCAAGTAGTATTTGCCTTTAAGTGAAGGAATCATTCTAATGGTTAGAAATTCCAATTTGAGTGTAAGAGATGTTTGGGTTAGCTTTGATTTCAGGAAATCTATATTCTTTATTTTTTTAAAGATTGTATTTATTTATTTGACAGAGAGACACATAGCGAGAGAGGGAACACAAGCAGAGGGAGTGGGAGAGGGAGAAGCAGGCTTTCCACAGAGCAGGGAGCCCGATGCGGGGCTTGTTCCCAGGACCCCGGGATCATGACCTAAGCCAAAGGCAGACGCTTAACGACTGAGCCACCCAGGTGCCCCTATATTCTTTTCTTTAAAACTCTGGTTTGACAGACATTTTAAATGTTCAGAAATAAAATAGGCAATAATCAAAAGAAACCAGATTATAGAGAAATTAAGGGAGAGGTTACAGCATTTTCAATATAGAAATTCTTTTCAGTTCATAGGGCATTTGTCAAAAAGAAACACAGAGTTGAGTGAATGAATGTGTTTGATGAAAGATAAACAATTTAGCTGCCAACAATTGCCTATACTGATTGAGGGAAAAAAAGTAATCTCATACAGCAGATGTAATATCAGACATACACAGTTTCTTATTTTGGCTGTAAATCTACATCATATGTGGCATAGAGTGCCCTATGTAAAAGAGAAAACAGTCTCTCCTCATAAAAATATAACAGAAGATAGGATAATAGAAGAGGACACATTGCTTTACTATTTTGCAAGGAGTTATAGGGCTTTTGATGTCAAAGTTAATCTGAAGCCTGGAGTGAAAGACCCATATGCTGTGAACAAAAAACACATTACAGTAGGTTCCTGAAACCAAGAAAAAATTCATGGTTAATTTAAGTGCAGACTGGCACCCTGCCCATTGGGAAAATCTAAGGTTAGATTAATTAATGTTTGATAACAGCTGACATTCAGGCAACAAGCTGCCCCTTGTGGGCAAATTATATTTCCTGACATTCTCTTCCACATTGTCTATGGTAATTTACATAAAAATAAGGTATTTGCAAGTTACTTTAATCATTAAAAAAGATAAACTTTTCTATCTATAACCCTACCAATTAAATATTTTTAAATTATTCCTATCAGTTATTATATTACCTAACCCATGATTCTCAACTAATTTCTGTCCCTTCACTAGTTAGTTTCCTAGGGCTGCTGTAGCAAAATACCAAAAACTGGGTGGCTTAAACAACAGAAATATTTACACGTAATAGGTGTTAGGACTTCACCATCTTTATGTGGGACACAACTCAACCTATAACAGTCCCTAAAGGCTGAGGGGAAAGAAACTCCTATAAATAACATCATTTACTTCAATTATTTTTATTGTAGGAGTAGAGAATGGTAGGGAGTGAAAACAGTGTAAGCTAAAAAAGGAACAGTGGTGTATATGTGAAGTTTGGAAAGAATGGCTTAGGTTATTATAAACCACAATACCTACTCAGGAAAGTCTCCCCACCCTGTTGGAATCATTAACAAAGAGTGTATCTAATCCCATTTTTCTAGTGGGAGATGCCTAAATTAATGATGGGGTATTTGGGGAAAATAATCACCATAATCACTTTTTAAAAGTCTAGACTACCAGGGCGCCTGGGTGGCTCAGTTGGTTATTAAGTGACAGCCTTCAGCTCAGGTCATGATCCTGGAATTCCAGGATTGAGTCCAGCACCGGGGTCCTTGCTCAGCAGGGAGTCTGCTTCTCCCTCTGACCCTTCCCGGCCCTCCCCACTCTCATGCTTTCTCTCTCTCTCATTCTCTCTCTCAAATAAATAAATAAAATCTTTAAAAAAAAAAAAGTCTAGACTACCAAAGTTAATGCTATCAATTGATGGCAAATGTCCTATAGGATCTTGTTATACCAGTTAAATCATACCACTTATCTATTTTATTAATCAATTCTGTTATTTGACAGATGATTTTGAGCTCATATTCAGTGTATCAGACATTTGATAAGGCACTGTGGACACAAAGACACATTGATCATCTTCTCTCTCCTCAGCAAAATTATAGCTTAAGTTATTGAGCCTACCCAGAACACCTGTTTCCCTACGAAGGTAACTTTGAGCAGTAGCTCTCAAACAGTTTTCTATTCATGGCAAGATACTCCTACTATGCACAAAACATTCCCAGAAACATATAAAAATTATTTTTGAAATGTCAAAAAATCTTTAGGGTAAAAACACTACAGTAATTCAAAATCATCATCATATTAACATCCTGAGAAATAGCCACTGGAACTATACTAATTCTTGTAATACCTCTTCTTCTCCCACACAGGAATATGTGAATGACACTACAGAGATAATACTGTTAGCTCTACCATATTTTATAAGAAAAACATTCATAAACATCAATCATTTATTAACATTACATTGATTTTAATGTGCCTCACAACTGATGTAGACAAACCAGTGTACCAAAGAGGTCAAGGTTGATTTCCTCTGTTTCAGAGAACACAAGTGCTTTGGTAGCCCTCATGACCTCCCCCATCCCCTATTCCCCCAATTCCAAGTCCTCTTCTCTGATATAGCAGCCCCATTTTAGGAAAATGATGCATGTTATGAATTCATTTAGCCAAACACATTGCCAATTATAAACTACTGAATACACATTATTTATTTTTTTCTCATTCATTAAGTGGTATTTATTTAGTGTGATATTCCAAGCCCTCAGTATCCACCCTCCTAGAATTATATGGTAGTCAAGAGATACACACAATAAACAAACAAGCACATATGACAAAGGTAACCTTGGTTAATGATAAAAGCTCTGAAGAAAACCAAAAGATACAATGGAGTGAGTAGTAGGGTAAGAGGAAAACTCATATCAGACATTCAAAGAAAGTTTTCCTGACCTGTGGTCTGAGATAAGAATGATGACTATCAGTCACGCCACATCCATAACAGAGCATTGCAGGAAGAAGAAAGAGCAAGAACAAGACTACATGGCCTGAAAGAGCTAGAGATGTTAGAGAAACAGAAGTAGGCTGCACTCCTTAGAAACATCATTATTATAATTATATATAGAAAATACATTATTAGCACACAGTTTCTTTTTTCTCATTTTGCAATTAAAATGTGTAAGATGGAAGACATTAGCTTCCCCTCCTGAATTTGAAGCTCCATAGACCATGAATTATATCTTGTTCATATTTGTATTTCTGATGCAACATGATATTACCTAGTGCATGGCAAACACTGAATAAATATTTGAACAAATTTAACATTCAAGAGATTATATGATGTAAATTTATGATGTAGAGTTTGCTACTTAGGATTTTGCTAAATCAGACATTGGTAGTCAGCATAAATTAAATGTACACTTTTGAAATTTATCATTATTTACTGAAAGTGAGAAAAAAGGGGAAAGAATTCCAAAAAGAAGATGTACTATAAAGAAGAAATGGTCTTCAGTATAGAGAACTCTATAGTGTTAAATGCCATTCTGAGATATCCTGATGCAAAAAACAAAGGCAAACTTTCCCTCTTGGTCTGTTAATTTGCTAAACTAGATCTCTGCTCCATATTCTGTCTGTCTTTTCAGATTAATTTACATTATCTGGTGATGATTCTTTTCTTTTAATCCCTGGATGAGTCTGCCTACCACACTGATTTGGGTATACTTCAGAAAACACAGAGAGCTTAGACATATAAAAACTTGATTTTTGAAGTAGTTTCATTAAAACTAATGAAAATGAAAACACATACTTACAAGTAATCTATACCCTAAAATTTCTACAGTCCCTACATAGCTGACTGGATATGCTGAGAAGGCCCCAATGAGTCAGCTTAGTGCAAAATGTATGAAAGGGCAGGAGTCACAAATGTCTGTTTTGATAAGGTAAGCCTATCTCCTTCTCTTGTGTCTTATCAACAGAAACCTATCCTAATTGGAACACTAGCATGATTCACATGGAAATACTTTATAAAATCCTTCGGTTTCCTAAGATTCCTAAAACCTAGAAATCCCAGGACATACAGTCTGTTTTATAACCGAAGTCAACATATAAGTGACTTTTTGATATTC
Source organism: Mirounga angustirostris (assembly GCF_029215605.1). Taxonomy (NCBI): domain Eukaryota; kingdom Metazoa; phylum Chordata; class Mammalia; order Carnivora; family Phocidae; genus Mirounga; species Mirounga angustirostris. Next base: position 44,380,202 of record NW_026991709.1, on the reverse strand, counting down.
AAATATATTTAAAAGTACCTTTAATTCACATATTGAGCAATCCCTACATCTAGTTTTCATTAAATAAATTTTCACTTTTGAAATTACTTTGTAAATGTTATGTTTTCTTAATTCTTAGTTCTATAAGGGAGATCCCACTAGCAGAACGAACTGTAGAAGTTCTTAGAAAATGAGGCATTATGACAATGGTAGGTGGAGAAACATTCCTAATTAGTAATAAATTATAAAGAATTAACTAGAAAAATAAATACACTAAATATACTTCCTCCTTGATTCTATTTTTTAGAACTATAAAATTTTAAAATGACACATTAATCATTCATTTATCTATACATTTAACAAATATTTACCGAACACCTACCATGAGAATTTTTAGTTGTTTCTCAAACATTAGTACTAGAGAATCACCTTATGGTTGTGAACATCTGTGTCCCATATGTATTACTCTATGTGATTTTTAAAAACGTTGCTTTAACAAACTTGTATTTATATAAAAAGTAAACTTTATATGATTACTAAAACATAAACAACTAGTATATTCTCTGAATAGAGTGGACAGCAGGCATACAAAAATTAAAAATGGAATGAAATTATAAAATGTTCATCCATGTACCACATAAACTTCTTAATGTTAAGACAACAAAGATACACACTTAGAGAAATTTGGTCTTGGGAAATATTACTGATATGTAACAATGCTTTCAGACAGTGTATTTCCCAGTATTAACCATCAGAGTCTAATTATCTTGATGTTAAAAACTGAGTTTCTCACCAGGAGTGGATACACAGTAAATTAACTATAGAATAACTGTAAGTATAGAATAAATTAACTATAAATAATTCTGTAGAATAACTATAGAATAATAACTGAATAAACCCCTTGAGTTCCACACACTAGAATTTTTTTTTTAAGAGTAAGCATATCTTACTCTTACAAGATTATTTTATTTCTAAATAAAAAGCATCTAACATTTTATCTAAACAAAAATCATGTATTTGGAAGAAAGTCCCTTTGCCTTGATTTGGTAACATGCATATTTCATGGGCTCTACTTTGAACATTTAACAATGAGATTCGATGTGATTATTTCACTAACAATTTGAAATGTCAACTATGTTCAGCATTTAAAAATTAATAGCTAAATCCCTTTAAAGATCAGGGAAATTTTGTTTTGGCTTAGAATAATTTTATAGCTTTATGAATCTCCTTGTACATTGTTTGCATATTTTAAACTATTCTGAATAATGCACTCCCTGTAAAGGCCCATTAGTTCAAAGAATTTTGACAGTCACAGCTCAAGGTATTAATTTTCATACCAGATATATATTTTCGATTGGCAGTAAATTTTTCAAACTCAAATATACTTTACCTAAATTGTGACTGTATATATTTTGAATAGGTTATAGCAGTAAACAACCATGAAAAAAAAAAAAAAGAGAACTTAATCAAGCCTTTTCTCCTTCCCATTTCTTGGCTTTCTGGGAAGAGAAGGGCCATTAAAGGACGAAGCCTGACTCAGCAGTCACAGTGGAACCGGTGTGGCTGGAGGAAGGGGGGCTGTGCCGTTCTGGAGCAGAGATGACAGCAACATGGACAATAAGAGGAGGAAATAAAAATGCTTGATAGGTAATTTTAAGAACCTAAATAATGGGGCACCTGGGTGACTTCAGTGCCCTGGGAGGGAGCCCTGTGGTGCAGTCCAGTGGTCCAGGGGCTCCCTGCTCAGCAGGGAGCCTACTTCTCCCTTTCCCTCTGCCCCGCCCCCCACTGATGTGCTTTCTCTCTCTCTCAAATAAACAAAATCTTAAAAACAAAACAAAACAAAACAAAACAAAACAAAACCTAAATAGTAAAACCCTTGACCAGCATCACTTTTGGTATCAGAAACACTCCAGACTTTGGATACTAGCCCTTTATCTGATATGTCATTTGCAAATATCTTCTCCCATTCTGTCAGTTGTCTTTTGGTTTTGTTGACTGTTTCTTTTGCTGTGCAAAAGCTTCTTATCTTGATGAAGTCCCAATAGTTCATTTTTGCCCTTGCTTCCCTTGCCTTTGGCGATGTTTCTAGGAAGAAGTTGCTGCAGCTGAAATCGAAGAGGTTGCTGTCTGTGTTCTCCTTTAGGATTTTGATGGACTCCTGTCTCACATTTAGGTGTTTCAATAATTTTGAGTCTATTTTTGTGTGTGGTGTAAGGAAATGGTTTAAATGAGATTAATAAAGATATTCTTATCTGAATGGAACTGAGAAGGACAGAAAATTTTCTGGGTTATCGAGACCATCGCAGCAAAATCTAAAATAATCTGTTCAACTACCTATTCAAGAAGCATCTATTATTGACATCCTACTATGTGCCAAGCATTGTACAACCTACTCAGAGAGCAAAAATTGTCTCTTTCCTCTTGAAGCTTACAGGTTAGTGGGGAATACAGGTTCAATCAAATACTGTGCATTAATATATAATTACAAATTAAGACAAATGCCAGGAAGGAAGGGGACTTGGCTTTTGGGGAGTATTTTGCTAGATAGGAATCTGTTTAGAATTGTTGGCTGGGGGTGAGCTTCTCTGAAAATTTGACAAGAACACACTTTTAATCATTGCTCATTTTATTTATACTATTTGACCCAAGTCATGGTAAAATCTGATATTCATATTATACCACACATGGTTCTAAGAAATTGAGGATTCTATATGAATTGACAAAGAAAAATAGAACTAATTCCATGACAAATTTCGAGTAGGAGTTTTCTTCTTTGGATTACACTCTACAGTCTCAAGATTTATGCAGAAATTTAGCATTTGGAGACCTATTTTTATAAGGTGCTGGAAGCAGAGCCAAGATTCTTTCACACATTACAGAATACGGACTACACTATTCCCTAAGCCCTTGCTCCTTCCACGCGTCCATAATAATCTGACCTTGGCTTCCTTCTCCAACACCATTTACAATTCCTCCAAGCATTGTGTAATCCATTGTGCCATTATCGATTTATTGCCTTTCGGCTCCAAATTTCATTCTTCATTGCTTGCTTTATGAAAATGAAGCTGGGCCATTTAAATAAGTTTTCCTTACCAGCTGTGATGAAGTTAATCTTAGTACAGGGTGATGCAGAGGCACTAGAGGAAGAAGGGGTTTTCATTCCTGGTTCTGGTATGCTCTGGACTGTTCCTAGTAAGTATGCAACTTGCCCAGCACCTGCTGCAGCTTTAGGCTCTTACCTTGCCAGAAGTTTCCTTGTCCAGCATCAGCTTTTTACAGCATAGAGAGCTTTTCCAGCACTTGGCCCTTGTAGTACACAGTGGCCAGCAGCAGCCAGCGTTTCCCCCATGTTCCCCTCGGTAGTTTGGTAGCTTAGTGGGATACCTCTTTGAACACTTTCTTTGATACCTTAGAGGATCAATTTGTGGTAAAGTTTCAGAGGGCAAATTTTCAGCAAATTCCACCAACTCAGCATTCCAGCAACTTCTCTGCCATGCAGTAATTTATCCACAGCCATGCCCTCTCTAGCAAGGTCTGGATCTCAGCACTGGGGGTACAGGGTTCAGGGAAGGGGAGGAAATTTATTAGGAGCTCTCCCTCAGCTCTAGGAGTGGCAGCTACTCCTTACATCAGCTATTCTCTTACTAGAGAATCCCTACTTATTCAAATCCTATTATGATTAATAATTTTTCATATTAAACATTTCCTGTCCAAATTATTGTGTTTTTTGTCTCCCAATTGGACCCTAACACATGCATCAATGCCATCTTTCAATTCCTAAATATACTAGGCTACATCACAACTACAGGATTTTTGTCATTCTGCCTTCCTGTAATACCTGTGCTTCATTATACACCTGTGTAATTCCTATTCAATTTTCAAGACACAACCCAGAATATATTCTCTGCGAGTCTTCACCTCCTTTCTCCTCTCCACTCCCCAAGGACTAAAGCTGAACTAGTGTCCTTCTTTTCTTTACCTATTCATCCTATGACTACCTCTACATGATTCTGAAAGCACCTCCATATGATTTTTGGAATACTTCTGTACCTCCTCAACTAGATCAGGGGCATTATAAAGGCAGACAATGTGCCTTTTCATGTCTGTATTTCCAGCACCCAGCAGAGTACATACTACATACTGGAAGCATTTAAAAAGTTGTTAAATGAATTACTTTTTCTTTCCTATTTCCTGTCTAATCTTGTGTCCTTCCCATGCAGTACTGATTTCCAGAGATGGGGTATCCAAAGCTCAGTTTTCTTTCTTTTCACCTTCTCATTTCCTCGTGGTTTCCCCACCTCCCCTCACCAAAAACACAGAGTGGCAGAGTTATTTCCATTTTTAACTGATCATACGTTGTTCTTTGGGAATGCTTTCCAACTCTATCAACATCCAGAAACACAGGACTGAGTGTCCTTGCAACCTGCTGAGCTTATTGGGGTTTCTTTGGGTAAAGAACAAAAGGAAGAAGACTCTAGGCCCAAAGCAGACTCTGTCTTTTGCATACTTGGATAAGATCATTTACTGTGGCAGTGTCACCTTCATTTGGCTCTCCACTTCACTGCTGTTCCTTCTCCCCACTCTGAATCTCATTCTCAACTACATTCTGATCTTAGTCCTATTGCTAATAAGAAGGGAACTTACATAGCTCCGATTCTTGACCAATTCTTGCCCCACATCCAGTTCCTGTCTGTCTACCAGTTCTGAAATCCACATTCCACATCTAATTCCTATTACCTCATTTCTTGGTGTTTGGGTGCTAGACAAAAACCTTTAGTTACTTCTTCCTATAATTTTCTAATGTCCATTACCAAGTTTCCACAACTCTTTATTCTATTGAAATCTCTAATCTACCCAAGCCACCATTAACTGCTTCTCTATTCCAGGGTATCTTTTCCTTCAAAAAGGCCAGCAAAACTGTGGTTAATTACATATAAGTTCTTATTATAATATGTATGCTTATTTGGTGAAATGATGAAAGTACTTTATGTTCTGTATATATACTCTGTAATACATTAGTTTTCCTAAATTGTAAGCCACAGAGTATAATAAGGTGCTTAAGATCATTAACTCAGGTATTCCTATCAACTCCATATTGGTTATTTAACTTCCAGTTTTCTCATCTATAATAAGAGGATAACATCTAATAGAAGATTCAATGATATAATAAAAGTATTGTACACAATGTTCTGAACACAGGAAATGTTCAATAAATATGAGCTCTTATTTTACCATGGATATATTCAACACATTTGTCTATTTTATGGTACTTGAGAAACAAATTTCAATAATTATGAATATTTATTACAATCTAAATATTCTATCAATTATTTTTAGTTACATCTGGTGCTAAATTCTGGATCAGGAATAAAATTTCCAACAATAAAATTGTTAAGGTGAGAATATGAGCCAATTTGTGATGATCTAATTTGTTTTATAGTTTTCAGAAGTGCATATAGGTAGAAAGTGAGATCTTCCTGTGCCTCCAACATAATAACACTCTTGATGAGAATAAACCTGAAATAATGTATTCATTTTAATGACTGAAAAAATAAAACCCTGTACTAGTGAAACATCTTGCAGGAATTGCGATGGGTGTTACATTTTTATCAAATCCTAAAATGATTATCTTCCCCAAGAGACAGGACTGCCCTAAGATGTCTGAGGTTTGCTTTTAAATGAAAGTATTTGGAATGCAAAAGAAAGAAATGTGTTTTCCTATGAGACAGCTGGTTTTATCTTGCATAGGCTATTATTATAAAGAAAAGCCATTTGAGAGGAAAAGTTTGATTCTCAGATATTAGGATCAACAACTCTGAAAATCAGATACTTAAGGGTATTTATTTGCTTGCCTCTCTTCTGGGGTCCCTTCTCTTTGCCACTACAATCATGAAAACAATAGTTTTCATATTGTCCACTTGCTTCACTTTGTATATTTTACTTAAGGCTTATCTTTTTATCTCCTATTCCTTGTGTTTGATCTAAAGACTCCACTGTTGAGAGATAATTCTTCCTCCCCACCAATCTCCCACCCTGTTATAGAATGAAAAACCCAAGCTCTTGAGGTTAGATTTCAGTTAAGATCAGATATTTTCTCTCCAGCATTAGTCTAAGGTTTTGTGTTTTTGAGAAATCTTTTCAAATATGAAAATATAAAAACAATCTTATTGATATAAGCCAGGAAGAAGACTTGCTCAAGCTGCCTCTATTAGTTCATTCTTTAAACCAGCAGGATTGATTCACAGATGTTTAAAGGATTTTTAAAAGTCCAGTTTCAAGCTAAAAATGATTAAGGAGAAAGTCAGCATATGACTTGTTTGGTCTTTTATGTAAGAAAAGTTAAGCTGTTGATTTAATTAAGGACGTCAAAAATTATTCCTTGATCATTTGAATACCTACATTGAAAACAGCGATATACATACCTTTGTACATGCAGAGGTATATGGCAATGTTTTTAAGAACAAATACAGATTATCAAATTTTAGAATGACAGTTAAAATCATGACCAATATTTCTGCTGCAATGCATTTTAATACTACAGATTATTCTACCTTTCTTACAACGAAAATATGTGATTCAAATATTGTTTAAATTAAAATAGGAAATCCATAGAAAAGTCAATATCATTTAGGAAAAAAATGAGAGTACCACATATAACAAGCACAATAACAGAATAAAGCTAGGTAATTCATCTTGCTTTTTGTGAAGATAGAAATATTAGTGCTTACCAATGATAAAGGCTTGGGGTCTAAATTTAAGGCTGCATTACAAGAATGCTCAATTTTCCCTTCCACTCTAAGAAAGTAAACAAGAAGTCCTTTCATGCCTGAAGTAGACGAAAGAATTAATATCTAGCTCAGCTATAATAATAGTTGAAAGTATCTTTCTCTTATATATATATTGGGGTATTTCCATTCTGTCAAAAATTAGTATGTGATAGTTGAGGTAAGTGCTTATATTAATGACTCTCAATGTATTAACCCTTCTGATACTTCTATTTTTTGTATTTTTCTCACACAATGACTCTGGGCTTGTTCATCTGATTTGCTTTGAATATGTGGCATCATCAAACATGACCTAAGCAGAAGCTTAAAATATCTTTTCACATTGGGGTTTGCCCTCTTGGAACACTGCTGTTGCCACATAATGCTTTCTTGGGAGGAAAGACCACATGAGGAAAAAAGACCCAGCTATCTCAACCTCCTCAGCTGAGCCCAGCCCCCAGGTGATCTCTCTGCTCTATGCAACCACCTGAGTGAGGCCAGGTGAGGCCATCAATATATAACTGACACAAGGGACTGTTCCTAATACCACCTCCATTAGACAGGATGAGATAAGATGTAGTTATCAAAGTTTTCTTTTTAAATATTAATATATATGGGGAAAGAAAAAGGTGGTGGATAGTTAAAAATAATTGTGATGAAGTATCCTAGACATCTATTTGAAAAGAAGGGTGTTTAAAGTAAAATCATATTTAGGCCACAATTCTTTTTTATTGTTTCTATCTCATAACAGTATTTGTTGATTGAATATATGAATGGGTTAAGTAACTTCCTGCATTTTTTCAATCTTTGAGCAAGGCAACAGATAGGGATAGTGATCATGTATATCCCCTTTGTCTTTAGAATATTTCCTCATAGTTTCCTATTAGAAGTGTATAATTTATCTAGAGGAAGCAAGAGTATTGATAGCAGTAGTTGTGGTGGTGGTAGTAACAGTCAACATAACAGGTACTATATGTACTACATTGATAAATATCTTCACTCAATCATACCTCACGACAGACCTGTGAGGAAAGGAAGAAAGGACTTTTAATATCCCCATTTACAGAGAAACCAAAGCTTAGAGAGGTTGAATGAGTTGTTCAAGATCACAGGGCAAGTGAATGAGGGTGCTGGGTTGCAAATTCAGATCTGTTTAACTCCAGAGGCTAAGTTTTCAACCACGGGCTAAACCACTGTTTTTATATTTAGCTGCAGTGTCAGTCCAGGGCTGTGTGCATACTGGATCCAGGTCCAAGAAATTCTCCTTTTATCAAAGCAATAGCACACTTCTTTCTAGATATTTTTTTTTCCAATTCTGGGATGGTGCTATTCAACACAAGAGGCTAGGACCCAACAAGCAATGAGACTTGTGAGCACAAACATCTCCAAACTGAGAGAGAAGATCAAGCCGGGAGAGCCATATCCTTTCATCTCTTGTGGCAGTGCTCCTGCAACTTACCATGAGATAAGTGATAAAAGAAAGAGTTTGTGAAATGTTTAAATGGGAGAAAGAGCTTTTACCTCCCAGGACATAAAAATGTCAAATTTAGAATCAGCATATAACTTGTTATCTAAATCAGGTTAACTGGGAATGAAGGGGGCACTACTGTTAAGTAGGTGGGGATAACAGGTGTAAATTTTGACCATTCCAGGCATATTGGATTACACAATAGCTAAAATGGATTTAGTGTACTTTTAAGTACCCAAAGTTTTGGTATTGTCTACTCTGCCGATGATATTAGTCCTCATGAGATGAACAACATTTCCAAATATTTGTATGAAGTACTGATCTCAATTTTCTCCAAATAATTGAGGTGCTGGAGGAGTGGTATTCTGGTTACAGTAATATCAAATGTCTTTTGCAAAAGAAAGTGTCAATAATACTAGGAAAATTATACTGTAAGTATAGAATATGCCTTATGTTCCATAGGAAATTAAATAAATTTTATTTTATTATGTCATATCAAAACTTTCCCAAGTTAAAAATGCAAAATTGACTTTTCTGCTCTATTCTTAACCTTTGCTATATTTTTAAGTACTACAACTTTTCATTATTGTCATCCCTTAGGAAATACATTATTTTTATTTAAAAATAGAGAAATCAAAGGAACACTAAAGGAAAAAATATGAGAATGCCATTTAATATAATTATAGTCTTGAAAAAAACTGCATTATATGATTTGTTATTAGGAAAAATCATTTTCAAGCATTTTATAAGGAAATAGATGCCTGGAGGACAGTTTTTCCCCAACATTACATTTTATCTCACAACTCATTCTGTTTCTTTAATGTCTCTTAGCATACTCAAGCACTCAGCTGTTCATTTTAGTGTCAGTTTGCAAACCCATGTGTATTTCCAGATGAATCTAATTCTTGAAAGATTATAAAGCTTTCTAAAAATTAATGACCCAGGCAAAAGTCTTTCTATAAACAAACCATTTCTACTCATGAATCTTAATTAGCTAGAGGTTTTAAAACTAAGATTTCCCAAGTTCCCTCTATGGATAAAGAATATCCTTTTAGTCTTAGCAACTGCATCATAATCCATTTGAACACTCCTAGGACTTAAATAAGGTAAGGCTATATATAAGCCTATATTCTCAAACTTTTATGTCAATAAGAATCACTTGAGAAGTCTGTTAAAAATGTCTATCCCTAGTCTACAACCTCAGATGTTCAGGTTTAGGAGGTTTTGGCTAGGATATAGGAACTTGCATTTTTAACAAGCAACCAAATCATTCTGATGAAGGTCACCCTAAAGTATCTCTTTGATTTGGTGCTTTTTAAGAGTTACTCTGCAACATTTTGTAAAAGGAAAGTAAATTAAATGTGTCAGCCAGTTCCTGTTCAATTACTTAGAATCATGTAAGTATATATGCAATTTAGATTCAGTTTTTCAGAAACACAGTTAAGCAGAATCATCTTCATTATTTCCCAAAGAGGGAGGAAAAAGGGTAACACAAATGGAAAACGGTGGACAGGGCAACAGGAAGAAGAGGTAAAGGTCCCATTATGCTTGAAAGATTTATGAAAAAAAGAAAAAAAAAATGGTCACAATAGCTTCTCAATTACAGTGAGAGCTGGAACCTTTTTTTTTTTTTTTTTTTTTTGAGAGAGAGAGAGAGCGAGAGCGAGCACACATGTGCACATGTGCCCAGGGGGAGGGGAGGACTACAGAGGGAGAGGGAAAGAGAGAATCCCACGCAGGCTCCACGCTAGGCACAGAACCCAAAGCAGGGCTCAATCCCAGAACCCTGAGATTATGACCTGAGCTGAAATCAAGAGTCAGATGCTTAACCAACTGAGCCACCCAGGTGCCCTGAAATTTGGAAACTTTTAATACACACACAAACACACATGGACAGAAGATACACACACAGACACATGTAAATTGATTTTTATGGAGACTGAAATATCTTTCTTGAACAAATCAATAAGAAACTAGAATTAAATCTGTCATAAAATGATAAATATCAGGTAAGAATCAGAAAAGGATTTTGTTTTTCTGAGAATAATACCTTTCTGAAGTACTAATTAGAAGATATATTTCTTTCATAACATTGATAGTTGTTACATTCAAGAATTTTCCAAAATGAAATGCAAACATTTTACTCTCATTTTGGTACATAATGAAAAACTACTTGTAAGTGAACATTTATGCCTCCCTTATTTAAAGAGTTGCTTAAATCAGTCCAGTGACTATTCTGTCATATTTTTTTTTTTAAGATTTTATTTATTTGACAGAGAGAGACAGCGAGAGCAGAACACAAACAGGGGGAGTGGGAGAGGGAGAAGCAGGCCTCCCGCCGAGCAGGAATCCCGATGTGGGACTCGATCCCGGGACCCCAGGATCATGACCTGAGCTGAAGGCACACGCCCAACGACTGAGCCACCCAGGCGCCCCTATTCTGTCATATTTTATACCATTCTGTAATGATGCAGTTATTAAACTGTTTTAAAGGGAAAATAAATGGAAGTGGAATAGAAATTTTTTGTAAGCTAACAAACATTCTTTTCTCTATGCTAATATTTATGTTCAGTAGCCTCAAAATAATTATGTGTTTGTGAATAACAGAGGGCATCTGGAAACCTAGTTTTAGCCATTCATGTAACAAATCATTCTAAAGGAATATTAAATTTGCAAGCCTTTGTGCAATGTTTATTTTTAGGGATCCAGGCAGTTTTCTTCATCTGTTTTTGGTTGTCAAATATTATGTCAGAAACTGCTGCTTTCCCTGTCTACATGCTTTTTTCCATCTGCTGATTGCTTAGAATTTTGTCATTTCATCTGTAGTGTGAGCCCCACAGGAATTGGTTACCTCCTAGCCATGAAAGGTACAAAAGAGCCAGTGGGCAGCAAGGTGTAACAGAAAAAAACACTGGATTTGAAATTTCAGCCCCAATCAATTCCACCTAGGATAGATAAAACACAAGGGCAGATCAAGGTTTTATTAATCCTGAAATTAGATAATTGGAGATTTCCTTTAAGATAAGGACACTAGGGCCTGGGATGGGACCCATGAAAATAAGGGACCCTATAACTTAAGCTTTGTTAGCTACATGATAAATCTGTGTCTGGAGAGATACTCATGATTTTCCATTACAATAAATGTAAAATGGAAGGGAAAATGTGTATCTAACCTACATTACCAGATGAGTTGTAAGGGGTTTAAATAAAGTAACATATGTGGAAATGCACTGAGTGTCTTGCAAATGCAAGTTGTACAGTATGTAATAGCTCAGTATTAAGGCTGACTGTTGCTAGACCCCAAATCTAGTCTCCTTGGGATGTGCTCACTTTTGCATTGCCTTTCTTGGTTCTTAGTGTCTTACTCTCCATTGCTTGACTGCCTATCAGTTCTAGTTTGGTCAATTTAGTAACTGAATGCCTACTGTGGTCAAGAAACTAATCCCTATCCTCTCCTTTAAGCCTAATTCCGGTTCACTCATTGGTTCTACCTTCATACTAACAAAATGTTCCCATTCCAAAGCATTCTGTACTTCCTGGTCCCACATCTCTGCTCAAATTCAGCTTCCTAGTCCTTCTCCAGAGCAGACTTATCCACATGTCTACTCTATACAAAACCCCCACCCTTATCATAACAGTCCACTCTTAACTAGTCTCTTATGCCCCACACCCTTCCAATTTATTCCCTGAGATGACATTACTTTCAACAAATTCAATTAAAAGGCTACATGATAAAATATCTTTATTATTTAATTCATAGGCTATTGTAATACCCTAAGTAAGACTCCTAATCAATTTCGCTTTTAACTTTTCCAGTCTCATCACACTTTTTCTGCAAAGGGCAAGATAATGTTTGATGCTTCAAGGGCCATATGCGTCTCAGCTATAATTCCCATCTCTGCCACTGTAGTGCAATCCAAAGAGCCATAAGCAATACTTAAATGAATGATCATGGTTGTATGCCAATACAACTGTATTTATGTTTACTCAAATTTGAATTTTGTATAATTTTCACATGTCATGAATATTCTTTTTAGAATGTTTTTGGGGGTGCCTGGGTGGCTCAATCAGTTAAGCATCTGACTTTGATTTTGTCTCAGGTCATGAACTCAGGGTCTTGAGACCGAGCCCTGTGTTGGGCTTTGTCCTCAGCAGGGAGTCTGCTTGAGATTCTTTCTTTCCCTCTCTCTCTGCCCCTCGCCCCATTCTAAGTAAATAAATAAATAAATAAATAAATAAATAATCTTTAAAATTTTTTTAATCCATTTAAAACTGGAAAAATCACTCTTAGCTCTCCAGATCGCCCATCCTTGCTCTAGACTATCTTGCACACTACTGCCGGGTCTAGAAAACACTTCTTTCATTGTTACTAGTAATTCTGGGTTCCTTAAGCCTCCAGGCTCTCCTCTTTACCACTCACCTAGCATCGGCTAAATGTCAACCTTTTTCCTGGACAGTTTTCTTGACTTCTGTTCTGAATTACTCCTAATTCTCTTGCAACACATGACCTACCTTCCTGACTGCTGGATTGCAACTCCCTTTACACTTTATGGCCTATATAAGCCCTTGGATATGGGCTTAGCACCATTCCTTCATTCCTCACATTTGCCTTACTTCCATCCCCTACGACAAGTCATTGCATGTCTGACTTTGGTTAGATGGAGGTAGGCCTCCCTGATAGAGATAAAATTGTATCCAGGATGATGTGGAATGATAAGACTTGCTTACAGGATTTCCCAGTTAGTCCCTGTGAGGTTTTTTAAGTCCTCTGGGTGGAAATAAGATGTATCACATGACTTCCTTCCTTAAAATCCTCAATAATCCCCCACTATCTTCCAATGAAATCCAAACACCTCATTCAGGAATTCAAGCAGCTTTATAACAGCTTCTGACACATTTTTGGCTTTGCCTCTTAATTCAATTAACTTAATTTACTTATGAGACTAAAACACATTTTGCTATCCCATACATTCCTTGATGCATTCCTCCATTTAATCACTTACTTAGTCAATATGTACTGAATGGTTATTATATTCTAGACACTGTTAAGGGAACAGTAAAAACATAGCACACTCCCTTCCCTCAGGGAGCTCACACCAATGTGACAGACTAATTAATAAGTAAATAAAAGACTCTGACAGCAGCTACAATAGGAATATCAGTTCTCAGGGTAGGGAGGTAGGGAAAACATCTTGTAGGAGGTGACATTTGAGCTGTGAAGTGAAAATGGTTAAAATCACCATATAAGAGGTTGAAGGAAGGTATTTCAAGGCAATGTAAACACATATGACATAGTTCAATGATGAGAGTGGCATGGGGAGTAGCATGTAACACAGTGCAGGTGACCTAGTGTTAATAGCGATCACTCTTATGTCCAGGCTACTTGGGTTCAAAAGGCAATTTTGTCATTTACTAACTGTGTGGCTTTAGGCAAGTCACTTTAGCTCTGTTTCTCATCTGTAAAATGGGAATTATAATAGCATTTTACCGCATAGTATTTTTATGGAGATTAAACAAATTAATACTTGGCACCTAATAACAACAAAATAAATGTTGACTGTCACTATTATATTGATTATTAACATCATCATCATTTTGAAGTCTGCAAGTATTCACTATGGCTAGCAGACAGACTGTAAGATGAATGTCATAAATGGCCTTATAAACAGGCTATAACATTTGAAATACATCATCTGCTATGTTTGGCTGTGTGTAATCCCAATGGTCAGGCTGCAAAGTGGAATAATACCAGAATCTCTGTGGGTGAGACCTAAGCATCAGTAAGGCTTTCCAACTCATTCCATGTGAAGCCAAGATTGAGAACCACTAACCAGATTAGTGAACTTGATTGAATTGAGAAAAACTGGAAGTGGATCTTCTTGAAGGGACTACCGAATATCGTTAGGGTGCCATATCTAATATCCAATGAGCTTTAAAAATATACATTCCTAAATCTCACCCCAGAAATTTTGGTTTTATGGCTTTAGATTAGATAGGACCAAGGTATCTTTGTTTTAAAAAAGTATTGTAGTTTATTCTGATGTAGGCGACATGCATATAGGATTTCCCATAACATTGTACATCATTCATATGGCACCTAACATACAGTATATGTTGTGTTATAATCATCACATACATTTTTACCTCTTCCACAAAATAGCAACTTCTAGAGAACAGGGACCAGGCCTTCATCAGAAACCCTGGGCCACACATAAACATGCATACTATAGTGCTTTAAAGAGTAGATTTAATAAGCATTTCTTTTTTCAATTTATTAGAGGGAAAAAAGGCAGCTCTCTAGAGATACTTTCTAAACTCTACATGCCCAAGTCGTCATTTTTAAGATATTTTGTCAGCAGAAATAAAATTATTCAGGCTATTTAGTGATGAACGAATGAGTGATACATAGCTTATTAATTGTTTAACAGATTGCCTCCAGTAGGGTATTGCCATTCTCAATTTCCACAATTCTCTGAGGGTCCTGACAAGCCTGTCTGAAATAGTATCATAGGACATGTTTCCTGGATAAACTTATTCTTTCTGACAAGATCCATATTTTCAATCAATAGAAGCCTCATTCAAAAGGATTCTCCATACCGAGCCTAAGTAAATTCAAGTTCTATATTAGTACATAAATTTATTGAGTGAATTCCAAGGTTATGCTGAGGATCACATTTTTAAGTCTACTTTATTTCTAGAAAGTCAGGCTGAAACGTAGAATACTGATGCCTTCATGGTAAAGTTCTCCACATGGGTAGCACCCAACAAATGAGTAACAATCCTTTAGTTTCTTCTGTCTAAGGCTGTGAGAAGTTATAAATAGACAAATAAAGGAAGAAGCATAAAAAGCAGCAGCTATCACAGGAAATCTTTGTGCTCCAAATAATAAGTATCAGTATCATAATCATATATTTTTAGAATTGGAGAATAATACAGAGATCATTACCACTATTACCTTACCTTGGCCTGAATTTCCACTTAAAAAAACTTCTCCAATGTGGGGTCCCTCATTTTAGCTTAATGGTAATTTTTAATGATTCTGAAAGCAACACACTCCATTTTGGGGAAGCGTGTCCTTCCTGGGGGTATGCAAATGAAATTTTCTAATAACCCACCTATTTCAGCTTTTACAGTCTCCTCTGGCCTTAGTACTGGCTGTGCCTTTTAACGTTCTAACACACATCCCAGCCTAAATCCCATGTAGCCCAGGAGCAGATAAAAAGTCACTGAGTCTATCTACTAATTGATACATGAATTACTTTCGGCATGTCTGTTTCTCACCTTTTGCTTCAAATATCACTAATCAAGATCTCTTGGACATGATATTTGCTTTCATATACAGAGTCTCTCTCTTCCTGGTGTCATTTGTATTTAACACTTATTTGGAGGGTTCTCATCCCAACCTCTCAGTGATGCTGTGACTCATACCTGACCTAGGGTGAGTCCAATGCCCTAGATCACTTGTCAAGGAGAGGGAGAGTAGCAGAAGAAAATATCTAATGTGACTTCTGTCTGACAGTTTTCAAATGACTTAAAGTGATCCTTACCCTTAATGCTCCTCTTTTAATTCCTTTGAAATTTCAATGGTTTTTTACTAAAGCACACTTTCCAAAAATTTCTGTCCTGACTAATAAGCTCTGGTCACAGATGACTTCTAAATCTAAATTAATAAATCCACTTGAAACCATTATCTGCACTTAAAATTTAACCTGACCCAACCCAGCATTATTATCTTTACCAAAAATCTGGCATTCTTAATTGCTTTGTTGGATTCACCCATTGACAGCCATACTGTCTCCAACTTAAATTGGCGGGATAATGTTTCACTGCTCCCAGTGCTTATTCTAGTAATCTCATAACTGGTCTCCCTGCTTCCAATTTGTCCGCTTCAATCTATTTTCAACACAGGAGCCAGGACAATCCTGTTAACATACAAGTCAGATCATGACACTTCCTTGATCAAAGCTCTCCAATGGTTCCTATCTCCCAATGAGTGAAAACCAAAGCCCTTACTCTGGTCTTACACAGGAGACAGCGATCTAGTACCTTCCAGATTTTATCTCCCATTTATTCAATCCTCCTAGCCCCACTAGCCCCCAGGTTCTTCCAAAATACTTCTGCCTCACGGTATCTGTTTTTGCCACTCCTTCTATCAGGAAAAATTTTCCTCAAGATATCCCTTTGGCTGCTTCCTTTACCCTCTTCATGTCTTCACTCAAATTTCTCCCACACAGTGAGGCCTTTTCTGATCACCTGGTATAAAATTTCTCACTCCCCTGTCTTCCCCACACTTCCAATTCTCTCTTCACTGCTTTGTTTCTCTTTATAGCATTTATTCTCTAACTTATTATACATGACATTTATGTTTTTTGTTCATTATCTGTATGTCCCCACTAGAAATAAGCTCTTTGAGAGTAGATTTTTGCCTGATTTTGTTCACTGTTTTATTTTCAGTACCTGTCAATAAATAAGTATTTGTCAAATGAATGTATTTTCCATGTACCAATGTGAGAATTCTAATGAACTGACCTCTACAGGTTTTCTTCCATTAATCCCATCTACCACTGATGTCACAGCTCGGAATGACATTATATTTTACTGGAATTACTGTTTTTTTTTTCCACAATATCTCTCACTGATTCAATAAATCCAACATCCATCCTGCTGTAAGAATAATCGTTATGTTCAATTACCTTCACTGCCATTGTTTAACAAATAAAGCACCAACTCCATAATATGGTATTCAAGATTATTTTAATTTGATCCTTAGATATCATATTCAAGCCATTTAAGCCATTTGTGACTATGCTTCATAATTTCTCACCTCTATGCCTTTGCTCATAGACAGTTTCCTACACCTGCAGCAGCTCTCACTCCAGTCCCTGCTTATGAAACCCTACCTTTCCATTAAGGCACTACAATCGGTTACTACATTCTTAGTATTTTATTCTCCCAGCCAAAAATAATTTTCTCCTTTCAACAAATTAAGCCATAGCACCACTAAATCTACTTGTCTTAGCTTTCCTATTTATAAGTTCTTTACCTAAAGTGTCAAAGTAAATCCTCATCTTAGGTAGTCATTATGTTTGTTTTATTGAATTATTTATATGTTCCATATTTTTATTCTTTTTGATTTTAAAAAAACAAGTTTTATAACTTTATCAACTATATTGATCAAGCAAAAACATGATATTTCTATGAGTAGAGCTTAGTAACATCCATTAGAGAATTCCATTAAGGTAGACATTGATCCATAATTCAGCAGTCCTAAAACTTGATTATTTCTTCATTTGTCTATAAGGCTATTGTGAATGACTGCCAAGCATCTTGCTGAAATTGGTATCAACTACAGCATTTCTCCAGTAACTCCTTCAGAAGGAAAATTAAGTTACCTTGCTTGATAATCCTTGTTTTTAGTGAATTTATATTCCCAGTGATTACTGCTTCTTTCCTTACAACTGACATGACACAAACCAATTATTTAATAACCCATCCTACTATATTACTAGTATTAGATGCAAGTACATTGCACTGCAGATTTAATTTTTTTTTCCCTATCATCACACCATACACAAATTCAAATCCGGGTTGATAGAAACTTAATAATGAAAATCAAGTATGTCAACTATTTAAAAGAATATATAAAATATCTATGATGATAGGGTATGTATGGATTTCTTAAACAAGACTGAGCAAGACTAAATTTTAAATAAAAAATTTGAACTGAATTACTCATTCAAATTATTTATCAGTTTGTTAACATTCATGACATATATTTATATATTTTGAGTACTAAAAGTTCTCATCAATGAATGTAGTATACTTATCTACTTTTTTTTTTTAAGATTTTGTTAATTTATTTGTCAGAAAGAGAGAGAACAAGCAAGGGGAGTGGCAGGCAGAGGGAGAAGCAGGCTCCCCACTGAGCAAGGAGCCAGATGCAGGACTCGATCCCAGGACCCTGGGAACATGACCTGACCTGAAGGAAGATACTTAACCGATTGAGCCACCCAGGCATCACAATAAAGTTTTTTTTTAATGTTTTATTTATTTATTTATTTTAGAGAGAGAGGGAGAGAGAGCATGCACGTGTGTGTGAGCAGGGGGGAGGTGGAGGAAGAGGAAGAAAGTCTTAAGCAGATTCTGCCCTCACTGTGGAGCCCTACGTGGGGCTGGATCTCATGACTCTGAGATCATAACCTGAACCAAAACCAAGAGTTGGATGCTTAACAAACTGAGCCACCCAGGCATCCTTTAAATAAAGTTTTATAATTATTTTCTAAAATTTTTGCAGGGCTTTTTGTTCATCTTCTCCTAGAATTCCCATAGTTTTTGATGATTTTAAAAATGGAATCTTACTTTCAATTATTATTTCTAATTGTTTCTTGTTGGTAGGTAGAAACACTACTTGTTTTTGTAAACTGATTGTGTTCAGTGATATTGCTGAGCTCTTATGGATTTGTATAGGTTATTGCTCTATTATTTTGGATTTCCTATACAGATAACAGTATCACTGAATAATAGCAATCTTTGTTTCTTCTTTCCACTCTTGAATGTTTTCTATCCTTAGAATGAGTGGATCTAGCAAAGAGCAGGACAAAATAAAGACAGTGGATATCTTGTCAAGTCTTTCACTTCATCTAGAGTTTCACAATAAAGCATGTTTTTGATTCAAAAATTCTTTTTTGTATTAATATTCCATTCTATTCCTCCTATGCCACCAGTCTTTATCATGAATAGGTGTTGAATTTTATCAAAGGATTTTCCTGCATCTACTGAGATGGTCATATTTCTTCTTTAACCTGCTAAGGCAATGAATTACATTAAAAGATTTTACATTAAAATATCCTTGAATACTTGAGATAAAACCAACTAGATCATGCCGTATTAATTTTTACACATTGTTATACTCAGTCTCCAGTTTTCTTTAGGACTGTGATGTCTTTGTTCAAATATGAAAATGGCTTGATTTCTCTTTTTTTATAATACCCATATGTAGATTTAGTAATATGGTTATATTTGCTTTAGGAAGAGTCCTTTTTTTTAATCAGTGGAAGAAGTTGCCTAAAATGGAATTTTACCTCCTTACAGATTTTAATGCTTTCCAGAAATCACATTGTGCTCCCCTAGTCCATTCATTTCCAGATTCCTAGATGTCTATTTCACACTGTCTATGTTTTTATATCTCTGACATCTCCATCTCCTATCACTCTCAGATAGTTGCCTTGCTTCTTATTTTATTATGGAAATTAACTCAATCAAAAGAGACTATCCACAAACTTCCATCATCACAGGTACTCCCATATATATGCATCTATACCCATCTTCTTTCAAGAAAAGGAATAAGTCAAATACTGCTGACAGACCACATGGTCATTCTACATTACAACTACTCAAAAAATATATGGACAAAACATATTGCCTTTGTGTAATGGGACTATGGGTAACCTGGTTTTTAACTATTCCTCATTCATAAAATTTCTAAAAAAGCATCTGTATTCCTTTTCAATCAGAAAACAATGAAATTGGGCATCTTGGAATTTTATGATAGATTTATCTCTATTTTTCTGTGTTACTTATGATACTATTATTTTGAGTATTTGATTACCCCTTCTTTTTATTGAGAAGAAGAAAAATCAAAGAAGTCAAAGAAAAACAAAATAAAGCAAACTACTGTTTCAGACCCTTCATAAAAAGGCTATGTCAGAAAAATGTTGACTATGTGATTTGTTCTCTATCCTATTTATGGTGATTTATCATTTTGTGACATTCCGACCCTTCTTAATCATATTGTAATTAGCTTTGCATGTAGCCATCTGCCAGGAAAATAATCTTGATTGGAATCTCCAAGGGTATGAAATATCACTACTAGATATTTTCTTTAAAATGGCACATTTGAGAAAGAAAATCTACATTTTTAAACTATGCATTACTGAATTTAATCATCACCACATACTTTAGATATCACATTAAATCTTAAAAATAGCATAATTTACTAAAATGTTTGCATCCAAATTTAGCCATGGAATAAATTATATGCAATTCATACCATATTAGATATTGAAATGTATCCATAACTACATATTAAACTTCAACATATTCAAATTAGATAAATTTCTTCACAACAGAGGATTCATCTATAAGTTTATCCACATGAGAAAAGTTATTTTTAAAAGAATTTCTAGGATGAAATGTTCTGAATATATCTGTTAAGTCCATCTAGTCCAGTGTGTCATTCAAAGCCACTGTTTCCTTGTTGGTCTTCTGTTAGATGATCTGTCCATTGCTGTGAGTGGGGTGTTAAAGTCCCCTACTATTATTGTATTATTATCAATGAGTTTCTTTAAGTTTTCTATTAATTGATTTATTTATTTGGTTGCTCCCAAGTTGGAGGCATAAATATTTACAATTGTTAGAACTTCTTGTTGGATAGACTCCTTTATTATGATACAGTGCCCTTCTTCAACACTTATAATCTTTGGTTTAAAATCTAGTTTGTCTGATATAAGTGTGGCTACTCCAGCTTTCTTTTGATGCTCAGTAGCATGATAGATGGTTCTCCACCCCGTCACTTTCAATCTAGAGATGTCTTTGGGTCTAAAATGAGTCTCTTGTAAGAAGCATATAGATGGGTCTTATTTTTTATCCATTCTGATATCCTATGTCTTTTGATTGGAGCATTGAGTTCAATAATTACCTTCAGAGTAATTATTGATAAATATAAATGTATTGCCATTGTATTACCTGTAAAGTCACTGTTCATGTAGATTGCCTCTGTTCCTTTCTAGTTTTTGTTGCTTTTGATCTTTCCTTCCCATTCAAAGGGTCCCCTTTAGTATTCATGAACTCCCTTAGGTTTGCTTGTCTTAGAAACTCTATCTCTTCTTCTGCTCTGAATGACAGCCTTGCTGGGTACAGTATTCTTGGCTGCATATTTTTCCCATTTTGCATTTTGAATATATCATGTCACCTTTATCTGGCCTGCCAAGTTTCTGTGGACAGGTCTGCTACTAACCTTACATGTCTACCCTTGTAGGTTAAAGACCTTTTGTCCCTAGCTGATTTCAGAATTCTCTCTTTATCTTTGTCTATACTACCCAAAGCAATCTACACACTCAAATGTACTCCCAATCAAAATAACAGTAGCATTTTTCACATAACTAAAACAAACAATCCTAAAATTTGTATGGAACCAGAAAAGACCCCAAATAGCTAAAGTAATGTTGAAAAAGAAAAGCAGAGCAGGAGGCATCACAATCCCAGACTTCAAGCTCTATTACAAAGCTGTGATCATCAAGACAGCATGGTACTGGCAACAAAAACAGACACATAGATCAATGGAACAGAATAGAGAGCCCAGAAATGGACCCTTAACTCTATGGTAAACTAGTCTTTGACAAAGCAGGAAAGAATGTCCAATGGAAAAAGGATAGTCTCTTCAACAAATGGTATTCTGAAAACTGGACAGTGATATTCAGAAGAATGAAAATGGACCAGTCTCTTAATCCATACGTAAAAATAAATTCAAAATGGATGACAGACCTAAAGGTAAGATAGGAAACCATCAAAATCCTAGAGGAGAAAAGAGGCAGCAACATTTTTGACCTCAGCTGCAGTAACTTCTTATTAGACAGGTCTCCAGAGGCAAGGGAAATAAAAGCAAAAATATTGGGAAATACTGGGACCTCATCAAGATAAAGAGCTTCTGCACTGCAAAGGAAACTATCAATAAAACTAAAAGGCAACTGACAGAATGGGAGAAGATATTTGCAAATGACATATCAGATAAAGGGTTAGTATCCAGAATCGATGAAGACCTCATCAAAATTAACACCCAAAAATAAATAATCCAGTTAAGAAATGAGCAGAAGACATGAACAGACATTTCTCGAACAAAGACATACAAATGGCTAACAGACACATGAAAAAGTGCTCAACATCATAATCAGGGAAATACAAATCAAAACCACAATGAGATACCACCTCACACCTGTCAGAATGGCTAAAATTAACAACTCAAGAAACAACAGATGTTGGTGAGGATGAGGAGAAAGGGAAACACTTTTGTACCGTGGGTGGGAATGCAAACTGGTGCAGCCACTATGGAAAACAGTTATGGAGCTTCTTCAAAAAGTTAAAAATAGAAGTACTCTGCGACCCAGCAATTGTACTACTAGGTTTTTATCCAAAGGATACAAAAATGCTGATTCAAAGGGACACATGCACCCCAATGTTTATAGCACGAATAGCCAAACTATGGAAAGAACCCAGAAGTCCACTGACTGATGAATGGATAAAGAAGAAGTGATATATAAATATATAGATAGAGATATACATATGTATATATTCCATATATACAATGGAATATTATTCTGCCATCAAAAAGAATGGAATCTTGCCATTTGCAACAATGTGGATGGAACCAGAGTGTGTTATGCTAAGTGAAATAAGTCAGCCAGAGAAAGACAAATATCAGATGCTTTCACTTATATGTGGAATTTAAGAAGCTAAACAGATGAACATAGAGGAAGGGAAGGAAAAATAAAATAAGATAAAAACAGAGATGTAGGCAAACTGTAAGTGACTCTTAACAATAGGAAATAAACGGAGAGTTGCTGGAGGGGAGGTGGATGGCGGAATGGGCTAAATGGATGATGGGCATTAAGGAGGGCACTTGTGATGAACACTGGGTATTATATGTAAGTGGTGAATCACTAAATTCTACTCTTGAAACCAATGTAATATATACACTTTAATTTAAAAAAAGGTGGAGCCACCAAACATTTTGTTGTTTATTCCACTTTTTCATTATATTTACTGTATCCCTAAAGTAGAGTCCAACAATTATTTGAAAGTCAAAAGCTGATTAAGTCTGTGTATTACATAAACCCAGAGGTTTCTGATGGGTAGTTTGTAATGTGTTTGCTTTATTGATCCTTTTCTTCTTCTTTCCTTTATTCTTTATTCCCTTCCTTCCTTTGTTCTTTCCTTCCTTCTTTTATTCAGTAAGCATATTAACTAGCATCTTCATGTTAGGTTGGGTTGTAAAGAACTGTGCTGATAAGAGGGCATTGCCAGTGAAATCTCATAACATCCAAAGAAATCCCTTCTTCATCACTTACCAGACACTTCACCTTAGGAAAACTGTAAAATGATTCTAAATATCTGTTTTGAGACAAAACAGTTTTGAGACAACACAACTTACATAACTTAGAGGATTAGATTCAGTCATGTATATAAAAGCACAAAGCAACATACTTGGCATATAAAATTTGATTAATTGTAAGTTAATTTCATTTTCTTGCTCAGAATGTTTGAGTAACAAAAATAATTATATTCAATGTGAAACATTTTAAGATGCTGGTATGAGCAAAATGCTAAAGAAACAAAGAAGGAATGGCTAAATCTTTCTGCAAAAGATAAGTTATGAATATTTGGCTAAATCCTAAAGGTTAAGTACGCCTTTGCCAGATGAAGAAAGACTGGGCAGGTATTCCATGTGCAGAAAGCGAATGTATGGAGTTTAAAACATCTGCAAATGTATGGAACTTAAAACTGTTACAAACGTATGGAGACTATATGTGACTGGAGAGTAGGGTTACTTGGAGAAGTAGTGAGAGATGATGTAAGGAAATAGTCTGTGAAAAGGCATGAATGTCATGCTAAGGAAGTGAGTACTGTGTATATAAACCAGGAATTTCTAACCAGTGTGGACACTGATCCCTTCAGCCATCGAGGCTTTTTGGCAGGGCATGGGGGCATCCTTCAGGATCAATCACCTCTAGCAACAAACAGAGGCATCTTGACTCCAGAGTACCATACAGATATATTTTCATGTTCCAGGATATTAAAAAGGCTTGGAACTATCTATATATAGACCTTATAATAAAGATTTGGATTTTTATACTTGCTAAATTTTAGATGATTCTAATCTTGACTGGACACAGGAAAAAAAGCAATGGACGTCAGGACAAATGAAAGAGTCATAACCAGAGTAACAAACTCACCCAGGGTGTGGGGGTGGAAGTGAAGTGATCCAGCTGAAGAGCCTGCTTTAAAAAGGGGCATTTCACTGTAGCTCCTGCAGTTTGGTACAAGGTCAGTTAGAGCTCTCCCAGTGTTGAAGAATACCAGCATGGAAAATATTCTTGGAAAGGTATTCCTGGGTTCTTGACACAGGATGACTCACTTACATTTTACAAATGCCTATTATATTCCTGCTCAGAGGATTAGAGTATCCCTCTAGGACATATGGCTAAACAAAGTTCCTAACAGGGAAAGCAGGTGGCTCTGATCTGGGTGTACAGAGCTGACTGGCTGCCCCTACCAAGGGAGAGTTGCCCTGTCTGTGGAACTGCTGCTGAGATATTACAACCTCCCTCTGATTCTAACCTAGGACTGAGGCCTGAGCTATCTTGCCTTTGGCCCATGATTTTCTAGAAGGTAAGACCCTTGTGTTAATTCCACATATTAAGGAATTTCAAAAACAATGAATAAAAGTCCAGCCTGCTATACCAAAAAAAAAAAAAAAAAAAAAAGTTTTAGGATTAGACAAAAAAGGATGAAATACAAGATCAAAGCAGTATTCATGTGAGTCAGGGGTTGCAGCAGGGAGTTGCTTCACTTTGCAGTCTGCTATTACAGCTACCTTTCTGCTACCTACTGTCTGCTCGGCGGGCTCGCCTGCTGAGATCAAGCTGGCAGAGAGAGCTACACTGCTAGGCCAAGTCATCACACCAGGCCCTAGATTGCCTGCTGCAGAGAATGTGAGCAGTAAAGGGGTTGTCAAGATTGTAGTTTGATCTGATTGTACACAGGGCAGTACATCTGATCTTACTGCTCGTATTTGGATGTAGACAAGTGTACGCTTTTCTACTCAGAGCCTAGTCTGAGATTCAAAAAGTTCGCAGTCCCTCCTGCTGCTTGAAAGCAGGGGAGTTCTCTAATAGTTGGACCCAAGGATGGATCTGCAGGAAGACAAACACTTAGCATTGATTTTTCTAGTCCTACAGTGAGTTCAGAGACATGGAGATGTGTAACAAACGTTAGCAATGGGCATACTCCTCTTCAATGGCGGGAGCGAAGTGGTGTGAAATACCAAGAATTCAGGTAAAGTGAGAGAAGAGATAGACCAACTCAGGAAAGGGACCTAGAATCTTTGATATTATACCGTGAGTGAGTCTGACTTATCTATATGTCCAGGGCCATTAAAGTTTGTGCTCCCTAAGATGTAACACACCAACTCATTCAGTAAATGAAAAGGCAAACATCAGGACTGAAATGAAGTCAGAAAAAGGAACTCAGGTTTGGGAAGAGGTGGTCATGGAAAAGGACATCCTTTCCTAGAAGGTCTCTATCTGGGTTTTAACAGGGCAAAGTTCTCCCAAATGATATAATTCACATCACACCATTACACATCCATCATTATAAGGGAGTATCCAGGGCTTCCAGGAGTAATGTTCAATCCACTCAAAATTCTCAGTTCCATTTGCAATCCTCAAGCATTAAATCAGAGGGACAAGGATTGGCAAGAACAGGGAGGGTATCTGATTTCAAGGATTAATGGTCAGGTAGCAATTAACAACACAAAAACATGGAACAAATACCCTAAAGGAGGTATGAATGTAATACTGTAAGAATGCAGAGGAGCAGGGAGAGAGTCAGCCCAACAGTGAGGGTTTCATCTATTTGGAAGCTGTTGCCTAAGAATTCCTGCTACAGAGAAAAGAAACTAAAGTTAGTATTTTAATTCATCTCCAATTTTTATGAACAAGCAAAAGTAGAAACAAGAAGTAATTAGACAAGGAGGAAAAGAAAATAAGAAAGTTATCTGAATAAAGGTTATTTGAATTCTTGAGTCAATGGTCCTTTGGTGTTATATCCCTTCCAAAACTGTCAGCACTAAATTCTAAACATCATAAGTACCATATATTTACCAATGAAATTTTGAATCCATAGTCATACATAAAATACCAGTAAGATGTAGAGAACCAGTAAGATGTAGAGAACAAACGGTTATTTCCCCACTCTATGGTAAACAACTGCATCACTTCTTTGGTGTTACTGATTATAAAATAAATTACCTCCAAAGGATTTGACATAGCCAAAGAATTAAATTATTTTATTTCAGGAATCATCTCCAAGGAGAACAAGAATCCTTGGATCTTTATAACTGTGTTAAAATCAATTAGAATTGATCAGAGAAAGAGAGTTGAAATAATAATATGGAAAACACTCCAAGGAGTTCCAGTTCCCATAACATGAAGAATTCATAATAAGCTTTTCTATACCTAAGAGCAAAGTCCATGATAAATTGAAAATGAAAAAAAAAATAAAATTAAAAAATAAAAGAAAGAAAGAAAGAAAGAAAATGGCTTGCACACCTTAATCAAGATCTATTATCTTTTGGTTGTTTCTTACTTTACAACCTATTTTGATATTAGATCTCAGAAAAAATAGTTGTTTTGTTATGAAATATGATCAACATTTAGATATTATTTAAAAGTCCTTATCAGAATTCCCATTGGATAATATTAGCTCATTTATATGATAAATATTTTAATTAGTATCTCCACATTCTTTTTTTTTTTTTTTAAGATTTTATTTATTTATTTGAGAGAGAGAGAATGAGAGAGAACACATGAGAGAGGATAGGGTCGGAGGGCAAAGCAGACTCCCTGCCGAGCAGGGAGCCCGATGCGGGACTCGATCCCAGGACTCCAGGATCATGACCTGAGCCGAAGGCAGTCGCTTAACCAACTGAGCCACCCAGGCGCCCTCCACATTCTTATTTAAGACTTGAGACCCAATTGGATAGTATCTGAAAATTATTATTAATAAAGAAAATATGAGTTGAGGATGCCTAGATCCACTTTTCCAAATGGACGTCAAGAATTAAGTGCTGACACAAACAATGAATCATGGAACACTACATCTAAAACTAATGATGTAATGTATAGGCATTAACATAACAATAAAAAATAAAAAAAAGAATTAAGTGCTGACAAAAAAGAATTAAGTGCTGACAAATGTATATATTTATGATAAAACATCATTATTATCATTAACGGCTGTGGTTCTCTTTTTAACTACTATTCCTGCCCCTGGTGTCTATAGTATCAAACAACAGACTGATCAAATTTTAGGCTCTTCTGTTCTCTTTCTCTTTTCTGAGTCATGTTTCCTCTTCATTGTCTTCTGCAGTTTTACTGAACTTAGTAGTATAAAGGTTACAAGGGCACACTCTGAGGCTGCAGTTTGCTCAGTATCCAATTATGTTACAAGACTTCCTGCCTAACAGCTTACTTCAAAATGTCCCCTGGCTGCAACAAAACAGCCAGGATCAAAAGCTGTAAACTTGTACCAAACAGCTGCCACTTTTTCTCTTAACTCTTTAGTATCTGCTACATGTGGGTTGTACATAAACACCCGTTTAAAAACTACCCTATTGCTTCAGGATATGAAACTAAAAATAAAATGCTCAAAATTGAGAAATATTTGAAATCAAACAAAACTACCTACACCTATAATATTCTACTACCTCCTAGTTTTTCTCTTGGTTTTATATTTCATAGAAAATTTCAAGAGCTACTATGATTTTCACGTATGTGTGTGTGTGTGTGTATAACTCCCTCACAGAAATACAAGGTCCTTGAAGGCAGGGACCATGTCTGTCTTATTTATCTTTTTTTTTTTTTTCCCTTAGTAACTAGCACAGAAATGGCACATTGCAGGTACTTCAATAAATTTGGTTAAGAAATCTACCATTTAGTTTGTTTAAATACAGTTTTTAATTCTGCTGCAGTTTTAGTTTTTTTTTTTTAACAAATTTAAATATTTTGCCTATTTAAGAAATCTCAATATTGGAGGTATTCTGTAAAAACCTCCTGATGGTCTATTGTGTTATCTTCAAAAAGTGTTTACCATTTCACACATATTTGATTAAGTCTACTTTCCAGAAGCAAAGTCTAAGACAAAGATTTAGACGCATGTAATGTACTGTGAATGTGTTTTCAAAGAAAGCAGAAGAATCTGGGTGGGACTGGAAAAGGAGTTATGCAAAGATGTGGTCTCACAATCTTGCTTTAGTTGAATCCTACAAGGAATTATAGAATGTGAATTATATCACAGAGTTTTTCTTATTTTAAGGGAAGAGATAGGGCCTTTTGAAACCCCTTGTCAATCCATGAATTGCTATGGGCTTCTCCAGAGGTTTGCAGTGGATATAACCTTCCTGGCCATGCAGCTCCCAGCCAAGGGCAATTCTTGGGAGAAGGGGCAGCTGTGAGCCATTAGCGCCACTATTCAGCAGTTAAAGGGTAGTTGCACTTGCTCAGTAAATGGGATTTGGACAAAGTTTCTAGAGTCCCATTACATACAATTTTTCATTTTAACACTCATCTAACAAGATTATTATCCCTATTTTATGATGACAAAATTAAATGTAAGAGAGTAAATGATTAGTTCAAGAGAAAACTCCAGTAGAGGATACAGCCCAGAATGAAATCTAGGACTTTCACTCTAAAACCAAGCCTTTACCTATTGAATCCTGCTTTGCATATGCAAAGGAGATCCTTACAGGAGTGAAGACCCTCCAAGCTGGAGGACAGAAACAATGATTTACTTGTCAGTGACATATTTTCAAATTAGGTAAGGAAATCACACACACACACACAATAGATTAAAATGTAAAAACACTAAAGATTCAGTTTTTAGTAATGATTTTGTTCTGCTCACCATTAGGAGAATCACCAAATTAAGAATGGGTATAATAGTAGCAAACATCTATATGGTGTTGGCTACATGCTTATAATCATGCTGATACCTTTGAAGTTATTTTCGTATTTAATACTCCTTAACCTGATGAGATGGATACTATCGCTATTCCTACCAAATAAATGAAAAAGTGAGTTATAAAATTTTTGTCCTGCTCAAAGTCATAAACCAGGAATTTGCATATTTGGACTTGCACCCAGGTCAGCCTAATACTAGATTCTATGTAGTGACTAGATTCGATTAGTCAATGTCACTGGCAAAATGAATTGATGTATCTAATTCTGTACATAACAAAATGATTCTATTTCTAGGACAAATGTCTTATGAAAAAAATAGAACAAAAATCTCTCAGAAAGTGATAAAAATCTTAATGACATAATTCACACTCTATTTTTAAATCACTCCAATTACTGAAATACAGTAAGGAATAAATCAAAGCACTATCATATATTTTGTCATAACAAGATAAGAAAAATTCAGACACATAGCAAGTGACTGAAAAAGAAAAATAGATACAACTCTAAAAGTAGAAATCTCTGACAACAAATGAAGAAACACCCATCTTTATACATAAGAATTTGAAAATATAAAGAAAATTATTTTTTAAAGATTTTATTTATTTATTTGAGAGAGAGAGACAGAGTGTGTGCACACAAGCAGCAGGGGAGGGGAAGAGGGAGAAGCAGGCTCCCAGATGAGCAGGGAGCCCGCCATGATGCAGGGGTTTGCAGGACCCTGAGATCATGACCTGAGCTGAAATCAAGTTGGACTCTTAACCAACCGAGGTACCCAGGTGTCCCGAAAGTATAAAGAAAATTATTTTGGAATATGGATTATGCTATAAAAATCATGTAATTTTGAAGGCTAAATTGCCAACGATAGAACTAAAAATAGAGAAGATTCTTATTAAGGTACAATCCAGTCCTTTAAATAAATGCATTCCTTTTTTTTTTTTAAATGGAATCTTAAGGGCTGTTATCACAAGATTTCTAGATACATGAATTAAATATTAAATACTAAAGAACAAGTAATACAATAATAGAAAAGGCATTATCACTGTTTCAAAGTACACTTGGAGAGATATTAAGAAAGAGGAGGATGATAAAAGGGCATCATGTAAAAAAGTGCTAGTGGCTATAAACATTATTTACCACTAGAGCCTACCTCTTCACTGTGTATTCTGTACAAAAGAGAAACTTTATCTGCAAAGCATCCCACTGAGGGACTTGAATTGCTGAAAAGGTAAAGTGCTTGCTCTAGCATCAGAAAAAGGGAGGAGAAAGGTAGGGGAAAAGTAACCTGGGAGAGATAAGCCAAAATAACAGTGAAAAGTGTTGGAATGCTTGTGCTCTTCAGGGGGGAAAACTGGAGTGCTTTTGACCTATAGCAATTAACTACATAAAGAATTATTTCACTTCTTTCTAAGGGACTTTGCAGACACTCTAAATCTTAATTGAAAGCAAAACAAGAAACAGGAGTTAAAAAAAGAATGGAGTTTACATTTACTCTTAAATTCTTCTTAGAAATCTGGCATTATACTCTGAAAATATATCTGCATATGAAAATATGACCGTAATTCTATTTCTTTCAAAAGGATTTTTAACAGTCATACCATTCAACAATGGTCAACGAAGTTTCCAAACTGTATTTTGAGGAACCTTAGTTGCTGATGTTCCAGAAAAGTTCAAAATGAAGGACAAGAGAACTTTGCATGTAACTGTTTATATTGTAGTTCCATGAACAATTCAATTTGATACTAGAAATCAGTACTCTGTGTGTGTATATTATTTTTAGTAGACTGCTTAAGTCACTTTGAAAACAACTGATGTAAGTAATCTACTAAAATTAATAGCTAAATCTGAAAGATTTAAAGAAATCAGTAAAAAGAAAACCCATCTGCTCAGACACAGCTTACTTCAAAATGTTTCTGAAGGTGACTTCAAGCAAGGATGATGCCTTTAAAATAACATATTTGCTGCATGCAGAAATTAAAAGATTCTAATAGAAAGAGAAACTTCTATTTAGAAAATTAGATGAACCATTCACATTATACTAAATGGTGTTTTCATGGACAACAAATAACTTCATATATTAAGTCTATAAAAAATGAAAATACTGAGGTTGTGATAATGTATAGTTATGGCACTGATCATTACAAAGATAATAAAACTGTCCCCAAGGAATAGAAGCAGAGTTTAGTATGCTCTATTTGTTTACATTAACATCTCATTGGGGGTCAAGAAGTATAAAACACAACACTAGGATCAGATGATTTTTTCATACAAACATGAAATTATAATACAGAAATGAATTATAATTTCATTTTAACAGCTGGAGCAACTTGATTATGTTAGTTTGGAAAAGAATGCTCAAATTAAAACTTGTCGAGAAAGTGTTTTTTGTTTTTAAAGTGCCAATGTAGAAGGGTTAGACTGTAGACTTAGGATAAAATATTATCATATGATATGAAGGAACAGAATTGTGGTCAATAAGAAGTTTAAAAATGATATAAGACAACAACAAAAGTAAACCCCCTGAAATCCAAAGTCAAAGTTTTAAAAAAATTGTTTTGGTTCAAAATAATTCTTAGAAAATGTTTTTGATCTATAAAGCCACCATAAACATTTGTGTATTTTTTTTATCATCAAGATCTCATTACTTCAAAAAATATGTATTATAATTTGAGGGGTAATTAGGCATAATATCAGTTTTCTGTGTGTTCTTAGAACTATCCAGCTTTGACTTGGGGCTCTTTTCTAGGGCAGTTTCATTGAACCTCAATGCTATTTCCATAATAATGAACTTGGATTTTTCACTTGTCTTCATTTTTTTTTTTAGAAATTAAGGGTTTGGTTTTGTTTTGGTCTAACTTGACAGTCCTCATCATTTTGTATTTTAGTTATTAAATTAAGAATATGTTAAATTTTCTAAAAAATATGTTCAGCCATACTCTATTCAGCCAAGCACCATCATATAACTACTACTTTTTATGGTTAAAATCAGAATGTTTTTATTTGTTTGCTCACTAGTGATTTCTGAATAATTTGTTTTGAACATCACTTCTAGAACTGAAGTGAAAAATCCAGGATATATGTGATGATGAATTGAAAATGTTACTACATGTTTATTTGTGGTGACACACTGACCACCTTTTCACATAGGCCATTAAAATTAACTGTTGCAATATTTCCTAGGTTAAATTTTGTACATATAATTATCTACAAGTTTTCTTCAACTTAGATTTTATTAACATGAGTGCACACTTACAGCATTTTAACTACAATCACTGTGATTAAATATGCAACTTGAAACTTGAATTGTTGTTTCCTAAAGCCAGTTCAAAGCATCCTTAATGAAAACATGCACTGAGTCTCTGGTGGCCTCCTCTCATAACTCCTAGTTTAGGATTTTCCATATTCCTTGGTGGAGGAAATTCCACATTCCTAAGAACCTCTTAACTTTTCTTCCAGGTTTCTCAGTCCCTCCTTCTACTATGTACAACTTTCATGATATGGATAACCTAGTAACAACAGTTCATCAGTATTTTCTAGCTCTTTGGATTTAAACTGGCCACATCATACTTTTTTATGTTAAATAATATACATGTACTTCTCCTAATAAATCACACACACACACACACACACACATAATTTCATAATTTAAAAAGATGGGAAAATTCCCATAATACTATCATAATAAATATACATGATTCTTATGAAATCATATTTATAATTGTATTATACAAGTTTGTATTTGATTTCTATTCCTAAAATTTCAACATAACCATAACATTTCATCTAATGAATACTTTCCTAACTCATTCCTTGACTATTAGATATTTAGTTTGCTTAAAACTTTTCAGTAAAATGAATCTGTCATGATAATTTATGAGGTAATAATTAGGCACTACACACATCTCAATACCCAAGTTCTAAGAAGTAGCCAAACTCATTGAAAAGACTATACTAGAAGCTCTGGAAGGGGAAGGGAAGTTAGGAGAACTTTTAGGGGTAAGGAGGGGGATGAAAAGACACTAGAAGACTGAAAGGGGTTGCAGAAGTGGTGAGGATATAAGCTTTGTTCCATGGCTCAAACTCTTGATGACGGTAAGACATCAAAGGGGTGGCTATCTGGGTGCCAAAGAGGCCAGCTTCTAGGCAGAGGGTGTCTCATTCCCTCCAAAGACAGACTTGCACAGAGAGTGTCAAGAAAGTAGCAGTCCCCTGAAATGGTACAGCCCAGGATATAGTCCAGTGCAGAACAATGGCTGATAATTTGAGGGGTGTCCCTGATTCATAGGTATTAAGTTAGGTTTCAGCAACCGCACAACTGGGTGAAGTCAGTAATAACAACTCAGGTTGAATTCCTACCTCTTCGGTAGAAAGGTGGTTCAAAAAAAAAAAAAAAGAAGAAGAAGAAGAAGGGAAAAATGAAGGGGGGGAAATCGGAGGGGGAGATGAACCATGAGAGACTATGGAGTCTGAGAAACAAACTGAGGGTTCTAGAGGGGAGGGGGATGGGGGGATGGTTAGCCTGGTGATGGGTATTAAAGAGGGCATGTTCTGCATGGAGCACTGGGTGTTATATGCAAACAATGAATCATGGAACACTACATCAAAAACTAATGATGTAATGTATGGTGATTAATGTAATTAAAAAAAAGGTGGTTCAAGAATAGAATTAGATTGACTTGAGGAAAAGAAGAGATATTTATTACATAGCTGAATATTTGGACTAAGATTCAAAACCACTAAATAACCTACTCTAAAAAGAAAGTCTTTCTGGGCGCCTGGGTGGCTCAGTGGTTAAGCGACTGCCCTCAGCTCAGGTCATGATCCTGGAGTCCCAGGATCGAGTCCCGCATTGGGCTCCTTGCTCAGCAGGGAGTCTGCTTCTCCCTCTGACCCTCCCCCCTCTCATGCTCTCTCTCTCTATCTCATTCTCTCTCAAATAAATAAATAAAATCTTAAAAAAAAAAAAAGAAAGTCTTTCTGTATATCACTTTATCTTTCTGGATTTTCCCACTGACAATTTCATGGTAGTGGAATTGATATGTCAGTGGATAGGGACATTTTTCATAACCCTGGAAATGTATTGCCAAATTGCTTATTCAAAAGTGTGACCAATTAACATTGCCATGGTCATCATATCCTAGCTAGATTTAAATGATACCATTAGTGTTGTTGTTTGATTTATCTTTTATGTTTTAGCCCATTGGCAAAAAAAAAAAAAAAAAGTGTCTTATATTCCTTATATTTATTTACTTCAAAACTAGTGAAGTGAAACTACTGTCCTTGTTCTTTTTTAAAAAAAACAACTTTAATGAGATATGGTTTCTATAAAATGAACTACAGCCAATTAAAGGGTGGTATTTGACGAAACCACCATAATAGAGTTACAAAATCTTACCATCACACCTACTGATTTCTGTGCTTCCTTGCAATTCATCCTTCTCAGCCCCAACTTAACCACCAGTTTGCTTCTATCAGAATAGAATAGTTTACATCCTAAAAACTCATGTATCATTCAGTATGTATTCTTTGTGCTTCAGTATGTATTCTCCCAACTTCTTTCATTCAGCATTGTAATTTTTGAGAATTTAGTATCAGTATTTCTCTTACATAAATTATTTTCAGTCTTTTTCTCATTTACCTTTGAATCTTTTTCAATATATGCCATTATTAAATTTTCATTAAAGATATCAGATGGAATTTTAGTATTTTTAAAATAACAAAATGTTATTACTTTTCCCTCTTATAGTAATTAAATCCTAAGTTAGAAGCCATAAGAATGAAATTTGGAAAACACTTCTATAAAATTATACTATCATATTTATATTTAGATAATTCAATATTTTAAGGGAAGTGAACATTTACTCATTCTTCTGTCTACATTCAGTCAAAAAGGGAAGTAGGATGCTCCATGAATACTGGGGTTTTATTGTTACTTTTGAAGATGTATAATAGAGCTGCAATTGTGACATATGGGAATCAATTTTCTAGTCTTTATTTTTGTTTTTATTTTGTTTGTAAACCTACAATATTTCATTTATTTATTTTTAAATGTTTGACTCTATAACACTCAAAGGGTAACAAAAAGCCACACTGATCTGAGGTAAATGCTCAGACTTAAGCAAAACTTTTATCAGTCCAAGAATTAAACAAAACCATCAAATGATGTAAGTTTGTTTAATTATGATCTATTAGAATACAAATACTTTATTAATTGGTTGTGTTCACTTATATGAGAAATCATATTTGACTTATATTGTTTTCAGTTCAGCACCTTTTTTGGGAACATAAAATCAAATAACATCTATAAACAGCACAGTTTTAATAAAATGGAAAATCATCATCATTACTTTTAAGTTTAAAAGTTTTAGAAGTAATGGAATTGTAAAGAACATTGTAATTGTTCCAGAAAAAAATCAATTTTTCATTTTTTTTCTTTAGAATAAGAGAGAGAGAGAGAAGGAAAATATTCTACAGCTAACCATTATAGCACAGACAATCCTGAAGGTTTGGGTAATCACAACTATGATTTCCTATTTTGATATTCATGGTGATCACATTACCTATATTAAAAAAAAAGACCAAAGAAAGAAAGACATTTTGCTGAGCTCCCCTTAATTACCAGATACTATATTCCACATTTAATCTATATTGTCTCATTCAAGCTTCCAACAATTATAAGGGAGAAGTATTATCTTCATCTTGCAACCTAGGAAACCATTGTTTAAAGTGTCTAAATAAGTTCCACAAATTCAGCCAGGGAATGAAAGCTGCACTTTAGCTCCGCCCTTTATATAGTTAGTCACTAAATCACTTCTTCAGCTTTTTTTTCTCTATGTAAAATAAACCAGTTCCTTCAATCATTCCTTCGTGGATAGAACAAACATCATTAATCCTACCCTCCATATCCTCTCTAAATTCTTTTTTTTTTTTTTTTTTATTGAGTAGTCTCCATATCCAGTGAGATCAAGACCTGAGCTGAGATCAAGAGTTGGATGCTTAACCGGCTAAGCCACCCAGGTACCCCTAAATTCTTTTTTTATTTTCCATTTTTGGAACACCAAAATAAAGCTTACCAAAATTCTGAAATGACACTAAACATGTTTAAAATGCTAGATATCAACAAAGAAAATCTGGCCTCTTACAGCTTTAACAGGAATTCTAGACACCTAATTCCACTTTGGGGATCAGGATATGGGAAGTAGGAGTAAGTATGGAGGAAAGAAATTTGTGTCTATATTACATATCATTCTTGATTAAGAACTATTAGAAACAGAAATGGGTCATCAGCAAGATATTTTACTCTAACCACATAATAGTAGTTATGGCCACAAAGGGATGTTAATAAAAATAGACTTTCTTTAAAGGCAGTATACCTCTGGGACAGAAGCTATTTCCTCACAGTTTTAACAGGAACTGAGACCATTATAAAGCATTAGAAGTTGGGTTTTGGTACATTAAACAAGCAACTGGATTCACTTATTTTCAGACAGAGGTTTCATTAACCTGTTAATGTTTATTCATGCCAATTCTTAACAGACCAAAAATAGCTAAAATTCTATTGAGACCAATATTCTTCAAGCAGCATCAACACCTGTACTTGTAAGAAGTAGATACAAAGTTTCTCTGCCCAGTTTCAAACCACTAACATAATTTTTTTTTCCAATCATCTCTCTCTTTAGTCCCAACTCACTCACTCATTTAATCTTTTCTCTTTCCCTCTTCCCTGGTTTTAAATTATTTTTTAATAAACTTTTTTTAAATTTGCATAGCAATAACAGCTAACATAGTGAATACTTATAATGTCAGAGGGACTATGCTAAATCCTGTATATACATTATCTCTTTTAATACTCACAAAACCACATGACACAGTCACTGCTTTCTCCCCTGGCTTGTAATGGTTGAACAGCTTCTTTACTCTGTGAGTGGCAGAACTGAGCTTTGAACTCATTCACTCCAGAGCCTAAATACCTCATCACTAAACTATACTGCCTTTTCCAACTAAGTCATAACCAATTTCTTACAAAGGTTTATGGTTAAAAAAAAAAAAAAAATCCATTTTGCAAGTGATTTCAGAAACCAGAAAACTTGTTATTAAATACCGGTGTGGTTTTGGTTGTTAGGGTTTTTAGACAGTTATTCAAATAAAACAAATCAGAATTGAGTCACTAAGAAAATAATCTGACACTAAAATTGGAAGAAAAGATAGGAAGCAATTAGTGAGCAGCTTTGTAAATGTTAACTCTTTGCTGGCAAGCACTGTGTCTTATTTGGTGTGGTATCTCTGAATATAACACGTGCCTCACAGAAGATGTGAGTTAAATGAATCATGTAAACAATAACTTGAACCTTGAAAATTTGGACTAGATTGTCTTATATTTTAGATTCTTAGTTTTAGATCCTCAAAGAAAAAAAACATAAACAACAAACAATCCTGTGTTCATTTCATGCTTTGTTCAAACTCTTCATGTTTGAAAATTTGTTTAATTTTAGAATTTCTTTCAGATCAATGAGAAATAAAATATGTCAGAATATGTGTGCTAATTCTAAAGCTTAAAAATGGATTTATTTATAATGTTTACAGTTTATTTTTATGTTTTTTAAAGATTTTTTTATTTATTTGAGAGGGAGAGAGAAAGAGAGCAGGAGAGGGAGAAGCAGACACCCTGCCCTGAGCAGGGAGCCTGATGCGGGGCTCGACCACAGGACCCTGAGATCATGACCTGAGCCGAAGGCAGATGTTTAATGACTGAGCCACCCAGGCGCCCTTAATGTTTACAGTTTATAGTAATAAAAATGATAATGTTCTTTATATGAAATCATTGCAAGCTGTACTGGAGACCCTGCTAATTACACCTTACTACCCCCTACCCATGACTGATCAATATTTTGGCTCTAACAGTTTCAAAGAGGTAAAATTTTAAACATACAGACAACATTTGTATATTTTGCCATTTGAAAGAAATTGTCATATAATTGAAAAATTAGCTGTCTTCTCCCATCTACTGCCTTTTTCCTATACTAGGTCTCAGTACAATGAGAAAACCAGATGGGACCATGAGTATGTTTACTGTATCCCGACTTTGATATGCAAATTTCTGTTCTAAAAGAATGAGAAATGAACTGACCGCCAGATATGCTCATAAGAGAATTCCTCTATGAGAGAGAGAGAGGAGACTGTGAACTCAGAGGGATAAGCTTTGACATTTTACTTTCCTATGTAATGTACTCAAATGCAAAATACTGTCTAGATTAAAATGCATAAAAAATCAATTTCAGGGTATAAAGTGTAAATGTTGCAATAGATTCATTCTGCTAGCTTTACAGATAATTCTTTACTCAGGCTGATATTTGTCTTTATGAATAATTGAATTTTATAACTCCTTAGCAGAGAAAATGAGATATTTCTCTATTTGAGGATTTTTATCTAAATGAATATAAGTAGAAAATAACTTTCAGAGAAACACTATAAAAAAGTTCTTAAAAACCCTAAGAATTTACTTCTAAAGGTAATATAATACAAAATTGAAAAATGTATTTTCTCTGACAGTAGTTTTTAATTCTGCTTGCTTATATTATATCTAATGTTTCACCAAATTAATATATAGTAATAATATCAGAACATGAAAAATGGGTTTTAGAAGACAAATTATAAAAATAAAAATAAGTAATATAAGAATAAAGTCCTTGAAATATAAATAGTGTTCTGATTATGAGGAATTCCTTATGGGAAAGAAATTCAAATTTGGAAAAAACAGATGTAAAGGCAAAATAAAATTATAAATTAAAACATGTAAAATATTTAATATGTAAATTAGAAATTAAACAGGAAAAGTATAAAAATATTTTATATGACTTAATCCTACAAAACTTGACAGTACGAATAACTACAAGTAAAATAAAAATAGAAAGTGAGTAAAAGTAGAGAACTTTTTCATATACTCATTTTATGTAAGATATATACTATAAAGCCTATTAGGCTGAAAAATGTCACTGTAATGTAATGTTAAATGGGAATTTTCCCACAGTCAGAAATTCCCACAAAGGGCTAACTGGAATTTCATCACTGTTAGGAATTTATACTCCTAACTCACAAACTTTAACATTTGGGGCCAGCTATCTCAAAAAATGGATTATTAGGATTCACCAGTTTCAATGCCCCTAGTCATCATAACAATAATGAGTGATGAAAGAGAATGGTCTTTGGGGGTGATGTGAAGTGAGGCAGTGAAAAGAATCCTTCATAAATGTAATGTTAAATTTCCTTAAAATACAGGTTAAAAAGCTTAAAATATCTCCTCTCATCTATTAAATCAGATCTATTTCCTCTTCTAAAACGTTGGTGAGCCCTTGGGTCCATAGACAGTTTAATGCTGCCCATGCATGAAAAGAATGACCAAAATAGAGAGAGGGAGGTGCTGAGGCAAGAAGCTCTAATGTGTATACCTGTCTTCCTATTCTTTGATGAAGTAAGGATACAAGCTTTCCTTGGATGGCATGCATACATATGTCTCCTGAACCTAAGCAGACCACTAATACCCACTCAAGCAAGTTACCACAAGGAAAAGCCACCCCAAATGTAGTCTTGTTTCTTAAGTTTTTATTTAAATTTCAGTTAGTTAACATACAGTGTAATATTAGTTTCAGGTGTACAATATAGTTATTCCACCTAACAAGTAGTCTTTTGGGTGTTTAGTGAAGAATAAAGAGATTAAAAAAAATGAGGGGTGCCTGGGTGGCTCAGTCGGTGATGCGTCTGGCTTCAGCTCAGGTCATGATCTCAGGGTCCTGGGATCAAGTCCAGTCGGACTCCCTGCTCAGCAGGGAGCAAGCTTCTCCCTCTCTCTTTGCCCCTCCCCCTGCACACACACACTCTCTCTCTCTTTCTCAAATAAAATCTTAAAAAAAAAAAAATGAAGTTGAATCTTGATTTGCCTCTTCAGTGATTGGAGAAATGGGACACCAATGACATCACTCTCAGAGGAAAGCATACAGCACACAGGGCAAGCACTAGCCTTGAGAGACGAGCTACACAGAGGATATCTAGGGTGAGTATCAGCCTAAGAAGCAGCAACAACCAACAAAAGAAGACTGCAATCTCACTGAGTCCTGTAAAAACACATTTGTCTGCTCCTGACATATCACAGATGGAGCTGGTATCTACAAGTGGGAGAGAAAAGGGGTGTCTGGAAGCCAACCCACACCCCAGTACTCTCAAAGCACAAGAAATGTCAGCACAGATGGTATGTGTAGAAAAGCTTTGATTGGAATTTGAGATTGACATTTTAAAATGAATAAGTAATAGAATAAACTAATAACCCAAGTGTCTGAAAAGTTATGGTATCTGTCCAAAAAAAGAGTCAAGGAAGAGCCCCTAAGTGAGGAAAAAAGGTGAGAAATTCCATTACAACACAACTAGGAACAATTACTGGAAAAAAGTAAAAACAATATGTTGTTTAAGTAATAATAGATTGTAACGCCCTCAATAAACTAGTTACTCTATTTAATGATACACTTAGAATAACATTATTATGTTCTATCTTGCTGGATAACAGTATGGATCATGAAACTCATGTGTATGTCTCTGAGAAATGGCACAATAAACGTATTGCTCAAGTGTGTAGCACCCCCAGAAATAATTATGCTGCCTCATAAACCAGAGCATTGGAAAAATGCATTCGTTCAACAAATGTTTTTTCAATGCCTCACATGCGCCAAGCAAAATTCTAGTTATAGTGATCTTACTGATGAGTGAACAGAGTCAGACATATCCTTGTTCCCGTACTGCTCTATTACACTGGGGATAAACCATAGTGAAGGAGGAACTCTCTGAAGAAGCGATATTGGAAATAAAATCCGAGTAAAAAGTCATCAGCCATGTTATGATGTAAATGGTAGGGGAAGGAGAGAAGGTATTGTAGTCTGAATTGTGTCCTCCAAAATTCATAAGTTGAAGCCCCGACCCCCAGTGTGACTGTATTTGGAAATAGAACCTTCAGGAAGGTTACTAAGAGGAAGTAAAGTCACAAGGGCAGGCCCCTAATAAAGTAATACTGATGTCCCTGTAAGAAGAGGAAGAGACATTAGGAGTGTACATGTACAGAGGAAAGGCCATGTGAGGACACAGCAAGAAAATAGCCATCTACAAGCCAGGAAGAGAAGTCTCACCAGAAACCAGTTCTTTTGGCAACCTGATCTTGGACTTTCAGCCTCTAAAACTATGAGAAAATAAATTCTTGTTGTGTAAGCCACCTATTCTGTGGTATTTTATCATGGAAGCTCTAGAAGAATACTATAGAAAGGGAGATACTTAAGGCAGAGAAGACAAATAATGCCAAGGCCCTAAAGAAAGAAGCAGCTGGGGGAGTTCTCCAAATCAAGTGATGTGAGTAGAAATGTACTCATATGAAGTATGACAAATATAAGAGGTGAAGTTGCAGAGGCAGGCAAGGGGCTAGATCACAGGGGCAGGGAAAGACTACCAGACTAGACCATGAATTGGAATTTTAAAGATACCATAAAGCTAATGAAAGATAAAAGACAAGACCAGCTGCTCCTAGGAGAATGGACTGTTGAAGTTCAAACATGGAACTGTGAGGCTATTCCAGCCAGATTTGACCTATGAAGTTTACAGTGATCAAGAGGAGGGAAGAGATTTGGGGTAAATTTTGACGGTAGGATCTATGAAACTTGCTGATGAATTAGTAAGAAAAAAAAAAAAAACAGTTTCCTGGTTTTGCCCACTCTGGCTGCAAATTTATTCATTCTAAGAGTCAAACAGGAACCACAGGATTTAGATATCTGTGCCAAAGTTTATTTATAGCTTGCGATTCATTAAAATAAACATTTTGTTGACGACTTAACCACAAACTTGTATTAAGATTATATTCAAATTACATAAACACAATTAAAAAAATAAACCCTAAAGGTAAGTCTTATAATACTTTCGTCAGATCTCCTTCAGCAAGTAACTTCTTATCCACGTGACTAGAAGTTACTATATTAGTGTTCTCTTTCTTTGCTAATCTCTCCTTGTGAAGCCTCTCCTATAGACTGCACAGAGCTTTTACTCCATAAGTCTAGATAATATGTATTTCTCACTTCAGGACCCAATGGCTGATCACAATAATTTAATTCTTTAGTTTCTATCCTTGTTACCATTGATTGTTATAGTTTTGTGTCTCCATCCTGCATTTCCTTGACCCTTTATCCATGTTACAACAAACTGAGATACTGTGCAGGCCTGTTTCAGGTTACTGTAAACTGGACTGCCCTAGAATGATACATTTTTCTAGGTTGGCCAGGGTTATATGCTATGTTGCCCTGTCATTTTGATATAATGACCAGATCTATTAGCTCTTTGTACACATTATTCGTATCTTATTATTGCAAATAGATCTGGCTATATCTGTATTATTCATCTCCTAATACTTATTCTGGGGGTTTGCTGAGATCATTTGATCTAACCTGGACTTGGTAGGGTGACTCTGCTTCAATCTGTAGATCTGGCTGGGTTTGGCTCCGCATTATAGTCAGGGTTCAGTCTACTCCAGCAAATATTAGCTTTTCATGGTATTGGCAGAGGTGCAAGAAAACAAACAAACAAAAAAACTCAAGCTAGGCTTTGTGAGATACAGACGCAGAACTGGCAACTTTACCTTAGGTACTTATTCTGTTACCACGGAATGAGCTTGAATACAAGGAGTTAAGAATTGAGAACAAGAATTCAATTTGCCACACCAGTATTCATATATCACACTGTATTTACATAACATTTGTTATTTCTTGTCTTTTTGATAAAAGCCATTCTAACAGGTATGAAGTAATATCTCATTGTGATTTTGATTTGCACTTCCCTAATGATTAGTGATGTTGAGCATCTTTTCATATGCTTGTTGGTCGTCTGTATATCTTCTTTGAAAAAAATGTCTATTTTCAGATCCTCTGCCCATTTTTTTAAATAAGATTGTTTGGTATTATTGAGTGTATGAGTTCCTTATATATTGGATATTAACCCTTTACCAGATGTATGATTTGCAAATATGTCCTCCCATTTAGTAGGTTGCC
Source organism: Mirounga angustirostris (assembly GCF_029215605.1). Taxonomy (NCBI): domain Eukaryota; kingdom Metazoa; phylum Chordata; class Mammalia; order Carnivora; family Phocidae; genus Mirounga; species Mirounga angustirostris. Next base: position 44,337,133 of record NW_026991709.1, on the reverse strand, counting down.
TTTTCATTTTGTTGATGGTTTCCTTCACTGTGCAGAAGCTTTTGAGTTTAATCTAGTTCTAATTGTTTATTTTTGCTTTTGTTGCCATTGCTTTTGGAGGAAGATCCAAGACCAATATCAAGGAGCTTACTGCATATGTTTTCTTCTAGTTTTATGGTTTCGGGTCTTACATTCAAGTCTTTAATTCATGTTAAGCTAATTTTTGGGTATGGTGTAGGATAGTGATCCAGTTTCACTCCTTTGCATGTGGTTGTCCAGTTTTCCCAACACCATTTATTGAAGAAACTATCCTTTCCCCACTATACATTCTTACCACCTCTGTCAAAAATTAACTGACCATATATGGATGGGTTTATTTCTGGGCTCTCTACTCTGTCCCATTCATCTATGTGTCTGCGTTTATGCCAATATCATATTGTTTCAATTACGATAGCTTACTAATATAGTTTCAAAGTTCATAGTGCTAACCATTACACTATGGGGCTGGCACTAATATAGTTTCAAATCGGGGTATATAATGTCTCCAGATTTGTTCTTTCTCAAATTGCTTTGGCTCTCTGGGATCTTTCACAAAAGAATTCCACAGAAATTTTAAGGTTGTTTGGTCTCATTTCATAAAAAATACCTTTAAAATTTTGGTGCTGCATTATCAAATAGAATGCATTAAATCTGTAGGCTGCTTTGGGTAATACGGATATTTAAACAATATTATTCCTTCTCCATGAGCATGGAATATTTTTCCATTTATTTGAGTCTTCCTCAATTTCAACAACATCTTATACTTTTCAGTGTACAGATCTTTCACCTCTTTGGAGAAATTTATTTCTAGGTATTTTTTTGATGCAATTGTAAACTAAATTGTTTTACTAATTCCTGATAGTCCATTGTTAGGGTATAAAAATGCAACAAATTTTTGTATATTGGTTTTGTGTCCTACAACTTCACTTAATTCACTTATTAGTTTTAACAGTTTTTGGGTGGTCTTTTGGGTTTTCTATATTTAAAATCATGTCATCCACAAAAGTGAGTTTTACTTCTTCCTTTCCAATTTAGATGCCTTTTCTTTCTTTTTTATGCTTACCTGCTCTGGCTAGAACTTCCAATACTATGTTGAATTAATGTGGTAAGAAGGGACATCCTTTGCTTGTTCCTAATCTTAAAAGAAAAGGTTTCAGTTTTTCACTGTTGAGTATGATCTTAGCTATGGGTTTATCATATATGGCTTTTCTTACATTGAGGTTCATTCTGTCTATACCTATTTTGTTGAGAGTGTTTATCACAATGGCTGTTGAATTTTGTCAAATGTTTTTTCTGAATCTACTGAGAAAATCATGATTTTATCCCTCATTTTGTTGATGTGGTGTATGATGTTGACTGATTTACAGATGTTGAACCATCCTTACATCTCCAGAAAAAATCCCACTTGATCATGGTGTATGATCCTTTTAATATATTTCTGAATTCCTTTTGCTAATATTTCATTAAGAAATTTTGTAACTCAAGGGATATTAGCCTATAATCTTCTTTCTTTGTGATGTCCTTGTCTGGTTTTAGTATCAAGGAAAGCCTGGCCTCATAAAATAAGTTTGGGAGTGTTCCCATATCTTCAATTTTTTGGAAGAGTTTGAGAAGAATAGGTATTAAATCTTTGAATGTTTGGAAGAATTCACCAGTGAAGCTGTCTTGTCCTGTACTTTTATTTGTTGGGATGTTTTTGATTATTGATTCAATTGCCTTAACTAGTAACTATTCTATTCAGATTTACTATTTCTTCATGATTCAATCTTGGAAGATTGCATGTTTCTAGGAATTTATCCATTTCTTCAGGTTGTTGAAGTTGTTGGCAAATAATTTTTCATACTAATCTCTTAATGATCCTTTGTATTCCTGTGATATCAGTTATAACTTTTCTTTCATCTCTGGTTTTATTTATTTGGACCTTTTTCTTTCTTTCCTTTCTTTCTTTCTTTCTTTCTTTTTTCTTTTCTTTCTTTCTTTCTTTCTTTCTTTCTTTCTTTCTTTCTTTCTTTCTTTCTTTCTTTCTTTTTCTTTTCTTTCCTTCCTCCCTTCCTTCTTTCTTTCTTTTTCTTTCTTTCTCTCCCTCTCTCTTCCTTCCTTCTTTCTTCTTTTTCTTTCCTTCTTTTTCTTTCTTTCTTCTTTCTTCCCTTCTTTCTTTCTTTCTTTTTCTTTCTCTTTCTCTTCCTTTTTCCTTCTCTCTCTCTCTCCCTCCTTCTCTCCCTCCCTCCCGCCTTTTCTTTTCCTTCTTGGCTAAAGGTCTGTCAAATCTGTTTATCTTTCCAAAGAACCAGCTCTTAGGTTCACTGGTCCTTCCTACTTTTTATTTCAGTCTCTATTTCATTTATTTCCACTCTTTATTATTTCCTTCCTTCTACCAACTTTGAGCTTCATTTGTTCTTTTTCTAGTTCCTTTAGGTGTAAGTTTATTTATTTTAAAAAAATTTAAGACTTTATTTATTTGAGAGAAAGGGAATGAGAGAGAGAAAGCATGAGAGGAGGGAGGGTCAGAGGGAGCAACAGACTCCCTGCTGAGTAGAGAGCCTGATGTGGACAGGATCCTGGGATTCCAGGATCATGACCTGAGCCAAAGGCAGACACTTAACCTACTAAGCCACCCAGGCTCCTGGTGTAAGTTTAGATTGAGATTTTTCTTGTTTCTTGAGGTGAGCCTGTATTTCAATAAACTTCCCTCTTATAACTACTTTTGCTGCATCCCATAGATTTGGTATGCTATATTTCCATTTTCATTTGCTCAAGGTATTTTTTGTATTTCTGCTTTGATTTCTTTGTTGACCCATTGATTGTACAGCAGCATGTTGTTTAATCTCCACGTTTGTGAGCTTTCCAGTTTTCTTCTTGTGATTGATTTCTAGCTTCATAACATTGTTGGAACAGATGCTGAATATGATTTTAATCTTCTTAAATTTACTGAGACTTGATTTGTGGCCTAACATATCATCTATCCTGGAGAATGTTCCATGTGCACTTGAAAAGAAGATGTTTTCTGCTATTTTTAAAGGAATGTTCTGTATATATTTACTACATCCCTTACTATTATTTTATTGCTGTCAATTTCTCCCCTTAGGTTTGTTAATATTTGCTTTATATATATAGGTGTTCCTATGTTGGTACATAAATATTTACAATTGCCATAACATCTTGTTTGGTTAACCACTTTATTATTATGTAATGCCCATCTTTGTCTTTCATTATAGTCTTTGTTTTAAAGTCTATTTTGTCTGATATAAATATAGCTACCTCAGCTTTCTTTTGGTTTCTATTTGCATGAAACATTTTTTTCCATCACTTCACTTTCAGTTTGCATGTCCTTATATCCAAAGTGAGTCTTTTTTATGCAGCATATAGGTGGGTCTTATTTTTTCATCCATTCGGCCACCCTATGTCTTTTGATTTGAAAATTTAGTCCATTTACATTTAATCAATGGCAGTTATGTATTTATTGCTACTTTGTTAATTGTTTTCTGGTTGTTTTTATACTTTCTGTCTGTCCCTTTCTTCTCATCTTACAGTCCTGTGGGACTGCAATTACAAACCTTGCAGTCCTCCAGAAAGGAATGGAGCCTGCTTAAGATTCTCTCTCTCCCTCTATCCCTGCCCCCCTCACCCCGCACTCTCTCTAATAAAATAAAAAGCCAGGCAAAAGAGTGCATATTGTATGATCCCCGTGATATAAAATTCTGACAATATGAACTAAAGTACAGAGATGAAAATACAGAGCCATAGTGACTGGCTACAGGCAAGATGGATAAGAAAAGAATTACAAAAGTGCAGGAGGAAATATCTGGGGATGATGGATATGTTCATTATCTTATTTATGCTAATGGTTTCATGGCCATATACATATGTCAAAACCTAGCAAACTGCACACATTAAAGTATAGCTTATTGTATGTCATTATACTTCATAAAGTTGTTATACATGAGTCTTATATTTATCTCTTGATTTTTAACTGAATTTTACACATTTCATTTTAAAGTATAAAAATCTTTTAGAATGTAAATAATTCTTCATTGTTAGATCTTTTTATATCTAGTTTACTTTTTTTTGAAATTGGGATATTTGTATTAAATAGTTAATAATCTCTTTAAAGCAAAGAGTGTATTTCTGAAAACTCAAGTATAGTTGACCTTTGAACAACAAGGGTCTGGTCCAGTCAAAAATCTGCAAATAATTTTTGACTTTCCAAAACTTAACTACTAATTGCCAGCTGTTGACCAGAAGCCTTACTGAGAACACAGTCAATTAACACATCTTGTATGTTATATGTACTATATACTGTATTCTTACAATGAAGTAAGCTATAGAAAAGAAAATGTTATTAAGAGAATCATAAGAAAAATATAATACATTTACAGTACTGTATTGTATTCATAAAATATTTGCTTGTAAGTGCACCCACACAGTTCAAACCCATGTTGTTCAAGGGTTAACTGTATGATTTTGTGAATCTAAAATGAATGGAAGGCAAAAAGGGGGAAATCACTTCAATTGATCAAAACAAAAGAATCTGAAAAATAATATATTTAATAGTTTAGGGGTAAAGATTAAAGTACACATTCTGTTCAAAATACTGATATTCAGAGAAATGGTTTTAGACCAGAATTATCAAAAATCTAGATTTTCTCAATTAATTAAAATCAGAAGTGTTTATTGTTGGAAGCTGTACTATTTAAAATCATAATGAGCAGGGGCGCCTGAGTGGCTCAGTTGGTTAAGCGATTGCCTTCAGCTCAGGTCATGATCCTGGAGTCCGGGGACCGAGTCCCGCATCAGGCTCCCTGCTCAGCAGGGAGTCTGCTTCTCCCTCTGACCCTCCCCCCTCTCATGTGCTCTCTGTCTCTATCTCATTCTCTCTCTCAAATAAATAAATAAAATCTTTAAAAAAAATAAAAATAAAAAAAATAAAATCGTAATGAGCAGCTCACATAATTTAATTTCTATATAAATTACTCTTTGAATATAAAAAGTATGTAAACAGTAATGTAGCAAGAAAATGAAATGGCAACAATTTTCAACCAGTAGTGATTAAGACCACCAGTTAGAAGATTTTCTGTACATAAAGAATGAGATAATACTGGTATAAAATTTTAAAGCACACAATTGAATTTAATCTTTATTAGAATTATGCTTCTTTTTTCTTCAGTATTTGTGGATTTACATTATTTCTTCTCAATTCATTGTGTTTGTTATGTGAACTATCACATGCAGGGAACTTCTTAGAAAACCAAAACCTACAATAAGCTGCTTAGTAAGACACAATTTCCAGTGTTTATTTGATTCACCACTTTGGGATTTTTCTTCTGTATTTTAAGATTAATAAAGCTGTTGTGTTTATTTTGGGAAGAATAGACAAACTGCAAGATAGCCAAGTAGTACAAATACACTAAAAAAAAGAGCAATACCTGAAGCCATTCTGAAATTTAATGTAAAAGGACTGATTTTTTTTTTTTAATTTCTCTTAACTCAAAACACTTCTGTCAAATCTTCCAACAGTGACATTTTTCAGTTTCTAATTAAAAAAAAAAAAATCACTGTTTCAAGTGAGCCCAGTAATGCTCTCAGTGACTCAGAGCCACTTAAGATACTTGAGGAGTTGTACTTTTTGGATGTGGGACTATGCTCTCCAGCACCATCCTTGCTAGCAGTGTCCACTCCTCTCCCCGGCCCCTTCCATTCTACATGTGGTTATTTTAACTTATCCCTTTTGATTATCATCATGGGCTCATAGCCTTTCACAAACACAACTTATTTTAATTAATTTTATATATATATAAAATTATATATATGTATTTCTTTTTAACATTGTAATTGTTACAACTTGGAGACTGGAAGAGCTTGAATGACATTTTTGTACTTAAAACACTTACACTTTTATTCTAAAAGCATCTTTATTTTGGCATTTAAGATGGTCCAGACAGAGCCTGATGGTCCTCCTATATTAAGAAATGAAATTAGCTATAATCCAAGCCCTTCCAGATATTTTGGGAAAGAATATAGATGTATGCAATGTTTCTGGGGGAGAAGTTCCACTGATATTTTTTATAACCTCTTTAGTGACAGAGCTGGAAAAAATCATTTTGAGCTTTTATCTTTGCACTAATTTTTCCCATGTAACAAACATCACCCTTGCCTTTCTTACAATGTGAGGTTTCATAAGTAGTATGCCTTTCTTCTACAATGCTTTTGATGTTTTATGATATTTTCTTTTTTAACTCCTAACTTTAACTAAAATTTTCCGTGAAAAGGAGTGAAAATAACCAACAATGCCAGTGATTCGGTAGTTACTTTTTTCCCCAATAATAAAACTTCTGTCAGGGCGCCTGGGTGGCTCAGTTGGTTAAGCGACTGCCTTCGGCTCAGGTCATGATCCTGGAGTCCCTGGATGGAGTCCCGCATAGGGCTCCCTGCTAGGCAGGGAGCCTGCTTCTGCCTCTGACCCTCCCCCCTCTCATGTGCTCTCTCTGTCTCATTCTCTCTGTCTCAAATAAATAAATAAAATCTTTAAAAAAATAAAATAAATAAAATAAAAAAAATAAAACTTCTGTCAATAATCTTTAATTTTGATTTACTTATCCTTGGAGGCTTCATTAGGCCTACTAATGAACTAGGCATCATTTTAATTAGAATTAACACTTTAATCATGTTTATGAATATATATGTAAGACAAACTTTGAAATGATGGCCATCTGGGACTTCAGTCAAGTTGTCATGGCAAAATTAAGACATTTCTCATGAAATACTACTACTCCATGGCCACCAGACAGTAAATAAATAAACATTCATTGTTATCACATTGAGAGGAATTCTCTCAAAAAGAGCATTGCTATCTCCTTTAGGAATTCTTACATACTTTGATCATGCCTTTGAAGTAATGTTCACTTAAAGATATATTTCAGATGCAATGTAGATTTTCTTCAATGTTTCATTAATAGGCATAAGAACTGCATGATATGTTTTCCATTTAGCAGTCAGACCATTAAATTGCATAAGTATCACTAATAACTATAGTTCAAAGATCACAGTCCCTTTTTTAAGAATGCCAGGTATACACACAAAAAAGAATCTTAACAGAAAGCGATGTATTAAACAATTATTTCTCCATTTTTTCCAACCAAGTTTTTGTGTATTTATTCCAGGACATTATTACAAGAAGGGTGGTAGGGAGAGAGAGAAGAGTGGGTGGAGAGAAGGAGGAGGAGGTATGGAGAAATAAAGGAAGACCTCTTCTATTTGAAGAGCAAGACTGTATTCAAACAGTGAATAGCCCAAGGTATTCCTCAGAATGGAGATGATAATGCTCACCGTGAAATACTGAAAATATATTTTAAGATTAAATACCAAATGATTTTTCCAAATCCTTAGTCGTGATGAATTATAATGAATGACTAGAATATCTATCTATATCTAGTTATATTAAAAGACAAGAATAAGAATGACATAAATGTAATCAAAATTCTATAGAAAAGTTTAATTAGGTACATAGTATAAGAAATTTCAAATATAAATGAACATAATGATAAAATATTCATTATGCAGCTTATGCTGATTTCTTCAAAGGCATAAATAAGAGAGATGGGTAGGGGGTAGACAGCAAGAAAAAGAAACATAAAAATAGATGAATGACAAAATAAAGTAATAATAAATTTGCAAGGGGGCACTATTGAAGATATATATCCAAAAAAACTCAGATACATACATAAAGCATTGCACAAACATGCTTTATAATTTAAATCTATTACTTTAGCTGAAAACAAAGGCTTTTATTACATCTTAAACCGGTATAATTTATTGCATATTTTAGTATATTAGTATTTTTATTTTATCTTTGTAAAAAGACACTTCTTCAGGATGATCAAAAATTGGGGAGAATTTTTTAAATACTCATTCTAAATATATTTTATAACATAACAAGCAAAATAAATAAAATTGCGGGCTCTGTGTAAACATGTGTAAACGCAACAGCTCAATTATTTAAACAGTATTGTATGGCAAGGTCTGCATATATTGAGCGGCAGAGATCTCAGTAATTCACAACAATTCACAGTTCCCAGGATGTAATAGGTATGCAATAAATGTTAAGGTTATGGTCTACATTAATAAACACATATTCAACATTGCTGAAAGTTCAATAAAATCTGAAAGTAGGGAGAAAAAACTGGAACTTACTGGAAATTGAATCTTATAGTTCACATAAAATCTGTTTTTTTGTAATTTCTAAGTAAAAGACAATCTGAATTTTACTTATCATTTGCTCCTGCATATTATTTTACACAAAGAATATAAACTGTCAACTCGCTAATTTTTAACAAACACATTTTCAGTGTCTAGCATGGCAGCTAGTCAAGATATTGCTGAGTGATAATTAACAAGCTAGTATCAAAGAGAGTTCTTGAGAAAAGGCTTAAAAACAGAAAGTCAACACTGAACCAATACTCTTCTAATGAAAACACACACACACACACACCCTACATTTGTTACTAACTGATCTTATCTCAGATATTTCTGGATTTTAAAATAAAACTCTGTTTCCCAAAATAAATCAATATGAAATCCTCTATGAATGCTTTTGAAATTATATTCCTTGGCATAGATGCTTTAATAAATGACTGAATAAAAAGATGGCTAACTTTGGAGGAAAACAGTTCCACTAGAGGTTTTATTCTATGTTTAACTGCAAAAATGTTATACCCTAATAATTGGCTCAAAATGAAGCAGCCTCTGCTCATCTGGCCAACCCTGTCATTTTTAAGCTTTAGCAAGCACCCTTAGCCTGTGTGACTGATTAACATTTTTTCATGTATCTATAGATCATGCATTCTTTCCTAGAAAGAACAGAGCACCTCTGCACAACCCCCAGGCACTAAGGAACCAGACCCCCTTGCACAACCTCCAAGCACTAAGATAATATCTGTAGTTGGCACAATCGAGTCTGTACATAATCAAGAAAAGTTACAGACCACTGTACTCCCTTTATTGATTAACTACTCTAGACTCCTTTAAAAAAAAAAACAAACAAACAAAAAACCTAGGCCAGGCAGAAACCTCTGTAGTTGGCCTTTGGCCCTCTCCCCAGGTGGCCAGCCTCCTGAATAAAACTCATATTCCTTTCCAAGCAAAACTCTTCTCTTGAGTATTGGCCTTTCAAATGATGGGCAGCTGAACTTGGGTTTCGGTAACAAAAAGACAAGTTTGATAATTTTATTTATATTTCTCAGGGATACATTAATCTACCTACAGGAAAGAGGTTTGCAAACATTATCTGTAAAAAAAATATTTTAAGTTTATGGGCCATATGGGATCTGAAGCAACTACTCAACTTCCTTCTTATAGCTTAAAAGCAGCGACAGACAATATAAATGACCACTCTTGGTTGTTCTCCAAAAAACTTTATTTGCAAAAACGGGCTGGGATGGCAAGCAGGCTCTAGTTTGCCAACCCCTACTATAGGGTATTACATGATCCTGACAGAGTCTCTCCTTGACCAAACTTTTAGTCAGGCTCCTTTAAGACCTCTGCTCAACTAGACCCAACTACAGGCTTTGTTTCTGTTCACACAGTTTACGTTTTTTTTTAAAGATTTTATTTATTTATTTGACAGAGAGAGACACAGCAAAAGAGGGAACACAAGCAGGGGGAGTGGGAGAGGGAGAAGCAGGCTTCCTGCCAAGCAGGGAGCCCGATGCGGGGCTCCATCCCAGGACCCTGGGATCTGTTAAGCCAAAGACAGACACTTAACGACTGAGCCACCCAGGCGCCCCATCACACAGTCTAGTTTTAGCAAGAATCTTGCTAAGTCTTAAGTTTAGAGAGAATCCCTCAACCTCAATATTTGGCCACTGTCTTATCTTCTGATATCTGATCACCCTAGTCTGCATTAGCAAGAATCCTACAGATCAGTTCCGCTGGAATCATCCCTTACCTCTGATGTTTCCTCTTAGTAATTTTCCATTCACTGACCCCCGCCCTAGTCCTTGGCTATAAATTTCCACTTTTCTTGGTTGAATTCATAGTTGAGCTCAATTCCTCTCCTCTATTGCAAAACTCCTTTGTAGTAGCCCCCTAAATAAAGTCTGCCTTACAGTTCTTTAACAGGTGTCTGATAATTTTTTCTTTAACAATATCAAAAATAATCTAAAATTTTCCTTTGATTGACCAAATTTCATATTTCATACCTAGATGATGCCTTCTTAAAAAACAAATGAAAAAAAAAAAAACAATTTTGGCTGTAAAGTCTCATACTTTCATATTTTAGTAATGTTTCTCTTTTGCCTTTTTTTAATTCTTCAAAAATTACTGTTTCATCAGAATTGTGAATTTCCATGAAAATCCTAATTTATATCTTACTAATCAGCATCTTTTAGTTGCAACTTTGCCTTAAGTTTCATTTTATGCAACAAGAAATTCTCTGTGGGACTACTATTCCCATAGATTCCCTAAACTAAAGTCCAGTGGAGGTTAATTATACACACTAAAGATGGATTACCTCAACAGTTAAGGTAACGCTTTTGGGACTTAGTAAGAGGTGGTAGTGCGGGCCTTACACCCAAATCATTATTGCTCTCCCCTCCCCAATCTCAACCCCTATTAAGGACCACTGTATTAAATAACCCATCTATTTTCCTCATTAGTGAATTCTATTTTACCACAGATTGAACTATTTCATGTAATTTAGTCTATTTTTTCCCTTTCCACTTGGTACCATTGACAAATATTTTACTTTGTGAGTTAATACTACATATTTTAAATATTTTCCCTTGAATATATTTTAATATTTGCCAGAGTTCTTGCTCACCTTTACTTTTCTTTTCAAATAATCCGTAAGTCATTCCATTTATTATTTCATATAAAATTTATAATTATTTCTATTGAGTTCAAAGTGACTAAAACAATGATAAATAAGAATTTTGAGTGTGATTTGTTTATAATTCTAAATTAACATTTATATCTTCCAAATATTTAAGTTTCTCATCCAGGAACACAGTTTCTCATCCAAGAATTATTCTGTTCTTCTTTACATCACTCAAAACACATTTGTACTTCATTGCATTAGACAGAATATCCTCTTGCCAACATTTTAAAAATTTAAGAAAAATGTATAGTTCAACATTAAAGTATTAAATGCATTGAGAACACATAACATTACTTCATTGAATCAAAGATGGGTCATCTAAGGAGATATATTATTATATCTCATAAATAAGTTTATAGAGAAATTTTATGGTCACCTCAATAGATGCCAAAGAACTTTTAAAAAAATTTAGCAACCATCATGAATAAAAATATTACTTAATTAATGTATCCTATGTACAGAATAATTTTGGAAAATACACAATTAAATATAGTATTTCATATGCATGGCAAATTAGTTCACATTAAGCAATCTGTAATTACTTGTGAATATAGCCACATATAATTAAACTTTAAGAAGAGTATGTTCTTGGTCATAATGCAATTAGTAAATTAATAAAAAAATATTTAGGAAAGCTCTCACATAATCCATAGTCATTGCCATTTCAAAGTTTTACCAATTAAAATCTTTATAATTAATTTTATTAAAAATATTTAATTGGTCAACATAGAGCTAAAGACTATAACTTTTTTCACTGTGGTAGGGCAAAAAATAACCCATCCTGAATTGTAGTTAACTTTAAAACAGGCATAGAAATAAAACAAAAAAATAAGGATATCAGTCATCTTAATAAAAAGACAAAAAAAATACAGTGATTCTATTTAAAGACTTCTATCTCAAACAATCGTTGTTTATCTCTGTCCAAAGAAATAGAGTTTGCATCTTTCAAGAGGTTTTCATGACTTTTTATAGCAGTCACTTTTGATGCTGTCAAACAAAAATAGGAATAAATCATGCTTTCTCCTTGTCTACTGTTGAAGATAAAGCAGAGCTTGTTTTTATGCTCCCAGCGTTCCCATCAATTTTGGTCCTGCATGCTTCTTTATATGGTGATAGTCCTTGTATATAGCAACTGGCAATTGGAAATCTCCATCCCTTTAAATTTATCACCGCTCTACAGTTCTCTGTAAAACTGAGACTAAATACTATATTCCTTATTTACTGGAACTCATTCTGAAAACAGATAATTTGTCCTAAGCTCAGACTGAAAATAGTAACTGGTTATCAAAGTATTGTTCATACAGAATCATGATAAGAAGCTATATCTATTGGGCTCCTGGGTGGCTCAGTTGTTAAGCGTCTGCCTTCAGCTCAGGTCATGGTCCCAGGGTCCTGGGATCGAGCCCCACATCAGGCTCCCTGCTCCATGGGAAGCCTGCTTCTCCCTCTCCCACTCCCCCTGCTTGTGTTCCCTCTCTCTCTGTGTCTCTCTGTCAAATAAATAAATAAAATCTAAAAAAAAAAAAGAAGCTATATTATTAAATTTTTCTACTGTATAGTATATGTAAAAAAAGAAAAAATCAAGTACAATAAAAGAATTACTTCTTCAAAAGGCTATGTACGTAATTGAGAACATGAGTGTCTATTTAATTCTAAGTCATTATTTCAAAGGACTAAAAAAAAATATATATATATTTTTAAAGATTTTATTTATTTGACAGAGAGAGATACAGCGAGAGAGGGAACACAAGCAGCAGGAGTGGGAGAGGGAGAAGCAGGCTTCCCGCGGAGCAGGGAGCCCAATGCGGGGCTTGATCCCAGGACCCTGGGACCATGACCTGAGCCGAAGGCAGACGCTTAACAACTGAGCCACCCAGGCGCCCCAAAGGACTCAAAAATATTAAGGGCGTCCCCCAATGTCATCCCCAATGTGTATTTGAGTTTATAACTAAATCCCAGGTAATTATAGTAACTGTTATTATAAATGAAATCAAGAATGCTTTTCTCACAAAGGATCACAAGATATCTTAAACCAAAGTAAACATATTAAATGTATTTATATCAGATACCTTATTCTTCTACCTTGTTTCACCCACTCCTTTTTCTGCATCAAGTTTTTCCTTTGATGCTTGTTTTTCTAAGAATTATGTTGTCCTTTGAAATATACTTCCCTAGAGCTTAAATATGTAAATATCTGAAAATGCAAATTACTACACTTTTGTTCATATGGAGAATACAGTCAATCATACCTCTGTAGTTCCAATGGCAGCTATGAATATATAATGAAAAAATTTATAACATAAAATTATTCCCAAATTTTAAAATGTATGATATAATTTTACTATTTATAGTTATGATATAGTTGGAATATGATTTAATCGGAATTATTTTCAGATTTAATAAATATAATATTTTATTATTATATTGTATTTCTATAAAATGAAAAGTGAGATCTTTTTCTTCTCTGGTAAAATTTTGTCATTATGTCTTCAATGTACTATATAATATTCCAGTGGTTTATCCTGAATGTTCTCTGCTGCTATATGTGGATGCTATGTAGAAATAATCACCCCTTCTTCAAAATAGTTGAATCCTATTTTTTTCCATGAAAAGAAAGTAGGTTTGGGTTTATGAAAGTAACTTTTCTTTTTTTTTTTAAGATTTTATTTATTTATTTGAGAGAGAGAGTGTGCAGGAGCACAAGCGGGGTGGGGGGCAGAGGGAGAGGGAGAAGTGGGCTCCCTGCCGAGGGAGCTCATGCAGGGCTTGATCCCAGGACCTGAGATGAAGACCTGAGCCCAAGGCAGATGTGCTTAACCAACTGAGCCACCCAGGTGCTCCGGAGTAACTTTACTTTTAATGTTTAATTTAACATGATTAGCATCTGAGAAGAGAAGCATCTGAATAAAGTGGCAAGTAGATAAATTAATAAATAAGACACGCTTGAAAACTATGTCAAAGAAAGAACTTTGGGTGTGGACTTCTGTGTGCAGTTTTGGCACATGGAACTGACAAATAGATTAAAAGACTACTTTGAGTTTTAGGAAATTTTATTGCCAACAAGTCATGAGTCTGGTCTAAAAGAGCCTATAGCTGTAAAATGATCCTCAAGCTCTCAAAACAGATTATCATAAAACAGTATGAAAGCTGTTCACAACCACCAATAGCTACTTCAGAAATTGTGAGGATGATAAAAGCAGCTTACAGATAGTAGAGTCAATGGCCATCGAGAACAATGGGTAAGAGTGTCGCAGTGAATTTAATGCTGTATCTGTTCCGAGGTTCTTCACAATGCCTGCCCATCACTGCTATGACTGTGTTTATTCTCCTTTCTTAATGGGAGTTTTCTATTTATTTCAAACATTGTATGTTTTGTTAGGGGCAGGTGGAATTTTATTCAATCTGTGTGTTACCAGTTGACAAGAAGACATATTTTAACCTGATGGAGAAAATTCTGTATCACCAAATATATGAGGATGAACATACACGAATTGTGGGTGAAATGGCAGATTATTACAGAGATGACCAAGTATCTACAAAAACTGGGGCTTCCTCTTCCATGACAGAGAATCATTGTTGGAAAGTGACTACTACTGAGCCAGGGACAGCATTTTACATCTTACCCCTATTTGCAGCTGGTTGTGACCGCATAACTAGTTCTCACTGATGGTATGTGAAAAGAAATGATGTGTCTTTTCATATCTGAGTTGGTTAAAAAGCAACATGTGCCTTCTTCAATCTCCTTTTACAATTTCTGAGCTGGACACAGATAACTACAAAACTCTTAAAGAGATGGTTGGTCCACTAAATTCAAGCCTGGATCCCTGAATCGTTGTTTTGGGTGGAACTCCTGTCAACCAGGAATACCAACATGAATTCTTTGGTAATTTTATTAATGCCCTTAAGTTTCCTCTATATAAGGCCTCAGGGAGCAGAATTAGTACAACTACAAAATCCAAATTAAAAAAAAAAAAAAGACACAGAAACAAAAAACAAGTTAGACTACAAGTAACAATTCCAAAGTACACACACAATTGACATAATGCTTAAAAATACAGCCAATGCACTAAGATCAGGAGATTAATTTAGACAGAACTGCTTTAAAAAATAATTTTAGTGTGATTAAGATCTGTAAAGAATAAAATAACATCTGTAAAAGAGAAAAATTATGAAACAAATCAGGCAGAATAAAAAAAAAGCAGGAAATAAAAAAATGAATAGCAAAAACCAGTAAAGATAAAAATAACTCAGTAGATGAGATAAACTTAACTAGGTGTGGTCAGAGTGAAAATTCATAACCTGGAAATGAGTGCCAAATTTAAAATATTTAAAAAAATCAAAGACAAAGAGGATAACATTGAAAGTCTCTAACAAATACCTAATATGTATTCTAGAAATAGAGAACAGAAAAATGTTACACACACACACACACATTCTTAGTTAAAAAAATGTGAATCATGAAAACATAAAGGCACACCAGTTACATCATAATGTTGAAGACCAAACGTATGGAACCTATAATCTCCCAAGTAATGAGAATTAGAAGAACATTAGCAACTATAGTTTCAATAGATTCTCATGGACTGGGAAATAATATTTTCAGAATGTTGAGGAAAAATAACAGCCAAATAAACAACCTTTGAAAAAGGAGGTTAAAAAATAAAGATATTTTTAGATATCCACTAAATAAAGAGTTTAAATACTTACAGTACCTTGTGAAAAGATCTATCAAAAAATATATTTCAGCAAATAGAATCTTGAGTCCAGATAACAGGAGATAATAATAGAAAAAAAGAGCAAGCATAAAAACTTAATATATCTTGATGTATCTAAGTGTTGACTTTATAAACCTCTTAATTTTGTTTCTTTAAAAGGTAGAACTAAATTTCAAACTGATAGCAATTTCAGTGGGTGACATGGCATACTATGTTTGAAAGGTGAATAGAGATGTTAAATAATTTTATCTTCTTTTGAAGTATTTGTGTTAAGAAAGTACTTTTTTAAAAATTAAAGATAGGCTCTATAGAAATATGAGTTTTAGCATTCAAGTTAGCAGAGAGTAAAATAGGTACTAAAATTGAAGTTAAAATTTGGTTAAAATAATACACTAAAAATGATCATTTCAAGCCAGCTGATGTTTTAACCTGTTTGTAAAACTGTGACAAAGGACAAAATATAATTACTTAAATTTACTCTTTCTTGGCAATAATACCTTCTATTTTTAGACTCATTGGAGTCTCTTGATTTCATATTCTTCTCAAGCTGGATGAAAGTCAGGAATTGCTTCATGAAAAAGCAGCTTTATTTGGAATTGAAGGCTATATTGTAAGAGTTTATATTTAGTTGTGAGAACCTTTAGAAAGTGAAAATACTATTTGGGCCAGTAAGTATGCCTTTTATTCTGATCCCAATCTCACCTTTCAGCTTTCCATCATATCCTCAAACCCCCTTATTTAATGCCAGCAAATCTTGGTGTCTCAGAATTTCTTTATGCTCTCTGCTTCCACAGTCATCTCGGATAACATGATTAGACAGAAGATCATAAACACAGAGCATAAATGTTTCTGAACTGCAGCAGAGGACAGAGCCATGAACCCTTAATAACAACACTCTTCAGGAGCTCAAATCAATAGCTATGTCACCAAAGGCCCTGTGTATCTCATTCACTTCTGTGAACAATAACGCAATGGTTTGAGAACTGCCACCATCCTTTCCTCCTGAATTTTAAAGCAGCACTAGAGAAAAGAAATAAAAGCATATGCCTAGAAAGAGGAAGAGTTTTAAAAAATCCTCAATGCTCCAGAACCTTTATTTTTCCACAGCCAAGTGTTATTTTGTTAAATTATATTCATGTGATTGTTAAAGGCTTGAAGAATATATCCTTGCAGTATATATGTATATGTGTGTGTGTGTGTGTGTATAGATACATATATTTTTTCTCAGCAGCTGTAAAAACCCAAACTCTATTATCTCTAAGTACAAGTGCCACTGTCTTAATGAGGTTTATTTTAAATTAATATCCAAAAGGAATTTATTAGAAATTCATGTCACTTCAAAACTCACAACTGAACAAAAATTGCATTCAATTTTTCATGTTAATTGTTTCCAATTATTTCTTCCATAGTGTTAAAATATTTTTAGATATATGCAGTGAAAGACTATTTGATGTAAATTAATGCTTTATGAATCAACATTATTTTTTAATTCAAGCCCTTCATGGAATAAATTAAGACAATTAAAAAAATAAAATCTATAATATCAATATGCCCAAGTATGATAGTTTTAATTATAAACCTATAAGATAAAATTAAAATAGTTATGAAAAATAAGTTGAGATTTGAGCCAAGGATAAAATACTGCTTATTATATATAAGAGCATAACCCAAATTACTGTGATTGGTCTTAATTTTTTTTCTTATTATGTTAATCACCATACATTACATCATTAGTTTTTGATGTAGTGTTCCATGATTCATTGTTTGCATATAACACCCAGTGTTTGGTTTTAAATTTTAGCATATCCGCTTAATGTAATATTTATGTCTGTTTAAAACTGATTGATAGCAAGAATAAGAGAACCTCTCCCTTTTATGCTTCTAGAATTTGTATCTAGACATGCTTAACAATATTATAGAGAAATGAATCACATGTTCTAACATTCAGTAGGACAACTTTTAGGATAAAATATTATGATAAATTATTTAAATGCAAATAAATACACATTACTCATAACATAATGATAGTATGGGTATCATAGATTAATTCTATTTTAAACCAGCTTATTGTGTTTTCACCACATAACAAATCAAGAGTTCTCAAATCCATTCAAGTAAATTATCAAAATCCCTAAGACCTCATTATAATGTTTCTTATTTATCATATTTTATATCAAAGTTCCAGGTAAGTCCATACTTTTTCCATTATTCTCAGTAGCCTGAATTTCAGAATAGATGTTTAGATACTATTCTAATTGTGTTCATATCGGATTCCAAAAAATAAACATGGACAAAAAGGGCCTAATGAATGATCAATAACTTAGGGCTCCTCTGCACTGGTGGATAGGCAGGAAAAGTTAAATAATCAAGATAAGGGTATGGATGCTTAGAATGAGGAAATCAAAGAGAAACAGAAAGAGAAAATTGAGGAATGGGAGAAGAGATGGAAATATGGAGTGAAAACACAAGGACCAGACTAAAAAAATACTTAGGCTTTAGATCTTAGTCTAGTATCAATTTGAGTGGTCCCAGGGAATAAAATTCTGTCCTCAGTAATTTAGTATCCTGATTTATAAAATGAGGGATAAAGATATTTTTTAAAGATTTTATTTATTTATTTGAGAGAGAAAGAGAGAGTGAACGAGAGAGCACAAGCAGGGGGAGTGGCAGAGGGAAAGGCAGAAGCAGGCGCCCCACCGAGCAGGGAGTCCGACGGTGGGACTCCATCCCAGGACCCTGGGATCATGACCTGAGCCAAAGGCAGACGCTTAACTGACTGAGCCACCCAGATGCCCTAGTATAAAGATATTTTTTAGAACTTTCCAGATCTAAAGCAACCAGATCTACTGCAAACCTTCCTGAAGAAAACTTTCCTATTTCACAGAAATGAGAAGAAACAAAGCACTCTGTAGGTATACCAACTGTGTCTGCATTTAAGTACTAAGTAGAGCTTGGTTCTCAGTGCCTTATGATCATTCATATCGATAAATTTCTTACCCTTAATTACACACATATTTTTAAAATACTCCTCCTTTATCAGACAGCCCTGGTGAAACAGACATATAAATAGTTCTTATAAATAATGAGGATGAAAATAAATAGGAAAGAAGGAAGGAAGGAAGGGAGGGAGGGAGTAAGGGAGGGACGGAGGGGCTGACTCAGAGGGCCGACCCAAGAACCACAGAAGGAAGCCAAGAACCACAGAAGGAAGCCAAGAACCACAGAGAACCAATCCCAGGGAGCAGAACTGGGATGCAATCAAAGAACATTCCCTGCCCTTATTATAAGAGATCCTGACAACATTCAGCTGGATTTCAGAATCACAGTGGACCAGTGACAGCTGTGTTCCCAGCCCTTAGGAATGGGAGAATCTTTTACAATTATTCTATCCCTATCCCATGTGTACTGTGTGTGTGAGGAACAATAACTTATCTTTTTAGTTCTTAGTTGTCCAGGTCAAGAGGAACTTGAGCTATGAAGCTTCATTTACATCTGGACCTGATTTTTTTTTTTTTTTTTTTTTTTTTTTTTTAAAGATTTTTATTTATTTATTCATGAGAGACAGAGAGAGAGAGGCAGAGGGAGAAGCAGGCTCCCAAGAAGCAGAGAGCCCGATGCGGGACTCGATCCCAGGACCCTGGGATCATGACCTGAGCCGAAGGCAGACGCTTAACCATCTGAGCCACCCAGGCGCCCTGGACCTGATTTTTAATCGTGTTTCTCTGGACTTAAACATGATGCCATAATGGAATAAATATTTGGGAGGATGTGGGGTTTTGTGCATGAAGGAGGGACATTAATCATGAGAATCCAGAGTGGACTGTGGTATACTGTCACACTGGCTTTCAGGTATTCACTCCCTTGTAGAGTACCCCCTCATATACTCTTTGTTTGGCCATTGAAAAACTCCCTCTAAAGGCAGCCACTGTACCGTAAAAAACCTTAGACCAGATTCTTAAATGATGAGACACTAAATACAAAGAACTCTGGAAGAGGAGAGGTCATCTTAGACATTCTAGCTCTGGTCAACCTCACAGCTGAATTCAGCTGCATTAGTGACCTTTGCTTACCCTAAAGCAAAAGAACTACCCAGTTGAGCCTTGAGAAATCATAAATCAGTGTGGTTTTAAGCTAGTAAGTTTGGGGTTCTTTCATCTCAATAACAATAGATAACTAAACCATAAGGTTTATTCGTATTTTTCTCTACCACTTACCAAAGTGATTAATAGATAAGTAGGTATTCAAAAATGTTAATAGCTCAAATAAATTAAATGTTCTAACAAAACAGATCAGAAGAAATGATACCAAGATACCGTTTTTTCTTCTCCAGTTATACACCCACCCACCCACACATTTATATCTCACATTACATATGTGACCATATACTATTTGAGCTATGATTTTATTCGTATAACTTCCAATTAATTGGCCACTTAGCTTACATGTAATTCAGAGATTTGGTTGTGAAGTAAGTTGTTGACAGATGGCAATA
This sequence comes from Mirounga angustirostris, assembly GCF_029215605.1. Classification (NCBI taxonomy): domain Eukaryota; kingdom Metazoa; phylum Chordata; class Mammalia; order Carnivora; family Phocidae; genus Mirounga; species Mirounga angustirostris. The sequence continues at coordinate 44,317,038 of NW_026991709.1, read as the reverse complement.
GAATCTGATAAAAATTATCATCAAAGGAAATAAAGAAGCAATGCAAAACATCAAAAACAGAGTACTTAAATAAGTACTCTGAAATGGAGACTGGTGGTAGTGCAAGTACCTCTTTCAAAATATGAGGTCTCTACATCCACTCTGGCTTCCTCTGTGTTTGTAAATAGCAATTTGTTGTATTAAATTGGAACCACGCAGATGTGTGTGTTTTTATTAGTTCTCCATATACTTTATCATGAGTTGATTAGAACCACTACTTTATTTATGGATAAGGAAACTGTGATTTCAAAGTTAATAAGCCATGGATTTAGAATCCAAGCTTAATTCTTCCAATTTCTGCCATCCACTACAAGGAAATGATGAACATGTATACTGTACCCACTCTCTTATGTTTCTACAATCAAATAAGTTAAAATAAAGATAACAAGCCACAAAAATAGATAAGTCTACACAAGCTGATAATGATTATCATTTGTCTAAAATCATCCTTACCCAACAAATGAAAGAATTTTAAGACATATAAGAATGAAATTCACAGAATAAACAGATTAAGAAAAAACATGTAGCCATCAATAATTGTCACTACCTCTTATTCTGTGATTAATACCATAAAAATACAAATATTCAGTAAAAGTTAATCACGCAAGGCCTGAGAATTATTCTTTGCATATTTTAAAATATTTTTTTACCATATTTTTTTTACCATATTTTTGCCAATGAATGCCCAGCTTCTACCTAATTTCCCAAATGTGGGAAAACTACATTGTTAGTATGTGTAATGTTTTATCCTCAGCTCTTATTACCCTCTTAATCCCACTGATTATTCACATATATTAATTTTCCTTTAGCTTATTTTCCAATGTATAGAAATGTTTTATAAAGCCTCTTCAAAGAATCATTTCTGACTATTCCATTCTAAATCTTTGTTATAGGGGAATAAAACTTTTGAATTCAATCTATATTGATAAACTTGAATGAAACATCTTTTAATAATTAAATAGTGGAGAAAAGCCGATTCATGCTTTATAAAAATTATACTACAGATTCTGTGCATATATTGATATTTTTAGACAACCAAACATAACCATCATTGGAAACTCTAGTGAGTTTCAACATTCAAGAACCCGAGTGTTTTATAAATAGATAAAACCTTTAAAAATTCACAGGTATTTTTTATGACCCTTACATTTATACAAGTATGTTTTTTTCTTATTTTTATTTATTCTTATTTATCATTTTAAAGAACATGAATATAGCACCAACAAAGAAGTCAATAAATTCAATATGATACAGAAAACAAACTTATAAATCATTCACCATTAAGAGGGAAATATCTGTATTATGTTACTATTTATCATGCCATAATTTTATTTCTATATTTGTGTTTTGATCACAAGTCCTAAATCCAAACACAATTGATGTATATTATCTTTGTGTAAAAATTTTTAAATGTATACATTTATTAGATTAATAAGCCCTCACAAAATGATACACATAGAAAGACAAAATCTTTGATCTTGAAAATTACAGGTATTTTATTACCATAACAATGTGAAAGGTATGGTTCTAAACTTAATTAACATTGTGTTTTGTTAATATTTCCTGACAGATCTTACACAAATACTACTATTACAACAACTAAAAGGTAATTTGTTATATGGTGGGAAATTGTACTTACTAGTAGCAAAAGATAGGGGCACCTGGGTGGCACAGTCTATTAAGCGTCCAACTCTTGGTTTCTGCTCAGGTTGTGATCTCAGGGTCCAGGATTGTAACTGTCTCTCCTTCTCCCTTTGCCCCTCCCCACCGTGCATGTGTGCATGCACTCTCTCTCTCTCTCTCAAATAAATATTAAAAAAATAGTAGCAAAAGATAAATTAAGCTCTAACACAGCAGTATTCAATTACCAAACACATAACACCTGCATAAACTATTATGTATGTTTTTGAAACACATATGTGAATTCCTCACTTATTTAAATATAACTTCATCTTATCTAGGTACTATTCAGTTACTACAATTCAATATGAAAGAAAGAATTGTTTTCAAACTATCTTTAAATGCCAGATTCTCTGTAAGTCATCAAACATGAAATTTGAGCAAATATCCATTTTGAATCCCTTTTGTTTTTTGTTGCTGCTATTGATGTTGTCTTACTTTATAAAAATTAGATGAATACAGCCATTCATATGGCTTAACTACTTTATTGAAGTCAATATGGAGGAACACTTGTCATGGTATGCAACTTATTTTACATTTTCATATACTCTTTCTAAGGGGAAAAATAATAAGAAACTATCTTATAATTAATAATTTCTTCCACAATCAGTTCTGCCAGTAATAGCATTTGAAAATGTATTATTTGAAAATAAATGTAAAACTTCATCTTTTTAAAACGTCATTTAAATGCATGATAAATTGAGAGTTTCTTTCTTACCGTGGCAAGAACCTTCGATTTCTTCATATCCTGTACTGCAGATACACCTTCCAAGGGGAACCAGCCAATCTCCATCAGCTCCACAATATAGTTTAGGAGTATCACGCTCTTCCGCACTCTTCACACAAGAGCCCCTTACTTCAACCAAAGAAGAAGAATCAACCCTTGGGATGGTGTCGGGAAACATAGCCAAGTTACGAACAGTGAAGGGGCACTTTTTGTAGAAAACACGGACCGAGACCAGGGCAATGCATGCCCCAATGTCTTGAAAAGCCAGATAAAATCCTTTCCTTTCTATAGGCCCCACCTCACGAATTTCCGTGTTTAGCTTCAGGATGCGATCACCCAAATCCATCTGTGTAAAACTTTCATCAGCAGCAATTGTGTCAATCTTTGTATATTGGCTTGGCTTGAATTTAATTCCATGGGACTCATCTGATTCCACATAATACAGATTAAATGTTTCTTTGCAAGTCCCCAAAACCCATGGGATGCTGTTACAATCCCTCAATGTAAACTTCATTTCCACATAAATTTTCTGAGCTGCGTCACGGGAGATCCAGTTCGTACGAAGCCAGTTGTTTTGGTTTGGTTCCATTACATTGCATACTTGGTAGGTGTGAATGGGCCTATTGTGTTCATCCATTTCAGTGATAGCATCCCACTGCAAGAAAAAAAATCAAATGATTATAAAACCACAGTGGTTAAACAGATATGATTACTTCCAAAATTTTCTGTTTTAGTGAAGAAATATATATAAAAAGGATAGAAATGAAGCTATTCAAAGCAACAATGCAGGAGGATTTTAACCATGAACCTCTGGTTAAGAGTGTAGGTTCTGGACATACCAACTGTCCTGGTATGAACCTTGCTTTACTACGTATTAGTTGTATGACCAAGGGCTACTTACTTTAACCTCTTGTTTCCTTAACTGTAAAATGGAACTGATAATAGTATATGTTTCATAGGGTTGTTGTAAGGTATGTTACTTAATATACGTAAAACAATGTAAATAGTTCCTGGTACACTATACAAATGTAAAATAGCATCCGTTATATGATCAAAATAAATAGACTGATGACAAACACAGTGGTTACCCACCTGCCTTCATATCCAGTCGGCCACAAATTGAGATATATTTAGCAGTATTCAATTAAATATTTACATGTCTACTGATAGAAAATAGACATAAATAAGGTCATAGATTTATGCAAGAAATATTTATGAGACACTATTCTGGACACTGGGAATATAGTAGTGAACCAGCTGAACCCTGCTTTTATGGAGCTTACTTCGAGTGAGGAGAGAAGATAAAAACTGTAAATGAGTAAATTGAAAAATATGGTAGAAAGTACAATGGGAAAATTAAGGCAGGGAGATGGAGAAGAGGGCTGCCACTTTAAATCGGGTGGCCAGAAAACGCCTTTCTGAGATGGTGACATTTAAGCAATGTCATGGAGGTGAGAGAGTGAACCTTGTCAAGAGGAAATAGTAAGTACAAATACCCTTAGTCAGGAGTATACAGGTATATCTTAGGAACAGTATGAATGGGCCCTGGAAGCACACTAGGTAACAGGACAGAAAGAGAAAGGACAAAAATAAAGCCTTTAATAAAGCATTTTAAAAAACTTTAGCTTTTACTCTGAGCTGCATCATTGGATTATCTTCACTTCTACATGTTGACATTGAGCATTCTGCCACTTATATGCATATAAAACTTTGTTTATCCTTTTTTACAAATTTAATAAAAATCTCTAAGTACCTTGAAATAAACTGGCATTGTCGGCATTTACACATCTAAATATTGATAATTCCAAATTATAAATAGAGAATGTAATTGTATTTTATTGGTATAGTAATAGCGATAATTTTCAATAGATTTAAAAAAACATTCTGGTAATTTTATAGCCTTTTTGGGAAAACATGGCATTCATCATAGTTTCTCATTTCTATTAAAGTATCCTGGAAATAAACTATTTTCTATAGTGATTAAGTATTTTATTTCTCAATACCATACTTCAGTGATTTATAAGATTATTTAACACATCCTGTTTGCAGTTTCTTACTTTAATTGGCTGTAGAGAGTCACTTAATCAAGACTAGTTGAATTTCACTTAGCAGTTTCTAATAGAATGGCTACTTTCTTCAGTCTGTAGGACAGTTATGACACTAACCACTTTCAATATCTACTGTGTATTTCCACAAAGAAAGAATTTATGTTATCATGCAACCTTAAAAACAATCTGCTTCTAAAAATTTTGTTTATAAGTTGCTAACTTGAACTTCATAGGATATTTTCCAGGAGAAACAAAAAGTTCCTTTGGGACTGTGGATGTAGTTTTGCAAAACATCCTTGATAAACATAGGAGTTATCCAATAATCTCATGAAGATACATGCAATTACCCATCTAAATGTTTTTCATTCTAGTGATCATGGGTCTTAACTTAAACTTAAGGCAAACCACTCTCATAGCTCATCTTAAAGGCAAACTAACCATTCAGAATATAAGCAGTGAAGCAAGATGCAAATAATAAAATCTGTAAACTACCAAAATCAGTATCCAAAATTCTAAGGATTTCACCCACTGGAGAACATCAGAGGTACTCAACCAAGGATTATTCCAATTTTAGAAAATTTCCTAATCAGAACTGATTTTGTTTCTCAGGAAATGCATGTAATTATTATGGTCTACACTGCATCCTCTACTCTCCCATATAGAAGTATGGAGCTATATTCTCAGTAAATTCTGTTTGAATAATTATATTTTAACACCTTCACACTATACCCCTTCACATTAATAAAAAGTATTAACCATGCTTATCGCAATCAATTCTCCCAAAATATCATATTTAACTAAAATGTCAAAAATTGCCTCTTGTGACAAAAAAAATCCTGAAATCATTTCATATCTTTATTTAAAAATGTGTGGGTTTGGAGGAAAAATGTTTAGATGGAAAGAAAGATCAGGAATGGGAACAATATAACATACACTCACTGAATCAAAAGTTATATGAACCAAGGGATGAGGAAATGACAAAATATACACAAAGAATTAGAAATGTGGTTCTTCTCAAAAACACTCCATAAAGATTCTTAATAAAATGGTGCATCATTTTCTGGGTTAAATTTGTGATATTCAATGGTCAGTAGTGTTTCTTCTCTCTTTAATTTTTATAAAAGAAGTCAGAATTAGATTTGGGTACCAAAATAGTTAAAACAGATCAGCTGTTAAATTTCATCTTATCCAAAAATATTGAAAGCAACTGAAATTAAATTTTTAAATTTGAATCTAATTAAAACAAGAATATAAATTCAATATTGGTATAAGATCTAGAAGACTATGAAGTTTGCTAAAAATATTAACATAAGCAGATGTAGAATTGGTTTGAAATTTTAATCATAATATAGCCTTCAGAAATATTACACATACACATAGCTATATTTTTGTTTACACAGTTATACAAACTTTTTGTTATAATTTTCAAGTACTAAAATAGGTCTCTAAAATTGTGGAGTCCACAGTAAGAATGGGAATATGAGGCTCACAGATCATATTTCTAGATATGTTAAAATGATAAATCATTCTTTAAATCAGATCAAATTCGGGGCACCTGGGTGGCTCAGTCGTTAAGCAGCTGTCTTCGGCTCAGGTCATGATCCCAAGTCCTGGGATCAAGCCCCGCACTGGGCTCCCTGCTCAGCGGGAAGCCTGCTTCTCCCTCTCCCACTCCCCCTGCTTGTGTTCCCTCTCGCTGTGTCTCTCTCTGCCAAATAAATAAATAAAATCTTTAAAAAAAATAAATCAGATCAAATTCTAAGTATGTTCTCTTTGTCTAAGTTGCAAAGATACCTTCATAAAAACATGGAAGGCCAGGTTCAAATTTAAAACACTTGGCCTTTGAAAAAACTAACTTTTGGGACTACATCAAAATAAAAAGCTTCTGCACAGCAAAGGAAACAACCAACAAAACTAAAAGACAACCTACTGAATAGGAGAAGATATTTGCAAATGACATATATGAAAAAGGGTTAGTAGCAAAGATATATATAAAAAAATATGCATCTCAACACCAAAAAAAAAAAAAATAATAATAATCCAAATGGGCAGAAGACATGAACAGACATTTCTCCAAAGAAGACATCCAAATAGCCAACAGAAACATGAGAAAATGCTCTGCATCACTCAGCATCAGGGAAATACAAATCAAAACCACAATGAGGGGCACCTGGGTGGCTCAGATGGTTAAGCCTCTGCCTTCGGCTCAGGTCATGATCCCAGCGTCCTGGGATCGAGCCCCGCATCGGGCTCCCTGCTCAGCGGGGAGCCTGCTTCTCCCCCTTCCTCTGCTTCTTCCCCTGCTCATGCTCTCTCTCTCTCTGTATCTCCGTGTCTCAAATGAATAAATAAAATCTTAAAAAAAAAAAAAACTACAATGAGATACCACCTCATACCTGTCAGAATGGCTGAAATTAACAATACAAGTAACAACAGGTATTGGTGAGGGTGTGGAGAAAAGGGGAACCCTCATGCACTATTGACAGAAATACAAATTAGTGCAGCCACTGTGTAAAACAGTATGGAGGTGCCTCAAAAAATTAAAAAGAGAACTACTCTATGATCCAGTAACTTCATTACTGGGTATTTACCCAAAGAATACGAAAACACTAATTCGAAGGGATATACACATATATACATACCCCATGTTTATTGCAGCATTATTTACAATAGTCAAACTAAAGAAGCAGCCCAAGTGTCTATCAATAGCTAAATGGATATAGATATGGTATATACATACAATGCAATATTATTCAGCCATAAGAAAGAATGAAATCTTTCCATTTGCAACAACATGAACGGAGCTGGAGAGTATAATGCTAAATGAAACAAGCCAGTCAGAGAAAGACAAATACCCTATCATTCCACTCATATGTGGAATCTAAGAAATAAAACAAATAAACAGAGCAGGGGGAAGGGGAAGAGAGCCAACTTAAAAACAGACTCTGAACTCTAGAGAACAACCTGATGGTCACCAGAGCAGGGGTGAGTAGAGGGATGGGGGAAGTAAGTGAAGGGGATTAAAAATGTTCTTATTCTTGATGAGCACTGAGTAATGTATGGAACTGTGGAATCACTATACTGAATACCTCAAACTAATATAACACTGTATGTTACCTACACTGGAATTAAAATTTTAAAATTTTAAATGTAAAATTTAAAAAATCAAATCGAATACTTGTCCTTTGAGTTCTATTTTAGCATGTGTAGCCCATAGAGAGACAGCCCTGAACCTTAGCCAATCCCACTTCTCTTTGCTTCCCTGACTCTAGCTCTACTCCATATCATGAAAGGCTTCACATATGCACATATATGAGCATCCCAGCCCTCATATCCAAGCTGTGCCCCTCCCCTGCTACAAAAAGCTGTCAATTTTGGCCTTCTAATCAATCTAGGTTGAACATACCAGTGGCACTCTACAGCCACTGGAGGATGGAGCCCAATAAGAAGCCATGAAGTTCTTATCAGTGAGATCATATGATACATGTCACTGATAGGAATTCTTAATCTCAGGAAACAAACTGAGGGTTGCTGGAGTGGTGGGGGGTGGGAGGGATGGGGTGGCTGTGTGATAGACATTGGGGAGGGTATGTGCTATGGTGAGCGCTGTGAATTTGTAAGACTGTTGAATCACAGACCTGTACCTCTGAAACAAATAATACATTATATGTTAAAAAAAAAGAAGATAGTAGGAAGGGAAAAATGAGGGGGGGAATCGGAGGGGGAGACAAACCATGAGAAACTATAGACTGAGAAACAAACTGAGGGTTCTAGAGGGGAGGTGGGGGATGGGTTACCCTGGTGATGGGTATTAAAGAGGGCAGGTACTGAATGGAGCACTGGGTGTTATATGCAAACAATGAATCATGGAACACTACATCAAAAATTAATGATGTAATGTATGGTGATTAACATAATAAAAAAAAGAAGCCATGAAGTTCTTTAAAGAGCTTAGATCCCACACTTTTGTTCTGTACCACACTGTAGGTAAGACCCCAGAATTCCTTGCTCAGATGGCTTTAAGTCTTCTTTTAAGGAGAAGAATGAATAGCAATTAATATACAAGACGAATCTATATGCACACACTTTTTAGCAAATGTAGCCCTGCACCACATATGTTTAATGGGTAAAGGTTTATGCTCCTATGTAAAACAAACACATAATTTATTCTATAGCTGTAAGGTATTTAGATGTACAGATACCTGGCTATTGTAGAAATTACAAGATGAAAATATGTATCAAACCTGTTATTAATTCTTCTATGAAGTCGGTCAATTCTGTCAGCTGCTTGCTTTTACATAATAGGTACTGAACCCAAAATACTCTGACTCCTTAATCTCATGCTTTCTAAAAAATATTTTTATATAGGACTTAAAATACCAATATAAAACAGTTCACTAATATAGAATGTATAAAAGAGCTCGGTACTACAAAAATTAAACCACATATGCTTCTGCACAGTAGAATATCTTGCAAATTGTATCTTGCAAATTATATCCATTCTTCTGGCCTACATGAGTAGAATAGAGAGTTTCTTCTGTCTCATGGTAGTTTTATAAGTCCTTCCTTTGAATCAAGGAGTGGATAGATAAATTACAAAATGATGATTGGAAAAGTTTTGTAACTTGGAGTATTCTGCTCAGTGAGAAGTTTTGGTTAAGTAAGAATCAGCTGTACACCAAAGGGTTCTTTCTTTTATAAACTTCAAGGGTATCTTGGATTCATTGACTCCTGAGGGCAACTATTTTGTATACTGAATTTATACTTGTCAAAGCTTTTTCACAAATGTTAACTTACTTGTTTCTCATCAATCCAATAAAGCAAGATAAATATTTTCATTTTTATATTACTGACAAGGAACCCAATATCTAGGAATTACTCATTGCCCAGTGTTGCATGGACCAAAGACTGAAACCAGACCTTTTAATTTTATTTTCTGTATTTTATGATTTTGCTGGCATGCTTATTGGCCTGAGAGAGACTGCCCCTCTAGGGCTAGCCAATTAGAGATAGCAGGCCTGAGCCTAGTGCATATCTTTCATATGCAAATCAACCAAACCTGAGTCTATGGCCCCAGCTACTTCCTTATTTAACTCTCTGGTATACCAAACCAATATTTTCCCTGCCCTTAATTATCCCAGAGCCAGATGCCAGGCAACTAGAGACCCCCTCTAAGTCTAAAGCCTGTAGGAGCTATTCCAACTAGCTAATCCTAAACTCTACTCTGCCCTACCTTGCCTTTCCCACAGAAAACCCAATAAAGGCTCTGGCTGAGGCTCTCCCCTCACCCCGTCTTCTGTCACTTGACCAAAACCTGTCATTTCCCCTGTGGCCCTGTGTGGCATGTGATTACTCCTCTTGAGTCCTATGAATATAACAAACTTTGTTTTTCCAAGTCTAGTCCTGTTTCCTCCTGGGGCCTCATGGACTTTACCATATCATAACCAACATTAACATTCTTAGAACAAATAGCTTATGGGTCATGAGACAGTCTTCCTGACAACCCTTCAGAGGACAACTGATTCTTTAACCAAAAGCTTTCACTGAGCAAGACACTACAAGAGGCAAAGCTTTTTCTATTCATCACATACAATTCATATATCCACTCCTTGATCTAAAAAAAAAAAATAACTCATAAAATGACTGTATGACAAGCTCTCTCTCTTCTATTCATCCAGGCCTTAAGAGCAGATACATTTTGCAAGATATTCTACCCTGCGGAAGTATGTCTTAAAGTAATTAAACAAGGATGCCATTAGACTGAGGTGGCCCTAATGCCTTTGCAGACTACTTAAGCAAACTGAAACCTAAGCTATACTAAATTCCTGTAAATGCCCCAAGGTTAGAAAAACAAAACCTATGAACAACCTATCACAACTGTGAAGCCAACCAGTCTTTCCCAAATAAGACACCCACTTAAGCTACAATCAAATAATCTCCTTGCTTTGCTTCCACAATTACTCTATAAAAGCCTTTTCCCTAGCTTCTGTTAGCAGAGTGACCCTTAACCACTTTTGATTTGACACTGTCTGATTCAAATTTATTCAAATATACTCTTAGAAATTTTAATATGCCTCAGTTTATCTTTAAATACACACATAATTTGAGTTTTGCTCTAATGAGCTCTTTTCTACATTATTTATCAGTGAGTTGTTTTATATTATTTTTAAGTCTTATATGTAAAATATTAAAAATTAAACAATATAAGATAGAGGAGTTAGAATATTTTGAGTTCAGTTCCTATTATGTAAAAGCAAATAGCTGACAGAATTGACCAACTTAATTTCTTTTTTTTTTTTTTAAGATTTTATTTATTTATTTGAGAGAAAGAGAGAGTGCAAACATGAGTGGTGGGAAGGGGCAGAGGAAGAGGGAGAAACAGGCTCCGACTGAGCAGGAAGCCCCACATGGGGCTGGCTCCCAGGACCCCACGGATGGTGACCTGAGCCGAAGGTAGATGATTAACCAACTGAGTCAGTCAGGTGCCCAGAATTGACCAACTTAATTTCAATTGCAGAACTAATGACAGGCCTGATTATTTCATAGTGTAATTTCCTCAGTTACAAGGATCATGTAAATCTAAATATTTTACACTAGAGAATGTTATGTGTGTGATTGTTTTAAACAGGTGCAGGAACTTTTACACCCTGGAGACACTTGGTACAGGGTTAAAGTTATCAAAAGTTTGTGCATATGACTTAGTGCTTTATGGTACCTAAGAATATTTCTCCACTGATGGATCTCTTGGGCAGCATCATTTAAAGGGAATGTTTCTTAGAAGTGACAGGAAGTCTAAAGAGCTATGAACAGTACTTAATCCATTTATGCCTGAAGTTCTCTAAAAACCCATCCCACCCACACAACGTGAATTTTTGTTTCCATAGCAAGCTAAATAAACTAGGTCAAAAAGCTGGATTCCTTTTGGGCATAGAAAATTAGAACAGGGAAATTAATTCTTAAAGCAACAGCAGTCATTGTGGAATCAGATTTCTTTCTTTTCTCAGAGAACAAAATCAGGCAATCAAATAGCCTTTCTAGGCAAGCATATTCAGACAATCTGCTGGTAAATTGACCCAAACATCTAAACTGCAGATGTAAATCTTTCAAATTTATACTTTCTTCCCTCTTGAAAATCTTTGGAATTCATCAGGAATATAAACACTCACTTCAAAAATAAATTTTAAAATTTTAAAATAAAAGTAGATAGTCTGTTTCTCAGCATAGAAAGGGCTGTTGGTAAGCTAATTATAATTTCAAATAGCAGTAATAAGTCCTGATTACTTACTCAAAAACCATAGTTCAGAAAACTTGTAGGAAAAGAAGTAAATAACCCTTATACTAACATGCTCACCACTGTATCTCCAGACAGAAAAGGGAGGGGGGGAAAGATCATATCCTTAGGACTCTAAACAGCTTTAGGGCTGGTCTGTTTTGTGGAAAAAAAGAAAAAATCAGTAAAAACCAAAGTTAAATATGCTGATTGTAGGGACTAGGGAAGTAAGCACTTTAATAACATTGAAGAATGAGATAGCTATAAAAAAAATATTTTGGATTTTACCTTTAACCTGTGCTTTCCAAATGAATAAGTACTTTTTATATGTATGTGAAATTGTTTTTCTCTCTTCCCTTTTCCCTCTGTCTTTAAAAAAATCACATACTACAATACTATGAGACACTCTAATATTAAAATTAGTAAGTCTTAATTTTATTTCTGCCTCCATTTGCAACAGATCCCAGCTATAAGCTAATAGGGAGATAGATATGTGGTGAAAAATATTTTTTCTTGATTTATTTCTTTAAAATGTGATTTTGATAAATAAAGAAAAGATACACAAAGAAAATAGAATATAACAAAAGATCATTTCAAAGATATAGAATCCAAAAGAGCAAAAGCCTTTTTAAGTTAGCTACCATTATATTGGCAGTTGATTAATTAATAAAGCAATGAGATAGCCTATTATTCAGACTTTTTCCAAAGGTAAAAGATAAAGATAGATTAAAGTAAAACAAAAACAACAATAAAATAATGATAAGCCTATAATTCTTACTTTCCATGTATACCTTGTTACCAAGTGTTTTGTAGTATGTGGCTGTAACTAATTATTTCTTAAGACTGAACTAAATTTAAATGAGAAAGGGAGACAGGGGAAGAAAACCTTCAGCATCATTCTAAGAATGATAAAAACAGAAGAGCTGAGAATGAAGACAAGCCTTCATTTGGTAAAATGGCATATATTTGATTTGTTCCAAATATTTTACCTCTTACCTTGCATAATCCAAATAAACTAAAGCTGCTGAATGCACGTAGGCATGTCTTTAGGTAACATTGTAGTGGGGGCTTAATTTTTAAATCATAAGCATCTAATATTCTCAATCAAAGAAAAGCTTGTTAAAGGGGCTTTCTTATTCTAATGCGATATTTTCCTCAGAAACACTTAAATATTCACTTTGAGTCAATATACTGACACAAACTTAGAAAATTAGTGCCCTGAATTCCGCTGCTAGGCATGTAGTTAATAACATAAATCTGTTTTTGCAGCAGAAAAGTGAAGGTTCTGCATTTAAATGATAACTACTTTCAGAGACTAAAACAAGAAGCAAAATGTGTCATGTGCAGATACATTTCTATTTCACTTTGGGCAAACATAAAACTTTTTTATTAGGACTACAAAGATACTTAATTAAAAAAAGAACAAATCAATGACATGTCTAGAAGACAACTGCTGAGACTAAGTTTTATAAATACATTTATTATTTTTGGTGCATTTGTCCTATTAACAGGATCAAAATATTATAGGAAAAAAAGATAATTTCCATTAAGAAGAAATGATTCTTCCCATAAAAATTGTCATATGAAGATTAAAAATTCTTAGAGTCTATCTTCTGAATGTCTGAAAGCCTTAATTGGTATAAAAAAGTTGAGATTTTTCTCTTGAACAATGAAGATGCTGTAAATGTCATATTTATCTTTTTTTTTTTTTAAAGATTTTATTTATTTATTTGACAGAGACAGAGATAGCGAGAGCAGGAACACAAGCAGCGGGAGTGGGAGAGGGAAAGTAGGCTTCCCGCCGAGGAGGGAACCCGATGTGGGACTCGATCCCAGGACCCTGGGATCATGACCTGAGCCGAAGGCAGACGCTTAACGACTGAGCCACCAGGTGCCCTGTAAATGTCATATTTAAATATGATTTCTACAACAAAGATATGGTAAATATTCATCTGAATTACTTTGCCTTATATTCAACAATACATCTGGAAAGTAGCAAGTAGTATACCTTGCTACTTTCCAGAGGACTTTGCATATATTGAAAACATATACAAATCCTGGTTTTATATATGAGGACACTGACTTAAAAGAGGGAGTTGACTTCTTTAGTTTACAAAGAAAACAGAAGAGTCAATACCACAAGTATCTGAAAAGTCCTACTGGTCCCTATGGAGTCTTTGAACTAAAATAAATTTAGGTAGCTTGTATTCTCTCTGAGGGCAGGCACTTTGTTTTGTTCATCACTCTATCCTTAGTATCAGTGGGATACAACACCAGGATTATAGTAGGTTTTATGTATTTGTTGAACGTAGACATGAATAATAGAAGGCTTGAATTGTAAACCAATTCTGAATGCCTCCACTAATGGGAGACCTATTACTTTTTAAACCAGGATTCTAAATATCACACATTATCGAGAGATATATACACTTTGAGCTATCTCCTAAACTAATCATCTTATTTTAGAGCTTTCACAATGACTTAGCTGAACATAAAAATATCAGATGACTTAACTGAAGCCTGCAAACATCAGATGAGTCAGCCAGCATTATGCTAATACACACGATTTTAAGGTAGGATGAAGACTCAGGTTTAGAACTGAGAGGTGCTCTGTCTCTATATGTCAATGTATGATTTTAAGAGGGAGGGAGGAAAAGGAAAGGAAAATGGAATCAGGAATATGTGTCTACACCAGAAGAGAGAGTGAACTGAGCAGCTAAAATAATACCCAGGCTGCTTCAGTGGTATCCTTTAATAGAGAAGGACTAAAAAGGATTACTCACTGACCCAGTCAAGTCATCTATCATTGCTCTAGTTACTAATAAAGTCGATAGCCCTGATTCTCATTAATTTTCTACTTTAAAAGATAGAATATGTAAGTATATTAAATTATGAATTGGTAATTCTTACAAAGTATGAAATAAATGAATACTCAAACTGTATATGTTAATGCAAGTTGGGAGAAGAAACCTCCAAGAGAGTGGTGTTCTGTACACATTATGGAAGAAAATGACTAATGAAAGAGAAAGTATTTAAGCATATCCAATGCTGCCGAAAGGTCCAGTACAATAAAGACAGCCTGATATCTACTGGATTTGTTAACGGAGAAGTTATGGCAGCTATGACAAGAAAAGGTCCGGTGCAGTGCACAATCCTCATGCAGAAATCTGGAGAAGAGTGCTTTCTTATTATAGACATGTAATGTGTAAAATAAATTTATAGAGATTATTCCGAAGTAAGAAGATGATTCTGTACATATCTTCTTAGTTTATGTTCTGGTCCATATGTTGTTTAACACTGCACAAAAATATCGATTTTGACTTGTTTTTTCAAATTATATTAGACCTCCACAATTCAATTAAAAGTATAACTCTACCCAGGACTACATTTCCATGGGAATTGTTCTTGGTAGGTCAAAACTTGACACCAAAGTCCTACACGTAAAACTATGTCTGATGATCATCAGCCACTCCAATGGCTTCAAACATACTTGTCTGCGTTAATTAACTGACATAAAGATATAAATTACATGTGCCATATATGAATGTCTGACTTGAATAAAATTACAATAGGTTACACTCATTAAATTTGCATATTTGTATTCAATGATTCTTAAACACAGCATATAAATGCATATATAGTGGGAAAAGTATAAAAGCACCGGCACTATTCTTTTCAAATAACTCTGCGGGACTGATTTCCAGTTATTAAAAAATTATTTTAGAATAACAAGTTAGTAGTAATTAGAAGGAAAATTTTACACTGCTGAGCCAAGTTGAGAATTTTCCCCTACACCCTATTTTTAATCTCTCAAATTATTAATGACCTACAGTATAGTTTAGATATATTATATTCTTTCTGTATAACAATTTAAAAGAACTGCATGCCTTTATATAGGATCTGAACAATCATTACTGTGCAATAAGCCAGACAGTGTAATGAACTTACCCTGTTATATCAAACAACCTTTAGAAAAAGTTCCATTAATCTTTTCTTAGGAAAAAGAAAAAAAGCAAAATAATATTTGAAGCTAACTAAATAACAATGCTTAACAACCATTCATCCCGCAAACTTCAAGGAAAAAACTATCCCTGAATACTACATATTATATTCTACAGAGTAATAAACGAAAATTGCTGTTAGCATAGTAATAAAACTTATGATGCATCACACAGAATTTTAAGGTCATGTTGGGAACATAAATCTTTCAGCTCTGAAATATATTATATGGACCCAATGAACTTAGATGCTTCTGTACTTAGGTACTTTGTAAAAGACAAAAATGATTGGATGCTAATTATCATGTATACTTCTGATTAATCCAATATTTTTAAGAAATAGAAGAACATGAGAGTATTATCAGTAAATATTTATGAAATATTTTTATATAGATACACTCTTGAAATACACAAAAATATATACACGTCTCTGTATGTTTGCTTTTATTGCATTTTTTCTATGAAAATATATAATTCATAAGCCCAGTAAACAAAACATTGCATATTTCCTAAGTAGATAAAAATCAAAAGGACCTAGAATTAAACTAGGTACTACATGCTTAAATAGATATGATTCCCACAGTTAAAAGCTTACATTCAAAGCTAGCATCATCTCTAACATTTACTTAAAGGATCTAACATATACTAAAAAGAGTCAATATTTAGAGTAATAAACTAAATGCAAGAGTTTACAAGTCAATAGAAAATAATCAATGAACATATTCATCTGAGAAAATAGAAATATAGTAAAGTAGAAGATAGAAAAAATTCCAGTAGAAGAGTCATAAAGGGAATGAAAAGAAAAAAATTGTAAACCAGCATATAAACAGAAGGTACAGAAGATAAAATATACATATCATTATCAAACAGTAATCGTTAAATATCTACTTTTAAAAAATAAAGATTCCTGGTTTTTATAATAAACAAAATCTAACTGCAACCCACAGTCCCTCTTTCAAATTTTCTTCAAGGACATTAATTTCTTTCACTATTTAGAGTTGTTTAGCTTTACTCTGACACTTGTTTCCAAATTTAAATACAAAAATATATAAAAGTGTTTGGCAAGACAAAGAATCATCTAATAACTAAAACACAACACACCCACAGGAAAGAGTAACTGTCACACATCAGCACATTGCTAATAAGAGTAAAAACTAATACAAAATAACACCAAAAAGTTAGGAGTAAAAGGACTTCCTAGAAAAAATACTGGCACAGTGGGTACCAACCATGAAAAACTTGGTAATATATTTAAGAATTCTAAGAAGGTATTTAAGCCATGGATCTAGAAATTCCACTTCGAGCATTTTATCATAATAAGGTTTAAAAAATAACTGTGGAATAGTGAAATGAAAGAATGCCATTTAGTCATTAAAATTCATTTTGAAAAGACCATTTAATGGCTTATGAAAATGTCCATGATATATTAAGTGGAAAAATTGAATTATAAAACAAGTTAAGTAGGCTGGAAGATGGTGGTGGAGTACGAGGTCTGCTGACCCATGAATATAACTAGCTAAATATCAAATCTTCCTAAATAACCAGAAATTAACTGCAATTCTGGCAGAACAAACTCCACAACTAAAGGCAGAGAAGAGGCCACATCAAAGAAAGTAGGAAGTGTGGAGGAAGTTTGGGAGAGAAAGCTGCTGTGGTGGGGAGGGAGCTGCAGTCTCAGAGAAGAGTAAGAAACACACTAGAACACAGCAAGCACACAGGGAAAATGAATCCCCATAACAACTGGCTTGCAAAATGGGAAGGACCAAATTTCTTAACTTCTGGCAACCAGGGGGGCTTAAAGCCTGGGGTTTTAAAGGTCAGTGAGTTGACTGGTATCCAGCCCAGAGGGCACTGTGCACTCTTAAAGAGAAGGCAGACAAACAGGCCATGGACACAGAGCATGGAAACAGCTATCTGAAGAGTACCTGGTTCACAGAGTGGGGAGGTTATTCACTCTTCTCAGACAGCATCCCAGAAGGACAGGGACTGAGATACCTGTCCAGGAACAAAGAAACTGGTTTCTGCCATTTGCCTCCCCGACTTCTCCACATAAGCACAGAGCCACCTGCTGGAACCAGCGCAGCAACGACATTGCCTATCTAACTTGCTTATACCAAGCACCACCCCCCCACACACTCTGGCAGAACTGCCCCTCCCGGTCACTCTTGCCTCAGTCCCACATAGCAGATCCCCTCCCCCAGAAGACCTGCCCAAACCTCTGCTCACACTCTGTCTCCCCACTTGGGAGTATTGCAGAGCCTCCCAGCGGTGATGCTGACAGACCAGAGCACACCTAGTTAAAACATGTCACATTCAGATGCACCTGAGTGGCTCAGTCAGTTAAGCCTCTGACTCTTGGTTTGGGCTCAGATCATGATCTCATGCCATGAGATTGAGCCCCACATGTAAAACCATGTCTAATGATCATCAGCCACTTCAATGGCCGGAGTCTGCTTGGGATTCTCTCTCCCTCTTCCTCTGCCTGTCCCACTTGTGCTCTCTCTCTCTCTCAAATAAATAAATAAATCTTTAAAAACAAAAACATGTCACATTTAGGCCAGGGACCAGCACTCCACACAATAGGCAAAGACTGTTGCAGATGACTAGTGAAGGATAAAGCGTCTAAGACAAAACAGCAGTGCACAAATAGCACACATTGGAGATACGCCCAGAAGTGCCAGGCCCTGGGGAACACGGAAAACGACACAGCAGAGCACTATAGGACCTCTTCTTCATAAAGCCATTACCTTCAAGAACTGACTTTCCTAGCACACAGAAATAGGCAGAGTGACTTTGAAAAAATGAGAAGGCAGAGAAATTTATCCCAAATGAATAAGTAGGAAAAGGCCAGAGATCTAAGTGAAGCAGATATAAGCAACATGCCTGATGGAGTATTTAAAGCAATGATCATAAGGAACTCTCTGGACTTGTGAAAAGAGTAGAATGCATCAGTGAGAACCTTAACAGAGAGAAAGGAATAACATAGCATAGATAAAGGGCTCAATAAATGAAATGAGAAACATGCTTGATGTGATGAACAACAGTCTGGAAGAAGCAGAGGAATGAATTAGTGACCTAGAGAACAGAGTAATAGAAAGGAATCAAACTGAACAAAAGAGAGAAAAAAGAATTATGCAAAATGAGAACAGACTTAGGGAACTCAGTGACTCCATCAAATGTAATAACATTCATATTATAGGGGTCCCTAAAGAGGAAAAGGGGGCAGAATATTTATTTGAAGAAAAAATGGAGGAAAACTTCCCTAATCTTAGAAAGGAAACAGATATCCAGATCCAGCAGGCACAGAGAATTCTCATCAAAATCAACAAAAGCATATTTACACCAAGACATACTGTAATTAAATTGGCAAAATATAGTTAAAAAATGTTAAAAGCAGCAAGACAAAAGAAAACAGTAACTTTCAAGAGAAAACTCATGAGACTAGCAGGAGATTTTTCAGCAGAAAATTTCCAAGCCAGAAGGGTGTGGCGTGATATATTCAAAATGCTGAATGGACAAAATATTCAGCCAAGAACACTCTATCCAGCAAAACTATAATTCAGAATAGAAAGAGAAATAAAGAGTCTCCCAGACAAACAAAAATTGAGTTCATGACCACTAAACCTGCCCTGCAAGAAATATTAAAAGGGACTCTTTAAGTGGAGAGGAGAGACAAAAAGTGACAGTATAAAGGTAGGAAACACAAAAGCAGTAAAAATGAGTATTTCTATAAAAAGTCAGTAAAGGAATTCCACAAAATAAAAGGATGTAAAATATAACTATACATACCTAAAATGTAGGGAGGAGATGAGTAAAGAATGGGCTCAAACTTAAATGACCATCAACTTAATGTAGACTGCTATATGTACAACAGGTTATATACAAACTTAATGGTAACCACATATCAAAAACCACTAATAAATATGCAAAGAACAAAGAGAAAGAAATCCAAATATATCACTAAAGAAGATCAGCAAAGCATGAAAGAAAGACAACAAAGTATCAGAAAAACATTCAGTAATGATCACAAAACAAGTAATAAAATGGCAATAAATACATATTTACCAATAATTACTTTGAATGTAAATGGACCAAATGCTCCAATCAAAAGACACAGGGTGATGGAATGGGTAAAAAAAAAAACATGACCCATCTATATGCTGCCTATAGGAGAGTCATTTTACTCCTAAAGACACCTGCAGATTGAAAGTGAGGGGATGGAGAAAGATTCAT
This sequence comes from Mirounga angustirostris, assembly GCF_029215605.1. Lineage (NCBI taxonomy): Eukaryota > Metazoa > Chordata > Mammalia > Carnivora > Phocidae > Mirounga > Mirounga angustirostris. The sequence goes on along the minus strand of NW_026991709.1, from coordinate 44,297,043 downwards.
CATGCAAATGGCTATCAAAAGAAAGCCAAGTAGCAATACTTATATCATTCAAAATAGAATTTAAAACAAAGACTATAATAAGAGAGAAAGATGCACACTATATAATAATGAGGGGGCCAATCCAACAAGAATATATAATAATTATAAATACTTATACATCCAATGTGGGAGCACCCAAATACATAAAACGGTCAGTGACAAACAAAAAGGAAATAATCAATAATAATACAATAATAGTAGGAGATTTTAAACCCACTTACATCAATAGATCATCTAAACAGAAAATCAACAAGGAAACAATGCCTTGAAGGACACACTGGAACAGATGGATTTAACAGATATATTCAGAAAATTCCATCCTAGAAGAGCAGAATACACATTGTTCTTAAGTACACATGGAACATTTTCCAGAATAGATCACATATTAGCCCACAAACAAGCCCCAACAATTCAAGATGGAATTCATACCATGCATCTTTTCTGACCACAATGTTATGAAACTAGAAGTCAACCACAAGAAAAAAATCTGGAAAGACCATAAATACATGGAGGTTAAATAATAAGTTACTAAACAATGAGTGGGTCAACCAGGAAATAAAAAAGTACATAGAAACAAACAAAAATGAAAACACAATTATCCAAAACTTTGGGATGCATCAAAAGCAATGTTAAGAGGGAAGTTGATAGCAATACAGGTCTGCTTCAAGAAGCAAGAAAAATCTCAAATAAATAACCTAACCTTACACCTAAAGGAGCTAGAAAAAGAACAACAACCAGATAAAGACACCACTAAAAAAAAGAACAACAATCAAAACTTAAAATCAGCAGAAGGAAGGAAGTAATAAAGATTAGAACAGAAATAAGTGATACAGGAATTAAAAAAAAGAAAAACCCCAATAGAACAAATCAATGAAACCAGGAGATGGTTCTGTGAAAAAAATCCATAAAATTGATAAATCTCTAGCCATGACTTATCAAGAAAAAAAGAGAGGTGAAGTAACAAAACACAAAATAAAATTATAAATATTATGAAACACTATATGCCAACAAATTGGACAACCTGGAAGAAACAGATAAATTCCTAGAAGCATATAAACTACCAAAACTGAAACAGATGAAACAGAAAATTTGAATAGACCAATAACCAGCAAGGAGATTGAATCAGTTATCAAAAAACTCCCAACAAACAAAAGTCCAGGGCCAGATGGCTTCTGGACTTCATTTAAAAAGAGTTAATATGTATTCTTCTCAAGCTATTCCAAAAAATAGAAAAGGAAGGAAATTTTGTAAATTCATTGTATGAGACCACCATTACCCTGATGTGGAGAAAGGGGAGCCCTCTTGCACTGTTGGTGGGAATACAAACTGATGTAGCCACTCTGGAAAATAGTATGAGGTTCCTCAAAAAGTTAAAAGTAGAACTATCCTATGATCCAGCAATCTCACTACTGGGTATTTACCCAAAGAATACAAAAACAATAATTCAAGGGGATACATGCACCCCTGTTTATAGCAGCATTATTTACAATCACGAAATTATAGAAGCAGCCCAAGTGTCCATCGATAGATGAATGGATAAAGAAGATGTGATATTTACTAAATAATATATAATGGAATATTATTCAGCCATAAAAAAGAATGAAATCTTGCCATTTGCTATGACATTGATGAGGCTAGAAGGTATAATCCTAAGTGAAATAAGTCAGTAATTAAATTGGCAAATGATTTCACTCATGTGGAATTTAAGAAACAAAATAAATGAGCAAAGGAAAAAAAAAAAGAGACAAATCAAGAAACAATTATGGAGAACAAACTGATGGTTACCAGAGGGGTGTGGGGGAGGTTAAATAGTTGATGGTAATTACGAGTTCACTAGTAGTTGCAGGTGATATATGAAATTGTTCAATCACTATAGCGTATACTTGAAACTAATATAACACTGTACGTTAACTAACAGGAATTAAAATAAAAACTTTTAAAAAACAAACATGCTAATAAAAGTAAAATAAAAAAATAAAATGAGTGAACTATAGTTTCCATTTTGAAAAATATATGCATATATTACATATGTTGTAAGTTATACATAATTTATTATATATTATATAACCCATGTGTCATAAAATATATATCATAATAATAACATGTGTATTTACATATATATATGTATATATATATACACACACAAACATATTCACAGAGAAAGTACAGATATCCACACAGAGCTGAGGAAAGATCTCTTAAAACACTGGAATAACAGTGCAGGGGTTATTTCTCAAAGAGGGAATTATCAGTTAATTTTACTTTCCTTTTCATGATTTATGAATTTTTAAATTTTTTATAATTTTATGTTTATATATGGAATGGAATTTACATTCCATGTGTCAGCACAAAATCATTATTAAACATAGTTTCCAAGCCTAGTTCCAAAAGTTTTCCTATTTAATTCTAGTTAATTCATATACTTTTGATAATAAAAATATAACAATCTAAAAATATATATTTATATTTATAAGATACTCACACTCACTTTGAACACCTATTATGCCTTTTTATTTTTATATTTCTATAAAAATATTTAGAAAAAAACACTGTAAATCAATGAAATGTTATGTCATCTTATAAGTGAATGTACAAAGTCAAATCCGGAATATTTTTCAATTGAATGTAAAAAGAAAATTTTTCATCATGAAGCATTAATACTGAAATGATTTATATTTTTTCAATTATTTTAAACTAAATAATAAAGAATTAGAGTGGTGTTTTTATTAAAAAAAATAACAATCTTATTTACTACAAAATATCAACAAATTACTCTCCTAAAAAAAGTAACAGCAATAGCAACAACAGAAATATGGCTCAAACTTGAGAGCAGAAATGTAAATGCCTCAAATCCCTAGTGTAATGGACTTAAATAAATTCAACCAAATTTGAAGAACAGTTCATTCTTATCTGAGCCATTATTAAGTATTGTCTCTCAGCTTCAGAGGTAACCTTCTGTACTTTGCTTTGTGGTACTTGGAATCACATTTTTGCTTTGCCAGGTGGCTCCCTGTGAAGGTCTCAAAAGAAGTTCTGAATAAATAAATAAAAATCATCTAATGCTCTTGGATGGGACACTACAATCTGTGATAGTGATGGAATGCTTTAATAGGGTAAAGATGTCCATTTTCCTCACATTTATCTATAAATTACATTGAATTCTAATATAAATACTAGCTCATTATCTTTAGAAAACTAACACTTTAAATGTATAGGATAGGATAACATGTCAAGAATATTTAAGTTATTAAAAAAAAGGTCCTAGAGTAGTGACTTGCCCTATTGATATTACAATATACTATAATTCCACAGTCATAAAATTTTGTATATTAGCACAGCAACAGGCAAATGGATCATGAAATAATATAGAGTTCAAAGACCATGCTCATATGGGAAGTAAATATCAAACAATGGGTGCATACACAATCACGGTGCTATTGATAGGCTGTTCAGTAGAAAACTCACTCAATATATAAAGAAAAATAAAATTGGATTTCTATATAATCCCTCATAAAAATGTTGATCCCCAAAGGCAACTGACCTAAATATGAAAGGTAAAACTTCAAAGTTAATATATAGTATAAACAAATATTTTTGTGCTGGGAAAAGACTTCTTAAACAATAATCTAAAGTACAAAATATAAAGTGAAAAACTGGTGAATTTGATTATATAAAAATAAGGATTTCTTTTCAACAAAGGACACCACGGTCAAAATTGGTAGGTGAAGGAGTTGGATATGTTTTTTGCAGTGATAATACTTACAATATCCAGACTACATAAAAAATTCTTGCAAATCAATAATAGAAAACCAGCAACCCCAATAAAAAAATACCTGAGGACATAGAATAATGCCACGTATATGAAAAGATTCACAAACTCATTAAAACTTAGACTGAAACAGCAGTGAAATAACATTTTAGATTCATTAAGATTGACAAAAATGAAAAAGCTCTATCTTTTCAAGTATTGTCAGGAGGTAGGCAAGGAAGAAACTTCATATATTGTTGATGAGGAAGTAGATTCTCAAGGCTACTACAAAGGACAATCTTCTGACACTTTAATTACGTATATACCCAAGACATGTACATGCATACACAGATTCACAAATACATAAACCGCACTGAAATATTCAGGTCCATAACTGGAAATGTACAAGTATGTTCACCATAGCATGATTTATGGTAATTGGAAGTTAAAGGTAATCACTAGAGATAAGTAAAATGTAGTGGAACCAGACAGCAACATAATACATTCACAGCGGTTACTATTGAAAGAGTAAATGCACATTGAGCAACAAAAACAGATCTTAAAACATAGGGCTGATAAAAAATAGGATCAAAATGAGATCTATGGTATAATATCATTTATGAAAACCAAAATAACATATTCATATGATAATTTACATGTCTAAGAAAATATACAAATGAAAGGTTTTCACCTCAAATACAACAGAATAGTTGTCTATGGTAAAAGAATAGGAATATGAATAGGAAGCAGGATTAGAGGACTTACATAGAATAATGATGATAATGTGTCATTTAACTAAGCAGTCAGAATTAAGAGGCAACCATAATTTGGTTCTTCCAAGAGGCTCCTCTCTTCCAGAAAGTAAAAAGATTCAACTAGATCTCATTTCTAATTTTTTTTATTTTATTTAAATTCAATTAGCCAACATAAAAGTACATCATTAGTTTCAGATGTAGTATTCAATAATTCATCAGCTGCATATAACACCCAGTGCTCATCACATCACATGCCCTCTTTAATGCCTATCATCCAGTTGCCCCATTTCCCCACCCAACTCCCCTTCTGCAACCCTCAATTTGTTTCCCAAAGTCAAAGAGTCTCTCATTTCTTATACATGAATAAACCATCCAAAAAATTTGGAGATCTGGGAGAGAAACATGGGAAAGAGCCACATGAGAAGAATGATCCTTTCAAATATTGGCAATTGGGCAACAGGGTTATAGTATCTAGGAAATAGGGCAGTAGTATTTTACCCAAAGCTAGAGGTTTATATATACTGATTACCACAGATGTTGTTTCTCACCTTACATAAACATGTCTAGGAGAGATCACTGCTTAAACTACAATATTTTTTCCCACCTACTTGATGTTTTTGCACATCTCTTCACTTTTGTTTTAACAAGGAGGAAACACCAGAACTCTCTTGTGTGACAGATGATGAGTTTTCTGGACATGAACTTAAATTGTCTCCATTGTAGACACAGAAATACCCAAACATGTCTGGCAATCTGCTGCACCCTAAAGAAGTCTTTTCACTATATTTGTTGCAATAACCTGTGAAAACCAGTAGAGGATTCCTCCAAAAGGAAGAGAAAGCCAACCTACAGTAGACTCAGTAACAAAATCCTCAACCTTAGTTGTAAGGGAGAGTTTCTGAGTAAAAGTCCCAGAAATAGCTGAAGTGGCCAAGGATTTGCAGGAGTTTGAGTGGGTGGAGACCTGAGTTAGCCTACTTTGACTCTGCCTATTGCTATTCTATGTGGAGATGACAAATGAATACAACTATTACTAGATTAGTGATTAAGGTATACAAACATTTTCTTTTCTTAGTTTTTACTCTCCTGTTTGTTTTTTTTTTGTTGTTTTGTTTTTTGTTTTTTTAAGATTTTATATATTTGACAGAGAGAGAGACAGAAAGAGAGGGAACACAAGTAGGGGAGTGGGAGAGGGAGAAACAGGCTTCCCGCCAAGAAGGGAGCCTGATGTGGGGCTCCATCACAGGATCCTGGGATCATGACCTGAGCCGAAGGCAGACACTTAAAGACGAGCCACCCAGGCACCCCTACTCTTCTGTTTCTAAGTGGGTTTCAGATTATTCCAAAATGTGTTCCTCAGTGCTTTCTTCTTTTTCATTTGTTTTTTCTTATGAATATAATTTCTATCCCTTGTCTTTGGCAAAAAGTGCAGTATACTAGGAAACACAGGTATCGACCATGTTTCCTCTCTCCACATGAAGTTGATTCTATTGGAATGAGACCAATTTGCTTTAGCTAAAATAAGATATTTAAATTTAAAAGTGAGGGTAACATATTTAAAAGAGACCAAAATAAAAATAAATAAATAAAAAGTGAGGATAAAATTTTCTGTGAATCTTCACAATGGAATACAGAAAAGTAACCTTGGGAATATTTGTCTGCATTCTAAGTTCCCGATTTTTTTAAGAATGGAATCTCATTTTATATGGAAATATCATTGCTGAAATACACTCAGAATGCTATTCTATCTAGTAAAGCCTTCTTAATGTAACTTTGGAATTAGAACTGAGTGTAAGTCCTGATCAGAACTGAAAATAGGAGGAATATTATCATGTCACATTCCCCTTCCATTGCACTACCCAATTAAGTCTCTGTTCCCCAATCTATGTAGGTGTAACTTTTTCACTCAAAAGAAAATCAAGACTAAATACTTCCTTAAAAGGCATTTGATGCCCTTTAGATCTGACGTCAATTAACTTTCTTTCTATTGAGGTATAATTTACATACATTATTATGTTGGTTTCAGGTGTATAACATAGTAATTCAACATTTATACATATTACAAAATGATCATAAGTCTAGTCATCATCTGTCACCACACAAAGTTAACAGGATTATTGTCCATATTCCTCATGCTATACATTTCATCCCCATGACTTACTTAGCTTATAACTAGAAATTTATACCTCTTGATTCCCTTCACCCATTCTTCCCACCCCCTACCCTTGTCTCCTCTGGCAACTACATCTGTTCTCTATATCTACGAGTCTGGTTTTGTTTTGCTTATTCATTTGTTTTTTTAGATGCTACATATAAGTGAAATCAAACAGTATTTGTTTTCCCTGTATGATTTATTTCACTTAATGTAATACCTTCAATGTCCATCCATGTTGCTGCAAATAGCAAATGGCAAGATTTTGTTCTTTTTATGACTAATACTCCATTACACACACACACACGTATAAAGAGAGAGAGCTGGTGCGCATGCATGTGCGCACATCTTTATTCATCTTTAAGACACTTAGGCTGCTTCCATATCTTAGCTATGTAAATAACATTACAATAAAGATAGGAGTGCATATATCTTTTCAAATTTGTGTTTTCATGTTCTTTGAATGAATACCTGGAAGTAGAATTGCTGGATCACATGGTAGTTTTATTTTTAATTTTTTGAGCAACTTCCATACTGTTTTCCATAGTACCTATATCAATTTACATTCCCACCGACAGTGCACAAGTGTTCCCACATCTTCAACTTACTTCCTGTTGGGGTTTTTTGTTTGTTTGTTTGTTTTAATATTAGCCATCTGACAGGTATGAGGGGTTATCTGACTGTGGTTTTGATTTGCATTTCCCCCAATGATTAGTGATGTGGAGCATCTTCTCATGTACCTGTTGGTTATCTGTCTTCCCTGGAAAAATGTCTATTCATATTCTGCCCATTTTTTTAAATCAGATTTTTTTTGCTATTGAATTATATGAGTTCTTTATATATTTTGGATATTAGCCCCTCATCAGATACATCATTTGCAAATATTTTCTCCCATTCAGGTGGCTGCCTTTTAGTTTTGTTGATAGTTTCCTTCACTGTGCCAAGGCTTTTCAATTTGATGTAGTCTTATTTGTTTACTTTGCTCTTCATGACCTTGCCTGTGGGAGTCTGGTCCAGAAAATATCACTAAGACCCATGTGAAGGAGCTTACTGCCTTTGTTTTCTTCTATAAATTTTATAAATTTTCAGGTCTTACTTTCAAATCTTTAATCTTTTGTGTATGGTATAATATAGCAGTTTTTAAATTTTCATTCTTTTGCATGAAGCTGTCCCACTTTCCCAATACCATTTATTGAAGAGACTGTCTTTTCTTATATATTATTTTATATGTATATATTCTTGCCTCCTCTGTTGTAGATTAATTGATCATATACGTGTGGGTTTATTTCTGAGCTCTCCATATTGTTCCATTGATCTATAGGTCTGCTTCTGTTCCAGTACCATGTTTTCATTACTATAGCTTTGTAGTAAAGTTTGAATCAGTGAGCATGACACCTCCAGCTTTGTTCATCTTTCTCAAAATTCTTTGACTATCTGTAGACTTTTGTGGTTCCATACAAACTTCAGGGTTATTGTTTTAGCTCTGTGAAAAATACTATTGGTATTTTGATAGAGATTGAATACATAGATTGCTTTATGTAGTATGAACATTTGAACAATATTAATTCTTTCAATCCATGAGCACCGTTTATCTTTCCCCTTTTCTTTCATCAGTGTCCTACAGTTTTCAAGTACAAGTCTTTCACCTCTTTGATTAAATTTATTCCAAGGTATTTTATTCTTTTTGTAATTGTAAATGGGATTGTTTTCTTAATTTCTCTTCCCAATAGTTCCTTATTAGTTTACAGAAACATGATAGATTTGTGTATATTAATTGTATATGCTGTAATATTATTGAATTCATTTATTAGTTCTAAGTTTTCTGATGGAGTCTTCAGGGTTTTCTATATATACTATCAAATCATCTGCAAATAGTGAGTTTTATTTCTTCCTTCCCAATTTAGATGCCTTTTATTTCTTTCTTTTGATTAATTGTTGTGGATAGAATTTCCAATATTATGCTAAATAAAAGTGGTAAGAGTAGGCAACCTTGTCTTGTTCCTGATCTTAGAGAAAAAACTTTCAGCTTTCATCTCTGAGCTTGATGTTATTAGCTGTGGGTTTGTCATATACAGCTTTTATTATGCTGTGGTACATTCTGTCCATACCCACTTTATTGAGAGTTTTTATTATAAATGGTTGTTGAATTTTGTCAAATGCTTTTTCTGCATCTATTTAGATAATCATATGATTTTTACCCTTCCTTTGTTTATGTGGTATATCATGTTGGTTAATTTGCAGATGTTGAACCATTCTTACATCCCTGGAATAAATACCACCTGATCATGGTATTGGGTTAAATGTATTGTTGAATGTAGTTTTGAATTTGGTTTGCAAATATCTTGGGATTTTCTGTATCTATGTTCATCTGAGATATTGGCCTATAAGTTCCTTTTTTATAAAGCACAATGCTGACACTGAAAAATGAGTCTTTAACTTTTTCACACCAATTTAAGAAAGACAGATATTAAATCTTTGAATTTTTGGCAGAATTTACCTATGAAGCCATCTGGTCCTGGATTTTCATTTGTTAGAAGATTTTTTTATTACTGATTCAATTTCATTACTAGTATTTGGTCTATTCAGATTTTCTATTTCTTTATGATTCAGTTTTAGAAGACTGTGTGTTTCCAGGAATTTATTCATTTTTTTTTTTTTAGGTTTTCCAATTTGTTGGTGTAAAACTGTCTGCAGTAGTCTCTTATGATCCTTTGTATTCCTTTATTAGTTTTAACTTCTTTTTCATCTCTGATTTTATGTATTTGGGCCGTCTCTTTTTTTCTTGATGAGTCTGGCTAAAGGTTTGTCAATTTTGTTTATCTTTTCAAAGAACCAGCTCTTAGTTTCATTGATCTTTTCTATAGTTTTTTGAGTCTCTATTCTATTTATTTCCATTCCGGCATTTATTATATCCTTTCTTCTAGTAACTTTGGACTTCATTTTTTTCTTTTTCTAGTTCCTTTAGGTGTAAAGTTAGATTGTGTATTTGAGATCTTTCTTACTTCTTGAAGTAGTCCTGTATCACTGTGAACTTTCCTCTTAGGACTTCCTTTGCTGCATGCATAGAGTTTGGAATGTTGTGTTTCCATTTACATTTCTCAAGATATTTGTTGATCTCCTCTTTGATATCTTCATTAACTCACTGGTCATTTAGCAGCATACTGTTTAGTTTCCAAGTGTTTGATTTTTTTCCCCAATTTTCTTCTTTGTAATTGATTTCTAGTTTCGTAACATTGTGGCCAGAAAAGATGCTTAATATAATTTCAATCTTCTTAAATTTATTGAGACTTATTTTGTGGCCTAACATCTGATCAGTCCTAGAGAACGTTCTGAAAAGAATATGTATTCTGCTGCTTTTGGACAGAATGTTCTGTATATAACTATTAGGTCCGTCTGGTCTAATGTGTTGTTTAAGGCTGATATTTCCGTATTGATTTTCTGTCTAGATGACTTATCCATTGATATCAGTGGGTATTAAAGTCACCTACTATTATTGTAATGCTGTCAATTTCTCCCTGAAAGTCTGTTAATAATTGTTTTATATATTTAGGTGCTCCTATGTTGAGTGCATAAATACTTACAAATGTTATATTCTCTTGTTGAATTAATGCCTTTATGTAATATTCTTTATTGTCTTGTGTTATAGTCTGTTTTAAAATCTATTTTGTCTGATATAATTATTTCTATCCCATTTTTTTGGTTCCCTTTTGCATAGAATATCATTTTCCACCTCTCTACTTTCAGTCTGTGTATGTCTTTAAGATCTAAAATAAGTCTCCTGTAGGAAACATACGGATGGGTCTTGTTTTTCATCCATTCAGCCACCCTATGTCTTTTTATTAGAGCATTTAGTCCATTTATATTTAAGATAATTATTAACAGGCATGTACTTATTGTCATTTTGTTAACTGTTTTCTGGTTGTATTTTTAGTTTTTCTTTGTTCCTTTCTTTTTGTCTCTTTGTGGTTTAATGACTTTCTTTGGTATTATGTTTAGATTCCTTTCTCATTTTTTGTGTATATCTATTAAAGGTTTTTGGTTTGTGGTTACTATGAGATTCCTATATAATAACCTTTAGATAGTAGTCTATTTTAATAGCACTTAAGTTCAACCACATTCTGAAAGTACCTCATTTTTATTCCATCCCCCTCCATGTGTTTTGTTTTTGATGTCATCTTTTACATCTTTTTATTTTGTGTATCCCTTACCAAATTATTGTACTTACAATTGATTTTACTAGTTTCATCTTTTAACCTTCATATTAGGTTTATAAGTGGTTAGTCTACTACCCTCACTGTTTTTTTACCTTTTGAAGTGAGATTTCTTTTCACTCATAAATTTTTTTATTTCTCTTTATGGACTTTTCTTTTTAGCTTAAGGAAGTCCTTTTAATAACTCCCTTAGCTCTTACTTGTCTAAGGAACTCTTTATCTTTCCTTCATTTCTGAATGATAATCTTCCCAGGTAGAGTAGTCTGGTTGGAATTTTTTTTTTTTTCCTTTCAGCACTTTGAATGTATCATACCACTTTCTTCTGGCCTTCAAAGTTTCTGCTGAAAAATCAGGTCATGATCTTATGGGGTTTTCCTTGTATACAACCAGTTGTTTTCCTTTGCTGCTTTTAAGATCTTGGTAAATTTTGACATTTTAATTATAATATGACTTGGTTGGATCTCTTTGGGTTCATCTTGTTTAGGACTCTCTTTGGTTCTTGGACTGGATATCTGTTTCCTTCCCAGGTTAGAGAAGTTTTCAGCCATTAGTTCTTCTAGTAAGTTTTCTGCCCCTTTATCTATCTCTTCTTATTCTTTTGGGACCCTTATGATGCAAATGTTAGTACACTTGTTTTAGTCCCACGATCTCTAAGCTATCCTCATTTTTTTTAAATTCTTTTTTTTTCTTCTCTATTTGAGTGATTTCCACTATCCTGTCTTCCAAGTCACTGATCTACTGTTCTGCATCATCTAGCCTGCTGTTTCTATCCCTCTGTTTAAGTGTTCAGTGTGTTCATCCATTCTTCTCCCAACTTCAGTGAACTTTATACTCTGAACTCTTTACAAGGTAAATTACTTATCTCTGTTTAATTAAGGGTTTTTTTATTCTACGTGTGTGTGTGTGTGTCTCTGTGTATATGTGTGTGTAGTTTTATTCTTCTTCCTTCATCTGCAACATGTTCATTTGTTTCCTCAATTTGCTTGATTCTCTATGCTTCCGTGTATTATGTGCAACAGCTATCTCTCTTTCTTCTTGAAGGAGTGGCTCTATGTAAGGCATGCACCTTATCATTTAACCTTGTTTTAGTTCTTCATTGTCTCTTGAGCTGTCTCCCCAATTACTTCAGACCCATGGAGTCCAAAATCACAATCCTCCTTGGCAACGCAAGCCTAGCACTCAAAGGACATTTCTTGAGTGGCTGCATATGCCCATTGGCTTGGGCAGGGTTGTAAGAGTGGTGGTGGTGGTGGGGGGAGGCAGGGCTGCTCACCTGCTATATCTTCCCGGGCTGTGCAAGTTGTATGGAGAGGTTAGGGGTAAGCCTTTGTGTCTTTCAGGGCAGCACAAGTAGGGTGGCGGTAGGGTTCGGGCTGTTCATGCAGTGCTATTAGGCAGTTAGGAGGGTAAAAAAAAATGATGCCTGCCAGTGCTGGTGCCAGCAAGGTAGAGGGAGACTATAAAAACAGCATCTACCAGTATTCCATCCTCAGAGAAACTTCCAACAGACTTGTGCTCCTCTAGCAGATACTTTAAGTTTAGCAAGTAAATCTCCTTCACCTATGGTGTAGGCTCTTGCCAAACTGCTGCTTTTTGTTCTATGTCCCAGGATAAGCAGGTCTGCACGTGAGCCCTTTAAAATCAAAATCTTTGTTCCCTACAACACTACATTTTTCTTGAACATAATCCTCGTTGGTTTTCAAAATGAGACATTTCAGGGGCTCGTCTCTCTGGTGCAGGACTCAAGGGTTGGGGTGCCTGGTATGGGGCATAAACCTTTTCTTCTTAGGGAAAAGCTCCATTTATATTTGTTGTTTTTCTTTTTTGAGATCCCTCTACGTTGTGGGCAGCCACACTGAGCATAGGTTTCTGGTGAGAGCATGTCTCTGACTCTCCTATCCATCGTGGTGTGGTCCTGCAGGTGTTCAGCTAGTTCTCAGGTTCTTTTCAGAGGGAATTAGTCCACATGTAGCTATATATTTGTTGTGTCTGTGGGAGGAAGTAAGTTCAGAATCTTCCTAAGCCAGCATCTTGAACCCTGACATTAATTAACCTTAGTTTTTCTTCTTCCCTGTAGCTGATGCTGTCAGTGTTCTGCCCACTTCCTCTGACCTTTCAGAATGTTCTAACATCAACTCTGTGCATGAGGATTGGTTTTTTTAATTCCCCAAAACTACAGAAGCTCTGTCTGTGTACACACCAGGTCAGAAGTGCTGACAAATTAACATCCCTAGGGGAAAAGCCCTCAGCAAATAACTCATTGAATTTAGGCTTTGAGATGTGTTTTATACTGTTTCCCTGAATGTTCCAATGGTATTAAGCTCCAGTTATCCGTGGTTTTAACTAGCTTAATAAAGTTTATTATTGCTTTATTCCTACCATCCTTTTTTTATATCACTTTTCCTTCCAAACTTTGATCCCAAATAAACTACCTATAAGCATTAGCTTATAGAGGAACTGCAACTAAGTTAATTGGTACCAAAATGATTCAGTAAATGGATTACTCACTGGACAAATGGCAACAAGGATTCCACTATTGGCAGTAAGCAGGACAGTGACAACCCCTGGAATTCCAGAATATCTAAATTGCTAACATTCTTACCTGTGGTGAACTGAGATATCATAAGGTGGAGGGGTTGCATTAGTTTATGTAATAACTCCAGGATTTAAGTGACACTACAGTAGTCAAGGTAATTACAATAAATTAAATGTTATCAATGCACTGGAAAAAATGATATGCACAACTCAGCCAACACCCAACTCAGAGCATGGAGTGAAATAAAAGGACTTTTTAAAAATAGCATTTATAGATACACTAGCCTCTTACAACAGAAAAACAGTTAAGGATGCAAACCAAGCTTAGGATCTGACTGTGCAAGAAACCAAACTGCAGAGAAGAATGAATTCACAGCCTCGTTGTGTCTCTTGCATAAAGTCAGGAAGTACATGGAAAGATCTAAGACTCAGAAATGGAAAAGGATGGAAATATTTGAGAACTTGAATCCCCAGATCTCCCTAAGATGTGTGGGCCTGAAGAAATAGCTCTTTCACCTTTGCTAAAGGACAACAGCCTCCCTTTGCCTGGGAGACAGGCCGTGGCCTTATCTCAGGCAGATATCTGGCCAGCCCTCTTCAAGATCTCTCTCTTTGCCTTCTTCAAGGCTTCTAGGCCAACAAGTACAGTTAACTCTCAGTGTAACTCAACTATAGAAGTACTCTCCCTTCATTGGGAGGGAAGGGATTAATGATCAAAAGAACTACAAGGGCTAATATGTATAAGCAGGAATACTGAAACAATGCTTGGGAATGGATCTCAAGACTCTTGGACAAGGGAGGGCAGAACATAAGGCCAGATAAAAGAGAGATGATTGATATGGGGACCATTCACCTATAACCCAGAATTTACTGACACCTAGAGCCGTTATTACATGCTGTCAAGATCTTAGGATACTTCTTTGAAGCAGGAATTGGTGGAGGCAGTGATAATAATCTAAAGTAAAAAAGTGCCAAGTTTTGATGAGGGGGCCAAAACTGTGCCAAGTTTTGATGAGGGGATCAGAATTTGAGAGATAAGCATACAACTGTATGCTGTATTAAAACAACACTAAAGAATCCACCAGTTGACTATATTCCTGGGATGGCCCTAAACACACACCTCCCTCCAGCAAAGGGGAATGTGCTAACGAGGAGAGCCCTATCTTGGGAAACTCAGGTTGTGATTTATAGACCAGACTTGAAAGTGGAGTTGGAGGTCTGCTTACTTGGAATAGCAGAGGACAGATGGCAACACTTGAATGTAAGATGAAAGGTGGACATAATTGTCCTAAGTGTCAAAATAGGCAGCCAGGCTAGAATGGCAACCAGAGGAAATGGACACACAAGGATGTGTGGCACTGGCTAAAAGATCATGATGTTCCACGATGTGAGATAGCTGAGACACCAATGACGGCACTGCTGGACTTCAAAACCAAAGAAGTTCAAGACCAGAACACATCAAAGCTAATATCAGTGCTAACGGTGAAGTTACTATCCCAGACCCACATTCTGCACTACAGTGTTTCTCATACCCCAAGCCCGTCAACTAAACAGCAGGCCAAGTCCCTTGAGGAAAGTATGATACCAGAGAGGGTACCACAAGCTCTGGGAAATTAACACACACTCCAAGCAGTCCTTAACCAAAGGTTTCTAGAAAATTGGTTTACAAATACAACAGTTCACTTGCCTCCAGTGATGGATAAAGCCAAGGTACCTCCCAAAGACATTTCTTGTACTTGAACTATTGTCTCAGGGACAATAATTTACAAGCTTTGTGATCTGGGAGATTTATTTTGATTCTCCTTTCTTAATGTAATAAAATTAAGGGTACTTATCAATTAGCTTATTTCAATCATTTAATGAGATAACTTATGTACAATGTATAGCATAATATTTAATACATGGTATATATTGAAAATATCGGTTCCTAGTCTAGAGGAAAGTAATCCAGGTTAGTGAAGGAAAGTAAGCCCCTAACTTAATTGTCATGAACTATTATGTTGATGTAGGTCAATCAGGCATTTCTTTTTAGAAATTTGAACTAAGAAACATGGAATGAAGGGTGGGTTGTGGGTAGGAGGACCAGTTAGCATTTGGAACTAAATCTGAAAGTTTATGATATAGAGTGATTATAAAGACTATGAGAACAATGTGGAAGTCTAGTTTATGAAAGAATTAGATACTGGGAATAACTGAAACCATGAGTTATTCCTACTACTTTTAGAGTCTATACTCTCTCACTAGGTAATCTCAGTCAGTCTGCTGATTTTAAATATAATCTTCATACCAATAATTTCCAAATTTCTATCTAGAACTCTCACCTCTCCACTAAATCCCAAACTCATATATACAATAACCTTTTTGAACACTTAGATGTCTAACAGATATCACAAAACATGTTGAAACAGAACTCTTGGTTTTACCCTTCCACCCTTCCACCCTTCTGCTCCTCTGCCAGTCTCACTCATCTTAGCAAATGCAATCACAATCTACAGGTAGTGAGGACAAAAGTTTAGGAGTGATCCTTCACTTATTTTTTCCTCTCATATTTGACACACAATTTGACAACTAGTCACATTAGCTTTACTTTCCAAACATATTCAACATACACCACTTTTTCTCCATCTGTGTTGCCAACAACTTAGTTCAAATCATCCTCATTTCTTACAGGTGCTATTGAATTGTCATCCAACTAGTTCCCTACATTTACTTTTGCCCCTTCATGATCCATTTAGTAATCATAGTGGAGCAAAAATGACCCTTTAAAAATATAAAACAGGGGCACCTGGGTGGCTCAGTCGTTAAGCGTCTGCCTTCGGCTCAGGTCGTGATACCTGGGTCCTGGGATCGAGCCCCGCATTGGGCTCCCTGCTCAGTGGGGGGCCTGCTTCTCCCTCTCCCACTCCCCCTGCTTGTATTCCCTCTCTCGCTGTGTCTCTCTCTGTCAAATAAATAAATAAAATCTTTAAAAAAATAAATAAATAAAACAATTATTGGGGGAAACTCATCAATATGAATATGAAGACTGAATTTTCACAAGAGAAATAACAATATATACTTCATTTTAATCATCATCATCCATCTCTCCATCCAACAAACATATAGTAAGAATGCCATGCAAAATGCCAGTACCAGAAAATCTAAATCATTCAATAAATACCATTACCAATATTATTAAAGTATTGATCAATATTATTACCGTATTTATTGAATGAGCACACCCATTGTGTTAAGACTTTACATGCAATATCATCTTTAGTCCTCACAAAAATCTTATGAGGGGGATAATATTATTATCTACATTTTACATATAAGGAGATAAAGTCTTATAGAAGTTGAGTCACATATTCTAAAGTTCGTGAACTAGCAAATATCCAAACTTAAAAAATCAAAATCTTAAAGGAAACATAATAGTAGAGAGTGGAGAAATCTAATATTCACTGAGTAGATGAGTCACATTATTGGAGAACAACAGAATACAGACTTATAAAGCCCCACTGCTGAGATTTCAGACTGTCTTAAACTAGTTGCTATGAGGCATAGGTTTATTACATCTTCTCTACTTTTTGTTGTGCAGTAGCACAGTTTTAGGGGAGATCCCAGGCATGTGCATCATTAGAGTTTTGTTTAAATAAAAATTAACAGAAATAAATTGTTACTTTTTCCAACCCCCTTGTTTTAACTAGTGAAAATTCCAATGTAACTTATTATTTACTTCCAAAGATTCCATTATTTTCACAACACTTTTTCTGCTATGTTGACAGGAATTTAACAAGGGATTAAAATTTAATAACTTCTATTATTCTTTGTAGTTACAAGGTTCTCAAGTCCATGATGCATTCCCAGTTACAGATTCTTTACATTATGAAATAGGAGATTTCATTAAAATTAAGTAAAACATGGTTCTGCATATATGAAAAGATTCATAAGATAAAGGCCCATTATGTATCTTTATTTGGTTCAAATTTTCAAAATTAAATTGAAAACCTCTGTGTATACTATGGTAATGTCCTTAGCCATTCAACATTGCCAAAACTTATTTTTTTCCTTTTTATATTCTCCAAATACTCTACAACTTCAGAGATTTCTCTCCCTTTTGGGTCATAAGTTTTGATTCCCCAATGCCACTGCATTGCTGTTATCCAAAATCCTATTAATGACTCCTTGTTATTTTCCAAATCACTCTGCACAGTATTCCTGCTCTGTTCAATATACTGACAGTTAAGTCTGTAAGTATTTTATTTCATTCAGTTCTTAGTTTTTTCATCACTGTGATTCAAATTTTCTCCACCTTTTATTTTCTCTCTTATACTGGGTATCTGGAATTATCTGGACAACTTTTTCTTCCTTTTATTAAATTTTATCTTAATGCCTTCCTTATCACAGGGAAAATTCTCCTGCCAATTAATTCATTCAGATCTTTGCAAAATGTGTAGTCTAGCTTGCCAAGAACCCCTCTGTATAGAATCCTAAACTCTGTAACCTGCTGTTTACTTAACGTATCTTTTCATTCCAAAGTCATAGCACTCAGCTAGAAGGAATAAAAAAAGGCAACAGAATCCATCAGATTTCTTCCCAGAACCTCAAAAACCTGATAGTTATTTTCCAGCTTTGCGCTAAGTGCATTATTTGTATTCATTTTAGTTAAGCTGGGTTCGAAGCCGTCTAGTCATTCAATGGGTCATAACTATCTGGATATGTTTAAACTCTGATACACTCATCAACATTAGTTACTATCACCTCTTATTAGCAGTTTCTTAATAACCTTTGAGGAGAGAAATTTTATTTCTAATTACCAATCTCTTAAGTCATTTCTGTGTGTATGAATTGTTATTTCTTTAGAAGGTTTAGGAAGACACTTGAAAAGAAATGCATATGTGTTGAATAAGGCTCTAAAATTTATTTTCATGTTCATTTTTCCATTTAGCAACCTTTGACACTAACCTGCTAAAACATTTGCTCAGAAATGTAGAGGACATGTTTACCCCATTTCCTACTGAATACTGATTCATATAACTATGAGAAAAGCATGTGTTTTAAACATTTTTATCCCTTAGAGCTACCAGCAAATGATTCTTCAGCTGATTTCTTCAAAGCATTTTTCATATCACACAAGCACAGTTTGTATTTGCTCTTACTTGTAACACTTTCCGAGTGACTCCTATATTTTAATTAAAATGCATCCAACTGAAAAGTCATTAGCATAATGTGTAAGAAGGTGGTAAATACTAGATTTACTAATATGGATAATAAGATGAGTGTTGTTCATTATATATCCTTTTAAATCATCGAATTCTGTCTGTGATGGTTAAAATACAGATTATTCAATAAAAAGTGCCAACCTTGATCCTTATTTCTTAAAATTTCTGCCTGCTTCTATAAATACACATCATAATATCTTTTTCTTAGGTCACATATTCCTTTTGCCATTAATCTTGAAGTTTACCAAAAATGAGTTCAAAAAAAAAAAAAAAGGCTGGGAATACTGATAACAAGTATTAAACTGAACCAATCTTAACTTCCGCAAATTAAGTGAAAATTTTTCACATAAAAAAAACTGCTTCCCTTCTGCCTCCTTGGAAAATATGCAGTACTAAATACCTTAAGTATTTCCTGCATAGACACTGAAAAACCATAAACAGAATGAATAAATACCAAGTCTATTCACATGTATGAATAAAACTCATTAAAATACATGGAAGCCTGAATAAATGTAACAGATATAGCAGGTCCATGGATAAAAACAGTATTGTAAAGATACATATAATCCATCTTTTTGAAGGTCACCTTGTCAGCACACATCAAATTTAAATTTTTATACCCTTTGATACAATATGTCTACTTTTAGAAATATGCCATAGAAATACAAGAATGTTCACTGAAAAGTATTGTTATTAGTGAAAAATTAGAGACAAACGAAATATCTACAATAGGTCAATGGGTAAATAATGGTTGATCTATACTTTACATAGAGTTGTTAAGATAAGCTCTTCATCATTCAAATCATTCAAAAATTCATTCAATAAATATTTATTAAGAACATGTCATGTGGCAGATAGTGTTCTATTTAGGACACACACCAGTGAAAATGTAAGACAAACTCTCTGCTTTCACAGAATATTTATTAGGTGATACCTTGTTTTAAAGAAAATTAAGAAGAAACATTATGAAATACCACTGGTGAAAAGTGCTACAGAGAAAAATAAAATGAAGTAAGGTAAGGGAGCTGTGAGTGAACAAGACAGGTGTTCTTTTATAGAAGATAATCAAGTGATATCTGAAACTTAACTGAGGGGGCAAGACAAGAAGAAATATGGGGGAAGAGCATTAAAGGAAGAGGAAATAGATCAAAGGGCACGAGTTGGGAGCAAGTGCAACTTATTTGAGAAACAGCAAGGGGCCAGTGTGACTAGAGTTCAGTGTGTAAGGGTGGCAGAGGTTAAGAAATGAGTTCAAAGAGATAGCTGAGAAGAAAGATCACTAAGACTCAAGCAGGCTATAGTAAGGATTTTGACTTTTGCTCTTAATAAGATTTCAAATGACTGGAAGGTTTTGTCATGAGGAATGATGAGATTTGGCTTATATTTTAAATGGGTCATTCTGGTTGCTATCTGGATAATAGGCTGCAGAAGGCAAGTGACGGAGGGACATCAGTTAATATGCTATTAAAATAGTTCAAGTGAGAGGAGATAGTCTCTAGACTAAAATAGCAGCAGTAAATGTAATGATACCAGATATATTTTAAGGCTGACCTGATAGGACTTGCTAATGATTTGGATATGGGGTGGGGTATAAGAGAAAAAGGGAATGACAAGTATGAGATAGGTCAGCACATGCTAATATAGAAGGTTGTTTATGATGTATTATCAAGTGAGATCAAACAAACCTGCATAAAAAATCTGTAGAACTGGACCATTTTAATTTTTTTTTTAAAGGCCTGGAAAGATAGATACTGATAAGGGAAATTTTCAACTTTGAATTGTAGGCCTTGCTCCTGGGTTCCCAGGGAAGCTATACTTTAACATTTAGCAAGGTCAAAATGACTACCTGAAACCTCAAACCATGGGCTCTATTTCTGCCCCAAGCAGACTGTAAATCTGCTTAAAGAAAGTAACCAAAAGGAGCATTCTGAACAGAAAAGATAAGAAAAAGTAAGAAACTTTCCTGCCTCCCATAAGATTAAAGTCATACAGCCTGCATATACTAGAAACTTAAGATAAGGTCTCATCTTTCTGAAAAGTTAATTTATAACTTTTTATGTAAAAAATGTATATAACCTTACACAAAATGTTCCCTTACTGGAGCACTCTCTTATTTGTGAAAATTGTGTATCCCGGGCAGCTGTCCTAACTTGGGCTGGAATAAAGCTCTCTCTCTCTTTCGCTCTCTTTTTTTTTAATTCTGAAAGGTTTGTTCATTTTGTGTCAACAATACCAAGTTTTAATTAGGAGTTAACAGTAAGGAAGTAGTTAACATCCTTTAAGAGAGCAAGTAGAAGCCAAAAACTTCACATTTTACTTCATGGACTTTGCTATTATTTATTTTATTGCTAATATGTATAATTTCTGTAAGTAATACAAATACAGGGGTGCCTGGGTGGCTAAGTTTGTTAATTATTTGCCTTTGGCTCCAGTCATGATCTCTGGGTCCCAGGATGGAGCTTCCAGTCAAACTTCCTGCTCAGCGGGGAGTCTGCTTCTCTCCCTCTCTCTCTCTCTCTTTCTCTCCCTCTGTTCCTCTCCCTGGCTCGTGTTCTCATTCTCTCTCTCAAATAAATAAATAAAATCTTAAAAAAAAGAAATACAAATACAAAAGTGGAAAAATGTATATATGATTACATTAAACATAAAGCTTCTATTTTGAAGATACTACAAAGTGACAAGACAAATTATAAACTTTAAATACTTACAACATATGTAATAATAAATATGTTCAGAATACGTATCAGAACATATAAAATGAATTCTCAAAAATCGACAAGAAAAAGAAAACATAAAATGAAAAGAGGAGCAAAATACTTGAACAAAAAAGGAAAAAAGAATGGCTAATAAATATGAAAAGAAACTCACTCTCATAAATGAACAGGAAATGCAAATTAAAAATACCCTGAAATTATTTTTTTTACATCCACTAGCCTGGTAAAAGTTAAGTAGTCAAATTAATTATTATTATATGTGATGTGAAGATATAAAGCTATGTATAAAAATGTGAAGTAACAGACACTCTTATCCATTGTTGGTAAAATGTAAATCAGGGGCGCCTGGGTGGCTCAGTCGTTAAGCGTCTGCCTTCAGCTCAGGTCATGATCCCAGGGTCCTGGGATCGAGCCCCACATCAGGCTCTCTGCTCAGCAGGAAGCCTGCTTCTCCCTCTCCCACTCCCCCTGCGTGTGTTCCCTCTCGCTGTCTCTCTCTCTGTCAAATAAATAAATAAAACATTAAAAAAAAAGTATCCTGTAATTCCCTTTAAAAAAAAAAGAAAAGAAAATGTAAATTAATACAGCCACTTTATGAAATACTGCATTGTAAAATAAAGTTGTAAATATATTAAAAAAAACTATTTTAAAATTGCTTCTGTAGTGAAAGAAAGGAGAGATGATAACACGAGTCTTTAAATTAGAGGTGACTATAGCTCTGATAATTCACTTGTAATTTTCAATAACATAAATACTAAATGATTTACTAATCAACTTCTCAATAGATAGTGATTAAAACATTTAAAATGTAAAATTTGTACTTTATTTTTCAAAGATATAAATACTAAATTGGGTTTCCAAATGCAATTTCTCATTAAAAAAATTAAGTATTTGGTTGTCATACAACAAAGTATGGCAAATCTAAGTTACATGGTATGGTGAAAAATATAGGCTACGGAAAATACAGAAAATCCTGAATTCAAATACTGACCCTAATACTAAATAGAAAGTAAGTTTAGAAAACGTATCTATTATGTGTGCGTCACTGTGCTCAGTGGTGCTTATCAGGTTATTCAACACAAGGCTCCAACCATAACTAGCTCCCCTTCTTGTCTGGATGGGGGTATGAGGGGAAGCTAAGCGATGAGTCTCTTCCTGGTACAGCATGGAAGAATGGGACAAGTACTCAGTCAGCTTGGGTAATAAAAAAGGATTAAGTTTTCCAAGAACCCTGGTTGCCAGAATTAGGGCTACCAACCTTTTCTACCTTGAGCTCAAACCATGTAAACCACAGTTACCTAGATTGCTGAAAAATAGCAAACCAACTCTTTAATTCCAATCTTCCTTCCTTACCAGAGACCATGCTACTTTTTCACGACTACCCCAGGTCATAGAGATCTCTTCTTTTTCTAAATTACCATAAATCTATGGACTATGAAACCAAGTTTGCATTTATAATGTACTCAGCACAGTTTTCTGTGTTTGTAATAAAGGAAAGAGTTTATAACTTAGAAATTTCAATCAAAAGATGTGATTTTAACCCATGACTTTAACACAGTGATTTGAATAAATTTAATTACTTAATCTTATCTAATCTTCAAATTCTGTATCTATACAATAAAGAAAAAATATGACTTCACAGGGCTGATATGAGGGTGTTATACCTCCATAACTTAAGATATTGATAAACTTTGAGATACAATGTAAAACAGAGCTATGATAATGATGATGCTGATTTTTGAGTTCATAATCTATTATATCATAAGCAGGGATTGTCTCTTAAATACCTGAATTCTTTCAGCTAAAAATTATTTACCTTTTTACTAGGAAGTATTAAAAACTGAGTAGTTAGTAATGAGTACTTTTTAAATACTATTGCTTTATCAAGTAAGTTCCTCTTCATTAAAATAAAAGATAATGAAACTAAAGAAGGCATATTTCAATTTTTTTATATCACAAATATGAGATAAAGTATATTAGAACAAGAATTTAAATCAAATGATAGGTAAAAAGTAATGCAGGATACAAAAGTAGATGGTATGGAACCAGCATCTGGTTGTAAGATAAATATTGGTGATGCTAAAGAAAATGTGCCTTCTACCAGAGCATTTATTATTTTTTCTTGAAAATGGGATTTGAAACAATGAAGCAATTAATGAATAAGAAATGAGTTATTTTTCACTATTATGTCACTGCCAACACTGAATATCAGATCTTAACTAAATAAAAAGAAAAGCCAAGAAGTCAAAACTAAAATATACTTTATAACCAAAGAATAATAAAAAGAAAACATAAACATAGGCTAAATTATAAGAAAATTGTAATTAGTCAATACCACCTCTCTTAAATCACTAATGCCAATGGAAAATATTTCAATGTTTAATGCTGAAGAACTAGGTAGAAATTATATTGGTAAAAATAATATATCACAATGGAAAATGGCAATTGTGATGTGTACAGAAATATACATATATAAAGTAATGAAAAGTGGGGCGCCTAGGTGGCTCAGTTGGTTAAGCATCCGACTCTTGTTTTCAGCTCAGGTTATGATCTTAGCGTCCTGGGAACGAGCCCTGTATCGGGCTCCCCACTCAGCAAGGATTCTACTAGTCTCCCTCTCCCTCTGCCTCTCTCCCTACTTGTGCTCTTTCTCATAAATCTTTAGAAAAGTAAAGTAATGAAAAGTGAATAAAGTTCAACTTGGACATATACAGTAAAACAATACTTAAAATTATGTCACAGAATCAGGAGGCGTGAGAGTAGACAAATAATTAGTTATTAAGGAGTAAATGTGTCTTCGAAAGATTCTTTCTTACAAATGATTATCAGTTGTTTCTGTTTAATTTCCATTGTTCAGTATTTTCAATTTTAAAAATCCAATTACTAAAGTTATTTGTTCATGAATTAGTACATTACCAGCTGATAAAAAGGCACAGTCCTTGACTTCACAGAATTTCAAGTTCATAAAGGAGAGAGCCACAAGTCAGTACACCTCAGAACAGCAAGGGCAATAAGGGTTACACCACCATTCTGCACAAGATGCTATGGGAGCCTAGGATCAACAGTGATTAACTCTTGCCTAAGAGGTCCTAGGCTTCACAGACCAGACATGGTATCAGTATGTGAATTGGGGAATGAACGGTCTTAGCCAGACCAAGAACTGGAAAATAAGAGAATCCCTAGTAGGTAGAGAGAAACAGATTAGAAATTCTAAGATGGAAATTGTGGTTGGAACATGAGGCTGTTGGAAAGAAAGAATACGAAGCTGGAAATTCAGGTGCACACTAGGTTTCCAAGAATCCACAGAGCCCGTTAAATACAGCAACTTCAGATAATGCAAGTCATCGAAGGCTTTAAAACTGAGGTTGGCCTAGATAGAACTTCATTAAGTTAGAAGACATTGAGTGAAAAGGACATTATTTTAGAAAGTGAAGGACACAAAGAGTGTAGTGTTAAGACTGTTAAGTTTGTGGACATAAAGCATTTAATGTTAAGACTTGAATTTCTAGTAGTCAATATGGATTATGGTGCTGGGGCTCAGACAAAAGTTCAGGACTGTAGAAAATATTTTGATTAATATCTAGCCTTCTATGATTATGGTAGCCACAGATGAGATGTCGCAGGGGGGAATAAGTTTAAACAGTAAAGGAAAAATGGAAGAGAAAGCGCTGAAAACACTGATACTTAAATAGCAAGGAGAGAAAGGGAAAAAATACAATTTAAAATTGTATTTGCATTAAGTAAAAAATTTCAGGAGTAAATTCTCCTCATTCCTCTTTAATGCTTGTAAGTCATTAAAATTGTTACCTATTTAACCCTATATCATTCTCTTGCAATCCCTATTAATTATAGAGGTTTAATGTCATATACTGTACTAATAGATAATACTATTTAGCATGTTATATGCACACTTCATTAAATATCTCATTGAATTCTCAAAACAATCCCATGAGGTCATTAATTATTATTAACCAAATCTTACTAATAAAGAAACTGATGCAGAGAGTGGTTAGGTGATATACCCAAAGTTACACAACTAATAAATAATGGAGCAGAGTTTTGAAAACAAAGCCCACCTTCTCATCAACTACATTACTTCTATATACTTCATATCTTTTATTACCAGTAGTTACTTTTGTTTTATGTTATCATTTTCACCTTAATGATTTTAATTAAATTCTGTATTATAATTAAATTTAAAAGAAGTGCAAAACCACCTACAACTCCTACTCTATCAATCAGTAACCTAGCCAGATTCTCATTTATCGAGGACCTATAAATAAACAGCAGTGTTCTTGGTTTTGAATTAATAATTAAGTGCAACAGACATAGTAATAATCCAACACCAAAGTTTCATCTAACATCATATTTGTTTAGTGTTATGAAAGGATATAGGGAACACAACCAAATTTCATACACAGCAATAGGCAACAGCATAGCAGGAGACTCCAAGGCAGGGCTTCCAAACATCCCACTTACTCAGAATTGAGGACATAGAATCAAAAAGACAATACAGGGTATGTGAAGACAACCTCATTTCAGGAAACCAATCAGCACTGAGCCCCTTAAGCTTTTATACCTTGCTCTGATTCTCTGATGTATCAATATAGTTACTTATCACCCAGGAAGCCATCTCAACAATTAGGTACAGGTATTTGGTTTAATAAGAAGTAACCTGGCCAGATTCTCATTTATCTTGGATATGGTAGATACCTATAAATTCCTTGAATTTGTGGTACAAGGAGGCTGTCTGGAGATAAGAGAAAAGATGACTAACCAGTTATTAATACTTTCCTTCCACCATGAATTTAATTACAACATGAAATGATTTCATTTAATTCATCTTTATTAAAATATAATTACATGTTAAATGCTTGTTGAGGTTTTTCTTAAAATTGATTTTTTTGAAGATTTTATTTATTTGTCAGAGAGAGAGAGCACAAACTGGGGAGCGGCAGGCAGAGGGAGAAGCAGGCTCCCCGCTAAGTCCCCGATGTGGGACTTGATCCCAGGACCTTGGGATCACGACCTGAGCTAAAGGCAGATGCTTAACCGACTGAGCCACCCAGGGATCCCTAAAATTAATTGATTTTTAAGATATCTAATCTCTTCTAACTTTCAGGGAAGCAAAGTAACATCAATAAGATCTGTTACATTTTCTTAAAGCTTAAAGAATGCACTGATCCTTAATATTTGAAATATATTTTAAAATATCCAAAATATCCAAAATTACACCAAGGTCAAACATGAACTGTAACAGAGTACAGACTTTGGAGTCACCAAAAAAAAAAAAAAAATAGTTTCTTTTGCATGGTAGCAATGATAGAAAATGTCCTTGATGACTTACAGGACAAACAAAGCATATAAAGTACATATTAAAACAACTGATCTATAAAACAACCTAATTTTTAAATGAGTATATCTATTTTAAGAACATACGAAGTGTATTTTACCAAAGTGCAAATGAAAATCCCAATTTTTGCCCTTTTACTTATTTTTAAATGGTTGGGAAAAATAATCTATCAAAAACGTGTGTAGAATTGGAAAACTGTATGGAGGTTCCTCAAAAAGTTGAAAATAGAGCTACCATATGATCCAGCAATTGCACTACTGGGTATTTACCCCAAAGATACAAAGGTAGGGATCCGAAGGGCTACGTGCACCCCGATGTTTTATAGCAGCAATGTCCACAATAGCCAAACTGTGGAAAGAGCCAAGATGTCCATCGACAGAGGAATGGATAAAGAAGATGTGGTATATATATACAATGGAATATTATGCAGCCATCAAAAGGAATGAGATCTTGCCATTTGCAACGATGTGGATGGAACTGGAGGGTATTATGTTGAGTGAAATAAGTCAAACAGAGAAAGACATGTATCATATGATCTCACTGATATGAGGAATTCTTAATCGCAGGAAACAAACTGAGGGTTGCTGGAGTGGGGGGTGGGGTGGGAGGGATGGAGTGACTGGGTGATAGACACTGGGGTGGGTATGTGCTCTGGTAAGCGCTGTGAATTGTGCAAGACTGTTGAATCTCAGATCTGTATCTCTGAAACAAATAATGCAATATATGTTAAGAAAAAAAAAAGAAGAAGAAGAAGAAGAAGGTAGCGGGAGGGGAAGAATGAAGAGGGGGAAATCGGAGGGGTAGACGAACCATGAGAGACGAGGGACTCTGAAAAACAAACTGAGGGTTCTAGAGGGGAGAGGGGTGGGAGGATGGGTTACCCTGGTGGTGGGTATTGAGGAGGGCACATTCTGCATGGAGCACTGGGTGTTATGCACAAACAATGAATCATGGAACACTTCATCTAAAACTAATGATGTAATGTATGGGGATTAACATAAGAATAAAAAAAAAAACGTGTGTAGATTTTTATTTATTAAAATCACATGAAGAATTTTACTGAGAAAATGTTGATTTATTACAGTTTTGCCATATTTCCTTTTCTCCACATACATTTTGGGGGCTGATACTATTTTCTGTGTATCAGAACCATAATGGTTTTAATAACTGCAAATTTGCTCTCCTTCACTTTTCTGCAGCCTTTAAGATATGCTTATAGTTCTCAACTTCAATCTCTCAATTTTATTAATTATAGATTTATATATTTTTCATCATTTGATTATAGATATAAATCCATGAGTATTTTTGTGCTGCACTAAGTGATTACCTTTTTTTTACTTAACCCTCAAAAATCTATAAGGTAGGTGACATTATTTTAGTTATTTTACAGATGAGAAAACTAAATATGGAATTGCTAAGTATTCTGACAAAAGTCATACAGATCTATATTTTTATCTTGTCAGGCTAGGAATGTATAATTCTTTTTAGAGTAAGTTGAGAACCTGTCCTAACTCCAGTATCTGGCTTATACAACCTTCATTAGCCTTGGTCATATACAAATTAGTTGCTCATTCAATTTGTCCAGATGTGCAATTCAGAAAATAGAGGGTAAGTGAAGACTACTTCCTTTCAGGGAATCCATCAGCTCTGGGGCTCCCTACTGGACAACACAAGTCTATAAAGGAAAACAGACTCTTGGGGAAGATGGTAAATATGGAATCACAAAATCTATTTAGGGGTATTTTATTAATCCAAGGGAAAGGTGATGGTATCATGGACCAGAGTGATTACAGTAACGGTTTTAAAAGGCAATCAAGAAACAGGCTATTAACTACAGAAAACAAATTGATGGTTACCAGAATGGAGGTAGATTGGGGATGGGTTAAAGGGGTGATGGGGATAAACAAGTACACTTGTTATGATGAGAATCAGGTGTTGTAAGGAAGTGTTAAATCACTATATTATACACCTGAAAATAATATATACTGTATGTTAACTGGAATTTAAATAAAAAAATAAATAAAATTTTTGTTTTAAAAGAAAAAAAAATTCTGAATATATTTTTAAAGGAAAGCCAGAGAAATTTGCTGTTGAACCCATTATAAAGTTTGAGAAAAGTGAAATAAAAAAAAAATACCTTCCAAGTTTTTGTCTAAAGGTCCTGGAATACTGGGATCTCCCTTTTGTGAAACAGTGATTACTGTGGAAGGAACAGGTTGAGGTGGGTTAGTAAGGAGTTCAGATTTGTATATGTTATATAAGATGCCTGACAGACATCCAAGTTGACCAGGTACACTTCTGGATGTACAAGTCTGAGTTCAGAGGAGAAATATAGGTTGGAACATATATTCAGGATTCAGTTAATATAAAATCTTGAGGCTGAATAAAACCACATGGAGAGTAAATGGCAATATGAGAATCAAATTACCGATCCTTGGAGGAGAAATCAACAAAGAAAATAGAAAAGATAAGAAAAGAACCAAAATAGACTGATGTTATGGAAGCTAACTGATAGAATTGTTTCTAAAAAGAGGTAGCTAATATATATGATTAATGCGGTTGATAATTCAAATAAAATGAAAGCTGAAAATTGACTTCTAAATTTGACAATGTGAAAAAAAAATAAATAAATACATTTGACAATGTGAGCATATGATCTTGAGTTGGGTTGTTTTGGCAGAACAGTTGGACAAAAGTGGAATGCTTTTGTGAGAAAAGATGGGGAATACAGACAGCCTTTGCATGGAGAAGTAATGAAGACAACGTATAGATAATTTTTCAAGGAAATTTTTTTAGAGAAATGTGTAGTACCTGAAGGGGGATGAACATATGACAGCATATTTATATGCTGATGTATATAATATAATTGATGATGCATTAGATTAATACTATTAATATTAGAGAACATGTATCATGAATTGCATAATTCACCTTTCTTACATTTCAATGATAACTTCCAAAATCTTAAATTCACTTTTGTTATCTCCTTTATTTTCATTTAATAGTTAATTTTTATAGTTTATTCCCCAGGAAAATATAGGGTGCTAGCTCATCTTTCCTCTACAATTTTCATATGATGTATGTATGCATACATATGTGTGTATATGTAGAGACACTTATATGCTTCACATAAAGATATACAGTCTCTACTATGAGACAGAATGAGAGGTTTGAACTAAATTATCTCTTACTCCCCAGATCCTTTTTAAAGGACTAGAATCCTTTCTTACAGTCCCTCCAGAGATTTGCTTCATTTATTGGGAGCAGTTATTTATAGAGCTTTTGCTCAACTTCACCTGTCACTATGAACTCCTAAATCTGTTGTATTGATGACCCTTTCTTCTTGACTGAAAAAAAAATATGTTTACCACTTCAATTAAAATTATTTATTAACAGGATTAATGACGTTTTTCCTCTATCTCAATCTCTTAGAAAAGTTTGTTCTTGGTCCATTTTTATCTTAACATTTGTTGCCTCTTTTCAGTTTTGGTGATGCATACTGTACAGAACTTAGAGCAACTAAATTTGTCAGCAGTGCTCTCATTTATAAAAAATAAAGGACTCCATGCTATTCCTTACTTTAGGGTTATGTTTATTATTGCTTATTTTATTTAGACTGGTAACTAATCAGTTCATTCTCATTGAGTCTTTACTCAATGCAACGTGAAAAAGTTAGAATTTTTTAAAATAGGATTTGGACCACCATTCTAGTCTGTCCAAATTAGCAATGTGTTAGGCCATTAAGAAAAGATAGCCTCATATGCCAAAGTTGCTTTACAGCTTCCAGGTAGATGGATTTATAAATGCTTCTGAAATTAATAAATACAAAGTGTTAGGAACCAATAGCCTATTTTATCTATGAAGCATATCTTTTTGCCAAGATTTTTTTTGTGTTTGTTTGTTTTTGTTTTAGCAAGGGAAGAGGGGGAAGAAGAGAGGGAGAGAGAGAATCTTAAGCAGGCTCCACACCCAACCCAGTGTGGAGCACAACGTGGGGCTCAATCTCACAACCCCTGAAATCATGACCTGAGCCAAAATCAAGTCAGACAACTTAACCAACTGATTCACCCAGGTGCCCCACCAACTATTTTTTTTTTAAATGTCTGACTTTGTACATTTAGTTCTATCAATAAACTTCCTGTGTAATTAATATTTTAAAATCAATTTATCAAACCT
This sequence comes from Mirounga angustirostris, assembly GCF_029215605.1. Classification (NCBI taxonomy): domain Eukaryota; kingdom Metazoa; phylum Chordata; class Mammalia; order Carnivora; family Phocidae; genus Mirounga; species Mirounga angustirostris. The sequence continues at coordinate 44,266,159 of NW_026991709.1, read as the reverse complement.
CATAGGAGACAGAAACAATGATATATTGAGATACAATCACTTCTACCAAGGAGTTTACAACTGAATACTAAGGAAAGAAGAATAAGAACAACAAAGCACACTTCCCTAAAATAATAACTGTAATACAAGGCAAATATGATAAAGGCTATAAACCGAGTATAGATTTTTCTGTGAAAAAGTTGGCGAGAGAACTATAAACAATTAGAAAGATGTCTTAAACTTTAGAAGTGTCACGCTTGGATTGAGCAGGCATGTAAATATATACAATTATAACATTAGCTCTTATACACATGCAAAGATAATTCCTACTTTTTGTGCACTCATCATTTCAGAATTAAACTCTCAGTGGTATAACTATTACTTTTCTTATATCTTTTATTTAAAAATTAACTTCATTTATTATGTTCCTATAGTTGAAGTATGTTTCCCATTCTTCATTTACATATCTTTTGATTACTTCTAAGTGACTATATCTTTTAAAAGTCTTGACTGTGCCTTGTGTGTGTGTGGTGCAGAGGTGCACCATTCCTGGAAGTACCGCAATACCGGTCGATGGAAGGGAGTGGATGGAGCAAGCCAATATTCCACCTCCCTGCTCCAAAAATCCATTTACATATTATCTTCAGATAGAGGACATATCAGATATCAAGCTGATAAGAACAGATACTACATTTGATTTAGCCAAAAGGCCAAGAAGCAATTGACTATGTTTAAAAAAAAATACATCAGTTACAAGTACAATGTGCAACCTCTAGCCATGGAATTACTATCATCCCTCTTTATTGCAATGCATTTCAATAATCTGAGTGGAGATTCATTATATTTCAAAATATACAAAATCTGAAATTTAGGTTTTGAGATTAGTCTTTAAAAAATGCCCTTTTAAGGTCGTTTTGCTACCTCACTCACCTATCTCTCCAGAGTCCTCCTAGGTATGGAGAAATAACAACATTATATGAATATTTAATTACCTTTAAACTTTCACTTGGAATCAAGGGCAATAATAAATATAGAGCTTGAGGTATAGAAAAAAGAGCATATAGAAACTACCTACTGCCATTTATGTAGTATATATACAAGTGCTTGAAAAAGTTGATATACATTTTTATAATCATTTAACCTCAAGCCCTAGTATAATGGATTAATAACAGCTTGATATTTTTATAGTATGTATAAAATAGAACCATGATGTTTTTAATTAGCTAATTTTACATGCTTTAAAACTATCATATTTAAAAAATATTTTTGAGAAGCCAGATGTTTCTCACTGATATATTTTTAATTAAGAAATAAATGGTAAGTTCAAACTAAAAGTACAGACTTTTTCATGTACTTAATTCTGGGGCCTAAAAAGACAAACTGCCATAGAAAAAAAATCTTTCTACTTAAAAATATATGTTATTAAGGAATATGTTGTTTTCCTAGAAACTTTTCCAACCTGGCTCCTATGGAGCTGCAGCATGTACATCCAGAGGAGAAGTAACATCAGGGTCTGGTGAGGTGGTCTCTTCAGTGCCTTCTCGAATTTTCCCCCCTTTTAGCAGTGTTGAAAATAGGTCTGGAAAAGCATAGGAAAGCTATATCAAATTTTCCTTAGGAGGTTTTTTCCATACTGTTTTAGCAACTTTGCATGGTGAAGGTGTTACATGGTATGACATACATATTCATTTTCACTAATGAGTCCTCCCATGTAAAATTAACAAAATCCTCAAGAAAAATATAATTACAGGGGCGCCTGGGTGGCTCAGTCAGGTAAGCCTCTGCCTTCAGCTCAGGTCATGATCTCAGGGTCCTGGGATGGAGTCCCACATTGGGGTCCCTGCTCAGCGGGGAGTCTGCTTCTCCCTCTGCCTCTGCCCCTCCCCCCATTTGTGCTCACTCTCTATTGCTCTGTCTCAAATAAATAAAACCTTGGGGGAAAAAAAGAAAAATATAAGTACACTGCATTAATTCAAATCAGGCTATATTTGAAAATATGCTTGTGTGAGTCAGATCAGAAGCATACTTAGAACTACACAAACATAAAAATGCTTTCTAAGGAAAACTGAACTATTTAGGATGGTTATCCTATATACAAAATGAAATATGATGCTTTAGGACAATATGTCTTTTGATATGCTCTCTTTATAAGCTAGATTTTTAAAAATATTTAAATATTATATGCTCTTATACAGTCCAGAAAAATGAAATGCATTGTTTAATGAGTATAAATAAGAATTACCAAAAATGAAAATATCACTAATTACATTTCTAATCTTGAATGAAAAAGACAATACTGCATGTTGGCAGATATATATCATCTTTAATTTGTTGAAATGATCAGCGTAATTAGTTACAACATGAGAAATATATTTTGATTTGATTCTTCCCCAGGATTGACTACCTGACGTGTAGTAAAACTCTTGGTGATTTAGTTATAGTTGATTTCTAAAATCCATAAAAATGTTGATTATGTATTATCTTCTGGTTTAGTGAAAATGAATGTAGTAATAAATATTTAAAGAAGAGAGGTTGCTAAAACAGTAACCATTAATATAAATACTCAGTGTTACTGGATTAAACTTTATAAGGCTTGGATGGATATTAGAGAGCCAATATTTGAATTTCTGTAGTATAACTGAAAGTGGATATAAATAATAAACAGTATCACCATTTTTTATGGTGCTAGAGTATTTAAAAAAAAACAAGTAATGGAGAAAACTTTTATGTGCTAGGAGCAAAGATAATATTTAAAGTCATCATATTTAATGGACTTTTTTTCCTATCCCATGTTTTCATATTTAAGATAGATAGTACTTTAGGAAAAATATAGTTGAATTATCTGATTGTTTTATGGTCCTTAATCTGTTAACACTTACTTCAATGTCATTTGCCTCCCCAATTGCCCAGTCTTAAGTTTATAATTTTATCTAAACCTCACTGATACTGGAAACACTGTAAAATAATGTAAATGCTATAAATTAATTTTTACAAATATTCTTATACCCACCTGCCATATGATTATGACACATACATACAGTGAAATTATAGTTGCCCAATATGTAGTTTGTTTAATGAAACACAAAATCAGTAGAAATGTCTATTTCCACTTGATATATTTTGTCAGATTTTTTAGAAATCTCTATTTGGTTATTTCAAAACAACAGTTAAAAATTGACTCTAAAAAACAAATGATAATTTACAACTAAGATAAAAACAAATATGTTAATAAAATTTCTTTAATAATGATGGCAAAATAAAATTAGAAATGATCTTTAAGAATAAACTCTAAATACAAAAATGAAATACAAAGCTTCCAGGAAGGAAAATCTGATAGAAATTAATCCTGACCTCTGTGACTTAAATTTAATTATGGAACACTACGTCAAAAACTAATGATAGTCACTATATAGTGACTAACATAACATTAAAAAAGAAAAGTTAAAAATCAAAATAGAGAAAAGTATTCTATTTACAAACAACTGTCTTTGTGGCTTAAATATGTGCAAATTTATTTCTCCCTGTGGAAAAGAAAACTCATTAAAATAGGAAAATACATTTCATATTTTGATAGAAAAACTCTATTAATAATTTAGCATGAACAGTACAATATTGTGGGGGGAAAAACCTATGATTTAATGACAAATTTCTAAAATGACAATATTCACCAACAGATATTGCAGAAACTTAAAGAAAATCATGAACAATCAGAACACCTGATTATGAACAATAAGAAAACCTGCGAAACTGAAAAGTGTGCTCAGAGACAGCTTGCTGTGACCCAAACCCTACAAAATAGAAGGTGCATTTCTTTAAGATCGGCTGTAACATAAGCAAATAAAATTCTTACAAGATAGCTACAAAAATAAGAGTTCATCAGAGTTCCCGAGTGTTCATAAAGTATTCAATATTAAATATATCTTTTAAATATGAAGTTATCAAAGTGAAAACATACAATAATAGTAAAATCAGTTTAATTTTCACAAATTTCTTGCCAACAGGCTGTCACTTTACATAAGCAAGCAGAATTCAAAATTGAAAAGAGCAAACTATGAAAGAAAAAAAAAGGAACCAGGGAAAAGTTTGAGGCTGAACAAAAGAACAGCCTAAGAGAAATATTTTCAAAGGTATAACAGATAAACTAGGCATATTATAGAGGTGAAACTAGTAAAAACTTCATTTTCCATAATTTAGTAATGAAATACAGGGTTCACAAGCCACAGGTGCTATCACAGGAGAAAAATGGCAAATTCCTTTTGTCTCCTTGGAAAATTATTATATCAAATAATTAGATAGACCATCACACACACACACTAGTTGATATTAGCTAAATTTTAAATATTAAATATCAAATTGTTTGGAAGATGTAAGGCAGTACCTTATAAGAGATAGAGTATAAACTGCAGTTTAAAGGAAAAAAGGTGAAATTTTCTAAGTATATGGATCCTCAAAGTATTAAGCTGAGTAAGCAAATAAAGCAAAAACAATGGTAGCAAGCTCATGAACACTATTAATTACAAACTTCATTATAGGATAAACAAAAATTAGTACAATTTAGTTATTAAATAAAGGGTTTTTAAGTTCCCTGTGAGTATCTAATTAGGTTACAGAGCAATAAAGAATAAACAGAAGACAACTGATAAGTTTACATGGACTAAGGCCAACCTGAATTTATTTATTTATTTATTTATTTATTTATTTATTTATTTATTTTATATTTTTAAAGATTTTATTTATTCATTTGAGAGAGAGAGAGAGAAAGTGCACAAGCAGGAGAGGCAGAGGGAGAGGGAGAAACAGGCTTCCCACTAAGCTGGGAGCCTGACGCAGGGCTCGATCCCAGGACCCTGAGATCATGACCTGAGCGGAAGGAAGACACTTAACCATATGAGCGACCTGGGTGCCCCCAACTTGAATTTAATAAAGACGCACAAAATAATTTTGCATAGCAGCAGGTAGAAAGGAGAAAACTCATACAAAATAACAAAACAATTCCTCGGCGAAACAAATTTTGGGAAGCCTGAGAATCAAATTTAAATGTTGTGTGCATGTTTGTGTTGGATTATTTATTTTTATAATTAAAAATATTTCACTCTTTAAAATTCTATTTTAACTTAGGAATACCTACCAGGAATGCTATGCTATATGCGTCCATTTTTGGTGAAACATGTCATGGGACATTTCTTTCCAGTCTACACTTTAGATAATATTGGCCTGCAGTGAAAACTATAATATTTGGCAACGGGAGCGACTTATGGTAGAAAAACTGCAAAGTTTTCTGTTGAGTTGCCATTGTAAATACTGGCAGTCCCTCAGTAAATTTCCAAATCTAACTCAATGGACAGGTTCTAAGTTTAGTAATGGGTAGGGGTAAGAGATTATAGAAGTACTTGCTGGCTTTGAGATGCTTTCAGGTGTACAGACCATTAGGTCCTTAAGTCTAAGGTATGAGAGGTCATTAATCCATCCCCACCTTTTGTCCCAATTAGGGTACTGCTGATAGGATGCTGCAGTATCCATGGCACCCTGGAATCTTCTACTCTAAAAATGCCACCCTAGAATGGTAACTGCAGTGAACTCCTGGTGAACTGCTTTTCTGCCCTAAAAATAAAGCAAAAAATATTCTAAGATTAAATTTTGTTTGCTTGTATAGGATGATATTAAAGATACCCAAAACTGTCCAGAAAAGAAGAAATCAAAGATATATATACATACACATACATATATGAATATCTATATATAATATTGGCAGAAGGTAAAAATAACATGAAGCTATGACAGGATGGCAAGAAGGGGGAAGGGGACCTCAAAAATAAGCCTTGTAAGGGTCACAAAACAAATTTTAAAAGATAAAATTTCACAGGTCCATGGTTTTAAGATACAAGGTCATTAGAAAGACTTGAAAAAATTACAAGGGGGTATTTTCAGCCTCTGATATAGGTAGCCTAGCTTAAATAAAATAAAAAATATAAAATAAAATAAAATAAAAGAGTAAAAATAAAAATAAAAATAAACTCTGGGGAGAGAAGTGGAAGAGACTTAAGGGAGGCAGAGACTAAAGAAGATGAGATCCTTGAAAGAACAGTATTACACTGGCAATGCATCAGATTTTAGACACCCCATCTATACTGAGGGCATCCTCCATCTCTAATATAGGGGGTGGAGTGGTTGGAAGGGGATAGAAAGACCTCACGTAGAAAGCTGCAGTTATTGAAACCCTATGGAGGAATCAGAAGTTGGACTTCTGGCTTTCAGAGCAGCTGGAAATTAGGGCTGGGGGTGTGACTGTGGAGAGTCAAAGAAGGAGGAGTCCAAAAGCTGCCCACAGACACCACTCTAACTGCCCTTGTTCCAACCAAGGCTAAAAGCAGCCCAGAAGAAAACAACAGAAAGCCTTGAAAGAGTTTAGTAGAGATTTTAGTAGCTGTCCACCCCAAGGGAGGTGAGTTCACAGTTAAGTCTCGACAAATTCAGACTGTAAATATCCTGGCTCTCCTTGTTGGCAGACTAAGGGACTATCTCTACAACTAAGTGCAAAACCATTAATAGACTGAAATAGCCCTAACAAAGCCTAAAACCAAGCCTCTAAAAAAACAAGGGGATCTGTGAGTCATTTAAACTGCCTGCTAGAAGAAAATTCAAAAGTTTTCAGAAGAAATTTGCAATATCCAGAGTCTCTAAAATATATCACCCATAATGTCCAGTGTGCAAGAAAACTTATTAAACATGTGAAAAAACAAGGAAATGAGGCCCAGTATCAAGAGAAAAATCTGTCAATTGAAATAAACACACTAACCAGATAGCAACTAAGAAATTCTGGAATTGAACAAATGCAATATCTGAAATAAAAAATCCATTAGTTGAGATTAAAAACATATTGGACAAAATAGAAAAAGAATCAGTGAAACGCCTGTTAATGTAAATAATCCACACTAAAGTATACAGAGGAAAGAAAGATTGAAAAGAAGAAAAGGGACTACAATGTCAATAACCTGAGAGCCAGTATGAAGATATCCTGCATATACGTTTTTGGAGTCCCAGACAGAGAGGACAGAGAGATTGAGACAGAAATATTTGAAAAAAGTATGACAAATTTTTTTTAAGTGTCATCACAAAGAAACTCACAGGTTTAGGAAGCTCAGCAAATTCCAAGCAGGATAAAGTAAAACAATTGTTTCTTTTTTTAATTATGAATTTAGGAGATTTTAATTATAGGCATCATTTGTTTGCTAGGAATCCAAACTGAAAACGAATACATAAATCATTTTATAAATGGTTACAAAAGTACTAAACTTGTTGGAAGAGTAGCTTGTTACTAAATTAACAAGAACATTGAATTCTGGAAAATATACAAAATAGATTAAAGACTTGAGTGTAAGATCTGAAACCAAAGAACTCCCTGAAGAAAACATAGGCAGTAAGTTCTTTGACATCAGCCTTAGCAATATTTTTTTGGACCTATCTCCTCAGGCAAGGATAACAAAAGCTAAAATAAACAAATGGGATTATATTAAACTAAAAAGCTTTTGCACAGCAAAAGAAACCATCAACAAAATGAAAAAACAATCTACTGAATGGGAGAAGATATCTGCAAATCTTATATCCAATAAGAGGTTAAAATATATAAAGAACTTACACAATAACAGGTTAAAATATATAAAATATATAAAGAACTTATACAATTCAGCACCAAAAAAAAAAAAAAACCAAAAAACAAATAAGCCGATTAAAAAATGGGCAGAGGACTTGAATACATATTTTTCCAAGGAAGACATGCAGATGGCCAACAGACACATGGAAAGAAGCTCAACATCACTAATCATCAGAGAAATGCAAATCAAATCCACAGTGAGATATCACCTCACACCTGTCAAATCAGCCATCATCAAAAAGACAAAAAATAACAATGCTGGCAATAATGTGGAGAAAAGGGAACCCTTGTACACCATGCACGACAATGTAAGTTAGTGCAGTCACTATGGAAAACAATATGGAGGTCACTCAAAAAATTAAAAATAGAACTACCATATGATCTAGTAATTCCACCTCTGGGTATTTATCTGAAGAAAACTAAAATACTAATTTGAAGAGATACATGCACTCCTATGTTTACTGCAGCATTATCAACAATAGCCAAAATATAGAAACAACCTAAGTGTCCACTGATGGATGAATGGACAAAGAAGATGTGGTATATATGTGCAATGGAATATTGCTCAGCCATAAACAGGAATGAAATTTTGCCATTTGCAACAACATTAATGGATGGAGAGAGCATAACGCTAAGCAAAATAAGTCAGACAGAGAAAGACAACTATCATATGAGCTCATTTATATGTGGAATCTAAAAACCAAACCAAACAAAAACAAAACAGAAACAGACTCATATATACAGGAAACAAATTACTGGTACCAGAGTGGGGAAGTGCTAGGGAGTAGGCAAAACAGGTAAGTAGAATGAAGAGGTACAAACCTCCAGTTATAAAATAAGTCATGAGGAAGTAATATACAGCATAGGGAATATAGTCAATAATATTGTAGTAACTTTTATGGTGATGGATGGTAACTAGACTTACCATGGGGATCACTCTGTGATATGTAAAAATATATCACTATATTTTACACCTAAAATTAATATAATACTGCATGTCAGTTAAACTTCAATAAAAAAATCTAGAAAATACTAGAGGTTTGAGTTACTTAAAAGCGTAGGGCACTGAATTAAAAATTATAACCTCAAAGTACTTGTTCAAAAGTCGAATATTATAATTGACCAAGTGATGTTATTGAGGTGACTTCTGTTTTTTTTTCTCTTTTTGAACATTTTATAAATAAACTTTTTATATATCATTGTTGGCATTATGCTACTACTCTTTCAGAATTGGTTGTAGATAACCATTTTTTTCTTGATGTGGCAGAGTATGATGAAGATACAGAATCTGCTCTTAGAATGAAATATTTAGCTAATGATCATTAAAATTGTATGAAGTACTAAAGTTCAAAGACACATATGGGGAAACATCTAAAAAAGTAAGGACCATGGAGAAGTTCTGAAAGGTAGTAAAAGTTATGATCAGACAATTTACAAAAAAAAAAAAAATATCAATGATCAATTCCAATGACCAACTAGCATGAAAAGATTTGCAGGCCAAAATATCTTTAGCCTATTAAATTGGCTTATAAAATAAAACTCAATATTAATGCTATATGGTAAGTTCTAAAAACCAACCAAGTAAAATGTTGGGTTGTATCACTGACAAGTTTATAGAATGACAAGGGTGAGATAACTATATAAATGGGAATCATTTTCAAATGTGGGATATCCATATTTGCATTATTGAAGAAAGGTTATAGCAGGGTTTCACACTATTTTTTTTAAATTACTAGCTTTGGTAAGCAGACTCATATGGTGCTATGAAAATATAATATTAATTTCATGCTCATTATATGCCAAGTGTTTTGGGGGCACTTGGTATAGTTGTCAGCAAAACAGAAAAATCTCTACACATGCACAACTTAATTCCAGCAGTTATTGGTATCAAGAGCCTTACAAGTTTGAAGATTCTTTGGATGTAACTAAAATGTATTTTTCAGGCTTACTGAAGAAAATATCTTAAATCATTGTTGATCCTTATGGAATTCAAGCAATTGACTCTAGACCCTTATTTTGCAAAAGTTGTTTCCTTGAAAAAATCACTTGCATAAATTCTGCTCCTTCAAAAAACCAAACTATTGGACAAGGTTTGTTTGTATGAGTGTGCGTGTGTGTGTGAATGTGTGTGTGTGTATGTAAGTGGGATTCTTGGGAATGGAAAATGCCATAATATTCAGATATTTGTAAAAATATTAACAAGTAATATGATTTTTTTTTTAAAGATTTTATTTATTTATTTGACAGAGAGAGACACAGCGAGAGAGGGAACACAAGCAGGGGGAGTGGGAGAGGGAGAAGCAGGCTCCCCGCAGAGCAGGGAGCCCGATGCGGGACTCGATCCTGGGACTCCAGGATCATGACCTGAGCTGAAGGCAGTCGCTTAACTGACTGAGCCACCCAGGCGCCCCAGTAATATGATTTTTAATGTAAAAATCTTAAACTTGTTTGTTCCCTACATTAAAATACTACTTCAGAGCCTATTTCTTAATTGCTATAAAACATTTGTCACAAAACACTACAGTAATAAAGCCATTTCTTATCAAGAATGACAACCGGGGGCACCTGGGTGGCTCAGTCGGTTATGAGTCCCACTCTTGATTTCAGCTCAGGTCACGATCTCAGGGTACTGAGATTGAGCCCTGCATCAGGCTCCATGCCTACGCCTAGCATAGAGCCTGCTTGGGATTTTCTTTCTCCCTCTCCCTCTGCCCCTCCCTGCTCTCTCTCTCTCTCTCTCAAAAGAAAAAAAAAAAAAAAGAATGACAACTGTTGTCTGGTCATTTCCTTTTGTAAAACAAGATGATTATCACAGTATTATTTATGATACCCCAAAATAGAAACAAATATCTATACTTCCTTCTTTGTCTGACTCCTCAATCCACAATTAGTTGTTTCACATATTTAACTTTCCTCCAATTTCTTTTTTTAAAGGTGTGTTTTTTTTTTTGTTTGTTTGTTTGTTTTATTTGACAGAGAGAAACACAGTGAGAGAGGGAACACAAGCAGGGGGAGTGGGAGAGGGAGAAGCAGGCTCCCCGCTGAGCAGAGAGCCCGATGTGGGGCTCGATCCCAGGACCCTGGGACCACGACCCGAGCCGAAGGCAGACACTTAACGACTGAGCCACCCAGGCGCCCCCCTCCAATTTCAATTTAAAATTTATAGTCATAAACTCTGTATCCCTATAATTTCACACGAAATTCTTCTCTTCCAAAAAACTTCCATGTCCTAAATACATTTTTACTGCCATAATGATCTGTGTCTATATCCTGAATCTTCCCAATTTTACATCTTTTTGCAAGGTGCTAATGAAACTGTAGAATTACAAGCAAATTATATTATAACATAAATAATTTCAATTGAAGAAATTTAAAAACCAAAGTAGAGCTAGTGGAATCCTAAGAAGCTGTAGTATTTGCTATCTAGATATCTGTCTGTGGCAAAGTGTGGATTCTAAAAGTATAGAAGTATTTAAATTAGAGTTTTTGATGTCTTTAGCTAAAGAAATTTAATAATAGATGACTAACAAAGGAAGGTCTGCAACTTTTGAAACTTGGAGATCCAATAATTAAATATATCATTAGTGGAGGGAGATATACTAAGGCAATTTAATTTCCTTCTAAATACAGCAGATTAATCCTATTAAACATTCATCATTTTTTCATTATTTCTAATTCATGTGGTTTAAGTAATGTGAAATATGTTAAATACTAGGAAAAAGGTTTTCTTTTTATAGACCTTTGATAAAGTAATAAAATGCAAAAGGTAGGCTAGATAATTAATGTACACTCTATAATAGTTATTAAAATATTTTATTTGGAAAATTTTCCCCAAAAATGCAAAAGATACAGGAGGATCTAAAGTTGGATGAGGTACATCACTTAGATTTAATTACAGATAGCATTTTTTATCATTTCAGTTTTTTGAAAATTTCAGACATAATAACATTTGAATTATAAATACTTTAGCCAGCCTCTTTTAAAGATATATTTTCTTACATAACCATCATGCCATTATTGTACTTAATAAAACTAACATTGATTCTTTAATGTTATCTACAAATATAGTCTATTTTCAAATTTACTAACATATCCAATACAGATTTACATCTTGCAATTAATTATGACTCTATTTTTTTAATCTGAACAATTTGTTACCCTAAATATTTTACATAGTGATTTTAATATCCTTTGACATTATGTGCTGAATTAAATATTCCATTAAGTTTTTAAAAATGGTGATTTTTCTAATACTATCATTCCTTCTTTATTTAGTTGGAGGCATTTTTCTGTAATGAAAAGCTGTCCCTCATGAACTGAGACTATTTGGTTATCCAGAAATAGAGCTGTTACAAGAAAATGAACATAAATGCTTAATTCTTTTCTTTAATTGCATATTTTCAGAGTAAGGGTTTGGTAAAATAGTTATCAAATAATAAGGCTTTTTTTGGTTTTCTCTCTCACATCAAGGTAGACTGATGGATTTTAATATACTTAATATGTTTCAATCAACTTCAGTCATTATTCTTTTTCATGCTTAAATTTTCATAATCTTGACCAACAGAAGCTCCATTAACCTGATTTCTATGTTATCACAAATATACACACAGTGCATTAACAGTTATGACTTTTCAATAAATTTCAAAATCATCTCTGTAAATTAACTTTAGTTCTTTAGTTATCCTAACTGAGAGCTTTATGAAGGCATTGAGAGAACAGCCAGGGTCAGTTCATTAAAATCATGAATATTTTACAGTAAGAGAAAAATAATAATCATAAAAATATATGCTTTTAGAAATTATACATTCAACTTTTCTGGATACTTTTGAAGTTTAAAAAAATTAACCAAACACAAATGTACTTAAAAAGTAATAATAATACAAAAAGTAAACATGCAAAATGATTTATGTAGTTAACTAATACATTCTATTTATGTATGATCTGGGAAAGAAAAATAAGTGCTTACTGATTTTCAAATATCACATAATTGTAATCACTTTTACAGAGTAACATTCTCATTGTAGTGCTAATCACAAAGAAAATTATAACATATAACACTGTCACCAGTGAGTTTTTACTATGTATATTTTTCTGTTTTTCTACATAAAGCTATATGGATAATCCTTAACCTTAAAGTAAAACATAATTAACCTAAACAAATTGCAGTGTTGTTGGATATCTGTATCAGAATTCTTTTTCTTATATAGATAATTGTCTTAAAGAATTCTGGACAAAAGATGGCTAAAGTTATTTTCCTTTATTATAATCCATAAAATCTTGAATTAAGTAAAACTTTCTCTTAAATCTTACAAAAATTAGCTCGAATTCTACTCAAAATTGAAAAAAAATTATTTTTATTCTACAATTTAAGTTTTAACTATTTAAGTTTCCGTAACAGGGAACAAGAGATATTATTTAAGTTGAAGCCATTTTATGGAGCTCTTTTTATTTTTTTAAAAAATGGGAAGTCTTCCTGAAAGCACAAATATATGCATTTTTTATATTTTAAAATTTATATGCATACTAAATTTATATGCATACTAAAATATAATAAAGCATATACACACACAATCATAAAGAAAACCATACAGGAAGTCTTCCTCAAAGGTCTCTGGAATAATTAAATTGCAAAAGAAATGTCTACATATCAACACAAGGATAGTTTATCTAAATGGAAATGTGCCTGCTGGTTTGTCTTTGTAAATATAACTTAGTTAATCAAAAGAAACTTAAAAACTCCTGAAGAGCAGGTCTTTGGCACTAAATAAACATTCACTAAATATACTGCAAATTGAATGAATGAATAAATGGAAGCATGTTTTCATTTTGTTTAATATTTTCTGCTACTTTCTCTATACTCTAGTGTAATGAAAGGGAATCTTTTGAATTTATGATAAGTAGATGAAAATTATACCCTTAAATCCTGTGCATTTTCCATCACTTAATCAATCACTTTTCCACCAATTTGATTTTAATTTAAAGTTTAAGTTTAAACATCTTTTGTCATAGAAAAACATGTCACTTATTGATAAAGAAAATTTATGTAACATACAACTATTCTGGCAATTTTTTTTTTTACTATTTTTTTCACCAACCATTTATTATGATGAGAAGCAAAAGATACTATCAATTTCTGTTGCCTTTTCCCTTGTTTCCTTAACTTAATTTGTAATGCAAGTATTTTGAGTAGTCTCTAAGAAATCTTTGCCTACTTCCAGGTCATGTATTCTCTTGTTGTTTTTCTTTCCTAGAAGCTTTATGGTTTTAGCTGTTACATATACTACTAGTTAAAAATTTATTTTTTAATGAGTATTTAAATCAAATAAGTGGGTAATTACCAAAGGAGAGCTTTACAAATTACAGATTTAGACTCAGAGATGTACTATGATTTGTATGCACTCCTTTTCTTCTTCTATAGAGTAGTGTAATACTAAGACAACATAGAGTGGAAAATAAAGGAAAAAAAATCCACAATATACTTATTAACACAAAGAGCTTGCAGCAAAGTGATTTGTAAAATGAAGAAATATTAAGAAAAGTATTATTAGAGATGGACACACATTTCTACTTTGGCCAAAGGCATAGGGTTTTACATCTATGAGACTTTAAATAGTATCCAATACCTAAAAGTTATTACAGTCAATTAAAAACCCTGCCTTGGTAGACTGAAAAAAGATAGTTACTCTTATTGAAATAGACATAAATATAAAAAATTCCCTAAAGCTAAATTAAATCAAGTGCCTAAATGAATCATTTTTAAGCAAGAGACAACATAACATTCCTTTGTAGATAATATTAATGTACTTTTATGAATTTCTATGGAATCTATTATCCTGCCACAAACTTTAATTGAATACTTTCTAAATCTTCTTTTATTATGTATTTTATGTATAGACATGTAAATTTAATCCTTGTTCTCAAACCTGAATCTATGAGCTTTTGTTATTCCCAAACAGATTCTCTAATTTTGAAATTCATGATACTTCATATTTCCTCTGGTTTGCACAGTAGTATTCTAATGTATTATCTAATCATTTACTGTTGATATTAATGATAAAAATAAAACACATCCTTAAACCCTGCAAAGAATAGACATTTTTTCAAATATAGTTATTAAAAATGGCCATACTCTATTTTTGCCATATCTTATTTATGAATAATGTAGTAGAATGAAGAGGGATAACTTAGATTTTGTTTTATGTCAACTATAAAATTTCCCAGCTGATATTAAGAAATTGTGACGGGGAGCCTGGGTGGCTCAGTCGTTGAGTGTCTGCTTTCAGCTCAGGTCATGATCCCAGGGTCCTGGGATCGAGCCCCGCATCAGGCTCCCTGCTCTGCGGGAAGCCTGCTTCTCCCTCTCCCACTCCCCCTGCTTGTGTTCCCTCTCTCACTGTGCCTCTCTCTGTCAAATAAATAAAATCTTAAAAAAAAAAAGAAATTGTGACATAGATATTTTATTAAAGTAATATTTCCTTACTTATGTATTTGATTTATTTAAAAAATTAATTCAAGAACACTTTAAATTCATTATGTAGTACTATAAATGAGAAAACTTCTCTCCCCCAATAGAAATTTATCAGTCAGAAACTTAAATATATAAGAATGTGAAATAAAATAACAAATCAAATGTAATATACTATGCTTTCATATCACTACAATTGCTTTTGGTCATTCCTCACATATAAGCTAGAATCTAAACATTAAAAAAAATAAACTAATAAGAAATATTACTGAAGGGAGGGAAAAATGAAACAAGACAAAACCAGAGAGGGAGACAAAGACTCTTAATCTCAGGAAACAAACTGAGGGTTGCTGGAGTGGAGGAGGGTGGGAGGGATAGGGTGGCTGGGTGATGGACATCGGGGAGAGTATGTGCTATGGTGAGCACTGTGAATTGTCTAAGAGTGATGAATCACAGACCTATACTCCTGAAACAAATAATACATTGCATGTTAATAAAAAATAAATAAATAAAGGAATATTACTAAGTAAGTTTCTATATAATTCGAATAAAGACTGTATAATAGACTGAATTTAAACTATCTCTAAAAATGTTATTTTTTTCTGAAAGCACCACTTCATAAAATCAGGACAATTTACACGTAACTCTATAAAATATTCAATTATTTTTTTAAGATTTCAAAATAGTTAACTAGCTTTCCACCTTTCCTGCCACACACTGCATAAAATACCATAGTTTCTATGGCATTTTATTTTGCCCATTATAAGAAGTAATTTAAAAGTTCTACAGTCATAAACATTCTGGTAAGACATCTCATGGTAGGATTCTGGTCATTTGCTTTATAAGCTCAAACATTAACCTTCTTATTGGAAACCTGTACAAAACACTGTTTCAAAATCTCTTTCAAAGAGTTCCTAAAACATGTTTTGACTGACTTATTTCTAGATTCCATAAACAGACCCCAAGCATCTGACATCTAACTTTTTTAAATTAGGGTGATATTTTCCTTTATGTTTTATACACACTTCAATCCATGTTTGTAATGTAAAATGCTTATTTATTTTTACTAAATGAATATGAAATCCAAATACAAATTATTTAAAATACTATTAAAACACAATTTCAAAAAGTAAGGTCCCAGAGTATAAACTCATACATTTCCTACTCATATCTCTTTGCTGTCTTGCACTTTGCCTTCCATCACTGAATGGGCAAAGAAAGTTTAGCCATCAGGCAATGCTTTTATATATTAACTATCTATTATAGTTATATTAACTATCCATTATATAGAAATTGTAGCCATCAGGCAATGCTTTTATATATTAACTAATCATTATATGTTAACTATCTGTTAAATATATATATGATACATACTTTATATACTATCCATTTTATATATAACTATATGATATAGTTGTGCTCTATCATAGCACTTTTGAAATCTTAAAGGTAATTAACTAAAAGGATAATTTTCATGTTTTAATAACATTAGACTATAAATATTTAATATTTAAATTTGAAATGCAATTTTACCCATTTGGAAAAGTATACCATTTGTTGTTTTTCTCTTAAGCCTATTTGAACCTCTAGCATATATGCAAATTTAGTAATAATTATCTATAACTCATAATCCTTTTTTTGCTCCAATCTCTATGCACTGCAAATCTCAATCATGACTGTGTCATCAAAATAATTTAGTGGGTCATGACTATGAAGATGGTGGAAAAAAAAAAAGAAAAGATGGATGGGAGATAGAGACAGGGGAGGGGTAGGAGGAGAGACTAGAAAAAGTAAAATAGAAAGTAGTAAGGACAAGTATTTTTATGACTTTCTAAATACTGGATTGCAATGTAAAAATTATACTATCTATGGCAAAAATCTTTGAAAGATACCACATAGGAGAGAATCAAAGGAGTCCCACTGGAAATAATTCTTTAGCTGTAATTATAAAATTGAAGAATTAATGGCACCGTAGATATTCACAAATACTAAATCTTCCACACTTTTGAAGATTACTAAGTATGAGGTTACACAAGTTAATTAATAAAACATACTGATTTCTCATTTTGCAAATTTTATTGAGTTTGGGTCTTTGCAATAGGGGGGTGTTCTTACATCTTCTGATTGCCCAGTATTTTGAATTCATTGACCCCCCGATTCTGGAGACCAATAATAATAATGGTCTCCTCAGGTAGTAATAAGTCTTTTAATCAAAAGACAGTCTTTTATGCATTCTGCCATGTTAGACCCAACTTAATGTCTACCATTCCACACTGCAGTTCATTGTTTTTTCTGTGGTCCCTTCAAGACTACTCCATATATTTTTTTCCCTCAGTACAGAAGGATATTTATTAACCTATCAAGTAATGCCAATAATACTACCATGCTACTATTACCAAATGTGGTAAAGATGATACAAAGAAAAGCCTACAAGAGGATTTCAACTACTCCCTGCACTTCAATTAAGAGAATTATTAATTATGCTTTTATTCCTTTCACCTTTACAGAGATCAATATCACCATTTCTATCTCCAGTTAGACACCTGTTTACAGACAACCAATGTGGACTGGTTCCCTAAAGTTCTGTTCTCAAACTCCTAAGTCAAAAAGCAAATTTAATTGTGTCTTTTAGGCAACCCTGAGACTAAGAAGTTCAAATATACCCACATCATTCTTTTACCCAGCCACAAATATGAATAGGTCTCCTCTGCATTTCTCTTTCCTTAGGACTTGAATACTTTATAACCTTTTCAAGGACTCAATTATCAGCATTTTTAAACCATAAATTATTAAAAGGATGACATATATTTAAAACCACATTGAAATACAAAGTATTATAAAATTGTAATTTATTAAAGGCCTGCATTTCACTACCTGCATTTCTAGGATCACATAAATCTACACATATCCATACAATGGTGGTTTCTCCTATCTCCTAATTACTTCTTCTCACCTGTAAAACTAGGACAAAACAGTACAAATTTCATAGAGTCCTTTTTTCTTTTAAAGATTTATTCATTTATTTTAGAGAGAGAGCACAAGTATGCGTGGGGGTGGAGGCGTAGAGGGAAAGAGAGAATCTCAAGCCAACTGCCTCCTGAGTGCAGAACCCAACCTGGGGTTTGATTTCACAACCTTGAGATCATTACCTGAGCTGAAATCAAGAGTTGGGAGCTCAACAGACTGAGCCACCCAGGCGCTCCTCATAGATTTCTTTTTCAGGTTAAATGGAATTAATGTATACAATGTGCCGGGGACATGTCTGGAACACAGTAAGCCCAGTAAATGTATGCTATTACTAGTATTATTTCTACTGCTGCTGCAATTGTTACCATAGTCAACATCATGTGGAAGGGCTATTGTAGCATAAAGGGAAGAACATGGATTAGAGTGAGACATATTTTTTTTTTTTTAAATCTTGACTCCCTGAAAAAAAAATGCTGGTATTATGTAAGACATTTTCTTATACTGGGGCGCCTGGGTGGCTCAGTCGATTAAGTGTCTGCCTTCGGATCAGGTCATGATCCCAGGGTTGGGCGCCCTGCTCAGCAGGGAGTCTGCCTGTCCCCAGGCTGGCTCATGCTCTGTGCTCTCCTCACCCTCCACCCCGCACCCCAGCTTGTGCTCTCGTCCTTCTCGTGCTCTCTCTCACTCTCTCTAACAAATAAATAAAATCTTTAGAAAAAAAAGAAATTTTCTTATACTTTATAAGCTTTAGTTTCCTTATCTATAAAATGAGACTAGCAATTAATGAAAGAATTTTTGTGAGAATTAATTTCAAAATAAATGTAAAGTATTAGGTACATAGTAGGTGGAATTTATTCCCCTCATGACTTCCCATTCTAGCCAAACAATAACAATTTAACCATTCCTATACATTAAGTCAGTAATTCCATAGCTTTCATTAGGGAACAACAGTTTTCTTCAGGTACAGATACATTGTATTTGACTAAATTACTAAGTACCACTTACAGAAAAAAAAAAAAGCTTCCTATTAATACTAAAATGTAAATAATTAAAACACACAAATAAAGGAATGCTCAATTTTTTTGTTTTCTTAATAGAATTTTTTCTTTAAATTCAATTAGCCAACATATAGTACATCATTAGTTTTTGACATAGTGTTCAATGATTCATTATTTGCAAATGCTCAATTTTAAAGCAATATAAAGAAACACGTACTTGAATATATGTGACATTTTCCTTACATTAAAATATAATTGGTAGCTACTATGGCTTACTTTTATTTCTTTTTCCCTTATTTTCCTTTAAAGAAGACATATCTTATTTCTTCACAGTCTGTAGTTTTTTAAAACCTGATGACTTAATGTGGCCATAATTTTATAAACTTTCAGATTCAATCCATAGTACCCATATTTAATGTTTAAATACTAACACAAAAATTATTTGATTGAATTACTTACCTCAAAGTTTTTGTTTCTTAACACTGTTCTTCACTAATTTGTATATGTAATTTTGGCCAATTGAAATTTGATTTTTCTTTTTACCTCACAACTTTCTCACAGTCTCACAAAAGAATCCAGATAATCTTCTTCAACATACTTTTAATTTCTATTTCAATATCAGAAAGAGTGCAAGCAGGGGAATCAAAACAGAGAAGTTTATTCCAAAATACGTATAAATCTTATTTCCATAGCAAACAAGATTCTCCCAACTTTCTTTTCTTTCTGGTTAATACCTATAACCTTTACTAGGAGTTTCTCTTCTAAACTGCCATGTTGCCATTCAACTCTGCCAAAAATTATGAAGTAGTTTCTTTATACACTGTATAAATTCCACTGAGTTGGGTTCTCTAGAATTCCTGTTCTTTTTAAACCACAAATGATAACTTTAAGAGCTGAAATTAACTTTGCCAGAAATTTTTCAACTTAATATTTGCTTTGGAAGCCAAAATTCTACATAGATCCTTTTGAATTTAAGTACTTTTATCAGTACATTTGTGGTTGCTTTCATAACTAGAATGGCTTTTTGAAAAACATAATTACAAAGTGTCTCAAGTCATACTCACTTTTGCAGCTAAAAAACATTTTATTTTTACATAATTTAAAACTTTCCTGAATAGAAAAGCACTTAACTTATCATTGATCAAAAAACATCAGTAGATTTTTAAGAATAGCAAAAAGGTAGCTATTTCCAATTCATCAATATCTCCTAATCTTTTAGACTACTGTTTTATCTTAACAAATCACTAACAGCAAGTTTGTAATTATACTTTAAAAGCTTAACTAAGGCAATTCTTTCTATTTTGGTATAAAAAAACATTTGAAAGTTAACATGCAGCTTCAGGAATGTAAGAGATCTATAAAAGATAAAACTTTTTTTTTAAGTTGTAATGAGATGAAGAAATCTATACCTTTAGTTGTTTATTTAATACTGCTGACTGTACCTCTACAATATACTTTGCTTGAATTGTAGCAATTTTTAAAATATTTATTATTCATATACCACATCACTTATCTTCCTTAGTTTCTATCACAACACTTGCAATAGAAAGGTCCTCAACAAATATTTGTCTTATCAAGGAGATAAGAATGAGAAAGAAAACATTTAAAAAAAAGGGGGGGCGGCGCCTGGGTGGCTCAGATGGTTAAGCATCTGCCTTCGGCTCAGGTCATGATCCCAGGGTCCTGGAATCGAGTCCCGCACCGGGCTCCCTGCTAGGCAGGGAGCCTGCTTCTTCCTCTGCCTCTGCCCCTCTCTCTCTCTCTCTGACTCTTATGAATAAATAAATAAAACATTTGAAAAAAAAAAGAATGAGAAAGAAAAGAGATTAAAATCATCACTGATTTTTAGTTCTCTTTAAATTATTCTTATTCATGGTACGTAAATTCCTATAGATCATTCATTCAAAACATACATAAAAGGTACTGAGACATGCTGATGATACAGCAATATACCAGACAGTTTGGTCTCTACTATCTCAGAGATTATGACCCAGAGATTATGACAGCGAACATCTAATCTCACAATTTATTATCCTATTATAATTATAACATGCATTCTGCAGGTGAAGTGCAAAGTGCTAAAGAGCATATGCAAGGGGGATATGATCAGGTTTGGGAAGTTAAGAAATTCTCCCCTACTAAAAGTTTTAAAGTGTGCAGTATACAGTAAGACAGAGCAGAGTCTGTAGCCACAGGGACCTTCATTGTATAAATTGGACTGTGTCACTCCCTTAGAATGAAATCCATATTCTTTAATGTAACATATACAACACCTTTCAAAACACAATCTTAGATTTCAAGATGTACTACAAAGCTGTAATAATCAAAACACTATGGTACTGCACAGAAACAGATGCATAGATAGGGGAACAAGAGAAAGCCCAGAAATAAACCCCACATTTATATATGCTCAATTATTCTATGAAAAAGGAGGCAAGAATATACAATGAGGAAAAGACAGTCTCTTCAATAAATGCTGCTAGAAAAACTGGACAGCAGCATTCAAAAGAATGAGACATGACCACACTTTAACACCATAGGCAAAAATAAACTCAAAATAGATTAAAGAACTAAATGTGAAATGTGTGACCATAAAATTCTTAGAAGAAAACAGGCAATAATTTCTTTGACATCAGCCATAGCAATATTTTTCTAGACATGTCTCTTTGGGTAAGGGAAACAAAAACAAAATAAACTACTGGGACCACATCAAAATAAAAAGCTTTTGCACAGTGAAGGAAACCATCAACAAAACAAAAAGGCAACCTACTGAATGGGAGAAGATATTTGCAAATGATACATCCCATAAGGGTTAATAATCAAAATATATAAAGAACTTACATAATTCAACCCCAAAAACTCCAAATAATCTGATTAAAAATGGGCACAGGCATTTTTCCAAAGACACACAGATGGCCAAGAGACACACAAAAAGATGTTCAACATCACTCATCATCACAAAAATGCAAATCAAAACCATAATGAGATATCAGAATGGCTAGAATCAAAAAGACAAGAAATAGTAAGTGTTGGTGAGAATGCAGATAAAAAGGAACCCTGTACACCACTGATGGGAATATAAATTAGTGCAGCCACTATGAGAAGCAGGATGAAGGTTCCTGAAAAATTTAAAACTATATTACTATATTTACTACATTAAATACATTAAAATACATATTATAATATATATTATATTGTACACCTGAAACTAATATAACACTGTATGTAAATTATATTTGAATAAAAAAATTACAGAATGAAATACGATATGATCCAGTAATTCCACTACTGGGTATTTACCCAAAGAAAACAAAAACACTAATTCAAAAAGATACATACACACCTATGTTTACTGCAGCATTATTTACAGCAGTCAACATATGGAAGCATCAGAAGTGTCCATGACAGATAGATAGATAGATGAATGGACAAAGAAGATGTGGTATACACACACATACACACACACACATAATGGAATATTACTCAGCCAATAAAAAGAATAGGATCTTGCAATTTGTTATAACACAGGTGGACTTAGAAGGTATTATGCTAAGAGAAATAAGTTAGAGAAAGACAAGTGCCATATGTTTCATTTATATGTGGAATCTAAAAAACAAAACAAATAAAAGGAGAAAAAGATAAAAACCCTAGACTCTTAAATACAGAAAACAAACTCCTGGTTGCCAGAGGGGAAATGGGTAGGGTGATGGGTGGAATTTAGTTGAAGGAGATTAAGGGGGACAAACTTTCAGTTATAAAATAAATAAGTCACACAGATAAAAAGTAGAGCATAGGAAATACATTAAATAATATTGTTATGTTGTATGGTAATAGATGGTGACTATACTTATATTGATGAGTACTGAGTAACATATATAATCGTTGACTCGATATGTTGTACACCTGCAACTAGTATAACATGGTACGGTAATTATACTTCAATTAAAAAAAAAAAAAACTCTTGGATACTCTCTAGTTCCATCTTATACTGCTTTTTCCCTCTCTCAAAAACCATGCTGCTAGAATATTCAACCATGTTTCCTTTCTTTAAATCACTGTGCTCTCTCTTGCTTAAGGACTTCTAATTATTTCTAAAAAACTTTTGCCTTTCCACTTTTTGCCTGATTAAATCCCACCCAAACTTCAGGTCTCCAATAAGACACTACTTTTCGGGCGCCTGGGTGGCTCAGTTGGTTAAGCGACTGCCTTCGGCTCAGGTCATGGTCCTGGAGTCCCGGAATCGAGTCCCGCATCAGGCTACTTGCTCGGCGGGGAGTCTGCTTCTCCCTCTCCCGCTCCCCCCTCTTGTGCTCTTTCTCTCTCTCACTCTCTCTCTCAAATAAATAAATAAAATCTTAAAAAAAAAAAAAGACACTACTTTTCTTAAGATGCTTTACTTAACCTCTATCACTGGGGTTGGTGCTTCCTCTATTATTTCACAGGACCCAGGTATTTTTCACATCAACACATTTATCTCACAATATTGGAATTTCCTGTTCACTTTTTTCTATCTCTTGCTAGCCTATAAATTTCATGAGGCTATATCTGCTATTTCCATTATTGATTGGCAATTGGTTCATGACTTATACATGGATAAACTGAACATATAGAGGCAATCATATTTGCAAAGTAAAATTCTTGCATATTAAGAACCTATGGGGACACCTGGGTGGCTCAGTCCTTTAAGTACCTGCCTTCAGCTCAGGTCATGATCCCAGGGTCCTGGGATTGAGTCCCGCATCAGGCTCCTTGCTCAGTGGGGAGCCTGCTTCTCCCTCTGCTTACCGCTCCCCCTGCTTGTGCTCTCTCTCTCTTTCTCTGACAGATAAATAAATAAAATCTTCAAAAAAAAAAAAAAAAAAGAACCCTATGGCTTTTCTAATAGCAAGTCTTATCTATGTAAATGAATTCCTTCATTCTTTCCTTCGTCTCTTCTGCCTTCCTTCTCTCCCTCCCTCCTTTCATACATCCTTCCTTCTTAGAAAATGCAGCCATCAAAATGGATTAGGACCTTTCCCCCTAAGGTCAGGAACACAGCAGCGATGTCCACTATCACCACTGCTATTCAACATAGTATTAGAAGTCCTAGCCACAGCAATCAGACAACAAAAAGAAATAAAAGGCATCCGAATCAGCAAAGAAGAAGTCAAACTCTCACTCTTTGCAGATGATATGATACTTTATGTGGAAAACCCAACAGACTCCACCCCAAAACTTCTAGAACTCATACAGGAATTCAGTAAAGTGGCAGGATATAAAATCAATGCACAGAAATCAGTGCATTCCTATACACCAACAACAAGACAGAAGAAAGAGAAATTAAGGAGTCAATCCCACTTACAATTGCACCCAAAACCGTAAGATACCTAGGAACAAATCTAACCAAAGAGGCAAAGAATCTGTACCCAGAAAACTATAAAACACTCATGAAAGAAACTGAGGAAGACACAAAGAAATGGAAAAACGTTCCATGCTCATGGATTGGAAGAACAAATATTGTGAAGACGTCAATGCTACCTAGAGCAATCTACACATTTAATGCAATCCCTATCGAAATACATCCACTTTTTTCAAAGAAATGGAACAAATAATCCTAAAATTTGTAATGGAACCAGAAAAGATCCCGAATAGCCAGAGGAATGTTGAAAAAGAAAAGCAAAGCTGGCGGCATCACAATTCCGTACTTCACGCTCTATTACAAAGCTGTCATCATCAAGACAGTATGGTACTGGCACAAAAACTGACACATAGATCAATGGAACAGAATAGAGAGCCCAGAAATGGACCCTCAACTCTATGGTCAACTAATCTTCGACAAAGCAGGAAAGAATGTCCAATGGAAAAAAGACAGTCTCTCAACAAATGGTGTTGGGAAATTTGGACAGCCACATGCAGAGGAATGAAACTGGACCATTTCCTTACACCACACACAAAAATAGACTCAAAATGGATGAAAGACCTAAATGTGATACAGTAGTCCATCAAAATCCTAGAGGAGAACACAGGCAGCAACCTCTTCGACCTTAGCCATGGCAACTTCTTCCTAGAAACATCGCCAAAGGCAAGGGAAGCAAGGGCAAAAATGAACTATTGGGACTTCATCAAGATAAAAAGCTTTTGCACAGCAAAAGAAACAGTCAACAAAACCAAAAGACAACTGACAGAATGGGAGAAGATATTTGCAAATGACATAGCAGATAAAGGGCTAGTATCCAAAATATATAAAGAACTTATCAAACTCAACACCCAGAGAACAAATGATCCAATCAAGAAATGGGCAGAAGACATGAACATTTTTCCAAAGAAGACATCCAAAGAAGACAAAGAAAAAGTGCTCAACAGCACTCGGCATCAGGGAAATCCAAATGAAAACCTCAATGAGATACCACTTCACACCAGTCTGAATGGCTAAAATTAACAAGT
This sequence comes from Mirounga angustirostris, assembly GCF_029215605.1. NCBI lineage: Eukaryota > Metazoa > Chordata > Mammalia > Carnivora > Phocidae > Mirounga > Mirounga angustirostris. Next base: position 44,240,676 of record NW_026991709.1, on the reverse strand, counting down.
CAGGAAATGACAGATGTTGGCGGGGGTGCGGAGAAAGGGGAACCCTCCTACACTGTTGGTGGGAATGCAAGCTGGTGCAGCCACTCTGGAAAACAGTATGGAGGTCCTCAAAATTTGAAAATAGAGCTACTGTATTACCGAACAATTGCACTATTGGATATTTACCCCAAAGATACAAATGTAGGGATCCAAAGGGGTACATGCCCCGATGTTTATAGCAGCAATGTCCACAATAGCCAAACTATGGAAAGAGCCAAGATGTCCATCGACAGATGAATGGATAAAGAAGAGTGGTATATATATATGATGGAATATTATGAAGCCATCTAAAGGAATGAAATCTTGCCATTTGCAACGACGTGGATGAAACTGGAGGGTATTATGCTAAGCAAAAATAAGTCAATCAGAGAAAGACATGTATCATACGATCTCACTGATATGAGGAATTCTTAATCTCAGGAAACAAACTGAGGGTTGCTGGAGTGGTGGGGGGCAGGCGGGATGGGGTAGCTGGGTGATAGACATTGGGGAGGGTATGTGCTATGGTGAGCGCTGTGAATTGTGTAAGACTGTTGAATCACAGACCTGTACCTCTGAAACAAATAATACATTATATGTTAAAAAAAAAAAGAAGAAGAAGAAGAAGAAGATCACAGGAAGGGAAAAATGAAGGGGTGGGGGATCAGATGGGGAGACGAACCATGAGAGACTATGGACTCTGAGAAACTGAGGGTTCTAGAGGGGAGGGGGTGGGGGGATGGTTAGCCTGGTGATGGGTATTAAAGAGGGCAGGTACTGAATGGAGCCCTGGGTATTATATGCAAACAATGAATCATGGAACACTACATCAAAAACTAAAGATGTAATGTATGGTGATTAACATAACATAAAAAAAAAGGAAAAAAATGGATTAGGACTTTGAAGGCATTTGTCAAGTTTCTGTGATGTCCTTCCATGCACAATGGAAAAGTGTTGGTGGAACCACAAGGACAATTATTTAATTACTACTAATTGAATGGCCATGTTCAAAAGGTACTGATTAAAAATGGATTGACAAATGTTGTTGTTTAAAAATGTAACCATAACATAATGTCCTGTCTAGTCCTGCAAAATATTTTCATCAATAATTTTTTTTATGAATATACTGAAGGCACACGCAGCACTTATGAACAACACAAAACTTAGGAAGATAGATTTTAGCTCAGTATAAGAAAAGCTTTACTGGCATTTAGAATTACACAGATATGAGTTGGGTATACTCAGTAATTAATAAGCTAACTAGTTATGGGAGGATATAAGCCCAAATGGGCTATTCCTGGACACCAGATAGAAGGGTGGAAGCTTAGATTATGCCTAGACCAATTCCCACATTGTATGGTTGAAGAAATATATGCCCAGAAACACACAAGATCTTGCTCAAGATCAAGCATAAATTGCAGCAAAATCAACATTCATAACTCTCATCCACAGTTTCCTGTTAAAGTAAGTTGAGATTTTAGGCCATGGTATTCCAGATGTTACATAACTGTTGAGTTATACAATTCACTGGAGATCTATTATGTCTTTTGACTTCATTCCATTCATTTACATAAAAAACATATATTGAGTACCCTCAACATAAAAGTTACTGTGAAGGCTCCTTAAGATGCAATATTTAGAATACATTAAAAAGTTATTCCATATTTATTTTCAAAGTTATAAATTAATTCACATGGAAATCAGAGTGTTATGATCAGTTGCCTCATATCTTTCCTGGAAAGAGGTAAAATATAAATAAATTTATATTTAAACAAATATATACTGAATATATATATATACTGTATATCTCGGAATATACTATAAACAGTAAACAAAATGACAGACATTGTTATTTTTATTATAAACATACACACATTGTACATTTGGTTTAAGATCTTACATGTAGATATTTGCCATTCCCAAATGTCAGTGGGAGGCAGATAGCAGAAAATGATAAATATTAATCAAACAAGTAAAGATATTTGTGAAAATTCATATTATATTTTTCTTTATTCCAGAATTATTCACTGGTACTTATTTTTAAAAATTAATTCAAAGATTCTGAATCTAGTGGGCCAGACTAAAAGATTTTAAAATAATTATTGTTTTTTTTTAATAACCTAAGAGATGTACCCAAATAATTCTCACCTACAGTAACTATATTAGTTTAAAAACTAATTCTTTAGGAAGTTAATATACCATTTCAGGACCATTCTGTCCTGAAAAATCTATCCAAACTATTTAAGGACAGAACAAAAAAAATCAGTTAAGGGCCTCCTGGGTGGTTCAGTCATTAAGCGTCTGCTTTCAGCTCAGGACATGATCCCAGGGTCCTGGAATCGAGCCCTGCATCCGGCTCCCTGCTTGGCGGGAGGCCTACTTCTCCCCCTCCCACTCCCCCTGCTTGTGTTCCCTCTCTTGCTGTGTCTTTCTCTGTCCAATAAATAAATAAAATCTTTAAAAAAATCAGTTAAAGGAACATGAAAAATATCCTATCTGCCATCAAAAGTCTAACTGTCCACACCTTTCTACATCTATTGCTGAAATCTTGAAGACTATATCGCTCACTAACTGAATCAATATAAAGCAAAAGAAATCTCTGGTTGTTGTTTTTCATCTTTCCCAGTGTTTCAATTACTTTACAAATCTCTGAAAACTTTATTTCTGGCTCATAGTAGATTAATGTCAACAAAGCCATCCCCTTAAGACTGGATTAAGATGATCCTTTCATCTTAGTGCCTCCAAATAAACTCAAATAGCTTTTGCTTTCAAAGTCATCAACAGTTTACAACAATAAGAATATAGAAAAAATATTGTCTTTATTGTAAAATTAAACAACACAAATGCTTACTTCTCTGTCTCTACAGCAATCTTCTCATATCCAACCAACTCTCCCACCCAGCTACCACTAGATTCCACTGTACTTCATTGACTCACTCAGTTAATAATAGATATTGTCATCCCAGAATATGAAGTGAAATCGCTAAAATCTGAATAAAAAACAATGAAGAAATATAATTTTTACCCTACCTATTGACCTCAGCTAAGAACTACAAATAAGCTATTCCAGTACAGAAAGTATGCAAAACATGCAACAGAAAATTCAGTCTTATAAAAAAGCTATACAAGTCAGTATTTTGTATCACCACACTTTATCATTGGTGATCAGATATGGAAAACTTCTGGTAAAATATCTGAAACATTTTGCAAAATTCTGTGGTTATTCAATTTTATTCCTATATTTGTAGAAGAAAATAGAAAGTATTAAGTATATAAGACTAAATTGGCCTTTGGAATGAAATTATATATTAACATGTAATATAGACCAATAGAAGAGAAAACTAAAAAAAAATAAATTTATTTGTTTGAATGGTACTGGATTTTGACATTTTCTCAAGGTTGTATATCTTGGAATATACTATAAATTATTATACCAAATATATGACTTTAGGAAGGCAGTACTTAAAAGTATCTTAAAAATTGATAATAAAATAGTCAATTACAGAAAGTAAAAAACATGAAATATCCCTGTATATTCTCTTGAACCTGACAACTTTTACTGAATATAAAAGATACTAAAATTGAGAGTATCAATGCAAACAAAAGCTTCTATATCAATGCAAACAAAAAAATGAAAAAAATAAGGCAACTATAAAACAACAACAGAAGGAAAATATCAAATTATTTTCCCTTATTATCAAAAATAGACAGAGGTCTAGAAATAGCTGCAAGACATCAGAAGCTAATATATCTTATTTGCAACTATTCCATATTCATAATGAACAGATAATTGTAATAATAAAAAGAAATAAACATTTTTTTCAGTAGAGTATATAATAAATAACATCTGTAACAGTCCCTTGAACACAACAGGTGCACAATTACTATTATAAGGAGATAAGGTGAATTATTCAAGTGGTCAACCCTAAAATATTTGCATTCAAGGTATCTATAGTAAAATTCTCAAGAAAGTGCTAAGCATATTTTAATGAATGATACATGATAGAAATCAGAGGCACACAAATTATTTGTAATTGTATTACTATTTTTATATTACTTCTACAGATCTTATAATTATCACTTTCCATCATATTCCATCAAGAGTAAGACAAGTGGCAAGAAGTCGTATTTATAAACCCAACTGAGGGGTCTACTTTTGTGGACCCCATTTCCTCAGTATCCAATTCCTGACTCTTTTGCTGTCTACCACTCCTACCAGGAATCCAGGAGTCATTTATCTGGCACCTCAGTGTCCTACAATCCCAGACCTGATAATCTTATCCTTGCAGAAACCCTGTGTCCTTTCTCTTATCGCCATCTTTTCCATGTCCTTGTTTCTCTATTTCCAGTGACCCAAATTCTGCCCTACCTTTCTGTACTCTAGTCTAAACTTTCTTAAGAAAAATATATCTTGAAGTCTCCTTACCTCCTACTTCAATGGTTGCCCTAAGCCAACTACTGTAGAATTTTGCCGATGCTATGTAGTCTTGGAGATTACAAGAAACAGCATAGAAAATTAAGACAAAGAACAAATGCTGTAACTAGAAATTATATTCAAGGGTGCAAAGACACAAAGCTATTCTTTATAAAAAAAAAAGATATGACAGGGCACAAACACATGGCATGTCGGGATGTGTGGACTGGAATAGCTTTGATATGAGTTCCCTTGTTGCCAGAATGTTCAAGATGCTCAATGGGTAAACAAGTGAGACAAGAGGGTCTTGATGCATTGTGAAACAGGTGTTAGAGCATGAGGAATAGGAGTCCAGGAATAAAGAAACTGAGAACCAGGGAAGACAAAAGCCTGGGCTTTAGTGAAACTTACCAAAGATGGCTGACACTTGACCCACTTCACATACAGTGTTGGTCAGAACAGAGTGGAAATCTGAGACTGCAGGATCTGCAGAAATAAAAGTAAAACAAAGAGAGAGAGAGAGAGAAAGTAGGGGGAATGGAATTTGTATTGCCTGCCACCTCTCTCTCTCTTGCAGCTATGCTTAGCAATCACTTGGTAAATGAATTTGGACAATTCAGCTTTTTTAAGAAAAAGGAAAAAAAGAAAAAAATAATATTTTTTGGGTGGATAACTCCCTGGGGTTTCTCAATGATTTCTCAGTATGATTTGTACACATAAGACCTATCATACCCAGATTTTACAAGATGTAATTTTGAGTTTTGAACTACTACCTATAAGTGTGTGTGTGTGTGCACACATGTGAGCATGAACACACACATTCCTACATAGGTTAACTATGTATTTACAAAATTATTATAATTAAAACATTTTAAATATGAGATTCTACAAGGTGTAAGCAACCTATGATAAAAGTCGTAACTCTTATAGACTAAAAAAATTACTATATTTAAAAGATCCATATGGTAAGTTAAAACCAATTTTACTTCTCTAGCATCTGTAGAGACTGCCATGCTTGGTGATTCCTATAATAGTGAGTAAAACCTGATGAGAATAATTAATAGTCTTCTTTCCTACATGCTATAAGCTTTTCTATAAGCTACAAGTTTTTCTACAAGTGACAAAACACATGAGGTATTTCAGTTCAAGTACCTTTACCATTCTAGAGTCCAGTGCTCACAAAACTGTAAAATACTTAGATAACATCAATAACTTTTAAATTAATTTTGTATTTATTTTCTTTGTAGAAAGATATAACATTCCATATGATTTTTTAAAAATCTGTATTTTCAAACCTAATTATATGAATTCAGTCCTCTAAGCACAGACTAACACTTCTGAACTTTAAAATTGCAGTTAAAAAATTTAAACACAGGAAGAACATTCTATATCCTACTTAAAATAATTTTCAAAGAATTTTAAAACTAAATATTCCTATAAAATTACTCACAGAACAGGAAAGATCTTAAGACCTTGGAGTTCTTAATAGACCTAAGTCACTATAAAACATCTATGATTTAGTGAAACTATTTGTACTATCATAAATATTAATGTACTTTGAATTCTAAAGTCATTTTTCTTTGTTATTTTAGAAATGTTAAATAACTAGGCAATTAACATCTTCAAGCACGTGTCACATGTACTTTGTGCATTCCCTAGTTGAGATTCTCATAAATGGTAATACTAGGTAAGAATATTACTGGTTTTATGGTTCATGGTATGAATCTGCTTTCCCATATATACAGTGCTATTAGCATGAACATGAACACTAGTTTTAATGCCCTTTTGTCAGTGTTATTGTCTGTTTACAATTTTAATTTGACAAGTAAAATATTATGGTTTTCATTTTTTTGAGAGCTATTTGGCAGGAACTTCATGAATATCATCATCCTGTACATCAAATTTAGAAGTACTGCCAGGGTTGGAATCCTGACAAATATCGACAAATTTCTGTCATACCTTCTGAACAGAGCCTTTCAAATAGAGTTCCATAGAACATTGGAGTCAAATGAGCTACTTGTTATTAATACAGGGGGGAGGGGAATGATACCTCTTTGTCCTCAACTCCTGCAACTCTTGCCCCTTCACACTAGCTATACCAGTTCCCATGATTTTTCCTTATACTTGTGAATCATCCAAACTTGAAAGGCTTTGCATTAGATGATACCTCTCCCAAGAAGAGTCTTCCCAGATATCCACATGGCTCACCATCCTTTTTTTTTTTTCAGAGTTTTTCTCAAATATTATCAGTGAGATCTTGTCCAACTCCAGCACCATTTCACCATTGGTTTGTCACTCTTCTCTCATTACTTTATTTCTTCTTAGCCCTAGTCACCACTTTACATCATAGTAACTTATATATGCCATTATTTCCTTTCTCTCTCTGTTTAAATGTAAGCACCACAGAGGCAGGTGCTTCATCTGTTTTGTTTATTTTTGAGTCCCTGGTGTTTAAAATATATCTGACACACAGTAAATGTTCGATATATGTTTGTTAAATTAATTATTTAAATTAATTAATATAATTAGCACAAGCAGTGGCAATTTCCCAGAATCAGTTGCTCCCTAACTTTCAGCTGGATTCTGTCAGTGAGAGACACTGATAGGAGATTAAAAGCAAGAGAAAAGGCATTGTTGCTCTCCTGTTGTGCTTCTGGCCCTGGCAGCAGAGGAGGGGAAGTCCAGCAGTCCCCAGCAGCAAGACTCACTGGCTCTGGCAACAGACAATGCAGCAGCAGCAACTGAGATGTGGACACCAGCCACATTACAGATGAATCCAAGAGCTTCAGCTGGATTGAGCTAGCCAAAATTCTGGCAGGATCAGTAGATGTGTGTGACGCCTGGCTTGCTGAAAAATGGAGAGTCATTTCAACAACAGAAGTGGCCACAGCGGCATTCCGTCGTGGGACTCTGGATAATCACTTTTTTTTTGCCCCTCCAGTCCTAGAAGTAATAGTAGTTTCCTGCAATAACTGATCTTTAAGCATATTTACTTCCATCTTTTACTCTTCCAGTCCTTCTAACATGTTTGTAAATAATTTTCTATTTTAATTCCTGTGTTGGAATTAATCAGAGAGGTTTTTGTGTTCCTACTAGACAAGACTAACCCATTGCTTTAAAAATAACTTTCTGCCAAACATCTGCTCAATTTAACAGCAAATATGGTCATTCTTCCAATGCAGCAATCTCACAAGGTACTAAATAATGCCAAGAGGTTTCCACTGCCCTAGCCCTTTCCATGGTCTTTTCCCATCTTTTGTCTTATTGGTAATATAATACTCTGACATATTAAATTAGCAATACGTTTTGTGATGTTGGCATAATTATCCCACTCTCTCTGTAGGAAATAACAGTGATGTCTTTAAGTCTTCATACATATTTACCTGTAAGTACAACAAATAAAAAATACCTTCCAGGAAACCTACCTTACACCTAAAGGAACTAGAAAAAGAACAACAAACAAAACCTAAAGTCAGCAGAAAGAAGGAAATAATAAAGATTACAGCAGTAATAAATGACATAGAAACTATACAACAGATCAATGAAACCAGGGGCTGGTTCTTTGAAAAAAATCAGTAACATTATCATAAACTTCTAGCCAGAATTATCAATAAAAAAGAGAAAGGACTCATATATAAAAGCACAAATGAGAGACGAAAAATAACAACCAACACCACAGAAATACAATCATAAGAGAATATTATGAAAAAGATATATCCCAATGAATTGGATGACCAAGGAGAAATGGATAAATTCCTAGAAACATATAACCTACCAAACTGGAAACAGGAAGAAATAAAAAATTTGAACAGACCAATAACCAGCAAAGAAATTGAATCAGTAATCAAAAAACTCCCAGCAAACAAAAAGTCCAGGACCAGATGGCCTCACAGGTGAATTCTATGAAACATTTAAAGAAACGTTAATACCTATTCTTCTCAAACTATTAAAAAAAAAAAAAGAAAACTTTCAAATTCGTTCTATGAGGCCAGAATTACCCTGATACCAAAACCAGGTAAAGACACCACTGAAAAAGAGAACTACACAGGCCAATATCTCTGATGAACACAGGGGTAAAAATCCTCAACAAAACACTAGCAGACCAGATCCAATAATACATTAGAAAAAAAATCATTCATCAAGATGAAGTGCGATTTATTCTTGGGTTGCAGGGGTGGTTTAGTATTTGCAAATCAACGTGATACATCATATTCATAACAGAAAGGATAATAACCATATGATTATTTCAATAGACACAGAAAAAGCATTTGACAAAGTACATCCATTCATGATAAAAACCTTCAACAAAGCAAGTTTAGAGGGAACATAGCTCAACATGATAAAGGCCATATATGAAAAACCCACAGCTAAAATCAATCATCCTTAATGAGGAAAAACAGAGCTATCCCCATCAGGAACAAAACAAGGATGTCTACTCTTATCACTTCTATACAACATAGTTCTGGAATTCCTAGCCACAGCAATCAGACAACTAAAAGAAATAGAAGACATCTAAATCAGCAAGGAAGAAGTAAATCTTTCACTATTTGCAGATGACATGATACTATATATAAAAAACCCAAAGACTCCACCAAAAACTGCTAGAACTGATAAACAAATTCAGTAAAGTCACAGGATACAAAATCAATATACAGAAATGTGTTGCAGTTTTATACACCAATAATGAAGCAGCAGAAAGAGAAACTGACAAAACAATCCCATTGAAAATTGCGCAAAAATCATAAGATACCTAGGAATAAACCTAACCAAAAAGGTGAAAGATCTGTACTCTGAAAACTATAAAATAATGATGAGAGAAACTGAAGACACAAAGAAATGGAAATGGAAAGACATTCCACAGTCAGGAATTGGGGGAACGCTGTTAAAATGTCTATACTACCCAAGGCAATCTACGCATTTAAAGCAATCCCTATCAAAATACCAACAGCATTGTTCACAGAACTAGAACAACCTGTATGGAACCACAAAAGATACAAAATGACTACACCAATCTTGAAACAGAAAAGCAAAGCTAGAGATATCACAATTCTGGGCTTCAAGTTATATTACAAAGCTGTGGTAATCAAAACAGTATGGTACTATATAAAAATAAACACCTAGATATTATGCTAAGCAAAATAAAATCAATCCGAGAAAGACATATATCATACGATCTCACTGATATGAAGAATTCTTAACCTCAGGAAACAAACTGAGGGTTGCTGGAGTGGTGGGGGGTGGGAGGGATGGGGTGGCTGGGTGATAGACATTGGGGAGGGTATGTGCTATGGTGAGCACTGTGAATTGTGTAAGACTGTTGAATCACAGACCTGTACCTCTGAAACAAATAATACATTATATGTTTAAAAAAAAAAAAAAAGAAGATCGTAGGAAAGGAAAAATGAAGCGGGGGGGGAATCAGAGGGGGAGACGAACCATGAGAGACTATGGACTCTGAGAAACAAACTGAGGGTTCTAGAGGGGAGGGGAGTGGGGGGATGGGTTAGCCTGGTGATGTGTATTAAAGGGGGCACGTACTGAGTGGAGCACTGGGTGTTATATGCAAACAATGAATCATGGAACACTACATCAAAAACTAATGATGTAATGTATGGTGATTAACATAACATGATAAAATAAAATTTAAAAAATGAAATATAATGTGAAAAAAAATATAAACACCTAGATCAATAGAATAGAACAGAAAACTCAGAAACAAACCCACAGTTATATGGTCAATTAATCTTCAACAAAGCAGGAAAGAATACACAATGGGAAAAAGACAATATCTTCAACAAATGGTATTGGGAAACTAGACAGCAACATGCAGAAGAATGAAACTAGACCACTTTCTTATGCCATACACAAAAATAAACTCAAATTTGATTAAAGACCTAAATGTGAGACCTTAAAATATAAAAATCTTAGAAGAAAGCATGAGCTGTAGCAACTTTTTTCCTAGATAAGTCCTCTGAGGCAAGGGAAACAAAAGAAAAAATAAACTATTTGGACTACATCAAATAAAAAGCTCCTGCACAGTGAAGGAAACAACAGAATTACAATGCAACCTACAGAATGGGAAAAGATATTTGCAAATGACATATCTGATAAAGGGTTAGACAACACTCAAAAAAACAAATAATTCAATTTAAAATGGGCAGAAGACATGAACAGAGATTTCTCCAAAGAAGACATCCAGATGGCCAACAGACACACGAAAAGATAGATGTTCAACATCCATCATCATCAGAGAAATACAAATCAAAACTACAATGCAATATCATGTCACACTTGTCAGAATGGCTAAAATCAACAACACAAGAAAAAATAGGTCTTGGTGAGGATGTAGAGAAAGGGGAACCCTCTTGCACTGTTGGTGGGAATGCAAACTGGTGCAGCCACTGTGGAAAACCTCATGGAGGTTCCTGAAAAGGCTAAAAATAGAACTACCCTATAATCCAGCAATTGCACTACTGGTGTTTACCCAGAGAATACAAAAACAAGAATTCAAAGGGATACATGCACCCCTATGTTTATAGCAGCATTATCTACACTAGCTAAGATATGAAAGCAGCCCAAGTGTCATTCAATTGATAAATGGATAAAGAAGATGTGGTATACACATACAGTGGAATATTATTCAGCCATAAAAAAGAATGAAATCTTGCCATTTGCAACAACATAGGTGGAGCTAGAGACTATTATACTAAGTGAAATAAGTCAGAGAAAGACAAATACCATATAATTTCACTCATATGGAATTTAAGAAACAAATGAGCAAAGGGGAAGAAAAGGGAGCGAGAGACAAACCAAGAAACAGACTCTTAACTATAGAGAACAAACTGATGGTTACCAGAAGGGACGTGGGTGGAGGGATTGGTTAAATAGGTGATAGGGTTAAGCAGTGAACTTGTGATAAGCACTGAGTGATGTATGGAATTATTGAATCAGTATATCGTACACCTGAAACTAATATTATACTGCATGTTAACTAAATGGAATTAAAATAAAAATTTTAAAAAATACTCTCCAGGACAATGTTCAACCTTTCTTTTGGTACTTTTTAACCTTCATATTTAATATATGTTTGGCAGAATAGACACAAATGAATAATTAGTGGATATGACTGCATATACAAATAGTTTATAATACCATTTCTTTGACTTGTTGGAAGGTAACTAGTGGTTACTTGGAAACTCTTAAAAATCATAATTATACTTGTAGACTCTTAGCCAAAAAATGAAACATGATCTATCCTCCTTGCTCTCTTTGGCAACAGGAATTTTATAACACATCCCCCTCTACTTTTCTCCCCTAAGGACCAAGACACCACTCTCATCCACTGGCAACACAGGAAGGCTGGTGCGGTTCCCTCAATGTTAGTTTAAGTTACAAATCACGTGATTTTATTTTTATTCTATCTGTTATGACAACCAAAATTTTAATAATTGTCCCATTTTATTTTTATTTATTTATTTATTTGAGAGAGTTGGGGGTGGAGGGGCAGAAGGAGAGGGAGAGAATTTTAAGCAGACTCTGCTGAGCATGGAGCCCAATGTGGGGCTCAATCTCAAGACCTGTGATCATGATCTGAGCCAAAATCAAGAGTCGAACATTTAACTGACTGAGCCATCCAGGTACCTCAATAATTGTCCCTTTTTAGAAACTCATTTTCCTTGCTTTATATAGAAGCACAAAAAATGAATGTGATATAAAAAATTAAAAATTAAAATCTAATAATAAATATATGTGAATATCATGTATAATTCTACTTTTCTTAATAAAATGATATAAAGTAAAAACATAAAAGCTATCTTCTTACAGAGTCCTCTCAATCCAATTCTGAATCTGGGAGATAATTGGGATTACCACAATATAACCAATTGGAAGCCACTCACCAAATATTTTTCTATGATTGTATGTATATTATGCATTGATATACGATGCTAATAATTTTTGTAGGTACTGTTTTTTTTTAAACATTTTATTTATTTATTTGAGAGAGAGATCGTACAAGCAGGGAGGAGGGGCAGAGGGAGAGGGACGAGCTGGCTCTCTGCTAAGCACGGAGACCAACACAGAGCTCCATCCCTGACCATCCCTGACCATTCCATGACCATGAGATCATGACCTGAGCTTAAGTCAGAGGAGCCACCCAGGTGCCCCTGTAGACACTGTTTTAAGATTAAAAATAAGGTAGTGTTATACACATAGTCCTGAATAGCTTTTTTCATTCAATCATATATACATCATGGCTATCCTCATAAGTCTACAGATATATATCTATTTTCTTCTTTGACAGCCAGTGTATGTGCTGCCTCCTCATCTGCATACTCAAATATTTAGACCTGCTGCAAGCCACATGAGTACGGCTGAGTTAATCTATGGTGTCCATGGCAAGAGCTTCAGAATCTCTTGGCTGACAAGAGTCTCATGAATTGATAAGATCTCATTCTCCATGAGGTTTAGCCTCCCTAATATGCTGCTTCTAACCAACAAATGTCATAATTCATGCAACAAAAATAACATTAGTTCTTTTTTACTCCCAGTCAGATGTGTAGTTAGGATCAACATTGATCACCACTTCCTATTTAGCCAGGCAGTCAAGTTTACCTTCAACCTGTGCCCTGTTATATTAATGCATTTTGGGTCAAAGATTCAGAATGTGGAAATACAAGGATATTCCAGTTTTTTTTCCATTTTGCTCACACAAACACTGTAGGTTTTGCATAATAGCTACAGGACTCAGTAATGATGCCATTAATCACTTGTTCTTTCAAATGTTTCCTCATGTCCTCCCTCTCATAACAGGCAATTCTTTGAAATCAGTCTTTGAAGGGCTACGACTGACAGAGATGAATAGGATGCTTAATCGCACTGGCACATGCCAGAGCCTATTGCTGTGGCAAAAGCACACCATGTAAAGCTTCTTAGTAACGTTCTGTAGATAATAAACAACTCCAAAAACCGAACATTTCTTTCCATGCTTGCTGTTACAGCCGTATAGTCTACTGCTCAAAAGTCCTGTATCTTTCCCTTCCCCAATTCCTATATTCTTATGTTCACTGTATTCACTATCTTCTTCCTTCATCCTCTTTTTTTCCCTTTTCTTATAACTGAACACTGAAACACATATCCCTGAAGTTTCTATCTTTCTACATATCCACATTATAAATGAGACTCAACAGATGAATTTCCATAACTGAATTTGAAGTTATTTAAAATTGAGGATCTTAAAAAGAAAATTCTGATCCTTTTCCCCCAAAAAAGGTGTCACCAAGATTATGGTGCTTTAAAAAAATTTCAATCTCCTTCAGAATATTTACAATGATAATCTAATGATATTCGATACCATTTAATTTCATTTGCAGTAATCCAAGCACCTGGGATAAAAAAAGACATGCATATAAGAACAATACGTATTATGTTATATGTGAAATTTAAATTAAATAGGCAGTAGCTTTTACATTTTCCTCCAAATTACATATGTAGTTTTTCCTCTCTGTGGAGTTATGTAAAACAGGTAACACCAATTTGCACAGTCTTACTAAATTAATACCTTCTTCCTCGAACTTAGTTCAAGAACTATGAAATATTACCTATGACTGAGAGAAGCTATGTTTGATCATTACTTTTTTCCATGTTGAGGCATATGAGAGACACAATTATTCCAATTACCAATAAAGAGATCGGTAGGTTGGTAATTAGCTAGCAGGACTGTATGCACTGTTTGTAGCTATTGTCCTAGAGTAATTATTAATACTGCTCACTTCATTTTCAAAAGAAAAACAGTTTGGATAATAATTTACTTTAATTGCCATTGATTCATAGTATAGAGCAGACCAAAATCTGACAATGGGAAACACCTATAAAACCACTACAAGTTAACAGAAAATGATTACATATTTCTATCATTTCAGAAACTTTTTCAAGATCTTTATAAGGGCTGTTGGAAGTCATATCTAAATTGTGAATTAAGATTATTTCCTGAAATTACAAAAAAATTTACAAATTTCTCAAATCCCTTTGTTCCTTTATTGTCTGTTAATAGTGTTTCTTCAGATTTCACTCACGACAGAATCCTCCATGGCAACAGGACTCTGCTTATAAAGAAATACTAAAAGACAGAAGACACAAGGCAATTATCCTACCAGCACATAACTATCAAATATTTTTAGCATTCCAACTACTCCTCAATGAGAATGAGCTTATTCAAAATGTCAGATGTTAACTTCGAAGAAAGACACAGACCCTGAACAGTACTGACTTCATATTAAATCAGTCTCTGTATTTGTCATATTACTCTATTTTAAATCACGAGTATACCCTTTACACCACTATGAAAATTAATATGCTGACATAAAATGGGATGAACAGTGCCTCGCCCCCCCACCAAACTCCATGTCCCTCTAGAACCTGTAAATATGACCTCATTTTGAAGCAGAAAGGTAATTTTGTAGATGTAATCAAGTTAATCCAAGTATTTTGTAATCCAATGACTGGTGTCCTTGTAGAAGACCCAGACACACACAGAAGGAAGACAGCCATGCAAAGACAGAGGCAGAATGTGGAGAAATGCAGCTACAAGCCCATGGATGCCAAAGACTACCTGGCAAACACCAGAAGCTTAGAAGACACAAGGGAGGATTCTTCTCTAGAATCTTCAGAGGGAATGTGGCATTGCCAGCACCTTGATTTTAGACTTCTGGTCTCTAGAACCACGAGAAAAAGAAAATAAATTCCTGTTGTTTTAAGGCACCAGTTGGTAGAAATTTGTCACGGAAACCCTAGGAAACTAAGACATGATATAATGCATGTTATAATATATAGTAATAATTCCTGATTAGGCTGTACTTTTAACTTGCCATAACTGGGCACTGAAATTGTGTAATAAATTATGTTTCTTACATGTAAAAACAAAGATTTGTTGGTCATACATATTATTTGAGTAATTTGTTAATGGGGAAATCCTGGGAATAGAAGAATCCTTTGAAACTTTCAGCAATTACTCTGAATCCCCAAGGGGTAAGAGGTGGTAAATCAGGACTAAGAGATGAAGGCAGGAAGGTATTACTGAGGTTGGGAAACTACCCTTCTAAATCAATATAAATCTAAGTCTTATCCTTAGCATGGTTCCCAATAACAATATTTTAGTCCCATTACAAATATTAAATAATTATGTAGGCACATTTCATTGCTTTAATATTAAAAATAGTTTGGATAATGAATATAAAACTAACATATGCAAAGGCAGCACTTCATTTCTAGGCATTGTCCTAATAAAGAGTTAAATATCAATTATGTACCATTCTGTTGGAACTAATGGAACTAAACCAACAGATGTTTTCCTTCTTTAGCAATATTTACTTCCAAACAAGTAACCACAACAACACTGATTTCTTAAAATCCAAGTAATGTTAAAGTTTATAAAACTAATAGTTTTCCTTTTGATTCATTTTAGGTTTTGAAGTCCTAAGGTTTTAGGGTTAAAAATTATGGATTGAGGGAAAAATGTTTTGCCTTGAGAACTGCCTAGCACTAAGTCAAAGTATTGGCTAGTTTACCAAGGAAGACTAGTTCATTCCCCCATGCTGTATCTTCCATGGACAAAGGGAGAAATTACCAAATTGTATATATTGAGATGCCAAAATTTGTTGTGAAGATTTCTATTACATCATTCACAACATGAATCAGCACACTAACAAAAAATATGTGAATTTTGGAACCCATCTGGAAAAATTCTTACATAAAGGAAATCACTGAACTATGCCATAATTTTAATTGGCATCCCTCTCCCTTTACTTTGCTGTTCTTTCTATATATGTAGCTATATTAGAATTTATGATTATGTTCATTAACATCTGGTCAGGGACAAATGATAAATTTAGTTTGATATAGAAGGACAAGGCTGCACAAGAGCATATTTTGAAGATACTAAGTGAAGACTGCTTTTCTAAATAGACTGAGTCTGTGAACAGAAGAGAGAGTCCAGGACTGAGAATATAGAAAGATGCACTTCTAGGTGAATAACATCCTCTCTGCTTCCAAGATGTACCTGAAGAAACAGAAACAAAGAGTAGCTTGTCTTCTTTCTTCATCCAGTGAGATCTGGTTCTAGCACCTACCTACCAAGATCTGCTTGAAAGCGTATTAGATAACGGGTCAATAGCTGAATAAGAAGAAATTTAGTCTGCTGACAAACACATAGCAAAACCACTACTCAGCATCAAGAATGCTGATAGAGAATTCACCTGAAGCTTAGTATAAAACACATAAAATAAAGGTAACTGGCATTGGATGGAATTGGTGTTTGCACAAAAACTTTGTTTTGGGATTTGCAGAAACCTACTTGGGGAATGACAGTAAAATATATTTCTAAAAATCATACTATTTTGTTATTCCAATAAAACCATACCAACTATTTCTATATGACTTTTTTCCCCTGAAATGCTATGAATAATATTGGGGGAAATAGCTATTTTAATTTCGTGGTAGTTTTTTAATGACTAACAAGACAAAGGACAGAAACATCGTTTACACTTTAAAAAAAAAATCTTGAATGCCTTTTGGAAAAAGGGCTGGTTCTAAAATTTTAAATAGATGACTTGTACTTAAAAATTATTCAATCTTAATAGATAAATGAAAAGCTTACAAAACACTAACAGGTATATAAAAGGTCCTCTATTCAACAAGTGAAGAGACTTAACTTTTGTTACTTTGGATTTCTTGTCAAGATGTTGTCATAATCCCTTGCTTTGATGACCTACCTCTGTTGAACACTGAGAAGTCATAAATAAGATATAAAACTAAACAATCAAAATTATATAGCCAAGGCAAAAAACAAGTTAAGAACTCCTTGGACAAAAAAAAAATTACTCTTGATTGATATTTGTGTTCATTCATATCTCTTGGTGAACATGTTACACAGTCCTATTCCATTTATATCTAGAGGTAGGGGGCTAGGAAATGGGTGTTAAAATTTAGTAGAAATTACTAAACAATTCACCAAAGTAGTTATAACAATTTTCATACTAGTAGTATATGAGTCCAAATCCTTTGTAAAACCCAACTTTTAAAACATTTTACCCATTCCGTGTATATTAAAAACTCAGTATGCTATTATTATTCCAACATTTCTATTACAAAAATGAACATATAAAAAATTTCAAAGACCCTTACAATGAACATCCATATATCCACCACTTTGATACTTTAACATTCTATTGCATCTCTTTAAAATCACCTATCAATCCCTCTATCCATCTCAAGTTTCATTTTCTGATGCATTTTGAAGAAATTGAACTCCTTTTCATATGTCTATTGATTATTTGGCTATCTTGTTTCTCCAATACCCATTCAAGTCTTTTGCACATTTTTCTTTCCTGTCAACTGTCTTCTCGTTGGTTTGTAGGAAGTTTTTTAAAATATATATTCTGCAGATGAATCCTTTGTTAGTGGCTGTATTACAGATACCTTCTTCCAAGGTATCTGTATCCATTTTTTTAAATATTTATTTGAGAGATAGAGAGAGAGAGCATGCATGGGGGGGAGAGGGTGGGGGAGAAAAAGAGAATCTCAAGCAGACGCCCGCTGAGCACAGAGCCCAACACGGGGCTCGGTTTCACAACCCTGAGATTATGACTTGAGCTGAAATCAAGAGTTGGACACTTAACTGACTGAGCCACCCAGATGCCCCAACTTTTCGCATTTTTAATGGTTTCTTTCAATAACGAAAGCCCTTAATATAGTACATTTTTATGTTTGTTCATCAAATTTGGTATCACGCTTAATAAATATTTGCCTACTTGAAGCTCATAAAGATTTCCTTTTGAAAGCTTTATAATTCTATCTTTCACATCTAGAGCTCCAGCCCATTTCTGTGTATGGTATGAAGTGTCAAGATACATTTTTTCCGATATAGATATTCAATTGACCCCAGAACCATTTATTGAAAAAATACTTTTCCCATATTACTTCAAAGTAACCTGTTTATAAATCAGGTAATCTAATATGTGGTAGATCTATTTTTAAATTTTCTAGTCCATTAGTCCAATTTGTCTATACTTGCACCAATATTATACTGTATTCATTACTATACATTATAATTAGTTTTGATATTTTGCACTATAAATGTCTCAATGTTTTATCATCCAGATTTTCTTGGCTATTCTTTGATTTTGTAAAAAAAATTTAGAATTGGCTTATCAATTTCCACATATACACAAAAAAGAAAACTAAATGAAAATAACAAGTGTTGATGAGGATGTGGAGGAGCTAGAATCCTTGAAACATCACAGATGAGAATGTAAAATGGTTCAGCCACTGTGGGAAAAAGTTTGGCAGTTCCACAAAAAGTTAGACATAAAACTACCATATGGTGTAACAATTCCATTGCTAAGGACATACCCCACAGAATCGAAAACAGATACTCAAGTATATGTATATGCACAGCAGAACTATTAACAACAACTAAAAAGTGGAAACAGTCTAAATGCCCATCAATGGATGAATGAATAAACAATTGTGATATACACATACAATGAAGTATTATTCAGCCATAATAAGGAATGAAGTACTGGTACATGCTACACAGATGAAGCTCAAGAATGAAACTCAGAAACATTAGTTAAAGAAGCTAGACACAAAGGGTCACATAGGGTATGATACCACCATTTCTATGAAGTATCCAAAATAGGTAAATCCATAGAGACAGAAAGCAGATTGCTTATTGCCAGGTGATGGGGGAAAGGAAAAATAGGGAGGAACTGCTTAATGGATATAGGGCTTCCTTCTGGAGTGATAAAAATGTTTTGGAACTAGATAGAAGTGATGGTTGCATAATATTGTGATGGTTGCACTGAATAATTCACTTAAGATGGTTAATTTTATGTCGATTTCACCTTTGTTTAAAGGGAAAAACAAAAACTAGATGAAGTATTTATTTGGATTGAATTTATTAAATCTACAGAGTATTTTGAGAGAATTAACTAACATATAATAGTGATTCTTTCAACCCATGAATATATATACTTTCCATTTCTATAAGTTTGTATTTTCTCTAAAGACTATTTGTGGTTACCAATATAAAGTGTTCTTGCATATATTTTCTTGGATTTATTTCTAAGTATTTGTAGTTTTTGATGTTATTAAAAATGATACTTTAAAAATATTTTTTTTCATTAGTATACAGAAATAAAATTGATTTTTGTATATTGAACTTGTATCCATTATTATATTCATTGATTTTTATCCCCATTTCTTTTACAAAGGCAGAATGCTGAAAATGGATCTTTAATGAAATATGGAATTATGAACAACACACTTTTAAGTGTAATATTTATAGTTTTCATCTAAGGAAAGTTTTATCTGTTTATTAAATTTTCACTGAAATAATAAAAACACAGTCTTCAAGGCCTTAAACACAAGGATAGATAATACATCAGTATAAAATAAAGCACAATGCTAATAACATATTAAGTGCTCTGCAAGTGAAAATTTATGAAGTATGTTTTTCTATAATAATACTAATACATACTCAAAAATAATATATCAGTTTATTCAGTTTTTCTCTTGAACTAATATTTACTGCTACTCTGCGCTAGAAATTAAATGTTAAATACTGAGGATCAACTAGTAACAAGGTAGATAATATTTGTGAAGGTTTACTTTATGTATTTTTCACCATTCAAATTTTATTCCTACTCTGTGGTAAAGGATTATAATTGATTGGATGCTCAGAGATTTCTAATCTTAAAAAGCTATTGGAAACCATCGTTTAATAATATTATGTAAGGGAGAAACCATTATTGGAATGATATAAACTTTTCTGTGTCTAGACGGACAAATCATACCCAGAAGACATGTGATAATATTTAACGGCATTAAATAATGATAACTTCTCAGCCATATGCACAATATTACTACCTTAAAACTAGCCTGTTAAGTCCCTATCCCTGGGTTGAAGCTTTCTAACTACTCGGCCTACATTCAACAAGAGTGATCTTTCCAAAATGTAAGTCTGGTTACTAAGCTCCAATAAATTTATATTTAAATTAGGATAATGATAACATGCCTCGCCAAGGCCTACAAGGCCTTGTTTGTAAATAATACAGCTTCTTTCACCTTCCATCTCTTCTTGCTTGACTTACATTTTGCTTCTATCTTTTTGCTTAACCTATCTCCTTCCCTCCCCCTCTGTATCTTTCTCTCTATGTGATGTCTACTCACAAAGACCTCTACTCATTTAGTCTCATGTGACTTGCAAATTCTGTTCCCACTTCCTGAGAAGTGCTTTCTTTCCTTCGTTTCTCCTGCCAGCATACTTACTTTCTGTCTTCCCTCCACTGTCACAGAAGCCCTTTTCTGATTTTCATGACCAGATTATATCCCTTATTATAAACTCCAGTGGCCTCTCCTTCATAACATTTATATTTACCAGATTTAATTTTTACATCTACCATATTTTGTGGTTATTTGAATAATGTCTACCTCCCACCACTGGTTTTAAGGACAAGGACCATATCTTTGCTTATTATTTTAGTCTTATGGCCAAGAACATAGCTTATAATAAATAGCTGCTAAATGGATGGATAGACAGACAATTAATGACTTGGTTGAATAAATGCTGGCAATTCTTTTCTCTCTGAGTCAATTTTTTTTTGAATCACAATTTCTATCATTTATATCACCAATCTTTCCTATTTTTTGTATTTTTTATATCAATAATGGGTAACATCTCTTAGATATTTAACAAAACCAGATTCTGCTTATTCTTCCTCTTTCTAATCTCAAGAAGCATACAGTAAATTTTTCTACTTAAATATAATATATATTGGGGTGCCTGGGTGGCTCAGTTGTTAAGCATCTGCCTTCGGCTTAGGTCATGATCCCAGAGTCCTGGGATTGAGCCCCCCATCGGGCTCCCTGCTCTGCGGGGAGCCTGCTTCTCCCTCTTCTACTCCCCCTACTTGTGTGCTTGTGTTCCCTCTCTCGCTGTGTCTCTTTCTGTCAAATAAATAAATAGAATCTTTAAAAAATATTTAAATATAATATATATTAATTTTATATATTAATTCTGGATTTCAGAGGTAACTTGAAGTCATTTCCTTCTAACATTTATGATTGTTGGGAAAACATCAATACTAAATCACACTGAATATTTTTAAAATTACAAATTAACAAAATATACCTTAGAACATAAATAAATATATATTTAATAAATGTTTTCTTTTTAATAATAAAAGAAATATATACCTATTGTGGAGAATTTTGAAAAAAACAAACTATGAACAAAAAACCAAATGACCCATATTCTCATGACCTAGAGAAAAACATTCTTAATAAGTGGTTTTATTTCCTTTCATGTTTTTTTGTTCTAGCACAGTTTAAAATAAAGATTAGAAAGTTTTTTTTATTTCTCTCAGTATTATATAAGAGAATATTCCAATGTTATTTATGCCTATAACAAACATAAATTTTAATGGTTGTATAGTATGCAACTCCATCATCCTGGCATATGATCTCATCCTCAAGTTCACCTTGTGGTTCAAGATGGCTGTGAAGCTCTAGGCATCACATCTGCATTCTAGATAGCAAAAGAGGGATGCATCAGTCAAAAAGGTTTGACCTCAAGTTGACAGAGCTCATTTTAAGCAGCCTAGAAATACCACAAAACACCTCCATTTACACCTCCATTTACATCTCATTGGCTAGAACATAATGTTTGGTCACAACTGGCTGCAAAATACACTAGAAATTTTAGGGTTTTTTAGTTGGATATACTGCTGCCTCAAAATAAGGTTCTGTTAATGAGAGAGAAAAAGGAGAAATGGATATTACATGACAACCAGTAGTTTACTCCATTCAACTAAAATCCATTTTCTCTTCTTCCCAGGTTAACTTACATTTTCTGCTTCCCCTGTAATTGGGTATAATAATGTGAATGGATTGTAGCCAATGAAATATGTGCCACCTCTGAATTTTTAAGAAGGAGGATTTTATCCTCCTTGCACTATAAATGTCGAGAAGAGAGGATGAACTCCTGACAACTGGAAATACTTCAGACAATTACGACAGTGAGAATAATATTCTTTTGTGTTTATATTATACATTTGGTGTTTATTTGTAATGCAGTTGGCATTACCTGAATATTAGCCATACATTTATCATCCAAACAAGGAAACTTTTAAATGAATGGGGCACAATAAATAGTCTATTAATAAATAGTCTAGGACAACAACAACAACAAAACCAAAAAAACAGGACATTCCAGGCAAACCAGGACGGGTCATCAAAGCAATTAATATAGTGTTTTTAAATAGAATAAAAAATAACTATTATATGTTTTCTGTACCTATTTCTTTATTGTAAGATCTATAATGTGTTTTTTTTTTTAAACATTTTATTTATTTGAGAGAGAGAGACACAGCAAGAGAGGGAACACAAGCAGAAGGAGGGGGAGAGAGAGAAGCAGGCTTCCCGCTGAGCAGGGAGCCCGATGCAGAGCTCGATCCCGGGACCCTGGGACCATGACCTGAGCTGAAGGCAGACGCTTAATGACTGAGCCACTCAGGCGCCCAATAATGTGTTTTTGTTTTTTAAGATTTTATTTATTTGAGAGACAGAGAGTGAGGGGGAGAGGCAGAGAGAGAAGCAGACTCCCCACCCAGCTCTTTAATAACAAAGAGCCCAACATCTCTGCGGTCAATCTGAGCTTGACCCTAGAACATGGGGTTTGATCCCAGGACCCTAGGATCATGACCTGAGCCGAAGGGAGATGCTTAACCGACTGAGCCACTCAGATGCCCCTAATGTGGGTATTTCTTAGAGCACTTCTCAATAGTAACCATGAAGAAATCCCTTCTAATGCACATCAGAAAGCACTCCATTTAAGGAAAGCATATAATTTGATTAAATGAATAAAATTATTAAATTGAGCAATCTGAATCAACAATACAGATTAATTTTACATCTCCAAATGTGGTCTATAGAATCAGCAAACATTCAAAGGAAAAAATGTGTGTGCATGTGTCTGTGTATATATATTTAAATCTTAGTTTCATGTTTTTATTTGAAAGACTTTTTAAATTACACTGAAATATTTTGCTATACATTGCTACCTAATTATGGGGGAGATGAAGACTAAGTTAAGTATTACATTTATGGGCACAACAGATTTTGCTTTGTTAAAATAAAACAAAGACCAACCATTTTAAGCACCTATTTTGCTTACTATGGCACATTAGTTCAAAATACTAATTGCATGGAGTATAGATTACAAAAACCTATTTAACATTTAATGCTGACCTATGCTTTTTGAAGCTTGACTGGTTAGCATAAATTTTCTAAAATCTGCAGTCCATCTATCAACCATTAAAAATCCATATGTTCTATTTTTTATCCTCATCTTTAATAACAAAGTGGAGGATTAATAACCATCTGGGGTTAATACTTCCCATATGTGATTCAGACCATCAACTGTTCTAAATCAGTCATTAATTTTTTGAAAGTATATTAAGTCTTGATTAGGGTTGCTTAAATAGCTTATAAGCTCTTTTATAGCCTTTATTTCATAGGTAAGTATCTTTCCCACCCACCTTTCAACTTTAATTTTAGTGAAAAAATTGATAATGAGAAAATGGATTGGACTGTCTAAAATACAAAAATGAGAGTAAATGTATAAACTTCTCTCCCTGTACTCAATCCAATGCTGAATAAGAACTCAGTTCAATTTTCACAACCATTTAGTCTTTTCTTCAGAGATGATTCAGCCCAAAGATTATATTAAACTGTTCCAGGTCCAATGAGAGTTGCAAAATATAGCCTTTAACCAATATCTTATCTAAAATAATTTGCAACTTGTATATCTATTTAGCTATCCAACCGACTTTTATTGAACATCTGTCATATGGTAATCATTATATTGCCTAATTCAGATACAGATGACACACCCAATCCATTTGAGAGTTCACAATCTGGTAGGAGAAAGTTATTTAAATATTGTGAAATAAATGCTATATAGATATACACCAAGTTCTAGGTATCCCCCAAAAAGGAACTTCCTAATTTAACTTTCTGCAGTATAAGTCTCCCCAGAAAAGATGGAAAATCTTCTTTGCTTTTAAAGACCAACAGGAAAAAGCCAGAGAAGATAAGATTGGTTGGCAAGAGAACTTTCTAGATAAACTCAACTGCACAGTCTTATATCCAAAAACAGAGAATAAGTTACATAGAAGAAACTACAAAAGTCTCTGCAGAAAAATCTGGAGGCAGGAGTGGCTGAAGGGAAGAGAATATCAGAAGGTAAAAATGGAGAAGCAGCTGTGGGCTGCAGGTAAATGGTAGATAAGGGGAGTAGGGATAAAATAGGGACAAGATTAGATCTTCAGTTTTCAGATCAGTTCTGGCCACAGGATGAAGGGTGGGTTGAAAAGGCTGGTGGAAGGGGCTGGAGAAAAAGCCAAAGCAAGTGGATAATTTAAAATACATCCATGGTGATTCAGAGAAGAAATAATGAGGAGACAAACGGATGCAGTTATGATAGAGAATGATTTGAAAGAGCTTTTAAGAAGCAGAATCAACAGGATTTGGTGACAGGCTGTGGGGCTTAAGGAAGAGTCAATTACTTAAAATACAAACAATTAAATTTATAAGAATATCTGGCCTATTATATTTCATCTAGTTGTTAAGTATTTTACTAAAAATCTCTTAGAGTTCATAAGAGAATTTAGCATTGGCATTGTGCCTGCTTTGGATTTAGATGTAGACTCTTTGTTTATAAATGAAATGGTTTATAAATATCTTGAATGATTCTGCTTAAAATAATTTGAACTTTTTGATAAAACCAAAAACTGAGTTTAGATTATGCAATATGAGAATTCATGTTAAAAGAACAACTGTAAACCTCTCTTGGAAGTAGGAGACTAGAAGTTAAAGCTTTATAACTAACAATGTAAAAAATAAAAGAAAAGAAAAACTATATTATGTAAATCAACACTAACTGGCTTAAAGAGACCCATACCTTTAAAAACAAATATGCTTGGGGAAGACACCATCAAGAATATACAGAAAAAAAAAAAAGCAGAGATACTGTAAAATGAATTGCATACATACTTATTTTTCAGCTGCCCAGAGAATGTGAAGCTAATTACATAGTCACAGATCAGTAAATACTTCACATCTGATTTCCTAAATCATTGTTACCTGCTTTTCTCTTACTTCTCTTCCTCACCACAGAATTAATCTCTTCATTATCCAATACATGTTCTTTCAACTGGTGAAAAATAAGGAAGCAATCCAATTTTTTATTTATTTTGCAGAGGAAGCTATACAGGAATATTCTGAGATAGTACAGAGAAAAGTGTCACAAACCACAGTTGCTCAGCATTATCAACAATAGTTAAATTATGGAAAGAACCCAAATGTCCAACTGATGAATGGATAAGGAAAATGTGGTATATACATATATATACACATATGCATATATATGTGTATATATAATGGAATATTACTCAGCCATAAAAAAGAATGAAAGTTTGCCATTTGCAATAATATGGATGGAGCTAGAGAGTATAATGCTAAGCAAAATAAGTCAGAGAAAGACAAATACTGTATGATTTCACTCATATGTAGAATTTAAGAAACAAAACAAATGAACATGGAGGGGGAAAAAAGAGAGAGGCAAACCAAGACAGACTCTTAACTATAGAGAACAAACTGAGGGTTGCTGGAGGGGAAGTGGGGGGGAGGATGAGTTAAATGGATGATGGGTATTAAAGAGTGTATTTGTGATGAGCGCTGGGTGTTGTATGTAAGTGATGAATCACTAAATTCTACACCTGAAACTAGTATTACATTGTATGTTAAATAACTGGAATTTAAATAAAAACTTGGAAGAAAAAAAAATCACAGTTACTCAGATATTAAATATTTTAAAATTTATGCACTGTAATAAGCTGTGCATATTCATTCACCTGTTTCCTCGCATTGCCTACACACAGGGGAGGTCATTTATCCATGCTTGAGTTGATAAAAGAGAGCCTGCAGCTCTGGATGATTAATGTCGCTGTGTTCTCTTCAAGGAAATTCTTCCTTCCGTTGATTTTATGTTTCCTGGCCAGTCTTAAAACAGTGTCAGTGTTTCACTGCCTTCTTTTTGCTGTCATTGCTGCTGCCGCCGCCACCACCACCACCATCTTCAGGTTTACATTCTGCCTTTACAATTTAATAGCTCAAGTAAGGGGATTCATTTTAGGAACTGGGTCGGGAAATTTAGCAGCGACCTGGTCAGCTCTAGAAGTGTTGACGACGCCACTCGTTTTCTCATGGCTTTTTCTCTGCATGTGCTATGTTTTCCTCTTCTGCTCCTTTAACTCTCCTTTAACTGCTGTTATTTTCTGCTCTCTTAGAATTTCTACTTGCACATGACTTTGATTTATTACTCTGCTCTAATCCTTTTCTGTGTATTTTTCAGTGTATCTTTATGGAAGGAGTTTCAGATTGCTCTTTTCCTATAAGGAAATTCCTAAATTCCTAAAAAGGAATCTGATTAGTTTAGTCATTTAAGGAAATCATATGTAAGAGGTGAGAGGTAGCTGGTTAGCCAACGAACTGGATGCCTCTTGATGAGGTTTCCACCTCTGTCCCAATAAGATATGGTTGAGGGAGTAGGACATCTTAGCACTAACCATATGGCTAACTTTCAATAAACCTCTGGGTCAATTTACTTAGAAGATGGTGTGAGAATGACAAACTCTAATATTTCTCTTTTTTTTTCCTCTAATTTCTCTAACATTTATAATAAACTTATTTCTATGAGGTGGTTTTTTGTTTTTTTTATTTTTGGATTAGATTACTCCATATTTTACCCCTAATTAGCTAGCTTATAGTCAATAACAGACATGTATAAAGATATGAAACACAAAGGAATAAACCCAAAAGAAGTACACTGAAGGAATATTTCTCTAGTTCTTTTCCAAGAGAAAAAATATCAAAACAATCTAAACATGCACCAAATATTCTCATGGCACTAACAAAAGAACTATATTTAATAATTAACCATCCTTTGCTTTGGGATATCCTTCGGTCTTCAAAGACAAAATTATCTTTTTATCAGCACTTTTCAATAACTACGTATCTTTTTATACAACATCTGTGCCATTCTAACAGCACTGTAACTAGATGAGACTGTGCTTGAACAACCTTATAGGCTATTTTATACCCTCCACAGCATCAATCACAACGTTGAAACCAATCCACGGTTGTGGTACACTGAATGACTAATAATCCTGGCTTTGGGATTGAGATGACCCTGGCTTTAATGCCAGTTCCTTCAGTCAGTATCACCATAAACTTAGGCAGGTTATATGACTTTTCTCAGGTTTAGTTTCTCTCATGTATAAAATGGTACTAATAATATTTACCTTAAATAGATATTATTAGGACTAAATTTAAAAAGTTTCTGAAATGTGTAAGCACAGTTCTTACTGCAAACCTGTGACATTAATAATTTGAGCATTCTGAGACAAAAATTTGCATTGGGTTTCCTGTGAAGCCAAGATACATGGAATTAAATTTCTAAGAGCTCCGAGGAGTGTCATGGTCTACTACTCAACCTGCACACGACAGGAAAGCTCTGAAATCTTCCTTTACTGATTTGTAAAGAATAATAGCAATAATGCCAGGTGAACAGAGGCATAAGAACTTGATTTATTTTTTTTAGATTAAATGAACTTGAAAATAAAGCCAACCACTACTAACAATGAAGATAAAGTGGAAAATGTAGACCATTCATTGTATAAAAACAGAAGGTAGGGAAAATTAAGTAAAATCATAATTTGCAAAACTGTTTAAGCAAATGTTTCAGCCAATTATATAATATCTATGACAGTTGAAAATGTAAGGAACCACTTCGAAATATGCCAGTGCATTCAGTTCTTCTTAACAAGGCCTGCTCTCAGGAGAAACTATTTTATCAGAGCCTAACTTACTTGAAGGAAGAAAAATACTCAGATCCAGCAGGCTCTAGCCTTCCTTGTAGGAAGAGGAAAATACCCAACTCCAGCTCCCTCTGTCCATGCTATCCCATCTAATGGTGAAGTTCAGAGTCCAGGGGCCCAGGCTCACAAAAAGGAGGAGGCCCAATTATAGAACTAGAGAACACTTCCCCACTCACCACACCTAACTACTATATTACAAAGGCCTGATGACCTCAGTTTCTTTTACCAAGCCTCATGTCTACCTTTCAATAACAGATTACAAGACGTACTAAAAGGCAAAAATAAAAACACTGGTTGAAGAGACTAAAGAAGCATTAGAACCAGAGTCAGATATGGCAGGAATGTTAGAATTATCAGACCAGGAATTTTTAAAAGTTATGATTAATATGCTAAGGGTTTAATAGATAAAGAAGACAATGTGCAAGAACAGATGGGTAGTGTAAGTAGAGAAATAGAAACCCTAAAAGGAATCAAAAAGAAATGGAAGAGGTCAAGAACAATGTAACAAAAATGAGAAATGTTTCTGAAGGGCTCATTAACGGACTGGGCATAACTGAGAAAAGAATCTCTTGGGGTACCTGGGTGGCACAGTCGGTTAAGCATCTGATTCTTGATTTTGGTTCAGATTATGATCTCAGTCAGGGTCATGAGATTGAGCCCTGAATTGGACTCCACACTGGGCATGCAGCCTGCTTAACCTCTCTCTCTCCCTCTGCCCCTCCCCACTGCTTGTATGTGCTCTCTCTCTAACACAAAACAAAACAAAACAAAAAAACGAATCTCTGAGTTTGAGGATATGACAATAGAAACTTCCAAAACTGAAGAGCAATTTATTTCAAATGTGAAACAATATGACTGAAATTAATATGATGGATATTTAGAAACTACTATATATGTTGAGAATTTTCTCAGAAGAAAAACTATTCAGATATCAGTTTTGAAAGCAGTGACTGAAACAACCCATTTTTTACAGATGTTATAACCAAAGCTTATATTTTCAGAATTCAAACACATACATATAAGTTTGGGATAATTTCAATGTATTATAAAATGCATCAAAATGCAATACTGAAGTCTGCAGCTATGATAAATTTGTTCCTATGATATGAAATGTAGAAATTGCAAACACAAATAGAAATTAATTATTAGTTAATTCCATTTATCACCAATACATGGTTAGTATTGGTTTTTCAACTTTGGAACGGTGATATTAGGAAATGATGGGCTCTAATATATGGAATACAGTACCTTTCCACACAGTTTTTTTTTTTTTTTGTCTTGTTTTTCTTTTTTTTCTGGTGAGCATTTTTCACACAGTTTAATTGTAATGTAAGACTCTTATAAAAATCATTCATTTTTTTATTATAAAAATCATTAGCAACTGAATTATATGTTCACTTATAGTTTTATTTAGACATGAATGACCTGTATCACTATTCTCCCAATTACTTCAGGGTAAATTTCCTAATACCAATTCACTATGTTTAACAGATAAGATCACAGATCTTGTATCATCTTGCATTATACAAACCCTAAAGATCATATAAGTCACAACATGCAAAGATACATATATGATATTTGAAATCAATACTTGACATCTGAGAAACAAAGTTTTCTAATCTCTAATTGTCATAATTAATATAAAATGCAACTTAACATCCGAAAGCACTTTTTTTCTACTAGGAGTCAGTTTTCTCTTAATTCTTTTTGTTAAAGTGTTCTTCACTGTTGAAAAGGAAGCTTGATTTTGAGTACTGGAGTGCCTATATCTATGTCCACTACAAATGTGTAACAAAGATCTGATCTACTATGTACGCAAGTAGCCAAAACAGGAGAGTGGGGGAAAAAAAATCTGGGATAAGCAAACCTTCCATTTTCTTGCTAAAAATATTACTATGAATAAAAATAAATAGTGAAAATCTTTCAGGTGAGATTGATGGAGTGCTTAAAAATCAAATTCTTTGCATCAACATTAAGTATTTGTAATACTAAGTATAAGTAAAATAATACCTTATGGAATTATTATTAATATTATCAAATGTTATCTTTTAACTATCAGATTTTGTTAGGTATAAATACTGTTAATAATTAGTATGTGGCTACCCAAACAAGTCATTTATCTTTTTAATTATGGTATCAAAACTAAAAAGCCATATGGCTATTGAATCTTAAGTAGTATCAAATATAACTTAAAAAGCTCAAAGAAAATAATGTAAAAGTCTTTAATCATGAAATTCTTTTTTTATATTATGAAGTCTTTCATTTTTCTGGTGGGTAGCTGTTACTTTTTATTAGTCAGAATTAATATTGAGCCAGGGTCCCCACTGTGACATACCCCACTGCTATGTGGCATTGAATGGAACCAAATCTGTAATGCATATTAAGGATTTTGGATATCACATTCAACTACAGATCTTCTTATTGTATTATTCTCTTTCATCTACAATGTTATATATTGGCTAAAACCAAATTGGAATAAAAATCTTAAAGGAAAGGAGTAAACATAAGTAAATGTTTCAAGAAAATTTATGTAATTTTTCTTTAACACCTTTTCAGATTATGAGAACAAACTCAAGAGATACATATTTTTTTTAATTTCTTCTTTTGTACAAAGTTACTGCATGAACAGTATCTTTCATGTTTCTTTGTTTCTCATTAGCATTAAAATAGCATGACTTCTTAAAGACTATCTTCTACCCAAGAGATTTTCAAAATTAAATAGGTCTTTCAGTTTTGCAAGGAGTAAGATTTAGTATTAACCAGGTATTAGTTATTTACAGCAAATAAAAAATCCAGGACATATGCCTATACTTAATATTTATGAAAACATTTCTTCAATATTCACTAATAACTTCTATAGTGTTATGTGAAAATTTTTATTCACGCAGCATTCTTCATTGATTATCATGGCACTATTAGCTATCTGCTATATCATCATAATTTTATTACGTTAGTGTAGTAATTGACAGATCAAGGATGGAAGGGACACTTATAGGATAAAGCTCTTAAGAGTTTTAAATTATGTAGACATAAAATTCTTCACATTAGACCATGACAGCACAGTGTTAAGAATTATAACTACTGGTTACCAAAATCTTTGATATATTCATTCTTTTCTAATACCAAGCTTCATTATATACACAGTGTAATTATTCAATTTCACTCCATTCTCAATATATCAATAATGTCCTATTACCTATATTTTGAACATCCTTTCCTAACAATTTTCTAAGGCACATTTCATTTCCATGGGTCTACATTATTATCTATAAAACAAAAGAAAGCTTTAATACTTTTTGTTTGTTTGTATAACTGAATTCAGGAAGTTTTTACTTTTACTTCTATTTACAGGATTGAGCTATACACTAAGTCAATTAAGACACTGAAATTCTAAGTCTTCCACAATATGGTTAGCCTACAATCACTGTCTTATTTCCCACAAAACCCTTCACTCCAACCACACAAATTATTTTCAACATTCCCAAAACTTAATGCGCACATTTAAGAATGCTCTGCCTTTTCTCAAGTTATTCTCTTTGCCTAGCAGATGCTCTCCACCCTCTTGTCCAGCTCATATGGGATTCCTTCACAGTTTATCAGAAAGAACTGATGTCACATCCTACTACCAATATTCCCTGATCAGAATTAATCCCTCCCTTCATTATTCTTTCACAAGCCATTATGCAAACCTGCCTGAAGACATTCTCTGACCTTATGATTATGCAGAATGATCTCTATACTATGAGGCTTCTGGAGCTATATAAGTACTCTAACAAGGTACTTGGCACAAAGAGCATAAAATGGAAGTTTGTTAAACTGAATTGTGGACATCACATATTTTAAATGTTGGTGCAAATGAGTTGACAAGCAAGCATTTCAGTAAATACACACATATATATTTTTTTTTCATTTTTGCAAGCCTAAGAAGTCATTTGTTCAAAACTACTCACTCATCTATGTTCCACATTCTCTAACCAGAGGTGCATACCTCCTACTCAAATTATCAGTAATGGGTTTTATTCACAGACATTGTAAATGTCTACTCCATTTAGTAGCATGATACTACTGGTGGGATGGCTATTTTAAGTAAAAAAAAAATTAAAAATCTCTAAAGTCATTAAATCACATTTTATATAGTATATAATTTCAAAGATGTCTCTTAGTTCAAGTCTTTATAGAAAAAAATTTTATCAATTGAAAAATTATTCCTAGGAAATACTTCATTCAGAGAAATACCAATTACTTGATTTCATAAAGTTGCCAAATTTATCATCTAGTTGTCTTTTTTACCCATGGCATATTTGTAAAACCAACTGAAATAGTGTCTCTGAAAAAAAGTCAACTTTAGTCAAAATGGCCATTCATATTAGCATGCCTCAATAAACCTGACAACCTGAAAAAAGTCATACAGTTTCAAATAGATAAAATTACAATTTTAATATACAGATATAAATGGTAGTTTAAATGTTATAAACTGAAACAAAAAATTCTTTTTTAAAAAGATTTATTTGAGAGAGAGAGAGAGAGAAAGAACAGGGCAGGGGGGCAGAGGGAGAGGGGACAAAGAGTCTTAAGCAGACTCTCTGCTGAGTGTGGAGCCCAATGCAGGACTCTATCTCACAACCCTGAGATCATGACCTGAGTCGAAACCAAGAGTTGGACACTTAACTGAATACACCACTCAGGCACCTCCCAAAAAATATTTCTAAGGTATCCAAATACTGCTATTTATTGGATTATAAATGTTTATGTACAGATCTAATATAAAGACATGAAAATTCCATTTTACTTGGTTACTAGGAATATTACATACATTAAGTATTGAATAATTTCTGAGATATTAGTGATCAGCAACACCCAGTTTTTTCTAACAGAAAACCTTCTAAAGCATAAGGCTTAAGTGGAAGAAACCAAAACAGTGTTAGCCTTGCCTTATTTTTACATATGTGAAGGAATTTGTGAATATTGCAGCATTTCTCAGAAACAGGTGGAAGCAAGTTTAACCCTCAATTTTTTCATTTAGTAGCTATATAAACTTGGCTGTTTTACTTAAACACTCTGAATCTCTGCTTCATCACTTGTAAATTGGGAATAATGATTCTCAGAGTTCCTATAAGATTTGAAAGTGCTCAATAAATATCCTTTTAAAACTGATTAACAGTTTCTATAGATTTTAAATTATTTAACTAATACTGATGTCTAGATGATTTTCATTCTCATCGTTTTTATTTTTCATTTTTTTAAAAGATTTTATTTATTTATTTGACAGAGCGATAGCAAGAGCAGGAACACAAGCAAGCGGAGAGGGAGAAGCAGGCTTTCTGCCAAGCCAGGAACCCAACGTGGGACTCGATCCCAGGACCCCGGGATCATGACCCGAGCCACAGGCAGATTAAGCCACCCAGGCGCCCAATTCTCAACATTTTTAGAGCCTTTTTCAAAGTTCTTCAACTTTGAAGATTATTTCCTTACTTGCTTTAACCTATAAAGAGCTTTAAGTAAACTTTATTCTCATCAGTAATATACCCACTTCACTAAAAGAAATTGAAGCTATATGTTTTCTTTAAAACCTACATAAATCATATATCCATTTTACTGTTTCCCTGGATTCACCTTTGTTTCACCTAATTCATGTAGCTTCATCTATATCTATTATAAACTATGAACATAAGAATAAAAACAATAATAAAAAAATAAACTATGTCCGTATGTTCTCATTTTCAAGTATTCCTATTGCTTTCACATGCTATGTATGCACTATTTTTTGAGGGATAATCTAAAAGTAATATAGCTCATTCCAACAGTGACATTCCAAGGTAACTAAGTGTTCAATTTATGTCTTAATGTCTGAATCCCTGTGTGATTTTTCCCTCTGTAGTTTATACATATTGGTCACTGGTCTTTACATTTATATGGTAGAATCTTACAGGAAATAAAAAGCACACATGTGTGTTAAAGATAAGTATCTACTTGGCTTAGAATTTTTGCTGCACTAATTCCTAGCTCTGTGACCTTGTAAAGGTTATTTAATGTACCTGAGTCTTGATTTCCATATCTTTCAATGGGGTAAAATTATTCTTGATTTCTAGGACTCATGTGAGTAAACTGCTTTTAACAAAGCCTCGCATATGGTAAATGCGTGATAAGTATTAACCATCTCTTCCTTTTTCACCTTAATCTACCCTACTTATTTTCTCCTGTATTCTCCTTTCTTCTTTCACCTTTCCTCCTGTAAATCCGTGGCTGGTGTCCAAAATGTTCATCTCAGTCAAGTACTATGTTTATCAAAGGGAGAAAAGAAATCTGAATCAATTATGCAAATATCAACATAAATAATTGGCCTTTCATGAAGTTTCCAATGCTCCTCTCTGTTAAAAGTGCCATGATTAAGACGCAGGCTTTAATCAGAAATAACTAAGTTCGAATTAAATCCCATCACTCACTACTTAACCTATAACTTCTTGGTATTTTGTGTTCCTTACTCTCTTTAAGGTGAAGTTTCTCTAACTGGGAAACAGAACTAAGATATACCTCATCAAGCTATTGTGAAAATAAGATAAAATTTTTAGCGCAGAGTCTGCAAATAGAAAACTTTGGGGCAAGCGTTACTTTTCAAACAATTCCGCCCCTTCTCTAAGTAATAAACCAGAAATAGTAGGGGAAAAAAAAAATCTCCCTTTCACAACACCTATGACAAGATCAGTAAGAGAACAATAGCAGTAAATATATTTGTAACTCTGTAAGTCCCTGTGTCTCCTCCTCACCAGTCTGCTTTGAAATGCAGCCTGGTCAAGACAAATACAACACTGGAGCAGGGATGTAACTCCTTCTGTTCCTCACACGATTCTTTGGCTATGACTACATGAAGCCAGTGATAATATAATCACTCATATTTTTGGTCATTTTTTTTTAAACAATGGAAAAGTAGCGCTTATAAACTTTATAAGTTCTTATAAATTACTTTGTATACCGAGAAAGGAAACGTATATATCTTGGAAGAAAATTTAAAAAAAAATGTTGCATTCGTTCTTGAAAGTAACTGTAATAAATTTGACATGCTTAATACAGTCAATAAATATTGATGTTTAATGAAAATAAGATGAATATATAAAGATAGTTTCAAAGATTTTCAGAAATGGTTTGATGAGAACTTTATGAGAATAAAATGAAAATTTCAGAAAAAAATAAAATCAGTCTATAAAACAAACAAATCTAAAGAAAAAATAGCCTGTTGAAAAAAGGAAGATTTAACTTTTCATAGAAATTTATAGTTGAAAACACACATGTTAAATGAGTAACTGTTGCTATAAAAGGTCAAATTCAAACAATATTTGAATGATTCTAAAAAATAAAACATTTTTCAGTCAACTTCTGTTAGATTTAAATTTGCAGATGTAATGGAAAAAGCAATGTAAAAATATCAACTTAGAATCTGATGAATGAGAAAAATAAAATTTCTAAAAAAAGGAAGAAAAGCTAACCCAAGTAGATTTGAATAACAGCTGAGTACCTCCATTACTGAAAATTTTGCTTAATTAGACAAAATCTAAATAAAAAGCTTCACAAACCACCCTTTCATTTTAACTTAAAATTAAAAAAAAGAAGAGAAATACATTGCAATGTCAAAATGATGCAAAATACATTAAACCATATTAAAAAGCAATTATAACCACAGCTAAAATGATACCAGTACTTGAAAAATTGTAGTTTGTAAATTACACAGCCTTAAATTACACGACTTTCAAAAGCAAGAACTCTCAGCTAACAAAAACCTAATCATAATATTTCTTTTTGTCAAGTTCAAAAAACACATACTGTAGTACAGATATTTTCTAATAAAAAACAAATTGTTAATATCTGTAAAATCCACTTACGATAATCTAAAGTTTATGGACAAATACTCACTGAGGTTACCAAATTTAATAAACCTATATACAAAAAACTGTCTTGAACTTATACACATAATTTTTTTTTATGAGAAAACATTTATATAGGAGACAGTCTAATGTTACTATATATAAACACTATATTAAAGACAGACTAATTTA
This sequence comes from Mirounga angustirostris, assembly GCF_029215605.1. Taxonomy (NCBI): domain Eukaryota; kingdom Metazoa; phylum Chordata; class Mammalia; order Carnivora; family Phocidae; genus Mirounga; species Mirounga angustirostris. The sequence goes on along the minus strand of NW_026991709.1, from coordinate 44,204,200 downwards.
AAAGAAAGCAAGGATTTTTATACAACATTCTCATTGGTTACAAGTTCTAATTGTATTTTAATCTTTTCTCTGGGATTTTAGTTATATGCTAAAATTAATACTACTTAGAGCCCAAATCCACTGTTCTTTTAATTATTGTAAGACCCTAAAAACCTAGCAAGGATGAAAATTTTAAAAACATAATTAAACTTACCCCATTTAATGGATATGTTTTCCATCCTAGCTCTCCTAGTACAGCTGTTGTATCAAGCAACACAACTGGAATTAAAAAAAAAAAAAAACTTACATGAATTTTTCAATTGAAGCAAAAACATTATTTAAATCATTAATGTCAACTACTTTTACTATTATTCATTGCATTAGTTTTAATATGCAGCATTACTTACTTTAAAATTAACTGTGTATACTAAATACTAACATAATAATACTAAGTAATGATAAAATACATGAGGTAGTTATAACTTATTTTCAAAATATGTAATTTGTGTTTAACAATGCTAAATAAAATAGATAAGTGAGCAACAGAATTAATAGTCATTTTTAGAATTTTTTTTTTAATTTTATTTATTTATTTGATAGAGACACAGCGAGAGAGGGAACACAAGCAGGGGGAGTGGGAGAGGGAGAAGCAGGCTTCCCGCGGAGCAGGGAGCCCAACGTGGGGCCGATCCCAGGACCCTGGGATCACGACCTGAGCCGAAGGCAGACACTTAACGACTGAGCCACCCAGGGACCCCAACAGTCATTTTTAATAGCTGGCTTTTAAAACTGATAAATGTTGATGGAGGTAATCAAGATGATGTGACTGCCAGTTGACCCTTGAGCTGGACCCAGGCAACGGGAGACTCCTCACTCCCCTCCCCCATCCTCAAAATGTAAGCTCTGCCTACTGTTTCGGTAGTGGGAGCTGTTCCAAGGACAGAGCCTTGAGAGAGTAACATGTTGTTGAGACCACCTCGATAGTATACATGACTGAACCCAGTTAAGGCTTCTATGCAAACTTTAAGATTCTGGTGGGTGGATATGGAATCTTGCAGCTGTCCAAGACAAGTTTCCTTGCTTATTAGCCCTCCCACCTACCAATCTGGAGTGGTCTGCCTCTTTCTGCAGTCTCTCTTGTCCTGCATGAATAGGGGGTCAGTTTGGGGACCAACAATGAAATAATCACCTTTGCTTTCCCCACCATTTTCATATATAGTCTTTCTATACCACAACAAAGAAGGAAAAACTGTTTTTTGGGGGGGGGGGTTTGTTTTTAAAGATTTTATTTATTTATTTGACAGACTGAGACAGCGAGAGCAGGAACACAAGCAGGGGGGGTGGGAGAGGGAGAAGCAGGCCTCCTGCCGAGCCGGGAGCCCGATGTGGGACTCGATCCCAGGACCCCAGGATCATGACCTGAGCCAAAGGCAGTCGCTCAACCAACTGAGCCACCCAGGCGCCCAAGAAGGAAAAACTGTTAAAGCAAGCTTCTGTAGCTCCTTTTTATGTTACTAAATGTCCTTATATATGATTTGCACAGTATGAAAACAACTCATTTTTAATAAATCTACTATCTTTAAAGCATAGATTACATTATTATTGTACGTGTGGGTATACTGACAGCTAAGGCAAAAGCAAAAATAAAAACCATGCATCTTTTTTCCTGACCAAAACTTACTCATAATCTGATCAAAAGGCAGACATAAAAACAAATGATTAGAACATATTCTGTTAAATTTTAAAATGGAAGATTATATAATAGCCTAGCGATTAAGTTACATCAGGGCTAGTACGGAGGTCTGGGAGAATTTCACAAAGGAGATGCAATTTGAGCTGACCTAGGACAAAGGGACTTTCAATTAGATGTGATAAGAAACAAATGGTTTACTTTTAGAATAAAGTAACTGAGCTACAACTAAATCAGTTTTCAGTTGCTGGAGTCAGAACTAGGAGTGGGGATTATTTGGGGAACTAGCAGGATTGATATGAGGTTGGAAAGATAGGTATCAAAAGGGAAGGATTTTTGTGGTGTTTCCAGGAGTTAAATGTGTAGGGCCCATGATTCAGATCTTTATTTTTAACTACTACCTCCAAGTCCCCTAGATGCCAGTAGACCATGGATCATACTCTGAGAAACAATGCTTTGGTATTTCATCATGAGTTTTAGATCTTCACATAGTCAAGAAAGTGGGGTTTTCTATTTGTAGTTTTAAAAAGTTCCACTGATAGTAGGCTATTTGGTGTCTATTGTAAGGATTCTGTGGTTTTTCTTATTTGAATCACTATGTTTTATTAATTTTTAAGTACGAAACCATATGTCAGTTTCTGAGATGAACTCTACTCATTGTAGAATATTCTTTCAGTACTGTTAAAATCAGTTTACTAAATATACATTTGTAAAACTGAGCTGTAATTCTTTAAATTTTATTGTGGAAAATTCTCAAACATATTTTAGAATATACAGAAAACAGTAAAATGAACCCTCATGTACTCATCACCCAGATTCAATAATTACCAACTTATAGTCAATCTTACTTCATCTATATATCTTTACCTACTCTCTCCCACTGCAGAATTTCTTTGAAGCAAATTCCAGTAATAATCATCCATAAAAATTTCAGTGTATATTTCTATGATAAAGAATCCTTTTAATATAGCAACAATATCTTAATTTATTACTGTAAGTAGTAATTCCTTAATGTCATCAAATATCCCTATTGTCTCAACTTAACTTGAACAGAAAAATCAAGTTCCAGATAAGTGCTATTCATTGCAGTGAGTTGACACTGTTCTTTGTTTTTTTGATCTAATTTCCTCCATTAACTTTTAAGTTAGATTTACTGAGGTTATGATTTACTTACAATAAAAAAATCACCCTCTTTAAATGTACATTTCTATAAATTGTGACAAACCCCCACATCCATGTAACCACTGCTACAATCAAGCTATGGAATATTTCCATCGCTCCCCAAATTTCCCCTGTGATCCTTTTTGCTGAATCCCTTCCACAGCTCAGCCACTGGCACCACTAATCTAATTTTTGTCCCTATGATTTTTGCCTTTCCCAAAACGTCAAATCAATGAAATCATATAGCATGAAGCCTTTTTGAGCCTGGTTCTTTCACGTAGCATAATGCATTTGTTATAAATAAAGCCAGTATAAACTTTCATGTATAGATTTTTATATGACCCTATGCTTTTACTTCTCCATGGTAAATAGGGATTCCTGGGTTATAGGGAGAGTACTTATTTTTTTTTTTTTTTAAGATTTTATGTATTGGTCAGAGAGAGAGAGAGTGTGCACAACAAGCAGGGAGAGTGGCAGGCAGAGGGAGAAGCAGGCTCCCTACTGAGCAAGAAGCCTGATGTGGGACTCCATCCCAGGACTTGTGATCATGACGTGAGCTACCCAGGAGTCCCAAGAATGCCTGTTTTTGAGAAACTGTCCAACTGTATTCCAAAATGGCATTAGCAGAATATGGTTTTCCAGTTGCTTCACATCCTCAGCAGGATTTGGTATTGTCCAGGTTTTAAAGGCATTCCAAGAGGTGTGTAACGGTATCTCATTGTTGTTTTAATATATTTTAATATATTATATATATTTAATATATTTTAATATATTTCTTTTTCACTACTTGAAAACAAATTTACTAAAAAAAAAATAGGTTATTTCGTCCCACATTCTAGGTTTTTCTAATTGAGATATCATTGAACATGCTCTCCCATTCCTTTATTTTCTTTAAATTGGTAGATTTAGTAGCTTGATCAGATTCAAGTTCCATTTATTTTTTATAAAATTACATACCAATGTCTACTAGGATCATGTTAAAAAGACTTGGGAACCAACTTTCATAGGCTTCCACTGGCCAAAAAATGGATAATCTGATCATATACACAAGGTTAATGCATTCATAATGATTCATAATGATAAAATATACCTACTGATAACTTTTGCAGAATACTAGGAAAGCATTATTTTAAAAACTGGTAAATAATCTGAAAACAAAACATTTTGCTTGTTCTATATAAACTACTTATGAATAAAAAATAGTTAATGAAGTAACATTTCTCTTATTGAAATAGTTCAGGTAATAAATGAAAAAAGGAATGACTGAATTAGGCTGTCTTTCTACTCTTAAAGAATTAATATATTTAGCAAATGGTTTTAAATGGCTGTTAACATCAACTAAAGAGAAAAAAAGACACATAAAGGGCTAGAGCTTTTTAAAAGGGTTTCTTATAAGTTTCATTTATTTCCTATTAACATACAATTCTAACAAGCCTGGAAATAAAAGAAAGTACAATAAGGATGGTATATATATATATATCATATATACAAACACACACACACATATACATTCATTCTCATACACACACACAAATTATACAAAAATATTTGATGGCATTTGGGTTCATTCAGTATAACAATCTCACATTTTAGATAAAAAAGCTGAAGATATCATTATAATAAATATTCAAAGCTATAAGTTTATCTCATTATCAAATGAACGTTATTTTCATTTTTGGTATATGTTACTGAAAAGAATTCAGAAGTATTAAAGACCAGTATGTAGTTCTGGGTACTCAAAAGTTCAATGTAACTTATGGAGCACATTTATACTTTTAAAATAATCATTATTTCCCTGCAGGCTGACAAAATAATGATACTAGTTCACAGTCCCCGTAGGAAGAACTTTCCATATATTTTCTTCTCCAAATAGTCTCCACATTGTCCTGTAAGTTGTTTCTTTTTTAAATACCCAATTAACAGATGAGAAAAATGAGCCTCAGAAAGGTTAAGTAGTTTTCCTTGAGATCAGAAACAAATTTGGATTCCAAACAAGGAGACTGATGCTAGAATGTCCTTTGTAAAACATTTAAAACTTTTAAATTTTTTAAGTGTTTTTCTTCTTACCCTTTATAAAAGTTTTTATTTAAATTCAAGTTAGTTAACACACAGTGCATTTTTAGTTTCAGGTGTATAATATAGTGATTCAACACTTCCATACAACACCTGGTGCTCATCACAAGTGCACATCTTCATCCCCATCACCTATTTCCCCTACCCCCTACCCCAATCCCCTCTAGTAATCATCAGTTTGTTCTCTGTAGTTCAGAGTCTGTTTCTTGGTTTGCCTCCCTTCACTCTTACTTTTGTAGATACAGAGAAACATCACTATTTCTTTTGCTGATCCCAAATCTTTTATCCTAGTTTTCTCATCAATGGATTCTACAGAAAATTTACTGGTACTACATATAAATCACACCATTTAAATCAAGGGGTTTATTGGAGCAGAGTGTTCAAAAATCTGTAATATTAAAGTCCACCAACAGAGATTCATTTTTCATAGACTGGCAAACTAATTAATTGATTAGTTGTTCCAATTTTTTTTTTCTAAAACTGCTAGGCTGCTTGGTTCTCAATATTTAGCATTTATAAACTGTGAAGTATATTCATATCAAAATAAACAAAAAAGGGAAATATGTATATACCTACAAAACTGTAGATCCTTAGAATTTTCTTATTTCTTATTAGCTTCAAGAAGCAAGATTTATAAAATTGTTTATTTTCCTCTTTAAACTGCAATCATACTTTTTAAAAATTCATAAGAACAGTAAAATTTCAAATTTGCATTCCTGACAAGTGAATGATAAACTGATACTAAAATAAAACTAAGGAGTTTGAGATTTTTAATACTATTACACGTGACAAATGTTTAAATTTTACTATTTGTTTCATACATAAAACCCCCACAAATTCAGGTTTTTCAGGCACACTAATTGCATTGAACCCAGCAAGGTGAGAGCTCCTCCTGCTGGCTTTAAACAAGTTATCTAGTCCCTACCAGAGTGCAAAAATACTGTAAACTTAAAGAGGAAGAAACCACTATGTTGACATAAACTTCAGTAAAAAGTCAATACTTTTTTATTTTTACTTTAATGGCAAGCTTTTAAATATAGCACAATTAATACCTATTATTTATGTAAGGAGTGCATATCAAAATATAATTATTCATATTATCAATAAGAAATTGGATAAATCAAAAATAAGTGTAAGGAGTAGTAGGCTGGTGGTATCAAAATAAAGGTTTGAAAATATGTTTATTTTGTTTAATAAGCAACATAATGCATAAATATGTTTGCTAAACCACATACAATTTTCCTATTAACTTTTAGAAATAAATATCCAGCATATTGTATTTCTCTCTGAAAATGTCTCTTAATTTATTAGTACTCCCTTTACTCATTCTTTTGGAAATTTTAAGAAAATTTCACTGTGTTCTAAAAGAAGATATCAAATGATAAAGACAAGATTGATAGTACTGGATTAAATGAGACTAATGAGTACCTAACATTAAAAAGCTCAATGCTAATTTCTTGTCCTTGAATAATTTATCAAGTCTTTATCTACATCCCTTTTAATAAGCTTAAGAGATATTTTAAAAACAATTAGGTTATGGGGCGCTTGGGTGGCTCAGTCCTTAAGCCTCTGCCTTAGGCTCAGGTCATGATCCCAGGGTCCTAGGATCAAGCCCCGCATAAGGCTCCCTGCTCAGCGGGGAGCCTGCTTTTCCCTCTCCCATTCCCCCTGCTTGTGTTCCCTCTCTCGCTGTGTCTCTCTCTGTCAAATAAATAAAATAAAATAAAATAAATAAATAAAATCTTTAAAAAATAAAAAAAAATAATAAAAACAATTAGGTCTATAGTATATAATAGGTCATCTTTACCCCAACTGCACAATAAAAAAAAGGACAGGATTTTATTTGTACATCATTTTGACAAATTAAGCAAAACAAATCAATCAACCCACTAAGAAAGCAGTTATTCTTTTAGGAAAATTTTGTTGTAAAAATTCGAGTTAATGGCATGTCAATTGAGTCCAAAGATTTACCAATATTCTCCAACAGACTTCATGTGAAAAAGAACAAAGCATTTCTTCTTACAATCATTCAATTTAGAGCCTTTATTTCACAGATAAATCCAAGAAAGGTAAAGTTACTAAGTTATTTAGTAACAACATAGTAGTAGAGGCTTCTGATAGTTAATTCTAGTCATGTTCCGCTGACTGTAACACACCCTACTAACACCCATAGCTCCAAATAAACTAGCTAATAAACAAAGGGAATGTTTCTGACATCACGACCAGATATAGTCAGAGAATACTTCTAATTATAGATAAACATGCATATATATATATATGTGTATGTATATGTATTTTTTATTTCTACATATTTTAGCACTCATCTGTTTGAATAGCATCCTGTTTAGATCTTGCTTTAAACTGACATTCACATTACTACATTAAATGATTTAGTTTTGACATAATCGCATATTTTTGATTGACAAAAATCACAGCTTCAATTTCCAGATCTGTGTAACTATGGGTATCTACCCTCACCACAAAGTCAGAATCAATATTTAATTCCTAAAAAAATTGAACACAGATTGCTTTAAGTAAACATGGGATTATTATGTTTACCTCTAGTATGGCCCTATGTGTTTTGGTATTATTTTAAGCCAACATTTTCCAAAGAGAATCATTCCTTCTTAAAAATAGCGAAACTACTTTTATCTAGAAACTGAGATCAATATTTGTTCATTAGGTGTATTTACAGCATTTTGTTTTTCATGCCTTTCTTAGTTCTGTGGTTGTTTGCCTATTTTATTTATTTATTTATTTATTTATTTATTATTTATTTATTTATTTTTTAAAGATTTTATTTATTTATTCATGAGAGACAGAGACAGAGACAGAGAGGCAGAGGGAGAAGCAGGCTCCCAAGGAGCAGGAAGCCCGATGCAGGACTCGATCCCAGGACCCTGAGATCATGACCTGAGCCGAAGGCAGACGCTTAACCATCTGAACCACCCAGGCGCCCTGCTTGCCTATTTTAATGTAGATGGTGTTCATGATTAATTTTCCTACCCCATGAGTAGTAGAGTTTGAAAATCCTATTTGAAAGATAAAGTAACATGAACACAGTGACATTAAACAGCTGTCTCAAATTTAGAGAATAAAATCAAAGCTAGAACTTTTGAGTTCATACCCTTCAGCTTTCTACTCTACTAGAAAATGACACCGTGGGCACCTGGGTGCTTCAGTCAGTTAAGTGGCTGCCTTGGCTCAGGTCATGATCTCAGGGTCCCGGGATCGAGCCCTGCATCAGGCTCCCTGCTCAGCGGGGAGTCTGCTTGTCTCTCCCTCTGCCTGCTGCTCTCCCTGCTTGTGCTTTCTCTCTCTCAAATAAATAAATAAAATATTTTTTAAAAATGATATCTTTTTCAGAAAGCAGGTTCAAACCTCTCTGCCTCTGTTCCTTCTGGAGAAAACAGATCACTCTTTCTCAGTTCTGATGGAAAAATAAGCTATAATAACCAGAAATTCTTTTCCTTCATTATCACTTAAATAGAGAAAAAAAACAAAAAAATCAAGCTAGTTTCCTATTTAGAAGGCAAGTTATACTTGGAGTTAAGAACTGCTACTGAAGGGGTGCCTGGGTGGCTCAGTTGGTTAAGCAACTGCCTTCGGCTCAGGTCATGATCCTGGAGTCCCGGGATCGAGTCCCGCATCGGACTCCCTGCTCAGCGGGGAGTCTGCTTCTCCCTCTGATCCTCCCCCTCTCATGCTGTCTCCCATTCTCTCTCTCAGATAAATAAATAAAAAATCTTAAAAAGAAAAAAAGAAAAAAAGAACTGCTACTGAAAACCTTATCAATAAAGGTTGATTAAAAATATAACTATTAGTGTTCATCCTCACTTCCACATCGTCCTATTTTCCTCAAAGAGCCTCTATACTGTTATCCTGCTTGACACAGCTTTATTTGCTTCATCTTAAATCATTTTTAAAGCCTGCCATTAAGACAGGCAAGCTTACCCCATAGACCCAAGGAGAACCCAGATGTGGATCTGGTCCATGATAAAGTCACCAAATGACAGGTGCACCCCTAGGCTCCTGAGCAAGGTCAGTAAGACTTATCAATGAGTCACCTCACAAGTCATGCTTTCCTCATCAAACTGTTCAATTATTTCTATAGATTTAAAAAAAAGGAAAAGAAATTTGGCATGTTCCTATTTAAGAGCAAATATAATTCTTTCATTTTGGCATCCTCAGCACTTTGATCTATAAACTAAGTAGTTTTGTGTAGGACCTGTATTATTTCCATTTGTTTCAATTACACAGAGATTAAATAGGTAGGAAAGACTATTTGGCTTTGGTTTTAGATTTGCTAGTCATACATTTAATAAATGTGATTTTTTTTCATCTGTCACAGGAACTCACAACATACATATTCCCCAATTAGCCCAAACCATTGGTCCTTCTTCCCATCCCTTACACAGCATTAGAGATGCTTCTTTCCTTTCTAGTGCCTTCTTTTCTTATATTCCTCACTTGTCTTCCATTACTTTGGACACTTCCTATTTTTTTTTTGGAAGAATATTATGAAACTCAAGGTTTGAAATGCATTTAAATATTGTTTTTATAGTTCGGTAAAAACAGATTGTGACTACTTATTTGAAAGTCTTATCTAGTCCTATCTACAATATAATGGCCATCTCAATGTAAAACCATTTCTACATGATGGAACAACAGTCTAAAAAAATTATGAAACCGTTACTCTAAAAGGAAATAATAATGGTCTTGCACTAAGAAAGAAATAATGAGTTTCACTAGAATCTAAGAGAAAAGTATATGAGTAAAGGAAAGACTTCTTTTTTACCCTGGAAAATGGAAGGGAATTTTTCCCTTTGCAATATTGTTTTGTTTTTTTTTTTTTTCCTCCATTACACTTACATGGACATAACGGAAATCATTTTTAACTTCCTTCATTAGGACATGTGTCGTCACAAAAATGTTACTTGATTTTACTTTAAGACATGTTGACATTATTTCAACATTTATTTAGTCTGTTATATTTAAGATGCTATATTAGCTATTTCAGGATATAGAAAGTTTATGAGATACTATGTGTAGCCTCAAAGAGTACCTGATGTCATTTTTTCATTCATGTGCATGAATAAATGAATGAATGAACGAAAAGATGAATAGATGAATGGGCATGGGAACAAATTCATGTCTTGGGAAAAAAATATTCTTAACCAACTACTGAAAAAGCAGTGCAGGATTAGTTGGAAGGTAGGCACTGGACAAAATTTAAGTGGCCATTGTGCTTACTTTTTAAGGGAGAAGGTCAAAGGCTACTCACATATGACCTCTCTAAGAGGTAGTTAAGGGACAAAGTGGTCTTTGGAAAAAATAAAATCAAAGTAGGCATTTGTTCTGAGCTCAGAATGGATTGTTAGAAGACAAATACTTTCTATAACTTTTGGGGTCCTTTTCTCTGCTCCACCTGGCCCCAAGCCTTTCATCAAAGAGTGCCCTTAGACTGCTTGCTCTCAGTCCAAACTCTGTGCATCTATCACCATCTCTCACAGTGCACAGTGTTCAAATGATCCCTTATCTGCTGCCCCACTGAAAACACTCATCATATCAAGAAAACATTTTCACTAAAATAGCACACAAATGTGTTTATGAATACTCATTTCCTCTTATCCCTTCCTGCATTATTTATTTATCCAACTTAAATTTGAATTGATTACAGCACCCTTTGGGTAACAGTGAACTTGGGACTCTTTCATGGTATAGCTAATATCACACCACATAAGCAATTCCTCATAGACTGTATTGAAAAAGAACTCCTAAAACTCCAACTTCTATCATCCAAAGAAATTACCCTCTGTTTAGATTATACTGTGTGCCTATGTAAACTTAGCCAAGTCATAATTCTTATTCTACCAATTCTTGGGATTTGCTCCGCCCTTAACCAAGTTATTCTCTAATTTTTAGTATCCATCCCAACCTGGCTCTCGACAGACTCTGATCTTTTTAGCCATTCTTCCAGGATAGCATGCATGACTTAGTATGTAAAAACAAGAGTAACAAACAAAAGTTTGCTTATTGTGTCATGGGTCATGATTGTCTCTTCTTTGCCCTTTGAGTTTCTCTTGTTAATCTACCCCAAGTGTCTTCAAACAAAACAAAACAAAACAACCAAGAGTCTTCTAAGAGAAAACTAAGAACAGTGGCTTTTTTTTCCCTTAGATTTCCCCATCCACTCTCTCCAGCTACTTCCAGAAATATCATCCATACTCTAGCTTTAGTCTCTAAAAAAGACACAGCCAAATTGTCAATTGAAGATTCTTCTCTACAGCAGCTAACTAAACCGTCCATGAACACTTAGATTTAACAGTCAGCTACTTATGAAACATGATTGTCATGTCATAAAACTTGATAATCTGTTCATACAATAATGCATATTTCAGGAGAGATGCTGCAAAAGAATAATTTAAATAAAATGTAATTTTTAACCCTTTTACCATAATTTCACCATCCTTGGCTGCCTAAGAAATGTGTGCTGTCTCCTGAATCACTAAATTGAATTATACTGAGATTTTAGTAAAGTAATATTGCCTGTGGAAGAAAATAGCCTGTAATGAGAGAAATGGGCAGGAAAAATATGAAGACAAAATATAAAGACAACTAGTTGTCATATCATTTACACATAAAACATCTTTTAGCATAATTATTTGATAAATAAAGTCATGAGAATTATGTAGGACAACTTCCTACTGAAACTACTGAGGAAATGACAGGGCAAATGTGATGCCAGATTTAGAGGTACATGAACTGTAAGACAGCTGATCTTTTGTGGCATATTTCTACACTGCAGACAAGTAAGGAGGAGGAATGGTTCATAAATGAAACATTTACAAATGTGACCCAAGCCAAGAGCAGCATGGTTTCAGTATATAGAAAAGAATGACAGATGGACATTTTATTGTTGGCAGAAATAAAAGAAAAAAACAAAACAACAACAACAAATAGGCATTATCATCATTATCCTGAAGGGAAGGCAAGTCATTAAGTGCTTTTGTGAAAGTGTTTATCATCAGGATCTTGTGCAATAAAATAAATGCAATAAAAATGATAATGGCATTTTAACATTTAGGCAAATGGAAACTATTTTATCCAACACAGCATAATTAAAAGTAAGAAAGCGGATGCAGGTTTTTATAAGACACTGATCAATTTTAATTTATTGATTACCCAAGACATGAATTATGGAAGAAATTTAAAATGTTGAGAAATTTCTTTTGGTGAGGTCATCAGGATCCAAACTCTATCCTCAGCTGCCATGACTGAGAAGCTCAATTTTTATCCTTCCAAAGAGGAATGATCATATTTTAGGAGACTGATTCCTGCTAATCAGACATACAGGAGACTAATCTATAAATAAGGATAATTTATTCACTGATGATTTGTCTCCCCAAGGAATCTCTTTCCTTGAACGTAAACACATTCAAGAGACTAAATTATAGATCAAAGATTTCTAGGAAAGTACTAAATTACTGGAAAGGAGTAACCCTGTTTCGCTTTTCAATCCTCTAGGTCTATTTCCATGTAAGGAATTCACAATTTTACCTACCCATTTTAAAGCTCCTAACTTTGAATAGTGCTGAAGAAACAATAAGAAGTTTTCTCCTTCTAAAAAAGAAATTTTTTTCTAAAAGAAGAAAATACATATATTGCCAACTTATTATAACTCTGGCATTCCATTAGCCTAAAGAGATCCATGTCCCATTTCTAACTTATAAAATGAGAAGAATAATTTTTGTTTTTAAGCCATTTCAAACACTATTTACAAGGCATATTAGAGTCTCCATAGTTATAGCCTATCTTTTATTGGTTAAATTTTGGAAAGACTAATTTTTATTTTTTGGGAAGAAAACTGGTTTTATGTGTAGATTCTCATTAATTACAAAGTAGCATGTGTTGTTGTTGTTGTTGTTTTCCCAAGAAAGTTTCTTCCATGTGAGTAAAACAAATCCCAACCACTGAATTTTATATGGTTTCAAATAAGGACAGAGAATAACATTTGTGGCCATGCTGCATGATTTTGGAAAGAATCTAAACTTTTAGGCATAGAGTCCACAATTGGTTGGACAGATTGTTTTCGTTTCAGACAACTCTGTAGTGCGGCCCTTATTTTTATCAACCAAGAATGAGAAGAGTTTTCAAAACTTAAAACCATTGATTTGTCAATGCAGATAGTTTCTGAGGACCTCAATGACATTATTTGATCATATAATCCCAAACTGCCATATTCTGAATAATGCACAATTGTACATTCTTCGGGAATCTGTTACTTCTTGTTTTCTGTCTTCAAGCTTTTCAGAAAAAACTTACCAGTTTGAGGGTTTCAACTAATATTTCAATGTTAACAATCTTCAAAACAGTATCTCCAGCATAAGTCTCTTTTATGCATCACAGTTCAGAGGTCCCTTATCTGTTCACAAACTGGCCTCTGTACATGGAAGGCAAGGACATACCAAAGAAAGAGAGGGAAACCATTTCAGATTGGTAGGTGGCAGGTTTTAATAAACAATGGAACATACATAAAAGCCTTGTCTTAGGCAGCCACAAGATGAGTGTACCTCCACACCTGCCTGCCAGATCTTAAGTTTGTAGAAGCCTCAACTGGGTCCACTCACATGTACCATTCAGATGGTCTCAACAACATCTTACTCTCTTTAGACTATGTCCTTGGAACAGCTCCCACTGTAAGAACAGTGGGCAAAACTGTACATTCCAAGGACAGTGGACTTGGTGAGAAGCCTTGATTACCCAGGGCCAGCTCACTGGTCAGATGGTAGCCATATCTTCTTAATTACTTCCTCCAATACCCCTCAAACTTAATAAGTCCACATTTGACTTGACTTGATTATTTTCCCATGAACAGATACCACCTCCTGATTTCCTGATTTGAGTTACTGGCACCAGCATCTGCCCAAGTACACAAATTAGGAATCTGCATTCAATCCTTGACTCATCCCTCACTGCTCATCTATCATTTTGCAAACCATATATTGCAAGCAGAATAATGACCCTCCCACCCACCAAAGTTGTTCATGTCCTAATCCCAGAAACGTGTGAATATGCTATGTTACATAGCAAGGGAAATTAAGGCTGTAGAATGAATTAGATTGAGAACAATCTGACCTTAAGGTAGAGAGACTATCCTAGATTATCCAATATGTAATTATCCCAATGTAATAATCAATAAAGGTCCTTAAAAGTAGAAGAGAGAGTCAGAGGAGGTTGTGACTACAGAAGAAAGGCACAGAGAAATACAACCTTGCTGACTTGAAGATGGAGGAAGGCAGCCATGAGCCAAAGAATGTGGGCAGCCTCCAGAAGCTGGAAAGGGCAAGGAAATGGGATTCTTCCCTATAGCCTCCAGAAAGGAACACAGTCCCACTGACACCTTGATTTTATAAGTCTTTTTTTTTTTTTTTAAGATTTTATTTATTTGTCAGAGAGAGAGAGTGCACAAGCAGGGGGAACATCAGTCAGAAGAAGAAGCACACTCGCCACTGAACAAGGAGCCCGATGCGGTACTCCATCCCAGGACCCTGAGTTCATGATCCTAGCTGATGGCAGACGCTTAGCCGACTGAGCCACCCAGTTCCTAGCACCTTGATTTTAGCCTAAAGAGATCCATGTCCCATTTCTAACTTACAAAATGATAAGAATAAATTTTTGTTTTTTAAGCTACCAAACTGAAGGTAATTTGTTACAACAGCAATAGAGAACCAACACATTAAACTTCCTAAACCATCTTCAAATCTATCAGTTTTTCTATTCGCTACCTATTTCATCTCTCAACTGGACTGGGGTCCCTTGTCCTCTCCATTAACTTCCACAATGCAGCCTCAGGGATCTGCCTAAAATACAAATCTGATTTTTCCATCCTTTACTCAAAATTCCTCATTGGTTCATCTTATGACTTGGAAAATTCTCCCAAAATATTTGCTATAAATGTGCACTTATTTCTTCATAATACATACATTAACATTCTACCAGATTCTGAGTATAAAGGTGAATCAAAATAAACATAGCCCATGTCTTCAGGGTTATTATAACCTAATGTGAAAAACAGAAAATAAACAAAATATAAAATAAATATATAACTATGTTATGAGAAGTGCTATGAATCTAATTTAGATTGTAGGCTCACAGAAAGCCTCTAAAAAGAGAGTCATGATTATAGAGTGGAGCTATTTTCTATATTCCTTTTAGATTCATGATGTGAAAATTGGAGAAGACATGAAATAAGGTATTGCTGAGTTATTTTTAACCCAGTCTTTCTCTCATTTTTTTGGTGCTAGAACCTCTTTGCCACTGAATATACTCTAACATTCTAAGGTAAAATGTTCAAGAAAACACAGTAAAATAACTGCTGCCTTTCAAGATATCCTTTTCACTGCATGTAAGACACTTCCTGGCTTGATCTCATCTGTCTGTCCTACTTCTTCTTCTGCAGTACCCCATCCCTGCTCTACATTACTCTGATATACTGGTAATGCTCAAACTCACCTCATCCTCTCGCCTCTCTACATTTCATGCTATTCTTTTCTTACTGGAATTTTCTCACTTTTTTGGTCCTGGAAAAAGTCTCCTAGTCATCACTTATGGCTTAGCCTAAATGTGATGTCTTATAGAACCTTCCTAAACTCATCCCCAAAAGATGTACATGCTCTTATTCTCATGTGCCCTTGAAATCTGTACATACTTCACAAACAGTAATTATCTTACTTTATTTTACTACAGTGTAAGTTTCTCTTTGTGTAACTGTTTTTCCATATAATCTAAAATCCTTGAAGACCAAAACCATGTATTTTCACTCCCACAATCTTCCTGAATATTGATTATTTTAAAAATGAATAATTAAATGGATTAGCAAAATGAGAATAAATAAATGAGAAATTTAAAATAACTAGTTAGTAATATGTATTATGCCACAGTTAGTAAATGGCTCAGAATGTCGATAAAAATGGACAACTCAGAGTACACAAACAAAAAAATAGTACCTACAAAGTACATTGGAGTACATTGGAGAGGGAGTAGCTAAGGTCCTGTGATTATAAATCCAATGGTCCAAAAGCAATAAATAATAAAATAACTTTGTGCTTTCTTATCAGATTGTTACAAAAGAAATTACTAGAGCAGAGTTGAAGCACTGGCAAAGTCACAGCGATAATCCTGAAATCCTGATGTTATGGAAAAGAATAAAAATTACTACTGAAATGAAATCATAGTGATTCAGGAGCCTCAAGTATTTAAGCAAAAAATATTTCAATGGAAACCAAATAGGACAGATTTTATATATATAAAATAAAATATATTTGAAGTAGTTAAGCATATTCTTTTCATATTGGTTATATATATAATCTTATAATTAATAATATGTAAATAACTAATCTGAAAGAATACACTCAAATATAAGGGAAAAATACCTATGAACAAGAAGAATCATCTACACACAATAAAATAAATCAGTTGGTGCTCCCGATACAGAAAAGTTGATGTATTATGGCCACTGGAATTGAAGAATGGCTAAGGAAAGGAACATCAGATGGAATTAAAAGGCATTTTAAAAGCTATAGAAGTTGCTAAAACATCTTTGAAGTTAAATATAAGAAACCTACTGATTTGACATTTTCATCTTGAAGTGACCAGAATGATATGACAATTTTATACAGCCCCCATATTTGGTTGGGTTTTCAGGTAAATTCAAACTTCCAGTAAATTTATTTTTATTAGACTAGATATATTGAAACCTCATAAAATGATACAGAATATTAATAAATCTCCATACCTAATATGCTCTAAGATATAGTTATAAATTTTGATGACTTTCGCTTTGCGTCTTAGAGGCGCAAACTGTGGACATAAGGAAGTATGGAAGCCCCTACAAGATTTCACATTATTACTAGGGAAAGGGTCCTTTCTCTTTTAAACAGGGGAGCCAAACTGACAATAACCAGGAAGAGGTAGGTTGATCTGACTCTGGGGTCAGTGGCAATTATCTCCTATACCCTCTATTATAAGAGCAATAATACACTAGTCATCTTGTTTATGGAGAAATAGATGATGTACTCAAAGGAATTCCATAAAACAACTGTAAGAGAAACCTATTAAATGAATAGTTTTGCCTACGGCCCCAATCCCAGATAAGTAAGCTACTGATGTGAGAAACACCAGACATACTCTTTCACTTCATCATCATCACTTTTATCAACTATCTATTGAGTACTTAGTAAACCCAAGAAATGTACAAGAGACTCAAGTACATATGAAATGGAGCAGAGGTCCATATGGTCAGAGGAACATAAACCATTTTGCATTAGGAAATGTTTTGTGAGATGAACAAAATACTCCAAAAACTAAGTAATATACTGTACCGCATAAAATTCTTAAAAATAGAGTGCCTGAGAACATTCTGTAAACTAACCCAAACTCATGAAACTGAGTGACAAGGAAACAATTTTGAATTCATCCTATCCAAAAGATTAAACTTTGATGAACATTCTCTTGACATAGTATTGGACCCATGTTGATAAGAACTGGAATTTCTAGTTTTATCTAGAAGATTAATACTCTAGTTGCTCCAGGCCAACTCCAAAATGTCACATATTATAAGGAAATGTTCCTACCATACCATCATAAATAATGGGACTAAGCTAAAACATTTAGTCAATTTAAAAAACAAAACACAATTTGCAAATATGTATTTCTTCACTTAAACCTTTCTTATATTCCTCTTTAAGATGATATTTTCTCCAGTATTCCCTAAGTTCAACAAAAATTCTGAGCAACTCTCAAGTGACCAATATGTCATACAGGATCTTGACATTCATCTCAAGCCTTTTTTCTTAGCATTCTATCCCTCAAATCCAGCATTCCAGGCTTTACTGAATTTATATCATGGTTTCAAAAACCTCAAATTCTTTGGGCTTTCTCACAAACTAATATCATCTCACCTTGGTGACTACCTACTCACCCTTGGTCTCAGTTTACATGACAGTTCTTGTTGGAGGCTCTCCTGACCTCTTTTACGTAATGATGGGGAAGTGTCATGTTTAATGGGCCTTCTTACTAATGCATATTTTACAGCTGAAAAGCATGAAACTGTTTACTGTTAAGTATTCAATCATTTATTTCCCAGAAAAGAATAAGTTTCATAAGTTTAGAGACCAGAGTCACCTTGTTCAGCAACCTTTGTCTAGGATCTAGTAGAATGAACTATCAGAAGGCTATCATTAAGAGTCTAAATGAGAAATAATACCTCTCTCGCTGTCTCTCTCTCTGTCAAATAAATAAATAAAATCTTTAAAAAAAAAAAAAAAAGAAATAATAATAGCCTTAGCATAAAAAAATTCTCCCAACTGATCAAGGCCATGGTGAACTCTATTCCCTCTAAATATACTTAGTATGCCCAGCTAATTTTTGCTTCTCACTTGAAACTTACCATATGTCAGTTTATATTATTTATATATAACTTCATATCACAGATAAGGAATATAGACCCAGAAATATGAGAAGACTACTAAAGTTCACTTAGGTAATTAGTGTTACCACCAGATTAAAATCCATATCTGAGCTGAAGATCAAGATGTCAGAGTAGGAAGAAACTGATCTCTTTCCACAGACACACCAAAACTACAACTGTATATAGAAAAACTCAGAATGAACCTAAAGACTAGAACAGCTTTTTCACAACTAAAGATATAAAGGAAAAGCCACATTGAGATGAGTAAAAAGGGCAAAGATATGATCTAGTCAGGACCCACACCCCTAGCACAGCAACCCAAAAGTGGGAGGCATATCATAAACTGGAGGCCCCTCTTGGGGAGCAAGGGGTTTAAGCCTTACATTGGGCAACTCCACCCTGGGGATCTGCACTGGGAAAACAAGACCCCATCACATCTGGCTCTGAAAATCAGCTGGACTTAACTACAGGAGAAGCAGATGGCTACAGTAAACTGAAACTCCACTCTTAAAGGGCCTACATACAAACTCACTCACTCTAAGACCGAGCACAGAGGCAGCCGTCTGAAAAGGTCCTGGGCCATATATGAAAGAGATTTATTAACCAATTTTAGGGCATGTGTCAGAGAAGCAAGGATCTGTAGGAACCCTCCAGAAATGGAAGTGCAGGCATGCTCTATTTTTCTTACTCTCCTTCTCCTTAGCTGGCCCAACACTGGTAGGTGCCATGTCTGACATTCTCCATCTGCTTTGCCAGCTCCACTCATTCCTCCCCATTGCTCTCTTGCAGACCTGTCCCTCCTAACACACCCACCCAACAGATGCCCCTCCAAAATATCTCTCACCCTGCCATAAACAATGGATGACCTCAGCAAAGACTATAACCCTCCCCACAAAGCAATTCCCATCCCACTATACCCAGTAGGCAGTCTCATCCAGATCTAGCACTGGCTCTTGACCCACCACCCACCCGGTAGGCAGTTTTGTTTGGATCTGGTGCTAACCCAAGTGGCTCCCACCTTGCCAAACCCCCAGACCATAGCCATGACTGGAACCAGCACCCACACCCTGATGCACCCAGTAGGCACCTCAGGCTGGACAAACACCTTCCCAAAGAGACTCTACATGAGGAGGACCTGTCCCACTCACCAGTGCATGTGGAGCAGCTGCAGCTAACCACAACAAGAGGACTCACAGAGCCAACATAGGGGTCACCCCTGGAGCACCTGGCTCTGGTGATCTGGAGGGGGAATTGTGCTTCTGGGTTCCACAGGACACTTTCTACATAAAGCTACTCTTTCAGGATCAGGAGATGAAACTGATACACTTCACACACAGAAACAGAATCTGGCAAAATGAAACACCGGAAAAATAAGTTCCAAAGCAAATAATGAGACAAAATCTCAGAAAAACAACTAAAGAAAATAGAAATAAGCAATCTACCTGATAAAGAGTTCAGAGCAATGGTCATAAAGATGTTCATCAAACTTGGGAGAATAGATACACAGATCAATGGAACAGAATAGAGAGCCTAGAAATAAACCCATGTGTATATGATCAATTAATCTATGACAAAAGAGGCAAGAATATACAGTGGGGAAAAAAAAACAGTCTCTTCAACAAATGGTGCTGGAAACACTGGATAGCTACCTGCAAAAGAATGAAACAGAACCACTTTCTTATACTATACATAAAAATAAACCCAAAATAGATTAAGGACCTAAATGTGAGACCTGGAACCATAAAATTCATAGAAGAAAACATAGGCAGTAATCTCTTTGACATCAGCTGTAGAAACATTTTTCTAGGTATGTCTCCTCAGGCAAAAGAAATGAAAGCAAAACTAAACTATTGGGACTAAACCAAAATAAAAAGTTTTTGCACAGTGAAGGAAACTATGAACAAAATTAAAAGGCAACCTACTGGATGGGAGAAGATATTTGTAAATGATATATCCAATAAGGGGTTAATATGCAAAACATATAAAGAACTTACATAACTCAACACCAAAAAAACCCACAAACAATATGATTAAAAATGGGCAGAAGGGGGGTACCTGGGTGGCTCTCAGTGGGTTAAGCAGCCAACTCTTGATTTCAATTCAGGTCATGATCTCAGGGTCCTGGGATGGAGCTCTCAGCTCTGCACTCAACGGGGAGTCTGCTTGGAGATTCTCTCCCTCTGCCCTCACCCCTCCAATTCACACACACTCTGGCTCTCTCTCTCTCAAATAAATCTTTAAAAAATTGGCAGAGGACCTGAATAGATACTTTTCCAAAGAAGACATACAAATGGCCAACAGACACATGAAAAGATGCTCCACATCATTCATCATCAGGGAAATGCAGATCAAAACTATAATAAGATATCACCCCACACCTGTAAGAATGGTGAAAATTAAAATCACAAGAGATAATAAGCATTGGCAAGGATGTGGAGAAAAAGGAAACCCCATATACTGTTGGTGCAATGAATGCAAATTGGTGCAGCCACTGTGGAAAGTAGAATGGAGGTTTCTCAAAAAATGAAAAATAGAATTACCATATGATCTAGTAATTCTACTACTGGGTATCTACCTCCCAAAAATGAAAGCAATCATTTGAAAAGATATATCCACTCCTATGTATATTGCAGCATTATTTACAATAGCCAAAAATATGGAAGCAACCCAAGTGTCTATCAATAAAGGAATGGATATAGAAGATGTGGTATGTATGTATATGTGTGTGTACATATATGAAATAAAGGGGATCCAGAGTACACTTATCTTGACAAGTACTTGGCAATGTATGTATAAATTTGTAATGTATAAATGTGTATCTTTGGCAATGTATAAATTTGTTGAATCATTATATCATACACCCAAAAATAATATAACAGTGTATTAATTATACTTCAATTAA
The DNA here is from genome assembly GCF_029215605.1 of Mirounga angustirostris. Lineage (NCBI taxonomy): Eukaryota > Metazoa > Chordata > Mammalia > Carnivora > Phocidae > Mirounga > Mirounga angustirostris. Next base: position 44,182,924 of record NW_026991709.1, on the reverse strand, counting down.
ATAAATAAATGGCCATAACAAAAGTAAAGAAAATAAATCTTAGTGGTAAAAGAAAACATACAGTAAAAGTAGTGAATCAACCACTTACAAAGCTAGTATGAAAATTGAAGTACAAAACTAATAAAATCAAGTACATCTTCACGCACGTCTCAGTGGCTCAGTCAGTTAAGTATATCTACAAGAACTACATAAGGGATACACAAAAAAGTGATGTCCAAAATGATGTCAAAAACATAAAATGTTGTGTAAGGGTAAAAATGTTGTGCTTTTAGAGGGTGTTTAAGTTTAAGTGACTATCAACTTAAAATGTATACATATATAGATAGGGTGTTATATATGAACTCATGGTGACCACAAAGCAAAAATCTATTATAGTATATACACAAAAAAATAATGAAAGGAAGCCAAATATAACACCAAAGAAGTCATCAAATCACAAGATAGAAAGAGAAGAAAGGAACAGAGAAGAACTAAAAACAGCCAGAAAACAATAAAACGCAGGTAAGTGTCTATCTATGAATAATTACTTTAAATGTAAATGGACTAAGTACTACAATCAAAAGACATAGGCTGGCTGGCTGAATGGATAAAAAATAAAAAAACAAGACCCATCTATATGCCGCCTACAAGAGTCTCACTTCAAACCTAAAGACACATACAGACTGAAAGTGAAGAGGTAGAAAACGATGTTCCATGCAAATAAAAACAAAAAGAAAGCTGCTGTAGCAATATTTATATCAGAAGAAATAGACTTTAAAACAGACTGTAATAAGAGATGAAGAAGGCATTACATAACATAAAGGAGTCAATCCAACAAGAAGATAGTTTTATCTTTGTAAATATGTACCCAAACATAGGGACACCAAAATATGTCAAGCATATATTAACAGACTTAAAAGGAGAAATTGACAGTAATGCAATAATAGTAGAAGAGTTTAACATCCACTTACATCATAGATCATCCAGACAGAAAATCAATATGGAAACAGTGGCCTAAACAACACATTAGACCATGTGGACTTAATAGATATATGCAGGACATTCTATCCAAAACCAGAAGAATAAATATTCTTTTCAAGTGCACATGGAACATTTGCTAGAATAGATCACGTATTAGGCCACAAAACAACTCACAATAAATTAAAAAAAACTGAAATCACAAGAATCTTTTCTGACCACAATAATATGAAACTAGAAATCAATTTTTAAAAAGGAAAAACACAAAGTTGCGGAGTCTAAACAACATGCTACTAAAGAGCCAATGGGTCAACAAAGAAATAAAAGGAAAACAAAAATATCTTGAGGCAAACGAAAACAAAAATACAATGTTCTAAAATTGATGGGATACAACAAAAGCAGTTCTAAGAGAGGAAGTTTATAGTGATATAGGCCCACCTTAAATGTCAAATAAACAATCTAATGTATACCTAAAGGAATTAGAAACAGAAGAACAAAAAAAAAGCCCAAAGTTAGAAGGAAGAAAATCATAAAGATCACAGTGGAAATAGAGACTAAGAAAATAGAAATGATCAGTGAAACTAAGAGCTGGTTTTTTAAAAACATAAAGAAAACTGATAAACCTTAAGCCAGACTCTTCAAGGGAAAAAAAAAAAAGAGAGCCCAAATAAATAAAATCAAAAATGAAAGCGAAGTTACAACCAATATCACAGAAATACAAATATATTATGAGACTACTACGAACAATTATAAGCCAACACATTGGATACTCTAGAATAAGTGGATAAATTCCTATAAACATACAATCTTCCAAGATAGGCCAGGAATAAATAGAAAACCTAAACAGACTGATTACTAGTAATGTAATTAAATCAGTAATCAAAAAACTCCCCAAAAACCAAACGTCACAGGTGAATTCTACAAAACATTAAAAGAAGAGTTAACACCTATCCTTCTCAAACCATTCCAAAAAACTGAAGACAAAGGAATGCTTCCAAATATATTCTCTGAGGCCAGCATTCCCCTCATACCAAAACCAGACAAGGACATCACAGAAAAAGCAAATTATAGGCCAGTATCACTGATGAACATAAATGAAAAAATTCTCAACAAAATATTAGCACACCGAGTTCAACAATACAGTTGAATCATACACCATGATCATGTGGGATTTATTCCAAGATGCAAGGATGATTCAATATCTGCAAATGGATCAATATAATGTACCATATTAACAAAATGAAGGATAAAATTATATGTTGCACAACAGATGCAGGAAAAAACATTTGACAAAATTTAGCATCCATTTGTGATAAAAACTCTCAAAAAAGTGGCTACAGAGGGGAACATACCTCAACATAATAAAGGCCATATATGACAAACCCACAACTAAAATCATACTCAGTAATAAAAAGCTGAAATCTTTACCTCTAAGATCAGGATGAGAACAAGGATGCCCATTCTCACCACATTTATTCAACAAGCAGAATCAGCAATCAGACAAAAGAAGAAGAAGAAGAAGAAGGAGTAGGAAGAGGAGGAAAGGAAGGAACCAAAAGGATGGAAAGGAAGGAAGGGCAGGGAAGGAAGGGGAGAAAGGAAGGAAGGGGACCCACATTGGTAAGGAAGAATTAAAACTGTCACTATTTGCAGATGACATAATACTTTTTTAAAAACCATAGATACCCCAATAAAAACCATTCAAACTAATAAAGAATTCAGTAATGTTGCAGAACACAAAATTAATACACAGAAATCAGCTGCATTTCTATACAGTAAAAATGAGCTATCAGAAAGAGAAATTAAGGGGTGCCTGTGGCTCAGTTGGTTAAGCATCTGCCTTTTGGCTCAGGTCATGATCACAAGGTCCTGAGATGGAGCCCCACATCAGGCTCCCTGTTCAGCAGGGAGTCTGCTTCTCCCTCTTCCTTTGCCCCTCCCCCCACTTGTGTGTGTCGCTCTCTCTCCCACTCTCTCTCTCAAGTAAATAAATAAAATCTTTTTAAAGAAAAGAGAAAAATTAAGAAAACAATCCCAATCACAATTGCATCAAAAAGAATAAAATACCTTGAAATAAATTTAATCAAGTAGGTAAAAGACCTGTACTCAGAAAACTATAAAATACTGAAGAAACTGAGGAAGAAACAAGTAAGTAGAAAGATATACAATGTTTATGGGTTGGAAGAATTAATATTGTTAAAATGTCCATACTACCCTCCAAAATCTGCAGATTCAATGCAATCTCTATCAAAATACCAAGGGCATTTTTCACAAAACTAGAAGAATTCTAAAATTTGTGTGGAACACAAAAGACTCCAAATAGCCAAAGCAATCTTGAGAAAGAAGACCAAAGCTGGAGGAATCATGCTCTCTGATTCTGAACTATACTACAAACCTATACTAATCAAAATGGTATGGTACTGGCACAAAACAAGACAGGTAGATAAAAGGAACAGGACAGAGAGCCCAGAAAAAAAATCCCACACTTACATGGTCAATAAATGGCACTGAGAAAACTGAACAGCTATAAGCAAAAGAATGAAACTGGACCACTTTCTTACACCATGCACAAAAATAAACTCAAAATGATTTAAAGACCTAAATGTAAGACCTGAAGTCATAACATTCCTTTTAAAAAAAAGACAGTACTGTTGGTACTCTTGTTATTATTCACTTGTTTACTTACTGCATGTTTTATTTTTATATTTTAATAAAAATATAATATGATAGAATACCATTAAAAGGCATATTATTGTAATAAATAGCAGTATACATTATATAATATTATAAATAATGAATATACTATGTATTAATTGATTAATATTTCTGCACTGCCAAAAAAAAAGGCAGGAAACTCTTAGATATCAGTCTTATCAAATTTTTTTATTTTTTTATTTTTTATTTTTTTAAAGATTTCATTTATTTATGTGAGACAGAGACAGAGAAAGAGTAAGCATGAATGGGGGGAGGGGCAGAGAGAGAGAGAGAGAAACAGACTCCCCACTGATCAGGGAGCTGGATGCAGGGCTCAATCCCAAGACTCTGGGATCATGACGCGAGCTGAAGGCAGATGCTTATTCAACTGAGCCACCCAGGTACCCCCAATTTTTTTTAGATCTGTCTCCTCAGGCAAAGGAAACAAAAGCAAAAATAAACAATAAATTAAATATCAAACTAAAAACTTTTGCACAGTGAAGATTAATACCCAAAATATATAAAAACTCATACAACTCAACACGAAAAAACAAATGTCAATTAAAAAAATAGGCTGAATAGACATTTTTCCAAATAATACGTATAAATGGCCAAAAAACACATGAAAAGATGCTCAACATCACTAATCAGGGAAATGAAAATCAAAACCAAATGAGATATCACTTCCTTCCTGTCATAATAGCTACTATCAAAAAGACAAGAAATAACAAATGTTGGTGAGAATGTAGAGAAAATGCACTTATGTTGGGAATATAAATTGATACAGCCACTGTGGAAAACAGTATGGAGGTTCCGCAAAAAATTAAAAGGCCTGTCATAGTATCCAGCAATTCCATGTCGGGGTATTTACCCAATGGGGAAAAAAAAAAACACTAATTTGAAAAGATATAGGCACCCTTATGTTCACTGTAGCATTATTTACAATAGCCGATATATGGAAGCAACCTAGGTGTCCATCAATAGATGAATGGATAAAGAAGACATGGTATATATACACACATAGTACTACTCAACCACAAGAATGAAATCTTGCCATTTGTGTAAACACGGATAGACCTTGCGAGCATAGTAAGCTAAGTGAAATAAGTCAGTCAAAGAAAAACACTGTATGATTTCACTTATATGTGGAATCCAAAAAACAAAATAAACAAAACAAAATAGAAACAGACTCATAAATACAGAGAACTGGTGGTTGCCAGAGGGGATGGGTGTGAGGAGAATGGGTGAAATAAGTGAGGAAGATTAAGAAGTACAAACTTCCAGTTATAAAATAAATAGGTCACAGGAAAGTAAAGTACAGCATAGGGAATATATTCAAATAATATTTTAATAACTTTGTATGGTGACAGATGATAGCTACACTTATTGGTGGGATCATTTTGTAATGTATAATAAATGCTGACCATTATGTTATACAGCTAAAAGTAATATAATATTGTATGCCAACTGTACTTCAATAAAAAAATCTTTACCTCTCACCTCACACCTTTACCTCACCTCTCATACTGTTTTTCATACTACACCATAAAATTACATTCTCATAACTAGCATTTGTGCTTCCAGAGGGCACCAAGATATGTATCTCCTGTAACTACATATAATTAGGGGCATACTTATATTAAGAGATGATTGCATTGAAAGAACTGAATTTTATTTATATTTTTATTTTAATTTATATATTTATTCATTATATTTATTTTATGTATATTTTTATTTTATTCTAATTTTCTGCCACCCATCCTTCAAAACCATTTCTGTGAGCTAGTTTCACCCCATGCTCCAGTGAAATCTCAGGCAAGTAACATTATTTTGCCATGCCTTTTTAGTCATAATACGTTGTATTTCAAAAATATTAAATATTTAGTTCAAGACAAAAATCAAATTCAAAATCCATACAACCTTGTACTTCTCCATCAATTTGATTTTGCTTAAAGCCTGGAAGCTTGCTGCATAGAAAGAATATGTGTTTTGGTTCCCTTCATAATCTGCCACTCACTGCTGCTATTTCTGACTCACTGGGGTCAAGCCAAGTGATTAAGTAGAGAAGGGTACAGTTTTTCATGACTAGTTCAGTTCAGTCTTGATCTGGCTTTGGTGCTCTCTGGGACTAGAAAATGGTCAAAAGTGACTTTACCTTTGACAACCATTTTATGGACATTGTCCTGCTAGGAAATTCCAATTCCGAAGAAAACGTTGTCTCTTCCAGTTAATTATTTTCAACTTCCTCCTCAGCTCCTAGCTTATATCATCATCCTACGCAGAAACCACCAGGCAACACCCTTTTTAAAAGGTTCCAGAACAGTTCTTTTTTTAATATTCCACGCATTTGACCCCTACCCACTAGTTTATGTAGCTCTCTTCTGGTGCAGGCCTTCCCTGTTTCTGCCTCTGCTCTCCTGTCTCAGGCCACCTAGTCACAGTCTCTTCTACCATCCTATACCCCTATACCCCCCATCCCCAGATTATACTGACCATATATTAACCTTTAGATTGTCCTTTTAATGTCCCCTGCACTAAAGCATCCCCTCTGTAACCCCCAAATGCAATTCCTTCCAATCTCCCGAAACCTAATCACTTACAATACTTGAAACAGGTCAACTCAAATGCTGGAAAAATAGGTTCCTTAAATCTTTTAGCCATGAGGTGCAAAGGGGATGGTCTAATACTTCACTTTTACATATGTCAGTATTGGTACCTATATATTGTTCTTGGCTTTGGAATTTCAGATGAGTTTACGAGTCTCATTTTAAAATCCTGTATTATTATAATTTTTGCTAACATCTGTTGAATGATTGCTATGAGTCAAACACTTGGCTAAGCATGTTCTACATGCATTACCTTATTTGCTATTTATTTCAAACTTTTTTTTCAAGTTCCTATTACTACCTCCACTTTACCAGTTAAGAAAGCAAAGTCCTGAAGAGGTAAAGAAACAAATGTACTCCAGGAAGCAAAGCTAGTAAGAGGCCCAAGCATTTGAATTTTTTTTTTTTTTTTTTTTTTGCTTTTCAATCAAAGGCTTAAAACTTTTATTTTCAAACTTTGACCATGTCTATTTTTTTTCTTTTTTTTTTATTCTTATGTTAATCCCCATACATTACATCATTAGTTTTAGATGAAGTGTTCCATGATTCATTGTTTGTGCACAACACCCAGTGCTCCATGCAGAATGTGCCCTCCTCAATACCCACCACCAGGCTAACCCATCGTCCCACCCCCCTCCCCTCTAGAACCCTGTTTGTTTTCAGAGTCCATCGTCTCTCATGGTTCGTCTACCCCTCTGATTACCCCGCTTCATTCTTCCCCTCCCACTACCTTCTTCTTCTTCTTCTTCTTTTTTTTTTTTCTTAACATATATTGCATTATTTGTTTCAGAGGTACAGATCTGAGATTCAACAGTCTTGCACAATTCACAGCGCTTACCAGAGCACATACCCTCCCCAGTGTCTATCACCCAGTCACCCCATCCCTCCCACCCCACCCCCCACTCCAACAACCCTCAGTTTGATTCCTGCGATTAAGAATTCCTCATATCAGTGAGATCATATGATACATGTCTTTCTCTTTTTGACCAAGCATTTGAATTTAATGCCAGCTGGTCTTGGCTTTAAAGTTCAAGGACCTAACCACTATGCTAAGGCTTCTCAGATCTCATTAAGGACAAGAGAATAGGAAGTTTAAGAGAAAGGGAAACAGAGCAGGCTGTAGTATGAGAAGAGTGAAAAGGAGAACATGATATTTAAGACAGATTTTAGAGAGATCCTGTACTCTTGGTTTTCCGATTTAAGGACTCTAATAGGCAGCTATAAAAAATTAACACACTAAAATGTAAAAGTTTACATTATTTTATATGGGTCCTTCCTAACATAAAACCAACAAAACAATTATCTTTATATTTATTTAAAATTTTAGAATTAAATATCATGAAACTTGATTTTAAATTTAATTGATTTTATAAAGAGTCCTATTTACTGCCCAATCTCTCACAGTGTGAAATGAATAACTACTCAGCCAGAGTCATTCACATTTCTATTGAACAATGAAATACTTAAAACTGGCACTTTTTAAAGCATTTACCTTTGATTTTTATAATAAAAATCACCTAATCTAAGCAACTAGACCAAGGTAATGAACAACTCACCTAATCTAAGCAACTAGACCAAGGTAATGAACAAATCCTATGATAGAAGGCTATGGGCATTAGTATTTGGTCAGCAATTTCTGAATTAAAGCCTGCTGGGAAGCTAAATTTCATGTCTTATTTACTTCAGTTTTGAAGGCTGCTCAAGAAGACAGCGTTAACTTTTGATAAGCATCTATTTTTTCTCCTAGGAAATTTCCATTTTTCAAAATTGTTCTAGGAAATGCAGTTAGTATGTATTGTGTAGTCCAGAAAGCAAAATTACAGTTACATCATTTAAAGTTACCAGGACACCTGGGCGGCACAGTCAGTTAAGTGTCCAACACTGGTTTGGGCTCAGGTCATGATCTCAGGGTCATGAGATTGAGCCCCTCACTGGACTCCATGACCAGCATAGAGTCTGCTTGAGATTCTCTCCCTCTCCCTCTCCTTCTGCCCCTCCTCGCATCTGTGCATGCTGTCTCTCTAAAAAATGAATAAATCTTTAAAAAATAAATAAAATAAAATGAACACCAATATTTTCAAATGTTCTAAATCGGATTACAAGTCATGGAAATTTTTATAAGAAACATAAGCATAAAGCAATTCAGAAGACCTAAGAATAATAACAAATGCAATCTAGTCTGGCTTAAAATACATCTTATTCTTTAAGGATATAAAAATGACCAATTTATCCCATCTCAAGAAATTCTTGAGTACCTTTTAAAACCATTAAGTATTATATAGCATAGTAAAGTGTCTGAACTGAATTTTCAGATAAAACTTAATATGATCACTAATAGTTTTCACAAATCTTTATTTTAATATATTTTCTTGGGTATTCTTAGAAAAAAATCAGAACCAAATGTTTATTAAAGTAGAAATATTAAAAATTTATAACAATCTATGATCATTTTCATCTGTTTGGAATTTTAATACACATTAGTAAAATTTCAATAGGGGAGAAAAGCTAAAAACTAATAGTAAAAACTAATAGTAAAATCTGACTTGCAACACAAATTTAATGAAATATATGTACACATAAGAATGTTTGCCCATATACATATAAACATAAAACTTGAAAGATGATTTTTTTAATTCCACACTCATGTGGAATGAATAAATATATTTCCTATTGCTAATAGTACTCCAAAGTCACCTTTGTTACATCCAATAAAACCCATATTATGAAACATATCTCAACAAAATTTCCCATCTTTTGAACTCTGGCATTTGATATAGTGACTATCTAATAAGCAATCAATAATGTGTACTAAATGAATAACATGACTCCTTCTACTATACTTGCCCCTATATTACTCAATCAAATCAAGTTGTAAATGGTTTGCAATAACTTTATTGTACATCTTTTGGGGTAAAATTATATTTTGGCTTCCTATGATACTATACAGTTCTAAGATGTCTAAAAATACATAAATATTGCATTTTTTCATGTAATCTACCACCTAATCTACTTAGCAAGAAGAAGTTCTCATGTAATTTTCTTTTTTCTTTTTTTTTTAAAGATCTTAATAATTTATTTGACAGAGAGAGACACAGCGAGAGAAGGAACACAAGCAGGGGGAGCCGGAGAGGGAGAAGCAGGCTTCCTGCCGAGCAGGGAGCCCAATGCGGGGCTCAATCCCAGGACCCTGGAATCATGACCTGAGCCGAAGGCAGACGCTTAACGACTGAGCAACCCAGGCACCCCTATAATTTTCTTTTCTTAAAGACTATGATCCTAGAGTTCAAGAATCTTCTGTTAAATGTTTCATCATCTCATGGACTATAATTCATACTCCCATATCAATCTATTTAAGCAGGACATGTTCACTCAGTTCTAAAAGGGTATGTTTCTTCTTAAGAGAAGGAATACTCTATTTTGTGTAACAGCACAAGTTTAGCTAGCCCTGGAATTAGCTAACAAGTTTAGCTATCCCTGTAATTCACAGTATATGTTGGAACTGGAACTGCAAAGTAGAGCCAGTTCTGAATCAGGAAAACAGAACAGATGCTACAAAATTCAGTGTGTCAAGTAGAACCTTACCCTTTACACCAACAAATTCCTTAACCTATGATCTTTGAAGGTTATACAGAAATGTGCTAGGTTTCCTTTTCCTGGTTAACTCAAATCAAGTAAGACCTTATAAAATAATGAGATAATCAGTTTTAACTGTGGATAAAGATTAGAAATTCACTATGAGAATTCATTGATGGTGGTCAGAAAGTTAGGGCAAATAAATAAAATCTTTAAAAAAAAGGGAGGGGCGCCTGGGTGGCTCAGTCGTTAAGAAAGTTAGGGCAGGCAAAAAAATAGGGAAATAAGACAAAAGATATCTTAGTAATCCACTGAGAGCAATCACCAAAACATCTGAACCAACATCGGCAGAGAGCCATCATCAACATTACAGATAGGAGTTTATTTTCATTTTCAGCCAGATATTAAGTCTTTGTATTACAGCACATGAACTATACTGCTGAAAGTTAATTGGGCACAGCATGCGATTAATCCTAACACAATTGCATACCAAATGAATAAATCTCCTCTACACTCCCACCTTGAATTCTTACAGATTGATTATATTTTGATAAATATAACATATTTTTTACATGCTGTCATTTAATCATACTATCTAAAGAGGAGAAATCCATTAAGATGTGGAAATAAATTTTCTTTTTTGATCATAAAAGCTACTTTCTTAAAGTCAGGCTTTCCTCATTTAAAAAATTCCACTCATTTATTCAAAAATATTTGCCTGGTCTTTCTACCAGTTTCTGTGCTAAGTGCTAGGGAGACAGTAGAGAATATAACAAATAAATGCACCTTCACTGAATGTACAATATATTTCATTTATTTTATTTTAATTAGCCTATGCTTTATATTTCATTTAATTATTTGGTCTCACTCACATAGACTGGATGAATTGAAGATCAGCTGGAATCAACTTGGTTGATTTTATTTTAACTGCTATTCCTCCTTTCTTACTACCTGTCTTGATCTCTTTCATACTCCATTCTCTTCCCTCCATGTTTTATTTTGTATTTGCCTCTCACTTTTTCACAGGTCAAGTCCTGTTGGAATTATCATCAGATGAATCCCACAGTTGCTTATAGAAATTACTCACCTTTATTTATCCCTCATGGGTTGACACATATTTCATCACAATTTTATATTTTTTTGATAAAAATTGTGCCACAACTCTGAACTGGCTAATCACAACCCAGATAGTGAATAAACTTTCCCTTAAAAAAAAAAATAAACAAACTGGGGCGCCTGGGTTGCCCAGTCAGTTAAGCATCTGACTCTTGATTTCAGCTCAGGTCCTAATCTCAGAGTCCTGGGGCTCCCTGCTCAGTGGGGAATCTGCTTGAGGATTTCTCTCCCTCTCCCTCTGCCCGTTCTTGCTTGTGCTCTCTCTCTCCCCCTCTAAAACAAATATTTTTAAAAAGTAAACAAACCCATAATAGCAAAATGGCTTTTGATATAGTAATAACTCAGGCCTCATATATAAAGATACTTTAGGATCACTCAGAATCAGATTTTTTAATTTAATCCTTTAAGTAAAAATTATTTTCCAAATATCCCAATCTTCTTCTAGATATTTTTCATTATACCAACATAAACTCAATTTGTAATTTCTCATAAAAACTTCATCATATTTGAGTTCTCTATATGATAAACCACATGAAGCAAGACCTATATCTTTAGGAGTAAAAACAGTGAATGTCAAAGCACAATTATAGACCGTAATACATATCCAGAGGCCCGTCTCAATTTAAATATGAATTAAATGAGAAGGTCAGAGGCATAATGTATGACATACATTTTTGTGTCTTAGTCACAGGGTCAGTCATGGTAAGTTTAACTATAGGTATTCAGCGACCACAAACAGTAGTTGAAGATCAAGCTTATAGATAGAAGTAAGGAGTCAAGCACAGAGCTTCCATCACTAGTCAAAATTTGAACTTACGGAAAAACAGAGAAACCTAGAGATTAGTATGAATATACAAGATTAACCTAATACAGTAATCTTTGCTGCAGTGTTAAAGATTACTGAAACTTTTCTATTAAGTAAAGACACTCCTACCCTCCAGCTTGAATGGGAAGTATACTGACACATGGGACTCAAATGGGTCCAGGTTCAAGCAAAGAAGGATTGAGTGGAAAAGAATATGATTCCAATACACTTTGTGCATTTTATATAAATACAAGTATGTTCACATGAAGTGCATCTTTTGTGCAACACTGGTTTCTTCTTTATAAAATAATGGAAAGTACAATTTAGAGAAATGGACAATAAAATTTCTTATTATTTTTAAGTACTGTTATTGTTAAAGTACACGTTTTTATCAAGGTGTCATATAAACGAAGGGCATGGCCAGGGTATGTTCAAAGTGGTAATTCATATGCCCTCAAGACAGCCTATTTTGGCTGGCTGCCAGTCCAAGTGATAATTGTACTCGTACACATCCCTCATTCCTCACTCCACCGTAATCCCTTTATTCTGAACACTCATAGTCAAATTTCCCTTGCTAGTAAAAGGAGTTCATGATTTCTAAAGGTTAAAACCCAACTTCATTACTACCTTTCCTACTTGCTCACTGCCACCTCACTGATAGAATTGCCTCATAAAATTGACAAACATCCTTCTCTAACTAACCATAACTAAATCTGACTTTATTAAAGAAAGAGCTCTATAAATATTCCCAATCTATAATTTAAGAGTATTATTTAAATAAACATGTGTTTCAAACAACATACATCATACAGACATTCATATGTCTTCACAAACGCTCTCAGCTACCCCGTCCCCAAATATTTTCATTAGTGTTCTTTTTTTTTTAAGATTTTATTAATTTATTTGACAGAGAGAGAGCACAAGTAGGGGAGCTGCAGAGGGAGAAGAGAGGGAGAAGCAGGCTCCCCACCGATCAGGGAGTCTGATGCGGGGCTCGATCCCAGCACCCTGGGATCATGACCTGAGATAAAGGCAGATGCTTAACCAACTGAGCCACCCAAGTGCCCCAAGTGTTCATTTGTAAGCGCCGAATCCTTATTCTTGCAAGATTAAAACAAACAAACAAACAAAAAACACCTCAGGTTAATAGGTAATGGTAACAGCTTGGTCAGAAATATTTTGTCCAATTCAACCTCTCCACATTATATTCTCATTAACCGAAATACAAGATCAGTGACAATCCTAGGTCCTGACAGCTCTACTCTGACAAGAGTAAACAGCTAGCCCATGCAAACCAAACCACTCTCAACTCAAGATGTTAAATAAATAAAAATGCTGGAGCCATAACGTTCCAACCTGAACAAGCTGATGCTGCTGATTTTATTTTCTGGGGAATTATCTCCAATTATATTGAAAAACAATAAGATATTAGGAAAGTACAACTTGAATAAAATTAAAGATATTCTAAAAGGGACAGTAAAACCAATTAAGGTACAATAAACCCTTAAAGGTCTGCATACCTGCACCATATGCAATGGATTAATTACTGAGAGAATGTTAGCATAAAGTTGAAATTTACAATGTATTTTAAAGGCATAAGATAATAATTTAAGTCTGTTTATAAGATTAGAGTTAAAATGCAGTGCTAAAGAAACAATTAGAGGTTAGGGCGGGGAGCAACACTTTGCTAAAAAGTGTAACCTCCCAGATAGAATCAACTGGAGAGCAGCTGTATCACCTTTTATTTTTTTTGTCTATCCCTGTCTTTCCACGTAGATTATAAGAATGTAACACACCAAGGAAAGATCAGCTAACACCTATTCTTGGTTTAGTAGACATAATCCTACTTCTTGCTGGTATAAACATTAATTCATGCTGAGGCCTGGGATAATGTTCCCCATCTTCCTGTATGACACTGATAGTATTCTGGTTCCTTCATGCTTTAAGATTTCCTGAGCTGGCATTTTCATGCCTATGCTCTCAGACTTGGAGTAGTGCCTTTGCCCAAACCTTATCTTACTTTTGGGGAGGAATCTCAGGCTAGATGGGAGGTTGTCCCTCACCAGAGAATCTGAAGGAGAGCAGATATAAGATATATGGCTTCTTGGCAGCCGTATCACAGGTACCAAGACCTAAGAGCACCCAGTGGAATGTTCCAGCCCAAGACTTTTAACCTGGAGTGAGTGATGGTAGGAAGCATAGGCAGAATTAATTTCAGTGGTGGTGGGAAAAGCAGCAGGTTGCGTTCTCATGGCACTGCTGCAAGCATCTGATATTAAATATTCCTCATAAATACAAATAAAACTGTGATGCTAAACTTTACATATTAGATCAAAAAGTATGCCAATATATACTATTGTTAGGTATATTTAAAATAGGCTAAAAGAGGCTATGTTATTGGGAAAAAACTCCAAAAGTTCAATAAGCTCCACTGTTATCTTGGAGGGAGGCTCTGCTGATGGTAGTTAGAATCCAAGGATGAATGAGAAGCCATCAATGTGATCACTGACATGGAAGACGGAAAATGAGCCTCTAGAGAGTGTTACACTGGCACTTAACGTAACACACACATCTAAACTCTTTAGACAGAACTAACCACATGGCCTCGCCCAACCCAAAGTTGGCTAGGCAATGCAATCCTGAAATACATGCCTGAAAAACAGCCAGGAATAGCGTATAAATGACATTAATTACTATCATAATTTTTGTTTTACTTTTATAGCCTTCCCTGAAACTGGAATAAAAGTTGATTTTTTTTTTTTAATTCAGTATTGTTGATTTAACTGCCACAGAAGGCCAAAAGAAGTACATTTCCTTGTTTCTCCTCTAAACAGTCATTCTAATGACTCAATTTGAAAAAATTCTGATTTGTCCCACCTCCAAATACTATCCAGTGATCAGGGTTCCTTTCTCCTTTCTTTTGAATTGTTACTTTTCCTGCCCTCCTCAATATTCTATTTTCACCCATACGAATGGGTCAAGTCTGAGTTAGGGAGAGAAATCATTACCACCATCCCATACACAGGCAGCAGGCAGCCCACAAGCAATTCACGCCCCTACTCATCCCTCTACCACCAATTCTATGATCTTCACTTTCCACTCAGAGCTGTAAAACAGTGTTTGCTGTTATCACTATTCCTCACAACAATGGGTCCAATGTCTAGAATAACAAAGGCATTTTAAACTTTCTGCAAGAGCAGTCTGGACCACTGACACTTGTTAATAAAGATGAAAATAAGAGCACATTTGGGGAATCTCCCTTGACAGTATAGGTCAAGAGAAAGGAATAATTCTGAACAGATTAGAAGTGGAGAAAGAATAGATTTCTTAACACCACAAGGTGAGTAGTGTGTTTTGTTGACAAGAGGCAGAATGAGTCAGGTGTTTGGTTACCAGAAGGACGAACTAAGGAAATCGTTATTGCTGCTCACAATATATATAGATAGATAGATAGATCTCAACTTCCAGGCACATGGTACAATTTGTGTTTCTTATCCCTTTATGGTTAGGCCCCAACAATGTGATGAGCTCTGGCCAAGGTGTTGTGAGCTAAGTGACATTATTTCTGAACTGGAAGACTCACTGGCTGGTGTAAGATCCTCTCACATCTATATCCACTCTCAACACTCACTGCCACTGCTCTAGTCCAAATCACCATCATTTTTCCCTGAATAACAGCAGTAGTGTCCTAACTAGTGTCCCCATTATCAATTCTTGCCCTCTCCAAACACTGTTCATCCAGGGACTAGAATAACCATTTTTAAAAAGCAGCTGGGGGTGCCTGGGTGGCTCAGTTGGTTAAGCGACTGCCTTCGGCTCTGGTCATGATCCCGGAGTCCCGGGATCGAGTCCCATATTGGGCTCCCTGCTCGGCAGGGAGTCTGCTTCTCCCTCTGACCCTCCTCCCTCTCATGCTCTCTGTCTCTCATTCTCTCTGTCTCAAATAAATAAATAAAATCTTTAAAAATAAAATAAAATAAAATAAAAAGAAGCTGGATTATTTCACCCTTATCCCCCTTACCACCTGCCAATCATTTCACTGCTGTGCCAACAACTGCCTAGTAATTGCCTACAAAATCAACAACCCAACCCAACCCAACCCAACCCTACCATTAGGACCAAGATATCAAATCTTAAGCTTACAAGGTTCTTAGAAATCATTGTTTCCTTTTACCTAGTCTATTGCAACTATTTTTAACTGATACAACTGGCTCTAGTCTCCACAACATTTAAATCACTTCCAGAAAGAGCATTCTAAAATGTTAATTACATTATAGACTCCTTATTTCTTAAAATGTAGTAATGGTTTCTAATCAGTTACAATGTTTTCTAACTAAAACCCTTGGGTCTCTGATACCAAGTATTAAATGTACAAATGAAAACTTTCAATTTTGGCTTTCCACCAGTTGCTTTTTAAAAAAGTTAATAGATAAAATTATTAAAAATTTTCCCTTTAAAATGAAAGCCACAGGGATGCAAACTAATGGCAGTTTAGAGAGATAAAGCAAGCACTCAATCAACCTTTCTCTTAGCCTCCACTAGGTAAATGAAATTGCTCATTCTCAGTCACATAAATATTAGATATCCCGTAAGTGATGACCAACTAAAGTAGGAACTATGAAGAATACTGATGTAGTTATATGAAAAAGATAAAATGTGGGGGTGCCTGGGTGGCTCAGTCAGTTAAGCATCCGCCTTTGGCTCAGGTCATGATCCCAGCCTGGGATCAAGCCCCACATCTGGCTCCCTGCTCAGAATGGAGTCTACTTCTCCCTTTGCCTCTGCCTGCCTGTCTGCCTACTTGTGATCTCTCTCTCTCTCTGTGTCAAATAAATAAAATCTTAAAAAAAAAAGATAAAGTGTGGTAAAAATTGTATGTGATTAACTATTTATTTGAAGGAGGCTTTCAATACACAAAATGTGTTATTTGCAGATAAGTACATAAAACTGCAATTTGACCTCTTATTTATTTCATCATGTAGACCAGAATATGAATACCATAAAAATGATCCACTGAGAATTTTAGTGAAAATTTGATAAATTTCAAATATCAAAATATTGAAATTTTTATACCATATCAAGTAGATGTATTTTAACTGATATATTAAAATATACTTTTGAATTATATAAAGATCACAATTATTCCTTAATCAATTTTAAGGTATGTACTAATTATCAAACAAAAAGATGAAATATAGTTAACAATATTGTAATAATGTTGTATGTGACAGATGGTAACTACACCTGTTGTGGTGAACATAGCATAAAGTGTAGAACTGTCAAATCACCATGTCATACACTTGGAACTAACAGAACGTTATATGTCAACTATATAGCTGGTTCTTTTAAAAGTGAAATTCTGCCTTATTTTTATTTAATTATAAGTTAATTTTACTATACTTAATCAAAATAAAATGTCTTTATCTGAAGTTGTCATATTACACCAAAAATTGTTAAATGAGCTATCATTTAAAGGTATTAAAGATACTGTAACATAATGAAAAGTGTACAAAAGCAGAATATTATTGAAGCATGCTGACCTAAAAAAAAGTTCAGGATCACCTCATTTTTCAATTTGTCCTCTATCTCCAATCCTTTTGCCCCCCCACCCCAAAGTCAACTATACCAAATTAGTTGCTTTTTCACAGAAATGCCAAGCTCTTTAGCTCTCTCTGTGTCTTGGAATGGCCTCTTCAATCTTTTGGAAAAGCCCTTCTCTGCTGACTCTCCGTCATCATAATCAATGTCATTCAAGACTCTGCACATAAAAACAGACACATAGATCAATGGAACAGAACAGAGAGTCTACAAAAAACCCACACATATACAGTCAACTGATTTTCAACAAAGGTGCCAAGAATACATAACAGGAAATGATGGTATCTTCAGTAAATGGTGTTGGAAAACTGGATACCCACATGCGAAAGAATAAAATTGGACCCCTATCTTAACCATACACAAAAATCAACTCAAAGATTAAAGTCTTAAACATAATACCTAAAACTGAAAACTAGAAGAAAACAGAAGAAAAGCTCCTTAAAATTGGTCATGGCAATGCTTTTTTGAATATAACACCTAAAGCACAAGCAACAAAAGCAAAAATAAACAAATGGGACTACATCAAACAAAAGTTTCTGCATAGCAAAGGGAACCATCAACAAAATGAAAGGCAACCTACGGAATGGAAGAAAACATCTGCAAACCATATATGAGAAGTTAATATCCAAAATATATAAGGAACTCTTAGAACTCAATAGCAAAGAAAAACCAAATGAAAAAAATAGGCAAAGGACCTGAAAAGAATTTTTCTAAAAAAGACATACAAATGGCAGCAGGTATTGAAAAGATGCTCAACATCACTAATCACTAAGAAATGCAAATCAAAACCACAATGAGATCACCTCATATCTGTTAAGATGGCTATAATCAAAAAGTCAAAAAGTAAGTGTTGGCAAGGATGTGGAGAAAAGGGAACCTCTATACACTGTTGGTGGGAATGTAAATTGGTATAGCCATTATGGAAAACAGTATAGAGTTTCCTTACAAAATTAAAAACAGAATTACTATATGATCAGCAATCGCCCTTCTGTGTATACATCCCAAGAAAATAAAATCACTATCTTGAAGAGATACTGGCAATCCCTTGTTCATCACAGCATCATTCACAGTGGCCAAGATATGGAAAGAGATTAAATGTCCATCAATGGGTGAGTGGATAAAGATGTTGTTTAAAAAAAAAAATCTTGGTGTATATATAAACAATGGAATATTATTCAGGTTTAAAATAGGAGATCCACCAGTTGTGATGACATGTATGAATTTGGAGGACATTATGCTAAGTGGAATAAGCCAGACAGAGAAAGGCAAATAACTGTATAATCCCACTTATATCTTGGGGGAGGGGAGCTGAACACAGAGTAACAATAAAGTAAAACAGTGGTTACCAAAGGCTGGGGCATGGAGGAAAAGGGGAGATTAAAAAAAAGAAAGAAAGATAGTAGAATGATGGTTTTCAGAGCTGCTGAAGGGTAATATGGAGGGGTAATGGGAGTTACTATTCAATGGATACAAAGTTTCAGTTTTGCAAGGTGAAAATTTCTAGAAATAAGTGGTGGTGATGGTTGCACAATAATATGAATGCACTTAATACCACTGAACTGTACACTTAAACACTTAAAAATGGTTAATATAGTTTTATATGTATTTTACCACAAACACACGCGCACACACACACACATACTACACAAGCATTATCTCCTGTGAAAAACCTTTGTTGTTTCCTCCACGCAGAGTAAACCACACCACCCTTCTTCATCCTCCAGGAAATCCTGTGCATTTTTCTATTAAAAAATATTTACCATATTTAATTATAATTACTAGTTTAATATTTCTTCATTCTGTGCTCAAGAAATCTGAGCTTCTTAAAGAGAGTATTTCCATCTGTTTCTAGCATACAATTTGAAGATGCAGGTCATCTTGCTTGTACTTGCTGGACAACAGCAGATATGAAAAGTCACTGCTCCCTTATCTTTATGTCAATGAATTCCTCTTGGCCTCCTCATCTTATATTGCCCAATCTAGATGCTTTCACACATTGCTTTTTCTGTTTTCATCCTATCTGAGTGGTCTTTGATAAATTATTTATCCTCTCTATAACTCAGTTTCCTCATTTATAAAAAAGGGCACAGTAATAGTTCCTATTTCTCAGGATTGAAAGGACATTAAGTGTGTATAATCTATGCAGAAGCTTAGACTTCCTTTCCCTTGTTTTGCAATATATCAATTTGATAATCTAGGACCATCCAATTATCTTGGCAGCACAGACCCATGCACACTGTCATGTGCTGCGACTAGGCTGAAGTATGCCCAGGCACAATCACAGTGATAATACCTGAACACAACTGGCTCACCTGCCCTCCCCCTCCCACCAGTCCTCTTCTTAACTTGAAAGGGAGGCAAGATGGTTCATCTTTTTTAACAGCAACATGAATCATGGAATTCAATTAGTGTTTGCTCAGTAAATGTGGAATGAATGATTAAATGACTTGACCAACACTGCTTAAAGGTGTTCCAATACTGTTGATAAGCAGCAATGAAATAATACAACTGTGTAACACTTCACTATTTTAAAAATATTTAAAAATATTTTTTAAGATTTTATTTATTTATTTGACAGAGAGAGACACAGTGAGAGAGGGAATACAGCAGGGGGAATGGGAGAGGGAGAAGCAGGCTTCCCGTGGAGCAGGGAGCCCGATGCGGGGCTCAATCCCAGGACCCTGGGATCATGACCTGAGCCGAAGGCAGACGATTAATGACTGAGCCACCCAGGTGCCCCTTTTAAAAATTTTTGACAAACAATATTCTATTACAACAACATGATAAAATGAAACTTCAAGGATTATCAGCACTTTACCAAGGAGAAAACTGGCTCAAAGAGATGGAAATAATTGCCCATGGCCACAAAAAGGCCAGAATCAGTCACCCAACCTAATTAGTCTGTGTGGTGCCTGGGAAAAGGGTTTTTACTTCCTTAAGCTATTCATAGGTTTTCCCATGATTTCAATAAATTAGCAAAATCTGGGTTAAATATTAATTGCCTGAATGTTTTTTCCTGATAGTTGTTCACACACCAGAACCATAATAACTAAGAAAAATGACAGTGTAACTTTAGGGAATGAGAGAGGGAATATTCGACTATTCTGTTTATGGAAAAAGAGATCAAAGCTGTTTGTCAATTGCTACACAGCTCACATAGTACAGAGTTTGTTATTTTAATTACACAGTCTCTAGATTGAGTTTCTTCCTATAGAATTCACCCCCATAATATAGAATGAGATAAATTTTATACAAGCAGTATGAGAAATAATCATCAATACTTATTTCACCTTAATACCTGATGACATTTTTTGTATAATTTTCATCTCCAAAGTTGTATATCTCCAATTAGAAATGACAGCGTCTATCCCATCACACTTCTTAGGAAAATCAATGAAAATCCATTTTATATCTTCTATGGAAGTTTCAGTGTGTTGTAGAGGTTCTAGTATTCATTTTGCCAATAACTGCTAAATGATCATGGACAAGTCAGTTAATATTTTTCAGTCTCATTTCACTCAAATCAAAGTTACAGAGTTTTGCTAGTGATTTCTGGCTTTCCATCTACCTCTAAATTCCTATTTTATATACCCAATTGCCCAAACAAAATCCATACAAATTTAAATAATAAAAAGAAAGCACAGCATTACATTAAGAAATCAAAATATCAGTTATAGCTATATTTTTATGATTAAAGTATCAAAAAGCCCAATTTTTAAAAACATCACTTGGAAGTAAATAAGTTAAAATTTTATTATATTAAGAATTTTTAATTGTATAAAAATGACTCAGAGAGAAAACTTTTATAATAAAAATACAAATTTTTTGCTAGTTAGTACTTTTATGTTATATAGAATAAAACACATCTCAGAAATAATATATAGCTATACCATATATTTGAGAATACAAAGGGAAACATAATACCTGAATGAAAGCAGTTTGTCATCAGAACTATGTTTAAGGTCAACACACAATTTTTGCTATAATTCAAGTATTACACTTTCAGTTTATCTTTCTTTTTGTTTTCTTTTTTCCCCTCAGCTTTACTGAGGTTCAACTGACAAATAAAATTGTAAGATATTTTAAAATGTTAATGTGGTACATTGTGATAATTTGATATCTTATATGCACTGTGAAAGAATTACTCCCAACTAGTTAATTAACACATCCATCACCTCATATATTTTTTATGAGAATATCTAAGTTCTACTCTCTTAGCAAATTTCAATTTTAAAATTCATGGTTATCCACTATAATCACCATGTTAAACATTAGATTCTCAAGCCTACTTCACCTTATAGCTAACAGTTTGTACACTTTTACCAACCTCTCCCCAACTCCCCCAACCTTCCCGCCTTTGGCAACCACTTTTCTTACTCTGTTTCTTAAGGTGTTTTTTGTTTTGTTTTGTTTTGTTTTTTGTGAAGATTCATTATATAAGCAATACCATGCAGTATTTGTCTTTCTCTATCTGGCTTATTTCACCTAGCATACTGCCCTCAAGGTCCATCCATGTTGTCTCAAGTGGCTAGATTTCCTTCTTTCTCATTCTCATATTCTTTCTCAGAGCTGAGTAATATTACGTTGTATATATACACCTTATCTTTGATAACTATTCATCTGTTGACAGACACTTAGGTTTTTTTTTTTTTTTTCATATCTTGACTATTGTGAATAATGCTGCAATGGACAAGAAGTGCAGATATCTCTTTGATATTTTTGTTTTCATTTCCTTTGGACAAATTTACAGAAGTGGGACTGCTGGATCATGTGGTAGTTCTACTTTCAATTTTCTGAGGAAGTTCTATACTCTTTCCATGGTGGCTACACCAATGTACATTCCCACGAACAGTGAACAAGGGTTCCCTTTTCTCCTTATCCTAATGAACACTTGTTATTTCTTGTCTTTTTGATAATAGCCATTATAACAGGTGTGAGGTGATATCTCACTGGGGTTTTGATTTGCATTACCATGATGATTAGTGATTTAGAGTATCTTTTCATATACTTGTTGGCCATTTATACTTCTTCTTTGGACAAATGTCTATTCAGTTCCTCTGCCCATTTTTAATAGGATTGTTTGTGTTTTTGTTAGTTATGTGAGTTCCTATGTATTTTGGATATTAACCCTTTATCAAATATATGATTTGCAAATATTTTCTCCCGTTCCATAGGTTGCCTATTTGGTTTGATGGTTTCCTTTGCTGTGCAGAAGTCTTTTAGTTTGATGTCATCCCACTTGTTATTTTGCTTTTATGGTCTTTGCTTTCAATGTCAAATCCAAAAAATTATTGCCGAGATTGATGTCAAGGAGGTTATACCATATGTTTTCTTCTAGGAGCCTTACCTTACAGGTTTTATATTTAAGTCTTAAATCCATCTTGAGTTGATTTTTGAGTATAAGACAGGGGTCCACTTAAATTCTCTTGCATATGGTGTCAAATTTTCCCAGCATTTACTGAAGAAACTATTCTTTTCTCACTGTATATTCTTGGCTCCTATGTCATAAATTGACCACATATACATGGTTTAATTTCTGGGCTCTTGATTCTGTATCATTGATCTGTGTGTCTGTTTTTATGCCAATACCATTCTGTTTGCATTACTAAGGCTTTGTAATATAGTCTGAAATCAGGAAAAGTGATGCCTCCAGATTTGTTCTTCTTTTTCAAGATTACTTTTGCTATTCAGTCTTTTGTTTTGGGGGACTGTTTTTCTATTTCAATGAAAATGACATTGATATTTTGATAGGGATACACTAAACCTGTAGATTACATTGGGTGGTATGGATATTTTAAGAATATTAATTCTTCCAATCCTCGAACACAGAATATCCTTCCATTTATTTGTGTCTTCTTAAATTCCATTCACCAATGTCTTATAGTGTTCAGTGTATAGATCTTTCACCTCCTTGGTTAAATCTGTTTCTAGGTATTTTATTCTTTCTGATGCAATTGTAAATGGGATTATGAGTTTCTCTTTCTGACAGTTTTTTGTCAATGTATAAAATGCATCTGATTTTTGCATATTGGTTTTATATCCTGCAATTTTACTATATTTGTTTAATAGTTCTAACAATTTTTGGCAGGGTCTTTAGAGTTTTCTATATATAATAACATGTCATCTGCAAATAAAGATAATTTTACTTCTTCCTTCCAGATTTGAATGTCTTTTATTTTTTCTCAACTAATTCCTCT
The DNA here is from genome assembly GCF_029215605.1 of Mirounga angustirostris. NCBI lineage: Eukaryota > Metazoa > Chordata > Mammalia > Carnivora > Phocidae > Mirounga > Mirounga angustirostris. The sequence goes on along the minus strand of NW_026991709.1, from coordinate 44,159,378 downwards.
GACTAGGATTTTCACTACTATGAATACAATGGTGAGAGTGGGCATCCTTGTCTTGCTTCTGATCTTAAAGGAATAGTTTTCAACTTTTCACCACTGAGTATTGTTAGCTGTGGGCTTGTCATATATGGTATTTCTATGTTGAGGTATGCTCCCTCTATACCCAATTTGTTGAGAGTTTTTATCACAGATGGATGTTGACTTTTGTCAAGTACTTCTTCTGCATCTATTGAGATGATCAATATGATTTTTATCCTTCATTTTGTTAATGTGGAGTATCATATTCATTGATTTCTAAATGTTGAACCATCTTTATATCCCTGGAATAAATCCCACTTGATCATGGTGTATGATCCTGTTAATGTACTGCTGAATTGTTTTGCTAATATTTTGTTAAGAATTTTTGCATCTATGTTCACCAGAAATACTGGCTTGTGATTTTCTTTCCTTGTAGTGTCCTTGTCTGGTTTTGGCATCAGTAATACTGGCCTCATAAACTGAGTTTGGAAGTGTTCTCTCCTATTTCTCAGCGGAATTTGAGAAGGATTGGTATTATTATTCTTTAAATATTTGGTAGAATTCACCAGTGAAGCCATCTGGTCCTGGACTTTTCACTATTGGGAGATTTTTGATTAATGATTCAATTTCCTTAATATCAACTGCTCTGTTCAGATTTTCTATTTCTTTATGAAAGAAAGAAAGAAAGAAAGGAACAGATGGAATATTTGAAGTTATTTTTTGTCTCTGGCTTCTTTCAGAGATTTTCTTTCTCTTTGATTTTCTGTAGTTTGAAAATAAAGAAATAGTGTGTTATTTGTAGCACATATTTTGGGATTTTCCAGTTATATTTCTGTTATTAATTTCTAGTTTGATCCCATTGTCTAAACAGAGATTGTATGATTTCTATTCTTTTAAATTTGTTAAAGTGTGTTACGGTCCAGAATTGGGTCTATCTTGCTGAATGTTCCTTGTGAGCCTGAGAAGAATACATACTCTGCTATTGTTGGATGAAGTAGTCTATTGATGTCAATTATATCTAGTTAATTGACAGTTTTGTTGAGTTCAACTATTCCCTTACTGATTTTCTGCCTGCTGGACCTGTTCATTTCTGATAGAGGGATACTGAAGACTCCAGCTACGGTAGTGTACTCATCTATTTCTCCCAGCAGTTCCACTGATTTTTGCCTTACCAAATTTGATGCTCTGTTGTTGGGCACATACATATTCAGGATTTCTTGGAGAGAGTTTCTTGGAAAACTGATCCCTTTATCATTATGCAATGCTCTTCTTTATCCCTAACTTCCTTTGCTGTGAAGTCTGTTCTATCTGAAATTGGTATAACCATTCATATTTTTTATTAATGTTAGAATGGTATCTTTTTCTTCATCCATTTACTTTTAATCCATTGTTTCTTTATATTTAAGGTGGTTTTCTTGAAGAGGACATATATTTGTGTTTTATTTTTTGATCCACTGCAGCAATCTCTTTTAGCTGCTCCATTTAGATCACTGATGTTCAATGTGATATAATCAGATTAATATCAAATGCTCATTGCTGTCTTCTATTTGTTCCTCTTATTCTTTGTTCCTTTTATTTCACTTTTTTTTGTCTTTTGTGATTTTAATTAAGCTTTTTTATCATTCCACTTTCTCTCCTTTATTAGAATATCAGTTAAACTTTTTTTATTTTTTTACTTTACTTTACTTTTTTACTTTAGTGGTTGCCCTTGAGTTTGAAATATACATTTCTTCTAATGCAAGTCCACTTTCAAATCAAACTATACCTCTTTGTAGGTGAAGTACCTTATAATAACAAAATAATCCTACTTCCTCCCCTGTCCCATGTACTGTTGCTGTCATTTATTTCATTTATATATATGTATACATGTATATAATTACATATATAGTAGTATATAATACAAATATATGTGCATATAAATAATAGAATACATTGTAGCTATAATTGTTTTGAACAACTGTTTTCTGTTAGATCAAGTACAAGAAAAATAAAAGTTATTTTACTTTCATTTATTCCTTTTTTAGTGCTCTACCTTAAAATAAGGTAAATCCAAGTTTCTGATGTATAGTATTTTCCTTCTCTTTAAAGAACTTTTAAAATTTATTGTAAGGCAGGTTTACTGGCAACAAATTCTCCCAATTTTTGTCTGAGAATGTCTTTTTCTTTCACTTTTAAAGAATAATTAAAAAAAAAAAGAATAATTTCAGAGGGTACAGGATTATAGGTTGGTGGTGTTTTAACACTTTAAATATTTCATCCTGCTCTCTTCTTACTTGTTCTGAGAAGAAGACAGATATAATTCTTATTGTTGTTCCATTATGAGTGAGTTATTTTTTGTCTCTGGCTTCTTTCAGAGATTTTCTTTCTCTTTGATTTTCTGTAGTTTGAAAATAATATGTCTTAGTATTGTTGTTGTTGTTGTTGTTGTTATTATTGTTATTATTATTTTGGCATTTATCCTACATGGTACTCTTTGAGCTTCCTGGACCTATGGTTTGTAATCTGACATTAATTTGGGAGAAATTCTTAAACATTATTACTTCAAATATTCCATCTGTTCCTTTCTTTCTTTTCTTTCTGGCATTCCCATTATGCGTATGTTGCACCTTTTATAGTTTTTTTTTTTCCATAGTACTTAGATATTCTGAGGTTTTTCCAGGATTCTATTGATAGATCCTCTAGTTCAGAGATTTCTTCTGTGTCCAGTCTAACAATAAGCTCATTAAAGGGATTCTTTATTTCTCTGTTTGTTGTTTCTTTTTTTATCTCTAGCATTTCTTTTTTTCTCATTCTTAGGATTTCCATCTCTGCTTACATTGCCCATCTATTCTTGCATGCTGTATAATTAGTTCATTAGAACCTTTAGCATATTAATCATAGTTGTTTTAAATTCTTCATTTGAATTTAGAAAGCAAAACAGATGAACATAGGGAAGAAGAAAAGAGAGGCAAACCATAAAACAGAGTCTTAACTACAGAGAACAAACTGAAGGTTGCTGGAAAGGAGGAAAGTGGGGGAATAGGTTAAATGGGTGATGGTTATTAAGGAGGTCATTTGCGATGAGCAATGGATGTTATATGTAAGTGATGAATCACTAAATTCTGCTCCTGAAACTAATACTGCACTATATGTTAATTAACTGGAATTTAAATAAAAACTTGAAAGAAAAAAATCTTGATTTGATAATTCCAACCATGTCTGTTTCTGAGGTTTGCTATGTCTCTTCAAACTGTGTTTTTTGCCTTTTGGTATACCTTGTAATTTTTTTTTTTTTCTTGACAGCTAGACATGATGTACCTAGCATTGGTCCCTGTGGTTGTTTCTGTTTGTGAATCTCTGCTCCGAGAAGCCTATCCCTCCAACCTTGGGGACAGCAACTTGCTATGTATCCCTCTCCTCTCCTACAGATCCAAGAGGGGTTTATTTTTCAGTCTGTTCAGCTTTTTATATTTATTGTTAGGACTTAGTGACTTATTACAATCTCCTTATATGTGAAACTGATTAGTTTTTCTTTTTATCCCCAGATAACTTTTAATAGATTAGTTTCATTTTTTTTTCTGTTTGAAGCACTAATGACAAACTAAATCTGCATGTAGCATTATTTAAAAAAACAAAAACAAAAAACAACAACCACCCATAGGTAATATACTCATTCTATATTAGAAGTTGAAATAGGGAAATAACTAGATTGTCAGCTTCAAGATCATGGAAAAAAAAGCAGTCAGTGTGCCTTATATCATGATAACATGGTATAGGTAAGGTAAGAATACATGAAGGTGCTGCTCACAAAATAATGTACACTTTGGCTATTTATCAGTAAATCATCAATAAGTGTATCAACATATCAATATCACATTGATAGCTACTCAGTCATAATTAATATCTTTTTTTTATTCTTGAACATCCCTATAAAAAGGTAACTTTTTAATAATGAAGAAAAATTCCCTTCACATCACTCACTGAAATAACTAAAAATATTTATAATATATTATATATTATAATATATTATGTATTATATATTATTATATATTATAAATATAATAGCTAATAAAAACTAACTACTAAGATCAACCAACCAATATTTATTAAAGCCTACTACATGCTTAATGAGTCTTAAAAAAGAGTAGGAAGAAAGATGTTAAAAATTCATTACATTTGGGGGCGCCTGGGTGGCTCAGTCGTTAAGCGTCTGCCTTCAGCTCAGGTCATGATCCCAGGGTCCTGGGATCGAGTCCCGCATCAGGCTCCCTGCTCGACAGGAGGCTTGCTTCTCCCTCTTCTACTCCCCCTGCTTGTATTCCTGCTCTCGCTATATCTCTCTCTGTCAAATAAATAAATAAAATCTTAAAAAAAATTCATTACATTTGGGATATTTTTTCAAAAGCCCCCAATGTGAGATTTTAATATACAGCCAGGGTTAAGAACCTCTGAGTTCTCATGATAAAGTACAAATCACTTAGCACAGAATTCAAGGCCCTTCATGTCCAGACTCCTATCTATTTTTCTTCCTTAGTCTCCTGCCTCACTCTTCTTCATAGTCTCTATTCCTGTTTACTGGTCCCCCACAAAATTCTATCATATGTGCTCTCCATGCCCTTGTACATGTTAGTTCCTCTGCCTGGAATGATTTGCAAGTCACTAATCCCTTGAATAGCAACTAATATTTCAACACTCAGCTCCAGCTTCGATGCTTATATAAAGTCCTTCTTAATGCCTGAAAGTTGATGTGACCATCTTTTCCTTTGAAGTGACAGGTAACCTGCACATATTTCCATCACCATATCTATAGCAAGTTACCTCCACCCATTTGGCTGTCTCTTCCTATTAGTAAATTCACAAAGAACTAAGTTTACTCACAGTATTCTTGATACAGGGGCACTAGCAATATATTTGATAAACACCGTGTGTGTTATTTCAAAGGTAGTGATCTAGGTTTGATTCCAAAATCTTTGGATAATTTACTTGCTTGTGACCTTGAGCAAATTCCCCAAACTCTGACTTCGTTTCTTCAGATGTTGAATATGAATAAACAATATGGCCTACTTCCTAATTCAGATGAGAGGATGGTATGAAATAATGCACTAAAATCCTTAAAACCTACTAATAACTTGATTAATATTAGCTATTATATAATTGTGATTGTGTAGCCAGGCACATCTATAAATTCTGATTAGGTGTTCTCTTTGCTATTTTATAAATGGTTAAGGCAAGGCCAAATGATTAAGCCAGTTTCCAAGAAACTTATTTTTTTGAAGAGTTATTTTTGGGGGGTGGGGCACAAAGAGAGAGGGAGAGATTCTTAAGCAGGCTCCATGCCCAGCACAAAGCCCAATGCAGGGCTCAATCTCACAACCCTGAGATCATGACCTGAGCCGAAATCACAAGTTGGACACTTAACTGACAGCCACCCAGGTGCCCCTCAAGAAACTAGTTCTTTTTTTTTTTTTTTTTAAGATTTTATTTATCCATTTGACAGAGAGAGACACAGCGAGAAAGGGAACACAAGCAAGGGGAGTGGGAGAAGGAGAAGCAGGCTTCCCATGGAGCAGGGAGCCCGATGCAGGGCTCGATCCCAGGACCCCGGGATCATGACCTGAGCCGAAGGCAGCCGCTTAACGACTGAGCCACCCAGGCGCCCCCAAGAAACTAGTTCTTAATGAAACATAGGACAGGGATTCAGTCTCTGGCTTATTTGATTATGCAGCTCTGAACAAAGTAAAAAATAAAGAAATATAAGGAGATACAAATCAAGCACCTTACTGATCACACTTTAATAATAAGCTGTCTCTGCTCCATAAATTACCATTTCCTCTACTGGATATAAGCAGAAAACTCCCCTAACTCATCTTTAATCTCTTAGAGTTGGAAGGGAAAAAAATAAAGTTTTCTAAACCTTTACCTTTCTTTTCTTGGCAATTCAGAACATTCTGACACCTCAAGCTTTTCATTATTGCTTCTACTATTTCAGAGTTGAGGTATCAATATACCTTCTAAGTACTTCCTACTTCTAACTCTTTTTGTCTTTCATTGCATTTATTTCTGAACAGAAGAAACATAGGTTATGCATGACTTTTCCTTTATTCCACAGCTGTCAGTTTTAATTAGAAAAAGTTATGGACAGAAGGCCATGCATATTCTCCATTTTGGTTTGTAGAATTAGAATCATATTTTTCTTCTACATTTTTCCTGTTTAATTTACTAGTAATCAAGGCCTGGGTTTATGTAAAAGTCATACTCTATGTAAGCTGAGATATATATAAATAATTATCAGTCAAACAGCAACAACGGACATCTTCCTGAAAATTTTCTATCTTTCCCTAGACATTTAGTAAGGTGGATACTTTTTTATGTATTTAAATAAACTTAATTTATATAAATTTATAATTTATAATTAAATCAGATCATATTTTTACCAACCATATTTAGTAAGTTATTGTTTCTTTTTTGTTATCAATTTTGAAGGAAAATAGTACTTCAGGCTCCTTTCTCATCCAATGCCCTTGCCAAGAGGCACTTTAAACTCCAAAGAAATGTTACCAGTTCTCTTAGTCTAGATTAGCTTTCCTAGTCTAGATCTCTTTCACATGCTAAGAGATGATGTATATATTCAATTATCTTACGCTTAGGAAGACAATATAGTTTGTTGGTGAAGAATATAAACTTTGGAGCCATGATGTCTAAATCTAAATCTTTTACTCTGTTAGTTTCCTAGGGCTGCCATAACAAAGTATCACAAACTGGGTAGCTTAGAATAACATAAATGCATTGTGTTAGTTCAGGGGCTAGAATTCTGAGATGGAGATGTCAGCAAGGTTGGTTCCTGGGGGAGCTGCCAGAGAGTATGTTTCATGGCCCCTTCCTAGCTTCTGGTAATTTTCTGGTAATCTGTGGTGTGTCTTGCCTTGTAGATGCATAACTCCAATATCTGCATTCATCTTTACATAGCTTCCCCCTGTGTCCATGTCTATGTCCAAATTTCCTCTTTTTATTAGGACACAGTTACATTGGATTAGGGCTCTACCCTACACCAGTACAACCTCATCTTAACTGATTATGTCAGCAAGAATCCTATTTCCAAATAAAAAGGTCATATTCTGAGTCACTAGAGGTTAAAACTTAAACATATGAATTTTGGGGGGACACAAATGAACCCTTAACACTCTGTAAATAACATCCATTAACACTGTGTCAACTTACTTAACCTATTCTTTGTCCTGATTTTCTCACCTATAAAATGGGGATGATAATGATAATGTTTACTTCATGGATTGTTGTAAAGATTACATAATTGAATATGTTAAAGTATTTAGTATGGTTCCCAGCAAGAAGCGAGCACTCAAAAACTCAGTCTATACCACTGAGCAGCTATTTCTAAGAAAATCAAACACTGACAATTTTAAAATCCAAGCTCCTTAAATGCCAGTTACTGGATATTTTAAAAATACAAGGCTTATGAGCAGCATATCAATTTTGTTCTGTAGTTTAGAAATTAGTTTACTTTTTAAAGTACAGTAGTTGTATATGGAAGTTGGATCAATATTGGGCACAATACTTTGTGTTACAAATTTTCTCATGTTAATCAGGCAAATGGTAATGACCAAAATATTGTACAATATTTTATTTTATTTTATTTATTTTTTTTTAAGATTTTATTTATTTATTTGACAGAGAGAGACACAGCAAGAGAGGGAACACAGGCAGGGGGAGTGGGAGAGGGAGAAGCAGGCTCCCCACAGAGCAGGGAGCCCAATGCAGGACTCGATCCCAGGACCCTGGGATCATGACCTGAGCTGAAGGCAGTCGCCTAACCAACTGAGCCACCCAGGCGCCCTGTACAATATTTTAATACACTGAAAGTCTGGACATAGCACTAAGCCATTCACTAAAAATTAAATTTCTTGTAAAGCAAAGGTTGGTTCAGGCCACCTATACATTTCCTTGTCTTCTGTACTGTAGAATGAGAGCTTTCATAACAAGGGATGTTTCAAATTGTACTTAGATAAAAGCAAATATATATTATCCTTTTGGGAGACTGGCTTCATGAGTCTATTAAAACATAACCCCTAAATTAATAATACTCTATTGAGGGCAGTAACAAAAATGATGCCTAATTCCCCTGGTCCAAACCTGGAAACTCTATAGACTCTAATTATACAAACCTGTATTTACTTCATAATTAAATTTATAGTGTAAGGGCTAAATTTTTTTTATTTTATTATTTTTATTATGTTCAGTTAGCCAGTATATAATACATCATAAGTTTTTTTTTTTTAAGATTTTTTTTTATTTATTTGAGAGAGAGACTGAGAGAGAGAGACCATGAGAGGAGGGAGGGTCAGAGGGAGAAGCAGACTCCCCGCCGAGCAGGGAGCCCGATGCGGGACTCGATCCCGGGACTCCGGGATCATGACCTGAGCCGAAGGCAGACGCTTAACCGACTGAGCCACCCAGGCGCCCAATACATCATAAGTTTTTGATAGTAGTGTTAAATTATTCATTAGTTGCATATAACACCCAGTGCTTATCACAACATGTGCCCTCCTTAATACCCATCACCCAGTTATCCCATCCCCCCACCCGCCTCCCTATGGTCAACTAATCTTCGACCAAGCAGGAAAAAACATCCAATGGAAAAAAGAAAGTCTCTTCAATAAATGGTGCTGGGAAAACTGGACAACCACAGGAAGAATGAAACTAGACCATTCTCTTACACTATACACAAAGATAAACTCAAAATGGATGAAAGACCTCAATGTGAGACAGGAATCCATCAAAATCCTAGAGGAGAACATAGGCAGTAACCTCTTTGACATCGCCCACAGCAACTTCTTTCAAGACACATCTCCAAAAGCTAGTGAAACAAAAGCAAAAATGAATTGCTGGGACTTCATCAAGATAAAGAGCTTCTGCACAGCAAAGGAAACAGTCAACAAAACTAAGAGGCAATCCATGGAATGGGAGAAGAAGTTGCAAATGACAATACAGATAAAGGGCTGGTATCCAAGATCTATAAAGAACTTCTCAAACTCAACACCCCAAAAAACAAATAATCCAGTCAAGAAATGGGCATGAACATGAACAGACACTTCTCCAAAGAAGACATACAAACGGCTAACAGACGCATGAAAAACTGTTCAACATCACTAGCCATCAGGAAAATACAAATCAAAACCGCAATGAAATACCACCTTACACCAGTTAGAATGGCAAAAATTAACAAGACAGGAAACAAATGTTGGCAAGGATATGGAGAAAGGGGAACCCTCTTACACTCTTGGTGGGAATGCAAGCTGGTATAGCCACTCTGGAAAACAGTATAGAGATTCCTCAAGATGTTAAAAATAGAGCTACCATATGACCCAGCAATTGCACTACTAGGTATTTACTCCAAAGCTACAGACATAGTAAAAAGAAGCAACACATGCTTCTTTTGTTCATAGCAGCAATGTTCATAGCAGCAATGTCCACAATAGCCAAACCGTGGAAGGAGCCGAGATGCCCTTCAACAGATGACTGGGTAAATAAGACGTGGTACATATATAAAATGGAGTATCACTCAGCCATCAGAAAGGATGTATACCCACCATTTGCATCAACATGGATGGAATGAGGGGATTATGCTAAGTGAAAGAAGTCAAGCAGAGAAAGACAATTATCATATGGTTTCACTCATATGTGGAACATAAGAGCGGATGACCACAGGGGAAGGGAAGGAAAACTGAATGGGAAGAATTTCTCTCTCTTCTGTCTCATTGTTACTGTAGAGAAATGCAACTGATTTCTGTGCATTGATTTTATATCATGCCACTTTGCTGAATTCCTGTATGAGTTCTAGCAATTTTGGGGTGAAGTCTTTGGGGTTTTCTACATAAAGTATCACGTCATCTGTGAAGAGTGAGAGACTTCTTTGCCAATAAGGATGCTTTTTTTTTTTTTAAAGATTTTATTTATCCGATAGAGAGAGACACAGCGAGAGAGGGAACACAAGCAGGGGGAGTGGGAGAGGGAGAAGCAGGCTTCCCGCAGAGCAGGGAGCCTGATGTGGGGCTCGATCCCAGGACCCTGGGATCATAACCTGAGCCAAAGGCAGATGCCCAACGACTGAGCCACCCAGACGCCCCAATATGGATGCCTTTTATTTCTTTTTGGCGTCTGATTGCTGAGGCTGGGACTTCTAGTACTATGTTGAACAACAATGGTGATAGTGGACATCCCTGTCGTGTTCCTGACCTTAGTGACAGCATTTTTAAGAAATTAACTGTCCCACATAGTGTCCAGACATGGTAAGGTTGTCAGTCAAAGGGTTCTACTCTTTCAATGATGCTGGTGTTCATGACACAATCTAGGCCAATGAGACTCACTCTTGCAGGAATAAGATTTTTAGATGAATAATAAAATTACAAGAAGAAAAGGGCTGAAATCAATTCAGCCCAATGAGGCTAATAATTAATTCCTGATGCCTAGATCCCAGGGGCTGCCTTGGTTTCCATCTTTTTCTAAAGTTGGTTCTCTAGGATTCTTTGATTCTGTGGATTATCCAACATCTTTAAAACTCTTTTCTGCTTATTTTAGCTAACTTTAATTCCTACTGCTTGCAGACGAAGAACTAGAATGGATACAGACGGGGATCTCTAAGCTGGGGTTTCTCAGACCATTTCCACCTAAATTTTATAGAGTGCTTATTAAAAATGAATAGTCCTAAACACTACCTCAAACACTAAATCCAATTCACTGGTAGTGGGCTCAGCAATCTGTCACTTGAACAAGTTCTGCAGCAATACTTATAGATACTAAGACTCCATAGCTTCTATGCCAAGTCTAATTTGAAGGAAAATCAAAAGTAGCCCATGTTGAGGAGCATCAACTGAAGACGCAAACTATACAGCTTCTCATTTGGTACTTAAGTCATCACTATTGCTCATTAATCAACAGCTGGCTTAAACATATCAAGACAAATTAGTAAACAGGTGACAGAGAAGCAAATAATAATAAATAGAAAGCAACAAGAATATAAAAAGAAAATGAAAATAAAAATATCACTTAAAGTCATACTATTAACTACTAATAAAAAAAAAAGTTGTATAATCCAGGAAATTTTTCTTTTTTAAGTAGGCTCCATGTCCAGCATAAGGCTTAAACTCAGGACCCTGAAATTAAGAGTCACATGCTCTACCAACTGAGCCAGCCAGGCACCCATCCAGGGATTCTTTATAAAGATTTTTTTCCCAAATAATTATTCTATCCTTTTAAAACAGATTATCATTATTTTATAAGAGATATAAGTTCAGTGATTTAAACATTTTCAAGACATTTAATATTAAGAAACATTTAAATGTAATATCTGCATTTTTAATACTCTAGATGTTGATTGAAATTCTCCTTCCCATTTAGAAAGTACACTGATCTAACACGCTTAAGATCTGCTTTCTTTCTCCTTTGTGGTTACTAATTTGGTCTATCAGCTTTGCCAAGTAACTTAACATCCACATAAATTCCATTAGTAAAATAAGTGCAGTAATTTATGCTGCTTACTCACCTTAGAGAGGTAGAATAAAAAAGATAAAGTAGTAGAATTAAATTAATATACACAGTTGAAAAGCATTTGGTCTTTTTCTATATTTTTCCCAGTATGTCAAATCCTCCATCAACTGGAGATAAATTTTTATATGTGCATTAATGGGACAAACAGCTGAATGTAAAACATGTTTTGAGTTTTTCAGAGAAATCTCTTTCAGCACAAAGATGCTATCCATTTATTTTGAACTTAAATTAGAACTGATTTTCCTAATAACTACAGGCTCAAGCAGGTTATATTTGGAATACTCAATGTAATATGACCTGAAATACAGTCAAAAAGATAAAAATGTACACACACTTTAAATTTATAGTTCTTTTCATTATAGCACTAAAATGAGATAGTTGGAATTGTGTGAACCATTGCACGCTAGTGAAAAAAAGGTTTATAGACCAAATAGCATAGTGTTTCAGGCTGTGTGTGTGTGTGTGTAGACAGAATGGAAATAACTGCTAACAGGTTATAAGAGCTACAGTAATAGCTAAGTAAGCTATTTTTAAGCTTATTTATTTTAGAGAGAGCAAGTGGGGGGAGAAGCAGAGGGAGAGAATCTTCACACAGACTCCCTGCTGAGTGCAGAGCCTCAGGGGGGGCTTGATCTCATGACCCATGAGATCATGACTTGAGCTGAAACCAAGAGTTAGATGCTCAACCAACTGAGCCACTCAGGCACCCCTTAATATAGGATTTCAATCATCAAATCACCATGTTGAAAAGAACAAGGTGACAGGAAGCAGACACTATCTCTACTTCCCCATGAGATTAGAAGGATAGATCTCGCACTGCTTGGACTGCCATATACTTAGTTTTAAGAAGAAATACACATTAATTGCCAAAATGCTTAAAAATTATCAAGTTTCCAAGAATGGGAGAACAAGCAAATGACCACACCTCTCTTCCTTTGAGTACTTCTGAAGAACACAGACTCCTTCTAATCCAGCTATTTCTAGTAGGGTTTTATTTGGAAAGGGAGCATCACACAGTGCTTAAGAGCACAGATTACTGACAGGAATTAAATGGCCTGGAGTAAAAGGAAATAACTGTATTTAATTGTATTCCTTTCTTTTTGTACCATGTGGACTCTTTTCCCTCATAAATTTGCCAAAACTGAAAGCAGTGATGCCACCCCTCCATCAAATGTTTTTAAAAAGGGACATTTATAACTTTTAAACAATACTATTCTTGATAAACAAATGACACTTATTAGCCTAAGAGAAAGTGATCTGCATGCCACAGTGTTCTCTTTTATAACCATTATAAAGCTGGGCTGGGATAGCTTGCAACCTCCAAAACATAGCCAAAAATATAATATGAGCCTGAAGCTTTGCTTATGAGATGATGCAGGGATCTATTTCCTGACCCTGGTAATCTCAACCAGTTTGTATGAATCACTATTATTTTTTTTTTTTACATTTACTCCAAATCTGGAAATGTTGCCATTCGAAATATATCCTTGCTAGGGAGTCATTTGTCAGTGATAATATGTGATCAAATTAATCCTCTGGTTGCTAAATGTAAGAGAGGATATAAAGTCAGCTCTTGGCTGGATATCAGGCAGCAAGGAAAGGATTGGTGGCTGTCCTGCAAAATGTGTTTGAAAGCTCAGCATGATGAAGCTATAGGGGTGTTAAGAAATGATAGTGTTTATCATCCAGGAAAAAGGGGATGAAGGCAAACAGAGCCCTGTTCCTTCATTATCCTAAGATATACCCCCATTTTCACTTTGGCTGTAATGTATAGCCAAATCCCTAACTTCAGGGTTCATTTCCATGAGCAAAGAACAGGTGGCCAATCTATTGTATGCATTCATAAAAGTGAAAGTGAAGCTAGTGTGTTTAAAGCATACAAAACAAGATTCCATACTGTTAAAGTTGCCACTTTCCCTTTTACGTCTCTAAAATCCGTTTCTTACACATTTGATCTGTATTTCCTGATAAGAGAAATAGCACACATAGCAAACACAGGAAGTGTTGTTTCTTTTCTTTTTTAAATTCTTTGCCGTCTATGAATTTTCTATGGGAATGCTGTCATGTTAAATAGATCCATGCTGCCTCCTCTGAAGGGATTAGAGACATGGTTTAGGACTAGATGAGAACAAAATTCCTGACCCAGCTGCTGTTCTTACCTCCCTATAAGGATAGGGTAAAGTTCCTGAGGAACCTCGTTTAGCTGAATAGCTAAACCTTCTATCTTCTGGAATTTATTTTGGGGGGTGGTAGTGACCTAATTGCTCTCCTCTCCTCAGGGAATTTTTAGTTCTATTTTCTATTCTCATTTCTCTGGAGTATAACAGATTGTGATAAAATTGTGCAGGTGAAGATGGGAGGATCTGTTAACATCTCAGTCATGCAAACAATTTCAGATAGGAGGGCAGTCACTATCATTTTTAAACTGTCCTCTTGACTACTCTAAACTGACCCCAGAATTTCCATCGGACTGTTTCTCTTATAAGCTTTCTTTTCTGGTTCTCCTACCATCTCTAGCATGTTCTCTTTAGTAGCGAAACAAGCTTTTCCACGCTCTCACACAGAGAAATTTGGGACTCTTGTTGATTCACATGCCCTCATTCAAGAAGTTTTCCAAATAAAGGAAGTTATGTCTCAATGAAGATTCTCCTATTTGGGGACATTTACTCTTATTCCAATTTTTCAGTTTTATAAATAAGACTGAGAAAAAAGTCCTCATATATAAATGTTAGCCTGTCTTTATGCATTTCCCTAGAATTTAAATTCATGAAAGTAGGGACGCCTGGGTGGCTCAGTCGTTAAGCATCTGCCTTCGGCTCAGGTCATGATCCCAGGGTCCTGAGATCAAGCCCCGCATCAGGCTCCCTGCTCCAAGGGAAGCCTGCTTATCCCTCTCCCACTCCCCCTGTTCCCTCTCTCGCCGTGTCTCTTTCTCTATCAAATAAATAAATAAAATCTTTAAAAATAATAAATAAATAAATAAACTAATTAATTAATTAATTCATGAAAGTAGAATTAATGGATCCAAGTGTATGAATATTTTTCAATATTCTGCTTAATTGCTTTCTAGAACATTTTTTTTTAAGATTTTATTTATTTATTTGAGAGAGAGAAATGAGAGAGAGAGAACACATGAGAGGGGATAGGGTCAGAGGACGAAGCAGACTCCCCGCCGAGCAGGGAGCCCGATGCGGGACTCGATCCCAGGACTCCAGGATCATGACCTGAGCCGAAGGCAGTCGCTTAACCGACTGAGCCACCCAGGCGCCCCGCTTTCTAGAACATTTTATATCTTCAAAAGAAATGTTTGTTTTCATAGCATCCTCATATACTACCTGAAACCATAACATATCTAGAGAATACAGTTAAATAGGATGTGCAAAGATTCTCCACACATTAAAAAAAACCCAGAAAATTAACTGAGAAAAAGATCAATAGACATAATTCCATAAAACTGTAAAATCCTTCAAAAATATTAACTGTTGAGAAATGAGAGCTGGGGAAGGAAACTTTCCTGCTTTTAGCTAAAGGTTTAGCCTCAGGTCTTATTCAAATTCTTAGCCCCCTTTCAACTGTTTTCTAGCCTTTTCCACCCAAGGAGAAGTTTTTCAGAGCTAGACAATATTAGAAGATTGTATATGTATGTGTGGATTCAAGATAAAGTCACACTTGCAGTAAAGCCACATGAATCTGCTTTTGTGTTAGCCTCGCTCTGTGCAATAAACATTCCTCCACTTGAGCCTACCTTTCTCTTGCCCTCTTTTTCAACTATGCATCTAACATTGATCAATGTGTGCATGAATCTTCAGAAGCAAATCTTGGAATGAATGGGATGGAGAGTGGGGAAATTTGGGAAGTTAAAGCCAATCTTGATATCCAAACAGTAATAAACTTATTTAAAGACAACTTGAGGGAAATACTTGAGAGTTAACATGACATATGTAAACAGCATGTAAAGAACTTAGACATAACAAAAAATCATAATCATTCCAATTTAATAGCTAAGAGATTAAAAATAGCCAATTCACACGGAATAGTCCCTACTTTTACACTGAAATAGAATTAAGTAAATTTAAAAATTAAGTAAAATTTTTAAATTGGAAGTTGAGAGCAACTGCACTGAATAATCTTGGACTCGGAATTAATATATCAGTGACAAATATAATAAAGAGGAAATTTGTGGGTTTTTTCCTTAGTTTTATAGGCACCATATAAGCTTTGTAAATTCTGGTGCCACATCAGGAATAGAACTGTCCACCAACCTAGTGGTGCATTTGGAGAATGGGATTCATGTTATAAGCATTATGTGTGTGTAGTGTGGTATATATAAAGTCATAATCTTTTACAATTAAGATATTAAGCCTCAAAAAATATCATCAACCTAGTAGAGTCTGGCAACAAGTCAGATTCCAACAGTCTAGGTTAATCGTCTCTTGTGGGAGAAAATATTTCTGGCATAGAATTAAAATAATTTTTATGATGTAGCAGTAACCATATTCCAGGTATGACATAATGATTAAAGGAGAAGAAATATATTAAAGCAATTATAATATGCCTTATAAAGATACTTACTTTCATAGGACAGAAATAATGCCTGCACCAGCATATTATAATAATAACAATAAACATAGATGCATGCAAAGATATAAGTAATCCACTAGGTTTATTGGCAGATCTCTAATTTTTTCAATTAATCAATTAAAATCCAGTTTGTAAAGAGATCTGTAATTATTTCAATTGTTTTTTTTTTAAAGCATACCTTTATATTGGAGGGAGAATGAGAACCATAAAATGTTAGAATTGAAAATAAGATTATTGTAATTTAGGAACTAAATTGATAGTTTTCAGAGCTTTTGACATTCTAAATGTACAAATCTAAATGTCAACAGCTAATCATGGATAATCTGCTATTGATTTTTCTCTGTTTAAAAATACCAAGTTCTGGCAACAATTTCTATCTCTATGTGTTTCTACAGGCACATTTTTCAAGTATGAAATACAGGATCAATCAAACAGCAATTTACCTAATTTCTCAAGACAGGTATTAAGGAATACCAGCAATTTCCAAGTTATGAAACACTGCTAAAAACATTTAACAGAGTTAGGAAAGAGTATTATAATAAAGTAAGAATTAACATAGGAGATGGCAAGCATCTCTAGAAAGATTTTAATCTTTAAATTAAATATAATGTAAACCATACAAGTATTGCCAATTCTACCTTCATCTAAAGGTAAAATATTCAGTAGACAAAATCACATACAGTCCATTAAAATTTAGATTTTGTGGGGGTTTTTTGGTGAAAGCAGCTACCATCATTAAATATATTTCTTAAAGAACCTGATAATACTTTTAAAGAAAAAGCCAAGTTGTACCACTTACTTGAAAGTTCTATGTTCAGTGTAATACACTACTTACTTGGATATTTACTTTGCATTTATATGCAGAATAAATTTTAATCTTTAAGTGCAGAGTAACTATTCAATGTAACTTTAAATTGAGGTCTCTGGAGGAGCTATTCATTTTAATTCTCTTATTAGTTTCATATATTCATGATGATGAGTCCTGATAAATGTGAGGCTCATTTTCATTTTCCATGTGTAACTCAAGCTTATTTGTAAAATTTTATGTTATTTCCCTTCATTTTATCTTTGCAATAATATATTGCCGATGTTTAACTGTCAGGTATATCTCTTCCATTTCATAACACTGTCCCAAAGGTCAGGAGGCAGATCTTACTTTTCTCATTTCTAGCAGTCACACAAAGTCATGGCCAATATATTGAATGAATATTTATTCTCAGTGTCTCCATATATTAATTCATAGAATAGTACTTTTATCTTTTCATCTCTGTAAACAATAGTTCATAGATGTGAACTTATCTATGCAACAACTAACCCATATTACTTTGATATATAAATTAACATTTTAATTATTCACTGACACAGAAATAGCCTAATTAGTTAAACCTTAGGCTCTCAGAGCTTCATGGCAATGGCTTGCCTTTGTATTTCCTGTGCCCAGCACAGTGAAAAAAATAGTATCAATATATTTCATTTAAAAATTGGATGAGGGGCGCCTGGGTGGCTCAGTTGGTTAAGCGACTGCCTTCGGCTCAGGTCATGATCCTGGAGTCCCTGGATCGAGTCCTGCATCGGGCTCCCTGCTCGGCAGGGAGCCTGCTTCTCCCTCTGACCCTCCCCCCTCTCATGTGCTCTCTCTCTCTCATTCTGTCTCAAATAAATAAATAAAATCTTTAAAAAAATAAAAATAAAAAAATAAAAAATAAAAATCGGATGAATGTACACTTATTGTTGAACTAGTTTGAGAATTCTGGAAAATATATAACAAACCATATAGATTAAGAAACGAAGTGTTTATACCTAAGTAATAAAAATAAAAATGAACAAATAAGAAACCCAAAGGTAACTATAGCTATATTGCAATGAAAAAGCATTTGAGAACTTTATTATAGAAATAAGCTAACAATTTTAACTGATTTTAAGACTTGGTTATATTTTTAGAAAAAAAGAAACTTCATCTAGCTTTAAGCATATTAAAACTTTAGAAATCTAACCTTTAAAACAAATTCTTAAATTTTAATTCTGCTTTACTAGGTAACAGGGCTCTTGAAAAAAACAATGCATATACAGATTTCTGATCATTAACTAGTAAATATTATAAAGATTCTTACACATCTAATTTTTATTAAACAAAAGAACCAAACTGATATTTTTAATAACTTGGGTGAATTACAGTTTTTCTAACCTATAAAATGAAGTTATTATACCCTAACAATGTAAGACAGTAAGTTATTGTATCTACCATAAGTACCTTTTTGCTTTAATATAGTGTCATAAATATAACAATAAAATTGGAGTGTTAATTTTTACTTATTTTGAGCTATATTAAGCAATATATTTTACAAACAATATGTACTTGTGAAATTTTGGGGTTTTTTTCCAGATAAAAATTGAGATCTCTTTCTGACTGCTCCCTCCCTCAACTATGCATATAAAATAGTCAAGTTAAGAGTGAATGTTCCAGTATCCTAAAATTATCGTATTACACTCTTGGTTTTTCGCTGAGATATACTAATTGGTAACAAGTGGACCAATGTATAGATTTTATTTAATTTTGGAAACTGACAAAACTCTTATGATTTTGGAAAATGTTATCTCAGCTATTTCCTGTCATACTTAATGGCTACTAATTATTTTCACTTGCATTCACAAAATAAACATTATCTAAGTATTCTTTAAATCCACAGGGAGTGTGGAAGGAAATCTGCAGTTTTGGGTGTAAGTTTTAGCTAAGATTCTCATCAATGGACACTTCCATACTTGCAGAGATTAACGAATCTAAGTCAGAATTTTATGCAAGATATGTAAGAGAGACCTCTTTACCAAACAGGTTCAATTTTTAAATAGTACCATAATTTAGCTCTCTCTTCTATCTCTATTTTTCTTTCATTTTGGTATCTGTATAGCTGCTTAGCTACTGCGTCATATTTAAAAGTAAATTTCAGTTATCTAAACTATCAATTTTTAGAATAACATATTGGTCTCTGCACATTTTAATTCTCTATACACTTAATTTCTATTATCTTTAGCAATATTAAGGTATCATCTGTCAGCAACACAAGGAACAGATTTCTGCCTTTTAAAGTAAAAATTAAAGTGATATTAAGATATAATTCAACTCAAATTTATTAGTTTTTGATAATTCCTATCTGGAATACATAAATGTATTTCTTAGTACACAAAATATCTTTATTAACTTGCTTAAATATACCTATTAATAATCATCATAGGTAGGCAAATTTCAATATATTGATTTTTTTAGTTGTGGGTAAATGTTTTTCCTTATTCTATATACTACACTTTATGTACTAAGAATGTATTTCTCATTGCAATACTCATGTACCACAAAATATAAGTATCATAATACAGTATAGCCAACCTGAAAGAAAATATAATTATCCTACTGTTATTTTTAATTTAACATAATAAGTTATATATATATATATTTACATATATGTTTACTTTTTATCAGCTCCGGATATTCACAAATATACCTAACATTATAAGACAAAAATAACATTAATTATTTCCACCTCCTGAACATCCAGTTTTTAGGAGTTGTTATCTTATATCTCCTGTGATCAGAAAGTAAGTATGACTTTTACACCTGAAGTTATGAAATGAAATAGGAGGAAGAGCAATGACTTCTCATTTATATCCAAGTACAGGTCATCAAACAGGCCAACAGCTAGAGGACTCAGCAGTATCCTAGGAAAGTAGCTGAATGTATTTTTCAGGACATGGACTGAAAATACACACTTTAACCTCAATTCTTACTACAAAGTTCAATTAAAAGGTATGCTTGCTGCTATTTCATACCTGAAACTTGCATCTTGAACACAAATTACAGGTTTTAATAATTAATCCACCTTAAGTAAACACATCAAAATATGCCAGTCTAATATTCTTTGAACAAAAGCTCACTCCACATGTCAGTCCATGTAAAGCCATTACATATGCGAAATATGTTTTGTATCATGAATATATTTTTAAGATGCACATTTATGTTTTCTCTTCATATAATTAAATGTATACCCATCATAAAACATTGGAAGATTCTTGTGAAACAATTTTATAAGTAAAATGCCTAAAAGTTTGATAGTATTTCTTTTCTCCCTTGTCTCTCCCTCATAATCTCATTTACTGTAAAATTTTTCATCTTATAAAAATCATCAATTAAAGATGATTCAAAGATACACAACATCAACAGAGCAGACTAAGTTTCTAAAGAACAGAGACTGTATGATAATCATCATTGTAGCCTCAGAACCTAGCATAATTCCTGAGATGCTTAATATGTGATTGTTGAGTGACTTAACTTTGAAATAAAATGTAATATTAGATGTTACTTTGAAATAAGTGGATGTAAATGTTCTATATTATGAGGTCTTATCATCAGTACTGCTATATACTATCACATAGCAAATGTGTTTTTAAAGTTTTTCTAATTGACTTAGTACCTAATTTTTTTTTTTAAGATTTTATTTATTTATTCATGAGAGATAGAGAGAGAGAGAGGGAGAAGCAGGCTTCTCGCGGAGCAGGGAGCCCGATGCGGGACTCAATCCCAGGACCCTGGGATCATGACCTGAGCCAAAGGCAGACGCTTAACCGACTGAGCCACCCAGGCGTCCTGACTTAGTACCTAATTTTAAGGAAACAAATTTTTCTTGCCAGATCTGGAAAGAGACTGGAAACTCGTCATTGGATCGTATTTTCTGGGAGGGAAACTTCTCCTTGAACTCCTGTATATGGTAACTACACTACCTATCAAATAGTAGACCCTCAATAAATAGCTGTTTAAAGAGTAGATGTTTCCATTCGGTTTTAGAATATCTACCATTGAAAACTGAAGTTGTATATTCCATAAAAAGTCAAAATGTTTATAGAATGGAAATAATTTAAAAAATAGCATTTTTCAGAACATTCTAAGCACTAAAGTAAAATGTAAGATTTACTGTTTTGAATGTATATTTAAGAATATTTGGAAATGCTTAAATGAGCCTCTCTAGAGTATGAATTGTCCAAATATACACTAAGTATATATGACTGTTAAGTTGGACTTTTTATGTTTCTATATATTTAATAATGGCACTCATATAATATTATTAAAAGACAACTCGAAGTAATGAATAATTGACTAGTCAGGGAAATCGTTTCAATGAGATGAAATTTACTATTATTGAGTGGAAAGCCTGTTTCTCCCTGCCCCCAAGAATATCATATAACCTAAAATCTCATTTTCTGTGTCTCTTAGAAACTTTCTGAACATTGGTTTCCCTTCATTTTAACAAAATGCAAAGAAAAAAAGACTAATGGAAAATATCTGAAACACACCTATTTTATATCTAGTATAATTTAGATTTTTTGTTTTCAGTACCAATAATTTGATCCTAACAGAGATGAATAAACCTGGTACATAAGCCGAACTTCTAAATATTGCTCTTTTTAGCTGAAAACTAGATTCTGTTGGATTACTGTACTGCTTTGTGAAGATGTCCCCACTCACCTGTGCCATTCTCCTGACAAAAAATAACTGTATATGGAAAGTTATGTCAGAAATGCATTAACAAATGGCATTTGATCCAATATGAATGTACATTATGTACAACCACTTGAAATAGCAAAACTGTACTATTAAGATTGTATTTCAAAAAACAGTTTGAGCTAAATAAAGTAGAAAATGGGTATTTCACCCCATCCCTCATATCCCATGTCAATTATGAGTACTTATATATAGCAAGGTAATTTTTACGGGGAGTAATGAAAAATCTGTTTGGGCCCCATGGGGAAAAAATGATATAAATGTTGAATATCTACATTTACTTATCTGTAAAGATAAGATGGTCCCATAAATTCTACTTCCCAAATGTACCTCAAATCCATCTTTTTTTCTCCATCTCTGCTACCACCTCTCCAGGCCAGGCCACCATAACCCCTCTCCTGAACAACTACAATAGACTCCTAATTCTACTCTTGCCATCTTCCAATTATTTCTTTGCTCACTAGCCATAATGCTGTTAAAATGAAAATTTGTGAAAATCTCTCAACGGTTTCCCATTTAACCTAGAATAATATTAAAATACAACTCCTTACCAGGACTCCTTTTCTTTTCTGTGGGATCTAGTTCCTAACCATCTTTCAAACCTTATATTGTGCTACTCTCTTCCATGGTCAATAAGCTCCTGTCACACTGAACACACATTTCTTCAAATGTGTCAAGCTCATTTCCCTTCAAGATCACTGCCCGGGCAGTTCTCCATACCTAGAATGCAATTCTTTCCAGTCTATACGATTAGCTTTCTCCTCCCTAGAATGTGACTCAAATATCACTTCCCACTCTAATAAAATTACAAATTGATCAAAATGCTATAGACCCAGTACATCAAATATGTTGCACACATTAAATATGCATTATTTTTTATTTAAATAAGAACATGATAGATGTATAAACAATTTAATCTTTATGTATAAGTTTAGTTTGATTATAATTGACTATACTTTGGGCAGTTAACCCATTTTGATTACTTAACCATATGTATTGATCTCCACCATATTTACACTCCCCAAAAAGTGCTGAGTCAAAGACAAGGAAGAAACTTCTATTACTGCTAGAGTCTGGTTGATGTACAGTATAAAATACAATCTATTCTTTCACCATTTTGGACAAAGGCAGTATGCAGTCAGAAGTACTCAGGTGTGTGAAGAAAGAGAGAGACTGATTGAAACGTGGTGCCTACAATGGGGAAAAAATATTGGGAGAAGGAAATACAAGAAATCTATAATGCCTTTTGCACTAGTTTATACTGGCAATGATGAGTGAAGAAACAGGGATTTCTACTCTAATATTTTTCTTAACATTTAATTTTGTAACAGAAATTTGCATTAGCAAATTCATAAAGTTTGAAAATATAAAAATTAAAATATAAAAAATTAAAAGATGTAAACATTAATTTTGTCTTATACCTTAGATATATAAATATATGTTTATATATTTATATAAACTATAGATATATATTTTTCTTCTTAAGAAAATCCAAATGAAGCCACTTTATTCATGTTACTTCTGGTCTGAAGAAGAGACTCTTAAAGAACACTGTATAGTTTTTGCACATGAAAAAGTTTTTAGATATAGTTTTATACCAAACCCAGAGCAAGCAATACTTACATGAACAATATATATCAATGACATTTTGTCTTTCTACTTGGAGTACTAATCATAATGACTAATTATACAATGACTTATTCTAATTTGTAAATATATGATAAAATTACATTGTAGGTTATTTTTATACTTGCAGTTAATTAGGAAAGCATGTGATTACCATCTCTTGCATCTTTACAACTATGAAGAGTTTATCCCTAAAAATTTTATCTAGGTGAAAGTTCTTTTAGAAATATATTTTGTAAATCATCCAGTTTCTCTCATTTAACAAAGTTTTTAATATTTTCAGTAAAGTTTACTCAAACTTTCTGAAAAATTTTCAATTCGTCCCTTTCTATATATATAAGAACAATACTTAGTTTTATAGTTCGTGAACAATACTTGCAGAAGTTCAACTAATTTCAGACTATGAATTTTATTAAGCAGATATTTCTCTGCTCAGGTATGCTCACCTGTATTCACATACAACTCAGTAGATTTTACATTCAATTCATTCAAATTAATAAATTCAATGAAACTAACAAGTCAGACTATTGTTTGCTTGTTTAATTTGTCCTGAGTTCCCTGGGAAAAAAACAAAAGATCAATTCACACAATGTTGGTAGTAAAATAAATTCACTAGACTCTTGTATGCAAACTATATTTTGCTTGAATGAATTATTTTAGTATCTGATTATTTTTGGAAACATGACCTGAAGAAATAAATCAACTCTTTTAGGCTATACAGTACTATTTGCTAAAGCAGAGTAATCTTTGAATAAATGGACCCCTGGTGGCTACTAACCACTGTAATTGATATACATGGTTACTTACATATGAAATAAAATAATGCTTTATATTCACCTAAATGTCCAGTACAGAAATAAAAGCTTATGTAGAGAAAAGGTAAAATCTGTTATTTTCAAATAAAAATTGGCAACACCTAATAAATATTGTGGTTTTAAATAGAGGAAAAATTAATGGAATAAGAGAAATTTGAACACAAATCATGTTTTCACTTACTTAATCAGATGAAGTGATCTAGGAAGCAACTCTACTTTCTGATCGATTCAAGGAGGTTTAGGTAATAGGAAGAGAGAGTCAAATTGATTTATTTTGCCTTTATAGTGCAGAGCTTCAGAGCCAGTTAAAGGACAAGAGATGCTTCCTATAGTCAACTTACTCTCAATACCTTGTTAGGCACCATGTTAAAAATGAGGTAGTTCACTTTTTTGTCATTATCATCATTTTACCCTGGTTAAGTATGGAAAAATAGGAAAGGGGAAGAAGGTGAATCTACTCATTTCAATCATGATGGATTTTATATAATTTGGTAAAAACAGATAAATAACATTAAAAAATTTACTTTTTGAATATCCTTAATCAGAACACAAGTTATATAAAAATAAAATTTTGCCCTCTAACAAATTTAAAAAATAAAACAAATTCCATTAACTCTTAAGACAAGTTACTAGGAAAACAAATGCTATCTCCTTAAAATTAAATAATCATATTACTAATATTTACTATCATGTGTATAACAAATCTAATTTATATTTTTATATTGTATATACACTGCATTGACCCATGTTTTCAATGTTTAAAAATTGGTAAGATATGTTTTGATTCATTTATGAAACTACAAATTAAAAAAATCTCCAAAATGTTAATAATAATGTTCTGAAGTTTGACATTTTATTAATCATTAGAATGATGACTTCAGTATTCAAAAGTTATCTCAAAATAACATAAGGCATAATTTCTAATCATTATGAGTTTAGGCTGTATAAAGCATTTTATAAGCAATCATTTGTGTCTGATAAAAATATCTGAGCATATTTTCTCTATAATC
This sequence comes from Mirounga angustirostris, assembly GCF_029215605.1. Lineage (NCBI taxonomy): Eukaryota > Metazoa > Chordata > Mammalia > Carnivora > Phocidae > Mirounga > Mirounga angustirostris. The sequence goes on along the minus strand of NW_026991709.1, from coordinate 44,134,245 downwards.
TTATGTTGAAGAACTCCTTCTAAATTTTACCCAACTTAGCCTTTAGGTACTATATTAGTCAAGTGTGATCTTATGAATAGCCTGTGTTTCTATTATAATAATGAAAATTCAGAGTTTTAGTAGTCTATCTCTAATGATCCTACTTAATGGATGGGTAAACTGAGTAATATTCATTCACAAACATTAAGCTAATTGATGAAAACACACACAAATTATATATATTTGGTAAATATTTTAGGTAAGATGTCTTTAAAAACTATGGGAAAGTCATTACAATAAACAAAAAATATTGCAAAAGGATAACAACTCCTCTATGCCCTTAAATTTTTTTTTAAAGATTTTATTTATTTATTTGAGAGAGCGAGAATGAGAGAGAGTACATGAGAGGGGAGAGGGTCAGAGGGAGAAGCAGGCTCCTCGCTGAGCAGGGAGCCCGATGTGGGACTCCATCCCGGGTCTCCAGGATCATGACCTGAGCCGAAGGCAGTTGCTTAACCAACTGAGCCACCCAGGCGCCCATCTATGCCCTTAAATTTAATATGAATATGTGAAAGGTCATACTGTAACACTTGACACATTTTGGTAGAATGGCACTTTAGTTGTTTGGAGATTCTGATATGTGTTTTATTTATGTTAGTTTCCCCAGGGCCTAGAATGGTAACTGGTGTATCATAGACACTTAATGAGAAACTAAATTTTGATTTAGGGAAATTATTGCATGGAAATAACTGTTAAAGATTTCTAGTAAACGACTCTCTTTTTAGTGTGGCTACTAAAGAGATGTATATTAACATACTAAATACTAACATATAGTACAATATAAATTTGTGACTTTCTGAGTACTAAAAATTGTTTTTATCTCCCTGCAAAAAAATGTTCAAGTAAACAATTTTATGTTATTTTTTACAATCTTCTATTTTCACAGAGATATATTAAGTAACTACCCCTTCAATATGTAATGCTAATAGCCCTTCAAAACAAATGAGGAATATGTGTGTGGAGGTACACACCACCATAGGCAAGTATGGCACTACAGGTGGCATTATTTGATATATTTTCAAAGACATGACAGTTATGCATGGTTTCCAAATTTACATACGCATTTGTGATTGCAATCTGGCAAGTAAAAAAAAAAAAAAAAAACAGAAATAATTGGGAAAACGTCAAAAGTACCAGCTGTATAAATAAGAACTGAATATTGACTCTGAGTATCTTTCCAAGTAAAATAAAACAGTCATATGTTTATGACAAAGAAGAAGGCTGTGTTGTTTTACTTGCCTTCTCATTTAACCTTCTCATCCTCACAAAGCAAGTACACACTTTCATGTCATCTGACCTCCATTTTTATATCTGCAAACTATTTTGAGGACTTATATGTTAAATGGTAACTATAACTGAAGTTTTGTATTTGAGGTCTTTAGAAAAGGGTGACATAACAGGTGACATATTGATGGTCATCACAGCGCCAATGAGAGCATCCGGCCAGGTACATGCTGGAAAACTTTTATGGTTGTTCACAGCTTAGTTCAAGGGATTAGATTATGCAGGTGATATTTTTATAGATCCTTAAATATTCATAGCAGAAATCCAGTGAGATATGTCTCGTAAAGATTGTTGAATAGAAGGAAAGAAAATGTTCAAGAATTCCAGCGCTTTCCATTCGGTAAACCTTTCACTTTTCACATACTATTCAGTTTCACTTTACCACTTTACCTACTGAAAGTCTTGCTAAAATATCTGTCAGTGACTCGACTTTATGAATAGGATATTCACAACTTGGAAATTCACACTTAACGTTTGTCTCCCCGCGCCCCACCCCCACCTCTGCCTCTCAAGAAAGAAACCACAAAAATCTGGGCATCTGGTCCAGGAATAACTTCGAACAAGTCTACATTCCGTCTGGTTTGGGGTAAGGGGGCTGAGGCTGGGCGAGGGCAGCTTAGCTACCACACGCAAAAGCCTGGTACCTGGTCCAAGAGTACAGCGGGAGCTATCTGCTTTCACGAAGGCAAGTGAGAACCTGCATGTTCCCGTGCTGTGAGCAACCGCCAAGAGCCCGAAGTCCACTAAACCTGTGCCACGGAGCCTGACCTCCTGTGGAGACAGCGCTGCGGGGAGCGGTCCCGCGGCCGCCAGCGGTGGGACCCAACTGCTGCCGATGCCCACGCATCCGTTTAAAGACATTCGGGAGCAAAAAGGACCGCAACTCCTGAGGTCGCCAGTCCAGGCGCTCTGGTAAGGGGACATCCTCGACCTCTCGTGTGGTGAGCCCAGAGAAGCCTACCCCGGGACGAAGTTACCTGCAGGAGGCGACCCACGCACCGGTCCTCAGAGCACCCGCCTCCTCCCGCCCCCTCCCCCTTCTCCGCCCTGTCCCTTACCTTGGTTGTTGGAGACGTGACTGCAGTCGCCTGGCCAAGCTGTCAGCAAAGGCAAGAAGAAACCAAATTGCAAAAGAAATTCCCGGACTTCGCAGCCCCCCATGACTCTCCCCGGCTCTCTTCTTCTCCCACTTAAAGAGAACTGACAGCAGCGGGGCCAAGTGTTCTGCGTGGGGTAGGGGTCCCGGTCCACGTCTTCTTCCTCCTCCTCTTCCTCCTCCACCCGGCCCGCAGGAGGTGTCCCGGGGCGCCCCCCGCGTGAGGCCCCGGGGGCAGGGCACGAAGGTCCAGGCTGCCCAGGTGCAGGCGCAGCTGCTTCGGAGGAGGACGCTGCCTGCGGCGCCAGGGAGCTCCTGGCGGCTGTAAGCGAGCGGAATTGCATCCACCACCGTGTCCCGCTCGCGCGAGGACTATTCACTTGGGCCCGGGAGAGCGCGCGCGCAGGAGCGAGCTCGGGCTGTGGTTTGGGGGAGGGGAGCGAGGGGGCGGGGGAGGGCGCCTCACGGGGGGAATAGGAGGAGGGACGACCAGGTGCGGCGGGCAGTTCAGGCGGCCCGAGCGCCTCTCCGGACTGAAGGGGGCACTTGCAGAGCCAAAAGGAGAGGCACAGCAGCTGTGAAGGCTCGGCGGGGCCGTGAGTGGCCCGAACGAGCTACATACAGGCTGCGCCCCCAGCCCCTCGCCTAGGTGGCGACGCAGCGGTTTGCACAGCGGACACTTCCAACTCCGCCGCGTGGGCGATGCGCCTGGGCCTTGGCAGCCGCTTTCTGAGCATCTCCGAGGCCGGACTTAGTCCCCCAAACACTTTGCTTCCCATTTCCCGGCAGCAGCGCCGAGCGCTTTAGGGCGAGTCAGCTCCTGACACCGCTTCCCCCTGACTTCATATTTCCGCCGCTGGAGGGGGTGAGTGCTGTGGGCAAGCGCTCCCGGTCTGGGGCGAGCCTGGCGGCGGCTGCCAACCTAACCACTCCCCAGTTCGGAACGCCCAAACTTGCCCACTCGGGCGAGCGCCTCAACTTTGTGGCTGCCTCCGCTGCTTCGAGTCCTAGTAAGCCAAAAAGAAAGAGCAAGCAGCTGAGGAGAGTCACACCAGGCTGGAGACGGGCGGGTGCCCGGCGCTGGGGCTCACTGAGGTCTTCGCGTCGCCGCGCGGCGGTGACTTCGCGGTGGAGGTCACGAGCATTGTCGCAGTCGTGGGCGCTGGGATTCCGGGGGCCCGGAGCGCCCCTGGCGTGCCCCCGGCGTGGCGGCGTCGGACCGTGCGCTCCGAGCAGCCCAAAGGCTGAGCGGCGCGCGGCAACATCCACGGCTGCGCCGAGCGCGCGGCGAACGGACTGCTCTCCCCACGCAAGCCGCCCCCTCGCGGCACCTACTCCCGCCCAGCGCTCGGGTCGGTGGGAAACCGCAGACTCAGTGACTGCTTGGTGGGATCACGCGGCTCTCCGAGCAGGGCGGGGGCAACACGCAGTGCTAACAGAGAGCGGTCTCGCGTCCGTGGCCCTCACGCCCTCGCCCCGCGGCCGAGGCGGGCGCAGAGGGCAGGGCCGGGACCGCCAGCTCTCCTGAGCTCCGCCAAGCCTTGCGCTCGGCCCGCCTGGCAGCGGCGACTCGGATGCTGCCAGTTCGGCGCTAGAGGGGGTTAGTCGACAACAAAAATGCCTCCACGGCTTGCAGGTGGAGGCGACTCCTCACACAAGGAAGGAAAAAGGAAGGAGGAATGCTCTCAGACTAAACTTAATGCGGTTTTTTTTAGGGCGGCGCCAAGCAACCCATATCTCTAGTGTTGGGGTTCTGTAATAGTTTATTCGCTGTTATTATTATTAGCAGCAGCATCATTTTCTTTCTGTCACAGTCGAGTGAGGTTGAAAAGCCCACCTCAAAACTCAGAATATTTTGAAGAAATATTTATGGCAATGGAGAAAGCTGAACCGAGAAGAGAAAGGGGCGGTATTATAAAGGGTAGAACGATATTTTCTAAGTGGGCGGAGGGCAATGGGAGGGAAATGGCACAGTGGCAAGTGCTGGGGAAATAGTAGATCAAGGAGCAAAGGGACAGCGTTCGATGCTTACAGAATTCTGCAAGAGAAAGGATCCTCCCAGTCGATGTGTTTCCACGCTGCGATGTTTGTGTCATATATGGTGGTTGAAGTTCAGTTATTGGCTTAAAATCAACTGGAAGCGGAGAGAGAAGGACAGCGAAAAGAGGCCCCACGCGTAATTCGGCTGCGTGGAGAAAAACGTGAAATGCAAGTGATTTTGAGAATGTAAGGAAGGTTTCCGATTGGTGACTGTACTTTCACTCTCCTTAGGAATTCAAGCACTGCTGCTCTCTCTTTTTTTTTTTTAAGATTTTTATTTATTTATTGACAGAGAGAGACACAGCGAGAGAGGGAAACCAAGCAGGGGGAGTGGGAGAGGGAGAAGCAGGCCTCCCGCAGGACAGGGACCTCGATGTGGGGCTCGATCTCAGGACCCTGGGATCGCTTAACGACTGAGCCACCCAGGCGCCCCAAACACTGTTTCTCTTTAAAGGTGTCCACGCCAATTTAAATGTATGCAAATCACTTCTGAAAAGATAACCAAGTATGGAGTTTATATATTGGTACTTGGAGTAAAATTTGATTTTACTACTGATTTTACCACTCTTACTGATATTGACTGACCACATGGGTATTTGCAGACTCAGTTTATAATTTGCAAACTGTAAAATTAAAAGGCTGCATTATAATATAAGTTGTTATGTCTAAATAAATGTTCTTAAAAGTGTTGATTCATTATACTGATATTTTGTGCGAACAATCTTTTATTTACTGTCAAAGAATATATTCCCATGACCTTTTTAAAGTTAGATCCCAATTTTTAAACTGGATTTCTCTTTACCCCTACCTACAATTCATCTACAATTCACAACTTTTGTTTGTTTAAATAAGTCATAGTGAAGCATGACATAATATATTACTTACCTGGTCAGGTAATTAACAGTCATATTCTGGTTTTGGTTTTTAAGAAAAAAATTACAAGACTTTTATCAATATTCAAATAAAAATATGTTTATATATTTAGATATTGTCAATTGCATGTCTAGAAGATCATTAAGTAAAAACTCATCTCAAAGGACATGAATGAAAATGTAATTATCATGACCTTTGACTATATTGAAATTTCAGAAGAATAACCGTAACTATTTGACCATTGTGTTATTCATTATATGTACATATAAATATACATATTTATATGTACATATATACACACACAATGTGTATATGGATATTCATTCTCAAATATTTGTTGAGCTCTTTTATGTACTCAGTTCTCCTCACTTAGAGAAGAGTTGATAATATAAGTAAAAATAATTTTTTAAAAGCTAAGTTTTTATTTAAAATATATTTGTGGTTATCCTATGTGAGGTAGAAGCAATTTCACTTAACAGAAATGTACTTCCTTTTTGATTTTCTAGCAGTGTTGATATATTTGCTGAAATGTGACAGTTTCAAAATTATAAGCCACTCAGTGAACCAGATGCAATATTCATGTAGATTTATCTGCACTTGTCTGTTTGAATCATACCCATATTCAGAAAAGCATTCATGTCTCATTTTTCAGTACTATATATTCAGAATTCTTTTGTATTCTCTCAGGGTGCTGTTCTTCATGATATATGGTATATATACCTGGTCTGGATTCAGGTAAGAATGATTAAATTTTCATTAAATAAAGATTATATGAGGTAAAGGGGATTAAGAGGTACAAACTTCCAGTTATAAAATAAATAAATCACAGGAATGAAAATTACAGCATAGGGAATATAGTCAATAGTATTGTAATAACTCTGTATGATGATGGATGGTAACTACACTCATCGTGGTGAGCATTTCATAATGTATATAAAATGTTGACTCACGCTGTTGTACACTTAATGTATATCAACCAGAGTTCAATTAAAAATATATATATAATGCTAAAACTAGTCTAAGCTTTCATTTATAGTAGAAATAATAGTATTCATAAATACTATTTGCTTTTTAAAATGATGAAAGAAAAGACTCAACCTGCGATTAATCCCTTTGAGGAAAAAAAGAAGGATTATAATGTTTAATACTCAGCATGTTTCAAGGCTTGAGAAAGTCTTAGGTATTTTATTCTGGTAGAAGAGTAAATTAATTCATTTATATCTGTAATTTGCATTTTCTAAGGTCAAGGTAGAAGCAACATAAATAAAAAGTGTTGATTCTCAGATATGTCAAAATATCAGGTCTTAAAATATTAATTTAGTACTTTGAATAGATATGTCTTTTTTCTTAGTATAAAATTTAGAGACATGCTGCAAACTATTATTGCTGTCATGTCATCAACTTTAAAGTATAAATTCATTAAAAACTTAAATTTTATATTTTACTATGTGGGCCACTAAAATTAAAAAAAAAAATCCACAAAGTCAAATATAGTTAATTTGAGGCCCTTTGCTTTAAGAAAATATGTAATCAGAAGGAAAACACACTTCAGAAATTTTTCTTTGATATTAGGAGGTAGTTAATATTTTTCTGCAAGACGATATGCAAAACAGTGCTAGGTATTTTACTTTATTGTTAGAATATCCAGTCTTAAAAACTTCACAGAAAAAAAGAATCAACTTGAGGGTAGATAAACATGATGGTTTATTCTGCTGTGATATTGCATTTATTTTTGCGTTATATGACACTTTATAATAAAAGAAAATATATATACAAATATATATACATCATATACATATTAAATATATATTAAAAATGTGTGTGTATTTGTAATTCAATGAAAACATTCTAATAGTTTTCTAATTCAGTAACATTTACCAAGTGAGATTTCCACGTGTATCTGTGCTAAGCATTATGGGGAAGGTACAAAGATTACTTGGATTTAGTTCCTAACTATCAGAAGTTTATATTATATTGAAGTCACAGACATATGAATTTTTCTAATACAAAGCATTATGTTATCCCATGTGGAGTTTCAAATTATTATAGTTAAGTAAGAGGAAAGGAACCATACCCTCACCCTTTAAAACATGAATCTCTACCATTACTACTTTTGCTTAAACTTTTGGTAATGATTGGTTCATCCTATGAAAGCTAACTCAAGAACTTTTACTACTGTCAAATATAGTACTAAAGGTTATGTCAAATGGCCAAATGAATCAACCAGATTAAACTTACTTGCCTTTTTAATGAGGTTTACTTAATAGTCTGGCATCAAGTATTCACAAAAATTAATTTTAGCTAAATTGTGTAGAGAATTTTTTAAATTATATATTTAATTTATTTCAGTTTTATTAGTAACACTTTAATTCATCTTTCATGCCCAGTTGATTGAAAAACTTTGTTTTTATTGAATAATAATAAGTAACATTAAAGAGCATATTCTAAATATCAAAAAGAGAACAACTAATTATAGAAGTAAAACTACCTTTAAAAAATCTTTATATATTGAAATATACCTATTTCCATCATGACAAATAAAATAACAATATCACAGGAATACTGTTATTAATTTCTATTCAGGTATTCAAATTAGTCTATCAAAATAAATGTAGTCTATTTTGTCTTGTATTATACATGCATTAAGATACTTCATGCCCTGCTTCAGGAGAAGACAAAGCTAGGTTTTGCAATACAAATTCTTGGGTATGTCAAACAGTTAAATGTTAAATTTATTAATAATATTATCCATGTTAATAATTATTATCAGCTAAACATTTTAATTATCTTGATACAAATAAAGCAAAACGTGTTTTCTTACTACAAATTAGAGGTAGATTGAAAGTGTCAGATGAAAAGAAGTGATTAATGCATCTCAAACTGGATTTTGTAAGTAAAGTTCTTTTTATAAAAATGTTTCTTATAATATTTCAGTTTAGTTTGAAGGCAGATACCATGTTTGCATTTTTGAAATTCTGTATTTTTTGGTGTATATTAAACTTGATAAAAAAATACAATAACAATTCTTGAATGATGTCTCATTATATCTCCAAGTGACCTATAACAACACAATGAAAACTTAACATGCCTAATATTTACCTTTTATGTCAGGAGTTCCACATCATTTTAATCATAGTGTGTTTCTTTACTATGGCTGTTAAAATGTTTACATGGACTATAAACATTTCTCAGTATCATTTTATAATTATTTTATGGTTAAAAATTATGTAACTCACTTATACCATTTGACAATGTATGGTTCTTCATATTTTTGCCTAAGTTCGATCACATACACAACCTTCCCAAGAACCTCAAGAAATTTTTAGAGCAGAGAATGTTTCCTTCACATCTCTACAAAAAAAAATAAAAATAAAAATAAAAATAAATAAATAACTGTTTAAATATTAATTATATTTTTTAGTCAAATTTACCATCTTTATTAATCTTTTTTTTTTAAGATTGTATTTATTTGACAGAGAGAGACACAGCGAGAGAGGGAACACAAGCAGGGGGAGTGGGAGAGGGAGAAGCAGGCTTCCCGCGGAGCAGGGAGCCCGATGCAGGGCTCGATCCCAGGACCCTGGGATCATGACCTGAGCTGAGGGCAGACACTTAACGACTGAGCCACCCAGGCGCCCCTTATTAATCTTTTTATAAAAGATAATTGAAATCTTACATATTTCAACTATAAAAAAGTACCTACTTGCCCGTTTTCTGTTTGTTAAAGATCATTAAATACTTGAGTCATTATAACTTTATAACTTACGTGTGAATAATATATATTACATGTCTGAAGTGCCCATTCTGAGTTGTTATGAAAATGGACTTGTGCTACTCAGGAAATAAGCCCCAATATAAAGTCCATGTGAGACTTCCTCTGCCATCCCACTGTTAAATTTTATTCATGGTCCGTAGTGTTAGAAGTATACTGATGTTCATAGTATTTGGAATTCGATTGTAATATCTTTGCTATTTTTAGAGGTAAAAATAAAATTCTATATATTGATGAAAAGCAAACATAAACACTAGGATGATTTTGATTATTATTAATATATATTCAAAGACTATTCTTGATTTATTTTTCCCCGATTTATTTTGCATCATGGTTTAAAATATATAAGAAATTGGAAGTATATTCATGCTTATTTTTGAGTATTTTTAATCCAATGAAAAAAATTAAGTTTCTTGTTCATTGAGAGTATGTACAATTTTCAAATAAGATATTAAGGTCATATGTGATTTATCCAAAACAAATGCTATATTAATGCTGCCTAATAGAACTTAGTACAATATTAGAGAGATTATATATCTGTGTTGTTCAATACAGTAGCCACTAGCCACACCCACATAGAGCTTTTCAGTGTTTGAATGTAGTCTAGCATGACTGAGGAAATGAATTTTTAGTTTTTCTTAACTTTTATAAATTTAAAATTAAATATCCATCTGTGGCAGTGGCTACCACATTGGATAGCACATAGTTTATACCTATGAATATAGATATAATTTTATTCTCTCTATGTATAGTTTTATTTTCAATACCTCCATGTTTATGATTGGGGAAAATAAGAAAGAGATTTGAAAACCATGTAAACATTGAATGTGCACAGTATACCTTTTTACAAGAACAGCCTATTCTTCCTACAGCAATTCTGTCACACACAGTCACGTTTATCATGAACAAAAATGAAGCACACTTTGAACAATAACTCTGCTGGTACATGTGTTTATACTGTCTTCAAAGCTAGCCTGACATGATGTGCTGTTTTTATATTACATTGAGTTGGTCAGAAGACATTAAAAATAGTCACCCTGATAGAAATCCATAATATTTAAAATTATTTCAATTCTGAATAGAATTACTTGCCCAGTGTGCCTAATCTTGGATGCTATAATTTTAAAAATGGCTCAGAAGCTGCCATCAACCCCGCTATGCCTACTGTGACAGTTACACGGCCAGGGTGTCACAAAATTACAGTGACTGGAGAGACTCAATAACAGTAGTGAGGGTTCCAAAACTAATAACCTTACCCAGAGATTTGTTAAAGAAGCAGCAAGATTTTTGCCTTTAGATTCTATAACGTCTTTGTCTTTGTGTTTTGGCATTTTTTTTCCCTCTTTGATTTTAGATTTGCATGTAAAAATATTGGCAGGATCCCATTTTCGTGTTAGTAGATTTTTTTTAAATATGAGGATTCTTAGGGAAGCCTGAGAATCTGTTTACCACTGTTTCATGTATATCATATCCTGTTTGTCACTTGATGGTATCTTTCTATAACTTTGTCATAAGCACCAAAGCAAAAAAAATAAAAAAGAAAATCCAATAAAAATGTCATCTCCTAAAGAAATCTTGAAATATAATAAAAATATTAATTTTCCTGTTACTTAGAAAGCAGTTACATAGTATTTACTATATGCCAGATACTATCCAAGTACAAATAATAATTTCAGATATTAATTATAAATACTGATTATGAATAGGAATTCTATTAATCCTCAAAACAACACTCTGAAGTTGTTGCTTTTATTATCCTTATTTTATAGGTTAGAAAGCTGAAGCACAGAACTTGCCCACAGTCACCTAGCCAATAAGCGGTAAAGCAAGGATGTGAACCCAAGCAATCTGGCTCTGAAAGCTGTGACTTTCATTGCTGTGCTGCCTCTCTTGTATCCTTGCATGTTGACCCAAATATACACAAGCATGCACGTATTTATTTCCATATATCTGTGTATCTATCTTGTAAAATGTACCTAATTCTATAAAATTAAGCTCAGTTCGTGGAGTATTTTCAGTGAATCTTCTTCCCAATTTTGACTATTCCCAAATGACCTCATTCTTCTTTCTCATGGCCCAACATTTACACTTGGTGACTCTTGCTGGATAATTTTTCTTTTTTCTTGAAATCTTTCTCTTAAATGCCACCTGTCTCCCAGTGTTACTCATATTTATTCAACTATTATGTTTTGCATTCCATGAATGTATCTTTCTCTAGGCACTGAGTATTAAAGTGATGAACAAATGGACAAAAAAGTTTGCTCACACAGAACTTACATTCTAGGGTTAGTATGTACTAAGTGCTTATCATATGTCTCACACTGTTCTAAATACATTATACATGTTAGTCCATTAATATTCACAGTCCTATGAGGTAGGTACTTTTATTGTACCCATTTTACAAATGATGAAGCCAAAACAAAAAGATTACAAGCTAATAAGAGGCAGAGCAATAATTATTAACTTTTAAAGTAATTGCAATGCCAGCAAGAACATTAGCAGAGAGAAAAAATAGGTTTTGGCAATAATTCTGGAGTGAGATAACAGCGGTTTGTCTTAGAATGGTGACAGAGAAGAAGTGGATGGATTCCCCAAATACTTTGAAGATAGAAAGGATAGGACTTCCTAATGATTTGGATGGTGGTTCATGCTATCTCGTTAGTGACTAGAAATGGCTGAAGTGCCTAATGAGACAGAAAACAAATTTACACTTTTAAAAGCCTATTCAAACCATAAACTGAGTTATTGAAGAAGACTTTGAAGCAATATTTCTAGCTTTTGAACTGTATATTTTCTTAAGTAATTTTGTCTTTTCTCAAATCATACCTAGAATTCTGTCCCCATTCTTCTTCCAAAAAATCAGATCAGGTCACTCCAAATCTTTAAATTTAAAATACAGCATTTATTCTATGATCTGAAACTACACACAAAGGCATAATGAAGTTAATTCAAGAATTAGAATACAGCATTTATTTTCATAAAAATTAGAAAAACTAACTTTGAACCTTACATAAATTAGTCATATGTCTTGTGACTCATCAAAACATATTCACCATCTATATTACTGTGTTTATCCTAGCCAGGCATCAACTCTCCTACTGAAAGAATTATCATTTCTAAAGCCACATATGAGTTTATCATGTGTTTATCAACTAGTCAGGAACAGAGTAATCCATATTCAGTATACTTTAAACACTACCAAAAATGAGGAACTCAAATCCTCATTGAAAATATTCCCCAATTTTCAGCCAGAACGAACAAATAGGAGGATTATATTAAATGCCAATATTCTGTGTGAGGGTAAAGACTATTTCACAAATGTACTATATGTGACTGAGAAACTTTTTAAAAAAGAAAAACTCAAGGATAAAGTACCTGAGTATTTTACCCTCTTGCCATTATAAAAATGGTTATGTGTTTATGCCAAAAATCAAAAGGACATTTGAGTCAATTGATACACTTTGTTGCAAATTTAGAACATATTTATCTTTTTAAGTTATCCTTTTAAATTTTAAAAGTAGCATAACAATATAATAGAATATGTGGAAATTGAAAAAAAAATAACACTTTTATTGTACTACCGTAATATAATTACTATTCTTGTTTTAGTATATTTCAAGTGTCTTAACCTTCCCCTTCCCAAATACATACTCTTACATGAATTCAAATTGATGTTGCATTTCAATTTCTCTGCTGGTTGCTTGATTTTAAAGGATTTAGGATTTATTTATATACAAATTGTCTTACGATGTGGATTACATAAAAGGATTTGAAATAACTAGGAAAGAAAGGCATTGCTACATGAGATAGATGATGCAAATATTGTAAGCCAAGTAGGATTTTTGTAGTTTGCATGATTTTCAGAAAATATTCAATATTATTAACATATATAATATTGATGCAGAATTTCAAAGTATTGAAATGAGGTGGGTTTTTTTAACATATAAAATTATTTTGTAATATTACCTGATGGGGGAAAAAACACAATGCTTTTCCTAAAGAAAGTCTTAATATGCTATAATGACAGTAATAAGATGAAGATTCCCTAAATTGTAAATTCTAGGCAAAAATGCAAAATAATTTAAAGGAATCTATTTCTTTTACCCTGTCTTTAAATACTTCCTTTGTGCACCATCCCTCCTTTCAGACACACAACTAATCTGATAACTCAATTTTTTTCTTTGTCTTTCAAAAAACAATGTAAAGGAATCTTTTTTATGATATGTGAAATGGAAGCAATTGGAGCCATGCTGTTCTATTTTATCAACAGTCAACAATTCAACAATACCAGTACCAATGATATGCATTTGAGAATGTGAAGCTTGAAAGATAAACTATCCAGAGTTACACAGGTAATAAATAGCAGAGTATTTGCTCATAGTCTTTGCTTTCTTTAAATCATCAGTAAGATTTTTATTTAGCACTGACCTGTTTGGATAGAAAAACAATTAAGTTGGACTTCTAAAAATATTTCAATCCTTTGTTTTAATATTTAAATTTAATCATAATATTTCCATTTGGCCTAAAATATTTTTTTCTGCAGTCCATCACCAATTTAGCTTATTTCTTTAGAAAGAGCATCTGAGATATAAGCTCAGACTATTTATGTTTTTTTTTAAATTATTATACTCTAAGTCAGAAAATTTCTATTTTTCTTACAGTTTGGCTGAGTGTATAATTCTAGGTCAAAAATCATTTCTTAGCAGAATTTTGAAATCATTCTCCATTGTCATCTATGATTACTAATAAGATACTTGATGTTAGTGATTTTCATTTCAATGAATCTGACCTCCATTTTTCTCTCTTTCTAAAAACTGTAAGGATCCTCCAATTATATTTGGTGTGCTTAAATTCAAAATAGTCTATTTAGAGTTGGATTTTTATTCTTAATTGTTCTTCCTGCTCAGCTTTTATGAAATCTTTCAAAATAAATAAAAAAAAATAGTGGCACCTTAGGCATTTATCAAAACCCAAAGAACTGTAGAACAACAAAAAAGTGAACAAATATAAACTATGAGTTTTATTTAATAGTAATGCATCAATATTGGCTCATCAATTGTAATAAATGTATTATACTAATGCAAGATGTTAATAATAGGAGAAACTGTGTGTCAGAGGAGGGGAATAAGTGGGAATGCTCTGTACTTTCTGCACAACTTTTCTGTAAATTTTAAACTGCTCTAAAAAATAAAGTCTATTTTTAAAAATAACATCTGTATTTGTCTTTGGGAAATACTATATCATTATTTATATTCAGATACACTTTTATTTGTTTTCTGTCTTTGATATATTGTTATATAGATTTTAGACTTCCTGGTTTGCTTTTTTTACATCTATTAATTTTTCTCTCATATTCTCCAATCCTTTTTATACTTGGCCAAATTTTGGAGAAATTATTGGCTGTACTTCATATTAGTTGAAAATTTTAATATTATTATTATTTTTTTAAAAGATTTTATTTATTTATTTGAGATAGAATGAGAGAGAGAGAGCACATGAGAGGGGGGAGGGTCAGAGGGAGAAGCAGGCTCCCTGCCGAGCAGGGAGCCCGATGCGGGACTCGATCCAGGGACTCCAGGATCATGACCTGAGCCGAAGGCAGTCGCTTAACCAACTGAGCCACCCAGGCGCCCTAATATTATTATTTTTAATTCCCAAAACTCTTTCTGAAAATCTGATTACTCTCTTTTAATAAAAGTTCAGTTTCGTTGTTTTTGGTTTATACAGTAATATTTTCTTTGATATTGATGAGTGATCTATGAATCAGACTTCTGGTTTCAAATGACAGAAACCTGTTTCCAGATGACTTAAGCAGAAAAGGAGAATAACGCTCATTGGCTTTTACTAGCTCAACTTTGTTCATATGGACAAATTTTAACAAATTACCATTGCCAGAGGGATTCAGAATTCTCACTGCTCAGAACTGGTTCGCATTCCTAATACCAGGGAGTAAGTTAATCACTATGAGAACCATGCAAATTGAAAGCAATAGATGGGTGGTTCTCAAAGAAGAAGAAAAAATTGATGCTGGTCAGGCAAGAACAGTTCATTAGAAGAATAACTATTATACAATCTTAAATATCTCCATTTTCCAAGGTCAGCAGCTTTGTTTGCTTAATTAACTTACTCTTTTGGGGGGCACAGTGTAGAAGTGGAGATTCACTTTCTATAAAAGAAAGTTGGTAGTTGGTAGCAACTTCTTTCTAGATATGTCTGCTGAGATAAGGGAAACAAAAGCAAAAACAAACTATTAGGACTCCATCAAAATAAAAACCTTCTGCACTGCAAAGGAAATAATCAACAAAACTAAAAGACAACTTACAGAATGGGAAAAAATATTTGCAGATGACTTATCTGATAAAGGGTTGGTATCCAAAATATATAAAGAACTTATCAAACCCAACATCCAAAAAAACAAATAATCCAATTAAAAAATGGGCAGAAGATGTGAACAGACATTTCTCCAAAGAAGATATCCAAATGGCCAACAGACACATAAAAAGATGCTCATCATCACTAATCATCGGAGAAATACAAATCAAAACTACAATGAGGGATGCCGGGATGGCTCAGTCTGTTAAGTGTCTGCTTTCATTCAGCTCAGGTCATGATCCCAGTGTCCTGGGATCAAGTGCTGTGTCAGGCTCCTTGCTGAGTGAGGAGCCTGCTTCCCTCTCTGCCTGCCACTCCCCCCCAGCTTATGCTCACTCTCTCTTCTCTCTCTGACAAATAAATAAATAAAATCCTTAAAAAAAAACTACAATGAGATAGCACCTTGCATTTGTCAGAATGGCTAAAACCAACAACACAAGAAACAAAGGATGTTGGTGAGGATGCGAGAAAGGGGAACTCTCCTGTACTGTTGGTGGGAATGCAAACTGGTATAGCCACTGTGAAGAACAGTTTAGAGGTTCCTCAAAAAGTTAAAAATAGAACTACCCTATGATCCAACAATTGCACTATTATATACTCAAACAATATGAAAATACTAATTCAAAAGGATACATGCACCTCAATGTTTATAGCAGCATTATCTACAATAGCCAAATTGTGGAAAGAGCTCAAGTGTCCATCGACTGGTGAATGGATAAAAAACAGGTGGTATATACATACAAGGGAACATTACTCAGCCATAAAAAAGAATGAAATCTTGCCATTTGCAATGACATGGATGGAGCTAGAGACTATTATGCTAAGTGAAATAAGTCAGTCAGAGAAATATACCATATGATTTCACTCATATGTGGAATTTAAGAAACAAAACAAATGAACAAAGGGAAGGAAAGAAGAGAGATGCAAACCAAGAAATAGAACCTTAACTATAGGGGCGCCTGGGTGGCTCAGTCGTTAAGCGTCTGCCTTAGGCTCAGGTCATGATCCTGGGGTCCTGGGATCAAGCCCTGCATCGGGCTCCCTGCTCGGCGGGAAGCCTGCTTCTCCTCCTCCACTCCCCCTGCTTGTGTTCCCTCTCTCGCTGTGTCTCTCTGTCAAATAAATAAAATCTTAAAAAAAAAAAAAAAAAGAATCTTAACTATAGAGAACAAACTGATGGTTACCAGAGGGGAGTGGGTGGGCAGGATGGGTTAAATAGGTAATAGGGATTAAGGGGTGCACTTGTTGTGATAAGCACCAGGTGCTGTATGGAAGTGGTGAATAACTATATTGTACACCTGAAACTAATATTATAGTGTATGTTAACCAGATGGAATTTAAATAAAAACTTTTTTAAAAGTCTGATTTTACTCTCATGCCATTTATATTTCTAAATGAAAGAATAATTAATAAAATTTGCTAGTGTGGATATCTGTTATATTAATTCTCTTTGTAAATCAGGTTTCTCTACAGCATTAGAGGATTGACTGAAAGTTTACTTTGGGCAGGAAGCAGTCAGTCTACTTAGACTTTAATCCATCCTCATGCCAGAATAATAAACTCTTTACTCTGAGGAAAACAAAACCCATTTTAGGACCTTAACACTCTCCAGAAATTCAATTCTATTTCTTCAGAAGTGGGTCCCTGAGTTTGTCCTGGGACATATATTGCTATTGTAGGTCACTCTGTGGGCATGGTATAAAGCCTGTCTCTGGAGCCTCACTGGAAGAATATCTCTCATCTTTGCTCTAAACTTATATGGATACTTTATACTGTGTGTAACAAATGTTAAAATTGACATTTTGACAGTGAATAGATACCAAGATATAGCAAAGCCAGATTATTATGTGCATTTACAAAGGAATGTTACATGAACCCACTCCATGTCCCTTGTACCCACCTTCTAGAAAAAAAGATTAGGGTTTAGAGAAACCTCTGTGAAAACATCTGTTGTCTTATTGCAAAGATAGAATGGTGGTACAAGTTGAGAAAGATCCATCAGATCACTTCAAGTTCACAATATATATGCTACACGTGGAAGACATCGAGGGCTGGTGCATAATTCACTCCTAGTATTCTACTTTTTCATTGCTTGTATCTTAGTGGCATAAAATAATCATTCTATTATACTCACGGACTCAGTGGGGCAGGATTTCAAAAAGGGCACAGCAGGGAACAGGGTTAGTCTCTGTTTCACAATGTCTAAGCCTAGGCACAGGAGACTCAGTGGCTGTGGGTGACTCAGGCATCTTCCCTCACATGTCTGGCAGTTGATGCCGGCTGGTACCTCAGCTGGGACTGTTGATCAAAACTTCTACATTTGACCTCTCCACATGCTTCAGGCTTCCTCAGAGAATGTAGGCCCCACCTCTAGATGGAAGGAATCTGAATATAACATTGTAAGAAGAGCATGTGTGCTGGAAGATCTTGTAGTCATTTTGGAAAATATATCATGCCTGAGAAAGCCTAAGTAGTTTGTGAAAATAAGATAGGGGTGTCTCTAATGGGAGCAGCCTGAACCTCAATTTGTTGAGCAAGGAATGAATGGGACATATGAGAATGAATATTCAATCAGGTCATTTTGAATTCAGTCTTAGAGGGAGAGTAAAAGGCTGAAGAATGCCAGCAGTAAAAAACAGGACATATGTAGGGGGCGGAGCAAGATGGCGGAGGAGTAGGAGACCTGGATTTCGTCTCCTCTCAGGAATTCAGCTGGATAGGGATCAAACCATTCTGAACACCTACGAACTCAACAGGAGATCGACGAAAAGAAGAGCAACAACTCTCTCATCAGAAAAGCGACCACTTTCTGGAAGGTAGGATGTGCGGAGAAGTGAATCCGAGGCGATATTCGGGAGGATAGACGGTGGGGGAGGGGCCTCCGTAGGCCGCTTCTGGCAAGTGATAGAGCCGCGGAGCACAAAATCGGAACTTTTAAAAGACTGCTCCGCCGAGGGACGTCACTCTGGTGGCTAAGCGGGGGGTGGAACCCTCCGGGACAGTGTGGTCTCAGGACCCTCGGGGTCACAGAAAGACCAGGGGTGCCTGAGTGTGGCAGAGCTCCCAGGTATCGGAGCGGGAAAGCGGGCTGCAGAGGCGGAGCCCAGGCACGGGCTCTCAGCTCGGGGTGGCCATAAACCGTGATCCGCGGCACAGTCGGACCCCTGCTCCTCCAGGAGGGACCCGACAAGCGGCAGATCCGGGGAGACTCACCTTCCTCCCCTGGGAGGAGCTGCGTGGGAGTGCACTGCAGGGATCTGCTGGGTTTGGAGACTCCACCCGGGATCTGGTGCCAGAGATAGAAACCCGCGGTCACAGGGTGGGTGAGCACGGAGTGCAGCCGGAGACTGGGGAGACGGGAGTGACTGACGGCTTTTCTCTGGGGGCTCACTGAGGAGTGGGGCCCCGAGTTCTCGGCTCCTCCGGGACGGAGATTGGGAGGCCACCATTTTCACTCTCTGCCTCCAAAGCTGTACGGAAAGCTCGCAGGGAACAAAAGCCCGGAGAGCAAACCCGAGCAGATGACTTAGCCGGGAGGGGGCAAGGGCGGGGCAATTCCACCTCCAGCAGAGACATTTGGAAACCACGGCAACAGGCCCCTCCCCAGAAGATCAGTGAAAACAGCCAGCCAAGACCAAGTTTACCGATCAATGAGAACGGAAGAACTCCAGCGCTAGGGGAATACTGCACATAGAATTCATGGTTTTTTTACCATGATTCTTTAGTCTTTCAAAGTTAACTTTTTATTTAACTTTTTTCTTTTTTTTTTTTTGAATTTATCTTTTTCCCTTTTTCAACCAACATCTTATCAATCCCTTTTAAAAAAAAAAAACATTTTTATTTTTCATTTTTAGAGTCATATTCTATCCCTTCATAGTAGTTACCCATATTTTGGGCTTATATATATAAGTTGTTCTCTCTTTAAAATTTTGAAATAGTTTCTTCTAACAGATTAAAATATACCCTAAATCTCTAGTATATGGTGTTTTCTATTCCCCTACCTGATCACATTCTCTCCCTTTTTTTTTCTTTTTTTCTTTTTTTAAATCCTCTTCTTTCTTTTTTCAAACAACTTCTTATCAATTCCTTTTATAAAATTTTTTATAATTTCCATCTTTATAGTCATATTCCATCCCTTCATCATATCAACCCTTATTTTTGTAAATATATAAGTTTTTCTTTCTTTAAAATTTTGGGAGGCACTTTCTTCTAAAAGACCAAAATACACCCCAAATCTAGTGTGTGGCACTGATCTATATACCAGCCTGATCATATTTGATCACATTCTGTTTTTTTGTTGTTGTTTTGTTTTTTTTTGTTTTTATCTTTATCTTTATCTTTTTCTTTTTCTTTTTTTTTCTTTTTCTTTTTTCTCTCTTTCCATTTCTTTTCCCCCTGCTTCAGGTCTTTTCTGATTTGTTTAGAGTATATTTTCTGGGGACATTGTTACTCTGCTAGCATTTTGTTCTCTCATTAATCTATTCTCCTCTGCACAAAATGACAAGATGGAAAAAATCACCTCAACAAAAAGAACAAGAGGTAGTACCGACTGCCAGGGACCTACTCAATACGGACATTAGTACAATGTCAGATCTAGAGTTCAGAATCATCACTTTAAAGATACTAGCTGGGCTTGAAAAAAATATGGAAGTTATTAGAGAAACTCTTTCTGGAGAAGTAAAAGAACTAAAATCCAACCAAAAAATAAATAAATAAATAAAATAAAATAAAATCCAACCAAGTAGAAATCAAAAAGGCTATTAATGAGGTGCAATAAAAAATGGAGGCTCTAACTGCTAGAATAAATGAGGCAGAAGAGAGAATCAGTAATATAGAAGATGAAATGATGGAAAATAAAGAAGCTGAGAAAAAGAGAGATAAACAACTACTGGATCACGAGGGCAGAATTCGAGAGATAAGCGATGCCATAAGACGAAACAACATTAGAATAATTGGGATCCCAGAAGAAGAAGAAAGAGAGAGAGGGGCAGAAGGTATAATGGAGCAAATTATAGCAGAGAACTTCCCTAATTTGGGGAAGGAAACAGGCATGAAAATCCAGGAAGCACAGAGAACCCCTCTCAAAATCAATAAAAATAGGTCAACACCCCAACATCTAATAGTAAAACTTACAAGTCTCATAGACAAAGAGAAAATCCTGAAAGCAGCTCGGGAGAACAGATATGTAACCTACAATGGTAGAAACATTAGATTGGCAACAGACCTATCCACAGAGACCTGGCAGGCCAGAAAGGACTGGCAGGATATATTCAGAGCACTAAATGAGAAAAATATGCAGCCAAGAATACTACATCCAGCTAGGCTGTCTTTGAAAATTGAAGGAGAGATAAAAAGCTTCCAAGACAAACAAAAATTAAAGGAATTTGCAAACACAAAACCAGCCCTACAAAATATCTTGAAAGGGGTCCTCTAAGCAAAGAGAGAGCCTAAAAGCAACATAGACCAGAAAGGAACACAGACAATATACGGTAACAGTCACCTTAAAGGCAATACAATGGCACTAAATTCCTATCTTTCAATAGTTACCCTGAATGTAAATGGGCTAAATGCCCCAATCAAAAGACACAGGCTATCAGATTGGATTAAAAAACAAGACCCATCGATATGCTGTCTGCAAGAGACTCATTTTAGACCCAAAGACACCCCCAGATTGAAAGTGAGGCGGTGGAAAACAATTTACCATGCTAATGGACACCAAAAGAAAGCTGGGGTGGCAATCCTTATATCAGACAAATTAGATTTTAAACCAAAGACTGTAATAAGAGATGAGGAAGGACTCTATATCCTGCTTAAAGGGTCTATCCAACAAGAAGATCTAACAATTGTAAATATCTATGCCTCTAACATGGGAACAGCCAATTATATAAGGCAATTAATAACAAAAGCAAAGAAACACATCGACAACAATACAATAATAGTGGGGGACTTTAACACCCCCCTCACTGAAATGGACAGATCGTCTAAGCAAAAGATCAACAAGGAAATAAAGACTTTAAATGACACACTGGACCAAATGGACTTCACAGACATATTCAGAACATTCCACCCCAAAGCAACAGAATACACATTCTTCTCTAGTGCCCATGGAACATTCTCCAGAATAGATCACATCCTAGGTCATAAATCAGGTCTCAATCAGTACCAAAAGATTGGGATCATTCCCTGCCTATTTTCAGACCACAATGCTTTGAAACTAGAACTCAATCACAAGAGGAAAGTCAGAAAGAACTCAAATACATGGAGGCTAAAGAGCATCCTACTGAAGAATGAATGGGTCACCCAGGAAATTAAAGAAGAATTAAAAAAATACATGGAAACCAATGAAAATGAAGACACAACTATTCAAAATCTTTGGGATGCAGCAAAGGCAGTCCTGAGAGGAAAGTATATAGCAATACAAGCCTTTCTCAAGAAACCAGAAAGGTCTCAAGTACACAACCTAACCCTACACCTAAAGGAGCTGGAGAAAGAACAGCAAGTAAAGTGTAAACCCAGCAGGAGAAGAGAAATAATAAAGATCAGAGCAGAAATCAATGAAATTGAAACTAAAAGAACAGTAGAACAGATCAACGAAACTAGGAGCTGGTTCTTTGAAGGAATTAACAAGATTGATAAACCCCTCGCCAGACTAATCAAAAAGAGAAGAGAAATGACCCAAATCAACAAAATCATGAAGGAAAGAGGAGAGATCACAACCAACACCAAAGAAATACAAACAATTATGAGAACATATTATGAGCAACTCTATGCCAGCAAATTAGATAACCTGGAAGAAATGGAGGCATTCCTAGAGATGTATCAACTACCAAAACTGAACCAGGATGAAATAGAAAAACTGAACAGACCTATAACCACTAAGGAAATTGAAGCAGTCATCAAAAATCTCCCAAAAAACAAAAGCCCAGGGCCAGATGGCTTCCCAGGGGAATTCTACCAAACATTTCAAGAAGAATTAATACCTATTCTTCTAAAACTGTTCCAAAAAATAGAAATGGAAGGAAAACTTCCAAACTCATTTTATGAGGCCAGCATTACCTTGATCCCAAAACCAGACAAAGACCCCATCAAAAAGGAGAATTACAGACCAATATCCCTGATGAACATGGATGCAAAAATTCTCACCAAAATACTAGCCAATAGGATCCAACAGTACATTAAAAGGATTATTCACCACGACCAAGTGGGATTTATCCCTGGGCTGCAAGGTTGGTTCAACATCTGCAAATCAATCAATGTGATACATTACATTAACAAAAGAAAGAACAAGAATCATATGATCCTCTCAATAGATGCAGAAAAAGCATTTGACAAAGTACAGCATCCTTTCTTGATCAAAACTCTTCAGAGTATAGGGATAGAGGGTACATACCTCAATATCATAAAAGCCATCTATGAAAAACCTACAGCGAATATCATTCTCAATGGGGAAAAACTGAGAGCTTTCCCCCTAAGGTCAGGAACGTGGCAGGGATGTCCACTATCACCACTGCTATTCAACATAGTATTGGAAGTCCTAGCCACAGCAATCAGACAACAAAAAGAAATCAAAGGCATCCAAATTGGCAAAGAAGAAGTCAAACTCTCACTCTTTGCAGATGATATGATACTTTATGTGGAAAACCGAAAAGACTCCACCCCAAAACTGCTAGAACTCATACAGGAATTCAGTAAAGTGGCAGGATATAAAATCAATGCACAGAAGTCAGTGGCATTCCTATACACCAACAACAAGACAGAAGAAAGAGAAATTAAGGAGTCGATCCCATTTACAATTGCACCCAAAACCATAAAATACCTAGGAATAAATCTAACCAAAGAGACAAAGGATCTGTACTCAGAAAACTATAAAATACTCATGAAAGAAACTGAGGAAGACACAAAGAAATGGAAAAACGTTCCATGCTCATGGATTGGAAGAACAAATATTGTGAAGATGTCAATGCTACCTAGAGCAATCTACACATTCAATGCAATCCCCACCAAAATACCATCCACTGTTTTCAAAGAAATGGAACAAATAATCCTAAAATTTGTATGGAACCAGAAAAGATCCTGAATAGCCAGAGGAATGTTGAGAAAGAAAAGCAAAGCTGGCAGCATCACAATTCCAGACTTCCAGCTCTATTACAAAGCTGTCATCATCAAGACAGCATGGTACTGGCACAAAAACAGACACATAGATCAATGGAACAGAATAGAGAGCCCAGAAATGGACCCTCAACTCTATGGTCAACTCTTCCTTGACAAAGCAGGAAAGAATCTCCAATGGAACAAAGACAGTCTCTTCAACAAATGGTGTTGGGAAAATTGGATAGCCACATGCAGAAGAATGAAACTGGACCATTTCCTTACACCACACACAAAAATAGACTCCAAATGGCTGAAAGACCTCAATGTGAGACAGGAGTCCATCAAAATCCTAAAGGAGAACACAGGCAGCAACCTCTTTGACCTCAGCCGAAGCAACTTCTTCCTAGAAACATCGCCAAAGGCAAGGGAAGCAAGGGCAAAAATGAACTATTGGGACTTCATCAAGATAAAAAGCTTTTGCAAAGCAAAGGAAACAGTCCACAAAACCAAAAGACAACCGATAGAATGGGAGAAGATATTTGCAAATGACATATCAGATAAAGGGCTAGTATCCAAAATCTATAAAGAACTCATCAAACTCAACACCCAAAGAACAAAGAATCCAATCAAGAGATGGGCAGAAGACATGAACAGACATTTTTCCAAAGAAGACATCCAAATGGCCAACAGACACATGAAAAAGTGCTCAATATCGCTCGGCATCAGGGAAATCCAAATCAAAACCTCAATGAGATACCACCTCACACCATTCAGAATGGCTAAAATTAACAAGTCAGGAAACAACAGATGTTGGCGGGGATGCGGAGAAAGGGGAACCCTCCTACACTGTTGATGGGAATGCAAGCTGGTGCAGCCACTCTGGAAAACTATATGGAGGTTCCTCAAAAAGTTGAAAAGAGAGCTATCATATGATCCAGCAATTGCACTACTGGGTATTTACCCCAAAGATACAAAAGTAGGGATCCGAAAGGGTACGTGCACCCCGATGTTTATAGCAACAATGTCCACAATAGCCAAACTGTGGAAAGAGCCAAGATGTCCATCGACAGATGAATGGATAAAGAAGATGTGGTATATATATACAATGGAATATTATGCAGCCATCAAAAGGAGTGAGATCTTGCCATTTGCAACGACGTGGATGGAACTGGAGGGTATTATGTTGAGTGAAATAAGTCAAACAGAGAAAGACATGTATCATATGATCTCACTGATATGAGGAAATCTTAATCGCAGGAAACAAACTGAGGGTTGCTGGAGTGGGGGGTGGGGTGGCAGGGATGGGGTGACTGGGTGATAGACACTGGGGAGGGTATGTGCTCTGGTAAGCGCTGTGAATTGTGCAAGACTGTTGAATCTCAGATCTGTACCTCTGAAACAAATAATGCAATATATGTTAAGAAAAAAAAAAAGAAGAAGAAGGTAGCGGGAGGGGAAGAATGAAGCGGGGGAAATCAGAGGGGTAGATGAACCATGAGAGACAATGGACTCTGAAAAACAAACTGAGGGTTTTAGAGGGGAGGGGGGTGGGAGGATGGGTTAGCCTGGTGATGGGTATTGAGGAGGGCACATTCTGCATGGAGCACTGGGTGTTATGCACAAACAATGAATCATGGAACACTTCATTTAAACTAATGAGGTAATGTATGGGGATTAACATAAGAATAAAAAAAAAAGATAAACCAAGTTATAAAAAAACCCAAAAAAACCAAAAAAAAACCCAGGACGTATTTAATCAAGGAAATGCAAATTAAAACAACAAGGAGATACCATTACACACCTGTCAGAATCACCAAAATCCAGAACACTGAAAACACCAAATGCCAGCGAGGATGTGGAACAACAGGAACAGGTGGTGGCAATGCAAATGGTACACTTGGAAGACACACTTTGGTGGTTTCTTACAAAACTAAGCATACTTTTCAGATATGACCCAGCAATTGTGCTCCTTGATATTTACCCAAAGTAGTTGAAAATTTATGTCCACACAAAAACCTGCACTCAGTTTATAGCATCTTTATTCATAATTGCCAAAACTGAGAAGTAACCAAGATTTCCTTAAGTAGATGAATGAATAAATAAATTTTGGCATATCCAGACAATGGAATATTACCCAGCACTGAAAAGAAATGAGCTATCAAGCCATGAAAAGACGTGGACATGGGAGCCAATAGGAAAGGCTACAGACTGTATGATTCCAACTATATGACATTCTGGAAAAGGCAAAATGGTGGAGACAGTGAAAAGATCAGCAGTTGCCAGGGATTCCTGGGTGGGGAGGAATAAGTAGATGGGGCGCGGAGAACTTTCAGAGCAGTGAAAATATTCTTTCTGATACTATCACGATGGATGCATAACATTATACATTTGCCCAAACACTCAGAATGTGCAACACCAAGAGTGAACCACAGTGTAAATTATGGACTTTGGATGTCAATGTAGGTTCATTAATTACAACAAAGGTCAACTGAGGGAGGATGTTGCTAACATGGGGGAGGCTATACACATGTGGGGGGAAAGGTGCATGGAAAATCTCTGCACCTTCCCTTCAATTTTATTGTGACCTAAAACTGCTTTAAAAAATAAAGTCTTAAAAAAAATGGTAGATAAATAAGGGTCCAATTGAAATAGAGATGTCTCTTCTCAGTTCAAAGGAACTGCCTGAGAAAGATGGCCACAGATGTGAAAATCTAAAAAATTTACAATAGCAGCTCATGATAAAGGGGAAAAAACAAACAAACAAAAAACACAATGTTAAATCCCTGCCAGAACCAGAAACAAAGAATTTACCAATGCAAGTAAAAATTTTCCTATCCCTTTAAATCTTTTCCTTCAAAGATCAAACCACAGCTAATGTGGAAAGCCTCGAATATGAAAAGAAAGTAGAAATCAACTATGTTACTCAAACTAAAAACAGGTAGCCTCTCAGGGTTTAAAAATGTAGACTTAGAGGAGGAGAAAAATGTTTTAAGAAATCATACTCTTGAATTAATTAGTGTTTAATTAGTATTTTGATGGATATTCTGTATTCTGAATTGACTCTACAATTATGAGGTTAACTGACTATCCCCTGTCTAAAACAGGATACTCAAGAGATATTTCCAATTTTCTTTCTGGGAAAGATTTTCTTCCCTACTGGAAAAAAAATGAAAGAGACAGGAAGAAACAAAGTAGATTTTTATTTAGATGGCATCACATGAGTCATATATTTAACATACCACTTACATGTGGCTTACTTTGTTGTGGTCTATCAGTCTTCCAGAAATCCATCCATATTTCTATCCAATTAATGGTCTGATAATAATACTTCTGTGAAATCACACTTTTATTCTTTTCTGCTAGCAAGGACCAGAAAACATGCATCCTCAGATAAACTTCAATCCCTACCAAAAATACCCAGAATCAGATTAAAACAGATAATTCAACACCAGACTTCCCAACCAATTTGCCCAAAGTCTTGTAATTTCTTTTTCAGAAATGGAATTTCTGTTGATCTTGCTGATTTTCTGTTGAAATCCTTGCCTCACTGTCTCCTTCCAGATTAGGTAACGCCTAGGTAGGACAATAATAATTTCTTTCAAGTAGTAACGGGTTCACATGTATTTAAGACATCACTTTATGCTAAAGTTGATCTATGAAATATGGAATGGACCTTTAAAAGTCCCTGACACTGCAACCGAGGTTATATGACCTATGCACTGTTGCTAGAGTTGCAGGTCCATAGGTGTGACAATATCCTGTTGAAGAATAGGAACAATATTCCTCACATTGTTACTTGACAGCAGCAGAAGCATTAGAAGACTATCCAAAGCAATCTAAAAGTTATCCCTTTCTGGGATTCACTCAAATGGTTTGCAAAATAAAAATTCCTGACTGCAGAGGTAAGTTGCTTGGCATTTGTGGGAATGCTTTGAATTTAATGGGAAACACTAACGCTGTTAATATTATGCCAATAAAACAATAAGATAAAATTTAACTAGTTTCATAAATTAATAGTAATAGCCATGCTAATTTTCATTTTAAGGGTAGATATATTTGCTGATAATTAATAAAAGGGAAGATATTTGCATGACCAAGTGAGAATATTTATAGGTGTGTGAGACAGTAAGCATGTTGAAAATATTTTGAAAGAGAATTCTAATAGAAGTGCTTATCAGAAAACATTTTCTTGTACAGAGACTTACGATGTTCTTAACAATAACTGATAAGACCCTTGGTTCAAATAATGTGAACTGTAAGGTATTATGATTTTCCATCAATATTTGGAAGATAAAAATATTAATATGGACAGAAGATCTTCAAGATAACTAAACAAAGGAAGTGTTATTATGACTGAAGGTATTACTGTCTGCTGGGAAGCTGTGTAAAATATAATGGGTTGTTCTTAAAATACTAACGTAACAAAAGCTCTCTGGGATGTACAATACGATTATACTTCATGTTATTTCTAGCTTTGTACCTGAGAAAGAATTCAGATAAACTTAGCAGAATATGGTAAATAAAAACCATATGTGGTAAAGGTATGTTCATCAATCTGTTTTTAATATCTGCATTGTGTAGACAATATACTTAATATATCTTTTTTCAGTGACGGTTTTGTATCTGCTAATAGTTATCTTGACAGTCTTCTTGTAATTGAAAATAAGTGGTCAATAATGAAAATGCAAAGGTAGTTAAAAAAATATAATGACAAAAGAAAAAAGTTAATGATTAACTGATTTCTGTTTCATTTCCATTATATTAAAAATGCAATATTGAGGTTCATTAAAGGGAAAATAAACAGCATGTAATAATTTATTTTTAAAATATGAAGAGTAAATTCATATTTATTGGGTTCTTTAGAGCAAAATTTGTGGGCACATGTGCATTTAAATCCCAATTTTTTTACACACTTGAACAGCTCTATAATTGCTGATTGAAGAATGTTTTGGTGTGATGTGTCCCCTGTCCCCCATCCCA
The DNA here is from genome assembly GCF_029215605.1 of Mirounga angustirostris. Taxonomy (NCBI): domain Eukaryota; kingdom Metazoa; phylum Chordata; class Mammalia; order Carnivora; family Phocidae; genus Mirounga; species Mirounga angustirostris. The sequence goes on along the minus strand of NW_026991709.1, from coordinate 44,105,698 downwards.
TGCACTCATTGCATGAATTTTCACCTGTGTGAGACCTCTTTGAGAACATAATATCCAAAGATGGCTGCTATCAATTCCTTCCTCCGGGAATATGCATGTTCTTCCTCACATCAAAAGGTAGAATTTAATTCCCCATCCCTTTGAATCTAGACTGATGGTAGTAATTTGTTTGAACTATTAGAATGCAATTGAAATATTATCTGGAACATCTGAGACTAGATCATAAGAAGCCTTTTGGTTTCTTCCTGGGCCTCTTAGAATGCCTGGGATTCTGCTCCTTGGAACATGACCTGCCATATTATAAGAAGCCCAAGTCACATGGAGAGGCCATTGTAGTGTGCTGATTGACAGATCCAGCACAGCTCCCAGCTAACAGTGTCAACTGCCAGTCAGGTAGGTGAGCCTTCTTTGTTGGTTGGCCCCAGTTAATCTGTCGGAAGATTCCAGTCCCAGCTGCATGAGAGACCCTGAGAAAAAAATTGCCAGTTAAGTCCAGTCAACCCATAGGACCATAGATAATAATAGACAATAACCATACATAAAGTTATGGTTTCAATAAATTGAAAGCATAATAAATTGTTTCACATCACTAATACTTTGGTAGTTTGTTATGCAGCAATAGAAAATGGAAACAATTCTCAATGATGACATTGCTCAGTATCCAAGGTCTATGATTTTTCCTCCAAACACTAACAAACTGATATAAAATTGAGGTAGTGTTTTGGTCAAACAATCATGACATACATGATAGGTTTACCCCTATTTAATTGTGAGCAGATGATGCTGCTTTCCTGATTTTACGAATCAGAGTGACACACAAAATCATGTTTTTCAGTTTATAAATATTTTAGGGAGGAATTAAAATTATATTAATTAGTAAATTGTTTCTCCTCATGAATCAAGAACCCATACTGAGCTAGATGTTAGGTTGCTAGTGTGGAGGCCTGAGCTGTTAGCATTTAGGTCTTAAGACACCAATCTATTTTAGAACACATAGCAAAGGAGGTAACTGATTCTCATTGTTTTTTCAAGTGTCTGGACAAATAGACTTGTTCATGCTTACAACTTAAAATATATCCTATACCAATGATCCTGAAGAAAGATACATGTTTTGCTTCATTTTATAAATTTTATTTGAATTTGGCGTTATGTTTAATTATTCCAGAAAAATTGCCAAGAGAATACTATTTTCCTTTTATGGTGAGACTTTTTACTGTTACATTTTTTGAAATTCTATATCTGAATTTTGAGAAAACTAAATTTTAAACCCTTCCTAATTTCTTACCTTTTCTTTTCCTCCTTCCTTTGTTCCTTTTCTTCCTCCCTTCATCCATTTCTCATTTTCTGATTTGTCATCATCTATTTATATTTCATCTTCTAGAAAGATGACATAACTAAAGCAAGGCACTAGGATTCAGGTGACCACATTTCTAATCTAAATTCCACAAGTAACCAGATATGTAATTTTGGTTCACAATCTAGAGGCCTAAATTAATGCCTTTGAAACCTCGGGGGATTAAAATAGATTACTTTTGCTGCTTTAAATTACACAATCAAAAACATGTAATACAAGGCAATTATAAGGTAAACATCAAAAGCTAATTTGGACAAGATATTTAAAAAGTGTATCAGACACTTAGTATGAGTTACTTACTGCAATGAATTGAAGTCAGAATGAAAAGGCAAATTACTTTAGGCTATCTAGTTATCATAATATAATGAAATAAAGCATAAAATTTCTCTGTGGAAATAAACTCATTTTTCTTCATTGACTTCTAGGAGAAATAAACATGATTCCCATGTACAAGGGATATTGGGGAATATAACTGAACCTGTATTCTGTTACAATATTAAGGGACCCACCTCTACTCCCATAGCACCACAGACATATCACAATCCCTGCATATACCAACTTGTGTATTTATATATTTTAACAATTTATGTGTTTATTTGTCTAATGAAACTGAAATTTCTTAGGGCCATCTGACCTTGAGTTGTTTGACTTCTTATTCTCAGCCCCTATACAGTATATGGGGCATTCAATAGGCCCTCAATATGTTTTTGTAGAATAAAGAGGTACTGAATCAATCTTCAAATGGGTATTTCTTGTCTCATCACATAAAAGACACCAAAGCCATATAATTAGATTATAATTTAGGAAAGCCATGTCTGTATAACTCTGATAATACAGTTAGGTAAGTAGCTTTGTGTTGACCTAACAATATTGTAAAGATCCTAGCACAAAACAAAGAAAAAGATGCCCCTTAAGGAGCATTTTCTTCATTATGAATATTCCATGAGAGTTTATGACAAGGACCAGTTTTTGGTCAGTCCAATATGATTAACACTAGTAATTGGAGTACCATATTTTACATGATTGACTATAAATATGGTTCAAAATAAGATTTCATGCCAGTTTAGAAGTCTGATGTACACTATCTCTCAAGTAGATGCCTGTCCTTTTCTTTATCGGGTTGGATCAGAAGAGTTCGTGAAGCAGATTTTCCTAGAAGGTAGTTTAAAACAGTCCCAAGCACTTAAAGAAATAGTGGATTAAGATAAGTTTGAATGGGGAGCAGAAAATTGGGAGTAGATGTCATCAATTGGCCACAGCTTGCTACCCTGTAACTTCCATAGAAAACCTAATTACAATAAGGCCTACGAAGATAAAAGGAATCGTGGATCACTACATCAAAAATAATGATGTATTGTGTGGTGACTAACATAACATAATAAAATAAAAAAAATAAAAAACATAAAAACGACAACCCTTCCTCTCTGTCACTCCCACCTCTAGTCACTGAAAAAGCTGATGATACACAGGTGAAATTATTCAATATTTTAAGTCAAAGAATGTTGGCAAATTTTAAAGGTATTAACTATGATTTTGATGATGCCATGTGAATATTTCAGGTGGTGCTTAATCTATTCAGCTGCTTTTCAGGGAGAAATATTTTATAACAATGGGATCTTCCAATTCTAGATTTCCTATGGATGTAGCATTGGCAAGATTCTGACATTTAAGTTTCTAAAAATTATTTTCAGCTAATGGATTTTTGGAATGTGGATATAAAGTTTAGAAGCTGCCAAATGGTTCTAGACATCTGCTGGCTCTCTGTGCTCATTAGTGGAGTAAACAACCCTCTTGTAGATAATGTATAGAATATAAAACCAGGCCGACTTGTCAGCAAGTTTCTTCAGGCTTGAAAAGAATATATTCTGTTATTTAAACCAAATATTTCAGAATTGACTTTTAACAATAACTGAAATTAGTATATTTGTCTTTATCCTTATCCCTGGTTACTCCAAGATTGGATGTAAACAAAATATTAGATTTTACACATAGAAAACTTCATATTATTAATGTCTTGGTTATTGTAGACATCTTGAAAAAGCATGAATGGAAGTTTAAAAGGTCAGATTTTTTTACTCTGTGTGGCATCTCAGGCAAGGAGCTTAATTATTGGTAAGTTTAGTAAAAAAAAGATAAACCCGTTGGGATCATAAAATGCAATATTTTGCTTTTGAATCTTTAGGTTGTGTGATCTCACAGCAATTTTTATTAATATTACCAAGTTAGGACAAGCTTAACTCATAAAGATAATAACGTAGAGTATTTGTCCCTAGAATGAAGGAAAATATAATCTTTATGGTACATTTGAAAAAGAGGTAATTGAATGGCATAAAGATGAAAAGAACAATTCATGAGTGACGAGATTAGGATCAGGTGAGGTGAGCGTCAATAACAGACTGGGATGCATTAGGGAGAAGGTTTTCAATGATTCAGGAAAGTGAATACTGGCAATGTTAGTTCTCTAACTTTCATAGAGAGAAGTAAGTATTTGCCATTGTCTGTGTAGTCAGGTGAAAGTTGAACAGAATGATCCTATATATTGTGAAGTCTGGATGGTTAAAATGTTGTCAATAATGTTAAAGTTAAGATCTACCCAGTTATTCAGTTTATCCCCCAAAGTTTATCCAAGTCAATACTAGTGTTATTTTGTTAATTTTTACAGAGCTATATAAAATAGTTTCAGATGTATCATAACACAACTATATCTCAGTATTTCAGGTATTCCTTTGTTGTTGGGTGGTAGTAATGTAAGTCAAACAAGGTAATTTTCAAGAGGCTCTAGAATTCTTTTCAGGGTTATGAAACACATTTATAACATCTGCTATTCTAAGTTAGCAAATATGCATCTAATTCCACAAACTCAGGTTCAAGAAATACACCATTTTCTTATCACTCAAATTAATTTTAATTTCAGGTTTCCATTTTGTCAGAAATATCATCTCATTATTTATTTAAGGGATCTCCACACATCTTTCTCCAGGGTTATGACTTTTATTTGTCAGAAGATTTTGTTATTGTTGTTGGTAGTCGTTAGAGACATCAAGTCTCAGTGTTGGGGTTAGGCATTCTAGCTTCAGCGTTACCAGTTCACACCAGCTTCTGATGAGGCACCCTTGATCTTGTGTTTTCCTCATTTGTCTGTCCATTATGGTTTTAGATAATCTAATCTTTATTGCTTTCCTAAAGATCCTATAGGTAATGGTGGCTCTCTGAACTATGTCCCTGTTACTCCTGGATGCATGGAACTCATTCTACTACTCCAGGTCTACCCTGGGACATGGAAAATTCTATAAGGATATCTTAATTCTGTCAGTGCCTTAGGCATTCCATAGCTTGGAATGTATGCCATGCAAAGCATACCCCTGTTGCTTCAGTTGAATCTTTCCAACATATTTAGGTCTCTAACCAGACTAGAGGCATGATAGTTTTACAGCTTTGTATAGCTTTTGCACTGCTCAAAGGTGCCCAGCCAAGAGAGTAGGTGGAGGCTGAAATCCTGGGCAGTCGACATCCTAAGGCTGAAATCCTGGTATTTCTTCCTGATACAAGAGAAGAGGCACCTTATACTATACAGAGTGTTTTATCATAAAATGATGTTGCATCTTGTTAAATGCTTTTTCTGTGTCTATTAAAATGACATGTGGTTTGTATTCTCTACCAAAATAGTGGATTGGATTGATTGATTTTCAGATTTTAAATCACCCTGGTATTCCCAGGATAAATCACACCAGTCATGCTGCATAATTCTTTTTATATGTTGCTGGATTTGGTTTACAAATATTTTATTAAGTAATTCTGCATCTATATTCATCAGAGGTATTGGCTTGTATTTTATTTCATTGTGCTGCCTTTGTTTGCTTTACGGTTCAGGGAAATAGTGGCCTCATAGTATGAGTTGGGAAGTGTTCCCTCTTCTATTTACTGGAAGTGTTTGTGAAGGACTGTTATTAATTCTTCTTTAAAACTTTGGCAGAATTCTTCAGTGAAGCCATCTGTGCCTGGGCTTGTCTTGTGAGAAGTTTTTAAGTTACTTATTCAGTATCTTTACTTATTTTAGGTTGATTCAGATAATTTATTTCTTCTTGAATCAGTTTCTATAATTTGAGTCTTTCTAGGAATTTGCTTATTTAATCTATCTAAATTGTTGTCATATAGTAGATCATATTATCCTGTATAATTTTTTTGTTTTTGTAAAATTGATACTAATGTCCTCTCTTTTTATTCCTGTTCTTAGTAATTTGAGTTTTCTCTCCTTTTTTTTTTTTTTTTTTTTGGTAAGTCTATCTAAAAATTTGTCAATTTTATTGATCTTTTCAAAGAACCAACTTTTGGGTTTATTCCTTTTTATCTATTGTTTTTCTATCTTCTTATTAATATCTGCTCTTATCTTAAATTATTATTTCCTTTCATCTATTTGCATTAGGTTTAGTTTGCTCTTCTTTTTCCATCATGTTGAGGTGAAACACCTTTTTAAAGTCTTTTAATATGGGCATTTCAGCTATAATCTTTTCTAAGTACTGTTTTAGCCACATCCCATAAATTTTGATATGTTGTCCTCATTTTCATTCATATCAATGCATCTTCTGATTTCTATTTTGATTTATTTTCTTTAATACATTTGGCAGTTAAGAGTGTGTTAATTTCCACATATTTGGAATTTCTCCAATTTTTTCTGTTACTATTTTGAATTTGATGTCATTGTGGTTAAAGTACATATTTTATATGTTTTCTATTCTTTTAAATTTATTGAGTCTTGTTTTATGACCTAGTATATTGTCTATCCTGGAAAATATTCCATGTTTACGTGAGAAGAATGTGTACTCTGTTGTTGCTGTTATTAGATGTCTAATAGGTCTAATTGATTTAGAGTTGTTATTATTGATCTTCTACACAATTTTTCTGGCCTATATTGAAAGTGGTGTATTAAAGTCTCTAACTGTTATTGTTGAAATGTCCATTTCTTCCTATAAATCTGTCAGTTTTGCTTTTTGCTTCATGTGTTTTGGGGCTCTGTTATTAGTGCATATATATTTTTCATTGTTATATCTTCCCAATGGATTGACACTTTCACCATTATAAAATACCCCTTTTCATATATATGAACACTTTTTGAGTTAAAGTTTATTTTTCTATTAGTATAGCCACTCCAGCTTTGTTATAGTTGGTTTTTTTTTGTTTGTTTGTTTGTTTTAAAGATTTTATTTATTTATTTGAGAGAGAGAGAATGAGAGACAGAGAGCACGAGAGGGAGGAGGGTCAGAGGGAGAGGCAGACTCCCTGCCGAGCAGGGAGCCCGATGCGGGACTTGATCCCGGGACTCCAGGATCATGACCTGAGCCGAAGGCAGTCGCTTAACCAACTGAGCCACCCAGGCGCCCCTGTTATAGTTGTTTTTACATGTATCTTTTTACTTTCAGCTATCTGTAGCTTTGAATCTAAAGGATCTCTCTGATAAACGGCATATAGTTGGATCTTTCTTTTTTGTCCAGTTTGACAATCTCTATGTTTTGTTTGGATTATTTAATCTATTCACATTTAATGTTGTAATTGATATAGTTGGATTTACATCCACTATTTTATATTTTGTTTTCTATATGTCTTATGTCTTTTTTGTCCCTTTGTTGCTCTTCTTTTGCGTTAAGTGAATATTTTTTAGTATAATAGTTTTATTCTTTTTTTTTTTAAAGATTTTATTTATTTATTTGAGAAAGGATGAGAGAGAGAGAGAGAGTACATGAGAGGGGGGAGGGTCAGAGGGAGAAGCAGACTCCCTGCCGAGCAGGGAGCTCGATGCGGGACTCGATCCAGGGACTCCAGGATCATGACCTGAGCCAAAGGCAGTCGCTTAACCAACTGAGCCATGCAGGCACCCCAATAGTTTTATTCTTTCAGTGATTTTTAAAAATATTTTTGAGCTATTTTCTTAGTGGTTGTTCTAAGGTCCACATACAATCTTATTAGAATCTACTTCAGATTCATAATAATTTAATTACAGTGAAATACAGAATCATTATTCCCATATACTACTGTGGGTCCAAATTATAACTTGGCTTCATCCTCTTTACTCTAATTAATTTACTTTTTTAATTATTTAATTACCTTTCAAGGTACTTTTGTGTGTGGATTCAAATTCAAGGTACATTTTGTGTGTGGATTCAAATTCTATCTCGTGACTCTTTCAGCCTAAAAAACTTCCTTTATTTCTTGCAAGGAGAGTTTGCTAGTAATGAATAGTCCATGTTTTCATTTATCTGGAAATGTCTGTATTTTGCCTTCATTTTTTGAAAGATAGTTTTGCTGGATATAAGATTTTTGGTGGACAGTTTGTTTGGCACTTTAAATAGATCATTCCATTATCTCTGACCTCCATGGTTTGTGGTAAGAAGTCAGCTGTTAATCTTATTGGGGTTCTTTTGTATGTAATGAGTCATTTTTCTCTTGCTACTTTCAAGATTTTCTGTCTTTTAAAATGTTTACTATGATGGGCCTGAGTGTAGATCTCTTTGTGCTTATCCTAATTGGAATTTGTTGAGATTCCTGGGTATGTAGATTAATGATTTTCATCAGATCTGAGGTGTGTCTATCATTATTTCTTTGACCATTTTTTCTTCTCTCTACTTTCTTCTGGTATTCCTGTTAGGGCTTTGGTGGTGCACTAAATAGGGTCCCACATTTCTCTATGGATTTTTTTCATTTTTCTTCATTCTTTTTTTCTCTGTTCTTAATCTTTATCGGTCAGTCTGCATATACGGTGATTCTTCTTCAAACAGTTAACATCTATTGTGGATCTTCCTAGTGAATTTTCTAAAAATAATCTCTACATACAACTTGGGGCTCAAACTCACCACCCCGACATCAGGAGCTACAATCTCCACCAGCTGAGCCAGCCAGCATTCCTTAGTGAATTTTTTACTTAAATTATTTTACTCTTCAACTCCTGAATTTCCATTGAGTCCTTTTTAAAAAATAATTTCTATGTTTTTTATTGTTATTCTCTATTGATGAGATAGTGTCATCATATCCTCCTTTGCTTCTTTGAGCATAGTTTCTTTGAACATAATTATAATAGCTGCTTTGAAGTCTTCATCTTCTAATTCCAACACCATGTCTTCCTAGATGATTTCTGTTGTCTGTTTTTATCCCCAGGTATATGGGCTGTATTTTGTGTCTTTGCTTGGCTCACAATTTTTGGTTGACAACTGGACATTCTAGGTGATATATTGTAGCAACTCTGGCTACTGGTATCCTACTTTGGGGCTTTGTTTGTTTTTAGTAACTTAGCTGGACTATTATAGTGAAGTTTATTTTCCCCTCAATATGAAGCTTTTGATGTCACTCCTTAGAAGGCCCAGTCTTGGATGTACCCAGTCACCCTGAGATGACAATGGCTTTTGCAGAGCTCTTTGTTCCTTTCCCTGATCTCTCTGTTAAGCTGTGTGCCTCAGTAGGTATCACACCCAGCTATTTGGCTATACTAATTTTTGCTGACTGATTTATTATTTTCAAAAGTGTCCTAGTACATACATTATTCTACAGTCTGATCTGATTAAATATAAATATAAAAATGATTTGCCAGGGTAGTTCTAGAAGTAAATCTTTGAGGTTTGTTCTGATACCAGGAAGGATTTTCTTAGATGTCTCTTTCTCTGGTTCTTTCTGATAAACTAGCTGGCCTACTTGAAATTACCCTGTTGCTCTTATAGATCTACTAAGAAACCTCTTAATTACTTATCTTCAAAATATGCATTGATTTTTGAGAGCAACTTTAGGCTTGAAATTCCCTACACTATGTTCCAAATAAAGTCAGTTCCTTTGGGGATTGATTTGAACTCTATTTATATGGTCTGCCTTTCTCATTGGGCAAAATTTCTGTGCCACAGTTCTGGAGTCATGGCAGGGACAGTGTCCATTTTTAAAAGAGTGACTTTAAGACATACTGTAAGCCAAGAGACTATGATGTTGGCATAAATGTAAATAGAGATTAATGAAATAAGGTAAATGATCCAGAAATAGATCCATACATATATGAGCAATTGAATTTTGACAGTTACCAAGGTAACTGAATGGGGAAAGATAGTTTTATTTTTTTCAAAAATTAGTACTAAAACTGAATACTCATATGAAAATAAATAAATCTTGTCCTTGACTTTATATACAAACTTAATTCTTAATAGGTCATAGGCATGATAATAAAAAATAAACCTATAAAGCTTCTAGCTGACATCCTAAAGATTTGATGTCTAGGGACAAGATTTAAAAACATAAAGAAGTTTATAGAAGACACAACAAACACTTAACATGAAAGAGAAAGAAATCAGATAAATTGGACATCATCAAAAAAAACTTGTTCTGGGATACCTAGGTGGCTCATGTGGTTAAGCAACTGCCTTCAGCTCAGGTCATGATCCAAGGGCTCTGGGATCGAGCCCCATGTCAGGCTACCTGCTCATCAGGAGAGTCTGCTTCTCTCCTTCCTTCTGCCCCTTACCCCCACTTGTGCTCTCTCTCTCTCTCCCTCAATCGTTTTCAAAAAAATAAAATCTTAAAATATTTTTTTTAAAAACCCACAACTTGTGTTACTTGAAAACCATCCTTAAGGATCGAAAAGGTAAGCCATCAACTGGAAAAAAAATATTTACAGTCATATATATGACAAAGGAATTGAATCCATGATATATGAAACACTCAGTTATAAGAAGACAATTTAATAATAAAATATGAATAAACATTTGATCAGACTCTTCTCAAAAGATATATGAGTGAATAATAAGATGAGGATGATTTTCAAAATCTTTGAAATTCACCTCAAGTTAAAGTACTCCTTCTCCCCTAATGTGGGCTTGTTTAAACTGGAGGCTGATAGTCTTTATTTTTCCAGCTTATAGTTTCTGGTCAATTCAAGTGGTGACTTTTAACACATATAGTTTGGGGAATATAAGGTAGAAAAATGCAAGTGACAGGAGGTTGTCATCACTGTATTCTGTCAAATGTATGCTTTCCCTCCCTTTCAAGGAAATGGGTGTAGGTTTCAAAAATAGAGAGATTGGTGGTCTTATTGAAAACAATAGTCTGGTATCTAAAGGTTGAAAGGTCTGCTGAAGCAGCTTGGATCAGCTGAATAAAAACTGAGGTTCGAGAATCTCTGCACTTCCAAGGATAGCAGGCTAAATGTGAGCATTTCCCACAGAAACAAAATGGCCACCTGGATGATCTGGGAGATGACTGCAGAGAGGTTGGATGTGTAAAGCTCTAAGTCCAGAGAAGGTGAAAATTATCTGCTAACAGCCTGAGAAAATGCACATCATATCAAAGACACTTTAGGGAAAGATCACTAGCAACATAGGATCTCTATGCCCTACATTCTCTATGTCCATGAAAATGCTCTCAAGGGGAAAAGTCAGCTTTAAGCATCTGTTCCATCCAGGGACAATCTGTATCAAATTGCTTCCTTGACAGTCAAATGAGAATGTTTTTGTGAATAGGAGCTAACTCTGGGTCTTGTCTGAGATTTAATCCCAAGCATAGAGAAAGAGCTAGCATCACAAGGATAAATTAAATTAGGTAATAACATGTAAATATTAGAATTTTTTTTTTCTGAACTTCCTCATTTTCTGTTTACTCTGTGTAGGCTTTATTTATTATTATTTTTTTTAATTTTATTATGTTATGTTAGTCACCATACAATACATCATTGGTTTTTGATGTGGTAATCCATGATCCATTGTTTTCGTATAACACCAAGTGCTCCATGCAGTACATGCCCTCCTTAATACCCATCACTGGGCTAACCAATCCCCCCTCCCCCCTCCCCTCTAAAACCCTATTTGTTTCTCAGAGTCCATAGTCTCTCATGGCTCACCTCTCCCTCCAATTCATCCCCCCATTTTTCCCTTCCTTCTCCTAATGTCCTCCATGCTATTCCTTATGTTCCACAAATAAGTGAAACCATATGATAATTGACTTTCTCTGCTTGACTTATTTCACTTAGCATAATCTCCTCCAGTCCCATCCATGTTGATGTAAAAGTTGGGTATTCATCCTTTCCGATGGCTGAGTAATATTCCATTGTATATATGGACCACATCTTCTTTATCCATTCATCTGTTGAAGGGCATCTTGGCTCTTTCCAAGGTTTGGCTATTGTGGACATTGCTGCTATGAACATTGGGATGCATATGGCCCTTCTTTTCACTACATCTTTGGGGTAAATACCCAGTAGTACAATTGCTGGGTCATAGGGTAGCTCTATTTTTAAATTTTTGAGAAACATCCACACTGTATTCCAAAGTGGCTGTACCAACGTGCATTCCCACCAACAGTGTAAGAGGATTCCCCTTTCTCCACAACCTCTCCAACATTTGTTGTTTCTTCCCCTGTCCATTTTTGCCATTCTAACTGGTGTAAGGTGGTATGTTAATGTGGTTTTGATTTGGATTTCCCTGATGGCTAATGATGATGAACATTTTTTCATGTGTCCGTTAGCCATTTGTATATCTTCTTCAGAGAAGTGTCTTTTCATATCTTCTGCCCACCTTTTGACTTGAATATTTGTTTTTTGGGTGTTGAGTTTGAGAAGTTCTTTATAGATCTTGGATACCAGCCCTTTATCTGTAGTGTCATTTGCAAATATCTTCTCCCATTCTGTGGGTTGCCTCTTTGTTTTGTTGACTGTTTCCTTTGCTGTGCAGAAGCTTTGTATCTTGATGCAGTCCCAAAAGTTCATTTTTGCTTTTGTTTCACTAGCTTTTGGAGATGTATCTTGAAAGAAGTTGCTGTGGCTAATGTCAAAGAGCTTACTGCCTATGTTCTCCTCTAGGATTTTGATGGATTCCTGTCTCACATTGAGGTCTTTCATCCACTTTGAGTTTATCTTTGTGAATGGTGTTAGAGAATGGTTGAGTTTCATTCTTCTGCATGTGGCTGTCCAATTTTCCCTGCACCATTTATTGAAGAGACTGTTTTTTTTTCCATTGCATGTTTTTTCCTGCTTTGTCAAAGATTATCTGACCATAGAGTTGAGGGTCCATATCTGGGTTCTCTATTCTGTTCCACTGGTCTATATGTCTGTTTTTGTGCCAGTACCATTCTGTCTTGGTGATCACAGCTTTGTAATATAGCTTGAAATCAGGCAACGTGATGCCCCCAGCTTTGTTTTTCTTTTTCAACATTTCCTTGGTGATTCAGGGTCTTTTCTGATTCCATACAAATTTTAGGATTGTTTGTTCCAGTCTGAAAAATGTCATTGGAATTTTGATCAGAATGGCATTGAAGGTATAGATTGCTCTGGATAGCATAGACATTTTAACAATGTTTATTCTTCCAATCCATGAGCATGGAATATTTTTCCATCTTTTTGTGTCTTCTTCAATTTCTTTCATGAGTGTTCTGTAGTTCCTAGAGTATAGATCCTTTACCTCTTTGGTTAGGTTTATTCCGAGGTATCTTATGGTTTTTGGTGCTATTGTAAATGGAATCATTTCTCTACTTTCTCTTTCTACAGTTGCGTTGTTAGTATATAAGAAAGCACTTCATTTCTGTGCATTGATTTTGTATCCTGCCACATTACTGAATTGCTGTATGAGTTCTAGTAATTTGGGAGTGGAGTCTTTTGGGTTTTCCACATAAAGTATCATGTCGTCTGCAAAAAGAGAGTTTGACTTCTTCTTTGCCAAGTTGAATACCTTTTATTTCTTTTTGTTGTCTGATTGCTGTTGCTAGGACTTCTATTACTATGTTGAACAATAGTGGTGAGAGTGGGCATCCTTGACATGTTCCTGATCTTAAGGGAAAGGCTCTCAGCTTTTCCCCATTGAGGATGATATTCTCTGTGGGTTTTTCATAAATGGATTTTATGAACTTGAGGAATATTCCCTCTATCCCTATACTCTGGAGAGTTTTAATCAGGAAAGGATGTTGTATTTTGTCAAATGCTTTTCCTGCATCAATTGAGAGGACCATATGGTTCTTCTCCCTCCTCTTATTAGTGTGTTCTATCACATTGATTGATTTGCTAATGTTGAACCACCCTTGCATCCTTGGGATAAATCCCACTTGGTCGTGGTGGATGATCCTTTTAATGTATTGTTGGATCCTATTAGCTAGGATTTTGTTGAGGATTTTGGAATCCATATTCATCAGGGATATCGGTCTGAAGTTCTCCTTTTGGATGGGGTCTTTGCCTGGTTTGGGGATTAAGGTAATGCTGGCCTCATAGAATGAGTTTGGAAGTTTTCCTTCTGTTTCTATTTTTTGAAACAGCTTCAGTAGAATAGGTATTATTTCTTCTTTGAATGTTTGGTAGAATTCCCCAGGGAATCCATCAGGCCCTGGGCTCTTGTTTTTTGGGAGGTTTTTGATTACTGCTTCAATCTTGTTACTGGTTATTGGCCTATTCAGGTTGTCAATTTCTTCCTGTTTCAGTCTTGGCAGCTTATAGGTTTCCAGGAAGGCCTCCATTTCATCCAGGTTGCTCAGTTTATTGGCATATAGTTGTTGATAATAATTTCTAATAATTGTTTCTATTTCCTTGGTGTTAGTCATGATCTCTCCCCTTTCATTCATAATTTTCTTAATTTGAGTCCTTTCTCTTTTCTTTTGGATAAGTCTGGCCAGTGGTTTATCAATCTTATTAATTCTTTCAAAGAACCAACTTCTAGTTCTGTTTATCTGATCTACTGTGTTTCTGGTTTCTAATTCATTGATTTCTGCTCTAATTTTAATTATGTCTCTTCTAATGTGTGGCTTAGACATTGTTTGCTGCTTTTTCTCTAGTTCTTTAAGGTGTAGAGTTAGTTGGTGAATTCAGGATTTTTCTATTTTTTTGAGTGAGGCTTGGATGGCTATGTATTTCCCCCTTAGGACCGCCTTCGCAGTATCCCATAGGTTTTGGACCGATGTGTTTTAGTTCTCATTGATTTCCATGAATTGTTTAAGTTTTTCTTTGATATCCTGGTTGATCCAAACATTCTTGAGCAGATTGGTCTTTAGCTTCCAAGTGTTTGAATTTCTGTCAAATTTTTTCTTGTGATTAAGTTCCAGTTTTAGAGCATTGTGGTCTGAGAATATGCAGGGAATAATCTCAGTCTTTTGGTATTGGTTGAGACCTGATTTGTGACCCAGTATGTGGTCTATTCTGGAGAAAGTTCCATGTGCACTCGAGAAGAATGAGTATTCTGTTGTTTTAGGGTGGAATGTCCTGTAAATATCTATGAGGTCCATCTGGTCCAATGTATCATTCAAAGCTCTTGTTCCCTTGTTGATTTTCTGCTTAGATGATCTGTCCATTGCTGAGAGTGGAGTACTGAGGTCTACAATTAATGTATTGTTATCAATATGACTCTTTATTTTGGTTAACAGTTGGCTTATGTAGATGGCTGCTCCCATGTTGGGGGCATAGATATTTACAATTGTTACATCTTCTTATTGGATAGACCCTTTAAGAATGATATAATGTCCTTCTGTGTCTCTAATTACAGACTTTAGTTTAAAATCTAATTTGTCTGATATAAGAATTGCTACCCCAGCTTTCTTTTGAGGTCTGCTGGCATGGAAGATGGATCTCCATCCCTTCACTTTCAGTCTGGATGTATCTTTAGGTTCAAAATGAGTCTCTTGTAGACAGCATATGGATAGATCCTGTCTTTTTATCCAATCTGCAACCTTGTGCCATTTTATGGGAGCATTTAGGCCATTCATGTTGAGAATGATTATTGAAAGATATGAATTAATTGTCATCATGTTGCCTGTGAAGACGTTGTTTTTATAGATTGCCCCTGTAAATTTCTGTTGTATATTACTCTTGGGTTCTTTCTCCTTTTATAGAACCCCCCTTAATATTTCTTGCAGGGCCAGCTTAGTGGTCATATATTCTTTCAGTTTCTGCCAGTCGTGGAAACTCTGCATCTCCATCCATTCTAAATGAAAGCCTTGCAGGATAAAGTATTGGCTCCATGTTCTTCTCATTTAGTACCCTGAATATGTCTTGCCAGGCCTTTCTGGCTTGCCAGGTCTCTGTGGATAGGTCTGATGTTATTCTGATGTTCCTCCCTCTGTACGTAAGGGATCTCTTCCCCCTAACTGCCCTTAAGATGGTTTCCTTGGTTCTAAGATTTGCATGTTTTACTATTACATGCCAGGGTGTTGGCCTGTTTTCCTTGATCTTGGGAGGGGTCCTCTCTGCCTCTAGGACATGAATGTTTGTTTCATTCCCCAGATTAGGGAAGTTCTCAGCTACGATTTGCTCAAATACATCTTCTAGTCCTCTCTCTCTCTCCACTCCCTCCAGGATTCCAGTTATTCTGACATTGGAATGCTTCATGGTGTCACTTGTTTCTCTGATTCTATTTTCATGGATTCTGAGTTGTTTTTCCCTGGCCTCCTCTTTTCCCTTTTTATCTATTATATTGTCTTCCAGGTCGCTTATTCGCTCTTCTGCCTCAGTTACCCTAGCTGTTAGATTATCTAGATTGGATTGGATCTCATTGATAGCATTTTTTTAAAAGATTTTATTTATTTCTTTGACAGAGAGAGACACAGCAAGAGAGGGAACACAAGCAGGGGGAGTGGGAGAGGGAGAAGCAGGCTTCCCGCCGAGCAGGGAGCCTGATGCGGGGCTCGATCCCAGGACCCTGGGATCATGACCTGAGCCGAAGGCAGAAGCTTAACAACTGAGCCCCCCCAGGCACCTCTCATTGATAGCATTTTTAAGTTCTGCCAGTTCACCTTTTATTTCTGCCCTTAGAGACTCTATGTTGCCCTTAATTGATTTCTCCATTCTAGCCATTGTCTTCACAGTTGCTAGCCTGAATTCCATCTCCGACATCTTGGTTATATCTGTATCCATTTGTAAATCTGCAGCATATATCATAATCTCTGAGTCTTTTCTATTTTGGGGGCTCCTCCTCCTAGTCATTCTGTTGATGGGTGTTCGAGGGAATATATCGAGTCCAAATTATTGACCAGAATCCAAGCAAGATGCACCTGTTTTCTTGGGACCTTAGGGTTACTGGCCTCTTGTTTTCCCAACCTGTCTTCTGTGGGAGGGGCCTGCCGCCCTGTTACTCAGGCAACCCTTTTTGGGCGGAGTTGCCCTGCTCCCCTGTGGCAGGGGATGGGCTCAGTGGGAATCAGTCTTTGGGGCTTTTGTTCTCTGGCACCTTTCCCTGGTGGCTTTCCACGTCTCTTCTGTGAGTCAGAGCAGAAGAGACCATTTCCAACCCTCTGCCTCAGAGCAGAGAGACGGCAGTCTGTTCTTCAGTGAGCTCTCCAGGCCACACCCTCTCTGTTTCTGTCGGTGCTGCTATAAACTGCAGCAGCCTGGGTTGTGCATCTCTCTGCAGCACTCCCAGTCCTGCCTCCAGGTCTGGGCACATCTCTGCCCTTTGTGCTTCTAAAACCGCCAGCCGCTCCTAGTTCGCGTGTGTGGGACCCCACCGCTCCAGGTTTCTGTCCCGGGGGCTGCAGTTCGCAGGCACTACCCGGCCGCTCCAGGTTCCACCCTGGGGGATGCCCTAAAGTCCTTTCCCCACAGCTACAGGTCTGCAAGTCTGTGCCCTGTCCACAGTGCGCGAGGCTGTCGCTCACTGGCGGTGTAGGATCCCCACAGCCGGGCACCCCCCCGCCATTTATCCTCCAATATCTGCCTGTGGAATCACGGCTCCCCGCTTCATAGCTCAAAACCAACCGCCTGCAATATTCTGTTTGTAGTGATCCAGATCTTCTTACATCTCAGGCTAGTTTTGTGGGTGCTCAGAGTGGTCTGGTAGATAGCCAGCTCAATTCCAGGGACCAGTTGAAATAGGGTCCCCTACTCCTCCGCCATCTTTCTCCCCTCTAGAATTATTTTTCTATTGCCTAAAAGAAGTGCCAGTTTGAGGTTGGCAATGGGCAAATATTAAATTTGCTTTTATAAGCACATAATATTAAAATATTAACCAGATCTAGAAATATGAATACTAATACCATGATTATAGTTCAGAGATTACACCTTAATTAAAATAGAAATAAAGTAGAATTGTCAGTATTTTGATATTTTGTAGTTTTCTCTGGGAAAATTGGGGGGGATTCCAAAATAGGTGTTCCCCATCTCCTATGCAGCTATGCTTCTTTGCATTGGCTTCTTAGACTAAAAATCAAGATTATTGTAAGAAATGTCCTATTACATAAATTTTGTATATTTTATTTTCAATCTTGATGTGGACTGATATTGCTTACTATGAAGTATGTCACATAATTTCAACAGAAATCAGAGAGGGAATAATCATTATAAATACAATAAGCTAAGTGATCAAGTTTAAGATTTCATTTAAAAATGAAACAAGATACTTATCAATTTACTTTTCAGTAAGACATTATCATCTGGCTAAAAAGAAAAATATGGGACTGAGTGAGAGAGAGTCAATTTAATTACATCAGAATTCCAGAGATTTAAAAACCTCTTTTTGACCCATTCACCTTCTCACAGCTTAGTATTGTCCTTCTACTTGTCAGTTTAGAATTAGGTGTCAAAATTTTCTGGTTACATGTCAGTCTTTCTCTTCATTTTTAAACCATTTTATTTTAAGGGTAATGTGTAGTAAAAACTCTTAGATAAACCTATGTTTGAGCCCCATGTTCTGTCACTAATTAAACAGGTAACATTATGCACATATATATCAGAATGAATCAACATTGCAACAAATAAATGACGGATAACACCCTAACTTCTAGGTATCAATTTTATCAATAAATTTTTAAATTTCTGAATGTATTCTCTAAGCACTAAGAAAAATGACTTTTTACTTATATTAAAATTTCACTTCAGATGCCACTAGAGGGACTTGTATTATCAGAAGTGTCTTTCAGAAGCATCAGTAAAAAATGTAAGAGGAAAATGTATTAAAGTGAAAATTCCAGGTAATGATTTCTGGATTTAGAATTTCAACATTTTATGAAAAATAAAAACTATTTTCCTGCACTGATTCATCTTACTTCTATAGACTTTATTTCACAATAATTGGCATTTATTGTATTAAGAATTATTATACCTCACAGTCAATTTTAAGTAATTAAAAATAATGTATTAAACAGTCCTTCAATAGTTTGTATTGTGTATTATCTATTTCTAAAAGGGGAACTCTTTCAAGTATTTTAGGGAGCTTTGCCTTATTTTTTCAGTTTGGAGGCACTGTAGTGTCAATATAAACTCTTAACATACTTCCACAGTAGGCTAAATGAAGATTAAATCAGTGGTTCTGTTAAGATTACATGTAATGCACAGAATTTTCAGTAATATGTTCATCTCAGGATGATATCCAAAACAATTGATTTCATATTTATTATATTTATTAAGCATCTACTACATTGAAGCACTTCGCCTTGGAAGAAGAGATAACATACTCAAATTAGGATAAACTGATATTTAATTCACAAAGCTACTTTAAAGAAAGTAGTGGGCCTAATATAGGAAAACCTCAGGGTGAGTAACCCAGGACTGCAGTGAGGAAGAAAAGATGGAATTAAGTAAGGAAGGATCGAGTCCTATGAAGGAGATAATCTGGAGAGGAGCAGTGATCTAAGGTCAAGGAATACAGCCAGCCAAAAATGATGCCCACCCCCCACACCGCCCCAGAGAAAAAAAATACTTCTCTTTTTTTCTCTCCTTATCTGCTAGGGCTTCCCATTATGTAGCTCATTAATAGAACAGTCTTCAGGGCAGAGCTCAGGGTAGAAAAGGATGAATCTATAGGGAGAAAGGGAGAGTATTCAGCAAAGGAATAAAGACTAAATTCCTGTCTGTGACAATATGTTGAATTCTAAGTATAGGTGTAAGCAGTGTTCTATAGGGCTTTACAAAAAAAAGTGACTAATTACAGTTTTGGAAGATCCAGGAAAGCTGCAAAGGAAGGAGATGGCATGACATGTGAGATAGTTGAATGGTAAAGCATAAATTGTTAAAAAAAAATAAACAGAAATAATGCAAAAAGTGTAGTTTGTTTAGCTAGAAAAATATTTTGAAGTGTAAACACAGTTTCTGGGCTTACTACATGATTTCTGTCAAAAAAATAAAAAGTTGTGTGTGTATGTTACTTTTTCCGTGTAGTTAAAAAGGGAAAAATTAAAATATTCTTAATATTGTGAGCCTGATTTTTTTTTTCTATAACTTCTTTTTTGGTTTATGTTTCTGAGTAGCCACTTAAATAGAGAAGACATTAAAACAAGACAAAGGGCCCACAGGAAAAGCATTTGATTTTCCTTTTAAATTTTATTTTGTATTAGTTTACTTTATTAGTGCAATAGACGTATCTACTTTAAATTGTCAAATGGCACTAAAGGCTAACAACAACAAAAAGCAACAATGAGAACAAACTGTTGCCAACAAACTCTTGCTAAACAAACTGCTAATACAGTAGATTTTAAAAGTTCTCATCATAAGAAAAAAAATTGTAACTGTGTGTAGTGATGGATGTTAACTAGACTTTTTTAGTGATCATTTCACATATATTCAAATATCAAATCATAATGTTGCACACCTGAAACTAATATAATGTTATGCCAATTATATGCCAATTAAAAAAAAAAAAAGCTATTGTGCGCCTGGGTGGCTCAGTCGGTTAAGCGTCTGCCTTTGGCTTGGGTCATGATCTCAGGGTCCTGGGATTGAGTTCCACATCAGAGTCCCTGCTCCGAAGGAAATCTGCTTCTACCTCTGTGTGCAATCTCTCTCAAATAAATAAATCAAATCTTTTTCAAAAATTTTAAAAAGCTATTTTGTAACTTAAAGCAAGACATTTCATAAGTTATGCTTGTTTTGCCTGTGAATTTGAGGAATTTGACATTTAATAGTAAAGTCCAAAATGAAACTCTTTTTTTTTTTTTAAGATTTTATTTATTTATTTGACAGAGAGAGACAAAGTGAGAGAAGGAACACAAGCAGGCTGTGTGGGAGAGGGAGAAGCTGGCTTCCCGCTGAGCAGGGAGCCCGATGCGGGGCTAGATCCCAGGACCCTGGGATCATGACCTGAGCCGAAGGCAGATGCTTAATGACTGAGCCATCCAGGCACCCCCAAAATGAAACTCTAAACAAACAAACAAACAAACAAACCCTTTTCTCTCCATTCCCCCATTTCTGGATAGTTTTTAGGGTGGTCTTCTCCACTTGGACCACTATTCAGAGTACCCTGACAAGAGAATTATTCTCTATAATTCGTATGAAGTTGAAATGTAAACAGCTGTTTTATTCCTGGCCCAGGTAAAAACTTTCCTAAGGCTTTTTTGATTCCCAAAGAATCTGGTCCTCTTATTATTTCCCCAAGTTCTATTCTGTTCATATCAAACTACATTCTTAGAACATAGCAGAACCCAGGTTTCAGTTCTGGGAGAATACAACTCTCTCATTCTCACACAAAACAAATGAACAACAAAAAACCCAACAATGACCATAATTCTGTGGTCATTCTCCCCTACCATGGCCCATTCCCTTGAGGCACATCTTCTCCACTTTAGAGTCTCTCATGATATTTACCTCCATAAGTTTATGCTATAAAGAAATTGTGTCTTTCATTTTCAGGCATGCAAATGACATAACAAGAGTCATATCATACATGCTGCTTTATGTTTTGATATTAGCTTTCTTTTGTTTCTGTGTTTTCTGTATCTCTCTGCTTTTCCTTTCTGAAAACTTTCTATCTCCTGACATCCTCTATCTACTCCAAGCACTACTGTTCCCTCCATTAATCTCATCATGTCCCCTGACCAAGCTCTAACTCATGCTAAGAACCAACTTTCCTTTTCTTCTTTTGACTCACGTAACCATATACACTTTTATATATTATGTATACATGGAATATGTTTTGGTCATGTTTTGATTTTAAAAACTAAGATTGTATTATACATTTTAATCTGTGTCTTTCTATTTTCATGCAACAATAATTGATGGAATCATTTCAAATCAACTAGAATTGTCATTCTTTGTAAAAGCTTCATAATATTACATGTCTGAGATACAAAATCATTTACTTAACCATTTTCTTATTAAGGGACATTCACTTTGCTTGCAATTTTTTATCACTATGAATATGCTACGGTATATATCTTTATAGATATATCCTTAGGAACTGCTGATACATCTATAAGATATCATCCCTGGACTGCATTGTCATTAAATTTGGTAAAAAATCTAGTTACATGCTCTTTAGGTTTTTATTGCACATACCTTCAGTGTCATTTATCATATAATCCAGTGTTATTTTGGCACAGGTTTTATAATCACATGTTTGTCTCTTAATTTGTTGATGAACTGAATCTACAGATAGATTGCTACAATTTTGAAATACAGAAATACTGTTATAAACTGTGTCAGTCATGAGTCTTCCTTGCAAACAGCACTTCTAAATAGTTTAAGCAAAAAATGAATTTATTGTAATATATCAGCAATTCAGTATATCTCCAGTAGGGTTCAGAGCTTTTCAGACTGAAAAATACACAAGCCTCATTAACATACTGCTGACAGGTGCAAGTCCAATGCAGCCAGGCACAGGCACAGAGGAAAAAATATGTTCTGATGACACTGAAAAATGAACTTACTGCCAGAACTTTAGCCACCTTCGATTCTAGAACTTGCAATCTCTCACCCCCTTTCCCCCTCCGAGGACAATGGCCTCTGTATGCTTTTGCTTTTGAATCAGGTGGAAAGAAGGGTGGCTGGTAGGTAACTTCTGCTTTCTAAATGGAGATTTGGATTATGTAATGTGAGAAATTACCAAAATAGAAGACACATGTTCCAAAGGTGCTGCCTGCCATTAATATGACAATTGTCTGTGAGGGTCTTAGAATAGTATTTTTTTTTTAATAAACCACCACATTTTATTAGAAAGTTATATGTAAACCTATTTTAACAGATTTGTGTTTTTTTCACCAATGTATTTGTTTGGAAAGATATTTCCATAATGAATTTTTATGCCAATATCCAAATTTAAGTCCTTCTCCTGTGTGTCCTATAGAACATATTCTATGAAGAAGCAAATTCTTGAATGGCCTTTAACAAAAATAAATGTTTTCACTCAGTTTTCCGCACTAAGAACTGAAACAGATTCAATAGGAATCTGTATTGTATTCTGATACAAGTACCACTGTACTGTAACAAGATGTATCTATGTCTATGGATAATTTAGAAATAATTTCTATGTTATTTCTTCATCAGAGACAGTAAAAATTTCAAGAAAAATTATTTGCCTACACAATAACAGAACTAGCCTGAATTAAAAGGCAAGAATATTAATTAATTTTCAGTGGCACAGGTGTTTGTGTGAAGAATGCTATAGAACAAAATAAATTTAAGATTTAATTGGTAGAATCTTAAAGATCAATATGGAGTAGGGTCCACCAAATACTCCTAAGAATATTAATGTATTTCTACTACTATAAATTTTAATATTCTAAAATGAAAGCATATTTAAGGAGTAAAATTTTTAAAAATCAGATGTTTAGAATATCAGTTGAAAATATTAAGTATGAGCTGTCACAGCTGGGAGGAACCTAGAAAGACAAGACAGTTAAATGCAGTGTGGCATCCTGGATGGATCCTGGGATTTAAAAAAAGAAAAAAAAAGAAAAAAAACTAAGGAAATCTTTTTTTTTAAATATTTTATTTATTTATTTGATAGAGAGAGAGAGAGAGAGCATGCAAGGGAGGGTCAGAGGGAGAAGCAGGCTCTCCGCAGAGCGGGGAGCCAGGGACTCGATTCCAGGACCCTGGGATCATGACCTGAGCCGAAGGCAGATGCTTAACCGACTGAGCCACCCAGGCACCCAAAACTAAGGAAATCTGACAACATATAGACTTTAGTTAAAAAATATCTATTAATTGGGGCACATGGGTGGCTCAGTCGGTTAAGCATCCAACTCTTGATTTTGGCTTAGGTCATGATCTCGGGCTCCTGGGATAGAGCTCCTTGTCAGGCTCTGTGCTCAGTTTCTCTCCCTCTGACCCTCTCCCCACTCACACTCTCTCTCCCTAATAAATAAATAAATCTTTTAAATAAATAAATAAGAATATCTATTTATCAATATTGGTTTCTTAATTGTAATAAATGTACCATGTTAATGTAAGATATTGATAATAGGAAAAACTAGGTGTGGGGTATATAAGATCTATCTGTACAATCTTAACAATTTTTCTATAAATTTAAAATGTTCCTAAAAATGTTTATTTAAAAATTGACCGGCTACAAAACTTCAATAATATAATTTTTTCCCAATACTCCCTGGGATCGTTAGTTAAGAACTTTTGAAAATTGAATTCACTCTTTTAGGGCTTAGATTCCTTCAAGACCAAGTGATGTTACAATTTTGGTGCATTGAATTGTCCCAAATCTGAGAACTCTACTTGAAATAAGTCATTTTAACATTGCTGTCTTAAAGGAAATCAATGCCAATTATTAAAATTATTGAAACATTATTGCCTTGGGAGTTATTCTTATGAGAGGACTAACACAACAGATTTATAGAAATATACTTGAATTTAAAGGGATTCCCTTAAAAAAATAAATTTGCATGTAAGAGTCTTTTTATAACATTTGAACTCTCAATGAGTTAAATGTAAAGGAATTTTCTATGTATTTATTCCTGTTTTATTTTCAGTTCATTATAAAATAGTTAAGGAAAATGAAAATTTGTTCACTTAAAAAGTTACAATAGGAAAATAAAACAAGATGAATATTTCATTATAAATTTTAAGAAGAGTTATATTACATTAATAAATGCTGAGTTGCTAATGCTATTTCTATGTTTGACAGAGCATCTCAAAGATTCAGAAGAAACAGCATAGCCCCCCCCCCCAAAAAAAGAAACAGCGTAATCCATTTGGACAATACTCTATCTGTCCATCAATCATCTATCTATGGGTTTACATATGTTTATTCATTGTTTTAATTGGGTATATTTTTCACATCATTACACTGGCTAATGAAATTTCAAATATCTACTAACCTCAGAAAATATACAAACAGCTGAATTTATTCTTA
The DNA here is from genome assembly GCF_029215605.1 of Mirounga angustirostris. NCBI lineage: Eukaryota > Metazoa > Chordata > Mammalia > Carnivora > Phocidae > Mirounga > Mirounga angustirostris. The sequence goes on along the minus strand of NW_026991709.1, from coordinate 44,081,344 downwards.
GGTATTAAATAAAACAATTGTTAAATATATCTATCATATATGATGCTAAGTACTTCATACACATGACTTATTTAATCTTTAAAACTCCCCCTGAAATTGTCTATTATTAAATTCATTTTAAAGATACAGAAATTTGTAGCTTTGGGGGTCACAGTAATAAGGAATCATTGAGTAAAGAGAGGGGCCCAGGGAAGGATAGATTCACTTCCCAGATCATGAGTGCTTATAAGAAGTACAATACATCTGAATTTATTGCAGGGACAGGTTTTGACAAATACATTCCAATGTATGCATTTGGTCCTTGACAGCTATATGTTGCTATATCAATTGTTAGTTCATTCAATTTATTATGCATTATATCTAAATGAGATTTTTCAACATTTTGCTTGAATTACAAATGAATAAATAATACATTTTAAATTATATAATTCTTAAGATCTAAAAAGCAGTATGTTAAAAAAAAGCAGTATGTTATGTACAAATGATTTGGGAGAAATTGACTTTGTCTTTCTTGACACAATGCTTGTATCATTAGGTGAAAAGTAAAAATATCAGTTAATTTCTCCCAACCTATAATCTTTTAGTGAATTGCACCCCAACTTTTTTCTTCTTCATCCTCTTTAATTCTACACCCCCTTCCCTTATTCTTCCTCTTCTTCACAAACTGATTCCGTTGTTTGTTGTACCTCATTCCAGCTTTAATATTCAGTAGTGAGGTGTTACACAATTAATTGTTTTAACATATTCATCTAGGCTTAAAGACATAGGCTGAAGAAAAATGATTCAAATTTCAGAAGGAAAAGTAATGCAACAATATATTTTTCAGAACAATTCTGAATCATATGACCAAGAGAAAATTGGTTTTCTTCCTAATTGTGTCTTCTGATAACATAAACTGAGCTAGTGATTTAATCATAATTATTTCTTCTGTATGAAATTTATTTCTACTAAAAGATCTCTTTACTGTCTTAGACATTTTGGACTATATCAAATAATATAGTCAATAAAATTATACAAGTATACAATCAATTCAAATATTGGTAGAAAACATATTCATGAGGGATTAAAACACTTTTGATTGGATCAGATGCTTTTGTTTGTATAAAAATATCACAACCAAACTTTATGTAGTTTAATTTAAAATTAACCACCGAGTCTATCTCGGTGGTTATATAGTTTAATTTATGTAGTTTATTTAAAATTATGTAGTTTAATTTAAAATTAACCACCGAGTCTATCTCTCAGTTATATATATTGAACATATATATTTGATATTCCCCAAAGGATTACCTAAAAGACATCCATCATGAGAATATTTTATATACAGCGATTATATTCTAGGTGTTTTTCATTACTTCAAAGTCATTTATTTCATCACAGAAGTTTACATTTTTATTCTGCCATAGTGAACATTTATAACAAATCAATGAAACAACTTTCTCAACCTATAAAATGACATTTCATTAAGCATAAAGAATTAATAAAACAATTATGATATGTTACATACCCATTGTTTATGGATAATAGTTTTCTAAATACATGGCAATTATCAAGACAATTGTAATATTTAAATCAACATCACACATTGAACCATTTTGGGGCTATATATGTTGTTTAAATGTTTTGTCATGTATAACTAATTTTCTATGAAATTATAAATGGCTGTTTAAAATTTAATGCTATTAGCATATAAACAATCAGACTTTTTTGAATTAAGAGATGATTAGCTTGCCACTTTGACATTTTTCATGACATAAATCAACTATTATATAAAAGCAAAATCTCTTGATTAATATAGAATAAAATAATTCTATAAACTAACTCCCTAGACACATATGTGACACTAATGTGTTACAATGGGATTTTATTATACGTTCAAAAAGAAAATATCTTATTATATGAGTCCTTCATTATAATTTGAGATTTTTTTCTCTCATACTGATTAGTGGTATGTCTTGAATAAATCAATGAATTCTTCTATGCTTTATTCTGCTGATCTGTAAAGTGAAGACATTTACTTGAATAACCACCCGTCTCATTCCATTAGTAAAATTGTCAGAGTCTATATATTATATTTCCTGATGGAAGACATCAACAGAAGAATTACAAGCAAGGTGCTTGATGAAAGGATCTCCCTCTCATTTTACTAAATCATCATATAATTTTACCTCAGTTTTTAGCAGTTTGATTATGGTTTTGAATTTTATGATGAAAATATTTATTTGTTTAACTATTAATGTAAATCTAACAAATATTAACAATTACCAATTTTACTTGATATGTTAAGTAAACATTGTCTTTTCTTTTCCTTAAAATTAAAGTCTTAGATGCATTTAAGTTATATGCTCTCTCTATATTCAATCAAAATATACTTAGACCATGTAATTAACATGATTAATGTGTCTTTCAGTGTTATGGCATAATTTCAGTGAAGGGTAGAAATTTTACACTTAATTTGCATTTGCTAGTTTATTAGTTATTTTCCCTTTATTATGCACAATTAATCAGAAAATATGCTGAACTAGTTTCTTTTCCTCTTCATTTTTTGAATAATCTATATGACTATATTTGTTTTTTCTTTTAGAAGAATCTTTTTATTTTTAGTTTTTTAGAGTGAAAATTTTGCCCTAACTATACATCCTGCCTTCATTTGTAGTTTGAGTATATAAAATTCAAATTATATAGATTTTCCCAGTAGTAGAAAAAAGTTATTTACTAATAATTTTAGGCTAGTGAATATTATTGTATTAATGCAATGAAGTTATTGATAGATCTGGTAGGCTAAAGAATGGCCCTCTAAACATGTCCACATCCTAATATGGAGATCCTTTAAATACATAACTTCTATTGTAAAAGGAACATTGCAAATTTGATTAAGTTAAAGATCTTGAGATGTGGAGATTATTCTGGATTATCTGGGCGTACTTGATGTAATAACAAGGGTAGACAAGAAGATCAAAGACAGAAAAACGAGATATGATGTCTGAACCAGAGCTTGGTGTGATGTGGTTTCAAGATGAAGAAAGGGGCCATGGGTCAAGAAATGCACATTGCCTTTAGATGCTAGAAAAGACAAGGAAATAGATTCTTTCCTGAAGGCTCTAAAATGAATATAGCTCTGATAATATCTTGATTTTAAACTTCCGATCTCCAGAACTATAAAAGAAAAAATTTGTAGGTTTTAAGTCATTAACCTTGTGGTAATTTTTAATTGCAGAATAGAAAACAAATATAGTTGTCTCTTAAGTATGTTTCCTTTGTGCCTCTATTTATTCCCTAAATATTTTGTGTATCTTTTGGATTCAGTGTCTCATGAAAACCAGTATTGCTATTATCAATGTGCAGTTTTGTTATTTGATATTATTAAACAAAATGAAATAAAATTAATTAATATTACCTTATTACAATACTACAAACTGCTTTGCTCACATAATACTTCATTAAATCTGATTTCATCAATAGAGATCTAAATCATTTTGTTTAAGGGTTGCATAATATTTCATAATATGAATGTACTATAGTTTATCTAAACACTCTTCTATAAATGGATATTTAGGATGTTTCCTTTCTTTTTCTAACAACTAAAAATTATGCAGTAAAACCCAGTTATAAAACAATACATTGATCTGGTCTTTCAACATTTAATCACTTTTATAGTTTCTTCTACAGTACGTTTATGATTTCTACTTTCTGGCCAGTTTTGATCTTTTGTAGTTTGCATCTAAATAATCCATATCTCCTAGATTTTATTTTACTTTTCTTACTAATGCTATGCATTAGTCTTTCATAATTTGTGTAAGTTCCTCTTTCATATTGCTGCTGATACTTTCTTTCTCCTTTTATACACACACGTACATGTGTGCTCATGGTTGCGTATTTTTAATTTGACTCTCTAGTGTTTTTTTCAAGGACTTGTAGCCATTAAATTCATGTCCCAGGCATCAAGGAAGAGAAAGAGGAAGGCAAAATTGGCCTTCCTCCATCCTATTCAGTCAGCAACCATTTAGTAGCCTTCTAGCCATCACACTAAAACCTCCACAAATATCTATTGCTTAGCACTTGGTCACAGAGCTCTTCCATCTGCAAGACATGGCAGAAAATGTCATGTTTTATTAGATACATCATGCCATGAGTAACATTGAATTTCTATTACTAAGGAAGAGAAGTAAAACGGATATTGGGTAGTTTTGAACAGTTTCTGTTATATATCCTTTTTCTAGATGTGACAGTTAAAATACTTTTATTCCTTTTCCATTTTTTATAGCTTCAAGGACCTGGATTTTGTTGATTTGCTTTTAGGGTTTCCCTCCAATTTGTCTCATTTCTTTAAGAAACCTTATTTTACAGCACAATTACAATTTCCAAATCATCATAACATTATCAATTTAGAGTCAATTATGTAAATTGCAAGTCATTACTTACCACTCTTTCCTCAATATGATCCTCATCTTTTATCATATCTTAGTTCTGATTTAATTGTCATTTGGTTGTTGTGTTTTCATAATTATTTTCCTCAGAACACATGGGTGATATATATTCTGAATCCATTTATATCTGAAAATGTCATTCCTTTCTCTGACAGGTGAATGGTAAGTTGAGTATAACTGCTTTGGTCTCAGTAGATTATATTTATTGACTGCTAAGTTTTAATGTTATATCAGTCAGATTTAGTCAGATTCTCTTTCCTTTAAAAGTTACTTGCTCTTCTAGAAGATTTTATATTTACTGTTGAAATTCAAAATTTTCACTAGGATATATCTAAGTAAATGACCTTTTTAATAAATCCTCTCTGGGACCTAGGGAATCTTGCCAATCTTCAGGCACAAATCTTTCTTTAAATAAAAGAAAATTTCTTGATTTGTCTAAATATTACCTCTCTTCTATCACTTCCTTTTTTTTTTTAATTTCAGGACTCCTTTTATAAGGTGAGAATTCTCTTGTCTATGCCCTCAATAACTCATCTTTTCATTACTAATTTTCATCATTTATACTCTTTCTATATTTTGTATTTCTTTCAGTAGCTCTTCCTGGTCAAGTTAACTTTCAACCATAACTACTATCTATGGCCATCCCATTCTGAACGCGCCCAATCTCATCTGATCTCGGAAGCTAAGCAGGGTCGGTCCTGGTTAGTACTTGGATGGGAAACCATAACTACTTTTTTGTTGTTGTTGTTAGTTTAACTATTGAAAAATTTAAATTGAAAATCCATTTCGTTTTGTTGTTGTTTCTCCACAAATTGTTTCATATTTGATATCCTTGACAGACTCTATTACTTTATCTTATTTGACACTTCCATTAGTTCCACTTCTTGTGAGATGGCTCTTCTTTGTTTCCTCCTGTGTCTTTTATTTTCTCACTGGTTTCTTTGCTTGCTCATGTTTTCACACACAGTGACATCAGAGGCAATAATCATCCTTGCTAGCTTACATCAGCCACCTCAGGAATTGGGAACAACTCAGCCCACCAGAGCAGCTACTCATGGTCCTCCATGTTCCTCCAGGTCAAACCAAACCTACTCTGTTGTTTGAGAGTTAATTTGATCTCTGACGCACAGCATCCATTCACTTTATTTCTGTTAAGAAACCAGATATTTTTGTTTGTTTGTTTGTTTGTTTTTATAGATAGAAATCTCTTTCCCTCTTTCCCACTTTTCAGTCCAAGTAATTTGGAAGAAAATGACCCCACACCAAACTTCAGGTGGGTATTTGACTGAAACAACAGTCATAAGCACATTCTATTTTGGGTAGCTCTATTTTTTTTTTTTTTTTTTTTGAGGAGAGGAAGGGGCAATGGGAGAGAGAGAGAGAGAAAATCTTAAGCAGGCTCTATGGCCAGAGCGGGTTGGCGCCCCAACAGTGGCCTGGATCTTACAACCCTGAGATCATGACCTGAGCAGGCTGTTGAAACACCTGAGCCACCCAGGCCCCCAGGGTGGCTCTAATGATTGGCTCAAAGAATGGTCATAGAGTACAGTCTGTTTAGGCACAAGGCATTTTTGTTAAATGATAAATTTATTTTGCCACTGAGTTTGTATTTGAAAGGAAAGATCTAGAATGGCTGGAAGTCCTCTTCACATCATGCATAGCCTCACAAATCAACACAGAGGGGAAAAGAGCTGAAAAATGGGCACAGTTTGTGTACCTGAGAAACGGGTTGTCTGAAGTCTGTGTTACATCTGCAGTTTTTGATTATGTGAGACAATAAATGCCTCTTTGTTGAAAAAGGTCCTCAAGAGCATGTGACCACTGGTTGACCTGTGAGCCAATCCAGACAACACATTCAGAAGCTCCTCTTGACCCCTCCCCTGCCCTGGGAATATATGTTCTCCCCACCATTCCCACAGCAGGAGCTGTTTTCAAGGACCTAGGCTTGAGAGAGTAAAATGTTGTTGAGATCATCTGAATGGTATGTGCACCTAAATCAAGTTAAGGCCTCTGTATAAACTTTTAAGATTCTGATGGGTGGGTGTGGAGATCTACTCATCTTGTGGCTGCTGAAGACAGAACTCAAAAGTAAGTTCCCTTGATTGTTAAAACTGTCACCTACTAATGGAATGGTCTGTCCTTTCTTTGGTCTCTCCTTGCCCTCCATGTAAGGGGTCAGTTTGTAAACCAACAATCTTTTGCTAAAGGGTTTAAAAACTAATTTTTGAAATATCATAAATATTGAATTTTCACAAAAAAATGAATTTTCACAATCTGAACAAATTTGTGTAACTTAAGTCTAGATCAAGAAATAGAATATTACTCCAGAAGCTTCTCTTATGCTCCCTACTAATCAGTAACATCCAAGGGTAACCACTGTCCTGTAGTCTAACAGTGTAGATTAGTAATTATTTATATAAATGGAATGTATATGAATTTTTGGTCTGGATTCTTTGGCTCAGTTTTTGTTTGTGAGCTGCATTAATATTGTTATATATGGTTATAGTTTGTTTATTTCTGTTGATATTCTGTATTCCATTGTGTGAATATACCACAGTTTATTCATCTACTTTTCTGCTGATAAGCATTTGGGTAGCTTCTGTTGGAGGCTATTATTTATAGTAATGCTCTGAACATACTGGAACTTGTTTTTTAGTGAACATATGTATGTACTTTTGTTGGGAGCATACCTAGGCATGTAATTACCAGGTCAAAAGATAGGTACATATTCGGGTTTAGTAGATGCTGACAATTTTCTCTAATGGTTGTTAACAATCCGCACTTTTAGCAGCAATGCATAAGAGTTCTGTTTCTTCCACAGTTTTGCTAACACTGGTATTTTTGTTAAAGACTTTTAAAATGTTGAGTTTTCTGTCATTTGCAATAATTTTGTATTATTATAAAAAGCCTTCCTGTTTTATTAACTTTCCTCTTCTGGCTACTGTTTTATGTGACAGAGGGAGGATTACTCATTCATGTCAAACTCAAGCCTCCACCTTTTTGAGAAAAATTCTAGTATTTTATTCCTTTCAATATAAAAAATATGTATTCTGTGTTATATACCTTCCTGTCATTGTCAGGTAACAATAACTATACAGAGTCAATGTTCCCAATTTTGCTTTAGTTTTTTGGAGTCATGTTGTCAATTGACGAAGGGAGATTTCATCAAACATTGACTGATAAAGTTAAACTATGTATTCATTCTCTTTAAAAAAGTAAATAAATAGAAAGGAAAATAATTGTGTCATAATTGTCTCTTCTAGAAAACTGTGATGGTAAATATATATATTTTTAGAGTGTGGATGTTAAAAAGAAAATTAAAGAGACTATTCTAGTGGACTTCCTTTCTTTGAACTGAAATGACATTATAGGTGTTGCAATCATTATAAAATAACATGTGTAGTTTGATTATTGTTGAACGTGTGAATTCACAAGTAGATTTTTAAATCTGTTGCCTATAATCGAAGTTAATAGAATTTTCAGTGACTCTGTCCCATTTTGGGACTCAAATAAATGTTTTTAAAGGAATTCTGAGTAAACAATGAATTTGAAGTTGGTAATAGAAAACTCAAGTCAAGAGTCTTCAGCCTTCATTGACTCTGTTCCAGGCCAAGTTAGAGGTTGGAGCCACGGTCAGAAGAAATACCTCCTTGTTTGTGGTTGTTGCTAAGTGTATATATGAGACCAACAGATAGAAGAAGTACTCGTTCCTGCAAAGACTTAGATTCCAAGGAGTTCAGAGCATGACCACTTTTGTTCCAGGCCTAGCTATCACTTCTTGTTCTTGTTTCTCAGTTATAATAATAAACTACACATCTTTTATTGTGTCTTAGAATTTGCTGATTTAATCTGTAGTGTTGATGCCTTCCCAGAGAGGTTCTAATAAAAAAAAAAATTAAATCAACTTTGTCAGATATCATGGTTCAAAGATTTTGAAGGAAACCTCTTGTAAGAAATAAGAAAATTGTCTAGGACGCCTGGGTGGTTCAGTTGGTTAAGCATCTGCCTTCGGCTTAGGTCATGATCCTGGGGTCCTGGGATCGAGTCCCACATCAGGCTCCCTGCTTAGCGGAGAGCCTGCTTCTCGCCCTGCTTGTGCTCTCTCTGTCTCTCTGTCTCTCTCTCTGAGAGAGAAATAAAAAAATCTTAAAAAAAAAAAGGAAATCATTGTGAAAGGGACATGCAACAGTTAATCAAAAACGATTAAAGGTGGAAAGATGATAATAACTCTCTAAGCAATAGTGATTATAGCTTAGGCAGCTAAGCTCACACCTTTTTCATGACAAATTATGGTATTTTCAGATATAGTATTATTTATTCACATTTATATTCATCATGTTTAATTTGTAATTTTAAAATTATGAGGTTGTTATTGTAATGTATAAAATATTGCGATTTCATTAGAGATTATAAATATTTTTATTTTTACTTTTTAATTTACAGATGTTAATTAGTGCTTGAAAACTATCCCATTCTCCTTTCTTTCTGTGGTGCAAGGGAGACGGAATTTCTTAGGTACTTTACTATTAGGTAGGATCATGTGCTTAGCTATGAAATATATGATTAAAGTAGAAGTAACATTTTCCCCAATTTTTATTTTTCCTCACTGTAACTAGTGTGTTGGACTTTCATTGAAATTCTCAAGCTATGAGATAAGAAAAAACTAATTTGCTGATTCACCAGATAGAGGACAATTGACCTAGAGAGTTGTGTGGGCCAGTAAAAACTTGCTGAAAATTGAAGAATCTAACTTTTGTTTGCTTTAGCCTGTGATATTTTGAAATTATTTCAATATACCTTAGCCTGCCTTTTACTAATATGTAAGTCAATGAAATATACAGAATCAATAATAACTTTTCAGGAATTCACTTTTTCCTTATATTGAGACTTTTACATGTGCAACCCAGTGAAGTTATTTATTGTTAACATATTCCTGTATTGATGATACAGTAGTCAAGCTAAGAAAATTTTATTAAATTCCTTTGGTGGTTCACTGAATTTTTATAGTTGAAATTTTTGAATATTTAGACTGATATCTATTTTAACATTTTATCTTATTTAAAGGGAATATCTTATTTTCATGTTGTGTAGAAATGCAATCAAAAGATTCTCAATATATATGGTATAACATTTTTCTAATTAATTAAAAGCAATGATTATCATAATAGCTATCATTTATTGGATACGCTATATGCCAGATCCTATTAGTGCTTTACATATACTAGCTTATTTAACCCTACCCTTGATGTAGGTATTATTATCTCTGTGATATACATGGGAAAACTGAAGACACATATATTCATTTACTAACTGTTATGTACTGAATGTTTTTGTCCCCTCAAAATTCATATCTTGAAATCAATCCCTAGTGTAAAGGTATTAGAGATATTAGATGTAGAGCCTTTGGGGGGTAAACATATCATGAGGGCAGAGCTCTCATGAATATGATCAGTGCCTTTATAATAAGAGGCCAGAGAACTAGCTTGCTCTCTTCCCACCACGTGAGGATACAACCAGAAGTCAGCAGTCTGCAATCCAGAAGAAGGCCTTCACCAAAACCTAACTATGCTAGTACCCTGATCTCTCTTTCCAACCTCTAGAACTGTGAGACATATTTTTTTTTCTTCATTGTAAGCCACTCAGTCTGTATGTTTTGTAATAGCACCTCAAATGAGATACTTATTCAAGATCAACCATTAAACAGCAAAAGCAGAATTCACATGCAGGAAAGATTCCAGAAACTGAGATTTATATGTTATGTTGAGTTTCTAAAAATGACTACCGGGGTGCCTGAGTGGCTCAGTTGGTTAAACGTCTGCCTTCAGCTCAGGTCATGATCCCAGGGTCCTGGGATCGAGTCCCATATCGGGCTCCCTGCTCAGCGAGGAACCTGCTTCTCCCTCTCCCTCTGTCTCCTGGCTTGTGCTCTCACTCTCTCTCTGTCTAATAAATAAATAAAATATTTAAAAAATAATTTAAAAAAATGACTACAAAATGTTTACTTAATTATTTAAGAAATAAATAAGTTGCTTCTTTAAAAAAAATCAGTCAGTATGCTTTATGTGGCAAGATACAGAAAATAAGCTTCAGATTCATTGGTTTAGAAAACTTAAAAGTCCAGGGAAAACTCTGACTTCAGGTAAGACTAGATCCAGACTCAAGAGATATGATCAGGGCTCAGTCCCTCCTTCTCAACATCTTGGCTCTGTTTTCTCTGGGTTCATTCCATTTTCATGCAGGTTTATCCTGGGTTCACAAAGGAATACTCCAGGTCATATACTCTTTCCCATGTAGAAGCACCAGTAAAGATTTCTTTAGTTGCATTAGTAGCATAATCTGCTGATAAGCTAAAGCCACTCAAGAACCTCATTCTCTCCCCTTTCTGGAGCCAAGGGTTGGGACAATCTTTCAAACCTGGTGGCTGAGTACGAAAAAGTGAGTTTGTCAATAGGAAATTTCAATGTCAGTGGCAGGAGAGGAGAGAAACATATGTCAGGGAAGAACCAACAACTGTCTACACCAGCAAATTTGCTTGTTTTCAAAAATCTGATTCTATTTTCAACACTTATAAAAGCTAAATTAATGGATAATCACTTTTTAAAATGTTCTTTTCGACTCCTGGCTAGAGTTCCCATTTCAATTTTATATCCATTGTTTATTCAAAATGTCTTTTAAAACATTCAAAATGTCTTTTAAAACATTCAAAATGAATTAATATTTCACAATATACAGTGCCAAAAAAACTCAATACTTCAAAATAAACATCCATGTGCACATTTCTAGAATGTCTGTCATGTTGGCATTCAAATACGTGGATGGTTTCCTTGTAACTTTCTTAAGAATCTTGATTTCCCAAATTATTCATACATATGAGATAATCGTACTAAAAGTATATCTAGACAAGTCTAATAAAAATTAAGATAGGGATATCAAAATGAGTAGGTATGTTCTCTCTCTTCTTAAGGGAACAAAAGTTATGAAGATAGTCATAATACAAATACTACTGTTTAGTATTATTCTTCTTTAAACAGAGTGATAGGAGGGGTAGGAGCAGGAGGGAAAATCCTGCATTGATTGAATGCCTGTTGCTTTCCAGATCCTGTGATATGTAATATGACATGCAAATTCATATATACCTCATTATAACGTCACACCAGTTCTGCGGAAGTTGATATGATTATTCCTGTTATAGAGTTGGAAAATTATATCTCAGTGGGTTACACAGTCTGCTAAAATGAACAAACTAAATAGCTATAGGTCAACACTTAAAAGCAAGTCAATAGAAAACCAAAGTTCCTTTACATTTCATCCAGTCATTCATTCACTCATCCATCTATTTAGTTATTTTTTTGGTTGGTTAGTTATTTGGTCAGAATCTAAAACAAGTTAGGAAAATGACTGCTGTACTCTCATTCTGTTGTAATATATACTGGTTGAAAATTAATTTTTATGGGAATAGTACTTCTTATAAACAACAACTACAGATGCTGTGTTCAAGATTTATAGACACATTTGTTGGCAAATAAAGTAAGAACATAACCAGACTCTTGGGAGAAAATGTGAAATGATATATGCTAATTTAATGGCTCAGTTTCTAAAGTAAATACTATTCTGTAACAGTCAGCTGTTGTAACAATATTGCTGCATGACAAGCCATTCCCAAACTCAGGAGATTTGAATACTAACCATTTAATTTTACACACATTGGTCTGTGAAATGCTTGCAACTCATCTGATCTAGGCTTGACGAGCTCAGCTCCAAGCTGTGAGTTGGGTTCAAGTCTGTTCCATGTGTATCTAATTCCACTGGGACCAGTACTACCCAGGATATATACAAGAGAGGTGAATGGGTGATTTTAATGCTTCTTAAGGCATGGGATCATAAATCTTTGCTCATTAAGGAAAATCTGCTCATTGATTGATATTAAGCAAAGACTTCACATGAAGTGGATACCTTACATGATGATGCTTGTGTTCCTCATATGTTACCACAGAGTGTTTGCATTGTTTCTAGTGTGATAACTAGGTTAAATATTTGTAAAGCCTAAAGACAGGAGTGCTATCACTGCTGCTGAAAGAAAATGATCATTCAGTGAAAGGGCTGCTGCATCTGGCTAACATACTGGCAATAACTAACATAACGTATTTGGGAATATGCCTTATAGATACTAGACCAGAGAATAAATAATATATAGCTGGATAAGAGACAGATTTTTTAAATTCTCCAATAACTCTGGCAAAGGAACATGTTGTCTATTTATATGCTGTTAGCTGTTGAAGTGGGACAATTGGAAATTTAAATTGTAAAAAAAAGAAGACTTATGGTTAAATAGGTGGATTGCAGAACTGCCTTGGTAGTGTACTGAGAAAGGGCTCAAAAGGTTCAGAAAATTAGACTTGATCGAATTGATTTATTATATAATATCAAAGACTATACCATTTGTTTATATTCCCTAGGAATGCCCAGAGGATACGGCCCTGTCTAAAATGATAAAGAATGTGTGAATGGAGGGGAACCTGCATTGTTGAGGAGCTCAGTGGTATATTTCTTCTGTAGGCCAGGGTTGAGGATAGGAAATGCTGTTATGGAATGGGGCTCTCCATTGTCATTATGGGTTATAAGTTTACAGAATAGCAGAGAACACATGACAGCATTTAATTTAGTGGCAAGGTGAACATAATTGCATAATGGCTATAAGGTCAGAAAGGCCTTGACATTAGCTAAGAGTTCCTAAGGACAAGATAGATGACCAGTCATGAAGCATGTTGTTTGACTTAAGTAACCCAAAGTGATCAAGACAAACAGAAGGTTGATGTCAGATATCAAAATAGAAAATCACAATCTCTTATTAGTTTCCAGAACTGAGTCAGTTCTTAGACATAAAGCCCATCGATTAAAAGAGAAGCCATCACCATTGAGGTAGAAGCCTGAAATGCCATATAAGCATATTCAGTAGTTATTCACCCAATGCTTTGCAAAATGGACCTAAATATATTTATAAGAAAAACCAGAAATATATGAGGAAGAGAGGGATACAAATATCTTTTTAAGGTCTTTGGATACTGGATGTTAGTTGACATTGACAACAGAGAATACAAAATGCCATCATAGCCCCTTGTTACAGTGAGGTTGTAAAAAGTCTAGATGATTGATGACAACCTAGCCACAGTTCATCTCATAGTGGGTCTTATAAGACACAGATCCATATTGTGGTCACTTGCTGGGTTCCAGAGTACAAAATCAGACTGGATATAATTATTGGCTGGCAGGCTACTCATATTGGTTCTCTGTCTTGAATGTAAGAGCTATTATAGAAGGAAAGTCTGAGAAAAAGCATGTGACTCTGTTGCTACTGGACAAGATAGTGAGTAAGAAACCATATTGGAACCTAGGTAGAAGCAGAAAAGTATATGGCACCCTCAAAAATTTAAGGGATGCAGGTGCTACTCTCAATTATTTAAAGAAGGCATCCCTCATAAAAATTTTCATTAACTGTTAGGACTCTTGAGAAAACCACAGGGACTGTGGTCACTGTTGATGGACTACCATAAGTTGAACCAAGGTTAATGTAATCAGTCTCTGTGAGGAGGTGGTATCTTTACTAGAACAGATCAACATAGCCTCTGGTACTTGATTTGTCCTGTTGATCTGGAAAATGTATTATTTTTGATCCTGGTCAAGGAGGAGGATCTAATGCAGTTTACATTTACATCTAACACATAGCTTTAAGACTATGCCAATCTCTTGCTCTTTGGTATAGTAGGCACAAGATACATAGAAAAGATCTTGAATATCTTGTCATTCTAGAGAATATCATCCATTTCGATGACATTGATAATGTGGAACCTTGTTTTAACACAGAGTAGAATTTTGGACATCATTTCTGATAAAGCACCCTTCAAAATAATTATTCATGTTGATCTGAATTCACTTTTAGCCTATGAAAGCACATGCATTATTATTGTACATAAGCCATGTGTTATAAATTAATGGTAAATAATTGGACCCATATAGCAGGCAATTATACTTTTAGAGAGTTATTTTACTATAAGTATCTAATCACACTTATTTCATATATACTAGCTCTATCACAAGTACATCTACATGATTACTTTCAAACAACCTTACTCTCCTAATGAGCAACTATAAAATCACAAAAAAGTAAAATAATAAAGGGATACCTGGGGGCGCCTGGGTGGCTCAATTGGTTGGGTGACTGCCTTCGGCTCAGGTCATGATCCTGGAGTCCCTGGATTGAGTCCCGCGTCAGGCTCCCTGCTTGGCAGGGAGTCTGCTTCTCCCTCTCCCACTCCCCGTTTGTGTTCCCTCTCTCGCTGTGTCTTTCTCTGTCAAATAAATAAATAAAATCTTTAAAAAAAAAAGGGATACCTGGGTGGGCATTTGGTTCCAAGCATCCAACTCAGGTCAAGATCTCAGGGTCATGAGATCAAGTCCTACATTATGCTCCATGCTCAGGGTGGATTCTGCTTAAGTTTCTCCCTCTCCCTCTGCCCCTCCCCAATCTCTCTCTCTCTCTATTAAATAAATAAATAAATAAATAAATAAATAAATAAATAAATAAATAAATAAATAAATCTTTTTTTTTAAGTAAAATAGTCAATAGTATATAGTAAAAAAGATGAGGGGGATTAGAGGTACTAACTTCCAGTTATAAAGTAAATAAGTCACAGAGATGAAGAGTACAACATAAGGAATATAGTTAATACATTTATCATGGTGAGCATTGAGTAATGTTTAGAAAAGCTTAGTTGTGGTCATGTTTTATAGAGAGGTCTCTGTTCTGGGATAAGTCAATGCAAATAAAAAAAAAATATATATATGTATATGTTTAAGACAAGTCTGTGCTCTTCTCTCTTCTTACTTAATGACCCACAGATATTTTATTCTATGAGTTAGATTGCCAAGCAATATACATACTCTAGAGGTTTTGACTATGTTTTACTTTTTTCTGTATAATGTTGAGTTAACATTACTCACATTGATAATGCGGAACCTTGTTTTAACACAGAGTAGAATTTTGGACATCATTTCTGATAAAGCACCCTTCAAAATAATTATTCATGTTGATCTGAATTCACTTTTAGCCTATGAAAGCACATGCATTATTATTGTACATAAGCCATGTGTTATAAATTAATGATAAATAATGGTATTTGGTGGTTGGTTGGAAAATGGATTATTTGTCCAAATCATGCTTGCGTAAGTTATATTACATTCATAAAAATCAAAATTAACTTTTGAATAAAAATATACAGAATAATACATTGGGAAAATATTATAATTTTAAACATGCTGTACTCTGGTATAGCTGTCTATCACTTCAGAACTGAGAATAGAAATGTAGTTAGGCTTCTAAGATTGAAGAGGCAGAACCTTGGAGAACTCTTTCAGGATTTCAGCAAATATTGACCATTAGCAAATTCTCCCAACCTGAAAATTTCATTATGACTATTCAAGACATTTTTATAAAGCTATATAGTTATTAGAGCAGCACTGTGAATAAAAATGTCCCAGGGAATAAAAGTCACTCACTGATATAATTCCTTCTATGTGCCTGTATCACTCAGAATTCCTGGTTGAGAACAATAGAAACCAATTCTGTTTGAACTCAGCAAAAAATGAATTTATTGAAGGGATATCAAACAGCTCAGGAATCAATGGAAAAGCAAGAGAATTGGGCTCAGAAAATGACCAAAATCTCAGAATCTAATCTGCACAAACAGCCAAGGAATAGTGTTTTGGATGCTCAGCTGGATGGGCAGTCAATGTTGCCAAACTCTCAACTCCATGCTGGCCATAATCTTGCCTTAGTCACCATATTGAGTCATTCTTTGACTATCATTTTTGTGTTATGCATTGTTTCTTCAATATATAAATTCCTGGAGATTTATCTGAGGGCCTCATCATGTTCTGGCTGCCATAAAGTGGAAAGGAGTATGTGGACAAATAAATTATAGAGCTTTTGGATTTTTTCAAAACATCAGCTGAGATTGAGTGCAAGTTACAGAGGTCCCTTGATTACAGATGTATCAGAAAAGAGGGTTTTGCCACCCACCACATTATGTAGGTATAGGATTGTCTTCTTGATACTAAATACCATTTGTGTTGATGGCACACAGCAGCTGGTTATCTTCATGAGATCTGACATTGTGAATGGATCATTTATCTGGATATTGAGACAAGATAAAGTGACAGTTTATGATATTAAAGTATAGACCAATATAATTTTATAAGTGAGCATACCTGATTGACATAATTTACTATTTTATTATTTTTTCTATTTTTGTAGACCCTATTGCTTTTTGTCTTTTTTTTTAAAGATTTCATTTATTTATTTGAGAGAGAGAGATTGAGAGAGAGGCTGCATGAGAAGGGGTAGTAGGGTCAGAGGGAGAAGCAGACTCCCCACTGAGCAGGGAACCCAATGCGGGACTCAATCCTGGGACTCCAGGGTCATAACCTGAGCCGAAGGCAGTTGCTTAACCAACTGAGCCACCCAGGTACCCCTGATTTTTGTCTTAATAACTAATAGTACTATTGGGGGGCTCATATTAATCTTATAAGTCAATATTAAATCATAAGCAGGTATTAATATAATTTTTAATAAAAGTATTGTAGTAATGAGTTACATCTAGATTTATACTAGTGAAATTCTTCATAAGGAGGGTGATGTAAATGAAAGTTACCATGATACTTAAAGTTTGGTCTATATAGAAATATAGTCCATATATTCTGTACTTAATTAACACAACTCTCCTATACAATGGACCCAGATCAAACATACACAGCAATAGTTCCATCAGCACAGATGATGCAAAGCTGCTTGTTGGGCCCAAGTCTATCACATATGGTTGTACTGTTTATTAATAGCACAAAGGCACCTGGCTGAGAGAACTAGAGAAGGCTGACTTGTAGCTCACTGCTTACAAAGCCATGTCCCTCTGGGGAACATTCATTTGCTCCAAGGTGGGAGGTGTTGAAATCATTCCAGGGTGCTCTATGTACCAGTGGTGGACTGAAAACTTGGACTCTTTCCCAGGGTGTGAATTAATTTCAGGTGGGTTGTGGCTGGACGAATCACTGTGTCAGAATTCTTTCCCTCTTTGCATGGTGTTGACGTTTGACAGAAAATCCACTGTAAAAATTTTGTCCTAAGTCACTCCTTTGACATTAGCAAAAGAGTTCTTTTGATGCTTTCCAAATGAGACATTGATAGAATGATATTGATTTATGTAAATGAAAACATTTGTGTGATCCTAAGAGAAGTATTTTTATTTGACTTATCGCCTCTGTTCCAGGACATGGGAACTATTTTTTTTTCCTTTTTTTTCCTGAAAGCAAAGTAACAATTCCAGACGTGTCAAAAGAGAGAACTGTGATTTTTTTAGTGGAAAGGACCTTGTTTCAGTAAGAATAACTCATATATATTAGTGAATATATAGTCTCAATTTTTGTTGGCCTTTGCATACTGGAAGTATAGCATTTTCCTTCTTTCAGCATTGCTGCACAGTCTTCTGAGATCTGGTATCCGGCTGCTATAGTTGAATCAAGAAATGAATGGTTCTCTAATTGATAAGTTGAAAATGAAATCCATGGTCTCAGGTGACTGCAATATTTTCTTTGAAAATAGAAAGGCTGCCATCCAAAAGACTTTCAAAATGAGTTACGTTTCCTCCTCCAAATATTTGCAAGCAAAGAGAGAAGCAGTGGTGAAATCATCTGTCCCTCAACTTTCGGGAAGAGGGAAAATATTGATAGTATACACACAATTCTGGGAGATACATCAAGACTATGAGGAAAAAGTACTTAAGAGACAATTATTTCCTGATTTTTATCTTCTGCTGAGACAGCTGACAAGGTTTATTTTGTTGTTTTTGTGACCTGTGAACCATTTTTTTTCCTTAATAGGATAAAGAACAGGATGATAATGCCATGCAATGATGCTGTGTGTGGTGGGGGGGGGGTAGTTTTAAGCATTTGGAATATTGGAATATGACTTATAGATCACTCCAACAAGAAGCCAACTTGTTCTAAAAAACCTTTTTTCTCTTGTGTTGGACTGTTGATCATGCTAATAAATGTCTTTTAATTTTAACAGTAACAAGAGGTAAAGAAGTAAATTTGCAATTTCAAATACCTAATTCAGAGTGAAGCATACATGGGAGGTATTTACAAATAAATACAAATACATATATTGGAGTGGCACAGCCTTCTAAAATAGCAAATTGTGGGATAAATATCTCTAATTGAAAATGAATATCTTAGCTCATGCTTTTGTCACAGATTTTCAAAATTCTAGTGCACATTGAACTGACTTGGAGAATTCAAAGATTTTGACCTCTTTGAACTTACAATCTAAAACAGACTAAGATAGGGTGCCTGGGTGGCTCAGTTGGTTAAGCGACTGCCTTCGGCTCAGGTCATGATCCTGGAGTCCCGGGATCGAGTCCCGCATTGGGCTCCCTGCTCGGCAGGGAGTCTGCTTCTTCCTCTGACCCTCCTCCCTCTCATGCTCTCTGTCTCTCATTCTCTCTGTCTCAAATAAATAAATAAAAAATAAAAATAAATAAATAAAACAGACTAAGATCGTAGAAAAAGATGTAAAAATAATTCAAACTATAGAAAAAATATTAACATATTAGCAGAAATATGTTTCTATTTATATTACATATATTCATGTGGTCTTTCACACTGGCTCTTTTTACTATATAATATTAGCATACTTATATGAAGGTGTAATCACTTGATGTATGCCTACTCATTTCTTTTGAAAAGAATCTAGAAAAATCATTTTCCTCTATAATTTTTCCTTTATATTTTTTGTTATACAAGTCTGTTTTATGTTTGGTTTTGTATATTTTGAAATTTTTGATATTAAAAGTTTTTTTTTTTTTTCCAATTCTTGGTCTTTATTTAAAAGAAGGCAACTCCTCAAACATCCCCTGAAATAGACATATTTGAAGGTCAGGCTATGAGAGATCAAGTGAACAGGTAGAAACTGGAAAAGGGCACTCACCTGAGCATTTGAAAAACCCTCAAGGGTGAAAGGAGGAAGAGCACTTTACAAATGACTACTGTGCCCAAACCCGTTAATGGGGCCCCAGAACTACACACACCTAGCTGGCAAGGTGAACCTATGAATGACCGAATCCCTGGCCTCTTAAAGAAACATAACATTTTGGGGTTTCTCTATTTCCTGGGGAAACAGAATGTGGTGATTGTAGTTCAGGAAAAGAAGCTGCCACATGGAGATGTAAATAGGGATTTGGGTGCTCTTCCTTGCATGGGATTGTTGTGAGGAGAAAGAAAGTAGGAGAGCAGGAAGACCTGCCCAGATTCAGGCTCGTTGCTGTGGGAGGAGCAGCTTTGAGAACTGCCGCAAAGGCCCACAGAAAGGTAATGTTACCCATCAGGCCAGTGGGACATGAGCCTTCAACCTAATTGGAGGTGGGCCTGGGGGAAGAATGGAGCAGGCTCAATTTATTTTTCCTTTCTGCTTCAATAGAACACCTCCAGATACCATTCAGGAACTTCCCAGTGGGGTCAGCTTTTCTCAGATGGCACAGAACTTTGAAAAGGCTAGATACATTTTCTTTCTTTCTTTTTTTTTTTTTTTCATATTGCATGGATTGCCTCCTCCTTTTTTTTTTTTTAATTTTTTATTCTTATATTATCCCCATATATTACATCATTAGTTTTAGATGTAGTGTTCCATGATTCATCGTTTGTGCATAACACCCAGTGCTCCATGCAGAATGTGCCCTCCTCAATACCCACCACCAGGCTAACCCATCCTCCCAACCCCCTCCCCTCTAGAACCCTCAGTTTGTTTTTCAGAGTCCCTCATCTCTCATGGTTCCTCTATCCCTCCGATTTCCCCCCCATCATTCTTCCCCTCCTGCTACCTTCTTTTTTTTTTTCTTAACATATATTGCATTATTTGTTTCAGAGATACAGATCTGAGATTCAACAGTCTTGCACAATTCACAGCGCTTACCAGAGCACATACCCTCCCCAGTGTCTATCACCCAGTCACCCCATCCCTCCCACCCCACCCCCCACTCCAGCAACCCTCAGTTTGTTTCCTGCGATTAAGATTTCCTCATATTAGTGAGGTCATATGACATATGTCTTTCTCTGTTTGACTTATTTCACTCAACATAATACCCTCCAGTTCCATCCACGTCGTTGCAAATGGCAAGATCTCATTCCTTTTGATGGCTGCATAATATTCCATTGTATATATATATCACATCTTCTTTATCCATTCATCTGTCATTGGACATCTTGGCTCTTTCCACAGTTGGGCTATTGTGGACATCGCTGCTATAAACATCGGGGTGCACATACCCTTTTGGATCCCTACTTTTGTATCTTTGGGGTAAATACCCAGTAGTGCAATTGCTGGATCATATGGAAGCTCTCTTTTCAACTTCTTGAGGAACCTCCATACTGTTTTCCAGAGTGGCTGCCCCAGCTTGCATTCCCACCAACAGTGTAAGAGGGTTCCCCTTTCTCTGCATCCCCGCCAACATCTGCCATTTCCTGACTTGTTAATTTTAGCCATTCTGACTGGTGTGAGATGGTATCTCATTGAGGTTTTGATTTGGATTTCCCTGATGCCAAGCGATGTTGAGTACTTTTTCATGTGTCTGTTGGCCATTTGGATGTCTTCTATGGAAAAATGTCTGTTCATGTCTTCTGCCCATTTCTTGATTGGATTCTTTGTTCTTTGGGTGCTGAGTTTGATGAGTTCTTTATAGATTTTGGATACCAGTCCTTTATCTGATATGTCATTTTCAAATATCTTCTCCCATTCTGTCGGTTGTCTTTTGGTTTTGTTGACTGTTTCCTTTGCTTTGCAAAAGCTTTTTATCTTGATGAAGTCCCAATAGTTCATTTTTGCCCTTGCTTCCCTTGCCTTTGGCGATGCTTCTAGGAAGAAGTTGCCATGGCTGAGGTCGAAGAGATTGCTGCCTGTGTTCTCCTTTAGGATTTTGATGGACTCCTATCTCACATTGAGGTCTTTCAACCATTTGGAGTCTATTTTTGTATGTGGTGTAAGGAAATGGTCCAGTTTCATGCTTCTGCATGTGGCTATCCAATTTTCCCAACACCATTTGTTGAAGAGACTGTCTTTGTTCCATTGGACATTCTTTCCTGCTTTGTCGAAGATTAGTTGACCATAGAGTTGAGGGTCCATTTCTGGGCTCTCTATTCTGTTCCATTGATCTATGTGCCTGTTTTTGTGCCAGTACCATACTGTTTTGATGATGACAGCTTTGTAATAGAGCTGGAAGTCTGGAATTGTGATGCCACCAGCTTTGCTTTTCTTTTTCAACATTCCTCTGGCTATGCGGGGTCTTTTATGGTTCCATACAAATTTTAGGATTATTTGTTCCATTTCTTTGAAAAAAGTGGATGGTATTTTGATGGGGATTGCATTGAATGTGTAGATTGCTCTAGGTAGCATTGACATCTTCACAGTATTTGTTCTTCCAATCCATGAGCATGGAACGTTTTTCCATTTCTTTGTGTCTTCCTCAGTTTCTTTCATGAGTATTTTATAGTTTTCTGGGTACAGATTCTTTGCCTCTTTGGTTAGATTTATTCCTAGGTATTTTATGGTTTTGGGTGCAATTGTAAATGGGATCGACTCCTTAATTTCTCTTTCTTCTGTCTTGTTGTTGGTGTATAGGAATGCCACTGACTTCTGTGCATTGATTTTATATCCTGCCACTTTACTGAATTCCTGTATGAGTTCTAGCAGTTTTGGGGTGGAGTCTTTGGGGTTTTCCACATAAAGTATCATATCATCTGCAAAGAGTGAGAGTTTGACTTCTTCCTTGTCGATTTGGATGCCTTTTATTTCTTTTTGTTTTCTGATTGCTGTGGCTAGGACTTCCAATATTATGTTGAATAGCAGTGGTGATAGTGGACATCCCTGCCGCGTTCCTGAGCTTAGGGGGAAAGCTCTCAGTTCTTCCCCATTGAGATTGATATTTGCTGTAGGTTTTTCATAGATGGCTTTTATGATATTGAGGTATGTACCCTCTATGCCTATACTCTGAAGAGTTTAGATCAAGAAAGGATGCTGTACTTTGTCAAATGCTTTTTCTGCATCTATTGAGAGGATCATATGATTCTTGTTCTTTTGTTAATGTATTGTATCACGTTGATTGATTTGCAGATGTTGAACCAACCTTGCAGCCCAGGGATAAATCCCACTTGGTTGTGGTGAATAATCCTTTTAATGTACTGTAGGATCTTATTGGCTAGTATTTTGGTGAGAATTTTTACAACCATATTCATCAGGGATATTGGTCTGTAATTCCCCTTTTTGATGGGGTCTTTGTGTGGTTTTGGGATCAAGGTAATGCTGGCCTCATAAAATGAGTTTGGAAGTTTTCCTTCCATTTCTATTTTTTGGAACAGTTTCTGAAGAATAGGTATTAATTCTTCATGAAATGTTTGGTAGAATTCCCCTGGGAAGCCATCTGGCCCTGGGCTTTTGTTTGTTGGGAGATTTTTGATGACTGCTTCAATTTCTTTACTGGTTATAGGTCTGTTCAGGTATTCTATTTCTTCCTGGTTCAGTTTTGGTAGTTGATACATCTCTAGGAATGCATCCATTTCTTCCAGGTTATCTAATTTGCTGGCATAGAGTTGCTCTTAATATGTTCTTATAATTGTTTGTATTTCTTTGGTGTTGGTTGTGATCTCTCCTCTTTCCTTCATGATTTTGTTGATTTGGGTCATTTCTCTTTTCTTTTTGATAAGTCTGCCCAGGGGTTTATCAATCTTGTTAATTCTTTCAAAGAACCAGCTCCTAGTTTCGTTGATCTGTTCTACTGTTCTTTTAGTTTCTATTTCATTGATTTCTGCTCTGATCTTTGTTATTTCTCTTCTCCTGCTGGGCTTAGGTTTTATTTGCTGTTCTTTCTCCAGCTCCTTTAGGTGTAGGGTTAGGTTGTGTATTTGAGACCTTTCTTCTTTCTTGAGAAAGGCTTGTACTGCTATATACTTTCCTCTTATGACTGCCTTTGCGCATCCCAAAGATTTTGAATAGTTGTGTTTTCATTTTCATTGGTTTCCATGAATTTTTTTAATTCTTCTTTAGTTTCCTGGTTGACCCATTCATTCTTCAGTAGGATGCTCTTTAGCCTCCATGTATTTGAGTTCTTTCTGACTTTCTCCTTGGATTGAGTTCTAGTTTCAAAGCATTTTGGTCTGAAAATAGGCAGGGAATGATCCCAATCTTTTGGTACCGGTTGAGTCCTGATTTATGACCTAGGATGTGATCTATTCTGGAGAATGTTCCATGGGCACTAGAGAAGAATGTGTATTCCATTGCTTTGGGATGCAATGTTCTGAATATGTCTGTGAAGTCCATTTGGTCTAGTGTGTCATTTAAAGTCTTTATTTCCTTGTTGATCTTTTGCTTAGATGATCTGTCCATTTCAGTGAGGGGGTGTTAAAGTCCCCCACTATTATTGTATTGTTGTCGATGTGTTTCTTTGCTTTTGTTATTAATTGCCTTATATAATTGGCTGCTCCCATGTTAGGGGCATAGATATTTACAATTGTTAGATCTTCCTGTTGGATAGACCCTTTAAGTAGGATATAGTGTCCTTCCTCATCTCTTATTATAATCTTTGGTTTAAAATCTAATTTGTCTGATATAAGGATTGCCACCCCAGCTTTCTTTTGGTGTCCATTAGCATGGTAAATAGTTTTCCACCCACTCACTTTCAATCTGGGGGTGTCTTTGGGTCTAAAATGAGTCTCTTGCAAACAGCATATCGATGGGTCTTGTTTTTTAATCCAATCTGATAGCCTGTGTCTTTTGATTGGGGCATTAAGCCCATTTACATTCAGGGTAACTATTGAAAGATACGAATTTAGTGCCATTGTATTGCCTGTAAGGTGACTGTTACTGTATATTGTCTGTGTTCCTTTCTGGTCTATGTTGCTTTTAGGCTCTCTCTTTGCTTAGAGGACCCCTTTCAAGATATTTTGTAGGGCTGGTTTTGTGTTTGCAAATTCCTTTAGTTTTTGTTTGTCCTGGAAGCTTTTTATCTCTCCTTCAATTTTCAATGACATCCTAGCTGGATAGAGTATTCTTGGCTGCATATTTTTCTCATTTAGTGCTCTGAATATATCCTGCCAGTCCTTTCTGGCCTGCCAGGTCTCTGTGGATAGGTCTGTTGCCAGGCTAATGTTTCTACCATTGTAGGTTACATATCTCTTCTCCTGAGCTGCTTTCAGGATTTTCTCTTTGTCTATGAGACTCGTAAGCTTTACTATTAGATGATGGGGTGTTGACCTATTTTTATTGATTTTGAGAGGGGTTCTCTGTGCTTCCTGGATTTTCATGCCTGTTTCCTTCCCCAAATTAGGGAAGTTCTCTGCTATAATTTGCTCCATTATACCTTCTGCCCCTCTCTCTCTTTCTTCTTCTTCTGGGATCCCAATTATTCTAATGTTGTTTCGTCTTATGGTATCGCTTATCTCTCGAATTCTGCCCTCGTGATCCAGTAGTTGTTTATCTCTCTTTTTCTCAGCTTCTTTATTTTCCATCATTTGGTCTTCTATATCACTGATTCCCTCTTCTGCCTCATTTATCCTAGCAGTTAGTGCCCCCATATTTGATTGCACCTCATTAATAGCCTTTTTGATTTCAACTTGTTAGATTTTAGTTCTTTTACTTCTCCAGAAAGGGTTTCTCTAATAACTTCCATGTTTTTCTCGAGCCCAGCTAGTATCTTTAAAGTGATGATTCTGAACTCTAGATCTGACATCGTACTAATGTCTGTATTGAGTAGGTCCCTGGCAGTCAGTACTACCTCTTGTTCTTTTTGTTGAGGTGATTTTTTCCATCTTGTCATTTTGTGCAGAGGAGAATAGATTAATGAGAGAACAAAATGCTAGCAGAGTAACAAATGTCCCCAGAAAATATACTCTAAACAAATCAGAAAAGACCTGAAGCAGTGGGAAAAGAAAGGGAAAGAGAGAAAAAAGAAAAAGAAATAAAAATAAAAATAAAAAGATAAAGATAAAAACAAACAAAAACAGAATAAAACAAAACAACAACAATAAAAAACCAGAATATGATCAAATATGATCAGGCTGGTATATAGATCAATGCCACACACTAGATTTTGGGTGTATTTTGGTCTGTTAGAAGAAAGTGCCTCTCAAAATTTTAAAGAAAGAAAAACTTATATATGTACAAAAATAAGGGTTGATATGATGAAGGAATGGAATATGACTGTAAAGATGGAAATTATAAAAAATTTTATAAAAGGAATTGATAAGAAGTTGTTTGAAAAAAGAAAGAAGAGGATTTAAAAAAAGAAAAAAGAAAAAAAAAGGGAGAGAATGTGATCAGGCAGGGGAGTAGAAAAAAAACCAAATAGTAAAGATTTAGGCTATATTTTGATCTGTTAGAAGAACCTATCTCAAAATTTTAAAGAGAGAATAACTTATATATATATGCCAAAAATACGGGTACCTACTATGAAGGGATACAATATGACTCTAAAAATGAAAAATAAAAATTTTTTTTAAAAAAGGGATTGATAAGATGTTGGTTGGAAAAGGGCAAAAGAAAAATTAAAAAAAAAAAAAAGAAAAGAGACAGTTAAAAAGAAAATTAACTTTGAAAGACTAAAGAATCATGGTAAAAAAGCCATGAATTCTCTGTGCTGTATTCCCCTAGCGCTGGAGTTCTGCCGTTCTCATTGATCGGTAACTTGGTCTTGGCTGGCTGTTCTCGCTGATCTTCTGGGGAGGGGCCTGTTGCCGTGGTTTCCAAATGTCTCTGCTGGAGGCGGAATTGCCCCGCCCTTGCCCCCTCCCGGCTAAGGAATCTGCTCGGGTTTGCTCTCCGGGGCTTTTGTTCCCTGCGAGCTTTCCGTACAGCTTTGGAGGCGGAGAGTGAAAATGGCGGCCTCCCAATCTCCGCCCCAGAGGAGCCGAGAACTCGGGGCCCCACTCCTCAGTGAGCCCCCAGAGAAAAGCCGCCAGTCACTCCCGTCTCCCCGGTCTCCGGCCGCACTCCGTGCTCACCTGGCCTGTGACCGCGCGTTTCTATCTCCAGCACTTGACCCTGTGTGGAGTCTCCAAACCCAGCAGATCCCTGCGGTGCACTCCCGCGCGGCTCCTCCCGGGGGAGGAAGGTGAGTCTCCCCGGATCTGCCGCTTGTTGGGTCCCTGCTGGAGGAGCAGGGGCCCGACTGTGCCGCGGATCACGGTTTATGGCCACCCCGAGCTGAGAGCCCGCGCCTGGGCTCTGTCTCTGCAGCCGGCTTCCCTGCTCCGATACCTGGGAGCTCTGCCGCATTCAGGCACCCCTGGTCTTTCTGTGACCCCAAGGGTCCTGAGACCACACTGTCCCGCAGGGTTCCACCCCCCGCTTAGCCACCAGAGTGACATCCCTCAGCGGAGCAGACTTTTAAAAGTTCCGATTTTGTGCTCCGTGGTTCTATCACTTGCCAGAAGCGGCTGACGGAGGCCCCTCCCCCGCCATCTATCCTCCCGAATATCGCCTCAGATTCACTTCTCCGCACGTCCTACCTTCCAGAAAGTGGTCGCTTTTCTGTTCAGAGTGTTGTTGTGATTCTTTTCTTTGATCTCCAAAATTATAACCTCTTAATCATTGGTGTAGTGATAACTTAGAGAAGTTAATAGCTAAAATGATTATTTGCAGGTATGTGAATACATAAAAGGGCTTGTAAGCTGTTGTATGTTGGTTTCCCAAGTATCACCAACACAATCTGTTCATAAGACAGTTTGGAAAAAAAAATCTGAGTTCATTGCTTATCACGGTAAGGGAGAAAACCATCTCAATAGAACTTTGCAAATGTCCCATAAAGGGTAGGCAAGATTCTGTTTTACTGAGTGTTTGAAGTTTGATTTAAGGTAGTATTTCAATGTGAAGAATGAGGGGGATTGATTAGGATTGGGTAAGAATCAGGATATATCAGTCTAGAATTGGTAATAACAGCAAAGCAGGCTTTTGGGGCTAAGGGTTCAAAGAATCTTAATGATAGAAACTATTGATGGTTTATATTGAAGCATTTATGGGTCTTTCATGAAATTCTTCTAATAATAAATATATTTGCGTGGGTAAGAGTCTTATAGAATAGTAAAATTATGCTAGTGAAGGGTATGGAATAATGAAATCATGTTCTTATATAAAATACGCTTTGTGAGAGGGTAAGTACTTTCAATCTTCAGTGTCCAAGCTATAATTGTTCCCATCATTTCTTTACAAATGTTTCATTATTTTACTAATATGCCTGAATCATTCTTTTTTAAATTTGTATTTATTTACTCATTTAATTATTTGAAGTATAGTTGACATATTACTATACATTAGCTTCAGAAACGCCTAAATCGTTCTTATTGTTATAGTTGAAGCTGGCATCAAGCCACATTTTATGTGGCCTGAAGTTTATATAATGTTGCTTCCTTTCTTATTAGAAAAGAACACAAAATTCTGGAAAACAATTAGGTACATGGATTGGAAACCTGTCTTTACTGGTGATATTTAGATTTCATTACTGTCAGGGTAAATCCATTTCTTTTTTTTTTTTTTTTTTAAGATTTTATTTATTTGTGAGAGAGGGAACGAGAGACAGAGAGCATGAGGAGGGTCAGAGGGAGAAGCAGACTCCCTGCCGAGCAGGGAGCCCGATGTGGGACTCAATCCCGGGACTCCAGGATCATGACCTGAGCCAAAGGCAGTCGCTTAACCAACTGAGCCACTCAGGCGCCCAGGGTAAATCCATTTCTGAGTAGAGTTATATAACATATATAATAGAATTGTCCCCCTGGTTGCAACTTTATAAACATAAAGTGATGAGCTCCACCTAGGGAGAATGCAGTATCCTTGAAAACACAGGACCTGTATTAGCCTTGGGAGAAAATTAACCCAAGGTATTACAAAGATGTAGAAAAATTATAGTAAGGCAATTCAGGAGCAATTTAAAGTGTATTGGTCAGAGTCAGAATTGAAGGATGAAAACCAGTTGACAATCACAATGGTCACAGGTCAGACTAAGCAGGCAATCAAGATAAGAAAATCTTAAGAAAGGTGAAGACAATAAATTTGTTGTTTGGCCAAGCCATGTGAGCTGCAGAGGTTGGGGAAGAGGAATTAGAAATTCCTTCTAGGACAATCTCTTTATGGTCTTTATACACTGTTATGAAGACGGTGATCCTAAGGGCAGGCCAAGCTCTGGTCTTCATAAGGTGAAGAGTATGAATCGTAGGTCTTTAGAAGAGACGTGCTGTGGGAAAATACATTCTCTAGACATCTAATGCTAGCCCAGTCTTCTGGTTTAATATCCAAACTTTGGTCAGATGGTTCTCTTACATAGCCCATGATTACATGGTTCAGCATGTTAACTGAAAACTCTTCACTACAAATGAGTCATTTGGTTCTAAAATTTTGCCCGTTCCCATATGACTATGATATTGAGATTTAACTCATCACTCGATCTTAGCTTGGAAGTGATACTCTGGTGCACTTGCCGATTCTTTCCTCTTGTGTCCTATTTGCTTCTCTCCCAATTCCGTATCTGTATGTCTGTCTGTGCTAATCTTCAACACTTTCATGTTATAACAGCCATGGATGCCCCTCTCTTACAGTGAGGCAGTGTCTTCTAAAAGCTTCTAGTTGAAAAGACCGCAACACAGGCAGAGGATTAGGCCCCCTGGGCTTTCATAGAGGTCTAATTACTTCTTGTGGCTGACCTTTATTAGTAAGTATCAATTAGTGTGGTTTTTCCTTGATTCTAATCTCCTTGATGTTTTGCTGGAGTATAGAAAGATAATTTGAGGTTAACAGTTGGCTTCAGGATGTGTTTGCTTCCTAATCCCATCCTCAGAGACATCCTTTGTAGATTTGATTACTGACATTTACAACAATCTTTGAACTCTGGTAATGTCAGATAAAGGAATTTAACATTAGCTCCTGACTACTGAGAATAGGTTTTTTAGGGCTTTCTTTTCCTATAGATCATAACCACAAAGTTTTAGTATCTGCCTCAAGACAAAACACGTTTTCTTGTTTTAAAAAAAAAAGCAACATTTAAAGGATCCGTGGTTTTGGGGAAAGATGTCTTTTATCGCTCCTCCATTAAAACTTATGGTTTTTGCTAAGAACTTTCTTTTAGGCTTTGTAAATTCTCTACAAATTTTCAAAATATACATAATATTATATATACTTACAAGATACAGTATATATAAATCTTAATAAATTATTTTACAAATAAATATGTATATATTTATGTATTTTTTCATTTTTTAAGTCATTTATTCTTTTCTTCATAGAAGGAGAATGAACTGGTAGAAGAAATGCACATAACTGGTTGTATATAAAGTGAACATAATATTCACACACAACTTGGCAAATCCCTTAGTATTTTAGAACAGAGAAGCCATGTGGCAGAACACGAGGGTTTAGATAGGTAAGAAAGAATTCTGAGTTGGAGGATGGATGTGATTTCTATAGGACCAAAGTGTAATACCGTATGATGGGATTAGATATTACGCCAAGTTCAATAATTATGGGTAATGACAGTAATAAGGGACATGAGATGGCAGACTCATAGACCAACAGTTTTGTGGAAAGAAAGTAGAAGCACTGTTTGGCTGATGATTATTGAGAGACTAATGAACTCAAAGTTCCGGTTGAATGCTGGTCTCTATAAAGTAATTTTTTCTATACTGGGCTTTATCACTGATAGCATCTAATATAGTGGAATTTCTGTAAATGAGAAGATTATGTGGGTCTCTATGGTCGGAACAACAAGGGCACTGGTTTTGAAGTTGTGTTTACATGATAAGCATGCTATTTTTACTTATATTTTGTATTTGCTTGGGTACTGGTGTGTGTTTGGGGGTGCTTTTGAGGCTCATGGCAAAGCTAAGTCCTTTCTAAGTTAACCTTTTGTTGTTAACTCTGCTGAGCCACCTGATGAGTCAATGAGGGAAGCATTCACTGCCAACTAAACTTAACAACCAGGCTAGTTCTGGTGGCAGTAGATACAGACAATCCTAGCTTACCAGGGTTGAGATGAACAAATTTCATTCACCACACTTGAGTTAACTAACCACAGCCCTTTGAAAACATGATTCAAATTTCAGTTACTACAGTATATTAACTGTGAGTCATCAAATAAAGTACAAACTTCACTCCTATCTCTTCAGCCCACAAATCCTTATGGAAATAATTGTTGCACATCAGAATCAGTGACCAATCACATCACTTCTTTTAGGGTCTGTCAGCGACTGGCCACTGTGTGTGTGTGTGTGTTATTCAGTTCACACACAGAAAGCAAAACTATAGTCACATGGCCTCTTTGTTTTCCCTGATAATCTCAGAAGACATTTTACAAAGATGGAAAATCAAAAGATAAAAATGCAGCAAAGAAACAAAAAGTGGTAATGCTAGAAGTAGAGTTAGAATCTTGTGTAAATGAAATTCTAGAAAAGCTTGAGGAAGCCTCTAGAAGAATTTAGTGAGGGAAACTTATCAACGTAAATGAGGGAAGTGTTTGTGATGAAAAGGATCGAACTGTCTCAGAGGAACTGACACTGGCCAAAAACTTCATATTTAATGGAACTTTGGAGATATTTCATGACACTGAAAGTAGAAAGGATAAATTCTGGAAACTGATCAAAACTTAGAAGGGAGGAAGGCAGATTTCCAAGTCATAAAAAAGATACTTGCTCCATATCATAAGATACATGTTGAGAAGAAGGCAAGCACTGTTCAAACTCTGGATGTGTTTTATTTTTAAGGAGAAATAAAAACACTTTAATTTTTAATGTTTCCAATGTTTTACAGTGTACAAAATAAATACTAGTTTCACTATTTTTTAAGAAAGTTTTTGTTTTGGTGAGCATTTTTAAATATCATGGGATTATGCATTATAGTTTTCCCCATTGTTAGTAAGACCCTTTAGCTCGGTTCAACTTGCACAGTGCTGTATGTACTTCCCTTTTACATATGGCTGATACTTTATAAAATGTATAAATAATGGCTAATATCCTGTTTAAATTATACTACAAATTCAAGCTTTTGCTTCCAAATCAAATATTAATAATTAGTGTTAATGAGTTGGAGATTGGCAGATAAATATCTGGAAGAAAACCTATTAGAAATACCCCTATGTACTACAAGTACTGAAACAAATTATCACGCTTTACCTTGGAGAATACATTAAACGTAATTATGTTCCTTTTTTCTTTGCTCTTTTCCAACACAATTTGGTTCAATAATTTACTTTTACTTACACAGAATTTGAAAACACTGATGATCTTTCATAAACTAGGACAACAAATGCATGCACTTAGTAATATTTTTCCATTTGTACTATAACACAAGCTCTAGTGGTAAAATATAATTGAGGGATGAATACAAAAGATAGCAACTTTTGTTGCCCTCTGAAAATTATCCTATTCTATGACTTTTACTCATACTGCTATTCCTATACCATTGCTGCAGCTATTCTCTCCCTTTCTCAAATGGTAGATAATTCTATTTTTTTCTCTGTATATGATTCTGATGGGAATACTAAATCACCGAAAAAATTCCAACGGAAAAAGTCAAAGAAAAACTCCTTTAAGAAGATGTGCCTCGATCCTGTTCATTCTTTTCCTAAATTTCAGTTTAAATAGCCAACCAAGCAAGGTTTTTCTGATTCTGAAACTTTCCCCACTCTGACACCCTGAACCCGTTTCTCTACAGAGGAAAGGGACTGGAACCAGCAACTTAATCCTCCTTTTACCAGTGCTAGGCACTGCTTTTCTTTCTCCATAATTCCAAACCTGATTCCCATCATGGAAGTACAAGAACACCTAGAATTAGGGTTATGATTCTGTAGGCAACTAAAGCAGCTTCCACACCACCTCTCATAATTTTTCCTGATCTTTGAGCCCAGTGTTACTACAAAGCATATGGGCGGTGATAGGAGCCATTCAGGGAGGCTTCCCCCTGCTTCTTGGATCATCACAGGCTTTGTCAGAAACTATGTTGAAACTTTAAGATATTTATGAGTTTGTAGCAATAAAAGAAAACAACTTCCATGCATATATTCATTAAAATGTGATCAAGCTCCCTGGACTCTTACTCTGTACCCTTGGGTGTGCATGAAATGTCACCTTATAACCTGATCCAGTTCTATCCTGCTCAGATAGGGCTATCACATAAAATGCAGAACACCTAGTTAAATTTCAGATAAGCAACAAAATATTGTAAGGATAAATATGTCTTTTGAAACACTTAAGATATACTTCTATTGTGGCTTTGGGTTTGTTTTCACCAAGCCCTAGATTGTTCAAGTAAAACAGACTCATACTTTCTGTTATCAACTATTCTGATCAGCTTGCTCATTTGAAAACACAAAAGTACAAACTGTGGTGAATTTGAGATGAAATAAATGTATAGGAGCTCTCTGTAAGTGTATGTGTGTGTATAATATATATTATATAAGAACTAAAAGTATAAGTTTTCTTTAAAGCAATGGACATTTCAGGTGATTTCTATATGTACCTTCTATTAGAAGTTGTATGAAAAGGATTTAAAAAAAAAAGGAGATAGGATCAGGGTAATAGCAATGAGGAGGAAGTGGCATTTCTCTGAGTATATCATTTTGTACAACTCTGAATCTTAGAACCATAGTAATGTATCTCATAACTCTATCTTTCCAAATAAACAAACAAAACCAACCAGGATGCAGGGGGAAGGAAATAAAGACAGAATATGAACACTAAAATATAAACCTAACTAAATTAAAAAGTAAAAACAAAACCATATTGAAGTAGGTGGGGAAGAAAATAACTTTATTTACTTTGGAAAACAGTATCTTGGCTGGAAACCTAAGTACAAAAAGAACTGAACATAAATGCTGTAATCTAGTTAGTAATTATGTTTCTCAAAAATAGATAGGTAGTTAGATAGATAGGAAGGCAGGTAGATAAAGAAGTATAGATGTGTACTTATGCATGGATTAGTGTACATGCATACATTTCCTGGCTATACCCACTGAAAGGACATAGAAGCAATGACATCCCAGTAATGAGCATACCTTGTTCCCAGATTTTGGTTTTAAACACCATTCTCCAATAAAAGGAACAATGGGTTTTTTAAGAACTAGTTGATTCCAGGGCCCAGGCAGGGAAAATATAATACGATTTTCGAGTATGTTGGCCAGAAAGTATGGAAATCTTAAAAAAAGTTGGATACCTGTTTATAGAACACAGGAGACAACCACGAGGGGCTCCTCATGATCAAAGCTGGAACAATTTGAACAGTAAGGACATAATGGTGGAATTTGATTTTAACCCATAAAACAAAATGAATATCGTGAGTATATTCATAAAATATAATCAATATATATTTATTTATAATGACAAATAAATAATCAAATATATAAGTGGATTTTCAGCCAGCCAATTCAGTTTTCCTTGTTTTTGTCCTTTGGAGATAATCTTTGTTGATTATTGTAGTCACATCTGATTGGAATGGTGGCACTGTCTTAGAGATAACACTCTTTCCAGTGTGGAGTATTTGGTTTTTAATATGACTGAAATAGCTAGTCATATTTTCTTTACCGTGGACAGTTATCATATGCATACGCATACAAATAGGTAACTCCAAAAGCAAAGTATCTATTGCCATTTAACCAATGATACATATGGCACTGCTATTTCTGGAAGTGTCCAATATGATTCTATAATAAATAAATGTAACTCAAGGAAAGTTATATTTTGCATACTGCATGATTTGAATATTGCTTTTCTAAAGGACATTCCATGTAATTCAAGAAGCTGCTACTAGATGGGGAGGAGCTATATGGGCATAAAGGCCTGGTAAACTCATTATCTTGGATTCTCCTTAATGAAACTTAAAATACTATAAATAGTAGTTTTTAACAAAAATAAAATCAATCCTGTGATAATTAGCTTTAGGAAATATTATCATTTAAAACCAAAATTCAAAAAAATAAGTACCAAAAAAAAACCCTGGATCTGTATTGTAACTGTTACATTCATGTGCTTTTGCTGTAAGCATCAAAATAGGTCAAAATCATATGCTGTGTTTTTTTTACTATTTTTCAGAGTCAAAAGAAACGTTAGACATTTTTAGGTTCACTCTAGGAATTTGGGTTTCAACAAATGTTTGAAATCTCTGTAGTAACTTGGGGGCTCTGTTTTTGGAAAATCCTATGCCGGGGTGCCTGGGTGGCTCAGATGGTTAAGCGTCTGCCTTCGGCTCAGGTCATGATCCCAGGGTCCTGGGATCGAGTCCCACATCGGGCTCCTGACTCAGCAGGGAGTCTGCTTCTTCCTCTCCCTCTGCCTCTCCCACTGCTCATGCTCTCTCTCTCTCTCTCTATCTCTGTGTCTCAAATGAATAAATAAAATCTTAAAAAAAAAAAAAAAAAGAAAATCCCATGCCACTTTGGTTATTTGAGAATTACAAGTTTTCATACTTCTGGGCTTGTAATGTCTTTGTTACATTTTCAATTCTTAATTTATTTTGCTGGCCTCATTTCAGAGCTTCTTAAAAGCTTTGTGACAGATTGTTTGTTGTCATCAACACCCAGTCTTCCATTTTTCCACAATAATAGTTATAAATAGGCCACATGGTTGACCAAATTAGACATAGTTTTTCAGCTTCTCATGCATTTTAGGTGTGGACATTTTACTAAATTTTGATCAGAAGAAATGAACAGAAGTGCTTTCAGCCATCATCAGGTCTCCTTAAAAGAAATAGGTCTCCCTCAGGTCTCCCTTCTCCTTGGTTGCCAGGTGATTAAAAAAAAAAAAAAAAAAAAAAGAGTAGCTTCTTTGGATCCAGACATGGAAGTCATACGTTGAGGATGACAGTGCTACTTTAATATGTCTGGGTCACTTACTACTGTACTCTAACATTAGAAATAATTCTATAATGGGGCGCCTGGGTGGCTCGGTGGGTTAGGCATCTGACTTTTGATTTCAACTCAGGTCATGACCTCAGGGTCATGATATTGAACCTCATGTTAGGCTCCGCTTCTCTCCAAACAAAATATTTTTTAAAGATTTTATTTATTTATTTGCCAGAGAGACACAGCGAGAGAGGGAACACAAGCAGGGGGAGTGGGAGAGGGAGAAACAGGCTTCCCGTGGAGCAGAGAGCCCAATGCGGGGCTCGATCCCAGGATCCTGGCAGATGTTTAATGACTGAGCCACCCAGGCACCCCTCTCCAAAAAATTTTTTAAAATAAAAGAAAAAATATAATAAAAAATACTATAACATTAGAAATAAACTACTATTTAATTGAAGTGACTAGTATATATCACCCCTCTTTAAAGCAGCCTAACCAGTACCCTAATATATGTACCAAATATTTAACTGTGACTATTTCAGTACTTGAGTAGAACTTCATGTGCATACATTCTGGGAATACATGGGATCTGAGTTACAGAGAGGAAGTAATTTTTCTATATACACCATCTTTTCTTATTCTTGCTCTTGGTCTGAAGATGGTAAAATTTATCAATTGATTAAACATTGCCAGTTCTATAGTAACTGCCATTTAGGATAGCTTCTGGGTGTTTAACAATTGCCTTTTCTTCCCTTGACAAACACTCATGGTGCCTCTGGCAGCCACATCCATATTAATGTGACTTACCCCAAGTTATAACAAGATACAAGAATGACCCAGCAAAGAACTCCTGCCACAACTTCAGTCTGGTTTGTGGTAATTCAAAATTTTGAATAGAGATATGAACACAGGGATTTGAAGCTTGGTTTGTGCAATATTTCCTTGGATTAGTGAGCTGAAACCAAGTTTCTTGGTTTCAGTGATTTGTAACCAAATAAAAATTAACATTTTCAAGACCTAATTCTATGCTGCATGGTGCTTAGGAAATCCTAGCTCTTTGCAAAATGTGTATTTTCTGTAATGATGGTGATCAACCTCTAAGTACTCTCAGATTCCATCTCCTAAGAGAAAACAAAGGCTGTCCAAGCAAGTACCCAACTACATTCACCTTCTGCTGCATTCCTTCATCATCAAGGGAATTGTTACTGTTGTCATTATTCTTTCTTTGTCCCTCTTCCCTCCTCTTTTAGGGGTCTTTATTTTATTTATCTTACAAGGTTTTTTTTTTTTTTTTTTTAGATAGACATTGATGTTTCATTGAAATATAGTATGAAAGAATAGATATTTTTAACTTTCAGAATAATAGTTTCATGACATGAAATATAACATGTTTTTAATCTTAGGCTGTAAATCACTATGTGTAAGTGAATACATGTGAATATACAGAAATAAACCCAAATATATTCACCTATGTCAGTAAAAAAAAAGGAAATCAAATACCCAGCACATAAATGGGACTAGTTTAAACATCATTTTTACAACAAAAAGATGAGGAAAATATTTTGTGACTTTATATGTAATTTTTCTCTCAATTATGGGACCACTCAAGAAATTATAATTTTTTTCAATTATAATGGCCACTGCATCTTTATAAGATCAGTGTATATGAAAAGGAGTGTGATGTAAAAGGACTCCAAAGCCACAAGCTCTAAGGAACAGTGTCAGCCACGGATACCTTGCACTATCTTGTGTAAGGACAGGGCTTGTCTTTCCCAGAGTGTCTAATGTTCCACATATAAAATGTGTTAATTTTTCAATTAGCTGTTTCTTTAATTTTAGCTTTTAATAATGTTTATCAATCTTATTTTTTGTGGTATGGGAAGCAAAACAATGAAGTAGCAGTAAATGTGTATATTTTTATTCCTTGGTAATAGTGTATAGATGAGCAGAATAATCACCACATTCCAACTGGTCATTGTACTACTGGATTCTCATTGTGTATACATTCATAAAAACTACTATTAGGCTAGTATTGTTATAGTTCACATAAATTATTTCATCTATTATTTATAATCCTGAAGTAATATTATTGTAACTATTTAAAAGCAGAGGTAACTTCTCTAACAGAAGAGGGAACTAAAATTTAGAAAGTTTGAGTAACTTAACCAGAGCCACGCAACTAGGAAATGTCTGGATCAGCACTTAAAGGCAAGTTTTTCTTGCTTCATGACTGTTGAGTAGTAGGAAATGATAACTCACCGAATGTCAACCAGAGGGGTATGTTTCTCTCTCTTCCACACCAAGTTCAGAAGAACAATTACTGTCTATTATTCACCTTTTTTATCCAGGGTACATTAAAACACTTTATCTGCTCAATAAATATCTGTTAAATGAATGTATGTATGTAACTTAAATGCACAGAGGAATGAATGAATATATTTGTGCTTAAATCAGAATGCGTCATTTTTTTCAGATTATGGAAATATTTCTTATATATCTATTAGGTCCACTTATCATATGTTTAAGACATTTTCTACTACAGTAACTATAATAAGATTTGCCGAACTCACTAATTAGGCTAACATTTGTGATCTAGATTCTGAGAGTTAACAGGACTGCAGAACTCTCAACTTTTTCTATACACATTCTATGGGGTGTAAAATTTAAACATGGCTATGATTTTTAAATTTCTATCAATTACAAAGAATGAAAAATACCTTATAAATTCAATACAGGGATCAATTCAAGATTATTTCATGATGTTGGTACAGTTAAAATGCTTGTTCTTATAAAATACATTTCCAGCTACTGTAATAAGATAAAGTGAAGTAGTGAGAAGAATATTTTATATTTAAGGAAGCCATACTTGCTTGCAAAAAGTTCAGTTGATTTAGATAAGCAGCCCAAATTTATGAAGTTGTATACTTTTTTAATGGTTAAAAGCATTTCTTAGCTAAAACTGTTTATTTCAAATTGAGCTTACTGGCTGCCAAGCTTCTCAATTGCTTGGGATTATAAAAAATGTATTTATAAATTGCACTAGATAAATATTACAGGCTTTATATTTTAGCTTCATAAGTGCTATAAAAATGTCACTAGAGTATCCTTTACTCGAATACTCTAATAAATACTGAGCAGATGTTTGCACAGCCACCAGCCCTAGAGAATTATGCTGGACGTGGTTATGGTATGATATGGGCACTCTCTCTCATGCTGTTGTTCCCCACAGTGGGGCTTCGATTGTGATCAAACTCTTACCAAGATGAAAAGCCTCTCTCCATGGTTTCAGTCCTGTTCAGTGTCAATTAGCTGGAGATAATTTGTTTTCCCCTTGTGTCAAGCATGAAATGGGCATCCTGACCATCCATCTCCCTTTCTGAGGTGTCCAGCTCTATTAGGTCAGTCCAGGGTTGTGACAACTCCTGTTTTTCCCAGTGAGTAAAGAGAAACAACCAGGGATTTTCATGCCAATCACGGCTAGGTTACTACTTACTTCTACTTACGTGTGCATCAAGGAGGGGTACAGTTCATTCTTTATCTACATCAAGATTATACTCTTGCCCTGATATAAAATCTTTCAGGTTTAAAATACTTTCTAATACATAGCAAATCTTTGAGGGGATAATGTAGAGTTGAGTAGTGTTTTAACTGAGGATGTGTAACATCTCTTTCATGTGGACAGGTTTTGTGTATGGGTATTTAGAACCTTCCCCAGAAATCCTTGGGGCATTATAAGTGAGTTGAGATGTAAGATGACTTTCATATCTTTCCTCTTGGTTTATAACTTCCTGCTCTCATGGTAACTGGCCCTTCATGAACAGGCTTCAGGGAGAAATGAGAATTTTTAATTGTGTCATAATCTCTGATCTCTGAGGAGAGTCTGAGTAAAATCCCAGTCTCTTGAGCTTTCAGTTGTAGGGGCCTTTCTGGAAGTGAAGGGATGATTGAAGGCATTTATGCATGAAAGGACTGATTTCTCGCACTTTCCCACATGTCTTACTCACCCCCAACCTTAGATTCATTTTCCGAGTGATCAGAAATGTGTCCTTCTTCCTTTTTGGATGAATGCCTCCAAGTACTTATTTGATGTCTACCAAGTGGGCTCAAGTGTGGAGGAATAGACTTTTTCCAATAGCTGTACAAAGTGTAGAATATTTTAGAAAATCAACCTCTCTGCCTAGGTTATCACTATATTTAAAGTATATACAGTAATACCTGGTCACAATAGGCACTGAATGTTAAATTGATGAATTAATGGAATCAGACATAAAAGAAGGTATTACATGATTCAAATATTTATTGGTATCTTATTGTGGTAACCTAGTATTATACTCTGTTAAAGAGACACATGCCAAGTAGAGCATGAAAGCCATGAGATCTGCCCCACTATGAAATTCTGAGCACTAGTTATACATCTTTTCTCTGACTACCTCCTTACCCCCCAACCTTACTTATCAATCTCCCCTCTGTTGATATTTGCTTTCTTTAGGTCTGTTATCACTCTTCACTCGATATTAGATGAGTTGCACACTCATGTTTCTTGGCCAAGTTGCTCCCACCCCTGTTCTCGCATCTATTTCATTTCATTCTCTAGTGCATTTATTTTTTAGTAATCTATTTAATCTACCTGTCATCCGTCTGTAACTAAAGAGGCAACATATGATAAAAGTAAAGAGCAGATGTCCTGGAGCTTAATAGCTGCTGGTTCAATTTCTAGCTCTGCCATTTACTACATTTTTTGGGGTTTGGTAATATCTTTGTTCCTCATTTTTCCCACAGTTAAAATGGACATAACAATAGTATGTAGTAACTAAATGAGTTAATATACATAAGTCCCTTAGAATAGGGTATAAAACTGTAAGTTGATAATGTTAGCTACATCTATTTCTAGTTATTTGATATCATTCTTTGTAAATTGGTTTTCTAATTTAATTTGAGAGATTTGGGAAGAATGGTGGAAACTCTAGGTACTGCTCTATCATTTCATAGAAATGCTAATGAGGGTCATAGTAATATTAAACATATTTTTTAGAACCTGTTTAAAGTTCTGTACTTTATATAGTTTGTCATTTACTCCTCCAAAATGCTGTGTGAGTTAGATACTATTATTTATATTTTAGTAAAGAAACTAATGTTTATATAACCAAGTTCATGATGTATCTGAAATTTAAGCTCAGATTTGTTTTACTAAAAATGTATGCACTTAAGCATGTTAATATACGCTTGATGTAGTATATTGTTATGATAAAGAGTGAATAATAATTTGTTAGGGATATCCTAAAGATCATTTCCCTATTGCAAGGTAGATTGGGAATAACCTGTGAGTGTTTTGAACATTAAAATTCTATTGTCATATCACAGTTTCATGTATACTGTAGGTCAAGGTATGTACCATCTTCAAAATATAAACACACAGCATACATTTTCTATACTAAGTTAAATATGGTTCTTTTTTTATTATCTGATACTATCACTATGATCCAACTCTATTGATAATCAGTATATCCATATCTACATGTCTGTCTCTATATTTAATCTACTTATCTATCTATATCTTGTCTCTTTACATATCATAGTGAGTATTAATATGGCCCATAGATCAATAGTTTAAAAAATAACTTCCTTTCCTTTATTTGTTTTTGCAATTTTGCTTTAGTAATCTGCTTGCAAAATATACATAATCAACAGTATATATCCAGAAAAGTTTTCTTCCCTAAAGTGTGTGCTACAAATAACATCCAAATAAATCTCAGAAACTTTTCAGATTCACAAAGAACATTACCATGCTGCAGACTTTGAGAAATATCCAGTTCCTTTATTTTCAATACTTCTTAAACTTAAGACTGTTTCAGAGTTTCATGATTGATAACCTATGGAACCTTTGGGAATTTTGGTTCAGATATTTGTTATCGGGAGTATATTGTCATCATGAATTTATTTGAATATTATTGATTTGTTAAATGCCTGAAGTTGGTTAAAATCATTATTTTCAGTTTTAATGATGTACTTACATTTTTAGGGTTTTTTTTTTTTTTTTTCTCTTTGGCATATGAAAATATAATAAAGTTGAAGGCGTTTGAATCAGGTAAAAACTGTCACAGAAGGATCATAGTTCTCAGGGTATAAAACTACAAATCAGGGTGCCTGGGTGGCTCAGTTGGTTAAGCGACTGCCTTCGGCTCAGGTCATGATCCTGGAGTCCCTGGATTGAGTCCCGCATCGGGCTCCCTGCTCGGCAGGGAGTCTGCTTCTCCCTCTGACCCTCCCGACCCTCCCCCCTCTCA
Organism: Mirounga angustirostris; assembly: GCF_029215605.1. Lineage (NCBI taxonomy): Eukaryota > Metazoa > Chordata > Mammalia > Carnivora > Phocidae > Mirounga > Mirounga angustirostris. The sequence goes on along the minus strand of NW_026991709.1, from coordinate 44,039,728 downwards.
TGTGCTCTCTCTCTCAATCTCTCTCTCTCTCAAATAAATAAATAAAAATCTTAAAAAAAAATAAAATAAAACTACAAATCACTAAAGCACAGGTGAAAAGTATGTTAATGTAACAGCATGAATTATTGATACTTTGTTTACTCTAAAACAGGTACTGTTTCAAATTTATAAACAGTATAGAAGCATTTTAAGGTAAAATCAATGTCTCCTTGAAGCTCAGTTTATGAAAGATATTACATATTAATGAGATCTCAGAACTATCATTTTTGCTAGAGCTGCTGTTTCCCAGGTACCGAATTTCTTTATTTCATAGATAATTTATAAATTCACCAGAAATTATTTTATAGCAGTGGTCTAAGGATACTAACCCTCCCTTGTTGAAGACTTCATAGTAATCTCATTAGGGCTGTTTCTTGGCAAGGAGAATGCATATTTTTCTTAAAACCAACTACCTTTTGTAGTCATTTGACCAATAACTAGTGTCAGATCTCAGCATGCTTCAGGATAACAAGTATAAATTTTGACTTGGAGGATGAGATGTAACCTCCAAAATAATTGTGAATATAATCATACTTAGTTTGGTGGCTTTAAATATCAAAATATCATCTATAAGCATATTATTTTCAAATTTTTATTTTCATCCTGGGTATCTCTCCTCAGATCCAACTGTGTGCTCCACTTGGATGTACATTAAATTCCTCAAACTTAACAAGTCCAGAATAGAACTACTCATTTCATCTACCATACTTGTTTCTCCTGCAGTCTTTCTCATCTCAACATATGGGAACTTGTTTCTTCCAGTTGGCAAGGGGGCGGGAAATCCCACTGTATCCATCCTTGGCTTCTTTTATACTTCATCATTAATCCATTAGCATACTCTGACTGTATCACCTTCAAAATAAATCCAGAATCACACCACTTAGTACTATTAACATTCATACAATTTTACAAGTTACTGGTACTTATTGCCTGAATTGCTGGAGAATTCTGCTAACATTTCTCACTGTTTCCATCATTTTTCCCTTTCAAGCTATTCCTAACTATAGCCAGAAAAATTCTTTAAAAATGTAAGACAGATTATGTCTTTCTTAGATTAAAACCATTCATTGATTTTCGTCTCACTTAAAGTAAAAGGCTAAGACCTTGAAATGGCTATAAGGCTCAACACAATATGCCCTTTCATCACTATCCCCCCTGCCTCCCCAGGGTTGCTAAATTAGCAAAAACAAAACAACAAGGAAAATAGACTGTCAGTTAAATTTGAGTTTCAGATAAACAAGAATTTAAATATATATGTATGAATATATATGTATATATATATGCTCTGTAATATTTGGGATATACTAATATTAAAAAGTTTTCATTTATCTGAAATTCAAATTTAATTGGATGGTTTTCACTTATTTAGCAACACTATTCCTCCCCATTCTCCCCGCAAAACAGTTATCTGACTTTATCTTTTAATATTCTCTCCTTTGAGGGCACCTGGGTGGCTCAGTCAGTTAAGCATCTGCCTTCAGCTCAGGTCATGATCTCAGGGTGGTGGGGTGGAGCCCTGCATCAGGCTCCCTGCTCAGTGGAGAGCCTGTTTCTCCCTCTCCCTCTGCCCCTCTCCCCCACCCTGCTCATGCTCTCTCTCTCTCTCAAATAAATAAAATCTTAAAAAAAAAAAAATTCTCTCCTTTGATCATGTTACTACTTTACTAAAGCCACAATGGCTGTGATAGCATTATTTTTCCATAATCTGGATTTTGTTGGATCATATAATACAATATTGAGCAGGACTCTCAGAAAAATTCAGAAAATTAGGGTTTGGGGCAACTTGATTTAGACTTTAGTGAAGTCTAAATGAAGAAAGATATTTAACCTCACACAAAGCAGTATTTCTAACATCACTAAGAGAGCACTTTCTGCTTAAGGACTGTAATCACCAAATGGCTGCAAGCCCAGAACTCTGGGGGTTGAGTAGGTAGGGACCAGCTTGTTTCTGTTCCAAACAAGATACATGGAAGCAAGAGCATGGAGATAATAGAATTTATGATTTGGGGCAGGGGAAGAACAATCTGTTTCTATTCCAAATATTGTACTTTCTCTTAAATTTTTCAATAATGGTTAAAATGACTATAGGAGAGATTATCAGAACACTGAAATTTGTTAATGGTAGATTCAAAGACAATAAGTCAACATGAGCACTAGCTTTGGTTTGGGTATCATGGGATGGAACTGATAACTAATTTGTACCAAATTCTGAAGTAAATATATTACTCAACCTAATCTAAAATTATGTGGTGTCACAGATTTTTTCATATTTCAGTGGAATACAAAAGCCCAATTCCTTGCCTTGAAATGAGACCAACTTCAAAAGGCTGATTTATGCATAGAGCATGATATGAAGATAAATCTGAGACTTAAAGTTGTATCTTGGTTTCATCCATTTCCTTATCCTACTTTCTAGACTTCCTTGCTAGTTTTTCCTGAAAGCACTTCCTTGATAAATCACTTACCCTGAAACTTTAGCTCATAGTCTGTTCTGGAGAACCAGATCCGAGAAGCACCACTTGAATTCTCTTAGAAGGGATGGCCACACCACCTTTGATTTGAGCTATACCTCTAGTTGCATTAATTGGAATTACATAGCCCAGTATTTATATTAAATTGAATATTTTATTGCAATTGGAAAATGCTTTTATTCTCCAACCTGCTAGGTTCCAGATTTTCTGAGATTTTTACATTTTCTCTCAATTTCGTTTGCAAACTGGCCATTTTTCTGCAGCGCTTGTTCCTATTTATTTATTTATTTAATCAAATGCAGCTGTAGGAGCTAGCTTTCAACATTCTTCCTGGTAATCCTCTTCCTCAAGGTCACAAGATCATTAGGTATAGTTCTTGTTTTCCAATTTCTTGCAGGTGATAGTTGTTACAAATGCTTGGCCGTTACATAACAGAAGTCTCTATTTCTTCAGTTTATGTTTTTTTAAATCATTTTATTTTATTTTTTATCATGATAAGTGTACTCTTTAATCCTCACCCCTATTTCACCCACCCACCCCCACCAACCTCCCCTCTGTACCACTTGAGTCAGGAGATATATCTAGAAAAATGTTGCAACAGCCGATGTCAGAGAGATTACTGCCTGTGCTCTCGTCAAGGATTTTTGTGGTTTCAGGTATCATGTTTAGGCCTTTATTCTATTTTGAATTTATTTTTGTATATGGTATAATAAAGTGATCCAGTTGCATTCTTTTGCATGTGGCTGATCCAGTTTTCCCAGCACCATTTGTTGAAAAGATTCCAAATTGCATATTCATTCCTTCTTTGTTGAAGTTATTGACCATATAATTGTGGCTTTATTTCTGGGTTTTCTGTTTTATCCCATTGATTTATGTATCTATTTTTATGCCAGTACCATACTGTTCTAATTACTACCACTTTGTAATATACCTTGAAATCTGAAATAGTGATATCACCAGTTTTGTTTTTCTTTCTTTCTTTTTTAAAAAGATTTTATTTATGGGGTGTTTGGGTGGCTCAGTCGGTTAAGCATCTGCCTTTTGGCTCAGATCATGATCTCAGGGTCCTGGGATGGAGCCCTGCACTGGTCTCCCTGCTCAGCAGGGACTCTGCTTCTCCTTCTCCCTCTCCCCCCACCACTCATGCATGCATACGTGCTCTCTCTCTCTCAAATAAATAAATAAAATCTTTAAAACAAAAAGATTTTACTTATTTATTTACTTGAGAGAGAGAAAGAGTGAGCGGGCTTGAGTGGGGGGAGGGGCAGAGGGCAAGAATCTCAAGCAGACTCTGTGCTCAGCGTGAAGCCTGATGTGGGGCTCAATCTCAGGACCCTGAGTTCATAACTTGAGCCAAAATCAAGAGTCGGATGCTTAAGGGATTGAGCCACCCAGGCTCCCCTCTTTTTTTTTTTTAAGAGATTTTATAATCTAATTTATTAACACAATTGGATATAAGAAATAGTACAACCTCACACAGTGAAACTTAAAGGCTTTTCTGAATTACGGACATATAACCAGAGATACAGACATTTATAATTTCAATTTTCAAATGTTAGCCATGGCTCAAGAATAACCACAGAGTTATAAAACTCAATGGTTCATATCAAAGAACCATTCTTTTCCAATGGGTACAAATTCTTTTTTTCCCCAATGGTTACAAATTCTTGATTTAAACTCAAAATAGACAAATACACAAACTGAAATCCTAACAGATCAGACTCTGTCATCTCTCACCCAACAAACATGATCTTTATAATCCATTAGTCTGTTTATAGAGATCACCAAATGACAAGAACTTAAAAACACATTGCTAATTTAAAAAAAGGTAACAAACCATATTATTTGCTATGTCTCACACCACATATGATAGATCTCTATAAAACACTAATCTTTTTTTTTTTTAGTTTCAATTTTTATTTATATTCTAGTTAGTTAACATATAGTGTAATATTAGTTCAGGTGTAGAATTTAGTGATTCATACAACACCCAGTGATCATCACAGCCAGTGCCCTTCTTAATACCCATCACTCATTTAGTCCTTCCACCCACTCACGTTTGTTCTCTAGAGCCAAGAATCTTTTCTTCGGTTTGCCTCTCTCTTTTCCCCCTATGTTAATTTGTTTTTTCTCTTAAATTCCACATAGGTGTGAAATCATATGGTATTTGTCTTTCTCTGACTGACTTATTTTGTTTAGCATAATACACTCTAGCTCCATCCATGTCATTGCAAATGGCAAGATTCATTCTTTTTTATGGCTAATAGTCTATTTTTTATATATATATATATGCCACATCTTCTTTATCCACTCATCAGTTGATGGACATTTGGGCTCTTTCCATAATTTGGCTATTGTAAACATTGCTGCTATAAACATTGGGGTGCAGGTGCCCCTTTGAATCACTATGTTTGTATCCTTTGGATAAATACCTAGTAGTGCAATGGCTGGATCATAGGGTAGTTCTATTTTTAACTTTTTGAGGAATCTCCATACTGTTTTCCAGAGTGACTGCACCAAGTTACATTCCCATCAACATCGTAAGAGAGTTCCCCTTTCTCCCCATCCACACCAACACCTGTTTTTTCCTGTATAGTTAATTTTAGCTGTTCTGACAGGTACAGGATGATATCTCATTGTAGTTTTGATTTGTATTTCCCTTATGATGAGTGATGATGAGTGTCTTTTCATATGCCTGTTAGCCATCTGGATGTCTTCTTTGGAAAAGTGTCTATTCTTGTCTTCTGCCCAGTTTTTAACTGAATTATTTGTTTTTTGGATATTGAGTTTGATAAGTTCTTTATAGATTTTGGATACTAACCCTTTATCAGCTATGTCCTTTGCAAATATCTTCCCCATTCTGTAGGTTGCCTTTTAGTTTTGTTGTTTCCTTCACTGTGTAGAAACTTTTTATTTTAATGTAGTAGCAATAATTTATTTTTGTGTTTGTTTCTCTTACCTCAGGAGATGTAGCAAGTAGTTGCTACAACCAATGTCAAAGAGGTTACTGCCTATCTTCTCCTCTAGGATCTTGATGGTTTTCTGTCTCACATTTAGGTCTTTCATCCATTTTGCTTTTATTTTTTGTGTGGTGTAAGAAAGTGGTCCAGTTTCATTCTTTTGCATGTTGCTGTCCAGTTTTCCCAACACCATTTGTTGAAGAGACTGTCTTTTTTCCATTGGATATTCTTTCCTGCTTTGTCAAAGATTAGTTGACCTATAATGGTGGGTTCAGTTTCATTTTTCTTTTTCAAGATTGTTTTGGCTATTCAAAGTCTTTTGTGGTCCTATAAAATTTTAGGATTGTTCTAGTTCTGTGAAAAAAGCTGGTGGTATTTTGATAGGGATTGCATTAAATATGTAGATTGATTTGGGTAGTATAGACATTTTAATAATATTTGTTTTTCCAATCCATGAGCATGGAATGTCTTTCCATTTCTTTGCATTGTCTTTAATTTCTTTCATCTTTATTTCATAGTTTTCAGCATACAGGTCTTTTACCTCTATGGTTAGGTTCGTAGGTATCTTATTTTTGGTACAATTGTAAATGAGATTGTTTTCCTAATTTCACTTTTTGCCACTTCATTATTAGTGTATAGGAATGCAACAGATTTCTGTACATTGATTTTGTATCCTGCAACTTTACTGAATTCATATATCAGTTCTAGTAGTTTTTTGGTGGAGTCTTTAGAATTTTCTATATATAGTATCATGTTATCTATAAATAGAGTTTTACTCCTTCTCTACAAATTTGGATGCTTTTTATTTCTTTATGTTGTCTAATTGCTGTGGCTAGGATTTCCAGTACCATGTTGAATAAAATTGGTGAAAGTGGACATCCTTGTCTTGTTCCTGACCTTGAAGGAAGAGCTCTCGGTTTTTCCTCATTGAGTATGATACTGGCTGTTGGTTTTTCATATAAGGCCTTTATTAATTTAAAGTACATTCCCTCTAGATCTATTTTGCTGAGGGTTTTATCATGAATGGAAGTTGTAATTTGTCAAATGCTTTTTCTGAATCTATTGAAATGATCATATGGTTTTCATCCTTTCTCTTGTTAATGTAACATTTCACATTAATTGTTTTGCAAATATTGAACCATTCTTCCATCCTGGGAGTAAGTATCATTTGATCATGTATAAACCTCTAGAAAGACTCATCAAAAAAGAGAGAGAGAGAGAGAGAGAGAGGACCCAAATCAACAAAATCACTAAGGAAATAACAACCAACACCACAGAAATACAGGTCATGGTAACAGAATATTATGAAAACCTATATGCCAACAAACTGGACAATTTAGAAGAAATGTGTAAGTTCCTAGAAACATATAACCTACCAAAACTAAAGCAGGAAGAAATAGAAAATTTGAACAGACCAATTACCAGCAATGAAATTAAATCAGTAATCAAAAAATTATTATGTTATGTTAATCACCATACATTACATCATTAGTTTTTGATGTAGTGTTCCATGATTCATTGTTTATGTATAACACCCAGTGCTCCATGCAGAACGTGCCCTCTTTAATACCCATCACCAGTCTAACCCACCCCCCCATCCCCCCTCCCTTCTAGAACCCTCAGTTTGTTTCTCAAGAGTCCATAGTCTCTCATGGTTTGTCTCCCCCTCTGATTCCTCTCTTCATTCTTCCCCTCCTGGTATCTTCTTCTTCTTCTTCTTCTTCTTTTTTTTTTTTTTTTTAACATATAATGTATTATTTGTTTAAGAGGTACAGGTCCGTGATTCATCAGTCTTACACAATTCACAGCACTCACCATAGCACATACCTTCCCCAATGTCTATCACCCAGCCACCCCATCCCTCCCATCCCCAACCACTCCAGCAACCCTCAGTTTGTTTCCTGAGATTAAGAATTCCTCATATCAGTGAGGTCATATTATACATGAAATTATCTAATTTAAGTGTGAGTTAGGCACATGTATCTATGTAGAACAGAGTTTTTTGTCATTATTTTGGGCCAGATAATTCTTTGCTGGGGGGCCTGAAGGCTGTCTTATACATTGTAGGATGTTTAGCAGAATATCTGTTCTCTCCCCACCAGACACCAGTAGCACCCTTTGAACCAGTTGTGATAACCAGAAATGTCTCCAGACATTGCTAAATGTTCCCTGGGAGACAAATCTCCCCTAATGGAGAGCCGCTCATCAAGAGATAGAGGACAGTAGTCATAACATGTCTCTTATACTCCAGGAGTTCTCCAAGGTCTCCCCTTGGATCTGCCAACTGTGACATACAGTTGACAAGGAGATCGCAGTAGACCTCTGAGAGATATTGTAATGCTGAAGTATTGAAAGTACTCACGTTACTTTAAAATTCCAAGTGTTCACTACTGGTATATAAGAACATAATTAATTAACTTTGGTATACTAACCTTGCATCCTTCAGTAATGATATAATTACTTCTTAGTACCAGACTTTTTTTGTTGTTGTTGATTCTTTGGGATTTTTAAATAAACAAAGATATAATTTGTGAACAAACATAATTTTATTTCTTCCTTCCCAACCTATATACCTTATATTCTATTCTCTTGTTTTATTTCACCAGCCAGGATTTTCATTATACTGTTTAAAAGTAGTAGTGAGAGGAGTTATCCTTTGTCTTGTCCTCCCTATCTTAGAAGAAAGCATCCAGTTTTTCACCATTAAGTATACTGTTAGCAGGTAAGATTTTTCTATGTGTCCTTTATCAAGCTGAAGAAGTTCCCCTCCAGTCCCTGTTTGCTCAGTCTTTGTTTTAAGCGGGTGTTGGATTTTGTTAAGTGCTTTTTCTGCATATAATTATATGCTTTTTTTTCTCTTTAACCTATTAATATTGTGAATTATATTAATTAACTTTAAAATGTGGAAATAGCTTTGCATAATTGGAATGAATTCTATTTGGTCATGGTGTATAACTCTTTACATATTATTGGATTCATTTGTTAATATTTTGTTTAGTACCTATGTTCCTGAGAGATACAGGTCTGTGGTTTTTCTCTCTTGTATGAAGTATCTTTATCGGTTTTGGTATTTTGAGTAATTGATTGAATTAAGGAATGTTCCTTCTGCTTCTATTTGCTAGAAGAGATCATAGAGAATTGTGTTTAAATATTTGGTAGTATTCACCAGTGAATTCATATGGGCCTTTTTTTGAAGGATATTAATTATTGATTTTATTTCTTTAATATATTCAGGTCTATTCAGGTTATCTGTTTGTCCTTGTGTGTTTTGGTAGTTTGTTTCTTTCAAGAATTGTCAAATTATCAAATTTATGAGCATAGAGTTGTTTATAATATTTCTTTATTATCATTTTGATGTGCATGAATCAGTAGCAATCACCAGTCTTTCATTTCTAATATTGGTAATTTGGATCTTCTCTCTTTTTATTTTGGTTAGCCTGGCTAGAGGTTTGTCAGTTTTATATGTCCTTTCAAAGAATCAGCTTTTGGTTTCATTAATTTTTCTCTATCGTTTCTTGGTTTCAATTTCATTGAATTCTGTTCTTAATTCATTTTTATGATTTTTTGATTTCTTTAAGTTTCAATTGTGCAGTGTCCTAAGGCAGAAGCTAAGACACTGATTTGATATCTTTATTTATTTATTTTTTTAAAAGATTTTATTTATTTATTTGACAGAGAGAGAGACAGCGAGAGCAGGAACACAAACAGCGGGAGTGGGAGAGGGAGAAGCAGACTTCCTGCGGAGCAGGGAGCCTGATGTGGGACTTGATCCCAGGACCCTGGGATCATGACCTGAGCCGAAGGCAGACGCTTAATGACTGAGCCACCCAGGCGCCCTTGATATCTTTATTTTTAATATATACATTTAATACTATCAATTTCCCTCTAAGCACTGCTTTCACTGCATCCTATAAGTTATGATAAACTTTCGTTTTCAATTAATTAAGAACGTTTAAAAATTTTCCCAGAGTTCTGTGATTGATAGTGGTGTTTTATTTCATTTCTAAATACTTGGGTGAATTCTGGCTATCTTTCTGTTTTTGAATTTTAGTTTAATTTCACCTTGGTCTGAGAACACACTCTATGATTTTTCTTCTTTCAAATTTGTCAGATGAGATTCATATCCCAAATGTGGTTTACAGTAGTGAACGTTCTTTAAAAAAAAAAAAAGAAAGAAAGAAAAATATTTATTTATTTATTTAGAGAAAGAGCGAGCCACAAGTGTGTGTGTGTGTGTGTGTGTGTGTGTGCGCGCGCGCGCACGGGGGTGGTGGTGTGAAGGGCAGAGAGAGAAGGAGAGAGAGAGTTTCAAGCAGACTCCCCCATGAGCACAGAGCCCCTGAGATCATGACCCGAGCCAAAACCAAGTCTGATGCTCAACTGACTGAACCCCCCAGGTGATTCTACAGTAGTGAATGTTCTATGTGAGCTTGAGAATAATGTGTATTCTGCTGTTTTTGGTTGAAGTATTTTATAAAAGTTAATTAGGTCTAATTGATAGATGGTACTATTCTTCAACCATATCCTTGGTGATTTTCCACCTAATTGATATATCAATTACTAGAAGAGGGGTGTCAACATCCTTAACTATAACAATAGATTTGTTCATTACTCCTTGCAGTTTTAGCCTCACATATTTTGACACCATTGTTAGATGCATACATATTAAGGATTGTTATGTTTTTTTGGAGAATTGACCTCCTTATCATTATGTAATTTCTCTCTTTGTCCCTGAAAAATTTTCCCTAAAGTTTGTTTTTTAAGAAATTAATATAACTACTGCAGCTTCCTTTGGATTAATGTTAGCATGTTATATTATTTTCTGCCCTATTACTTTTAACCTATCCAAGTTTTTAGATTTAAAATGAGTTGCTTGTGGACCACATATGATTGTGTCTGTTTCTTTTTTTAAACCTACTTTGTCAATCTCTGTCATTTAATTGATATGTTTAGACCATTCACATTTAAAATGATTATTGAAATAGTTGATTTATATCTCCCATGTAACAAATTTCTATTTGTTGTATTTGTTCTCAATTTTTATCTTCTCCTGTTTTTCTGCATTTTTGTTTGAAATAGACCATTTTCTTTTCCTTTATTTATTTTTGTAATAGACCATTTTATACAATTCCATTCTCTCTCTCCTTTAGTGGGTGTGTCCATGGTGGTCTCACAAGTGTTTCTTGGCTTTTTCTTTTTCTCCATTAGGTGAGACAGAAAGGCTAGAGGGTCTGTAGTTGGGTAACTGGGTAATTTCCCTCCCTCTGTTGATGACTTATTATTGATGACCAGTCATAGGTTTCCTCTTGCTAGGTAGTCCTTTGTTAACATGTCAAAATGGTTTTTTTTCCCTATCCTTGCCAGAAAGACAAGAGTATTTCTTGCCTTTTCATCATGAAAACCTGGTTGGGTTCCTGGACATTGAAACTATAAAAATGTGGGGGGGGCGCCTGGGTGGCTCAGATGGTTAAGCGTCTGCCTTCGGCTCAGGTCATGATCCCAGGGTCCTGGGATTGAGTCCCGCATCGGGCTCTCTGCTCCTTGGGAGCCTGCTTCTCCCTCTGCCTCTCTCTCTTTCTGTCTCTCATGAATAAATAAATAAAAATCTTTAATAAAAAAATGTGGGGGGATCACTAAGACTATGAAACCCAGGAACTTCTGATTCTCATACTAGTTTACACTCTGCCTCTAGCAATTTGTCGAAGTTATCATTTAGGCATTTCTACCAGTTTATGGTCCTACTGACTTCTGATAAGCTGATGTAGCCTGTGCTTCTTTGTATTTTCCTGTCTCTACAAATTTCGGGTTGGGCTTTATCCTGTGACCTCAATTCTCAGAAAAGTCTAATTAAAGTCATTGCTTTTTAGAAAATGTAAAAAAAAAAAAAAGGCATTGATTTTTTATTTGTTCAGCTTTTGCTTGGCTGTAAGAGGGGAGTGACGACTTCCAAGGTCTTTCTACTAAAAGCTAAGAGCTAAAACCAGAAGTCAATATTATTTGTTTTTGTAAAAAAAAAAAAAAATCAATATTCTGCTGAGGCATGTAGTCTGATATTATAATTTAATATTACTCTAAAACAACATTCTTCCTTCAAATGGACTGAAGACCAAAAGTGCAGCTAGCTGAGTCTGTGTAAATCTAATGCCTACTCTGTAAAAACCTTTGGTCATAGATTGCTCAAAAGCAGTTATGAAAAAATGTCTACGTAATAAGTCATTCAAAGTTTACAAATACTTTCAGATTGAACTTATATTTGGTGTGTAATATTGTAAAAAAATATAATAATGCCTACATTTAACTGAATCAGTCATTAATCATGTTACATTATAATTTTTGTTAATAAACATATCAAAATACCAAATTCATTCATTTTTCTATTTTAAATGAAAATATGTGATTGAGAAAATATACTCAACTGATTTTTGAAGTATATTGACTTATTTGTCAATAGTATAAAATAATTTTGTTTGTTATTAATGTTATTATATTAATGCCTCTGTATAATCATAGCTATGTCCAGTTAGTTAGAATCTTTTAACAAAGTATCTCAGGGTTCTTTTTTTCTTAATTTTTTATTATGAAACCATCAATTTAATTTTATTGGTTTTTACATGGCTATCTCTGAAAATCATTATGCCTATACACACCTTGGCAATACAGTGTATTTTTAACATAAGGCATTAAAAATGTAGCATTGGCGGGCACCTGGGTGGCTCAGTTGGTTAAGCGACTGCCTTCAGCTCAGGTCATGATCCTGGAGTCCCTGGATTGAGTCCCGCATCGGGCTCCCTGCTCGGCAGCGAGTCTGCTTCTCCCTCTGACCCTCCCCCCTCTCATGTGCTCTCTCTCATTCTCTCTCTCTCAAATAAATAAATAAAATCTTTAAAAAAAAATGTAGCATTGGCAAACATGTAGAAAAATAACTGAAATAAATAGAATTTAATGTGCTTAGAAAGTCATTTGAAATTGTACTTCTTTAAGCTTTGACATTCATATGTCAATGTTACCTATAATTAGATAACATTCCCAAATAATAAAGCATATCATTGTTTTATCAGAGAAAGAATTTAGCATGATGTATTTTCATTGTATAGTATCTAAGTTACTAGTTATATCCAAGTTACTTAGTTGCCTGAAGTTAATTACTGGTGTGAGGTAGATATGTCCATATTGTTTTTCTGGCCTAGATTGTCTTATGGAGGAGATTGTAAGTTTAAGTTTTTATGCTTATGATTTACAATATATTGAAGTTCTGCTGCTTTTATGTAAGTCCTCTTGCATAGAATTTCTTTTATTACTGTTGTACAAAAATAAACAATGATATTCATTGCAGTATTGTCTATATTAAGGTATTAAAAGTTTCCTTGCAAAGTTAAGATAGATCATAACAGTGAACATAAAATAAGAAAGGGAATATTTTGCTTATGATATTAATTTAAATGAAATCTAAAATAAGGGAATGACAGTAGTAACAAAAATTTTAAAAATAAAGCATAAAATCTTTATTATAATATGAAAGCACTGTGGCAAAGGATTCTAGATTGACTAAAGAGAAAAAGCCTTCACAGATTTGTGGTACCTCCCTGTTTTGATTAGTTGAAAGCAAAAGGACATAAAGAACAAGAGAGATTTATATCCAACACATATAAAATATACATTTATCTTCATCTTGCAGTAATATAACCATGAATATCATATGAAATCAGTAAGCTAGCATATAGCTGTTATACCATAAGCTTAGAAGTATGGTATATGGTCTACAGAATTCTAGAAGGGTTATAGCTGCAGTATCAGGACAAGAGAGGACAAATGAAAGAATGGTCATGTAGTCCCTCATCATAGGCCGTATTGAATGCTGAATTATGAAGATCTTCTTTTATACACACACACACACACATTCATTTATGTAAGTACATATAAGGAACTCTATTAACTTACTAGTCACTAAATTCATGTTATTCTTGTTAATTGAAGAGGTTTATTCAACAAATAATTATTAAATATATTTTAAGTCATATTCTGCCTTCATGGTGCTTATATTTTAGTGGGAAAATAGTTAACATTCAAGTAAACACAAAATACACAAGTTTATTTCAATGCTTTCACAGAAATATAAAGAACAATGGATTGCAGATTTGAATTTCTTCCAATTTCCTATTTCCTTCCTTTTAAAGAAAGGGGAGACATGATATACATAGGTTAAAAGCAGGATATTTTGCATCCATCATTTTGGGATGATTTCTTCTCTGTGTGTTGGAAGGGTTTAAATAATCATGACTTGTTTCAGTTCACAGGATTTCCAATGTAGAAAGAAATCATTGTGCAAATTGGCTTCTTATATTTTAAGTTTTAGAGAGGGATTGTTTTTTTCTCATTTGCTTTCCCTTTCCTCATACTGGTTTCCTTTCACCCATATAACTGTCATTTGTGCAAGGAACGTGGGCCTGGAAGGATAGGGCAGGTGTTGCTCAGTCATGTCTAATCTTACCAAGTGATGTTCCCAATATACTCTAGAAAAGAATCCAGTGACTTTGGGAGAAGAATACCATTGGGTAGGCAATGATATGTTGCCAGATGGCATATTTTTTTTCCAAGACATGTGGACTACTAAGTGTTCTCAATATCCTGGATACCAAATATTATCTCAATTCCAGATATCTGACAAACAAAAAAAATGTAGAAACACATTTTATAGTATTCAATATTTTCTTTTTAAAATTTTAGATTCTGTTAAATAACTAAATAATACTTTTCTATCTTTTAACTTATTAGAATATGTATTTTTTCTTATTGAAAAAGGTAATTTTTGGGGGGTGCCTGGGTGGCTCAGTCATTAAGCATCTGCCTTCGGCTCAGGTCATGATCCTGGGGTCCTGGGATCGAGCCCCGCATCGGGCTCCCTGCTCCGCGGGAAGCCTGCTTCTCCCTCTCCCACTCCCCCTGCTTGTATTTCCTCTCTCGCTGTGTCTCTCTCTGTCAAATAAATAAATAAAATCTTAAAAAAAAAAAAACTTAAAAAAAAAAAAAGAAAAAGGTAATTTCTGCCTGTTGTAGAAACTACAAAAAGTATCACTAAAGCAAAAAAAAAAAAAAAAAAAATCTAACTTTTGTTTCTACCACCCAATATTAAACCTTGGTTGAATTTTAGCAAACATCTATATCCATTTATGTATCTCTCCATCAGGTTGAGTTGGAATGTTATCAGATTGTTTTATGATACTCTTTTGCAAAGAAAAAGCAGAGAGTCCCAAATTTCTTCTTTGTCACCTAGGAGTGTCCTGAGTTGTTTCTTGGCCTGACCACCCATACTACATGCAAGTTTTCTAGGGAAAGCAATTATTTATTATTTAATGAAATATTTATCAAGATTCTAGTATATGCAGAAACTCTGTCAGATGTTGGGGATACTGCAATGATCAAAAAGTCTGGGCTCTTGTGGAATGTGTGTTATACTGGAAGAGGACATAAAATGAACTGCTAACTATACACATATGGAAATGATTAGGAATTCAAATAGAAATATTTTATTATCATCTGGGGTTTTGGCATCAAGCAACAATATGGAACTCAATTAAATTGAACTATTTGAAGAGTACACTATCTCTAATATAGTTGGTCCTAAATAGTCCTCTTTGTAAGTAATAAAACAACAACAATATTTATTTATTTATTTTTAAAGATTTTATTTATTTATCTTTCAGAGACACACACACACACACACACACGAAGCACAAGCAGGGGGAGCGGCAGGCAGAGGGAGAAGCAGGCTTCCCACTGAGCAAGGAGCCCAAAGAGGGACTGGATCCCAGGACCCTGGGATCATTACCTGAGCCAAAGGCAGACGCTTAACCAACTGAGCCACCCAGGCATCCCAACAATATTTATTGAGCACTTTCAGTATGCCAGTATTTTAAGCACTTAACATGGGTTTAATTTGCACATAATTCAGTTAGGAGGGTAAAATGGAGAAGTTAGACTATTTGAATTCAAAGTTCCTGCTTTCATTAATGATCTTGAAAATTATGTGCAAATTTTAACAAGTGTATATAAATTACTCATTGTCCATTGCCTAAATCATCTAACACAGTTTAGATGAACCTTGTAGCATGGGTTTTTAAAGTTTGAAATGTCTTTAATTTATTTACATTCTACCTAATACCAAATGGGTTTAGTATACCTGCAATAATGTGATTTATAATAAGAAATACATATTTGATATTTATCCCCATTTCTGGCACAGAGTTCCTAAAACCCTTGGAATTTCATAAATGAAAAGACTGACAAAGCTGTCTTTTGTTATCTTAATAAGGAGACTTTTAGACTGCACCTAAGGATTGGGCTGGTTGTCAGGGGAACCAATGGCGATTAGAGTTGGAACTTTTAGTCCCACCCCCTGATTCCCAGGGAGGAAAGAAGGGTTGGAGTTTGAAGTAACTGAGTTTGAGGTAATGGAGTTTGAAGCAACTGAGCCTCCATAAAAACCCCAAAGGAGAGGATTCTGAGAGCTTCCAAATTGGTAAACACATGGAGATGCTGGGAGAAAGGCTCAATAGGAGAGAGCTTGGAAGCTCTGGGTCCTTTTCCCATACCTTGCCCTAGGCATCTCTTCCATCTGGCTGTTCCTGAGTTGTATCTTTTGATAATAACCTGGTAATCTAGTGAGTAAAATGTTTCTGAGTTCTGGGAGCTGCCCTAGGAAATCAGTTGAACCCAAGAAGGGAGTTGTTGGAACCTCCAATCTACAGCTGGTAGGTCAGAAACACAGGTGACAACCTGAACTTGTGATTAGTGTCTGAACTGTGTGTGTGTGGTGGTGTAGGAGGAGGGCACAGTCTTGTAGAACTGAGCCCTTAACCTGTGGGATCTGAAGCTATCCCTAGGTAGATAGTGTCAGAATTAAGTTGAATTCAGCTGGTGTCAGAGAAGTACTTGGTGTGGGAAAAAAACCCTGTATACATTAAAACTGAATGCAGCACTCTTCATACCCTAAGTATATTTAGTTCTTGGAATATTTCAGCAAGAGAGTACGTACACACACACACACACACACACACACTCACACATAAAGGCCACTGTAATTTGAACGAAGAACTTAGAATTAAAAAAAAAAAGAAAGAAAATGCTTTAAAATTTATTTGTGCAATCCCTTTCATTCTTATTTTAAAACTGTGAAAAGTAAGTCTTAAAGAGATTGACATGAAAGTATTACCCATGGCTGGTTTCCTGACCCCAGTGCATTGCTCTTTTCTCTCAACAGGTATTTACTGCATGTGATTATTTTCCTCTCCAACCTTATGTGAGCCACCTGTGCAGCTTGTATCTTGTTTTCCCCACTTCCCCTTTATCCACATTACTTGGTTTCTTTCATCCACAATTTATTATTATATCCTTTAGAAAGAAAAGTCAGCATATCCTAGCAGCCCTTGGGCCACTGCGCTCAGACTGAATAGAAAAAGACTGAAAGGAAAAAGAAAACTATTTCTGTAATTATCTCTAGAGAGTAGAGGATGAGCTAAAATCTGTATGCATGACAGCTGCAATTCTACTTCACCTTTTCTGTTTCTTGCTACTATAAACCTGT
This sequence comes from Mirounga angustirostris, assembly GCF_029215605.1. Lineage (NCBI taxonomy): Eukaryota > Metazoa > Chordata > Mammalia > Carnivora > Phocidae > Mirounga > Mirounga angustirostris. Next base: position 44,022,677 of record NW_026991709.1, on the reverse strand, counting down.
GTACGGGGATTTGTTAGTAAATCTTCCTCTTCTAGGTAAGGATTTGTAAGGATATGTTAATGCAAGAGCTGCCTCTAGGCAATTGAACTTATTTACTAAAAAAATCTATTTTATAACTGGAAGAATAACAAAGACTTCTGTTGTTATTTTCAACTTCATTTATTTACTCATAATGCTAAAATTCATTATATTACACTGACTTACCATAAATCATTAGTTATTACCTTTCTTACTATTTCCTTAACTGTGCTTTTTCATGTCTGCCTCATTTATCCACATGACTGTACCAATATTCAATGTTAGTTCTCAAAACCAATAGCATTGTGTTTCACTGCAATAGCTCTTTCACTCCAGGGTGATTTTAAACAATGCTACTCTCCATAGCTTAGTTCATCTAAATGAGATATGCTGCTCTGATGGAGGTAGTCAATTATCTTTCCAGAAATTTGAACACATTCCTCGAAGATTATCTAAAAAGCCTCCTGAATCTATTATGAAGACATAAACATTTCTTATACTTAGGCAACTTCAGAATGAATGATTTAGTCTTGTTTGAGGTCTTTCTATGTGACAGTAAAACAGCTATGTCTAGGATTTGGATACATTTAAATTAACCTAAGGCCTGTGGGTATATAAGTTTTATGTCATTACTATATAATACAAACGCTGAGGTAAATTTTTGCAGAGGCTTTCAAGCTGAGAAAAGACTTAATAATCATCTGGTTGAATGGCTTGAGATCATTTCCTGACTTAGACCTTTATTAAGAAAGTAGATATCCAATTACTTTAGGACCTCTTGTCACCTATTGTCAACGTCTAGTGCGTTGGGGTCCCTGGGTAAGGGTCTATGAAATCACCAGGACACAGGGGATGCAGAGCAAAGGCAGCACTTGCAACTGCATACTGCTGTTTATTACTCACATAGCTATATACTCGCAGTGATCAGATAAACATAACAATGTATACTTAAAGTATCAAGCCAACATCCAGGAAGTGAAATATACACGAAATGCAATAAGAACAAAATACATCCTGTTTATGCTTGCAGAATAAAGAATTCTCTTAGCCATCCTTCCTTTGGAGACAACATGTTCTTTGTCTTTAGAAAGAACACTTCTGTTTAGAAAGACACACTTTAAGCTAGGCAAGAGCCACTTCCTGCTGATCCAGGCATTTAGGCCTTGCAACATGAGATAAGGGGAAGAGAACATTTTCTCCTCCTGGCCCAGGCCTGCCTGGCCGTCCTTAACCTCAGTGCAGTCCTCAAATGATCTGGGCCTGCAAGGGGCTTACAAGCCTATACCATCTCAACCTATGAAGACCAAGACATTGAATGTACTTTAGGGATTACCCAATGCAAGAATCCTCTCTATATATCTTAGAGGAAACCATTCAGCTGCTGTTTGAAAAAGGTTCAGTAACAGAGAACCCTCTTTCTCAGTGTGTTCTCTTTCATTTTTCTAGTTGGTGAAAAGTTCTTCATACCTTATCTTATTTGTCTACAAGCTCAAGTTAAGCTTAGGCTAAAGAAATAATGATAACATTCAGATGTTTGAAAGAGACAAAATGCTTCATTTGTTAAAAATGTTAGATAAGGGTAAGCTGTTGTTTTTACTTTGAGTACAAGCTGAAATTCAACATTTTACATAAATATAAATATCTTAGCTGCTATTAAAGATTTCATTAATTTTTAAAATATTTGGTATGTTTCTGCATGCCTACATCCAGTTAGAAGTAAGCTTTAAGACAAAATTCAGAGGTTATTAGGGGGTTAATAAAAACAGTTTCCATTATAAAATAGGTTTGGGAAGCACACATGCTCTTGGTGAGCTACCCTATACTCACTAATTCATAAGGCAAGTTAGCGTATAAAAGGTTTTGAGAATTCTTGAACCTGAAACCTAACTAAATTGGTTTAACCCAAGTTTCCTAAATGCATGAGGCCAAAAACATTTTTAAAGATCGGAATAACTGTTAGCTGCTGGAGGGACACTCATTACAGTGTGGGAAATGCTGTTTTAAGCCTTACTGCTTCCCTGGTTACTTGGACTGCCCACTCACTTGACTTCAGGTTTCAGTCCTAATCAACTAGTTCAGATCTCTTCTAAACGCTATGGGAAAATATTGCTTAAATAGGAAATTTGTAAAGATATTTAAAAATTAGGTGAGAATGATTTTTTGTGCACAGTCGATGGAGAATGACATACAATAGTTCTCTATTTTGTTGATGTAATATTGAAACATGGTGCCAAGAATGTTATCAAATTAAAAAGGAGCCTCATAAGGAATTGATGAAATCTATATCCAGCTAAAATTAAACAGAAGTAATTACTTCTGTTCCATCCAGCCTATTTCCTTCCTTCCTTTCTCCCCTCCTTCCTTTTTCTTTCTTTCTTAAATTAATCCAAAACCAAATACAGTATAATACAAGAGAAAGGGAACACTTCTGCAAGTTGCATCTGAGAGTTTCAGATTCCTTCCAAAAGTTTTGTCTATACCTGGTGCTTTTCTATGTTGAGCTCTTAGTAAAGTTAGGTGTTAGGTAAAATCTATGATTTGTATGGGTCTGCTTTGACTATTTAGTCTTTGTTATTAACAGAAAAACTAAATCTGTTTATTATATTTCTGCGGTCTTCTGCTCATAGTGACTTAAACTTTCTCGTGTGTTATGGAATTTTTTATTGTGAAATCAGAATTGGCTAATATTTATATGTGAGAATCCTGGAAAATCTGATTGTCTTATATATTTTAACTAAATTAAATTCATAATTTAATGCATAATTTTGTGCAAAAACAAGACCAAAAATAAAATACAGGCCTAGATGGATTCTGTTATGGAATATTTGTATCCTCCCAAAATTTATTTGTTGAAATCCTAACCCCTAAAATGATGGTATTGGGAGGTGGGGCCTTTGGAAGGTGATTAGGTCATGGTATCTCATAAATGGGATTGAGGCCCCTATAAAAGAGACCTCAGAGGGTTCTCTGAACCCTTGTGCCATGGAGGACACATGAGAAGAAGTTATCTATGGGCAAGGAGGTGGGCTCTTACCAGACACCAAATCTGTTGACACTTCAATCTTGGACTTTCTAGCCTCCAGATCTGTGAAAAATGGAATGTTCACTGTTGGGGCCACTTAGTCTATGGTATTTTTGTTATAGCAGCCTGAACAGATTAAGGCAGGTTCCCTTATGAATTCTTGCAAATAGTTCAGCAAGAAATGGTACCAGACTCAAAAATCTTATAATTCACAGACAAATTTAGCAAGTACTCAGAATAATTTTGCTTCTGTAGTGGGAAATAACTAGTCTTCAGCTAAATTCTGTTCAGGTCATTAGGAAAAAGTCTTAAAAGTAAGACCCAAATAGATAAAAAGTTTTTCGGAGTAACTTATCTGCAACACAGAACTAAGCTTAAGAGTATTTATACAAACGCGAAATTATATAGCACACAACAAGGTTAGGATTCCACTTGTCTGACATCCAGTTATGATTACCAAACATGCAAAGCAGCAGTAAAATGCAACACAATCAGCCCCAAATCAACTAAAACCAACCCAGAACTAGAACTAAGAAATGTTAGAATCAGCAGGCAAGGACATTTAAACCTAATATAATTGTATTCCATATGTTCAAAAAGTTAGGTAGAGCCATCGAAAATAAAAAAAATTCCAAATCCAGTTGCTAGAGATGAAAACTATAATATCTGAGATGAAAAAACACTGGATAGAATTAATGGTTGACATGACATCACAGCATAAGAGTTAGTACACTTGAAGACATAGCAATGAAAACTATGAGAACTTAAATATGTAGAGAAAAACAGAATTTTTAAAAGATGAGTATTAGTGAGCAATGGGACAACTTTAACTGACCTAATATATGTGTAATTGGAAGAGAGAAAGGAGAGGGAGTAACAGAAAAAAAAAATATTTAGAGAAATAATGTTGAAATATTCCCAAAAGTGGTGAAAATTTTAAACTCACAAACCTAAGAAGCTCAATGAACCTAAGCACAAGAAAATGGAATTTAACTACACAAAACACATCATGATCAAATTGTTTAAAACCATTGATAAGGACACCTGGGTGGCTCAGTCAGTTAAGCATCAGCCTTTTGCTCAGGTCATGATCCCAGTGTCCTGGGATCTAGTCCCACATTGAGCTCCTTGCTCAGCAAGGAGCCTGCTTATCCCTCTGCCCCTCCCTCTGCTTGTGCTCTTTCTCTCTCTTAAATAAATAAATAGAATCTTTAAAAAAAATAAAATAAAACCACTGATCAAAGAAAAATCTTAAAGCAGCTAGAGAATAAGGGCATGTTATACAAAGATAAAGATGGCAACAGATTTATCATCAAAAATAATGCAAGCGAAGACAGTTATTTAAGGTACTGGAAAACAAAACAAAACTATCAGCCACAAATTCTAAACAGCAAAAAAATCTTTCAAAAACAAAGGTAAAATAAAGACTTTTTTAGACATACAAAACCTGAAAGAATTCATCACCAGCAGATTTACCCTATAAGAAATCTTAAGGCAAGTCCTTAATACAAAAGGAAAATGACACCACATCACCAAATAAAAACAGTAGTTTTTATTCCTAGGGATGTAGGAATATTGACTTAAGTGAAGCATGAGATGAGTTCCTGTAGTGGTCCTGGGATTCACTGAACTTCCAAATGATTTTTAAAAGTTTTGGTTCACTCTGTGCTATGAAGTCCTGTGGGATTTTACAAATGCATTATATCATGTGTCCACTACTATAGTGGATCATACAGA